>NC_059073.1:117248685-127248685 GCF_020497125.1 Mauremys mutica | reverse complement strand
TTCCCCCAGGCTCAAACTGAAAACTTGAGAAGAGAAGTTCAGCAACACAGCACTGAATTTCCCTTTTTTTCTGGCACCACTAGACATATTTGCTACTGGTGCTGAGTTTAAGTATCATGCTTAGTCTGGATATTTTCTCCACTAGTGGCAGTGAAATATCAGAAAATAAACTTTTTCCCTGAAAAGCAAGTTGCTAGCTGAAATCTGTGTGAATATTCTTGGAAACCCTATGGTTATTTATAGGAAACGAATCTGCCTTAAACCAATCTAAACCCACTTTTATTCTGTTTTGAATTTACATTGACATATAATGTGATATACCTAAGCAAAAGGCTAATTTATGCACTTGGTTACACTCTTGAAGTCCCATGGTGAAATGGCTGGCAAAACTGACTCAGAACCATTATTTTAATGGGTTGGGAGCTGGGATTATCAATCTGTAGACCTACTCCGTTAAAATTCAACCTGCAGCTCCTGAGCTACAAGTAGCATGTCACAGCCCTGTGCGTTTCACACTCTCTTCTGGTTTGCATTATTGCACAACAGCTTGGTGTGATGATGATAATGGTGTTGATACAGACAGACTAACGTAGGCAGATGGATTAAGGCTGATCTACAGAATGATTTTGGTTGTCTATGGAACAGAACAAGATTTCTCAAACCAGTGACTGGAATGTCAGGTCAATTATTATTAAGTTTTACAATTAACAATAATTATTCTCCATGCAAAAAAGCTTTGTGAAGGCAGAGCTATGGCTGCCAGCTCATGTCAGCATTCTGAGTATATACCACCTTCCAAGAACACTAAAGAGTTAACGTTGCAATGAGCCACAGTCACAATATAGCAACCACCAGAGCAGAGACAACAGATGCTTAAACTTGAACAGAAACAAAACAATCAATTTTTTTTGTGTGTGGCAAACCTCACCCCCTCAAAGCTTTGAAGGCCTCCTAAATCTATAAGGAATTTGGAGCCCATATGCCAAAAACTTTAGGAGGCACCCTGGGGTCCTCACCACACCCTAACAAGCTCACCACTTCCTAAAGGAGCCACAATTAGATTGCCAGCCTGTCCGAAAGAGGAAACATAGGCAAGTCAGCTTTGAACCAGGCAGATGAAGGTATTGATGACTGGGGCTGAGATATACATTGTATTACAGTAGAACCTCAGAATTAGGAACACCTCAGGAATGGAGGTTATTCATAAGCCTGAAATGTTTGTAACTCTGAACAAAATATTATGGTTCTTTCAAAAGTTTACAACTGAACATTGACTTAATTCAGCTTTGAAACTTTCCCATGTAAAAGAAAAATACTGCTTTTAACCATCTTAATTTAAATGAAACAAGCACAAAAATAGTTTCCTTACCTGTCAAATCTTTTTCTAAACTTTCCCTTTATTTTTTTGTAGTGCTATTGGCATCAGTTGGGTACAGAGTGGTCAGATGGCTTCAATGATTACTCAGGTTAGTAAGGAGGTTAGCCAGAAGGAAGGAAGGAATTACTATCTACAATTCCCCATAGCACTGCAACTTCAGTGGACAGAGATGGAGAGAACCTACCCAGTTAGGCCCAGATCCTCAAAAGTATGTAGGTGCCTAACTCCCATTAATGGGAGTTAGGCACCTAAATGCCCAGGAGGATCTGGACCCTAATAACCATGAATGAAAACTTGGCCCTTGTTTTGCCATTGACTTCAATGGAGCCAGGATTTGACCACATGATTTCCAGAAACTGCTGTTAATGGGAAGCCTACACAAAGGGTGTGTCTTACAATATGTTTGTTCTAAAAGTGGCTGGTCTTCAAATAGAAATGCAATAGGCACAATTCAAAATCAGCCTGTGACACATGTTTGTGAAATTGTATGTGTGAAGGAGAAATGTCTTTGACTCGTGATGTCTCAAGGGGTATTTGCAAACAGGCATTGGCGTTGTTTTTATTCCTATCATTGAGTGCCTAGCTATTGAGAAATCCTAGGGCTCTCTGGGCTTGTCTACACAGTGCCAGCAAGGTGCACTAGAGGAGTACTAAGTTCACATTTATGTAATCCCGTTTCAGACCTCCTTTGAAAGGAGGTAAAGGATTACACAGCTGAACCCACCACTGGAATATGTGATTTATAAGAATACTTCAGCTACAAGAACACACTTCCAGAGAACTGATTCTTGGCAATAGTCTTAATCAGGTTCTCTCCCTCCCCTGCATTTAACAAACACTCTAAAATTGGAGACATCCATTTTTATTTAAAAAAAAAATTCTTCAGATTTAATTTGGTCTTTATGGTCTCTTTCTCACAGTATGTCAGGCAAGGTTAAACTATTTGTACTGAAACCAATGCAGAATTCTAGTCTTTTTTTAGTCTACATTGTTAGCTTAATGTGCTGATGTGGTAGGAGAGAAGCAAAGTGAAGGTACAAGAAGGCTGAAGGGCTACCTGCTTCCTACTGCACTTTCTACTGAAAGAATTCTCTGAGCTGTAAGAACACTTTTTTATTGCCACGGTGAGGACATTCTTAAGAGTGGTGAACACTACAGAAATCCTGAATGTTATTTTCTGCCACTGTAGAATTTTTACAAGGAAAGGACTGAGTTCATGGATGGTTACAATTTCACAGGCTATAAATGTGCATTCAAAACAATAACACATTGGCGAAAATAGTCTAAGCACTGTGATCACTGACTGCTTATTCCCTTTATATGTAGCATGTAACAAAAAAGATGGGTCTCGTGAATTTTTGCAATATGTCATTTTCTTAAAAAACCTTAATCAGAGAAAACATGCCAAAATACAGTACCATCTTTATTGCAGAATGTAGCAACCATGTTTCTTGATAGTCAATTCAATATTTTTGTTCAAGTTTAAATTGATTGCTTGGGAAATGAATGATAAACATTTTTTTAAATTGAAATCTAAGGCAGCTGGATGCTTAACAGGAAAGCTGAGTATGTAACTAGTAATACTTGAGAGGTTCTCCAAAATCTTGAAAGCTTCCAAAATATGATGATTATAAATTTTTACAAGTTTTAGATAATTATGCATGACATTTAATAGAAATCTTCCAAAGTGGCTGGCTGGAGCTTATCTGAGCTCAAATGAAATTAACCATTAAAAGTAAATTTCATATGCAAACCTGCATTGTTTTGTGAAACTGTTATTACAACTATAATTTTACAAAGCTGATAAAACTCTAACTAATATAAACAGTGAGAAGTCATCTGTCTTTTTAGTCAGAAGATTTAACATTTTTTTAAAATTTTCTTTGACTTCTCTTGCCTCAGTAAAATTGCTGTCTTTGATGCAAATACTTATTTGCTTTGACACAATTTTCTTACATCAGAGCCTTAACCACATCAAATAACGTTTGTGTAATCACAGCATTTTAATATGGAAGAGTTTTGCTTGATATTTGATAATAAGGGATCTAAACCTGCTCCCACTAAAGTTAAGAGCAAAATTCCCATTCAGTTCAGTGTGGTGCAGGATGAGGGCCTACGTGAATGGGTTACATAGTGGATATGATCAAACAAAGAGATCAAAAGAATTTTATCTATCCTGCATGCTTTATTCCAGCTAAATTCCCATTGGGTAAATTGAATCTGAGGTGTCTTCATAATAAAAATAATACTTTATCCTCACATAGTGCCTGTTATCTAATGACCTCGAAGTGCTTCACAAATACTAACGACACACAGAACTCAAAAATAGCTGATTAGATTTTGCTGGTTTTTATTTACTTTGAGCAGAGACCAACTATGGAAAATTTAATCCTGAAAGGAATATGTTTGAGAAAATTCTTAGCAACCGAAAAGGGGAGTTGTAATAGAACAATCTAAAATATTGCAGTCAATGCCACCCCTCATATATAATATTGCGCTATGGCAAACTCTAAATCTAATTACACAATGTAAAATCAGCGGGAAAGTTAAACAATCCAATTATAGTCTTCTTTCAGAAGGTTTATTATCTTAGTCTTTTTAATATCAGCAAAAAAAGGAAATGCTAACACATGGAAAATGTAGGAGTAAAAACAATGGTAGTTGCTTATTAAAGGAATTTTGAGTGGGAATTATTAAATGATGGCCAGTAATGGAATATCATTAATAAATTGCTTTGAGAGTTATAACTACAAAACATTAATGTAAAAATGTTGGCTAATAATGTGTCTGTTCTAGTTTTAGGATGTGATCCTGAAACCCATCACTGATGTGATGAGAACTGTCCTTACATGAGTAGTCCAATTGAAGTAATTGTTTGCATCCTTTTCTATTGCAAAGATACATAAACAAATGTGCTGGTGCACTGCTAAACTAACTTTACAGAAAATTGGTTTAGGCCTAACAATAGCAGCAGCAATAGTGGGAAGTCACTCTGCTCAACGTGATAAAGTTACACCTTTAAACCTTCATTGGGGCTTAGTCCCAATCCTGCAAAGTCTCATGCATATGCTTAACTTTAGATGTTGTGAGTTCTCCCATTGATTGTAATGAGTCTACTCATAGGGTGAGATTCTGAGAGCCACATCACAGAACTCACATCCCAGGGAAAGGGGGAGTTAAGGTGTCGGTTAGCCACTTTTGCTTCCTCATGATCTTGGGCTTTTTGGTAAGGCTCCCAGTGTAACTTAGGTCCCCACATCTGTCTTTCTAAGACCCAACAGACTTCTTGGGCTGTCCTATGGGCCTCAGCACTGCCTGGAATCTCTGCAGCACTACATACAGCAGCTCCACAATGCTACTCCCACCCAACCATATGTCCCTCCCCCCCGCCCCAGCAAAACCCCTATTCAGAGCTTGTGAGGGTGTCCCCAGAAGGCAATATTATGTCTGTCTGTCTTCCCGCACCAGGAAAATACTTCACCTGCTGGAACTAGGTCATTTAGGACCCCTTTCACTCTGACCCATTTACCTACCATAAAATGGCTGGAGCAGGCATAAGGATCTCAGCCACAGTGTATAATATTGTGCACATGCTTAAGTCTTTTCAGAATGAAGTCTGTAACTAGGAGCCTTTAAGTATAACATTGTTAATCATGGATAATGTTTATATATTTATTAAAAATGCATTGGTAAGAGTCATTTTTTGTACTCCTCATTGTATCATCCTATTACCTATTTTTCTTTCCCATTCGAATAAAAAAAGGTTAAAAGATGGAAAACCGGGAGCAGCTGATCTTTATAATAGAGGATTTGATCAAATAAATCTTCTCCTTTAGTTTAACTTATATTGAAATCTAATATCATGATACATTTTGCCAATTTTATTGGATGTTTATTCCAGGATCTGCTATCTTAGAACCCAACAACATTGCACTGTGGAGTAAATTAAAGCTACAATCCTACAAACATTTCTGTCCATTCCTAACTTCAAGCTTGTGAGAATTCCACTGACTTTAATCGGACTACTCAGATCTTTAAAGAAGAACATGCGTGTAAGTGCTTACAGGATCAGGGCCTATGTGTGAAGTATGTTGGCACAGTTCCCCAGTGTACCGTGTGTTGGGATGGTGCTAAGTTATTATGAATTATTGTGGCTGATATGAATAAGTGTGGTAAGCATGAGTTTGGTATGGGTTGTTACGTCTGAATTAGCTAGAAGATTCTGGGAGCAGGGTTCTCTTAGTATTAGATCAATAATGCTGACATTTACTGGAAGTGCACTTGAATGGTTAATAAAGGCTCTGTGTGTGTGTATGTTTCAACATCAAACTTTGGAATATATCAACCAGGGGACTAGGTCACCAAAGTAAAGAAGATGTAAAATCATGCGATCAGTGGGCTTGGTACAGGCTGACCTGGGTCAAAATGACCCTCTGGATGGCATCACATTAAGAGATGATTGAGGAGAGGGTAAATGTTGATTGAGCTTTGGTCTGTGTCTATTTTGCAGCCTCCCTTCTAAAATATTAATTAGAGAAAACCAGTAATGAACACGCACAGGGCATGTAAATGCTAAATGAAGTAAATTAGTTAGTTAGTTCCCCAATTAATATCTGAAGAGGTCCATGATGCTGTGAGACAGAAGGCCTCAGGTAACCAAGACCCTGCTGTGAGGGACCTTTGCGAGATTCTAAAACCAGAAGGCCTTGGGGTAACCAAGACCCTGCTTTGGGGGATGTTTGACAGACCAAGTACCTGAAAGGGGAAAGAAGAGAAGAAAAGTCCCCATCTAGAATTGGTAGCTATGCCTGCTTTGTTTGCCAGTCAGGATACTGTGTAAGGTCAACATACAGGGCTGAGGATTTAGGCTTGGGGAATTGAGGCTTATTAGAGTGTTGTGTATTTTGTAACCTTTACTGCTTGTGTGATTCTTTCTCAAATAAATTACTATGTATTAAGCACGTTGTTCCCGAATCTTCACTGGTACCGCTAATTATCCACCCTGTTGTGGGCCATTAAAGATCCATGTCAACACCATGGAGGTACAAATATGAGTGTTAAATATTTAGAGTCTTATGATATCCTTCTGTTATGTCATACTATGCACAATGGAGTCGAAAGACAACCATATAGCTGGTAAGAGCACTTAAGCTGTATCATCCCTCTATTAATAGTGACCAGAAGTCCTCACCATTTATCATATTATATGGTCACTACATGGTATAAAGCAATCTATGGTCTGATCACTGGGGTGGTTGACCATCAGGTATGTGCTGTTTATTCCTCTGTTTTAAAGATCAGAACTTGTTCTGCAAAGTAACTGTTGGCTTAGGCAGTTTTAGCTCTTCCTCTGTGATTTTCCCATACCAGTTACACCATCCATGGAAAAAAAAGGTCAGTGTGCTTGGGGCTTGGGAGAAAAGGGAAATGTCTCTCTTTTTCCAAGGAATCTGGAGCATGCATAGAAGACCTCACTCCCTGCCATTTCAGCACTGTCTCAGTCTCCCATCTCAGTCCATAAAGAAAGCATGTGGCAGATTTTCCTGCTTCTCAGAGGATGGGACATTTTTGAATAAGTACTCCCCTCCATGCCTTTTTATGCACAAAGGCCATAATATTTTGGGGGGAGATATTAAGGCCTAGTTTTTCATCTGTATTATGTCATCTGCGAGCCTGGGAAAAATGACCTTTCAAATTCCTGACCAGAACTTTGGAACAACCAAAGAAGAAATGTCTCAGAGATAATTCATCCCAATGAGCCCCATGCGATCCAGGACAGGAGTTCGGGAGGTTAATCACAGCTGTGTGAATACCAGTGCAATACAGACACGGTGACTAAAATTCATGGTTGTTTCAATATTGTGTATCAAAGTCTTGATTTAAGGAGCTTGCAGTAATTCAAAACACAGCAGCTACTGGTCTTAATGAATAGGTTGTAGCTTGTGGCTTAAATTCTGCCCTCAGGTGTATAAACAGAAGTCCCAGTAATTTTAATGGGAGTTTGGCACGTTTTAGCAAATTGTGGGGAGTTTTCCTTCACATTTCAGTTCCATTACATTTGTTCTGTTGCCTTGAATAGTTGGAAATCTGGATATTTTGCCAAGAAGATGAAAACCCTTATACTCTAGGTAATGTAATACAGCATCCTGTATATCTGTAAAATAGCAGGCAGGCTGCAGTCATCATAAATCCAATCCATATAATCTCTAATTCCCTTGAGGGGACATATGTGTAAAGACAAAGCCTAAAAGAAAAAGTTCCTAGTCATGTTTCACAGTTAGGTTTATCATTTTTTAGTGGGTAGTCTTAAGGTTTAAGAGAGGGCCCTAAATTAACTAAACCAATTTTGACATTTTAATACCATCTTTTATATAGTGGGATATAGCCAACTCCAATCTGATACTGCAGTTCTAACCATATTTCATTTAGTCAGCTTCACAACTGAAAGCTTTATAAGTGTCAAATTAAAAAAAAAAAGAAGAAGAAAGGAATTAGGAGCTACCCTGCTGTTTGTGTTCAATGAGATTGGGGACATGAAAACCACAGCCTGAGTACTCTGCAAATAAAAACTGTATCAAGCTTAAAGTGTGATTGTCCCAAAACAAAGGTCAAACTTGGTTCCACTTTGTAGTGTAGATGAGTCTTTACTTTGTCTCTGAACTCTGCTAAAGCTTTGGACAATCCCTTGACAGAGAAGTATGCAGAGGATAGTAGCTAGAAAGAGGTTTTAAAGAGAGAACTGCAGGTACAGAAAGTGGTGTAATTGATATGACTGTATTTTCTCAATTCTTTTAAATTTCTGTGCGAAGTGTTGAAAACTGTTAAAATTATAAACTATCACTTTTAAGTTTGTAAGGGGTTTTCTGATCCTGCCTATAGGCTAGGTGGCTCTGTAAGGAAGCATGCATTCTGGGTCGAGCAGTGTCTCCGCAGAGAGCCGAGCAAGGTGGATGAGTTGTGTCTCTCTGCCTTAGGGAACAGCCTGCTTTGTTCCTTTCATTTTGGGGTTCTTGTATGGTGTTATTCTGGATTCTAGAAAATAAAGTGTGTTATATTTCAGCCTTCCTAAAGAAAACTGTATGTTTTTCTCTGTGTGCGCTATGAACACAACACTGTGGAGTTTGTTGGTTTGTCTGATATGAGGTCTTCAACTTTGGAGAGCAGTTTCAGTAGAAGTCTGATGCTACAGTGGGAGTTGTACATACTGTTGACTTTATCTTCTTTCTTTCTTTCTTTCTTTCTTTCTTTCTTTCTAGTTTTGTTGGATTTTATTCATACTATAAATAAGTCATACAGATTGAATGATTGATCTTTTTGTATGGCAAACATAACAGAAGAGACAGCAGAGTGGTCTCCTGGTATATTAGAACCTCTTACACAGCAGCAGTAAAGCTGCTTTGGAAATACAATGGCAGATCTGAGAAATGAGAGACGTAACTTAAAATACAGGAAATCAATAAAATAACCAGACTTTCCTCAGCAGCATGAGAAGAACGAGATAGTAAACATTGCTGAGGTTTGGAGCTGACCATTTCCTTTTCCCTCAGGACCTGAAACAACCTCTCTAGGAGAGCAAAGAATCCGCATTCATGTATTAGTGCCTTCTGGAAGTGTAGGGATTGGTCTTCATACTACACATGCCTTCCAGCATCTTTGAGTGTGGCTTGATGGCCATACTCCACTCACAGATCTGCAGGAGCTTCTAGCTGGATCACTTCCACTCTCTGGAATCTTTAAGGACCACCTTCATAATCCAACAGGGTAAAATTGTCAAAAGCACCTAAATCACGTAGGAACTTTTGAAAATCAATAGGTCTTATGTTTTTAAATAGAGCTGTGAAAATAATGGATTTTTTGATTTGCTGGCAATTTTGAAATATTCTGGGAAGGGAATTGGTTTGGGTAGATCCTAAAATGACTTTTTTTTCTAAAGGTTTTGGCAAATCCAAAATTTGGTTTGACCTGAAATGGAATGTTTTATTTCAATTTCTAGCTTTATTTTCCTTACTAAATAAATAAATAGAATTCATGGTAATGTTGAAACAAAAAAGTTGTTTTGAATAGAAAAGTCTAACATTTCATTTAAAAATGTCTAAACAAAATGTTTTGACTTTTTTCTTTTAGAGGAAGAGGGAACAGAAAAAAATCATCAAAATCTACACAAATTTGCAAAATGTTTCAGTTAACCCGAATATGCATTTTTCACTGAAAATTTTTTTGGCTGAAAAATGTCATTCCCTCTCCACTCTTAACTGACTGAGGTGCTTTTGAAAGCTTTACCCATTATCCCTACCATCACACACATCAATTAGTAGGAAACACCTTCATGCAATAGGTCACCTGTTTCCTCAGCTATCCATCAAGCACTCAAAGGAAAAGGAAATTCCAGTCTTACTACTGACATTTTAAAGGCCATTTACCTGCACATAATACACCCTAGAATGCATTGCACTGTGATGGAATATCCAAAACAGGATTAAACTTGTTCACATTGCAATTCAGTTGGAATTATGTGTTTGTGAGAAGAGAAGTTGAAACTCTATGTGAATTGTATTGGGTGTGAACTCTTACTGATGAACTCTAGATACATTGCAAACATAGTAACAGTTCAGTATATGAATAAAAGTGGATTATAATGCAATATGTAACTATATAACATACCACATAGTCTATAGGGAATGTCTGTATACACAGTGTGTACTGTGTCCATGGTACAGTGCTCTCTGATTTAAAAAAAAATGCTCCTTTGAATTCTATTATGAATTCTTTTCTTCATACCCACTCATTGGCTCCCAAGAACAGTATTAAGGTATGGGAACACTGTTCGTAATCTGTAATCTAAAACATTTCTTAAAAATTCTGTTATATAAAGGTGTGATATCTATTTAAAAAAAACCAACCACTTTAGAAATGAGAAAATTGTTTAGATGGTTAATTGTTAAAAAAAATACCATTAGGGCTAACTTAGCCTCCTGCTATGATAGAATTTCTGAACTGAGAAGAAAGTCGGAGTTATCTCTAATTATGACTCCTCTATCTAGGTCATTTAAACCTCTAACCCTTTTCTCATGTGGTAATGTGGCAGCTTTGGTAGATAATACATTCCTACTCTAATCACTGCATGTGTTATTTCTCAAATGTGGGTTTTTAATATACAAAATGAATTGGGAAAAATATGACAGGTTTCAGAGTAGCAGCCGTGTTAGTCTGTATCCGCAAAAAAAACAGGAGTACTTGTGGCACCTTAAAGACTAACAAATTTATTGTAGCATGAGCTTTCGTGAGCTAAAGCTCACTTCTTCGGATGCATAGAATGGAACACACAGACAGGAGATATTTATACATACAGAGAACATGAAAAGGTGGAAGTATGCATACCAACAGGCAGAGTCTAATCAATTGAGATGAGCTATCATTAGCAGGAGGAAAAATATATTTCTCTACTGTTTTTCCTGAGGATGATAAGAAAGAAAAAACTATAACTGTATTACTGTCTGTGTGTGGGGGGGGAGGGGGGGAGGATACTTGGGTTGGTTTGTTTGTTTCTTAATAAAAGAACAACCTGAAAAGGATTTTAACACTTTACCTTTGAAATATTTCATGTGCTTTATTTACTACTGTAGGCTCTGGAGCCTTTTGTTAAACATCCTGGAAATGTAGAGAGATGATTTTGCCCACTGCAGGGCATCTAAAATATTTGCATGAATTCATTAGAATTATGTTGAAGATGACTAAGAAAATTAATTAAAAATTGAATATACACTGAGGGCTGTAATTCATAACCAATAAAGTTCAGAATATGTTCCCTAGTTCATACCATAGTCCACATGCAAGTTAAAACTCATGAAAATTAGACTTGATACTATATATCGTGTTTCACTTTTTCATTAAAAAGTTATTTAAATACTTTCATTAAATGCAGCATATGTTTGTATGTTAAAGGAAATTGTATTGGAAATGTAAATGATCCATTTGACATTGAAAGAAAATAGAGACTAACAATTTTAATTAAAAATGCAATTCTAACAGGGTTTGCCCTCCTCAGCTTGGAAATATAATGCAAACAGCTCATTAATTTACAAATTATTTAGTTAAGAACCATGCTTACTGACAAGTTCTATATACTCCTCCTCCATGGTGGGTCCAGTTTCTGAGAAAGTCAATGGCAAAACTCTGACTTCAGTGGGGAACAGTGCTAACTTAGGACAACTTCACCATACTTACCTTACTCCTTGGCCATCCAACATCTTGACAGATGAAAGGAAAGGCGACAAAGTCAGTCTGTCAGAGGTACTTAGCAATGATATGGGAATAGAGTCCATTGTGCGAGCGGCAAACCTTCCCACAGTGGCCACTAGTCAGATGGGAGGTTGAAGCATACTCTGCTTCCTGGCTCACCTGCAGGCCTCAGCCTGGCTCTGTGATGGCTCTCCTTGGTGACTGAACCAGCCTTACCCTGGTTTCTCCAAACTGAGCAATTGTGCGTGGGATTTTCCCAGTTGTTGGTGGGAATGCTGGATTTCTTGAGACCTTGCTTGACCTTGTCGCTGTATCAGAGTTGTTGGTCTTCCTCTGCATTGTGGGCAATTCTTAAGTTGGCCATAGAACACAGCCTTTGGCAAATGATCTTGAGCCATGTGCTCCATTTGTCCCAACCAGCAAAGTCTGTGAATGTCCAACAGAGTCTGCATAGACTGTAGGCCGGTTCTCTCAAGGATTTCAATATTGGTGATCTGTTGGTCCCAAGTATCTCCAAGGATTTTTCTAAGACAGCAGAGGTGGATACTCTTCAATCTCCACTCCTGCTTGCAGTATGTAACCCAGCTTTCACAACCATAAAGGAGGGTACTAAGGACACAAGACTGAGGCCTGGTCTACACTACGCATTTAAACCGAATTTAGCAGCGTTAAACCGATTTAATCCTGCACCAGTCCACACAACGAAGCCCTCTATATCGATATAAAGGGCTCTTTAAACCGATTTCTGTACTCCTCCCCGATGAGGGGAATAGCGCTGAAATCGGTATTGCCATGTTGGATTAGAGTTAGTGTGGCAGCAATTCGACAGTATTGGCCTCCGGGCGGTATCCCACAGTGCACCATTGTGACGGCTCTGGAAAGCAATCTGAACTCGGATGCACTGGCCAGGTAGACAGGAAAAGCCCCGCAAACTTTTGAATTTCATTTCCTGTTTGCCCAGCATGGAGCTCTGATCAGCACGGGTGGCGATGCAGTCCCAAATCCAAAAAGAGCTCCAGCATGGACCGTACGGGAGATACTGGATCTGATCGCTGTATGGGGAGACAAATATGTTGTATCACAGCTCCATTACAGAAGACGAAATGACAAAGCATTTGAAAAAATCTCCAGGCTATGATAGACAGAGGCCACAGCAGGGAGTCAGCACAGTGCTGCGTGACAAGCATAACGGAAAGCCAAAGAATCAAATGGACGCTCATGGAGGGAGGGAGGGAGTATTGAGGACTCCAGTTATCCCACAGTCCCCACAGTCTCTGAAAAGCATTTGCATTCCTGGCTGAGCTCCCAATGCCTGAAGGGTCAAAAACATTTTCCCGGGTGTTTCAGGATGTATGTCGTCAATTTACACCCGTCTCCCCCTCCGCCGAAAGAAAAGGGGAAAAAATCGGTTCTCGTCTTTTTTCAATGTCACTCTATGTCTACTGCATGCTGCTGGTAGACAGGGTGCTGCAGCGCTGAACACCAGCATCCCCTTCCCGGTGGCAGATGGTGCAAAATGACTGGTAGCCATCATCATCATCAGCCCGTGAGTGCTCCTGGCTGGCCTCGGTGAGGTCGGCCAGGGGCACCTGGGTAAAAATGGGAATGACTCCCGGTCATTCCCGGCAGATGGTACAAAAGGCTTGGTAACCGTCCTCATCATAGCAGCTGGAGGCTGAGCTCCATCAGCCTCCCCCCTTTCATGTCTAAAGAAGATTCTGTACTGCCTGGACTATCATAGCAGCGGGAGGCTGAGCTCCTCCCCCCGCCCCACTCTTTGATGTCCTGCCTGGACTATCATAGCAGCTGGAGGCTGCCTCCCCTTCATTTTCTCTCACTAAAAACTCAGTGTTTCTTATTCCTGCATTCTTTATTACTTCATCACACAAATGGGGGGACACTGCCACGGTAGCCCAGGAGGGTTGGGGGAGGAGGGAAGCAACGGGTGGGGTTGTTGCAGGGGCACCCCCTAGAATGGCATGCAGCTCATCATTTCTGCGGGATCTCTGGGGCTCTGACCCGGAGCAGCGGTGCTCTCTGGTTCTCTAATACACTTGCCCCATATTCTAGGCAGGACTGACTCTATTTTTAGACAAAACATAAAGAAGGGAATCACCCAGGGAGTCATTCCCATTTTTGCCCATGCGCCCCCGGCCGACCTCAGCAAGGCCAGCCGGGAGCACCCATGACAGCAGCAGACGGTACAAAAGGATTGATAACCGTCATCGCCAATTTCTAATTGCAAACGGTGCAAAATGACTGATAACCATTATCTCATCGCCAATTTACAATGGCAGACGGTGCAATAGGGATGGTAACCGTCTCTGCTACCTTGCAAAGGCAAATGAATGCTGCTGTGTAGCACTGCAGTACCGTGTCTGTCAGCAGCATCCAGTACACATACAGTGACAGTGACAAAAGGCAAAACAGGCTCCATGGTTGCCATGCTATGGCGTCTGCCAGGGCAATCCAGGGAAAAAGGGCGCGAAATGATTGTCTGCCGTTGCTTTCACAGAGGAAGGATTGCGTGACGACATTTACCCAGAATCACTCGTGACACTGTTTTTGCCCCATCATGCATTGGGATCTCAACCCAGAATTCCAATGGGCGGGGGAGACTGCAGGAACTATGGGATAGCTACAGGATAGCTACCCACAGTGCAACGCTCCTGAAATCAACACTACCCTTGGTACATGGATGCACACCGCCCAATTAATGTGCTTAGTGTGGCCGCGTGCACTCGACTTTATACAATCTGTTTTAAAAAACCGGTTTCTGTAAAATCTGAATAATCCCATAGTGTAGACATACCCTGATAGACTGACACCTTTGTGTTCAGAATTAACAACTTGTTATTCCAAACAAGTGAGGTAAGTTTGCCAAAAGTGACAGAAGCTTTGCCGATTCTAGCATCAAGTTCTCTATCAAGGTTAAGTTAGCCGGTAAGAATTGAGCCAAGATAGCAGAAGTGATCCACGTTATCCAGAGCTTCATTACTGACATAGATTTTAGGTGGAATCTTAGTACCTTGTGACATGACAACTATTTTCTTATTATTGATTACTATGCCCAACTTGGTGCATGCATCAGAGAACTTGTTCGTTGTGACCTGCAATTCATCAGATGAATTAGAGACAAATCCATAATCATCTGTGAAAAGCAAATCCCGAATAGTAAGCTGGGTGACATGTCTTCTCCTCTGCAGTCATCTGATGTTAAAAAAGCTGATGTGTATCCTGGATTCAGTTAGTACACCAGAGTTCCAATGGCGTACATAAGAAGATGCAAAAGCCAGTGGGCATTTAGCCTTGCTTCATTCCAGTATCAATACTAAACTGGTATGATGTTTTATTTTCCTACAGTATGGTTGCCTTCATTCCCTCATAGAACTTGTAGAATAGGGAGAGCGCCTTTTGTGGACAGCCAATTTTCAACAGGATCTTATAGATGCCATTCCTGCTAAGTATGTCAAAGACCTTTTGTGGGTCAATAAATGCTACATAGAGAGATGCCTGTTGTTCACAGCTTTCTTCCTGCAACCAGCACAATGTGAAGGACATGTTGCTCATGTAGCATCCAGCTCTGAACCCACATTGGCTCTCAGGATAGACTTGCTCATCAAGGACTTGGAGTCTTTTCAACAGAACCCTTGCAAGCACCTTGCTTACCATGCTGAGAAAAGATATCCCTCAATAATTGTTGCAGTCTGCAGTCCTTTTTTCTTATATAGATTAATTATCTTTGCATCTTTCAGATCCTGGGGTATGTGGCTTTCTTCCCAACAAGTGCAGAGAAGTACCGGGTGTCACTTGCAAGCTTCCTCCCTCCTGCCTTTAGGAGCTCTGGAGGTATCTGATCATTGCCTGCTGCTTTCCCAGGAGCAATCTCGTTGATAAATTTCTCTACATCTTCAAGAGTCGATGTTTCACCTCCTGCATCGTTGGAATCTGGGGATGGCAGCTAAGGCAGTATCACAGATAATGGCATCCTCTGAGTAGAGTTCTTTGTAATGCTCAGTCCATCTGTCAAGTTGTTCTTGCCTGTCAGTTAATATAGTAACATCTTTTACTTTCAGGTTTACAGTCTTTTTTACAATGTGGTCCAACTGCCTCTTTAATTCCATTATAGATACCACGAAGGACACCTCTTTCAAAGCAGATCGGAATCTTTCTGCACAGGTCTTGCCAATAGTTCTGGGAATAGTCTCTGGTGGTGTTCTGAAATGTAGCCTTAGCCTCCTTAAATATGAGAGTTCTGAGCTTGGGTGGGTAGAAAGACGAAACTTGCTTTTTCTTTTCTATAAGTGGGAGCAGCAGATGTTCACACACTGTGAACCACTCAGGATGTTTTTTTCTTTGTTGTTCCAAAGACATTCAGGGCAGTAGCCAGTGTCTTGTTCTTAAAATGTCCCTACATGGTGTCAGAATAAAGGGAAACAGGTTGATCATTTTCAGAAACACGCTCAAGTGCACACTGAAACTTTGGACAAGTGTCAGAGTCCTTCATGTTAGTGATGTTGAGGCAAGGTTTGCCTTTTGGCTTTGCATAACAGGGGTAAGGGACGCTGAGTGTCTACTTTCTCCCTCATTCTGGTGCAGGTGGGCAGGGAGCGGGTGAAGAACAGGTGGAACTTTGGCTTTGCAGCCAATGTACTAGGCAGTAGAGTTGAGCCTGTTTTGGTACAGGGGAGGAGCAATATTTTGTTACTAGTAGAATCCAGCAGCGATTTTCTATACCATTGGAGCAGGGTGAGGAGCAGCGAGGAAAGTGTGCCTCTGCATATTAGGAATATATGTGGTATTTCCAGCTCTTAAAGGAGCTGCTACAGTGGGACCTTGGTTTCTGAAAAGCCTGAAGAAGGAGTCTGCCCCTCACCTTTTCCTCCAAAAAGATGCTGTTAGAAGGAAATATCTACCTTTTATCCCATGAAGACCTGGGCAAGGGACCAGGGAGAAAATGTGGACTGCCACACTATCTTGTCTGTGTAGACAGTTCACACAACCCTATTTGCATCTTCATAAGCCTTTCAAAGGTATTCTATTAACATGCTAGAAGCTCAGGAATTTTCACTGGAAAATGCTGATATGGCAAAACTGAAATATTTTGGTTTAAGTGAACTTTCAACAAAACTCAGGCAGGGTTTTGATGGTAACCTGCCCGGTTCCCTGCCACCTGGTCTGATGGGCTGCTGGGGAACCTAGGCTTCCAGGGTCCATAGCTCTGGGAAACCCCACCATGGAGACTGCCTTGAGATGGGGACACCAAGGATTGGAGGGCTTCTACTTGTAGGCTTCCTTCTTTGTGTCCATGGTCTGCCCTCAACCCCTCCAGGCTGCTCCCAACTCTGGGGGACTCCCTGGGTTGCCCCCAACTCCCTGGGGCAGCCCGGGGTGTTCCCCAGTAATCAGGTGCAGAATGGAAGGTCCCTCAGAGGTGGGGCAGCACAAAAATTTACTCAGAGTAAAGGAAGCCAATTCAGATTCCTAAAAAATCAAACTAAAACTGTTTGTTGTTTGAAACTTTTTTTTTTTAAAGTTCAGTTTCCTTTCCCTGGGAAATTTGAAAGTGTCTAGTTTTCATTCCAAATTGGAACTATTTTTTTTCCAAAATGTTGGAGTTTTCCCCAGAATGGGAATTCTGAGTTTTGACAACTTAATTATTATTTAAATGAATTTAATGTTTCCAGAACTAAATGCCCTTGGAAGGGCTAGACAACATGATAGAAAGTCATCAGCAAAAAAAACCCAAGACATTACAATATTATCTACATAACTGGTGAGAGACCACAGAGACCAAGGGAAAACTAGATGCATTTAGGATAGGGTTTAAATAAAATAAAAATTGTTACAAAATTGAAACTGAACCTCATTTTGAGATTTTAAAATGGACAGTTAACTTTGTAAAAGCTTAGGCCCTGACCGTGTCAAATCTTATCCAGGTGAGTAAGTTTGTGAAGTCACTGGTTCTATTCACATGCGCAGAGTTATTCATGTGGATAAGTCTTTGCAGGACTGGGGGCCTTTTTCCCCACTCTTCAGTCTCTCATACTTCTGCAATTCCATATGGAACCAGAAAATGGAGAGCAATAGATTTTAGGTCAGGGACTACTGTTGTGTGATTTCCCAGACAGTCATTCAACCTCTTGGGCTTTCAAAAAGGTTCAGATCAACATGAAAAATTACTGGTATTTATCCAAAGCAAACTGAACCTTTTTCTCCTGAGACATATCTCCTCATGTTTGTGGAATTTAATTGTTTGTTTTATGCTGAATTCTGGAGACTTGGGTTTGGAATCCTTATGGATGTTCACCATAGCAAAGACAGAACCACATCCCTCAGACTCCAGGACACTAAATTATAGGTGAACCGCAAAAGGTTCAGAAGGTTCAGCTTGCTTTGGAGAAACACCTCATATTTCAGATACTTTCCTTGGTCTACAGAACATTCCACCAGTTCTGCTGCAGTGCCTTCCATTTTTGCTTGGTAGGGACATGTTACTAAAAATATATATATATTGTTCCCATTTGTACTATATGAGGCTCTAACTCTTAAGAAAACATCTCTTTCTAGAGCAGTGGAAAGGACAACATGAAAAAAAATATGTTTTCATTTTAGCTGAGCCTGTGCTATCAGGGACTATGCCATTTGGGAGATAACCCTGTCTTTGCTCTTTGAGCTTCATCTGAAGAGGGCAAGATAACAGAGTGTGTTCTTGTGTGAGCTGAGCTTGTGCAATCAGGGATTATATCATTGGGGAGCTGTCTGCCTGTCTCATTTGGTACTTCACTGGAGCAGACTGAGACAAAGTTACTGCCTTTAACAAATGTGTATATTTGGTTTTAGTTAATAAACTTGTGCTGGCATGTCAGAAGGACTTTGGAGATACTTGTTTTTGTTTTCTTCAGTGTTAGGGCAGAGGTGAAAGTAAGCAGGTACGGTACGGTATTGCCTACCAACAAGAGCTGATACGCTGTGCTGGACCGGACCGGCTTCTCCGGCAGTGATTTAAAGGGCCCAGGGCTGCAGCCACTGGGGAGTCCCAGGGCCTTTAAATCACTCCTGGAGCTCCGGCAGCTGGGCTCGGGCTGGGATTTAAAGGGCCCGGAGCTCCGGCCCCTGCAGGGAGCCCTGGGCCCTTAAAAGCATTGCCCAAGCCCAGTTGCCAGAGCTCCAGCAGCGCTTTGAATGGCCCGGGACTCTCTGCAGGAGCTGGAGTCTCCGGAGCCCTGCCGCCGCTAACCCAGCCCTAGCCTGAGCCCTGCCACCCCAGGGTAGCGGCGGCAGGGGTCCCAGAGTGATTTAAAGGGCCCAGAGCTCCGCCGCGACCGGAGCCCTGGGCCCTTTAATTCACCCCTGAGCCTCAGGGCTCTCAGCCGCCTCTGCAGCTGGCAGCTCTGGGGTGATTTAAAGGCCCTGGGGCTCCCAGCCACAGCGGGAGCCCCAGGGCCTTTAAATCTTGAAAGGCCCCGTCTCTTCCCATTGAGGCCATGCCTCTTCCAGTTGAGGCCATGCCCTGCTCAATATTCCAGCGTACCGGTAAGTCCTTTAAACTACTTTCACCCCTGTGTTAGGGACACCAGAATCATAGTGCCTGATTCCCCACTGTCTTGTATATTATGGCGCCATTGCATCTGTGCAAAGTGGAGTTGCAGCTCTAACTAAAGTCAAAAGGAGCAGTGGGTGATCAGCATATTTTAAAACTAGACCCAGTGAATATAAAACACTATTGGATCAAAAGGATGACATTTTACCACAGCTGTGCACTCCCTCAATCCAGGTGCAAGTACCTACACAAAGTGCAAGGTAGTAAGGAAACCAGGCCTACCTTGAAAAGCTACTGGAAGTATTAGAGTTATGCACCCCTTCTTTCTATCTTAGAGCTAACCCCAAAGGGTTGGTCTAAAATATACTGGACAAGAGAGTAAGTGTAGAACACAACTAATTTAGAAATGGAAGAACTGATTCAGATTAAATAAGGCACTTCTCAAGCAGTTAACCAAAAAAATGACCCAAATCTTTTTTGAGATTCTTAAAAGTTTAGTTAAACTAATTTGTCATTATTTTTCATTTTTACTGGTCAGTATCCAAACAGATATATCAAATTTCTAAGAGGCTGTACTTATATTTTCAGTCCAATCAGAAGGAATACATTCTAAAACTTTCAATAAAATAACCCTGTTCTCATGATATTTCCTCCGAGATTTCCAGACCCAATAAATTTGGATAGATTGGATGAGCTTCTGTACTGTTTGGTGCTCATTTGCATAAAACTGACACTGAATATTTTGAGGTTCTCATATTGCTCCTAATTAGACCAGTTGGAAATCAGATTTCCTGTTCCCTAGGAAATTCCAACATTTTGAAATTTATTTTTATTGTGACCAGAGTGAAACGCTGAAATTTTTTGTAATGTGCACATTCCAAAGAATCCAAATTGTATTCTGAATGATCAAAATGTTTTGTTTCAATAATATCTAAAAATTACAATGGAACATAAATGAAATACAATTTATATATTATATAATAAAGGTAATCTATACTTATAATGTTAAAAATCTATATTTAATCCAAAAGTAAAAAAAATCAAACTGATACTGAAATTAAATATATCAACATTATTGGGAAAAAAAAAAGGAAAGTCTAAATGATTTAGACTTGTTCCCAGAGAAAATGTCATCAAAAATCAACCTGTTCTCCTAAAATATTTTAGTTTTAAAGAAGTTGCATTTTCTAGTGGAAAACTGTCGCGTCAAAATTTTTTCACCCTGCTCTATTGCTAATAAAACCTGCTCGGTTTCAAATACCTAGTCCAGTGGAAAACACCGAAACCAGTATTATTAAAGAACAATGGCAAAAAAATAATGTAACTATATCACCAGGTAGCTGACACTTGGGTTGGGGGGAGGGGGCAAGTTGCCAGTAGCCAGCGTACCTGTGGCAGGCTCCACAAAGAGAATGGACTAACACAGATCCACCTGGGCAGCAGTTAATTAGCTAAGGAATACCTGAGCCTGATAAAGGCTTATGAGGTCTCAGTCAAGAGGTCCCAGAACACAAAGAGGCAGTTAGGGAAGAGAGGTACTTCTCAGGAGAGCTGGTTAGAGAGATAACCAGAAAAGGAGACCTAGGAAAGGTGATCCTGAAGGGAACAGATTCAGAAAGATCTATGAGAGGCAGAGGCAAATCCCTAGGAAAGCTCAGTCCTAGGAAAAAGGATCTTAACAGGCAGCAGCAAAAGTTCTGTGTCATTGGATAACTATACAACACTCCAGAGCTGCAAAGTCCAGGAAAGAAACCCTTTCCTGGGAAGCCTGACTCCAGAGTAGGATCCCAGGTCAAGATCCCAGGTGAAGAGCCTGGATGGAAGAGAAGGAGGGATTTGGGTGGGAACAGGCTGACTAAAATTAATCCTACTCCTGCCACACCCCCACATACACACAGTAGGATGCACAAGTTAAGACTTGTTGGCATAATGTGTTTGGCCTTTGATTAAATATACTAGACCTCTGAAGGGGCACTGCTCACTGTATATAAACATCACTGAATTTATTGATAACTCATGAAGAGGAAACTGAGGCAGGGACACAACTGTGGTTCCATGATGAGCCTCCAGGTGGAGCTCCAGGGATAAGTGCTTGCCATAACATGTCAAGTAAGCAACCTGACGGGCAAGACACACTCTTAACCTGGGGAATGAGAGTGGGATTCTACACTCTTCATCATGTTCATTGAACATTTGATGATATGACTCATTTCAACCTCTGTGCAGAAAACTAACACTGGAATGAGCTTTTTTTTTTTTAACTAAATATTATAATTATACTATCTGAGGCTGATAATATAATTACCACAGTTCAACTCCATTAGGAAAATCCTTTCATTGTAACATCAAAATTAAGTTAAACTGAGTCAACTGCTACAGAGGTTCGATTAAAAAAAGAGCCTGGAAAGTGCTGGAAAGAAGTGTAGTGTCACAGATGCATTTGAGGTTGGTGGTTGTTGTTTTTGTTTCTGACATGAATAATTAGGAGGTTAAGTTGGTTAGGTAACAGTCACAGTAAATGTAGTATCAGTGCCACTATATAGGTGCTGGGGAAGAAAATCTTGTTCAAAATAGGAGTATTTTAAGGTCTCACAGACTAGATACAGTTCTAATCATGAATTGCCCCTGCAAGGCCACTAAGGTGTAAGGAAGAAGCTTCTTCCAACCTCTTGTGGTCTGGGGAGTCGAGGGATGCCTCACTCCCATTCTGCTTCTGGATGCAGGACTCCAAAAACAGGGGTGAGTTGGAGATAAGAACATGGCTTATGCTTCTTTCACCTCCTATCATTCAGCTGAGTGTGGCCAGTGCACTGGTGGGCAGCAATCTGTTCTATCCTAATAGAAAGAGAGCAGATTGCTTGCCCCTCCTTCCCCATCTCCACAACCATGGAGCAGCTTGAAAGTGAGAGAGTATCTCTTGGGTTATATCTATGCTGCAGCAGGGAGCTTGTCTCCCAGCCTGGGTAGACAGACTCACATTAGCTCTATTTGAGCTGTTGCACTAAAAATAGCTGTGTGGACAATGCAACACTGGCAGAGGCTTGGGCTAGCCACTGAGGCCAACCAGTGATGAGCTGCCAAAATCTTAACAACGGGTTCCCTATAAAAAGTTCTGATTTAACAATGGGTTCCCTATAAAAAGTTCTGATTTAAGGGATGTGCGACAGCATGTATTTTTTGTACCAATAGGGTTACCATACGTCCATATTTTCCCAGGAGGTGATTAAGAACCGAAAAGCCTGACATGTCCAGGAAAATACAGATGTATTTTAACCCTACCTAAAGTTCTTTAAAAAGATGGGGCTGAACTAGAAATGAGCTCCGTTTCACATGTGTGGGTGGTGATCAGGGACAGTCTCAATTTTTGGGTCTTTTTCTTATATAGGCTCCTATTACCCCTCACCCCTGTCCTGATTTTTCACACTTGCTGTCTGGTCACTCTAGGGTGTGCACATGTGTGGGTCCCAGCTGCTCCCTGCCCCCCCCCCCCCTCATTGAAGCAGGTGTGCAGGGTTACTGCCCTGGGAACTGCAAGGCACCAGTGGATGTGGGGCTGGCTGCAGATAGGGGCGTGGGGCAGGGCTAGCTGGAGGCAGGGAGTGACACGGGCTGGCTGTGGGCAGGTGATGCAGACGGGCGGGCTGCAGGTGGCTGTGGGCAGGGGGTGGCTGTGGGCGGCTGTGGGCAGAGGGTGGCTGTGGGCGGCTGCGGGCAGAGGGTGGCTGTGGGCAGGGGCTGGGGCAGAGGGCGGCTGTGGGCAGGGGCTGGCTGGGGGCAGGGGGTGGCTGTGGGCAGGGGCTGGCTGGGGGCAGGGGCAGCTGGGGGCTGGGGGTGGGGCAGGGGGTGGCTGGGGCTGGCTGGGGGCAGGGAAGGCGGGGGAGGGGCGCAGATACTCACACGGGGTGGGGGGGGGGGGCTGGGAGCAGCCGGAGCCCCAGGGCCAGAGGTCCAAAGAGCAGGAGCAGCAACAGGGCCAGGAGGCAGCTCACATGGCTCTCGCAGCACAGCGCAGCGCCCCCTGGCGGCCGGGAGGAGGAATTACAGGCTTCCCAGGCAGAGCCCATCAAAGCTTCCCTCGCAGGGAAGCCAGTTAACAAGCGGTTCTAAAACCGCTTCTAAATTTAACAACGGGTTCATGCGAACCGGTGCGAACCAGCTCCAGCTCACCCCTGAGGCCAACCCTGCCCAAGATCCTGGGTCTGAGTTAGTATGAGTCTGTCTTCCCAGGCTGGGAGGCACACTCCCAGCTGCAACATAGACAACCCTCTGAGTGCTCCTTCTGAGGCAATGCAGCTCCACAATGACCCTTGTGCAATGCTGTGGCTTAAACTCTGGCCCGCTCTGCATTGTACTGAAGATTTCGGGATGATTCTGTAGATTCCTAAATGACTAAATGCATTGGGCCAGAGCGTTAGATAGTGTGAATGGGAATACCTCCATTGGCTTTAAGGAGCACACCAATTTACAACAACTGAGGATCTGGCCCAATGTTTTTAGCCACTTTATCTCACCTCTCTTGTATCTCAAATAAATTCTCATCTGTGCTATAAAGTGCAGAAGAAATGTGGAATAACTGCTCAATTCCTTCCTTATTGATTAGAGTGCTAAATACCAAGGATGGGATACTGACCCCCCACTCCAACCCCTGTGTGCCACTCCAGTGCTGTGCAATGGGTGGAGGGGAGGGAATCCCCCTTGTGATATCATTGTATTGGGCCATAGTCAGGCCTGGGGAGAATGCTGTAATACAAAGTAGTCCTCAGAATAACGTAGGCAGTCCTGGGGGCTATTCTGACTCCCAGACCAGGCCAAAAGGGAGGGGATGCAAAGGCAGGTGAAAGCCATCTTTGTGTTCCCCCACCCTCCTGCTTCCCTGTTCCCTCCCTCCTGTACAACCCCCTGAACTGCTTCTCTACTGTACTTTCTGGAGGCACTGCATAGAATGTCCCCCTACAGATTGACAATCTTTTTAAGTGATTCTGATTATTTTCTGAAGTACCACTGTGAAAAATGTGTTGTGAAAAAAAAATCATACCCAAAAGAATAACTACCCAAAGAATAACTATTTTAGACAGTCCCCAGTTCTGTTTTTGGGTGTGAAACGTCAGTTGTGTTAATGTTGCTTTGCATTTTAAAAAAAACCAAAAACCAACAACTTTGAGTTTTTATGACCAAGCACAGCATTGCCTGAGCATGAATCTCATTGTTGATGGCATTCCCCACTGAGCAGAGGGGCTAGCATAAAGGCACTATTTCAACATTGTTTTGAGGACTTAAGTGGTGGTTAGGCCTTCTGTTTGGGTCCTCCACACTCAGGTGAATTTCACTCTCTTGAGGGCTATGCTCACTGTGTGTTGGGAGTCACTCTTTAGGCTATATATAGATTTCCTCCCATAACCCATCTGTTTCTTCCTGCCCTTGTTCCCTTTCTTTTTCCAACATGTCTGGAAGGAAGGTTCAGGACATGTACACAAAATGGTGCCATTTCCTCATATATTTGTTTGCGCTTTACACAATTTTGTGGTTATCTGTCTCGTTACCTCACTTCTTCCCCCTTTAGGTTCTTCCTTCCTCTCTGGATATAAAGACACCAGCTTTCTAATGACCATTGCCTTTCTCGCTCTCATTTAGTCATCCCTATCTTTAGGGATTTTTGTTCGCTTTGTAGCTTAGATTGCTTTTCTGTTTTCTGGGTAGCCTTCCAGATTTGGAGTTACAGTGCTCCAAAACCACTTAAATTCTTTTTCAAGCTTATGTTTGATGATGTGTGTCCTCTGACTTTGAACATTTACAGGTTTGACTTTTGAAACTTTGCAAGATTTTTATTTTTCTATATCACCTTTTCCCTTGTTTCATTTACACCTGCCCTCTTCTTTGGACTTCATGTCTCATCTTACCATATACAGATTTTCTCCTGCCCATCTACTTATCTTCTTTCATCTCACTTACTTTGTTTGCTCATTAAGGTTAAACTCACCTGCCATTATATTCAAATCTAAAAATACCATGTAGGCAGTTTCACTAGCTCAGGTAAAAATATATAAAGGTTTACAATTGCCATGCATTTAGAACAAAGGCTGATCAACAGCTGCAACCCAAAAGAAACTTAATACCACAGTAAAATAATGTATCGCTATAGATAATTATATTACTAGGTGTATTACTAATACCAACTGTCATAAACATACAGCTAAGGGTAGCATAAAATCCCTCTTTACCCTGTAAAGGGTTAATTCCTCTTTTACCTGTAAAGGGTTAAGAAGTTCAGGTAACCTAACTGACACCTGACCAAAAGGACCAATAAAGGGACAAGATACTTTCAAATCGGGGGGCGGGGGCAGAGGCGGAGGCTTTGTCTGTCTGTTCCGTGTGGCTTTTGCCGGAGACAGATCAAGACAGGAAGCAATCCAACTCCATTATTATTAGTAAGTATTAGTGAAGGAATGTGTTAGCTTACTTTTATTTTGGCTTGTGATTTCCTTTGTAGGAAGAGGAAGGTTTAGCCCTGGTTTTGTAACTTTAAGGTTTTGCCTAGTGGGGAGATCCTCTATGTCCTTTGTTATTCTGTAAAGTACTTACCTTCCCAATTTTACAGAAGTGATTCTTTTACTTTTTCTTTAATTAAAATTCTTCTTTTAAGAACCTGATTGATTTTTCATTGTGCTTAAGATCCAAGGGTTTGGGTCTGTGTTCACCTGTACTAATTGGTTAGGATATTATTCTCAAGACTCCCCAGGAAAGGAGGTGTAGGGCTTTGGGGGATATTTGGGGAAGGTATGGCTCCAAATGGCCCTCCCTAAATGTTTGTTTAAATCACTTGGTGGTGGCAGCATACTGTTCAAGGTGGAAATTGTGCCTTGGAAAAGTTTTTAACCTAAGCTGGTAAAAATAAGCTTAGGTGGGTCTTTCATGTGGGTCCCCACATCTGTACCCCAGAGTTCAGAGTGGGGAAGGAACCCTGACACCAACTTCACAGAGGGACTGTGAAGACCAATTCATTAATCTCACAAAGCTATTTGAAATCCTTGGGTTATATACATATGAACATGACTAAATTGTAATTGTCATATCAGAATAGACCAATTGTCCACATACTCCTTAGAGCCTGCCTCTGGGTGAGTTCTAAGCAATGGAGATCAAACCCGAGATCTGTGAATCTTAATATGTGAGCTTCTACTGTCTTAAAAAAACAAAATGAAACAAACCAAAAAACATGTTGCTTAGCCAAGGCTGTACCATCAGTCTTAGATATCCTAGTCACCACTAGAAGGGGACAGAGTGCCACACCAAGTGGGCCTGGTTTCCACTCCAGGAGTAAGGTACATATACTGTCCTGGAGTCAGATGAATTTTCAACCAATGAAAGTGTTTCTTAAAAAGTTTTTTTTGGGTTGAAATTTTCCAGATTTTTGATGGAAAAGAAATAAACAAACAAAATTGTTGGTTTTTATTTCAGTTTTTCTTTACAAATTTTCAGTATTTGATTTTAGTTTCTTATTAAAAATAAAAAAATGGGAAGTAAAGAAAAATGTAATTTAAAAAAAACCTGAAAAAAATTATAATTTTTGACCAGCTCCACCCTTTATTTCTGATTTACAGATAAGAAAATTGAGGCACAGAAATCAAGTAACTTGCCAAGATCACATAAGAAGTCTGTCGCACAGTGAGGAATAGTTCCCAGGTCTCTTGTTTCGTAGACTTAACCACAAGACTATCTTTCCTGCGCTGAAGTATGTTTGTTTGTTCCGCCTGATGGAGTCTTCCCGTTCATTTTGATATATTGCCATAGAGGAAATTTGGGCTAAGCAACCAAGTCAGACTTATAGTGCATGTGTCCATTATTATTTTAAAATGTGATTTTTCTTTAACAAACAATGCTGAACTTCTGCTATTACAAAAACACTGGACATTGAATTCTTATATTCATCCACGGGCTTAGTACAGCCTGCAGGCAGTTTCAGTACATCTCTATTCTGCCCATGATTCAAATGTGATCCATAGGGATTGTCTTCTTTCTCTCAGTGAGAGATAATTCAGTCTACACTGTTGAGCTT
Organism: Mauremys mutica; assembly: GCF_020497125.1. Lineage (NCBI taxonomy): Eukaryota > Metazoa > Chordata > Testudines > Geoemydidae > Mauremys > Mauremys mutica. The sequence goes on along the minus strand of NC_059073.1, from coordinate 127,221,472 downwards.
GACAGAGAAATTTGGTCAGTTACATATGGTGTTTTGTGCTATTCAATTCTGTTCACTAGGGAATTGGATAAAACTACAAACTTCAATCCCTTTAGGAATCTATAAGACCTCAAAAATTGGCCTCGAGTCCAAAGCTTCATCCAGCAAGCTAAACTGGCTCACTCCTCTATTACAAACAGTTTGCATTGGTGAGTGTTAATACATTTATTTATATAAAGACAAGGGGTCAGTTCCTCTGCAGGTGTAAATTGGCATAACACCAACATCCAGTCTGCTACTACTTTATTGTTCTTTATGTGTTCAGAACTCAAACATTTCTGTTGGTTTGCAGATTGTCTCTGTTCTTATTGTAACAACTACAGGGACTGGATTAATTTTTTTTGACAACTTTTATAGAAAAGTAGAAGATGGATTGTTTAATATTTTTCTCCTCTTATGGATGTTATAGCAACCAAAAAAGAGAGAGAACTAGGTAGAGACATATCTTTGGGATAAGGAGTATCAGTCAGAAATGTCTGCTTTTCTCATTGTGTTTTAACTACAAACAAGCCAGGCCTCTTCTTACACTCAGCTGTAGCACCAATACATTCCTGGGTGAATGCAACTGAACCTAGAAATTTCTGATCAGAATGGAGGAAAAAGTCTGTTGCCAAAACAAAAAGCAAGAAAAAAAAACAAACCTATCCTATGCGGAACAATTAATGTCTCTAAAATCAGTAACCAAGAGACAGTTGCAAATGACAGATTAAAGTAAATGAGTAGTTCCTGACGAAAAACAAAGTTAAACTTTCACCTTTCGTGTATAACCTCCCTAACATGCAAGTGTTTGGCTTGAGTCAGTTGTTTCATGATTCAGTCCAAGGGTATGCTTTGTAACTCTTTCTTCTTTAATTATTGTAGTATCCGTTTAATGATTCTGTGAATAAGAAAGCGTTTGTCTTGCTAATCTTCCCCAAGATAACTGGCATATTGTCTTCCTTCTCCTGTTTACCCTAAGCAAAAAAGGTATGTAGGGGACTTCATGCATGAAGTGCATGACACTTTCCTTCTTTGATCTGATTGCAGTATACAGAACTAGTTAGGATGGAAGTGAAACCACTCAAGTGCACTGTGCTAACCAAATAATAGCTTCAGTTTATGCAAATATGTGGGGGGTGGGGGGGGAAGAGGGCGAATGAATAGACTTTTAAGTTTTCATTGTTTTCCTCCATCTTTGCCATTTAAATCTAGTTGTTGCTTCTTTCTTATCTTCCAAATATTAGGAGCATCTCATATTTTGAGATTACTTCCTGAAAACTCCAGCTTCTTTGTGCTGGCTGTGAACTTTCTCTCTTTCCATCACCCCAAGCTTTTTGATATTTAATGTACCCAATTGCATGTGTTTTGAGAGCTGCTCAGGAATCTTGTACAAATCCTCAATTTCACCAGTGCTAGAATTTTATTTTATTTATTTACTTGGTATTCCTTTAAGGAGATTAACATTTAAATATAATATCAAGTGAGTAACTCCTTGTGGGGAAAAAAAAACTAAAAAATTTTTTGGAAAATACCATATCCTGTATAAAAGGTAGAGAGAGCAGAGATACTGATTTGACCCTGTTACAACATTTTTTTTTGAAGTGCTGGGAAAATATAAGGTTTTGAAAAACTGCAGTAACTTTAAGATCTTGAGTCTGTGCAGTCATTCTATATGAGTAATTTTTCAACCATATTGTGTAGCAGTTCATTTTTGTCCAGTACAAATGGGCAATAGGATTTGTACACTTAGAAATAGATATATAGTTTTTATTAAACTAAAACTAGAGATTGGCTGAGGAAAAACCTCAGACTTGAGCACCCCAGATCCAGACTTAGAGTAACAAACTGTGGCCACATACAGACATTATGGTGGTTAGATTAGCAGGGATCAGAACCAAGGCCTTCAGCACGAAAAGCAACATCTACCACTTTAGCTAAAGCAGCACTTCTTTAGCTCTCTAGAACGTATAGCAGGGGTCTCAAACATGTGGCCCGTGGGGTGATTTTCTGCGGCCCGTGAGCTCCTCGTGTCCCCCCCGCCCACCCCGAGTGTTTATGTAGAGCGGCTCTGGCCCGACACGGACCAGGGGAAGGGCAGGCTCCCTGCCTGCCTGCCCGCCCTGCCCTGCCCCCGCACTGCTCTGGGAAGTGAACATGGGGAAGGGAGGGGTTGGAATGGGGGCAGGGAAGGGGTGGGAAGAGGGAGGGCAGGGGCCGGGCCTCATGGAAGGGGTGGAGTGGGGGCGGGGCCGAGGGCGCCGGGGGAAGGTGTCAGTAATGCGGCCCTCAGGCCAATGTACTAGTCCTCATGTGGCCCTCGTGGTCATTTGAGTTTGAGACCCCTGACGTATAGGCTCTTATAGTCATTGGGCCTAGCCACTAGATGGAAACATGATGCGGTGTGTTAAGCTGGTATATTACTTAAGCATTTTAGGCCACCTCTACGTCATTTGCTGTAGATGAAATGAACTTAAGGAAAACTTATGATGAGCATCATGACACAATGCATTTTAACATTAGAAAACATTTTTCTCCTTTTGAATTAAATATTTGTTTCTCAAAAATAAACCACAAATAAGACAATCCATATGCTGATATTTTTTATATATGTGCAGGAAGTAAATAGAAAAAAAATGAAGAAAGCACAAATATATAAGGGGCAAAGTAAGGTAAAACTAGAATTGTCTGAAATGTTCCCCATAAGCTCAAAACTCACATGGTTTCAGGTATCTGTTTCGCAAAATATTTATGAAGATTTGCATACATTTTGATTAACCTGAGTTAATTTATGGTTTTGCAACAAGGGCACAGAAAATACACAGGTTTTTTGCACAGTTTCTCAGTTTGAAAGTTAGTCATTTTGACTGAGTTTTGATTCAAGGCTTTAGGTTAACTTCATCTTGAAATTCAAAACAAAGCCAGGGATTGCCAACCCATTCAGACTGCAGTCAAAGAAAGGTTGAAACAAGCTCCCAGAGAGTGAAACTGCTGAGCTCCATGTAGTTCTCTTTAAAACCCAACCAGAGGAGAAAGGGAAAAGGTATGTGGGTATAAATGCTGTCTGGCCAATTTGAGGTGCTTTATTTCTAAGGAATGGCCTTGATTCTGCAAAGAAAGTGCTTTGAAGCAAATGAGGGTCTGTGTGGGCAGAGGGATCTGCCCACAGGTATGAGATTGCATGATTGGAGTCAAAACTACTATACCACAGGGCATTCAATATTAGATCAGAAAATTAGCTCCTGTGCCCTGAGTCTAAGCCCTATCTCCAACCTCATTCTTCTCCCATTTCTCCTATTTAGCTGCCCTTCCTATAGGAATAATTGAGAGTATTTGCATAGCAAGTTACTAGTCAGCATGACTGAGGGTGGAAGAATATGACATCAGCATTATGCAAAAGTCTGATGTGAAAGTCGTCCTTTGATCAGAGGCATGTTGAACACAGGCCAATAGCCAGGTGAAAAAAGTGTGGAAGCTGTTGGCAGTTATACACAGGAGGGCTTGGAGGTCCTCCCCTGGAAAATCATGAAGGTCCTAACCAAGGTCCTTACTTTAGAATAATGTAGACAAGGATTTTTTGTCTAATAAAGCCAAAAACCAAAAGGGAAAGCCGGTCTGCTTTTGATTTGGATTTCTAGAATAACACAGCAAATAAATTACCATGCATCAAAAAGCCTGAGCTAGCAAAAGCAGCAGTCATGTCATTCTCAGATACACAAAAAAGACAGCATTTTCCCTGGCCAATATAGTGGTAGCCTGCACAACTGAACAACAATTATTTCTCTTGAGGGGTTCCAGTAACATTCCTAACCTCAGACTTCATTTTCCTAACCTGTCTCTCTGGGGTTGGCCCTTTAAATTTGGCAGATCCCAGCAGCTGCAGGCCTAAAGTGGCCATTTTGCAACTGACTGCTGCTTGCTGCATCTTCCTCTTTTCCAGTTAGGTAAGTATTCTTATCACCATATTTTTCCCCTTCCTATGCTGAAGGAAGATGACAGCTCTTATTCCTTAAAATGTTAAAGAGAGTTGATAGTATTGTGTAGTTCTGTCACTGGGGGATGCTATGGTATGCTGTTTCCTGCAGTAACAAATGACATAGGCTTGCTACTAGCACTGTAAATGACTTGTGGATGTCTTCCTTGTCAGAAGATACTACATTGCTACTAACATGTTACCACTGTAGCTGTGTGCCTCTTTCCCTTCATTTTATGTTTGTGGGGAGGCGTATTGGATGAGAAGAGTTCAGTCCCAGAATACAGGATGAAAAAGCATTATATATTTGCTGTGGTTTGTACATACATAAGAGGCCTTGCTCACTGCCTGCTCCTGTGCCCATTGAAATCAATGGCAGGACTTGAGTGGTGCCGGATCAAGCCTTGGAGAGCTGGTAAATGTAACCTAATATGTGCCAAATTTTCAAATGGAAAGTAAGAATGATCTCCAAAAGCCAGAAGTAGCTGTGAATGGTGAGAGCATCTCTCTTTTACTATCTACCTTCTTTTTGTCTACAACTGGGAAATTTATTTCCTCATTCCCTTTCTTCCCCTCCCCCACAAAATAGCCAAACAAGCACTGCATCTTAGATTTAAAATGGTGCAACTCCTCTCATCCACCCACCCTCCCAAAAAGGAGGGGGGGATACTTTTTATACCAAATAGTAAAAAATAGTCTTGTCCTCCTGGTAACTTTAATTTTTCCTACTTTACCTTCATATCCTTTACTTTTCCTTTTGTTTCTTTCTGCATCTTCATTCATTTTTGGTTTCTGTGATTTTCCTTATGCTAACTTTTCAATAATTTTTCATCCTTTTTTTAAATGTTAGGATTTTCCCCACCTAAAACTCTTTCTTCCAGAAACCTTGCTTTTCTGGTGAAAAATTTCTCTCATCTAGTTTTACCAACAGTGTCTTTTCTCTCCCTTTCTGTTTCAATTTTTCGTGTGTGTGTGTAGAGAGAGAGATTAATAAGACTCAAAGTTTTCAGCTTGGAAAATAGACAACTAAGGGGGATATGACTGAGGTCTATAAAATCATGGCTGGTGTGGAGAAAGTAAATAAGGAAGTGTTATTTACTCCTTCTCATAACACAAGAAATACTGGGCACCAAATGAAATTAACAGTCAGCAGGTTTAAAACAAACAAAAGGAAGTATTTCTACACAAAATGCACAGTCAACCTGTGGAACTCTTTGCCAGAGGATGTTGTGAAGGCCAAGACTATAACAGGGGTCAAAAAAGAACTAGATAAATTCATGGAGGATAGGTCCATCAATGGCTATTAGCCAAGGAAGGCCAGGGATGGTGTCCCTAGCCTGTGTTTGGCAGAAGCTGGGAATGGGGGACAGGGAATGGATCAGTTGATGATTGCCTATTCTGTTCATTCCCTCTGGGGCACCTGGCATTGGCCACTGTTGGAAAACAGGATAACAGGATACTGGGCTGGATAGACCTTTGGTCTGATCCGGTGTGTGTGCGCATGTGTGTGTGTGTACGTGTACAAAGGACTTCACTATTAGGAGATAGTTCCTGAAAGCTTCAGTTCTACATTGATTTGTTTCATTACATGGGAGAATCAGAATATTCCTTCTCCCTCCTGAGTTTTTTTTTTTAAACCCTTCACATACTTGTAAAAATATAGAACACTTAGGCAATAAAAAAAGCGGGCGGGACTGGGAAGAGAGAAGAAGAATTCTTAAGTTTTGGATGAATAAATAAACTTTTGAAACTTAGATAAAGTTTTCAGAATTTATACATTTTCTGCAACATCAATTAGAAGATTAACCATAGTATTCATGAAGGCCAGGACCATTTGGTGCAATACATATATGAAATATACTGGGATTCCTGAGAATTACAGCAGTTCTGTTTTTTGTTTAACAGGGGTTGGGTTTTATCAATGACATTTAACCTGAGGACTCAGTAAACAGGTTAAACATTTGTTAACCAATCCTTTGAGGTGGCTTTTATACTGGCAGTTTGCTGGATTAGGTCCTTAGATAGTTATAGTGTCAATGGGAAAATATTGTCCCTTTATTAGCAGAGAAATGTTTCAGTATCTATCAAAAACTACAATCTACTTATTGTACACATCAGAGCTCAAAATAAATTCAGATCACTGAGTCTAAACCGCTTAGCACTATGGAGTCCTTAAAAATGACTTAAGTACACACAGTTAAAGTGGCCCTATGTTAACCTTTTCTGTGGCCAGGACATAACATAATGCCATTAACTCTGTGAGATCTTACAGCCACAAGTCATTTGCTTCTAAAGGAAACAGCAAGACACAAAAACATCCCATTACAAGATCAGCATGAAAATCACATTCAATCTCCCGGCCCATACAGATTACATGAAGGTTACCAAGGTGCACGTTATCATACACAAGGAGCAGTCATATACACTTGTTTTGAATTACTTTTCTTTTAGATAAAGGGGGAAAAGGAGGACAAAAGAAAGTCTCCTACTGAGAGAGCACAGTGTATGTTGTCTTTGTAACTTGCTGCATCACTTCGCCTTACAAAATGGAAGCAGGCAGATATGAGGTACATATTAAATATGCTACAGTTTATAGAATAGTCGGTGGCAACCAGGGTGGACAGATTTCTGTGATATTTTAGTAGAATGTTTCTGCTATATAAAGTACTTATATTATAGTAGTACCTGAACACCTCTCAATCTTTACTGTATTTATTTTCACAACACTTCATATGTAGAACAGTGCTGTTATCTCCATTTTAAAGATAAGGAGCTGAGGCACAAAGAGACTAAGTGACTTACCCAAGGTCACACAGGAGGTCTAAAGCAGAGTAGGGAATTGAATAGGGTCCCTTGAATTCCAGGCTAGCACCTTAAACACTAGATCATCCCTTCTTCTCTCTCTCTGGTATTTCTCTTGTACTGCTTTTATAATGGAAAATAGTTCAGTGCACATTCACAGGTGGGTTATAGACTGAAGAGTTTAAATCCCTAGGATTAAGTGTATAACTATTTCTGCTATAAATTACAGTTAGAGCTGGAGTGCAAAGAATATCCTGTGGAAGAAAAAAAATTCTTGCTATTTTACAACAATCCACTATGGTCAAAACATGTACATGTATCTACCTGTGAGTCTGCAGCAGCTGCAAGAGATACTTTTCCTTGTTGAGTCACTCTCCTTTTTAAAAAAAAAAGTTTGTGTGTGAATATAGATCTCATGAAAAGGAGGAAATAATAACACTAGTTTAAGCCAGCCATAGTGCTGGCACTGTGTAAACTTCCTTACTCAGCTGTGCCTGTATACTTCAATCCTGACCTACACAGCCTCCTGCTATTCTAGTCTTGGACATCTGCTGGGAAGAATCAGCCAACTGTGGAGGTTTTGTGATATCTTCAAATGAAAGCTAACATGAGAGACCAGCAAACTCATTTTCATTTACAGGATTTGAACTCTGATCACCAGAATGTAAGGCAAGTGCACTAACCTTTATCCCCACCATACTGTGCGGGTGCTCCCATCCTCATATCTGAGATCATAAACTGCTCAGGAAAGCAGGCAAAGAGGAAAATCCTGAGAAGCAATCTTTTGGATAGTATTGATCAATATTGGGCACACTGCCAACATAATGGTATTCACAGCCCATGTGCCATTGTCATGTTCAGAAACAACTGTAAACACTCTAACAGAAGTGGGCATGTGAAAACAAGTGGCATTTCTTTGAATGCCAGTGATATTTCAGAAACAGTGTTAAACCAAACTGATGTGGTTTACAATGGAATGCAGGTGTGCCACATGGCTAGAAAGGGTTTAAACATCCTCAAAAGACATGTGGGGAGAGAATGTTTGTGTTTTTGTGTATTTACATATGTATGAGTAGAGTCAACAATGTAATCAACAGTCCCTGTCTATGCTGTATTCTGATAATTCAGAGGTCAAAAGAACATCCTAGCATTTAAATGAATTGTAAACATTGGATTTCTCTGTATTCATCTCTCTTTGAAATGTTTCAGAGTAGCAGCCGTGTTAGTCTGTATCCGCAAAAAGATGTAATGTATAATATTACATTGAAATGTATAACAAATAATCTGTGAATGGGGGAGGAACAAGCAAATTGCCTTATGTTAATTCTATAGCTAAATACCAGTGATGGACCTCCTTCAAATTCATGTTAATTACCTTTTGAACTCCAGCTTGTCAAAACACATGAAATTGTATACAACGGTGTTTTTCAAACTGTGGGTTGCGACCTAGTATCGGGTCGCAGAATGTAAGGCACTGTGTCGCGGTGGCTCTGGTTACCACCGCCGACCAGGATGTTAAAAGTCCCATTGGCAGTTCTGCCCACTAAGGCAAGCTAGTGCCTACCTTTTCTGACACTGTGCTGCACCCCAGAAGCGGCCAGCAGCAGGTCTGGCTTTTAGGCAGGGGGGGCTATGGGGCTCTGCGCATTGCCCTCACCCTGAGCACCAGCTCCACGCTCCCATTAGCCAGAAACCTGCCAATGGGAATGGGAAGGGGGCGATGCCTGCAAGTGAGAGTCGCACAAAGCCACTTACACACCTCTGCCTAGAAGCCGGACCTCTTGCTGGCCGCTTCCAGGGCACAGCGCGGTCCGTGGGTCCAGGATAGGCAGGAAGCCTGCCTTAGCACTCCCACTACACTGCTGACTGGGAGATGCCAGAGGTATGTCCACACCCCAACCCTGTGCCCCAATCCCCAGTCCAAGCCCTGAGCCCCCCCAAACTTGGAACCCCTTCCTGCACCCCCAACCCCCCATCCCTGGCCCCACCTGAGAGCCTGCACCCCATCCCAGAGCCCTGACCCCCTCCTGCATCCCAACCCCCAGCCCAGAGCCCCCTCCCACACCCTGAACCCCTCATTCCTGGCCCCACCCCACAGCCCTCACCCCTGTACCCCAACCCTTTGCTCCAGCCCCGAGCCCCTCCTGTACCCCAAACCCCTCATCCCCAGATCCATTGAGTTGCGGGCATCAACAATTTTCTTCAACTGGGTCCCTAGAAAAAAAGTTTGAAAACTACTGGTATAAAAGATCCTTGGGTCCTGATTCTGTCATCTCAGATCTGCTTAAGCTTCATTGAAGGAAGTTTGAGTCTCAAGGCTGATGTCCCAGTTATGCTGGTATGACTTGGATATGATATTTGGACATTGGACTATGACCTATTTCTGAAATAACTCTTTTGCAACTACAAAGCTCACCTTCTCTGCTGTGAATCTGAACCTCAGTGAATTGAACTCATGTCTGTATACATAATGATCTTTTAACCATATTCTCTCTCTCTCTTCTGTTTTTTAATATATTTTAGTTTAGTTCAGGGGTGGGCTAACTTTTTGGCCTGAGGCACTTGTCTGGGTGGGGAAATTGTATGCAGGGCCATGAATGTAGGGCTGGGACAGGGGGTTGGGGTGCAGGAGGGAGTGTGGGGTGTGGGAGGGGGTGCAGTGTGCAGGAAGGGGGCTCAGGGCAGGGGGCTGTGGTACAGGAGGGGTGCGGGGTGTAGCAGGGGGCTCAGGACAGGGTGTTGGGATGCAGGAGGAGTGCAGCAGGGTGTTGGGGTGCGGGGTGCAGGAGAGATTTGGGGTGCGGGCGCTGGCCTGACGCTGCTTACCTCGAGCGGCTCAAGGATGGCAGTGGCAGGCAGCGGGACTAAGGCAGGCTCCCTGCCTGCCCTGGTCCCACGCCACTCCCAGATATGGTGCTGGCTGCTTCCGGGAGCGGCGCGGGGCCCGGGCAGGAAGGGAGCCGGCTTTATCCCCACTGCACCAAGGGGCTGACAATTCCGTGGGTCGGATTGAAAGCCCTGAGGGGTCAGATCCAGCCCACGGGCCATAGTTTGCCCTCTCCTGGTTTAGTTAATAAGAATTGGCTGTAGTGTGTATTTGGGTAAGATCTGAAACATTCATTAACCTGGAGGGTAGTGGATTGGTAGAACCTTTTCTTTTATATGATGAAATTAGATTTTCAGAAATCATCATATTTGACTTAGGTACCTGGATGGAGGCCTGAGGCTGGATCACGTTAAGGGAACTGTGTTGTTTGGCCTTCTGAGTAACCAGTAAGGCAATACAGAAGCTGTTTTATGCTGGCGAACATCCACCAGCTTTTGGGGGATTGTCTGCCCCATTCTTTGCAGTTCACCCTAATTGAGTGACCACAGATGGCCCATACTGGAACTCCGGTCACAGCAGGATACATTCCTATTTACTTTTAGCTGCAGATACCACAGGGAGGGGAGGAGAAATCAGAATCACCCAATTCAAGGTGAGTCTGTCTCCATGATGATGTCTACATTACAAATTTACCCTGTCATGGAATCCAGTTAGCACAGTTGGTCATAATCTTGTAGATGGAACTGAGTTATTTTAAACTGTTGCCATAGTCACAATTGCATCTCTGTCCCCTTTCTGGTTTCTCTGAGTATACCCCCTAGCTATCAGGCCTTGTATCTTTATCTATCCACGGGTGGAATTCTGCAATTCTCCCAGTATTATACCAGGCCCCAGGTTATGGCACCCTGTGCATCAGCTGTGTACCCAGCAGGTCCAATTTGGACATTGACCATTCTTCCGTTCAGGAGTCAGTGATGTATATAGCATTTACAGCCTTCTTCAAACCAAAGTATCGTTTAGTTAACAGTAGGAACAAAACATTTAGAGAAAGGATTTTAAAACAACAGTCTATACACGTGTCTGTCTTACCTAATGATCCCCTGATGATAACCAAGGCAGGCCTCACTTCTTTAGGCACCCCTAGCAGGCTCCTGTGTGTCAGTCTGATTCCCCAAAACAACTTCCCAACCTCTTTAGAGGGAGAGACCCTTTTTAAACCACTACAGTCCTTTTGTTCTTGTGTTCCCAGGCTTTGGCCCTTCTGGCTAAAACTAGTTTTGGAGATTGGCTGCGGAACAGGTAAAATCTTCCAAGCGAAGAGATTGGACATTTCTTGTTATCAGTCCTCAGGCTTATCTTGAGCCATTCTGTTTTCTTCCTGCTTGCTTTTCTTTACAACTCCTTATTGAAGAAAGCCAATGTATCTATACAGTAAATACCCCAATAACCACATCAACATGATATATTCATACATTATTACAGAGCAGCTACACTCAGTCACAACTCTATCCCTGAACAAGATATATTATACTGGGTCCCCAGACAGAGTTGATTTTGCAGTGTGGATGGGATCCATAAGTTTTAATAGGATGCTACACATTTCCTCTAATAACGTTGACAAGCCTTTGGGAATGATTTGCTACCCAGTTCTGGACAAGATGGGCAAATTTTCCATGAGTGTAAATTGGCGAAGCTCCATTGAAGTCAGCGTAGCTGTATTTGGGCAAAAAATGGAATGCTGCTTTCATATAGACTGCTCATGCAGTTGCTTTGTGTGGAACTCCAGTGGAAGTTAATGGGAGGCTGGAATGAATAGTTCTGCATATAGTGTGAAGCCCTATAATGAGCTATATATTCTCTCTCCCCCTCCCTCAACCCTCACCCTTTGCAGCAGTAGAACCATTTGTTTTCTAAAATCATTAAAGAAACAATCAGAAAAAGCCCAGACATTTTTTTAGGGTAAATGATCCTCTTTGTTTACAATGGTTAAAAAAGTGATAAAATCCTGGATTTGTACGCTGAAGACTACAGGCAGAGCAATTTCCTGCTTCTTCGCTCTCTTCACACAGTCTTCTGTTCTCACTACCCTTGTATCTTTTCTAGCATGCAAACTTTCCTATTTTTGTCAAAATGAGGTAAGAACATCCATTAACTGAATTCAACAATGAGGCAAGAACAGTTAAGCATTTAGCATCTGTTTCCATAGAAATGGTAAGTCACCCTTGATTGCAGTATAGTTATTGATATGCATAAAAATGTCAATCTATTGTGAGATTTAATTGACAAATATTATTTTCAATCTAAACCATAAATATATTGAATATAAAGTGTGTCTAATGGAAATTTGCATGTGTGAGGTCTTAAAATGCCTATTTGCAGAAGTATATATTTTTTTTCTATTTAGTGCTTTTACTATCTGTTCAAATCTGAAATCAAATTTGAGATAGGAGTAGTCAGAAGAGGTAATCCCAAGACTGAAGCAATCCCTATTGTTTTTAGTCTGATTCAGGTCCAAAATTGGAAAAGCCTGTCCTATAACAGTAGTCCATTCTAAATCTTGAAAAAGTCACTGATTTTTGTAAAGTTTCCACCATTCATTATGGAAAAAATCTCACAACTTTATTTGATCTCATGAGATTTAAGATATTTTGAGTCACAAATCTAAGTTCCACTTTGTTTATTCCAAAACCCTAGCTCTGATTCACTCTTCAGCCCACACACTGAGCTCTAGTGTAAACCTAATTGGATCAGGATCTAAGTACAGTACTGGCTCAACCCATCTCTGCTTACTGCAGGATATCTCAATTATATATGTATAGTAATTATTCCACAGTCTGGTGGCTGTCAAGTGCAACAGCTCATGCAACAGATTTGCAAGCTAAACGAAGTATTTCTCTGGCGTGATCCTGCACTCACTCACACTGGTTTTACATTGGTGTAACTCCTTGACTTTGGTGGAGTTATTCCTCATTTCCATTAGCTTAAAAGAGGTGAGAACTGAGGCTCTGGTACTCTGTTCATTCAGAAAGAGTGTCATACATGTAGGCCCCTTTCTGCAAAGATTTACACACCTGCTTAACTTTACACATTGTGAGGAGTATCACTGAAGTATAGAGACTACTCTGTGTGTGAATTTAAGCATGAAGAATAACTGCTTGCAGGATTGGGCTCTGGTTTATAACTGTTTCAGGGCTGCAGTATTGCATTTGTAATTAATCAAATTATTAATCAGAAATTCCATGCAGTAAAAAATAATTAGATGTAAATGTTAACTTGTATTGTCATTTTCATTTATTATTTGTCATGTTTGATAGTAATATTATCAAAGCTTATCCATGCTTCCTCTGTGACTTGGCAGAGAAGGCATACTACTGAATCACTATACTCTGTGGTATAAGAATAGGATTCTGGTGTGATTGCAGAATCAAGCAGAAGGAGATGCTGGGCCGGGAGGGAGATGGTATTAAACAAAAATATCAACAGGCACAAAGAACAGAGGAAAATATCCACCTTTTGTGTGTTTAAATATTATTTTTTGTTCAAATTTACTCCACTGTGAAAGTCCTTCTATTTAAAAAAAAATGCTAACAGGCAAGGAAAGGCGTTATATCACATGAATTCACTGGGCACTTCCCTAATCATGTATTTGTAAACTAACATTAAACAGGGGAGAATGGAGGTCTGATGGGTGCTGAGACTACCTCTGAGTCTGTTTTCCCTGCCAGCTTGGGACTCCAGAACCCTGCCTTGTTGAGCCAGACACTCTAGCCTGTTTCAACACAGACCCAGGTCTGGTCCACACTTCCCAAAGCTGCAGACTTTAACCAAAAACTGCTCAGCAGGTCACCTATCTCCATCAGCCAGACACCCAATGGGATCCCAATGGGATCCAAACCCCAAATAAATCTGTTTTACTCTGTATTACTCTGTAATACTGATAGAGAGATATGCAAAACTGTTTGCTCCTCTAGGTATTAATCACTTACTCTAGGTTTATTAATAAACAAAAGTGATTTTATTAAGTAAAAGTAGGATTTAAGTGATTTCAAGTAATAGCAGACAGAACAAAGTTACCAAGCAAAATAAAACAAATCATGCAAGTCTAACACTAATTAAGAAACTGTATACAGGTACATCTCACTCTCAGAGATGTTCCAATAAGATACTTTCACAGACTAGACTTCTTCTTAGTCTGGGCCCAATCCTTTCCCCTGGTACAGTCCTTGTTAGTTCCAGGTGGTAACTAGGGGATTTCTCATGACTGGCAGCCTCCTTTGTTCCACCCTGTAGCACACAGGGAGCCAATTACAGAAGGGCTTATTGTGAGCCAATCAGGGCCCAGATTGGAGGCAGCCAATCAGGGCCAGGCTCAGCCCTATAAGAAGGCTGCCCAGGAAGGGCGCAGTCAGTCTGTCCCAGGCCTTCAAGAGGGGAAGGTCAGTCTCCAAGGGTGGGAGACTAGCACTGTGGACAGCGCAGTGCTGGCCAGGCTCAGGGAGCTCTAGCCCTTGGCCTGCCAGGCTGCTGGCCCTGAAGGGAAGAGCCTAGCGGGTGTAAGGGGCCATAGGGGAAGCGGCCCAGGGAAGCAGACAGATGAGGGGAGAGAAGGAGGCGAGGCTGGCCAGGACCCAGAGTAGAGGGCAGGCCTGCGTCCCCCCCCTTCCCCCCTTGCAGTACATCCAGCCATTGGCCATAGGGAGCGGCCCATTATAGACTATGCCAGATCCCTGACAAGAGGGACTAGACTCAGAGGGTGTGGTTAGACATGGTGGCTGCGGTGTAGGACTGCTGATCACCAATCCCCAGAAGGGGGTGCAGATGGACTGAGGGACACTGCCGGAGGGCAGTGGCCTCGAAGAGGACACCACCAAGCAGGGAGCAACGCAGGTCCAGAGACGCCAACCAAGGGTGGAATGACGGATGGGACACCACTAGGAGGAAGCGCTCCTCAGAGTCACCAGCGGGAGGCGCCAGGTGGCGAGTCCCAACACTGTTACACACCCCTGTTTTTGGCTTTGGCACAAGGTGGAATCTTTTGTCTCTCTGGGTCCCCATCCCTCCTTCTAAATAGAAAAACACCAGGTTTAAGACGGGTTCCAGTACCAGGTGACATGGTCACATGTCCTGTGAGACCCCAAGCCTCCATTCCTCCCAGCCTGACTCACAGGAAGGCAGGAAGGTTTGCAAGTAAACAGAGCTATTTACAACCAATTGTCCTAGTCAATGGGTGCCATTAAGACTGTAAGCCACCATTAATGGCCCACCCTTTGCATAATTACAATAGTACTTCAGAGTAATACTTCATATTTCTAGTTTTAGATACAAGAATGATACATACATACAAATAGGATGACCACACTCAGTAGATTATAAACTTTGTAATGATACCTTACAAGAGACCTTTTCTATAAAGCATATTCCAGTTACATTATATTCACACTCATAAGCATATTTCCATAAACCTATGGAGTGCAATGTCACAGAAGGATCCAATTCTGAAAGATACAGAGCACCATCAACTCCCTGGGAGATGCTGAGAACCCTCCTCTCCCAGTGGAAGTGCTCAGCACCTTCCTGTATCAGACCCTACATGGATATGGAGGGTATTCTTTTAATGATAGAACATTGGTTTAAAATAGAAATTGTGGCTGAATCTTAGGGCTTAACTACCCATGGTGTTGTTCAGGAATAGTTACTGTGCTTTAAATTCATGAGGAATTTTTAACATAGATATTGTAGTTCCTATTAAGAGCCAATATTTTCCAACAATTACCATGTTGTTGTATTAATTATCACATTAATTCTCTTAGATAAGGAAGCAATTGTGTAAGCCACTGATCAGTATGTTGGTGTTCTCTGTGCCTGATTCACCAAGGATGTGAGTCTGTTATGTTTCTTAGCTGGGGAACCTGATTCTTTTGCTCAAGCTCTAAAGACTCCCCAGTTCTGTCCTCGGTGTCCACTGTAATACTTTAGTGAATATGGTGTGGTAAATGTTGGTCTTCGTAACATGGACAATATTCGATTGTTCGGAGACCTGGGGTGTGCATTTAGTGGCAATGTCAGGGGCTCCATGAGACTTAAGATCTAAATTGTCTCTTCTGTATTGTGGTATTTTGGTGGGGGAGGAGAGAAGGATAGGAGGTAACCAAGCAGCCATATGGGGGGTGGAACTTGATACCACCAGTATTTTGTGGAGGAGTGTTTATGTCAGATTTAGCTAAACTACTCTAACATGGTCCGTTAGATGTGTCCTGGTGGAGGAGGCTACTGAATCCGCTTATGAGGATCAAATGACCCAACACCCCACATAGGGTGTGTCAAGGGGTGGAATAGCTGTCTCAGAGGGGTTGTTTTTTTAGTCTCTCAGCATGCTCAAAAGTTAGGAAGTGATGGATTCTCTTACTGTCATCCCCACAGAATTGTCTATTCAAAACCTAAAGAATTAGGCTTAGTGAGCTAGAGGAGAGTGAGGACTTGTCTATGTGGAGTAGCTAAGTGCTCTGTGGGGTTGTGACTTCTAAAGTACTCTAATGTGTTGCACACTACTGGGTGAATGTAGACCCCAAAAGTTCCCTAGCACGCTTTAAAACGGCACTATGTTACAGCGCACTAGTGAACCTCTAGTGCATACCAGCAGAGTCTACATGGACCAAGTAATGTGCAACACATTAGTGTGCTTTATAGATTTCCAGTGGCACCTACAGTCATACACATGTTAAGCACAGTGCATACCACTGGCAGTAACAAATTAAGGCATTGGTAGCCCAGTTCATGGGGGCAAGGGGGCGCAACATGAGTTCCAGCTGGTCTGGTTCAGGAGCCAGTCCAAAGGCAGTGGCAAGGGGGAGCAGAGGTGGCTGCACTACTTCGCACTCAGATTTGGACCCATGGCCCCTTCATGAGGCGGGGACTGTAGGGCTAAACTTAGGGTTGCCAATTTTGGTTGGACATATTGCTGGAAATTTCACCATATGACATGACATAATATTTAATTAAAGATTAATCTTTAATTCCTTGAGACTCCTGGATAATTCTGGAGGGTTGGCAACCCTAACTAAATTTGAGTATCACTGTAACCCCTGTGCAGTAGGTTGCAATGCCACTCAAACTATTTTGGCCCTGCTGTCCCCCCAGTCATGACAGAGCAGCTGTGGGTCCATACCGGAGTGGGCAATGTGGCAGCCATCACTTCTCCTCCTCACTGCAGCTGAGAGGCCTGCTCCTGCACCAGAGCTCCCTCCTGGCAGCCTGTATGGGCTTGCCCTGCTCACAGCAGCCTGTATCCCTTCTGCTCTGCCCACAGACTTGCTCAGCGACAGACTGTGGCATTTAGATGTTGCTTGTAATTATTAGAACTGGGAGCACTGGCTGTTGGGAGTCTGAAAGGACAGGAAAGAGGAAGAAGTGGGGAGGAGTTGAGGAGGCAGAGTGAGAGTTACAGAGGGTGCAGCAGCAACTTGGTAAAGAGGTTTCCACTTTATTTTTAAAGTCCTGTTGAAGTTTGTTAGTACCTTGCCTGGTTGATACAACACAGACTCAAGACCTGATACAATTACGGGGTAGTTTACACTGAGTGCCTACATGGGGGAGCCAGCCAAAGGGGGGAGTGGGGATCTCTGAGGGGAGCATACTCAAGGGATATTGCCTAGTGTAAGATTTAAAAAAAAAAAGTGTATGTGCAGCTGCCATGCTAAACTGAAGTCAAGAATTTCTTGGAACACTACCCCACTGTGTAGACAAGCCCTGAGTTTCACATTACTGTTCATGGGTAAACACTAAGGTGTGGGTCCAGGGCAAAGTTTCAACTGTAATTCTGAATCTCCTTGTTTAAGGCCTTCACAACTTCCTACCTTCTTGGGATATGTCTGTACATGAGTTTTGAGTCAGTTATGTTTTACCACATGTTGATTAAAACAATTGTAGTCTGTAGCGCAGACACTATACAAATGTTTGCTCCCGGATGTGTTTAACCCTAGGTTGCATCCCTGGGTTTCAATACAATTAAGAACAAATCTTTGATTCCTACAATTGTAAATACGTGTTAAAACATGACTCGAAATTCCTGTAGTACAATTACAGAGAAAATAGAACATTTCCCCCACCAATCCCTTTAACGAATCACCCTCTGTAATGACCCTGATCTTAATGGTGTGTGTGTGTGTGTGTGTGTGAAATGAATACTTCCTACAAAAATTACTCTAAAACACTAAAAATTTGAATAGATAATGATACTCTTTCTATGGAATTTTTAAATTAATCCGTAGATGTAGAGGTTGCCTCTCCGGGGGAGGGAACTCCAGTTTCTAGGAAAAGGCAGGTGTTAGTAATGGGAGATTCGATTATTAGAAATGTAGATAGCTGGGTCTGTGATGACCGGGAGAACCGTACGGTGACTTGCCTGCCTGGTGCGAAGGTTGCGGATCTCTCGAGGCATCTAGATAGACTTATGTGTAGTGCTGGGGAGGAGCCGGTGGTCGTGGTACATGTAGGTACCAATGACATAGGGAAGGGTAGAAGAGATGTCCTGAAAGCCAAATTTAGGCTGCTAGGGAAGAGACTGAAATCCAGGACCTCTATGGTGGCATTTTCAGAAATGCTCCCAGTTCCACGCGCAGGGCCAGGTAGGCAGGCAGAGCTTCAGAGTCTCAATGCGTGGATGAGACGATGGTGTAGAGAGGAGGGGTTCACGTTCATTAGGAACTGGGGAAACTTCTGGGATGGGAGGAGCCTATACAGGAGAGATGGGCTCCACCTAAACCAAAGTGGAACCAGACTGCTGGCGCTAAATATTAAAAAGGTTGTAGAGCAGTTTTTAAACTAGGAGATGGGGGAAAGCCGACTGCTGCAGAGGAGCGTGTGGATCGGACACAGACTTCTCTTAGGGGAGAGTCTGATGATAGAGAATCTCCAGGTTATAGTCAGGAGCAGAGGAATGAGAAGTATAATGTAAGGGCCGGATCAGATGATAAACAGTCACATAAAAAAGAATCTGGCACATCAGAAAAAGGCAGGCTAATAAACAGGGACAAGTTTTTAAAGTGCTTGTACACAAATGCCAGAAGTCTAAATAATAAGATGGGTGAACTAGAGTGCCTTGTGATAAAGAAGGATATATATATAATAGGCATCACAGAAACCTGGTGGACTGAGAGCAATCAATGGGACACAATCATTCCGGGGTACAAAATATATCGGAAGGACAGAACAGGCCGTGCAGGGGGAGGAGTGGCACTATATGTTAAAGAAAGTGTAGATTCAAATGAAGTAAAAATCTTAAGCGAATCCACAGGTTCCATAGAGTCTCTATGGATAGAAATTTCATACTCTAGTAAAAATATAACAGTAGGGATCTATTATCGACCACCTGACCAGGACAGTAATAGTGATGATGAAATGCTAAGGGAAATTAGAGAGGCTATCAAAATTAAGAACCCAATAATAGTGGGGGATTTCAATTATCCCCATATTGACTGGGAACATTTCACTTCAGGACGAAATGCAGAGATAAAATTTCTCGATACTTTAAATGACTGCTTCATGGAGCAGCTGGTACGGGAACCCACAAGGGGAGAGGCGACTCTAGATTTAATCCTGAGTGGAGCGCAGTGGTCCAAGAGGTAACTATAGCAGGACCGCTTGGAAATAGTGACCATAATACAATAGCATTCAACATCCCTGTGGTGGGAAGAACATCTCGACTGCCCAACACTGTGGCCTTTAATTTCAAAAGGGGGAACTATACAAAAATGAGGGGGTTAGTTAGACAGAAGTTAAAAGGTACAGTGACTAAAGTGAAATCCCTGCAAGTTGCGTGGGCCCTTTTTAAAGACACCATAATAGAGGCCCAACTTCAATGTATACCCCAAATTAAGAAAAACAGTAAAAGAACTAAAAAAGAGCCACTGTGGCTTAACAACCATGTTAAAGAAGCAGTGAGAGATAAAAAGACTTCCTTTAAAAAGTGGAAGTCAAATCCTAGTGAGGCAAATAGAAAGGGGCACAAACACTGCCAACTTAAGTGCAAGAGTGTAATAAGAAAAGCCAAAGAGGAGTTTGAAGAACGGCTAGCCAAAAACTCCAAAGGTAATAACAAAATGTTTTTTAAGTACATCAGAAGCAGGAAACCTGCTAAACAACCAGTGGGGTCCCTTGATGATCAAAATACAAAAGGAGCGCTTAAAGATGATAAAGTCATTGCGGAGAAACTAAATGGATTCTTTGCTTCAGTCTTCACGGCTGAGGATGTTAGGGAGATTCCCAAACCTGAGCTGGCTTTTGAAGGTGACAAATCTGAGGAACTGTCAAAGATTGAAGTGTCACTAGAGGAGGTTTTGGAATTAATTGATAAACTCAACATTAACAAGTCACCGGGACCAGATGGCATTCACCCAAGAGTTCTGAAAGAACTCAAATGTGAAGTTGCGGAACTATTAACTAAGGTTTGTAACCTGTCCTTTAAATCGGCTTCGGTACCCAGTGACTGGAAGTTAGCTAATGTAACGCCACTATTTAAAAAGGGCTTTAGGGGTGATCCCGGCAATTACAGACCGGTAAGTCTAACGTCGGTACCGGGCAAATTAGTTGAAACAATAGTAAAGAATAAAATTGTCAGACACATAGAAAAACATAAACTCTTGAGCAATAGTCAACATGGTTTCTGTAAAGGGAAATCGTGTCTTACTAATCTATTAGAGTTCTTTGAAGGGGTCAACAAACATGTGGACAAGGGGGATCCGGTGGACATAGTGTACTTAGATTTCCAGAAAGCCTTTGACAAGGTCCCTCACCAAAGGCTCTTACGTAAATTAAGCTGTCATGGGATAAAAGGAAAGGTCCTTTCATGGATTGAGAACTGGTTAAAGGACAGGGAACAAAGGGTAGGAATTAATGGTAAATTCTCAGAATGGAGAGGGGTAACTAGTGGTGTTCCCCAAGGGTCAGTCCTAGGACCAATCCTATTCAATTTATTCATAAATGATCTGGAGAAAGGGGTAAACAGTGAGGTGGCAAAGTTTGCAGATGATACTAAACTACTCAAGATAGTTAAGACCAAAGCAGATTGTGAAGAACTTCAAAAAGATCTCACAAAACTAAGTGATTGGGCAACAAAATGGCAAATGAAATTTAATGTGGATAAATGTAAAGTAATGCACATTGGAAAAAATAACCCCAACTATACATACAACATGATGGGGGCTAATTTAGCTACAACGAGTCAGGAAAAAGATCTTGGAGTTATCGTGGATAGTTCTCTAAAGATGTCCACGCAGTGTGCAGAGGCGGTCAAAAAAGCAAACAGGATGTTAGGAATCATTAAAAAGGGGATAGAGAATAAGACTGAGAATATATTATTGCCCTTATATAAATCCATGGTACGCCCACATCTCGAATACTGTGTACAGATGTGGTCTCCTCACCTCAAAAAAGATATTCTAGCACTAGAAAAGATTCAGAAAAGGGCAACTAAAATGATTAGGGGTTTGGAGAGGGTCCCATACGAGGAAAGATTAAAGAGGCTAGGACTCTTCAGTTTGGAAAAGAGAAGACTAAGGGGGGACATGATAGAGGTATATAAAATCATGAGTGATGTTGAGAAAGTGGATAAGGAAAAGTTATTTACTTATTCCCATAATACAAGAACTAGGGGTCACCAAATGAAATTAATAGGCAGCAGGTTTAAAACAAATAAAAGGAAGTTCTTCTTCACGCAGCGCACAGTCAACTTGTGGAACTCCTTACCTGAGGAGGTTGTGAAGGCTAGGACTATAACAATGTTTAAAAGGGGACTGGATAAATTCATGGTGGCTAAGTCCATAAATGGCTATTAGCCAGGATGGGTAAGAATGGTGTCCCTAGCCTCTGTTTGTCAGAGGATGGAGATGGATGGCAGGAGAGAGATCACTTGATCATTGCCTGTTAGGTTCACTCCCTCAGGGGCACCTGGCATTGGCCACTGTCGGTGGACAGATACTGGGCTAGATGGACCTTTGGTCTGACCCGGTACGGCCTTTCTTATGTTCTTATGTTCTTATGTAGAGATTTATAACTCTACCATAGTGTTCTATAGATTGATTTAAAAAATCCTACAAAAAGATTCATTGCCTATTAAATTCTATGGAATTTTCCATAAGGAATACATTCAGCAGGCTTTCAACTTAGAAGCCTTAAATATCAAAGTTGATTCTTTTATTTAAAAGGGTTAAACTTTGTTTTCCTTGTCTGAATTGGCTTCAATCAGTTTTAAACCTAACCCAAATACTATTTTTGTTATTTATTTCCTATTTAATAGTCCTTTAGGAATTGCTGTTGCTTGCTTAAATAACTCTAAAGCTACCAGTTACAAACTACGTAAATATATAATAGATGCAAGAGTGCATCTTGGGATGAATGCATTATGGATCAAGAACTGTCATCACATCCTTCACAATTACATTATCATGTGCTCCCGTGGTGTACACCTGTGGCTTGTTGGCAATGCTTTTTATTCTAAGGGCTATTGATCACTGTGTACTTTCATAATGAATCAGCTCAAAGTTATTTAACACAGGTGTTTCTGTAATTGAGATACATTGGGAGATTCACCATGTTCAGTAGTCTTCAAAATTATGCTCTCCACCTGTGTGGTGAGGTAGTCTACTATTACCTCGCTGCTAAGCATGCTATGTTAAAGTTAAGCATGCATGAATGTCTTTTCAGGATCATAACTAAAATTTCTTACACTGACTGCTCCTCAGTTTCTATGTTGAAACAGCATTGCCAAATCTCATAGTATTTGTTGTTTCTTAGTCTCAACAGTCTGCAAGTTATTAGATGAGATTTTCAGCTGCTGCTGCTTCTTTTTAAAATAACTTTCTAGCTATCTTGGTTGTGGGAAAAAAGCTCAAAAGGCACAAACAGACCCCAATGCGTATTATTTTTAAAATCTCATGATTTTTAAACCAACCTGCTGATTTTTGAATGGGGTTGGCAGTACAGTTAAAAGGAAAACACCAGTGTTTTTCAAATATTCCAAAATAATTTGATCTTGTTTTAATAAACTATTTTGACATTCGGAAGAATATATATTTAATAGATAGCTACATATGAAAGCTTGGAGGATGCCATTTTGAATGAAATTATCAAATGACTTAGGGAAAGTGGGGAGGGATTTTGCATTTCAGTGAAGGGGAAAAGCAGGTGATGGGTTATTTTAAGTGACTTTTACCTTTTTAAATTCATTTTTAATTATATATTACACACAAAAAGACTACATCAAAAACATGGACTCCTCTTCTTGTCCCTTCTGCACTGGAATCAGGCAGATTCATCCTCCACAATGGCTAAGCCTAGCAGAGTGATCATTCTTTCTCCCAGCAAAGGGAGGGATAGACTCCCTGCTCTCATTTCAGGTGCCCAGACCCAGCACAGCCAACAGCTGTCTAATGCTGCAATTGCAGGGCAAGTCCTGCTCAGCAGTGGGCTGTTGCATGCCTGCCCTACATGGACAAAATCTTTCAGGAATTTAGCTGCTAAAATCTAACAAGTCTCTACTGAGCATGTGCAAACTGCAGTTTTTCAAAGGCTATAATTTTGCCAAATCAATGTGGTCTTTCAAAGGAATGGAAAAAGGCAATGCCCTAACAGAAAAAGGCAATGCCCCTACCATGTTCCAAGTCCCTGCTCCAAAGCATGACAAATAATTTATTTAACTCTGGCAAAACAAGGTATTTTTCTGTAGTCTCACTCCTGTAAATGGCTGAACTATTTTCACAAAAAAAATCCCATTCAGCCTGAGGTAGAGACCCGTCATGGAAAATTTCAGACAAAATGGTTAAAGTTTGGCAAAGTTATAAGCAACCAAAAACAAGATCTTATCATGGGAAGTGTTAGACAACCTTAATAACATGTGTGCTATCAGCTCACATCCTCCCTATCCCTGTATACCAATTCATTGTTGTCACTCAAGTTTTACACTGTTGTAACTACTGATTTCACTGTAGTTACCACAGCAATTTTATTTAACTACAAATAATCAAATTACTATAACTTCCAGAAACCAAACCATACCAACAAGCTACATTTTCCACAGTAATACAGAGAACAGAGTAAATAATGAGATCTGATAGCTCAAATACTATCAAAGAAACACTCCAATGAAACTCTTACAGAATACAAGAGAAATATAATAAGTGAAAATGTGGTCTGAGTGACAAGGATGTAAATTGGCAGTAATTCCACTGAAATCAATGGAGTTACCCCAAATTTACATCAGCATCACTCAGAACAGACTTTGCCCGTTTGACTTCATTTGTAAATTCTAGTATTGAGAAGGCTGATATCTGCATTCTAGGATCTCTTCCAGAGAGTTGGTCACTACGGGGAAAAATCCACAATCAAGACTATAATCAAGAACATATTTTAAAAATAACCCACAAAACCAGCATGTCAGGGAATGAGTCTTTCCAAATTTATCTAACCCCTTAAATCTCAGATATTTGAGCACAATCACCCAGGGCCAAATTCAGATCTGATGTAGTTCAAGTTGAAGGCTTTGGCGTTATATCAGGAATTAATTTGGGCCCTGAATATTTTTTACAGAACTATTTTACAGAGTCTTTTACATGGACTCATCCAGTACCTCCTTTTTGATTTGTTCAGCCAAACTGGAAAAATAATCCTGACTCCTGAGCCTCCTCTAGTGTTCTGAAAATATAAACAAGTCACATATTCAAATTTAAGAGTGGCAGCATACAGACTCATCAAGGAAATACCCATGTTGTGGAGTGGATCTCTTCACAACCAGTAAAATGCGCTTTCCTTTTAATCAGCTAGTTTGAAAGAATTCTAATTGGATTCCCATTCACTTAATTTTTTCCCATACTTCTGTCTATGTAAGGCTGTAACTTCTTAATGCTGCTGTTTCACAAACTACCAGCACAGTGTTTAACATTGTAGAAGAAACAACCTATTTTAGCAGGAATTCTTCTATCTGAGACAAATGGAACAGCTATTCCAGGATATACATGTCCAAAACCTGAGTAAAGCCAATTACCAAAGAATTTTCCAGGATCACTTTTAATTATAGCCCTGGTTTTTAGAACAATGTATAGTACGACTTCATTTTGTTAAGTATCAAGGGCATCATATTCTGAACCAGAACTGTTTATATCAGACTTTTATATCAACTTCTTGAATGTTTTGAGTGTTTCTTTTTCAGCTAGTTGTGTGGGAAGTGAGAATGGTTTTGAATCCAATTTTAATTGTACTGCCCCTATTATTTACATGTAGTTTCAGAAAAAAATGAAATGTGTATGCATTTATAACCCTTTTTACCATGCAGACCATAAGAAGTTTACAAACAGGCAAAGTACTGGCATGACAATGAGGTGGCTTGCTCACTATTAGTCAGAGAGGTAGAAGTGGTGGGCCTTCTGGAAATCCTGATGGACTGGGGCTATGGAGCAGAATTTAATCTCTTGCACTGGTGAAAATCCAAGGTAATTTTACCGATTTCAGGAGGCTAAGGGCCTGATCCAGTGGTGACTGAGGTCAGTGGAAATTCTTAGAACAATTTGATCAGGTGCTTATATTGGATATTACTCCAGTGTAGCAAGGATAAAAATCTGGCCTTATATATGACTGACTTGAAAACAACACCATATTTCAAAGGAAGAGGGAATAAAAAATCTGCCTAGAGCTTCATCAGCTTGTGGATACAGAGAAGTAACAATGGGCAAATGGGGAAATATTTTGTTCTTTTAAGTCCCTGATTGGGTGATTGAATCTTTTAAAGAGGAGGGAACCACTGGGGTTGTTTCTCCTCTTCCTTACACAGATGTAAATCAAGAGTAACTCCACTGAAGTCATTGTAAAACCAGGCAGAAATATGTCCAGTGAAAGTAAATATCCATAAATCAATGTCCTTTGTTGCAGCTCCATAACTTACTACGGTAAAAGGACTATTTAAATATATATATTTTTTTTTCTTTAGCCTCATTCTACATTGGTGTTACTAATGTGAAATTCTTCTTATCTACCTTGAAGAAACAAAACTAACGCTCAAAAGTCATATTTAGTAAGGAATGACAAGTCCATGAAATGTTGTCTGCATATCAGCGTGGAGTTTTATGTTCAGCATGACCTGCTGCTTTGATATGAAAAGGCATCTGAACTGAAAATAGTTCACTGCTAATGAAATGCATAGTCAAGGTCAGAGTAATTGCTTGTCTTCATTCAAGTACTTACTCCTGAAGCTTAACCATGAGATACTGCCTCCTTCCAATCCCCTAATAAAAAATAAAAGGTCCTGCATTACCTTGATACATTCACTTTTGAATACTAAAATGAGATGTTCTCTGTTGTGTCAGAATTTCAGGCCAGGTGGTCAAAAAGATAACATGACAACTTTAGGAAGAAATTTCCTGCTTTTTCATGCCTTCAGAGCTGACTTTTTCACTCCTCCTTAAAAGCTGGCAGGCAAAAGCAGGAACATTCCTGAAAAAAAGTAGAAAAGTCACATTTCAATACACAGCCGCTTTCAAAGAAGTGAATGGGCTCAAGTTTCCAAAGCCTAAGTCCTGATTCATGTTAATTTTTGGGAAGGCGCTGACAGCTTTTAAACTGTGAGGGATCCTCAGCCTCAGTAGGGAGAGATGAAAATTTACACCAGCAGAGAATCTACCCCATGGGCTCAGCTTTTTACAAGCGCTGAGCATCCCCAATCCGCAGACTCAAATTCAAAAATGGAGCTGAGTGCCCATCCCTGTACAAAATATGCCAGATTTCACAGGCATTTGATATGATTTTTTTCAACTGCAGGTGAAAAGGAAAGACTCAGCCTTTGTGTGAGGTACTAAACTGGCAAATCTTTATTATTAAAAGCAAGTTCCTAAGAATTATTGTGGGTGCTGGACATTACATTCTGCAGAGACCCTTAGGCAAAAGGACAAAAATTCTCAGATTTTAGAGCTGGTGTTCATCAGAGCAAAAATTCCATACATTTATCTTTGGTTCACAAAATACTCCAGATTTTGTCAGTTTTCTTTATTTGCTGAACAGTATGCTAAAAAGTGCTTGTCTACATTATTCACTTTAGCTATTTAGCTATTTATTATTTCTTTATAGTGTTTGGTTCCATGCTTTTTTAATTTTAAGTCCCTGATTGAGTGATTGAATCTTTTAAAGAGGAGGATGAGAAATATCAGATGAGTAGCAAGCAAATACACTTGCAATATACATTTATGAAACTTCTGGGATTGAAGAATAATCTGCAAACTGAATATCTGCAAACTGAATATGAGTCCAGTATGGTCCATTGGTTAAGGCATTGAACTAAGAGTCTGCAAGCTTGGGTGTAATCTTAAGCAGGGCCGGCTCTAGACCCCAGCGCGGCAAGCACGCGCGTGGGACGGCCCTTTCCCAGGGGGGCGGCAGGCTGGGCCGGTGGACCTGCCGCAGTCATGCCTGCGGGAGGTCCACCGGAGCCCCGGGACGACCGGACCTGCCGCAGGCATGACTGCGGAGGGGGCGCTCGTCCCGCGGCTCCAGTGGACCTCCCGCAGGCATGACTGCGGACGGTTCGCTGGTCCCGCGGCTCGGCTGGACCAGCGAACCGCCCGCAGCTGCGGGAGGTCCAGCCGAGCCGCGCGACCAGCAGACCCTCCGCAGTCATGCCGACGGGAGGTCCGCTGCTCCCGCGGCTCCGGGGCGCCTCCCGGGCATGACTGCTTGGGGCGGCCAAAAACGTAGAGCCGCCCCTGATCTTAAGCATGTAATTTCAAATCTCTATGCCTCAGTTTTCCCATCTGTAAAATAGGGATGATAACCTGCTGTGTAAAGTGCTTTACAGTCTACAGATGAAAAATACTATGTAAGTACAAAGTCATATTATTCATAAATACATTTGGGATGTGGCTGAAAAGTGAGGGGAAAAAACCAGCTACAGCAGTGTCAATGTAGGGAAGGAGATGGGGGAGAAAGAAGTGCAAGGGAAGTACAGCTATTCTACTTCCTCAGCATTTACTGTCAGTAATATCTGGTCTGATTCTGATCTCAATTCATTGGTGTAAATCTGTGGGTAGTGGAGTTATTTCTGATGTATATCAAATCAAAGCCAGGCTGTTCAGGTTTACACTGGGGTGCAAATCACTGAAGAGAAGGTCTCTGAATAGTCTTAGTGAAGATGATGTTTTATTGACTGTTATCACCCACCCATTCCTCCTTTCCTACTCATTTCCGTCTTTATCTGTTTTGAAATAGTAAATGATGCATCCAGGCACAGTGACATATTGTATGCTCTCCTGTGCTGCCTGGATGAGAGCAAACATATGAAATGACACCAGAATAACCATCTGTTGGGGTGGGGGGGGGAAGGCAGCTGTAAGACATGCTTGTCTCTCAAGGTAGCCACCACCATCCCCCCAATAAACTGATTAAGGAAAACATTATTAGTGAGATCCTGGTCTGGAAAGAAGGCATGAAGAATGGCAACATGTTCCCACTTGAAACACCATTTAAGATGCAGTAAATCTTTGCATTAGTTAATGCTTAAGGTATTGACATTAACTTGGCCTCTAGAACTTTCACACCCCAGGTCAGAGGCACCTAGGCCCATTGCTAGTAAACAGCCAGTGATATCAGGGCACAGGAGCAACTCAAGATGCTGATTCTGGATGGAAGCTTGGGGCTGAGAGTAAGCTCTTTGTGGCAGGAACTGTCTTTGTTCTATTTGTACAGCACCTATCACAAAGGGGGTCTTAGTCCAAGACTGGGGCTTCTAGGCACTACAATAATACAAATAATAAGATTATGAGGGTGCACTGGCTTTATTCTTCTGACCAGGGGTCATGAGGATTTGGGCCCATTTCATGTGGGTCTTCACACTATCCAGCTGTTGTTGGCTTTTCTATGACATCACTACCCTACTTCACTAACAGGGAGATGTAGGGTATTTACTGTTCCTTAGGGCACTATCCAAAAGTTGGATTCTCAGTGTTGGGAAGGACAAAATATTAAATCATCAGATTTTACTCATCTTGATTGTATGTGTTATCTGAAAATAACATGTAATCCTAGTACTGTCCAGTTACAATAAAGCTCAAGGGAAGTTTACCTATGTTGTTTGAGCTGGGCTTGGCATTCTCTCTATTCCTAATTGTCTTTCCCTAATAAATCATTGTATGCAGAAAGGTCATGAACGGACTACAAGGTGCCAGACAAAGGAAGGACCAAAAGCTTCCTCTACACTTGAAATTATCACAGCAACAAGAAAATTCCTACAATCCATTGTGGGAGTGGGGAGGAGGGAGAGAGAAAAGAAAGATAGTTTAAATATGTGCATTGGATTGTATATGACATTACATTAGATACACTTGGCCTGATCCAGGGTCACCCCAGTGCAAATAGGAGTAAGGGCAGGTCTATTCTTAAAAAGCTGCAGCAGCGCAGCTTCTTCCATCAGTGTAGTTAATCCACCTGTATGAGAGGTGGAAGCTAAATCAATGGAAGGAGCCCTTCCGTAAACATAGCACAACATACTCTACACCAAGGTTTAGGTTGATATACCTGCATTGCTCAGGGGTGTGGATTTTTCACATGCTTGAGCATTATAGTTATACCAATGTATGTTTATAGACCGGCCTAACTCTACTCAAGTCAATGGAATTCTATTGGTGTAAACTGCTGCAAATGACAGAGCTAAAGTCCAGAATTTTTTAGTTGTGGTGTTTTGAGAGTCTACCCACCTTGTTCAGCCATTAAAAATAGCAGCAACTCTCTGGATTTCTTATTTAAAAGACATATTACTATAAATTAGATAAAAATGCAGAAATGGACAATAAGCAGATACTTTAAAACACAATTATTCAGTTAGGCCCCAATCCTGGAAATCTCAGGCTATGACTACGTTAGTACTTATGTCAGAATAACTTAAGTCTCTCAGGGGTGTGAAAAAACATACCCCTGAGTGACATAAGTTTCACTGACCGAAACACCGGTGTGGACAGCGCTATATTGGCAGGAGATGCTCTCCCGCTGACATAGCTACTGCTGCTTGTTGGGGGGTGGTTTAATTATGTGGACATGAGAGCTCTCTCCTGTTGGCATAGACCAGCTACCCTGGACTTGGTGCAGCTGCATCAGTACAGCTGTGCCACTGTAAACTCTCTAGTGTAAACATGGCTTTAGGATCATGCTTACTTCTAAGTGTGTAGGTAAGCCAATTAACTTTGATGGGACTACCCACTTGGTTAAAATTAAGCATGTGCATAAGTGTTTGCAGGATTAGGGCTCAAGTAGTAATATCAAAATGGTCAAATAAGAAAATTAGATAAATGATTATTTTCATAAATCCTGAATCATACATAACAAACACTCCCTCCCAAGCTTCTAAATCAGTTACAAGCATAGCCTTTTTAGCACTGAATTTTTATGGGTGTTCTAAGATATATTTAACATTTACAATGTGACCTTGATTATAGATATTCATAGTTATAATTCAAAGGCAGGGGATCAATCCATACCCGATCAATCCATTCATGATTTTTGCATCATTTCAGCATAGATAGTATTTTGAGCATTGCTAACAGTGTTTAAATGACTGAGAAAGAAAACAGACCAGTCTGGCTAAATGGTGTCTAAGGTAAAGATGAGGAATAATGAATAGCCGCTGTTCACATAATTACAGCGATCGCTTAATCTTATGGCTGTGGAAAAAAAACTAAAAAATTTAATAGTCTAAATAGTAGGCATGAGGATGAACATTGTTTGTAAATACATATGCTTTGAAAGAGACCACTCATCAGAGGAACAGGCAAACTTATTATTTATTATGAATTTTGGAATATAGTACTGGCTAAAGGCCCCAATTAAGGAGCATTGTGCTAGGCACGGCACAGATATTTAAACAAAAAGGAAGCCAGTCAAAATATAAAAAGCAAATAATTTTAATGGAGATGATTAGAATCTTATTTCCAGAATTAACACACGGAATTGCACAGACCAAACACACGTGTAATGCCATGCTCAAAATACGTGCGCCCTTACTGTGACTGTGCATACAAACTGGGTATTTAAAATGTTCAAATATCCAAACAGTAAGTGCATATTATGTTGTTTTTCAAGGAGACTGAATGTTTGGGCATGCACCTCTTTTGAAAATTGACCTCTTATAGTCTCCATCTGACTTACCCATAGGAACTGGACTATCAGCTTCTCAGAAATTTTTGCCACCTCAAAAGGGCTTATTAAAGAGGCCAAGACTGAGCTAGCCTCTCACTGCCAAACAGGCCTGATATATATCACCAAGGATGTCTGGAGGATGTTTGCATAGTCACTGATTATGCTGTGCCTGCTCTGTAACTAAAGAATTTGAGTCCCGATAATTGTCTACCAGCAGTGTTCAGCTAACGAAATGATAATTCAGTTAACGCTTCCCTTCAAATGGCAAATTTTTAAAGTTGCATTGCAGGTGAAAGTGTCACTCTTCTCCCAATACTACTACTCTTTTTTCAACATACGGATTGTGTCAAGATATTGCACAAAAACAATTCATGATTCCTGGAGGAGCATAGATGTGTAAGTCACATTGTGCGGGTATGTGACTACAAACTGATGTTCAGCCATGTGGTCTGTGCAGTCAATGTACTTAAAATGTTTGTTCTGGTGAGAGAGATTATCAGTGATATTCCCTATACTTAACATGGGAAATAAAGCTAGAATCAATAGTATCTTATAGAGTTAGAATGAACATTTAAAATGCTCCCACTGTAATTTTTCCTTTCCTCCCAATGTAAGATACAAAACCTGTGTGGTTGGGGGTGATTCCTGACTCTGGGCAATTTATTCTTTGGTGCATAACTTTAAAATGACTAGATTAATTATTGGTTTGTTTTTTTATAATCTTCTAAACTAAGGCCTTATGTGCAATGCTTTTGCCTGAAATGAATTTTCATGGCTGAATTTTAAATCCCTGGAAAGAGTGATTTATAATGACAATGCTGGCACATTGTTGGCACATGAATGATGCTGCAATGAGACAGAGGTGGAAAAAGGGAGACAATTCAGACCCATTTAAACCCACAGCAGAGAAGGCTACTTGATTAAAAGAGAGGGTGCATGTTTTAATGCAGGAGTAGGCAATCTATGGCACGTGTGCTGAAGGCGGCTTGCGAGCTGATTTTAAGTGGGACTCACAGTGCCTGGGTCCTGGCCACCGCTCAGGGGGGCTCTGCATTTTAAGTTAATTTTAAATGAAGCTTCTTAAACATTTTAAAAACATTATTTAATTTACATACAACAACAGTTTAGTTATATATTATAAACTTATAGAAAGAGACCTTCTAAAAACATTAAAATGTATCACTGGCCCGCAAAACCTTAAATTAGAGCAGGGGTTCTCAGACTTTTGTACTGGTGACCCCTTTTACACAGCAAGCTTCTGAGTTCGATCCCCCTTATACACTAAAAACATTTTTTTAATATATTTAACACCATTATAAATGCTGGAGGCAAAGCGGGGTTTGAGGTGGAGGCTGACAGCTCACGACCCCCCATGTAATAACCTCGCGACTCCCTGAAGGGTCCTGACCCCCAGTTTGAGAACTCCTGAATTAGAGTGAATAAATGAAGACTCGGCACACCACGTCTGAAAGATTGCTGACCCCTGTTTTAATGGGTATTAACACGGTTGTGTTATATCCTTGGGGGCAGCCGGTTTAGGAAGAAATCACTTGAGGCCAGACAGCAGACAGCTAACAAAACTACCATTTTATTTACAGACACATAGCTCACCCAACTGGCCGAAACAGGCTGGGCTATCCCCTAATAATCTAACTCAGTTGCCATAGCAACAAAAACCATGACAACCAAATACACAACATATTCCTCCCCCCTAATAAGAACATCCCCTAAATAAAACACACACTAAACTAGAGAAGGAGGGTAGACTGCCTCCATTCCCGGCTAAACCCTGGGGATTATTTTGCCCCATAACCGTGGGTTCATCCTAGCTAAAGATCCAGCCGATGAGGAGGCCTTCTGTCTCTAGGTGGATTACGGCGAACTTCTGGTATTGTTACACCCGAAAGTACCATGGGCTCAGGGTCCGCAGCACGAACAGGTGAGGAGGTGGTATCAGCTCGTGCTGGGCAAAGGGGTATCTCAGCCGCCGGCAGTAATGGAGAAGAACATGATTCGTGATTCGGTGTCTCACCAGAAGAGGTGAAGTCAGACCCCTCAACTGCAGATGTGTCCTGAGGACTGGCATGACCTGGCAACAGCTGATCTACATGTCGCCGCCAGGTAAGATTCTCTGCAGTCCGGACTGTGTAGGAAACAGGTCCTGTTTGAGTGATGATTGTGGCAGGGACCCATTTAGCTCTGGAAGTATAATTCCGAGCCAAAACTGGCTGTCCCGGGCTAAAGGTTCGGTCTTTTGCTCTGGGTGCCCGTCTGATGACTTGATATTGCTGCTGATGTTGCACAATTTGTCGGGGTTCAGAAGGTTTCAGCAGATCAAAGCAAGTGCGCAGCTGTCGTCCCATCATTAGAAAGGCCGGGGATGCCTGGGTCATAGCATGAGGTGTGTTTTCTGTAGGAAAGTAAGAAGGTATCCAGACACTTTTGAATGGAGTGTTGTCCCCTTGCTGATTTCAAAGCGTATTTCATTGTCTGCACAAATCTTTCAGCTAATCCGTTGGTGGATGGATGATATGGTGCTGACGTGATGTGGTGTATCCCGTTTGCCTTCATAACATTTTGAAACTCCTGAGAGACGAACTGTGGTCCGTTGTCGCTCACAAGTTGTTCTGGCAGACCAAAACGACTAAAGAGTCCTCGTAGTTTTTGGATAGTACTCTCTGCATCTACTGCCACCAAGAACATGCTTCCTTCAAGTGGCCAGCGAAGTCAACGTGAATACGTTGCCACAGGTTTTCAGGCCAGTCCCATGGGTGTAGGGGAGCCCACTGGGGTGCATTCCTCACACCCTGACATGACATACAAGCTTTTGCCTTCTCTTCAATAGCACTGTCCAATCCAGGCCACCAAAAATAGCTTCGTGCAATTTCCTTCATGCGCACTATTCCACAGTGACCGGAATGTAGCTGTTCTAACATCTGTGATCTCAATGGTGGTGGAATAATGACACGTCTCCCCCACAACAAACAACCAGATTGGACCGATAACTCCGTCCTCCTGGACATGTAGGTAACAAGGTCGGGTGAGACCGGAGAGGTTTGTCGAGATTTTCCATGCATCACCAGGTCCATAACTTGGGACAATACTGGGACAAAGCGAGTTGCCTTCTTTATCTGAGTAGCAGTGATGGGTGTATTCTCTACCTGTTCAAAGTAGAAGATTTCCTTTTGGGCACTATCTTGATGTTTGACCGGCAAAGGCAACCTTGAGAGGCCATCTGCATTGCCGTGCAGAGTGGATTTCCGATATTTGATTTCATATGTGTGTGCTGAAAGTAACAATGCCCAACGTTGCATACGACTAGCAGCTAATGGGGGAATGCCTGTGTAGGGCCCAAAAATTGATGTCAGAGGTCGATGGTCTGTGAGAAGAGTAAACTTTAGCCCAACAGGTACTGATAAAACTTCCGAATTCCAAAAACAATTCCTAATGCCTCACGTTCGATTTGGGCGTAGTTAGTTTCTGCTTTGCTTAGAGTGCATGAAGCAAAAGCAATAGGTCTCTCTTCTCCCGAAGGCATAATATGTGACACGACTGCTCCCACTCCATAAGGGGAAGCATCGCAGGCCAATTGCAGGGGTAAGGATGGATCAAAGTGCGTTAGAACTTCAGAATTTAGCAATGCATCCTTAGCTTTGTTAAATGCAACATCACAAGCTTCAGTCCACTTCCAGGCCTTGTTCTGCCCAAGGAGCTCATGAAGTGGTTTTAGCAGTGAACTTTCCATAATAGTTCAGTAGTCCTAGAAATGAGCGCAGCTGGCTTACATTTTGAGGTGGGGGAGCTTCCACAATAGCTTTAACTTTTGCAGGGGCCTTATGAAGACCTGCAGAATCAATGATGTGTCCCAAATATTCAACAGAAGACTTGAAGAATTCACACTTGTCTTTGCGAACTCGTAGGCCATACTCTTCCAGTCTTTGTAGGGTAGCCTCTAAATTCTTTAAGTGATCCTCTTCATTTCTTCCAGTGACCAGGATATCATCCAGATCGCACTGAACTCCTGACAAGCCACACAAGATCTGGTCCATAGCCCTCTGGAACAGGGCGGGAGCAGACGTTATTCCGAAGGGTAGGCGACAGTATCGATAAAGCCCCTTATGAGTCACAATAGTCAACAGCTCTTTAGACTTTTCATCGACGTGCATCTGTAAATATGCTTGACTCAGATCAATCTTACTGAACTTTTGTCCCCCAGCCAGGCCTATGAAGAGGTCATCGATGCGGGGAAGCGGGTATTGCACTGCACACAACACTGGGTTGACAGTGACTTTAAAATCACCGCAAATCCAGAGAGAGCCATCTTTCTTCACTATTGGAATGATAGGAGTGGCCCATGAGCTATGGGTAACTGGTATTAGGACTCCATTGGTGACCAGGCGCTCCAGGTCCGCTTTGACTTTCGGCCTGATGGCATATGGCAAAGTTCGGGCTTTCAGATATTTTGGTGGACTGTCAGGTTTAATGTTCAATGTCACAGTGATTCCCTTCATACTTCCCAAATCATCTCCAAAACCAGCAGCATGTTTCCTTAGTATAGGGGTTAGACTGGTTTCTTCTTTAGTCATCTGGTGCACTTCTGCCCAGTTCAGTTGAATCTTCCCAAGCCAAGACCTACCCATTAAGGCTGCGTAGTTACCTCTCACCACAAACAGTGGCAATTTAGCAGCCTGTCCATTGAGCTCCACCTTAACATCAATAGTGCCCAACATGGGCACAGCTTCTCCCGTATACGTCTTCAGAACAGTAATATGTTGTGTATTTGGTTGTCATGGTTTTTGTTGCTATGGCAACTGAGTTAGATTATTAGGGGATAGCCCAGCCTGTTTCAGCCGGTTGGGTGAGCTCTGTGTCTGTAAATAAAATGGTAGTTTTGTTAGCTGTCTGCTCTCTGGCCTCAAGTGATTTCTTCCTAAACCATCTGCCCCCAATCATATAACAAGTGGTGACGAGGATGGGATTCCGGTGCTGCTCCAGTAACAGAAAGAAGTAGAAGTCAAGGTAAAGAACAAACAACCAAAAAAGCTGCTTGTTTGCACTGACTGTGAAAGTGAAACTAAAAATCATGGCTACTCTGACCAGGCCACTGGAACCTTTTGATGAGAATATAGAGCAGTGGCATGTATATACTGAGCGTTTTGAGCTTTTTGTTATTGCAAATGACATTACAGAAGCGAAGAAGGTGCCAATATTCTTAAGTGTTGTAGGGGCTAAAACCTACTCCCTGCTACACAGCTTACTACACCCAGTTAAGCCAGCAACTAAATCTTACAGTGACATTGTGGAAATCCTGGGGTCCCATTTTTCCCCAAAACCACTGGTAATTGCTGAAAGATATAGGTTCCACAAAAGAGACCAAAAGGAAGATGAAACAGTTGTACAATTTGTAGCAATTTTAAAAAAGCTAGCAGAACACTGTGAATTTAAAGAGATGTTAAATGATGCCCTGTGTGACAGGTTAGTGTGTGGCCTCTACAGTGAAGCTATACGGAAGCGCCTACTGATAGAAGCTGAGCTTACATTACAGAAGGCTGTTGATACTGCTGTCTCCATGGAACTGGCTACAAGGGAGGCACAATACATCGGTGCATCCCCTAGGGTGCAAAAAGTGTCACAAGAACCGACCCACAAAACTGTGCAGAGTCAAGAATGTTACCGCTGTGGTAAGCCGGGTCACCAGGCATCAGAATGCTGGTGTAAGGACCTGGTGTGTCGACACTGTGGCAAAAAGGGACACATTGAGTGTGCCTGTAAACAAAAGAAAAAGAGGCCTGTGGTCTGGCCGACAAAAAGAGGAACCCTGCATACCCTAGAGCAGACCCAGGATGATCAAGGTGACACCTCATCGCAAGAGGAAGTGCCACTGCATGTTTTGTCTTTGGCAGTGGGCTCACATGAATACTAGGTAACCCCGTTGTTGGATGGCAAACCTATACGCATGGAACTGGACACCGGTGCAGCCGTCTTGCTGGTTTCCTAGACTGTGTATAAAGAAAAGCTGCAGCATCTTCCGCTTAAGGCAACAAAAACCATGACAACCAAATACACAACAGATTGCTCGTTTATTCTTTTTTCCAAGTTGTTTATTACAGTATTGGGTTAGATTCTCTACTGTGTTGTGACCCTTTTTTCATTGCCCCTATAACAGTGGTATAGCTTAGACCAGCCTGACAACTGCATTGGGGCTGAGACTAGCCCTGCGACCAGGAAGCCATAACTGGTTCCCTCATGCAAAGCTGGAGGAGCAAAGCTCTGGTGCAGGAGAGAAATCTCCCCCTTTGCATTTTAGAATACCACATCTCCCAACAACCAGTGGTGACGATGTACAAATAAAAGAGCTAGAGTGTGACTATCTCTTACACATATGCATGGGGAGGTGAGGGACAGGAACTCAAACACGCACATGCTTGTATGTACTATAATTACAGACCCTGTGCTTATGGGACCCAAGGGCTGATACTGACTTGTTCATCCCATCTCCCCTAAGATCAGCTCTCTGGAAAGAGGGTAAGGAGTAGGTAGAATTTTGATTCCAGTCCATGTGCTAGTGGTACTATTCTGCTGCTTTTAAAGTACTTTACCTCCAATATAACCTGGGAGCTCTGTGAAACATTGGGCTTTACAATGTGCTAAGTTTTAACTCAACACCTCAAATACTACAGTTCTTCAATTACTATCCTGACAGGAGGGTCTGCATCTGTTTGTGGGGTTTTTATTTTATTTTTTTCATTTTAAAGCCTTCTGAAAACAGTAGTAAAATACCTGATTTTATAGATATTGTAAAACCACTTTATGGTTTTTTTTTTGTTTTTTGTTTTTTTGTTTTAAAAAAGGTTGATCTATTTATACTGTTACTGTTTGATCTTCCCCCGTACTTTCCTGTGGTAGAATAAAACCTGGGATTCTCATGGTGAACAGA
The DNA here is from genome assembly GCF_020497125.1 of Mauremys mutica. Lineage (NCBI taxonomy): Eukaryota > Metazoa > Chordata > Testudines > Geoemydidae > Mauremys > Mauremys mutica. Next base: position 127,183,759 of record NC_059073.1, on the reverse strand, counting down.
GGCTTGAAGGGAGTGGGCAACGAAGCAGTGCAAAAAAAGGGCCCATTTTTCAAGGTGTGGGAGTGCATGGGAATTTGCTGCTTTTATGAGCTGTACATCAGCCCTCATGAATGGCAGCTTATAAGCAGTGTATGTATTCCTCCTCCTCCTCCACAGGATTTATCAGGCAGCTGCAAATGAAGGCAGTTCTGATAACTGAACTAATAAAATTCCAGAGAGCGAGAGTGGGCTGCTCTTGCTGGCATTTTAGAGAAGGATTGAGGGAAGAAAAGCCAGTTTTGCTGCAGACAGAAACTTTATATCTTTAGTTTGGATGAATTCCAAACAGAGTTAAAGCATTTCTGCAATCCTTCTATTTTTCAGACAAAGCAAACAGTTTGGTGCTGTTTACCTAAGCACATTGAGATGGAAAAATCCACAGGCTTACAAGACTGCAGCCTCCCATCCTTCAAATAACAGTTCAAACCCTTAGATGAAGGGTAGTGTTGTTTAATTTCTGTGGATTGCAGGTTAAGTGAATCAGGCTGTTAGCAGGACACAATTTCTCTAGGGGCTGATACTTCCAGAATGAATTTTTAAAAAATGAAAAATAAAATGGGGAGAAAATAGAAAGAAAACCTGAATGATTGAATGAAAGCTTTCAGAGTGCACTAAAAATATAATATATATTTTCCTTTCCCCAAATTTCTGCCTCTCCCATCGAAACCAGGGTTGAAGGTTAGGGTACATTAAATGAAGTTAAGTATCTTGTACAGCAGCAGGGATGTTGTCATTTAAAGAGAAGTCATTATGAGACAGAACCTCAGTGGACATAAATCAGTGTAGCACCATTGACTTTGATGTAGGTATGCCAATTTACAGCAGGTGCAAACCTGGCCCAATGAGGTTAAGGTATCTCTGTATTCCCCATTTCAAGCGAGTAATAAAGGGCCAGTGCTGTAAGTCATTACTCATATAGGCTGTTATCACTCAAGCCCTTATGCAAATAGTATTTACTCAGGTGACTGGTCTCAGCGCAGTCAGTGAGATTACTCAGGCAAATAAGGGCTGCTCATGTGAAGAACAGTGTTCAAGACCGGGCTCTGTTATTGTATTGAATAGGTCTGTGTGTGGATCTCTCTCCATTGGCATTGAAGAGGGACTCAGCAGCTGCCCAGCACTGTCCCCACACCTTCTGGAGTCTGTGCTAATCTAACTGTGGAGTGCAAGGCCCACGCAGGAGGAGTAGTGGGTGAGACAGGTGTTTGTAGCACATCACACCACCTGTAGTCCTATGGAAAATAGTCATCTCTCCTACCCCTGCTCCCCGACCTGGGGACAATAAAAAAGAGAGAATACCACTTGGCACTATGTTTGTGTCTGCTTAGGGGTGTGCAGAAAAGGAAATGCAGCCTCAGATGGACATGGGACAATTTGGAATAGGGATATCCCTAATTATTTAGCTCCAACAGAGCTGTACTGCCAAGGAGTTGGGAGCCTATTAGGGTCCAGAGCCTGTATGGAGGCACAGGGCTTTCTTTGTAGGTGGGCTAAGTGCTGACTAGGCACAGGAGAGGAGGGGGACAATTGCACTGCGGGCTCAAGCTTGCGGGGCTGGGGGGGAAATGACACATTTGCAACTGGGGTGAAATGGAAGGAAATGGGGCCTCGGTGAACACAATGAACCAGGCCCCAAATTTCTCTCAACAGGCACGGTGGGCCTCTTCTTCCAGGGATCCCTGGGGAATTAAGTCTGGGAGTGGTCCCCATGGCCTTATCTCTGTTTATCCTCCCCCCCCACCACACACACACCTCTGCCATGGAAGTACAGTATGTCACAGATTCCCCCCCCCCTCACCCCAAGGGAATCAAGGTGGATATTTCCTCCTTTGGAACCCCATGCTGTAGGATTTTCCTGCAAGGAGGGAAGTGGGATCATCTGGGCTAATGTAATAGGCAATACTTGTGGAAGTATTGTGGTTTTATATTCATTGATATCAAGCACATGTATGGAAATGCATATACATGTTTGTCTATAAATTTCTAATATTTAGTGATGAAAAAACCTTATATAATATATACATGAGGACACTACATCAGGCAGTAACACAAATAGCATTTAATCAAGAGAAGAAGTGTGCAGAATCTAAAATCCCACAAATAAGGAGCTGTGTAACACATTTTGCAAATAGTCCTTCATATGTTCCATTGATAATTAAGGGTTCATCATTCCTGATGAAAGCTTGTCATTAAGGAGTCCACTTTAATGAGATTGTATTAATTTGATTGTTTGAGGAAGTGTGCAACTGGAGCATAAATGATGGTGAATTTCAGGAGAAAGTATTCCCCCTCCCCCCCCCCCCCCAATATTAGGGACCTTAGGTGAGGGGGAGAAATCAGTTTATTTAAAAATCAGGTCCATACCCTATTTTCTTCATGATGCTGATCAGAATTTCTGGCTCAACAGTCTCCACAGCATCACTGCTGTTGCCCTTGTGAGGCCCCTCTGGGCAGTCCCTGGTCCCTGGAGGATAAGGTGTGTTGATTATTAGACTGAGCTGGAATACCTTTTATAGCCAAAAATGATATGTAGAGTAGTGGATTGTTTATTTAAAAGGCAGAGTTCTTTAACTGCACTTCTTATTCCATTACTCTCCTGATCAAGTTTTAATAATACAAATATTAGCTAAGGCTCACATCATAGCTATATTATTGATTTTTCCCAGCATTGACATTCTCGGGTCAATATATTGAAATCTTAAGGCACTTCCTAGCTTACTGTGGGTTAAGAATGTAATTACTTTTTTATTTAGACTCTGGTAGATTTATACTACCTAATTACTGGTTCCCCACCTAAATTATCCAGAATAATCTGGGTTCTTAACACTTTTCTGGTGGCTAATTTAACACACAGGCTTCTTCATTATAATTGTTATCACAGCAGTGGTGTTGAGTACCTTTAATAAAAAGTGTTAAGAACTGTAGTACACAATTTTTTTTGTCTGTGAGATTCTGCCCAACAGCAACAAACTGAAGTATCTCTATCTGTGGCCAACATATTTATGCAATGATTAGGTATTGTGATTTATTAGGCACTGATCCTGCAAACTCATTCAATAATGGGCTCTCTGGTCTTGTAGAAAGAGGTATAATACAATCTGATGTCAGGATGTTGAAGCTAGACAAATTCAGACTGGAAATAAGCCATATATTTTAGACAGTGAGAGTAATTAAGCATTGGAACAACTTACCAAGGGTCATGGTGGATTCTCTATCACTGGCTATTTTAAAATCAATGTTGGTTGTTTTGTTTTAAAGTTCTGCTCTAGGAATTATTTTAGGGAATTTCTATGGCTGGTGTTATGCAGTAGGTTGGACTAGATGATAACAATAGACTCTTCTGGCCTAGGAATCTATAAATATGGATAATTTTACCTATGTGAGTTGGCACATTGGGTTCAGTAGGATTACTCACATGCCTAAAGGTCCTTAAGTTCATAAGTGTTTGCAGAATCAGGGTGTTGGTTTGGATTTACTTAGTGGAGTATACTACCTGAAGAAGACCTCTGTGAAAGCTTGCCTCTCTCACCAATAGAAGTTGGTCCAATAAAAGACATCACCTTGTCTCTCATTCATACTAGTCAGCTGGAATGTGTTTCTGTTAGAAGTGTACCAATCCACCACCACCTTAACCATAGCCAAGATGGTGGTTCATCCTTCAGAAGCAAGAGAACAGTATTTGTATGAGTTATGACACTATTTAACTACTGGGTATTTTCACTAGAATAGTGCTTTTCTAGCAGTGAGACAACTCACACATTGCGTCATGAGTATTCCATTACTCCCAAACATAGGCGGCAAGTTCCATGGGCCCGTGGAGCCCAGGCCCCACCAATAATCCTAAAGGTGGGCCCAGCTCCAGCAATGTTTGGGCCCCAGGCCCTGTGCTTTGGGGGGTCCCCGCGTTGCAACGCCAGGCGCTCTCACTGCAGCGGCAGCTCCCGGGAGAGGCTCCAGCAGCGACTGGGCTCACAGCCCATTGGCCGGGAACCCCAGCCAATGGGAGCTGCCGGGGGCGGTGCCGGAGCTGCCTGGCCGCGCCTCCACAGCAGGGAGGGGCAGCGAGCCACCGGCAGCGTCTGAGCCCTGAGCAGAGCAGCAGCAGGGTCTGTCCCTGTCAGACAGACTCAGCCGGTGAGCTGTGGGGGCAGCCAGACACATGGACACAGCCGGGGGGGGGTGTTGGTGGGGACAAACAGACACAACCAGGGGGTTGTGGGACAGACAGACACAGCCAGGGGTGGTGGGGGCAGCCAGCCAGATGCAGCCAGGGGGTTGTGGGACAGACACACACAGCGGGGGGGTGGGGACAGACAGACACAGCCGGGGGTGGTGGGGGCAGCCAGCCAGACATAGCCAGGATGTTGTGGGACAGACACACACAGCGGGGGGGTGGACAGACAGACACAGCCGGGGGTGGTGGGGGCAGACAGACAGACACAGCCAGGGGGTTGTGGGACAGACACACACAGAGGGGGGGTGGGGACAGACAGACACAGCCGGGGGTGGTGGGGGCAGCCAGCCAGACACAGCCAGGGTGTTGTGGGACAGACACACACAGCGGGGGGGGGGACACAGACACAGCCGGGGGTGGTGGGGGCAGCCAGACAGACACAGCCGGGGGTTGTGGGACAGACAGACATAAGGACACAGCCAGGGGGGTTGTGGCACAGACACACACAGCCGGGGGTAGTGGGGACAGACAGACACAAAGACAAAGTGGGGGGGTGTTGGTGGGGACAAACAGACACAGCTGGGGGGTTGTGGGACAGACAGACACAGCCGGGGGTGGTGGGGGCAGCCAGCCAGACACAGCTGGGGGTTGTGGGACAGACAGACACAAGGACACAGCCAGGGGGTTGTGGGACAGACAGACACCAGGACACAGCCAGGGGAGTTGTGAGGACAGACAGTCGGACACAGCTGGGGGGTTGTGGGGACAGACAGATGGAGCCGTGGGCGGGGAAAGGAGCAGCAATGGGCACCCCGGGGCTGGTATAAAATACACAGGATGGGGGGGAGCTTCCTGAGGGGACTATAGCAACACCCCCCGCAGAGCAGACCCAGGTTGCAGCTGACTCCGCCCATCACAGCCCCCTGCCCCACAGAGACCCACACAACCCTCTGCCCCCTCGAGAGACTCCCAATGACCCCTGTCACTCCTCTCCAGAGAGCCCTCCCCTTTGTGCCAGCCCACTCCCCTCCCCCACTGCCTCCCCTCCTCCAAAGCTCCCTACAATCTCCCCCTTTGCCTTCCGCCCCCCAGCCCAGCCCATTCCATTGGCCGGGAGGCTCCCAGTCTAGTGGCTATCAGGGCCCACGGGAGCTGCACATGAGGCAGGGTGCCTGCCTGCAGATGCAGACCTGCCCGGCTGTGCCTCCACAGCACAGGGAGGGGGAGCCCGAGCCACAGGTGAGCAAGCCCTGGTCATCATCACAGGCCCAGTAATTCTCTGGATATTTAATTTCACTGAGGCAAAATGTGTGCAATTTTATGGGTTGAATGATTGAATGACATAATACCCACCTGCCCGCATTGTCCATCACTAAGTCCAGTAATTTTGTCAAGTGTTTGTTGCACAACATGGTGGTGCCTACCCCTACCTTGTGCTTCAGGGGGTGATGGGGTCCAGGGCAGCCTGTTATAGCCTGTTATAGAACTACCTGATTAGTAATTGGATATGTTGGCTGGCATCTTTTTTTACGTGTTCGCTCCCCCTGATGTTAGAACCTGGCTATACCACTGGGGAGGGGAGCTTACTAGACCTGTGCAGCTGGGGCTTAGGTGAATTTTGTGGTACTGTGCCCCTCCCCAGCTACCACCCTGCAGTCCCCACTCCTGCACCATGCTGGGCAAGGGGCAGCCCCATCCCCAGTGAGGCTATGGTGAGGAGTGGCAGCAGGGGAGGCCACACGTGATGGCAACCTCCCCCCTCGGTACCCACCATAGGGGAGGTGAGTGGGCTTTCTGGACCTGAGAGGGACCTAGGAGCATGTGCAGTGAACTGCGGGAGAGAGGAGGGGTCCCTCCCCTGGAGCTTGCTGCTGCCAGGGAGGGTGGAGGGGAGTCCTCTTTGGCCCTAGCCCTGGGGCAGCCTGTCTGCACCCCAAGTTCCTTATCCCCAGCCCTGCCCCAGAGTCCTCACCTGACGGGAAAAACACGCAACTTAAATTTGGTGGTCAGTTTAGAGTATCAGAATATCAGGGTTGGAAGGAGCCTCAGGAGGTCATCTAGTCCAACCTCATGCTCAAAGCAGGACCAATTCCCAACTAAATCATCCCAGCCAGGGCTTTGTCAAGCCGGGCCTTAAAAACCTCTAAGGAAGAAGATTCCACCACCTCCCTAGGTAACCCATTCCAGTGTTTTACCACCCTCCTAGTGAAAAAGTTTTTCTTAATATCCAACCTAAACCTCCCCCACTGCAACTTGAGACCATTACTCCTTGTTCTGTCCTCTGCTACCACTGAGAACAGTCTAGATCCATCCTCTTTGTAACCCCCTATCAGGTAGTTGAAAGCAGCTATCAAATCTTCCCTCATTCTTCTCTTCTGCAGACTAAACCATCCCAGTTCCCTCAGCCTCTCCTCAGAAGTCATGTGCTCCAGCCCCCTAATCATTTTTGTTGCCCTCCACTGGATTTTCCAATTTTTCCACATCCTTCTTGCAATGTGGGGCCCAAAACTGCACATAGTACTCTAGATGAGGCCTCACCAATGTTGAATAGAGGAGAATGATCATGTCCCTTGATCTGCTGGCAATGCCCCTACTTATACAGCCCAAAATACTGTTAGTCTTCTTGACAAAGGCCAGAGGAGGGAGTGTTAGTGCCTGTGCGGACTTCTGGGAAGTGCATGGGGTGGAAGGGGATGCTGGGACGCTCTGGAACCACTCCTTCAAAGCCAGTCAGGACTCTGGGGGAGCCTCCTCTCTGAGCAGACTGTCTCCAGGGCAAGAAGCTTACACCTTCCTGGGTCTGACCTCAGAGCATTCAGCATGCCCTTCCACACCATGCACTTTCCACAGTGAGTCCGCCCAGGTGGGGTCCTGGGGCAGCCAGAGGTCCCTGCACCCCAACTCCGCAGTCAGATGTGACTCTCAGCCAGACTGTAAAACAGAAGGTTTATTAGATGACGAGAACACAGTTTAAACAGAGCTTATTGGTACAGAAAACAGAACCCCTCTGTCAGGTCCATCTTGCGGGGTGGGGAGCCCAGAACCAAGTTCTGGGTCTCTCCCCATTTCCCCAGCCAGCTCCAAACTGACACTCCCTCCTCTGGCCTCTGTGTCTCTTCCGGACAAGGAGGCCACCTGATCTTTTTGTCCCCAACACCTTCAGTTGGCATCTTGCAGGGGAAACTGAGGCACCCACACAGTATTCAGAGAAAATATTAAGAACATTCCCACTTCATCACAACAGGTGCAACAAAATATAATACTGTATATTGAAGTAGGCAAGTGCTGCTTCTGACTTTCCACTTTTAATTGACCCTTGTAATCTTGTGGCGCTGACGCGTTGTAGTTTCATTTTATATCGGCTTACAGGGCGGGAGCGGGGGGGCACCACCATTTTGGGCCCCACCAAAAATTATACAAACCTGCCGCCTATGCTCCCAAATGCCCAACTTCAATTTTGATACATTATATTAGCTTCTGTGTTTGCATCATGAATTTACAACTACTGAAACCAGTTCTTATAGGAGTAATACTGCAGTCTGCTAATAGGCATAGTGTAACCATTTTTAAGAGACCCTTGAAAGAACAGTGCTTATTTCTTGTGGAGAATATAAAAGCACTGCATCTTTCCCTGACCATCCCTTGTTTATCTACTTGTTCAAATGCCCATTCATGTAATTACAATCTTTCTAACTGTATTCTTTTTGTGGTATGTAATGCACTGTTAAACAGCTGCCACATTCTACTTCAGGGGTAGCTACCTTTCAGTGGTGGGCCAAATGGTCCTTGTATGTTAAATCTGAACTCAGTTATTTATAGCTAAGTCTTCCACTTAAGACAAAGGTAATTTTGTCTGAGGGTAGGACTGCAAGATGAAGTATGTTGTTTGTTTGCCAAGCATTTAAGCAAAGGTGTTCAATACGGGGAGAAGTGTGTTCCAGTACATAGGTCACCGGAGTGGGAATAAAGAGACCCAGGTACTATTCATAGTCTTCCACTGACTTTCTGTGTCTCTTTACTTTTTGTGCCTCAGTTTCTCCATCTGTATAATGATACTTGCCTTCCTTTGCAAAGTGCCTTGAGATGTGTGGATGAATTTTATAGTTAACTATAATTGAAAAATTCAAGTTAATTAATAACTAAGAATAAATATTTTAGTTTGCCTACAATATTTTCCCATACCATGTAATGTGGGATCTTCCAGTATGCTCCAGGGGGGAAAAAATGCACTATCTTTACCATGGGATGCATGCTTAATAATATGGGTTTATAGGTGAAAGAACCACAAAGAAAGATATCTCTATCAGAGGAGAAAAGAATATGCTCATTACCCAAGGGGAAAAAAATCCCTGAGACTGCACATAATGGGAGAGTGCAAGGAAAAGAAGTAAGCAAATCCTTTTAAGTCCATTTTTTTCACCTCTCATAGATAAGCACATTGACTAAGGACAAAACACTTACTTCACACATTGTTCATGCTTTCAAAGTGTATTATGAAAACAAACAAACAGGAGGCAGAGACAGAATGTGTTCAAATTAAACATCAGAAAAGGTTATGGTCCAATGATGTACTTACCTCTAATAAGAGCACTAACATTAATTATAACTGTAATATTTGTGCACAGATTATATGAAGCCTAGAATCAGGATTGTAAACAAGTGTTATTCTTTCCATCCCATATCCTCCTATTTAATCATCTTTAGATTCATGTAGTAGCCTGCAAAGATGAGGTGTGCTAAATGGATAAAGTGACTGCAGCTTGAGATAATAAAAGGTGATGCGTCATTTGGGGCTTTCAAAGGTGCAGTGTACAATCTCAACTCAGTTTGAGTTTTTGTTGTGTGCAAAAACTGGAAAGTGAGATACTAGTGCTGCAACCTGCAGTTATATATTATCAACCTGTTTGTTGTCCGTGCTTGATTTTCAGAGGATGCTGCAGCTCCTGCTGATTTCAGTTGGAGTTGGGGGTGCTCAGCACCTCGGAAAATCAAAGTGGAATAGTAGAATAATTTTTAAAAAGAGAGGAAGGCTGGAGTCAGTGTCTGCTATGCCACCAATTTTGTTTCACCTTGGGCAAGTTGTTTCTCTCTGGACCTCAGTTCTCCACCTGTGAACTCTGGAAGATAATACTACTTTTCTTGCGGTTTGTGTCCATTTAGATTGTAAGCTCTTGAGTCAGAGACTGTTTGTTTTCTGGGGCCTAAGCTAGCTATTGAAATGCAGATAATAAATAGGCCTTGTGTTTTATTTAAGGGAATACAATATATAAATCAGTAAAAAGAAGAAGCCTGTCACTATTTTCTGAAATATTTCCTGCAAGTATTTTGGCACCAGCGTTGCTGCCATGGGAATGATATTATGTCTGAAAGTGCACTTTAATTTCAGTCCTGAATACAGCTGTGCCAAAAGTGAAGAATTAATTGGTGTCCAAGATGGACAGAAGGGAGAAGCAAAATAAGGATGAAAAGGAAATAATGTTTTATTTTTATACACATTTCATCTCAAAGCATTCCAGTATTTACCCATGGACATGAATCTCCCTTCCCACTGTATTTTAGTACAAAAGGACAATATGTATGCATTCACAGTGCCATCTTCTGCACTGGAACAGGAGAAATAGTAAAAAATGTTTTACCTTTCCTGAAACTGGCAAGCAAGGAAATTTTCTTGTTACACTTTATAGGCCAAATCCTGCCCCTATGAAATAAGTTCTCCATTGATTGCAGTGAGGATTGGGTACAAGATGCATACGTATATGCAGATACTTTTACTCAGTCTAAAGTGGGACTCAAAAAAAGTGTGAATGCTTACGACTTACACAGAGTGCATATTCTGCCTCAGGATTAAAGTATTTAGTTTTTCAAGGGGTGACAGCCAGTCCATTGATCAATGCTTCATTCTCACATTTAATTTTGATAGTACTTTGCCCCAGAACTCACATTAGATGGCCTCATTCCAATGTAATGCTTAAATTAACTTCAAGTTCAGCAGTAGGATATCATGAAGGAAGCAGATTGTTCTTTGTATCCATTGCAGTAGAAGGCACAGCCAGGTACATATCAATGTAGTGACTTTGTATCATTGATAACATATGTGCCACAAAGATCATTTGATGTTTAAGGCCATCATTTTTTAACATCTGGTTGGTTTGTTATGAATTATGTACAGCTAAATGTGTTCAAGCTTATTTGCAAAAGGCAAATGTCCTGAACCAAATAGCCTTCCCTATAAAAGCTAAAAGTAGAGAGAGACTAGGAAAGCGGTAAACACCAATATAGCTAATTTCACATGGTGTATATATATATATATATATATATATATATATATATATATATATATTTCTCACAATTAACCAGCATGATACAGTATTTGTACATACAATGAAGTTATGTTGAATATTTGATAGAAGGCAAGATCAAAGTTCTGACCTAAGAAGTGTTTTCTTTCCACATAGTCAGACTTCCAAGATCATCTCTTGTCACAGCATTTTGTAATGACATTTTTGGAGGTGTCCCTATGAGTGTGTCTACAAAGATACCTACAGGAAGTGAAAAAAGGAAAAAATAAAGTTGCTATCTATCATTTTTAATTGGGCAGAGTGGAAGCAAACTTTCAAAATAGAGAGTGTCTGGCTGATTATAATGGCAGTCATGGCAAAATCCTTATGTAACTCTGAATGTGTTCCTTTTATTATCAAGCGCTCTGCCAAACCTGATCTGAATAACTTGTAGGACTATGGTTCAGAAACTAATTCACACTTATTATTTTCATGAGATACAGAATACACCATTTCACCCTTCAGTTGATGTATATTCAGATTAGTTGCAGAGCATGTTCTAGCCTAAATCCCCAAATCTCTCACTAATAAACACAAAAAGATACTTAATGTACCCAATATGTATGTTTCCACATTTAGCAGCTCCCTGCCATATTCTAAAAGAATTGGACCTGTTCCCAGAGTAATAATATCAATTCTACAGCGAGTAACTACTGTATGCAGCTGATAATCTACCAGATGCTTTCAAATATTGTACCTGAAAGCCATAACATTCCATTGACACCAAATCACTCTGATTTCTATTACCAATCTTGATTTTTATATATGTACATAAAGTGCAGTATTATAAATAAGTCACCTTTCACCAGTTGTGTGAAGGTTAAATAGCAAAAATAGGACTATATTTTTTTTTTGGACAACAGCATTATATCTTTGGAAATAATTCTGACAAATAAAAAGCTATTAGTTCCCCCCAAAATTGTAATGAGATCATGATTAATAAATGCCTCTCAAAGGTCTACATCAAAGTCAAGGCTTTTCTGTGATAAATGTAAACATGCAGACCTTGCTTTGCCAAAAGCTGTGTGTTTCAGTTACCAGGTTCCACTGATTGATCTGTTCATTACTCTGATAAATAATTTATCACCTTGAAGAGGACAATTCATTATGCAGATAGTATGAACAAGTAACTATAACAGCCAAGCCTTTAAAAGAATTAGCAGTGCTACTAGTGCCCTGGTGTTCATGTTTCTGGTGCAGAGCTCAGACCTGCACAATAGCAATTAAATTAGTATAAAAACAGATTGTTCAGGATCTTTTATAAGCAGTGCCCTACGTGAGCTAGTGTTGAGGCCTGTTGAGGCCCTTTTAACTAAAATGCCTTGTCAGTCATGAAGAGTTATATGTAGCCTTCTTTAAAATGTCATAGAACTAGATTGCAGTATACCCTACTTCCAAAATTGGGGTGAAAATAGGTTAGGTTTGCAAAGTCTGAACCTTTATACCCCGTCACTCTGTAACCCCTACAAGCACTGTGTTCCTAACAACTCTTATCTCATTGGGTGTAACAGTAAATTGTGAATAAATCTGATGAAAGTCAGGCAGCCCATGTCATTTCTCGGACTATAGGAATAATCAATAAGGGGATAGGGTTGTGATTTGTTATGCCAGGGAACTGCTTCTATATGCTTTCAATTAAAAATAAAAAGGGAGAGGGGAACAGCCATTTGTATCCTGGCAACACTTGAAGAGATGGGGTGGATACCAGCACTGATCACTTTACCTCCTTGCTGGAACACTGAGAATAATAATTATATATTGCTCTGGGATGATGGAGATGCCTTTGATACACCTGAGACTGGGTGAAGGAGTCTCTTTGCTTTAAATATAGAAGTCAACCACAAACAAATGCCTTTATAATTAAAATTCATAAAATGTGACTAAGCAATCTGATTGTTCAGCAGTGTCACATATCACTCATGTGGCTGCACAAGTCACAAGCACTTAACCATGTTTTCCTTCCTCTCATCACATGCTGGGAGAAAGGTAACATTATTTTTTTTCTATAACTTGTAATGCTAACATATATACACTAGAGCACTGGTGGGCGGCCCACAGGCCGCACATGGCCTAGCAGGATCATCTGCTGGCAAGCCACTAGACAGTTTGTTTACATTTGCATGGCCGCCTGCAGCACCCAGTGGCCAGGGTTTGCCGTTCCTGGCCAATGGGAGCTGCAGGAAGTGGCACGGGCTTTAGGGACTTGCTGGCCACTGCTTCCCGTGGCTCCCGTTGGCCAGGAATGGCAAACCACTGGGAGCTGCGGGTGGCCATGTAAATGTAAACAAACTGTCTGGCGGCCCGCCAGCAGTTTACCCTGATGGGCTGCATGTGGCCCGCAAGCCACAGGTTGCTCATCACTGCACTAGAGCCTTTAGTAGTCTACTATCAGAGATACTGGTCTGTAGAAGTATTCAGGACATCAGCTACTATGCTTCAACCATAGCTAGATCACTGATATTTCCAGGGGTTTATCTTTGGTGGCAAAGACATCACCTGTCTTGGAATATCAGAGTGTTCTCGATACAACAGCCTAGTTTAGATTATAAGCTTTTTCTCCCACTGTTTATGTACTGGATTCCTGGTTTTAATAATGACTTTCTTGAACCAATATGCCTATTATTCTTGTAATATACTGTCTTCCACACTGTAATAGAGTTCTGCAACTGGTATTTATAGATTGTATGGTGTAATGTAAGCCCCATGGATCTGTCTACTTTCATGAGTTTAAGGGAGTCTGCACCCATAGATCTGGTCTGTGGAGTCAGGGAAAGGGTGAATGCCACTCCTGTAGCTTGTCCGTCACTAATCTAGAACCTGATGATCCTCCTTTGGCAGGGTAACTGAACTGCTGCCTGCTCCCCACCCAAAACTGTGCTTTAATCCAGAGTAAATTACTCCAGATCAAGTCTAACTTCTGTGTTTTCCTCCTAGATGCCATGGAGCTGCCTCCCACCACTGCTCCCAGAGACAGTGGCTCACAAAGAAAATTCTAGTAGTGTGATTCCTCCAGGAGCCATACTATTAATGGCAACAGAGTGCTCGAGTAGTCAGGTGGTAGTGCAGAGGCACAAGGTCTCCTTAGATCTCACAGGATCTATGGGTTTGTTTAGTGGACTGAACCCCAGTATTTTTGTGCAGTTCGGGGCAACTCACCACCAGCAGAAGAGTTCCAGAGAAGTAGTAACGTGGAGATTCGGGTTTTGCCAAGGCCAAAACATGGGCACCTATTCCTCTTCCAAATCCTTATGGTTTAGGCCCTGATCCTGAACCTGGCCTCATGAAAATGGACCCCTAAGTCTATGTGGAACCCTACTAAAATCATGGAGCTACATGTAGGCACAAAGATTCACCTATGAAGCGTCAGTGCAATAGTTGTTGCATCTGTTTTAACGGTACAATACTTTATCCCTTATTCACAGTAAGCAGTACTTAAATGAATAAGAATTTCAGAATCAGGGCCCATGTTGTCAAGCACATTTGGGATTCTTTAGGAGGAAAAATACAACAGACATACAGATTAATTTGTTGTATGCTGAAAATAAACTTGATTAAAATAATAGTAATGAAAAATAAACTTTTTTTTAATATTGTTGTACTACATAACATTACATTTTCTCCTTAGAGCATTATAATACATTGATTAACTAAACCAAACAGTTAAAAATGTTCCCATTGCTATGAAACATTTCAGGATGTGCAGTCATAAAATAAAAATGTGCTTGCAAGATATATACTGTATCAGCAACATACATCCTCTAGAATGTATTATTCCCATGTGCTATTCCTTTCTTATTGAACTGAACAAGTGGATGTGACCATGGAAGGAACAGAACAAATTAAAGTCTAAACAAAGGTTTCCTCCAAATAGCTTATAGTGCAAGCAATAACCAACAAGAAATGGGATACAGCTGATAAGCAGAAAGCAAAGTTTATTGATTTTTTTTCCCAATTAGGTTAGGTAAATTCTGTTCATCTACTCGCTTAAATGGATATGAATGTGAACCCTCTGAGGTATTCTTAACAAGTTTTCAGTAAAAGTGTTTCCATATCACTTCACTAACAGGGATTGGAGGCAGCTGACAGCTGTAAGAATATAAATTAAATAAAAGATTATTGATGTATTTTAAAAAAAGCCTTTTCCTCCAAAATGTAACACTCCAAAAGAATTCAGGGCTCTCAGAGTCCAGGGGAACAGGATTCATTCTCATTTTCCAGAGCCCCACATTCATGAGAGTTTTGAATGTTAAAAGTGATTTTGTTTTAGAGTGATCTATCTAGCTACAAGTATCTCTCTTGTACTTTGGGCTTTTGACTATCTGTCTTGACACCTAGGTGATTAAGGAAAAATGTGAATTGGAGTGAAAGTCCATTACTAGCTGTTTGGTGGGCTATGGAATGAGTTTGCGGTCTCAATCCACTTCCAAATGGACCATTATCCATATCACAGAAACCACAATCACAACTAGAACCCTGGTTGATGGTGTCAGAGGCCACAGATTGAGGGCCTGATACTGCAAAGTGCTACTATGGGAGTTGAAGATGCTCAACTCTTTATAGGATCCTTCCCTTAAAGGGCATCAACTCTGAACTACTCTCATACTTTTTAGATTGTCCCTCCAGAACAAGATATTAATGTACATATAACATGAGAGAGTTTGTACTTGTGACTAACTCATGCTATCAACACTCTCATCCTCCGGCTGTGAGGAAAAAAATAAAATAAAATAAACGATGGTCTCCAGGAATATCAATCCAGTACCATTCACAATCACTGAAATTGTTCACAAAGAAAAAAATGTGAATTTGCTATTTCAGCATTAAGAACCACGTGTGTTTTTGCCTGTTTAACAAAATGTAAGGGACCAGATCCTGCTCTCAGTTACCCAGGTGTAAAGAGAGAATAACTTCACTGAGTCACTCCAGACTGACATCGCTGTAACTAAGAGCAAAATGTTACCTAGCGGGGAGTTGCTCCATTGGCATGTGAGAAAGATTCATGGTCTGGAGGATAGAGGTTAGTAGGTCACTTGTGAGTGCTGTGTGTAATGAGGCAGACAGCTTGGGGTGGGGGGAGGAGGGGACTGACTCTTTGGAGCCCCTCTGATTCAGGATATTAGGAAGACAGTAAAATTAGTGAGGCAGAGGAAAGGTCCTTGTCTGGGGCTGAGATGAGATGAAAAGGTTCCTACACTGAATGCTGGTATCAGTGCTGGGGAAATGAAAAAGGCAACTGTTTAGAAGTATGGATATAGAAGGTTTGCTGAGAAAACATTGATGCATCTGGAACATAAGAGAATTCTTGCTGGTGAAATGAAATTCCTGGAGGGCTGCAGCAGGAGACAAGGCAGGTTGTGTTTGAATTGCCACCCAACCCTGAGGTTCCCTTGGGTAAAGGCAGCTTCAACCCCCAACTGAGGCAGCATAGAAAGGAAAAATAAATCGGGGATAAGCTGAATTGGTGCATGGTCAAACTGCTTTTGCACCCCTCAGTTATCCATTTCATTTACTTTTGGGGATGCACTGGCAACTTGGGGGTTCCTCAACTGAGGGGAGGTGATGGGTACCTTGTACCACCATAATTCTGTTCCAGGCAGAATCTGCAACGATGGGATTCCTCCACTAGCACTGAATATGGACCATTAAGTGTAATATGGTATATTTTCCTTGCTCATTACTTCACTGCCCTACCTTTTATACACATGCACCCACCTGATCCAGTGTTGGATCAAACCACCACTTCCTCAGTCCATTTCACATTTTTAACAGCATTAACTTACATTGCCTTTGACATCTGTTTGGTTCAAAGAAGACTGAAGGTTGCTCTAAACCATGAGGGCAGCCAGGTGGCTTTGCACGGTGCACACTCAGGGACATGCCAGATGCTTCCGGGAGCTGCTCAGAGCCAGGGTAGGCAGGGAGCCTGCCTTCGGCCTGCTGTGCTGCTGACTGGACTTTTTTATGGCTTTTGACTATCTGGTCAGTGGTGCTGACCGGAGCTGCCAGTGTCCCTTTTTGACCAGGAGTTCCAGTTGAAAAACAGACACCTGGCAACCCTAGAAGCAGGGAAGGTGGGGGTGATGGTTCTACACCACATGAGGATTCCCCCACACCAGGGAAGGTTGACCACCTGTTTTGCATCACCAGAGGAGAGCAAAGCAACCATAGCAAGACTAAGGAGCAGGGCCTTTAAACATAATGCATAAATATGGGGCGAGATCCTTAGCTTGTGCAAATTGGTGCAGGTATTTTGAAGTCAATGGTACAGTGCCAATTTACATCAGCTGAAGGTGTGTTTATTTTTTTTCTTTTTTGGCAGTGTTTTTTTTGTTTGTTTGTTTTAGGCAGCCTACTTTAAGCATATTTCTGCATGCTTCTTTCAATTAATTTTGAAGGTGGGAACATATTTTTACACCAAGTTTGCTTCTCAAATGCTAAAAGAGAAACCAGCTTTTTTTTAGCTGTTTGTTGAGCAGGGCCGGCCTTATGGGTGGGTGACATGGGCAACTGCCCAGTTGTCAGTGGAGGTGGGCACCATGGTCATAAAGCAAAGGGCAAGGTAGGCTTGTGGTGTGAGGCTGTGAAAGCAAGCTTGGGGCAGTTGTGGGAGGGGCAGGCAGCAAGGCACGGGGGCAATGGGGGTTAGCTGGGGAGCCTGGAGAGGCAGTGGGGCCCAGGGCTAACGAGGAGGTGGGGACCTCGGATTGGCAGCGGGGGCTGGGTGCCAAATTACAAGTTCACCAAGGATGCCAGTTTCCCTAAGACCATCCCTGTTGTTGAGAACTCTGGAAGGTAAGAATATATACATACTGCTGTTGCAATGGATTAGTGCAGTGGTTCTCAAACTGTGTGTCAGGACCCCATTTTAATGAGGTCGCCAGTGCTGGCTTAGACTTGCAAGGGCCAGGGGCGGAAGCCGAAGCCTGAGCTCCACCATCTGGGGCTGAAGCCTGAAGCCTCCAGCCCTGGTCAGTGGGGCTCAGGTTACAGGCTCTCTGACTGGGGCTGAAGCCGTCAGGCTTCAGCTTTGCCCCCCACACCCGGAGTGGAAGGGCTCAGGTTTCAGTCCCCCCTCCTGGGGTTATGTAGTAATTTTTCTTGTCAGAAGGGGCTCGCAGTGCAATGACATTTGAGAACCCCTGGCTTAGTGAAAAAGAAACATTTTTGTCTTTTTAGAATATTTTTTACCCAATTTGTGAGAAAACGAATGCAAAGGGTGTGTAACTACTGTTGATCTTCCATCTCAGACATACTCATTCTCATCACCTTAAGAGTTCGCTTTTTTAGAGGCACTAATAATACCCAGCCATAGAGTATCTATTATAATGAGAAAAAAAGTTATTAATGTATTTAGCTTTGCAAATGATTTTATTTGCTATATTATAATTATGCCCATTATAAGTGGAATGCACAATAATTATATTTCCATCACCAGCCCCTTCTACTCAATGGGAAAGCATGGAGGTCACTGCACTGCAACTGCCTAGTATTGTGGACATTTCAAACATCTGGCACTGCACTATTAGAGATGTCACAGAGAACTGTAGAGCTTTTAAAGAACCTGTTATCATTTATACAGATGAGGGCTGAGGCAGTGTGATGTGATTGGATTTAGAGAGAGTGTTTTGTTGTTGTTGTTCTGAAGAGCATAGAGCTTTAAACACTGTTTTTCTCATCAGTAAAAATTCCAAACCAGAAAGGCTTCAACCGCACCAGGAGTTTGATCCCTCATTGCAAATAGGATAGCCATGCATTAGCTGTCTGGCATTTCTGAAGTGATAAAATAAACACTAAGAATGCATAAAACAACCATTTCAAAACCTGCTTTCCTTTTTTTCTTGTTTGTATGGATTTTAATACACTAAAAATATCCTCCACTCAGAGGAAAATGACAGCTATGGTATGCGGGAAGACAGCAGCATCTTCCTCAGCTATAATTATGTATGGTCTTCCCCAATGTCAAATGTTTGTTGACTTGAAAGATGTTTCAGGCTCTTTGGACTTGGGGTTGTGGCATCGCAGAGAATGGATGGGTGAGCAATGTGCAACAACGCTGGCAGCCAAGGTGTTGACTTGAGGGTTCCAATGATGCACTGCATTGTAATGTTTAGTTGGACATCAACAAGTCGAGTAGGACTACTTCTGGTCCATACCAGTGCCCAGTACTCTGCAATGGAGTACAGAAGGGCCATCACTGATGTCCATAATGCTGATGTTGATGCTCCACAGGTTGTGCTTGCCAGTTTCTCGACCAGGTTGACCCTTGTCTTTGTCTTGGCAGCTACCTTCTTCAGATGGTCATGGAAGGTTAGCCTAAGATCCAGCTTCACTCTGTGATAGGTCAGAATGGGGTCATGTCACACAGTGTTGCTGCAGAAGATCACTTTCAGGGTGCACTTAGCATTTCTGTTATCAAGATGGAATGCAGTGATGGGGTGGTTCAGCCACATGATAAGTTGCCTTCTGCGAGCCAATCCAATCATTTTTTCTTCACAGTATGATGCAATTGAGATGATGGAAGATATTAAATATGGCACAAAGAGTTAGACATTTCCATAGCTGTGATTACTTTGGCTGCTGGCATTATTCCACAAGCAAGGTAACTTTTATCTCCCAAGGTCAGTATGTTGCTTGCCTGCCATGAGTGGGTTTATTTCTTTTTTCCATATTTTAATTAGTCTTCATTGTTTGTTGAAAGCATGGTGTCCTGATGGTCTGCTTTTGCAAGCGATTTTTCTAGAAAACTATTGTAGGTCACAAGTTCCTTCTCCTATTCCTAGACCAGCAGGATATGGCGAAGAGGGAACTGTCTAACTATCCCTGTCCCAACTCAAATACAGTAGCTGTGTTCTTGATAAATCAAATCTGGTCATCTCTGGAAGGAATCATAGATTTTGAAGGCTGGAAGGGACCGTTGTGATGATCTTGTTTCTGCATAACACAGCCCAGAGAATTTCACACGATTATTTTTACATGAAGCCCATTGAAGAAGGAGGATATAATAAGCCCTTGAGGGTGAGAAGAAAATAAAAGGGCAAACGAAAATGAAAGGGGAACTCAATCCACTTTTTTTCTTTTCTTTCTTAAATCTTGACTTCATGGACATTTCTAGGCCAAATTCTGCTCTGTCATTCCTGGGGTAAATTTATTCCAGATTTACAACAGTGAAACGGAGAGCAGAGTTTGCTCTTCTGGATTCTTGCTCTGTCCTTGTGTCAGGCTTTGTCCTTTGAAATCTAGCTCTGCCTTAAACATAACCACTATGAAATATAGCCTAAAACACCTATAATTTTAAGGAAAACCAACCAACCCAAACCTCTTGTCTATTCCACATTATTTTCTTTTATTCATTTTGAAGTGACAATACAATGGGACCTAACCTTTTCCACAGGAAAATCAGCAGATCATGTTATCTACAGGTAACAGATATTACTGAGCCAACCTACCAAACCAGAGTCTGGATTTCCAGATATACTATGCTGCTGGAACATGCTTATGAGAGATTAAAGACTGCAAGATCAAGGGCCAACAATCTGTTGCCAAATCCATAAAAGCAAGCCAGAGAAATAGAATATGTAAAAAAATAGGTCATTGTGTTTTTTTCTGTAACAAACACCTTGTTTTTGGGTCTGATCGTGAAATCAGTGGCAGAATTCCCAGATGTAGGATTAGGTCCTAGGAATAGTTTTCTAGACATTCAGACATGACTGTGTCAATAGCTTGGAAGACTGTAGAATGCAGTATAATGTCCAAAGCACTAGTCGAAAGTGCAAAACACAGGAAAAAAGTGCATGGGAACAACACTGAGGTAATCATTTATTTATATATTTTTTTCTCACTGCTGTTTTACAACACCTTGAAAGTTTGTATTTATTTATTTTATTTGTATGAGATTTGAAAAAGAGCCTACCCTGAGGCTGGAGGCATCCTTGATGAGCTATAAAAATTCAGTCCTTGGTAATTGCAAATTCATCTGTTTTCTCATCTTGAAACTGTTCCACTTGGTATAAATAAAATAAAATAATAATTGAGAGAGAATGTGGTTAGCCTGGTTGTTAGGACACTTACCTGTGAGGGGAAACACCTGGGTTCCAGTCCCTGTTCCAGAGGGCGGATTTGAAGCTAGTTCTCCCACATCCTATGTGAGTGCCCTAACCAGTGAGCTTTTGGATATAAGGGAACACTCACCTCTACTAGGCTTCTGCTCTCCCCAACTGTGCACAGAAGAGGCTGGAGAATGGATGGAGTCTTGATTTCCCCCCTACATAGACTATGCGCCAGCTTATGGAGCTGAGCTGGTGTAGGGGTGGTAAGTAATATGCACTTTTTAAGTGGCTGTCTGAGATTATTTCCCTTTTGGAGCAAAGGAGGAGTTAGGGAAGGAGTTATGGCTCTGTGGCTAGATTGTACAACACTTGGGAGTAGTTCATCTGAAACCAATGGGATTGCTCATGTGAATTAGGCCTTGTGTATATGAACACCTAGTTTGTGGCAATCTACCCTCCACTAGCCTGACACATGCTTGCTGTCCATGTGGACCCTTCTGATGGACATTAATAGTTCCCTAGAAGCTTTGATTTACCCCCCCCCCCTTTGAAACAGGAGTAGATCAAAGCATGCTAAGGAACTGTCAGTGCGTGTCAGCAGGGTCCTCGTGGCAGGCTAGTGAGGGATAGATTGACACCCCATCTTGCCACAACGTAAATGTGTGTATAGACAAGCCCTAGGTCCCTCAAACAGAAGGATCGCACAGTATATCCCTAAGTGAATTTTTGCTCTAAGGTGCTCCTGCAGCAGTACAACCACGCATACCCCTTCTACAAAGGGCTGTACCTCATAGCAAGTGTCATTTGAAAGCACATTACAATGATACTGTAATCAGACTGCCAACTTTCAGATTTCAGCCCTGTTCCTTGTTTAATGGGTTAAATTATATTAAGCAGCAGCAGGAATTAAGGAAATGTGTGTAATTGATGTAAATATCTATAAGAACAGACATACAATAACATTATTTGGGTTTTTCCTTTTTATTAAATATCCTTAAACACTGATGTGTTAAGTATATGACCTTTATTTTTTGCATTTCAGCTATTCTCTGACTTGCAAGAGGAATACAATCATTTTATAGTTTGGTCAAGTGAGAAAAACTCAGCCCTCGGTAATGCTAGTGAAAGTTCAGAATACTGCCACTGATTTTGGTGCAGTTATTCCAGATTTGTTTCAATATAACAGAGCAAAATTTTCCCATACTCTAGAAAATAACAAAATATTGGCTCCCGTCACCTTCATCATGAGCCTAAGCCTGACTCCACTGGAGTCACCAGAGAGGAAAGATGAGGCCATTAGTCAAAGTTGGAGACCTGGGTTCAAGTCTCTTAATCTCGCTCTGTGCCTCAGTTCTTCCTCTGTGAAATGGAGTTGATATTCCTTATTTTCTCCCACTCTTTAACTGTCCTGCCTTTTTATATTGCAATAGCTTGAGTGTTTGCATAGCACCTATCACAGTGAGGCTCTTACCTCTGTTGGGGCCTTTAGGTGCTGGGTGAGACAAATAATAAAAATAATCAAGTATCAGAGGGGTAGCCATATTAGTCTGGATTTGTAAAAGCAGCAAAGAGTCACATGCATCCGACGAAGTGGGTATTCACCAACGAAAGCTCATGCTCCAATATGTCTGTTAGTCTATAAGGTGCCACAGGACTCTTTGCTGCTAATAAAAATAATGTTATTTCATCAGCTGAATAGAGAACAGTCTGCAGTCTTTTGGTTTGGCTTTGGTTGCTCTGGTTTGAGTCCATATCTCTGCTAAGTGGTGCCTGCACCAGTTTGAGATACAGTGCGGTCTTTACTAACTGATGTAATGCTGTCTCAGTGCACACCTTTTTGACATGTAACCATCCCTACTCTGTGTTTGAGCTTACTTTTAGAGCTGATTCCTTTTTAAGCCTGTTTGTTTATAACATACATTAATTATGTGTTCAGTATTCAACTGACTTTTGTATACTCAGTAAATAAAATATTCCTAAAGAAGAAAAGACTCTATTTCAAGATATTCCATGTTTCATCACTACACGTTTCTCAAGACGGCACTGCATTTGTGGTTGAAAAAGGGTTGCATTAGCTCTCTACTGAAATTGTAACAAGAGCCAGAATGCACAGTCCATAACTGACAAGAGAATATGGGGCCTAAGCAGAGTGTCAGGTTGGAGGGTTGCTGACTGTGTCATTTTATTAATTGGTGCTGAAAGTATGTGTTCTTTGGCAGTTCTTTGATCTGAAGTGTTATTTTGTTACTTTCCCAGTCAGTGTAGTGGAGATTTCTGTCTGTGCAACTAGAATAATGTTCATTTTGTAGGTCAGCATCAGTGAGATAAGTGTTGCATTTTGTGTGTGTGTACATTTATTTATTTTTTCCTATCTGATTTTCTCCCTCTAATAAGGAATAAGGATCTGGCGAAAGATCACAAGAAAGAATGTCTGTGGGAGGGTAAAAGAGAGAGAATGCTGATCCTATGCAGTATAATTACTAAAGCGTTCTTGTAGGAGGAACCTGTTTTCTCTTTGATTTCATGGATGGTTGGGATTTTCCATTTGAGGTTATGGGAATGAATGTGCTCGCTTGTCCAAAATTGTCTATTCCTTTTGACTTGGGCTTTGTCCTAGAATGTGCTAAAAGGGCTTAAAAAACAACACCCACCCCCAAGCCCCCACCTCCCTTGGTTCAGTTTTTGGCTGCTATTTTAAGCAATTACAGATTAGCTATTTTGTGCTTTATACAATATGGGAATTAACTTATACATGAAAGAAAACTGTGGAGGACTAGGGTTGCAGGACTGGGGTCCTTCACTCACACTCAGGTCCTACTTTAAGTCAGGGCTACCAAAGATCTCAATAGTTCTTGTGTAACCAAGGACCTGGTTCAGAGATTTGGAAGAACAGTAGCAGTAAATGTTAATATATGATAGCACCCAAAGACCCCAATGGGGATCAGGGACTCTTGTTGCTGGGTGCTGTACAAACACAGAAAAGAAGCGATCCCTGTCTTGACAGGCCTGCAATTACTGGGGGCGGGGGAGACGGGACTTCTATTGTCTTAAATGGGGTGTGAATCAGTCCTAGAGGTGTTAAAAGGAATCAAAGTTGGAGGCCAGGGATAGGAAAGGGCTAACTCTGCCTCCCAAGGTGTTGTATTTGCTAAACCTGCTTTGCTTTAGTCCAGGGTCTCATTGGCCTCAATTGATACTTTAGAAAGAGATCACTATAATTTCCATCTGTCTTGAACATTCTTAAATAACAACCAGTTTTAGTGCTGAAATAAAGTTGGCTGTCTCCTGATCAAAATGGAGTGTTAGGAGCCCTAACAATGATCCCTCTTAGTAACCTCTTCCAGTCTCTCCCACCCACAAGTCTCTGAATTACAGACTCTGATTTACAATAAAGCTGGACAAGATAGAATTGATGCTTCTTTCAGAGACAATCAATGCCACTAAGTAAAGTGGCCAATAAGATTTGCTTTGTACATAAATTCCTTGCTTGTTATGCAGGTCACTACTATAATACTCCGACCTCAGCCACTTTGTAGAATGAGAGGCTGTATCTAGAAAGTCAAGCTGGTTTCTGAGTGTTAACATGGGCTTAGGTTTGGACAAACAGTTAAGTTTGTTCTGCTAAACACTTTCCTTAATTCTTTTTTGATAGCACAATTGTTCACTCAGGACCAGAAGAACTAACTTCTTGCCACAGTGGGACTTGGATTCTGACCTCTGCCACAGAAGGTCCTAGGACCAATGTCCTGGGTGTTTATAGACCCAAGCTACACTTGCCAAGATAGGGCCAATCCTGAGGTGTTGTGCCCCTCTTCTGCCAGTGAAGACCCGGGAGCTACAAGTGTTTATACCAGGCTCCTAAAAGGTCAAATTCATCCTCCATGGAATTCCTTAATGATGTTCCACTAGATTTGAATTTGATGTTGTCTTAACTAATTATCAATTTTATTTATTGCTGGTATTATATTAACAGCCTGCATGCCCCAAGCAAGACTAGGGCCTTATTGTGCTAGGCACTGTACGAAGACATAGTAAGAGACAGTTCCCACCATAAGGAGTTTACAATTAACATAGACAAGAAAGACAAAAGGTGAGAGGGGAAAGAGGCACAGAGAGGTGAAGTAACTTGTCCAAGTTAATACATGGGACAGCAGGTCAGTGGCAGCACTGGGAATGGAATCCAGGCCTTCTAACTTCAGTCAGTTCATTAGACCATATTGCCAAGCCATAATGTTTTTGAGTACAAGTAATTATAGCAAGTGCCTGTGTCCTTTCATCCTCTTGCTTTACATGCTGGAATGTAGTATGAGATTATATAAGGAACGGAAGCAACCTTGTGGGATGTGGAGAGCATACCCATGTCATGTCCACTGCGTACAACTGGAGAAACTGATAAAAACATAAAATGCTCTTGATGGAAGAGGTGAGGGGTTGAGGGGGAGAAAGCAGGTTGCTTCCTACAACAGAGAGGGACAACTCACCCCGCCTGGCTCTCTGCAGAATTTACTCTGATTACATGCTTTCATACAATGCCTCTTAGGCTACACCTACACTGCAATAAAAAACCTGCGGTACTGAGTCTAAGGGTACGTCTACACTATAAGACTATTTCGAATCTACTTAATTCGAATTTGTGGAATCGACCTTATGAAGTCGAATTTGTGTATCCACACTAAATACACTAATTCGACTGTCTGAGTCCACAGTAACGGGGCCAGCGTCGACTTTGGAAGCGGTGCACTGTGGGAAGCTATCCCACAGTTCCCGCAGTCCCCGCTGCCCAGTGGAATGCTGGGTAGAGCTCGCAATGCCTGCTGGAGGAAAAAATGTGTCGAGGGTGGTTTTGGGTAACTGTCATCATTGAACTGTCACTCCCGCCCTCTCTCCTTGAAAGCGCCGGCGGGAAATCTGTTCGCGCCCTTCTCTGGTCGGTTACAGCTCGGACGCCACAGCACTGCGAGCATGGAGCCCGCTGCGATCATCGCTGCACTTATGGCCGTTGTCAACTCCTCGCACCTTATCGTCCACCTCTTCCACAGTCAGCTGCTGAGAAATCGGGCAAGGAGGCTCCGGCAGCGCGGTGAGGACAGGAAGTCACAGAGTGGCGCAGACCTCTCACAAAGCAGGGTACGCCGCGCAGTGAAGATCATGGTGGCAATGGGTCAAGTTCATGGTGTGGAACGGCGATTCGGGGCCCGGGAAACAAGCACGGACTGGTGGGACCGCATAGTGCTGCAGGTCTGGGATGAATCACAGTGGCTGCGAAACTTCAGGATGCGTAAGGGCACTTTCCTTGAACTCTGTGACTTGCTGGCCCCTGCCCTGAAGCGCCAGGACACCCGGATGCGAGCAGCCCTGACTGTGCAGAAGCGAGTGGCCATAGCCCTCTGGAAACTTGCAACGCCAGACAGCTACCGGTCAGTAGCGAACCACTTTGGCGTGGGCAAATCTACCGTAGGGCTTGCTGTGATTCAAGTAGCCCACGCAATCATTGAGCAAATGTTCTCAAAGGTAGTGACCCTGGGAAACATCCAAGTCGTCATAGATGGCTTCGGCGCGATGGGATTCCCAAACTGCGGTGGGACTATAGATGGCACTCACATCCCTATCCTGGGACCGGCCCACCAGGCCAGCCAGTACATTAACCGAAAGGGCTACTTTTCTATGGTGCTGCAAGCACTGGTGGACCATAGGGGACGTTTTACCAACATCTACGTGGGGTGGCCGGGCAAGGTTCATGACGCGCGTGTGTTCAGGAACTCTGGTCTGTTTAAACGCCTCCAGGCAGGTAGTTTCTTCCCGGACCACAAAATAACGGTTGGGGATGTGCAGATGCCTACAGTGATCCTCGGGGACCCAGCCTACCCGCTAATGCCCTGGCTCATGAAGCCCTATACAGGCGCCTTGGACAGTGACAAGGAGCTCTTCAACTACCGGCTGAGCAAGTGCAGAATGGTGGTGGAGTGTGCTTTCGGACGTCTCAAGGGGAGATGGAGGAGCTTACTGACTCGCTCGGACCTCAGCGAAAAAAATATCCCCATTGTTATTGCTGCTTGCTGTGTGCTCCACAATCTCTGTGAGAGCAAGGGGGAGACCTTTATGGCGGGATGGGAGGTTGAGGCCAATCGCCTGGCTGCTGATTACGCTCAGCCAGACAGCCGTGCCGATAGAAGATCCCAGCGGGAAGCGCTGTGCATCCGGGAGGCTTTGAAAGATAGGTTCCTCGGAGAGCAGGGTAACCTATGACTCTCCAGTTGATTTACAGAGAAGCTGAACCTGAGCCTGTTTCACTGACTGTTGACTTCGATCTGCGGTTACATACCCCGTTCTCCAGGTTTCCCCCCTTCCAACACACATTTTAAAATAAATTTAATGGAACACTGATTATTAATAAAGTTTTCTTTAATTATGAATTCCTGTTCAAGAGTTGAAACATGGACGCGGACTGTGGTGGGTACGGTGTGCACTGATGTACAGACCGCTTCTACACTAGAGGAATGACAGGCTCCTGCTCCTACAGCGGTCTCTGTGGGGAGGACGGTTGCAGGTGGGTGTGCAGGAAGGGGTGGGTTTGCAGGAAGGGGTGAGGGGTGCCGTCTTTGGGACGGAGTTTGGATGCAGGCTCTGGGCTGGGGGTTGGGGCGTAGGAAGGGGTGAGGGGTGTGTGGGAAGGGTGAGTATGTGTCCGTGGATGAGGGCTCTTGCTGGGGCTCAGGGCATCGGAGAGGCTCGTGGCTAGGGTGGAAGGGCATGGTAAGGGCAGCCTGCCTTGCCATTTGTGGATGTCATGCGCTAGGACCCTGGGACAGCATACACCTCCCAGAATGACCCTAGTGCCTAGTGACTGCAGTCTGTGTGTGTCCTGCTGTTGATCCTGCCCCCAAGTCTGTACCCTGGTAATGGAGGCTGTCCTATGCAATTAAAAAACCCCTCCCCCCCCTTCACACAAAGTCTTCTGACAAGGAAAACGTGACGGAAACAGTGAATAACAACAAACTACTCTTAATACTCAACTACACAGTGGGGGGATGAAACTTGGATTTGGGACTGGGTGATCCAGGAAGGGAAGCACTTCTCATACTTTAGGGAATGAGAGCTGTTTGGTACATGAGCGCTCTGCTGGGGTGGAGTGACAGTTTTCACGGCCCCTAGCGCCCCTCCTTCTTGTGATTTTTGGTGAGGGGGGGACAGGACTTTGTGGCGGGGGAAGGCGGTTGCAGATACAGTTCAGGGGGGCTCTCTGCTCCTGCCTGCGGTCCTGCAGAACATCTACAAAGCACCGGAGCATGTCCATTTGCTCCCTCATTAGCCCAAGCAGCGTTTGAGTCGCCTGCTGGTCTTCCTGCCGCCACCTGTCCTCCCGTTCGCTGTGTGAGCGCTGGTGCTGACATAGGGTCTCCCTCCACTGTCTCTGCTCGGCCGCCTCGGCTCTGGAGCAAGCCATCAGTTCCGAGAACATGTCGTCCCTAGTCTTTTTCTTTCGCCGCCTAATCTGCGCCAGCCTCTGTGAGGGGGATGCCGGGGCAGTTCGGGAAAGAGCCGCAGCTGTGTGATGGGAAAAAGGAAGTGATTTCCTTGAAAAGATACATGTTTGCGAACACTGAACACAGTCTACTCAGTTTCAGTGAACAAGACCATACAGGGCACCTAGTCTCATGAGCTCTCAGGACAAGTTCGAGATTTCGGAATACGCTTTCATTGGCTGCGGTCTTGCACAGGAGATCGGACAAGCGGGGCGGTACAGCTGAATCCGTGTAGCAGCCAGTCTTGGTAAGCACTACACTATAGGCTGCTTAACAGTTAATGGATAGCTGTGCCCTCCCGCTGAAGGCAATCTGTAAAGCATAAAGTCTGACCCTGTTCCAGCCCCTCGCGGCTGTGCCCGGGAAAGATCACTGTATGCTTTTCCTCTGCGGCCTCCAACACGTGGCTGTTAAACGAAGGTCATTGCTATGCAAAGTAAAAGTCAAGCATTCACAATAGTAACAGTACACTAATTGCCCTAATTAGATGCAGCAGTCGCCGAACGAGATTACCCTGAGGCGGGTCACTCGGAGAGAGAGAGAGAGGATGCTGCTAGAATCCCTGCACAGACCAGGACCGTATGCTGCAATGCTGGTGGAGGCAATGATTCCGCTGTACATTAGGATGGCCTGGCGCGGAAGAGTGTGCTTCCACGGAGCACCAAATAAGGCACCTCTCCCCAGGAACCTCCTGCGGAGACTTTTCGAGCTGCTCTCCGAGAGCTTCGTGAAAGTGTCCCAGGAGGATTTCTGTTCCATCCCTATATGTGTGGACCTTCTCTTTATATAGTTTTTTTATGGAAAAGTTTTTATATAGTTTTTACATATTTTTTATTCCTGTTTTTTAAAAAATAAATGTTTCCATGTTTATAGCACTTACCGACTGATCCTTCCCCTGATTCTGAGTCCAGGTTAACGGCCGGGGAGGGTTGGTAGGGGATCTCTGTGAAGGTGATGAAGAGATCCTGTCTGTCGGGGAAAGCGGTATTGTAAGCGCTGTCGCCTGCGTCGTCCTCCACAAACCCTTCCTCATCTTCCCCATCGGCGAACATCACCGAGGAACTGCCCCTCGACACTATCCCATACTCAGAGTCCACGGTCACTGGTGGGGCAGTGGTGGCAGACCCACCTAGAATGGCAAGCAGTGCCTCGTAGAAGCGGCATGTCTGGGGCTGTGCTCCGGAGCGTCCGTTTGCCGCTCTGACTTTTTGGTAGCCTTGTCTCAGGTCCTTGATTTTCACGCGGCACTGCGTTGTATCCCGGCTGTATCCTCTGAGTGCCATGGCTTTGGAGACCTTCTCGTAGGTCTTTGCATTCCGTTTGTTGGAGCGCAGCTCCGAAAGCACAGACTCATCGCCCCACACAGCGATCAGATCCAGGACTTCACGGTCTGTCCATGCTGGGGACCTCTTTCTATTCTGGGATTGCATGGACTCCTCTGCTGGAGAGCTCTGCATCGTTGCAGGTGCTGCTGAGCTCGCCCCGATGTCCAACCAGGACATCAGATTCAAAGTGCCCAGACAGGAAAAGGAATTCAAATTTTCCCGGGTAGTTTCCTGTGTGGCTGGTCAGAGAATCCAAGCTTGGACTGCTGTCCAGAGCGTCAACAGAGTGGTGCACTGTGGGATAGCTCCCAGAGCTAGTAAGTTCGATTTGCATCCACACCTAGCCTAATTCGAGATAGCCATGTCGAATTTAGCCCTACTCCCCTCGTCGGGGTGGAGTACCGAATTCGAACTAAAGAGCCCTCTAGGTCGAATTAAACGGCTTCCTGGTGTGGACGGTTGAGTGGTTAATTCGAATTAACGCTGCTAAATTCGATTTAAAGTCCTAGTGTAGACGAGGCCTAAAAGCCAGATCAATTGATCCAGGCTGCAGGGCTAAAAATTGCAGTATAGAAATTTGGGCTCGGGTTGGAGCCTGGGCTATGAGCCACCCAGCCCCCCACACCTTCCCTTGTGAGGCTCTAGCCCGAGCCGAAGTGTCCACACTGCAATTTTTAGCCCTGCAAGCCCAAGTCAGCCGATCTGGTCTTTCATTGCAATGCAGATGTACCCTTAACCTGCAAGCAGGACAAGGAAACCCCCTTATCATTTAAGTGATAGCTCACAATTTTACTACAGTTCTCAATAAACCACAACCCATATATGGCATTGCTTCAGTATGAGATTTCAGAACATCCTGATGGCAGGAATATTAACCCAATAAGTCTGAAACTGGAATTCATTGGAATGTTGGGCACTTTCTGAAACCTGTGGACAGATTTTCCTAGAGGTTTTTTAAAATTTATTTCTAGTTAATTTTACTGCTGGTGAAGTGTGTTGGATGTACCGTCCTGGAAACTTATATATACATTCCCGCCACCCCCAGTACCATGTACAGGATAGACAGCACCAGAGCATGATGCTTAATATTGTCTCACCTAATATGTCTCAACAATGACCAGGAGGGACTGGCTCTAGGGATATTTTCTTCCCTGTTCAGTCCTTAATTGGCCTCTCTCCTGCATCTGCAACAAGATTGTCAACTGTGATAGTAGATTCTGTCATGTGGATGTGAGTCTGCTAGGAACTGGACTTCAACAATCAAACTCATTTCATATACATTGCTTGACAAAACCATGTTTTAAAAATACTAATAGATACCTATACTTCTAAAGGTATGTCTCACAGCATTGTAAACGCAGGCCCCTGGGACCATAGCTTGTGGACTCTGTGTTTCCAAGCCCACACTTGAGTGTCCACACTGCATTGTAAGCTGGGGTTTACAAATGCTGGGCCCGGGTCTCACAGCCACCCTAATGCATCCATACTGCACAACACAGACATCTTGACCGCTTGACCTGCAAAATGACAGGGCTTGGCTCCAAGTCACAGTGGGACTTGGATTCTGACCTCTGCCACAGAAGGTCCTAGGACCAATGTCCTGGGTGTTTACAGACCCAAGCTACATTGATTTGTGTGTGGATGGAAGAGGGGCTTGGGTTCAAACCTGAGTAAAAGCCTGGTCTTCGTGCGCAGTGTAGATATACCCTAAGAGGCAGACATTGTTGAGGCTCTCATTTTGGTGCAGGTGACTTCTTTTTCTGGTTAGATGTGATCCTGTGCTTCAGTGTGCTTGTGTAACAAAGCAGCATGGCTCCTCTCAATAAAGCTCCATTTAATTTTCTCTGTTATGTCATGAGAATCATTCAGGGGTGCCTCTACCCCCAAGCAATCCTAATCCACTAACTTGAACAACCTTGGAAAGGGGTTTTGTCCACCGTACATATCTTCAAACTGTTACATGTTACTCTACTGAATTTCTTCAGATTTTGCTCCTTTACTGCCCCCTCCACCTCTTGCCCCTGCAGCTCGTTTCTGCTCAGGAAGAGTAACTTAAATTATGTCACTATGGTTTTGGACTATGGGGCAGTGGAACTTTCCTACTATGCAGAGGAGAAAAAAAGTGTTTGCCTATATTTTACATGTCTGTGGATGTGCTCAGTTAAGGCCATAACTAATATTCTCCTAACTAGCCAAAAGACACATTCACAGTGCATCCAAGTTCATCTGAACAGGTTGCCAGGATGCAGAATAAAGCTGTACAGCCTTCTCTAGCTTTACACAGAAGGAGAAGAGTGCATAACATTTAGCATGAATTAATCAGGAAGAATGATGTACCTGGAATGCAGTTTGAAAAGGGCAGCAGACCTCCTAAAAGCTTTGGAAGCTCACTTTTAACTTTAAAGAGAGGGTTGAAAGTTGAAATTCAGCTTGTGGTATTACTAGAAGGATTATTGTAGCCATTATCTTTTTTCCACATGTAGAAAAGACCTATGACTCACAGGCAACATTAAGAATGTTCTCTGGAGTTGAAGAAACATAATAATCACTCTTTGCTGTGAAGAGATTATGTTTATTCTCCAAGAACCATCTTTCATATTAAATGTCCATACATTTGTCTTGAATTAGCATTTACCTTGAAAAATGATCCTGATTGTGATGCTGCTCAGAAAAAAGGCTGTATTGCCATTTCTACTTTAACTGCAGTACTGTACACTACTGATTTTTCTTATTGTGAAAGGAGTCAGCTTTCACAGAACAATAGAAGGCATAATAATCTCTGCAATATCACAGGACTCACTTGATGAAATAATAAGCACAAGTAACACTATATGATGATTTAAGGAGTAAGACATGACACAGCATGTGTTATTGTATAATATCCATACACAAAGGTGTTGGCAGCCTGAAGCCAGCTGGCTCCTTACATCCATGCAAACTGCATAGTGTAGTCTCTGCTATAAAATGTTGTAACTATGAAATATTTTTTTTTATATTTAAAAAAATATTACTAAAGAAAAACAAATCCAAATAGATTCTGGAAAGCACTTTGAGATCTTTTGGTGAAACGCTCTATGTAAGAGCTAGGTGGTGTTATTTAATTTTAAATAAATATTCCACACACTTATCAGAACTTGCATAAATCAGCGTCTGTTTTTCAAGGGATTCAGTTTGACCTTTTGGTGATGAGTTTGTGTGCATGAGCAGGGGATCTTGTATTATCCAAACTGGTTTTTTTAATTCATTGCTCATTTTAGCCATGATCATTTTGGGGGCAGGGGAGGGAGGAGAGAGAGAATTCCAGACTTTTGTCTCTTTCTTCATCTTTAGTTCAGCGTGTTGCTGTATTGGTTACACTCACACACATCCTACTTCCTAGTTGTCTGTTAGTACCAGGCCACAGATGCCAAGGACAGAAATTCTAAGGATAAATCAATATTGTCTGAAAAACTGTTAACATCTGCCCTGTCATGTACTGGGCTAGGCCCCCATTCAGCAAAGCATGTGATGGTATGCTTAAGTCTACCCCTATTCAGCAAAGCACTTAAGCATGTGCTTCAGTCCATGGGTATAGAATCATTTGTTAAAAAGTAAGCGGGTACTTACGTGTTTTGCTGAATTGGAGACTTAGGAAAGAATAGGAGACTCTGCACTAATTTCACTTGTGGCATCATTGAACTCTTTTGCCATGCCGCTGAATTATGGGTCTCTGTGTGCCTCTCTTCCATAATTAAATTGATTTCTCCCCTTTCTTTTTCATTTCTTAACACATGCTGTACTGCAGAAGGAGGTATAAATGTTTCTTACGGTTCTCCAAGTGAGATTTTGCAGTAAATCATGATGTAACTACAATGTCTTACTATCCACTGGTTAGACTCCTTAAACTAAGCATCCAATCAGTTAATCCAAGAAGATTAATTTTACTTTCATCTCAAAGTGGAAGATTCATTAATGACACAGAAACAAGTTTGCATTTGGTTAATTAGTTGAATGAGGGTCATCCATATCTATCGCCAGTGGCAGACAGCTGAAGCTGTTAAATCCATGAAAATAAATTCACTCTCAACACAAAAGTATTAATCAGCTCAGGAGGGCTAGTTCAGGTCCTGGCAAGTACCACAAAGCTCTGAAATAGAAACGTCAGAATGTTTGTTTAGTTAGTAGATGTTGGTCCCACTGAGGAACAGATTTAAAAATTGGAATTCACAGCTTTAAAAATATTCAGTGATCTCATATGAAAATAGTTTCCCTTCCTTTGAAAATCAAAACTTAAATCTTAATGCTATTTTGACTTTCAGGTTTTTCTACTAGTTTTTGGCTCCTCATTTTCCCTTAGTAAAATATTTTGCATTGGAAATCAGTTTCCTTAGGATTTTGCTTTTGTTTTAAATAAAGGTTATTCTTAGTTTAAAAAAAAGAAATGAAGGAAAGAAGTAGACACTCATGATTCTCCATTGCCTGAAATAGAAGGTCACCTTCCAGTAAAATCCATGCTGCTTCTATGTAACCATTCTCTGCACTGGGTTACATTTACAAAGCAGTAAAGGGGGACTTATGCACACATGTCCCGTTGACAGTAACAAGCTGTGCACATACAGCAACTCCACATGCATTTCTTTGAAAACCTATCCCACAGTACATAGAGTACTTATTTTTTCCCTTGGTACATTCCAAGGGCAGTGAAAAGCAGCCGGCTGAGTAGTCTGATGTCTGGCAGGACTGGGATCAGGAACTATTTACTGAACACCTTGCTGGGATGACTACATTTGATAGATTTTAGAATGAACAGAATGACATACATTCACAAACTTTTGAGCTCTAAGCAAAGGAATTGACTCTCTCCTCTACTCTTCACATTAGCCACTGAAGCATTGGCTAGTATGATAAGCAATAGCTCACCAATACAATGAATAGGAGTAGAGAATATTTTTTTCTATATTCCGTCAATTGCATCTCACAAAACCACCCCCTTAAAAAAGCCCAGGGCTTTTTAAGTATTATATGCATTTAGTATAATCTCCAGATACATAATAAACCCATTAGAATGAAGCCACGATAGTGAATCACTCTCAAGAATCAGCAATCTTGAGTCTTGTAAAGTGAGTCAAGAGGGACTCTGATATCTAGGAAGAATAAAAATACACCTGAATATGAACATCCTCTAGGGGAAATATTACAAAAAGTACCTCAGGCTACTATATTTGAGCAAATAGAAATGATTTAAACAAATGATCTATTCTGCCCCTGGCATACATTGTAGAGTGGGGGCTACTAGAATTAATATTCTGTTCAGGTTCCTCTTCTTAATCTAGTGCTATCCCCAATACACACACTGTGCTTGTTCTGATCCCTTGACTCACAGTTTTGGAACTATTTGACAGTGAGAAAACAGCAGAACCCAACACCGGGTTTCTACAGGCTAGCAAAGAAATCAGGTTAGTTGCATTTGCACATTTCACCAAACATTACCACCTAAATATTGAAGTGATTGGGTATCAGACACTACACATGCAGTTTGAATACACCCAGCCCTTCCAGCCACTCTACTGAAATCAATGCCATTCATAGATAACACAAGTCCATCCAAACATACAGGCAAATACCCTATAACCATTTAGAAAGAGAAAGAAGAAATTAAATGGCAATGCTTGCATGTCTCATTTAGGCTCTGGGTAATTTTTTTAGTGCCTAAGTGACTTAGAGACAGATTTTAAAAGTATTCATTGATTTCAATAACAGTTAGGAGCATCAATACCTTTTTAAAATCTGGCCCTTAGGCAATTAGGCTCCTAGATTGCACTGAAAGTCAATGAGACTTTAGGTTTCTAAGTTGCATAGGTCCTCTTGAAAAATTTTTCCTCTGTCTACAGTCAGGAAAATGCACCATGTTGGGAAAATGTGTTAGTAACATGATATTAAACAGGACTGTGCACAAAGGGACAAATTGTGTTTAAAAACTTGTTAGCTGGGCACAATGAACCCTTGGGAGAATTAAGAACAGCTAATACATTTCTAAACACACCTCCCCTTTTCTGATATGCTCAGTGTAGATGAGCATTTAGTAAGCATTTCCAGCGTCCTAGTCTTAATCTCTGGCTTCTCATACAGACCATAGCTGGATGGACACAGAGTAATTTACCTAGATAAAGTCTTTCAGGCTAATTGTTTGTATTACGGTAGGTTTGAATCTGTTGTAGTAGCAGCCTCTCCAGTTCAGTAGTTCCATTTTTGAATGAATCCAGGGATAGCTAAAGAAATAGAATAGGGAAAATATTTTTATCCCAAACTTTGTCAACTTTCAGAAAAGGATTGATTCAGGTCAATTCTTTCTTGATTCAAACCAGTTTTCACATTCCTCCCAGGGAACATGGAGTGAGTTTACTATTAATAGTTTATTACTCCTGCAGCACCAAAGGCATGCATAGTGCATTACTGTCATTGAGGAATTTTGTTCCTGGGCCAAAGAACTTCTAAACAAATGAGACATAACACTGAAAGCAATGGCAATAGTCAAAGACAGTGGGTGAAGGAATTCAGTGATGAAATGTTATGTGTGATACGTTTATTGAGATCTTCTGTATTGCTAATTTCAGATTTAGTTTAGTTTTGGCGAGTTGTGTTTTAGCAGTAAAAGATAGACATGCATGTAGGCATTAATGGTACTGTTGAAGTAGGATGGTGGTAGGAGCATTTACAAAAGATGTATGCTTTAAGGAAAGATTTAAGGGAAGAAAGTTAAACTCCTCAGGCCCTGATCCAGAGCTGAAGTCAGCTGGAGTCTTTCCAATAACTTCAAAGGACCAAGCCTTTGAATTAAAGAAAAGAGTTGACTGTTCCAGGTAAGGGGCAGCATGAAGAGTTTGTAGCCTGGAACTCGCTAATCTATGCTGCTTTTTCACGTGGTTTTTAGGGGATACATTTTCCTCACAGCACAAATCTGGATTAGGTTTACCTACTCTGCCAAATGGGGTGCTGAAAATATAGTGTCAAAGCCTGTCCCCCACTTACAACACTGTATATCTGGAGTAAATCTATTGCTTTCAAAAGCATTATTCCAGATTTACAGAATTTGTCTCCTACTCTCTAATACTGTTTCAGTATTTCTCTCTTGCAAATTATGTTTTCTGGAATCTGTCTTGTCATTTAGAAAAATGAAAGCCAGTGCCTCCTTTCTGACTCCACTAACTTAAGATGCCTTGCCAAAAATAAAGAAAATTCAATATATTTGTATATATTTGCAATTTATCAATTCCCCAAGGATAATAGATTATTCAATTACTAATGGCTCTGCTCTAGACGTCTTAGTGAGATAATTAAAGCATTCTGACGCATAATCAATAAATTGATTAATCATCACTCCCTTTTTTCCAAAGATGGTAATTTAATTTAAATTCCTTTACAGAGTCACAAAGCAATTGCCTTGCATGCAACTTTTTGGGAAAAGGGAAGCAAAAGAATATGATGTTCACATCTTATTTGCTAAGCTTTTTGCAAACAGAAGTCATGACAGAAAATCAGAGAAAGGAAAGTGATTCACTCATTTTAAGTCTATAACATATATGTGACAATAAAATTAGAGATTTTTTCTTTCTTCTCCTATTGCTTTTTATGAGAATCAATCCAATACTGTATTGGGGAAAAGTTAAAACCTGCAGAAGCTCAAAAAGCATAATTGTGTAATTACCTCCCCTTTAACCTTTTTTTCACAGGAATAAAGAAATTTAAACCTGTACCTTTATTCTTTTTTTTCCCCTTCAGCAAAGCACTTAACAACATGCTTAAAATTAAATGTTTGTTTTAAGGATTTGCTGAATAGTGATGGACTTAAACATGCTTAAGTGCTCTGTTTTAAAAGGTGAAAAATTGATGAGTATTGAAAAGGTTAAATATAAAGTCTTCCAACATCCTAAAAGAACTATTGATTTATTAATACATAATGTGTGTGTGTGTGTGTGTGTGTGTGTGTGTGTGTGTGTGTGTGTGTGTGTGTGAATTTATATGAGGTCTATAAATATAAGTTTAAAATTAATAATATGTTTATCCATCTTTATTCAGCAAACCGTTAACTTGTAACATATTTATCGATGCACTCAGATACACACACATGCATACCTATGCATCTGTGTGATGCATGATTATGCATCTGTGTATATACATATGTGTGTGTGTGTAAATAACATACAAGAATAATAATAGAGAAGGTGTATTTTGTCACACAGGAATGTTACATGCTGTGTGGAGGCTCAGAAGTTTCTGAAATCAATGTGTTAAACGTGATCTAAAAATCATGCATTATCCTTTGAACAAGTAACAGACATTGCTAGTAAACTGCATATTTGTGTGATCTTTTTTTCTAAACATTAAAATATAATTCTGATATCTGTATTATCCAGTGTACAAGCTTGCTAACCTCCACAAATGAATACGTGTGGCCTCCCAAAATAGAACAAACATGTATGCTAATATTTCCATATCAGCAAATCAATGCTATTTTGGAGGGAGTGGGTGAGATTCTTTATGTCAGGGTCTGGTTCAAAGAATGGAGATGGGTTACTAATGTTTTCTGAATCGTTGTTATATTACACAAATTCCTGTATCTACATGCAAACCAAGGTACTCATACATGAACAAGAGTATTTGCTATTAATTATCCTTCCATTTAGAAGATTTCACTCATATAGTCATGGAGCGCCAACAATACCTGGTGACCAACTGCACAATATTTATAATGAGTAGCAAATATCTGAATTAACAGTTCATATATAGCCCAGAAGTTGAAAATGTGTCTCCAAATTGGAGGGTGAACATATTTGTGCAGGATTGGTTGGTGAACAATTCAGGAATAATTCAGTCCAATTCCTAGTGAAGAAGCATCTTGTCACAAAACCATATTTCCAGTGCAGAGAAGCTTGCTCTGTCATGTCGCTACTGTAGCTTTTCTGTCGATAAAGGGAAGATATCTTTCACTACATTCCTCTATCTGATACCTTTCGTTGGTGTTAAATTCCTTTTAAAAATGCAAGCAGTCATATAACCTGAATAGTTGCAATCTCAATTGCCTCTTGCTAAATTGAAGAGATTTCTAGGATAGTCTCGAGCATTAGGCACCATTTTGAAGAACAAGCCAACACAGAATATTCACACTCCCACATACTAAGCTAAGAGAAAATGTACAGATTTCATCTGGACCATCTGATCATTCTTATTTTTCACTGCAAACAAATCATGTAGTTTTTCTAATTGATACTTATAACTCATATACAAAACACTGCAAGTGGTTTTACTAATGTGCATTTCTGGTGACTTTCACTCATTCTGAAATCAGAATAAGGGAATCAAAATGACTAGACAATGATCATTACATTAGCTGATGATCTGATGCCTTGTATGAATTCCCAGATTAGTCCCTGATGATCTCTAATAGCTACCGAGGGCAATCTGACAGCATTCTGTACAAAGCAGAGAGAATAATTTGGGTAAATTCCTATGAAACATGAGACATTTTTATGCCATTGCCATAAACAATGTGCAAGCACCTCAAAATTCTAAATAAAATTTGATTTTCATTTAATATACTTTCAGAAATCACACTTCATTAGTGGTATGCAAATATCAGAAAGTCCACACATTTATACAAATTTGAGCTGCTTGAAAAATTGCAAACACAACAATTTCATGATGTTTCACCAAAATCCAAATGTTTTGTGGGAAAGATGGAATTTTCCATTTGGAAAAACTAAATGAAATGTTTTGGTTTGAGGTGGAGGCAGTGTTGCCGAGTGGATAGAACACAGGAATGGGCTTCAAAAGACTTGGTGGCTACACTAGTGACCTGCTGGGTGACCTGGGGTAAGCCATGTCACTGGTCTGTGTCTCAGTTTCTGCATCTTACCCCCTTAGAAAAATGCTTTGAAATCTACTGATAAAAAGTGCCATGTAAGAGCTAGCTACACAGTGATTTTTTTACCCCTGGAGCCTGAGACCATGCGCCCAAGTCAGCTAACCCAGGTCAGCCATTTTATTTATCCCTGTGTAGACATACCTAATGCCTCTAAAATTTGACTTGTCCACCCGCCCATCTGTATGGAGGGGCAGTTAGGCCAAATTTCAGTGGTGGTGTGACCTGGCATAGGGATCCACTGAAATTTTGCCTTGCCACCCTGTCATCCAGAGGGAGAAGTGGCCACACCAAATGGTACTGTGACCTAGTGCATGGGGAGTTGTTTCCTGTACAGCAGAATGCTGGGGAGTCTGTCAAGAACTTGATGCCTGGTGACACTAGCTCATTCACTGTGTGGATAAGAGAGAGGGGAGACTCTGAGGGGTCCCTTTGAGGGAGGAGGGG
This sequence comes from Mauremys mutica, assembly GCF_020497125.1. Lineage (NCBI taxonomy): Eukaryota > Metazoa > Chordata > Testudines > Geoemydidae > Mauremys > Mauremys mutica. Next base: position 127,143,969 of record NC_059073.1, on the reverse strand, counting down.
GAATGAGCAGGGACAGGAATGGGGACCCTCTCAGGAGGGAGGGAGGCAGGGACCAGAATTTGGCCCCCTCTCCTGCAAGAAATATTGAATTGGTGTCACTGGATGTAAGACTTTTTGTTTTCTCCTGTTTGCCACATGAAAATGATTGTTTTACATAAAGTGGAATTTGGGGGCATGATTTATATAAATAATCAACACAGTCTCAATGGCAAATTGAAAATATTTTCAACTAACTGCAAAGAACCTGCAGACCACTGAAGAAATGTATGAATAACTTCAAATAACAGACAATTCTGAATTTTTCACCCTGGCTTTTATAACCAGGAAAATAGGAGAAATCCATCAAGTAAATTCGTGGTTGTGAATTACTCACTCTACTAGCTATAATTTGAGTGTATTTAACTATGAGGGACCACAGATTACTTAGAGATTTTGTCATGTATGTGGTGTGACTGGCAGGGCCATTAACAGGAGTCACATTAAATCACTGAGAGGAAAGTACACACTTTAGTCATTTCACATACTACTCTAACTATAGTTGCAAAAGTAATGACCATGACACTGATACTCTGCACATTGTGATGCATAGTGTTTAATTCATTAGCCTTCCATTTCTGAGGGCCAACTGGGCTCAAACTGTACTTAGTTCTCTTATGAAATAAGATTTGTGGATTAAAGCTAGCTGTCTTTGTTCACAAAAATAACAACATATAATTAGCACCATGATGGGCATTACTCTGGAGAGGCCCATTATTAAAGCTATAGAAGGGATATTGGAGGTCAGCACTGAAGTGCATTAGCAGAGTTCTCGGGGGCAGGTTCTACAATACCTGGTTCTTGCTACTCTTATGTGTTATACTTTCACGATTGCTAACATTAATATACTGGAGAGAGGAGACTTAAATTCACAGGAGGATTGTTCACGTTCTACTCCTGAAATGTCAATAGCAGTCTAGCCCTTGAAACCTTGACCTTACGAAGAATAAAATACATAGAAGAGAACAAAATTGACTATGAACCAGAGATATGAGTGGATATCCAGCAGGGCTATGAAATTCAGAAACAGGCTCTTCGTTACTGTAAAATAGTTCTGATTCATGGGGCTTTAACAGTGGCAAAGTTCCAAACTTAGAGAAATACTCCAATCCTGCAAAGTTCCTGCCAATATAAAATGTGAAATTACATCAAGCTGAACATATTCAAAGCGGGTATTTGGTCCTGCTATCTGGTTGCACATGATTAATCTGTTTTCCCATCAGACATTTGCTAGCATTTAGACCATTCTTATTGTGTACAGCTAGCATCTATTTGTCCCTTTGATTTTGTTCTTCTGGTGCTGTCCTGAACCTTTACCTTTGCCAATACTTTATGCATCTTATTCTTCTGGTAGCCTTTTTTCAGTGTCCTTAATTGAATATGAGAATGCTGATTACTTCTTCACTTTATTTTTTCCTTCAATTTGTCTTCAATTTTGTTCCCTTTTTTCATTGTAATTTTGTTTTGGTTTCCTTTAGCTATGTAGTAGCTTCCTACCATCAATAAAATAAGGATGTCATTTGGGAGGAGGCACCAGATAATGTCCATTTTGCACACACAGACCCTGATCCAGCTGTGAGTAGCAGTTCCTTTGACCTCAGTGGAGTGACTTGTTTACTTAAACACATGCTTTGTTGGATTGGGACCACAGGGAACATTTTAAATATAACCTAATCGTGAGAAACTAATAGGCATTCATATTGAGCTCTTCAATAACACACATCAGATCCTATCCTGCAGATTTTACTGTAAAACTCCTATTGGCTTTTTGATTTCAAAGGGATGTTGGCTTGAGAAAGGACTTCAAAACTATGCCCATCATAGCTTTGCACATGCAACTATACAGAAAAATGCCATCAATCAATCTTTAACTTTCAGGTAGGAGACTCATAAGATGAACTCAAACTAGGTGGTGAGCACATACATCTGTGGGTACAGTCCTCCTTATTTCATCTGCAACTGGAGCTCCATTACTAACCTATTCAAGTCAAATCCAAAAAAAAAAAGAGGTTGTTGCTATAACAGTTTGGATTTTAATTACAAACTGTCCACAGGCAAATTAATTATCTTGAAAACTTAGCCAAATAAAGCAAGTTAACCAGTCATAAGTGACAAAGCACTGTAATGAACGGGGTTTGCAATACATCTCCCTATTGGCAGTTTACTTAAGTATGAAAAAGCAAGGAATATTCACTGCTGCTGGGTGCTGCTGAGATGAATGTCCGTGCCATAAAGGATTTAATACCTGTATACATAAGAATAGCATCTAGATAAAAGAATAAATAACAGGAGTTATTAATCCTTGTGTTTAAGAGCATAAGTAGATTGCAGCTGGGTACTGGATGATTAATATTACTAGACCAGATTGCTCCCTCACATAGCATCGGCCATGGGAAAGGTTTAAGAGGAAAGGAAATCTCTGAGAGGATTCCTTTGGGAAATTCCTCCTGGACCTTGTTCCATCAGGGGCCTAAGTTCTTTGATCTATGGACCAGGAATATTGTTATTTAAGGGCTAACAGTATGTTTGGGCACTGACCAAGACACAAAATGAAGACCATCTCTGCTTGGCAGAGCTACCCATATGGAGAATGTGTGTTTTCAAACCTAATGTGTGTATTAGGGCTCTAGAAATGTGAGCGAAAGAAAGTTTTCTAACTTGGTACCATGATGGACATGATAGGGGAACAATAACTATTCTCTTAAACTCAAGCTTCCTCTGAAGCAGCCAGTATACATTAAAGTTGGCGACTTTAGGCTATATACATGGATCATTCTTCTGCTTAGGGAACGTTTTCAGATCCCAAACTGTGGGCTGACAGACAAGACAGCCCTGATCATGAGAACCAGGCAGCTAAGAGTTTCATTTTTTCCTCCTTTCTACCCACCCATCAGTGACATGGTCTGTAAAGTACATACTCTATCTCCCCTGTGCTCTGGATAATTTACTGAGTTAGCAGCATCTGGGCTAACCCAGAATTTCTCAAGCTCTTGTGTTCTGGGCTGCCCTGGCCCACTGTCCATTTTGACTCTGTTGCAGTAAGAAAGAACATTTTGGGAAAAGCCAAGATAAGTCTCCCTACTGATGCTATGGCATGACACTTCTGGTACTCACAAGAGATATGCCGTATTCCTGCTTTTGTTAGCAGTGAAGGCCGGCATATGTACCATTTCATATACTTTCCAAAATTTACAATGTTTGTAAAATTTTGTGACCCTTAGTCAACTGGAACTTCCTTTTGATGTCAGTGGAAGAATATGGCCCTTTGACTGTGTCTGTTGCTCCATCCAAAGCAGAACATATAGAAGAACTATCCAATAATGACTTACTAACTTCCACTGAAGAGTTAATACTGTCCAGAAAAAAACAGTAAAGCTGTTAGTGTGTAATGCTGGTAAAGCCGCCATGTCCATACTCTGTGACCACAGCAAATTATCTTTGATGGAACAGGATGAAATCTAAAATGCTTTCAAAGCCAAAACATAGCATTGTTGCTGTTCCTTTAAATCTTTTTTTTTTAATCTTTGGGCATATGTGTCAAAGACATTAGCAGTTAGAGCAGAGCACTTTGATGTAATTGACATTGAATTTACTTAATGTTAGATCAGCCTGGAAAGTATACAAAAGTTTGGAGTGTCTGAGGAAAGAAGTGTAAGCATGTGTGTAACTGTCAGAATGTCAACAAGGGAACTCCTAAACACCCGAATTGCACAAAGATGTAAACTAGAGTGTTTCTAAGGGTAGATTATTCTAATGGATTATCACCCATTGTAGTTTCAGTCTTTTTTTCCCATTGGAAGCATTAGTTGCCACAAGCTTTACAATTGGTTGTAATTCAGATAGATGAAGTCAATTTGCGGCATTAGAATAATCATTATTTTTAACACATTAAGATATTTATTTAACATCTGTCTACAGAGTAGCTCAATTTGGTTGATGCAAATCAGTAGTTCAAGGAGACACTATATTCCAGGTAGGGTTGTTTGCTGAATTATCAAAGATAGTAAATATCCACATGAAAATGATATTACAAATGTAACCTACATAAAGCAGCACATGAAACATTGTTTGAAAAACATTAATGCAGCGTCTGGATTTTTTAAAGTTTTAGATGCAGAAGTATTAGAAATTCAAGATTCATACACATTAAACATTTGTAAAAATCTATGATATAAGTAATTACATCTTTGGGAATGACAATATTGAGTATTCAGGTCTCTTTTGCTTGTTTCTCTTCTGAATTCTTTAGGCTCCCTTTCTTTATACAATTATTTTTTTCTGTATTAATTTACAGCGGGGGTGAACAGCTGAAACTTTTTTCATTGAAAAATGCAGATTTGAATCACCAGAAACTTTTAGTGCATTTATGTTGAATTCACTGAATTGTTTTGAGTGGAAAAAACTGGAAAAAAAATCAGAAAAGATTGAAACATTTTATTTTCCCCCTTCAGAAATGAATGTTTTGCTCTTTTTTTACTTGAAATGACTTTTCATTTTTAAATTTCCTTTCATTTTCTATTTAAAAAGTTTTTAAAATGCTTGCAATTCATACAAAATGTTTCATCTGACCTGAAATTAAATTTTGTCATTTTTTCAATACACTAAACATTTTGAAAAAATGTAACTTTGGTTAAACCCAAAAAGGTGGGTATTTTTTTTTTTGCTCAAATTGCTAGCGAATTGGTAAATTCATTATTTACCCAGCTTTATTTATAATAAAGTAGATTAGGACTGTATGCTTTGATGGTTTGTGGGGGCTTGTTTTCTACTCTTTCACTATCACAGTTAGTTTTCTATTATACTAGCCAGATGACACATTCAAATATTGATACTTTTTTTAACGTCCCAGCTCTCACCATAACAAGTTAGGATTCCCACAGTTCATCCCATTTACTATCCAAAGATAGATAAAGAACTGAATTAAAACTCATTTAAGTGATGAAAGCAACTGGAAAAAACAATCCTTTGTGGTGCAGAAAGAACAGAATCCATGCTTTAGAATAGTAGTCCTCTTGCTGTTCAAGGAGCACAAGAATGGTCTTGTGGCTAAATCACAGAAATAGAAATCAGGAGAAAACTATTCTAGTCTTAGCATTTCCAAAGATGTCAGAGGTGATCTTTTGCAAATCATAGAACCAAAGTATGTTGGCCTCTTTTCTTTTTGGAAGTGAACATTTCTGTTCACTATACATTCATTTTCTTTTTCACAAACAGTGTTCAATTTTTGATCACTTCAGCATGTATTTATCTCTCACCTTCATATGTGAACTATGCTCTGTCATCTCTGGGGCCACCTGCAATAGGATGGAAGTGTCACGGTGGCCACTTAGAACATAACTGCTTCAGATTCTTTTGCTTCAAAGTCATAGTACCACTTGGGCAAAAAGAGAATTTTTCTATACTGTTAGAAGACTAGGGTCTATGACATGTTGGTGAGGAATACAGTAGAGGAAGTTGTACACATTCATCCTAACAAGCTCACTATGTTACTTAGCAGGTATATTACGAGATTCAGTTCATTCATATTTGTAAAGTACTTTGACATACTGGCATGGAAGGCACTGTAGTATTGTAATTGCTTATGCACTCCCAGCAGTAGAGGGCAAAGTTTACTGTCTTACTGGGAAAGGGAAGGAAGGAATGCACATACAGAATAGATTCATGACCACATCACAAAAGGCGATCATGTCTTTTCAATTTAACATGTTTGAACTTTCAATTTGGTTGTCTTTTGAATACTTAACCAAACCTTCAGCTTTGTGTGAGTTTCACTCACCTCTTAGCAGATGCTATTTCCATTAAAGGAAAGTATTATTATTATTTTATTTTTATTTTATTTATTATTACTTTTAATATAGCCAAAAGTTGATCTTATTTCTATGAATTATTTGTTGCTTAAAGTAGTTTCTCTAAAAGGAAAATATGGGGAAACAACTTCGTATTAGAACTCAGTCTGGTATTACAGCAGGTAGCTTATTTGAGATGGAAGTTAATTTTAGAGATGGTCTGGAATTCTTTGATGAAGCTTTTTTTGATATTGTTGGAAAATGGCAATTTATGAAACTAAAACTATTTATGGGGAAAGGATTGGGGTCAATTAATTTCTTGACATGGAAAAAAGATGGAAAAATACTTTTAAAATTATGATTTGACTTTTTTAAATAATAAAAATTATTTTTCCATTTTGAAATAACTTTTTGTTTAGTAATTTAAGGTGATTATAGTATTATTTTAATGGTCAGATCAAATGAAACATTTGAAAAGTATAAAAATAAGATGTTTTGACTCAAACAGAAATTTATTTTCAGATTTTCAGCTCATGAAAATTTACAAGATTTTGAATTTTTGTCATGATTTGGGATAGAGAATATTTCCAAAATCTCAATTATCATCACATGATAGGGAAAAAATTGTATCCAGCTCTAGTTAATTTGTTCTATCATTATCTATATCATATTAAACAATAGTGGGCTGATGCGGCAGTGCTTATTTGCAAGTGATGACCAGAATACGTTCCAGTTATATTTTCTTAAGATGATTATGAAAACTGCATTGTAATTAAGATTGTCAGAAACATTTGAAGCTTGTGTTTCTGGTTCTAATTTAGAAGAATTCTACAAGTTGTAGAGAATTAGAACTATGCCAAAACCTATTGTTTTTGGTTTGGTTACTCTTTCCAATCGATTTGCTTTTTGTGGTTTTATGAGCCACTATTTTGTTCTGAGTTTTTTGTGTGTTCTTAAACTCCAAGCCTCCCATGAAAATTTAATCACATCTGTCACAGAGCCACTTAATTTCATCTTTATTGCTATGAAATGGGTAGAATTCCGGTATTTTGTTACAAAACTATAGCGATGAAACACTTTGGGTTTGGGCAAACTTTTCATCAAACCCCATCTCTTTGCCACCTCTACATTAGAGTTCATTAGTTTTGCTGATAAGCCCAAATCTTGAAACCATGTTAGTTTAAATTTCTACTTTAGTTTTATAAAAAAAGTTTTTGTGCAGACTTAGCTAAAATCTGTTTTAGAACTTTAATGATTAATATCCTGGACTACAGAAAGAAGAGAGTAGGAGGCTCTAAGGAACAAATGGGACAGAAAAATTGAATACAATCTCCCAGGCCCTAAATCTGCTGAAAGAGTCTTTTTACAATTTGATGTTGAGTTTCCCTATTCTCCCTTCATTTCTTCAAACTTTTAGAGAACAATGACACTTCATCCTTTATTTCCTCATCAATTACAATTGATTCTCCCAGACTCACTGGAAGGTCTCCTACATCTGTTGTAATTAGTGGCTTAAAAGAGATTTCTTCTGCTCTTTTCGCATTGCAGCTACCTGTTTTTTCCCTTATTGTTGTTATTCATGTATCTATCTCCCTAAATTAAATTACACCATAATATTTTTACCACCAGCAAGTTGCCAAATGCCATAGACTCTCTAATGTGTTAATTTAGAAATACAATCTGAGCATCCAATCTCTATATGAGTTCTAATCTTAGAACTCATACTGAAAACACTTATTGTCATATAATTGTGGCTGCTTGATTGTAATGAACATTGAATAGCTTTAAAGTGCTGTCCAGGAGACCAGACTAAAATATATCACAGACTAACAGCCTGGATGTGGGAAAATAAATTTGACTTAGAATTGTGTTGGCTGGACCAATAGCATGACAGGATCTAAACTGACATGAAAAACTTTCAGTTTGTCTGGAATCTTATTTGACATGTAATCGATGTGTTTACTGAATGATAAAGTGGTGTCAAGCAATGAGCAGGACTCTAAGGTATTTGGTAGGTAGATGTAATACAGGCCAAGGAAAAGTCACCAGTTTGAACTCCACAATCTTTAGTCAGATTAGACTGAATGCCAAAGAAAACCATATAATGGCTGGATATTATTTTCAAGGTTGAAAGGGAAGTGATCTAGCTGACCTACTAAGTGAACTCAAAGGAAAACATTCTAGACAGATAATGGGCCAGATCCTCAGTCACTATAAATGATACACAGTGGTTGTGTGGGTCCAGTTGTTGTTTGGACAGATAGAGCTTTTTGCTTGAGTGTATACAGTGGGTGCCTTTGGAAATTCATCATTTGCCAATAGCTGCTAGGCAGTGATATTTGGGATTGGCAGATACTGTCTGTTGGGAGCATAGGATAATACTGTGATATTCTACTCGATATAGTTTCTTATAATGTGTTCAGCTTATCATAGGTGCACAGCCTCACACATGAAGACTGATGGAAGTTGTAACTGCAACTATTGTGGGATTTTTATTAAAGGTATTCCTTGATTTCTGTAACTTTATTGTTAATACAATTCTTGGGGGAAGAAGGGAATGGGGAGGAAAGTGGACCAGGGAATGAATAAACACTGAAGAACAGCCTTAGGTTCGATACAAAAAGGAATTCCAGGAAAGAAACCTCTATAAAAAATAACCTATTGATATTAGTTAATGAGTTAAAAAAAATTCTCCTCCCATCTGGAAGAAGCAAACCTCCCTTTAAAGAAAGAAGAGTTACAGGGAAAGAGTTCATCAGAAGGAGGAACAGAGTTTCAGTCCAGTGAAATGTCATTTAAAAGGAAAGAAATGGAGGGAGGGGGCATCCAAGGATCATCTGAAAGATTATAATTTGCATCCTGGCCAAAGAGTACAACATCCACATAATCCAGGTCAATAAAAGAAGTTGAACCAACAGTTATTCCAGTATTTGCAGAAACACGTTGAAGGAGCCAATCCACTGGGGCCAGGACACATCCCTCCTTCACCCCGGGGGTCTAGTGTAAAACATGTCAGACCTAAGGGCCTGCCATCACAGCCATGCTCCTAGTCATTATACAGCTCTTGAATTGGAATCAGGAGGATGTTGGGAATGCCAGTGCCCTATAGAACCTTCCACAGGGCAGCTCTGTTGACAGAATTGAGGGCTCCCTTTAAGTCTATATATACTGCAGACACAGGATGATTGAATTTGCAATGAATCTCAGATAAAAGATGAAGAGAAAGTATAGTGTCCATTTTATATTGCCAAGCAGTGAAGCCCAATTTCTCTGGGCAAAGGTGTTTCATGCGGATAGGCTGACGTTGGGTGAATAGGACATGTATAAAAACTTTTCCGGGAAAATAAAACAGAGGTACTGGCCTGTAGCTGCTGTACTCATTACGTGGACCTTTACTGTTGTAAAGTGGGATGATGATCCCTTCCTTCCATTCCACTTGTACTTCCCAGTAGTCCAAGCCCAGACAAAAAGCAACTTTAATGATAAGGTGCACATGAGAAGTTTGGATCCAGTAGCATGCCCACGTCACAGTTTTTTTGTGGCATAATGGACATCTTCCAATGCAGGTAAGTTGACACAGGTTTCAAGGTCAAAGATTGCATCTACTACTAATGCATCCAGGTCTGGGCATGCAGTTGTTTCAGGATGGTTAAATGTAGTCTCAGAATATTCTTTCCATTTTAACATAACTTCTTGGATTGAGCATCCACCTTACTTAGCAGCATAAACTCCAGGCAGTCCAGTTTTGGATCAGAATGATGGCATAGCTTTGAATGCAGTTTGTAATTTACTAATTCTTACTCCTTCTGCCTCTTTTGCCAAATTCTCAAAATAAGCTTCATGATCCACTTTTGTTCTCATCTGAAAAATACCTTGTAAACATTTATCTTCAGTATCATCATGGTGTTGTCTGGCCACTGGTTTCTATTTTAAATGTCTGATTACATAGCCAAGGGTGTCATCTGTAGCATTCTGGTTTTGTAATGGCATCTGTGTCTTCTCCGTTTGACTTTCCAAGCTCATTTTTCGTCATCTGGGAGAGCGCCAAGTGCATTGAATTTGTTATGCACTCTGATAAAGTAATTGTTCGTAAATGCTGAATTTTCACAAATACATTGTCCCTTATGGGTCATAACAGGCACAATCTTGTGTGGAAATTGGGAGGTAGTTGTCATTTTAGAACAAGGAGATAATGGTCTGTAGTTGCCGGGGCGTCTGCATCTCTGTAAACTCTAGATGACCTTATTATACTACAATTCTGGACCAATACATGAAATGTGATCATTGACAAAGAAGCTGCATAAATTGTATGTATTCTACCTCATAATGGAGAGGGGCTTGGGAATGGAAATGAATCCTGTACATAAGGGATCTAGTACATTTACAATATCTTTTTAATGAAAACTGAGACTGCATATTTTATTTTATTTTATTCCTAACACAATTGGTGATTGTTGGACTGAGAAAAGGGGAATCTGTAGAAAAGAAAATGCAACAAATCTCCACTGCAAGGTAAATATGGAATCAGCTACCATTCATAATGGCTAAAGTGCCTTTTTCCCTAGCTTTCGCCTGTTGTGATTCCTGATTTCCAATAGTCTTGTCATTTGAAAGAATGATTTTGTACAGGGCAATGAAGTAATAATGATCATTTTTGTTTTCTAAGTGTGACTCCTACATGTGTACCCTGTTCTTCCATCCACACATTGAGAAAGGGAAGCCCAAGGAAGAGAGTTCTTGAAAAGGAAAATAAGAAGGGAGAAGATGGAGGTGTGAGGGTAAATGGGCTAGAAATGAGGCAGAAAAGGGGAAAGAACTTAGCACCTTGATAATTTGGTGACTGTTATTAAAATACTTAAAAGTCAGATTGTAGTCCATTCTGCACACCAGAGCAAGGGGCAGTGTTAGGTGCCTATTACTCCCTTGTGTTGGTCCGCTGAACTATATGCAGGTAGTAACTGGTTCCCTAGAGATGCTATGCCTTCCCCGCCATACAGGTGAGGCCAAAAACAGGGTCAGATCCCTGACTTTTTCACCCCTCCTTCCCAACACACCTACCAGTGTAGCTACATTGGTCTATCAGAGATCATATTCTCTGGCAAGTATAGACCTGTCATAGTATACTCCCTCCTCAGGGTAAGGAGATTGTGACTCCTGCTCTGGTTGCTTCAGGAACAGCACAATAACATGCTGCCCTTTATTCTGGACTAGATAATAATGTCATGCCCTAGCCATAAGACAGACAAATAGAATGGTAATAATGGAATTTGGTTATATTTAGGAAGATTTCCATTGTTTTTCCAGATATAGTTAAAATTCTACCCATAGAAAAATACAACAAACACCATCCTGTGGACTTGACTAGGCTGTAGAATTGTATTCAATCAAAGATTTTTAAGTTAATATGATGCCCTTAATTGATGTTATACTTTCTTCTCTGCTGGTATAATAATTTTATGTGTGGTTATTATTTTTGTAGGTCAAATGTAGACTGAATGGGCAAAATGGATTAATAGGATCATGAATATTGATTTTTTTTTGCAGTGTTTACCAACTGGTCACTTGTTCCTGTGTAGGTGTACCCTAACTATATTGGCTACCGTACACGATATCCATGTATGAAATATGAATTAGTCCTTTCTCGGTTGCTGTTCTCCCTGTATCTTAGATAGAGAGGGACAAATGTTGATACCATTTACATTAGTGGGAATTTTGCCATTAACTTCAATAAACCAGGGATTTGGGTTTTAAAAAATAATTCCAGGTAAACAGCACTAAGCTATGTATCTTTTGTAACTCAAGTAAGTCCCTGAGCTTGCTTTGATGCTAATTGTGCTCTTTATTCAGATAATGAGAATAATGCCTGAGTAAAGACTGTTGGATGTATTTTGTAATATGTTTCTGAAGTTGTTTTAAGCTGTGTTCCATAACTAGGAAATTTGTCCCTACTGGTTCAGCTCACTCACAGAAAGAGGCAGTGGGGTCCTGCGGAAATAATGACATGTAATTACGTAATTAAAGGCTGTCACAAGGAATATGGAAGGAAGCAAGACTGTATGCATCATCTTAATTTTGGCATTTCCTGACTTGTGAGGACTTTTCAACCTTAACATTCTTTTAATGTGAATTTTTAAAATGTAATTTCTTCTGTTAAAAAAAGAGAATGGATAGAAAAAAAAATAATTTCCATGCTGTGAGTCTGTTCACTAAGAAGAACTGGAATGTGAGTCCTAAATCAGGTGTACAATCCCAGAGCCTCCCTTCCTCACTTATCTTAAAATGTCATCTGGAATAAGGCAGCATGCCGTCAGTGGCCTGACTCACTCAACATGACAGCTGGTCAAAAAATTTCAAATGAAACCTTTTTCTGAATGGAAAATTGAATTCTAAACTAAATGAAAAAAAATCACAAAAAAGTACCTGTCTCCATGGAAAAAAATTCAATTTTTCATCAAAAAACCAAGAGCTAAAATATTTCTATTTGGATATGCCACCCCAGTGCCATGAGGGAGTTGTAGTTCAATCTCTTCCTGTCCCTTTTCTAAACTATCAACTAGACTCCCAAGCCTGATACACCTCCCATGATTGGAGTTTTTCCATTGACTTTAGAATTTCACCCTTTGTGCCTAGCCACCTGCTGGCAGACATGACACTAATACATTCAAATACAAAATAAACTTTCAAATACCACTTTTACCCTCCTAGCATATATGCCTCCAAAATACACTAAAATTAAAGCAAGTGATATGCAGTCTGACTGTGAAAATTACTCCAGCATTGTATTAGCTTGGGAAAGTCAACATCTGTGTCTAAACTCTCATTAGCTACATTTGAGCTCCAAATCTGTATTTTTAAATTGATGGTTGTTGACCAGATTGTAGATGGTTTGTCAATTTTTGTGGGAATTCACAAAATAGTGATAGGGTTGTGGGATTGCAGAGGAACCTAGGAGTCTGTGTACAGTTTAGCCCGTGGTGTCTACCCAAATTAAACTGTTCCCATAAGTTACCCAGATCACTCATGGTTTCCTTCCACCTGACTGGACCTCTGACACTTCAGCAGGACAGGATCAGGCAGTCCTTTTAACCTGATAACAGCATCTTCTCTTTTGGTCTCTGGTCTGGTTTTTCCCCCAAAGTCCTGTCAAACAACATGCAGGATTGTATGTCCCTTGTGCCAGCAACAGTAACAAGAGTTTCCAAAGACTAATCTGAGGGCTTTAGGGAAGACTTCCATTCCCTTCCAAATGCCCCAGTGTACTATTTCATTGCTCCCTCTCCTCCCCTTGGAGAAAAGTCTCTGGCTTCTGGCATTGTTTAAAATATCTTTGGTGACACCGCTACAAAGTACTCTGTGAAGGACTAAAGTCTCACTGTGGTGTGAGTTGGTGCCTGGCATGCCCATAGCTGGAATAGGGCTCAGGGCAGAATGGGGGAAGACCACAGCAGAAGACTCTGTATGTGTATGTGTAGATGGTGATGGGTGATTGAAACCTTTATCACTCCAGCAGAGGTTTCTTTGTAAGGGGGCAACTGCAGTCAGTGGTCCAGCAGAGTGGTGTTCTGGGTAATGGCAGCAGGTGTTGCAACACATATATGGGGATGACATTTTTTTGCAATGAGAACCGGTCCCCATAAAATATTAATTGTCTCTATATAGTAGCATCTTTGTTCCCACATTTCTATTTTGTAAGGATGGAGCCATACATAAGATGTTGCTTATCAACTGTCTGTTCTGCACAGTTTGTAATATTGTGTATAATGGGACCTTGCATGGTGACATTGATCCATGGTTGACTGTGCACTTTACTGCTAAACACTTACTTAAAAACAAATGTAGGAAAAGAAAAAAGCTTAAAAAAAAGAAAAACAAGCATCAACTCTGACAGGTAGATGAAGTGATGGAGACAGGCTCACATATTAAATTGCAAAGCTTCAAAATCTCTCAAATGTGAGGCTTTTTTTTATTGTGAAAAATTGCCAGCCGTAAGTTTCCTGTGAGGCACAGCCTCTCCTACTTTCTAGTTATAAGGTTTCAAAATTCCACAACTATAGCAGAGTCCTCCAAAGAGCCAAAACTGTTTGCCTCTGAATTTGGGATGAGTGGTAATCCATTGAAAATTGTAACTCATTTATTTTCTGTTTTATATAGATTCATAGACTTAAGGTCAGAAGGGATCATTATGATCATCGAGTCTGACCTCCTGCACAATGCAGGCCACAGAATCTCACCCACCCACTCCTGTAACAAACCCCTAACCTATGTCTGAGTTATTGAAGTCCTCAAATCGTAGTTTAAAGACCTCAAGGTGCAGGGAATCCTCCAGCAAGTGACCCGTGCCCCATGCTGCAGAGGAAGGCGAAAAACCTCCAGGGCCTCTGCCAATCTTCCCTGGAGGAAAATTCCTTCCCGACCCCAAATATGGTAATCAGTTAAACCCTGAGCATGTGGGCAAGACTCACCAGCCAACACCCAGGAAAGAATTCTCTGTAGTATCTCAGATCTCACCCCATCTAACATCCCATCACAGACCATTGGGCATATTTACTTGCTAATAATCAAAGATCAATTAATTGCCAAAATTAGGCTATCCCATTATACCATCCCCTCCATAAACTTATCAAGCTTAGTCTAGAAGCCAGATATGTCTTCTGCCCCCACTACTCCCCTTGGAAGGCTGTTCCAGAACTTCACTCCTCTAATGGTTAGAAACCTTCATCTAATTTCAAGTCTAAACTTCCTAGTGTCCAGTTTGTATCCATTTGTTCTTGTGTCCACATTGGTACTAAGCTTAAATAATTCCTCTCCCTCCCTGATATTTATCCCTCTGATATATTTTTGAAGAGCATATCTCCCCTCAGCCTTCTTTTGGTTAGGCTAAACAAGCCAAGCTCTTTCAGTCTCCTTTCATAAGACAGATTTTTCCATTCCTCGGATCATCCTAGTAGCCCTTCTCTGTACCTGTTCCAGTTTGAATTCATCCTTCTTAAACATGGGAGACCAGAACTGCACACAGTATTCCAGATGAAGTCTCACCAATGCCTTGTATAATGGTACTAACACCTCCTTATCTTTACTGGAAATACCTCGCCTGATGCATCCCAAAACCAAATTAGCTTTTTAAACGGCCATATCACATTGGTGGCTCATAGTCATCCTGTGATCAATCAGTACTCCAAGGTCCTTTTTCTCCTCTGTTACTTCCAACTGATGTGTCCTCAATTTATAACCAAAATTCTTGTTATTAATTCCTAAATGCATGACCTTGCATTTTCACTATTAAATTTCATCCTATTACTATTACTCCAGTTTACAAGGTCATCCAGATCTTCCTGTATGATATCCCAGTCCTTCTCTGTGTTGGCAATACCTCCCAGCTTTGTGTCATCCGCAAACTTTATTAGCACATTCCCACTTTTTGTGCCAAGGTCAGTAATAAAAAGATTAAATAAGATTGGTCCCAAAGCCGATCCCTGAGGAACTCCACTAGTAACCTCCTTCCAGCCTGACAGTTCACCTTTCAGTATGACCCATTGTAGTCTCGCCTTTAACCAGTTCCTTATCCACCTTTCAATTTTCATATTGATCCCCATCTTTTCCAATTTAACTAATAATTCCCCATGTGGAACCGTATTAAATTCCTTACTGAAATCAAGGTAAATTAGATCCATTGCGTTTCCTTTGTCTAAAAAATCTGTTACCTTCTCAGAGAAGGAGATCAGGTTGGTTTGGCACAATCTACCTTTTGTAAAACCATGTTGTATTTTGCCTCAATTACCATTGACCTCAATGTCCTTAACTACTTTCTCCTTCAAAATGTTTTCCAAGACTTTGCGTACTACAGATGTTAAACTAACAGGCCTATAGTTACTCGGATCACCTTTTTCCCCTTCCTTAAAAATAGGAACTATGTTAGCAATTCTCCAGCTGTACGGTACAACCTCTGAGTTTACTGATTCATTAAAAATTCTTGCTAATGGGCTTGGAATTTCATGTGCCAGTTCCTTTAATATTCTTGGATGAAGATTATCTGGGCCCTCCAATTTCATCCCATTACGCTGTTTGAGTTTGGCTTCTAACTCGGATGTTGTAATATCTACCTCCATATCCTCATTCCCATTTGTCATCCTACCATTATCCCTAAGCTCCTCATTAGCCTCATTAAAGACTGAGGCAAAGTATTTGTTTAGATATTGGCCATGCCTAGATTATCCTTAACCTCCACTCCATCCTCAGTGTTTAGCGGTCCCACTTCTTCTTTCTTTGTTTTCTTTTTATTTATATGGCTATAGAACCTTTTAATATTGGTTTTAATCCCCTTTGCAAGGTCCAACTCTACATGCCTTTTGGCCTTTCTCACTTTATCCCTACATGTTCTGACCTCAGTAAGGTACCTTTCCTTGCTAATCCCTCCCATCTTCCACTCCTTGTAGGCTAAGAGCTAAGTACACGTTTATTTTCTGTTTAAAGTGAGATGTGTTTTTATCAGAGATGGGGAAACCATGAAGAGTTCAGGGAATCTTAAACCTGTCAATTGATTATTTGGGTTCACAAAACTAATTTCAAATATGGAAATCCCACCTCAAACATTTAATCCTGTTTGTCCCTTGAGATAAATTAATAGATTTTTTCTGGCCAGAAGGGATGATTAGATCTTCTAAAGTGACCTTAAAAGTGTTCATGGTTGGGTCAGCTCCAGACACTGAACATGAGATCTCTGGATTGAAAAGCATGAGGCATTGCTTGAGCTACAGGACCAGATTCTAAATTTATTATAATTAATAATGTTTCTCTATCTAAAACAAAGTCTGTATTATAGATTAGGCATAATAGGTGTCCAATCCCGGGGTCTCCTCAAAGACCAAAATTCCTCCTGGAACTCCAGCTACAACATGGCCCCATTTTACCAAGGGCAGTTCTTACCCATATTGAATTTGTTTTTTATTCAGCAAACTTTTCCTCCCTCTTGTCTCCACTATGCGTAAGTGGAACATCTGCATAAAAATAGCCAAATTTAGCTTCTGAATCCATACTGTTCAAGTGGGTTCAGAATTGGGCAGAACAAGTTCAACTACACCTGATTTACTTTGGCAGAAAATATACTAAAACAATGATATTCAGAGTGAAAGCTTCACTTTGACCTTAGCTCTTTCATGTGCACGTTGCAACTCACAGTACAAGTTGCTATGAAACATGGCCAGAAAGACACTCTTAAAACCTGTACAAAAAATTGCTTCCAGGATGAAATATCATCGACTATATTCCAGCTCAACGTACATTTAAAGATGAGTTATAATAATAAACCCTTGAAAAACAGGGTTCATCATTAAAATGCCGACAGCTAACATAATGAAATGACACTATGAATGAAATAATGAAAATGCTGCAGTGGAAACATGCAAAATAAGATGGGAGGGATGAAGATCCATCAGTGCCTGCAATAACAATGAACATAGCGTGGGATACAGCCACCTGAGACTAATGAATTAATCTCTGCTCAATACTCCATATGAAGTATAAATACTTTCTCCTCCAATCAGTTCCCATATGCCCTGGAAAATTTCATATTGTGCATATGACCACAAATCACCATAATTATGCCTCAATTCTTACTTATGTTTTTCTTGCCTCCTTCAGTGTGCTTCCAAAACTCTTGGACTGGCCCTTGGATTTAGATTAAAAAATGACTAAAGACAGACAGGTTACAAAGCTGAGTTACAGCTCTAGCTGCAACTTACTTTGTATTGTATATATTTTTTTCTTCGATCATAAGTATGGCCAACTTCTGTTATACTGGTATAAAACTAGTATATCTCACCTAAAATCAGCAGAATTACTCTAGATTTAAGCAATGTAACAGACCTGAATCTGGCGCATTGAATAATACTTTAACTGAACATGTCCCGATTTCAATGGGACAACATTCCTGGTAAAATACTTGTCACTGTGAGTAAGAATGGCAGAATATGGCTCTTAGAAAATTCTCATTTTCTTTTTTGTATTTTTTTTAAATCAAATGACTTTTCCAAACAGTTTGGATTGGAGTGGTGTCAAAAAACCCTGATGGTTAGGAATCTTGAATTCTGGTCAAATTTCAGAGAAAGACAATATAGATTGAAATGTAAAACTCATGAGGAATGAACATGCTAAGTACATAAAGACCAATAGGAAGATTTCTTATCTACAGAGCTAATCCAAAATCTGTTGATGTTAATGACAAGGTAACCCTTTCCATTGACTTAAGATCCAGATTCCAAACATCCCAAACTTCAGGGAAATTCAGATTCAGACTTTTGGTTCAAGCCCCTCTCTAACTGATTATGAAAACAATCTTCCTCTGCTTGAACTACTTACGCTGATTTGAGACCATAAGGTAGTATGAGGTACTAACATTACAAAAGTACGTCACTGCTAATTAATGTAACTGGGGTAAATACACCCTTCCCTTCAAACACAGCACTGAACTGGCTTATAATACAAGTAAAAAATAAAAGTTGATTAAACAAAAGGGTATGTGACATTAACAGAACTGACATAAGTAAAAGGGATAAATTTCAACATGGTTACAACCAATTAAAAATGAATACATGCATCTAAAATCTAAAACTTAATCTAGCAAGATACAGTCTTTTTAAGAGGGTTTCTCTCACCCACAATCTCCTTCCAAGCTTTTTTTTTACTGACTAGCCTGGCCAGGACACATCACAGATATCAAATTGCTTAGTTTATTTGTCTCTTTAAGGTGAAGAATAAAGATGGAGTCTCTCTGTTCCTTATGTCCCCAAAGAAATTGCCTTTGTCTGGCAAGTCAGGAAGGCCTGTTGGGGATTTAGTCTCTTTTGTGTCTCTCTGGGGTCCAGGAGCCATGTTAATTCTGTGTGGGTTAGATTGATAGCTTTGCTTTCCAGTAATATAACAATTGAAGTAAAGCCACATTCTTTAGTCTACGACAGACCTGTTTATCTTCTTTACCTAGACTAGGCTGTCTGTTCTTAAGCATGTTCTAGTAATATCATAGGGAGGAAATTTGTAACTTCATATATAATTTTAACACATGCATTTTACAATACTATTAATAACCAGTGTGTTATTAGCTTTCTTATTATACTTCACGAGGCAAATTTTGTACAGATATTAATGGCTCAGTGTGTTGGGTGTGAATAGAATGGTGCCTGGGGTCACAATAGACCAGTCAGCCTAATTTCAATACCTGGAAAGATACTGTAACAATTTATTAAACCATGAGTTTGTAAGAGCTTACAGAATATCCAGCATGGACTTGTCAAGAACCAATCATGCTAAACCATCCTAATTTCCTTCTTTGACAAGATTACTGGCCTAGTAAATGGACGGTGGCGGGTGGGGGGGGGACAGTAGATGTGATATATCTTGATTTTTAGCAAGGCTTTTGACATAGTCCTGTGAGGGAAAATATGGTGGGCTTACAACTTTGGCCAGGCTTTTAGGCCTACATTTTGGATAAGCTTGTTTCTAGGCTGTGTTGAACTTTGGTTCAGCTAGTCTCTGTGTATAAGGGGCAGAGAGGAGGGGGAGAGTGATGAAAGAGTGATGGAAAGTTGCTTCTGTGTATCAAGGGGTAAAAGGAGTCACAGTGGAAAGTTCCCAAAATGGAACAATGGCTTTGTGTGTATAAAGGGCATGAGGGGGCAGAGTGATAAAGTCCTCAAGTAGCATAATTTGCAATAGCCAGGCTTATGAAATATATAACCACAACAGTTGTGTTAGAAAGGTCGCTGACCACAAAAGAACAGACAGTGAGTAACGGGGGGGGGGGGGGGAAGGTGCTAGTGGGCGAGATGCTTGTTTTTGCTTTTGTCCTATATTAATTTTGCAATGTATTCCAAATAAGGTAATTAATACGGAAGTATGTGTAATTTGTCTGTGGTTTTAATCTTTATAAGCTAGCTAAAATTTAAGGAGGGCAGAGCAGCTTGCCACCTTGCATGGGGCCATGCTGACTCTCCTTGCATATATGCTCGTATAAAATAAAGGAGCCTCAGGCTGTCTGATCCAAAATCAATCGTGTGGTCAATTTTCCACAACAGTCTCTGTCAAGGTTCCTTCCCCACTCTGAACTTTAGGGTACAGATGTGGGGACCTGCATGGACACTTCTAAGCTTAATTACCAGCTTAGATCTGGTATCGCTGCCACCACCCCCAAGCACTACTTTTCTTCCCTGGGTAGTCTTGAGAGACTTCACCAATTTCCTGGTGAACACAGATCTAAACCCCTTGGATCTTAAAACAAGGAGAAATTAACCATCCCCCCTCCTTTCTCCCACCAACTCCTGGTGGATCCAGATCCAACCCCCTTGGATCTAAAAACAAGGAAAAAATCAATCAGGTATTAAGAAAAAGGCTTTTAATTAAAGAAAAGAAAGGTAAAAGAGAACCTTCTGAGAGAGATTAGCATACCAGCTACTCTCACAGACAACAGATTCAAAACACAGAGGATGTTCCCCTGGGCAAAAATCTTAATACACACAAGAATACCCAAATTTGATAATTCCCTTAATGGTACCAAGACAAGTTACAAAGAAAATAAACATAAACCTATTTATCCCTTTCTAAAACTTACTACTCTGATAAGAGGCTGGTTCCTTGGTCTTTTTCACTCCGTCTGAAACTGAGACTCTAAACAAAGGAAAACTTCCCTCCTTCCTTTTGAAACATCTTGTTCCCCCATTGGTTCCTCTGGTCAGGTGTCAGCTAGGCTAGGTGAACTTCTTAACCCTTTACAGGTAAAAGAGGCATTAACCCTTAACTATCTGTTTATGACAGTCTCACATGACAATTTCATAAACATAATAGGGAAATGTGATCTACATAAAATTATTATAAGATGGGTGCATAATTGGTTGAAAGACCTTATTTAAAGAATAGTTATCAATGATTCACTGTCTATCTAGGAGGGCATATCTACTGTTGTCCCACAGGGTACAATGCTATTCAATATTTTCATTAATTACTTGGCTAATGGAATGGCGAGATTGCTTATAAAATTTACAGATAACAACAAGCTGGGTGGGTTGTTAGCACTTGGATAGTAGGATTAGAACTCAAAACAACCTTTACATATTGGAGAATTGGTTTGAAATCAGCAAGATTAAATTCCGTAAAGACAATTGCAAAGTAATTCACTTAGGAAGGAAAATTCAAATGCACACCTACAGAATGGGGAGAAACTGGTGGTAGTACTGCTGAAAAAGAACTGAGGGTTATAGTGAATCACAAATTGACTGAGTCAACAACATGATGCAGTTGCAAAAATGACAAATACCATTCTCCGGCATATTAAAAGGAGCATTGTATGTAAGATATGGAAGGTAATTATCTCGCTCTACTTGGCACTGATGAGGCTTCACCTGGAGTAATATGTCCAGTTCTGGGTACCACACTTTAGGAAATATGTGGTCCCTGTGGAGAGAGTCTAGAGGAGAACAACAGAAATGATAAAAAGGTTTAGAAAACCTGACCTATGAGGAAAAGTTTAACAACGGGTATGTTTTGTCTTGAGAAAAGAAGACAGAGGAGGGAGGGGATGGTAACAGACTTCAAATATGTTAAGGTCTGTTATAAAGAGGATGGTAATCAATTATTTTCCATGACCACTGAAGGTAGGCTAAGAAATAATGGGCTTAATGTGCAGCAAAGGAGATATTAGGAAAACAATTCTAACTACAAGGGTAGTTACACTCTGGAATAGGCTGTCAAAGGACGTTGTGGAATCCCATCGTTGGAAATTTTTAAGTACAGGTTGGACAAATACCTGTCAGCAATGGTCCAAGTTTACTTGGTCCTTCCTGAGCACATGGGGCAGGACTAGATGGCTTCTTGAGGTCCCTTCCAGCTCTACATTTTCGTTATTCTATATTAACTACTTTTTTTCTTTTAAATAGTAAACATTTGCTCATACACAACTTTTTTCAGCCATAGCTCTCAAAGCATTTCACAAAATATCAGTCAGTATCAGTATCCCCATTTCACAGAAAATGAGTCACAGAGAGGTGAAATGGCTTGCCCAAGGTCACAAAGCAGTTGAGTGGCTGCGATGGGATTACAACCTAGCTCTCCAGGTTTTTAGTCCAAAGTACTGCACTCTGGACTATATTGCCTCCTCTAAGGTGTTGAACCTTAACCAGTTCGGGCCAGGGATTTTCTTTCACTATGTATTTGTATAGTGTGTAGCAGAGTGGGTCCCAGATCTCAGTTAAGGCCTGTTTGCACTACTGCATTATAATAATACTTAGTAGTAGTAGTAGTAACATTTCTTTGTATGGGAAACCACTACAGTAGAGTTTAGCTCTCTGCAGCTTTTCTAATGCACAGTCAGTGCAGAGGGACACAATGTGGCTGACAACTGCACAGGGCTATGGGATGATATTTGAAAAGCTCTTGGCCTCTGTCCTTTTTGGCCCTGAGTTCTGGTCTCCTCTGCACTATGGAGTAGATAGGGCCCCATGAAACTAACTTGTGTTCAGAATAACATATATCTTTTGGCTACTGGTATTAAATTCTGATTATTTTGTTAACAGAAAATCATGAAACTGTAGGGAAAAGCTTTTAAAAAGCATTTAATTTAAACTGCAGCTTGTCAGCCAAATGTTTTTTACTGTGCTGACATGCACCTGCCAGACTACCTGCAGCAGAATTGGACTCATGATTAATGGATGCAACTCGGAATCCTTTCTGTAGGATGGGCCTGCAGGGCTCTGGTCATTTGGGATTTATTTATTCTCAGTGTGATGGCAAGTGCTGGAAATGTAGCTAAAACACCACCACGTCTAAAACTTGGCTTAAAAAAATAAGACTTTGTATGTCTCTACACCAAAAGAATTAAAGAAGGAAATACATTTAGGATTAAAAGATAACAGAACCATAAAAATACTGCTAAAATTCTTCCATTAGAAGATAATGGTACCATGCAGCTAAAATAAAAACCTTTTGGGGAAAATATTGCCATGGTTTCTCATCACTTTTTAAAGAAACCGTTTGTGTGGTATTTTCCACATGGCTAAACGTAGAGATGAAAGATTTAAATTATTCCCTTTCAGATGACAATTCACTTTTCATTTTCTATTAAAAATCATCAAATTCTGTTTATCGATCTAATCGATCAAATACTGCATGTGATTTTTGGAGTTGTTAGTATTAGCAGCTACTACAGTCCTTGAGCATTACATTTTCCTGTCCTAGAGGAGATATTTTGCTCTGCAAGCTAAATTCTATTGAATAATACTGTGTTCCTGCCTTTTTTTTTAAAAAAAAGGCAGTGAAAAGTGATGCTCCAGGCCTTGTACCATGGGTAAATCACTGGGATTATTAGTTCTCCTTCTACACATGTTATAAATATATTTATACCACAGAATAGCCCATTAAAACTCTACATATTTATGTTCACAATTAGTGATAGATCATTCTGAACATATTTTTTTCTTAAATTGTAAATTCATACAGCACAAAATCATCAGTTTATTGACCATAACTGATGCATGTACATGTGTATGCACACACACATGCAGAAAGAATTCCTCTGATGATCTTGCAATTTAAAATGGCATATGAAGCCAACTGTCTTCCTGTTTGCTATTAATGTGGGGGTGTAGTGAGGCTAGGGTATAGTAAATTCCCATGAGAGTGCTAGTTTTGCTGATACGGTACACCAAGCTTTTTGATAGTGTTGATTTCATGGTTGATCTTGCACCACTGAAGTCAGTAGGAGCCAGACTGGTACCCTAAAACAAGGTCTGGAGGGAAGGACAATAAGAACAACCAATCCAGTAGCACAAATAAAACACTTTGTCACAGATGCTGGGTAATGAAATCTTTATACCCCACAATATGTTTGTTGTGTGTGTGTGTGTGTTTGTATATGAATAGATATACATAATTTATATTCACACGCACATTACAGTGCAAACAAAGATATATCTTAGTCCTAGTACTCGGTAAACGAAGGTTTTGAGGGTAACAATGAATGTTAACATTTTATCATAAATACTGTAAGCTAGAAAATATACTTCTAAGTGTAAGTTGAAAACATTTAATCAGCGCATATTATAAAATGTTCTTGACATTTCAGTTTAGATACTTTAGTAGATAGACAAGCATGAGTCATATCTGTCAGGTTTTTCAGCATAGCAGTACCAATTCTTGCCATAGCTTTCTGTTACTGAACTAGAAATTTGCCCTTCAGGGGTCTTAAGATCTGTCTCAGCATTTTGTCTTTTTTTACATTTTTATCATAAATCCCATCATGCTTGGGGACTCGTGTGCATAGGCTAAAATGGAAGATATGTATCTCAAATGATATGCTAGAAATACCTAACTTGAATTCCAATTAAATGAAACAGTTCAGATTTTAACTGACATCATAGTAGATAGATTACAAATTGGCAATTTCAGAAATGTCCAAAAACCTGCAGATTTTATCTGCCAAATGGTGATCAGTCATTAGAGTGGACTTGACCAAATAATGGAGACTTCCCCCAGACTACTGGCTGTACTTAATGTATATGGGCCAGATTTTCCACTGGTGTAAACTGATGTAGCTGGTCTAAATTGGTGTACCTCTGTTAAATCAATGGAATTATATTGATTTATATTAGCTAGAAATCTATCCCTGTGTGTCTATCATATTAACACAGCTGAGATTTGAAGATGGACCCTCATGGTCCAAAAGCCAGGGCATCTAGGAGATAAGCATCAATGTTGATTGATAAGTGGCATTATGCTTCTCTCAATGGAAGTTACTGCTTTTATACCTTACACTCTCATAAGCTCATAGCTACATACAGATAGATCCCAATTATCCACGTTTCACATAATTGGAATTCAGATTAAACAAAATTTGTTTCTGAGTTTCAGACTGGGGAAAGAGATGATGTATCCAAATTTTGAATAATCTGAAAGTTGGATCATAAAGTTTTTTGTGTAATCAACATTTACCTATACCTCTTAATATGTGTTTCTTTCTCCTTTGTTAAGACCATTACACTGCTTTAGGCTTCCTGTCATTTGAATTGTTGATCAATAAAACAGAAGTCATGATTTGCCAGTTCTCTGTTCCCTGGTGACAAGATGACAGAGTATTTCCTTCTATTCATTAAGTTTTCCTTACTGGCAATTTGCTTCAAACAGTCAAAAAATCACAGGCCAATCTGTTATGGATCAGATGCAAACAGCAATACAAAATCAACTTTATGATTTAATTTTTCTATAGGCACATTATATTTCATTAGTGTAGCATCTCCATGGGTTGTCTTGTTGAAATCCTTGAAGCTGAAATCTACAGCATCACTTTTAAGGATAATTATCCCTTATTACACCTATGGGAAACCTCTAGGATTTAAATAAAAACGTAAAATTTCTCCTAAAAATATTTTCCAATATCCAAAAAAATCATTCTCATTAGATGGATTTTCACTTAAAATCCTCAGTGTTTGACCTATTTTAAATTTTGATCTTGCAAAATTGAAAAACTAGGTTTTGAAATAGCCCTTCTCCCTGCTACACACTCTAATAATTACATGTAAGAACGGAGTTTTGTTACAAACTATTCACCACCTGTAATCTGGAGTAGATTAGTGAGATGTTTTCATGGCAAGTGAAAACTTCTCAAGTTGTTTCTGAGAAAAGCAAAATATTTTGCAGTTTCAACTCCATTTTCTATGGAAATTTGGGATTGGATGAAAGTCTATTGAGTCCCAGGACTTACATTCGTCTGAGATTCAGCCACCTCCAAACATCACCAGGACTGTATCCTCCCCTATCTGAACATTGTCCCTCCTGCTCACTGGGACCCTTTTTAGATAAGTTCATGGAGGATAGGTCCATCAATGGCTATTAGCCAGGATGAGCAGAGATGGTGTCCCTTCTGTTTGCCAGAAACTGGGAATGGGTGACAGGGGATGGATCGGCACTGGTGAAGCCACATCTGGAGTACTGCATCCAGTTTTGGGCCCCCCACTGCAGATAGGATGTGGACAAATTGGAGTCCAGCAGAGTGCAACAAAAATGATCATGGGCTGAGGCACGTGACTTATGAGGAGAGGCTGAAGTAATTGGGCTTATTTAGTCTGCAAAAGAGAAGAGTGAGGGGGGATTTGAAAGCAGCCTTTAATTATCTGAGGGAAGGTTCCAAAGAGGATGGCGCTTAGCTGTTCTCAGTGGTGGCAGATCACAGAACAAGGAGCAATGATCTCAAGTTGCAGTGGGGGAGGTCTAGGATGGATATTGGGAAACGTTATTTCACTAGGAGGGTGGAGAAGCACTGAAATGGTTTACCTAGGGGGGTGGTGGAATCTCTATCCTTAGAGTTTTTTAAGGCCTGACTTGACAAAGCCCTGGCTGGGATGATTTAGCACAGGGGTCGGCAACCTTTGGCATGCGGCTCGCCAGGGTAAGCACCCTGGCGGGCCGGGCCAGTTTGTTTACCTGCTGCATCGGTAGGTTCAGCCAATTGCAACTCCCACTGGCCGCGGTTCGCCGCTCCAGGCCAATGGAGGTGGTGGGAAGCTGCAGCCAGCACATCCCTCAGCCCGCGCCACTTCCCACCGCCCCCATTGGCCTGGGACAGCGAACCACAGCCAGTGGGAGCCATGATCGGCCAAACCTGCTGACACGGCAGGTAAACAAACTGGCCCGGCCCGCCAGCGTGCTTATCCTGGCGAGCTGCGTGCCAGAGGTTGCTGACCCCTGATTTAGTTGGTGTTGATCATGCTTTGAGCAGGAGGTTGGATTAGATGACCTTCTGAGGTCTCTTCCAACCATAATATTCTATGATTCTCTGATCACTTGATGATGACCTGTTCTGTTCATTCCCTCTGGAGCACCTGGCATTGGCCACTGTCAGAAGACAGAATACTGGGCTAGATGGACCTTTGGTCTGACCCAGTTTGGCCCTTCTTATGTTCTTATCTTCCCTTAGGATTTGTAGTGGGGGTATTATAGGGTGACCAGATGCAGTGCTTAATTTGTAATTAAAGAGATGCCAGGGCTCAAGCCTCACCCCCACCCTGAAAAAAAAAAGTGGCCCGATTTTTTCACACTTGCTATCTGGTCACCCTAGGATTCTATGTAACAGTTTTCAGTGAATATATGGGAGAATAAAATCTGGCTACATGCCAATAAGTTATGTCCCTAAATCATGGGCATGCGACAGGATTTGCTGGGTGCGCCATCTGTTCTTAGACCTCATCCTCTGCCGTGAATTTCTAGTTGCAGCACCCAAAAGTCCTTCCTGGCCTCGGTGTGAGGTTAGTGTCATTTTAGCTCATAGTCTGCAGAGGAACAGGATTTCACTGCAGTGTCCACTAACACTAAAGTGAAGTTTTGTACTTCCAGAATTCCTTCCACTCTTCCTCCTATCTCAGCACTCCGACATGAAGGATTTTGAAAGAATTTCTTACATAATATACCCAGAGATTGAAGTCAGTCTCTCACCACATCTAGTGGAGTTATGTCAGACTGGCCACTGAAAGAGGAATATACCATGAAACACCAAGATAAAGAGGCAAGGACTTACAATAAGATGACCAGAAGGCAGTCAATGTCCTCTATTGACTACCTTGCAACACTCTTCCTTTTAATGGCTTTGACCTACTATAGTTTTTCCCAAGGGAGGAAAGGACTAGTTCCCTTTGATGCATTTTTTTTAAGATTTAGGGGAAGATTTTGAAATGTACAAATGGTAGCTAGGTGCCTAGATACCATTGGTAGTCAGTGAGGACTGGGCACTTAGATGTCTCTTGTGTCTTTGAAAATCTTCCACTCAGCTTTCTTTGACTTTTTTAATTTTGAAAATGGCTCTTCCCAACAATGAAACTTCTGGGAAAATGCTAGAAATGTTTGCATGCATGAAGAATTGGGTAGGGTCGGGGGAATCAAATAGTTGGGGACACTTCAGTCCTCAGTTATTCAGAGCAGCCTCAGAAATCCATGGAAACCATCTGGGTACATCTGCAGGCAAAATTTGCAAAAAATCTGAGCAAATTCTTCTCATAGGTTTAACTTTTCTCCCTTCCAGCCCTACCACCTCATTTGCATGCTACACACTTCTGCAGGAGCTAGCCCATGTAAAATGTTCTCTTTTATTTCAATTAATAAAACTATCATAATGATATAAAGGATTGCTGGTCATGAAAAGGGCACATTTCAGTAAGACTGTCCTTTAGATTTATTTTAACCTCACCTCCCTGCTTTGTAACTATATCATTTAAACCCCTTAGTCCATTTAAAAAAAAATCTTGAGCACATTTATTCTGTTTGCCATCTTATTTCATATATTGTCAAGTAACAAAGACCACTGAAGCTAAATAGGTCACCTCAAAGTCTTCTCTTTTCCAAAGAGAATAAATGTAAACGATTTTTCCTAATAACAAATATTCTGAAAGCCTGAACTCTCCCATCTGTTTTGCCTTCTGCACGCTCCAATAGAGTAATATTTTTGGTATGAAAACAAAGCCAAATATGGCAATTTAGACAATGCGTAGCTAAAGCTTAATATAAATGAATATATATGCATGTGTTTTGATTTGTATGCTATCCCAATTGCCTTTTCTACTTTCAGCTTCAGATGGCTTTAGGGATTTCCTCTACACTAGCCTTTAAATCATGGTCAGTAAGGTACACGATGTTCCATTAATAATATATGTGATCTCTCTTTTGGATCATTGTTAATTCCAGAGCAAAAGTATGGGGAATTTCACTGAGAAAAGTGTAGTTAACTAAAGTAGGGATGAGCAAAGTGGTTCACTTAAGATAAGATTTCCCAACAAACTTTTTATTGTCCTTCAGACTGAACCTGAAGCAAAAATTTGTTATGATTCTTTAAAGTTTGCATAAGCGTGAGGCCTTCACTCCATCCCATGATCTGCCACTTACCTGCAATGGCAGGTCCTTCTTCAGGTGTCTTTACCTCCCATCTCTGGGCAAGGTGACTCCACCCACTCCATCAGTGTTTTTACTTCACAATAAGAAAAAGCAGCTCTTTCCCCATTCTTTGATCCTATGTAGTAAACTATTTGCCTGGGGAAAAAAGGGACCCTTCACTGGCCTCTGCTGCTTTCAGCTTTTGAAAACATAAAGGCATAACTTGGTTTATCTGCAATTGACACCCTAAAGTGCATCACTTACTTAATTCTAAATCTTGGTGGTTTTTTTCCATACCTCGTGTTGACAGCTGGTAATTGTGGAGTAAGGAGTTTTAAGAACTGTAGCCATTCTGCATGCGGTTTCTGCAGCTTCACATTCTGCAGCATTCTGTGTGGCAGAGTTCAGGCAGCTTGCTGGTCGGTAGTAGTTACAGCTGGAGCTAGACTCAAAGAATAAAATGACTGAGTGTAATTTGTAAACAAAGACCTCTTTTGGTTGTGCTAGTTTTATTTATTCATTTATTGGTTATTTTAATTGGAGCAGGGCAACAAGAAAAATAAAATGATCATTAATTTAAAAAAAGGATATTGTCTCATTGGACTACTGGAAAAACATCTGCTGAGCCTCCAAGCATAGCCCTTGTTGCTGAGAATAGTAGACAACCAAGTATAGTATTGGTTAAGTGAAGTTACCAACCACAAGAAATGCAAGATTATGAAAATGAAATATTCCTCCATTTTTTTCTGTCCAACAGTAGTATTGCAGGAGAATCCTGTTTAGGTGATGGATGACTAAAAGGAAAGTCACTAAAAAACAAACAAAATAAAACTGAAGGCCTCATCCAAAACTGATTGAAGCCAATGGAAATTCCAAGTTTATTTGCTAAATGCCATGCAACTGATCACTTACCTACTGCTGTTTCATTTCATGTTCCCTGTAACTCTGATTCACAGAGCACACAATATCATCAGCTAAATAAAGCAAACAGGGAATTGTGTCTATTCAATGTTCTGTGTTTCATTCTCTTTCTTCTACCAGTTGTGTCCTTTTATGGCCCAAAAAGTATGTGAGCTGGCAAGTCACATGAAATCCAAAATTGTCTGGGGACTTGGTTGCAGGTACAGTCTCTGAAACTACTTTTACGTTTTCTTTCTTTTTTTTTTTTGGTAATTGACTAGATTTCAGGTTGCCAGAGTCCCTTTAAATATATTTCATTGTTCGGATATTTCAAGCCTAAGGTCTGGGTTGCTCAAGACTATGCAATGTGACACTACAACATGTCTCTTTGGTATGCTAATTGTTTCCTCCCAGCTGTTACAAGAGCATCTGTTGCACATTGCACACACAGAGCAACGCCCAGGGTGCAGCCCTACTCATTACCTTCTGCTGTTGATTCTGCTACCTCCAGGCTTTTAAGGTCCATTCTGAGGCCCCTATGGAATCTGTTAACAGCAGTTGCAAACAGGAGAGAAATTCAAGTAAGCATAAAAGTTACAGTTCAGAAACATTTCAGTGACACGTGCCAAACAAGGTATGACTGACTATGATTTGTGCAGTGATAGGAAAAGCAAAGAGGAGTTATTTATGAATTTAGATGTATACACTAGAGGCAAAGCCCCTGTCTATGGCTTTATATGCCTTGCCATATGTTAAAAATGTAATTGTGCTAGTATTAACAAAAGCAAACACAGAAGCTTCTCCAAAACCAGCAAGGAAAAATATGTAACTCACCCCAGCTACAACCAGCAGCCTGTCCTGAAAGCTCAGAAAAGAGATGTGCATTGCAGCAGGCCCTGAAGATCAAAGTGTCTGGGCTATTTTGGACCACAGTAGTGGGGGCATGAGTTCCAGTTCAGGCTCCAACTTAAGCACCTCTGCAGACCCCACAGCTGTGGCAACTAAGCATTTCCCAAGGCTATTAGTTATTCTAGGATATTACACTCTGTGTCAGAGAAAGATGATACAGTGGAACACAAATATAGTGATACTTCACTTGTGTTAACTAGAACAAAACTTACAAATTAATAACAATAATTAATGAATCTTTTGCACTTATATAGGATTTTTCAGCCAAAGATCTTAAAGCACTTCAGTAAGATTGGTAACTATTATTATCATCCTTTTACATAAAGGGGAAATGAAGCATAGAAAGGTTAAGTGACTTATCCAGGAGGCACATGTCCACACAGCAAAATAATAATAAAAAAACCCCTACAGCAATTACTCTTAGCTTCTGTGTCAACTTACTCAGGCTCATGCTATAGGGCCATATCAGTGTGGTTATTTTCACTTGGGCTGGACCCCAGGCTCTAAAAACTGGCAAGGGGGGAGAGCCCGAACTCCAGCCCAAATGGGAAAGTATGCCCTTCTATTTTTAGCCCTGTAGAGCAAACCTGAGTCAGTTGACCGGGCTCTGAGACTTGCATCACAGGGTTTTTGTTGTTGTTGTTTTTTAATTCTTTTTTAATAAAATAAAAAAAAAATCATAGAACTGGAAGAGACCCTGAAAGGCCATCGAGTCCAGCCCCCTACCTTCACTAGCAGGATCAAGTACTGATTTTTGCCCCAGATCCCTAAGTGGCCCCCTCAAGGATTAAACTCACAACCCTGGGTTTAGTAGGCCAATGCGCAAACCCCTGAGCTTTTTTTGGCAGTGTAGACACAAGTGTCAGTGGCAGCAATAAAAGCTAGGTCTTAAGGCAGCGTGGCCTCCCTTTGTCTCAGTGCATTGCAATGTGCAAAGTGCAGTTCTTTTTGGGAGGAACCTTGTCTTGTAGGGATTGATCCTACAAGGCGCTGAGTACTCTTGATTGCTGCTGAAGTTTATGGAAGCTAAGAGTACTCAACTCCTCTTGGAAAGGGGCAAATCTGCAGCGATGATAATCTGTGAAAATAATCATTTCACTGTAAAAAAGTTCTACTGTGTATCTTTCAATATACTGTACACTTAGGATAGAACAGGTCAGACTTAGCTTTTGGTTTGCAATAAAGGTCCTAAGTGAGCCACAGAAGTTTAAGAAACTAAGAAAAAAAACGAGTCAGTGGCTCAGTTTCAATTAGAAGCCCTTGATTCTCTTGGGGTATGTCTACACAGCAAAGAAAAACCCCTGGCTGGCCCATGCCAGCTGACTCAGGCTGCGGGGCTGTTTCATTGCTGTATAGACTTCCGGCCTCAGGCTGGAGCCCAGGCTCTGGGACCCTCCCACCCTACAGGGTCTGAGAGCCTGGGTTCCAGCCCAAGTCTGAAGTCTACATACCAGTGCAACAGCCTTGCAACCCGAGCCCTATGTGCTCAGGTCAGCTAGCATGGGCCAGCTGTGGATTTTTCTTTGCTGTGTAGACATACCCTTGGTGCCACAGCCTTTGCTCTAACTACTATGGACCATTGCCCTCTGCTGGATAGAATCAGAACTTCTGAGTTGTGTGTCATATGCCCTTTATTGCTAGTAGTCAGCAGATTCTTTTTTGCCTCAAGTGGTAGAGAGAGTATCCATTATTACAGTATCCTGACATTTAAAGTGGCCATAATATACAGAGCACTGGTAACTATAACTGGTTGAACAATTTAGAAGAATGGTTATGAATATACTCCCCTTTTGACTAGTTGCAACTTCACAAACCTTTCTAGGTTTCTGAAAATATATCTGTTTATTTTCTTATGTGATCTCCAGATGTACTCAGTGAATATCTTCAGTTCCTGGGTTGTACGCAAAATAGACTATTTAATATTCATTAGTCATGTTGTATGACCAGTTGCTTAAGACTCATGGTATTGTTTCTGTTCCTGATTGAAACTCCTTTATAAACTCTAAAATAACAAAAATACAAACTTCTAGTATGTGTTTAGCATAATCTTGTGTTAAAATCAGGGCTGCCCAGATGGGGGGGTGGGGGGGAAGTGGGGCAATTTGCCCCAGGCCCCCATGAGAATATAGTATTCTATAGTATTGCAACTTTTTTTTATGGAAGGGGCCCCTGAAATTGCTCTGCCCCAGGCCACCTGAATTCTCTGGGCGGCCCTGTGTTAAATTGGTGACAATTTCAGGATTCACAGATAATTTCAAACTAATTGTTTGTTCTAAAACTAGGGAATAATGAATCATGTGGCCCCCCACATCTATCTTGGAGCTTATATTTGTGAAATTATAATTA
The DNA here is from genome assembly GCF_020497125.1 of Mauremys mutica. NCBI lineage: Eukaryota > Metazoa > Chordata > Testudines > Geoemydidae > Mauremys > Mauremys mutica. Next base: position 127,111,099 of record NC_059073.1, on the reverse strand, counting down.
AATATTTTTTCTATTCAGCCAGCATTAGCATTTACTATGAACAGGGGCGGCTCCAGGCCCCAGCACGCCAAGCGCGTGCTGGGGGCGGCAAGCCGCGGGGGTTGCTCTGCCGGTCGCCGGGAGGGCGGCAGGCAGGGTGCCTTCGGCGGCATGCCTGCGGAGGGTCCGCTGGTCCCGCAGCTTCATTGGACCTACCGCAGGCGTGCCTGCGGAGGGTCTGTTGGTCCCGCGGCTCCACCGAAGCCGTGGGACCAGTGGACCCTCTGCAGGCATGCCTGCGAGAGGTCCACCGGAGCCGCGGGACCGGCGAGCGGCAGAGCGCCCCCCGCGGCATGACGCCATGCTTGGGGCGGCGAAATGTCTAGAGCCGCCCCTGACTATGAAGTCCTAGGCAACCACAGATTCGTAATTGTATTATACACATACATTTTTTGTCTGTGTGCTTCATAGATTGTGTGGACAGGTGAATACAAATTTGCACAGGATAAACCAATATTGCATTCCCTACTGTAGGCTCCTCAGCTGAAGTTCACTCTTGTATACTGTCAGTTTCCTAAACTGCTTTCAGAAATATGAAGGCTGAGTGACAGAGGTGACTTATCTTGACAAGGGCTGTTGCTGCTTGAAGAGAAGAAATTGCAAAATGAGAGAACCAAGAGAGAACTTTTGATTTTCTTGTTGTATACAGTGCTTCTGCACTGCCCAAGACACAGAACTCCCAATGAGGAATAATTTATCTATAGGAGAAATGTCAGGCTCAAGTATACATTAGATTTATTTTTAAATTTTATTTTGTGTACATAATGTGGAAGGTAACAATGGATATCCTAGTCACCTATTACTTTCAGTACTCTGTGGCTGTATCCTATTAACCTATCCTCTTTTCTAATTATATATATATATTTTTAAATTTCATACTTTAACCATTTTGGGCAGGGACTTTGTCTTTCTATATTTCTGCATGGTCCTTGCATACATGGAGACTCCAGTCAGTAGGAGCGGCAGGCAAAGCTGCAGTTGGAGGGAATAGGTAAAATAGGGCCCAAACAGGGCCATCCCTGCCCCCAACAGTTTTCCTGGACCAAGAATTTGCAGGTGAGACTCTCCACCACTTGGGAGACATGAGGCCCTAGGTGGTGCCTTGGGGACAAACTGCAGAGAGGAACTGGCCAGATACTCTAGCTGTGGGGAGCAGCTGCAGAAACAGCCAAAGCAGGGACCTTTAGACATTCAGTGTTAACAGGGTTTCTCTGCCCCGTACTGATTGGCGGTTTGCTCCAAGCTTCTCCTTCCGCTTCCTTCAGTGTCTTCACCTCACCGTCACTCCATACCTTGTAGCCTTTTATTTTATTTAAAGGGAACTTAGTGATGTTGTATTAGTCAGCTGTGTTTGCTACAGCTTCTGGCTCAACAGAGTGAAAATTGACTCTGGTGCTTTTCTCAAATTTTGAGACTCTAGAAACACACAAAGTCCAAGAATCATTCCCACAGACACAATCACAAGTACAAAGTCTTGTCCATGCTACAGGTTTTATTAAACCAAGAAGTAAAGTTACAATTAACCATGCATATAGAAATCCTGCAAAAACCCATGCAATAATTATAACTGTAGTCATACATCCTCAAAAACATTCTAGGATCTGATAGATCGCTCAATAGATGATCATTGTTAGAGGTTGATCCTTGGGTCTCCCCACTTTTACCAGCCATGGAACCCTCTTTTATATTGTAATTCTGACCACACCTAACACCTTATGCATATGCATGAAAGTGTCAACCCTCTTTTCCTTATCTATACTTCCACACCCCACGAATCTTGAAGTACCTCATTTTTAAGAAGTTGTTCTTAGTCCTTCTTCTCATTAGCACAATATGTACTCCGCAGTCAGGATCAGATATTTAAAGATATTGCAATCAAATGTCTAGTGTTCTTGGACAACACATTGCTATTGAGAGCCACTTTTCTGTAACATCGCCTACTGGCATATTTTTACAGTAATTTTGTGACTGTACTAACATAGAGTTATTCTTCAGTCACGCTCATGCTTCAATAAATTTGTTAGTCTTTAAGGTGCCACAAGTACTCCTGTTCTTTTTGCGGATACAGACTAACACGGCTGCTACTCTGAAACCACTCATGTCAAGCATTCTTAAGTCTATGGCCTCGTATGGCTAAGCTAAAATCTTACAGTTCTCAGCCTGTAGGCCTTGCGTTTCAAATCTGCTTTACTTACCTACCTAATACAAAATCATCACTCCTAAATACTTATCAATCTTATACTTCTAAAATCCTACAACTTAAATCCTTTTAACATACATTGATTATCTATGAAATAGCATATGAACTGACTATAACACCACCTAACACAATGACAAATGGATGATGAAATGAACTAATTGCCTACAACCTGCTGCTCTTAACCTTCTTCTTACCTGTTTTGTTCCATTCATCCTCCTTTCCTTCCTTTTTTATTCCATGTAGCTGATACCCTCCAAAGTAAACCAGCCACCCAAAAAATCGTGGTATTTACACAATATTTCCAAGCATCCCATTGTTCACTCTGTTTGTGTGTTATACACCTACCCCAACCCTATGACTCTCTTGTCTTGAAGATGGGATGGATCACTCTATAATTGTTCTGTTCTGTTCATTCCCTTTGAAGCATCTGACACTGGCCACTGTCAAAAGACAGGATATTGGGCTAGATGGGCAATTAGTCTGACCCACTATGTCTGTTCTTATGTCTATTTAGATTGTAAGCTTTTCAGGGGAAGGACAATCTGCTAGTCTATTTGTACACTGGCTAGCACAATGGGACCCCACTCATGGTTGGTTCTTTGGCACTGCCACAATAAACAGAACTAATAAGAGGCAAATCCTTAGCTGGAGTAAATGAATTGAGTTCAGTGGGTGTATGACAATTTACAAAAGCTGCAGATCTGCCCCACAATTTTAACTATTAGCTCTGAGGCACCTTTTCACCATGACTATAGGTCTTATGTGTTCTCATAGATGCTATTTCTCCCCAAACCTTGTAATTTTAAAAATACAGTTATAAGAGATTAGCAGTCACATTACTGCTGTTCATTGGACATACTTTGGATTTCACTAGTTTGCTGGAATGATTTGAGTGTAATGAGTTATTCTTACCATGGAGCTTGGAATGATGCAGGACAGAGAGGCAAGTCTGAAAAATCCACTTTTCATAGTTATTATTTTCTACCTTGAAAAAGTTGGGAAAAAAAAGGAGGAAAGCTTAAAATTTGTGGAGGGGGCCTGGTTTCCCAGTTTTTACTGTTTTCTAATTTATTACAGTGGGAGGGGCGAGAAGAGGGAAGTGGGAAAATAAAACCTCAAATCCAAAAACTGAAAATGGAACACCAAAAAAATTATTTTCCAAAAACTAAAATGAAACATTAAGTGAAATGAAACTTGTTTTTAATATTTTTCAAAATGTCAATTCAAAGCAAATTTTTTATTTTGAATATTCTCAACAGAAAATTGGGAAAAATATCAGTCAACATTGGCCATGAAAAATTTCAACAAAACCACATTTTTGGATGGGAAAATTGTATAGTAAATATTTTTTGTTTTGGACCAGCTCTGCTAGCTCCCACCTTTGCTAACACAGTCATGGAGATCTAACTGCCATCATTTCCAACTGCAAAATTGCACCCAGAATTATTAGCAGGTGCAAAATGGCATGCAGAAAATGGAAGACTGTTTTTAAACCTCAAGGAACCATATAGGAAAACTTACTTCAGAAATAAATGGAGCTATATACTGAAGGATAATATTAAGCTGCATGTTTTCAAAGGATTTATGTAAGAGAAAGAAATAAAAGAAACTTTTTATTTAGTTACAAAGTTCAAGTTTTCATTATGCAAAAGGTCCAAATTTGGAGGAACTACAACATGCTGAATGAAAAACAATAATACCCAATATGACAACATCCTTCCCCAACCTTGGCCTAAGACAACCAGATCAAAAACAATTACAGCATGCAGTAATCTTGTGCAGATTTTTAATTAAAATGTATTCATCTCACTATGTAGAGGATTCTGGTGTCAAGGATCATCTGAATAAAGAGATGGTAGTAGACTTACAAAAGTTGCTGTTGAATAGAGAGATAATCCTGTATAGATAACAATGCTAATGTTAAAATATTAACACATTATTGAATTTGATTATTGTAATATTTGCAAAGTGAAAGCTTAGTGCATGGATCAAACATTCATGATAATATTTTAGTAGTACTGCTTCCTCTGCCTGTATTTGATAGAAAATTAACTGCCACTTTCCATTTCACAAAAAGCTGTGCGATGCCCAGAAAGTCTGCAGATCTTAGCTTCTAATCTATACTGAAGACTATCCAAACCTCTGGGTTTAACCTGCCATACAGCTAACTTTCATGGCTACCTGGTTCCTGTATCTGAGACATCTCCACCCTCCTTTTCCCCTCATATTTCTTTTAAAGGACTGAAGGCTTCCATTTGTTGATGTCTGTGGGTTCTTCTGCTGAACAACATTATTCCTTGCATAGGTTTAATTTCTGTTATGATAAAGACTGGATGAAAGTTTTAGGTAGAAATCCAAAACTTCCCAGGCCATCTCACTATGACCCAGATAGCTCATCAAACCATTTAAGGGAACATTTTCAGTGCAAAGTTAACCCAGCTACTTATCCAGGTGTTGCCCAACCATCCACACAAACCCTTCACCTGAGTTTAATGGTGTTTTCTATCCAGGCTAGCTGGCCCAGCTGGAGGTATGAGTTAATACCTGAGTGCTAGTTTCACTTGGGCTGGTAACCTGCTCAATTTGCAATAAGGGTGAAGGCTAAATCTCTTGAGTGTTGGTAGTCCTCCAACACCATCTCACAGTTCCTCCTGGGTGCCCAGAAGGACAGAGAAGTTCTCCCACAATTAACTGGGAAAGAATGAGAGAGTGGCTTCTAACTTGGATATATCTTTGCAGCGTGGCTACGCTAACCAAGTGCTCAGACACAGATGCTGGTCATCTGGGTTAAACCTTTAATGAAGACATACCTATATTGTGAGTCCACTTCAGCAGACAAAGCAGTGTTATGCAGTGTGGTACAATTGGCCCAGATAAGCCCTTTTGCTAAGAGCTCATTCTTGAAGTATATTTAGCAGGAAAGCCTCGCTGTGTGGAAAAGCATTAAGGCTAGATGAGCCCTGCATCACCCAAAGAAACACACAGACACCATGGTAGCTCAGAAGACCCTGCCTTCTGGAAGCTTGATCATTGAGTACAGGTGGTTGTTCACATGGTCTTTGTCTTGATTAAGTCAAATGATCCAGTTTAGGTTGCATTTACCTGATGTGCTATCTAAGCCTAAACTCCACTCAACCTTTTTCCTAGTGTAGTTTCAAGATAAAACCTAGCACCTCAAGGTAAAACCTAGCACTTAAAGGTAAAACTAGTGGGTCACTCTGTTGGGTAGATTCCTGCTGAGGCTTGAATTCAACCAGCTGAAATTGAACTACAGTCATTACCCTAAATCTACAGTTAAAAAAAAAAGGTTGAATTTAGCTAGCATGTGTCAGCTAAGACTGAACTAAATTCACTTTTCTAGACAAGAAAAAGCCTTGAAAAACATCTATTCAAGAAAAAATCTTGCAATGCAAAAGCCAAACTCGAGAACCTGGGTAGAATTGGGAGATTAGATGTAGGTGCTATTTGTTTGACAGACGTTTCAACCTCAACCAAAATCTAAATCCAGAGTTACTCAGGTTTGCACCCCTTGTGCTATCAGAACATACCCTAACCATATTTAGATGAGTGATGGCCCTTTGCTTGGTATTCATGGTGACCTGACTAGAGATAGTCAGAGAATCTGAACTGGATGGAAGAATAAAGAAAATAATGACAAATATTTGCTGCACTGTCGTTCTGCCATATTAGAACATAAATGTTTTACATTTTCCCTGAATGCTCAGCAGTTTGTTAAATTGCTGGTATTATCATATTGAATTGAACACTCTGCTGATGTGGCATTCCTGCCTCTGGATTCCTTGTGCTTTTCAGTTCTCCTTTCATCGACATAGAATAGTGTATTAACTGTTTTTTGCCTATTATTACTGTATTTGAACATGCATGTAGTACCCTTACTAATATGGCAGTCTTATTGGGTTTTTATATGAATGCACTCTTCTTAGTAAATCCAAAGAGAATATCAGAAAACAAAACAAAGATAGGAAAATTCAGACTAGGAGTATTAAGAAAACAATTAAAAATGTCCTGGAATGCGTAGTATGTTCTTAATTGCTCTTCTTGGACAGGTTAATATTTATGTTTTTATAGCAGTCATTTTAATCAAATTTGTCTTTAGTACTACATGGATACAGAGAGGATTTAAAATTAATGTTTATGATTAGCAAAGGCTCCTCTCTACTGTTTCAAAAAGAGCTAGTAGATACGGAGAAAAAAGACTGTTTAGTGAGTGAGGAAGATAAGTCTACATTGGGGAAAGAACTGAAGGTATTGCAAAGGGATTTGATTGGAGTGGTGCAAATAATGGATTTTTCAGTTTGTTGACAATTCCAGCAAAATTGGGGTGGGGGAATCATTTCAGGTTGGGGTGACCAGAAACAGATTTTTTTTTGAAATTTTCAGTGAATCAAAAAGTTTAAAAAAAAATCAGTTTGGATAGACTAAAATGTTTCATTGACTGGAAATGAAAGATTTTATTTGTATTTTAGGCATTTCATGTTTTTAATAAAATTGAAATATAAATTCTTTTCAAACTGAAAAATCAGAACATTTCATTTAAAAATATCAAAATGAAATATTTCACTTATTTTCTGATTCTTTTGTTTTGTTTTTCCCCAACCAAAACAATTTGGCAAAACCAACGTGAAGTTGTGAAATGTTTTAGTGTCACCAAATCTGCATTTTTCCCAGGAAAAAGATTTGGAAGAAAAAATTCACCGAGTTCTAGTTTTGTTTCCTGTTGTTCCAGAGAATACCGCACAACCATCCAAGTCATCTGGAATCTTTTCATTGACTCAGTGGACTTTAGATCAGGCTCCAGGGGAGCGCACAAGCTAGACACCTGGAATGTGCTCACTCTGATGGAAATGTTGCAGTCCTCCCAGTAAAAATCTCCAGGAAATCTCTGCCACTGAAGTAAGGCTGAAAATTGGTAGTGATTAACAAAAATAATTGTATTGTAGCTTGGGAGAGATTGATTTGTCCATGATTCTAGTGGATCCAGAATTCTTGGAAACAGAGCATTCTGATTGTAATGGTCTCATGTTGCCAAGGATTGTTACCTTATTACCCCTCCTGCCTCTAGCGACAGGTAGCCTTGCCTGTGGTGGCTAGCTCCCTAACACCACAAGTCTGTTATTAGCTATCCTCTGGGCTATGCCATGCATGTCTTTGCCTTGCAGGTTGACGGGAGGTGCACCTAATCCCCAAGTTCCCTTGAAACATTCCACTGTGATATCCAGCCCCTGAGAGTGGCTACTCACAGAAATCCCATATTCTCTGCCCTCAAAGAAGCAGAGTATCCAGTTTTACCTTAAATCACTGCTCCTGTGAATCACATAGCACTTGTAATTGAACAAGAGAAGATTTATTTATTTATTCAAATAAAAATAAGAAAGTGCAATGGAAACATCTGTTTACAATACAAAATAGCATCATAACATGTGAACTAGAGCCTATACTTATTAATAATTACCTTTCCTATCTTATAAAGTACATTTCCCCACAAAGTTTAGTCCATTGGAGAGCTGACTGTTTTACAGGATCCAGACTTTCATGGAAACACTCCTGCTGCACAAGATGTTTCCTCAGTGAATGGATATAGAGTGCCTTTCCCCCCTCTGTAATACTGAAACAAACTTTTGTCTCTATTTATAGACAGGACAATCTCCTGCCTATTGCAATGTTCCTTTTTCACTTTCACATGGTTTAGATGGTTTTCCATTGATATTCTTGGGATGGCTAGAAAACTGAGTTTTGCATTGCATCACTGGCTAACCAGGAAGGGCTGACATCTTTCTTCTACTTCCATGGGCCATCACTGCAATATATTATCCCCCTGATGACTAACTTTTTTATCCCAAGACCTCAAAGCATACTTTCAGTATAGTCACATTATTCCTTAAATATTCCTGTACATACATCTCACAATGATAATGAGTCTTGAAAAGTAATAAACTTTCTGCAGATACCTTACATGTTACCTCTTCAAGGCATGTGTTTGCTATAGTGAGATTCTCAGGACTGAGACATGAGTTGTTTGCAAAGAACAGGGGATTCTTTGCCAAAGGAACTTTGTGTCACATTGATATTCATGGATTGTCTTGGATTGCACTGCTATGAAGAATTAACAACTTGAATAGCAAGTGTATGAGTGCAGTTTGACTCTTCCATCCAGTTTGAAAATGTATCTTCACGGGCAAAGGAGAAGCTATAAATAGCTTTAATTGTGTCAGCCTGAGGGCAACTAATTAACTCTGAAGAAGGAGATGATGTCTTGCCTGGATGGACTAAGTGAAATATGGGAAATAAGGGAAATTTGATCAAGGCTATGGAAGAAAATCAATTTTCATCATGTATGAATAGAACAGTGTAGAGGACATTCAAGAAGTTAGCATCAGGACTCATTCTGGGGGTGGGCAAGATGGTTACACTGTGTGCCAACTTCCAGGGGATGCCACCATACCACTGTGGTGCTATTTTTTTGCTTCTCATGGGTGGGAAACCACCAGTGAAAAGTTTTCTGCCCTGGCCAAGGAAAATGGCTAGGGTCACTTCTTGTTAGCAGAGGGACAGTGGGGAGCGGGCGGATGGAAGCTGGTGTCATGGGCTTTGATGGATATAAAGATATAGTTTAGCCTACTTGTGTTATTGGTGCTAAAAATAAATAATTATCCTTATGAGAGAGAAGAGATAAATGGTCTGGTGATGGTGTGTGAACCAGAGAAGTGCTGTTAATGTAATTATATCAGTGGGGAAGAGACTAGCCAGTGGTTAGGCCATCACATTGGCAGCATTGCCACCAACCCGAAATACCAGAGACAGTGTCCAGATGAGAACTATCAGTATCAAGCCACTAAATTAAAAGAGTCTTATGAAACATGTTACCCTAGATATATACATTCTATGGAATCCTACACATTAATATATACAAAGATTACTGTGTTATGTCAGTCACATATCTTTGTGTATATCTTCTACCAAGATGCATTCTTCTTTGTACTTCCTATTTGTGTGAGTAGTTGTTTTTCACTCTGACTGCATGCTTGCATGGTTACCTTATTTACATTATCCTATTCTGTGATTTTTAATTACTCTTGGTCCTATAGTAATTACTGTTTTATCCTGAAAGCATTGCTCTAGTGTGGTCCATTATGAGCTTTAAAGTGCATATGTTCAGGTATCACAATAGCGTTCCTCTCGCATAAGGTTGTATTAAGCAATTCAGCAGCACTGGCTGTGTGTGACTGTAGAACATACTTAGTTGCATATTTTATGGATAATATAAATTCAAAAGACTTTTTATAGCCACAGGGAGGGACTTTCCCCCCTCTGATAAACACAGAAGAAAGATTTGCTCACAGGAAACAAAATATTCAGATCAAGTTGCTACTCACAAATCATTCTACAAGTAATGAAGCAGGTGGGTGTATTGGGCGGAGGGGGCGTGGGGAGAAAGGGGCTGTGTGAGGAGGGGGTAAAAGGGGTTGGTGTGGCAGGGGGAAGCTTCCACCAAAGACATTGCAAATGCATTTGCTTTGGTGTCAAAGTCTGCACTGCCACTTTGCCTCTAGACTCCATGGTGATGAATGATTGGGGGGAAGGGGAGGAGGAGGAAAGAGGAAGTTTCTAGGTATAGGATCCTTAAGCATCCTCTTTGTTTCTTTTTCAAAAGAGTGAAACCTTCTTCAGTATGTGGTGAGTTGGATATGCTTTCTAGAGCTATCAGTATTGTCAAATCCAAGCATTCCAAAAATCATTTTTTTTCTAAATTGATGCATTACTTTTATTGCCTTTTTGTTTTTGAGTCTTTAGGGTTCAAGCTTTTCTCCACTGGAGAACTGGATTTTGAAAAAATGAAAGTAGAGATTTCCATGTAATAATATGACTCTAGGAGCTGTTGCTTAAGAAAAATTACCAAATATCAGACTTGTGATAAAATTGTGAGAGCTGCTAGTTATTACTGACCTGGGATGACCAAAGTGAGGGTGATTATAGAGTGTCATATGAAGCTCCTTCCCTATAATCTCTGCCTGAGATGAGTTTCGTTGGACTGTCAGGTCCCACCACAGATTTAGAGTTTGGCATTATCATGTTACCTGCTAGTGGTTTGCCCAAGTGGCCTGCTAATCTTTGTTTCATGAAGCGTGAAACTTCATTTGTAAGCATTAAAGTCCAAAGGGGAAAAAGTGAAAGATAACTTAAAATGCTTGTGTAGTCTAGTGGAAAAAAACACCTATGCAGCAATTTTTTAATTAAATTATTTTTGATTAGACCAGGACTATGCACTGCATGCCATGCACTTTTCTATAAAGGCAGCAAAATAGTCAGCTCTAAAAAAGGTTCAGAATATTAATATCCTCAGCTGGGCATGACTAAAGGTTTGGTTTTCTTTGATTGCACAGAAGCAAGATTATATTTAATATAGGGTTTTTTTTAAATGCCTAATTTGAATCCTGAAAGATCCACATTTTCGTCTATTTTCTGCTTTTCTTCATTTAGCAGTTTTGAATACCTTTGTGGTTGAAAGGAAACTCACCATGGTTCCCTGAAGTGGACAATATGGAGGAAGTGACAATAGTAAGACAAAAATGTGTCTAGTACTAAAAGAAGAGTTATGCAAATATGGAGTGGTCAATAGGGGTTAAATTCCTTTACTGTAACATTGTATTGTTCCAAGGTTGACACCACTACTAAAGGAAAACTAGAGGAAGGGAGATGGTGGAGTAATGAGGGTAATGGCTCTTCCTGCAGTTTTGAGAATGTCACAGGTCTTTGGTCATTACTGGATGTGTTTAAGAACAGGCTAGACAAACATCTGTCAGGAATGGTCTAGATATACTTGGTCCTGCTTCACTGTGAGTGTGGGGGGAAGGACTAGATGAGCTCTCATGGTCCTTCCAGCCCTACAGTGCTATGATTCTGTTTTCGTACTTGTTTATACTCCTACAAATCCTGTTGACTTTACTGGAAGGTCTGAGCATCTCTGAATATCAGGCTACTTTTATTTAATTGCCTAAGCATGAATTCAGGTGCTTCTCTTAAGTTTTCCAGTTCTGAAAATTTTGACCTTAACATTCCTTGTTCCAGTTTTCACCATCTGTAAAATGCGGATTAGATACCTTAAATGGATGTGTCCCCACCAGTCTCTCTTTTCCTCTTGTTATATCCTTTCCCCTCGGTTTCTCTCTCCTTTTTATATTCCCCTCCTTTACTCTAACAACCCCTTCTCCACCACTTCAACCCTAACTCCTTCCCCACCAAAAAATCAATTTTAGAAATATAAATAAAACAAATAAAATGCATCATGGTTTTTTTTTTGTTTATATGTATAAAAAGTAAAAATCCATGGGGGAAGAAATGCATCTTCCTGTAGGACTGACATTTTGTTTGCTGATAGGTCTCCAGACACAAAATTTCAGTGGGTGCTTTGTTCAAGGCTTTTATTGGCAAATATCCAAGTGATAAAAGTATATTTTGTTGTGCCTTTCCCTCTCTGTGGTTGTCTCAGCCACGAAGATAATATTGTGAAAATCTCCCCGACATCAATCTAGCTTTTTCCCTGATTCTCACTCTTCCCCAGTTTCATATAAAAAATGAGAAGTCAGTGGCTAGGGGCCAAAGAAGCAAAGTCTGAACAGTGTGTGAAAGTAAACTTAGTTATAATATCTGCTTGGTCTTTCCCTAATGCTTTTTATTTTTTATTTTATTTATTTAGACAGTTTTGTTAACCATTCGCTTGCTTACAGCGACACCAAATTTATCTTGGATACTGCCATCAGCTCATCATCCTTAGCCTCAGCATTCAGTTTTATATTCAATCAATATTTTTTTTCTTTTGAGAGTTTCCAGTACTCTTTAATTGTTTACCTCACTCTGTCAGGGCTTCTGTGGTGAGTAATGAGAGACAACCATTACTTCCTGTGCCTGAGTAACAATGCTGTATGATATTTGCAAATAGAGTAATAGTGAAATTAAGGATTATTATGAAAGAGGGTCATAACAAATAACTTCTTAATGTGCTTTCAAACAGAAAATTAAATGCAAGGAGTGAAATCCTGGCCATATTGAAGATAATGAGAGCTTTGCACTGATTTCAGTATGGTCAGGATTTCACATCAGAGTTTCTGAATTTTTTTTCTGTTATTTGTAGTTGTATGTTTTATACTAAAAATATGATTGTGTGTGAGAGCCTGAAAATTGTGGTAAAAGAATACTGCAAGTTAAGGTGCCTTAACTACCATTTGTAATGTTTCAAAATCAACCTAGCAATATCTAGCAGTTGGCATTAATTGGAAAGAATGGTAGAACGGGTTCTTGCATGCACTTCCTTGAGTAGTTGAAACAAGGATAAAATAAAGTTGTTAGGCTCCTGAAATACAACTGAGATAACATTACCAGCATGGCAAATGCTTTCAGTGAAATTTTGAACCTTGAAATAAGACATTTTCATCATTCATTTGAGTTTGTGAAAATGTTACAATGAAAACCATAACATTTTGTTGGTTTGGCTCAAAATAAGACTGATTTGAGTGAAAATATACTCATATTTTTCAGCAAATATCTAGAAACTGGATTTCTAAATACAAATTTGCATTTTAAGAAAAAGCAATTTTCAGATCAAAAGATTCACTATTTGGTGGTGGTGTGTGTGTGGGGGGGGGGAGGGTTATTGTTCAATGAAAACTATAATATCCCTTCCTCTTCCTTACAATATGATTGGAGGGGGGGAAACGTAACAAAAAGCAAAAATTGAGCTCTACAACATGGCCTGGAACAACATTGCTAATCTTTTTTTGATTTAAAAATTGGTTGTTTTAAATAAATTCATTTTTTCCACACCACCTTCATGTATAATGCAATATAACTTCTGCATCTCCCAGAATAAAGATTAACATAGAGATGACTGAAACAAATAAGAATTCAGAAACGGAAAAATTATTTAGCAAGAACCAGAATGAAGGAAAGACAAAGAGGGTGAAAATGTGGTTCTAAGACCTGCTGGCTGATGTAAGTAATTAGGCATATATAGAGATAATACATCAATCCTAGCTAAATATAAATTCATACATTCTTATTTTTTATTCACTGAAAAGGTCTTTCATGCAGATTCTTGGTGTAACTGTCACAGTTCCATTGGTTTGACAATTTACCCCAGTGGAGAATCTTCCCCTGGCACCATTAGCAGTCTGTACTGGGAAGTAGCAGAGGCCTGAATCAGCAGTGAGTAAAAGGTTTGGACTCAGTTACACTGATAGAGCTAGGAAGACAAGCTCACCTAGGGCCATCTTAGGCATTATGTGTGTCTCAAGCCAGTGTTGTTTTAATCCCTAACTTCATTCAGAACTTAAACATTTAAAACTAATTCAAAATGAATATTCGGTGTAGTTTTTCAAAGGAATCATTTTACTCCATTAGTGCATGTATTCACAAACTGCACATTTTCGTAGTCGACTATAAGCTGGTAGCCAACAACTTCCAGTTTTTAATAAGACCATAATAATTTAATAGCACAACTGTTTATAAAGGGATACAAAGGAGTAAATTAGAGTTTTAAAGACTGTAATTTTCAACATAAACAATAGAGCACAATAGCTGTAAAGGAGAATTTACATTTCATTGTCTTATTTTTCCCAAGCTAAAATGATTTCTTTCTCTTTTGTAAATGCAATCATTTTTAAAAGAAGATATTGGACCACCAGAAACTGCATTGTTTGAAGCACTAATGCATTCACTTAAACCAACAAAAGCATGGAAATCCTGAGTAAAGGCTGAAATTCTGGGCTGACACTCTATATTGACTCATGTCTTGTGCCATTCTTCCTCTCACACTCCCACAGTGGAGTAAATTAAAGCCGGAATGTCAGTCTAGATTTTCAGCCTCTGCTATGAAGAAAAAGAACAGTGATGTCCACGTAAGTTTTAGAGAAAGGAGTAATTAGAATCAGAAGCTCATCTTTGAATTTCTTTGCACCCACAGGGTAAGTGGGGTCCCCCACAGTGATGTTACCTAAGCAAAGCTTTTGAGACGAATAATGAATCTGTCTGACCAGAAACAAACTGACTCTCATCCGTCAACTATGATGGGAAACTCCAACAACAACATGACTTATTTACACAAGCCTTTTGTGGAGAGGAAAAAAGAAAAATGCCACCCACAAAACTAGATGTGTTGTTCAAGCCTGTCATTAGTAATGGTTGATATCATTCTCCCCCACCCTGCCTCTTTTGTTTTTGTGAATACACCAAGTATAATGTACTAGTTTTCTTTTTCTCCACTTTTCCCATATAATTCAATTTCAGAACTTGGCTCCTCATTTTTGACTCTCTTTCCAAAGAATTATAATTAAAATACTGGTACTTTGCCTTATCTTCTTGGTCACCAAAATATCCAAAACACACTGAATATGGTTGACCTGGTTGAAAATTTCCTGTAGAAAATGTATTTCAGCAGAAAATTTGGCTTTTGATTACATGATTTTTTTTCTCCAAAAAGTATTTCCCACTGAATGTAGTTATTTTGTCAAAAGGTTTTAGCCAAAATCTTTTGAATTCTGAGTTTTCTCTAAAAATTAAAAGATTTCTGTGGAGAATTTCAGGAAAACCGGGAGGTTTTTTTCATTGTTGTCAAATTTTCATGAGGGGAAAAAATTGGACCAGCTTCTGTGTGCATGAATGCTTCTGTACACTCTATTACACAATGGGATACACACATACATATCTCAGTGTACTATATTATATGGTATATTAATATTCAGGGGTCAATCCTGTTTCCAATCCTTTCAATGAGCAGGTTAGACTCGGAGCCTTTGAGACAAAAATGCTATACCAATGGCATTTTAAAATTGAGAATATTAATTCCCAAAGACAGGAAGTTAAAATATTCATTTTCCCAGCACCTTTAACTCAGTCATACCATGACTAGATTGTATTTTATATTGATGAGTATATTGTCATGTACAGTTTAACCTTGGAGATGTGATAAAATTGTTGTGCAAAATATTCCGAATGGAATCTGAAAATCTTTTAATCTGGTTTTATTTTCGGGGGAGGGGAGAAGAGTAATACATCATGACTGACAGCTATTTAGTATGAGGTGACAGCCATTTTTAGTTCTGAAGCTCATAATAAATTTCAGAATAGCTTTGTGCAAATATAAATCCAGCCAGTTGTTCAGAGGCCTGGTGGAGGAGAGTCTTTTAAAAATTAACCCTCACATTCCACTGATCTGAGAAATAGAGAGACAGTTAGGACAGGTGATTAAACTTGTCTGTTCAGAATGAAATGTAACATGCCAGAAAGCAACATTTGTTTGACGGTATTAGCTGGGTGCTGATACTTTCTGGAGCTTTCTTTACTCACTCTGATTTTCAGTGTGGGAAGATATCATATACAGAAGGAGACCATCATTCTTATGCATTTCTCTTTTTATTGACTACAATAGACTTCAAAGTTCCCACTGACTTCAGTGGGGCCAGGATTTCACCTGGTTTCTCTGAGAACATTCCAAACCCACAAAGTTTAAGGGGCTTTTTCATTTCATGAGATGGATGAAATTCACACCTGGCACAATTTCATTGAAATCGAGGAGGAAGCCCATTGACTTTGCCCCATATTCCCATCCTTAACATATTGTATATTACTGTATTCAATAATAAAAAAGAGGGGGAGAGAGAGAGAGAGAGCAAACTAGACAGATCTGAACCTATTGTCAACATATTAATAGAAACTTAGTAATATCTTTATATAAATATTATCTTTACAACCTTTTTTTTCACACTAAAGCATTTAGCAAACGCTTGGGACTCTATTCTCCACTCAGTGCCAATTAATTGGCATTCATGTGAGTTGTATGGACACCAACAATGGTGGATAAGTCCCTAAACAAGGCAACAGCAATAGAGCTTAACTAATAAATGCAGTTTTTGATGTAAACTGGAGGGAAATTAGAGATGCCTAGAATGGTTATAGGAATGGTGAACAATGATGTCTCTACATTTTCCCACACATTAAGTAAGGCAATAACATGATAGCCATAAGTTTAAAACCTGTTTTGTCTTTCAAACTGAGCCCCATTTAAATAGCAATAGACACCTCTTAGAACCAAACAGGCATGTTTCAAATAGAGCAAATTGAGTCTAAACAGCAGCAAGTATTTACTGAAGAAATGTTCTGCGACTTCTCAGTAGTAGAAGAATGACAGATAGCATATTCAGTCTATAGCACCCCTGTCAGAAATAGATAATGCCTTATCTTTATCTCTTAGAACAGTTGTTTTGATGACCTGGTCTACAATGCATTTCCTGTAAACCTTACATTTTTCACCTGAACACTGTCCTCTAATCTTAAAAAAAAAAAAAAATAAAAATAAAAAAGGTACACCAAAAGGATACTGCATACCATTTACTTTTCTTCTGACAGTAGGAGTATGACTACAAAGCAGCTTGGAGTGTGCTTCCCAGCGTGGGTAGACATATATGCATTAGCTTTCCTCAAGCGCTTGAATAAAAAAACCCTCAAAACAGTGTGGCCAACGCAGCAAAGGTGGAATTTAGACTAGCCACCCAATGACTTACCCAGGAATCGGGTGGCATTGTATTCAGGTGGTTTACCCAAGCCATCACTCGTGTCACCATTACCATACTGCTATTTATAGCGTGCTCACTCAGCATTGCAAGCAAGTCTGTATACCCACACTGAGAGGCACCCTCCCAGCTGCTGTGTAGACCCTATGTGGTTTCCTAATTTGCTGGTTTTCTTTTTAGATCTGTAAATTTACTGTTGGATTTGAAGATGTTTGTACATTCCTAGGATCAAATCCTGAGCTCCTTACAAACTTCTTTCTTAGACCTCAAAATAGCAAAACTCCCACTAAAGACAGATTGATGGCTTAGGGAGTACAGGGTAGGATTTTCAAACGCACCTAAGTGACTCAGGGGTGCAAATCCCATGGACTTTCCTAAGTCAACTTGGCACACTATTACTTGAAGAATATACAGCAGAGCAAATAAACAAAAGTATAGCAGAGGATGTACACAGGCATTTGGGGACAGATTTTCAAAAGCACTTAGCATCCAGCAGCAACAATTATTCTTGACATAACAATTGTTATAAATTGGAGGGTAACTGCTTGCTGCTTCTCAGCGGGAATTGCTGGTGCTGAGTGCTTTTGGAAATCTGGCCGGTAACATATTGCTAATTTTTTATTTGTGGAGCAAAGTATATTTTGGCAGCTGTGAATAATGGGGAAGAAGGTATACCAGTAAATGTTATGCAGTAGATAAGTCTCACAGTTTATCAGATCTGTTAAGAGGAAAAGAAAATTAATCCAATCCACAGTTAACCAAATATAATTATTTATCTTAGGTGCTTGTCTGGCCCCCATTACCAGAGCATCTGAGTGCTTCTCAATCTTAAATGTGTTAATCTTCACTACACCCACATGAGATAGGGATATATTCTCCCCATCAGAAGTCCACATTTCAAACTGGGAATGTGATTCCCAGTTTAAGAAGACATACTTGTGCTAGCTCTGATAGAGCTAGCATGCTAAAAGTAAAGTGCAGTATGGTGCTGTGAGCTGCTAGCCAACTTGAGTGCATACCCATCTGAGATGCTAGGAACATAGGGTATGTCTACACTACCTGCTGGATTGGCAGGCAGCAATCGATCCAGCGGGGATCGATTTATCACGTCTAGTCTAGACGCGATAAATCGACCCCTTAGAGCTCTCCCATAGACTCCTGTACTCCACCACTGTGAGAGGCGCAGGCAGAGTCGACAAGAGAGAGGTAGCAGTCGTCGCACCGCGGTGAAGACACCACGGTAAGTCGATCTAAGTACGTCGACTTCAGCTACGTTATTTACGTAGCTGAAGTTGCGTAATTTAGCTCAATCCCCCCACTGCAAGTGTAGATCAGGCCATACTCAGGTTGGCTTATACCTCCTTGCCACTAGCACCACTGCAGCTACACTCTATTCTTAGCATGCTAGCTTCACCAGAGCTAGCATGGCTGACTTCTCAAGCTGGGAATCACAACCCCAACTCAAAGTGTGGACATACCCTAAATGTCTTGAGCAAGGTAAAATAAGAGGCCTGTGGTAGAGTAGGGAATTAAACTCATGTCTCCTAAATCCCAAGCTACTACCCACTGGTTATCCTTATGCTGTCATTTCTGGTGCAATGAAATTTCATTGTTTTCAATAGTGTTATTTCAGGAATTAAACTGCCTCATAGTTCCCCAATGTAAATTGTGATCCGGGGCCAGACAAAATGTAAATGTGCTCTACAAAAGGCCCTTCATTTTCACTTTTTTATTTTGTTTAAAATTTCCCTGGAATTTATTAGTACACCTCTACCCTGATATAATGAGACCCGATATAACACAAATTCGGATGTAACGTGGTAAAGCAGCACTCCGGGGGATCAAAGCAAGTTCGATATAATGCAGTTTCATGTATAATGCGGTAAGATTTTTTGGCTCCCGAGGACAGTATTATATCGGGGTAGAGGTGTATTTATTACAAAAATGGGATGGGGGAAGGGTGAAAAGCAGTGCCAAAAGTTAACTTGCAATTTTCTTGGTAAATATCGGGGTTAATATTAAGGGATAGGAAGACAGAAAAAAAGCAGGAAATAGAGAAAAGAGTATTGAAAGTAAAAGCTGTTTAATTCTGTGGTTTATTTCATGAACGTACATTAATAGTACACAGATACACACATGTGTGTGAATGTGTATCTTCCACTACATTGCTTTACTTTAACAGCCTCACATTTACACTTTGACTAACTTATTATTAACATAAACACATCTACTTCACGTAGTCAGTATTTGCATGTACTTCAGTGGTCCAAAATTCAGATGAAAACCAGTAAAAACTGAAAATGAAGTACCTTAAGCTATACAGCGTGCCTGCTCATAAAATTGCCAATATACTGCTGGATATAACATAATTAGATAAACATATGGCATAAGTACAGCACTCTGTGCATACTCCAAAATAACTGAGTAGCTTTTGTTCAGACTAAAAAACTGATCTCAAAAAGACAAGGCCTGAAAAATTTCATGCTGAAAGGTGAAAATTTCAAAAAGATATGAATGCCTGAAAACAGGCAGTTCTAATGAAAACCATTAAGTAGCTATCCCAGTAATTTTTTTTGATAATTGCTGCTGCTTATGTTAACACTTAGTATCTATACAGCACTGTTCAATTTCAAAGCATTGTACTAATTTATGCATTAATTAATCTTTCCCGCATCCCTTTGAGGTAGGTAAGTAAACATTATTAACCCCCTCTGATGGATGGAGAAACAGCACAGTTGGGTGAAATCCTGGACCCACTGAAAACAATAGAATCAGGATTTCACTCAGGGCTTGTCTATACTACCTGCCGGATCGGCGGGCAGCGATCAAGCCAGCAAGGGTCCATTTATCGCATCTAGTCTAATCGAGCACTGAGTGCTCTCCCGTCAATTCCAGTACTCCACCAGAGCAAGAGGCGCAGGCAGAGTCGACGGGGAAGTATCAGCAGTCAACTCACTGCAGTGAAGACACTAGTATGGTTGCAGTTATGCCAGTATTGTTTATTCCTATTAAGCTATTCTGCTCTAAGCACTTTGTACCAGTATAACTGCATTCACACTAGGGGCTTTACTGACTGAACTATTTTAGTTTAAAAAAATCATGCCCCTAAATAAAATAGGTGGGTTATTTTTCTATTTCAATAAATCAGTTCCTCAGCAAAATTTCCCAAACACTTAGATCTTCATAAGAAAGGAGAGAAGAAAGACAGATAAGATACAAATGACCCACGCCCCACTTTAGATAGGAAAAGAAGCCATGTGTTTTATTTATCAGAACAGCAGACTTTAATAACAGATTTTTCTCCACCTCTTTGCTTACCAAGGGATGAGCTAATATCTGGAACTATGCTTCAAACAGATGATAAAAGCATGGGGGAGCTTAGATAGAAAGGATGCAGGGAGACTAGATTGGTTTAACCTGGAAGGGCCTACAGCAAAGGAGGAAGGCCTTTAACCTCAATTTTCTACTAACCCAGGTCATGAGCTACTCACAACTGCGTGGGACTAATAGACAGAGATACAGAAAGCTAAGATTAGTCAATGCTGGCAGCATCTGCCATTTCTGCCATTAAATCTTGTGCCTTTTTCCAGATGATAGAAAAATTAGCCCCTTTAATTGCTTCATGTTGCACTTCATCACAATCTCCCCATGCCTATGGGAGAGCAGGAAAGGGAACAAACTCATCCCTAGCACTTACACAGGAAAAATTGAAGGCCGGACTTCAACATTGAGTCATTTTGAATTGTGTCTCACAAAGGATAAAATTATAACCTCTGAAGATACCCTCTCAGGTATCTCTGGGAGGTCTGCAAATAAGCATACAGATAACAAACAGAAAGTAACAACTTATATGGCATGAGAAATGAGGAGGTCAGGTTGGAAACGAATTTGGGGTCTCAGACTTACTTGGAAGATTCAGGTGTGAAAGTTATTTACCCACATCATCATACTGTTTTATCAAATACGAATGGACTCATTTTTTTTCAATGCAAAATAATAATAACATTAAGGCTGTGAAACAAAACCAACCAAAGGCTGACTAAGAAATGTAAGGCTTACTCCATTTCAGATAATATAGTCCAATGGGTCTGCTCTATCCTTAGTGCAGAATGATTGCCTCAGTATAGAATTATAGCTACCTCCCTTTCTTCCTTCTTTGGTTTTATTTTTTTTCCCCATGTGGATTATTTCCATTGCTTTTGTCTGTGCAGTGAAGCTGCCAAGTCTGCTTGATTTGATTTCTAGCTAGTTGTTAAAATAGAAGTATAGTCCCCTCATCAACACTAAAAGCCAAGAAGCAGCTGCAGTTAAAGGAAACAAATATACATAGTGTGTGATTCATATCAATATCTGTTTACGCATTCAAAGCACTGCACGTTTAGTTTTGTGATTGTTTTCCCTGTGAGATCTTCCTAGCATTATAGGGCCAAATTTTGTAAACTGAAGTTAATGGAGCTGTATGTGTGCCCAGTCAGATATCAAAAGCATATATGCTCTTTGTATAGCAGAAAGTCTTTTATACATTCTTTTGTATCTCTGTCCATACCACATACAAAATTATTTTCAGAGCCGGGTGCCTAAAGTTAGGCTCCTACATAAAACTGACTTGATTATTCCAAAGTGCTAATTATCCCAGAATCCTACTGAAGTCAATGGGAGCTGCAGGTGCACAGCACGTTTTAAAATCAGGCTACTGTTGCTTAGGAGTCTAGCTTTAAGCTTCTAAGTATGAAAATGATTGCTTATAATGCTCTGATTCTGAACTACGCACTTTAAGTGTGAAAATTGTACTCAGGAATACAGACACTGCAAACTAACTGAACACATCTGATGTGGTTTCTGTGGCTGTGGAATGTTTTCTCTTAGTAAAGTGGATCACAGCCAGGGGTACATGTACCCCCAGGGATATGCAGAGGTCTTCTAGCAGGATACGTCAACTCATCCAGATATTTGCCTAGTTTTACAACAGGCCACATGAAAAGCACTAGCAAAGTCAGTACAAACTAACATTTCATACAGACAATGACCATTTATCCTGATCTATATACTATATGTATTTCTCAACATGGCATGTGTGTTGAATTTTATTTTATAATTATATAGGGAAAAAATGAGAAAGTAAGCAATTTTTCAGCAATAGTGTGCTGTGACCCTTTTGTATTTTTGTCTAATTTTGTAAGCAAGTAGTTTTTAAATGATGTGAAACTTGGGGATATGCAAGACAAATTTGCCTCCTGAACGGGGTACAGTAGTCTGGAAATTTTGAGATTAATTAAAAAAATTAATTGTGATTAAAAAAATTAATCAATATTAATCACAGTTTTAATTGCACTCTGAAACAATAGAATACTAATTGAAATGTATTAAATATTTTGGATGTTTTCTACATTTTCAATATATTGATTTCAATTACAACACAGAATACAAAGTGTCCAGTGCTCGCTTTATATTGTTTTTATTACAAATATCTGTACTGTAAAAATTATAAAAGAAATAGTATTTTCAATTCACCTCATACAAGTACTGCAGTGCAATCTCTTCATTTGTAAGTTGTGCTTTCATGATATGGATTTTTTTTGTTATATAACTGCACTCAATAACCAAATAATGTAAAACTTCAGCATTTAGAAGTCCACTCAGTCCTACTTCTTTGCAACCAATCGCTAAGAAAAACAAGTTTGTTTACATTCTTGGGAGATAGTGCTGCCCGCTTCTTATTTACAATGTCACCTGAAAGTGAGAACAGGTATTTGCATGGCACTTTTGTAGCTGGCCTTGCAAAGTTTTTATATGCTAAACATTTGTATGCCCCTTCATGCTTCAGCCACCATTCCAGAGGACATGCTTTCAGGCTGATGTTCGTTAAAAAAAAAAAAGTATTAATTAAATTTGTTACTGAACTCCTTGGGGGAGAATTCTATGTCTCATGCTCTGTGTTTTACTCGCATTATGCCATATATTTCATGTTATAGTAGTCTCGGATGATGACCAAGAATGTTGTTCATTTTAAGAACACTTTCACTGCAGATTTCACAAAACGCAAAGAAGGTCCCAGTGTGAGATTTCTAAAGATAGCTACAGCACTCGACCCAAGATTTAAGATTCTGAGAGGGATGAGGTGTAGACCATGCTTTCAGAAGTCTTAAAAGAAAAACACTTCTATGTGGAAACTGCAGAACCCGAACCACCAAAAAAGAAAATCAACCTTCTGCTGGTGACATCTGACTCAGATGATGAAAATGAACATGCCTTGGTCTGCACTGCTTTGGATCATAAATCAAATAAAACCCATTATCAGCATGGAAGCACATCCTCTGCAATGGTGGTTGAAGATGAAGGGACATACAAATCTTTAGTGCATGTGACACGTAAATATCTTGCAACACTGGCTAAAACAGTGCTATGTGAATACCTGTTCTCACTTTCAGGTGATGTAAACAAGAAGTGGGCAGTATTATCAGCTGCAAATGTAAACAAACTTGTTTGTCTGAGAGATTGGCTGAACAAGAAGTAGGACTAAGTGGACTTGTAGGCTCTAAAGTTTTACATTGTTTTATTTTGAATGCAGTTATTTTTTGTACATAACTCTACATTTGTAAGTTCAACTTTCATGATAAAGAGATTGCACTACAGTACTTGTATTAAGTGAATTGAAAAATACTATTTCTTTTATTTTTAGAGTGCAAATATTTCTAATAAAAATATAAAGTGAACACTGTACACTGTATTCTGTGTTGTAATTGAAATCAATATATTTGAAAATGTGGAAAACATCCAAAGAATTATATATGTATAGTATTCTTTTATTGTTTAACAGAGCAATTAATTTTTTAAATTACTTAACAGCCCTATTTGAGAGCCCATGCTAGTGAACCAATGCACCTACTGTGCATACAACAGGGAAGAACTATTCCATTAATGAACACTAGGGCTGTTCACAACTTACAATTTTCATTTTGAATTTTTTAAAAGGCGATTTTACAGCCAGCTATTTCAGAAAAAAATCATGGTTTTGCAGCAAAATAGCTTGTATTCTTACATGCAATGTCAAGTTTTTGATGGGGTTAAAACACCAATGAAAACACAGAGGGTAAAAGGCCTAAATATTTTCCTTTTCAGAATAAGCAGTAGAAAAAAACACTTTAATTGTTTTCTTTTAAAATTGATATTAGCGGTCACAACATCAGAATAACCACCTGGGAAACTGAAGTCCTTCAGTGGGAGTTTATTGCAGTATCAGGACCTAAGAGATTGTCAAAGGAAAAGGAACCACTACATAATAAGAATAGCCGTACTGGGTCAGACCAATGCTCCATCTAGCCCAGTATCTTGTCTTCTGATCAAGGCCAGTGCCAAATGCTTCAGAGGGCATTAACAAAACAGGACAATATATTGAGTGGTCCATCTCCTGTCAACCAGTTCCAGCTTTTAGCAATCAGAGATTTAAGGACGCCCGGAATATGGGGTTGCATCCTTAACCATCTTGGCCAATAGCCACAGATGGATTTATCCTCCATGAAATAATCTAATTCTTTTTTGAACACAGTTATAATTTTGACCTTCACAACCTCCCCTGGCAACGAGTTCCACAGACTGAGGCTTTGGCTACACTTGCACTTCAAAGCGCTGCCGCGGCAGCGCTTTGAAGCACTAAGTGTAGTCAAAGCGCCAGCGCTGGGAGAGAGCTCTCCCAGCACTGTCCATACTCCACCTCCCTGTGGGGAATAACATACAGCCTTGGGAGCCGTGCTCCCAGCGCTGGGGCTTTGACCACACTGGCGCTTTGCAGCGCCGCAATTTGCAGCGCTGGAGAGGGTGTGTTTTCACACCCTGCTGCAGCGCTGCAAATTTGCAAGTGTAGCCAAGGCCTGAGTGTGTGTTGTGTGAAGAAATACTTCCTTATGGTTGTTTTAAACCTGCTGCCTATTAATTTTATTGGGTGACCCCGGTTCATGTGTGAAGGGGAAATTAACACTCCCTTATTCACTTTTTCCATACTATTCATTTTATAGACCTTTATCATAACCCCCTTTAGTAGTCACTTTTGTGAGCTGAACAGTCAGTCTATTTAATCTCTCCTCATATGGAAGTTCTGTTCTTTACTATAGTTTCAACCAATTCCTTGGTACTGAATTAGGCTTACCAACCTGAAATTGCCAAGATTACCTCTGGAGCCTTTAAAAAAAAAAGGCATCAGAGTAGCTATTTGCCAGGCATCTGGTAGAGAGACTGATTTAAGTGATAGGTTACATGACACAGTATTTCTGCAATTTCATATTTGAGTTCCTTCAGGACCATTTCAGAATGAGCTAGTGATTGTAGATGAATTGGTGTTTTGGGTGCCCAGTTTGAGATGCTTTAAATGAGCTGTTTTTTCTGAGAGTGGGTGTTCAGAAATTTCTGAAAATCAGTCCCTTTTGAAAATGAAAAGCAAGTCACACAAGATACACAATTTTCAAAAGTATCTATATTTTAGTCCCAATGGGATTTATGCTCCTGAGTCACTTAGCACTTTTGAAAATCTTGCCCTTAATGTTTTTTTCTGAAAATATATGCCATATTTCTCTCACCAGCACTATAATAATGTATTGTGTTATTTAGTATTATTTTACTGTTAGTATTGTATTTAATTGAAAAACCACACTCAACACACCTGTGGGTATCTATATGGGTGGGGGAGGGGGAGAATATTTATACTATGTGCCGAGATTCATTTCCGCTCTGTCTTGGGAAATCCCTATGGCAGGAGTTGAGTTTCCACAGCACACTTTCCCTCTCCTTGTTCATGGGAGTCCCTCCAATTGGGCTTCATGGCACTGGGTCAGTAATGTGCCAAAAGTGACAATAGCGGGAGAGGGAGATGGTACTTGGGACAAACTACTTTTTGTAGCATTGTTCCTGGCTGAATTTAGAGATTTTTCTAGTTGAAATCTGGTCAGGAACTGAAGCTGATGCAAGCTCTTCCTCTGAGTTCTTTCTATGGGCACTCACAGGGGGAGTGGCAGGAGGTGCCGGCAGAGCCACACAGAGATGAAAGCACTTATATAGGACAGTTCCTGTCTCCATGGATCTGGATGATCCTTAGATCTCCAAAGTATGTGGGCCCACTACTTATTAGACCCCTCCCGCTAGATGGAACAATTTCTGTGAGATGAATCTTGCTGAGTTTTCCGTCTTCTCTTACCCCTTTCCCATTAGGAGGGGTCAGTTTGGCTCCTGTTTCTGCTGTTTCCATGATGTACCATAATAGAGTGCATTTGTGTGTATTGTGAAAGAGAGCTTGAAATATCCTTTATCTGATTAAGATGTTTTGCTTTGTTTTGCTCAGTTTAGCTCAAACAACATCTGTCCAAAGTCTGACAGTATGATGGATGTGAACATAAATCATGTTATTTCATGTCAAAGTGTCCCTCAGAACAGTTCTTTAACATAAATTCTCTTGTAGAATATGAACTGGACCCTCAGGGATAAACAGAGAACTTATAACATTAGCTTAACTCCTATTTACATAGTTCATTTGAGAATTTCATTTGACTTAGGCCTTGTCTACACTACAAGACTATTTCGAATCAACTTAGTTCAAATTTGTGGATTCGACCTTATGAAGTCGAATTTGTGTATCCATACTAAATACACTAATTCGAATTTCTGAGTCCACATTCACGGGGCCAGCGTCGACTTTGGAAGCGGTGCACTGTGGGAAGCTATCCCACAGTTCCCGCAGTCCCCGCTGCCCATTGGAATGCTGGGTAGAGCCCCCAATGCCTGCTGGGGGGAGAAATGTGTCGAGGGTGGTTTTGGGTAAGTGTCGTCATTGAACCGTCAATCACAACCTCCCTCCCTCCCTCCTTGAAAGCGCCTGCGGGCAATCTGTTCGTGCACTTTTCTGGTCAGTGACAGCGCGGACGCCACAGCACTGCAAGCATGGAGCCCGCTGCGATCATCGTCGTTTTCTCCTCCTCGCACTTTATCGTCCACGTCTTCCACAGTCAGCTGATGAGAAATTGGGCTACTTTTCAATGGTGCTGCAAGCACTGGGGGACCATAGGGGACGTTTTACAAACATCAACGTCGGGTGGCCGGGCAAGGTTCATGATGCGTGTGTTTTCAGGAACTGTGGGCTGCTCAGACGCCTGCAGGAAGGTAGTTTCTTTCCGGACCACGAAATAACTGTTGTGGATGTGCAGATGCCTATAGTCATCCTCGGGGACCCAGCCTGCCCGCTAATGCACTTGCTCATGAAGCCCTATACAGGCGCCTGGGACAGCGACAAGGAACTCTTCATATACCAGCGAGCAGCGAGCAGCGTGACCTGTGACTGTTCAGTTTCTTTACAGAGAAGCTGAACCTGCCCCTGTTTCTTTACCCAGTTACTGTTGACTCTCCTCTTTGGTTACATACCCCGTTCACCCCGTTACCCCCACTTCCAGCACACGTGTAAAAATAAAATACATGTCCCATTATTACTTAACAAAGGTTTCTTTATTCATGACTTTTCGTGAAAGGGTTGAAACTGGGACGCAGACTGTGCTGGGTAGGGTGTGCGGTGATGTAAAGACCGCCTCTAAACTCAAGGAATGACAGGCTCCTGCTCCTAGAGCGGTCCGCAGTGCCGGAATGCTTCTTTCAACGGAGCCTGCCATCCCTCTTTATGGAATTCTGTGTGCGGGCGGATATGTGACCTTGTGGTGGAGGAGGACGGATACAGATTCCTCAGCTGCGTGACTCAGCGGTCCAGGACAAGGACCGCTGTATAAGATCTGTAACCACCCTCCCCTGCTGCAAAGTCACATCTCCCCCGCCCACACAGATCCTGGAAACCACCTCCCATAACGACCAGGGTGCCTACTGACTGCACCGTGTGTGTGACCCGCTGCTGATCCTGCCCCCGTGTCTGTACCCTGGGAAAGGTGACTGTCCTATGCAATTAACCACCCCCTTCCCCACGCCCCCCATCCGAACACAGTCTTCTTTGAAAAAACATAACGGAAACAGTAATTAACAGCAAAGCATTTTTATTAATTAAGTAGACAGTTAGGGGATGGGACTGGGATTGGGACTACTGTGAGTCTGGAAGTGAAGGACTTCGGCAAATGTAGGGTATGAGAGCTTTTGGGTACTTGAGCATTGTGCTATGGTGCAGTGACAGTATTCACGTCCCCGGCCGCCCCTCCTCCTGATTATTTTCGGTGAGGGGGGTATGGGACTTTGTGGCGGGGGAGTGCGGTTGCAGATACACTGCAGGGTGTCTCTGTCCTCCTGCGGTCCTGCAGAACATCCACAAGGCGCCTGAGCGTGTCCGTTTGCTCCCTCACTAGTCCAAGCAGCGTTTCAGTCGACTGCTTGTCTTCCTCACGCCACCTCTCCTCCCGTTCGCTGTGTGAGCGCTGGCACAGAGAGACGGTCTCCCTCCACTGGCTCTGCTGGTCCGCCTCTGCTAGGTAGCAGCCCATACGTTCCTCGAACATCTTGTCCCTTGTCTTTTTCTTTCGCCGCCTAATCTTTGCCAGCCTCTGCGAGGGGGATGCTGTGGCAGGTCTGGAGACAGTGGAAGCTGTGAGATGGGAAACAGGGAGTGAATTCCTTGCAAAGATACATTTTTGCGAACAATTAACTGAGTCTAGGCTGTCTCTGTGAATTCTGGGTTGAGACCCCTGTGCCTGCTGGGGCACAAATCATTTTCGCGGTGGATTCTGGGTAAATGTCGCCAGTCATTCCTTCCTCCGGGAAAGCAACGGCAGACAATCATTTCAAGCCCGTTTTCCCAGAATTGCCCTGGCATACGCCATAGCGTGGCAACCATGGACACTGTTTTGCCTTTTGTGTATGTCACCGTATGTGTACTAGATGCCGCTGACAGAGGCGGGCCAGCAGCGCTACACAGCAGCATTCTTTTGCTTTTGCATGACAGCAAAGATGGTTACCAGCCATATTGTACCATCTACCATACCATAAATTGGTAATAAGATGGTAATAAGATGGGCATGGTTACCTGTCCTTTTGCACTGCCCCATTTGGTGCTGTCATAAGTGCCCCTGGCCGAGTAGCCAGGGGCGCAAAAGCAAAAATTGGGAATGACTCCCTGAGTCAATCCCTCCTTTTTGGTATCTAAAAATAGAATCAGTCCTGCCTAGATTATGGGCAAGTGTACTAAAGAACCACTGTATCATAGAACCAGAGAGCACAGCTGCTCTGTGTCCGATCCTGCATAAATTATGAGCTGTATGCTATTCACAGAGGGTGCTCCTGCAACAACACCACCTGTTCATTCCGTTCTTACCCCAGCCTTCCTGGGCTACCATACCATTGTCCCAACACTTGTGTGATGAAGTAATAAAGAATGCAGGAATAAGACACAGTGACTTGTTTGTGAGAAATGAGTGGAAGGAAGCCTCCAGCTGCAATGATAGTCCAGGCAGGACATTAAGGACTGTGGATGAAGGAGCCCATCATCCCTCTGCTAGTCCAGGAGCAATTGAATCTTTTATTTACAATGAAGGGTGGGGGCTGATGGAGCTCAGCCCCCTGTTGCAATGATGAGGACGGTTACCAGCCATATTGCACCATCTGCCATGAAAAATTAGGGACAGGCGCCCTTGATCGACCTTACTGATGCTAGTCGGCATGGTTACCAGCCCTTTTGCCAATGTGCCCATGTGCCAATAGGCTGATGATGAGGACGGATACCCATCTTTTTGTACCATCAGCCATCCATAGCGTGGGGGGAGCAAGGATGTTGGTGTTGAGTGCTGCACCATCGCGTCTATCTGCAGCATTCAGTAAAGATAGGGTGACATGTAAAAGAGTCAACAGAGGATTGTTTTCACTTCTGGTGGTGGGTGGGGTGTGTGCGCAAATTGCCGAACTATGCCCTGACCCACCGCAGACACTGTGTTTGACCCTAGAAGCATTTGGAGCTCATCCAAGAATGCAAATGATTTTCGGAAACAGCAAGAACTGTGGGATACCTTGCGTCCTCATTCCCCCCTCCCTCCATGAGCGTCCATTTGATTCTTTGGCTTTCCGTTACGCTCATCACGCAGCTGCGTGCTGAGTCTGTGCTATGCCGTCTGTCCGTGGATTTATTAAAAATACTTTGGACCAGGCGCACCATAACAGTAATTCCACTACTTAGATGCATGAGTCTCCTAGCGAGATCACCGTGAGGACGGGCACTGAAGGAGATAGAGAGCGCATGCTGCGTGAAATCTATCACGAACCACGGACCTATGCAGCCGTGCTCGGGGAGGCAATGCTCCCTGAATACCGCATGAAAGCCTCGCATGGAAAAGGGTGCTATCACGGAGCACCCAATAAGGCAGCTCTCCCCAGGAACCTCCTGCTGATGCTTATCGATTAACGGAAGGAGAGCTTTGTGGAGATCTCCCAGGAGGATTTCTGTTCTATCACCATATATAGAGAGACCTCCTTCTCACACACTTCAGATTCCTGTTATATTAAGAATAAAAGTTAACATGGTTAAAGCACTTACTGACTGCTCCTTCCCCTGATTCAGGATCCGGGTTCATGGCCGGGGAGGGTTGGTAGGGGATCTCCGTGACGGTGATGAATAGATCCTGGCTGTCGGGGAAACCAGCGTTGTAAGCGCTCTCGCCTGCCTCGTCCTACACAAACACTTGCTCATCTTCCCCGTCCGTGAACATCGTCGAGGAACTGTCCGTCGACACTGTCCCATCATCAGAGTCCACGGTCACTGGTGGGGCAGTGGTGGCAGGCTCCGTAGCGTCCGTTTGCCGCTTTGATTTTTTGGTAGCCTTGTCTGGGGTCCTTGATTTTCACGCGGCGCTGCGTTGCATCCCGCCTGTATCCTCTGTCTCTCATGGCTTTGGAGACCTTCTCGTAGGTCTTCGCATTCCGTGTTTTGGAGCGCAGCTCCGAAAGCACAGACTCCTCGCCCCGATCGAAGAGTTCCCAGTCAGTCTATGCTGGGTCCCTCTTTCTATTCACAGATAACATGAACTCCTCTGCTGGAGAGCTCTGCATTGTTGCAGGTGCTGCGGAGCTCGCCCCAATGTCCAGCCAGGACGTCAGATTCAAAGTGCCCAGACAGGAAAATGAATTCAAATTTTCCCGGGTCGTTTCCTGTGTGGCTGCTCAGAGCATCGAAGCTCGGACTGCTGCCCAGAGCGCCAACAGAGTGGTGCACTGTGGGATAGCTCCCGGAGCTACTAAGTTCGATTTGCATCCACACCTAGCCTAATTCGAGCTAGCCATGTTGAATTTAGCGTTACTCCACCTGTCGGGGTGGAATACCGAATTCGAACTAAAGAGCCCTCTAGTTCGAATTAAATGGCTTCCTGGTGTGGACGGTTGAGCGGTTAGTTCGAATTAACGCTGCTAAATTCGAATTAAAGTCCTAGTGTAGACCAGGCCTTAGTAGAGCAAAACTTTTTAGAAAATTAATTGACAGCGTGAAATAGTGTTCAAAGATCCAGTTCATTCCAGCAAATGAATGTTTTGGGGGGAGGGTTTAATTTTCTTTAAAAATTGTCGAGTTGATTTATCTGAAAAGTGTTCACTTCTACAGTTCATTTATCCCTTCCCATTTATGTAGGATAGAAGAGGGCTATTAACAATTATACCTCTCAGGGATGGACTGTTCCACAGGAGAGAATTGTTGAAGTCTTTCAGATAGAGTACACAGAACTACAGATGCACACATAGTAAATCAGCTTGAAAAAAAAGGATATGTTATATGCATTGGACTCTCAAATATGGGCTATATCCTCAGTTGGTTTAATCAATGTAGCTCCATTGAACACAACAAAACAATGCCAATTTATACCATCGGAGGATCTGACCCTACATATTTAAATGAAACAACACATTACATTATTTGAGGTCTCTTTTATTTATTATATAAAGAATAAAATCATGATGTATATAATGTCCACACATCTACAACCAGGAGTAGAAGATCTCCAGTATGAATAGAAAAGGAAAAAGTCAAAAAACAAAACCCTCAGCCAAATATTTATTATTTATTTTTATTTGTATTTATTTTGACTTCAAACCAAAGGATACATGTCGACAACTCTGAGTGCCCTTCATATCAATTTTAAAAAAATAGTACAAGGAGATGCAAACAAAACCAGTCACAGCAACCGTACTTCCTTTCTTCCTTCTCCTCAATGGCAAAATTAAGGTATAGGTTCCATAGGCCTGTGCTTAGCGGCTCCATTTTTTTGAGTCATGTGACTACATAAGCATCTCAACTTTTATTATTATTTTTAAGGACATTTCTAGTACTCACAGTTGCGAAAGAAAGCTTGAAAATATGAGCTGAGCCTAACTGAAGCACTGATATCTACCAGAGTCTGCAGACAGCCTGGAACAATAGGTCTGAGAGGTGTGAACTTCCCCTTGAAGGTCAACAGGGAGTTAATGCCAAGATCGACAGCTCTGAGGTCTGTAAGTGTATGTGGCAAGAGAAGTAGAGCCGCAGGCCTGGTCCATCATCCAAACAGATAGCCCACTAGCTCAGTGAAAGTACTGAGGAACCTCTTCTGCCACCTCTGTATTTTCAGGGGAAGGGAGCTCCTGTTATTCCAGGTGTAGGGAGGTCACTGCTGTTCTCCAGGAGTTAAAGCGGCCACTTGATATTACCTCAGAGTCAGCGCCAATGGGATAGATCCCATACCAGCTCCCGGCTAAGTGGGGATGGTGCCACGGTACCTATGCTTTAATCTGCCCATGAGTTATACCTGAGTCACTCCATGGGCATTAATGGAGTCTCTCTGGATTTACAGTGATAACCAAAGCCCCATGGCCTCTATAAACTGCAAATTTGTGTACAAATGTAATTATTTCTGTGTATCTAAATGTGTGAATCTACTTATGTAAATGAATATGCACAAATGTTTATAGTTTTTATTTGGTGAGCTTTACATCTGCCATGTTTTGAGTGTGTGTGTGTAAATGAGCCTTATTCTGACTATTTATGAATGGATTTTAACCAAAAGGATTCCCTTTTGGATTTTAAACAAAATGTATTAATTATGCACAAAAATAGAGCAATTTTTGCACCAAGATGCAGAAACACAAATATCCCTCATGTAGTTTCAGTTTCACTGTAGATTTTTGATATAACTCTTTTAGAGACTTGGGAGTTATCAATAGACATATTTGCAATTAAGTGTACCAAAAAAATAAAGACTTGATAATTTCATCCTTTACTAATCTGTCAAGACCTGAGTTCATATTTTGGTCCTTGTGGTGCCAATAACAAACCTGACCTCCCTTTAATCTAATGCAGCTTTATGAATACAGATCACTCTGTTAGTTAAGTACTAGTGTTATCTTTTTGTTGCAGGAGAAACATAAACTTAAGCTTAAACCAGTTAAAAGAAACCCCCAAAATTTTATAGTTCATTTTAGATGTTATTGGATATTAAAAAAGGAAGTAATATACTTGTTTCACATTATTACAGTCATGTTTCAAATTGTCCCTTATTAATGAGCTAGTTCTTGGTGAGCCAATATTTTGACACTTCAGTCCCATTCTCTCTGTGCTAAGTGATAAATAATCAATTAACAAGCATGACTTTGGCTCCAATTTTCCAATGGTTTAAAAGTCAGCACTGTGGATTTTTTAAATGTGGTATTCAATTCAGTCCACCGCAATCTGTGTCAATGACATCACCTCCAGCATAGAACCTGGAGCTCTAATACTTGATTAGATTGCATTGCTATGTTGCTGCAGTGCTCCTGTAAGAAATTTGAATTGTCCTGATACTTGAAAGAACAGAAGCCTTTGGAGAATTTATTGTTTTCCTGATGCACACAAGATTGAGATGAGGACAGAAAGATTTTGAAGAGAAAAACTATCACTTTTTCCTCGTTTTAACATCAGAGGGATCACTTGGGTAAAACTTTGTGAAGGAGGAGTGATAAGCTGATTTATCAAAAGGTGGTAACACACAGGCAGCTCATTTAAAACTTACATACACAGCTTGGATTTGGATCCAAGCTAAATGTTATCAGGGAAAAAACAGGAGAGCATCATTTTGTTGACAGTTAAAAAAGAAGCGGACCCTGGGATGCCAAAAATATTCCTGGAACTGTAGAGTGGGTAAGTTTCAGTTTAGGTAAGGCAATAAGGGTTTGGTTTTTTTGTTTGTTTGTTTTTTTAATGACTTGACATTTATGAATATTTGAGCTGCAACGTAAGTGACACCTTAGGTATGTTCAGATAGGAATTTTGAGCATTTCTCTTACAGAGCTGCACTACACACTGAATTTTAACAAAGCTAGAGAAATTAATCCCCCTTCTCTGTACCATGTCTCAAGGAGCTGTCCCATAATTCCCTGAAACGAAAAACATTCTTGTACTTTTTAAAGCAGTCTAATCTCATTGAATTTTAATGGCATTTAGGTACCTAACTCCCTTAGGCTACTTGGGAAGCCTGAGGTTAAGAGTATTCTAATTTTAATACACAAATACGCATGTGCATCAGGTTCTCTTTTCACGTGCCTGTGCATCTTTCCAATTTTATTTGAAATCCCCATCAGAATGAATCTGCTACAATTGTGGAGAATATACAGGTATATATCCAGGAATTAAATGAATAACCAAAAGAGGCAGAGTGAAGAGAAGGTGATGGGGGAAGGATTTCATCCTTTTTTGATACCTTCTTATATCCTCTATTTTTTTTTAAGATCCTAAACTTAAATTAAATCCAGGGCTCAAATGTCAACTTTTAGAGACCCCTCTTTTAAAATCATACCTCTATTACATTCTTGTATACAGATTTGTATGGTACCAAATTTCCCAGCTATACTGTCTTGAACATACTGGGACAAATTGCCTGCTAGTACGACAACTCTCACTTCAGTGGAGTTACATCACCAAGCAACATGGCCCATTATTTAATCAAATGAGGCAATGTGATTTGATCCTGCACTGTGCACCTTGCTTTGGGACCCAGCTCTGCAGCTGGATTTATGTGGGTAGACCTAGGGACTTTATTTCTGGAGCTAGGGTAAACTGAATTAAATTATGAGCCTCATCCATCTACACTTCATCTTCTTCCTTGGGTCTTTTATCCTTAATCGGTCCCAATTGAGCAAAGTATTTGGACAAATTATGACATTCCGGACTGCAATCCAGACCAGCAAGGGGCTATGTCACCCCTGTCTTTCAAACTTAGATGCCTCTCGATGCTTTGCTGCTGGAGCTCCAAACTGGGCCACTCTCACACAGCCCTTCCAGTATGCAGGTAACACCCTGGGTGTCTGTGTATGGCTGCAGCCTGCCAGCCACACATCAGTCACACTTTGGCTTTCCACCAGCCTTGGTTACCACTTGCAGGGTGACCTCAATACACTCCCAGTCATGGTTTTTCCCCCAAAGTGTGTGTTCTGCACTGCCCAGCTCTTTCTTGGACAGTCCGGATAAATTAATTCACTTGCACATCTTAGGGGATCAATATACAACAGTTTGCTGCTTTAAATGGAGGACCCACACAGTTCACAACTCTGAATTAGTTTTTATTAAAGGAGAAAACAAGTTTATTTAACTACAAGGAGCTAGGTTTTAATTGAGTACAAGTATAAGGCATTAAAATCAGAAATGGTTACAAAAGAAATAAAGATAACACATGTCCTAGTACTAAAACTTGCCAAATTAGACTTGGTTCAAGATGAAGTCCCTTATCACATGTTCCCAGTAACACTGCTGATCAAATTCTCAGGCCAGGATCTGCTCCCAAAGTCCAACACCTGTTTCTTTTGTCTTTTTAGGTGAAAAAATCGAGCGAGAGATAGAGAAACACACCTTGGAGTGGTTTTGCCCCTCACTTTTATAGTCCAGTACCCCTTTGAAATGTATTTTCCTGAGGGTTCATTATCATCATCATCATGTTCCTATTATGCCTCTGGCATTTAGGGCAGTGACGAAGCTCCTCCACTTCTGTCTGTTTCTGGCAAGTCTGTTAATGGTTCCCCAGCTGTGCCCCAGGTTTTTCAGCTTGGCTTCCACAGCTCTTCCCCATGTTGTTTTCAGGCGGCCTTGTTTTTGCTGGCTGTCAGGTGTCCATCTTGTTGCTGCTCTGGTGATCGAATCAGTTTCCATCCAAAGCACATGACCAATCCATCTCCAATGCCTCCTGGCAATGATGGTGCTCAGATACTCGTGACTGCACTGTGTCAATAGATCTTGGTTGGAGATTGTTTTGGGCCAAAAGATATGGAAGATTTTTCTGATGCAGGTTGTATGGAATGAAGACAGTTTGGACATGTCATACTTCCTCATTTCCCAGCGTTCTGCACTATAAAGTAATGTTGAAGGTACACAGCTCTGATAAATCTTGAGTTTGGTTTTGCTGTTTTATTTTGATGATTTCCAGACTGTATTTAAGCTCCTGAAGGTGTTCCTGGCTTTACTGATTTTGTTCCGGATGTCCTGGCTTGTTCCACCGTCCTGGCTGATGGTGCTGCCCAAGTACGTGAATGTTTCTACATTGGCGAGAACATAATCCTCTATCCGTACTGGTGATGGTGAGGCAATATTACAGGTCATGATATCTGTCTTATTGTGGTTGATTTTCAGTCCAATTTGCTGGCTCAATGCATTGAGTCGAGTTGTTTTTTCTCGTATATGGTATTGGGTATGTGATAGGAGAGCGAGATCATCTGTGAAGTCCAGGTCTTCAAAGGACGAGAAGTGTGTCCATTTATTGCCTCTTGGCATATCTTCTGTCATACACTGCGTTACCCAGTCGATGGCAATGTTGAAGAGAATTGCAGACATGACACACCCCTGATATATTCCTGTTTTGACTTCAAAACTGAGCTCACTGTGATCAACACTGCATGTAAAGTTGAAATAGAAGCTTTTAATGACGTTGATTATACTGAAAGGAATTCCATATGCCCACAGAATGCGCCATAGGCTGGTCCTGTGAATCCTAGCAAAAGCCTTCTCAAAGTCTATGAAATTTATGTAAAGTTGCCATTGCCATTCTAAGCACTGTTCTACTATATATTGTAGAGTGAAGATCTGGTTTGTGCGTCAACATCCTTTCCAAAAATCAGTTTGCTCTTTTCTGAGAATGCTATCAGCTGCCTCTGATATACTCTGGACTATGATCTTACACAGTACTTTGCTTGGCACAGATAAAAGTGTGATACCACGCCAGTTATTACAATCACTGAGAGTTCCTTTCTTTGGTATCGTCACTATAACCCCATTGGTCCACTCATTTGGCAGTTTTTCCCATTCCCAAATTGATGTAAACAGAGGGGCCAGGATAGATGCTGCTAATTTAGGATTTATCTTGACAATTCTGCATTCAAGTTATCCTCGCCAGGAGCTTTCCCATTTTTTAAGGATTTGATGGCTTGACTGGTCTCTTCCTTAGCTGGGGTGTCTGTGTTGATATCAAGATCTTCTTCTGCCTCCTGGTTGTTTGCTTCCTCTTATCAATTCTCTGAAATGTTCTGTCCAGCTCATTTCTTGTTCTTTTTTGGTTGTTACTCTTAGATATGTTTAATTCCTGCTGTGAGGTTGGAGTCATGGAATCTTGTGGTGAAAGAGGTTTCACCTTGTTGTTTGCTAAGATGCAGATGAATGCCCACTTGACAGGTGATTGCCTATCAATGTTGATGACATTTGGCTAGAGGTGCCAGTTTGTCCTTTATCTTTGAGAAACTGGTTTACCCACAGTTGCCACATTTCGGACCTAATTTCAGTGTATGTTTATAACTTTATATATAATGTTACTACACATATTTCATCACGATATTATTGGCCAGTGAGTTATTAGTTTTCAAATAATACTTCACAATATATTTTGTGCAAAAATGACTATAGTAGTATGTAGAGTGTGAATACAGAGGTGCACTTGGTCACACACATGCATAACTTTAAGTGCATGAATAGCCCCACTGATGTCCGACTACTAGCTTGCCTATTTACCTTGCCCAGACCCCAACTTGGAAAGCACTTAAGCATGGGCTAAATCCTGAATATGGATGCTTTCCTAAAACAAATCCACTTATTTTATAAGCCCTCCAGGGCATGGATGGACTTTGTTTGTGTAGGGCCTTTGTCTTTGGGTGCCGTAACAGGAAAATTGCAGACTCCAAGTTTATGCTAATATGATTGTAAAAGAGATTGTCTCCCTGTTGTCTGCATTGCAGGCAAAGCTGCAAAATAAATATAGGACCAAACCATGCATGTCTTTCCTATGAGACTATTCCCATTTAAATAGAAAGGACTACTCGTGTGAGTAAAGTGACCAAGAATTAGCCAATAAAGTTTTTTAAAAGCTCATAAAGCATCTATGTTTAGAGTGCTGCTCCCCTCGGTACTGTGCTGGAGTAGTAGAGAAGGAAGTGTGATTTCCACTTTTATAGAGTGATACTGCTAATAAAAGTCATATATGTGCAGTATTATTTAATTAGTACTATATTATCCACTAAATTCTTCATGAGCAAAGAACAGGAAAAGGACAAAAATCACTGCTTTCATAAAATGAGATTCACAACCAGTAAAACAGATTTTCAAGGTACATCTATGCAAGTTTTGTAATGAGTAGATTTAATGAAATTGCTGACAATTAAAGCAACCTTATAATAGACCACACCTGCACAAATTCTGGCTTATTTCCAAAGTTCATTGTGAATTGTGTTATTCTATCAGTGCAACTTTTATGTGGCACTGGGGTAGGATATAATCTCTGATCATAATCCAGTTAACATTTCCAAATTTTGAAAACCCTGACGTGCATTATGCAGGTCTTACCAGCTACTCCACAGTTAACGTTGAGTTCAGTTTTTCAACTACACTGTTGAAATCCCATTGCAAGGCATAAAAACTAGTTCTGATTGCATTTAAATGTACATCACTTTCCCTTAAGGTAAAGAGTCGATGTCTGTGAAAGTTGGAAGTGAAGCTGTTCAATAGTTTTAGGAATTAGAACATCCCTTTCAGTTATAAATGACTTAATTTTAACTATTCAGACATACAGGGGCATGAGGATTTAGACAAAATGTTAGCGGGGATGATTCTTTTAAAACAGAAGTGTGTTAAAAAATAGGGTTTTTTTAAATTAATTTTTCTGCATCATTCTGGAATACCAACAGAGATAATAGCAGAATCACTTCTGGCCATCTTTTGTCTGGTGTGGAGAACTGGAACCTTGCCAACCACCTGGAAGGACGGTATTGTGATCTCACTTTATAAGGGCAAGGGATCATAGGAAATGTAAGAACTACAGGCTGATCACCTTGCTGTCCATTCCAGTGAAAGTGTTGTGTATGTTCTGCTGGCATGTTTGGAGCTTCTGCTACATCAGAAGTGTCACTTCAACAGTCAGGCTTTACAAGGAACAGGTCCACATTAGATGCGATTTTGGCTCTCTGCTTGTTGTCAGAGATACACTGTGAGTTCACAAAGCCCCTGCACGGGGTGTACGTCGATCTTAAGGCTGCGTTTGATTCAGTTGACCATGTCACGCTATGGAAGGCATTAAAGGGTATAGGTGTCCCTAATATTCTGCTGGGCTTGATTAGAGAGCTGCATAATGGAACCACTGCCTGTGTACATCTGGGAATTGTATGTCAGCATCTTTTAAATCAGTATCTGTTATCAGGCAGGGCTGTGTCTTGGCCCCTGCACTCTTTTGTCGGGCAATGGATTTCATAATGCAGCATCCGTCAGGTCCATAGGCATTAAGATTGGTGATCTCTTGTTCTCAGACCT
The DNA here is from genome assembly GCF_020497125.1 of Mauremys mutica. Classification (NCBI taxonomy): domain Eukaryota; kingdom Metazoa; phylum Chordata; order Testudines; family Geoemydidae; genus Mauremys; species Mauremys mutica. The sequence goes on along the minus strand of NC_059073.1, from coordinate 127,071,552 downwards.
TGACTATGCTGATGACATTCTTCTAGTACAGAGTCCCAACAGGTTTTGTGAGGCACTCCAGCAAATGAAGGAGGAGTCGGCTAAGACTGGCTTCTGTGTTTCCTGGTTACAGACAATGCTGCAAAATCTAGGACCAGGTCCACCTGCATCTCCAATCTCTTTGAATAATGAAATTGTCAAAGCAGTATCCAGATTTTTCTATCTGGGTTCTATACTCACCAGTTCTTCCAACTCTCACATGAAGATTCTCGATCGGATTGGTATCACAGCATCTGCCATGGGTCGTTTACAATGAATATGGAATCAACATAATCTTAGCACAACAACCAAGTTCAGGATCCATTTGAGCTGTATCCTTCCCGTACTGTTGTAGGTCTGCAAAACATGGACACTATGCCACTCAGACTGGGCAAACCTCGGGGCTTCCCACAGAATCCCATTCCTGCACCTAGGAGTATCTGCTACACTTGACTGGAGTTTTCTTTCAGGTGTTGGTGGTGTTGCCAAGGGTAATTGATCTGAAGGACTTCAGTGATAACTCTTCTAGATTAGTTCACATTTTCATGGCTAGTTTGACAATAGTGGGACTAACCCACATAATTTCTGTCTTGCTTCATGCAGTTGGCTGTGCTGGGGATCTAGTGTTTGGCCTGGGATAGGTGATTGTGGGAGATTATGCCCAACTGTGATCCAACCACTCCTTTGTTTGGCGATGGGGGCAAATAATTTGTTTTCATGGTCCACACTCAGCATGTTTGCAAGGCCTCTAGGGGACAAATGCTACACTTTTCTGCTTCAGCCACTCAGGGTTTGAAAGTGGTTGGGAAGGCTTTGCAATGCAATCAATGATTAAATGTAAATGCTTCATGGCTGGTGAAAGCTGGTTTGAAAACATTACACCCACTATTAGTGGAGATTGTCAATTTCTCTCTGCAGGAGGGAAGGATGCCATATTTTTTAAGAAGACATTTATTGAGCCAGAGGCCTCAGCAATATTTTTTGATATGGGTAGTCCTGGTGTCCATTAACCTGTAATGGATCTCCCTTTACTGGAAAAGATTGCTTAGCAACAAACTTAGTGTCTCTGGCATCCTCAGATTTCATGGGACCCCATCAATCTATCATTAGGCTTAAGCATGGCACAGAACCGTACACCAATTGCATAGGTCAATGCCTTCCTGAAACACTTGGTCTCTGTATAAATAACTAATAGCAATGTTACACAATCCAGCATAAAGTTTTTATTTTATATAATAAAAACGGTATTTAATAAAGGGTTATGCACAGCTCTCTGTTGGGTCATCATCAGGGTTCTATTCTCAATGCTGAAATCATCACACTATGTCTTTGAGCTAAAGAAACAACATTGTTACCTGTAGTTGTCTTATTAAAGCTGGGGGAACTGGAAGTGGAAAGGCCTAATCCAAAGTCCACTGTCATGAAAGGGAGTCCTTCTATTGTTTCAGTGAACTTTGGATCAGGCTGAAAATAAAGTATCTGAAACCAACCACAAAAAAAGAAGACAATGGGTTACATACTTGTTAGGATAGATATGATCTGACACAAATACATAATATGTTATCCTAGTCTAGTATTTTAGAACAGAGATAGCAGATAGTAAACAGCAAAGTATAGATTGAAACCAACAGGACATCAGACATCTGGACTGTAGTTAAAAAACAAAACAACATATTCCAACAATTTTCTCACTACAAAAACTCACCATCTTGAAGCAAGCCCACTTGCATCATTTGATTGCAGCAGTGTAAGCCCTTGGGAGTCAGGTTTGTCTGGAAAGAAGACACAGCATGTTTTATTAATTGTATGAGCTTCAGACTGAGTCTGCTCAAGTTTCTGGACATGTCTAGTTCACAAAAGGCACACTCAGTGGCCTAATGAGTTATAAACTTAGCTGCTCCCATGGAAAATACACATAATTTATTAGTGTAGTCTTATGCAGTCCCCTACTAGTATCTTGAAACATATCCTACAATGACCTTGAATGTTTTACAAAGGAAGAAGCCCATCTCAGTGACGAGGTATCTGTCAGGTTGAGCTGAACACCATTCTGCCTCAATATCTCAAATACACTGATATATATTGTCTGGTTAGCTCTGTTTGGTGAATTGCTGCAACTGCTCACTGATCTGGTTGGGGAAGAAGCAGTGCACATTAATAACCAGACCAATCTGGATTAAAGTAAACCCTATTAATTCAGATTGAACTAAATCCCTATCCATTACCACCAGGCAGCCTCCTGCTCCAGATTATAACCAGCTCGATATTGTGTCTCTGAATGGGGCATTGTCCAAATATTTGACAGTTGCCACCTGCTTCGTGTCATGGATAGCGCTGCAGGTTGCTCAAAAGATGTGGTCACTCAAGTATCAGCAGCTGCTGCCACATCTGGGGCCTTCGGTGGCCTTTGTGGAGATGTCAAGACATCAAGCTTGCTGTGAACTATAGAACCAAAGTCATAACAAATTCTGTTGTAAGGAAATGAATTGTGGCCACTGAGGAAGGCTGAAAAACCAAACTGACATTTTCAGTTCTCATCATGTTCTTCAGATGCTCTATATCACATGTCAGGACAAGATCCAAAACAAGGATATTAGAAGTTGAACCCAACAACAGCCTCCACCAGCACTGGTTTGGTTTTGGCAGCTGTCTTGGCCATATTATAATGTAAGACCAACAAATCCTAGATCGTAGGTACCAAGAAATGCTGCTACAGAGCTGGATCATGTGGGCATAAAAAGTTTCAGTGGCGTGACAAGATTGCCAGGACATAATCTGGATATACAACCAGACCATTTTAAGCACTTTGACATTAGGTCTGTTGAATATCACAGTTAACTCATGCCATTAACTCAAAAATATTAAACATGATTAAAAAATAATTGCAGTTTTAATTAAAATTAAAAATTAATTGCACTGTTAAAGTATGGAATATGGATTGACATTTATTAACTATTTTTGGATGTTTTTCTACATTTTCAAAAATATTGATTTAAATTACAACACAGAATATAAAGTGTACAGTGCTCACTTTATATTATTTTTATTACAACTATTTGCACTATAAAAATGATAAACAAAAGAAATAATATTTTTCAATTCACCTCATACAAATACCATAATGCAATCTCTTTAACGTGAAAGTGCAACTTACAAATGTAGATTTTTTTGGTACATAACTTCACTCAATAATAAAACAATATCCACTCAGTCCTACTTCTTATTCAGCCAATCACTAAGATAAACACGTTTGTTTACATTTACAAGAGATAATGCTGCCCTATTCTAATTTACAATGTCACCAGACAGTGAGAACAGGTGTTCGCATGGCAATTGTGTTGCCGGCATTGCAAGGTGTTTATGTGCCAGATATGCTAAACATTTCTATGCCCCTTCAGGCTTTGCCTACCATTCCAGAGGACATGCTTCCATGCTGATGACACTCGTTAAAAAAATAATGTGTTAATTCAATTCTGACTGAACTCCTGAGGGGAGAATAGTATGTCTCCTGCTCTGTTTTACACGCATCCTGCCATGCATTTCATATTATAGCAGTCTCGGATAATGACCCAGCATGTTATTCATTTTAAGAACACTTTCACTGCAGATTTGACAAAACACAAAGAAAGTACCAATGTGAGATTTCTAAAGCTAGCTACAGCACTCAACCCAAGATTTAAGAATCTGAGAGGGACGAGATGTGGAACATGCTTTCAGAAGTCTTAAAAGAGCAACAATCTGATATGGAAACTACAGAACCCGAACAATCAAAAAAGGAAAATCAGCCTTCTGCTGGTGGCATCTGACTCAGATGATGAACATGAACGTGCATTGGTCTGCACTGCTTTGGATCGTTATCAAGCAGAACCTGCCATCAGCATGGATGCATGTCCTCTGGAATGGTGATTGAAGTATAAAGAGACATATGAATCTTTAGCGCATCTGGCATGTAAATATCTTGCAATGCTGACTACAATAGTGCCATGCAAACATCTGAAAGTGAGAACAGGTGACACTGTAAAAAAAGAAGCAGGAAGCATTATCTGCTGCAAATGTAAACAAACTTGTTTGTGCGATGGGAATTAGGACTAAGTGGATTTATAGGCTCTAAAGTTTTGCATTATTTTATTTTTGAATGCAGGTTTTTTTACATAATTCTACATTTGTAAATTCAACTTTTATGATAAAGAGATTGCTTTACAGTACTTGTATGAGGTGAATTGAAAAATACTATTTGTTTTTTTACAGCACACATATTTGTAATAAAAAATAAGTATAAAGTGAGCACTGTACACTTTATATTCTGTGTTGTTATTTAAATCAATATATTTGAAAATGTAGAAAACATCCAAAAATATTTAGATAAATGACATTTTATTATTAACAGTGCGATTAATCACACAATCATGATTTTTTTAAATTGTGCAATTAATTGTGATTATTTTTTTTAATTGCTTGATAGCCTTATTTGACATACATTGATCCAGGTGGTGCACAATTTTCAAGGAAGCCTCATCCTTTTGGGATATTACCACAATGATGGTCTCATTGCAGGTATCAGAGACCACATTCATTGCTGGTCCAAGTGTCAGCTTTTAACAGCCTATCAAGTAGAAAGGTATGTGTTGTCCTCACCAAAGAAAGAGCTCAATGCTTTATTAGTTATACATTGTAGTTATACAGTGCTAGCGACTATGGATGCTGTTCTGCCAGATGTTCTTTCCAAAACAATATTCACTACAAATATTAGTTTCACATCTATTCCCCTTTTGCATTTTCAAGAAACTTAACACATTCTCTTTCAGGCTTGGTAAACCAGGCAACGTTTCAAAAGTGTGTTTTAAAGGTATTTTATTTTCTCAGGATCTAACTGTATATTGTAGTAATAATGTATGAGACAATATCCATGTATCACAGGCTGCCTTTTGTCTGAAAGGTTTCTAGAAAAGGTGCAATCTATTATTATCTATTGGTCCTTGCACACAAGAACTTCTTTTTGAAGCTGTTCCAGCAGTCATTTTTATGTCCATTTCTCTAGATATGATAAGGAATACTTTCTCAGGCATTATTCAATTTTGAAATTGATACAATTTTGTTTCTATTGCAATGGGTTTGATCTATTGTTGTTGCCTGGAAATTTAGTTGGATTTACCTGGAATTTATGTTTCTGCCATTCTTTAATCTTAGAGCTGTCTGTATTTGTTTCCTTTTTTTAACTTGTGAGTCTCTTTATTATTCTTTTTGTAGCAAAAAGAGAACAGCATATTTTTAATATTTTTTAAAAGTCTGACTTTCCCTTAGCATTTTGTTTGAGCCCATGCATTTCTGTCAGATTCAGTGGAACCTGCCACACCCATATGAAGTGCCACTGAGCAGTGACTTGCTTACCTGAGTTCTGTCAGAAGATCAGTTTTTTCACTGAGCTGAGCTTTAAGAAATGTCCTTAGAGTGTATCTCATTCTTCAAGGACTTTATCTGCTCATTGCCAGTTTCTACAAAAGAAAAGCATAACCTGTTTTAGCTTTCTAAATCTAATGGCAGAACTTCAGAAAGTTGTGGTACATGAATGAGTCATGTACAAGGACCTGCATGTGCACAAACAAAATGTCCCACTACCACAGCGGTATTTGGGCATCCCAGCAGGTAGCTGGCAGATTCAAGTCTGTTCTCAGACAATTAGGTCATGGGCTATGGAAGAATAGCAGGATGAGTGAAGTACTCTTAACATTTCCTTTATTTGTTTTAAGTCTAGACAAAGTCAAATTGCTTTTTAAATAGTGTGTGTGTATACACTCACACACACACACTTTCACTTGCATGCATGTTTCTTTCTGACCCATCACTCTGCCCTCCTCGATTTAAATAATTTTGCTCCTTTTTGGATCACACTTCATCCACTGTGCTCCATTGATGCCAGTCTGTGTCCTTCTTCCATGCTGTCCCCTGCACCTGATCCAAAAGGACCTCTTCCCTCTCCACTCCTTATTCAAGATTCTGCTTTAACTACTGTGATGACTGGTGTGTGTGCTTTCTTCCTGCTTCCTGTTCCTCTTTGTTTCCTGATCCCTGAACTCAGTGTTCCAGTTAATGTATATAGTGTTGGTTGTGTGCAACTAGTTTGGATCTGCTACTACATACCGTACCTGCCTTTGAGACTTACTTCCTGAACCAATTCATTCTCTGTATCCACAGCCGGAATATAAAAATTAAAGAAGTCAGGTAGTCACTACTGTTCTTATCCTGAAATATAGTAATAGTTATATTAGAGATACCACTGAGTCCAGCTGCCTTTCCACTTTTCAGGGTTTTCGTAGCTATTGTCAGCTCCTCAGTGAGAGATGCTGATTGTGGACTTTGCTGTCTCTGAGGAGTGAGTGAAGTCCCGTCTTGATTGGTTTAATTTAGGCTTTGCTTTGTGTTCTGGTTAACCATTTAGGATGAGTTTGGTGTGTGACTTTGTTGAGAGAGACTGCAGAAAAGCACTTTGGTTGTTCTCTATCAGGGTTCACCTTGTGAATGAAGGTTCAAGCTTTTTTGCTATTGAAACAACAAATTTGTGCCACAATTAGCTCCCTCCAACAGTCACTCCTCACTTCCAGTCTCTCTCATAAGCAGTTACCCAAACCGAGTGGTTTCTTCACCAAAGGTATCCAAGTCAAACAACTCTGAATCTCTCTTATACTGTTGGCTGGTTTGATGTTTGATGTCCCTGTCTTCTATTGTGGTCTCGGTGTGTGTTGTCAGATTTGGTCTCCTTGCCTCTTGCCACCAAATGAGCTTGTTCACAGCTGATAACACAACAGAAGAGATAACCACTCCTGGCTGACCACAGATGAGGTGTGAACTACAGCCACGTTGAATTTGAATTTGGTCTGATCAGGATTGTGAACCTCATGTAGACCAGTGACTGGATCCTCACTCTAGAGCTGCTGAAGGGAGTGGACAGAGCAGGGCCGCCCAGAGGGGGGGGGCAAGAGGGGCAATTTGCCCCAGGCCCCGAGCCCCACGGGGGCCCCCACCAGAGTTTTTCGGGGCCCCTGGAGCAGGGTCCCTCACTCGCTCCGGGGTGCCCGGCAAACTCTTGTGCGGGGCCGGGCGCAGGAGCTTCTGCCGCTCCCGGTCTTCGCCGGCGGGGGGGGGTCCTTCCGCCCCGGAGTGGAAGGACCCCCCCGCTGGCGAATTACCGCCGAAGACGGAGCGGGACCTGCCGCCGAAGTTCAGCCCGGTCTTCGGTGGTAATTCCGCGGCGGGGGGACCTTCCGTTCTGGGACCCGCCGCCGAAGTGCCCCGAAGACCCGCGGCGGGGACCCCCTCCGCCGAATTACCACCGAAGACTGGGCTGCGCTTCGGCGGCGGGTCCCGCTTGGGCGGTAATTCGGCGGCGGGGGGGCCCCCGCCGCGGGTCTTCGGGGCACTTCGGCGGCGGGTCCCGGAACGGAAGGGGCCCCTGCCGCCGAAAACCCCGGGCCCCCGGAATCCTCTAGGCGGCCCTGGGAAAGAGGGAAGTAGATTTTGAGAGGAAATCCCAAGGGAGGAAGAGGTAATCAAGAAAATGAAGATAAATGGAGTCCAGAAAAAAGAAAAGATAGTTTATATTTTATGCCATTATTTCTTTCCCCTTTTTCTATTCAGCACTCTTAGAGTGTGATTCAATAAGTCACAAAGTGGCCACTGTATGAAACAGTGAGTAAAGGATGGAAATGGTGGGCGAGGGAGAATAGGTGGTTAGAACAGTGTAATTTTACACCCCAAAAAGTTTTAAAACAAATGGTTAATATTAATTCCTCCTGGACATTTTACATGGTGTGGTTCTCTATAAATAAGTGATAATCTCCCAAGAAAAAAGTTTCATCATTTGGTAATACCCATGTTGAGAGGTTTTCTTTGAATGTATCATATTGTAGTTCCTCTAAAAATAAGAAAGTCAGTGGCATTAAAGCTCTCCATGTGTGAAGAACTGAATACAGCAAATTCGTCTCCCTCTTTTTGGCACCTTTTTTGCATTCATCATGTGGAAATTATTTGCCATTGTTGTGTTCAGTTAGAGAGGTACAAATATTACATTTTGTCCCTAGGATGTAGTAAATAGACACATCATGCATTTGCCTATGCAGCGTCTTGAATCATTAGGTTGTAGTAGGCATCACTGAATATATTTCATTGTGGGGTTTTAAGTACTCATAAATGGTATCATTATAGATTAGAGATGACATTTTCTAAAAATGTCTCCCGTTTAGAAATGTAAATCTTTTGAAAATACTCTGTGGTCCCCAATGTAAAATTAAGTTATACAGCTTTGCATATTTGTATCCTGATGATTGGAATGTTTTATCTACAGAACTGAAAACATTAATGCTTCTTTAATGTGTATTTGAATTTTTTTCTATATTCCTTTCCATTACACTCCTTCTACCTCATCTCTTTCTCCATCCCTGCACCGTCGCATTAGATTAAGACCAATATTTTCAAAATTGGGTGCCTAAAATTGGGCTCCCAAATACACATTTAGGCACCTAAATTAATTTCTGTTTAGTAGCCTGATTTGCAGAAATGCTGAGAACCTACAAAACTATTGATGTTAATGATAGCTGCAAGTGCTCAGCATTCAATATGGTCAGAAAATGGAGTCTCTGTCCTGTGGAAAATTCCAGTATTTCAAAAGTTCCTTTTGTTCTGACTCAGGATGAAGAGTCAAAATTTTGAAATTTCCCATGAAAAGGAAATTCCCAAATATTTCAATTTCAGAAACGTCAAAACTATCGTATCAAAATGTTTCATCATCACAATATAAAACATTAAATATATTTACATATAAAGCCAATATTAAAATTGTGTTTAAAAGATATTAAAATGAAGCCAAAACCAAAGCTAAAATGTCAAAATGAAATAATCTATTTTGATAAAAATGATTTCAAATTTTTTGCATTGAATATTTCATCAAAATTAACATTTTCTTCAAATTGATTTTGACAAAACAGCCTATTCCAAAAGAAAACTGTTCCGTCAAAAAAAAAATGTTCAGCAACATATGAGTCAGGGATCAATACTGAGGAGCTACGATGAGGCACAAGTTCATGATCTTTTGTCTTCTGGTGTTACTCAGAATTTACTGTATGAATAAGAGAAGTTGGTATTCCTAAGTGTCCCTGCATTTCCTTCCTGAATAAAAAGGCATGAAAGGTGAACACTTGCCCAAAATCTGACCAGAAATTTAGAAAGCTGTGGTTTCAGTGGAGTTTTGACCTTTATCTGTTGAGCCAAATGATCTGCAATAAAGGCCAAGGGAGTAGCCCAGACTGTCATTTTAGGTCAGGATTTCCTGGGAATCCCTGACTCAAACTCTGACCAAACCTCTCTCGCTCTATGCTGTTCTCAGACACCCATCCGTGCCCTAACAAAAGCCTTCATATCCTCAGCTTTCACCAGCATGGATGGACCCACCCCTCCCTGATGGCGATTTCAAAATATGGAGGGAATGATAATGCTTTCCCACACAGGACTTTAGCTTTCTGGGGTTGCATACATGGGCAGTATGCTGCAGTGAGTGATGTCTATCTGCAGCACAAAGATTTTGCAGAGGGGCTGGTGGCAGCTACACAGGAAGATCACAAAGAGGATCAGGCTGCATAGCTGGCTTTCTCTTCTTCAGGGCCGGCTCCAGGCACCAGCTTATCAAGCAAGTGCTTGGGGCGGCAACTCCGGAGCGGGGCGGCACTTTCTGGTATTCGGTGGCAATTCGGCGGAGGGTCCCTCACTCCTACTCGCAGCGAAGGACCTCCCGCTGAATTGCCGCAGATCGCAATCACGGCTTTTTTTTTTTTTGGCTGCTTGGGGCAGCAAAACACCTGGAGCCAGCCCTGCTCTTCTTGTGCTCCCATTGTATCTCTTTTGTAAGATTGCAACAGTCTTTCCCTAGAAAAGAACTCTGGGCTTCAAGAGAAAACACTGATCACATGACAGCATTTGCTGCTCTCTGAGATTGCCTTGTAAATCACATGCTTTGTTGTAAGAGGTTTAAAGTGATGTTTTGGGGGGTAGGAGGGAGACAATAAATAGAACAGCCACATTTGACATATGGAAGAGCGAATCAACTGAAAACCTTAGAAAGATATGAAGAGAGATAAAGTGTGTGAATATATTGCTGGTGGCCTTTAAAAACATCATTTGCAACAAATGCTGGAATTAATGATACAAGTTTGTGAAAGTCTGGATCAGCTAGAGATGTGCCGAAAGTGGAAAGTCACACTGAAATTTGGAAAAATTCTAATTCAGATCTGAATCTGGGTCTGAGCCTGTCTGATGTATCCCTAGAATTACTCAAAATTAGAATCATGAGTCTAAATCCACCTCACTTTGGGCATTTGGGGAAAATTCAAACTGAGATCTAACTCTGGATGTGTGCCATGATCTTCATGCATCTAGCATTTAAGTCAATACCAAGACTGTAAGCACTTTGTGACAAGCTCTGTTTTTTGCTTTGGTGATCATGGGTGCTTCCTGTTATGGGTGCCCAACCTGAGACATATTAGAAGGGCCTGATTTTTAAAGGTTAGATGTTCCTAGTTATCCGTAATGATGTCTATAAGGTGTCCACAGAGTGCGCCCAGCCCGCAAGGGGGAGCAGGGTGGGCAGCCTCACCTGAGGTGCCCGTGTGCGCCTGGTCCCTGCCCCATGCCCACGCGGTGCCAGGGGAGGGTGAGCCATCGGCAGGCAGCTCTTGCCGTGCATGCCCGCGCTCAGCCCGTCTCTCCTCCTCCACAGAGCCCCGCGCAGCCCGTCTCCAGTGAAGACGCCACGGCCAGCTGCCCGCTGGGGCGCACGGAGCCCCTGACTGCGGGCAGGTAGTGCGGCGCTATGGACCCAGAGAGCCCGCCTGGCATTGCAGTGGGCGGGGCACAGCCTGCCAGCCGAGCCCTCCAACACCGGGACAGGGGCACCTGCACAGCGCCGTCTAGGATGGGCACCTCTCCCTGCCCTTGATCCGCAACTTCCCCCCGTGGACCAGTCTTCCCCAACTTCTCGGCACCAGCTGGAGCCAGTGTGACGTTCTCCTGCACTGCAGCTCCCCTCCTCGGGCTGTGGCTCCCCCCTTGCTCCCTGTCCCCTGACCACCCTCCGAGACCCACTGCCCCTTATCCAACCCCTCAGCCTGGCATCCTTAACACACCACTCAGAGCAACGTGTCAGAGCCAGACATGCTGATGCGCTGATCCGCTGGAGTGCACAGCGCCCCTCCCCCCCCAGAGCACTGCTTTACTGCGTTATATCCAAATTTGTGTTATATTAGGTTGCATTATATCGGGGTAGAGATGTACTACAAATAATTGTAACTAATATCATCTAGTTCATTGGAGGAATTTGTCCTCCTAGGCCCCCAATTCTCCTCCCTCCCCCCCCCAAAAAAGTAGTAGGGTTTTTACAAATATTTTGGCTCATTTCATGGCATGCTATAAGTCTACATATTGCTGCAAAATTTCAGTTTTTTAATGTTTTTTTGTGGCTTGTACCTCTTGGTGGGATACATCACACCTGATTTGTCTTATGTGTCTACAAATAATAATAACTTGAACAAGACTGCTTTTTGTTCGGGGTATTGGGATTCTATGAAGTATCTAGCCTGTCTTTTGAAGATGACATGAATTTCTAGAGAACCAGCCATTGTTTAAAAAAAATGAAATAATCTTTTATGGAGTATATTCAGGCATGAAAAATTGAGTGTTGCCAGCCTAAAGATAAGCAAAGCATGGAAGTATCTTGATCTCGAAGCAGGACTCCATCGCTGGGGCAGTACACAGAAAGACATCTTGATCTTTCAGAAAGCTGTTGATCAGCTATTATCTGCTGTTGGACCAGTTTTTCTTTGTTGGACTGTCTCACGTGACTATTTTAGCACACCATAGTGAATGGGATTCAGTGCCATGGCACAGCAGGATGGGCAGAGGTGGTTAACACTAATTTTACACACAAGCAGTGCAGGTGACTGCTTCTGGCACAGTACTTTGTGCATCCCTTCAATCTAGGGTCCTGGGTTCCTGCCATGGGGCATAACTTGGGCACTTGTCCCCTCTTGCAGAGGACCTGTCAGTGCTGTTGTCACTGGGTCTGCATTGTTGACCACCCTCTCCCCTCCTTGCTGTGCTGAGATATTGTACAACAGTACCCGCTATGGTCAAGAAACAGTCTGATCTGGCAGAAGACATATTCAGACCTCCAGTGGGCATCCTGTTCTTCAAGCCTACAGGCCCTGCCAGCCTTTGCTTATATGAGCACAGGGGAAGTCACTGAGGCTATGTCTACACTGCAGTTAAAAACCCATTACTGGCCCATGTCAGCTGACTGTGGCTCATGGGGTTCAGGCTAAGGGGCTGTCTCATTGCAGGGGAGATTTTCGGACTTGGGCTGCAGCCCAAGCTGTGGGACCCTCCCACCTTGTAGGGTCCAAAAGCCCAGGTTCCAGCCTGAACCTGAATGTCTACACTGCAGTTAAACAGCCCTTTAGCATGAGTTCCATGAGCCAGAGTAAGAGGGCATGGGCCAGCTATGGGTTTTTAATTGCAGTGTAGAAATACTCTTAACCTCTCCATTACCTCAGCTCCCCAGCTGTAATATAGGGAAGTATTACTCTTCCTATGTTACAGTGCTGTTGTGAGGATAAACCTGTTAATAAACCTGTAGTGTACTCAGATACTACAGTTATGAGCAGTGAACACAGAAGACAATCCTGCAAATAGATAGATCCTCTCTAGAAATTAAAAAGGGAATAAATTGATTATTTAGTCACTGCTCTGTCTTTCAGATCATTAGAACATGTTCCTTGAGACTAAACAGAAAACCAGTGTTTTTACACTAGTTATGAAATGGACAAAAGACTTTGTGGTCAATCATCTTTGAAGTCTTGTGTTTGTTGTTTTGATTGCTGTAATGGAAATTTCTTAAAAGAAATTGTTCTCCAGTAGAAGATGGGGTAGTGACATTTTATGCCTCCTCAATTTATAAATTAGGTTGAATATTAATATTGACTATTGCTTTTGTTTCTGAATATTTTAAATATACTCTGGGAAATGTGTGTTGTGTGTTCCATTTGAAGCATTTTGTGGTAATGTCTGTTATGCTCTTGATCAACCTTCAAAAGGATGGTAATGCCTGCTTTGTGCCTTCAGGATTGCAGAAATCAGAGCTGATCTTAACTAAGCTTTTAAAAATGAACATCCTGCACAAAGGGATTCATTGCACACAGAAATAAACCTATGCTCTTTGGTATCTCTACAGAGCTCTGATGCCAACAGTATTATGCAAATTTCTGGGCCTGCTCAAGTGAGTAAAGAAATGCATGGATGAGGGCCTAAGTCATGTTACAGTTTAGTTTAGATTTTGCAGGTTGTTCATAAATGTTTAGCCTGTATCTTTGGGTATTATTTTTGTGGTGTGTAATTTGTCATCTAAACCATATGGCTTTGCTTCTGTTTACTGACTGCAGCTTTGATAAACAGGAAAAGGGATGTCAACAAGATTTCTAGATAGTTGCTGAACACTAATTTGACACTAAAAGGGGTAAAAGTGATTAATACTTTTATTTGAGTGAATGTTCAGTTACTCTTTTTGGCTGTTTTCACCCAGCTTTAACACAAATGAGAGGATCTACAAATAATTCGCACAATTTCTATCATTTTTACATACATGATGTGCAGGGTCCCAATAGTCAGTGCACACGTTGCATGCACAAATAGAGAGAGCAAGATGGGACTTCTTTGAAAATGTAGGCGAATACAAGTAGCTTCATAAGTATCATTGTCTGTTGTGGTGATGTGGTTTGCTTTTCCCATTTGTGAACATTTTCCCAATTGAGACCATTAAGCATATTTCACATTGTCCAGTATAGAGTGGACTGGGAGTAATTTTTGGACACTTCTACTGTTTTCAAGTAAGATGTTCTACAAATTCTTATTTTCCCTATTCTAAACTACTTCATTGTACTGAGTCATGGATCTTACTATACATTATCCCAGAGGTTCTCATTTAGAATTGTGAAAATTGAATCACACCCCTCCTGAATTGTCTTTTCTCCATTAGATACTCTGGTCACTCTAGATTCTTACCCTTTCTACAACAGACATTGCTGTAGCCTTCATTCTTGTTCTAATTTCTATCACATCTGTATCATTTCTGTTACATACAGGGGTAGCTTACAATAGCCTAAACATGGCTTAACAAGTTTCTTATAGATAATTACATTCCTTGTGTTCAGGGGTCACTAACTACAATATATAATTCTCTTTGCTTTTTTGATTGCATTGTACTAATGTCTTCACTGTTATGTCCACTATCAAGCCTAATCTTGCAGAACACATAATAATAATAGGATGTTATCAGGAATCGGGATCTGAAGCAGATCCAGTCTCCAGGCAATCTAATAAGTGCCGCTGGCTGGTAGTAGGCTGTGTGATTGGCTACACCATCTGATTGGTGGGAGGAGTCAGCAGACCCCTCTTAAGCCCAGCAGCAGCAGCTTGGTGGCTTCTCAAACATCTGCCGTAGCTCCAGTGCCTTCTTGTTCCCAACCATGTTCTCACCTTGTTCCAGTCCTGCTCCAGCCCTTTTCCTGCCTTGGACCCAGGCCTGTTCCTGTCTTGCCTTGCTGCAAGTAACCCGGCTCTGATCCTTGGCCATGGCATCTGTCCTCTGACTCATGCTCTGACCCTTGGCTCCAATTCCTGGCTACTGTCTTCAGCTCAAACCATTACGCATGACTGCCCATGTGCCAGTCTCTGACTGATGATACCATTTTACATCTATTCTTTCTGAGCCTGTCCCTAATAATGTCAAACTTCTTTAAGCTGAGACTCATGAATCATATTTGTATTACTTCCTGTTCTCTTAACCAAAGCGAGTCTGAATTTCTTCCATTAAATAGGAATGAAACATAAGGGGTAACAGAGATTTGAGTTTTGGATATTTATCTCTAGAAAGACATAGACAAATGGGTTGGAGCACTTTTACAGATATCCATAAAAATAAATTTTATCCTATTTTGGGCAGAATAGTTAAACTATGAAATGAAACTGCGGGGATTAAATAAAGTTTCCCAGGCAAGAGATGAAAGTGCAGCTGTGCCAAAGGAAGTGAGAGTCCCACTGCTCTACTATTGCCCCAAGAAAACATGATGTGCAGGTGTATATTTAGAATCGAGCACGGATGTCAGATGGTGGCTTCCTCAGGCTACCTGACGACCTGCAGACTATTAAAGAAGAGGTAACAGCTGCTTCCAGTAAAACTGCAATGAAGATGGAGGTGGATTACACCCAAAAGAGCTACCCAGATCTCAAAGGGACAAGTCTGGAAAAAGGCATCCTGTGCCTGAGGAAATGGCTTAATACCATCAACTGAAAGTGCTCCAATAATGTATCAAAGAGAGAATATGCTGCTAAAATAGATGAGAGGCATTATGCAGCTGGAACTTCATGAACTTCACAAGTGTGGTACCGCAGGCCATTCTGGGAAGTGGTGAGTAGCGCATGGGCTGCCTGGATGGTGACTGTACACTTAGGCAAGGTGTCGTGTATATTGTCAAAAAGAATGTTAAAAGCCCAAAGACAGACTGGCACAACTAACTGCATGTCGGAGCTCTCCAAAATTATATGCTAAAGCAGCTAATTACATTTTCTAAGTTATTAAAATAAATAAATAAAACCCAGCTTTTCTAAAGAAGGACAAAATACCTATTCTACCCAAAGCCTGTGAAACCAATTGGAAGACATATGATGAGGTAGGAGTGAAATCCTGGCCCCACTGAAATCAATAGCAAAGCTTCAATGGACAGCAACGAAGCCAAGATTTCACCCTAGACCATCAACTGCTGTAAATTGGCATGGTTTCATTGGCTTCAATGGAGCATTAGTGATTTACATCAGCTGAGTGACTGTTCTTACATGTTTCTCTTAGCCCTGTTCAGTGGTGGTGGTGTAGTATGGGGTTGTTTCTTAAATTGAACACAGGGCACTAAGAAATTACAAGACAGAGAATGGAGTACTTTTTCTCATATGGTTTAAAAGCTTTAGGGGTTTAAGAAACATAACTGGACAACTCTGACACGTCTATTTCAGAATAGAAAAAGAAGTAGCTTTTTTAAGAGGCAGGTCTTTGAAATGCCTAGCACTGCGCTGTATTAAGAGATCAAACTGTAACCCAAGGAAGTCAGTGGGTGTTTTTCCACTTCCTCCCCATGGGCTTTGGATCAGGCCCAAAGAACTCAAAATTTCAGGCAAGCTAGCCAGTGCTGGCTGCCACTGAGGTGGTAGAGTTTTAAATGGCCCATGTCAGTAAATGCAGATATTCAGAGAGAGCGGCAGCAGCTTCTCACTTTAGTCCCTATTTATAGCACTAGGCTAGAGGGTGGCAGAAAAGGCCATTAACACTTATAGAAAATCTACTGTTCTGTTTAATTCCTGTCTTAAAAACAGTAAGACACCTTCCTTGTGAGAACTCAATTTCCTGGAGTTTAGGAACATTATTGCAAGTTATCCTGTGCTGCTGTCCAATTTTACATTCTTAGATTGTGCAATATATACTGGATTAAAAAAAAATCAATGCACTTTCCATTAGTGTCAAGATTTTGGGCAGAATCTTCTCCTATGTTGAGAAGTGGGGAGAATGTGTCTCTAAGCCACCTTTCAACTCTCCTCATCCTGGGGATGCCAAGGACTGATGTGGCCTCTGGTCTAACTGAGCGCTCACTGAAAGCTGCTCTAAGTTGTATCTCCTGGAATGGCCACACAGGGACTGTTTCACAGGCCGAGGATAAGCCAAAGTGCTGTACACTCTGGGCTGCTGTCTTTCCATGCCTCATTGTGCTCTCCCATCTGGGTGGCATGGATGGTATGAGGCTATCTATCCTGCATTTACACCACCCAAGGAATTCCTTATGTCAGAGAAATATTGGCTGCCACTTTATGGCACCTATTCAGTGTTTTGTGCTTCCTGAGGATTTCAAGGCAGCTGGAACAGGATCCAGGGATCTGGCCCTTTTATTTCAAGTGGGCAAGGCACTGGTTCAGTTATTTATACAAGGAGCTGAACAAATACTGAAATGTTTACATTTTGCTGAAACTTCAAAGTGACCGTAACAAGTGGTTCAGACCATTTTCTTCTTTATTTAATTTCTTCTTTTTCTTTTCTTTTGTTTTTTTGTTCAAGACCAAGAGCAGAAATATTAAAATAGCACTTCAGGAGCCTAAAGCAAGAAATTCAGAACTGAAAACCACATTAAAAAAAAGCCTATTTAAAAAAAAAAACATACAACCAAGACTCCCAACTAAAGAGGGTCAGAACCTGCAGAGATGTTTTGGATACTTCTTTAAGCTACAATGAAAAATGGTTACTATGAAAGGGAAAATGGCTTAGAAATGTATTAGACCCTACATGATATTACCATGGAACTTGAAGTCGTGGTTATCTTTTCTAGAGCTGGGCAATGTCTTTGGATAAACAGTTTATCTGATAAAAATGCAGTTTTCATGGACCTGAAGCTATTCATGGATTTGACATAAATTGGCCAAATATTTTCAGCCAGAAATTTTATATACATAGCTCTTACACCTCTGGTTTGTAACAACCATTTTGTACTTTGTGTTATATCAACAATCACCCTCTTACAGTTGCATGCATCAATGCTATTTACAGTGTCATATGACCATCAGCCCCTTTTGCCAGAGAGAATCAAGGGAAGAGCGTTCTCCATGCAGCAATCTTCCTTTACCCTGGCCATGCTGATCTCTCTCTTCCCTTCCTTCTCCTGTGTACTTTTTTTAAACTACTTGCCTATTAATGAGCTAATTGGCCCTTTAATTTCCTAACCCCAGTCTGGCCTAAAAATCAGGCACACATCTGACCAATAAGACTTTTTCCAGGGGAACCTAATTGGTACTAATAGTGACCAGAGTGCTGGCTCAAGCTCCATCGCTCGGCTCTCTATTACATACCTCCCCACCCTTCTAACAAAAGGGAGTTTCTTCCTCCTCACTTTCCCTCCATTACTGAAGGTTTTATTATAGCATTGCCTCTCCCTGCCCTCAGGGTAGTCAACTTGGATCCTCCAATATTCTCCACCAGCAAAAGACACACACACATTTTGTGGGTGGAGGTCACCCTCACAGTTCTGTCTCCTCACACCAACGGCAGCCTATTGAGTTATTCTCCCTGCTTTCACCTTCTTCTTTTGGTGTCATGATTTGCTCTTGCCCTAGGTCTCTGTTTTGCCCAGTCCTCCAAAGTATCCCAGGAATGCCTCCTACTGACATTCTAGAGGCCTACCTTAATTAATTCTAGGGGCTCAACTTATGGTTCAACCTCCATGGACAAGCATGTGTTACCTCAACCTGTTGATTCTGTATTTTTGTTTGTTTCCTTCTTATCTTGCCCCAGGGGTTTTATTTCCCCCCGCTGGGGGTAGCGTTTAGTCTTTTTCTTCCCTAATGGGAAGGGCTCCCAATCTGTGTCCAGTACGAGTGGGTGTGATAATCCATCCACTAATCCTAAACATTTCCACCTAAACTTGCTCTTGACTCTCAGGGGCACCACTTCCGTAGAGCACAATGTATCCCCATATACACATTCAATTTTGACCCTTGCTCTGGGAAGTATCAGGTGAGGCATCGCTAGATCTTGCCTGATTAATGAGCAGGCTGAACCTGTGGCCATTACTCTTTTGGTGCCTCCTCTCTCTCATTACTTATTTTTTTCTTCCATGCCTGGGGGTGTCAGCCCAACCACAAAACCACAGTCCATGAATGGAAAGTCTCTTTTTATATGTCCTTCACATACACATTGAAAACGCACTATGTCTAGATCCCCTACCTGAGTTTCTCAGGGCTCCTCACTCTTCTTGTTGATGCTCTTTTCTTTACAACTACAGCTGTAGGCTCTCCAGTTCTTCTCCCCAGATCTAGTCTCTTAAACTGACTCACCTTGAGAATGTCTGTCTCTACATTTTCCTTGGTAGGTTTAACTGCGGTGTCCACCTTAATTGGCTGATACCACCTAATCTATACTTGGGTATTCTCAGGGAGACACTGAAGAAATTGATCCAGAATCACAGAGTCCATAATCTCCCCCAGAGTTTGGATATTTGGTCTTAACCAACGAGTGGCCCAATCTGTTAATTTCTATGCAAACTCAGGGGCCATACTCCCCCAGTCCTTCTTGCCACTCTAAATTTCTGGCAGCATTTTTCCAAGGACAGGCCGACTGCCTCCAGCATGAATGCCTTAACTACATCATAGTCTTATACTTGCTTGTCACTTATAGCCAGGTAGGCCACCTAACCTTCCCCAGTTAAACAGGGTGCTGTAGGACCTAAGTTTCCTTGTCTCAACCTGCACCCATTGCTACTCCTTCAAAAGTGACCAAGAAAGTGTTAATGGGCTAATTAGATCATTCTTTTCCTAACCTCAGTCTGGGCTAGTAATCAGACACCGATAAGGTACCCTGACCAACTTGACCTAAGCTAATAGGTGCTAATAGTAACCAGAGCTGGCTGAAGTGCCATTTCTCAGCACTCTGTCACAGGGCTTTATTCACAAAAAAGTTGGGGAAGGGGTAAAATGTGTTAGTGCTCACTTATAACTTTTGGACTAATGGTTAGTGCACTCACCCAAAAGGAAGATACCTGGTTTTAATTCCTCCCACCCAACTAGATGAGGAGAAAGGATTTGATCTCCCAGCTTGCAGGAGCATGCCCTAACCACTGTGCTATGGGGTATTCAGGGGCAGGTTTCTCTCTTTTTCTCTTGGTGTACCTGTTCCAGTTAAATATGAATTGGAGCAGGGACTTGAACTTCAATGTCATACTTCTCAGGTGAGTGCCCTAACCACTGGCTAAAAATTGTAAGGCAGGCACCACCTTCTCTGCCCATTGTGTGAATCTAACCATTTTTAAATGCCTGAAAACAAACAAACAAAAATAGGTCAACTTCTAAAGGATGTTTTCACTTTGCTGAATATTTTTGGAATTTTCACATTTGGTTCAACCCAAAGTGATTTTTTTTTAACCAAAAGATGAGTTACTTAGCCAGCAATAATCCCTCACCCCCACCCATCCCCTCAGGCCTCCTTAGTTTAAGTGATTTGATTCCTTTCCTAACCACCAGTTTTGAGTCTCTAACCTCACATTGGGAACTGCTAGCTTTCTTAATCTACCCAATAAGAAATATATAAAAGAGAAGAATTTCTTAATCTGTCCAATACCCCACAGAGAACATGCATACATAGCTGATTTTGTAATTCCAATCTATTTACATATGAGTAAAGAGGAGGGGAAATAAAAGGCTTGTTTCCACATACTCTACAGCTACATAATACCTTCTTGAAATGGGCAAGTTGTACATTCAGGACACAAAAAATATTACAAGATCAAGGCTAAGTTGGGTTTTTTTGAGTAATTCTGATTAAACGGTGTTGTACTAAACTGTTTTGTCTAACCATGTAATCAAATACACTATATACAGTCTGTTGCTAGCAGCTTGCAAGCACGATTAAAAAAAAATCTAATAAAATATGCAAGTACAAATTCAGGCACTTTACTTGAAAAATACAAAAGCGTAAAAGCCCAAATCTAATCAAACATACACTTCAATGCAATGCGCTGCAGACACAACAGTACACTACATTATGTTAACACAGCAGCCTGCATCAGAGTAAGAACAAGTAGAAAAGGTTTTGTAAAACCTGGCAATTTATGCAATGTGTGTGCAGCCAGTTGTGTAAAGGGTAATTTTCTCACAAAGGATCCAACGGCTAGTATTATAGGCATCCCACATATGAGTTTTGATACACTGTATTCTGGTGTGTCAAGTCTCTTAAATTAAGCACAGACCTTTTTTAAACATAAGCAACACATATTTCTGTGTGGGTGGTTCAGATCCAAAGCACATAGTCTCGTAGTTGAACAGGCAAAAAGGAACAACATTGTGATCTAGTCTGATCATGATGCAGCCCAGGGGATTTCACCTAATACTTCCTGCACAAAGACCAATAGCTTGTTGAACTAGATGATATCTATTAAATAGACATCCAGTTTTGATTAAGAACTCCAAGTGATGAAGAATTTACCATATGCCACAGTAAGCAGTCCCTGTGATTGCATACCCTCACTGTTAAAAGGTTGTCTTCTTTTCAGTTTAAATATTTCTAACTTTAACTTCCAGTCACTGGATCCTGTAAAATATGTCTGCTAAATGAGAGAGCCCTCTAGTATCAGATATCATCTCCTTGTGGGTAAGTACTTGTAGATTTTTATTACAGGTCACATTGGTGCTCGAATGGGAGGTCTTTGAAGTCTGTACACAAAAGTCTCTATGCAAAATAATAAATGGACACAAATCAGACATCAAGAATTGTAACATTCAAAGGCCAGTAGGAGAACACTTCAATCTCCCTGGACACTGAATAACAGACTTAAAAGTGGCAATTCTTCAACAAAAAAACTTCAGAAACAGACTTCAACAAGTATCAGAGGGATAGCCGTGTTAGTCTGGTTCTGTAGAAGCAGCAAAGAATCCTGTGGCACCTTATAGACTAACAGACGTTTTGCAGCATGAGCTTTCGTGGGTGAATACCCACTTCTTCAGATGCCCACTTCTTCAGTATTCACCCACGAAAGCTCATGCTGCAAAACGTCTGTTAGTCTATAAGGTGCCACAGGATTCTTTGCTGCTTCTACAGACTTCAACAAGAAACTGCAAAATTGGAATTAATTTGCAAACGGGACACATCAAATTAGGCCTGAAAAAAGACTGGGAGTGGATGGGTCACTACAAAAAGTAACTTTCCCTCTGCTGATACTCACACCTTCTTGTCAGCTGTTGCAAATGGGTGAGGTCCACCTTGATTGCATTGGCCTCGTTAGCACTACAGAAGCACTTTTCCCTCTCTTGATATTCACCCCTTCTTGCCAACTGTTGATAATAGGCCACTTCCACTTTAATTGAATTGGCCTTGTTAGCACTGACCCCGCCCCCACTTGGTAAGCTAACTCTCATCTTTTCATGTGCTGTAATATTTATACTGCTTACTGTGTTTTTCACTCAATGCAACTGATGAAGTGGGTTTTAGCCCACAAAAGTGCATGCCCAAATAAATTTGTTAGTCTCCAAGTTTCCACAAGGACTCCTCGTTGTTTTTGCTGATATGGACTAACACGGCTACCACTCTGAAACCAGGTACTCAAACAGTGTCCCAGTATGGTGTTAGTAGGCACTGTGCTACTGGAGGAGCCATTTTTAAGAAAGAGGAAGTCATTCTGGTTTATTAAAGAGTGTATGGGACTTATGGTATTTGACAAATTCTGCATAGCGGACTTCAAAAGAATTAGATTTGAATAGCAATGAGTCAAGGAGGTTGTGTTTGAATCTGGATGTTCATTGGGTTTGGAGAAGGGTCCACATATAAACTTTGATTGGGACCAAGATTTTGGTTCAGATTTGATGGCACTGAATGTTTGTGAGATGTTTTTGCAAGATTTTCACCATCTTGGAAAGATGCAAATCCCATACAAGCCACTGTTTTTCAGAGTTTTTCATCATCAGAAAATTTAAGTCACACTCATAGCATTTTAGTTTTGGATCCATATCTTAGTGGTTTTGAGATCTTAATGCAAATGGCCCTGAAATTCAAGCAGATTTGGATTTGATGTAGTCATTTAAATGTGTATGAGAAGAACCTCCCCTAAGATTTGAGGTTCCAGTTTTGGCCCATGAAGATCTGAGTAACTTTCCAAATGACAGACCTTTTACAATCCACAGGATGGAAAACAGAATTGTGAAATCCACACTGCACACTTATCATTTCTCCCTGATCAGAGGATTCAAAATAATGCTTTCATTATGAGCGGAGTCATGTAAACTTCCTTAAAAATAGTGAAGCCCTGGCAACAATATTGTTGTGTCCCTCCTGATAATGGGAGTGCTACTTTTAATTTTTTCTTGGCCATAAATATCTGCAACAAATCTGGAATGAGTTTGGATGAGATTTTAAATTTGCCAGTCTAGACATGAGAGATTTGAAGTAGCTGCGCGTTCCATTGTTCAAAATATTGCATTAGGATTGTAAGTGTAGTCAAAACAGCATTCTTCTGTGCTCTTTTATTATGTGCATCATAACCCTGTAAAACTGTAAATTCAGCTGTAGGGGAAATTATAAGGGTCTATGCAGACTACAAGCTAAGCAAGTTAGGTTTCTAGTAGAGTTAGTCAGAAAAGTTCTGACAAAACAGTTTTCAGAATGTACGAATTCATCAAAATCAAAACACTGCATGGAAATAATTCCATTTCAATAAAGTTTTTTTTCTGGAAACCAGGCAGGGTTTTGTCAGAAATCTGCTTGGTTTCTTGCCAGCTTGCCTGCCTGGCTCCTCAACAGCATGGGCTTCCAGGGGTGGAGGCTCTGTGACAGCCATCCAGGCGGGCTACCATAGGGCTGGGGACTGAAGGGCTTCCAGCATCCACAATTCCAGGACAGACAGTTGGATTGCCCCAGGACTCAGGGGCCCAGGGCTTTGAGTATCTGTAACTTTAGGGCAGTTCTAGCCAAAGTTATTTCCTGAAGATTTCACCACATATGCATTGTCCCCCATCACTGTCAGTATGACCATACCAGTTTATCCTTGGCATCTCCCCATTGCCTCCCCACACCAGCTACTCACATATATTCCCTCCACAGTGTGTAAAAACTAGAGAAAAGGGGATTTATGCTGCACACTGTGTCATTAATTAAGCCACCCCGAAAAATGAACGTGTTGCACAGAGCCGCTCTTTCCCACCCAGCTAACGAATCCTTCCTCCTCTTCCTGGTAGAGTTCTGGTCACATGGGTGCCATAAAAAAGTTTCAGGCAACTACATGGTGGGATGTGGGAGAAAGAAAGACATTCCATAGATTCCATTCATCTGCTCTAACCTTTTCTGTGGGGTGTCAATTCCTTTGCTCCATTCTACCGTGCTCATCAGAAGGGAACATATGCCCCATAGATTACCAGTATCTAATACTGTAAACACCATGGTCCAGATTCTGATCTCAGATCCACTGGTGTGGATTTGGAGTAACTCCATGGATATCCAGATTTATACCAATGGAACTGAGATCAGAAACTTGCCCTTCATAGATGGAGAACAGATACCTTTCATAATGTTGTGGTTTTTGTTTGTTTTGTTTTTTTGTTTTTCTTCCACTTATAGAAACACATGGCCACATTTTTATAGGATGTAATCTAGTGGGAGATTCAGCAAGAAAGAGCTTAAATAATTTAATCCTGGCAAGTAATTGTGTTTAAATTGTGTTTATTGACATTACAACAAGGCAGATAATGGGCAGCCATATTGTTTCCTATGGATTATGCATCTCTCATGTTCTCTAGAGAAAATCCCATCAGGATTTCACTGTATAAGGATGGCTTTCAAGGCTTTTAACTACTTTGTTTCCTAGGGACTTGAGAATTTTACCTCTTGCTTTCCAGTTGAGAACCTGTGGCTTTACAAGTGTATTTTCCCCCTGTTGCAGGTGCCTTGTGGAATAGGGATTTTAAAGACAAAACATTGAAATGTTTGAATTTAATTCCAAATGCATCGAATTAGACAAAAAAGTAAATATACAAATTCAATATTCAATTAGGGGAAGAGTAATTTCCCACACTTCCCCTCAAGTTGAATTGTATGAGTTTTATAATGTTAATGCTGTTTATGTCATCCTATAATCTGTTTACATTCTGAAGTATGTAAAACTATGTTTCCCATAATACCTTGTACTGAACTGGAGATGAAACCTTGGCCCCAGTGAAGTCAATGGGAGCTTTGCCATTGACTTCAATGAGGCCAAGATTTCACCCCTGGTCATTGTCAATGATTAGGAAAATACTTATCAATAAGTAGAACAAGTCAAATAGAACAAATGAGCATTAGACACGCACCCATACACACACGCACGCACAGGTAATGGTGGGTGGATCTGGCTCTGGAAGCCCCTCATCACACCTTAATCTGCACGCTGAGTGAAAGAGTGCAGTCTGGAGGATAAGGCAGTGGACTGCTAGAGGAGGGACTTGAGTTCTGTCCCTGCGTTAGCCACTGACCTTCTGTATGTCCGTAGGCAAGTCACCACAGCTTTTTGTTAGATAATTAAACAACTGAAACTACAAATTCTTAATGGGTATTCCACAGGCATATAAACTCAGTTTACACATTATTCTTTTTTAATTATTCACTTAATTCTACTTATGAGTGCAGATTCTCAGATGAGAAGAATTTTGCCCTGTAATGTTTAGTTTTATTCAATGAGAAAATAACTTGGGGCACAAAAATCTCTATTATTTCATGGCATACTCTACTTTAGTCCAAGTACAGACTTCTAACACCTGGTGAGATCTGCTTACTTAAAGCACTCAATAGGAGGGCCCGCTCCTGTACATTTAAGTCTTGGAGAACTTAGGAGCAGACCTAACCCCTTTGTGTGCAGCTTTGGGGGATATTCGGTCCTTTGGTAGTCAGTTGGCCCTCCTTGATCTAGGACAGAGGTTGGCAACCTTTCAGAAGTGCTGTGCCGAGTCTTCATTTCTTCACTCTGATTTAAGGTTTCACATGCCAGTAATACATTTTAACATTTTAGAAGGTCTCTTTCTATAAGTCTATAATATATAACTGAACTATTGTTGTATGTAAAGTAAATAAGGTTTTTAAAATGTTTAAGAAGCTTTATTTAAAATTAAATTAAAATGCAGAGCCTCCCCATACCAGTAGCCAGGACTCAGACAGTAAGAGTGCCACTGAAAATCAGCTCGCGTGCCGTCTTTGGCATGCGTGCCATAGGTTGCCTACCCCTGGTCTAGGATATATTGTTTTCACATGATTCAAAAGAAATATGATTTGATATAAAGTAGCACATTATATATAAACTGTATAAAGTACAAATTTTCAGGTTCATATGTATCACCAAAAGTTTTGTACAGCTCCCATAACAGAAGTCTGTAATACAAGAATTTAGTGCTTTTTTTTTCAAATAAAGGAACCACTTTCCTCAGAATAAAATCCATATGATATAAAGTACATATAAAATTGAAAAAATTCATTTTGCCACAAAAAAGTGAATCCTGCAGAGAATTGTTAAAAGGGGAGTTGCATCATATTGACATGAAAACTTCCATGCTGATTTTTCCAAGACAAGAAGTATTTTAAATTGTGCTACATTAATAAAAGATTAGCTAAATATGCCAATTATCTCTTCAGTGTAAGACTTTTGCCTGATTCAGTAGCACTAGGAAGTTGAGAACTATTTTAACAATTTGTTCCACTTTAATCATCTTTATACAAGACAAAAATTAACAAAGAAACCACTGAGTTTGATTAAAAATAGCAGCTTTCTCTTTTTAATTTGCTCCATATTATTTTTGCTTCAGATATTATTAGAATGATTATTAAAAGTTATGGGCTTGATTACTCCATGAGTTCCATTGTCCTCAGTGGGACTGTTTGTGAAGAACCTGGTTCAATGCCCACTGAAGTAAATCAGAATCTTACCATGGGCTTTAATGGGAGCTGGATTAGCTCTGTGGTAGAACTCAGTGAGTAAAAATGTCAGAGGCTGCCCTGGAGTATTTGTGTGTCATTTAGTAGTGTGATGTTCTTTACACAAAAGGATTATATTCAAATGGAAATGAACAGTTGTATAATATATTTTTTCTTGACATAATTTGTTTACTTATATGCAGCTGACAACGATCAAGATGCCAGAAGCAGTTTGTATATCTAGCCTGATCTAATCGAGTTGGTGTAAACTATTGATTTTGGTGAGGGAGGACACTAGCAGTCCTGGTTTGATGAGAACTGTTTTGATTTGAGTGCATATTTCTGAATCAAATCCCATGGTAAGAATGTCAAATGCTCATACAGAAACTTAAAAACTGCTGCAATCAAAACTTCTTGGAAGATATTAAGTGAAAAGAAAATAAAGGAAAGAAACTATATTAAGCATAATACATTCTTGTATACTTTTCAGCTACATAGAATAGGGAAAAAATGTTCCTGTCTTGTTAAATTAGCAGATGTTATATATTTTATAACAATCTACCTATTATACAAATAGACATACATATGACACCATTACAAATGAGAAAATTAAGGATCTATTGTTTCCAGCAGACTTCCTCATTCTTAAGTGAGGGAATATCATTAGAATTACTAGACTCTAAAAATGGTAGAACTTTTAAAATGTGCCCACTACACATAGACTGAGATTTCCAAATCTACCCAGGGTATTTGGATAACCAGTTACATTTAATTTCCATTGACAATTGAGTGTCTAAATCCCCTACATGGGTTTGAAAATCCCACCCATACACATGCACGCTTCTGGAAGCATCAGAGCCCCAGTCAAATAACCACTAATGCATGTGCTTAATGTTAAGCATGTGAATAGGTCCCATCAGTGATGAGCTGCCAAAATATTAACAACAGGTTCCCTCCTCCTCACCCCACGAGGGGGTCATGGCCGCCCCCCCCCCCGGAACTCCTGCCCCATCCAACCCCCCACGTTCCTTGATGCCACCCCGGGACCCCTGCCCCATCCACCCCCCTTCTCTGTCCACTGACTACCCCTGCCGCCCCATCCAACCCCTCCTCTCATTCCTGATTGCCCCCCGGGACCCCTGCCCAATCCAACCACCCCTTCTCCCTGTCCCCTGACCGCCCCTGGAATCCCTTCCCCTGACTGCCCCCCACGACCCCATCCAACCCCTGCTCCTTCCTGACCAGGGGCGGCTCCTGGCCCCAGCACGCCAAGCGCGTGCTTGGGGCGGCAAGCCGCGGGGGGTGCTCTGCCGGCGCTGCGAGGGCGGCAGGCAGGCTGCCTCTGGCGGTTTGCCTGCAGAGGGTCCGCTGGTCCCGTGGCTTCAGTGGACCTCCCGCAGGTGGGCCTGCGGAGGGTCTGCTGGTCCCACGGCTTGGGAGGACCTCCCGCAGGACCAGCGGACCCTCCACTGGCAAACCGCCAGAGGCAGCCTGCCTGCCGTGCTTGGGGCAACAAAATCCCTAGAGCCGCCCCTGTTCCTGACTGTCCCCCCAGGACCCTTGCCACCATTCAATCCCCCTGTTCCCTGCCCTCTGACCACCCCACCCCTATCCACCTGCGCACAACCCCCAAACTCCCCTGCCATCTTCCAACACCCTCTCCCTGCTCCCTTACCACGCTGCCTGGATCCGCTCGGCTGGGACCAGCACCAGCATCGGCACCACGGGGTCTAAGCCGGGACGGGACGGGAGCCGCAACCACAGGGCCAGGACCAGTGCCAGTGCCACAGGGGACGGGAGGGAGCTGCGGGGCCGAAGCTGGGGGCGCTCGGCTGGGGCCGGGACAGGACGGGGCTACGGGCGCTCGGCCCAGACCAGGCTGGGGCTGCTCGGCAGGGACCAGGAGCCGGGCCGGAGGTAGCCACAGGGCCAGAGCCAGGGGCACTTGGCTGGGGCCAGGACCAGGCTGGGGCTGGCGGCGCTCGGCCAGGGGTGCCAGGCTGGAGCGAGCCGCTAAACCAGTGGCACCTCCCCTCCCCCGGCTTACCTGCCTGCTGCTTGTTTCAGGCTTCCCACGAACATCTGATTTGCGGGAAGCAGGGGAGGGGGAGGAGAAGGGGGGCGGAGCATTCAGGAGAGGAGGGGGAAGTGAGCTGGGGCCGGGGCGGAGTGCCGGAGCTTTTGTTAAATAAAGCCCTTATAGAACCGGTTGTCCTGGAACAACCGGTTCTAAAAGGACTTCTAAATTTAACAACCGGTTCCTGCGAACTGGTGCGAACCGGCTCCAGCTCACCACTGGGTCCCATTCACTTAAAATTAAGCACATATGTAAATATTTGCATAATTTAAGCCTAATATTAGGGCTTGATCTAGCTCCATCAAAGTCAGTGGGAGTCTTTCCACTGGCTTCTGTGGAGGCTGGGGAGACAGCAAAAGACATATCATCATATCCTGTCTGCCCTTTCTTAATGCTTACAGCATTCCATACCTATCAGCCCAATCCCCCTTCTGGTGAACTGGCGAACAGTGAAACAGATGCAGCACTCTGCTATCCCTCCCCCACAGGCCTACAGAAGAAACAATATAATCCGCAGTTGCAAAGATAGATTTTAATTTATATATGTAAATTTCTCTCTTCCTCTTTCATATATAATCCATATAATTCATATATATGAAAGAGGAAGAGAGAAATTTAAGGGGAAATAAGTAAACTTTCATCTGAGATTTGAAAATAGATGGAGAATCATTGCAGCAGAAAGATACAGGGAAGTTGTTCCACTTGGCAGTTGCTATAGCAAGAAGGCTCTTACAGTGTGACTGTAGGAAGACACAGAGATAATGCAGAATAAAAAGAGCAGGTTAGAGAATAAAGAGAGACTATGTCTATTAGGTATGTTATATATTTCCCCCATTTGAGTTATCCTGCTGACGTCAAGCATGTTTAGGAAAATATCCTTGTATTCAACCAACTACTTGGTAGAAAAGAGATTTCCATTTCTATGCAGAAATTCTGGAATTATCTGCCCAAAGTGATTAGAAATTCTGACTCCTCCTATTTCAGAAGCAAAGCTAAAGTCTACTTACACTATATTTATTTTCATATTTCATAACTGTTATCATTGCTATTCTTCTCTTTGTCATTCCTTATTTAGACTGAGGCTCTGAGGTACATTGTATAAAAAGCACTTTAATAAAAAAAATGTGTATTAAGAAGACAAAAGGCTTAAAGAGGATCATGCTACAGTGCCAAGTTGGTATTCTTAGAGATTTTAAATGACCTGGTACAAGTTAGGTCAGGGCTCCATATAAGGCAGATGCTCAGTTCAGCTCACTGGCTCCAAAATTTTCTAGGGTTTGAGGGGATTTTTTTCCCAAAAGATATTTGTATGCGGTTCATCAAAACTATGTTGCCTTTAGCTGCCTTATTACTCTCAAAAATGTGTGTGTATGTATTCTTCTCTGTAGCAGAAGGAGTTTCTTCATATCTGAGAAGCAGCTGGAAATCTTCTATAGGACTAAGGTAGGATTATGGTTCCATTTTAATGTTTATACTCACAGATAAAAGCTATCCTCCATGCAACAGGGGAGATAAGATGGCTGACAGCACTAAGCTGCCTTCAGTACGCAATGCTGATGGCTGCTTTTTTGGCAGCCTGGGGGAGTATGCATGATTAAAGAGAGAAACTTAAGCTAAACCAGACCTTTTTAAAATTTTAAATACACTTTGGAGTAATGTTAACACATAGCACTGAACATTTCACTGTATATCTTAATAGTCTTAAGCAACTCCCTTTGTAAACAATTCATCCAGGAGTTAATTTGTCAAGTTCAATATGCATCAAAAATATTCATTTGTATCTTAAAAGGGTCTTAATGCAGAGAAGCTTTTCATCTTGGACATGTCATCACCAGCCTTCAACCAACTTACCAGAATATATATCCTGTCGTACAGCTGTGGCACAAAAAAAGATGGGCATGATTTTTTTCAACTTTTTACATCATTTTCCCATACTTCCCACCCCTCCCCAAAACTCAATTTTTAAATAAATTTGGAAAGGCTAGACATATTTTGCACATGTGCAAGAAATCAAAACAAAAGCCCCTTTTGCTAGAAAATATGTACTTGTAAAATTTAAAATCTATCATCTTGGTTTAGTGTACTGAGACCAGGCCGGGAGCCAGGAAACCCTGAATTCTGATTGCACCCCTTCATGCACCACCATTGTCCCTATGTAAGTATTAGTAAGTATTTTGTAAGTATTAGTAAATTTTCTAGGCTATTTTGACGCACTGGAAACTAAGTGATTGATTTTAACTCATCGAAGGCTGAGGAGCCAATTTTGGGTAATTGTTGAATTCAGCTGAGTTATACTGATTTACATTAGTTGAAGATCTGACACTCTATATGAACAGAAGGGAAGATGATAAACTGAGATCGGTGTGGGTGCAGAGGTACAGTAGTTTAATAATAAATGTAATATTTCTAAAAGGTAAAATATACTGATTTGGGCATGCAACCTTAACTAAATTTCCAGAGGAAGTATATGCACATGCAATATGCTAAATAGATATGGATGCACACTACATGAATATAAAGTATGGTACTTTATTCACAGTACTTATATGTGGATTGGGCATTTAGATTGCTGAGCAGAAAAGTCAATGGGCTTCCCAAAGTTTCATGTAAAGAAATAACTGTAAAAAAACCCATGTAACTGCTCACCTTCAGTATTACATTTTCATACAAACAAAGCTTCTAAATGGAGCTTAGTTAATAATGCAGTCTATGGAAACAAAGGCTGAACTTTCACTTTATAATCTATATGGCTTCAGAGAGAAAATTATGTAGGCTTATAGACAGGCAGTCTGTTAGCCAAGGAATCTGAAAAACACCATCAGATTCATGTAGCAATAGAAATGATCCATTGGAATGTTCAGGTCTTCTTTGTTTATCCTGGAATAATCTTTAGAATTCCTTTTATCTGAGTATGTGCATGAGTGTGAGATGACCTTGATATTGTTTATGCAAAAGAAGAGAAATTGTGCATTTTATATTTCCATTTTTGGTTACATTAATCCTAGTGATGACATATTCCCCTTGGATGCTGATCCCCAAAAGAACATCTACTCTAAATTTCCCTTCTCTTGGGATGTATCCATGATGTTTCAAATCCAAATTGTTTACCTTAAATTCCAATCTACATCAGGATGTTCTGTCTAGAACGCTATGCAAACTTCTCTATACTTTTTTTGGTAAGTAATATCGACAGTTTACACTGAATTTCTATAGAACAAACTCGTTATCTTTTCACATACAATTTAATATAATTTGTGTTTTGTTGAATGAGGGACCCCGTTGGTGATAGCCCTATGGGACAAACGCAGTTGATTAACACATTCTCACCTTATGGAAAGTTCTATTGAATTCCATAGAAAATGATGGTTTTTTTAAACAACCTATGAAATCTATTATTATTTGTAGTACAGTAGCACCTAAAGGTCCCAATTAAACCGGAGCCTCATTGTAAATCCCAGAATAGTTTCTGAGCAAATCAAGTCTTTTGGCCAATTTGAAAAATATGCAGTACATTGAAGATACCAAACTGTGTGGCAAATGTGATTCACATAGCAACAGGTCCTGCCTCATAGTGTTACAATTTGAATATGCAAGACACAAATTGGTAAAACGAAAGTGTTACACGAGAAACAAAGGATGGAGAAAAATTAAGTGCCTGCCCAAAGCCACACGGAACTAAATGGAAATCTCGAGCCCAATGCCATAACCACAAGGCAATATTTCCTGTCAGAATATTTATATCTGCAATAGAGTTTGTAGAACAGCTCAAAAAAACCCATACGAAAGTTTATCATTTGTTCTATACTGTGGGTGAAATCCTGGCCCCACTGAAATCAATGAAAAACTCCCACAGGCTGACTTAAATAAGACCCAGATTTCACTTTATAGTCTTAAACACGCTTTCTGTCATAAAACGCTTTAATGGTAGTACTGTGCAACAAAGATACTACTTATTCTATAGTTGCCAATTAGAAAATTGAAATGAAGGGCTTAATCTTGCAATCCATATTCTGTTAAGAAGTTGTTACCTTCTCTTATATATTTTGTTCACTTACAAATAGCCCTAATACTTCAGCTGGATTATTCATATGAGTAAGGGTTCATTTTAAGGGAGCAGGTCCTTAACACTACAGTATTCGGGATCACAATAACTATTTAATAGTTGTACCATGGTTAATCATCATATAGCGATTAGCTTAATTTTGATTGCTGGCCCTGGTTATCAGTTACACAAAGCCCCATTTACATTATTCTGGAAATGTAAAGGGGTTTTAAAGGCCCTCTGAAGATGTGCCCTACACAATGGGGCTCCCTAGCAAGTGTAGAATTGGCACAAGTACTCTAACCAGCGCCAGGTACATGAGGAGCAGGATGGAGACAAAACTAGAATGCACTGCCCTAAGGTTCTATACTGCTTTCCAGAGCTCATTGGAAACAGAGTGCAATGTAGAGTAGCCTGGAGTGTGCCCTAACTTATACCATGGGCCAGTCAGAACAGACCCAGAAAATGATTCCTGCAAAGGTGGCCTAAAACTACCTTTACCTCTCTCCATCTATCACTCTATTCTTGAGCAAAGCTCAGGTCAGAAATTTGGTGTTGACTGAGTTAATTCACTGGATTTTATCCTATGAAGAACTGAGTTCAAATTTGTTTTGGATCACAAGTTATGAATTTCATGTCTTCAATTTACTGCACATTTCTCAAAAAGGCCCAAAGTCCTGAATTAATGTTAACTGTCCTGGATAATTTGCAAACATCCCAGGCATTCACAGTCCTGGTCAATGTTCTGTGGAGTCTAGGAAAGAGATCTCTAGTTCCATAAGTAATTGTGAGTATTTGGAAAACATTTAATCCTGAATCTGGAGAAACATTCAAAAAATTGAAATTTTTCACAGAACCGGAAGTCCACAAAATTTTGTTTCAGATACGCTGAAATGAAGTAAGTTTCCCGGGGCCTTCTGGAGTCTGGCAGCCCTGAGATCCCTGTCTCTGCAGCCATTCTTTCGGCAAGCAGCTAAGCAGCAGAGGAGCTTGGGAGCTGGGGTTCCTCATTAACCTGCCAGTAAAGCTGACCTGAAAAATGTTACATCAGAAAATTTCCAACCAGCTCTAATCCTGGGTACTGGGTATGCTGGGTATACCTCAGAGTAGGCAGAAGGCCAGCTGGATATGGCCCATTTCCCCGGCTTCATTTGCAATTCTGTTCTGTGGCCGATATATGTATATGCGCAGAGGTGAATGATTATGGGGCAGTGATCACATGGCTCTGCATTTTCTACTGTGATGGTGGGGGGAGAACAACGGAGGGGAAAGGAGAGAAAAGTTCATTATCAGGTAAGTGAGGGAGATGGACAAAATAAATTGGGAATCAGAGGCAGTTGGGGATGGAGGTGATTCATGTGGGAGAGAAGAGGGGGAAGAAATAATGGGGCAGATGAAAATAGTGTGTAAAGGGAGGAGGACAGAATCAGCTGGGAGAGGAAAGAAATGGACTAACAAAATGTACAGGAAATTAGAAAAATGCTTCCTAAAGTTGACAATAGGTATAAGAACAGGCTTGTGATCCTCCTTCTGAACACAATAATTTACAAAGTTATCAAGAAAATGGTAGGCATAGTAAGTGGATGAATTAGGCACTTATCCTACAATTGCCTACAGACAGACCCTTGCATGCATTGGGAGCCCTGTTGAAATCAGTGGTGCTCTGTGAAGGTGTACAGATTCATCCAGGCATTCATTTGTAAAATTAAAGCCTCAATCAACTAGGGCCTGATCCTCGTAGAAGCTGAATGCCTCAACTCCTATTGAAGCGAATGTGAGTTGAAGGAACTTGGTGGCTCTGAAGATTGGGTCTCCAGTTTCTCATTAGCATCAGGAAAGAGGTACGTGGTCAGGAGGGAATTAATTGTGCAGGGGGAAGCAGTTTTTTGGATCAGCATCCTCCATGGCATGAGAGAAAGCATACAGTTAGCTGAGGGAGAAGCAGACGAACAAGGTGGTTATGAGGCATCGTCGACCAAGTGAAGGGTCTGGGGTCGGGCAGGTTGGGCAACAGAGATAATTTATTTATAGGGGTTTTCACAATATTGCAAAAAGGGGGGCTTTATGTGGTTCAGTTTTTATTCTCATAAATAAAATGGCATATTATAAATGTATTGTTATGTGCACATGCAGTTCTCCCGTGAGGTGGCTCGAAGGTCTCCACACATCATCCTACAGGAAGAAGTAACCTTGGGTAGGAAAACTGTCAAATCTTGGTTACTGTGTCATTGGTGGACATCGCAAAGCCACCACAAATTGATATAAGTGGCAGTCTCTTCTTAAAAGAGATCCAGGGCTGGAACAGCAATGGGTCTCTGAGTCATCAAAACTAAGGTGTTTTGTCAAAATTTTGTGGGGAACCTTGAAGAGGAGCTGTCTGCTTTGCTTTAACTAGTGCTGTTACTTTGGTAAGTACTAAATTCACTCCCATGACAAAGACCTCGGGCTAGTCTACACTTACCTGCCGGGTCAACGTGGTGAGTTCGACTTCTCGGAGTTCGTACTATTGCGTCTAATCTGGACGCGATAGTTCG
The DNA here is from genome assembly GCF_020497125.1 of Mauremys mutica. Taxonomy (NCBI): domain Eukaryota; kingdom Metazoa; phylum Chordata; order Testudines; family Geoemydidae; genus Mauremys; species Mauremys mutica. The sequence goes on along the minus strand of NC_059073.1, from coordinate 127,036,339 downwards.
AACTCCCCGTGCGCTCCGGTCGACTCCGGTACTCCACCACTGCAAACGGCGGTGGCGGAGTCGACCTTGGAGCCGCGGACTTCGATCCCGCGGCGTCTGGATGGGTAAGTAGTTCGAACTAGGGTACTTCGAGTTCAGCTACGCTATTCACGTAGCTGAACTTGCGTACCCTAGTTCGATCCCCGCCCTTAGTGTAGACCTGCCCGTAGATTTCTGACTTGCACAATACATCCACTCAACAGAGTAATAGTGAGTAAAAAACCTCCTTGCAGCCCTGTGCGGGCTACCCAGACCTTGTGTCTGGGCTCACAGGAGTAAGCAGATACTACTCTACTTAGTCTTTGCAATTGGATTGTGAGTTAAGTGGGGTTGGGAAACCTTGGTTCTATCCCCTACGCTCTGGCTAATACACCTGACTTAATGCATCATAATTTGCTGCTGGTATAGACAACTCTTGTGGAACAATGAAGAAGCAGAGGTGTAACTGTGACTCAGAGGAATGTGTCTTGGTCTCCATAGTTCCTGAGGCTACTCCTATGATGGTGCAGCTTAAGCACCCTCCTCCTTTCTTCTGAGCAGTGTATAAAGTATCAGTGTAGTCCAAAGCAGGGGCTGCAGATGCTCACTTTGAATGGGGAGACTGAGGGATAGGAGGGGAAGTGGGGTTGGTGCTCTGCCAAGGCAGTAGCTGAGATTCAGTGGGGGCCGAGATCTCATGCCAGGCTGGGAAGGGCGACCTAGTGGTTTGTTGTGGGGGAGTGGGGGGAAAACAGGTCCCTGTCCCAGACTGTTCATCCCGGTTCCTACCTGTTCCTCAGCCAGTCTCTGGCACCACAGTGGCCACTTCAGCTCCTCTGGATCCTGCTCTCCCTCCTTCCCCACCAGCATGTGTGCAGTTTACAGGAAACATTGGTTCCTAAAATATGTAGTGGTAGAAAGCACAGGGTTAGAACATGGATCAATCCCCACAGTATTTCCATTGTTAAGGTGCTAGCTCCCCTAACCGAAAGAAATAGGTTTTTATCATATGTCTTTATTTTAAGAAGAAAACTGTATTTTACACTGGGAACATACAGGTTAACTTCAAAAGGACAGGCAGTGTTACACCATCTCTTATAAAATATAGTGTCAGGTTGAAATGTGGCAATCAAATTTACCAGTTATATTATTAAATGGACTTCACTAATAAGTATGTAGTGCATGCTGTGGGAAAGGATCAGTTATTTTTGCAACTGAAAACAGTCACAAGTTTATCCTAGGGGTTGAATTTCACCATTTCTGATGCTTTTATCATACTTTCATAATGAAACTGAAAGAAACAGACCTTATGATTAAAATTTAAACATTTCACAAAATTCCACCAGGTAAAAGGACAACACAACAAAACCAAACCACCAACCACTCCTCATCATTTTTAGCCAGTTTTGCTAAAAGTAAGAATTTTTTCTAAGGCACAATCACAATCTGAGTGCACCCCTCAGTAATAAAGTTCATCCCCACCATTTACATCATCCAGTTGCTTCCATAAGAAGCAATACCAGAGTCAAAGCAACACAAAATGTGAAACTATCATTTCACGTTTATCCACGGACTCTTGTATGTTATAGCCCTTTTCCGCACCCTCTGTCTGTTCTGTTTGTTTAGAGCAGAGGTTTTCTACTGTTCTGTTTGTACAATGCCTAGAATAATGGGGCCCCATTCTTGTCTGGTTTCTAGGCACTATCATAGTAAATATGATTAACGCTAACAATGGTCAAAATATTAATTTGTAAAAAGACAGAATTGTTTCCTAGTTGTGCTTTAATTCCTTCATGATTTTGAATTAAAGCTTACCCTTTATTTACACTAGGTGGTCGAGACATGTTACAAAATGTAATTAAAATATAGATTCTCAAGGTACTGAGGTACTTAACTGAAATTATTTCAGTGGGAGATGCTGGGTGCTGAGGAGACATAGTTGAAAAACATATTATGAAAAGAGGCTTTTGACAACAAAGTATGTTTTTTTTGCAAATTAAAAAACAAAAGCTATTGCCTAAAATGTTAACAAAAAAATTAAAATAAATGGACAAAAAAATATTTTCATCATTTTTTTTTGCAGGGAGGAAAAAATAATTTCCTCTTGTGGGTGAACACAGTTGAAAATTTGTTCATAACATTAATAAAAGAGCACAATAAAAATGCCAATGTGAAAAAAAATCCCATTTAACTAAAAATTAGGAAAACATGCATAAAGAAGGATACTTCATGAGAGTAGTGGAGTGTTCATTCTGTTTTTACAGAGGTATTTTATAATGGCCTTAAATAAAAAAATCCAGTGTATTGTTAGTCTCTCCAATTCTCTACTATAATCTCTCTGGATTTTTCTTATATTGTGGAGATAAAGATTTTGTGCAAGAGGATTGCTGAGATTTTATAATGCCAACTACAGCAAAACAGAAACTCAAAAGAGAAAAGGCAGGGGCACCATACAGCAAGTAATCTCTTGAGGCCAATAAATTATGACCACAACTATAGCTGGTATCATTTAAGTACTCTTTAGTTTCTGATGATAAAGCACTAGCTTATCACTGTGCTGACAACTGCAAGCCCCTGTGGCCCCAGTTTATAGCTTGTCCATTTGTTACCCAGCCAGCCACACTGAATTTAACACAATGCAGTAAACTATCAAGTGGATCAGAAGCAGGGATGAACCTAAGCTTAGTCCAAACAAAAAATCCTTCAACATAGAAAGAGGAGGGTGGCAGGAGAGGATGTCCAGAGGTCTTCTATCCAGACACCATTTGTCTACTAAACATGTCAGTAATTGACCTCAGCAGTGATTAGAAGCTAGTCTGAACTAGCTATGGAGATGTTCCAAGAGGGGGCATTATGTTCAGGTAATTGAAAGTCCCTGTGGCAGAACACTGAACTTTGTTACCTTTGGTACATGATCTCTGCAAGTAAATAAATATGTTAGCAACAATAATGCAAATGGTATAATTCTGGCTTGGTGCTAGTTCCACTTGGGTGCTGTACTGGCTAAAAAAATGGACCTGGCTTAGAGGGGAAGTGGAGACAGATATCAAATAAACAAATGAACAACAAAACCCACAATATATCACAAATGGAAGAAAGGGGGGAAGTTGATAGCAATGAATATAAACCAGAAGCTAGGAATTGTAGAGGATTGATATGGGAAGCAAAGAAAAAATCAATTGGCTGCAGAGTTAAGGACAACAAGAAGGAGGGTTTTAAGTATACTAAAAACAAAAAAAAATCCTAACATTACTAGATAGAAGTGGTAGAATTATCAATAATAATTCAGAAAAGGCAGATGTGTTCAATAAATATTTATGTTCTTTATTTGAGAAAAAGCCAGATGGATGTAGTCATATCCTATGATGATAATGGTGACAATCTTTCCATTCCAATAGTAACTGAGGAGTCTGATAGCCGCTACTAAAGTTAGACATTTTTAAATCAGCAGGTCTGAAAAACGTGCATCCAAGAGTTTTAAAGAGCTGACCAAATGAGCTCACTGAACCACTGTTAATTTTCAATGTCTTCGGACAGTGGGAAAGTTCCAGAAGACTGGGAAAAAGCTAATGCTGTGCCAATATTTTAAAAGGGTAAATGGGGTGACCTATATAATGATAGTCTTTCAGTGTGACATTGATCCCAGAGAAGATGATGGATCAGATGGTAAGGGACTCCAATAATAAAGAATTAAAGGAGGATAATAAAATTAATGCCAGTCAGCATGGATGTATGGGAAATAGATCTGTCAAGCTAACTTGATATCTTTTTCTGATAAGATTATTAGTTTGACTGATAACGGTAGTAGGGCTGATGTTATACACTGAGACTTCTGTAAAGTAGTTGACTTCGTACCATGCAACATTTTGAATTAAAAAAAACTAGGAACAATACAAAGTTAACATGGCATATATTAAATGGTGTGAACAGAAGCAGGTGATAGTGAGTGATTTGTCTGCAAGTCTCTAGCATATACACAGATTTTAGCTTGGAAGATTGCGATGAAATGGAAGGAACAGGAATTTCCATTCATGGACACCTCTTAATCAATCTTAGATATGCTGATGAGATGTCACTCTTTGCTACAATCACCAATGCAATGCAACTAATGTTGGAGTCTGTAAAAACAGTTAGTGAGTAATATGGACTATTCTTGTGGTGAATAGGCGGGGGGAGGGGGTTCTGTCTGTACCACTTCTGAATTTTGGATGATTTTATTAAATTTGTCATGAAATTATTATGTTATGGAAAGCCTAGATGTCTGAGGGTCCCCTGTGAGTTAGCAGGGTTATGTCATATCCCTGCCAGCCCAGAGACAATGGTGAATGACCAGCACTCAATAATGGTCTATTCAAAGTAAAACACCTTGGGACAATAGGTTTGCTCTACCTGGAAAAAGACACTTCCTCCTCTTGTTTTAAGGGAGGGCATTTGGGATTAATGGTAAATTATCAGAAAGCAAAATAAAAGAAGCAGGTGACCCCAGCAAGAGACTCTCAGTAGGGAACTAAGAGCCATTTTACACCCTCAGTGCGGCTGCTGCAGGGGCATTGTAGGCAAGGGGATGGAGGATCCTGCCAGACTGAAGAACGCAGATCATCTCCAAGTACTCCCAATCCCTCCCCAACTCCCAGAGTTAAACTGTAAACCAGAAGTTTCACACCTTTTGGGTGGAGTCCTGGGAGAGTCAGAGGGGTAAGTGTTGTGCCCAGAGGGTTTAGATGGCTGGACACTTGGAAGAGGGTGTTAAATAGAAGAGATGCACCTTGAGAGTGAACTGAGGGACGCTAAGATTGGGGCTGTGGCTGGGCTCTGTAAACACCCTGGGGAGTCTGAAGTGTAGAGTTGTGGATTCCCCACTTAGTGAGTGACCAGGAAAGGGATCTGTGACAGAGCCAACTAACAAAAACAGACAGCAAGTGGACATCATGATTAATAGGCAAGCTGTAGAGGCAGTAGAAGGATTTAATTATGTGGGATCATATATGGCCAACCAAGAAGGCTTTGCTAAAGAAACAGAAAATGACTCAGGATGGCTTCCTCAACTATTGCCTCTCTTAAGAAAGCGTGGAAAAATCATGGCATCTTGAAATGATCGAAGATGTGACTGGTGAAAAGCCTAATTTTTTCCATAGTAATTTATGGATGTGAGCCGTGGGAAGTTAATGCTGCTGACAAGAAGAAAATTGAAGCTTTTGAAATGTGATTCTGGAGAAGAGTCTTGCATATCTCATGGATAGAAAAACAGATGAATGTCTATGTTAGAAATATTATTGGAGAGAAGCAGACCCTAATGTTAGAAATGGAAAAAAACCCACAAACATATGTACTTTGGTTATGTTAGCCATAGAGATGGAAATAACCTTGAGAAAGTTATTATGGAAGAAAAGGTGGAGGTTTATCATAGTAGCAGCCAATCAGTGAGGAGCTGGATGGGTGATGTGCAGCAGATCACAGGAAGGTCAGCTGCTATATGCTTAAAGTTAGCATTGGATCGTGAATGTTTCAGAAAATGCTGCTATGGTTTTTTGTTACTTATTTACATTAAATGGATTAAAAACTGGATCACGGTGACTTGATTACAGCCTAAAAGTACCTACATGGGGAACAAATATTTGATAACGGGCTCTTCAATCTAGTAGAAGAAGGTATAACATGGCTGGAAGTTGAAGTTAGACAAATTTAGACTGTAAATAAGGCATACATATTTAACGTCTCTAGTTTAATTAACCTCTAGTGAGATAATTAAACCTTGGAACAATTTATCATGAGTCATGTTGGAATCTCTATCACTGACCATTTTAAAATCATGATTGGATGTGTTTCTAAAAGATCTGCTCTGGGAATTATTTTGGGAAGTTCTATGGCCTGTTCTATACAGGAGGTCAGACTAGATGACCACAGTGGTCCCTTCTGGCCTTGGAATTTCTGAATCTATCGTTCTATGAATAATGTCATTATACACACAGAAGCAGCAAAGAATCCTGTGGCACCTTATAGACTAACAGACGTTTTGCAGCATGAGCTTTCGTGGGTGAATACCCACTTCTTCGGATGCAAGAAGTGGGTGAATACATCCGAAGAAGTGGGTATTCACCCACGAAAGCTCATGCTGCAAAACGTCTGTTAGTCTATAAGGTGCCACAGGATTCTTTGCTGCTTCTACAGAACCAAACTAACACGGCTACCCCTCTGATATTATACACACACTCACTTGGAATACTGTGTTCAGTTTTGGTCACCCTGTCTCAAAAAGATAGTGCAGAAATAGAAGGTGTTCAAGTAATAACAAATGTAAGTGTTTTTCCATGTGATCAAAGAGTGAGAGAATGACTCTGACTCTGTAGTCCAGTAGTTAGGGCATCCAGCTGGAAGATGGGAGACCCAGAGTCTGATCCAGTCCACCTGCTCCTACCACTCTTTGATTATTTAGCCACAGTGGAACAGCTTCAGCAAGAAAGTTGGAGGGAATCCCAAATCAGAATATTAGCAGTTAGAGCACTCTCCTGAGCGCTGGGAGACCCCTGTTCAAATCTTTTCTTCCCATCAAGCAGAGGCGGGAATTGAACCTTTGTCTTCCCACATCCCAGGCAATTGCTCTAACCATTAGTATAAAAGTTCTAAACTTGGATCGCCACCACCTCATTTCCCTCTCCCATCTGCAGATTTTAAATGGGATCTGACCTGGTAGATGGCCTCTAAGCATTCCTACCAGATTCAGCTCTACACTTGACATAAGTGGCTGAACTCCATCTTTTCCTGGTTTGTAAATCACTCTAGGGCTTAGGGGGAGATAAGCATCCAGACACCTAGAGGGAGGCAGCAGTGCACATGCCCAGAGATGGAAATATGGGTGCCTAAAGAACTTTTATGCTGAATATTTAAAATCTGGGTGAGTTTATGTGGTTACAAGGTTTGGAGGGAGTTTTGTGGATTGCAGTGGAGCCAAAACTGGGACTTAGGCACCTAAGTCCAGGGTTTAGGCACCTAAGTATCTTTGTGGATCTGGGCCAGAGAAATTAAAGTCAAAAGTATCCACTAATGTAGGGTGCCCAATTTGAGAAAAATTTAAGCATGGGTCCTACAGATAGCAATCTCCTTCACTATACAGCCCTGATACATCCCAAGAGCAGGTCCATCCTGAATGAGGCGAGGGTCCTGAGAAGAAAGTGTATGGCATGTCATTAAAGACTGTATTATAATATATATGCACAAGGGAGCTGAATTAAGGATACAGAAGCAACCTTAATTTAGGCATTTCCTAAATTTTCAGTGCTTCAGTTTGCAACCTTAATAATGTTTGTTCAGTGTAGTTTTCTATGTGTAATTATAACTAAAACTTGAGATTAGCCTCTACTTACTGTGAACTATCATCTGTGTTTGAGAACATTTACAGCTCTCTCATCCAGCTTGGATATCATCTGTGAAATAGCATTGTTGCTAGTTTATATCAAAAGAGACAACTAAGCAAATAAAACTATTGTTTCAAACATTGTGGTTTTTTGTTTGTTTTTGCAAAAGAAAAAAAGGTTATAAAAGGTCTTTTATTTTATAAAGCTTCACTGAAAGTGACAGTCTTACAACATTTCTTATTTCCTGCTATCTATCTATCTAGGATGGATTGATCAGGCAATCTTTTTTTTTTTCTCAGTTAAACTTCCTATCAGTCTCTCTCCAATTACTGATCTGTCCCAGACAGATCTACAGTTTCTTTTTTTGTCCAATTTCTGTGACAAAATGCCACAATGTGCTTCTACTCTCTGGACTCTTTCTCTGCCCCTGGAATTGCTTAAGCTGCTAAAAACTGGTTCTTGGCAGCAGTTGCTGACAACAGTTAAAATTTAATAACCTTTACTTATAATTACAAATGGTGCCATGAAGAGAGCTATTGAGAAAAGTGGAATTTTTTTTAATGTCCTGTAAGCTGCACAGTGTTAACATCCATCTGGGAAGAAATAATGGGATTCCTTCTGTTTCATAATTATGTTCAGTTTGAAATTAGGATATCTCTAATCTATTTCTAGGTGCCTATTTGGGGACATTTGAATACTTTTTTTTTATATTTAAAGCCTAGAGTCTCTTTATTAAACTTATATTAGCTGTACCTTTTAGGTTTTTTTAAACACCATTACAGGGGATTGTGGCCAACAACTGATGTGTGGTTAATTAATTCATGTTTTTTTTTTCCTCCGGAGGCAATTAACACATCAATCATAACAGATTTTTAACAATTGGTAAATGACTGCTACCAGACAATACTGGCTATAAAGAAAAAAATCTCTCTGTGAATAAGACACTATAAATATTATGACAATTACTGGTGTATTACTTCACCAGTAAGTGATCAGAATGAAAATTCAATAATAGTGGCTTATTTTATGTATCCTCTATTAGGAAGAGGCGCACATACATTAATATAAGAGGAAATTGAGCGTATTGCTTGGTTTCTGTTTTAAATATTAATCAGTCCCTAGGTGTTTTTGTCACTTTGTACTATCCTGCCTGAACTTTCTAAAAATAAAATTAAAGATAAAACTTCTGCCCTGACTTAAGCAGAATGCAACTTCTAATGACACTGAAAGCAAATGCCACACAAATTGAGTTCTGCACTGCAGTTTCAGAACAAATTTCCATTGACTTCAAAGAGTTTGTACTTGGTTTAATTCAGGGCAGAAATTAGCCCTTTGTATTTGTACAAATAATAAGATCCTGGTCTCCTTAATCATGTAATATTCTGACTGAGGCTAAGAGAGTAAAGATTAGGTCCATTGTTTGAAAATTTGATTTAGTACTGTTGAGAGCTGTGGCTTTTATGGTCAAATAAAATATTTTTTCTGTATATCTTATGGAGCTAACTTTGAAATGCATGTAGTGGAATTTGTGTTCTATGAATGGAATGTGTATAGTCTGTTGCATGCATGTTGTGTCACTGTGGAATCTGTGTTTGAGTGTATGTAACACTGACAGACCATGGTCATCAGTGGGCAGGATTGAACGTGGGGCTTCTGGAGTTTAATTTATGAGCTTCTACCATATGAGCTAAAAGCCAGCTGGCTGTTAACTAGGGGTGTTGAGCAGACTCATTTTATCTATCTCTAAGTGGTCGCGGTGCCACTAGATGGGGCAGAACACCACACCCAGAAGGTGTGTGGGTTACATGTACATTATAGACCCTGTTGTTGAACCAGGTTTCTGAATTTTCAAAAGTTCTGAGCATTGTAGAATTTGTTTTGCTGAATGCCAAGTCTCCTTAACTTGGGGCAGTAAGTTGCTTGCTAGCATTTACTCAAAATAGTTATGTGTTAAACAGACACAGAGCTTATGAATAATAACTCACTTTAAAATGTGCCTTTCAAAGATGAGATATATTGCCAGGCAACATGAGTTTAGCACTCAGGGTTGGACATGGACATGTTCTGAGTCTGTAGTCCAGAACTCAGTTTGTGTGCTTGCTGTTGTATTTCTCTCTGGATTTTTCCAAAACTTATGAACATTGTGGAATTTGCTTTCAGTGTCACTAAAAGTTGTATTCTGTTTAAGTCAGGGCAGAAGTATTTTTAGAAATATGGGGGACAAGTTAAGGGCTTTTTCACTTCTGGATAAGAAAAATAAGATCATGTCTCAAAGATGAAAAACTGTGGCCTTAATCTTGCAAACATTTAACTTCAGATAGGTGACTTTCACAGGACAACTCTTAAGAGTTTTCATACATCCTTAACCATGTGCAAGATTGTGGCTTAAGTAGGATATTGCTCTGAGTCAGGATTCAAACATGAGTTCTAGGAACATCTAGATGCTGCGGGAAGAAGTAATAGTAATTTACTACGCAGCAGTTTTTCTCCATCTAAGTGATTACTGAACCAATGACACAGCATTGTGGTAGGGCACACTGTGCAGCTGAAGATGTTGAGGTTCCAATCATATAGGGAAATCCTATAGAATATAATAGAACAGGGGTAGGCAACCTATGGCACGTGTGCCGAAGGCGGCATACAAGCTGATTTTCAGTGGCACTCACACTGTCCAGGTCCTGGCCACCGGTCCTGGAGGGATCTGCATTTTAATTTAATTTTAAATGAAGCTTCTTAAACATTTTAAAAACCTTATTTACTTTAAATACAACAATAGTATAGTTATATATTATAGACTTATAGAAAGAGACCTTCTTAAAAACGTTAAAATGTATTACTGGCCTGCAAAACCTTAAATTAGAGCAGGGGTTCTCAGACTTATGTACTGGTGACTCCTTTCACACAGCAATCCTCTGAGTGCGACCCCCCCTAATACACTAAAAACATTTTTTTATATATTTAACATCTTTATAAATGCTGGAGGCAAAGCAGGGTTTGGGGTGGAGCTGACAGCTCGCAACCCCCCCCATATTATAACCTCGCGACCCCCTGAGGGATCCCGACCCCCAGTTTAAGAACCCCTGAATTAGAGTGAATAAATGAAGACTTGGCACACCACTTCTGAAAGATTGCCAACCCCTGTAATAGAAAATCATAATATTTGAATAGATTTGTTTTTAATGATACTGGAGAATTCAAGAGCATTACATCCATACTATAGAATTGAAAAGGATGGTGTCACAACAACAAAAAACTTACAAAAGGGCTATTAAATTCTCTAGATTTAAAATTTCTTTAACATTGTGTACATTTTTATTAAAGAGACAAGGTATGTGAGGTACTATCTTTTATTGGTGAGAGAGACAAGCTCTTGAACTTACACAGAGCTCTTCTTCAGGTCTGGGAGAAGTACTCAAGGCTTGTCTACACTTAAAATGCTATAGCAGCCTGCTGCACCACTGTAGTGCTTAAGTATAGATACTACCGGTGTCAGTGGAAGGAATCCTCCCATCAGAGTAGGTAATCCACCTCCTTAAGAGGCCGTAGCTAGGTTGATGGTTGATTGGTGCAGCTATGCCAATGCAGCGTTTTAAGCGTAGACCTGCCCTGAGTATCTTTCCTAGACCTGAAGAAGAGCTCTGTGAAGCTCAGTAGCTTGTTTCTCTCACTAAGAGAAATTGAGCCAATAAAAAACATTACCTCACCCACCTTGTCTCTCTAATATCTCAGGACCAAAACAGCTACAACAACACTGCAAACTCTCCACAGAACCCTATTATAGTTCTATTTAAAAAAAAAAACTCCCTAGGAAATTCTATGGAACTTTTCCCATAAGAATTAAGCCTCTTGCAAACATTAAAGATCCCTTGACATATTTCATAAAAGCCAGGGCATTAATTTCAGTGTCTTGGCAAAATTCCAGCTCAGGTGATTACATCTGCCTATCTAAATTAGTGCTGCCATATCATTTGGATGCAGTATCCATCTTCATATCATGTGCTAAAGTGTTAGGAAGTGTTGCTGTGCGCTATTAAATTGTCTTCTTTTCTCTAGAGTTGTCTGCATTTTTTGTGGTGGGTAAAATATCTCTTTATATCCCTTACTCTTTTACAGTTATATTATGAGAATCAATTAACATTGGTAAACTGCTTAGACAGGTTCAGATGAAAGGCTTAATACGAGAACAAAATACTATTACGAATTCTGAGTGTCAATCCCTAGTAAGCAAACTCTTCCAAGCACAACACACTGCACCAGTTCTCCCTCTGGTGGCTAGTGCACTACCGTAGATTATAACTACTACTTCTACCTGCTAACAGAGTTGTTCCTTTAATACACATGATAGAGGACTGTGCTTTGGTGTTGAAGGTCCTGGATTCAAATTCCACTGATGACCCATATGGGTATTGCTACACAAAGAGTTAATGGGTTGTCTTCCTAGTTCACTTTTTGTTGTGACTGTACAATACATAATGAGCTAAACAGAAATCCTATGCAGGAGCCAGAGGACCTGCTGAAGCCATGAAGGGAAGTTCACACTTAGAGCATTGCCACTTGATCTCACCAATTTTCCTTTCTTAGTGGAGGTGATCCTCATCCTGGATTCCTGTCAAATGATATAAAAAAGGGAGAGATGGGGTGCATTGCCTAAACACCAAACTATATTTGCTTCCAAGTGATTAATTTCAGGTTTAGATGTGGGAGCCTCAGCATAGTAAAAAAGAATGCTCATTTGGGTCTTGATCCAAAGCCTTCTGAGATCAGTGGGAGTCTTTTCACTAACTTCACTGATTTTTGGATCAGGCCGTCTGACCCTAAAACTAAAATACAAAAGATATCTTTTCAGAGTTTTCACTTTAGTTTATGTGAAAGTTTGCTTGCTTGTTCACTTGTTAAACCTTGGTGATGGAGGGTGAAATACTGGCATCATGAGACCAAATCCCAGATGTTCTACTCAGACCTAAAATCAATAGGATTTTTGCCTAAGTAAAGAGCAAATAAAATATAGATTTTAGCCTATAAATTGTGTTTTATGGACCATGCTTATCTCTTTTTATGTTCCATAATGTATATTTTAGTACATTGCCATGGCTTATTCCACATCCCTTCCCACCCAATATGAACACAAGCACACATTCAATCATAGGATAACAAGTAGGCAGCCAAGTAAATGAAGCATAATTGGTTAACTACAGTTTTATATCAATAGCACAATGTCTGATAATGTGACCTTTTAAATTAACCTACTTTAAAGATGTAATCATTCAAAATAGACAGATACAAAGAAGCTTATTAGCAACAAGCAAAATGAAAATATAACCCATCAATCAGATTTCATGATTGCCAGATAAAAATGTTCAACATCTCCCCATACCAAATAAGTACTGGGACCTTTTTGCTCCAATAGGAACAATGGCTTAATCAACAGTGCTCAGTTTCAACGGTTAAATTCTACTCCACAAGAATTTGTCTCACTCATTCAACAAAATTTCATGCCATGAAAAGGAGATTACACCTGTTTTTCTGATGTTCACTTAACCAGTTTTGAGAAACTGTTCTTGAAAATAAATTCCTTCATTTACCTTTGCATGGTACAGGCACAACTTGATGCCATTGAAGAAGCTGGAGACAGTAGCATAGTATCCAGAGTTTAAGGAAAATGATCTTGACTAATTACATGATCAGTCAGTCCTTTAAAACATATGTCATTCACTTTAGCAGTCAGTCATTTGAGACATATGTCCAGTGCAATAGACCTCAATAAAGAAAGAAAAGTATATCCTAATGTGAAGTCTGGAAATGAAAACACTGGTGCTTGATTGTGACTTTGCTACATCGCCCTTGTGAGGGTATGATGCCCACTCTGGTTCCCCTGTATTCCAGAGGATGGTTGTAATTTTCTGCTCATTCACACTCCCATCCTCAGGCCAGCTCAGCTTTGCCATGCACTGATTCCCCCACCCATGTGCTTGGAAGAGAAGCAGTAGATGGGTGCAGTACCTGTTACCCTTGCACTTCTAGACTCCAGGTCCAAATAGCTCATGCAGCTGCATAAGCGGGCTTCCTACTCCCCTTTATATCATTATATAGGTGTGTAGGCTAAGTGACAATCTAGCACTAAGTTAATTCAATTAGAACTTTAATTTGCAAGACAGAATTTAACTCAAATGTGGCATGCTTTTCCCTGAAGGTCAGGGTCTATCTAGTTGTACAACTCAGGTGATTTAAGGATGTAGAAACGTAAGTGAGCATTTGAAGGTGTCAGTGTCTCATGAGTATTGGGAGAAGCAGTCCATCACCCTCAATACATTAAGAGTTCAGAAAGCATGTGATGCTTCCCCCTCACACATTCACTAATTACACCACTTATTTCATGGCATAAGGAGGTAGCCCTAAGAATTGGGAACCCAATTAGTTTTATGTTTACCCTAGAATGAATTGCGGAGTTCCAGATCAGAAGAAGTGATTTAAGTTTGTCCTACATGGATAGACAGTTCTACACCCACGTCAGCTTTCCTCAGAAAATGCAATAGGAAGATTCTAGCTATTCAGACTTGCCTTAGTAATGAAGGTTCCTCTTTTCATAAAAAGCTTAGTTTCTGACAATCTCTGAGCCAGAATCTGATAGAGGTGAGACAACAAAGGGACTGCTTGACCTGCCATCAAAATGAATAAATAAAAAATGTGTCAAGCTTCACATAAAGCACTGCTTTTTACTCATTGCTGGCCGCTAAACATGAAAGATCTTGCTGGTTTCTCTACTTTAAATATAGTGAGATCAAAGAAACAATGGCATCTAACCTGTTGTCTTCCTAGCACTGTTTCAAGAAACAGCACTGTGCTAGAAAATTGCCCAAAAATGCACCATAAAGTTGCAAGAATTTAGCTATTTTTTTTTAGAGAAAAACACAAGTGAAATTGCAGGTGATCTTCCCTGACTGTTTTCTATTATCAAGCAATTGCTTAGACATCAGACCAAGGTCTGAATGTCACCATTGAGAGGCACCCACCATACACATTTTTTTTAAGGGAATTGTGGTTGGATTTTAGAATTATTATTAGGTCTCTCCAGTGACACCCACAATGTTCTGGGCTGTACGAACACAAAGGAAGACCTGGTTCCTATTCCAAAGAGCTGATAATTAAAACTGGTTGAAAAATGTTAATTGCTTTCTGTAGAAAAACTTGAAAAATGCTTAGGTGGGGGGGTATCATTTTTTTTCCTTTCTCACTTTAATTTGCAGTTTCACGACTAGAAAAAAATGAGGAATAAAAATTGAGAGAAAGGGGGAGACGATTCTTGTTTCAAAAAAAAAAAAAAGTTGACCAAACAAATTTTTTTGGTTGAAAAGTTTTATTTGGGAAAAATGCCATTTCCCCATGATGGGAAATTTTCAGTCAGGTCTGCTTACATTCTTCTCCCGCTGATTCTCCATGCTAGAGAGAGGGGTTCTGGGTGGGTTTCAGGGATCATCACTATCATGGTTTGTGGACAAGACACATCCAGAATTGGTAAGAACTGTCAACAACCTTGAGCCTTTCTTCATCACTCTCTTATTGTTGAGAACTATGTATGAAGGTGGGATGTTTCTAATATCTTCATCAACTGGTTAGTCTTCACTTTCTGCTCTTTTGGCGAAATCTTGATGCTACCATTCAGGCCTTTGCCATTGTATTTCATGGCTTGACCGTTGCAATTTCCTCTAGTCTGGACTGTCACTAGAATAAATTCATTGCCTGGAGCTAGTGTAAAATGTAAACTGTAGTTGCATATTTGCTTTCTGGGATTAACATATTGTGCCCATTGTGTATTCTTGACACTTGTCAATAGAACAATGGGTGAATTACAGACTTGCTTTGATGACATATAGTTAGTTAGTTATACTTCCTCTATATAGTGCTTTGAGATCTATGGATGAAGAATATTATATAAAGAAGGTGTTACTGTTATTTTGTGTATTATATATAATGCCTTGAATAGTTTGATCTAGTGTATAATGGCTAGTTTTTAAAATGTTTTTCTTACTTTTTCTGATTTTACATTAAACTTCTTTAAAAAGACATATTTAAAAGGACTCTTTGGACTGGCTGCATGTTCAAAGATGGAAGCAAATGGATCAAAATGCGCATCCAATCTTCCAGACCTATCCTATGTATAGGGAGCTCCCGTCAAGGACAGGAGGAGTTTTGTGTGAGTAGAGATGGAAACAAAGACAGCCTGTAAATACGTTTCACTGCTGTATTTATTGAGCAAGGAATGTTGCTTGATTCACTTTCTAATTCTTATACTTTTCCAGCTGTAATGACCTGCTACTGTTTTGTTTACTTTTTTTTCCCAACTGCATTTGCACCAGTCACTAATAGTGCACATTAGTGGTCTGTGAGAAAGTTAATAGCTCCATATACCTTATTAATCTGAGTTGGCTCTGTCAATATCTAGCAATATAAAAATTCAGATAATTGCTTCTCATTAGCAATGGCCTATAAACAGTTTATGGGATAACTGATACTGAATCTGTATAAATAATGGTGCATCTGTTTGCAGGACCAAAAAAAAAAAATAACCAAAAGCCTAATCAACACATTCTGGACACTGAAAGCAAGGTGCAGGCCAGGGAGGAAATAAAAGACCAAACAAATAGCCATGTCATAATATAAGTTTGTAAGCAAAACCCCCTCTGCAGAGAGTCCTGCAAAAACATAGACATACCATATTAGACAGAATTGTTTCTTATTCTTACCTTTATCCTAGCACTTTCTCTCCCTTCCTTCCCATTATCATCCCCACTCACTCTGCCATCGGACTTTTTATCTGGCTTTAATTAGATGGTAAACTCTTTCAAGCAAGGATGGAGTTTTTGCAGCACCTTGTATAAAGGGGGCCTGTTCCCTAGTGGAACTTATGACCATGAATAATTGTTCTAATGCTAACAATGTGTTAGATAGCTTAGAGACACATAGGCCTCAACAGCTAAAATTTTCTACAATTACCAGCAATTTTGTGTTCCTCAATTTTCCTTCAAGTCAGTGCCTGATTTTTACACTTTAAGGTAGCCTAATTTTCAAAGAATTAGCCATCACTAAAAATAAGGTCCTTTTAAGGTATTTCCTGCTGGGCACCCAAAAACCGAGAAACCCTAAATCACCAGCCACTTTAGGAAATCTTGGCTCTGAAGAACTTTCTGTCTAAACAGGCAACGTATAATTGGGGAACAAGAGGTAACAAAAAGCAATGGGCAAAATGTGAAAAAAATTGATGCCTAATATTAGGCTCCAAAATCTATATTTAGCTAAATAAGTGGTCTGATTTTCAAAAGTGCTGAGCACCCAGCAGCTCCTACTGAAGTCAATAGGACTATTTACTCAGAGTTTGCTGGATGACTGAAAAACAATATTACAACTTCTATGTGTAACTGAGTTGGAGTTACTCACATTCCTTATTTTAAAAAAAAAATGCTTAGTATAATTAGGACTGTGAAATTGTTCCACACATGAACTTTTAAAATATCTGTAGTAAATGCCTGAAATTCTTTCATGCAGTACAATGCAGCTTTAACTACTTTTTCATTTTATAAAAATATATGCAATTAAAATGCCATTACAAAGAAATTAAAGTACCAGTACAATTAAAACACATCAAATGTATAAATCTGTCCACAGCTCCTTCTGATTTCTTTGTCTGCTTAAACTTTCTTAAGCTTTTTCTTTGTGAGTACCCTATTTAGCATGTGTAGTTAGAGGAAAATACATGTACATCACGATCATTTAATCTCTTTCCAAAAACAATTAAATGAATATTTATTTCAAAATTAAATTATACTTAACATCAAGAAAAACAATTGAATTTACTCAGAACATTGTTGTAGCAATCTTACTATCCAATGTTCAATTAACCCAAGAAAAAACTGAAAAAGTCAAAATCATGGTATAATGGAACCAACTTTTTACCAAAGAAGTCATTAAAAAAAAAGCCAATGTCTGTCTGGTAAAAAAAATTTAGTTCTTAATATTTTTTGAAGAGTGTTATACATCAGTTCATAATGTATGGTTCGAATTGCATTTCTGCACGAAGCTGTTCTATTTCTTGCAGGCAACATACTATA
This sequence comes from Mauremys mutica, assembly GCF_020497125.1. NCBI lineage: Eukaryota > Metazoa > Chordata > Testudines > Geoemydidae > Mauremys > Mauremys mutica. The sequence continues at coordinate 127,018,866 of NC_059073.1, read as the reverse complement.
TATGCTATGTGTTGCTGTAGTTGCTATAGTAACTGCACTCATTTTTTATTGAATAGCAGAATTAATAGTGCATGGTCAGATGAAACCTACACAAATGGCCAGAGCATAATTTTAAAGCTACCCTAGGCAGTCTTAACTTACTCACTATCCTTTTATTAGAAACTATGCTAATTTTGGTGCTATTGTAGATATGCAAATTTAGGTTTAACCCTGAAACACTTTAAATTGATATCAGTTTTGTTTTCAGTATGAAATCTCTTGGAAGTATCACAGAGATGATACTTTGTACTTAACCTAATATAAAATGAATCCTAAAATCACATTCCTTAAAGAGCTATGGTAATACAAATAAGAAGTAAGAAGAAATAACATCTTCCTTTTTCCTGAATCTTCATGATCACATAACCTTCCACCTTAAATTATAAACTGTGATTTCATTTGAAAAACTCTTAGACAGACACCAATTTCAGGAACTCAGAATTACAGCAGTGGAGGATATATAAATACTTAGATATAAAAGTAGGGATTTATATGTGTGAGCAAAAAAGAGAGAAGTGAAATTTAAATTGAATAATGAAAATTATTAATAACTTAAATGCATATTCACATTTAATAAACACTCTTTAACATTAATTCATTTAAAATGAAATAATGTAAATACACACCAATTTTGTTGTTGGTTTAAACTACCCTTTAATACAAATACCCACATTCTGCTCACATTTAACTAGTGTAAACCCAAAGTTAGCTCTTTTGACTTTAGTCAGGTTACTTTAGATCTATCTTGGTGTAACTCAGGCAAAAGGTAATTTAAAATAACTAATGACACCAAGATTTGCAACATCTTCTGAAAATAGTTCAGAATAAATTCTTAACTGGAAAAAAATCAGCCCTTGATCTTTCCCATCATTTCAGAAATCTGAAATTTACAAAGTGTATACCTGACCAAATAATTCTCTGGAAGTTTGGTGATAGTCAACACAATTATTTTTTTCATATCAGAAGATAAATAAATAAATTAAATATACAGACTCAATGTATCTGCATATTATATATATATATATATATATATATATATATATTCAGATAAACATAGTGAGCCTGTGATTTCTATTTACAGAGATTTCCCTGCGCTTAACAAGTTACTCATTGTCAAGGCTTTGTGTTTTTTGAACAGCTTGTATCAAACTGAATTCAGAAGTGATTGTCCTTTGAACTCCTCGCAAACAACAACAGCGACCACTCTTCTCATCTCCCTACACGGAGAACGTAATCATTTTACAGCTCAAGTCAAGATGAATAATTGTTAACCTTTCTCTGCCTCTTGTGACTCTGAAACCTATGGCTCCAGAAGACTGCTCATGGATATCTACGTGGGAGAGTTATTTTTGAAAGGTTTAATCATTATTGGCAGCTTGGGTTGTGACTTCACAGCCCAGACATTTCTTTTTACATTGGTGGTTTCACATGAAAGATCTTGGGCAAAACCACATTGTATCCATCAGAGGCTAGATAAAGGAGCTAAAACATGAAAAGAGCACATTATCTGGAAAACTTTAGGGTTATTAAGGATAATTCTGGGCATTTTTTCATTTCATGGGCATGTCACAGGAGGTGAGGTGCAGGTGCTCAGACACCATGGAGCCATTCAGTTACCACAGTGATGTGGCGTGGTACAATGTTAATAGAGAGATTGATATGATGTGTGTGTTGCTGTTCAAAAAGTGAGACATACGAATTTCCTTAATAGTTGAGCTATTCAGTTAAAGTAATTGAATCTTCATCTTCACATCCTTGAAAGGGGTCAGGGTGAGGATGGACCACATAAGCAAATGGATACCAGTTGCATTGTTTCTAATCTTCCGAGATAGATTCTGAGGTCTACACTGCCTGGTATTACTGGTACAGAACTTGCAAGACATTTATCAACATCAGTTCTCTTTTCAGCATCCACTAGTCAATAAGGATCCAGTTATGCTCCCACTGCAGTCAATTATAAAACTATTAAGGCCTAATCAAAAGCTCATTGAGGTCAATGGGAAGACACTCATGAACTTGAGTGGACTTTTGATCAGGCCACAATTGCTGATCAACCACTTTTCAAGGATAGTCTATCATTAGGACTCAAATGACCACCAACTCAGTCTTTTATTTATAGCTTAATTCCAAATTTTAAGTGGATAGAAAATCTTTGTATCAAAGTTTTGAATTGGTTTTTACTTTTCCTTGCCAATTTTATTGTCATATGAAAAACCATGTTAGACTGAGTGAGGTCTTTGGGGCAGCGATAATGCTATGCCCTGTGCACTTAGCACAAAATGTGGGTGCTCCTGCCAAATAAATAATCCATAGTAATAATAATGAACTGTAGTTAAGATTACTAAGAGAACTAATAATGAAACTGCAGTACAAAATATGAAAGTAAATAATAAAGTCTGGGGTTTTGAGATTGTCCATTAAGATTGCCAAGATGATAAAGAAATACACATCTGGGACAGTTAACAAAAAGGAAACATTTAAAGATCTAGAAATTCATAGTGAAAGTTACCCAAACCACTGTCATGCTCTCCCACTGTCTCTGTCTATAATTCACTTATGATATGCCCAGAGCATTGCATTCTCTGTGGTACAATTAACCTAAACTTGGTAGTGGTGCTCAGGTTTGTTTGCTAAATTCCTCAGGAAGCTGGAAATTCTATAGCAGCATGAGATGGATAGAAAAACTTTCAGTAAATGAGCTTTAAGAGCTGAGTTGTAAAGAACTTTTTTTTTTAAATTCAGTTGAGATCTATTTTCATTTACGTCTGCTTTTGAATGTTTCCCCACAGATTTCAGGCAGCTGCCCATTGTCGTATTTGCCAGAGTATTCACTGTCTGCTTACCACACAAATCAAGGGGACTTGCTGCAGTGCCCAACCACCCAAGCTGCTGAATATAAGTAGCAGGCCACTTGCTCTCACCTCTGAGAAGACATTTTCAGGTAATGGTTGGAGCAGAGTGTGGGAGGGTTTGCAAAGGCTATGTGGGATGTTTTCAGCTTGCAAAGTCCTGTTTAGATATACCTGTTGTAATGCTTCTTCTCTAGCAGGCTCAGGTTTCGCATTTGTCTGTAGACTTCTTCCTTTGAAGGGAAGAAGAATAGAACAGCTAAACAATAACTAGTTTAGTCCAACTAGGGGCTAAGATAAAAGTAAAAATGGCTGCCAAGATTCCAGAAAATGTGAATTTCTGTGTCTGGCTGGTTGATTTCTCTGAAAGAAATCCCCAAAGAGTAGATTATGCGGCTCTAGACTTGCAGAATTCACATGGCCTTGGTTCCAGTATGCAGACTCTGTTGTATTATAACTATTTTATGGTGAGCAACCTCCTGTACGTCAGGTGGATGAATGGGCTAGTAGAATACAGAGGAGTATTCTAGTCAACTGATATACTTTGTTGTGTGGATGAGATAGATTGGATTATAACTGGAAAGGGACAGTTTTGGTATTTTAGCACAAGAGGTGAAATGTTTATGTTTCTCATTATTGAGGCAATTTTAGAGCCTGAGGTCTGGCCACTGGGCCACAGTGATATGTTACCCAAGTTGTTTTCTAGATCTTTGTTCACAGTATATTAATATTGGTGAGATGAAATATGAGGTGCAGGTAAGTGATATGTGTTGAAAGTGTGGCAAAGTATGTTGGTTCTGGGGTATAATAGCTTGTGGTTACCATGTTGTGGCTGGTTAGACAGAAACTGTGATGTTTAAACTGTTCTTGGTATTGGTGTAGTGTTCTTTGTTACCAGACACCAGGGTATGTTTGTCGATGGGTGTTATTGCAGGGTCACAGTGTATGTTGTTTCTCAATCCCTAACTGTGCACTTCTAGAACTTCCAACATTCAAATCTGTTCTGCAGCACATGTTCAGTGAGCTTGATTCTCACCTGTTCTTTCTATTGTGCGGTCATTTACCACATCTTCATATTGGGCTCAATCTTCAGCCCCTGACCAGGCTGGGCTATGTAGGTACAGAAGGGGAGAAGAGGGATCAAGCTCCAGATGTTACACCTGATTCTAGACTGATAAATCAGTCCCTATGGAATCCCTGCAACTGCTGTAGTTTAGAGTATTTAAGTTTCTCTAAGTCATCACGGGAGATATTTACTGCCATCCCAGGATCACCTCAGAGCCACATTTCCCCCTCCCACTGGTCCTCAGCTGTATTCAGTGTAAACTAGGTGGAGCTAAGGAATGAGCCCAGTTAATGTAAAGTTAGGTGAACATGCTATCAGATCAAATAATAGTGATTTATATGCATGCTGCACAGGTGTAAATGACTGCACAAAACAAGGGAGAACAGGCACTGTATGTCTATTATCATATCTAATAAGGTTGCCTATAGTGATGTCCACTTTGATCCTGCCCAAGTAGTAAAGAGTCTGTGACAGAATCTGAGATGTAAGTGTTTACAAGCAAAATGATTAAATGGAGTTGGAGGCCCCTGAAATCAATCATTCCTTTTTTGTTGTTCATAGATTGTGTAACCCCAATACGCCACCAAAAGACTCTCTTATATTTTTAGCCAGAAGGAAGAACTATCTCAGGGTTATTTTCTATAGAGTGAAATGCCAAAGAAAAGAGACCTAAAAAGCACACACAAACCTTTGAAGGGCTCTGTCATTTTTTTTTTATATAAATTATGCCCTGAGTCCAGGGTGGCATCACACAAGCAGCAAAGCTTTACATGCTCCATATGGACTAAGGATTTTGACATGAGGCTTTTGTCTGAGATCTTGTACTTCTTAAAAGAATATTTATCAGTGTGCTCTTATGCATTTCAATCTGTCCAGTATGACAAACATTATCATATTTATTTCCTGATCTGCTCTCTACAAGTTACAAAAGACCATGGGCTGCTAAAGGCCATTTACACTACTCTAGCTATTTAACATGGACCCTAAAAGTGGGTGTGTAAATGGATGTCCTGCCCCTTTATTGGCTCTGGGCCTGGGGCTGGCCAGCACTGGTCACTAAACAGTTCCAGCTGAGCAAGGGACGGATGCTCCTTATAAAGAGCTGCGGAGAGAAGCTGAGGAAAGGGGAAGTTTCCTGAAATAGTCCCTGGAAAAGACTCTAAGGAGGAAGGCCAGGGGACCAGCCCCACGGCCACTGTCCTGTACAAGGACCAGTGAACTGGGGGAGAACAGAAGTTGAAGAAAGCCAACAGCCTGCAGTGAGTATGTTTCCTGCCAATCTCTGAGAGTGCTGAAGTGAAGGAAGATACAGGGGAGGACCCTGTTGCCACTGTTCCATACAAGGGGCAAGGAGCCAGTTGGGACATAAGCCTTTTATTAAGCCCAGGTTAGGCAGACATTGTTTTATTTGACAGAAAGACTGCAGACCAAAGAAGAAATGAGAGTGATTAAAGCTGGCAGAGACTGAGGTATTTTGACTGACTTTGACAGTATGGGACTTTAGCTTATACCTTTGAGAGGTGTAATAATAAATTACCTTGTGATAAGGTGTCCACAGCCCAAGAGAGTGTACACCCTGGTGGTGGGGGAGGTGGAACTGAAGCTGATGCCTCTGCTCGGCCATGAAGGGGTGCTCCAAGATGGCAACCCTAGAACAGGGTATAAATTCAATATAATAAGTGTTTTGGTAGATGAGAAAATGGAATAACCATCTGTGAATGTTTTCATTTAAATGTATAATATTTTAAAAGAAAACCGAAAATGGTTCCATTTTGAACACTTCCAAATTACAACAACTTTAACATTTCATCTCACCATCACCACCTTTCATGAAAATAGGTTTATATTTTTCAAACAGCTCTTGTCCTGGCCAAAACATCTTAAATCATTTCTGCCCAAATTCATCTCTGGTATAAAACCCACGGTAAGGATGAATTTGACTCATTATTGGTTTGGTATATTGCTGCTGGACCACCTGAGCACAGAAAAGCTATGGGCTCAGCCTGTCAGATCCTCTTTACCAAGGACTGGGAGTAGCCTGGGCCGTGGCTCCAGCTAGTGGCCTTAGTACAAACTCTCCCGGACCCCCTACGTATGTACTTGGGCAGCGAGCTTGAGCCGCTGCCTATGCTACCCTCAGCTATACTGCTATTTTTAGTGTGCTAGCTTGAGCAGAGCTAGTGCAGGCCTGTTTCCTTATGCTGGGAAGCACGCTCCCAGCTGCAGTGTAAACATATCCTATGTGAACTCCTCATTTATCAGGGACAGGGTAGGGTATCTGAATCCTATTCAATAAGTTACTTATAAATCAAATGACACAGTCATGTTTAATGTCTGTCTCACTATTATGTTCAAGACTGACAGAAAACTATTTATCTTGCAGAAGTTGAACGCAAAGGGTGTATCACGTCTTAACGACATATCTCATAATGGGGTACTGATCCCTTTGGTTATTGTGACAGTTTCCTTGGTCCCCGTTTAAAATTTGAAAACGATATTTTAAAATATTTTGAAAATTAGCTTGCTTGAAAAAACTCTTCACTTTTGTGTTGATAGTACTGACCACATTAGCAAAGCCCTTCGGTAAATTCCAGCTGTGTGTTGTCTCATAGGTTTCTTATCTTACATTCTCTTATTGTGTTAACATCATGGGTAAAGTTTTTTGGTTTTGTTTTTAGCAAGAATAGGGTTAGACTTTTTTGGTTTGGTTTGGTTTGGTTTAAATCAATGTAAGATAAAGGGCTTACACTGAAGACTCCCACTGACTATAGTGGGCATTGGATCATCCCCTAAGTGAACAACACATTTCTGATTCACTTGGGAAATTAATCGCCGAACTCCATCACAACCAATTCCAAGACATGATCTCATCCTTATGATATGTGTTGGGCAATTTGTTTCTGTAATGGATGTGCTGGCAAAAAGCCAGAGAGGATGAGTAAAAATCCCTTTCTCTCTGTTATTTTTGTCAGCCCTTGCAAGCTTTATTAAACTTGCAAAGCTCCACTTAGGAGCTTTGACTAAATTGCTAAAGACAAAAGGCCAAATTCTGCCCCCTGAAATATGAAGTGGCTCCCACTGAGATCAATGAGTGCAGGGCATGCAGATCTGGTTAGAATTTGTCCTAGAGGACATTGTTCTGCCTTGATATTCTTTCAAATAATCATGGGTCCCTCCAAATTCCCTCTTATTCAGATGATTTTATGTGATAATTCTGTTGGGGGCATATCACATCACATATTACATCACATCAGCTAGTCAGCATTGGCTTTTAGCTCGGAAGCTCTTTCAGACTGAATGCTCTTTGGGAACAGGAACTGTCATGTACTATATGTTTGTATAGTGCCTAACACAAAGGGACCCCCTGGGCTTAGTTGTCATCCAAGCACTACCGTATTATAAATGTTAAATAATTGGCGGATTATATTCATAGTACTAGATCCATGTGCGGGGCTATTTTTAATCCCACTCCTGTCCCACCCCACAATACCCTCTCCCCACCCACTCCTGCTATTATGGCAGAGGGTCCTGCAGGGATCCCAGTCCCGCTGCAAGGTTCTACACTAGTCCCGCACAGGGCTCTACATAATACTAAGGCTGCTCTAAACTTCTCCGAGACTAGGCCCGAGGATGAGAATCAGGGAACTGCAATTGGATCAAATGATAAGCAAGCATAAATAAGGCACAATTATTTTAATGTTGAGGGTGATTAAGCTCTGGGACAAACTACCAAGGGAAGTGATGGATTCTCCATCTTGATCGAGTTTAAGACTGAATGCCTTTCTGAAAGGTGAGTTATAGTAAAACATAAGCTATTGGGCTCAATACAGGGGTAACTGGGTTAAATGCCCTGTGTTATACAGGAGGTCAGATTATATGATTTAATGGTCCCTTCTAACTTTAAAATCCATGAATCAATAAGCTGGACAAACAGAGACTTTGACCCTTGGCCTCCAGAAGTAGGACATTTCCTTATTAAGAGCGACAAGACAAAGACTCTGGATAATCTTTCCTAGTCTATTGTGTATTTATGTATAATATCTACATTGTTATTGCTAATGCTTAGAGCAAAGATAGATATTAAGAAGCAAAAGTTACAACTCTCACTCCTCCAGAAATCAGCTGAGTTCAAATCATCCTTCTCACAAACTTTGTCCTGGTTGCTATGTCATAACAAACACATAACAAATCCTTTGTTAAGAGGATGGCACTGTAATGTCACTAGAGCTTGTTGAATTATTTGTCTTGAATAATTTATCCAATTAATTTTGGCAGTTTAGTTGGAAGAAATTATTCATGAATACCATTTTATTATTATTCACCTAGCTGGAACTGTCACTCAAAGTCACTACCTTCAGCCACTAGCCAAGGGTGTCGATCAAAATCATACTCCCAAACTAGTGTCAATATGTCCAGGGCTAGACAAAAGGGATACATTTGAAGTCCTTTCTGTTCATTATATTTCAGATCAGCTTTACTTTGAAAACAATAGATGCAGTAAAGATAGCAATGATTGAGTCAGGTTGTTACTTAAATCACTCTAACAGATAATCCAAACTGATAATGAACCTTACAGACAGAATAGTGCTGTGGGCCATATAAAGACATAGATATAGATAGACTTCTTTCTTTGGGTACAGTCATCTCAAATATGAACTTTTCTAATGGATTTATTATTTTCATAGGTTTAGCATATTATCTACAGTATTAATTTGTCCTTTACATCTTTCCATTGGTCCTTGTACTGAGGGATGATAACTCCATTTTACTCCTGAAGGTACTTGCATGCCACACAAATTTGGTATCCCTCTCACTTCTATTGTTGAAAATGATTCACATCAGAAGCAAAGAATCATTAAACCGAGGCTATAGAAAGATCTATTTACACTACAGGAATGATTCCCACAGAATTTCAAACTTCTTCCATGAGAAATCTTTTGTATTCTTCATTTTGTGTCTTTGGCATACACTGTATCTCACTTTTTGGCCTTACCAGAGTGCAAAATATATTGTTTGGTGGATAACAGATAGGAAATTATGACTTTAAAGATGGCACTCCACCAAAATTAATACTATTGGCAATGATCCTGGTTAAAAGCAAAACTCTTTGATTAAAATATCATCAGGCCCCACATGTTTATATCATTATGCAACAACAATATAGAGCCCATTCTGTCATTATTTCTTGGATGTACATACTATATGCTTGCCTAAATGTATTAAAAAAATAAATTTGTTTGAAGAGAGGGAAGTTTTGGTTCTGTTTAATTTATCCAAGACAAATAAGAGGGGAAATAATAGTGATATACAAAATAGGGTGACCAGATAGCAAGTGTGAAAAATCAGGACAGGGCGTGGGGGGTAATAGTAGCCTATATAAGAACAAGCTCCAAAAATCGGGACTGTCCCTATAAAATCGGGACATCTGGTCACCCTAATACAAAATAATGAATGATATAGAGAAGATAAATAAATTCTGCTCTTCTATTGACATTTTCTCATAATACAAAAACAGTGGGATGTAATAGTCTATAAAACTGATCAAAAGGAAATACTTTTTTACATAATTCATCACTAACTTGTGGAACTCATTGCCTCATGATACTTTTTAGGCTGAGGGCTTAGTAGGATCCATGTGCATGGACAACCTGAACATCTACAGTTATATTGGAAAAGAAAAAATAAATATAAATTAAGGGTATAAACCTTCATGCTTCAGTTCATAATCCATCCACTAACTGACAAGATTAGGAAGGTCCAAAATATCCTTGGAACATTCCTATGAAAACATGTGTCCAAATTTTCCCTGGACACTCACCCCTTCCCCTGGGCCTTATTTCCTGACCAGCTTTAATGCTCATGATGAGATGGGAGAACAGGCCCTTAGTAATTCTTCATTGCAATTTTGGGCATAATTGTTTACACTGTGGATTTGTGCATGTACCTTCATGCACACACATTGACAGAATAGGAACCAGAGAGGAGAACATCATCTCCCTTAACATGTGAATTTATGTGTGTGTACACAGATAGACATATATACACACACATACATTACTCCATTGTATGTTTAGCACAACCTCTATATTCTTTGCCTGTCTAAAATACTCTGGAATAATGAATGAGAGCACTGGAGAAAGTCTTTAGGATTGGTATCATTTAATAGAAATCTTTATATGTTCTATTTATATTGTTTTATCTAATCTGTTTTACTAATTCATTAGGGAGAGCTCAGTTGGTGGAGTTGCTAACAGAGAGTGTGAAAGACAAGAAGTATCCCTAAGTGAAAACCTTATTAACAGCTATTCAATGAATTTAATTCTTTCTGGCATACTGCCACCAATTACTTTTTGGCACGCTGACTTAAACTGTATGTTATACCTGTAGTCACCATGTACACACACCATAAGCATTATCCTATTTGGCTAAGCAGTTGGAAAATTTCAATCTGACCTGACCTGAGCTTGCATTGAAGAGAGAAATGAGAAAATACAAATTAAAAAATTGCTATGAATGTTGCTGATGAAAAGGATACAGAGGCAAATACATTAAATCCTTCAAAGCCTGAAGAATCTTAGTTAATACTAAAGATTTAGGCTGAAAGAGGGAAAAAAAACACAGCTTATAAGACTCATCTGAAAATCTTAAACATTTCCATAATGGATGATAAAAAAAATGCTTTCACGCAAGGGCTTGGAGAAGTTTATGGATTTTTTTCTAGCCATTATGCATGTAAGGGCAGATTTTCAGCGTCTGTAAATTGTCATAGCTCCACTGAAGGCAATGGAGCTATGACAGTTTGCTTTATGTGGAGGCATCCTCAAGTACTCCTCATGGCCACTCCTGTATGTAGGCATGCTTTAAAAGCACAGCTGGCATGGGTGTTGACAGGTGTTACCCATATTGAAGCACACAGAGCTCAGATTGAACACTTAAATTATTTGTTTATAAATACGAGCTGTATTTGGCTGTAGATTGAAACATGCTGTCAGAAATGGTGCTGCAAGTCTGGTTCTAGTTTTGGTTGCTCTGGATAATTCTTTAGTAGTCTCTGTTCATCTTCCTGAAGCTTATTCTATAAAGCTCGAGGCTGCTCCCAATGAGTCTGTTCCCAAGGGCAGCTGGGGATTATTTCAACATTGGGTTTGTCTACATGGAACGTTAGTCTGCCCAAGAGGGGTGTAAATTCTAGTGCCCATTGGTTTGTCACCTACTAACCGGCCCAGGTGGACCCTGCTGGCATGCAGCAAAAGTTCCTTAGTGCATGTTAATGTAGTACTGTTTGAAAGGAGACTACATTACTACACACCAAAAGTGTCCACCCAGGCCAAGTATCAGAGGGGTAGCCGTGTTAGTCTGGTTCTGTAGAAGCAGCAAAGAATCCTGTGGCACCTTATAGACTAACAGACGTTTTGCAGCATGAGCTTTCGTGGGTGAATACCCACTTCTTCGGATGCAAGCAGTGGAAATTTCAGGGGCAGGTGTGTATATATAAGCAAGCAAGAAGCAAGCTAGAGATAACGAGGTTAGATCAATCAGGGAGGATGAGGCCCTGTTCCAGCAGCTGAGGTGTGAAAACCAAGGGAGGAGAAACTGGTTCTGTAATTGGCAAGCCATTCACAGTCTTTGTTTAGTCCTGAGCTGATGGTGTTAAATTTGCAGATGAACTGGAGCTCAGCAGTTTCTCTTTGAAGTCTGGTCCTAAAGTTTTTTTGCTGTAGGATGGCCACCTTAAAATCTGCTATTGTGTGGCCAGGGAGGTTGAAGTGTTCTCCTACAGGTTTTTGTATATTGCCATTCCTAATGTCTGATTTGTGTCCATTTAGCCTTTTCCTTAGAGACTGTCCAGATGCATAGAATGTCTGTGTGTTCCATTCTATGCATCCAAAGAAGTGAGCTGTAGCTCACGAAAGCTCATGCTGAAATAAATTTGTTAGTCTCTAAGGTGCCACAAGTACTCCTGTTCATTTTGCGGATACAGACTAACACGGCTGCTACTCTGACACCAGAGATGTGAGATCTGATCCTTCTAAGTTGATGAGAAAGTATTTCTTTCACAGGCTGTTTTTCAGACTTCATTTTATGTAAACTAGTTATGTGTCTCAAAAGTAAACAACACAATAGCACTGAATAAAAGAATAAAATGTCTCCTAATGTTGATGGCTTTCCTGAGTAGGGTCAGAAATAAACATCAACATAATGCCTACATCACTATTTAACATATTCTTGGCTTTCTGGCTGGCACTGTAAATGCCACATGACATTATATGCTAATGCACTAAATCAGTGGCTCTCAATCTTTCCAGATTACTGTACCCCTTGCAGGAGTCTGATTTGTCTTGTGGACCCCCAAGTTTCACATCATTTAAAAACTACTCACTTACAAAATCAGACATAAAAATACAAAAGTGTCACAGCACATTATTACTGAAAAATTGCTTACTTTCTCATTTTTATCATATAATTCTAAAATAATTCAACTGGAATATAAATATTGCACTTACATTTCAGTGAATAGTATATAGAGCAGTATAAAAAAGTCATTGTCTGTCTGAAATTTTAGTTTGTACTGACTTTACTAGTGCTTTTTTTGTTGCCTCTTGTAAAAGTAGGCAAATATCCAGATGAGTTCATTTAGCCCCCTGGAAGACTTCTGTGTACCCCAAGGAGTACATGTACCTCTGGTTGAAAACCAGTGCTCTAAATAACTAGGGGCTTGCCTGAATGAATCCTGAACTAATCCTGAATAACTCTGTGTGGACATTCTTAATCCAAAGTAAGAGTTCCTTGTTCTGGTTTATCATGGTCTATCTAAACAGGATAACTCCATGTGTAGAGAAGCCATAAGATTTCATACGAGGGATGCATCCTTTGCACATGAAAAAGGAACACAAATGAGGCAAGCTGGAATCATGAACGTGAAGGACCAGAGGGACCCTCAAGAGTCATCTAATCTATCCTCCTTGTAGTGAGGAGACAAGGCCTTCCTCAGAGGTGGATGCAGAGGGACCACCACAAGCTTCTTGGTTGGTGGAACCAGGATGGCCACACCCCACATGCCAAAAGCAGAGGGGTAAGACAGAAAAAGGAAATATAAAAGGCGGGCCCAGTTGCTCAGTTAGGAGGGAGCCGCTGAGGGAGATAGGTGTTTTTTCCCTACTACTGGAGTGGAACGCCAAGGAAAACCACAGATATCCTGAGGATCAGCCCGAGCTTCCAGAGAGCCCTGCCATTCCCTATGCTGAGGAGCTGCTACGCTACCCTTGGCAATATATCTCGGGGAGACTGAGGATGACCCCTGGACACTGGTACACCCAAGAGGGAGAGTAGGAAGCAGCCCTGGGGAACCAGGCTACCGTCCGGCTGTGGTGATGCCGGAAACACAGTCAGCGTGTTATGGTTGGAATCTCTGCTGACCCGCTCTGCCGCTGTTAGGGCCCTGTAGGGTGACCAGATAGCAAGTGTGAAAAATCGGGATGGGGTAGGGGATAATTGGCACCTATATAAGAAAAAGCCCCAAATATTGGGACTGTCCCTATAAATCGGGACATCTGGTCACTCTAGGGCCCTGCGCTGGGACGCAGTGGAGTAGGGAGGGCCCGGGTCCTGCCTCCTTAGGCCAGGAGGCCTATGCTCATCAGTTATCATACTTGCCAACAGCTAATTTAATCTTAATTATCTTCTCAGCAAAATGCTATTGGACAGAATTTAAAGAACATTTGTCACATGGGTAGAGATGAAACAGACAATTTAACCTCTCCTGTAATACACGATTCATTTCCCGTCAGTTTGCATAACAGGCTTTACTCAGGGTTCTGTCCATCATTTGGGTAAAGGTGTCTGTGGGCATTCAAGATGTCTGTGGGCAGTGAAAGGAGGTCATGAATCATAGGGGGGAAATGTTTGGGGGAAAAGAGAAAGCTCTGGTAGGATTGAGAGGAGAAAAGGGGACGAAGGGGCAAGCAGCTTGCCAGGACTTTGTATTCTTCTCTTAGTTCATGTGTAAAAAAATCAGAATGGAAGAATCTGAAGAAAGGTAAAAAAGAAAGCCTTGAGTTGCTAGGAAAGAAGTAATTGGAAGGTAATCAAGGAATATTTCACTGGTGCAGAATAATACTAGAGTACATTCACATTGCAGAGAAATAATGAGAGTTGAATAGTTATATCCCTGCATACTATGCTAAAAATTGATCCCATACTGGGGTGACATTCTCAAACCAGGTGCAGGTTATATTTCTGAAAATACTTAGGTAATGGAGCTGTAGGTGGGAGCTGAGCAAATCTGGTACAATGTGCCTTTTCCTTACAGCAGTATGCACAAATTCACATTAGACTTTAAGCTTCTTTGTTGGAGGTACAAGCTAAGCTTTTGTTTTTGGGGAGATGAAAATTTCTCATCTCCTGAAGATCCCAACATAGGTGCAAATGAAGGTAAAAACTGAAATATGGTTTACAGACTCTCTTGTTCTTAATCTAAAATTAGATGACACAGGTGGTAAAAACACTAGACTGGGCCTCAAGGAGTTTGTCACCACTGCAGTTAAAACCTGGGCTGTCTCATGCCAGCTTGACTCAGTCTGACAGGCCTCAGGCTAAGGGACTGTTTAATTTTAGTGTAGATGTTTGGGCTTGTGATGGAACCCAGACCCTACGAGGTGGGAGGGTCCCAGAGCTTGGGCTGCAGCCTGAATTCAAATGTCCACACTGCAATTAAACACCCCTTAGCCCAAGCCCCTTAACCTCTATCAGCTGGTGCAGGCCAGATGTGGGTGTCTAATTGCAGCATAGACATACCCAAAGAGTGTAATAAGGTTTAATGTGTAAGTATTTGTAAAGTGTTTTGCTTTGAGATCCTCAGATGGAAGATACAATTGTAGTTTTTGTTAACCTTTTTCCATACTGTGTCCCCATGTTACAACAGAAGAAAAGTTTTGAGTTCTCCTCACCCCACCTTCTATACATAAAAAAGGACGAGATGTCACAACCTGAGCTGATCAGGAATTTTTTGATGAAATGTTTTTCATCGATCAGCATTGATTTGTCCAAACCACACTTCTAACAGGAACATATGGGTTTCGATGAAATCTTCATCAGGAAAATTTCTCAGGTCCAGGGTGAAATTTCTGGCTTGAACCAGACACGGAGAAAGAAAAACTGACGGAATACCCTGGTGGTTACAGCCTTTTCCTGGTAAGTGGGCAAACCAGGTTTAAGTTCCTGCTCTGAATCAGGCAGAGCAAACACTTGTCTATTCTAGTGTTTGTTATGTACACCTATTTCTGACAAAAAAAATGGTTAAAAGATCTCAATTGAGAAATGGAATATATGTCTGTCAGCCAGCCTAGTCGTAAGCTTCTAGAACCTGGTTGTGACTCCCAGGTTGAGAACCAAAGCAACACAACTCAACAAGCGAGTCCTATTCAAGTATAGTATGTGATGACCTTCTCCCCCTTTTTTAAACAGCTGCCACATTTACACATATATATTTAGTGACTCTCTGTCTGGTACCATTGCTGTCATCATCCAGCATTCACTCTCTGTCTCTTTGAGACTTAAAATCTTAAAGAGTCTAGAGTTAAAAAGTTTTAGTCTTTCCTCCCCAGGGACTGGAAAACACAGATACACTCTAGCATGTGGTAATTATTATGTGG
Organism: Mauremys mutica; assembly: GCF_020497125.1. Lineage (NCBI taxonomy): Eukaryota > Metazoa > Chordata > Testudines > Geoemydidae > Mauremys > Mauremys mutica. The sequence goes on along the minus strand of NC_059073.1, from coordinate 127,003,261 downwards.
CATCACTTTGAGAAGCAGCAGTTAGTTGTCTAAATAACTTAGTAACACATATGATGCTTAGCCTTAGAGTTAGTGAAAATAACAGATTTTGTTTATTACGCTCAGAACAAATATAATGTAACATAGAATTGGAAACATTAAAGGAATATTTTCATTCACAGAAACTGCTCATTTTTTCCTGTCTGTCAGTCAATCTTGAGCTTCTTAATTCTCTACAAATATATACATGTTTTGTGCCATGATCTTACTGTGTCTGGAGTCACCTTCCAGCAGAAACCCTTGCTGCCGGGTTACTTGGGACGGGTTTTTGAGTACCTCATTTTCTCTGAGGATTCTCTCCCCTCGAAAATACAACACAGCCTACCTATGTGGGGAGCTTCAAAGGCTCAGGACACCACACTGAGCTCTCTTCAGCCTTTTTCTTTTAATTTCTCAGAGCTCTACTAACCTTCTTCAGTCGGCCCATCTCTCCAGACAAATTTAGCCTGACCTTCCGTCCGAACGCCCTGATTCCTTGTTCCCTGCTACCATTCCCAGATCTCCCTCTCTTGAGATCCACTGTCCAACTGTCACCTTGAACAATGACCCCCAGGAGCTCCATCCCCTCTGGGGATGTCACTAGCCTCAGCAGTTCCTTCAGATGTGCAAAATATTATCAGTAGAGCTTACTCTACAAAGATGAAGACTTTCTTAGGAGAGAGTATCCCCTCTTACTCATTTAATGCATGGTTACAGAGCAAACAAACATGAAATTGCAGATCAAATCACAGAAATTAGAGAAGGGGGGAAGAACTATTAAGCCATCTACATCCCCACTTGCCCCAGTTGCAATTCACAATTTTACCTATGATACCACTAGGATGGTTTAAAAGTAAGATGCCTGTATACATATATGTGTTCATATATATAAACTTTTACCACCCCTACAAAAACAACAACAACAAAAACCTACCAGTATCAACACTATACCGCACACACAATTCGCCTCCTGGGGAGAGGCTTTAAGAAAGAATGAGTCACACTTGACAGATATTAGTCATGTCATTTAATGCAATATTGGAAAGTTCTCAGGTACCATGGTGACAAGGGCAATATGTGAACCGCTATAGAATAAAATGGAATTGTAATGGTACTTGTGGAAAAGCTAATGCAAAGCTGATGCAGCTACTACAGTGCTCTTGCCAACCTTAACCATTCTAAAATCATCTCAAGCCCCCAAATATCATGAGATTGGCTTAAAAGCCATGAGACTTAAAAAAAGATAAACATGGAGTTATTTTTATTTGCATTCTGGTTTTTAAGTGTTTAGGGTTTACATGTTCAAGCTTTTTTTCCCCACAGTTCTGAGGGCTGAAACGTTTTTATTTTACACAAAAGCTGAGCTTATCACCTGGTCACATCATTCCAGGAATTGTGGGAGATAACACTACTATTATGACCATGAGAGTCTTTTAAACAGCCTTAGTGGAACGTTCCTCACTGTTTTGTTGAATCTAGTTTTGAATTACTCAGATTACGGGGTTTCCAGCACTCCCTTTGGGATGCTGTTGCACAATCTATCAGGCCTCCCAAGGAAGTATTTCCTGATAATTTAGCCTGCATTTTCACTTGCTTAAATTCATCTAATTATTTGAAATCTGCTATATTCCCTGGGACAGGGCCTTCAGCTGAAATGAATACAGGGCAGTTAAGGAACCAAAACAGTACCCAGTTTGGGTGGATGGAAAAAGTTTCCAAAATTATTTAGTGACTATACGGCTATAACTGCAAAACATTAAGACTAATAAGTAGTAATCTAAGGGCCTGATCCAAAACTCACTGAAGTTGGTGGAAAGTCACCCACTGACTTCAGTTTGCTTTAGATCAGGTCCTAAACTTTTTTTGGCAGACAAGTTTCATGTGTGCTTTAAAATATAACAGAATTGTTTGGAAAGATAAGTAGGGGAGGGATAGCTCAGTGGTTTGAGCACTGGCTGGCTAAACCCAGGGTTGTGAATTCAATCCTTGAGGGGGGCCACTTAGGGATCTGGGGCAAAAATTGGTCCTGCTAGCAAAGGCAGGGGGCTGGACTTGATGACCTTTCAAGGTACCTTCCAGTTGTAGGAGATTAGTATATCTCTTATTATTGTTAAGTGGACAAAATTTGTATTCAAGTCCATGTCTGTTAACAGATGTCTCTGAAGTAAATGAAATACCGTAAGCACAGCTGAATCAGAATCTTTAAGCTAAAAGAATAACTGGTAGACATTTGTCAGGACAACGGTGTCATGACCTTACCAGAGTCATCTAACCAATCTGTGATTCAGTTTATTCAGCGGTAAAATGGGTATAATGCCACTTACCTACAGACACCAGTACATTAGGCAATTTATTTCATTAATGGTTGTAAAAGTATTTTGGGTTCCTTGGCCCAAAAGCTCTATAGGGCTAAGAAGAGTCATAGAATTCAAGGCCAAAATGGATCATAAGATCATCTATTTTGACCTTCTGTATGTCACAGGCCACCAACACTGCCCAACCAGCAGCCACACACTAACTCAATGATTGAAATTAGATAAATCTTACTACTTGATGCCAGCACTGTTTAACTGATACCTCAAAAATTTCACTAAAAAAAATACCTAAAAACCCCTTCTGGATCAATAGTCTGGTAACGGAAACTCAATTTAACTCAGTGTCCAAGGTGAGAGTAATGTGCTAGCATTAAAGCAGAGAGGCAGATAATTATTTAACTAATAAAAAGTGCTGTGAGATGTGCATCCTGATCTGGATTTTGAACACCCCGAAGTGTGGGTATATTCAGAAGCTGAGTTGTGAGTCTTTTCATTATTAAAATAGAGGCCATTAAAAAAGCCTGGATTTGGATTTTGATCACAGGTGGGGCATTGGCACTATCTGTTGTTAGGGGTTTTGATTCAGGGCTGTCTTTTGTAAAATAAGAACTAACTGATATTTTAATTAGGGTCCAAATTAATGTTTTTTTCTCAAATAAATTGCTTTACTTTTTTTGTTTTCTTTGTTTTTATTGCCTACAGGATAGGGTACTGGACTGGGACTCAGGAGACTTGGTTTCAATTCCTGGCACCGCTTTGGTGGGTGACCTTCAGCAAGTCACTTCCTCTCCCTGTACCTCGGTTTCCCTATCTGTAAAATGGAGATAATGAGACTGACCTCCTTTATAAAGTGCTTTGAGATCTACCGATGAAAAGCGTTACAGAAGAGGTATGTATTTTATTTTATTTTATGTGTTTGTAATTTCTGCCTTGACACTCATCATACCAGTGTTAGAAATACTAAGAGAGAAAGGCTGTCCTTACAGTATTTCCACCTGACCAAAATCAGGAAGTACTAAAGATTTTATGAAAAAAATTGTTCTTGTGAGATTTCCAACATAATCTGTAGAACTTGTCTGGATGTTTTGAAAAGGTTTAGTAAAGGATTCAGATATTAGAATGAATCAGACTGAACCAAACTTCTCAGCCTTTTGAGGTTTGCTACATCATAGCAAAACCAAGAGAGCATATGAATTGGGCTTTTTTGTTGTTATTGCATAGTGAGTGGAGACCTGAAGAATAAATTCCTTCAAGTCTTAAACTGTTGTTGATCTTGGCTGACCAACAGAGGGGAAAGGCTGCAATGAGTTAGAAAAATGTGAATCAGACTGATAAAAGGAACTGGGGGGATGTGTTTGTGAACAATTTTGTTAGATAACAAAATGACTGATAGTCACTTGGAATTCAATAAGTCACTTAGTGCCAGTTTCTGTTATCCAGACACCTACTAAGTTAGTCCCACGCTGGTAGAATCTGGCCCTTACTGCTAAATCATACAATCTACTGAATATCTCATGCTGATGAACCTGGTACCTCCAATTAACTTCAATGTGAGTTGTAGGAGCTCAAAAATTGTCAGGATCAAGCCCATGTGATTTTCTTCAAAATGCTTTTCTTGCACTTTCAAAGAACATGGATTGTTGAGACTGGTAGGTTCAAAATATAACCTTCAATTGCTTTTTTACTATTATTTCCAAGGTGCATGTAATTTTTTATGCACCGTAGGCCTGATTCCAGTTTCATGTGTATGGTCTTCAGTGGAATTATTTGGATTTATTCTCCTGAGAGTGAAATTAGAATCTGGTCCAGTACCTTCTTTATTTTCTGAGTAAAATCTTATTTTTTTCTTTTTGAAAATCCCTTTAATGTGTATTGAAGATCAACAATTCTTTTGCCTTGTTCAAGTAATCATCCAAACATTAAAGCCATGCTATATATTTCAGACAGTTAAGGTAGTGGTGTCTGTCATGGGATTATAGACCAGTCATCTTAACTTTGATACCCAGTTATTATTTTTCACTATAACAAAGTCCCTTCTCTTTCCTTGTGTGGCTGGGCTGGTATCTGGGGAAAATAGCAGTTTGGCCCCTATAAATTCTGTTTCTTTTTGAGTATGATCAACAAGCAGAATTCTGTCTCTATCTTTCTGATCAGACAGAGATAAGATTGTGCTGTTTCCTCCCTGGAAGTTTTCATAGGTTTTCATCATAGGAATGTGTTAGTCTTTTTCCAGGTAGACAGGATATTCTTTTACATCTAGACTCAGAACTTTTGGCAAAAGATTTTTCAATAAAGGAAGGTCTGAATCATCTCTCTCTGGAGGATAGTGTATTAACTTTTTCTTTCAACAGAAGAAACTGAAAAACAGAAACAAACACCACCTATCACTGGTTGAGCAATCCGGAGCGCTAGGTTCAGGCTACCACTTAACTTACTGTTCAGGCTACATCCTCTCAGTTTTTCTTTCTTTATAAAATAACAATGAGGTGAGCTACCCTACCATGATGAACCAAATTGATGCATCAATTTCACAATGATTCCAAGAAGCTTTGGAATCCAAATCTGTTAATTTCCAATGAATGGAAAAATGAAAATAAGATTGAATGGAGACTAATATTCCAAAATTTATATTTAGAAATACTGATAGTTTTCTGATAAAAAAAACTAGTCAATGAATTAATATGATCTTATGCTACTTGATATACTTTAATGATTGGTCCTTCTGCTTAAGGTATCAGAAAAGTGCCAGTTTTGATGGTCTTTTATGTGATCTGAACACTTTTTTTCCAGGGACTAGACAGAAACCACCAATTAATTTTACATAGAGCATTGAATAACTATTAGATAATGACAGCTTTTGTTCCTTGAAGATTTGGGCATGATATATACTAATACATTTCAGTTGAAAAGTCCATCATGTCCAGTCCCCAGAAATTTAATCCCTACATTGTTACCGCAGCCAGCGTCAGTGGTAAGAAGTCTTTGTTAGGGAGAAGTGCTGCTATTTCCTGTTTGCAAAGAAAGCTCACTGAAAGATTTGTCATCTTAGGTTTCTGCTTCTCCACATTGCCATTTCAGTTATTACCAGACATCTTCATACCAGAATTGGCCTGACGCAAGCAACAAGGAATGAGTAGTACAGCTGGCATCACATCTCTGTCTTCAAGCTTTGATTGTAGACTAGGGAATGGGGAGCACTAGCTTCCTTAGTTCTGAAGCCACTAAGGCTTTTCCCGTGATGTCAATAGAAGATGGTGGAGTGTGATGTAAAAGAAAAGAAAGCCAGTGTCATACGAGTAGGGTCTGTTTTGTTTTTGTTTTTGTTTCAGTCAAAAAGAAAGACACAATCTATCTAGAAAAGGAGATAGTAGGAAGGAGCAGAATAAGCATATGGGGAGAATCATTCTGCTCTGAGAAGTCATTTAAAATTAACCATACCAATGTCACTACTACACTCAGTAGACAGAAACGGAGAGTGTGCAGTGGCTACCAGCCTGAGATACAAATTATATCAACCCCCACCCCAAAAGCTGGGAGTGAAACACCCAGCTGTGCAGCACCCAATGGCAGTGGCACTGGGCAGAAGAAGCCCTAGAGCCTGGTCCCAAATAGGGTTGCCAACTTTTCAATTTCTCAGAACCGGACACTACACGTATGGTCAAAATTTTGGGGGCTGAAGGGGACTGTGTCTCTGCTGCCTCATCCAGCAGTGACTCCAAGGCAAAGAGTTTGCAGAGAGTGATGTGGGCAGGAAGTGGGGGGGGGAGGGAGCTTCCTGCAGCCAGAGGAGGTTCCTGGAAATTGGTGTGAGACCCAGCCCCGGGATCAGCCAGTGCCGTGGTAGAGGAAGTATCCCTCCCTAGCCCAGCCAGGTCTAGCAGCTGGAGTTCCTCCAGTTCTGCCCCTCTCTAGCTCTGGGGCCAGCGCTCAGGGATGAAAACGGCCTTGGGCTGGCTGGGAGAGGGAGGACAATGGAATTGTGGTAATCAGACTTTTGGTGTCTGGTCAATACTTCTGACCAGAGACTGTACAGGTCCCCTTTAAAACTGGAGTTTCTGGTCAAAACACAGACACCTGGCAACACTGTGTGATCCCTCCCTATTCTCCTCCCCTACACCAGTGCAGCACAAGGAAGGATGGGGGTGTGAAGCAGAAGACTACACCCATCACAGGTGAAGGGATGGGGGGGGAGAGAGCACATGAACATTGATCAGCCAACTGAAATCTCACCTCACCACCTGAAGGGTGTCTTCTCTGCTGCCATTCCCTTGGTAGTGAACAGTTTTCTTAATCATTAAAGCCATACTATATATTTCAAACTAAGATAGTGGTGTCTAGAATGGAATGATAGACCAGTTGGCTTAAGTTTGGTACCCAGTAAAAAAAATTGAGCAAATAATCTGTAACTGGAAGTTTTTATGGACAGCTTAGACAAACACCTATCGGGGTGGTCTAGATAATACTTAGTCCTGCCTCAGTGCAGGAGACTGAATGTATCAAGGTCCCTTCCAGTCTTACATTTCTATCATTCTATGGATTTGCATTAGGTAATGTCATTGGTAAGTGTGGAAGATTTTCCAGCTTCCGGCTTCCATGGGTACTGCTAAGCCATCTTCACCCAGAGATTTACGAGTGTGCACCAAATGCTATGTGCATTCTTAAAAGTTGCTTTTTAATGCTTCCATGTCACACCCACAAACTATTCAGTTTATGGTATGCTTAAAAAATATTGTGTGGTCTTCTTCCTCCGTCCAGAATAGCCCCGATCACAATATTTGCTATGAATCCTTAAACATGGTGCAGGTTCATGTAGCTCACTGGTGTGTTTAGAGTGCCTCATTTGTTTTGGGTTGTGATATGGGCAAAACTCACATGGGGACTGGATTGGGCCCTAGGTCAGAACTCAGCATTCCATTTACTTAGGCTCATTATGATTTTCTCAAAGCAGATACTTCATAAATCGGTGTAATAGTCATGGATACCACCTTCGATATTTTCAAACCACATGCAGGGTTTTGGTTTGTTTTTTATCATGATCCTGAACTCCAACCCAAATAACATTCAGCGAATGCACTGGGAAAAAAACATTCAAACTCTTGTTTATTGAATGTCAAGCTGAGAGCAGTTATTGACCCAGTGAGATTAAAGTTTATTACAGGGTGCCAAGTAATTATAGAAGTGACATTAGACCATCATTTACACTCACAGTGTAGTCTTGAATGACAATGTCATCTTAAGCAAGGACAAATGAGAGAGGCCCCACACTTTACAATACTCCTGGCACAATGCTTCTCAGGGATAAGGAATGGCTGGCCCAGTAGCTGCTTGGTTCCCTTGGAAAATTACTACCTGCTTTTCTTAGTGACAGTTGACACCAACACAAGATTCCCTGAGCCAAAGCAAAAACCAACAGTAAATGTTGTTTTCTGTTATGTGTCTTTTCGGTTTGGTAATGGATGGAGGAAATTACAGAAGAGACCTCTTAAGGAGAAAGCTTAGGTACCTAGCAAATGTACTCCTTTATCGAGGAAGTATGTAATGGAGTTATTTAACTCTTACAGCACTTGCTTAAATTGGCACTAGTTTATTTATTTACAGGTCAGATATCCATCCCCTTTACATATATTCCACAGAGTTCTTTCCACATTACATGCTACCATGTGCAAACTCATCTTCTAGGAAGCTGAGAACTCCTAAGACAAAAGCCAAATCTCTCTGATTGTCATTGACCTATGCCAGTGGTGGGCAACCTGTAGCCCACAGGCCACATGCAGCCCGTCAGGGTAATCTGCTGCAGGCCACCAGACAGTTTGTTTACATTTGCACGGCTGCCTGCAGCTCTCAGTGGCCATGGCTCACTATTCCCAGCCAATGGGAGCTGTGGGACGTGGCGGCCAGCCCATCCCTGAGGCCTGTGTCATTTCCCGCAGCTCCCATTGGGAACGGCAAACCATGGCCACTGGGAGCTGCGGGCGGCCGTGCAAATGTAAACAAACTGTCTGGTGGCCTGCCAGCGGATTACCCTGATGGGCCATGTGCGGTTGCCCACCACTGCCCTATGCAGATCCCCAAGCAAAATTAAATAACTCAGCCCTGAAACATTCCGCAGAAAATAACTTTCTAAATAGATCATATAATGGCAGTCACTAGGGCTTTTGACATAACAACTTTGGAGACAGGAAGACTAGGAGAAATTTCTAGAGTTAGTTAGAAGAAACTAGTCATGTGACTCTCACCTAAACAAGACTTATTAAAGATTCTTGTGTAAACATTAATGAAAGCGTCTCCTGGTGGGTGATGGGCTCTAACATCTGAGACGGGGACGATCAGCAAGTGAAAGATTTGTATGAACGTGCCAGTTGATCCTGGCTGGATAAAGTCAATCTCTGGACACAGCAAAGTAGTTGATATCTGGAGAGCAAGAGTTTGTGACAAGGTGATGAAAGAATGGTCAGAAGAGAGAATTGGCTTCATGAGATGTACGTTTTTCACTTTTCTTTGTTCAGTGTATCTAAAATGAAGATGCCTCATCTAGTTTAGTTTGAGAGGTATAGATATACATGTGTTAAGAAAACAGTTTCTTTTCTTTTAATTACTTTTTCTCTCTGTTTTTAATAAACCCTGTTTTTGTTTAAATTACTGTTTTCTGGGTAATTTTACACAGGTTTTCTTGGAGAAGCGAGAACATTTAAGAATTAGTGGTAAAGGGTTTCCTGGAACCTACATCTCCTCTCAGTCTTGGCCAAAGGATCCCACCCAGTGAATTATGTTATCAGGTTGTGGCAGGCAAACACAAAGGAAGACGTCAAAAGACCAAGGAGGAGATGAGAGCTGGGGCAGTTGTCTGGTGCCTTATTTATGTATTTATTTATCAAGTATTTGCCTGCAAATCAGGTGTCCGTGTAGACACAAAACAATTAGGCACCTACCTGGCCTTGTGCATATGTAAATATCTAATTTGCACACACATCAGGTATTGCTTGTGTAAACAGAAGTGCACAAATGTATGTGCATATTGACATACACATAACTTTGATAATCTGGTCCACAACATATAGATTATATACTGCATACACATTCTTTATTTCAGAGTATGAATCAGAGATTTCCCTTGTCATTCTCAAGATTCAAGCTGGGAAGTTGTGGAACAGCCTCATAGAACCCCAAATAGCGCAAGAGATTTGATTGAAGATTTACTAACACAGAGATACACACACATTTACTGAAAAATAATACTTAGGATATTTTTGTATGTTGTCCTTTAGGTTAAAAAAAATGGAATATTGTCTGTTTAAAAAAATTCTGTAACCAAGAGAAACAAAACCCCTATTTCCTGAAATAGTTTGATTTCTTGCTGTCATTTGCACATGAGTCTTTCAGTGCTGCCATTTCTGATAAATTATTATACCAGTCTTCAATCTTTGGAGGCAAATAGGATTTCTGCCTCTGCAAGATGAGACATTTGGCTGCAAGAGCATTCTGAAGAAGCTTGTTTCTGGGATTCTTTATACATTTTTTAAAATTCTTGTTAAGTAACTTACTCCCGGGGTCGGAATTATTAGCAATTTACATCCCTTGTGGGTGTAGCTAATTAAATGCTCCATTGTTAGCCACTGAAAGCAAGAAATGATTAGAACTCTGCTCTTTTGCCAGTGAAGCCTGTAAGTCAAAGCTTAAAATATTTCACCGCCACCCTACTTCTGCATGTTAGTTTTCAGAGATCTAGAATAAGGGAGACATGTCAGCAATACTATAACAAGCAGTCCAGTTGTTTTGCAGTTGTCTGAAAGAAATTTGTACAGGAGCTAAAGTAAAGTAAAAAGAGGTCCAGAAGAAACTGCTATATCTTTGCTATGTTATGTAACTGGGTAGCTGCACTAGAGCGATAGGAGTCAAGGAAGGAAGGAAAAGTGTAATTTTCTGGCACTCTTGTAAAAGAAAGGTTTACCACAGTTTGTTTATATCCTCAAGCAAATGAAATGCAATTAAGACATGTTTATGGGATAAAAAGAAAGAAACATAGCAAGAACTGGGTGATATGTGAGTGGAACTGGAATCCTATCATTAATCTAATCATCATCTACCTTTAATGTTGTGGAGAGGTTTGCATACCCTGCACTGGACAAGAGGGAGTTAACCCCACACTATGGGCAGTGGAAGTCCTGCCCCTCAGACCATGCTGAACATGCTCCAACTATTGCCTGAGTATAAAAAGGAGCAGCCCAGCTCATTCTAGGCTGACCGCCAGAGGGGAAGGGCCATGGGTGGAGGCTCCAGCCAAAGAGCCATCACAGCCTTTGCCTGCAGGAACTGGAGACCCTGAGAGGCAAACCAGAGGGCTGCAGCTGATGGAGCCACAGGGAATCACCCACACTGAGGAGCCCAGTAACCCTGATATTCAATGGACTACAGTGCCTGGAAATGCAGTAGGAAGTGACCCAGGGAGGGTGCATGAGTGGTACCTCACACCCGAGTGAGGTCAGCGTGTTTCGGTGGGAGTCCCTGCTGACCCAGTGGTGGATCATTCCGCTGCTTTCCAGGCCCTGGGTCAAGGCTCAGTGGAGTTGGGTGGGCCCGGGCCTCCCTACCTGGGCTACTATTGCCCTGGTGTTGCCCCTTTCCTCCTCCCCAGATACAGGTCCTTGGTCTCCTGAAGATGTATTCACTACTGACTGTGCAGGTGGGCCAACTCCTGTATTCTGTTGTGTGGTTGGACTGGGGTGTAAGGGGAAGTGGGGAACATCTGCCCCACTCCTATTAAATGTACCTGCCTAGGAGCAGAGTCAGACTGGTCCATTACAGTCCCATCCATGAGTGGTCTGCTAGCTAGTGAGGAGGATGGAGTTCCAGTCTGCTATTTTTTGTGTTGCGTTCTAGAGCACAAGCTTGCTAAGGACCACAATTTCAGGGCAGTAAAATACACCAGGAAACAGGTTTCCAACTGTCAGCTTTCTCTGAGCTATCCATCCCAGTAGTATGGAACTTGGATCAGGTAGATGGTGATGCTTCACCCCCAATGTTCCCGAGACTCTTGAGAGATTTTAATTTGATCTTGCTCGCCCCCACAACCAGTAATGATGCACAATTTCCAGTTTGCATTGAGTAAAAAGCAGTTTTTACTGTCACATCACAATGGCAACAGTTCTTCCCTCAAACCCAGCCCCTCACCCATAATCCTCGCAGTTCTATTTTCTGAAAAATGGTCAAAAGTGACCCCAGCAGTGACAAACTATGAGCAGTGGACCAGATCTTCATCTTATCAAAGATTTGGACCAATATTTCCTATACTGCTGCTAAACAATGGTCACCATTAAAAGTCAACAGCCATTCACAGTTGATATCTGTTGATATCTGATGGAGTGTAGTATTTCCCTATTCATGGATGTATTTCCCTATGAATTTCACTTTATGGATTTATTTTCTTTTCTTGTTATATTTCCTATTTCCACCTCCAAAAACATCTAAGAACCAGAGTGAAAACATTACAGGAATAAAACATCTGAATGTTTTGTGGCCTTGTTTGAAATGTCATGTTTTGTTTAAAAGGGGGATATCAGGAATCTTCTCATGGTTTTTAATGGAATCCATTGTTTTTGAGGTTGGTTCTAAATTTTGCTCTTCAAAATCAACAGGAGAGCAGGGTCTCTTCTAGTAAGTTAATTTTGGGAACTTGACAGTTGGTTGATATCAAAATCTGGGTGCAATCCATCTCCTTTAATCATCTGATTCATGTATCTGAATAAAAGTAAAGGCATTATCATCAGATACAAAATTTACCCCCAAAGTACTGCTAATGTACAGTTTCATTGCATTCATTACTGTTGCAAGGTAAAAAGGTAATTAAGTTAAATATCAAAGAATCATAGGGTTTGTGCTCTGAGATGTAGGGTAAAATGTTCAAACGCACCTAAGTGATTTAGGGGACACATTTCCATTTTCAGAAGTGACCTGGGCACTTAGAAGCATTTGAAAAATTTCCTCTTAGGCACTTGGAAGCCTAATTCTCACTTTTGAAAAACGGGACTTAGATTGACAAGTCATAGAGGCACTTTTGAAAATGTTACACTTCTAATACAGTAGTGAGGGAGTGCCATTTTAATTGTTGAAAGATATGTTGGTCTGAATTCACTTTGCATACTGTTGTAGCTTAAGAATAACTCCACTGCAGGTGATGGTGTTATGCTAGTGTACAAGCAGTGGCAATGAAAACAGAATTAGACTCCGTGTTGTTCCTATAACATCTGTTAAATATAATAATAATTAATAATTAATAAAAAAAATCGAGGGGGACAAAGTTTTTTAAACCAATTACCATTTGGAGTAACAGAAATAGAGCTCTATGCTAGAGCACACTGATCTCTCTAAAATATTAGTATACACATCTTTTCTGACCTGCTGTGCCCTCCCTGTACAGCACACCCACATTTGGCCAAGCGCATGAAAAAACTTTGCACACAATTATTCATAGAGATCATTGCTGCATCATCAGCATTCACACATAAGTGTGTGGACAGTCGCATATGGAAAATCCAATAGAATTCAATAGGAATGAAACTTAGAGGCTTTTATAGGAATTCTGTAATTTCTGTTAATTTAAAATCTGCTAGATTCTAATAGAGATTATTTCTTTTCAATAGATATTTAGAACCATCCTACTGAATTCTATAGCAGGCTTATATTCTCTATTGAATCGTATAGACTTGTTAATAACAAACAACAGGCTATAACTTGCTATACTACCCACCAGATCGGCAGGTAGTGATCAATCTATCGGGGATCGATGTATTGCATTTCATCTAATCATGATACATCAATCCCCGAACACACTCCCCGTCAACTACGGAACTCCATCACGGCATGAGCGGCAAGTGGAGTCGACGGGGGAGTGGTGGCAATCAATCCCGCACCGCGAGGATGCGAAGTAAGTCAATCTAAGTCGATCTAAGATACGTCGACTTCAGCTATTCTCGTAGCTGAAGTTGCGTATCTTAGATCGATCCCCCCCTCTCCCTAGTGAAGACCAGGCCTTTGATAGGCCTTTTCAGTAAAAGACCTAGGCTGTTTACAGCTTCTGTCATAATTAGGCTGTAGCACAACCTCTCTTTAGAATATGAAAGAGTAACTCGTGAGGCAGTCAACTTCTACTTCTCCCTTCTACTTCCAAGTAGGGGTAGCAAGTGCCAATAGGGTATGTATGCATGTAAATAGTCCCATTGACTACTCGTATGTTTAAAGATAGGGAGGTGCTTAATCGTGTCTTACTAATCTATTAGAGTTCTTTGAAGGGGTCAACAAACATATAGACAAGGGGGATCCAGTGGACATAGTATACTTAGATTTCCAGAAAGCCTTTGACAAGGTCCCTCACCAAAGGCTCTTACATAAATTAAGCTGTCAGAGGATAAAAGGGAAAGTCCATTCATGGATTGAGAACTGCTTAAAAGACAGGGAACAAAGGGTAGGAATTAATGGTAAATTCTCAGAATGGAGAGGGGTAACTAGTGGTGTTCTCCAAGGGTCAGTCCTAGGACCAATCCTATTCAATTTATTCATAAATGATCTGGAGAAAGGGGTAAACAGTGAGGTGGCAAAGTTTGCAGATGATACTAAACTGTTCAAGATAGTTAAGACCAAAGAACTTCAAAAAGATCTCACAAAACTAAGTGATTGGGCAACAAAATGGCAAATGAAATTTAATGTGGATAAATTTAAAGTAATGCACATTGGAAAAAATAACCCCAACTATACATACAATATGATGGGGGCTAATTTAGCTACAACAAGTCAGGAAAAAGATCTTGGAGTCATTGTGGACAGTTCTCTGAAGATGTCCACACAGTGTGCAGAGGCTGTCAAAAAAGCAAACAAGATGTTAGGAATCATTAAAAAGGGGATAGAGAATAAGACTGAGAATATATTATTGCCCTTATATAAATCCATGGTACGCCCACATCTCGAATACTGTGTACAAATGTGGTCTCCTCACCTCAAAAAAGATATTCTAGTACTAGAAAAGGGCAACTAAAATGATTAGGGGTTTGGAGAGGTCCCATATGAGGAAAGATTAAAGAGGCTAGGACTCTTCAGCTTGGAAAAGAGGAGACTAAGGGGGGATATGATAGAGGTATATAAAATCATAAGTGATGTGGAGAAAGTGAATAAGGAAAAGTTATTTACTTATTCCTATAATACAAGAACTAGGGGTCACGAAATGAAATTAATAGGCAGCAGGTTTAAAACAAATAAAAGGAAGTTCTTCTTCACGCAGTGCACAGTCAACTTGTGGAACTCCTTGCCTGAGGAGGATGTAAAGCCTAGGACTATAACAGTGTTTAAAAGAGAACTGGATAAATTCATGGTGGTTAAGTCCATAAATGGCTATTAGCCAGGATGGGTAAGGAATGGTGTCCCTAGCCTCTGTTTGTCAGAAAATGGAGATGGAGGGCAGGAGAGAGATCACTTGATCATTGCCTGTTAGGTTCACTCCCTCTGGGGCACCTGGCATTGGCCACTGTTAACAGACAGACAGATACTGGGCTAGATGGAACTTTGGTCTGACCCGGTACGGCTGTTCTTATATAGGCAATTCCTGCCAGATTTTGGCTTGTATATCAGAGGTATAGAAGTATAGTAAACATTTTTTTATTTTACAGTTTTTTTATTTTACAGGCTTAGAGATCACACAGACTGTATCACTTTGTCAGGTGGATTAGGTATTGAGTGTCAGAAAGAACCTATATTTTAGATATTCTGATACATGCCCTGTTTGGCACAAAAAGTTCAGCTGTGCTTTGACTGCAACTCCATATTTTTTCTTGGAGACAATCAATGTGTGTATTTATTTGTTATTGTTTTTATTTATTTATTTTATTTGCTTGCTGCCAGTTGAATGCATTATTGCCTCCAGGAGAAAACTTGTGGTTTAAAGGCTCTGTGATGTATGATACCGTGGCACGGAGTTCGGTTACTAATTTAATTAAAACTCACTCATATATGCTGTCATTATTACCCAGACTTATCTAATGCTCTGAAGCTCCCGGGACTGCATAGACATTTTACATCCAAATGATTTTATGTGCCAGGTTTCTTTGCAAATTCAACCCCCCCCCTCCCTTTTTTTTAATTGTCTCTTTCCAGCATACCTTTACTCACACAGACAAGGAAAAAGGGACCAGCAAAGCTGTGTCTTTTAAAGATGATATTATCATTGTAGTCTCCTTGTTTCCTCTTGCCCAATATAAGAAACAGATTTCTTCACATATCTGCTCTTTCTCTGTGAGCAGGTTGAATGTGAGCTGCTGATGTCTGAATGATTTTATATTTGAGAACAGATCTTATATTGAGAATGCTTCCCAGGATTTACACGCATCTGCAGCTTCGCAAAGGTCAGTTGTGAAATACCTCAATCACTTGATTACCAATAGTTATCCTGAAAACATACAATTTTCCCACATGAGTCTATCAGTTATCTGAAGCCATTGCTGGCATCTTCATTGAAGTTATTCTCAGCAGAATGGCTCTTAAAAAGAAGTCCCTCAAGCAACACTATCTGCCGCTTAGCATAGTGCACACAGCCCCAGAGGTGGCATTGCTAGGGTGCATTACCCAGATAGGTAGGTACCGCTATAGCCAGAATTATCTGAAGTTGTTCAATGTCTGGTTATAAACACAAGACTATAACAGTTGAAATTAAGGTGGGAATGGACAGACAGAAAGGCAAAGAGAAAAAATGAGTAACAGGATAGCTACAACTTGGGCTGAATAAATTATATGTATGAGTGAACGCTGAACCCATAAATGACACCTAAAGGACCACACTGGTGGCAGCAAACTTCTTCCAGTTTTTGAGCCCTCCGATAGAATTTATTAGAGAATTACATCCCTGCAATAAAATTTTAATGGGCGTCTCAAATATTCCATAGAATAGGTTTGCTTTGAAAATATATAGGTTTATATTGTATAGGCTAGAGTTAATGTCTGTAGAACCCGATTGGCTTCATCTTTATTAAGAGCTACAGGACATTTGTTTACAAGAGCGTCATACTAATTTCTTTAAGCTATGCCAAAACTAAGAAGATCCACATAAAATAGATAAATCAAATTTTTCTTTTTTCTTTTTAATTTTAATGTCGTTGTAGCCATGCTTGTTCCAGGTGTTCTGTTTAGACTTTCCAGAAATGTCTGTTCAATTTTTGGTTCACATTTTGAATTAGTTTTTATTTTACTCAAACGGGTCTGCCCATCTCTAGAACATATCCCTAATTACTATTTTAGGATCTGTTATAGCTATTGTGATCTGTATCATCTATAGTCCTTCCTTAATTATCTGCTTTTACTGTCAGCAAATACCTAAACCTGCCTTTCTTGGGCTTTTCTACAAAGAGCATTTCAGTGCTAATGAGTCAACCAAAAGAAAAAAGTCTGTTTTCAAACAAGCCAATAGCATGAATTTAAAAGAAAAATCAGCAAATACCTTATTAAATGCATTTTAATGGATAGTGAAGGCAAAGTCCACTGCTTTACCTATAAAAAGATCCTTCTAAAGACATACAAGGGAAAATTACTTGAACAAGCTCTAGAATTGCCACACTCAGAACCAAAAAGTCTCTTCTTCTATCCTGTCCTATAGGCTGTGGATGATGAGGACTCAATTCTGTTTGACAGTCTCATCCCAAAGGCACAGCATCTCAAAATGAGCTATTTGAATTCAGTGGGCCAGATCTACAAAGGGCCTGAGCCATTTAAAGTCCAAATTTTTAATTTGCTTTCTGTTTCCTGAATCTCTCAGGTTCACATTTCCCAGCTTTTCTCTACAACGACGAGGGCTGGAAACTTAGTTCATTTAAAAAAAATAAAAAAATAACATAAAAAAAGGAAACCTAATATTCCCACATAATCACCTGACTCCAGGAGCTGGGGATTTAAGAAAGCACTAAATATTGAGACTAAAAACATTTCAAGACCCGTCAATGGCTCTGGTAACTAAGGGGGAGCAGAGCAACTTCTGTGCCTTTGAAGATGGTCAATGTGCATCACTTTTATCCTTCCTCCCTCCACACCCAGCTATGCTTGCCAATACTGATGCAGAGTAAGGCCAAGACTCAGCTGTCACACTAGCTATCCCCATTCCCTATAGGGAATCTAGCTCCAGAAGCAATACTAGATGCAAGGAACAATAAAAACTACAACCCTGTCCGAACATTAGGAAGAGTCTTAAAGTTAAGGGGAAGGAGGAAGTCTCATCACCTTATGCTCCCTTAAGTACAAATGCAAAAAAGTACAAATTGCTTTTGTCTGTTATTAGGATTCACCATATTGTATGGAATTTAGTATAAGATACATTAAAGTTTTTTCTGTCATTAATTTATGTCACTGATAATGATGTATCACTGTTCTGCTAGTCCAGTTTCCTTAGTGGAGAAGTTCTTTCTTTCACTCTTCTCACAACCCCAAAGGAATAATAATATATTTATTCAGCTCTGTTATTCCCAAAGAACTCTACAAAAGCCTTAATGTATAGATAGTACTATAGAAATGTAGTTGTTTCTAGGCAAGTATTATAAAGGACAGTGCACAATAGTAGTGAGGAAGATAATATTTTCTACAAGGATAAACCTTGACATCTGTGAAAAGTGCCATGGCATTTGTTTGTCCTAGTAGAAAGGTCTCATCTTAAAACACCCTGAGAATACAACGTATCTCGCAAAGATAAATAGAGTAAGTAGAATCTGCAGGGATATGAATTTCTGCTTTTAGGGAGTCTAAGCATGTCAATAAAGCAGAGGTTAACACGTCTAAGCTATTTCCTCCAGCCTAGGAACAGATTTTGCAAGGGCTGAGTGCCTTAAATTCACAATGAAGTCAGAAGGGCTTGAGAGAAATCAGCTCATTGGAAGTGCTCAGCTCTTTGCAGCACTGGGACTTTTAACAAGCATTGAAATGGACAAAATAATATAGTATTGTATTAGTCAGCAATTGTGATTCTATTGCCCCATTACCTTGCCTCCAGCAGCTAGTGGGTCATCATTGTTCTCTTGCTGAGCCTTCATTCCTAGAATTCCCAAGTTGCGGAGAACTCAGTACTCAGGGATCAGTATGGTGAAGGTATGATGATTCCCCTTGGAGAATAAGCAGATAGTTCAATACCCACCATAAGTGTGTTGGGTCATGATTTCCCTGCACTACCTATGACACTCCCAGTTATGGCCAAGTTGTGGTCGGATTTTCAAAAGCACTCGTTGTTGGTAAACTCTGCTCCTACTGACTTTTACTATTAATTTAATTCGGCAGAGTTAGGCCAACACTACGCAATTTTGAAAGTACCACCTCTTGTGTTTGGTTGCTCACAGTGACCTGAACAATAAGACCCACTGTAGTAGGTCAAAATTTGAAACAGGAAAATGGATGGTGTTCCAAACAAAAACAAAACATCCCCAGCAAAACAAAGTGGCTGTTCAAAATCAAATTCCTGCCAAACATTTAATCATTTTAAAGCCTTTAGGTGCTTGCATCTTCAGTGATATCACAAAGCTACAGTATGGTATAAACAAATGTAGGGTCTCAGAGCCATAAAATTTGTTGATCTTTATAAGGAAATGGTCACAAATTCTTGATTAGTACAAGTACAGGGTGGCTTGTGCTATGTGTCAAAGTGACATAATAATTAATAGCAATAATAATAATCC
Source organism: Mauremys mutica (assembly GCF_020497125.1). Classification (NCBI taxonomy): domain Eukaryota; kingdom Metazoa; phylum Chordata; order Testudines; family Geoemydidae; genus Mauremys; species Mauremys mutica. The sequence continues at coordinate 126,984,243 of NC_059073.1, read as the reverse complement.
AATGTGTTTTTTATCTTTGAAGTGCGCAATAGGGCATTCTGCTTTTGTAACATAATCAAATTGTGTGATGGGGTTTACAGACCCCACACTAAGGTTACAGTAGTGGTAGAACAGCATTGGGATGAAGAAAGCATCCTACTTGACAGAAGTGGCCCAGGCAGTGCACTGGGGTCTCAACACAGTGGCTGCACAAGACTCTCATCTACTTTAAGCCTGCTATCCTAGATGTCATTGATGTTTCCATCAAGACATACAGCCAGCAATTTTTGACAAGAAAAGTTCTCACCCGGGGTGTGACCATGGGAGGTGGCTTAGCACCTGAGAGAACATTGCAGATGGTGGCTCCAACCCAATGAAAAGATGGGAGCCCAGGTAAAAAGAATTGTACTAGAAAAGTTTACACCAATTCTATCAGCCAGAGGAAGAGAGTGGGTGATGCCCTGCCATCCTGAAATCCTTTCCGAGGCCATAATCTTGACTGAGAATTACCAAGTCCCCAAAGGGCCCATGAGGAGACACCTGGAGCTTGTCCAGTCCTGCCTCAACCAGCCCAGACAATGGAAGGCAGAGTAAGAAGGAGTGTGGGGGGTTCAGAAGAACAGGGCCTCCTGGGCCCAGCAAAGATAGAGTTGCAGTTCAAGAGTGGCAGGTGGGGATGCCTCTCCAATAGAACCAACGATTAAGAAATGTTGGGGCTTTGGGGTGCAGCCCCACCCTGAAACTGGTGGGAGCTGCAGAAGACCAGACAGAGCCCCCTTAAAGACAGGGGCTTGCTTGGCATTTGGGGAGCCAGACACTTCTGTCATGATTGCCCATACACGGACTGCTTCTACAACCAAATATGGGTAGTTGAATCTAAGGCCTTCCAGAGGGGTCTAATGAAACAATCAATACCCATGTGGGTCAATGGCATGGAGGTGCAAGGATTAATAGACTCTGGGTCCTGCCAGATGTTTGGGAGGGCAAATGTGTATGTGGGGAGGCGGGGGGGAAGAGAGGGCTGAAGCAGTTCCCATGGGCACCTTCTATATGCAATGCTTCCATGGGGATGTGTGACCTTACCTCACAAGGAAGGTGTAGTTCTGGGTGTGACTCCACAATAAGGAGATCAGTGTGGTGAGGTAGCCCTAGACCTTGCATATACAGTGATAATCAGGCAAAATTAGAGGTTTTTTAGAGACCTGATGAGGTCTGAGAACAAGGAGCCCCTGGAGGGACCAACAGTGACACTGGATATGGAGAGACAGCAGATATGCGAGCCTTAGCAGGTGAAGGGGTGGAAGAATACCCAGAGGAAGAAACATCGGCCCCACAGATGATGCCTCAACTGGGTCAGGGTGGGCTTTCCCCCAGTGGGGAAAACAAGAGGAGACATTAAGTGACCCAGCAGAGACTGACATATTTTCAGACAACACACATTTTGTGTTAGAACAAAGAAATGACTTAACATTGGGATGAGCCTATGAACAGCTCATGTGGGTCAATGATGAGGTGATAGTACTTCAACTCCTGAAGCCCTAGCTACACTTTAAGCTAGAGAGAGAGAAAATATAGAGAGCAGACAAATACCACCATATGGGGGAAGTTAAAATGCAGCTGATTATCCCAAAGAAGTACTGCAGAAAACTACTATGCCTAGCAAACGCCACAGCCTGTGTGGGACACCTTGGTTAGGAGAAAATACTCAAGCGAGTGACTCTTCATTTTTATTGGCCAGGCATCCACCAAGAGGTGCAAGAGTAAGGCATCCATTGCCCAGAATTTCAGTGAGCAAATCAAAGGAAGGTACCCTGGGCCTCGCTGATATTTCTCCCCCAGGTAGGGAACCTATTTGAAATGATTGGCATGGACCTGGTGGGCGCCTTGGAAAAAAAGAGTGCAGCTAGATTCCAGCACATACAAATCATATTAGACAATGCCATGTGATACCCCAAGGTGATTCACTCAGCTCCACAAAGGCAATGGCCCTTGTCCCAGAGCTCATGAAAATATTCGCCTGGGTGGGGATCCCTTGGGAAATAATCACAGATCAGAGCACCAACTTTATGTTCTGATTTATGAGGGAACTATGTAGGCTGTTGAAAATAAAAACCTTAAGAATGTTGGTGTGACACCCTCAATCCGATGGACTGGTAGAGAGATTTAATAAGATCTTGCAAAGTATGCTGCAGAAGTTCGTAGCTTTGGAACCTCACCAGTGGGACCAATTAATTCTGCCACTCCTGTTCATCATCTGCAAAGTACCTCAGGCATCAACGGGGTTCTCTCCATTCAAATTGCTATATGGGGGACAGCCAAGGGGAATACTAGAGCTCCTTCAGGAGGTGTGGGAGGAACAAAGTTCCAAGACCATGAACTTGGTGCAGTGTGTGCTACAGCTGAGCGAGAAGTTAAAGGCCTTATATGAGTTTGCAAGAGATAATCTAGTCAAGGCGTGACAGGGACAAGCACAAGCATACAACAAGGGAACCTATGCCCGGGAGTTTCAACCAGGGGACTGGGTGTTACTTCTGCTTCCCCCCTAGGAATCCAAATTGTTGGCCAGATGGCAAGGCCCCTTTGACATGATCAGACTAATTGGAGCAGTAAACTATGCCATTCGTCAATCTGACAAGATGAAAGATACTAAGGCGTACCATGTCAACCTGCTAAAGGCCTAGAAAGTTTGGGAAGGCGTCTGGTAATGTTGTTTCCCCCAGAACAGGAATTTGGGGCCCAGGTCCCCATAGACATCCAGCTCTGACCAAGTCCCAGTAGGAGAACACCTGCAGGTAGAACAAAAACAGCAGATCCAAAAATTCTCCCAGTCCCTTTTGGTGATCTTTTCTATGGTTCCAGGACAAACGCACTTAGTATTTAATCACATAATGACCAAACCAGGGAAAAAGGTGAGAGAGAACTTTTGCCAAGACATATGTGGGAAACAGTACAGAAGGAACTCCAAGCTATGTTAAACCTGGGGGTGATCGAGGACTCACAGCTAGCAGTGAAGACCTATAGTTATGTTACCTAAACAGTTCTGGACAACCAGATTCTGTTTAGACTTCCAGAAGGTCAATGCAGTGTCCATATTTGACACCTACCCAATGCTGCGGGTCGATGAATTTTTGGACATTGGGAGCTTCCAGATATATCACCACCCTCGACCTAACCAGGGGTTACTGACTGATCCCCTTGACATGCCATTTGGCTTGTACCAATGTAATACATTGCCATTTCGCTAATGGCATAGTAGCTTACCCCCTAAAGGCTGATTGGCCTCCTGACCAGTATGCAACCACATACATCAATGACGTTGTCCTGTATAGCAATTCCTGGAATGAGCATTTAAAACAATGTTGCAGTGGTCTCCCAGACCCTCAAAAGTTTGAGATTTACTGCTAATCCTGCCAAGTGCCACCTAGCTAATCAAGAGGTGAGGTACCTGGGGTATACAGTGGGGGGAGGGTACCTGCACCTGTTGGTGGGAAAGATCCAAGCTCTAGAAGAATGTTGTGAGCCCACCACAAAGAGGTAGGTACAATGCTTCCTAGGATTAGTGGCATTTTATGGGCAGTTTATTCCAGATTTTATCATGAGTGTGGCCTCGCTGATAATCTGGTGAAAGATGTAGCCTCCAAGCAGGTCCGGTGCTCTTGGGACTGCACAACCAGCCTTCAAGAAATTGAAAGACCAACTGATTTCTGAGCCCATCTTATTCCACCGTTTCTCAAAATCTTTTGTCCTGCAGACGGATGCCTCTGACATTGGTCTGAGGGCTGTGCTGTCCCAAGAAATGGAGGAAGAAGAATCCTTTACTTTAGCCATGAATTGTTCCCTTTGGAAGTGCGGTACTTGCTGGGGTGCTGGAATATGCGGGGGGGGGCAAGAGGCTCTGACCAGTCCACTTTTTGTCACAGCCCCTCCAGCCCCTCTTCCTCCCCCCCCTGAGGCCCCGCCCACCTGGCCAGGCCAGCAGCTGGAGCTTGGCTGGACCTTTCAAACACCTAATGGCATGTCTACTGTCCCGGAGTTTGGACTAAGGGAATGTAAATAACAGTGAATAATAGTCAAAGAGGACTACACTAGTGTGAGCTTGGGACCTGTAAGTTCATATCTTAAGTATCTGCATAGGGGAGTTACAGGACAGCTCATTGGCGAGCCCTGCTCTTCGCACCCCCTTAGTCCAAACTGCAGGGCAGTATAGACATGCCATTAGTGAATAGCACCGTTGTTATCAATAACCATTCTTCCTTTCTTAACACACACACGTTATAATACAATTGTTGAGGTAGAAACAGAGTGTTAGGGCCAAACCTCACTCTGTCAAGGTGAATCAGAAGCAGAGCTGGCCAAAGAACTAATGTCTTATGAGTCTCAGGCCTGGTCTACACTATGAGTTTATATCGAATTTAGCAGCGTTAAACCGCATTAACCCTGTACTCGTCCACACAACGAAGCCCTTTATATTGATATAAAGGGATCTTAATACCGGTATCTGAAATCCTCCTCGACGAGGGGAGTAGCACTGAAATCGATATTGCCATTTCGGATTAGGGTTAGTGTGGCCGCAATTTGAAGGTATTGGCCTCCGGGCGCTATCCCACAGTGCACCATTGTGACTGCTCTGCAGAGCAATCTGAACTCGGATGCACTGGCCAGGTAGACAGGAAAAGCCCCGCAAACTTTTGAATTTCATTTCCTGTTTGCCCAGCATGGAGTGCCGATCAGCACAGGTGACCATGCAGTCCCAGAATCAAAAAAGAGCTCCAGCATGGACCGTATGGGAGATACTGAATCTGATCTCTGTATGGGGAGATGAATCTGTTCTATCAGAACTCCGTTCCAAAAGATGAAATGCCAAAGCATTTGAAAAAATCTCCAAGGCTATGATAGACAGAGGCCACAGCAGGGACTCAACACAGTGCTGCGTGACAAACGTAACAGAAACCAAAGAATCAAATGGACTCTGATGGAGGGAGGGAGGGGGGACTCGAGTATCCCACAGTTTCCGCAGTCTCCGAAAACCATTTTCATTCTTGGCTGAGCTCCCAATGCCTGACGGGTCAAAAACATTGTCGTGGATGGTTCAGGGTATATGTCATCAATCCCCTCCCACCCCCTACCCCCCTATGAAAGAAAAGGGAAAAAAATCGTTTCTCGACTTTTTTCAATGTCACCGTATGTCTACTGGATGCTGCTGGTAGACACGGTGATGCAACGCCGAACAGCAGCATCCCCTCCCCACCCCTCCCCGATGGCAGATGGTGCAATAGGCCTGATAGCCGTCGTCATCACCCCGTGAGTGCTCCTTGCTGGCCTCGGTGAGGTCAGCCGGGGGCACCTGGGCAAAAATGGGAATGACTGACCGGTCATTCCCTTCTTTAAGCTTTGTCTCCTGGAGATTCAATCCTGCCTGGAATATCATAGCGGCTGGAGGCTGCCCTCCCCCCACCCTTAATGTTTAATGGAGATTCAGTCCTGCCTGGAATATCATAGCAGCTGGAGGCTGCCTCCTCCCCCACCCCCGTTTTATCTCAATAAAGTCAGTGTTTCTTATTCATGCATTCTTTATTACTTCATCAAACAAATGGGGGGATAACTGCCACGGTAGCCCAGGAGGGTGTGTGTGGGAGGAGGGAAGCAACGGGTGGGGTTGTTGCAGGAGCATCCCCTAGAATGGCATGCAGCTCATCATTTCTGCAGGATGTCTGGGACTCTGACCCGGAACGGCTGTCATCTCTGGTTCTTTGGTAGGCTTGCCTGATATTCTAGGCAGGACTGACTCTACCTTTAGACAAAACATAAAGAAGGGAATGACCTGGGGAGTCATTCCCATTTTTGTCCATGAGCCCCAGCCGAGGCCAGCCAGGAGCATCCATGACAGCAGCAGACGGTACAATAGGACTGGTAACCGTCTCTGCTACCTTGCAAAGGCAAATGAATGCTGCTGTGTAGCACTGCTGTACCGCGTCTGTCAGCAGCATCCAGTAGACATATGGTGACAGTGAAAAAAGGCTAAATGGGCTCCATGGTTGCCGTGCTATGGCGTTTGCCCGGGCAATCTAGGGAAAAGGGCCTGAACTGATTGTCTGCCATTGCTTTCATGGAGGGAGGATTGACTGATGACATTTACCCAGAATCACCCACGACACTGTTTTTGCCCCATCATGCATTGGGATCTCAATCGAGAATTCCAATGGGCGGGGGAGACTGCGGGAACTATGAGATAGCTATGGGATAGCTACCCACAGTGCAATGCTCTGGAAATCAACGCTAGCCTCGGTACATGGACGCACACCGCCGAATTAATGTGCTTAGTGTGGCCGCGTGCACTCGACTTTATACAATCATTTTACAAAACCGGTTTATGTAAAATCGGAATAATCCAGTAGGGTAGACATACCCTCAGTCTGTTTCCCAACATCCCATGCACCTGAAGCAGTGCAATGACTGCAGTTTACTGAACTGTTTTTGATGTTGTTCATCAACCATTGAAAGAGACAAACCTGATTGCAAGTCCTGACAAGTAAAAAGACTTTCATTTTACAGTTAGGACTATAAATGAAATGAACAAACCAAGATTACACACCTGAAAATGCACATATACTTGTGCTTTCTATAATACCTATATTTGCCCACATAAATGGTCATTTGCTTGTGTAAGTCAGGCTCCTGTGATCCTAACTACCTAATTTGTGTGAATAAATGTGGGATTTTGCAGACACAACAGCTGCCCCTGCTTGGAAACTTGCTTGTACATGTTTGATAGCTATCAGTTGAGGTATCTTCTTTGGGGGGGTTGGTCAATTCACTAACCTCCTTTGAAAAAAACTAGACAAGCTTGAGGAAAGCTCAAAGCTACATAAACAACTCCAGTTCTTTTTCTAAGTTACAGAGCTGTCCCTCTGACATGAATGGTCTGAAAAGCATTTTACCTCTGAGAGTTAACAATTTTGTCACTTTGCTTTGTCCCGGAGTTTGGACTTCATCAGTAATACTTTTCTAATAATTAATTGTCATTAATGGAGTAAGTTGCTTTTTATATGTAAAGAGTTAGATATTTCATAAGAAAGGATATCATAATCTTGCCCAAACTCCAGAGTAATACCTTACTCCATAGCGGCTCTGCTCATGGAATAAAGTAGTAATGTGCCTGAATGTGGCCCATAGTTATTTGCGTGTGTTGATTTCTCTGTTACATTGGGTCGGATCTAATACTCCTTGTACAAGAAATTCAAGTGAATTTAAGTCCATGGGAAATTGTGTTTCAGAAGGAACACTGAATTAGTATAGTAGTTAATCCCAGATGATACATCTGAATAATGAATAGATCTTTAATTCATAGTATCTCTCTCTCACACACTCACACAAATCACTTTTACTTCCAGGCATTGAAACATGCTGCTGTGCATTCAGTGCTGAGCTATGTAGTGATCACAATAACACAAATAAATTAATGAATTAAATAAACTGAAAGCCTTTTACCAGCTTGTTTGGCTGCCCACAGAGCTGCCACTCTCCTCTAATGAATCCGGCCCACTTCATGCTTCCAAATGCAAGGGGACAAAACAAAACTGAAGAGAAACAGAGTCAAAGCCAGAGACATGCTGGCAGCCGAATGCTCACTAAGTGCTGTTGTTCTGTCAGAAAGTCACCCCTTTTTCATGTGCCTTTTAAACAAATATGAAAATAAGAGTTTAAAATATAGATTGCTATAGGACCTGATGGCAATGTTACCTCATCTTATGTAACATGCCATAACTCTAAGTATGATGGGAATGTGTGTATTTATGTATTAGCCTAAATATTGTCTTTTTTAGAAGCAGTTATTTGTCAATGTGGTTTAAAAGAAATACATTTGCTACCCATGAAGTTCTGGCTTCGAACCCACTATTAATTGCTGTTCAGATCATATCTATATCTCTCATTACTACCCAAAACATTATTTTTATGTTGCCTTCCAAGCTGCCCTCACATTCTGCTTCAGTTGCATGTATACAGTATGTGCCTAGAGCTATGAAAAAAAGTCTCACTGGCAGTAAAACTGGGGAAAATTCCTATTTTCAGAGTTTTTTGTTTGGTTGGTTTTTTTTATGCAGAATATGTTGCACTTTGGCTTAAAATTTCCAGAGAAAATGACAGGCTGTTTTTATTTTAATGTTTCCACAGAAAACCATCTTTCAACCTGAAGGGAAAAACAACCTGCTTTAGGTTTTTGCAGCAAAATAGCATTTCAGCCATCATGTCTTCTGCCTCACTGTCAAATAGGTGAGACTTGATCTAATATAAAGGTAAAATGATAACAGGGACAAATACCCAGTCACCGTTAGAATGAGGTTCATGCCATCCATTGTTCTTACCTTGTCGTCTGAAGATTCAGAAACTGTCTGGTGAGCTTGTACATGTCTCTTTGTGTCCATCTAGTCAGTGTAGGGAGTGCATATTTAAAAAACAAACGAAAATGCAAACTTCTAAGGGAAAGGAGGATTGAACAACTCAGAGGATGGGTAGTGAAACAGGAGAAAGAGACATCCTAATTACAAATCAGCTGATATCATTAAGTGATAGACATGTTTGTTGAGCTGTTTGACCTGTTTTAAAAATTATTTCCATTTTCACCAAAACCAAATCCTCACTCTGGAATAGTTAGTCACCAAAACCTTCGCCTAGCCTGCCATTAGTGTAAACTCATATAATTAATATGATCAGGTAAATGGTAACTCACTGTACGTTAATGATACTGAGGTCCCCACCCTCTCCATGAAACTGATCTCCAAATATTTCCTTTGAAATATATTGGCAAATGCTAGAAGTAATGTGCATTTCATTAGTACAAATACCTACAAACTAAGGCCTTAATTCAGGAAAGCCTCCCTTTTCAGGAAAACACATAAGTAGGTGCTTAAGTTTGATTGATACTAATGGGACTTCACCACGTACATAAAGCTAAGTCTGTGCTTCAGTGCTTTTCTAAATGAAGGCATAGCTCCATAAATGCTATCATGCAACTAACAAAGTAAATGTAGAACACATTCATCTTTAAATTGTTCTGTTTTCCTCTTTTATTTTCCTTTTGGGGGGCTTTTTTCCTTTTCTTTTTGTAAATATTCATAATACAGAAACCAATGTACAGTTTTCGTTCATTGTCTTTGTATTGTCTGCCAAGCTGCCAGTACCTAAACAAATGAAAAAGAGCATATGAGAACTGGAAAGATTACAATATATAAGGAACTTAGCAGTTTTCTTGAGACAAGCAGCTAGCAGCTTTCCTGGCTTTGCTTAGCAGTTTTTTCAATAAGTTGCTTCTATCTAAAGCAGGGGTTCCCAAACTTGGTTCACAGCTTGTTTAGGGTAAGCCCTTGGCGGGACACAAGACGCTTTTGTTTACCTAAGTGACCGCAGGTATGGCCGCTCGCAGCTCCCATTGGCCAGGAATGGCGAACCACGGACACTGGGAGCTCCGAGTGGCCGGGCCTGCGGACGCTCTGGTAAACACAGTGTCTCGTGGCCCGCCAGGGGCTTACCCTGAACAAGCTGTGAACCAAGTTTGGGAACCCCTGATCTAAAGGCTTGTCTACACATGGGAGTTATGCTGAATTAACTAAAGACTTGTAGTTAATATGCATAAGTTAAAGCTAAGCTGTGGTGAACTAAGACCATTTTACTTCTGAATAAGAGCATCCACCGGAGGGAATTAAATGCACTTTAACTTATGTTCCTTTATTTAATTCATCTTATTTTTCCTGAGTGTCCCCATGTGTATATGAACCCTTAGGTATTTACACGCGCCAATTACCATCATATCTGAGCACCTCACAATCTTTAATGAACTTATCCTCACAACACCCTTGTGAGGTTGGGCAGTGCTGTTATCTTCATTTACTGATAGGGAACTGTGGCACAGAGAGGCTAAATGACTTGCCCAGTCACTCAGGAAGTCTGCAGTGGAGCAGGGAGTTGAACTCAGGTCATCTGAGTCCCAAGCTGGTACCCTAACCATTGGATCATCCTTCCTTTCTCATGCTGGTCCCTAAAGCTGTCCTGTACAATTCATTTAGCTGTACTAAAGCATGTGCAGCATTGATTCAGCTGCACCCATTGCAGACACTTGCTGTCAGCCACAAGTAATTTGTGTAGTGTAGACAAGGCCTCATACTGTGATCCTTGCTTGAATGAATGCAATTGTGCTGCACCATTGTAAGGTGTAATGCAAATTTCTGGCCCAAACGTGCTTCCATTGATCTCAATTGGACGGATTTTGGTCTCAGACTGATTTTACATTGATATCAATAAAATTATTCTGATTTCAGTGTGGAAGGAGTGTTATGCCCAATGAATTTTCTGCCATTGACCCCAGTGGGAGCGGGAACAGACCCTATCTGCCTTTCTATTTGTTGATTATTGCTGTTTAAGGGCCTGATGCTGAAACCTTCTCAGACACATTCAGCACTAACTTACTACAAAAAGGAAAAACTCAAAACTTAGTTTGAAAGGAAGAATAAGATTACGTGAATATCTTCATTTGGAAAAAACCTGGATTGATTGCAATGTTTTGACCATGCTGGCATTTGTCTAGGAATAACTGAAGCCTCTTCCACAATCATTTATTATTATGTATTTGTATGGTGGCAGTTCCTACAGCCTCATTCAGGGATCAGGACTCCACTGTGTACTGTAAATAAACATAAAACAATGGTCCCTGCTGCAAATTCCTCAGAGACTAAACATCGAATTCAGGAAAGCATCCCTACTTAATCACATGCTGAAGTGATATCCCGAAGAGCAATTTACTTAAACATGTGCTTCAAAGCTTTTCTGAAGCAGGGCCTTAGTAATCATCTGAATATATCTTTCAACTTAGATGTAAGATCACCACCTTTGTGCAAAAGTAGTGATGTTCACCAGTGCTGGTGGGGAATATCCCCAATGAAACACAAAATCTCATGAAAGCTGTCTGATTTGCTTTTACTTTAACAAACTCAGAACTCAAGCAATGTTTGCTGAAAGGGTCACTAAGCATCATGAACCTTGCAAGCCAACTTGAGCCCAGTTTTTCTCAAAAATAGATTGATTTATGGTTTCACAGTAGAGCGCAGATCAAATAATTTGAATTTGACAGCTTCCCTTTGTATCGCACAGCCATCCCGGACAGACTGGTTCAAAGTCCACCCAAGCTAAGGTAGTAGGAGAAGGGGAGTGTCATTATTATTCACTGTTTGTGCCGAAGTAGTGCTGAGAGGTCCAGCCCCATCGCACACAGTGCTGTACAAACACATAACAAAGAGACAGTCCCTGCCCCGAAGAATAAACAGTGGAAAAAGAGCATAATCCCACAGTGCAAAGAACATGAGGGAGGGCTAGTCACACAAGTCAATTTTTGCCAGATCGGGCCCTAACTAGAGGAAAGCTCACTTTCTTCTGATGTCAAATTGTGAATCATTCACAACTGTGGGGGAAACTAAATGACAAAAAAAGATTTAAAAGAGACCCAAAATGCAAGTGACTTAATTATGATAAAGTAGTGAACATGATAAGACATGGTTAGCAGGTCTTTGGATATAAACTGTTCCTGCCCCTTTGGGTTGGATTCCCTATGCTGATGTAATCTGGAAATTGCCCCCATCCTGTACACTCTGATGAGGATTTGCTTTTGTTTTTTTTTGCATTGCTTGACTAAAATAATTAGATTTTGCTTCCCACTGGGATTATCACATTTTACCTGCTTAGTTTGAGGTGCAATATTGGGAAATTACCAGACCACAAGAAACATTGAGGCTTATTTATAAGAAGTTTTATTTGCAATTATATTAAATTGTGTGCTGCACTGGAAATTAATAAAGTTTTCTTGATGTGGAGCTTCACAACTAGGATTCCTTCAGATACTGTGATGTGGTCACTGTGATAAGCTCTACTAACCAAGCACTTTGCTGGCTTTTATTAATTCTTCCTGTTTTTCACAGTTTGGAGATCATTTTTTAAAATTCCCACAGAGCAGCCAGATGCTGCTGTGAGCAGTCAGCCTAAAGTAGTCTCTAGCAGTCAGCACCAGAAATTGAATTACTACAGAATGGAGGAAATAAGGAGCAATTTTTTCCCCTGCTAAAATTCAATTAATCTGGCAACATTTCTTCTGGTAAACATGCCAATAAGCCTGCTTGAAACACCATACATTCTTAATTACTTGCACAAAGACACATGTGTGCATTTTCTTTTTCTCTCTCTCTCTCTCTCACACACACACACACACACACACACACACACACACACACACGTACGTGTAGTGATGGATGAACATTATAAGGTTTTTGAAGTTCACTGCAGTTCAGGTAAGCATTAGACATTTCAGATGACTACAAATCTTATCTGAACTTTCCAAACTGTCTGAATCAGCAAAACAGGGCTGGACATTTCATATGAACATGATTTCTTGTAAGATGTTGAGTACATCTAGCTACTGGGCCTGATTGTCCCCCTCAAAACTAGAAATGCAGAGAACTGACTCTCTTCTACAAGAAAGGAGTTAATGGGGGAAGCAGCCTTTGTGGCACTGTTTGTCTGTGCAGGAAGCCTTTTGTGGGGTCAACAGTCTGCAAATAGGGTGGGCTAGACTGCCTTTTCTCACGGTGTTTTCTCACTTCTGCATAAAATAAAAACAATTAATTCAGCCTTTTCAGTCCTCAAAAGATGTTCAGACCAGGTTTGCTTCAACAAAGTAAAGCCTGAGCAAAGTTTCAAGTTATTTTTTATTTTCTCTATCCTGGTTTTCTCACCCCTAATCTCATGACATGCAAGATGGTTTGTTATTCCTTTAAAAAAAATGCAGCTTGTTTCTAGAGCCTGACTTGCAACCAAATTTCAAACAAAAAATAGGAGGATGAGATCCTTTGAACAAGGGCTTCCCAACAGAATTGTCCTCAGACATGGATTTTATCATGTATTGGGAAAAAAAATTCTCAGTTTGAATTCTGACAATGTTTATCAAAAGTAAAATTACTTTCTTCACTAGATGGGTCATGACTTAAATATTTAACTTCTGTCAACATTGTACTACATTAAGAGCAAACTTAGTGTGAGGTAGAGGGCTTTGATATATAATGTTGTAAGAGCCAGAAGAATCCACATACAATTTATTCCCCAGGGTGCAAGGTCTGTTTTTCATCATCTGGTTGCTCAAGTCCTATAAAACAAGGCTTATGCTTGACAGAACCCCAGCTCCTAATCTGTGATGGAGAGGTCATGTCTAAGTAACATGAAACCATGGCTCCTTGGTATTCGAAAATGAAAAGCTAAGTGATCTGTATTAATTATAAATAACACCACCCTGCCAAAACTCCAGTGGTATTGAAAATCTGCTGCAGAATGAAAGATTTCAGACTGATAGAGAGGCATTGTAAATTCACTGCAAGCTCTCTGGAGAGAGGCTGTAGAAATATTGTCTTAGCACACAGAGGAGGCTATTTTTTTCAAACCCAATTAAACACAGTGAGTTTGAAGTTTGCTGACAAGTGCTGAAGTTTGATGATCTCCATTTATTGTGGTGCTCTTTAAAGGCTGGCCATGGAGAAGAAGTTTAAATAGTAGCTTACTCAACCCTATCTGCCCCAGTCAGTCAATCAAATTATAGCAGGTGGCCAAGCAGTGAAGCAGGAAGTAGATAGCATGGCATATCAGTTAAATGAAGATAGTACTGAAAGCACTATAAGTGGCATGGAAAAGTGGTGAAGTTAGTCTTGGTTATGAAAGGAAGTGGGAGGGGACCTGGACAATAAAGAATAATATTTGATGGAAAGAGGGGGAAATGGATCAAGAAGTGAGAGAGGCCTGAAAGAGAAAGCAAGAGAGAAAACATAAAGATGGAGATTCACCTCTCACAGTGAAAAGGAGAGAGGGCAATAGAAAAAGGTAGAATTGGGGAAAACTGGGCACCACAATCAGAACAAGTCATAAAACCAGATCAAGTGAGATTATGGTGCCTAACACACTCAGTTCATGGTTAATTAGCTCTTAGAAGTTATCAGGTAATAGTGTGTTGCCCTCAAGTCAGACAATGAGGGTATGGACAGCCAATTATAATAGTGTCATGCTCCTATCTTACATTTCATTAGTAGAGTTTATTCATTATTTGGTGGAGTCGGAATCTTCATGAAGCTCAGTGGGGATGTAATCTTCATTGTGTACAGCATTTAATTTGAACATAAAAACAGATATTTTTTTTCCTAATTCACTTTGGACTCTTATTACCAAATTACTAAAACCCAAATAACAGGTCTTGAAACCAAGTGCAAAGAGATCACCTAATGAGTGGGGGGGTGGGGGAGGAGCCTAAGATCATGCTGAGGGGGTTAGACACTGATCCAGAAAACACACATAACCCCTGTGTGATTAATGAGGGGGTAGGGCTGACCGATGAAAGATGGCCTTAAAAGCCAGAGGCTAAGCGACCAAGGGGAGCTAGCAAACAGGGGAGTTTGAGAGAGAGTTGGTGGGAGGGAGTTGTAATATAATCATTATGGTTAGGAAGGGCCGCATCGCCAGTGCCATTGCGACTCCTGTCTCTTCCACCTGCGCCTGTATCCAGACAGAGAACCTAACCATGGATGCCTCTACCCAGATCCTGGTGTGGGTTTATAGAGACTGTGGCCTGCATTTCCCACTCACAGAAAGCCAGACTGGGAGGACCATCCAGTGTGAAAGCCTGCTGGTGGAATCTCTCAGGAAGCAGGTGGGAGAGCTACAGAAGGAGGTGTCCAGACTGAGGAGAATCCATGCCCATGAGGAATTCCTTCAGAGTATTTATATGGAGACATCCAAGGCTGAGGAAGCTACCCAGCTACAGAGGACTGAGGGGGAGGAGGGTATGGCTCTGTCACAGGAAGGACACTGGCTGCTGGTTACTTCTGGCATCAGGCAGTGCTCCACCCCTACTCCCAACCCACCCAGCGTGGTGATGGAAAACTGATATGCTTCCCTGGCAATGAGTGATGAAGAATCACCTCCAAAGGTGGAGGAGGAGAAGCCATGTACTCCCAAGGCTGGGAGGATCGCAGCCACCACTTCCAGGAGGAAACATAGGGTAGTCATTGTTGGTGACTCTCTTCTGAAGGGGGCAACCATCTGTTGCCCTGCATGGCATCCTGGGAAGTATGCTGCCTGCCAGGGGCCCGTATCCAAGACATTATAGAGTGATTGTCGAGGATTATCCGGCCCTCTGACTACTCATCTGGCTCATTCTTCTCATCCATGTGGGCACTAATGATACTGCGAGATATGATCCTCAGCAGATCAGAAGTGACTACAGAGATCTGGGAGTAAGGATGAAGGAGTTGGGAGCTCAGGTGGTGTTCTCTTCTGTCCTTCTGGTCAAGGGTAGAGGCTCAGGCAGAGACAGATACCTTCTGGAGGTGAATGCCTGGCTGCAAAGATGGTGTCACCAGGAGGGCTTCAGCTTCCTTGACCACGGGATGCTGTTCCAGGAACAAGGACTGCTAAGCAGAGATGCAGCCCACCTACTGAGGAAGGGGAAGATTATATTTTGATACAGATTGGCTAGTGAGGAGGGCTTTAAACTAGGTTTGAAGGTGGCAGGTGACCAAAGCCCACAGGTTAGTCAAGAACATGGAGATCTGGGAGAAGGTTCAGAATTTGGAGGGAACATGGACTGTTATTGCAGGGATAAATGAGAGACAAGACAGAACTGGGGCCGGGGGAGGGGGAATCAAATCAGTATTTTAGATGTCTGTATACTAATGCGAGAAGTATGGGGAATAAGCAGGAAGAATTCAAAATGCTAATAAATAAATACAAGTATGATATAGTTGGCATCACAGAGACCTGGTGGGATAATACGCATGACTGGAATACTGGTATTGAAGGGTACAGCTTGCTCAGAAAAGACAGGCAGGAAAAAAACGCATATACTTGCACTGAGGTTGAGATGGAAATAGGAGACGGAGTCGTTGAAAGTCTCTGGGTAGAGATAAAAGAGGTAAAAAAAGGGTGATGTTATGGTAGGGGGTCTAGTAAAGACCACCTAAGCAGGAAGAAGAGGTAGATGAGGCTTTTTTAAACAACCAGTAAAATCATCCAAATCACAGGACTTGGTGTGATGGGGGACTTCAACTACTCAGATATCTGTTGGGAAAACAACACAGCAAGGCACAGATTATCCAACACATTCTTGGAATATATTGGAAACATTTTTTTTATTTCAGAAGGTGGAGAAAACTACTAGGCAAGAGGCTGTTCTAGATTTGATTAAGAACTGGTTGAGAATTTGAAAGTAGAAGGCAGCTTGGGTGAAAGTGATCATGAAATGATAGTGTTCATGATTCTAAGGAATGGTAGGAGGGAGAACAGGAAAATAAAGACAATGGATTTCAAGTATGCAGACTTTAGCAAACTCAAGGAGTTGGTAGGTAAGATCCCATGGGAAGCAAGTCTAAGGGGGAAAACAACTGAAGACAGTTGGCAGTTTTTCAAAGAGACATTATTAAGGACACAAGAGCAAACTATCCCACTGTGTAGGAAAGATAGAAAGTATGGCAAGAGATCACCCTGGCTTAACCAGGAGATCGTCTATGATCCAAAAATAAAAAAGAGATCAAACTAGCTAGAGATATAAAGGGTACAAGAAAACATTCTACAAATGCATTAGAAGCAAGAGGAAGACCAAGTACAGAGTAGGGCCATTACCCAATGAAGGGGGAAAACAATAACAGTAAATGTAGAAATGTCAGAGACGCTTAATGATTTCTTTGTTTCAGTTTTTACCAAGAAGGCTGGCGGTGATTGTACATCTAACATAGTGAATACTGATGAAAATGAGGTAGGATCAGAAGAAGCTAAAACAGAGAAAAAAACAAGTTAAAATGGCTTAGACAAATTAGATGTCTTCAAGTCACCAGGTCCTGATTAAATGCATCCTAGAATACTCAAGGAGCTGACTGAGGAGATATCTGAGCCATCACCAATTATTTTTTAAAAGTCATGGAAGACAGGAGAGATTCCAGACGATGGCAAAAGGGCAAATATAGTGTCCATCTATAAAAATAGAAATAAGGGCAATCTGGGGAATTACAGACCAGTCAGCTTAACTTCTGTACCCAGAAAAAATAATGGAACAAATAATTAATCAATCAATCTGCAAACATCTGGAAGATAATAAGGTGATAAGTAACAGCATGGATTTGTCAAGAACAAATCATGTCAAACACCCTGATAGCTTTCTTTGACACCTGATAGCTTTCTTTGACAGGGTAACAAGCTTTATGGATGGGAGAAGCAGCAGATGTGGTATATCTTGACTTTAGTAAGGCTTTTGATACTGTCTTGCATGACCTTCTCATAAACAAACTAGGGAAATGCAACCTAGATGGAGCTACTATAAGGTGGGTGCAAAACTGGTTGGAAAACCATTCCCAGAGAGTAGTTATTGTTAGGTAAAAAGCAAGTCCTACTCACCTCTCCAGCACCCGAGTTTGTGCGGAGTTGGTATAGGGCTCAGAAATCTGTCAGAGACCAGACAACAATTCGTTGATCAACGGGCTCACACCATCCTTAGCTTAAAAGCAGAGCTTCGGAGTAAGTGTGGCAAGTTTATTAGGGGTGAGCATCAATGTTTATACACAGAAGTAAACAAAGTGATTAACAGATCATAATGGTCATGCATAATCAATCAAGATTCTACAGGATAAAACAGGTTAAAATGCAAATTGGAGAAGACAAAGGAGGAGATGGCTACTTATGGCTACTTATTGGGAGGGGAAGGGTCATGAGTAGTTCGCAGGTCAAAACTTTTGATTAAAAGTTTCAGACAGAGACATGTAGTCTGAGTTAAGTTTCAGTGCATAAAGAGTTCAGACTCAACATTCCTCCATTTGTAGCTTTGGGATAACTATTTACCAAAGCTACACCCTATTTTAAGGAGCCAAAGGTTGCTTGGCAATTTCAGCCTGGGCCAACTCGAAGAGAGTAAGGCCTTTGGCTGAAGTAGAAAAAGAATAAACTGACCCACATGAGTTTATGAGGGAGGGGACACATTGAATACAGCAACACAGTATTATAAGGATTACTATGGCCCCAACAACACCCACCAAGAGTTTTTTAACCCACCCAAATCCAGGCAGCCAATTCCATAAGGCTCCCCACCAATCATAAGGTGGCTGGCCAGAGGAGTAGTTCTTAGCCATTTCCCTTAGATGTTTGGTACGTTGAAAAGTGTCAGGGTAGGTGTTGTTTACAAAAACACAGCATTTTTCATAAGCAGAAAATAAAATAAAAAGGCATAATAAAAAACATACAGTTGTCAGAATAAAAGGTCCTCTCATTTTTTTGAGTCAATTTAAGTCTGATGTCTGAAAGAGGTAAGCTGGTCCACTGGTTAGAGGCAGTATCCTCAGTGGTGGCAAGAGCTGCTGGTTCGTCACTGTGGTCCACTACGGCTGGCTTGACGTGGGAGTGGTGGATCCAGGATTTGCGTCCTTCCAGGAACACTGCAGTCTGGGTTGTTAAAAGAACCTGGTGGGGTCCAGTAAACCTCGGCTGGAGGGCGTCGCCACGAACGAACTTTTTGGCCCAGACGAAGTCCCCTGGTTGGAACGGGTGGATCGCTTTCCAAAGGGTACGGAGGCGAGCCTGTAGGGAGAGAAACTGGCACGCGGTCATATGATCCCCTCCCAATAGTGAAACATCAGCACGTGGTAGCGCCCCGCCTTTGAAAGGGGGGTGTCCATAGAGCAGTTCAAAGGGGGATAATCCCAATACACGGGTTGGGCGAGTACGAAGGTGAAACAGGACCAAGGGAAGTACCTGAGGCCAGTTTAACCCTGTTTCCTGACAGTATTTAGCCAATGTAAGCTTGAGTTCCCTATTTATACGCTCAACTTTTCCGCTAGACTGGGGGTGGTAGGGTGTATGAAAGGAGTGTGAAATGCCCAGTCCTTGTTTTAAACGGCCAAGGACATTACCAGTAAAGTGGGGTCCGCGATCTGAATCAAGTATGAGAGGGATGCCAAAACGGGGTACAATGTCTCTAAGGAGGATCTTCGCCACTGTGGCAGCAGTACAATTAGCAGTAGGAAAAGCTTCGACCCATGAAGTCAGAGGGCAAACCAAAACAAGGAGGTGCTTTTTCCCAAAAGCCTTTGGCATATCTGCAAAGTCAATTTGAAGATGTTGAAATGGAACAGCAGGCGGCGGTCTTCCACCCTTAATTTTGTTAAGAGGCGGAGCAGGTCCATTACGCTGACATGTGCTGCATGCTTTCACTATTGACAGGCAGTAGGGTTGAATGCCTGGAGCATACCAAAAGCGAGCGATGGTGTCCACAAGGGCGTGTGTGCCGTAGTGACCCCCCTTATCATGGTGTCAGCGAACTGCCACGGGGTATGTGGAGCGAGGGAGGCAGGCTCGGCCATCCAGCATAAGCCAGGTCCCTTTGACCAGAGTGGCTCCGAGGCTTTCCCACGACTGTAGTTCAGCAGCGGGTACCAGTACAGGGTAAAAGCATACTTGCTATCAGTAAAAATGGTAACGGTCTTACCAGCAGCCAACTGGCAAGCTCGGGCCAGGGCATAGAGTTCGGCAGCTTGGGCTCCCCAGTTGCCTGGCAGTGAGGCGGCCTCTTGAATGTCCCATTCAGAGGTGACTGCATAACCGGTGAAACGCTTGCCATCAACATAGAAGGAGCTTCCGTCCGAGAAGAGGATGCAATCAGGGTTGTCCAGTGGCACGTCAAACAGGTTGTTTTTTATTTGTAAGATGCTATGAACTACTTTCACACAGTTGTGCTGATCCTGGAGGACTGGCAGGTCAGGAAGCAAGGTAGCTGGATTAAGGGGCCCACACCTTTTAAAAATTAGGTTAGTGTCTTCTAGGAGTTTGGCCTCTAGCTGCTGCTGACGATGGGCCGAAAAGACTTGGGTCGTGCCCCTACGCAGAAGGGCTGACAAGGCATGAGAGGTCCAGACCGTGGTAAAATGACCCAGGGTCAGGCTCTTTGCCTTTGTGATCAGCAGGGCAGCTGCTGCCAGAGTCCGGGTGCAGGATGGGGTTCCCTGAGCGACAGGGTCGATCTGCTGGGAGTAAAAAGCAAGCGGGAAATGGTGGGGCCCGCTCAGCTGGGTAAGGACGCCACTAGCAATTCCGCCCCTCTCGTGGACAAAAAGGTGAAAGGGTTTGCTGTAATTGGGGGGGCGGAGAGACATGGAGGAGGCCACACTGTCCTTGAGTAACTGAAAGGCTTGGATCGTGTCTGGGGACCACTGCAAAGGGTCAGGAGCAAGGTTAGCAGTGAGTCGGTGGAGCGGTTTGCTCAACTCCCCGCAGGACGGCAACCAGGGGCGACAGAAGCCAATTAATCCTAAGAAACCTCGAAGTTGTTTCTTGGTGTTTGGCAGAGGGCAGTTTTGGATAGTCTTTATGCGGGCTGGGTCCATTTGTCTCCCCTCTGGGGTTAACAGGAAACCCAGATATCGAACCTTTTGTGAGACCCACTGAATCTTGTTAGGGTCTACCTTGTGGCCTCTGGTGTGTAGGTATAATAAAAGTGCCTTACCATCGATGCGGAGGGCGGCTTCTTCGCGGTTACCTAGTAGGATGTCATCTACGTATAGGACTAACGTGGATCCCTGCGGACTGGTGAAGCCTTCCAAGTCGTGGCGTAGGCATTGGCTGAAAATCGTGGGGCTGTCTCTGTAGCCTTGAGGAAGTCGTTGCCAGACATAACTTTGTCCCTCCCAGGTGAAACCAAAGAGATATTGAGAGTCTGGGTGCACAGGAATGCTGAAAAAGGCTGATTTTAAGTCAATAACAGTGAACCACTCAGCATCCCAGGGGATTTGGCTGATGATAGTAGCTGGATCAGGAACTACTGCATGAAGAGGGACCACATAGTTATTAATAACCCGTAGATCCTGTACAAAGCGCCAACGAATAGGGTCTCCGTCCTTTTTAGGAGGCTTTTTGACAGGCAGTATAGGGGTATTACAGGCAGTGCGCTGAGGGCGGACTAGCTTTTGTGCAATGAATCCCTCGACAATGGGGCGGATGCCTTTCCGGGCTTCCAGCGACAGGGGGTATTGGGGGACTGACGGGGGGGCTAAGGAGGGCTTCACTTGAATCCTTACTGGCTCTGCCGAAAGGAGCAGGCCAACATCAGTGTCAGAAATTCCCCAGAGGGTTAAAGGCAAGTCAGTGAGGTCAGGGGAGAGAGGGGGGGGGGTTTCCCAATTACCCTGAGCTGGGGCCGAATCTCCTAACACTGTCATCAATAATCCTACCCCTTCAGGAGTACAGGTTAAAGTAGCCTCAAGCTTACAGAGTAAATCCCGGCCCATCAAAGGGATCGGACAAGCTGGGGAAAAAAGAAAACGGTGAGAAAAAACATTTATCAGCATAAATAACATTTAGAGGCAAAGTGAGTCCCAGAGACTGTGGGTTGCCTTCCACCCCAGTTGCAGTTTTAACCTCAGAGGATAGCCAGGGAGAGGGGGCATGATTTAAAAGAGAGAAAGTAGCTCCAGTATCAATGAGGAAACAGACAGGCAGTCCCTGGACTGAAAGGGTTAGACGAGGCTCTTTGCTGGGAGGGGAGAAAGTGAGGAAAGAGCCGGCTAAAGACATTAAGGAAATAAGACCATCACATTGTTTGCCTTCGCCCCCGGGGTACCGTCATTGAGAAGGCTGAGTTTGCTGCTGCTGCTGCTGTTGCCCATAGTTGATCCAGGCCTGAGGAACGGGCTGGGCTGGTGGTGCAGCGGTGTATTCGTCCCTGGTGTAAGTATCTGCGGATGCGACCGGACCCTCTGGGCGTCCCCAGGGGCATTCACGTTTAAAGTGACCGGGCTGTCCGCACTGAAAACAATTTCCTGATGGCTGGGGTTGCCAGGACCCTCTTCCCCGAGCACCCTGAAATTCCCTGCCACGGCCACGGCTTCTGCCTCAAATACCACCGCGAAAAGCTAAAGCCACCAACTTATATTCTTCCTTTTTCTCTTTCTTTTTACTACTTTCCCTTTCTTTCTCCCATGCAAAACTCCTTCCGAGGTGTGCCCCTCCAATTCCTCCTTATCCCTCTGCAGAGATTCCAATTTGGAGTCCTGCAGATTTCCCTCTGCGCTCTGGAGAGAGTCCCCTTGCGGAGGAATAGGGGCAGGTGCAGTGGGGACCAACTGACGAGTTAAAACACGCCGTGGTTTACACCCTTCATCGAAATAACATGGAGGGGGTTCACTCCCGGAAGAATACCTGACTGCCATAATTTTTAAAGATTTCCACAGCTCTGCTGCTGTGTCCCAACAAAACCAGTAACATAACTGTCCCGGATGGTCCTTTTCGATCTGGCTCCTTACTCCTCTTAAGGCAGCCTGTTCGAAAGAGCCATACGAAGGCCACCTCATCTCCGGGTCGGCCAATACCGCGGTATACCCAGTCCAATTCCTTACACACAGTGTGTACAACTTCCTCCTAGACATTCCTGTCTGTACTGGGAGTTTCCCTTCATTCCATAACTTATTTACAATCCCCAGCGGACTCTTAAGAGGCACGCTAGTCCCTTGACCCATGGTGTCTGACAGGAGCCCTCCAACTGGCGTTTATCCTGCTGTCCAGTACACGACCCCTCAATATTGAATTGGCTGGGAGAAATCTCCTGTGGCGCCTGCCAATTCGTATATGAGTGGTCTGACCACTGGACAGAGGCACCGCACCAGAAGGAATCCCGGACGAGCCCCCAAATTGTTAGGTAAAAAGCAAGTCCTACTCACCTCTCCAGCACCCGAGTTTGTGCGGAGTTGGTATAGGGCTCAGAAATCTGTCAGAGACCAGACAACAATTCGTTGATCAACGGGCTCACACCATCCTTAGCTTAAAAGCAGAGCTTCGGAGTAAGTGTGGCAAGTTTATTAGGGGTGAGCATCAATGTTTATACACAGAAGTAAACAAAGTGATTAACAGATCATAATGGTCATGCATAATCAATCAAGATTCTACAGGATAAAACAGGTTAAAATGCAAATTGGAGAAGACAAAGGAGGAGATGGCTACTTATGGCTACTTATTGGGAGGGGAAGGGTCATGAGTAGTTTGCAGGTCAAAACTTTTGATTAAAAGTTTCAGACAGAGACATGTAGTCTGAGTTAAGTTTCAGTGCATAAAGAGTTCAGACTCAGTGGTTCATAAAGTGGTTCATAGTCATGCAGAAAGGGCATAACTAGTGGGGTTCTGCAGGGATCAGTTCTGGGTCCAGTTCTATTCTATATCTTCATCAGTGTTTTGGATAATGGCATAGAGAGTGCACTTATAAAGTTTGAAGACAATACCAAGCTGGGAGGGGTTGCAAGTGCTTTGGAGGATAGTATTAAAATTCAAAATGATCTGGACAAACTAGAGAAATGGCCTGAAGTAAATAGGTTGAAATTCAATAAGGGCAGATGCAAAGTACTCCATTTAGGAAGGAACAATCAGTTGCACACATACAAATTGGGAAATGAGTGCCTAGGAAGCAGTACTGAGGAAAGAGATCTGGGGTCTCTCTCTGCAGTGGACCATAAGATAAATATGAGTTAACAATGTAACGCTGTTGCAAAAAAAGCAAACATTCTGGGACGTATTAGTAGGAGTATTGTAAGCAAGACATGAGAAGTAATACTTCCTCTCTACTCTGTGCTGATTAAGCCTCAACTGTAGTATTGTGTCCAGTTCTGGGTGCCACATTTCAGGAATGATGTGGACAAATTGGAGAGAAGAGCAACAAAATTGATTAAAGGTCTAGAAAACATGACCTATGAGGGAAGACTGAAAAAATTGGGTTTGTTTAGTCTGGAAAAGAGAAGACTGAGAGAGGACATGATAACAGTTTTCATATATGTAAAAGGTTGTTATAAGGAGGAGGGAGAAAAAATGTTTTTCTTAACCTCTGTGGATAGGACAAGAAGCAACGGGCTTAAATTGCAGCAAGGGAGGTTTAGGTTGGACATTAGGAAAAGCTTCCTAAAAGCTTCTTGTTAGAGTGGTTAAGTACTGGAATAAATTGCCTAGGGAGGTTGTGGAAGCTCCATCATTGGAGGTTTTTAAGAAAAGGTTAGACAAACTCCTGTCAGGAATGGTTTTGATCAGGGGTGGGCAAACTTTTTGGCCCAAGGGCCACATCTGGGAATAAAAATTGTATGGCGGGCCATGAATGCTCACAAAATTGGGGTTTGGGTGCTGGAGGGGGTGAAGGCTCTGATTGGGGGTGCGGGCTCCAAGGTGGGGCCAGGAATGAGGAGTTCAGGGTGCGGGAGGGGGCTCCGGACCGGGGCGGGGGAGTGGTGTGAGGGGTGAGGGCTCTGGCTGGGGGTGCGGGCCCTGGGGTGGATCTGGGGATGAGGAGGTTGGAGTATAGGAGGGTGCTTTGGGCTGGGACCAAGGGGTTTGGAGGGTGGGAGGGGAATTAGAACTGGGGCAGGGGTTGTGGCGTGGGGAGACGCCCAGGGGTGCAGGCTCCGGGCGGTGCTTACCTCAAGTGGCACCCGGAATCAGCAGCATGTCCCTCTCCGGCTCCAACATAGAGGCATGGCCAGGTGGCTCTGCATGCTGCCCTGGGCTGCGGCTCCCGGCCAATGGGAGCTGCTGGGGCAACTCTTGCATGGGGGCAGCATGCAGAGTGGGGGCCCTGGCTGCCCCTATGCGTAGGAGCCAGAGGGGGGCCATGCTGCTGATTCCGGAAGCTGCATGGAGCGGCCCCCAACCTTGTTCCCGGGCTGGAGCGCCGGAGCACCAGGCGGGGCAAGCCCCAGACCCCGCTCCCTAGCGGGAGTTTGAGGGCCAGATTAAAACAGCTGGCGGGCCGCATCCGGCCAGTGGGCCACAGTTTTCCCACCCCTGGTTTAGATAATACTTAGTCCTGCCATGAGTGCCGGGGACTGGACTAGATGACCGCTCAAGGTCCCTCCCAGTTCTATGAGTCTATGATTCTATGATAAATCAGGGCCACCCAGAGGATTCCGGGGGCCTGGGGTCTTCCGCAGCGGGGGTCCCTTCCGTTCCGGGACCCGCTGCCAAAGTGCCCCTATGACCCGCGGCGGGGACCCCCCCGCCGCTGAATTACCGCCGAAGTGGGACCCGCCGCCGAAGTGCAGCCCGGTCTTCGGCAGTAATTCGGCGGTGGGGGGGGGGGGGCCCACTGCGGGTCTTCGGGGCACTTCGGCGGCGGGTCCCGGAACGGAAGGGCCCCCCGCCACCGAATTACCACCGAAGACTGAGCTGAACTTCGGCGGCGGGTCCCGCTTCGGCGGTAATTTGCCAGTGGGGGGGTCCTTCCTCCCCAGAGTGGAAGGACCCCCTGCCGGTGAAGACCGGGAGCGGAAGAAGCTCCTGGGCCCGGCCCCGCAAGAGTTTTCTGGGCCCCCCGGAGCGAGTGAAGGACCCCGCTCCAGGGGCCCCGAAAAACTCTCATGGGGGCCCCTGTGGGGCCCGGGGCCTGGGGCAAATTGCCCATCTTGACCCCCCTCTGGGCGGCCCTGTGATAAATAGCTGTGTCTCCAAAAACTGTGTCATTAAACTCAATGGGTTTATGCATGTGTACAACACATGTTCACAAGATCAGGCCCAGCTTTGTATGGCCCTCTCAGCCAGTCTATTAGGTGTCTGATATTTTAAGTTAATGTTAATTACTATTTTTTGCCACTTGATTTAAATTAAAAAGCACACAAGGGATACAGTCAACAGGTTTTAATTATTCTAAATGTCTTGTAATTAATTAAGTAAAGTACAAATCAGTTGCTCACTTCCCATTATTGATGAGGCCTTGTGCTTGGAGCTGGAAAGACACATACTGAGAGACAGTGACTTCAGTGAAAAGTTTCCAGTCTAAATAGATAAAGCTAACTAAGTGTGGGAAGGAGAACGGAGGCACAGAGGGGAAGGGACTTGCCTGAAGTCACACAGCACTTCAGCGGCAGAGACAGGAATGAAACACTGTTTCCAGATTTTCCCTCTACTGCCTCCATCCCCCACACCAGGTGGTTAACACTCTCATTTTAATAGTCTTGGCATGTTTGTATGAATTGCTATATTAAATATTCTGGGTCAAATTCTGCTATCATATGCACATGGACATATACAGGTGGTCAACCTTAAAATAAATAAATATTGGTAAACCAAAATTAGAGTAGATGTGTTGTACATCTCTGTCTGTCTGTCTGTCTCTCTCTCTCACACACACACACAATATAACTTTGCATATATATGTGACTGTGTGTATATATATAAATATATATACACACACAGTTTAAAATGTGAGTGGTCAATGAAGTCCAGAAACTCCTTTAAGCTTCCAAGAAGCTGTGGCCTTGCATATATGCATTATGGACACTATTACACGTCTTTCTGTTTCTCAGCTAACAAAGATTTTTAAAGGGCCACGAGACTCCAACTTCTACTTTTGCTGTCAATCTGAAAGGCATGATTTAAGAATTCATAATTGTCCTATAGTCCAGGCCTCAACTCTTCCTCTTATAACTCTTGTGCAACTCTCACAGGCTTTATAACCTTGGGTGGGAGGGAGACAGGGACATTTTCAGCATAGAGCAGGGCAGAGCTATGAAGGCAGAGAACTTATTTGCACATAAACTCATCTTTCTCAAGCTGCTTGGCAACAGCTTGGCACCAAAGTCAGGGGTGTTGATAGGGAGAGGGGATGCTTGTCTATTTGCAGCAGGCTGGCCTCTTTCTGGATAGGTTGTCTGCCAAGGAGTGAGCATCCAGAGTACATATGCAAATGAGAGCAGAATTATAACCCTGTATCACTAATGAGCACCCAGAGATTGCCTGGTCTGGAAGGCCACAGCTTCTTGCTGCTAGATCTGGCCCAAAATAATGCTGCTGATATAACAGCCTTCAAACCACACATTTACATTCCTGGAAATGCCCCATGGCTGAAACTCCTAGAGAACAAGTTGAATGAAACTGGGCTCACAGACTAAACCCACCTCATGTACAAAATTACTAGACATTATTTCACATATGTCCTTCTCCCTCCCTCTACCCCTTTTAACCACCCACCAGACTCCTTTATGAGCTCACTGTTCTTCTGGACAGTTGTGGTCCTGTGTTTTTAGTCTATCTCTTATTGAGAGTTTCTAAAATACCATAAATGAGAAAAAAAATCAAATATTTACAGGCTTATTCATGTTAAAGAATGAAGCAAAGCAGCTGTAGTGTCAGTGAGCAAGGAAGCTGTCGATTGATAAAGGCTTTCATAAGACACACACTGAAGAGGGAGAAAAGGTGAAAGGTGCTAGTCCAGCCATTTGGCCTTCCACCTATCTGAGGAGTGCCAGACTTTAGGCCAGATCCTTATTTGGTGTAACTTGATTTCAATGGAACTATCCCAGTGTACACAAGTGAGAACCTAGATCCTTAGGTTTTCTTTCTGCAGCCAGAGGAAGACATGGCAAGCAAAAATATAACTTCATTTTCTTATGGTTCTCCTGCCTTTTATTACTTTTGTTTATCCTTTACCTTATTGCTGTGTCAAGTTAGGATGAGGAGTGTAATTCTTTTGCCAGCAGTGCCAACTTTGCTTATTGCTCCCACTCCTTACGTGCTAATTTATTGTATATTCACACACTTCCTAGCTCCCTATCCCAAGAGGTCAAAAACCAAAATGTATTTAATTATTTTTTTCATGCAGCGATTGCAACTTCTGTTTAATCATTATAAAGGAAAATATAGTAGTTTGCAGTGACATAGCACTTTCCTTCCACAAAATGTTTCATTGTTGCCGAATCTGCATTTTTTAACAAGAAGAAAGTGTTTGGTTGAAAAATTTGCTCAGCTTTATTTTAGACATGCAGATCACCACTGGCAAATCTGAAAATCAAGAAGATATATGAAGACACTCTATATTTTTCCACCGGGTGATTATTGTAGTCATGCTGGCCACTTTATGCAGATTTTTTGACCTGTTATGTATATTATATAGCTATCTATGTACCTCATCCTGCAAAAAAACTTAAGCATGTACATAACTTTGCTCACAAGAGTAGTCTCTGGCTTCTCATAGACCGTATCAGTGCAGATGTGGGAGTCTATGGTCAGCTACTGACCTGAAGAAGAGCTCTGTGTAAGCTAGAAAGTTTGCCTTTCTCACCAACAGAAGCTGGTCCGATAATAAATATTGCTTCACCCACCTTGTCTCTCTAAAGATACCGATTAGCAAGATAATATGATACTCAGATTCTAATCTCTGAATAGCAGGACCACTGGGTCCAAAAATCCCCTACTCTTGTAATTTTCTTCTGGCCTTGCAGCCAAAAACATATGAAAGAATCAGTGTTTGCTAAAGAGCAAAGGACACAAAATCCAATTCTGCAGCCAATCCATGAGCAGAACTCCCATTGCCTTCCATAGAGAGGCGGCAATGCTGGATCAAAATTTAGCAATAAAATTATTTTTTTTAACTTCTATGATGGTGTTCTCAACAATGGCTAATTGGAAATTATAAAATGTGTTTTGACAGTTGGGGTAGATTGGGCCTTCAGACTCCTATATTGGAAGTGAATGTGTAGAATCAAGCAAAGGTTTTTTAGAGGAAGACTGTGAAGAGGGCTGCCAGGTGCCTGATTTTTAACCAGAAAGTCCATTGAAAATGGGACCTGACAGTGTCTGGTTAACACAGGCAAGCAGGAGTGAGGGGAAAGGCACCGGGTCATCAGCCTGCATCAGCCTCTGCTCAGCTGGGGCTGCCTCCTACCTGCAGGCAGGCAAGGAGGCAGACTCCGAGTCAGCCTGCAGCTCTCATCCCAGCCCCAAAGCCCAGTGCCGGGGAGGGAGGTAGAGACAATCCAGTGATGAGGAAAGGGAAGCGGGGAAAGCAGTGAGTGATGGGTGAAAGGGAGAGAGGAGTGAGCGGGAGGTGGGGCTTACAGGAAGAGGCGGAGCAGGAACAAGGCCTTGGGGATCCAGTTTTCAGCAATTAGAAAGTTGGCAACCCTAATTGTGAATCTCTTATTTCCTTTGGGGGAGCAGTTACTCTCTGGAATAGTCCCACTGAAGATGGTAAGCCTACTTCAGTGCTTGCCACTGTGTATAAGGGGTTCACAATTTAGCCCTCAGAATGCAGTATTATTGAGATAGGGACCACAAGTGGTCAGAAAACTTTCAGCAAAAGAAATCTCACCAAAATGTGCTGTCTTACTGAAGCCAAAATGTTTCATGGAGATGTATCTGTTTCAATGAAGTTTTTGTCAGGAAGGTGTTTGAGGTGGGGAGGGAGAGTGTGACTGATTGACTCACACACTCTATAGCCTGGAGGTCAGGGCGGTGAACTAAATTTCCACCATCCCATCAAATAGTCCCTGTGATGTGGAAGACCCAAGGTCAAGTTCTTGCTTCATTACAGAGTTTTTCATCCCAGATCACTGTGAATCAGACAGCAGGGACAAGAAACTGGGTCTCCCACCTCCCAGGTCAGTGCCCTAACCACCAAGGGACACACTTACTGATCTTTCCAAATTGAAAAGCTTAGATTTTGATCCGGAAACGGACTTTTTGACACAATTCTGTTTTTGTGAAAAAACTTAAAGGGTTTGAGTTTTGTTCCAATGCAGAATGAAAAGAAATTTTGAAACCTCAAAAGGTGCCACAAAACAGAATTGTGATTCTCCGGTCAGCTCTAGTAGGGACTGTGTTTTTCTGTCTCTATGGACAATGCCTTACATTTTGTTAGCACAATGAGACTGTAAATAATGAATAAGCTACTTATGGACGTCATCAGATGATCTATTAGAGCAGAGGTGTATTTAAAGACACTTCTATAACGCATGTTGTAAAAAAACTGACAGCTGATTTATATTAAGAGTGGATCTGAGTCACAAATTTCAGATCCAAATTCAATCTTTGCCAGAGTTAGAGTGTGTTTTCATCTTAATCCTAGGTTTCAACTCTTCATCAATGTATACTGATTTTTTAAATAGCTAAAGAAGGGGAAAAATGCAGGAAAAAGGACATATATAAATAGCTGCTCCAATTTGTAAACTACTTTAGGGTACAGCTTTTCCTGATGGGCAGTTTGTATGGTAGAACGTGTGTAGCATAGCGTACGCACTAGCTGTAACTTTACATCTCTGGTCTGATGCAACTATACTTAAAGCCCTGATGGAAGGTGAATGTTTTTAAGGCTTGCTGTATCTGTCAAGAACAGCTGACTTACTCAGTTCTACTTTTTGAATAGTCTGCCCCTCAGCTTCCTGACAGAATGTATGGAAGAGATAAACATTCATTTTAAATGAGGAAAATTCAGATTTAATGAATTATACTGATAGGGAAAAAAAAACCCTCTAGTGTACCTGCATAGAAAATAAAATATGACCATAAGTGTAACTATCTATTAGATTAGACTAGAGAATAATTGTTGGAACAATTTTACTGTTTTCAGAATGTATTATAATTGTATCTCCTTCCCCAGTGTTAATTGTTAAGGGATGTGGGTGTGTTGTTTATACTATACTTTCATAATTCACCTTCTGATTACAAGGGTACAGGCAGAGCAAAAATGTAAATTGCTGGAGCATGAGAGACAATAAGGTGAATCCCGATTTAGATTGTAAAATATGATTAAGAGGACTGTCTTTGGACGCATTTTCTAAGCAACCACAGAATATGGCTTCCCTTTGTAGTGCATAAAATTCACAGGAGGGAATATTCTAAAGCATGTAGGGTCATAGGTATTAAGTAACCAGTAATAAACTGTAAAACAAGATAAAATCTCATTTAGGGCTTGATCCTGCTCCCACTGAAGTCAATGGCAAAGCTCTCATTTACTTTAGGGGGAACGGAATCCAACTCTTAGGCCTGGTCTACACTAGGACTTTAATTCGAATTTAGCAGCGTTAATTCGAACTAACCGCTCAACCGTCCACACCAGGAAGCCATTTAATTCGAACTAGAGGGCTCTTTAGTTCGAATTTGGTACTCCACCCCGGCAGGTGGAGTAACGCTAAATTCGACATGGCTAGTTCGAATTAGGCTAGGTGTGGATGGAAATCGAACTTAGTAACTCCGGGAGCTATCCCACACTGCACCACTCTGTTGACGCTCTGGACAGCAGCCCGAGCTTGGATTCTCTGCCCAGCCACACAGGAAATGACCCACGAAAATTTGAATTCATTTTCCTGTCTGGGCGGTTTGAATCTGACGTTCTGGTTGCACATCGGGGCGAGCTCCGCAGCACCGGCAGCAATGCAGAGCTCTCCAGCAGAGGAGTTCATGTAATCTCTGAATAGAAAGAGGGACCCGGCATAGACTGACCGGGAACTCTTCGATCTGATCGGTGTGTGGGGCGAGGAGTCTGTGCTTTCGGAGCTGCGCTCCAACGAACGGAATGCAAAGACCTACGAGAAGGTCTCCAAAGCCATGATCCAGACAGAGGATACAGCCGTCATGCAACGCAGCGCCGCGTGAAAATCAAGGACCCCAGACAAGCCTACCAAAAAATCAAAGCGGCCAACGGACGCTACGGAGCCTGCCACCACTGCCCCACCAGTGACCATGGACTCTGATGATGGGACAGTGTCGACGGACAGTTCCTCGACGATGTTCACGGACGGGGAAGATGAGGAAGGGTTTGTGGAGGACGAGGCAGGCGATAGCGCTTACAACGCTGGTTTCCCCGACAGCCAGGATCTATTCATCACCGTCACGGAGATCCCCTACCAACCATCCCCGGCCAGGAACCCGGATCCTGAATCAGGGGTAGGATCTGTCGGTAAGTGCTTTAACCATGTTAACTTTTATTCTTAATAAACAGGAATCTGAAGTGTGTGAAAAGGAGGTCTCTGTATATATGGTGATAGAACAGAAATCCTCCTGGGAGAATGCCACGAAGCTCTCCTGCCGTTAATCGATAAGCATCAGCAGGAGGTTCCTGGGGAGAGCTGCCTTATTGGGTGCTCCGTGGTAGCACACTTTTCCGCGCGAGGCTTTCATGCGGTATTCAGGGAGCACTGCCTCCCAGAGCACGGCTGCATAGGTCCGTGGTTCGTGCTAGATTTCACGCAGCATGCGCTCTCTATCTCCTTCAGTGCCCGTCCTCACGGTGATCTCGCTCGGAGACTCCTGCATCTAAGTAGGGGAAGAAATGTTACGTTACGCCTGGTCCAAAGTATTTTTAAGAAATAAACGGACAGACGGCATAGCACAGACTCAGCACGCAGCTGCGTGATGAGCGTAACGGAAAGCCAAAGAATCAAATGGACCCTCATGGAGGGAGGGGGGAACGAGGACGCAAGGTATCCCACAGTTCCTGCTGTCTCCGAAAAGCATTTGCATTCTTGGCTGATCTCCAAATGCTTCTAGGGTCAAACACAGTGTCCGCGGTGGGTCGGGGCATAGCTCGGCAATTTACGCAGCCCACCGACCCCCAGAAGTTAAAGGGAAAACAATCCTCTGTTGACTCTTTTACATGTCACCGTATCTGTACTGAATGCTGCAGATAGACGCGATGGTGCAGCACTCAACACCAACATCCTTGCTCCCCCCACGCTATGGATGGCTGATGGTACAATAAGATGGAAATCCATCCTCATCATCAGCCTATTGGCACATGGGGCAGTGCAAAAGGACTGGTAACCATAACGACCGTACCAACTTGCTTGGAACAGGTCGGTCAAGGCCGCCTGTTGCTAATTTTTCATGGTAGATGGTGCAGTATGGCTGGTAACCATCCTCATCATTGCAACAGGGGGCTGAGCTCCATCAGCCCCCACCCTTCATTGTAAAGAAAAGATTCAATTGCCCCTGGACTAGCAGAGGGATGAGTGGCTCCCTCCTCCACACCCCTTAATGTCATCTCTGGACTATCATTGCAGCTGGAGGCTTCCTTCCACTCATTTCTCACAAACGACTACCTGTGTCTTATTCATGCATTCTATATTACTTCATCACACAAGTGGGGGGATAATGGTATTGGAACCCAGGAAGGCTGGGGGAAGAATGGAATGAACAGGTGGGGTTGTTTCAGGAGCACACCCTGTGAATAGCGTTCAGCTCAAAATTTATGCAGGATTGGACAGAGAGCAGCTGTGGTCTCTGGTTGTATGATACAGTGGTTCTCTAGTACACTTGCCCATAATCTAGGCAGGACTGATTCTATTTTTAGATACCCAAAAAGGAGGGATTGACTCGGGGAGTCATTCCCAAATTTTGCTTTTGCGCCCCTGGCTGATCGACCAGGGGCACTTATGACAGCACCAAATGGCGCAGTGCAAAAGGACAGGTAACCATGACCATCTTATTACCGTCTTCTTACCAGTTCATGGTATGGTAGACGGTGCAGTATGCCTGGTAACCATCGCTGCTGTCATGCAAAAGCATAAGCATGCTGCTGTGTAGCGCTGCTGGTCCGCCTCTGTCAGCGGCATCCAGTACACATACGGTGACATACACAAAAGGCAAAATAGGGTCCATTGTTGCCACGCTATGGCGTGTGCCAGGGCATTTCATGGAAAACGTGCTCGAAATGATTGTCTGCCATTGCTTTCCCGGAGGAAGGAATGACTGGCGACATTTACCCAGAATCCACCGCGCAAATGATTTGTGCAACAGCAGGCACAGGGGTCTCAACAAAAAATTCACAGAGACAGCCTAGACTCAGTTAATTGTTCGCAAAAAAGTATCATTGCAAGGAATTAACTAACTGTTTCCCATCTCACAGCTTCCACTGTCTCCAGACCTGCCACAGCATCCACCTCGCAGAGGCTGGCGAAGATTAGGCGGCGAAAGAAAAAGACAAGGGACACGATTTTCGATGAATGTGTGGGCTGCTACCTAGCCGAGGCGGACCAGCAGAGGCAGTGGAGGGAGAAAGTCTCTCTGTACCAGCGCTCACACAGCGAATGGGAGGAGAGGTGGCGTGAGGAACACAAGCAGGCGACTCAAGCAATGCTTGTACTACTGAGGGAGCAAACGGACACGCTCCGGCGACTTGTGTATGTTCTGCAGGACCGCTGCAGGACAGAGCCCCCGGCAGTATCTCTGCAACTGCCCTCCCCCGCCACAAAGTCACATTCCCCCCTCACCTCAAATAACCAGGAGGATGCCCGCCCTGGGCCGTGAATACTGTCACTGCACCCCAGCAGAGTGCTCAAGTAACCAAAAGCTCTCCTACCCTACGTTTGCATAAGTCCTTCCCTTCCGGACTCAAACAAGTCCCAATCCCAGTCCCATCCCATAACTGTGTACTTAAGTAATAAAAATACTTTGCTGTTAAGTACTGTTTCCGTCATGTTTCTTCACTGAAGACTGTGTTTGAATGGGGTGCGTGGGGAAGTGCGTTGCTAATTGCATAGGACAGGCACCTTTCGCAGGGTACAGACACGGGGGCCGGATCAGCAGCGGGTAACACACACAGTGCAGTCAGCAGGCACCGTGGTCGGTATGGGAGGTGGTTTCCAGGTTCTGTGTGGACGGTGGGGATGTGACTTTTTAGCGGGGGAGGGCAGGTACAGATCTTATACAGCGGTCCTTGTCGTGGACCGCTGAGTCACGCAGCAGAGGAATCTGTATCCGTCCTCCTCCGCCACAAGGCCACATAGCCCCCCGCACACAGAATCCCAAAAAGGAGGGATGGCAGGCTCCGTTGAAACAAGCAGTCCGGCAATGCGGACCGCTGTAGGAGCAGGAGCCTGTCATTCCTTGAGTTTAGAGGCGGTCTTTACATCAGCGCACACCCTACCCACCGCAGTCTGCGTTCCAGTTTCGACCCTTTAACGAAAAGTCATGAATAAAGAAACCTCTCCTCAGTAACAGTGTGACATGTATTTTATTTTTACACGTGTCTTGGAAGTGGAGGAAACGGGGAGAACGGGGTATTTAACCGAAGAGGAGAGTCAACAGTAACTGGGTAAAGAAACAGGGGCAGGTTCAGCTTCTCTGTAAAGAAACTGAACAGTCACAGGTCACGCTGCTCGCTGGTATTTAAAGAGTTCCTTGTCGCTGTCCCAGGCGCCTGTATAGGGCTTCATGAGCAAGTGCATTAGCGGGCAGGCTGGGTCACCGAGGATCACTATAGGCAAATGCACATCCACAACAGTTATTTCGTGGTACGGGAAGAAACTACCTTCCAGCAGGCGTCTGAGCAGCCCACAGTTCCTGAGAACACACGCATCAGGAACCTTGCCCGGCCATACGACGTTCATGTTGGTAAAACGTCCCCTATGGTCCCCCAGTGCTTGCAGAACCATTGAAAAGTAGCCCAATTTCTCAGCAGCTGAATGTGGAAGAGGTGGACGATAAAGTGCGAGGAGGAGAAAACGGCAAGGATCGCAGCGGGCTCCATGCTTGCAGTGCTGTGGCGTCCACGCTGTCACTGACCAGAAAAGTGCACGAACAGATTGCCCGCAGGCGCTTTCAGGGAGGGAGGGAGTGAGGGCGTGATTGACGGTTCAATGATGACAGTTACCCAAAACCACCCTCGACACATTTTTTCCCCCAGCAGGCATTGGGGGCTCTACCCAGCATTCCAATGGGCAGCGGGGACTGCGGGAACTGTGGGATAGCTTCCCACAGTGCACCGCTTCGAAAGTCGACGCCGGCCCCGTTAATGTGGACTCAGAAGTTCGAATTAGTGTATTTAGTATGGATACACAAATTCGACTTCATAAGGTCAAATCCACAAATTCGAATTAAGTAGATTCGAAATAGTCCTGTAGTGTAGACAAGGCCTTAGAGTCATAACCAGCGCCCACTGAAATCACTGGTGGTCTTTGCATTGGCTTTTATGGGATTTGGAGCCCATAGTATATAAAGATTCCTTTCTATAAAGAATACAAAAGAAATTAATCTTAAAAGCTTATGTTTAGGGTCCAGTCCAATTCACACATACGGTAGGTTTTAAAAAAATCAAGGTAAAGTTTTGGAAACTAATTTTATTACTTCTCTGAAGCTCTAACCACTCTTTTATTCTCAGGTCACTTAATTTTAATGGGTGCATGTTACTTGTTGCTTATATAGCTGGGTAAACAATCCGCAACAAACATTTTATTCAATAAACTGAGCTCATTTTCTTCTTATGTAGATAATCCTGAGCAGACTGTGATTGTTACCAATTTGTTCGCTCCTCAAAATTTGTTGATGAATGTTTTGCACTAACAAATTTCAGCCTGTGGATTGCACATGAACTGTTTGCAGTGAGTATTCCGTTGAGTAGTTATTATTTTAGGGGAATCAATATTTGAGCTGGATGAGTGGTTGCCTAAATCAGTGATATTGTTCCCATGTCCTTATTGGATGATCTAACTCTTCTGCTTCCCCCAAGATGAATTCCATTTTGACACAAAACATTCTTTAACATAATTGCATAGGTTTTAAGGCAGGAAGAAATAATTAATCTAGTCAAACCTCATGCATAACACAGCCCATATAATTTCACCAGTAATTCTTTCATCAAGCCCATAACTTTTGTTTGAACTAGCACATGATTAAATGAATCTTATCTGCAGTTACGAAATTTGATTTCCATGACCATTCATATACACATAACTTCACTTTCTTGAATGTTTGTGAAAAGCCAGTAAAATGGGATGAAAACACCACAGAGGTGAAGTTCAGTTTAGAAGTCTCAGAAATATGTATATATCATTTTTCTCGTTACTTATCACTATATTCCACTATATGGAAAATCCACACCTCTGAGTGGTGCAGTTATACTGACCGAACTTCTGGTAGAGACAGCACAATGTCAACAGGAGGGCTTCTCCCATCAACATAGCTAGTGCATCTTGGGGAGGTGGTATGCCTACGCTGATGGAAGAAGCTCTCCCATCATTGGCACAGATAGTGTCTTCACTAAGCACTAGAGCAGTGCAATTGCAGCACTGTACGTGTGGAGGCATGTTACTAAGGAGGCATGCCGGAATAGGGATGAGCTGATTCTCATGCCATACAAAAAGCAGCAGGAAGCTGCAGAGAGATTCTCCAGGCAGACCTGGGTGGGGATACAGAGAAATGCAGAGTGAATTCAGAGGATTCTCCAATAGAAAAACTTGTAAAGTTAGACTATAGTAATAGAAGACCTGGAGTGGGGATGCATGACCTGATAAGGAGGTAAATGGAGGGACCTCAGAACTTTATTTTGAAGGTCCATTAATCAAATAAACCAGAACCTGAGAAGGGATATGAATGCACAAAAGGGTTTGTGAGTTATTGAAGAAGCCCCTTGAAGGGGGAAACTGAGGCAAGGAGTCCTTTTAGGGCTGTGTGGAGA
Organism: Mauremys mutica; assembly: GCF_020497125.1. Taxonomy (NCBI): domain Eukaryota; kingdom Metazoa; phylum Chordata; order Testudines; family Geoemydidae; genus Mauremys; species Mauremys mutica. Next base: position 126,947,018 of record NC_059073.1, on the reverse strand, counting down.
CCATGTGGGGGTATTTGGGAGGAGGCCACACTGCAACACCAATATACAGCTGTTTGAGTGCTACCACAAAATTCTGTTTGCACCTATTTATTTAATTTTCTTATTAACTGTCATTTTCATTCCGAAGTATTCTTTCACCCTCGAAATCATGCCAAAACTATTTACAATAACAATGGTGATTGTAACTTAAATCTTAATAACTCATTGGCAGTTTGTCATATTGTCTCTCTGGATTATAAAACTACTAGAATTAATCAAACTGTTGTTCTACTGTCCGAGAGACTCACTTCACATTCTTTCACAACAGAAAGTGCATAGGAGAAATGTGTGTGAATTGCATCAAAGAGGTACTTCTGAAACTGAAAACCTTTTCAATACTGCCATTATAGAGAATCTCTTCCTACTATTTCAGTTTCCAATTTTTTTTTAACATTTGTATAATTGTTAATTGTTCAGGGCCTATGGCAAAATCTGCCTTATTGCTTGTTTGAAAACAAAATTACTTCAGCACTCCTAACTGGGGATATTAAAGTATATTTTAAACAAGCCTGAAGTGAATTGGAGACGGACTGAAAGGCAGTAGCTTTGAATCTGTAAAAGGGAACAGATCTCTTACACAGTCTCTAGGTCTGGCTATCAGCTGCCACTGCCATGATCAGTTTTGTTCTGTCAGCACCATTCAAAACAGGATGCTGCTGATCATTTGTGGTAATGCAGTATATTACAACATATAGATGTTCAATCAAGTCTGAAATAAACACACGCCTGGGATTAAGCCATGGACTTGTCTCTTTTACTCAGAACTCATTTTTGCTGGTCAAGTCTGATTAGTGGCTGAAGGAACCAATTTCATTCCACTTTAGTTTCCTGTGTTTCTCATTGTTTATTTCATTAGCATGGTACCTGGCCCTGAGACTTCACAGCAGACTTAACTGGTCCATTCGCTCATTGATTGATTGCACTGACTGCCAAACGGGGGTGTGTGGGGTGGAACGTTCTAAAGAGAGGAATTTGTTAGGGATGTTTGTGGAGTAGTGTGTGCTGGGTGGTGGGTGTAACTGAAGCAATTTTGAAAAAGCGGCAGTAGACCACAAAATGAACCAAAAAAAACCCAAAAACCTTATGATGAGGGGAAACCATGGTAACACAAAAATATTTTATGAATGTCCACACATAGAATAAGATATATTGAAATTGTTCTTCCAGACATATAATTGAAGGAAATGTTGGTACATTTTGTAAAGATCTGTGATAGTTATTTATTTCTGTTTAGTTCTCTTCCATGAGGACATTCTGTGGTTCTGATACAAGAAATGACTCAAGCTTAGACCTGGGTTTTATAGCCAGCTATGCCTCTGACTGTTAAGTGATATTGGGTAAAGCCTTTCACCTCCTTACGTTTCCATTTCTCAATCTGTAAAATGTAGATAAGGATACTTGCTTTTCTTTATAAGTGATTGTAGTTCTGTGAATGAAAAACAGTAATTATAATCTAATTATTTTCTCTTTCTGTCTTTTTCTTTTCTTTCTTCAGGTTGTGTAGGCTGAAATCCAGGCCACTTTGAAGTCAATGGTAAAACTCCTTTTGACTTCAAAGGGGCTAAGATTTTACCCATAGTTTTTTCTCTCCTGAACAGTTTGGCCCAATTCATTCCTAGTGTAACTCCAGTGAGTTGAAAGAAATTGCAGGAGCGATGAATGTTACACCTTTGGAACAGATCTTGATATCAGTTATACCTGTGCAACCCTATTGCTTTATTGAGAGCAGAATTTGAAACTTTATGACGTAGAAAGCTGATCAAATTCTCCATAACAATACCACGTGATGCACAGCACCTCGTGGCTGTCTAGCAAAAATCACAAAGATAAACAAGTGAAATACACAATTCACTTTTGGAGTCTCTGAATCTTTTAAAATATTTAACTCAAGTTTTTCCTCCCAGTGTGGTACGCTGTGGTCATATTTCAAACACCTGTCTCAATCAAATTAGAATATCCTTTGGCTGATGGACACTAATGAAAGAGAATGAGAGGTTAATGCTGAGCACTGCAGTGCTGTCGCTGACAGTAATAGATGTGGACAGCAGCATCATTTATGAGGCAAGATTTGAGTTTTGGTCCCCCCAGATTTTCGATGGAAACTTGCCATGGCTCAGATTTCACAGTGTCTATTAGGAGAGATCTCAGTAGCCAGATGGTCAGGGAAAATATCGAGTTTCACATGCACTCCTTAAAGGTTAGTGATATGAGGAAGAGGATACTGTTACCTACACATTAGCTATGAAGTGAAGATAATGCTCAATGACACAAGACCAAAACATGGCTTATTATGCATTATGCTTTATTTTTACTCTCATTATTGCTATCTTAATTCTTCCCAAGAAGGTTTTGATTTTCTTTCCAGATGCTGTGAGTTGAGCTGGCTTGCTGCAGTCAAATATCGATTGAGAGTTTGTTTTTTAATTTTATTCCTGTGTCAAACTTCACCTTGCCAGAAATGCCTACAGATGGTCTGCTAGAACATGTATTTGGATGAAGCCTGGCTGCCAAAATGGCAAAGTAGAAATTAAAATAGCCATGCTATAGAACCATCTCTGCAGAAATGTAAAGAAAAAATCCAGTAAATACATTGTCCATTCTTGGTGCAAGGTGAAAAGTAACTTCAGTTGTCTACTACTATAGAAGAAATACACGTGTAGGTCTATCTTTCACTTTATATCCTGCCAACACAATTAAGCTCAGATGGGTTGTTCTTACTCACTAATCCCAGAGAATCAGTCTGCATTGGGCTGAAACAGTGAGGGCTGCCTCAGCAATACTGCCTTGCCTAAGGCGTACCAAGTCCGAGGATGTCAGCTGCCATCTCTCTGACTGTTCTCAGAGCTCTTGGCAGTTTAATCTTTATGACTAGGGCTGATTGAAAATTTTCTGTCAAACTTGTTTACAATGGAAAATTAGGTGTTTTGATTTTATGTGTTTTTTTGCAAAAAGTATCTGCTTTCTGCAGAAAATTAGACTTTTTGGAAAACTCAATACCTGAAAATAATTGATTCTGAAATATTGCTGCAGTGCCTCATGGGAGTTGAATTTCCTGGTGCTCCTGTTCTCAATGGGATGGGATGTCCAGCTGGATTACATCTCCCATAATACACCACATCTATGTGAAAGCCATGATGCATTACATTCTCTCACCACAAGGGGAAACTGTGGTGCATCATGGGAGATATAGTTCAACCAAGCAGCCTCACCTCTAGAGAAGAATAGGAGCATGATGCGCCTGAACTATAACTCCCATGAGGTACTGTGATAGCATTGCAAACTTGAAATATTTCTGTTTTTTGAAGATAGGTTGCTTTGTTGTTATTTGTTTGTTTCCTGTGATAGAGCAGCTGCCCCAAACTAGCAGAAAAGGGCTTAAAAGCAGCCCTAGGGAGGCTGCACCAGATGCAGCCAATTAGAAAGGGTCTGAGAGGAGCAGCCAATCATGGCCCGGCAGGCACCTATAAGATGGGCTGTAGAACAGAGCAGTGGTGTTACTCCCTGGAGCTTGAGGAGGGAGGTAGACTGGCTGCCTTTCAGGCTGAGGGCAGCAAGCACCCTGGACATAGCAGTGCTGCAGGCTGAGGCCCTGAGGCTAGGGCAAAGAGGGTGCTGGGGCCACAGGGAAGTGTCCCAGGAGATCCACAGAGGAGTTGGAGGGGATGCAGTAAGTGGCTGCTATCTATAGGGTCCCTGAGTAGTGGGTGGGCCAGCAATATGAAGCCAGATAACTCACATAGTGATATATAGATCATAGAATTGTAGGACTGGACGGGACCTTGAGAGATCATATAGTCCAGTCCCCTGCACTCATGGCAGGACTAAGATATCTATAAAAAACATCCAAAAATGGTTAGTATGCAAATACCTACCATTATTTAACATCGGCTGTCTAGAAATTATATTCATACTTGTTTATCCCTTTGGGAATCAAAGAGTCCATTAAAGCAATTATGTGTTTTATGATGGCACTTAAAGAAAAAAGGTAAACAGTTAAATGTACACTATCAAGTAATATAGGTTCAAAAGGTAGGATCTGGGGAAAGAAAATGGGTATTTGTAAAACTTAACAGTACCATATTCAGACAAGAGGCAGTCCCACTGATGTCAGAGGAGTTACGCCACAGATAAATTTGGTTCTCTGTAAAGAGAATTTTTCCCCATGAAATTAAATGAAACATTAACTGAAAACATGTTTAAGGTAAACTTTCCCCATTTCTGTTTATGCCCAAGCATAGCAGCATTACATTAATTCATCTGAAGCACCAAATGAAGAAATGACTCTAAACAAAGTGACAATATGACCCCCCTCTTGTTTTTCTTTCCAAGGTGAATTTAAGTGCGATGAGTAAACAAACACTGTAACTGGCAAACAAGTATTATTTTTTTCAGATATAGGAATTTTAATATTCCTTAATATTGTCCCTCAAAAAAGCTGACATTTTAACTTGAAAAGGATAAAATCTTTTAAACAAACATCTTAAAGTACACAAATTACAATAGTTTCACCCCATACAACTGACACTATAAATTCATGACTGAATTTACTCTACGGGCGAAGCTGCAGTACATAAAGTACATACACTGAGTTTTCATGGTTTGTGACATCAGCCAAGCCCCTCAGGAGTTATTGTCTTCATTTATTGTCCTATATATTCTGCTGATCAGGGATCCATACCATCCTGGATTGTAGTACAGCCACACAGGGAATCTGTCTGGAAAGACAGTTAACACTTCACTTTAACAAGAAAGTAAGGACTAATTCAATCATGCATTATACTTTGCTAAAGTACATCACATTTTGGGGAGGGGACCATCATGAGAAAAAAAATCAGAAAGTATGTCCGATTTCTTGGTCACAAAAGCTTTTGGTACTGGCTATTGTGTAAAAGGCCGTGCTACCCCCTATTATTGTTTTATTTATTTGGCTTTTATGATGTCTAAAGTCACAAGTCTAGCTTGGGGCCCCATTGTGCAGAGCACTGTAGAAACACACATTTAAAGACGGTTACTACCCCATGTTATATGTATAAAGAGGTAGCCAATGATTTTAGTTCATTGTCCATGTACTGTGTGATGTTATGATGAACTAACATGTTATGTCATATATAATCACTGTATGCTAAATAGAGTTAAACTGTAGGATTATTGAAGTATACGATTGATCAGTAGTTAGAAGGGACAATTATATATTGGGTATCTAAGTAAGTAGGTCTGAAATGCAAGGCCTACAAGCTGAGACCTGTAAGATTTTAGCTTAGCCATACTAGGCCATAGGCTTAAGAAATGCTTGACATAAGTAAGTGACCAAAGAATGACCCTATGTTACAAGATTATGGGAAAAAATGTAGCAGTGGGTGATATTGTGAAAAATTAACAGTAAGAGTAATTTTTTGCTTATGAGATACCCAGTAGTCACATTTTTCTAACACATGCCGTAACCTCAGGGTGCACTGTGTACATAAATGCTAATGTGGTATAGTCAAAATCACATTATAAAAAGAGGATGCCCAGATTTGGAAAATTCCATTCCTTATGGGAAAACTCCAGCAGGAACCATCCCTCTACTGATGATCGATTGGAAGGCAGCCATCAGACCTTAAGAATATTGTTATGGATGTGAGTATGATTATATTTGCAACCTTCCGTAGGTCTTTACAGATTTTTTATATGCATAGGTAACCATAACTTTAACTGTAACTTTAATAAAACTTGTAAAAACAGATTTGACCTTGTTCTTGTGTAATGTATGTGTGGTCACCACCCTTGGTCTTTATGTGTTCCTAGAGACTTTAAATCTGAAACAAGTAGCAGAGGTGACTTTCACTCTTTTGAGCTTGAAACTGAAGCCATCAGAGCAGAACCCATGGTGGTGTAATACCACATTACAAAACTCACTTTAAATAAAATAAAAGGCTACAAACAGAAGTCTCATTTCTGCCTCAGAAGAATAGCCCATTTACAGCAGTTAAGTTTGGTCTCTGGAGGACCAATCTTACTTAGAATCATATATTTTAAGTCCCAAAGGGACCATTGTAATCATCTAGACTGACCTGAATAACACAGACCATAGGATTTCACCCAGCTAAAGTAGTTCATGTACTCATTACTAACTACAGTATTTCATGGGATTTCATCCTAGCTTATGCCACAATATTTCAATAAGCTCCATTCTGGCAGGGTAGGGTCTTTTATTCACTAAATAATACAGAAAATGGCAAGTACTACTGTGCACTATATGGCACTTCTAAATGTAGGATATTGATTTTATGGCCTGAATATAGAAATTCCTGAGTTCTAATCCTTTTGTGGTCTCGGACAAGTTACCTAAACCTTCTGTCTCAATTTCCTTTTTGATAAAATGGAGATAATCATATGAACTTACCTTTGGTAGTGTTGTGAGGATTAATTAATGTTTGTAAGATGTTTTGAAGTTGGAAAGCACTAGAGCTAGGTGACTAATTTATTCAACTGATTGTTCCCTTTTTATGTTAATGAATAGTTAGGGAAAAGATCGTGATTTTCTTGAATTTATTCATTATTCAAAATTATTCTCTGATTAATTTCTGGGAGTAATTCTTGGTTACAACAGCTTGTCTGTGAGCAGTCAGTTGCAAGTATTCAATATTTGAAATCTGAGCTGTAATTATTGGATACAATCATGGAGCAGATCTTCAGCTGGTGTAAACTGGCATAGCTCCACTGAAGTCAATGGAGTTTCAGTGATTGATACCCAAGGCGCGTCTGGAGCATAGGCCATATGATATATTTCATTTCTCTGACTGGTTGAGTATAACTCTTAAATTCAGGTTTCTGGTGTGAAAATGCTTTCAATTATTAATTCCAGAATTAGCTTTAGGCAGGTATTCTGTACTATTGACTTAAAATTTGCTGTTTCAGCTAACAGTCCTGCTTGGAACTCATTTGCTAGAATATCTGTTCAAATTCCCTCCCCTCCCTGCTCCAGTTTTCACCTAGCTCCAGAAACCACTATATAAATGCTAAATATTACTGAAGTAGACTACGTGTCATAGGCAAGGCAATATCTGGTATCCTTGGATTGTTGAACAAGGCTCAATGAAACCTTGACATGTAGGAGGTGTGAAAAATTCACTGATGAGCTGGAGGGGTGGCGCTTGAGCGCCTAATTAATGAGCTGACCTTTTGGGGCTTAGAAAAGAGAATCTCAGTTTTCATTTTTATTCAAAAGTAATGGCCTGTGTAAAGTCCACTGAAGTTAATGGAAAGGTTCCCATAGATTTCAGTGTGTTTTGCATCAGGCCCTAAAAACTCTAGTTCTTTTCCTTGTGGAGACTGTAACCCTGTGTAAAAAGGTGCAAGCCTGTTGGTAAAACTGAAAGGGATAGCAGATGGGCTCCATGTTTACAGCATGAGCTACAAGAAGAAAAAATCCCTTCCAGCATATATTTTTTTGGTAAAATTAGTAAATGTACATTGAATTCCAATTAACCATCTCACCAACTCAGTCCAGTCCAGGGCATAGTGTGGAAATACTAATAGCTGTAAGGTAGCAATGCCATACAGAAGAATCTCCGTGAGCTTCTGTGGAGGAAGAAACATAGTGGGTCTCAAGAGGTGAGTCAAGTTTATGGGATGGAAGAACTGATGGATTTGTGAGGGAGCACAGTATGGACTTGGTAGATTTTTTAAAGGAAAGAGTATGGAATTGATGGATTTGGGGACGGGGTGAGAGAGAAGACTATTCAACTAATGGATTTTTTTTTTGAGAGGAGGATTTTATTTTCGGGAGGAAATTATGGAATTTATTGAGTTGAAGAGTAGGGATGCTGAAGTTCCACATGATGTCCCTGAGCACAATTATCCCTTCCCTGGAACTAGGAGACTGGTATGCCACCCTCGACATGAAAGATGCATACTTTTCCATAGCTATTCGGCCTGTGCACAGGTGATTTCTGCGGTTTGTAGCCAGCCACAAACATTATCAGTTCATGGTCCTCTTCTTCGGTCTGTCATCATCCCCTCAAGTGTTCACCAAGTGTATGTCAGTTGTAGCAGCCTTCCTCCAGGAGACAGCCTTCTTCCAGGAGAGAAGTGCAGGTATATCCTTACCTCGACGACTGGCTACGCAGGGAGTGCACCAGGGAGCAGGTGGAGTCTCAAGTCTGACTAGTCAGAGCTACTTTCAAGAGGCTGGGACTCCTGCTGAACGTGAACAAGTCAACCTTGTCACCAACTCAAAGAATAGAATTCATCGGTGCAGTGCTGGACTCAGTTCAGGCAAGCGCGTTCTTGCCAGAGACCTGATTTCAGACCATGACAGACATTATCCAAAGCCTCAGGCGGTACCTGACCACTACCGCAAGGGAATGCCTGAGTCTCCTCAGCCACATGACAGCCTACACTTACGTGGTCCGGCAAACCAGACTAAGGCTCAGACCACTTCAAGCAAGTTTCTCATCCTTCCAGGTGATGGGATGGATCCCAGTTTACCCTCCCGGGGGTTGTCTGGTGGTCCACTTGACACATTCTTGGGCCAATGGATACTCTCTTTCTAGGCTGGCACCTCCCTAACCATTCATGTATATCAAGCATTCATCAACATACATTCCATATCTTAACTATATTTTAATTTACTGTCTCCACCACTTTCGGGGTGTGTGTTAATTCACATGAGACTCCTGGCCCTGTAATCACAGAGGGTGGGGGTCTGTTTGTTTACATTGTATCAATTACAGCTTAAGGCTAGCATAGTGTTTACTTCAAGAACAAAGTCAATTAACTATTTTGTAAGTTTTACATAGTAATAAAGTATCTTTCACAGGACAGATACAATCAATGGTTTCTGCAGACATTAGCTTACAAGTTTTAACAGAAGAACCAAAAGATTTTTGTACTTGATGAAACTGGGGGGGTCACTGTCACTTGGGGGAATCACTGTTAGTATCTTCTTTAATATTCCTACAGTCCGACCCTCGCACAGTGTTCAAGGGAGTCCTCTTCAACAGCCCCCAAGCCCTCCTTTTCCCTAGTAATGGACACATCAGCTCTGGGTTAGGGGGCACATCTGGGAGAGCTCCAGACACAAGGATTATGGTCGCAGGAAGAGCTCTCCCTGCATATCAATATCAGAGAGCTCAGAGCAGTACAGCCAGCATGCCAAACTTTCCTATCCTGGCTCCAAGGCCAGTATGTGGTGGTAATGACGGACCATGTTTTACATCAAGCAGCAGGGTGGAGCCCGCTCTTTCTCCCTATATTGGGAGGTCCTTTAGCTATGGGAGTTCTGCATAGCCCACTCCATTCACCTAGAGGCGTTCTATCTCCCAGGTGTGCAGAACAAACTAGCGGACCACCTCAGCAGATCGTTTCGCAATCACAGGTGGGCCATTCATCTGGATGTCATATATTCCATCATCCAAAATAGGGGTTTCCCCCGGTCGATCTGTTTGCACCCGGAGCAACAGGAGGTGCCCAATGTTCTGTGCCTTTCAGAAATACAGCTCGGGTTCAATCTCAGATGCATTCCTGCTTCCCTGGGGAGACCATCTCATGTATGCCTTTCCACCATTCCCACTCGTGCACAGAGTAGTGCTGAAAATCCGCAGAGACAGAGCAAAAGTAATTCTGCTGGCCCCAGCGTGGCCCTGCCAACATTGGAACATCACGCTTCTGGAGCTGTTAGTAGACACTCTCATTGTGTTACCACCCTACCCCGATCTGATCACGCACCCCACGGTCACCTTCACCACCTGGACCTCCAGTCCCTCCATCTCACGGCCTGGAAGCTTCATGGCTAAACCCAGTGGAGCTCCTGTGCTTGGAACCAGTAAGAAAGGTCCTGCTCGGCAGCAGAAAACCATCCATGAAGGCCACTTATCTGGCCAAGTGGAAACGATTCACTTGCTGGTGTGCCCAACATCACACTCATACATTTCAGGCATCTATACCACTCATCCTGGAGTACCTTCTGCATCTCAACCAACAAGGCCTGGCAGTGTCATCCATCATTCCATAAGGGCACAGGCCTCATCAGCTGCGTTTTTGGCCCAGGTCCCAATATAGGAAATCTGCAGGGCAGATATGTGGTCCTCGGTGCATACGTTCACCTCTCATTATGCCATCACACAGCACACTAGAGATGAGGCAGCTTTTGGCAGACCAGTACTTCAATCAGCAATTCCTTAACTCCGACCCCACCTCCGGGGTACAGCTTGGGAGTCACCTGATTGGAATTGATGACAACAAGCATTCAAAGAAGAAAAAACAGTTACTCACCTTCTTGTAACTGTTGTTCTTCAAGATGTGTTGTTCATGTCCATTCCAATACCCACCTTCCTACCCCTACCCCTCTGTCAGAGTAGCCGGTAAGAAGGAACTGAGGAGGGGCCGGGTTGGCAGCAGGGTCGTCCCTACCTATTCTGGGGCCCTATGCAGCCCACAGAACTAATAAAAACTAGAACAACTATAAACTACTAAAATAATCTGCACTAGAAATCTAGGGGAAGCGAGTAGAACTTATAAGCAAGCCACTCGCAGTTCTGACAACCATCACAGGTGGTAAGAAGGAACTGAGGAAGATCTGGATTGGCAGGGTCCTATATTGAGCACCATGAAGGCGCCACTCCAGGCTGCTCCCCAGGCCTCCGTGTGAGTGGGGGAGGGCTGGTCCCAGGCCTCTAAGGGCAGGGACAGTGGTGGCTTGAGGGACAGGGGAAAACCACCTCCCAACATTCACCTGTGGCGTGTCTGGTGCCAGGCCACTGCACTTCCCGCTGCCAGTGAGTGCAGACCCAGCCCTGCTACACTCCTCCGGGACAGGGCTGGGGCAGAGCAGGGGCGGGGAGAGGTGGGGCAGAGCAGGGGCTTTGGGGAAGGGGTGGAGTAGGGGTGGGGTGGGGGTGGGGGCTTTGGGGAAGGGGTGGCGTGGGGGTGGAGCTGAGGTGGAGCAGGGGCAAGAAGAGGCAGGGCTAGGGTGGAGGCCACGGGGAAGAGGCAGAGCAGGGGCTGGAGCAGCATGTAACCTTTGTCTTGCTTTCTTGCATTAGATTTATCCCATTGAGATTGGATCGGCGTTAACTGAGACATGCTCTGTACATGTTGTGGCTATATGCAATTTAATTAGAAACAGATCCAGACAAAACCCCAAACTGTAATGTGGGGACATTTGCTTTAAAGTCCAAACTTGGATTCAGATCCAAATTTTGAAGCTCCTCCTCATTTTTATACTGTCAAACCAAAACCTTTGCTCGGTTCCTTCTTCTCCGTCCTCCCTCCCGAGAAGCTTAGAAAGGTTTTAAATCTGGCTCAGACTTCCACAGCTGGAGTTATCTCCACTTCAGATCCAGAGCTCAGCAGGAATCGGGGGGAGGGGAATATGGAAGTTCCAGAGACACTGACTCCACTTCTCCATTGTATAAACAAAACAAAAATGTAAACTCAGGCAACCTTGAGTTTACTTTGTGGGTGAAGGTCACATGCTTGCACCATGACTTTTTCATGTGTTTATATCTATGATCTTGTGCAGTTGGAGCCAGAGATTTGTCTATTCCCGTTGATTTAAGAGATTCCTGACCTCAAATACTGTATTATTTTTCCTCTCCAAACTTACTTATTGCTCATGTATTCTCTTTTCTCTTTCCCCTTCTTAGCCTTTCTATATCTTTCATCCCATTTTTCGCTGTTCTCTATTTATCTGCAACTACTTGCTTGCGTTCTTTCTTCCCAGTTCTATGTGTATGCCTTCTGCCTTTTGACTTTGACACATTTTTTTTTTAAATCTCTGACTTTATATAAAACCATAGAAGATTACCAAAATAGGTAATGGTGTTCTTGACAGGGAGAATATATGATGTCTCTTATATTAGAAGATGTCATTGTGTATGTTGATATTAAACACATTTTGTTACAAATTCTTTAAGTCATTCTACAGTGTATATTCACAGTGCAATGGAAAAATAGTTTATGTAGCTGCACAGCACATCTGTACTTTATTTCCCAAAGTGTTCTAATTGCACACAGTTATACTCTGTAATTAAAGGCAGTGGAGGTAAACACATTAAATAAAATTCAAATGTCCTTTTGTAGGAACAATCATTTTATTATCAAAGTGAACAAGAGCTGTAAAATTGATCTTCCAGGACCAATACTGTCTTGCTTAAAAGGAAATTGGAGATTTCCTACATCCCTCTGGTGATTGAAATGCCTGAGGTTTTGCAACTGTATTTAGCCATATCATGAAGATTTGCCCATATTAGATTACCCTCTGTTGTCCAACTATTAATGGTCATGTGAAATGCTGTCAATTTTTATTTTGGAATTCCTCCATACATACATTTGGCATTACACTGCAATATACTCTACATGCTGACACACACACACACACACACATCAGAGCCATATTCTTACCTGCACATTTTCCCAGTAACTTATAAAGGATGACAATTTAAAAATTTACGTTATTAAATTAACTACTGATTTTTTTGGAACTTCTGGATACCAATACATCTGAAACTGACAAGGCTACAGATACTAATTAGGAAGCTCAGCCAGAGACACTGCAGGGTTTCCTCTCTTGTTGGTGCCTGGGGATTTCAGCAGGTATTTCCAGGAGCATTACCGGGTGTTATGCATTTCAATTCCGTTGGCACCAAGAAGAGAAGTCCGAAGCCTGTCTTGTTTTGTTTTTATTTTGAAAGATGCTTCCAATATATATTTTTGCATTTTTAACGGAATTTGCCCCCTACACACACACTTTTTTGGAATAATGCCTTGACAGTTTGAAATAGGAATCTCTTCTCTTGCTGTATTTGTTATCTTCTCTATCATGTGTAATCACAATACTTTGTGGTTCTCTAGGGTGGCTTTAGGAGCGCTTGGCTTCTGATATGCATTTAACGGACTTGATTCACCATTCACTGCATCTTGTGTAGTCACTTATATCAGTGCAAACTGTTTGTAAACTGCTACTATTGATTTGATAGCATATTACACCCACTTTGCACTGGTGTAAATGACTATGCAAGATGCAATGATATGGTGACTTGGGCACTATATATTTATATCTCTATATAAAATGCATGCACGCACACAGGTAGACACCAAAACATCTACCCTTAAGATTGTACCTGTTTTACTTAATCTTCCCAGTGCTTGCTCCAAGGGTGTACCCATGATGCTGCACAAGTTATTTTGTTGTCTAAGGAATTGGAAAGTTGGTAAGGATGTCCACTGTATGTACATATGTATATAGTATTCTCGGGCAATCCTACAACAACAAATACATATGTTTGTGTGCTAGAGGATGAATAACATAACAGGAGTCCACTCTGCTCCAGCACCTTGAGGGCTCAGTTCACTATTGACCTGAACTTTATTTGGCCATTTAAACTTGTGCCAAGTGGATCAAATCCAAAAGGTTGTTGGAGAAACTAGTGTTTGTTTCAGAAAAAGGGAAGAGAATCACAGGAAAGAAAAGCTCAAATATTAATTGTTCTCACCCAGGTGAAAACTGTGCAAGGTTGTGATGCAGGGGACTCTTGGCCTTAATTCTAGAAATTGTATGTTGAAATCCTGGCTCCACTGAACTCAAATGCAAAACTCCCATTGACTTCAGTGGGACCAGAATTTTGCTCGCAGTGTCTAACCCTTACATACCAGAGTTTAATCTGTCACTCCAAGGCCATGGTATTTGCTTCCTGTGGAGAGCCAGAGGCTGATTCCCTGCCCCCTCCTTACACAGATGTAAATCAGGAGTAATTCTAGTGAAGTCAGGGGAGTTGCCAGTGTAAGTGAGAGAATAATCAGGTCTCTGTCCACATACTTCTTTTCACCCGCGAAAACCTATATCGCTCTGTAACAGTGCAGCCTGCCCCTTTGAGAAACAAGAGGCCATGGACCAGGCCAACTTGTTGAATTAGCTCTGGACTGGGTGTTGGATTTAAAAGGAGAAAAGCCCAGTAATTAGGGGCTACATGAAGAGAGCAGTTGAGCTGAAGAGACTCCAGGCAGGCAGTTCTCGCCTGGGGCTGGTGTTCCTGGATGGGATGCTTTAGAGCAGTGGTTCTCAACCCACAGCCCTATCAGCACATAGCTGTGCCCATGTGACATCCTCAAGGCCATACAAGTAGTATATGTATTGTATGGATGCGGCCTGCATGACACACAGAGAGCTGCATATGCAGCCCACAATGGTAAATAGGTTGAGAGCCATTGATCTAGAGGAGCCCAAGTCAGATGACAGGCTTTAGTCATAGAATCATAGAATCTCAGGGTTGGAAGGGACCTCAGGAGGTCATCTAGTCCAACCCCCTGCTCAAAGCAGGACCAAACCCAACTAAATCATCCCAGCCAGGGCTTTGTCAAGCCTGACCTTAAAAACCTCTAAGGAAAGAGATTCCACCACCTCCCTAGGTAACCCATTCCAGGTCTTCACCACCCTACTAGTGAAAAAGTTTTTCCTAATATCCAAGTCCACACAGTATCAAAAGATGCATCAGTATAGTTGGCTTGGTTTGTAGTTTTCTGTTCCACCGTGGGGCTCCAGTGATGCCCTGAGACCTACCACTCTGTAGGGTGACCAGTTGTCCCGATGAAATCAGGACTGTCCCAATTTTTAGACGGTCCCGATATTTCGCACTACGGCTTTTTTTTTTTTTTTTGCTCCACCGGCGGGACTCCCCTCTCTATCCCACAACCCCAAGTGTCCCGATATTTCTTCATCCCATCTGGTCTCTCTACCACTCTGAAAGGAAGAGTGTGATGCTGCTGAGTTCTGTTTGATTTGGAAAGACTTTGCTGCTCAGTGAGGGGACTTCAAAGAAGTCAGCTGGGGAAAACCAGTTTAAGGCCTGATCAGCTACGGCTGAACGTGCATTCCCTTCACGTGGCCCAAACTTGAAATGTGATCTAGCCGTAGGGCTGGACCAGAAGCTGCAAACTGCTGCAAAATCAGAACAGCAGGCAGTAGGGGGTGCTAGAGTAGACGAATGCCAACCTCACCACATCCTGGCATGAGTGCTTCAGTGGAAAGTTCTAACTGTTACATATCTCCTGATACATATTTAAAACCAAGTTCTTTGTCCCTTCCAAAGGGCTTCCGCATTGCTGGTGTCTAGAGAGTGGGACACTACAAATGACAGGGCATTTTAGGCCAAGCTTTTTTTCCATCTTTTTAAGGGAGCCACTTGTTCAGAAAATCTGCTGTTTCTACTTAAAGCAAAGTTCATGTTGGTAACAATATACAGAAAAAGATTGTTAAATAGGAACAAGATGCAAGTTTTAAAGAAGCTCATTAAAGCATTTATTTTGAAAACAAAATCTCACAAATACTGGTGGGACTACAAACAGTTGTAAGAAAAATAATACAGTAGGTCAGATTTGAGATTTATTAACCTTGAAAATGGTTTATTATGCAAACAAACATTTTAGCAATTTTAATAGCTGGTATAATTATTGGATAGGTCAAAACTGGCACCTCGGTTAATGGGTTGACTCAAGAAAGGAGACCGTGGAGATGTGCACAAAATATAGGTGGTTGTGGATTAAAACAGTAAAATTTTATGCCACAGCATTGAACTTGAGAACTGATATGAATGAGAACATCATCTGGAGGGCATTGTGCCTACTACAACTGTGAATGGAGCTCTAATGGGACTGAATGCACAGGGTCAGATCCTCAGCTAGTGTAATGAAGTCAATGAAGCTAGGCCAATTTATACTAGCTATGAGGATCTGTCCAATAATACTTTGAATCTCATTTGCATTGTAGCACAATGTATTTATTTATTATGTATTTTATTTGCTAAAGAAAAATGAGGTTGCATTCATAGTCCCATTCATCCGGTCAAGGAATTGAAATAATACCAAGTCACTTCTGTGATCAATCACAACTAATTCTACACAGTTTGAATTTTGAAAACTGAGTACTGAATATGTGCAGTAAACTTGAGAAATAACTCTGCACCCCCCAATCATATCTGGTATATTCTGATTAAAAAACCAAGGCCATTGCAAAACCAAAAGCTACATTTGTTGAGTGAATTATTTGCTGCAAAGCATTTGCTCAGCTGTGTTCACAATAAAATTCACTTTGCTTCAGGTTTCTTCCCCCAGTTTAATACATAAAGGAGCCCCGGCCAAGTTTAGAATACAGTCAGATGGATTTTTGATTCTAACAAAAGATTTATAATTTTGTGAGGAAATCATGCAAAATTCTGAAGTTGTGACTGAGTTTTGCTTTGAACAAAATTTGCAGATTGAAAATGTATATGTAAAATGAACTAAAACAGAAAAGGTTTACAGAACCTTCTGGAAACTGAGACCACAGTGTTTCACAAAAACTTTATTAAACAACTGAGTATTCACTAAGAATTTCACCCTTATCATTCATGTAAAGCAAGTTTTCTCAACCTTTCTATATAAGTGCCAGTATAACTAGTAACATTTTCTAGGTGTGACTTCCCCATTTCTATAGTCCTTTGTGGTTATGTCCCATAATCTTTTTGTCGCCATTGTAACTATTAGAAATTACAAAACACCTGTATTTCATTTGCATCCAGCGAAGTGGGTATTCACCCATGAAAGCTCATGCTGCAAAACGTCTGTTAGTCTATAAGGTGCCACAGGATTCTTTGCTGCTTTTACAGATCCAGACTAACACGGCTACCTCTCTGATACTGTATTTCATTGTAAATCTTTGTTTCTGTGAGATTTCTAAAATAAAATAGTTAAAAGATTTATAGGATGAAGTTTACAATGGAATCATGTGCCATAGATATCATATCTAGGGTCCAGTCTTAGGTCCATCAGTGTAATTTAGGTACATCCACAATTCTGTAATTTGCAATACCAATTGTATTCATTGAAGAATTTCCATGTGAAATATTACATATGGATTTGTTATGATTAACAATGAAGCCATCACAATCATATCACTTCCCTCACAATTTTGTTACTGTCAACAGTTATCAGAATACCAAAGAAATAAAAATGCCATCTTTGTTTTTTAAAAAATGGTGTTTTTTTCTAAGAAAAGAAAACAATCATTATACTCTCTATTGGGGGGAAAAATCCACAAAAAGCATGCTACCTTTGCATTACTAGTAATAGTATCATGTGTGCATCTGCACTTTGTTGTATATTTGCAGCGAATGATGCACCTTCTTGTTTTCTTTTCATTGAGGATGATGGTTGTCTTTGTTTTCATGTGGGGAGAAAACATTAGCTAGAGGGGGCTTCTAGCTGTCCAAGTAAACTAAAAAGAAAATCCTGTTTCAAAATGTATGTTAAGGAAAAAGCTATAAGCTGTTCTAGAGTCTCACTCACCATGGGTATTCATACCGTAAAGATGAACTTGTGCTCTCTGCATGGAGAAGCACTCAGTAAGACAAGTGTGTCTCATTAGTTGATCAAATTCATTGGTGTTTTCTATTCATGGATTCATCTTTATCAAGGTCAGTAGAAAACCAGACATTTATTTTGTTGCTGTTGAACCAAATAGAGATTAGTTTTGGAGCTGTTCTTACAAATTGCTGAGCCCCTTCTGGGAAGTAATCTGTGCCTCAAAATCATATTGATGCTAATGGGAATTGAGGATGCTGAGTAGAGCCGGGAAAATTAATGCAAACAAAATTTTCTACAAATATTTGTCCCCATTTTAAATGAATCCACTTCAGCCCTATTTGCCTCTTTTGTGTTCACTTTCCACAAACATTGGAATGATCGAGTTTATTGGTACAAATGTCTGGGGAAAATGAATTCCAGTATTCACGCTTGAAGTATTTACATGTTCATCCACCCAGGGAATAGAAATAATACTATATTATTCTGGTGACTTATATGGCCAATCACAATTATTCAACAAGCTGCAATGCAAAATACATAATAGATTTATCCAGTACATAAGGCATGGGAACCGTAGGCAAGTACTGGTACCTAATCTTCTGGGTACCTCAGTTCCCCCATCGATAAAATGAGCAAATTGATACTTAGCTATTTGGCTAAAGAATTTGGAAATCAGCTGGTGAAAAGAGCTATTCTAGGTCTATCAGCCTGCATGTGCTGAAAGTGAGCAGCTTGTATTTATTTCCAGATTCCCCTGCACTACCTTTCACCTTCCACAGTTTGGACAGGTCTCCAACTGCCACCCTTTTGTAATCCACCTAGAGATCATGAGCTCAAGGGGAAGAAAGGATGGTGCAGAATATGATCTTGCTTTTCAAGAGCATGTTGGTTAAAAGAATGAGAAAGCATATGTAAGTCAAAAGGTTTTTTTTGTTTTTGTTTTTTTTATTTTCATTTTTATTAACTATGCAGGACAAAGAAAAGTCCCATATATCCTGCTATGTTTAGAAATATCTTTCTGCTCTTTAATCCATATAAGAAGAGGCAGTAAAATCACATATTTGCATTCTTTCTATGAAGTTCACATAATGAACTCCATACAAGAAACACATAAAGTAGCTAGTATAATTTGGGGCTAAGTGGTCATTCACTTATCCTGATTTTACATCAGTATAACTCCATTCACTTCAGGGAAATTGCTCTTGATTTACACTGGTATAAGATCAGAATCAGACCCTTTTTTCTGTTTAGGAGAGCCAGGCCAGTTAAGGCTATTGCATTTATGTAGTTACTATATTTAACCTCTCCTTCTGAAAATGATATAGCTGTGGACTTGGCTTTTACAGTAAGATGCACAATTTGGAATTGAAATTCAGTATGTGGTATAGCAAGAATAATAAGTATCTATCAAAAGAAAAGACAGAGGAAAATCATAGCCATAGATGTAAAAAAAGAAAAGAAAAGTGAAACTAACATGACATATGTCACCCATCTGTCTGTTTACTGTGTTGAACACTGCATCCCAGTCTCCCTTTTCCTCTATCTATTTAGATTGCCAACTTTTTTAAGATAGGGACTACCTTTTGTTCTGTGTTTGTACAGAACTTGGTACAATGGGGCCTTGATCCTGATTAAAGCTTCCAGGTGCTAATGGAATACCAATACAACAATAATAATGGGGACCCTGCAGGTCTGAGAACTATTTTTACTGTTTCCTTTCTCTCTGCCATATCTCTTTTGCATGCTTTGAAATTCCCACCTGAACTAGTGCAACCAAATCCCTTTAAAACTCCACTCCAACACCACCAGTCCCAAGAGACCACAACCCATCAGCAAAAATGCCTTTGATCCTTCTACTTTGTAATAAGCCCAAAACATGCCTTTCCCAGCTACTAAATATCCCAGATTTCCCTCTCACTCTAGCCTACCTCCTCCAACATCCAACACTTCCAGAGGCCCTCTAGTAAAGTGACAAGCCCATAAATCGCCCCCGCTGCTCTCACGCCTTACCCCTGCAAATCCACCCTTTCCGGGATAAAGGCTTTTACATCCCAGAGCGACACAGTTATACTGAACTAACTCCCAGTGTAGGCAGTACTATGTCAATGGGAGGGCTTCTCACATCAACAGAGCTACTGCTTCTTGGGGAGACAGCAAACCCACACTGAGTCCTAGTAATGGAACAAGACACCACTGCTCTACGTGTTCTGCAAACACAGAATAAAAAGATGGTCCCTGCCCTAAAGAGCTTACAAATACTTTACTTTTGTTCCCTATTGTTTTCCTTAAAGTAAAATAAGTCATTCTGACTGAAAATAATACAGCGACTCTCTGTCTATGAAAATAACAGCAAGGCCTAGGACTGAAAAATGTGGCAATGAAAGGCAATGGGATCATGTCATTGTCTTCAGCTCACCTCTGCTCTCATGCCTTTTTGTGACAAAACATGTGTGATCTACAAGCCCCACATCCTCTCACAGCTATTTTACAATAGGCAGGATTTACCAGTGATTAGCCAGTTAACATTTTGGAAACTTAGCCTGAAGGTAAAAATTAGGAAGACTTGCCTGAAGTTCACTGTGAAGGCTCTGTTGAGAATACAACACACAGGAGGGAAAACCTACTGAGCAATTTTAAGTGTTATTTTTCAAGTTCATTAATAAAAGTAGAGAATTTTAAAAAGGGAATTATGCTTCCTGAAGTCCTGAGGGATTTTACTGCCAACTGTCTGAAAATTATATTTTTTTTAGATAAGCCAATTAAAAGGAAATAAGGCTTTTGCATCATACTGAGAGAACTAAACAGGGATTTTGAAAGAATCTGTTTCTGCTTAATAGTTTAATAAGATTTTCTTTTTTTGTATTCTCATAATGGGCAATTGACAAGCAAAATCTCTTATTTAATTTCAATTAGAATCAAGTAATTTGTGGAATCGAGTCACTGACATTATTTGGGAGCATATAGGGAAAAGGATCCCCTTTGGCTGTACAGTAACTCCTCACTTAACGTTGTAGTTATGTTCCTGAAAAAGGCAACTTTAAGTGAAACAATGTTAAGCGAATCCAATTTCCCCATAAGAATGAATGTAAATGGGGGGAGGGGGTAGATTCCAGGGAAATTTTTTTTGCCATACAATACAGTACTATAGTTGGGAGGTGCCCCCACCTTACCCCACACAGGCACAGCCCACTGGCACTGGAGACAATGAGGCAGGCAAGGAGGCTGAAGGTGCTGTGGGCTAACCCTAAGCACATTGCGCAGCTCCAGCGGCAGCTTCTCCTACTCTGCAAGCGCCAGGGGCGGGGGGCTCAACCCTCAGCCCGCCCATGCCCTCCCTTCCCCCAAACCCCCACCCTTAACTCGCCTCTTCTTCCCCCCCACCTTTACTCTGCACACCGTGTCCTTGCTCCTCCCCTCTCCCTCCCTTGCCTCCTGCCCACGGCAATCAGCTGGCTTGTGACGTTCAGGGGGCAGGGAAAGGAGGGGGAGCCTGTGCGCCAAGTCCTCGCTCCTTCCCCCTCCCTCCAGAACGCCACAAGCCAGCTGATTGCTGGGAGCAGGAGACGGGGGGAAGAGGGGGAAGGTGCTGATCCTCAGGATCTGCAGGCCGGCAGGAGGTGCTGGCGGGGGCGCGTAGGGGAGCTGATAGGGGGGCTGCCAGCTGTGGACAAAGCAGGCAGCCAAACAATGTTATAGCGAAGCATTGCACAACTTTAAATGGGGCATGTTCTGTAATTGAGCAGGGATGTATGATTGAAACATTAAGTGAGAGGATGTTAAATGGGGAGTTACTGTAATAGTTTTCCAGTGGAAAACTATTTTAGTTACAGCATGTAGGGGTTCTGAAGTAGTGATTCATGGTTCAAAGTAAGGTTGATAGGCAGACATGGAGGAATCTAAATTAAAGCCATCAACCATGGTACCAATCCAATCTCCATTGTGATCAGTGGAAAGGTTCCCATTTACTTCAATGGTCTTTGAATCAAGCTGTTACTTTTCTAGGGGTATGTCTACACTACGGGATTATTCCGATTTTACATAAACCATTTTTTTAAAACAGATTGTATAAAGTTGAGTGCACGTGGCCACACTAAGCACATTATTTCAGCGGTGTGCATCGATGTACCGAGGCTAGCATCGATTTCCGGAGCGTTGCACTGTGGATAGCTATCCCATAGTTCCCGCAGTCTCCCCCGCCCATTGGAATTCTGGGTTGAGATCCCAATGCAAAAACAGTGTCGCGGGTGATTCTGGGTAAATGTCGTCACTCAATCCTTCCTCCATGACAGCAACGGCAGACAATCATTTTGCGCCCTTTTTCCCTGGATTGCCCTGGCAGACGCCATAGCATGGCAACCATGCAGCCAATTTAGCCTTTTTTCACTGTCACCGTATGTATACTGCATGCTGCTGACAGACACGGTACTGCAGCGCTACACAGCAGCATTCATTTGCCTTTGCAAGGTAGCAGAGATGGTTACCAGCTATAGCACCGTCTGCAATTGGAAATTGGCGATGACGTTTATCAGTCATTTTGCACCATTTGCAATTGGAAATTGGTGATGACGGTTATCAGTCCTTTTGTACTGTCTGCTGCTGTTATGGGTGCTCCTGGCTGGTCTCGCTGAGGTCGGCCAAGGGCACATGGACAAAAATGGGAATGACTCCCCAGTTCATTCCTTTCTTTATGTTTTGTCTAAAAATAGAGTCAGTCCTGCCTAGAATATGGGGCAAGTGTACTAGAGAACCAGAGAGCACAGCCGCTCCGGGTCAGAGCCCCAGAGATCCCGCAGAAATTATGATGCCATGCTAGGGGATGCCCCTGCAACAACCCCACCTGTTGCTTCCCTCCTTCCCCAACCCTCCTGGGCTACCGTGGCAGTGTCCCCCCATTTGTGTGATGAAGTAATAAAGAATGCAGGAATAAGAAACAGTGACTTTTTAGTGAGATAAAATGAGGGGGAGGCAGCCTCTCGCTGCTATGATAGTCCATGCAGTACAGATTCTTCATTAGACATGAAAGGGGGGGGGAGCTGATGGAGCTCAACCCCCAGTTGCTATGATGAGGACGGTTTTCAATCCTTTTGCACCATCTGCCGGGAATGACCAGGTGTCATTCCCATTGTTGCCCAGGCGCCCCCGGCCGACCTCACCGAGGCCAGCCAGGAGCACTCACGGGATGATGAGGACGGTTTTCCACCATTTTGCACCGCCTGCCATCAGGAAAGGAAGGGAAGGGGATGCTGTTGTTCAGCGCCGCAGCACCGCGTCTACTAGCAGCATGCAGTAGACATAAGGTGACATTGAAAAAAGGCGAGAAATTATTTTTTTTCCCTTTTCTTTCACGGTGGGGGAGGGGGGTAAATTGACGAGATATACCCTGAACCACCCGGGACAATGTTTTTGACCCTTCAGGCATTGGGAGCTCATCCAAGAATGCAAATGGTTTTCGGAGAGTGCGGGGACTGTGGGATAGCTGGAGTCCTTAGTCCTCCCTCCATGAGCATCCATTTGATTCTTTGACTTTCCGTTACGCTTGTCACTCAGCACTGTGTTTAGTCCCTGCTGTGGCCTCTGTCTGGAGATTTTTTTCAAATGCTTTGGCATTTCGTCTTCTGGAACAGAGCTCTGATAGAACAGATTTGTCTCCCCATAAAGTGATCAGATCCAGTATCTCCCGTACAGTCTGTGCTGATCAGAGCTCCACGCTGGGCAAACAGGAAATGAAATTCAAAAGTTCGCGGGGCTTTTCCTGTCTACCTGGCCAGTGCATCCGAGTTCAGATGGCTTTCCAGAGCGGTCACAATGGTGCACTGTGGGATACCACCCGGAGGCCAATACCGTCAAATTGTGGCCACACTAACCCTAATCCGATATGGCAATATCGATTTCAGCGCTACTCCCCTCGTCGGGGGGGGGAGTACAGAAATCAGTTTTAAGAGCCCTTTAAATCAATATAAAGGGCTTCGTTGTGTGGACGGGTGCAGCGTTAAATCGGTTTAACGCTGCTAAATTTGGTATAAACGTGTAGTGTAGACCAGGCCTAGTTCTTGCACCAGTAGCAGTGGCAATATGGTACAGGTGATACTTGACATTTTAATCCAAGGAGAGAAAGGAATCTAGGTAATCATTGTGGTCTGGTTGCAGAGGAAAATGGTTTTGATTTGCCTGAGTTAGGATCCTTTGAAAATTGCACACAGGAAATGTACAATAGATTTCCCCAGACCTCCCCCCCCGCCCCGCACTAGTCTCATGAAGTGTGCAGCTAAGGAAAGGTTCGCTGCCTGTGCAATTAATTTAGTTGCACAGTGAAATCTCCAGTAAAATATATAGCTGCAAATTAGCAGGGACACCTGGACCTTCAGGAAGGACTGCTGTGGATTCTGCGATGTGCATGGGGATCAGCTAGAGTTCATGTGGACTTCATAAGATGCCACAAGTGTTGAATAGGATGGAGCCTATGTCTTAGCTCTTGTAGTTCAGAGCTGCTAAGGGGCACATAAGAGGGGAGATCCAGATAAAAGAGGGCTTGTCCTGCACCAGTACAGACATAGTTGCCCCTTTCTTCCAGTCACCTGGAGGGGATGGGTCAGCGTCCTCACGCTGACCTGGTATGAAGTTGCTGCAGCAAATCACTCTCTGGTTCTCCAGCCCTTAAAAGGGCACACACGTTTTCCAAAAAGCCAGACAATGGCCCCCATCAATTACTATATGGTGAGAGAGTTGCATTCTATGAGAGTTGCAAAAGACAGGCTGGGGGAGTCTGGCTGGGAAATTTGAGCTACTCACATTATTTTTGTTGGAACTTTTTTTTGTCTTGCTTAGCCCTTTTGACTAATGTGAAAATGTTTGTGGAAAACCAAGCTTTTTCAGTAATTATTTTTGAACCAAAATACAAACATTTCCACCAAAAATGGCTTTTGAAAACCAAAGTATTAACCTCCTTAAACTATGTTAAGTGCAAACTA
The DNA here is from genome assembly GCF_020497125.1 of Mauremys mutica. Lineage (NCBI taxonomy): Eukaryota > Metazoa > Chordata > Testudines > Geoemydidae > Mauremys > Mauremys mutica. The sequence continues at coordinate 126,922,689 of NC_059073.1, read as the reverse complement.
TTCAGGTGCCTCAGCTCTAGTGACTTCTGGAAGGTGGGAAGGGTCAGAGGAAGAGCCACTGTGAACTGTGCTAGGTGCATGGGACAGTCTCTTAGGCCTTGTCTACACTACAAGACTATTTCGAATCAACTTAGTTCGAATTTGTGGATTCGACCTTATGAAGTCGAATTTGTGTATCCATACTAAATACACTAATTCGAATTTCTGAGTCCACATTCACGGGGCCAGCGTCGACTTTGGAAGCGGTGCACTGTGGGAAGCTATCCCACAGTTCCCGCAGTCCCCGCTGCCCATTGGAATGCTGGGTAGAGCTCACAATGCCTGCTGGGAGAAAAATGTGTCGAGGGTGGTTTTGGGTAACTGTCATCATTCAACCGTCACTCACAAACGCCCTCCCTCCCTGAAAGCGCCGGCGGGAAATCTGTTGGCGCACTTTTCTGGTCAGTGACAGCGCGGACGCCACAGCACTGCGAGCATGGAGCCCGCTGCGATCATCGCTGCACTTATGGCCGTTGTCAACTCCTCGCACCTTATCGTCCACCTCTGCAACAGTCAGCTGCTGAGAAATCGGGCGAGGAGGCTCCGGCAGCGCGGTGAGGAGAGTGGCGCAGACCTCTCAGAAAGCAGGGTACGCCGGGCAGTGGAGATCATGGTGGCAATGGGTCACGTTCATGGTGTGGAACGGAGATTCTGGGCCCGGGAAACAAGCACGGACTGGTGGGACCGCATAGTGCTGCAGGTCTGGGATGACACAGAGTGGCTGCGAAACTTCAGGATGCGTAAGGGCACTTTCCTTGAACTGTGTGACTTGCTGTCCCCTGCCCTGAAGCGCCAGGACACCCGGATGCGAGCAGCCCTGAGTGTGCAGAAGCGAGTGGCCATAGCCCTCTGGAAACTTGCCACGCCAGACAGCTACCGGTCAGTAGCGAACCACTTTGGCGTGGGCAAATCTACCGTGGGGGTTGCTGTGATGCAAGTAGCCCACGCAATCGTTGAGCAACTGCTCTCAAAGGTGGTGACCCTGGGAAACGTCCAGGTTGTCATAGACGGCTTCGCCGCGATGGGATTCCCAAACTGCGGTGGGGCTATAGATGGGACTCACATCCCTATCCTGGCACCGGCCCACCAGGCCAGCGATTACATTAACCGAAAGGGCTACTTTTCCATGGTGCTGCAAGGACTGGTGGACCATAGGGGACGTTTTACCAACATCAACGTCGGGTGGGCGGGCAAGGTTCATGACGCGCGTGTGTTCAGGAGCTCTGGTCTCTTTAGACTCCTCCAGGCAGGTACTTTCTTCCCGGACCACAAAATAACGGTTGGGGATGTGCAGATGCCTACAGTGATCCTCGGGGACCCAGCCTACCCGCTAATGCCCTGGCTAATGAAGCCCTATACAGGCGCCCTGGACAGAGAGAAGGAACTCTTCAACTACCGGCTGAGCAAGTGCAGAATGGTGGTGGAGTGTGCTTTCGGACGTCTCAAGGGGAGATGGCGGAGCTTACTCACTCGCTCGGACATCAGCGAAAAGAATATCCCCGTAGTTATTGCTGCATGCTGTGTGCTGCACAATCTGTGTGATAGCAAGGGCGAGGCCTTTTTGTCCGGATGGGAGGTTGAGGCAAATCGCCTGGCTGCAGTTTATGCTCAGCCAGACACCCGTGCCGAGAGAATATCCCAGCGGGAAGCGCTCTGTATCCGGGAGGCTTTGAAAGCAAGTTTCCTCGGAGATCAGGGTAACCTATGACTCTCCACTTGCTTTCAAGAGAAACTGACCCTGGGCCTGTGTCAGTTTGTGTCGATTTGGATCTGCGGCTACATGCCGCGTTCTCCAAGTTTCCCCCACTTCCAAAGCACGTTTTTAAGCAAATTAATTGTTACACTCATTATTAATAAATCTTTCTTTTACTTTGCATTTCTGTTCTGGTGTTGAGACATGGACGCATACTGTGCTGGGCACGGTGTGCACTGACGTACAGACCGCTTCCTCCATAGAGGACTGACATCCTCCTGCTCCTACATAGGTCCCTGGGGTGGGGGACGGATGACAGTGGTTCTGCATGAAGGGGAGGGTTTGCAGGAAGGGGCGAGTGGTGCCTTCTTTGCATAGGGGTTTGGATGACGGCAGTGGGCTGCGGGTTTCTGCGTGGGAAGGGGTGATGGGTGTGGGAGAAGGGTGACTATCTGTCCGTGGATGAGGGCTCTTGTTGGGGCTCAGGGCAGCGGATAGGCTCGTGGATCCGTTGCAAGTGCATCGTAAGGGCAGCCTGCCTTCACAGTAATGGCGTGGCAGGCGCTAGGACCCTGGACAAGCATACACATTACGAAATGATCAGGGGCAGCATACACAACACAGAATGACCCTGGTGCCTACTGACTGCAGTGTGTGTGTACCCCGCAGTTGATCCTTTCCCCAAGTCTGTACCCTGGTACTGTAGGCTATACCGTGCAAGTATGAAACCCCTGTCCACCCCATACACCGAAAAATCCTCTGACAGGAAAGACATGACGGAAACAGTGATTAACAGCAAACATCTTTTATTAATCTAATAAACAGTGGGGGGATGAACCTTGGATTTGGGACTGGCTGAGCCTATAAGGGAAGCACTTCTACAAATTTCTAACGTGAGAAGTGCGGGGTACACGGCCGCTCTGCTCTGGTTCAGTGACAGTTCTCACGGCCTCTACCACCCCTCCATCTTGTACTTTTGGGTGAGGGGGGGCCAGGACTTCTTGGCTGGGGAGGGCGATTGCAGAGACACTGCAGGGGGGCCCTGTCCTCCAGCCTGCAGGACATCAACAAGGCGACGAAGCGTGTCCGTTTGTTCCTTCATGAGACCAAGCAGCGTTTGGGTGGTCTGCTGGTCTTCCTGCCGCCACCTATCCTCACGTTCCATGAGTGTGCGATGCTGCTCACATAGGGTCTCCCTCCAGTGTTTCTGCTCTGCAGCCTCTGCTCGGGAGCAGGCCATCAGTTCAGCGAACATGTCGTCCCTAGTCTTCTTCTTTCGCCGTCTAATCATTGCCAGTCTCTGCGAGGGGGATGCCGGGGCAGTCCGGGAAGGAGCCGAAGCTGTGTGATGGGGAAAGTTAGTGATTTCCTTGTACAGATACATTTTGGCGAACAGTGAACACCGTCTAGTCAATTTCTATGAAGAAGACCGTACCGGACAACAAGTGTCACGTGGTCTCCAGAGAAGCACAACATTTTGGCCTACGCTCTGATTGGCTGCGCCATTGCACAGGAGAGCGGAGAAGTCGGGAGAGATAGCAGAATCCCTCTAGCAGAGAGTCCTGGTAAGCCTTACAGTACATTATGCTTATCAGTTAACGGATAGCTGTGCCGTCGTGCTAAAGGCAATCTGGAAATCAGATACTATGACCCTTTTGCAGCCACTCCCGACACTGCAGGGGAAAGATCAATGTATGCTTTTCCTGTGTGGCCTACAGCACGTGGCTGCTAAGCGCGGGGCTTTGTTATGCAAACTATAAGTAAACCATTAAGAACAGTAACTATTCGCTAATTGCCCTAATTAGATGCAGCACTTCAGTAACGAGATTACCCTGAGGCGTGTCTCTCGAGTGCAGAAAGAAAGGATGTTAAGGGAAGCACTTCACCGACCGGGACCCTACGCGGCCATGCTGGTAGAGGCGATGGTTCCCCTGTATCTGAGGATGTCGTGGCGTGGAAGAGTGAGCTTCACCGGAGGACCAAATAAGCCACCTCTTCCTCGAAACCTCCTGCGGAGGGTATTTGAGGAACTGTTTGAAGCATTTGTGGAATTGTCCATGGAGGACTATTGTTCCATCCCAATCTGTGTAGACCTACTGTTCGTTTAGTTTCCCTTTAAAAACTTTTAGATATAGTATTTATAGATAGAATTTATATTTTTGGTATACATGTTTTCGAGCAAATAAATATTTTCTTGTTTATACGACTTACCGCCTGATCCTTCCCCTGACTCTGAGTCCGGGTTCACGGCCGGTGAGGGTTGGTAGGGGATCTCTGTGAGGGTGATGAAGAGATCCTGGCTGTCAGGGAAAGCGGCATTGTGTTCGCTGTCGCCTGCGCCTTCCTCCACGGACCCTTCGTCGTCTTGCCCATCGGCGAACATCGAGTAGGAACTGTCCTGGCTCACTATGCCATCCACTGAGTCCACGGTCACTGGTGGGACAGTGGTGGCAGACCCACCGAGAATGGCATGCAGTGCCTCGTAGAAGCGGCATGTCTGGGGCTGTGCTCCGGAGCGTCCGTTTGCCGCTCTGACTTTTTGATAGCCTTGCCTCAGGTCCTTGACTTTCACGCGGCACTGCATCGCATCCCGTCTGTATCCTTTCTGTGTCATGGCTTGGGAGACCTTCTCGAAGGTCTTTGCATTACGCTTGTTGGAGCGCAGCTCCGACAGCACAGACTCCTCGCCCCACACAGCGATCAGATCCTGGACTTCCCGGTCTGTCCATGCTGGGGATCTCTTTCTATTCTTGCATTGGGCTGACTCCTCTGCTGGAGAGCTCTGCATCGTTGCAGGTGCCGCGGAGCTCGCCCCGATGTCAAAGCAAGAAATGAGATTCTAACTGTCCAGACAGGAAAAGGATTTCAAATTTTCCCGGGTCATTTCCTGTGTGGCTGCTCAGAACATCCAAGCTCGGACTGCTGTCCAGAGCGTCAACAGAGTGGTGCAGTGTGGGATAGCTCCCGGAGCTACTAAGTTCGATTTGCATCCACACCTAGTCTAATTCGAGCTAGCAAGTGCGAATTTAGCGTTACTCCACCTGTCGGGGTGGAGTACCAAATTCGAACTAAGGAGCCCCCTAGTTCGAATTAAATGGCTTCCTGGTGTGGACGGTTGAGCGATTAGTTCAAATTAACGCTGCTAAATTCGATTTAAGATCCTAGTGTAGACCAGGCCTTAGTGGTGTATCTTTAGATGCTCTTCAAACAGGGAGGGCAAAAATCCACTTGCCCCAACTGTGTAAGGCTGGCAGCAGAGGAGCACTGTCCTCTGGATGTGGGACAGCAATGGTATTCAGATGGTGTTTAGCTAAATAGTTGCAGATTATGGAATATTTTAAAAAAGAGTAAAGCTCCTTTTATATGGATGTATTTCTTTTTCTAATCAGCCTCCATCCCCCGCAGTTAAAAATAAAACTTTAGGAAATTCCATTGGGGACTAGGGCCTTAGTCTGCCTGGTTAAGTGCCCACAATTAAAGATCTATCACAGATAAGGTTATTGTCTCTTTACCTTTTTTGCATATGCATTGTAACACAGGGCCAGCCCCTCAGTTAGTGTATATTGGCATAGCTTTGTTGACTTCATTGGCATTTTTCCACATACACAAGCTGAAATTCTAGCTGAGGGCTGTTAATTACATGATCACATACTATTTCTAAAATTGCACAAATGTTGCTACATGTGTAGTATGCACTGCTTTGCATACAATGGACAAAATGAGATACATAGTAAAGCATATTTACACAGCACATTACAGATGAAGTATAAAGTATAGAATAATAGTGAAAATGGTCTTGTGTGTATATATATATATATAAAAAACCCTATTCTTATGAATCCACATGCATATGAGTAATTTTAGTACGCAAGTAGTACATCACTACAATGGCACAATGTGTGGTGAGTTACTGATATGCATAAATATGTAGTATTGGGCCATATATTAGCATTTAATTTGAAGCTGTTGTTCAGTGCTTCAGCCCCTAAACTGGATCTGGAAAATTTGCACTGCGCTTGTGTGTGCATCTAAGTCATCTTCATAATTAACTGTCTTATGCTCTAAGCTGCACCTTATAAAGGCTGTGCTGCTGAATGAAAATAAAATGAACTTATTAAAATCTATATATAAACAGAAAAGACAATATATAAAAAGTCTAGGTCAATAACAATACACTGGATCAGGATGACAATGAAATCAGTGTGAATTAAAAAAAGATGTTATGCGTGTATCAAAGCTGAAGAAAACATGCATTCTGATATATTGGATTATTTGAACAATAATATGCAATAATGAAATTAAAGACTGTGGGTCAAATTATTATCTGGTGTAAAACAACATTGCTCCAGTGAAGTCAATGGAGCTATGCTGATTGACACCAGCTAAGGAACTAGTCCTGTGAACCAAAGATGCTCTCAGCTAGAGCTCTTTTCTACTGACTTCATTGGAGTTACTCCAGATTTTCAGTAGTGTAATGGAGAGCAGAATTTGTCCCTCTATTGCAATGCATACAGACAAGTAAGGTAGAGTTAGCATTGCATGTGCAACCTTAGCTTTGACATTTCCTGACTTTCAGTGTGCAATGTCAAGGTCAAATTTTCAGTTACAGCAACTGATGACAGATTTTAAATCCTTACCGTTTTATTCAGTATTCTGTCCAATTAAAGGAATATTTAATGCCATTTCCGTACCCATCATCCCTCTGATGCTAGAAATCAGTACATTGGATTCTATACTTTTGTTTTTATGTTACTCTCCTCTCTCATTCTAGTTCTTTTGTCTTTTTCATGTTTTTTTTTCCCCTCACCCCCCATACAGGGAGAGTTTCACTTAGGCCTGGTCTACACTAGGCGTTTAAATCGGTTTTAGGAGCGTAAAACCGATTTAACGCCACAACCATCCACACTAGGAGGAGGCACCTTATATCGATTTTAATGGCTCTTTAAACCGGTTTCTGTACTCCTCCCTAACGAGAGGAGTAACGCTAGTATTGGTATTAACATATCGGATTAGGGTTAGTGTGGACGCTGATCGACGGCATTGGCCTCCGGGAGCTATCCCACAGTGCACCAGTGACCGCTCTGGACATCATTCTGAACTCGGATGCACTGGCCAGGTAGACAGGAAAAGCCCCGCGAACTTTTGAAATTCATTTCCTGCTTCCCCAGCGTGGAGATCTCATCTCATCAGCACAGGTGACCACGCACAGCTCATCAGCGTTAACAATGCAGTCTGCTGAGAATCGTAAAAGAGCCCCAGCATGGACTACACGGGAGGTACTGGATCTGATCGCTATCTGGGGAGAGGATTCAGTACTAACAGAACTGCGTTCCAAAAGACGAAATGAAAAAGTATTTGAAAGAATTTCTAAGGCTATGACGGATAAAGGCCACAGCAGGGACTCAGTGCAGTGCAGAGTGAAAGTTAAGGAGCTCAGACAAGGCTACCAGAAAACCAAAGAAGCAAACGGAAGGTCAGGGGCAGGTCGAAAAACATGCCGCTTCTATGCTGAGCTGCATGCAATTTTAGGGGGCTGCGCCACAAGTACCCCACCCCTGTTCGTGGATTCCGAGGTGGGGGTTGTAATCTCTGCCATGGCTGAGGATTATGCAGACGGGGAAGAGGAAGATGAAGAAGAGGAGGAAGACCTAGCAGAGAGCACACAGCACTCCGTGAGCCCCAGCAGCCAGGTGCTTTTTATCACCCTGACGGAATTACCGTCCTCCCAGCCCTCACAAGCCACTATCCCAGACAATGACGCCATGGAAGGGACCTCTGGTGAGTGTACCTTTGCAAATATCAAACATTTTTTTTTAAAAAAAGCCTTTTTTAATGATTGATTTGCCCTGAGGTCTTGGGATGCATTCGCAGACAGTATAGTTACTTAGAAAAGTTTGTTAACATGTCCAGGGATTGAGAGGAAATCCTCCAGGGACATCTCGATGAAGCGCTCCTGTAGGTACTCCAGAAGCCTTTGCAGAAGGTTTCTGGGCAAGGCAGCCTTGTTCCGCCCACCATGGTAGGACACTTTACCACGCCATGCATGTAGCAAGTAATCAGGTATCATTGCGTGGCAAAGCATAGCAGCGTATGGTCCCGGTGACTGCTGGCATTCAAGAAGCATCCGTTCTTTATCTTGTTCTGTTATCCTCAGCAAAGTGATATCGTTCAGGATAACCTGGTTAAAAATCAGGAATTTAAGTAAGGGGGGGGTGGCCATTTTTCTACTGGGTTCGTGGACTGCATCAGTTTAAAAAAAAACTTTCCTGCACGTAGCGAAGCGGGGGGAGGGGAGGAGTGAAATGCCGATGATCTTTTCTGTGTTTGGTCACCGGCGATCTTCCCCAAGGCACCAGACACGCAGTGGGGGGGGGGGGGAAGGTTGCTGATTAGCAGGGAGCTAGCGTGGTATTAGCCATGCGTTGTTGGGGGGGAAGGGTTAAATCACTACAGAAGCCGAAAGACAGTGGCTTACCATGGCCGCATGCAAGCTGAATTATGATGCCTGGACCTGCGTCTGTGAGATCTGTAACTCCAGAGCTGCAGGCACTCACTATTAAGATGAAAAAATGCAACCTTGTAGGGAAATCACATGTGCTAGGTGGTGAATACTGCTCTTCACTGTGAAATAGTATAACCATTGTTCTGTAAAATGTATCTTTCTAAATATTTATCTCCCTCATGCAGCTGCAAATTTATCAACCATCCCTCCTCCATCCCAAAGGCTAGCACAGATAAGGCGGAGGAAAAAGAAGACGCGAGATGAGATGTTCTCGGATATTATGGAAGTTACACGCAATGAAAGAGCTCATCTGAATGAGTGGAAGGACGTGGTTTCAAATTACAGGAAAGAGGCCAGTGAACGTGAGGACAGGAGGGACAACCGAGATGAGAGGTGGCGGCAGGAAGATCAGCGGTGGCGGGATGCAACTCTGGGGCTGCTGCGTGATCAAACTGACATGCTCCGGCGTCTTGTGGAGCTTCAGGAACGGCAGCAGGATCACAGAGTGCCGCTGCAGCCCCTGTATAACCACCCTCAACCCTCACCATGTTCCATATCCTCCTCACCCAGATGTGTAAGAACGCGTGGGGGGAGGCTCCGTGCACCCGCCCACTCCACCCCCGTGGACAGCCCAACCAGAAGGATGTCGTTACTGTGAATTTTTTTAATGGCCTTCTCCATCCCTCCTATCCTCCTCCCAAACCACACCCTTACTTCTCTCCCTCTTTTTATAATGAATCAATAAAGAATTCATGCTTTTTAAATGAGAGTGACTTTATTTGCATAAGTAAGCTGTACTCGAAGGGGGAGGGTGAGTTGCTAACAGGGAATGAGTCAGTCAAGGCGGGGTGGGTGTTCATCAACAAACACAGCAGTCACACTGTACCCTGGCCATTGATGAAGCTCGTTTTCAAAGCTTCTCTGATGCGCACCGCTTCCTGGTGTGCTCTTCTAATCTCCCTGGTGTCTGGCTGCGCGTAATCAGCGGCCAGGTGATTTGCCTCAGCCTCCCACCCCGCCATAAAGGTCTCCCCCTTACTCTCACAGAGGTTGTGGAGAATACAGCAAGCAGTAATAACATAGGGGACATTGGTTTGGCTGAGGTCTGAGCGAGTCAGTAATGTCCGCCAGCGCGCCTTTAAACGGCCAAATGCACATTCCACCACCATTCTGCACTTGCTCAGCCTGTAATTGAACAGATCCTGACCCCTGTCCAGGCTGCCTGTGTATGGCTTCATGAGCCATGGCATCAAGGGGTAGGCTGGGTCCCCCAGGATAACGACAGGCATTTCAACATCCCCAACTGTTATTTTCTGGTCTGGGAAGTAATCCCCTTGCTGCAGCCGTTTAAACAGAGTAGTGCTTCTGAAGACGCGAGCGTCATGAACCCTCCCTGGCCATCCCACGTGGATGTTTGTGAAACGTCCCTTGTGATCTACCAGTGCTTGCAGCACCATTGAAAAGTACCCCTTGCGGTTTACGTACTGGGTGCCCTGGCGCTGCAGTGCCAAGATAGGGATATGGGTTCCATCTATCGCCCCCCCACAGTTAGGGAATCCCAGTGCAGCAAAGCTATCCACTATGGCCTGCACATTTCCCAGAGTCACAACCTTTCATAGCAGCAGCTTAGTGATTGCTTTGGCTACTTGCATCACAGCAGCCCCCACAGTAGATTTTCCAACTCCAAATTGATTCCCGACTGACCGGTAGCTGTCTGGCGTTGCAAGCTTCCACAGGGCTATCGCCACTCGCTTCTCTACTGTGAGGGCTGCTCTCATCTTGGTATTATGGCGTTTCAGGGCAGGGGCAAGCAAGTCACAAAGTTCCATGAAAGTGCCCTTACGCATGCGAAAGTTTCGCAGCCACTGGGAATCGTCCCACACCTGCAACACAATGCGGTCCCACCAGTCAGTGCTTGTTTCCCGGGCCCAAAATCGGCGTTCAATGGATAGAATCTGCCCCATTACCATCAGGATCTCCAAAGCGCAGGGGCCCGCGGTTTGAGAGAATTCTGTGTCCATGTCCTCATCACTGTCATTGCCGCGCTGCCGTATCCGCCTCCTCCTCGCCTCGGATTGAAGGTCTTGGTTCAGCATATACTGCAGGAGAGTGCGTGAGGTGTTTAAAACATCCACGATTGCGGTATGGAGCTGAGCAGGGTCCATGCTTGCTGTGTTATGGCGTCTGCACAGTTCACCAAGCAAAAAAAGGCGCGAAATGGTTGTCTGCTGCTCAGGGAGGGAGGGGTGAGGCTGTACCCAGAACCACACGCGACAATGATTTTTGCCCCATCAGGCACTGGGATCTCAACCCGGAAATGCCAAGGGGCGGGGGAGGCTGCGGGAACTATGGGATAGCTACGGGATAGCTACCCACAGTGCAACGCTCCAGAAATCGACGCTAGCCTCGGACCATGGACGCACACTACCGATTTAATGTGCGTAGTGTGGCCGCGCGCACTCGATTTTATAAAATCTGTTTTACAAAACCGGTTTATGCAAATTCGGAATAGTCCCGTAGTGTAGACGTACCCTTAGAGTAATGGAGCAATGGAAATTAAATGAGTTTACATGTAGTCCAATGAACTCTGTATACAGCTCATCTTGTAACTATACTTACCGGTAATCTAAATAACCTTTTTTATGCTTTGCTGGAATGGCATTTTCAAAAGGCTACATAGTAGTAAATGAGTGTATATGTCAGGAAGGATTTGCTAGACAAATCAAATCTTCCTGACAAGTACATCTCTTCATTACTATTTACTACACATCCGAGTTTGAAGGACAATTTTTGTGATCGGACCATTAACATTTACTGTCATTTTGGCAGTGTCTTCCAACTTTTCTTTCGCTTTGCCTCCTTTTTTGTGTGTGGCAGATTTTTCTTCTCAATAGAAGTCAGCTTTACAAGGAAGGATTATATCACCAATCTGTTAATGAGAGATTTCCCCCACCCCCTTCAAACTGGCTTATTGCACAGAAGGTTCTTAAATACAAAATAAAGGTTAAATACAAGGTTCCTAAGTACAACATTAAAAATTGAGTACAATTGCTGCCTTTGTAAACAAAACAAGATGGATTTTTATGAGAAGGTCACCATTCCTGGACAGGAATAGTCACATGATTTTCTTACCAAGGGCCAAATGGTCAGTGGATGTGAGTTGATGCAGCTCCATTGACTTCAAGCTGAGGCCCTGGCTCTAAAGCCTGACAACACTATGATCTGTGTCAATATCTTGTGCCTCTTTATTTGTATGATTGCTGTTTGATTCCATGAATAACTATGTAATCTCTCTCAGAGTAAAACCAACCACACAAGAGAATTCACCAATTTGGAGGTCTCCCTCCCTTCACTTTTCAACTGTATCATGGCAATGGTTACCATGAAATTATTCATGTACATGCTTGATATGAAACTTTCCATTAAAAGTGTTAAACAGAGAGGGTGAAACCCTAGCCCCATTGAAGTTTAATGGCAAAACTCCCATTGACTTCCTTGGGGTCAGGACTTCACCCAGAGACCCTGGTCTAGGGAAACATCTGAGGGTTGGTCACAGCAATTCATCGGGCTAGTCACTGAGTCTGAAGTTCCTTTATGGGGCAGAGCACCTGCACAGGGCCTGACTGAACTACTTCTGGGAGCACAAGTTCTATATGGACAAGTTCCAGTGCCTTTGGGCTAGGAAGTAACCCAGATAAAAATTATGGTGTCCAAGTAAGAGAGAGGAACATGTAAAAGAGGAGAAACCAAGGCCACAGGTGAGCGAGAGGGGAAGCAATGAGGCTTGCCCAGAAGCTTAGCACAGAGATAAACTGAGGATAACAAACACCTGCATGAAGTTTAACTCTTTTCCATTCAAGGACTTGTAAATTATTCAGTCTAGAAAATACCATATCACCAGTATCTTTTCCAGGACAAAAAATATCCCACTGCAAATACCACAAATCTGCTACCACTCAGTGATGAAGCAACACTTTATTAGACCTTCAAGGTAGAGGAAATCCCTTTGACTGTTACCAATGTGTTACCATCATTTTGGAACATTCACATATACTGTGTGAAATTCAATATACTTACCTACAAGCAGTGCTATGTCCCTTGAATGAGAATGAAAGGGAGGGAACAAAATGTACTTGGTAGTGTACAGTTAAATGAAGTTTGCCCAACCCTCCAAACCCTTACACACAAGTACAGTCCTTACTTGTCTGAGTGATAGCATAGAGTTGTATGCATGAAGATGGGCCTGGTCAATAGGATTTGGTCTAGGATTAAGTCTTTTTTTTTTCTTTTGGTCATTTTAGGGTGGTATGATGGGTGTTCAGCCTGGAAAGGGTTAATGAGTCTGAGAAGGGGGCCAATTATCCTGATAGCCTAATTCTTCCTCTGGCATGGCTTGATAGGCAATCCCTGATTCAAGGTGGAGCACAGCTGAGCAAAAGCAGGAGGGACTGGAATGAGGCTAGGAAGAGAGGAAAGAAGGGACTACTGTGTGGAAACCTGCAGTCACTGTCTCAGCTTAGAGAGGGGAAGGCGGAAACCTAGGGGGAGAGTAGAAACTGTAGGATCTTGGCCCTGAAGGATGGTGGATAAGGAAGCCTGATAAAGATGGAGTAGGAAGCAGTCCAGAGAAATAATAGCAAGGTTTATGCTGGAGCAAACCTTGGCTGCTGATTGTAGGGTCCCAGGACTGGAGCCGAAATTAGTGGGCAGGCCTGGGTTCCCCTACCTCACCACTGGGGAAGTGGAATAGCTTTGATTTGGACAACTGCAGGGAACTGTACCCGTTCAGCCAGTTCAGTGAGACTTTGATACCCCAGAAGAGGAAAACTATATAGTAACCTGGCAGGAGGGCCAACCCATGAAGAGGGAGCATCCTGACTCACACACAGGAAGCACTGTAACTCCTGGAGCATGAGAGAGGTTGCAGTGTGAACAAGAGACAGCAGTGGGGCATCTGACTGGGCAAAGCAATTCCCCAGATGTAGCCACAAGGAGGTTCTTCAGCTGTGAGTGAACCCTATGACAGATGTGTAGAAAGAGAACTAAAAAAAAAACCTGTTGCAACACGCAAGTGCAGCAAACACAGATATGGAAGATCAAACTAATAGCAGAGTGCCTCAGGCCTCATCATCAGCACTGTTGGAGATGGCTGGAAAATTCTGAAATAGTAAACATTCTGTCCAAAAACAAGGAATGCAGATGTTAATTCTGATTCCTGAATATTTATTATTGATTAGAAGTGTGGCTGACTGGAATCTGGAATTCCTGTTCCATGGAAAAAATCTGAAAGTTTCAAAAAATATCTCCTTCTGCATCTAAATAAAATTGACAACACTCCCCTCAGCTCTAGCTGGCAATCCCTTGGGGGAGTAGCTTAGAAACTCTGAGAATGCCAGCCCTGATAGGTGAGCTGGCTGGAAGACTCAATGAACCTGGCACATTCCTACTAAATGTGTTGATTTCAATGAATTGGCATTTTTCAACAGAAAAACAATCTGCTGGGAAATTCCTGACTAGATCTAATTAGAAAATCTTGGCTTTCATATTCCGCAATGAGTTTGTAGCGTTGGGATTTTAAAAGATTCTTTGATTTGTAAACTTGATATGGATTCAGAGACAGGATAAATATAGAACTCTGGGATGTCATTTTTACAGTTGCTTTTCTGACCATAATTGCACTGTAAGCTTGGAATCTTTCTTACACGTGTCCAGAAACATCCCTGAATGGTTAAAATCTAGTGGCTTCATTCACCACTGCATCTTATGTCAGCATAACCCCATTGTTTTGGTATTAAAACTGGAGTGGCACAGTGGTGGGTCATGCTTCTCGGTGTGTAACATTTTGAGTCTTGTTGCTTTAAATGAATTTTGCTGAACTGTGTAAAGAAGTAAATATGAAAACTGGATTACACAGAGCAGATCACTCATATCCAAGGCTTGATTCTGATTTAAACACTCTAGTGTGGTGGTATAACTTCATGGACATTAATGGAATTATGTAGGTACAACCCTGGTGTCTGAGCATGCCCAAAGCTTCTATTAAATACAGCTCAGTGGTGTATGGTTATTATATGGATTCAAGGTCAGATGTTCAAGGATATATAATGGCATAGCTCCATTGACATTACTGTACATCAGTTGAGGACCTGCCCCTATTTTTTTTAAAATGATTTAGCCCTCTTCATCTCCTCTCCTATTCCTCCTTGTATTGTCTTTTGTTGTTTTTTATTGTTTTGTGTTAGGCCCCAGACCTGCAAATATGCATATGAATAATTCAGTGGTACAGGATCAGGCCCTTGAGAGCATACTTTGCTCAGAAGGTCAAGGAGGCAGAGTTCAGGTTGAATATTCAACTTTCACCCTACTGACACTTGAGCCCTTGATTTTTTATCCTTAATGTTGCATTTATGCTTTGGGTTTTGTTTTGGGCTATTTTTCCCCATAGAATGTATTTTCTTTTGAAGTGGCTGGATTTATTGTTGAGCCTATTAAAAACAAACAAATAATGTATTGGCAAAGACCTATTCAAATGAATCATGAATATTGCATCTATGGCTATGTCTGAAAGTTCAATATGAATCTCCTTCAATAGAACTTTAGCCACTCAGACATAGCCAGCTGAAGCCAGGTAATCATGTTTGTCTTAGACATAGACACAAAAGATCAGACCATCTTTAATACAAATGGACTGGGAACAATGCCATAGATTGGGTTCTCTGAGGTTTCTTATTTTTCATTCTAGGGCATCATCATTGAAGCAAAAGAAAAGTAAAAATGCACCACTTGTAAATGTCTTTAAGTATCATCCTTCTAAGCTTAGCTTGGAGCTATACAGGGATACATCATTTCTTTTTAAAAGGCAATGAGGATGCAAGGACTGTCTGTCCTTTAGAAGGTTAAGATTTTGTTTAGACATATTTCCTCTCTCCTCACCCCCCACGTTTGGGGAATAACATTGGGAGGAAAAACTGTCTATGAACAAAACATATTTGTCTGCATAAAGATATTAACACCTCACAGTCTCCTTCAGCATTTCATGGGCTATGCATCACGTATTCCCACAACTCCTGGAAATTAGAGACTCAAGGTTCTGTGTTATTTGCTCAGTTCCAGGCAGTTGCTAATTACCGTCAGGTTAGTCAGCTCCATCTGCTGTACTCAGCCAAGGCCTAGAAACTTCACATCAGTTTTAGTCATCTTAATTTCCTCACTCCCACCCTTGCTTGGTGTCAGATTTTTCACTCAATCACAGGTTGGGAGAAGAGAAAAATATGGCCTGAGTAAAGGCTGACTGGAGACACCTGGCCACGGAAAGTGAAGCACCATAATGTGCTCCCCAGCTGATTTCAAAAAATAAATCTATTCCCTATGAGAATTCCCAAATCAAAACAGGGAAGGTGGACCTGCTGGAGACCTTCCAGCTTCTTTTCTTAATTACAAAAAGTGATTAGTTTCTCTACTGGGGAACTCAAAAGGCAGGTTTGGTATGAAATTGGTCAATCAACTGAAGGTTTTTTGTGGGTATCTTCTTGTTACAGAAAAAAAAAAAAACTAACCTGGCCACCTCAGTAATTTGTGTTTCACATGACATCCATGAATAACACATTTTAAATATTACTGGGATGGAAATAAAACACATCTTTCAAGCAAGCATTGGCAGCATATCAATCCCAAGTGTAATCATCCAGCAAAGACATATTTACCCATGAGACGACAAGAGCCCAGCCTCTGCTTTCCCATCCTTCACTGCTCCTGGTTTTCTCTCACAGTTTCTGCCTTTATTAGCTATGGTTTTTAAAATTTTATTTATTTTAGAAAATGCATGATGGCAGGACATTCAGCTGCTTATGAAAAATCCAATACCCCTCTGATTTAAATCAATACGATTTAACAGGTGCTTGTTTTGCTATTCAAATTTGAAAAATCACCACAATTATGTTTCTGCCATAATAAAGCACTCTTCAGATTAACGACCCCTGAAACTCCTTGTTCACCTGCTGTTTTTTTTGCTCACCTATGGGAATGCCTCCTCATGCTCTTCTGTAATATCTCTTCCACCTCCAGTAACACTCCTTTGTCTATTGTAACGTGGCCATTGCACAGTCTCATAGGAAGTACCACACTAGAGATGAACACAAAATGTGTAGCTGATAATTTACTTGAGGACTTTATTTGGTTGGGGATGTTACAAATCAGCAATAGAGTTGTGATAAATTAAGTAAAGCCCAAACAGTTACATGGTCAATAAATCTAGAGAAAAACAATTGTGAGCCAAACTCTGACTTTTTGTTGGTATTTTCAGTCTGGTTCTAGCTAGAAGCCAGAAGTGATAAAAGGGGGAAATGTTTCTGAAGAATTTACCAATTTTTTAGAATACTAAACAAAAAAAGTTTGAATTTTGGTTCAGTTTCACTTCTTGTTTTATCTCAGCTATTTTTGTCCATTTGGAGTTACACTTGGTTAGATGAAATGTAATAGGCAGCAGACTTAAAACAAAGAAAAATAAGTATTTCTTCACACCATACAGTCAACCTGTGGAACTTGTTGCCAGGGGATGTTGTGAAGGTCAAAAGTATAACTGGGTTCAAAAAAGAACTAGATAAGTTCATAGAGGATCCATCCATCGATGGCTATTAGCCAAGATGGTCAAGGATGCAACCCCATGCGCTGGGTGTCCCTAAACTTCTAACTGTCAGAAACATCTAGCACCGGCCACTATCAGAGACAGAATATTGGGCTAGATGGACCATTGGTTTGATCCAGTATGGATATTCTTATATTATATTAACTGGAATAATACAGCAGAGAATCAAGTTGCCCATTCTCAATAGTTTTCTAGCCTAATACTGGAGACTCAAACCTCTTAAGGCTCATGCAGATCTAGTTACAAATTAAGGATCTGTGCCTGCAACTTCCTGAGAGCATGCAGATCTCTAAGCACATGCGAACCACCATGATGCAAAGAGATGTGTTCAGGTAGATCTCTTTACTGTGTGGTGCCTCCTTTAAGTCAATGGGGGCTAAATGTGAGTAGACAGTAGAATCAGGGACTCTGTATGATATCAGATGTCTGACATAAAATTGTCCAATGGATCTGTGGTTTTGTTTACAGATAAGATCTAATCAGCACTTCAGTCTTCAGCCTTGAGTTCCAAGAGTAAATTGGCTGTGAGCTGAAATGTGGCACATAAGGACTAGGGATTGTTCTCTTTCCTCCCTACCCCCATCCTGCCCACACACACTTTACTGCCATCTGCTTGACTGTTTTTAAATTTCAGGAATACAGGTAAGAAAAGATTTTGAAAGCTTTTAAAAATTATAATGAATAAATGGTTGCAATTTATAAGCATCCCATTTTGGCAATGTCAGGTCCCTAGTGTGGCTGATTTCCATTGTGCCTTTTAAAATAGATAAATGATTGCAAATAATGAAGATTAAAAAGAGGCTATTATTGAAAGCCCAGTAACAACAACTTTACCAAAAGATAATCAGTGGCTTATTGTGCATACACAGCATGGTTTGCTGATTGCATATTAACAGAAAAAAAACAATATGCTGCATAATCTCCCTGTGACATAAGGGCCTCAACCTTTCAGTTCTATGGTGAGTGGTGTCAATTATTTGTGGATTAAATATTCACAACAGCATACACAGACACAACTGATTGCAATAGTCTTGAAGAACCATGAAATCCTGTTACATCAATCACTGATCTCAGGTTCCTTCAATAGTCATGATAAGGTAGTTAAGATAAGGTAAGTGTAGTCTTGTGAACTTCCTTGTTTTTGTATGTTCAATTCAGATCCTTTTTTTAAACATATCTTGTATGTGGTTTAGCTGAAAATGTTGGTACCATGCAATAGTTTTGGTCCACAAATCCTTACAAATACACCTCCCACTGAACTCAGTGAAAATTTTGGGTGCACAATCTAAGCAGGATCAAATTCTATTATTTAATGTTGGGCTTGAATTGATTAAAAGTCTGCCTAAAATGGAATGGGATGAGTCTTTGCTGGGAATTGTCATTATATAGTGTTGTAGCCAGGGTGGTTCCAGGATATTAGAGACACCAGGTGGGTGAGGAAATATATTTAGCTTAGCATTACTGCTATATAGGTTAGTTTCCCAGACCTGAAGAAGAGCTCTGTGTAAGCTGAAAAGTTTGTCTCTCTCTCACAAACAGAAGTTGGTCCAATAAAAGATATTACCTCACCCACCTTCTCTCTATGATATAGTGAATCAGCCTTTTTTATACATGAGCTATTTATTAAAAGGAAAATGCTACTAAAATACAGGTAAACAGGCTTGCAAACAACTCCCGTCCCAACTTTGTCTCTCTTGTTTACCAGGCATCAAGCCTGTCTGAAACTCGTTACAACACAGAGACATATAGTAGCTGTAAAATGTTTTTTGCAAGAAACATCAATGATGCTGTGGAGAAAATGGCAATGACATTTTGGGATGTATTAACAGGAGTGCTGGATGTAAGACAGGGAAGTAATTTTTCCACTCTACTCAGCATTGGTAAAGTCACAGCTGAAGTGCAGTGTCCAGTTTTGGAAGCCCCATTTAAAGAAAAAAATGAATAAATTGGAGAGAGTACAAAGGAGAGCAACAAAAATGATAAGAGGCTTAGAAACCCTGATCTATGAGAAAAAGTTGAAAGAATTGGACATATTTTACCCCAGAGAAGAAAAGGCTGAGGGCAGACATAAGTCTTCAGATATATAAAATACTGTTATAAAAAGGATAGTGCTTAATTGTTTTCTGTGTTCACCAAGGGTAGGACAAGTTGTAGCAAGGAGGATTCAGGTTAGATATTAAATATCCTTATAGTTAGAAATAATTTCCTAAGCACTGGAACAGGTTAGTTAAGGAGGTGGTGGAATCCCCATCACTGGTGATTTTTAAGAACCAGTTAGACAAACAATTGCCAGGGATGGTCTAAGTATATTTAATCCTGCCTCAGCATGACGTAATGGACTGAGGTCCCTTCCAGCCCTCCATTTCTATATTATTATGGGAAAGAATAAGATAAGGACATGCTTTATGAGCTTTTACATGGTTTTTCCTAATTTTATGACTTCATCCAAGCCTCACTGGAAACAATTACGTAGACTGTAAGCTTTCTGGAACAGTCTTTGTGTTCTGTATTTGTACAGTGTCTAGCACAATGGGGTCTTGGAACATGACTGGGCTTATAGGCAGTACTGTAATACAACTAATAATAAATAACTGTGCAACATTACAGAAGCAGTGCTGGGTAAATATATTCTTTTCAATCAGTCAATTTCCTTTACATGTATTATTTAATACGTCTAATTTGTTTATAAAATGCTGGATTTCTCTGGCTAACACAATAGGTCTCATATAATACACTGACTTCCTTAATAGATAAGTTTTCTCCTGTACTTCTGGTGCACTTCTGGTATTTACTGACTCTACAGCTGTACTAAATTTTAATTTACAGAAGTTGCAAAGAAACGTTAGTCCTGAATAAGACCTATTATGCAGCTTGACCTGTTGTCTCCATTGAGTAACGGTCTCCTCTGTCTGTAATAAGGAAAATAGTAGTACGTTGGTATCTCACAGGGCTTTGGTTAGTGTACAGGTTGCTCTAGTGCATTTCCTATCAATGCAATCACTAAAAATCAAGGAAATCACCAGTTATCACAGCTCATACACATGCCTTAACACTGACATACTATATGATGCAAGCACCCAGATTCCTTAATGTCACAAGCCCCTTTATATTTCCAGTATAAGCAATCACAATGAACATGTGGAATTCCTCAAGCACACACCCTTAACTCTAATCTTACGCATTTTTATGTGCAAACACATCAAAGACTTTGTCAATACACATGTTCTACTTATTGAATGCTGAGCTTGCCAACCCAATTTGCGGCAGCCTCATCAGCAAAGTGAGGAGCCCTGAGATCACCAGCAAATCTGGTCCAGAGAGCAGTCAACAGTGATGTGTGATGCTGTCTGTCCGTGGCCAGAGCCACATGTAGGATCCTCTCATTGGTCCCAGGTGTGAAGGCTGGCTCCAGATTGACCTTGGCCCATTCAAAATCAGTTCATAAGATCCCATGAGCAGTGTGGCAAATCAAAGCCAGGTACACATATGGTTGGGTCAGTTAAAAAAGACTGGTTTCTCACATCAGTTGCAAACCATTCTTCAAGCCACATCGACATCTCGGAAAAATCCAGGTAAGGCAAGTGAGCCCACGAGTGACTCAATGACTGGAATGCTCTTGGGTGATTGAAAAGGTTTCTGTGTGGTGGTAGGTTTGGGTTTGCCCTAATCTTCTCAACCACTTTGGTGGTCGTGGCCTCATAATGGATGTGTGGAGGAATGATGTTGCTTAACACAAGGAGCCACAGTACTGGAGTGGGTTGAATCATCCCAGTTACAATGTGCATGGTTGAATGTAGTCATGTGTCAGCCAACTTGACATTAAATGAATGGAGCCAGAGGGAGCACAGTATTCTGCTGCAGAGTAATAGAGGGCTAAACCAGAAGGTCAGAGTTAAAGCCTTTGCTCTCAAGGCAGTGCCAGCCAGTGTGCTTAGAAGGTTGTTATACAGTCTCACCATAGCTGCAGTTTTCCTCTGTTATTTAAGATATGTGAGAGAACTATCTCGGATTACATTGAGGTAGATCGGGTAAGATTTGTGTTTCAAGCACTCTCTATTGCAAAAGATATTCAGTTCTTGGGCTACTCTGGCATTGTAAAGATGGAACGCACTCAAAACAGTCTTGGTCACACTTGCTTATAAATGCCACCAACTACAGTATCTTAATCAAGTCAGCATTTAGAAAATCTTCAAGTTCTGGGAATGACAGCCCTTGGATGCATAAGCAAATGACATCTGTGTACATGAACTTGCAGGACTGGGTATGTGGAAGATCATTTTTATACAGGTTGAAAAGTGTCAGTGTAAGAACAGAGCCTTCGGGTAGACTTATGGGTACTCATAGGCTTATAAGGCTCAATCAAAAACCCATGATTTCAGTGGTTATTAGATCAGACCCTACAGATGTGTGAGTAGTAGTAATATACTATTTGTACATGCAAATGTATGGAATTGGAGATAAGAGTGTGTGTTTAAGTGTCAACAAAATTATTAGACAGTGTAAGTCACACATTACTTATACAAATGGATGGACTTTTTTGTCATTAAACTTTAAAACAAAATACTTGAAACTGTCCCTACCTCTTGAGAACTACAGCTTTAGCTGTATAGAAAGTGAGAGCTGCAGGCTAGAGAGCAGTGACCCAGGGACACAGAGACGTACAGAACCATGAACTATTCCGGAACCACAGAATGAAATTATGTATTGTTACCAATATTAAGGTGGATTTAGGATCCATAGATCAGTCCTTCCTGTCATACAGCTGCCCTCTTTGTTTCACTGAGCACCCTGTGAACTATAACTGAAGGGAATCTGAGTTCTGCAACTCTGGGAAGAGAATTTTCAGGGAGCATTAGCAGGTTATAAAAGGTTTGGAGGACATATGTTCATTTCACTCTCTCCATCCCCAGACTCCTTTATGGTTATTGCTAGACATCTAACATATCCTTGTAACGAGCTTCAATAAGAAAAGCTATTCCATATTAATCATTTCATTTTTGCCCATTTTGACCTTCCTTTTCACCATTCCCCCTCTCTCTCCCTCCCCATCTCCTTTCTTTTAACAAAGTGGCTGTTTGCTTACTCTGCCATTGATTGCAGATTTGTTTTACTTTTAGTGTGTTAAACTTTTGAACAGCACCCCTGGCACTATATAAAAGAATCAAATGTATTTCATCTATCCATTCTAAATTCAAAATATACTGGGCACTGTCATGTCCCAGCATACTGGGGAAACAAATAAATCAAACTGTATTGAGCTTTACAAGTGGGGGACATAAACAATGATCTTCATTGGGCATGTCTACATTGTATTAATATTCATAGAGAACCAACTAAACTCACAATATCCTGTCCCAGCATGCACTGAATTAATTGTAAAATCTGAGCTGGATTTTCTTGGATCATTCTCTTCTTTCAAAGTCCTAGTCAGGAATTTGGAAGGAATATTTGTTACCTAGGATATTACAGGCAATATTATCTTGAAGGACATCAAATGACTGCTTTGATTAATGCTGTCATTTTATTCCTGAAAGAGGGACTGTTTTGTGCACCTGGACATGGTATCCCAGCTTCAGCCCAAAAATGAACACAAATTAATGCAAAAACAAGGGTATTACTTAAGTGAAGTAAGATGAGTTAGCTTTGATCTAAAGATGTGCTTCTAGAGTTTAGACAATGAAAACTACTGGTAGGTTTATGTCATGGACTGTTTAAAAATAGAGATGTGTGGGTTGTAAAATATCTGCTGTGACACTGTTCTGATTGACTAATTATCTGCAACAAATTTTGGGTCCAATTCCTGCTCTCCAAACCCTTTTAGAATTCACCAGAGGGTGATTTTTTGGCAGGCTGTCAGCAAGAAAACAGGAAAAAGAGTTAGGAAACATTAATAAAAGTTGAAAACAACAGCTTCTGAGGCATTTGAATCATCATTCAAGTACTAGAGAAAAGACCGCTAGATGAGGAAATAGGAAAACAGAGTGAGAATAGATAAGAAAAGATCAGAAAGAAAGGAAAGCTACATTTGGGAATCTGATGACAAATAAAAATTATTCACATCTTTTTTTCTTCTTCTAAGCTTCCATGGGTAGTGTGTCTCAAGTACCCAGAGAATGAGGTCACATGTTCCATATTTGCAAACATACCTACCGTGTTTAAAAACACACGCCATAACAGAGCCCCATTTTTGTTTGCTATAACTGGGAAAATCATTACGGCCTAGCTGAGGGAGGAGGAAGACACTAACAGCCACTGAGAAAAAGACAAATTTGAAGACCACGAGGAAGGCAACTAAAGTAATAACAACAAAACTAACTCTTTTACAGGTAGGGATAGGGAAGATAGGAATTTCTGATATTTTGTCACTAATAATTTATCCCCATATGTCTCTGCATCATCCCTTCCATCACACCACAAAAAAGAAAAATATGTGCACACATGCAAGTGTAAACAGCGTGTTGAAAAATGTAAAACACACTTTGCATATAATTTTGAAGTCATTTGTATTTCACGGGTTTTGAAAAGGGAGTGATTTTTCATTTGTTCAAAAGACTGCATGATTTTGTTATTAAAAATGTATCTTCTTTTCCTGTCCCCCCCCCCGTTTTCCCCCCCATTTTGCCACTAAAAAATGGAGGGATGATAAACCTAAAAACAGTTTCATCAAATAAAATAAAAATGTAAAATACATTCACAAAAATTTGAAAAGACTTTTTAACTGAGAAGTCTTTCATTCAGAAAAATTTGGCTAGCTTTATACATGAACATCTGAAAAATCTCACAATATGACAATATTTCATAAAAAAAAGGACTAGAAACTAACATAGTCCCTTGGTGTCCTAATCATGGATCACATTCTGATACTTTAGGTCACGCTATATACTAACAATGGGACTATTCACAGAGGTATACTCAGTGTCAGTATGCAGATCAGAATTTGCCTCTGTCCATCTGTCACCTTTGTTAATGTTCAAAGATACTCACTGGACCACAGAATAGTATATAATATTATAGTAACAGTACTATATATTTTTGACTATACAGTTGAACCCTGTTATGTCGCCAGCCTAGGGGTTTGCCAAAAATAGTCGAGATAACCGATGATCGAGATAAACCCTTATCCACCCCCCCACCCCTGAACTCCCCTGCCCTCTCTCCAACACCCCCTCCCTGCCCCCTTACCGCGGTGCCTGCACGTGGCTGGATCCGGCGAAGCGGGACGGGGAAGCGGGGCCGGGCGGCCGTGGACGGGGACCCGGAGCCGGGCAGCCAAAGAAGCGGGACCCGGTAAGCGGGCCGGGCGGCAGGCGAAGCGGGACCGGGTAAGCGGGGCCGGGCGGCAGGCGAAGCGGGACTGGGTAAGCGGGGCCGGGCGGCAGGCGAAGCAGGGACTGGGTAAGCGGGGCCGGGCGGCAGGCGAAGCAGGGACTGGGTAAGCGGGGCCGGGCGGGCGGGCGGCAGGCGAAGCGGGGACCGGGTAAGCGGGGCCGGGCAGGGACCGGCGAAGCGGGGCCAGGCGGCGAAGCGGGGCCGGGCGGCGAAGTGGGGACCGGGTAAGCGGGGCCGGGCGGGTGGGCGGCAGGCGAAGCGGGGACCGGCGAAGCGGAGCCGGGCGGACGGGTGGGCGGCGAAGTGGGGACCGGGTAAGCGGGTCCGGGCGGGCGGGGACCGGGTAAGCGGGGCCGGGCAGGGACCGGGTAAGCGGGGCCGGGCGGGCGGGCGGCAGGCAAAGCGGGGACCGGCGACGCGGGGCGGGTTGGCGGGGGGGGCGGCGACGCGGGGACCGGGTATGCGGGGCCGAGCGGGCGGGCGACGAAGCGGGGACCGGCGAAGCGGGGCCGGGCGGACGGGCGGGCGGCGAAGCGGGGACCGGGTAAGCGGGGCCGGGCGGGCGGGCGGCAGGCGAAGCGGGGACCGGCGAAGCGGGGCCGGATGGACGGGCGGGCGGCGAAACGGGGACCGGGTATGCGGGGCCGAGCGGGCGGGCGGGGACCGGGTAAGCGGGGCCGGGCGGGCGGCAGGCGAAGCGGGGACCGGTGAAGCGGGGCCGGGCGGGCGGCGAAGCGGGGACCGGCGAAGCAGGGCCGGGCAGCGAAACGGGGACCGGGTATGCGGGGCCGTGCGGGCAGGCGGGGACCGGGTATGCGGGGCCGGGCGGGCGGCGAAGTGGGGACCGGCGAAGCGGGGCCGGGCGGACGGGCGGGCGGCGAAGCGGGGACCGGGTATGCGGGGCCGGGCGGGCGGCGACGCGGGGACCGGGTAAGCGGGGCCGGGCGGGCGGGCGGGGACCGGGGATGCGCGGCCGGGCGGCGAAGCGGGGACCGGCGAAGCGGGGCCGGGCGGACGGGCGGGCAGCGAAACGGGGACCGGGTATGCAGGGCCGAGCGGGGGGGCGGGGACCAGGTATGCGGGGCCGGGCGGGGCGGGCGGCGAACCGGGGACCGAGTATGTGGGGCCGGGCGGGGGCGGCGAAGCGGGGAGCGGCGAAGCGGGGCCGGGCGGACGGGCGGGCGGCGAAGCGGGGAGCGGCGAAGCGGGGCCGGGGGGACGGGCGGGCGGCGAAGCGGGGACCGGGTATGCGGGGCCGGGCGGGCGGGCGGTGAAGCGGGGACCGGCGAAGCGGGGCCGGGCGGACGGGCGGGCGGCGAAGCGGGGACCGGGGAAGCGGGGCGGGCGGGCGGGTACGCGGGGAACCGCGGGGCTGGGGAGCTGGGGCTAGGGCAGGAGTCGCGTGGCCGGGGAGGGATGCGGCAGGAGCCGGGCAGGGCCCCCGCCGGAGTTACAGTCAAACCCATTTATCTCGACCTCGGTTAGTGGCAAAAGCTCTTCTGTGCTCGAGATATTAGGGTTCGGCGAGATTAAAGAATCGACATAACCGATGAGAAACCGATAAGACAAAGAGGGAGTTTGGCGGTTCCACTACTAAAACGTCGACTTAATAGGGTTGGCAAGTTAACCGAGGTCGAGATAAATGGGTTCGACTGTATTATATTTATGTTCCTTCTAAGGCTCCTTTACACTGCTATAGATACAAAGGGTCTGAAAATACATGAGAAGAAGGCCCTATATATCTGATTTGGGTGCTTTGTAAGCTACTTGCATCCCTATATGACCATGGCCAAACTAAATTGCAGATGCCACATTTTGAAACCCTTACTCTATAGCTCTATGTAGCTTGGGGTTTAGTCACAACACTAGAAGAATGGCTTTCCTACACTGGCAATTGAAGCCAGATTATGTGCTCATGCTAGCAGTCTCTAGTTCTGAATATGTGGTGGCTTCAGTGAAGGGTCCTTGTTTCTGTTTAGAGCCGATGGAAAATCAGAATTTCAATCCTATAGGACAGTGTTTCCCAAACTTGGGACACCGCTTGTTTAGGGAAAGCCCTTGGCAGGATGTGCCGGTTTGTTTACCTGCCGTGTCCACAGGTTCAGCCGATTGCGGCTCCCACTGGCCGTGGTTCGCTGCTCCAGGCCAATGGGAGCTGCTGGAAGTGGTGGCCAGTACATCCCTCGGCCCACACCACTTCCAGCAGCTCCCATTGGCCTCAAGCAGCAAACCACGGCCAGTGGGAGCCACGATCGGCCGGATCTGCGGATGGGGCAGGTAAACAAACCGGCCTGGCCTGCCAAGGCTTTCCCTAGACAAGTGGCATCCCAAGTTTGGGAAACGCTGCTATAGGACATTCCAATATTTCAACAATTATTTTCAATCTGAATTGTGATGACAGGTTCGCATATCTAAACTTTATAATGAATAATAAAAGATTATGAAAACTTTTGATTTGGAAATCTTGAATCATTTTTGTTTTGAGTTCATTCAGAATTAGACTATATCTGTGTGAGCTCCGGTGGTGCACTGCAGGAGCTCAGTCAGTGGGGAGACTGAGGTATCTCATGGAAGATATAAGCCAAGTAGGGAGCCCAGCCCATAGAGGAGGATGGGGGCATAGGCACGCTAACTACAACTTTCATGAGACACTGTAGCAGCTCTGGTGGATTCAAACTAATGCAAACACAACCTGAAACAAAATATTTTGATTTTTTTTTCCTGATAGCAAATTGAAAAATTTAAACAAATCAACATATTTGTATGGATTTTTTTTGTGGAAACTCCATTTTCCATCAAAATCATAGACAGAAAATTCCTAATCAACTCTAGTTCTGGTATTTGCTTCACTTCTTCAACAGAGTTTGAGTTTGTTGATCATCAGGGTATTGTCGTATAGCTACTTATCTTTTCTCTGACTTCTGCCTCAAGGGGTAAGAGCAGGGAATATTTATGTAATATTTAAATGTCTAAATCTGGGTTTCGGTCTTCTTGATGAACTAATATAGTGTGTGTTTTTAAGCTTTATATTAGGGCTGTCAATTACTTGCAGTTAACTCATGTGATTAACTCAAAAAAATATTTGAGATTTTAAAAAGTAATCATGATTAATTGCAGTTTTAATCACATTGTTAAACATTAGGATACCAATTGACATTTATTAAATATGTTCGATGTTTTTCTACATTTTCATATATATTCTGTTCTGTGTTGTAATTGAAATCAAAGCATATTATTTTTTATTATAAATAACTGCACTGTAAATATGATGAACAAAAGAAATAGTATTTTTCAATACACCTCGTATAAGTACTGTAGTGCAATCTCTGTTGTGAAAGTGCAACTTACAACTGTAGATTTTTTTGTTACATAATCGCACTCAAAAACATAAACACTTTTGTAGCTGGCATTGCAAGGTGTTTACGTGCCAGATACGCTAAACATTTGTATGCCCCTTTAAGCTTCGGTCACCATTCCAGAGGACATGCTTCCATGCTGTTGATGCTCATTAAAAAAATAATGTGTTAATTAAATTTGTGACTGAATTCCTTGGGGGAGAATTGTATGTCCCCTGCTCTGTTTTACCCGCATTCTGCCATATATTATGATCTTATGTTTTGTCACAATATCTGTATAAAAGAAAATTGTCTGTATATCTAATTTATTTAAGTCATTTAAAATTACCTTCTCCTTTCCTATGCTCCCTCCCCTGCACCCCAAATAATCATGGTACACAAAATATAACAACATCAGGACTTGCTAGATCAAAATTAACTTTTTCCAACAGTTTATACATAAAATTCCATAAAGGCTGTTCTGGCTATAGCTGGGGGAAAGCTTGGAATAAAATATGAACCAATCCAATAAATATAAAATATGTGTTTTATTAACTTATATTGTGTTTCAAATAGGGTCAATGGAAGACTTTTTTTTTCTAGTAACAACTATTATTTGATCTCATTCATTTTGACATCATTCTGTCCCCAGGATTCTTCCCCTCAGACCATAAACCTATGCTTTGAATATTACTCCTGGGGGAATTCTGCGTCACTGCATGTACACAGAATTCATGTCCCCCACAGATGTCTTTGCTTCCCCGCAGAAAAATGACTTCTGATGGGGGAAGCATAGGGAAGCCACAAGAGCAATCACAAGCCCCTCCCCGGCAGTTGGTTTGGGCACCTGGAGCAGCCTGTAGAGATCTAAATCACCACCAGGAGGGGTTGAGGGGCTGGGCAGTCATCCATACACAGTCCCTCTCACTCACTATTGGGCTTCGGGATGTTTCTGAGGAGGTAGGTGTAGGGTAGGCTTTGCCCCCACAAGCAGAGCAGAATGTAACAGCCTGCCTGCTTATTAAATTATTTCCATTGTCTTTGTGAATTGCCCCAAGAGTATAAACGGGAGTAAAAGTTTAAAGGCTCCTTTACATTGCCAGAATGGTATAAAGGACAGTATGAGCTTTTAAATGCTTATGGTGCTTTAGTGATTAGGACTGGTCTAAATTTTTGGACTGATAAAATGTGTTCCATTCTACTGACCTTTCTGGTGATGGTCAGTGCACAATATAAATTGTGAGTTTGTTTCCCCAACCCTCACTTGCTCTTCAGTTGCCTATGATGTAACACTGAGCATATGGCTGCATATATTTGTTGACTAAAAGCTAGAAATAAAGGGTCAAACCTAGCTACATTACTATTAGGCAAGGGGGTTTCCTCTAATACTCCTCATTCCCATTCTCCATCCATTGTATTGTAGTTTAAATAAATTACCTAAATAAATGAAACCAACATGATTACATTGTGCTATTCTGATGCAGAATTTTGCAGAATTTTAAAATATTGTGTGCAGAATATTTAGTTTTTTGACACAGAATTCCCCCGGAGTAGAACATGGAGTGTGATTCTGAAGAGCTCTATATAAAACTAATGTAAAATTTGTGAGCACTTAAATAAAAATGTATTCTAACACAAAGAATGTGTTTTTTTATATAGGTTGTGTTAACAACATGTGTTAATAAGTAAAATGAAGTTAGATAGCTCATACTTTTCTTTAACAGCATCCAAAGTGAGAGAGATAAATGGAGAACAATTGTGATAATCAGTTTAGATCAAAGGACTGAGTTTGTGAGCTTCTACGAGACACTAAGTAGACTTAGTCCACAATGGAGGAGAAGGAGGAATCAAAAATGTAAAATGTTTTCATATTGAAGTTTGAAAATAACTGATTTTTCGTTTCTTTTTAATATTAGAAAAGCTTTTAGCAACATTTTTGGATGCAAAACTTTTTTTCAGCTTTCCTCTCTTTCCTCCCCTCTCCTCCTTTTTTCGCACTTTACCTCTGAAAAAGAGGGGGTGGAGATGGGAAGGAAAAGAAGGGGTAGAAAAGGGTAGGGGGATAAAAAAGAAACATTTTGGTTTTCATTTTTTTGGGGTGGTGGGAATTTACTTTAAAAATATCTTTCACATTTTTTTCACTTTGCTATGAAAACTGAAAGTCTATTTTTTGTTTGAAAAATTGTGACTAGCTATACTTTATAAATTTGAGCTTTATGATAGGCCATAGGGGAATTAGTGAGTAACCTGTTAAGCATGGCTTATAGTAGATGTTTTTCTTCAACCTACCAACTGTTGATAACTCTGACTCCAGTAATAGTGAGATCATTGGTGTAGACTAGTTGGCAACGATTTAACCACTGTGTAGATTAGTGCTGCTTAGAGCAGATTAAAATGCCAGTGGTCACTTGTGCTTTATTTATGCTAAGGCTCCTGTTCCTCATGCCACCAGTGGATCTGCCCCAATGTTATCAACAATGGGAAATATTAAGCAAAAATATTTAGTGTTAATAAGGCCTTGTCACTCCTTTAATCAGAGCTCTTGAGGAATCTTAATAGAACCTCACAGCCATTTTTCTTCTCCCCTGAGATTTTTGTTTCTGTGCTTGTACTGCCAGCTAGAACAATCTAGTGCCAACAAGGAGGTTTCCACAGTTAGTAAATCAGGAAACTTATATCAAAAGCATAGTATTAATTATAAGAAAGCAAGGAAAACAATTCTGCCACTCTCTATACAGCCGTATAAGTCACTGTAACCCACTGAATCACATACTTGGAAACTGGCCTTTCCCCAGGTATTTCCCAAGTAGTTTATGGATCTTCATAAAAGGTATATGTGACACAGAGCCCCCTTGCAAATAGCCCTGTATTCTTCGTAAACAACTCTCACCAGAGATCTGAAAAAACTCACTACACCAAACACATGTCATACAGTAACTCGTAAGGTATCTACAAAAAGCTTGTAACTTGTCAAGATTCATACCCTTATATATATGGGTAACATTTAAGGAGCAATGTTTTTATATTGCAAATATGCTTTATGGACTTAGAGTAAAAAGTAGTCACCTAGCGGATAATATGTCTCAGTGATAGTCCCTTCAGGCAGGGTAGACAGACCTTACCCCATTTAGCCAGTGGTGTGATGCAAAGCTCAATTGTTTAGCTTTGCTCCATCACAAGAATTTCCATGGGAAACCATCAGAGACAATCAAAACCCCTTGGAGGTTTAGAAAAAAAGGAACGTTACCACAAGACCGATTTCACCCTCTCTATGAATAGAAACAAAAGTCTGTCTGCATAACACAGAGGAAGGAGAGGTCCTCAGAATCCTTTCGCCGAGGAGCTATCGAGAGGAATGGGGGTGTTCTCATGAACAATCTGATCCTGGTTCTAGTAAAGCCAGCCAACTCTGCAACAGACTCAATTTGGAGGCGGGGGAACCTACTTTATTAGATAGGAAAAATAGCTATTAAGTGTAGACCCAGGTTCGCATTTTAGGATTTTGTTTTGACTTGTGATAATTTGTTTCCATCACACTCTCGTGTTTCTAATTAAGTCCTTATTCTTTCTTAAATACCACAATTGCTGTGCATTATTCAGGAATGGTGGTTCAAGGTTAAACTGGGGTACACTACTCCTTTGGGGACAGAAGATCTGGGATGTCTGTTACTAGCCAGTGTCAGCGGCTGGAGATCATGGGGGCAATTCAAAGGGACTTGAGGACTGGGGTGCACCTATTGTTAACCTGCAAGGCAAAGACAAGGCTGGCAGAGCCCAGAGGAGATTGCTTGAGGGTCTGAAAGGTGGGTGTTCTTAGTGAGCTGATACACAGGCAAGATTCCCTCATGCTGGAGACAGGGGATAACAAGGAAGCCATGACAGTGCCCTGGAAGCCATGACAGTGTGTTACGCTGGATGAACTACAAATTTGCTGGGGCAAGGTGGAGAGCTCTTGGAAAGAGGCAGGTAGCTGTGCTGTGAGGGTAGTCAATATGGAGCCAGATTGGATCTATGGCTCCTTGATGCCAGCCACTGCTGCTATTACTGGGGAAGGGCATGCCCTTAGGACACAAACCCCCAAAATCTGCACTGGGTGACCAATGGCTGGACCAGGTCAAATTTATATTGGCTCATTAGCTCCCAGTCTGGCTGCTGCTGCTGCTACTCTCAAATAGTGAGGGGTCTGAGATGCAGCCCTAGACACTCAGAACCGTGGGATGCCTCCTGTATGGCCTATCTTTAATACCAGTCCTGGCAGTCAACACAAAACTCCAATGGGAGCAGCATCCTCCCACCGCTCTTGTTACAGTGTTCTTGGCATCTCAGCTAGTGGATAATACCAACCATAAAAGACTATATAATTTTGCCAAACAATTACTTTGTGTTAATAAATAGTGTAGTTTATCAGTTTCCAGAAGAGGAAGCTAATTTGCATACTACCCTGGTGTTTTATGGCCATGTTAGCTTAACTGCTTTAAAAGCACATTTATCAAGTCATTCCTCTGAGTCTTGCTATGGGTTCACAGAAGCAATGAAGAGTCATGCTGGGGTAGAGGGTTACCATAACTTAGAACCACATTACTGTGAACCTGGTCATCTGTTCATATCAGCATTTATATGGAAACTTGAAGCTGTCATGCACGGAGAACATAAATACATTTCAACCAAGGCTTATGAACTACTATTCTTAATAAGACTAAACTAAAGGATAGATTTATTCAAGGTTTCTTCCTCGCACTTCTAGGCATGTAATTTTCTACTCTCAGCCTTGTTTATTGGCTCCACTGTGCCAAGTTCTGGGAGCACAACTGACGTTTATGCTGTCAACACTGCTACTTTTAATGTGATGTCTTACATACCAAAGGCTGCCATTCTGCAGCATGGTCTCTGAAAAATGAAACACAAGGAGCAGAGTGATAAATTTAAAATGTGTCCAGTTGGGAGAGGTGTCCATGTGCCGCAGGAATCAGTGTTTGGGTCTTTAACAATTTCATTAGTGGCCTGGAGGAGGGAGTGGTTATATATTAATAACATATTTTAATATAATGTGTGGCTAATGGAAAGAGGCAATGCATCTCGTGGGCTGAGCATAGAACTGGAAGCCAGAAACTTCTGAGTTCTCTTCCCAGCTTTGACAATGAGTTGCTGTGTGACCTTCAACAAATCTCTTATATCCAAATTAAAGGCTCTCCTTTAATTTGGATGCCTGCATTTTTGGGTTTAGTGTCCACATAAGCCACCATACACTGGTTTTCAGAGGTGCTGAACATACACGCAGGGCCGGCTCCAGGCCCCAGCATGCCAAGCGCGTGCTTGGGGCGGCATACCGTGGGGGGCGCTCCGCCAGTCGCCGGGAGGGTGGCAGGCGGCTCCGGTGGACCTCCCACAGGCGTGCCTGTGGAGGGTCCGCTGGTCCACGGCTCCAGTGGACCTCCCGCAGGCGTGCCTGCGGAGGGTCCGCTGGTCCCGCGGCTCCGGTGGACCTCCCGCAGGCATGCCTGCGGATGCTCCACCAGAGCCGCAGGACCAGCGGACCCTCCGCAGGCACGTCTGCAGGAGGTCCGCCGGAGCCGCGGACTGGCGACCGCCAGAGTGCCCCCCGCGGCGTGCCGCCGTGCTTGGGGCGGCGAAATTGCTAGAGCCGCCCCTCCATACACGGTTCCTTCAATATAATTGATATCAGACCAGGTTCACTCCCTTGACTCCAAAAAGTGCACACAGAAATAACTTGTCTTGAGCATAGTATCAATCCATATCAATGCTGCCAACATTCATCACCTCTTCTCCTTGCTCAACCACAGGGAGTCAGGAAATCTGAGGCAGCTGCTGAAAACAGGTCACCTGCACCCACCACACATGCTGCTGGTGCCAAGTCATTGGGCAAGTTGGAAAGAACATGTTTAACTGTGTTTCATATGGATTATTAATGTAGCTGTGCTAAGATATTAATAACATTATCTCCGTGGTGGTCCCATACCACTGAGCCACAAAGGTCAACTACACCAGGTATTAGAAAGAATAGCACCAGGAAAAAAAAATCCAATCTCTTTTAAAGTGACAGGTCTGAGCACTCCTACATTTTAATATGTTATTGCCATTGTTGCATGACATAGAATTTTTTTCCCTGATCATATTTTTTTCCTTATCATATTTGCTATTAACATGTTACTTTTTTGAATGTCTTCTCTGAAAAGAACTCTGGTTGAAATTTTTCAAACTGTCTAAGGGATTCAGACACCCAGTACACGTTCATTTTAATGGGAATCAAGCATAAAATCCCTTAGGTAGCTTTGAAAATCTGGGCCTCTGAGTATACAATTTCATACCATTACAATAGCATGAAATATGAGTGCCAGCAACGGCATAGCCAGTTCTACAAACTCAGATAGAAATGTAGGATTCTTCTCTTGATCCATCCTGTTATTCAGGCCTCTAGCACTGCTAAAGCAGTTGAGTTAGTCCTGCTGATGCTTGCTGGCAAGTGTGGCTTGTTCACACCACTGGGATGTGAAAATGGTTGGTGATACCCTCAGTTCAGTGGCAACAAGGGGTAGAGAGAAAGATTCCAGCTGAAACCCTAGGAACAACCCAGCAGCAGAAGACAATGACCTTCTTGCAATTTATGAAGTAGCAGGAAGCCCAACAAGAACGGCAGCAGGGCCAGGTTGCAGTCCAGTAGCAACATATGCAATAGTTCCAGAACCAGCTGTTGCAGAGACTCATTAACCTCAGTGCACAGTCCAAACTGCCGATATGTCCCAGTCTTTCCCCAGCCAAGATGGGGCCAGAAGGTGGAAGATGATCCAGAAGTTTACCTGGTCACTTGAGTGAGTAGCTCTATTGCAGCCCATTGGGCAAAAGAGTTCTGGGCTATTGACCCTGGTCCTTTTCTAGCCAGGAGAGATGAAAATAATTTATTGGGCAGAGCCGGTCAGGATTTTTTTTTCTTTGACAAGTCTTTTTTGTCAGCAAACGCTGATTTCTTGAAATTGACATTTGCATTGGAAAGGTTTCTTGAATCCAGGATGAGAGAGAGAAAAGAGAGCAACCCCAGAACAGCCAGTAGCCCAGTTGTTAGGGCACTCACCTCTCTGTGCCTCTGTATAAATAATTCAATATTCACTAAGAGGTCAGCTCCAACAGGAGACAGAGAGAGAGAAAAACTGGTTAGGACACTTGTGTGGCATGTAGAAGAACTAGGGTTGAGTTCCTAATCTTAATTAGGCAGCACAGGGACTGCAATTTGGGTATCCTACATCCTAAGTGAGTTCCCTGATCCCATTCTCAGGTATCACTATATCTTGTTTTTTCATGAACAATGTTGAAAGGTCTTATTTTCATTCAGGAGCAGGACAAAAACACATTTCAGAGCCTCAAAACTTTTCATAAAATGGAATTCTTGTTTTCCAGCCAGCCCTGTTACTGGATGTTAGGTAAATAAGCAGCTACATATTATGATACCATGAAGCCTGCTGCTTTGAATTGGTTGGGAGTCTTGCATGAGTAATACCAGCAAAGGTTTCAAAGTGAATCTTTCTTCTGAGGTGGGGCCATATCCCATTGCTCAGCACTTGATGGACTTGGTGATTTGTTGAATAAAACCAGAGGCACACAAACAAGGAATGAATTACACTAATGAAACATGTGCAGTATTTAGAAAATCTGTGTGAAGAATGCAGATCTGGGTGTTCCAGGACTAGTTTTCTATACTGATGGAGACTGTGGAACAAATGGGAATTGAATATGGCTACAACGTGAAACTGAACAATAGTCCATGAGATACACAAAAGAACAATATCTTAAAGAAAAGTGAATGGACTTAGAGTCAAAAAGCCTTAACCAAAACATAGCCCCTCCTGCTCTCTTCTCCAATGTTATGAAGTGGGAAATCTTTAGCCCAAGAAGCTTTCCTTGGCATCTGAGCTGTCAGCTGGGATATTTTCCTTCCTGATGTCTGCAAGGCATCACAAATTGACTTCTGGCTAACTGGTTTCCATGCTAATATAGTGTTGGCAGAATTGAGCATGCTCTAAAATTCTAAGGAGCTTGGCTGGCACATACAGCAGTTGGATTGGGCATAGTCTGAGACTGGGTAGAGTATGTGACTCCATCTAAAAATGCAATGTTTGGCTTTCATAGCCTATAATGCTTGAATATGTTTTACAAAACCCTTTTCAAAGGCATGTCACCCACTTGGAACAGCGAATATCCTGTGTGGCTACAGATACCTGGAGATTTTAGTCTGGGTAGAACTTAGTGGTATGTTCAGGCAGTTTACAGTAAGTTTACTATAAAAAGGCATTTACTTTTGGAAGGGGTGGGTGAGAGTTTTCAAAGAACGAAAGAGGATAAGACCAAAAAACTCTAAAAATAGACACTTTAACCTTACATGTTCCAATATTTGCACAGAGATTTAGACACATAATCCCCATTAAGGTGAATGGGAGTTACAGTATATAGTTAAATCCCTATGATATTTTCTGAAAATACAGGGCTGTAATCTCCCAATAGTGGACACAAAATAGGAAAGACCCTCAAAACTGTATGAGAAAAATAAGAATGCAGGGATCTTAAAATACTAGGGAATTAACTTCTTTATGATATATAACATTTCTTCTTACCTCCGGTTTCATGATTCTGCTTTTATGATTTGGATAAATGACAGCAGAAAATATAGGATTATCACACACCGCCTGTGTGAGAAGATTAGTTTATACCTAAAATGAAGACCATCTCTCGCTAGGACAGATATTTCAAATGCTTGAGGCAGGGGCCTGGCTATATGCAGATATAGGCTTGGCACGATGGGCATTAGAAGAGAGTGTGTGGCTGTTGCAAGAGGAGAGCAACAAACATACAATAAGAAGTGGGGAAATTACACTAGACATACCACAAAAGAGGCAGAGGCAGACTTCTGTGCATGAACAGATGCTGAAATGGAAATGAGCTTTTCATCGAAGGCAGATAATGCCCATACTGTGGCACTATAGATGCAAGGGCAGAAGTCCAAATGAAATCAAAATCTCTGCCTCATGATCCACCCATTGTGCACCCAAAACACCCATTAAGGGGCAGTGACCATCAGACTTTGTTTATGGGTCATCATGATGGGGTTCAAATCCAACTACAAGAGCTTCATTATTATTTCTGACTCCAACTTCTGCACTATCAGCCACTGCACTCGGGGGTGGGAGGGTCGTGCTGCTTCAGTTCAGAATGCTAACAGCTGAAAACAATTAAAATTCAAACTGAATTCACTCACTTGTATTCTCGAGGAATGGCCCAGTTCATAGTTGTAATGCTTTATGTCAGCACAAGAGAATAACACAGCATTTGAATGAGGTAAAGGGTAAAACATTACCCCCATGAAAATCAATGGCAAATCTGCCATGGGCTTCCATTAAAATTCAGGAACTGCTGATACCTAGTGTTGTGCTTAGAACACTAGAGTGTATCTTGTGGTAAGACTGTTTTCTATAACCTTTTCCCCCCATCTGTGAGTGGCATCTTTCTCTACTGCAAGAAGGAAGCTTTGTGGGTGTGGGGGACGTGTGTGGTCATATTGCAGTAATTAAGTTAAAAGATGAATAGCAGATGCCCAAATTTTTGCCTCCCCCGGCCACATTCTGCCTACATTTTAGGTAAATTTAGATTTTGAAAGCCTAGAGATTAGATTGGTGACCTGTTACTTCTAGAATCTATCATTTAAAAAGAAAAGAAAAGAAAAGAAAAGAAAAAGAAAAGAAAGATTGAATCCTTATGTAAATCCCTGTAGCTCTCTTGAAGTCATTGGAGCTAGGGCATTTACACCAGCTGAGGACCTGACCTGGAGTCTCTGGCCTTAGCATTACATGATAACTGTATACATTAGTGCTGAGGCCCAGACCCTCAAAGGGTTTTAGGTGCCTCACAATGAAAGATAGAGGCACCTAAATATCTTTGAAGATCTGGGGCTGGCTGTATTGAAGACTTTTATTTCCTGCTTGGGGATTCCTGATGTCTGCAGGTCAGTTAGGATAGTTCTCTCCCCTCTTAGCTGGCAAGCAGAGGCAATTGGGAGAAGTAGGGGAGGCACAAGGATTGCATGTCATTCTTGTGAGCAGACATTTGTGGGGAGAGGTTGTGGGAATTGAATGGAATGAGAGAGAGAGAGATGGGAGCATGGAGGTCATGGTTGAATTTAGGGAAATAAGGAGGAGCAACAGAGAAGCCATTTCTGTCTGCAGATGTAGGGGGTGTACGGGGTGAGTGAGGCCATTAAGGAGGAGTGGTTCAACCATATGAGATGGGAATTTTCCCAGTGATTAATAATATTAGCAGCTTTTCAAAACTTGTGGCTGCCATTTTTGTTGCAAAGTGGGGACAGCCCAGAAGTCTGTGCCTCACATTTGGGATACAAAAACTGTCTGGGATCATAGTTCCAGTGTGAAAAGTCACAACTGTCTCCTTCATCCTTCTGAGGCAAATTCCTTGTTTGCTGTGTGTGAATTTTCAGACAGCACCTTAAAAACTGAGGTTCTGTCTGCCCTGCCTAACTATCGATCCAATGACAACTTTTACATGATTAGGCATTTGCTCTGGAGTCCTTGTACAACATTTTCTCTCTACTGTAGTGCTATGCACCAGTTGGTTTCTATCCTCCACCTCAGAGTGGCTGCAGTTCACTGATCTTTGTATCCTACAGTATGTAGTTCATAAAGCACTTCACAAGGGAAGGAATTCACAGTGATTTTACTCCAGCCTAATTCCATTGAATTCCATGGATTTACTCCTTTCCTACCCTGTTGAAGTGGATCAGAATCTGACCCCAAATCATCCAACTGAGATCAGCATTATTTATACTCATTTTACAGAAGGATAATCAAACACAAGGAGGTTAAAGTCTAAATTGACAAAAGGACTCAGGCACCTAACTGATATTTTAGGCACCTACGTCCAACATTTAGGCACCACTGCAATCCTCAAAAGACCCACTCACTTTCTGCCTAACTCAGTATGTGTCCAAAGTACCTGGGCACCTAAGTGTCCACTGTTAAAGTCCCTGAGGCACCTAAACTTTGTTGACTGCATGTGCTCAGAGCCGGCTCAGCATCTGTCTCATGCCCTAAGCCCTGTCAGGATTCACAAACTGACACTCACCCAGAATGTGAAAGAGTTGGGGTCAATCTCCCCACCCTGCCTGGTGAGGGAATTAGACCCAGGTCTCCTATATCCCAGGTGAGTGCTCTAACCACTGGTCTAAAATTGATAAGGGAGTCACCATTCCTCCATTTTCCTTTCAGGGTGCGTGGAGGGGACCACTACTGTTTTAGGCACCTGATTCCAGGAGGGGGTTCCTGGCTGTGAATCCCAAATGAAGACTGGTCTGGAAGGAGGCACCAAAATTAGGCGCCTTGGTCCTATTGAGGGATGGGAGTTAGGCCACTATATGAACATCAGCCTAAAATTAAGTGTTGTAATGCTGCGTCCACGTCCCCTTTGTGAATCTGGTCTTAAGTCACTTGCCTGAGGTTACAAAGTGATTCAGTACCATAGCAGAGAGTAGAATGTAGCAGTCCAGAATATTTTGATTCCTAAACACTGGACATATTGGAACTGATCCTGCTTTCAGATGAGTATAATAAATCAGGAATAACTCCACTGAAGTCAATGGATTTATCAGGGCTGCCCAGAGGATTGAGGGGGCCTGGGGCAAAGCAATTTTGGGGGTCCCTTCCATAAAAAAAAAGTTGCAATACTATAGAATACTATATTCTTGTGGGGGGCCCCTTTGGGGCCCGGGGCCTGGGGCAAATTGCCCTTCCCCCCCTCCCGGGCGGCCCTGGGATTTATACAGGTGTGAAACCAGTGCAAGTGGGAAGAGAATCAGGTCTACTATGCTGCTTGGGAATGTTAGAAAACAGGGAAGACCCTCTCTTAAAAAGGAAAATACTTTGGGGTGGGAGGCTGTCCCTCTACAGAAGGAGAAAGCTGAGGTCCCTTCCTGATCTCCTGAGGTCCCATCCAGCCCTGATATTCTATGATTCTATGATGCATGCATTGTCTGCTCACCTCACAACAGAGGATCACTCCGTGGTGACTACAGCTGCAAAACAGCGGTGTAGTAATTTGCCTCATGATTTTTTATCTTTATCATCTGTATTTTATGATGTTTTAATTGTTATATTTTTAATTGTTTGTGCATCACTCTGGGCATCTTGGTGGGTGTTGCTTTATAAATAAAAGTATTATTACAATCATAGCAGTAAAACTACAAGATGACAAAGGAAGCAGTTCCTAATATCCGAGTGCTCATGAGGACTAAATTGCTTAAAAGTCAACACATTTCCTGATGGACAGTAGGAGGAAAAATTAAAAAGATCTTCCCCCCCAGTTCCCTGCTATTTCTCGTGACTCTGTGATTGGCAAAACTGAATATACACCTTCTTTTTTTTTAAAGTATGGTGTATCACTCACAGAACTAGCTTCGCTCTGCCCCGACCTCAGTGGCATTGTTTCAGACTTTTATATGGATGCACAGAACTAAGAAATACCCATTGTGCATGGCAGGGTGTGCGAACAGGGTGGAGGGAGGAGTGTGGTTTCAATTTTGTAATGATCATTGTCTATACACGTATAACATCTGGTTTGCTGTGCAGCTTAAAGAATAGGCATTCTGTGAACTGGTTTTGCAGTGAGAAATTTTTCACAATGGACGTTGAGTAGAGCTGATAAATATTCAATGTTTTTTTTTCTTGTTTTTTGAGTCTTGGTCTTGGAGTGTAACTTCCTCAAATTTGTTGTTCAAAGCTATACACTACACTTTCTGGCAAATATTTTTAACTCTGTTTTGATCATGAACATTTTCCCATAAGCATTCATCATTTGCAATTTCAGCTGTTGCGATAGGTCAGAAATGGCACGTGGCAGTGCCCTTTCTCTAATTGGAAGTGCAATGTTGCACATGTGAATGTAAAATGTTGTTCCTGTGAATATACATACCTGATAGCTTCACTCTGCAGTTGATCCAATGTCCAATGAAGTTAATGGAAAGATTCCTATTGACGTCAGTGAATATTCATGGCAGCAAAACACAGTTGCTTGATTGTTTGCTGAAAGCAAGTATAAGAAGCAATATGGCGAAAGCATATTCATTAAAAAATTCCAACACAAATCATTGACATTTTTTGTACTACATACTGAGCTGTAAGGGTGAGGTTAGCAACTATATATGAATTTACACACCATACATATGTCTGGTTATGATCTCACTTACCCCATTATACAACTGTATAACTCCATCTTTTCACAGCAAAAAACAACTATTGTTGGGGAAAACTGGTCTTCACAGAGGGGAGAAACCTATGAATCCAGCCAAGCAGAATGTGAGCTCTTTTCTCTGTTACAGAAAAGTGATACAATTCATTGGGTTTCACTTAACTTAGCAAACTTTTCAAGTAAGTCTACCACAATATTGATGAGCACAGGATGTGGTAGCTGCTTTTATGTGCTTATGAAGCTTTTATTTTCTCTAAGGTCATGCAACTATCTCCAACAAGTAAAGAATTACCTTGCATTCAATCCCAAAAATGATTTAACAGTCTGGGCAGCACTGTGAAAAGAGAATGACTTTGGTAGATTTGGATTCAGTAAATTCTGATGATTATTTTTGTTGTTAGCATGACCAGAAAATAGAAAAAAAAATCTTTGAAGTTATGTACAAACTTGAGTTAACAATTAAAGTACCCTCTCACTCCTAGAACCCAGGAGAGGTCCTTCCAGGTAAAAGTTAAGGAACAAAAGAGCAACAAAGGGGAAATTTGAACCATTCCTGCTTGTGCTATGTCTGTTCCATCGCTAAACTGAAAGATTCAAGCCACACTGCTCTACAGCAGCCACCAGTGATCAATTGTAAATGGGGTCACTCTCCCAATCTCTGCCCTGTAACTGAAGCTCTGCTGGCTCATGACAAAATGAGATGTCAAAACGGTGCTTAGCATGCCCTGATTGAGTGAGTAACCCCCATGGGCAGCATGTGAAGCCCCCGTTCGGGAAGGCTAGCCCTCCGCCTCGCCTTTTCCTCCTGAGGACCCACCCCACTCCATCCCTCCCCCCCAATCACTTGCCGGGACCAGAGGACCCCCAGCCTCAAGTCCCCCACCATGGCTAGATGAGCTCCAGCTGGCCCGCCCACCCTCACCACCCTGAGCCCCCGCCACCTGGAGGAGCTCTGAGCCCAGACCCCAGGGCTCCGGCAGGGAGCATTAGTGGAAGATTGGGGAGGCTTAGCCCCCCCAAGCCTCCATTAAGTGCCACCCATGGTCACCCTCCACTAAACTACACTCCCTAAGCAAAGGGTAGGGATCCCAAATCCTAGTGAAAGGAGACAGATGGTGGGGACAGGTGTTCCTACTGGGTGGAGTGGGCTCTGATTAATAGTCCTAGACACCATTTGATCCACCTCCTCCCCAACTCCACTGTTTAAAGACAGCTGATTAGACTCAATTAAGAGTCTTTGGTTTAAGTGATCAGTAGAGCTGAAATTGCTGATAATCAGGTCTAGCTGCTGAGCTTTAGACCTGCTGTGGGACAATATTGCAGTAAATGAAAGTGCATAGCCTGGACTAGCAGTGAGGTTCCCCACCACACACTGAAATCACTGAGGGCTGGGATAAGTGGTAGAACCTGAGGATGTGGCATGGCAGAGAGTGGCAGGTGAAAGCAGCGAAGCAGAGCAGTGCCAGGGCAAACAACAGTGCTAGCAAAATTGGTGGCCACAGCAGCCAGTGGGGCCAGTAGGGTGAATGACTGCAATTGTGAGTCAGTGGCAGAGATGGCAGCAGCAGCTGAGGCATTGCTTAATGTCCCTACAGACCCTGAGAGTAGGAAATGAACCCACATCTACAGACTTCTGAACTCTGGCTCTCTGCAGACCAAGGACAGTCAACTGTGAGTGGGGTGCAGTGGAGGGATCAGGGAGTGGTGTATTAAAGAGACATTCATTCATTCATTGGCCACTGAGGCAAAGGACACTGCCCAACACACTGTGGGCTCGGATTGGCTTACAATTGCACGTTTTTGAATGTGTTTTTTTTTCCCTAAACTAATCGTTGGGTCCCTTTCCCTTTTAATAAAAGTTCCCGTTTGCTATACATAGACTCAGTGCTTGTGAGAGGGGGAATATTGCCTCTTAGAGGTGCCTAGGGATGGTGTTAAATTTTCCCAGATAACTGGGTGGGAGCTCGAACCAGTTCTGTGTTGTTGTGTTAAGAGGAACCCCTAGATATTGAACCTGGCCCTAGTTGCTGCTGACTCCCACCTGGCAGAAGGTTTACAAAACGTGTCTTTTCAGTTAACAAAGGTGGGCTAGCAAGGCCACTGAGGAGGAGTGGAACTGCCAACGTGAAATAGGAATTTTTCCAGTGATGCATAGTG
Source organism: Mauremys mutica (assembly GCF_020497125.1). Taxonomy (NCBI): domain Eukaryota; kingdom Metazoa; phylum Chordata; order Testudines; family Geoemydidae; genus Mauremys; species Mauremys mutica. The sequence continues at coordinate 126,879,733 of NC_059073.1, read as the reverse complement.
TAGCAGCCTCTGAAACTTATGGCAGTAATTTTTGTAGCAAAATGGTGGGGGGGCGGGAGGAGGGAATATGCTTTAGATTTTAGATACCAGAACTTCCCACAACCCCCCTCCCTCCAATTGTCTACTCACAAGAATGACATGCAATCCTTTTTTCTCCCAATTGCCTCTGTTCACCAGCTGAGCGGGGAGAGAAGTATCTTAACTGACCTGGAGACATCAGGAATCCACCAAAGGAAACAAGTCTGCAATATGCCCAGGCCCAGATCCTCAAAGATATTTAGGTGCCTAACTCCCATTGTGAGGCACTAGTATTTCTCCTTCTGATTGCACAGCAGCTCAGAGGGGCAAGAGGACAGTTGCGTTTTTCAAGGGTAGGAGGAGGGAATGAAGGGAAGACCAATGAGAACTTGAGCCAGTCTCTGTGTGTACCAAGAGTTGTATTTGTCAGAAACAATCAGTCTGCCCCTTGCAGTGCTCCAAAAGCTGTTGAATGCGAAGTGCCCAGATAGAGTAGAAATATAATATTGATATATCCCAAAATCACACCCAGGCAGTTTTATGAACACACAATGAAAAATTACATTTAAATCTGACCTTGAAAATCAGCTGCTTTAAAAATAAAAATTCCTCTCATAAAAAGCACGCTATGTTTTTATTGCATTTAGTCCAAAGGACCATTTAGTCCAAGGGAGCCTTCCTTCCTTTTATCTCTCTCTCTCTCTCTCACTCACACACTTTAAAAAAAAAACTCCCCTGTTTTGACTTTCATTTGCTCTTCACAGCTGAAATAAATGGTTAATCTCTCAAGGGAGCATGCATGCTATTTGTTATTGATTTTATAGCTCAATAACAGAGCAGTGCTGTGAACAGGTTGGTATCAGATTAGGAAACAACCACTTAGAAGGAGACACCAGCTGTGCACTTGTGATAAATTACATTTTTTCCTATGAATTTTATACCTAGTTATAGCTAGTTTACAGGATTTGGCACCATATGGGCTGCCTGCTGGTGAGGTAACATTCACAAAAAATCCTTCCGTGGTTAAAGAAGCAACCCCTTTTTGGAGGCGTTTTTTGGAATAGTGTATCATAATCAGAGCTTTGGGAATCATGAAAGGTTTGGCACCCATCACTGTTTTCTGGATTTACCACAGACGTGAGGTTGTATAAAACAGGATCCACAAATGGCAAACATGATAACATTAATACTCAGAGAACTTGGAACCAATGTGTCCTAAAAACAGGGATTTTACAAAATATATATAAATAAATGGTTTGATTGGTTTTGGAGCTGTATAAAGGAAAAATCTCTGCAGTTGCATACGGGGAAAAGAGAAACTCAAATGAAATATTGAATTGCTTTCCACAAATCACTCGTGCAGTACAGTGGTTGCCATTAAAACTTTTACAATTGTCATTTGTAAGTAATAAAAATGATCACAGTATTTGCAGAATACAGGAATAATGTTAATTAGGCAAATGATAAAATTGTAAATATTTTAATGGCAATCACCGCGTTTGAGCAGAATAGGCAGCTCGCAAAAGTAGTTTGCAAAGTACAGTACATTCAGAGCTTTCCACTTGATTCCAGTTCTTTCAAAGTATGCAAATATTAGAGCAATCCATACTTTGGGAGATTAGATAGATAGATAGATAGATATGGGCCAAAATTAGCCTTCATTTAGACTACAATTCAGCCATATTGTAAGCATGTGAGGGGGTAACTCTCTAAGACAGTTGGACTACTCACATACTTCAAGTTAGAACCATGCTTAAATTCTTTGCTCAGATGGCACTGTAGATATACCCAGTATAACAATTCAGTGGGGCTTACTTTTTCTAACTTATACTGATGTAAATTAAGAGTAACTCCCTGGAAGTAAGTAGAGCAGTGCTAGTGTAAAACCAGTGTGGGATCAGAATCAGACCCATAGACTTCAATGGTGAAATATCAGAGGGTGTGATGTTAGCCCCATTGAAGTCAATGGTAAAATGACTATTGACTTCAGTAGGTCCAGGATTTCACCCTTAACTCTTATATCAGCTTAAACGAGAGCACAATTTGGTTATCTCAATCTGTTGGATAATGTGTCCAATACTAATTTTGCTAATCAAGCAAAACTGCCATTGATTTAAAGGCAGTTTTATAGATTTCAGAACCACTTCAAGTGGCTACAGTCTTCCCCACCCTATGGTTAATAATAATAATATTAAAAAAGAGCAAGGCAGGGGGGAGAGATAGCTCAGTGGTTTGAGCACTAACCTGCTAAACCCACAGTTGTGAGTTCAATCCTTGAGGGGACCATTTAAGGATCTGGGGCAAAAATCTGTCTGGGGATTGGTCCTGCTTTGAGCAGGGGGTTGGACTAGATGACCTCCTGAGGTCCCTTCCAACCCTGACATTCTATGATTCATGGGCCACAAACATGTAGCTTTGGGGCTGAATATTAGATGTTTACAAGCATAAAGAAAAACAAATTTGCTCTACTAGAGCCACCATTCAAAAGCCCAAAGTTATCACTAAAGGTGGATGAATAATTAAAAAATAATTAGATAGTTTATTCAAAATGTGAAATTCATCAAATAAATTATTTGAGTAACATGGCCATGTGAGTTATTCACACATCTCAGCAAATAACAAATTTGTTTAATAATGAATACGAATAATATAATGATATTAATCAAATTAATCATTGTTGGTTTCTTGTATTCTATCTGTACTGTATTCAACAGAATTCTAGGATAGCCTGTATCTACTACAAATCTTATTCTAAAGTAGAATGTATAAGATATTACTTTATAATAGAGCAGGGGTCGGCAACCTTCAGCATGCAGCCCATCAGGTTAATCCACTAGTGGGATGTGAGACATTTTGTTGACGTTGACCATCTGCAGGCACAGCCCTCCCGCAGCTCCCAGTGGCCGCAGTTGGCCATTCCCAGAAAATGAGAGCTGCAGGAAGTGGTGTGGGCCGCAGGGACATGCTGGCCGCCGCTTCCTGCAGCTCCCATTGGCCGAGAACGGCAAATCACAGCCACTGGGAGCTGCAGAGGGCTGTGCTTGCAGACGGTCAACGTAAACAAAATGTCTTGCGGTCTGCAATCAGTTTATCCTCATGGACCATGTGCTGAAGGCTGCCAACCCCTGTAATAGAGTATGAGACACATATCTCAGATATCATTGTGTGCTAATTCAGGAGAAATGCGTAGTACTCAATCCCCACAGTATTCAATTATTACTTTTAACACAAACCTAGTTGGAATGCCATGGTTATTTTTATCACTCTGTCTTTTCAAAGCATGGAATTCTACTGAGAATTCCAGCAGGTCATAGCTCTGATGAGCAAAGTGTGGTCATAGATGGTGATTGGGCTTCTGCCAAACACTCCAGTAGCATGTTGTATAAATCGTGTTGGTGGATTCTCACTAAAGCACCTGTTTCAAATACTACTGTGTTCTGGGAACATATGAAATGATCTATAATGGCCACCACAATGTATATAAACTCTACACAATTTGAAAAATGTGAGGTAATAGTACAAATGTACTTCTGGTATTTGTCATAATTATCAAAATAGTGCAGTACAAAAAGTTTTTTCTTTCATCTCTTCTCTCCCTTCTTCATAATAGTGACCCTGAAAAATCACAAGGGAATTTCATTGTGCATACTGTATGTTGAGTTGCAGGCGAATCACAGCTGTAGACTGGGAATAGAGACAATTTCAGAGTCGCTTGACTCTGTATACAGAATATTTTAATCCCTTCTATTATTTTACATGTAATAATTCCTTAGAAAGGTAATTTGTTTATTTTCTTGTAGATTATAGCATTTATTGTATATGTGCACCTTTCTTCTGCCTGTGCATATACTGTAAGGTCGCATATTGACCTCAGGCTGCAGCAGAGTACACTTTGATGGCAGTGGGAATTATGGGAATGGACTGAGACCCATACTAATAAAGTAAGTCTGTTTCAACCCTAGTTCAATTCTATGAGAGAGAATTTGGGGATTTTTTATTAAACATAAATCAAGGAAATACACACAGACAATAAATTACATCTATTACGCTATGAAAGTGAGAGATGCAGAGATAAGTAAACTATATACCTATCTCATCCTATTCTGCATTGCTGATAGTTTGGAAACATGGTAACCCTACATGATTCTTCACATTGGAGAATCAGGAAATTCTAAGATACCTTCACTTCTATGCAGTGATCACATTTTTATTTAGTCTGAAATCTCAGGTTGCTTGCAGATGCAGATTTTTTTTGTGAAGATTCTGAAAGGCCTTGCCTATGATGAACCATTCCACCATATTAAGAGATATTATATCCAAAACAATATTACAAACATTAAGGTTGCAAAGACAAGCCTTTGAAAGTTAGGAAATGCCAGAATTAAGATTGCCTGTGCGACATTAATTCAGCCCCCTTGTGCACTATGATAGTCTTCACTTACAAGATCACATACCATTCCCCCTCCCGCCCCCAGACTATCCATGTCCCATTCCTATTTCTTTTCCTCTCCCACCTCAGACTCTTCATTCCAGTCCAAATCTTTCTCACCCATTCAGATTCTTCATCCCAGTCTCTTGGCCCAGGCAGTCATAGTCTCTCCCCTTGAGCTTCCCATGTACTTTCAGAAGTGCAGCTTTTGTTTTTCAATTTTATTGTGTTTCAACAATCGTCAGCATATTTCTGTAAATTGGGCAGGGGAAGGTTTACATCAAAGGCACAGTTACTTTTGCAACAGCCACCAGTGCTGTTTGGCTAAGATTTTCTGGTACTAGCCTGCCAGTTCCTCCCACTGTTCTGATCTGAGACCTTGAAGGACACATCATTTAGGACCCTTTTCTACTAATTACTGAGCACCTGCAAAGTGCTGAGTGCCCTGAAGTGCTAACGCTGCCAGTGGGCATGGAGGTGCTTAGCTACTCACAGAATTGAGGTGCTGTCGATGTTGCCAATGGGGATTTCAGAGTGTTTATTCTGGGGAATTCTCACACTGTCTGAGTTCTCGAAGGTGACATAGAGAGGGGGAAAAACATGACAATTAGACATGACAAATCTCAGAGAAGTTTTGAATGTAAAAACCCTCCCATGAAATGCAGATATTATTGGAATAACCTGAACAAATTGTGAAATTGCAGGACAAGGGCAGGACATCGTTATCATGGTGCAGTGTCCTTGAGAAGACACTGTGCTCTCATTAAAAGCTCAGAATGCTGCCTGTTTTCTCCAGATTGCATCATGAGAATCCTTGCAGTGACTTGAAGCCAAACAAGAAAAAAAGAGCATTATTATTGTTGCAACCTGAGAAACAGGTGTGGTCATGAGTCAAGCCTTCCGGGTTTACAAATTTAGCTTTGACACTAACTCCTTCTGTTGCTGTACACAAATCTTTCTCTTAATTTTCTAACTCATTCCATTCATTGGTAAAATGGGGGTCATAACATGCACTAATTGCTCAGTATTGTGAGGTAAGGTTTAATATTTGAAAGCAATACTATATATCAGTATTCCACAGGTTGGCTGTGCGTTGTGTGAACAAATACTTCCCTTTGTTTGTTTTAAACTTGCTGCCTATTAATTTCATTTGGTGATCCCTAGTCCTTGTGTTATGAGAAGGGGTAAATAACATTTTCTTATTCACTTTCTCCACACCAGTCACGATTTTATAGACCTTTATCATATCCCTGCCTTTGTCATCTCTTTTCCAAGCTGAAAAGTCCAAATCTTATTAATCTTTCCTCATACGGAAGCTGTTTCATACCCCTAATCATTTTTGTTGTCCTTTCCTGAACCATTTCCAATTCCAATATATATTTTGAGATAGGGTGACCACATCTGCATGCAGTATTCAAGATGTGGGAGTACCATGGATTTATATAGAGGAAATATGATATTTTCTGTCTTATTATTTATCCTTTTCTTAATGATTCCCAATATTCTGTTAGCTTTTTTAACTGCCACTGCACATTGAGAGGATGTTTTCAGAGAACTATCCGCAATGACTCCAAGATCTCTCTCTTGAGTGGTAACAGCTAATTTAGACCCCATAATTTTATATGTATAATTTGGATTATGTTTTCAAGTGTGCATACTTTGCATTTATCAACATTGAATTTCATTTGCCATTTCATTGTCCAGTCACCCAATTTTGTGTGATCCCTTTGTAGCTCTTTGCAGACTGCTTTGGACTTAACAATCTTGAGTAGTTTTGTATCATCTGCAAATTTTGCCACCTCACTGTTTACCCCTTTTTCCAGATAATTTACACTTTGTTTCCTATCTTTTAACCAGTTACCGATCCATGAGAGGACCATCCCTCTTATCCCATGACAGCTTACTTTGCTTAAGAGCCTTTGGTGAGGGACCTTGTCAAAGGCTTTCTGAAAATCTAAGTACACTATATATTGGATCCCCCTTGTCCACATGCTTGTTGACCCCCTCAAAGAATCCTAGTAGATTGGTGAGGCATGATTTCCCTTTACAAAAAACATGTTGACTCTTCCTTCATCTCTGTATCTGACAAGTCTGTTCTTTACTATGGTTTCAACCAATTTGCCCAGTACTGAAGACTGGCTTGTAATTGCCGGAAACACTTCTGGAGCCCTTTTTAAAAATTGGCATCACATTAACTATCCTCCAGTCATTTGGTACAGACACTGATTTAAATGATAGGTTACAAACCACAGTTAGTAGTTCTGCAATTTCACATTTGAGTTCCTTGAGAACGCTTGGATTAATACCTTCTGATCCTGTTGACTTATTAGTGTTTAATTTATCAATTTGTTCCAAAACCTCCTCTGATAACAACTCAATCTGGGACAGTTCCTCAGATTTGTCACCTAAAAAGAATGGCTCATGTTTGGGAATGTCCCTCACATCCTCAACTGTGAAGACCAATGCAAACAATTCATTTAGTTTCTCCACAATGGTGTTATCGTCCTTTTGTGCTCCTTTGGTATCTCGATCGTCTAGTAGCCCCTCTGATGGTTTAGCAGGCTTTCTGCTTTCGATGTACTTTAAAAAAAATTGCTATCACTTTTTGAGTCTTTGTCTAGCTGTTCTTCAGATTATTTTTTGGCCTTCCTAATTATATTTTTACACTTTACTTGCCAGAGTTTATGCTCCTTTCTATTTTCCTCACTAGGATTTAACTTCCACTTTTTAAAGGAAGCCTTTTTGCCTCTCAGTTCTTCTTTTACTTTGTTGTTTAGCCACAGTGGCACTTTTCTGGTTCTCTTACTATGTTTTTTTAATTTGGGGTATACATATAAGTTGAGCCTCTATTATGATATCTTTAAAAAGTTTCCATGCAGCTTGCAGGGATTTCACTTTTGCACTGTCTCTTTTAATTTCTGTTTAACTAACTTCATTTTTGTGTAGTTCCCTTTTCTGAAATTAAATGCTACCATGTTGGGCTGCTGTGGTGTTTTCCCCACCACAGAGATGTTAAATTTAATTGTATTATGGTCACTATTGCCAAGCAGTCCAGCTATATTCATCTCTTGGATCAGACCCTGTGCTCCACTTAGGAACAAATCAAGAACTGCCTCACCTCTTGTGGGCTTCAGGACTAGCTGCTCCAAGAAGCAGTAATTTAAGGTGTCAAGAAACTTTATCTCTGCATCCAGTCCTGAGGTGACATGTAACCAGTCAACGTGGGGATAGTTGAAATCCCCCATTATTATTATTTTATTTTTATAGCCTCTCTGATAGTTTTGCAGAGCTCTATCTATGCGTCTCTCAGATCTTCCAAACAAAGGTGGACTGGGGCAGTAATTGGAAGGCAGCAGACTGGCCAAGAAGGCATAGGGGCAGCCAGAAGTGGCAATACTGGTTTATAGGTAGCCCTCTTTCTATTGAATCAGTACTTTGCCAAATGCCCCAGCATGGGGATAATGCACATTGTACTGTTGAAGGTGGAAAAAGTGCAGGGGGAGAAGGGAATTTAATGTAAAACTAAGGTCCTGATAACCTGTGGTCATTAGACATCCTAGGTCCTTTTAATCAAATTGTAATGAATCAGTGGAGGTTCCTCACAATAGTTAAGGCTACATTTTAGCCACTGGTATTTTTAGTAAAAGTCATGGACAGGTCATGGGCAGTAAATAAAAATTCATAGCCCGTGACCTATCCATGACTTTTACTAAAAATAGCTGTGACTAAAACTTTGGTGGGGGGCCACGAGCACTCCAGGGGCACCACAGTTGCTGGGGGAGGTGGCCTGGGACCCTGCTGGTGTTGTGGGTGGGGGGTGGGGCCATGGCGGGTGGCCCAGAACCCCACTGGTGCTGGAGGGGAGGGGTTGGTGGGGCTGGCAGTGGCTGGCTCCGCATCCTTAAAGCTCCGAGGTGGTGGAGGGGCACAAGCACTGGCTGCCTCAGCTCCATTGACCAGGAACCGCAGCCAATGGGAGTTGCGGGAGCGGGGCCTGTGAGCGTGGGTGCCCCCACCTTGTCCTTCCGCCACCTAGGAGCTGCAGGGCTATGCCAGTGGGACCCCTCCCCCGAGTGCTCCCCTACACTGCCAACCCCTAGCCCTGAGCCCCCTCCCACACACCCAGACTGCTGCTGCTGGCCTCCATGACCTCCGCTGCGGAAGTCATGGAGGTCACGGAATGTCACAGAATCCATGATTTTTTTGACCTGCATGACAGACTCGCAGCCTTAACAATAATCAAAGGACTTACAGCACTGGGCTTCACTGTTCACCAAAGCTCCTCCTAGCAGCAGTGAGGTGACCATGAATCGCTAAGAATATATAGGGAAAATCACCACGGCAAACTTTCAGCTCCGGCAATTGATTTATATTTTGAAGTCTATTTCCACAGCAAAAAGGCTAAAAATTTACCTTTATTTAAGGTAGAAGCTGAGATTAGCACTGACAATTAAAGAATTTAATATATTGGAGCAACAAATATTGGCTCTGTCCACAGCAGGAACAGCAGAAACTGTCTAAAAGGGGGGGGGGCAGAGACAACCAAATCATGCCCCCCCACACTCTCATGCCACCCCTTCCCCCCCGAGGACCTGCTCTTGAGTTGTCTCTCCCCCACAATACCCCACCCCCTACTCACTCCTCTCCACCCCCCGTTCGCTTACCCTCAAGGCAGTAAGAAGTGGGGGTCATGGCCCCTTGGCTCCCCGCCCTGTTCCAGTGCCCCTGTTCCACAGTATGCAGAGCTGGGCCTTCTAGCCTTATTTCTTCTCTTAACATATTGTCAGCTATTCTTTTGCACCTCACTCTTAAGAGAAACCAAAATAAAATGGGCTTGACGCTTCACTGAGTATCACTTTGTGGAGTCATTTTCACCTGGGCAGGATGGGTATAAAATGCTACCGTAATTCTGTTTTCAGTCACACAGGTACAGCTAGTAGCCTTTTACACCAACTTTGTCCATGTGTAATTGACAACACAATTCATTATAATGTGGATCTGTATTGGGCAAGTACTGGCACATGGAATGGTCACTTACTGCTCTAACTTTTTGGCCAAACCACACAACCAGAAATGAAAAATGTAAAGGATGGAAAACTTTAAGTCAATTTTGTTTCAGCTCTAGGCTTATTTTGTCATTCACTATGCTATAAAGCACCACTGAGACATTTTCTTGAATATACTGATTTCCTCCAAAACATTTTATACGTTTGAAAAAGACAAGATTGGTTGCAACAGAACAGTTCAGCCATAGCAAAGATTGGGTGTCAACCAGAACAGTCATTTTAGAAACAAAGTTTACAATATAAATAGTCAAGTTAAGTTGGTAGAATATCAGCACTTCCAGCTGCTGCTTGGTAAGACCTCTCTGTCCTCCTATTACAGCTCTAGTCCTTTCTCAACTGCAAAAGTAAATAAATAAAAAGGCATTCATTTACATGGACAGAGAAGATAGACCTTGATCCTGCAAGTCCTTCCCTGAACATAGCAAGCTGCACAAGGATGTTGTACTGTGGAATACCTTGCCACAATATTTCATTGCATCCAAGAGAGAAGCAGGATTCAGAAAAAAGATTGGATATTCATGTGGATAATAAGACTATCTGGAGCTATATTAGTAAATACATTTTTATCAAAACTTTGTTTTATAGGAATATAAAGACTTGTATTTTAAGTCACAATCCAGTTAAAAATGGCAAATAGATGGAAACATTTTCTGGGGTTGTTGCATAACAGTCTGTTGCCGGGCTTCTTCTGCCTTCTTTGGAAACAGCTGGTGTTGCCCACTGTCAGAGACAGGATAGTGGACAAGATGGGCAGCCAGAATTGAGCCAATAGGGCAATTAGTATGTTTCCAAAATTACTCATCACTGGATATTTTTGGCTTGACTTGAGATGGATATTTTATGCATGTATTCAATAAAAACCTAGACATTTCTTTCTGGATCTAACCATGATCAAAATGTGTTGAAACAACAGGAATACTGAGCCTTAAGTAATACGGGTCAGATTCAGCCAGCCTTACTCAGGTTGAATAGTACCTTAGGGTACATCCATACCACCCGCCCGGATCGACGGGTAGCGATCGACTTCTCGGAGTTCGATATATCGCGTCTCATCTAGACGCGATATATCAAACTCCAAACGTGCTCCCATCGACTCCGGAACTCCACCACCGCGAACAGCGGTGGCGGAGTCGACGGGGGAGCCGCGGACTTCGATCCCACGCCGTGAGGACGGGTAAGTACTACAAACTAAGGTACTTCGAGTTCAGCTACGCTATTTGTGTATTCACTATAATCAATTGGACTACTATGAAGGATCAGGGCCTTACTTTACAGAATTTACATGTCCTCTTAACTTTGTTCATGTCAGTTGTCCCATTGAACTCAGCAGGATTACTTTCATGTATAAAAGTAGGATCTGGGCCTTAGGTATGACTTAATGTGAGTCAGGGTGGTAGAATCTAGCTCTGTGATAGCAATCTCCAACTAAACACAAACCATTTCTCCTATAAAATTGTGTTCTAATGGAGTTTGTATCTCTCTCTGTATGTTATTGAATATATATGGGGAGGGGAGGATTCAGTGGGTGCATTCTGCAGTCATTCTTGCATTATGCTTTTGTAAAGCAGAAAATAGTTCCCTCTATGCAATAACAAAAGTGATGTAATCAAGGCAGTCACGAGGGCGGTGGAGGAAGGAAATCTGGTGATTAACTCCACTGTCTCTGGGGTATTAATTTGTCATGGGACTCCTTCCTGGCTAAACTGAGGGGAAAGTAGTTTAAGTTCTTTTTTGTTTTGTAAAGTGAGCTTGTCACAATAAAGGAACAAGAGGTTTTCAATTTAAAAGAATAAAATAACCCTTTGGAGAATCCATTTTTGTTTTTTGTTTTTTTCACTCCTTCTGAAAAAAAGCCCTCAGAATAATATAGAAAATCATCAATAATTATACAATAATGCACTACTTTGCTATTACTAAGTGCCTTTCATCCAAAGATCTCAAATAGCTTTTAAAATCTTAAGCTCACCACAGTCCTGGGAGTCAGGCACATATTATTACTGGAGGAGTGAGAAGAATTCTGAGATATTTAACCCCCTCCCCAAATTAAGCTTTTCACATTTTCATTTTCAAAAACATCCCAAATGAATGAAATTTGGTGGGTTTCTGCTCAAGTGAAGGTTCCTTTTTCACTCCTAACTGCTCTGACCAGGAGAGCTGGTTGGAAAATGTTGACTCATTGAAGTGCAGTGTTTCACTGAATCCAAATCTTTGCATCCAAAGAAGTGGGTATTCACCCACGAAAGCTCATGCTACAAAACGTCTGTTAGTCTATAAGGTGCCACAGGATTCTTTGCTGCTTTCACTGAAGCTATTGCAGGTTTGACAATACTTTTATAAAAACACAGGTAGGTTTGCAAGAGTGTTCCTGCAGCAGGGAGCCTGTCAGTCCCAAAAGCCCCCAGCTAGAGCTAGATCTCACTGCTAGGTTCCCCACTCGAGCTGGAGTTTTCAGGGTTTCCAGGCTCCCTGCTGAAGAGCTGGGCGTCTGGACATCCTTAAGAGCAGCTCCCAAGGATTGGAGCTCAGTGGTTTAGGGGGCTTCCTAAGTTTGCACCCTTTTAAACTAAACAGGTACACCACAACTTGGAGAGAACCAAAATAGCCAGTCAGGACAGAAATAACAAATGTGATATCTAACCACAAAATGGCCATGGTAACAAATTGACGCATATCGTAATAAGTTGAGATCATTGATATACTAACCTATAGGAAAAAGACACCCAAACATTAGTAAGGTGAGGGAATACAAATAAGGAAAGGGGGAAAATCACCTACTGAATATGCATCCAATACAATGGCGTTAGTGTAACATATTGTAAAAGTGTCATGGGGCAGTGGGAGAGAGAGAGATCTAGTTCTTGGGAGATGCCAGAATGACGGCCACTGGTGATGATGGAGAAGGTGGTGGTGATGAGGAAGATGATGGCTAACATTTCAGGTTGTTCTACAGAAGATGGTGTGAGTATATGGATGTGCAGATGTACATTCTGTAGTCTCTCTATCTACCTAATGCGTTGGGATGTTTGTGACTGTGCTAAATGTATTAATATACTATATTTGTAAATATAAGAGAGTTACTATAGAGTGTGTGTGTGTTGCAACTAAGAACATCGGGGTTCCCAAATATATAATCATTTAAATAATACTGGGCCTCATCTTGGGACAAGAACCTGTCAAACCTCAAAGTGATAACACGGGATTCTTAAGTAATCAATATAATTAATACATAATCTAAGATCAGGCAACAGCCCCCACCCTTGTGAGGGAGGGGGTGGAGGAGAGGTGGGACATGAGGAGCGGTGGGCAGGGGGCCTTGTGGTGGGGATAGAGCAAAGGAGGAAAGCAGTGAGCAACAATGAGGGGAGCCAAGAGGGGAGGGGCAGGGCCTGAGGAGGAGCAGGTGCTGAGGTGGAGCAGTATGGGCAGGCTCGCGGGCGGAAGAGGCAGGCAGGGAGCTAGCCTCCTTCAGGGGAAGCTTCACCCACCGCCCATGCTAAAGCATCCAATATACTTGAAAGCTCTGCTGTGGGAAACTTGCTAGTCATATGGTACTCTGCTTCCATGTGAGAGTAACAGGTGGGAGGGGGTATTGAAATGGAGAGCAAAAGCAGCCTGTGTGGTTAACTGCAGTCAAAAGGACAAAACACTCATCACATTGAATGCAGCAAAAAATAAAAAACAAACCACCTACCTACTAATATTTTTCAGATTGGGAGACACTGTTGTAGTTGCCACAGGAACACCGTGCAGTGGTGAATGGGAAGAAAAGTGGTCTTTGTGAATGCAAATGGAGAAGAGGTGTCAGCAAAATGATATCCTCACCGGTATGTGGCCCATACTGTAAGGAAGTTTGGCAATACTGGATCCGACAAGCAAGTGGAGCTGGGTAGAAATGGTCAGTTACAGGGAGAGCAGCCAGGTGCTCACTATGGGGAATATTCTTCCCAGGAGCTTGGAGTAGGCAGGTCTGGACATGTCAAAGGCATAATGGAAACTGAGCCTAGCCTAGTGAACATGTTCTATCAGATGCCGTTCATGAAGATAAGTTCTTGCTTCCAAATCCATCTACCTCACAACTGTCAGCCATCTCTGGCTCCTGAGAAATGAGCATAAATTGGCATTTCATAAATATTTCATGGGAGGGGTGAATGTATTTCTGGGTCATGAACTGTTTTCATACTAAAGCCCTAACTGTGCAGTGAGCTCTGCACAGATGCTCTACCAGGCTCCCCCTCAGCAGACTTAGAGTTTGTTGCCGGAGTAGGTTGGACATGATGGTGCCATTTCTGTGAAAATGTTCTTGTCGGTTTCAAATAATTCTGCTTATTTTATCCATTTTAAATCAACATGGCTCCAGTGGCTTCAATGGAGATATGTGGGTTTATACCAGCTGAGGATCTGGCCCTTCAGGGATGCTGTGTGGACAGCCATTCAGAAACAATAATATACGTGATTTCCCAAGGCCATGCCGGACCCAATCCTGAAGACCTCAGTCATGGGAAAACTAAAATCAGCTGTCAGAGGGGTAGCTGTGTTCGTCTGGATCTGTAAAAGCAGCAAAGAGTCCTGTGGCACCTTATAGACTAACAGACGTATTGCAGCATGAGCTTTCATGGGTGATGCATCTGACGAAGTGGATATTCACCCACGAAAGCTCATGCTCCAATACGTCTGTTAGTCTATAAGGTGCCACAAGACTCTTTGCTAAAATGCACTGGGAATTCTTCCTGAATGAGGGCTTCTGGTTAAGTTCCACAGTGAGTCACACTGAACTGAAAAGTCTAATCAGAGGAATACAGTACCAGAGTATATGAACGTTTTAAAGGGGGAAAAAATCTGCCATGGTTAAATTATTAAAAAGTAGAGGAATGTGCAGAAATCTGTTGGCACTAGAGGCAGGGCCGGCTCCAGGCACAAGCGAAGGAAGCAGGTGCTTGGGGTGGCCAATGGAAAGGGGCTTCGACGGCAATTCGGCAGGGGGGTCCCTCAGTCCGAAGGACCCGCTGCTGAATTGCCACCGAAGAATGAAGCGGCGCAGTAGAGCTGCCGCCAAAATGCCGCCGATCGTGGCTTTATCTTTTCTTTTTATTTTTTTTCCACTTTGCTGCCTGGGGCAGCAAAAAAGCTGGAACCAGCCCTGACTAGAGGAAATAAGTTGGTCCCTATCGGACAAAAATTAAGACTACAAACACTACAACATTTAGGATATTGAAAATATAAAACAGAACCTGGGTGGATTTTGTGTGGTCAATTCCCTTGAACCAGAAAATAATTAATGAACCACAGTGAGTTGTTTTCTCCCTTAAACATCCTATACTGTGTGTAGGAAGCTTAATCACATTGTTTAACTTTGTTTCTTGAGGCACAAAGTTTTCATTGACATGCAAATCGAGAGAGATTGTGGAGGAATCATCCTGAAGGTGGTAATTAGAAGTTTAAACACTTGTTTTTAATGTATGAGGCTTATAAGATATGTTTTTTCCCCATAGAGAACTGTTTCCTAAGGGCTACCATATGACCAGGAGTTATGTAGCAGATGTTCTAAAATAGGATACAGCAACCTTTTTAAGCCTGAAGAGACCCATGATAGTTGTGTCAGCTAAGCCCTATTGGATTTCTGTATGTAAGCAGTTGGATACAGGAAATTGTTGTCTGCTAAGTAGTCCGCTAGGCTTTTATTTAGGTGTGAATGTACTCAGCTGGGCTGTACTCTTTGAAACTGGAACAATATATAATTCCTGGTTCAGATAGGACAGCACAAGGGTGATATGATCCTTTTACAATTTGAAGGAAACAATGAGAATGCAGAGTATAGATTAGAATGGAACTTTGCCCCATCTGTATAAACAAAAGAAAATGGAAGGCAAATGTGATATGAAAATCATGCATACAAAGGTTTAAGAACCATATGGTTCTTTTTACCTCCCCCGCCCCCACAATTTAGAGCAACTCAATTTTCAGCCTTAAAAATAATAAAATTATACCCAATTTCTCATTTTAACTTTGAAGCTTAATTTGGGTGATGGGGAATGATTTGAAAAACTTAGAACAAATTCAGTGGTATCTATACTAAAACAGCAGAGAAGCCTAATCTAATAAAATAGGGAAATCACCAGTTCCAGCAATTAAAAAGATATAACTCATGAGATGAGTATGGGTGTGAAGATGCAGCTAAACCATTGTCATGTTACTCTTGGTGTGATTAACATCTGTACTAAGCCTCTGGGTGTGCTTTAAACTAGAGATTTCCAGAAACCTGAGCAGACTTGGGCTAAGATGGCTGCTCATGCAGATAGTGAAATACATGGTACCTTCTCTCCAGCCAGTCTATTTTCTAATTTCTTCCTAAACACTATACAGGAATAGTACTATAACTGGTACAGAAATTCAGCATAAGGGGGTCCCAATCCATTGACTTCAATGGGCGTTTTACCTGAGTCGGACAATCAATATCAGCATATATTATGTTATGGTCAATTCCACAATTCAGATGCATGATTTTAATTTTTATAAAGGACCAAACCCTGAGATTTTTATTCAGTTCATGTTCAGGGGAAGGGGAGTGGGGGGAATAACCTCCCTCTGGAGTTTGTCTTAGATTTTAATAAGAGCAGACTGTGCATTAAGACACAGACCTGTGTAAGGGGTAGTGCAGCTATCTGCTGCCCGAAGAGCACACTAGCAAAGAAATCATGACTTTCTTCTTCTGGGAGGAGAAGTACTCTGTTACAGCCTATTTCCCAGGGACATACTGCTTCCCTGCTGGGCAAGTGTCGTGGGGTACGCTGGCAGAGTCTTGGGTCCCCACCCACTCTAACCTCTTCCTGCTCAAAGGTGAGGGAGGGAAATACTAGCAAATAGCTCCTGGTTACTCCCCATGTCTGAAGCGAAGAGATAATGGGGTAGAGAATTTTACTACCATTTATATCTCTGCATGGCCATTTTAGGCCTAATGAACCTTTGGTTCAGGGGAACTTTGATGGCCATTTTAGAGCCAGCCATGATCTTGCCCTAAATTAGGGTCTCAGGATTTCTCCAGAAGAATCAACATTATTTTTCTGTGTGTGTGTTGTGGGGGGGGGTGTCTTTTTCTTCAACTAAAAAATATCTCCTTGTAATGCCAGATCTATATTTTTAAAACATATATAGGAGCCACATGGATCGTTGCTGTCTTCTTCTTAGAAACAGCAAGATCAATGAGATCTCAGATTAAATTTGAATTAAAAAGATGAGTGGATCAGTAATTCATGCTGCAAAGCCAACTTCACATCCAGAGCAGTGTCAAAAGAAAAGCTGAGTTTGTCTATCACAGGATCTTGAAAGTGAATGAAGAAGCACTGAATAGACTATTCCTCAATACACTATGCACTTTTGGCTGCAGCTTCCTGGTGAGTAATGCTGTGGTCTGAAGAGGGGACTATCATCATGGACTCAGTTATTCCATTAAGGCTTGACCCCCAGGTGTGGGGTCGAGCAACACAGCTCCAAGGGGAGTACTCAGAGGCCAGGTCCTGGACATGCAGAGGGAATGTGCCTGCTGCTATTTCTCTTTGTGACATCCATCTTACCCCTCTCCCCTGCCAGTGCCTGGATGACCTGTGCTACTCTCTGCCTCATTGGGAAACAGGGCTATTGACCCACTTCCTCCACTCCCTGTTGGTGCTTTGTGTCCTCTTCCCTGAGGGACTGGAATTTCATGGGCCATTCATGAGGTAGGCAGGAAGAGGCTCCTTACACCTTCCCCAACAATCACCTTCTACCACTGCACTCCCATGACATGGCCTTGATTGAGGTTGGTTGTAGTTGAGATAGGATTGGCAGGCATCCGTTTTTTTACCAGAATTCCCGGTCGAAAAGGGACCCTGGTGGCTCTGGTTGGCAATGCCCACCAGGATGTTGAAAGGCTGGTCGGTGGCACAGTGGGGGCCTGGAGCTAAGGCAGGCTTCGTGCCTGCCCTGGCTCTGTGTGGCTCCCAGAAGCAGCCGCTCACTCCCTGCAGCCCTTAGACAACCAATGGAGGCTGCAGGGTCGGTACCTGCAGGTGTGAGGGTAGCACGTGGAGCCTCCTTGGCTGCTCATGTGTCTATGGGCTGCAGAGACCTGGCAGCTGCTTCCTGGGAGCTGTGGTAAGCGTCACTAGGACCCTGCATCCCCTCCCACACCCCAATCCCCTGCCCCAGCCACCTCCTGTACCCCAAACCCCTCATCCCCAGCCCCACCCCAGAGCCCACACCCCCCAGATGGAACCCACACCCACTCCCATACTCCAAACCTCTCAGCCCCAGTCCCACCCCAAAGCCTGCACCCCAGCCAGAGTCCTCACCCTCCACATATCCCCAACCCCGTCCCCAGCCTGGAGCCCTCTCCCACACCCTGAACCCCTCATTTCTGGCTCCACCCAGAGCTTGCACCCCCAACCCAGACCCCTCCCACACCCCAACCCCTACCCCACCCCAGAGCCCGCACCTCTAGCTGGAGACCTCACCCACTCCTGCACCCCAACCTCCTGCCCCAGCCCAGTGAAAGTGAGTGAGGGTGGGATGGAGTGAGCAGGGGTGAGACCTTGGAGAAGGGTTGGGGCAGGGGTGTTCAGTTTTGTGTGATTAGAAAGTTGGCAACCCTAAATTGAGAGCTAAGCTGCAGTCATTTGTATTTAGGTGCAGATTATACCACTCTGACATTGAGTAACATCTTACTGCAGGGTAGTATCATTAATGCTAGCTGCTTCTAATGAGCTAGACTGTGCCATTCTGTGCATAGACATACAGCGCATAAACCGCCTTACACCTGTACGTGGCCTAGCTGCAGCTCGTGCCAGATGTGGAAGGGTAGAGAAGTTCTGCACGCTCTCTGCTTTCCCCCACCCACCTCCAGGTGGGTTGGGAATGGGTGCAGCCTTGGTTCCACGCCCCACTCTCTCCTCAACATGCCAACCCACAAACTTTAGCTAACACAGAGCAGGAAGTAATTTGCTGCTTATATGGACCAGCAGCCAATTCTGCTCCCTTGAAGCAAGAGGAAAGCAGAGGTGAATTGTGCCTCTCTGAAGCATGACTTTCTACCTGCACTGCTCCTGGGATAACTCATCAGTGCATTGACCTTCACACAAGGCTTGTGGAAAAGCCACAATCTAGTCTGTACTCACAAGCTAGTTTTCAACTAACAGCACCGTACAGGGTTTTTTTTCCTACAAGTACACAGGAGCCCTCTTACAACTTCTTTGCACCATACAGGGTCCACCTTCTCCATCTCCTTTTCATTGGGAAAGATTCACGGACACTGGAGCTTTTTCCACAGCCCCTGCTTACGTCACAAAGTACAAGGAGTCCTCCCTAGCCCTCTTCGCATCTTAAAAAGTACAGGAGATTTTCTTACCGCATTAGGCGTCCATAGTGTTTTGCAACATCTTTCATAATGCTTTAAAAATATCCCAAATGCGGGGGAGGCACCTAGAAATCCAATCCTACAGTGCACGTTCAATATGTTATTTTCAAAGATATAACTTGGCCAAATCAAAACCAGTTTTTCTCTTACAATCAAAGGCACTTCTCCTTAGTAAAGTCTGTTTCCCTGCTGTATTTCAACTCTCAATTCCCAGCTGTTTTGGCAAGAAAGATTTTTTTTAAAAGTGTGTTTTTATATATAGATAGATAGATAGTATAGGGGAAGAAGTGTTTTATCCCCACTCTCCTCAGACTAAAAAATGGTTAAACAGTTTTCATTCAAAGCTTAAGAACACAAAGCAACAACAACTTCTGGGCAAAAGCCAAGTATAGAAAATTTCAAGCAAAATGGTTAAAGTTTTGAGCTACTTAAAAGATAAAGTAAGGGCAGCAACTGCCAATCTTGCTATAATATAGAGATGGGATTGAATGAAAATTCCCATATCTGAACACTCCTGAATCTAGGAGCTGGTAGTTTAGAATTCTAATCTGATGTGGGATCAGAATTTCTTGGCTAACATATTATTTTAATTGTCAGTAATAATACCACCATTCAGAACTCCACAAATATTGTGGGGTTGGGTTCAAAATTCAGAGGCTCAGATCCATTTATGCTATATGTCATGCGGACAATACAGAGTGCAGCATATAAAATGACAACATGTATATTATAGAGTTTTGAGTCTCAAAATCTGGACAACTGGTAGTCTGTAGAATGCTCACTGGTGATCCAGACAGAGCTGCTTGTTCTATTGTGCTTGTTTCTAATTGATAAATTGCATAAAGGAGGCTAAAAAAACATGAAATAATTTCCTTATATTGCTTTTCCAGATAAGCAATTAATGAAATTGCCACTGCAATGTTGTTATCAGACCATAAATGGGAGGATTCATGGTCTATACAGCTGAAAATGAAGAGACGAGAAGTGTCTATGAGACACTCTCTTTATTAAGTTGTGGTCCACGCTGTGGAAAAATTTGAGGATCCAGAATATAGAGAAGTTTGTTCACTAAGTGTCTTGATTATTGGTTGGACTTCTGCCCAGCATTCCTTTAATGAGCCAAAAAAAATTCACCTACATTTTTCATGCCCAGAATTTCAGGCATAAATCTCTGTCACTTACTCAGATGTACCCCTACTTAGTGACCCCCAAATCTGTTGTCTAAGTGACAGCATTTTTTCCTACAAATTAACTGTGAGAGCAGAAAGTCTGATGCCCTGATTCTGGTCTCCCCAGGTTTTTGCAATGCTGAAACTCCTGATTTACACCACCCTAACACTCTAGCAGATTTGGGACCACAATATCCAAGAAAGAAAGATAAAGAATAAGGTGCAGGAGAAAATGGACTTAGGACTTCTCAAGATCATGTTTGATTCTCTAACCAAGTGGACATTTATTTATTCAAACAGTCCCTGTTCTTTATTAAAATACATGGCCAGGTTCTAAAGGCACAAAGAGAATTGCCAATGGAGTGACACAGTGATGTTTGACAGACGACATCTGTACAGATGCTGAACTCTTCCCTCGCCTTTATCAATCACTAGAACACAAATTGGAAAAGTGGAAATAGCAAGATTGGGTCAGATGAGTGCATATTTAAACATTTCAAAGGTTGGAGTGTCGGGAGCAGCGATCTGCCTCTTGTGTTCCATTAATTCAGAGACAGCTGTCATTTATCTTTTGATGGAAGTTAGAGGTTGAAATGCTTGACACAACATATCAAACCTAATATGGGAAGATAAGAAAAATGTGGGCTCAGTTCTGAAAAAGTGAGTTACTATGCAAAGAGGTTTTATAATTCCCCTATTGACGTTTAACAGAGAACTTTGGCCACATTTCAGCAAATACAAATTGGCCAGTTATAGCTGCTGCTGCTTTTTTTTTTATTTTGTTTAGTTTAAAGGCAATGTTTTGTACAGGGAATTAACCATGCAATTTCTGTTTGAGTCAATGGGTATTGTATGGTTAAAGCCTCTAGGACTTTTTAAATGTTGAAGAGCAGTGTAAAAGTGGGATTTTGAAATGCATGTAGGTAGGCAAGAGGTCAAATAAAAGGCTAGGGAAACATTTCATTTTGCCCATGGAAGACTGGATTGTGTGGACACAAGTGAGACCTGCCTGATTCTTCCTCTCATTCAATACCAAATCCCAGTAAAAAAAAGAATGCATATTCAATAACTTCTTAGAAGCCTGTCAAATAAAAGTGTCTTATCTAAAGTTCTACATCTTTAAAAAGAAAATGAATAACTAAAAATCATGCTTAAAAGATAAAACTTTTCAAAATATGAACAGGAAACAAAGGATAAAATGTGTCAACAAAGCATACTTTTGTTTTACATGTATTTGTCAAGGGAAAGATTTCCAAAATATTCTAAGGGATTTAGGAGCCAATGGGACTTGAGATGGGTGAAACCTTGCTATGTGTTGAATTAACCCCCATTTAGACCGATAGGTGTGAACTCACCTTTCAATTAACATAAATATAAGCATGTGCCCTCTCATAAGACAAAAGGTGTGCATGAAACGACTTAGGAGTTTTTAACTGAGTATTGTTTTGGGTAGGTGTATATGTGGGAGGTGAAGAGCGAACACACAGGAACTGAAAACATACAAGAACAGAGAGAGATGCACAGGCAAAAAACAAGAAAGCCAAGCAGCAGCTTGTGAACACACTGTGACCCTGGAAAAAATTAGAGAGAAAGCTTTTGGGACTTTTGGCTAAAGAGAC
Organism: Mauremys mutica; assembly: GCF_020497125.1. Lineage (NCBI taxonomy): Eukaryota > Metazoa > Chordata > Testudines > Geoemydidae > Mauremys > Mauremys mutica. The sequence continues at coordinate 126,858,047 of NC_059073.1, read as the reverse complement.
CTGGGACTGTAAATTAAGAAACTGCTCCTTTTCTTCTTGGTTCCTTCTGCATTTGGAGAAGCAGGATTTTCATCAAAGAAAATACCAGACTCTATCAATTTCTACTTCAAACTGGACGATCCACAGGGCCCTGAACTTTGACTACTCATCAGTCAAAAAGAAGCAACGGTGTGTATTTAGTTAGGGGGAAGATTTTTCAAAGGTGCCTAAGGGGTTTAGGAACCAACAGGACATGTGCTTCTAAATCGCTAAACCTCCCCTTTAATTGTGTGAATTTAGGGTCAAATTTTCAAAAGCACTCAGCACCTGACAGCCCCGGTTGTCCTCAGAGGAAGCTGCTGGAGACTCCACCTTTCTGAAAATCTGACCATTAGTGACTGGGTGTTGGCTTGATAGGGCATTTCAGTTTCTGCAGCTATTATATATAAACACACACACACACACACACACCACAACTACAACACAAACAATGGCAGTTCAAGCCTCCCCCAGCTATGTGTAGTGCAATCTGAGAGCACTATCTTGGGGGATGAGAGAGTGGTTCAACTTCCATAAAAACAACAAGGATTGGCACCTTAAAGACTAACAGATTTATTTGGGCATAAGCTTTCGTGGGTAAAAAAAAAAACCGTGAAAGCTTATGCCCAAATAAATCTGTTAGTCTTTAAGGTGCCATCAGACTCCTCGTTGTTTTGTTGGATACAGACTGATGTGGCTATCCCCGATACTCAACTTCCATACTCATTCTGGAGCAGCGTCAACTAGGACTCATCTCTAAAAATAAATATGCCCTATTATTCAAACACCAAAGAGAGACAAGCATTGGTTGGGGGGTGGGTCTACTACGAATTAATGGGATGAAAAGAGAAAAAGGGACATTAACAGTGTGGTCTAGATGCTAGACTGCAGGAGTGGTGGAAAACCTGTCATGAATGTTTTTTAAAAGCTCCCAATCCCTCATTGTGAGTTGCGCAGACAGACAGAGTTCAGTGGGGCTGTGTGTCAGTGCAACAGTTGACCCACCAGGATGAGGACTTGACTTTGTCCTCTATATTAGTACACTAATATAGTTTAAGCAACCATCAGTCCTTCACTGGCAGCATGAGGGCAACAGGATGACCAGAAACACTGCCGTTTTCAAAAGGTCAGTCATGCAATTGCTCATACAAAAAATGTACACAAACAGCAACAACGACTTGCTAAAGTGCATGTGCAAATGTCTAGGGTTAAATGCATAAGACCTGTTTCCTCTCTCTGTTACATCATTTTTCCCTAGTGAAGCAAACTGAGCTACACTAACATCAAACTGGTGTGACAGGGTGGTGACTCAAGCCCATAAACTTGGTGACTCAAGCCCATACATTATTGTGGTAAATATACATTAAACTGTGCATACCAGTGTGCATACGTTTTTACATGCGCATTTGCAAGCGTGACTTTTTGAATAAGGCTCTATACGTCTTTTCCATTTTTAGTTCCTATTATTCTATGACAAAATGGAAAAAAAACCCTATTTTCTGCAAAGCCAAAATATAGATAGATGAAAAGCATGGTGGGTTTAGTATGAGGCCTCCACTCCTCCAAATGGCTGCTAAATTCGAATAGTCCTGTTTAGAAAAGAAAGAAGACATTGGTCTTCATTGCTTTCAACCCAATGCTTTTCATAGCGACCTTTCTTATGGTTAGTAAATAAAATAAGAAAATATTTTTAACTAGGTGCTGTTTTTATAACTAGCCCCACAGACTGAATGAAGAAGAGATGACATTTGCCCCCATCAGAGTAAGAGAAACTGGCGGTATGCATGCCTGTGTTACAAAAGTGAACATAAATATCTCTCTGAAACCAGTACACTTCTAAACCATAAAAAAGACAGAGAGCAAGATCCTTTTCATGCCAATACAAAATCCAAGGATTTTTATCACTTTATGTATAAACCTTTGTCTGAAAAGAAAGATATATATCCCTTCTATTTGCAGAAGGGTGTCAGCTGTTCATGTGTAAGATTTTTTCCAGTGTATGCAGTGTAGATTATTAGAGACAAGAAAAAAAAGTCATGATATTGAAAAAGCTGAAACCAGTGTTTTGGGCACACATGAAAATACAAAGCTCCAGGTCTTTTGGATAAAAGGCTGTCATGATCAGTTAATGTCAGATCTCAGCTGACTCACATTCTTCACATGACATTAGAATTGTGACAGCTAGCTCCTCAAAACTTATTTTGAAAATAATCTTAGACATGGTGTAAGCAGTTACAAATCCACTGGTTTCACTGGAGTTTTACTCACTCGCTTCAAGTCTGGATTTGGCCCATTGCTTTGTAAATTACAAGATAATGAAACAAATTCTATTTTTCTATTCTATTTGAATCACACGGCTGAAAGGAACAAATATTAACACTAAACAAATATCTGCACATAAAGGGTCAATTTATAATCAAATTTCTCTTCAGCTGCACTGAAATAATATTTTCACACAGTTATATACATATACATATATAACATATGCATGATACGAAAGCATTTCACAAACTATGTACACAAAGCTGCCACTGGAATGTTGTTGGATTGGCAACCAATCAATCAAGAACATGCAGTACAACAGTAGGAAGAAAGGAAATTTCACCCAAGGATATTAGCACAATGCCCTGGATGCCTTGGCTTTTTAAAGTAGCATGGGAAAGACACATGGGGCCTAATCCAAAGCCCATAGAAGTCATTATACTTCTTCAGGCTTTAATTAGGGTTTCTCAATCCATGGGCCACAACCCAAAATTGGGTCACCAGAATGTGTCAAAGGGTTGTGTGAGAGGCCTGGGGATGGAGGGTCAGGTCCTGGCCCATGGCAGGGGGGTCGGGGGAGGTTGGGTCCTGACTCCAGTAGGGGTTGCAGAACCCTCCCTGCACTCACCCCACAGCATCAGCTCTTGCAGCTACAGTCGTGCAGGGCTGCCTAGGCCTGGCTCCTCACTCTGAGCATTGCAACTTGGTGCACAGAGTTGCAGCACTGCTCATGCTTAGCCCAGCCACCCCTCCATCCTGATGATCAGAGAGGGTGGGGGTGGGGGGATAGGCCAAACCTGAGCAGTGCTGCAACCCCACAGGTTGCAACACCTAGAGTAGTGAGCTAGAGGCCACAGCAGCCGCCTCTATGGTATGTACGGTGGACTTATTTAGTACTTAGGGCATTAATGTGTATGCTATAAATCATGGGTAAAAAATGTTTAGTAAACCAGATGTTTTTTACACTAAAGCTATTTCCTAGGTGACGACAGGCAATCAAGGTTTAGAAATGGGTTCTGAGTCCAAAGAGGTTGAGAACCACTCCTTTAGATCAGACCCATAAAGAACCAACTGGATGGAATTCATTTTATCTTCTTCAGAAAGGTGAGGGCTAAGTTCAGAGACAAACTCAGGGTTTGCAGATCAGTCCTGTAAAGTAGTCCTGTGCAGCTCCATCTATACATGTAATTTCCATTTTCTTCTCTTTAAAAAAATCACTAATATGTGACTTAGTATCAAAGTAACATTTATTTTTATATATTCAATTTATTTTTGTATTGTTCTCGTCTCCAAAATGATGCTTATAACAGATGTCAATAATTTGAATACTTGTGGCACCTTAGAGACTAACAAATTTATTTCAGCATAAGCTTTCATGGGCTAGAACCCACTTCTTCAGATGCATAGAATGGAACACACAGACAGGAGATATTTATACATACAGAGAACATGAAAAGGTGAAAGTATGCATACCAACTGGAAGAGTCCAATCAATTGAGATGAGCTATCGTCAGCAGGAGAAAAAAAACCTTTCAAGTGATAATTGAGATGACCCATAGAAGTGTGAGGAGAACTTAACATCCTTTCACCTTTTCATGTTCTCTGTATGTATAAATATCTCCTGTCTGTGTGTTCCATTCTATGCATCTGAAGATGTGAGCTGTAGCCCACGAAAGCTTATGCTGAAATAAATTTGTTAGTCTCTAAGGTGCCACAAGTACTCATGTTCTTTTTGCAGATACAGACTAACACAGCTGCTACTCTGAAACCAATAATTTGAATGTTCATTAGATCCAGCTACCGTGCAAATAGAAAGATGGCCTTGTCTTTTACACTGAATTTGGACTCATGAGATTAGTTCCGAATGCCCAGATCTTCCACAGACTTCCTCTATGACCTAGGGCGAGTTCCTTAACCTCTGTGATTCAGCCCCCTGTCTGTAAATGGGTCTGATAATATTTCCTGTGTCCCATCCTTTATCTGTTTTAGCTATTTAGGCTGTATGTTCTTTGGGGTAGTAAGAGATTCTTTTTTATTTATCTGTATAGTCCCAAGCACAATCGGACTTTGATCACTGTTGGGGCCTCTAGGCGCTACCAAAATTCAAGCACTGAAATTAAATAGTGTATGTAGAGCTGCTAGCATAGGTGCCAATTCTGTGGGTTCTCCGCAGGCTGGAGCATGCATGGAAAAAAAATAGTGGGTGCACAGCACTCACTGGCAGCCCTGTGGATCAGCTCCTCCCGCACCCTCCTAGCACCTCCCGCCCACCGTGATCAGCTGTTCAGCGGCATGCAGGAGGCGCTTGAGGGAAGGGAGAGGAGCAGGAGCATAAAGAGGTGGGAGAAGGGGAAGGGCCAGGGGCATGAAGAGGTGGGGTGGGGGTGAAGTAGTGGCAGGGCCTGGGTCAGAGAGAGGGTCGAACACCCCCCAGCATCTCAGGAAGTCGGTGCCTCTGGCTGCTGGGATTATTTTTTCAGTGAAAAAGAGGACAATTTTGACAACAAAATTTTCATGAGAAATGTTCCAAAACTTTGATTTGCTCTTGGCATGAAATCATAGAAGTGCAGGGCTGGAAGGGCTCTCAGGAGGTCATCTAATCCATTCCACCATGCTGAGGCACAGGAAAAAACAGCAGATGGAGCCTGAACCCAGGACCTCATACATGAAATCTATATATGTTATATTCACAGTACTAATATTATATGACTAAGTAGAATAGTGTGAGGCAAATTTTTGCAATGTACTGTCTTCAACAGGGAGAGCTCTCCCAGTTCAGGGGTTTGTGAGAGAGAATAGATTGTCACCAGAGGAGGCATTTAGACCATATTTAGGTTTAATTCCGGGTAATTTAAAAAATATATTGAGTATAGAGATGGCTCAAGCTATTCCCAACAAATAACTAATTCTCTAGTACCCAATGAATAAAACTCAGCTGTGTCCATTGTTGCCAGCTCTTTCAGTTTTATCATGAGTATCACAATATTTCTTGTGCAGCTCCTGGCATCAAATGGTTATGTGAGAATCTCAACTTTTATTTAAAAAAAGAAGGGGAGAAAATGTTTCTAGGTCTTATAGTTGCAGAGACCAAAGGCTCAAAGCTCAAAAAGGAAATAAAAGAATACAAAATGTACTTTTAATCTCATGGTCTTTTAAGCCAACTTCATGATTTTTTTGAGGAGTGGCTTATGATTTCTGAGTGGCAATACTCTGTGCATTTAGAGCAATGTTGCAGTGCTACACCAACTCTAATGCTTCCAAGGGGAATATGTGGATTGGACAGTCCTTCCCATACCCTACTTTGAAAGACCAATCAGATCCATAGGCCAGTCAGGGGGCGGGCGTGTGGGCAGAGGAGAGGGACATGGCTCCACCTCCTCCCTGCCTGCTTTGAGCTGTCTTGCACTAGAGAGGTTGCATGAAGCAGTTCCTGTGCTCCAGGGACCACAATATCTGTAATTTGCATGCTGCTGCACAGAGACACAAGAGGGCAGGGGTAGGGGGGGGAGTGCTCCGTGCATCCTATCACGCCTTGCATACCAGGGAAGCAGCAAGGCATAATCTGGCTCTATATAATTAGTCAATGAGACTAATTAATACTAGAGTGATCACTCTTATTAGTGGGAGTAACTATAATTACATACAGCCACAATCATAGCTTTCATCAACTGCACCATGGCAATAACTGCCAGCAGACTGCCTTCCCCTCCATGTTAGCTTGGCCGGTGGGTTCAAATTATCAAGGGTCCCTTTGGTACCACGGAGACATGTAAAAAAGAACCAGTTATGTGTAGGAAGTAACCAGTTTGCCCTCTCCATTTCTTTTCTCAACAGAATGCTGATGTTTTGCAAGGTGTAACACCATTTGGGGACTTTCAGTACGTGGAGAGAAGCAAACACTGCTATTTGGTGGGGAGGGGCATAGAATTTTCCCTCCCAAGAACAGCACAGGTTCAAAGCACCAGGGAACAATCCAGATTGGGGTAACTTGTAGGGGTGTGTGGGATGTCCTCCAGAGCAATGCTAGGGGAAGTACTAGTTGTGGAGAGGACAGGACCAATGCATTGTACAAGCAGTGAGAGCTAAGTTCATGAAGATCCTTGGAACATGGACATAAGCATCATTATTTATTTTCCTAGTGTAAGCATGTAGGACGGGTTGCCCATTGTGATACCTTCGCACAGGTTGCAGTTCAAAATTCACTTTCAATGCAGCAGACCTGAACACTGGGCATGCCACTTCCTGAAAAATGCATCTACAAAGTGATCCCAATGCAGAAAGCTGCCTAATTGACTTATTGTATTTTAATAGTGTAAATATGTAAACATTACTCACTGGACGTCTTATTGATCCTCGCTACCAAACATGACATCATTATTAATAAAAATGTAATGGGGTCTTATAAAAATGCAAAATAATAAGATATTAACCTAAGTAACACCAACAAATTGCAAATCTTATCATAAAACTGAAAAGCACTAATCAAACACTGTGCTCTTTGTTCATACTAGGAACAGTCAGGAATCATGCATAATGTAACAGTGCAACTGCTAACAACAGCCTCATGAAGATAATTTAAGCCAGAGCTGAGCAAGCTCCAGAAAATTTGCCTAGAGAGCAAACTCCTTTCTTGTCTCTCTCCCTTTAAACAAAACAGGTCTCTGGCTTTGTCTGTCTCATCAGCCCAGGTGAGTCTTATTAAAAGGCAATGGATCATTTTAAAAGATAAGAAAAATATAAACAGCTCATGAATAATACAAATAAAAACCAACTAGCTCTGTCTAGAGACCAAGGAGAAAAAAACCCATCAGGATCTGTTGCCAATTGTTAATCCTATAATGGAAAGGATTGTACTGAGGAAAAGAGTTTAGGGAAAGTCCAATGGAAATCCCAAAGGGGTGTTAGATAGTAAACTGTTCAGGGCAGGAATCATCATATTCTCTGTCTTGTAAACTATCACATATATTTACAATTTACAGAAATCATATATGTTAATATAATGTCTTCACATTAGTAACTAGAATAATCATAATAATTAGTAAAGGGCCCACAAACAAGAGCTGTTTATATGCTATGGCTCAAAAAGAAGCTGGGAGGGGGAACGAGGGAAGCTACTGAGATGGGAGGACAGGGAGGGCCAGCTAGGGTGACCAGATGTCCTGATTTTTGGGTCTTTTTCTTATATAGGCTCCTATTACCCTCCCCCACCCCCGTCCCGATTTTTCACATTTGCTGTCTGGTCACCCTAGGGCCGGCTGGCTCCAGGCTGGGAAGAGGTTTCCCTGAAATTCCTACTGCCATTCCTATGGCAGTTCCTCTGTAGCTGGTGCCCTGTGCACCTCTCCCACCACCACAGCGGCTGATGTACTGTGTGACCACACTCTCTGCCTACCATCCAGAAGCCAATACCCTGTCCTGTCCCCCTCCCACCCAGGTGGCTGGTGCATGGTCCTGCTCCTCCCCCAGGCTTGGTTTCTCCACTGCAACCCACAATGTCTGGAAGGAGGGACCGGACTGGGCAGGGGAGTCCTACCTGCTCCCTAGTGGCTGGCCCAATCTCATGCAACACAGTGACCACTCCAGCCCCTCCTCCAGGTCTTGCTCTCACCTCTGCAAGATATTGTAGATCCATGAAGCAGAAAACAGTCGTGGCAAGAGAAACTTAAAACCTAGAAGGAAAAAGAAAAAGAACCTCATTTTAATCTCCTAATTTTTAAACCAATCTCATGATTTTGAAGGGGGCTGACTCATGAATTTTGAATGATTGGGACTGGCAATACTGTATATGTTTTATGGTAGTGCCTCAAGGCCCCAAATGAGATCAGGACCCTCTTGTTCTAGGCCCTGAGATGCACATAGTAAGAGAGTTGCAGTCACCAAAGAGTTCATAATTCACAAACAGAAAAAGGGTAGAGAAGGAAATAGAGGCAAAGAGATGTAAAGTGACTTGTGCAAGGTCCCACAGCAGGTCAGTGACAGAGTCAGGAATAAATCCCAGTCCAAATCTCAGAACATAAGACCAGCCATATTGAGTCGAACCAATCGTCCATCTAGCCCAGTATCTTGTCTTCTGTTCTTTATTATAGTTTCAACCAATATACCTGTACTGAAGTTAGGCTTACCAGCCTGTAATTGCTGGGATTCTGGAACCTTTTTAAAAAAATTGGCATCACATTAGCTTTCTTCCAGTCATCTGCAGGGGCGGCTCTATGTTTTTTGCCGCCCCAAGCACGGCAGGCAGGCAGCTTTCGGTGGCATGCCTGTGGGTGGTCCGCTGGTCACGCGGATTCGGCAGCATGCCTGCGGGAGGGCCGCTAGTGCCACACCATTGGCGTCCCCGCTGCCAAATTGCCACTGAAGCCGTGGGACCAGCAGACCTTCCACAGGCGCGCCACCGAAAGCCGCCTGCCTGCCGCCCTCACAGCGACTGGCAGGCCACCCCCCCCCCCCCCCCGCAGCTTGCCGCCCCAGGCACGTGCTTGCTGCGTTGGTGCTTGGAGCCGCCCTGGTCATCTGGTACAGAAGCTGATTTAAGTGACCGGTTACATTCCACAGTTAGTAGTTCTGCAATTTCATATTTGAGTTCCTTCAGAACTCTGGGGTGAATACCATCTGGTCCTGGTGACTTATTATTGTTTAATTTATCAATTTGTTCCAAAACCTTCTCCTCCTCATACCCTTTTAATTTAGTTCTGACCTGCTAGGAAAAATTAATAATTGCTGCTTGAGCCCAGACAAGCACTCTCAGTTTATACCTTTAAACATGAATCAATGTGAAATTCTCTGCCTTTGGCTTCTTCCCCACCGGTAATTCAGATAAAAGATACTCTTCCTGACTGGAATTTGACAGGCACAGGTGGTACCACCAGCTGCAGGTTTGTTCAGTGTTCTTGGCTCAGCAACTGCTCTTGTTCTTTCCAAAGTTCTTTTTAGTGATGGTGAAGAAGGAAAAAGGGAGGAGGAAAACATAACAAACCCTTGGTGTTCTTGTTCAGCTGTTCAGTAATCACAGTGGGTGTCCCAAGTTGCTATTCAGCATTTATTCACAAAATACCATAATAGGTTATTCTTGCAAATCTTGACCATGCTCCACTGATGTCAATGGGAGTTTGTCACTGATTTCAATGATAGCAAAATTGGGGCCTGGGGCGGGGGGTTGAGGGGGGAAGGGGGGTGCATTTTAGGAAGAGATAAGTAAAATAGTTTGGATGTAATAAGAACTGACCAAAAGCCGCATTAAAAAAATCAAATTTGAAGTGGGATAGTTTTAAATTTCAAAAATATTCATTAAATGCATGTTTCATTTTATATTTTTATGTTTCTCTTTCCCTGATTGGACTAGAGGCAGAAGTGCCAAGATACTCTGAGAAATGCTGTTTTTCTGGTATTTCCACCCATGCCTGGGGTCTGAAAGCACTTGGAACACAAGGCACTATGAGAGTGAAATCCTGACCCATTGAATCAAAGGCAAAACTCTCATTGACTTCAATGAGGCTAGAATTTCACCCAAAACAGTTCATATCACACAGGACTGAAGGGCTCCAAGTATGATGTTCTCCCCAGGAGTGGCTTGTGGGCTCGATCTTGCCATTAGGGTTGGAAGGCTGGCTACAGTCCTAATTTGGAATCATCTGTGCAAACTTGACTGACCTACAAAATCATGTGTTGTGAACTTGACTGACCTACATGAAATAGCTCTGAGACTGACCTACTAAAATGGCTCTGAAATTCTGCTTGGCCATAACTATATTCTGAAAGTATCTACTAAATTCCCCTTAAATTCAGCATGTTTTGATGAAGAGACAAAGATTTGTCTATACTGTACCCCGGAATTATGATATATAATAGATAAACAGCAGGGGAGCTTACCCAATTCCTCTTTACAGTATCACCCATGCCTATATGCAACACTTAATAAAATAGATCATGGCCCCAGACTCTCATACATATCATTTTATGGCTGTACATTTTACATATCAAACAGACATAATAGCAAGCCAATTAGTTCTCTATTAGTGAAGATCCTGGCATATAAATATATAAAGATCTGGATAAGGCCTTAGATAGTCATAACTGGATTTTAAAAAAATACAAGGATACTTGAAAAAACACCCCAGAGCTAAAATTTAATCTTACATATTAATGTATTTTCAGCCCTTGGATTAGGAAAACCTTTAGATAAATGTATGTCACATGCCACAAATGCACAAAGTATTTGTAAATTACATACTTAAGGCTACCCATTGATGATGGGGAGTTTGTGCAGTGGTGATTTAAAACAATGAATAAACTTTTAGAATTCATAAAGAAAGAGATAGAAAAACTTCTACGGAAAATGTTACAATTCAGTTATTTAAATTAATGGTATGCCATCACCTGAAATACAAGTTTCATTTCTGGTCATCCAAACTTCAAAGATAAAGGAGTTCAGAAACAGATGACAGAACTGATTAGAGAGAAACAAGATAGGTGTGAGGTGATATTTTTTATTGGACCAACTTGTGTTGGTGGAAGGTACAAGCTTTCGAGCTGCACAGAGCTCTTCTTCAGATCAATGATTAGAAATAATTAGACGCAAGGAAAGACTCTCTTTATGAGAGGAGACCAAAAAGGGGGGATACCAAAAGAGGTGTATAAAACAATGGTTGACATAGAGAGGGTAACTGGGAGCTCTTGCTTATCCTCTTTCTATAGGCACAAGAACATATTCAAAGATAGTGAAAGGCAATAAATAAAAAAACGATACAAAGAAATATCACACCACATAACTGAGCTGTGGAACTCATTGCTACAAGATGTCATTGAAGCCCAGAGCGTAAGAGGATTCAGAAAAGGATTTTTTTTTCCATGAATAACAAGAATATCGACAGTTTCAGAATTTAAGACAAAACATTGTTTTAGAAGGGATATGAGCTCTCAAAAATCCGGGCATATGTCAATGGCTAACTGTCTGAGGTTAGAAAGAAACTTCCCTTATGGGAGGTATTTTTTGCTTCAACTGTTTTTCTGCAACTTTTTCTGAGTCAGATGGTATCAGCTTCTGTCAGAGATAGGATACCAGACTAGATGGACCACTGGTCTGATCCAGTATTGCAATTCCTGTGTTCCTAAACGTTGACAAAACATTTGACAGAAAAGTGTGCTATAAATCCTATAATGAACAATTTAAGTTTTGGACTCTAATTTCATCCTCACTACTGTATATGAATTATATATGAGGGCAGGTGTACTTTTTTCCCCTTAAATTCAGGGAATATGTGATGAATGCTATGTCTATAGGAAAAGAGTGAAGTTTTTTTGTGCGGGAGAGGCTAATCTGTGTTTTCCTTTTCTCCTTCAAACTTGTTTCTTTATATACCAAGCCTTCTGAAACATGTTCACCATAGCAGTGATGCACTTACACTACTTACAATATTTTGTTCAAAAAGTTTGATAGGAAATAAGCATCTCTATCATTTATGGGTAATGGCCAAACCATTCCAGGAGACAAATCTATCTACTAAGTTCTAATACTGTACTCATTACCATGGTATCTGAATGCTTTACAATGAAAAATAAGTTAAAAGTGGGGAAAAAATTCTTGTGTCTCTTGTTCTTCTTACCTTATGATGTGTTTGGAGGTTTTTTTGGTCTTAATGGCTTTATGTGTGCATGTATATATAATATCCCCATGTTTATAAATATGCATGTAGCTGTGATTCCACTCCATGCTCCTAACAAGTGCATGTCTTTGAGGATGTAGAGATGGCATTCATTAAAATGAGATTTTCAAGATAAGACAATGAAGAACTGCAGACTTTCAAACCCCCTAACAAGGGAAGAAAACATATATGTATATTTTACTTTATGTCATAGCGGGTTGTATATCTTCGTATTTCATTGCAGAAAAGGAACAACGTTTGTGCCTTTAAAGTCTAACTTGCAATAAGCAAAGCTCCACTTTGACATTTGATCAAACTCAACTGGTCTTTAGTGTTAGGTCCAAACAGTTTTCCCATTGATTTCAATGGGAGCTTCGATAATAACTTTTAAACACAGGGTAAATCCCACAAACTCTATACACTGTCTTATTTCTCATTTGTCCATATTTGTTTTTTTGTTTTGTTTTAATGAAGGCATTTATGCTTTGCATTGAAACATGAAAAATGCCTTTTCACTTGGCCTAGTTACTCTTCTTTCAGCTGGGTCTCTAATAGCTGGATCCAAATCTGCCATCACTGGGCACACAGCATTTCCATTGGCTTTACCTGTACAAATGGAACAATGACAAGGCTTTGTAGTGATGCCTGTTTGTCAACAGCAGACTAGAGGAATAGTGAATTATCCAAGCAAAAAACTTGGAGAAGAAAGCAAACTGTTTTCTGTTCATTTACTGAGTAAATTGTTATTAAAATAATATGCAAATACTGTGTAACCCTTCTGCCAGGTGGAGCCAGCAGCAACCATGGCCGGGTTAAATAACTAGGGGTTCATTTCCATTGATACAACACAGAACTGGCTCAAGCCCCCACCCAGTAACCTGGGAAATGTACACACCACCCCTGGGTATCTCTGAGAGGCAATACTTCCCCACTCACAAGCACAGAGTCTGAGTGTAGAAAAGAAACTTTTAATAAAAGGAGGGCAGTAACTTGGCATTAATTTGGGAAAACATCATTAACAGGGTTCATAAACATAAACCATGATTAGAAGACCCACCATCAAGTAGGTTAGACAGTGCCCTTTTCCCCTCAGGTTCTTAAGTCCAGCAACCCAAAAGACTCCTTCACGTGCCCAACCCTTCTCTGCACCCACTCACAGTTGGTCAGTACAAACCCAGAGTTCAGAGATGCATCCGAGTGGAGGGGTGGGGAAAAGAGGCACTTTATTTGCTCCATGGCTCTGGCACTCGCTCACCACCCCCTCTGCCAGCCACCCTGCTGGCCACTCACTGGTTGCTCCCGCTGGCCACCTGCTCACCGCTCTTGTCACATCTCTCCACCAGCTGCCCTGCTGCCCATTCATCATGCCTCTCCACTAGTCACCCTGCTGGCCACTCATCACGCTTCTCCGCCACTGTCCTGCTGGCTGCTTGTTGCACTTCTCTGCCTCACCAGCCACTCATTCACCAGCTGACTGTCAGTCACCAGTCACCGTCTGCTGCCACCTGCCTCTCTACTGTGATCTCTAAACATTGGTCTCTTAGTAATTTCCAGCTCTCGGCAGGCAGGGCAGAAACACTGCCCCCTTTCAAGTGATTTCAGCTCTCAGTGATTTCCAGCTCTGGGCAGGCAGGGCAGAAACACAGGCCTACCACAACTGGTTTCAGTTCTGATTGAGCAATTCAACATAACAAAAGAGGCTCCTAATGAAGCCTATTTAGCTCTATTCTTTGAACAGTAGGGAAGAACACATTGAACTAGTCTCAGAGAGGATCCTTGTTGAGGGTGTGCAGACTCATAGCTGGGAGACCTGTTTCCCCTCCCCTGCCCTCCAGGGTTCTGAGGTTTGAGCCCTTGGCTTACCAAGGTTCTTTCAACTAAGGGTGACCCTCTCCTTTGGGACAGATTAAGCACAGTCCTGTTTTTCTGTATTCCCACAATAATTACAACATTGGTAACCATATTTCACTACCCCTGCATTTAGTTCTAAGGTGATTTGTACCCAACACCAGCCAAGATGATTACTCTGACACAGTAGTAACTTATCCACTGATGCTTTAAAAACTCCTGCACCCCAATCTGGGTCTATGCTGGTTATATGATATGTATGTATCTCTTCATCCTTGTAACCGATACCTGTAATCCTTCATAACTCAAGCCTGACCCCAGATGTACAGTACCTTCCCTCTTAACTTGTGTATATTTAATTTTAAACATTAACTTTATTTTTTTTAAAATCTGTTGTGTTAAATATGTAAGCAAAGTAGGAGCAAATTGTATTTACATAAACACACCCAAGTCTCTCCTCCACCCAGCTAACTGTCAGGGAAGCATTCATGCAGACCCTGCTTATATCTGCATACTTTTATTAAATTAATCACAGTCCTTTAATTTTAATTTCTTTTGATAATAAATCATAAGATGGAGGAAATTTGGCAAAAATATTGCCAGGCAAACTCAGCAATAACTTGGGTTGGGGCATGTGTTTTCTTTCTGTTTGTAACATTGTAAAACTTTGTTTCCAAAACAGAGAAATAAAAATAACACTAACTGCATAGCAGCATTTTACACAGCGAATCAGAGTGCTAATTACCGAGAAAAATCCTTCATCCCTTTTGCAAAACAACTTTGCAATATAACAGCCAGTCACTAGCACTGGAACTGTGATTTGCACACTGTGATGTGCTGTAACTCTATAGGATTTTCATTCTCCTTTGCTAGACATGGAATTTCATTCACCTGCAAGTTAAGCAATGGCTGTGGGAGGTCTTCATGTAGCATAACCTGTGTAAGGGAGGGGGAGAAAGAGGAGCAGGATCTGCACTTTCTGTGTTCTGCAAGCATTTCCTGTATCCCAAGGCTAATACAGACAGCCTGTGAAACCAGTGTGAGCTAGGAACCCCACAGTGAAGCAGGTGAATATGATCCTTACACCTCTTGGACCACATAAGAAATGAGTGACCAAGCAATATTGTACACTAGAACCTCAGAGTTAGGAACACTAGAGTTAGGAACTGACCAGTCAACTCATTTGGACCCGGATATATGCAGTCAGGCAGCAGCAGAGATAAACAAACAAAAGCAAATACAGCATACTACTGTGTTAAAGGTCAACAACTACAAAAAATAAAGGGAAAATTAAAAAAAAGATTTGACAAGATAAGGAAACTGTTTCTGTGTGACTTTCATTTCAATTAAGATGGTTAAAAGCAGTATTTTTCTTCTGCATAGTAAAGTTTCAAAGCTGTATTAAGTTAATGCTGTAAACTTTTGAAAGAACAACCGTAATGTTTTGTTCAGAATTATAAACATTTCATAGTTATGAACAACTTCCATTCCTGACGTGTTTGTAACTCTGAGGTTCTACTGTACTTTGTTCACTACTATTTGAAGAGTCCAATAAAGACTGACCCCCCTAAGGCCCAATAAAAATTTTTAGGAGTTGCCTGTTGAATCACAAACACAATCTCATCCTCCCTGAATCTGCCTCTAGCCCTTTACCCTGCCCCAAGTCTACCTCTGTGCACTCCTTTCCCTGCCTCCTCCCCCCAGCAATCCATTCCACAAAGGTTTTATCTAGACCAGGATTTAGGCACACACTGTGTGGTAACGGCTGTGTTCCTCAATTTGTGAGCTAGGGACCAGGGAGCGCTTGGTATCTGTGAGTGCCCAGTATGCTCAGCCAAGAATCTCCTTTAGGTTTCCTATACCTGAATCCTGTCTTTTCTCCATCAAGAGGGACAACACTCTACTGTCCCTCTTCCCTCCAGCCCCAGCCTGCTTCAGCAGCCCTCTTTCATCCTAGTAAGAATATATTAGCACTCCTCTTTTAGGCAGTATTGTGTGTTAGTACAGTACCATGGGTTTGAGGTGCAGCTGAATCCACTTACACAGCCAATTTCCCTCTTCAGTACACACACACACACACACACAAAACTCAGTCTTCTGCTCCCAGCCTTTTCAGATTTCTCCACCCCAACTTCCTGCACTCACCCTCTGTCCATAGCCATTTATTACAACCCCCCACATTGAACTTCATTACTGATGAAGACAAATAATTTCACTGCAATTACTGTTTCCAATGCATTATCCAAAGTATTAAAGGGGCATTATACATTCATTTGAATGTTGTTTTTATTCCCTTGTTTTACCATCCTAAGAGAAACTGGAAATTTGATTTCATTTTTTTCTTTCAGCAAATATATTTTTCAGTGTTTCTGGAAGCCATTTCCTTATGTCTCCTAGGTGGCTGAGCTCTTGCAATCTAATAGTAGTCTAGCTCTGCAGCATCTGTTATGCTTTCTACAATATCACACATACAATTTACAGTTTTAGGGCTAGATTGTAAATGCACAATCTGCCCTGTGTGTGAAGCAGTGCATAACTGCATTGCTCCAGAAGTAGCAGAGGGAAGAAATGATGCCTTAAAAAGGCATGACTCTTACTCTACATGCCCCTTTCTCCAAGGGTAATAAGCTACTGGCCCTTACTGGCAGTGGATTCCAATTCCCTGCCTGTAAACCCCCGCCCCCCATGCCAACACAATGACTGGGCAGATGCTAGGTTCCGCCCATTCACTGCCCCTTTCCACCTACCTTTTCAGGTAGGGAAGTAGAAGGCAGGCAGCATGCACTTACTCCTACATGTCTGGATCCAAGGTCTGGCGAAGCCATGCAGGGGTGTATCTCTTACTCTCCTACACAGCTGTGCAGGCCAGGCCACCATCTGGCCCTTAGTTATAAGCAAGTGAACCATTGCATCAGGGGCCGTAATGACAAGAAGATGCCACAGGCAACCCTGGCTGTGATCAAACTAACCTTCCTGTACCCTAATGCACAGGAAAGACTGGGAGACAAGTCAGTGTATCCACAATTACATATATTCATTTTCTAGCTCCACTGCCCTCACCCCAACCTGCTTGAAAAGAGGTGAGTGCATGCATGCAGTAGCCACAGTGGCTACTATGCCCATGTACCATTTCCTTGGGCCGTAGGTTGGGGAGAGGAATTGGCCGTGTAAGTGGGTTCTGTGGCACTTCAAACCCAAAGTGCCTGTATCATCCTTCCACTAAGAACATGTTTACATTCCCCTTTAGGTAGAAGTGTGTGTTATCCCCTTTCTCCATATTATACATCATCTTATGAAACATCTGAAAGCATTTCTTTTCTCCTGAAAGCATTACAATGCATGCTTATTTTGAGACAAGTGCACAATCTGATGTTTTGACATTAAAAATCTTTGGCAAATCTGTTACTCAGTGCACAAAGACTGAATCAGCTCTTCTCAAAGATTTATTGTTTTAGGTCCTTCATATCAGACATCCATTCACTTTGCAGAGCAGCTTCTTTTAATAATTCCACTCAGGCTTTCAGCATTGCTGCTGCCACTGCTGCTCCTGCACTATAAGTACAATCAATAGCTGGATGGACAAAAATTAAATCATTTAATGGATTTCTGGTTGAGTTGATTTAGGTCACAGGGTTGCCCACCGCTTCTGGCATCCAACATGATTTCATATTCCTGTATTGTCATAACAATGCACATTTCCACTTGGTTGCTATCCTGTGGCATGTCTGAGCAGAGAATACAGCTTAGCTGGGGCATGTGAGGTTATGAGAGGAACCTATGAGAGCTACGGTCACAGGCATAGAGGTTTCACATCAGCTTTGTTGTTTATTACAGTAGTGGCTATCAGAAGGGTTTGCCTAAAAAGCATGTTGCTTTCTTTCCCTGGAGAATATTACTGTTGAAAACTATACCTGTTCTGCAAGTGTATACACTCAGCCTTTTCCAGTATGAGTCATATAATACAGTATATTCCTTTGCATGGTATACACAGTTGCTGACATTGAAAAGTTGCATTTACCAATAATTACCACACCATGTTACCGGAGATACTTCAATTATTTTCTCTTCTACTTTTAGGGAAATATGTAAAGGGTCCTGGGTGGCATAACTGCTCTAAGCTTCTTAGGTCCCCATGGAGAGCACACTTCTCGGGGGCCAAAGGGGTGCTTAAAGATTGGCAATCCCTGGTGGCAAAATGGCCGATAAATTGCTCTAATTTATGCTAGGGGCTAGGTTAGCTCCTACCAAGAGGCAGGGTCAGCAGAATACAAAGCCACATTTGCTCCTCCACCCTTTGGTCCTGCACTGAGTACACTTTGGGCAAACCAGAGAATCTATATATAGCACAGTGCTCTATTCACCCTCACTCACCTAGTCTTCCGCCAAGTTTGTCTAAAGGCAGAAACCCAATACAGGGATGGTCTGCCTGGAGCTGGGTTTCAGCCAGGAGCCCACACCCTTCACTATGGCATGAGGCCCTCAGCTGGATGGGACACCTGAGAAAGCAGGTGGGGCTGGAGAGGACAGTAGCTTGCCATAGCACCCAGGAGTACCACTGTTGCGACCCTCAGCCAGGAGTCCCACAGAATCCTAACTACACATTATAGGCCCCCCCCCCTCGACAGAAAGCTCTGGAAGTCTGTGTTGGAAGCACCTGGTACAGCTATCTCTGTTGGCACAACAAGGTGTAATTTGAACACACAACCTGCCATCAGTGAGGGTAGCGAATCTAGCCCAGAATGTGCTAAACATTATGGTCGATTGCAGCAATATGTAATCATAAACCCACATATTACACTATACCTAATCATAGATTTTTTTTTTTTTACAGAATGTTTTAGCTACTCGATCATATGCAATGGCTTGGCATAAATAGACATTTTAATCTGTTTTTAATTGGCATGTTATACTTCTGAATCAGGAATAAAAGGAATTAATAAATGTTACAAAAATGGGATGGGAAAGCAGCTAAACTCAAATAAAGGCATTATAGTCTATGGAGTAAGTAAGTATTTATAAATTAATTTATAAATATATTTGAATTGCTAATCATTTACCCACCAGGCTATAACAGCTTGTTGTGCACCATTCTAATTTGTCATGTAAACACATATTTTGACACAGAATAAAACTATGAAAAAAGAAAATAGTAAGTGTGTGTAAACAGCAGTAGCCTTAGCTAACCATCATTCATGTCATTTGTTGTTCTTGTTGCTTTTTAAGTCAACTACGTTCTCTCATTGGGGAAGCACAAAACAGTTTTGCAACTGGCCAATTCAATTTCTCTTGAAACTCTTATAATTTTAAAAAGCGCTCATTAAAAATATCAGGCTCGATTGTGGCATATTTGCACCAGCTCAGACGCTAGTCCTTATATGTGCACTCTGACTGCTTTGCAACAGTGCAACACTGCTAGATTTTAGGTACAGATATGGCCCTCATTACCCTATCCTCCAAGTGTCTCACAATCTTTAATTGTGTTTATCTTCAAAAAAAGTGAGGGAGGTAGGAAAGTGCTAGTATCCCCATTTTACATATGGGGAACTCAGGCACTGAGGCCTTGATCCTCAAAGGTTTTTAGGCAATTAATGCCCATTGATTTAAGCACCTAAACACCTTTGAGGATCTGGGCCAAAGTCCCACAGGAAGTCTGTGGCAAAGCAAGTACTTGAGGTCTCCTAAACCCTGGCCTAGGCTAATGCCCTGACCAGTGTCCTCCCATTTTTTGCACTCCATCCACTCATCCCTTTTTCCCCCCTCCATGTGCCATACACTGGGTGCTCGGTACTGACTACTCCAGCTCTATGTCTCTGCAGAGATTCCTGTTACACAGGAAGAATTTCCAAGAAATCAGTTAGCTTCTTAGCTGATTAAGTAGCTACATTTTTTAAAATGTACATTTTATACTTCATTAATAACATGGGATCGTTGGATTCACAAGAGTTAAAAATTTACTTATACCTCCTCAAGCGTCAGTGTTGCAAACTGACAGTCTGTTGAGCATATGTAGGAGTTGGGTAGCAGAAATAATACGAGAGAAAGAGGGAAAGAGAGTGAAAGTTGTGAGACTGCTCATAGTGAAACTGTCTTCAGTAGTTTCCATGTGCATTGTCTTCAAGCAAACTGATTGTTCTCTTGTTGAATATGTTACCATTGTCACAGCTCTTTCAAATTAAAAGAAAGGAGAAAAATTGGAGTCCTCGATAAATATCTGATTTGATTTGTGCTCTGTCAGTGATGGATGCATTTAAATATTCCTGACAGAGAGTGAGCAAGAGATTTCTATTAGGATGCAGTGTGCAGCCTTCTAAAGCAACACAACCCTGCATCTGGACCTTCAGAGCTGCTGAACCAACACAGCTAGATCAGAGTTGAAAGTTCGCTTCAGCTGGGAACTCTCAAATGAAGCAAAAACAGAAGGGAAGGGCTCAACCTCTGCTAAACCAGGATCATGTGTGTTGGGAACACCACAGTGACCTTCTCCCATCTTAGGCTGCTGTGCTAGCTTTTTCTAAAGTGACCCTCCTGATAAAAATTGTCTAGTGTAACCTAAAAATCGCAAGCAAAATATCAGAGAGGTGTGTTTCTGTGAGTGTGTGCATGTGTATGTGTATTTTCACACAAAGTAAACAGCAGCCTTTTAGCTGGGGTAAATCGACATAGCTCCACTGACGTCAATATCCCTAATAGAAATTGATCCCTAATAGACACTGAAGTCAGTGGAGTTACAGTAGTTTACATCACTGAGGATCTGGCCCAGATTTACTTTGAACATTTTAATTCAGCTTTGTTTTTTTAAAGAGTGTTGGTGGTGGTGTTTTTTGTTTGTTTTTTGCGTGCTCATGATTTTTTTAATGCTTCAAAGAAGTGAACACACCAGGAATTCAACTCAACCTTTCACCCATTCCCACTTGACTCATGTGCACACTAGGATAGCAAGTTAATTGCAGAAGTGCCCCCTGTGGGCAGGGTGACCATATCTCCCATTTTGGCTGGGACAGTCCCTTTTTTAAACCATGTCCCGGCCATCCTGATTTTGGGGGCAAAACTGGACATCAGTTGGCATAAGCAAATGGGACAAAGGCAGAGCTTTACCAAAAAAAAGTGGGCATGCCCATGAAGGCACATAGGCATGGGAAGTAGGGTTGCAGGAGGTACTGCAGCACCCCCAGGTTTTGCACCCACTATTCTGGCTGCCGGCCCCATGCCCCTGCTGCCTAGGATCCCAGCCACTGGCCTCGCTGCTGCCCAGTGTCTCTGCTGCCAGCCCTGGGTCCCGCTTGGACGCCAGCCTCGGGTCCTGCTCGGCCATGGATCCTGCTCGGCTGCCAGCCCAGGGTCCTGCTCAGCCACCAGCCCCAGGGACCCCACAGCTGGCCTCAGGGTCCCACCCAGCCCCCAGACCCACGTCCAGGGGCTCTGCTGCCAGGCCCATGCCCAGGGCTCCGCACCCGCCCCTAGTTGTGGCCCCAGCTTCCACCGCCTTATCCCTGTCTGCATACCCTGCTCCTGGAGCGACAGGCCTGCCCCCAGCCCCAGCTCTAGGGGGCAGTGCGGGGTGCAGACAGGGGTAAGAGGGATGCAGCTCAGCACCCCCACTCCAAAACCTGTTCCAGCACCACTGTGCAGGCAGGTGGCAGGCAGGCTGAGGGACTGGGGGCAGCCCCATGTGACAGGAGGGCTCTGGCCAGCCCCATGCAGGCGGGCAGCAAGCAGGGAGGCTGGGGGCAGCCCTGCACGTGGGTGGGCAACAGGCAAAGGGACTGGAGCCAGCTCCATGGGCGAGAGGGCAAGGTGGGTGGCAGGCAGGGGGACCTTGGGCCGGCCCACATGATGGGGTGTGGGGGGCCTTGGGCCAGCCCCGTGTGGTGTCCCATTTTCTCTTCAGGAAAATATGGTCACCCTACCTGTGGGGAATGGTAGACTTAAGTATGCCGGCTGTATGTTGTTTAGGCCACAGAATTAGGAGTCCTAGAAAATGGAGTAGGGGATGAAAAAAAATCATCACTGTCTCAAACCTGTTGGCTTTGTAAATTGCTTGAGCCTGGGGGAGGCTTAGGGGTGAAATGGAATTTACAGGCTTTGTATTGTTTGACTGTCTCAGCTCTCGGGTCATGCATAAGAGTTAATCTGAAGAGTGAATCCATAATATGCTAAGAAATGAAGGAATTAGCCATTTCCCAATATTATTTATTATTGGTATTACAGCAGTGCCACAGGTCCCAGTCTAGACCAGGCCCCACTGTGCTAGGTGCTAATCACTAAGGGCAAATTGTGACCTGTCCTAAGTGCCTGTGCAGGAGAGTTTGGTGGCTGGTATAAGAATCCTCTACCTGTATATATGTAAATAGTTAGTAGATAAGGTGGCAGTAGACGACAAGTCAGAGGGCATAACATTTTCCATAGGGTTTGTAGAATCCAGTAATGAGTTATCTTCCTCCCACCCCCTCCACCAACATTATGAAATTGGACTTCTGTTCACTTGCCTTCTGGCTCTTTGAACCTTTAGGGAGTCACATTTTCAAGCTTTTCTTTGCAACCAAGAGGGCTAGAAATATCCCCTTTTTTGTTCGTTTGTTTTTAAATGTGTACTCCTGGGTCCAGGGCTTTAGGAAAAACACCAAATATCATAAGACTCTTCATATAAGCACCAGAATTGGCAACGCTGAAGACCAATAAAACTTCTTCTCGTTGTGCACTGTTAATGGCTTCCTATGTGTTGATCTTTACATGGGGTCGGCAGTCAGGCAGTAAGGCACTACCTTAGTCCTCTGCCCAGGCTACCAGTGTCATGGGTCAGAATGCAAGGGGACAACAGTCCTCATAGGGCTGGTCCTGCCCCATCCACAGCAGGCAATGGATGGAACCTTGGCTCTGCCGCCCCCGTGCACGGGCCAGCATAGCTGAGCTGGCCCAGAGTGGGGAGCAACGTGCACCAGCTGTAGGGCTGGTACAGATTACTTTCCCCTCAAGCCTTCCGGAGCAAGAGGGAAGCCAGGAACCAGATGGTGACAATCTGGTTCCAGGTTTGCTCTTGAGGCTGCACGGTTCCATGCTACCCTTTACACTGGGCTTGCCGGCAAAGCCATAATTTAGCTCTTTGTGTGAAATTAATCTGTGGTGTGGAAAGCTGGTGCCTGCACTACTGAGGACAAGATCTGTGAAGGGAAGCACAAACGGGCATGAAAGTGGCAACAGAGGCCAGGCATGGTGTAGGACAGGAGAAAGAGATACAGGATCCAGGTTTACAAAGAGAAAGTGGCTGCAAAAACCTGTGCAGGTTGTGTGAAGGGACTGTGGCCACTATTCCATCCCACAGGGGAAGCTGTGATGTAGCCTTGTGTTCTCACCCCAATTTCTTCTCCTTATCCACCCACATATGTCCTGGATAGAGCCGGAGCAATTGGATCTCTGGGAGAAATAGATCTTGCCCTTAACAAAAAAGAGACTCTAGAGCACTTCATAACAATCATTTTTGTTTATCCTTACTTATTTGTTCTTGCTTCAAAGAACGTAAGTGCTAACATGAATGAAACATTTTGTGTGTGTGTGTGTATACAAAGTGTATACACACACACACACACACCTATATACAGACATAAAGTATACATAAAGAGGTTCATAGCTGGATTTTTTTCCCAAAAATCCTATTGGTTAATATCAGGCAATATGACCCAAAATAAATTTTCTATTGTTGACAAATTAACACAAGTACATGCCACTCATATGATGGAGAGTAGTTTACAATAGCCATCATTATTGCCATCCTATAGGGACAGAGGAGAGAAGGTCAGTGCTAGTGCTGGGGGCGAGGGGTAAGAACTGAAAGCAAAAACGTGAGTGCTCCTGTTCTGAGGCTTTCTTGATGTCTCCCTGCATGGACCAGAACCAGCCCTGGTTCTCTGATTTTCCTGGACAGACAAGGAGCCCACGCTGAGACTTCTAATTTGGGAGTAGCACTGCCCTTTCTCTCAAACAGAGTTTCTGAAATAGGAGAATAAAAAATGGCACCCAAACACCTTCCCTCACTCAAATATCTCCTGTTGCATTATGGAACTGCACTCTATAGTTTTGTATTTTGAAAGCTATTGAGCATTTCCAATTCCTACATTGACATTTTCTCTAACTACTCAGCACAGTTGCAGTGTCAATTTTGTTAATTACAGTAGAACCTCAGAGTTACAAACACCAGAGTTATGAACTGACCAGTTAACAGGGCCGGCTCTGGCTTTTTTGCCGCCCAAAGCAAAAAAAAAAACAAAAAAGAAACCTGCGGGGTGGCCGGAGGCAAGGTTGCAAACTTTCAGCTAGCAGGACTCCCTGCGCTGCAGATGTGCAGGGGGAAGGGGGAAGGCGCGGAGGGGAGAGAGAAAAGGGGTGGCAGCCAGGGCTTTCTTCAGCCAGGGTGATCACCGCTCGGCCCCTCCCGCCACTCCGCCTGCCGGGAGGGCTCCATGCTGCTCCTGTCGACGGGGAGGTAAGGACACGGGCTGCCGGACTTGCTGCAGACCGGGCACCAGCTGGGGCAGACGGAGTGTGCAGCCGGCTCTCAGCAGGGTGCTCCCCTTCTCTTTGCCACTGCCCCCTTCAGGTGAACAAAAAAAAAAGAAAAATAAAAGGGCGGCCGTGCTGCCCTAGGATTGGATGGAATATCGCCCCTTAGAATCTGCTGCCCCAAGCATGAGCTTGCTTGGCTGATGCCTGGAGCTGGCCCTGCCAGTTAACCACACACCTCATTTGGAACTGGAATTACATAAATCACCAGCAGTAGAGACACGCCTCCCTCCCCCCCCCAAAAAGAAAAGAAATACTGTACTGTGTTAAACATAAACTAAAAAAAAAGGGATTTTTTTTTAAAGACAGATAAGGAGACTGTTTCTGTGCTCGTTTCATTTAAATTATGATGGTGTAAAGCAGCATTTTTCTTCTGCATAGTAAAGTTTTAATGCTGTATTGAGTCAGTGTTCAGTTGGAAACTTCTGAAAGAACAACCATAACGTTTTGTTCAGAGTTATGAACGTTTCAGAGATACGAACAACTTCCATTCCTGAGGTAGTCGTAATGCTGAGGTTCTACTGTAGTCTCAGCTGTGGTCAGAAGGCTTTATTATATTGTATGGGCCAGATCCTCGGCTGATGTAAATCAATGTACCTAATTTGAATTCAGTGAAGCTATGCTGATCACCACCTGCTGAGGATCTGGCCCTATACATACATTCAGGTCTAAAACTTGGTATTGATGTACAATGGAGCTGGTTTTGACCAGGAAATGTGATCTATGAGAAGAGATGCGTTTGTTTTCCAAACTAATGTAACTAAAGATCTACCTGTGAGATGGGTACAGTCTTTGTTTGGGGCTATGCTTCTTCTACAGATGAGTGACAGAATTCATAAGCTATATTTAAGACTTAAGTTTTCTGGGAAATCTCAGACGACAACTTCAGGCAGTTTTGCTGGCCAGATTACCAGAGCAAGCCAGACAGATGGATGTCTTTTACTTTGTGTGCCTGTATTTTAAAGTGAAGTGAACATGATTTAGTGTCCCTTGCTTATTCAAATCAGAGATTCATATATCAGCTACAAAATATTTCACATGCAAAAACAATACAGAAAAAGAAATATGGCCAAAGAAGAATACAGTCTACAATTGTATGCAGGACCTTAAAAAGTAACATATAAATCTGTAAAACAGGGGTTATTAAACCTCTTCCTAGTGTGGAACACATCTTAATGGCGTGATGATCTCATAGACACCTCTTCTCCCATTCTCAATAACATCCCTGTGGCAATTCCAGCAATTGCTTTCATGGAAAATTAATCTCTGTAAAATTAATGTAATTTAGCACAGGAAACAAGGAGAGCCAGTACCTTGTGACCTGCCAGCTCTCTTCACACAACCAGCAAAAGATCTATAGACCACCAATGAGCTCTCCACAGACCACAGTGTAAGAACCTATGATGCAAAGAAACAACATAACTTTATATAGTAATTACTTCATGGCAGACCCTTTGGGCATGACTCACTTGGTTGTGGGGAGGGAGGTGAGTAGTTCCACTGTCTCCTGGGAAGTCTATCAGAAGATTCCAGCATTAATTTCTGGCTGGGATTCAATAGGAACCTTACGGTTGAAGACAGCAGAGAAGGGATACTGGCAGGGCTAGCAAACGAATGGAAAACACCACAGGGGCCTCAACCGCAAACACGGCATTCTCCAGTTTAGAGACAGACTAAAGGGTAATCACTAGCAATCATGGAGGTAGCTCCACTGGGTACTGTTTCTTACTAAATAATCCCCAAGTAATCCAAAGGATTGTACCGTAGCTCCAGTATACTGGCTCCTCTGGCTCGCTGGTGGTCTCACTGTTTTTCTAGGGAGGTCTGGGCTTCTGAAGTTTGGCAAATGGGAACTTCTTTCTCAGATTTCGGGAGGGATGGGGGGGGGGGAACAGAAGTGTGTCAAGAATGACCTGCCAGTGCCATTCACTCCCTCCTGAAGCAAGGACTGGTTTTGTCTGCTCCTCATCTCCAGACTGACATCTGAGCAGCAACTTTCAACATCCACTCTGGAACCCACCTTTGGAGTGGACATGAAACAAGAGTCAGTCAACTATCTTTACATTATACTGGTCATCGCTAACTTCCCTTGATCCCTCTTTTCTTGAGTCTAAGGGTATGTCTACACTACAAAATTAGGTAACATTTATAGAAGTCGTTTTTTTAGAAATCACTTTTATAAAGTTGATTGTGTGTGTCCTCACACAAAATGCTCTAAATGCATTAAGTCAGCGGACTGCGTCCACAGTATCAAGGCTAGCATCGACTTCCAGAGCGTTGCACTGTGGGTAGCTGTGGGTAGCTATACCTCAGTTCCCGCAGTCTCCGCTGCCCATTGGAATTCTGGGTTGAGATCCCAATGCCTGATGGGGCAAAAACAGTGTCGCGGGTGGTTCTGAGTACATGTCATCAGGCCCCCCCTCTCCCTCCCTCCATGAAGGGAAGGACAGACAATGGTTTCGCGCCTTTTTTCCTGGGTTACCTGAGCAGATGCCATACCACGGCAAGCATGGAGCCCGCTCAGTTCACCATCACCGTACGTCTCTTGAGTGCTGGCAGACGTGGGACTGCATTGCTACACAGGAGCAGCTCATTGCCTTTTGGCAGCAGATGGTGCATTACGATTGGTAGCCATCATCGTCGTACTCCTGGGTAGTCTTTTAGCCAACCTCGGTGAGGTCAGTCAGGGGCGCCTGGGCAGACATGGGAGTGACTCAGCCAGGTAATTCCCATTTTCTGCCGAGCACCCAGGAGATGACGATGGCTAGCAGTCGTACTTCACCATCTTCTGGCAAGAAGCCAGGAGATGATGATGGCTAGCAATCATAATGCAGCATCTTCTGCCGAGCACCCAGGAAATGACGATGGCTAGGAGTCATACTGCACTGTCTGCTGCCAGCCTAAGATGTAAAAGATAGATGGAGTGGATCAAAACAAGAAATTGATCCAATTTGTTTTGTGAAATCAATGGCCTGCTAAACCCAGGGTTTTAAGTTCAATCCTTGAGGGGGCCATTGTGTGTGACAGTTGTTTGTGTTTCTCCTTGATGCAAAGCCATCCATTTCGTTGATTTTAATTCCCTGTAAGCCATGTTGTCAGTCGCCCCCCCTCCATCAGAGCAACAGCAGACAATTGTTTCGCGCCTTTTTTCAGTGCAGAACCAGAAGCTGCAAAAGCAAAACCAGGCGAGGAGGCAACGGCAGCGCGGTGACGAGAGTGATGAGGACATAGACATGGACATAGACTTCTCACAAAATATGGGCCAGGCAATGTGCCCCGGCAATGTGCACATCATGCTGATGAGCTCTGCATGAGCTCTACATGGTCACCTGTCCTGATCAGCTCACTATGGTGGCCAAACAGGAAATGAAATTCAAAAGTTTGTGGGCCTTTTCCTGTCTACTTGGCCAGTGCATCTGAGTTGAGAGCGCTGTCCAGAGCAGTCACAACGGATCACCCTGGGATAGTTCCCGGAGGCCAATACCGTCGAATTGCATCCACACTACCCCAAATTCGACCCGGCAAGGCCGATTTCAGCACTAATCCCCTTTTCGGAGGTAGAATAAAGAAATCGATTTAAAGAGTCCTTTAAGTAAAAAAAAAGGGCTTAGTTGTGTGGACGGGTCCAGGGTTAAATTGAGATAACGCTGCTAAATTTGACCTAAAATTGTAGTGTAGACCAGGCCTAATTCTTGTTTCGAGACTACTGGCCAGTTCCCAGCAATCTGTCTCCAGAAGGCAATATTGCATGTAAAAATAATCATATACATTTTTGGGTAGAAAATTGGATATTAGACTCAAGACTTAAAGTATATATGCTAAAATATCAGCATAATTTCTGTATTAGCTCAGAACAAAACAACCCCTTGCCTTCCCCCCCTCACATCCTCACCTGTGTCATCAAATATATATCAGCAAATGATCTTTTCCAGCCAGGCACTGTAGTGCCCAGACATTCTAACATTTCCCAAAGTGGCATTGATGAAGGCACTCTGAAAGCAGGGATGTGACCTAGGGGGAAAACACTTGCAGACTGCAATTTACTTCAAAACTGAAGGGCCACTAAAAGTGCAGCTCTCACCTTCTCGTTATTTTTAGATTCAGATGAACAAAAGACAAAGACTGCATTAACATAGAAGCCTTTCAGAAGCAGTACATTCTGGCAAGTTTCTAGGAGGTCCTAAGGGGGCCTGTCTTTTTTTAAAACCGGGACTCAAGAGCAGTTTGGACTGGAGGATCACAGAGATAAAAAATAAGCATGGACTGCGAAGAGAGACATCCCCTATTACAAAACAAAGTTCCCTGGGAGCATTGTACAAGCGTACTTCCAGTTGGAGTTGACAAACTAACAGAAGAAAGCAAGTATATTTAATTTCATTTCATTCCACCCCCACCCCGGCAAATACTAAAATATTTCAACTGCTCAACAATGTGAAACAATCTGGGACAAATTCTGCCTGGATTTACATCCTGTCTTCACTTTCAAGGCCCTTCACAGCATACCCCCGCTCTAGCTACCATCTCTCATTCACTATCAAGATGGTGACTCTTGATGGCAGCTCTTGATCCCAGCCTCCATCACCCATTTCTTAAATATTCTATCAAGCTCCTTTATGCTTTTTCCCATGCTGCCCCACGTGCTTGGGAGGAGCTCCCGACAAACATCTGCAAAGCTACCTCATAATCCTCCTTCAAATCCCTCCTCTGCCTACAAAAATGGTGCCTCCAAAAAACTTGACAACAGTGAGGCTGCTGGAGTGCTGAGACCACTGCCTATCATGCTGACCAATATTGTCTTGTGGCACCTTAGAGACTAACAAATTTATTTGAGCATAAGTTTTCGTGGGCTACAGCCCACTTCTTCGGATGCATGGAATGGAACATATATTGGGGAGATATATATGCACATAAAGAGAGCATGAAAAGGTGGGAGTTGTCTTACCAACTCTGAGAGGCCAATTAAGTAAGGAAAAAAAAACTTTTGAAGTGATAATCAAGATAGCCCAGTACAGACAGTTTGATAAGAAGTGTGAGAATACTTACAAGGGGAGATAGATTCAATGTTTGTAATGGCTCAGCCATTCCCAGTCCCTATTTAAACCTAAGTTGATTGTATCTAGTTTGCATATCAATTCCAGCTCAGCAGTTTCTCCTTGGAGTCTGTTGTCTGGCTACATGGACTCTCTCCTCAGGCCCTACGTTACCAGCACTCCCAGCTATCTTCGAGACACCACTGACTTCCTGAGGAAACTACAATCCATCAGTGATCTTCCAGAAAACACCATCCTGGCCACTATGGATGTAGAAGCCCTCTACACCAACATTCCACACAAAGATGGACTACAAGCCATCAGGAACACTATCCCCGATAATGTCACAGCTAACCTGGTGGCTGAACTTTGTGACTTTGTCCTCACCCACAACTATTTCACATTTGGGGACAATATATACCTTCAAGTCAGCGGCACTGCTATGGGTACCCGCATGGCCCCACGGTATGCCAACATTTTTATGGCTGACTTAGAACAACGCTTCCTTAGCTCTCATCCCCTAACACCCCTACTCTACTTGAGCTACACTGATGACATCTTCATCATCTGGACCCATGGAAAAGAAGCCCTTGAGGAATTCCACCATGATTTCAATAATTTCCATCCCACCATCAACCTCAGCCTAGATCAATCCACACAAGTGGTCCATTTCCTGGACACTACTGTGCTAATAAGCGATGGTCACATAAATACCACCCTATACCAGAAACCTACTGACCGCTATACTTACCTACATGCCTCCAGCTTCCATCCAGGAAACACCACACGATCCGTTGTGTACAGCCAAGCTCTAAGATACAACCGCATTTGCTCCAATCTCTCAGACAGAGACAAGCACCTACAAGCATGGGTGCCAACTTATATGGGCTCTTGGGGCTAAAGCCCCAGGAATATTCACAGTCAGGGGCTCTGCTCCACCAATATTTGGAGCTAGGTTTCGCCCCTTTAAATCCCAGCAGTGGCGGGGAATTAAAAGGCTCTGGGTTGCCTGCAGCCGCGGGGAGCCCAGAGCCCTTTAAATCTCAGCCGCGGCCGGGAATTAAAAGGCTCTGGGTTGCCCGCAGCGGCGGGGAGCCCAGAGCCCTTTAAATCTCAGCTGGGGCCGGGAGTCAGACGGCTCTGGGTTGCCCGCAGCGGCGGGGAGCCCAGAGCCCTTTAAATCCCAGCCACGGTGGGAATCAGAGGGCTGTGCTTGGCAGCCCCCCCGTCCCCTGCCCCTACCTGGAGGAGACGCGAGGGGACTTCCGGCCAGGAGACGGACATCACTCACCTTAGCAGCTGCTGGGGCTTCCATGAGTGTTTGACCCTATGATTTCCCCCCAGCCCCAGCGCCCACTCCTGCCCAACGCTGGGGAAGGGGCAGCCCCATGCCATCCCCTCCCACCGTCCCCCAGTGAAGCTATGGTGAGGGGCAGCAGGCTGCATAGGGGAGGCAGGAAGCCACATGTGAAGGCAATGCCCTCTCCCCCAGCACCCACCAACCCACCCGCCACAGGAGGGATGGGAGAGGGAGGCTTCCTAGACCTGAGCAGCTGGGGCTTGGGTGAATTTTATGATACCCTGCTCCCCCGCCCCATAGCCACCACCCTGCAGACCCCACTTCTGCCCCATGCTGGGCAAGGGGCAGCCCCATCCCCCATCCACAGTGAAGTTATGGTGAGGGGCAGCAACATGGAAGGCCACCTGTGATGGCAACCCCCACCCAGTACCCATCATAGGGGAGGTGAGTGAGCTTTCTGGACCTGAGAGGAGCCCTAGGAACATGTGCAGTGGCTGTGGTGCAGAGTGAGTGTGCTATGGGGGGCAGGGGGGGAGAGGAGGGGTCCCTCCCCTGGAGCTTGCTGCTGCCGGTGGTGGTGATGGGGAGTCCTCTCTGGCCCTAGCCCTGGGGCAGCCTGTCTGCACCCCAAGTTCCTCATCCTCAGCCCTGCCCCACCCCAAAGCCTGCACCCCCAGCACCGAGCACGCTCCTGCACTGTGAACCCCTCATCCCCAGCCCCACCCCAGAACCCTCACCTGAGGGGAAAAACGTGCAACTTAAATTTGGTGGTCAGTTTGGAGTATCATTTTGTTTAGCATGATACTTGACTATTTTACACCCCTTTAAAGTATATAACTAGTCGTATACAGGTGTTACAAAGTGGGAATGTTCTTAATGTTTTCTCTGAATACTGTGTGGGTGCCTCAGTTTCCTCTCTGCATTTCTCAAGGATCTAGATGGTGGGATAAGGGGGTGTGATTGTTGTAGAGTCCTAGAGGGACAGTGTGAGCTGTCTGCACAGGGAATGGCTGAAACCCTGTCTCCTGGTAACTGATGGCCTGGGCCACTCTCCTGCAAGGTGCCAACCAAAGGTGTTGGAGAACAGAGAGATCGGGTGGCCTCCTAATGCCTGGAAAAGAAACAAAGTACAGAGGAGGGCGTGTCAGTGCCTGTGCGGACTTCCGGGAAGCGCATGGTGTGGAAGGGGATGCTGGGATGCTTTGGAACAACTCCATACAAAGCCAGTCAGGACTCTGGGGGACCCTCCTCTCTCGGAGCATACTGTCTCCAGGGAAAGAAGCTTACACCTTCCTGGGTCTGACCTCGGAGCATTCAGCATGCCCTTCCACACTGTGCACTTTCTGCAGCGAGTCTGCCCAGGCGGGTCCTGGGGCAACCAGAGGTCCCTGCACCCCAGCTCCGCAGTCAGATGTGACTCTCAGACAGACAGTAAAACAGAAGATTTATTAGATGACGGGAACACAGTTTAAACAGAGCTTGTTGGTACAGAAAACAGAACCCCTCTGTCAGGTCCATCTTGGGGGGTGGGGTGCCCAGAACCACGTTCTGGGTCTCTCCCCATTTCCCCAGCCAGCTCCAAACTGACACTCCCTCCTCTGGCCTCTGTGTCTCTTCCGGACAAGGAGGCCACCTGATCTCTTTGTCCCCAACACCTTCAGTTGGCATCTTGCAGGGAAACTGAGGCACCCACACAGTATTCAGAGAAAATATTAAGAACATTCCCATTTCATCACAACAGGTGCAACAAAATATAATACTGTATATTGAAGTAGGCAAGTGCTGCTTCTGACTTTCCACTTTTAATTGACCCTTGTAATCTTGTGGCACTGACGCGTTGTAGCTTCATTTTATATTGGCTTACAGGGCGGGAGCGGGGGGGCACCACCATTTTGGGCCCCACCAAAAATTATACAAACCTGCCGCCTATGCCCACAAGATCTCTGTCAAGCATTCTTAAAACTACAATACCCACCTGCTGAAGTGAAAAAACAGATTGACAGAGCCAGATGAGTACCCAGAAGTCAACTCCTACAAGACAGGCCCAACAAAGAAAATAACAGAACACCACTAGCTGTCACCTTCAGCCCCCAACTAAAACCTCTCCAGCGCATCATAAAAGATCTACAACCTATCCTGAAAGATGATCCTTCACTCTCACTGATCTTGGAGGACAGACCTATCCTCGCTTACAGACAACCCCCCAACCTGAAGCAAATACTCACCAGCAACCACACATCACTGAATAAAAACACTAACCCAGGAGCCTATCCTTGCAACAAAGCCCGATGCCAACTCTGTTCACATATCTATTCAAGTGACATCATCATAGGACCTAATCACATCAGCCACACCATCAGGGGCTCATTCACCTGCACATCTACCAATGTGATATATGCCATCATGTGCCAGCAATGCCCCTCTGCCACGTACATTGGCCAAACTGGACAGTCTCTACGCAAAAGAATTAATGGACACAAGTCTGACATCAGGAATCATAACACTCAAAAACCAGTAGGAGAACACTTTAACCTGTCTGATCATTCAATGACAGACCTGTGGGTGGCAATTTTGCAACAGAAAAGCTTCAAAAACAGACTCCAAGGAGAAACTGCTGAGCTGGAATTGATATGCAAACTAGATACAGTCAACTTAGGTTTAAATAGGGACTGGGTGTGGCTGAGCCATTACAAACATTGAATCTATTTCCCCTTGTAAGTATTCTCACACTTCTTATCAAACTGTCTGTACTGGGCTATCTTGATTATCACTTCAAAAGTTTTTTTTTTCCCCTTACTTAATTGGTCTCTCAGAGTTGGTAAGACAACTCCCACCTTTTCATGCTCTCTGTATGTGTATATATATCTCCTCAATATATGTTCCATTCCATGCATCCGA
Source organism: Mauremys mutica (assembly GCF_020497125.1). Lineage (NCBI taxonomy): Eukaryota > Metazoa > Chordata > Testudines > Geoemydidae > Mauremys > Mauremys mutica. The sequence goes on along the minus strand of NC_059073.1, from coordinate 126,824,496 downwards.
AGAAGTGGGCTGTAGCCCATGAAAGCTTATGCTCAAATAAATTTGTTAGTCTCTAAGGTGCCACAAGTACTCCTGTTCTTTTTGCGGATACAGACTAACAGGGCTACTACTCTGAAACCTGTCAATATTGTCTTCTTATTTCCTTGGGCTCCCCCATCAATCCGCATCCATCTGTTGTCTCTTGTTTTATACTTAGATTGTAAATTCTTTGGGGCAAGGACTGTATTTTTTTGCTCCATATTTGTACAACGCCTGGCCAATGGGGTCCTGGTCCATGACTGGGTCTCCAAGTGCTACAGCAACACAAATAATAAATAGAAATGAATAATAAGAGTTGGGCCCAAATCACTACATCACTGGCGTTAATGCCTGCTTACACTGAATTTGACAAACTGAGGCTACCTACCCTGTAATTCAGAGCAGAAATTTCTGCCCTAGACTTGATCTCTTTTTAATAAGGGCTTGGAAGAACTCCCATTGACTTCAATTGCAATTAAATCAGGTTCTTAAATGGGGGTTGCATTGGTGTAACTCCACTGACTTCAGCTCCTGACTTACACCACTGTGATGTGAATAAGAGGAGGATCAGTCAGTGGGTGTACAGAATATAGGTTTTAGGATGTTCAGCTGATTGAGCAATCTCATAGCTCGAACACTACTAAATGCATTGTAATTATGAGATTTAAAAGATCAATATTGGGTTTTTTTAAAATCAACATATTACTTACGCCTGATGGAAGCTGATTGTGGCCTAGCTGCATTGGAATGAGGGGACTCTTGCTGAGCAGTAAATGCACTGAGCTAGAGGGTCATGAAATAGATTGAGCAGTTCTAGGCAGAGGTCTGAGTCATTGTGAATGAGGCATGCACTTGGTGCGGAAACAGCAGAGTAATTTATCAATATGTTTGAGTGAGGACAGTTACAGACATGGTTAGAATCATGGCTGATGAGACAGAGGATTATTTAGCCTGCATCATTTTAGAGGGGCTTGACTGAGATACTCAAAACTAAGAAAAGAGGGAGTGAAAACTGCCACATCCCTCCTCTACATTATTACATGTTCTGAAAAGTGGATGGTGAAAGATGAAAGTAATAAAATATTTCCATAACAGCTTTGTCTCTCTGCCACAGGGTGTCATTGAGTCAACAGAGTTTGCTAAATTTTTAAAGAGTGCTGTGTAATTTTATGACCTCTGAAGCATCAATATAGGGCATTTCTGGAGGCAGGGCCAGGACTCAGAGGCCCAATTTTCTCAATCATTAGGGGCGTGATTGGGCCTGATTCTGTTCTCAGTTAAGCTGGCGCAAATGAGGAGTAATGCTATCCGATGGAGTTACATGGATGTGAAAGCAATGTGAGCTCAGAATCAGGTTGTTTAAAATTGTATTAACAATTTGAATAGACAGCAACATTTCCCTCGTGCTTCCCCCTCCACTGCCATCCCTTAGACCTATTGTGTCATTCACTTAGCAATTAATAGTTATTGTTAGTACTTAAGAAATGCACCACTATGTAATCAGGTTGATGTTTTGTTTCTAAGCACACTACTCAGCCCTTCATCCTCACTCCAAACTGCTACTGTGGGCAATCGGCATTTTGCCCAAGTAAGGAGTAAGGATAGCTGATCTGGTATGTTTCATCCTTGAGGAGATGACAGAAAATGTAGTAGCTGCTGTTTACCCTAAATGGACTAGCAGAATATGTTAATGAATCAAGCCAGTTAATTAAATGATTTGATGCACAGAGGTACCTACAGAGTGATTGATAGTCACCGACCAAAGCTGAATTGCTTTGCAAAATCAGTGATTGATGTGAATTTCAAGCATTGTGTACTCCCAGTGCATGTGTGCGCACACATGCATGCATGAGAAGACCACAAATTACCACTATTACAGATAATAGACAATATTTTACTCTCTTCTTTTAGGCCCCAATCATGCAATAATCACTTTGTGGGCATGTCTCTGCTGCCTACCTTCATCCCCCAAAACATGTCTTTTAAAGTTTCACAAATTTGGCACTACCTACAAGGAACTTGCACAGAGGAGGGTTGTGACACAGCAGAGAGGAGAAAGGATGGTCCAGTGGTTAAGGCACTAATCATCTGGGACTTGGGAAACCCTAGTTCAATTCCCTGCTTGACAGCAGACTTTCTGTGTCTCCCTTACCTCAGCTGCATTTCACCGATGGGGAACTAACAGCTCTTCCCGACCTCACTGGGGTGTTGTGCCGCTAGATACATTACAGACTGGGAGGAGCTCAGATACTGTTGTAATGTGGGCTATATGCTATATACATTTCTTAAACAGAAAGACGTGGGCAAATGGCGTCATTAGGCTGGAATCTTTGATAGCGCTGGGGGGGTATACGTTTGTGTGAGGGGTGGTGATGTAAATGTTTACTAGAGCACTAGCCTAGGACTTGGGAGACCTGATTTCACATCTCTTCTCAACCGTAGACTTCCTGTGTGATCGGAAGCAAGTCACTCCGTTTTCTATTGTACAATGGCGATAATACTCCTGGCATTTGTGAGGATAAATACATGAACGTGTGTGAGGTGTTCAGATGCTATGAGCCATCAAAATAAGTAAGTTAGGCTACATCTGCACTTGAAAGTAGGGGGTGTGATTCCCAGCTCGAGCAGATGTACTCATTGAGTAGTGTCGCTGCAGTAGCAAGGCGGTGGCATGGGCTAGCACCCCATGCACAAACCTGTGGGGGTGTACTTGGGATGGCTAGCGCTAGCTTGTGCTGCCGCTCGCTGCTGCCTGTGCTAGCTCGATGAGAGGTAGCATGAGCTGGGAATCACAATCGTTGCTCTGAGTTAGACATAGCCTTAGATAGAGGAGGACTGGAGGAATCAAGAGACTGGGGAAGTGCAGGGGCTAAAGGTTAATAGGGTGGAATTTGTATTAGGATAGAGAGGCAAGTCAAGGTTGAAGAAGAGAATAGAGTGGAGGATTCAGCAGAGAAGGGAGGGAGAAGAAGAAACTAGGGACTATGGTATTAAAATACAGCAGAAAACTCTGGTGAACAAGCCCTTTTTATGCTTTCAAGTTCCATACCATTAGCCTAGCCTTCACTGCAAACTTGTTAATCTGACAAGTGCCTTGTTATGTTCAGGAGGGAAAGCAAGGATTTTAAGGACATTTTTAACTATTTGGCTCAGCCCAGGAGCCTGAAAGTTCATAGGGTAGGAAGCCATTCTCCATGTGAATAAACTGTGAAATGTCTTTGAAAATTAAATTTTTAATTACATTTGGCATTACTAAGCCTCCTGCTGATGGTATCTTTCTAAAAGAAAAAGTGACATAATTTGTGACAGTGGAAACTATGTGAGAGACTGTAAAACAGTTTGCAACTTACTATTTATTGAGGCATAGACTTTTCATTGCCACTCATCATTAAGTCGTTTGAATGCACCTCATACATTAATGAGCTTAACTTCACAATGCCTCTCTCTGAAGTATGGAACTACTGGTATCCCTGTTTTTCAGTTACGGGATGGAGCACAAGGCAGCTGAATTACTGGCCCATGGCCCCGCATGGGGGGCAAATCTTTGTTCTTTTGTGTCCCTCCAGGGGTATGAAGGGGATACAAGTGTTCCTTAGTGAATATCCTCAGAGGTGCAGAGCTGTCACAAGAGCCCTACACTGCCTCCATTTGCAGTCCCCATTGTAGGGGGAATGCTGGGGACCGAAAGGTGTGTGGCAGGAGTATATTGCACTCCATTCTTGACTGCCAGAGGCCACATAAGGGGTTGCTTCAAATAGAAGGTATGTTAGAGCAGCCATGGAGATGTTGTAATTTATGCTTGAAGCCAGAAAGGCCCTAGGACAGCTGCAGAATATGGGAAAACACAGAGATGGCTTAAAGCAATCTTTGCCTTCTCTTCCCCACCACTCAATTCCTGCAACAAACATAGGTACAGAGTAGTGAAAAATAGTTTCCCAGAAGCTTGCCATGGACTCGCTATGTGATGTGAGCAAATTATTTAAAATATTAAGTCATTTTGTTGGGAAAATGAACCTGTGCATTTCCCCCCATTGGCCAAAGGAGCCTGGCCTGGCCACAAAAATTATTATTTTTTTACAAGTTCTTGGAATTTCCTTTCCCTTTTGAAAATCGACCATTTAGGAGTTTGACAATAAAGTATGTTCCATCTCCCATGTTTTTTTTATCTCCCATGCCCTGGTTGACAATGAAACTTAAGCATCCCTGTTCAAAGGAGCACTTAACTTGAAGCACGTGCTTATGTCCCAGGGACCTAATGATACTTACATTTAAGCACATGTCTGAATGCTTTCCTCCATAGATTTGGACTTAAGCTCATGTTTCAGTGCTTTCATAAATTAGAGTGCAATTTTCTAAGGCAAAATCATAGGTGGTGATAAAAAGTATTTTAGAATGGAAGCTGATTGCCAACCTACCTGTAGATAATTATGCAGAGGTTGGTTATCTATGTACTTATACAGAGATGCACAAAAGATGAGTGGAGTCAAAAGGAGGCAATGACTTTTATTCTTTGGTTCCATTTCCTGAAGGGACAAAAGCCTGGTTCTGCACGTCTGTCAAAGAGACATGAGACGTTAAACTGGAATTATAGGCAGCTAGAGTGAGGGAAGAAAAGCTGAGGCTGAGGGCATAATGGTTGTTGTTTGTTATGGGATGCCAGCAGATAAGGCATCCTGTGTCCCACCAGTACCCAACAGTACTTGCAAAGTAACCTGTACACAAGGGCTACAAAGGAACTATATAAGAAAAATCATAAAAATGCAAACTCCCTGCATTGAGGCACCCAAATTGCATGTAAATGCAACATATAAACCAATCTCAATGTAGCTAACGTAGAAGTGAATTGCCATGCCTGTCCATGAAGCAGTGCGATCAGAGCAGCTATACTGATTCAGCATATCCCCACCTAAGCAGCCTCTGCATGGCAGGCTACTAAGAAGCCTTGGAGAAGACTTAAGTGCCCTTCATTGTTACAGCCACAATTGAAGAGGGAGGAGATGGGGGCTGTGACACAACTTGCTCTCCTTTCAGTGTTTCACCACTGGAACTCAAACACCCATGCTAAGCATGGTAATACAACTACCTCATGTTCACGCATATATTTACCATACATCAGAGCCAACCATATCATGATAGAGAGAGAGATCTGCAACCTTAGGCACATGGCCCATCAGGGAAATCCACTGGCGGACCAAGACAGTTTATTTACCTGCAGCATCCGCAGGTTCAGCTGATCGCAGCTCCCACTGGCCGCAGTGGCCAGCACATCACTTCCTGCAGTCCCCATTGGCCTGGAACAGTGAACCGAGGCTAGAGGGAGCTGTGATCGGCCAACCTGTGGATGCTGCAGGTAAACAAACCATTCTGGCCCGCCAGCAGATTTCCCTGATGGGCCACATGCCAAAGGTCGCCAATCCCTGATATAGAGTTATTCAATCATGCTCCTAGCCTTTTGTGAATCCAAGAGCCAACCACAAAATGCTCTGAACTAATTATCATTATTATTTATTGATATTATTATTAATGAATCCACTACTTTGTTCAGTTTTTAGAACATTTGTTTTAAGGAGAGGATACTAACAGTTTGTCACTTGAAATGATTCACCTTTTCCTACTATAAAAGAAAATGTATCTTGAGCACTCTCCCTGTAACACCATGATATAATTTATATCCTGTTCTGTTAGCATCTCATGGTGCTAGAGAACATTTTCTTCTGGAAAAAGATATATATATATATTTTTTTAATCATAGCCGAGTTGCAGCCCACTATCAGTATTTTGGATGGAACAAAAATCACATCATAAATACACAAAACACAACAAAATTAAAGTCTGTACTAAAGGTAAAATATATAAATCTCATTAAAATATGTATTACAGTGCTTCTAAAAATCTGTCATCTTTCATATCCATCAACAAACCAAGCTGACAAGCAATATGTAGCAGTAATGGCTACAAGTAACGCCATTCTTGCATTAATGCATTGCTCAACCACTTTGTAGCCAGATAAATAAAATAATAATAAACAGATTGTTTAAAAGAGATTAAAAGATAATTAAAATGAACTAGTCATGATTGATTCTCATCCTAAAACCACATTTTCATAGTTAATTCAATGTTCTAAATATATCCTCAATTAATTTAAGCAACAGGAAATCTTACCAGAGACTACAGTAAATCATGTGGATGAATTCACCAGGGAAGGCTGCATGTGAAGGGTTTCTGGAGAGCAAAGTGTACCATAAGAAAAAATGTATCCACATATAGTAACCTAGATGGAACAACCAAAGAAAATACCGCTAATATTAGACTTGACTGTGCCCAATTGAAGTCAGATGGTGTTTTGTCTTCTACTTCAATGGGTGATGGGTTCTGGCACATAGTTATCAACAAAAAGATTGATAAAGAGCTTAAATATGAAAATATTTCAAAGAAAGGAGTTAAATATGCCTCTTAAGTCAAGGCCTTCTTGATCAGTTGTGGTTTGCCTCATATTTAGACTTGCAGACATTTCTGGGTTTACTTATACTCTGGATCAAAGGAACTATGCCAGTTTACATAAGCTGAGAATCTGGCCCATTATGTTTAAAAACATAATGTTCAAAAAACACTCTCTAAAATTTCTGCATGAAATCCATCATGTAAAATTAGAGTCTGGTCCCATAATCCTTATTCAGGAGTAAGCCTTACTCGCACAATTAATCTGATTGGGTTTAAGGATTAGCCCCTCTGAGTGTCTGTCTAACTGATTTCTGGGTGCAAACACCATTTGTTAGATAGGTGCAAACACCATTTATTACTGCACATTTGAAGAAAGTGCATTGATTTCCACTTATAAAATACTTTTTAAAAGTATCTCTTTTGCTCTAGGCACCCTTGCATAATGAAATCTATGACACCGCAAAGTCAAAAATAGCAGTAGCAAACCAGCAGCCCTTTGTAAAAGAAAATAGTCCACAAACGCAAAGTTTCCATGTCTTCATGCCCTCAAAACACTCAAACCCCCAGTACCTCTGAGGAAAGGTTGAAAGCATTTGGCACATGTAGTCTACAGAAGAGAAGACTATGGGAGACAAGATAGTAGTTTTCAAATATGTTCCAGGCCAATGGGGGCTGCGGGATGCAGCACGGGGCCGAGGGATGTGCTGGCCACCACTTCCCACGGTTAACCGCGGCCAGTGGGAGCTGCAATTGGCCAATCCTGTGGACGCTGCAGGTAAACAAACCATCCTGACCCACCAGCGGATTTCCCTGAAGGGCTGCATGCCAAAGGTTACCGATCCCTGATCTATTATATATCTGCTAAATTTTCATACAAACAGCATATGATTTTCTTGCTGACTTGCTGCTTATGTTATCTGCTGTATACAGAGTTTGGTGATTTCTGCACTGTGACTTTGTTCACACCATCAGCCTTCTATTTTGACCATGTTTCCTCATCATCTGATGGGTTGATGGATGCTGGGACATGCAATATTGCATATTGTCCTCAGGCACTTACCCCAGATGTTGGCACATTTTTTGATCACATCCATAAGTATGGTCTTGCATGCCATAGGCAAGGTGATGTGTTTCACCAATGAGCATGACTGAGCATGCAGTAACTGGGGTGATGTTCAGCTGTGCTACATGGCATTTCTAATGGTTATTGGTTTGCGCCTCCCACTTATACCTTCTCCCCCGCATTCAAAGCAATTTACTATCTGTAACAGGGCGGTACTCACTCCTGCGGCGCCTCCTGCTGGTTTTTCCGGGGAATTAGCTCTTTTTCAGCACGGAGCGCCCTCTGCAGGCCGGTGATCCCCCTTTTTCCTATCGGTCCCGTGTCCCTCCCAGGACCCGGTGCCCCTTTAACTATAATTGGGTCTCCCCCTCCCAGGGGAACCCCCACCCTACTATCCCCACTTTGCCTCAGTAGTGGCCACTGACAGTCATGGTCTAGCCCCACACCCTGGGGCAGACTGCAGTATCAGCCGACTCATCACAGGCAAAAGGGGTTTGGACCTGCTGCTTTGCCTACTCCTGGGTTGTCCCTTGCAACCCCCAGTACCTCTTGCCCTTTACTAGGCCGCAGCCTGGGGCTTTCCAGGCTGGAGCTTCCCTAGCTCCTCAGCCTGTTCCCCAGCCCTGCTTCACCCTAGGTTCCTTCTCAGCTTCTAAGCAGCCAGGCCCATCTCTCTCTGGAGCAGAGAGAGACTGTCTGTGCTCTGGCTTCCCTGCCTTCTTATAAGCCCCAGGGCTTCAGTTTGGGGCGTGGCCACAGCTGCAGCCACTTCCTTAATCAGCCCAGCTTCCAGAGCCACCGCTCTCAAGCCCTGGCAGGCAGTATTTCAAGCCCCTCCGGGCAGGAGCAGGGTCCACCCTGCTACACACCCTCCCCCTCAAGAACCCCTCCAGTGGCGGGGGGGGGGGGGGGGGTTCTACCGGCCCAGCTTTCTTCTCAGCTGGGCCCGCAGGAAATCTCTTTCTTGCCGCAGGCCCTCCATTGCTTGGAGCAGCCTGCTGACTTCCCCCTGGTTCTGGGTCCCCACCATAGACCTCCCTGGTCCTCTGTGGGTTCCCCCTCCAGTTTGGGTTCCCACTTCGGCCCTCCTGGCCCTTGTGTGGGTTCCCTGATTAAGGTGAGGCCGCTTTGCCCCAGCCCCTTTCTGCTTAGGGGCCTCGGTCTGGACTACCCCTTCCTGGCGGGGGGTCCTAGACCGAGCCTCAGTTACCGGCCTGTCCCCTTTCTGCCCCAGGGGGCATTGCCTCTTGATCTGGCCCTTAGTGTGGCAGTGGAAGCACCCTCGAGGCCTCCCCCCTGCCTCGGCCCCAGTTTTGTGGGCCTTAGCCCTTCTTTCTGGGCTTGGCTGGGCCCTGCGAGCTCCGTGGGGGCACTCCCTCTTCAAGTGTCCTGGTTTCCCACAGGCCCAACAGTTCCTTGGCCTTGGCACCGGCCTCCTGCCCCAGGTGCCTGGGCTCCAATGAGCTCCATGTGCCCTCCCGTGCCGCAGCTGAAGCATCCCTGCTTGCTGTTCGGCGAGCCAAGTCCCACAGGCTCTCCAACAGGAGTCTCTGTATCGTTTCTCCACCATTTTGGGCTCAGCTCATCTCTGCGTGCCCGGTCTCGGACTCGGGGCCCGGGCGGCCGGCCCTAGAGGGGCCTCGGCTTCCAGAAAGTCTTCCATGAGGGTGACTGCTGCGCGCAGTGTTTGCGGTCGGTGCCGGAGCACCCACACCCGTCCGGGTGTCGGGAGAATGTGAGTGAACTGCTCAAGGACGATCTGTTCTGTCAGTTCCGCGGTGGTTCCCCGCTCAGGCTGTAGCCACCTGCTAGCTGCGTCCTTTAGTTCCTGGGCGATGGCCCGGGGCCGGGCGCCTGGAGGATAAGGCTTTCCCCGAAACCACCATCGAAAGGTCTTGGGGGTAATGTCGAAAGCGTCCAAGATGGCGGCTTTCACTCGCACGTAAACTCGAGCCTCATCGTCGGGGAGCCCTCGGTAAGCCGTCTGCGCAGGCCCCGTCAAATAGGGGGCGAGAAGGACCGCGCACTGGTCCGGCGCCCACCCGGCCACTGCCGCCACCCGCTCAAAGGTGACGAGATACGCCTCGGGGACATCCTCGGGCCCCATCTTGGCCAGGCGTACCGGTGGCGCAGGGGGTGCAGGTGAAGCGGCCTCCCCTGGTGCGCCGCCACCGGGGCTCGACCACAGGGTGGCGAGCTGCTGGAGACATTGGGTCTGTTGCTCCCGACGCTGGACCCCCAGGGTCTGAAGTAGCTGCTGCTGGTGGGCCCCCAACTGCTGCACGAGCTGCTGTTGTTGCTGCCGCTGGCTTTCGGCCAGGAGCTTAATAAGGGCCTCTACCTCCATCTCTATCTAGGGCTGTCCTCTTCTGGGCAACTGTCCCACAGTCCTTGCCCAGGCCTCTTGTATCAGGGGCGGACCGCTGTGCCCGCATTCTCCACCATATGTAACAGGGCGGTACTCACCCCTGCGGCGCCTCCTGCTGGTTTTTCTGGGGAATTAGCTCTTTTTCAGCACGGAGCGCCCTCTGCAGGCCGGTGAACCCCCTTTTTCCTATCGGCCCCGTGTCCCTCCCAGGACCCGGTGCCCCTTTAACTATAATTGGGTCTCCCCCTCCCAGGGGAACCCCCACCCTACTATCCCCACTTTGCCTCAGTAGTGGTCACTGACAGTCATGGTCTAGCCCCACACCCTGGGGCAGACTGCAGTATCAGCCGACTCATCACAGGCAAAGGGGGTTTGGACCTGCTGCTTTGCCTACTCCTGGGTTGTCCCTTGCAACCCCCAGTACCTCTTGCCCTTTACTAGGCCGCAGCCTGGGGCTTTCCAGGCTGGAGCTTCCCTAGCTCCTCAGCCTGTTCCCCAGCCCTGCTTCACCCTAGGTTCCTTCTCAGCTTCTAAGCAGCCAGGCCCATCTCTCTCTGGAGCAGAGAGAGACTGTCTGTGCTCTGGCTTCCCTGCCTTCTTATAAGCCCCAGGGCTTCAGTTTGGGGCGTGGCCGCAGCTGCAGCCACTTCCTTAATCAGCCCAGCTTCCAGAGCCACCGCTCTCAAGCCCTGGCAGGCAGTATTTCAAGCCCCTCCGGGCAGGAGCAGGGTCCACCCTGCTACACTATCCTAATATGCAACCACAGGATTGGTTGGACATCTGCAGTCAGTTTCAGCACTCAAGCATCTAAGATGCATCAGTCTAACTGAATTTGCACCACTGAAGAATTTCCCTTAAAGGCTCCACAAAAACCCCATCTCATAAAACAATAATTAAAAAGAAAAAAAAACAGGAGTGTGTTCTTTCTGTGTGATTTTGCCATCAGGCTCCTCTTCAATGCCCTTGTAGGCCTTTTTCTGTTCATCATTTCAGAGAAGTGATAGCATTATTGTTGTTGCTCTAATACCTGAGCTCTCCATCAGCTTTTGGTACTAACAACGGGCAGTGAAACATGTTTTCCTTCCAGTATGTCATTTCTTTGTGAATAAAACCTTTGCTATCAATTGCTGGCGTGTTGAGTTTTTAAGGTAGTGTCACTCTGAGCAAGAGTGAATGGAAGCATATTGAGATCAACTGAGTTATTCATAAGGTGTCACAGCAACAACTAAACAGGCCACCTGCTGTTTCCCTACCTCAAGATTGACTTCTACCACTACATTTAAAATACTTTGGTGGCCAGACTGGAGCCAAATTCAGATTAAAAAGTGTAAGTTCAGCAAAATCACTATCATGTGTGTATACATATACATACTTCTCTGTGTCTTTTTATATGGACACCTACACAAGCCCTACACGAGTTAACAATAATGCAATATTGAACTGAATATTAACCATGCAAAAGCGAAACAATTCAGTACTCAATATTCCTGCAGCAATGTTAACTCTGCCACCTTGTAAAAAGAGTTTTTTGTACAATGTGCATTTGACAGCACAAGCAATAATATATTTAACAAGGGACAAAATATACTTAGCAGGAAAAGTAGGAATAGAAAATAGAACATATGACAAATTGCCTTCTGCTTCCTTGCCTAACTTTCAGATATTGCCATCCACTCTGTCTTCTTGGCTGTCTCTTTCCTACATTCCTCTATGCTTGAAAACAGCCCACCCAACTGTCTAATCTTTATTCTTTAGTCTAAGACCTATCACCCATTCTCTCTCCAGGGCCAATTCCTTCTCATCATCTCATCTTCCCCTCAATCTAATCCACCACTTACTTGGTTCCTCTCCAACTCTTGATTCATGTTTTTGGTCCTCCACCCAGTCGCACCTGGCCTCTAGAACATTCTCCCCAGCATGCTACCTTCCTTTGCCTACCCTCCAGGTTTCCAGAACCACCACTTTTGCCTCTAAGAACACCCCACTGTTATGATATATACCCCCCCACAAAAATCATGTAATACATCACTGGAAAACTAAACTCACTGATCATTAATATTCTTGCAGGATGTATGTATGGTAAACCCACAAAGGATTTTATAGATATGTGCTGCAAATATGTTCTAACAATGTATTTGGGAAACAGTCCCTAAGCCATGCCTGTTCCAGAAAAAGGAATGCAGTTCCACCTGCTTAAATGTGTCTTCAATGTAAATTAAGCGAGATGTGACAAAGAAAAGCACATTTACATGCAAAGTAAACAAAGCTATCAGGAGAGCAAGCTGAGAAAGGTGACTCAAGAGGGGATGGGGACGGCATCCCCAGGAGGCCTTCCTGCCTCTTAAAGCAGGGTCACTGAACTTTGGGAAGATAGAAGAAGAGAGAAAAGGCCATTTTGCCATCCCTCAATTGAGGAACTAAAGGTGCCAGAATTCTTGACATCACAGACCGTTGAATCATTCAACCAAGGTGGGTCAAAGTCTCTGGAAACTGAGTATAAGTGAGAAACATGCTTAGGCAAAGATTGGAACTTGTTGAAATTAAGTTTTAGTCTTAGAAGCATATTTTTATTTTGTTTGCTTGTAACTCTTTCTGTTTTTATTCCTTACATTTGGTATCACTTCAACCTCTGATCTTTTGTTGAATAAACTAGTTTTACTTTTACTATAAACCAATTAAATGCTTTGATTAAAACCATTTGTTAGCTCCAGTTAAGGTAATCAGCTGCTGGGTACTGTCTCTTTAAGGGAGCAGAGCACTTAATAACTTCTGTAAGTGTTCAATGAGAGGTCTGGACACCATAGGCCAGACAGTTTGGTGGCTGTTGGGGGGTCACCCTGAAAAAAGTAACTAAGCGTTGGAAGCCAGGGTGTGATCTGCATGCTTGTAGACTGGCTGTTGGTGTCAGAGCTATGATCCACTGCACCATAGCATTTAAGGTACCATAGTTGTGGGGCAAGTGGTGATACAACCCCTTCCTAATCTGGGTTGAACCCCCGAGCGTCACTTCATCCCAACATTCCCATGCACAAACATAAGCTTTGATTTGGTCAGGTATTTAAACATGTGCTTAAAATTAGGCATGGGCCTAAGTCTTTTGTTCAGTTGGGCCCTTAATTTCATCCTCAATTGTAAGCTTAAGACATAAGTGCATCAGGTATGTCAGAGTTTCCAGGCGTCCACTGCTTCATTTTTAAGCATACTAAAGTACCTCTTTATCTGCTCCTTCTGTTCACTAATTACCTCGTTTCCCCTCCTAAACTAATACAAAAATAAAAGTTTTATTTACACAAATGTATATAATATGTAATAAATTGTAAAGAAACACAATCTTACTGTTAAATACCAAACTTTAAAGCTATTATACATTACACACAAAAAAGAACATTACGGTTACAAAGTTAAGCCCTCAGAAGTCAGGAAATGCAAGAAATAAGGTTGCACATGCAATCTAATTTGGCCCCTTTGGATGCATACCTTATGATATGGACTTTAATTACATGATCACATAGTATTTTTCCACAGGACCTCTCCTAGTCTCATTGCCCAGCCAGTCCCAATCTCCACATACCTAGGCATGATCAAATCTCAGTCTTCCCTTCCAGTCAGTTCTAGCCCCCCTCTTCTGAAGATCCTTGTCTAATTTCTTTTCTATCCTCATAGTGAGGGCCTCACCCACTAGCTCACAGCCTCCCCTTGCCCCCCTCACCCCCGCCTGCCCCCCCCTCTTTTTCCTGTCCCAGTCTTCACCACCTGCAGCTCCATGTTTCCCTTAGCCCCCTTCACTAGCTTCCAGTTCCACACTTCTCCTCTCACCCCCTATCCTGGCTCCTTGCCCCAATTTATTCCCTCTGTTGCCTCCCTCTCCCACTCAGGATCTGGCCTTTGCCCCTTCTTTATTTCAGTCAGGTGGCTTCTTCTTTCACACTACCTGGGTGCCAGCAGAAAAAGCACTGAGAACACAAGAAAGAATCTTCTGTATATACATGGGGAAGGTCTCAGTTAAGAGTAGGAGGAACCACGAGATTATACCCTAAGATTGGTATGGGTAAGAGCCCAACACTTAAGGGGGTACATTCAGAGATACTAGAAAGGGGACAGAGATGTAGGTAGCCCTGTAGCTGTGATATATGCCAGTGTTATTCATTATTATTATGAATGTATGCAAACAATTATTTGCCTCCATAACCACATATAAAAGATTAAATGCATCTGTCTGTACTAGAATGTATTGTACAATACTGTATTACTTCCACTGTCCAAAGAGCTCTTTAACTTTCCACTTTGTCTGCTATATTATTCAGTTCTTTAGCTGGACTACGAGAGTCTCATACTGGGCTGTCAAAACAACTCAATCTGTGCTGACTGGCTACAGGGAAACATATAGTTTTCCACCAGTGCCTCCAGAGTAACAGTTCAAACAAAGAAGCATTGGGGACCATGATCTGAATATCAGAGGCTCACCAGGATTAGAAGCCTGAAGAAGAAGGAAAAAAAAAAAGCAGGAGTTCTTTGGGTAATAAATTATTCATTGCTTCTAACTATCTGAGATAATTAAAATTACCTGCTTTCAGCAGATATGCCATTAACTACAATTTCCCTTTTTTTAAATAGATCTGATTCACACTATCTGTTTCAAACAGCTGTATCTACGATGTGTGTGTATACATTTACACAGACATTACACACACCTATACCGTAGCACTCACTTTTGTGTGTGTGTGTGTGCGCGCGCGCGCGCATATGCATACAAGCGTAGGTAACGTAATATAGTTCCACAAAGTGAGGACCCAATAGTAATAAGAACTAGACACCAGGTATGCTACAGTATTCCTGAACAGTAACAAAAAATAGATCCCTTCAATAGAGCTAAACTGATTTAAACAGAGGATCAACCCCAGTGTTCCTAGATGTCTGTAAATTAGCTAGCTAGTTAGCTGGTTAGCTAGTTAGTTAGAAAAATCTGACGCACTTCAATAACATTAAACCTCTGTGTGCAGTGTAGAGCCAGCTAAAAGTATCAGTGGAAATGTGTTGGTAATGCAGTGTTTGCAGATTGTAAGGAATAAAAGCTAATTAAAATTACATGCTTTCGGTATATAGGCAGCTCTCCTGATCACTTTAAACAGTCTTTCAATACAGCATCTTATTTTTCCTGACTTAAGTCCCTTTAAATTGTGACTCCTTAGTTTACGCTGGCTTCTGATGCAATGCAAAATATAACCTTCTGCAATGCATCTGTTTTAGAAATGAACAACTGAAAGATCAGAGATCTCCTTTCAGACTGAGCAAGATAGCAAACAAGCAACTAAACACAAAAAAGCCAAACGGGAGTACCATATAACAAAAGATGAGATGCCTCCTTCCTAATTCCCTGCCCTGGTGTCTTGAGGGACTGATCTCCCCCTAATTCATTAAGGGTGTGTTTTGTTTTACTCTTGGTATTTTTTTTCCCACTTCTTCACTCCAAATGCTAAATGATATCACACTGACAGCCAGAAAGGCCATGCTGTACTGAAACGTAAATTCTGTGCAGACAGTAAGCAAGCAAGAAATGTCAAGAACCAAAGAATTTAAATCAAAGAGATTTTTTAATATATATCTGTTGAATTTAAACAAAATCGCCCTAGAAAGCAAGGTATCAGACACAAAATGTCCACAATGGAGTACGGACAGAGAATAAAACAAAACTGCCTCATTGTGGTGAAGGAATCAAGGTAAACTGTTTTCTCAATATGTCAGCACTGTGGTAAGGGATTGACAAAGCTCCATATTTTCCATTGCTGCCTGAGATCAATAGCATAATAAAGAACAAATAGGAAAGCCAGTATACAAAACACCATGCATGATTCTTTCAAATCTGTCTTTGTGATCTTTTGCATATTTAAGATGGTCATCTAAGTGTTTCATTACAGGTAAACAAAACAACCCTAAAAGCACCCTTCAAAAGAAATGAAATACTATGCAAGTTGAAAGGAAGCAAATGCATACTACAGAATTACAATTGTGCTATGTGGTAGTTCGAGTTGTTTTTCTGACAACAAAGCTAGCACCAGAAATATTACATGAGGATTTAATTCAAGCTACCATAAGTCAAGGTCATGCTTGATCTCTGCTCCCAAAGGTGCTTACTGAGAACTTTCAATGAATTCAAATTATGGGTCAGATCATTAAGCTAGCTGACTGACTCATTCCTGCTATTAATAAAGAACTCATCTTGGAGATTTTCTGCACAGCTATATGGATAACCTGAATTTATGTGGATCTCAGCAGTTCAAAGCCTGAATTTTTTGCTAGAAACAAGCAGTGTCTGAAGTTTATTAGCACGGAAAAAAAGTTCCCCTTTCATTAGCTTATTCTGAAGTGCTTTCCATTACATAGCACATCATGTGATCTGTTACTTCCATGTGGTGGGATGACATGTAATACCTTATAACTCACAAGAATGGAGTCAGATGCCACAACCAGAATTATGGCATCAACTGCAACCATGAGAAGGGCCTCATGGCTGAAGAATTCAGGCATTAGACCTGAGGTTCACCAGAACATTAAGGACTTACCTTTAGATAGCTGTGTTTTGTTTTCAGGAAAAAAAAAAGAAGAAACACTGCACTCTTTTAAAGGCTCCCAAGCAACTTCGCATGCCATAATTCTTTGGGAGCATATACTTCTGCCATGAAGCGCTGCCACTCCAATGGTCAGCAGCAGCAGCAGCAATACCATTCCCAGTGTTTCTATGGACAGCCCCCCTTTCCTATACAGCAGCAGGACTACTCCTGGAAGGGCTACAGATTCAAGGTCCTCTGGTTCTGGATTTAACCAGCCAGCTCCTTCCCCACACCAGCATCTAGCAAGTACACATTTTGACTCCTGTCCAGGGCAGTGATCTTTTTGTGACCTCTCCTTCTCCATATCCTCTGTTCAGTTTTTACGGTGATTGAGACTCAATTACCAGGGACAACTGGGTTCTAAGCACCGTCAGATCAGGTTATGCCAAATAGAAATCATAGATAGAAAAATAAAACTGGAAGGGATCTTGAGAGGTCATCTAGTCCAGTCCCCTGCACTCAAGGCAAGACTAAGTATTAGCTAGATCATCCCTAACAGGTGTTTGTCCAACCTGCTCTTAAAAATCCCCAGTGATGGAGATTCTGCAACCTCCCTAGGCAATTTATTCCAGTGCTTAACCAGTCTGACAGTTAGGAAGTTTTTCCTAATGTACAACCTAAACCTCCCTTGCAGCAATTTTAGCTCATTGTTTCTTGTCCTATCCTCAGAGGTTAAGAAGTACAATTTTTCTCCCTCCTCCTTGTAACAACCTTTTATGTACTTGAAAACTGTTATGTCCCCTCTCAGTCTTCTCTTCTCCAGACTAAACGAACCCATTTTTTTCAATCTTTCCTCTTAGGTCATGTTTTCTAGCCCTTTAATCATTTTTGTTGTGCTTCTCTGGACTTTCTCCAATTTGTCCATATCTTTCCTGAAATGTAGTGCCCAGAACTGGACAGAATACTCCAGTTGAGGCCTAATCAGTGCATAGTAGAGCGGAAGAATTACTTCTCGTGTCTTGCTTACAATACTCCTGCTAATACATCCCAGAATGATTGCTTTTTTTACAACAGCGTTACATTGTTGACTCATATTTAGCTTGTGATCCACTATGACTCCCAGATCCCTTTCTGCAGTACTTCTTCCTAGGCAAGCATTTCCCATTTTGTATGTGTACAACTGATTGTTCCTCTTCATCCTTCCTCCCCACCCCTTTACCTCATACCTCTTCAGGGACCCAACTCACGAGACACTGCTCCTCGAGCAGGTTTAGCCTCTATTGTCTCTGAGATGTCCCCTTACAGCATCGTGGGCAGGTATTCTACTCCCACTTTTTCCTGATCCCCAAGCCCAAGGGAAGGATGAGACCTATCATTGACCTCCATGACCTCAACAAATACATCAGATACATGACATTCCTTATGGTCACCCTAGCAATTATCCTCCCAGCCTTAAATCAAAACTATTGGTTTGCCACCCTGGACCTTCAGGATACTTATTTCCACATAGCAATTCTTCCAATTCACAGGAGGTTCCTCAGGTTTGTTGTGGCTGGCGGGCACTACCAGTACACTGAGCTGCCATTTGGCCTGTCTTACACTCCTTGGGTTTTTACCAAGTGTATGATTGTGGTAAAAGCACAACTCAAAAAAGAGGGGAATTCATACGTTTCTGTATCTGGATGATTGGTTTTTGAGGGGCAAGTCCAGCGAGGAAGTCCTCTGTCATGTTTACTTCACACTATGCCTACTCAGTCATCTAGGTCTCACCCGAAAGAGCAGGAAGTCAACGTTGATTCCAATTTTTTAAAAAAGAGTTAATTGGGCCCCTGCTAGCGTCTATGAGTTTGAGAGTATTTCTACATACAGAGCAATTCCAGGCAATTCACCACCTACGTCTGGAGTTGCAGTCTCAACCTTCAACCACAGCCCAGGTGTGCCCAGGTTGCATCCTAAGTTTTTATCCAAAGTGGGTTCAAGTGAAACTGGAAAACAAGTTATATATTTACCTGTGTTCTTCCCTAAGCTGCATTCAACCCCACAGGAACAATATCTTCATGCATTGCATATCAGGTAATGTTCAGGTTTTTATCTGGACATAACCAAACCTTTCCACTCCTCCTCCTGTTTGTTTGTTTTGAATGAAGGGTGAAGCAGTCTCTTTACAGATGATCTGTAGGCAGATAACTTCCTATAGCACGACAGCATATGAAGTAACCCGGGCTATGCCTCATCAAAGGGTGAAAGTTCATTCCATGAGAGCCCAGGCAATCTCGACTGCATTTCTAAGTGGCATTCCTATATTGGGCAGTCGCAGGACTAGCCCTTGGTCTTCTATGCAAACTTGCACAAACCACTCTGCTATTATTGCTGTGCCCAGGTCAGATACAAACTTTGGGAAGGCAATCCTGCAGTCCTTCTTTAAACAGATTCTGAGTCCCACCCTCTATGAGTATTCCTTGTGAATCACCTAAGTAAAATACAAAACTACATCTACTTGAAGAAGAAAAAACAGTTACCTACGTCTAACTGTTGTTCTTCAAGATGTGATGCAGACACATATTCCATTACCCACACTCCATCCTAGCTGCTTTGGAGTCTGTACCTCTGATGTTAGGTGCAAAGGAACTGAAGGGGTTGGGACAGTACCACCTTTATATGGCCTGGGGAAGGGCTAAGGTCATAAGGCATGAGTGCTGCCCCTTCTGGTGTTGCTAGGCAAAGTTCTCTAGCTCTGATGCAGTGGGTGCACCCACTGCAAAGTAAAATAGACATCTGCATCGCATCCCAAAGAACAACAGTTACAGATAGTAGCCAGGGTTTTTGTTTGTTTGTTTTGCACCAATTCTGTACCTGATCAAGCAGATTTAAATCTACTTTATCAGCTCCCAACCCCTTCAATCAACCCCACCCTGTCTCTGAAGGATTCCCCCAAATTGTGTGAGGATCTTCCAGAAATGTAGGGCTACTGTAATGGCTCTGAGATTGGGAGGAAGAACAGTAGTGACTTAGAGCCATCTTTCCCAACCCTACCATCACTTCCAGTCTTCTAACTAATTTAAGGTTCATAGGTTGAGGAATGGATATAGTAATACCTATATGTAACATGTTTTGCAATTCCGTGGTGACAAAGAAACAAAATAGAATAATACACTCTAACCGTAACAACACAAGAGCATGTATTCAAGCTGTTACAGTTCCAAGTGATTGAAGCAGCAGGTCTCCTCAATCAGCCCTTCACTTATAAGCAATGTCAGTTGAATAGAGTGCTGAGAACTTGTGTGTAACCCCTAGCCATCTAATGCCTTGTAAATATTGGCAAATGTTTGCAGTAA
The DNA here is from genome assembly GCF_020497125.1 of Mauremys mutica. Classification (NCBI taxonomy): domain Eukaryota; kingdom Metazoa; phylum Chordata; order Testudines; family Geoemydidae; genus Mauremys; species Mauremys mutica. The sequence goes on along the minus strand of NC_059073.1, from coordinate 126,804,723 downwards.
GCCAAGGATAACACTGCACAAGCACCACAGAGCCTAGCAGAACCATAGATACACTGAAAAGAGGCTGCTGCAGAGACTTGGATGAAAAAAGCGTATTTGTGAAAAAAGGATTTAGCAAAGATCAGACTAGGTTGGAGTGGATGAATATCAATAAGAGACACCTTTTCCACTGACTGACACCTCATGCACTCCTACTGAGTTCAGTGGAGGTGTGTGATGGGGTGCCTGTCCCACACTGGGCTCTAAGGGGTTAATAGAGCCGTAGGGAGGCTGCACAGGAGGCAGCCAATCAGAGAAGGGCTGAGGGAAGAAGCCAAGCAGGGCCATATAGAAAGGGATCTGCAGGGCAGAGGTGGGCAGTTCTCTGCTGGGAACCCAGGGAGGAAGGACTGTGTCTCTGGAGGGCTGAGAGAACTGCTAGCATCCTGGGCAGAGCAGTGCTGCCAGCAGGGACTGGGGGAGCGAGAGACAGATCCTGGATGGCTGCTGAGGTTTGCCAGCTGAGGCCCTGAGGTAAGGGCAAAGAGAATGCTGGGGCCACGAGGAAGTGGTCTGAAAATTTGCCGCAGTAGCCACTAAGAAAAGTGGCTCCACAGCAGACTGCAGGTCCCCCGGAGGGATGTGGCATGGCCAGAGGGCTGTGTCGCTGAAGAAGACACTGTGGTCGTTGAAGAGATGTGGAGATGTGCCATAGAGCACGAGTGATGGCAGTGAGGCACCACTCAAAGAGGGCGCATTAGCATGCAGAGCTAATTTCCATGACAGCTGGCAGGAGGTGCCAGAGTCCCACCCCATTACAAGGTGCATGAGGGCATAGGTCAGAGGTGAATTTGGCCCTAAGTACCTTCTTTCAATGCTTCATTCTGACCTATGGGGCCACCACATGATTGCATCCATAAAGCTGTAGACAGTTATTACAGCACAAAGGAAACCAGATGTAATAAAATCCTATAAGTACAGAACTGAGAGACAGCAAACATTATACATTTCAGGTCATTCAATTTACTAGGCTTAGTTAAAACAGAGAAAAAATAATCACCCTATTCTTATCTTTCAGAAAAAGTCTGCGGTCAGCCTCTAGCTGAGGTTTTGTGCAACAGCTTTTCTGCTTTCTGGAACCCTGACCTGTTTGTTGTTGTTGTTGTGGTTGTTGCAGCCCCATGAATCAGTCTGCAACTAAAAATGTGAGATTTGTGGACTGTATAAAGGTAGCTTCTGGAGATTTCTCCAGTAGCCTGCGTGTGAGGTGACAGCCCTGATATTAAGCAAGGTAGAAGGGGAAGAAAGTACATGTCTGTGAGACTTGTGGCTCCATTCATAAAATGCTTCCATTTAGTTGTGATCATCCCTGCGTGACCCATTCATGCAGAGTCAGAAGCTGAGAAACTGCTTTGATTGGCCTGAGATAGACAGAGTGGGAGTGGTAATATCCGTCATTGGCCCAACTTTGTTGGTGAAAGCGACAAGCTTTCGAGCTCCACAGAGCTCTTTTTCAGGAGTCAGACAGGCAGACAAAAATAGGGGACACATTCTTTTCTACAAAATGGTTTACAGGCTCTGTGCCTTGGATTACATAGTGAAGTATTAAAAATAACAATTTTGCTATGGCTTGGCACGAAACAGAGCTTTCATGTAGTGAATTTCATAGTGATTTCAAAAGGTGCTGATCACCCACAGTCCCCCATTGACTTTTGTGGTCATTTGTGGGTGCTCAGCCCCTCTGAAAATCAGATTAAAAGAAGCAAAGTCTGCAACACCACCTCTAAAATTGTCTTTAAATATAATGCAGTCACTTGAGGGTTAGGAAATTGTCTGGGCCAAATTAAAATAACTGACTCTATTTGCACCTGCATTTTTACATGGAACCTCACTTGCCCCCGCAGAAGATAGAATATGAGCATGCAAAGAGGATTTGCTCAAGAAATTTGATAGTTGCAATTTGCATGTACACATTCTGGGGCAAAGGAGTTTCCTGGGCAAAATGACAGTGCCCACCAATTGTAAGCACCAAATTACAAGCTGGGTTGAAGCCCCTTTCAAAACACAGGAATCTGTTTTAGTTGTGTCTATTATTCAAATGGGGCATACGTCGCTAATTAAGCACTAGACTACACAATATTCTATCTGCAAACTCATTCTGTGACAGCTGTTACTGTAGTTGTATGAGAATTTGATACTTCAGAAGATACTGTTTTGTCTCAGGCAGTTAGATTAAAACCTTACTATCTGAGCACAAAATCTGAGCTTGCGGAGTGAGTGAGGGGCACAAGGGTCCATCTGTTCTAATAGGCTGATCAGGCAATATGTCTTGCAAAAATCACTAACAAACAATTAGCTTTTCTCAAAAAGAACGTGATCTCTTTGAGCTAGTTTGTTGTCTGTCCTTGCATGGTGGGTCTCCATAGCATCCATAGACTGCACAAGGGCAGATTACAATAGCAATCCGTGTAAGCAAGGTCTGCTCAGTCCTTGATGCCTCCAATACAAGGAGTAAATCAGCTGGAATGTGATGGGCGAGATGGGGAAAAGGTGAGGACATGGCCCAGGGAGTCAGACCCTAATAAATAGTTGGGACCCCATCACTCCTCCATCCCTAGGGTCAAGGCATATGAAGGTTTTGTTGCCAAAAGACCGGGTGAATTTCACCTTAATATTTGCCAGAAAATGCAATTCAGAAAGATTATTTCCTGGGTGATTAAAGTCACTCATCCTTCAGCCTCATGCAGTATAAAACTAAGACCCACAATAATCATTGCTTAATCATTAGCAGTAGTAAGCTAATGATTATGGTATTTAACTCATAATAGCACATTGTTTAAGTGATCTCTGGGAAATGCTTACATGCTCGGTTTAATTTTTGTCTCTCTTTTGGTCAGTGTATTTTGCAGGGCAGTGGCTTTTTTTTTTTCTTCACATTTCTTAGCTCTCCAGAGTTTTACCAGCTTATGAAAATCAAGTGCTTTTTTTTTTTCCTTCTTGCATCATTGCTGACAACAGCCAAGTAGCTGAACACAAAATGTGGTCTTTATTATTCAGGCTCTGTGAGGCATACAGAAATGATACCAACAACATTCACTTTCATATGCAGTAGGAAAAATAAAATAAAAATCAATAAAATAAAATAATACAGAATGGAATTTTTTCATAGCAAAAGACATAATGCCTAGATGGAACTCTAATGTCAGTTTTCTCCTGAAATATTGGGCTTTCAATTGAGCTGCATCAGTTTACACCAGCTGGTGATCTAATCCATTGTATTTATAATATATTCATCCAGAAGTCAGCTACTACCTTATTGTCCTTGGCAACAGCACTGTAAAAAAGAACCTGTGTCTAATATCATTGGAGAAGGTGGAATCTGGAAGGTTAAATATTTGGGTTAGCAAGGGCAGTGTAGAGGTGAATGCCTCCAGTTATTGGGATCTCCTTTAATCAAAGCACTACCACTCAGTATTGAGGTTCATACTATCACTTTTATTAATAATCTCTGTCCTGTATTGTTATCTAGGGAGTACTAAGTAAACTCCTAAATCTTTCCCAGCATGCACTGTGCTTCAGGTAAAACCTGGGATAGATTTTTTTGGAATAGCCAAAATGACTGCCTTCAAAGTCCTGGTCAGGAATCTGGAGGGGATCTTCCCGGGACAAAACAATAGACATGACTAATACTCTCAACAACCCACAATAACCAAGAAATGAAAGGTTCTGAACAAACCTTTCAGTGTGGTGCCCCAGCAATGGGGCTGATAGAAACTTTGGGTCCAAACCTGCAATGAACAGTGTTCTAGTAGACCCCGGTGTACTAGCAGAATCCCAGTGAGGCTTTGTGTGAGTGGACCCTTGTGTCTACATGGAATTCACTGCAGGACTGAAGACTTAAATTTGCACAAAGTAGATCTGTTCAAGAAGACTCTAATATTTTCTGGAAGAGGAAGGATGATCAGGTCGTTAGGGCACTAGCATAGCATTTAAGACACCTGGGCTCAAGTCCCCGTTATACCACAAACATCCTGTGTGACCTTTGGCAAGTCACTTACCCTCTGTTTCCCATCTGTAAAATGGGAATAGTAGAACTTCTCTACCTTACTAGTGTGTTGTGAGGATTAATATATTAAAGATTGTGAGGCACTATGGTAATGGAGGCCAGATAAGTATCTTAGATAAACAGCATTTTTTAAATAAAAATATAGTAAGATGTATCATTAGAAAACTTAATTGTTTTGCAGTAAAAAATAATCATAATGAAATGCTAATTAAAAGAAAAAAATCATTTAAATTATCTTTCATAATAATAACATGCATTTAGAAAAGAGTCTGTGGTAGCAATGGGTTATGCTCTTTCCAGCAATTAAATTTCCTACTTGCCTGATTTTGTTATAATTTAATGGTCTAACAGGAATTTAATAAAGTGGACAGTTAAAAGAATTTAATCTATTCTCTCTAGAACAAACAAGATTAACAAGATAAGATTCAGATTTGAAAAAATATTTTAAGAGAGAAGCTAAATTAGAAAGTGGAAAAAAAGTTCTTGTGACTCCTGAGAAGTTGCATAACTGCAGGAAATAAATTTAAAACTGAAAAACAAAGGTTAACAGGCAATATAGGAGTAATTTCTTTTCTCATAAAATAATTAACCTTTGGAAAAGGCTTCCTGTCAATTCAGTCTTTTTACTATGCCATTTAAGGAACTAGGCACATCCCTGACAAGTGAATAATAAAGAAACTTAAATAAGACAATGAATACCCAAGCACCTTAGTTGTAGGCAGTTCATAGGAGAAGAGATCTTTGCAGAACAGAAACCAAACCCTTCTCCATCTGTTTAATGGTGAAGCTAGACTGGCACAATAAAATCAGACACTTTTTTAAACTGAGGTATAGCTGAAACACAGTTTTAAGACTCCTCTAATCCCTGCATGCTGTAATGATCGGTTTCAATTCATGGCCATGACTTTCCAACATATGGATTGGTTGACTAGGGTACGTCTACACTGCAAGTATATATAGGCCTGTACATGAAGCTTAGAACAGATGAACTATAATCACTATGAACTCTATTCTACAGCCTTTACTCCCTTTATGAAAACAGTTCCACCAAAAGATTTAATCTGTGAGTAAGTGCTACGTAGTCATGGAGTTATAATAATTCTCACTGTGAGCACAACAATGAAAGAAGCTCATATTTACAAAGGAACCTAAGGGCATTAAATGCCTAACTGCCACTGAATTTCAATACAGTTTGGGTGCCCAAATTCATTGGGCTCCTTTGAAAATCCCCAGTTTAAATCCTTCGTGAAGAACAATCAGCTGCCTTACCCCCCCACCCCAAAAATAGGGATCCCATTAAAGCCAAAAAAAGTTTTAAATTCCATAAAGACATTTATTTTATGTGAATAAGGAATCGTACAGAAGAGCTGTATTGGAATAGCAGTAAACCACCAGTCATTTGTTACAGCATTTCATTTCTAGACAGATGGGAGAAATGAATACACTCACCCATCTACCTAGAAATCAAATATCATATACATCCACTTATTCTTTATTGCTTAATTCTATTCAGGGTATAGGTTACAGTGATTTCTCCAGGGTGAAATTGTCCTTCCCCATCTCACCATATTCCAATAATAAGTGGAATGAGTTTGATATATTGAAACATTCCTTTCCCTGATTGTATTTTTCATTCAGTACTAAAGTTGAGAACACTGTGGCTGCAAATACTGTATAATATTTTATTAGAAAAATAACTAATTCCAGGTCTCAAACAAAATATATATATATATGGCATTGTAATAAACCAGTGCAATTCCCTACAATAAAATAATAATTTGCGGTACCTTGAACAGAAAAAATAGAAAGTCATTATGTTTAGATTTGATAATTATATCTGAAAAGTCCCAAGAATACAATGACCAAGCAGTGAACTATGCACCTCCTTTATAAAACCTTGTCTGTTAAAGTGATACGTGACATACACAAGAATGACATGTGGAGTGAAGCAATGCAAAGCACAGAATTAAACCAAAATGGATATAACCCATCAAAAAAGACATTACTTTCTAAAAAAATAGAAAGATACATGATAAATTAAGACCTATCTCTCTAGCCTTCCCCCAATAACTGTGCTTTCATAGATAATACAACAAATACATTTCTATCAAACCTCGTGGGTTTACACAAAGCAAATGGAAAAATCCAGGAGAATGCAATAGTCTGCTTTCTTTAAATGTGCTCTGCTCTCAGATCCCATGATGATGGACATGTTACAATAAATGGAGAAATCATGGAGTAGTGACAGGGGCAGAGGGATGCCATGACCATATTCTTCAGGACACAGTGCAGAAAAAAAAAAAAAAGACCTGCATACACAGCACTAAATCTTCAGATGGTATGAATCAATGAGGCTCTATTGCTGTCTATGGAGCTACAGCCATTTACATCAGCTAAGGATTTAGACCAAAGGCTCTCTAAATCACCAACCACTAAGAAGATCATATTTGTAACATATATGTCCATCTTTGGAGACAGATACTGGAAAAGGTATATTATGGAGCAGATGGCAATGCTCTATAATTAAGGTTGCAACTGAGATTTCTATTATAACAACAAATATGGCTCTTATTCCTAACTCTAAATTCTACACTCTCTCTCTCTCTCATCAGACTCAACAATCTGTAGGTTAGTTCTCTGGCTGAGGTAGAATTTGCCATGATAAAAACAAGGAATTCATGAATTAGGACACTCTTAAATAATGTTCACCAGGGTTCATAAAACCTGAACTTTCTTGCCACTTCATAGCCCTGCCCCAAAGCAGAAGATAATAAGCACACTGCAGAAAGAAGAAGATAAGACAATGTACTGACTTTTCTGGTTGAGAGCTAATGTACATCACCAAAGTGACATAGCAATCACACTTCAAAAGCTATTACCATTTTGAATAGGACTGTTGTTATGGATTATCCTCCCAGGGACCATGCAGGGCAGATATTTTGTACCTTGGTTCTGGTCTCACCCACACAAGGCCAGGCCCACTGCCCATTGATATACATGCACACATCCTAGAACCTATAAGAAGGAAACTCTGCAACTAGAGGGGAGAGCATGGGGCTTAGGGAAGGACATCCTGAGGTCTACAAGAGGGGAGAACCCCAAGCCTCCCATGAGCCTTAGTTAGACCCATTAGTCTCATGTCAGTGTTCATACCTCTGTGTAGGCCTCTCAGATCAATCTATTGACTTTAGAGCTTGACTTTATTTATTTCAGGAATAATATCACAGACACTGATTGTAGATTTGATAATTACAGCACATTGGCCATTATTTTATGTATGTATTACCAGAGTATGACACACTGTATCCCATGTTTCAGAGTAGCAGCCGTGTTAGTCTGTATCCGCAAAAAAAACAGGAGTACTTGTGGCACCTTAAAGACTAACAAATTTATTTTAGCATGAGCTTTCGTGAGCTAAAGCTCACTTCTTCGGATGCATAGAATGGAACACACAGACAGGAGATATTTATACATACAGAGAACATGAAAAAGTGGAAGTATGCATACCAACAGGCAGAGTCTAATCAATTGAGATGAGCTATCATTAGCAGGAGGAAAAAAAACTTTTTGAAGTGATAATTAAGATGGCCCATAGAAGGTGTGAGGAGAACTTAACATAGGGAAATAGGAAATAGATTCAATTGGTGTAATGGTTGGGTCATTACACCAATTGAATCTATTTCCCTATGTTAAGTTCTCCTCACACCTTCTATGGGCCATCTTAATTATCACTTCAAAAAGTTTTTTTTCCTCCTGCTAACGATAGCTCATCTCAATTGATTAGACTCTGCCTGTTGGTATGCATACTTCCACCTTTTCATGTTCTCTGTATGTATAAATATCTCCTGTCTGTGTGTTCCATTCTATGCATCCGAAGAAGTGAGCTTTAGCTCACGAAAGCTCATGCTAAAATAAATTTGTTAGTCTTTAAGGTGCCACAAGTACTCCTGTATCCCATGTAACACCCTGCAACCCCATATTCACCACTCTTATATGGTCATAAATTGTACAAAATATGCCTTGTGAGGTGTCATTTAAAAAGTCATAGTCTACTAAACATCATTGTCTTGTTAAAATGTTTGTATCAATTGAGTCTATGAAGTTATTAGATTTTGCTATATGTTTGTTACTGAAACATGTTGTGATTCTGGGGACCATCCATAGACAAGCTCCTCAGAGATAACAAAGGGCTGTAAACAAGGCTTGCATGTCACCTCAAAAGTCACGTACACAGCAGGTGTGAGCAAGAAGTTTACAATTCACCTGAGAGATGCTTCGAATCTCAGATACACCACAGACGTATTGGCTGCACACCAGCGGGGGATGGTGTGGAAGGAAAGTATTCTTCAAAGAGAGGAGGAGGATATAAAATAAGGGACAATGGCTTCCTCATTGCCTTTCCTCCCCTACCTCTACATGCAGCAGCAAGACCACTCGAAAGACAAAAGGGGGCATCTTTGAACTGTTAGGGGCAGTCCTGGCTAGATGATTTCCAGTCAGTATGAACTGTTGAAAGATTTTGGGTGAGAAATGACTTTTGCTTTCAAATCTTACTTACCTTGGTAAAAGTTTAGGAATTAGAATGTGTTATAATATTTTTAACCAATTCTGACCTTTATGGCTTATCACTTATAATCTATCTTTCTCTAGTTACTAATCTTGTTTCATTGTTTATTTAAACCCATGCGCTTTTGGTTGAAGTGTCTGGGGAATCTCTACTCAGATCAACAAAAGCTATTGCATATTCATTACCCTTTGATGAAATGACGAACTTTTAATGAGCTTACACTGTTTGAGGTGGGGGGGCTTTGAAGAGTGTAAAATGTACATTTCTGGGCACAAACCTGGGACTGAGGGATATGCTGGTGTTGTTATCTGTTCATGAGTGGCTGGAAGAGCATTCATGTAACTTTGCTGGGTGTGCCTTTACATGTTAATGGCTGTGTTTCACTAGCAGAGCAGTGAAGAGACACTCTGGTCTGGAGAATTAAGGTGACTCAGCAGTTCAGTGGTTCAGGTTGAACCATGAGGGATGTCACACAAAGCAAGGACCTGATTCTGCAAGAACTGTACATCCTATTATGTGCAGTGCTTACTACCTTGGACTACAGTGAGGCCACAAAGTAGTAAGTAGAGCTGGTTGGAAATATTTCGAGAAATGGTTTTTCATCAGAAAATGCCAATTTGTCAAAACTGAAACTTTTCATGAAAATGTACCGGTTTCATTAAGAAGGATGCTTTGGTCCAGGATGGAATTTCTAATTAAAATCAGAGAGAGACCTCCCCCCACACCCCACCCCCTGAAAAGCCAGTAGGCTGGTGGACAGGGTACTTATCTAGTATGTTAAACACCCAGGTTCAACTCCCTACACTATCTGATTCAGCACAGGGATTTAAACTGTGACTTCCACAATAGGGGAGTGCCCTACTGCCTGGGCTATGGAGTCACTCTCTCTCTCTGTCCCAACAAATATTAAATTATTTATGCAAAGTGGAACAACTCCAACAAGAAAGGTAAAATCAGGCAGACGAGGGGCTTGAGTCTCTTACATTCCATCTGAGTGGGGATTAAACTGGATTATGTTGAGTTAATCTGGTTTTAAAACACTGGTGTACACCTGACACAATTCATTAACTCTGCATTTATTGTGAACTCTGAAATCCTCATTCAAAGTGAACTAAGTGTGATGCAAATTGAGGTTGTTTGGTCTATTTTTCAGGTGCACACAATGCTGCTGCCTACTGCTTTGGCAGTCTACTCCAATGGCTATCCCACACTGTTTTACGGGTGACCATTACTGACCTGTCTGTTTAGCTGTATGTTCTCACCCGCTTTAGTGTCAAGCTGACCAGTTGTTCCCTCCCCTATTTAAAAAACACTGCAGGGTCAGAATTTGCCCATTTGCTCCTGGATTTGAGTATATCAGCATTGGTGCAATATTACTCCAGAGACCCTGCAGCATGCCTTGCACAGCTGCTTGGAGCCATGCTGAGCGCCTGGATCTCATCGCCAACTGAGGAGACGCATTGGTGCACAAAGTGCTTGTGGCAAGCCACCAAATTAAAAGTGTTTCTGTGGAGTTTGCTAAGCAGATAACCACAAGCGGCCACAGCTGAGAAACCAAACAGTGCAGGATAAAAAGCAAACGTCTCAGGAGAACTTACATTGACACCAAGGATGCTGAGAAAAGGTCTGGAAATGTCACTTGATCATTCTTTTAGGAGCTGGACAGGATTTTGCATAGTCCAACCCAGCACTGCTCTTCACTCTTTTACCGACATATCCCCCAAAGTTGAGCAGCAAGAGTAATCAGAGGATGAACATGAGGAGACAAGGGAAGAGCCCTCCAAGGAAAGCAAGCATCTCTTTGGGAATCAGTATCATGACATCAGCCAGGTAAAAGGCGAACCTGATTTCTGCTGTGCAGCAAGTGAGACGGATTCCTTTCATGCGGCAGCCAAGCCCAGTTCTCAGCCAGAAACACAGGCTGGGACTCAGGAGGCAGATCCTCCAGAGGGAATTTTAGCATGTAAGTATCTATCTTTACAATGTATTACTGTTAGTACTATTATTGTGCTGTACTGCTGCATTAGCTTCTGCTCAAGGTGCCCCAAGGTTGCAGCCATTTTAGGTGGAGGTGAGCTAGGAGCCTTTCCAATTGTCAAGCTCCCTCCCTCAACCCAGGCTGTCCATTCAGCAGGCCTTGAGAAGTTTTCAAAATGGGGACTGCCCCAGCCATGCAATCAGCCTCGGTCTCATGCTAAAAACCCAACTATTGACTGTTTTAAGTCTACTGCATGGAGGACACATACTCATCTATCTTTTTTTCCTTTCCCCTTCCTTTATCTGACATGCCCGGCGAAGACTTCCCACCCCCGTCAGCACTGCTTGCCATCTTAAAACAGTGAACATAAGAACGGCCATACTGAGTCAGACCAAAGGTCCATCAAGCCCAGTATCCTGTCCTCTCACAGTGGCCAATGGCGGGTGCCCCAAAGGGAATGAACAGACAGGTTATCATCAAGTGATCCATCCCCTGTCACCCAATCCCAGCTTCGGGCAACCAGAAGCTAGGGACACCATTCCTACCCATCCTGGCTAATAGTCGCTGATGGACCTATCTTCCATGAATCTATCTAGCTTCCTTTTGAACCCTGTTATAGTATTGGCCTTCACAACACCCTCTGGCAAGGAGTTCCAGAGGTTGACAGTGCGTTGCATGAAAAAAATACTTTCTTGTGTTTGTTTTAAACCTTCTACCTATTAATTTCATTTGGTGGCCCCTTCTCCTTGTATTATGAGAAGGAGTAAACAACACTTCCTTATTTAATATCTCTATACAACTCATGATTTTATAGACCTCTATCATATCCCCCCCTTGGGTGCCTCTTTCCAAGATGAAAAATCCCAGTCTTATTAATCTCTCCTCATACGGAAGCCATTCTATATCCCTAATAAATTTTCTTGCCCTTTTCTGAACCTTTTCCAATTCCAATATATCTTTTTTTGAGATGAGGCGACCACATCTGCATGCAATATTCAAGATGTGGGTGTACCATGGATTTATATAGAGGCAATATGTTATTTTCTGTCTTCGTATCTATCCCTTTCTTGATGATTCCCAACATTCTGTTCACTTTTTTGACTGCCGCTGCACATTGAGCGGATGATTTCAGAGAACTATCCACAATGACTCCAAGATCTCTTTCTTGAGTCGTAACAGCTAATTTAGTCCCCATCATTGTATATGTATAGTTAGGATTAAATTTCATCTGCCATTTTGTTGCCCAGTCACCCAGTTATTGAGATCCTTTTGTAGTTCTTCGCAGTCTGTCTGGGACTTAACTATTTTGAGTAGTTTTGTATCATCTGCAAATTTTGCCACCTCAGTGTTGACCCCCTTTTCCGGATAATTTATGAATATGTTAAATAGGTCTGGCCCCCGTACAGACCCCTGGGGGACACCACTATTTACCTCTCTACATTCTGAAAACTGACCATTTATTCCTTTGTTTTCGATCTTTTAACCAGTTACCAATCCATGCGAGAATCTTTCCTCTTATCCCATGACTGCTTACTTTGCTTACAAGCCTTTGGTGAGGGACCTTGTCAAAGGCTTTCTGAAAATCTAAATACACTATATCCACTGGATCCCCCTTGTCCACATGCTTGTTGACCCCTTCAAAGAATTCTAGTGGATTGGTGAGGCATGATTTCTCTTTACAAAAAACTTGTTTACTATTCCCCAACAAATTATGTTAATCTATGTGTCTGACAATTTTGTTCTTTACTATAGTTTCAACCAGTTTGCCTGGTACTGAAGTCAGTCTTACCGGCCTGTAATTGCTGGGGTCACCTCTGGAGCCCTTTTTAAAAACTGGCATCATATTAGCTATCCTCCAGTCATTTGGTACAGAAGCTGATTTAAATTATAGGTTACAAACCACAGTTAGTAGTCCTGCAATTTTACATTTGAGTTCCAATAGGATGGTGCAGTCTCACACCACCAACAGACACCCCCTCAGTGACTGATTTGGATAAAGAAAACATTCACTTGTGAAAACAATGAGGAGTCCGGTGGCACCTTAAAGACTAACAGATTTATTTGGGTATAAATCTTCATCTGAAGAAGTGGGGTTTTTACCCACGAAAGTTTATGCCCAAATAAATCTGTTAGTCTTTAAGGTGCCATCGGACTCCTCATTTTTTTGGTGGATACAGACTAACATGACTACCCCTGATACTTAATTCACTTGTGAGAAATTCAACAGTTTATTGAGACAGAGGTTACAGGGAGTTTGTTTAGTATTCTCAGCTTACATGAGGTAGACATCGACATCGCTCACCTGTAAAGGTACAAAGACCACAGCTCCCCACGGAGGTGTAGATGCACTATAGTACACATGCTCACAGGAAAAGAACTTTACCTTAGGGACAGCAAATGTCTGAATAGCTTTTCACAGGCTTACATAGAGCAAGACTAATAACAGTGATATGTTTCTCACAGTCATTGCAGAACTCACTCTCATAGGCGGCAGGTTTGTATAATTTTTGGTGGGGCCCAAAAGGGTGGTGCCCCCCCGCTCCCGCCCTGTAAGCCAATATAAAATGAAACTACAGCGCGTCAGCGCCACAAGATTACAAGGGTCAATTAAAAGTGGAAAGTCAGAAGCAGCACTTGCCTACTTCAATATACAGTATTATATTTTGTTGCACCTGTTGTGATGAAGTGGGAATGTTCTTAATATTTTCTCTGAATACTGTGTGGGTGCCTCAGTTTCCCCTGCAAGATGCCAACTGAAGGTGTTGGGGACAAAGATATCAGGTGGCCTCCTTGTCCGGAAGAGACACAGAGGCCAGAGGAGGGAGTGTCAGTTTGGAGCTGGCTGGGGAAATGGGGAGAGACCCAGAACTTGGTTCTGGGCTCCCCACCCCGCAAGATGGACCTGACAGAGGGGTTCTGTTTTCTGTACCAATAAGCTCTGTTTAAACTGTGTTCCCGTCATCTAATAAACCTTCTGTTTTACAGTCTGGCTGAGAGTCACATCTGACTGCGGAGTTGGGGTGCAGGGACCTCTGGCTGCCCCAGGACCCCGCCTGGGCGGACTCACTGTGGAAAGTGCATGGTGTGGAAGGGCATGCTGAATGCTCTGAGGTCAGACCCAGGAAGGTGTAAGCTTCTTGCCCTGGAGACAGTCTGCTCAGAGAGGAGGCTCCCCCAGAGTCCTGACTGGCTTTGAAGGAGTGGTTCCAGAGCGTCCCAGCATCCCCTTCCACCCCATGCACTTCCCAGAAGTCCGCACAGGCACTAACACTCCCTCCTCTGGCCTTTGTCAAGAAGGCTAACAGCATTTTGGGCTGTATAAGTAGGGGCATTGCGAGCAGATCGAGGGACATGATCATTCTCCTCTATTCAACATTGGTGAGGCCTCATCTAGAGTACTATGTGCAGTTTTGGGCCCCACATTACAAGAAGGATGTGGAAAAATTGGAAAATCCAGTGGAGGGCAACAAAAATGATTAGGGGGCTGGAGCACATGACTTCTGAGGAGAGGCTGAGGGAACTGGGATGGTTTAGTCTGCAGAAGAGAAGAATGAGGGAAGATTTGATAGCTGCTTTCAACTACCTGATAGGGGGTTACAAAGAGGATGGATCTAGACTGTTCTCAGTGGTAGCAGAGGACAGAACAAGGAGTAATGGTCTCAAGTTGCAGTGGGGGAGGTTTAGGTTGGATATTAAGAAAAACTTTTTCACTAGGAGGGTGGTGAAACACTGGAATGGGTTACCTAGGGAGGTGGTGGAATCTCCTTCCTTAGAGGTTTTTAAGGCCCGGCTTGACAAAGCCCTGGCTGGGATGATTTAGTTGGGAATTGGTCCTGCTTTGAGCATGAGGTTGGACTAGATGACCTCCTGAGGTTCCTTCCAACCCTGATATTCTATGATACTCTAAACTGACCACCAAATTTAAGTTGCGTGTTTTTCCCGTCAGGTGAGGACTCTGGGGCAGGGCTGGGGATAAGGAACTTGGGGTGCAGACAGGCTGCCCCAGGGCTAGGGCCAAAGAGGACTCCCCTCCACCCTCCCTGGCAGCAGCAAGCTCCAGGGGAGGGACCCCTCCTCTCTCCCGCAGTTCACTGCACATGCTCCTATGTCCCTCTCAGGTCCAGAAAGCCCACTCACCTCCCCTATGGTGGGTACCGAGGGGGGAGGTTGACATCACGTGTGGCCTCCCCTGCTGCCACCCCTCACCATAGCCTCACTGGGGATGGGGCTGCCCCTTGCCCAGCATGGTGCACGAGTGGGGACTGCAGGGTGGTAGCTGGGGAGGGGCACAGTACCACAAAATTCACCTAAGCCCCAGCTGCACAGGTCTAGTAAGCTCCCCTCCCCAGTGGTATAGCCAGGTTCTAACATCAGGGGGAGCGAACACGTAAAAAAAGATGCCAGCCAACATATCCAATTACTAATCAGGTAGTTCTATAACAGGCTATAACAGGCTGCCCTGGACCCCATCACCCCCTGAAGAACAAGGTAGGGGTAGGCACCACCAAGTTGTGCAACAAACACTTGACAAAATTACTGGACTTAGTGATGGACAATGCGGGCAGGTGGGTATTATGTCATTCAGTCATTCAACCCATAAAATTGCACACATTTTGCCTCAGTGAAATTAAATATCCAGAGAATTACTGGGCCTGTGATGATGACCAGGGCTTGCTCACCTGTGGCTCGGGCTCCCCCTCCCTGTGCTGTGGAGGCACAGCCGGGCAGGTCTGCATCTGCAGGCAGGCACCCTGCCTCATGTGCAGCTCCCGTGGGCCCTGATAGCCACTAGACTGGGAGCCTCCCGGCCAATGGAATGGGCTGGGCTGGGGGGCGGAAGGCAAAGGGGGAGATTGTAGGGAGCTTTGGAGGAGGGGAGGCAGTGGGGGAGGGGAGTGGGCTGGCACAAAGGGGAGGGCTCTCTGGAGAGGAGTGACAGGGGTCATTGGGAGTCTCTCGAGGGGGCAGAGGGTTGTGTGGGTCTCTGTGGGGCAGGGGGCTGTGATGGGCGGAGCCAGCTGCAACCTGGGTCTGCTCTGCGGGGGGTGTTGCTATAGTCCCCTCAGGAAGCTCCCCCCATCCTGTGTATTTTATACCAGCCCCAGGGTGCCCATTGCTGCTCCTTTCCCCGCCCACGGCTCCATCTGTCTGTCCCCACAACCCCCCAGCTGTGTCCGTCTGTCTGTCCTCACAACTCCCCTGGCTGTGTCCTGGTGTGTGTCTGTCCCACAACCCCCTGGCTGTGTCCTTGTGTCTGTCTGTCCCACAACCCCCAGCTGTGTCTGGCTGGCTGCCCCCACCACCCCCGGCTGTGTCTGTCTGTCCCACAACCCCCCAGCTGTGTCTGTTTGTCCCCACCAACGCCCCCCCCCACTGTGTCTTTGTGTCTGTCTGTCCCCACTACCCCCGGCTGTGTGTGTCTGTGCCACAACCCCCCTGGCTGTGTCCTTATGTCTGTCTGTCCCACAACCCCCGGCTGTGTCTGTCTGGCTGCCCCCACCACCCCCGGCTGTGTCTGTGTCCCCCCCCCGCTGTGTGTGTCTGTCCCACAACACCCTGGCTGTGTCTGGCTGGCTGCCCCCACCACCCCCGGCTGTGTGTGTCTGTCCCCACCCCCCCTCTGTGTGTGTCTGTCCCACAACCCCCTGGCTGTGTCTGTCTGTCTGCCCCCACCACCCCCGGCTGTGTGTGTCTGTCCCCCCCCCCCCGCTGTGTGTGTCTGTCCCACAACCCCCTGGCTGCGTCTGGCTGGCTGCCCCCACCACCCCTGGCTGTGTCTGTCTGTCCCACAACCCCCTGGTTGTGTCTGTTTGTCCCCACCAACCCCCCCCCCGGCTGTGTCCATGTGTCTGGCTGCCCCCACAGCTCACCGGCTGAGTCTGTCTGACAGGGACAGACCCTGCTGCTGCTCTGCTCAGGGCTCAGACGCTGCCGGTGGCTCGCTGCCCCTCCCTGCTGTGGAGGCGCGGCCAGGCAGCTCCGGCACCGCCCCCGGCAGCTCCCATTGGCTGGGGTTCCCGGCCAATGGGCTGTGAGCCCAGTCGCTGCTGGAGCCTCTCCCGGGAGCTGCCGCTGCAGTGAGAGCGCCTGGCGTTGCAACGCGGGGACCCCCCAAAGCACAGGGCCTGGGGCCCAAACATTGCTGGAGCTGGGCCCACCTTTAGGATTATTGGTGGGGCCTGGGCTCCACGGGCCCATAGAACTTGCCGCCTATGCTCACTCTATGTTTCTCTGCATTTTTGCCATGTCTCCAGGAGAGAGAAAGTTGAATCTAAGACTTAGAACTTGCTCAATTCTTGTCCAGATGTTATGGGGGATAGCTGCACAGTCATCCCCTGATATAGCTCACAACTGCCTTCCACTCCTGCACCACTTCTGCAGGAGCAGTATCTTGGTGAATTACTTCACAGCATCTCACTGGTCTGCCCTTTGCCAGCCTAAAGAGGATGTACATAGTTAATCCTCTGACACCATAAAAGCATCTCCAAGGCACAACAAAATTGTACATCAAAACTGGAAACATAATTCTCACCCCCACCTTTCCGTGGCCGCCAAGATACAACGGCAAAGCCAAACAGCATATACTGCCAATATAAATGCCAATGTAACCCTCCTCATGCACACACCATTTTTATCTCTAAGGTTCCCCCAAAACTGCGAAGAATCTCAGGGAGAGAAAGTCAGAAATGCATATGTAAAAAATGCTATCATAGTCTCTCTGGAATACACACAATGACTCTTTGCTACTGCTGTTGTTTTTTTCCTACTCCCACAGCCAGACCCTCAAGGACAGGGCCTTTATCAACAGCTGAGCAGCTGGGTAACCTGAGGGGGAGAAAATGGAAAATTCAGGATGAAATATTTGCAGACCTCATTGCAGAGTCCCAGTGACAAATGAAAATAGCGGAGAGGTGGAGGCTGTACTTGAGGACAGAGAGGAAAAAGAAATGGAGCTCTCCAGAGAGATCATGGGAGTGGCCAAGGACAGCACAGCAATTGCCAGGGACAGCCATGGCAAAAGACAGTATTGAAAAAGACAGGGAGATGCAGAGGCAACACAAAGCCAGAATGCCTTACTGTAGTCAAGGGCGCTGGAACTGGGGGGCGGGCAGGGGGTCAGAGCTATGCCCCTGTAGCTTTACCCTCCTACTTTTTACCAGCCGCAAGGGTGAGCAAAGGGTGGGAAGGGGGGCAGAGAGGAGTGAATGGGGGGCGGGGTCTTGCAGGGAAGAGGCAGTGCAGGAACGGGGTCTTGGGGGAAGGGGCAGTGTGGGGGTGGGGGTTTGGGGAGATGGGTGGCTTGGGAACGGGGCCTCGGGGGAGATGAGGCAGCACAAGGGAGAAGAGACGGTGCCTTGTGGGGAGGGGCAGCATGGAGTCAGGGCCACAGTTCAGGGGCTAGTGGGTCCCCCCACTTTTAGCACCCTTCTGCCACTCCTGACAGAAGTGCATGCTGCTGTTAGGGCAGTATTGTAAACCAGGACCCAGCCATGTTATGCAGACCCTGAACAATACATGCTACTGGAAACACCAGCAACTCCTCTCCTCTGTACCCCTGCAGCAGAGCAGAGCAGAGGCCATTCCCTTCACAGACTCCAGCTCAGGGAAGTAAGAACAGTGGCACCTGGGATCCAGCTCTTTTGAGGCCTCTAACGCCCTTGATAACTTCAAGTCTTGCCACTTATCAGCAGAAGGCCCATAAATAAGAAGAGGCAGAGGCAAAGCGTATTCTCGCCTAGGACTTTAAGACCCTCTCCCCTTGTGTTGTGCCCTGCACTGCACTGTTGCACTTCCATTTTTCTGTTTCATATTTGTTTTAATTAAAGGTTTCTTTCTAGTTGATAGATAAAAGATTGCTGTTTAATACATGGTTTAATAATAAAAACCTGCTATTTCATTATTCAGTTAAAGGTTTATTATTGTTATATAATAGAGTCTTGTTTAATAATAAAAATGTTTTAAAATGCATACATAAGGAGTTATCAATATATTTTATGCAGAAAATCTTTATGTTTGACCTAATTCATAGGTTTTTACGCAAGCCTCTCCCTTCCACCCCCATGGGTTAACAGCTAGATGTACAGCTGCACATTTTCAGAACAGAAATTCAAAGTATGAGCAATAGGTATTCCTGACAATACTACCCCAGTTGTTTCCTTTTATTTATATATATATATATGGTTTCTCAAACCATTAAGCAAGTCTCTTCACCTCAGCCTCCCACCTCCCTTAAGCTCACAAATATTATGCAAAATACATCATGATGCTAATCATTAGTACATTTCCCCCCTGCTGCTTCCCAACCTATTTCAC
Organism: Mauremys mutica; assembly: GCF_020497125.1. Taxonomy (NCBI): domain Eukaryota; kingdom Metazoa; phylum Chordata; order Testudines; family Geoemydidae; genus Mauremys; species Mauremys mutica. Next base: position 126,785,820 of record NC_059073.1, on the reverse strand, counting down.
AAACAGCACCATCTTCCTTTCAAATGGCCAAATGCACTCGATACTACCTACCATTCATGCAACTACTGAGATGATAGTTAAACAGTTCCTTTCATCTGTCCAAGTGGCCTGTGAATGGCTTCATTAACCAGGGAAGCAGAGAATAAGCCACGTTTCCCAGGATAACTGGAGCAATCTCCACACCATAGATGTCCATAGTGATCCTAGGGGAAAACAGTCCTATATCCAATAAGGTAAACAGAGCTGAGCTTTCTGAAAGACGCTAGCATCATGGGTCCTTCAAGGCCACCATGCTTTTACGTCTGTAAATCTGCCATGGAGGTCAACGAGCCCTCGCAGCACCATAGAAAACTACCCCTTTCTGCTTATAAATGCTGTGCCCTAGTGAAGGGACAAAAAATAGGTGCATGGGTCTCATCAGCTGCCCCAATACAGTTTGGGACTGCCATGTGTGCAAAATCAACTGTAATCTCCTGAGCATTACCAAACTTTATTCCAGGGCAATAGTACGTTTTTCATGGCACTACACTTCCACATGACAATGACCCCAACAGCTTATCATCCACGCTGAATTGGTTCGCTATGGACTGGTAGCATTTGGGTGTGGTCAGCTTCTAGTTGGCAATGGTGACTCACTTTTCCACAGGCTTGGAGCACCGCACATAGGTATGCTGCCACGTTAGCTCCGGGGTCAGTTCAGCACAGTTCTCAAAAAAGGTTGCCTTCACCATACTGAAATTATCTCACTACCGGTGGTCATCTCAGCTCTGCAGAACTACCCTATCCCACCAATCCATGCTGGTTTTCCAAGCCCAGAAACAGCACTGCACCACAGGAAGCTTTGTTCCAAGAACTGCTCCTCTAGTATCAGCCTCTTGGTCTCTTCCTCATCCTGCTTCCTCCAGCACTAAAGTTCTTCCTGCTGTGGAGCTGCTGCTATTGCCACACCATCGGCTCGGTGGTGCAGTAGGCAAAGCCCAAAGCCAAATTCATCCAACTTTAAAAATGAAATGAAGCCCAATAAGTCTCTGCATATTCATGGTTGCTGGCATAGCCACACAGAGCATTGCTGGGTGTGTGCTAGTTGACAGCAATTCAGAAATGGCTAGCCCACCCAGAAAGGAAACATGGAGCAGAGGAAACATGGGATTTTTTAAAAAAATGCTAATCCTTCTGCTTCTGCTATGCATCCCACTGTTCACAATGACAAAAATCCCAGGATGCATGCCGCTCAGCAGCAAAGCTAAGGAGCGTAGGATACCCTCCAAGAATGCCACGGGCTTAGAACACAGCAAGCTGCCACTGTGTGTACACATGATACAAATTGAAAGATGGCACAGGTGTCCTGTGTGCACACTGTTAGGTATCTTGCGTATTGCACATTACCTGAAGCGCACCAAAAAGCTACAGATTAAATCCTCCATGTGGACAAGCCCTTTGCATGTGCATTCATTTAGGGAGTACTTCCATGCTAAGCCAGAAAGTGACCAATCACCGGAGAAGCAACAATCAATATCCTGATTTTTTTAATCAAAGCCCCTCTCTCCTTTTCCCTCACCAAATTAATGATAAATATTCTTTACCAGATACCTTTCATGTTCACACACACCACTTATGAAGAGCAGAGAAGTGCATCTTCACCAGAGCTGATCAAAACTTTTTGTACAATAATTGTTTCCAACAAACAATGGCTTTTTTTCCCACCAAAAAAAAAATTGTGGAAAATTTTTGTTTAGTTGACATTTTTCCAGGTTTTTCAATGAGAAACCCAAAACATTTTGGGAAACCAGAAACAACCCAAAACTGATTTTTTTTTCAGTACAGGAACTTTTCCGTGAAAATTTTCAAAGAGAAAAGGCAGCAGGTTTCATTTCTTTTGAATATTTTCCTAGGAAATATTTATCAGTTTCCAGGCAACACTAATATTTGCATTTACAGGTTTATCCCTGCGCTTTCTGATTTCTGTTCTGGAATAGCTGAATGCCATGAATGGATAGATGGAGGTGGATGATCACTTATTACAATAGCTCTTTTAAAAATCCAAGAAGTGGCCTGTCCGCTGGGTGAGGGGGGGAACCCATCACTTAAATGCAGGAGAATAATATAGAATTAGGGCTGGTTTGAGCCATTCCTTCAAAGGAGAAAAACTGGGGGTGGATTATAGAAAAATGCTTTGTCACCATGCTAATATACTGAAAACAGCTGACTCTTAGACCAACATATTTATTTTCTTTGAAGAAACGTAGGCGGCTGAAACCAGGCCATATTTCTGGAGTAGGCTTTGCCAAAGAAGAACCAGAGAAACTTGATTTAAGTTATAAAACCAACTAAACCTTTAGTAACAAAACCAAGAAGACAACAAAGAATTTTTAAAATTTCTTCAGTGCTTGAACACACACCCAAGTTATGACTTTTGCTCCTGAGGCTGTACTGCAGCATTTCCTTGACCTACCAGCCTGGAGCTTGAAACAGAATGAGTACTATAGCATTAAACTAGAACAGGGTGTGCGTTAGTAGGCAATTGGTGCATACCTTGGGTGTGTTGTGCGAGGTAAGAGGATGAAGCCAAGTGCTTTCCCTTTGGCCACCTGAGGAGCACATAAGTAACCTACTAATGCATACCCTGAGGAGGTTAATTGCTGTTAGAGCAGGCACATTGATTTTACTATTCTCTTTCATGCATCTTGTGCTGGGTAGTAACATGATAGGACTCCATGTTTCCAAAATTAAATTGCCTCTTTATTAAGAGAACTGTTTACAGAGATGCTGAAACTGTGTGTATTCAAGTCTGTGTGCATTCAGGTCATGTGCACACAGACTGACTTCCTGAGATCTCCTCAAAACACTTCCCTTCTGTAAAGTATCAGAGGGGTAGCCATGTTAGTCTGGACCTATAAAAGCAGCATGTGACAAAGTGGCTATTCACCCACGGAAGCTTATGCTCCAATACTTCTGTTAGTCTATAAGGCGCCACAGGACTCTTTGCTGCTTTTCCCTTCTGTAGCTTGTGCTCCTCCCTCCAAGTTTCATGCCAGTTGCTACAAATTTGGATTAATGAACATCTCCTAATTTAACTGTTCACTAGAAATTACGTGAAAAGTGGCTGAAAGGGTGATGGACCACTGCTGAAATAGCAGCCGAGGACTTGGGGGGTAAGGAGGAGCAATTCAAAATTATCACTTTCCCCATCTGCCTTGAAGGTCCTCCCCTTCCTGCTTCAGCCCCATACCAATTCTATGTCCTTTTCCCATCAACATAGCCATTTAGCATTATGTGTGTGGGGATTTATTTTTGAATGTGACTGAGTGAAGACATCCCAGATGGGTCCTATTGAGGGGATACACAGCAACAACTTCATCAATAAAGGCCCAGCTAGCTATCAGAATGCAACTATGAAAAAATCAGTCTCTCCAGATACTCTTACTTTTTATTTATTATTAATTATTATTATTATTAATGATTACTCAAGAAACATAGAGCATCTGAAGTGTTCTAGGTACTTTGCAGACAGAAAAAAGGCTCTTTTATACAACAGCATTAACCATTGTCCCTCAGTTCTGGCTACTGATTACCACACCTACGATTATTTACATTAGATCCAGCTGATCTGGTCCAGGCCTATGGATAGCATTAACAAAGAGTTTCTGACAGCTTCAATGATCTAGACTATTTCTGGATCAAACTGGGGAGAAGAAACTGTTGCTGTTCCTCAATAGGTAGCATACCTCTTTAAATGAAGAAAAAAGAATGTTTCTAGTCTGCTGTAAGAAAAGGAGAAAAAAAAGACAGAATGTTCCAGTGATAGAGAAAAAGGGAGAAGAAGATGTTAGTTTAGTACTAGAGCTGGCTGGCAAAGAGAGGAAAAAATCCCACACAAAAATTTCCTTTTTTGTTTACATTTTTAATTTTCACATTTTTAAATTCAAAATTTCCTCACAATTAAAAACAAAATGTCAACCAGTTCATTACACACACACATATATCTATCTATAGACAGACAGACCAGAAAACATTCCCAGAACATGAGATAGTGACATTCAGTTGGAACAACCCCATGGATGTTGGAATGAAGGGGAAATTATGAAGCTTTCATTTGTCTCCTTAGGATTTTTATTCTCTGGTATCCCCAAATAAACAAATAAATCAATCAAACAAAACAAACGAATCTCCAAAGCAATGGAGATAACAATAAATCATTTTCATACAAATTCCCTGAGATCCCTTTCCACTACAACCCCAGGGGATTAAAGGATTAAATTTTCCCCCAGGTCAGACTGGCAGAGACCCTGGGGATGTGGGGGCAGGGTCACCTTTCTCTGCAGCATGACACAGGTCACTTGTTGGTTTGAATTAGAATAAATGGTGGATTCTCTGTACCTTTAAGTCTTTAAGTCAAGAGGACTTCAGTAACTCAATCATGGGTGAGGTTCTGTGGCCTGCGATGTGCAGGAGGTCAGACTAGAACTAGATGACCATGATGGTCCCTCCTGTCTTTAAAATCTATGGGTCTAAATCCAGCCTAATATAAACAAAGTTAACTATCCCATCATGATGATACTAGCCTTTCTACCCGCAGAAGGCTAGCCACTTTATTGCAGTCTCTGTGCATTTATTTGAAAGCATTTCTGCCTAGAGTCTGACTAAGTTAAGTTAGTATCAAGGACAAACTTTAAAATTGCAGCGAAAGCAATTGCTTTAAAAACTCTTCAGCAGCAGATCCACACATACAAACACACCCTTAAACACAGTCAGCCCTACCCAAAGTAAAAGAGTCAAGTGCAAAAATCTTTGTGTGCAATATCCTAGGAAACCACTGCACACATTTTAGAAGGAATTTCAATTTATGTAAAATGAGCCAGGGAGAAGGGGAAGGAAAAAAAGTTTCTCGCTTCAAAAGCTTTGCAGTAATATCATGTTCATTGCTATGGTGTGCACTTTATCAGTTACACTTCTGAAGGTTTTGAAAAATGTGACTGGGAGTGTTTAACAGTATTGTGTTAGCAGTTCATCATCAACAACTTAAAAAGACATTGGCATCTGTTGTCTAGAAAGAAAAGGAAGAAATGTGTGTGTGGGGGGAGAGAGGTTGAAAATTAAATCACTCTGAATATTCCTTAGTATTACACAGTCAGTAGCAGGAAATTTGTTTTCAGAGAAATGTGGGGTTGTGACCTCTTTATTCCAAGACATCCTGATTTTGCATGGGTCTTCATGATATCTGCTCCTCCTACCTATACCCCAGGGGCATGGTTTCTCCTACTGAGAGGGAGATTAAAGGGGGAATTGCTGAAAGGGGGAGAGAAAAGCAGAAAGAGAGATGAATAAACTGGCACTAAAGTCCTTACTATCCAAGTGGTGATTAAAATTCAAACGCCCCACAACAGCACTGTTATTTTTATACAGACGTCAACAACTTCTTTGAACTCATGTTGAAAGGTAACACGAAAACTTTTTATTAGTGTTTGAGACCATTTCCTGAGGACACCAAAGAATTGTTTTTGACATATACAAGTGGTGCTCACTTGCAGTCTAATGAGTATCCATCTACCTACATTCTCTTCCCTGACTTAGTCTGGCTTATACAAGTAGAGCAACTTGCCTATTAAATGGCAAACTGTGGAACACACTGTATAGTTAATGACTGATTACTTTGCAATTAGTGATCATCCAAGGAGCTTTGCCTTGGTTGAAAAACTAGTATTCAGAATACTAACATAATTAATCAGTCATTAATACTATCAAGCTACTATACAAACCTATTAATTATTGTTACATCCTATTTTAAAATATACTATTTAAAGGCTAGAGGGTGTCCTTGTCTTACTTTGACCAAGAGGGGGAGTAATTATTCCTCCACACACCCGTGGCTGAGTGAGAACTATCCAGATCTTGGATCTGGGTCTGGTGGTCTCCAGATATTTCCCCATGCAAAAACAGGGCAGCGAAGGCAGATAGAAAGGCAGAGAGTGGGTAAACCCATGGCTCTTTTTCCCTTTCCACATTCATCGGCCTGAGTAACTGACCATGCACAAGGTGAGGAGTGAGTTGCATCCTTTTGGTTCCAGTTGAAACTCCAAGGAAGCAGAACTTAATAACTACCCCAGCAGAGCACTGAAAGAATCTATAAAGACACCTGTGCAGATAAGGCAAGTTATGGTGCCCCACTCAGAGTTCAGTCTTAACCAATGCAACTCATCCTTATGCACATACTGCCTGAGCTACAGCCCAATGAAGTCAATGGGTATCTTCCCTGCACACCCCTAGAAAAATCCTGCACACCCCTAGATAAATTATTCCAGTGATTAATTACTCTCACTACTACAACATGTACCTCAACTCCAGCCTGAATTTAACTAGGCTCAGCTTTCTGCCATTAGATCTTGTTATACCTTGGTCTGCTAGATTCAAGAAGCCTTGCTCCCTCATCAAAACAAATAAAAAAAACAGAGGAGGTGTCTCCATCCCCCCAAACCGACAAAAGCTACTTCTTACTATGTGTATATACAGCAGTATATATAGTATATACAGTTGTGGTTCCCAGCTGCAACTGTAATAAAATAAAATAAAATATTAATTAATTATTAATACTTATTATTATTTTTATAAAATTAATTAGCAGTAGTAGCCAAACAATTAACACTTACTGAAGAAATGGTCTTTGTTTTTCACATGCTAATTTACAGAAGATACTGTATTTATGATAACTATTTATCATGTGTTCATGTATATTTAATGACTAATAATGGTGGGTTTTGGGGTAGCACAGTTCTTTCATTAGTTGTCATGACTATAGGAAGGTAACTGCATGGGACAAAATAGGGAAGAAATGCCTTCAAACATGCAGAAGCAGGAAGAGCAGTGACTGTGACATGCACCCCTAGCCTCTGATATGACAGAAACTTCTCTCTGGGAAAAGTGTATCACAGGCTATTGCAGTTTTTGGAGTGGAGGGTGCCGGGAGTACCTGCTCTCCATTGCATGCTCCTCTCTATGCTGTAACAATTTTTGATGGAAATGTGTGTGGTATTTACATCTGGTAATCCCTCTGCTCCTGCAATGTCTCTCGGAGAAGGACTGGAGCTAAGGTGCTGAACAGTCTGTCCTCAGTCCAGCAAAGTATTTAAGAATGTGCTTAACATTACATACATAGGTAGTGGTTATGTATGTATACAAATATAATATTAGAAATTATTGAAAACATACACACAAGTCGTTAAAAAGAATCAGCTCAGCTCACTGTATGGGGTATACACACACGAGTGCACAATATATAGAATTTATTTAATATAAACTGAATATGAATTCTCAGTGCAATTCTGTTGCCTAAAACAAGGTCAGTTCCAATCTGGGTTGTATCTATAAAGGAATCTGAGACAAAGTAACAAAGGTTATATTACCACTTTATACTGGATGGGTAAGACTGCATTTGGAATTCTGAGAGCAGTTCTGTTCGCTCAAAGTTAAAAACTATATTGAAAAGATAGAAGAGGCTCAACTAAAATGATACAAGGTATTAAGAGTGTTACCCAAGGTGAGACTGAACAAGTCTATTTAGTTTTGAAAGCCAGGGTTGGGCCCAGGATATTAGCCAGACAAGGTGGGTGAGATAATAGCTTTTATTGAACCAACTTCTGTTAGTGAGAGAGACAAACTTTTGAGCTACACAGAGATCTTCTTCAGAAGAATAAAGATATTACGTCTACAACCCATCCTGGACAACGATCCCTCACTTTCACAGGCCTTGGGAGGCAGGCCAGCCCTCATCCACAGACAACCCGCCAACCTTAAGCATATTCTCACCAGCAACCACACAGCGCACCATAGTAACTCTAACTCAGGAACCAATCCATGCAACAAACCTCGATGCCAACTCTGTCCACATATTTACACCAGTCACACCATCACAGGACCTAACCAGATCAGCCACAACATCACCGGTTCATTCACCTGCACGTCCACCAATGTAATATACACCATCCTGTGCCAGCAATGTCCCTCTGCTATGTACATCGGCCAAACTGGACAATCCCTACGTAAAAGGATAAATGGACACAAGTTAGATATTAGGAATGGCAATATACAAAAACCTGTAGGAGAACACTTCAACCTCCCTGGACACACAATAGCAGATTTAAAGGTAGCCATTCTGCAGCAAAAAAGCTCCAGGATCAGACTCCAAAGAGAAACTGCTGAACTTCAATTCATTTGCAAATTTGACACCATCAGCTCAGGATTAAACAAAGACTGTGAATGGCTTGCCAACTACAAAACCAGTTTCTCCTCCTTTGGTGTTCACACCTCAACTGCTAGAAAAGGGCCTCATCCTCCCTGATTGAACTAACCTGGTTATTTCTAGACTGATTCTGGCTTGCATATATATATACCTGCCCCTGGAAATTTCCACTACATGCATCCGATGAAGTGGGTATTCACCCACAAAAGCTTATGCTCCAATACATCTGTTAATCTATAAGGTGCCATAGGACTCTTTGTCGCTTTTTACAGATCCAGACTAACATGGCTACCCCTCTGATACTTGATTATGTCTACGTCACTCACCTTGTCTCTCTAGTTTTGAAGTAGACATTTGAGAAAGAAGGGGACAGGAGAACTCTACTTCATACAAAGAACGATACAACAGCCTGCCTGTGCAAACTTCATTCTGTCCTTTTTTGGTAAAGTCTTTAATTAAATGATCACATACTCTTTTTCCACAGTCCTTCCTACTCCCCTGCCTCATTCAGTGCACAGGATGGATATTGCTCATTCTATAGGTAGGTAGTCAAGATCTTTTTTCTTATCCTAATAATTCATCATATACCCCTATATCTTACCATCGAAACCCGGCACAAAATATGGAATATTTTATTTTCCTCATGGACTTCTCTGTTGCACACAGCCTTCGGTATCTGAGTGCCTTGCATACATTCATTTTTGTTTCTTCACAACGCTTTTTCAGATGGAAAATAGAGACACGGAGGTCTCAGTTTAAGCCAATATTTGTACAAGTGTCCCAACCTAACAGACCACCTGTGTGCATACAACAGGCAGATAGAGAAAATACCATTGCAGATGTCAATTATTTACAATACAGAGCCAGAAAAGGTTATATACTCTCTATGTATATTTTAAGAATCAGGATATTTACTTGTGAGACTGCTGCAGGCTAACAAACAACTTCTCATTGGATCTTTCATTGATTCTCTTCATGATGAGGTAAAGCAAATGTTAGTTTATCTTTATTTTTAATCCCCTAATTTCATCAAAATTATCAGGGGAGATATGACAACATGGTATCAGGGATTTGCATGACAATACAGAAGCGAATTTTTTGTGAAAATCTAACAGAGAAAATATGATTCACATCTCTCTAAATTGCATGTGGAAAATGTAATTAAAAATATGAAAGGGAAAAGGAAAGATGATAGCATAAGTAGCATATAGTTTATAACACTACACTACAAAAATAACTAGAGATACAGCACTACAGAAGATCTGGTTCATGCCTCTGAGATTCTAAAAGACTTCAAACAGCAGAAAACCTCATAATGGGTATATACATACATATGAGTCACCCCATATTGAACAAGTAAGGCAATTTTTTGAAAATACGCTACCCTCAGACATCTAAGTACCTTGATTTCAAAAACTCCTTTATTTCTTTCCCCATTTCCATGACTACTCAGAGAGATAGGCTCAAGCCATACAATTTCAATTTCATCTGTAATTCAGATAACCCTGAGTTTGGCCATGTTTGGATCAAACGATTTAGATTTAATTCATTATAAAATTAGGGTCCAGGAAAATGTGTACACAGTTTTGGGTATTGAAACATACACACTTACTTTAAACCCCTCTCTAATTACAAATATAATCATATCATTGGGGAATAATTAGGCCTGATAGAAACATTGCTGTTGGTTTTTCAACAAAACAAAAATTTTCATGAAAAATACTGTTTTCTGCAGAAAATTTAGAATTTTTATTGAAAATACAAAGGTCTGAAAACCTAAATATTTCAGTGGAAAACTAAAATATTTCAATTTGGATACCTGATTGAATTGTAGTTCTGTTCCCTCTGTCCCCATTTTCCTCTGTGGGTCAGCATTCATGGCCAGACTACTTCCTTCATACTGCGCCACAGCCAGGGGTTCCCATGATTCAATTTCCTTCCCTAATCATGAGAGAAGACTATTGTGCATCATGGGAAATGTAGTCTGACCAGGAAACACAGGCTATTGAGGAGAATGGGAGCAAGAGGCACCTGAACTACAACTCCCATGAGGCACTACAGCAACATTTCCAAACTGAATATTTCATTTTTCTGTCAAAATATTTGTTTCCAGTTTTCTCCAAAAAGTCAAATCCTTCCACTGTAGAAAACAGACCTTTTTTCCAACCAGCGTTAGTTATCATTTACATGATCCAAGGCTTCAAATGCCATTCACATGTCAGCTCAAACATTCTGGCAATGAAAAAGAGCATCAGCAACAACTTAATACTACGTACCACTGCGATTTCACAAAATGTGTCAGCAAAAATAATGGGGCAGATTGAGTGAGTGGTATAAGGGGAGCAGAAGCCACTTGCTTCTCCTGAGCTGGGGATTCCCCACTTTAGAAGGGCTCTCCAAGGGCTTAAAGTGTCATAACTGGCACCTGTATAACCCCAATGTACAGTGTGTTGGTGAAGGTAGAGAGGTGTCAGGAGCATGGCCAGAGCATCAAATTTTCTGGCTGTTCCCAGCTGGTGGACCATCTATAAGGGACCATTACCAGTTAGTTTAGATTAGTGCAGTATCCAGGCTGCTCTAACCTACCCTGGAGCCAGCACAGAGCCAAGCTGAGAATCAGGGAGTCTTCTCTTATATTCTGAGGAAATCTCAACCACAGTGGAGAATCTGGCCTTGTATCTCGAAAAGAAAAAAAAGGGGGTCTTATGGCACAATTGTCTGCTTGATACAGAGGGGAGGGAAAATCATAGCAAATATACTGAAATGGGGCTAAAAATCATGGAAAAAGTGAAACAAGACTTATGTGACAAGGCTTCCTTAATGCTTTCTCTCCTTTCTCACCCAGTATCTCCAGTTTCAGAGAGTCCCTGTGAGAAAAACACCATATGCTTGAGGGGCTGGAGAATTCAAAGGGCATGGATGGCCAGGATGGCACCCTGAGTAGATAGTCTAGGATGCTTGCTGCCTAATCAACCCACAGAATTCTGCTTAAATGAATGAGATTCCTTGTAGCATTAAATTGCAATACACAATATTTATCCTCACTCCAGGAGCGGAGATAGAACATAGCTAACTGCAGTCTAGAAAAAATAATAATTGGAGATATACCTATCTCCCAGAACTGGAAGGGATGCTGAAAGGTCCTTAAGTCCAACTCCCTGCCTTCACTAACAGGACCAAGTACTGATTTTTGCCCCAGATCCCTAAGTAGCCCCCTTAAGGATTGAACTCATAACCCTGGGTTTAGCAGGCCAATGCTCAAACCACTGAGCTATACCTCTCCTCTTCAAAAATCACAAATATACTGACATGTCCCCAACTAGACCATGCTGCTAGTGAGAAGTGGGGTCCAGGACAGTGTACGCAAAGGAAAGCTGGACATGAGGCCAGAATTCCTTATAGACCATTAGCCAGAACAAAGTAACCCCCTGTCTTATGCACCCCCACCAGTATTTCCTTTCAATGAAAAGAGAATGATTCAGGCTTTATGGAGGTGGAAACTCATAAGTTGAAATCCTGCATCGGTTGAAATCAGTGGGGACAGGAATTCAGAGACAGAGTGGTAGTGTTAGTTTTTCTCCTTCATAGATGTGGAGGACAATGGCATGGTCCATAAGAAAAAATTTACAGTGGCCTTTACTAGAGAAATGTATATCAACTGCAGTTAAGCATTTTTAATCCTGTCTTGTAAAAAATTAGTCAGATTGTTATTGTTGCTGATCTGATGATTCCACTAATATTAGTGTAACACATTGCTGTTTGCTCTGAAAACACATTATTGATCGGATGTTTATATTGCCATCTGAGCACAAAGTCTGAGTACAGTCAATGTTCCAGTTTCAGTGGGGTCATTCTTTAAAGTCATTGTCCCCTTATGGAAGAAAAATATTGGTTAAGGGCAACCTGCCATGGTCTGAGCCAATGAAATGAGAATATGAGTTAAAATTAAACAGATGCCCACCTGAATCTGAAGTAGAAGCATTATAAACCTTCCTTTGTGAGTGTTTCTGAAAGCAGAGAGGAAAGACACTTGGAAGATGGTGCTACGGATCTAGTGACAAAGTCTTTCTTCAGGCAAAAGTCCCTTTGAGTTCAATGAGGTTTTTTGCCTGTGTAAGTATTTCCAGAGCAGCCAATAACTGGAAAAATGTTTGAGGAAATCAATAAAACCTAAATCTATTCCAACATTTTTTTAGGCCTGGTCTACACACAGTTTTTATACCTGTATAAATATTTAGGTTCAGTGGGGGGGATTTTTTACTGAAAAAATTACACTGGTACAATCTAATGTGGTCATAGTTATACCAGTGTAAACTTACTCCCCTTCCTACATGGGGCTATGCTGAAGTAAAGCTCTGTACCGATACTACTATCAACTGATATAACTATGTCCATACTAGAAGGGTTGAATCACTTCAACTATATAAATGTAATTAAAGCTGTACAACTTTCTAGCGTAGACAAGGCCTTATTTTTCAAACACATTTTTCCTTCAAAGTCATTTTTTTCCTTTGCTAAGTGTCATTAACAACATCTTGTTTTTTCTCAGGCGAGCAGAATAAGTCTGAAAGCATTATTTGGTTACTAGAATTTTTTATCCTCCATTGAACAACTTACATGACCTTTAAGCATGGTTTTAAAGCTCAGTTGCCCATTCATTAGGTTGACAAACTTGTCAAAAGCCTCCAGGTCTATGTCAATTATGTCAGAAATGCTTACAGGAACCACAGTACATGTCAGCACTCAACTGACGCCTGTCAGCCATTGCAGAAATGACAAGAAACCCTTCTGGGGACAAAAGGCTATAGAAGGAAAAGAGAGATCCCCACTCATATTTTGTTGATTCTGGCCAATTGTATTGCATTTGTGCAATTTATTGCAATCACATCTGTTGAATTTGACTTTGGAAAACCATTGTTTAATACAATGATTTATTTCTCCAAATCATTGTTTTCACAGACAATATTGGTGTTTCCCAACCATATCTGCCAGTACATATAAAATTAGGCTCTGAATTTCAGTAGTGGCTTCAGGAAATCACTTTCAAACTAATATAGTTAATAAATATGAGACCTGCACAGGACATTTCATCAGAAATAAAATTCTGATGAAAAATGAGATTTTTGTTTGTTTTCACATTCTCCACCTTCCACCTCCCACCCCCAATTTTCTAAACAGCTCTAGAGCTGGTGGGAAAATATGGCTGAAAATAAAATTTGGATTAAAATCAGAAATGAATATTTTTCAACGCTTTAACAACTGTTTTCCATTTTGCCACCAGTGCTAAATAAAAATGATTCAGACTTAAACATCAGAATATCAGCAAACATACAGAGAAATAAATATTATTTCTTTCAGATCCCTCCCTAAAACTCTCATTTGCCACGATGTCTCCAAAAGCTTGACAATTGTTAGGCGGTTGGTGTGCTGAAACCACTGCCTCTCATGTTGAACAATATTGCCTGATTATTTCCTTGTAGTCCCCCAACTGTCTGCATCCATCTGTTGTCTCTTGTCTTACATTTAGGGGTTGTGTTTCTGTTCTGTTTGTACAGTGCCTAGCACTCTCTGAGCGGGGTTCTGAGCCAGTGCAGTAATACAAATAATAATGAAAGAGGGCCACCACTAGTAATGAACCCAAGAAACGCAAATTGTTCCCCTCTGCTTTCTCATGAGGATTAGAATTATTGTCCTTCCACTTAACATGCCTACAAAGAACACAAGTGAATGCTTTCCTTTGGGGAACAATAAGAGACAATAAATAACAAATATAAACAAAATAGAAATATGTTGGAAATTAAGTAGTAGATGTTACTCTTCTTGTTTATTTAGATTGCCTGGTACTACTAACTAACCAAACAAATCTGTTTTCTTTCCCCATAAAACCATGCCAATAAATTACAAAGAGGGCTTTACAGGCTAGCATGATGACAGCTGAAGGGTTTATAATGTCAATGGCTAATAGCAGGGCAGGGGAAAGGGGACTGGGATGAAATATCCCAGACATTTTAGATTAAAAATAAAACAAAACAAAAAAAACCACTATATTAACCCCTTGCTTCCCACACATAATACTTTGGAGACATTCAGGTGCTGTTGCATTCCATTCATTTCATGAGAATGCCTAAGCATGGGTGGGTGATGTACAACTGACAAAATACATATTAACATCACAAAAGTGGTTCAAGATTCCTATGGATTAGAAATTGATTATATAAAAGGAAGGGGAAGTGGTAGGAAACACAAGAGAGCATAAAGTTTCCTTTAGGCTTTATCCTAATATGCCTTTTTTTCCTGTCAGCATTGTATTTATAATGAAAACACCAAGAACTTGGATAGAGTTTTCCCTCCACAGATCTCCACAAAGAAGGGTAAGGATCGTATTCCTATTTTACAGATAGGGAAGCTGAGGAAAGGAGAAATAAGTGACTTGCCCAATGTTGCAAAGTGAGTCCATGGCACAGACAGGAATACTGCACACATACAACTTCCAAGGCATCGCTAATGTTATTTTTTTCAACATGGCATGTAATCCTTCATTCCGCCATTGGTGGGAAAACATGTCTCTCTTTCTCTTCTTCCTTACTTCAAGAATCAGACAGAAAATCAGTGGCCCTGGTAATTTTCTGTAGTGCAAAGGAGTGCTCTGGAGAAACAGATGCAACCAAAAGTGTGCAGGAAGAGGACACACCATGTACATATCACAGCACAGAATAAATGGATGGTCAGACTTGTAGTCATGTATTTTATAAATGTGTAGATGTGAAGAACTATCCACTGATGCCCCACCCTTCCTTATGTATGCAAAAGGTTGTTGACAGACTAGGCACATGGCCTACCCTAGCACCTAAACATGGAAATGATAAGGGTATATAGTTGCCAATGAGTATGGGAACAGTACCCACTGCTGGACAAGAAAAACACCTGAAAACAACCTGTTCAATGAATACCCCAGGCACAGCAGTAGATAACTAACAGAACACCCCCTACATCTCCCAGAAATGGTAGAAAAATACATCAGTGGTTCTTGAGAAGAGAATGTGCTTGAGCCAACAACTTCAGATCTAGATAAAACCATCCCAAACTCATTGTGTTCAGATACTGAGTCTTGGTTCCACCAATTTATAGTGATAAGATCAGCAATGGAGAAGTTTGGATCTGGATCTGAATCTCCCCAGAAGTTTGGAAATGACTGGATACAGGGATTTTTCCCGCCAGATATTTCTCTAGTACTGAAAGATGTGGTGAAGCAGGAATTTCTGACACGTTGAGCACTTGAAGGATGGTGCTCTGATAGGATACATTGGCATGCATAAGCATTGCTATCCTGCTCAAAGAGCAAGACATTCTTCCCATATATCAAAGCAGGGCATTAACTGAAACTCTAATATCTGTAATAATGTTGCATGTGCAGTGAATGACAGATGGTGATAGTTCAATGAATGACACTGGGTACGAAGATCTAAATGCTACCTCTGGCAGCTGAAAGAGTAGTCATGATGACAATCGTTAAAAATGAATAACAGCAGTTTTCATTCACCGTGTCCTCAGAAGTAAGAACTTGCCTTTGTTACTGCTTAGTCCTGATAAATCTACTGAAACAAACAACAGGGGGCACAGGCACAAGACCAAGTAGTGGTGTCCTGATGGATTTGGTCATAGCTGAGCAGTGGTGCATGATGAACAATCTACCTCAGACTTTAACTAGAAGCTCTCCTAGCTCATTTACCCAATGCTATTTTTTGTAAGAGCTGAGAATACACAGCACTGCTGGCATTCCCCTGGCTATGCCCATTCACCGACTATGCCCATTCACTCCTTGCTTTGCTTGCAGCATGTGTTGCTGAGTGAGGAGACACTCTCTTGCCTTCTGTGCACTGTGCACAAGGCAGCTTAAGAACATTCCTGTCACTGTAGACCTTTTCCAGTTTATTCTGAGCATATATAACCCACACACCTCCTGGGTGTGGTGTTCTGTCCCTTCTAGTGGCACGGAGACCACTTAGGCCACGTCTATACTTACCCGCCGGGTCGACGCGGCGAGTTCGACTTCTCGGAGTTCGAACTATCGCGTCTGATCTAGACGCGATAGTTCGAACTCCGGAAGCGCCGCGGTCGACTCCGGTACTCCACCGCGGCAGGAGGAGTTGCCGGAGTCGACCTTGGAGCCGCGGAGTTCGCTTCCGCGGCGTCTGGACGGTAAGTCATTCGAACTAGGGTAGTTCGAATTCAGCTACGTTATTCACGTAGCTGAATTCACGTACCCTAGTTCGAACCAGGGGCTGTGTGTAGACCAGGGCTTAGAGAGAGAGAGATTAATGCATCTGCTTTATAGCCTTAGCTAACAGGCACATGGACTTTAGCTAAGGCAATGGACACTCATGCATTTAGCTCCAGAGGTCCCAGGTTCAATCCTGCTTGCCAATGACCAGTGTTACACATACAGAGCAATTTACCCCTGTTTTCACTCTGGGGCTGCATGTCTGATGAGTGGCCTGGGTTTATTAATCTCATGGCTGAATAATTCCAACAGGACTTCCTAGAGGTCAGAATCTTCATGCATTCAGGTGTACACAAAAAGGAAGAGACTTTCAGTAACATTTTTCAATAGCACCTAAGTGACTTAGAAACCCAAGTCCCATTTTCAAAAGTAGAGTCAATGGAATTTAGGCTTCTGAGTGCCAAATCACTTCTGAAAATGAGATTAAGTCACTTAGGTATGTCTGAATATATTATCTTTTATATATCTAATATGTAATACATACTATTGTTACCCTTTGGATTATATATATATAATACTTAGTCCTGTCATGAGTGCAGGGGACTGGACTAGATGATCTCGCAAGGTCTCTTCTAGTCCTACGATTCTATGACTCTAGATTACAATATCCTTACACTAACTTACACTAACTTAGGCCCAGAATCTCAAAGGTTTTTAGGTGCCTAAATCAGTGGGAGTTAGGCACTTAAATACCTTTGAGGATCTGAGCCTTATTATTGAAGTATACCTGTAAATGTTAGTGGAACTACTCAAGCAATAAAGTACTATGCTGTACAACTATCACAATCTGGCCCTTTATGACCAATTTTACAGCATTCTTCTTTGTTTGTTTAGATTTATAAAAACTACAGTAGCAACCATGCCATGCTGTGGATGCCCTTGGAAAATATAAAATGCACAGTAGATTCAATTAAGTAGTTCATCCACCCTAGTATTCAATGGCCCCACAACTTTACCACAGAATCAGAACAACAGCCAAAATAACCAAATAATGTTAATAATGCCCTCTCCTCCCCATATCTCCCTCCTTCCCATGGGACTGGGAGAGAGATGGGCAGGGCAGAAGAGGAAATGGGCTTTGAAGCACATATGGAAGGTCTAATGGACCAAGTGGAGAAGTGAATTCCAGAAATAAGTTGCCCTCAGGGAGGATGATTGTATTGTGAAATTCAACCCATGGAGAGGATCAACACATGTCCTTTTCACCATAAATACCCTACTTCAGTCCTCACAAAGGGTTTAGGTGAGATTTAGGTGGCAGACAGACCTTGTGCTGGCCAGGGATGAATTTCACCTATAATAAAAAAAGTGCCAGCCTAAATGCCTCTGCTGATCTCAGCTGACAGAATATGTCTTGGAGAGAAGAACCTGAGATCTCGCAGGTAATCCCAATCACAACAAATTAAGGTTTTTATAAAATAAAAACCAGCACCCTGAAGCCCACCTGTGCAGTGCAGTGGACGTGGCTCCTAGAAGGAGTTGACCCTCCCTCTCATCTCCTGCTCCCAAGCAGATCTCAGAGGCTTACATTCACCTCCTGCAACTGCTGCTCACACCTCTGCCTTTTCAATATAACATCCCCACCATAAAACCTAATCATATGCCTATACTTGATGGCCAGTTAACTCGAGGTACCTATCATGTTTGTAAAGGCTGGTGTGGAGACACCAAACATATTTATATTAGGCTACAAACATTTGTTCTTTCTTCTAGGGATCAGCTTAGGGTAAAGAAAAAAAGTCTAGTGCAGCAAAGCCCCAAAAGAGTCAAAATAGCCTCTCCCTTGCGCTTTTGAAAGTATTGCTGGTTCATGCATAACATTGGCGAATTCCAAATGCCAACAAATTTTAGAAGAAAGTAAGCACATTTGCTCTTCCTGCCATTGCAGTTGCTAAGCATCTGGTCAAAAGTTTTCTTGTACAAACAACACAGCTATGATATTTTTTTTAACTCTGGGATCTACATATATAACACTCACACAGACCATTCCTTCCTCTGATGTTTTAATGCACTTTTCATGAAGGTCTGAGTTTGTCAGTGTTAACATGAATGCACTGTCCATACCGTGCACTGCAACAATTTCAATTATATACAAATGAACTTTCATGGTGCACAATTTTATTGTTGCTTTTATTTCCAGTAGTGGTGTAAATGACTGAACTATCATTGGTGATAATGGAGCTATGCCCATTTACAACAGTGGTGAATTTGACCCTAAATGTCTATGTATTAGACCTAATACTAATGTGTATGCAACATTTTGACAATAGTTTTTAAAGTCATGTAGGGTGAAATTCACGCTAGTGCAGAGGGCATTCAGAAGGCCATATGCATCAAGTAAAGCATTCTGAGAAAGGTGATCTAGTCTTTCTCAGCTGGATGTGAAACATCCTTCCAATGCACAATATAATTTTCCTTGCTATCCTTGCTGTTCGAAAGCAAGTTCTGTGATCTCAAGATATAATTAATGTTGATGGAATGGCATACACATAAAACAGGAATAGCTTTTATATCTCTTTTTTCGAGATTTCTTTGATCCTATGCATAATTATCCCCTCCTCCCACCCACAAATACAGGATAGAACTGTCTTGTAAAAACGTGCATAAAGCTTTGTTGTGTATTTCCCAATAAGTCCCCAGAGGGCTAACGGTCTCATTTTTCACCTTAAGAAGTCAACAATGTTTGTGACCAGGCTAGGCTAAAATTTTGGGTCTTGCTCCACACAGCCATTTAGAGTAATAAAGGACTGTATATTCCTTTTAGGTTTCTGCAATGGTTTTTCACTCATTTCAGCATATGCTCATATTATACCTGTATCTTAGGTAGTTCTTAAACTATTTTTCACACATATTTTTGACAGTGTTCTTTATTTGTTCCACCCTGACTCCTTTGCTGTGTGCCTTCACCATTCAAGATTCCTCAGCTGTGACAGTGAGTGCTGTTATCATGTCTGTTATGTATTGTGTAGTGTATTAAATGAGTCCCTGGTCATTGCTAGGGAAGTCTGAAGCCTTTAGTGATGCCTGGAGCTAGTGGTGTTTTACTTATGGAACACACTGCATACGATATTATGTATTTATAATACAGTTATATATAATCCTATGTTTTTGTTATGCCAGAAACTGAAGAGAGAATATACGGGGCGTGGGTGGGGGGGAGAGCATGTATATTAGAGAGCAGATAGCAAGTGTGAAAAACCGGGATGGGGGCGAAGGGTAATAGGCACCTATGTAAGAAAAGCGCTGAATATTGAAACTGTCCCTATAAAATCAGGACATCTGGTCACCCTAATGTGTGTGTGTGTGTATATATATATACATATACGTTTGTGTGTGTGTTTGCATGTGTATATATATACATGCAAACACACACACAAACATAATTAAGAACATAAGAATGGCCCTACTGGGTCAGGCCAAAGTTCCATCTAGCCCAGTATCCTGTCTTCCGACAGCGTTCAATGCCAGGTTCAATCCCAGAGGGAATGAACAGAACAGGTAATCATCAAGTGATCTATCCCCTGTCACTCATTACCAGCTTCTGGCACACAGAGGCTAGGGATAATGTCAAAATGTCAAAGTAGTCAACTAATCGGTGTCCACCCAATTTGCACATACATGCAGTAAAATCTCTAATTTGCATGATCAAATGAGACGTCACATGAGAACTAATTTTACACGTACTCCAACAGGTGCAGGAGCAAACACTGTGGGCACAACTGAGATGGCATCTATGAAAATCTAGACCTCAGTGCTGCTGAAAAAAAACCTCCCTGAAATGCAAACAAAGCACAAAATCTCTGTCTTTCAAGTAATGGCAATACAGACAAAATACAGACAAAAAGAGCAGCTTTTCATTGTTTTGCTATCTTTGGTTGACATTTACCCCTGTGAAGAGAGAGGGGACACAAGGCTTATGCCTATATCACTTATACACCACATATGCACTACTAAGGTCCAAATTTGAGTACCTAGGTCTTTTGCTGGACCTCTGCTCCAGGTGAATTTCACCCTTTGTTAAT
Organism: Mauremys mutica; assembly: GCF_020497125.1. Lineage (NCBI taxonomy): Eukaryota > Metazoa > Chordata > Testudines > Geoemydidae > Mauremys > Mauremys mutica. Next base: position 126,765,284 of record NC_059073.1, on the reverse strand, counting down.
TTTTTTTCTACATAATTCCATTAAATTGTGTTACAGATTTTATCAGAGAGAGAAAGCCAATTAAGGTTTTTCAAGAAGACATTTTACTTTATCATTGTACAGTACCTCTGTGAATTATTTTAGCAGTTTGTGCCAGCTAAATACCCAGACTATTTGTTTCAGACAGCATAGTGCTTGCGTGATAATACAAACAGACATACGACAACAAAACCATCCTAGTGTTTGACAGAAACATTGGGAAAAGATCCTTGGCTTCATACCATATATTTATCCAATTTGCCAGCAGGAAGTATTCTTTTGTGAATGTAAAAGGACTGATCACATGTTCTGGGGAAGATGGGGGGGGTCCTGTATGTGCCATATTCCCTTATTGTTCCTGGCAGTGATAACTGTGGCAAGAAATGCCATTTAGACAAGAACTGCTACAGTAGAGCCAGTTATTACTGCTACTTAATTAGATTTTCATTTTGCCTGTTAAATTCCGGTAATGTTTCCTCTTTGTTTTCATTAAATTGGATCATTTCTACCATGCAATATCTACTAAATTATGTTGAATTGCAGTGTTTAACATGTGTGCAGCATTGGGCGAGAGTGTATTCATCTGCTCTATGGACTCACAATGAGATGGCAGGAAGGGGCTCATAGAAGCCCATATCCCCCCAACGATACCATTATGCCAAAATGCAGCAGCTAGGCACAACTGTAATGCTTAATGTTTCCCCTAGAATGGAAGCCATTTCAAAGAGGACAAGAGAATGTAGCTCATGCCCAACCCCTTCAGTGCCCCTATGGATATGCAGCAACTCCTGTGAGCTGAGAGCTCTAAGAGCCATTCAGGCTTCCTGAGGCAAAATTTCTTCTGGAGTTTCTCCTTCCAATGTAGGGACCTAATTCAAAGCCCTTTAAAGTCTTTCCACTGTGTTCAATTAACTTAATCCAAAACCCATAAATAGGATTCCAGTCCAGCAAAGCACTTACATATGTTTAACTATAAGCACATGAGCAGACCCATCTAAACCTGTGGGTCAGATCCTCTCCACTGGTGAAATTGGCATAGCTCCATTTACATCAAATTAAATTATGCCAATTTACAATGGATGAGTATCTGGCCCAATAGGACAACCCTCATGCTTATTAAACTGCTCAAGATAGTTAAGACCAAAGCAGACTGTGAAGAACTTCAAAAAGATCTCACAAAACTAAGTGATTGGGAAACAAAATGGCAAATGAAGTTTAATGTGGATAAATGTAAAGTAATGCACATTGGAAAAAATAACCCCAACTATATATACAATATGATGGGGGCTGATTTAGCTACAACGAGTCAGGAAAAAGATCTTGGCGTCATCGTGGACAGTTCTCTGAAGATGTCTATGCAGTGTGCAGAGGCGGTCAAAAAAGCAAACAGGATGTTAGGAATCATTAAAAAGGGGATAGAGAATAAGACTGAGAATATATTATTGCCCTTATATAAATCCATGGTACGCCCACATCTCGAATACTGTGTACAGATGTGGTCTCCTCACCTCAAAAAAGATATACTGGCACTAGAAAAGGTTCAGAAAAGGGCAACTAAAATGATTAGGGGTTTGGAGAGGGTCCCATATGAGTAAAGATTAAAGAGGCTAGGACTCTAAAGCTTGGAAAAAAGGAGACTAAGGGGGGGATATGATAGAGGTATATAAAATCATGAGTGATGTGGAGAAAGTGGATAAAGAAAAGTTATTTACGTATTTCCATAATACAAGAACTAGGGGTCACCAAATGAAATTAACAGGCAGCAGGTTTAAAACAAATAAAAGGAAGTTCTTCTTCACACAGCGCACAGTCAACTTGTGGAACTCCTTACCTGAGGAGGTTGTGAAGGCTAGGACTATAACAGCGTTTAAAAGAGAACTGGATAAATTCATGATGGTTAAGTCCATAAATGGCTATTAACCAGGATGGGTAAGGAATGGTGTCCCTAGCCTCTGTTTGTCAGAGGATGGAGATGGATGGCAGGGGAGAGATCACTTGATCATTGCCTGTTAGGTTCACTCCCTCTGGGGCACCTGGGATTGGCCACTGTCGGTAGACAGATACTGGGCTAGATGGACCTTTGGTTTGACCTGGTACGGCCGTTCTTATGTTCTTATGTTCTTCTGTTCGTATGTTCTTAAAGATAAAACAGCCCCTCTGTGTTTGCTAGATGGAAAGGGAGCTAGGGGCAAAATTCAAGGAGGAGACTAAGTACCTCCCAAGAATGGACTCAATATGTTGAAGGTGGGGATAATGACACATAAGACAGAATTCTCCTCCCTGCCCTCTAGACACCATAAAATAAGTCAAACAGTTCTTTGGCAATAGTTACATCATTCATAGGAATGGGAGAACTGGATTAGATAAAATAGTAAGTGACCTTAACTGTTGTCCTTCTATCATGGAAAACCCAAATCAAATCCAATGTTAAAAATGCTCCTGCATCTCTATATTGCCTGTTTTTTAGAGAAGACTTAAACTGGAAATTCAGAAATGCAGCATGCATGGGCACGCGCACACATATTTTGTGAGATTTCCAGATCAATTCCTTGATAAATGTGGTGTGAATCAGCAAAGAATCCTGTGGCACCTTATAGACTAACAGACGTTTTGCAGCATGAGCTTTCGTGGGTGAATACCCACTTCTTCAGATGCAAGTAGTGGAAATTTCCAGGAGCAGGTTTATATAGGCAAGCAAGAAGCAAGCTAGAGATAACGAGGTTAGTTCAATCAGGGAGGATGAGGCCCTGTTCTAGCAGTTGAGTGAAAACCAAGGGAGGAGAAACTGGTTCTGTAGTTGGCAAGCCATTCACAGTCTTTGTTTAATCCTGAGCTGATGGTGTAAAATTTGCAGATGAACTGGAGCTCAGCAGTTTCTCTTTGAAGTCTGGTCCTGAAGTTTTTTTGCTGCAGGATGGCCACCTTAAGATCTGCTATTGTATGGCCAGGGAGGTTGAAGTGTTCTCCTACAGGTTTTTGTATATTGCCATTCCTAATATCTGATTTGTGTCCATTTATCCTTTTCCTTAAAGACTGTCCAGTATGGCCGATGTACATAGCAGAGGGGCATTGCTGGCATATGATGGCATATATTACATTGGTGGACGTGCAGGTGAATGAACCGGTGATGGTGTGGCTGATCTGGTTAGGTCCTGTGATGGTGTCGCTGGTGTACATATCTACACATATCTACACCAGCGACATCATCACAGGACCTAACCAGATCAGCCACAGCATCACCGGTTCATTCACCTGCACATCCACCAATGTAGTATATGCCATCATATGCCAGCAATGCCCCTCTGCTATGTACATCGGCCAAACTGGACAATCCCTACGTAAAAGGATAAATGGACACAAGTCAGATATTAGGAATGGCAATATACAAAAACCTGTAGGAGAACACTTCAACCTCCCTGGACACACAATAGCAGATCTTAAGGTGGCCATCCTGCAGCAAAAAAACTTCAGGATCAGACTTCAAAGAGAAACTGCTGAGCTCCAGTTCATCTGCAAATTTTACACCATCAGCTCAGGATTAAACAAAGACTGTGAATGGCTTGCCAACTACAGAACCAGTTTCTCCTCCCTTGGTTTTCACTCAACTGCTAGAACAGGGCCTCATCCTCCCTGATTGAACTAACCTCGTTATCTTTAGCTTGCTTCTTGCCTGCCTATATAAACCTGCCCCTGGAAATTTCCACTACTTGCATCCGAAGAAGTGGGTATTCACCCACGAAAGCTCATGCTGCAAAACATCTGTTAGTCTATAAGGTGCCACAGGATTCTTTGCTGCTTCTACAGAACCAGACTAATACGGCTACCCCTCTGATACGTGGTGTGAATGATACCTGGAGGAGCAGCTGAACTAAGCCAAATGTCAAAACGTTTGGCATAGTTTTGTTTGAAATGTTTCTACTTCCACATGCTGGCCAGGTAGATAAAGTCAATTTTAGCATCTAAATGTAAAGAGAAAGGGTTTAAATCCATTAAGCACCAGCAACTGTTTGGAGAAGGGGTATCCACACAAACAGAATGGGCTCTATCTTAACCAAAGTGGAACCAGGCCGATAATACAGAAAATTGACATCTCTGATAGATTATTTAATCCAAGATCTGGGGGAAAACAGACATGGTGAGGAGTACTCCAATCAAACAAAGACATCTAACAGGGACAAAATGAATACAGCGGTAACTGTAATCTCGCCTCAGGTTCCCCCTTTGACACCATATCCAGTTCAAGTTGCTTGTCAGTGTCTTTGAAGAACTGCATAATTGTGTTCCTCCCTAATTATCCATTCTGACTTCTTCTCTCTTTGCCCTCTGCCTGCTCTGTTCTGTCACTAATGCCAGCTTTGTCCTCTTCTGTCACAAATGTCCCTATGATTGCCTCAACACTTCCTCTTAGATCTTGATAAGTCTCAGTGAACTAATCCTTAAGGCCACTACCAACTCCCCCTTTATATTTCTCCTCAAGCTTCATACTAGGGCCAATGTTGTTTAATGTGTTTATTAAGGTTCTGGAGAAACGGATGAACAGACAGGTGGCAAAATCTGTATACAATCGTTTAAGTGAGTTAGCAATGGAGAAGGCTGTGAGGAAATTCAGATAGGCCTAACAATGCTAGGTGAATGTGCTGGAGAGTGCCAGACGAAACTGAACAGCAACTCTGCCCAGTGCAAGAAATGGGTTTGTTGGGAGCATAGCTAGTGAGTTCACACATGCATTGCGAATGCATAGGAGCATCCATTGAAGAGAGTCAGTGGGCCACCCCTTATTCCACTTCCCCCTTAGTGGCTGGCCATAAACTGTCTATGTGGTATCAGTACCCAAAGCATATGTTTGGACTGAGAGTCCTTTTCCTCCAGCTTCACTGTGCTGTAGCTCCCACCCAGGAAAAATGTTTTACCCTGGCTTAAATCCAATTTCCAGCACTTGGCCCATTGTTGCCATCATAACAAAGAATCAAGAATCTCTAACTAATAAATAAATTGGGGGGGGGAGAATTAAATCCATATTTAAAACCTACAACAAAATACAATTCTGTGAATAACATGGAACTAATTGTATGTAGGTTTCTAGTGACATTAGAAACTGCTCCTATTTTATTCCAATTATTAAGTTTTCCAGACACAAAGAGGAAAAATATGTGTTTTTGGTGTAGGTGACTTTTATTTTAGATTAAGGAAAATAACAAAGAATAGAAAATACATTCTGCATGAGACAGTGTGTGTACTCACTCTAAGATCTTCCATCCTGAATTCCTACCTCTACAGCAGACTAATTACATTTGAAGTCAACAAATGTACCACTATGTTTAAGGTCAGGCATGTGCTTACATGTCTTTCTGAATCAGGGCCCTTGTTAACAGGTTCTAGAATCCTGCAGGACGCTACATGTTAATTACTGCTGACTCACTGGGGCAAACTCAATATTAGAATTAAGGCGGGTGGCAGAGGAAGCTGCGGTCAGGAATAGACAAGTCACCCCTATAAGCAGCAGCACCTGGGAAGAAGGCTTAGGCTGGGGTTGATGTAGGGTTAATTTGTAATTTCACTGGAATACCATAACAGAATTCACTCTTGTTTTAAACCACTGCCATATATGTACTCCTCTATGTATCTGATTGAAGCCTGACAAATCATTTTCTATACGGTCAGGGTAGCTGAAAAAGGATAATGTTTGATTTTACATAATGCTAGTAGGGTCCACTGGTTCTCAAACTCATTTTCATACTGTGAACCATAGCACCTGTTAAGACAGAAATCTTCACATAGATCATCTCCTCTCCCAGGCTTCCAACTCTAATTCTAAACAATCCCTGTAGCAATTATAGTGCTTGCTTACACAAAAAAGCACTATTAGGAGACCTCTTAAAGCGACAAGATGAAAATAAACTTGCTTCAATGGAATGGGTGTAGTTACCTGGTTATGTTGCCCATTTTAAAATCTAGTCTCTTTCCTGCCCACAGATATAGGGCTTTATATTACTACCAGTCCTCCAGGCTCCAGTCATGACTCACTGCTCTCATCAGGGTCAGTTGCTTTCATTTTTTATTCTGTTCTCGTTTGTTTTGCTGCCCCTCCAATTCTCATTTCATCCTCTGACTGGATTACTCTGGGTTTCCACCAAACACCCAACAAAGAAAGACATGAAGCAGCCACCTAGGATTCAGAGAGGGCTTGGACCAAGCTATAGTCATGAAGGAGCTTCACAGTTTTAAGGTTTTCAGATGTGTCACGCCTCTGACAGAAGCACTTCTATGGACAAGCTGGAAGAGTGCTGCATATACAAAGCCTCCACTGTCTGCCACTTTGAGCTGTCATGTACATTTGTGTAAAGTGCATGCAGAGGGGGTGTCAAATGCCACCAAATCAGAACACATGAGTTTCATATCTACTGTGCCCTAGTGTAAGCAATGGCACAAGGGGCAATTGTAAGATTTTTGGCAATTTTATGCAATTGTTTTCTTGTATGTAACAGTGCAGCAAAATCCTAACTCCCTACCTCAGCATTGGTGTGGGGCTGAACAGGGTTTGACAGCGAAGTACGGTGGAGCGTATCCTCTGGCAGGTCTTACCAAGCCGAGAAGGTGTTGAGCTAGTGTCTAGGGTAGTAGGGAGTCCAACTGTTCCTCTATTATTCTAGGGCAACCCGGCCAAAGTGGAGGGAGTTCTGTAGCTACAGGGCACAAGGGCTGGCACCTCAAATGAACTGCTGCAAAATTCCCCTGCCAAACAAGCCCCACAAAGCAGAATAAACCAGGAAACTAGGCACAGATTCATGCGTCGGCTTGACCAACACTCACAACCTGGGATAGCACAGAACAAAAAACAGAAAATGGCTAAAAGAATAGTCCAAATATTTGTTGCAAGTCACAACACTATCATCTGATCTGTACATCGATACTTACGTTGAAGTCACAAAATCAATAAAAGCCGACATCATCGGGATATGTGACACAAGAAGAACAAAAAGCCTCATTGCACAATGGAAAAGCAGAGAGCAAGTATTCCAAGGAAGATCATTCAACAATAGAGCAAGGACTGGAGGCATTGGATTCATTGTTAGGAAATAAACTGTTCCTAGGATAGTCAGCTGTCACATCATATCACCCCAGATAGCATTCCTCACGCTTCTGATAAGTCAAAGGAAAACAATTAAAATTATTTAGATGTAAGCTCCCATTCAGCAAGTAGAAAACAAAGAAATGGAACATTTCTACAAAGAGCTGGAGCAGATAATGCAGAAAAGAGCTACCTACACAATTATCCAAGGGGACTTCAATGCAATAGTAGGTGGCGAGTGAGAAAAAAAAGTACCTGGGAAAAACTGATAAAAGTGTAAGAAATTATTGTGGAGCACATCTGGTTGCATTTGCAGAGGCCAACTGTCTCCATATAATGAATGCAATATTTCAAAAAGAACAGCACTGGCAGTGGACATGGAAAAGCCCAGATGGAGTCAAACTTAATCATATTGATTATGTAATGATGGATACCAGAAGAATCTTCAACGATGTAGCAACGAAAGGAAAATGAGTCATTTTCACAGGCTCAGACCATTGCATGTTGCACTCAAAACTATGTGTCTACGAAGACCGAGTTAAGTGAAGCCAGAAACAGAAGCAAAAATGGGCCTTCAACAAAGAGGCATTTGCACAGGACATTGAGTATAAGCTCAACAAAGACATTGATGAGGACTATGAAGAGTTTATCTCACAGATAATCTCAGCTGCTGAGAAAGCAAAGGCATTGAAAATGCTGGAATACAAGCTGATGATCAGAGAGGAAATTGAATCTGATAGAAAGGAGAGCACACATGAAATTAGAAGGAAAATGGGCAAAGAATACAGAACACTTTGCAAAGAAATTCATGTGACGATCAAAGAAGACTAAGAAGATCAAAGAAGATTAAGAGAGAAGAAATTGAGAGAGGTGGCCGAAAAGAACAAGAGTCTGAAGAAGGTAGAAAGAGATGTTAGGCTGAAACAGATTATCCCAGCAGTGCTGAAAAATGAAAATAGTGAAAGGACATCAGAAAGGAGCAAGATGAATGAAATATGTACAAAATTATACAATGACCTCTACTCCTCACATGTCAATGTCCAGTGTACACCGTCAAGGCAGCAGGTTACAGAAGAAGATCCTGATGTTATGTGGGAAGAAATTGAATACACAGTTTGTAACATAAAGAGAGGGGAGAGTCCAGGAGTGGACGATGCTTTGCCGGAATATCTCAAAGTAAGGGAAGATTCTCTCTTCAAAGCATTGGCACAATGGTTCATCATCTACGTCAATAGCAAGCGTGTTCCAGATGCATCGAAGAAATAGAAAACAATACTATTGATGAAGAAAGGCGATCCAGAAGAATTGAGCAACTACCATCCAATCACACTCCTCTCACAAGTGTATAAAGTCTTCACCCGCTTCATACTCAATTGGATTAAGAAGGATCTTGAAATGCACGAAAGCAGAGAAAAAGCTGGTTTCTGTTCAAAGTATTCAGCAATTGATCACGTCCACTCAGTTCGGCAGCTCTTTGAAAAATGCAAGGAATACGAAGTACCATTGTGTATTGCATTTGTCAACTATAAAAAGGCATTTGACTCAGTAGAGATTAACGCTGTACTCAACATGCTCAATGAAACTGGAATTGATCTGAGGTACATTGACCTGCTGGAAGAAATTAATCTCAATTGCTCAACAGAGATAACATTATTCAATGTCCCCTGCATTATTACTATACGCAGAGGAGTGAGACAAGGCAACACAATCTTACCAAAGCTATTTGCAGCAGTACTGGAGTTGCTGTTCAAGAAATTGAACTGGGAAGAAGGAATCAGAATTGACAGCGAACAGTTAACTCATCTTCTCTTTGCTGACGACTATGTAGTACTGGTGAAGGACACAGCAGAACTGGAGAACAAATTGCAGCAACTGCAAACACTTTTGGTTGATATCAGGTTGGAAGTGAACATGTCGAAGATGAAGTGGATGTGGAATGAGCATTGTGCAGAAGGAACTATCACTGTAAATAGGAAAGAAATCGAGGAGGTCAACAAATATATTTACCTGGGTAAGCAGCTGAGCAGAGACAACTCATTTGAAGGAGAATGCAGTAGGAGACGAAAGCAGGATGGGCAAGTTTCGACAAAATAAAGATGTCTCCAACAGATGATGAACTGCCCATGAAGAAAAGGAAAGACCTGTTTAATTCCAGGTTCTGCCAGCAATGATATACAGAGCAGAAAGCTGGTCAATGACGAAAGCAGAGGAAGAAAAATTAGCTGTCACCCAGAGTGCAATGGAAAGGGGTATGTGTAAGATATCGCTCTGTGATCACAATGAGGAGATCAGAAGATGTACAGAGGTGACCGATGTAGTGAAGGCAATATATGATGCAAAGTGAAGATGGGCAGGTCATGTACTCTGCAGTCAAGACAGTAGGTGGACAACCCGCATCTGTGACTGGATTCCCAGAGACCACAAGCGATCGCTGGGCAGACCAAAAATGCACTGGGCCAATCCCATAACAAAACCCTGTGTCCAGAAATGGAAAGAATGTGCTCGCAACAAAACAGAATAGTGTGGCATTGACTTGTGTTCAGGAAGGGACAGACGAGGACAAGATGAACAAAGGCGACAAAGGTGAACAGTGAAACAAATAATTTAAAACTAGTCTGTGCCACCCTTACTTTGGCGAACATTTATTCAGGTAAGAAGTCCTGATATGTGTTCACCAAAAGTGAGTAAGGTTTGCACAGCCTGCTTTTAAATGATGTGCTGGACCTTTACATGGGACTACATATGTATGTGCTTGCCAACATACATAAGGGTTCCACAGTTGAGCCCTGAAAGAGACTATAAAAGAGTCCTTGATGGATTTTTCCTCAAGGGATGGGGGAATCTGACCCTGACCATTTATATACACTGGGTGGTCACAACACCAGCCCCACTTCCCCACTATTCACAAGGGCTGCTTTGCCCTTTGTGGGCCTCCTTAAGTCTCTCCAGTTGGGGGGATCAAAATGGAAGTCACAAACGCCCCCCACACCTTCAGGGATACTCTCTCCCTGAGGCCCCAGAAAAAGGCAAGGAGGTGGTGAGCCTGTTTGTCTTATCTTGGGGGTCCGCTGTCCACTCCTCAGGCCCAGGGTGAAAGTCTCCTGCCTAGAAGTTCATGCTAGAGCAGTAGGAGTCACTCCTTCAGTCCATTACCTAGGACAATCCTGCTCCTTCTCCACCCCTGCTAACTGCAGTTTCCTCCTTCTTCAAGTCCTCCTCCCTATCATGCATGATTAACATGTCTGAAAGAGTGGGGCTATCCCTACAACCAGGACCTCTCTGGCCCGTTCCTCATCTGTGTGGGGACTATACATGTCATCATACAGACATTTCACTCTTGCCCTGTGCATAGAAATCCCATTTGTACCCATGGCAAGTTTGCACAAAGATGAACACTAGACTACTGTGTAGTCCTTAATAATTAAAATAGTTGGGGTTTAGTGTGTTTTGCTACCATCATAAATCATGAGAGCAAGGGGATTCAAATTGAAAAGACTTGCCATGGCTGATATTTCCAGTGATATTAGCTGTTTGTCTCTTCTGGTTTGGAAAAATTCCTGAAAGCAGCTATTTCTAGAGTAGTAAAATCAGTAACAGTGCAAAACCTAGCTGTGAACATGAAATCACTCCTCATACTGCCAGATATTTTCCCTGAATTCATCTGGATGATTCCAGAAACTGTAGATGTGCAAATTTAATCTCAGTGTTTCACAAAAGAAAAACTATGACATGCCTGGAAAATGGGATCCTTCGTGTCAACTCTCCATACATATTATATATGATGGTATCATCTTTTATATCAACCGAATCAAGCAAACAACCATGCTAGGAATATATTGTTCCTGCCCCATCACCTACATCTAACAGTTTTCCACTGTATTGTGGTTAGGTTCATTAACATTCATGCTGTTGTCTGTCACCTCATTTGTTTCAGTGTTTGCTTTGAATTTGCCTTGCTGAAAGAGTTTCACATTGTGCTTGCTCTGGCTCATCATCTGCTGTTTCATTTGACTCTAATGTTTTTAATATGTGTACATTTTATATATGTACATAGTACATGTATGTATATATGCATGCACACACTCATCTGTTATTATCTATCTATAATACATGATGATAACAAGGTTTTATCTGCATGAGTTTGAGATGGTCACAAGACTCATTATAGCTGAACCTATTATCTTCCTGTTCTTCAATCATCTTGAGACTTTTCAAAGAAAAGAAGTGCATCATGTTTCCTTTAAGCTTAACATAATGGCCTAGATGCTGCACTACAGTGAGGTTTCTTTGTGCCGGTTTAAAATTGACTACCTGATGTCATGAGCACTCCTCCCTCCTGCTTAAAGAAATCTTTGGGTGGTTCTCACATGTCACGTCAGCTCCTTCATCACCCCTCTCCCAGTCATCAGTGCAGGGGCCATGTCAATGACAAAGAGGGTATGGCTGTGATGTTAGCCTTTTAACACAATCTCTTAAATGGAACGGGAATCCAATAAGCACTTAAACGAGAGCTGAAATTTCAAATCTTTGCACTGAGATTTTCAGCTCCCCCTACAGGAACTGGGTGTCCACATCTTTGATAACTGTCTCAGTCTTGCAGTGCAAGTGGATATTGAATTAGACAAAAGTAGTTTACCCATGCTTAATGTGGTGTGTGTGTGTTGTGACAGACCCAGGCCAGTGCGGTACAGGAGTCTGGTAGAGGGCAAATATACTGGTCACTGGATGAGTAGTTTTCTGTTCCCTGAGTGACCAGAGCAGGGGCTGCACTAGAGTAATCAGGAACCTGCTAGAACCAATTAAGGCAGACAGGCTGGTTAGAACACCTGCAGCCAATCAAGGCAGGCTAATCAGGGCACCTGGGTTTAAAAAGGAGCTCTCTCCAGTCGGGGAGTGGGGGGGAGAGCCAGAGGAGAGGAAGTGCGTGTGAGGAGCTGGGAGCAAGAGGCTCAAGGAGCTGAGAGTGAGAGTGAGAGGGTGTGCTGTTGGAGGACTAAGGAGTACAAGCGTTATCAGATACCAGGAGGAAGGTCCTGTGGTGAGGATAAAGAAGGTGTTTGGAGGAGGCCATGGGAAGTAGCCCAGGGAGTTGTAGCTATCATGCAGCTGTTACAGGAGGCACTATAGATAGCTGCAATCCACAGGGCCCTGGGCTGGAACCCGGAGTAGAGGGTGGGGCCGGGTTCCCCCCAAACCTCCCAACTCCTGATCAGACACAGGAGAAGTTGACCCAGACTGTGGGGAAGATCACTGAGGTGAGCAAAATCTGCCAATAAGCGCAGGACCCACCAAGGTAGAGGAGGAACTTTGTCACCGTGTGTATAAATACAAACATTCAGAATCAGAATTAGTTCATCCTGAAAATACTGGATGGTTGTTGAGGTTCTCAGAAAACCTCTTCTCAATACATAGCTGCCCAGAGGGGGGGCAAGTGGGGCAATTTGCCCCAGGCTCCGCAGTGGCCCCCATGAGAGTTTTTCAGGGACCCTGGAGTGGGGTCATTCACTCACTCCAGGGGCCCTGGAAAACTCTTGCAGGGCCTGGGCCCCCAGAGCTTCTTCCGCTCCGAGTCTTTGGCGGCAATTCGGCGGTGGTGGGGGGGTCCTTCCGCACCAGGACCCTCCGCCGCCGAAGTGCCAGGTCTTCGGTGGCAATTCGGCAGTGGGGGCCCTCTACCGCCGAAGACCCCAGGCCCCCTGAATCCTCTGGGTGGCCCTGTCTCAATATATGGCCATCATTTTGGTTAGCAGCTCCTTTTTCTCCTTCTCTTGTTAACACAGATGAAAAAAATTGAGTTTATTTTCTATTGTATTGTTAAAATAATTATATCACAACTTTTATCCAGAGATCAAATAGCCCACCTCAGATGTAGGAAAATGTTATACCAATTTAGCATGTGAGAGACTGAGGTACAGGAGTTATACAAAGTTAAAAAATAATGAAGTGGTATAGTCAGGAACAGAATTAAGGTGGTCAGATTTTCAGACCCTTGGTCTAACCTGAAGACCACACCCCTGCCTTCAGTGAAAGTTTCTCAGGATTCAGACCTGCTAGTTGAATAAAAAGCTACCAGAGTACTCAAATCTTTTGCATCAGTCCTATAATTAATCTTTTTATTGTGGCACAAATAGAAAATAAACGGATGATGGCAATCCCAGTATCAAACTGAATTCACTTAATCGGAGCTAGTTTCCTACTTATATGGATAAAAGTAGCCAATCCTGATCACATGCTTCTCACTATCCTTCTCACTAAGAGGACTTTTCTCTGCAGAACTCAACAAATATGAAGGGACATGAAGAATAATTAGTTGGAATCCCTAATTAAATGGCAGAGTCGAGGAGGCAGAGCTTTTCTGCCCTATTTTGTGCCATCCAGCACTTCACAGGAAGTGACATTGACTCAAACAAGGATCCAGAATGTAGATTAACTGTAATTCTGACAGCCTTGAAACTGAACAGAAAATGACACCAAGGTGTAAAACTATTTCAAATGCCCATGTGAGAGTAAAAGGGCAAAATATATTGAATGTGGATAAGTAGGACAAGAAGATTGCATCATTACACATTTGCCTAAATTAGGAATTGACAGAACAAATCACAGAAATTGCTCTTAGCACAAGTTTGTATTCAGGGTGTGAGGTTAAGTAAGGAAAAATAAGCAAACACGGGCATTGCTTAATGCTGAAAAATCAGCAGGCCTCTCAGAGTTTTTTGGGAAGGGGATTATGATCAGAAATATAATTTTAATTTATTTAAATGAGTCTTTCAGGTAAATGCTTTACATTTACATTGACGTCAAGGATTAGCTGATGTTCTGAGGTGTCCGATATTTTTCTATGAAAACTGCTGATGAAGAGTTAAATGGTATTTGTGTAGGAGCACTGGATCATGACACTGGTCCATACACTCTGATATCTTTTCTCTGAGAGTGGCTATGACCACAAGATGTCTCAGAGCAAGTGCCACATTGGAATTACCTTTTAGGGAAATTTTTCTTCTTAATCCATGTTATTTAGTGGCTGTCTTATAGCCCAGATATATTTTCTATCCTGCCTAATATTGAAATGTTCTTATTGAGAGAAATACCTAATCTTTTTCTAAATCCTACCAGGTTCTCAGCTTCAGTGCTACTGTTTCTGGTGGTAAGAAGTTCCATAGGTCAATTAGTCATTGTGTTTAAAGAAAATTAATTTTAAATGTGGTGTCTTTCAATTGAATTGAATTACCCCTTGTTCTTGTATAATGTGGGAGAGGAGTTAAAATTGTTTACTATTTTACACATCTCTATCAATGTTCCCTCAGGGATTATTTCCCTTTTCAATGTCTCCTCAAGGGATTATTTTCCATGCCTCCCAGGTAAAAACAAAACACAGTAGATTCAAAAAATCCAAACCTATATGCACCAAGCAAAATGGGCAGTAGGCTGCTGATTTTCTAGACAGAAATGCCATCACAGATAAAAACTGCAAGCAACAATTATTATGTATCCAAAATAGAGATGCAGGTTTAGGGTCCAGCTTGTGGGTTTGGATATTTGGCTCAGTCAAACTGCCCTGAAAGGAGACACCTATTCACTGTTTTAATTATAGGTGCACCCCATTTGTCTAGAAACTGTACCATCTACCACTCAGAGTAGAGTTAAAATGACAGAGGTAAAAATATCTGTATCAAGAGTTTTCACCATTGCTAGCACCTAGCATTGTTGCCAGACAAACAGTGCAAAAATCCACAGACTACACCAGGACGACATGAAATGGATAACTGGAATCAACGTCAGACAGGAATCACTTGAGGTGGGCTGATGTAAATTCTAGAGCTGCCTGGACAGATATGCCTGTATTAAATAGAAAGGGAAAGAGCCATAGAAACAAATTTGTTCAAATCCAAACCAAAGCTGCATATACAGATTTAAAATTCTGAAAGGCAAGACAATTAATGGAAGTTCCACACTGTATAGCAGTATCAGGGACTCCACCATGGGAATTGGAGAGGAGAACTTTGGCCTACATGACAACATCCTAATAATGAACTCAGAAGCCTGAAAGAGTGAAAGCCCCTTCTTTTGTAGTTCTGACCCCAGATGGATCATTTAGGACATGCCATAATAAATCATGAGAACAATCTGGCCCAGATTTTTTCCCATCAATCTGTAAAAGGAGAGGACATGGACCTTCCCCCTTCCTTGCAGAAGGTGGACTTAGCCCTATCTCCCACTAGCACTAGGGGAGGAGGTGAAGACTCAGTCACCAGGAGGAGGAGTGGGAGACCTGGGTGGCTGCACATCTTTCCTCCATCTGGCCCTTCCAAATTTAATCAGAAAAGAGAAGAAAACCCCAGATTATGTTGCATTTTCCACATAGCCCTTCTCTTCAGAGATCCCTGGGGGCAATCCTTGGAAGGAGGCCCTGGAAGCACAATTCCAATGGAGCCATGCTGCCAGGGAGCCCAACAGCAAACACCAGGACCCAGAGGCACTCAGACACTTTCCTCCACGTCAAAGGACCTGGATTCCTCTAAAGAACAAAAGATCTGTCAGGTCTGGGAGCTCTCCCTATGGCCTTTTTCACCAGGGGAAATCCATTACCCAAAGAGGACTTTGGGGGCTGAAATCTTCTTTGTAAGGGGATACACAAAGACTTCATGTCCAAAGCTTAATTTCTGGGAGGGGGTATCAGAGCCTTTATTTGTTGATACTTACAGAACTTTATGAGGAAAAGGAATAAAGCTGAAGTTCAAACTCTGTAGCCTGCTGGCTGCTCATTGAATAAGCCTCATTTTCTTGTGCTCACAACAGCAAACATGTACTGTATGCACTAATGGACGACCCAAAGTTTAGCTCTCAATTACTTTTTCTTCTTCTATCACATTCAGGAAATGATAATCCTCCATGTAGTGATCTCAACAATTAGTATTTAAAGGTTCAGTAAATAGTTGTCTTTCTCCTGACCTCCTTCCATATAGGCTGTCTGGTTTAGAAACCACTCGGGACCATCCATCTGGCTAGTACAATCTCCCTTGCATGCTGATTCTAAGGGTCAGGCTACACCTTTTAGTTAATATTCAGATATTTCTAGTACTGTTACTTCAATCAAACAAATAAAGAACCAGAAAGGCCTAATTTTCAAATGGTACCTCACAAGGCATATTTTGTACAAAGAATATGACACTATTCTGTGGGGTGTGGATACAGGGGGTGCTTAGTGTCACAGAGTCAAAATGGGGACTGCAAGTTTCAAGGGGGTTGTAACTGGATTATGAAGACTTTTACCTCGAGCTCACTGGTGTGAATCCTGTAAAGGTCAATAGTTACCAAGGCCCCAATTCAGGAGTCCATCCCTATTCAGCATAACACTTAAAACCCATGATTAACTTAAGCATACACTGAAGTCCTATTGACTTCACAGGTAGAATCTGAAATTATTCCCTGAACTAGGGCCAGAAATTTCTCTTAAATTTCTTTAATCCTCTAATGGCTAGTTGGTGGTCTATGTGAAATTAGTTGGCGGCCTCGGTCCAATTCCCAAGGCACAGGTGGCCACATCACAAAACCACCATCAATACTGGTATCATTTAGAAGTCTCAGCCTATTGGATAATTAAATTAGCAAGAAGAATGTGCTGTGCTGTCATCTGACTCCCAGTTCAAACCTGAAGAGACAACAAAAGAGATTATGTCAAAAATTCAAAGACAAATTCTATGAATCTATAAATAAACACCTTTGTATGACAATAGGTGCTCTGCTAACATGGACTCAGGAAAAGATAGCCCCTAGCAGTTCAGACAAGTTTGAAGGGAGGCTGTAAACTAAGCACTGTTGATAATAATTCCTGTTCACCTATCTCACAGAGGTGTTTTTTAGAATTAATATTTTTAGAATTCTTTGAAAATACATTATGCCACATGTGCCTGATCCAAAGCCTATAGAAGTCAATGGGATCAGGCCTTCTAAGTTTTAAGTATTATTATTTCATTTTTATTAAGAGATAAGTGGGAGAAACTAGGAGTTTCTGAGACAGAAATTCTGGAAGAGTTAGTCAGAATTTAATACCATTAACCACTCCATTCCTGCACCCAGAAATGAATATGACAGTATCTCTGCACAATAAATGACTTCCCAAAGAGAAAGAATTGCTATTATTGCTCAATGTGGTTGATAAGATATAACAATTAAAAATAAATTTCTCCTTAGAAATAAACTTTACCACAGATAACAGAAATCTTGGAGTGGCTTGAATATTATTTTCCACTAAGATAACACAATCTTCCTCCAGCTAAAAACAAATGAGTTTAAGACACTTTAAATTTTTATACACCAGACACCAGGTTTTAAATTAAGAATGAACCAGTTATTTTGTGTAATTCAAAAAAGACCTTATATCACGTTAAGTTTTCAAATTTTTCACAGCTCCCATTTTGCCCAGCCTAAGACATATTGTACATTATCACTTCATCTATCATAGATTATTACAGATATAGTTGCACATGACTTCTAAGGAAAAGAAGCTCTATACTGCCAACAGTCTTTGAAAACTCGCTCCCTAAAGCTCAAGAAAGCTCAAGGAAATGAGCCAAAAAGAGTAGGAAAAATAAATGCACGTTAGAGAGAAAGAAACAAAGAGGGGAAACAGGTTTCAAGCACTCTGCTTTCTCCTTAATGAGATTAATCCATATGTTCGTTTCTGTGTTTTCTTTTGTTATTGGATTGCTTTTAAGCACTATGCATAAAGCTGCTATTATTTTCCTTTCTATTGTGTTGCAGACACTATTGCCTTGTTATTCTGCTGTTAAAGGAAATAGACTGTCCCAAGGTTGTGTGATTGCACTTCTTTATGCTCACTCTCTGCATGCTTCTCTCAGCAGCCAGACTTCAGTGCAAGGGTGCATTTGATAGAAGCAGTGGCTGAGAGACAAAATCTGCACCACCATAGACTTTCCACTGTCTTTTACTAATTAGAAAGCAGATCTGATAAAAAATTAAAGATCTTTTCTCTTTTGCTGTCCATGTACCATTCTTCCAGTTATGCTAAGGAGAGAGAATGCTACTTAATCTACTGAGGTACTTGCAACCAATTCATTCAGGTAGGTATACACACAAAATAAGCGCAAAGGGGTCTGTGGCTAGGTATAGTGACAACGTTATTATACCTTGCTCTTTATTGAACCAAGAGGAAAGCTCTTCGCAGCTAAACCAGATTGATAGCTGATGTATATATATTCCTAATTAATTGGAAACAATTTCAATATAAATATTAATTTATTTAGCAAAAGTAATGATTCTACATAAAGAAGTTTTCTGGGTATCTGATAGCACAACCTCTGTGTTCCCCCAGGTACACAATTCACAAAATCATCCCAAAAACAAGGTAATCGTTCCTCTGCTGCTGATGCATTGGGTTTGCATAATGAATGTCAAAAAAAGGTAACTTTTAAAAATGTTCAAGACTTTCAAAAGGGACGTAAGTTATTGATGTGATCAGAACAATAGCTGCTAATGGATGAAGATGTTTCACAGTTTTTATGCACCTGCTTATTCTTCTGTTAATTAAAATCTGTGATTGCCAGAGCATCTTTGCATAGCAGATATATGCAGCTTCAGAAGTAAGTGACACATTTTTAAACTGGGGGAAAAACACCTCTGTCAGTGCAATCCAATCCATAGAAAATTAGTTTATTTTTAAATTTCTAAATGAATATATTGCTTATAAAAAGTGCTACAAGAACAGTTGCTCTAATGATTGAAGTCCTCAATCTTGCAGTGGGGGTGAATTATGTGCAGTGTTTGTAATACACCTCTACCTCGATATAACGCTGTCCTTGGAAACCAAAAAATCTTACCGCGTTATAGGTGAAACCGTGTTATATTGAACTTGCTTTGATCCACCGGAGTGCGCAGCCCCGCCCCCACCCCGGAGCACTGCTTTACCACTGTATATCCAAAATCGTGTTATATCGGGTGGCATTATATCAAGGTAGCGGTGTACTAGAGTTGTCATATATGTCAGCTCTGAACTGGTGAGACTACTGGATGTGAAGGAGTAAAAAAGAGATGTCAATAACTGTGCCAGTTGAATCTTTGGCTTTTCACTGATGTCACCAGGAAGGATACCAGTGAATAGCCAGAATCATAGAAGTGTAGGGCTCAAAGGGATCTCAAGAAGCCATCAATTCCATCTCCTGTGCTAAGGCAGGACCAAGTAAACATAGACCATCTCTGACAGGTATTCGCCCAATCCATTCTTAAAAAAATCCACTGATGGGGATTCCACAACCTCCCTTGGAAACCTAGTCCAGAGCCTAACTATCCAT
Source organism: Mauremys mutica (assembly GCF_020497125.1). Lineage (NCBI taxonomy): Eukaryota > Metazoa > Chordata > Testudines > Geoemydidae > Mauremys > Mauremys mutica. The sequence continues at coordinate 126,745,889 of NC_059073.1, read as the reverse complement.
ATAGTTCGAAAGTTTTTTCTGATATCTAACCTAAATCTCTCTTCCTGCAAATTAAGCCCATTACTTCTTGGCCTATATTCAAAGGACATGGTGAACAATTTATCACAACCCTTTTTATTATATATATATTTGAAAATATATATTTGAGAACTGTTAATAGGTCCCCTCATCATCTCCTTTTCTCAGGACTAAACATGCCCAGTTTTTTCAACCTTTCTTCATAAGTCAGATTTTCAAAAGCTTTTATCATGTTTATTGCTCTCCTCTGGATTCTCTCCAATTTGTCCACATCTTTCCTAAAGTGTGGTGCCCAGAATTGCACATAGTACTCCAGCTGAGGCCTCATCAGCGCTGAATAAAGCAAGACAATTACCTCCTGCTTATATATGACACTCATATTAATACCCTTTATAAGATTAGCCTTCTTCACAACTTCATCCCATTGGTGAGTCATTTTCAATTTGAGATCCACCATAACCCCCAGATCTTTTACAGCAGTACTACCACCTAACCAGTTATTCCCCGTTTGTAGTTTGTGAATTTGATTTTTCCTTCCCTAGTGTAGTACTTTGCACTTGTCTTTACTGAATTTCATCTTGTTGAAATCAGACCAATTCCCCAATTTGTCAAGGTCAACTTAAATTCTAATCCTGTCCATCAAAGGGCCTGTGACCCCTACCAGTTTGGTGTCACTCACAAATTTTGCAAGCATACTTTCCACTCTGTTACCCAAGTCATTAATGAAAATATTGAATACCAGGCCCAGGACTGCCCCATATGGGACTCCACTAATTACATCTTCCCAGTTTTACAGTGAACCATTAATAACTATTCTTTGAGTATGGTTTTACAACCAGTTGTGCATCCACCTTATAGTAATTTCATTTAGACCACATATCTTTCATTTGCTTATGAGATAGTCATGTGGGACTGTGTCAAAAGCCTTAGTAAAACCAAGATATATTATGTCTACTTCTTCCCTCTTATTCACTAGGCCAGTAACCCTGTCAAAAAAAGAAATTAGATTAGTTTGGCATGATTTGTTTTTATCCTCTGGGTGCTTAAAAATTGATAATTTAATACTTTGTTCCAGTATCTCTCCAGGTGTTGAAGTTAGGCTGACTGGTCTATAATTCCCTGGGTCCTCTTTGTCCCCCTTTTTAAAGATAGGTACTAGGTTTACCCTTCTACAGTTCTCTGGTCCCTCACCTGTCTTCTATGAGTGTTAATGATTCCAGGATTTCTTCAGCTAGTTCCTTATGTATCCTAGGATGAATTTCATCAGACCCTACTGACTTGAATACATCCAACTTATCTAAATATTCTTTAACCTGTTTTTCCCTATTTTGGCTTGCATTCCTTCCCCCTTGTTGTTAATATTGATTGTGTTGAGCATATGGTCACCATTAACCATTTTAGTGAAGAATCATAGAAATGTAGGGCTACTGTGAAGTTACATAGCCACCTTCTCCTGAAGATAAAAGAATTTCCATACATTAATTAAATTAAGCCTCACAGTTACAGCTGGGCAGATAATATCATTGAAAAATTTATTGACAAATTTTACCATTTTTAATTATAACTTAATCAGTATTTTAAATTCCCCCACAATTTATGCAACTGGGCGAGTGATGTCTGAACATGTCTGATGACTGGTCTATTTGACACATTTTGCAATTTTATTATGAATGAAATATTTGCCAGCTAACTTTGTTCATTGTTTTCCCAGTTCTATTCACAATACCCATGTAGGGAAGATAACTGTTATTATCCTGCAATTTCGCAGATGGGGCACTGAGACACAGAGGAGTCAGCATGGCTTGTCCAAGGTCACACAGTGAGTTGTTAGCATAAGTCCCACTTAAAACTATAGGGTGTACAAGCCTTGTGGGAATGCTCCACATTTATGGTGGTGAGCCTGAACACAAAGTTCAGATCTGAGGTCAAATTTCCTAAAATTCAGTGGGAGAGTGTTCAGATCTAGGATTTTGATTCAGACCCATCTCTTTGTTTGGAAATGTATATATCAGTGCCCATGGTAAGTCATTGATAAACAAAAGAACTATGCAAACCTTTCAAGTTACAAAAGGCCCAACAACTGAATCCTCAGCTCCCAACAAGCCACAACAAGTCCCCGATCCTTTTTATTGAACTAAAATAAAAGACTGTTGACAGAGATGGGCAAACCAATGATGTGTGTCTTACATTGTTCCCTGAAACTTGCTGAGCTCTGGGTTTGGTGGACCATTGGTGGACATAGGTCGCAAAGGCACTCCACAGAGAAGACCATGTTGCTGACCATCTGCAAGAATGGACAGTGAGAACAACCCAAAGGAGTATATATATTGGATAAGGTAATTTTCACAGGTCATATGTTCCACCCAATACTCAGCAAATCTCAGCAGATTCAGCTAACTTTGCTTCAAGTTCTGGGGTTTGTTTGACTCCCCAGATTGAAAAGGTATGAACCCAACATGCATCAAAACTGGAAACAAGATTTGGGTGAAATGCTATAATTGAAACGACTGAGTTTTGTGCCGTTCTGGGTTGGATCTTGACACAAAGAAGAGTGAGAGAAGCTGAAGTACTACTCTCTGCTTGCATACTGATAGGACCAGACAATCTTAATTCTATTGATGTGCAGCCACTAACCAGGCAAAAGTCCTTTAGAAGTCATGGGGAGTTTTGCTTGAATAATGATGCAAAATCTTGCCCTACATCTTACAGAGTTGTCAATAAAGGAAAATGTAGGGCTAAATTGTGGCGTTGCCACAAGTCCTCTGTATGGGAAGTGGACAGCCATGTGGCCTTAGGAGCAGGCCAGGACACAGATCATGTTTCATAGAGTCAATCTGTCTCCTGCATTCCTAGTGCTCTGGTACGCATGTACTTGCCCTATACCTGGAGCACTATATGTGCACTGGCTAGCACATTGGGTATAACAGAGGAGGAATCAAGGATGCACCTATTCCTACCCACATGCATGAGGGAGACATAGCAGCCATGCATAGGCTGGTCTCCCTTCTGCACAGCTACCCACAGTATTGTTAGCAGGTGCAGAGGAGTAAGGGAGCCATTATATTCATTTTGTCTAGATGAGAAAACAAAAATGTTGAGATATGACCGGTCCTTGTAAAGATTATTGCTTGATCTCTGTCAGTCTCAGAAGTATGATATAGATTAAATGCCATAGATTGAATAAACATTTTAGAGACAAGATTTACAGTACAGCCATTTCTTTTTGGGAAAGGCTGAGTAAATTGGCCTAATCAGTCAAATTAAGGATCTGTTCCTCCGTAATGCTGAATCTCCTCTAATGCTACTGAATTTTTCTAAGGAAAAATTAATAAAAATGTCTTATCATGGATCAATAGTTGAAAGTGATGGACTTACAGTACTGAATTTAAATGAGCTTGTGAGAATAGGATCAAACATTCCCGTCTAGCCTTGGGATTTGCTTGATATTTTTTTCCTGTTATCTCTAGTGATTATTTTAAAGTATTACGTTTAAGTTCATTAACCTCCAAAATTATCTTTAAAGTGAAGGAGGAGAAAATGACATGTGCTGGGACGTATCAGAATGTAGCAGGCTGGTTTAGTTATGTGTCTGGAGATTGTCTTAGGTATCACTTAGGAGGAAAAAGGTGGGGGGGGAATTTTAAGACAAATCCAAGTCATTCTGGATTTGGGTGCTCTCCCGGTATTATGTTTTGTTACTATGAAATGGGATAGGAGATGTACTAAAGTTGCACTAAAATGAATGCAAGTGCTAGAAAAACAATACCAACTCTGTATCCAAGACTATTCCACATTGTCTACTGCAAGAGGCACCAAGAATGCTAACCTCTTTCACAAGTACAACTTAGGAAAAGCAGTGTGTTAAATCAGTTACTTTGTGTTTGCTACTCCTATAGTGCATTCTTTTAAGGGTGTGGGGGGGAAGACAGCTCAGAAGTAACAATCAAAATTCAGTTTGTGGAGAGCCCTCTGGGCCTTCTTGAGTACCCCTAGTATCTGCCCCTACACACATCACATCTCAGCCATTGATGTCTCATTGCAAAAGGAAGAACTGAGTTGACTAGTTCTTGAATTCAAGACTGTCTGAAAGGGAAACCAACTTTAAGTAGCAGAAGAGCTTATGGCTAGCACTAGCGATGAAAATTATTCAGATCTATATTGTGAAGACTTTCTGGGCAGCTGAATTAGTTTAGGCATGCTATATCCTCAGCTGGCGTAAATTGTATTGCTCCACTGACTTCAGTAGAGCTTTGTCAATTTACCCCAGCTGAGTGTCTAGCCCTTTATTTCCTGTTATCCTCATCAGTCCATTTTCCCCCCTATGATTAATATCAAGAAAACAGAAAAGGCAGGCACCCAGTACACATTGTAGACCAAAAAAAAAATACTCTCCCCTTTACTCTTGTTGAATATTCATCTTCCTTAATATTTCACTACCATACATACAGCCCCTTGCTGTATAATATTTTGCATGTGACAGCCCTGCTGCTTAAAGGTTTCCACTAAATGCATTAGTTTTAGAGCTGTGAGAAAAAAGTTTTATGATCAAAATAAAACTGAAATTGGGCAACATTTCACCCATTTAGAAGTTACTTACATTTTCTTACAAGCATTTTGCAAGCTCTTACACATCTTGCCCATCTGAAATAAGTATCTAAACAATGCTTGTATGTATTCTGGAATAAAGGCCTTATTAAAGATATTTCATGTGTCACATTTTATGCTAGCAAGGGTTTATTTGGTGCAATATACTTGGTTGCATTGTGGCAGATTCAGGAAATTCATATCTCGCCTTGCATACTCAGGATATATACTATATAATAATGATATCTATATGACACATTCCAAAGCCATATAAGTTGCATTTATCATGCACCTCACGTGCACTCTGCGCACTTATCCAGGTTTAGTCAGACTATATCGAACATTCTTAAATTCTGAGAAGCTTTGAATAGTCACTAGCCCTTTTTGTAACCCCAACCTTCTAGAGAAATATTTCTCGTTTTTATTCTAAATGTGTAACATTGCACTAAATTAGCACAGGGATCAAGAGAGAAAATATCCACTGTGACAAGTATAAGGATGGTATCGCCTGATACAGGAGGGGAAGAAATGGCAGTTTTATAGCACTGGAAAGGGGAGATCTAAGCTTCCCAATGGGACACTATTATTTGCTTCAAACCCTGGTAGGTCCAGAGAATATGATATTAAATGATAGTACTATTCTGAAAAGTGACAGATCAGCCATCAGAGAGAGGGGGGAAGATCCAGGCCTGCTGCTCTTCCTGAAAAAAGGAGAAAAAGAAAAGGATTCATAAAGACTCAGAAAGATAACCAGGAAGGAGGACCACATTGCTTTAGTATTGATAATGTCCCAGGAATTCAGTCATAGGCAATGGTACCAGATCCAAATACAGATTATGTACAGAGTAAGTGACATAAGTTCCATTTAGAATTCAAATCTATTGTACTTTGTGGCACTCAAATTAATTTAGTTCTTTATTTCTTAGACAGTATTTTCTCCCTCCTGGCTAACAATGGAATATAATAATCCAATCAGCAGCATACCTTCTCTTTGGAATAAATATCTAGTATAATATGTTGATCTTGACTGAAAAAATTAAAATATAGTCCCTGAACTATTTTTTCCACCAGCTACTCTGTGTTTATTCAAGAGCAAATCTGGTCACAGTAGACACCATTTAAAACATTTTTAACCAATGGTAACAGAAAAAAAGCATCTCTGAGAAACGACAGGGAAGCTACGAATGGTCGGTCAGGGGTAGTGTCAATGATTAAAACCCCAGACAAACACAGACACAGTGCAGCTAGACATCAAGAACATGGCTTTCAATGTCACAAGCTGCCCTTAAAGGAAACATGCTCAATGTATTCAAGAGCTGTGGGAATGAAAAGTAGCATGGACATCAGATTTTCTGAACTGCACATTAGAAGTGTCAGCATTTCTACCCCTCCACTGGATTTTTCAAATGGGTTTTACTCTGTCCTGACTAGAATAATAATAATAATAAAGACACTGTGCATCCCAACAGCCATCAGCAAATGGGTGAAAAGAGATTCCAACATCAGCAATATGAAGAGAAATCTAATGTTTTTTCCATATTAAATTTGGTAGGAGTGAGGTGCATTTTTCAATCTTCATTTTATTTCTCTTCTCTGAGTCAGATGCGGATACCCTTACTCACCTTGAACAATACCTTACTCCTCAAAACATCTCACTTATTTCAATAGGAGTATCCCAGTAAAGTACAACTCAATGAAAGTAATCTGTAATTTGGTCCACTGTGGTCAAATAAATGGCAACATATTACATTAAGAGATCATTTTTTTAAGTTGTACCAAACAATGTACGTCTATCTGAGATAACTAGCACACTGAATATTTTCAATCGGTATTTTTTTCAGAACACAGACCTAGTACTTTCCCAAACTGCAGAGGAAAAGTGGGTATTGCTTTGGAATGATAACAGTGGTGGGGAGGGTTATGGAAAGCAGGGAATGGCCATCTAGCTAAGCAGAGAATTAACAGCATAGTTAGAAGCATAAATCTTACCCCAGAACCAAACTATGTATTTCCCCTCAGAAGGTGATATTCTGACCCCATGACTCATGCTGGGTTGTCCTGTACACAAGGTGTACTCTCAGTAAAGTCAGTCTGGACTGCTAACCGAATAAGATACCACTCAACATAGGGAAGGCCCAGAAGGAATTATGAATTATTAAAAAGCATCTTGTTTGTAATGCTTTACACTTTATTTCCCGGAAAACAAACTACTGAGGGACGTATTTTTGTTTTTAAAGTGTCTTTTGCATTCGGGTGTTACAGTTAAAAAGTAACCTACAAAAACTGACAACTAGTTGTAAAAAAGGATAGAACAGAAAGGGATAGGCAGTAGGGAAGGCAGCAGTACAAATGAAATTCGATATAACACGAAATGGAACAGTGCACATGAGCCAGATTTAGTTAGCCTTATTCATATTGAGCTGACTTACTCCACAAACAGTGCCACTGAAATCAACCAGATTAGCTGCAGAAAGTGCTACTCATGATGAGTCAAGGTGTCAGAATCTGGACCCAAAGCATTCCTTATAGAAGCCCCTTATCCATATGGCCTAGATTGTAACTTTACAATCTGTCCTGAGTGAGGGTCTCATAGTCCATATTCCCTCCCTTTTCTTTCACCTCCCCTCTCCCCAAAACAACCTGGTTCCCTCATTTTCCAGGAAAAAGTTGTCTGTTGTTCCTCTAAACCAGTAGAAAATTAGTTCCACCCTCTGTGCTGACTCAGTTTGCTGGTTGGTGATTTTTTGGGAGTAGATTTCCACTCGTTTCCTGCCTTTGACCACATGCTACCTGCTCACCTGCATGAGTAAGAATAGCAGGCCAATGGGAGTTGCTCTTCTCTGTGTGCTGAGACCAGCGTTGTGATGCTGCTGCACAGTGTCATAAGGGCAGGACACAATCCTGTAAGCAGAACATAAATAACTGTTGGATAAAAAGGCCCAGATTCAATATATAACTTCAGGCTAGTTAATATACCGGATGCCTTTCTAAAAAACATGCTATAGCTCAAAAACAATTTATGGTCTTGATGCAGAAATTACTGGGTAAGGTTCTATGCCCTCTGCTATACAGGAGGTCAGACTAGATGGTCATAATGGTCCCTTCTGGCCTTAATACAGATGAATATGAAAGGTTTGTCATACCTAGCTAGATAAATCTTAACAGTCATCATATATTACGGAGGCACTGAGCATGGCTCAATAGTTAAGGTGCATATGTGATGTGAAAAGGCATTTCTACCCTGGTAATAACAAAGAATGTAGACAGAGGGTTAGTTTTTTAATTATTTCAGAGCAGCAAGTATCAGAATTCCATGTTTCACAAATGATCATTAATATTTGTGAGAAATTATAGGGATTAGCAAAAACAAATGTTGAGATCTTAAGTTAAATAATCATTTGTTCCCAGCATCATTTAAAATAAGTATTCATATGCTCCTTATTTTCTTCTTGGTTACAAAGGCAATTCTTTGTTTGAACAAGGAGGAAAATGGATCTGTCAGAAGTTGTTTATGCACTGAAAAGGAGGATTCCAACAAGAGGAGGCACATTAGTAGGCAAGGTTGTATTGTGCAAGTCCAAAACTTCTTCCTCAATATGGGGGATGTCCAATACATGAATCTATTGGCATTGTGTTTGGTACAGTACTGCCAAGTCCAAACTCTCAAAAATCATGAGTCAGGACACACACACCCTGCCAAATCATGAGATTGGCTTTAAAGTAATGAGATTTAAATATATGTAAATATATCTCTTATTTGCCGTCTAGTTTGTGAGCCTTTCAAGGTCACTTTTTCAAGCTTATCTCTGCAACCATAAGGGCTAGAACCTTTTTTTTTTAATTAAAAGCTGAGATTCATACATAATCACATGATTCCAAGAGCTTGTGCTTTAAGGAAAACACCAAATCCTGTGAGACTTGCAATACAAGTCCAAGAATTGGCCACCCTCCTGGTGTGTAACTGGGTACCACAAGTCTATTAGTTTGATCTCAGTGGCCCCTCATTGCAGGCTTACGCTTTACTCTCTGTACTGAGGTCAGTATGAGCTATGCAGCCTTAGAGAAAACTCCAAGAGGTATTTCTGCCTCAAGGAAACAGAGGACCTAATTTTCTGTTAATATAAAGTGGCTACATTGACCCAGAATGTCTCCTGGAACTCTCCAGCATGCAGCGGAGGGGCGGGGGGATGGGGTTGGGTGAAGAGAATGCCAATAGCTATATTCCCTCAAACATATTCCTCCTCTGTGTCCAGCTAGAGCTGCTGGCCATGACCTCACCTACTGCTTGCTGCATCCCTACCTCCAATGGGTTTCTTTGCAGCTCAGGAGATGCAGAGAGGGGCCATTCCCTTGTAAGCTAAGGAGCACCAGGACTGCAGGAGTACCCAGCTGCCATGTCGGGGCATAGAAGAGGTGGGACTCTTCACACTCTCCTCACCCTTGCATACTGACTCCAGTGAGAGATCCCATTGACTGAGAACAGTGTGATTTACCATGCTGTGTGTTACCTGGCTGTGTAGCTTGGGAAGTATGTGGTTGATGGAACATTTTACATTCCAGATATGTGCTGCAACTGGAGACTTATTGAACATTACCACTAGCTTACATATATGAGCCAGGTCCTGCTCCCATTCAAGTCAACAGGAGTTCTGCCATCAAATTCCATGGGAGCATGACTGTGCTCGCAAATACTAGGAACATGGGAAAATAAACAGGGGAGCTCTGCCTAGAAAACTCTGCTCAATTTTATCACCAAACTTACATATATTTGCATGCCACTCAACATGTCCTTGTATATACAAGATTCCACCTTGGAAAACCTATTCCTATATGTTCCTTTTCCTTTTCTGTTTATTCTGTAGGTCAAAGTCTATTCTAACTTATTATCATCCACATTAAAGGAAGTTTCACAAGGTATATATCAGGGCACAATTTGTCCCAATACTTTTTATTCGCTGTTTATTGTATTCAGTGCACAACCATGCTTAATACCTTACTTGAGACATGGTGGGCCTTCTAGCTTTGGGATGTGTGGGACTGTGAATCTATGAGTCCTGTTCATCCCCTTCCTTGATGGGCCATGGGGAGAATGGGATTGCCTACACTGCTTTCAACATGCTCATAAATATTAGCTGCTCTGCATTAAGATAATTACTATAATCAAATCTCGTGTTTCAGGACTTCAGCTGTTCATCTGCAGGGGTCAGGAAGGAATTTTTTCACTGATGAAAAATTGGCTAGATGTATTCTGTTTTGGGTTTTTTTTCCCCTTGCCTTCCTCTGATTCATCAAAGATTGGCCACAGCTGGGGATGGAATATGGAATGGGATAGACTAATGCTCTGAGGTGGTACAGAAAATCCTCTTTCTGGAAGCCTGGCTGGTGTGCCTTGCTCACAGGCTTGTGGGTCATACCGACTGCCAGATTTGGGGCTGGAAAGGAATTTTACCCCACATCCAATTGGCTGGGATCCAGGAGACAGGGGAAGGTTCCTTTCCTTTGCAGCATGGGTACAGTTCACCTGCTAGGATCATCTGGGAGTATCTCACCTAACCAATTCACTGCCATTGCAGGGGCCTCGGTCTCTCTCTCATTCACTGCCTTTGGCACATAACTTAGTCTTCTGAGGACTGAAATGCTTTGGTCTAACTAGTCTTTGAGTTTAATATAGGTATTTCTAGATGAAAATGAATGCCCTGAGATAAATATCAGGTCAGATTAGATAATCTAATGTTCTCTTTTGGCCTTAGCCTCTATGAAACTCTGATCACCTAGTACCTTCCATACTTACATCATAGATACATTGAAAACATTATTCCCGTTGCTTTGTGAATATAAATACAATGTAAGTTTTTGGAGCTCTCTACATAATATAAAGTGAAATTTCTGTAATACTCTTTCAATTAACTCCCTTGAATCATGTATCACAATGTACTTTTTCTGTTAACATTTAAAATATTCAAAGAACAACAACTTAAGCATATTAAAGAGTTTAATTTATAACAATCACTTGAAAGAGATTCTATCTGCACAAAAGACACCAGCTTCTAGCCCTTTTTTAATTATTATAATTGAACTTAACCTTTCCCTTCCCTTGAGTGGCCTCTTTACATTTATGGTGCCCGACCTACTTCTTAGCTGTTTCCCTAATGGTAACAAAATACCCTCCAGAATTTCCCAAATGATGAAAAACCAATGTTGATAATGTTTAATAAATAAACTTGGTTAAAACAGTCTAAATCAATGGATCGGAAGCCCCAGCAGTCCTCTTTTTCTTCCCAAAGCTGATTTGCATATTGGGTCATGGAACAGTTTCCAGGATATTTAACTGGAGACTTCACTGAAAGATCCTTAATAATGTGTTCCTACACCACTTCATGTAGCATGCTACCAAAAAAGCTCCAGTCTTGCGGTCCTTGAACAGCCAAGTCACCTTTTGAAGTCAGTAAACATTTTGGGTGTGTAAGAAACATGCATTCAGGTCCTAAATGTATTCCTTACTGGGAGCCAGATTCTGATACTCTTACTCAATGTCGTATAGCACCTTACTAAATAAAGAATTCCAATGACCTCAATAGAACTATACATACTACTACTAAATCAGAATCTGGCCCTTGAAGATTAATAAGGCTGCCTCTAATGGAACATGTAAATCTACACACAGAAAAAGATTATGTGGCCATGTGGCATGAAGGTTTTGTCAATAATAACAAAATAATAAATAATAATAATAGGAGATATACCTATCTCCTAGATCTGGAAGGGACCTTGAAAGGTCATCGAGTCCAGCCCCCTGCCTTCACTAGCAGGACCAAGTACTGATTTTTGCCCCAGATTCCTAAGTGGCCCCCTCAAGGATTAAACTCACAACCATGGGTTTAGCAGGCCAATGTTCAAACCACTGGCATGGCTGCATTACTCACAAGGGGCAAAGCCACAAGGGCTTTGTACACAGACCATCTCAAATTAATTCCAATAACACTTTTATAGCACATCACCTAACGTGCACTATGTATGTGCCACATGTAGTACAGGAAAACTACTGAAGCAATACATTATAGTGATTTGGATATTGCCTATATGTTATGTTACTTATACATTAGTGTAAGTTTAAAGCCAGCCTCCCTGAGAGCTATGTTTTCAATTGCCAAGGGGTAAGAAAACCATGAGTAATAAATATTAGAAATCACTATAAACACTTTAAAATACTATTTTTATAGTAATAACTGACTTCAACTGAAGTGGAGTTAGGCAGAGATGGTTGAAAATCCTAGAGTTAGGCAAAGATGAGTATTGTTAATTCCACCCTTACAATCTAAGATGCCAAAACCTACTTAAACTAAAAGAGGTTATTGGAAATCCAGGAATCTCCACTTATAAAGAAACTATTCTAGCCCTGATGTTTCATAAGTTATTTGGCATTAAGTCTAATTCAATTTTAAGACTTAGGCCCAATTTTGGTGGGAACTTCCATATTTGGGGAAATGAAAGAAAAGAGGTTGTGACTGGAGATTTTTTTTTTAATGACAGTTCATTAAAACTGTTTGAAGGGCTGTGGTGTTAGAAATAGTACTGGTAGAAATGAATCTATAGGAAACTGAGCAGGGAAAATACTACATTTTTTTCAACAAAATGGTATTTCAAACTTCCTTTGAAATTTTAAACTAATTTATTTCAGCTGGGATCATACCATTTTTCATGTTTGCTTAACGCAAATATTCTGGCAAATGAATTTCCTCACAGTAATATTCACTGAAACAGTACATTGTGAATGTGAATTTAATATTTTATTTATAAATTTCAATGTCAACATGCTCACTTAAAAGAAGTTTAAGTTCTAAGTTTCTTTGTGACTCTAACCCCTACATTCCATTCATTTCAATGTAAGTGCCTAAATACCTTGGAGGATCTGGTTTAAAAGCAAGGAAAAGGTGGTCTTTGAGACTTCTTAAAGCTGCTGTTTCTATCCCTGGGGATTTATCAGACCTTAACCCTTTCACTGGTCCAAGACAAAATATCAGAATATTGTCACTTGCAACACAAAGCCACATGAAACATGGCAGTTTCAGGTTTCACGTTGTAGATCAGGAATTGACTTCACGCCCAGATTTCAAAGCAAAACTTGGGGAATGTGACCCCATATATGCCAAAGCAAACAAAAATACTCACATATACCGCTGTGAAATGAAGCTCCAGAAGTAGTGGCTATATTGTGAATTTGCCTCATTTCCAGCAATCAATAGCCAGCCACATATATAGTTGTACAAATACAAATCACAAGTGTTGACTAAATAAGCTATAATTTACCTCTGTTTCAACGATTTACCCCCATCCTATCTTTCCCATATGTCCTGAAAATATTAAGGCCCCTTTGCACTACCTGAAGAAGCACCATATCTTACATCACTGCACACTAGTCACCAACAGCTTTCATATTTTTTTCTCCACATTGCTTGATTGGGGCTGTTGTGTCCAGACCCGTAACTGCTAGGCAACATTTCAGCTCTCCAATGAGGCAGGTACAAAGACCAGGTATTCCAAAGCTCCAGCTCCAGCCACAGATTAGAGTGATGTGGGCTACTTTATGAATAGCTTGAGCTCAGCCACTGTGTGTCATGACACAATTCCAATAGAATCAGGCAATGCCTGAGCACCAGGTAATCCTATCTGATTGTATTCGTCTCTAAATAAGTTTGATGACTTCTTGACATCAGGCTCTCTTGTTCACCATATTAAATAGCACCATGCCTGACAAGATCCAGAAGGAGGTCATGGTATGTTTATGGATTTTTTTTTAAAATATGCAGCATATTTAAAATGTATCGATGCATAGGAAAATATGTATTTTCATATTCTGAAGGATAGATTTTTAATAACTTAATTACAACTTCACAAAAGAAAGAATCATTACTCGATACACATTCGGAATCCTTCCATATCAAATATGTGTCTCTGAAATTGCCCTGTACATGTATATTAATGATACCGTCAGATGTTTAAAAGACATGCTTTGAATAATACATACAATTTAAATTAACTTCCATTCTTACTGATCACAGTGAAAAGTGAAGGCAATCAAATTTTAAGTCAGGTTGCCTCACAATTACCATCATTAATATAGTATTGTTATTTATTATTAATATAAAATACAGTGATCAGAGTATATTTTCTAATCTCAGGCAATCTACTCAGGCATTAATCCTTAAATGTCACAAGCACTGCAGAACAGTTTAAGGCTCAGAGACTGAAGAGAAAAGTCCTGGATCTGAAAACTGAGAAAAGCTTTGCAGAGAATTTATAAAACCAAAGACCTCTTTCTCCTCCTTTTTGGCATTGCATCTTTCTGAAGATGTGACTGTCAAGCTGTCCTGTAGTGGCTTAAAAGCATGAGTACCAGCCTCAGGGCAGACTGTTCAGAGGCAAGACACAAACCCCAATTTTTTTGTGAGTTTTATATTTAGATTTCACCAACCAAGTATCAAGTGTAAACTCCTCAGACACTCTAACAGCCTAACCATGGAGTCACTGACAGTAACCTTGGTGCTCCAATCTATCTTGTCACCTAGAGAAGCTTGCCTTTATGATAGATGGTCCCTTAACACCAAAAAAAAAAAATCACAGAAATATTCGGTTACTCCTAGTCCCAAAGGACCAGTCACTTATCCCAAGTCAATTGCATCTTAAATCTCACACCAAAGACAACACTGGCAGCCAGTCCTATAATAAACTATTTAAAGATTTAACTAGAAAAAGGAAATAAGAGAGTTATTTACAAGGCTAAAGCAGATACAAATACACACAGATAATATAATAAAATTTGTAATATATAATACAGAGGTTGGCAACCTTTCAGAAGTGGTGTGCCGAGTCTTCATTTATTCACTCTCATTTAAGGTTTCACGTGCCAGTAATACATTCTAACATTTTTAGAAGGTCTCTTTCTATAAGTCTATAATATGTAACTAAACTATTGTTGTAGGTAAAGTAAATAAGGTTTTTAAAAGGTTTAAGAAGCTTCATTTAAAATTAAATTAAAATGCAGAGCCCCCCAGACCGGTGGCCACTGAAAATCAGCTGTGCCATAGGTTGCCTACCCCTAATATAATATAATAAATATGATATAATATAATATAATATAATATAATAAGCAAGCTCTATATGTCCCTTAGGTCTAACCAAAGCTAAACACTGGGGCTCTCTTGCTTATGGCTAGAAAACCTTGCCCTCAAGAGTCCAATCAGCATAGAGATACAGTTTCTTTCTGTTGGGGTGTTTATTCCATTCCCCTTTTGTGCTTCTCACCTGATGAGAGGAATTCACTTGCAAGATTCATCTCCAGAAGAGAGGGAAGAGCAAATCAGTGAAGTCTTTTGTCCACTTTAAGATTCCACAATAGTTTGTCTGGTATTGATGGGCCTTCTTTATTGGGCAGGATGTAAAACCTTCTGCTGGAAGCCACCATTTCACACAAGTTAATGTCTTTCTCCTGTCTAGAAATTTAAACAGTTGCAGAGGATTACAATACAAATGCTTATAACATGGGATACAGATATGATAAGTCAGATTAATGCATGCAGCAATATACAAGCATTTAATAAAGTCTAAACACATTTGTATAACTCTAATACCTATTTTAACCATACTAACACACAGGTGATCCAGATTGGTTCTAGCAATGGATCTGTCAGTGTCCAGTTGAGACCCAGGGGCCTTGGCATGAGCTGGCACCTGGTCTGCGAGCATCACAGAGAGATCCTAGGCTGCAGCAATCAAGTATGAATAGGAACAAGGTAATGGCTAGGTTCCAAGGTTATTTTCACAGCTCCTAACTTCAGGAACTCTGGTGTCCGTGCCTTGTCATGGCGGGACAGATTGTGTGCTCTAATGATCCCCAGAATCTGTGTCGGCGAGGGCTTTTTGCTCCTGGTAGGTTCAACCACGTTAGATTGGTCTGTGGGGGAGGGGCCAGACAAAGCAGACACCCTGGTCCTCCAGGTTGGGGGTTAGGCACAGGGCTAACAATCCTATCCCGTAAAAAAACAAAATATGTTACGGAAACAGCGATGGAGAAATCGACCATTACTGTATGTGATGGCCTTCAGGAGTCAATGACCCATATGACTGCCAGTAGTGAAAGCCAAAAGGAAGCCACTGGCATTAAGACTGAAGTGCTCAACACCATGACAAAAACCAAACTTGTTTTTTGGAATGTACGTCCAATGTACAAAACAGGGAAGCTAGTCAGGTCACAGCAGAGATGAGACCCTACAGCTTACACATCCTGGGTGTCACAAGAGGAGATGGACGGGATCAGGAAGATTAACAACAGCCTCTGGAGAAACTTTGCTCTATTCTGGATGGGATGATGGACAACACTATGAGGGTGTTGCCATCCTTTTGAAGAAGGGAGTGGCGCATTCCCTGTGTGATGCAGGAGGGCCAGGGAGCAGTGGTAGAGTGCTAGAGGGGAAATATATAAATCCAAGGCTAATTAAGGCATGGTTCCCTGGAGACTAGAGAGGGTGGCTACAGATTAATTGGAGCACCTGCAGTCAATTAAGGCCCTGTCAGGAACCTAATAAAACCCCCTGCTTCAGGCAGTCAGAGAGAAGGAGGAAGGAGAGAGGACTGGAGCTTGGAGGTGTGCAGTGAGACTTGAAAGATCAGAGAACCGAAGTAAGGGAGACCCTGCCCCAGCAGGGGAGGGAGACTCCCTCCCCCAGCATCTAAAGACCAAAGATACCCCACCCAAGGGGGAAGATGGGGTGAGGGCTCAGAGTGAGGAGCAAACCCAGACCCCTCCCCGGCTTCCCTCCTTTACCATCTTCCTGGGCCACTAGCAGGGCCCTTGGGGCCCCAAGAGCAGGGGAAGGGGTGGCATCTTAGCCCCTGACAAGAAAAGCGCAGGACCCACCATACTAACATCGGCCATCTTGTCACACCTGCTTGAATGGAAATCCAAAGTAGCAGACTTATGAGAGCAAGACTGAAAGGGAAACATAATAATATCACCCTGATTCAGTGCTGTGCTCTGACAAATGACAGTGATGAAGTCATAAAGGACAAATTCTACCTTACATTACAGGCAGAGTTAGAGGGAGTACCACGCCATGACCTAACTATCGTCATGGGAGACCTGAATGCCAAGGTTGGTAAGGACAACAACAACAGAGCAATGGGAAGACACGGGTGTGGCACAATCAATGAAAACTGAGAAAGTCTTGTTAATTTCTGTAATATGAATGACCTAGTCATTGGCAGAACCCTATTTGAACATCATGAAATTCACAAACTGACATGGTGCTCTCCAAAAGCAGAGATAAGAACCACATTGACCGGATCATGGTCAATGGCAAATGGCAATGCTCACTGACAGATGTGAAAGTGAGAAGGGGTGCAGATGATAGCAGCGACCACCACCTTGTGAAGCCTTCATCAAGCTAAAACTGAGAAGTGTGGGTCTACTAATCAAGGGACATAGACAATAAGACATTTACAAGCTAAAGTCCCCTGAAATACAGAAAGCCTTTGTTCCACAATTAAAGAACAGGTTTCAAGCACTTGCAGACCTTGATGAAGAGGAGGGGAATGCAGATGAGATCAACAAGAAGTGGGACAAGGTAACAGCAATTTATAAACAAAGCAGTGAAGCCTGTCTAGGCTACAGACAGAAGAGAAGGAAGGAGTGGATTACACCCAACACGTGGAATGCCATAGAAACCAGACGAGCTCTGAAGAAAAAAGTTTTAGACACAAAATACCAGAAGCTAAAGGACAAATACTGTGAGCAGTATAGCAAGGTGCATCAGGAGGTCAAACGCCTTGTGAGAGCAGACAAATGGCATTATATTGATAATCTGGCAATGCAAGCAGAGGATGCAGCTGCTCATAGCAAACAAGGAACTGTCTACAAAATGACATGGCTTATCAGTGGTAAATGGCAGACACCACCAAACACTGTTATCAGGAACAAACAAGGCCACCTACTAACAACCGAAAAAGAACAAGAAATGAGCTGGACAGAACATTTCAAAGAACTGCTGAACAGGGAGCCACCTAAAGAGGAAGCAAATATCCAGAAGGCAGAAGAAACTCTTGACATCAACACAGACACTGCAACTAAAGAAGAGATCAGTCAAGCCATCAAATCCTTAAAAAATGAGAAAGCTCCTGGCAAGGATAACTTAAATGCAGAATTGTTCACGGTAAATCCTAAATTAGCAGCATCTATCCTGGCCCCTCTATTTACATCAGTCTGGGAAAGGGGAAAAGTGCCAGATGAGTGGACCAATGGGGTTATAGTGAAGATTCCAAAGAAAGGAACTCTCAGTGATTGTAATAACCGGCATGGTATCACACTTTTATCTGTGCCAAGCAAAGTACTGTGTAAAATCATAGTCCAGCGTATATCAGAGGCAGTAGATAGCGTTCTCAGAAAAGAGCACAGGGCCGGCTCCAGACCCCAGCGCGCCAAGCGCGCACTTGGGGCGGCGTGCCATGGGAGGGCGGCAGGCGGCTCCGGTGGACCTCCCGCAGGCATGCCTGCAGAGGGTCCGTTGGTCCCGCGGCTTCGGTGGAGCATCCGCAGGAGTGCCTGCGGGAGGTCCACTGGAGCAGCAGGACCAGCAGACCCTCTGCAGGCACATCTGCAGGAGGTCCACCAGAGCTGTGGGACTGGCGACCGCCAGAGCGCCCCCCGCGGCGTGCCGCCCTGCTTGGGGTGGCGCAATTCCTAGAGCCACCCCTGAAAGAGCAAACTAGTTTTCAGAAAGGGTGTGGATGCACAGACCAGATCTTCACTCTATGAAACATAATAGAACAGTGCTTAGAATGGCAATGGCAACTCTACATACATTTCACAGACTTTGAGAAGGCTTTTGCTAGGATTCACAGAACCAGCCTATGGCGCATTCTGTGGGCATATGGAATTCCTTTCTGTATAGTCAATGTCATCAAAAGCTTCTATTTCAACTTTACATGCAGTGTTGATCACATTGAGCTCAGTTTTGGAGTCAAAACAGGAATATGTCAGGGGTGTGTCATGTCTGCAATCCTCTTCATCATTGCCATCAACTGGCTAATGCAGCGTACAACAGAAAACATGCAAAGAGGCATTAAATGGACACTCTTCTCATTCCTTGAAGATCTGGACTTTGCAGATGATGTCACTCTCCGATCATACACCATATACAAGAAAAAGCAATGCTATGCAATGCATTCAGCCAGTAAATTGGACTGAAAATCAACAGCAGTAAGACAGATATCATGACCTTTAATATTGCCTAACCATCACCAGTACGGATAGAGGATTATGTTCTCACCAATGTAGAAACATTCACATACTTGGGCAGCACCATCAGCCAGGATGGCAGAACAAGCCAGGACATCCGGAACAAAATCAATAAAGCCAGTAACACCTTCAGGAGCTTAAATACAGTCTGGAAATCATCAAAATACAACACCAAAAACAAACTCAAGATTTATCAGAGCTGTGTACTGTCAACATTACTTTATAGTGTAGAATGCTGGGGAATGAGAAAGTATGACATGTCCAAAGTGTCTTCATTCCATGCAACCACTCAAAAATCCTCCGTATCTTTTGTTCCAGAACAATCTCAAACCAAGATCTATTGGCACAGTGCAGCCAAGAGTATCTGAGCACCATCATTGCCAGGAGGAGTTGGAGATGGATGGAAACTGCTTCGGATGGAAACTGATTCCATTGCCAGAGTAGCAATAAGATGGACACCTGAAGCAAGCAAAAACAAGGCTGCCCGAAAATGACATGGGGAAGAGCTGTGGAAGCCACGCTGAAAAACCTGGGCACAGCTGGGGAACCATTGACAGACTTGCCAGAAACAGACAGGAGTAGAAGAGCTTCATCATTGCCCTAATTGCCAGAGGCGTAATAGGAACATGGTGATGATGAAGAACTTCAGGAACATCAGAGGATGTGCTCCATAGCTGAGCAGTGGATTTTCTGACCTCTTGTCCCTGACATTTGCAGGTACAAAACCCTGCCCCCAGACAGCATTCAAGAGATGGAGAACTCCCAAGACTCCAGCAGCCTCCCTGCCCCAGGTGAGAGAGGCTAACGTAGAGGAAGGAGGGTCCCATCATCTGCAGAAGCATCTTTGGTGCTCAGATGGAGCAACAGAAGAATCTAGTTATATAGCTAGAGCTGTGGAGACAGTCTGCATGTGTTTTAAAGCAACCAAGAATACCAGGGAAATGGCTGGGGAGAGCCTGTGTAGAACGTCAGGAGAACAAAAAATAATTAAATAGACTGTGAGCACAGCTTCATTTTTTCTGAAGGACAGGGTTGGGACAAAAATGTTGAGAGAGAATGGGGTGTAATGACCTGATAGTGAATTTTTATAATGATCTCCCTCTTTCCCTCCCTTTTCAGACCCATCAAGCCTGGCTCTGCGAAAAGGTCAGAGAATTGCAAGATGAAGTACTTTTTTTTTGAGGGGCCCTTTGGCACTGAGTTGCCCCCTTCAGTGTGTATCACAGGGTAGCTGCATCCAGCAGAGGGCCTGGTAGCATGTTCCCACCCCTTGTCACTTTTGAGTGGAATTCTGCGAGGGGAAACTCCCAGAGTTTCTCTCTGATAGATCGTCTTGCAGGAAGAGATGATCTAGCTCTGAGTAAAGACTTCAAGGATTTTCCCTGTAGCTGATAGCTATCAGTTAACTAAACAGTAAATACCTCACTACATGAATCTTCTACTTGGCAATTACTTTGATACCCATTAGACGGAATCACCAAAGTAACGGTAATAAGATGTACCCTTTGGGAAATATTATAGAACTCTATAATAGTAGCCCCAAATATCACAGTCTTCAGTAGTGTCATTGCATGGCTCGGGGCTATTGCTATAGCATTAAAGCTAGGTGAAATGTTCTTCTCTTTTCTTATAACAATCAGTGGTATGACTTCAAATCTTGGAACCCAGTCCTGCACCCAATGAAACCAATCAATCAAGTTTGTCATAAAATTCACTGAGAGCAGGACTGGGCCCTTCTATTCTGCTACAACTCTCAGTGAAGTTGACCTCTGTTGTTGTCATTGGCAATTGGAAAATGTCCTTTAGTTTGGAGGGATTTTAACCAATAGACACCAAGTAAAGTTATTTGGGGGAGGGGCATAAAATGTTGGGCAAAAATACTGTGAAAAAAGAAAAAATCATAAATGTCAAAGATTTTCAAACACCTTATGAACAGAAACGTTTTCAATTTTCAACCAAAAAACCCTGCTCTAATCAGTGGCCATAAAAAACCAGAACTGGTTGGGTTTATTTGGTTTTTTACTCCCATTCTTTCAGTCAATGAACTGCAAGCGGCAACTCACAAGACAGACGGGTTAAAAGAGCTATGGCTTTACTGGAGTGTTTGAAGCAGAAGCACACAGGGTCACAGGCTCCATCACAAAACTCACTGATGAGGAGGGAGCGTGCCCAGGTTGAGAACAAGGACTCCAAAGTAACTTTCTCTGTGTTATTGAAAGAGGTAGAAAAGGCAGTAAGTTCAATTAACTTTAAACCAGGGCCACAACCTAAACACAACTCTACCAACTTCATCTCTCATTCTAGCTGTGGCAGTCATAAGGGTACTTTGCTTGAGATTGTGCTTGAGTGTGTCCCTTGGGATCTATCTTATGAGGATACAGCCATGCTCCTCTCCAGCAAATATCTATCTCGGTGATGACTTTTTCCATCAGAACCCTCAGAGGCAAATCACTGAAGCATCAACTGGCTCTGACTCTGCAGCACCAGGCAACAGGAGTGACACCAGTGAGAAATGTGGCTATCTACATACATCACAGTATTTAAAAAGGAAAGAGTATATTACAAGTGTGAACTCAGATTAAATAAATAAAAATCTGATAAAAAAAGATGATTACATTTCCCCTTTTAAATTACAGTATCTATCTGTTGCAGATGTTTGTATCAGGAGACTAATTGACAATTCATTTCTATATTCCTCTTGTCAAGCTACAATCTTGTAATATGATGACTCATGCATTCAGAGACACTGAGTACAGGAAAAAAATCCCCAAATTTGAAATTTGACCTTTCTATCAGAGATCACCCAAAGATCATCTATTTCAATTAGATTTCTATTGCCCTTGCAGCTTATGTACAAGAGAGTATGAGACCTTAATATGATTTCTCAGGTCACCAATTCTATTTATCCATGTTTAGATGCAAAAATTGCCACTGGTGAGTGAATGTGCCTGAAGCACTGCCTTAATAGCCACATCTGTTCAAACAAAGGATGATATCAACTATCATTACCATTTACTTGGTTGTGGAACATATCCCACACATAGGTTGGTAAAACAAAGTTGGTTCACTTTCATAGCATACTGCAAGGTCAGTACATTTTCATGAAAAAATGAGTTGATCAGAATGAGTGAGTTGAAATGTTTTTAATCTTATTGGGTTGGGAGTGATTAAAATTTTAATTTTTATGTATATGTTTTCAAGACTGAAATATGTATGCACCTAGACCCTGGGACAGGCACATGTTATACATTAAAATAGATATACAGAGATACACACAGTGAAAATATATTTTGTCATAACAGCCAGACTATCAGTCGTGTACTGTCTACCCTTAAGGCCATGTGTGGAGTTGGGGTAACAATGTGGTTTCCTTTTCTGCTTTTCTTAGTTAGCTGGAAATCATTAACCTGATTCAGGTATGTTTCCAATAACTAAATAGCCAAACTACTCTTGGGATTTTCTTTAACGAAATCATATGATAATGTGAAGGGGGGATTCTCTGACAGCCATTGTCATACCATCATAAGAGGGACAAGAAGAGCACAAAGACATCGTCCTCTCTTCTTACTTCTTGCCCATATGGGAGCGCATCTCATAACTTCCAACCCACCAATGCTCAGATGTAGGACACTGTGTGGAACAGAGGGACAATGTAAGTCAACAGGGTTTATATCCATTTACACACTATCTGAATTTGATTCAAGGACATCAAATGACGTATATAAATGAGATATGTCAAGAAAACCAAATTAACTCCTGCTGTAACTCCTTTGGCACCAGAGTGACTTCTAGCTCAGAGAAGCATAGCAGAGTTCCTACTGAATTGGTCATTGTTTGGCTTCCTTTTGATTTACTGCTTATGGAGTACAAGGCTCTTAGGGTATGGCTACACTGGCGATTTGCAGCGCTGGAAAGCCTCCACCAGCGCTGCAATTAGTAAGTGGCCACACCTGCAGGGCACTTCCAGCGCTGCAACTCCCTGGCTGCAGCGCTGGCCGTACACCTCACTCAGCATGGGGAATAAGGATTCCAGCGCTGGTGCTGCAGTGCTGGTCATCAAGTGTGGCCACACACCAGCGCTGTGATTGGCCTCCAGGGTATAAGGATGTATCCCAGAATGCCTGTTCAGCCACTCTGCTCATCAGGTCAGACTCTACTGCCCTGGCCTCAGGTGACCCGCCCTTTAAATGCCCCGGGAATTTTAAAAATCCCCTTCCTGTTTGCTCAGCCAGGTGTGGAGTGCAATCAGTGAATCTTTACAGGTGACCATGCCTCCACGTGGCAAACGAGCCCCAGCATGGAGCAATGGCGAGCTGATGGACCTCATCAGTGTTTGGGGGGAGGAATCTGTGCAGGCACAGCTGCGCTCTAGCCGTAAGAATTATGATACCTTTGCCCAGGTATCAAGAGCCATGCTGGAAAGGGGCCATGAGCGTGACGCGTTGCAGTGCAGGGTTAAAGTAAAGGAGCTGCGGAGTGCCTATTGCAAAGCACGCGAGGGGAACCGCAGATCCGGCGCTGCCCCCACGACCTGCCGGTTTTACAAGGAGCTGGATGCGATTTATGGGGGTGACCCCTCTGTAAATCCAAGGACCACGATGGACAGTTCAGAGCCGGTAGAGGAGGGGGAGGGGAAGGGGGAGGGAGACAGTGAGGCTACTGTGGTGGGGGAAGACACCCCGGAGTCCCAGGAGGCATGCAGTCAGGAGCTCTTCTCAAGCCAGGAGGAAGCTAGCCAGTCGCAGCCCCTGGGGCTTGGTGCAGAAGAATCACAGGAGCAGGTCCCAGGTAAGCAGCTTTTATTGCAATGCAAAGGTTTTGGGAGAGGAGGGGGGGTGGTATGGCTGCATGCCTGCATGCCTAGACATGGAATATCCCATTGATGTGGTCTATCACGTTGCGGTAATCTGCCTCTGTAATCTCTTCAAAAGTTTCTGCAAGAGCATAGGCAATTCGCATCACCAAGTTTAAAGGGAGAGCCAGTGTGGTCCCTGTCCCAGTCAGGCTAACGCATCCGCGCCACTGTTCCAGGAGGGGTGGGGGAACCATGGCTGAACACAGGCAAGCTGCATAGGGGCCAGGGCGGAATCCGCATTGTTGTAGGAGACACTCCCTTGCTTCTTTGGTAACCCGCAGCAGGGAGATATCTTCAAGTATTAACTCCTGTGGGAAATGGAGGGAGTGTTTCAGTGCTGCTTTCCCCAAGTGCTGCTTGCTGCCTGCCTTTAACAAAGCCCAAAAACAGGCACTGTACCCATGAAGCAAAAAGCACCCCTGCGCAAGCAAACCGCGGCAGGAACCCCAGGGTTAATTCCTGAGGGACATGGCAGTGCTGCTATCCCCAAGTGCTGCTTGCTGCCTGCCTTTAACAAAGCCCAAAAACAGGCACTGTACCCATGAAGCAAAAAGCACCCCTGCCCAAGCAAACCGCGGCAGGAACCCCAGGGTTAATTCCAGAGGGACATGGCAGTGCTGCTTTCCCCAAGTGCTGCTTGCTGCCTGCCTTTAACAAAGCCCAAAAACAGGCACTGTACCCATGAAGCAAAAAGCCCCCTGCCCAGGCAAACCGCGGCAGGAACCCCAGGGTTAATTCCTGAGGGACATGGAGGTTTTATTGACTACTACCCTCACTTACCATTTCTGGGAGGCTGTGAATTCTCTAGCTGTGTTTGAAATGTCTGAGGAATGCTACAGTGTGAGATTTGAAACTAACTTCAGATTATACACAATGCAGGCTCTATTAAAATGTATCATTTGCTGTATTTTTATAGTGTCCTTGACTAGTCCTGGTCCGGTGTTATCAGTGACTGAAAGAAAGCTTCAAAACCTAAGAAGGAAGCCTAACAAAAGCAAGGAAGATTTGGTGAAGGCAGTTATGAACCAGTGTGCAACAGAGAATAAAACTGCGCAGGAATGGAGAGAAAGGATGCAGAACTGGAAGGAAACAGAAAGCAGGAGAAAGGCGTTGATGCTGAAGAAAACCACGAGGCAGCTTATAAACCTCATGGCACGCCAAACAGACTGTATGCAGTCACTGGTAGCAATGCAGGCAGAGCACTACCGTGCCAAACCCCCACCCTCCCAAACCTCTTTCCCCTATGCACCAATGTCAGCTCCAAGTCCCGTTCCCCAGCATCCAGGTTCTTACCTATACCATCACCAGCTGCCCCCGACACCTGTACGGTCACCTATGAGCCCAGAGAACTACGACCCTTACCCTCTGCACTCAACCCCCATCACCATGCAACAGTACAATCCTGAGGTGCACAACAGCACTCCTGGCAGTACATATGCAAAACTATGAATGTACAGTTCAACAACCAACCCCCCTGCCCGTTTATTTGTTTTTTTTAAATAAATGATTTCTTTGATTATGAAACAGTTTTTATTATTGCATAAAGTGAAAGATAACAAACCCCAAGGAAAACACAGGTAACAAACAGCAAGGAAAACACAGGCACTTAAAAGCACTGTAACCAGTGCACGTCACTCCTGGTCAAGGCAAAAAACATTACTGTTGGCTTTCAGCCTCAAATTCCTCCCTCAAGGCATCCCTAATCCTTGTTGCCCTGTGGTGGGCGTCTCTAGTAGCCCTGCTGTCTGGCTGTGCAAATTCAGCCTCCAGGACTTGCACCTCGTTGGTCCATGCCTGGCTGAATGTTTCACCCTTCCCTTCACAAATATTATGGAGAGTACAGCACGCGGATATAACCGCAGGGATGCTGCTTTCCCCCAAGTCTAGCTTCCCATAAAGCGCCCGCCAGCGCCCCTTTAAACGGCCGAAAGCACACTCCACAGTCATTCGGCACCGGCTCAGCCTGTAGTTGAAACGGTCCTGGCTCCTGTCCAGCTTCCCTGTATAGGGTTTCATGAGCCAAGGCATTAATGGGTAAGCGGATCACAATGGGCATTTCAACGTCCCCTACTGTGATCTTTCGGTCTGGGAAAAATGTCCCTTCCTGCATCTTCCTGAACAGGCCACTGTTCCGAAAGATGCGTGCATCATGCACTTTTCCAGGCCAGCCTGTGTAAATGTCAATGAAACGCCCACGGTGATCCACAAGCGCCTGGAGAACCATAGAGAAATACCCCTTGCGATTAATGTACTCGTAGGCTAGGTGGGGTGGTGCCAGAATAGGAATATGTGTCCCATCTATTGCCCCTCCACAGTTAGGGAAACCCATTTCTGCAAAGCCATCCACAATGTCCTGCACATTCCCCACAGCCACGGTTCTCCTTAGCAGGATGTGATTAATGGCCCTGCAAACTTGCATCAAAACGATTCCCACGGTCGACTTTCCCACTCCAAACTGGTTCCCGACCGATCGGTAGCTGTCTGGAGTTGCCAGCTTCCAGATTGCAATAGCCACACGCTTCTCCACCGTCAGGGCAGCTCTCAATCTCGTGTCCTTGCGCCGCAGGGTGGGGGCGAGCTCAGCACACAGTCCCATGAAAGTGGCTTTTCTCATACGAAAGTTCTGCAGCCACTGCTCGTCATCCCAGACTTGCATGACAATGTGATCCCACCACTCACTGCTTGTTTCACGAGCCCAAAAGCGGCGTTCCACGGTGCTGAGCATTTCCGTTACCGCCACAAGCAATTTCATGTCACCCGCATTAGGCAAATCCAGATCATCATCGGACTCCTCACTGTCACTTTGGAGCTGAAGGAATAGCTCAACTGCCAAACGTGATGTGCTGGCGACAGTCATCAGCAAAGTCCTCAGCAGCTCAGGCTCCATTTCACACAGAAAGCGTGCTGCACTCACAATGGCTAGAAACGTGAACGGAGAAACTGTACTGCTGGGAAGTGAAGCGATGCACCACGGGGCGTTGGAACAGGAAGCGGAATGACCCACACACTTCCTTCCCCTTCCCACAATACTCAGTGGCAAAACGGCGCCAAAACAGGACAAGGTGCTCTGTGGGATAGCTGTCCACAATGCACCTCTCAGTACAGCGCTGCAAATTCTGCAAATGTGGCCACACTGCAGCGCTGGTAGCTGTCAGTGTGGCCACACTGCAGCGCTGGCCCTGCACAGCTGGACGACCAGCGCTGCAAACTACCAGCGCTGCAACTCGTCAGTGTAGCCATACCCTTAGTTTGCATCTTACTTAGGCTACCTCTGCACTTGGAACTAGGCGTGTGATTCCCAGCTCAAGCAGACATACTCATGCTAGCTCTTATCTGAGCTAGTGCACTAAAAAGAACAGTGTAGCCACAGTAACATGGGCAGCGGCAGCAACAGCCCTGGCTACCACCCAGAGTAAGTACCCATTGGGTCCAGGTGTTTTTGTATTCAGAGCAACTAGCCAATGCTGCCACTCAGGGGCAGCTCTAGCAATTTCGCCGCCCCAAGCACGGCGGCACGCCACGGGGGGCGCTCTGGCGGTCGCCGGTCCCACGGCTCCGGTGGACCTCCTGCAGACGTGCCTGCGGAGGATCCGCTGGTCCCGTGGCTCCGGTGGAGCATCCGCAGGCATGCCTGCGGGAGGTCCACCGGAGCCACGGGACCAGTGGACCCTCTGCAGGCACGCCTGCGGGAGGTCCACCAGACCGGCAGAGCACCCCCCGCGGCATGCCGCCCCAAGCACGCGCTTGGCATGCTGGGGCCTGGAGCCAGCCCTGCTGCCACTGCCTGTGCTACCATGGCTACACTACTAGTGCACTAGTTTGATGAGAGCTAGCATGAGTATGTCTACTTAAGTTGAGAACCACACCTCACATTTCTGTCTGAAGTGTACACAGTGAACAAGATTCGGATTTCACACAAGAATAGATTAGAGCAACTCTATCCAAGCCTATGGGGTTACTTGGGTTCTACACCAATGTTGGGGAGATCAGAACCCAGCTACCAAATGATGGATTTTAATGACTTGTTAAATCTACTCTTTTGTCGAGGTCAGTCAGCAGACACAGAATCTGACTTAAGAAAAGATGGGGGATTAATGTATGTAGCGTCAACAGAATTTTCTATCACCTCGGTGCTATGATTCAGCATTAGTAATGTAACTAGTGTAAGACTTGTGTAAGAAAGGAGAGTTTATGTAAGGAGGAAGGACATCCTTCATGGAGTAGAATGGTTGAGTGGGATCATAATAGGTGGAGTTGTGGCCTAAGCCTGCTCTCATTGAAATAAGGGGACCTGATTCTCCATCATTTACATCACAGCAATTGTACATCATTCTAACTCTATTGATAGAATTGACGTTACTCCTGATTTACATTAATGTAAGAAGAAAATGAGTATCCCATTGACTCCCTGGAAGATATGATCAGGCCCTCATTGCCATCAGCTTACATGTGCAGGTATACTGTTCTCAATCAAAGGCAAATTGCCAAGGTTTTCTTTACCATTTCATCAGTGGTTGGCTAATACTGTCTGTAATACTAAGTTGACTAACACCTAGTTCCACTTTTGGGAGCATGAGTCTGCTCAGGAAACCCAGAAGTTGCTTTTGCTCTGGAATGATTATTTCTTCCTTGCCTAAATATTAAATACTCTGCACTGAGATATGTATTTTCATCTGTTTTCTTTATACAACTGGAAGAAACTAGTAAAAAACTTTTCTGGCAGATTCAATAATTTACACATTTTTACTATTAAAAGGTTTTTGTTTTTTTTGTATTCAAACTAAATTAATCATAACAAGCAACAATTGATCTAATAACTGCAATTTTGTGACTCTCTTCATTTCATTGCAGTTTGTTTGATAAAATACAAAGGTTTGCCCTAGCCTTGATAGAGAGTAAAGTTCTGTTCCCAAAGCATTTTTTTCTTCTAAAATATGGTTTCTTAGAATTTTAAGACTATTGAACATGCTTAAGAACTAAAAAAAGCCAGCTTTTTAGGTCAACATTTTAAAGAGTGATTAGTAATTTTGAGCGCCTCAGTTTTTGGACTGCCAATTTAAGACACCCTTCTGATGACCCATGCTCAGCATTTTCTGAAAATCATACCCTTTTAAGGTGTCTCAAGTTGGACTGTAAAAAATAGAGACATACAAAATCATTAATCGCTTTTGAAAATCTTAGCCATAATAAGTGAGGGGTTCTGAAAATAATCAGGTAAAAGCACTGGTTTAAACCAGAAATAGCTTGTACAGGTACTCTGCAAACTTTCCAAAATAGTTCAAATATACTTATGGAAAAATTGCATAGAAAATAATAGAGATTAAACTAAATGGATTCTATAGAAATTACACTAAAAGCATCTTTCATTTAATGACAGGTTTCAGAGTGGTAGCTATGTTAGTCTGTATCAGCAAAAACAACGAGGAGTCCTTGTGGCACCTTAGAGACTAACAAATTCATTTGTGCATAAGCTTTCATAAGTTTTAGCCCACGAAAGCTTATGCCCAAATAAATGTGTTAGTCTCTAAGGTGCCGCAAGGACTCCTCATTGTTTTTGTCATTTAATGGACTTTTTTTTTATAGAACCATCTTATAGAATATTATAGCAGAGATACAATTTTCTGTTAAATTCCAGAAGATGTTTCATAAAGAATATAGAAAACCCTTATTGAATGTTTCTATACATTACCATACTGTAAAGAATAATGCAAAAATGTTTCCCTGCTGTAGCTGTCAGCTGGGTAAAACTTTTAAAATAACAGTAATTCTGTGATGTGCAATAGATCACCAAGTTCATTTCTATTGGGGACATAAGATACCATTTGGACTCAAGCCTTCAGAGATCAACAGCTAACACACCAGTCCTATGGTTTTCTAATCCTGCGTACCCTATTCTGCTATTTTTTTCAGCTAGCTCTGTACTGGCAGGGGGGTTACGACTAATTACATTATTGCTACATCCTAAAACAGTAGCTATTAATGGAAATATATTTTTCCCCTATAAATCAATGGAGAATAATTTAAAATGCTCAGAAAAGCAGCTCTAATCTGGTCTATATCCCACTATCAGCTGGCTTTGTAAGGTCTTGTTTTATGATGTCCCCCACATCCTGCCTTTCACCTGACTATATCTCTGTTCACTCCCCTTGTGGATAAATGATTGCTAGCTATAATCTGCAGTAAAGCTGTTACATCTGTACCACATGCGTTGCTTTATTCTAGGTCAACTTTCACCTCCTGGGCATTGCCAAGACTAGATGTGTTGTCCCTGAACTTCTGTGCTTTTCAATCCATCATCTCAGGATCAGTTACAAGGTTTGCCTTTACAGTGCTGGATCTAGTGCTTCTCTGCGTCCCTGGTGACCTGCAGAAGGAGCACACACCTGATGAGAAAGTAAAAACGACAGGAACAGTTTGAGTAATGTATGTATTGAAGGAGCAACTAATACACACAAAAAAAGAAAGGGGGAGAGAGAAATAAAATTGCTAAATTATCGAAAGTGTGATAAGGAACAGATATGGTAACACAATCTGCTCCCTCTCCTTTTACTTCTCCTTCTCAAATTTCCTTCTCACATACCTACTTACACAAATCTTTTCTTACAAACGTCAACACCTGAAACCTGGATTCTGCCCTCCGTTGCCCAGGTATTTCAAGCTGGAGCTGTGATTTTTCGGCCCCTCTATTTCCCCTACCCTGCCCCAGCAGCAAAAGCATAGAGCCTGCATCATTCATGTGGAATATAAACGGTGGAGAGGAAAAGAAGACAATCAACTTCTGTGTAGTCAGAGGGTCTCAGTTTTTGTTTTGGGGGTGTTGGAGGAAAAGCATAATGAGTTAAGTCATTTGAGAAGGGGATTGTGATTTATCATTTCATTCATTGTATTGTAAGATTATTACTATCATTATCATATTAGTCTACTCTTAGCCCCTTTCTTAAGAGAAATCTAAAAGCACTTGAAAAAATATTAATTAAGCTTCACAAAAACCTTAGAAGGTAAGTAAGCACTATTATCCCCATTTTACAGAAGAGTAATGAAATGGCACGGAGAGGTTTCTACAGCGGGAAATACTCTCACTTATTTCATACACATGGGTAATTCACCAGATATTTTAAGGGCTGTTAGATGAGGGCCAAAGTTTCCATCACATAAAAAATGTGAATCCCCATCCTTCTGTATGAAGGAGGCATACCAGTAAAACACTACTACACTGACCCAACAATGTGATCCACTCGGGCAGACTCTTACACCTGTACAGAGTTCCACTGAAGATAATGGAGTTCTATAAAAGGTCATAGATCATAGTGAAAATTTAGGGACTACCTTGTCAGCAAATGCCTTGCAAGGTAAACACATGTATTAAGAATTTGCCAGATTGTGATCTTAGTGTTGTTTCATGTGTATATCTATTTTTAAAACAGCCATTACTGGAGTTAAGCCCCTTTATATAGACAAATGGAAGTTTCAAAAGGTTTGGGAGAGTAACCTGACACTTGAGTGCCATTTTTTGGTCATCTTGAGTTTGTGCTGAAGTACCACAGCCTGTCACAACCTACTTATGTTTCAATCATTATTGAAATGCCTCTGATCTGCCCATGATGCTAGCCTCCATTGCCCACTTGTTACATTTTCAAACAAGCACCTTTGTGCTTTCTTCCATGCTGCGCTTCATGGTTGGGAGGAGCTTCCCATAAAATACACAAAACTAGCACACTATCCACCTTCAAATCTAAAACTCTCCTTTGCTTGACAATAGCTAGGCTGCTAGTGTGCTGAGACCACTTCCGATTATGCTGACCAGTATCGTCTCATCATTTCCTTGTACTCTCCCATCAGTCCGTATCCAATTGCTGTCTCTTGTCTTGCACTTAGATTGTAAGCTCTTTGAGGCAGGGGGCTGTCTTTTTCGTCTGTGTTTGTACAGACCCTGGCACAATTGGGTCCATGGCTATGGCTACAGAGCACTATCTCAATTCAAATAATTGATAGATTTAATAAGCAAATTTGTCAGTCTCTTTAAATAAATTGAATTACATGATCTTAAAAATCATAGATCCTCTGGTTTTGGTCCCTTGCACAAAGTAACTCAGCAAGTAGTGGCAATTCCAAGATTAGAATGAAGGAGTCTTGATTCCCGCATTGCTGCTGTACATGCTGTCTCGGACGCACTTATATTTATGGTCAACAGAAGTTTTTTACACGAGTTTTGGGGTTTTTTTTGCTATGGATATTTAATCAAATTACTGTAATCATCAACTAATAATTGTAAATCATAGGCACGATCCTTCCAACTCTTTACTTAGGTGAGTAGTCCCAATGAAATCAATGTGCAGCATGAGTCAAGTGTGTAAGGATTTGCAGGCTTAGTCCTCTCTACCTATTGCTAAAGTCTGTTGTCTGGTTTATTCAGAGCTGTAGTGAGAATTTTCACTATTGCCAACCCCCCACCTTCAAAAATCATGAGTCAGGCCTCAAAAAAGATGACACTGAATTAAAATAATAAAATATTATAAAAATAATAAATTTGTGGTTCTTTTCTCTTGTCTTTTGGTATCTGAGCCTTTCACATGCACTCAGGTCATGTTTTCATGCTTTTCTCTAAACTTTTTATTTAAAACTTAAAGCTAAGATTCTCATGAAAACTATTTGTCTCCAGAATCTGAGGATTGAAGGAAAACATCAAATATCACAAGAGAGCAATAAAATCACAACAGTTGACAACACTGATTTTTTGCAAGACTGATACCATGAGCAATATCAAACTAACATGTTTCCATAAAAGATCCATTACCCATCAGTGCATTAGACTGTTTGTTTTAAGGCTAGTTTTGAGAGAGCTGTTACAGTTTAATTCAAAGAAAAATGTATCCTGGAACCATTTAGAAGCAAAAGTTTTTTGATGCACAGAAAACATTGACACACAAAATGCTTTACAGATTTTTTTATTTGTTGCAATTAAAATACTGGTGCCTTAAATAGGATTCCAGTTTTGTTTCCAACCCATCCACAATCTTTCCCCTCATATTTTTTCTATTAAACAAGCTAATGAAGTAGCAGGTAATTGTGATAGCTACCCTACAGCTCTCTTACTCTCTCTAAAAATAATAATAATAATATTAAAAAAAAACAGGTCCACAAAGCATATTATCTATTCAAATCAAAAGACTTTAGGGTATTTGGGAAGCATGAGACTCTGCAAAGTTTGAATGAGATGAACTGTTGGCAAGCTTTCAAACTTATTTGCAGAAAAGGACCTCTTTTGTAAAAGTCTCCCCAGGAGTAAGACAGTTAGGCACCTGCCAGTCGCCTGCAGTGGCACCATCCCACTGTGATGTTAATGAGATGAACGAGAGCACTACCGAGAGCTGCAATAATTACAGGGTGAAGAGCTTGTCTTTTCCTGGACCTCCTCTCTGGGCTGCCTGTTCTTTAAAGCAGGGTCTTTTGTAATACTAATTACAAATGTTAATTAAACATTTCTTTGGAATTTTGCCCTCCATTAATAGGTCAGATAAACAGGGAATAGCAATGACAGACACAAGTCATTAGCAGCTGTTTGAGAAAAATACAGTTTATTTGCTCCCTTGTAATTTTTCTTCCTGCTTTGAGATATTAAACTGATACTCCAAGCACTGAAGTATAGTGTTTGCTTTTTTTAATACAATAAAATACCAATAGTTTCAAAGATAATGAGAATATACAGCTAGATATTACCATTTTACTTACATTGAGAAGGCTTTACTTTGCAAGTAATACCATTAATTTCAGTAGAACTGCTTGAATAAGGCCAGATTCTGTCTCCCTTAGTCAAGCTGAGTAATTGCTATTACATATATCTTTCCACTGATTTCATTATTATATCACATGAGAAATGTTAGCAGAATCTGGCCCATAGTAAGGTACTATTCAGCATGAGGAAGGGTAGCAAAATCATGCCCTATATTTATTATTAATTATACTATTAGCAGGCCTAATCTGTTTTATGCACTCCTTAGTCTATACCATTCATTTCAATAATAGTTTTGTCTGCCTAAGAATCAATTTCAAGATTTGCCCCATAATTATTCATCATGGACATACCTAATTAGGTCACACTAAGAACAGACTCAGACCAACTGATGAATCTGTGACAAGTTTTGATAGAATCAGAAGATCACCCCAACCCTCTCTTTCTACCTTCACTTTAGAAGGAAAGTCACAACATAGCAACCAGGCAGACCTGCCATTTCTGAAACACTCCAATAAGCCCCACAAAACTTACCTACTGCCCATGGCCCTAACATTAACGGAAACAGAAAACAACATTTTCACTACTTGCAAACCCCATCACATGTGGCAGCCCCTCTATACTAGCACAACCTCTGTGGAAATGAAATCTCACCAGCTTTTTGAAGGGCAAAGTTTCCATTCAGTAGGACCCAGAAAGTAGACTAGCAGACCTGCTTCCTCCTGAAGTTGCCACCCCAGCTGAGGGGTAAAATAAACTGGCCAATTCTAAGGGTAGAAATGGGGAGAGGTCTAACCAGTCTCACTCTGAAGACTGCCACAAGAGGAAAGTTCAAATGGTTACCAAACCTCTCCCCAGAGATCCTGCTGCCTTCCTGGAAGTTTATTCATGCTAAACTTACCCTTGACATCTTTTGTGGTTCACCCGTCTCTAATTCTTTAGCTCCTGGATTCAATCTCCTTTGACTCCTGATCATTATTACTCAGAGGTGCCCACATCTTTCAGGATCCTAACATAAGTAGGTAATTTGTGGTGTAAATGTGAATCTTAAATGGAAGACTCACAGATTTTAATCCCAGAGGGACCATTTTGATAATCTAGCTCAATCTCCTACATAATACAGACTTTAGAACTTAATTCAGGAATTCCTGTATCAGGCTATATCTTCTGGATGAAATAGAGTATATCTTTTAAGACAAACATCCAAACTTGACTTAAAGACTTCAAATGATGGAGAATCCACTACATTCCTTAGGAAGGTTCTGCAATGATTTATTACCCCAGCTGTGAAAATGTGCACTTTATTTCCAGTTTAAATGTATCTAGCTTCAGCATCCAGCCACTGGATCATGTTCTGCTTTGTCTTCTAGATTAAGGAGTCCTTTTTTACCAGAAATGTTACCCCTGTAGGTATTTCTAGACCAGGACCAAGTCACCTTTTAACCTTCTCTTTGATACGCTAAATAGATAAAAAGAACAGGAATATTTGTGGCACCTTAGAGACTAACAAATTTATTTCTCCATAAGCTTTCGTGGGCTACAGCTCACTTTTTCTTAAGTCTCACACAGTGAGAGGAGGAGCCTCCTGAGACAAGGCAAAAGTTATTACTGCACTCAGACTCCTCCAACTGTTATAGTAAAGTTCTATACCATTTAACAGAAAATGATAATTTTCCTGTAGGCTTTTTAAAGCATCCTATAAAATATAATAAAGCATTATATTTTATATACAGGATTCTATATGATTTAAAAAAAAAAAAGCAAGCCCAGGTGCAGTGGGGCTCTGTTGTTTTTCCCCCAGATGACTTCTGTGGAGCAATGCCAATGTACACCAGAAGAGAATCCAGCTCCATGAACTTAGGAAGATATACAAATCCACCTCTAATTTATAAGGGTTTAGAAGAAACTTTACCTGTCAGTGGGCTATGCTATTATTGCCTATGGTGCCTATTATTGCCTGTGGTCTGTGCCACAGCATCTGGCACAGACCACAGGTAAAGATGCAACACCAGGCTAGATGTACCACTAGTATGATCCGGTATGGCAATTCCCATTTGCTATCACTAGAAAAGGTTTCATTCGTCAATAAATTCCATAGGTTTTTAAGAATAATGTATACAGCCTCTATTGGTTTCATCCCTATTAAATTTTACAAGACTTTACAATAAGGGGAGGCCACAGCAGGGAATCTAAGGCAGTTTTACAGGAGTGCTGGGAGAGTCTCTGAATCAACACATCCGCTCATGTCACCCCATCCTCTCATGTGGGAATGTGCCTGGCCTCCAGCAGAGCAGGGCTTGCAGGAAGCCTGCGCCACCATAACCCCTCCTTCCACCAAACAGACTCTCTGCGGTTGGAGACTAACAGCCTGGCTTGCAACCTAGCCTAAAAGCTTTGTTATGTTCATACCAGCCTCCAGTTATGTCAACATTATTCTAATGAGCCTCAATCTTCAAACTGACTGAACCATCGCACTGGGATAGAGCTTTGAATACAACATTTTGGACCAGGCGCAGTTCATCTAGTCCAATTTTGTTTTCATCATTCTGGCCTTTAGAAGTTATTTGAGAGGAAAATACTTTTGTTCTCACTGTTTCCAAATGCTGTCTCTGCTTCTCTAATTCCAGCACCGATCTAATGTAAAAGAAATTTACTCCGCTTACAAATGTGTACGTGTTCCTGTGGGTACATAAATTGAAGAGGCAGAGAGATACATAGTTTTAAGAAGCAAGCACTGCACATGTACTCAGTGCTTTTTTATAGACCTTTTTAGTGCATACACTTACTGTGAATGCATGGTTTATTGTGTCAATGGTCTGTGGATAATACTCCCTATATACCTATTGGCATGATAAATTATAATGACTTTATATAATAAAGTTAAAACCCTAACACAAATGCAAAAAAGCAAGGAAATTTTATCCCTAACACATCCCTGTTGTGTCTAAATTGGAGCTGTGTGTACCCATCATTTTAAAAAAATGTGACATGAATGTAAAAATTTTGAACATCTTGTGCATTCTGAAACTTCTCCAGCTTTCAACAGATTTGGCCTATTTTCCATCATTTCACAAGAATTTGGGGAAAATGTTATCCTTGATCTCATTGACAACTATTCTGTATTCCAATGAGTCGAATAACATGTTGGGGGGGGAAATCTAGTTTGGGTGCTTATACCATTGATCAACATGTTAATAACAGAAGAATGTCAGCTCATGTACCACCAGTTAACCCTACAGTGTGATGCATGTGACACTGACACCCATGAAGGAGTTATGTTCCAGCTTTTGGAAGCTGCTAGGATCAGTGGCATGCTTTAATATACCTCAGCCAAGAAGAGTTTTTGTTTGTTTTGTTTTCTGAATAGGAAATGCTTCTAGCTGTGTTTCATTCTAGCTGTGTGGCGTACTGATTGTCAGCAGGACTGGGAATCAGGAGAAAAGGCTCTACCACAGATTTCTTTTGAAACACTGAACAAGTCACCTGGGCCAATATTTTGCAAACTGTTCTTGGATATTTCATTTTCTAGGTGCTGGACCACTTGAGCCTGACTTTCAGAGATGCTAAGCATAATTCCAACTGGTAGACAGCAGAAATGCAAGTGGCTCAGTGCCTCTGAAAATCAAGTCCCAATGTCTCTTAAATTTAGCTTCTCCTCAATGTATTCAGCTTGAATTAGGATATCAGAATCTGATCCTATTCTGGTATTTTTCATACTCACCTCTGGAATCTTTAATTATTGCTCCAAAAATATTTCTCACCAATATGTATCTTACCCCTTCCAACACAAGAAAAGGTAAGAAAACATTTGCATTTTATTAACTGGATCTGAAGGTAGGGGCAAGATTTTCCTGACCTAAAAGGGAAAAGTTTTCAAATTGTTGCAAAGGAAATCAACTGAGAGACTTCCACTGCCTTTAGCGGGGGATAAATGACTAAATTATCAGTGATCAGATGGACAAAAGAAAATCTAGTAACAGAAATGGATGGGGTTTCTGACCCCACCATGCTACAATGGGAGCTTCTGAATCACCATACATAGTATCATACTATTTACCTATTGTGAACCAATGGATCGAGTGCAACTGGCTGTACAAAATAAAATGATGTCAGTGCTGCAAGAATATATGATGCCAGCATTGGTTTCTTGGAAGTGCCATTACTAGAGCGGGTTGGGATTTTTTTAACAAAATGTTTTTTCATCAAAAAATGCCAATTTGTCAAAACTAAAACTTTTCCGATGAATTTTTCAACTTGGAAAAATGTAGATTTTTTTAATTGTCAAATTGTTTTGTTCCAACATTTTTTAAATGAAAAATTCCAGTTTTCTGGTGCAAAATGACTTTTCATTCTGAAACATAAGATTAAAAATTAAAATACAAAATTGTAGAAATCAAAACATTTCAAAATTATCAAACTGAAACTTTTTTGTTGACCTGAACTGATTTTTTTTTTGTATTTTCAATTCACATTTTTTTTCAAGATGTTGATTTTTCATCCCAATTCAGAAAGGGAAATTTTTTCAATATCTCAGAAATGTTCACAAGGCAAGAAAACAGCTTCCCACAATGATCTACTCTATGGCTATTGAGAATGTTGGTAATGTGCATTTTTAAGCACTCGTGGTATGATGCCTGGGAAGAATTTCAAGAGCATTCACATAGGAAGCAATGGGCATCCTGAGATTTTTGGCATAGTTGCAAATATGAATTTTACAATCTGAACAAATAAACAGCTCTGGCTGCAAGCAGAGAGTGATGTTTTCTTGGTACTGTCACTGGAATGTAAGATACCACAATACAAAATAAAAGTAACTTTTCTTTATAGAGGGGAAAAAATAGACCAATATTACTATTTCTGGCTGTGAAACTAAAGCTGTGAAAACGTCATTCTCTCCAATGACTGTGCTTTGCTGCGTGACTCCCACTGTATTAGCAGCATTCATACTGCCCCGTACTTAGGGTCTATTTGTGTCCATAAGGCCTGTGCCGGTGCACCGGGGAACTACCCCAGTGCAGCTAGCATCCCAGCAGTCATTGAAAGCCTCAAAGAAGCACAATGCAACCAGAGTCTCTGAAGTGCACAGTAAGAATAGATCCATTGCTATACATCTTAAGGGGATGCAGGGTTGTCAAAGGTCATTCCGCAAGGTTGCCCTGTTGGTGTGAGGATGGATGCTGCAATTACCTCATATGTCATTCTCTGGGCAGCAACAATCCCGCGATCTGGTTCTGGGTGATGGGGTACAGCCCTCTAGCTGTGCCTCTTGGTGTGTCCACTCCCTTCCAAGGGATATAAAGCAGTTCAAACAAAATGGAAATTCTTCCATTGCCCTCAAAAGGCCAGGCCCTCTTCCTTGTGCTGGGGCTTTCAACAGATCAGCCTGTTTTCTTCCTCAGAGGGGTCAGGCTGGTGGCATTCACACACTTACTTCAGTTAGTGCCACCAGTCGGGGAGCTCTGGGCCCTAGCTCTGCTTCCTTCCAAGTACAACCCTTATTGCACTGAGCTCCTCCTTGCACTGAGCTCAGGCCTGGCAAGCCTCACCGGGCTGATTGTGACCACAGGAGTCCCTTAACTCCTGTTTTCCTGGTGGGTGGTAGGGGAGGTCACCTGGCCCACCAAAATGGGGCATTTATTTCCACCACTAAAAGAGATTGCTGGCTGATACAGGGGGAGGTCAGGTCATGGCTCCATCTATTTCCAGCTTCTTTACTGGGTGGCTAGCAGCACCAACTCGGAACAGCTTTCGTACTCAGAGAAGTGCAAAGAAGGACCACAGTTATGGATTCTCCATGAGGAGCTAGACAAGTGGGATCCTTGTGCCATGCCCTCTTCTGCAAATCCACACAGTGGTTGGGCAGATCATGTTCCATAGGAAGATTGTGGGAAATCTTTATAACTTAAGCAGTACACACTGGGAAGTATAATAGGCTGGTTTGCGACAGTGGTCAGTGCTGGAAATAGAAAAGGAATAAGCTAACTCTGTAGTGGAAAAGAATGAGGTAGGGAAATTGCACAATCTTCTGAGAAAATGTAATGCTCTGTTCTTGTTATTCAGTGATAAATTACACCATCAGATATGCAAAATCACTTCTGAAAAAGAACCTTTCATCATGAAAATGCAAGTTTACATTTTCATAATTGACTCACGTAGTAGAACTTTTGTATAAACCATGACATAGACTCTCAAGTTACTGCATGGCAAAGGCACCAAATTCAATATACAGAAAAAAAGATGATGCATCATCATTCAAAATAGATGTTACCAAAGCACGTGCACAGGAATATCCATATGTGGATATGATCTGCTCCTCCCACAACACACAGTCACATACCACCAACAATTACTAAGGGGTGTTTTTAAAGATACGATTCCATATTTAATATTGTAGTTGTATTGGAAGCACGGGGTGATTCATCAACCACCATTCATGTAAAAAGAAGCAAAAGAAATGACAAAGATTAGAAAACAATCTGTTCTTCATAGTAGATCTGATTCTGCTCCCACTGAAGTCATTGGCAAAACTCATTTTCATCAACGTGAACAGGATCAGTTCAAATAGGGAATTGTACAGGGGCTGAGGAAATTGCTGATTTTATGTGCCATTCTTATGTGAAATTTCAGCTAGCAAAGTCATCTCATTCTTTGATCACAGCTCATCAACTTAGGACTGAAAAAAAGTCTCTGCCAGTCTCATTCAGAAGGGACACAATTGGGTCCTATCCCGCTCTGGAGGGATTTTTTTCCCTATAGAGCTGCAGACTGCAATAACTGCCACCGAGGCTTAAGATTACCATTCAAGTGCCCTCAACAGCCCTTTTGGGCTAAAGTCCATTGTACGTTTAAAAAACGTGATTTTATTGTGATCTCCTTGCCAGTGGGTGATATGGATCTTCAGCTCCTGAATAATAACTCTAGCCTTTAATTCACCTTTTCAGAAAATGAATTCAATGCTAGTGAAAACTATCAAATCCATATCTTGGGAAACTAAAGTCAATTTATTTCTAGACCAGATACAATATGGAATGAGGCAATGCAAACTCCTCAAACATTGTACTGCCAATAGCCTTCAAAATTGACCAGTTGGGTTGTCTCTAGAGGTGAGTGAAGGTTTCAAGTCACCATCTAAATTCAGTCCTTGGGATCTCTCTTTTGAAACTGAGATTAGAAGAGTAAGCTCATGCCAAATAGCCTGGGGAGTTTTGTGTGTGATATGGACACTTGTGCCCTATGAACTGGACTGAGTTCACCTTATTAATTTTCTGTACATATCTATAGGTTCATTTTTCTTCAGTATTTCTTTCCATCAATCTCAGAAAGCCCTCTCTCTCTGTGACAATGTCCATAACCCTAAGGCAGGCAGTAAAGCATCTCTACCACTCCAATGCCTCCCAGCATTGAATGCAAGAGTTACAGTAGAAATATACTTGGCCCAGTGTTCCTTTAAATCATCCCATATGGCCTATCTCTTGCATTTAGAATACATTATGAGCCAGATCTTCATCTGATGTAAATCAATGTGCCGAAAGAAATTCATTTCTGTGTCCATATTCCAATGATTTTGTGCACTGTTATTTTCCACTCCCATGTGCAATAATTTTATCTGTTAAAGTATTTTTAAGAGAGACAAGGTGAGGAGGTAATATGTTTTATTGGACTGACTCCTGTTGGGGAGAGAGACAAGCTTTCAAGCTACATAGAGCTCTCAGTTCATAGGGCACAACAATCCACATCACACAAATCTCCCCATGCTATTTGGCATGAGTTTACTCATCTAGTCACAATTTCAGCAGAGAGAAGAAGGACTGAATTTAGATGGTGACTTGAGTCTGCAGTTACCTCTAGAGGCAACCCTGATGGTCACTTTTGACGCCTAGTGGCAGTGCAATGTTTAGGGCAGCTCACACTATCTCAGTCCATACTGCACCCGGTCTAGAAATAAATGTACTTTAGTTTCCCAAGATATGGATTTGATCGTTTTCACTAGCATTGAATTAATTTTCTGAAAAAGGT
Organism: Mauremys mutica; assembly: GCF_020497125.1. Classification (NCBI taxonomy): domain Eukaryota; kingdom Metazoa; phylum Chordata; order Testudines; family Geoemydidae; genus Mauremys; species Mauremys mutica. The sequence goes on along the minus strand of NC_059073.1, from coordinate 126,704,396 downwards.
GAATTAATGACTCAGTGTAGATCAAAAGCTTCTCTCTTCCACTAACAGAAGTTGGTCCAATGAAAGATATTACTTCATCCAGCTTGTCTCTCAAATATCCAGGGACCAACAACACTGCAAAAAATATTTTTAATATAAATAGCTTAAAATACACACTGTTTAATCTGATCTTCAAATAAGTATGATTGCAAATGATGAAGGAAAATATTTCATTTCAACAGCCATGGAAGAAAGAAAAGAAAATAAACATTAGAAGGTATGTAAACACTATTAGGAAAGGCTGGAAACAACCAAAGATATTTGATGTAAAAGGCACCAAGTTCAACATACAGAAAAAAGGATAATGTATCAGAAGACCGAATAAAAGACAGTGGCAAATGAGAAGTAACAGCTGACAGAGCAAATGGAATTAGAGAAATTCACTGGGTAAGAGAAATGAGGATTTTTAGAGGGTTTGATATACGTAGTATTATGTCAGGGCTCTAAACCTATGTCACAGCTTTAAAGATGCCAGGACATTACTGATGTTTATTTCATCTCAGAATATTTATCAGTCTTAAACCCTTAGCCTCACCTTCCCCACCTCAACACACAGGCTTTTGATTCCCTACAGGTCCTCAATCTATCAAAGAGAAAATAGTTTCAGTCTCCCTGCCACCAGCTCCAAGCACCTCCTGGAGGATTATCAGCGGAGTCCACTAATGTCAAAATATGTCTTTACACATGGTCTTTGAGGGAGCCATAACATGAGCCTCTGTACAGTTGGCAGAGGGGCTGATTTGGCAGCATCTGATTTCACAGAACTTGAAAGACTTACATCTCAATCAGGCTCTGCCACTGCTGAGACACGCAGCCTCCTCACTCGGCATCTGCAGAGCAAGGCTCTTAAGACAAACAGTGCCGTTCATAGGCCACTGCCAATCAGCTATGCTAAAGATTGTTTCTAACCATTCCTAACCCAAACACATATAGAGTGTGATATCATTTTAAGCAGCAACTGCTTTGATGTTTTCATTAAAACAGTTTTGGAGGAAAAGACATACTGAGCTGAGAAATAGTGAAAACAGATTAATCCAGGCTATCTGAGGCCACACTATATTTATCGTTATTTACATAACCTTTAGCTTTTAACAAGTGGTTAGCAATGGTGGTGGCTATTCAGTGGCCTATGTGAAAGGCGTTGGGTGGGTCTCCATCCATTTTCCAGAGTGCAAATGAGAACATTCCATATAGCATGTGTGTGTTTTTTATCACGGGCTGGATTGTATGCAGGAGAGGGGAGGTACTAGCATAAATAGCAACCCTGTCTGTGTCCCTCATTTTTGGGACTGACTAAATTGCAGCCCATGTAGATATCTGTGCAAGGGCTAGAACCACTAGCCACCCTGCAGGAAGTTGCAGACAAGATGAGGCCATATAGCCTTTCTCCACTACACTGACTGCCCCCATTTAAGAGATCGCAAAACAACTACTTCCAGGTACTTCTTAGAGTTCAAGCAGACATTGTGCCTTCTTGAGGCACATTGGCTCTTATAGCTTCTGCTTGCTAAGTACAGCTCTTCTCCATCCCAACACAGGGCAGTGGTGATAAGACATAGTGTCATACTATTATCATTAATAATACTGTTATCGCTAATGCAAAAAGCCACAACCACAACTGGCACTAATTCACACCACTGTTTTCTGTCTCAGATAACAGGCCAAGGGCAATGGAGACTGAACTATAATCTAACCCCTCTCCCCACCCACAATGATCCCTCCAGCCCAAGATTTAGGCACAATGCTGGGCAGTGTGATAAGTTTCCCTGCTACTCTCTGTGCTAGGTGTACTGTGTGGAAAGGAGACTTCACTCTCTAGGGCTATTGATCCAGTACTTTTCAACAGCACTAAGTTCTCTCTCTCTCTCTCTCTCTCTCTCTCTTTCTCTCACAGACACAAACACACAGAGAAATGGCAGAAAAGTGTTGTTTTGAATTTTAACCAATTGCTCCGCAGCGTACAACAGCAGTGGGTGTCATTCTTAATGGCACAGGAAGAGAAGTCAGGACAGATCTTTGTCCTACTGGTCCCATGTCAGACCGACAAAAGGATAAGCTGTTCTCTCTTTTTCATTCATTCATTTATTTATTTATTGCTTCCTCTGAACAGCTTGACTGGCAGACTAGAGGATAATCCTGTTCACAGTTAATATGCAGTAACAGGATTGAGGAAAACTGACTTAAGCAGCTTTCATCTGGGTCAGGATACATCGATATCATATTTAAAGATATACTTTCTGTTCTCCTGAGCAAAGATAAATGACTTGACATCAGGCTTTAAAAAGAAGACCCCTTGGAGACATGGCTACTTAATTATTTGACTGAGAAACACAGTTTTCTCCCACAGACCATGTTTGCTTTCTTTATAGGTGATGGAGTGGTGTGAGCCAGTCAGTGAAAATGCTTTTCCTCCCTTACAAAATGTAGTATACAATAGGAGCTTGATTTGCAGAGGTGCTGATCATCAAAAGCTCCAATTGAAGTCAATGAGAGCCTGTGAGTGCTCAGCACGTCAGAAAATGAGGCCACCATAAGTGTCTATTTCCCAGAGTAGCCCATTATCATTGCCATCTGGTGACAGAAATGGAACCACTTATACTATGGGGACCAGCAGACTTGTGTCACTTCATAGGCACATGGCACAGGGATGGTTATTTCACCATCTTGGATTTTTAACACTCACAGATATGATTCTCTCTGATAATTGTGGGAAATGAGGGTTCTTTGTTTTCACAGTAATGGCATTAACAAACTCAAACCTTTCAGTCCTGGATTGCCTGTATGATGTTGGAACTGAGGGATTTCTTTCTTTCTTTCTTTCTTTTACAGTTTTAAAACAAATTTTAACAAATTTAAAAAAGAAAATAGGAGAAAACAATGCAGGCTGTAATAAAGCAAATTACATTTCCAGTCCAGTTTATGAATGGCCTTAGCAAGCTTTTCAGAAATCTTAATATCAATCTTGCATAGCTTGACTATAAAACATTCATATTGGACATTTGCTTTGACTTTGATCCCAGTGTCATAGGACCAAATTCAGCCCTGGCAGAAGCAAATGCAACTCCATTGGCTTCAGAAATGTTGAAACTACTTATATCAGGGTTGCATTTTGCTCTTAGGTCCTTTGCTTCTAGAATTTACATTGGCACATTATAATAGAAGTCAATTGGTAACACTGGATGCAAATTTAAGAGTCAGGTAAGTTTACTGGAGAATCATTAAGCATATCAGTGTTGTTAGAGGATAGACAATATGGACCTGATCTGTCTTCTGTTGAAGTCAGTGGGAGGTTTTCCACTGACTTCAGTGGAAATTGGATCAGCCTGCAGGAAATTTGTGGTGTGAATAATCACTAGCCACCTGACCAGGATGGCTATCCACACTCTACCTCCCTCCTCAACTTTGTAATCTTAGCTACAGATTTTTTTTGTAGTACCATAGTACCTGGAGCCAGAACAATCATGGACCAGGATCCTTTTGTGCTAGGTGTTGAAATTAACACTCTAAGATCGTCCTCCTGTAAAACAAAACAAAACACACTTGGGAAAGGATCAATTTATACATTTTTAACAATTATCAGTGACTATTTAGGGAAAAACAAGCTTTATTTTATATATATATATATATCTCAAAAATGACATATACCATTTTCCTTATTGGGTGATATTCTGGTTCCTTTGAAGTCAATGGCGAAACTCCTACTAATGTCAATGACATCAGGATTTCACACCTAATTTCCTGATAATATCACAGTATTCAATATAACTATTTGCATGTGCCTTTATTCTGTTAACTACAAGGAGCCAGATTTTGACCCCATGCTCACATTTCTGTAGTATCTTACTCACATTGAGTAGTCCCACTGAATTCAATGGGAGTGTTTGTAGAAAAGATACTATTCAGCTTGAATAATGGTAGTAAACTGTTCCGAAGGAAAGTATTTTTCAGAGCTTTGATACTTTTGGTACACAATCTTCTCATACTAGCCTCAGGATGTTAACAATGTTCAATCAGAAAGTTTTTTTTTTTCCTTAGTTGCTGGATTTTATTTAACCAAATGAGATTATATCTAATAACAATTTGCTAGAAACATTAATAACATTTCCAAATTGGGTGATGTGAAACTTGCCTTTATATTTCCAAATAAACAAAATCTTCAGGTTATAATAATCTGCATGGACTTCAGCAAAGGTCCCTGTTTGGCTGAAAACATAACAAGAAACAGAATACTTTCATAAGAAAAGGACTTTCAGTTACTTTCATTCCCCTTTGTTGCAATGTATGGCAAAGGCTGAAGTTTAAGGTAATCTCAGAACTGTGTAGTGCAATTTACAAATTAAACAACTTTTTGCTTTGCAAGGTCTTTTGATGGGGTTGTTCTGGTGGGAATGGAAGGTCAGCTGTCAGGAAGAGTCTGAGATTTCTGTGTTGCACTATATGGTGTATCGAACACAGTGTTGGCATTGCAAGCTATCATTTTAAGGGTATGACTACATTTGAGCGGGGAGGTGTGATTCCCAGTTCTCACAGATGTACCTAGGCTAACTGCTCGAGCTAGCACCTAAAAATACCAGTTTTTTCTGCAGCAGCTCAGGCAGCTGCTTGGGCTAGCCACCCTGAGTACAATCCTGCCTGACTCCCTGGCTACATGCTTGGGTGGCTAGCCCAATCGTCACATGTGCCAGCACAGACACACTGCTATTTTTAGGTGCTAGCTCAACCAGAGTATGGGTATGTCTTCATGATCTTGGAATTACATCTCCCAGCTCAATGTAGACGTTGTGGGGAGAGGTTCCGAGTTTTATTTGCAGGCTTCTGTAGGGAAGAGTCAGCCCAAAAAGAGACAGCCTAGAACAAGGGGGTGAATTGTGGCTCTCAGCCTTAGGGAGCAACCTGCTTGTGTCTCTCTGTTTTAGGGAGTTTTGTGTGTTGTCATTCTGAAGTCTAAGAAAATAAATGGTGTTACATTGCAACCTTCCCTCTAGATGACTTTGTTTTTATCTAACTTCTCTCTGTGTGTGCTGTGAACATAACACAGTAGGTGTACAAAATAAAAGATTAGAACTGTATGGTCTCTGATCTTCTAACCTCTCAAGATCACCTCTCTCTTCAAGTGGTCTGAGAGCAGAATTCAGAGTCCCGCTCAATAATCGCTAGGATGGCCACCACTTCAGAAATTATTCCATAACCTAAGACATCTTCAGCTTAAATGTTCCTTTTTTTTTAACTGTATCCCTTTTCTTATACTTTAACTTGTAGCCATGTTGCACAATTTAGAGATTACTTTAAACCCCACAGTGTGTAGCAAAAGTGAAGGAAAGAATTAAGAGTCCTGATCATTATTAGTACTTCTTGAAAGTCATATGTTATGTTTTTGGCTGGACATTACTCTGAATAATACTCTCTTTATTATGATTAATAAGTCCACTGCCTCATTTGTGAATAGAGCCTTCCAACATTTGTAGATTTATGGCCCATCTTACCCATTGCTTAGTCATATATATATTTGCCTCATCACTTTGTACATATTTGCTATGTTGTATTGTACATATTTAACTCTTTCACTCTTTCTTCTTAGGTCAATTCCTCCAGTCCCTGATCATTTGGAGGAGTTTTTGAACCTCCCCCAGTTTGTCAATAGTTTTCTGGTAATGAGGTGCACAGCTCTGAGAGTGGTATTCTAGAATATTGCATCAGACATGCAGTTTTGTTAGCTGGGGGTAGGTGGTTTTCCCTGTTCACTAACAATGTAAAAACACATCTATATGCCACTAGGCAAAGGATATTCTGAGTCTGTTTTTTGTCGTATAGTATATGTACTGTAGCAGTACTGAACATATTGAAATTTATCATGCGATAACTGAGAGGTAAACTTATCACTCTTGAGAGGCATATCTGCTAGTGGATAAGGCGGATACACCTATTGAATGGTAAATTCCAATCCTCAGTCAGTGTCAACACTGCATATTCGGTTTACCCAACTTCCAATCTTTAAATCTGTCCTTTTGGTGAAAATCCTCCAAGAGTTGTAGCTGCTACTATATGTTGAAAAAATATCCTTTTAGAGGAGGTTCATAAAGGTACCTGCAAAAAATAAAGTAGAAAAATAAGAACACATTCTTTAGCTACTCTCTCTGGTTTTTTATGTTAGAACCTATGGATAATTCAGGGTTGCCAATTCTCACAATTTTAGTGCTAGTCTCACAATAATTGGTGTCTTTCTTAAAGCCCCAGTTCCCGGAATCAAGTGATTATGAGAGAATCTCAGCTTTCTTTTTTTTTTATTCATTCTTTCTTTTTAAACAAGTTTCTAGCCCTCATGGTTGTGAAGAAAGGCTGAAAAAATTGCTTCCTAAGAGCTCCCTGAAGGCTCAGAAACCAGAAGACCAACAAAAAGAATCCAAAATGAATTTTTAAGCCAGTTTCATGATTTTTTGAGGCCTGACTCATTATTTTTGAATGCCTGGGGTAGAGAATACGGAAATATAAACAAATGTTGCTGTAAATGGGTGGAGTCCTCATCCCACTCTAAAGAAAAACACCCATCATTCCAAAAGATGCCATCCTTGGGGCCTGATTTACTGATAGAAAGGCACTTCTGGAATAACTATATGAAACACAAGCCTAAAGACTATTCTTTAGTGTTGGCTGCTTCTATGATTTCTTCTTTCAGGATCTATCTTTCCCAAACCCTAGCTCCCTCTGCCAGAGGCCTACTCCCACTTCCTCTGCATTGGTAATGAGCCAGCTGCACCCCAGGGTCACCAAAATCCATTGAACAAGGCAGAGTGTAAGAGGCAAACATGGCCAGTCTGTTACAATTGCCTACTCATAATAAAGTATCATCCCATTACATTTGTTCTTTAAGGCTGAAAAATAAATGCATCTTCCTATCTACAGCCTGCAGTTTAATGCAAATATGTATGCATTGCTGTGGTCCACTTATGCAGAGATTGGTCATAAGTTTATTGACTTTGACTCGTGACAAAAAAGAAGTTGGACCCCTTCTACCAGAATGCAGTAACAATACTCAATGTGCTCGGGCTGTGTCTTTCTAATGAGTCCTTTTAACTGATGTGGTATCACGGAGATTTGCAAGTTTACTCTTTCTGATGGACATCTAGAGACATGCAAGAAGTCAGCGTTCTGGCCCCAATGCCTTTGGGCTTTACAACAAGGGCACTGGCACCATTAATATAATGGAAATTATGCTAGTAGAATGAGAAGTTTAGCTTCGTGGTGCCTGCTGCTAAATTTAGACAAGGCCCCCTGATGTAAATGAGACCTCTATTTGCTATTCTCTATGGACTGCTGTTGAGTAACTGCATTGCCTCAAAATAAGGATTATTATCCTCTTTGGTCAGACAGCAGGTGAAGCAATACAGCTTTCCCACTGCTGTGGATATTCAAATTCATTTTCATGAATACAAGCTATACATGTTCAAGGGGAGGAAAAACTGCTGTTAATTAGAACTTGCTAAAGATTTAACTTTATATGAAAAAAAATGATTTGCCTCATCATTTTATGCTTTCATACGAGCTCATCCATCATACAACTGTGCTGCAGAACCCTGCTTCCTGACAGAGAGAGGGACTGAGAAATAAAACAAATTCTCGCACCAGTACAAAAGCATATTTCTGGTCCATATATATTAGCAAGATAATATCTTTCACTGTTTCCTTATTAGGCAGGTTGCAGCACTTAAGTGTTATTCATGAAGCTATGCATAATGATAAAAGCAATCTACCTGACAATATTATGGGTAAGTAAATGTGGAAACAGAGTGAGGAAAAGTATTTCCTTGCTTTATGATGCAAAAAAATTATTTTCAGCCTATTGGTCCCTGAAAGACAGATGGTTCTAATGTGGAAAGTTCCACTATACAGCACATTCTATTAGATCAAAGTGTAGCTTGAGCCACCTGAATTTTTAAGGCCACCCTGGCTCCCATTTCAGCTGGGTTACTACAAATGCTGCCAAGTTTTGGCCAAGTACAGCCAAGAGGAATGAGATGTCACATAGAAAATTGGGAAAAAGGTAATTTCTGCATTCCCAAAGATGTCTGACGTGGATAATATTTTGCTTTATTCCTCTTTAACTTTGCAGCTACATTCGCAAGCTACATTCTGAATTATTAGGGAATTTAAAGACAACATGGCTTGGATAGATTTGGAAGAAGGCAAAAAAAATCTATTTTCTACTCCTAACTTCTATGCAGTCTAATGAATGGATATGATCTAGTAACCTTTTAGAGCTAGAGGAAAAATAATAAAGCACTGTTGCTGGCTCCTGAATAAGATTCATTTTCAACTAGCTTGAATGTATGTCATTGCAATAAGCAATGTTCTAGAAACTGGCATGCTCTTCAGTTAAAAAAGAGACATACCTGAGGTTTCTTCTCTTTTTTTTGGAAGGGCTGATATCTGTCTGATTGGCAGACTCGGTTGTACAATTTAGAGTATCTGTGCCATCTCTCCTACAACATAAGATACTCTTTATGTCAGTTCAGGATAAGGTAGATATTTGTAAAAGACTAAGATAACATTAATTTTTTTTAAGATAATTAGGAGTTATGATTAACAATAAATCATTTATATTAATACAAACAATGCTTCTCTGTGTCTCTCTATTTCTCTTCCCAAAATAACAATTATGTATGATAATAGCTTGTAAACGGTGTTGGAATTGGTTGTTGGGATTTGTTTTTTGTCTTTGCTTGTTCAGGTTATCATCACAGGTTTAACCAGAATTGTGGAATTTATAATAGTCATTACAAACATTCCTAACATCCTTCCTTAGGGCCAGATCATCTCTTCCTGCGGTAAAACCTGTGGGAGGAAATCTCTGCAAGTATCTCCTTGTGGAATCCCACATTGTATCCACCCACATTGTCCAATCAAAGGGCAGATTCTGGCATCCATCCCTTGGGGACAAGGCTATGGAGCCTGCTTCCACACCTGGTGGATCCCAGATTTTCAAGGAAGGTCAAGGACATCCGAATAGAAACTTTGGGCCAGGCTCTGGCTCCCTGCAATCTCGAAATACTATATCTGTCTCTGGCAATAAGGCTCCAGCTGTCTATTGCTGTCCTCTTGGGGATGTCCTTGAAAATATAAAACCACCAAGGGCTGCATTATGTTCTACAGGGACTCTGCATTTTGTCAGAAAGGAGATAACAGACAGCTTTCCTAGCCCTACTGCTGTTCTGTCCACTCCTTCTTCTGGCCCACTGAATTTTCTTCCTCACCCTGGCAAGGCCCTGTGTGCACAGAGAGGCTTCTGGAGGCAATAGTGTAGGTAGGGGATGGGTGGAAGACAGTACTGCGTATGCAAGTCAGCTCTCTTTCCTCACAGAAGTGGGAAGATCCAGGTGTGAGAATCATCTTCACAATTTTTCAGGGGGGATGATCTGAGCCTCAAATTTGCTCATTTATTTCTTCTTGATTTCAATATGAGTTTGTATGAGCAAGATCTGAGTGAGGCCTAAAAGCTACTGGTGTTTTTAACTCGTTTTATTTCTTCTGCAATTGAAATGCTAAGGTGGGTGCTCTATACACAAACCCAATTACTGTTTGATTTACCTGCTTATTTCATCATTTCAGTTTGTTTCTCATTAGTAATTTGAATGGAGCCTAATGACTGTGAAAAAGAGAATGATCCATTTTTCACTCCCCTTCCAGGTGGGCAGGTCTTGGAATTAGTTCTCATCATTAAGTAAAAAAAAAAATTGTACATTCAGCTGGCATGACAATGACACAGGATCTCCCCACAGCTGCTTCAAAGGCAGCTAGAAATTGAAAAGCTTTCAGTGTGGGAAACAAGAGTCAATACTGTAACGTTAATGGGAGTGAGGTGGGTAAATCCCCAAGGCTTGAGATAAGAATATGCCTTATTCAGCATCAAATTAATAGCCAACATTTTGCTGCTTTCCCATGGCAACAATGAAATAATGGCACAGGAGTGCAGAACAACCTTGTAAGGCAGATTGTGAGTTGGGGACCAGGGCGATGAGTATATTAGGGGCAAACAACAATTTACATTTTAAATTCACTCCAACATGAGATCGGCAAAAAGATCAAGGAGAAAATATAACCTATGTAGCAATAATCAATACTCATTATTGAAATGTATAGAGGTCATTCCTAGATGTCCCTCATGCACTACTCTTTCCTTCAGGGTGAGACCAAGTATAATAATGGAGAATTCCTCCAGGAATGGGCTGTTGACTTAATGATGGCCATTAATTGCAGCCCTATATTCCTAAGAGACTGTGCATATTTGAGGCCAGGGAATTAAATGATTTACTACAAAACTTGCTTCAAAAGATCAAGGAAAACCTTCTACTTAGCATACCTCATAGTGAGTCACTTCTAAAAGAACACACTGTGATATGATCTGCAGAAGATAGAACAAATCAAAAATAGGGATTGGTTTATGGAAGCATAAACAGCCATGGAAAACACAATTTAATACTCAAATGCTACATAATTTACTATTTATTGGTGGCATAGGAAAAAGGAAATTACTTTTCCAACTGCGTGCTATATAAGTTACATTATGTCCATTTTTTGCCTTGTATTGCCTAGTGGATAGATCACCAGACTGGTTGCTCAGGACATCTAGGTTCTACTCCTGGCTCTGCTACTGGCTTCCTGGTTGACCTGGGTAAGTCACTTCAATGCCCCATGCCTCAGTTGCTCTATCTTTAAAATGGGGTAATGATACTGATCTCCTTTGTAAAGTGCTTTGAGGTCTTCCAATGAAAAGGGCTATGTAAGAGCCAGTTATTATTGTTATTATTGATTCCACCAAAGGGGGATAACTATGGAGTTTTGAGTTTGAATGGCATTGTTCCATTGATTATTTTTAAGCAGAATTGCCCACTAAAACAATATGCCCTTGAATTTAGGGTGAAATTCTGACTCTATTGATGTTAATGATAAAATTTCCATTGTCTTAAATGGGGCCAGGATTTCACCCTGAATATCCAGTACTCCTTCAATCCCAATGCAGTTTTCATTAGACTCAAAATACGTTTCATGCTTCTGTAGTAATTTCGAGTGGTTCCTCCCGGCCAGCCTCTGAGGGAGGCTGCTAGGCCTCACTATGCCACCTAGCTATCAGTAGTCAATTGGCAGGGGATTAGCAAGGTATAGTATCAATTAATGGTCTAGGGCCCTGGCCCCCTGGCATGGGGCTGGGTAACCAGCAATCTGTCACCTAAGCTCCCTTGCTTAGACAGACAGCAAACACAATCAGAGTCTAGCCCTCTGGGTGGGGCAGAGCAGTCTTTAGCACAGCTTCTTGCCTCGGGCAGACCATAAACAAACACAGGCCTTCGGGCTCAGGTGGGTAGGCTTCCCCCCAGGGTGGGATGAGCAGCAGGAAGCAGGGGGAACCAGGCCCACCCTACTTCACTGAGTCCCAGCCCAGGGCCCTAACAGTGGTGAGTGATCCGACCACTGGGTCAGTGGGGATCCCACTGACTCAGCTCCCAGTTATGCAACCAGACTAATGCCACTTCCTACCCCAGTCTGGTCATAGAGCTCCATTGTTCATGGGCCCTCTGTCTCCTTGGGGTACTTGGTGGACAGAAGTCCCAGAGGATCCTCTGGGTATTTGGCAGATGGCAGTCGCAGCAGCTCTTCCCTGGTGTCGGTCTCTGTCATGGGTCCAGCACTGTATCACTTGGTCCCCAGTCCAGTAGCAAGGCCAAGGCGTCTGCCTCCTTCCCTGGCATTCACCCAACTGAGCAGGAGGCCCCGTCTCTTATACTTCCTGTCCCACCCCTCTGCTTCCAGTGCTGCCCTGGCTCCCCGCACCTGGGGGTGGGGAGTGGTTCCTCTGGACCAGACTTGGAAGGAGGCCACTCCTCCTCACTACAGCTTTATAGCCAAACAGGGTAATTATCAGGAGAAATATCCATGTGTAGAATCTTTATAGGCACAATGCTTATTAAAAGGACCTAGTATACAATGGGAGCAAATACCTGTAAGATGGTGCTATGTGTATCTTACAAACAGGAGAGCATCCTACAGGTTGACATAAAGATTTAAATGTACTGGCCTGGCCAAAACAAATCAATCACAATTGTATAATTCATGACCAGAGCAAGTTGATCATAAATGTATGATTCAAAAGAGCCATTGCCATGTTCATCTAATTAATCTGAATTACATTTATCTATCATATCATAGTGATGATCACCAGTAAAAAACTCTAGATAAGAAGACAGATGAAGGGGGCAGAGGGAAAGATACGAAAAGAAAAGGATTGAAGATTATAGAGAGGGGGAAATGTTTCTTCCACTGTTAACCAGAATCTTCCAGTAATGTCATAAGTATGAGATTTTGGTCAATGCAAAAATCTTGAGAATTTTGCTTGGTGCTTGTTTTTACCCATCATATGGAGTCCAGCAACTTTCCCTATACAACTAGTGATAAATTCCGCTAACCTCACATACACCACTGAAGTCCATTTCTTGCTGGTGGGTTGTGCAAACAGAACTGGAGGCAGAGTTTGACCTCTCATCTCCTCTGATGAGTAACTGTGGGGAGTAACACTGACAGCAGGCCTGGTTTACCCCAGAGGTCTTAATCTGGGATAAATACTTTAGTTAGGGAGTGTGTGGGTTTTTAAAAAAAAAAAATCAAAATAGTTATAATGGTAAAAACCCAACAGTGTGCACACAGTTATATTGATATAAAGGTGCCTTACATTGGTATAGCTTATTCCCCTTCCTGCACTCGTACACTTGCCCAAGGGGGATTATACCACTATAACAACACCATTATAGTTAAAACAGTAAAATCTGTAGATTTAGACAAGCCCTGAGTGGCATGTGGTAGTTCAGAGACTGTGGCACTGTCACTATTTTTTTTATTTAGATGAGTATAAGTGTAAACACTAAACAACCACCCCAAAATCCACTCATCTTGTTGATAAATAAATAAAAAATGCCCTTAGGTATTATTAACTCATGCATCCTTCACATTAAATTCTGTCTTTGTTCACCAACGTAACAAATTGCAAGAGCATTCCTTTTAAAAAACATCTGTGCTTTATATGACTGATACATAAATTTAAAAATTCATGTTAAAATTCATATAGTTTTCATAATCCTGTTTGTTTATTCACAAGTAATTTCTTAGTTATAGTTTCACAAAGAGTGCATGATTTTTAAGAGACAAAAATATAAAACATCCTGACTTCTATGACTAATGTTTGTCACCTTCTACAAAGCTCATACACAGCATGATGATAGATCGATATGAAACTTATGAAATGATTCACTTTGTAAATGCCTTCGACACACTGTTTTCATATTTAAAGTGCCATAATCTGGTATAAAGTGCTGTTGCAGCCATGTCAGGCCCAGGATATTAAAGAGACAAGGTGGGTGAGGTAATACATTTTATTAGAACAACTTCTGTTAGTGAAAAAGACAAACTTTTGAGCTACACCGAACTTTTCTTCAGAAGACCTGAAGAATAGCTCTATGTAGCTTGAAAGCTTGACTCTTTCACCAAAGTTAGTCCAATAAAATATATTACCTCACCCACTTTGTATCCCTAATAATCAGGTATAAGCAGGTGGTAGGTATCTGTTATTGTCAATCTAGCCATAATATCAAGTTGGGATTTGGCTAAATATCTGTATCATGATAACACATTTACATTTTACCTTCCCTGCCATACCTTTGAAATTTCATTATCCTCTTGTTTCCAGGTACCATCCTAAGTCTTTCAGGCAGATAAAAAAGCTGTTGAGGGAGCACAACATGCTTAATAGCTTCCTCTTGCCTGCCTGTGCCCGTTTCTGCTCAATCCTCTGCATCCAGTATCCTTTTGGAATCAAAATAATGTTGCTGTAATAACAGCACTATACAGCAATGTGTCTCAAAATCTGCTATGCTACTTGGACTAATAGGTAGTTTTTCCTCTACCTCAAATATAACAGTCACCTTTCTTAATTATTTCATTCTGTAAGCAAATCTATTTGCCTTATCTCTCATTCCTTCTGAAACCCTTAACTAAGCTATGGCAAGGAACCCAGTAGTGTTAGCACATAGTAAGCATGTGTTTATTCCTCTGAGGCTTGTATTAAAGAGTTTTTAAAGACAAGTGAGGATCTCAACCTTTTTGTTTACCCAAGCTCTTGAACATCTCACCTTCCTTTGACTTTAATCTGGTAAATCTTTGATGTTAGCTGTTAACCCGCTTGTATTTATCAAACGCTGAAAATCCACTTTACTTCAGGGATGCTGTAAGAATCCACTCAGTCTTCCTGGGTTTCTGAGAAAGGGGAAAAAAGGGTTTATTGAACCAATTTTCCATAAACACATCCATTACTCTTGAATTGTTTCCTGCTACTGCAGGATATTTGTGCAAGTTACTGCCTGAAACAGTGTGTTGTAAACACAATGGTGTTTATGGAGTGGGAAATCCCAAGACCAACCATGATGAAAAGGTGTAGTTTCAAGAAAAATGGAGGTGTGATTTAGTTGACAATTGGTTATTTCTTTGACTTTTCCCCCTTTATATGCCATCAATTGCTGGGATCATTTTTGATTCTCTTTATTTTCTACGGGCATTTTACTATTTGCATTATAGAGGTTGTCTCAGCCTCCCTTCTGTGGGCCAGATTCTGACACCCGTACACATATTGAGCGGCTCCTTAGTTCATGAATAGTCCTGTTGAGCTCAGTGAGAGATGAGTAAGTGTAGCTGACTTTAGCTCTTTGTACTTTGTTCTGCAGTGGCGTTTCTTCTCTGTCTATGACACAGGAACATAGGATTGGAGGAATTACCTTTGTTCCACCTACTTTGGAATTTTCTCCAAATCAGTACCGAGAGTTAGATTCTTCTGAGGAGAAGGAAACCACACGTGGAGATGATTGGGTCTCACAGGGCATTTTTTTTCTTTTATATGTCTTATCTTCTAAATTGTAAGTTCCCAAAAGAAGGACTGTCTTGATTACCTGAGCATGTTTTCTACATTTTATAAATAACAATCACCCTGCAGCATCTAGTTCAAAGTGAATCTCGCAGACCTATGGGGTCTGTTAGCAGTGGACTACCCCTCATGGTTCTCAAGCCCCAGTTCTCATTTCTGCAATCTTCTGTCTGCTACTATCCCTACAATCTTTCCTGCAACATAGGGAACCACTTCCAAGGGCCTTTTGGAGCATCCCAATTTCCTCTTCTATGGTCTTTCATAGACTTCAGTGGAACCAGAAAGAAGCTAGTCCTCCACAGAAGCAACAAGAGAGAGAAGACCCCTCTTTCCTGACTCCCAGCCATTAAAACACTAAGGATAATAAGATTCACATTCAGTTGCTAGGGATTCCTTATAGGATGCCTGTGGCAGGAGGTAGTGAGTGAGCTGTACAAACAGCACTGACCAAAGACTTGTGCTGAGGCTTAAAGGCTTAGCCAAAACCACTCTAATTGTTGGTATCTATGGAGAGGTTAATGGATGTAGGTGGGAACTCTGTGTTTTAGGGCGATGAAAGAAGAAAAATTTGCAATGGGAGATGGGACCTTGTTAATTACCGGCAAAGGCAGGGCTGTAGCACACTTCTGCTGGTCTCCACTTCATCACCTACAATCTCTTAGACTTTGTCTACATTAGGAATTTTCCTGGACACCAGCAATTGTTACCCACCCATTGACTGTCCTGGTGCAAAGCCTAAATATGGAAAGGGAACTTACTCTTGCTTGAAGTCACAACTTGCCTTGTCGGCTAGGGGTTTGCATTGGTGAAGCAGTGACTAGGCATCAAAAACTAAGGTCATCAAGTGTAGGGGGATGTCAACCAAGCAACATCAAAATGTAATGTGCCTTCTTTCTTCTTTGCCATTCATTCATGCACAATATTTTTTCACTCACTACAAGACAAAGGTGCCCCTCAAGGGAACCCCAAATCAACTCATTTGACCCCACACAGAGTCAGTGGTATGTGTAGAGTTTTAGGGTTACTGGGGTGGCTGTCCAAATATCCAAAGAATGGTTTCATAAAGATCCAGGGGAGTGTGAATGAAATGTATTTCTGCCAGACCACCGGGAAAGGAATATTTTATACAAAAAAGGTAGGAAAAGATAGTTTGGGTCAAAGGGAAATGGTAATTGCTGATCTTTTCAAAAGTCCTTCTCAAGGTTCCAGAAAGAGAACTCGATTCTCTCCCAGTGTTCAAAGCACCCTTGCTGGGCTGGACCAACAGAGGATCACAGTTTGAAGTTGAAATGAGAGATGGCATGTCTGCTGCTCTTTGAAGCACGGAATAAGAAGTAGCAGCATTTAAGAAGCTTGGAAAGGACTTTTTTAAAATACATACTTTTTGCAGAAAAAAATGGTTGAAGTTGAATGAAAACTGGAAAAAGATGTTGAGTTCAATGCTACATTTTAACATTGACTTCTTCTTCCCTCATTATCCCTCCGACCCAGTAAGGAGGATCTAGGACTGGACTGCTTGAGGATTTAAATAAATTACGACACTGATCACTGTGTTTTTACCATTTGTTAATAAGAGACAATGATAAAATATTAGTCTTTCAAAAAATGTATTTATAAAATATGAGCCCGCTTCTGACCTCACTTAGGCCTTAATCAACCAGAACACTTGAATGCACTCTTAATTTGAACACAAAAGTAGTTTAATGGATTTCAAACTAGTTTAAAGTTAAGCACATGCTTAAGTTCTTTGCTGGATCAAAGCGGTATAATGGTTTATACCTGTATAACTATATTGACTTCCTATTTTACACCAGTATAAGTGAGATCAGAAATGGAACCCATATTTTTTTCCCACCTAAATGAATATTTGTTAAAACTCAGGTTTGTAGGCAGTAGCATAAGAACATAGGAACGACCATATTGGGTCAGACCTAAGGTCCTTCTAGCCCAGTATCCTGTCTTCTGACAATGTCCAATGCCAGGTGCCCCAGAGGGAATGAACAGAACAGGTAGTCATAAAGTGATACATTCCCTGTCGCCCATTCCCGGCTTCTGGCAAACAGAGGCTAGGGACACCATCCCTGCTCATCCTGGCTCAGAGCCAGTGATGGACCTATCCTCCATGAATTTATCTAGTTCTTTTTTGAACCTTGTTATAGTCTTGGCCTTCACAACTTCCTCTGGCAAGGAGTTCCACAGGTTGACTGTATGTTGTGTGAAAAAATACTTCCTTTTGTTTGTTTTAAACCTGCTGCCTATTAATTTCATTTGGTGGCCCCTAGTTCTTGTGCTATGAGAACGAGTAAATAACACTTCCTTATTTACTTTATCCACACCAGTCATGATTTTATAGAGCTCAATCATATCCCCCCTTAGTCGTCTCTTTTCCAAGATGAAAAGTCCAAGTCTTATTAATCTCCGCATATGGCAGCTGTTCCATATCCCTAATAATTTTTGTTGCCCTTTTCTGAACCTTTCCCAATTCCAATATATCTTTTTTTGAGATGGGGTGACCACATCTGCACGCAGTATTCAAGATGTGGGCGTACCATGGATTTATATAGAGGCAATATGATATGTTCTGTCTTATTATCTATCTCTTTCTTAATGATTCCCAACATTCTGTTCACTTTTTTGACTGCCACTCCACTTTGAGTGAGTGTTTTCAGAGAACTATCCACAATGACGCCAAGACCCCTTTCTTGAGTGGTAACAGCTAATTTAGACCTCATCATTTTATATATATATAGTTGGGATTACGTTTTCCAATGTGCATTACTTTACATTTATCAACACTGAATTTCATCTGCCATTTTGTTGCCCAGTCACCCAGTTTTGTGAGATTCCTTTGGAGCTCTTCGCAGTCTGCCTGGGACTTAACTATCTTGAGTAGTTTTGTATCATCTGCAAATTTTGCCACCTCACTGTTGACCCCTTTTTCCAGATAATTTATGAATATGTTAAATAAGACTGGACCCTGTACAGACCCCTGGGGGACACCACTATTTACCTTTCTCCATTCTGAAAGCTGACCATTTATTCCTACCCTTTGTTTTCTATCTTTTAACCAGTTACCAATCCATGCAAGAACCTTCCCTCTTATCCCATGACTGCTTACTTTGCTTAAGAGCCACTACTGTGGGACCTTGTCAAAGGCTTTCTGAAAATCTAAATACACTATATCCACTGGGTTCCCCTTATCCACATGCTTGTTGACCCCTTCAAAAAATTCTAGTAGATTAGTGATGCATGATTTCCCTTTACAAAAACCATGTTGATTATTCCCCAACAAATTATATGAATCTATGTGTCTGATAATTTTGTTCTTTACTATAGTTTCAGCCAGTTTGCCTGGTTCTGAAGTCAGGCTTACCAGTCTGTAATTGCTGGAGTCACCTCTGGAGCCATTTTTAAATTTTGGCATCACATTAGCTATCCTCATTTGGTTCAGAAGCTGATTTAAACGATAGGTTACAAACCACAGTTAGTAGTCCTGCAATTTTACATTTGAGTTCCTTCAGAACTCTTGAGTGAATACTATCTGTTCCTGGTAAACAGAAAGGCATTATACTCACAAATGGGCATCAATATGAAATTATTCAAATTATAATAACTACAAATATGCCTAACTCTCACTCATACTGATGTAAATAGGAGTAACTACTTTGAAGTCAATGGAGTTATGTCATTCAAAACTGGGATGAGAGAAGAATCAAGCCCAACAATGACAAATATTTATTGAGGGCCATGTTAAAAATCCCTCTTCAGCAAATAACATGGACTGAGCTACTATCTTCCATAAAATCTTGGGGCCAAATTCCACCCTCAGTTACACTGTGGAAATTGATGCAGTGGCATGGATATTTGTGAAGGGAGAATTTCTTCCTGTTTCTATTATAAATGTTTCCATTTGCTGTCATAGCTGTGTAACTCTCACCATGGAGGGCTTACATGTTACTGCTGTCTGCATTATTTACGACTTATTATGAATATATAGAGGAATTCAATTTGCAACATTAGTGAGCCCTTAGCTTCAGACCCAACTCCCCCGCACCACCACAAACAAAACAACCCACCATCAGCATTCTCAATATGATCTTCAAATCTGTACAGGAGTGGGGAGAAGAGTCAAAATGGCTTTGCTTTAGCAGTTCTCCTCACAAAGAACTGCATAGAAGAACATCTTTGTCCTTGCCTTCTAAGCTGAACTCCACTGCATCACATCATAATACTGAAGGATTTACTGGAAAGGCATATGGTTTCAATTAGAACAATCGGCCCCAATCCATGTCAAACAGGAACACAATGTGAAATTGCCTCCACTAGGATTCAAAAGCCTGTTACAAAAAACCAAAAACAAAAAAAGGTGTTGGTACATTATTTTAAAATCAAACACAGTGATCTTCCATTTGTATTGACTTAGTTGTTTTCTGTTCGTTTTGCTGCATTTCATTGTATGTTATAGTTAGGCTTGAAAGAACTAGAGTTTTATCATTTCAACAGATAGCATTGATGTTTATTAAGATTTTTAAAATTTGTATCTATTTACATTTTCACAGTTGTGCAAAATTATGGGTTTTACATATTTGTTTTGATTGGTATCTATTTAAATTTTCATAGCTGCAGGAAATCATGGGGAGGATCTGGCAATGGGGGGGTTTGGACAATAATTATTTAATGACAGTAGATGTTGAGATTCAAAATGTTAAAGCGTAAAAACACAAACTGGCAACATCACATTTCAAAATATACAAAGTAAATATCCTTAAACCAAATTCTAACAGGTTCTCAAGCAACACTTTTTTTTACTTTGCTTGTCTGTACATCTTAATTATGATCAATGGAAATATCTTTTAATCAGTTTGTGTGTGAATGGTGATATCAGTGTTTACAGACAAATATTTAATCCTTCCAAGCCTACTCCCACTAATGAGTATTTCAGGGTCCCTTCCATGCACAGCCCTTTAGCCTTTTAAAGGGCAATTCTGTTATGGGGCAAGACCATCATTTGTCCTATTTCCTGCATACAGGGACCAAGGGAGGTAAAGTGCTACCCACATCATGGGAACAGCACAGGGAGAAGAGCAGTTTCCATGGGAACACACAGGCGCACTGGCAGTGGGAGTGCAGGAGTAAAAGAATAGGCAAAGCCTTGACCTTGTGCCACACTGAGCATCACCATCTAATGTGCCCGACAGCAGAATGGAGCCAACATGGATGGGGAGGTAATCTGCTACTGGTTTGGACCAATAACTGATAATCTCCCTACACGAGCAACAGGGAAAGACCAAGAAAGGAATTGGGCCTCCAATTCACAATTTCCTCTCTGGTCTACTGGGACACCACAGCTGGACACTTGTCCTAAATTAGGATGGATTGCATTGGTACCGCTAGCCCACAGTGAGGGAGCATTGAATCAGGATTTTTGCTGATAACAGTTTTAAAAGCTGTCAATTAAAGCTGGTTCTGAATTCCTCAAGAGTCACCAGGCCTGAATTTCTCTTCCATGATTACAGTGAGCTCCACCTGCTCAGCACTGACAGTTTTTGCACTGGGGCTTGATCCAAAGCCTCTTTCCACTAACTTCAGTGGGCTTGGGATCAGGCCCTATAATTTTTATTGAGATGGGTTAAATTGCCTGAACTAAACTCCTACACTAAAACTTGTCTTTTAGTTGATACTGTGTGAAAATAGTGGCATTGTTTTAATGTCAACGAAAGCCAACAATAGGAATTGCCATTCTGGATCCGACCAATGGGCTATACAGGCAAGAATCTCATCTCAGATAGCAGCCAGTGCCCGATGCTTCAGAAGAAGGTGTAAAAAATCCTGTAGCAGACAATTATGCACTGACATCCCACTGCGGAACACGTCTTCTAAACCCCAGGCAGTAAACGACTGGCTTATGTCCTTGAAGCATGAGGGCTGATTTCCCTTATGAATCTTTACTCTAGCTAGGGGAACTGCAGGTATTTTTATTAGTTAAATGTAAGGTCAAATCTCTTTTTCAATGCTACTCAGCTCATTGCATGTGTTGTAAGCTCTTTTACACTGCAAGCTTTTTGGTGCGGGGACTGCACCTTCTTTTATGTTTAGAATGTATCTAGCAGGTGGGGGAGTACTGCTGGAAAGACAACAACAACACAAGGTATCTAGCAGCAGTATGATACAAAGGTTAATTCTGTGTTATGTAAGAATTTTTTTTTCTTTTTATGAGTATTCAGTGTATTGATTTGTTATCTCTTTGGGTCTCATCTTGTCCTTGAACATGAAAAAGGGAAAATATCACACAGGAAAACCTTGGCTTCATGTGGGATTTCCAGCCCTCTTGGGAAGCAGAAATCTGAGGACACAGATGGAAAATCTAAAAGTCTTGAGAGGCAGTGCCATTACCGCTGAGAAATCTCTTACCATCTTTCACAAGGGCTGTCCAGAGGGAATATGCTGGATTGGTCCTATTAGGAAGATATTTGAGTTTGCATTAGATTGGTTAAGGCAACCACAGTCAGAACCCTGCGTCTTTCAAGTTACAAACAGTAAGATTATTTTCAGCACACACAGTGACTCTGCAAATCCCAGGAGCTGATTAACTCATTGATAATGTCCCGGGCTAACTCGTCAATGTCAGTTATACATATCCTGGTAACTCATTCAAATGTCGAGGGCTTTCTTATGAAGTCCAGCACTTCATAAAAATGTTGGTGAGCCCAGACAGTAAAAATTAGTCTGTAGCAAATGCATTAAGTATTTTGAGCAGAAGACATATAACAATGCAGTTTGAGACCTTGGTTGTAATGCATTTTTTCTAGTCTTTTAGAAAAAATCATGGAAATTAGAGATCAAAAGAAAACTTACATCTTCTACTCCATCCTTCAACCTATGCAGGATTGTTCCATATTGTGTTTATAACCTAAAACACACAAACACACAGTTTTAAACAATCCAGGTAATGGATTTCTACAATGTCTCTTTGGAAGCTATTCTACAGCCTAATAGATCTACTGTTTAATTTTTTTCTTGATATTCAGCCTAAATGTTCCTTTATCTAATTTTATTCCAGTACTACTGGTTACATCTTCTTTACTACACTAAATAATTCCTCACCCTCCTTGGTGTTTACATCCGTATGTACTTGATTATCCTAACTCATTTTAAATACCTGGCACCAATCCCTACAGCATCTCTCTACATTTTCCCCCAACTCAGTAAATTGTAATTTATTTATATACATTAGCCTTTGTGAATCGTGGGTGACTCAGCCAGTTCTCACTCTATGAAACAGTGTTAACTTCAACTGGAATTACTTTTAAAGTAAGATGCTGTGAGATATTTACAAATTTTTCACAAAAGATCATATATTTTGCACCCACTACATTCCCTTCACGCACTAATTCTGAAATTCCATCCAAGAAAGAGATCAACTTTGGCTGGCATGATTTATTCCTCATTATTTCTGTAAGATCAGAAACTATAAAATGTAAAGCTGGTTTCAGTTTTCTGTTGGGAATCCTTTTGTACCATTCAGGTATGCGTTCTGCTTCTTCACAAACTCAACTCAGTTTTAAACAAGAGATTCCTGAGAAAACTAATCCAAGCATGACTAAAGCGTGACTAAATCCTTGTCCCTGATACATCTCAAGCCTGGTTAAAAATTAGACTTCCCTTAGTAGTTCCGGAGACAGAGAAAAGTCATGTCACAGCATGGGGTAGTACATCTTATATTGGTTTTAACTGATTCCTTAATTAAGTTTCCCTTTTGTGTTTCACAGCATGTAGTTTGTTTGGAAGGTATGGGGGTTGCTTTTTCTTGTTTAAGAGAAGTCTGCCTTAAAGGACCAAATTTTATTGATGTCACTGGGAGTCTAGCCTAGTGAAGGATTGAGCAAGGATGGCAGGATATGGCCCTAAGTCAACTTGGATATTTCACTGAACATGGTAGAGAAAATAACAAAAGCTATGAATCAGAAATTAGAAAGATCTACATCCAGTGTTGGAATTCTGCCAATGCCCACCAGGGTTGATGCTAAGTAAATCAAGCAGAAGCCCTGATACTTCTAATGATGTTATGTTGCACTGAACAATAGTGCCCTTCTTCCCCATCCCAATGAAGTCCCAGCACTGTGCGCCTCCAGTATCATACTGATTAGTGAGCAGGGACAGTATCAAATTCCAGGGATTAGTGTCTGCAGATTAGACACTCAGATGGCTTGAAAAATATGCTTTATCAGTCATTAGAAAAACATCCACAACTTTGATCCTTTGGTTTTATTACGGAGTCCTGTTTCTTTTGGCATGTGCTTGTGGTATCAGATGGCACAATACTGATGAACGTTCAAAGGCCATATATTGTCACTTGCACTTTGCAAACCAAGAACAAAAACCCAAATGTCCTGTGATGCATTTTAGGCTTGATGCACTTGCAAGCTGAACCTGCAGGTTTCTTGGCTCGATCACATTTTGATTGAGAAAATATATGTTACTGGGCTTTGAAAGTCTGCCTCTGTGGTGGTGGAAGGACCATAGGAGTGTGTAGGGGAGGTTCCTTCCCCTTTCCCTTCTTCAGTTTAAAAAATGCCTGTAACATAGTAAGCAGTCATTAATAGAGACCACATTCATCATCTTTAGAAATGAGCAATCGCTGGCTTAGCAAAGCTCCTGTTGACGTTTTGCCACCACTTTCTGCTGCCAGTAAAATTTGATGAAGCAAAGATCTAACAAACAGGCAAACGTCAGTGGATTATTCAGCATCAAGCTTTGCATTACAGCATGTGAAGAAAGGATTAGAGAAGTACTTTTTAGTTCTAGAGAACTCTGAGCTCTGGATTAAAGCGCAAAAGAGCTGGCAGGAAGGATTCTGTAGCTATAGAATTTACTGGTAACCTGTCCCTACAGTTTTAATTTCAATACAGAATATTTTTAATCCCTTGTTTGCCATTGGTGGTGCTATTGGATTAGCATGACCACCAGGCTGTGACTATTTATACACAAATTAGGCAAATTATGTCTTTAATAGGGAAAAAGTTACATGGCTGCTGGTTATTAGAAAGGGTTTATCACTTTGAACCCTGCTCCTTCTGTGCATCTCTACTAAGTTTAAAAGATCATGGGGTGGAGAGAGACCCTCCCTTTTGCTTAAAACCAGCTACTGAGAATGTCTGTCCATTATCTGCCACAGCAAGAGCTTCATGTGGAAAGTAAAAATAACTTTGATATAGTAAGTATGTCTACACTGGGCTAACATTTTGTTGGTTTGGAAAATAGAGACCAAATGTTCAGCTTGTGTAAATCACCATAACACCACTCACAAATTTATTCTGGTTTAAATTGACCACAGAACAGAGGTAACTGATAGACAGGAAAGGGATCCTACGAAAAAGACAACATGCATCCTTTAGAATTTTCTTTCTGCTTCACTTCCCTGCTTTGCTACTGTATTTTTTCAAATATCTCCTTTTCATACACCCATCTAGCTATCTCAAAGTAATTGCTGTTTGCTTCCAATACTTTAGACTTAGATTGGTGGAGACTAGAATAAGATTTCAGTTTATGGGCTGTGATCTGGATCTCTTCTTGGTCGAAGGAAGATAGCTCTACTAGAACTTCCTGCCCCCATTCAAATTGAAGAGGGACTGCCACAGATGGACAATTGAGTAGTGTCTTAAAATGATCTTTCCATCGATGCAACTGATTCAATAGACTCTGTCCGATGCTACCATCTTGCTTCTTCACTGGACAAGCTGGTGCCACCTTCCCCTGCAAACACTACAAAGTTGAACAGAGGTTGCAGAGATCATAACTGGCGCCACCCTACTCTACACAGGCTGCCTAAGTTGACCACCAGGATTCCTTATCTTTCTTACAGAATGACTTGATAAAGTTCCAAGGTTGAACCTATTCAGCCTTTGCTTTTGCTCTCAACAAATGTGTCTTTGAAGACTAAAATTGTAGTCTCGCCTTTTACTTAGCGCCAACTGCTGAAGCATTTCTTCACTGATCCATGGTTGACATTTGAAGGACTCACCCATCACGTTTGGGTCCTCACCCAGCACTGAGCTGACAGTGGTCAGCACTGATGACTTGAAACAGCAATATTCCTTTATCCAAGGAAGTGAGACTTCAATCTGTAATGCTTTAATGGCCTTAAGTAGTTCAGAACAGAAAGCTGTTGAATACCGTGTTTTTAATAAGACCTTTTGTTTGGAACGGACTAATTTCAAACCATTACCTGGCTGTCTTCTAAGTCGGAGGAGCATTTTTGTCAGCAGAAGCTGATGGTCACTGTCATACTCATACATCAGAGACCACTGACCACCAACCATTGTTAATCAGGACTTGATCAATAACAGTCCTAGTGAAACCATCTGGGCTATACAAGGTCTGCTTGTGAATCTTTGGGTGATAGATGAGCGATTCAGTGATCACCATGTAATTGGCAGCTGCAAATTCCAGTTGTCACTGCCCGTTCCTGTTCTTTTTGCCCCATACCAAACTTCCAGAAAGTACTTGCCCAGGATTCTTTATCGTGTCAGTGGCAGATACAGGGCATGATTTCCTATCTCCACAGGAGTTCAGTACGGCTGTGTTCTATTAACACTGTTGTTCAATATTGGCATAGACTGGTTGATTTATAAGCTTGAGGAGGCAGCTGTCAGTGGCATTGAACTGAACATCATTCTGCTTTGACATCATGACATTGTCTTGTTGGCTGTTTGGTGAATTGCTACACCTGATGGCCAATCTGGTCAGGCAAGAAGCTGCACATATTGGTCTGGTTATTAATCAAGATAAAACAGTCCCTGGCCATTACCATCAAGCACCCTCCAGCTCCAGATTACAAACAGCTATAATTACAAACAACTGTCTTAGTCTGTCCAGGTGGGACACTGAACAGGTGGCACTTGTCAAATATTTTGGCAGTGTCATAGATGGTATTGGAGGTAGCTTGAAAGATGTGGACACTCATATAGCAGCAGCTGCTGCCATGTTTCAGGCCTTTCAGCATCCTCTGTAAGGATATCTTCACATCAAACTTTCTACGAAGCTGCAGATCTATAGAACCACAGTTATACCAAGTTCGGAAATGAGAATATTCAAAACTGAACTGAGAAACTGCCTCTTTCAGCACTGGTTTGGTTTCAGTGGCTTTCTTGGTACGGATATATTATTAGAATGGAAGGCCAACATATTCCAAAGCATGTGTACCAAGCAATGCCACTACATGGCTGGTGATCACATGAGGGTGAAAAGTTTTGGTGGAATGACAAGATTTCCAGAGATGGATATAAACTAAATATATAACAAATCCACCTTATGCACCTTGCCAGAGACTGACACAGGTGGTGTTTGGTGCTTAATTTGCAAGGAGGTCATATCCCTTTGTGATTTGCCATGATGATGATGATGAAGCAGCAGCAACCAGAATGGAATAAGGAGCCAATCTCACCTGTGCACCCTGCATGAAAAGTAGCAACAATTGCAATGCTGGTACCACCTCCAAAATGTGCTTAGTGGCAGGATGAAGTCCTGCTCCTTCTCTGTCTACACAGACTGTTTGGAGACCTTCAGTTGTTAAATGCCACCATGTAGTTTATTTACATTGCTCTTCCCACCATCTTTACTGATCCATACACCACAGCATTTACAACATGTGTTCCTCCTCAGACTTCTACAAAGAAGAAGAGGAGAGGGCAGAGATACCTCCACTCAAAGATCCTTCTTGGTTGTAGCTTCACAAGCCTGCCTCTCCCTCCAGCACTTCCTTCCTGTCCTTTCTTCTACATTCTGTGCTAATGGCTAATTAGCGCTTTAATCTTTCCCAGACCATTCTAATCTGCTGATTAGGCACAGTCAGCCCCTTCCCAGGGGGAATTAATTAGTGGTTATGTGATCAGAATGATCAGCCATTGATTCCCAGCATTCTGTAACAACCCTCCCATGGGAGCATCTCATTGGAAGGAAATGGAGGCGGGTGGAACTATGATTCTGCCCCTCTGCACCAGCCATTAGAGTTGGCTGGCCACATGGAATGGGAGTATGCCGCAGTCTTTAAAGGGGCACAGCAGATTGCGCTTCCCCAGTACACCATGTCACTCCTGGAGTCTCACATATGTTTATAATCACATATAATCACATATGTTTCATATGTAATCATATATAATCATATATCATATATCATATATAATCATATATAATCACATAATCACATATTATAATCACATAATTATCACATATTATAATCACATAATCACATATGTTTATAATCCAGAAAATAGTCTGCCCTTTCCTCATTTTCAGAATATGCCCTTTCGCTTCACAGTTTTGTGCCCCTTGTTGTGAGCAGAATATCTCATGCTAATCCACTCAACCTTTTCTGGAATGAATGGTTTTGATTCAGTCACCCCAGTATAAGGAAAATAAGGGGTTAACCTCAATCTAAGCTTTTCTTGATACAAGTTCCTTAAAATCAAATATCACCATAATTATTTCATACTACAACATACCTAAGGCAATAATATTGTATATATTCTATAGCAACAATATTTCATACTCCTCTTAAAATCCTCCACTGATATAACTTTTTTCCAAAAACTTACAGCTATTCCATGGGTTGATAGCTTCCAAGATCTTTCATCATAAGCTCCTAGGGGCCAAATAATGCTCTCAGATATTTGTCTGCTTCTCCACTGGTGTCAATAAATTGCAACTGCATCCCACAGAATGATCTGTATGCATCGCAGAGCAGAATTTGGCTCTAACATTCCTTTCCAGAGTATATGGCTTTATTTTGCATAAGGTGATTTTGCTATTTCAGTTTGTTGCCCCCATCATTTATATTTTACATCTGATTAAGCTAAATTTTGATTTACTGGTCCTTCACCAAAACATTCAAATCTCTTTGAATCTAATTGCACTGTTCTTCATTGTTTCCCAGAGCAGCAGAGTTGCTATCAACAAACTGGCATCTAAGCTGAAGAGTTCAGAGCCAAACTTCTCCAGAGTCTCACAATAGATGCCAACTATGATATTTACATCTAGATTAGAACTTGTCCAAAGTTTGATTGATAGGATCCAGGATTATGATTTTGGTCCGTCTTTACGGATACTATTTTGAAAACTTTAAGGGTCCTTTTAATTTTGTTTTTCTCTCTACAGTTAACATTAACCTATACCACAAGGTAAGTTGTTTACTCTTCTATCATAGAGCTCGTTTCTGAACTATGATTCTAAGTTGTCATGCTCTTATGCTCAGAAACTTGATCCATTTATAAAGAACTTTAAAATAATGGGACGGAAGGAATCATAACTGTTAAGACATCAAAAAATCTATCTTTCTTTCTTTCAAAACCTGTAGCTGCATGCTAGCTTTACCAGGTGGTTTATCTTAAAGAGGGCAGGCTTTCCCATTCTTATCTGCAAACTAGCTTACTCCTCCGATTACTTTACTAAAGGACAGGGTGCTTGACTAAACCTGCTCTCCATTCATTCTCTTCCAAAAAGGCAGAATCAAAATCATTGTTGAACAAATCTGCCCTATCCCTGTTTCTATTCCCCACTATCATTCTTATTGGACCACATCTCTCTTGTCCCTTCTATCTGTTGTGAATATATTCAGTGAATCCTTATTTTTTAATTATTTAACACATCTAACAGATGCCTATCCCTGGCTGTTAGAACCCTAAGAAAATTGTAAAGGTTTGATAGAGCCTTTACACTCAGCCCGCAATAAAGGATGACACGTAATTGCTGTACCCCAGGATCAGCCAGGAATTTCTCTCCTGTTTCCCTCTTGCTCGAAGGGAGGTAAGTTACTGCTTTTTTTTGGAAAGGTGCAGCTTACCTTCCTCTTGCTCCTGGCTAGCTATTCTGTCCAGAGGGGGCAAAGCTAAGTCTCTGCTTGCTCCCCAATCCATTGTAATCTCTCTATAGCCATTTGTTTACTGGAAGGGAGTGTCCATAAAGCAAGAGCTATCCTACATACACGATCTGGACTTCCATTCTGTGTAGGATGAGCAAGGTACTTGTTTAGTTGAGTAAAACATGGGCATACTCTAGCCCTATGAGTATAATCTAGAAAAAAATAAAATTATTCTTTGCAATACAAAGGTAAAGCCACCTTTTAACTTACCTCTTCTTATTTCTCTATATCACCCTGTCCTCCTCCTTTGTCAGTTGATTATTCTGTAGTTTAAAGAAGCATCTGTTTAATACTTTGTGCCAATTTTGTTCTGACTTTGCCCCCACTGGCCTTTAACCTATGTAGATTTAACCAGGGTGCATTTTCATTGCAGTCTGTCTGATGAGATCTTAGGTAACTCTCACTTGTATTACAGTAGATTTCTTATACTCAGAAAGAATCCTCATCAGAATTCCTCAAGGCATTGTTCCTCAACATCAGCTTTGCTAACCTCAAATACCTGATTTTTCTCCTCAAGTACTCACTGGTTTTTCCAACAGCTTTCTATTCGAATATTAGGGTGATCCCTAGATCCTAGCTTTTCTCCATGCTTAGCCTGAATTATCATACTTGGCTCGGTTTCCCAGGGATAGGTCCAAAATAGCTTGTGACAATGCAAGCTAGCAAACAGCATAAAAATGCAATCTTGCCCTAAACCTATAAAGCATGTCCCCCTTGTTAATTTGTGCAGTTATTATCCTAATCAATATCTAAGTAATTAAAATCCCCCATGATCAATTTTCCAGCCTTCCTACAGGACTTTCTAATTTAGAAAAGCATTTCCTGATCTCCTTTCTCTGCCCTGATTTCTGTAGCAACATCCAAGAATCACCTATTCTATTTTTACTATCCTTGGCTGTGTCAGCTAATATATTTCTAAAATTTCTCTCCACAGACTTAATAACATCACCTACCAATACCATCACATCCCTGTTTGATTCTGCTTACTCTTCACTAAATGCAGTATTGTGGTATTAAGTCCCCAGTCATTTTCCCAATTCAGTCATGTCTCTGTTATTTCAATAATACAAACCTTATCTTTGAAACAATGTAGCTCAGCAATTTTAGGCCCCAATCGTGCTCCAATTCTTTGGGCCATATTCTTCTCTCAGGAGCACCACTTTAACTAGAGCTGGGCCAAAGTTTTTAAAGGAATACTTTATTCATTGAAAAAACACAGTATTGAGAGACCTAAAACTATTAATAAATTTGACACAAATTTACCAAATAGTTTTGGCCAATTTGGGGGGATTTGGGGAGCTAGATTCCTGGGGGGATTTGGGCACCATTCACAAAGGAGGAGTCTCTCTCTCTCTCTCTCTCTGGCCCATTGATTATTCAGGTATCTTACACAAAGTGGAACCACTTCAGCAGGAAAGATGTCACTCTAAAATACCCTATAGCCTGGTGGTTAGAACCCTAACCTCCAGGGTGGGAGACCAGGTCTTAAATTCCTGTTCCGGAGCTGGACTTTTAACTTGGGTCTTCCATGTACCATGTAGGTGCCCTAATCAAGTGAGCTAAAAGTTATAAGATCTTATACTACCTCTTCTTCTTACCTAACCCTTTTAAAATGCCAGCAAGAAACTCAATGTTTTGTCTGACCCAAAATGGACTTTTTTCAATTCAGCAAAAATTCCAAAACATTTCAGATTCAGTTCAGGTTGAACCAGATTTTTTTCCCCTGATTTTTCAGAACTTCCACCAAAACAAAAAATCAGTTATTTGCCCAGCTCTAATTGTGACCCCTTTGACTAACCTAGTACCCAGTAAGTGCAGATTTTCAGCTTTTCTTTCTGAGCTCTCTTTGATTAACTTTCTAGTGTTCCTAGCCAGTGGTTACGTTAACTAAGGACCTAATTGCTTAACTAGTAATTTAAATAAAGGCAAAGGAACTTTCTGTCTATGGGCCATATTCTCTTCTCTTTCTATGTGAACATCCATTGAAGTCAATTGGAATTTTGTTCAAACATCAAGGGTAGATGTTTTAGAGGTCAGTCTTTGCTACACCACACTCCCCTTCCGAATCAGGACTGGCTCTAGGCACCAGCACAGCAAGCATGTGCTTGGGGAGGCACATTTCCAGGGGCGGCATTCCAGTTGTCAGCCAGGCTGGGCCGCGTGTCACGCAGCAGCAGGGAGGTCAGGGCCAGTAGGCCGTCCAGCAGCCAGAGCATGCCCAGCGAGAGCAGCACGGAGGCGCGGGAGTGCATGGGCCGGGAGTGCGGCAGCAAGCACACAATGGCCAGGTAGCGCTCGAAAGCTGAGGCAGCCCAGGCAGAAGGTGGAGGTGAACATGTTGAGCAGCACCAGGTAGCTGCTGAGCTTGGACAGCACCGAGCCAAAGGGCCAGTGGAAGCACAGTGCCGTGTAGGCAGCCCACAGCGGCAGTGTCACCACTCCCGCCACTGCCCCCATCCCCTGTGGTGTGCCGGAGACCCACCCCGGCTGCTGCTATGCCAGCCCAGCCCGCCAGGGACCGGGCTGTCCGGGCCAGGGTCCTGCCCTTCACCTCAGGCACAGCCCGGTCCAGAATCCCAAGCCCTGACCCAGGCACATCACTTCTCCCCCCACTTCCAGAGTACCCCCACCCCCTGCCTCCCAGCACAGAGCGAAGCTTGAAGAGATACAGAAAGGGAACAAGGGGGGCTCCTGTTTGCTTGGGTTGGGGGCAAGTGGAATCACTCCTAGACCCTACACCAGGGAGCCATGGACCAGTGGCAGAGGGAGAGAGAGAATGAGCCCCATTCAGTGCCGATGGAACAATACACCCCAGCAATAACAGATACATCCACAGACACACTCACAGCAGCAACAGCAGGCACATACACACTGCAGCAACAACAGTACACACACACACACACACAGAGTGTGCGCACACACTAACATCAGTGCACATACCCACACCAACAATAATAGCATGCTGTGCTCACACACACACACTGCCACAGGAATCACACACACACACACACTCTTTAGATTGACACTCTCTCTCTCACATACACACACACACACACACATTCTGCCACGAAGAGGTCT
This sequence comes from Mauremys mutica, assembly GCF_020497125.1. Taxonomy (NCBI): domain Eukaryota; kingdom Metazoa; phylum Chordata; order Testudines; family Geoemydidae; genus Mauremys; species Mauremys mutica. The sequence goes on along the minus strand of NC_059073.1, from coordinate 126,672,408 downwards.
TATATACACAGCCTTGGGAAACCACATACCTACACACAACACAAATGCTCATAACACACCCACACACAACACATACCCTCATATTCCCCCCTTACTACCCAAACACAGCACATACTCTGATATCCCTGCACAATATAACACACACACACAGATCATAACACATTCATCTCCCAACACAACCAAACAAATCCACCCTTCACAACACAATCACTCATTCCCTCACACACATTTATGAGAAACTGGGCACACCAGAAGACACTAACATTTTTCATTATAGTGTACAGTTGAACCCATATTGTTTGTAATTGTTATTTTTGTTAAAATTAAATGAGGACACTAGTAGGAAATTGTTTTATTTCACTAAGTACAAATTCTCTGTTTTCATTTTTTTTTATTTTAAACAGTCAAAAAAACCAACCAACCAACAAACAAAAAACATTGCAAAGTGCAAACGTGTAAAAGACAAAAAAAAGGGGGGTGTGGGTGGGTGGGGGAATTTTTTGCTTGGGGTGGCAAAAACCCTAGAGCTGGCCCTGTTCTGAATGGATGACAGTTGTTAAACAATCTATATCCTCTGACCATTACCAAATGTTCTCATAAATGGGGATAGTAGTGCTTATTTATCTATTCGCAATAATTTAAAGAACTGAAAATGTCGGTATATAAAAACATACTATATTTCTGTCTTCTCCTACCTCACATCTCTTCTTAGACTGCTTAGAGCTGTTCAGGACTGGGACTGTGTTTTGGTATGTGTATGTACAGTGCCCACTACAAGGGGGCCCTAATCCAAAGGGGGCCCTCTGGGTACTGCTGAAATAAAACACAATAAAACATAGATACATAAATGCACATTCACCCACAGACGCCTGCTTCTGAAATCATGACTTCTACCAACCACTGAGACCATACAATGCTAGCAAATATATATTATAATTCCTTTCTTCTCATTTTCTGGGCAAGCTTCCCTTCGAATATCTCCGATCTCCTTTCTGTTAAATGATTTATATCAACATGTACAACTGCAACAGAACTCTCCTTCGTTCTCCTGACTAACATACAAACTGATTCAGTAATACCACCGAATTTACTTGTTCGGGACACCCTTTTAGTTTCACACTCAGAGTCAGGGCTCCTATTCTCACTCTGATTGAAGTCAATGACAAAACTCCCTTTGAATTCAGTGAGCCAGGATCAGCCTTAATCATCCTCCCTGATTGCCAGGAGATGATTTTGTTTCCCGTTTTTTTGGTTGCTGTTGTGGTGGTTTGGAGATTTTAAGAGACAGATCCTCAGCTAGTGGAAATCAGCATAGTTCCATTGAGGTATGTTGAGTCACACCAGCTGAGGAACTGTCCCTTAAATTATTTTGGTAAAGTGCTCCCCCCTTTTTTAAGCAATGGAAAATCAGAATCAGTCACTCAAGTGTCCATATTCTTGATCAGATTTTCCTGTGAAGTTGATTGAATACACCATGCACATCACTGCAGCGAGAATAGCAGCGGGAGTACTCACAAATGGGATTTTCAAAGGACCCTAAATGAGCTAGGTTCTCATCGTCCCTTGAATTTCAATAGATGTTTTGCCATTGACTTCAGTGTGGCCAGGATTTCACCCCATATGTTCAAATTTCAGTTCATTTTTTATTTAAAAATTATGAATTCACCAGAGTGCCTAAAAACTCTTTAGCTGGAGACACAATGAAATTGAACTACCATAGAGCTTTGATTAAACACCAGACTTTGCCATTTTAGAGCACTGAACATTATTTGGCTCCCTGGGAAGTGACCCAGTTAAGTAACATTTCCCCATTAACTATATCCTGATTAAGCAAAGTGCCCTGTATCTGTAAGAAATTGAACAGACTTCCAGTTGTGCCCTTGGCTCAGACTTACATCGAGAACTAGAACAATGACTATTCATGAAACAGAACATCAGGTTTGCTGCTGAAAATCTTCCACTCTACCTCACAGGTCCCTCATGCACTGTCCTGCATTGTACAATATTTCCTGTTAGCCTGTTACATTCAATAACTAGAACTTATGGAGCAATGGGCCTTATTATTCTAGTCATCTTTTCACCTCACTTTTTTTTTGCCCTTACATGGTCTCTTCACTGTTATTCAGTTTCCTCCCTCCCCCTTTCAGTCATCCCAGTTCAGTCATCCACGATGTGTTTCCAGTGCACTCATCTGCCGATTTACACGGCAGCTCTGGCATTTCCCCTGACCAGAGATTAAAATACATGTCAGCAGTGAAACTCTCATCTTAACGCATCTTCTGAGAACACCATAGCCATTCAGCTCCCACATCATTGTATAGTACTCTGCCTGAACTAACAGCCACAAACAAGGGATCTCTTACCTCATCAGCCCCAACAATCACTAAACATCAGCAGTTCCAGTGATGAGCCATTTAGAAATACCTATCAAGAAATATGCAACCTAGTGTAACCTGTTGGCTCATTACTGGGTACTTTCAATCCACCCTGGCTAAACTGGAGGGAAAGAACTTAGCCAGTGGAGCACGCTGTTACACATTTCAACAGGAAAAGTATATAATAACTTGAAGTCAGAGGGCAGGAGGCTCAGGAGGGAGCCAGAATCTGCATGGGAGCAGAAGCAACAGCCTGGAAGTTGGCTTTGAAGGGAAGGCTGGGTAGCAGACAACCTAAGGGGCAGGATTTAAGAACTTTATTGTGCCTACGGGATTTACAGCCTTTATTTCTGGAAGCCCTAGTAAAATAATCCTGCATTGCTAGAGTATATGATTATTTGTGGGGACCCACCAAGGGCTAGAACCTATGTAACCTGGTGCTTAGACCAACTACAGTACATGCCTCCAAGATTGTGATATATGGCACTCTCTGCTAGACATCAGAGGGAACTAGGATCTCTCTTTCTCTCTGGGTATGTCTACATTGCCATTAGGCCCATGACAGCAGACTAAGACTCATGGGGCTCGGGCTAAGGGGCTGTTTAATTGTGGTATAGACATTCCAGTTCAGGCTGGAGCCCAAGCTCTATGACCCTGTGAAGTGGTCACATACCACAATTAAACAGCCCTGAGCCCAAGTCAGCTGGCATGGGCCAGCTGCAGGTGTCTAATTGCAGTGTAAATATGCTTACTCTCTCTCACACACACACACATGCACCCACACACAAAATGTGAAAACCTTGAAAATTTTCATGAAAAAATGAACTTTTGTTTCCTAGCCAATCCTACTAATGACCCACCTCTCTTGGCTAGACAGCCAACCTCTGGGAGGCATCAACAGCCAAGCAGGGATGAGTGAGATCTAGTCATGCTGGTGCAAGTATTCTACCCAGTTCCCCCTTTCTCAGTATCCTACAAACTCATAGACTTTAAGGCCAGAGGGACCATTGTGATTATCTAGTCTGACCTCTTGCACATTGCAGGCAATGGAACTTCACCCATCCATTCCTGTAATAGACCTATAACTTCTGGCTGAGTTACTGAAGCCCTCAAATATTCATTTAAATACTTCAAGTTACAGGGAATCCACCATTTACTCTAGATCAAAACAGCAAGGAACCCATGCCCTGTGTTGCAGAGGAAGACAAACAGTCCACTCTTTTGTCTCTGCCAATCTGACCTGGGAGGAAATTCCTTCCTTACCACAAATATGGTGATCAGTTAAACCCTGAACATGTGGGTGAGACCTACCAGCCAGACACATGAGAAAGAATTCTCTGTAGTAACTCAGAGCCCTGGCCACCTAGTGTCCCATCTCCAGCCTTTGGAGATATTTGCTAATAGATTGTGGCTGTGCCATATGCCATTGTTGGCAGTGTCATCCTACCACCCCTTCCATAAACGTATCAAACTGAGCCTTAGAACAAGTTACGTGTTTTGCCCCCACTTCTCCTCTTGGAAGGTAGTTCCAGAGTTTCCTCTGATGGTTAGAAATCTTTGTCTGATGTCAAGCCTAAACGTATCGATGGCCAGTTTTTACCTATCTGTTCTTGTGCCAGCATTGGCCCTTAACTTAAATAACTCCTCTCCCTCCCTGGTGTTTATCCCTCTGATTATCTCTATTTATAGAGAGCAATCATATCGCCCCCAGCCTTCATTTTGTTAAGCTACACAAGCTAAGCTCCTTAAGTCTTCTCTCATAAGGTAAGTTCTCCATTCCTCTGATCATCCTAATAGACCTTCCCTGCACCTGTTTCAGTTTCAATTCATCTTTCTTAAACATGGGAGACCAGAACTGCACCCAGTATTCCAGATGAGGTCTCACCAGTGCCTTGTATAATGGTAATAATACTTCCCTATCTTTACTGGAAATACTTTGCCTGATGCATCCTAGGATAACATTAGCCTTTTTTGGGGGGGCGCGGCACATCAGATTGGTTGCTAATAGTCATCCTGGGATCGACCAATACACTCAGGTCTTTTCCCTCCTTTTTGACTTCCAACTGATACATCCCCAGTTTACAGTAAGAATTCTTGTTGTTAGTCCCTAAGTGTATAACCTTGCACTTTGCAATATTCAATTTCATCCCATTTCTATTACTCTAGTTTTCAAGGTTGTCCAGATCTTCTTGTATGATATTCTGGTCCTCAACCATATTGACAATATCTCCCAATTTTAAGTCATCCACAAATATTATTAACACATTCCCACATTTTTGTGCCAAGGTCATGAATGAAAATATTTAAGAAGACTACTCCCAAGACCAATCCTTGAGGAACTCCACTAGTACTCTCCTTCCGGCTTGAGAGTTCACCTTTCAGCATGACCCACTATAGTCTCCTCTTTAACCAGTTTCTTAACCACCGATAGGGCACTCACTTCTTGAGTGCCTCCTATCGGCTGGGCATGGTGCTGCAATCTTTTTCCTGCTCCTGGCATTCCCTCTTTGTTGCCAACCTTGCTAGACAAGTCTTCAGAGGTGCAGCCCTCCGGCCAAGTCACACACACAAATGGATGAACCCTTTCTGGGGTAGCAAATGGTTCAACAAGCTGTCGGCCCTCACCAGGGTCTTCAGCCCCATCTCTGGATCCTTTAAATCCTGCCCTTCATTCAGGCTTCCCAATAGGGCCTTGTCCCCTTCTGGGGGCCTAGGCCATTTCCCCGGTGGACAGTGGAGGAACCAAGGCCTGCCCACCACTCTGGGTCCCAACCCAGAGACCCTGTAAATACCAGCCATATACCATTGCATCCAGTTCACTGCTTCTATTCCCTGGGCCTTTATCCCACAAAGCCTCTTTCTCTTCAGCCTTACCTCAGGGCTGAAGTTCTCAGATCTTCTTCCTCCTCACTGAATGCACATGCCATCAGAACATCTTCTGGTTTTCCCTCTCTCCTGTGACCAGCAAAGAGCATCCTTCCTTGCGCCTTTGGTCCCAGCCAGGAACTGACCTGCTCAGGTCCTGCAGCTCCTTTGAACTGAACCTGTTAGTCTCTGATTGGCTACTTCTGTGGCAGCATATCAGGCAGGCCTGGAGGATCCACCTCTGATGCTACTTCCTGAGATGGGGTGTAGTAGGACTACAGACCAGGACACACAAACTCAAAGCACCACCAGACCCTGCCAGAACAACACATGCAAAACCTGCAGACCTATCTCCACTGCTGTAATGGTCAACAGCCCCCACAACACACCTTTCAATATCCATTGGTCCTACACATACCTGTCACAATGTGTTCTCTACCTCATCCAGTGCACTGACTGCCCCAATAACAACTATGTGAGTGAAACCAAACAATCACTATGCTCTCGAATGAACTCACACAGGAAAATTATAAAAGGCAAAAAATCTGTATCACCTGTGAGTGAACACTTTTCACAAAGCTATCACTCTATATCTGACCTATCAGTCCTCATTCTCAAAGGAAATCTGCACATCACTTTCAAAAGACAAGCCTTGGCACTGAAATTCATACCTCTGCTAAACACTAAAAACCATTATCTTAAAAAAGACACTGGATTTATGGCTTATTACAACAATCTGTTACCTACTAACATCCTTTTGGTCCTAGGAATACAGAGGTATCAACAGGCCACTTCACCGTAAATGGTCCCTTAGAATATGTGCTAACTACTTATGTTAAACTATCTGTTCAAACTTGTATTTAGCTGTGACACTCTGGATATGTCTACACAGCAACTAGACACCTGAAGCTGGTCTGTGCCAGCCGACTCGGGCTCATGGGGCTGGGCTGTGGGGCTATTTCATTGCTGTGCAGACTTTGCAGCTTGGACTGAAGCCCAGGCTCTAGGACACAGCAAGGTTTCTAGACATATCCCCTGAGAACCTTTACCAGACCTAACGAAGAGATCTGTGGCGATTGAAAGCTTGCCTCCGGTCCAATAAATGATATTACCTCACCCACCTGGTCTTACTGAAATTCACGTAGACTAGAACTACTGCATTTCCTTTGTCTAGTATATCAATTATCTGCTCAAAGAAAGAGAGCAAGTTGATCTGGCACAATCTACCTTTTGTAAAACCATGTTGTATTTTATCTCAATTACCATTTACCTCTATGTTTTTAACTACCCTCTCTTTCAAAATTTGTTCTAAGACCTTGCATACAATTACGGGCAAAGTAATGGGCCTGTAGTTTCACAGATCACGTTTTTCGCTTTCTTAAATATAGGTATTATATTAGCAATTCTCCAGTCACAGGGTATGACCCCTGAGTTTACAGATTCATTAAAAATCCCCACTATTGGGTTTGCAATTTCATGCATCAGTTGTTTTAACATTCTTGGATTTAGATCATCTGGGCCCCCTGATTTGGTCCTATTAAACCATTTGAATTTGGCTTCCATCTGAGATATGTTAATTTCTACTTCCATATCCTTGTTAACATTAGCCATCCTGCCACTGCTCCCAACCTCATCATTATCCTTATTAAAAAATGAGGTCTAGTATTCATTTAGATGATGGGCCATACCTAGATTACCTTTATTCTCTACTCCATTCTCAGTGCTTAGTGGTCTCATTTCTTTTTTCTGTGTTTTCTTTTTATTTATATGACTAAAGAATCTTTTACTATTGGTTTTAATTTCCTTTGCAAGGTCCAATTCTGCTTGGATTTTGTCAGTTCTCACTTTTTCCCTATACTTTCTGACCTCCACAAGGTAGCTTTCCTTGCTGGTCCATCCCTTCTTCCATTCCTTGTCGGCTTTCTGTTTTCTCTTAATAATCTGTTTGAGATGCTTGTTCATCAAGTTTCATCTGCGACCCTTTCCTACGAATTTTTCCCCTTGCTTGGGATGCAGGGTTCAGATGGTTTCTGCAACTTTGATCTAAAGTATTTTCAAGTCTCTTCCACATTCAGATTAGGGTTGCCAGATGTCCGGTTTTCAACCAGAACGCCCGGTTGAAAAGGGAACCTGGCGGCTCCGGTCAGCACCACTGACCGGGCCATTAAAAGCTCCCTGCCTGCCATGGCTCTGCATGGCTCCCGGAAACAGCAGCATGCTCCCCCTCTGGCTCCTATGCATAGGGCAGCCAGGGGGCTCCACACATTGTCCCCGCCCCAAGCGCCAGCTCTGAAGCTCCCAATGGCTGGAACTGCAGCCAATGGGAGCTGCAGGGTGGCGCCTGTGGATGGGGCAGTGTGTAGAGCCACCTGGCCATGCATCTGTGTAGGAGCCATAGGAGGGACATGCAGCTGCTTCCAGGAGCTGCTTGAGGTAAGAGCCGCCCAGAGCCTACACCCCGACACTCCCCTGCACCCCAACCCCGTGCCTCAGCCCTGATCCCCCTCCCACCCTCTGAACCCCTCAGTCCCAACCCAGAGCACCCTCCTACAACCCAAACCCCTCATACTCAGCCCCAACCCAGAGTCTGCACCCCCAGCCAGAGCCCTCACCCCTCCCCCACACCCCATCCCTCCTGCCCCAGCCCCCTCCCACACACTGAAATTCCCATTTCTGGCCCCACCCCAGAGACTGCACCCCCAGCCAGAGCCCTCACCCCCCAGCACTCCAACCTTCTGCCCCACCCTGAGCCCCCTCCTGCACCATGAACCCTCATCCCCGGCTCCACCCCACAGCCCTCACTCCAGCATCCCAACCTTCTGCCTGAGCCCTCACCCCCTCTCACACCCCAACCCCCTGAGCCAGCCCAGTGAAAATGAGCGAGTGAGTGAGAGTGGGGAGAGTGAGCGACAGAAGGAGAAGGGATGGAGTGAGGGCGAGCGGGGCCTCCGAGGAGAGGCGAGGCAGGGGTGGGGCAAGGGTGTTCAGTTTTGTGTGAGTAGAAAGTTGACAACCCTAATTCAGATCTTTGAGTTCTTCTGTCCAGTCCACTCCCGACTTATTCCCTGCATTTTTTTATTTTTTTTTGCCTTTTTCAAATCAAGGACCCTATGTTTCTTTATGTTTCTCCTAAAATGAATGCCAAGGAGTGGCCTCATTCCCTGCCTTAACCCTCCACATCAGGGCTCTCTAGCTATGAGGGGGAAGCGGGATCACACTCTCTAAGAGTCTCTGCTGCCTAATATATTCAGGCGCCATCTAGTAGCTGGGATAAGATGACAGTCAGGAAAACCATGTCACAGATATTTTCAAAATAAAATGGTAGAGGCTACAGCTACCTTTGAAACAGTGAAAGTGTGAATAGAAATTTGTATATATTACTTTAGTATATATCTATATTATATGCATTCATTTTTTTAAAAATAGGGATTGGTGAGGAAACCCTTCCAATAATTGGTTGGAGAAGAACCTTTCCGGGCTTACTTCTGTGAAGGAAGCCAAAGTATCCTTTCCTATTTGTTAAAAGCACCATGGGAAGACATATAATTCAATATGTGCTATGCTAATTTCCAAACTGAAAATTCCTTTGATTCACCCTCCAAAAAATAACTTGTGGCAGCAGTTCATTACATTAAGATACCGCTGTCCTACTAACACTCTGCATCTGTCAGTAGGGGTACGTTTGCTTGAACAAATGCCTCTGGTGGAATTTTGCTTGGGCCAGCTCATTTCTATGGTGATTAGAGGTAACTGGTGCCCATCATACTGTATTGCATTATTAATGCATCAGCTGCAATTCAGTTGAAGAGAAGAGGAAGGATAAGATTGTTATAATATTGCAGAAGGGAGAGAAGGGTAATGTTTTTAATGCCCAAGAAAAATCATTTGTTTGTCTGATCTCTTTCTTCCTTTGCTGGCAGTAAGTCTTTGCAATCAGGTTCAGAGAGATTATATTTTTAACTCAGTTCAAAAATAAAATAGAAGAACTGAGCTATCAGAGGAGTTCCAGGGCAGAGAAACACCTTGCAATTACTTTGGTTTAGAGGCATTAGATCTGCTGACATGGTGTTTCCCGATGTCTTTGTCTTTCAATCATGAAAGTCATTCTCAGGTTTCAGACATTTTCAGTTTTAAGTGGAAAGACACGGCTACATGAAAACAAATGTGCATTCACAGATACAGCAGAGGCATTTTTTCATGAGCTCAGATTTTTATATGGAAGTTTTGCCTGCAAGGGGACTACAGAAATGGGCTCTTGAAGGCCAAATACCAGTTCACAGAATAAAGCACAATGATTAAGTTCACAAAGCCAGAATTACAGTTTGCAAATTCTCATCTCTTTAAACAATAAGTGGTTTCCATTCTACTGTACTATAATGGAATTTCACTATAAGTGAAACTCACAATCTACCTACCTCTTGCTCATAGTTTAAATAGGTGAGCATTTTATGGGGAACTAAGTGCCTGATCCTACAAGACTGCAGAGCTTTTTGAGAAGTACTGAGTGCCCTCAGTCACTGGGACAACATTGCGAGTTGAGAGTGTTCAGTAGCTGCCAGCAGTTGCTCAGCACCTCACAGGATTAACGCCTTTATGGAGGTGAGAAAATTGAATCCCTGCCTCCAGCCCAGAGGGAGACTTCAGCACAACTCCTCCACACCAGCACATCCAGCGTTAATGAACCCCATCTCCAATGCATCTTTGCTCATGCCCCCTGATCCAGCAAACACTGACATATCGCACCAAATCTGCTTACTTAAATCAATGGGAGTCCTGAGCAAGGGAAGCAGAATTTGCCTCATATTTGCTGTGATGCAACAGGCTTGTCAATGGCTAGGCCACTGGTGTGCAGAGGCCACTGCATCTCATTCTGACCAATATCATATCATTGTTTTCTTGTATTCTACCATCAGTCTGTATCTATCTGTTGTCTCTTGTCTTATACTTAGATTGTAGGAGCAGGGGCCATCTTTTTGTTCTCTGTTTGTACAGTGCCTAGCACAATGGGATCCTGGTCCATAACTAGGGCTTCTATGTGCCACAATAATAAAACAATATATAGCTCATAATATATATGTATATAGGTCATAATCCAATTCATATTCATGTCACACTTTACTTTTTGTATTGTGCTTGTAAAATATATAATCATTCAGCTGTATACAAACATATATGTTTTCCCATAGAGCTTTCCATTGTTTTAAAAGTAATAGCAAAGTAAGCAGACAAAATGTATTCTGTTTCAAAATAGAAACTTGGCATATGAATAGCGTAAAGGGCAGATGACATAGTATAGTTTGCAAGGCCCACGCCAGTTAAATAGGGAATGCACAAAAGGCAGATTCTGTAAGATTTTCTGGAGTATGGGTGATGTTTGGAAAAAAGTTGGGAAGTCTGAGTAAATCCTTTTAGTCAAGTAGTCCCAGGCTCATCTGGTGAGTGAAATAAAGATTTGACTACTTTAATACTTAGTCATTCCTCCCAGGAAGTAATTGGCAGATTCAATTTTGAGTTTGACACCAAGACTTCCAATTCTCAAGAGAGAAACTGTGAGTTTGGGTAACTCATTTTATGAAGTTAGATAACTGGGTTCCAATCATGTATAATTTAACATTGGTTCAGTTTGGTATTCCTATTCTTCACTGTTGATTCTTTTAGTGATTTATTAAAATATTCTCTCCAAAATGAATTGATTCTTCATTTCTGATTTTTGTATGCAGCCTTTTATCAGTGTTAGACGCTAAATAACTTTTCGTAGACATTTTCCCTTAACTGATGGAAGCTGTTTTATTTTACCTAAATTATGATTAGTAATATAAAAAAGGTGAGAGATGAGTCTTAGATGAGTTTCCCCCACCCCTCCCCGCTCAATTCCCCTCCTTCTCTCACCGGTCAACTAGTTGCAGTGTTGCAATTTAGCTGTTTTCCAACTCCCCCTATAAATTCCCCCCTCTAATTTCAATTCCTGGGGAAAACACTGATGATTATATCTGAATCATGTTACTCAATAGCTAAAGAGGGATCTGGGGAGACAACCTTATTCCTAACTAACCTTAATCACTTAAAATAAGAGTGTATTTGGTGACAGCAAAAGCCTCAGTTATTTTCTATCTTTTAGCAGATCAACCAAATTGCACGGTGTGACTGGATGTTCAGATAGAGACCAAAGCTCATCACAGCATAATATTAAATAAATTCTAAACATTTATAAATAATCTTGAAATCATACCAAAGAGACATTAGTGTAGGTCAAAATTTGACTGAACTAAAGTCAGAATAACTGGGTGGAGCAAATGTTTATTCCAGAGGCCAAATTCACAGGTGAATCAGAGTGAGCCTCGGAAATCAACTAAGTTGTAAAGAGACTAACTGATGAAATGTTCAAAAATGCTGAAGTGAGTTAGGCTTCTAAGTCACGTTTTCAAAAATGGCTTATGTCCCACATTGGGGCTACCTCTAATGGCCAGATTTTTAAAAGAATATGTAGACACTTAAGGATGTAGATAGGTATCCTATGAGATTTCCAAACTCCCATTGAATCAATGGAAGTTAGAGCCCAGGCCATTTTGAAAGTCCCATGGGGCACCTATCTTCATCTTTCGGCACCTAAATATCTTTAAAAACCTGGACCTAGCTCTCTCTTGTAAATAGGACTTAGTCCCTTAGTCACATAGGCATGTTAGAGTAATTTTCAAAGTGAATACAAGTTAGAATGAGTTACATCCTTAAATATCACCATTGAATTTGGAAACAAATATGTAGTTTTATTTAAAGAGTTGGTCTACTATCAACAAGGATTATGTAAACATTTTCTTGCTTAACAGTTCTGCTCTCTGTGTAGATTCCATTTTATTCTACATAGGTTCTTAGAACATGCTCATCACCATAGTATGTGAGCCCCTTCCAGTAGTGGATTAAGCAATGTTACTAAGGGTACGTCTTCACTACCCGCCGGATCGGCGGGTAGCAATCGATTTCTCGGAGTTCGATATATCGTATCTCATCTAGACGCGATATATCGAACCCCGAACGCACTCCCATCGACTCCGGAACTCCACCGGAGCGAGTGGCGGTAGCGGAGTTGACGGGGGAGCCGCGGACATCGATCCCGCGCCGTGAGGACGGGTAAGTAATTCGAGCTAAGGTACTTCGACTTCAGCTATGCTATTCACGTAGCTGAAGTTGCGTACCTTAGATCGACCCCCCCCCCCAGTGTAGACCAGGCCTAATATATATCATATGCTTGTTCTCTCATACTCTCCCTACAGGGAGAAGCATGTGCAGTTTTGGAATTTTATATTATATACATATACACACAGGCAGCAGTGTGAGTGAGTAAGTGAGTGAGTGTGTTATAGAAGGCAAGGTCAAAGAAATACACCTTACACTTACAATGGAAGGTGGATTCTGAATCATATCTGCCAAATCTAAATAAATTTCAGTATTTTTTACTCCCATTAGCTCTGCAGAGCCAACATAGCTAAGTAAGAGTGAGATGGATTACATTTAATCCTGTGTTTCAACAGAATTTGTGTGCTAAATTTCAGTCAGTCAGTTACACCTGCAGATAACTGGTTTGCACAGGTGTCTCTGAGGGCATAGAATGCAGAATCTTTATTAGTGCTGCTGATACTTAAGAAGAAAAAACCAGCTTGACTCTCAGATCACAGGATAAATTTACAGGACTGGCAAAACACAGCATCATTTTTGCTTGAACGGTAAGAATATTTGATGTGTAAATTATTGTGAAACAACAAACATAGAACCTCATGATGAGTGTCTACAGTTACTTTTTAAGAGTGAAGCAGCACTTCAATCACAGGGAAACTAAACAAACAAAAACAAATAAATGATTCCCAAAATAAATCAAAGTTTTGTGCCAGCTCTGCAGAATCTGTTAGCACAGTACCAATGAACAGGAAAAAGACAAGACAATAAACTGAAGATATGGCTATTGTTAAACAAGCACACCGAGCATAGTTCATTTCAAAACACAGAAAAAACCACCAGTATTTGCAAATGAAAAAAAAAAGAAATGAAAAGTATTTTTCTTCCTTATTATTATAATTTTTAGAGTTTCTGCCAGCATGGAAACAACAGAAAGTAAATAGTGTTATAAAAAATTATTTGACATTTTTTCCCCTCAAACTTATCCACTCTATAGAAAGATAACTTCCAGAAGTATTATTATATTGTGTAACTTTTGAGCCAGGATGACTACTGTTAATAAGAATGAGACACACAAAGAAATAGCGTATTCAAGCTTGAAGATATTCTAGTTTGTTCCTGTTCTCGAAGTTCTTTAAGGCAACATGTAATTTAGTAATGTGTGTCTACTTGGTAAACTTTAGCTCCTGGACAAAGGTAGATGACAAATATATTGTTAATCCAACTTGATCTATTTTTTAAAGACATCTAATGGGAAAGATAACTGAAGCGTATAAGCTTTAGTTCTGTCTTTTCACAACCTTGAAGGGCCCATTTTGATACTACCACCAGTTTAATCTTCAAGAATCTATATACTTTTGTTTGGGAGGCTTTTATTGGTGTGTAGAAACTTGTTCTGTGGTTGAAAGTTGCAATAGGAATTCAGACCTGCCGTGTTTTAAGGAACCAATGTTTATGCAATGTAGGCAGAAGGACATCACAGGGCAGCTTAGCATATACAGTTGTATGCTGGGGGTCTGTGGAGACGAAGTGGTTAGGATACCAACCTGCCACCTCTGTAGATGCCTCCAATTTTTCTGAAAAAGTCCACTAAGTACCTCTATTTGTGTGCACCCCCGCTACCTAAGACATTGGGCTTAATTCCAAAGCCCTAGCAGGATACAAAAAATAGACATTTCGCCACCTAGTTCATCTGCAGGACCCAAGCTTGCAGATGCATTTAGAGTCCCCCTTCATTCACTAGAGTAGGGAGGCTGACACCCAAGCCTCCCATCTCCCAGGTGAATTCCCTAACCACTGGACTACAGAGAAATTCTCACTCTGTCTGGCCAAATGACCATTTAAGTATTTTATGTAATGTAAAATAATTTCAATAAGAGAGAGACACCCCCAGCTACTATATAGCTCCATGGTTAGGGCACTCAGCTGGGCGGTGGCAGACTTGGGTTCATGGATTCCAAGGCGCAGAGATGGTGATGGTGGTCATCTAGTCTGACCTCCTGTACAACACAGGTCATAGAACAGTGGTGGGCAACCTGCCGCACACAGCCCAGCAGGGTAATTCGCTGGCAGGATGCCAGACAGTGTGTTTACATTTACACGTCTGCCCACAGCTCCCAGTGGCTGCGGTTCGCCGTTCCCAGCCAATGGGCAATGCTTCCCGCAGCTCCCAGTGGCCGAGAATGGTGAACCATGGCCACTGGGAGCTGCGGGCAGCCATGCAAATGTACACACACTGTCTGGTGGCCTTCCAGCGGATTACCCTGTTGGGCCATGTGTGGGCCATGAGCCGCAGGTTGCCTACTACTGCCATAGAACTTCCTCAAAATAACTACTAGAGCCGATCTTTGAGAAAGACATGGAGAATCCATTGCGACCCTGGGTAAATTGTTCCAATGGTTAATGATTCTCACTGTGAAATATGTATGCCTTGTGAATTCCACTGTGTGGAAAGTTAAGGATCGCGATGCTGAACCTAAGTCCTCTTTGCGGCTCTAGATTTTAGGCTCCCTGTGCCTAAGTTCCCATGTGTAAAACAGGGATAACAACACTTCTCTACCTCACGGGGATGTTGTGGGAGTAAACACATTGCAGATTGTGAGCTGCTTAGATACTACACTGCGGGGGGGAGCACATAAATACTGTAGCTACTCGCACTCTGTATGGGGGGAATTTTGTCCCTTAAAGATTTTACCTGGTACAAAATTCTAGCTGTTCTTGGGTACAAGCTGACTCAGGCATACTTTGACCAGCTCTTGAAGATACTGTACATCTTCATTAACAGTCATGAAAACTTCGGAAATTATTTACATTTGGCTGTTTTAAAAATGTTTGTAACAATCAGAATTCACATCAGCAATCAGGCTTCTTTGTAGTATGGCTTTTTTTATTTTTGTCTTATAAAAGTAAATGACTAGTGTATTCAGGCATTTATTTATGGAGGAGAAACTAAGTGACTGTCACACACACAGACACACACACACACACAAAGAAAAATCCAAACCTTGGTTCCCATCCTTGTCTGTATCCAAGCTTTGGTCGCTACAGCTCAAGAGGAAGGTGGGGCAAAGGTAACTTGAAACCACTTTCAGGGTTCACCAGCAAATGGGATCCCCTTGACCATGCTTCTTTTTCCCTTGTCACAATCCCTACATTGGTCCTTTGGCATCAGAGGATTTACTTCCACAAAGGGAATCCTCCACTGGCGATTTAAGATGGGTTTAAGGCTGTTCTGCACTGCCAGAGTAGCATAAACCTGTTTTATAAGGATTTAAGATGTAGCCCTTAACCTTAGATCTTTCCATAACTTCTCCTCCAGGGAATATATTTTCCCCTTCTCTATATATTTTGCATTATCATTTGTTAACTTTATTATGACATATTATTCTCCTGGGTCTTGAGCTTCCCTCACCCTAGGACTTTCATCTGTAAATTAATGATGGCATGTTAGGGAGTAAGAGAGTACTCAGCATCAATAGGGTTAGCAGCACTGGGCCCTGAGTTTGGATCCAAATCTGCATTCCTTGTGTACCCAAATATCCGGGGGAATCTTTTGCATTCTTTGTGCTCCCAAAACACTCACTCATATCAATGGGAATTTTGAGTTCTGCAGTGAAATTCATCCCTGTGCAAAAGGTCCAGCATGCACCACTTAAATCCCATGTAAACCCTGATTTCAGTGGGGTTTAGGCCTCAGACTAGGCTTCTGCATTGGGAGAATTTCTAGAGGGATGCATTTATTTGATTTTCTAGGTATCTAGAAAATATAATCTAAAGAAAAATACATTTGCCCACAATTAAGCTTATTTCTCCTACTTTCACAAATCCAAATTTCCATCTGTAATATCACGACTTTGAATCATATCTTGGAGGGGGATGCTCCTGCATGTGCAACTGGTTTTTATTTGTTAATTTTTAACCTTGTAATTGCTTTAAGATGTTTTTATAGGAATGTCTTTATCCCATAAAGGGCTTATTTCCTTTGTTTTCCCACATCTTTGTCTGTCTTCCTATGGCTGTTTGCCTTATTTAAACCTCCCAATTTTCCCAAAGACTTGCTGAACACTGAACTTTTGGGGACAGTTCCACACCTGGTATAAATTAACCCAAGTCTATTGATTTCACCCGTTTATACCAGAGACCTGTCCCTCAGTAGGTTAACATACAAAAAATAAATGAACATAGTAGGTTTGGCTTATCAAGCAAATAAATACTCCATGTTGTGATTTACCCTGAGTAGCAAATATGATATTTTCAATCAAATGCGAGCATTAAAAATGACCTAATACCGTGTAGCGAAATACTGAAGGTAATCAGTAAGACTGTTGTTATTTCCTGAGATGGATGCAATCTGCTGTTTTCTAGCTTCCCTACCAATATCCAGAAAAATAATGATGCGATTTAAGACCATAAAACTTGTAGCTCAATTGTCACAATTTATGTTCCTGTAAACGTGATATAAGCCTGAGTTGCCCAATTTTTTGGCTGCATATTGTAAAGGATTTTTTCATCTCAAAGGCCAGAGCAATTTACACAATTTTACTTTCAAATTTGTTTTAAGTGAAAAACCTTTGTTTTGCAGAAAGATGTGGAGATTTGCCTCAATCACAACCTGCTTTTTTCATAACTTGAATGTATGTATATATATATATTTAAGAAATGGAAATATTTGTTCAATAGATAGATTTCTTTCAGGGTGACAACTGAAAGACAAATCATAAGAAGGTATAATACAACCATCAATATGTTTCAATTCCCAAGTGGGAACACTAAGCAACCTCTTGCTCTAACCTTTTCTCCTTCTTCACTGAATGTAATGTTTTCAGATTCTGTTAGGAGTGTGTCTAATTCATTTTTCTAGCTTAGTAAGACTCGCCCCAAGTCATTTCCTATTTGCTGTCTTGCTGTGAGAGGAGCCACATTCTCTGTGAGAAGTCACTTTGGTTCTAGTGATTATCTCTGGTGAATGAGCATGCTCAGACCTGGTCCTGTAGTCAATGGATTGAAAGGATGCCTGCTCATGCTGGGAATATAGCTTAACAGTATGTTAATAAACACACAGGGAATGTGCCATGCAAACAAAGGCACACAGCCCTGAGGCTACAAAACACAGATTCAAAGACAGTAATAAACTTTGAAAAAAAATATACAATGTTATAATTTAAGGAACGACTTTGTTATAAATGTGCCCACGTTTGCAGTGGGAAGAGTTAGCACTGAGATGCACTATCATTTTCCCTTGTGCTTGCTTTGATGAGTATTACAGTTAGACGGATGGATTAAAGGGAACTAAGACCGTTCTCACTTTTTGGTGAAACAGTTTACAACACAAGGCATATTTCCTACCAGGCTATTAATTACATTCCATTAAATTCTTTAAAATGTGGGTGATTGAAAGCAAACCTTTGCTGTTTTCCTGCAAGAGACCTTCTGTTTATAGGGTTGCTACTGCAACTAATGCTAAAATTGAAACTTGTCTCTCAACTACAGTACTTCAAAACTATTTTACAAACACATTTGTTCTAACTTGCATTTCTGTGTAGTATCAACATCCTGTTACACTCCCACAAATAAAACAAAAGTAGAAGCAGGCACTAATCTTACCAAAGGATAAAATGTTACCCTTCCACTTACATAACACACATACACATTCCCCTTCCCCCACAATGATCCACTCCTAGACACTCAGACAGAAATATAAAGCTTCTAATTTTAATACATCAAAATAATGCAAGAGAAAGTTAATTTTAAAGGAACTAAACACAAAAAAATGATGCTGGAAAGATAAGAAATAGCCACAGACTAATTCGAGACTGTTCTGAAATCAGGAAGAGAAAACACAGCAAGATGCAGCATTTACTCTCTCACACACACCTCTTTTGTTTTCATTATTTGCATAATGAATTAGGATTGGGGGAGGAAAAATAAAGCTACATTTTACACATTTATTTAGTTCTGAAAAGCAATCAAGATCTATAATAGCCTCTTGGTTCTGAAGTTTAACATAAGCTTGTGTGAGTGAAGGAGCAATTATTTTTGCTCTTTAGAAAAAATGGAATTTAGAACAAAATAATCCATGGCTTTGAGATCAACAGCAGTTTTTTAAACCAGCTCGCGGTCCCAGTAGCAAGTAATAGACTTGAGAGCTTAGTGGCAATTAAACGTTAAATAACTTGTATTTTTCAGTTTAGAAATGTGTCATTTACAGCCATTCAAATGGTATGAAATACAACAAAAGTAAATAAAAAGCCAACATGACCACACGCATTAAGACTCTAATTCAAAGCACAGTAAAGTTGATGGGATCTTTCCATTGACTTCTATGGGCTTTGGATCAAGCCCTAACGACAATAGTCCTAAACAGTGGTGGCAGGAAGTGCTATGGGCCTTCTGAAGAAACTCTATGTTGCTCACACTGGTGGGCATATTTTTACATCAAGGTGTTTTACAGTAAGCACGCTTTACTGCACGCAGTGATGCAGACACCATTGCATCCCCTAAGGAGGAGGACTTGTTCTCAGCTGCAAAGCAAGGCACAAAAGTTTGATCTTGGACCAAGAATTAGCATGTCCTATCCTGGCCTCCTTCTTCTCTGTTCACTACTATCCAACAGTTGATGTGCACAATGCAGCGGATCCTCAGCTGGTGCAAATTGACATCAGCTGAGGATCTGCCCCAGCGTAAGAGGTGCCAAACAAGAAAGTCCAGTCGAGAAGTTGGAGTAATAGGCACTGTGCAGCTCTGAGCTCACTCTGGAGAACCCCCCCGGTGGACATAGTTGGACACTGCAGCAGCATCTCATCCAATTAACAAACCCTATTCCCTCAATGTGCCTGCTGCACCAACAGCCAGCTATTATGGGAGGGAATGCTTGCCCTAAAACAGTCATACAAAACAGCAATGCAATGGATAGCTAAATCTGGATACATGACCACAGTGCGTGGGTGTGTTGCCTCCAGGGCACAGTAACAAGGAGAAAAATTTAGTGTGTGCTGGGAGTTTTTGGGACGCAAAATCAGTTGATTTTACACAGGTATATTCCTAAGTATTTTGCTTGGGTGATGAAGTGCACTGAACCACTGGTACCAATTTACATGCATTGGTTGGCACAATCAAACTTACTGAGCTCCACCCTCTGTGTTTCCTATGGGGCACTTCACAGCTATGCCAGCAGTGTCATCGTACAGTAAATGACTTACCATATCTGAAAAGCAGGTCTGTGATAATTCCTCTCGATTCATTGACATGCTGCAGCTTGCAGCAGAGAGCCGTAACCACTACTGCATAGTACTGCACTGCAAAAGGTCAGGCATATTGTATTGCTGGGATATATATAATTCAGTGTTTGGAGATGTCCCAATAATCTGATGCAGAGAGCAAGAATGGGGCAAAGGCTGCTGTGTGGGCAAAGGTGAAGATTCTGTGTGCTGCTTCTGGAAGCTGCAGCTCAGAACTCCCAGCCCAGGGATAATAAAGGAAAGGTGATTGTAACCTCCCTTTGCTCCCTCCTGATTCCAGATTGCTCCAGTAGCAACCATGGCCCCCCAGAGTAATTTTGGCAACTTGATATGGGGGTGGCAGCCCTAAGGGCATCTGCACCATTGACCCTGCCTATAATATTATTGCCACAGGCCCACTCCTTCCAACTCCTACGCTGGGGCTTGTGGTGAGAGGGGAGAGGTCATAAGCAATCTATAGGAATTCTTCCATAGCTGGCTCTGGGGCTGTTCCAGCCCTTTATAAGGTCCTGTTGCAGTTTATAGAAGACACAAAGGTAGTATCTCTCTCTAAGTCTTTAAAAGCCTTTTATAGCCTCAGGCACACAACACTGTGCCCATTACAGATGCTTGGCCCATATTTTCACTGTGTGACGTTTAGCGAGCACTTTCTAGGATCTCTCTTTGTGGAACAGTCTTTCAGGTTATCCTTTGGCACAGCTGCCAAGTTCTATTTAGCTCCTTGAGTGACATTTTTCAAGTATGCTGGAAAGTGAAATGAACAAGCTTTTGATCCAGCCTGTCTCCTCTTCTGGTAGTAATGTATTAATGATAATGCATGACACATCTATACCACCTTCCATCCAAAGTGCCCTGTGGGAGAGGGGACGGACAACTCTCCCTAATGTATGGACGGAGAAAGTGAGGCATGGAAAGGGTGCATATGATAGGCCTACAAGCCACTTCTCCTCACAGTCAGGAATCAGAGGGTTGAAAACTCAGGCCACATACTTAGGAGTCCTTACCCTCAAAATGGATTAAGTTGCTAAGCGTAGGTATCCAAGTTTGAAAATGTCAGCCTTTCTCGGTGCAATGCCAGGTAAGACAATTACCAAGAGGCAAGTTCTGTGTTTTAAATAATACCAAGGCCATGAGAGAGAGACCTGTAAATGCAGCCCCAAATATTATTTGAACATAGACAAAGTAGCTCTGCGTACAACTTCTTCACGGTCCTCTGCCTCACCTCAGTATAATCCCCGCACTGAGTTGTACATTAGTCAAAAGGCAGAGAAGGCTACAAGTTCTACCACACTTACAGCAGCACAGATCAGCCAGTGTTTTCAGTTAAATCATTACTTATTTACTTTTATTCCCGAAGCAGCATCTGGTCCTTAATCTCCGGAGCAGAGGGAGCCATTTTCACAGAGCGCAGTGACTGCATGCCAAGGAGACGTTTCCAGAGCTTCGTGAGCTGACCATATGCTACATCTTTCCCCAGCTGGAGTAAAGCCATGCAGTCACCACTTAGTTCTTAACCAGTATGGGTAAAAAAAAGTAAAGATGAAAGGGAAATCTCTGCGAGGTGTGTGTCAGCGTTGGGGAGAGGGGGAATCAACATGCAGTGTGTCTGTGTAATGAGTAAGAGAGAGGATTACACAGGTAAGAACACTCCAAGAAATAAGGGGTCTTTGTTAGGGTTTCCACAGAATCCATAACCACCTGGAATCTGGTTGGGGCTGTAGTTGAATGTCCATGAATGTCTGAATTGAATGGGGACACACCAACTCAACTCCTTCCAAAGTTTCAACTACTTAAGCAAACCTCAGACCACATTTATAGAAAAGGTTCCCAAATAAAAGTGACCAAATGATGGGGGGGCAAAAAATGGAGAATAATTTTATTGAATGATGGGGGGGAAATTACGAATAAACTGGCATTATTCATTCCTCACTAGGGCTGTGTGAACAATGAACAAAATATTCTTGGATAATTTATCATGTGGTGAGGAAAACAAATCCATCAAACAAATCAGTCACAAATATTATTTTACTGGTTCATTTCCCATTGGTGGGACAGCAGTGGCGGTCTGGCTAATGGGAAGATGCCTGTGAGGAGGGTGATGAGTAGAGTTGTACAGACACCAGGCTGTGGGATTCCCCTCACCATTGCCAAAGAGATTATTAGAGCAGATGGGTCTGAGGTGCAAAATTTGAATCTGGATGTAGATCTTAACCTTCTCAGTGTTAAGAGATATCTGGCTACAGGGTTTGATTTGAGCTCATCTCTGGTCTTGATAAGGGAGAAACAATGCTGTCTGTCCCTATGCCCTTATGCTGGCCTTCTGACTCTGGTGGCCCCCTCTACCACCTCTTGAGTCTAAAGAAGGTGCTGGTTGGCCAGTGGCCCCAGCACATTCTTTAGGGGTGGATGTAGCTATTCAATGCAATGGGTGCACTTGACTAAACTCTTCTTGTTGTGGTCAAGGGGGTCACCAACCACCCAGAGTAGCACCCTCTACCCCGGCACCCAGCCCAGCATGGAGGGCAAGCCTTAGGCGGGTGGGAGAGAGGGTGTAGAGTGAGCCTGCTCTGGACACACACTGCAGCAGCTCCTGTCCCACGGGGGTGGGCACAGCTATCTGCTGCAGGCATTGCCTCCATGATGACAGAAGGGCACTCAGGCCAAATTTCAGAGAGTGGTGTTGTGGGGTTGCAGCACCACTCAGTCTGCAGCTTTTGTGGGGATTGATGATTTCTGTGGCGGCAACAGAACCCATGAACCCCACCCCCAAAGCCACCACTGATAGCACAGAAGTATGGTCAGCCTCAAACTCCATAGACTCCTGCAATAAATTGGAACAATCCTAGTTTTTTGGGTTGGGGAGGATTAATTATGATGGCAGGGGAGGGGGGCGTTAAGGATTGATTTTCACTCTCCAAGTAAGCTTTCAGGAGATGTCCAGAGTCAGTCTTGCTAACAGACACTGCAGGATCTGGTTTGTGTGCCCCACATGAGTCACCCCTGCTTTCTAGCCATTTTTTCTGGGGGGTGTTTGAGAGTAAGGTGTGCTCCTAGAGAAATGATATTAGAATCTAAAGAGAGCTGCTTTCCTTGTACTGTAGCAGATAGTTAATACAATAGCAAAGTAGTGTGACTCTGGTGATATTCACTAGGGAGCAGGCTACTTCCCAGGGCTCAAATTATCAGCACAATTTCACTGCTGCCTCCAGAAAGAGATATGTAATGCTGTTGAATTAGGAGTTTAAAACAGAGGGAAGTGTATGTATTAAATAGATATATATTTAAGCAAGAAAAATCCCTTTATGAAATACATGTGATGGAATTCCATTGCTTAAATTCCTTAGTTTGAAATGTTACAGGTGGGCAGTAAACCATCCAGTGTTCAATCCTCCCCTCCCTATCCTCTGTTTGGTTGATTAAGTATGATTTTTGCATGCAATTAAAGTTGTGCCTATAGCTGCTCATCCTTATCATTACCATGACTAAAACATACCTGGTCCAAGTAGAATGACCCTGATTCAGGCTGGTGTTTGCAGAGCAACATGATTTTAATGAAATAAAAGGCACATCCTACTAAGCCCGGTTTGAGAACACCACCTACCCTGTCGCCATTACAGACAGAGACAGAAATATATCAAAGCCACCTAGGCACTTAAAAGGGAATAGGAAATAAAAGGGATGTGTCCAAGCAGTGCTGGTGGCAGGTGTCGGAAAGTGAACATCAGCAGGATCAAATAGAAGAGTTTTTCTCTGTTGGTTCTTGAAAGGAAATTAAAAAAAATCCGAGACCCTTACATTTTGATTAAATACAAAAGTAAGTTAGAGTAAGGGAACACTCAAGAAGAACCTGGTACCAATACATGGGGATTCAGAGTTTGGATCACTCACCTCCTAGTACACAATACAAAAGCACAGTGCTCAGCTTTACACATCTCTCCTGGTATGCTCCAGTGATTCTCTCGGGACTGCTGAATAAGTTCATAGGTGGGCCGGGGGAAATGGCAAATGGGTTTAAGATTCTTGGGATGCATCTTGAAAGCATCTTGTCTGGTAAATGGCCTTTACTTTCACCTGCCTCAGTACAATCTTTTACAGTGCTCTACCAAGCAAAAAGCAGAGGCAGTATGCCACAGAGATAAAGCCCATTGGAGGATAGGATGGAAGAGATAGGGGTCTCAATCTAATCTTTTAGCATAGCACCTTTACCAGTCTGCCTTTGCTTTCAAAGAACTGTTTTAGCCCCACTTTGGTTAGTGAACAGGATGAGGGCTCTGGAAATCTGGGTTCATTTCTCTGTTCTGCCACTTACTTCCTAGGTGACCTTGGGGAAGTCACTTTCGCTCTGCATGTACTGTATGCAGGGCTGATAGTTCCTAACTTGTTAATGTTTGAAGTTACAGTCTTAATCATGTTCTTTAATTATAGTTTTGTGTGTGCAATTTCCTAGGTTTTTAAAAAACCAAACTGAAAATATGGTAATTTCATCCCATGGCCTCACGTTTACACCCACATGGGTCATCAACTTGATTGGAACTTTTAGATCAAGCCCACAGACTCCGTCCCATACCCCAAGTATGACATCGTCTACCCGGTCCTCTCCAACCTGTCCTTGCCCCAGTCCTGTCTCTTCCCCACCTCTTGCTGCTCATCCCAGCCTCATTCTTCACTCCTACTCAGTATCAGTCTCCATTCCTCAGGATTCTCATCAAATTCTCAGTCTCCTTCACCAGCAAGTCCTAGCCTCACCCCTTCTGGACTCTCTGTCCCCTCCACTCCCAACCCTAATCTCTTAACACAGCCATTCCCTGTTCCCCCAGATCCTTTCCCCCTGTCTCCTTTGCCCAACCAGTCCTAGATCCACCCTCCCCAACTCGTCAGTGGATCTCTCTTTCTTCCCCACCCTGGCCTCTAGTTTTCCCCCCGCCCTGTGTCCATGTTCCCCATCCCCAATGTCTCCCAATCCTTATCTCCATTTCCAGAATCCTCATTCAATCTCAGTGCTCCCCTCCCCACTCTTTCATCCCCCACTTCCTTGTCTTAGGGCTTGTTTACACTACCAAGTTTTGTTGACAAAACTTATGTCGACACCCAAATGTCGACAAAACAAAAATTGCCAAAGGGTGTTCACATTTGCTCCCTCTGGCAACAGATATGTCCACACTGGGGCCATCATCACTGACAGGGTGAGCAATGCACTGTGGGTATGTATGCCACAGTGCAGTGTTGTGAGAAGGAAAAGCTGATTGCTGTGCATCTTGGGATTCTCTCTGAGTTCTCCCACAGCCCCCTCAGCTGCTAAGAGCAGCATCATGAGTAGCTCTGTGAGTTCTCCATGGTGAGGAATGGCAAAGCAGCACAGCAGTCTATCCCCCTCCTCCTGCAACAGCAGTCTGCCTGCTGCTGTGTTCCTAGTGCAGGGCAGAACAGGAGCATTCCAATGATTTGCTCTTTGTTGTTCCCCAAAGGGAGCAGCACACAGATACTTCCTGCAGCTTTGAAAGAGGAGGGGTGCACCCCTGTAGGGCAGCAGAGATCAAAACACTGAGCAGCGCAATCAGGGCAGGCATTGTGGGATACTGGCGGAAGCCAGTTCTGTCGACAAAACAATCAGCAATGTGTACAGTGGCTCTTTGTTGACAATGAAGGGAGGGGAAAAGACAAAAGTCTCTCGTAGGGGTGGAAGTTTTTTGTTGCTAAAATTGAGCGTTTTTCGCGACAAAAGTCCCACTGTAGTGTGTACGCTCCTGCTGTTTTGTCATCAAAAGGCAGTTTTTGGCGACAAAACTTGCCACTGTAGACAAGCCCTTAGTCTTTTTGGACAGCCAGTACCAGTTCTCCCCTTGCACCCTAGCTCCTCATCAGATCTGTCTCCCATCTTCCAACCCCATTCATTATCAATCCTATTATTCCCCCTGCCCAACTCCTTATCTAATCTTAGTCACACACAACCCACAGCCCAATCTACTGGCTCCCAGTCCTCTCCTCCTCTCTCCCTTGGTTCATAGTCTCAGTGTTCTTGCCCAGTCAATCCCACTCTCCCCTCCCCACCCAAACTCCCGGTTACAGTTTCCCTCTCTCCCGCCAGCAGCCTTCAGTCCTAATTTCTCCACCACCATCCCAAGCCTTCCTGTCTGAATCTAGCCCTCCTCTGTCCCTTAGATCTGGCTTCTATTCTATCCCCTCCTCTGCATTCAGTTCTGGCAACTTCCTCCTCCATGTTGCATGGGCCCAGCAGAGGAGTCATGGAGAGTACAGAACAGCCCATCTCCCTGCTCTCATTTCAGGTGCCAGTACCTGCATACAGAATATCCTGCAGCAGCGCAGAGCTGCAATTGCAGAGAAAGTCCAGCTCAGCCTTGCTCAATATAGACACATTTTGTGAGGAATTTAGCTGCTAAAATTTAAGGCACTTCTACTGAGCACATGCAAATGAATTTTTCCAAGGCTTATCACTTGGCCAAATTTGGGTGGATTTTATCAGGAAAAAGGCACAACGCCACCCCCCCCTGCCAAACTTTAAGTCCCTGCTCCAAAACCTGGGGGGGGGACTACAAAGAAAAGGTTGCACAAATTTTATTAGCATGGTAAATCAATGTATTTTTCCCTAGCCTTGTTCTGGAAAAGGCTGACCCATTTTGACTGAATGTTTCCAAAAATATTCAGCCTGAGTCAGACACCTGGCATGTAGAATTTCAGCCTAAGTGTTAAAATTTGGCGAAATTTATAAGCAAGTGAGAACAGGATGTTTTAATTGGAAATGTCAGGCAATCATAATAATAGGAGGCGCTACCGTCTATAACACGCACTCACCAAAGGTGGTGTAATATGGGCCTTGGGGTGAGAATCAAAGCCTGTTGAATGGGGAAAAAACTCATCTTGATTTAAATGGGCTTTGTATAAGGCCCTTCTGAGTGCTGGTTGAGGGGAAAAAAAGGGGGAGTGAAATGTGAAGGATCCCTTTAAAAATAATAATATAAGTGGCCTCATTGTGCTTTGCTTTACTGAGGTCAGCTGTGTAAATGAGATCAGAATCTGATCCTCTGGATCTGAACATAAGGAAGTTTAGAGGCAAGGTCTCCCATGTAGGCTACTATAATACTTGGTTTAATTTTCTATGGACATTTGTGTGATTAAATTTATTGACCTGATTGTTTGACGGATGTGAATTTGAAAAGGGCATGCACAAGATTTTAAAAGTGTAGGTACAGGTATTTATGCACAATTTAACCAAGCAGGAAAAAGAAACGGCACCATGTGATTTAACTGACCAATCAGAACTAGACTCCTCAGCTGAAAAAGCAAATGCAACATCAGATATTCAGAGAGAAGCATTCTTGATCAAATTCTAGATTTAAAATTGCTGCAAAAAGTTAACAATTTCAAATACTTTCACAAGCAAAAACTCATTAGATAAATTATTAGTTTCGTATTATTCACTTAGATCTATTAATGATAACACCATTTTTCCTGGCCTTTTTAGTATTTTTTGTTGTTTTACATTGTTTGTTTTATGATCTTTTTAATTATTGTTGTCTATTTATTATAGTAATTGCATTTTAATTGTCTTTGGAGCACTCTGCTTTGCCAGGGAGGCACTAAATAAATAAAATCATTATTACTATAATAAACATAATAAATGATAATGGTTATTTCACCATTTATGCTTAGTAGGAAAAAACCCAGTATTTCCTGGAGGTTAGAATGGGGCAGGTAGGAACCAAGACGCCCTGGTTCTAATTCCACCTCTGCCACTGATTACATCTGTGACCTTGAACAAGTCACTTATAGTCTCTCTGTGACTAAGTTTATTCATCTGTGAAAGGATTATCATAACATTTACCTACATCACAAGGGTAGCAGGAGAATTAGCTAATGTTCATAAAGCATTTTGATCTCCTCAGATGAAAGATGCTATATAATTACAAAAATAAAATTCTTAATCTTTTAGATTATTAATGATATAACAGAGACACTATTACAATTTCCCAGGCCAGTGGGCGCTACTGTAGATATTGTTTGGTTGGTTTAGAATCTACAACTGTTGCATTTTACTCTGCTTACACAGCAAGTAGACTAGTTTTCCCTAGATGCGTGTGTATTACCATTAACAGGAGACATGCAAACACAATCGAAGGAAAACAGATTCCCAGGTTTCCATGCTAATTATAATTACGGAAAACGTTTTTTCCGGTCCATGTGATGTGTAACCCTCACTGATTTGTAACACTCTGCTCTTCAAAATACTTCCCCTTCTCACCACAAGATTCCTAAAGGCAAAAATTGTTGCTGTGCAGTAATGACATAAAAAAGTACTGAACACCAAAACTAAGTTCTAAGTTTTTAAATCAAAGCCACTTTGAAAGTTATAGAAGCACAAAATAAACTTTGAAAATGCCAGTTCTCTTTTTTTGTAGTTGTTATTGGAACTTTTGTCATTTAAAAATACCCTGACCCGATTTAAACTAAATTTAAAATTAGTTTTCTTTTTGGCACTGAAGCCCTGTGCCAAGCTTTAAACAAGACTTTTTTTTTGTTAATAGCTCATTAGAAACTTGTAAAAACTGGATGTTATTTTAATACCAGCTCCTTAACTCTTGTGGCATTAGCAAGCACTACTAGCCATGCATTACAATTCTTACTCCACCTGCTGTCACAAATAGACTGCCCCAAGGTGGTATAATTGAGGCAGCACTCCTCTCTATGCTCACTGTCTACAAGCCAGTACAGTGCTCTTGTCTAAGCCACCAGACTTTGGTGCAAGGATGTACTGCCTAGAAATCACAGTCAAATTCTAAACTATTCCTATCACAGGGTGGTTGGGCCCCAGTAAATGAAGTAAGTACATCTCTCCTGTTCCGGTCTAGTCAATTATAAGAACATAAGAATGGCCATAGTGGATCAGACTATGGTCCATCTAGCCCAGTATCCTGTCTTCTGACAGAAACCAGTACCAGATGCTTCAGCACGAGTGAACAGAATACGGCAATTTATTGAATGATTCATCCCTGTCATCCAGTCCCAGCTTTGGAAAGTCAGAGCTTTAGGAACACCCAGAGCATGGGCTTGAATCCCTAGCCATTGCTGGATCTATCCTCCATGAATTTATCTAATTACTTTTTAAACCACTTATACTTTGACCTTCACAACAAACCCTGGCAATGCATTCCACAGATTGACTGTGCATTGTGTAAAGAAATACTTTCTTATATTTGTTTTAAACATGCTGCCTATTAATTTCATTAGATGACTTCTGGTTCTTGTGTTATATGAAGGGGTAAATAACACTTCCTTATTCACTTTCACTACACCAATCGTGATTTTATAGACCCCCATCATATCCCACTGTAGCTGTCTCTTTTCTAGGATGAAGAGTCCCAGTCTTTTTAATCTCTCCTCATACGGAAGCTGTTCCATACCCCTAATCATTGTTGTTGCCCTTCTCTGTGCCTTTTCCAATTTTATTCTATCTTTTTTTTTGAGATGGGGCGAGCAGAACTTCACACAGTGTTCAAGGTATGGACATACCATGGATTTATATAGTGGCAATATGATATTTTCTGTCATATTATCTATCCCTTTCCTAATGGTTCCTAACATTCTGCTAGATTTTTTGACTGCCACTGCACAGTGAGCAGGTATTTTCAGACAACTATCCAAAATGACTCCAAAATCTCTTTCTTAAGTGGTAACAGCTAATTAGATCCCATATTTTGTATGTATTGTTGGGATTATGTTTTCCAATGCGCATTATTTTGCACTTATCAGCATTGAATTTCATCTGCCATTTTCTTGACTAGCCAACCAATTCTGTGAGACCTCTTTGTAACTCTTTGCAGTCAGCTTTGGACTTAACTAAGTTGAGTAATTTTGTATTGTCTGCTAACTTTGCCACCTCCCTGATTACTCCCATTTTCAGATTATTTATGAATTTGTTGAACAGCACAGGTTCCAGTACAGATTCTATTTACCTCTTTCCATTATGAAAACCATTTATTCCCACCCTTTGTTTACTATTTTTTAGCCAGTTACTGATATTAGAGGAATTTCCCTCTTAGCCCATGACTGCTTACTTTGTTTAACAGTCTTTGGTGAGGGACCTTGTTAAAGGTTTTTGAAAGTCCAAGTACATATATCCACTGGATCTCCCTTGTCCACGTGCTTCTTGACCCCCTCAAAGAATTCTAATAGATTGGTGAGGCATGATTTCCCTTTTCAAAGCCATGTTGACTCCTCTTCAACATATCGCATTCATCAATGTGTCTGATAATTCTGTTCTTTACTATAGTTTTAACCAATTTGCCTGGTATGGAAGTTACTCTTGACAGCCTGTAATTGCCATCATTGCCTCTGGAGACTTGTTTCAAAAATCAGCCATAGTTATCCTCCATTCAGAGACTGATTTAAGCAACAGATTACAAATCACAGTTAATAGTTCTTCAATTTCATATTTGAGTTCCTTCAGAACTCTTGGGGAAATACCATCTGGTCCTGGTGACTTATTACTGTTCAATTTATCAATTTATTCCAAAACCTCCTCTCCTGACACCTCAATATGGGACAGTTGCTCAGATTTGTCAACTTGAAAAAAAAAAGGCTCAGATGTGGGACTCTCCCTCACATCCTTTACAGTGAAGACTGATGCAAAAAATTCATCTAGCTTCTCCACAAAAGCTTTGTCTTCCCTGAGTGCTCTTTAGCACCTTGTTCATGTAGTGGCCCCATTGAGTGTTTGGCAGGCTTCCTGCTTCTGACAGACTTAAAAACCAACAGCAACATTTTTGTGTGTCTTTTGCTAATTACTTTTCAAATTCTCTTCTGGCCTGCCTAATTATGCTTTTACCAGAATTTGACTTACCAGAGTCTATGTTGCTTTCAGGGGCGGCTCTAGAAATTACGCCGCCCCAAGCAAGGCGGCGCACTCGTCGCCCTTCCCCGGTCCCGTGGCCGGGGCAGAAGTGTCTGTGGCGGGTGTGCTGGTCCCGCGGCTCCGGTGGAGCATCCGCAGGCATGCCTGTGGGAGCTCCGTCTGAGCCACGGGACCAGCGCACCCGCCACAGTCATGCCTGCGGGAGCTCAAGCGGAGCCGCGGGAAGAGGGGACCCACCGCAGTCATGCCTGCGGCAGGTCCGCTCGTCCCGGGGCTCCGGTGGACCTCCCGCAGGCATGACTGCGGAAGGTCCGCCGGAGCCAAATGCCACCCTGCCGGCAAAATGCCGCCCCACGCGCCTGCTTGGCGCGCTGGGGTCTGGAGCCGGCCCTGGTTGCTTTCTATCTTCCTCAGTTGGATTTGCCTTCCAATTTTAAAGGATCCCTTTTTTGTGTCTAACTACCTCTGTTACCCTGCTTTTTAGCCACGGTGGCTAGGAAGTCAGTGGAGGTGCTATCCAGCTGACCTTCCTGAGCCTGACAGCCAAGGCCAGAGAAGGATGGACAGGGATGAAGGCTAAGAGTAGCAGAAGGGTATGCTTGCTGACTCTCAGAACCAGAGAGCCAGGGCACCACAAGGGATGCTGTGGTTGCACTGGAGAGCTGGAGCACAGTATAGGATGCTAGGGCTGCTCTTGATGCATTGCCTGCATTATAGTGTTAGGATTTGTTATGTGTACTGGGTTTTCTTCTGTAATAAATTAACCCCATTATATCATGATCAGTGGAACTAAAGTCAGAAGGCCCATGTTCTCTGAAGGATTGTTACTGATGTGACACAAGGACAAGATGGAACATGAGGAGTTGGAAGCAACTCAACCACATGGCAGAGCAGTGCACAGGGGTTAATAAAGTTCCATATGGTTAACATAACCTGCATTCAGCATCTTTCTTTGTGAATGAATCATGATGGCAGCAATTGAGTTGTGAGTTCTCTGCAGTGCAGCAGCTGGCAGCATGAGCCGTAGAACTTGGTCTGAAGACCCCCAGGTCCCTGCATTTTCAAGACACAAGCATAGTCCAGCAATGGACCTGATGGAAAGAGAATTTTGAGCTGTACACAGATCTGGCAGTGCAGAGGATGATGACGACAACAGCAGGAGAATAAAACTGTTTTTTTACCTTATTTGGGAACAAGGTAGAGAAATCTGCACCCTTCTGAAGCTCCCCACTGCCTCAAGTCTCCCAGCAATCCTAGAATGCTGGGAACCTATTGCTCACAAAAGCAGAATGAACTTGTGGAGTGACAATTTTTTTTCACAAAAGACCAATCTGAAGGGAAGGGCATAGACCTTATACTTCCTTATGCACACTGGCTGCTGCGTGCAATTTTGGGGATTCGACAGATTCCCTGGTATGGTACAGGATAGTCTGTGGCACTTGAGATCAAGATATCACATTAGACAGATGCTTAAACATGAGGTGTGCAGAGGAAGCCTCAAGAGAAAGGATGAAAGCCCTCGGAGGCACAACACTTCCAGAAGTACATGCAGTGAGACAACAGCAAAGGAGTGCAGGTGGCCAGGGTTCCCTATCCATAGTGAGATGCATTTTCTATGGGAGACAGGATGAGCCGCACACTAGGACAGCAGTGCAAAGAATGTAGCAAGCTGATTGATTTTAGCAGTGTGTGCAAGAGCAGAAGAAGCTCTCAGAAAGATCCAGTCAGTCTTGCACAAGAAGGGGATGGCACATCAGAGAGTGGTGATGATCATGACTCTGAACGTGAGTCTGTGAGCATGTCAGGTTCAGGCTGTTGGGACAGGAAAGCAACAAGGGGCAATACCAACCTCCATGCATGTAAAAATGTTAATAGGGAAACACAACATGCAATTTCAGCAGGAAACCTTCCTGCAATGTGATTCTTCAGAGTGAATAGGAGTTAAACACGCCCATTACAAAAAGCAGTTGCAATCTAATAAAGTACAATGAGTGCATAATATAGCCTGTGGGAAAATGTGATCTCATAGTAACTAACTTGAAAAAATAAATGTACCAACTGAAGTTTGTGGTGCTGGATGGTAAGCACCACAGACCCCTCTTAGGGAGCACAGCCATACGAGCCCTGGATCTGATCATGGCTCAGCATCAGAATTTTATAGCTGCAGGGCAAGAAGCAAAATGGGGAGTCCTATGGACTCAGGAAACAATTTTAAAATCATCAAAGGATGTTTTCAAAGGTGATGGGTGCCTAGAAGGAAAGCTGGGATTGGAAGTAGACACAACAGTGGAATCTTATGCTTTTACCAGAATTTGTGCTTACCATGAAGGAAAATTCAGTGGCACTACACATTCCAGGGTTTAAGGATAGTGAAAATATGCAGGGGAGGTGGAGTATCATAGAATCATAGAGGTCAATACAGCCTGGGAGAGCAACATGGTGATCATAAAGAAGCCACCAGGCAAATTACACATCTGCATAGACCAAAGGTGAAAGTAAGCCGGTACGGTGTACCAGCAAGAGCCAGTACGCCATGCCAGACCAGACCAGCTTCCCCATGCTGGTGATTTGCCAGCCCCCTGATTGCCTCCCAAGCCCTGTTGCCGGAGCCCCTGGCCCTTTAAATGGCCATTGGAGCCCTGCCACTGCTACCTCGGGGTTCCGGCAGCCAGGCTTGGGTGGCAATTTAAAGGGCCTGGGGCTCCCCGTAGTGGCTGGTGCCCCGTCCCTTTAAATCACCGCTGGAGCCCTGCCGCCACTACCCCAGGGCTCCGGCAGCCAGGCTCGGGCAATGATTTAAAGGGCCTGGAGCTCTGCTGCAGTAGCGGCAGCTAGATCCCTGGGTCCTTTAAATCACCCCTGAGCCCGGGGCTCCCAGCCGCCTCTGTAAATCCGGGGGTGATTTAAAGGCCCTGGGGCTCCCAGCCGCAGCCCCATGGCCTTTAAATCTTGATTTAAAGGGCCCGGTATTTAAAGACCCCGCCTCTTCCAGTTGAGGCCACGCCTCTTCTGGTTGAGGTCATGCCCCCTGCTCAGGACTCTGGCATACCAGTAAGTCCTTTAAGTTACTTTCACCCCTGGCATAGACCAAAACCTACTGAAAAGGCTTTGAAAAGATGCCACTATTCACTGCCCACAATTCTTGACATCTTGCCAGAAGTCTCCAGAACCAGAATCTTTACAGTCTTTGATGTAATGAATGTATTTTGGCACATAAGCCTGGATAAAAAGTCCAACACACTTTGCAACACCATTTGGTTGCAACAGATGGCTGTATATGTTAATGGGCACAAGGCCAGCACCCAGAAGACTCACCCAAGTGCTGTATGGACTGTCTGAGATGAAAATAATTGCAGATGATATCCTAATTGTATGAGAGGAGAGTTATGATACAGAAGCTGAACAAAACCATGATAACAAACTGCAAGCTTCTCTACATCAATGCAGGAACAAGAACTTAAAATTTAACCCAGAAAAAATGCAACCCAAACAGTGTGAAGTATCATATATTGGACATCTGCTCACAGTAGAGGGACTGAAAGCAAATTCAAACAAGAGCAAGGCAGTCAGAGACATACCAGCTACATTGAATGTGAAAAAGGTATAGCATTTCATAGGAATGATACATTTTCTGTCCAAGTCCGGTCCACACTTGGTGGCTATAGCAGAACGCATATGTCAGCTCAGAAGCCAGGATGTTGAGTGGGACTGGGTGGGTTCCCAACAGCAACCATTTGACATACTGAAACAAATGATAATGGCTGCCTGCTTCTGAAGTACTACCAGCCAGGAGAGTCACTGACATGCTAGTGTGATGAACTTGAGGAAGGACTGGGTGTAGCTCTTTTGCAGGAGCAGCTGGATGCCAGCAGAACCTTGTCAGAGTGAGACTGAACAGGGGCACACCCAAATAGAAAAGGAGCTTCTGTCTGTGATATTTGGAGTGGAGCAATTCCATCAGTACACCCGTGGCCCCAATAATAGTGCAGTCAGACCACAACTCCTGAGAGAGAATCATGGCAAAATCCCTTCTTAGTTCTCCAAAGAGATTTCAGTGCATGTTGATACGACTACAGCAAGTCCATGTGAAGATCAGATATCGTCCAGGGTGATTACTGGTGTTAGCTGATACCCTGAGCAGGGCACATATACCCAATATCAGCAAGCTGGAGGAAGGAGATCAGAACACTAAATTCGTTAACATGTGCACTATCTCCCAGAGTGAAGCCGGTGTACATCAAAGAGGCGATGGGAAAGGACATCCAACTATAAGCAGTCAAGAGAGTGATACTAGCAGGGTTACCAAAAGACAAAATCCAAGTACAGATAGGAGCAGAACAATGTATTCAAACTGAAGATGAACTGGATATGCAGACTGGAATCAGATTTCGAGGACCCCCGCCTCATTACATAAACGTGTGATGTGAAAAATACATGCCTCATAACTAAACATTGCAGGTGTCTTTAACGGGCTGAAGAGTGTGTTCATTGGCCAGGGAATGAGTTCACAACTGTGCTTTTTGATAGAAAGATGCGAGACCTGCCAGTTGTGTGATAAAATTGCCAGCAGAGACCCTTACCACATGATCTGTGCCCCTCCCACAGGCATGGAAAAAGGGTGGGAACGGATTTATTTACCTCCAAGGAAAAGCAGTACTAGATTAGCGGACTACTATTAAAATTGTTGGGAGATGGATGCCATGCCTGATACAAGAAGCAAGTCAGTGATTAGCAAACTGAAAGACCACTCTGCAAGAAATGGCATTCCAAACCCTGCATTCACCCACAACAGATCCAATTAGCCTTGGAAGCATTCAAGGAATTTGTATACAAATGGGTGTTTGGCCATCAGACCTCCTCCCCAACATACCCTCAGAGCATGGTACAGTGGAATCAGCTGTGAAAACAGCTAAGAGACTGTTACACAAGGCTATTTCTTGTGGTTCAGACCCCTTGTTAGCATTTTTGGTACACAGGAATACCCCATCACAGGATGACAAAACTGTCTGGTGCAGGCACTGTGAAGGACCAAAACCCTTCTGCTAGCCAGAAAGAAGGAGACGCCACCAACAATCAGAAAAAGTAGGCACTCCAGTACAAGAGGTCAGCCAATGACTTACCAGCCCTGGATCCAGGCACTGCTGCAAGTTAGAGAGACACCAGAAGGAGCAGAATAAGGTTGTCATGAGGGGTGCAGTAGTCATACAAGGGAATTACCCAAGAAAGACAAGTGATCCAAGGAAACAAGAAGGAATTACAAGCAAGCAGACACAATACCTAGATCATCACAGAATGGAGAGATGGAAAACCATCTGGAGGCCAACTCCACACAGAGGAAGGAGATTCCATGGAGAGAGTTTGCTAGACCTTAGAGACAGGTAACAGAGTAGGTCTCAACTGCAATAAAAGACTTATGGCATGGCTCACGGCTGACCAGGGCTCAGATTGTGCAGCTATAAAATTACAGTATAGACATTCGGGTCAGGTTTGAACCTGGGGTCTAAGACCCCCCCTTTCGTGTGGTTTCAGAGCCCGGGCTCCTGCCCAAGCCCAAAAATCTACACTACCATTTTATAGTCCTGTAGTCCTGGCCCTATGCGCTTGAGTCAGCTGACATGTGATCTGGGACTCGGTTTCATGCATTTTTTATTCCAACATAGACATACCCAGGGAAACAGAGATAGGCCTGTTGAGGAGACCAAATTATTTCAAAGATGATGTAACCAGCCGAGTCTGTGGTAAAGACAAGTGTAATGCTGGCAGACCAGGTGCCAGCTCTTGCCAAGGCTTTAAGCCTCAGCAGAGCACTGACAAATTCATTTCTGGAAATCAGTCTCTTTCACCTTTGTGTTAGTACCATTAAGATGGGTATTGGATTTATGACAATGTGTTTAGACTTTATGAAATGTTCGTAAGTTGCTACGTGTATTAATCCTACTTATAATGTCTGTATCCCATGCTACTTATGTGTTTGCTATATAGCTGTAAAATGTTTGTGCTGAACTATCTAACTCACCAAACAAGAAAAAAAATTCCTAGTGCAAAATACTAAATCCCTGTGAAAGGTATTATCTCTTGCCCATAAGGAAGGCCTATCAAACCTAAATGGGCCATTGTGGAACACTGCAATACAAAGACTTTGCTAATTGCCTCTGAACACCCATGAAGAGGCTACATGCAAAAGGACTTGTCCCATTAGCTTGAATTCTGGAAGAAGAAAATAAAGATAGTGGAAAAGAAAATTTTTCATCTCTTTGCTGTCTGGATTCAGACAGAACGGGAGCTATTAAACAGAGGTAGAGATCCCCAGAGTCCACCTGGGTTAGCCCTAAAAGACATTCAGAGCTGACAGATGACTACAACTCTGTCACTTTTAAAACCATAGACCATTACTCATTTGTGTATGTAAGTTTGCTTGCTTTCACCTTGTAATAACTCTCTCATGTCTTTCCTTAGTTAATAAACCCTTAGTTAGTTTACTATAGGATTGGCTGCAACTGTTGTCTTTGTGTGAGATC
Source organism: Mauremys mutica (assembly GCF_020497125.1). Taxonomy (NCBI): domain Eukaryota; kingdom Metazoa; phylum Chordata; order Testudines; family Geoemydidae; genus Mauremys; species Mauremys mutica. The sequence goes on along the minus strand of NC_059073.1, from coordinate 126,635,378 downwards.
TGAGGTACAAATTGACCTGGGGTAAGTGATTGGTCTCTTTGGACTGGGAGCAATCTGAATCTTTTGTGAACTTTGGTGAATAGCAACCAATTGTTTCTAAGTTCAGCTTGCCTGGGTGGGAATGCCCATGAGGACTGTCTGTGACTCAATGGTAAGACTGTTAGAGTGCTTTAGAAGTTCACACTTATTACTGGGTTGGTGAAATCTAATTATAGAACATTCAATCAGTTTGGGGTCTCAGCTCTGCTTCTTGATAGTGTGCCCTGAGGTTGCCACTCATGATCATGAACCACTTCAAACAGCGTTACAACAAGACTCCAACTTAGCTATGTGATAGCAATCTCTCACTGAAGGGACATGGGGTCTGGGCATCAATTATTTGTTTTGAATCACAGAATTTTAGAATCATAGACTATCCGGGTTGGAAGGGACTTCAAGAGGTCATCTAGTCCAATCCCCTGCTCAAAGCAGGACCAATCCCCAACTAAATCATCCGATCCCAACTAAATCATCATTCATTTAATGTTCATATTAAAAATATTTGTGAAACAGGGAAGATATATCAGGATCAGTGGAAATGGAGTCAGGGGGCCCCATGTTCCCTGGAGGGACTGATACTGAGGGGACACTAGAAAAATAAAATCAGAGGAGTTGCACTGGAAGCAACATAGTCACAGGAGCAGAGCCGTGCAAAGGGTTTAATAAAGTTCCACTTAGACAACTTAAACCTGCATTCAGCTTCACTCTTTGCTAACGTAACACAAAGGCCATTTACACTAAGAAAGACTGTGTGGACTGCTTCCGGTGACTCTGAAGGAGGGAACCTGCTATAAAGACGCCCTCCAAGTGGGGCTGCTTTATGACAATTCCTCCTTCTGGGCTCAGTAAGTAAATCCACCAGTTTTCTCTGTTTTGAGATACCCAGTTTACCTACTGTTCTTTTCCTCCCTTATCCCCTTACACGTGTGTGTTTCTCTTATATCTTTTCTACTGGGGCAATTGATGACCAGCTAAATTCCAGCATCAGAAAAACTCCCACTATCCAATACAAAGTTTATTTCCCTGCTATATAAAAGGTTGTCTCAACTTCACCTGAATTCATACTTCTCATTTCAGCAGTCTAGATACAAAGATATGATGCTCTCAGAAGTTTGGTTAGAAAATGATGTCTCATCATCCACAGTTGCTTGTTGCTTTTCAGTTATTCTCCCCCCTTTGATCTCCTCTGTCTTGCAGTATTTCACTCGCACACATCAATACTGATGCCCGTTGACAGCCAAATTGCTGTTCATACTCCTATTAATTAAAAATGTATGCAGATGATAATTTGTTAACACTAAGAATATTGCGGTTATTATTAATGACATTTGGCTTCCAATATTTTCTCTCTTGCTGCCATTTGCGGTCTTATTAATATCACCAACAGGTCATTGGCTGCAGGCCTTGCTACACAGGGCTGAGCGGGTGCACAGGGCCGAAGGGGAAGCGGCCCAGGGACAAATTCTGACAAGGGGAGAGAAGGAGGGCAGGGTGGCTGCTGCTAGAGGGTCCCTGGGTCGGGACCCAGAGTAGTGGGTGGGCCTGAGTCCCCCCCTTCCCCCTTGTATTACACCTGGCTGAAGAGGAGCGTGGCCTGATACAGGCTGTGGCTGGCTCCATGACAAAGGGGTTAGACTTTGAGGCTGCAGCCCCCAGCCAATAGAATAGATGCAGACGGAGGACTGCTGATAACACCAGACCCCCGGAAGAGGGTGAGACCAGAGCAGTGGGCACTGCCGGAGGTCAGTGTCCTGAAGAGGACGCCCACCGAGCGGGGAGCAACGTGGGTCTGGACACCAACAGGGGAGCAGACGATGGATGGGACACCACCGGCAGAGGGCACCCCGCAGAGGACAGAGCTAATTCCCAGATGTGCCAGCGGGATGCGCTGCGGTGGTGAGTCCCAACACCATCACATCCCCTCACAACTACTTTTTGGGTCAGGACCCCTACAGTTACACCACCATGAATTTTCAGATTTAAGTAGCTGAAATCATGAAATCATGACCATGAAATTGACCAAAATGGACTGTGAATTTGGTAGGGCCCTACTTATATGGCACCGTTCATCCCAGGATATCATGTAAATTATCTTAGTGTCAGGATAACCCAGTTAGATAGGTATTATCATCCTATTTTATAGTGGGAACAAAGATATCAAAAGGTGAGGCCTCTGATTTTGGGTGACTACATTCCTGGGTGTCTAACATGAAATACCTGGGGCCTAATTTTCAGGAGTGCTCAGCACTCAACTCCAGTGGAAGTTAGTAGGAGCTGCAAGTGCTCAGCATCCCAGAAAAATCAAGTTACCGTAAGTTGGGCTCCTGAAAACTGAGGAACACAAAATCTGTGGCTCCTTTTGAAAGTATTCAATGATGCAACTTGCCCAAGGTCACAGAGCAGGTCATTTGCACAACTGGGGATATAGTCTAGGGCCTGGTCTACACTACGCGTTTATACCGAATTTAGCAGCGTTAAACCAATTTTACACTGCACCCGTCCACACAACGAAGCCCTTTATATCGATAGAAAGGGCTCTTAATACCGATATCTGTACTCCTCCCCGACGAGGGGAGTAGTGCTCAAATCGGTATTGCCATGTCGGATTAGGGTTAGTGTGGCCGCAAATCGACGGTATTGGCCTCCGGGAGCTATCCCACAGTGCACCATTGTGACCGCTCTGGAAACCATCTGAACTCAGATGCACTGGCCAGGTAGACAGGAAAAGCCCCGCGAACTTTTGAATTTCATTTTCTGTTTGGCCAGCGTTGAGAGCTCATCAGCAGGTGACCAGGCAGAGCTCATCAGCACAGGTAACAATGCAGTCTCCTGAGAATTGAAAAAGAGCTCCAGCATGGACCGCATGGGAGATACTGGATCTGATCGCTGTATGGGGAGAGGATTCCGTGCTAACAGAACTCCGTTCCAAAAGACTAAATGAAAAAACATTTGAAAAAATTTCCAAGGCCATGATGCAGAGAGGCCACACCAGAGACTCAGTACAGTGCCGTGTGAAAGTTAAAGAGCTCAGACAAGCCTGCCAGAAAACCAAAGAAGCAAACAGAAAGTCCGGGGCAGGGCTGAAAACATGCCGCTTCTACGCTGAGCTGCATGCAATTCTTGGGGGGTCCGCCACCACTACCCCACCCCTGTCCGTGGATTCCGAGGTGGGGGTGGTAATCGCAGCCATGGCTGAGGATTCTGCGGACGGGGAAGATGAGGAGGAAGAGGAGGACGAGCTTGTAGAGAGCACACAGCACTCCGTTCTCCCCAACAGCCAGGAGCTTTTTCTCACCCTGACGGAATTACCCTCCCAGCCCTCCCAAGCAACTATCCCAGACAATGAAGCCATGGAAGGGACCTCTGGTGAGTGTACTTTGTAAATATAAGACATGGTTTAAAAGCAAGCATTTTTTAATGATTAATTTGGCCTGAGGACTTGGGATGCATTCGTGGCCAATACAGTTACTGGAAAAGTCTGTTAACATGTCTGGGGATGGAGCGGAAATCCTCCAGGGACATCTCCATGAAGCTTTCCTGGAGGTACTCCAAAAGCCTTTGCAGAAAGTTTCTGGGCAGCGCTGCTTTATTCCGTCCTCCATGGTAGGACACTTGACCACGCCATGCATGTAGCAAGTAATCTGGTACCATTGCATGACAAAGCATAGCTGCGTATGGTCCCGGTGATTGCTGGCATTCAAGCAACATCTGTTCTTTATCTCGCTGTGTTATCCTCGGGAGAGTGATATCGTTCAAGTTAACCTGGTTGAAATTCAGGAATTTAAGTAAGGGGACAGAGCTGGCCATTCCTACTGGGCTGTTTGCCTGTTGCTTAAAAGAAATCCTTCCCTGCAGGTAGCCAAGTGGGGAGAACGGGGAAGGGCGCGATTGGCGCTGAGCTTTTCCGCGTTTGGCTAGCAGGGATCTTTCCTGCTACCAGCCACGCGGTTGGGGGTGGGAGTGGAAAGGGGGGTGTTTAGCAGTGATCTTCCACGATACCAGCCACGGGGTGGCTTCTGCTGCTGCACGTTAACAGGAAAGAAGCAGCACTCAATGGGTTTTGCTTGCTATTTGGGAAAGGAGGGCGCTGGATAGATGAAGGCTGCAGAAGACGAAAGACAATAGCTTACCATTGCCGCATGCAAGCAGAATTCTGATGCCCGGACCTGCATCTGTGATCTGTAACACCAAAGCCGCAGGCACTCAATATTAAGATGCAAAATGCGACCTTGTACTGAAAACACATGTGCTATGTAAGGTGAATAGTGTTGTTCACTGTGAAAGAGTATGACCATTGTTCTCTAAAATGTATCTTTTTAAATACTTCTCTCCCTTTTTTCCCTCCCTCATGCAGCTGCAAATTTTTCAAGCATCCCTACTCCGTCCAGAAGGCTATCTCAGATAAAGCAGCGGAAAAAAAAGACGCGAGAAGAAATGTTTCTGGAAATCATGGAAGTGACCCGCAATGAAAGAGCGCATCTGAATGAGTGGAAGGACGTGGTAGCAAAGTACAGGAAAGATGCCAGTGACAGTGAGGACAGGAGGGACCAACGTGAGGATAGGAGGGACGAACGTGAGGACAGGAGAGATGCTCAAGATGAGAGGAAAGATGCTCGAGATGAGAGGTGGCGGCAGGAAGATCAGCGGTGGCGGGATGCACTATCCCCGCCAGAGGAAGGGGCCCCGCCACCCCGGCCAGAGCCCCGCCTGCTCTCCTGGCAGGAGCCCCACAACTCCTGCTGCGTGAGCAAACTGACATGCTCCGGCATATGGTGGAGCTTCAGGAATGGCAGCAGGATCACAGAGTGCTGCTGCAGCCCCTGTATAACCACCCTCCCCCCTCACCATGTTCCTTAGCCTCCTCACCCGCCAGACGAGTAAGAACTCATGGGGGTAGGCTCCGTGCACCCGCCCACTCCACCCCAGTGGACAGCCCAACCAAAAGGCTCTCATTATTATGAAATTTGTATAGTGTCCTTTTACTTCCCTACTATTCTCCTTCGAAACCCCACCCAGGCTACCTTGTCAGTTCTCTCCCTCTTTTTATAATTAAGTAATAAAAAATACATGATTTTTAAATGAGAGTGACTTTATTTCCTTAGAAAGCAAGCTGTGATCGAAGGGGGGGTGGGTTTCATCAAGGAGAAAGAAACACAACAATCAGACTGTACCCTGGCCAGTGATGAAACTGTTTTTCAAAGCTTCTCTAATGCGCACCGCTTCCTGGTGTGCTCTTCTAATCGCCCTGGTGTCTGGCTGTGCGTAATCAGTGGCCAGGTGATTTGCCTCAGCCTCCCACCCCACCATAAAGGTCTCCCCCTTACTCTCACAGAGATTGTGAAGCACACAGCAAGCAGCAATAACAATGGGGACATTGGTTTGGCTGAGGTCTGAGCGAGTCAGTAATGTGCGCCAGCGCGCCTTTAAACGGCCAAATGCACATTCTACCACCATTCTGCACTTGCTCAGCCTGTAGTTGAACAGATCCTGACTACTGTCCAGGCTGCCTGTGTATGGCTTCATGAGCCATGGCATCAAGGGGTAGACTGGGTCCCTCAGGATAACGACAGGCATTTCAACATCCCCAACTGTTATTTTCTGGTCTGGGAAGTAATTCCCTTGCTGCAGCTGTTTAAACAGAGTAGTATTCCTGAAGACGCGAGCATCATGAACCCTTCCTGGCCATCCCACGTGGACGTTGGTGAAACGTCCCTTGTGATCCACCAGTGCTTGCAGCACCATTGAAAAGTACCCCTTGCGGTTTATGTAGTGGGTGCCCTGGTGCTCCGGTGCCAAGATAGGGATATAGGTTCCATCTATCGCCCCACCACAGTTGGGGAATCCCATTGCAGCAAAGCCATCCACTATGACCTGCACATTTCCCAGAGTCACCACCTTTCGTAGCAGCAGCTTAGTGATTGCTTTGGCTACTTGCATCACAGCAGCCCCCACAGTAGATTTATCCACTCCAAATTGATTCCCAACTGACCGGTAGCTGTCTGGCGTTGCAAGCTTCCAGAGGGCTATCGCCACTCACTTCTCAAGTGTGAGGGCTGCTCTCATCTTTGTATTCTGGCGCTTCAGGGCAGGGGAAAGCAAGTCACAAAGTTCCATGAAAGTGCCCTTCCGCATGCGAAAGTTTCGCAGCCACTGTGAATCGTCCCACACCTGCAAAACTATGTGGTCCCACCAGTCTGTGCTTGTTTCCTGGGCCCAAAATCGGCATTCAATGGCTAGAACCTGCCCCATTACAAGCAGGATCTCCAAAGCGCAGGGGCCCGCAGTTTGACAGAATTCTGTGTCCATGTCCTCATCACTCTCGTCGCCACGCTGCCGTAGCCACCGCCTCCTCGCCTGGCTTTGCAGGTCCCGGTTCAGCATTGAGTGCACGAGAATGCGCGAGGTTTTTAAAACGTCCATGATTGCTGTCTTGAGCTGAGCAGGATCCATGCTTGCTGTGCTATGGCGTCTGCACAGTTCACCCAGGAAAAAAGGTGCGCAACGGTTGACTGCTGCTGTTTTCACGGAGGGAGGGGTGAGGCTGTACCCAGAAGCACCCGCGACAGTGTTTTTTGCCCCATCAGGCACTGGGATCTCAACCCAGAATTCCAATGGGCGGGGGAGACTGCGGGAACTATGGGATAGCTATGGGATAGCTATTGGATAGCTTCCCACAGTGCAATGCTCTGGAAATCGACGCTAGCCTCGGTACATGGACGCACACCGCCGAATTGATGTGTTTAGTGTGGCCGCGTGCACTCGACTTTATACAATCTGTTTTTAAAAAACGGTTTATGTAAAATCGGAATAATCCTGTAGTGTAGACGTACCCTAGGTCTCCTGACTCACAGTCCCATGCTTTAGCCACTAGACAATATTCCCTCTTAATAAGAATCATGCTTGTCTTTAGAAGTGTATATCCTGCAAATCCAGTGCCGGAGTGCTTTTCACTCAAAGACGAAGGGATTGTTTCTCCCCCTTGATCCAAACCATTGACTCCTATTAACTTCCAGCAAAAGCTGAGCATGCTGGCATGTAGGGCTAGCCTTAGACATATGAAAAGTGTGAGGCTGTGCGGGGTCCTGTGCTTGAAGCAGATTCACTCTGTCAACATCCTTCTTAGCAGGCATCTACACAGGCCAATGACCTCCCCACTAGGAATATACACAATCTGAAAGATGAATGTAGGGACCCAGTCCTTCAGGGTTCCTGAATCACAGGAACTGTCACTCTATAAGCTGCAGTGCCACTTCCTCTCCATCAGCTACTCTGTAACCAATGCCCTTATCCAACACTTTCATAATACACTCCAGCTGCTGAAACCTTACTGCATCCCCATAATCACAGTTGATTCCTGCACACCCAGTTACCAACCTCAGTCACCTTCATCAACCTCAAGTTTGCTATGTGGGTTACCAAAGTCTTCCTGGGACACATTTCAGTTTATTTGTACAGGCTCCCTGCCAAACCTAAGGCTGACTCTTAGGGAGTCTATCATCCCCTCCCATTAACATCAATGGGAGTCATATGTTGGGGTCTGTTGTCCTCTTCTTACATGGGAATAGCTCACCTTAACATTTATGAGGTGTATGTACATTTAAAGAGAGAACAGAATCCAGCAAATCTATCCTTTTCATATTGTGTGATTTAGACTTCAGAAGTATCTCTGAAGCACCACTATCCAATATGAAAGTTTTAGATCAAGTCCTTCCTCCATGGAAGCTATGCTTCTTGAATGAAAGAAAATAATTTCTTTATTCTCCAGTACATCTAAAGGATCAGATTTTCTCAGTGTACACCCATTTGCAACTCTGAGAATTCATGAGTTTATGAATGTAACTAAGAACTGGGGGACAAAACCTTTACTGGAGTAAGTGGGCACCACTCCATTGACTCATAGAATCATAGAATCTCAGGGTTGGAAGAGACTTCAGGAGGTCATCTAGTCCAACCCCCTGCTCAAAGCAGGACCAACACCCATAAATCATCCCAGCCAGGGCTTTGTCAAGCTGGGCCTTAAAAACCTCTAAGGATGGAGAGTCCACCACCTCTCTAGATAACCCATTCCAGTGCTTCACCACCCTCCTAGTGAAATAGTGTTTCCTGATACCCAATCTAGACCACCACCCCCACTGCAACTTGAGACCATTGTTTCTTGTTCTGTCATCTGCTACCACTAAGAACAGCCTAGCTTCATCCTCTTTGGAACCCCCTTTCAAGTAGTTGAAGGCTGCTATCAAATCTCCCTTCACTCTTCTCTTCTGTAGACTAAATAACCCCAGTTTGCTCAGCCTCTCTTTGTAAGTCATGTGCTTCAGCCCTCTAATCATTTTTGTTGCTCTCCACTGGATTCTCTCCAATTTGTCTACATCCCTTCTGTAGTGGGGAGACCAAAACTGGATACAATACTCCAGGTGTGACCACACCAGTGCCAAATAGAGGGGAATAGACTTCCCTCAATCTGCGGGCAATGCTTCTACTAATAAAGCCCAATATGTCATTGGCCTTGGCAACAAGGGCACACTGCTGACTCATATCCAGCTTCTCTTCTACTGTAATCCCCAGGTCCTTTTCTGCAGAATTGCTGCTTACCCAGTCAGTTCCCAGCCTGTAGTGGTGCATGGGATTCTTTCTTCCTAAGTGCAGGACTCTGCACTTGTCCTTGTTGAACCTCATCAGATTTCTTTTGGCGCAATCCTCCAATTTGTCTAGGTCACTCTGGACCCTATCCCTACCCTCCAGAGTCTCTACATTTCTCCCCAGTTTAGTGTCATCTGTGAACTTGCTGAAGGTGCAATTAATCCCACCATCCAGATCATTAATAAAGATGTTGAACAAAACCAGCCCCAGAACCAACCCCTGGGGCACTCCGCTTGATACTGGCTACCAACTAGACATCGAGCCATTGATCACTACCCATTGAGCCCAATAATCTAGCCACCTTTCTATCCATCTTATAGTTCTTCATCCATTAACTTGCTGGGAGACTGTATCAAATTTTTTGCTAAAGTCAAGATATATCCCATCCAGCATTTTCTCAATATCCACAGTGCCAGTTATCTCATCATAGAAGACAATCAGGTTGTTCAGGCATGACTTGACCTTGGTGAATCCATGTTGACTGTTCCTGATCAAGTTCCTCTCCCTCAAGGAATCCATTTTGAAGCACTGGGGACCTGCTCCATGATTTTGCTGGGGACTGAAGTGAGGCTGAAGTGGTGACAGATCCTAGAGGAAGGTCAAGGATAGGACAAAGCCATTGTCCTTTGCACACCCTCCCAAAATAATATATCTACTGTAAGGTCCTGGAGCTTGTTGGGAGGAAATAAAAAAGAGACTTTGCCCTCCTCAGCACCCCTTCTCTCCCACCCCCACACACTCTTCTTAGAATTTGGTGGTCACTGAAGTCCAACTGCCAAGTGAACCTGCAGGAGTTGGTTCTCTTCCAATGGGAGAACAAAATGGCAGAGCTCATTTTGTGAAACCAGTTGTGAACCATACCCTGCAGGCTTTACACAGCTCTAGTCAGCTAATGAAAAACATCCAAGCATGTGAGTCACCAGAGGGGTGGTAGTGTCAGAGAAGTATATTGGGCCAAATTCACTTTAACTTTTGTCACTTGGCTGAGATATTAAAGAGGACTGTTCTGCCTACCAGTTGTAGCTATGGAGGTAAAAAACAAACAAAAAAAAATCTCATGGCACAATCTTACCCCCTCAATTAAACAGTTAATGTCCAAAACTATGAATGAGCATAGCTAAGCTGAGCATGTAATGGAAGCTCAATTTGCCTCCTCACTACAATATTTTCCAATATTGCCAAGCACTTTGAGATATGCCTTAAGTATGAAAAGCACTGTATACAAAACACATTGTATTTTCTTCTCCTGATTATGTTTGATGAGCCCAGAGAAGAGCTGTTTCAGTATACCAAGGTCTGCCAGCCTGGGAGTAAGGTGATACAGATGAGAACTTGGAATAATTAGCTCCCTAGTCTAGGTAGGCCCCCATCCACACTACAGCTGGAAGTGTGATTTTGTAATCCGTGAAGGGCACAATCAGTTTAAACAAGTTAGACAGGTCAGTTTGCATCCACAACTGCGTTGTAGCTCCTTGCCTAATTATATTTTCAGCAGAGCCTCCCAGAAGTTGTCCCATAGCCCCTCAGCAGAAGCAGTTGCCCATACCAAGCCCATGCTTTAAAATGCCTCTTCTTCCACTGAAGATTATGGTATTTCCTACTCAAACCACACAATCCCCTGCCTCACAAGTCACAGTGGCCATTTTCCATCATGGCAATCCCACTCACATTGCAGATTACTGCCAACGTCCAGTGTCTGGATTACACTGTTTGACACGCACACCAGGGCAGAAATGGCATATCAATCTAAATGAGAAGAGAATCAGGCCTTGTTTGTTTAGCTAAGCATAGCCCTAACCAATTAGTGGAACAATAAAAAGGTGCTGTGTGGAAGGGGCCTTAATTACACCCAGAATGGACTGGTAACATTGGTAGTCAATTATCTCGAAATAGGTGATCGATAGTCTAGTTCTTCTGTTTTAAAATCATTATTGATATCACATTTTAAATTAATCCATCAATTGGTATAGCTTCACCTCTTTTAGAACAAAAGCACCCATTCTAGAAGTTTAATTTCTCTTCACTGTCTTTTTTTTTTTACACCACCATATACTAAGAGCAACAATTGAAAGGCAGTGAAAATCTAGTTCAGAATGTATTTGTTGTGCTGAAACATTTGTAATTAAGCATGGTAACCAATTACAGAAATACCTAGAGTAACTCAGTGATTCGCTCTCACACATCAGAGACTTCCTAATCAATTTGAAATAACCAGACCCTGCTATAGAAAATAAGCAAGATCACAGCACTTGCTAATGAGTCTCAAAAAATGGATTTCCCTGCATGAAAATGTTCATTGTCAGGAGAAAGACTGTGTGTGCCCAGAATCTTTAGGGTCATTTTCATTTGCATTTGATTGGAGAAAAGTCCCCTTTGTTCTTCTCCCTTCTCACATCCTCTGCAACGCTGCCTCCCCCCCGCCCCCTTTCAGTGATTTAGTATTATTGTATCAATGTGGTATACCAACTGCTAAAAATATACCCAAATAAGACCCTTTGTGCTGAAGCTGCTAGTATCTACTTCAATTATTACTTAATTTCACTATGTTACAGTGGTTTCCTTGAATATAAATTTGCAGATGCAGGACTTTTGGAAATTGTTTGACAGAAGATACAGTGGCAGAGCTATGAAGCACACACCAGAGTAGTGTATTATACCATGAATAATACCACTTAAACATTTGAACGAGTTAAAGCTGCTCTGAGCTTTTCCCCATGGGGACTCAAATTCCTAGAGAACAAGCAGTTCCAAACTCACCAGTCTGATAAAAACCTACCCCAATAAAATAGTGTCTAAAAATCACAAGACTTGCAGGTCACTTGTTCTTTTCACAATAAAAAAGTGAAGTATCCACCTTATCTACTCACCTTCCCCAACCCAGCCGCATTCAGAACAAGGTAAATTCATTATTGAATCTCCTTTTAAACAGGAACTGCAAACTATCGCCCAGACCTATGCATGTGAGTAACTCTGAACTTAGAATTACTCACAGGGGTGTTGCTGGCAAGATCAGGACCCAGCTCAGAAAAAGAAGACACAGACAATACAACCCATGAATCCTCTCCAAGTCTGCTTACTTTAAAAAAAAATAATCTTCCTTGTCCTAATTATTGTTCATTTTCATTTGCTAGCCGATTTCCTAGTTCCAGCTGGGACTGGAAGTGGAGATGCCAAACAGGGCCGGCTCTAGGGGTTTTGCCGCCCCAAGCAGCCAAAAAAAAAAAAAGCCGCGATCGCGATCTGTGGCAATTCAGCGGGAGGTCCTTCGCTCCAAGCAGGAGTGAGGGACCCTCCGCCGAATTGCTGCCGAATCCTTGAAAGTGCCGCCCCGCTCCGGAGTGGCTGCCCCAAGCACCTGCTTGATAAGCTGGTGTCTGGAGCCGGCCCTGATGCCAAAATACAAAGAGAGAAGCCGTTCTTATGCTCGGCTGGTAGAGAAAATATCAGAAATCTCACAAGACGGACAGACATTTCTAGACCAATTTTACAAAGTCGAACCATGAATCACTATGAACTATGAAATTTGCGCGCCAGCTACCTGCAGCTTGCATGCCCCCATGATCATCAGGTGAAAAATCTCTTCATATTGCCAAATTCACAAACACATCCTTGTCTAGGTAGTTTTTCTCAATAGTCCTTTTTCTGCATTCTGTGCTTTACTGTATGTTTCCTCCATACCACTGTCATAGGCTTTTTGGTTCACAGCAAAGTTCATTCTAGTTACAGGCATAATGAAAAAAAAAGGGGGCGGGGGAGGGCAATGAATACAATCCATGCTCCTCGAACACTAAAACATCAACCAACAATTAACTATATAGTAGCATGATGTTGCTCATGCTTCCTGAGATGTGGCTATATTTAGTATTGATACTTTTCTGAGCCCAAAAAACACCTCCCAGAGAACAGCATTGTGATCTGAGAACTATTCAGATTTGTGTAATGGGGTGGAATGACAGGAATAGATCCAACAGAGGCAAGCTTGCATGTTGTGAAAGAAATTTTAAAATATTATTGGTGTTAGGGTTTTGTTTTTTCCTGTTAACCAACCTCACTCCAACCTCTCTTCCTCCCCCACAAAAAGTCTGTCTGAAGGCTAGTTAAATTCAAAATTCTGGGGCAACAGCTAACTCCCATAGATGGCAAAATTTGCATAGATTTCAATGGGAGCACAACTGACCCCCCCCTAGTGTGCTAGATATTGCTCCCTCTGCAGCACACAACACATTTCTTCCCCCGCTTAGAAAGCTGTTATGAACAGAAAAAGCCCACAACATATAAGGTGCTCAGATACTCCAGTGATGTGGGCCATATAAGTAATTCAGGGGATAGGTAAGACTTTTCTTTTTTTTTTTTGCATACTGTAGTCACGTTCCCTTAATCTGATCACTGCTAAACTCACTCTTTTTATTTCACTCAACAGCTTTGGAACTAAGTCCCTTTTAGGGATTCAGTATCATCACATTTTTTTCCATGTAATGTATTGTTTTAAAAAAATAAAACAGAACATATGTATATTCTGCTTTATTTTTTAAAACAATACATTAAATGGAAATCCAAAGATTCATTAAGAACTAAAGCTTAATCACACTATAGGCATGTCCTGGGTCTGTTTCATGCATAAAATGTTGACCGAGACGTGAAACAAAAGGTTGCCATTGAAAGAGAAGACAAAAGTATTCCTTTGGTTCTTTTTCACTCACTATTCTGTAAGATCTTTAGTACAGTGCAAATTGGCAGCACACTACAAATTAGACCAGTCTATTGTTAGTGTCTTGTGAAAGAACAGAAACATGATTCTTCAAGGCTACTCTAGCAGAGTAACAAATGCAAACCACAAACATTAGGAAATGATGTTGATATAGGATACTGTCTCTCTTCATGTGTAGCAGTGCCAGGGGTGTAATTTCCCATGAGATTCTCAAAGGAAAGGATCAGAAAATTTCTGAGAAATCCAGCTACTCTGGTTTTGTGTCTAATTAAAGCTGGTGGTGATCTTTCAAATCACAACACATACATGGTGCACATTGGCAAGGATAAGGTAATCATGTTGACAAAGTTGACACTGATTCTTACATGGCATATTTTTGCTTTGGGGACATCTACACAACAGCAATGAGCTAGAGCTGATTTTGTTTGTTTGTTTTTAGAAAAGACTCACATGGCATATTTTGCTTCAGAGTAATTTATACTTACAAGAAATAAAATATGGACTCTAGTGCTTCTCTCTGCAAACATGGCAGAGACTGACAGGTTGAGCTCTTCCTGTGATTAGAAAACCAGCCACACCATGGCATTTAGGGGCTAGGAACGCCTTCAGGTTGACCACAAGCATAAAGTCAACAGCATGGATGACTGCTTATAACCTGAGTGGAAGCCAGGGACAAGCCATTGAGGGGAAACATTTTTGACCTTCTAGCCGGATAGCCCATTTTAGGAAACATCACAGTTGTATTTTTCAGTTTGTGCCTGCCAACACCGCATCTCTGATTCAGCCTCTTAGCTAATTCAGTATCTGAAGGCAAAATACAAAAAGATGGTGTGCTGACATGTGATTATTAAAATAATAAAGGACAAGGACCTGACTTCGTAAGCTGCATGCAAAAACATAAATGTTCAGAGTTCCTGCCACCATGCCGTTTTTAAGATTACAACATAATCTGACAATATTAAGGAAGATGCTGAGAAGGGGAAAGAGGGAAACAGAGCACTCTCTGGACATATGTCATGACTAGTTTGAGACTCTTGCTAACATTCAGAAGGACCTCTGTATGGGATCAGAGGAGAGAACAGAGAAGGATAGCATCGTGTTTGTTGTGACTATGTCATCCACTGCTGGTGAAGGCGATACAGAAAAGGAAGAGCAAGCCTTTTTCCTTTGTCTTTCTGCGCATCAACTGCATAAGGCTGGACAGAGTCAAAATGATTCTGATGATGGATAGTTTTTAAATGACAACACCAAAATGAGACAAGGAAAAATAACAATTTTTCACCCATTAAGTGAACTTCTACTAAATATTAATTGATGTAGTGAAATTTCAATGACGTTACAAATATATTAGCAAATATGGACTTGTTTATTATTTTAGCCAATTTCTACTTCTTTTCTGGTTGATACTAATTTGAGCTCTGGTAGGAAAAATGGGATAAGCAATTATCTTGTTCAAAGGGTGAGCAACTAAAGTGGTACAGAGTTGATTAAAATAAGCAAAAATCACTGTACTGTATTCTTACATTTTGGCTCATTCCTTGGGACATATAATTCCCATTTCACAATCATTTTAGCCTCAAGCAGGAGACATAAGAGAGAAAATCCTCAGTGTGCGGGGTGGGGGGAGCGTAACATGATCCTCATTGTTGCTCTCATATAGGGAAGATGGAAGTTTCTGATCATCACACAGCCCCCTCCAATGCCAACTACTTAGTTGGGGTCTGCTCAGGGCTGCCCAGAGGATTCAGGAGGCCCCGGGGCAAAGCAATTTTGGGGGCCCCTTCCATAAAAAAAAGTTGAAATACTATAGAATACTGTATTCTCATGGGGGCCCCTGCAGGGCCCAGGGCCTGGGGCAAATTGCCCCACTTGCCCCCCCCCCCGGGCGGCCTTGGGTCTGCTAACATTTTTGCACGTGTGTATTGCTATGGGACTGTCAAACACATTAGGATTTTCATATTACATTAGGTTGTCCCATGATACTGTTTGTAGTAGAAGAGCAAAATATTTGCTGTATCCCATCCCTATAAAAACTATGCACTTCTCAAAATACAAACACTGAATCAAGAAAGAGTTTTTCAAAGCACAGAGAGCAGTTAGGCACCCACCTGCCATTGCACCCATCTGCCCAACTTGATCTAAATGTTTATATTCATTTACATCTACTTAGCATTTTTATTTATTACAAGCAAACAGACGAAGTCCCATAAAGACATAAAAATGACCATACTGGGTCAGACGAATCATCCAGTATCCTGTCTTCCAACAGGAGAAAGAGCTAGATGCTTCAGAGGGAGTGAACAGAACAAGGCAATTATTGAGTGATTCATTTCCTGTCATCCAGTTCTAGTTTCTGGTAGTCAGAGGTCTGGGGACACCCAGAGCATGGGACTGCATCCCTGACCATCCATATTGGCTAATAGCCATCGTTGGACCTCTCTTCTATGAACTTATCTAATTCTTTTTTTAACCCAATTACACTTTCAGCCTTCACAAGCACCCCTGGCAATGAGTTCCACAGACTAACTGTGCATTGTGTGAAGAAGTGCTTCCTTATGTTGGTTTTAAGCCTGCTGCCTATTAATTTCATTGGGTGGCCCCTTGTTCGTCTGTTATGTGAAGGGGTAAATAACATTTCTGTGATACTCTATACCTCAAAGAGGCACCCTGGAACCCCCATATCACCACTGTCATATAATTATGATGCGTTTTGTACAAAGTATACCTTGTGAGGTATCATTTTAAAAGTCTTGAGCCGTTGAATGTTAATATCCTGTTGGATTGTATGTGCTATCACTGTATGTGAAGTTATGAAGCTTTGCTATGTGTGTGTTACTGAAATATGTTGTGAGGTTGGGAACACCCACAACCAGCCTTCCAGGTACAACAATGGAGTAGCCTGAAAGTGGTTAATGGCTCATCAACACCCATCAAGGAAAGAATCCACAATCCCAAAAACTGTATACAGTGGAGACTTCTCAGAGGGACTACATATACAATGGAGACTGTTTGACCAATGGAAACCGCCTGTTCCCCACATCGTAGCAAAAGATCTTTCCAGCAAGCTGGAAGAAACTATAAAAGAGGCAGTGATATCATCACTTGGCCTCATTTCCACCACAACTCAACACATGGAAACACATCTGGAGGACAAAGACTTTGAACTAGAGGAGAGTAGTCCCAGGCTGGAAAAGAGTCCCAGCCTGTGTATTGAGGCTCTGTGACCTGTTTATACCATCTGTAGGGTGAGACACTACTTGATTAAAATCCTGTTTAGTTTGTAGAAATCAGACTGTGAATTAACTTTTAAAGTAACCAATTTTGATCTCTACGCTTGCTACTTATCACCACTTAAAATCTATCTTTCTGTAATTAGTAAATCTGTTTTATATTTTACCAAAATAGTATGTTTTGGTTGAAGTGCTTGGGAAATCTCAGCTCAGTTTACAAAGGCTAGTGTGGTGTCCTCTCCACATCGAGGGAAGTGCAGACTGGGTAACAAACTTACATTGGCCAGGCTTCTCACCAGTGCAAGATGGAACAATTCTTGGGGTGCATGGCTGGGAAGCTGGTGCAGGGGGGGAGGGGGTTTGACTGGAACATCCCTATTCATGGTTTATGCATGGCTGGGGGATCATTCATGTAAGTCAGCTGGGTGTGTCCCTTCCTGTGGATGTCTGTGTAAGTGCGGTACCTGCCAGAGGTTTGTGACTTGACACAGCATCACAGTGTGAGAGGGGACTGTGTCATAACTTCCTTATTCATTTTCTCCATATCATTAAACATTTTATAGATCTCTGTCATAATCCCCCCTTAGTCGTCTCTTTCTAAGAAGAACAGTCCCAGTCTTTGTAATCTCTCCTCATATGGAAGCTGTTCCAGACTCCTAATAATTTGTGTTGCCCTTCTCTGTGCCTTTTCCAATTTTCATATATCTTTTTGAGACACTGTAACCAGAATTGTACACAGTATTCAAGGTGTGAGTGTACTATGGATTTATATAGTGGCATTATGATATCTTCTGTCTTACTATCTATCCCTTTCCTAATGATTCCTATCATTCTGTTAGCTTTTTTAGACTGCCACTGCATATTGAGTGGATGTTTTCAGAGAACAACACAACGATGACTGCAAGATCTCTTTCTTGAGTGGTAACAGTTCATTTAGAACCTATCATTTTGTATTTCTAGTTGGGACTATGTTTTCCACTGTGCATTAATTTGCATTTATCAACAGTGAATGACATCTGCCACTTTCTTGCCCAGTCATCCAGTTTTATGAGATCCCTTTTTAACTCTTCACAGTTAACTTTAGACTTAACTATCTTGATTAATTTTGTGTCACCTGCAAACTTTACTGCTTCACAATTCACCCCCATTTTCCAGATCATTTATGAATATGCTCAGCAGCACAGGTTCCATACAGATCCTTGGGGGACCCTGCTATATATCTATCTCCACTTTGAGTATTGTCCATTTATTCCTTCCTTTTGTTTCCTATCTTTTAGCAAATTACTGATCTATGAGATGACCTTCTCTCTTATCCCATGATTGCTTACTTTGCTTAAGAGCCTTGGGCGAGGGACCTTGTCAAAGGCTTTCTGAAAGTCCAGGTATACTATATACACTGGCTCACTCTTGTCCACGTGCTTGTTGACCCCCCTCAAAGAATTCTAATAGATTGGTGAGGCATGATTTCTCTTTACAAAATGAACTTGTCACCAATTAAATACCCAAAGACAAGTTTTGGGTTTTTTTGGTTTTTTTTTTAAAGAAATATTGTTATTAGCCCGTTCTGTTGATTTATTTCAAAGTGAATTTTGTACAAGTGAGAATGGCTAGATTAGTACCCCTGAAGAATAAATCTCTCAGTTTATCTACAGCACAAGTGCAGTACAAGTGCAGCATTATAAGCTTCCTCACCAGTACTCAAGAGCTTTGAATCTGAAGGGATTGTCTGTGGTCTGAGAACGGAGATGTTGTTTCCATCTACACGACTACTTGGTCCTCTCCCTCTTTACTGAGACTGCTAATAACAGTGAGAAGCACTAGTGTAAACAAAGAGGTAGCTGCAGTGGGCCTTGTTCAATAGCATTTTAACTACTGTATAATCTAACCCTGCTTGGGGCAGTTCTTGATGACACGATACTTCAAACACTAGTAACCTGCTACACTAATACACTGGTGGGGCTATATGGGTGGTTGTGCCACATTGGGAAATTCCTTTTGAGCCAGCTGTAGTGCTGTTTCGGTTATATATTCAGTTGTCCACAATATGATTAACTGAGACTAACAACTACTTTCTCAAAGGCTGCTGAATGGTTACCATATAGGGTGAGAATGTGCCATCTCTACAGTAAGAGAGGGAAAACAGTCTATGTACTTATCTGCTAGAAGACACAAAAGATGCAATGCCAGGAAATGCCAGTGATGCCTTCCTTTGGGATACAGCTGCTTTGCTCTGACAGTGTTAAATGGACAGCCTGAAAAAGGCCTGCCGGGGGAAAAAAAGAACTTTGTATAAGAGGGCAATTCTGTAGTAGGGAGAAGTAGTAGGGATTACAGAAAGATCCTTTCTGGGGAACAGCTTCTTTGGAGTTTTTTCTGTCACCACTAGATCACAGATGGAAACGGCCATGATCAGGATGAACCAGATTGAAAACACTGCCCTAGAAGTGAGAAGAGTGAATAGCTCAATCTCTACCTGCAATATTTACAGACATTACTTTGCACATTTTAAAGGAAAAAAAACAGATACAACAGCACCCACCCTATTCAATGTGAAGTTTTTGGAATCCATGAAGAGGGGGGAAAGAAAAGACACCAGCCTCCCTCCCCTCACTATGTTCCTCCCCTACAAATCTTCCTTGTATAGACACCCCCTGACTTAAGCAATGGTTCCATCTGGAAAGCCTTGCATAACTCAAATTTTGCGTAAGTCGGAAACGTATACCTGTATATTACGCAAAAATTTCCGTAACTCAAAAATCCTATTTCTGGCTTAGGGAACTTTTTCCATAAGTGCGAATTTGCGTAAATCAGGTCTTGCGTAACCCAGGGAGCATCTGTACTCTATTTTTCATTGGTTTATGCCTCCATTTCTCCCAGATTTTCAAGAGTAAAATGTGTGGCCTCTTTTTCTCTTGCAAAGTACCTAAGAAAGAAAAAAAATCCTATAAATGCTAAAAAATAAAAATCAACACAGCATAAGCCAGCAGCCATATAAGAAGTAAAGGAATTGGAACATTCTGCACATAAAATGCAAAGGTGGGAAAGAATTCTTGTGTATTTTTCCCCCCAAGAGCAAGTAAAGATTCATTGCAATGATTAATTGCTAGTGGGGATGAAGGAAATAGAAGGGTTGAAGAAGTGGACCAGAAGGAAACAATAATAGAAACTTGACCAGTAACAGGAGTTGATCACTGTTGGCAGCGTATATGTTTCAAATTCACACTGTGAACTGAGGAAATAAGTCTTGGCTGGGATGCATTTTTCTGGGATATCCCTAAGGAATATCCATCAGTGATTCATCTAAGCAGCCACTGGATATCATTACTGCTCTACCAAAAATGAAGATAAAACAGCAACCCAGAAGAAATAAGAGAAACAAGTGCCCCAGATTTTTTCTCAAACTATTGCTGGGAGATCATAAGGGTAGTGAAGAAGGGAGGGGGAATGAAGAGAAGTTTGAACTTTTCATCTGTAAGTCCTCAGTTTGCCTTTAAGCTGTGCACATCTAGTTTACTCTCGTCAGAAGCTACAACTATACTTTGCAGCCCTTAAAGAATGAGATAATTGCTTTTTTGAGTCACATGCTTACTAATACAAAACTTTAGGGTTTTTTTCTTCCCCAATCCTACACAGTAGGACCTCTATCACTCAAAATAACGTATGCTGTGTTAGAGATGCTAATACACCATCCAAAGCAAATATAATGCAGCAGCTCTGACAGGTTCACATTTTGAAGACCTCTTTGAACTCAGAATCTCTCTTTCTTGCATCATAAAGAGTGGTCAATTATAAAACATGGGAAGGGAGAAGCTTCTGCTCTCTCCACAGCCCCCACCTTGGAGTGAAATTCAGTTTTGCAGTGTGCTGTCTCTAAATAGTTATTGGATTATTTTCTCTGGTATGTTATCAAAGACAGAACTAGCGGCAGAATACACAGAAAGGGGAATGGTTACGGTAACAGAGAACCAAAGGCATACCACCAAACTTCTTTTGGCTCTATAAATATAGAGGGTCAGAGGCTCAGCTGGACATAATGGCACTTCGTGATTTACAGCAGCTGAAGATCTGGGGCATAGGGAATATTTGATTTGCATTCCTAAGTAATAAATTATCAACTGTATCTGTATGCCTTTATGTACATAAAATATATAGATGATTCAAGAAGAAACCTAAAAATCTATAGCAAACTATATCCAGACTTGATCCCCTGCACCTTTCCATTAATAGTAGGAATTCATAGTTTCTTAAAAAGAGTTGTGATATGAAAAAAATAGTACTATTCAAACAAGACAATTAATATTGCAAATATAATACAAAACCAGTGTATCCAGAAATGATTTCTTCACCTACTTAAAGGGAGAACTTGCAAATGAATTTCTAACTCTTTACCTATCTTGGGATTTACTATAGCACCCATTACCATAAAATCTAAGGCCCTGATTTAGCAAGGTATATAGAGCCCATAGCTAATTTTAAGCATGTGAGCAGTCTCATTGACTTCACTCAGACCTACTCATGTGCTTAGAGTTCAGCATGTGCTTAAGTAACTTGCTGAATTGTGGCTTAAGCACTTTGGTCAAGATTTCAGTGGGAGCTGATGAGTGTTCAGCACTTTTGAAAAAAAAAAACACACCACTTATTTAAGTCTCTAAATATCAGTGTAGGAGTCTGCACTGAGGCACCCATGTTTAAAAATTTTGACCTTAATCTTATATTACCCATGGGGCATAGGTGTTGACTTTTACTTTTCCTCGGGGGTGCTCCAGCCCTGCACCCCCCTGAAGTGTTAGTAATTTTCAAGAAAACGATCAAAGTTTGCTACTAATTGTGAAAGTAAATAAATGGGGTCCTGACAACGTTTTCTATCATAGGCCCTTCTCATTAAAAGCAAAGTAAATATGGGGGTTGGGATTTTTTTGTTTTGTTTTGTTTATATGTTGTCTTTATCATGGAACTCTGACCATTTCAACACCGCAAATCTCTGAGCAGCTTTGTTTTGTTTTTTTCCCCTCATCCCAAAGAAGCGCTCTCTTGAGGAAGGAAGTGTCTCTCTTTTTTCACAAAAAAATTCAAAAGGTCTTGGTTTCACTCTGAGGTGAAACAAAAATAAATGCTGAATCCTCAGTTTTTTGCAAAACAGAATTCTTGTTTTCTGGCCAACCCTAGTGCATACCTCTTGGAGCTGCTGTTTCAGGCTGCCTACAGACTCACTAGGATCAAGTACACTCTCACATTTTCAGGCTTTTTCTTTTGGCCTTGAATACTGAAGAAAGTTGTACCTATTAACTAAGGCCTGGTCTACACTAGTCTGTTATTTCAGAATTAGCTAAGTTAATTCGGAAAAGAAAATTATCCTGTCCACATGACCAAACCGGCTTTTTAGATTTAAAGGGCTCTCTAAGTCAATTTCTGTACTCCACCTCGGCAAGTGGAGTAGCACTTAAATCGAGATTGCAATCCCGGGTTAAAGGTATTGTGGATGCAATTCAATGTTATTGCCCTCCAGGAGCTACCCCAGAATGCTCCCTTGTGATCGCTCTGGACAACACTCTCAACTCCGATGCACTAGCTAGGTGGGCAGGAAAAGCCCTGGGAACTTTTGAATTTCATTTCCTGTTTGGTCACCATCAGCACAGGTGACCATCAGCACAGTCCACTATCACAGGCAACCATGCAGAGTCCAGCATCACAAGAGATCACGCAGTCCCAGATTCACAGATGAGCCCCAGCAAGGTCCGAACGGGAGGTACTGGATCTCATCGCATGCTGGGGAGACGAGTCTGTTATGGCAGAACTACATTCCAAAAAAAGGAACGCAAATACGTACACTAAAGTCTCCAGGGCCTGACGGAAAGAGGCTACTCCAGGGACACAGAGCAATGTCGTACAAAAATCAAGGAGCTCAGGCAAGCATACCAAAAAGCCAGGGAGGCAAATGGGCACTCTGGGTCACAGCCCCATACATTCTGCTTCTACCGTGAGCTCCATGCAATTCAAATTAATTTTGTACTGTAGACATACCCTAAGTTAGGAATTGGTAAGCACCCTGGCAGGCCGGACCAGTTTGTTTACCTGCCACAGTGGCAGGTTCGGCCGATAGCGACTCCCACTGGCCGCAGTTCACCGTCCCAGGCCAATGGGGGCGGTGGGAAGCGGTGGGAAGCGGGCCGAGGGATGTGCTGGCCACGGCTTCCTGCCACCCCCATTGGCCTGGAGCAGCGAACTGCGGCCAGTGGGAGCCGTGATCAACTGAACCTGCCGATGCGGCAGGTAAAAAAACTGGCCCGGCCTGCCAGGGTGCTTACCCTGGCAAGCTGCGTGCCAGAGGTTGCCGACTCCTGAACTAAGTCATTTTGGAAACCAGTTAAATGGGTACAACCTCCTTGGATAGACATGCACTTCATTTTAAGAGTGCCTCACATAGATTGAATTTGCCCTATCTTGATTTAGCTTAAGTCAATAATAAGATATTCTTAAAGCTAAATAAAAGTGCCCACTCAATGTTTTGCGCCCTTTTAGCTAAACCAGTTTAAATCAGCACATCTTTCTCATTAAAATTGGGCCTTTACATTCATGAAGGCTAAGATTTTTTTTTTGAATTAAAGGAAAACTGAGATTCTGATCTCATCATGTGACTCCTGGCCCTGGGGCCCGATGCACAGGCCCATAGTGACTATATTTTAAACCAGCCCTGAATTTTAGGCAAAGCTAATTACGATCTCAGTGCTGCTGATGCCATCATGAAAGGGATCCAAGAATTAAAGTCACTTGGTGAGGAAGGAGGAAAGGTAACTCTGGAATAAATAAAATGCCTCACATAAACTCTCATCTTTATGTTAAAGGAAAATTGTCCAGTCCTTGTGCTGGAGCCTAATGCCAACAAAAAAATAATCAAACATAGCATGTCCAGCATATGTCGTGTCATATGATCAAGTCTTCCATTTTCATTTTTTGTAGTGTATTCCAAATTAACCCATGAACTACTTTGGATTTTCCAGACTACATTCAATGCATAGATAGATACACAATCAAAATACATGCACCAGGTATGTCCATCTATTAGATGATGTGGACGGACTCTGCATATAAACATACCGCATAGGTGCTGGAGACATCCAGGTGACAGACTGTAGAACCAGGTTATATGTTGTCTTTATCATGGAACTCTGACCATTTCAACACCGCAAATCTCTGAGCAGCTTCGCATAGTCACTAGTTTTATTACAACAAAATCTGTCTGCCTCTTCTCCTTCACAAAAAGGTCAAATTTTCCTCAAAACGTTACACAAAGAAGGAGCATACAAATCCAGATATATTTATATTATAACATGTATGCAGCATAACTAAAAATAAATCAAATCACGCCACACACACACACACACACCCCTGCATATACAGAATACCTGATGATGTGGTATAAAGATTATGTTGGCATGAATTTTCAATGTCTGTATTCCTCTCAAGTGGCCCAAGCATGGGTGAATTTTGCAGATCGTCTCAAGTGAGTGCAAATAAAAATCTACCTCACCTTCATGTGATCTGTATATAGCTACATATTTTACAGAAAAAAATCTTTCAGAAATATATTAAGAGACTTTCTAAAATTTGTACAGGTACTATTTTACATAGCTCTCCATCAGCACAGACAGGTTTTCTTAGTTGTCCTGGGATAAATTCAACAGAATTCAGTAGAGTTACACATTTTTTTTTCCTTCTTGGATTTAGATTCATAACCCAAAGCCCATCTCTCATGGAAGAAATACATGCTAGAAAACACTCAAAATGATCTAAAATGTCTTGTCTATACACACTAATCTCTCTCTCTCTCTCTCTGTCTTGCTCATATACACACACATGTTAGTAGTATTTTTCATACTAGTTTGGAGTATGTAATAGTCTTGAGATGGAAGGATCTAATTGGTGGGGGAGGTACCCATGAGGGATTCTGATTTTTCAGCTATATCATTTGAGAAGTGGAAGACTTTATCAAAATACAACAAAACAAAACACAAACCCCAGAACTTTGGGAAGGAGGCAGGGAAGCAATGAGCTCTGCTGGATAGACACTACCGTCAGTCACCTGATGTGTGAGCGTGGGTAAATCACTTCACTTCTCTGGTTCCCCTCCCAACCACTTTCTGTCTTGTCTATTTAGACCGCTAGCTGTTTGGGGAAGTGACTCTCTCTCCCTCAATGCGTTTGTAGAGTGACTAGCATAATGGGGTTCTGGTCTCAGTTGGGACCTTTAGACACTATTGTAACACAAATAAATAATGATCACAATAAAATGCACTGCAAAAGCACAGCAGTTATGTTTTGGCTTTTTGCTAGCTTCAGGGATTCAGGGAATAAGAGGGTCACTTCCTCCCCTGTAGCCAACAAAACAGCTCTGCAATATTATTTTGAGTATTTTACAATAAATGACCATTCTGGAAAATTAAGTATTTCATGAAAATAAATGAAAATTTCATAAAATGTTCCCAAACTCTCAACATCTGACAAAGCTAGCCATATTTCACAGTACTTTAATGTCATCGAAATAAGTTTGCAATGAGAAAACAAAGTTTTACCTGAGGAAGGGATGACATCTCCAGCTCATCCTCTCAGTCCTTATGTCCATGACTAACAGCTACTATAACATCAGAATGAGAGGATCACTGATAAACGTGTTACCAGTGACAGGGAAACCACCAAGATTCTAAGGATTTATGGTGGAATTTGGTCATAAACTGATTGTGACTTGTAATCATTATTTAGCTAGAAGAATTTAATCTGACCTTCAACCAGCTACTATCCCATTAGTGCAGATGTATCTGCCCCTTGGTTATCCTGATCAGTTGGTGCTTTTGGTTTTAAAGATCAAACTTACAAGGATTTATTTGATTTCATGGTGTTTTAAAAGGCAAGAAAATTGTTTGTATTCTAAGAGCCATTCTACTGAAAGTGGAAATGCCAACAGGCTGTTGGAATGCTGATGAGAGTCATTATAACTTCACTGACCTGCCTTGGCACTAAAACACCCAATGTCTTCGCTCCATTGTATTTGTTATGTCCACATTCTCCTGGGTCTGTTGAGAGCAATGAATCAGATGTAAGAATATGGAGGTAAATCTTATAAACATACATTTAAAATTGGTGAGGGATGAACCTCAAATGCTAGTTCAGATAAACAACCCAAAATGTGTGTGTTTATGTGAAGCTTAGCAGACTCTCTTTAGTTAGTACTCTCATGAGATATCCTGTAGTAGTGGAATGATAAACATCACAAAAACAACTTTTCTTGTGTTAGTTCAGTACTACTGGAATTGGGATAAACAGGAAATTCAGAGGTGTGTGACAATTTTTGGAAAATACCCAAGTCAGTATGAGTTTCATGAAAAGGCTAAGGTTGGTTTCCCATTCCTACACAAATGTCATCAAGAGAAGGCAGAGGAAGAATTTGAGGGGGGGAGGGGATGTTCAGAGGAGGATTGTTCGATTTTTAAGTGATAATCATGTAATAAATGAATGAATAAATAAATTTCATGATGTATTGGCACACTTCAGATGTACACAAAACAGCACAGAAATATCGACAGTGGGAGTCATAACAGAGTTGACCAGGCCCATCAAGTGAAACTTGTGTCTGATACATCATCATGTTTGCTGGCACTCCACCCTTTCATTTCACTTTATTAACACACAGACATTACAGATGTTTTGGGGATTCTCCTGATGTTTTGGGGACTGTCCTCCTAACTCACACGCTCGTCAGTGCTGGAGATAACCAGAAAAAACAGAATTTTGCTTCCATGAAAAATTTGATTTCATCTGAAATCAGGATGAAAAGCCAAAAATTTGAAATTTGCAGGAGCCTAATTCATTTTGGGAGAAGCAAAATTGAATTTTTTGACTTGCTTCAAGGCTGCCTGATTCCTTGGGGATCTAGCTGCCTGGAGACTTGCCAGCTGCTATGCAGATGGAGAGCCTGGAAGCCTAGGGAGAGCCATGGAGCCTAGGGAGCCATGGGGACTCAGGGAGCTGAGGAAGGGGAAGATCTAGGCAAGTTTCCATCAGAAGTTTTGATGGAATTAACATGATCTTGTAGAACATTTAAACTCCATCAAATTTCCAATATAAAACTATTCCGTTGGCAAATTTCTGACCAGTCTACCACAAAGTCATACCTACAAGTGGAATGGTGTAGGCACCACTAGAAAGGGCTTGTGAAGCTTTGGTAGGATGCATGGTAGGTAAGCCACGATTTAACCTTGGTCTACACTATGGGGTTAGGTCAAATTTAGCCGCATTAGGTTGATTTTAAAATGAATGTGTCCACACAACCAACCCCGTTCTGTCGACTTAACGGGCTCTTAAAATTGACTTCTGTACTCCTCCTTGGCGAGGGGAGTAGTGCTAAAATCGACCTTGCTGGGTTGAATTTGGGGTAGTGTGGAGGCAAATCCACGGTATTGGCCTCCAGGAGCTATCCCAAAGTGCTCCATTGTGAACTCTCTGGACAGCACTTTGAACTCCAGTGCACTAGCCAGGTACACAGGAAAAGCCCCGGAAACTTATGAATTTCATTTCCTGTTTAGTCAGCGTGACAAACTTAGCAGCACTTAGCAGCACAGGTGACCATGCAGTCCCCCCAGAATCGTAAAGCGTAGAATGTTTCTACGCTCCCCCCATCATCTTCATCCCTGAGGTTATCGCAGATTAGAAGGTGAAAAAAACGCACTCACGATGACATGTTTTCTAAGCTCATGCAGTCCACCCGCACTGATAGGGCACAGCTGAATGAATGGAGGCATTCAGTGGCAAAGACCAGGAAAGAATTAAATGAGCGCGAAGAGCGAAGGCAGGATGCGATGTGGAGGCTAATAGGGGAGCCAAAGGACCTGATGAAGGGTCTGTTGGGGGAGCAAACGGACATGATGAAGCATCTGTTGAAGCTGCAGGAAATCCAACAAGAGCACAGACCCCCGCTGCATCCACTGTATAACCGCCTACCCTCCTCCCCATGTTCCATAGCCTCCTCACCCAGACGCCCAAGAATGTGGGGGGAAGAGGGCACGGCGAGGAGGCTCTGGCAACCCAGCCACTCCACTCCAGAGGATGGCCAAAGCAACAGAAGGCTGTCATTCAAACAGTTTGAT
Organism: Mauremys mutica; assembly: GCF_020497125.1. Taxonomy (NCBI): domain Eukaryota; kingdom Metazoa; phylum Chordata; order Testudines; family Geoemydidae; genus Mauremys; species Mauremys mutica. The sequence goes on along the minus strand of NC_059073.1, from coordinate 126,607,623 downwards.
TTTTAGTGTAGCTACAATAAGCAATGTGGCCTTGTCCTTCCCTCCTTCCCCACCCCACCCAGGCTACCTTGTCCATTATCTCTTTTTTTAATTAATAAAGAAAGAATGCATGGTTTCAAAACAATAGTTACTTTATTTAGAAGGGGGGAGGGTGGTTGGCTTACAAGGAATTAAAATCAACAAAGGGGGTGGGTTTGCATCAAAGAGAAACACAGACAACTGTCACACCGAAGCCTGGCCAGTCATTAAACTGGTTTCCAAAGCCTCTCTGATGTGCAGTGCACCTTGCTGTGCTCTTTTAATTGCCCTGGTGTCTGGCTGCTCAAAATCGGACACCGGGTGATTTGCCTCAACCTCCCACCCCGCCATAAATGTCTCCCCCTTACTCTCACAGATATTATGGAGCAAAAGCAAGCAGCAATAACAATGGGAATGTTGGTTGTGCTGAGGTCTGACCTAGTCAGCAAACAGCACCAGCGAGCTTTTAAACGTTCAAAGGCACATTCTACCACCATTCTGCACTTGCTCAGCCTATAGTTGAAATGCTCTTTACTACTGTCCAGGCTTCATGAGCCATGGGACCAAGGGGTAGGCTGGGGTAGATGCAACCGCGTGGTGCTGCCGGCTGGGAGAGCAGCATGAGGCAGAAGCCTCCAGCTCGCATGATATTCCAGGCAGGACTGAATCTCCATGAGCCGAAACTTAAAGAAGAGAATGACCTGAAGTCTCTGGCTCCTATTTGGTGCTCTAAGAGGAGATAGCCATATCTGTCCAGGTGCCCCATATCGACCTCACCAAGGTCTGCCAGGAGCACCCAGGAGACATACAACGGCTATCAGTCCTACTGCACCATCTGCCGCGAAGGCAAGGAGCTGCTGATCTATAGCAATGCAGTACCGCGTCTGCCAGCAGCACTCAGGAAACGTATGGTGACGGTGAGCTGAGCGGGCTCCATGCTTGCTGTGGTATGGTGTCTGCACAGGTAACCCAGGAAAAAAGGTGTGAAACAATTGTCTGCCATTGCTTTCATGGAGGGAGGAAGGGAGGGGGGCCTGATGACATGTACCCAAAACCACCTGCGACGATGTTTTTGCCTCATCGGGCATTGGGAGCTTAACCCAGAATTCCAATGGGCAGCGGAGACTGCGGGAACTGTGGGATAGCTCTGTGAGTCGATGCTAGCTATGGTAGTGAGGACGTACTGCGCCAACTTAATGCACTTAGTGTGGACATACGCAATCGACTGTATAAAATCGATTTCTAAAAATTGACTTCTATAAAATTGATCTAATTTCGTATTGTAGACATAGCCTTAGTGTTACATTAAATATTTCTCTTCTAAAAGGATGCCAATGCCAAAGATATCAAAACAGAATGATGCATTATAATTCATTGGACTAATTGTGGTGTCCAACTTTGGTTGCATCTGTTCAAGAAAGATAACAGAAAGCGGAAATGTCCAGAAAAGAGTAATAAAAATGCTGAGTGGGTTTCACAAAATACTGTGTTCAGTTGTGCAAGTTGTTATTCCTATATATAGTCCAATGGGACTTCAAATGAGAATAGCAATATGCACATGAATAATTGTTCACAGAATTGGGTTTAAAGATTTGAAACACTGGGGTTAATTAGTTTGGGAAGGAGAAAAAATTACGAACTTGATTAAGATACCTAGGATGATGAAAGATATAGTGAAAACTGGCCAGGTGCTTCCTTTCACTTGCTCCCACAACACAAGAATAAGGAGACACTCTTTGAAAGTAAGGGGTGATAAATGTAAAGCAAACCAAAAGGAAATATTTATACAATGGATAGCCCACCTGTGGAACTCATTACACCAGAAGGTCAATGGGTCAAACACAGCGTGTCTGGATTTTTAAAGATATGGATAACTTTGTGACCATCAATAATATTGGTAATTATGCTATGCAAAGATAATATTATTCTAGCCTCATAATTCCTGGCATCAGCTGATTGCTTGCAGTGTTAAACCAGAAATTTATTTCCCTTCTTGTGCAGCACTGAAGGAAACTGGAGTGGTGCATTATGGAAGGTTTCTGACTTCCTCTGGAGGATCACAGAAAATAGGGACGGGAAAGGCATATTAAATCATCCAGATCATCCCCTTAAAAATGCACGATGTAGTCACAGGATAGTAGATGCATTAGATCAGCAGTTCTCAAACTTCCTTGCACCATGACCCCCTTCTGACAACAATGGTTACTACACAACCCCAGGATGGGGGACCAAAGACCAAGCCTTCCCAAGCCCCGCTGCCTGGGGCTGTGGCATCGGGGGGTGCGCAAAGCTAAAGCTCAAGAGCTTCTGCCCTGGATGGGGGGCATGTAACCTTAGCCCTGTGCAGTGGACCTTGGGCTTGGGCTTCAGCCCTGGGCAGTGGGGCTTGGGCTTCAGACTTGCTAGGGCCCAGGGCCAACACCAGCCTGGGCCCAATTTTGCGGTCCTGACCCACAGTCTGAGAACTCCCGTATTAGATATTAAACTGCTCATCAGATAGAACAATGAGAACTCTGCAGCATTCAGTTCAAATAAGGATTTGCAAATGAAGATCTGTAGATTAGTTTACCGCGCCAGGAACATACAGCAGCTGGCCTCTGCCTACCCTGAGACACTCCTTCACACCAAATCAGCATTAGATCCACCTTTTTATTTCAGATTCCTTTTGGATTGGGGTGCCAGGATTTCTTGGGGCTTGGCAGGCACACTGACTATGGAAGAAGCTGTGTGGAGGAAAGTTCACAGGACAGCTAACCCATGATTAACAAATTTGAGAGATAATGACAGATTCATAGACAATTCAAATTCAAGCCATAGGAACATAAGAACTACCATGCTGGACCAGAACCGTGGTCCATCTATTCCAATATCCTGTATCTGACAGTGGTCCACACAAGATGCTTTAGAGGAAGATGTAAGAACCTTGCAGTAGGCAGATAAGGGATAACCTGCCCTCTCCTGAAGGTCTCATCCTAATCCTTAATAACTGGAGATTGGTTTAAAATGTGAAAAATGAGCGTTTTATCTCCCATCCACTACTCTTTTAGTGAGCATTAACTATAACAACTCTGGCTACTCTTGTTAGCCACATAAACATCCAATCCTTCTTTGAATCTTGCTAAATACTTGGCCTCGGCAACAGTGCTGTCAATTTCAGACAATGCTGACTTCGGAGTAATTTTTATAAGGCTAGCTGAACATTTCACTCAGCTCAGGTGTCAGGTACAGGACACTTCATGGACTAATTACCTGATCCAGTATGGGCATTCTAATATCATTACGGTGTTTAAATGATGAATGGCGAGGAGGTAGAACATGACCTTGACAAGGTCACCTTGAAAACAAAAAGAAAAAAACCTCTTCACATATCCATGAAAGTGCGATTGTTAGTTGCTATTCCATATCTACCCAATCTATATGCAGATTCTTTTGAGTACACATTGAGTACACAAAGGAGAAATTGCTCACTTTTCACCACAGTGCAGAAATCTATCTTGGAAAAATGAAAAGTGGTCTGAGGAAACTGGGGAAAACAACATGATTACATCCATTCAGCATGAGGGAAAGACTAATACCAAAAGGAGATCTTACAGTCACTATAAGACATTTACAATGTGACATGGCAGCAAAAGACAGAGGCTGCATATCCATTCTGTCAAAAATCAGGGAGGGAGAATTGTCTCCATAGAAAGTTCTAAACCTGGAATATTGCATTTAGTCCTGGGCTTTTCATTAACAAAAAGATATTGGGAACTGGAGGAAGTTCAAAGAAGAATGACCAAAAGGATCCACGTGCGGAGAGAAATGATCTATGAGGAAATTTAAAATGCTTAAACAGGTACAGCTTGGTTAAGTGGTGACTGCTACTGCTCCTTTGCATAAATATGGTCAGCAAATATTTGAAAGGTAGACTGAGGGTGACATTCTCAACCTCACTCTGGCCACTTTATGCTGTTCTCATCTTTTTACCAAGCTAAAGGGTCCCTAAAAGCCCTGTGTCTGACTGAGGGAGGACACCTGAAGGCTGTCTTCAAGGATCCCTTCACAACACCTGGCAAAGCAGGGTTGGGACTGGAGGCAGGAGGGGCATGTTGGGGGCAGGGCCCCAGCACTGTAGAGATTCCAGGCTGTGGTGTGACCTATATGGCCAGGGGCGGCTCTAGGCACCAGCAAAACAAGCTGGTGCCTAGGGCGGAAAAATGTAGGGGGCGTCCCCTGCCGTTGGGGAGGGCGGGAGGGTGGGCCGGCGGACCTGGCGCAGTCATGCCTGCGGGAGCTTAACCGGAGCCGCGGGACCACGGCACCCGCCGCAGTCATGCCTGCGGCAGGTCCGCTCGTCCCGGGCTCCGGTTGACCTGCCGCAGTCATGCCTGCGGGAGCTTAACCGGAGCCACGGGAAGAGGGGACCCGCCGCAGGACCGGGGAAGGGCGGCGCAGCACACCGCGCTGCTTGGGGCAGCCTGATTTCTAGAGCCGCCCCTGTATATGGCAGGCCTGAAAAGACTGCTGAAACTCAGGCCACTTCAACCCCACCTCCCCTGGGCTGTGAGGGCTGCCTCCAAGAAACTCAGCACATCATTTCCCCCTAGGATGAGGGGGAAAATAACTTGGGTTTGTACTGTGGGGTGTAACTGGGAGTAACAAAGAGAAATTGAGAAAGGCAAAATTATAGACTTAATAATCAGGGAAAAGATTCATAATAATCCTGAACTGGGCTATGGAATCTCTGCAAGACAAGTGTTAGAAGCTGCACAGCTTACAACATTAACAGTGAAACTATTCAAAGCGTGAGAAAATCACTATTATAGGGAACAATGATATATGTGTAAGGGGGATGCACTAGGCTCCCGACAGGCAAAATATAACTGACAATTAATTTCTGTCGTCATATTTATATTTATTACCCAAAGCCTCCTTTCAGGGCTACATTGTGCTAGGTGCGGTACAAACACACCTGCCTCGTGCCCCACAGGGCAGACAGACCGTTTTTATGATTCCATGAGCTGTCCACGTAACCTAGGCAGAAGCTGCATGCATGTACTCACACACCACCACCTCTGCATATTGTCATGCAAAGTAGTATTTCTCTGGGAATTCATGATTTGAAGGTCCAGGAAGTTAGGATAGCACAGAAAAAAAAATTCAGTCATTTTTGATGGAAAAAAAAAAGACAGAAATGTCATTTCAGGCTTAAACACCCATTCCCCCACACCCCTCAAACAGACACACACAAATAGAAGTTATGAGCATGTCTTAACCTCTTTTCCATTTTCTGCTTTTACTATCACTACCAGCAGATTAGACAGAGCTGATTGCTTTAGGCTTTAAACTGAGTCAGTCTATGGGGGGGGGGGGGTGTCTTTAACAAAGCCCTCCCCCCTGTACCCTCCCACCGCATTCACTTGCAAATCAGTGTGTGTCTGGAAGTGCCTGCTTTCCCCCAGCCCTTAACCCTCCCATACTGAGTGCTCCTGCAGAAGCAGCAGCAGAGCACTGTGTGTGTGTGTGTGTGTGTGAGGGATGTTTCCTTTTTTTTTTTTTTATTAATCAGGAGCACTGAATGGAAACCAATCAGATAGAGAGCCCCCTCGGCTTCGGCTCCCTGCATGCCAGAGTTAAAAGTGATGCTGGGAGAGAGCGACCCCCACTTAGATGCGAGTAGATCCAGCAGTGGAGGTAGCAGGCAGCGTGGCGGACAGCAGGCAGAGCAGCAGCACTGTTTCCACGCCGGTCACTGTATTACTGCCTGAGGCGGAGCACTTGTCCTCTTCCCTTCTCTTCTTACCGGTAAGGAGATCAGGCTTTGGACTGGTTCAGGGCAAGTTAGCAGAGGAGCAGCCGGCAAGCAGCTGCCTTCCCTTTCGCTCGGTCGGGTGTGAATGCTCCTGAAAGCCGCTTCTTTGGCAAAGTTGCCAGCTCGGTGCTGGAGGGGGGCACTGCGCGCCCCGGCCGCTGGGTGTGCGCGCTGGTGTGGACGGGCGCTGCAGCCGCTGATCGCTGGCAATTAGCGTGTTTAGCGGGGCGTGCAGTTGGTGTCATTTTAAGTAGGGCAAAGAGACGCGGCGTCTTGCTGCAAATTCATGGCCCTAGCAAAACACTTTAGCCGAAGGAAGCGGGGGGGAGAGAAGGGAAGGGGCCGGGGGGAAGCAGCAGCAGCTTGGTAAGAAAGTACCTGAAATGAGGAGGGGAGCCAAGGGCAGGTTGTGAGCGATTGCGATGAACGCGGGGCAAGAAGGCTCGGGCGGCCAGGCAGAGCGGGGGCGCAGCAGAACTGAGCGCGGGTGAAATTAGGGGCGTCCTAGAAGGATAAATCGGGCCGGGGGATGGGGGTGGTACCTGGAGCCGTCTAGAAACTGACACTCGTGAAATTCTTTATGGGATGATGGGGTGGGGAAGGTACAGGGGCTGTATGATTACAGAAAGACATTGAATCTATACCTAGTAGTAAATGAGTCTAAGGAACTGGTGTCACCCTATCTCTACGTGCTGTATAGTGAAATCATGTTTTATATATAAATAAATCTCACACTGTTTTATATGCGTCTTGTGCAAAGAGTTGCAGCAAGAACTAAGCAGTCCCTGTAGCGGTCAGGGGCTATGGAAAGAAGTCCTGCCACTGCTGCAATAAAATCCATATTTTATGGAGAGTTAAATGCAGTACTTTGTATGTGCAAGTGGATGGTCACCTAAGTGACTCCCGCTGACATTCAAGGATCAAGAAGTTTAATGACCAAAATTACGCCCAGCCTGACGCCAGATCTGCTACTTTTATCCAAAAAGAGACGATGAGGCACCTTTTTAATTGACACCTAGGGTTTAAGGTTTTGCTATCACTCTAAAGGAGGATCAGGTAGCCAAATTGCTTACTGAGTGTAAAGTCAGCCCTTTGTTTAATTTACAGTTATTGGAACAAAACTGGAAGGGAAAGGATGCCAATTCAGGAATAGTTAATGATCACACACATACCCACACCCATGTATTGGAATACATATATAGCATTGTTTCTGTTTATCCTTTCATGGGACCATATTTAATAGCACCTTGGAAATATCGTAATTCAGGATGGAGTTTGGGTAGGAGTCCCTAGTTTTAATAAAAATAAACATAACTCTCCCCATCAAGATAAAGGCTTATTTCATGCATTTTCTAGAGTGAAATATCTGGTGTGCAGTCAGTGCAGGTGCGTGCATATTAGTTTAAGTAAATCAAAAATTTGTTTAACAGCTGCTCATGAGCAGTATAATGCTATGGGTAATGATGCATCCCTATTTTTTTTTTTTAAATCTTTTAAAAGGCAATTGAGTCAATAAGTTTGCAAGTGTGAAGAGAGTGGAGCGGTGGAGATCTAAATCAAGTAGATTCCTTCTTCACTGATATATACACAATTTTTTGTAATAGGTCTGGCAGCAGAGATCTAATTGGATCGTTTCCTTAAAGAGCCCAAATGCGCTAATAAATATTTCAGGGAATCCCTCTCCTCTCCAATGTTATCTGCCAGGGCAACTGTAAAAATATAATCTCATATGCTTGTGACTTTCCACTGCATTGCAATCTTTCTGGACATATTTCTACTGGCTTGTGATTGACTCTGGAGATGGGGGAAGCAAACATAATCAGAAGCAGCAGTACATTTTCAAGGAAAATGGCACTGATTTAGTCTTGCTGTAATTCCTTGCAATTATTTTTGCAGTCATTTCAGGATCTGGCAACCTGGGGTCCCTGTAGGGGATTTATTAGTCTCTCAAGCTTAGTGTTTCTCAACCTTTTTGATAACAGGGAATGGCTTTCTGCCTTCCTAAACTATGTCAGGGAGATCTCAGGAACCAGGGCTGGTGCACAGAGTGGTAGCTGAGAAATGCTACTCTAGGTATTTTAGCTTTCACACCAGTTCATGGCTCTCATATAGTCCAGTGCTAGCACTCTAAAGGTTACAGTTATAGGCACAGTCATCATTTTCTTACAGGTTGTTCACTGTTAGAAATATGCATCTAACTTCTGCCTCCCCCCACCTGCACAGCTCCCCTGTGCAAGTAGTAACCTAGTGCTAAAGATAGTCTTCCCTTTTGAAAAGTAAAGTTTGCATTTTGCACTACTCTGTTCATTTAATTGAGAGACTTCCCTTTTGAAATTGAAAGCAAACACCCACATTACAGAAAAATGTTTTTCTCTGCTGCAAGTGTTTCAATTTATAGAACTTCTGAATGGTTAGCAGAACATACATAGACTGCAGCCCCTACAAGTGATGAAGTTAATGTGCAACTCAAGGATATAATGCATCCCTCAAGTCCTGAGCCTCCCCCATCCTCCTTCTGCTCAGTTCATTAAATTTATTTTCATCTTGCGAGTGAAGATGTCAACATGTTGATTTTCTCCTAGTTATAGACTTGAGGAATGGTTAGATTTGGATGGGATCTCTGTGGGGTCACTTAATCCATGCCTGCCTCCACGATAGTAGCAGGGTTGCTTTAATAATCCATGCGTAGGAGAGCATTGGTATTCTATTCATGTTTAAATGACAGTGTTACCCAGCTCTTGCCTGACTTATTGGTGTGCTGTCTGCATTGACATTTGGTTTCTTTTGCAATTTCCCACTGCCAAGGCTCAAGATGCTCAAAAAATGGCTTATGAAGCTCACCAGAAATGATGACTAATTACTAAGGTGAAAAGCAACTAAAACCTATAAAAACAAACAAAGTTGGTAAAATACTTTGGGAGCAAGCAGCCTGCTGTGATGGTACACAGCATGTTGCATAATGATGGTAATTCCTTCAATGAGTCTGCTGCAATGATGCAAAAAATAAAGCAGAAATGGTTTAAGGTGGCTTTTGATTACCATTACTATGCGTGAGAGGGAGCATGGAGGGACTACACCACTGAAGCTATTGTCCTTGACAGATTTTTTAAATTAACCCCCTGAAGACTAGGATAGCTAGTGTAGCTGTGCGGCTTTGCTCAAGGGCTTTTAGTTTTTGTAATCCCTTAGCCACACAACTCTCAAAAACTAACCAGCTAGCTTCAGCTGTGATTAATCTGCCCTGCTGTGCAGTGCCATGCATTGTTCCTTTGCTGTATACCTTACCATCTTTAGGATAAGTCCCTGAAACTATGAATTGGAATAGGTGAACAGCTCTGCATGCTGGTGAATCAATCTCTTCTGCTGCCTCTGTGCAGGATTCGACTTGCCATTTAAATATTGGTTCAGAAGTTTGAAATGTGTTCCAGGCAAGATAAAATCTGGCAGAAGCTGGTTTGCTTACTCATGGCAGCCCATTCTGAGGCTCTGGAGAAATCAGGATCCCTGGTTTATAAGGATAGAGAAGTGACTCAGTCTGAAATGTAGGATTTTCTTTTTTAATAGTGTTTCAACTCAGCTGCTGTCTGCCTTATTTGCCTAACAAAAAAGGCACAAAAGCAGATTATCAGTCCCTATTTCAGTTAAATAAAAAAACCCATTGAATAATGCATAATAAATGCAAAGCATCAGGAGCATTATGCTAACAAGGGAACTGCAGAAGAAAATAGTTATCTGTCAATTGTATTGTTTGCGACATTGCATTAGAACTTGATTAGAAACGACTGTCTGAAAACAATACAAAAAGTTGTGTTTTGGGGTTTCTTCCCCCATCCTGTTTTACTTTCATTATAAATCTCATTTTAAAAAATTGTCTCTTCTCCTTTCCTAGGGCCCATCCTACATCTGTTAGAGTCAATGGCAGCACTCCCATTGTCTTCAGTGGGCGTAAGAAAAAGCTCCTCTAGTGCATGGACATTCCTCCTGTTTGTCCTTCTCCTGCTAACCCAGTATTCAGCCTAATACTGATCACGCCTTTATCAGCATTGCTCCATTAATTTAAATTGACACTGGATTCACAGCAGAATTGAGCCATTGTCTCTACACTGGTTGTTGCTAATTGTCAGTATTGCCCTTTTTTTTTTTTCCAGCCGATTGGTATAGCACTGGTTCCTTTGTAAATCTTGTCCAGCACTAGGTGTTGAAGGCTGTTTATAAACAGAAATATGACTTGTTGCAGAGGGTGTCCCATGATGAGAATGTCTCAGATTATACAGATTGTTCATTAAAACTATCCAAAACCTAATGCATTTTACTGGAGGCCTCTTACAACCCCAAGGATCTTTCCACACCACCAATCATTTTTCTCCCTCAGGAGCCTACATCTTAGCAGTCGTCTCTTGCATCAGAGGAGTGAGCAGGCAGGTCTACCTTTTAGAACCCACAGCCTCTCTAAATCAGCTGTAAGGGGTAATACTGAGAGATCTGAAGTAGTCTTGCCTTCTCATGGGTCTTCTAGCTGGCAGGGGTAGCCCTCCCAGCCTGGAGAGTTTGAACCTAGGTCTCCTTTCTGATTTATTGCAAGGCCACTGCTCTCCCAAAAAGCATCTCCAAAAAGAATTAGCAAAGAATTGATGACTTAACTGTGATGGGGTCAGAACACTTGACAGCACTGTGGTGAGCAATCCAGGATTACACAGATACTGCATTCCCTTGCCCCACACCCATCCCTGAAAGACATATGCCAGACACCCCCTTTCTACCAGACATGCATAGCATATACATTTCTATCTGCTCCCATACAGGAACTGTGCTCACCTTGCTGTGTTTTAAGTAGCCTGTATGATAATGGCTTTGCTTTAGCATGGGCAGATATTTTATGGATTAATGAGGTTGTCTTGCTAGGTTATATATATACACAAAGTGTTTAATTGTAGCCATGTGATTTAGATTTAACTGCAGTATACGTATCCACCATCTCCTCCCAACCCTTCCCTAGTGACACACCACAACACAGTTTTGCAGTAATGTTTACAGCTGCTTGAGAGATAATAGGTAGTGTGTCTTTCCAGCATTTCTACTTTTGCACCTAATGATGGACCCAGAGCAGGAGGACTTAGGAGAAGGGTCAGTGGAGATTGAAAATTAGCACAGAACTTAAACACTAGTCGAGCTTCCATAGGTATTGCAGGTGTGTGCTTATTTGAGTGAAATATAGAGACTCCAATCCGCAAATACTGCACTTCAACCAGCAGTTAATAGCTACTGAAACAATAAATGCTGTTCCATCAACATGATCATTAGCATGGAACTTGGCTTTAGCATGAAGGGTAAGACCTAACATGAAGAAAAATAAAATTGGGATGCAAATATCTGTCTATGAAGGAGCCTCCACTTTGTATTCCATAAGGAGATTGGAACAAAAATCTGTTCTGCATTAAAGTGGGTTAGGCTGCCTATACTCTGCTGTGATCAAGAGGATTTGAATCAGGATTCTAAGACTAAACTAGGTTGAGCCCAGCTACAAACACAGAAGTTATAGCCTAAGGGGGAATGTTCTTACTTACATCTTGAAAAGGATCAAGGTATTTTTCTATCATATTTTTAAAAAGCACATTGCTGCCTTTAATTTCCTCCGGAAGCTTGCAAGTGAAACCTGTTTTCTTACTGATTTTTTTCTTTTTGTGTGCACAGTGGTTTGTCATTGTAGGGTTTCTGATAAGTACCATCTTGCTGGTATTAATGATTAAAAATGAGTAATTTCTTTATAAATATAAGAAAAGAGAATTAGTACTATCCTCTAGCAAATAGGTTGCTTTGTATTTTCACGGTGCTGTATGGATACTAAGGAGTCAGGTTTGGCTTTGTCCTGCGACAATACATAGTTCTATCCCGAGATTGCCTTCATTATGATAGTATCTGATCACACCACAATCTTTCAATATGTTCATCCTCATAACATGCCTGTGAGATGGGCAATGCTTAGGCATAGGAAAGCTAAGGGCTTGCCCAAGACCATAGAGGAAGTCTGGGGCAGAGCTTGGGTTTGAACCTAGGTCAGCAGAATCCCATGCTAGCACCCTAACCAACTGATCATCTTCTCTTTTCTGCTCATTTATGCTGCTCCAGGAGCAAACTGGAGCTGGTCAAAACATTTCAAAATTATTATTTTTTTTTAAGTGTGTGTGTGGAGGTGACTAACTTTTTTTCCCCCACAAAAACCAAATACCTTGCCTTTTTTTGGACTAGCTCTAATACTAGCTGAAATACATGAACGCTTTGTGAAAGATGTCTCCAAGAAAGCATTCCCTGTTTTTTTTACCAGCTTTAGAGCAGACCAGGAACTCGACTGAGTCACAATCTACTCCCTCTTTGCGTTTTGGGGCTAGAGATCTGAGCCAGTCATCTACATGGCACTGGTCACTTCTCCATCTGCGCTGCCTCAGCTGCACTGGCCAGCAGCTTGGGTTGTGGAGCCAAGGCTTTGCCCACTTCCTGCCTATGTGTGTTTGGTGTGAGGAAGTATTAGCCCCATAGAGGCTGCTCTTTCCCCCCCATGCTACATTATGGGCACCCTGTGCAGCAGACCAAGGAGTCACATTATGACCCTTTCTCCCATGCACCTCAAGACAATCACACTTTAGCGTCCCTGTAATGTAAGTCTGCGATATTAGTTCTGTGGGAGAAACAAGGTGGGGAGGTAGTTGTTCAGAAGTTGGTCTAATAAAAGCTATTACCTCACCCACTTTGTCTCTCTAATATCTTGGGACCAACACGGCTACAACGTCACTGCACACAAACAGCGAAGGATATAAAATTTAGCCGTCTGAAATGGAAATGCCGCAACATGAAGAAAACAGGAAGCAAAAAACTTAACAGCAACATCTACTTCTTGAGCAAATGCAAGAAACAAAACATCATCCCCAAAGGCCTCACCAGAGGTCTGACACAAGTTGCTCCACCCACCTTGTCTGTCCAATATCCTGGGACTGACATGGCTACACCACCACACATGCATTATTTCCATTGCACAGGCAGGGAAACTGAGCCACAGGGAGGTTACTTGTCCAGGACCAGTGTGTCATTAGCACACAGGTACTGTGGCACTGAAGGTAATGTAAATGCAGACAGAATAAATGAGATAGTGGTAGGGCTGGATTAGTACTAAAAAGCACCTGTCTCAGCTGTGCGCTCAACCTACTAGACAAACCGATCTGCAGCAACAGGAGCTAGAGAAAGCCCACTTCCCCCTTTTCACAGTTACAGACAGCATTCGGGGAGATCACAGAGGAGGAATATACACATTTAGAATCCCTTTCATGAAATAACAATTTCCTTTTGTGAAATGAGAGCTCACTTTAGCTGTCACTGCTGCAAGGGAAAAGATGCAAAAGAAAGGTTTGAGTCCGCCAAACTTGCTCTTTTAGACAATCAAAGCCGTACCAAATAATTTTTCAAAACTGTATATTTTGTCAAAACTCCTTTTAAGTGTAAGTAACCGTTACTGTTTTTCTTTTCCCATCATTGCTGGTTATTAAGCTTTTTCTTTGTAAACATAGGAATTTTTTCCTAATGCTGCTGGACTTTCTGGTCTCTTTCAGCCAGGCCCAGATCTGGAACAACACTAAGCGCATGCTTAACTTTAAGCACATCAGTAGTCCTACTGAAGTTGACAGGGCTACTCATTTGCTTCACTGTTTTACTGGAGGGTTCTCGGGAGTTTCCAATGCAATGTGTGACACCACGACAATTGATTCTATGGTGACCATATTGTGACCTCCAAAACACTAGGCGTGGATGGGTATCCCTAAATAATAACTCAGGAAGGAGGAGGAAATTAATTAGAAATGAGAACAAACAACAGGGGATGGGGGTGAGGCTCAGTCTCCAACACTCATTGAAAACCTTGCTAAAATCTGATACCCACAATGAACCCATAGAACGACTTGCACGGCATGGGGTTGGATTCCTCACCACAAATCTGCAAGGATGAGGTGGCCCTTGTTAATTAGCAGTGATGGGGCAGGAAAGTGAAATATAGAAGGCATACAGAAAATTTGGTAGGTAGAGCAATATACTATAAGGGTTTGCCTGACTGTAGCAAGGGTTCCATTCTAGAATATAGCCATATTCAAGAGCTAGAGGTTTGGACGTACGTATGAAGCCTTCAAAGTGGGCCAGATTTGTTCTTCAGATGCCCATGCCTGCATCTAGACTTCAATGGAAGCTGTGTGCACACATTACCCCTTGGGGCATTCTGCACCAAAAAATTCTGCAAATTTTATTTGTCAAAATAACACTAAATAATCACACCAGTTTCAATTATTTTGAGAATTTATTTCAAAATGCCTGTCAGCAAGTATGTCTGTAACAACATAGACACACACAAAAATTCCCCCAGGAGTAGAGAGTTAAAGAAACCCTTATGATAACCCTCCCCCCCGCCTTCGGCAGTGTCTTCTATGTGTGAACTGGGCTCTGCCAGGTCCAGTAGCCCTTAGTGGTGACCAGCAGTACTGCAGCCCATTTCTGTGGGGGGAAAGGAAATTCTCCACATGCATTAATTACTGCACAATTCTAATTGTGTAGTGGTGCAGAATTACCCCAAGAGTAACACATCCAAGGGCAAAATTAGGCCCAGTGTATCTTATTTATTTATATTTAAAAGCAATGGCACTATTTCACAGACACCTGTAATCTCAGGTTTATTTGAAAATGTGTACTGCTTTTAAGGCAATGTTTCCCTGTCAGAAATAAAAGGGTGCCCTTTGATTTCTAGAAAGGGCTTTCTTTTTCCTTTCTTTTAAAAAAAAAATCAAAAAAAATCCAGGCTTCCACTTGTCTACACACAATTTATTCTACTGTGAAATGAAATTTTATCATATTTTAACACTTTTAGCATGTCTTTTGCAGGATTTCTAAAATGGTGCCTCATTAATTTACTGTAATCCATTTGTCAGATATGCTTCAAGCTGCCGGATATTTCATTCACTTTAAGGTATCATAATTTTCCTTAGCAACAGGTTGTAATTTCAACCAGGCTGGTAAATGTGAGGTCAGAAGCTGATTGTCACAAATCTAGGAGGTTAAAATATAGCACACATCCTCATTTTCAGAGGAAATATTACACTGAACCCTAACAGAGCAAATTTACACAGCAGGATTTCTCAGGAGTTGCTTATAGCTGGTTATGACTGCTCATTTAATGTTAAATAGGCAAGTATATTGTGTGTATTTACTGATGTATTCACATTTAACAAGACAGACATTAAAAATAGCTTTCCATCTGAGATCAGCATTTCAGCTGTAGATTTGTTTCCTGCCCTCACCCCTCACTGTCTGTCTGCTATCTTACAAAGGCCTGGGACAGTCCCTGATGGTCGGAACACAAGAGGGATCCTTTATCTGTGTTGCCATCTAGGAGGAAGGCTTCAGAAAGAGGCTTCAGAATGCATTCAGGGCTCTCAGCAGCACAGGACAGTCTGAAACCACTCCCTAGAGTTTGAGTCCGTGAATGTACAGCACGTACTGTAGATTGCTGTCAGAGACCGCAGGTTCACAAAGGCTAGCATAACACGTGTTTGACTGGAGCCAGGTCAGTATGGTCCAAAAAGACTAGATGACCTAACAGGTCTTTTCCATCTCTGACTTCTATGAAGGGAACACAATATTTCCTTGGGAAAAAAAGAAATAAGAAGGAATGAAGTGCATTTAGGTTTAGGGTGCATGTTATCAGTCACTGTCCCCCTACATCTTTTCTCATTTACTTACTGTTTGCTATTCTTCCCCTAAACCTCTATGCGCTTATCTATTGTTTGATTTTTTTTAAAATGACCCCCTAACAAGCCCTGTATTTGGTGACACAGTCAAGCCACCAAAAAGCAAAAAGGATGACACACTGCAGTGGAGAGCTGTGTCACAACTCTGAAAATTCATTAGACATCTGCTTGTTGAGAACTAGACTGCTTTTCCTTACATGGAGCATCAAGGGCCATATACTGCTTGCCTCTCTCATGCTGCTGGCCCATTGACTCAAGTAGGATGACTCACAAGAGCAGAACAAACAGGATTCAGCCACAAGCTGGGATAAGATGAGTAGAGCCCTGCAAATCCATGGATGTCCAGGGACCATTTTTGCAGATTGCAGATTGGAGGCCGATACAAATTTTGTATTCTCCCAGGGCTCTAAAATAAGTTATTGTAAATAACAGAGTCGGGCCATCAGAAGTAACTTTCTAATTCAAGCAAGATTAACTTGATGTGCTGTCAGCAATGAGATATTAAAGATGATCGGGAGAGATAGAAAACTTTCATTTAGATGGAAACATGACTGATTAATTAAGCAGTAATGAACAAGGAGCCTTGCCATGCATGGGTATGAGGCTCACAGTGCTAATTTAGCACAAAGTACAGCTCCCAATTTGTTATTAAATTAAAATGGCTTTTTAAATTGTTTACATTTTTTCTTATCTGCTTCTGTGTGGCAAAATGATTATCCTGCTGGTTACGGAAACCAGTCAGAGCCACAGAATGTGGGGGGGAGGAGGGGAATTGTCCTGTTTTGTAATTAAGAAATACACTCTAATATCTGTGACATCATGAATAAGCACTTCAAAGCAATGAGTGTGCTTTGTGCTGCATATTAAACCAAACAATTAGCATGCTAACAAGCAGCTCTGGACATAGAGCAAAAATGCATTGTACTTAGGGAATTTTTGTTTTTAAATGCAAAAATCTGTTCACCTGACTTACAAGTAAATAAAGGGAAAATATTTTTTAAATATTCAGAACAGCTTCTTTTTGATAGGCCTCATGATTAGGTCACATGGCGAAACTTTTTCCACCCCATTAGTATATGATGTTAGTGAGAGTTATTTTTCATGAGAGGCCAAGTGCTATGGAAAATAGGGGAACAACAATAATAAAAAAGCAATGTCACTACAAGGGTAAGTCACAAAGAAGTTTCACTATGACAGGATCGCTCGACAATAGCAATTTGTCATGCATTGTGATATAATTTGATGGGTTCATTTCTTAAATGAATTATAAATTACCTCTGTATATCAACAACAGAGCTGGATTTTTTAATGTAAATATTCCCTCAACTTTTTCTTCCTTTTCTAATCCATTTTCCTTTATACAGAAATGACGCCCCCCATCTAATCTTTCCACTAATAAGGTGTTTAATAATTTAGAAGCCTAAAGAATGAGCATATTTCAAAGAGGTTGGTATCAATGTTAGTCTGAGAGCCTCAGGCTATAAAAATGTGGAAGAGGCTACCAAACTTTTAGAGTCAGAATCCCAACTGTCTTTCTGCTGCAGGCAGCTATTTTATTAAAGTTGGTATTAAACAACACTGCCTAGAGTCTGATTAACAATGTATGACTGCCTAGGAAGGATTAGCAGAAGCCTATCATTTTGATATTTAAATCTTAATTTGCATCTAGGAAAAAGATAGAATTTATGCAGGTTTACAGTTTCATTTATTATTTATTTTCTGCTGCATCCGAAACAAATACTCATCTGCGCATTTCAGGCATACTTTGTTTTACTGCTCTTTCAGGATCTGATCCCAGTCCCACTTTGAAGTAAATGAGAGCTTTTCTATGGACTTGGGTCGCAGAAGAATTGGCTCCTGCCATCATGTGATGAGCCACATTCTGCAAAATGAGAATTGCCTTCCGCTAGGTGCCAAGCACGTCACCTCTGCTGAAGTTAATAGGAATTGAAAGTGCACAGCACCTACCAGGATTGGGCCCCAGTTTTGCATGCCTAAGAACTGACTGCATCCAGCAAATGTTATTCTAGAGAGTGAAATCTCGACAGACATGACTAAAATTTACTTGGCAGGCAATCCCAGAGAGCAATTCTCTTCTCCTTTGGTCATAATTTACACTGTACAACTAGTTAATCTGTGTCAGTGACTGGCCTGGTACCAGGCAGACTCCGCTTGGGGGAACACTGCTGCCACTACAAGAAGGAGTGGGGAGGAACTGAGCTGGACCTGCAGCTGCTGGGTGGAGATGGAAAGGGAATAGGAATAAACCCCAGAACAGATACTAGACAAAATTGTGCTCATTTGCGATAGTAGAAAACCAAAGTAATTCCATGTACATTGTAAAGGAGGTGCTCCTCATTTGCAGCTGTGTAATAGCAGAATCTGGCCCATTTGCTTCAAGGCTATTTTTATATATCTATTTCTACAAATAGAAATAGAAAAATGCTACATTTCCAGTTCTGCAGATCTTTATTTTAAAATGACCTTAATGTCCCCATGCCCCAGACCCTCTCAAATTCAGGTCCTCACAGAAAGATTTATTTCCACTTCTCGTCAATTCTTCAATGGACTTAATGCTCATGATTATTTTAGGGGTCGGACATAGTGGCCATACCCTGCAGTGCTAAGGGAAAAGAGCGTTCACTAGAGGTTGGTAGCTCAACTGGCTTGCAGTAAGAAAGATATTTTGTTCGCTTGAGTCTCACTAGTCAGTGAAATAGAAAAAGATTCAAAGGAGATGCTGTTATTTAAGCCTCGCTGATGCTTTCCATGGCCCTGATTGAACTCTTAGCTTTGACTCGGCAGCTTCTTTTTTAAATCAACAGCTTAGTTTTGTCTTGAGCTCAAGGGCTTTCAGTTCTAAACACTAGATCTATGGTCTGAAAGTGGCTAGTTCTTCAAAGAAGAAATGAATATTAACCACATTATAAGGGGACATTTTTCATGTTATTTCTGGCTTTCCAGAAAGTGGTCAATTAACTGCTTCTATTTTTGTTGTGTTCTTTGGTCTGTATTCTCCGGTCAGAGTTGTCATGTGATTATCTCCATACTTTGCAATCAGGAACTTTAAGCATATCTGTGAGGAGTAAGTCCTTTAGATTCAGAATTTACCAAAGCTCAAGAGTTTGTTCGTCTTGTGCTTTTGAATATTTTTTTAATCAAATTACAGAGTCAGAGCCTCAGCTGGTGTAAATCAACATAGTTCAACTGACCTCAAGAGAGCTATGCTGATTTACACCAGCTCACAATCTGGCCCATAAAGTAAATCAGCAATAGGAAATATGTATATAGAAGTTATCTACTGTTGAAGTTCCCAACCATTATCATAATGTGGACCAGATCTTAATAGAGATTGTCTCATAGGCAGCTCCCCTCCCATTTGTGATGGTTCAAACCAATTTGCCTCCCATTCATGATTCTGGGGAGAAGCTTCCCTTCCATTCACAATACCATTTCATAGCATATTAATAGCATTTTCACTTTAGTTGCTGTTAGTGTGTTAAGTGTTTTGTCCTTTTAAAAGTTAGTCACATGTTTTATTTTTGATCTGCCTTCTCCAGTTTAAAAATTCTCAGTAGTTGAGCAGAAGCAACATCACACAACATGAACAAACAGCCCTGGCCAACAGTTTATGATCAACCTGGAGGATGAATTATTCATCCAAACTAGTCTGCAGATAATTATTATTTATATTACATTAGTGCCCACATGATTGTGCCTGGCAGTGGACTAGGAAAATAGTCTCTGGCCCAAAGAGGTGGTAAATATGTTCACAGAAATAGAGTTTGGTTCAGGGATTATTAGCTGACCAGAAAATGTTATTAGAAAAAGACTGGCTAAACTAATTGTTGTTTAATTGTAGTTTGTAAGCAACATATGTTGTACATGCCTTGGTCAATTTGAAATGCATTATTTTTACAAATACGCTGCTACCCTGATATAATGCGACCCGATATAACATGAATTTGGATATAATGCGGTAAAGCAGCGCTCGGGGGAGGGGAGGCTGCGCACTCCGGTGAATCAAAGCAAGTTCGATATAACGCGGTTTCACCTATAACGCAGTAAGATTTTTTGGCTCCCGAGGGCAGCGTTATATCGAGGTAGAGGTGTACATTATGTACTTCAGTTAATTCCTTCTTAATGGGCCTGATCCAGAAAAATCTCTGCACTGTGAAACTCCCAACGGAAGTCAATGGGATTTTCACACACAGGGGATTGTAGGTTCCCTTTAATAAGGCATGACCCAAAGTACATAACACGCTTGTAGCACTGTATGAGAATGCCTGATGCGGAGGGCTGCAGGATCAACCCCAGTGTAAGGAAATCATGCTGAAACAGGATAAAAGCAGAACACAAAATTGCAAGACGTATACTATAAAATGAGAGAGAAGCAAGAAGTGCATAAAAAGAGCCTTGGGAAACAGCGCGAAGGTCAAGAAATGTGCCTGTAGAGCTCTTCAGGCTAAATTCTGCCCTCAGTTACACACTCCATTGTCTTCATGGGTAGAACAGAGGTTAGAAAATGTCTCATATTTTGTTAATCCTCAAACTCCAGAGTGTTCGAAACCAGGCTGCATTCCTGTTTTACTGATACGCATTCCACATCAGACAATAGGCTTCTCAAACCCACGTCCCTAGATATTTTATAGCTTTCTCTGGTTGATTTCAACATCAAGGAGAACTGAATCCTGTGGCAAATTTTGACTTCATTCTACAGCAGACTCTGATAACATGTCACTTTGCAGTCACAGACACAACCCCTTCCTCCCAACAGAACAACTACTGGATAAAAAATTCTGGGAACACTGGCTTTCCACAGACCCAAGCCAAAGCTTTGGATACTGGTCAGGAACTTATTTCTACCACACACAAGTGCACTTCAGTGTCCAATATGGGCCACATTTTCAAAGGAGTTCATGGGATATTACGTGCCTGATTTCCAGTTGAGTCTCAGCTAGAGATGGGCTTGAATCAAAACCCTAACTTCAAATACAAAAATCTGAACCTGGGTCTAAAGTATGCAGATAGTCCCATCACATCTTTATAATGGGTAGAAAGGAAACCGTTGATCCAAACAACCCCAGACTTTTCAGGAGGGGAGGGAGAATTGAAATCAAAATACAAGAAGAAAGTCTCAAACTGAAAAATTTGTCTCAATCCATCTTTAAAGTTTATGCCTACAGTTTAGTACACATTAGCATAATCAAGCAGCCACTGCCCATTTCAAAAGTGGTTGGCCTGTGCACAGTGGGGATCTGGCCCTACAATTGTAAAGTTAGAAGATGCTTTGGAAAATTTACCCCCCCACCACCCTTGTTTCTTCCTGACTAAAAATGCTCAGAAAGTTCTAGAATACATTCTTAAGAGTGGCAGACTTTCTTTTGTGGGCTCAGTTTGGATTAACGAAGTTTACATCTGGAATTCAGAGCCTGCTGCGCTACCCAAATGGGGTGCAATCCAAGTACTTAAAGGTGCAAGTGCTAAACTTTGCTCAGTTCCCCCCCACCCAAGTCAAAAGTGTGGCTAGCCATTGTGGCCCTCAGTCTATCTAAATATATAGCTGAGTGTCATAACTAAATGGAGCGGGAGGGGTAGAGGGGGGGAATGAAAACCTCACACTAGAAGTGTGACCTTTAGATACTTGCATTTTTGCCTTTGAAAAAGCTAAAAGAGTTAAAAACGCATCACCAGCTCTACTGGAGACGGGAGCTAGGCTCTTCGACCAGATTTCCACACAGCGCAAGTAGTGTATGACACCAACCTGTCTCATACCACTGTGTCACTGTCACCATTCAGTCTGCCAGCACAGAAGGAAAAACCCAAGAGACTGTCAGGTGTGTAGGGGTGGACTAAGAAGTAAACTGCTGTTTAAACAGGTTTATAAGGAGCGTGATTATATTTCTTTTTAACAGTCTTTTAAAAAGGCTTTTAGAGAGCAGTTCCTTCTTCCCCATGGTGCTGTCAATTGGCAGATGCCTCTGGGAGAGTGGGGGGGGGGGGGAAGCGGAGGACACTACACTTTAAAAGGCTCTTAAATGACATTGTTAAAATTTACAGCCACATTGTTGAAAGCCATTTCAGGAGCAGTTTCTCATCCTTCCCCCACAGCCTGCTCTCACCTGCCAATCTTTTCTTTTAATAGGCTGTATTCTGCCAGCCTCAGTGGTGACATGGCAGCACCTGACTTGCTGGCTGGCATTTTGCATTATTTAATATACGGATATCAACATGGGGAGTAGGAAGAGTCTACACAAGGCATTTTACCAACAAGTCCCCTGCTCACATGCAGCCCAGTTCAGATGCTGATGACCAAAAGCCACTACCAGCTGATGGCTGTTCAGGGGATTATGTGAAAGCAATTAGTGGTTTCAATCTATTTCTTAATGCAAAAAAGTGTCCATATCACAAATGCCTTTAATTAGCACCTTTTGGGGGCAGTTTCAGAGAGGATAAAAACTGAAAGGCCTGGGGTACAGAGCTGTCATCTTGCCCCAGACACACTCCTGCAGAACAGGGTTGTGGCACCTAGGCAAGCTAATGTGAGGAAACATAAATAGAGGTCTTCAATCCCCAGGGCTGTCAGTCTGCTACACTGCACAATCATTACATCAGTATGGGGGAAAACAAACAAAAAACAAAACAAATGCTGATGCCAGATCAGATTCTTATTTAAAAGGCTACAGGAGAGGGAGAGATTCCTGAATATCTAGGGTTCTGTTCAGAACAGGGAGCTATTTAAAGGGGCCATTTATTCATTACATCTCAGAAGAGGAGACTATCACAGGAGCAAATTTACTTTTCCTATTCTCCAGCCATGCAGGTGAAAGACCTGCACTAAGTATACCCAAGGATACTGGAGCACATTTTCAAGAGTGCCCTTTAAACATGTGCTTGTGAGATTTCATGGTGAGAGGTACAGCAGGTCATGATTTTGTAGGCACAGACTTAGAGGCCAATTTTGAAAGTGTGAGCTAATAACGTAGCGCTCAGTCATGCAGGTCCTTACTCTTCTGAATAATTCTTACTCAAGTTCTGTTCTAACACAAGACATTTTTTCCCTTTAAACCCTCACATGTCATAAGTTGTTGAATTACAAGAAGCAGCTGGAGCTTCCTTTTCCACTGAAGCCAGCAGGAACTATTCATATGAGGAAAGCTTTGTGGACTCAAATCTTAATGTTTTCAGATACAGTTATCTTAAGATCTAGGAGTGGGGGATTTTATAGGGGCACTGCTGTGGAGAGAGAAAAATCGCATTGCATGCATACGCTATTAAATAGAATGGAATCTAATTTCTAAATTCTCTCTCTCAGTGTCACACACTTTTCTTAGTTTTCTTCCACTGTCCTCTAACTGAGATGCCCTAGCATCCTTACATTGAGCTAAATTCCCTTAGGGCCATGTCATCTGGTGTAACAGCAAAGATCAAATGGAGACTATAAAGCTATGATCTGGCCCCTAGTCAGCGATGTATAGTTTCTGGTGAAGTCACTGGGCCTGGATTCTGATCTCAACACTAGTTTTACACTGTTGTAACTCCATTGAGTAAAATCCTGGCCCAATTGAAATCAATGGCAAAATTCCCACTAATTTCAACAGGGCCAGGATTTCACCCATTGACTTCAGTAAAATGGGGATAGTGATAGTCATCTCTTTTATAAGCGCTTTAAGATCAACTGTGTAAGAGGTAGGTATTGCTTATTAACAACACCAGGGGGAAGGGATTTTTACTTAGATTTTTTTACTTTCCAAAAGCATTGATTTCATTTTTCTTATTCATTTACAGTCCATTACGCATATTTCATTCAGTATTGCCAGCTCTCACAATTTTATTCTAAGTCTCACAACATTTGTTTTTCTTAAAGCCCCAGCTCCTGGAGTGATGAGATTTATTTTTCATTTAAAATAAAATAATTTTCTAGCTCTCATGATTGATGAAAAGCTTAAAATGTGAACCTTACAAGCTAGCAAATAAAAAAGAACCCAACCTTTATTATTTAAAAACAAAACAATCTCTTGACGTAGGGGTGGGGTTTGTTTGTTTGTTTGTTCGTTCCTTTTGATTTGGGGTCTTTCAGGGCCTAACTCCTGATTTTTTAGCACATCGGTTGGCAGTCCTATTAATTTGTTTTGATCATTGATGAATTCCTGACTATGTCATATTTAGTATAACAGCAAGGTTTCCTTTGAACTACTAGTTACATACAAGAATTTGTAACCTTGCAGTCTCCATTTTGATTGCCTCACAGTCTTGTGCATGTAAATTTACACTCGTGATCATGAAATCCAGATGTCTGGAACACAAGTAGTTAACAAGGAGGAAAGTGCAGTAAAGAAAGATGACTGCTAATAACAATAACACTTAGTACTTACATCGCTCCGTGCAGTCCAAGTGCTTTTCAAACAGTAGCTAATTATGATATGTAAAAATAATGATATGTTCAATGTCTAAAGGATGATGGTTAATTAGAAGGAAAGAATGTTAAAGGTGACTAGAGACATTTTTAATGTACTGTAACAGTGATAAGTGTTGATCTCTTATAGAGAAGTTCTTAGGGACTTGTTTATTTAAAAAAAATAATTACTACAATGATGACACGTTCATGTTTCACATTTCACAAATAAATAATCCTAAATCCACTCTTTTGGAAGAAAAAATAAAGTCTTTGGCCTATATGTCTAGGGAAATGCCAAGGTGCAAATGAAGGGAATTTGGCCCTGTCTCTGTTCTTTGAACACTGTAACAATAGATGTAATGTGGAATTCCCATGGAGAAAAAAGTTTATCTTGTATAGAAAGTTTGTCCATAAAAGTAAAATTGGGTTTCATATATTCATTATGTTGCATTTTAATAGGAAGGCATGAAATCCAATCCATTTCTATTAAACATATTCCTCTTATTTGTAGGATACAGCTACAAGTAGAGAGTTAAAAATCAGATCTGAGACCACCTTGTAAAATATTGACTCCAATAATATGCTGTTTAGGCTCTTCTCCCTGTAGAACCACAAAATACAGCCTGTTTCAGGAGGTTTTTGGTGTTGCTTGAAAGACTCCTCTAAGGACTTGTCTATGCTGTGGGGTAGTGTGTGGTAACATGTTGTACACTCCCCCAGTGTTATTCTCCTGGGCCCTGGCTTTCCACCTACCCTATGGCCCCCTTGTCCAGTTTAACTGATGCAAGAAAGGTCTGTGGGGCAACAGAAAATTGTATCCTTAGTCTTTTACATGCTGATAAGCAAAGGAGGGGTGGGAGCTAGAGAACCCTTTGAAATGGACCTGTGTTTAAAGAAAGTTGACTGGCAGTGGTGGAATTTTCTCTTGCACATTTCAGGATACAAAGATAAAATTCCTATCTCTGCTGCTCTGCTCATATTGCTTTAGTGGAGTCATCTTGTATTTTCTCCTTGAAGAAAGAGATGTCACAAAAATTAATTGGTAAACACACTAATAAACATTAAGATTGCAGGGGGGAGGAGGGGAAGCAAATTCATAAAATGAGCCAGATTGCAAGTTACTGGTAGGAGAGAGTTTTTTCCATGTGTTTTAGGATTTTTAAGAAAAAAAACTTGAAAAATTAGTACTCCTTTGCAGTGGATTTCTAGATTTACTTTACAGTGATGATCCATATTTCGGTGTCCATTTTTTAAAAATGTAGCTGATTGCCACCATTTCATTTTAGACTTCTTTGGTAAAATATAAACATTTTAAAATCCTACAATAAAATGGTGTTGTATTTGATTCAGATTACAGTGTATGCAGTACTTCTTATCTTGTGGTCTATCGGCTGGAATAGCCGATCTGCTCAAGTTCTTATCACTTCGTAATGGTCTGCCGGACTAGTGGGTAGAGGACTAGACACAAAGAGGCTGTGACTAACCCCTGCATCCAGCATGCAGCTACACAACCCCTTTGGCCCTCGGTGTGCTGAAGCAGTGCTTAGTAGGTGCATGCATTAATGCTGATGGAGGAGTTGGGAGCATGAGCTCCCTGTCCCCTTTAGAAGCTTCACTTGACCTGACTGCTGTAGATCAATTTGGGCTGACTTGTCCTTTCTTCAGGCTTGGTTAGGCCAGAACAGAGAGCTTCTAAAGGAGAAAGCAGTATAGGGCACTCAAGCCCCTATATAAAATAAGGCCACAAGTGGGAATAAAGTGTGACATCATGGACCACAAGGGCAAAAGGTAATTAGCCGCCGAGCTCCTAGTTATTAAACAGACTTTGGAAACGCTGATGAATAGGCTAGCTCCAAGAGCTAAAATCTACAGCACTTTTGTGCTTGCACATCCCACATAACTAAGATGTATTTGGCTGGGGTGAACTTAAACTTGACATTTTTCATGGTAAGGATTGCACACAGGTGATCCCTTATCCCCTAGTGCAAGGGTGGCCAACCTTAGCCTGAGAAAGAGCCAGAATTTACCAATGTACATTGCCAAAGAGCCACAGTAATAAGTCAGCAGCTCCACCGCCTCCCACCCACTGGTGCCTCCTCCTTCCTCCCCCCCGCCCCCCATCAGCCGTTTTGTGGTGTGCAGGAGGCTCTGGGGGGCAGGGGGAGGAGCGATGGCATGGCAGGCTCAGGGGAGGCTGCGGGAAGGGGTGGAGTGGGGGCAGGGCCTGTGGCAGAGCCAGGGATTGAGCAGTGAGCCCCACCCCCAGCACATTGGACGTTTGGTGCCTATAGCTCCAGCCTGGGAGTTGGTGCCTGTATAAGGAGCCGCATATTAACTTCTGAAGAGCCGCACGTGGCTCCGGAGCCACAGGTTGGCCACCCCTGCTCGAGTGTATACTTCCAGTGTGGCTGATTATTAAGTTATTTTTAAAGTGGTAGTGGTAGAAACCCAAGTTACTGGTAGTACGCAGTAGTATAGAACAACCCCCTCCCTCCAAATCACAATTTCTTGTTAAAGCAAAGCTACAGTTCAAATCTGCTATAAAACAAAATTAATAAAATCATAAGAGAAGGAGCTTCTGATCCTCTTCTGTATTTATAATTCAGACAATATAGACAAATGTTGCTGATTTTGAAGTTGGCAATGTAGTTGACCGTCCATTCAGCTGGCCATTGTTTAAAGGGCATTTGACATTGAGTTACGTAGGGCCCAATCCTGCAAGACAGGGAGCCTCCTTTGCTCCCATAAGCATCCATAAGAATCAAGGGTGCTCAGACCCTTACAAGGTTGGACTTTTATGTGATGATGTAGCTGGAATGCTGACTGGAACAGATTGAAAAATGGGATGAGGGTTCTTTTCTTTGTCCTCTTCTACCACAGAGAAATTGGAACATTTTCAAGCAGCTCTAATGTTGACATTCAGAGTCCTGGCAGTGGTATAACTTACAAATGAGAATTCTACAAGTGATATTTGGTGAAGTTTACCACAGTATATATTGTGTAATAGTGGATAGTGCAGTTTAGGCTGCAAACCTACTGCTGTGCTAACCCCCTGTTTTTACTCACGGCTTTCTGAAACAATAAGCTTTTTAAATTGAAGTTTTTATGCTTGATACGGTCCTAAAACCATGGAAACTATTATATAAATATACACCACACAAGATGTAGATAGGTAGGTGGATAGATAAGCTCTGTATTATGCTCAGGGCCGGCTCCAGACCCCAGCGCGGCAAGCACACGCGTGGGGCGGCCCTTTCCCGGGGGGGCGGCAGGCTGGGTCGGCGGACCTGCCGCAGTCATGCCTGCGGGAGGCCCACCGGAGCCCAGGGATGACCGGACCTGCCGCAGGCATGACTGCGGAGGGGGTGCTCATCCCGCGGCTCCAGTGGACCTCCCGCAGGCATGACTGCGGCAGCTCAAGCGGAGCCGCCGGACCTGCGAACCGTCCGCAGCTGTGGGAGGTGCAGCCGAGCCGCGCGACCAGCGGACCCTCCGCAGTCATGCCCGCAGGAGGTCCGCTGCTCCCGCGGCTCCAGGGCGCCTCCCGCGCATGACTGCTTGGGGCAGCCAAAAAGGTAGAGCCGCCCCGATTATGCTAACTGGAAGAAATAAATAGTTAACACTGCGTTTTAGAAAGTTAAGAAAACCATGGTAAACAGAAGGTGTTTACATCCAGGAGACTAGGGTAATACATTTATCAAGAAAAGAAAAGAAAACCCAGAGATAAGGTAAAAGAAAACAAATATGCTGAACAAAATTGGGATGATTTAAAAACAAAAATCTATGATAACAAAATATCTGTATGCTAATCCTAATGTTTTCAAATGGAACAACAGTATGGAGAGGAAAAAATCCACATTTAAAAAGAAACTGTGCAGCGAATAAAAATAATTATGAATGGAAAGATCACCATGAAATAAGAAGCAGATTGAATCTGTGTGTGCTTTAACAGTGAGGCATTTGCCAGTGCAAAGTTATGTTCAGCAGTGTGACTATTATAATTAAAGAATATGTCAACTTAGGCAAGATGTTTAAAGCCGTCTTGTTAACACAAAGATAACCTGTTAAAATACTTATTATAATAAGAAAAAATTGTACTTTTCCTCTACTTTCAGCTTCCTTTAAATGGTCTAATACATTTAATTGCTCATGTCTCTTCCAGGGAATGTTTGCTAGTGTCACTATTGATGTAGATACCAAGGTGATAGGTGTCTTAGGGCTTAGAAACACTAGACACACAGAACACAAGCCTATATGCTTCAAGTCAGTGGATGTTTTGCTATTAGTTTGAATAGGAGTCAGATCAGACCAGAAATGAGAAAGATGAGTAGATCTCTAGCTTGCCATGAAATATGCAATGCAAGGCAAAAATCTTTCACACCTCTAAATTTTGGAAATCATTTAAGATTGACATAGTTACAAACATCATATTACTGCATAATAGCATGGACAAAGATATGTTGTCATCATATTCATTTGATAGCAAACAAAAAATTATAGCTGCAAAACAGTTATAATTTAACTTTTTAAAATAACTTTCAAAAGAGTCTTGACCATGATTGGCCCTGATCTTGCAGTACTTGCATCCAAGGATATTTCTGCAGGAATGGTCCCAATGCAACTACTTATATGCATAAGTATTTGTAGGATTTGGGTCTAAAAGGTGAATTACTATGAAAAGGTTTGAGGAGAATCTGTTCAGTCATTTTTAAATTATGCAATGCTTAAACAAAAAAACAAAAACCCACTTTTCTTTCCCTGCAGATAGTTCAAGAATGGCTGAACTTTGAAACATTACAGTTAAACATTGAGGTGTATGTCCATAATAAAAACCTGAGAAGAATTTGCTAGTTAGTAATAAATTTATAAGCAACTGAGAAGCCACTTCTAGGCTTGCTTTGTAAGCACTTGTTAAGATTTTTAGCTGATCTCAATACCTTATCTTTCCCTCCCTCTTCACTCTCTCTGTCAGATCACAGTGCAACTTCTGTTGTCCAGTATCACTACTTTATTTGTTACTGATGGGACAGTTTACATAAGGTAATATCAGGAAAAGGAAAAAAAAATCTATGAGCATAGAAGAATGCAGCTCTTTGGATTGTATGCTCTTTCCATAGTTTTCATTATGGAATATTTTGTAAAAACAATTTTAAGTTTCTCTCTTAGTTGTTAAAGTGCAGTCACCACATATACAAAGAGGTGCTATGGCCTGTCCTATATCTCCAGCACTTCAGTCATCATGGTAGTCACGCTGTTAACCCAACCTTACAGAGTGTATCCAGCCAAACAACAGTATAAGCAACTGTATGAATTAGTCACTCCATGGCTCATTCATTTTAGTGAAACAGAAACTGTTCCTATCCCTCTCTCATACTGTTAGTCACAGTGAAAGTGAACTTCTGAGCCTAATTCTGATCAGATAAATACTCACGATAGTAACCACATGTCTCCTTTAAGAACAATGAAAACACAAATGCAGAGTACTAGGTCAGTCAGTGTTAAGGTTGTACAATGTAATTTAAAAAACAAGTCAGGAAATGCAAAACTTGAATATCTGACAGCCCCGGTGCAGATGTGATTTTTGCATCATGCAAGGCTAAAAGGCAATAAATTTCTTTTCCCGCTGTTAAACTTACTGACGTCTTTTTTCCTCTGACAGATAACTGAGAAATGGCTGACTTTTGGAACATGCCATGTAAAGAGGAAGGTTTGCATTTCATATGCATTAAACAAGAGAGAGAGTGTAGCAGAAATATACAAGATACACGTAACTAGACAAACAGGAATAGAAAAGTACCTCATGTCATGCTAAAGTTAGTTTTTGTAAATATAATTGATCCTCTTCTGCTATAGCTGCCTTTTCATAGTATAGTAACTTGTGTTCTGGCCTCTTAAAATTATCGACTTTGACACCAAAGATCAATTTTTCTGCTTTGCAGAGTCCACTCATTACCATTTATAAGTTATTTCTGGCTGCTCACTCTTGTTTTAGGCTACTTAATTGGAAATAGTTAATTGGCCTGGGTGTCTTACGGCAGGGAAAATAATGAGTCTTAAGCAGTACTAAGCTCCCATAAATATTTCACTTCATGCTAATTTCTGTGCTTCCAGCTGAGTTGTTTGAAGTGCTCAAAAAGCTTTTTTGTTCACAATTAAATACATAACTAAAAAAAATGAAACGTGCTGTCACATTTAAGTGTGTATATTATATCTCAGTGAGGGATCCAATTCTTTATTTAAGATTGACAGTCATTTCACATCCATAATCAAATTATTTGTGCAACTGTGTGCCCTGCTAAAGCTCCGATTCTTGAAATGCCAGTGGACAGGCTCTGACTAGAAGCCTTGTCCTTCGAGTGTAGCTGTTTGGAAAGCCTGGAGCTCCCTCAAGTGGACAAATGTTGGTGATTGTGCCTGAATGAACAGAAGCCTCTATCTGTCCTCTTACTCAGTGGGAAAATGCTTCTAGCAACATGCCTAAAGCTTTGCACAAGGAAATTAAACTTAGAAAGGTTCTCCTTTTGCACTTACACACAAACTAAAGAGATGCTGTCATAAAATGTGGTGGGTTTTCCTTTTACTTCTTCACTGTTTTTTTAATAAAAACAAATTGATTTATTTGCTAGTTTATTTCTGTATATAATATCTTCTCCCTCACCCAAACATGCATGCTCTGTATATTTCAAAGAAGTAGTACAAGAGAGAAGAGGAGAGTTTAGAAAAATACAGGTTCTACCAGTGCATCCGTGTTAGGTAGTTTATACACAGGGTATTAAAGGCTGTAGGGTTGTCAATCCAGACAGTGAAAACTGCAGTATGGTTCAACCTAGTAACCAGCATGAGAAAGGAAGAATGCCCACTCTTGAGTTTCTCCCAACAGGATATTAACAACTCCCCGAGGCTATTTAGTTGGTGTTACTCATTCTGTGGAGGCATTGAGATTCAGACCCCTGGGTTCTCAGCAATAAGTAGCCATGTCCAGCCTACAGAGCAAAGCCTGGGAGGGAGAAGTATGAATGCCGTGTAGGTGGCAAAGCAAAGGGCGTTCCTAACCAGGAATGGCCCAGGAAACATAAATAGAACATGGAGTAAAGAACATAAAAATCCCATGACTTACCATATCCTGTGGATGTACGAGAAGATTCTAGTGTGCTAAAATGATAGCACACTGTAGAGGTAGGGGCATGAAAACACCACAACAGCACCCAAGGTAGGGCACAGGGTACTCAACATCAACACTTAATGTTAGCACACAATAGCAGCTGTGGTGATACAGAACCAGTTACACACGTGTATCAGATGCCTTATCACCCTGGCTGAGGGCATGAAGGTCCCTGACCACAGGCCACAAATTCAGGACACAGGGCACAGTATAGGACACAGGGAAAGAGCAGCATATAAGGACTCCCTGGTGAACAGTAAGCTTCATGCAGGCAGCAAGCACAAGGAGTCACAAGGGCAAATGTTGATAGTACCTACTCTTGCTCCAAGCATTCCAGCATCCCTCTTTCAAACACATCCAACAAAGTGGTGCTCTCTCTTAAGTTGCCTCTGGCTGCTTCAGTTAATGCTCTGTTAGCCTCATTACAGAGCACTCTGTTCTGGAACATGCATTGAAGCACAGAGCATAGCCAGTTTTCCCCTAGCCACACCTTTTCCTCTGGCCTTTCCTGCTTTCTTAGTGCTGCACATGGCCAGAATGAATCTGAGGCCCTGGACTGTTCTCACTACATTATGCCCATGGGCAAGGTAACAGTGCTGCTATTTTGCCCATCTTTTCCTAACAAGCAATTCACCTTACACCTTTTCTTTCACTGGCTTGGTACACAACAGAATAAACCATTTGGGCCATATCATTTTATTGCGAAGGTAACCATAATTGATCTGGAATAAGTAGCAAATCATTTTAAATAAGTGAAAAAGCATGCACCAAACCACCAGTCAGATACATGTCATCTATCACACTTCAGCCTTATTTCACTAATTTTGCTATTGTTATTCTGCTTACAGGGACAAGCCCTGCCCTGTGTTAGATTAGCATGGCACCATTTCAATGCCTCTTCCTTCCCTCCCTGCCCTCTACCACCGGTACCCAGCCTTTAGGCACTTCTGCCTGTCCATAAATTGTCAGGTGGCAGAGCCATCATAGCAGTTCTTACACCACTCTCCTTCTCTGCAGTCAATGCAGGGAGATGAAGGCATGGTATAAGTGTCCTTTTACCCTCATGTACCACAGCTGCCTTGAGGCTACTCTAAGTTTTGGTCTGGCTGTCAGAGACGGATCCATGAATCGGGGTCCATTAAAATGGCTCAGCCACTTTTGCACCCAGTCCATCCTCCGCAGGCTGCGTCCCCTGCTCTTCAGCCACTGCTCTGAATGCATCAGCATCCATTGTGTTTATTTCATGAGAGCATGCTTACTTTGTTAAAAGAAGATGGCCATTGAAATCCTTGGGAATTTTTATACAATTAAAATAAGCGGAATGGATTCCCCCCCCCCCCCACCCACACACACTGGGCCGGCTTTAGGCCTATTCCACCAATTCCCCCGAATTGGGCCCCGCGCCTAAGAGGGCCCCGCACCCAGTGAGAATCCCTTCCCTGGCTAGAGGCGCCTTTTTAATTTTTACACACCTGGCGGCACTTCGGGTCTTCAGCGGCACTTTGGCGGTGGGTCCTTCAGTGCCGCCGAAGACCTGGAGCGAGTGAAGGACTCACCGCCGAAGACTCAGAGCACTGCCCAGTGAGTACAAGCCCCACGTGTTTTTTTTACGTGGGTTTTTTTTTTTTTAGTCATCCCTGCCCCATCGAAACTGTTTGAATTAGGCCCCGCACTTCCTAAAGCCAGCCCTGCACACAGGGGATATATACTATGTTGTATATTGACTCCACTACTCCAAATGATGGACAGATAGATGGCATCTTTTATTGCATAAAAATAAGGTTCTGGAAAACATGATGTTTCAAAATGGGCCCGTTATTTCTATTCTTCTATTATACTTTCACAAAAATCACCATTCAGTAATTTAATACATTGATTGGCTTTCCAGGCCTATGGGGAAAAATGTTGCATTTCTGTCAGTCACTGCAATGTCTTTTAATGAATATGTAAAACTGTGAATGTGAAGTACATTCAGAAATACTCTGTTAGAATTTTATTTACCCTCCCCGCCACCCTTGCATCTTTTCCTACTTATCTGGAATGACAGTGACAAGTTATTGATCACCCTGTTAATCTCCCATGCAGATAGTGGGCTGGGTGGCAAGTTTTCTGAGTAGATGAATGACTGGATCCTTCCCTTTTGAAGAAATGAACCCAAAAAGATACACAATTCATTGTTTTCAAAGTTGCTGGAAAAATTTAAATAGGCACTCATTTTCCTATATATTTATAGATTCTATGTAGATTGAGCTGAAAGAAAGACTTATTGGTGCTGTGAAATACATATTTCAATATAAATATGCCAAAAAACAGAAATCAAAGGTGTGGATGGCTGTTTGTGGCAGTCATAACACCTGAGAGTGATCTTGATGTATCTTTTTATGTACTGAATAAAATGATCACAAAGGTTTAGCTTTCTTGAAGATTTCTCTAATGTAATAACTCTACTGTGCAGTACACACACACAATAATGCAGCTATGTAACATTTTTTTTGCCATTTCTCCTGGTGTGCATAATTATTTTTAATGAGTGAGAAAAAATATTTCTCCTTCACTCCACCCCACCCCCCGCCATCATCAAATGGGTAGACAAGGAGATAGGACAAGTTAAATGATAATCCTGTAAAGACAGGATAAATAGACAGTCGAACGCTCTCTCATCCAACACCTCGTTATCCAAATTTAGTTTGTCCTTGGATATTCATCAGCTACATGTAAACCTGCCTTTCTTATCCACACCTAATGAATCAAAAAAAAATCAGTTATTCCTTGTAACTGAATGAAAAAGCACATACAAAACCACCCTCCAGATATATATGATCTGTCAATACTCAGCCTTATTCATTTCATTGTTCTTGATCTACCTACAAAGCCCTATGTTATGGCAGCTTTGCATTGCTCCTGCAACACAGAACTGGATAATGCAGCTTTGAAGGTTTATCAGAACTGATAAAGAGGATGTCATTTTTCCATACAACCTGAAATTAGACTGTGGAACCCATTGCTGCAGGACGTCGCCGAGACCATGAACTCAGCAAAATTCAAAGAGGGATTGGACATGTATATGGATAGCAAATATAATCAGATGCAACAGGGAATATTAGAAAAAAGAAGCATTGGAAGAGATTTCAAACCTTATGCTTCAATCCCGTTTCTGTTATGGTTAGGATGAAACCTACATGGAAATAGAGGAGAGGGGTTTCTTTCCTCTTCTTCTAAATCAGCAGTTCTCACATTATGGGGCAGGCCTCCAAAGGGAGGCCTGGGAATGTAGTAAGGAAGGCACAAGCTTTGTGCCTTCTCTTCTTTTTTTAAAAATAAATTTTAAGAGCTCTGGCTGTCAGCCCCATGTGGCTGGGGCTCGTGCATAAGGACTGTGCACACCCAGGAGGCAGAGGGAAAGGGGACAGTGGGAGCCCTGCCAACCAGGCTCACCAATCCCACCCCCAAATCCCTCACCGGGACACAGCCCAAGATATTGACAAATATCACTTTTCACATTGCCTTCCTGAATTCTGTGCTGCTGCTGCAGTGCTGTCTTCGGAGCTGGGGCCTGGCCAGCAGCCACCACTCTCCACTCTGCCTTCAGAGCTGGGTAGCGATATATGTACTTGTGAGGGGAGAGGGCTGTAAACAACTACAGACACAAAGAAGGGGCACCTGATCAAATATGTTTGAGAGCCACTGCTCTAAATCATTGGTGCTAGCCACTTTCACACACAGGACCCAGGATTAGATGGACCACAGCTTCACCTATTTCCATGTTATTTATGTACAATGCCCAGCACAATGAGGCCCAAACCCTGACTCAGGCTGATCACTGCTGTAATAGAAATAAGCAATAATAGCCTGAGTGTGTCAGTGGGGGACTAGGGCGAGTCTCCCACACACCAGCAAGAACAGAGGAGAGCATTACAGGGACAGTTCACTGCAGGAAGCCCACATGCAGCAAATGCCACTGCACAGCATGCTTCCCCTAGTTCTCTTGGAGGAGTCTTGCCTTTAAAAAGCATAGTGCCCCCAAGCACTTGGCCAATGCAGCTCCTCCCCATCTGCAGTGCAGCTCTGTCTCATAAGAGGCATAATTGACCCCTTTGCTTTTTTCTTCTAGCTGGTTTATGTTTTTGCAAGTCAAACAAATAGGAAAATTAATGACAGAACATGAGTGTACCACAAAATAATACTACTCAACGACTGCTGTGCCTTTGGCTCCAATTAACCTCAGTGTTCTTTAGAGGTTGCAGCCAGCTGCATCAATCATGGTTTCTTCAGCTGAAGAAAAAAAATCCATCATTACTGCAGCCACACACAGATATGTACATTATTCCCCTAAAGTATCATAATCCTCCACTTACCAAAAAGGAGTTGTGATAGCTGGGAGGAGATGAAGTTCAATTTTCCTTCACATCTGCTTGATTCTTTGGTATAATCAGCACTGCATGTGCCAGGCAAGGTCACGAACGGTGGCAATGTTCATCACAACATGCAATCTCCCAGTTCTAGGGCTATTAAATACTCAGCAACCACTCACTCTCCAGCCTACTGTTTTTAAATCTGCTAGAGCCCTTCAGAACAGGAACAGGAGAGCTCTGGTCACAGACCTGTTTCCAAGATTACTGTCATAGACCACACTTGGATAGGGAGTCAGCTGCAAGCTGCCATTCCATTTGTTTCCATGGAATAAGAAAAAGAACATCACAGTGGGATTTAATTTCAGGTTTGCTGCCCAACACCTGCATCTAGGAAGAGGCCCTGATGTAACTCACATTACAGTCTAGCAACATTGCCCTCTGTAACTGCCTTTGCCTTGCTCCAGATGGTTTCTAAAAACCTGGAGTTAGTATGGAAACAGTGTTGTAAACAGCGTAGCTTATTCTGTTTTTCTTTTTTGGTTAAAAATAACACCTTATCAAATCTGTATGTTCAGCATCCTCAGTTCTGAAACAGTTTATCTGCATACATTTATGAACAATTATAACTTTGGTTGTCTGAAAGACACAGTTTGCTTAAACTGCATCGTTTCAAAAAGTTTTTGACTTGGTTCAAACCAGAAGGTCAAGGCAAAACCCACATAATGTAAGGGAAAATCCCCACAAAATCCTGTGAATCAATCCAGCCAAGTTTCACACCACTAGTTGTGATAGGGCTGCTTCTTTTTTAAGCCATATTGCAGGACAATTGGATTTATGGGTGGGGAGGGGTTCTTTCAGGAGGGACTAGGATTTGCTGCCTACATATTCCCTCACAAACATCACAAGTGTAGATGATCAGAGATAAATCTGAGCAACTGATATTTTTTACTGTAAAATCATTTACTGAGGTGATTTATTTGGGGGCACCTAAAGCAAAAATGAGGGCCATCCTGCAATTTTCAGGATAAACAGCAATCCTCATTCACGGTCTTCAGTATCTGAATAAAATGCAGAATGGGTATTTGGCCATAAATGAAATAAACTCATTTTTAAAATGTGGCCATTCGTTTCAAGGAGTGAGAGATAAGATTGGCAATCACTTGCAATCCCCACTGCTTGTATGTGCAGGGTGGGGCTGGGAAGGAAAAACAAACAAACAAAATCTTTCCACCAGTGTCATGTCATCTCCTGACTCATTCATTGGATGAGGAGTAAATTCTCCTTTTATGATCTTCATAGAAGAGAGATTTGTACCAACGGAGACTTCAGTTCAGCAACGCACTTAAGCATGTGCTTAAATTTAAGCATGCCCATTGACGCCAGCAGGACTACTCATATATTTCATGTTAAGTAGGTGCTTGAGTGCTTTATTAAATCAGCACCCTAGACACCTCTGAAAATACTAGTAGAAGAGTGTGCATGCAAGTAACAAGCCAGCATCACTCTCCATCCTATTGCATCTGTTTTGTTCCCTTCAGGGCCAGCACAACCCATTAGATGACCGGGCGCTAACATTTGGGGGGCAGCGACGAGATCTTCGGCCGCCCCAGTCGTCATCGGCAGTTCGGGGGTGGGACCTTCCGCTGCCTCTGTCAGGGGCGGCATTTAGGGGGTGGGACCTTCTGCCGCCTAAGGCATCAAAAAAGCTGGCAGCGCTCCTCATTCCCTTGCTCTTGCTGTGTACAGCTATGGATTGCAGGCAATCCATTTGGAGGATTTGCAGGTTCAAAAGATTAAAAACAAGGTACAATTTAACAAACTTCTTTTTTTGTAAATTAAGGAAACTCCTAGCTCCCAGGCATCTTTAGGCACTTACATACCTTGTAAATCTGACCCTCTGTACCACT
The DNA here is from genome assembly GCF_020497125.1 of Mauremys mutica. NCBI lineage: Eukaryota > Metazoa > Chordata > Testudines > Geoemydidae > Mauremys > Mauremys mutica. Next base: position 126,570,216 of record NC_059073.1, on the reverse strand, counting down.
GTTTCCCCATCTTTAAAATGGGGAGAATACCTAGCTGAAAGGCCTCACTCAGTGCTCTTAACTCCTCAGGTAGAAGGGGATATATTCACATAGAAGGCAACCATGAAATTTTAATGATGAGCAGACAAAGTGCTGTGCCATCAAACACATTCATTTTCAAGTCTCCGTAGTGTACATGTTATATACTGAGAAGGTGCAGAATCCCCTCGGCTCCACACATCTTTGGCACTGTGATTAGCTCAGTCCCTATTTTATTGGTTTGTGTGTAACTGAAGCAAGAGACATGGTTGACAGACAACAGGAGGTCTTTTCGTTAAACTAACAGTGCTCATTCTTTGCTTACGTCTGATTTGCTATCTTCAAAGAGACAGCAGATTACATGTACAAATCAACACACTACAGATAAAAGATTATACAAAGAAATTGGGGAAATGTACATGTTTGGTAAAGTGGTCATTTCTCAATGAGAATATAGAATGCCGCATCTTGTTTATCAGACTGCTCCATTAACCTCTAATGGGACCCATCTTCTAGCAGTAATTGGACTTTTTATTTCATTATTAGACATTAAGGGCTAGATTGGCACTGTACAATCCATACCTGGTAATCATGAACAGGAACAGAGATTCTCAGATAGTTGGAGCCGCATGCTGCATGAGGGATGCAAGATGCACCAGCTCTTTTCCTAGGACAACTTACTTTCCCCTCTGTGCTGGTTCAGTTTTGCTGGCTAGTGCACTAGTGGCGGGGAACCAAAACTCCATTCACACTCCATCAACCTGTGTGTGTGGGAGGGTGGGAGGGCAAGCAGACAGGAGTGGGAGTAGCAGCCTGGAACCATGTCAGGAAAAGGACTCCAGGAACCCCCTTCTTCTGGCTGGCAGCACCCTGCAGCAGGAGCCTCTCTCTTCAGCAGGAAAGACTTTGCTTTGCACTACTGAACATAGCTACACATACCTACTACAAAAAGCATGCAATGTATCTGTAGCCTTAAACAGAACTAATCTCCTGGATGAACAAAGCCAATTAGAGAAGAAATATATATTAAAAATTAAAACATTAACTTGATACCTAGCAACACAAGATGCAATGAGGCCCCTTAGTTTTTTGTTATGTATTTGTACATCTCCGAGCACAACAGGGTCCTATTCCATGACTGGGACTACTGCAATACAAATAATAAATAGTGACAACAGTGAACAAAAGAGAACATCTTAGTCACTGATGTTCCCTGAGAGGAAGTATAATCGAGTGGCTATGGCAGAGAAAGATGAGGAACATCTCCCCCCTCCCCAAGAGGAAGCAAAGATAGTCTAGGAAACAGAGGTTCTCCCCCCTCTTCTCCCCCCACACACACTCAAAGAGATGCAGAAGAGCAAAACAGGGAGCAGAGGTGCAGAAAATGTTAGTTTCTCACACATACACTTTGCACGGCGTAAAAGTGTGCAGGAGCTTCCAGTAGTAGATGGAAGTGCTATTTGGTGAGTTCAGTGTGGCCTGTGATGGCGATGGTTCAAAGTCAGCAAATTCAGGGCCTGAATTTGCCCTCTCAAGAATTGTTGCACCAGCTGATACAAGTCTTTAAGCATCACTTTTCAGTTCTACACCCCCCCCCCCCCGGATCTTCTCTGCTGCTAGCCTTGGTCGCCTTGGGCGAGTCACTTCCTTCCACGTGCCTCAGTTTTCCCACTTGTAAAATTGGGAAAATTGTACCGACTTCCTACTGATGAAAAGTGCTATATAAGAGCTAGGAATTATTATTACCCTCAGTCATCAACATATTAAGACATGCAATAACCATGCAAATTAGCCAAGTTAATGCAATCACTTTTTTTAACCTGCTGTATTCGCTCTTGATAGGATGAGTTGAAAACTAACTACTAAAACTTGTTCCCAGACCTCTGCCAAATTGTATTATCAATTACGCTTGGGAGAAAAAAAGGGGCTAGATTTACCTACATATAGTGTCAGCAGATGCAAATCCATTCATTTAAATGAAGGTGCATCCCTTTCAGCTAGTGGTGAGAATTTGTTGCAGCCCAGTGCCAAGACGGTGTGTGCACCATAAGAAATAAAAGGTGGGAGGGAGCAGTAGGAAGGGGAAAATAAATATTTGTTAAGTGAAAATTGTTCAAGAGCCCAATCACGCTCCTAACAAAGTCAATGATGAAAAATCCATTTGATTCCAGTAGCCGCAGGATCAGGGCCAAAACTGCAAAATATTTCATTGCCTTTAAGCCTCTGAGAGGCTATTACTAAAATTATATGGGGTGACAAATACAAAAGCTGTAGAAAAAGCTCTTGACATGAATGTCTTTTTAAAAACAAACATTGTTTAATTATCCTTAAACCAGTGTGTAATGTTTAATATGGCAAGAGAGATTCTGTTCCATTTGTCCTCAGTATGGTTGGTATGGAGCCAAAATACTGTTACTTTAAAGGCGCATTAAAACAAGCTCAAAACCTGTAGTGGAAAGTTCATTTCTTTTTGCAGCAATTGAAAACTGATCTTGCCAAGGTGATTTTTCAAAAGATGTCAAAACTTCACCAGAGTACTTATCTAAAGGATGTAAACTCCTTGCAATGACCTCATTTGCCAGAGCTCTGTGGCATGCGAGGACCTCCATAAAATTGTCATTTTCAGAGAAACAAACAGGTGCAAAGCTCTGGAATGGATCCTCAAATTCTGCCCAGTTCCTAAGCATTTGAACCAAAACCACTTTCCTTGGGTGTAGAATAAGGAGTAGGAGGGACTCCTTAAACAGCACGGAGTAGAGGAGATGGTTGGTGAGAGGAGTGGGTGGAATGTCAACCAGGTGTAGAGGTCCGTAAGACAGCCTGGGATTGAGGGCTGTTTGTGTGAGTGAGAACAGGACAGAGGGTAGAGCAGCAGAAAGGAGAAGATCAGATGGAACAAAACCTGGGGAAAACACAAGGGCAAAAGGAAAAAATTAAGGGAGCCAGCATTGGGCTGAAGGTGTCTGGTGGACTAGAGAGCTTGTGTGCACATGAGCAAGGGAAGGTTGTAATAAATTTTAAAAAAAAACTAAACACATCTCTGAGCACAACAGGGTCCTATCCAAAAACACACCACAACTGCAGTGCCAGCAATTCACTTTAACCTTTTCATCTGAGCAGTTTCAGAGTGACAATAAAGTAGACTCTTGAATCCCAAGTGTTAAGCAAACCAAACTCTCTAGGAAGCTATTTTCTCAACTCAGAAGGAATTATAGTAACTCTTCTCTATCTGTCATGTGTTCCCCTCTACTTGCCTTTGCTCCTTTTGGGTAGGTAGTTAGCAAATATTCTTTTCTATTGTTCTTCTAGAGGTCGGCTGAATTTTCCTAATTTTCTCACCTGTATTATGGTCCAGACAGCTCCTTCCTTCTGCTCTTCCATTTTTATCAATTCCTCTGAGGTCCCGCACATAAACTTAGTGTTGACCACCCCCAAAACATCAGGCCCCCAAAATCATGAGACTTGCTTTAAAAGTCATGAGGATTTTTAAAGACATTTTGAATTCTTTAATTGCCTTCTGTTTTTTAAGACTTTAGAATGTACTCAGGTCACACTTTCAGGCTTTCCCTTGCAATCAGTGAGCTAGAAAGTTGTTTTTTTATTTCTTAAATGAAAGCTGAGATTTTCATATAATCTCTCATCTCCAGGATCTGAGGCTTTAAAAGAAATCTAACATCACTAAATTGTGCCATTTTATTGTGGTTCTCATCAGATAGATAGACACACTTTTAAAGAGGCAGCAGTCCTTTATTCCTAAGGCTAACTATGCTTTTAAGATATTTGTACAGTAGAGGTCTATAATCTTGAAGCAGGATCATCTCCTTAATTTGTGTTCATTCACAACCAGCAGAGAGAATGAAAACGGTGGCAGTGAAGCAAACATTTCAGGAGTTCTCCGGCACTCTGCAGCTTAGCAAAAGGTTATTTGTGTAGTTACATCTCTTCCTTTACTGAGCACATCTATAGCAGTCATTGAATCTGAATGTTTCTTTTATGCCACCTTGTATTGTTGAATTAGAGAAATCTGCATATAGCCCAAGTCTAATTATGTGACCACAAAGCCAAATAACTCTGATCCAATCAATCCTCAGCTAGAAAGTCACCAACAAAGAAAGGGAAACAATAGCAAAGAGTAATGTGCCTGCAACTATTTATTAGTTACAATCTTTTTCTAAAAGATTTTCTTATTAAGGTTTAGTGCAGTTTGGTGGGGGTGAGTGGGAAGGGGAGATCAATCCTATAAATAAAAGGTTTACGGCTAGTGTAAGATTTACAGATAGCAGTTAGAGACCCTTTTTTATTAAAAATAAATAAATCTGAAAATATTTAGCCTACCCCCATGAGATTTGTTCTTCCCCTGGGAGAGTGAAACAAAAAATTGATACAGTGGCTTCAAGTGCAGCTTTAAGTCATCCAGGAAGAAAAACAAAAACAAAAACCAAAACCCAAACACAATGGTCCAAATTATGCCTGACTCTGTATATCTGCATGAAGGGGTAGAAAGGAGGCACCAGAAGTCTCACCACCCTGCTGGTTAGAGACTGGGACTTAGGCTCTGCTCCTTACTAGTACTGCTGCCAATGATACCCACTAGGAAGGGATGAGGAGCAGGATGTGGTTGTGTCCCAGCTGGCAAGCTGATCAGGTCTGAGGAGTTTATGCAGCACCCATGACAATTGGTAACATGCACACACAGCTAGCTCTAGGAGACATTCTAGCTGACTCAGCCATAATTCTCACTGGGCAGTGTTGTGTGGAGAGAAAGCACAATTATCCCTCCCCCCCACCATGAAAATATTTCACTGAAATTTTGGCAATTAAAAAAAATATATATATGTTGATCACCTGTCCTTCAGGGTTTGCTGCTGCAGTACAGTTACCTTGGACTACAAAAACAACAACAACAAAAAAACCCAGAATTGAACTCACACCTTGGCATAGAAAGAGGCAGAAAAGAAATTAAACTGGTCATAATCTCTCAAAGAACATCTTCCAAATTTCTTAACTTGAATTGTCAATCTGTTTATTGTTCTAGTTCTCCCTGTCCCCAAATCCCACTATTTTAGAAAGAATACATGTCAGTTAGCTGTCTCCTTTTCATCCCACTCACCAAACAGTCTTAATAAAAGATTTCCCTGATAAATTGCTCATTGAGCACAAAGGGAAATCTCTTCATTGTATTACATTCTTTATCTTTAAGTAGAACAAATTCTGTTATGTTCCATGCTAGACCTTACACTTTAAGACTCCCCCCAAACCCCAATTTATTGGGAATATATGCAGTCAGAGATTAGTAACAAATTGACAAGGCTTACACATTTTCTCTAGGAAATCTCTTTATTAACTGGCCTGCCTCTACAAATACAGGAAAAAAAAATTACTATGGGGGGAAAAATATTAAGTTCTGATGCTGGGGAAAGAATGGAAGCTACTAGAAGCAGCAATACCCGATAAAAATACTAGTGGTGAAGTCTGTGCTCCATCAAAGTCAATGACAAAACTCTTATTGACTTCAGTGGGGCCAGGATTTCTCACTAGAACTCTAGTGTGAGTGAATAGCATTCGAGAGAAACTCAGAAATGTCAGTTTCGCTCAAGCAATTAAAGAGATTGTATCTCTTTAAAAATTCAGAGACATTCAGGTTAGTCTGTCACAATCAGGGGGAAAAAATGACAGACCAGCGTTTTCCCTTTTATGGGGGAAAAGAGCAGCTGCACGGAATTCCATTAAACACACCTTTGTAGGTCAAGTTATATTTCTTTATGGAGTTACTGTTCTAGAGAGCTAGCTACACCTGTGATTCTAATGGCAAACTATTTGTAGGATTAAATGACATTATGAGTTAGTTTCCCCTTTGATTAAGGAATTGCTTTGTAAGTGACAACTTTATAAACTGGTGCATTATAGCAGAACACCCTTTACACTAAAGAGTTTCTTAATCCAGAAGAAAGTTCTCCTCATCCAGATTAATGTTGTTGTTCTTTAAGAATAAAAGCTCTGTTTACTGGAGTGAAGTTATGCAGAAATAGAATTTCTTTTATTCTGGGCCTCCAAACTGCTTCAGCAATTTCTTTGATCTTGCTTGGCCACCCTGTCTATTTTACTGAATTAATTCAGAATCAAAAACATCCCTCTCGAGCTAAGAAGGCCAATTTCCCAGTCTTTGGTGGTTTACATGGACTAATGTGCCTCTAAATCCTGAGCAGAGAGCAACCACTTGCATCACGTACTTTGAGGACTTAGGATAAGCTTCTTCAGATGTCTGAAACATAGGAGTAGAGCTTGTCTTGAAAGTGCCTAATCCCCAGTTTGCTGCATGTGATGTGCACATAGTTATTTAGCATTAAGAATGTTGCCATATTACTCAATTTTTCCCATCAAGAACATTCAGCAGGGAGTCTGGTGTATTAGATTTAAAGAGGCAGGGCTGGATTCTGGTCTCAATTACACAAGGAAAAAATCCACAGTAATTCCACTGAAATTAGTCTCTCTTTGCTCTGCCCCCAAATTTGCAAATGAGCGTACCCACCAAATACATTGCAGATGCTACTGAAAACAAAACAAATTAAAATTCTGATTACAGCCCAGTAAAACTGAGATCAGAATCTAGCATAATGTCTGTAATATTAGAAAAACAACAAGGAGTCCTTCTTTTAGCTAGACAAAAGACATGTATGTATGTATGTATATATATATATATATATATACATACATACATACATACATACACACACAGAGTATAAGTTTTAAACAAACAAGTTAATACTGCACACAGCAATGATGATTGTGAAACTTGGTTGGTGGTGGAATCAGAGGGTGAGATATTTCCCAGGGAATGCCTTGCTGCTAAATGATGAACTAGCACTTGGCTGAGCCCTCAAGGTTAACACATTGTTAATGTTGTCTCACACTCTACAAGGCAGCACAAATGGAGGGAGGAGACACAATAGACACATTGCAGTGGCTGCAAATATTCCCTGCAAAAATGAATGTGATGATGAACCCATGTTATCCCACTGGAGCACACCATTCCCTCCTCTTTCCAAAGTGCCGGGGGGGGGGGGGGCATGTGTGTGAGAGACAAGATATGCACCATTTATGTGTATAAGTGAGAGAGAGAGATGCATTGCCCCTGTAAGTACGCTGACCCCACTCTAAGTACACTGCCTTTTTAAGTAGATCAGCAAGTTGAGATAGCAGCAATGCCAGCAAGCTCCCTCGGTCCTGAGCCCTGTCATGTCCTCCCTTGCTCTGTGGAAATAGGATACAGGAGCGGGGGAGGGGGACACCCTGATATCAGCACCCCTCTTTCCTTCCCACCCCTGCACAGCAAGTAGGAGCCTCCCAAGAGCAGTTCCAAGGCAGAGGGGCAGTAGGGTGACCAAACAGCAAATCAGGATGGGGGTGGAGGGTAATAGGAGCCTATATAAGAAAGATCCAAAAATCAGGACTGTCCCTATAAAATCGGGACATCTGGTCACCCTAAGGGCAGGAGCAGCACACGACAGTGGGAGGAGGAACACCTGAACTGCCTGTCAATTGATAGCCTGCTGGGAACTTGGGGGAGCTGATAGCCCACCCTGGTTCCAAGAAGAATCAGACTGTTAATGAGGGCCTGGTCCTGCATCAAAACAAATAGGAACTTTCCATTGGGCTTCAAAGGGCATGATCCTCTGCCTAATCTCAGTGGTTCTCAGCTTGTCTACTGTACCCCTTTCCAGTGTCGGATTTGTTTTGCATACCCTCCCCCCCCTTGCAAGTTTCATCTCACTTAAAAGCTACTTGCTTACAAAAATCAGACATAAAAATACAAAAGTGTCACAGCACACTTACTGAAACATTGCTTACTTTCTCATTTTTTCCCTGTATGAAATCTTAGTTTATACTGACTTTGCTAGTGCTTTTTATGTAGCCTGTTGTAAAATGAGGCAAATTTCTAGATGAGTTGATGTACCCCGCAAAAGACCACTGTGTACACCCAGGGGTACACACACCCCTGGTAGAGAACCACTATCTGATTACAGATACAAGCATATAGAATTAGTTACCTAGATCAAGTAAACTTTCCTGTGTTATTGTCTATATGTGTATAACTACACAAAGCCACCCACACAGAGAAAGAGAGAAACCACACACTGTATTAGATTGTCTCAGTATTTCTAAGTGACTTGTAAAGGACTTTCTAATGTACTAGCATTTAATAATGCTGCTTATTTCACCTCAAAAGGTTATTTGTCAAGGAGTAATGTTATTTATTTTTATTCTTCTGTAGATTTCCAAACTTTAACAAATATGAAATAACAAATACCTAAAAAGGTAAAGTAATAAGTACTTTGGAAAGCAAATATACAAGTATTACATTAAATAATACTTCACACTTACCTTTAAAGAGCTTCAGAAACATGAGTCAATGGCTCTGCACAACACTTTCATTAGGCAGGTAAGTCATTATCAACTGATTTAGAAACTGACACAGCAGGGTTAAGTAACTTAACCAACATCTCCAAGAGAATTATAGTGTAAACGTGCATTAGAGCTTAATACTTCCTGGCTTTAATTGCTGTGTTTAGACCCCTAGAACACACTTGGTTGAATGGGGCTGTATGTAGTCACTCTCTGTGAACAACGTGTGCGGCTCATCCCCACTTACTATTTGCTATTTAGAGCTGCCTACACTGAGGTTTTTAGGAAACTTTCACACCATCTGTAACACTGCTGCAGGTTCGTTTGCACTCGCCATTGTGGGCACACCAATGCAGATTACCCACAGCTGTTTTTACCCCCATGGGATCTAGTCCTACTTTGTGCTGGGTTACAGGGCATAGTGGTTAAAAAGAGAAAACAGAGGCAGCTGGTCCACATTAGGGGTCATTCCATGGAGCTATACCATTGTTAGAGCAATGTTAGGAAACTTTCCCAAAAACCACAGCCTTCTAGTAGAGCCAGTTAGTGCTGGTGTCAGAGAAATAAGGCCCTGATCTCATAAAGAGTGTTTGAACTAATAGATGAAGTACTGCTAACATAGGTCTTATTATTTTTAATACTATATTTGCAATGGAGCTAAATTTTCAAGAGGCCTTCCTAATTTTTCCTTGTGTGCTATTGTTTGGTCACCCACACCTCAACAACGTGTGTGCAAAATGCTACTCCTGGTGTAGGTGGTGTAATCTGACTTAATAGCATTCTAAATCTATTTTCACTGATGTGACTCCACAAAGTAAAAGGCATATCAGGCACTGAACCAACATGAAGGACTATCCCTGTTCTTCACCAATTTGATGACTCATGCTCCCTCTGCCTATTGTGCTCAATAAACATCATTAAGAGAATGTATCATTTCCCTTTAACAATAAGAAAAGAAAAACACAATGAGTACTTACTCGCTGGCAAAGAGAAGGATGCAAACATAAGATGATAAATACAAAATGGTCATTCAAGGACTGCAGCTGCTATATCTTATCAAAGAAGTTACTTTTAACTACTTTTTTGTCTGTATGTTGGTGAACCAGATATCTACTGGAGTCAAAGAAGTTAGGCTTTGATAGGAAAATCTCTTCTTCCTATGGAAATAAGAACCTGGTGTTCTATTGGTCAGACATGTACCTGATGTTCTAGCATTTGTTTTCATAAACACGTTGAAGCTGCTTCAGAAGGAACAGATATAACACAGTGGTTTGAGCATTAGTTTGCTAAACCTAGGGTTGTGAGTTCAATCCTTGAGGGGACCATTTAAGGAAGTGAGGTAAAAATCTGTCTGGGGATTGGTCCTGCTTTGAGCAGGGGGTTGGACTAGATGATCTCCTGAGGTCCCTTCTAACTCTATGATTTTTCTATAACTGTAAGACCAGCTTGCACATGGAGGAGACCTACTGCCTATAGGTCTCCTTGGTCCTGCTGGAAATGCTCAGCAGGGAATCTGCAAAAGGCTTCTGGTGAAAAATGACCTGTGATTTGGGGTATTTCAATCATTTGGTCCCCAATTTAAAAGACCTTAAAGGGCTTGATTTTCAGAAGGTCGGAGCTGAGCACTCTCCAAAATCAAGTCCCTTTATGGTGGCTCAAGTCCGTCATCTAAAAATTGAGGCACACAAAATCACTAGTCACTTTTGGATATCTTAGCCAGGGCCTGTTGCTGTGGGGGCATAGGACACCAGACCACATAGAAGCACAAGGTATCCACAGGTCCTGAGGCAGGTTGGACCCCCTGCTTCTTTAAAGCCAACTCACTGATTTTGCACTATATTGTCAAAGAAGTGAGAGAGAAAAAGCCAACCCTTTAAAAGAGATATGTAAGTACTGTGGTTGTTTATTGCATGTCTAAAAATGGGTGTACTATTACACAGTGATGACAAAGCTGCAAATTTTCATGAAATGCAGCATGGGTTGTTTGTTTGTTTGTTTGTTTTTTCTGCAGCATTCATATCACTTCAAGGATCTTTTTTTCATCCTGCTGCAAACCTTTTGCAAATTGAAAGCCAGACCTTATTTCACTGACATCTGCTGCTGTCTGACTAACAGTATTGATTGAAGACAAAAGACACACACACTAGATATATCCAGTTCTATGAGTACTACTGATTTGTTTTTCCATTAAACATAGTTGATTCCTGTACTCTTTTAGCCTACTCTCTATCAAAGGATGGGCTAATGTTATTTAAAGGCTTCCTCTTTATTACATATTACTCACATAACAATCTCTGTTTTAGTTTATGACGCATTTAGGAAACATTGCATCAGACAACACTGCTAACATTAGTAGGACAGATTCTGGTAGTTCCTGGTGCAAGGGCACAATGGTGTAACATGGATTGCACAAGAGGTTGGCTCTGCTGCATAGGGTTTGGCAAAAATCCTTTGGTAAATCCAGTTCCTTCTTCCTGCTAGAGCAGTGTTTCCCAAACTTGGGATGCTGTTTGTGTAGGGAAAGCCCCTGGCGGGCCGGGCCGGTTTGTTTACCTGCCGTGTCTGCAGGTCCGGCCAATTGCAGCTCCAGGCCAATAGGAGCTGCTGGAAATGGCGGCCAGTACGTCCCTCAGCCCGCGCCGCTTCCAGCAGCTCCCATTGGCCTGGAGCAGCGAACCGTGGCCAATGGGAGCCGCAATCGGCCGGACCTGCAGATAAACAAACTGACCCGGCCCTCCAGTGCCTTTCCCTACACAAGCGGTGTCGCAAGCTTGGGAAACACTGTGCTAGAGCTATGCAGAGCTAGCTCTCTGACAGGAAGCAGGATGGGATCAGGTGATAGTTGTGAAGTGCCATAGTCTGCATACACGCACCCCACTTCATTGACTGGTATTCAGAATGAGTAGCACACTATACTCTCCATAAGGTGGTGGGGCTACTGCTCTGGTCTGCATATCCAGGCATCCCAATAACTCCTCCTGGGGACCCTACAACACTGCCCTCCAGTATGCAGACAGAATCTTGCCTAGCATATGCAGTAAAGTAGAATTGCATTGACTAAACACAAATATTATGTCTTGGATGGCACACTGTTTCTTAGGAAGGAACAATTGCTTTATGATTAAGGTAGTGGACGGTGACTCAGGTTCAAGTCTCTTTTCTGCCTCAGACATTCTCGTGTTACCTTGGGCAAGTAACTTAATAACTCTGCCTCAGTTTCCCTTCTGTACCATGGGAATAACACTTCCTCTGTCTACCTTGTCTACTTAGATTTTAGGCTTCTCGGGGCAGACACTGTGTATCATGATGTGTATGTACCATGCCTCACACAATGGGGCCTTTAGATACAAAATAAAATAATTATTATGAATAATAACGTTATTTAAAAGCCAGTTGGAATGTTGAAAATATTTTAAGAGCACCATCACCATTTGATCCACTTACCAACCACCTCATGTTCTCATATACAAAGATTTCCTGGTCATGTGATTGTCTCCCCTCCAACCCCACCCCAACAATCACCAAGGAAACTTCTTTTTTTTTTTTCTCAGTTTTTCTTTTACATGTGTTTTCACATTAGGACTAGAGGTGCTCTAGCATGTGTTCAGGATCACTAGCGTTAAGCCAACAGGACTTCTTCTAAGGTCAGGGAATCCAGGCTAGCAGATCCTGAGGAAGGATGTGGGGCTGTGGTTGTTCAGGTGCATTGATTTATTTTCATATCAGTTCTGTACCTTCTTCCTCCTGAGTGAACTGAGTAAAAAAAATTCCTTTGAAAGACAACCATTGATGGCTGCAATGACATTGTGTGTTCAAAGTCTTGACAATGCACCTACCATTTAAAACACACACACCTTTGGGTTTTCATTCTCTCTTAGCCCTGTCCTGTGTCATGATTTCAATGTGTATCTGGAATAAACCTGACACTACATCATAGGGATTTGTATTACCAAGATCTCATAGCACAGGTGAACATTGCAAAGATTAAACTTTCAACAAGATATCTGTTCTCTAAAAGAAAATGATGCTTTCCTTATTTGTGGTTGTTATTTACAAAGGATAGAGAATGAAAGGAAAAGGCATTTGGATTTCAGAGCTGTAAAAGCTAATTCACACAAGAAAATTATCAGATGGTGCCTTTCAGATCTAACAGCTCATAAGTTCTAAAGTGTGCTAAACTCAACCACTGCCATTTAAGTCCAAGTCCTTTATGGACAAGTCTGCAAGAGCACCTGAACAACTCAAATTTAGCCATTACCCAAACTGTCTATCAAAGAATTCTTTAATACACATGAAAATGACATATTTGGAGACCTCCATTTTCTCAGAAGAACTGCAATCCCTCCCTTTTTCTTCAGTGATTGCTGCTTCACCCCTTTCTCTCTCATAAAAACATAGTTCTGTTGAGGCCTTTTCTTTGTATCTGAAGTTGGCGTTAGTAGAAATAGGTAATTGTGGTGTGCATGTGCAACTTCTAAATGGTTTTCTGTATATGTGTGTCCCCTGAACTGGTTAGGGCTCTGGTCACTGAAGGGCACTGTCCCTTCCTTATGGCCTGATAAGAACTGGACTTACACATCTGAGCAAGTATAGGACCAAATCCTCAACTGGTATAAATCATCCTACATCAGTTTATACCAGCTAAGGATGTGCCCCACAGGATTTATCAAGATATGTAAATAGCATAGGTTATATTCAAACTTTGATTATACCACCTTCTGCTGGTGTAACGCAGGAATGTGGTGGATTTTCCACACCCAAGTGACCCAGTTTTGCTAAATACCCAGAACCCCTTCTCCGCAAATTGGTGTTGGCTAGAAAAGGGGCATCGCCAGGGCACCTAGGAGATGTGCTAATTCAGTGCAGTATATCACTGTGCATCTCCTATGAGGTCCCAGATATAAATTAAAGCTGCTCTGGTAGAACCCAGCAGGAGGGCAGTGGATGGCAGGTTGCTGTCTTCTCCAGGTGATGCAGCTGTCATTGATGCATGGGGGCGATTTGCCTCATTCTTGCAACAGGGAGGATAAATCAGGCCCGATGGTGGGGTCAGACAGACCTGCACACAGACACACATACAGAGCATTTACTTCTTGAATTAAACAGCTGGAGCAGAATACCAGCATTTTTTTCCTAACAAAGGCTGAGCACTGGCCCTGCTGATTGAAATAACAGAGGAAAATGTTTCCATTTGTTTCACACAAAAAACAAAATCTAAAAAAGAAAAACTATTAATTCAAGGTTGGATTCAGACCCACTCTACAGTACTCCATCAGCACCTTTATATCAATGCCCTGCTCCCCAGCTTACACCCACACGGCAGCATGCCAAGTGTTCTATCCATTTGCTTGTCTACCGTGAGAACAATTGGGGTTCACCAATTGCTGGGAATACGAACAACATTAATCATTAATAGGGATGAATAATAGATTTAATGTGTATGGCCTTGGACCCAGTTTTGGAACAGTGAAGAAGCGGTTAGAGGGGAATAAGCTGTCATGTGAAATGAGGCAGTGAAACTGCTGCAAGAGTCTGTACTAAAATTGCTTAGGTACAGACTCATAATGGACATGTTTGCTGTGTTGGACCCAGACTTGTGACCAGGTGTGTACACACACACACACTATATGAATATGTGGTCACAAATGGCGAGGTCAGCAAGCGTCTAAAGAAAGGGTCACATCTGGCTCCAGAAGCTGTAGAATGCTGATGATTGGTGACACACTTAGAAGTGCTGACCTGTCCTGCTAATCTAGGAGATTATGTGTTTTTCTGGAAAATGACCATATCTAGATTCCTATTGGCCTGTATCAAATGTCTCTAAACTGGGCCCAATGTCAGTTTGTCAAGGGACTATGAAGGAGATGCCATCGGGGAAAGTAACAGAGAAGCAAACACCAAAATATAACTTGCAAGACCAAAACACAAGGGCATTGCTTCCTGAATTTCAAAGCCAAATCATCATCAAGCCAAAGCATCTGAGAGAGTGAGAAGCATAGGAGTATGGGATATGGAAGGATTAATGGCCAAGCTAAAAGGACCTGGGATGCGGTCAGGGGTGAAAGTAACTTAAAGGACTTACTGGTACTCTGGAGCCCTTATGAGAGTCCGGGGCCTGAACTGGAAGAGGCATGGTCTCTACTGGAAGAAGTGGGGCCTTTAAACCCCAGGCGCTTTAAATCAGGATTTAAAAGGCCCGGGGCTGGGGCAGCCCTGGAGGTGATTTAAAGGGGCCTGGGACTCCAACTGCTGCTACTGCAGTGGAACCCTGGGCCCTTTAAATCACCACCAGAGCCCCATGGCTGCTACCCCAGGGCTCCAGCAGCAAGGCGTGGGTGGCGATTTAAAGGGCCCCAGAGGGTAGCAGCAATGGGAGCCTGGGCCCTTTAAATCACCACCCAAGCCACGCTGCTGGAGCCCTGGGGTAGCAGCGGCAGCCGGGGGCTCAGGCGGTGATTTAAAGGGCCTGGGACTCAGGCTGCCGCTACCACCCCACGCCCTTTAAATCATCCCCGGAGCCCTGCTCCCGAAGCCCTGGGGTAGCGGCTGTGGGGCTCCGGCAGCTATTTTAAGGGCCAGCACAGTAGCGGTTGCTGCAGCCCTGGACCCTTTAAATAGCCGCTGGAGCCCCACTGCCACTACTCCAGGGCTCCGGGGATGATTTAAAGGGCCGGGGAGGTAGCTGCGGCAGGAGTCCTGGGCCCTTTAAATCACTGCCCGAGCCCCACCACCGCTTCCCCAGGGCTCCAGCAGCAGGGCTCTGATGGCAGTTTAAAGGGCCTGGGGCTCCAGCTGCTGCTGGGATCCCCAGGCCCTTTACATTGCCACCAGGGGAAGCCGATCCACCAGGGAAAGCTGTTGCCGGTACACCGTTCCGGGGCGTACTTTCACCTCTGGATGCAGTAACACTGAATTACTCATAAGAACATGAGCTCAAAAGAACGTCCATACTAAGTCAGACCGATGGTCCGACTAGCATCCTGTCTTCTGACAGTAGCTGGTGCCAGATGCTTCAAAGGAAATGAACAAAACAGGGAAAATATCGAGTAATCCATCCCCTTTTGTCCAGTCCCAGCTTCTAGTAGTTGTAGGTTTAGGGCGGCATTTCTCAAATGCTGCCACCATGTCCACATGCAGCCACAAGGAGCTTTTCTTGCGGCCATAGCCTACTGGGCAGTGATGTGGGGGACGGGGAAGCAGCCCTTCCCCAGGCCCGCCAGCAGGGGTTGGGCCCTGTCACAACTTTGGAGCCACAAACGCTGGAGGAGCAGGCAATCCAGTGTGAGTTTCCCACCTTCCCCGGGGACAGTGGAGCTCAGGTTTCCAGCTTCTG
The DNA here is from genome assembly GCF_020497125.1 of Mauremys mutica. Classification (NCBI taxonomy): domain Eukaryota; kingdom Metazoa; phylum Chordata; order Testudines; family Geoemydidae; genus Mauremys; species Mauremys mutica. Next base: position 126,554,462 of record NC_059073.1, on the reverse strand, counting down.
CCCTGGGGTGATGGGCGGCAGGCTCCGACTGTGGGGCTTTAGGCTCTGGCCACATGGTAGCGAGCATCAGGCTCCAGCCATGGGGCTTTGGGCTCCAGCTCCAGGCTCACCCTTGCCCCCCCACCACCACCACCACCCTTGGCCCCCACTGTGTCCTATGGCCCTGGGCTTTGGCTGTGTAGTGGCAGGCTCCAGTCCCCAGCCACAGGGCTTGGGATTTCAGGCTCCGGCCCAGGGCTCGCCACCCACCCACCCCCATTGCCCCTGGCCCTTGTTGCCTCCCTATCCACCTCCCCATCCAGGGCTTAATTTGTCCCCCAGTTTACCGGGACTGAGTAAATCTATTGTGAAAAGTGATATTTGTATGTTTGTTAAAAACGCTTTTCATTGCCTCCCCGCTAACTAGCAAGTCGACTTCTGTGAAAAGAGATATTAACAAACATACAGATATCACTTATCACAGCAGCAGACTCACTAGTTAGCAAGTCTAAGAAAGAAAGAGCAACCAAAAAATGAAAGAAGCAAAAACAAAAGAAAGACAAGAATGTGCAAAGCACCTTATTTGTGTTTCTATTCTGTTTTGGTCCAGTAAAGAATAGACACAACTGTACTTTATTTTTGAGTTTGCAAAAAACCCCACAATCCTACCATAAATGTGCAGGACTCACTCTGCGGCACCTCCTGCTGGTCATCTCAGGTAATTAGCTCTTCAACCGAGGAGCGCCCCCTGTCAGCCAGTGATCCGCTACCACTGCTGGCCCCCATGTCCCTTCCAGGACCCCAGTGCCCCTTTAACTGGGTGCTGCCCCTGGCAGTACCCCCACAGTTCTGGGTCTCCCCCTCCCAGTCTCCATCTAGCCCCTGTTCACTGGGGCAAACTGCAGTATAAGCCACTCATCACAGGCAAAGGGGTTTGGGCCTGCTGCCTCTGGCTACCCGTGGGCTGCCCCCTGCAACCAGTACCTAATAGGCCTTACCAGGCCTGCAGCCTGGGGCTTTCCTAGACCGGAGCTCCCTTGGTCTTTCCCCAGCCCCATTCAGATACCTGATTAACCTCCCTGCAGCCCGGCCCTTCTCTCTCTGAACACAGACTGTCTGCTTGCGCACCTGGCTTAAGCCTTTATAGGGCCAGCTGAGCCCTGACTGGGGCATGGCCCCAGCTGAGCCTGCTTCCTCCCAACCAGCCCAGGCGTCTTGCCCTTCCACAGCCCTCTCCTGGGCTGTTTTAAACCCCTCCAGGCAGGAGCGGGTAATCACCCCACTACACTTACATAAAGAAATTACAATGATTTGAACATGTATATGTGCTACTTCTTTCGGAAAAACAAATTTAATTATCATATATACCTGTTCATAAGCCGAATTTTTTTTAGTAAAAAAGGGAAGCACCAGAGAAGGGGGTTGGCCTATGAATGGATATAGAGAGGGAAAGGTGGGACACAGCCCCTCCCCACAACAGAGGGAGCAAGGAGAGGCAGCACAGCCAGCAGAGACAGAAGGGAAGAGGCAGGGCCAGAGTCTCTCCACTTCTGGCCACGCTGCTCTCCCCCCAGCCTCCGAAACAGCTGCAGCCATGCTGCTCGGCACTGCCCCCCAGAGCAGGCTGTGGCCGCGCTGCCTGGCCCGCCAGAGCACGCTGCGGCCGTGCCGCCCGGCCCAGCCCGCTGGAATATGCTGCGGCCTCACTGCCCAGTCTGGCCCACCGGAGCAGGCTGCGGTCGCGCTGCCCAGCCTGCCGGAGCAGCTCCAGCCAGGTCAGAGACATCCTCCCCTAGCTGTCCCCAGATAAGGTGCGAATGGATGGGATGGGTCATGTGGGATTTGGTCACAGGGATTATTCCTCGACCCCCAGCTTCTCCCTCCAAAAAACATTTCCCCACCAGTTGCTGTCCCGGCCCATCAGGGTAAGCAGCTGGCTCTTTGTTTACTTAGGTTTACCTCTGTGCCTGCGGACACTCGAGGTAAACAAACCATCTCAGCCCACCAGCGGCTTATCCTGATGGCCTGGGAGCCAAAGTTTGCTGACCCCTGAATTATAGGGTCGCCTTATGAATGGGCTGATTGGTTTACCCGCCGCGTCCACAGGTTCGGCCGATCGTGGCTCCCACTGGCTGCGGTTCGCCGCTCCAGGCCAATTGGGGCGGCAGGAAGCGGCGGCCAGCACATCCCTCGACTCACACCACTTCCCACCACTCCCATTGGCCTGGGACTGCATTCATGAGAGTGCTCCCACCAATTTTTAGATTTCTGGATTTTCAGGGTTTAGGCACCTAGCTCCTTTAAGGCACCTATGAAAATCCCAGCTTCACTTACTATGCATTTGGTCTGACAGCCAATCCAGTTGTTTCAGATAGTCATATGAGATACAGTAAAATAGTTCTGCACTGATATTTTAGCTAATTAATACACTGAGTTCCCAAACACCTGATCAGCTGGAGGTTGAGAAAGGGTCACTTTAAATGTCTTGTTTATTGTTTTGTTATCTGTTTTTCTATTATTTTGAAAAAAAATAAGGAAAACACTTTTTTGTAAAGAAAAAGGATCGTGTGACTTATATTTTCCTACAACACCCACAAAGCAAAATATTCCTCTGCCTGAATGACTGATTTTTGGATTAAAGAAACAATAAACAAAAGAAAATGTAACTATAAAATCTCATGAGGGAAAGAAAGTCAGAACACAGTGACTGGAACATTCTGCTTCAGAACTGAAAGACAAAAATGTCAGGTGCCTCACAACCACCAGCACTGAGACTCATCTGTATTTAAAAGTGCAGCATAGAGAACAGAGAATGATCACATCTTACTTCAGTTACTTAGATAGGTACATCACAATGACCTGGTCTGTAAGAGACCACTAGCACTGGACAAGTCTGAAACTACACCATCTCTCGGGCAAAAAGGCCCTGGATTTAAGTTACTTAAATGGATTCCACATTTGAGGCTTGATTTTAAAGATACTGCTGAGAACTTGCCACCTATACAGAAGTCAGTAGGGGCTGAGATATACAAAGTATAGATAGCTAGATAGATCCTTTCAGGATCATACCGTTACTGCAGCATTTCTGGCACATCTCAGCTGGGAAAAATAAAAAAGCTGTATTTCACAGCTGTGATATCATCCTCACAAGCTATATTTCACCAAGAGCTGCTATAAAACCTCTCCCATGACATCACAACTGTGAAATATAACTGGCTTCAAGTGCAGAAAACTCCCCCTCAGGAATAATTGTTTCCTGGCAATTGACAGAGGACTGTTCCTTTAAATGGCTGGTGCGAGCCCTGTCCATGTTGTTCTGCTCTTGCCAGCACTTCTGAGGAAGGGTTATGTACAGGAGCATGGAGATAATGCCCCTCTGCAGGATTTGTCCACAGGGGTAATGAAAGAATGATGGGGATGCCTGAGAAAATGATGATTTCCACTATCCTGTGCCCCAGCGGCACATCCAGACTGCACTAATGGCTAAATAATAGGTTTACTCATATGCTGTGCTCCATACCTCAGACCCTTCCTCCCCAATAAGGGGACCCATGTGCACACAGACAGAACTAACTTATCATCAGTCATTTCACATCTGCACTCGGAGCAAATATCATGACAAGCTTGCTGTCAAATGGCAGCTTGCCAGAGCTGAAAACAGCCACGGTACTAATTAACTCACCTGTAGAATTTGCAATCACACTCTAAAGCTTGCTGCCAGGAAGACTCCTGACCAGAAAATGAGAACTGCAAATGCCATGGGAGATGGAATATTCTATTTCATACCACACTGGAGAACAGACCCATTTGAATGGACCAAACTCAGAGGTCGTGCATGAGTAGGAGTGTACATTGCTACAGTGGTGAGTAGGGGGAGTCTTAGGGCAGGGTTTCTCAAACAGGGGATGCTGCTTGTTTAGGGAAAGCCCCTGGTGGGCCGGGTCGGTGTGTTTACCTGCCCCCTCCGCAGATCCGGCCGATCACAGCTCCCCCTGGCCGCGGATCGCTGCTCCGGGCCAATGGGAGTTGCTGGAAGTGGCGGCCAGTAAGTCCCTCAGCCCGTGCCGCTTTCAGCAGCTCCCATTGGCCCGGAGCAGCAATCCGCGGCCAGTGGGAGCCTCGATCGGCCGGTCCTGTGGACAGGACAAGTAAACACACCAGCCCGGCCCGCCAGGGGCTTTCCCTACAGAAGCGGCGACCCCTGTTTGAGAAACCCTGTCTTAGGGTATATCTATGCTGCAGTCAATGGGGTGATTATAGCTCAGGTAGGCATACAAACACCAGCTTTAATCTAGCTAGTGCACCTAAAAACAGGAGTGACACTGTGGTGGCCAAGGCTTAAGCACAGGATATATAGGCCCACCCAGAATACTGGGAACATACTTGCATTCTTAGTATGCACTGAAGCCTGTGCTGCCATGTCTTCCCTGCTATTTTTAGCCATTCTAGGTAGATTAAAGCTACCTGAGCTGCAATCACACCTTCAGCTGCAGCATAAATATATCTATAGTGAGTCTAGAGGGCATTTAAGGTGGTGTAACATACACATTGTGCGGACTGGAAGAAGGTATAAGTTATACCAGTTTCAGTCTCTGTCTGTCTGCCTAGCTTCCGTTCTCGGCATTTATATTAGTATTGCCTTACACATTCCAGAACTTGAGACACATAATTATTTCTCTTTCTCACCGTCTAGTCCTCCAATCAGTGGGGCATCTTTCTTTGCATTTGGAGAGAGGGTGCATATGTTCAGCGGGTATATTTTCTGATTGCTACATCTGTGATTGATGGGGCAAATTCAGCCCCAGCCTAAGTGGACACAACTCCCATGGACAGCAGGGCTGAAGTGTTCCTGTTTGTCTAATGAATGTTAATAAGAGTTCAGTGCAAAACTCCCCTATGCATCAAGAGGGGACTAGACACTGTGTCTCAGTATCAAACATTCCCTTTTCATTCCTCCTGTTAAAAATGTCTTAGCACAACACAGACTTTTAACTATTTATTGTATGTTACTTGCAGACTAGTAAAAGGGCATTATTTTAAACAGGCTTGCTCCACTATCAGGTATTCCTCTAAAATAGCTAAATGGTATTTTTTCATATATAGGAAAGGATTTAATCAAAAAGAAATGTAAGAGATTTGGGGTTATTTTGTGAAGTTTATAGAATAGTGACAGATTGAAAACAGTGGCTAACACCATCCAACTCAGTCGCTGCATCTGAAGGACCAAATTCTGCCTTACTTACATCTTTGGAAGAAAAGAGACTTCAGTTCAGGGCAGAATCTGATCCTTAATAGATGCCATTACCTGAATAGAGCTTTGTGAAATGTTTACAACAAAAACCAAAAACCTTATTCTCTCCTTGTTTTAGATTTTGAGATAATATTGAACCATCATCATAAAAATCTTCCTTTGCAAACATTTTGAGAGATGATACGCTGAATTTTAAGCAAACTCAGAATGATTTGTGGTTTTGTATTGAGATTAAGCAAAATAAATTGTTGCAGTTTCTTTGAAAAACCAGGTGAAACTCAGCCATTTCATAAATGTTTTATTCTGGATTTGTTTGAACTCGAACTAGGCAAACTAGTCACTCCAAAAAACATTTTGTAGGAAATGTCTTTCTCATTTGTGTTCAGTATTCCTACATGTTCCCTGTTCATTACTCATGTCACACAATATCATTTCTGCTCCCAGATTGGATGTCTGAAACTTTTTAAAAAATAAAAGAGGAAAATTGCGAATAACACACTTGTGCAACACATTTTCGGGAAACACCTATTTATTCATGCTGAAATTCATGAATTTTTTAGGGTTTATGATAATTTTCACAATTCCTCAGTGGATGGCCAACTAAGGAATAACAAAGATAATATCAAATAATGACTGTCAAGACCCCACAAATCATAGTGAACCAACTCCATGCTTTTATTCATAGATAGATATAGGTATTTAACTATTTAACTAGCTCTAGTTTGGACCTAAGACTCAAAATGAAACTTAGGCGATAAAATACCAGGTAAATCAAAATATTCAGCAAATGCCCTGAAAAGCAAAATCACTGAGTTTCACACATGTCTAGTACTCAAGAAAGATTGACAACTGTGCCAACTTATCCAATTATTTCACTAACCCTTTCACCTAGACTGGCGCCCTGGGGTGAAATCTGGCACAACTGAAGTTAATGGCAAAACTCCCATTGACTTTAATATGACCGGGATTTCACCTCTGATATAGTAATTCTGTCCTAATCAGGTTCTTTGACTACATCCATCACCACGGTTTCTGTACCCCTTCCAGTAGTGTATTTTGTGATGTAACCAGTACCTCTCACATGCTGTGTGATCTGACCGAGACCACCAAAATCAGCTGAATCCTGAAATCCAGACATGAAAGAGACAGTGAAGTAACCCATGTCAGTTCATCAAAACAATAACCCAAACTAGTAGTTTTAAGTAATGGAAGAAAGAGAGAAAATAAGTAGCAGAGCTGCTTCCTCCTACTCAGCTCAGATATTACATTCAGTTTATTTGAAGGACCACTTGCAGCATTTTAGAACTGAAAGCAGCTTAGAGCTTTTCAGCAATTACAATTACTGATCTACCTTTTTGGCTTATTTGCTCTAGCTCTGAATGTTAAGTACCTCTGCAAATGCTTGATACGTTGTCATTTTTTCTTCCAGAGATCCTTTGAGACTGCAAAGAACATTAAAAAAGGAAGAAGGAATGAACCTGGATTCAGTGCAGTAAAGTAGATTGCTTTGAGGCCAAGAAAGAAATCACTGCGTAGACCCGTTTGTGCTGTCATGATGATAACTTACCATTGCTTCTGGCTGCTGTTCTGGGTTGGTCAGCCTCACCAAAGTTTTTCATCTCCGTTATCCAAAAGGACTAGGGGCTTTCCAGAAAAGGAAAAGGTTTTGGAACTGTCTGGAAATAACAGGAAGGAGTTTACTCGTTCCAAAAGGAGCTGGATGTGGAATCAGTTCTTTCTCTTGGAGGAATACACAGGCTCTGATTATCAATATGTTGGAAAGGTAGGAGTCTTTTATGCAAAGTTATGTTCTGATTTTGAAAGCTTTAGGAATCCAGTTGTTGTGAATGGGCAGGAATGATGCACTGTACGTTTCCAGGTGCTGCTTCTCCTCTGATCACTTTGTTATGATGAGCAGTTCAGATGAGACGTGAAGCTGAGCTACCCTAAATACAATACAGAGAAATGAAAATGCTCCGATCTCACAAATGAGGCCCACAGACATTCATATGTGTTTATTCTAGAGCTTTTGATTTATTTATTTTTTTTGTCTTAAAATAAGGAATGCAAAGCGTTTGTATTAGGAAATTCTGGGCCAGATTCTCAGCTGATGTAATCTGCCATCTCGCCATTGACTTTAATGGAGTTATACCAATGTATACCAAATGAGTATCTGGTCCAAGATATTTTAACTATATGTATAATGAATGTATGTGCGGTCTCTGTGAAGTGAGCCAACATCTGTGTCAAGATTATAAACAAAGAGGCTCAAACTAGAGAGCACTATACCCTTGAAGTGCCCTTATTTTGACAAGAGTTCTTTCCACTTGGTCAAAAAGTAACTCTTTCACTGCTCATTCCCCACTTCAGCTTCTCTGCTGCTGCCATTTTCTTACGGTGTTGGAAAGCTCCACTGAAATCTCAATGACTCGCTGAGGCACACACAGTCCGTAGGGCACTACTGGAAGAGCATTTGACACGATGAGCTCGGCACATTAGGAAGCAACAAAACAATTCAAACGCTTTCTGTGATCAAAGTATGGTAATAGTTAGCCCCTTCTTCCTGACTATATCTGCTCCCCGTGTGCTGTAGAGTCACATCTACTCCCTTCACTGAGACTATAGAGAAAACCCAGTTATGGAAGAGCACGATTGATGGTGCCTACAGCAATATAGAATCTATAAAATTGCCAGCTAAGTCCTGAATGCAAAAGCTAATGATAAACAAGGCAGAAAGAACATAGTTTAATTTTCTGATCCAAGGTGGGGCTGTGCCTGATCTAGCTTCCTCTCAGGAATCCCGGACAAGACCATGGGGGCTTGTAGTTTGATCTCCCTCTTCAGAGCTTAGATCATTCCCATCAGAGTAAGTGCCTGCTCCTGATGCTTGTTGATCAGCTGTTCAGCCAGAGGTGGATATGACATCCCACGACCAGCTGAAAGTCATGATTCTAGTAAAGGAAGATCTATTCACCTGCTGCAGTATTGCTCCAACCAGGATAATCAGCATTCATGAAAAGTCCTCCCAACTAGGGTATATAGGAGTGAGCCAAACAGAGTGAGTGGTCGGGGGGAGGAGGAAGGGAGGGAGGGAGAGAGAGAGGGGGAGAGGGAGGGGATAAAGAAGCCAGGATAGAGGAGAGCTAAGAAGAAAGGAGGATGAGGAAGAAGCTTGGGGGGAAGAAGGAATCAAGAGGAGAGAGAATGAGAAGGAAGTTAGAGATGAAGAAAGGGGGGGCAAATGAATGGGACAAAAATTTAGAGTTGGGAAAGAGAAGTTACCCATAGGCAGAACAAAAACTAAAAAGACTAAAGATGAAACAGTGAGAAACAAGAACAAAAGAAAAATCCAAGGGAACATTAATCTTTTTTGTTAATAGAGTCATAAGGTTGTGGAAGAAACCTATCACTATAAATACACACTGTATATATGAATAGAGTAGAGGCAGGTTCTACATACTGCCCTTTGAACGGTAAGTTCTGACATCAAGCCCACACAAATCCCAATAGCCCTCTTCTCCCCTGTGTAGAATTCAGGTAAATGTCATTGACTTCCATCCTGTACGGGGAAAGAATAGGACTGTGGGATGAGTTTGCAGAGTGTCAGTCACAAAAAAGCCTCTTTGGACCCATAAACCAAGCGAGTCTGATGTGGAGTCACTGAGAAAGAATAAATGTGGAGTGCCAGAATGTTATTTTTAGAGTTACTCTTCTGTCTGGAACTGGCGATTTACTATACTTACTGTGGCAAAGCATGGAGATGACACATGATATATAAATGTCATTGATTCCGTGTCCCTGGGCTGTTCAGAAGTGGCCTTTCACACATCCTTTGAGTGCCAGAGCTGCTCACACCCTTGTCGTTGCACAATTAGCCAAGAGGCATGAAAGAGCAGCCATTTGTTTTCAGACACAGTTGTGTGTTTGAGTAAGGGTAAAAGACAGAAATAGCTGAATGGCTACAGACAAGGTAACCAGGCAGTTTTAGTGAACAATTAGATTTGACTGGTGGGGATAGATGAAGATTAACAAACTTACTTTTATTTAGCATGTTTTATCTAAAAGGGTGTGAGCCTTAACTGGTGACTTGCAAAGGTGAAAAAAATAGGATTTTTAAAAAATGTTTTGCTTCTGCTGTATAAAGACAACAATCGCACAGTGTGTGTATAGGGGAGAATTTGGCTCATATTTTATGTTAGAAATTCTATTGTGTCTACTCTGTTTTTCTGGGAAACTACAGATGGCTGGGGAACTGGTTGGACTTTGACATAAGAGACATCAGACACATGAAATCTGATTTAACTGGGAGGGAAAAAATGGTTTTACTCAGATTGTTTGAAAACCTCTTTTTTGTTTAACATCTATTTAACTCAAACACCTGAATACAAAACTAGGAGAAAAGCTGTCTACCTTAAAGATTCCACACCTCTGCCCCTTCATTTATCTGTATACACTACAAGATCATCATTACAGGAGGAGAGTGGTTTTGTGGGCAAAAGGGGGGGGGATCACTTGGGATTGAGGTGGGAGAGGGGAAAGGAATCTTGAAGTAAAAGAGAAAAACAGAGGAAGGAGTCAGAAAGGGGAAAGAATATTGGGAGTGACGCTGGGTAGCTAAAGGCAGGGGTGGTAGGAGAGGGGCAAGATGAAGGGAAACCCAATCACCAATGGTAACACAACAAACATGGGGAAAATATATCCAGCCCCCAAATTTCAGAGTTGATGGAGGCTGTGAAGCCTCCTGCCAGCTACTGTTACTGAGCCCCCTACCCCTGGTAGGTCTATCTGGGTCCAGTGGAGGAGAGGTCAAGGGAAACTGGAAGACCTTGATTTATCTCTAGCTGTTCGCTGGCTGTGGCTGCTTTTGGAAAGGAACACAGATGTGGTCCTTCCAAGAACATGTTAAGACATATGAGAGGTATGGGAGGAAGTATGCACTGCCTCTAACCATGCTCTGCCTATTCCATGAATCAATCAAATACGTGGGATAAAATCCTGCCCTGGGATTTTGCCACTGAATTCAGTGAGTCAGGAATGGATTCCCCCTCATTCTCTGGGTCTGTCAATGCACCATCATTGAGGAGCAGTAAATTCACTTTTAAGATAAAGGTCTAAGTGTGAGAGAGGGGGACAATAGGGCTCGGGGAGCAGGAAGGACATTATAGACTAGTTTGGGTCCAGATTTTCACAAGAGCTCAGCATCCACCATCAGGGGCAGGTTTGGGTGAGTTAAGGTGGGAGCTAAGCACTTTTAAAAACCTGCCCCTGATGGTGGACGCTGAGCTCTTGTGAAAATCTGGCTGTTAGTGTCACAATTTCAGCTGTCTGGTGCTTGTTAGTATTATTATAGGGTGACCAGATGTCCCGATTTTATATGGACAGTCCCGATTTTGGGGTCTTTTTCTTATATAGGCTCCTATTATGCCCCTGCCCCTGTCCCAATTTTTCACACTTGTGGTCTGGTCACCCTATATTATTATGGTTTGTACTGTGGAGCCCTAGGCATATACCAGGACCGCCTTGTGCTAGGCATTGTACAAACATACTGTCCCTGCCCCAAAGAGCTTACAATCTAAATAATTTTGAAAATATGTTCCATATTTAGGTGCCTGAAAGAGCATGGAGCTTTTTTCGAAGTTGGGCCCTAGTTTTGTGTGCTGAGCACTTGACAATGAGCCCTCCTAAGCTTTCATATCACACAGAGTGTAATTTTGCAAGTGCGGAGTACACCCAATTCCCATTGACATCAGTGGGTGTTGCTTGTATGTAGTGGCTGTATGCTCAGCTCCACAGTTCTTATTATCCAGTTACTGCACGTCTGTGTTTCATTCCTGTATATTCAAGAAATGAAGACTTAAAAAAACAAAAGTCTCCGTTAGTCCTAGACATAATCACAGAAGGAACTTTTAGAAAAGTTCTGGGCTGGAATTATTCATTGTGCTGCTGACTAACTTGCAAGCTGTGGCTATTTGCTGGAGTGTGATTGATGGGTAGGGTGACACTTTAACCTGAAGATGTCTTTTCTTCTGGTTCAAGAATTATGACACTTGGCAGGGACTCAGTCCCAAAATAAAATACAAGGAGTATGTGAGCATAAAATACCCAGTGCCACTTTACAACCTAAAGCATAAATCAGCATAAATCTGAGTTAGGTTTAAAAAGGTACCTCCTTAGTGAGACTTAACAGGGTTAGGGGAAATGCTCCTTTAAATTCCAGGGGGAAGTTGGAGTGTGGGTGCAGTCATGGAAATATACATTTTGTTAAGACTGAAATAGAGGATGAGCATGGAGATAACATGGATACTGTGTACAATTTGTACATAGTTTATGCCTTTAACAAGGCAGTGTCATGGGCTGCATGATGTCCACCAGAAATAACATCTGCAGCATATGTCCATTCATTGGCAGGATAAGTAGGTTTGGTAAAGCATACACTTGCAAGTTGCTTTCCAATAAGGGAAGAAGAGGATGCCTCTTCTTTTTGACTGAAGAAATATCTGAACAAATCTTAAACCTTATTTGTCCACCAAGGAATAGCTTCCAGCACTGGTTGGATTTTTGATAACATGGAGGACAATTGTAGAACTGTGTTGTCACATTCTGGCAGTCTGGCACCCAAAAGAACTTCTAGCCTTGCTTTTCATCATCACTATGTCTTATTGATGTTCATCTCAGTCAAGCAGCATGTTTGCCTGTAAGCTATGGGATGTTACTACCCGTACACCCCATCATAAACAATCATCTTCTACTGACAACTCTATTTTTCTAGAAAAATAAAGTCAAAGTCTCTCCTCTACCATGTGGTTTTACAATGTAGAAAGAATCTATTACATTACTTTGGCCAAAACAAGAATCTTTTTGTTTAGGTTAATTTCTACCTCCTTGGCTGTAATAGGAAGGACCTCTAGGAAAGAAGGAGAGATGCTACACTGAGTTTACCTTTGGTTGTGTCTCTTTCAGAGGCAATTGGAATAGCATGTTCCCCTGAAGACTTGTACCTGACCATTATGTTTTGCAATAATCCACAGAAAGCCAGTTAGAATTTCAAAAGCAGGGAATTTCATCTTTACACACGCCAAAGAAATGTGCTGCCCTATTTGTGTGTTTCCAAAAATAGTGGAAGTGTAAGATTTTCCTGGACTTTGTAGCAGCCAGCATAATCTCCTGATTGGAGAAGGATCAGGATCCAGTTCCAAAAGCTCAAGACTTATTTTCTGAACTGGAAGGAGAGGCAAAGTTTTTACAACATCTGATGTATCCAAACTACATTACAAAGAAAAAAAATTGATTACTGTGAGCACACACAAAAGGCTCTCAGAGGTGAAGCACAGAACTCGCAACCCAGGAAGAGAGAGCTGTTCTGGGAGATGGAAAGGCCCCAATGTAACCTGGACAGCACTGGGAGCCTGCCTATGTTATGGTAGCCTCCCTGGGGCTACCTTATGGGCCACAGAGCTGCCAGGAATCTCCATAGTGCTGTGGTTCCACTTACGACACATTCCTCCCACCATCAGCCCCTGCACACCACCTATGCCAGGCCTTGAAAGGGCGCGTGGGGGCGGGATCCTTGGAATGCAGCCTCATGACTGTCTACCCCATCTGCCTCCACTGGGGAAATCCTCCCATGTCTGGATACAGAGATTTTCAGGCCTTTTTATGCCTCTCTAACCTTTTTACCTGGTGAGGATCTCATTCGTAGGGTTTTATGTGCTTTTCAAAACAGCGTACAAATGTTCGTTAATTACAGTAGTATATATGATGCCCTTGTGAAGTAAGTATTACCATCAGCCTTTTTCCAATGGGGAAACTGATTCACAGAGAGGTTAACTGACCTGCCAACAACCATGGTGCAAATGAGCAGCAGAACCAGGATTAGAAATTAGGAGTTCCTAGCTGCTGATGCTTTTATTCAGGCTAGCGTGCCTCTGTTTTGCTTCAAAGGCTGAGCAGGGGTAGAACAAATGCCCTGGACACTTCTGCACTTCCTTTATTCTTCCTCTCCATCATTCATATTTTATGTTCCATTTGACTTTCCCAGCTGCCCTTCATTCCCACATTGAATCGTACACATACACACATATGCACCTTTGAGGTATATTCCTCTTTGAAAGATTTACTCATGTCGATGGAAGCTCTCTGCATTGTTGGCTCCTGTGGAATAGAGAGAACTTTTGAAATAAGGGACAATTGAGAGGTCGGAGGCCCAGGCAGAGAATCTAGAAGCAGTTTGCAAATTTCAGATTGTCCCAGTTGTGCTAAGAAAGTGAAGAATGAGCCAAAGGATGGGGAAGGTGGATATATGGTTCAGAAAATAACAGGGCAGGAAATGAAGATCCTTCACTATATCTGATCCTCCTTGTTATTGATCTATTGTCAATTTGTGTACTGCAGCCATCCTAGATTCTAGGTGCATTACAGCATTGTATAAAACAGTGGTTCCCAAACTTGCCTTCAGAGATGGGCACCAGGCCAACAGCCGCCACTCTCCAGCTGCCCAGCTCTGAAGGCAGCACAGACATAAGGGTGGCAATACCACAACTCCCCCCCCCCCCAAAAAAAACCTTGACTCTCCTGCAACTCCCTTTTTGGGCAGAAGCCCCAGTTTGAGAAATGCTGGTGTCCCATCCTCCTCCTCTCCCCCCTGAAATCTGTATAGTATAGGGTAAAAGCACACAAAGGACCAGATTTCATAGGGGGAGATCAGATTTCATGGTCTGTGATGTGTTTTTCATGGCCATGAATTTGGTAGGGCCTTATGTATGGTGCAGCCCTCCTCTAGAATTCCAGCCACAAAAATGCCTTAAAAGACAGCTAAAAATGCATTCATATTTTCCCTGGTACACAGCATCATACAGTGCATGGAAAAACTGCATGACTGCAAGTGAAATCAAAGTCTTAGATTATTTAGTTTGTAATCTCTTTGGGGAAGGAGCCATCTTTTTGTTCTGTGTTCGAATAGCACAGAGCACACTGGCATCTTGCTCCATGATAGGGCTCCTAGGCACCACCACAATGCAACTAATAAATTAAGAATGATCATAATGTCATAAATGCAGTATACGCAGAGAGCATGGTTACTAACTTGTAAAGAGTCTCTCATTTCAGGCTCAAAGTTCCCTCCATTGCTCAACTGTTATTCCATTGTTAGTGAGGTTTAGGGAAACTTTGTTTTAAAAATGAAGTCCCAGCATTTCCAGCTACATCCTTTACTTTTGTTGTTCCTGTTTTCCTCCTTTGGGGACCTTGGTTCACACAGGGGCAACAGTAGATTGAGAGCTCTGGCCAGTCAGCATAACATTTCAAAACATAAACTTGAAAAATGTGCTGTAATGTGACTAACTGCTGTCAATCTCAATGGACTAATGCAGACTGCAGCTTGCCGACCAGCGACTCCTTTTTGCTTTCATGTGGTGAAACAGAAACCTCAGCATGCACTACATGTGTTTCAGTGTTCAACGGAGCTTGCATTTCTAGGGAGAATCTGAGATGGCAGATGAAGGAAAGTGAAGAATCCCCCTCTGGATAGCGGTGGAAGGAGCCCCAGTCCCCTCATTCCGATTTTTTAATCTCATGGAAAAACAAGAGCAACAAAGATTGTGAAGGAATCAATTGCTAGTTGGGGCTAAGGGGTAAAGATGTAAGTCAGATTTGCAGAGGAGTGGGAACCGTGGTTGTGGGAACCAACACTCACTCTGCTTTGGTTTCACTGTTCATAGAATAAGTGCATTCTTGAGTAACGTCATCCAAAAAATAAACGCAACCCTTCCACACCCAGACTTGCTTTTGTAACACAGGGATCAAAGTTTTTCATGGTGTCTTACTG
The DNA here is from genome assembly GCF_020497125.1 of Mauremys mutica. Taxonomy (NCBI): domain Eukaryota; kingdom Metazoa; phylum Chordata; order Testudines; family Geoemydidae; genus Mauremys; species Mauremys mutica. Next base: position 126,539,409 of record NC_059073.1, on the reverse strand, counting down.
AGGAGTATGACCCAGAGTACTCTATAGGAGCCTTGCTGGATTGGTTACTGCACATGAGAATGATCTCTACCGATCTGACACTTTTAGAGCCCTCAGCCCTGTAGGATGTGAGCCCCACCATCTCCCTTCACTGAACTGTAGGTGTTGTCATTCACCAGGAGATGTCTGTTGGAAGGAAGAGGCTTTTTACTGCTGACATTAGCCATGCGCTCACTCATGTTCACATAATCTGCCCAGAGTCTCTTTTGGGATGTCCTTCCAGCCTGGCCCATTTTATCTCTTTATGCTGGAGGCCAAAAGGAAGTCAAACAAAGTAACTTGTAATATCCTTTGTGTGTGGCTAAATAGAATGCAGCAGATGTATTAGTAATAAAAGCAGGAGTTGATTTCCCATGAAACAAAATGCAGGACAAATCTCATCTGACAACAAGCCCCCGAGTCCCTGCCGATGGCGCAGCAGGGCTCAGGCTGCCTGCATGCCGTGACCAGTGGCCCCACACCACTCCTGGAAGTGGCTGGGTGCTGGCAGGTCTCTGTGCGCCCCTGTTGGGAGGGGGAGGCCACTCTGCATGCTGCAGCGCACAGAGACCTGCTGCCCCCATTTCCCCAAGGGTGCGCAGAGATGTGCGAGCAGCGCTAAGGCAGCTCCCTGCCCACTTTGTCTCCCTTCTTCCGCACCACGCCACTCCCGGAAGTGGCCGCCATCATGTCCCTGGGGGGGGCGGTATCTCTGCACGTGGCCCCCGCCCTGAGCGCTGACTCTGCAGTTCCTATTGGCCAGATAGTGGTGGAGGGAGCACTAGTCAGTGCCTGAGGGCAGCGGCGTGTGGAGACCCCCACCTAGGAGCTGCTGCCGGAGGGGTGTGTGTGCCGGTCGCTTTGGGAGTCACGCTGCCCAAGGTAAGCGCCACCTCCCTGCCCCCCTTCTGCACCCCAACCTCCTGCCCCAGCCCAGAGCCCACAGCCTGCACCCAAACTTCCTCCCAGAGCCCGCAGCCCTCACGCCCTCCCACACCCTAACCCCCTGCTCCAGCCCAGAGCCTGCACCCAGCACCCAAAATCCCTCCCAGAGCCCAATCCCTGCAGCCCCTCCTGCATCCCCACCCACTGGCCCAATCAAGGCACTTCACTTTATTTTCATTTACTTCCCATTACTTATAATATAGGAGGAAGATGAAGAAAAAAAGAATGAAAAATGGGAGAGGGAGATAATAGAGAATGTTCTTTTCCTTGGCTGGGTCCCATGAGGGGGAGAGGGGTGGAACGGGGAACAAAAATGAGGTTGTGAATAAAAGATTAAGTTCTCCCCTCCTCTTCCAGCAGTATACGGGGGAGGGCAAAATAGCTAGAACCTGTGGCCCATGCCATATTTCCTCCTACCTGGGACCCCTTGGAAGCCACTCCACCAGAGCCCTATAGAGTTGGGCTTCCACAGATCTAAGTGGCCTGAAACAGGAGAGATTGTAGTGGGGAGCAACCATAGCTACTTTCCACAGCATGGTCCCCTGCTGATTTCATATCAGATTTGTCTTCTTGCAGGTGGGAGTCAACAACTCTCAAGAGGCATAATGGTGAGGGTCAAACTCCCTGTCCAGAGGAACTCTGGTAAATACAAGATGGTAATGTCTGCGCTATAGTTTTGTGTTAGCATGAGTTTGTGCCTGGCTGCATTACTCCTGGGTAATGAAACTCCTAGTGAGTTATGCAGGTCATTCCAAACGAGCTCTGATAAGACCTTTTCATTGCCTCATGCCATCATGTATTATTCTCCTTCTGGAAAATATTTTACAGAAGACTAGTTAGTTTCTTAAAAAATTATTTAGGGTGCTTTATGGGTGGTTGGTTTTCTATTGTTCCAACATACAGACTTCAGAGAGAGAGAACAAGTATAGCTCATAAACATTAAGCACCTCCAAAAATGTATTATACAGAATAATATAATGAAGCCCAGTACTGGATACTGCACAACCCAGCAGGGCTAGACACAAATGCTGCTGTCCCACTGGGAGGGTTGGGAAAGATTCCTGGGTTTTCAGTGGAAGTAAAGCCTCATTCCTAGTTCATGCAATATTGGATCCTAAACTGTCAGTAGCCTAGGACCAAATATCAATTATCCTGCACTCTGACTAATGTAATTTGGGAATATTTGGTAGGTGGGAGAATGTAACAAAGGGGAGTGTTGGCCAGGAGAACCCCTGTTAACATAGCCCCAATGGAGCCACTTTCCTGGGCAGGGGAACGTGAGGGACCAGAGTTTAAGTGGAAGTACAGGGCCTCCTTTGAGGACAGACGTAGGTCTCTGTAGAGCCCTAGGGATCTGTCCAGTTTGGGGATGGGCCCTGCAGCTTTTTCTGCTAGGGGACAACATTGTGGAATATGACGTTATGGGGGGATTTTCACAAGGGAACCCTTGCAGAGATTTCCTCCCCCAGACTTCCCCTTCCCTAGATCTGGTGCAAGGTGTGTTAATGTAAATAGAGACATTAGCGTGAACCAGAATTGGGGATCTGAACACCCCCTCTCTCTCCCAACACTGGGAAACTTTGGATTTGAATATAAACATACATCCTCACTTCTTTGGCTCCATCTCTGTGTTTATATATTATATAAAGCGCACACATACAGCTGGACGTGATTGTCAGCATCAAGCATTCAGACTATCAAGGGGTCACCTTTGACAGTAAGCAAAGGCTGAGAGTTTGCTTTCAAGCGCATCCATCAGGGAGTAGTAAGAGGCTGTTACCTGCTGAAGAAGCATAATGTTTTATTCAACCATCTCCTAGTAAAAACATTTTTGGATTTTAAGACCAAGGGATTGCTTTTTATTTATAGTTCATCTTTATGAGTGGGTCTCCCCATGAGGACAGCAGTTCTCAGTGAATCTATATTTCATCTAACCCCCTGAAGCCATAGAGAAGTAAGATCATAGTTGATGCAATAGTATTTAAAGCTAGGGAACTATATTTCCCCATTGTTTGACTGATTGCTGCGGCTTTTTCAGAGGATGGGGAATTCACAAGCAAAACTAATATTATTTTTGAATTAAATAAATCAAGCAAAAGTTATTTAAAGTGAACGATTTGAAGAACAATTTTGACACCTGATAAACACTGAAAAGTTTCCCAGGTAAGTGTGTTGAGACAGCAGAACAATCAAAGGCCTGGTCTACGCTACAGAGTTAAGTCGACATAAGTTGTCTTACGTTGACCTAATTATGTCAGTGTCTCCACTACAGCCTGGCTCCTGCCAACGTAAGGGAATGTCTACACTACAAACTTAAGTTGACCTATGTTAGGTCAACTTACAGCCACCACAGTAATTACAGTGGTTTTTCATGTCCACACTGCCCTCCTTCTGTCAGTGATGCACATCCTCACCAGGAGTGCTTCCACTGACTTAAGAGGGGCAGTGTGAGGGGCTGAGAGCCCAGGCTCTCAGCTCGACACAGAGTTCCCTGCTGGGAGTCTGGCTGCAGCCCTGGCTCTGGGTGTGGAGTTCTCTGCAAGGCAGCTGCTGGGCTCCTGGAGGGGAACCGGGAGCGCTGGGGGCAGCTGGGCTCCCAGCAGGAAGCCTAGGCAGCAACCCAGCTCAAAGCGGGGAACTGGGAGCCCAGGTAGCAGCCCAGCTCGGAGCCCAGGGGCAGCACAGTGTCTACACAGACACAAGCCCTACGTCTCTCATAGAGGTGGAGTTACTATGTCCATGTATTAGGGCACTTACATTGGCAGGTGCAAGGCTGTAGTATAGAAACTGACATAATTTTACATCAGTCTAACTGTACTGTATGCCCATGGCTTGGTCTACACTACAGAAATTGCTTTTGCCAGTTATATCTAATTAGAATGTTGAGCACCAGACTCTGGATACATTTATTAATTAGTTGTGTGGATAATCATTTGCAGGATTGACGGCTAAAGGAAGACACTAATTTCTTAAGGAAACAATTTCTTACTACTACTTCCTGGTTTATGCCACAGCTTATGTTAATAAGCCCCCTTTTGATTGGATAATACAGGGCCAGACATAAAACCCAATGAGGTCGGTGGGAGACATTCCATTTAATTCAGTGAGCTTTGGATCAAACCCACAAAGTACTATGCTGTAAAATGTAGAAGTGATGCTTTGGTATACATTTAAACCTGGTCAGTTTGTTTCTGCTTCTGTGGGATTTTGCTATCTGTGCCTTTTATCTAGTGGGGTATCTAATGGAGAGAACAATGGAGTGCAGTTAATATATTTATTCATTAATATATTTATGCAGCAGAGGCATATTAAATATAAATATTACCATCCAGTTAGATATTTCTTCTTGTGTATGTCAACCTTCACGCTTGCCTTTGAGTTATACAGAGATGTTAATATATATGGACTATTTGTGCTCTGATTTGGAAAAATGGAATATAAAAGCTAGGCATTCTTGCGCTGTATGCACAGTGCCCATTGAAGCAGTACCTGTGGATTTAAGGGAGAGATTTTCCAAGGCCGAAATGGTGGTTTGGCACCCTTTGAATTCCCATTAAAGGTCTTTTGGAGTTAGGCAATTAACTGTCACTTATGCCTTGGAAAAAAATCTTCCCCTTAGTGTACAACAGGCCCCAGATACACACATGTATTCATTTCTTTCTTTGTAGCTCTGGGCACACATTTTGCCTCTTATGCCTTGAGCACTGACTTTAGGATAATCTCCTAGCCAGTCACCATGTTGTCAAAAAAATCTCCCTGAGGGCATTTGTCTGATTTAGTAATGATCCGTATTATCAGAGCTCAAGTCATGCTGGAACACTCCAGAATGCCATTGGTTGGGGAACGGCAATGGCATCCCAGTACTGTCAGTTACCGGAAGTACCTTCCAGCATCGCTTCTGTCAGGATGGAAGTGTGTTCTTCTGGCACATCTCTTTGTAGGACTGAAGCACTGCATATTGTGCATGTTTCTCAAAATCCAATAAATACAAAAATGACCAAATTGCAAACTCTAGGATTGAGCCATGGAAAATCTATTAGCTCATATCTTGTCCATCCTTCAGATGGTCATTGTAGCAAATTTTCCTGCAGTAATTTGTTCAGGCTAGTTTTAAATTATTTAAGTATTGGAGCTTCCATTCCTAAATGGCATGCAGGAGGTTTATGTAATGCAAAGCCAGCGTGATATTCATCTAGTGGCTCTGCCACAGGTGAATGAGTAGCTGCAAGGTGCTTCCTTACCGCTTTGGGCTGGCTGGCTGTAGAACAGGTCTTCTAATATCCCTCTTGCACAGATGGGGAATGGGTGGAGACTTGACTGCACTACTCCAATATGCTGGCTAGCACAGCTTTTCTGACATGCCAAGAGGAATAAAATAAAATAAAATAAAATAATACCTAGCTCTTATATAATGCTTTTCATCTGTAGATCTCAAAGCACTTTACATGGGAAGTCAGTATCATTATGCCCATTTTACAGAAGGGAAAATGGAGACACCGGGAGCTGAAGTGACTTGCCCACAGTCACCCAGCAGGCCAGTAGCAGAGCCAGAAATAGAGCCTGGGTCTCTTGTATTGCAGTCTGTTATTCTTTCCACTGGACCACACTGTAGCCCCTGTACTCTGTGCACCGTATAGGGCTGTTAAAGGGTGTGTTCCTCTCGGAGCAGGAAGAAAACTGAGGCACATTGTGATTCATAGAGTCACAGTCTGTTTCCTGATCTGCTCTTGGGGCAGCAAAACTACACATTGCCCTATGCATGGGGCTGTGTCAAAGCCACAGTTCAGCCCTTACTAATCTGTAGTCCAGTCCTACAACCTGGTCATGCAAGTATTCTTTTCACAAACTCAAACAGTGCTCCTTTCAGCTAAGGCTTTCATAACTTAACAAACATTAATACAGCACCTCTGTGACTTCGGCACTGCTAATTATCCTCATTCTACAGATACAGAAATAGAGGCACTATGACAAGTGACTTGCCCAAGGTCATGCAGGCAGTGGTGCTGGAGCTAGGGGTGCTGGATGTGCTGCTGCATGCCCCTGGCTTGAAGTAGTAATAAGAAACACCAAATATATGGTTTCCACATCAGCACCCTCCCTATAAAAATTGTTCCAGCATCCCAGCCAGTAATAAACACTGTCAGTCCTGTATTTTAGCTCTAAGCTTATCCTTCCCCTTGTATACTTTGTATTCTGTCACGGGGACATACATAAATGCACTTCATTCCGTATGTGTGTTTTTGTTGTTAACAGACAAATAATCAGTGATATTTCAAACTAATTTTCCTAGTTAGCCTTGAAGAATCATACTTGAATGCACTATCTGACTGTTGGATTGTGATGCCAAATTTGCATGATGGGAAAATCGCCTGTAACAAATGAAAAGTCTCCTATAACAAATGACTTGTATGCTTTTTTGTGGATTTCAAGTCTTCGGAGGCTTGGATTTTAATTCCTGACCACTGAAGTGTATACACTATGTAATAAAATCATTTTTAATCTCTCCCTTCTTCCCTCTCATATATATCTATAATTGAGAGAATACTTAATAGTCAAGTTTTGTTTCATGAGTTCAGAGATGACATCATAGTTCTGCTCTTATACTTTTTTAGCAATTGAACACTGATGCCTTTACTAGAACTCATCTATAATATGTACCATTTATACACAGTATGAAAAATGAAAAAGGGATGTCAGTCAAAATTACAGTGACATGCCAAGTCACATGAAATAAACAGCCATAGAGCATAAAATGTTGAAATACATGTCAAACATTTAAATATAGTAGCCCTGGTCCTGGCCCGCACTCTTTCTGATTAGCAATACAAAGCATTGCTAAACCTGGTGGATCCATGTCCTGGGGGAACTCTCCTGAATCCGGGGATTAAAAACTGGCTAATTGATAGATCTCCAAAAGTGACTGTAAATAGGGAATCACCATCCTATGGGGTTGTTTCAAGTTGAATCCCACCCAATGCAATTCAATTATGCCCAGTGCTATTCAATAATCTTTATCAGTTATCTAAGAGAAAATATAAAATCATTGCTGCTACAGTTTGCAGATGACACAAAAATTAACGGAATAGTAAATAATGATAAAAGGTCATTTTTACACACTAGGGCTATCAGGATCACATGGTAAACTAAGCTTATTTGAACAACATGAATTGCATATCTTTCTAGCCAAAGCTCAGAATTGGTACTTCATCCTCATCCCTTCTTGACCCGTCAGCCACCTTCAACGCCATCCACAAAGCTTTTTTTGAAATCTTGTCCTCCTTTGGCACCATGGCTCTGTCCTCTCCTGGTTCTCCTCCTACTGCTCAATCTCAGGTTCAATGTATTCTTTGGAGGATACTCCTCATCTGCCCTCCAACTTTCTGTGGCAGTTCTATGGGGTTCTTCCCTTGGTTCTTTTTTCTTCTCCCTCTACATATTATCTCTGGGTAATATCCACAAACAGAAAATCTACCTCTCTAGTCCATATCTGTTTTCTGCTGTCCAAATTACAACCCCAGCCTGTCACTTTGACATCACCTTGTGGATGTCTAGCCATCAGCTCAAGCTCAACATGGCTAAAAGAGAACTCTACATCTCCCCCCACACAAAAAAGCCCCTCCCCATTAACTCCTTTCTTGATAACCGTGGGCAACACCATGATCCTGCCTGTCACACAGCTCCGTAACCTGCCCATCATCTCGGATCTCTTTCACGGTCCTCACATCTAGGCTATATCTAAATCCTGTCAATTCTTTCTGCATAACATCTCCATGATATAGCCTTTCCTATCCATTCAGACAGCAAAACATCTCCTCAAGACTGTCATCATCTCATGCCTCGGTTACTGCAACATCCTTCTTTCTGGCTGTGACAAATGCAATCCTGCCCCACACATACCCCTGTGAAATAAGAGACCTGAGGTACAGAGGGATTAAGTAACTTGTCCAAGGTCATAAAGGAAGTCTGTGGCAGAGAGGGCAATTGAACCCAGGACTCCTATATGAGCACCCTTTGCTACAAAGATCATTTCCCTAGCCCGTTGCTTCGACCAGGTCACCCTCTCTTTCCATTGCTCTACCACCTCTGTTGCATCAAACATAAGCTACTTGTCTTCACTTTCAGGGCCCTTCATGGCCTACCGCTACCCTACCTATCATTCCTCATTCAGTATCAAGGGGTCAACTGCACCCTTTGATTGGCCCATGATGTCAGCCTCCCTCATTTACTTGTACAATGCCTAGCACAATGGGGTCCTGGTCCATGGCTAGGTCTCCTGGGAGCTACAGTAATACTTTAGAAGCAGCTCAATCTATTCAGTTTATCCAAGAGAAGATTAAGAGGCGAGTTCATCATGATCTATAGGTATCTTCAAGAGAAGAAGGTTTATAATAGTAGAGGACTGTTTAAGCTAGCAAACAAAGGCATAACAACAGCCAGTGGCTGGAAAGCTGAAGCTAGACAAATTCAGACTAGAAATAAGGTGCAATTTTTTTGAAGTGATGGTAATTAGCCATTGGAACAACTTACCTAAAGATGTGGTGGCCTCACTGTCACTTGCAGTCTCTAGATGAAGATTGGATGTCTTCCTAAAAAATATGCATTAGCTCAGTCAGTAGTTTTTGTTGTGATATAAGTATTACTAGGTGAAATTCTATGGCCTGTGCATGCAAGCAGTCAGACTAGATGATCACAACAATCCCTTCTGACCTTACAACATTTGAAACCCTGGATGGGATAGCGCCACTCAATGCCGGGGCCTGTGGGGCATGGCCAGGATAACCCACTTATTCCTGGCCATTGCAATAGCTCCTCAGGTCCGTTGGCAACTGGAGCAGATTACAGTAGCCTGTCACAGGGGAGTGCACCAGCCCAAAGCAGCCCTAGGATCAGGAGAGCACAAAGGTACCTTTGTGTGTCAGACTTCAGCTGTGCCAAACATCCTTTGTGTACAGGAGAAGATCTAGCTCAATAGAGGCAGCCAAGAAGAATGTAAGACCTGTATAGTCACATCAGTCATGGGTTACATATGAGCACAGCACCAGCTCTGTGCTGTGGAGAACAGAAACTCCTGGGCCACTATCACTGCTTAAACCACACCAGCTGCAGAGTCCAAGAGGTAGTAAACTCTAGGAAATGAGAGTGCTGACACCTTCCAATTGCTCTCTTGCCCTATCCCAGTAAAGCGGATTAGCTGTTGAACTTTCTGGGCAGGGATGGACGCTCAAGAGCACAGTAAATGATGAAAAGACAGGATGGGTTGCTGCAACCTAAGGAATCATAACATACTCATTGCAGAGGTCTTGGTTTAGAAGAATTGCATGCGGCACCATGTGGATTGCAAGCTATTCTCTGCATAGGAAATAACCAGGAAGAATTGGGAGGCAGGTAGCTCCTCCTCACCTATGCACAGCCCTCCATGGGAGAAGGGATGAAAACACTTGCAACCACCACTAATTGGGTGGAGGGGTTGAAAGAACAACAGTTGCCCATCAAATCAAGAACAGTATCCCCAAGAGAAAAATAATCTATCTAAGGTACTTATATGATAACACCTCCCTCCATTACCATTGTATTGGAATACCTAATGTATGTATCCTAACAATACTCTGTGAGGTAAGGGACCTGAGGTACAGAGGGATTAAGTGACTTGACACATGAAGTCTGTGGCAGAGCAGGGAATTGAACCCTAACCACCAGACCATCCTGCTTCACAATTTAATATCTATCAAGACCTAGCATTCCAGGGTCATAGGGTGAACAAAGGCGGCTGCGTGGTGATAAGAGAGGAAACATAGTAGGGGAGGGAGATAGGAATGAGCAGTAGAGAGAGGAGGAAGACAGGATGAAGGTAGAGACACAAATGGAAAGGGATGTGATGTGACAAAGGGAAAGATTTAGGGTGGCACAGAAAGGGAAAGCAAAAGAAGGAAAGGGAGATGGTGCAAAAGGAGTGAGATGTAATGCCAAAGGAAGAAGTGTGATAAAGAGAAGAAAATGAAAATGATATCCAATAGGAAAAAACAAAATTTTGAAAGATAGATAGTGGGAAACAAGGAGCCTGGGGGTTGTGCTGGGGGTGGGCAGAAGCGTAAAAGAGAAGAGCATTTGGAGAGAAAGGCAACATGAAGGAAGAATGGTCTTAAGGCGAAACAAACTTGTCTGAATAATACCTGCCTCCTTTGTGTGGGAGATGTGAGGATTAGTTAATGTTTGCATTGCACTTTAAGGCTGAAGATATAAAGCCTTATTTAAGAGCTAAGTATTGTTATTTTACCTTGAAAAGATTATTGACTGAAGAAAAACACACTGAAAAAGCCAGGAGCAATCCCCCCAAGATACACAGCAGAAGGAAGGGAAAATGGAAAAGAAAAGGAAGCGTAAACTCAAGGGAAACAAAATTGGTCAGATTCATTCTGGGTCTAGCGCCATTAAACTCAGTAACACTAGGGATGTTTGACACAGTAAGTTGAAGTTTTATAATTTTTATAAATATGAATGGCAAAATTCACAATGAAATGCATGTACGTGTTTGATTTCACATATCCATAGATAGGAAGAGGGTTGAGGCCCATTTGCTGCTGTGATTTTTGAAGGATGGGTCTGATAAAGGTGTGACACACCACAGTACTGATATTTATTTGTTGATTCAAATTTTTAAGCAGACATAGGTGCCCATCCAGTGCTCTGTGGACCTATCCCATAAATTGTCAATCGCACAGGATTGCCAAGTCTCCACTTTTTGAATGGAACACGTTGAAAAGGGATCCTGGCAGTTCTGATCAGCATCGCTGACCAGGCCATAAAAAGTCCATTTGGCAGCGCAGTGGAGCTAAAGTAGGATCCCTGCCTGCCCTGACTCCAGGTGGCTCTTGGAAGCAGTCGGCATGTCCCTGCGGTCTCTAGGCTCCACACGCTTCCCCCACCCTGAGCGCTGGCTCCGCAGCTCCCATGGCTGGGAACCACAGCCAATGGGAACTGTGAGGGCAACGCCTGTGGGCAGGGGCAGTGCGCAGAACCCCCTGGCCGCACCTCTGCCTAGGAGCCAGAGAGACATGTCCCTGCTTCCCAAGAGTCGCCTGAGGTAAGCACCGCCTGGAGCCTGCTCATCTCACCCCCTCCCTCACCCCAACTCCTTGCCCCAGTCCTGATCCCCCTCCTGCGCTCTCAACCCCTCAGCTATAGTCCCATTTTTATATTTGGAAGTATCTGAGCTTTTCTGATGGCCATCCATCTAGAATTACTTTCTCAAGCTCTTATAAGGTTGGGTCATTTTGCGTTTCTCATTTAAGCTTGTCAAAAAACAAAAATTAATGTGGAAATGGGTTGTACTTGAGTCCTATTTACTTCAAACCCCTGTTCCTGCAGCTCTCATGGGAATGCACTGCAGCTGTCTAATGCTTCCACACCTGCCACATACTGCAGCGTGGGGGACACCCCAATGTGGCTTCTCTGCCATGCTATTTGGAAAATTTGGCAGCAGAGCAGCCACTTCCTCCCATTCTTTGCCAGGATCCATGCCATCCATTCTATTTTTGCTGAAGATTTAAGCCAAAATTTTCAAAACTGTGTGCCTGCAGATAGACTCCTAAGTTTATATATAGTCGCCTAAATATATAGCCTGATTTTCAAAACTGCTGAATACTCAGCAGCTTCTTAGCCCCCCAATCTGTAAGCACCCGGTTTTTTTAAATATTGGCCATAGTTTTTTCCAGTAACTATGTAATGAAAAGAGCATGAGCTTATTTCCTGGCTCCAGTAACAGTTGGGTCAAGATTACCCAGAACACAGGATACAGACTAGTGGTCCTATGCTCTGAAAAGGGGACAACCCCACTTTAGTAGGTGGAATTAATCTTATATTAAGATTTGGAATCAAATATTTGTGTGTGTGTTTTTGCAGTGCTGATGCAGGATTTTTATATAAGTTTTTGCATGTGTTTGGCAGGCAATACAGAAGAATATTTGGGACTTCTTGGATTTAGTAGATCCTTTTTCTCCCCTAAATCTGGCACTGCCAATTGGAGGGAAAGAACTGAGGCGATTTATGGAAGGGATGAGTTAATGCTTGCTGGAGTGCCAAGCCTCAATGGGCCAAGGGAATGTTGAGGAGGGTTTATGTTTTTTAAATAGAAAGCAGGTATAATTCTATAGTGCTGGCAGATCTCACTTTGAGTGTTTGGAATTTTCTGAGTACCACTTAACCTCAGGTTACACACAGGACTGAATCAGTTCATAGCTAGTCAGCAGTCTGTTGGTCTGTAAATATTCAGTTTGAAATGAAGGTATTAGCTGGAAAATCCAGTGCACAAGTGACTCCAGGTCCTGCCAGGAGTGAACCAATGACTCTATCTGCCATCTGCCTACTTATTGTCTATTTAATATTTCAAACAATTGGGCACATCTTCACTGTCAAGTTAGTAGAGAGACAAAAATTAGATCACAGCAGAACTACAATAGTAACTATACCTCATAACTACAAGTAAGTAATAAGACATAATCGGCAATATATATTGCTGGATTATTATAAGGTGGTGGTATCCAATAGAGACTGAGGGCTTGGCTACACTTGCAGCTGTCGAATGCTTTAAGTTAAACCAGCCTTCGGAGAGCGCACTAGGGAAAGCGCTCCAGTCTGTCCACACTGACAGCTACCAGCGCACTGGCGTGGCCACATTTGCAGCACTTGCAGCTGCGTTGGGAGCGGTCAGGGGCGGCTCTAGGCACCAGCAAAGCAAGCACCTGCTTGGGGCAGCCCATTTGCAGGGGCGGCATGGGAGCTGAGAACCAACAGGGGGCTCTGGGAGCTGTAGTTCCTTGGTTAGCTCCCTGCCTATAGAGCCAGCCCTGGAGCAGGAAAGAACTACATTTCCCAGCATTCCCTTGGCCACTACCAACTGGAAAGGAAGGAGGGGACCTCATGCGGCAGCGAGCTGTGAGTGCTGTGAGTGGTAGGGAGACCATATTTTAACATTCAAAAAACAGGACACTCCAGGGGGAGGGACGCCCCACCCTGCCCCCATCCACTCCCTCCGACTGCCCCCCACAGAAACCCCAACCCATCCAACCTCCCCCCCCGCTCCCTGTCCCCTGATCACCCCCTCCCGGGACCCCTGCCCCTAACTGCCCCCCAGGACCCCACCCCCCCATCTAAACCTCCTTTCTCCTTGTCCCCAACTGCCCCCTCCTGAGACCCCCCACAACTTCCCCCCAGGACCCCACCCCTACCTGTCCCCTGACAAACCCCTGGGACTCCCATGCCTATCTAACCGCTGCCTGTCCCCTGAATGCCCCCCCGAACCCCTGACCCATCTAACCCCCCTTCTCCCTGCCCCTGACTGCCCCCCTGAACCTCCGCCCCATCCAACTCCCCCCCCCCCGCTCCCTGTCCCTTGACTACCCCCCCCGGAACTCCCTACCCTTTCTCCAACCCCCCAGCCCCCTTACCGTGCCACTCAGACCAGCGTGTCTGGCTCCGCACAGCTCCAGACATGCTGCTGCCATGCTCCCCTGTGGACCCCAAGCCCCCCCCCACACACACACACCCTCCCCAGCACCTGCCTTCCAGATTTAAACACCTCAAAATTCAGGAGTGCTCAAGCTCAGTTTGGGCAGCTGTTACTTCATTTCTCCCAAATCAAATATACTGATCCACTGTAACTTGCTGTAGAAAAAGCAGGATAAAATTGAGCAAGAAATGCTTCTCAGTGGTTATTAGGACTGGAATTGCTATTTTCAACGGCCATTGCCTTTTGTTTGTTTGTTTGTTTAAAAGGAAGACAGTGATATTGCATTGGCAAATTCCCCATAGAAAGAGTGGAACAAAAGAATAATAACGGCACCTCAACTTTTCCTCATTTATGGAGGACAGTCTTATAATATGCATCCAGATATCCTCCAATCATACTAGATGAAAATTGTTCCACTTTACTGCAGCTCTGTAACCATATGGGAACCAATCCCGTCTGTGTTTTGTGCACATCCAAAATTCCTGCTGAATGACCCGCCCTGGGAGTAAGTTACCAGTGACCCAGGGCTGTGGCGGAAGGAGGGTGCAGGTGTGGGGGGGAGAGCCCAGGGCTAGGGCGGCAGGAGGTGTGTTTGGGGGACACTGGTGGGGGGAAAGGGGGGAGCCCAGGGGTGGGGCGGCAGCGGGGTGGGGGGAGGGCACTGGTGGTGGGGAAAGGGAGAAGCCCAGTGCTGGGGTGGCAGGGGATGTGTGGGGGGGAGAGCCCAGGGCTGGGGCAGCAGCGTGGGGTGCGGGGGGGGAACCCAGGGCTGGGACGGGGGGCAGCCAAAAATTTTTTTTTGCTTGGGGCGGCAAAAAACCTAGAGCCGGCCCTGGCAGCTATCCCAGCGTTCAAATGGCTGCAACATACTTTTCAAATGGGGGGGGGAGTGGAGTGTGACAGGGAGTGTGGGGGGAGAGAGAGTGTGTTTTGGGGTACTGAGAGTGTGTCAGCATGCTGTCTTGTAAGTTCAGACCTCCCTGCCTCCCCCGCCTCTCTCTCACTCATTCAAAGAAAACATTAGCTGTTTGGGTTTTTTTCAGACCAGATATGCAGTCGGCACTCCGAAAGGGAGCTTTGAAAGGGCACTTCCGCGTCTCGAGTTCACAACAAAGACAAGAGAGGCCATTTCAGTAAAGGGGATTATGGGACCTTTCCGGAGGTCAATTAGAGCATTGTAATGTTACTTCTCATTTACACTGGCACTGAAGCGCCTCACCCAATACACAACAGCTGTTAATCCTCTCGGGGAGGTGGAGTACCAGGAGCGTTCCAGCCAGGGAGTCAGAGCGCTCTACGTGTCTTGCCAGTGTGAACGAGGAGTAAGGTAGAGCGCTCTAAGAGGCTTTATTGCGGTATAACGTGCAAGTGTTGCCAAGACCTGACTTTGTCTTGTCAAGAAGTGCAGTAACTGCTCTGACATTCAATGAATAGACTGTTCTATGTGTAATATGAAATGGAATTTAGACTGTAGGGTGGAAAACAACATTACCCATAAAGTTCTCAGGCAATGTAAAGAGGTCTATGGCAATAGTGATAACTAAACAGGAAGCTGCTGTGCAATCCAAAGCCACTTTAAAAATGTGATTAGTTACACTGTTCAGAACAGAGTGTGGTAAAAGTTGTTTGCTGCTCCATGTCTGAATATGCCATTAGCCTGGGACTTAAGCCCTTTGGGGCAAGGACCGCCCTTTTGTTTTGTATTCATACAGCAGCTAGCACAATAGTGTCTTGGTCCACGTCTGGGGCTCCTAGGGACTACCCTAATAATACAGATGCTAATAACAATACTTAACAAAATGTTATGTAAAGTCCACATTCTCTAGCTCCCTAATGCAAATAAGTGCTCTTTATTACATAGTCCTATAAAATATATGCCAAACACGTAGAGCCTGATCTAATTCCCATTGAAATAAGTGAGAATCGTCCCCTTGAATTCACTGAGGTTCTAGATGGGGTTCTCACTTTCACTAACAATTTTCTCCTAATTAGAGAGGTTGCCCTTGAAAATTATTGCCATTGCCCATGGAAATGACATTTTAAAGAAAGTGTCAGTGTTTCCATTTCTCACAATTTCCTGGTGAGTCATGTGATTTCAGACAGGACTGCAGCTGGTCTCACGATGATGATAGTTGCTCCAGCCCTTTAATTAGCTGCCTTCCACACTCCCCTGCCTCCTCAGAAAGAGCAGCCAATCAAAGCTGCTGCAGAAGCCAGGCAGAGTTTTCCCCCTTACCTGCAAGAGACAGAAGAGTTTTTAAGCAGGAGTTGGGGGGAAGAGAGAGCACCCAATGTCCATTCTCACAGGTGGGAGGAGGGAGCAGAAAGATCCTGGCAGCTCAGGCTAGTCTCATGATTTTGAGGGGTTTGTCACATGGGTGTTGAATGTTTAGGGTTGGCACTATTGAAATGCACTTCCACAGAGCCACATGAAGAGCAGTTTTACATATTAGAATAGTATTATCTTATTCCCGGAAATATGTGAAAGGCACATTTAAACTTTTTCTGCATACTTTGCTGGAATATTTTCCATTTGTGCTCTATGGATTACATTTTTTGTTTTTAAAATCTCAGTAAAAATTTGCTGGCATTTTTATGTTAAGTGAAATTGTTTATTCAAGATAAATAGACAAGCTGTAAATATATTCATGCATTTAAAAAAAATAGTGCAGAGACTTTGGCCAAAACTTTTCCTTATGTCTTTTTCTTTCTTTCATTCTTTGCATCTCTGTGCATATGTCACTGTCATTGCTTTTGCTTTAGGGCAATATTGCCAATGACATTTCTAAGGAGGAAGCTATTAGTTATCTCAGATTGCAGGCAATTTTGAAGCGGTACTACTTTTTAAATAGTTATTCATCTCACAAGGAAAAAAAGTCAAATGTAGGTGCTTAAACTTAGGCTCCTAAATCCTTATTTAACTAACTATAGAATTCTCTAATTGGGGTGGCTAAATCTGGATATAAGAGTCTAACTTTAAGCACCCACATTTGAACTTTTTGGCCCTGGATAATTCTGGGGAAGATGAAAGAAACAACTGAATAGTTTTTATTTAACAGTGAATCATTAAAAGTGAACCAGATGGTTAAATTTAACCATGTAGTAAAGTGAAATGAGGTAAAAGTATGCGTAAAATCTTTTATTTGTTGTTCATCCTCAATCTCTTCAAGTGACTGATGATTTAGCAGAAAATTCCAATTAAATTTTTAATATTAAGCAAATTAATTTACTGTAATATGGAGTATGATATAATTGCTTCTGCATTCACTTTCCATAGCAACAGCACTCAGCTTCTCCCCCCTTGGCTTCCTTTGTCATATTCAATTCATTTGACCTGAGAAGTGAATACTGTTGAATAACACTGAGTTCCTGTAAAAATGGAAGAGGAAGAGGAGTTACAAAGAGCTTGGACTGAAATGGCTGTGCACTAAAGAAACAATAATGAGATACAGCATAGCTGAGAAGGGTATCGGGGAAATAATGAACACACTCTTCCAACGTGTGACTTAGCTCTTCATGTGATACATGACTCCACAACTCCTTTGCCACCCCACCCCTAACTTTCACACCCTCCCCTCCCCAGTGTGCCAGAGAGTCCACCATGACATGCATGGAGGCATAGAATCCCACAGAGCAGTCAGTATAAACCATACAGACCCTAGAACATCCCAAGCAGCCCTATATGCAGGGCTGTCTGACACAACAGAAATATTCAGTGTTGTTGAAATAATGTTGGACCCTGGATATTAGAGAGACAAGCTGGGTGAGGTAATATCTTTTATGGGACCAACAGAAGTTTTTCCATTGTGTTTCGGCTTACATAGATATACATGTCCTCTTAGAAACTGAACCAGTGGACATAAGAGATGACAGAATACTAAGGAGAATGAGGAGGATTAACCATGCAGTGATAAACTGTGCAGTGAGGTGATGACAAATTCTGAGTTCTTTTCTACTTACGTAGGAAACTTTAGAGTAAGCTAATACAGCATAACACTTAAAATGAACCTGGATATGGTAAAATTGCATTTATAAGGCCCAGCTTTGGGAGGAGCTGAGCAACCTCAACTCCTACTGACTATTGAACATGCTGAACAGTAGCTCCCAGGGGGCACTCAGCACTTCACACAGTCCAATTCATAGTGAAGCAAAATTCTTCCCAAATTCTTCTAGTGTACTGTAAAGTGCACAACTGCTGATGAACATTCTCTTCTAGGGGCAGATCCTCCGTGGGTATAAATTGTCCCAGCTCCATTGAAGTCATCACATTGAATGGAGCTATGGCAATTGACACCAGCCGAGGATCTGTCTTATTGCGAGAATGCTATAGTGCACTGCAATGATCATTCTACCACCAGCTAGCAGCAAACTCCACCACTGCCACATTGCTAGTGCTCAGAGATTTCAGTGGTGTGACCAGCTCTGATTGAACTGGGTATGAAACCATGATAGGCCCCTTTGGTTTGGGTTCCCCAAATGACACCACCACTCAGCTTTTGACATCGTGTGCCACTGACAGTTTGTCTGTCATGGGCTTCTGGTTCAGGTGCCTCAATAGCCATTGCTGGACCTGGATTTCAGATAATGGGTGTGCCATGAAAAAACTGACCACATTCTTAGTAAAAATCGCTCTATAGTGAAATCTCACTGAGTCTTCAGTGGCACAGTAGCTCCAGCAAACTCAGATCATAGACTAGTTGCCGCTCCATTCTCACGGCATCTTCCAACTCCTCACAAGCCAGATGGTCATCAGCAGTACAATGTGCAGCGTCTTTCTGTGGATCCTGTTGAAATACACACAGGCTCTCGAGGATCTCATATATAACTTTGGTACCCACTCTAATGACAGAGATTGCATGGAGTGGTATACATAACGCTATATCACACACGGCCACTGAAACAATCAGCTTCAGATGGTCGCACAAGAAACACTGGCTTTCTGAAGACCCTTTCATATATTAGCAAAAAAAGACAGATGCAGGGAGATGTTCAAGAACATAAACAATTGCAAGGCATTTCCCAGGCCATGGCAAAATGTGATCATGTGATCTACATCAACTCTGTGGTCAGTGAAGCAGATGACAGCTGTGTCCTTCCTCCAGAACCATCATGTGCCTGCCTGGCAGCCAGGAGCAGCCTTCTAACATTCTCTCCCTGATCATCAATGAATGAGGTCCTGAACAGACAGAAAACACATTATGAAAGTGTAATGAACCATGCACCTGCTGATGAGGGTCTAGAACTACATGACTTTGCAGACCCAGGGATGGACACTGATCCTCCATTACTAGTGGAAGTACAAAAAGACATCCAAAAGTTATGGAATGGATATGCTACTGGTCCCAATGATAGTCCCCCTTAGCTGCTCAAGAGTGCCTAGGAACCAATGAGCATTGGCCTGCATCAACTGTTCTTAAAAGGGCAGTATAACAGGGTCAGCACCCACCTCTCATGAGTGCCCCCCCTTTTGGCCGATGTGTGCCTGCAATCACTCAGCTTTGAACAGGGGTAGCACCCACTTCTTGCGGGCGCTCCCTTTCTGGTCAGTTGTTCAGCAAATCAGCCCTCTGGTCAAGTGACACAAACTGTTCCCTCTTCCAGGATATACAGTCTCTAGTTCTTTCTCGTAGCCCTGGTTGGGGCTATAGCACCAAGGTTTCCTTCCTGGAGATACTGCCTTCTTTAACAGCCCAACAGGGGTCCATCTTGGTACCATCAGTTGGTGTCATTTCAGCAGCCCTTCTTGGGCTCAGTCTTCAACCAGACCAGCAGGGCCCATCCCAGTATCCTCACCCAGTCTGGCTAGGTTCTGGGCTAAGTTCCTGGTCTCAGCCTGCCTGCACTGACTTGTCCATGGTCCTGCTGCTCTTCCAGGCACCCACTTCTTCTTCTTCAAGCTCCAGGCAGCAACTGACTGTGCTGCGCTGCTGCTTCCTTTTATGTGGCCCTTCTGACCCCCAACTGGTCACTCCAGCAGTACCTTTATATGCGCTATAGGTGCCAAATTCTGAACATAAAGTGTTTCAGTTTTGTTCAAAATGACACAATGTCAGAGAGATCTGGCCTTCATCCAATCACTCACTACATTCAAAAGCAGTTTTGCATTCGCTTTAGCCATATTGCCAGGATGCCATGCCTCAAACTCTCCATCAACACACAAAGTGGTGTATGCTTTGACCATATCTGGAGTCATCAGTAGGACCACCCCAGAGATTCATGGATTCTCAGCACTGAGCCAGAACTGGGAACTTCACTGGCTGGTACAATGGTCCTCAGTAGACTGTGTGTGTTTGATAATGATGAATGGGCACATCTGGTTATAGTGAACTTCCTCATATAATGAAGCTTCCATATGGGGGAAATGACTTCACATTAAGAGGGATACTTTATTATTACTATTTATTGATTGTATTCTACATACCAGCCATTGTGCTAGGCACCGTGCAGGCACAGAATACACCACTATCTGTTTATTTTTAACCGTATCTTCAGGACTAATACTTTGGTTTTCCTTTAAGTTTTATTTTTACAACTCTTCTATGTGGTTACAGTGCCAATTTCCCTCCTCATATAGGTCACAAACAGCATATCGCTGCTAGGACATCTTGACACATAAGAAAAAAAAGAAACAGATTGTTTGGTACAGAAGTTTTATTCAGGCAAAAAAATAGTCAAGGACAAATGTAGATAACAGAATCTAGAATAACAGATCAGGTTTTCAGACATTCTCCTTACAGGAGAATGTTACAAATTTATCCTCTGCAGAGATAGTTTTCTTTTTAGATAGTTAAATTTCTGATTTTTTTCTAATGTATACAAGTGTATGTTATTAAAGAAAAAGAAACAAACTCAAAACTACATATTTAAAATTCTGTTCTGATGCTGTAAGGATCATCAGCTCTTGAACCCAGGTTTGCATGGCTACCAGGCAGTTGACATCCCCACGCTGCTGTAACCTGGTTGTGCTATGCAACCCATAATCTACAGTGGATGCATGCCACGGGACATTCCTCCTTGAGTGATCTGATTGGCAGTTGTTTTAGCAATCCCTGATTGGCTCCTTGATCCTATAGAAGCTCATGGGGCTTAATATAAAGTGTCCAGGCAACAATGTAGATCCTTAGCTAGCTGCCATGACTGCCCTGCTTCTCTGTTTCTGAACTCCCAGTATTGACTTTGGCTCTGACTTGGATTCTGACTCTTGATCAACCCCTGGGATCCCAATACCGAATCTGATACCTGGTACTGACCCTCAACCTGATTCCTGACTCTATCTCCAGCTCTAACACTTAGCTTGATACCTGATTCTGGCTTGATCCTCAGCTTGGCTGTGACCCTGATACTGGGTCTGACCCCTGGCTTCAGTTCCTGGCTCCCAAAATCCTGCCACTATTCCTGTCTTCCTTCATCCAGGATCCTGACAGATGAGAGAAATTTGATGCAAGACTTATTTTACAGACACATCCCTCAAATTCCTATTATGAAGGTTTTGGGGAATATCCCAATGTACTGAATTAAACAGATTCCTATAGAACCTTTTTAGAATTTTTATGAATGAGATTCAAGGAGACTACTCATAATAGCAAGGTCTATCTTCAGTAGTTGCATGCAAGATAAGGATAACAGCTAGTCTCAAGTCTATGCAATATGTGTTGTTGCACAGACAGTGATCTGTTGCACTTCTCAGTCATGTAATAAATAAATAATTTACTTACTGCTTTGCCAACAAACTGGTATCACTTAATGTATTCGCTCAGGTCTTTGGGAAAGTTGTAAGACTGGATGCAATTACAAATCTGGTTTAGCTATAAATGTGTGTTTAAAAAAAAACAAAAACAAAACAAGACTTGAAATATTTCATCCTTAACATATGTTGGTCAGTTTGCTTACTGCACCAGAGCCTGAATAGAATAGAATGTCTGTTATTTACATGATCAAAGATTTTTCTTTTTCACACTTGTTTTGTTACCTTGGAAGTAACAGGAATGTCAAGCTGGTCTTGTCTTCCCAAGCTTTGCTGGACAATCTGTTGGCAGTTTCAGAACATGTTCATTTTGAGCTTTAATCCTTTATCTGAAGGGATGGAGGTACTGAATCTTTAACTAAAACATGCAAAGATGTTAATTAATTATTGAAGTCAAATATGTGTTGTTCAAATGTATGGAATCGTAGTCCATCTTAAACAGGAGGCATTTATTTAAGAAAACTGAACAAGTAGTGACAAGAACAAAAAATAAGATTGCTTTATCTTCTCTTGTGCAGTAGGGACTGCATCTGATCTGGATCTCTTTATAGCAAACAAATATATCTAGTAGGTGAATAACATACTCAAAATGAGCATATCATTATAAGTATTAACAACAAAAAAACCCACACACAAATTAAAAAAATTAAACTGTGATAAAAAATCCATCAATCTTTTTACTTCCTAATTTTCACTCTCTTAGTTATTGGGAATATCCTACTTCCACTAGTTCTCCAGTCATTATAGGCTATATCCATGCGAGGGAATGTTATGAAAACATTCCCACTGGAATGGAGGGAGCCCAAGTGTAGACAAGTTTTCCATGACTGGACTTATTTTTTTTACCATGATATTAGCTGAAACCAGGCTTAATTAACATGGTAATAAAAATGAGACTGGTTCAGGGAGCCTTGTCTGCTTTAAGGCTCCTCCTAGCACTGGTAGCACTGGGGAGGGGAGAAGGGTTGTTGTGTTCATCATCTGACGGGAAAGGTAGGAGGAGACTTTAGGGGAAAAAAGAGGAGGGTTTAGGCAATAGTAGTTCATGCTGTGTGCACTGACCATCTGCCATCACCTCTGAGGGTCTAGAGGTCTTATTGCTCTTCAGGTAAAGATGTTGAATAGCCACTGCTGGCCTCTTATATTGGCATCCTCCAATGACCACAGCTGCCTTGGTGCTCGGACCGCCATGTGTGCTGATTTCTTGTTATTTGTTGCTTCTCCTCATTGAATTTAGCATACTGCTTTGCTGTACATTATGTATGGTCTTAGGGCTCGTCTACAATGCCCCGCACTTTGGACTAGGCGAATGCAAATAGCAGTGCACACCAAGGTACTGTGCAATAACACCTCTGTGTGGAAGCTGTGGGCATGAACTAAAAGGTTCCTAGTTTGCGTTAAGGTAGTCCTCTTCAAACGGATGGTGCAGTGAATGTTTTTTGTTTGTTTTTTGGGACTCTAGGTCCGCTTACCAGCAAGGACATAATTCAGTTTGACCCTGTGCTTAGCTTGCCATTGTTTTGCAGCCTTTTGGTGATGAAGCTGTGGCTTCAAGTTCTGGGGCTTCCCCAGAAAGTTTCTTATAGTGCTGTAGGCTGTACAAATCTGAAGATGCTGAGAAATAAGTAGGCAGCAATGTATGATCATTCTTCCACTGTTGCATCATGCTACTCCCCTGATACTCCTGCAATACCATAGAGTATTCTTTCTTTCCAATAGCACTGGATAGGAAATCCCCAGTTAATGCTAAGACAGTAAAAACACCGTTCAATTAGATTCTGCACCTGAACATCCCTCAGAAAGAGAGGATCTTGCAATGGCATGGGTTGGAGGGCCAATTGCAGCATGGCTTCTGAGAGAAGGACCACAGGAGCAGCAGTGATACCATGGTATCAAAGGGGGGTGGGAGGAAAGCAGGGCGGAGTGTCAGAGGTTGGGGAATTTCCTTCCCAGAGGATTTCTTGCCTCTTTCACAGCCCTCAAACATTCTTTGATGGGAAGGCTGGAGGAATCTTTTCAAACTACAGGAGAGTTCCTTGGCCAATTGTCATCCTGCTATGGGTATTTCTTCGGGAAAAGTATAGTTTGGTCCCAGGTGCTTAATAGTGTCACTATATACAGATAACAATAGTTAAGAAATTGGGCCAAATTCACTGCTGTGTTAAATTCTATTCAACCCAGTTGAATTCAAAGCAGCAGTGCATCTGGCCCACTAATTCCCATCTGAAGCTGGAGTCTCCTTGCACTGTGTAAAAAACTGATGGTGCATTACTGCAGCTTGCTCGGTCATGCTGTAGCCTGCACAGTGAAAACTCCCTGAATTTGTATTGCTCACCTTCAGCTAGAAGGAAGCTAGTTTGTTTCCATGTGATATTTCTGTGAGGTTGCCCTGCTTTTCAGCAGTTATGCATTTCCTTGGAAGGGGCACTGGCCACCTTCTTTTTAGGACAATTCTCTTCAAAATAAAGATCTCCCTACTGAAATTTGGCTGATCTGAGACACTGCTTATTGCTTTATGGAGAAAGGACTAGAGGGGATACAAATGAATAATACAATACAAAAGTCAGGTAGACTACTATGACTTGGAATGAATACCGGTAAATCATGCATCATGATGACAGATATAGACCTTAGAACGGTGTCTCAATTTTATTTTTTCCTTTTTTTATTATTCCCATTTCACTACTAGCTGCATTCAGACCAGGACAGAGGAGATGGCTCACTTAAGTACATCCTTTCTGGAGATGGAGCAGGAGACCTCTTCATTATCAATGAAAACACTGGAGACATACAGGCCACAAAGAGACTAGACAGGGAAGAGAAGCCCGTTTATATACTTCGTGCCCAGGCTATAAACAGGAGGACTGGACGACCAGTGGAACCAGAGTCTGAGTTCATCATTAAGATCCATGACATCAATGACAATGAGCCAATGTTTACAAAGGATGTTTACAACGCCAGTGTTCCGGAAATGTCGGATGTCGGTAGGTGTCAGCTCAGTAATTCACTGTCTGATCTGGGTTCTTTTGGGGGATTTGCATCAGCGTCCATTATTCAGAGGTGCGGGGCGGATACCTGCCATTGAGTTCATTTGAAGTTGTGGAGCATTCAGAATCTCTGAAAATCAGATCCCTAGTATATGGGCTGGACCTGGAACAGAAGTCCTAATACTGTTCAGCTCTGCTTGTTTATGGTTTAGGACAGAAACAAACTGGAAAAAGGTGGGGGAGGGAGCATGAACCACCCACAAGAGAAAGTCAGCGTACCTCTCAGCTCTTCCCTGATTTTGGGATATATTGTTAAATTTCCTTTGTCCCTCCATAATCTTTTGTTTCTCATTGATGACAAAGGGAGTTCTACATTGCCCATTGAAGTGAAGCCATATCTTTCCACTCACTTCACTGGGCTTTGGATAAGGCCCTCAGAATCAATAAAAGAACATAAAAATCAAATTTCAAATGAATGGAGTAAAAATTGACCTTTGGAGATTCAGGGGGCCCCTATTTAGAGGTTTTCACAGGTTAACATTTATTTGTCCCTTGTTTCTTTTTAGAAAGAGCTAGGAGATTGAATAGCAACACAGCTCATTTGTAATCTGAAACAATGTCCAGTGAGAGAAGCATTAATTAAACAGCATCAAGTAAAGGATTAAAATAAACCTCAAGCAATATGCAAAAAAAGGACTAATGGGCATCTTCTCTCAGCTCATTCATGGGGTTTGTCATGTGAGTGAAACCTTACCCCCATCAAAATCAGAGCATCCCCCTAACTTTTTACATTAGGACATGGCATTATTTAATCTGTGGAATGGATACTTTGTTCAAAAAATCTGTTCTCAGTCCCAAAACCAACACTGTTTTTGGTACAACAAACACTTAATTCAGAACTGAACAGCGGTTATTGTTAGAGAGATGGATTCAAGATTCCAAATTTGGATACAGCCCAGGAGTGGGCAAAGCAGCTTAGATGAAATAAGAATGTAGTTTAGGCTTTGCCCAAAACTTGAATTTACCCAGAACTGGATTTTCTTTAAATCCAAAAACTTCAGCTGCATTTAAAAAGGAGAACTGCCAAAGTGTCACAAATAGAGGCTGGTTCTTGAATTCCCAGAGCAGTTTTCCAAACCTAAGATACCCAGCTAGTTATAATAAACATCCAAACTCTGGACTTGATGAGATTCCTCCAGGACTAAATTAAACAGTCTATTCTGGATCACGGATGTGTTGGCAATAGAGAAGGAGCTGGTCAGTGCTTCATGATGAATAGATTAAATGCAGGGGGACTTGATCTTTTGGCTCCCAATTAAAATGCCCACAAGCAGGTATTTAAAAGGCCTTATTCAGTTTCCCAAAATTCTTTCATTGAGGACATAGCATTTGTCACCAGCACTCCAGTCCCTAAGCTTTGTAGATCTCACAGGTTTCCCCTGAGGCACAGGGCCATTT
Organism: Mauremys mutica; assembly: GCF_020497125.1. Lineage (NCBI taxonomy): Eukaryota > Metazoa > Chordata > Testudines > Geoemydidae > Mauremys > Mauremys mutica. Next base: position 126,513,752 of record NC_059073.1, on the reverse strand, counting down.
GTGCAAACCCATCCACATCAGGGCCCTCCATGGCTCCCTGGCAATATAGCACTAGGAATTCATCAGCTACAAACTACTCCTGGGATTCCCGTGAAGGGAATTTCCCTTGCACAGAAAAATAATAATAATAATAATACTGAATAAACCTGAATTAGTTTTAGAAGATTAGCCACAGAGGTCTTCCCGCACCCACTCCCAAGTCCTCTTCACACACGGGGGAGCCACAGAAGTGCTGATTATTCCAGCCCAACTTGGAAAGACAAGATCTATATGCACAGTACCCCATCTCCAAAACATCTCCTTAATGGAAGAGACAAATTACTTTAACTGTCTGTTAACACTCGCGTGGGCAGGGAGACGGATTTCTGAAAGGCCAGTATCACAGTACCGTTCTTGTTTGTGAATTGCAGTAACCGTACTATATTCAAACCAAATGTTTTCTATAAATAAGCAAGCAAACAGCAAGTACAGGGAAAGAATATTTTTCACCCACACAAATTGCTGTTTGTTGAAATCATTTAAAAGCATTTTTGGCCCCTGTCAGAGTGGCGATCTAACTACGAAAAGAGCAGGAACATTAAAGCACATCCAGCTGGATAAATGCACAGGCAACTATACTATAAATTGCTCTGTCCACTGACAAAAGAGTACAGGTTTTTATTTATCATTACAGGTACATTTGTTGTGCAAGTTACTGCGACCGATGCCGATGATCCTACCTATGGAAACAGTGCTAAAGTTGTGTACAGCATTCTCCAGGGACAACCGTATTTCTCAGTGGAGTCTGAGTCAGGTCAGGAGACCTTATATCTGTCATTCTCTGACAGTGTCTGTAATTTAAAATGACATGTTAAGCCAAGCTAGGACATATTAAACAAAAACTTCAAAGAGATTACATTTTACTCAGTGCAAAATCTGACAAACCCAATAGAGCGATACATCTGTAAACATGACACCTACATTATTGTAAGCTTAACATCAAAGCCTAATAAATATAATTAGAACTGGATGTGAACTAGTTTTCAATCATTTTCAACAAGCAGTGGGCACGGACCCTTTGCAGAGCCTTAAATTAAACCAAGTGTTGCTCAGTTCAGGAGTTTGGCTCCAGTGAGGAAAGGAGAAGGGAAGGCAGGTGGAAAGATTACCCATGGATCATCATAACAGCTGAATTAAGCTGAGTTTTCTTTTCTTCTTCTTGGTGTTTATTTAAAACTTGTGCCAATAAAATGATTGAAATTATTTTTCTGTGCATCTGCAATGTAGAGAGAGATTTTTATGTTAATCTTCTGGGGGAAAATCTTCATTTAGAATCATGATAGAAGAGGTGCATTTGGCTCTGCCCCACTCAATATAACATCTCTCAGGATCCAGCCTTTTTGAGTTCTGTCTTGGGCTGTTGGGGAGATTTTCATCAGAAAATATTGATTTCTCAAAACTGAAACTTTTTGTGGCAACGTATCTGTATCAATGAAACTTTTGTTAGGAAGGTTTCTCAGGTCCAAGATGGAATTTCTGGAGACAGCGAGAGACACAAACACACACACCCAGGGTTAATGGGAGACCCCAGTGAGTGCTGTAACCACTGCACTATTGGATATTCTAGCAAAGGTCTTTCTCATTTTCTGAAAGGTTTTGGTATCATTCCAATGTGTAATGCAAACAAATTTTGAAACCTCAAAATTGTTCATAAAATGGAATTCTTGTTTTCTGGCCAGCCCTAATTCTGTCCTCAGGGCATCAAGTCAGATAGTGCATGGGGGTAAATAACATAGGACTGGGAGGTTGGATTTAGGGATTGCATTAATAAATAAAGGAAACACCGAGTTTGGAACAAAAACTCATTTAATCTCACTTTATGAAAAGTGGACGAGTTTACTCATGGTACAAAATTACTCATTAAAGTGATATTCAACAGCTTGTTTATTATTTTTAACTCTAGACACACACACCCAAAATTAAAAAAAAAAGTTGTCTATACCCCTGTAACATGGCTGATTTTGTTGTTGTTGAGGTTCGGATAATCATATGTCCAATAGCTTCTGTTATAGGTTATAGGGTGGGTGTGGGTTCACCTTCCTCTGAAGCATAAGGTACTGGCTACTGAAGGAGGTAGGATTCTTCTCTTGATGGACCAATGGTTCTGGTCTGGCAGAGTACATCTTACATTCTTCTATCCAAAGGGATAATGAAGATGAGGGATCATATGCTGTAGCTGGTAGTGCAATGGTTTCTTAGCAGAGAGTGTATGGGGGGGAAAAATAGATACAGCAAAGGTTTGATCCTGGTCCCACTGAACTCAGCAGCAAAACTAGGGATTTCATTGGGACCAGAATTTCATTCCTACTGACTACTTAAGAGACCAGATAAATATAGCGACACAAGGTGGGTGAGGTAATATCTTTTATTGGACCAACTTCTGTTGATGAGAGCACAAACTTTCAAGCCACACAGAGCTCCCCTTCAGGTCTGGGACAGGAACTCCCAGTGTCCCAGCCAGGGGTTGGCATCACCATGTTGCACAACGGACACTTGAGAAAATTACCATACTTAGTGACGGACATGAGGGCAGGGGCGGAGGGGGGGGCGTTATGTCATTCAATCATTCAATGTTTTGAAAAATTACCACAGACCTCAACATTTTTACCAAGGACACATTGCTGACCCCTGGTCCAGCTAAATGAAAGGTGGGACAGATTGTTTAGCATAAGTAGTTAGCACATATTGTAGGGGCCATTCAATGTGGAGTGGCCCATTAACACCTCTGCAGCAACAGGACAAAAAGAGGGAGTTAGTGGGTTACAGATTCTTGTAATAACTCATAAATCCAGTGTCTCTGTTCCGTCCATGATTTTCAGTTCTAGCAGAGTTATGAATTTAAGCTCCCAGGCTCATCTTTTGAAAATGTTGTGCAAGTTTCCTTTGAGGATGAGAACTGATAGGTCAGATATAGAGCGATCACTTTGTGAAAAGTGTTCACCCACAGATGATAGGATATTTTTGTCTTTCATCATTATCCTGTGTGAGTTGATTCGAGATCATAGTGATTGTCTGGTCTCACCTACATAGTCATCATTGGGGCATTTAGCGCACTGGATGAGGTATAGCACATGTTGTGATAGGCATGTGTAGGATCCATGGATCTTGAAAGGTGTGTTGTGTGGGGCATTGATCATTGTAGCAGTGGAGATCTGCCTGCAGGTTTTGCATCCGTTGTTCTGGTAGGATGTGGTGCTGCTTTGAGTTGGTGTGTCTGCATACAGATAAATATAAACATTTTGCTTTATTATAAATATAAATTATTGAATTTCAGTGGGAGTTAGGTGCCTAACTGACATTTATGCCTTTGGATAAGAAAGTATTTAGGAGGAGAATTTCAATCACTGTATAAATAGAAATAGATATCATATGCTTGGGTGCTTGCCGCTTTCTTAATTAATTTCCCTGCCATTTAATGTTGCTGTACTGCCTCTTAATGATGCCTTGCTGAAGTTTGCTTGTTTTTGCCATGTCTGTCAAAATAAAAAGTTGATGGGATGGGGAAAATAACTGAAGTACCTTATAATGAGAGACAACCCTTCTTCCAGTTCAACAAGAGACTTTCCCCACTGAGTTAAAGGGGGATAAATAGTCATAAAAAATAACAATGCATGCAAATCGCTTTAACATTTTTCTGGGGATGTCGTTAATATTGTGTCTGTCACACAGGCAGCAGCCTGAGATACAATATGACAAGTCTGCAATTTAATATGCCATCTTATAACAGTAAATATTTATATTGGGCAAAGTTTACTGATTACAGAGAGACTGTCATCTTTTTTTTTTCTTTTTTTTGTAAATAAGCATTTCTGTCAATACACTACCAACTATGTTCCTCTCCTTAATTCTCACCTTCCCAGGTATTATCAAAACTGCTTTGCTCAACATGGATCGAGAAAACAGGGAGCAGTACCAAGTGGTCATCCAGGCCAAGGACATGGGTGGACAGATGGGTGGACTCTCAGGAACCACCACAGTGAACATCACACTGACTGACGTCAATGACAATCCACCACGATTCCCACAGAGTGCGGAACATTTTTGTTTCTTTGAAAGTCTTTAAGGAAGTCTAGATAGAAATTAATATTTTTTCTCCCCGGTTATTTCTGCTGTCATAAACTGTGAGCTTACTGCATATCGGGCTTTCACAGAGTGAGTGAGCAGTAGCTTTACTAGAGTGCTTAACTCCAGTGGATGGAAAACATTTTTTGGTAATGTTTTCACTGCTTTGCTAGAGCTAGTCTGAGATGAACATTACTAAACAGAAAGCAGCCTTATTTTTTCTTCTCATTAACCGGTACTGCTGGGGACCCCCATCACACTCTTTGTGTTAGCATGTGTCTGCAATTATTTTTAGAGCAATTTCTGCTTTGTTCTAATGTCTGTGTTTTGAAATATACTAATTTAAATGAGTCAGATCTGTCCCTGGAGTAATTCCATTGAAATCAATGGAATTTCCCTGCTGGTGTGCTTCAACATAGTGCTGTTTGAAATAGTACTACACCTCTACCTCGATATAACGCTGTCCTTGGGAGCCAAAAAATCTTACCGCGTTATAGGTGAAACTGCGTTATATCGAACTTGCTTTGATCTGCTGGAGTGTGCAGCCCCGCCCCCTCAGAGCACTGCTTTACTGTGTTATATCCGAATTCGTGTTATACAGGGTAGAGGTGTATGTGAAAATGCACTAGGTAATGTTTAGCATGCACCAGCAGTGCCTACACAAACCAATTAATGTGCAACATGGTAGTGCGCTTTAGAAATTACACCACTATAAAGCGAATTACCCATCTGTGTAGACAAGCCCTTAGAAGCAACAGTCCTTTGCATTATTGACTGATTATGGGCGTAAACTGATTAAAAATCTCCCACACCATTTTTTTGCTTTACCTAACCTTTGCCATTTGAGCCAAGAACAGTAGCAGCTGTTTGAGATTCTAGATACTAACAGACAAATATGAAAGCTTTGACTGTTAAATCACCAAAAATGTTATTGAAAGCAACTTGTCATTTAGGTCCAAAGTCTGCCCTTGGCTGTGGGCCAACAGCTCCCATTTAAACTGGTGGACTTAAACTGAAATGTAACTCTCTTCCCCATAAAGTCTATTATACACCTTTGCACATGAGCATCTCTTATTGCCTGAATCAATGCTGCATCAACACAATGCCAACATTCCCCAAATAACTTCTCTTAGGGGTGTAGGGAGCAGTTTGCAGTGCAGTACATTTGCGCTAAAGACTGGCCTAGATTTGGTTTTAATGTCACTATATCACACAGGCCACTGGCAGTTCTCTATATTGTGTGCATCTTTTAACATCTAGAGGTTGTTTTTTTCTTTTCCTATTCCATCGTCTGCTGGCCAAAAGGAACCCAAGATACTGTCTGATATTCTATTGCAGGGAGAAAGGAAAAAAAAGTTCATTGTCATACTAGGGTCTTGTCAGGGAATCACTGACTTCTATTGTTATGAAACTAAGGCATGGGGTGAGGTTTATTTCTTGCTAAAGACCTGGAGAACAGCAACTTCTTAAATCTACTGCTCAGAATATTGGTGCATCCATGGCTGGCAAGCAAATACAGCTTTTATATCCAGACTCCAAAATACCATGGTCCTGGCTGACCAAAACTGCACTCTCATTTACTGTAGGCACATACCAGTTCAAAACACCTGAATCTGCTCCACCTGAATCACCGATTGGCAGGATAAAAGCGAATGATGCCGATGTGGGTGAAAACGCCGAGATCGAATACAGCATCACTGAAGGAGATGGATCAGACATGTTTGGGGTTATCACTGACAAGGACACACAGGAAGGAATTATAACAGTCAAAAAGGTACACGTTTTAATAAACTTAATTCCAACTTTTAGAGTCCCTTTCAGAGCCTTACATAATGTACATTTAATTTGTCATACAGTTGACATCGTTCAGTGATTTACACATTATTTATTAGGAATCTCCTCCAAATCCTCTGTACAAAGCCCTTTTACCAAATCAGTTAGGATTCCTTCCCCTTCCCACCCTTCCCAATCCTGTTCCCTCTTAGAACCATTTCATAAAACCTGCTTACACAGACTTTGAATGGGAAGGAACAGCATTTAGCCCATAAAGAGGGACAGGTCTGAGAGAAAGTTCTACTGCCTCAGAAGATTAATTGCAAAAGCTGGAGAAGTGCCCTTCAGCTGTGCTTTTTGTCCCTAATGTGAGTAAAATATATGCTCTACTTATTAGGAAAGTGCTAGGTTGGTCAACAGAAATAATAAGTGTCCCTGTACCATTTTGCCTATTTAAATTACCTTTGACCTCTCAGAAGGTGTGAAATTATATATGCTATAGTAAATCAAAGCACATGATTTATTGATGTACATTTTCCATATAATCTAATTAATAAACCCATTAGTGTACATTCACTTTATAAAAAAACAACAACACAGTGCCTTATTAGATCACAATGTGCATCATCTAATAGATTGCACTTTGGCTGTCGGAAAGGATTTGGATAATCTTGTTAATAGTGAGTTATCAAGCAAGTGTGATAAGGTTACAGATATCAACTTCCATCAGTTCAAGTTTAGTCAACATGAAACAGACATTGTGTGGATTTTCAAAACATACACTTTGCTTGTTGATATCAGTATGACACCCGTCATTACTTGTTCCTTAACAAATGCCTTGTAGGGTATGATCATTGACATCAGTCTAATTCTGTTCATGTTCCTCTCTGCTTCTGACAGCAACTTTGTTTCTGTTAGTCTTGTTCAACAAAATGAAAAAAAAAATGGGGTGACTACTCTCTGCCTAAGTTGCTATAAGTACATGCGTATGCACAGTCCCCCAAATGTTGTTTCTTCTGTATTTTAAGAGGACATTAGAACTGTATGATGTAGTCATAACCTATCATAGCATGATACTCTATTTGATGAGTCACCCTAAATCACTTTTGACACCACATGACACAATGTTGCATTTCAGTAATTGGCAGCCAATATTTTAGCACAGGGCTCTCACAAAGTCTTTTCCCCTGAGCCTGTGGTACTTAGGGAGCAGGGACAGGAGGGGAAAGACAGTAAATGTGTTGAGGCTGTTCCAGAGTGAGGAATTTGTTTTCCAATAATTATGTCTCATAATGAGAACGATCCAAGGAGGCAAATTCATTTGGCAAAAGGGTGTATGTTAAGTGCACTCTTCCTGACAAATATTAAGGGCCAGATTCTCAGCTACTGTAAATCAGCATTACTCTGTTGCTTCCACTGATTACTTCTGTTGATTTCAATGGAACTACACCTATTTACGCCAGCTGAGAATCTGAACCTTAGATAGTACGTGCTTCAGGGCAAGACTGTGTCTACTCCCAGCTTCTAACACGTATCACAACCTGACTGGGGGTAAAAAAATATTGAGGTATAACTATATGCTGTGCAGTATTATTATCATGTTATAACTTATTTTCTGGTGGCAGCACTCAGAGGTCCCAGTCAGGATCATGGCTCCCATCTGTTGGGCCTTATACAAACGTACAGGAAGACACAGTCACTGCCACAAAGAGCTTAATTTGAAAAGGGGTGTGCGTAGGAGAGACACCATTAATCACACATGAGACTCGGGGCATCCTCCTGGAATTGATTTGAAAATACCTGTGACAGCTGGCACAATCAGGTACGATGCCAGTGTTTTGTATTGGCTCAGCATAAGTTTCTATGAGTCTCAGGCATAGTATGCCTCTCTGGCCCATGAGGTTTTTGTAGTACACTCCAGAAGTAGCAGGGAGTAAAAAAAAAAACCCACCTCATACCATTGTCTAGTAATAGATTATTAAGAAGGGGGATCCATTAGCTCTCCAAGCCCCTTTCAGTACATCATCAGTTCATTCGGTACATCAAGATGCTGCCTGAAATGGCTATAAATGGTTGGCCCCCAGAAACCTCTCTTTTTTTTTGTTTGTTTCATGACTCTCATTTATTTTCCAAGGCTTTGGATTTTGAAAAGAAAAAGCTGTATACTCTGAAAGTGGAGGCTATCAACACTCATGTGGATCCCCGATTCCTCTACTTGGGGCCATTCAAGGACTCCACTACGGTCAGAATTCTGGTGGAGGATGTGGATGAGCCCCCAGTGTTCAGCAGACCAGCATACATACTAGAAGTGAAAGAAGATGTGCCCATAAACAGTATTATAGGAACTGTAACAGCCCAGGACCCTGATGTTGCGAAAAATCCTGTCAAGTAAGCATAGACTATTTCAGCTCACTTCTACTGTCTTTTTGAATGCTTTTTATGTGTTTCTATTTGAACATCTGCATGCAAAAAAAATTCCCTTTTAATAATGAAATATAAGTTAAATACTGTATATGGTACTGTATATGGTATAAACATATATATATGTACACATTGTACATACATGTGTGTGCATGCTCATTACATACAACTCGATTTGCATTTCAAATGCTTTTGTAACTACTCACTACTCCTTAGGCATTAGCTACACTAACTAAAAAGAAGAGAATCTTAAAGAATACCACAGTTACATTTTCTAGTTGCAGAAAGGCAAAACTGAATAGTTCCGGTACACTATGGGTACAAACTCAGATTCACACACACAGTCACAGAACGTGAGCTCATTTATATTAGTGAAGTTATTCACTGGTGTAAGCAAGTTTACAGTCAGCCCCACAGATGCTGTAAATTATGTGTCACTAAGCAATTAATTTTTAGAGGAAATTTGAAATTCAGAGTCATTAAAGTTGAACCTGTTTTTCCATGAACTAGCAAGTGATATGAGCAAGAACACAACTACAGTGTAGTTTAGACTCTGAAGGTCTTTCTAAGAAAAGTGATCAAAGAGTGTTGTTTTTTAAATGTATGAGACTCTTCTTTTACACTGAACAGGAGAAGACTCTTACAAGGTGACACCCTCTTGTTAGTGCATTATAACAGGTCACCAGTCGGGGTGGGACATGGAAAATATGCAGTGTAGTTACATGCAATAGCAAGGCACATTGCCACCAGCATCTTGATTTTATAGCAATCATGAGTGGGAACGCTCAAAACTTTCCTAAAACAGGGGGTGGGGGAGGGAGAAATACAAAGGAGAAAAGGGAATTTGATAAAATCAGAGGTAATAAAATTAGGGTTGATGGGTAATACGCTGCACTTCTACAAAGTACCATCCATCGACACATGTCAAAGTGCTTTTAAAATATTAATCAACCCACCTTGTGAGATAGTTTCCTTATCAGTAAAACGGAGATAATATTTACCTAAGGCAAAAAAGAGTGTAAGATCTTTTTGTTCTGTGTTTGTACAGCACCTAGCACAAGGGGATCCTGATTTGTGTTTGTAGTCCCTAGGTGCTATTGCAATACAAATAAATAAATAATTATTCTGTGTCTGAGGCTGATTCCCACACTTTTGTTTTAGCCTCCCAAACAATCTTTCTGTCATATGGCAAATTTTACATAAGAACTAAGAATGGCCATACTGGATCAGACCAGTGATCCATCTAGCCCAGTATCCTGTCTTAAGACAGTGGCCAATGCAAGATGCTTCAGAGAGAGTGAACATAGCAGGGCAATTATCGAGTGATCAAGCCCCTGTTATCAAGTCCAAGCATCTGGCAGTCAGAGGCTTAGGGACACCCAGAACTTGGAATTACATCCCTGACCATCTTAGCTAATAGCCATTGATGGACCTATCCTCCATTAAACTATCTAATTATTTTTTGAACCCACTTATACTTTTGGCCTTCACAACATCCCTTGGCAATGAGTTCCACAGATTGACTGTGCATTGTGTGAAGAAGTACTTCCTTATATTTGTTTTAAACTCTCTTACTATTAATTTAATTAGGTGACCCCTGGTTCTTGTGTTACACAATTCTCTTATTCACTGTCTCCACACCAGTCATGATTTTATAGATCACTATCATATCCCACCTTAGTTCTCTCTTTTCCAAGCTGAACAGTCAGTTTTTTAATCTCTCCTCATAATGAAGTTGTTCCATACCCCATATCATATTTGTTGCCCTTCTCTGTACCTTTTACAATTCTAATATATCTTTCTTTTTTTCCTGAATTTTGTCCAAGGAGAATTAAATGACAAAGTAAAAGAAGAAAAAAATAAAAATTTACTAGAGAAAAAAAAATCTCTCATCAGCACAAGCTCATGATGAAAGAATGGTACCGCATAGGCTGTTTGTCCTCTATTGCCATGGCCTCTAGTGCCATGTTGGCAGATCCCACTTTTTTTTAATAAAGGTTTTATTTTGTTTTTTACAAAATCTTACAGTATACAAGTTTCCAGAAGATTAGAGTGTAACTATCTGATCTGCCTGTTGTAAGGGGCAGCACACTCTTGTGCTGGTCCTGGAGGAACCCTGTGAGAAAATAAACTGCACTGTGTCTATATCTGGCACAGTGTATGTTCTCCAGCATGTCAGCACACAGACATGCTGGCTTGTGGAAGGCCCCACCCAGTCCCCATCTTCTCCAACCCAGTGGCACAGGAGGGGCCGGGAATGTAGCGCCTCTGTGGATCCTGCTTCCCGTACATTGAAAGCTGTACACAAGAAGCCACATGCAGCACCCACCAACAAGTTTTATTTGTCCTACAAAAACCAGGAACTATGCTGTATAGTTTTGAGCCCTATCTACCTTATCTATAACTATTTATCTATAACAAATTCTTGTAACACCATGGTATGAGTAATCTGCATAAGGAGGTATCAGACACCTCCTTACTTCCTGGTACAGCCATGCAAGCCAGGCCATGATTTGCCCCAAAAAGATCAGATGGGACAGAGTCCATACAAAAGGAATTGACTCATACCAGCAGGGGCGGCTCTAGGAATTCCGCCGCCCCAAGCAGGGCGGCGCGCCGCGGGGCGCGCTCTGGCGGTCGCCGGTCCCGCGGCTCCAGGGGACCTCCTCCAGACGTGCCTGCGGGAGCTCCACCAGAGCCGCGGGACCAGCGGACCCTCCGCAGGCATTTCTGCGGGAGGTCCACCAGAGCTGCGGGACCAGCAGACCCTCTGCAGGCATTTCTGCAGGAGGTCCACCGGAGCTGCGGGACCAGCAGATCCTCCGCAGTCATGCCTGCGGGAGGTCCGCCGGAGCCGCCTGCCGCCCTCCTTGCAAAATGCCGCCCCAAGCGCACGCTTGGCGTGCTGGGGTCTGGAGCCGGCCCTGCATACCAGCAGAGAATCTGACTCACTAATACTACATGCAAACATAACAATGGATTGAAAACATCAAAGGGAAATATTTATATTTACAGTGCAGTCCAAGGTGGTTGCTATTATTTAGACGAAACAGCATTTAATTTGCATGGTGAGGGTAATCCCCTTATTTGAGAGCAGGGTAATAAAAATCAATTAACATCTTATTGATTTGTCCAAAATGAAAACAAAAGGAGGAAAAAGAGAGAACTGAGGAAGAGATTGAGACACTGGAAGGAAGTGACAGGGAAGCAGGAAGAAGAGCAAGGGGAAAGAGGAAACCAAGGAACCACTACCCTATGAGATGTGCGCCTGCCAATAAATTATGATTCTAATGGGGCTTTTATGGTGCCGGTATCTTGTGGGATCTCCCAGGATGTGGGCGAACAGTATGAGGTTCCATATTCTTGACAGGGTGATTTTTTTCCATGACAAGTGTAGATGCTAAATCTGACTTCCACTTTGAGCTTGGGGGAGGATGCAATTAGACTGTATGTGTATGACTTGTCACTTACTTGTCAATTGCCCTTGACAGTCAGAAATAAAATCTTTAAACACTTGACGTTACAGTGAAAACCTTCCATTTTTTCCCACTTAAGTGCAGTTTTTTCCTTTTTAAATAAAATGAGCCCTAAGTCAGTTAGCTGAAAGACCCTTTGATCTTCCATTACAGAATCCTTCGTAATATCATTATGAAAATGCATTATGAAAAATTCACACACACATCCCTTCCTGACCCACAAATCTGTTTGACTTGTGCTTACATTAGACAGCAGGCTGCTGAGTATCAGAAGATAATGAAGCAAAAGAAGACTAAGAAATATCTGCCATAGCCAGAAATAAACTGATCACCATGTACACAATATCAGTGGAGCCACATTTTATCAGCCTAGACCTGACCAATAGGTCTCCTAGTTGCAGAACAACATTAAGAAAGGACAAAATTATACAATTAATGTATACATGGATATACAAATGCTGATACACAGCCAATATCACTAGAGTGTTAAATAACACTCCACCATCCAGTTGTTAGTGAAAATGTGTTGTTTGGACAATGCTGACATTCAGAGTAAACAGAGATAGTATGCTGAACCTCTGAATTCTTCCCATGTAAAAAAATAAATTGTGCTGCTTCTGGCATTATGAAATCCTTTTTTAAATCTCTAGTTGAGTTTTTTGCTGTTGTAACTCCTCAGAGGCATACTGTAGTTCATCATTTATTGGAACTGCCTCCCTGCTGTGGCTGATTTATCTAAAGTATCCCAGATGAAAATAATCTGCAAATAAATGCAAGACTTTATTTTGTTTGTGTATTTTACTGACAACTTACTTGCATGTATTGGCTTCTCTCTCCTTCCCCTCCCCCATTATAGTTATGTTTAAGGGCACAGTGGAATATACATATATTCATTAACTTTCTAGCTTGTCAATTACGCAGGGTTTGAAGGGTATAAAGTCCTGAAATCTGACATATACGCACCAGTAATTTCATTAAAGAAATGTAAAAACAAGTTTGATGTTGTCTGCTTAATTCATAGTAGGCTATGATCCATAAATTAGAATCTCCACCAATTCCACATAATTAGCAGTCCTTGATCAAAAGAGACCCAGGATTATATAAACTGAGACAGAAATGACAGTCTAGCTTATTAAAAGCATCCTTCTAGGTCAGGGTTAATGGTATAATTAGAATACAATTGTAACTGCACTGATCTTGTATGTATTTTCGCTTGAATATGAAGAAATAAAATTAGTATTTCATCAAGACACTGTTCTCTATTATTGCTTTATTGAGTTCAACATCTGCTATACAAATGACCTAATGTGCATAGAGACTTGTGACAGCTCATATTTTGAAATAATAAATATTAATATATTGAAGGAAGCCTCAATGTTATGGCTGTGATAAACTCAGAAAAGCTCAAGAGTTGGATACAAAAGGTTTCTCCATTGTTCCCAGACACTGTTATCACATGTAGGACTAAATCCTAGGAGTTTTGCTATAGTAAGGACCACAATCACAGTGTCCCACAACACTAAAGCCCCAATTGGGCAAGGTATTTAAGCACATGCCAAACTTTAAGCATGAGTAATCATGGGGGTGGGGTAGGAAATACATGCACTACACATTACTTAAAGCTAGGCACATGCTTAAGAATCTTGCTGAACCAGCACCATGTAACTGGAGCTGGTAAGAAAAGGGAGTTTCTATTCTGTGTGAAATTCCAATCTTTTGAAATTTCTTTTTATTCCAAATCAGCATGAAAGGGTCAACATTTTCTGTGGGATGGACGTTCTGAATCTCCAGGGGAAGTAAACTTCACCAGCCATTTTCCTGGCATAACTTACTTCCCTCAACATGCTGGCTCAACTAGGCTCTGCCCAGGGGCGGCTCTAGCCATTTCGCTGCCCCAAGCATGGTGGCACACAGCAGGGGGCGCTCTGCTTGTCGCCGGTCCCGCGGCTCCAGTGGACCTCCTGCAGACGTGCCTGCGAATGCTCCACCGAAGCTGCGGGACCAGCGGACCCTCCGCAGGGACGCCTGCGTGAGGTCCACCGGAGCCGCCTGCTGCCCTCCCGGCAACCGGCAGAGCGCCCCCCCGCGGCATGCCGCCCCAAGCACGCGCTTGGCGTGCTGGGGCCTGGAGCCACCCCTGGCTCTGCCCACTCCCCACTTCTACCCTCTCAGCCGCACAGGAGATAACACGATGGCTGGTCTCCTTGGATTATGATGACCTGTGATGCAAGTAGCCCACACAGGAGAGTAAGGGAGCACTTTAGAACTCTTCACTCATCTGCACAGGCGTATAGGTCAGCTCATGACTGAGCCCAGAGCAGGAGCAGAATAATAGTCTAGTTCTGCCATAGTGATATGAGTGGAGTTTTTCTGCCACATCTTTGTTCTGTGGTAATTTCATTTTAACAAGAGATGGACCCTGAGCAGCAACATTTGGATCTGGGTGTCAGAACTCCCTCACAGGAATCAGGGACATTCATCTCCAAGGCTTAAATTCAGCTCAATATAAAAAGGGAGAGAGGCTAGATAAGACATTCAAATCTATATTCAGATTCTGAATGCCCCCAAAGTTCAGTGGTGTTCAGATCCATCTGTACATATTACCAAGGAAACAAGTTGGATTATCCTTTAATGTGCTAGAACTTACATTTACATGGCATTTACCATGGAATGAATCATCAGCTACACTGATCTCTGTATCTTTTTGTTATTTTATTTTTAACCAATACAATTTTGGGAGGGAGTGAAGGCAAAACTTGCACCCCAGCTGACAAATTTTGTATCAAAAGTAATTTGAAACAGTTGAGATATCAAACTATGAAAAGAGGGATTTATAATGGGAAAGCCAATTAAGCCTTAAAATAAATGAATGTCATATCTTTCAAGATACAGACTCCACATTTCTCACTAAAAGGCAAACCTTTTAGGCTTCACAGAAGTATGTAAATTCTACAGTAATTCATTTATTCAGTGACAATGCCCCACCTTCTAAATCAAACCCTCCAATATGTCATTATCCAACAGCTCAGAACAGACTCTTTGTATGAATATATCAAGATGCCGAAGTCTGCACTGAAAACAAAAAGGCAGCTCATTTACTAGGTATTTGATGTCTAGTCTTAGGAAACAGTTTCAAAACAGAAATTAAAGTAAAGGCATTTTTTCTAACCATGCATTTTCTGTATTTTCAGATATTCCGTAGATCGGCACACAGATATGGACAGAGTATTCAACATCAATTCCGGAAACGGTTCAATATTTACTTCAAAACCCCTTGACCGGGAAACATCGCTATGGCACAACATTACAGTAATAGCAGCAGAGATCAGTAAGTCAAACCTAAATACCACCGCTGTCCCTGATGTAATGAATTCAGCCTTCTAGCTGAGTGTGTGTAAACCACTGCTGGGAAGATGTCAGGCTGTATGGATGGGCCCGCTCGATACTAATCAAGCCAGGGAAAGGCTGAAAAAGATGCTCTGCACTTCCTTTTCTTTTTCCTAGGGCTACTGCTTATGAAGAGACAACTTCTATACCTGAACAGGCAGAAAGTTAACGCTTATGTGTTTCTGAATCAACCTGCCTGGAAAAATGCTCATAGCCATTCTTTAATTACAGCAGGATTTGCCGACTTCTGAAAAATTGTATACAGCAAACAAGATAGTAGGAAAATAGTCCACACAGTGTGGGCAAAATCAATTCTGTAGCATAGCCTGGGAATTTTCAAGTGAGCCAAAAGGTCCCCAAATCCCATTAACATGCAATGAAAATTAGACGTCTAACTCCCCTCGGCACCTTTGAAATTCCCATCCATAGATACTAACCCAGTCCATTATTTTAGGCCCAGACATAGGGAGTCTCTCTCTGTGGTGACACCACATGTGTTAATTGTTTTGCAATCTAGACAGCCAGAGAGGTAGACCGGGTCTGTGTGAGACAGGCAGTGTCAATAAAAACATCCCCTTGATACTAATATTTTAATTACATGTCTCCTTTCTGTCCTGGACCTGAGGCATGCTGCAAACGCTGGCATCAGTGGGTGCAAAGTCTATTTATTTCTTTGGAGTTGCATACCCTTATGCTAGGGCTGGATTTGATTGAAGCATGATGGAATGGATGGATCACTGGCTGTAGAAATGTACAAAAGTTTGGATGCTGTTGGGAAGCTTCAAAGCACTTATTCTTTAACTTCTTATAAAGCAACTATAGGCCCTACTTTCTCCTATATTGTACATAAGTAGATATATAGCTGAAAATAACCTATGTCCAAGCCAGGCTACAAGGCCGGACTAGCTCTTTCAAAGATGGGCAAGCTTTATAGTTTCTTAGCCTGGCCCCCACTAAAGCCATTCGGCAGTTGGAGTTAGTCGTGGACTATTCCATCAAATTGCAGATGCATTTCATTGAACTAATAAAGCTAACTGAAGCTAAAGAAATATTGAGACAAATTAAGAGTAAGCAAGTACATTCCCACTGAAGTGTACTCCCTTCACATTAATTACCAGTACATTTGTAAACTCATAAAGAGAAGCACTTTACAATGGTGACTAGAGTTACCCTCATTTTACAGAGGGGGAAAACCATGGAGATACAGAATTGTTATGGCCAACATTTTCTAAAATATCTAGTAAGTTTGGGTGCCTCAGTTTTTGGGTGTTCCCTGGAAACACTTTGACTCAGATCCTCAAAGGTATTTAGGCACCTAATTCCAATTTAAATCAATGGAAGTTAGGTACCTATATACTTCTGAGGATCTGGGTCTTTGGGCCTCTTGTTCACAGATGCACAGCACCTCCAACTCTAAGTGAAGTCAATGGGAGCTTCAGATGCTTCCAGTTCACTGCCACTGGACCATACTGCCTCCCTAGTGAAATTCTGAAGGTGGTTTAAATCTTTACATTTAAATTGGGAAAGGTAAAGTAGATGTTGCACTGCAGAAGACACTCGACAACCAGAATCAGATCCATTTTAGGATTTCAGTCTGTGGATTGACAGAAGCTACATCCAAAACTAAAGAGATGTGTTAACATTATATACCAAGATGAGGAAGCTGCCTGCTCCATACAGTAGCACTTTTTTTCTGGACAGTCTAATAACAATTAAGTGATTGTGAACAAGGAGAAGTTAAGCATCTCTTATTCATTAATGCAAAAGGGTTTGGAAGGAGAAAAAGAGCAGTGAGGCTTGGAGATTGTATAAGTACATTGGATCTACATACCTGTTATATCTCTCTGAAGAAAAAAGTGTGAGAGAGACTTGGAATTATATATTTTTCATGGAAGTTCTCCCAGTTACTATATTGTTATTTTGAAATTTTTTTAGACTCAGAGCCAGCTAGAAACAAATAAAGCATGTGTAGTTACTTGTACAAAGCAGCATGCAGAATAAGTATAATTAAACTTGATAGGAAAACCACTGCACATATTTGAGTGAATTCCTAGAAAATACATATGTGAAACCTTCATAGCCATGCAAAATAAAATTAGCAGCTGGGATTTTGCCCATTATAAAGATTCAAAATTTGTATCTACCTTTCAGTGTAGATTTCAGCTTGGTCTATATTATTCTTAGACCCTTAGTGTTATTTTACACGTGGGATGAATTTAGTCCAATGGCCCAAATTAAAAAATGCTTCATATCCAATTCAATCATATTCACTTCAGTGCAACTGTAGAGGTTTAAAGCACAATATTTGGCCCAAACCACTAAGTTCTTTAATACAGTACAGAGCAGGCAGTTCCAGTTTTGTGAATATAAAGTAATAAAATAATAGGTGAGTATTAAAACCAAATTCTACTAAAAACACTCCAGTGAATTCTTTTAGGTATATAAAAGTCTCGAGAATTGCTGTATTTTATTCATCTGTTTTATTACAATATTTTTGCCTTTGACCCTTGTTTAAGATTCATTAATAATCTGTACAATCAGTATTATAGAGGGTATGGTTCTTTGGAGCAATTTAAACTAATCCAGGAAATGGATGGCCTGCTAAACCCAGGGTTGTGAGTTCAATCCTTGAGGGGGCCACTTAGGGATCTGGGGCAAAAATTGGTCCTGCTAGTGAAGGCAGGGGGGCTGGACTCAATGACCTTTCAAGGTCCCTTCCAGTTCTAGGAGATTGGTATATCTCCAATTATTACCTTTTATTACCTAAATGGCAACTTGTATTTGCAGATTTTTATTTTGGTTGTGATGAAACAAAACAAAAGGGTTTTTTGTTGTTGTTTTTTAAACTCGAAGAGCCAAATTCATTGCTTGTTTTTATTTCTATATCATTGAAGTTGATTTGGATTTATGAGAATTTTCCAAATTGCTTCTTTTTTATGAAGTAAACAGTATGTCCATAAAAATTTTAAACTCAGGATTTTTTTTTAAAAGTATATCACTCTTGCTGCGTTATACAGCTCCTATGAGAGAAGTAAGCGATGTACTACATAGGGCTTATATTCCTCAGCTGATGTGTATTAGTGTCAACTCTGGAATAGCAGCAAACAAAGATCAGTCCACAAAAAGTCAGAAAGCATCTGTCATAATAACAGTTGGTGTTTATATAGCACTTTATATGAAAGCACTTTATAAACATTGGGCCCATTTCCACCACCCACTTCTCATCCAAGTAATTTATCCACATATAGGACCTGATCCTGCAAACATCTACACATATGCAAATGTAAATAAAAATATGAGGAATGCATAAAGATATGAGGAGTGGCCCCACATTAGTCCCATTGACATCAATAGATTGCATGAACATGAATAAAATCTCCATGTATAAATAAAGACTTGAATTATTTAGCCCCTATTCTATCCTTTTCTTCCCCAGCACTGAGTCCTATGTGCACTATACCACTTTCCCTTTCTTTCTATTTTTATCATTACAGACAACCCAAAACAAAGCAGCCGGGTCCCTGTGTTCATTAAGGTTCTGGATGTAAATGACAATGCCCCAGAATTTGCTATGTTTTACGAGACCTTCGTCTGTGAAAATGCAAAGGCAGAACAGGTGTGTTGATTGTTTGCACTCCATAATTTAAAAAAACTATTAAAAATGAATTCTGTTTAGGCATTACTCTTGCGTCACCTCATCAGGAGGTGTGCTTTGTGTTGCCACAAGCTGTCACCGTGCAAAATTAAATTAAACAGTGACTGTGTCATATCTGATTATATTTAGCATTCTTGTATCCAAAGTGACAGTGTGTTTTCCATAGTTAAATGTGGTTGCTTCTTGTACTGTGTCGTGCTATCTACAGTTCAGTTCCATCTCTCTTCCCTTGAATATGGGATTCTGCATCTGTATGTCCGGGTGCTTCCATCATCTCTCTTGAAGAATGGTTACAGGTCTGAACAAAAGTCCTGCCTTGTAAATTAGCTGCAGGCTGCCTCGTTGCTCTAGTTCCTAGTTCACATTGCTTTGCAAGACCTGTTGCTTGATGGTTCAAAACAGCGGATATCCCAGAGGATTCAGCCACACAACTCCTGTTTAAAATTAATAGGATTTGTGTGGTTAAATAGCCTAGTCAGCTTTGTTATCTCCGCCTTCGTTTCTGCAGCTTGTTCCCACGGGGGATTTCCCACTCACTTGGTATGGCACCAATCCATGTAGTCCCCAGAACTCCGCAGAATTCTCAAGCCACTGCCCAAGTCATTAAGTTATTGGGCTGAAGGGCTGCAGCATGACAGCTTGGTGACACACACACAGGCCCAATTTTCATTCACAGTAAGGCCCCTCTGGCAGCATCAAGGGCCTTACTGTGAATGAAAATTATATCTATCCCCTTTTTAAGACAATTTAACAGTTTAGAGCCGACAGCCTTAATGTAAATGAGAATCAGGCCCACAGTCATCAAAGGGTAATTTTGCTGTTTTCATTTCAGCTGATACAGACCCTAAGTGCAGTTGATAAAGATGATTCTTTCAGTGGACACCAGTTTTCATTCTCCTTGGCTCCAGAAGCAACCAGTGGCTCAAACTTTACAATTCAGGACAACAGAGGTGAATTCCTAGGAAGACTTTATTTTGTTATTTATTCTTTGTTTTTTTCAGCACTCAGTTGAGAACTCCTGTACCATTTGCTTTGTGTTTTCAGACAACACAGCAGGGATCTTCACCAGAAAAAACAGATATAACCGACATGAAATGAGTACTTATCTCCTGCCTGTGGTGATATCAGACAGTGACTACCCAGTCCAAAGCAGTACTGAAACAGTGACAATCCGAGTGTGCGCCTGTGACCATCGGGGGAAGATGCAGTCTTGTAATGCAGAAGCCCTGATCCATCCAACTGGCCTTAGCACAGGGGCTTTGATTGCCATTCTTCTCTGCATCATTATATTGCTAGGTAATAGACCTACATGAGTTTCTTTCCTGGGGGAGTGACAGTGTTGCTGGAAGGAAGAGGGGGCATTACACATAAAAGACACATTGGAGAGATCTCTCCTGCATTATTCTGTAACAAAGGAGAAGTCTATAAAATCAATGCCTAGTGTGTGGAAGACACTCCCAAATCACAATTCTCCACTCACATAGGCAGCAGCATTTTACACCCACTTTGGGCAGATGACAATGACTAAGCAAGGTACAAGGCAATATATAAAACTCAAAGCCACCAGATGTGTCATGCTGCATTTACGGTGCTACGTTGCAGATTATGAGGCATGCTGAAATTAGGTGACCAGACAGCAAGTGTGAAAAATCAGGATGGGGGAGGGGAGGTTATAGGTGCCTATATAACACAAAGCCCCAAATATCAGGAGTGGCCCTGTAAAATCAGGACATCTGGTCACCCTAGCTGAAGTAGACACCTGTGGGGGTGCTGGAGAAGCATATTGAGTTGGGACAACTACAACACTCCTTAAAAGGACACCACCTGCTCTCCTTCCAGCACCAGAAGATACAAATGGGGTGGGGCCCCTTTGGGGTATGCAGCCCTCAGGGCAAGCTCCAGTCCCTCTCCCTTCCATTCTGGGTAGATGAGGACAGGTATTCTGGCTGCCCCCAGCAAAACAGTAGAGCTGGGAGAAAAAAAAACAACCTTCCCTCATACCCTTTCCTTTCCTTGTACACGCCCCTGCAAACCCAGTCTGGCCCTTAGCCTTTCGCTGCACTCAGTGCCCACTTTGGGAATATGAGGAATTTTGAAAATTGGTGCGATTTTAAAAAGTTGACTCTTAGGGAGACATTGTCAGATGCTCTACCTACCTGCCCAGAGAAGTAAAGGGGGGCATGAAGTACCCCCTCACTCGCATGAGCCAACTACCCATGTCCTGGAAATAGCATGGGACGGGACAGAAAAGGGGATAGAGCAGCCTCTGCAGGAACCCACAGACCAGACCACATGGTGGCTCCACATATGCACTGCCCCTTACTCAGGGCAGATTGTTAAATGACAGTCTTGCCCTTAATTTGCAATTACTGGGTTTTTTAATGTCATTACTTTTAAGGGTGGGAACCCACTTAATATCAGCTCACAGAACAGGAAAAAATTGTCCTGTGCTACAAACCATTTTGCATACGTTTAGTATAACAGTGCTCAGTAATATCAATCTGACATTAAACGATTTCCAGTTTAATGTCAATTGAAAATAATTGATTTCTTCCTCTCAGCAGCACTTTATGTCAATTATTGCGCATGTCACCATGCAGCATAAGCAGATTTTCAATTAACTAGACTATATCATTTTCCGTCTAGCTGCAGGGTTTGTAAGTGCAAACATTACTCCACGTGATGCAATGACCTGGGCAGATCAAAACCATAATTTCAATGTTTATAGTAACAAAAGGTACCTCCAGATTGGTGATTTTATTTGCAGCTTGAAAAAGCTCAGATTACTTCCTAGAAACTCCCAGTTAATGTTGAAAATTGATTTGGATAGCTTGACTGTACTTTGATTTTTGCGTCTAACTGGTCCTGAGATTTGTATTTGCAAGTTCAGCATAGAAGAAAATTCTTGGAGTATCAAGTACCTAGTATTAGTTATTGTTCATGAATTTATCATTCTGCTATCCCTTTGTGGAGTAACATTTTTGTTAACTGGATGCCCCAACAATAATTACATACATAAAATACAAAGAAGCAAGACCATGTTATCCCTTTCTTTTGAAATGAAAGTCAGTGGAATTTCTGAATCCCATTAAAAAACTGACCTTGTTTTTCAAATCCTTCATGGTTTTCTCTAGACCACCTCACAGACCTGCACTGCCTCTTTCATCAAACATCAGCCTTCCACATAGTCTCTAGATTGTATACTCTTTAGGACAGGAACTGTCCTTCAGGCAGTGTTTCTATGGCACATACATAGGGGCCTCCCAAGTGGATTAAGACCTCCACAGGCTACCATAATATAAATAATAAGTCATCATCTTCATCATCATCATCATCAACCTGCAATTTCTGCCATCTAGACCAGTGTCCATCACAACCACTTCTCCCAGCTTCATCAACTAACCCATTTCTTTTCAAATCATAACTGACACTATCCTCTGTTACCCAAGCAGTAAAGACATAACAGTGATTTTTTTTTTTAAAAAAGGGAATTTGCACCTGTTCAGTGGATAGAGTTGCCACTGACTTTGATGGGAGTTTAGCGCAGGGGCTGCAGAAGCAGACACTGGAAGTATGTCCTTTAGCTATGTAAAGAATCTTGGAATACAGCTGGCCTGAAAGATGATCTACAAAATAAGAGGTGAATCCCTGAAATGCTTGCATACACTATTGGGAGTCAATAAACGTTTTCAGGGCCAGATCCAGAAGACTGTATGGAGTAGTATTTATTAGAGCTGGGCAAAAAATTTCAACAGAATTTTTTTTCAGCTGTTTCAGTGACACCAAAACATTTCACAAATTCACGTTGATTTCACGGAACTGTTCATTTATTAAAAGATAAATTAAAAAACAAACATTTTGTTCTAACATTTTCTAACTGACACATTTTGATTTTTCAATTCAAAATGACCGTTTACAAATTTCCTTTAATTGTTTTTAAAAAAAATTAAACACCTTAAAAAAAAAGTTTGAAATCAAAGTTTCATTTGGTGTTGAATAAAACATTTGACCCAAAAAAAATTATTTTTTTATTTTTCGATTTGCTGAAATTAAAAATGGTTCTGTTCAACCCCAAACAATTATTTCCCAATTTTTCAGAAGTGCCAACAACTTGAAAAATCTGTTATTTGAACAGATCACGATGAGCACTGTAGCAAGAACCATCTTTCTGTAGTGTGTTTGTACCTAACACAATGGGGCCCTGGTCCATGATAGCATCCTTGAATACAAAGAAGAAGAATACCAGTGCCACATTGTTGCCGTTGATAGGTTTTCAGTGATAAACATTCATATGTCATTTTAAAAAAATGAAAAGTAGAGTCAAGATCAGTAACTAAAGTTTGGCTTCACAAGGTAATAGGAAAGTTTGTCTGAGGCCCCAGAGCTGCACTGAGTTCTGTGCAAATGGACCTCTGTGCTGCCTCAGAACTGCAATAATGCTAGTGAGACAGTATGCAGGTACAAGACTCTGTCCACTGAGAGATGGCTGCAGTATCAGGGCCTTAGGCACAAACCAAAAAAAGATAATTCACCTAAGCATTAAAAGGTGAAAAAGCTGTTTGAGAAATTTTGTGGGTTTTTTTGGTGATTACATAATAAAAAAAAATACTTGTTCTCTGAGGACAGAGCCGCAGCTCATGTTAATTGTCAATGTTCCATGAAGTCAACAGAGCTATGACCATTTACACTAGCTGAGGATCTTCCCGATGTTCTGCACTTCTTTCCAGGAAAAGAAAAAAACTACTGAAAAAAATAGTTTTGATATGCAGCTTTGCTAACCTTTCATCACACCCCAATAGGTACAAGCCTTGTCCTTTGAGCAAGTTTTGCAGCATTTTAGGTGTTCAGCCTAATTTGCACTCTCCAGTACAATATTTTTGGGGAGAGGTTTGCCCTGAGACTAGGCTGGCAATTTCAAAGGAGCAAAGCTGCTACACGACTAAGGGAAAATGCAACCACTGACAAAATATGGCTCTTCCCGCTAGCTTGAAATCCTCTTTCTTCTAATATTTATCTCACTCTCAGCTCCCAGAGTGATCACAGGCAACAATCAGAAAACTCCCAAATTCTGGTTTGCAATTTTGCAGTGCAACTTCTGAAAGTTAGAGTTCAAGCAGTACAATCTTTCTTTCTGGCTTTAATTGGGTGCCAAATTAACTCTCCCGCCCGCACCCCCGTCTCTCCATTTTATTTGTGTTTCCAGTTACAGTGGTGCTGTTTGCAGCTCTGAAACGGCAGCGGAAGAAAGAACCCTTGATAATTTCCAAAGAGGACATCAGAGACAACATTGTCAGTTACAATGATGAAGGTGGTGGAGAGGAAGACACCCAGGCTTTTGATATTGGCACACTGAGAAATCCTGAAGCCATAGAAGACAATAAATTACGCAGAGACATTGTGCCAGAAGCACTTTTTATGCCGCGCCGGACTCCAGCAGTACGAGATAACACCGATGTCAGAGATTTCATTAACCAAAGGTTAAAGGAAAATGATACAGATCCTACCGCGCCCCCATATGACTCGTTAGCGACCTACGCATATGAAGGTAATGGCTCTGTGGCAGAATCCCTCAGCTCCTTAGAGTCGGTGACTACGGATGGAGATCAGGACTACGATTACCTCAGTGACTGGGGGCCTCGATTTAAAAAGCTGGCGGATATGTACGGCAGCGTGGACAGTGATAAAGACTCTTAATATGTTGCCTTTGTTGATTTCCAGAAACAGCATTGAGATATGTGAAGTAGCTATTTCTTTCTATTTATCCATGGCTCTGTGATAGGGCTCTCTATTCTATCGGTTCCAGTTGTCTAATGACTGCAGTCTGTGTGGATCAAATGTCAGAAAACTTTTTTCTAGTATAATTTTATGAGCTTCCAAGAGGCAATTTTTTTTTAATGCATCCACTTTACCAAGCCTGTCTTACAGGCACAGTGGTAGGGGAGGGAAACAGGAATGGAGGGAAGCAATATTTGTACTTGTTCTGCTTATATTGTAAATTGGAGTATATTACTGTTCCAGCTCACTTAATCTTCTTACTGTATTCAGATTATTCAGCTCAGATGATTGCTCTGTCCATTTTATATTGCACATCCTAATGTACTGAGGTATTATGGTTTAACCTAAATATTATAGTAAAAAGTAGTGGGGGAGGAATTTATTATAAAATTAGAATCAGCTGACAAGGCTATACGACAACATGAGAGTAAATTTATTCTTGAATTTAAAGACGTCTAATTGCCATTTAACTATAAATATTTTTTCTTGAACCTGCCATTGGCCCCAAAAGCATAAAATCATACCAACTCCACGTATATAATTCCCTGTGGACCACTATATCTGTATCCTTCTTATCCAACATTCAGAGAGATATGTGTGGTCTGTAGCTCTGAGCACAGAATTGCTAAGTACTATCCCAGTTCTAATACTGACTCACTTTGTAACATTGGGCAAAGTCACCTAATTGCCTTGGATTAGACCTTGTGGTTTTGAAACAAGACTTGAGCATGGAGCAGAATGTAGTTGTGCTGTACCCTATGTCTAGTATAGATCACTTCCTCCAGGCACACCAGCTCAGTGTGTAGGGAGGCAGAGTGAGGCTTCACCCATTCCTCTGCTTCTGCCCACCCACCCACACGGAAGGGAGTAGCAGCTTTAAGAAGGCTATCATCATCCTTGTGACATGGATAGCGAGTGAAAAGGAGAACGGGGGTACCTTGCACACTTTACTCCCTTGCAGGGGTGCATAAAATTGGTCACATTCTTGCTCTGTCTCAGTTTTGCCATCTGTAAAATAGGAAAATAATGCCTACTTCACAGGGATGTTGCAAGGGTTAGAGAGAGTTTGAAAATTGCTTTGAAGGAGGAAAGTGCTAAACTCTCATCCTAGTAAGTAACTTCTAATTTTTTATTTTTTTTATGCGTGTATTTGAGCCCTGAATGCACAAGTAAATGAGAAATGTTCATCATTCTGGTCACTAGAACCAGGAGGGTTTTAGAACACTGTCTTTACAAATGCTTCAACCAGAATTGTTATAGGTTTCACTTACACCAAGAGGTGGCGTTTTAAACATGAATCTTTCAGTTGGTTTCCTTAATTTCCTTGCCAAACCTGCCATTTTTGCCCAAGCCAGAACAGTGGTGCCATAGGACTCAGTACAGGCCAGTGTCTCTTCTTTACATGCATGAGGCAAAAGTAATCAGCAATGTATCAGAATGACAAGAGGAATATGTCATTGATTACATTTCATATCCAGTCATCTGAAATAGATTATTTTGAAATAGATTATTGCAGCTTTTATAACCCTCAGGTCATAGCCCTATGACACCTTAACAGGAAAAAGTGACGTTTCTCTTTATACATCATATACAACCAGTCTCATTCATTCAATATAAATAGAATAATTTACATAGAATAATTTTATGTGATCTGTTGCAGTTGCTAGGTATTTGTGTTCTTTCCTTGAAACCATAAAGAAACCAATTTAAACACGAGTCAGTAGCTCCAATTTACCCTTTCCAATAATACAAGGATAAGACAAACATTAAAAGGCAGCAAACTAAAAGGGATTAAAAAAATATTGTACCATATTTATACCATCTGCGGAACTCATTGCTACAAGATAGTAAGACAAAGGGTTAAGTAAGATTCCAAAAAAGATTAGACATTTACAAGCATAATATGTGCTTAGAAAAACTAGGATTCAACGTAAACGGCTATCAGTCTTTGTGTGTTCAGGGCATAAACTGGCATCAGGAAGGCATCTCCTCCCCATTGCTTAATTCCCAATTGTGCAGTGCTGGACAACTAGCCCCTTTAGAAAAATCCCACTAAATGCCTATGTGCATCTTTAAGCACCAAACACCTTTACAAATCTGCCCCTTCATGTCTTCCTTTCAATAGTCTGGCAGTAGCCATTGTCTGAGGCAGAAGAGCAAGTTAGATGGTTACTGGTCTGTTCTAGTATAGCGTGTTTCCTATTTTCTTATTTCAGATGTTTTGTTTTTTCTTAATTAACGATACTTAGTAGCAGTTCAGGCTAGAATTTTGCATTTTATCGACCAATTATTTTATCTTGTCAGGAACATGACATAGTGAGTGTACAGAGAATGCACCACACAAGCCTGTTGTGTACATATATAGAAAAGTATGCAATCTACTGACACCAAAATTATGGTGACAAACTGAATAGCAAGTGAATTCCTGTAAGAAATTCTCATGAGGCAATTGCATCATTACTCATGTCTGAATTATTCTTTTATCCATCCAGCTTATAAGTGCTGATTTTTCCACAAATGAGACTCATTTACCGACACTCACACATAACAAGAAGGGTCCAATTCAGTCTTATCTTCTTCCTCTATAGCTCCACAAAGTGCAATTAAAAAAAAACAGTGCCATTTAAATTGCCATATTGCAGTACATAAAATATTTGCGGTAATATTTTGTACTGCACTTTGTGTGCTGCAGTGGCAAAGGATGGAAACCACTGTGCCACATTATTTTTATTCGAAGACTGGGATGTTAAAATTGTCCATTATAGACAAAGAAGTGTCAGATTACAGCTTGAAAAGTGGGTTTCTGGGCTGTGTTAAGGAAGTGGACTGCTGCCTCAATCACTAGGATATCTGTTCAAGTTGAAAGAACTCCTGAAATGATGCTAGGAGATTCCACTGAACAAGGTGAAGATGAGCAACACAATCAGCTTGTAGTCTCGATAGTGGCAAACTAGATGACCAGCTAATAGGAGAGGTACTGAAGGGTACCGAATAGTCTAGTGAGATGAGTGTGAAGGGGAAGGAGGGATGTGGCATAGCAATAACAGAACAATGATTGGAGTAATCATTCCAGAAGAAAGTCATTTTTATTCCAGAATAGTGTCCACATGGGGAATTATACAGGAATATCAATAGCAGCATAATTATTCCATTACAGCTATATAGGAAATTTCCCATGTGGATAAGCCCTAGGAGGAGATCTGAGGCTGGATCCTGCAATGAGCTCTGTGTGGGAAGGATCCCACTGCCCAAATAGAGCCCCACTGGTGTCATCACGGGACGTGAGTTCAGTCCCCAGAGCTGATGTTTCCTAATATGCTATCTGACCATGGGAAACTCATGTGATCTTGGTCATTTCCATTTCCTTTGCTATAAGATAGGAGGAATAACACTCACACCCCTTTAGAAAGTGCTTTGAAATCCTCAGATTAAAAGGCACTACATCAGACAGTGCCAATAGCAACATTTTCAGAATAAGCCCTAAAAGGTGGGCAGAGTTTTCCTATTTATTTTTTGGTTCACTGCCAGGGCTGTCCTGATTATATACAAACACATTTCATATTTGTTAAACATGAAAAAAAATTAAAAAGCAGTTTTCAGCTCTCCTAATTTTTCAAGTAACAGGCTACATCTCGAGGCACAGAGTTGGCATCTATCTGTCATACTGAATTATGCAGAAAAAAATTAAATTGGGTGTTTATAGCTCCCATGGTTGTAGCAAATAATAAGCAATATATTAATAGGCAAGTAGGTAGAATTAGGTATGGAATTCTGTGTGTGTGTGTGTTTCTATGCATGAGAAGGAAGAAATAATGAACATTTAAAAAGAAGGCACATTTGTAAATTAGATATTTCCATCTTCATTGGGGACAGTAATGAATGCTTAGTCAATTCCTTGGGGCCAGATCTTACACTTTCAGAATTCCAATAGGAGTTTTGCATGTGTGAGGAGCAAAACAGACTCCTAGCTGTCTTGCTCAGACAAAATAACCCAGAATCAGTGCCATTTTGGTGCAGAGCTCTAGCAAAAAAAGACCCACAGCTGGAAAGTTTAAACTGCTGTAAGACAACATTTTACTTCCTTTTTTTTATTATACTTTAATTTTATATATCAACTCTATCTCATGATCTCTTATCTGGATGCTGTCATACTAGCAGGTAGTCCAAAGTCCCAACGGCACATTATGTTTAAATTAACACGGCAATCTGGATTTCTTTATCAAATTATGAGACCTGACAGATCAACAGTTGCTATCTTTATCTTGACTGGTGCAAACTGTTTCATAAATTTTGAAAAGGCAATTTTCCTTTCAGCCCTTCAGCCCTCCCCCTCCCATGAATATTAAAGCTGCAGCATTTAAAATTTCTCTTCAGAAGTTAGAAAAAGGCATTTTCTAAAAGGATTTTTCTATACAGAAGGTAGAACAAAACCATACTTAATGTCTGTGGCTTCATGGTTTGCTCTACTAGGAAAATAACGGTAGCTGTCTCGCTTGTTAAAAATTAATTCAGCAAAGGATCTTTTAAAAAAAAAGATTGCTTTATGGTCCCTCCCTTTTCAGTTTAATTTAGACATTGCTGAGACAATCTTTAACCTGCCCATCATTTTGTAATACCATGCTTACGGCCTGGTCCTGCAATCTGTGCATATGCAACACTTTCCTTGAAGAGGAAGATGGCAGGGTTGAAGTCAAGGGGAAATTGGCAGGGTTGAAGTCAAGGGGAAATTGGCTGGCTGCTCAGGGAATTCAGCAGCAAGTGGTTATGGTGCATATTTGGGGATTGTTTTGATTATTAAGGAAATGAAGGGTGGAGAGTTGCAGGTAGGGTAGTAGAAAATGCATATGCTAAGCAGGACCATTGTGACACTTAAAGCAGCAGAGATACCATATGAAACAGAGTATTATTAGATTCCATATGAACTTTTACAATAACTGCAATTTTTTTTGCAAGTATTTATTTTAAAAGGGGACTGCAAACTTAAATGTCTCCTTCAACAGGGTTAATTTGACAAATGAGGCATGAGCCCAGCATTTAGGGAAATCTTTCCACACCAATGGGCTCTGAGCCTTTCCTACAAGACTGCACTATTAATGTAAATACATCTGGAGACACTTTCTATAAGCTTTTAGTTTTCTATGATCTATTAGTTTAGTGTTTATTAAAGAAACAAAAATGTATAGAATTATTAGACATTCCGGTGAACACAAGAAACAACACAGCAAACGTGACATTGCTCTGGTTTTTGACAACAAAAACAAAAACAAAACCTCTTCAAAACCACTGTACTATTTTATTTCTGTGATTAGTTTCATTGCTTTGCAAATTATACTTTAAAAAATAGGCCTATAATAAATGCTATGTGCATCCTAACTGTGCTGCCGAGCTAAATCAATCTGGCAAACCCCTATTGTGATTTGTGAGTTTTTTTCAACCCCTAAAATAAACGTTTTTCGGTATTGATTTTTTTAATTAAAAATACTTCCAAGCATAAATTGAAATTGATGCCACTGCCCAGGAAGATTTACTAGCTGGAGTGTTCCAGTCATGCAGTTACTCTCAGTTGTCATTCCCTTGTTCTGCAGAGAGAGCGCGGAGTCAGATGGAAGTAGTCACTGTTCAGCACAGAGGAACGTTTGTGGGTGATAAGATTTTCATCATTTAAAAAGTTTACATCTGGAAGGTTCTCTGTATTACAAAGAGCCCCATGCTGGAACAATTACTTTTATCTCAGCATGGCTGGGCCATTTGTTACAGTCAGCTGGCAAATGTGCATTCTTTCCCCTTATATTTCTTATTCACCGTAATGGCTTTTTTTTTTGGGGGGGGTTACGATTTAATGAGAAACCAATTTGAACAGCGATTTCTCACAGAAAGAGTGAATTTGCCTTTTTGCAAATCAATTTTTGTAACAAGTTATTTATATGATACTAAATAAATTGGTTTTTTTTCTAACTTGCTTTTTTTAATTCTCTCAGTTTACAGTCTATATTTACAAAGTTAACATAAAATAATGGTACAAATATTCTAAAGTAATTCAGCATCCACCACCATCCTGACATTGCTGCCGGTTGGCTCAGCCCATCAAATTTCATTGGTAAATGCTTGGCTTCTAACACACTGTGTGAGCAATTGGGCCAGTCTTGTGATTGGTGAGGCCTCAGGGAAGAATTATGTAATTGGATAAGGAGTCACTTCCCCTTAGGGACCCTCACTTGTAGAAGGAGATAGGAATGACCATTATATTGACAAAAGCATAGGGTTCAGAGCAGCTACTTATGTTTATAGATGACTTCAGTTAGAAAAAGCTCTCATTGAAGTCAATGGGAGTTTTGCCTCAGTACTGGGTGTGGAATGTCCTCCAGCTTGAAGCATATGAAGATCATAGCAGAGAAGTCAGATGTAATACACTTATACATATTACTCCTTGGTTATTTCTCTTTCATTAGAAGAGGGTCTGAAAAGATAATTTAGGCATAGGGCTAGATTGACCATATACTGAAGATGAGCACAAACCTCAATATCACAAATATCTTCTTATGCAAGCAGAGCTACCCTCCGAGGAAATTCTTCATTTTAGCACTTCATAAAGGAAAACACCCCATCTTATTTAACAACTTTTGTGAGGAAAGGGGGAAAATATCACTGAAAAGCAGTGCTTCGTCAAAAACATGGGTAAGTATACATTAGACCTACTCAGGCTAAGTAAGTGATCTGAACGACTGACTCCCCTAAGTGATTTGTGAATTAAAATAAACTGAGTGACTCACATAGGCCAGTGGCTGGTTGAGCCATATGGAATGCTGTCTTAGATGCACCTCAAGAATATGGGTGAAAATTGAATATGGTGATCTTAGCAAAACGTAGTATTTTAGTATTCACTACTGGGACTGTGGTTTAGACTAATACAAATGTCTATATACAAACTAAAAATAAAGGAGATTAGTTTATTATCTGTATTACAGTACACCAAGGCCCCAGCTGGAGCTCAACTGTGGTAGGCCCTGTACATACTGGATTTTATCTATTACATATACACATACATACCTGAGTTAACCTGTGTCATAACTATATTTTTTTTCCGTAGCGCTGGGAGATTCCAGTCACATTCGGGTCCCATTGTGCTAGACTCCGTGCAAACAGAGTAAGAGACAGTCTCTGCCCCAAAAAGCTTCCAATCTAATTAAGAGACGATGAAACAAGTTGGCGTAACAAACCAGCAGAGAGAAGTGGATGGTAACAGTGACAGGAGAACAGACTTATGTATAATGGCTGTGGTCACAATTTGCCAGCTTGAGGGTTTGTTTTTTAAAAAGACCATAATGATCACAGTAGGACTGCTACTTGGCCATTTTTTGACCAGCCTGGCCAGTTGCTGGTCAAAAGATGTACCATTCCAGTTTCTTTTTTGCTGTGCACATGCTGCCATACGCATAGCAATCTTAGCTACAGGCTGTACACGTCACAGCTGGGAGTGTGCCACAGCCGGCACAGCACCCTGGTCCCTTTCTGCATGCCAGGCACTCACCTGCTGGCTGCCGAAACCACAGTGGCTCCTCTTGCACTGGGAACCAGCCAGGAAGCAGGACAAATCTGTCACCGGAGGGTAAGGCTTATTAGCATGGATGGATAAGGAACAGGGTGGGGAGGCAGGGGCTCCTGGGAGGGGATCATAGGACGGACTCCCTTGAGAGCTCCAGGAAGCAGGATAAATGAGGCTTACCAGCAGGGAGGAGTAAGGAAAGGCAGGGGGAGCTCTGCCTCCCCCACCCTGCTCCTTACCCCTCCCTGCTGGTAAGCTTTTGGTCTGTCCCATTTCCCAGAGCCCTTGAGGGAGCCCTCTACCATCCTATCCCAGCAGCAGGCGGGCTCCCTCTAGAGCTGAGGTCCCTGATGGGAGTGGGGTGGGTGTAGGGGATCATGGACCAGGGAGCTAAGGCTGCTGGTGCATCTGAGAAGGGAAGAGGGGGGTCAGGCTCATGGGGAGGGGCACTGTGGCATGGCTAGAGGCCAGTTTTTCTGTGCCTCAGAAGTGAAACCCTAGCTAGCAGTACTTTCTGCTGGCTCCTGTCTAGGTGTTACTCTAGAATCCTCAACATCTTCAGCATTCACTGGGAGCTCCACACGGCAGATCTAGGATTGGGATGCTAGAACTTTTTCCTTTATAGGCGACGACAGCCAGTCATACTTGGCTCCTGTGCCATTACACTTCGCTTTACCAGGGGGCATGCACCACCATGAAGGAAGCCCCTAACATTAGGCATCCCAGCAGTAAAATACACTGTTCCCAGACATTCAGTCACCATTTTTATCTGTGTAGAAACCAAAACAAACCAAACTCATGCCTCCTTGCTCCATCCAGGTTATCACAGGGATAAGTTAGACTTTAACTAGACAAGTCATTAACTCTTATAATCTGTGATTACTGGAGAGATATAGTCATTCAAACAGCAATAGGTTTCCCACGTTTTTAATCTCTAAGAACTATGGTGCAGATCACTAATGGAAGTGGCCAACTTTTGACCTTACTCTTCAGGAGCTAGATTGGCCACACACACTGCGTACTCTCACTTTTGTATTGACAAAGACACCTTCTCTTTCCATCTCATCCTTATGCTCTCTCAAATACAGAGCAGCCATATTTGCACATTAAGTACAGCTCTTTCAGCAAGAGCTAAACCTTCTTGGGGTTCTCTATGAGAATCACCATAATCTCCCTTTCTTTGGCAGATTTTCCAAAACACTAGATAGACCCACAAGGGAGCATCTAACCTGATCTCCTGCACATTGCAGGCCACAGAACCTCACCACCTCCTCTTGTAATAGACTCATAACCTCTGGCTGAGTTCCTGAAGTCTTCAAATCATGCTTTAAAGGCTTCAAGTTACAAGCTACTCACCAACCATTGCACTCAACACCAACACCTCCACTTCTAGTCACAAACTTCTTTGTTCTCACTGCTGCTTATCTGTGAAGAAAAGGTACAAATGTTTGATGCTATTAATGCTAACAGTAGGTACAATATACTTCAAAACATTTGGTTCAGACCTAAAAACAATCATCATAGATCTCTATCTGAATCAACTGACGCTTTCTGTTTCACCTTGTTTCACTCTAACCAGGCCAGCTCCTCTTTCCCTCCTTTCTACTGCAATCAGCTGCCTAGCACACTTCCGTCCCATTATTCTTCTTTACATTCCCCAACCTGATCCAAGCCAAGTAATTAGATGCTCAACAGCTGTCTGACCACCTTTCAGCTCCCCATTTTTTTTCTGATATCCCACCAAACCAAAGGTGGGCTTCACGCAGGTCTGCCAGTCTTGACTGCAGTCTTCAAATCCCTCATTCTCCACGTCAGATTTGCTCCAGCATACATTATACACTTCTGACCCAAGGGAACCACAGAACACACAAATATTTGCAGATATCCACTAGCTTAGCATGTACTCTCAACCCACTATGTTCCTGCCATGCATCTTACAATGTATCAGCAAATGGAAAGAGACCTGCTGAGATGGGGACAGAATGAGGAAGGGTATACACAAGCGGGTACAGTCATCTAAAACTTCCTAAGGGCTTGGGATGGCTTATTCCTTTATCTCTCATTAAAAACACCAACAGTAGCCTGTGCACAATTTTCTCTGAATTTCCTGCTGAAGCTTTTCTTTTCTTAACTCAGAATTTTGCTGGCTCTCTGCTCATGCATGCATCTTAATTAATAAACAGACGAATACATTCCCTCATGATTGCCTTTACATGTTTTTCTAAACAACTGTTTCTACCTATATCCTTCAACAAAGCAGCTCAAGTCTGCAGCTCGGCTAGGGAACCTCTCTCTCTCTCTCAGGACACAATCAGTTTTATTCACGTCAATTATCTTAATTGGTAACAAGCTTAACCCATTTCCCAATTATGACTCCAGTTTGTTAGAACAAACAACCCCTCAAACCTTCTTGAATAGAAATATTTTAAAAAAAAAACTTTCCTAACTAGTCTTTTATGAAAACATTAATTGAAGGGATGGGTCCTTCCTTTGGAACCCATGTTCTGAAACAACCCTAGGCCCGTCTTTCTAATGGACAGAATGACACACACACACACACACACACACATTATTCCATCAGACTTTATCATTCAGGTCTGTCTCTAATGAAAGGTAGAAGCGTAAAGAGAAGGTGTGAGGAATCCAGATGCGAGAGGGCCACACTTGCCTTACTGCACTGTCCACTGATAGATTAGCCGTACCACAACCTTCATCTGATCCTCTTTGTTCTTGCTCATCTGTTTCCAGTTATACAGCCAAATTCATCAAAGCTGTCACGTCTTTCCTGTGCCAGCTATGCCCATTATTACAGACTTGAGCAGAGTGCAAACTAAGTCTCAACTTCTGCCCTCCCTTCAGCTTCCTCTAGGATGGGGCACAGCTTTAAATTCTGCCAGGAGGGGGCATGATGCTATATTCTGCTTGGCCATGTCCCCCATTTCACTAATAGCACCAACTTTTTCAGAGACACTGGCACTTTACCTACACCCTACCCTACCTGGAGAGGCTGTGTCCACAACCTGCCCCTCCCCTGAAGAACTTTCCTCCATCATTTATACTGATATGATATGGGTTAACCAGACAGTGAATTTAGCCCAGATCGTTAAGACATCCTACTTGATTACAGCACTTGCAGGATTCCTATAACCTATGTGGGCCCTCCTGCCAAGTTGAGAATCAGAAGTGATAGCTACAATAGTATTTGTGACTCTATTGCTTTCAGATATTGTCACAGTTCCTAAAATAGTCTTACGGTTAGTTTTAAATTTTAAAAAAGCCCAAATGAAAGTTTGAGTTGCATGTTTCCAATAATTCAGCATTTAATAAACCAGCCATCCATCTGGCTATGATATGAAGTTGCTTCTGAATGCCCTGGAGACAAGAGCTTGTTATTTTTGTTAATATTTAAACATTGCATATAGCCTTTTATTTCAGAAAGAACTGTTTGAATGTCTTGGTACCAATGTCGATATTCAGCACATGAGCTCAGTGCTCTTCACATTGAAATCAATGAGAATTTTACCATTGATTCCAAAGGGAGTGGCAGTGGACTTCCAAAAGCCAATGCATATCACTGAATTTCTGATGAGTAAAGTGAAGTTTGGCGGAGAGCAAAGGAACTTGCAGGATACATCAGAGGAAGGCTGCCACTGGGCACTAACAAAAGCCATTTGTAAACGAAGGGGACCATGTGCAAACAAGAATCTTCAGGAAAAGGACCACACCTCATAAAAGAACTGTTCTAAGGCTTCTGGAATTCCTCTCAAACCAATATTTACTAATAATGATCTCACATAAAGAAAAGTTATCAGTAAACATTAGCCTGTTCACTAAATTCTGCCAGTTCCCCATCATTCCTCTCCACCAGAATCTCTTGTCTAGGAGTTAATCATTTGGTGCTCCGTTGCCTCTGTACTTTCTCACTCTTTCCCACCCTCCACTCCAAGGAAACCAGAATTCAGCTCTGAAAATTATCTTTCACATTCAGCCCCAGCATCTTGTGTCTTCTTTCATGCATTCCCCCATGTTGCCCATATAATGCCCTTGTTATTCATCTAAATGACCAACTATTTTTACAGTTTTGCTCAACTCTGCCCAATTTTAAACCTCACAATACTTAACACACATTTTGTTATTCTTATCTTAACAGAGGGCCAATCCTGTTGACATTCTCTATGTGCTCACTGTTGAGAATAGCCCTAGCCATTTTGTAGCCAGAGTCTGAGGGCCGAGACCCAAGCCTATAAAAATGTATGTAACAAGCTTGGGGAAAGCACTGTGCTGATATAATATTTCTTTCCCTGCTGCTGTACTTCAGCTTACCTCTCTGCTGGGGTACAGACCAGAGCCTAGTCTTCTTAGGACTTTGAGATATCTATGTATTGTATATAGTGTTACATCTCTCAAAGAATGAAAGTGACACAAAACATCTAAAGGAGAATGTATTTGCTATATGTAAGTGCAAACAAGATTTCCTATAACTTATGAAACAATGACTTTATTATGAGTAAACTAGGGAAATACTGCCTAGATAAACCTATTGTAAGGTGAGTGCACAACTGGTTGAAAAACCGTATTCAGAGAGTACCTATCATTGGGTCATAGTCATACTGGGAAGGCATATTGAGTGGGGTCCCGCAGGGATCTGTCCTGGGTCCAGCTGTAGTCAATATCTTCATAAATGATGATGTCATGGCAAGTATTTATTATAGACCACCTAACCAGGAAGAAGAGGTAGATGAAACTTTTTTTAAAACGAACAAAATCATCCAAAGCACAGGACTTGGTAGTGTTGGGGGACTTCAAATACTCAGATGTCTGTTGGGAAAATAATACAACAGGGTACAGATATAGTCTTGTTGCTCAGCAGGAAAAAGGTTGAGAACCCCTGGCCTAGAATACTTACAGAACTGGCTGAAGAGATCGCTGAGTCATTAGCAATTATCTTTGAGAACTTGAGGATGGGAGAGATCCCAGAGGACTGGAAAAAGGACAAGTATCATATCTATCTATAAAAGGAGGAATAAGGACAACACAGGGAATTACAGACCAGTCAGCTTAACTTCAGTACCCAGAAAGATAATGGAACAAATAATCAAATAATCAATTCGTAAGCACCTTAAAGAAAATAAGGTGATAAATAACAGTCAACTTGCATTTGTCAAGAACAAATCACCTCAAATCAACCTAATACCTTTCTTTGTCAGGGTAACAACCCTTGTGGATAGGGGAGAATATCTTGACTTAGTAAGGCTTTTGATACTGTCTCACACGACCTTCTCATAAACAAACTAGAGAAATATAGCCTAGACAAACCTGCTACAAAGCCAGTGCACAACTGATTTGAAAAGCTTACTCAGAGAGTTCAAAATAATCTTGACAAACTGGAGAAATGGTCTGAACTAAATAGGATGAAATTCAGTGTGGACAAATACAAAGTACTCCACTTAGAACAGA
This sequence comes from Mauremys mutica, assembly GCF_020497125.1. Classification (NCBI taxonomy): domain Eukaryota; kingdom Metazoa; phylum Chordata; order Testudines; family Geoemydidae; genus Mauremys; species Mauremys mutica. Next base: position 126,476,164 of record NC_059073.1, on the reverse strand, counting down.
ATAATCAATTGCACAAAAACAAAATGGAAAATGACTGCCTATCTTGTCCCCTTATTGGTCCTTTAGGTCAGGTGTTGGCCAGGTTACCTGAGCTTCTTAACCCTTTATAGGTAAAAGGATTTTGGTGCCTCTGGCCAGGAGAGATTTTATAGTATTGTCTACAGGAGGGTTGTTACTGTTCCCTTTCTAGTTATGACACTGCTAAATGCAAGATGGAAGAGATTGTTTAGCATAAGTTAAATCGTACGCTCAAGGCAGCTCTGCTCACTTCCTATTCCCCTCTTGTGAAGATGTGATCATTTTCTTGTCCCTCTCCCCATCCCTAGAAAACCAGCCCTAGGAAAGGAGAGAAGAGAATCCCCTGAAGATGCTTTTCGTGGAGGGGAGTGAAGAACTTCCACAGCTGGAGGAGGAGCAGAGATGATCTGGGCAACCAAAGAGTGGGGGAGTCGGGGCAGGGGTGGGGAGGAAGGCAGAGTTGATATGGAGACTGGGTAACAAAATGAATTGATGTAGGCATATGGTAGCCAAAATCCTATTTCACCTATACAGTTATGACACTAATCACACACCCTGTGGGGGCAAACAGGGGGGTTTCAAAAATCTGAAGACTGATCCAAAATATTATTTAATTTGTTTTTAAAATCTTATAGTTTAGGGGATAATATCAGGATTTTGGGGGGAATCTAACTCCTGATTTTGAAGGGTTGGGTGGCAGTCTTGCACATGCTTAACTTTACTCCCATGCTAGGCTCACTGAAGACAATGAGACTACTTCTAGTGCACACAATTAAGCACATGCCTAAATGTTTGCAGGATCAGTGCCTTATTTTGTAAACTTCCGGGCAGGGACTCTGACGCTATTTATTTTGAAAAGCACTTTGTACATTTATATTGCCAAATAAATAAGCAACCACTTCTTTATGCAGTTCCTGGATGTGGATTTTGATCTCTGAGTCTCCAACCTCTGATATGAGCCACTCTTCATAAATTTCCACATAGAACAGTATCGTACTAGGCTGAGAGCTGGAGTCAGGTATATCAAAATCAGACAACACACACACACACACACACACACACTATACACAATATATATTTGAATGCTCAGAAAGATCAGTTCTTTATATACAATACAACTGCCACAAGCTGTTTTCTAAAAATGATGGCCTGGATGTAAGAGACATTAAACTTCTCGTTTCCTTATAATTAATATAGTCAGAGGTTAACCACACACAAATGGGTCTCTGAAGAATAACAAATACAGTTTATGAATAAGATTTGTTTATAGTTGTATGGAGAATTTGTGTAAGTTAATAATGAATATTATATATATTATTCATACTTCTCTCTAGCTGAGGCCACAGACTCCTCATTTAATCTCAGAATTTAAAAAAAACCCAAAAAACAGAGTTTAGTTATCCTGAAAATAAAATTCATTGTGGAAACACTGACAGACTTTTTAACTACCAATGTGATATATGCCATCATGTGCTAGGAATGCCCCTCTGCCATGTACATTTGCAAAAACGGACAGTCTCTACATAAAAGAATAAGTGGACAGAAATCACTATACAAGTTTTTTTTTCTCCTGCTGATAATAGCTCATCTTAATTAATTTGCCTCTTACAATTGGTATGGCTACTTCCACTTTTTCATGTTCTCTGTATGTATATATATCTTCTTACTATATGTTCCATTCTATGCATCTGATGAAGTGGGCTGTAGTCCACGAAAGCTTATGCTCAAATAAATTTGTTAGTCTCTAAGGTGCCACAAGTACTCCTGTTCTTTTTGCGGATACAGGCTAACACGGCTGCTACTCCTAAACTCTTTTAACTAGAGCGGCACAAATAGTATATCTAAAATGTGCTGCACATTATAGTGAATGCTTGAGACACAATAAACACAATACCTTCTCAAGGTCTCCCATGTTAAAGAAAGGTGATTTTCTTTATTCAAGCCTCCTGCAGTAAGAAAAGAAAAAGAAAGAAAGGGAGAGGAGATGGACAGAGTTCTTTGTAGTGCTACTAGTATGTGAAGGTTAAACATAAAGCACGTTGCTGTTTCTATTTTCACATTCAGAGCAGGCTCATAAATGGACCATTCTAGTTGAAATGTTGACAAATGAATTCCTGGCTCTGGTTCACTTTACTAAGAAAGAAAACGGTGATCTTCTGGGGCAGGATCTTTAAAGATTTGTGATGAAATTTATGTGGCAGAAAGAGCTCTCAGAGACAAATCAATATAATTAAGTACAGTGCTCTCACAATCGCACTGATCAAGGAAAGTGGCTGCATCGTCTCAGGGCTGTCATTTACTCACTCTCATTGTGTCATGTTGCCTAGGGTGTCTCAACATTTAAACAATACAGCAGCCAGTAACAGCTGGGGGCCAATGAGGTGATGGCTTGAAGTCATTGCCACCCTAGAAAGCGGCAGCATTACCTCTCATAGTCTGTAGGTTACTTCCCACATTTGGATTGGATCCTGTTCCCATTGACTCCAGAATCATCCCCCTGCATCCCCAATCCCAAATGCAGAGATTTACACTTGATCTGAGCTCAAAGAGCCGAGAAGCGTTGTTTCATTGTTAGGAAACATTTATTATTGGTGGCTGAATCTGCACCTAGAGATTGCAGAGACAACGATACACTCACACATCTTCGAAACTCCACCCAACTTTTGTTGTTGTTGTTGTTGTTGTTATTTTATGGTTCTCATTCACACATATTTTGCATCAGTCAGTTGGGAAAGAAACATAGCATCAAATTACTGTCGCTACTAAGAATTAATGTCTTTTAAATCAGGCCCATTTATAGGGCAGAGAAATGGAATGCTGGTGAGATGACCAGTCAGAAAACTCTCATAATTCACCTGTTTAACAGCTGTTAATTAAAATATATATAATTTTCTTTTGTCACCTCAGTTCACATGAGCTTCTTGTCCCCCTTTCCCACCTCTGCCCTCTGAGTCTATTTTTTTCCATCTTCCCAGCAGAATTGACTGAGGCACAAGGAGTTCAAGCAAATTGTCCAGTATCAAGCAGCTGACTTATCAGCTCATCTTGAATTATAATCATAGCTGCTGGGACTAGGGGTGCTGCCACACCTCCTTGCTGGAAGTGGTTTCCATTATATCCAGGGTTTAGAGTTTGGTTCAATGGGTCTCAGCACCCCTGCTATACAAATTGTTCCAGCACCCCTGATAACTAGGAAGTTTCTGTCTCTCAGTCCTTTTTTCTCTCACCATTAGTGTAAGTGACTTCCAAGAGGCCTGTTGGTTTTATCAAATGGCTCTTTTTAACACAACTGTAATTCTTATCACCTAGCCATACAAAACAGGAGAGAGACCTATAAGCATTGGTATGGCAGAGGTGCCTAGAAGCCAGCAGGGTCAGGGCTCCAATGTGCTAGGCAGTGTACAGACATATGGCAAATGACAGTCCCTGCCACAATGAGCATACATAGGGCCAGAATTTCAAAGGTATTTAGGTGCCTTAGGATTAAATCAAAGGGAGTTAGGCAACTAACTTACTTAGACACTTTTAACATTCCCACTTGCTGCCTATCTGCATCTTTAGGCAACTAAATATCTTTTGGCATCTGGCCCACAGTTTGTTATGTGGCAAGAACTTCACGTGGAGTTACTGCATGGTTAAGTACTGGAGTCCATATTCCCATTAGCTAACGTAAAACCTGTCTACCTGTTCAGATGAAACTGCAATCAGATGAGTGAATACACAGGGATGGAGAACCAAATTGCATAGAGACTTGACAAGATTAAAAAAGCGGGCTGCATGGAAGCAGCATAAGGTAAGTACCAATGTAGAATCAAAAAACTAGGGAGAGGGATATAAAATGCAGCTGGAAAGCAGAAAAACTAGGACTACCCTTAGGTCAACATAGTAGGAGTTTGAAATACAACCATATTGCATTAACAAAAGTAGTGCTAATTGGATGTTTTCAAGCAATATCAAAATTGTGACAAAAAAGGCCTATTTCTGTAACTTTTTAATATTTTTTTCCCATTTTGGGGCTAGCACTGTGTAGTACACCTCTACCCCGATATAACGCTGTCCTTGGGATCCAAAAAATCTTACCACTTCATAGGTGAAACCGCGTTATATCGAACTTGCTTTGATCTGCCGGAGTTTTGAGCCCTCTCCTCCCCTCGGAGCACTGCTTTACCGCTTTATATCGAATTCATGTTACTGTATATTAGGTCGCGTTATATCGGGGTAGAGGTGTATTATTCTGAAATGTGTAAGTGAGTGGATGACATGTAAAATTGGGAAAGTGAGCAAGTCTGGACAGTGATAGAAAAGCTACTGAACATTCTATAGAAGGGATAGAAATATGAAAATGGACTTGAGAAAGTGACACAGCAAAAGAGGTTGGGATAGCTAAAGCTATTTAATCTAGAAAAGAGATATGATCATAGCTTATAACATCCTTCAAGGCAATAATATACATGAATGAAAGAAATTATTCCAAGACTCAGAAGATGACAAAACAAGGAGCAATGGCTTGAAACTAAGGAAGGAAAAAATAGCTTTTTGTTCATGTTTAGCCTAAGAGTAATTAGGCTAGTGCATGGATGGTGGGTATAATAGGTCAGGGGCAGGGGCGGCTCTAGACATTTCGCCGCCCCAAGCACGGCGGCATGCCGCGGGGGGCGCTCTGCCGGTCCCGTGGCTCCAGTGGACCTCCCACAGGCTCCACTGAAGCTGCGGGACCAGCGGACCCTCTGCAGGCACGCCTGCAGGAGGTCCACCGGAGCCACGGGATGCCGCCCTCTCGACGACCAGCAGAGCGCCCCCCGCGGCATGCCGCCCCAAGCACGCGCTTGACGTGCTGGGGCCTGGAGCCTCCCCTGGTGCAGCCACCATTAACCTGCCACCAGACTGCCTGTGCTCCGCCTCTTCCCTTCCCTGAGGCCCTCACTGCCCTCTACTGCCTGGTGAGTCTGTCCCTCCTTTCCTCCACTCCACCCCTGTCTCCAGAGGTCCCTGCTGCTCACTGCGTCCCTCCTCTCCTCCATAACCATGGGGGAAGGGGGAGGTGAGGAAGGACATGGCGTGTGGCGGGCAGCGGGGGGTCTCATGGGGAGGGGGTGGAGGAGAGGGGGGAGGCAGTGGGTAGAGGAGGGGGTCTCGCGAAGGAAGGATGGAGCGAGCAGCAGCACCAGGGGACCAAGCAGGGGAGGGATCTGGGGTGGATCGGGGTAGAGTGCGGGCGGGGCCACAGGTGGAAGAGGCAGGACAGGGAGCTAGCCTCCCCCAGGGGGAGCTTCACCAGCCGCCTATGGGCTTGTGAAATAGAGTCAAAGGCAATTGAGGCACAATTAATTCAAATATTTAAGACAGGTTAATGAGGAACACAATGGAGTGAAGAGTTCTGGGGAATTCAGGTGATCAAACTGAATGAATCAAAAGGGCTTCTCTGGCTCTCCTATTCTGCAATCTAGCTCTACACTATACTGATCATCACTTTCAGTTCAGCATGATCTTCAATTTCTGTTACATGCAACATATTTTTCCTTCCTATAACAAACAACTTTAATAGTTTCTTTCCTCTTTGTTACCTTATATGACCTCCCACTAGTTACATTTTGGTCAAATGATCTCCTCAGCTCATCACGTTGTTTTGTCTCTGTTCCCGGCCCATATATTCTCTGCAGTGAGCACTTTGACTCACTTGGTCCTTGCTTTCTTCTTCTGTTAGATTTTCCCAAGAGTCTTTGAATTTCAAACCTGTTCCAACAGCCCCTTTTGCGCATCTGAAAAATCTGCTCTGGCATTTACTAATCCTGTAGCTGTTCAGGTGCAAGTGTCACGGTAGCAAATTATTCAATGGACAACATTTATTCAACACAATATTGTTCTTTCAACAGGTCTTTTCTTTGAGTATCAATTTTAAAAGGCCCTGTTTTACCTAATTTAGAATGGTTTCATACATAGAATATATATTTGGTCATCAGATTTTTTTTTAAATCAAGGAGATTTTCTATTATATTTTGCAGAACTGTAAATCAACTTATAAAACTGCTGGTTATTCAAATTCAAAGGTTTCATTTCAGAGAATGACTGTGGGCCTTATCCAAAGCCCATTCCAGTTGATAGAGAGACTACTGATGATTTTAATGGGCTTTGAATCAGGCCCTGTATTTCTGTTTAAGTTTTAGTAATTTAGGCTTAGAACCTCCTGGGAGTTAGGCACCTAAATACCATTGAGGCCATAGAATTGTGTATTCTGCAGTTTGGCTCTTTGAACATATAGTCAATGCAGTGAATTGCTAATACAGACTGCATTATGCCAGTCAAAATGAATCATTATTCTATTATGTTTTAGGTTCTTATGTAGTGCCCATCCCCATACTCCCCAAGCACCTTGCAATCTGCCATGTATTTATCCTCACAACACCACTCTGAGGTAGGGAAGTACAAGTATCTCCATTTTACCTCAGAGGTATTTATGTTCCTAATTTCCATTGAAATCAATGGGAGTTAGATGTCTAAAAACCTTTGACGATCTAGGCCAAAGAGACTAAGCGGGTTTCCCAAACTCACAAAGGAAGCAGTGACAGATGGCAGGTTTGTGCCTATCCTCAAAATAGCCCAGATCAGTGACCTTGTCTTACAATGTAACTTCTGTGTATTCTTCCCTGTGACCCACCCACTAAGTTATCAGTAGCCAGAGAAGCCTCATTTCACTTTGATTTTCTGCAGATTAACATGGTTAAAAGCTGAAACTGCATTTTAAATAAGAAGCTTTTGATATTTGAAAATAGCCTCATTTAACAAAACTTGTCACCCCCTCATATACACCTTCCCGCCCCAAGGCAGTTGACTGAGACATCTTGAGAAGAGGCCAAGACAGCAAAGTTTCCTCATGCCAGACAGCAAAGTTTAAGTAAAATAAAAAAGGAGGGAATGCAAAGCTGGCTTACCTTGAGCAGCTCTGTCTTTGGCCCATGTGTCACATATGACAATTATTTGCCCCGTGTGCATGGGCTGGAGTGAGAGCCTGGTATTGCAGACCAACTCCTGACATTTTGGCATTTTAAATATATTTTTTCTTGGTTCTTCATTAGGCCTGTTTAAAGAGATGCAGGGTGCTCTGATTTGAAGCCTTGGATTTAGTCTTTGGAAAGCTATCACACCGTCCCCAGGCTTCCCTCCGCTGTGATGTCTTGGGGAGAAGGAGTGGTAGTATAAGTAAATGTGACTGGAAATTCACCTAAAGCATCAGAAGCCAATGCAGCACACTTCCTTTCCAGCTCTGCCCCTCCTGTGGAAGCTCCCCAGGTCAGCGAGTCATCCAGCAACCAGCAGGTGCTCTGCACAGCATGCCAGCTTCCTATTCTGATAGAAGTACCATGTCAGCCAGCCAGGATGAGAGCGGTCTAGCCTAGCAGCCAGAGCAGGAGTCAGACCTAGTGGTTGGAGCAGGCATTGGGAACCAAGGACGAGGGTCAGCGCTGGAGTCAGTAGTCAGATTTTGGAGCCAACAGTCAAGCCGGAGTTGGTAGTTAGAAGCCAGAACTGGGGGTTAAACTGGATGGCAGGAACTGGAACAAGCAGGGTATCAGGCAAGGAAGGATTCAAGCCGGGGGTGGGGCAAAGACAAGACTGGGTACAAGGCAGGAGCAGCAGGAACAAGGTAACACAGGAGCAGTCACAATGGTGGGCATGAGCACTGAACAGCAAGGGCTGTTGCTGGCTTAGGAGCCAGTTTACTGGCCTCTCCAGCCTATCAGGCGGCGTGGCCAATCAGGCAGCTTGCTGCAGGCCAGCTGCACTGATAAGGCTGCCTGAAGATGAGCTTTGCTGCGGATCCTGATTCCTGACATGCCATGAGCAAAGCAAGCAGCATTCTTTCCAATTTTGGGATGTTCCCTCTCTACTCAGGTGGTAGGAAAAATACAGCATAGGTATAGCTAGGTGGCCAATGACAATTCAGCTCTCCAGGACACCATATTGCAAGGATGGAGGGGTGTGCTGGTCTCTGCAGAGTTGGAACATCCAGTCTCTGCAAACCCCATTTTCTCTGAGCCCATGACCTAGGGCGACCAGACAGCAAATGTGAAAAATTGGGACGGGGGTGGGCGGGTAATAGGAGCCTATATAAGAAAAAGACCCCAAAATCAGGACTGTCCCTATAAAATCAGGACATCTGGTCATCCTACCACGACCTCCTCCTTGCAGGGAGAAATTGCTGAGAACACACTGAGGCAAACTTAGCAGACTTTCTTGGGTTGTGGCTGTTAAAACCTACAGGCAGGGAACAGGGGGTCCAATATAGCCCTAAAGTTCCTGATGGTTTATCTAACAGGCATATTTTTACATTTTAATGTCAGTGCAAACAAGTTTTTGAAAAGACTAAGATATAATCTCACCTCAATTGCTTTGAAAACAGCACCACACAACCAAAAAGACCTTACCAAGTTAGAGTTAAAAAACACCAAACACTGTCACCCAGGATATCAGACATGAAATGTATGCCACGCTTTTATTTTATTTATATATAATTTTTTTATGTGGGTACACCTGTTGTCAGTGATATTTAATGCTTTAGAGCCAGATCCTCAGCTGGTGTAACACAGTTTCATTGAGGGCAATGGAGCTATGCCAATTGACACCACCTGAAGATCTGGCCATAAGTTTGAGCTAATTCTGGGTCTAACCACTTACTTGCATCATTTATCATTGTAACCTATTTTTCATTATATTGGCTATATAATAGAATGATTTGTTCCCGTCAGTTTTGGCTCTTAAAGTGTAACTCTGCTGTGAAAAGTGACTGTAAAATTAGCACCTTTTTACTCAGCAGATCCCCTCCCTGTGTGAAGTCAGAAGCTTCTTAATTTAGGGAAAAATGTAAGATTTTACTACTTTTACTACTCTCCCAGCCCTGCAGAGTCAACACAGCTGTGGGAGAGTTAATTGGACACTTTTCTGGCTTGCACATTTACAGAACTGTTAACTAAGTTCCTTTTGCAGGGACACCTGTACAATCCCAGTGTCTTCAGATTATGTCCTCAATTACACCTGCATAACCCACTGAAAACAACACGGCTCCACAGGTGTAATTGAGAGTGGCATTTGCCTGCAAAATCCTTGTTACTGAAGATGAAGTGTGAGCCAGAAAGAAGCCAGCTTGACTTTTAAATCCCAGACACTGGGCTTGATCCTGCAGATGCTTAAGTATGTGCCTAATTTTTCATGTAAAAGTAGTCCCATTAAGTCAATGGGACTGCTCACATGCTTAAAGTTAAGCACATGAATGAGTATTTGCAGGATCAGACCCATCATCTGGGATCTGAAAGCCAAACAGAGTTTTTTCTAGATCCTCTGCAAAATTATCCCAGAGTGGAGGCCTCTGGGCCTGTGTGGAAGCCTGAGTGGATTCAAGGACTTCTCCATACAGAACAGCTTGGGGTTTTTTTAAACCAAGATTTTTAGGCATTTTACATGTTAGCAAAATGAGTCGTAAGTTCAGACAGGCAAACTGATTTCTGTCACAGAAGCAGAAGTGAGTAAATTTTTTCCATTTGATAATTCAGCTATGGGAGACAAAAATATCCAGTAAATCCAAATATTTTTCAAAAAACTGTTTATTTACTGAAAACAGGAATAGTTTCATTTCCAAAAGGCAGACTTTAAAATCTAATATTAATCAAATACTCAAATAGTCTCAAGAATTTAGCGAAGCTTGCACAGTAAGTAATACATGTTTTAAAAGTGGGGCTTTTAAAAATCTTAAAATATTCGTTGCAATAAGAAACTATTTATTACAAACATTTTCTTTAAGTTTAGCCATATCTAACAAAAGACTAAATCTTAAGGTTTGAGTTGAAGCTATTTTGTCTAGCTTTTGACCATCAAAAAGGGCAGATGAGTTATAAGGGCAGTTGGGTCATCAAAAGCTTCTCTCTCAGGACCCTATGTTGCAAAAAATATCCTCAACCTTCCCAGCAACTAAAGACCCAAAAGGCCAGATATCCTAGCTTGCAACAGGCCAACCTATTCAACACAAAGGTCACTATCATTAAATGAAACAAACAAACCAGTTCTGCTACCACAAACGGCAGAGCTACCCAGGAGGTGAAGAATTCATGTAGATGTCTCTGTGGGCCTTTTCGCTCCCATCCCTCCTAAACCTTTCTATACACACCAACAAACACATACAAACAAAAACAGGCAGGTAAGAAAAACATAGCAGTCAGGCATGAGGTTATATATCTACAAACAACATGGAACCAACAAGATGTGTGGCATCCACTGAGCTGTTCTTTTTGCTTGTAGGTTGTGTTCCCCACCCCTCTTTTGTCTATTTTTTATCCTGACAGGTGCTGGAATTAAGGGTGCTCAGCACCTCACAGGACGGATCCCTTAGACTGTGAGCACTCAGTAATTGCCCTGTTCTGTTCATTCCCTTGGAAGCATCTGGCAGAGGACACTGTCAAAAGACAGGATACTGGGCTAGATGGACCATTGGTCTGACCCAATATGGCGGTTCTTATATTCTTAAGGACAGGGACTATACAGTGCTGGGAACCATGGGGGTCCTGATCCTGATTGTGGCCTTTGGGCACTACCATAATCTAAATAAAATACAGTAACAATAGCATGTGCATTCCCACCACATGCTGCCTAGATCTAAAAAGTCAGTGCGTACATGTGTGGGAATGGGCATTTCCCCCCACCACCATCCCTGCTTGCTATTATTTGAAGGGATTGATGCTTTGGGCTCCTTTCTTGCCCTTTCCTTGTGGTCTCATCAGTTCCTGTCAGTCAAGGGCAGACATCAGTAGTTGCCAGTCTGTTAGGATACCTGGAAGCAGGAAGGTTAGGGATTCAAGTTCCTCACCAGGAGTTGGGCTCAAACATCCAGTGCTTATAGGGCTCAGTTTTACAAGGAACTAAGGACATTCAACTCTCATTAACATCAGTGGGTGCAAAGGGCACTCACCATCTCACAGGAATGAGCCCTTACTGCCATAAGAAGAGGAGATGCTATTTTCTCTCTAGATTACATGTTAATATAAGACCCACTTCTGCCCATTAGTGACTGTTGCCCAGGAGGAACAAAAACATTTCCCAGCCAGCTCCTTTTCAAAGAAGAAATTGCTCCAGAGCCCTAGGCAACACTTCGTGCCCTCAAGTTTACTGAGGCGCATCCCATGGCTGTGTGTGAGCTAGCATTAAGCAAATAGTTATTTAGGCTCTAACTCTGCATTGTAACCTGTGCTGGAAGATTGCTGCATGTGCACAGAGCAACATTTACTTCAATTGGGGCTCTGTATTTCATAGAGGCCAGAAGTGCCCTTTAGAGCATCAAGTCTGACCAGTTTATCACAAGCCATTAATTTTCACCCAGCTACAGCTATATTAAGCTCAAAGACTTCAGTTAGACTAAAGCATTTCAGTCCTCAGGAGACTAATCTGTGTGACACAGATCAGAGCCTCAGACTCTAAGCTCTTCAGGGCACCGACTGTCTCTTATGTGTATGTACAGTACCTAGCACAAGGGGGGGCCTCCATATGATGCTGTAATACTTTAATATATAATAAGAATTTTTACTGGGTGGGTCTCACAGCCACCATTGTGGTCATCACACTTGGGACTGAAACAGGGATTTTCCAGAGCACTAGCGGCTGTATGTGTTAAAGAGCCAAGGCTCTCTAACTGGGGCTGTACCAGCTTGGGTACAGAGGGGGACCTGGCACACACACTACCAGTGAGTTACATTTGCTTATTCTCTCATTGCATTTTTAATGACCTTTGGGTAGGCATTCAGCATGGAAGGGATTGTATAAAACCATATTCTAGTCTACAGTCAATGAAATTTAAAATAGATACAATTGTGCTGAAAAGAATTAATGATTAGTTACAAAGCAGCATGGTGTAATGACTCCGATATTTAGTTGGGACAGAAGACACCTCGGTTCTGTTCCCAGGTTGAGCACTGACCTGTTCTGCAACTTTGGGTAAGTCACTGCCCCTTTATGTGCTTCTCTTTCTCCTTCCCTTCATCTGTTTTGACGGTTTTGACAGTCTGAGGAGCAGATAAGTAAGAGTGGGCCTGGGTAGTTGCACACACCCAACGCTGTGCACATACACACTCAGCCTTAAACAGGAATAGGACTACTAAGTTCAGGGAACAGGAACCAGGAAACAAAACAGGAACAGGGAACAGCAAGCTGAAAGACAAACACACACACCAGTCATCAGACTGTCTGTCACCATGTGACAGTGCCTAGCAAAATGAGGCCCAAACTCAGCTGGAGCTATTGTAATACAACTAAATAATATTCTAATACCTATTCCACAAGCGATCAGCACAGGTGAAACAGAAATGTCCCAGTATTTTTTCTTTGGTACAACGGATGTTGCTGTAATGAGCCTACAAATTAGAGAAACGTAGGGCTGGAAGAGACCTCGAGAGGTCATCCAGTCTAGTTCCCTGCACTGAGGCAGGACAAAGTCAACTAGACCATCCCGCTGAGAGGTGTTTGTCCAACCAGCTCTTAAAAATCTTCAGTGATGGGGATTCCACAACCTCTCTTGGATGTCTTTGACAAGGGAATATTCAAATAATCTAGAGTAATTACATTCCGGATACCTATTATACCTTTGCTAGAATATTTCCCTCTCTTGTACCTTGGGATATTAAAAAAAATATTACCTCACTTTTACTTCTTACAGCCAGTATTTATTTCACTGTATCTTATTTTTTAGATTCATTTTTTTGATTTTGCAAACCATTCAAATCCTAATATTTTTTAAACTAGTCAATTATCTCAAACAAACAGCACATCATAATATTTATATTAGACTGAAAAAAATGTATTTTTATTACTTACTTGAAAGGGGATAATATTTATCTTTTTTGCAGTCTATTAATCCATCCCTCGGTGGATCCCCCTCTTTCTGAGTGTTTCAGGTAATAGTTATCCCCCCGCCCTTTATGTATGTTATATACACATACTGTCAGCTGAGACAGATGTTAAATTTGACCCAGTTGCAGGAATTCACACCACAGGCTGAAGAAAGCACTTAGCAAAGTGTCCAAAGTCCTATTAAGACCCTACAATATCTCATAAAGCACCCCCACAGGGAATCCATGAAATTGCACCACAAGGATTCAGGCAACAAAAAAAAATCCTTCAAAAAAAAAAAAAAAAAGTAAGATGCCTTTGTACATACAGCTCCATTCATTTGGAAGTGAGCCTTGCAATTATAGTCTTGGAGAACAATCACAGAGCAAAAACTCGGCTGTTTAGAAAGGCTTCAGGATGCATATCTACTTGATGATAGCCCAGCCCCTTTGGATGTTATTTTAGGCCCTGATTCAGCAAAATAATAAGCACATGTTTGACTTTAAGCACATGTGTAGTCCCATTGACTGATTTTCAGGAGTAGTACCTTAGTTCCAAAATTTGACAGGCCTTTGCAAATGGAAAATGAATGTCAGATCTTTGCCTTGGTTTTTTGGAGCCTCAAGTTTGAAGTTTCTGAAGTCTTAATCTAGAGCAGTGGACGTTTAAAATAGTACTTTAGATGAAACTGAGTTTATTTTTCATAATTATGAGAAAGTTAAAAGGTTTTCATGATACATTTGACAATCTTATCATCCCAGGAATAGAAGGTTGATGAATCAATTTTGCTTGACCTGTCCAATGAGATCATTATGAATTCTTATCCTCCAGAATTTTAATTTTTTTTTCTGGGAACTTTGTAACTGGATATTGGATAACATTAGCATTTTTAATTGCTGCTGTTTTTTAGGATGGCTGTTTTTGGTTTGCCAATTTAACTATCCCTCTGGAAATTGAGTTATGACAGTTGAATTATAATTGTGGGTGGCATTAAAGACTTTTTTAAGCAAGTCACAATGTCAGAGCTGTTCTACCAAAGTAATTGTAAGAGGTAATAATGAGAAATGCATCATAGCTTGTTTGAAGTGCTCCTTCAGCCTTCCTGTTTTCCTGGGGTCAACAACATCCATCAGGCCAGGAGTTCACCCTAGGTCTTTTAAGTTTAAAAATCCCCTCAAATGAGGATTTCTGTTTTGTTTTTCTCACTTGTCACTGCCATATCAACTTTGAGCATTTTCACTATGAGTTTGGAGCTTCTGGAACGAATAGAAGTTCATGAGGTTGCCTGGTTAGGGGCTTGCTTTTTTATGATGTTCCCATTCTAAATTGATTACTTTTGAAATGTCTGCATTAAGGGAACAACCCACGGTTATCAACATTCACCTCAGCACCTAAGGTAGTGCCTTTGAGAAATGTAAGTCTGAGGAGCCAGGCATGAGACAGTAAAACATGAGGACAATATTTATCTCTGTTCCCTGGTTTAGAAGGGCTTTCTAGTTTTGACCTCCCTTTAAAACTGTTCAGTCCTTCTCCCTTGTGGTGCTTCTTGGGAGGCAGATCAATCTGATTGTGCTGCTGCACCTTCCCCAGTACTCTGTGCTGTTGATCTGTGTTACTGCTGCTGCTGGGCCTGCCTCTTTCTGATGCATTATTTTATGACTCTATCCCCGAACTCCCAGTGCTTTAAGCTAGTGTTTTACTGCACTGTTCAAGCAGGTGCCTATGAGAGAAAGTGCAGATATGGCCAGGAAGAGTGGCTCTTTGTACCCACCTGAGAGTAGTCCTAGAGAGGAAGAACAATGCATAGTAAGGAGGCAGGAGACCATCAGACGGAAGAAGAGAAAAGGCAGAATGAGGAGAGCATGCCGAGAATCAGCACACATCTTTCTATGGAGAACCAAGGTTTTCAAATGGGAGTGCCCGAGAGACACCAGATTAAGTGATGCTATGACACTGTAATTGATTATCTTACATAGCCATTTATTGTGGTAGTCACGGTACTTTAGTAAACATGGAAAAGTATGTAAGTAATGCACCATCTCAAAAATAAAATAGACGAGAACATGAGGGAGAGAGGGGCAGGACAATAATCCTAAAAGCCACCCCAAAAAACTTCAAGTCTCCACCACACCATATAATTCAAAGTGATCAATGTACCTCTTGATGTATGCAACCAACTCTTATCAAAACTCCCATTAAAATTGCTATCTAAATATCAAAGGGAACCTATACCCCTAAAATATGAAAACTTATTTTAGCTTTCAATTTTATTTTAGCTTTAGATTTCAATGATAGATCGTTTAATGAGCAGTTCAGCAGCAAGGATAAAGGATACTCGATGAGTCAGTGACAGATGAGAGTTCTGGTTCCCTGACCCGCCTACTATATTGTTATGGTAATTTTCTCTTTTAGTCTAACAAGAAATTGTGAGCTCATTTTGGAGCCAGCTACTTTCTAAACGTTCAGCACAGCAGCCTAATTGAGTGGACGAAATAACATGGCTAACACAGCCTAGTGTTCCAACTCCTGTGATCACTCTGGCCACCTTCTTCTTGAGGAAAATAGATAATCAGCCATGGACAATCCCACTTTTCCTGATCTATGACCCTGCCTACAATCAAATTTCAGTTATGTTGAAGGACCTGGTTACAACATGTTTCATTCTTGTAGTGTAGGTGGGATATCAATGGTGTTCTCAGGCCTATGCTAAATCTTTAAATATACCCAAGACTTCAGCAGTATTTAGGGAAACAGAACAAAAACCACCCCTTAGCTAGGTATTCTTTATTTAGGCAAAATGTCAAACCATGAACTACAGGGTACAAATATACAATCTGTAGAAAATGTTTTAAGGATCTGATTTTCAGAAATTCTAACCACCCACACAATCCCAGTTAAAATCAATGGGAGTTTATCAGCACCTCTAAAAGTCAACCCCTAAACCTCTACAGCCAACTACATACATCTGTTTAAACACAGTCTGTAGAATTAAGTACATTACCTCATCTAGGAAGAAAGAGAGTAAGGCCCCTCCTTTTGATCTTTCTGAATGAATTATAGTAACTGGTAGCCTCAACAGCTTTCCTAACAGCTATGCTTGAGATCTCTATTACAGAGTGTTAATAGTAATAACAACAACAACAAACAGTGCTACAGTTAAGGTTATTCTCAGTATTGTCATTATATGATTTTATCAGAGTTTTAAATTTCATGAGGCCAAAACTGGGCATAACAAATAGAAATGATGACTGTATGTGACTTTAAACAAAAATCCCATTTAAGGGCTAACAAGTAAAGCAACAAGACTTTATTTATTTCCATTTTTTAAAAATGTGCCCATCAAATCCTCTAACACGTTGACATTTATTAAAAAAGAGAAATGCCCACAATTTAGGATCAGGATCTAATTGGCTGATCCCTTGTAGGTCCCATTGGATGCCCCAAGTCCAAAGCTCTCCTGCTTCATTCACCAGCCTGCCCTGAGAACAAGCCTAGGAAAACATGGACCTTTACCATAATTTCAAGGTCAGAACATGTAAGCTTGGGCACACTGATGCAAGAATGTCATTCCATCATTGAGGAGCTTTCAGTGAAAGCACTTTGCCATCAGATCCCCTTCATGATTCAACCAAAGGTTGTTTATTAGTAAGCTATTGAGGCTTCCAGTTGGTTAACACATATTTCAAGGGACCATCCAAGATGAAGTGGCCTATTAACACTCCTTTAGTCATATGGGGGAAAAGAAGAGGGAAAAGCAGCTGGGAGCAGGCACAGCGGGGTAGAGAGTGGGTTATAGAGCGTCATAATAAGCCATAAATCCAGTGTCTCTCTTTGATCCATGATTTTTAGTGTCTAGCAAAGTTATGAATTTAACAGTGTTAACAGGTCACTTCACTTTGAATGGTCCCTTGAAATATGTGTTAACTACTTATGCTAAACAATCTGTTCCATATTATATTTAGTGGTGACACTCAGTTTATGTTTTCCAGAGCTAAAGAAGAGCTCTGTGTAGCACAATGGCTTTTCTCTCTCATCAACAGAAGTTGGCCCAATAAAAAGATACTACCTCACCCATCTTGCCTCTCTAATATCCTGGGATTGACACGCCTTCAACAACACTGCATATCAAAATTGAAGGCATCTTAGAGCAATTATATTGTCTTTTAAAGTCTTTTGTAAAGCACTGTGTCCACTTCTGGAATTCTATACAACACATAATAATCATTTTAAAAGGTTAGAGCCCTTCACAGTTGGATGTGAGTGTACTGATGTGACAGCACCAGAAAGACCCACCCAGCCAATCAGAACATGACTTTGGATAATTAGTGTACAGAAATACACTTTAGTTGTGATTTAGACATATTTCCTTCTCATGCATTTCTTTCCACTCTCCCCAGAGTTTTTTCACCCATGCAAAGAAAATATACATATTTCCCAATAAGTGAGTTCTTTGATACTACTTTTTCATATTCCCTGTAACTCAACCTCTTTTATATATTTTGGAGCTGAATATGCAAACTAACCACTTCTCATATATCAGAGGGGTAGCCGTGTTAGTCTGGTTCTGTAGAAGCAGCAAAGAATCCTGTGGCACCTTATAGACTAACAGACGTTTTGCAGCATGAGCTTTCGTGGGTGAATACCCACTTCTTCGGATGCAAGTGAAGTGGGTATCTATTTTCTAAAATGTATATTGTATACTTGTGACAGACGATCAAAGGTCTGTCAATAATTTGTTATTTTAAGATAACAAATTAAAAAATATTTTTATTCCAAGCTATTTCTGGGGCTGGGGGACTTCCAGAGGTGATTAGGAAACAGTCCTGTGGCCTTCCTCCAAAGCAGGACTCCTGATTGATGAGTCTTTTGTGTAAATGTTAATGAAACCTCACCTTGATGAGTTAAATGGATGCTAATAGCTGAAAGACACACAGACAGCAAGAAGTGGAATGTTATATATGTAAACCGACAGACAAGTCAGTTGACAACCAGGTATGGGGACAGGAGAGTTGCTATTTAGACTGCACAATACTGACAAGCTCACCAGAGTTCTGGGGGTGAGAGAGAGAAATGGAGTGTTTTCAAAGAATGAAAGCTATTCATTTCTTTCTTCGTAACTAAGGTTGAAAATATCTTATGCAGTTTAGCTTATGAGAATTGTAAATTCAGGTGGGAGAAGCATTTTTTTTTCATTCCATCTTGTTTTTGCTCAGCTTACTGTTGGGTAGGTAATTTCAGGCAGATCTCCTCAAATAGAAGAGACTCCCATAAGTTCTAAGGAGAGGCGCTGAAGGGTTGTGACGGTGTCACAGGTCCAATGCTCTGGAACTGCTCTGTAGGAAGCCAGCCTGGACTCTGGGCTAGTGTGACTCCCCTTGGGGCACGCTGTCTAGGGCAAAAAACCTTCTCAGCTTTGACCTTCCTGATCTGACCTCGGAGCATTCAGCATCCCTGTTCACAATGCACACTTCCCTTTGGTGGGGGAAGCCAGAGGGCCCTGCACCCCAACTCCGCAGTCAGACGCGACTCTCAGCCAGCGTCGTAAAGCAGAAGGGCTGATTGGTCAACAGGTACACAGCATAGAACAGAACTTGTTAGCACAGAAGTCAGTGACTTTCAGCAAAGTAAATCTTGGGGGGACCCTGGGCCAGACGGCCTGGTCTTCCTCCCTTCCAGTCCCCCACAGCAGACTGCCCTGGATCTCCCTGCCTCTCCTCTGATCTGCCCATAGCTCCTCCTCTGGTCTTTGTGCTGCTTTCTGGGCAAAGTGTCACCTGGTTTCATCCCCCTCCTGGTTTTCAGGTTACGAAGGGTATCGGCCATCACCTATATCCAGAGAGCTGAGCAGCCTCACCTGTCTTGAGGGTCTCAGCAAAAGTCACACACCCAATTCTCACCACCTAGACATTGGTGCAATATACAGGGAAACTGAGGTACACACAGTATTAGTATAGGACAGTAAGACTCACGTGCAACATAAGGTGAATACCCCACTTCGTCACAAGGGTACTTCCTGCTCTCAGTCAAGGGGCTTAAAAGGAGTCTGCTCTGAGAGAGTCGTCTTACCATTGATTGGTGGCAGGCAAACAACGAGAAGCGACCAAGATGAAAGTTAGGGGTGGTGTGGGTCACAATATCATAGATAGGAGGATTGAATGGAGTGACCCACTAGCAAGGGGGTATGCAACTTGCAATTTCTCCTCCCTCCCCTTCCAAAAAGGTTACCGTGCCCTAGTGGAGGGAGGGGAGACTCTTGCCCAGGGAAGTGCAGGAAGCATGTACAGCACTGACCTACCTGAAGGGTTCCACTGGCCGGTGGCAACTTTAAAGTGCTACTAGGGTCCCACATGCTGAATTCAAACAAACCTCATGTACGCTAGCAACCGCACCTTCGCAAGCAGCAGTGCCAATTGCTGGGGCAGGTACCAGCTCCAGGAACTCTGGCAGCGGAGGGATTGTGAGTGACCTCGCCAGGCAGGCTCTCTCTGTTGATGGACCCCTGGAAAAACGGGAATCTTTCAGATCTGAGTCAAGCTCATGATTTTTAATGGGAATGTATGTGTTAAGATTTGCAGTGAAATCAGAGTTGTTTGATAGGTTTAACAGGAATATCATTAAATATGCAACTAAACTAATTAAACTAATGCTTATAAAGTGTTTTGGGATCCTCAAATGATACACAGAATAGAAGTGGAAAATACCATCATACATTACCGTCCCAGTGGCTATTGGAGTCAGTGGAAACGGTGTCATGTCATTGGGGCCAGGAAATAAAGTAACCATGACTCCTGTGTGTGTCACTGTCATTATACGTACCATGGTCAGGAATGAGGACCCGCAGCCAGCCTGCTAGCATTACTCCCAAGCATGCTAACAAGTACAGCTGGGCCCCACTTGAGCCACCTGACTGGTTTTTAAGAGCAGCAGCAACAGCACAGCTCTGGCTATTCAAAGCATTTGCCCAAGGCTGTGATAGCTTCTGTTTGGCTGCTTGTTCCCAGCCCTGTCTGCCTCACACAAGGCAACCAGGTGATGACCAATGGATCTGACTTTGACTCTGCCCCTGACTCTGGGCTCCAATTCTTGGTGCCTGACTCCAGCTCTAACCTGGCTACTGACCCCTAGACACAACTGCCCTTGTCCCAGTCACTAACAACCATACACTTCATGTATGGAAAATAAGATGCAATTTTGAATTAGGGGCCAACAGTTCCATTGCGCGGTTTTGGTGACATCACAAACTATGAGTGAAGCCCAAGTGGCTTGTGCAGTCACGAAAACCCTTTTAGATGAAGTCACTGCTTAGTATTTCTTTTTAAATGCATGGATCTGATCACTTCTTGAAATGGAATAAACAAAGTAACGGTATAAACCACTCAGCCGTCAACACCTTCTGCCCTTGTTTCAGCCTGCAGCCGTAATTGGAGATATGGAATACTCACCATGTACATGTCTAATTCCAGCACTGGATATGAAGTGTGTTTGGTTTTTTTGTGTGTGATCCTATTCAAAGACTTTTTAGCATTTTGTTTTTTCATTGAAGTTGCTAAGGAGCTTCCTTCACTTCTTAGAAGCCAAAATGCAGCAGCATCTGACAGAGGTCACCAACTTTCCTTCATATGCCTATTTCTTAGCTTTATTGGTTTATCACTCTTGGGAATTCTAGAACGTTCTCTCTCTCCTGGTCTGAAATATATTTAACATCGGTCCATAAACAACAGATATTATCAAATAGGCAGATGGGAGGCAACAATTTGGGGTCAGATTTTCAGAAACACATTTCTGATTGTGCATGCATCACTGGCAGTGTACATACGAAAACATGCTTCTCAAAATATAGATTTTGATTAGCTCACAAGTGCAACTATGGAGTGAAGCTTGTATAGTTTGAACTTTTCAGCTATACCGGTGTCTATTTTTAGCCCATCTGTATGATGAAGTGCTCTTGGGAACTCTTGTCATACACATTCAGCAGATGCCAGAAGTACCTTGCTGAATCAGCACCATAAAATGCTTGTCATACTGGGATGGATTATGTGAAAGAAAAATCCTTTAAAAAACTCTCAAGGTTCTCTATGTGAGGCTAAATATGGCTCTGATTATGGAACTATTTGATGTATCATTGGCCAGGTATGCATTATCAAATTTGGAGAGGGTGCAGAAAGGAGCCACAAAAATGATTCAAAGGCTGGAGAAAATGCCTTACAGCAGCAAACTTAAAGAGTTCAGTCTGTTTAGCTTATCAAAAAGAAGATTGAGAGATGATCTGATTACTATATATAAGCACTTTCCACAGAAGAAAATACCGGGTACTAAATGGATCTTCAGTCTAGCAGAGAAAGGCATAGCACTATTCAATGGCTATAATATAAAACCAGAGAAATTCAAATTAGAAATTAGGCATACATTTTTAGCAGTGAAGGTGATTAACCACTGAAAAATACTACCAAGGGACGTGGTGGAGTCCCCATTTCTTGGTGTCTTCAGATCAAGACTGGTTGCCTTTCAGGAAGGTGTGCTTTAGCCAAATACAAGTTATTGGGCTCAGTACAGCAGTAACTGGGTGACATTTAAAGGCCTAGGACATACAGGATATTAGATGAGATGAGCCAAAGGTCCCTTCTACATGTGTTTGAATTACATCCTAAGGGCCAAATTCTGTCCTCGGGTACATGCACACAATTTCCATTTGTATTTCCATCTGGAGTTGCAGGTATCCAGCTGCTGAAGGCAAAATTTGACACTCAAAGTTTTCCGGACAAACCATTTTGCTAGAATAGGAAGATAGGAATAAAGTTACAATTAAGCTACAAACTGATATATAATTAGCCACATCCTGACAAAAAATAGATATTTCTTTGCTTCAAATCATCATATTGTTCTGATAGAATCTTTACAACACTGCCTTTTTAAAGCCCTCCCATCCCACGCCCGCAACCTTTCACGTGCAGCTATAACACCCTCTAACTGTTTGAAGCTTCCTGGGTCCATTGTTTTAAACAACAATCTTAATAACTGCTCCTGGGGAATTCTGCGCCACTGCGCGTGTACATAATTCATGTGCCACGCATATTTTTTTCCTGCAGAAAGTAACTTCTGCCTAAAGGTTGCTGCAGTTCCACCTTTTGCCCAATGGAGGGCACTGTGGCACTAGATCAGAGCAACCGCTCCCAGCCAGTCCCAGCTACCATAGGGAAGAAAAAGAGCCTGCACTGCCTTCTTCACAGTGCCTGTTGGGCCAGGTCAGGAGACAGGGGAAATGGGGAGATAGTGTGGAGCACATGGGGAGGGAGGTCACAGACCAGCTGCTGGAAGGTCACAGATGGGTTCATAAGGGCTAGTAGGGGGCAGAGGCTGAATGGGAGTGGAGGTGCAGTGCCACAGGGGTGTGTGGGGGTGCAGGGCCACATAGGGAAAGGGGGGTGACTGAGTGGGGGCACAGAGACACATAGGGATGGGGGAGGGGGTGCAAGGACACAAGGGGATGAGGGAAGAGGGCTGGCTGAGGGGGTGCAGGGCCACATGGGGGAAGAGGGGGTACAGAGACACATGGGGACAAAGCAAGGGGGTGCAGGGCGACATGGTGATGGGGGAAGCTCCCTAACAATCCCTCCGTGCCCCCCGAAAAACTTGTTCCACACTTTTTCCATCCATACTCAAGAATCTTCCAAGTTCCCACCCTGGCTCCTTCCCAGCAATTACTTCCCTCTCCCTCAGTTCCGGCCCCTGACTCCCACAAGACTTTGCTCTGCTTCTGAGGGGTGTGGGAAATACGGTTCTGTATTGTAGTTTAAATGAATTATTACTCAGAGTTCTGTATTAATATGCCTAGTAAGGAATCTATTTGTCAAAAAATATTTCCTGAATCTTTTTTGTCATCTGTATTGTTACAGATATAGTTGCTGACAGGTATTTCCAAATAAATTACAAAAATAATTGAAACTGGTATGATGGTATTGTGTTATTTTGACAAATAAAATATGCAGAATTTTAAAATATTGTGCAAAAGTTTTTAATTTTTGGCAGAGAATTCCCTGAGTAAATAATGAATATTCCTGTGGTAAAGTTGCTATAGATTTACTGTACTTAAGATGGACCAAAAACTTATTAAGGTCCCAATTCAGCAAATCACTGAAACATGCGTTTCCCTGCATGTACACACTTAAAAGTTAAGCACCAGTTTAAGTCTTCTGCTGAACCAGGGCCACAACAACTTCTTTTTCCTCTTCAGCATTGAGTCAGTGTGACAGTGTTTGCAGGTCTTTGGAACAGAAACATTCAAACACAGTAGACACTAATTAAACAATTATTATTTTCTTGGCGAGATTCTGAAATTAACACTTTATTATTTCATACAAGACAAAATTAAAAACAAACAAAACAAAACAAAAAATCCTCCACAACTTTTAATAAAAGCTAAAAGGGCTTTTTGTAAAAAAAATCTTAGGAAAAGTCCCCAAGACTTTGCAGCTAAAACAGAATAAAATAAACGATTTTTTTTTTTTTTTTTTTAAGAGAGAGCATTATTTTGTATTTGCTGTCAGCAGGCATGCTTCATTCATCACCTGCATGAAACTAGGTTACGTCTCCATAGGCCATGGAGTTATTAAGTAAGTAAATATGGCACTGTTTCCGTGCCCTCCTTTTATTTCCTGACTTCGTCGGTCTCCTCTGGCTCTCTCTCTTGATGCTCTCTTTCCCACCTCATTTCTTTCAACTCTTGTCTGTATTTCCGTTCAATGAACCGTTTCTGATGGGCCATCTGGGGAAAGTTATCTGACACAGGGAGAAATATTTTACATTAATAAAGGGCAGCTGGTAGCACAGAGAATGCTTCAATTTTTTTTATTTATTTTTTTTTATTTTATAAGATGGAGGAGAAAAAGTCACGCCGTTATCATTTTGCCTCATTCATTCGTAACACTCAGTACAAAACTGGAAGTCCAGCATGATCAGACAACCTTATTTTCAAAGATAATTTCAACATTTGTTTCCCTTGCTACGGAGCCTGGCCGATTCTCAGAAACGGATTATAAAATGCTGACATAGTAACATGTCCAAGTAATACTTGGGTTTTACATTTTGTTCCCCTGGCAACAGGTAGTTAATATTGAAAAAGTGAAGTGAGAATACAATCAACACTCTGCAGAATGAGAGCAACTAAAATATCTGACAAAGTAAGAGCAACTGGTACTGAGTGTTGTACAGATGTTCACATTATTACTGTTTTTATTTTAGAAAATGCAAAAGCAGGCTTGATAGCCAGGATAATGGCAGTGTTCTGAGTGGGAAAATGATAGCTGAGTTCTAAGATAACAAACACATAATCATAGGACTGGAAGGGACCTCAAGAGGTCTTCTAGTCCAGCCCCCTGTACTCAAGGCAGGACTAAATATTATCTAGGCCATCCCTGACAGGTATTTGTCTAACCTGCTCTTAAAAAAATCTCCAATGATGGAGATTCCACAACCTCCCTAGGCAATTTATTCCAGTGTTTAACCACCTTGACAGTTAGGAAGTTTTTCCTAATGTCCAATTTAACTGCACTTGCTGCAATTTAAGCCCATTGATTCTTGTCGTATCCTCAGAGGTTAAGGAGAAATACTTTTCTCCCTCCTCCTTGTAACAACCTTTTATGTACTTGAAAACTGTTATCATATCCCCCCTCACTCTTCTCTTCTCCAGATTAAACAAACCCAGTTTCATCAATCTTCCCTCAGAGATCATGTTTTCTAGACCTTTAATCACTTTTGTTGCTCTTCTCTGGACCTTCTCCAATTTGTCCACATCTTTCCTGAAATGTGTACTCATTACTCCCATTGAGGCCTTATCATAAGAATTACTTCTCGTGTCTTGCTTACAACCCTCCTGCATCATCTCAGAATGATGTTTGCTTTTTTGCAACAGTGTAACACTGTTGACTCATATTTAGCTTGTGATTCACTATGACCTCCAGATCCCTTTCCATAGTACAGAAGTTCCAGGACTTATGTGAGTGTTCTGTTCCGTAATGCCTTGCGTAAGTCGAATTTTGCTTAAGTCGGGAATGCATCTCCGACAATTAAGCAAAAAAACCCAAACCAAAACAAAAAAAACCTTACAGAACTTACGGAACTTTTTCCGTAAGTTCGGATTTCCATAAGTCAGGTTTGCATAACCTGGGGCGCGTCTGTACTCCTTCCTAGGTAGTCATTTCCTATTTTGTATATATTTGCATTTGTCCCTAACGGAATTTCATCCTATTTACTTCAGACCATTTCTCTAATTCTAACCGCATTAAAAGCCATTCTCAAAAAGCAACAATTTAGCTATCCCCAATTCTACAAATATAAATAGCAGAATTCAATTTTCATTTTCTTATATCATCAGTGGATAATATCGATGTTATGTTCAAGCATTTCAAAAAATTAAATTTTCACATTTGTGGGAAATTATGAGAGGGTCAGACAATTAGTTAATGACAGTAGATGCTGAGATTTAAAACGTTAAAGCAAAATCATTAAAATACAAATTGTCAACATCACATCAAAATATACAAATCAGACCCGTTTTTCCTATTCATTTGCTAGTCCATTTGTGACAAGCCTAATTCAAGTCTAAATCACTGTATTTTGACTCTAATAAATTCTCAAGCACCATTTTTCTTACTTTTGCCTATTTATAAATATTGATTATCACTGATGAAAATATTTTTGCATTGGTTAGTGTGTGTATGGTGATATCAACATTTACTGACTTTTATTGATTAAAAATGTGATCCTTCCAGATTAAATATAAATATTGTTTTAGAAATATATCAATGCATGTATGAGTGGTATCTGGTTTAAACTCAATCCAGACTAGTTTGAGGCGATGATGGTGAGTCGGGGGCAACACCTGGAGGAGATGGCAGAATAAGAACATAAAAACATAATGGCCATACTAGATCAAACCAAAGGTCCATCTAGCCCAGTAACCTGTCTTCCGACAGTGGCCAATGCCAGATGCTTCAGAGGGAATAAACAGAACAGGGCAATTATCGAGTGATTCATCCCATCTCATCCAGTGCCAGCTTCTGGCAGACAGAGCATGGGGCTGCATCCCTGACCATCTTGGCTAATAGCCATAGATGGACCTATCCTCAATTAACTTATCTAATTCTTTTTTCAACCCACTTATACTTTTGACCTTCACACCATCCACTGACAAAGAGTTCCACAGGTTGACTGTGCATTGTGTGAAGAAGTACTTCCTTATGTTTGTTTTAAACCTGGTGCCTATTAATTTAATTGGGTGACCCCTGGTTCAAGACCATAGGGGAAGATCCTTAGTTGCTGTAAATTGTTTTAGCTCCATTGACTTCAGTGGGACTGTAATAACATACACTACAGCTGAGGATCTAGGCTTTTAACACTGTTTCATAGAATGGTCCTAGAATTGATCTACCCTGTCCACATTATCAAAAACATTCTAGAAGATGGATGCCCCTAACCTTACTAGCAAATGGTTGTAAAATGTGTTGGGTGGATTCATCCTGTACCACAGAGCAAGCTTACCCCATTCTGTTCCATGTTAAAGCAGGGGAACCTTTTAGTGATTAAGGAATTAAGTACAATAAGGGACAACTGCTGCATCTGTGACTTACTGAAAACTTCCCTTTGAAAACGCCTCTGTGTGTCATATGTACTACTTGACTTTTGACAAAGTTTTATGGAAACTATTAATAAGCAAACCTAAAGTTCAGAAGCTGATAGCATTTTGTGTACATTCTCTGGCCCATTTTCCTCCCCCATAAAACATCCACCTTGCCCCCCATGAAAACCCAGTTGAGTAAATTACAACAGTTTTCCCATTTCCCAAGAAAACCTCTTACATTTTTCAAGTGCATCCATAGCAGCTCCCATCTCTGCTTGTTGAATACTGTCAAAACCAAACAAAAATAGGGTAAGTTTATGCTTTACTGGGTAAACTACAGTTTCCCAGAATCTGGGGTTCATATTACTCTGTTGTGATCAACTCTTCAAAGAATCATTGGTCAGTCAGGCCCGTAACGTAATGGGTAAATCAAGGTTTCTGCAAATGTACACACAATAGTGCCATCATTCCTATGGAATCATTTTTTAAAAAAAATTAGATCAATAAGGTTGTTTTGTAATTCATTAGTGAAGCAGTTGTTTTAATTAAGAGAAAGAAAAATGAATAAAGATAGAAGAGTGAGCAGCAAAAATCAAATGACATTTAGACTCTGTACTACAAAGTGAAAATTATGTACTGACGGTTCTGTTCTAATAATCTTAGAGGTTTAAGCCCATTACAAAAATGTGTAACTTTTTTTTTCTATGCCAAAAAAATAATGAGGGCTGGACTGCTGGTGGTGATCAGTAAAAAATGGGGAAAGACTTTCTGATCCTAAATAGCCAGTTTAAATTTGTCCATGGTCACTGCCATCTGGAAGCTATTTGGTGGTTTCAGTGTATAAATGTCACTAAACACACCTGCTTCTTTGGAGCCTCAGCAGAGAGGCTAAGGACCAAGTGGACATGGAGACTAACTACCTCCAGCCACTAGGATATGGTCCCATTAAAGTAAGGTTGAGGCACAGGGGCAGAGTAGTGAGGCTGCACAGCTGTTGCTCAAGTTGCTTTACCTTTTCTGTGACTAATCAGCAAATATTAGTCTCCTGTGCTGTCATTTCAGAGGCTTTCACAATCAAGTTCGCTTTTTAAAACCATTTCATACATTTCCACTGTACCTTGGGCCTTTACCACATCCTATTCTTTCCCCTTTGAAATAAACAGCGACTGTATATGTCCTGGCATGAGAAGGTCCCACTGTCTGCAGGGTCCTGAGATAAGAAAGACATAATTTGTTCAAGCAGAAAGTATGAAACAATAATCTAGCAATGGCATATATCTCATCAAGCTTTCAGTCCACTTAGCAAGATTAGCACAAGGCACAATGTCAGACGGTAGACTGCTGGCTGTATATGTTACTTCAACCAAAAGATGTCAAACCGGTGTTTGTTAAAGCGAAGTACGTACATAAAATTTGTCTTTGTCTACAACTAGCTTTATTTAACACTCCTGGGCTTACAAATAGGCCTAATAAAAACGTAAATGCATGACCTGTAGTAAAAAATGCTTACATGCTCATCCAATTGCTGCAACTCTCTGGATCCATTTTTAATTGCATGAATAAATGTAGTTATACAATTGGACACACACTTTTAATCAGACAAGTCAGCCCATGTACATTGAAATTTTGGCCCATAAACTGTAAAGAGTTACGAAGGTTTAAAGGAGTGTTGCTATTTGATATGCTGCTCCTCTACATGACAAATTCACAGAATAAACACATTGTTCCATCAGTAAAGTTATTGTTTCTGTCACTTATCAGACCACCTTTCCATTTGAGTGAGATTCTAGGCTATGCATTAGCAACCATCTCAAGGAGAAAGACATAATTCCCTAGACACACAATGAATTTGCTTTTCCTTTTATCTCTTCCCTCTGCCCCAACTCACCCCACTGCCAAGATGAGTTCTGTCCACTACTTTGTTTCTCAACAGAAGGAGCAGCAAAAGTTCATATCAATTTTTGCAATATCTAACCAAACTACTCTGCATCTAATGAACTGTGTAACACCGAACATACATACAAAGTACACCCTAGATTTTAAAAGCAAAACTACTGGCTGCAAATGCAGTGAAACAAATAACTCCATGGGAAGAAAATTAAACAAGATAATAGGAAGATAACAGCAAACGTAGACTGACTCTGAGCTGTACTATCAAAATCAATTTATCATAAAAAACCAGCACAAACATACTGTACTTATACTCAGTGGGTTTGACAAGAAACAGAAATTCATTTCTTTTGTATCTATCTCCCTCAAGATAAGGGAGTAAGCTCGCAGATAAAGACCTGGGAAATCAGATCTGCAAAGTATCACTTTGCAATCATATTTCTGAAGTACACCAATTTTCACTGTAACCCACTGCACTTCATATGAAACTTTACTTCAGTAAACGTGAGAAATATGCCTGGGTTTTAATTCTATACACATTCTGGATATAATAAATACTGATAATAAAGGCCTGGCATTTTGATAGCATTTTCCTCTCTCTTTTTTTCAGCTACTTACACACACATCAGTGTAGTACTTGTGTGGATGTGGAAGTGCTTTACAAAATGCAACATTTGATATCATCTCTATGAGGTAGGTATAATCCTATTTTACAGCTGGGGAAACTGAGACACAAAGGTCACATAAAGTTCATGGTACTGCTGGGAACAAAGCTCAGGTTCTTGACTCACAGTCAATGGCTACATCCAAGTGACAAGCTTCCTCAGCGCACTCATTGTACTTGAGCATTCTGAATATTCCTTTTGTTTTTAACGATTTCGTCTTTTAAGGAATAACTCATTAAAAAACTCCCTGTAAGCCCCGAAAAAAATATTCAATGGGGCGTTATGTAATGAAAAGGCAGAGTTCTTAATAATTCAACTCTGCAGTGATTAAAACATACAGATCTCAAAACGTTGGCTCAACGATTTCTACTCCCAAACAAAACAAGACTGTTTTTAATATCTTTGGTCTGGAAGCAGACTGAATTATTTCTTTAAACAACAGACAGAACAATTTTAAACCTAGTCATGATCAAACGGAGTCTTAAAATAAAGACAAGACAAAAGAAAGATGTTCAGAGTCTGATCACATCTTGTACTGGGTAAAACAAAGACTGATAATTAGTTTGTATAAGTGATACAGGGGTCCTTACTTGTATAGAGGAATGTCTGGCTCTTTTCCTTCCGTCCTGAGAGTCAGGCAGCACTGCTGAAGCTGGGATTTAGGGTCATTCCAATCCTGATTTAAAATGAATTCCTATAATAAATCCACAAAGATGGTTTGAGAGTTTGCAGTAACTGCTCAAATCGCAGTGATATATGGAAATATGAAGCAAACTGACCTTACCTTTAATCGCGGAAAAAAGCACACGTTCATGAAAGTGTGAACATACTCCAAATCCTTATCAATGTAAAGCGCAGCAATAAAAGCTGAGAAACAAAATATTTAGGTATTACCACCCACGCAAGAGGAGTGTAGTGCTTTGCACTCTTATAGCACTATTAGAGTAATTTAGAGCACTTTAAAATCATCAACAAACTAAGCTTCACAACACTACTGTGATGTGGGAATTATTGTCACCACTGCTTTACAGGGGAGGAAACTGAGTCAGCAAGAGGTTAAGCAACTTGCCCACGTTCACACACACAGTCATTTATAGAGCCAGGAACAGAACCTGGCTCCTAGTCCTGTGATTTAACCAGCAGACCAGGACTTAGAAATAAATCACTATTGGGTACACTATAAATGCTTAGGTATAAATCACTGTTGTTTGTGAATAGTTTCCATTTACTAAAAGGATTTGGCAAGAGACAACAGATCTTAGCTTCTCACACAATGTATTAAAATGCACTGGATACAGATTAACTTTCTTGGCACAGTATTTATTACCATTTCACCTGCCTTGGAAGGAGAATCGCAAACACTTTCACAAATGGATTGAGGGACTTGCTCTACGTGTCTCTGTACTCTTTGTGGAAATGCTATTTTGAAACCTCCTATTGAAATTCAGTGAAGCACAGAGTACCCCTACATTCTGGATCACTTTTTCCTCTCTTTCGCTAATAATGAAAGCATGTCAGAGTCACAACCTCTGATTTGTCAGAACTCCTGTCCTCCTGACTCAAATGCCAATAAATCTTTACTCTTAGGGACAAATTTTTGATGTCACCTATACTAACCCCCCATTTATGAGCCCACAATTTTGCACCTACAGGGGATACAACTCAGGTCATGTAAACAAATAAGTACTTGATTGCACCTGCAAATCGGGTACTTAGGCATCTAAATCACCTTCTTTGTGTCTGCTTGTAGGGGATGCAAAAAGGGAGGCTAGTATTTGAATATCTGGCCCCTGAAAGTAGTGATTACTTACTGTAGCTGGAGGTTCTTCAAGATGCGTGGTCCCTATCTGTAATCTACACGTAGTATGCATACATGCCATACGCCTGAGTCTGGAAATTCTTCAAAGCAGTGCACCTTAGCAAGGGTATAATAGGTAGTATGGGGTCAACACCTCTCCAATTCCTCTTCTTACCACAAATCCAACAGGATCCTAAGCAGAAAGGACAGAGGGTGAGAGTAGAATACAGATAGGGACCACACATCTCAAAGAACCTCTAGTTACAGTAAGTAACTTCCACTGCTTCTTTGAGTGATGGTCCCTATGTGTATTCCACACATGGGTGATTGGCTAGCAGTGTTGAGACTGGAGATGAGTGTGAGGGGGCTGGTAGCAAAGATACTTGCAATACTGCCAATCCCACCACTGCATCTGCAGCCAAGGCATGGACTAGATCATAATGTGTCTCAAACGTGTGGATCGAAATCCAGGTGACTGTTCTGCAGATGTCCTGCAGCAGAATGTCTGATAGGGATACCACGGAGGTATCCTGTGCTCCCCATTCCAGGGGGAGTAATATTTACTATCTTGTAGCACTCTAAGATGCATCCCAAGACCCACTTAGAAATCCTCTGGGAGGTTAACTGGCTTGCCCATGGGACTTCTGTGCTATGGTGATAAAAGAGTCTTGGTGATTTCCTAGTAGGTTTGGTTCTTTGCAGGCAGAACACCAGAGCACGCTGGACATTGAGAGAGTGAAGTCTCCTGTCTTCAGAGGAAGCATGGGGTTTTGGGAAAAATACAGGTAAGTATTATTTGATTGATGTGGAACTCAAAAACAATCTTGGGATGAAACTTTGGGTGCAGTCGAAGAGAAACCTTTTCTTTGTGAAACACAGTATAAGGAGATTCCACCATGAAGGGTCCAAGCGTGCCAATCCATCTAGCTGACGTGATAGCTACTAAGAATGCCACCTTCATGGGCAGGTGGGCCATGGTACAAGTCACCTTGGGTATGAAAGGTGGACTAGTGAGCTTGGACAGGGCAAGGTTAGGGTCAGATTGATGGCTAGGTCTAAGAACCGATGGGAAGGTCCTGATCAGGCCTTTCATGACTCGTACTGTAGCTGGGTTAGTAAAGAGAGATCGTCCTTCCACTGGAGGGAGGAAGGGACTAATATTGCTGCTAAGTGTACTTGTAGCAAACTAACAGAAAGACCTGAAGTCTTCAAGGATAGGAGATAGTCTAGAACAACTGGAATGGTTAAAATATCTGGAGAATGTTAGTGCAGTTGTGCACAGGTTGAAAGGATCAGCTGAATGGGAGATGAATATGAGCATTCTATTTCCAACACCCATCCAAAAACAAGGCCATGAGATGCAGCGTGCCCGGACTGGGATCCTTGGTCTACCGACAGCTGTGGGTTAGGAGTTCTGAGAATAGGCGAATTCTGATTGGTGGGTAGGCAGATTGTTACAATTTCCACGAATCAGAACTGTCTGGGCCAATGAGAATGATGCTGGCACCGTCGAGACTTATCTTCCCTATGACCTGTGGAAGCAGGGAACCGGGAGGAAAGGCATATCAGAGGCTATTTCTCCAAGACATCAGCAGAGTATTGCTTTGGGAATCGCAACCCATGGCTCCCCTGGAGCAATATAGGGGGAGCTTTCTGTTTGTTTGGGATGCGAAAAGGTTGCATAGCAGAGTTACCCACTGTGTAAATATCTCGCTCAGAACTGTGTCATGAATCTCCCACTCATGGTCGATCAAGAAGCTCCTGCTTAATTTGTCTGCCAGGGAATTGTGAATTCCAGGAAGGCACAAGGCCTGTTTTGTGATGCAGTTCCTGACACACCAGTTCCAAAGACTGATGGCTTCCTGGCCAAGTGGATGAGATCTTGCTCTTCCTTGTTTGTTTATATAGTGGTGATATTGTCTAACATTATCTGAATATGGAGTGAGTGCATATGCAGAAGAAAGGCCTTGCACACCCTCAGTTTCAGTATGTAGTCTGGCCTCTTGTGAGGTCCCAGTACCCTGAGTAGTGTGGTTCTCCAGATGAGCAGCCTACCCCAAAAAGGAGGCAACCATCACAATGGTGGTCCTGGGAGTGGGAGGGATGAAGGGAACTTCCACCATGACCTTTTCCGGGTTCAACGACCAAGTCAGATGACAACTCTGGTAAGAATGACCAGGAGTTGATGTGGTCCTTGCTTGGCAGACAAATCGAGTGGAGCCAAGCCAGCAGGCACTGTAAGTGGAGTCTGGTGAAAGGAGTCGTGTGGCCCAATGGTGAGAGGCACTTGTGTACTGTGATTCATGGATTGCAGGTTATGTGAAATCAGGGTGCTCAGTGCATGAAACCTTTCTGAGGGGAGAAACAATCTTGCGAAAGCCAAGTCCAGCTTTGCCCCTACAAACTTTATTGACCTTGTGGGTAACAAAACAGACTTTTCTTCATTTATGCACACATTTAAGGTTGTTCAGAGTTGTATGAAACACCGTGATGATGACTCTATGTTCTGACAAGATCAGACCAGGAGCCAATCATCCAGGTATGGAAATACTATATATTCTTGGTATCTCATCTGGGCTACCACCACAAGGAAAACCTTTGTAAATACTCTGGGTGCCATAGTCAGCCCAAAGGGGAGGACTAAAAAATGGAAGTGCTCCTGGCCTACCATAAAATGCAGGAACTTCCTGTGTGATGGGTGAATGTCCACATGGAAACATGCATCCTTCATGTTGAGAGCCACGAAACATATCCCTTCCTGAAGGGAGGGGATTATAGATGCCAACTTAATTGTCAGGAACTTCCGCTTTCAAATGTTGAGTTGTTGAAGGTCCAGGATGGGTCTCCACCCTCTGTCTTTTTTGGGAATTAAGAAATAAGGGGAATAAAGCTTTCTCCCATGTTAATGAGGTGGAACATGATCTATTGCCCTTCAGTGAGGGAAGCTGCTTCCCACTGAAGAATCATTTTGTGAGAATGATCCCGGTAGGGGGGACCAGGAAGGGGGTGTGTGAGGTGGAAAGGAAAGAAACTCTATGGCATTTCTCAAGACTCTATGGATAATCAGCAGAACCCAACTGTCCACAGTGATCTTGTTCCAGTTGTGGGCGAAGAGTGAGACGACCCCAAAGATGACGGGGACATGATGATTGGCATCAGTGATGGTACGTGGGTCTTGAGCAATATGTCAAAAGTGGCCCTGGCTGGTGACTGAGAGTGATTAGAGGCTGTGGCAGTAGAAGGAGCGGAGAAGTGAGGTCTCTGAATCTTCTGGTGTTGGCATGGTGGTTCGGCTGCGCATTGGTAATAATGTGCATGAGAAGGGGGTGGCCTAATTCTATAGGGTTTCCTCTGATGTTTCCTTCTAGAGGTTGGGGTATAAATCCCCAGGGTATGCAGAGTCAATCTCAAATCTTTTAGTGAATTCAGGGACTCATCCATTTTCTCACTGTAGAGATTTGATTTGTCAGAAGGGAGGGTCCTGGACCTCCCTAGGAAACCCTCATAATTGTAGCCAGGAATCCATTTTTATAACTAGACCAGTGGCCAAACTTCTGGAAGCTATGTCAGCCACATCCACTGCAGACTGGAGGGCTACCTTTGCTACCAGCTTCCCCTTATTGAACAGAGACTGAAATTGGACCCTATCTTCTGTGGGATGCTTGTCTGTGAAGTCTGGGTGCCTGGAATAGGTATTAAAATAGTATTTTGTAACAACGCTTGGTAGTTAGCAGGAATACCATCTCTTGGCCCTTTCAGTGTAAAAGGCAGAGAATGCTGGTATGTTCCATACCACCCTAGCTGGTTCTAGTACGATGGGTATGGCCACCTTACTCAGTCCCTAAGACTGCATGATGTCCAGGAGCCAGTGTTGAAGCTTCTGGGTCTCCTCTAATAGGATCTGTAGATCACTGGACATTTTTTGTAACAGCTCCTGCTATTGGCAAGGGTCATTCGGCAGAGAAGGTGAGGAAGGAGCAACCACTTCATCTGGAGTTGATGAAGAGGCAACCAATGGAATGTTGGTACCTGCCGCTCTGGTTCCACCTCTTCCTCCTCGTACACGAACGAACCAGCTGGCAGGAGGGAGAGGAGCGACATTACTCTTGAGAGGGGCTTGGAAGCCTGCCATATGTATCTCACGAACAACAATAAGGCCAGAAAGAGGGATCGATAGGTTGTGGGGGACCCTAAGGAAATCGGTAACACTGGTCCCAGGCGGAGGGGGGTTGTACCGAGTGGAATGGTGGGTGTAACCTCTCGACTGCCTATTGGGCTCAACTGTCTCTATGGAGATACCAATGGGGCCATCTTCTCTGATTTCTCTGAATCAGAGAACTGCTCAATAGGTAGTGGCAGTGCCTTGGGTACCAGGATAGTCCTGCCGGATGGTTGGAGGTGAAATGATTCCCAGGACACTGATGTAGACTCCTCCCCCAAAGTAAGGACATATTTCCTCTGGTGTTATACAAGTCTCTGTATGCCCTGGTGTCCGGGGAGTTCCCCTAGATCCAGTGCATCTGCAGCAACTGGATGGTCTTTAGATGGACGAAGCATTACCAACATTGGGGCTGGACCAGCACTCATAGA
The DNA here is from genome assembly GCF_020497125.1 of Mauremys mutica. NCBI lineage: Eukaryota > Metazoa > Chordata > Testudines > Geoemydidae > Mauremys > Mauremys mutica. The sequence continues at coordinate 126,440,724 of NC_059073.1, read as the reverse complement.
TGGAACTGGTCAATGCCTATCTTTGCACATTGGTACTGAAATGACCCACAGAACTGGCAGATCTTTTTTTTTATGCATCTTTCCCTCTGATCTGGGGGTCTTCATGGAGCCAGTTCATTAGGTTTCATTTGTGATGTCTCACCTGACCTGGACTGGCTTGTGGACGAAGCTCATTTCTTATGGACAGTCCTCAATGGGGATATGTTTTTGCATCAAGGATCATGCCCTTTACTCTCATGGGGAACCCTGGAAGAAGAATCCTTAGGCGTACATGTTGAAGGCTACACACCAAGGCACGTGCTTGGACAGGTGCTGCTAGGCAGTTAAGGCCAATGTTTGGGGGGGGTCTCACTGGCCCAGATTGGAAAGGTGCCTCATAGTCTTCTCTATCAGATGCTTCTTCAGGTGAAGCTCCTGGGCTTCTTGAGTTCTGGGTGGGAAGGAACAACAGATACTGCACTTTGCAGAGATATGTGCCTCACCCAGAGAGTACAAGAAGTGTTGATATTCTTCACTGATGGAGATGGATCATGGGCAGGAGACACAATTCTTGAATCCTGGGACTCTAGGCATAGTTCTGGAGCCTGAGAGCAACTGGCTCGAGAACTGGGGAGAAATACACTATACTATAAACTTCTTAACTACTAATCTAAAAATATAACTATTTACAAATGTTTTCTTGATAGGTAATGAAATGACGTGAAGGAGGACACAATTCTGACTCAGGCCATGCAGCGGTAAGAAGCAACTGGAGATGCATCAACTCGCATTGCCTATTATATCCTCGGTCGGGAGCACAAGGAGAGCTACTTTGCATGTACGGGCCAAGAGACACTGCTTTGAAGAATTTCTAGAGTTGGGTGCATAGCATGCATGTGTACCCATGTGTGGAATACACGTAGGGATCATCACTTGAAGAAGTATCAATCTGAAAATAGCAACATCCAACCAAAAACCAGAGTTAAAACATATATTTTAAAATACTGCTACTTTTTAAATGGAATTATTAAACAAGTCCTGGGGGGAAACGGGCTGTTTAAATACCTGGTAGAATGAGGGCCTTTATCTCCATACTGTCTCAATACACTTATTCAACGTACCGGTAGTCACAAAGAAGCTTCCCCTATTTTTTCACATGGTTTTAGTTTTTAAGTATTAAATATTTAATTAAGTAATTAAGTATTTAAATATTCTGTTAACAATCTGATTAAGATCCATATTGGTACTCACACTCCAAGAGATCAGCCAAAGTCTTAGTCCGAAGAGCCACGGGTCTTTTGGTCTTGTCATTAGTGATGGCAAATTCCTGCATACCCAGCTCTTCTGCTACTTTGGCCTGTGTCCTGTTGTTCACCAATGAGCTTCGCAACAACTGAAACCACAAAGAGTTCTACCCAGTTTTAACATTAGATAATGTTAAGCTATAAGAGTAAAGCATCTCCTTAGGTCCTTGTCCCCATGAGTTTACTGCATTTCTCTTCTCAGCACACTCTGATTTCTGCTGGTGTTTTTACACCCAGCCTATTACTGGAGAGTCTCCATTTGTTTCTGATCCAACTTTTGTTTCATTGTCCCTTCTTTCTACTGTCTGTCTCCCTTGTTCCATTCCAGCTGACGGTAAGGAAGAGGATGACTTGGAAGCCGAGATATTACAGGGCTGGCTTCATGGGTGTTACCAGAAACAACAAAAATAGATAAGTACGGTGCTCCAGTACCACTAGTAGGAGCAGCAGCATGAAACTGACTAGGACTCTGTGCATTAGTCAGTTTTATTGTGCTGCTGGTGCCCAGATGATATAGCAGTGCAGGAAGAAGTGCACAATCATGCTGATGGAGGATTCTAAGAGAGCCTCCTGCTTATAAAGAAGGTGCAGTTCCCATAATCCTGCATTACATTTAAAAAAAAATGGTGGCGTTCCTCTTTAAAAACAAATGCCTTCTCCTCATCACTCTATCTCTTGTATTGATTTTGCTGGAAGTATATATGCTAACAAAATCTGAACATGTTTTACCATAGGAAATATAGACAAACAAGCACAATATCCTTAAATCCATACACACACAGTACATCCAAAGTGTAAGAATATTTGTAACCAGGATTAAAAACAAAGATGCTCTCTATGTTAAAGCAAGGAAGACTACTACTACACAACTAGCAAACCCGGTTCATAATTCCATTAGATTGGGGGTGCGAGGGAAAGGAAGAATAAGAGATGGACATTCCTGGCCAGTTGGTATAAAGCATAGCTTTGAAGTCAGTGTAGCCAAGCTGATTTATATCACTTGAAGGATCTGGATCTGACTGTTACATGACCACTGGTTTGTAACTAATTGAGGAGACAACTGGATTTTAACTGAGTCTCCTGGTTTGGTTATACTGGTAATGTAGACATGGTAAGTATGGAGCTCTGCAGAAACATGGTTACATAAAAGCTTTACAGACATCTTAAACTTGGTTTGGGGTTTTCATTCAGCTTGAGTATCTCCTGATTATTGAAGTTAAGGAGTTTCAAAATGGAAAAGTGTGACTAAAAAGAGCATGAGCCTTTTTCTTTGAGGACTTCATTAACTCAGCCAAAGGTTAGGGGTCTATTACAAGAGTGGGTAGGTGAGGTTCTGTGGCCTGCAATGTGCAGGAGGTCAGACTAGATGATCACAATGATCTCTTCTGACCTTAAAGTCTATGAGTAAAGAGTCACTTTCTTAAACAAAAAGAAACAAACAAACAATCCAAGCCACCCAGGGTGGAGAGATTGCATATGCACACATTGCTCTCTTTTGAGTTACATGTCACATTTGCTCAGCTTATTAGACAAAAGTTTTATGCTGCCTGGGTCCAGTGTGTCAACTGAGCTTATGAAAATCAAGATTTATTCTCAGTACTTGATATTTCATCTCTGACAATAGATAAATAAAGAACAGTATGGTCATGATTTTTTTTTTTGGCAATGATGTATGAAGCAGACACTCACAACTTGATCTTCATAAACTAGGCTGACTGCAAAATCAGCATATCCCTCCCTCCCTCCTTTCCTAACTCCTCTCCACACCTTTCCACCTACTCATCTGCTTTCAACAGTCACCCAAGTCCCAAAACAAAACAAAATCTTACTTAACTACAACATAAAACCTATGAGACCAGAGTGCTGAACAGCCATGACATGTAAATGGCTGCCTGCTATAATACTGTAAGCTTTTTAGGGCAGGGATCATCTTATTCTGCGTTTGTACAGTGTCTAGCACAATGGAGTCCTGGTCCATGAATGGGGACCCTAGGAGTTATGTAATGCAAATAATAAATGCTAATAATATATACAATACATGTATCTCAAAGACGGAAAGAACCAGTGGTCCATCTAGTCCACTCTTCCATACAAGGACCCACCTCCTGTGTAGCCAGAATCTAATGAGGACCCTGATACACTTCAGTAATATGGGAACAACAGAGTCATTGCAACACTCCAAACCCCACCCATCATGACTTCCAGGCTGAGAACCCAATCTACTCCATTATGGAAGGTGTCTCCTATACTTCAGCACCTACACTCAGATGGAGTTAATTCCAGATATATAGTTAACTTTGTCTGATACTTCTGCGTTCATCCAGCATATTACACACAGGTACTAGCAGGTAGAACTGTTGTTGACAAGAAGCTTTTCTTAACTTCTAACTTAAACCATTATTTCTGAGACTTCAGCTACACGTTTATACCCTTGGTAGAACATACCTTATTCCCATTAGCTATCGGGAAAGTGTTCATAAAATTTCTTCTCTATTTCCCTTTTCTCAAGATATATATGACTAACTTCTTCATAAACAACTACCTCACACTGAGAATCAGTTTTGCTGCCCTCATCTGAACATTTACCATTACCTTGACTTCCGTGACCAATGCTGTGCACAAACTCCAGATATAGCAATATGTTGATACACTATAATTACTTTAAATGGTAACGTGTCCCTAAATGAAGATAGACAGACAGACAGAGACAGATATAGATAGATAGCCCAATGTTCGCTGGTTCTCTCCAAGTTACTCACCACCACTCCAACTACCTCTCAAATCTCATTCAAATTTAAATTGATGAAAAGACAATTATATCAATTATTCATGTCCTAGCTTTGTATCTTCAGCTACAAACTTGGACATGTAACTAGTTCCACTTTCCAAGTCACTTATGACTAAATTAAACAACACTAAGCTATGCTGCTCATTGTCCTGAGGATTCAAAGCCATTAATTATACATGTAACACTCCATACCAGTGGTTCTCAACCAGCAGCCTGCAGGCCGCTTGCGGCCCAATCTACACACAGCTACGGCCCGGGTGACAGCCTCAGGGCCATACAGGCGGTATGTATATTATGTGGATGTGGCCCACATAACACACAGAGGCCTGCATATGCAGCCCACAATAGTCAATAGGTTGAGAACCACTGCTCTATATCCTTCCTGCCAAACAGTTCTTGAGAGATTGATCATACTATATTTGCACCGATGCCTACATTTTTAAAGGTGACCTGCAAAGGAAAAAAAAATGTGTTTGTGCCCTTCCCCCCACCTTTTTTTAAAAGTCTTTTTGATGACTAAAACTGGCATGAAAAGCTATTTTTTCTGTTTAATGTTTTTTACATTAGAAACTCAGGCCTTATTAAATCTGAATTTCCTGGATGAATGTATGGATGACATATATTTTACATGAAACTTGATAAATAAATAAAATGATTTTTATTTAGACTGTTTACTTTGGGAGGAGGGGTTATTTCTGTAAATATCTGTAACTCAAATGCCTAAGAAACATATAAAAAAAGATCCTTGTTAAAGATTCAGCATCTCCATCCCTCCCATTAAAGCCTGAGAAAACACATCTTAACATCTCTGAAATCTCTAACCAATCCTCTAGCTAAATAGGAAATTTTAGACTTGACAGTCCTGACAATTTGCAGTGTTCTTTTTTTATTTTGTATTCCAATTAATGCTTGAGCATCTGAGAAAATTCTGCAGTATAATTCTCTTCTCCACAGATAATCAGACCATAAATAACCATCTACATTCAACTACTCTACCAATCTGCAAGGCTATCTATTGAAACACTGCCTACCAAAGTGCACTCAGAAGATGCTCAAAGGCTCAAAACCTGGGTTCCTACACAGGATATGCTGGTAAACTATGGGAATCAATAATAAATTGTTAGAACTAATGAGACTAATTGACAGACCAGGGTAAAATAAATTGTAATGTCTGGGAGGAAAACAACATCATTTCACAGTGACAACCACAGAAAATGGAAAAAAAAAGTTGACTCAATAGTCTGGTAGACATGAATAAAACTCATGTGAGATGTCTGTCTAACAAACACCCTTTCAAACACTTGTGTTAAACAAGCACTACCTGGGTCTCAGTGGTCATCAGTGTGATGATAACCACTATTGATCCATTTTACAGAGGGAAGAAATATTATTGCACTGGCTTCATAAATCAAAATTTCCTGTCCATTGCAGGATTCACATATTTGAATTAACAAAGATTTATTCAGAACAAGGGACCTGAAGTTTCTGTTATTAATCAAATACAGAATAAGTCACTAACTAGCTTCTCTTATCATTTTTGTTTCTGTCCCACATTTGCTCTCCCGGACCGCATGACTGATGGCATTCTCACCGTTAAGTGCCCTTCGTGATGATCAGGGAAATGTATAAATAAGTACTCAGTGGCTACCAATTGCATTATGGAGTCACCCAGGAATTCCATCCTCTGATTGTGGCCTCTGAAAAATGAAAACATCAATGTGGGAAGATCAGTAAGCAGTCCGGGGGAAAAAAAACATGCAAATTAAAAATATAGTAATTTAAAAGCAAGTGTAGTTCATTTTTAAACACATTTAACACAATTTTCTGGTGTTAACTAGATGTGATGAAAACAATTCTTTATTGCTGTACGTTGACTTTCTGGAAAAAGCAAAGGAGGTAGTTACCATTAAACAAAATTACTAGACCACAGATGTGGGACTAACTGGGGGGTACAGGTTGGTGCTAAATTTATCAGGAATAAGGTCCCAATACTGCAATTGTTTTGCATGCAAATAAACTGATGTGTCTGTTGATTTCAACGGATCAGCTGTCTCCCCATACAAGACTACTTAAAGGATCAGGGCCTAAATCTACTTTAGGGATTGAGGTCGCCAGGTATTACTCTACTATTTATATTGTGGATGCACCTAAGAACCGCAGACGTGGACCATACCCCACTGTGCTAGTGCCTGTACAAACACAGAACAAAAAGACAGTCCTTGCACCCAAAAGCATGGGTTTACTTTTCCCACATCATGTCCATGTGAACATATTGCATTACTGCATCGGGGATAAAGAAATGATATAGCACTTCGAACTGTGACTTTCCTCTTGCCATTTATGAACTCCTCACATGAACATATCTCTCACGAATGCGTCCTCTTGTAATCCAATCCATGCTGTTACATGGTGCTGTTAAAATGAGGCAGCTAACATGCTGCAAAATGTCATGCTCTGCTGCAGCAATTCAGGCTCTCTGATGCCCTCAGGTTGCACTATTAGATCATGACCTTCATTAAACATACATAGTTGTTTCTTATTATAAATACAGACCATTAAGGAAATCAGCAGTAAGATTAGCATAGTTAAGCATAGGATTCTGCTTTATACTCACAGAGTCAGGTGGTTAAATCCCACAGTTCTCAAAGTGAAGGCCCGTGCCAAAAGCCGAACATGAGTAAAAATGACTCCAATTGTTTCCTCAAACTCTGTAAGTTTCTGGAGAACTGGGGAAGTCTCGATAAGTTGCCGATCAGTGTTGGATTCTTGCAGCTGTAAATAACAAATGCAAATTAACGATAGAAGGCCACTATACATTTCAAAGAAAAAAGATCTGAGAACAGCAGATCTTCTGAAAACCACTGGCTGTTTGTGAGGGAAAACAGAAATGTGCACTGTGTATACACACAAACATCCACCTCACATTTGGACTGACACTTGGATAATCGAGAATCAGACTAAAAAGCAAACAAAAAAACAAACAAACCCTACTACTCCCTCCTTTCTTTCTTTAAAACAAAAAGAAATGACAAAGCTTTAAAATACAAAATTTAAAAGGACAATGTTCAGGTAATTGCTAATAATATTTACAATGGTATTCTTCAGGCCGACTCTGCCCAAGAGCAGAGAGAATCAGCGCCAAGTGGGGATGTAGGAGGTGTCTGGGCCAAAGAGGAAATGAAATCTTCAGCCCAAATGAGTGGGAGCAGAAAAGAGAAATAACTAGTGATAGCCTGTGGTGAATAAATGGGTGGCACTAGCTCCAATGCAAGTTGTACCCATGCAGAAGCACAGATCACTAGCGGGAGAGGTTAAAACAAACAAACAAACCCAAAACAAAAACACAGAAGGAGGAGAGCTTCTCTCAGGAGCTTGCACCACCACCATGGAAGGCTGGAACTGAAATCTATTTCCATTAACCATGGGGAAAACTCAGTTGTGGGAGTTGAAGGACTGACACCTACCAGAGCCAAGGTTGGAGCTAAAGTGATCTCTGGCAAGCTTTTTAACATGTGGGTAGGTTCTTTTATTGTTTTTAATGTTTTCTCTGTAACCCTTTCATCTTAAGAATGAATATGCTTGTTTATGAAGAGTTGTGTGATGACTTAGAACTGCAGACTATTATTCTGTTCATAGCCTCTGGCGAGAAAGCAAAGTGCTGTGTGACTTGTTGGGAATATCTACTGCAGGCAGGGAATTTTACAGCCTGGAAAAACCCTGGTCAGTAGGGAAAGAGACACAGGTCTCTACCAAGAAATGTGATGGCTGAGGAGCCGGGAGCCTAGAGCGGATGCCCTTGGTGGACCACAAATACAGTTGCCCTGAACCACAACGATGTTTATCTATGGTACTTTTATAGTTCCTATCACCATAGTATCTGAGTACCTTACTATTTTTAATATGTTTATCATCATCACACCTCTTTGAGATAGAACTGTTCTATTATTCCCATTTTACAGATGGAGAACTGAGGCACAGGGCGCTTAAGTGACTTGCCCATGGTACACAGGAAGTCTGTGGCAGACCAGGGACTTGAACCTAAGGCTCCCACATTCTCGACTAGTACCTTAACCACTTAGAGACTTTCTAAATAGATGAGAAAAGAGACTGATTAAATTTCAGACTTGCCAACATTTTAAGTGTCCATGTAATCGTAAACTTACTGGAATCACTGTTAAAAAAAAATAACCATGCTATATTAGAGAAAAAAAATAGCAATATGTTTTTAAGCAATTTGATTCAAACCCGTTGACCTCCCATGATTAAGTTAGGATCTAAATGCTGAGGTCAATAAAATATGCACAGACTGTTTTTGTACCCGGTTACTAGGTACAATAGATAAACAAGAGGGAGACAAAGTTACTTCTCACTAGGTTTATCTTGCCAGTGTAACCCCTTGGGGTTTAGAGAGGATGGCCCCTTTAAATCTTTTTCCTAAGGTGGGAGGGGGAGCAATGAAAGAAAGGAGGAAAACTCCAGGTGGGGCTCTGGGGCGGAAGACAGAGCGAAGGGCTGCAGTAAGCAGGCCCTCCAAAAGTGAAGCGGCAGAGAACCTGCCTGAAGCCTGGGAAGGACAGGGCGGCCGATCAGGGACACCCCAGGACAGGAGCCAGGAGGAGCACTGTGCCAGGGAGGAACTGCCCGAGAAGGACAGGCCAGAGCTGGACCCAGTATCATGATTGCCCAGAGTTGCATGGGGCTGTGAGCACTGGGGCTTGTGACTCTGCACTGGGAACAAGGAGGGATGCTGTACCTAGTTAAGAGGGGAGGTGGTTGCTCTGTGTGGCTTTGTTTGTTGGGGAAAGTTCACTGGCGCCGAAGACGACCAGGAGCACGCAAGACTCAGCACTGGACTGGAACTTTGCTCAGGCCTCCTGAACTGTGTGTGCAGACACATTGCTCAGTGTCTGCCCTTCCAGACTGTGCTACCACTGGGCCTGTGAGGCCTTGGTTTGAATGCAGCCCTGTTTTACCGCTCCCCCTATATTTCCCCTGGTTGTTTCTCTGCTCTCATCCCTCTGTAAATAAATATTTCCCTTTCTTATATCCATTGTACTTTTCCGGTGTGTGTGTGTTCACTCTGGGGGTTTAGAACAGGTGTTCCTGGGGTGGAAGGAACTTTTCCTGCTGCGTTCCTGCGTGCGCTTTCTCCTGGCCAGAGCTGCCTGAAGAGCAGACTCCATCTTGGCCATAAGGGTACTAAAGTTACACTACAAATCCACACATATATTAAACACAGGCCATGAGGCAGGAAGCTTGTTATTTACAAAAATTCACAAAAGCAAATATGGCTACTTGATAATAAATATTCCAAGATATCACCACAGCTGAATGCCACTGAAAAGCATCCTTAGAAATAAAATAGAGCTATGAAATTTATGATAGACAAGGCACACTTACTTGGAGTGGGTGTAGTGGATAATTAAGCCATACTTCCTGTAGGTCCTGCAAACATTGAGAGATGCCTTTAGTGCTCAAGGGAGTCATTTAACAAATTCCACATACTAAATAAGATGGCATTACTTGAAATACTGAACTATTTCAGATGCTGACACTGCTTATAGCAAATTCAATAGTGCCAGCAATCTCATTTTTAAAATACGGTATTCACTGCTCAAACTGTCGGTAGTTCTCCCAATGAGCTTGTGTCGAAGAGGCAGAAAAATCCTTGAACCAAATAAAAACAGTTTAAAAAACAAGAGAAAAAATATTTGTTGAAGCTAATGATTGAACTTTATTTCCCACCACCTGCTCCGCAGCAAGTTTAAAATTGACCAAAAGCCAAGACTAATTAATTCCCCGGCCATCGTGTTAGTGGTCTCTTCAGTAGTATAAATATAATTTATATGCACTAACGCCCTAAATGCCCCGTCACCCAAATACTAAGTACTTTTTGAATGTGTAAGATACCCAGCCCCTACTCCAAAAGGCTTACAAGCCAGTTTTACAAAAGGCCACAAGTCTGTGCACCAAACAATGGAGGAGGAGGAAGAGGGTAGGGGGTAATGGGAATGTGTGGTTACATAGGCTAGTGTGTGCACACATCCATGGTGCTGAATAAAACCATCTTAAAAACATATAAATGAACAACAAACAACAACAACAAAAATCAGCAAATATCAATCCTCACTGGCCTCCTAAATAGCCAATTTGGAACAGACTTTAACTGTGTAGTTGGACTGATGGTGGTTGAAACACCTAGCTTTAACACTTGGAGGGCTACAAAAAATAGTCCCAATACATTTTAATGCTTCTAAAACAATGTTTGTGTTACATACATGGCATATACTGAATACATGATGGTATGATGTGGTTTAAAAGTTTTATTGGAATTCATTTCCTATGAGCTGCATAACTCATTTAGGTCCACACCACTTATGGATAAAAAGACCATCTCATATGTATACTGTTAAAATCTTTATTTTACATAATTATATATTCCCTATTTTATTTACTCTTTATTTAAAAAAAAACCCCAAAACCCTAGATTAAAAGAATGTTAAAGTTGCAAGGTCAAGCACTCAAAAGTTAGGAAATGCCAGAATTAAGAGCTCCCTCTGAATTTCAAACAATGTACTTTTAATATAGTTTTTTAAAATGTAATTTCCTAATTAACCCCCCCCCCAAATTTCCATCATTTAGAACTATATTGACCCCCACAAAGATCAGCAGCTAAGTTGGAACCTTTAAATCCATTGCACAGACTTCTACCATTTGTAATAACTGTTGAAATGGAGTTCTACAAGATTCATGCACTATTTGCTCTTCTTCATGTAGGCCAATGAGCAAACAGAATCAAATTAATGTTACTCTGTTTCCAAAAGGACCAGTACAGCTCAGTATTATAAAATGCTGTTTTCATTACCTTTGAACTAAAAAAACCAGATGTAGTATATTCTAGTCCAGCCACCAAATATAAAAAAAATTGTGGTTTTAATTAAACTGACAAAATTAACATGTAAATGAATAAAACGTGTTTTTTAAAGTAACTCAGCCAACAGGAAAACAAATACCATGTCATTAAAGAGCAAACGTCCAAATAAGTGTTTGGCTTCCTCTAGGCTTCCCTCCAGGTAAACAGCTCCTATATGGAAGGAATAATATACAATAGGGTAAAAATGCACTAGTTTTCAGAAAAGTACAAAATAAAGACGATAAATCCCCCCTTTCCTGCCTCCCCATTCCCCCCCCCCCAAAAAAAGGGAAACAACAATTGTGGTAATAGCAGTTGTGGAAACCACAAGTTTCTCTCTCTCTCTCTCCCTTTGTAATTAAAATGCAAAATGATTGAGTAAAGAGTATCAAATCAACAGTGTAAAACAAGGAGAAAAAGATTCTTAGAATCCTAACAAGTTACATCAATGATACAAAGTGATATGCCAGAACAATGAACTTTAACAGCATTAGGCTAGAAGTAATCCTGTTTTTATAGGTGTTTTCAAGTAACCAGCTACTTACAATTCTCTCGTACACTTGATATGTGGACATTTATAACCAAGAAATAACATTTTGTCCCTTTGGCTTTCCCGTATCCTGCGTGAATCTTTGCCAGAACTACTCTCAACATTTCAAACCGATTATTACACACACACACACACACACCCCCAATTAATATTTTGTTTCCCAAACTGGCATCAGTGTATGGGTTTGTTTTTTTTATTTGGAGTTAGGTTTAATAGTGTGTTGAATACTGCTGTTTTTTTTTAAATTGCTTATATCATAGTTCTGAACACTGGTATTGCTAGGACCTTGTAGCAATTTTATATAGGAATGAAGTTTAACTGATATATTTTGGGTCCTTTAGTGGTTTTAGACAGAAACAAACCTTTTGATTTGGGATCCCGGGGGAATCTTTCTTATACTGTATGATGTAACATATGTACCTGTCTCGTCAAGGCCTCCCGTAGAGACCCATGGCCCTGCTACACTCTGCCCCCGGAGAAAAAACAGCAAACATGGGTCCTCCAGGCCTTCCTAGAGAGGCCTCATAAGACACAGCCAATCAGAGGCCAGGTGGCTTAGTTAAAAGGTGCTGCAGGGGCTTGGCTTAGGTCACTTCCTGGCTGTGACCTGAGCAACAAAGAAGGGTGCTCTGCTTTGGCTACAGGGTCTCAGAGATAACCAGAAGTTGAGTTCTGGCTGCATTTTGCTTTCTGCAAGGAGAGAGTAGACTTGAGAACTGTAATCCTAAGGTAATGGGTGAAAGGAAAGAGATCCAGTGGGAAAATGCCCAAGAAAAACAGTAGCAGCTAACGGAAGGAGTTAAAGGGAGCAGTGTGAGATTGCTGTCCTTAGGGTACCTGGCTGGGACCCGGAGTAGTGGGTGGGCCTAGGTCCCCGCACCAACCACTGGCCAAGTGTCCTAAGCCCCGAGAAGAGGAGAAGGCATGTTTAGAAGCCGAAGCAAAGGGCTGGAATGGGGCTGAAGACCCTGGTATGGCCAGACAGACTGTCTTATAAACTCTTGGTTACCCCTCTTCAAGGGGACTGAACTTGAGTGATGACCTGGCTGGAGAGGTGGGGCAATGTGAACTGGTGAAGACAAAGAGTCTCCAGGGGAAAAGTCCTAGGGATACTGCTCTATAACAGGCCAAGGAAGGACTTAAAGTTAGCCCAGAAGGGGCTCAAAACTGAAACCAGAGACAGGGCTGTAAACACTAACAAAGGCACAGCAATAATCCTCGTTGGACCTTTGCTACCCCAGAAGGGCATCATGTGTGGCTTGGCTGGAGGGCTGAGCCACTGAAGTCCTGTCTAGTGAGGTCAGAAGCTGACAGGGTGCCAGGAGCGGAGAAAAAGCGCAGGATGAGGAGCAGAGAGCGGTTGGATAGGGGGTGGGAGTCCCAGGGGCTGTCAGGGGTCGGGGCAGTCAGGGGACAGGGGGGGTTGGATGGGGGCGGGGGTCCCGGGAGGGAGCGGACAGGGGACAAGGAGCAGGGGAGGGTTCTGAGGGGGGAAGTCGGGGTGGAAAGTGGGAAGAGGCGGATACGGGGTGGGGGCCAGGCAGTTTGGGGAGGCACAGCCTGCCCTACCCGGCCCTCCATAGAGTTGGCAACCCCAATGTGGCCCTTGGGCCAAAAAGTTTGCCCACCCCTGTTATAGGGTATAGCACACATCCCAAGTTACACAGAAAAACTTTTCCTTATACATTTTTGCCAACATTAATAACACATTGTGAACAGTGTCCCAGGGGAGCCAGCTGAGGTTACTCAATTAGGGTGAACTGCAACAAATGGGGCAGTCAATCCCCAAAGCTTGTGGATATTTTAATACTTCATATTTACCGAGCCAGCACAAGAGAGCTTCTTTATTACCTCACTGGTTACTCAGAAGTCCAAACAACACAGTTCCCTTACAGTAACCCAGCCTCAGGCTTCCATCCAAGTAACCAAGTCAAATATGATGAAGATTTCTGAAAATCTCATTTCATCATATAAAAGAAAAGGTTCTAGCAATCCCAAAGGAACAGACACATCACCTCCCAGGTTATTGAATATTCCAGATCTTACCCAAATACACGGTTATAACCAATTTTTATGAACTAAAATTTATTAAAAAAAGAAAAGAGAGAGTATGGTTAAAAGATCAATATACATACAGACATGAGTTCAATTCTTGAGGTTTAGATACATAGAGATGGTGAGCTTTGTAGTTGCAAAGAATTCTTTTAGAATTTAGTTCATAGGTCATAGTCCAATATCATATTCAGGGAAGATGAGTCAGCACTGGGATCATGCTTCAATGCCGGGGAAGCTTAAGCCACCTCAGCCCTTGCCCTGCCCCCTTCACTGAAGCCCTGCCTCTGCCCCGCCCCTTCTTTGAGACCCCGCCCCTGCTCACTCCATATCCCCTGTCGCTGGCTCTCCCCTACCCTCACTAACTTTTACCAGTCTGGGTCAGGCAGGGAGCTTTGGGGCAGAAGGGGGTGCAGGGTGTGGGCTCCAGGAGGGAGGTTGGATGCAGGAGGGGGTGCAGGCTCTTGGAGGGAGGTTGGATGCTGGAGGGGATGTGGGCTTTGGGAGGGAGTTTGGGGGTGGGCTCTGGGCTGGGGCACGGGAGGGATGCCGGCTCTGGCCCAGGTAGCCCCTGAAAGGGACCTGCACATCCCTCTGGCAGAGGTTTCTAGGTGGCACTATCACTCTTTAATATTTATATCAGCAAAATACCTTCAACACAGTGTGACAGAATATACCCGTGTTCACACTGTACACACTATTGTAATAATGTTTGTACAGGATATGCCTTGTGAGGTATCATTTAAAATCTCATAATCTGCTGATCAGTAATATCAAGGCAAGTGCATGTAGTAGCGTTATATGAGAAGTTATAAACATAAGCCGAGATAATGACTAAAAACAGATTTTCAGGGCAAGTCTGGGGAGTACCCAAACCAGTTCCTATGAGACAATGGACAAGCTGACACCTCAGCCAGGTGTAAACAAGGCTGATGGACCATTACCTGCTAAATGGTGATTCTTTGGCAGGACAGGAGGCAGGGGCAAAAAAATCCACATCTTAGAAAAGAAACAGCATGGAGTTCCCTTCCACACAGACTGCCTGTTGCCTTGCTCCCAGCTGGAAATGCTTCTCAAAGAGGAGACAGGACTATAAAAAGAAGGGGCAGACACTGCAAGACACCACACACACACTCTCTCTCTCTCTCTCTCCCTGCCCATTGTATTCACTGCACCTGAAAAGACAAAGGAAGCAGCTGCTGCACTCTGGGGGAGGGGCCCTGACTTAAACAGCTTGGTCAGTAAGACTGTTGGAAGCATGTGGTGAGAAAATTTTTCTTTGAATCTAATGTAGATTAAGTTAGGCACCAGTAAATGTTTTATCTTTATTTTCTTGTAACCATTTCTGACTTTGATGCCTCATTATTTGTTTTCACTTAAAATCTCTCTTTATGGTTAATACAACTTTTTTTTATTGTTTTATCTAATCCAGTACATTCAAGTTGAAGTGTCTGGGTAACTCCACCGGGGGTAACAAGTTGTGTGCATGTTATTCCCTTAAAGGAATACAGACTTTCTATATTTGTACTATCTAGGAGAGGGCTGGGCAGTACAGGACATACATTTCTGGGGGAAGAAGTCGAAGACTAGGCGTGTGTTGGGGTCACCATGTGGTAATCTTTAAGGTGCAGCTGGCTGCAGCACGCACAGACATAGCTGGGAGTGACTGACTTACTGGAGGTTATTTGTGAGCAGTCCAGATAGCAACAAGGCTTTGGAAAGGGCAACCCAGGTTACAAGGCAGAGGTGACACAGCTACTCATTGGTTTGGGATTGTACCCTGTTATGTCACACCCAGCTATGGAACTTTGGATACATGGATGACCTTGTGATCGCACCCAAATAAGCACGTCCACCCATGCGGAATGCATCCTCCCAGATCAAAAAGCTGGAGAAGGGCTATAGGTTATGGCGACTGAGACCAAACCCTTGGAAAAACAGCTATGTCCTTTTTCCACCTGAGCAACCAACTTGAATGTTACCTTCTAGAACACCAAACTCAGGCACAAAGATTTCCTAAAATATCTTAGTGTGATTTTGGATCATAGCCTCACATACCACCAATATCTGACAAAGACCACCACCAAGATACAACCAGGAGCAATATAACTCACAAACTAGGAGGGATCAGTCAGGGCACAGACACTCAGACCTAACTGAAAGCCACTTTGGCCCTCGTCTTCTCAGCAGCTAAATGGTATATGCCAGTATGGGCAGATAAAGTACATACAAAACCTGTCAACATGCAGTTGAACACTTATAAGAATTGTCACAGGATTGCTCAAGTCAACAACAATGGTCTAGGTTCTTGTCCTCGCATATATTTATCTTACCACCATCCCTTCGGAGAGAAGCAGCAATAATACAAATATAGGACTGTGTGATAATGCACCCAGACTTTAGGGGAGATGACAAACTAGTAGTACTGCCAATAATATTGGTAGTAATTTGTATTATGGGACATCTCGCATTGGCCACTGTCGGAAGACAGGATACTGGGTTAGATGGACCATTGGTCTGACCCACTATGGCCATTCTTATTTTCTTTTTTTCCCCTTTCATATAGGCTTTAATGACATTCAAAAATGCCAAAGTTAACTTTTGAGGGCTTGACTTGGCAACCTTAGTAATGTTCTTTTGATGTTTTTTGTGTGGTATTTCCTAGGTTTTCAAAAAAGAAAACAGGAATTCCATCATGTGGCATCATATCGAGACCTACATGGATCATCAGCGGGTTGCAGCCTTTATATCCACTACACAGAACTCTGGCAATGAAACTGACGGAGTAACTGATAACAGTAGTATATTTCCCCAGCTCCTTATCTGATCTGTGTCGTCCCCCCCCGCCCCAGTCAAGTGGCTACCATTCTCAACCCCACCACACACTTTGTTTTCCCCACCAGCTCCCATTCCCAGTCTCATACCTGACTGGTCACAACCTCCTCCTCCTCCCCTCCCCAACTTCCCAGGCTCACTTTCCTTACCCAGCCAGCCCGTTTCTCTCCCACACTTCTAGTCCCAATCAAGTATTTTCTTTGCTTCCCACCTAGAGTTTGTTCCCTTTGTATAAGAATCAGATGGCTTTCTCCTCCGCAGTGCCTAGGTGCCCTGTGTTAGCGGGAGAGATGTCATTGGGAGCACAGGAGAGACAGACTCCCTGCTCTCAGTTTCAGTGCCCAGTCCCACCCCAGATCACAGCCACTGGGAAAAGCCATTACAGGGAAAACCCAGTTTTGCTCCAGGGCTGGAGGGACCATGCTCAAGTGCTCTGTGAGGATGGCATACAGGCAATCTGGTCATGCATATGAGCTGTAAGGGGATGGAGCATGCTCCGTTGCTCTGGGGTAATGGTGCATGCACAGTTCGACACAGTGTGACAGAATATACCCGTTCACTCAGCCCTAGGAGCTGTGAGAGGCTTGCATATGCTCAATAAGGGTAGCATCTTTGGAGTTTTTAGCTGCTAAAATGGAAGCCGTCTCTACTGAGTATGTGTGAACTGTGATTTTGTCAAAGTCTTATAACTTGGTCAAATATGGGCCAATTTTCCACAGGAATTGTCACGCTGTCTAGAGTGGCTCACAACGGAGAGTGCCTATCTCACGGTAGAATGTCAGAAAACAAGGGCAGACAGCCCAAACTGGTGCTGTGTTCTTATAATTAGATTTCACCAAGTCAGCAACAAATGTGAACTCCAGGATCCCTATACCAGTCTTACCATGGAGTCATAGACAGACCCCTTAGACTCTCCAGTCTATCTTGCCACCCAGACAAACTTTGTGATAAAAGCAGCAGAGTCTCCTGTGGCACCTTATAGACTAACAGACGTATTGCTATTTAAACCTAAAATCCCAGCACATTAGATTGAAACCCGTCATTCACCCCAGATCAATTGGTACTCTAGATCTTATACCAAAGACAATGCTGGCAGCCAATTCTATAGTAAACTAATTAATGGTTTATTAGCTAAGAAAAAAAAGAGTTATTGAAAGGTTAAAGCAGGTAAAATATAACAACAGGTAAATCACAGTTTATAACTCCAAATGGTGGCAGTGATGTAATAAACTGCCAGTTTCCCAAAAGTCCTTCAGGGCTACCCAGAATAACTCTGGGGATCTCTGTCTTCTCATTCAGATATACTGCCCTATTAGAATTCAAACAGTCCAGAGATGATGGATCATTTCTTGAATCCATATTTATAGCGCCTTCACACAGAAAGCCAGCTGACAGTGTCTTTCCCTACATGGGCTTTTCCTTTGAGTGAGGAAGGCACTTAGACTTTTGACTTCCGCCCATATATATAATGGCCACTTGCTGTGAAATTATTTTCTGTTAAAGTCCTTAGTTCCTTCATTGGCATTTCACAAGATTTCTTTGATAGTTACACAAGTATTTATCGTGTAAATGTTTGCTATTACATTATGACAGGAATAGATGAGTGAAAATAATACTGGTAACAGTCCACTAGTTTTCAGTAAGTTTAAACATCTGAGTACACACTTATATATCTAACTATTACTTTGATCTATACAAGTGAACTGACCTGAATACACTCTAGCATGACATGGTCAGCCAGCATCACAGGGATCATAAAGGCATATCCCTGACATGAAAGGCACCCCCTAGCAATTTTTAGTCCCTTTTCCAAAGTAGGGGGGAAACTAGAGCTGTTCAAAAAAAAGGTCACCAGAATTATTTTAATATGGGCAAAATAATATATTTTCCAAAGCACTGTTCTCAAAAACAGCCTAACAATTTTGGATGAAATTTTCCCCCCAAAATCAGCCTGAGGCAGACATCCAGCATGGAAAATGTCAGCCCAAACAGTTAGTTTGGCACAGTTTATAAACAACTGAAAACAAGGTCTTATAATGGGAAGTGTCAGGTAATCTTAAGAAAGGCCTTGCCTACAATAAATAGATTACATAGAAATATATACACACACAATATGTAAATAGATAAAGAGCAATCTCCACTAGTTTCTAAGTGGCCTTTTTCTGTGGATTTTGCAATATTGATGCCAGCTGGTTACATGTTTTTATATATGTTTATGCAGGCATTTTTCAACTACTGACACTTTGTTCCATGCCTCTTTACAGGGAAGCCTTTGAAATCCTAAAACCAGCCATAGAAGACACACCTGTGTAGGAGAAAGGGACTTAAGGGAGCTGGTTGTGGGGAGAAGGTGGAACCAGGGAGTCAATATTCCAACATATGGGAAGCAGATATTTTCTCTTACTTTTCAGTTTTTTAAATACTGACACTCTGAATGTGTCGCTAGTCTTCAGAACAACGGTTTGTAGAACAGCTGGCCAGAGGCAAATTATGCTAGTATAAAATTCTGAGTAGGAACCAGACTGCTTTTTATATGTTGGCTATCATTTTTTTGTTTTAAAATTTTGTAAAATGCACTTGGTATTTTAAATTTCCTTAAGGGAGGAACCCCAGGCCCTAATATATATTATTTTAATTGCCTGCCCACAAAACATCCCAATTTTTAGGTATGGGTCTAACAAAAACTTACTGCATTTCCAGCTTGCTGCACTTGTGGCCAAGGAGTAGGTCTGTTTTCTTAGCAATCAAAGTCCACACCAATAACAACAATAATAATTTCCTAGTGGGCTGAAATGTGTGAACTAAGCACACGATACAACTCATTCTTCTGTTTCTTTTTTATTTTTAAATTAAAGATCAAAGCACTCATGAAAAGCAAAGCAGAGTTAAAAGAACAACTGGATCAAATGAAATGCAATATGGCCCAAGGCAGAATCCATATAGCGGTTACCATCTAAGCAAGCTACAATATATCTTTCAAGGCAGGACAAAATGCATTAGGAGCCCGTGTAATGCATAAAAAGCTGAACTGACTGGGCTGAAACAACACCCAATACATTCCCCCCATTCCAAAAACAGTTGAAATTTAGTTTAACTTGACACAGTTCAGCATAAATGTCTTGCTCCTCCAGTACTTAGGTCCCACATGCACCAGGGATATTTGCATGTGTAACTACACCGATACCTAAATTTGTCAAATCCCTACATTTGCACTGGTGTAACTTACTCAGTGTGGCTAACGCCAGGGAAAACCCCTTAGGGAGATATGCTGCACGGATATAGAGTAGGGCTTGTACCTGGTGATTGTTTATGCTAGAAAGCTATACCACTTTAACCATACCAATATGTTCAAAACAGTACAACCCTTCTAGTGTGGATGCAGTTATATCCGTATAAAGTTGCTTTAACACTGGTACAACTTCTCCCATACAGGAAGGGAAATAAGTTATACCAGTATAACACACCTTTATACGGGTAAAATTATATCCACACTAAGGGTTATAGTAGTATAGCCATTTTAGAAAAACAAAATCACCCCCTTAACCAAAATAGTTCAACTGGTACAAAAACTGTATAAATCAAGCCTTAATCTACTGGAGTATACTGCACCAATGTCAAGCCTGCTTTCTGTAACTCATGCTAGACAATCGTGACTCTTTCCCTGCCCCCTCAGCTGCTAGACCAATAAAAAGGCTGCTATGTCTGCTATGCCTCCTGAGCCACCTGGTATCCTTTTATATCTAACAGTAAAGACTCATGCTTTTAGATCCAGAAGATGCAGGTCCAGTTCCCGCTATGACCCCTGCAGGATGTCATTACATTTACACCTGTGTATATTACAGGTTGAGCCAGCGTAACTACACTCATGTAATTATAGCTGGGTACATTTTTCTAACATAGAGCCTCAAAGTCTTTACTTTCTTTAATTTATTCTATTTCACATAAGAGGCTCTTTTACTGGGATCATTGCCAACACTGACCCTCTATGATACCAGGAAGACAACAATTAGTACATTGAGAACACCTACAGAACACGACAGTCAGTGCCAGTAACCTTAAGTTAAACATATTAAATTGAAGAGTGAAGGGAGGATTCTGTTGGCCAAACAACCACCATGTATTTTCATCAAAATAGTATTAGTCTGGCTTATGGCTGGAAATCAATGTAAGAGCCTCTTAAATACAGTGTTATCCAACAGCCACAAGAAAGTGTGTGTAGGAACAGGGGGGCAGATACTGTTTTTAGTTTATTCATTTTTTTAATACGAGTCTACAGTCTATCTTGTGGAAAAAAAGGTTATTACTGCATAAAAAGGATCCAAATCTCACACCTGCAGGACTGGCACAGTAAAGGGACTTAAGTCAAGTTGCTTCCCATAAAGCATTAATTTATACTAGAAGATACAAAAATAACTGCCAGATTAAAGTCTAATTTGGGTAAATTCCTTTGGTGAGACCAAAAGGGACATGGATACTAATCTCATAATATGACAACTCCCTCTCAAATCTTAGCAACACAGCACTGTGAGTAGCATAACCTATTTCTGTAATGTCCCCAATTACTGTATGAAATGATTACTGTGGAGTTCACCAATAAATTTTATTTTACTTCACTGCTTGGTTATTTTATTTTATGTTTTCCATGTCTTTTGTGCAGTTACCACCTTTTATAGATAAATTAAACTTTATTATTGTACTTCATACATTTGAATTTTCAATTGTAGTGTATAAATCTGAACTGTTGGATTTTATTTGAGTGTGTGTGTGTGTGTGTGTGTGTATAACAAAAATGTATTTATATTAATATTGCGTTTGTTCTGTCCAGAAATAAAGATGATTTATTTAAAAAAAAACAGTAAATCTTGCCTATAACTTGGGATACAATGCACACTAATTTTCATTTGCCTGCCAACTTATTTTCTGTGCTTTGGTTGATAACAGCAGATGACACTAGGGTTCTCTCTCCTCACTCATACTTGTTACCCAGTGCAGTCAGTCATCGAACAAGATTTTAGTGCACTCCAGCTGATTTGATGTTGGTCCCTCTTTCAGTTGGAAGAGCTTTGGTAGCATGCTATACCTTCCTATACTGGCCTGGATGAATTATCAAGGTTTGTCTTTGAAGAAAAAAAACCAAAAAAACAACCAACCAACCAACAAAAAAAACCCTAAAATCTTCTTGCCAGATCTCTGTGCTGGTTTATCAAAGTCTCGCAAATCAGCATGCAAGGGAAAATGTTTATGACTTGGTTCAAACTGTCTGCAAAATCTGGATAGCAGTCAGCACAGGTAAATACTCAGGATTAGGAACAGTCTAGAGAGACATGCTCACTGGAGAGTAGAGGAGGAAGCAAAAGTGCAGTTATAGTAAACTTCCTTTTACAGTTATATTATTCTATGAACATTCTTACTTCATTGTGAGAGACTCCACAGATTGTAGGTACATGCAACTTCATTCTGAAGCCCTGAACTTCCACCCGCCTGTCTCTTTACAGAAGCCCAATGTTACTCAGTGGAATTCATATGGCATTCAGTACTGAAGTGTGTATAATGCATAAGTTAAAGGATCTGAGGACTAGAACCTGGGTCTGCAGAGCTTGGGACAGCTGCTATTCCCACAGTATCAGTGGGAGACCATGCTAAGGTACAGCGAGGGAGCACTGTGGAGAGTAGCCACCGCAAGAAGTACTGCCCAAGTGACGGAGTGACAACCCTCTGACTGGACAACTGCCCTATTTAACCCCTGAGGTTGCCTGGGCAATCACACAGATTTCAGCCTGCTGCAATGCCAGACTTTCCTTGATCTCCAGTCTCTGACTCCAGCCTATCTCTGACCTTGACTCTTGCCTCCTGAGTCCAGTCTGCTACTTCCTCTGATCTCCAGTCTCCGACCCCGGTCTCACTCTTCCTAACAATCCAGCTCTTGCATTTCCTCCAACTCCTTATCAGTGACTACTGTCCCTGGTGTGCAGACCTCTGCCCAGCTGCGACCGCTAGGCAAGACTGCCTATGCCCTGGTCCCTTCTAAGAAGAGGTGCAGTTGTAAGGCTCCAGGACTATATATGTAAGTCAAAAAACGTCAATATTTCATTAAGAAGGTTACAAACCAATGTTTTTCATAGTCCTGCTGCATACAAAATAATATTATGGACAATATATGTAACATGTACGCATACATACATACAGCATGCACATACTTTACCTATTAAAGCTTCAAAACAGTTGGCCATCGCATGACGTAGATCCGATTCCCTACAAAGGTCAGGTCCATGAGCATAAAGCATAAACCGATCCAGTTCCAGCTTCTACAAATACCAACACAATATGTGAAAAGGACAGTCGAAACTGTTGAACATTTGCACTATAAAAATATAAGCATTCAGGTTGTCAATCGTACAGCCTTATTAGTTCATATACGTTATTGTGGAACAACTCACATTGAGAAAATTGAAAAGCAGTCCTCCAGCTAACAATGGTGCAAGATTAGTCCTCAAATATAAAACTACACTTTTACATAGTTATCTTTTTGACACAAAGCCATTAAACGAATTTTTGAAGAAGACAGATTTGTGCATTTTGCAAAATGTGTATTAGAATAGGTTTTCCCCAAACTGGTGTAAGATTCCACAGACCAATTTGTACACTGAGGGAAACTACTCTGAAGAGTCAACATCAAAATAAAATGTTGTGGTTTACATTGAATTTAAACCGAAGAAGTGGGGCTGTAGCCCACGAAAGCTTATGCTCAAATAAATTTGTTAGTCTCTAAGGTGCCACAAGTACTCCTGTTCTTTTTGCGGATACAGACTAACACGGCTGCTATTCTGAAACCTGTCACTGAATTTAAGTGTCTTCAAGATTATTTTCTGCTTTTAGTGTCAACTCCAATTTTTCCAGCTTAATACTTCTTTGAATACATTAATAATTTCAGATTTGATCAAGATAGGTTGCCAATATCTTTTTAAAAACTGGATTATAAAGTAATATGAGCGCAACAGAAATTGGTAGTTTGAATCCCAAAACAAACAATTTGGATGCACCAATACCTAGAATAAAATAGGGACTTTGAGAAAGGTAGGTGGCCTACAGGAAAAACCAATAGCCAAGCAAAGCAAACCTATCTGTGGCAAATCAAAAGTGTCCCACTTTGAACTATAGCAATGGTGAAGGAGACTCCTAAAAGGAAAACCCAGGTGCTCTGTGTCTGTGAGATACAGACTATAAGAGAAAATGGGCCAGCTCAGCCAGAAGAAATATTCACACATATTGGATCCTCAGAGAAATCCACAGAGGGCTAGGGTAAGCCACAATACAGAAGAGTCCACCTTGTATTATTCAACCATGACCCTTCCAGATAATTACATACGAACATATACCGGAGATCTTACTTATCTTCTTTAAACTGAAGAAAACTGAAGCAATGTGATGTTGTAGAGGGATGTTTAAACAAAGGGGCAGGGGGAGAGAAGGGATGATGGAAACAAAGCAGCCCCCAGAAAATCAGGTAAATTTATATTTAATAAATAAAATATATTTATATTATAAAACATGCTGTAAGCTACATATGCAACTTTCTCAAAAGAGGCCATAAATGTGATAACATATTTAGAACATGGATATTTTTAAGAACACATGCACCTGTTTCACACAGAATTTTAAATGATAAAGCATGTTAAAGTGTCAAGTACTTTAACAACATATTTATGAATGGAGCTTTGATTGAAAGGCTTTTCTGTAATCTGTACTGTCTTGCTCACTATGTACTTAAGGAAGCCCTTTGGAAGAAAATTCCTGGGTTCATTCCTTGCCCCTCCATTCCTGATAGGAAATGAAGAGAACAAGGACAGGAAGTTAAAGGCACAATCTTTGACAATAATTCTGAACTGGATAATACATTTTTAAATTATTGGCTATGGAGAAAGAAGACTAAAAAGGGAATTTTGAAACCATAGGCAATATATTTAGAATATACATTTTGGGTGGTGTAATCTTAGTAAGTCTTTGGCCTGCTATATTATTGTTGTTGCAGGACGGAGGGTGTTTCTTTGAAATCAAATGTAGTAAGATTTTCACTGTTAACAAAAACAAATTTGAACAACAGAATACCAAACTATCATGAAAATGGATTTAATCGGGTTTCTGTAGCATATTCCAATCTTACTATCACAGAGAAAAATTTAAAAAACCCCAAAACACATCACTCACAAAATCTAATAAAAAGCTAAACTTCATAGAACTTCTTGTATTTTTTCATAGCTTGATCTTACTTATCACAAAAAGCCCTTCTAATATTATTCTTTGCCAGAAGGCAGTAAGCCTAAACAGTGAATATCCAGGCTGGGAAATAATTAAAGGGGGTTTTCTCACCTTTCTCCCACTACGCTTTCTTGCTACATATGCTGTATTATAGGTTCTTCTACAACTACCAAATTTGCTCTTCAATTATCCATTCACTACCAACATTCACTAGCTCCAGTGCAATGAACAGTTAAATATATGGAGGCCTTAATGACAGGAGCCCTAGAAGTCCATATATTAGCACAGGGGTCAGCAACCTTTCAGAAGTGCTGTGCCGAGTCTTCATTCATTCACTCTAATTTAAGGTTTCGCGTGCCAGTCATACATTTTAACATTTTAGAAGGTCTCTTTCTATAAGTCTATAATACATAACTAAACTATTGTTGTATGTAAAGTAAATAAGGTTTTTAAGATGTTTAAGAAGCTTCATTTAAAATTAAATTAAAATGCAGAGCCCCCGAGCAGTGGCCAGGAACTAGGCAGTGTGAGTGCCACTGAAAATCAGCTCGCGTGCCGCCTTTGGCACACGTGCCATAGGTTGCCTACCCCTGTATTAGCAGAAGGAGTCACTCCTCTTGAAGGCCCCCTCCATACTCCTCCCTCCCCTTGTCAGATTCCAAATGTGACTTCCTCAAAGTTTACCTTCAAAACTAATGACAGAGCTAGTGACCAAACTCAAATCCAAAACATATAGTAAAGACACCGATAGGTGGACAGACAGACCAGTAACATCATAGCTACATAATTCCAATAAAGAGATAAAAATGCCTGTACATACCTTGGCCAGCATAGCAAGATGCTGGTTCTGAACAATGGCAGTGCGATATGTAGCTAACCCCCCTTCCTCTAGGCTTGGAAACAGGTAGTACAAATGGACACTGCAAAGAAAAAAAATTCAAACAGACTCAACACTGATACATTTGCTATTAGTGTCCATACCAATTACCTGCTGCTCTGTGGGATGCTGACAACTCAACATGTTCTTTAATGGTGACACAGTTCCCTCCCCACCACAGAACTTCACCAGAGCTATGGTAAAAACGTGTGTTTTTTTTTAAAACAGTATTGTATAGATCATCTTTTTACTATTTAGCATACAATTTTTAACTACCTGAAATCACACATTTTGTCACCTTCTCTGCAGAGTTCAATGGTAGCTTGGACCTCTACAACAAAAGAATGCTGGGGCAAAACACTCAGTAGGAGCAGGCAATCTCTATTGTGAGAGAAAACAGCTGGATTCCAGACAGGCAAACATAGTAAGGAGACACCATTCAGTCAAATCTGGCCCAAGATGTAGGATTTTTTTTAAAATGCTTTTACAATACTATTTTTTTTAATTCCACTGAAAAGTTTGGGTTTTTGTTCTGTTTGTTTTTAAAGGCAACCCTCTCCCTGAAGCTACTGCAAATCAAACATTGCAACAGCGTGCACAAGAGCCTGATGATAGTGAAACTGCATAGTAACTGCCTATACAACAGTGAAATCAACTAGCCTATTTTTATCCAAGGTGACACAGCTGGAAAAATATAATTAACAGTATATATTGTGAAAAATGAATTAGGAACAAACATAATGGACTTTCAAAAGGCCTTTAATAAAGTAGTTCATGAAGTAATTAAGGAATTAATTTAAAGAAATTATGCACAATCATGGATTACAAATTGGCTAACAGTCAGTAAAAGAAAGTAGGGATTAAATAGCCTACCTAAGATTTGCAAAAGTGACTAGTGATTTTGGGTGCCTTAGTTTATGGGAGGCTAATCTCAAAGACCATGAGGAGGCAGGATCTTTAGAGAGACTGTGCTCAGCACGTTCTGTAAAATTAACCCCCCTTGAGCTATCTCAAGATGGTCATGCAAAAATTAAAGTGGGACACACTGTATCTCAAAATAATACCCTGTACCCACATATTCACCAGTTACATGACTATAATATGTTTCTTACTAACTATGCCTTGTGAGGTATCATTTGAAAAGTCAGGATCTGTTGAACATTACTATCCTGCTGAATTGTATGTACTACCATTGTAAGTGATGCCATGAAGTTTTGCATATGTGTTACTGAAATATGTTGTGAGTTTGGGAGACACTCACAGTTAGCCTTTCAGTGGCAACAAAGGAGCAGCTAACACCTCTAAAACAGATTAACATCAGGATTAGTCAGCAATCAAGGAGAATCTACTCTCCCAGTGGACCCCTCCTGAAGACTGCTGAGAGAGCACATACAAGATAGGGGCTGTCTAACCCCCGTGACACAGTGAGGATCTTTCCAGCACCTGGAAGAGAGTATAAAATGAGGGGCAATGACATCACCACTTCGCCTCCCCCATCTCAACACCTAGAAACAAGGACATTTGCAAGACAAAGGGAAGCATCTTTGAACTGGGAAGAAGGGATGGTCCTAACTAGACTTTCTAGTTAGTATGAATAATGAACTAAATTCTGCCTGGAACTGGAACATCCAGTACAGTGAGGAAAAACTGCTTGATTCAAATCTTGCTTAGTCTGATAAAGTTTAGGATTTAGACTGTGATTTTATCTTTTATTTCTTCTGTAACCAACTCTGACCTCTATGCCAAACATTTATAATCACTTAAAATCTATCTTTCTGTAGTTAAGAAACTTATTTTAATATTTTATTTTTACCAGTTTGGCTAAGGTGCTTGAGGAATCTACTCAGATTACAAAAGCTGGGGCATGTCCACTACACTTTGAAGGAGTGGTAAACTAAGGAGTTTACACTGATCAAGAAGATCTTGAGCAGTATAGGATGGTACATTTCTGGGGTACAAAGCTAGGGCTGGGGGGATTTGTGGTGTCTCCCTTTGTATAGTTCACGAGTGACTGTGCGAGCCTGCAAGTAACTTTGGGTGTGCCTTCAAAGGCTAATGGCCATGTGGGAGTGAAGCCTGAAGGAGCTGCTTGTCACTAGCACAGCAGTGTGAGAGGTACCCTGATACAGAGACTAAAAGGGGACACAGCAGTCTCACAGTCCAGGTTGTACGCTGGAGGCTGTCACATAAGGTACCTAAAATCACTAGTCAGATTTAAAATTCTGGGCCTCAATTTAACAAAATTTTTAACAGTGAGGTATCACACAGTGATGTTTCACATATTCATCAGTGATCTGGAAAAGAGTGCAAAGAGCAAGATGGAAAAAATTGCAGATGACAAGAAATCATTTAAGTTAGTCATCAATAAAATCTGCTTAAGTGTTTTCCTCAACTGGGGAAAAAGTTAGCTGAATGGGCCATATGATTGCTGAGATACTGACAAACGCAAGGCATCACATATTGGGAGGAATGATCTGAACTACTTGTTGTTGAGTTCTTGTAATTATGTCAAATTAAAAATATATATATAAAATGTAAAAAAGGATAAAGGTTTATATAGAGAATAAAAACTTTCAATTACTTTAGAGAGGGTATTCTGGGCCACTGGAACACACACACACACAAGTATGCAATATATCTCCAGAGAGGAAGAGGGATTATTTCAGATCCTCTTCTAAAACATTTCTCTATTAGAGAATGATGATAAACCATACATCTAGAAGTTGCATATTTTAATGCACTACAGCAATAGTGTTTGAGTGTGGTGTGGATCTCTCAGAAATGTCACTGTTGTTTCAGAGGTTCGACACTGAAAATGAAGGATTTGTCTCCAAGGTGGGGTAATGTGCTTTATGGGACCGTGTGATTTTTAACGCATGCTCACATGTTGGACATTAATTGGCCTGTAGACCCTGCTGATGCACACTAAAGGTTCTCTAGTGCACTTCAACAGAGTACTATTTCGAACGGCACTACGATA
This sequence comes from Mauremys mutica, assembly GCF_020497125.1. Classification (NCBI taxonomy): domain Eukaryota; kingdom Metazoa; phylum Chordata; order Testudines; family Geoemydidae; genus Mauremys; species Mauremys mutica. The sequence goes on along the minus strand of NC_059073.1, from coordinate 126,412,190 downwards.
AAGCGCTAATGCGCAAAATACTCTTTAGAAATCACAACCCCATAAACCGTGATACCCCATTGCACAGACAAGCCCAAAATGTACACTGAAATTTACATATAAATCCAAATATACAGGTTTGTAATTCTCAGAGGATTGTGTACTATTAAACAGTATTTTTAAAGCAGTAATACTAGGAATTTGTGTTCTATCACCAAAAAATTTGCCTCCTCACACCTTCTAGAAAAGGCCACAGATTGTTAAAGTAAAGAAATAGATATTGACAGACACGTGGCCCGTAATACAGAGTAACTGTTGGGTATCGGAGGATGGTTACAAAAGTGCAATTTTGTTATCCATAATACCATGAGATTTTTTAAAAGCCTCCCTTTAAGCACACTGACTACTTCCCTCTTAGAAATGGACTGACAAGGGCTCTGGAAAAGGATTTAAAATCTTTCACATTGAATGCTGATATTGCTATTTGTCACAAATGACACTTTTCACCAAGCTAGCTGCCACTTGCATTAGGCGCAGAAAGGCCAGTTTGAGTATTTTTGTAATTTTCCAGTATTTACTACTTTCAGAAGACTCGATTTAGCAAAATGGGGTGTGATTTTTGATGAGCTGTGAATTTTGTTTTGTGTTATTATTTTCTAATGGTTTGTACATGAATGTAAATATATTCTTGAAAGCCAAGATGCAAGCTGTGCCCCTAAGGACTGAGGTTTAGAGAATAATCCCCCTAAAAAATTCTACGCATTCAATATTGCTTGTAAACACCACTCTCGAGATTAGAGGGGAAGAGATCAAGGGAAGGCATGGAAACAAAAATGACACATTTAAAAATAATCTCTCTCCTTTTTATAAATTGGCTATAAGCTCTAAAGTATTTGGCCCAAGACAAGTTGATCTCCTACAGTCATGAGCAACTTCAAATAGCATTTGACAGGACAGAGACACTAGCCTTTCATCTTGTAATCTTACTCTTCACAGCACCAGCATTGTAAGAGGCTTGAAAAGAAGCATACGCAGATGTGCGGCTTTTAAAATCATTGCAAGGATACAGGACAGCAAATACACAGACTATCAAAACCTACACATCTGAAAGCGTTGTACAGTTGAATGTTAAGGAAAAAAATATATGAAATTTGATGAAGGAGACACAATATAGAACTTTGTAGAAAAATGCCACACTTACCTAGTTAAAAATTCCACCACAGCATCTCCCAAAAATTCTAAACGTTCATTGTGGTTAATCCTGCAAAAGTGTTTTGAGATTTATCATCAGTAACCCCAGTTAATTTTGGTTATTTGTACAGTAAAGTTTAATTCTTTTGGTGATCAGGAAGGGAATGATCCTGCTGCTTTCCTATTTTGATACTTTCCTCTCTGATACATAGCAAAGAACACGTTATCAAACTCAGAACTGATAGCACAGGTCTCTGAATCTTCATAGATTATTTATCAGCATTTAACAGGGAGAAAGGAGGCAAAATTTCTGACTAGCAGTGCGTAATGGCATGCTGAGATCAGGCTTTGTGTGCTTTGCCATGGACACCAGGTGATTTAAAATGAATCACCAACCTTAGCTCTGTGTGCTGCTGGGGAGAGGTCTATAATAAACAGAAACACCTCCTGGACCTGATGACTCTACAATGGATTTGTTGGTGCATCTCCAACTACATGGCAGTCTGTATGTGCTTTTATTTTTCACAGTCCCTTTAATGTCAAAGACAAGTGTCCTCTGCCCCATTTTCTGAGATTTCCTTCAGGCTCGTAGGAGGACTTACTAGAACGGAAGAAGATACCTTCAAAGACTCTATCAAACTAATAAGAGCTTTGTTCTCTTTCTTTTCCTCTCTTGCTCTCACTTTTTTTTAATTGCTTCTATGAGTGCTCTCTCTTTTCTTTTTGTTTAAAATTTTTTTTCCAAGCCCTCCCCCATTAACAGGTTTATTAATAGGTAAGGGACAGAAAGCTAGGCAATACCAGCTGAGTAAGATAGGGACCTAGTGTCAGTACAGAATATCTCAAGCTACTGCAAATAACTTATGCGTGCTTAACTTTAATCACGTGGAGTAGCCCCATTGATTTCATAGGTCATGTCTGCAGAATCGAGGCCTAAGATATTGGTGGTTTCTTTCCAGAGGCCCCTTTTCAAGTGTCTGACAGCTTTTATTGCAATTTGCTCCCCCTCAAATTATTAAAACACTCATCTAACACTTTAAAAAGCAGAACTTTGGTAGGGGTTCAAGCACCAAATACTATTTAAAAGCGAAGTGTTAGTTATACTATAACTTCTCTTTGTAGAGGCATAATGGCAAACAGAGCTGAGAAGTGTGGATTTTCCAGTCCATTCAGCTGAGACAGGATAATTACTGAGTGCTTTCTCCCTGTTTTTCTTTCTGTTTGGGAGAAGGAATTACTTTTTGATGGCTATTAGACCTAGACTTACAAATATTATTTTATAATTGGGAGTACAATAGCGTAAATACACCAGAACGCAAAGAAAAATCTAAAGAGACTAGATTGAATCTTTAGGCTGAGCCCTGTGTTTGGGGACAGAGTGTAGCAGCACGATCCATGGGGAGCATCACTCAGAATCACAATTCCTCCTCTGCTGCTCTCACCTTGCCCCAAAGCGGGATGTGGATTGGAATAATTTACAATAACCCTTTTAGGGTTGTATAGCGTCATGCACCCAGCATCACCTCATCCTCTTGTTCGCAGGTGTTCCTGCTTCCTCCACCCACACCCAGAGCAGTACTCTGGGAGAGTCCTACATGGGTGTGCATGGAGGTAGAATCACAGAAACAGGGTTGGAAGGGAACTCGAGACGTCATCAAGTCCAGCCCTTACACTAAGGCAGGACCAAGTAGCTCTAGACCATCCTTGATGGGTTCTTATCCAGTCTGTTCTTAAAAACCTCTAATGATGGGGATCCCACACAACCTCCCTATTCCAGACCCTACCTACTCTTAGTGTTAAGCATTTTTTTTTTCTAATATCTAACCTTAACCTCCCTTGCTGCAGATTATGCCCATTACTACTTGGCCTACCTTTAATGGACAAGGAGAACAACTGAATATCATTCTCTTTTTTAACAGCCCTGAACATATTTGCAGACTGTTATTGGATCCCTCCTCAGTCTTCATTTCTCACGACTAAACATGCCCAGTTTGTTTTACTTTTCCTCATAGGTCAGGTTTTCTAAACCTTTTAACATTTTTGTTGTTCTTCTCTGGACTCTCTCTAATTTGTCCACATCTTTCCTAATGTGTGGTGCCCAGAACTGGACCGCACTGAGTAGAGTGGGACAATTACCTCCCATGTCTTACTTATGACACTCCTGTTAACACACCCCGGAGTGATATTAGCCTTTTTAGAAACTGCATCACATTGTTGACTTATATTCAATTTGTGATCCACTATAACTCCCAGATCTATTTCAGCAGTACCACCACATAGACATTTATTCTCCATTTTGTAGTTGTGCACTTAAGTTTTAAGATTTCCTTCCCAAATTCAGTACTTTGCTCTTGTCTTTATTGAATCTTGTTGATTTCAGACCAATTTTCTAATTCTCTAATAGGTAGGATGACCCAAGTCTCTCTTACTCGCTTTGGTTAGCCCCGCAGGACCAGGGCAACTAGAACTGATTACAAAGCATGTCTTAAATGCAAATTTTAAGCAATACAAATGTAATTCATTTGCACAGAATTCTTAGTGACTTAGTTAACTATTATATTTGTCATTATAATTATTATAATTGGTTATTAAGCTAAACAATTAATTTTGTAGTAAACATATTGTTCCATGTTATTATATATATTCATTTATATTGGGCCAAATTCTGTGTCACCCATGCTCATTTTGAGTGATACCTTACTTTATCAGTAGCCTTGTTGATTTCAATAGGACTATTCATGCAGTAAGATACTACTCACTATGAGTAAGGGTGGCACAGAATCTAGTTCCTGATCATTTTTTCAGTACAGTGGAAAGTTTGTGCTATGCACATGCAGTAAAATAAATGTAGCATTTCATTGTTCACCATTTGAGCTGTCCAAATAGAAGTATTAATGATTCTTTAAGTTTTGTGGACTGAAGCAGATTTTCTTTAGGAGCTCTCTTAAATCTCTTGTTCACTGCAAGTATTACAAAGCGGGTGCTTGGTTTTCTGTGCCTTGCAAAAGGATGTTTTTGGCAAATGGTGGCTTTGCAAGCTCAGAGTAACACCCTTTTTAAAGACTTTTTCTATTCACCACTCTTGCTGTTCCTCATTTTCAAAAAAAAACCAACAACAAAAAACACTTGATTTTATTCAAAAACCAAAAACAATATTTTTGGAGCGATTTTCCTTTCCTTGCACATGCATATAAATAAGTATGTGTGTACACACACTTACTTCCCTACAGTTAAAAATCATCTGGCTGTTTTGTTACAAAAGTTTTTAAGAAACTAGAGTTGAATTTTCATTTTTAGTTAACCTTCTAGGTCCAAGAAAAAGACTGATCAGCACACATTAGCATATAACTAAAATGCTGGAAGCATTACCTGGAAGGAGTCGGATCATCTTGCCCAAGGCGGGACATAATATTTATCAAGGTGTTTATTCCTGTAAAAATAAACAATACTGAACAGTTATTAAAAATCATCACCAATTTCATTGAAGTAATTTCCTCAAACGTCACTTTGTATTTACCATGCAAAACTCTCACTTTGCATTTAAAAAAACATACAAACAAAAAATGCCATTGGGACAATCAGAAAGCAGAAACACCACAGATCCAGAGTTAAATTACAGCAGGACATTTTTATTCAGGTATAATCCTTATAGGGACTAATGGCTAGGTAATGGCTGCCCACAGGAAACTGCTTTTACATTCATAGAGCCACATATAAAGTCACAGAAAGGCCAAGCTCCCCACCTCAAACATTGTATGAACAACAGACGATTTGTATTACTGCAGTTGCCTGTATTTACGGGAGAAAGAAGTTGTGCAGCAGAGCCCACACATTTGACAGCCGCACTGCTTCCTTGTTTCAGCAGGATTTCATAGCAGTGTTTCAAAGAGGTCTCATTAATAAGACTTCACAATTTTTATAAAATATACTTCAGTCGACTTATTGCATTATGAAAATATCAGTGATACACTTGTCAAAAATAAAACAAAGTATATTCTGTGATGTATTATCCTTGCTTATTTTATCAGCTCCAATAATTCAGAATAGATCTCCCGGTCAATTATTATTATTATTTGTTAATTATTTGTATTACCATGTGCTCAAGCATTAGAAACTTCCACTGAAATTCTCTCCTAGAGCTAATCTTCACTGCCGTGTTAGCTCAAGGTATAATCCTTGAGTGTTGCCCCTAATCTGATTCCCATGCACACACAAAACTCTCTAGCTCCAGGTAAGTGGTGGTTTAAACTCAAGATAGCTAGCCCTCAGGGGCGGTCGGTGTGTGTGCGTGCGTGCTCGAGTGTTATTTAAGCTCCAGCTAGTAGTGAAGTGTGGATGCAGCTACTTTGCACTGCTGACACAATCACTCACTGTGACCACCCTCACTCCAGCTAGGCTAACTTCATTCACAGAGTTAACTTGAGCTAACGCTGCAGTGAAGACAAGCCCTCAGGAGAATATAGGTTGAACAAGCATCAATTAGGTGGCAGTTCTTCTTAGAGGCTAAGGATGGTGAGAGAGAAAACAATAATGGTGTAATTGAATACCCTTTTTCCTCATGTGCATGTGGTGGACTTTTCGGTCTCCATACTTGGGCTGTCGAATCCCACAGTTGGACAAGGAATTTCTTGCGTGGTCTGGATTCATTCCGAAGTTTAGGTGATGGCTTGGATGAGTCATGGCAAGCTAGAAAGCAGCATGTGCAAGTCAAAAACTGGGTTTATTTTTGCAAACGCTAAGAGCAATGTTAGATTGGTAGCTGCTAACAACAGCTATTTCTCAGTTTGAAGACATGCTATGATGTGCTGTTGGCAATTAGTAACTCTGGTTCAAGCAATTAAAATGTAGGATGTACGGCTTCAGATATGTCACGAAACGCATCATTTATGCGTGATCACTACTTAAACTAATTAACTTTAAAAAGCTTTCTAAAGAAATACATTCGTTTTTGAAAGAAAAAAAAATTCTGAATTGTCAATTTGCCCTAAAATGTTTTGCTTGCTAACTTGGCTGAACTATGTTAAACAATATGAAGATTTGCATAGTACAAAAACCATGAAATCTAATACTATTACTACATGAATTTATTTATATACCGCAATACCATTTCAAGCATTTGTAACTCAATACAAATATGTAAAGCATCAATAAGGAGAGCCTCGTCTTTTTTTGGGTAAAAGAGCGATGATCGAATTTCTGCTCACCAAAGGCCAGACTCTGCTACTCTTGCTCACAATGAATAGCCCTTTACTCTCATTGCCTTTGCTGGGACCCCTCTCAGAGCAACGTATTAGGGAAGGTGAATAGGAGTGGCAGACTTGAGCCCTATATTTAGTTTGTACTGTAAGCACTACCAGGAACTTGCATCTTTGCTGCTATCACTGTATAAAGGGCAGTAGAAATGGGAGGTATCAGTAGCAATTAATACAGTGAAGACAAAGACTTAGGACCCAATCCTGCAAACATACATATGAGAACTGTTAGCTGCCCCATGGCGTTAAAATGGGACTACTTATACGCAGAAAGTTAGTCAGGAAATATTTGTAGGATTGGGGCCTTCGATGCTAAACAGCTCCTTTGCCCTCTTCACGCAAACACAGCTTATTTTAACTATTGTTGGACCAAATTGTTATTCAACTTGCGCATTTCCCCTCAAATCCTTGTTAAATACCTAATTAGTACTAACTACAGTTTGCCAAACCTATCCCTCTAAAACACTTTCTCCTCTAAAACAGAACACACTAAAACTTATCAGAATGGTTAAAACAAAAACACACGAAACACCCCTCAGGGTCTCTTCTCTGTCAGGTCTTTAAATGCATGCTGTATGATGAAACATACATCATCACTGGGAGATTACGTAGTTGTATATTTGGCATCCTATGCACAGTTATTTAAATGGTAAAATATAAATCTCACTAGGGACTCTCTCTCCTAGAACAAATTCTTAGTATTCAATAAGCATGCATAAGGATCAAGCCTAGATAAAGTGCCTTTGTGCATTTAGTGTGATTTATGTTGGTGCACCTTGTCTTATGCTTTCCTTGATTATTGATAACTTATTTGCTTTTTGCTTCAAGTGTTCTATTATGGCAGTTAGTAGGGTTTTATGGCTGTATTTTTCTTTTTTTTTTTTTAATAATCTTTAACACGAAAACCCAGGAAATTTGAAAAAAATCTATGCTCATAATTAAGCATAAGACCCATCCCCTCTATTCTCGAACTAATCTGGTTTGTACAAGGAGTACAAAGCATTTCAGTGTTTTTATTAATAATTCTTGATTCATTATATGTTAAAAAAAAAAGAAAAAAAACCCCAAAGTGAAGCACCTAAATATTAGCAATTAAATTTGAAAATATATATAAAATACACTTTTTGCACTAAAATAGGTTGATAACATAGATCTACTTACTTATTTTTGCCCTTTAATTTAGATCTGCAATAGACAGTTTTTGCTGAGAGAGTCCCAGTGTGCAAAAATGCACTTGCACAACTGATTGATCATGCAACACAGACGTATTAAAACCCCAAAAGATACACAACTTCTCTCTTTCACTTTGTAACAGTGAACATTTCAACAAACACCTGTACGCCTGAAGAGACATCTGTCTGTTCATAGCTTTGAACACAACGGATTCTTCATGAAATAATAAACTACAAAATAATACAAGGCAAAATTTACAGACACATCCGCAGTATGACACTAGTTTTTCAGAACTCGGCAAGTAAAGGAATGCACTAAGTAATAAAAACATAATCTTGCATTCGTATATAATGCTTTTAATCCTGCAGAATTCCATGATTTACAAACCACAAGCAGTGGAAACCTGATTTTACAGATTCTCACAGGACACTTGGAACCTTTTAAAGATCAGAGGTGCAAATAATCAGGTACTTTCCAAGATCAGCAATAGACCTCATTTCTCCAGTTAGTGGGTTCAGCAGGATTTACACACATAAGCTTAACTATCTTGGGGACAATGGTCATGCATGCAGCTCTCCCTCCCCTTGCTCCACAGGAGCAGAGCTTCAGTCATCCAGAACTCAAATGGCAAATTAGTATGTAATTTGTCTTTTAGCATTTCTTACCTGTAGCAAGCATCGATCTTGAAAGGTGTAGCCTATCAACTTGTCCAAATGCATCAGACATTGATGGTAGCGAATATGGTGGGTGAGAACAGGAAGCATCATTGCATGCTAGGAAAATAATTGCAATGAGGAAAACTATTCATTTACAAAACACAGAGAACCCAACTGAGTAACAATCAAACACTTAAAGAAGTTTAGCTTGTTATGACACGATTAATTTTACTTTGTTTTGATTTACATGAGAAATAAACTAAAAATAATAATGGCCTTACGCCCTTCAATGAATATAACTAAATTAGAACCTACCCCATGGGTATTAATTACCAAGAAAAACAAAACAGTCTTCTATTGAAGTACTCTGTTGGGTGGAAAGATTCTTCTGCTGCATATTGCTGAATATATCAAGGCATATCAAGGTAAAGTTAAGTAGTGACAGAACATTACATGGCCATCTGGCACTTGCTACAATATGCAGACTTTGATTAGTATGAAAAAAAAAAAAAAAAAAAAGAAGACTCAAGGCCAGGTTAGGCCTCTGACATAATTTTAAAGTATAATATTTCATAAACCACCAAGATGAGGAAAGGTCATTTTATATCACTTGACCCCTGGGATAATAGGGTCGCAAGGCATCCGGTTTTCGACCGGAATTCCTGGTCAAAAAGGGACCCTGGCAGCTCCGGTCAGTGGCTCAGAGGAGCTAAGGCCTGCCCTGGCTCCAGGCGGCTCCTGGAAGCAGTTGGCATGTCCCTGCTGCCCCTAGTAGAAGGGGCAGCCAGGGGCAGGGAGGCTCCGCGCACTGCCCTTGCCCCGAGCGCCAGCTCTACAGCTCCCATAGACCAGGAACGGCAGTTAATGGGAGCTGCGGGGGCGGCGCCTGCAGGCGAGGGCAGCGTGTGGAGTCGCCTGACCGCACCTCCACCTAGGGGCTGCAGGGACATGTTGCCATTTCCAGGGAGCCGCCCAAAGTAAGCGCCACCCCAACCCCTTGCCCCAGGTCGGAACCCCCTCCTACACCCAAACTCCCTCCCAGAGCCCGCACCCCAACTCCCTGCCCCAGCCCTGAGTTCCCTCCCTCAACAAAACTCCCTTCCGGAGCCCATACCCACAGCCCCTCCTGCACCCCAAGCCACTGCCCCAGCCCTGAGCCCCATCCTGCATCCCAAATCCTCATCCCCGACCCCACCTCAGAGCCTGCACCCCCTGCCAGAGCCCACAACCCCTTCTCCCCCCAACCCCTGCCCCAGACCTAAGCCTCCTCCTACAGCTGAAACCCCTCATCCACGGCCCCACCCCAGAGCCTGCACCCCCTGGCTGGAGCCCACAACCCCTCTCGGACCCCTACCCCCTGCCCCAGCCCTTCCTGCACTCTGAACCCCCTCCTGCACCCCAAACCCTTCATCCCCCGCCCCATCCCAAAGCCTGCACCCCCAGCCAGAGCCCTCACCCCCTCCCGCACCCCAACCCCCTGCCTGGAACCCCCTCCTACATCCTGAACCCCTCATTCTGGCCCCACCCCAGACCTCCCGCACCACAACTCCCTGCCCCAGCCTGTTGAAAGTGAGTGAGGGTGGGGGAGAGTGAGCAACGGAAAGACGGGTGATGGAGTAAGCGGGGGCAGGGCCTCAGGGAAGGGGCAAGGGTGTTCGGTTTTGTGTGATAAGAAAGTTGGCAATCCTATGGGATAACCAGCTTTTTACAAGTTACTAAGCACTTCTTTCAAGATGGCAGGTAGGAAAATTGTGCAGTATAAAGTTACATTCTCATTGCCATCTTGCTTTCACCAACATCCTCATGAGAATTCAGTGGCCAATGTTTTCAAATATTATGAAGGACTGAATTCTAGCAGTTCTGGAGATATTGACACTAGAAAGAGTTGGAAAGGGAGTTACAAAGTTGCTATTTGGCCGTCTAGCAAAAACGCTCTGGGTAATATTTTCAAAACTGAAATGGGAGTTAGGTGTCCAAATCCCAGTGACTTTCAATAAGAGTAGGATTCCTAAGTGCACTTTGAAAATCTCCCCCTTTATACACTTTTCTAAGCATTGGTTTTAGACTAGAGATCTGGGGAAAATAATTGATAACTGAACAAGTAGCACAGGTTACCCTATTCTGTTATGCCAAGAGTAAAGTTTTTATGGAAGAATAAGAAATATAAGAATTATAGTGGCTAAATCATAATATGTAATTTAAAATCATACTTTATATATGCAAGTAAAATAATGAATGCTTTTACAATATGCAATATAAAATTGTAATTCCTACTGTAATTAGCAAAATCAAGTTTAAGTATTCATAGAAACAAGACTTATTTGAAGATGAAATCTGAAAATTATCCATGTATCACTTCACAATGAATGCAAAGCGTATGATTAAAGGGGATGAATGAACAGAATGGATGTATAGAAGAAAATTAGTTAAGCATGTATAACAGATCATGTAATTTATGGGGTTAAGTGTCTTTGTGGATTTTGGTATGTTGGTGAAGCTAAGCACTGTCACAGAGTAAGAACCGGTGAACATAACAGTGCTATGAGATTATAAGGATTACCTTTTGTTGAAAAGAGCATAATATTGCATTGGGGGGGGGGGGGTGGTTAGAATGAAATGTGGGTTAACACTGCAGATGTGATGACTGGCAAGAACTATCTTACTGGGAAGTGAAAACACTGTTGCTGAATAGAATTAGATTTAAATGAATTTCTAACATTTAAATTAAAATCCAATACTGTTAGTAGTTTCTCTCATAACAATCTCGGGGGGGGGGAGGGGTCGACCCCCGACTATATGTTCTATAACTGTGCTTCTTGTGCATCTTCATTCTTGACCACTTCATCAAAAAATAAATCATCTCAAGGACCAGTGACGTATACCCACCAGTTCACTATTTCTCTGCATTTTCTGTCCACTGTAGTAGCCTTCTGGGCAACCAGAATAATTATACGGGGAATTGGTACACAGACCACAGTTTTAATACTATTTGTACACAGCAAGCAGTATGTTTGGCCCCAGTTTGTAGTACTGATATATCAACATTTTAGATTTTTATTTAGAAGTTCAACTAGTAAGGAATTGGTCTATTTCTGATGATAAACATGAGGTACACAGAATGTCTTTATTTAGACTCTTGTAATTATATTGACAAAGTGTTGTTTTCCTGACACCAAATATGTGATTAATTTGACTAATATCTGTCAGATAGGATTATGGCTATTTAACATTCCCAATTCTTTTTAGGGGAACACTTCCCAACCCCTCCCTCCCCACAAAAAACAACTTAAAAACTGCATTAGGCAAATTAATGGATACTGAAGAAATATGGTCTCTTCTGGAACTATAGCATAATAGGCAGGAGAGCCATTACACCATCTGATTAAAGCTATTTTGGGTATAAGAATGATTCTTTGTAAGTAATAATTTAATAGCAGCAAAGAAGATGTGCCCTCCACCTGCCCAATAATTCTGAATTACTTCACACAAAACAGAGCCATTTTAATCAGAGCACTTCACTCCTTCTCTCCCTGTTTGCAAGTGCTTCATTTTGGAAAATGCCAACACTGGCATTATACTTTGTGCAACAGAGTGATTTAAAATTATTAGAGTACTTCAATGTTTATAAAAAGAATTTTGATCTTCTAAACTACAGAGCTTTTAAGAATTAAAGTAAACCAATAATTTTAAATCGCTCTGCATTAAGACTGCCTGCAGAATTGATTTACATTCATTTAGTTTTTACTCTAATCTGGCAAAAGGCATATCTGAAAAACAGCAACAGCAATCTTTCATTTTAAAGATGCATAGTTTAGTCTCCTTGTGACCTCTTAAAGAAATCCAAACAATTGACTAGTCTAATTTATTGTTTTAGATGTACAAAACACTATGTGAAATTATGTTTTATACTCATTGCTCTTTGGTGATTTGCTGTCCTTCAACAATTAAAAAAACCCAAGAATGTCTAATAAGACATTATAAGATACATTGTAAAAAAAAATTACTAAAGAGATAAATCAGTTTCTAAACTCTCAAATTAGGAAATATATGCACAGTTTGTCTTAAAGTGTAGCAACAAATATATTAGATAGCAAAAGTTAGAACAAACTCACAAATTCCTATAGCTATGGGATGGTACACTGTGCTGGTATCCTGTCTCAGACCTTATAAACAGTACTGGCATCAAAAAGAAGTCTTAGATGGAGGACAAATTATTTTTACTGGGTTTTGGATTTAAATATTCATCCTCCATCAAGACTGCTCCTTACGCTTTGCCAGGAAGAAATAAGTTGACAGGATATGGGTTCAATACAAGCACAAGGATTATTAACTAAACATTTGTCACACTGTATGCAATGTCCGATTTGCATTACACATTGCTAGGTCAACATTAATTAAACCTGGAAACATGGAGCCTTGAATTAGCATCTTTGAAACAAATTTCACAGATTTATTTGTGTGTGTTGCATTATTAACCTTTGTGTCAGTATTCATGGACTCTGTCACGTCCCTTGCTCTGGGATAGAACTCTTTTTTTTTTTTTTAATGCATCTTTCAAATATATTACTGCTGGGCAAATTCTTTTTTTTGTTTCCAATTTAAAAGTTAAAAAAAAGTTGTGGTTTGTGGGTTTTTCCCCTTTAATATACAACAGTTTAAACTCTCCTTGAAGATATGATTTAAAAAAAAAAGTTTTATTAAAAAAAGGCAGATTTACAGACTAACAAGCCCTGAAACAACATTAGCTTCTTTGGTCTTTTTTACACTGGGGTTTTATCCTGGTTACAGTCATTGTCAGGCACCAGTGTAGCCGTACAACTACTATAAACCACAATTTGCACCAGCACAGATTACCCTTGTTTCTTTCAGGGGTAAGTGCCACCAGTGCAAATAGCACTGTCTATACCAGTGCAGCAATACCAGTGACAGTTCTCTATAATGTAGCAGGGGCAACTCACCCTGTGTAGCTAAGGCCTTAACATTGCAAATTTAGGAGACATTAATCTGCTATTAACTAACAAAAGAAACTGATTTCAGGAAGGATCTCTAGCGTCTAATAATCACCTGGCAGACATCAGAACGAATACCAGTTTTCCAGAATCCTTGGCTGCTTAACTCCACTGTCACTTCTCGTCTCATTGTGTTTTTCTGCCTGATTTTCTGCAGCGCTTCCTAGAAAGGGAGGGAATGGCGCAGCTGTGAGAAACTTTCTACAAAAAAAAAAAGCAATATGAAACCACATGTGGGTGTGAAAAACAGACATTAGGGTGTTAGGATTGTGTATTTGAGAATGGGTTTTATTTATTTATTTATTTGTAAAGCATACTTTCAGAGAGCAATTTTTAAACCTAAATCTTGGTAATGATGTAAGCTGGGGTGGCCTGGATGCCCACAAATATGACAAAGGGCTGCACGTGGCTCAGTCTCCTTATCCTGATAAGCTGCAGGGTGAGGACAAAGCTGACTAATCACAGACTTTTGCTGAAGATGAAATGAACAAAGCCATTCCTATGCATCTATTGAGTGAGATGCAAGTATAAGCAAATACAGTGAAACCCCACTATAATGCTCCCCACGGCAATGCAAATTCGGATATAACACGATCATAAAAAAAAAGAAATGTGCCTTCCCCCCTGCCCCCGCTTCCTCTTTTGGCAAGAAGAGCCATTCTCCTCCCCAGCTGCTCCTTGCTCTTCCTCTGCCCCTTGCACGTCTCCCCTGCTCTCCTCAAGTGTTTCCCTCTCTCGCTGCATGGCTGAGAGCCCCGGCTGCTGGAGTTGCATTGCTTCCCCTTTTGGCGAGAAGAACTGTTCTCCTCCCCTGCTGCTCCTTGCTCTTCCTCTGCCAGCTTGAAACTGACCGGCTTGAAACGGTAAATTTTCGTAACCCCGCTATGCCGCAACCCCATATTTATCATGATCAATTTTTTGGACCCAATCATCGCGTTATAGTGGGGTTTCACTGTACCATTTCTCTCTGGAATTCCTGACATCTGATACTCCATCACAAGGCTCGGGTGAGAAACAACCAACCCTTCATTCATGTGGGTAAGAGACAGACCTTTATTATCTATCCCCAGTCACCTTATAACGGATCTGGGTTAAAGCCAATACCTCTCTTACGGAACAGGGGGTCAGTAGCCACTGATACCAGAGGCTCCTACTATGAAACCTTCCCACTTTATCCAAGCATTAAAACTGCACTGCCTTGACCTTGAGAAGCTGGTCTTCTGCAGGCTGTTTATTTCTGTTTCTGAAATATGGCAAGGGCACCTACAGCCTTGGATGGGAGTCCTCCCGCCCCCCTTTTATTTTTTGTATAAATCAGAAGAAATAAATAGAATAAATAATCCAGCACGTTAGGGTCTCTCAGTCTGAATTTAGGTCCTGATACTGTAAATGTCCCTATGAGTATGTCGACTCCCACATATATCATGGGAAACAGTCACTGCATATTTTCTTCTAATTGAGAACGAGGAACTTTACTTGAATAATGGGCTAAAGATAAAAGTTACATCTCTCCTCTCTCTCTAGGTTTCACTGCAGGGCCCCTGCTGAGAACTTCCCCCTCCCTGCTGCCTGCTTCAGTTTTAAGGGAACTATACATAGCTCTTTAGGGCACAGACAGTCTCTTTGTTTTGAGTTTGTACAGTGTCTAGCACAGTGTACAGTAGACACGTCCGGCCTGCGGGACCCTCCTGCCCGGCCCCTGAGCTCCTGCCCCAGGAGGTTCGCCCCCGGTCCCTCCCCCGCTGTTCCCCCTCCCCTGCAGCCTCAGCTCACTGCGCCGCCGGCGCAATGCTCTGGGCGGTGGGGCTGCGAGCTCCTGGGGCAGCGCAGCTACAGAGCCCGGCCTGACCCGGGGATCTGTGCTGCGTGGTGCGTGGCTGGCACCAGCCGGGTGGTGCGGCTATAGCGCCGCCAGCCACTGGTGATCTAGGCAGCGCGGTAAGGAGGCGGGGGGCTGGTCGGGGGCGGGGGTGTGGATAGGGGTCGGGGAGGTCAGAGGGCAGGGAACAGGGGGGTTGAATGGGGGCAGTCAGGAAGGAGGGGGGGTTGGATGGGGAGGTGGGGGTTAGTCAGAGGCAGGAGTTCTGGGGACAGTCAGGGAACAGGGAGAAGGGGTGGTTGGATGGTGCAGGAGTCCCAGGGGGGCAGTCAGGAATGAGAAGAGGGGTTGGATGGGGTGGCGGGGAGCAGTCGGGGGACAGGGAGCGGAGGGTGGTGGATGGGGCAGGAATCCCGGGGGGGGCCCATCAGGGAACAGGGTGGGTTGGATGGGGCAGGAGACCGGGGGGGGGGCAATCAGGGGGTGAGAACCGGGGCGGGGGGGTCAGATAGGGGGTGGGGGCGGGCCATGCCTGGCTTTTTGAGAAGGCACAGCCTTCGTAACTGGCCCTCCATACAATTTCCAAAACCCAATGTGGCCCTCAGGCCAAAAAGTTTGCCCGCCCCTGGTCTAGCACAAAGGCTTCCTCCCGGTCCATGACTGAAGCTCCTAGGCACCACCTCAATACAAATAATGATGTAGCATCCCATAATCACATTGAAATTAATGGCATAATGAGCAGGTGTGTATGAAGCCCTGTTCCCTTAGGCCCAAATCCAAATGCCAATGGGCTGTGGACAGAGGCCATAAATTGTAAACTCTTTAGGGGTAGGCTATTTAAGGTCTTCTAGTCTTTTATACAGTACCATGCATATCACAGCATCATCAGTGCCCAATTCTGAATACATTTTTTCTTTTTCTTTTTTTTTAAATTCACATGCCAATTACAGCAGCCTGCCAGCTCCTACTAAGTATCAGAGGGGTAGCCGTGTTAGTCTGGTTCTGTAGAAGCAGCAAAGAATCCTGTGGCACCTTATAGACTAACAGACGTTTTGCAGCATGAGCTTTCGTGGGTGAATACCCACTTCTTCAGATGCAAGTGGTGGAAATTTCCTGGGGCAGGTATATATAAGCAAGCAAGAAGCAAGCTAGAGATAACGAGGTTAGATCAATCAGGGTGGATGAGGCCCTGTTCTAGCAGTTGAGGTGTGAAAACCAAGGGAGGAGAAACTGGTTCTGTAATTGGCAAGCCATTCACAGTCTTTGTTTAGTCCTGAGCTGATGGTGTCAAATTTGCAGATGAACTGGAGCTCAGCAGTTTCTCTTTGAAGTCTGGTCCTAAAGTTTTTTTGCTGTAGGATGGCCACCTTAAGATCTGCTATTGTGTGGCCAGGGAGGTTGAAGTGTTCTCCTACAGGTTTTTGTATATTGCCATTCCTAATGTCTGATTTGTGTCCATTTATCCTTTTCCTTAGAGACTGTCCAGTTTGGCCGATGTACATAGCAGAGGGGCATTGCTGGCATATGATGGCATATATTACATTGGTGGAAGTGCAGGTGAATGAACCGGTGATGTTGTGGCTGATCTGGTTTGGTCCTGTGATGGTGTTGCTGGTGTAGATATGTGGGCAGAGTTGGCATCGAGGTTTGTTGCATGGATTGGTTCCTGAGCTAGAGTTACTATGGTGCGGTGTGCAGTTGCTGGTGAGAATATGCTTCAGGTTGGCAGGTTGTCTGTGGGCGAGAACTGGTCTGCCACCCAAGGCCTGTGAAAGTGTGGGATCATTGTCCAGGATGGGTTGTAGATCCCTGATGATGCGTTGTAGGGGTTTTAGCTGGGGACTGTATGTGATCCTGGACGCCCCATCATCTCGGGCATTGGAACTCTCACTGAAGGACTGTCTGGATATGTAGACTCTCTACTCAGACCCTATGCTACCAGCACTCCCAGCTATCTCCGTGACACCACTGATTTCCTGAGGAAACTACAATGCATTGGTGACCTTCCAGAAAACACCATCCTAGCCACCATGGATGTAGAGGCTCTCTACACAAACATCCCACATACTGATGGAATACAAGCTGTCAGGAACAGTATCCCTGATGATGCCACAGCACACCTGGTTGCTGAGCTCTGTGGCTTTATCCTCACACACAACTATTTCAAATTTGCTGACAATATATATCTCCAGATCAGTGGCACCGCTATGGGCACCCGCATGGCCCCACAATATGCCAATATTTTTATGGCCGACCTGGAACAACGCTTCCTCAGCTCCCGTCCACTCACGCCCCTTCTCTACCTACGCTACATCGATGACATCTTCATCATCTGGACCCATGGGAAGGAGACTCTGGAAAAATTCCACCACGATTTCAACAGCTTCCACCCCTCCATCAACCTCAGCCTGGACCAATCTACACGGGAGGTCCACTTCCTAGACACCACGGTGCAAATAAGTGATGGTCACATCAACACCACCCTATACCGAAAACCTACCGACCGCTATGCCTACCTTCATGCCTCCAGCTTCCATCCCGGACACACCACAAGATCCATTGTCTACAGCCAAGCACTGAGGTACAACCGTATCTGCTCTAACCCGCAGACAGAGACCAACACCTAGAAAATCTCCACCAAGCATTCTCAAGACTACAGTACCCACACGAGGAAATAAGGAAACAGATCAACAGAGCCAGACGTGTACCCAGAAGCCTCCTACTGGAAGACAAACCCAAGAAAGAAACCAACAGGACTCCACTGGCCATCACATACAGTCCCCAGCTAAAACCCCTACAACGCATCATCAGGGATCTACAACCCATCCTGGACAATGATCCCACACTTTCACAGGCCTTGGGTGGCAGACCAGTTCTCGCCCACAGACAACCTGCCAACCTGAAGCATATTCTCACCAGCAACTGCACACCGCACCATAGTAACTCTAGCTCAGGAACCAATCCATGCAACAAACCTCGATGCCAACTCTGCCCACATATCTACACCAGCAACACCATCACAGGACCAAACCAGATCAGCCACAACATCACCGGTTCATTCACCTGCACTTCCACCAATGTAATATATGCCATCATATGCCAGCAATGCCCCTCTGCTATGTACATCGGCCAAACTGGACAGTCTCTAAGGAAAAGGATAAATGGACACAAATCAGACATTAGGAATGGCAATATACAAAAACCTGTAGGAGAACACTTCAACCTCCCTGGCCACACAATAGCAGATCTTAAGGTGGCCATCCTACAGCAAAAAAACTTTAGGACCAGACTTCAAAGAGAAACTGCTGAGCTCCAGTTCATCTGCAAATTTGACACCATCAGCTCAGGACTAAACAAAGACTGTGAATGGCTTGCCAATTACAGAACCAGTTTCTCCTCCCTTGGTTTTCACACCTCAACTGCTAGAACAGGGCCTCATCCACCCTGATTGATCTAACCTCGTTATCTCTAGCTTGCTTCTTGCTTGCTTATATATACCTGCCCCAGGAAATTTCCACCACTTGCATCTGAAGAAGTGGGTATTCACCCACGAAAGCTCATGCTGCAAAACGTCTGTTAGTCTATAAGGTGCCACAGGATTCTTTGCTGCTTCTACAGAACCAGACTAACACGGCTACCCCTCTGATACTTGACACCATGCAAGGCACTGCATTTAGCCGTATGGAGTGGAAATCCATCAACCTCATGAAGAAACTTGCACAAATACAGACAGATATCATCTTCCTTTCCAAATGCAAACGGATGGACATCATACCTAATGGACTAAAGGT
Source organism: Mauremys mutica (assembly GCF_020497125.1). NCBI lineage: Eukaryota > Metazoa > Chordata > Testudines > Geoemydidae > Mauremys > Mauremys mutica. Next base: position 126,393,320 of record NC_059073.1, on the reverse strand, counting down.
AAAAAATCCACTACTATCTACATACTACACAGACCACAGTGAGAGATTATGCCATACTCTATCGAAGAAACTGAGGAACCACCTGATCAGCATCCTATACAGCAAACAGGAAAACATCAAAAAAGAGCTCTCCAACCTGGAGACTCTCATCAATAACCAAACTTCCATACAAACGGACTTCACTAAAATAAGACAGGAGATCTACATTACTCACTTCACCTCTACAAAGGAAAAAGGACTGTAAGCTGTCTAAACTCCTACCTGCCACATGGGGCCACAACCGTGGTACAACTAACCCATCCAGCAATATCGTCAATCTATCCAACCACACACTCAGCCCAGAAGAACAGTCTGTCCTATCTCGGGGACTCTCTTTCTGCCCTGCCACCCCCACCAATATGATACAGTTCTGCGGTGATCTGGAAGCCTACTTTCGCCGTCTCCGACTCAAAGAATTCTTTCAGGACAACACTGAACAGCGCACGGATACACAGTTACCCTCCCACCAACAGCACAAGAAGAAGAACTCCACATGGACTCCTCCTGAGGGTCGAAATGACAGTCTGGACCTATACATTGAATGCTTCCGCCGACGTGCACAGGCAGAAATTGTGGAAAAACAACATCGCTTGCCTCACAACCTAAGTCGTGCAGAACGCAATGCCATCCACAGCCTCAGAAACCATCCTGACATTATAATCAAAGAGGCTGATAAAGGAGGTGCTGTTGTCATCATGAACAGGTCTGACTACCAAAAGGAGGCCGCCAGACAACTCTCCAATACTAAATTTTACAGGCTACTTCCCTCAGATCCCACTGAGGAATGCACTAAGAAACTGCACCATCTACTCAGGACACTCCCTACACTAACACCAGAACTAATCAACATACCCTTAGAGCCCCGACCAGGGTTATTCTATCTACTACCCAAGATCCACAAACCCGGAAATCCTGGACGCCCCATCATCTCGGGCATTGGAACTCTCACTGAAGGACTGTCTGGATATGTAGACTCTCTACTCAGACCCTATGCTACCAGCACTCCCAGCTATCTCCGTGACACCACTGATTTCCTGAGGAAACTACAATGCATTGGTGACCTTCCAGAAAACACCATCCTAGCCACCATGGATGTAGAGGCTCTCTACACAAACATCCCACATACTGATGGAATACAAGCTGTCAGGAACAGTATCCCTGATGATGCCACAGCACACCTGGTTGCTGAGCTCTGTGGCTTTATCCTCACACACAACTATTTCAAATTTGCTGACAATATATATCTCCAGATCAGTGGCACCGCTATGGGCACCCGCATGGCCCCACAGCCGACCTGGAACAACGCTTCCTCAGCTCCCGTCCACTCACGCCCCTTCTCTACCTACGCTACATCGATGACATCTTCATCATCTGGACCCATGGGAAGGAGACTCTGGAAAAATTCCACCACGATTTCAACAGCTTCCACCCCTCCATCAACCTCAGCCTGGACCAATCTACACGGGAGGTCCACTTCCTAGACACCACGGTGCAAATAAGTGATGGTCACATCAACACCACCCTATACCGAAAACCTACCGACCGCTATGCCTACCTTCATGCCTCCAGCTTCCATCCCGGACACACCACAAGATCCATTGTCTACAGCCAAGCACTGAGGTACAACCGTATCTGCTCTAACCCCGCAGACAGAGACCAACACCTAGAAAATCTCCACCAAGCATTCTCAAGACTACAGTACCCACACGAGGAAATAAGGAAACAGATCAACAGAGCCAGACGTGTACCCAGAAGCCTCCTACTGGAAGACAAACCCAAGAAAGAAACCAACAGGACTCCACTGGCCATCACATACAGTCCCCAGCTAAAACCCCTACAACGCATCATCAGGGATCTACAACCCATCCTGGACAATGATCCCACACTTTCACAGGCCTTGGGTGGCAGACCAGTTCTCGCCCACAGACAACCTGCCAACCTGAAGCATATTCTCACCAGCAACTGCACACCGCACCATAGTAACTCTAGCTCAGGAACCAATCCATGCAACAAACCTCGATGCCAACTCTGCCCACATATCTACACCAGCAACACCATCACAGGACCAAACCAGATCAGCCACAACATCACCGGTTCATTCACCTGCACTTCCACCAATGTAATATATGCCATCATATGCCAGCAATGCCCCTCTGCTATGTACATCGGCCAAACTGGACAGTCTCTAAGGAAAAGGATAAATGGACACAAATCAGACATTAGGAATGGCAATATACAAAAACCTGTAGGAGAACACTTCAACCTCCCTGGCCACACAATAGCAGATCTTAAGGTGGCCATCCTACAGCAAAAAAACTTTAGGACCAGACTTCAAAGAGAAACTGCTGAGCTCCAGTTCATCTGCAAATTTGACACCATCAGCTCAGGACTAAACAAAGACTGTGAATGGCTTGCCAATTACAGAACCAGTTTCTCCTCCCTTGGTTTTCACACCTCAACTGCTAGAACAGGGCCTCATCCACCCTGATTGATCTAACCTCGTTATCTCTAGCTTGCTTCTTGCTTGCTTATATATACCTGCCCCAGGAAATTTCCACCACTTGCATCTGAAGAAGTGGGTATTCACCCACGAAAGCTCATGCTGCAAAACGTCTGTTAGTCTATAAGGTGCCACAGGATTCTTTGCTGCTTCTACAGAACCAGACTAACACGGCTACCCCTGATACTTGACACCATGCAAGGCACTGCATTTAGCCGTATGGAGTGGAAATCCATCAACCTCATGAAGAAACTTGCACAAATACAGACAGATATCATCTTCCTTTCCAAATGCAAACGGATGGACATCATACCTAATGGACTAAAGGTAAAAAATCCACTACTATCTACATACTACACAGACCACAGTGAGAGATTATGCCATACTCTATCGAAGAAACTGAGGAACCACCTGATCAGCATCCTATACAGCAAACAGGAAAACATCAAAAAAGAGCTCTCCAACCTGGAGACTCTCATCAATAACCAAACTTCCATACAAACGGACTTCACTAAAATAAGACAGGAGATCTACATTACTCACTTCACCTCTCTACAAAGGAAAAAGGACTGTAAGCTGTCTAAACTCCTACCTGCCACATGGGGCCACAACCGTGGTACAACTAACCCATCCAGCAATATCGTCAATCTATCCAACCACACACTCAGCCCAGAAGAACAGTCTGTCCTATCTCGGGGACTCTCTTTCTGCCCTGCCACCCCCACCAATATGATACAGTTCTGCGGTGATCTGGAAGCCTACTTTCGCCGTCTCCGACTCAAAGAATTCTTTCAGGACAACACTGAACAGCGCACGGATACACAGTTACCCTCCCACCAACAGCACAAGAAGAAGAACTCCACATGGACTCCTCCTGAGGGTCGAAATGACAGTCTGGACCTATACATTGAATGCTTCCGCCGACGTGCACAGGCAGAAATTGTGGAAAAACAACATCGCTTGCCTCACAACCTAAGTCGTGCAGAACGCAATGCCATCCACAGCCTCAGAAACCATCCTGACATTATAATCAAAGAGGCTGATAAAGGAGGTGCTGTTGTCATCATGAACAGGTCTGACTACCAAAAGGAGGCCGCCAGACAACTCTCCAATACTAAATTTTACAGGCTACTTCCCTCAGATCCCACTGAGGAATGCACTAAGAAACTGCACCATCTACTCAGGACACTCCCTACACTAACACCAGAACTAATCAACATACCCTTAGAGCCCCGACCAGGGTTATTCTATCTACTACCCAAGATCCACAAACCCGGAAATCCTGGACGCCCCATCATCTCGGGCATTGGAACTCTCACTGAAGGACTGTCTGGATATGTAGACTCTCTACTCAGACCCTATGCTACCAGCACTCCCAGCTATCTCCGTGACACCACTGATTTCCTGAGGAAACTACAATGCATTGGTGACCTTCCAGAAAACACCATCCTAGCCACCATGGATGTAGAGGCTCTCTACACAAACATCCCACATACTGATGGAATACAAGCTGTCAGGAACAGTATCCCTGATGATGCCACAGCACACCTGGTTGCTGAGCTCTGTGGCTTTATCCTCACACACAACTATTTCAAATTTGCTGACAATATATATCTCCAGATCAGTGGCACCGCTATGGGCACCCGCATGGCCCCACAATATGCCAATATTTTTATGGCCGACCTGGAACAACGCTTCCTCAGCTCCCGTCCACTCACGCCCCTTCTCTACCTACGCTACATCGATGACATCTTCATCATCTGGACCCATGGGAAGGAGACTCTGGAAAAATTCCACCACGATTTCAACAGCTTCCACCCCTCCATCAACCTCAGCCTGGACCAATCTACACGGGAGGTCCACTTCCTAGACACCACGGTGCAAATAAGTGATGGTCACATCAACACCACCCTATACCGAAAACCTACCGACCGCTATGCCTACCTTCATGCCTCCAGCTTCCATCCCGGACACACCACAAGATCCATTGTCTACAGCCAAGCACTGAGGTACAACCGTATCTGCTCTAACCCCGCAGACAGAGACCAACACCTAGAAAATCTCCACCAAGCATTCTCAAGACTACAGTACCCACACGAGGAAATAAGGAAACAGATCAACAGAGCCAGACGTGTACCCAGAAGCCTCCTACTGGAAGACAAACCCAAGAAAGAAACCAACAGGACTCCACTGGCCATCACATACAGTCCCCAGCTAAAACCCCTACAACGCATCATCAGGGATCTACAACCCATCCTGGACAATGATCCCACACTTTCACAGGCCTTGGGTGGCAGACCAGTTCTCGCCCACAGACAACCTGCCAACCTGAAGCATATTCTCACCAGCAACTGCACACCGCACCATAGTAACTCTAGCTCAGGAACCAATCCATGCAACAAACCTCGATGCCAACTCTGCCCACATATCTACACCAGCAACACCATCACAGGACCAAACCAGATCAGCCACAACATCACCGGTTCATTCACCTGCACTTCCACCAATGTAATATATGCCATCATATGCCAGCAATGCCCCTCTGCTATGTACATCGGCCAAACTGGACAGTCTCTAAGGAAAAGGATAAATGGACACAAATCAGACATTAGGAATGGCAATATACAAAAACCTGTAGGAGAACACTTCAACCTCCCTGGCCACACAATAGCAGATCTTAAGGTGGCCATCCTACAGCAAAAAAACTTTAGGACCAGACTTCAAAGAGAAACTGCTGAGCTCCAGTTCATCTGCAAATTTGACACCATCAGCTCAGGACTAAACAAAGACTGTGAATGGCTTGCCAATTACAGAACCAGTTTCTCCTCCCTTGGTTTTCACACCTCAACTGCTAGAACAGGGCCTCATCCACCCTGATTGATCTAACCTCGTTATCTCTAGCTTGCTTCTTGCTTGCTTATATATACCTGCCCCAGGAAATTTCCACCACTTGCATCTGAAGAAGTGGGTATTCACCCACGAAAGCTCATGCTGCAAAACGTCTGTTAGTCTATAAGGTGCCACAGGATTCTTTGCAGCTCCTACTAAATTACTGATGAGGTCCTGAGTGTCACAAAGTGGGAACACACTACCGCAAAGTTTCTGCCTAAGAACTGTTTTCAATACATCTTCCTTATGACAGACAATTACTTTAGGAAACCATCATCCTGGATGATACAATCTAGAAACAAAGGTCTACACACTACAAGAAGTGATAAATGTCAAAGGAACACTTCATTTTTGCAGCAAAATGCAATCACCCCCACGCCCTCTCTGCTAGTGTTTTAAGAATAACTCATCCATTATTCCCTAATGAGAGACATTTTTAATAAAAAGTTCTAGCCTTCCATTTGTTCTCCCCTACAGTGATGAAAGCTGCAGTAAAGATAAAAGTAATCTATTTCAGTGGGAAAAGCATTCCACCTTAAAATTATGACATAGATAACTTTTAACACTGTGGTACTTCCCATTTACAAGGAAAGAAGCTGAGGTTTGGGGGTTTATTTAACACTATTATAAATAAAATGTTAATTAAGCCCCATGTTCACGCGACGGTATGCTATGCTTTGCACTAATGATAAAATCCGGTGCACTGTCAGATATGCTGAAGATCATCTATTGCAGCAGCAGCTTCAGTCGTTACAGAAAAAGCAAACTGGTGATGCTGTCGGTCTAAGACTCCTTGATTAATCCAGTTACACTCCACTTTATACACACGTGTAAGCTACATGATTATAGACCGGGGTGGGCAAACTTTTTGGGGCGAGGGCCACATCTGGGTGAGGAAATTGTATGCAGGGCCGGGGCAGGGGGGGTGGAATGCGGGATGTGGAGGAAGGGGCTCAGGACAAGGGATTGGGGCAGAGAAGGGGTGCAGAGTGTAAGAGGGGGCTCAGGGAAGGGGGTTGGGGTACAGGAGGGGTACGGAGTGCAGGATGGGGCTCAGGGCAGGGATTTGGGGTGCACGGGGTGCAGGGTGCAGCAGGGAGCTCAGGGCAGGTGGTTGGAATGCACAGGAGTGCAGAAAGGGGCTCAGGGCAGGGAGTTGGGTGCAGGAGGGGTGCGAGGTACAGGCAGAGGGCTTAGGGCAGGAAGTTGGGGGGCAGGGGGCAGGAGGGGTTTGAGCTCCAGCCCGGTGCCGCTTACCTAAAGTGGCTCCGGGGTGGCAGTGGCGCACACCAGGCTCCCTGCATGCCTGCCCTGTCCCCACGCCACTCCAGGAAGTGCTGCGGCCCCTGGGGGGGAGGAGGGGGCAGAGGGCTCTGCGTGCGCACATGGAGCCCTTTGCCTCCCGGCCCGGGGGCTACTTCTGAGAGCAGCGCCGGGCCCGCAGCACCACCAGGGGTAATCCCGCGGGCCGGATCCAAAGCCCTGAAGAGCCGGATCCGGCCCGCGGGCCATAGTTTGCCCATCCCTATTATAGACAGTCACACACAAACATACATCTGCATGCCTACACACAAGCACAGATATCCCCTTCCAACTGCTACCTAAAATATACACTGGACCTCTGAGTATAATATCTGAGTACCTCTTTGCAATAACATTCAAATTCCACAAACCCATACTTACACAAGACTCTTGCAAGTAAGGGGGAGGAAGAATTGAGCTACTGAAGGAGAGGAAGGTGATCAGGAACAGTCAACATGGATTCACCAAGGGCAAGTCATGCCTGACCAAACTGATTGCCGTCTATGATGAGATAAATGACTCTGTGGATATGGGGAAAGCAGTGGATTTGATAAATCTTGACTTTAGCAAAGCTTTTGATATGGTCTCCCACAGTATTCTTGCCAGCAAGTTAACAAAGTTTGGATTGGATGACTGGACTATAAAGTGGATGGAAAGCTGGCTAGATTGTCGGGCTCAATGGGTAGTGATCAATGGCTCGATATCTAGTTGGCAGCCGGTATCAAGCCGAGTGCCCCAGGGGGTCAGTCCTGGAGCTGGTTTTGTTCAACATCTTCATTAATGATATGGATGATGAGATGGATTGCGCCCTCAGCAAGTTCGTAGATGACACTAAGCTGTAGGGAGAGGTAAATACACTGGAGGGTAGGGATAGGGTCCAGAGTGACCTAGACAAATTTGGAGGATTGGGCCAAAAGAAATCTGATGAGGTTCAACAAAGACAATTGCAGAGTCCTGCACTCAGGAAGGAAGAATCCCATGCACTGCTAAGGCTGGAGACCGACTGGCTAAGCAGCAGTTCTGCAGAAAAAGACCTGCGGATTACAGTGGACAGAAAGCTGGATATGAGTCAGCAGCGTGCCCTTGTTGCCAAGAAGGCCAATGGCATATTAGGCTGTATTAGTGGGAACATTGCCAGCATATCAAGGGAAGTGATTATTCTCCTCTACTCGGCACTGGTGAGGCCACACCTGGAGTATTGCATCCAGTCTTGGTCCCCCCACTACAGAGGGGATGTGGACAAATTGGAGAGAAGCCAGCAGAGGGCAACAAAAATGATTAGAGGGCTGGGGCACATGACTTACGAGAAAAGGCTGAGGGAACTGGGGTTATTTAGTCTACAGAACAGAAGAGCGAGGGGAGATTTGATAGTAGCCTTCAACTACCTGAAGGGGGGTTCCAAAGAGGATGGAGCTCGGTTGTTCTCAGTGGTTGCAGATGACCGAACAAGGAGCAATGGTCTCAAGTTGCAGTGGGGGAGGTCTAGGTTGGATATTAGGAAACACTATTTCACTAGGAGGGTGATGAAGCACTGGAATGGGTTACCTAGGGAAGTGGTGGAATCTCCATCCTTAGGGTACATCTTCACTACCCGCCGTATCGGCGGGTAGCAATCGATTTCTCAGGGATCGATATATCGCGTCTCATCTAGACGCGATATATCGATCCCCGAACGCACTCCTGTCGACTCCGGAACTCCACCAACCCGAACGGCGGTAGCGGAGTCGACATGGGGAGCCGCGGACATCGATCCCGCGCTGTGAGGATGGTAGGTAATTCGATATAAGATACTTCGACTTCACGTAGCTGAAGTTGCATATCTTATATCGATTTTCCCCCGTAGTGTAGACCAGCCCTTAGAGGTTTTTAAGGCCTGGCTTGACAAAGCTCTGGCTGGGATGATTTAGTGGGTGTTGGTCCTGCTTTGAGCAGGGGATTGGACTAGATGACTTCCTGAGGTCTCTTCCAACCCTAATGTTTGATGATTCTGTGATACTGTAATGCAACACTGAGTACAGGACTTTGTGACAAAATGGAAAAGCTGCTTTATCAAGTTTCATATACTAAACAAGTTCCTTCCTCCTTGATATAAATATGAAAGTAAAGTGTGCCTTAAGAGTATCTGGTATACATGCAAAGAAACAACTTTCAAGTTTTAGTCCAAGATTTAAAAGGGTGGGTGCCTCAAAGCAGGCTTCTTAGTCCATAATGAGGTGGCTTGATTTTTTGAAGTGCTAAGTGTAACACCGACAGACTCCGGTCTTCGGCGGGTGGGATCGAACCTGGGACTCTGGAAATAAATGCACAAACCTCTACTGTGTGAGCTAAAAGCCACGTGGCTCTTAGCTAAGGCTGTAGAGCAGATTCATTAATCTCTCTCTAAGTGGTCTCCGTGCTACTAGATGGGGACAGAGCACCACACCCAGGAGGTGTGTGAGTTACATTCTTCCCCTATCAGGGGGTAGCCGTGTTAGTTTGTATCCACAAAAACAACAAGGAGTTTGGCGGCAACTTAAAGACTAACAGATTTATTTGGACATAAGTTTTCATGGGTAAAAAACCCAAATACTCACCAGCAACTACACACCACTCCACAGAAACACTAACCCAGGAACCAAACCCTGTAACAAACACAGTTGTCCCCATATCTACTCTAGCGACACCATCAGAGGACCCAATCACATCATTCACACCATCACGGGCTCATTCATCTGCACATCTACTAATGTGATATATGTCATCATGTGCCAGCAATGCCCCACTGCCATGAACATTGGCCAAACTGGACAGTCTCTACGTAAAAGAATAAATGGACACAAATTGGACATCAGGAATGATAACATACAAAAGCCAGTAGGAGAATACTTCAATCTTCCTGGACATTCTATAACAGATTTAAGAGTAGCCATACTTGAACAAAAAAAACTTTAGAAACAGACTTCAAAGAGAAACTGCAGTACTAAAATTCATTTAACACCATTAATTTGGGCTTGAATAGGGACTGGGAATGGCTGGGTCACTACAGAAGCAACTTTTCCTCTCCTGGAATTGACACCTCCTCATCAATTATTGGGAGTGAACTACATCCACCCTGATTGTATTGGCCCTGTCAACACTGGTTCACCACTTGTGAGGTAACTCCCTTCTCTTCATGTGTCAGTATTACAATGCGTGCATCTGTAATTTTCACTCCATGCATCTGAAGAAGTGGGTTTTTTACCCGCGAAAGTTTATGCCCAAACAAATCTGTTAGTCTTTAAGGTGCCACTGGACTTCTTGTTATATTTCCCCTAGCTGAGGAAGCACATCCCAAGCTTCAGAGACTTCCCAGTTGAAATCCCGGACAAGCCCCCACTTGTAACGCCGACAGACTCTGGTTGTCGGTGGGTGAGATCGAACCTGGGACCTCTGGAGCTAAATGCATGAGCCTCTACTGCAGTGGTTCTTAACCTGGGGTGCGAGATGTCTTTTCTGGGGGTGCGAGACATGCTAGATATTTTTAGAAGGTAAATCATCGAAAACACAAATTAAGCACAGGCACATAAGTACAACTACTTTGTTTCACCAAACCTATGTATTTATTAACATTATACATTTTTTAACGATTACTGCATTAAATTTTAACTGTGAAATTAAAAATAAATATATAATTATTTCTCTTTCATTCTATAGTTATGATATATCCAGGTTTAAAGAACTGACCTACTTCAACGATTTTTGATAACGGGCGTGAGAACATATTTTTGAGAACCAAAGGGGGTGCAGGCTGCAGTAAAGGTTAAGAACCACTGCTCTACTGTATGAACTAAAAGCCATTGGTCTTTAGCTAAGGCTGTAGAGCAAACTCATTCATCTCTCTCTAAGTGGCCTCAGTGCCACTAGATGGGGACAGAGCACCACACACTGGAGGTGTGTGGGTTACATAAGCATTTTTTTTTCGGGGGGGGAGGGGGAGTGAGAAACAAACCCGAACTTTGCAAGCACCATGTTTCTCATTGAAGACTCTGACTATGCAAAAATTAAAGTTTTTACCTTCAACTGTTTTGGAGTTATTTTGCCAGAAAAAAATACCACAACCCAACAACTAAGGTTTGTCTTTTGTTTTTTAAAAATCGTTCCACCTTCCGATCACTGCCTCACCCATAAAGGGAAGTCACTTGAATTTTCCAATGAAATACAACTTTGGGCCAAGTGTAAATCATGGAAATTTAAGATTATGGGCAGCTGAAAAGAGTAGCCTAGAATGGAAAGCCTTTCTCAACATTAAGCATCGCATTTGCTAATGACTAATGTTGTAAGAAGCTCAACACCTTATGGCAGTATCTGTAACTGGGTAAAATGTAGTGCATGAAAATGTCTCTCCATTAGGAGGCAAAGAACAAAAGGTAACATCAATTCATCATGCGGAAAAGAAACTCATTTGTGAGGATGACAATAATAAGATATTATTTTCCTTTTCTCCATAGAAATGCAGTAACACAGCCCCACCCCTTTCTGTGCTCAGTCACTGACTATGGGTGAAGGTCCAGCATACCTCTCTCTGGGATAACTTCTGTTTATCAGCCTGTTTGACTTTGGGACTGTTAGCCAGCAGATGGCGCAGCTTCACATAGCTCTTCCATAGCTTTTGGTACCTGCAGGAAAGGACAGAAAAAAAACGCATCTTTGTCACATTCTAGAAGTACACAACATGAGTACCTCAGCTCTCACTAACAAAGTGGCAAAGAATCCCTACTACTTCACTCTAAAAAGATATCTCTGATGGGTCACATTTCAGTGGGGGGGGGGTATTGTATGGCTCTGAGTCAAAGCCTTTTTCTGATTCATGTGAAAGATTCCTCTTCTTGATATGAGGTCCATATGTCACTTACAGCAAGACTAAATACAGCCCTTATATTTTCCAAAAAAAACCCGTTTCAGTAAAAGCAAAAGGTAAAACTGCCCAATTTATGCACCGTATTTAAAAAAAAAATCATAGCAGAAGCAGACTCTCAACACAAAACACAAAAGCAAATACTTTTAAAATGAAGCAAAGGAGCGATCAAAGTATTTGCTTTAGTGATCTATTTTCTTCTATGTTTTGTCTGCACAAACAGCACAAGTTTAGAGTTGGGGTTAGGGTGAAGATTCCATATTACTGATGCTCCATCAAATAGAGCAGCAGCTATTTTACTGTTTCAGAATCCTCATAACTCCAGCACACACACCATCCCATGCTTTGCTTACTAGAGTCTGTTCAGAACTATTTCACTCCATCATTCTCCAGTGCATTTCCTCGGCCCTAGAGACTCCAGTGTCTGCTTGGTCTATAAAACAAATTGGAAACTGGAAATCTACAGGCTACTTCTACACTATTTTCTTTTCATTTCAATAAAGGATTCCAGCACCAGAACAGTTTTCAAAACAGATAATACATTTATCTGTCCAAAAAGAAAAATTAAATGACAAATAAACAAATCATCCTGCCAAGTAAAACAAACAAACCAATAAACCAACGATCCCAACCAGATTTTTTTTTTTACCCCGAAAAAGGAGAGGCAGAGACTTCTTGAAGTCCACTAGAGACTTTACTATTGCTACCGATTTTGCATGGAAGGCACTCAGATACTATGGGATGAGCAAGAGAATAAGAAAATAATAATAATAATAATAATAAAAAAGATTTACTTATGGTTGTTTTCATTTAGCTATATCAAAAACTTGGATAAGAAAAAACACACCAAATGGAACTTTTCTGAATATTTTAGTAATAGGCATTTCACACACAACATGAGGGCCTAGACTGATGAAGTCAGCTTAGGCTCTGTCTATACTCTGAGCTAGGGGTGTGATTGCCCTGCTCACACACACATACTCACACTAGCTCTCATCGAGCTATAGCACAAATATAAAGAGCACTGGAGCTGAGGTATTTGGGTAGCAGTAGCAGAGGCAGGGCTGATCCAGGACAAGGACATAGCCACAGGTTTTGTAACATTTCTACCAAGTACATAATTTTACTATTGCATGAATTTGACGTGCTTATTTTGAAAATCTAAAATTGATAAAGGAAGTGCAGAACAGAATTAGACTTCAGAAGAGGAAAAACCAGCTATATTTCAGATTCTCTAGTTTATAAAAGCCAGCTCCTGTTCCCACTCCTATTGCAGAAAATGGTAAGCTTGCCATCAACTTCAATAGTCATGTGACTAGGCCCTTCCTGAACAACAAATGAAAAAACAGTATTTAAAAAAAAAAAAATTAACATAAGCTTTGAGGAAAATTTCTTACTGAGGGTCTCCAGCATAACTGAGTTGAGCAGGCCGTATCCCGAAGTGAACAATAATGGGAAAAGTAATCACATCAGGGTTGAACTGCTCACGGTCCAATTGATCAATACGAACTGAACTGGGTTTCTAGGAAGAAAAACAATACAGTTTATCTAATTAACAAGAGCACTAGTGATATTTTATTAGATACATTATGACATCGTCCAGGACCTGACAAATGAATGACATCATCATTCTGAGAAGCGGAGAAGACTTTCAATATATTGAAGTGAATAAGAGAGATATTTTAGCCATATATGTAGAAAACCATTAATATATAATAGTATGTGGCACTAACAGGGCTGACCAATGTAAACTAATTGGCTGTCACAGCAACCTTGCAATACAGGTATTATCCTGATTTACAGGGGAGGGGGAATTGAGGTTTTGAGAGTTTCTGAGAATTTCACATGAATTGCTGAAGGCCAGACTTTAAGTTGGTACCAGAGCCAGGATCGAATCCTGCTACTTCTTACTACTATTCCTGTATTTGGTTCACTAGACCATGTCACCTCTCTAATTTTAGTTCTATTCTTGATTATCTAATATAAGTAAAGACATTATTAGACCCATCCAATCACACAGACTAAGTGGCATTAAAAATTGTAGCGTCACTCTTACAAAATGCTCCAAAGCCAATGTGTATAATGAGGAACACAGTTTTGAATAATGAGGAATACTTTGTCCTTTTCGCACTTGAAAACAGATCTTTTTAAAGCAAAACTGTAGAAGGAAGTGATTTTCACTTCACCTCCAAAAATGGAGAACATGAGTAACTCTACATCATTGCAGCTGACGTGCCGTTTGTAGTGCTCTTTGTAGCATATGCAAAAACATTAGCTAAAGTTCCACAGTTGAATCTCTCTGCACAAATATTTTCTCCATTATCTTGCAAGCTGTTTTGTTATATACCAAAACGATTTCCCACCTGGCAATTAGCTGTTTGGATGATGCTAAAGCTATCAAGTTCTCCGAAGTGCCTGAAAAGATACATTACTTAGAGTCGTCTTTATATTAAAACTGTCAATTTAGCAAAGAACTTCCACATAGAAAAGTTACCTTATTTCTTATGACGTTATTAGTTATGAATGGCTATTGCTATTACATAATTATATTATTTTTAAAATGTGTTTATAACAAATCTTTCATTCCCAAAATAAGTGTTTTACAAACAGATACCAACTATATAGAGGGATCATCTCCCCCACTGGTGAAATGCAGCCACTTCTGGAATTAAATGGGGAAAATGCTTGCCAGAGGACAGAATGATAATACTGACATGTAGATTTTACCAGTACAGGGGAAAATAAATGTTTATCAGCTATCCTTTTCACGTGATAATGGAAAATGAAATATTTTACTTGCCCATCAAAAAATTTAATCTTTAAAATTACTCCACTCATGCAAACAGGTGAAGAAAGTTTTGTAAGGCTTATATACATAATAGTTTAGATGAGGATATGAAAAAGACGAAAGGAATTTAAAAATGAGGCAGAGCATTTCTATAAGAAAAAGAGTGGTTTTGTGATTAAAGAAGCTGAATGCCATCCTAGATAATCAGACTCTAATCCTGTCTCTGCCACTGAGTCCTATGTGATGTTGAGCCGGTTATTTAAACCAACTTTTCAAAGGTGCCATTAACTGTGTGTTCTTCATTTTCTGGGTGCCAACTGACACACGTGGGGTCAAATTTTCAGAAGGAATGAGCATTCACACCAGCAACTGAAGTTGATTAAAACTTTGCTTTCAATGTATAAAGTGATATAAAACAACTGAGTACTCTGAAAATACTAGGCCATATGTGTTTCAAGCTGGACACTCAAAATTCGTAGACACCTGATAATTTTGGCATTGCAATCTCCTTGCCTCAGATCTCCACGTGTGAAATAGGGATGATAACACCACCTAATATCACAAAGCTGTTCTGAAAATAAAGTCATTACTGTCAGTGAAGCACTCAATAAGAAAATTAACAACTCTGTATTCAGTGCAGAGTTGATTGGTGTACATTAAATAAGGCCACACATTGATTAAGGAAGATAAAAGGAATTACTGAATAACTACCCAACTCAGAATGAAGCAGGGGTGCGCTGGATAAATAGTATGTAATCATGTAGTTAAAGGTTATCATAATACATATGCACAAGAAGACCAAATTAGGGTTGCACATACTTGAAACATTGCAATTTCAATGTATACATTGATATGTTGCTAGTCTGTAAACCTGCTCTTGCACATCACCAAGCCTGCCAAAGAATAGGGCAGCAAGTGTGAACTTCATCCAGGCACTGGATCAAGTGAATTCACTCCCATATAGCTATAATATTTTGCATCCCCAATTCTCTTACATTCAGTGTACTTTCAATACGGTTACTCCAACAGCACTGAGATCAAAGGATTCTTGTTCATCCCTCTGGATTCCTTCTCTCTTTCCAATTTAGCCTGTACCAAACTCATTGAACCATAATCACAGTGCATGCATGACTTATTTATAAATCAAAAATGTTTGCAGTACCATGCCAGGACTGGTAACTATCATTCCTTTGCATTCTTCTGCATATTTCTGCCATTCCAGCTCTTCCCACTGAAGCATATTGGCAATCTCCTCCTCCGGGACTAAAGGTTTGTTGCATCGTAACAAGTAGAGTAGGATCTGATGCATTGACAGCACTTCTTTCCCTCCATCTTAAAAACAGATTAAAAATATTATTTTTATTAAAATTTATTTAATAAAAATTATTAAATTTGTCCCTCCCTTCAAAGCGTTATTAAAGGAAAATAATATAGAAGTAGTAAAATGTTCAGATGGGTTAAATAAAGCACAAACTGCTCAATTAACTAATAGGAACACAAACATTTTATTGATGAATAATGCACATGCATAAGCACCTCAATTTGCTCAACTAGAAACAATAACATTAATGGTAGAAAGAATAATAGCATAAATTTTTTTGAAAGCCTCAAGTTAACTTAGTTGGCCGAATAGCTTTAAAATCTGCATGCAGAACCATAAGTTATATAGTCCAGTTACATTCTGCCTTTTTACATTTTATCATTTCCTTTTACAACAATAGTTTTAAACTGTTTAGACATTATGTGGCTTTCTGGAGGAACATTCAAGAATTTTATGGGACGTTTATGGATGCGTGCACTAAGTTATCCTGGCATTACGGACTAATATTCAGTGTTTATGGGCTGCACCTGCAGTAACGAAGACTAAAGAGTAGCCTGGGCTCATGCTGAGCTACTGTCTCTGGATGAACCAAGTACATGTGAAAACTACTAACTACTTCTGAGATGTGAAGAAATGCACATTGCCAAGACTGCGTTTTGTGACAAGAGAAAGTATAAAAAGCACCCTGACTTGGACTAAGCAGTCATTCATGACCGTGAAGACCACAAAAGTAGAGATTAATTCATAATGGTCCTGTCAGGCATTTTACTGAGGAGCTATCCACCACTCAAATTCTACATGTAAACTTGTTTGTGGAGGAAATGTTTGGATAGAAGATGAGGCATGCTACTAAGATTCCTTCAGATACGAGACTCTCAAATACTTTCCTTAAACAAAAAAAGAGTTTAATCTGTAAATATGGCGACATCATTAAGTGAAAGGATTCATCATTACAAAGAAGCAGAAATTTTCAGTCCACTTCTCTTCCATAAACTGGCCTGTTCTGGTCAAATCATAGTATGCTATCTGAAACATTCAAAGGGTCTTGTGCAAGGAGATGAGCAAAAACAAAGGTCTAAAAATATTATGATGAAAATGCTATAGCACAAAGACTGTAGTAATAGTCTGAGAATCATATGGAAAGTCTTCCTGAATCATCAGGTCAGGGTGGTAAAGTTTCAACCTCCAACGAATATAAAGAAGTAGGCAAGTGATTCTCCAATTCCAACAGGGTTAGATTGATGGAGTAAAGAAAATACTAGGATTGTGGAAGGTCAGGAACATGACCTACACTAGCAATCTTCTAGAAGACTTTCTTCAGTAGAATTAACCTTGTTCTAAATTCCAATATAAAACCTACAGCTGAGAAACATACCCAAACTCCCTTTGTAATGACAAACTACTCTTTAGAGCTACAGAAGCAGATAGAATGAGCTACACTGGCACCCTAAAATGCAAAAACAACTTCTTAATTTGAAAATATTCCCTTTATAAAGGCTGACCTCACCTGGCAACAACTAATTTATTTAATTTGGGAAGAGATAGTCCCTGAGCTGCAGCATCTAGGGTATGTACACCAAATTGCTTACTTGAACAAATATGGGGCTAATGAAGTCACAAGAAGAGAATCCATGCTGTGGTCTAAGGCCTGGGCCACACTGGGGGGCAGTGTCGAGGTAAGATATGCAACTTCAGCTACGGGAATACCGTAGCTGAAGTATCTTATCCCGACTTACCTCCCGTCCTCACCGCTCGGGATCGACGTCCGCAGCTCCCCCGTCGACTCCGCTACCGCCACTCGCTCCGGTGGAGTTCCGGAGTCGACGGGAGCGCGTTCGGGGATCGATATAGCGCGTCTAGATGAGACGCAATATATCGATCCCCGCAAAATCGATCGCTACCCGCCGATTCAGCGGGTAGTCTGGACGTACCCTAAGCCAAAGATGATGGTACTGGACCCAGTTCTGAAATCTGGCCTCTTTTAGGCTTTTCCAGTGTTCATTGTCAAAATAATGCATGTTTGTGGACTCCCACTCCGCTCACCACGGATCCCAAAGAAAATTAACTACTCCGTAATGTGTGTTTCCCTGATATTCTGAAAAATTAGGTACAGTAGATTACCGCTCTTCATCTCCGAGGCCTATGGCACTGAGCAAATATGATTTGATTAGCTCAATGTTCTGAGCCACACAATGCCTGCCATCTCAGCCATCTCATGCAGATATTGTGAAAGTTAGAAACTGTATCTCTTTAGCTCTGTTTGAAAGACATAAGACAAGAAAATGGGGGGAAGAGAAATCAAACAACTCATTTCTATATTGCTAAGAAGGCAGTGAATGAATGTGTGGGGCTCTATTGCACCAATATCTTCAAAGAAGAACTATAGATAAATAATATTCAGCAAATATATTCAGGATGATGGATTCCCATTCTGTAGAGATTAAGAAGCTCCAGGTATGTCTCTCAGAAAAAATAATAATATAAACTCACAATCAGAAAGGGATAAGATGCCTCACAATGTGGAAATACCAGTTAAGAGATGCACCTCAAAAACAACCAACCAACCAAACCTAGCAGAGTAGAACTAGACAACTTCTAACCTAGAAATAGGTTACACCTCACATAGGTCAAATCTATTTTCATTTTGTACTGAGATCAAGTGATGACCCAGAGCCACATGTGGCCAATTTTGCAAATTGCCACCAAACATTTGCGTCTGACTGAATACAATTTTAAGATGCAGGCCTGCTAAGGAGCAGCAGTGATAGATGCAGTCAGACAGCTTTTAATATCCTGACTGCAGAGGCAAGCCAAACCATGTTTGAAGCTGGTTTAGCTACAACTACGTTTACAATTTCAAATATGGTTCAAATCTCAGTGTAGACAGGGTCTTAGACATGATTCTCCTCAAGACAGATTGTTTCATGCCACATCTGCACCCTTAGTCAAAAAGCTGGAGGTACATTCTTAGAGATTATTATCTGGAATAATAATAATAAGACCAAAAGCCATTCTACTTTATCCCATGGTACTTACAGTAAGGTGGATCAGTCACTAAAGCCCTGAAGCACACTTGTTCAGCAAGCTGAAATCACTGCTGCTAAAAATAAACCCTTCTGCTAGAAGTGTCAGTGACTGTGAGAAGTGCTTCAAATGGAGATTTTTTTGGGGACAATATTAGTAATTATGTGACACCAGAAGCAATCTAGAGAGACATACTAAATGCAAGATGGCCCTTAGTCCTGTACTCTGGGGGAAGAACAGGAGAGGAGGTTACTTTCTACAAGGTCACAGAAACCCGAAATAGCAAATAAACTGAGTGCTGATGTCTGTATCCAAGGCTGAGGCAAAAAATAGAAAGGAAAGCAGAAGTTTTTGAATGAGGCAAGCAAAAGGATCCATCAGGACCTATTCACACTAGAATGAAAAGCTTTTCCGCTTGAATGGTATATGTTCTTGTAGACTCCTTCGGTGAAGTTGGAGAGCTTGAGACACTTAAGTACCTCTTCCATGTCATGAGTCATTCTGAAATAAATGCCAGGTTGGGATGGAAAGAAGTTTCCTGGTTCTGAGTGACCCAGCCATGACCAGGCTGTAACTTTATAGGATCGGGTAACTATTATCTCCAGGAGGAGAAGAAACCAGTTGTCTTTGCACCACTAAGGATCAATTAAACTTTTGTCATTTGAAGGATCAGTGGTTAAATGTATGTGAACACCTTTTCCTAAAGGATAGAGAAGTACTGTCCCTGTGGTCTATACCCCTCTCCTCCTCCACATAGCTACCAGTAACCCTTGTTTAGGAGGTAAAGCCAACTTTACGTGATATTAGGTCTCTGAACAGCCAAAATAAATAGAGGACAGCTCTCATATCAAGAATATTTCTGTGGAAATGATTCTCCTGGAAGAACCAGAAGTAGATCTCCAACTGGTATGTATTTTCGTAGCTCCACTGAAGTTATGAAAATGTATACCAATTGCGGATCTTCCCCCAGATACTGTGGGTGTGGGAAACCCCTAAGTAGGCTTTTCATATAAGAATAGACACAGTCCTTTCTGAACCAAAGACTGTTCCTTGGCTTAAGGGTTGGATTAAACCAGGTCAGACTGGTGTTGTTTTTTTTCCTCTGGTGAGTCACATCTTAATGCTCCAGAATCCCAGCTTCCATTAAAAAAAAAAAAATCAAGTCTCTAGCTCTTTTGACTGCAAATAAAATTTTCACGTTGTGGACCAAGTGCAAACCAAAGCAGTGATTCTGCCTGAACCTTCAGTCCACGTGAAGAAATAGCTATGAGGCCCATATAAATGGTTCTTCCTTGTTTGAAGAGATGCATAGGAGTTTGGAAGTCTAATTTTCATCCAACCACATGATATAAACTTACCCGGAAGAAACCTCACAAACCGTGGCATGAAATGAAATCTTGGACAACAAGAATTGTTTTCAAATGAAGGACCTTAAATAAGAAAATTAACAAAAAAAAGAATTAAGTCTATGAAAACATATTTGCAGAAACAAAGGGTAAAGTCCTGGCTCTACTGAAATCAATGGAAGCTTTGCTATTGAGTTCAACAGGGCCACAATTTCACCCAGAATATCTAAATTATCAAAACATAGCACGGTAAAAGGGGAAATAGAGATAATGTACTCTTTGGTCCACTATATAACAGAAATGTCCATGTAGGCAGGAAGAAAAAATTCTGCTTATATAATCAATGCATTAAAAAAAAATGTTCTGTAAGAACACAGGAATAAAGAATTTGCTTTTGTTTTGATTTTGTATTGTTCATTCCAATTAGTTCGTTCCAATAATAGTACTTATCTTTCTACATACTAAGGGAAAAAAATTTTCTATGTTATTGTTTCTTTCTCCTTTCCAATGATATTAGTTAAGGCTTCATGTGAAAAGGAAAGCCCAAAATGGTGTGTGACTTACAATTTTAAAAAGTAAAGGAGAGTACAATCAAAGCCAGTAATACTTAATCCAAAAACCAGATCATGCAATATATTCAATAACTAACCAAAGGAAGCATACACAAAATATTAAACTTATATGCATCTCTGCGTTACAGTAAGTATTAAATAAATCTTCATAGGAAAACCCAAGCACCAAAAGAAATTTACATATTTTAAAGTGAAGTTCTTCTGAAATTTCTCTTGTTTTAAACTTAGCAAAAGTTTAACTCTGAAATTTTGTTGTGTCACAATCTTAAAATGTATGTATTTTTCCACCTATCCTGGTAAGATTTTCAGCTATAAAATGACAGCTCAGTAAGCATAGGAATACTATGTGGCTGTCTAGGTGACACTATTTTGTAGTTTCATTGTACTACAGGACAAATGCTTTTAGTCTGTGAGCTTGTCAGGGCAAAGACAGCATTCTTTTTGACACCCTGACAACAAAGCCTCACAAACACATTATTGTGCAATAAAATAATTAACAGCTTGTTTAAAACAAAAATCATGTAGGAATAATTAAGGAAGTGTTAAATGTCTTATCCAAGAGACCTGGATGACAACTCTGAGCACTGTTAGTTTCTATACACCCACTATAACGGACCCTTATAAACTGTTTGTTCTTGGTAAAAGAAAACCGGAAACTTATCCATACTATTAAAAATTGAAAACATTCAATTCAATTTTTTTATTTCAAGTTCTCCTTTTTAAACCAAAGCATGTTTTAAAACCTAGGCATAATTACTGAATTCGTAAATAACATTTAATATTTCTGTGTGTGTATATTTTTAACTGTACAGTTACCTATAAGATTCCAGTCATAGAGTTCCAAAATATCTCTGAATAGATACAAAGAGAATAATTCAAGTCCTCTCACACAAAAATTCTGGAAAAGAAAAAGGCCAGAATATCATTATTCAAATATTTCAACACATAAATAATACAATTTGGAGATGATACTGCTCAATGATTAGTAAATCTTTAGGCATATGACTGTCTGTTATTCATTTAAGCATCACTTAGCATTTGAGGCCTCTTCTGAAAGCATGTTAATGCATATTAAGGGTTCTTTATTAAAGGCCCAAATCCACACTGAAGACAGATACTATGAGCTCAGGACTGCAAGATAATTTACTATGCACCAAAAGCCTTTCACCCGAATAAGTTAAAGAGATGATATATTTATTACAAACACGTCTGTCATAATTCCCCACTCCTGCATCTTCTTGCTAAAAAGCTTATAAATCATCATTTGTGATATCACCAGCACACCCTAAGCAACAAATAAATACATCACAAATTGAGGATTATGATTTTAAGAGCAGAGAAATTCCTCAGCTCAACTGGGAAAGAAGCCATTAGTTTTCAGCTGTCTTTCACTCTGTCTTAAAAACACTATGTCGAGTCAATATAAATTATATAAAATAACAGCTCAAGTGAATATAAATTGTATGCTTATGAAGCCAACCAAAAATTCCAAACCCAACAAAATCTCTTTGGCAAGGCTGCCTTGTTAAACAGGGTTTGCAAGCAGTGCTGTAGGCATAGGCAATTGACTAGGACTCCACAAAGACAAGTTGCCTCTTTTGGTTGCTGTCCTTTTATTACTTTAAATCAAGATTTGGAGACAGCACAGTAGATTCAGTATCAGGAAGTTAATCACACTGAGATCCACATTAATCATGTTTTGGATTTTCGGCCTCTTGCATATATTTAGATAAATCTACTGCTGAGTGACAGAAAAAGGAAAGGTAACTAAGAAAAAATATGTAAATATATGGGATTAAACTAAACATTGATCCTATCTTAGTAGTTAGTATGCAGGGTAAATCCACACCTAGACATGGCATTCCATTGCAGCAATTTACTCCACAAATTTTGCTTTATCAAAGACTGTCTTAATACAAACCACCACATTATAAACTGGAATTGCTTTGTTTGTATTTATAGGGATTTTTTTTTTTTGGCATTAGTTTAGATTAAAAGACAGCCCTGTTCTAGTGACCAGACCTCAGGGCTGGGAGTCAAAAAAGTCAAATACCAGTCTTAGGGCTAGTCTACACTGGCAACGTTAAAGCGCTCCTGCGGCAGTGCTTTAACGTGGCTTGTGTGGTCGCAGCAGAGGTTTGGGAGAGAGCTCTCCCAGCGCTCTAAAAAACCCACCTCCACGAGGAGCGTGGCTCCCAGCGCTGGGGCACTGTCTACACTGGCGCTTTACAGCGCTGAAACTTGCTGCGCTCAGGGGGGTGTTGCAGCACTCTAACGTGCCAGTGTAGACAAGCCCTTAGTTCCACCACCGATTTGCATGGCAAACCACCACCTTATTATGCATCAGTTTCCCCATTTGTAAAGTAGGCACAGATACTTACCTTATTTCATAGGCATATTGTCTGAAATATATTTGTACAGATCTTTGAAAAGTTCAAAGAGGTATGGCTAAAGCTGAGTATTGTTAATTTTATTTTCAATATATAGGGTCCTAGATATGTGCTTAAAGCTTTATGTAGAAATCATAGGTTTCCATTCAGCTATACATTCAGAGGGTGCATGAGGCTAAATACTACAGAGTTAATCCTTTAAACATATCAACAATTCATAACCTAAACTGATCTCTTGACGAATTATCGCCCTTACCTCAGGCATCATCTCTTCAATGAAATGAATTGTATAGTCAATGTTAAATCTGATTACTTTACACAGAGGAATCTGGAAGGAAAACAGAAGAGAGGTTCAGTTTGAAAGGACATATGATGCTGACTGCATCACTCATACAATTATGTTTCCTAAGAATTTCCATCTGATGAAAAGGACACGTAGTAAAACTGTTGCCTCAGTGAGTTCACATAAAGTTTGGGGCAGGAGGGAGAGAGAGAAATAGATGACTATAATAACTCCGCTTGTGAAATAACATAGGACTGACAGGAATCATTGGTCAAACAATGCCATCTACTGGAAATTATGGGTTTTTTTTCAGCAAAAGCAAAATTAACTAACAGATCTCTCTTCTCCCATTTTGAAAATATTGTATTTATAGATGAATTTATTGTGCATGGTAGAGGGTGCCAGACTGGTCTAGTGACCTCGAAGCAAAGTGTTTTTAGCCCACTACTAATCCTATTAGCCACATTGTTTTAACACATCTTTATGTAATGGGAGCATGACACGGGGACTTGCAGTACAGATTTATAGGTTTACACAAAATAGAGCTAAAAATACATATAGGGGGGAACTATACCATCTGGTAAGCCAAATATTTAATCAATTTTTAGTACATAAGCTTGCAAAGTCCATAGACTGCCTCCCACCACCCTGCTTCTTTTAGAGGGACAATGTCAACCTGATTTTTTTTTTTTTAAATTGATCAATTTCAAAAAATTGTAATTTACTAGAATACCCCTTGCAAATATTTTTCCAATATCCCTATCAAAATATTACAGAACTTTTTCTATTCTGCTGCTGCTACTGCTTATTATGATGAGGGTGTTTACAGGAAAGGACAGTAGGCAGGCTCAAAATAACTACCACACATGCTTGGGCCAAACTCTCCATTTCTCCTTCACCTTCATTTTTGACTGCAGCCTCTTCAGTTTCAGCTTTACTGTAGTTGTTACTAGTAAATACACTAGCGCTCTCAGATCAGGGCATGAGACATGTCATAATGCTAGCATATAAGACAGGAAATGCAACTGACTGTATACAAAGTGCTGTCAAACACATGAAGTAAACACACTGAAGAGAGAGAAAACTTTTTTTTTCCTGTAATCTCCATCAGTTATAGTTAGAGACTTTTTTGGGGGGAGAGGAGAGTGTTGGGATGAATTTTCATATGGAAACGTAGTCTTCAAGGCGATGGCATCCCTTTAAAGGTTTATTTTCCTTCCCCTCAGTAAAAAAGAACCCTATCACACCCCAGTAATCACAAGAATTGTACAACAAACTAGGACTCCTGTATAATACAAAATTGGCGGGGGAGGAGGATGGACAGGATTGCAGTTTTGTGCTTTCAAGGGGCTTTTGAACAGCCAGTTTTAACTTCAATTGTGAAAAATACTTTGACAATTTCTTTTTAGGTTTGTAACACTCACTACTAAGACTCCACTCAAGTGCAGCACTGAAATATTAAAAGAATATTTAAATTACACTTTCAATGATTAGTAGTGTCATTTTCACTGATCTTAAAATTTAGCTTTACAGTTTGGATTCTAAAGGTTTTGGTGTAAAAAGCAAGCAGGCAATCCAGTACACACACAATTGCATGTCTTTTTAATCCAGTGAGCCATGAGAGAACTTAAATTCTTGTCATTTTTAAGTCAACATGGCTGAAACTTTCACTATCCCTGCAAATATAAGAGATCACCTCGTAATGATCAACAATTCATGAATCTGAAGCAATTTAAGGCCCCAATCCTGCAATGGATCTCTGTACCTGCAAAGAGGCATGCTGAATTCAATTCACAGGTACAAGTTCCTGTCTGCCTGCATCTGCTTGCAGCACCGTGGCCCTGGGCTTACACTCCCTTCCTCCCCACCCAAAATACACATCTCTCACTAATGTTAATCTTTAGGCTACATCTATCAAGTATAGTTGTTACTAGGAAGATTCCAGATGCAACCATCTTTGTAGATATTCCCCCCATTATGAACTTGTTTATTCAGAAACAAAATCCCCTATAGATTACCAATATTAAATTAAGAATATGACAAATCCCTTTCTTCAAATGTATTTGATACTGGATACCTTTCAATAGAAATTAAGAATCTGGATATTAAGATATGTTACTCAACATTTGGGGAAAAAATAAGCAGTCATATTTATTTCAACAGTGCTTTAAAATATTGTGAGAGCCTATTTTCCAACAGATGTCTAAAGATGACCAAGTCAGGACTTTCTGGATCAGCTGCTTAACAGCCAGGACTATTTCCATTTGTCTTCTGTGCAGAGTAAAGAGAGCAGAAAGGGGATTCTTAAAACAGGTGACCAACTTCCAAATAACTAGGAACAAGTTTCCCATGCACAGCTGCACTTAAAAAAGCCGGAAGAATGCTATTTGTTGAATAATGTATTCAAAGAATAATGCTGTTATAAAGCTGGTTGACTAACTTCACACAAATGATGCATTATTCATTGAACATCTATGATTTGACATATCATTTTATCTAATATTTGTCCAGCTTGGCTAATAACGCAGCTTTGTTACAGAGCTGCAGGGTGCAAGTGAAGCCTCCTCAGCTATACAAATTTGTCTCATTAAAATATTTTGTTATATTATCTCCATTCTTGCAAAGAACCATGTGGATGCTACACTTAGCCATCTGCTATTTATCAAGCATATCCTGAAATGCCTCTGAAATGGCAATTCCCCCATAATTGCTGTCAAAAGCCTTACAGTGCAGCAAGAGCATTCTCCTTGTGAAGGCCTTGCCTATCTAGTATCCTGTTGATATCAGAAAAGACTGCATGGTATTGCTTTATGACGATATGTCTGCAGTAAAGAGCAATCTGTTAGAATTATCACTTGC
This sequence comes from Mauremys mutica, assembly GCF_020497125.1. Taxonomy (NCBI): domain Eukaryota; kingdom Metazoa; phylum Chordata; order Testudines; family Geoemydidae; genus Mauremys; species Mauremys mutica. Next base: position 126,367,134 of record NC_059073.1, on the reverse strand, counting down.
TGCTGACCATTTTCATATAGTTAGCAAAAAATGTACAGGAAGAAAACTGCAAACAAGGCCCCAGTAGTTTTGTGCCCAAAACACACAAGTTCCACACTAGAAGTAGGTTGAGTATCTTCAGGTATCAGCTCATACAGGGCAGTGTGAATTCTCTTTGCCTCTTGTGGAAGAATTTTCTGTAACACATTTTGTCTGTAATTCTCCAACTCATGCTTGACTTAGAGTGAATTTGTATTCTAAAGAAAAGGTGGTTCCTTTATCCTTAGTATAGTATCTTCCCAAATGAAAAAGCTTAAGTGTTTCTTTCTGCTCTATGTCCCCAAAAGTGAAAATGGAGGGACTGGGTGACAAAATTGCCTTTGAACACTAAGGGCTTGTCTACACTTACAGTGCTGCAGTGGCGCTATCTAGACCAACAGGAGAGCTTCTCCCATTGGCGGAGGTACTCCACTTCTCTGAGGGCAGTAGCAATGTCAACAGGAGAAGCCCTCTCGTCAACACACAGCACTGTCTAAACCAGAGATTAGGTTGTTATAACTGTGCCCTGGTCTACACTACAGAGATAGGTTGATGCAAGGCAGCTTATGTAGACCTAACTCTGTAAATGTCTACACTAAAACTTCTCTTCCACTGATGTAACTCGCCCGCTACACTGACTTATTAACTCCACCTCCATGAGAGATATACAGTTTAGGTCAAGGTAGTTAGGCTGACACAGTGTCAGTGTGTAGACACTACGTTTCTTACATCAACAGTTGCAGGCTTTCAGAAGCCATCCCACAATACCCCACACTGACAGTTCAATCGGTGCAAGCATTCCTGGTGAGGATGTGCACTGCTGATACAAGGAGCAAAGTGTAGACACGCATAAGCAATGTAAGTTAGGTAGACTTAATTTTGTAGTGTAGCTGTGCCCTGAGTCGCTCAGGGGTGTGGACGTAGTTACACCGACATAAATTTGTAGACCAGAGCTAAGAGAACCATCACAGCAAAAGGTTTTAGAGAATGCTGAAACCCCAATCACATTTACTTTTGTCAAGGAACAGTGGGGCCCTTTCACAGGCACCATCACTTTTCTAGTCAGCTAGACACTGTTTCTTAATCAGGTTTGGCATATCCTGTTATTTCATGTGTGACTCTACAGCGTAAACATGTTCCTTTATTTGCGTAATGAGACCAAACAAATTCAAGTTGTGAATAAATTGACAACTTGAAATCTAGTCACATTGAAAAAAATTAAAATAATCAGTTAAAATGTGTTTCCTATTACACTATAGCTGTGTTCTAGTCTCCATGATACTTGTTTTACAATCACATTTTTCTACTTTTTAAAGTGGTTCTCTCGTCGATGTTCCTATGTGAAACAACAGGGAAAAACAACCAACCAGGTGACTAGAGAGAGGAAACAGTGAAATTGATCACACACACACAGAGCTGTCAAAAGCACCAAGTGAGCAGACTGAAAAAAGGAAGACATATTCTTCTCAATCCCTTTCAATTAGAATAATCTTGGGGCCCAATCCTCTCACTGAGAACCATGCAGGTTCTGCGGGGGAGAGAATAGATGTTTCTTGTAACAATAGTAGGTATAAAATCTGTAAGCAGAGGAGTGATTTTTAAGTTGACAGTATCCCTTTGATTAATTCTTGTAAACATACAGTTCCTGGTAAGTGTTTCTATACTTCTACTCAGATCAGAATGGCAGTGATCTTTGGTTTATTTCCACTTTTCCTCAGTTGTGGGGGCTGGGTCACTTGCTGGGATCATCTGGGTATATCTCACTTAATCACTTCTCAGCAATTGTGGGGGCTTGGGCATTGGTGCATGTTGGTCCCTCCTATTCCCTGCCTGTAGTACATAATAGTCTAGTCTCCTGAGGGCTGTAATACTTGGGCATAATTTTGGTAGTTGGGTGTAGTGTGTAGGTGGTGGCCTGTGATATGCAGGAGGTCAGACTAGATGTTCTTGTGGCCCCTTCTGGCTTTAAACTCTATAACTAACTATCAGATGAAAGTACTTAGAATTTGAGAAACAAAAGGATGATGGGATACCAGGGGCACCCATTTTTGATGTAGAGTAGGATTCCATTGAAGCTGCAAAATACCTGATTTTAAATAGCCCCACCAAACCATAAAATGTATCATTTTACTAATAATTTGATGGGGAGCGGAACTGGTGTTGGAAACTACAGGAAATTTTTAGTAAACTTCTACTGAAGTCAAGGTTTTTAAAACTAGGTGATCTGAACTAATCCGTTCCCATGTTATCGGTTAAAATTATTGGTTTTCCTTTTCTATTAACTTTGTCAACTCAAAAAGTTCATCCAATTTAAATCCAATTAACAGTTTTAACAAGTTATCCACATTTTATCTCATTCCCAAATCTTGACACATGCAAAAATATTATTCTGTTGCACACTACAGCCTCAATCACAGTATGAAAGGAATACTTACCCCAATTAGTCAGGATAAAACCTGAGCCTCATTAGCACAAATGTCACCCTCCCATTTTCAAGTGAAATTGACAAGAAGCCTCTCAAAGCACATGTACTACTGATTTATACAAGTGCTATTTAAAAGGACAGAAATAGCCTGCCTTCTAGAAAAGCACTATGCATAAAATGAATATACTTACATTTGTCAGAGGGGCATGTGCAAACATAGAAAACCCTTCAAAGATATACTCATGGTCATCATATTCTATAACTGTTGGCCTGTCTGTCTAAAAAAAACCAAAAACAAAACAAGTTAAAGTTAAGATAGCCGTGGCACAACACATGTCAACGTTAAAATAAATTGAACTGGACACTTGGCTGGAATTGTTTATAAAGTACTTACTAAGAAGTTTGTGGGAGGTGACACTGTAATTCGATAGTGGTACAGTCTTCCAGCATTGTTGGTCATGGGGCGACATGGCTTAATAGGCTTTCAGAGAAAGATTCATAAAATTATGTGCAGAGTCAAGGTTAATTTAAATAAAATGAGTGAATAAAACACTTTTAACATCCATGAAATGTTCACTAGAAAAAAAATAAACAAAACAGGTAGCCATAATTAAGTATTCTGGGAGGAGAAGGGAAGTCATATCATAATACATTTTTTATTTAACTTCAGAAACATATACAGGGATATTATTCTGAGAAAAATGTAAGTGCAGTTCATACATTCTCCATATTGTTATGCACCTCACTTGCATACAGAAGCCAGTCATCTAAGTGTTCAGATGCTTTTCTTTTTCATATAATTTCATTTTAGGCAATTAATTAAAAAAATTATAAAGATTATACTTCTATTTTTCATTGGACAATCTCAATTCACTACAAAGGTAAGAAGGTATCTTCACTTGACAAGTGGACAAACTGAGGCATTAAACAGATTAGTCCAGCATCACACAGTAAATCAGCATCAGAAACGGACAAAGAACCTAAGTCTGCCAGTGTCCTGCTTTAACTAGCAGACCACACAGTCTTCCTATGAAAAACACATAAATGGCTATGTCTAAATGTAGATAGGTCTGCATGTGGTTCAGTGGAATATAAGGTTCCCAAGACTCATATTTTCAGGTTCTTCTGAAGTTCTCAGGTTAGTGGGTAAAAATACTCACCAGCAACTAGATTAAAGGAAGCCCTTATAGGATCTGTTTTCTGCTAGGTTCTCAGTGCTCTGAGGCTCACACCAGATTAAGAGAATCTATAATGGGCTTTTATGAGCCCCCAAAATTCCCAGCATCCTCATCTTTAGGGGCAGCTACCTCCTCACAGTGAGTCAGTCAGATTTCAAAATTTTCACCTACTAAAATTGTTTCTCCTTCAACAAAATTTACTGTTGTGTGAGGGGATGAGGGAAATTAATCTATGTCTAAAATAGTTTATTACAAGCTTCAGTCTGGAGTAATTTTCTGAGACAGGGTAATAAATCCATGAAACAGAAATGTTCATGAATCCTGAAACGCAACAAAGCAGAGAGAGCAGCTGCAGTTAAAAAAAAAAAAAAAAAAGGTGGGGGGAAGAGGGGGAGACAAAAAAAGCGGTAAACAATTATTTTGATTTTTATTTGGAAAGTCACACAGAGAAAATGATAAAAAAAAAACAGTAGAACCTCATGAATGACCAATTTCATGAATGATCAGTTGGTCAATAAGATGGTCAATTTTATGAATTCTTCAATCACCAATTCGTTTATAAAATAGGGGCTGAACAATACAGATACATTTTAAATCAAGAATGTAGGATTAAAAAAACAACAACAAATTCTTGAATGTAATTTCTTGGGGAAAAGTTAACATGGTTTTTGTAAAGGGAAATCATGCCTCACCAATCTACTACAATTCTTTGAGGGGGTCAACAAGCATGTGGACTAAGGGGATCCAGTGGATATAGATATTCAGAAAGGCTTTGACAAGGTCCCTCACCAAAGGCCATTAAGCAAAGTAAGCTGTCATGGGATAAGAGGGAAGATCCTCTCATGGATCGATAACTGGTTAAAAGATAGGAAACAAAGGGTAGGAATAAATGGTCAGTTTTCAGAATGCAGAGAGGTAAATAGTGGTGTCCCTCAGGGGTCTGTACTGGGACCAGTCCTATTCAACATATTCATAAATGATCTGGAAAAAGGGATAAACAGTGAGGTGGCAAAATTTGCAGATGATACAAAACTACTCAAGATAGTTAAGTCCCAGGCAAACTGAGAAGAGCTCCAAAAGGACCTCACAAAACTGGGTGACTGGGCAACAAAATGGCAGATGAAATTCAATGTTGATAAATGCCAAGTAATGCACATTGAAAAACATAATCCCAACTATACATATATAATGATGGGGTCTAAATTAGCTGTTACCACTCAAGAAAGAGATCTTGGAGTCACTGTGGATATTTCACAGAGAACATCCGCTCAATGTGCAGTGGCAGTCAAAAAAGTGAACAGTATGTTGGGAATCATTAGGAAAGGGATAGATAATAAGATAGAAAATATCATGTTGCCTCTATATAAATCCATGGTACGCCCACATCTTGAATACTGTGTGCAAATGTGGTTGCCCCACTTCAAAAAAGACATATTGGAATTGGAGATGGTTCAGAAAAGGGCAACAAAATGATTAGGGGTATGGAACGGCTTCTGTATGAGGAGAGATTAATAAGACTGGGACTTTTCAGCTTGGAAAAGAGACGACTAAGGGGGAATATAATTGAGGTCTATAAAATCATGACTGGTGTAGAGAAAGTAAATAAGGAAGTGTTATTTACTCCTTCTCGTAACACAAGAACTAGGGGTCACCAAATTAAATTAACAGGCAGCAGGTTTAAAACAAACAAAAGGGAGTATTTTTTCCACACAACACAGTCAGTCTGTGGAACTCTTTGCCAGAGGATGTTGTGAAGGCCAAGACTATAACAGGGTTCAAAAAATATCTAGATAAATTCATGGCTATTAGCCAGAATGGGTAGAGATGGTGTCCCTAGCCTCTGTTTTCTAGAAGCTTGGAATGGATCACTTGATGATTACCTGTTCTGCTCATTCCCGCTGGGGCAAATGGGATTGGCCACTGTCGGAAAACAGGAGACTGGGCTAGATGGACCTTTCTTCTGACCGAGTATGGCTGTTCTAATGTTCTTAATGTTCTCATAAAACAAAAAGTTTTCTATTAAAACTGATGTGCTCTAAAGCTCTTTGTATTTTAAGGGAAAACAAGAAAATACAACCACGATGTGTCGGTTACCTCTACAGATAAAAATAGTGAGACTTCAGCAATATTTTTTTCCACAGGAAGGTTGCTATATCATAAGAAAAGTAGCACTTTTGTGTAATTTTATTCCAATCAAAAAAGGGTCAAAACTTAACAAATCATCTAGCAGTTTCTAGTGGAGACATGTTTCCATGTTGAGACAATTGCATGTCTTGCTACTATCAGCAAGCAAGTAACTAATTTATTCACTTTCCCTTTACACCAGCGGTCCCCAACCTTTTTGGCACCAGGGACCGGTTTCGTAGAAAAAAAAATTTCTGCGGACCTGTGGGATGGTTTTGGGACGATTCAAGCGCATTACATTTATTTTTGTACTTTTATTTCTATTATTATTGTAATATATAATGAAATAATTATACAACTGACCATAATGCAGAATTAGTGGGAGCCCTGCCCCCTATCTGACCCCCACCCATTTCCTGTCCCCCCGACTGCCCGCCCCCCTCAGAATCCCCGACCCATCCTGCTTCTTGTCCCCTCACCATCCCCCAGAGACCCCCACCACCCTGGGACCCCACCCCTGCTCCCTGTCCCCTGACTGCCCCAACCCCTATCTCCCTTCCCCCCGCTGAGTCCTGACAGACCCCTCCCGGAACACCCACAATCCAACCCCCCCATTCCCTGCCCTGATCGCCCCCCCCAACCTCCGCCCCCTCTCTGTGCCCTGACTGTCCCCAGGACTCCCTGCCCCTTAGCCAACCCCGCTGGCCCCAGCCTCTTACCCCCAGCTCCCCGCTCACCCGGAGCCTCAGCGCCTCGCCCGACAGCTGCAGCGTGCCTCCGGCGGGGCCTGAGCTCCGTCCCGCTCAGAGCCGCGTGGTGAGGGGGCGGGGCTGTGAGCTCCACGCCGAGCGGAGGCAGCTGAGCTCAGCCCGGAGCTCGCAGCCCCGCCCCCTCACCACGCGGCTCTGAGCGGGGCAGGGCTCAGGGGCCCCGCCGGAGACACGCCGCTTGATGTGCTAGGGGTCGGTTCGCGGCCTGGTTCCTAACAGGCCGTGGCCCGGTACCGGTCCGCGGCCCGGGGGTTGGGGACCCCTGCTTTACACACCTCCTCTATAGGAAGACTCAGCAGAAACATAACTTGTGCATCTCCTTGATATCTGTGACTCAGTGGTAGTTGATGCTTTTTTGTTATTAATTTAGCTGCATGTTTCAGAAACTTTAAGAAGAAATTGGCTAGTGCATAGGTTCAGCAACTATTTTCCCTAGTTTTTATATGGAGTTTCATTACAGGTAGCACATCCTAAATGTGAAATTACACAATCGGTAAGAAATCTGACTGATTTAATATGACACCATAGTCTACTCTAAAACAATAACTTCCTCCAATTTATGTCAGAGCAAAACAAGTACCTGCCTACTGCTGACAATATGGCATTTATAAGTGCAATATTCGAAACTCGTTACCTCTTCACCAGGATAAATGCTGTGTCTTATTCCTGTTCGTCTGGCTTTAGCACTGCATTTGCACAGTGGTCCATCATTCATCTGTCAAAAACAAAATAGGATTCTGTTTTTATTGAAAAAAGACAAGAGACGATGTCTGGAAAAGCATTTTGGTTTTAACATCATGAATGCTGATGCTTCAAAGAGCCTGTCATACTTACAAGATTTATTGGTTTTAGAACATCCACTTAAGCAGCAAACTGTTTGTACAGACTGATATAAGGAAACTGCACAACAGCATTAGACTGTTATTGTTTTTTGTGCAGTGTAAGAAGGGACACCAACGTTAGCAGAATGACACCACTGCAGTATCACATGTAAGGTATAGCCTTTCCATTTCTTATTTATTAGAACAATCTGCTATGTGCAGCCAATAACCCTGCACTTTATATATTCATGGACTTTATTTTATACACAAGTAGTTCTACTGAATTTAGTTGGCGAAATAATGGTCCTACGTAATTTGACTACAATGAGGCCAGGATTTCACCCCATGTATGCAAAATTAAGCAAGTATAAACGTTTGTAGGTTTGGGGTCTTATTTGGTACTTTAGAGACATAACTGGAGTACTTCAAAAGATGCCTGAAACATAGATTTTTTAAAAAAATATGGCCATTTCTGAATTATGGGATGAATATACCAAATAACTCTGTCAAGAGGGGCATTACATACAATATAAAATTGAAACTTACCTTCTTTTTACCTCCAAGCCCTGTGAAGTCTGGGCCCACTGCAGGCTGGCAGTTCCGGTTAGTGCAACACCCTAGCATGCTTTCTGGCTGTGACGTCACACCCACCACAGAACCCCGGTGGAGACCGGAGCCCACCTACAGAAGTAGATTAAGTCCCCTTTTTTTTCCACCCCTTTACAGTTTTGTAAAGTTTTAATTATTATATTTTATACCCTGTAAGGTATAAATATATTTTAAAACTTCAAAAAACTGCAATTGTGTATAAAAACCCACCATGGGACTCCCCTTACCTTTAGAAGCAGTCTGCAGGTCCCAACAGAGCTCCGTGGTGGGGGAGACATCCTCAGCCAACAGAGAGAAGGCTAGGGTGTCTCAGTGACAGGGAGCCAACAATGAACAGTGGGAATGGACTCCATATGGCCTGGAGGGGAAAAAAAGGCAGCCCAGTTTTAAGGTTAATCTATTGACTGTTTGGCTGACATCGTTTTCCTCTTAGATTTTGTCATAACACATACATGCAAGGGGGCTTAAGATGTAGTGCGCATTTCCTCACCTTTGGGTGTTTAACTGTGCATCCTTAATATCATAGTGATGTGGTATTTTGCTCTTATACCGTTTGACACATACTTTGGAATCCTTCAAGAACAAGTGTGCTAAATAAACATTAGCAAAATATTCTCATGTCAAGACTAAGCTGAAAGCACATTTTCTCACTTGCCTGTATATCTTACATATCAGAGACAAGAGAGAGAAATAATATAATAAACCCTCAATTAGTTCAACACTTCATGAAAATCAGGGCCCTCCAAGGTGTCTCAAAATCACAAGCCACTTTTGAAAATCTTGGCACTTACTCTTATTAAATAGTATTTGAATATACCACCTTAAGTGCATGCCTGGGGATTTACATAGAAGCTAGGTCACCAGTAAGGCCCAAAGGTGCTTGCAATGTATGTTAGATACAACATGACATGAATTAGGGATAGATGACAGGCAAGAAAGGAGAGTGGTTTACACAAAAATTACGCTGTCAGGCTTTTTTGTTTGGCTTGGGATGTTTTTTGTTTGTTTTTTTGGCAAGACTTGCTTGACGTTCATTCCTGTTTTGTGGGAGTGAGGGTCTGTAAAGCATTTTGGGATATCCACCCAAGGCATTTATAAGCCTACCACTTTGGAATACTGACCAAAATTATGGGAAAGCACACTATTCAAAATAAAATTGTTCTGTACCGAATAAAACTCAGAGATAAAAAGTATGTCATTGGCAAGGCCATCATGACTTTTTTGGAACTTTTTTCAGATGTCCCTTAGGAAGAAGTAACTCAAGGTAAATTCATGGAAATAACCATGCATTTCTGATACTGTTCACTTCATGGCCCTTCACCTCTCTCTATTTGGCAAACATTTTATACTGAGGATTCTATTATATTTGTTTGAAAAACACAGCTTTTCAAACAAAACTCGTACAACATAATTTTCACAGTTAAATATCTCAACAGTTTTATAATTTTGGGTTGTGTTTTATTTATTTATTTTTTTAACCCTAGGAGCATAAATGAGACCTCATAATGGAAGTGTCAACAGATCTTTGAATTCTCACGGCAGCAATGTGCATTGCAGTATCTTCTGCCATCATAATTTGTGGCCTTCTAGTTTCATGCCTCAAATAAAAGGCAGGAAAAACTAGTTTACTGGGGGTGCCACTTGACAAGGAATTAGAAGGAACCATAAAAGAGTTAAAAAAGAAAGATGGAGATGGCAAATTTGCAAAGAACCGCCTGATCTCTGTGTAACATATATATTCAAACAACATTTCATGAGCTCACCAATTACATTTAACGAGGACTATAATCTGCATGCAATTACAGCAGAACCATTAGGCAAGAAATTAGGAGCATTAACAGCATATTTAAGGCATTATTTATCATTATACAGTAAGAGCTTTTAGGAGAATCATTTGTAAAGCAGCTCTACAAGCTCTCTCTCCCTCATCCCGGCATTTATCTTTGTGCCTCTATTGCTAGGCTAACAGAATAGCACCATTACATTGCTAGTAATGCAGAGTTTACAAATACAGTCAAATATGATTCAGGGTGAAGAATCTCTAGGGTTCTAATTGAACTCCTGAGATTGAAAGTAATGTGCACTGAACAACAATAAAATATAATCTAGAAAGGATGAAAAAAAAATCAATTTGCACAGGAGACAACAGGTGTCATCTAGTATATTCTGATCTGTAGATTTGAATGGCTCCCAGAACAAACCTTTAAAATACACAGTGAATATTCTTCACACAATACCTGTCCGGGGTCATTGTACCAGAGCTCCTCATGCAGACGATCAGGGTGAGCTTTTTTACGCTTAATTTCCGCAATAACGTCAAACACTTCAGAATCTGAACTGCTAGAACAGCTGCTATTGTCATCCGAGTCACAGTCAGACTCACTGGAGCTCTCTGGTTCAAACGTAAAAATAAGGTTAGTTGAAAAGAACCCTCATTCATTCTTTTCCAAAACAGCGAGGAATTTTCTAATATCCAAGCAAGCATCATATAAATCTGAAAATTATCAAAGACTTATATAAATTCAGAAAAAAGAATGAGGAGTACTTGTGGCACCTTAGAGACTAACAAATTTATGAGAGTATAAGCTTTTGTGGGCTAAAGCCCACTTACTTCAACAGATGCAGGCAGTGGATGAAGTGGGCTTTAGCCCACAAAAGCTTATCCTCAAATACATTTGTTAGTCTCTAAGGTGCCACAAGTACTCCTTGTTCTTTTTGCTGATACAGACTAACACGGCTGCTACTCTGAAACATAACATTCGGAGTGGCTCTTATGAATCCTAGGACAGCAATTAAGTTTTAATTTAAAGAGTGACAGTAAATACTAAGATTATTGAAAGTTGCATTAACTGAATTTGTTTGCCCACACGAGTGGAATAATCTGACCAGTTGACTAAGAGAGCAATTCTATGCTCTCTTGGTCAACTTGGTAAATTCAGAAGAGCACTTTTTATGCTCCCAATCACAATTGTTTGAAGCTAAAGGACTGCAAGGAAGAGGACTATGAATTTATAATCCACACAAGTAAAATCTTTAAAAAAAAAAAAAAGACCGAAAACATGTACATTGCATCTATATTCATGACCATGCACACTGAAGGTCAACTAAACAGAGCTTGTTTCTTTTCAAGTTGTTTCAGGTTCACATTAGTTATGGTAATAGTACTGCATATATTTGTGTTTGTAACCAAGATTATTTAATTTTTTTGTCGATAACCATTAACCAATTTCTCCCCCCCGCCCACTCCCTGAAAAGGGTGTATGCAAAAAAGGAATGTTCCCGGACCTGTAAGTTTAAATTGGCGAATTGAAGGCCACACAATAGTTCAGAATTCAAGATGTCCATGGAGAGCTCTAGCATTTTATGGAGTGGGATTAGCTTTTCACAAGCTGGTGATAGTTTAGGAGTTTATCAGAAATTTCCTTAGTCATTTAAAAAAACAAAAACAAATAAAAACCCTGCCTAAAGGGAGAGCTAAACTTAATTCCTCTGAAATCCCAGTATTTCTAGGACTATTACAGGACTCTTATTTTTTCCTTCTTTTTGCTCTGGTTCTCTGAAGGAGATGTTTCCCCCTCCAAATGACATTACATGCAGTAACCGAAGCAGAAAGGAGCCGTTTTCTGTAGTGGAAATTTAACACCTCCTGCCAAACCCCATATAAGTAGGCTTTAAAGGACTGGACTTTTATCTGTAAATGTTGGTAAATATTGATTTCACCATGCACATACAAATCGACAAAAAAAAATCTATTTATAATAATCAAAATTTACCAATAGGCAAGGGAAGAAAAATGTTGCATGAGAACTTATCAGAGTTTGATTTAAGGCAATTTACTTTGTATAATTTGACATGTGATATTGACAATTTGTGCTTTGATTGCTAGAAAGCTTTAACATTTTGAATCTCTACATCTACAGTCATTAAATAACTCCCATTATTTTCCACAACTGTAAAAATTTAAATCACTAAAAATAAAATTAAATGCTTAAAACCCATAGTTTTGCGCAAGTGTGAAAAAATTAAATGGATAAAATTTCAAAAAAATGCTTAAATACAAACATCAATACGAGCCATCAAAGTAGTAAAAGAATAAAAATTGAATCCTGCCAAGCCTACGTTTGAATCAGGCTGTGGGAAAGGCTCATGCTGACACCACAAGAGAGTGCAAACATACAAGCCCCCATGTCTGCATGGCTAACTGATTCAGGCTGCAGACTGGAACAGTGGTGAAAGCCTTTCTGTGCCCGCTAGGCAACTGACTGCATACAAGTCCCCCTCCTCACTGCCAACAGCACCATCCATGGTGCCCAGGGAAGGCATGAAACTATTCTCCCGCAGGGGCTAAAAGATGTGCAGGCTTTTCAATGGGCCCTCCACTCTATATAAACGGCACAGACCAAAAAGTACATTTACTATGTTTAGAATAGTTAATACATTTTTTAAATTAAAAATCCATATCTATTTCTGTGTCTCCCTGGGATGTCATTTTACTTTGCTAATATCTCACTGATTGTATTACGCTATATTTATGGCAAAATAACATGAAAAAATAAAGATACATACATGACTAGGCTCACTTTTGAGCAGCTCAGTTGTTTACCCATCATAGATATAAAACTTGAATAAAAAAATTTAACCTCAAGCTACCTTGATATAGAGGTGAACGTCACTAATTAACTCCAAGGACTGAGCGAGACACTGGAAATCACTGAAGTTTAATAAATAATAAGCAAGGGCCCAACAATGCTCCTACTGAAGTAAATATAAAAACTGCAAGGGGAGGAAGACAGGGTCCCTAGTAAATAAATGCAAAAAGGATAACACCACAAGTATGTACTTGGGCTCATTTATCTTTACTGTTTATCATCTAAGTTCTAGTTATGACATATCATATTTTAGCAAATATACTGCAGTACAAAATTCTCAGCCTATGAACCATCACTATGTAAGTTAAAATGTATTTCAAAACCCAGTACTTCTGAACATAATGAAACCATCAAGATGTGCAGTGTGAGACTAATCCACAATGGGAGTGCAGCAACTCTCACCATCATGTAGGATTAGGATCATAACCATCCTTAGATACCATGTGAATTTATGATTGTTCTCCTTGTCTTCCCTTTCTACCTATTTGAGAGACCATCACATTGTATCTTTCCTAAAATTAGACTGTGAGCTCTTCAGAGCAGAGACCAGGTCTCATTTGATTTGTGACTGGCTTAACATGTTTTTGGGTGCTAGACAGACAAAGAGCAAACGTGTTTTACAAAAATTGACTTCTGAGCATTCTGAGACTTATTATAGCATTCCTCTATTCAATCTTTGCCCTGAGCTGGGGAGTGACCAACAATATTTCATGCAGAGTAATGATGGGCTAATTAGCAAGTTTTTTACTTCATGTTAAACAGAGAGCCACGGTAAAACAGTATATGTTTAAAATCCATATGCCATTTCTTCAATCATCTTTCAATTGTACTTGAGCAATGATCTTATTTTCAGCTGCCACAATAGCCTGCAATTTGACACTTTAAAGATAACGCCTAATACACAAAGGGTGCGGTTTTCAAAAGCACCCAGTGTTGACCTAATTCCACTCCCACCGAAGGCAATGGTAAGACTCCCACTGATTTCAATGGGAGGACAGTTAGGCTGATGCCGAGCGCTTCTGAAAACACCACCCAGCATATATTCACACAAAAGAACACACAAACTGATATAAAGAATGTAGTCACTGTTCATTACTCGGTTTCAGGTCTTCGCCAACGTGGCATTTACCTAAATCCTCATCGAGTTTGGTCTTGGGTGGCTCCCAAGGTGGTCGGGCTGCTTTGGCTTTTGCTTGTCGCTTTCCTAACTCCTCCTCAAACCTTTCATACAAATCTCGGAGCCGACTTGTTCCAACCACCGTGGAGTCCCCCTGATAATGACAACAAACCAAAAATAAAACAAACAGAAAATTTAAGGAGGCTGTGATGGGGTATAACTGCCCCGCACTGGACAGGACAGGGTTAACACCATACTGTGGGCTGTGGAAGCCATGCCCCTTTGCCCCAACTGAGACCCCAGTACAACAGTGAGCAGCCCAGCCCAGTCTGGGCTGACCATCGAGGACTACTCCTGAGAGCATTCTGCACCAAAAAAATTAAAAATTATGCTCCAAAATAATAAAAATGCTGTGCACAATATTTTAAAATTCTGCAAATTGTATTTGTCAAATAAATGTGGAGGCTCCAGCATGGCATTGGGGAGCACAGGCCACTGGCTGCACAGAGGTGGGAGTTTGCAGAGCTTTCTGCAGCAGGGACTAGCAGCTAAGGCTGGCGCACAGTAGGAGCCACCAGCCAGGTTTTCACCAGTCCCGCTGCCTGCCCAACAGTGATTTACCTCTCTGCCGGCTGTCCTGGGCCGCCGAAAGATACTGCTGGGGAGGGTCACATGACCACGGTTGTGGCTTCCCTTTGCTTCCCCATCAGAAAGTCATTTTTTCTGTGAGGAAGCAAAGAAATTTGCAGGGGACATAAATTCTGTGCACACACAGTGGCACAGAATTCCCCCAGGAGTACAGAATGTGGGGGGAGGGATAGCTCAGTGGTTTGAGTATTGGCCTGCTAAACCCAGGGTTGTGAGTTCAATCCTTGAGGGGATTGAGCCATTTAGAGATCTGGAGCAAAAATCTGTCTGGGGATTGGTCCTGCTTTGAGCAGGGGGTTGGACTAGATGACCTCTTGAGGTCCCTTCCAACCCTGACATTCTATGAATGTGTGTTGCGGGCTCCCACTCAGGATCGACCCAGACCACAGAGGCCAGACACACTGAGACCCAGGCAAATACCTGGCTACCCATGGAAGCCCACTAGGGAAAGGAGTCGTCAGGAACTTCGCCGGTCAATGACCCTAGAGATACAGAGGACCTGTGGACTACAGCACAGGAAGACAGGGTAGGAAGCAGCCCAGGGGAAATAGACATTGATCCGATTGTGGAACCAGGAACAGAGTCAGTGTGTTTTGAAGGGATCCCCCCTGACTCCATGGCGGATACACTCGCTGCTGATAGGGCCCTGGGCTGGTGGAATAGGGAGGGCGTGGGTCTCCCTACCCTGGCCACCAACCCACCCCTGGGTGGTGAGCCACCCCCTGCCTGGCTGTACGGGGAGACTTTGGCAAACCAGTAAAGTGCCTGAAACCACTATGGCTTATTGTTAAAGGAAGCCTAGTCAGCAAACTGTAAATTGGCCATTCAGCAGTCTCAGCTTGACCAAGGCAGGAGGGGAGAGGGTTTTGGGGTGCCACAGAAAGGGCAGCTTGACCCCGCGCCCTTCCTGATAAGAATTGTGTTGAAGTTGCTGATATATGCATTTTAAAAGAGCAGGATGTGCCCCAGGAGTGTCTATTGGGATCTCAAGGCTGCAAACTCTGGAAGAACCCACATCTGGTTAATCAATAATCAGAAGGAGCCTCTTGCTTGCCCATTGGAACTGCTTGCTTTACAAGTTTTCTTTAAGGGACATGTCATTCTATTACTAATGTATAAATAAGAGAAAAAGCTTGAGATAGTTGGACTCATTTGGGGACCCTTTTTGGACTCTCCCTCTGGATACATCTTGCGGTTCCCACCGGCAGACAGAAGATTTGGCCACTGGAAGCCTCCACTGTTTCACTCGAGAGCCACACTCAGCTTTGGTAATTATCAAGGGTTGGAGGTGTTTTACTAACTTGTTGCGGACGTGTGTAAGTGTTTGAGACTAAGTAAAGTGTAGCGTTAAGTGAAAGTACTCTTGTGTTGTTCTGTTTGTGCCAGCCATCTATCGGTCGGACGGCCGTGTCCCCCGATTTATTTCCTGACACCACCTCACACAGAGTAACAGTTACCAAGAGCTTTGGGTTGAAAGAACCCTGGGTAACATGGCCACCAGGCCATACTGCCCCACTTAGACAAGCAGTCCTATTGAGTTCAGCCTCAAGGCCATACTGCCCTGCACCAAAGGGTGGCCCCATCAACTTCGGCTATTAGGCCATCCTGCCCTGCATCCAGGATAGTTCTCCTGACAGGGCATACTTGCCCTGCGACAGAGGCTTTGCAATATTAATGTCTTAAAATATGGTGTGGTTTCATCATTCCAGAATGAACAAATGAAAAAAAATCAACAAAACAACAAACATTTCCTAGAAACGGTCCAGTGTAGCATGGGAACTTCGTATAAAATCACTGGGACATATGCAAAGGCATCCTTTCACCAGCTGACCCTGACGATAGAGAACTGTATTCAACTGTACACTGTAGTTATTGGTAGAGCCCTGTGCGGAGACAAAATCGGCATCTGCATCTGATCCGTGATCTGCAAACATGGTCCACAGATATTCACAGATTTGCAGGCCTCTAGATACAAAATTTGGATCTGCATCCATCCGCTATCCACAAACATGGTCTGCGGATATCTGCACCTGCGGATTACATTACCAAAATACAAATAACTGAAGAGTGATGAAAATAAAACTGGAGGGAAAAGAAAATTTGGGAGCATTAAGCATTGGATAAAACAAAAATGTAAAGCTGTTAAAATGCTTGTAGTAATCATTGTATACAAGGATAGTACATAGTAACTGAGGGATCTTCATAGACGTACCACTTGATCCATAGGGTCATTTGAATAGTAGCTTTCTGAATGGGTACAACGAACCCACACAGGCTTGAGCAATTCTTCATCTTCCTCTTCATTTTTTTCTGAAATGATCTCCTCTGGCTCTTTGTCTTTAATAGCGGTATAACTCTTCTCTTTACTGGCACTCTGATTCTCTGACCACCTCTCTCTCTCCTCCTCCCATCGAGGCCTCTTTCTCTCTCGGCTGGGGGATCGGCTTCAATGGGAGAAAAGAAAGAAAATCAATCACAAATTGTTTTGTTTTTTAATATTGATATAGTTATAATACAAAATGAATAGTTTACTTCAAATCAATAGGTCATTTTACCATATGACTTGTAGTAGAGTTCACTTGGTATTTCCTTATTTTAAGAGGTTAACTTTCAACAGTAAATATTAGCTTTTGGTACAAATCTAGTATATGGAGTCACTTAGCAGCAGCTCTGGAGTTAAGACTGAAAGCCCTTTGTAATTTTAAGGCCTATTTTTGACCACACTGTAACTCTCAAAAAACCCTCATTTTAGCCTAAAAATGCTTATTTTTACATCAAATGAGATTTGGAGGGGTTTTTTTTGGTTTAGTTTTGTTTTAAAGGTTTGAAGCAAATCAGCCATACTCTGAAAAAGTAAACATTTTTGTTTTGATTTTTTAAAAAAGGGAAGACTGACATCAAAATTTTATCAGCATGAGTATGGAATGGTCATATTATTCACGTAGAGAGAACCCTTTTCCACCACATCAGATTTTCATATATTCCCTATTCACTCTGTGTAATATGTGAAAACTGTCTTAGTAGTGTTTTAGGAAGTTTTCAAAACATTATTGGGACTATTTTTTGTATCCCTCCACCTATAAAACCAATAAAGCTAACATAA
The DNA here is from genome assembly GCF_020497125.1 of Mauremys mutica. Classification (NCBI taxonomy): domain Eukaryota; kingdom Metazoa; phylum Chordata; order Testudines; family Geoemydidae; genus Mauremys; species Mauremys mutica. The sequence goes on along the minus strand of NC_059073.1, from coordinate 126,349,672 downwards.
GGCCAGCTCAGACAAAGCCATAAAGACCTCTAAAATGACCTAAAACAGTTATTCTACATGTAACAATGGGTACCCTTATAGGCTAGCAGTGAGTGCTAAGGGACTCCCACTGTGCAGCAGGGAAGTCCACTGTCCAATGGTATAATTTTCCCGTTTCTAGCTTTGAAGGGCCTCAAGATATCAAACTTCAAAGTCATGACATTTTCATATAAAGGAAAGCTGTTACAAGGCCAGGACTGAATCTTGTCCGTCCTGAGGCAAATATATGTACATGTACACATGCACAGCCTGATAAGACTTTCAAGATCAAATATCCCATCTTACCTCCCGGTTCTTTTGTAATCTTTTTTGTAGGACCTCTCTGAAGATGGCGATCCTCGGCTATCACGATGCCTATGTCTTTCCCTCTCCCGTTCCCTTTAAGAATTTAAAACAAACAGGTTAAACAGAAAATCCTGAATTTTGTAAATACTGTTCCTGAAACAGCACAGAACCAGTTTTAAGTCAATTGTCAGCAGTGTTGTAAGTTGTGTGTTCCAACAGTTAGATTCCACGAAACCTGAAAGCCTTGTGGTGTCAATCTATTCCTCAAGAAATTTATGACAGACAGTCCCCTCCACCTTCCCTGCTCTCATCATAAGGCCATCTATCTTAATAGCCCATTAATTTATTCTCAGTATAGACAGCCGATATTGTATACCATCGAGTCACTCCCTTTCTGCCTGTCATTCTTCTGTTATAAATGAAAGGCCTGCTTACTCCACCTGCTACCATTCTCTTTCACTTAGAGACTGAGCAAGAAACTATTCCACACACAATAACTTCAGAATTGCAGCAATAATTCAAACACATTTCTCATACAAGCCCTCTGACCTTCATAGCCACCTCAGAAGTGCATACAAATAAACTAAGATCACCAACAAAAAAATAGATGTCTCCATAGCCTAATGACTATGACCCCCATCCTATGAACACTTATGCATGAGTAAATTTACAGGCACAAGCAGTCCTAAACACAACCACTCCCAATGTTCTGTAGCTGGCGGCCTTCACTCACTAGCATAAACTGGCACTTTTTACAAGCACTGTATCTGCATGACAGCTTACAAAATAATATTTTAGAGTTTTCTCCAAGATGCTTTTTTAAAGAAATATTCAGTTGAAGTAAAAAAAAAAATCAGATCCAGAAGAAAGCTCCTGCAGTTGTTTTCTGTTGTACTGAGAAATGCGGTTTACACGGATACTTCTCAGATCATCCTCAACCATAGGGTGACCAGATAGCAACTGTGAAAAAACAGGACAGGGAGCGGGGGGGTAATAGGCACCTATATAAGAAAAAGTCCCAGAAAATGGGACTGTCCCTTTAAAAACAGGACCAGATGTCACCCTACTCAACCATTAACCAGTTATTATCACAATTCCAACATTGTAGTTGCCATTATACAACCAATATCTAAGCCACAGTTGTTACAACATTTAAAAACAATTTCTTGGGGCAATTCTTAGAAGAAACCAGAGATCTTAAGCCTTCCCAGGGCAGGTTTGGAGATTGTATTTCAATGTTCAGGGCTTCAAACGTTTAGCTAAGTAGCTGTAAAATTTAAATCATGGAATTCCATGGTTTATTGTTTTTCAGTGATTTCCACATCAAATGCACTCCATTTATAAATAAAAATATATTTCCCCTCAACAGTAAGCTCAACCTGGGCTCCTTCCTCCTCACACATCACCATCAGGAAAAAAAGTTCTTGTGGACCCAATTTGGCCATCAGTGACACAGATGTTAACTCACTGCTGTCAGTCAGATTGTACAGACGTAAAAAAGTTAATAAATAACCATGTTGATGCACAAGAAGGAACAGACAGATGTCTACCATAGCTGGGCTGGCTCTGCAGGGATAATAGGAATTTGAATCAAAGTTAACAACATACACACACATTCTGGTATATATTTTTATACACGTGCACACAAAAAAAATCTTGTAACCTTATGAAGTATGCACAGCCAAACAAATTTAACACATACTATGTACCCCTTCTGCACATGGACCCCCTTTCTTCATCTTTCCTTGTTGTGTTTTGTCTAAGTTTAGAGCATATGATCTCCAGAGCAAGGCCTATGCCATCTGATTTGTTGGTTAGCTCTGGATCAAAACAAATCAAAGCAGGAAAATCTTTTCTGCCATTAAAAGTGAACAGATATGACACCAAAAACACAGGGAAACCAGATTTCAGTGGCCTTAAAAAGTTATGAATCTATGGGCAAAAAGCTACCATTTTAATATACCTTCTTTCTGAGTAAAACTGAACTTTTAACTTTGAAATCTAGTTTGTGGAATTATGTAGTGAATACTTAAAGTCACCTACAACATGCACAGTATTCCATAACCCTTTCTTTTCATGATGCTTGAATGTTGATCACGTTTTGCTCTCTTTGATCCGTTACATTAGCTTTTTAAATGATTATTCCATTTTTTACAACTCCTTTCCTTCTCCAGGTTTCTCAATAAAACACACTTCTCTCAAGAAGCCTATGCAATTGCAGAGAAGGGTTAAACTTCTTAAGATAAAATCTCAATTTTTTAAAACTAAAGGCCTAAAGTTAGGTATCTAATCTATACTTCAGACACAAAGACACTCAGTGAAAGTCGAACTAAAATGACAACACAAGTTGGAACGCCTCTGTTCATTCACACTCCTTATGTTGAGTTCTGTCCCACCCCTTCCTGAGTTTTACATATTGGATAACTGGGTCTTGATCCTGCACAGAACCACACAGGCAGATCCTTAGGCCCATCAAGAGCCCCACTGAAGTCAATGCGTCTCCATGCAGAGCCTCATTGATATTAGTGAGGCTCTAAGTGAGAGCAAGGATTGGCATACACAGTTCTCTTTGCAGGATCTCAGCCTTGGGGTATGGCTACACTTGCAGCTGTACAGCGCTGGGAGTTAAAGCTGTCTTCGTACAGCTGAGATGGAAAAGCGCTGCAGTCTGTCCACACTGACAGCTGCCAGCGCACTGTCGTGGCCACATTTGCAGCATCTGCAGCGGCATTGGGAGCGGTGCATTATGGGCAGCTATCCCAACGTCCAAGTGGCTGCAATGTGCTTTTCAAAAGGGGGGCGTGGGGTGGAGTGTGACAGGGAGCGTGGGGGAGAGAGAGAGAGAGAGAGTGGATTTTTGGAGCCGACACTGTGTCAGCAGCTGCCTTGCAAGTTCTGACCCCCTCCCCCACCCCTCTCTCTCACTCACTGAAAGCAAACAGCAGCTGTTTCTTTTTTTCCTCACAGACGAGATAAGCAGCCGCTGCCGAAATGGACACCACCCCAACCCCCCGCCTGCCGCGCTGCTTCTCTCCTCAAGCAAACACTAGCTGTGGGTGTTCCAAAGGGAGCCCCCCTGCCTCTGCTCATTCACTGCAAACAGTAGCTGTGTTTGTTTTTTTGATAAGCAGCTCCGGATCCCGGAGTTCACAACAAAATAAAGAGAGGCATCAAAACAAAACAAAGAGTGGAACCCTCCCTTAAAAGGATTATGGGAAGCTTCCGGGGGGGGGGGTCAGTCACTGCGTACTAAGGTTATTCCCTATTTACACTGGCGCCCCAGCGCAGCAGCAGCAGCGCTATACTCTTTATTCCTTTCGGGGAGGTGGAGTACAAGCAGCGCTGTAGCCACGGAGATACAGCGCTGTATGTGCCTTGCCAGTGTGGACGGGGAGTGAGTTACAGCACCGTTGGTGGCTTTATTGCGCTGTAACTCTCAAGTGTAGCCAAGGCCTTAGATTCCAAGTTCTTGGGGCATGGATCTTCTCTTCATAAGAGCCTGTAAAGCACCTACCCTATGCTGGTTCTATACACAAGTTGATAATAATCAACACAAAGCACCCCCTACTCCCTGGCAGCAACTCTCCCTGACTGTGAAGTAGCCAGCCACCATGTCTCTAGTGATCACCGAGAAATTCCAGCACATCCACCGAGTGCCCAACACCAACAACGGGCAGTGGAAAACCACCATCACCACCACCAAGGGTGTGGGCCAGCGCTGTGCCCACATGGTGCAGAGAAAAGCAGACATTGACCTGACCAAGAAATCTGGAGAGCTGATGGAGGATGAAGTGCATGTTATCACCATCATGCAGAACCTCAACAGTACAAGATCCCTGAATGATTCCTCAACAGACAGAAGGACATTAAGGCCAGCAAATACAGCCAAGTTCTGGTCAACGGGCAGGACAACGAACTGCATGAGGACCTGGAGCAGCTAAAGAAAATCCAAGTGGATCAGAGCCTACGTGTGCGAGCCCAGCATACCACGAGAGACGAGTGCTGGGGCAGAGCTATTGGTGACTCTAAGAAGTAGTCTCTGCCTGAGTCTGCAATAAAGTGCTACTCCCAAACCAAAACATTCTCCCTCTCCAGGCAACAGTTTGAGCCCGCGTTAAATTCACAGATCATTGATTTACCTGCTTCGTTCATAACTTCTGTGGCGAGGCGGCGTCCTTCCTCTGTCATAATCTGACCTGTGCCGACTGCTTTCTTGCCTTCTCCTGTCAGGGCTCCTGCCTCGATCCCGCCGATCTCCATGGTTACTGGGCCGGTGTCTGTCTCCGTGCACGTGACTATGATCACGGTGCCGGTGCTCATCATAGTGCTTACTCCTCTCTGGAGACCTTCGTTCACTTTGGGTCTTTTCTACCTGATATTGGCTTGTGTGCCGGAAATGACTGCTACTGCTACTGCTGCTATTACTGTTGCTGCTCTGAAAGGAGTTTGAGTTATGTTGATAACTATTAAAATTAGGAGGTGGGAAAGACTGCTGCGAATAGCCTGTAGAGTAGACAGGTTGATAATTAACTTGCTGCGGCATCACCGGTGGTGGTGGAGGATGAGGCATTGAAGGAGGTGGCATCATGTAGGGAAAAGTGTTTTGTCCAGATGGGGCCCCTGGTACTGGGGAATTACTGGGATTTGGGACTGGTGGAGGAGCAGGAGGGAAACAAGGAGGGACTGGAAAACTCTGCCTTACTTGATGGTTCGGAAAAGGCGGTCTCATGGGACACTGGCTGATTGGACTCTGTGCTGAAGGGGGTACCAGGGACGGATACGGTATAAAATCGGGTCTGGGAGGCACATATCCTGTGGCTGGAGGGCTTGAGTAAGTAGTCGGAGGAGCTACTTGCTGGTCATATTGGTACTGCACTGAAGGCTGCTGAGGGTGAAGCTGTCTCAGGTTCTGAGATCTGAAGGTTTGTGTTGTCGTTCTTACACCAGGTCCTCCTCGACCCCGTGGGCATCCTCGTGCAGAATGGAAAGACATCTTTCACCTTCAACGGAAAAGAAGAGATAAAATGTAGAATGCCACATGAGTCTAAGGGTGAGGGGAAGAGCTAATTGTCTGCCGCCCTTTTTAAGTCTTATTCTGTAACAAAGATAACTTCTTGAATATCAAGTTCAAGTCTCAACTGAAATGTCAAGGCACCTCTTGCTATTTGTACCCAGTTCTGTTCAACTCAAGGGCAAAACAATCTCTTCCAAGAGCTGGATAGCAAATATTGTCTACAAGAGTCTGCTCTCTTTATATATAGCCTGGCGTCCTCAGGTGTTAATGAGAAAACTGTACATCAGTAAAACATCAATCAATACCCAACAGTGGATCTAAGAAAAAATGTGTATCAGGTGGTATGGGCCCAATCCTAAACCACTGAAATCAACAGTTTTATCATTCCTCTCAATGGAGACAGGAGCAATTTGGGTTCCAGTACCTCCATATTGGTTATTATTTCCATAAAAAACTCTCCTAAATCCCTAATCCAGTAATATGCTCTGCTAGCACATTGCCTGAGCAGAGCCAAAGTTTGACAAATGTTTACCTGATCATTCATACACATACCTGTTCAGCAGCCACTATGATGCAAAGCCTTCAAACACAAAATTAACTTTTATTAAAAAATAAAAATCACAGAATCCATGAATTTCAATTTCTGCAATAACCATCCTATAAAGGTGCACAAGAGGTTGCCTCTCATGCAATTTTAAACCTTGAGCATAAGGGTTTCACCAACCCTTCCTATTAGAGTTGAACCCTGTTATGTCGCTGGCCTAGGGGTTTGCCAAAAAGCGTCGAAATAACCGATGATCGAGATAAACAAAAACCAATATGGCGGCAATACATTAACATGTGCTTGAAATTTCTTTATGTACATGATGTGCGTTAATAAATGAGAATGTACATGCACATGTTTTTGGAGGTTTTTTTACACAACAGCGTTGCCGCGATTTGTTTGATGAAGCGATCGGCATGCTATAAAAATGTACATACATGTTTGCTAACAACAAAAGGCATATGTGCACCAACTAACAGCAGAGATTTACCAGTATATTAAGAATAAAAGTTTACATGTTTGTATCATGGCTTTGGAGACCTTCTCGTAGGTCTTTGCATTCAGTTTTTTTGGAGCGCAGTTTTTTTGTTTACCAGTATACAATACAAACCACCGTCGATTCTCGATACAAACCTTTATTATATTCTCCAACATTGCAAACACAAAGATCGCTCACAAAATCACATAATCACAAAAAACGTGCGGGGTGTAGTTCGTTTTTACAAAAAGCTAACCAGTGTCAAAATTAAATTTGCGAGTCATTTCACTCTGACACAGCTCTGAAAAGTATCGTACACGCGGTTACTATGGTTTCTTTACAAAGTCTAAAATGCTTTGTTGCTTTTTGCCTTTAACAGTCTGCTTGAAAACAAATGCTTCAATATTATTTATGCTGTCTAAAACAGTTTCATCTCCTACAAAAGAACCATACCGTCGAATTTTCTGTAGCATTTCTACCACCTCAGCAGCTGAGGGAATTGGTTCCAAATCTTCGTCCGCATCTTCTTCATCTTCTTTGTCATTGCCGCATGCAGATGTGCTTGCCTGTGCTGACTGCACACTTGATACAATGTCTTCATCGGTGATCACGCCATCAGTAACGACGTCTTTGTCGATTTCTATGTAATCTCGGAATTCCTGGACAGTGATGGCTAACTCCTGTGCCTCCTCTTCCAAGATAGCATCTGTAAGGCTTGATTTTCCCGCCACTTCCGCGAGTTCTTCTGCGGCTGCATGGCACTGTGCCTGAAACTCATAATCGGAAATATCCTGAATGACGCAGTGCATCTAGCAGTTTGAGATTGTTTCCTTCTTCACGTCATTCCAGGCTGATCTCAGGAAGTTCATTGCATCTAGAAGGGAAGGGGTGTACTGTGCCTTCTTTTCATCATGGAGCAGGTATTGGCGCATCAACATTTTCCTGTAGTACACCTTAAGCACTTGGATTATCCCCTGGTCCATTGGTTGGAGCTTACTGGTTGTGTTATTTGGGAGATAAAAGATCTTAATGGCCTTGAGACCAGGAACATCCGGATGAGCTCTACAGTTGTCCACGATCAGTGCCACCTTCCTTTTCTCTGCTTGGAACTTCCTGTCCCACTTTTTCACCCATGCACTGAATAGATCTCCTGTGATCCAGGCGCTTGGCTGGCCATCGTAATCACATTGGAGAACTTTGGTCTGCTTAAAGCATCTGGGATTCTTGGACTTTCTATAACGTAGAGCGGGAGTTTTTGGCTTCCATCCATGTTAGCAGCAACTAGCACTGTAAGTCGGTCCTTCGACTTTTTTCCACCGTGACAAGCCTCCCCACGAAACGCCATAGTCTTGTCTGGAAGGCATTTCCAAAACAGCCCAGTTTCATCAGCATTAAAAATGTTCCGAGTCTCATAGGTATCCAAAATTGTGCGCATTTGAGTCTTCAGCCATGAATCCACTTGTTCCTGTTGAACCGCAGCGCTCTCTCCACAAATTGCTTTGAAGACAATGTTGTGCCTCTTTTTGAAACGATCCACCCACCCCTGACTTGCTTTAAAGTCAGGGTGTCCTAGCTTTGCAGCAAGGATGTCCGCCTTCTCCATCAGCAAGGGACCATTGACGGGAAGCTTTGTTGCTCGCGTATTTGTGAACCATTGAAACAGTGCATCGTCGACATCTTTGTGCTCAGCCACTCTAAGTTTTTTTCTTGCTGGATCAAAGACAGACTTCTCGTACATTTGCTTTATCACGTCGGCCTTCTTTTTCCATCCTGAAATGGTGTTTGCTGGAATGCCATGCTGACGACTAAGGTCTGCCGGTTTTCTTCCTTTTTCTAGCTGCAGTATGATTTCATACTTTTTCTCTATTGACTGATTGTCCAGTTTTCTCTTAACACCTCCAGACATTTTTAGAAGGGAAAAAATAAACAGAATAGCTACAGCATGTTATCCTTCAGACAAGATCAACAAGAATGAGTGAACTGGCATGGGAGTGAACGACCATACGGACCGTGATCACGTGCTACGTGAACTCAGCACATGCGCAGTGAATCGAGATAACCGTCTTATACACGCTGCCTGCACGTGGCTGGATCCGGCGAAGCGGGACGGGGAAGCCGGGCCGGGCGGCCGTGGACGGGGACCCGGAGCCGGGCAGCCAAAGAAGCGGGACCCGGTAAGCGGGGCCGGGCGGCAGGCGAAGCGGGGACCGGGTAAGCGGGGCCGGGCGGGCGGCAGGCGAAGCGGGGACCGGGTAAGCGGGGCCGGGCGGGCGGCAGGCGAAGCGGGGACCGGGTAAGCGGGGCCGGGCGGGGCCGGGCGGGCGGCGGCGCCGGGCGGGCGGGCGGCAGGCGAAGCGGGGACCGGGTATGCGGGGCCGGGTGGGGCGGGGCCGGGCGGGCGGGCAGCGCCGGGCGGCGAAGCGGGGACCGGGTATGCGGGGCTGGGCGGGCGGGCGGCAGGCGAAGCGGGGACCGGGTAAGCGGGGCCGGGCAGGCGGGTACGCGGGGAACCGCGGGGCGGGGGAGCCGGGGAGCGGGCGGCCGGGGACGCGGGGAGCCGGGCGGCTGGGGACACGGGGAGCGGGCGGCTGGGGGCACGGTGGGTCGGGGACGCGGGGAGCCGGGCGGCTGGGGACGCGGGGAGCGGGGCGCCGGGGACCCGGGGGGCTGGGGAGCCGGCGGCTGGGGACACGGTGGGTCGGGGTGGCGGGGCGCCGGGGGGGTGGGTACGCGGGGAGCCGGGGGGGTGGGGACGCGGGGAGCCGGGCGGCTGGGTAGGCGGGGAGCGGGCGGCTGGGGAACCGCGCGGCTGGGGAGCCGGGGAGCGGGCGGCTGGGGACACGGTGGGTCGGGGACGCGGGTAGCGGGCGGCTGGGGACGCGGGGATCGGGGACGCTGGGGAACCGCGGCTGGGGACGCGGGGAGCGGGCGGCTGGGGAACCGCGCGGCTGGGGAGCCGGGGAGCGGGCGGCTGGGGACACGGTGGGTCGGGGACGCGGGGAGCCGGGCGGCTGGGGACGCGGGGAGCGGGCGGCTGGGGACGCGGGGAGCGGGCGGCTGGGGACGCGGGGAGCGGGCGGCTGGGGACACGGTGGGTCGGGGACGCGGGGAGCCGGGCGGCTGGGGACGTGGGGAGCGGGTGGCTGGGGAAGCGCGCGGCTGGAGAGCCGGGGAGCGGGCGGCTGGGGACACGGTGGGTCGGGGACGCGGGGAGCCGGGCTCGAGTTATTAGGGTTTGGCGAGATTAAAGAATCGACATAACGGATGAGAAACCCATAAGACAAAGACGGAGTTTGGCGGTTCCACTTCTAAAATGTCGACTTAATAGGATTGGCAAGTTAACCGAGGTCGAGATAAATGGGTTCGACTGTATATCAAATCCCAGCTATCCTATTATCAGTCAAACAGAGAGACAATGGCAGTTTATGCTCCCTATTTCGGCCCCAATCCTGAAAAGGCTTATAACCAGTGCTTCTATATCGTGATGCCAACTTTTTCCAACCTAGCACTAAAAATTTCCCAAATCTGGTGAAAAATTCCCAGATAAAAGCTTTTTACAGTGCTTCTATATCCTGGGAAATTTCCCAAAACCTGGGAATTTGTGAGTAAAATGTTTCAATTTGGGAAATTGGGAATTTTAATTCAAAACATTTTACTCAAAAATTCCCAGATTTTGGGAAATTTCCCAGATATAGAAGCACTGCTTATAATATACTAAACTTTATACCAGGGGTCAGCAACCTTTCAGAAGTGGTGTGCCGAGTCACCATTTATTCACTCTTAATTTAAGGTTTTGTGTGCCAGTAATACATTTTAACGTTTTTAGAAGGCCTCTTTCTATAAGTCTATAATATATAACTAAACTATTGTTGTATGTAAATTAAATAAGGTTTTTAAAATGTTTAAGAAGTTTCATTTAAAATTAAATTAAAATGCAGAGCCCCCCTGGACTGGTGGCCAGGACCCGGGTAGTGTGAGTGCCACTGAAAATCAGCTCGTGTGCCATCTTTGGCACATGTGCCATAGGTTGCCTACCCCTGCTTTATACACTGTAAGCAATCCCATTCAAGTCAGTGGGACTACTCCCAGTGTATGAAGTTAAACATGTGCATAAGTCTTTTGCAGAATCAGTGCCTTAGATCATAAAGATTTTTTCCCCCTGCAGTGGTTGCAACCAAAACTTGCAGCATTGTATTCATATATGAGAACCAGACAGTGAAAGGAACTAGTCAAACACCATTGTTCAATGTGAGGAAAAAGGAAAAAGTGAAATACATAAATGGTACAAATAAATTCAATATTTAAAATTATTTCAATCTTGATATTCTAAGGGGTAACATAAGGAGGTTTATTTTAGGGAGGGGGTTTAAATGTGATGTTCAACTTGACAGTATTCCTCTAAAACACAGAGAAAACATCGAACACCACCCACCAGCATCTTAAAATATAATTGGGGTAATTTCATGTAATGGAGCATATAAAAACTAAACAACCTGTGTCAAAGATATAAAGTCTTCCTTGAATCATAAAGGCTTTGTCTACCCTACAAATACAACCATATTTGGGAACCTGCTTCCAATCTTCTTGTCCTCTAATTTAATTGGTGGTGCTAGACTGCAGGGTACTCTGAACAGTATCGACAGTTCACAGTCAGGTGAAGGCTTGATCAGATCTAACTGAGAAAGCAGGCTGAAGCCTTGATTTGTCCAGAGCATCAGCCCTGTTATTTAACATGGTTCAGGCGCAATACTTCATTTATTAATTATTATTATTATTATTGGGGCTATGTCCACAACACACCTGGCAATTTCCAAACATACACAATCCTTTCAGTCAAAGAACTCACAATCTAAGAAAACAAGCAACCCATGAAGGATGAAGAAATACATAAAACATGCAATGATTTTAAAAGTAAGCATTAACTCCCCCACTTGTCATTTACCTAGCCAGATGCTCTACAAATTGGATGCATGTTTGCAGCCAAATTCAGGGATAACAAAGGCATAATCACATTCCCTGTTAACTTCAATGGAATAAATGGGCCCAGAGAGCCAAAGGTATTAATGAGACCCTATCACTACACAACAACTAAACATGGTTTCGGGTTTAGAGCACACAGCCCACTGCAAGCCTAGTCCCGTGGCAACAACCATCATCAAAAAAACTTAATAAGCTTTTATTAAAGATGCAGAAAAAGAAGGAAAAAACATTTAAAGCATTAGACACATGAAACATTAAGAACTGCTTTAATTTTAACATTATTCCATATTCCCTTTAATGGCAGGGTTTTTTTTTATAAGGAAACCTCCCACCCCCATTCCTGTTTGACAGACTATCTAATTTTATAAATGATGGTAATAACTGTCCTTTTTTGGGAAAAGAGAAAAGGTTAGTTGAGATGGGCTGGAGCTGTTGTTGTTAAAGTCTGACCCTGCTATCTTTAAAGACACACACACACACAAGAATAGCAAAGACTAAAAATGTAGCCTCTGTTTCTGGCTCTTACTTGGAGAAACACAGGAACAACACATGATCTTAGCCGCAGCTCTGAGACCTGGCAAATTTGTATCAGCGTTGAGCTGTTTAGGATACTGTTTTTAGCTGCCTTTCTGGTCATGGACTCAGAGCAGTGTTGTAAAAGATGCAGTCTTGGCCAGCTAAATCAGATTATTATTAGGCAGAGGCAAAAGGAGAAAGACAGAAAAGAGGAGAACTAAAATAAGGTTGGGGAGGAAAAAGACACGAGGGAGGTGATGTCAGCAGGAAGCCAGCTCTGACATGCCAAGTGCTGCTCAGAACTTAGATGGTAGAGGTGGTGAAGTCACCGGGTCCGCCTCTCTGGCCCAATCTGCTCAGAACATCTTTCAGGAGCAGGACAGCAAAGGTCCAAGTGGTGTTGTGGTGGATCCCAAGGTCTCTGGAGACAGTGATGGGATTTTTATTTCTTCCAGTCCATGTGCTTCCACCTCATGTCATGACCTCCACAGCAAAAATCTCATTTTTAAAGGATCCCCCAAAGGGGTATTGTGCAAAATAGTTCATTCCCTCATTATTTTGTTCACCATTTAGGCCTACTTTCCAGTCTCACACTTTTCCTATTTACCAGTCATGATCTTAACACAATACTTGGTGATATCAATAAACTAGTGATCCCCAAACTTTCCAGTGTTGCATCCCCCCTCACCCCTGTCCGCAGCCCTCCCCCCCCCCCACCCGAGCTGGGGCCGGTGCTGGGGAAATGCAGACAGAGGTATTGGGGGGGAGGGGGCAAGGCTAGGGCCCAGCTGAGGGTGGTTCTGGGGCCAGGGCTGCAAATGGAGCCACAGCAGTAGCCAGGAGTGGGGCTGTGGCCAGGTGCACAGCAGTGTCTGGAGGCGGGGCCAAGAGTAGTGCTGGGAGCAGAGTGGGGCTGGGTGGCGTTCCCTCCCCACCCCCAATGGAGGCTGGCCTGGGCCCTGCAATGTACCCCTGAATGCTCCTCCGCACCCCCCACAGTTTTGGGACCTCTGCAATAGATCTTTCTGTTTGGACTTATCCAGCCTGTCTAGTTTTCTGTTGACTTTTATCAACAATTGTACATAATGAACTAGCTGGACTTTTGTTACCTTAGACAATTTAGTGCACAGGCCTCTGCACAGTGGTGCCTTAGAGCAGTCCACTACATATATTTCTGCTGAGGGATCATCACATAAGAAGAAATAAACATTCTAAGGAAGGACTATATTCATCAACTGTCTCTGATTACTGTCCTCGATCTACCCACATCTCTCATGGAAATAACGTTCTCAGATTCATTATCATAATTGAGTCACCTTGTAGATAACAAAGCATGGATTTGAAAATGAAAAGTTGTGGAATAATGTAGAATGCACAACTCATTTTGATGTTCCCTCCGCTGCAATTTTAATTTAGCTTCATTTTGGGTCCACATTTAAACCCCAAGCTTAGTCTATACTACAGAGTTAGGTCAATGTAAGGCAGCTTAGGTCAACCTAATTATGCCAGTGTCTACACTACAATGATGCTTCCGCCGAAGTAAGTGGTCTGCTATCCCAACATAATAATTCCCCTTCCACAAGAGACATAGTACTTATGTCAGTGTATTTACTTACATTGCCTGTTGGCTGTCATTCTTCTCGCTTTCACAGCATGGGGCTCACAGCTACACACCCGCCCCCCCCTCCAGCTGTCAGACAGGCACCGGACTCACAGCTGGAGCCCCCACCCTGGGGTGACAACCCAGCTGTGAGGCAGCACGGTGCTCAACTTCAGGGCAAGGAAACTACTGCCAATGAAACTGACATTCTTGTCAGTTTCATGGCTTCAGCTTTGAGCCTTGCTGCCACTCTGAGCCAGAGGCAGACCTAAAACTGACAAGAATGTCAATTTCATTGCTGGTAGGCTCCATGCTGTGAAACTGAGCTCAGACTGTCACTTGGGAGGGGGGAGGGGGGAGCAGGGGGGGGGGAAGGGCACATGCTCCACCTGCTAGTGCCACACAGCTGTCAGTACCCCACACTCCTAAATTAAGTTAACCTAATTCTGTAGTGTAGACAAGCCCTAATAAACTCTCTTTTCTTCCCACCAATACTATAGTGATGGCAGCTATTTATGTATCTAGACACAGATAAACCCAAACTCCCCATACTAGCAATCTAGAAGCATGTTGTTTGAGCAAAGTCCTCTGAAAGTAATCTCTCTATTTTCACTACGCCTTATGTCTGATCTTGAGGCCAGAAAGGGTAGTGGCAAGAGGCCAACAGACAGTCAGAATGAGAGATATGACAGGGTTGCATCACATTTAGGCTTTGTTTACACTTAAAAGTTGTTTCACCAGTTAGGAGCTATTTCAGTTAGGGGGATGATATTTTTAATGGCATAAAAAGTGACATGCCACTACAGGTATTCTTTTTCCTCTATAGGAATAACTAGAGCACCTTTATACCAATATAACTGCATCCACAGTAGCAGGGCTACACCACTTTAATTCTACCAGTATAGTTATTTCCTTTTCCATACAACAACAGCTATACCACTATAAGCAGCTTTATACTGATATAACTGCATCCACACTAGGGAGGGTTATATAGTTTTGACTATACCGGTACTGTTAAAGCATTAAAACTTTCTAGTGCAGACAAGCCCTTCGCCAGGCACGGGACAAACCTTGAAGCCAGGCAAAACTCTGATGATTTGGGATTTTGCCATCAACCTGTAACTCAACTGAGCTGCTGCCCACATGAAAACAAACTGCAGGGGAAATACACAGGTCTGTAGCCAGAGCTCTACAGGATCCTGACATAAACCACAGGCCCAGGCGAAGCTCATGGGTCTGGCCGGGTTTCTGGGCCCCCGCCATTCAAACCTAAGCCACCCAGTGAAAAGGGGGAAGGACCCACGTGAATCGAGCCCAGCCAGCTCCAATGCTACCCAGAATCCTGAGCAAAGCACCCAGCCGGGAAGGGAAAGGAAGCAGAGGGGGACACGGGTTCCTGAGAAGGGAGCGGGGGGACTGACTAGGGGAAGGGGGAGCCCCCCCCCAGCATGAAAGGGGGAGGGAGAGGATCGCTCTGCCTCCCTCAATCTGACCCGCTCTCCTAGCAAGGGGGCGGGAGCATCCATCCTACCTGAACGAGCCCCCCTCGCAGCCCGTGGAGCCAGACACCCGCGGCGCAGGCCGGGCACTAGCCAGGCAGACACCGGCTCCGGAAGAGGAAAAGAGAGGGAGGAGCATCGCACCGCGCGGAAGCCCCGCCGCAACCAGCCGCGCCGGGTCACTGAGAGGGGCGGGCAACGGGCAGGGGAAGGGAGCGGCGAGCGCCGAGCCCCCCGGCGGCCCCGTGAGCCCCCCTGCCCCGGGAGAGCCCCAGCCTGGCCTGCGGCGGCGGGGGCGCCCTCGCTCCTCCCCTCGCGGCGCGGGTGTCCCACGCTGGCGCTCCGCGGAACGTCGCGGCTCCCGGCGTTCGGGTCCTAGAACGTCGCCGGGCCCGGGGGTTCGTGGCTCCGAACGCTCGTCCTAGCGCGGCCGCCATGAGCAGCGCGGGGCCGCCGGGCCGCCTGCGGAGTTACCCGGCGCTGCCCGTCTGCGTGGTGGAGGACCACCAAGATGTAAGTGCCCGGGGCCGGGGGGAAGAGCCTGGCTGGGACCCGCACGGCACCGGGACTTCCGCTGGGGCTGGAGCCGCTGAGGAGACCAGTCCAGCCCGCACCGCCCGTCCTTGGTTTCTGGGAGTCAGTTCCCACCGTGACCCTGATTCTGCAAGCAGATTATGTCAGTGCTGCACTAAGCCCCGCGCCGTGGGACCTGGGGTGCACCCGCTGGGTTTCCACTTAAGCATCTGCACCACGCTGTGAACCCGATTTTACGATTACTGGGCCCGGGCTCACAGCCATGTTAACGCATCCATACTGCCCCGCCACACAGACCTTCTTACTGGGGCTTGGGGCTGGTGCTGCATCCACCCTTCGAGATAACAGGGCTTGTAGTAATTCAGTCGCTTTTGCATGACCACGTTATGCTCCTTCGGTCAATGCCAGCCAGGAGTATTTGCAGGGATGATTGAACTGTCAGTGCCAGGCACTGTGGGGTGGCTTCTGAAACTACATAGACCTAAGTGCTCAGAGTAGTGGGCAAGTTACATTGGTGGGTGCTACATTTTCGTGTAGATGCTTACAGTTAGGTTGATGTAAGTTGCCTTACAAAGGCATAACTCTGTATTGTAGACCAGGCCTTTGGCTCATAAGGACCTGGGTCCTGATTGCTGATTGACCTGAATTAGACAAATTTCTTTGTGGACATGGGTGGGATCAAGCCTGAGGCTGAGCCCAGGTTTAGAATGCAGTGTAGATATATACCCTTAGGCATGTGTTTAACTTTACTACACTGAAATAGAAGTGTTACTACTACACTTCAAATTCTTATGCAGGAATGGGCCTTGGGAGATAAAGGGCTTGTATAAACATACAGCACTGGAGCTGCACTGATGCTGCTGTGCTCCTGGTGTGACTTAGTGAAAATGCTACCTACACTGACCAGAACTTCTCCCATCAGTGCAGGTACTCCACTTCCCCCAAGATGTGGTACCTATGCTGACACAAGAAGTCCTCCCATCAACATAGTTCTGCCTACACCACAAATTCGGTTGGCATAACTCACCCAGGGGTGTGGATTGTCCATGCTCCGGGTGACGTAGTTACACCATCATAAGTCTGTAGCATAGACCACGACAGAGCCCCTGCCCCTTATTTTAAATTATGTTCCTTACTTTGTGCCTAGTGCATCACACCCTTAGCTAATTAGTATAGGATGTGCTTTGTCCCATATTTCAGCAGCCATCATACAAATACTAATCCTCATGATACAGAATAAGATTTTTGCACCACAAATAAAATATTGTGTCTTTACAAACTGTGTTTTTCATGCAGTTATCAATTATTGCCTTGCCGCTTAGGTAATCACCCCAAATAACATGCCATTTTTCCACTTTGGCCATGGTTTAAGGAGTGACCACCCCCCACCAGGTGTTTATGATGCTCTGAGCTAATTGGCAGTGGCATGACAGGTTGCCAAATTGGGATTGGCTTCCCAAAATCTCCAAAATTTTCCTTATGCACCAGTGAACAGGTTTAGTGGCTGTTCTGTAATCCTTGTGATCTTTTTTTTTCTGATCTTTTTCTCCTCCACTGGTAGAAGCAGTGTAGAAAATGCACAATCTGACATATGGAAGCAAAGGGCTCTGCAAATCATAAGCCTTTCTGTAGCCAATCCTGACACTGATCTGCACTCACCCTGCTGTTGACTGCTGTGGGATTGCAGTATGCAGAGGACAGTGGCAGAGTCTGGTTTCTTATAATGTAATCCAAGATGTTCACTACTCTGACAAGTGTACTCTGGGCAGTTATCCCAGGGCTGAAAAAAATTTATTGTTTAACTGCAAATTGCTGGTTTAATTTCTGGAAAATACCTACATCACATTGATGCTGAGATGATTAATTGATGTTTGTACACTGCTTTGAAATTAAGTTCTATATAAAGTACAAAGTACTCACTACCATATTAATAAACACAGGGAAGCTTTAGCAGTTTTTCTGTTGCATAAGAATGGGGGATGTGAAATGTAGACAAACTCTTAAAAAAAAAAAAGTTATTCTAAAACGCTTGCTTCCTTAAAGGGGGTTTTGAATCCCTAGTCTATTCCCTGGTAAAAGTTTCTAAAATTGCTTGCTTATAAAGGGCAATTTAAAGTTACAATGTTGCCGTTGGCTCTGTTCAAATAGATCCTTACGCATGTGCAGAGATTTCAATGTGATGATGTGTGGGTATAAAGAGAATTGTGTAGAAAACTGAAAAATATTAAACCCTATCAACAAACCCGAAAAACATTTTGCAGAATAAATTATACTAAATAGCAGAAGTTACGCAGTATTTACAAATGACAAAAAGTATACAGCATACCTGTAGGTTGATGTAGGAAAAGTGTTTATTAAAATGTTAGGAGAGAAAATTAAAAATAAATCCTTACAGTATTTTTGAAAATGTTGGCATAACTCATTTAAGAACCAGATTTGTGTCTTAATCTCAGCAGGCAGAGTCCTCCTTGGAATTTGTGGAAATGAGTTATCATCATGTAACTTCTCTGAAAAGGCTTTTTTCTCCTTCATTTGGTTTTTAAAAATATCAATACTCTTATGCAGTGGAAAACGGAGACAAGTGTTATACAGCAGTTTCCTTTTATTACCTGGTAGAGTATTGCCAGATCAATCAGTGGCTAGACAGATTCTAACCAGAGTAGGAAAACCAGCCTCAAAAGAACCCATAAAGCTAGAGATTGACCAGAGGCCTACATTTCAGTAGTTGGTGAAAGTCCTTGCACCAGCTGGATATTTCTGTTGGCTATTGGAACACTTGTGCACTATGATTGGCTGCTGACAGTGCACCAGCTGCCCTTCAGAATGAGCAATTATTTAATGGGGCTGTGAGATGTTTTATCCACAGCAGCCATTGATATTTACAAAAGCAACCTCATACTAAACAGTTTACATTACCAAAATGCTATAAGGTTCCTACTAAAGTGTTTACTGAATTAGGTACCCTGCATAACTAAACCAGGAACAATTTATGATCCTGTTACTGTTTGAAACAATATAAAAACAACAACAACAACAAAAAAACCCTCCCTTGAAATTATTTTGAATGAGACCCAAGTACAGTTATCCATGTAAAGTTGAAACTTTGGTAGAAGCTCTGAAAAGAGAATTAGAGAGACAAGATAAGAAAGGTAATATCTTTTATTGTACCAACCTGAAGTTGGTCCAGTAAAAGATATTACCTCACTCACCTTGTCTCTTTAATTTCCAGGGACCAACATGGCTACAACAACACTGCAGACATGAAAAGAGAATAGAAATAGAAAACAGTTAAGTGTTCATGGAGTTCTGCCAACACCACCCAAAAGGCAATTGGTGTAAATTTTGAACATTAAATTAGTGTAATAAAGACTGTTTATATTTGCTGTGTATAAAACCTATGAGTGTGCAAAAACCTTAGAGCTATACACAATACATATTCCTTTCTAACATGTAGCCGCTCCAGGGTGGAGGGCATTAACACACAGCAATCTGATTAGTTGATAGTATGCACTGGGAGAGGAAATTGTGGTCCTGTGTGCCAGGCAAAGCTCCACTCTTCTGAAGATTGCCTTGGGTTGGTTATGAACCTCCCATTTATTTATTTTTCTTTCTGAGGAAGTCCAGTTGCATTAAGTGCAATCAAATCATTCATTTGAAAAACCAAATGTATGAGTCCTTCAACTTCCTGTCTCTAATTTGCGGAGATAGCTATGGCACCAGAGTAGTTTCATCCTAAGGCCTTAGGACTTGCAATTCAGTGTTTGGGATCTCCAACAGGATTCTGCCCTCCTTTTCTTTTCTTTTTTTTATGCTTAACAGAATGTCGGTTTAAACTTAAAGTCACAAATAAATACGTGCTAAAGTTGAACTGAAAGGCTAGCATCCAAGTTTAGTAAACTTAGAATTCTCTGCCTCGCCTGCAGCATAGGCTTTGTCTACACTGTAGCTTATTTCGGCATAACCTGTGTCGCTGAGGAGAGGTGACTAAATCATCCCCCTGAACAACATAAGCTACACTGACAGAAGCTGTGCTGGTGTAGATAGCACTATGTCGGTGGGACATAGCAACAGCTGCTTGTGAGGGCTGGAGTAATTAAGCCGATGGGAGAGAGCTCTCTGTCATCAACTTAAAGCTGCTACATTAGAGGGCTTACAGCAGCTCAGCTACATCAGTGCAGCTGCGCAGCTATAAACTTTTTAGTGTAGCTGTGCCCTAAAACTCAGTTCAGAGAACTGCAGTTTCTGACCCCTTTTACATGTCAAAAGTTAACAACCCTAATAATGTGAAGGCATGGAACTAAAAACTCAGGTCTTGGCAGGCAGTAAAGGAGGATCAAATTTCAAGCATTTTCTTTTAAAATCATGTATTTGTAGGGGGTTAATCTTATACATATATGTAGTGTTCAAGATTAGGGACTTAATCAGTTGTATTAGGTTTTTGAAAGTAGTTCAGTTCATGTTTAGCATATAAAACATGTGCCAACTGTATTGCCTGTGATGCACAGGATATGCAACCCACTTCATTAACTAGTCGGTGCAGTATCATGGAGAGCTGGGTGAGGACAGGAGATTGAGTGCTCTGTTCGGAGGAATTCTGACTAGAGAACTCAGCCAGGGGTTGGAGCAGCTTGTGAATAGGAATTTAACAGTCCAAGGGTAACAGGAGCTTAGAAACTCAGTTAGATTTAAACTGTAGCTGGTGCCTGTGTGTGTGTGATTTTTCAACTGGTTTTACCTTGTACTGGACAAAGTCTGAAACTGTTGAAGCCCAGTTACAAAATCTGATGCAGTGTCTTCTGGCATAGGGTGGGGAACATGGATCCTAGGGAAATTTTGGCAAAAAAAATACACACTGATATATTTTATGTAATTAAATTTTCACAGTTCTCAGAAATTATGGGAGGGTCAGACAATAATTATTTAATGAGAGTATACATTGAGATTCAAAAAGTTGAAGATCTATAAGCATTGAAACACAAATTGTCAGTATCACAGCTTTGCGTTTATGATGGGTAAGCAACTGGAGAGGCTGAAAACAGCCCAGTCATGTATGTGTCTATTTCATTGTCCACATTATTTTGCCATAAATATAACATAATATAATCAATGAGATATTGACAAAGTAAAATGACATCCAAGAAAGTACAAAAAATAGCTATGGATTATTAAATACAAAAAATTAAGTAGTCTAAACACAGTAAATGAATTTTTTGGTCTGTGCTGTACATACCGGGTGTAATTCACCCAAGAGCAGAGGGCCCATTAAAAGCTTTGCACACCTCTCAGCACCTGCCGTAGGAGAACCATTTCATGCAGAGGTTTCTGCCTTCCCTGGGAGCCATGGATGGTGCTGTTGGCAGTGAGGAGGGGTTCAGGCTACTAAATTCATAGTCCTTTTATGCAGATTCAGTTGCCTAAGGAGCACAGAAAGGCTCCCACCACTCTGCCAGTCGGTAGCCTCACATAAACTGAGAACAAGTTAGCCTTGCCCTGTCTCTTGTGGTCATGGGGGCTGAATGTCTGCAATCTCCCAGGCTGACTCTTGGTGTCAGCATAGGGCCTGTGAGTGTGTCCGACAGCCTGACTCATAGGCAGGCTTCACTGAATTTGAGTTTTATAATTTTGATGGATAATGTCAGTAGCTATTTTTTACCTTTTTTATTTTTATTGATTTTTTTTCACAGTTGTGGGAAATTATGGGCGAGGGTAAAACATTGGGATCCGACAATAATTATTTAATGACCGTTGAGATTGAAAAAGTTAAATCTGAATAATTGTTAAAACACAAATTGTCAACATCAAATGTCAAAATGTACAAAATAAATGACCTTAAATCAAACTCTAATAGGTTCTCCAGGAGCATTTTTCTTCCCTTGCCTATCTTGAAATTTCATTTGTTATGGATAGAAATATTTTTAATCAGTTTGTGTGTGTTCAGTGCAATCAATGTTTACCAATATTTACAGATCAAAATCTAATCCATCCATGTCTAAACATAGAGCAGGAGGAACTTTAGTGTATGGAAGCCAAGAAGTGGGGGAGGACAGCCAGGTGGGGACTGCGTGGGATGGATTTGAGTGAAAGAAATGGGAGTGAGATTAAAGCATTGGTGAAAAGCATTGCTGTAAACAAGGCTGCCCTGAAAGAATGAAAGGGAGGTAAAAAAAATTGTAAATATTCATGCAAGCTACTGTACACGTAGCCCTTGGGCTTGTCCATGGTACCAGCAAGGTTGTGCTGCACTGATGCATTGTCTTCTGCTTAAGGAATAATTATGAGGCCTGAGAAGACAATGTATTTTGCCAGTGTTTTTGCTATTAACAGCGTTTCATTTTTTTTAACCCACTTGTAACACTTAACACATTTTGTTCATATTGTTTTAGGTTCTGCCCTTTATCTATCGTGCCATTGGGTCAAAGCATCTCCCTGCCAGTAACATCAGCTTTGTTCATTTTGATTCCCATCCAGACCTTCTTATTCCTGTGAATATGCCAGCAGACACGGTCTTCGACAAAGAAGCTCTATTTAGGTAATGTCATATGTTCCTCATCAAGAATGGCATTACTGCACTATACATATGTTACAAAACCAAAATCCTAACTTTGTAGTATTGTAGTATTGTTATAGAAATTTTAAATAAATAATTTCTAAGATTTTTAGGTCTTGTGATCAAAGATTTTCCTGATAATGTTTTACTAGCAAAGTTTTTGTTTTGTAACATAAATCATATGCATACAAAATACTGATGCTTGCTGGAAATTACACATTTCTGTGTAATTCCAATATATAAGAGTCATCTTTTTTGTGTTGCTGACACACTTTACATATAGGGAAAGTTAATGTGATTTCATATTTCCTCTCCATTCATTTACAGTGAGCTAAGTATTGAGAACTGGATTATGCCTGTTGTTTATGCTGGTCATTTTTCTCAAGTGATATGGCTCCATCCAAGCTGGGCTCAGCAAATCAAAGAAGGAAAACATGATTTTTTAGTTGGTAAAGATACATCTACCACTACAATCAGGTAATGCCTGTGCTATTTTTTGCTAGTAAGATAAGTATAGATCTCATTTTTCCTCTGCCACTGTTTCCCATATACATTTTCTTGGATACTTAGATAAAACTGGTGATAAATCCATGTTTCTGAATGACAATTTAGTTGTGTATATATGACTCCTTTAGGGCCAGACATGAGAAAAGTTTCATGAATAGTTACACTGACAGATTGGGCCTCTCATTTCCTTTTTATGGATACCATTTTGTAGAGAATTATACTACACTTGTCACATTTCAGTCAGTCAAAGCTCAAATCAAGTGCTCTGCTCATAAAGGTTGAAATCATGGGAAGCAGTATTCTAGGAATTACATTTTTTTTAACTATACCGTTCTTGATATATAGTTTTTGTCAGTGATGTGAAGTGTGGTCATTTTAACTGTAAACTAGCGAAGTTTTTTGTTTGTTGGATAATTAAGCTTTTTTTTTTTTTAAACTCAGTAACATTTCCATTGTTTTCCCAGCCAGGTAAAAATACAATTATTATCTGGCTGCTTCTTTCATCACTTACCGTTTAGTTACACAGCACCAAATCCTGATCTTGCTAACAATGGTATAAATCAGGCATATCTCCATTTGAGTCAGTGGAGCTACACTGCATAAAATAGGTGTGAAAAGAGAATTGGGCCCACTGAGTGCAGCTGTCGTCTTAGTAATAATTTCATTACTATTTTTCACAACTTTTAAAATTATTTTTTTTTCACAGTATTGTTCATCAGAACCTTTCATTGCTTTAAAACTGAAATCTTTCCTTACTGGACTTCATTTGTCACACCACTTTGTTTTGTAATGTGTGGTTCTTGGCTCCTAAATGTTGGGTACCTGGTGTTCATTTTAACAACATAAAAATATTGTGTTTTGGTGAAACCGCACAAAAAAGTGCATGTACTGTGCAGCAAAAAAGAACATAACGTATGGAACAAGGTTAAAAAAAAAGATCCTTTAGCAATATGTTGTCCACAGGTAACCTGGATCTTGTTTTTAGTAGTCCACCAGGAAGATATGGTGGCCCCAGATGTTGTAGCCATCTGTAATTAACCATGTGTACTAATCTTGAAGTGTAGTGTTGGGTCCAGCTGGCTAAGAGTAGGAGTTTAGCAAAGCAGAAAGCTTCATAAGCCAATTATCTATGTTCTTACTCCTGTTCAAGGGAATATAAAGAGAAACTGACATGGAAGTTCAGTTTTTCATTTTCAGGTTCAGTTTGGACATGCTGGTCAGTTAGGGTAAAACTCCCAGTGGCTTCAGCAGCACAATCAGGCTCTTAATTCGCCCAGGAGTTTTAAGAGGAATTCAGCTCCTTAGCCAATAAATGTTGTTTGTTTGGACCACTAGTTATGGGCTACTGGACTGTACTAGCCTGCCTGTCAAATTTGATAACATCCCTTTATCCTCTGCCCCTTTTAAAACATGTTAAATCTTAGTTTATTTGAATGTGTGGTATGTTTGTATGAATTTAGTTCCATCCACAGCTTTCATCTCCAAACCAAGAGTATCACCAACAGCATTGGTGCAAGCTTCTCTGTGTATTGTGTGCTTGAAATGACCCTGGCCTGGACTACCTCCCTGGATGAAAGAGCAGTAGTTCAATCCTCATGTCCATTCAGACTTTGGCTTCTCCACTGAGACTTCCAATTAGTACCAACTATGACTGAGTTGCTCTCATTTGGACACCCGAGAACTGGATTACATTAATCATCACATTAATTTCACATAGTGTACCAAACAGCCTCCAAGTTTGCAGACACTACTGACTGTGGTTGGATTTGATTGGGTAGTTTAGGGGTGAAAGGATCCTATTAACAAGCCCCTGAGCCATCCAGTCTCTTTCTCCCCATTTTTTATAGACATATTTTTTATATCACATTCTTCAAGGTAAGGCCTCTGGCATGTTTTTAAGTTCTTTAATTGAGCATTGGTACAGTTATAGAGAATAGTATTTATGAATCCAAAAAACATCCCAAAGACAATAAGAGCTCTCCTCTCTCCTGAAGTGGTCTTGCACTTTTACTAGTCTGAGTATGCAGATTCAAATTGCATTGTCTTAACGTGTGATTAATATAAACTGGCTGGGGACTGATTGCCTCTTGAGATATTCCTCCTACTTTCAAACACTTTGAGGAAAAGCTAAATATCCTTTTTTTACAAAAGTGGTTGCCTGTGTTGCCTTCAGGATTTTCAGAGCATACTTTATGGTGGAGTTATTCAGCCATCAAGAAAACTAGCACATTTGTGGGGGAGTAGAACCTTCAGTGTTATTGAAAGTATGTGCTTGCATAACATAGGTTAGGGCTAGTTTATAACACAGATTAAGAGTTGTACTTTTGTTCCTTGCTGTGCCTTTGAGGATTAACTGAAGAGCATCCCCCTACCGATTGGTCAGTGGGGTTCTTCCTACTAGAGGGGAAAAGAGGTGGCTGTGATCACAGTGAACATGATTCATTTCTATGCAGTACCACTGTGTCAGTGGTACAGTCACTGAGCTGTTGTTTACAGCCATTGGAACTATTCACAGGTATTGATCCTGCTAGTCTAGGGAGTGTTTAAAGATGTGTGTGCTGCAGATGCCACACTTTAACTGCAGGAAAGAGTACTGATTTGTTTGCTGTGTAACACTTCAAATGGTCCGGTCAGGGTGGATTGATTTAGATAATCAATTTTAATCTTGTTTTTCATTTGTACTTTAGTTCTTTTCCTAAGAAAGTTCATTCTCACTGGTGGGTATAACCATAAAAACATGTTGCTTTGCAACTAAATATAGCTTTTACACTAAAGTGGTGGTGGTTATTGTTCAGATACTGTATCTGTACACATTTATTTAACTAATTATGTACCTCTACGTACATTTTATGGTGTTAGAAAACAGTGAACGATGCATTTCTTATTTACTAGATGATATGTTTACTCTTTTGTGTAAGATGGACATTGGAATTCAATTCAAAATGCACAATAAAAGCATTTAGAATTATTAGATAAATAAGAGTACCTTAAATGTGCTAGATTGTTTTTTCTTATATAATTTTATCAAGATGTTATTTTGCAGTTAAAGCTAGTGCCCAAAGTTTCAGTCATTACTGACCTTGGTTGGATTTGATTTGGCAGTCTCGGGGTATTTAGGTGCCTAAAAACGCCCTACCTGCTTAGGCGCTCTTGAAAACCTCACTAGGCACTTACATGTATTTTTAGGTGCTTGATTATCTCCGAAATTATGGCTCCATGTTCTCAAGTTTTTAAAGTTTAATAGATCGCATTGTCTCCCACCTGGTTTTTATTCATGGATTGGAAGTGGAAAGCTAGCTTCCCTGCTTCTTCAGTTCCCAATTGGTTTCTCATCTTTGATTGAACTAGTTCAAATGAATAAAATATTCTCTCTGCACCTGCTAGCTAAACAGAAACAAAGTAATTAGGCAAAATTGTGCATAATGAAAACTGGAAGTACTTACATTTGAAAAAGCGTCAATACCAGGATTGGCTCAACCATAAAGACTGAAAATAATATAGATACATACTTTATGCAGTAGATGATGTGACATATTTATAAAGCTTGAGCTGACCTCAAAAGATAAAGATCTTGTCCCCATCCTCGTCTCTCACGCCCACTCCCCACCCTGATTCAGTATAAAGCTAAAAAAAAAAGCAGCACCCTTTACTCATTAAAATTTGAGGAGGACTTACTGATGCAGCATTTTTTTTTAATTTAAATGATTTTACTAGATTATAGTTAGTTTAGGCCTTGTCAGAAGAGAACACATTTTCACATTTAACTTTAAATAGGATTATTTTCAAAAAGAAATTGTATGTTAAAATATTTTAAAAAAAAAAACAACAACTATTTTTCCCCACTCTACTTGTAACAGATAGCGAAATGGACTAGGAGTCAGGACACCTGGCATTTACTCCTGTCTCTGCACTGACCTCCTTGTGACCTTTGGCTTTCACTTTGCTGTGCTAACTTCCCCCCTCTGTAAAATGGGGAGGTGTATATTGATACATCTCTTCCGCGATAAAGCACTTTGAAATCTATGGATGAAATATGCTATAGAAAAGCTAAATGTTTTGTGTATTTATTCATAATATTTTGTGTATAGGTTATTTGAGCACTTCTCAGTGCATATCAAACATGACTTAAAATATGATCTAAAATAGACAACATAGCGTAATAAACTCCAGAATACCAAATGTAGAACATGCATTGCTTCACAGGTATATAATATGTCATCATATTGGCAGGATTAGGGAGATACTTTTCTTTAAATTATATTCTGATGGCAAAATTAATCTTTTAAGCGCATATAAGGATGAATCATTCTATTACCATTTGACATTTTTATGAGGCTTTAATAAATAATATGAAATATATTTTGGTACATTCCCTCAACAGCACTAAGACGTTACAAAAGAAAAAAAATCAGTTTTAAATTTAACATGTGAGGAGTCTTTAAAAATAATCTTATGTGTGTATATGTTACATTGCCTACAACCCATCACACACACTCACTTTACTTTCTCAGGGTTACTTAATGTTAGGTGGTAACACAAGGTTTTCTCATCTAGTTAAATCATACATTAAGTATGCCCAATTCTCTATTCCAGGGTTACAAGTACTGATCATTACTATCTAAGCGATGGTCTTTATGTCCCTGCTGATCAGCTAGAGAACCAGAAACCTTTACATCTGAATGTCATTCTTGTTAATCCTACCGAAGCATCCAGCAGTCAGGAGGAAAATGATGAAATATCTTCTGCAAAGAGACCAAAGTTAAATACAGATACAGCAAACACTGCTACTGCCTCTTCATCAAAGGCTGAAGTTCCCAGCAGTGACCTCTCAGATTCAAAGGCAGAAGAAAGAGAAGAGAAAACATTTGCACAAGACAAATTGGAGTCCTTGGCTTCATGCTCTGTTGGAAACCATGCATGCCAACTGATGGAGATTGTTGAAGTTGTTCTTCAAGTACTACAAAAGGGAGATGCATATGTTTTAGATATTGACTTAGATTTTTTTTCAGTTAAGAATCCATTCAAAGAAATGTACACCCAGGTGACTATAACATATACCATCCTGTTATCCTTCGGGCAAAAGTGAACCCTAGAGAGAATGTGACTATTAATAGTCTGTAGCCATACCACTTTGTGCAGGGATATTATCATATTGTTATAAAATACACCCAAACTAATCTTAGCTAAGATAATCAGCTGCTAATCTAATCAGACGTGGTAAATATTTGGATGGGGGTAACCGCGAGGAAAACCCATGTGCTGCGGGGATTGATGTGCTGATTCAGCAGGTAGAACTCTTCCTTTTGAATCGCTGCTGAACAAATGCCCCAGTTTGGTGTTACAGGCACAATTGTGTCTTTCACCTGAGATGTAAAACCCAGGCCAAAATTTTCAAATGTGGGTCCCCAAAGTTAGGCTTCCAAAGCTACATTGATGTTTTCTGAAATACAAGTGGTCTGATTTTCAATAGTGCTGAGCACTCAGCATCTCATTGCCTTTTTTTCCAGTAGAGGTAAGGAAGTGGTAATGTCAATGTACAAGGCACTGATAAGCCCTCATCAGGAATACTATATATAATTCTGGTCACCTGTGTTCAAGAAAGATTAATTCAAACTGAAACAGGTACAGAGAGAGGCTCCTAGGATAATGAGGAGAATGGAAGGCCTGACTTACATGGGGAGACGTAAAAGAGCTTGGCTTGTTTGATCTAGCAAAATGAAGGGTGAGAGGGGATCATGTTTGCTCTCTATAAATACAGGAGGAAGGTAAATACCAAAAGGGTGAAGAGCTATTTAAGCTAACAGGCAATGTTGGCACAAGAACAAATGGGTATAAACTGGCCATGAATTAATTCAGGCTGGAAATTAAACGGTTTCTAACCATCATAGGAATAAAGCTTTGGAGCAACCTTCCATAGTAGGGACAAGAAGCCTAATTAGTTTTCAAATGGATCTTAATAAATTTATTAATGGGATTATATGACAGGGTTGCCTGTGATTGTAGGGGATTGGACTCAATGACTCAGGTGCCCCCATCCAGTCCTATGTCTTAAATGGGATTTTTAGGTGCTCATAATTTGTGAAAATCAAGCCACTTATATTGAGGTGCCTAAAGATGGATTTAGGAGCCCAACTAGGCACCAAGTTTGAAAATTTTGGCCCAAGATGCTAACTGCTAATGGTAATTGAAGCTCCTGTATCCCTTTTCCCCATGAATAGAGTGCGTGCTGGTCCTAGTCCAACTTGGGCAATTTCTTTTACTGTTTACTGGAGAAATGCTTTCCCACCCCCTGTATAAAAATGTGTAACATCCTGTGCTCACACTCGCTGATGCCTTTCTATTTTAGCATTTGTGTGGAATCATTGTGACAAGCTGCAAAGGAAGCTGTTCAGCTTCAGAATGAAAAGAAAGAGAGGGAGGGTGGTGTTATAATAGTACATTCTAAGAGTAAAATCCCACTCCCAAAAAAGATTTAAAATACATTTTGAATACGGTTATAGTGTCCTAAATTAAAGCAAAATTGTAAGCTTTTCCTTCTATTGCTCTTTGCAATTTTAGCCCCCCTGAGTCCTACAAGGCGAGCAGATCCCTGTGCCCACACAAAGCCCATTCTGTGATCCGGTAACGATTGCGCTTGTGGGCAGCTTTTTCATTACTGTCTCTCTATTTTTAGGGTTGCTAACGCAGCCATAGAACTGTGTCCACACTTGGGATATGAGGTCTCAACTCTTCAGCAATTTTCTTTGATGGATTCAAAAAAAAAAAGTAACAGAGTCCTGTGGCACTTTAAAGACTAACAGATGTATTGGAGCATGTATTGGAGAACAGAGGCAAGGCGAGGCGAGGCGGGGGGTAGCTCAGTGGTTTGAGCATTAGCCTGCTAAACCCAGGGTTGTGAGTTCAATCCTTGAGGAGGCCACCTAGGGATCTGGGGCAAAAATTGGTCCTGCTAGTGAAGGCAGGGGGCTGAACTGAATGACCCAAGGTCCCTTCCAGTTCTAGGAGATTGGTATATCTCCAATTATTACCTTTTTAGCATAAGCTTTCGTGGGCATCACCCACAAAAGCTTATGCTTCAATACATCTGTTAGTCTTTAAGGTGCCACAGGACTCTTATGTTGCTTTTTACAGATCCAGACTAACATGGCTACCCCCTGATACTTTTTTTTTTTTAAAGTATGTGTGTGGCAAGGGGGTTAATCAGTTGGGAGTAAAACTTTATTAGCAATTTAGAGAGATTTTGTACCCATATAGTACCCCAAAAAAATCCTGTTTCTCGTAGGTTCTTTAGAAATCAGTCATACAATTTGTCAGTCACTGTGTGCTTGAAACCAAGAACCCAATTGTCCCGTGCATAGGAACATCTCCCACAGGTAACAGGAAACTCTTCAATTCTCAGATCACAGGCTTCACTAAATTGTCTTCTCCAGAGGAGAGATTTGCCAATCTAAAGCTGCAGATTCCCCAACAGCTGAGGAGGGATGCAGGCCATCCACACAAGGCCATCCCTTTAGAACCATGCTGTCCTGGCCACTATGCAGCTGCAGCCCCAAATCATAGCCCTTGTCATATGCAGCAATTCACTGGGGCCTCAATTCAGGAAAGCACATTTAATTTTAAGCACATGAGTAATCTTAACCCTGTTCACCAAAGCACTTAAAGGCTTGATTTTAAGGGCATAGCTAAGTACATTGAAGTCAAGTTTAACGTTTAGCATATGGTTATGTGCATGGAGAGTGGAGTGGCCTTCTCAGGCCACAGAGGCTTTTTGCCATGAGACATATAGAGTGCTTCAGCTGTGTTGCAGGGATAAGGCTATCTTGTTAAAATCAGTCATAAAAGTAGTTTTTCCCTTTGGAGGTACAGGAATCTGAATGCTTTGCTTCACTGTATTTCCATTTCAGTATGTTTCCTTTGAAGCCACTTAAACTATGTTTCCTTCTCCCTCCCCCCCTTAAAGGAGGAATACAAGATTTTGCAAGAGCTATACAGTTTTAAGAAGCCGGATAGAAATTCAACAGAGGTACAGTATTTCTTTTTAGGATGGGTGAGGAATGTGAAAATTATTTTTGTTTATACTGCAAAGACCCAGCGCTGTGACAAGAAGCAGAGAGACATGAGGGAAAGCTGTGAAAGATGCTTAATGAAAGGGTCGCCAGTTAAGCCATGTATCATGCTATTCTACAGGGCCTCAGGAAAGCTTTTCTAACAAACATTATTTATGCAGTTCTGTTAACTGCATGGAGATTTAGTGTGAATGTAAAATTTAATGTGTGTAAACAAAATGCTAATTAACAAAAGGGAAACAAAAACAAATTATGCATGGTTTTTTGTTTCCATTTGCTACTTTTTCTCCTTAGTTTATTTCTTCTTTGTAGTAGAGATGTGACAAATACCTGATCTGCGTTCAGTGTATTATTATCAATTTATGTATACCCAGAAGTGCCTATATCATGCCAGTGTAGCCTACTTTTCGGTGTGCATTATTTGTTCTCCATCTGTTCCTGATTCATAGTATATATCAGCCTGTTCCAGCTGCCAGCTAGGCGACTGTGTTTCAGCTCACCTTGAGACTCATGTTCTTAGCTCTCAGTGCAATCCCCAATGACAACAAAGATGTTGGCTGTTACACTAGGCACTGTTACACTAGGTGTATCTCACAGCCTAAAAACAGACTCGGAGTAGATACAAAATATATAGTTGTGCTAACGATATTATAAATATCAATGTGTAAACTTATTCCTAAATAACTCCCCATGTTTTTCCATCAGTCAGCAAATTTCTTGTAGGCATCAAGTGGTGAGTAGAGGCTTTCTGATCCAGGGTGGGTAGTCTAGCCATAGGAGGGAGTAAGAAAGGTGTTATGGAGATGTTTGTGTGAGAAGCTGAGAACTGCAAGGGACAAGGCTAGCATCTTTGGCAGAATGGAATGGATGGGGAGAGGTGCAGTGCTGAACAGGGCATGGGCAGCATCACGCAAAGCTTTAAAATTAGTAATAAGATGTTTAACTTACATGTGATGGAGGTGGGGAAGCCAGCGGAGACGTATGTGCCCAGATCTGGGCTCTTCGCAGATGAAATAAGCATTTGAATCTCTTGGATAGTCACCCTTCTTGATTGTGTCAGTGTCTGATAGTCAGATGCACTTAGATGTACATTTTTAACATACTATATTGCAAATAGGGCTGTCAAGCAATTAAAAAAATTAAGCGTGCAATTAATCGCAATGTTAAACAATAATAGAGTACCGTTTATTTAAATTTTTTGGATATTTCTACATTTTCAAATATATTGATTTCAGTTACAACACAGAATACAAAGTGTGCAGTGCTCACTTTATATTTATTTTTTATTTCAAATATTTACACTGTAAAAAAACAAAAAATATTTTTCAATTCACCTAATACAAGTAATGTAATGCAATCTCTTTATCATGAAAGTTGAACTTAAAAATGTAGAATTTTGTACAAAAAAACCCTGCATTCAAAAATAAAACAATGTAAAACTTTAGAGTCTACAAGTCCAATCAGTCCTACTTCTTGTTCAGCCAGTCGCTCAGACAAACAAGTTTGTTTACATTTGCAGAAGTTAATGCTGCATGCTTCTTGTTTACAATGTCACTGGAAAGTGAGAACAGGCATTTGCACAGCACTGTTGTAGCTGTCATTGCAAGCTATTTACATGCCAGATGCGCTAAAGATTCATATGTCCCTTCATGCTTCAACCACCATTACAGAGGACATGCGTCCATGCTGATGACAGGTTCTGCTTGATAATGATCCAAAGTAGTGCAGACTGACGCATGTTCATTTTCATCATCTGAGTCAGCCAGCAGAAGTTGATTTTCTTTTTTGGTGGTTTGGGTTCTGTAGTTTCCTCATGAGTGTTGCTCTTTTAAGACTTCTGAAAGCATGCTCCACACCTCATTCCTCTGAGATTTAGTAAAGCACTTCAGATTCTTAAACCTTAGGTCAAGTGCTATAGCTATCTTTAGAAATTTTACAGTGGTGTCAGATTTGCAGTGAATGTGTTCTTAAAACAAACAACATGTGCTGGGTCACCATCCAAGACTGCTATAACATGAAATATATAGCAGGAGACATACAATTCTCTCCCCACGGAGTTCAGTCACAAATTTAATTAACGTGTTTTTTTTTTTAACAAATATCATCAGCATGGAAGCATGTCCTCTGGAACAATGGCCGAAGCATGAAGAGGCATATGAATCTTAAGCGCATCTGGCACATAAATATCTTGCGACACCAGCTACAACAGTGCCATGCGAATGCCTGTTCTCACTTTCAGGTGGTATTGTAAATAAGGAGCGGGCAGCATTATCTCCCATAAATGTAAACAAATGTGTTTGTCTTCGCGATTGGCTGAACAAGAAGTAGGACTGAGTGGACTTGTAGGCTCTAAAGTTTTACATGGTTTTGTTTTTGAGTGCATTTATGTAACAAAAAAAACCTACATTTGTAAGTTGCACTTTTATGATCAAGAGATTGCACTACAGTACTTGTATGAGGTTAATTGAAAAATACTGTTTCTTTTGTTTATCATTTTTACAGTGCAAATATTTGTAATAAAAATAATATAAAGTGAGCACTGTACACTTTGTATTCTATGTTGTAATTGAAATTGATATGTTTGAAAATGTAGAAAACATCAAAAATATTTAATACATTTTAATTGCTATTCTATTGTTTAACAGTGCGATTAATCACAATTAATTTTTTTAATCGCAATTAATTTTTTTGAGTTAATCACATGAGTTAACTGCGATTAATCGACAACCCTAATTGTAAAACATTCATATTTTTCAAAGAAGTGTAGGGGATTTAGGCATTCATCTTCCATTAATCTCAATCCCCCATGCTACTTTCAAAATATCTGCCTACATTTTTATAACCCTGCGCTCCGTAGTGACTTCAATGGTACCTCTCCGAATCAGATCCCATATTACCATTTAAGCATATGTAATAAAGTTGCTGACATTCTTCAAGGTATACAGCAGCTGGTATGTGATATCAGAACACTTCCCAACCAGAAGGAATTACCATATCCCTATTTTTTATGTCTGTCAAATATCCTTCTTAGTGATATTCCTGTCTACGTTTAATGTGCTGATCATCTTTCATACTCATGCTGTGAAACTCGTATCATTTGATGTTGTTATTCAGACCCTGATCCTGCAAATACTTGCATGTTTACTCATGCCAGTAGTCTCATGAACTCCAATGGGATTTCTCCCATGAGTAAAGTAAAACAGGCATTTAACTTAGAATTCATCCCTCCTTTTTTCATGCAATCCAGGAAGAAAGCGGTTGAAAAATCTCCAACATACATAGCTCCTTTTGAAATATTGATAAATCCAAAAGTATTTTTAAGTTTTGTTTTTAAAACCTATACATATCCTGAAGTTCTTGATTTTTTTTTAATTGAGGCAAAACTGCTTATCTCTCGCTAAGTATTCATGTTGCATTCATCACCATGGCATTTGAGAGCTTTACAAACAAATCCAGCAGTTAATCTAACATACTTTTAGTTCTTCCCAGTCTTTTCCCTCAAAATGTAGATACAGAACATTTTGTTGTTAGTGAGCAGAGATGGGTTTTACTCTGCATTGCTCTGAAGGTGGCAATCTCTGGTCATTCATTCTGATCTTTTGGAAGATGTTCCACAAACCAGCTGCCCAGAAATCCCTGTTCCATTACTCTCATCAGACTAATTACTTCAGGATTTGATCCATAGAGTGAACTGTGTCCTTCATCTAAGGAAATAAGGTCTTATGCTTGTATTGTTCCTAACACATCTACGTATGTGTTCATTCAAAGGAGGGGTTGCTGGACTGTGTTGAAAATCGTGTCCATCAGCTAGAAGATCTGGAAGCCGCTTTTGCAGATTTATGTGACAATGATGATGAAGAGACTCTAAAAAGATTTGCTTCATATCCTAGGTAAGGGATTTCAATGGTTAAAAGAAAATTCTCCTCCCTTTGGTCAACTAGTAGCTTGTGTATCAGAATCAGCATGTAAGAAATTATTATATTTTTAACAGTAAAGTGTTTTTCATTACATTTGTTGTTTTTGAGCCTCCAGCTCGTACTGGCCAGCTTCCTACAAACTTACATCACTTGTGATGGTAGCAATTTGGAAATCCAATGTATAGGTTGTTCTTATTCTTGCCTCCCTTTGCACTGGTTGCTTGTCTGCTAACTGCCTTCTCTTTGTATCTTTGCTTGTAACTCCTGACTCCTGGTCAGTACTTCTGATTTTCTCCAGAAACCCACTGAACAGTATTCTTCCTCCCACTCTGTCAAGGAGCTAGCTAACTTCTCCAAACACAGTCAGTCAATACCATCTGGTTAGACCTCTCTTCTACCTCCTCCCTTCATGTGCAGGATTTCTCTTGGACCAATAAGTGTCATTCCTAGTCAGATCCAGAGCAGGGACACAAAAAACCTCCAGACCCTTGTGACTGGTCTTTTATCCTCCCATGCTGTCAGCATCACAAACATTGTTGCATTTCTAAAAGAGACGCCCACCATTAGCAGAAGACTGAAAATGCTAATTGTAATCCAATAGCTCCTGGCATGTTTTTGAACATTCAAGCTGCTGGACTGAGCTCGAGGGATATGATGATAATTTAACTTGTCTAAAATATACAACCTGGAAAATCCTTAGCTGCTCCTTTGAGTGATGGTCCCTATTTTATTCCATGGAGGGTTTAGGCATGCGTCTGGAGCCGGAGAATTTGAAAGTAGTAGTGTCTGTTGGTCCACACATGCTCTCTTGCTTCCCCTTATGGTTTCGTTCGAGGCAATAAAGGGTGGGGATGACTGACCACATCTCCAGTTCCTTCTCACCGCCACATGGTCCACGTCAGAGCTGCTAGTGTCCTCTCATCTCTGACGCCCTTTTAAAAGAAGAAAAGTTTTAGAAATTATGTATAGTTAGTTTTTCTTCTACTGTTTTCACTGTTTTTTTTAATGTAGTTTAGTTTTTAGTAGGATTTGGACTTTAGGAGAATCAGTTTACCAGTCTCCCACACACCCACACATAGGTACTGGAGTATGCGAAAGATACCAGGATTCAAGATCTGCGCCTCCTGCCTGTGTTAGTTCTCAGTCAGTGAGGAGAACCAACACTGTCTCTACCGATTTGGAGAAGCACCCATTTCATCCAGGTGCAGTGTCTGCTAGTCCTTCCCAATCCGTACCTGAGCAGGCCGGGTTTTCTGCCTCAAGAAGCACCTCATGGAAGTGGCCTGAGGCCTCAGTTGGATCCAGGCCAGGGAACTCCTCCTCTACGTTGGCCTGAGAAAGCCAGGAATGCGCCTCTGGTTACAGAGATCAAATCTGATTCCGGTGGTACCACCACTAGAGACCCCGTGCCAGGGCCTAGTCATGGGGCAAGGAAGTATGCACATAAGCATGGCAGTAAGTCTTACTCCAAACCAAAGGATAATGCACCTTACTTGAGTTCCAGCCACAGAGAGGTGGCACATTCTAAGGCGCACAAGAATGACAAGACATAACGCAGACCAGTGGGTCCGCCGGTATCAAGCACCGAGCCCTGCTCACCTTCAATGTCAGCGTCCCTTAAGACGAGGGATCTGTTGGTTCCAGGACAGTCCTCCGCTACGGCGCTGGCTCCTGTTACCAAATGGGTATTGTTAACACTGGGGTACTCGGAGTAAGCACCAGGGCCACGTGAGCGGTTCACCCTAGGGAAACCAGAATCTCCAGGCCTTCCTCTGCCACCCACACCGAGGGAGGTCTGATCTCCTCTCCGAGACTTGCCATAGTCAGGTCACGCTTTCCGCCCTCCTTCCCCTCTGCTGTGGGTCTGTTAGATTTGTGGTGGAGAAGGAACTGGAGACCCAGTCAGTCTGCTTCACTCATTATCACCTCAGATGAAACCATGAGGCGAAGCAAGGACACATGCGTGAACTGACAGACACTACTACTTTCAAATTCTCTGGCTCCGGACACATGCTGCGCATACATACACTTTCAGTGGAATATAGATAGGGACCACATATCTCAAAGAACCTCCGGTTACAGGTAAATAACCTTCTCTTTTGTGGAGTTGAAATCCAAGGTAAGAGAAAATGTTCAGTTTGGTTTGTTGTAGTGATAACTTATTTTCGTAGATTATTAAGGCAAGAAAGGACCATTATAATCATCTAGTCCAGGGGTCGGCAACCTTTCAGAAGTGGTGTGCCGAATCTTCATTTATTCACTCTAATTTAAGGTTTCACGTGCCAGTAATACATTTTAACGTTTTTAGAAGGTCTCTTTCTATAAGTCTATAATATATAACTAAACTATTGTTGTATGTAAAGTAAACAAGGTTTTTAAAATGTTTAAGAAGCTTCATTTAAAATTAAATTAAAATGCAGAGCCCCCTGGACTGGTGGCCAGGACCTGGGCAGTGTGAGTGCCACTGAAAATCAGATCACATGCCGCCTTCGGCACCCGTGCCATAGATTGCCTACCCCTGATCTAGTCTGATCTGCATAATGCAGGCTGTAGAACTTCACCTAGGATTTCCTGCAGCAAGCCCCTGTGAATCAACTTCCCTAGGGGATCCTGTCTCTCTATGCTGCTCCACTGGTCCCTCTTCACCACTTCCAGAATGACACTTAAAGGAGCTGTGATGACTAAGGCTAATCAAAAAGTGTCTGTTTTCTGTGGATTTTTGGGAGAGGGGGTGGGAGGGGTGGAGGAGGGTCAAAACGGAATATCTATTTTTTTTTCAGTTTAGTAATGCTGCCACAGTGCCTCCTGGGAGCTGTAGTTCAGCTGTCTCATGCCCGCATTCTCCTTTACAAACTGGGTTCCACAGCCAGACTACCATCTCCCATTATGTACTGTGGTGGTTCAGCAAGAGGTGAGTCAGTGGTGCATCATGGGAGATGTAGGCCACCCGATAAGCCTAGTCCATAGAAGAGAATAGGAGCATGAGACCCCTGAGCAACAACTCCCATGAAACACTGTGTCAACTTCTACTCAAAATATTCTCTTAAACCAAAGTTTTGACAAAAGCCAGATTTTTCCATGGGGAAACTCCCAACCCCATTATCCCACCAGCTGTAGTGATGCTGTTAGGAATGTTCTCCTTTGGCTTCTGAGTAACAACTGCAGATGAGACTCATATGGAGTTAATACAACCTTGAAAAAGTAACTTCCTCATGCATATTTAGAAGAGCTACAAGGAAGTGGTGCCAGAAAGAATGGCCTCCCCTCCAAATCCCATGTAGTCTAAATGCAGGGGCAGTATGAGGTGAGAAAACAGCAGTGTCATGGAGCTGGCACTTTTCCTCTTTCACAGAAGCTTGGGAAGTTCCGGAGACCCTGTGCTTTGTTCCTGGGGCACGAGGCCCACCATAGTATTATTTCCTTACTGTTTTTGGCTGTGTTAAGTACATGTGCTTCTAGCTGTTAATATAACTCACATATTTTCTTTTTACCCCAGAATGAAACAACTGGTTCAACTTGTGCATAGTTTGAAAAACCGGATGGAAACCCCGGACTATGAAATGGTAAGTCAATGGTAGTAGGAACTGGAAGCAGACAGCTTACAAAATCATATATTCAAAAGGGCAAGAGAAGACTGGGGAACTTTTTGGCTTTGCCTTTTGAAATCTTAAAAATGTTTGCGGGAAGGAGGGTTTAAAATCTTTGTAATTCAGCCAGTATTTTTAAAAATGGCTGCCTGAAGTTAGGCCTTCACATCTGTATTAAAGCACCTGAAAAATGGCCTCATTGTCAGGAGTGCAGAGTGCTGAGCTGCTGCTGTCACAATCAGACCACTCAAGTGGGTCTAGAGATAAGGACTTCAGAACCTAAATTGAAGCAGTCTCTCCCACCCCAGTCCCCTTTTTAAGATCTTGGTCTTCACCTCTGATAGGCTTTCTGAATGCTCTAGTGGAAAAAGGGAGGTACATTATAACAAGCAGTGAAACTAGTTAACAGCGTCTAAAAGTGTAAATACAATAATGTTTGTGCTTTTAAATACATTTCTGTAGTTCCATTAGTTACTTTAAAGAAGTACAGTAGCTACTAAACCCTTAAAGACAATGTAAGCACTGTGCTGTATAAATCAGCTTTGTGAATAGTAACATTTCTTGTTAATTTTAATCATCAGCTTTATGCAATAGTGAAATCTTTGTTTAATTTATCTTTAGGTCCATCAGGCTGGTCTTACCTGTGATTATTCTGAACTTCCACATCATGTTAGCACTGAGCAGGAGATAGAGGGCCTCATACAATCTGTAAAGCATATACTGAAAAAAATACCAAAGCCTACGCTTGTGACAATCGCTCGGTAAGTATTTGTTTTTATCTTAAACCCAAAGGTGAATTTAAAATCTGTTTGCTGTAGTAGATGTTCTTTAAAAAGTCAGTGTTCGCTGCACTACAGGATTTTCACTGTACTGTGGAGTTGCCTGTATGGGGCGATCTGTCCCATTTAAGGCCACTGAGTGCTGGGGCCATTCTGTCCTGTACTGGGGTCTTTAAGGATAGAGGTTCTGGGGGAGGATCGATAGATCCAATGGGCTGAGAATGGGGGCCACCTGATGGTAATGTTCAGCAAGTGAAGGACTGTGCTGTGCTCAGTTGGGGGAGCCTAGAGTTGAGAGATGTAGAGGAAGGTTCCCTGAACCAGAACCCTAAGCCTGAAGATGGTAAACTGAGAGAGACAAGGAGAATTACAGCTGTGGAGACCCTGAACCAAGGGGAAGATGTTTCTAAGACCAGGGCAAGGAGGGGACCTAGAGAAAAGACTCTCCAGAGAGGCCAGGGAGCTAGAGAGGGACTAGCAGAGCTCTCGGTGTTTT
This sequence comes from Mauremys mutica, assembly GCF_020497125.1. NCBI lineage: Eukaryota > Metazoa > Chordata > Testudines > Geoemydidae > Mauremys > Mauremys mutica. Next base: position 126,310,284 of record NC_059073.1, on the reverse strand, counting down.
AAAGCACTTTGAAATCCCTGGATATAAGGGGCTATATAGGTGCAAAGCATTAGAAAACTATTTCTCATTATGGGCATTTGATTTTCTTTTTGTAAATCATTGTTACAGATCAAGTTTGGATGACTATTGTCCTGCAGAGCAAGTAGACCTCATTCAGGAAAAGGTTCTGAATGTACTACGCTCAGCGTTCGGCACTCTGGATATTAATTTGGAGTACTTAGCAGATGCATCTGTGTGAACAAACTCCCCCTATTCTCTTAACTCAGGGGAATTATATAGTTGATGTCAACCTCACAGGAATATTTAGAGTGTGCTGAAATGTCTTGTGCTGAAAGCAGTTCCCCATCTTCCCACCACCACCAGCCCCCCCATACAGAACAACTTCCATATAAGCAGAGATTCACTATATCTGAGTACATTATAAGGAGAGTCCATTGTATTGATGTATATCACTTTTTAATTTGTATTTGGGCTATGTAATTCACCAAAACCATTTTTTTAATATACTTGTAAGTTTCTTATTAGATAAAACTAGCAAAAGTGTGGCTAAAAAAGCTATTGTTCTGTTTCAGCAGGTGGCACTAGAAACCAAGCTATCCAATAATTTGAATGGTAATTTCTAATTGCACTCTATCTTGGTTGCACTGGTTTCATATCTGAAATATTATCCATTTTAATTGTGGTCTTTGATCAGACTTAGATTGTTGGCTCCAGATTAAATACACCGTGTTTTAACTATAGTACTTTTAAAGGCTAGTATTGTGAAGAGAAACTATTTATTTTTAGACCATGAAGACACTATGTGACAGAATTAGACACACTCACTTAAAATATCTGTAAAACAAATCTAGCTTTTTGTAAGTAGATTGATTTCTTGAATGTTACAAATCATTCATGGTACCATTAAGACTTTGGTTTCACACGGTGACCTTTGCTCATTCCCAATACTGGTAGTACTACAGATGAGCCCTCAGTGATCCTTCTCCCATTCCATTGGTGCAGCTTATCTGCTACTACTTGATCCATGGAGTGCAATTGATATTCATATCATTTTACATTATTATAGTCCCTTTATTTTCACAAGGCACCTATGCAACATCATAGAAATGCAGCTATCTCCAAGGAAGAGGGTAACAGCTCATCAGTGCACTGAGGGGGAAGAGAAAACTTTGGCCAAGGACTGGCCAACACTGCTGCAAAAGATCATGAAGTCTTGCTGTGTCCACAAAAAGCTTGAGTTTTTTTTAAGATCTCAGCTGAAAGACATACATACAATAGTCGCATGACATGTGTTGTACGTACTACTTTGTCCTCTAAAGCACGTGTCCTTGGTAGCTGTTGAATTATGCCAGGATTTGAACTAGTGATGTCAGAGGGTGATAGTTGGGCCTCATTGAAGTCAATGGCAAAATTCATATTGACTTCTATGGAGCCAAGATTTTACCCAGAGATTCTAGATATTCCAGTCTTCATGCTTAGAACATAAATCGATCTTGTCTGGCCATACATGCATTCACTTGCATTCCTAGCCAGAGAAAGTATATCACTGTCATAGACATTTAGAATTTAAGGGTTAGGAGTTGAGAGCAAATGGTCATCTCCAGAATAAAAAGGAAACCAGCAGTCAATTGGGATTGCCCTGGGAGAGGGCAAAGGGAGAGAGGGTGAAGACATTGACTGGAATATATTAAGTTTGTTTTGAATAAATATTTTTGTGGTATTCTTTTCAAAGTATGATTTGAGTTCTTTATGTATGGTGGTACTTTCTCTTCCACTTATTCATTAGATTGTTTTACTACTTCTGCTGTTAAATAATTTAATATAAAACAGATATTAAGATATTTACAAATTTTGGATGTAGTGAACTAAAGAGAAAATATAATTGAGAACAAAATCAAGATACCAAAGGAAATAAAGAGAATATTCTTGAATGGCCAATACACTAATGCTTGGACCTGGCTAACAAAGAAGAAGAATTTGAATTGCTCATTTATGAGCATAAATTCAATCTAGTTATTGAAACCTGGGGAGATGATTTGCACAATTGGAATGTTAAAATCAATAGTTATAACCTGTTTAGAAAGGATTGAGTGGGTGCTACTCTGTTAAAAATATCATTACCTGTATTGGAGTTAGTGATAACTTGGAAGAAAATGATCTTGAATGTTTATGGATCAATGTCCCAGCAGATAAAGCACAAGATGGGGATACTAGTTAATGCCTACTCCAGTCCACCAAATCACACTAGGGAACAGGATGGCAGCCTCCTTACACACTTATCTATAGGGCCCTACCAAATTCACAGTCCATTTTGGTTAATTTCATGCTCATAGGATATTAAAAATCATAAATTTCAGATATTTAAATCTGAAATTTCACGGTATTGTAATTGTATGGATCCTGACCCAAAAAGGAGTGGGGGAGGGGGACAAGGTTATTGTGGGGAGACAGGGGTTGCGGTACTGCTACCCTTACTTCTGTGCTACTTCTGGCAGAGGCACTGCCTTCAGAGCGGGGCAGCAGGAGAGCAGCGGCTGCTTGCCAGGAAACCAACTCATAAGGCCAAGCCACTGCCAGCAGCAGCGCAGAAGTAAGGGTGGCATGGTATGGTATTGCCACCCTTACTTCTGCGCTGCTGCCTGCAGAGCTGGGCCCTCGGTCAGCAGACACCACTCTCCTGCTGTAGCGGAAGAATTTAATCCGAAAAGTGAATAATAATTGTGAATCATATAAGTACACTTTACTAGATGCCCCGAAGACAACATTGAAGAAGAGACCTGTGTCAGTTACCAAAACAACCTTGTTTAAGGGGAAGTGAAGTTAGCTGTAATATCTAACAAATGGAAAAAGGGTGAAGTTGATGGTAATGAATATAAATCAGAAGTTAGGAATTGTAGAAAATTGATAAGGAAAGCCAAGGGACACAAGGAGAAATCCATGGCCAGCAGGGTTAAAGACAATAAGGAGGGGATTTTTTTTGTTTGTTTTTTAAAAAAGGAATACAAAGAATTCTGGCAATGGTATTGGTCCATTACTAGATGGAAATGGTAGAATCATCAATAAATAATGCAGCGATGTTTAATAAATATTTGTTCTGTATTTGGGGGGAAAAAATAGAAGATGGAGTCGCGGCATATGGTGATAACACTATTTCCATTCCACTAGTATTTCTGGAAGATGTTATATAGAAGCTACTAAAGTTAGATATTTTTAAATCAGCAGGACTGGCTAACTTACATCCAAGAGTTTTAAAAGAGCTGGCTGAAGAGCTCATTGGACTGTTATTGTGGATTTTCAATTAGTCTTGGAGCACTAGGGAAGTTCTAGAAGACTGAAAGAAAACTAATGTGCCATTTTTTTAAAAGGTTAAACAGGATGATCCAGGCAATTATAGGCTTGTCGGCCTGACATCAATCCCAGGCAAGATAATTGAGCAGCTGATATGGGACTTGATGAATAAAGAACTAAAGGACGGTAATGTAATTAATGCAAATCAACATGAGTTTATGGAAAAGAGACCCTGTCAAACTAACTTGATTTTTTAAATTAACTTACAAGTTTGGTTGATAATCAAGCTGATGTAGTACACTTAGACTTCAGTAAGGCGTTTGACTTGGTACTGAATGACATATTGATTATAAAAACTAGAACAATATAAAATTAACATGGTACACATTAAATGGATTAAAAACTGATAGGTCTCAAAATGTAACTGCAAATGGGAAATTTTCATCCAGCGGATGTGTTTCCATTTTGGTTCTGGGCCCTGTTTAACGTCTTTATCAATGATCTAGAAGACAACATAAAAACATCACTGATAAAGTTTGCAGATGACACAAAAATTGGGGGTGTGGGAAATACTGAAAAGGACAGGTCACTGTTTCAGAACAATCTAGATATCTTGGAAAACTGGATGCAAGCAAACAATGTGTGTTTTAATACAGCTAAATGTAAGTGTATGCATCTGGGAACAAAGAATGTAGGCCATATGGACAGGATGGGGGATTCTAACCTGGGAAGCAGTCACTCTGAAAAAGATTTGGGGGTTATGGTGGATAATCAGCTAAACATGAGGTCCCAGTGTGACATTGTGGCCAAAAGAGCTAATGAGATCCTTGGATGTATAAATGTGAATTTTGAGCAGGAGCGGAGAGGTATTTTGCCCCTGTATTTGGTACTGGTGCTGGAATACTGCAACCAGTTCTGGTGCCCACCATTTAACAAGGATATTGATAAATTCAAGAGGATTCAGAGAAGAGCCAAGAGCATCATTAAAAGATTAGAAAATGTGCCTAATAGGGACACTCAGGGAGCTCAATCTATTTAGCTTAACAAAGAAGTTTAGGGGCAACTTGAATACAATCTATAGGTTAACTACCTGGGGAACAAATATTTAACTTCAATCTAGCAGCGAAAGGTATAAAATGATCCAATGCCTGGAAGTTAAAGCTAGACAAATTCAGACTGGAAATAAGATGTACATTGTTTAACAGTGATTAATTAACTATTGGGATAATTGCCACAGGTTGTGATGGATACTCAGTCTCTGAACAATTTTAAATCAAAATTGGATGTTTTCTAGAAGATCAACTCTAGGAGTTATTTTGGGAAAGTTCTATGGCCTGTGTTATACATGAAGTCAGACTAGACGACCATAGTGATCCCTTCTGGCCTTAGAATCTATGAATCTGAAAAGCTTCAGGACTAAGGTCTCCTTCTCCACCCACACACCCATCCTTCTCCTTTCCACTTAAACAAAGGCTTAGTCTATACTTCAAAATCAGATTTATCTAGCTACGTTGCTATGAAAAAATTTGCACCCTGAAAACCATAGTTAGGTCAACCTAATCCACCCCCACGTTACCTCCCTTCTCCCCCACAGATGCAGCTAGGTCAATAGAAGAATTTGTCCAAAGACCTAGCTACCACCTCGATGGAAAAAAACCTGCTGTTCTTCTTCGAGTGATTGCTCCTATGCATTCCATGTAGGTGTGCGCGCCGCGCGTGCACGGCTCTCCGGAACATTTTTAGCCTAGCAACTCCGGCGGGCCGGCTGGGCGCCCCCTGGAGTGGCGCCGCTATAGCGCTGGATATATACCCCAGCCGGCCCGTCCACTCCTCAGTTCCTTCTTCCCGCCCGTGACGGCCAGTAGGAACAGTGGAGTGCTCTCTTACCTCCACAGCCCTAGCGTTCTCCATAGCTTTAGTGTACATAGTTGTTAGTAGTTGTAGTTGTAAATATAGTTGTATAGTGTAGTACAGTAGGGAATTAGAGGGGTTAGCCCTCTTCTTCCGCTCCCAGTGCGGGCTTATGCCCGGGGCACCGGGATTCAAGCCCTGCGCGGCTTGCCAGCGGCACATGCCGGTGAGTGACCCGCACGACTCCTGCCTCCGCTGCCTCGGGGAGTCACACAGGACTGACAAGTGCCCGATCTGCGTGGCCTTCAAACCCCGAACGAGGAAGGAGCGGGACTCTCGCCTCAAACAGCTGCTGATGGAGGCTTCGCTCCAGCCTCCGGCGCCAACTCCACCGGCGCCGAAGCCTTCCTCGGCTAGCAGCGCACCGGCAGCACCGAGCCGCTCCGGTGCCGAGGACACTCGACACCCGGCACCGAAGTCCCGGCACCGCTCCCTCTCCCCAGGAAGGAAGCATAAGGCGCCGAAGACGGCCTCTGCAAAGCAGCCGCAGAGACCGTTAGCCCAGCCGCCTCCGACAAAAACGGTTCAGGCTGAGGCAGTGCACAGGCAGTGCACCGTGCCGTCGACTCCGGCGCCGCAAGGGCCGTCGAGTCCGGCACCCCCCAGCTCCCCGGTACCCACCGAGGAGGAGCTGTGGATCCCGTCCACGCCTGAGGCGTTTGCGACGGCGAGGGAGCTGATTGAGCTCGCGGAAGCTCCGAGCTTCCAGCCCCCGGCACCGCCGGTGCGGGCGCTTAAGTCAATGGGCAAACTGCTGATGTTGCGGCCTCCTTCCCCGGATGAGCGAGACGGTCGGCGCTCCAGGATTCGGTCTCGAACCCGGTCCCACTCTCGGAGACGGTCGCCGCCGCGCCGGTCCCGATCCGGAAGACGGTCAACATCGCGACGCCGCTCCCCGTCTCGGCACCGGTCGCAGTCCCGGCACCGCTCTCAATCGCAGTACCGGTCGCACTCCCGGCAACAGTCCCGGTCCCGGTCACCGAGTCACCGGCACCGCAGGAGGTCCGGTTCCAAGGATCGCTTTTGGCACCGAGACTCCCGGAGCCACTCGCGACGCCGCCGCTCGCGCTCGAGGTCGAGCTCCAGGCACCGCCGGTCGACCTCCCGGCACCGTCGGTCGAGCTCCCGACGCCGTCGCTCGAGCTCCCGGCGCCGTCGCTCGAGCTCCCGGTACCACACCACACGCAGGTCCCGCTCCCCGATTAGGTCATGCGATGACCGGCACCGACCTTCGGCACCGGCAAGACACTTGACACCGGCATCGGTCGCCCGCTCGGGGATTGCCACAGCTCCTCCCTGGCCTTCTCGTGAGCCCTCCATTGCTTCCCCTGAGGGCAGTGCAGTGGACTTCAGGGCAGAGTCTCATGGACGGGACCATGGACCCCAACAGTGGGGATTTTGGGTTCCCTGGGCCCAACACGAACAAGGGCCTCCCCTTCCACCGAGGCAGGCGGGTACGGAGCGTTCGGTGCCGGAGGCTACAGTCAGCAGGCCCCCCCCATCTCCAACGGGAAAGACCACCTTGCCTCAAGGCCCGGCGTTGGGGCAGGAGGCAGTGGCGGCTGATCGCCCAAGAGCAGAGCAGACATCGGACGAGGTACTGCCAGGACACTCCTCGTCCTCCTCACCTGACGAGGCGGTGGCGGGGGCCTCACCATCCGAACCCCCGCCTATTGACCTGAAAGCACACCAGGACCTTCTCCGAAGTGTAGCGAAGGCCATTAACCTACCCGTTGAGGAGGTCCAAGAGGTCGATGACCCAGTCACCGATGTCGTGGGAGCGGAGGCCCCCGTGAGAGTAGCACTGCCATTTATCCGCACGATACAGCGGAATAATGCTACCATCTGGCAGTCGCCCTCCTCAGTCCCCCCCACGGCGCCAGGGGTGGAGAGGAAATATTCCGTCCCGCTCAAGGGGTACTAATATCTCTACGTGCACCCAACCCCGGACTCTCTGGTGGTCCAATCGATGAACGACCAGGAGAGGCACGGGCAGCCGGCCGCTGCGCCAAAATCTAAGGAGTCGCGGCGCATGGACCTCTTGGGGCGAAAAATCTATTCAGCGGGTGGCCTTCAGCTCCGCATAGCGAACCAAATGGCGCTCCTTTCCCGGTACACCTTTAACATCTTGGGGTGCCTGGGAAAATTTTCGGAGCTGACCGCATAGGACTCCCGCCGGGAATTCTCGGCGCTCCTGGACGAGGGCAAGACGGCCTCCTGGACCCTAATTCGGGCAGCCGTGGACTCCGCTGACTCAGGAGCCAGAACTATGGCTTCCGGAATAACCATGCGGCGCATTGCGTGGCTGCAATCCTCCACCTTGCCGCCGGAGGTGCAATACACCCTCCAGGACTTCCCGTTCGATACACAGGGTCTCTTCTCAGAAAAGACGGACTCGAGAATTCAGACCCTGAAGGATGGGAGGATTGCTATCCGGACTCTGGGCATGCACACGCCGGCCACCCAGAGACGGCCTTTCCGGCAGCAGCCCTACCGGCCCTTCACCCAGGCCAGGTCTAGGCCATTTAACAATCGCCGGACGGCCCCCTACCGCCGCAAGCCGTCGGGGGGTAGGCGTAACCAGACCCAAGGCCCCTCCAAGGCCCCTCAAGGCCCGAAACCGGCCTTTTGATGGGACGCCCGAGGACGGCCCACCACTCTCCCCCCAGGATCCATCCCTATTATTTTCAAATCGCCTTTCCCGCTTCCTCCAGGCGTGGTGCTCCATAACATCGGACAGCTGGGTCCTCAACACCGTCCAGCACGGCTACCGCCTGCAGTTTGTCTCGCCCCCTCCCTCCCACCCACCTTCCCCGTCCCTCTTCAGGGACCCCTCTCACGAGCAAGTCCTCTTACAGGAGGTCGAGACTCTGTTGAGCGTGGGTGCTATAGAGGAGGTGCCTCACAGCAGGCGGGGCAGGGGATTCTATTCCAGATACTTTCTCATCCCCAAGGCGAAAGGAGGCCTTCGTCCCATTTTAGACCTCCGGGAGCTCAACAGACCTGTGCAAGCTCAGGTTTCGTATGGTGACCTTGGGGACCATTATTCCTTCCTTGGATCCGGGAGACTGGTTTGCCGCCCTCGACATGAAGGATGCATACTTTCATGTGGCAATTTACCCCCCCCCGACAGACGCTACTTGCGCTTCGTGGTCAACGAAGCTCACTACCAGTTTGCGGTACTACCCTTCGGCCTCTCCACCGCACCGAGAGTGTTCACCAAGTATATGGCGGTCGTGGCCGCAGCCCTCCGCCGTCGTCAAATTCATGTGTACCCGTATCTCGACGACTGGCTGATTCGCGGTCGCTCCCAAGAGCTGGTAGCGGCTCAGGTGACCGAGATTCTACATCTATTCCGGTCTCTAGGCCTGCTTATCAATGCCGAGAAGTCCAGCTTAATTCCAGCACAAAGGGTGGAGTTCATAGGAGCGGTCCTCGACTCCATTTTGGCCAGAGCCTGCCTACCTCGTCCTCGGCACGAGACGATGGTCTCGTTCATACGGACACTGCAGGCCTTCCCTACAACAACGGTGCGATCCTGCCTGCGCCTGCTGGGTCACATGGCAGCGTGCACGTTTGTGACCGCGCACGCAAGGCTGCGACTTCGCCCGTTCCAAATGTGGCTGGCATCGGTGTACCGCCCCCATCGCGACCCCATAGACATGGTGGTGACGGTGGCAAAGCCCACTCTCCAGACGCTCACCTGGTGGCTGGATCCGGAGATTGTCTGCGAAGGGGTCCCATTCCGCCCTCCTCGCCCATCTGTCACCCTGACCACAGACGCCTCGGCGCTTGGATGGGGTGCTCACATAGGAGACCTACACACCCAGGGTCTCTGGTCAGCCCAGGAGCTCTCCCTCCACATCAACGTCCGGGAGCTGAGAGCGATCCGTTTGGCGTGTCTCGCCTTTCGGGCCCACCTCCAGGACCGCTGTGTAGTGGTGTACACAGACAACACCACAGCAATGTTCTATGTGAACAAGCAGGGCGGAGCCCGATCCTCCCCACTTTGCAACGAAGCGATGCTCCTATGGGATCTTTGCGTGACCCACTCGATTCGCCTAGAAGCGTTTTTTCTGCCAGGGGTGCAGAACACGTTGGCCGACCATCTGAGCAGGTCCTTCGCCTCCCACGAGTGGTCCCTTCGCCCAGATGTGGCTTACACAATCTTCCAGAGGTGGGGGTTTCCCCAGATAGACCTGTTTGCCTCCAGGGCCAACAGGAAGTACCACAGGTTCTGCTCGTACCAGGGTCAAGCTCCGGGCTCCCTCTCAGATGCGTTCCTCCTGCCATGGACGGATCCCCTCCTCTACGCGTTCCCCCCGTTTCCGCTCGTACACTGGGTGTTACTCAAGCTTCGGAGGGACAGGGCCCACGTAATACTCGTCGCTCCGGCCTGGCCGAGACAGCACTGGTACACCCTGCTACTTGAGCTGTCAGTTCGGGATCCCATTCCCCTTCCGTTATGGCCGGACCTCATCACTCAGGACCTCAGCAGGCTTTGTCACCCGAACCTGCAGTCGCTGCATCTTACAGCTTGGTTCCTGAGTGGTTAACCAACGCAGAAAGGGGTTGTTCGTTGGCGGTGCAACAAGTACTGCTCGAAAGTAGAAAGCCTTCGACGCGCTCTACCTACCTCGCGAAGTGGAAACGCTTCGCGCTCTGGTGCGACCAACGAGGTCTTAACCCATTCTTGGTCCCCATCCCGACCATCCTCGACTACCTCTGGTACCTGAAAGGTCAAGGTCTCGCGATCTCTTCCCTGAAGGTGCACCTGGCGGCTCTGGCGGCCTTTCGGCCCGCCATAGGAGGCCGGTCCGTCTTCTCTAACCCGATGGTTGCCCGCTTCCTTAAAGGTCTAGACCGTCTGTACCCGCCGGTACGTCATCCCACTCCAACTTGGGATTTAAACCTGGTTCTGGCTCAGATGATGAGACCACCCTTCGAGCCCCTGGCCACGTGCTCTCTGCTTCATCTCACCTGGAAGACGGCCTTCCTCGTGGCAATCACATCCGCCAGACGAGTCTCGGAACTCCGCGCCCTGACGGCAGGTCCCCCGTATACCGTCTTCCATGGGGACAAGGTGCAGCTTCGACCGCACCCGGCCTTCCTCCCCAAGGTGGTGTCGGCCTTCCACCTCAATCAAGAGATCTTCCTCCCGGTCTTCTTCCCGAAGCCGCATGCCTCACCTCGTGAGCAGCAGCTCCACACCCTGGACGTCCGCAGGGCCCTCGCTTTCTACATCGACCGGACGAAGCCCTTCCGGCATTCGACCCAGCTGTTTGTGGCGATTGCCGATCGCATGAGAGGCGAGCCGGTCTCCTCGCAGCGGATTTCATCCTGGGTGACGTCATGTATACGAACGTGCTACGAGCTTGCTTGCGTCCCTCCGTGCTGACTCACCGCACACTCGACAAGGGCGCACGCCTCGTCGGCCGCCTTCCTGGCCCATGTCCCCATCCAGGACATCTGTAGAGCGGCCACCTGGTCCTCTGTCCACACCTTCGCTTCCCACTACGCGTTGGTGCAGCAATCAAGAGACGATGCAGCCTTCGGCTCCGCAGTTTTACACTCTGCCACGTCTCACTCCGACCCCACCGCCTAGGTAAGGCTTGGGAATCACCTACATGGAATGCATAGGAGCAATCACTCGAAGAAGAAAAGACGGTTACTCACCGTAGTAACTGGTGTTCTTCGAGATGTGTTGCTCCTATCCATTCCAGACCCGCCCTCCTTCCCCACTGTCGGAGTAGCCGGCAAGAAGGAACTGAGGAGCGGACGGGCCGGCTGGGGTATATATCCAGCGCTATAGCGGCGCCACTCCAGGGGGCGCCCAGCCGGCCCGCCGGAGTTGCTAGGCTAAAAATGTTCCGGAGAGCCGTGCACGCGCGGCGCGCACACCTACATGGAATGGATAGGAGCAACACATCTCGAAGAAAACCAGTTACTACGGTGAGTAACCGTCTTTTTGTGTGGGAAGCATCTACCCTATGGTGCTGTAGCAGCATAACTGCTGTGCCGTATCTGTGCTGGTGTAGTGTAGACATGGCATAAGGCTCTATTCACTCAATGCAGCAATATCACAGAGAGAGGTAGCCACGTTGGTACCCTTTGTCCAAGCGACTTAGCACTTGGTAAGTTAAAACTAGTCCCTTAAATTGCACATAGAAATGGACGGGAAGACAGCGTAGAACATGGAACACTAGTGAAATGTTCGCTGTGCAAAAAATACTTCCTGGAAAAAAGACAGCTGCTTCAGTAGGTTTTGAATACGTTTATGAAGATTATGAGAGCCTTGGATAGAAAGAGAAAAACACACTATTCTTTTAGTTTTGAAATGGCTAATAGCAAACCCACACACATCAGACTCAGAAAAGCCTGGCACAACCTTTAGACAAGGTTTGGCAACCTCCACGGGGCCACTACTCGCCTTTGTGTAATCCGGTCTGTACTGGTTGTCGATTACCTCCCCACAGCTATGTGTACTCAGGGAAAATGCAAAGCAACAATCTAGGCCTTTATGCAGTGTAGTTGTAGCCAGTCCGAGCTATTAGAGAGACAAAGTGGGTGAGGTAATATCATTCATTGGACCAATCTCTGTTGGTGAAAGGGACAAGCTTTCGTACTACACAGAGCTCTCTCTCAGGCCTGGGATGGGTATTCAGAGTGTCACTGCTAAATACAAGGTTGAACAGATAGTTTAGCATAAGTGTTTTGCACATTTTCTAAGGGATCTTGTATGTAGTTGTGACACTCTGAGTACCTTTCCTAGGCCTGAGGAAGAACTCAAAAGGTTCTCTCTCTCACCAACAGAAGATAGTCCAATAAAAGATATTACCTCACCCACTTTGTCAATCTAGGCCTTTGTTAATACTCTGTATGTTTATCTGCAGAATCTCTGTGGGGAGTCTTACTGATTGGAGCCATAGGCAATTTTGTAATTACACATAGAAAGTTGCTTTAAAGCATACTACTGTGTAGTCTGATGAGAACCGGAAGCTACACAACTGTGTGAAAGTCTTTTTAAACCACGATTCACTAGAGACACAGGGTTACCGTCAACAAAATACACTGAAGAACAGTAAAGCATTCACTGATTGTTCTTCATATCCTCTGAACAAGGCCTTTAAGTTTTAAAAGTAATAAACTGATAGTTGAGGGCTTGCAAACACTTGGAAGATCATTGGTCTCTAGTTACAGATCAGCTAAAGTTAATTGCTTCCAGTCATAGCCAATAAAAATGAGTCTGGCAACTTAAAAGAAAAGGACCTTTTTCCACCTGTCCCTGTTACTAGCAATATCTAAGATTACTAAAACTGAAATATTACAGAAATATTTGTTGTGATTTCTTTTAATCATAGTTTCATCAGTTCCTGTTTGATTATGTGGTTTTTCACAACAGGAGGAGAGAGGAAAAAAACATTTAAAAAACTAGGAAAATGTGAATATTTATGTATCTTGAGAGCCATCAGTTGCTTAATTTATTTTTTATGCCCTGCTGTCATTTAAAAATACAGCCAATAGTAAGAAACACAACAGCATCCAGCCCCATATACATAAAATTAACAACAAAAAATAATTGTAGTACAAGGAATCCTCCCACCCTCTGGTTCCCAGAGAAGCTCCACTCCCTCATCCCCTCAATCACCTAAATGCCTACTCAAAAAGAAAGGCTTTGCAGTAGCCATTTTTTGTAAACCTGGATGTCATGCCTAAAACTACTTTTAACAACCCCTTTTCCTGCCATACACAGACACACACACACAAACTTTGAACTCCACAGCAATCTAGCCTTAAATCCTGGCACAAGATCCCTGCATTCTGTGGCACATTAGGGAGAATCCTTCAACAGCATCAGATAAATTACAAATTAAGGATTTTATTCCATTAAATGCAAACAAGAATAATACAGGTTTCAGAGTGGTAGCCATGTTCATCTGTATCAGCAAAAACAATGAGAAGTCCTTGTGGCACCTTAGAGACTAACACATTTATTTGGGCATAAGCTTTCATGGGCTAGAACCCACTTCATCAGATGCATGGAGTGGAAAATACAGGAGCAGGTATAAGTATAGTCATTAGTGTCCTGTGCGCTGTTTATAGTCATATGAAAGTTCAGTACGCTTGCCCCACATTTTCAAGTTTTTAGCATGCTGCAGGTTGTCATCTCCTGGGTTCAGCGTTAATAATACATTCACACGAGAAGGGAACTTTGCATTGTTTTGCACGGTCATAATACGTGTGTCAATTACACTCAAGCTTTCAAGCTTTTCTTTGCAACCAGGAGGGCTAGGAACAATTATATTTGTGAGAAGCAGATTCTGGGCCCAGTACTGCAGCAAGGGATGAATTATTCAGGTTGGCAGTGCCACTTTAAGCTGCCCATCCATTACCCTTCCACTTCTCTGAAAGAAACTGCATCATTTGAGCAGCTTTTTATTTTGATTTATAACCCAGTTCTGGCTCAATGCTCCTTTAGATGTGTCAAGGTTCCTTTCCCCACTCTGAACTTTAGGATACATATGTGGGGACCTGCATGGACACTTCTAAGCTTAATTACAAGCTTAGATCCAGTAACACTGCCACCAGCCAGAATTCCAGTGTCTGGCACACTCCCTGTGTCCCCCCGCCCAAAACCTTCCCCTCCCTGGGCAGCCTTGTGAGGCTTTTTCACCAAGTTCCTGGTGAACACCGATCCAACCCCTTGGATCTTAACACAAGGAGAATTTAACCATCCCTCCTCCCTTCCCCCACCAACTCCTGGTGAGTCCAGACCCAATTCCCTGGGATCTTAAAACAAGAAAGAAAAAAAAATCAATCAGCTTCTTAAAAAGAAAACTTTTAATTAAAGAAAAAGAAAGGTAAAAATCATCTCTGTAAAATCAGGATGGAAAATATTTTACAGGGTAATCAGATTCTTATGACCCAGAGGAACCCCCCCTCTAGCCTTAGATTCAAAGTTACAGCAAACAGAGGTAAAATCGTCTCAGCAAAAAGGAACATTTACAAGTTGAGAAAACAAAAATAAGACTATCACACCTTGCCTGGCTATTACTTACAAGTTTGAAACATGAGAGACTGATTCAGAAAGATTTGGAGAGCCTGGATTGATGTCTGGTCCCTCTCAGTCCCAAGAACAAACAACCCCCAAACAAAGAGCACAAACAAAAGTCTTCCCTCCACCAAGATTTGAAAGTATCTTGTCCCCTTATTGGTCCTCTGGTCAGGTGTCAGCCAGGTTTACTGAGCTTCTTAACCCTTTACAGGTAAAAGAGACATTAACCCTTAACTATCTGTTTATGACAAGATGACAATCCTATTATCAATGTCCCATTGAGAGACAGATGGTATAAGACGCAGAAAGATAAGGTTTGACTTTTGTTTGAGAGAGAAACTCTACTGTTGATCTCAGATTTTAAGGCCAGAATGAACTCTCTATTATGACCATCTATTCTGACTTCCTGCATAGAACCACAGAACCTTGCCCAATCATTTCGGATAGAAAGGATACTGATAATTGCTGAAATGCAGGATCAAAATTCTTGCTGAGTTATGCACTCAAAAAACTGCCCTGTTTGAACTGTAGTCACGTCTCTTACCACTTTGAATAATGGCTCACTATCAGCACTGAATCTTTTTTTTTTTAAATTGGTTTCCCACTAACTTCATCTTTGATTACTGTACATCATCCATTTTGATATACTTCCTTTATAGTTGTTCTCCCAGGAACCTATCCTACATGTACAAGCACTCTCAATGGACCTTAGTCTCTACTGGTTTTCTTTTCTGTAGTTTTTGTTCATTGCTCCTGGCAAACTCAGTATTCATGATGCTCAGTCACAGACTCAGTTTCATTTGCCGTATCCTTATGTGAAATATACTGTTATTGTTTTACCAAATATTATTCAAAACTCTTCCAGTTTTATACACGTACTTTTCTACTTGTGATTTTCTTCTTGCAACCTAACTAATATGAAGTTACCAAAAAAGAAGGGGAAGGCAATTGTCACAGTTCCAGGTTAAACAGCACCTCTGTCCCTTCTGCAGTCCCAGGCCAATGGGGGCGGTGGGAAGCTGCAGCCAGTACATCCCTTAGGCCGTGCCGCTTCCCACAGCCCCCATTGACCTGGAGCAGCGAACCACAGCCAGTGGGAGCCGCAATCGGCCGAACCTGCCGACGCGGCAGGTAAACAAACTGGCCCAGCCCGCTTTACCCAGGCAAGCCACGTGCCAGAGGTTGCCGACCCCTGCAATAAACCATCTACACACATGTTAATTTACCAGGAGACACAGTCCTTCACATGATTATGATGTGCACTGAATGAGGCAGGGATCCAGTGGAAAAAATAGTATGTGATCACGGAATTTAGGACTATCATAATTCATATGTACAAGGAGGGCTGAACTAAGGACACACAGGCAACATTAATTCTGGCATTCCCTACCTTTTCAGTGCTTGACTTTGCAACCTTAATAATGTTCTTTGAACATGGGGGGGGAGGGGTAACGTGTCGTTTCCTTGGTTTTTTTAAAAAAGCAAACCCAAGAAATCCCTTTATGTAGTACAATATTGACACCTACATGGGTCATCAGCAGGATTGGACTCTTTGGATCCACCTCTCAAACCTCTGTCACTTGAGCTAACAGAGTAACTGATAGCTGTATAGGAAGTTTTCTTCTGTGGAATACTCCTCAAGGGGGGATGTCTACTGGCTTTCACAGATATTTGCTGACAGCAGAGGCCTGGTAAGACTGCTGGAGGGGAACAATTTCTAGAGGGCCCAGAGACACTTCTGCCTGTCTCACCCCTCCCCCGTCACTGTGACAGAATGCTGAGAGCCAGTAGCTGACCAAACCTCTGATAATTTAATTATTAATTAGCTCCCTGGGACAAGGCCTGGTGGAGGCATGGAGTGCTTGATTACCTGATCAGACTGGGGGTTGATAAGCTAAGAGGCTAATTATCCCATTAACTGAGAGGGTAATTAAAAAGCAGTGGAAGAAAGTATGGGGGAAGGCTAGTAGAGCCTACAGGAAGCAGGATCTCAAGATGCTGAGATCTTTTCTCTTCTGTTCCCTAGAGAAAAAGCTGAGGACTGTAAGAAACTGTAGCTAGAGTTGCTGTATGGGATTGTGAGGGTGACTTAGTAGAAATTACACATACATAAAGCATACAGAGGAGCTAACAAAGAGAAGGCATCCATGGCTCTTTCTGTGGGATTGCAGGACAGGAGGGGAGCCTGCCCTGTTACAATCCCCTTCAACCAATCTCTGTTCAAGTTCTATTTCCCATCCTTGGCTTGGTTTTACTCCCAGCCTCCACGCCTCAGGCTTCTCATTCCAGCTGCTGTCTCCTTGCCCAGCCTTAACCCCTCCCTTCCCAATAAGTCTCCATTCTCCCCTCCTTTTTCCTCATCCAGGCCCTCTCCCCACAGGCTCTGTGTCCCTCACTGGGCTCACCTTCCAAACTCAGTACTATCCCTGCCCCAGCTCCTTGCTCCAGCTTTCTATCCCCAGTCTTCCCATTCCAGTCCCAGTCTCCTGGCCCAGCAAGCCTTACTCTCACCCTTCCGTATCCCCAATTCAAGACTTTGCCCCCCACTTACAGTTAGAGTTTGTTTGCCTAACCAGTCCCAGTTCCTTCCTCCTGTTTCCTCATCCAATCTGTCTCCCCACTCCTAGTCTCCAGGCCCAATCTTCCTCCCGAGGGTCCTTGTCTAATTTCAGTGGAGAGAGTGAAGCTAAACACTTAGCTAAAAACTGTAGTACAAGTAAAGAAGCAGATCTAGCTGTTCAGAGCAGGGCCTGGGCAGATTGAGGAAGAGCCACAGAGAATGTGGAAGCCTTTGCTTCTGTT
The DNA here is from genome assembly GCF_020497125.1 of Mauremys mutica. Taxonomy (NCBI): domain Eukaryota; kingdom Metazoa; phylum Chordata; order Testudines; family Geoemydidae; genus Mauremys; species Mauremys mutica. Next base: position 126,293,228 of record NC_059073.1, on the reverse strand, counting down.
AAACATTTTGGACTTAGTTTAGACAACTGTGAGCCTGGAAGGGGTGGATTTAAGATGGTCACCTGGTCAGAGGACACTAGCCCAACTGAGAGAACAGTGACACCACATCTGCCATGAGGAGATGCCTAGTGGTGAGTGAGCTCAGTTACAATGAGTGAGCCAGAGTCAAGGGTTGTTCTCATTCTGAACAAAAACTGTGATGAATTTGAAATGTCAGGGAAACCCCTTGGTGGGGTTTTGAAGGACCACTCCTGTGAGAGCCCATGCTGGAGGGGCTGTTTTCTGGTAAGCTTATTAGTGTGCATTTGGGTTCTTTTGTCTTTAATGTTTTCTCTGTTTGCTTTTACCTTAAGAATAAAATATTCTTGCTTTAAAAGCTCTGTGAGGTAGCTTAACTGTGGGCAGTTGCTGTTGGGCTCTGAAGAGAAAGTAAGTAGGTTTGCTTTGGCGGTCTGTCATATTCTTGGAATAACACAGTGAAGGCAGAGTACTGTTCAGCCTGGGGATACCCTGGTCGGGGAGAGAGACAGGTCTTCACCCAAGAAGGATGGAACCAGGACCATAAGAGTAGGTGCTCTGGCTGGACCACAGAGGTGACCTACAGGTGCAGTTGCCCTGAACTATGACAAAAGGATCTCAGTCAAACTGGCTGAAAACACTGGAAAAAATCACTTGAGATAGGGGAATTCCTCACTAATTAAGTTTGGACTCTAGAAAGTGCATTTATGAATTTCTGTGTATGTAACCATTTAAACTAGATTCAACGGGGGCAGGTGACCAAAGCCCACAGGTAAGTCAAAAACCTGGAGACCTGGGAGAAGGGTCAGAATCTGGGGGAAGCATGGGCTATTCTAGCAAAAATAAGAAAGAGACAAAACAGAACTGGGCAAAGGGGGACGAACCAAAGCAGTATCTTAGATGTCTGTCTATACTAATGCGGGGAATAAGCAGGAAGAACTCAAAAAGCTAGTAAATAAAGACAACTATGACATAGTTGCCAACACGGAGACTTGGTGGGATAATATGCATGACTGGAATATTGGTATAGAAGGATACAGCTTGCTCAGGAAGGACAGGTAGGGAAAAAAGGAAGGAGGTGTTGCCTTATATATTAAAAATGTATATACTTGGACTGAGGTTGAGATAGAAATAAGAGACAGACTTGTTGAAAGTCTTTGGGTAAGAATAAATGGGGTAAAAAAACAAGGGTTATGGCATGATAGGAATCTACTACAGACCACCAAACCAGGAAGAAGAGATGGATGAGGATTTTTTTTTTTAAACAACTCACAAAATCATCCAAAGCACAGAACTTGGTGGTGATGAGGGACTTAAACTACTCAAACATCTGTTGGGAAAATAACACAGCAGGGCACAAATTATCCAAGAAATTCTTGGAATGTACTGGAGACCATTTTTTATTTCAGAAGGTGGAGAAAGTTAGTGGGGGGAGGCTGTTCTAGCTTTGATTTTTACAAATAGGAGGAACTGGTTGAGAATTTGGAAGTGGAAGGCAGCTTGGGTGAAAGTGATCATGAAATGGTAGAGTTCATGATTCTAAGGAATGGCAGGAGGGAGAACAGCACAATAAAGACAACAGATTTCAAGAAGGCAGACTTTAGCAGAGTCAAGATAAAATCCCATGAGAAGCAAGTCTAAGGGGAAAAACAATTGAAGACAGTTGGCAGTTTTTCAAAGAGACATTATTAAGGACACAAGAGCAAACTATCCCACTGCGTAGGAAAGATGGGAAGTATGGCAAGAAACCATCCTGGCTTAACCAGAAGATCTTCAATGATCTAAAACTCAAAAAAGAGTCCTACAAAAAGTGGAAATTCGGTCAAATTACAAAAGATGAATATAAACAAATAACACAAGTATGTAAGGACAAAATTAGAAGAGCCAAGGTACAAAATGAGACCAAACTAGCTAGAGATGTAAAAGGAAACACAACATTCTATGAATATATTAGAAGCAAGAGGAATACCAAGGACAGAGTAGGCCTGTTACTCAAAGAGGTGGGGAAAGACAATGACAGAAAATGTGGAAATGGTAGAGGTGCTTAATGACCTCTTTGTTTCAGTTTTCACCAAGAAGGTTGGTGGTGATTGGACCTCTAACATAGTGAATGCCAGTGAAAATGAGGTAGGATCAGAATCTAAAATAAGGGAAGAACAAGTTAAAACTTACTTACACAAGTTGGATGTCTTCAGATCACCAGGGCCTGATGAAATACATCCTAGAATACTCAAGGAGCTGACTGAGGAGATATCAGAGCCATTAACAGTTATCTTTGAAAAGTCATGGAAAACGGGAGCCCTTTCAGAAGATTGGAAAAGGGCAAATATAGTGCCCATCTATAAAAAGGGAAATAAGGACAACCCATGGAATTACAGGCCAGTCAGCTTAATTTCTGTACCCGGTAAGATAATGGAGCAAATAATTAAGCAATCAATTTGCAAACACCTAGAAAATAATAAGGTGATAAATAAGTCAGCATGGATTTGTCAAGAACAAATTGTGTCAAACTAACCTGATAACTTTCTTTGACAGGGTAACAAGCTTTGTGGATCGGGGGAAGCAGTAGATGTGGTATATCTTGACTTTGGTATGGCTTTAGATACTGTCTTGCATGACCTTCTCATAAACAAATTAGGGAAATACAACCTAGATGGAGCTACTATAAGGTGGGTGCATAACTGGTTGAAACTCCGTTCCCAGAGAGGAGTAATCAGTGGTTCAATCATACTGGAAGGGCATAATGAGTGAAGTCCTACAGGGATTGGTTCTCGGTTTGTTCAATATCTTCATCAGTGACTTAGATAATGCCATAGAGAGAACACTTATAAAGTTTGCAGATGATACCAAGCTGGGAGGAGTTGCAACTGCTTTGGAGGATAGGATTAAAATTCAAAATGATCTGGACAAACTGGAGAAATGGCCTGAAGTAAATAGGATGAAATTAAATAAGGACAAATGCAAAGTACTCCACTTAGGAAGGAAAGTCAGTTATACACATACAAAATGGGGAAACGACTTCCTAGGGAGGAGTACTGCAGAAAGGGATCGGGGGTCATAGTGGATCACAAACTAAATATAAGTCAACAGTGTAACACTGTTGCAAAAAAAGCACATATCATTCTGGGATGTATTAGCAGGAGTATTGTAAGCAAGTAATTCTTCCGCTCTACTCCACACTGATTCGGCCTCACCTGGAGTATTGTGTCCAGTTCTGGGTGCCATATTTCAGGAAAGATGTGGACAAATTGGAGGAAGACCAAAGAAGAGCAACAAAAATGATTAAAGGACTAGAAAACATGACCTATGAGGGAATATTGAAAAAATTGGGTTTGCTTAGTCTGGAGAAGAGAAGACTGAGAGGGGACATAAGTTTTAAAGTACATAAAAGGTTGTTACAAGGAGGAGGGAGAAAAATTGTTGTTCTTAACCTCTGAGCATAGGACAAGAAGCAGTGGGTTTAAATTGCAGCAAGGGAGGTTTAGGTTGGACATTAGGAAAAACTTCCTAACTGTCAGACTGGTTAAGAACTGGAATAAATTGCCTAGGGAGATTGTGGAATATCCATCATTGGGGATTTTTAAGAGCAGATTGGACAAACAGCTGTCAGGGATGGTCTAGATAATACTTAGTCCTGTCTTGAGTGCAGGGGACTGGACTAGATGACCTCTCAAGGTTCCTTCCAGTTCTATGATTCTATTATTTGTTTCCAGTACAGTACTGTTTTTCTGTTCCTTGAATCTCTGTTCCTTGATGACAAACATATTCTTGTTTGTATTTTGGTGTGTGTGTTGAGCACTTCAGAGGGATGTTGAGAGGACATGGAGGTTGGTGGATGCCTATTGCTAACCTGTAGAGCGAGGCCTGTGGAGAGCTGGAAAGTAGTGTGGATTTTGCCAGAGGCTGGTGGATTCAAGGAGCTGATCTTCAGCAGGCAAAGACAAGACTTCCTCATGCTAATGGGAGGTGGCAGTGAGATGCCTCACAACCCTGGGAACTCCTGGGAAGCATCACTGTTGGCCTGTACCAGAGGGAGTGTAAGTTCTAGCATACACTAGAGTTTCACATACTAACTGGCCTGTGTGGACCCTGCTGGTGAATACTAAACATTCCCTAGCCTGTGTTAATGTATTCCAGTTTCAAATAGTACTGAATTAAACTGGACTACATTAATACAAACTAGGGAACTTTTAATGTTCGCCATCAGGAGCCGCACAGGCCAGTTAGAGTGTGACACTCTAGTGCATGTAAACTTACTCCCCTCTGGTACAGGCCAATAGTGATGCTTCCCAGAAGTTCCCTACTGTGCATTTTAATATAGTATAGTTTGAAACTGGACTACATTAATGTGCACTAGGAAATTTTAAGTGTGTGCTAGCAGGGTCAACATGGGCCAGTTAGTCCATGACATGATAGTTCATGCTAGAATTTATACCTCTCTGGTGTGGACTAATGCACCATGTAGACAAGTCCAAAGAGATCCTTGGTACTATTTCTTGCCTCTGTGGAAAATAATAAAAGTTAATAATATAAACTAATTTAAAAATCCAAATGCTCTGTATTTCTCTTTCTCATTATCTGATGAGAAATAGAAGTGTGGTAAGGTAAACACCCGGATATGCAAGCCTTATTAGCAAAATGGAGATTTTTCGCCACTCACTACATTATAGATGTGTTATCACAGCAACACATCTCAGACACAAACTTTTGTAAAATAGATCAACTTGTTTAACCCTGCAACAATAAAGTAGATATATTTTGTGGGTAACAATGACTTCAAATTTCACCTTTTGCAGAAGCTCAAGAAAAGCTTCTGTCAAAATAGTATTTTTTATGCAAGAAAATGGGATAATCCTATAACTAGTGTTGCCCCACTGATGGATCCACATTGCTCAGCCAAATTATTGGAAAGCTGTTACTGGAATGACTTTGTCAAAAAGGTTACTTGATCAGTATAAGATCCCAATCCAACAAACATTTACACATTAAAGTAGTTGTATTGACTTTCATTTACTTTCTACTGCCCCGCCTCACATGACATCCCACCAGGGGCGGCTCTAGAAATCAGGTTGCCCCAAGCAGCGCAGTGCGCTGCGCCGCCCTTCCCCGGTCCCGCGGCGGGTCCCCTCTTCCCGTGGCTCCGGTTGAGCTGCCTGCGGGAGGTCCACCGGAGCCCGGGACGAGCGGACCTGCCGTAGGCATAACTGCGGCGGGTGCCGTGGTCCCGCGGCTCCGGTTGACCTGCCGCAGTCATGCCTGCGGGAGCTCAACCGGAGTCACGGGAAGAGGGGACCCGCCGCAGTCATGCCTGCGGCAGGTCCGCTCGTCCCGGGCTCCGGTGGACCTCCCGCAGGTATGCCTGCGGGAGCTCAACCGGAGCCAAATGCCGCCCCCCCGGGAAAGGGCCGCCCCTCGCGCCTGCTTGGCGCGCTGGGGTCTAGAGCCGCCCCTGCATCCCACCAAGACCAAGTGTTTGATACAAAAACTGTTGATGCATTGCGTTGTGGCAAAATAAATACCCAAGTGACTTAGTATACTGAAATCAACGAAGCTACTTTACATTTATAGTGATATAACTGGCATGAGACTCCAAGCCTTGTAAACTGTGGTTTTAATATGTACTCATAACACAGCCCCTACTTTTGTGATTTACATGAGCACTTCTTCACCCTTTTCTGGAGCTGGTGCTTTAAGATAAAGGCAATGTCCTGCAGTCCTGAAGTGAACACTTTGTACCTGCTTGCTGCTGTTGTCCTCTCTGCTAACTGCTAAGGACTCTTGATTCCTATTTATTCCCCTGCTTATTTTTGAAGAGATGAGATTCTCATGATCTTTTTTGCTTTCCTTTTTCTTTCTTTATTTTTTTGTTGTTGTTATTAAAGTCAGCCTATAATTATTGTAACTACAGCTTCACTTTAAATCTACTCTGCTTGTGTGCCACGCTCTATCTGTACTGGTTAGGTTGAATAACCTGGATAAGGAAACATTTCTGATAGCTTTGATTCACAAATTGGAAAGTGGCAGTGTGGAAATAGATGGCCTAAAGTAAAATAAAATAAAGAATAAGTGTTTTTTCACTTCGTGTTTTTCCTACTATTCAAACAATCAAACTTGTTTTGACAATATTTTAACAAGGGGTTCCAATGCACGTTTCCCTGGTAACAGTACTGTCTAACCATATCCAAGAAGCAGGGTAACTTCACTGGACAACTTAACACAATAAACTGTGCTTTAGGGGGGTGTCATAAATGAAGGGGGGCGGGATAACTTCCTTTTATGGACAGCCAACCAGCCAGTTAGCTATAAAGTCCCTCTTGGTGGCTGTTTTCTGTTTGTTATCCTTTTACAGGTTAAACCAAAGTTCTCCAAGTAAAGGAAAGGAGTAGGCACCTGACCAAAAGAGCCAGTGGGAGGGCTAGAACGTTTTTTTAATGCGGGGGGGGGAAAACATTGTGTGTGTGTGTCTCTCTCTCTTCCCTCTCTCTTCCCTCTCCCTCCCCCCCCACCCCCCAGGAAAGAGGGTAACAGAGGGCAGCAGGAATGCTGTGTAAGGCTTGAACCAGGTATAAAAATTGATCTTTCATACCTAAAAGAAATAATTTGGATAGGGAATGTTTAGTTAGATGCTATCAGGTTTATTTCTTATTTTGGCTTGTGGCTCTCCTCTGTGCTATCTCCAGATGCTTTTGTTTCCTTGTAACCTTTAAGCTGAACCCTCAAAAAAGGTATTTTGGGTGCTTAATTTTTGTAATTGTTTCTTTTAAGATCTAGCAAAAAGCCTAAGTCCCAGATGCATTTTTTTCCCTTTTTGTTTTAAATAAAATTTACCTTTTTTAAGAACAGAATTGGATTTTCTTATCCTAAGAGGTTTGTGCATGTTGTTTGATTAGCTGATAGCCACAGCTAATTACTTTGTTTTCTTTCTCAGCTCTTCCCCAGAGAGGGGGGTAGAAGGGCTTGAATTCCTCCCACAGGGAGGAATTCCCAAATGCTTCTTCCTGGGTTCAAAGGGACATTTTGCATTTGGGTAGTGGCAACGTTTACCAAGCCAAGATCAGAGCGAAACTGTAACCTTGAGAGTTTAATACAAGCCTGAAGTGGCAAGTATTAATTTTTAAAATCCTTGCGGGACCCCTCTTCTTGCACTCAAGGTGCCAGAGTGGGGATTCAGCCTTGACAGGGGGAATGGCTGGCTTTGTTCCTGAAAATGGCCTGAATGTAAAGACACAACTTGTGTAATGTGGAGTAAAGGGGGACATGAAGCATTAAGGGGGAGGGGAACCTTCCTGCAGAAAATATTTTGAAAATACTTGCTATTTTGTGCAGTCTAGGCCATCCCATGGACAATACATTTGCACTTTAAAAGTTCTTTAGCCTCTGGGGTGCATCAACTCAGTTAGGGATGGCTTCGCACATCCAGAGAGGGAGCGACTTCTTTGGAGGCAGGGAAATCACCCCCGTTTCATAAGGAAATGTTAAGCAGCTCCCAAGAATGCCTCTTCTGTAGGACTCAAGGTCAAGTTCCCATGAGAATTACCTGTTTCTAAAATAAAGTAACAGCTTTATGTTTCTTAAGCTGTCTCCCTGTGATTTTTGTCAAGCCCCTTATTGTATGTGACTCTGCAATCTTACATCCGAGATTTTTGCCAGGGTCACTCAACCTTGACAATTTGGGGAAATGTTTTTAAACTGACTGCCCCGTGGGCTTGATCATGTACCAACACAAGTAAAAATCCTATTAGAGTAGGGTTTTGCCAGCATCAGGACTCCAGGATCAGGCCCAGTATATGGGAAAGTACTTTAGCCTTCAATAAAATTCTTAGTAATGTTAATGCAAGTGCATCTTCTTAATCCAGATAATACATCTGATCTTTTTGTTTTAATGATGCATATAAAATGTCATTTAAAATGATCCTTAGCATTTGGCTTTGATTGCTCTTCATTCCGTATTCCCATGCTATTCCCTTTAATAAGCCCTCGTGAACCTGTTCCAGGCTCCTTCACAGATGTGGGAGTCTAATTCTCCCCTGCCTTGTACTTCATGGTCCAGTAAAAGCTATTACCTCACCCACCTTGTCCATCTAATATCCTGGGACCTACACTACATACAGCATTGGACCTCGTGTCATCATTTACAGCTTGAAAAGTGGCTGAAAGATGCTGTAATTAATTTAGGAGCATGTTGCTCAGGCTTAAGTCACCTTGCACCTTGTGTGGTAACAGAATCAGATCCATCTTTTTCATCTCTTAATATTATTTCCTCTGCTTGCCTAGTATCCTCTGATCCAGGTGTGAGACCAGAAGACTGCAGAGAAGGCTATCTCCCTACTTCATCCAAAGGGACAGTGTTCATTAGTGGGTGGAGCACAGGGATGAAAACTAGAAATTCCAACAGTCTAATCCTGGTTCTGATACAGATACCCTTTGAAGCCTTGCAAAAGTTACTTACCCTCTCTGCCTCAGTTTCTTCATCTGATAATACCTACCTCAGAGGGAGATAGTTGAGGGTTGATTAGCAAATGACTCAAAATGTTATGTAAATGCTATGTTTGACTTTCCAATTTGTTTGAGTTGAAAGCCATATTTTCCACTCTGCAATTATTTATGTTTAATTTTATAGATTATTTTGGGATACAGTTTATTTGGAAGATGCATCCTAATTCATGTTCATACATATAGAACCTACCCTATTTTGTTAATTTAAACTGCATGCATTACTATTTTAAATGTCTGCCCCTCACAGGCTAGTAGGGCTTCTAGAAACCCACAGTGAATAGCCGAGTGAACATTTGCAGGGACTGCTTCTCCACTCCTGTGCATATTGTGCAGCCATTTCTACCTAGAGTGACCAGAAGTCCTGATTTTATTGGGACTGTCCCAATATTTACTTGTTTGTCCTGCATCCCAACCAATGTTCAGTTGGGATGCGAATTGTTCCGATATTTTGCCCTCCAGCGCACAGTTGGAGGGGGCCCACGCCCTCCCGCCCCAACTCCACCCCAGCCCCGCCCCGACTCTGCCCCTCCCTCCCCCATTGCATCCCTCCCCAAATCCCTGTCCTGGCCCTACCCCCAGCCCCACCCCCTCACTGCCCTGTTGGATACCTCCCCAAATCCCCACCCTGGCCTTGCCTCTTCCCCAAGCACGCCACATTCCTCCCTCCCAGGCTTGTGCTAATTAGCTTATGGTAGTGCAAGTGCTGGAGGGAGCGGGGAGAAGCAGGATGCGGCAGCCAGCTCAGGGGAGGTGCTGGAGGTGCAGGAGGGCGGGGCGTGGAGCTGCCAGTGGATGCTCAGCCCCCACCAATTTTTCCTATGCTCCCGTGGCTCTTGGGTTTGTTGTTGTTGTTGTTGTTGCTCCGCCGGCCCCTCCCCCCGCCTCCCAATATTTCACATCACTCATCTGGTCACCCTATTTCTACCTGTGTAAAATGTGCCATGCAGCAGCAATCAGGCTTTAATCACAGGGGCATCAACTTCTGTGCCATTTGTGATAGTGTTATTAAAACTAGTAAGATGTCCAAACAATTAAAGCTTTACTTGTAGTTCTCACAAATCAATCACTAGCAGCCCTGACAATGGTATTGTTGTATGCAGCACTATTGTAGCTGTGTCAGTCCCAGGACAAAAGAGACAAGGTTGGTGAGGTAATATTTTATTAATTTCTGTTGGTGAGACAGACAAGCTTGCCTCGATCACCTAAAGAAGTTGGTCCAATGAAAGACGTTGCCTTACGCACCTTGTATCTCATTTTTGCATTCAGAAAAGGTCAGCTCCTCAGATTTGTTCTTGATTTTCCTGACTTTTCAGTGGAAAAGTGTATAATGAGGTTACTGTCCAAAGCAGTCTCTCTGTTAAGCTTACCAGAAGATCTCAAATGTCTCTGACCTCCATGTTTTTGAGGCTGCTTGTTATTTTCAGCATCATCCAGAGGATTTGCAAGTGGACCAAAGAAATCTTCAAGAACATCAGATGCTATTTATTTTATAAATTAAGCCATGCAGAGCCAGAAAGCAAATAATAGCATGTTTGTCAGAATGACAGCTTTCACTTGGGATGTTAGTGCAGCTAGTACTGCATCTAGGGTCTTTATCATCCTCTAGCAAAACTAGTGGTATAAACTCTGTGCTGGTGCATGCCGATGAGTCAGAAAGATACAGACAAACTTCTAACACCTTTCAGCATCGTTTTCTAATTCATGCATAATATCGTTTAAATGCAGAGGGCTTTGGGGCACTAACAAACATTGCATGCAAAAATTGCGCTTGTAAATATGCCTATAGTGATGCTGCAGTTAATTAAGCTGACTGACAGTTCGTGAGCCCCAATGCTGACATACACAGCAGCACAGGAAACCTCTTGCAAATATTCTATGCACCCTTGAGTTAATCTGACTTTTCCCTGTGACCATCATACCCCAGTGTCTTCCCCCATCCCCACCTTTTACATCTAGGTAGCATTCCTCAAGGAAAGGTTGTTTTTTCTTCAACTTCCAAAGGTTCTCTTCTTCCCCACCCCCACCCCCCGAGGTACAGTCAGTGGAGAAAACCTGAATGGGAGTAACTGATACAAAATAAAGGCTCCTCTAGTGAAAGCTCACTGGTTTCTTCTGCTGTAATAAAATCAATATTTCACTTTTATTGTAGATGGAAATATCGATCGTTTTCATATGTTAGAGGGGAAACAAAGACAGGAACTGGCAGAGTAAAGATTACTATTATTTATGTTGCAGTTGCATCAAGGGGTCTGTGACATGCCCCAGGGTACAATCTGGATTGTTGAGCGGTTGTACCTCCTTATTTCTCCAGTACAGGATGCCTTTTACAGTGCTTTGCCAGTGAACAGCAGACCTTTACAGGCTCTGTTAGCTCACAGCCACTAGCATGCAGCACTTTTTCAAAAAGGTCAATATTTTGGAGTTTAATGTACCCACCCTTTATATACATACACACATGTCATTTGAAAGCTTATTTATATATGTTTAGATGAGGTATGATGCCATAAGCCTGTAGGTCAGGTAAAACAATGTATCCAACAGGAGTGGGTTTTTTTGTTTGTTTGTTTGTTTGTTTCATAGTTCCAGAAACACTGAAACGTGACTGACTACTTTTCTTTTTTTGCTCTAAGTTAATGTCAACATGCTAATGTGGTGTTTATTGATAAAAGCTACCAAATGCCAACATATTCAAAGATTTATATTGATTTTGCATGGATAAGTACACTCTTCTCCACTGCCCCACCCCCCTCAGAAATGATTAAACTGTTTAGCATATGGCAAAAGTGGTGAATATCAACACTTTGAAATTTCTTAACATGAAATATTTTCATATTGCATATTCTTAATTTTCAGAGTATCTCACAAGTGATTATAATGGTTTTCTATATTTTCAGTTGAAAAGGTTGTGCACCAGCAGCAGTAGATTGCGTGCCCATAGTTTGTACTGGGTAGATATAATATAATGCTGCTTCATTTGTAAGCTTTTGTAGCATCCAGTCTGCTTGGTAGAAGGTTTTAATATGTCTATGAATGCAGTACTAGCCTTTGAAATATTCTAGAAACTAGTTTTTTTAATTCAATGACACTTATGCACAGGTCAGTGTTAGTGATGACAATACACAGCTTCACATTATGAATATGCAAAAGCTATGAGGGAAAGAAGAGGCCTAACAAGTAGTAGTGCATACAGTCCTCAAACAACTCCTTGCCTCTATGTTAAAGAGTGATGAAGAAAATGGCTCTTGCCAATTATGTCATCAACAATATGACAAATCCATTTGACCCTGAATCACATCCAGAAGTACGTATTAACATAGCTACTGGATTGCTTGTAACATTACGTGCTCATGAGTCTCTACTGAAAATAGCAGATGGTGGTGAAGAACAAATAGAGATTTCAAAGGTGCACTTAATTCTGATGGGACACACAGCTTCTTCACCCCAGTCAAGAAATTAGTAATTAGGTTGCTTGATACAGATGTTTTTGTGCTTGCTGTTCATTACTTTCCAAAAATATAGTACACAGATAACATGCGACTTGAAACAGGCACCATTACCAACACAACTGATAAGCGTTGCTTCACAGCCGTGCGTGCAATTTGTGATGCACTCACTCCTAACTTCTGCAACATACTTCCTGCTGTACACACATTCCTATTTGGTATTGGGGTTGGGGAAGGAAATCCCTGTTCAACAAAGAGTTTACTGCTTCAGAAATCTTGCCAAAGTAGGGAAGAATGACAGACAAGCTGCAATTTCTGCAGCAAGGAAGTTGGTAGTCATGCTGCATGACTAGGGTGACCAGACAGCAAATGTCAAAAATCGGGACAGGGGATGGGGGGGAGGGGTAATAGGAGCCTATATAAGAAAAAGACCCATAAATCGGGACTGTCCCTATAAAATCGGGACATCTGGTCACCCTATGTATGACCAGAATGAGAGAGAAAAGGATCACCACAGAGACCTGAATTGCTTATGCCTCAATCTAGCCATCGAAAAGGAAAAGTCACCGGTCAAATTCCCACCATGTGAGGACAATTTTGATGAGCTTGTCAAAAGAACATCTTGATAGATGAAGATTTGGTTGTCTTCACACGTAGGTAAACCAGGTATGGATCACCATTGCAACATGGGTGGAAAAATATGAATGATGAATTACTTCCTGTATTTTTCAAGGGACCACTGGCATCTGAGCTTCTACAAACCTCACTTGTGCCTATACCAGTAGGGGGTCAATGTACAATCAACTGTCTGTAATCAGAAAAATCTTCCCTACACAGAAATGTGTGTGTCATGGGAATGAAAACTGTGGTAACTCATGCACTCTCAACAAGATAATAATGATGAACAAGATGATGACTAGAAATGTTACCAGAGCTATTACATTTCAAAGATACCTGTACAAATGTATTATTACATTTTGCTTTGCAATTTAGCTTATTTGTTGTGATGCTCTGAGGTCACAGAGAAATCAAATTTCATGTCTTGACATAATAGTCAATAAACTAACGAACAAATTTAAACATTTCAAGATGGTCATTTTTAATGCACTGGTGTCATTGTTTATCCCTGTTTCTATGGTAATGGCAACACTTGATAGCTCCACATTATACCTCATCTTAAAATAGACATAATAAACTTTCAAATGATGTGTGTGTATGTAGGGTACATTAAGTAATCAAATTGGTGGTGTCTGCCATTTGCCGCCTATTAAGAATTGCAAGTTAAAAACGATAACATGGATAAATGACTAGAGAGTTCAAATAGTCTATTCCCCAGTTAATATCAAAGTTTACATGCAGGCACAACATCATATAAATTAGGTATAACTGACTCCTGTCTGTGCTGTGCTTCCTCTATTATAAAATGGAAGAAAGAATTTTCTGATGCGTGACCTGTTATATGGCATTGCAATATTTTTTTTTCCCTCTTCTGTCTGAGGGGTGGGGGTTGGGGAGGAACAAAGAGACCAATAAGTCTTCCAGTCCCTACTCAAGCAATATTTTAATGGGAGTTTTGCATGAGTAAGGACTTTAGGAGCAGGGCCCAAAAGACAAAGTTCCTTTGATTGGATGGTAGGGGAAATAATTTAGATTCCCCATCAAGATATGTCAAGCAATAATACAATAAGAGTAGAGTTTTATTTCTAGTTTCTTTGAAGTATTACTGTGACAATCAATTCAGGCAATAAACCTCTGTTGTTGTTGGTTTTTTTTTCTTATTCTATTTCCCTCTTTCTGTGCTCTTCCCCCTTCCCTTCTACTCTTTCAATTAAATTGCTATTTTTTCTGATATGAGGTGAGACAAAAATGTCCTTGGTAGGACATTATTCTAATGTTCCATCTTCATTTGCATTTGTATGACTTGATTATGCAACACAATGGCAGTCACAAAGTGTTACTTATATAGGAGTGGGTGTAGCAGAAATCAATCTTAACTTATTCAAGAAGCAATATCAAAATTAGCTGGTTTCTTTCTATTTGGCAACTGAATGGAATACCACATTTCTCAGTGTTGTGATTATGCTTTGGAAGATCATATGGTAATATATATGTTGATGAGGTCAAGGTATTTGAATCTAATATAGAAACAAATAGAATAGGAGTGAATAAATATGCAGTACATAACTGAGAACACCAGAGAATGAGTTGCAAAGGGAAGTGAGGAGAAGGACAAAGAGATCAAGCTCTTGCATTTACATATATTTGCTTGAACAAAGAATCCCGTTTCACCTGAATCATTCAGTGTGTGTGTCTCTACACTACAAGGTAGGGGTGTGATTTCCCTGCTCGCGTGTGCATATTCATTCTACTTCTCATCAAGCTAGCGTGAGTATAAATAACCGCATAGCCAGGGTAGAATGGGTAGTGGCCACAGAGGCTTGGTTGAGCAGTGCTGAGTATATACCTGCTTGTTTCAGGCAGGCTTGTATGGTTTAGTTGTGCCTCAGCTGCCCCTACCCATGCTACTGTGGCTACCCTGCTATTATACTACATTAATCACTCTATAGCATTCATCACCACATAACTTTGAAAGGTTTTCAATCCCTTTTTGATATGTCCTGTTCTCCGGTCTCATAACTGGACATGTATGCTTTTGGAACGGCCACTCTTTGATTTTTTTATTTTATTTTATCTTATTTTATTTTTTGAGTGGAGACTGTTAGGAGTGATTGTGTGTGGGTTTTTTTAACATGTGAAAGTTAGAAAAAAAATTAGGTTTCTAGAGGAAAAATAGGTTTATAGGTATTTTTAGATAATTTAGAAAATAAGGTAGATTATGACAGGAAGGGGTTTTAAAAGGGCTTTAGTGGGAGAAAATAGTTTTTTGTTTTAGAAAATGGGTATTTTGAAATGAAGTCTGAAAAATACAGAATAGAGCATGTCTTTTTTTAGAAAAAATAAATAAGTGAACAAGAACAGCTGAGAAACCAAAAAGACTGTTACAGAAAGAGAGAGAGTTTTTTAAAACAGCAAGAAAGCCTGTTTTACTGAGCACATGGCATGGAGAAGACAGAAGAGCAGCTTAACACAGGGCTACCTCCAGGGAAATACTGACAATGAGCCTTGGGGGCAAACCATGCCACCCGACTGGACCAATCAGAAGCTGTTCTATAGCTACAACATAGAATGCATTTTCCTCAACCAATCATGGCACAACTATCAACCATTGGTCCATTCAAAAAAATTCCACTCTTTTGTTGGGCCAATTAGAAATGGGCTTTCATGAAATGGATTATTTGAAAAATATTAGCTAATGATCGTTTGATCAGTGTGCATTAAACCATGCTTTTTTTTTTTTTTTTTTTTTTTGCAAGTGGGGTTTCAAATTGGGAACCTATAGATTTTGAGCATGTCTTTTTACCAGACACCAAGAAGCCCAAATTGCCTTTGGGTGCGCCTGAAGAGATACCACCTATTTACACTTATTTCGCTAAAAAGAAGCATCACCAATACCAAACCCCATGTTCCAATCTGAAATTGAACTGAAGAACCAGGAAGACTCTGAGGTTGTCGCTGGTTGTAAATGAGTAAAAAAGATGTAAAGGACAGGGTGAGGAGAGATTTGTTGCCAGTTATGGAGGAGACAGACTCAAGGGCTGAGGTAAGAGGGCCTGTATCACTTTATAACAATTGTTGAAAAATTATAAGGGTGGAAGAAGAGGCTATAAATGTGGACATGGCAGCTGAGGGATCGTTGGATGATAGTAAGGCCAAGAGCCAGCAAATAACCGATGATTAATGGGCACATGGCAACATTGTTATGGTAAAAGCAGCTGAAAGCTTCTTACAGATGTGAAAAATTATTATAACTATGTGCTTAAAATGGTTTTTTTTTGTTTGTTTTTTTGGCAGATAATTAAGCCAGGACCATACAGGATCACAGTCCAGGTGTGTAGCAAGTGGCTGTCAGATACAAAGCACTCTGAGCCAGAAGCATATGATGAGAGAAAATAGCTTAGAGCATCCTGGAAAAAAAATAAAAAAGCTTAAAATTATAAGGGATTAAACATCTATATGTTTGTTTTTAATAACAGGGAGCATAGACAGCTGATATGGAGAGAGAGACGCCAGCAGCCTGACTGCTGTGGGTGCTGGCTGTGGTGATTCAGAAGCAAACCAGGGTATGATTGAGGTAGCATGAGTGAATTTTTTCCCCTTTTTATTTTTTTTAATTACTGCAACAAAAAATTTAAAATCTACTTTTTTCTTTGCTTTTGACAGACATCTTCAGAGGATAAAAAGGATAAAGAGAACTGGCCTTCATAAGGATAAATATGATATGCACATGCTGCTTTTGCATGAAGCAAATTTTTTTTAAAAAGTTTATATAAGGAGAAAGAAGAGGAGTACTTGTGGCACCTTAGAGACTAACACAAGTACTCCTGTTCTTTTTGCGGATACAGACTAACATGGCTGCTACTCTGAAACCTGTTTATATAAGGAGGTTGACCAGCAGAGCTGTAAAGTTGATATGACTGCTGTTAGGGATGTTGTAGTAAAAACAATTTACCACTGTTTGAATGGATAGGTTTTTGATAACTCTGAAGCCTGTGTGATGGACGCACCCAGTCAAAGCCTTCCCCAATTGTATGTTTTGGGGACCTGCAGAAATATTTAATCAGATTAGATTATTTAGTTTAAGCTGAATGTGGCATGGATCCAAAATATAATTATGTCCAAAGGCTACAAACTGAAAGGGCTTAACTTGACCAGTGATACTGTAACCAAAGTTGTGAAAATAAGTGAGGTAGAAGAGTCACCAGACCTGATGTCACTGCTGACAGGGCATTGGAAATAAAGTGTCAGCAAAAATTGGCCAGTTGGTGTGCAGGAGGTTTATAAAATAGATTATAAAACATTTTACCTCACACAACCTCTTCCTAAAGGGCAGGGGAGGGAAACCAATAACCCTAACACTGAATATTGATTAAGATGCACGTGGTCTATAGTCCAAAACAAATGTAAAATACAAAGATGTGTATAGAATTAATTTAAAACATGGTGCCTTACTTCTGTATTAAATAAAAACAAACAAAAAATCCAAGCTTCTGGCTTTTTGCATTTTCAAGTAAGACAGATCAGAAATGGCAGGATTACTAAAGAAAAATTTGTTACTCTCCTGGGGAGGTTGGGAATTTTGGGAGTGTAAAAACCCTTATTTCAGGCTGCTAAAAACCATGGTTAAACTCTGAGCAGAAAGCATGTTGCAGGTTGGCTTACAAATTAAGATGCTTACACTTTGTGGAAGCCAGCAAGAATTAAATTGAAAAGAAATACAGAGGCCATGTCTGATGTGGGGAGGCATAATGGCAGGCAGATTGGTTGACATGGCCCCCAACTCTAACCACAATGATCATAAATATATTTTAATGTAAAATATATTTACATTTTGTCTAAATATGTCTGGGCAGCATCTCTAAAGAATAAGACTGAGGATGAGGTAGTAGAGGCATTTAAAGCTATTTTTAGACAAGGCCATGTGCTTCCAAAATTACCATCAGATTTAAAGAAAGAGTTTTTAAAGAAAGCTTTAAAGACTTTGTTAAACAACTAGGTGTACACCATTTTGTTACCAATAACAAAATCAAGGCAAGGATGGTGGACAGGTTCAACAGAACTTTAAAATTTGAAGATGTAAGGTATTTTACCACCTTTCGGTACATCAACATACTACAGGCCTTCATAGACAGTTACAATAGAAGTTATCAGAGAACTATGAGAGGACGACCAAATGATGTTACCCATGCTAACTTGCTGAGCCTGTGGAAAACTGTTTATGAGGATAATTTTAAAATAAAGATGCTGTGAGTGCTTTTGAAGAAAGGAGATCACGTAAGAGTATCTAAATTGAAAGAAGCTTTTGAAAAGAGAGATCAGCAAACCTTGACCAATTAAATATTTATCTTGTCTGGGGTTTTATCACTAAGGCAGTGACCTGAGTACACATTAAAAGATTACGCTGAAGAGGAAATTGTTGGGTCTTTTTACTCTGAAGAATTACAAAAAGTAAACCCTAATCAGGACCATGTTTGCAGAATAGAAAAGATTCTAGCCAAGAAAAGACAGGGGAGAAACAAGTATTTTCTGGTGAAATGAAGAGGGTGGCCTGAAAAATTTAATAGCTGGATTGAAGTGCCTTAAGTTCAAGACCTATGATAAAGCGGGAAAAAGCCCCCTTCAGTTATTATATTAGCATATGTAGCAATGCATCTGTGGGGGCTTTTCCTCAAAATATTAGTTTAAACTGTACAATGCAACTGGCAAAGCCTTTAAATTTGATTGGACATTGGGATGCTGCTTTGTCAGAAATTCATTATCATCACTCATGGAACATGGTCTCTCATGATATACCATTCATGATATCATCAAATAAGAAAGCCAGTACTTCCACGTAGAAGTCGGCTATTATTCAAGCATTCAGCATTTAGTAGACAACATTATCAGTGACCCAAAGAAACCAGAGGTTAGTGTAGTGAATGATGCTTTGACCAGAATATTTGGTTATAAATGAAAACAAATGATGAAAAATACTCTTTTTGTACATGGGGAGAATTGGCAACAATACTGGGAATGACCCCAAATCAGAAATGTAAGATACCCCTAGACCTTACAGGGCAGTTATCTGTTTATACATGTATACCAATATAGTGGAACATCAGTTAATGGGAGGACTACTACGTGCCACTGTTGTGCTGTGTTCCCATCCATGGCAGCAACAATGAATTTCGTACTATCACATATGACAAACCACATTATGTCCCCAGGAGTAAGCAGCATATCGGTACCATCACTACTGAAATAAAGATGAATCAGAATAAACATGTTTTATTTTGTTTTAGGAAGGTGATTTATTAAACTGAATTTGTGCGCCTGAGGAAAGCTGAAGGATGGTGATTATAAAAAAAGCAATGGGGATTCCTTTTTGTTGGTTGAAATGATTTTCTAAGAAAGACGAAGAGATGCCTCCAAAATACTCTTCCTCCTTTTCTGTCTGCTCACAGCCTCAACACCATCTGAAGGACAAGGGACTTAACATTGAGGGAGGGGTCCTGGCTGAAAGGCATCTAGCCAGTAAGACTTGAAGCATAGGGTGAAAGAAATCTTTGCTTTAAATTCATCTAACTTATTAAGTTAGACATTAGCTTGTATTTTTTACCATTTATTTGCCTTGTAACCAATTCTGACTTTTATGCCTCATTACCTGTAGTCATATAAAATCTTTATGTAGTTAATAAACGTGTTTTACCTAGACTAGTGTGTTTGGGATTTGTGCATATCATTTTCTATTAATGAAATGACAGACTTTATATTAGTTTGTATTGTCCAGGAGGATGCTGGGCAGTACAAGACACGCATTTTGGGGACAAGTCTGGGACTGAGAATTTGCTGGTGTCATTCTGCAATATAATTCATGAATAGCTGGCTAGAGTATTCATACAGCATAGCTGGGAGTGATTTACATGTTGGATGCTGTGTATGAGAAGACCAGGAGTGGTTGCTCTTGCAGCAGAGCAGTGTAAAAGGCACTGCAGGCTGGAGAATTGAGGGGACAGCACCGTTCAACAGTCCAGACTGTGTGTTGGGGAATGTCACAACACCTGTCATTAGTCTCTGATTAAAACTGGAAACTTGAGAGTAGAGATTTGGTTTGCAGTGGCACTGCCCTCGACAGTCAACATGGTGGTTTCTGATAATGTATTCGATGTGAACCATAGACGGGGTATTCTGTTTGACTATATGTGATTACAAACACTGTGCAGTTAACACGTGTTTTATCAAAGGACACTTTTTTCAGTGTTTTTTTTCCGAGTGACCTGCTCCCAACAGTTTCTGTGTCCAGAAGACATCTGAGGCTTATTGTTAACACACACCACCATATTTTACACTGGCTTGCCCTCTGTTTACCAAAACAGGGACCAGGATAGTTCTTTGACTCCTATGGATTTTCCCCAGACAGTAACTTCATTCCTAAATCTATCATGACTTTTTAAAACCATAACTCTAATAACATTGTGTTTCACCAGAGACTGCTATAAGGCCCTTTAGCTGTACCCTAAGGATAGCGTATGTATTTTTTTAAAGAATGTAGTAAAGGTTTATCTTTTGATCATATTTTAAAATTGTATACAAATGATTTACCAGCAATGACCACATGGTGGTATAGTTTGTAAAAGTGAAAAAGTCAGGCATGTCCAGACGTGCCCCAGACATGTTTCAACATGTCCAGACAGGTCTTTCTTGTCGTGAGTTTAAAGATATGCATCAATAAAGCTGATGGGTTTAAAAATAAACAAAACACACTTTTTTTGTTGAAGTATTTAATTTCTACTGTTAGCCAGTTGTAACTTTTAAAGAGCTTCCATTTTTAAAGAGGTACATTTCTAAAAGGAGTGATGCTACTTTCAATCTCGGTTCTTTTTTGACACTTGGGAGGCTCTAGACATGTATTTAGACATTCTAAAAACTCTGCATTTGGTAACATATCCTACAACAGATGTAGGCGCATTCAACCTTGCCATGGTTTTCATAAAAACACTTTAAAAAAACTCAACCCTTTAGGAGGCCTATTATTAGCGAGAGAATAAACGCTGACTAATTTAGCGCTGACTAAATAGGGATGTGAGACCCCCACAGCTGCTGCCCTCCAGTACATAGAGCTTCCTTTATCACCCAAAGAAGAAACGTCTTTATGCTGCCTAAGTTTATTTAACAATATTTCAGTGTTTTTTAATACCTCCTGAGTGACAATCTGATGAACCCCCCTCCTTCTCCTCCTCCTCCCTCCACCTCTACCTCCCCCCTCAGACTTCAGGAGATCAAATTTGCTTTTGCTCAGGGAGAGAGACTTATTTTAGTCTTTTCCACTGCACTCTGCTTGGCAAATACCAGCTATCTTTGCAGGGCCCTGTCAAAGTTTAGCCTTGTCCTAGTTGATAAACTGGATCTTTGAAGAATGTCTTTCATCTCAGGCTACGTCTACACTACCCGCCGTATCGGCGGGTAGCGATCGATTTTTCAGGGATCGATATATCGCGTCTCATCTAGACGCGATATATCGATCCCCGAACGCGCTTATATCGATTCCAGAACTCCACCACCGCGAACGGCGGTGGCGGCGTCGATATGGAGAGCCCCGGAGATCGATCCCGCGCCGTGAGGACGGGTAAGTTATCGATATAAGATACTTCGACTTCAGCTACGTTATTCACGTAGCTGAAGTTGCATATCTTATATCGATTTTTCCCCTTAGTGTAGACCAGCCCCAAGAATCAAATTGGTGAGTTGTTGTGGGTCTGATATTTTCTTCACCACTAGAGGCACCTTTCATTTGTTCTAGCTGATGGCTAGGAATGAGGTACAATTTTTCAGCATGTTCCATTATCAGCTACTTAAAAGTCCTGACAGTAGGGGAAGTGCAAAGCTTGACATAGAACCAATAAAGCCCCTGGCCTGTTTTACAACCAGCTTTTTAATTTTGAGGGACAGTCTTTTATTGCTCGATTTTTTTTTTAATAACCCCTCATTATCTTTTTAGGACGCTTAGATGCCAGAGTTACATTGAGATGTTTCCTTTAAAAAGGGTTAAGTGCTATTTCTGAGATGGCTGCTACCAGGTCATCAGGGGAAGAGCACAGAATAGCTTTCCTTTTCTGTGGCCTGATATTGAGGAGTTTGAAAAGAGCCAGGTTTCTCTGTACATGGCTAGATATGCTTGTGAGGGTAACACACTTTTTAAAAATGGTGCGGGGTTGGTAAAAATAATACTTCTCAGGGTCTTTTTTCCAAAATGTATACATAAGGTTAGTTTTTGGGCTGGAGGGGGGCGAAAGGTGTGTTCTTAACCTGTAGGCTTCTGATGAAGAGCTTAAATCAGGTATCCACAGGGTCTTATGGTAGAGTCCTAAAAAGCCTCCATAGAGAATTGTGTTTTGCCAGAGCATATTTGACACTGTGTGATAATTTTCAGTTTCTCAGAAGCTTTTAAAGACAACTATATATTTTGTATTTAAATTATTTTGGCTTTTTTTCCCCTGACAAAAATGTTTTGCATGATGTATATAATATTCAGGTTCCTGTGGTGTACATACGTTGTAAAGGCTCTCTCGATTTCACAGCTTTCAGAAGCAGATTCCATCAGGTAATCTATTACCACATTCCCTTTATTACTAGGAAATAAGTGTTCATCAGTAAAAGTATCAGGTAAACATTCCAAAAACGTAATACATGGCTGCCAACAACTTATAACACCATACAGTATTTTCAAGTATGCACGATAACAGCCTATTACTGTTTTATAACAATTGCTTTTTAAATAGATTTTCCTGAATTTGAAGGGCCACAAAGCAAAGGGTGCCATTTCAGGGGCAGGACCTTCTGCTGCCTAGGGCACCAAAAAAGCTGGCAGCGCTCCTGTATGTACTCATATTAAAAAAAGAACAACCCATGCCATCTGTTGACTTTGACTTCCATCTTGGTCTAAATTAAAAAAATAATTTAAAAAACTTTAAAAGCATTTATTTAAAAATAAACTATCATCCTGTAAAACTTTAAATATCTTACCAAAATATGTTAACACTTCTAGTGTACCTTGTGATACTTCAAGGACAAAGGCATTGTCCTATTTAAAATATATATATTGCTAAACACCCCACATGCATAAAAAATGGTGGAACAAACAAAATAGTGCTTTCTCTTACCATTTCATTGCTCTCCTTCTTGCTCATACTCAGCTTCTGGCAAACAGAGGCTGGGGACATCATCTCTGCCCATCCTGGCATTGGTGGACCTATCCTCCATTAACTCATCTAGTTGTTTTTTGAACCCTGTTATAGTCTTGGCCTTCACAACATCCTTTGGCAAAAAGTTCCATAGGTTGATTGTGCATTGTGTGAAGAAATACTTCCTTATGTTTGTTTTTAAACCTGCTACCTATTAATTTCATTGGTGACCCCTAGTTCTTGTGTTATGAGAAGGAGTAAATAATACTTCCTTATTTACTTTCTCCACACCAGTTATGATTTTATAGACCTCAATCATATCCCTCCTTAGTCGTCCCTTTTCCTCATATGGAAGCTGTTCCATACCCCTAATAATTTGTGTTGCCCTTTTCTGAACCTTTTCCAATTCCAATATATCTTTTTTGAGATGGGGCGACAACATCTGCATGCTATATTCAAGATGTGGGCGTACCATGGATTTATATGGAGGCAGTATGATATTTTCTGTCTTATCTATCCCTTTCCTAATGATTCCCAACATTCTGTTTGCTTTTTTGACTGCCGCTGCACATTGAGTGAATGATTTCAGAGAATTATCCACAATGATTCCAAGATCTCTCTCTTGAGTGGTAACAGCTAATTTAGACCCCATCATTTTACATATATAAATATACATATATACATATATACATATACATATAATATATATATATTATACATATAAATATACATATAAATATATATATATAGTTGGGATTATTTTTTCCAATGTGAATTACTTTGCATTTATCAACTCTGAATTTCATTTTGTTGCCCAGTCACCCAGTTTTGTGATATCCTTTTGGAGCTCTTCTCAGTTTGCCTGAGACTTAACTATCTTGAATAATTTTGAATCATCTGCAAATTTTGCCACCTCACTGTTTATCCCTTTTTCCAGACCGTTTATGAATATGTTGAATAGGACTGATCCCAGTACAGACTCCAGAGACTATATACCTCTCTCCATTCTTAAAACTGACCATTTATTCCTACCATCTTTTAACCAGTTACCGATCCATGAGGGGACTTTTCCTCTTATCCCATGACAGCTTACTTAGCTTAAGAGCCTTTGGTGAGGGACCTTGTCAAAGGCCTTCTGAAAATCTAATTATACTATATCCACTGGAGCCCCCTTGTCCACATGCTCGTTGACCCCCTCAAAGAATTCTCGTAGATTGGTGAGGCATGATTTCCCTTTACAAAGGGAAAATTAGCTTTGAAGAAATTTATTTTATAAAATTTGATGTCAATTCTCATTTTATTTCATAGTTGACAACAATTTTTTCTGCAAAAGAATATTCTGCAGAAAATCTGTTGCTTTTTTCTCAGTTAATGCCCACATTGTAAAGAGATTTTTGCTATCCATTTGCTTAAAAAATTATTAAACCTCTGTAACTGGATTAGGACCAAAAGCTGTCTTTGTGCTTTAATCATGTTGTGTTTAATCCAATACAAAACCATGCTAATATAGCTTTTAAACATTTCTCATTTTATTTAATTTTTATCCTATGATTATTTTTTTTTTGGCTGATAGTCTTTTTTTTGTGGGGAGGGGGAGAGAGAACAGAGCAAGGGTTAGTGGGTCAAATTTTATCTAAGTCCTTCATGCAGTTTTCTTCTAAGGAAAAAAAAAAGGAGGCGGGGACAAGTTGCTACATAATTTCTCTCTTTCACAAAGTTACTCAATCTTTTAAAACTTTTATTGTAAAACAACTCTCTAAATGATTATTTTATATATTAAGTCAATTAAAAAAATTAAAAAGACTGTTTTGAATACATTGTATTTGTATTGTAAATATTATACATGGTAATATTACTATTTCCCAACAGTCTATTTCTTCACAATCTACCAGTACATTTCTACATTTTTAAAGGGTTTTTCTTATTAGGCAAGTCCTTTAGACTAATATCTACCTTTAAGCTCTGTCACAGGGATAATAATTATGGAAATTAAGAAAATTTGGCATCTCTTTACGATGTAAAAGCATGCTTACTATATTTAATTTTAATCCCATAATAAAAAGTACTTTGCTGCAAAAATTAACAGTTTTTAAAAAAGCAGGAGGGGCTGTGTGGAAACATGCTGCTTCAAATAGGCCTCAGTTACTGCATGCTAATTTTTCACATAGTTTTCACAAACTTTCCTTCATGCTAATTTTTGTATTGAAATACATATGTAAACATTTCCCCTGCATTTTAAACAATATTTTATAGCAAATTCTACGCATTTGAGGATTTTCATATTATACCCAGGTGATCTTTATAATTTACAAGTAAAGCAGTTTTTGTTAACATTTTTTTAAAGGATAGGGAAATGCATCTTAAATATTTTTATTTCACTACAGGTCTTTACATCTGAGTCAAAATGACCAAAGCCATTTTCTCATGTTAAACTTTGATAGACTTAAAAAACTGTATGTTAGCAAAAGAACATGACCTTTTTAAATTTAAAAAAAAGTCTGGAAAGGGATGGGCATCATGAGGATGCTTCTTCAGATAACAATGGTGATCCGGGTCTGTCTTTATCTTACATCTTCATACAGTTAGAAAGGGCGTCCCTTTGTTGCAAAATGCTGTTTTCTTTGTGTCATATTTAGATCCAGTATAAAAGCATGTTAATATAGCTTTATTTCTAATAAAAAAAACTTTGTTGCAGAAGTTAACAGCTTCAGATAACAAGGGCATGTGTGGGGATAGTCTTTATCTTAGGCTTTGTCTACACTACACACCTTTAGCGACACGGCTGTGCTGCTACTGCCGTGCCGCTAAAAGGTGTGTAATGTACCGTTGTTTGTCGGCGGGAGCGAGCTCTCTCACCAACAAAAAATGTCCACCCCCAATGAGCAGTGGTAACTTTGTCAACAGGAGAGTGCTCCTGCTCACAAAGTGCTGTTTACAATTGTGTTTTTCGTCCGCAAAATGTTTGTTTTTTTGGGGTGTGTGTGTGTGTATTTTAACACCTCTGAACAACAAAAGTTTTGTCGTTCAGTTGCCAGTGTAGATAAAGTTACTCTTTCATGCAATTATTCATTCCACAGGGCTTTTGTTTTTTTAAAACTCTGATGGGAAAATTACATTGACCTAAAAAATCTTCATGCTTTAAAAAGGATAGCCTGTAAACCGGCGTTACAAAGCTTAAATTAAAAGGCCTCCTTTCAGCTAACGTCACTAAATGCTAATTTCCAATAAAACTTTAAGTATATGGAATAAGGGCGACTGATATAAAGGTTAGCCATAACTTTCATGAGGATCTTTCCACCATTTTTGAAAACCAGGGCTAAAAGTAATTTAACTCCTGTTGTAAAACTAAATTTACATAAATGCTATAAATGAAGAAATCTACATGCATGATCCCTTTGATTCATGTTTTAAAAGTTTGTTTGTTAAACTTTTCCTTGGTTCAACAATGTTTAGATTAAAAAAAAAATTTGGAAAGAAAAACTGTGTGGTGGGGGAAAATAGCCTTCTTATTTCATGGAAAAAGGGTTAACTCTTATGCATAAGCTACTTTTTTCTTTTGTTTGTGTATGTATTTTGTATAAAGTTAAAGCTTCCTTTACAACAGTTTTCCTTCAGGCAAAACTTTAAAGACTAATGCATTTGTTAAAACTTTAATAGCATTTAAAAAGTTAAGAAAGAAAAAGGCAGTGGGGAGAAACAGCCTTCTTATTGCTTATCCACTGTTTTACATAAGCTGTTTTTTTCTTTCAAGTTAGCCTGTATGTATGTTTTGTATAAAACTAAAGCCTTTAGGCAACACTTTAAAATCAAGCAACCACTATTTTTTTTTAAAGGCTGGTCTATATCTACAAAAAATTATGTTAGCTACAGTGTCTGTCTTTTCATTCATTTGTATTTTCTGGTCAATGGCCAATGGTCAATAGCTCCACAATGGAAAATGCATTCTATGATGTAGCTATAGAACAGCTTCTGATTGGCCCAGCCAAGAGGCGTGGTTTGCCCACAAGGCTCACTGGCCCTGGAATTGTCAGCATTTCCCTAGAGGTAGCAGCTAGGTTAAGCCGCTCTTCTCTCCTCTGGCCCTCTCCTCTGTTCCATGAGCACAGGCTTTCTTGCTGCTTTAAAACTTTGTCTCTCTGCAACAGCCTTTTATTTTTCTCAGCTCCTCTCTCTCACTTGTTTTTCTCTAAAATAAACATGCTCTATTCTTTATTTTTGACTTTATTTCAAAATACCATTTTTATTTTCTAAAAAAAACTTCATTTTTTTTCTAAAGCTCTTTTAAAACTCTCCTCTTATAACATGATGTTATGGAAGTAGCTGTGACTGATGGCAGAGAAGCAGCAGCAGAGAGATGGCAGCTGTGAGCCATTTGCAGAGGCAGCAGCAGAGTCATTGCTTGACAACCACCCCCTCCAGGGGTGGGAGGTGAACCCTATGAACACATGCTGAATCTTTGCTAATTAAGAACAGCCAATTGTGAGTGGAGTGGTAAAGGGGCATTCATTTGTCAGACTTTCCCCCCGCAAGGTGGGGAACTGAGGCAAAGGACACTGCAGGGTTGGGTTTGCTTATGGTAACATACTTTTGAATGTGGCTGTGGTGGTGTTCCAAATTAATACTTGGGTCCCTTTTCCTTCTAATAAACGTTCTCTTTTGTTATACACAGAGCCGGTGCTTGTGAGTGACACAGTATTGCCCCTCAGAGGTGCCCATGGGGTTGTGTTAAATTTTCCCAGATCACTGGGTAGAGGCTTGAAGCAGTTGTGTGTTGTAGTGTTAAGAGGAACCTCTAGATATTGAACCTAGCCCTTGTCGGTGCTGACTCCATCTGGCAGAAGGGTTACATAATAAAATATGGTATTGCACCTTCTGCCAAAGAGATGGGGTTCATATTTCTTTAACAAATAATATGACCTTGACAAGAGGGGTAAACAGATCACAGAGGGAAAACTGGTCTGTAGGCACTTAGAAATGGGATTAGATTAAAAGCAAATTGTAATCAAATGCTTTTTTTGATACAACTTGATCTGGCTGCCTATAATACATCATAGGTTCACAAGAAACAAGCAGTCTCTTGACAGTCCACAAACTTTAAAAATATGAAGCAGAATTAAAAAAAAAAATCTTTATGTACTGTGTCTGGTTTCTTTCAGGTTGTTTAGCATTTCCTGTTCCAGTCACACCAGTTTCCCTTATTATACCACTGTAAAGAAGAGGCTCATAATCCCCTTCCCCCTTGACCTTGCATTTGAGCCATTAACTATTACAGATCCTAGTTTAGTTTTCCCCCGAGATGCTTGCATAGCGTTGAGTCCTACTAACAGCTTCTAAGACTGGTTGTCTTCAATATAAGGTGATTTTATTGGTGATTCTTTGGACAGAGAAATCACATAATAAGACAGGTTTACTTCTCCTTATCTACTTGGGCTCTACAAAAAACACGGCCACATAGGCACTGAGGTTCCATTTTAAAGTATGGAAATTTTGGGCCCAGGTCTTTCACTTATGCCAGCTTGACTTCAGTGAAGTTGCACAGGATTTACATCAGCACTGAGTGGTGGATCAGGCCCACTACCTACACATTTCTTTTAGCACAGCTAATGCCTGTCTGTCTTTCAGTGTCTGTCACATGTAAAAACAGTATGTTTTCAGAGTTCTTTTTATCATATGGGAAACATTTTTTAAGAACACTGTTTTGTGGTTATGGCTATGGATGGTGACTCAGAACCAGAACTCAAACCCAGACCTTCTGACACAGACTATGCGTGACCGTCAGTTACACTTAATCTCTAGATGCCTCAGTTTCTCACATGTAAAATGGAGAACACTTTTTTTCTTCTTCCCACTTTCCTCTCCACCTGTCTTTTATTTAGACTGCAATCTCTTTGGTGGCAGGGATGGTTTTTCACTACATGTTTGTACAGTACCCAGCATAATCGGGTCCTGACCTTTTTTGAAGCCTATAGTTACTATTGTAACACAAAAAATAAGTCTTCCTGGAGAGCCCATCCTTTTTGTAGCTTTCAAAACCAGACCAGAATTGCTAAAACTGAATCCAATTAATTTGACTTGTTTTTCTTCCTGCCTGCTTTTGGTAACTTTCTTGGAGAGTTATGCCCATTGAATGATAAGGTGAAATACCATCAGCTTTGGATTCCAGATTAAGCAAAAAAAAAGAATATTTAATATTTGTCCCTACTTGTAGTATAATCATTTGCCTCTTCAACAACCCGCCTAACATTTTGGGGCCTATATCACATTTTTTTCACGTCAAACCTGTACCTTTTCATACCTTAAGTATTCTCAGACTAGGTCAATCTGAGCCCACAGGTCAATTTCCCCACATTGGTTTGATCAATCTACCTGTTGTGGTTTTTGTGTAGCAAAAAGAGTCACTAAAAAGGTAATGGGATCAGTTAGAGCCTTCAATGTTAGTCAATAGGGAAAATGAAAGTACTACACTTCCAAGTTCTTTGAGTGGGGGCAGAAGGGAGAGGAGGATGTCTCTTGGACCCAAAAATTTTAATAAAATGTGATGGGCAAGTCACTGCCTCTTCTTTCTTTAAGTATTCTCAAACTCTGAAAATTGGTTTTATATGCATGCTGGTTGTGGTTTTAGTGTAGTGAAAAAAGTCATTTAAAAAGGTGTTGGGGTCAATTAGACCCCAAATTAATTATGCAGGTATTCCAGCACCGGATTGTCTTTATTTTGAGGCAGCAGTTATGATGTGTTTATATGAAATTTTCAACATTGTTTTTACCATCATAGTTTTTGGGTTTTTTTCCCAAAGAAATGCACCAAAAAGGTCAGAAGGAAGGGGATCTGTGAGGCCCCAGATAATACAATTATCCAGCAAATTAAATTTCTTTGAAGATGACACTGTCAAATTGGTTTTCTGGGAAGCCTGCACTTGCTAGGAAGAGTTTCTGGGGCAATCATCAGATACATTTTCTGGTGGCAAGGCCACGCCTGACACATGGTGTTGCTGGGGCCAGGACTCACTGGCACAAAGACTCATTGTTGCACTGCACATGGCGTGTCTGAGTGCTTGTATTGTTTGGATTTTGTTTAATTTATAGCATAATAAATCTTACAGTAAGAGACGGATGTTTCTCGGGGACCTAGATACAGAAATGGTGAAGCCACTGGTGAAGGGAAGAAACATTAAAGCCTTGCCTAAGGCTTCTAGGGAAGCAGTATCTAGTGTGCTGGGAATGGAGCCAGAGCCTATGAAATGGGGAAGATGTTACATCTGTTCCAGAGAATGAGAGAGAAAAGCACATCGGAAATGTGCAAAGTGTAATAACTTTGTATGTGCAGAACATATGTCACCTATTTGCTCCATTTGTTCAAAGGAGTAGGCCATTTATTGCCACTTTGCTGTGATTTGTGCCTTTAATATTGCTGGTGTTGCTATCTATTTTCATTGTGTAAGCATTAGGTCAGTTAGGTTTTCAAGACTTGTATAGTGTGTTTGTGTGACCACAGGGTCACTTGTAGCCAGTACAAGTACTAAGAAGTGTGCTTCTGAATCTAGAAAAGTTTTCACTTGTTCATAGTTTTACAGTTCACTGGTAACAATGAAGTCAGTTTTAAATGCATCCTGTGCATTCCCCCTCTTCCCTCACAATTTTGACATAGTAGGGGTCTCCAAGACACCAATATGGAAATAGTTGGGTGATTTTGGGTCCAGTACAAAGGTTAAAATTTTCATTATATTTATATCTGAGGCATGGTCTTTCTGGACAGAGATTTGTACAGCGGTGATAAGATTATCAGATCTGGAATATTATAAGATAGTTTGTTTGTAAACTTCCCCTTAAATATTCAGATACAGTTATTTGTTACAGTATTTTAAAAGGGGATTAAAAAAGTGGGACAAAATGATTTTTGTCAAATCAATGTTAAAGCATTTTCAGGAATGTAACAACTGCCTTTTATTTTTAAGGGAAATTAATGGGAATGATCAAAACACATTTGGAAATAAGTACATGACTTTTCCACTTTTCAAAAAAAAGTATTGCCCTTCATGTCACAATCTAAATGTGAAACAAAAATGACAGCTTATTAGCAGACTTTATCAGACAAATCACAACAGTATGCTTGAGCTACAGTGTTTTACATTTCCTAGGTCATCATCCTGCAAACTCTCATTTATACAAGTAGCCCTTAATGACCCAATAGTCCTACAGAAATAGCCAACGAGACTGATGAAAAGACCACAGTAGGGCAAATTATTTTTTGTGAGTAACGTATTCATTAATTTAGCCTTTCTGTTCATATTATTCAGAACAAATCATGATTTTTTTTCTAATTAGCTTACTGTACATAGTTGTTTGCATCTTTCTGTGAATTAAAACATACCTTTTCAGAACAATTGTTTTGTGTAACCTTGCAAATATTTATCATGCTAATATTTGTCATATATTAGCTTTCTTCTGCCTTTTGTGGCTATTCCAGTGGTTTCTTAATCAATCCAGTACTTATTTGTTCCATATGGAAGACTTTTGTTCTGTAACTGAAGCTTACCAGTTATATTAATATGCTTCAGAGCTAGATGTAAAGCTACACTGTTTGTATTGTCTTATTGGCCATGCTTTAAAGGGTACATTTATAAATGTATAAAGGGTTAATAAATGATTAACATAATAGGTCTGAATAGTATCTGTTATAGATAGTTACAAACAATCTATTGGACTAGATAACAATCCATAACAGTTAGTTAACCACTTATTAACCTTTTATAAACTTGTTATATGAAGGTTATATTTATAAAATGTGGCCACCTTATTTTGTACTCATCCAACACAATGATGGCTCTTCTACAGACATTTAGTGGAGGAGAAAGGGAATAGAAAAATGTTGCTTCTGATTGTCAAGTTTATTGGGGCAGATTCTCTTATTGACTAGATTCATTGTGGATGTCTCTCTGTTCATTGATGTGATGAAATTAATAAGTAGATATTACAGTTATTTGTTTAGATTTCATTTTAAAAAGGCATGCACTGTGCCTTTGACATTACTTAAAATATATTTACTTTCACAGAACTGTCTGTGGAGCTAGTTTTATTAATATCAGTGGTATGTTATGAAAATAGCTTTTGATTTCAAGAAATACATATTACAATAGAACAGATGTAGCATTAGATGCAAAGTATATATTAGTAAATGTCAAGTTGTTTACTCTGCTTTCAAATATAGAAAATCATGGACATATCAGGAGAAACTGAATTATTGCTTGTGTGATGCTGACAGACCAGATGCCAGCTAAGGTCAGAGCCAGGTCAATTCACTTTTGTGTATTAATATAGATTAAAGTGATTGTTAAATGTATGAGTGTATTTGGTGTTTAAACTTCATGATAACTAATGGGACATTGATTGCAGTGTTTTCAGTTATTTGTATCATATTATAATATAATAGCAGACATTTATATTATGTATACCCCTTGCAGCGGGGTGGTCACCTCGCTCCCACCCGGAGGGGTGAAAAGCAGCCCTGCGGAGGGCTGTGGTGGGGAAAGGCTGGGGAAGCAGCCTTAGCTGTAGCCATGCCCCAATCAGGGCCCAGCTGGCCCTTATAAGGGGCCAGCGGGCCAGGAGCAGTCAGTCTCTCTCTCTCTCGCTCTCTCTGTAGCTTGCTGAGGGAGAAGGGCCTGGCTGCTGGGAGCTGAACAGGGTACCTAAAGTGGAGCAGGGTTGGGGGAGCTCCAGCCTGGAAACCCCCCAGGCTGCAGGCCTTGTTAAAGGCAGGAAAGGGTACTGGGGTTGCAGGGGGCAGCCCAAGGGTAGGCAGAGGCAGCAGGTCCAAATCCCCCTTGCCGGTGATGAGTGGCATTTACACTGCAGTCTGCCCCAGGAATGAGGGCTAGATTGAGACTGGCAGTAGCCATAAGTCTGAGGGAAGATGGGGATAGAGGGTGGGGGTTCCCGGGGAGGGAAGACCCAAATCTGTGGGGATCTTCAGCACCCCGCCTGAAAGGGGTACCAGGGTCCAGGAGGGACTCGTGCCCAGTGGCAAGCGGGACACTGACCTGCAGAAGGTGCTCTGGAGGCTGGAAACGCTAATTCCCTGGACGACCAGCAGAAGGCGCCGCAGGTGTGAGTCAGCGCCCCGTGACACCCCTGTAACCTCAGCCTTGTAAAGTACAAATGAAGAGCTTTATAAGAAAAAATACTAATTTCAAAGCAGGTGGTCATTGTGTATGATGACCTGAGGTGAAAGACTCAAAAACCATCCTCACTCTCCATTATTATAGAATTGGCTACCAGTGTTGTCTTTGCTGTAATATCTAAAGTACCAATTGATCTGGGGTAAGTGACTGATGCATTGGTACTGGGAGCAACCTAAATGTGATGTGATTTTTGGTTTGAGTGACCTTTTATCACAAAGTTCAGTTTGTCTGGGTGGCAAGATAGTTGAGAGTCCAAGGGGACTGTCTGTGACTCCATGGTAAGACTGATTTAGTGATCCAGGAGTTCACATTTGTAACTGGCTTGGTGAAATCTAATTGTAGAACACACCACCAATTTGGGGTGTCTGCCCTGTTTGTTGACAGTTTGCTCTGAGGTAGGCACTCACAATTGTGAGCCACTCCAGAGAGCTTGACAGCTTGTATGTGTCACATTCCAAAAACTAATCCTACATTTTCAGAGGGACAGGGAGAGACATTTTTTAAATTAAAATGGGATATTTTCCCACCATTGGGTATCTGAATTTTAATAGAAAACTCCAGGTAAAATGTGAAGTCCATGGGTTTAGGGAATTTGAAGAAGTAGATTTTCAGATACAGAAGAAATATTCTTTAAAAATATGGAGAGAGGAATTGAAATCAAGAATAAAATATTGCATTAAAATAGGGGGATTTTTTCCCCTCTATAAAGCGTACTTTAAAGCAACGTTTGGTAGATGTATGTGGTATGCTGTTCATGGCTTACAGGCTAAATTAATTTTCTGATGGGTATGAAATCTGAATGCTCTAAAGAGTTCAGTGCACTCGTTTCACATAGATTTTCATATTTTTCAATTTTAAATTGTTGTATGTGTCCTTTCAAACTTTTAAGGGAAAAAAGGGTAGTGACTCTTTTAAGGGATGTAGTCCACTCCCAAAAATTGATGAGGAGGTGTCAATACCAAAAGGGGGGGAAATTGTTTTTTAGTGAGCCAGCCACTCCCAGTCCCTATTCAAGCCCAATTAATGGTGTTAAATTTGCAAATGAATTGTAGTTTAATCCTGAGCTGTTAAACAAAGACTGTGAATGGCTTGCCAACTACAGAACCAGTTTCTCCTCCCTTGGTTTTCACTCAACTGCTAGAACAGGGCCGCATCCTCCCTGATTGAACTAACCTCGTTATCTCTAGCTTGCTTCTTGCTTGCCTATATAAACCTGCCCCTGGAAATTTCCACTACTTGCATCCGAAGAAGTGGGTATTCACCCACGAAAGCTCATGCTGCAAAACGTCTGTTAGTCTATAAGGTGCCACAGGATTCTTTGCTGCTTCTACAGAACCAGACTAACACGGCTACCCCTCTGATACTTGAGTAAGTATTTTCCACTCACTTCCTAGGTCAAGGGCATGATTTCTATTCAGGGTCTGTGTGACGGGGCAGAGCAGCCCCGCACTGGTACAGCAGGGGTTAACCCTTCTCTACTAGCAGAGGAAGCCACGCCCAGGAAGTTCTGCTGGGCATGCTCCAACTGGCAGACCAGTATAAAAGCCTGCAGGTCTGCTCAGTCTCTGCTGGCCACCGGGGGAGAAGGACGTAGACCGTCAGCCTCTGCAGAGGGAGAGCCCAGGAGCTCGGACCGGGGCGCCAGCCGAACCGGGGCCGACCCGGAGCCCCCGGAGAGGGACGCCGGCAGCGACGGACCTACGGGGGAGCCGCTCCCACAACGCAGACGGCCGGCCAGGCAGGGTAGGAAGTGACCCAGGGGCATTGTAGAGACTGACAGCCTTAAAGCTGCAGTACCGCTCGGCGTGTTGCGGGCGGATCCCCGCCGAGCGGGAGGCAAGGAGAACTTGCCACAAACAGGGCCCTGGGTCGGGGCTCGGTGGAGAGGGAGGGCCCGAGCCCCCCTACCCCACCCCGTAATACCCCGCCCCGAAGGGGGTATTTATGGACTCAGGCCGCTAGGCCGCGCTACCCCACCCCGAAGGGGGTGTGTAGGGACTCAGGCCGCTAGGCCGTGCTACCCCACCCCGAAGGGGGGGTTTATGGACTCCGGCCGCTAGGCCGCGCTACCCCGCCCCGAAGGGGGGGGGTTTATGGACTCCGGCCGCTAGGCCGCGCTACCCCGCCCCGAAGGGGGCGCTTGTGGACTCCGGCCGCTAGGCCGCGCTACCCCGCCCCGAAGGGGGCGCTTGTGGACTCCGGCCGCTAGGCCGCGCTACCCCGCCCCAAAGGGGGGGGTTTATGGACTCCGGCCGCTGGGCCGCGCTACCCCGCCCCGA
This sequence comes from Mauremys mutica, assembly GCF_020497125.1. NCBI lineage: Eukaryota > Metazoa > Chordata > Testudines > Geoemydidae > Mauremys > Mauremys mutica. Next base: position 126,258,036 of record NC_059073.1, on the reverse strand, counting down.
AGGGGGCGCTTGTGGACTCCGGCCGCTGGGCCGCGCTACCCTGCCCCGAAGGGGGCGCTTATGGACTCCGGCCGCTAGGCCGCGCTACCCCACCCCGAAGGGGTGTGTATGGACTCCGGCCGCTAGGCCGCGCTACCCCGCCCCGAAGGGGGCGCTTGTGGACTCCGGCCGCTAGGCCGCGCTACCCTGCCACGAGGGGGCGCTGGGGCACCTGGCCCATCACAATTGGCACCTGACCAGGGACTTGAACGGGCCTGAGATAAGGCCGCAGGGCCCAAGATGGACCCCGAGAAGCTTTTGCAGTGGCTGCTGGAGAATCAGCAGCAGCAGATGGCACAACAGCAGCAACAGCAAGCGCAGCTGCTCCAGCAGCTGGCGGCCCAACAGCAGGCACAAGCCGCCCAGCGACAGGAACAGCAGCAGCAGTTGGTCCGGGAACTGGCGGCCCAGCAACAGACGAACCAGGAGCGGCTGGTTCAACAGATGGCGGCGCTAATCGGACCGGCACCAGGTACGCCTCTAGGGGCCGTCGGGGGCAACCCCGACGAGGGTCTCGGGAGATTACCCGTGCGCCTAGCTAAGATGGGACCGGGGGATGACCCCGAGGCCTTCCTCGTGACCTTTGAAAGGGTCGCGACCGCCATGCAGTGGCCCCTCGCTCATTGGGCCACGATACTGGCACCCTACCTGACGGGCTCAGCCCAAGCGGCGTACCGGAACTTGGGCTCCCAGGATGCACTGGACTACCCGAAGGTTAAGGCCGCCATCTTAGACGAAGTTGGCGTCAGCCCTGAGACCTACCGCCAGCGGCTCCGCCGGGAACGATACGCGCCCGGTGCCCGGCCGCGGGCCGTGGCCCAGTGAATCCGGGACCTCTGTTGGCGGTGGCTGGAACCGGAAGGGCGGACGGGCGCTCAGGTGGCTGAGATGGTAGCCTTAGAACAGTTCCTTCAAGCCCTGCCCCCGGGAGGGAAGGAATGGGTACAGCGACACCGCCCCAAGATCCTCGCTGACGCGATTTCCCTGATGGAGGACTACCAGGCGGCAGATGGGGACGTGAAGGCCAACCCCAGGGGGGGTGAGCCCAGTAGACGGAGCCCAGGACAGGCCCAGGGCCCACGTAAAGGGGACGGGGGGGGGACCCTCAGCGGCTACCCCAGCCCCCAGAAATACCAGTAACCCGGGGTCCTAGGGCGACACCCCGGGACGATATCCCACGATGCTCGGAGGAGGCCCCCGCAAGGCCTGGCAGCCCCCGCCACAACCCTACCGAAGAAGGGAGACGGGACCGCTGCTACGAGTGCGGCCAGGTAGGGCACTTCAGGAGGGAGTGCCCATACATGGATTGCAATTATGGGCAAGTGTTGACGGCGGGTCACCGGGCCCGGGCTTGGGAGCCGGGGAAAATTGTTCTGCCAGTGAAGGTGGATGGGACGTCTGCCTGGGCCTTAGTGGACTCCGGGTGTAGCCAGACAGTTATTCGGGAGGGGCTGATCAAGCCCACCGGCCCTGCCGGGGCCCCCATCCAGCTACAGTGCATCCATGGGGATGTGAAGCCTTACCCCACTGTCTGGGTACAGCTGGAGGCGGCCCAACACCGGGCGCGGTGTCTAGTGGGGGTGGCTCCCAAATTGGCGTACCCCGTGGTCCTAGGGCGTGACTGGCCGGGCTTCACAAGCCTCTTGAGGGAAGGGGCTACGCCGCCAGGGAGGAGAACTGGGGAACGGGCTAGACGGCCGGGATTTCTAGGCCAGCCAACGGCAGAGGACCCCCTAGAGGGACCCTCGGGGAGCTCCGGGAGAGGGGTAAGGAGCCAAGTCCCTACCGAAGCGCCAGCAACAGAGGGCCCGGGCTGGCTAGATGTGGACACCGACTTCCTCGAGGAGCAACGAGGGGATGCCACTCTCAGCCGGGCTTGGGAACAGGCGACTAGTCCACCAGGGGAGGACGACCCGCCCCACCGCCAGCCACAAGGGCCCCGCTTTGAGATCCATCGGGACTTACTCTATCGGGTGGTGCCCGAACCACAGACAAAAGAAGAACTACGCCAGCTATTGGTCCCGCGGCGGTTCCGTCGGGACTTGCTCCGTCTGGCACATTCGGTGCCGTGGGCCGGACACCTAGGCAGAGAGAAGACGTTACAAAGGGTGGCCCAGAGGTTCTTTTGGCCGGGCATCCATGCAGAGGTACGAGACTATTGCGCCTCCTGCCCAGAATGACAGAGAGCCGGCCCAAAAGGTGTACCAAAGGCCCCCCTCGTACCCTTGCCCGTGGTGGGGACGCCTTTTGACCGGATAGGCCTAGATCTCGTGGGACCCCTGGAAAAGAGCGGCACGGGTCATAAGTACATCATGGTGGTGGTCGATTATGCCACATGCTATCCCGAAGCGGTGCCACTGAGGTCCACCACGGCACCGGTCATTGCTAACGAACTATTACAAATCTTCGCTCGGGTAGGTATCCCGAGGGAGATATTAACGGATCAAGGGATGAACGTGACCTCTAGGTTGATGGCAGAGCTGTGCAGGCTGCTGAACATCCGGGCACTAAAGACCTCCGTCTACCACCCCCAGACGGATGGCTTGGTCAAGCGATTCAACGGCACTTTGAAGGCCATGCTGAGGAAGTTTGTAGAAGACGACCCACGACACTGGGATAAACTACTCCCCGCACTCCTCTTCGCGGTGCGAGAGGTACCCCAGGCGTCTACGGGGTTCTCCCCCTTTGAACTCCTCTACGGGAGGAAGCCTAGGGGTATCCTCGATCTCCTAAGGGAAACCTGGGAAGAGCAGGAGACCCGTGTTCGGGGATCAGTGCAGTATATCCTCCATCTGCGGGAACGTCTCCGGGAGCTAGGGGCCTTGGCCCGCGAAAATCTGGTGAGAGCTCAGCAGACTCAGGAGGCTCAGTATAACAAGGGGGCCAAGGTACGAACTTTCGGGCCAGGGGACCGGGTCCTCTTGCTACTTCCTTCCTCAGAGTCCAAGCTGCTAGCCAAGTGGCAGGGCCCCTTTGAAGTGGTCAGGCGGGTGGGGCCGGTCGATTATGAGGTACAGTTGTCCGGGCGGAGGAGGGATACCCAGATCTACCACGTGAACCTCCTTAAGGCCTGGAGGGACCGAGAGGGCCTGCTGATAGCCCCATACCCGCCAGAACCGGAATTGGGGCCGCTGGTGGGAGAGCCCGAGGCAGCCGGGACGGCGGACATAGGCCGCGAGCTTACCCCGACCCAGCGGGACCAGGTAGAACGACTGGTGGCGGCGTTCCCCGTGGTTTTGTCGACGCGACCCGGGCGAACCACGTTAGCAAACCACCACATCGCTACCATTCCAGGTCACAAAGTACGGGACACACACCGCCCGCTCCCCAGGAAGATGTGGGAGACAGTGAAGGAGGAGCTCGGGCTGATGCTAGCCTTAGGGGTGGTGGAAGAGTCGCGGAGTGAATGGAGGAGTCCCATAGTACTGGTCCCCAAGCCAGACGGAACAGTCAGGTTTTGCATCGACTTCCGCAAGGTAAATGCCATTTCACGGTTTGATGCCTATCCCATGCCCCGGGTGGACGAGCTGCTAGAGCGGCTAGGAAAAGCCGAGTTCATCTCCACCCTGGACTTGACGAAGGGATATTGGCAGATCCCGTTGACACCGGCCTCACGAGAAAAGACAGCATTTCCAACGCCGTTTGGACTCTACCAGTTTACGATGATGCCGTTCGGATTGCACGGGGCCGCGGCGACCTTCCAGCGACTCATGAACCAGGTGCTGAACGCCCACAACGACTACGCCGCAGCGTACATCGATGACATTGTCATCTATAGTAGCACTTGGGAGGAACATCTACAACACCTGACTGAAGTTCTGCAGGCATTAGGCGAAGCCGGCCTCACCGCGAACCCGGCGAAATGTCACCTGGGCCAGAAGGAGGTGACTTACCTGGGCTACACGGTAGGTCGGGGTCAGATCCGTCCCCTCGTGGATAAGGTGGAAGCGTTGAGGACGTACCCCACGCCCACAACCAAGCGGCAAGTCCGACAGTTCTTGGGGCTGGCCGGGTACTATCGGCGTTTTGTGCCTAACTTCGCCACACTCGCGGCCCCACTAACGGAATTGACACGCAGTTCACAACCCCAGAAAGTATGTTGGACGGAGGGCTGCGAAAAGGCCTTTCGCGCCCTGAGGGAACAATTAACCCGGGAACCGGTACTAGTCCAACCGGATTTTTCAAAGCCCTTTATCCTACAGACAGATGCCTCGGAGGTGGGACTGGGGGCTGTACTGTCACAGGAGGTAGGGGACGAAGAACACCCAGTCTTGTACCTCAGCCGCAAGCTGTTCCCCCGCGAAACCCGGTACTCCACCATAGAACGCGAGGCCTTGGCAGTAAAGTGGGCGATTGAGGCACTAAGGTACTACCTATTGGGGAACCCCTTTTCCTTGGTGACTGATCACGCGCCCCTCCGATGGATTAATAGTATGAAGGAGACAAATAACCGGATCATGCGGTGGTACCTGTCCCTCCAACCCTACGCCTTCCGCGTGTCACATCGGCCAGGCAGGGCTCATGGGAACGCGGACTTCTTCTCCCGCATCGGGGAGGAGGAAGGGGAGGCGGGAGTCCAGGGTCGGCCGGCCTCGGCGGCTGTCTTAAGGGGGAGGGTGTGTGACGGGGCAGGGCAGCCCCGCACTGGTACAGCAGGGGTTAACCCTTCTCTACTAGCAGAGGAAGCCACGCCCAGGAAGTTCTGCTGGGCATGCTCCAACTGGCAGACCAGTATAAAAGCCTGCAGGTCTGCTCAGTCTCTGCTGGCCACCGGGGGAGAAGGACGTAGACCGTCAGCCTCTGCAGAGGGAGAGCCCAGGAGCTCGGACCAGGGCGCCAGCCGAACCGGGGCCGACCCGGAGCCCCCGGGGAGGGACGCCGGCAGCGACGGACCTACGGGGGAGCCGCTCCCACAGCGCAGACGTCCGGCCAGGCAGGGTAGGAAGTGACCCAGGGGCATTGTAGAGACTGACAGCCTTAAAGCTGCAGTACCGCTCGGCGTGTTGCGGGCGGATCCCCGCCGAGCGGGAGGCAAGGAGAACTTGCCACAAACAGGGCCCTGGGTCGGAGCTCGGTGGAGAGGGAGGGCCCGAGCCCCCCTACCCCACCCCGTAATACCCCGCCCCGAAGGGGGTATTTATGGACTCCGGCCGCTAGGCCGCGCTACCCCACCCCGAAGGGGGCGCTTGTGGACTCCGGCCGCTAGGCCGCGCTACCCCGCCCCGAAGGGGGCGCTTGTGGACTCCGGCCGCTAGGCCGCGCTACCCCGCCCCGAAGGGGGCGCTTGTGGACTCCGGCCGCTAGGCCGCGCTACCCCGCCCCGAAGGGGGCGCTTGTGGACTCCGGCCGCTAGGCCGCGCTACCCTGCCACGAGGGGGCGCTGGGGCACCTGGCCCATCACAGTCTGACTTCTCTTACAGACTTGGATCTGTATAGACCTCTATTGCAAATGTGGTAATGCAGAACAAAAGTTCTGAAGATAGCCTTGAGTGCTTGGGCATTATCAAGTTGTGAAAGCAGATGAGGTAGTCTCTGGAAAACTGAAGGAGAAAAGTCATTAACAGGTATCAATTATAAAAAGCAACTGGCTTGGTGTTAAAATCCTGTCTTAAAGCCACAGAAAGGTGGAAATAAAGTCTGTGTGGAAAATTGGGTTTCTAATGCTTTGAATTTAATTATTTTCTTACATGCACAAAAATGCATGCATGCAAATTACCCACCTTGGATCCATCCTTTGAAGCTGGTCCTTGATGAGAAACCCATTGTTTGGCTGATTATCTATTCATAGTCTCTTCAAAGATTCAAACTGGATAAAGGAGGGACTCTCAAATTCAACCGTGTTCTTGTTCTGAGCCAAATGTAGTAATTCTGGTGTAGTAATTTTGGACCAGAATTACATTTTTCACTGGCAATGTGCAGCAATCCATTTTAAGAGTACCTTTTTTAAAATTTAAAGGTGCCTGTAATGAAATATTGAAATGGCAGACGTATATGAATAGTCTATACAGTACAATCATAAGGCTTGAGTAATTGATTTTTTTTTCAATATGGCCTGGGTTTGCATAGTACTTTTATCAATTGGATCAGTAGTAATAAAACCTTTGCAATTTACAAACCTATGCAATGCTCTACTTTAAATAAGGCCTCAGTTAAGTCACTTTGAGTGCTTTAGACAACTGGATACGCAACCATACCCCAAATTATCTCCAAATGATCATCCCACAGATCTCAGGAGATTTGCGTATGACCAGGAGGCAACAAGCTCTGTTCTGACATACTTGGAGTCCCATTTGGAGAGCACACAAGGTCACTTGTGAAAGCTTTTGGGAAGGTTTCACTAGGGATGATATTCACCCCAGTGCAGACAGTTGTCAGAATCCTTAGGCATCAGTTAAGGCTCTGATCCTGATCCTATTGAAATCAATGGCAAAGCTACAAGTCACTTAGTGATATTAGAATTTGGCCCAATGACAATGATAGATACCTGCATGATCCTGGACAAACTTTACTGAATTAAGTATCTTAAGAGTTCTTTGTATTAAGAATGCAAATGTTTATGTATTATAGAATCAAATGCCATTTCTTCAAGGAGGAGATGTAATATAAACCCTGGAAGCATTATAATCTTCAAAGGACCCTTTGAAACACTGTGCTAGACAAAGTTAAGTGGGATTTCTAGGAAATACTTGGTACAAGGCAATGCAAATTACCCACCTTTGGATCCATCCTCTTGAAGCTGGTCCTTGATGAGAGACCCATTGTTTGTCTGAGTATCTATTCATAGTCTCTTCAAAGATTCAAACTGGATAAAGGAGGACTCTCCAATTCATACATGTGCTTGTTCTGAGCCAAAGCAGTGATGAAATGGTAACCACAGACAAAACCCTTTGTGGGATTTGAAGGACTCTTCATCCCATTTCCAACAAGGATTGTGGCTGGTGATCTCTGGAAAGTTTATTAGCATGTATGAAGGTTCTTTTATTGTTTCGTTTCCTGTGTAATGTTTTTACCTTAACAATAAACATGCTTTCTTACATAGAGCGGCGTGGTAACTAGTGACTATGGCAATTACTGTTTACTGTCTCTGAGGAGAAAAATAAAGCAAGTCTGCTTTGACAGTCTTACTTTGTCAGGTAATTCACAGTGTAGGCAGGGAGCTATGTAGCCTCTAAATACCATGCCAGGAGGGAAAGAGATGTATGCATCCAACCAAGAGGGGTGACAGCTAGGAGCCTAGAGTGGATGCCCTTGCTGGACCACAGAGGGTAAACAGAGGTGCAGTTGCCCTGAATGTGACAACACTTAAAAATTTGAGCCAGAGTCTTGCCTCGGAGTGAATTTTAACCTCTGTACCTCAGTCAGGAAGAGATTGCCAATAACCCTTGTTTGGAAGCCCAGAGTGGGCAAGATAGGGATCTCAAGCAGCATTGTGCATCCTGTGCAAGAGGAATAGGACGGGAACAGGAAGGAGATGGGACTCAATGCCAGTCTGCTGTGCTGGAAGGAACACATCCTGGGTAGCTGGGGAAGAGAGAGTTTCTCTTGACACACTACCACCTGAGCTCCCTCTGGGGTGGTGGGACTCTACACTGTCCCCTACTAACGGCTGTGGCAGTTAGTCACTCTCTAGCCTTTTAATAGTTTGTACCGTGTTTTGAAGATGTAACATTCTATGGAAGTCCTAAGTATCGTGCTTTATCTTTAATTTGTCTCCTCCAGCACTGTGTGTGGTACCATTGCTCTATGGACGGAATGCCAGATCTGCTCAAGTATGTGGTCATGTGTCCTTCTAGTGATTGCAGCAGACAGAGGTTATAAACACACCAAGGAAGGGAAGGGGGATGGAGGAAAAATAAAGGAAAGAAAAAAGATGAAAAGCAGGAGTGGGATAATGTATTGGAGGAGGGATATAGAAGAAATGTGAGCAAAAGGAGGAGGGAGAAGAGGAAAATCAACTATTACTATAATGGAATGGCAAAGTTCTATGAGAGTAGAAACACATGTCCTCTTGCTATATCCATCAATCCCTGGCTCTTTTGGAATCTATCCCTGTCTCTGTATACAACTATAGCAACCCCTTTAAGGATGATTTTTATCCCTGGTTCTTAAAGATGCTTTTGGAAAGCATTTTTTCTCCTTTCTTTCTAGTAAAATCAAATTCTAAATGTGCAATTTGGCCCACCCGCCCTCAGCTCAATAGAATTCACAGTTTGATGTGATGCGTTGAAACATGGACCTTAGGAATCACAGGGTATATTCTGTGAATTTTAGTGTACTGTTTAATTCATCTCTGGGCCTTATGCACCTTAATCTATTTATATTACTTTTGATCTTGTCATATGTTGCCTGTATAGGTTGTGAAGAGATGGTGCTGGAACTCCCAGGTCACCTAAAATATAAGAACAAACTAATTCTACCTTAGAGCCTCTTTGTCACTAGTTTTTTAAAAGAAACTCATCTTTATCTTACAGATCTTTTCTGTAGTTTATTGCAAAAGCATTGGATATGTACAAGTAGAATAAAATTTAGTTTGATACAATGCCACATTTGAGTTATCCCAAAGTGCTTTACAAATCAATTAGTTGGACACTAGCTCCTAAATTCCTCCTTGGTGTAAACTTCATTGAATTTGGCTTTAGGAAAGTAACTATTCACATTCTGTGTTCAGTTAATTCTTATGACCTACTTCTTACAATTGTATACCTTCCAATGTTTGAAAATTAATAATTCTCATAGAAGATTAGGGTTGGAAGGGACCTCAGAAGGTCATCTAGTCTAACCCCCTGCTCAAAGCAAGACTAATCCCCAGACAGATTTTTTACCCAAGTTCCCTAAATGGCCCCCTCAAGGATTGAGCTCACAACCCTGGGTTTAGCAAGCCAATGCTCAAACCACTGAGCTATCCCTCCCCCCATAATTGGAGATATACCTATCTCCTAGAACTGGAAGGGACCTTGAAAGGTCATCATGTCCAGCCCCCTGCCTTCACTAGCAGGACCAAGTACTGATTTTTGCCCCAGATCCCTATGTGGCCCCCTCAAGTAGGGCCGGCTTTAGGAAGTGCGGGGCCCAATTCGAACAGTTTCGACGGGGCCCCGGCAGGAATGACTTTAAAAAAAAAAACCCACATGTAAGGCTCATGAGACTCACCGGGCGGTGCTCTGAGTCTTCGGCGGCACTTCGGCGTCAGGTCCTTCACTCGCTCCAGGTCTTCGGCGGCACTGAAGGACCCGCTGCCAAAGTGCCACCGAAGACCCGGAGCGAGCAAAGGACTTACGGCCAAAGTGCCGCCGAAGACTTAGAGCAAACGAAGGACCCACCGCTGAAGTGCCGCTGAAGACCCGGAGTGCTACCAGGTGAGTAAAAATTAAAAAGGTGCCTCTAGCCAGGGAAGGGATTCTCATGGGTTGTGGGGCCTGATGTGGGGGAATTGGCAGAATAGGCCTAAAACCAGCCCTCCTCTCAAGGATTGAACTCATAACCATGGGTTTAGTAGGCTAATGCTTAAACCACTGAGCTAATCCTTAGGAACAGGGGACTGTTGTGTAGAGACAAAATAATAATAAAAGAAGATACTGTCCCTCTCAAATATGTTCACTGGTATGTGTGATTACTAAACTATTTGAGTCAAATTGATGAAATACCATATATGCCTGTTCGTAAGCCTATTTATTTATTTATTTATTTAGTAAAAAAGGGAAACACTGGAGAAGGGGGTTGGCCTATGAATGGATATAGAGAGGGAGAGGTGGGACACAGCCCCTCCCCACAACAGAGGGAGCAAGGAGAGGCAGCACAGCCAGCAGAGACAGAAGGGAAGAGGCAGGGTCAGAGTCTCTCTGCTTCTGGCCACACTGCTCTTCCCCCAGCCTCCGAAGCAGCTGCAGCTCTGGGGCTGGCAGGCTGTAGCCGTGCCACTTGGCCCTGTCCCCCAGAGCAGGCTGTGGCCTCACTGCCTGGTCTGGCACACCAGAGCAGGCTGCGGCCTCGCTGCCCAGCCTGACAGAGCAGCTCCAGCCAGGTCAGAGACATCCTCACCTGGCCCTCCCCAGATAAGGTGGAAAGGGATGAGATGGGGAGAGTGTGGGCTAGGAGTGGGGTCATGTGGGGGGTGGTCACAGAGGTTGCTCCCCTGACACCCAGCTTCTCCCCCCACAAATTTCCCCACCAGTTGCTGTCCCAGCCCATCAGGGTAAGCAGCTGGCGTGCCGGGACACTTTGTTTACCTAGGTTTACCTCCATGCCTGCGGATGCTCGAGGTAAACAATCAATCTCGGCCAACCAGAGGGTTATCCTGATGGCCTGGGAGCCAAAGTTTGCCAACCCCTGAATTATAGGGTTGCCTTATGAATGAGTTATAAAAATTTTCCATTTTTACTTATCCATCTTGGGGGGGGGGGTCGGCTTAAAAATGAACCGGCTTATGATCGAGTATATACAGCAGTTCAATTTTAAGGAAAATATTACATTAGAAAGATGCTTAATGTACATAACGCACCACAACAGCCTGAGTTATAATAACTTTACAATTTTTTATGCTTCCTTTAAAGAGAGTTAAACTTCCTGTATTCTATGGGAACATGAACACAGTCTGTGTTTCTCTTGTATTAATAATAAATAAGATTGTTTTGAAGTCAGTTGAATCATTTAGATATTTCAGCTTAGACTTCATACTGCAATTATCTTAACTGATCTCATTCTCTCTACTCTATCATTTGGAATCCCTAGCTGCCTTTGGGGTGTCATTCTGTTGCATGCCCCAGTGATACACAATAATGAATAGCAGTGCAGTCTGGAATCATGTGTAATCTAGATAGAAATTTGCTTTCTGTGAGGTATGACTTCTTTCAGAAAAGTGCCTTAAGTTATGATTCAGTGATCTTGTAAATTAATATTATGTTGGAAAGTGTTATCAGATTTATATGCCAGATTACAGAACTACCAGCCTGGGCTGGAAAGACAGATCATCAACCTGACTGCCATGGATCAAAAAGCTTTCCAGGAAATAGGGGAAGTGAGGGAAACTTTAACCAACTTAGAAATTGCTAATGGGAATGAGCTGCAGCAAGGACTTAAGGAGCTGAAAAGTCAGCTTGAGAAGGAATTCAAAGGGTTGTAGACCACAGTGGAAATCAGCTGCCTGGGTGAGAAATCGGTCCAGTCAGAGAACATGGATATGTCCGGTCTTATGTAAGACTAGGAACTATGAGTTCCAGAAGGGAGAGATTTGATTGATCCAGCTCAAGTAATACAAAAGCCCACTATATTTCAGGGGAAAATCTCCCTGGGAGTCTTATTTGGCTTTGTTCAACATCGTAGTCCAAATGAATTGTTGAGGAGATGAACCAAGAGGGGAGGGGTTTCTAGCAGCCAATTTGCATAGCCCAGATGGTGCCCTTACGGTGCTGCAGAACTCATCCCCAGAAAAAAAATGAGTAATCAGGATTTGGTACAAGCTCTTGATGTGGAGTTTGGGAGAAGTCATCAGTCTGGGCTGGTAGGGCATAAATAAGAGCTAGAAGGAAAAAAAATCTACTTGAACAAGTAGAGGACCTAGGAGACTTGTGTTCCTGTCTGTGATAGGGCATCTGCCTCACACAGGGTTGAAAGGAATTAAGGTGACCAGGCTGTCCAATTCATTCCACCAGGTGCACCTGGAGGAGGAGCCAGGGAGCATGCCACTAATTAGAAGTAGGCTCAGCTGGGCAGGAACAGGTGGGGCCAGTATACAGCCCAGGAACCGTGAATAGCAGGAAGGTAGGGAAGTAGGCTACAGTCACTCACTGAGCAGTTGGAGTTTGTCAAACCCAGGGAGAAGGGATTCTAGATAAATAGGAAGAAACCCAGGGAACCAGCAGTAAAAGGTCAGGCTGTGCAAAGATCATGGCTGCTTGTTTTAGGGTCCCTGGGCTGGAACCCAGTGTAGTGGGTGAGTCTGAGTTCTCATACCTGCCACTGGGAAGTGGTAAAGGCATTGGAGATGCCAGCCAGCCGGTCTGGAAGGAGTTTGAATTCCCTAGAAGGGGAGGACCTTAGCGACCTGGCCAGAAGAATAAGCCACAAAGAGGAGACTGCAGAACCAGGAGGAGGCTGTAGAGAGAGACATAATGGGGAAAGACGCCACCAGAGGGAAAGTGTAAGCCTGTTGGAGCTAATTCCCAGGACAGCCAACAGGAGGTGCTGCTAGTAGTGTGTGAACCCTGTGGCACTGTCATATCCAAATATCAGTGAGGTCTTCCAAGATAAACCAATTTATAGATGCTCAACTGAACTTATCCTTGTACGTCATGATGAGTGAAAGAAGGCCCAGGATATGCTGAGAGGCTATGGAATTTGCCATGGAACTTGAATCATTCCTTGCAGCAGCCCAGCAGACAAGGAAGCAGTTTTTAGTAAGGAAGGTGGAAGCTGTTTGCCATGAGCCATGTAAGTGCAGCTCTGTCTCTAACATGCATGTTGGAAAAGGGGATTCTAATCTGGTTCATGACATTTTTTGAATAATTGGAAAAATTGTTAAATTCTGTTTGGAAAACAAGAGAAGTTGGTAAAGCAAAAAATTAAGGGAGGCGGATCAGTTAAATGCTGGTACTGTGGAAAAAAATTGGTAACAAAAATGACGGTTATAAATTTAAGCAGGCCAGGCCAGAGCTTCACAAGTGCCTAGTGAAGGCCCTTTACCCAGTTTAGAACTCAGGTACAAGGGACACTAAACTTAGAGGTACAAAGATTAGTCCCCTCCAATATTTGGTTGGAGCTGGGCAGTTTAGCTATTGAATATGTGATCAGGAAATGCACAGGAATGGTGACTCAGATGTAAGTTGTTAGACCAGAGATACAATAAGGCTAGGCAATAGGAGATACAATGCTATGAACTGCTTAACTGGTCTCAAATGGAGCCAGTGATTGGGGAAAATATGGGAAAACTGGATCTCTGGAATTTGAGCAGTAAGTCTGGATAGCTGAGACAGTGGATGAACAAATCATTCTGGATTTCATTGTGGCTAATAAATGCCAGGGAAGATGCCCTACAAAGTCAGTCTGTGGAAGTTCCTGTTAAAAATGCAGCCCCAGTGAAACACATGATTTGTGGATAGTTGGTTTGCAGTGATCAAATTGTCTTCTCCAGGGGCAGAAATCGTAACAGCTTATGCTGTGGCAAAACTTTGCAGCAAGGGAAAGATGGGGAGTGGTTAAGACCTGCTTTGAGACCCAGGGTCTTGGGGAATTTTTAGGGTATGTCTACATGGTGCAATTAAAATCCCCTGGCTGGCCTGTGCTAACTGACTTGGGCTCACAGGCTCGAGAGGTGAGGCTGTTTAATTGCAGTGTAGACTTGTGGGCTTGAGCTGGGGTGTGGATTCTGTGAGGTGGGAAGGTCCCAAAGCTCAGTTTGCAGTCTGAACCAGAAGGTCTATACCACAATTAAACAGCCCACATTTCGAGCCTGCAAACCCACCAGCTGGCACAGGCCAGCCACGGATGTCTAGCATCTAAGGGTATGTCTGCACTGCAATTAAAGTCTTGTGGCTCTGAAGCAAGAATGGATTTTTGTTCACTTGTTGAATGTTTCTGAGAAACTTGGGCAGAGCTGAGATAGGGGTGTTATGCTGGAAGTTGTCAATAACTACCATTAAGTGGGTCGTTGTGTACGGACAACCACAGAACTTATTAAAATTGATGGGTGTGCTAATAAGAAGACTTTTCAGGCTAAATGGAAGATCAATTAAGCCCCTTTATGGAGAAAGATAGCTGCAGATAATGGAAGCTGCTCCCCAAGATAATCAGCCAAGTGGCTTGACTGCTCAGGCTTTGCCATGTGGTCTAAGGGGTTTCTCTGGAGCTAATCGCAAACATAAGAGTTAAGGGATTGTTTAGCAAGCTATGTATGTTAGAGGAAAATGTGAGCAGTCAGCATGACTAGCAATTGAGAGAATGGCCCTGAAAGGAAGCAGAGGGATAGTGCTCCTTGGAGCAGAGGATTCAATAGAAAGGCAGCCTTGGGAATTGTGAGCAAGGAAACTGCCTGCTGTTTGTTTCTAGTGGGTTGAGGGAAATAGGACTCTGTGTACATTCTTTGGTGCAATACTGTTTATTTACAAAGAAATACCTGACTCTATCACTGGTTGCTCCTCCTAATAGTAACAACCTTGAGAGGTTCTGAATATTGACTAACCTCTCAGATTAAAAAGGGGCAACAATAGATTAAATATGCTCAATAGGAAACGACTTTGAGACAAGATCAGAGAAGCAGAACAAAAAACTGTCATCCAAGACATGTCTCTGCTGCCTCTTCTTCCTGGAAATTATACTTAAAATGTTTTTAAGCAATTAATTAACTGGAGTCTATTAATCTAGACAAACTATAGTCTTTTTTTACAGTTAACTCATGGGAAAAAAATCACTAATCAGTGATTCCTAGTGGAGATTGGGCCAAGGAAAATTCTTGATCTCAACATCCTACAAACTTCAAAATTTAAATCTAGATTTGAACCTGAGCTGTGTTGCATGGGCCATATCTCTAACTTCTCTGAGAACTGCAGATGGAGGGAAGCTTACACTGGGTATACTTTGTTAGTGGAGCGAGTCCCATAACAGTATAGGAAATTGGGCGATAAGAAAGGGGACAGGGATGCACCTCAGGCATAGGACATGATTCCTTTGTTGGATTATAGAAAGCATGCTTAGGGCTTTGATATGGGGAAAAGAGTAACAAGACTGTCCACCCCATTAGCAAGTGTTGGGTTCATGTTAGGAAAGGTAGATTATCACATGGAGTAGACGTGGCTCATTAGACTTCATTCTTAAATACACAGAAGGTAGGAATATCCCTGTAGCAAAGCCTCGGATAGTCTGGTGCTGATGGAAGGAATCACAGGAGAGAAGCCAAGGTTAGCCAATACTGGTGTGTATGTAGTTTTTGTTAATACTCAGAGAGTATTGTTAATGCAATTGGATCCTAAAGGGATGACTTTGATGTATAAACAGGGGAATATGGAGTAGGAAGGGTGTATTACCTTTATATTTGACACTGATGTGACTCCTTCTAATGTTGGGATCACAATTCAAGAAGGGTATTGAAAAATTGGAAAGGGTTCACAGAAGAATCTTGATGATGATTAAAGGATTGAAAAACATGCTTTTTAGTATTAGACTCGAAGTTCAAACTATTTAGCTAATCAAAAAAGGTTGAGGGGTGACCTGATCACATTTCATAAGTACATACGTGAGAAACAAAAACTTTCTTACTGGGCTCGTTAATCTAGCAGAGAAAAGGATAACAAGATCAAGTGGAATTTGAAGCTAGACAAATTGACTGGAAATAAGGTGGAACTTGTGACGGGTTGGACCCCGCCTTCTGGTATGCCATCTGATGTACAGGGATTTCACCCTACCTCTCTTGCTCAACCAGCCTGGCTTCCCTCTCCCTGCTTTGCTGAATTAGAGACTCTGGCCTCTTGCAGCACCCACACACAGGTAGGGTCACACCCAGGTGCAGTCACAGACTGAAGTCAGCTCTGTGTGAGAGGATTCCCCCAGTACTCACGTGCACACCCCTTTAGGGAGATAAGCGGGAAAGTTTTTTTGCTGTGACCTGGGTCAAACAGTTCCCATTGTATGGAGCTCTCTCTGAGATGCTTCTATTACACACAGTTCCTGGGGTAATCCTTATTCTTGTGTGCATTTCTCCAATAGGCCACTAACATTGTTTGACCTCATCCAACGTGGCATATTTGAAATACAGATACACGGTCAATATTCCCAGCTTCAGATGCAAAAATGATACATGCTATCAAGGCTGATTCCCCACTCTGGCACTTCGAGTGCAGAAGATGGGAGCTCGCAAGGATTCTAAAAATTAATACTGGCCACTCCAGGCTTGTATTAAATTCCCAAGGTTACCACTTCTCTCTGACCTTGGATGAGTAGATGCTGGCACCACCCAAGTGCAAAACCCCTTTGAGGACCAAGGAAGGTGCACTTGGGAATTCCTTCCTCTGGGGTACCCTCAAGCCCTCCCCGGGAAGAGCTGAGAAAGGGGGGGGGAAAAAACTTACAAGGAGTAAGCATCAAGAATAACTTTCTTGAGGTCCAGCTTAAAGGTTACAGGCAAAACAAAAGCATTTGGGGTTAGCACAGAGGAGTCCACAACCCATAAAGTAATAAAAAGAGATAAACCTAATTGCGTCTTCCTAGACATTTCCTGATCTACTTGCATATCTGGGATTTCAAATGAGTAGTTTCTAGGTATGATACTGATGATTTTTCATACCTGGCCCGAAGCTTGTTATAGCATAGTTGCTCCCTGTCTGCCTCTCCCTGAGAACAACCACAAACCGACAAAGGGGAAGTTTTTCCTCAATTTTAAGAAGTTCTAGCCTCCCCACTGGCTCTTTTGGTCAGGTGCCCACTCCCTTCCTTTTGGGTATGAATAGCAGGGAGACTTTTTAGCCCTTTACAAGTAAAGCAAGTAGAGAACAGCTACTAAGAGGGATTTTATAGCTAATTGGCTGGCTGGGTGTCCATAAAAGGGAGTTATACCCCCCCCCAACTTCTTTCATTTATCACACATGCATACTACATGGATAAGCACATTCAGTAAATTATAACCTTTCTAATAATATCTTACAAGACCCATGTTGCATAAAGTATATCTTAGTTATACCATATTTATATGAAGAATATGTGGTGTAACATCACAAAACATTTTAACAGTGAAGATAATTAACCACCAGAACAATTTACTAAGAGGTGTGCTGGCTTCTCCATCACTGGCAACTTTTAAAATGAGAGAGGATGTTCTTCTAAAAGATGTTTTAGTTCAAACAAGAATTAAATCAAGGATATTCTATGACCCATGTTATGCAGAAGGTCAAACTGGATAATCACAGTGATCTCTTCTGCCCTTAAACTCTCTGACATTGACTCCTTGAGCATGTGACTCTGCCACTTTAGTCAACTTTTAGGACTTGTCTAAATTAACTTTCATATATAGACTAAGGTAGGGTATGAATTTTAGGCACTAACTATTTGTGATTAGCGACATGTGTGATGCTTTTATTTCAGAGAACGACTACCTCATTTTGAATTTCACATCCAAAGTGGATTAAACTAATTCAAATTAAGGCATTCTGAAATAAGAGCATCCACACCTGGAGCTATTCAGGATTAATATCTGTATAGACTAGCCCTTAGTAACTGATGTTCAAAATAGATAAAGTACCAGTGCTTATTTTTCCTCTAGAGGACTCCAGTTCAGAGTCAAAAGTTGTGTATTCTAGTTCCTGTGTTGGAACAACTGTAATTTAGCTTATGGTAATAATATCTGTGGATCAATATATTTGGCTATTTTCCCCCAGGTGCTTTTATTTGATGCAGACTCCAGCAGTCTTTCAGATATCTTTAATATGCTGTTCTCTTAAGCAGCTCTTAATGATAAACTCTGGATGCAAAATATATAAATGTGAACTACATATTTTGTGGAAATAAGAATAAGTGGGTGGGTGATGGGCAGGAGCAGCAGGAGTATCAGTTTAAAGCTGAAATGAAATGCACCCTTGACCATGCTATTAGATATTTTCACCGTTCGCTAGGTTTTAATTATTTCATAACACTTAATCTAGCTGAAAGTCAGCATAGGGCCAACATCTGTTCTTCATTTAGAAGTGTAGTATGTGCTGCCCTTATCAAAATCTCCCAAAGTAGGGTTTTATTTAATTACTGGCTATGAAATGGATGGTTTACTCTCCTTCAGTTATAATGTTCACTCAATCATGCTTTATCAATCTTGTTAGAGAACAAGGCAGATAGACCTCAGCCAGCTGGTTGTGTCTGTTCAGCAGCCTGTTGCACTTGAAAACCTTAAATAAAAGTGAACTTCCCTCACCTCTAATAAGCTAGAGCTCTGAGAAAGTGTAATTTGGAAAAATGTGTTATTGCTGTTAACAAAATAAACTGGAGGAGTCCTTGGGTGATTGTGGTGTTACTTACTCATTTAAAGTTCAGTGAAACCTGCTTTAAGACATCACACATGGCATTGCGGGGGGGGGGAATGAATTGCCTAGTACAGGGGTTGGCAACCTTTCAGAAGTGCTGTGCCGAGTCTTCATTTATTCACGCTAATTTAAGGTTTTGCATGCCGGTAATACATTTTAAAGTTTTTAGAAGGTCTCTTTCTATAAGTCTATAATACATAACTAAACTATTGTTGTATGTAAAGTTAATAAGGTTTCAAAATGTTTAAGAAGCTTCATTTAAAATTAAATTAAAATGCAGAGCCCTCTGGACCTGTAGCCAGGATCTGGGTAGTGGGAATGCCACTGAAAATCAGCTCATGTACCGCCTTCACCACCTGTGCCATAGTTTGCCTACCCCTGGCCTAGTAGCATAGATCCAGTCAAGTGCCCCCTGTTGGCCATTCACCAGACTACTGTGAGAGGATCCAGTCAGTTGTTGCATCAATGTATTTAAAGTCTCTCCAGAGTCTGAACAGAGGCCAGGCACTGTCCTTATCTTAGGGTCCCTGTGCAAACTCTTGGAGTGTGCACGCTGTATCAAACACCCTCTTCTGAGAATTTAGACCACATAGCCCACTGCCCAGCACCCTAGAGCCAGTGCTAAGTCCTCAGTGTCCTCTGTAGTTCAAACACTCTCTCAGAAGTACAGTGAATGTGTGAGCCTTCTGGGTTACAATTTAACCCTCTCCGGGGCACATCGTAAGTTGTGACACATACGGACTTTTCACAGGACTAGAACACAGTATTGCTGCTGCTTTAATAGCATAAGAATTATACAGATCTGTACAAACATTAAAAACTTTACATGCATGTCCCACCTCAGTTTTCTCACCAGTCCAGAGCATTTTTTGGGCTGGGGTCAGGGTCATCTGGGGCCATCCATTATCCTTCTGTTATAGAATATGGATTGGATTCTGAAACAAGCAGCATAATCTCCCAGCTGGCCTCATGGGACCTTGGCTGGTCCCACCCCATCCCTCTCCTGTCCAGACTCCTTTTGCGTTTCTCTATGGGTTTTCCTGGTTTATATGCCCATAGCCCAAGAACTGGATTCTTCATTCAGCCTTTTGTAACTTTTCATTGTTCCAAACCCATTTGTGAATTATTGTTTGGTCATAATGCAATTGTTAAAGTTGAATAACTTCCATTGTCCATGCTCTCAAGAACATGTGGCACAGCCTCCAGTGATTCCATGTTTACCTAGGGCTTCAGTGATACAGTTTTCAGAACAAAAATGTAATAATCTATCATCCAAAATTACTCATACAAACAGATTTCCCAAGTCATCACATCTTGTATGGGTCATTTTTTAAAGGCTAAACAAAACTGCTGTCAGTGGCCACCTAAAACAGGATATTACTTATGGTGGTTAATGAACATGATGCCATGGGGACAAATGGCACAATTTCTATAAAGGAAAATATGTACTTTCAACCTTTTTAGAATCTACCTGAGCAGAGGTCTGATGATGACATTAGAGAACCTGGCCAAGGGACACCATGATTGGTCTAAAATTGTGCTCCGTGACCAGCAGACTTTGGTACCCATATACGTGTTTTATAATGTTCCAGAATGTCTCACTTATTATTCAGGGCAACTGGTGACATGAGTGAGGCTCTGGCCTATCTTTATCTCGCTATTTTGTGAAGGATTTAGTCCTAATGTTCAAATGAATTTGGAGAGCAACTGAATTGCAAATTACTCATTTTGCAACTCTTTGCTGATGGTACTAAGAATGGCTTTTTTTTTTGTTACAGCTTTTTTAATTCATTTCCTCCTTACATCAGGGAACTATCTGTTTCAAATGCACTTGCATACCGGTATTAAGAAGCTTTCTTTTGTAGCAAATCTTTAGAACAGTGGTTCATCATTCAAGGACTTGTGTTCTAATAAAAATGGGGAGAGAAAGTACCAAGGTTGTCACTTGTCTGTGCGATTGTTCATTATTACCTGTTTTTGAAGTATTATGCATGCTGCCTTGTACTAAAAAGTATTCCTTTGTAACTTCTGGGGCTGAAAACATCAAGAACACTTAAAGTGTGTTGCTCTGACTGAACATTCATTCTGTAGATCAACACCAAACTGCTGCATCACTGCAACTATAATGACTCCTGGAGATTGCACATTTATCTGGATCCAAACCTCAAAAGTTCCATAGATCCAGAGTTTTTTGGTTTAGGGCCTGTTTGTAATCTTCCCACTCTCCCCCCTGGAGCACCCACAGAGTTGGCACCTATGGCAGTTGTACCCTTCTATCAAATACAAGAGTTATATATTCATTCCAAGCCAGTGAACACAGTCTCAAGTACATCTAAGATTGTGTTGTCAATGACTAGGTGTGAGGCACATGTGTTTTTTTTTGTTTTTTTTGCGTGATATTTTATAATGAGACAGGGAAAACACCTTTCTGTTCTCAAAATATAATTCCATCCTGCATACTCAGTTCATCTTTAATTTGAAAATAGGGTTCTTCTTCCAGTACATGGCATTTATCTTCTAGTCCCCCTGCTAGTATCACTGTATTGACTGCCTGTAGTTGGATGTCCTTGGCCATAGTTTCTTTGGTTTCCATCAGCTTCACTGTAGTGACTGGGAGACAGTGCAACATGTTAATGGAGGAAGGTGATCAGGACATGGACTCCAACTTGCTGATGCTGGGAGGGCGTGTGTATGTGTATGCATGACCTACTCGTGGTGTCAGCTAACATCTTGTGAGTGGGATTTCAAGTAGGTGGAATTGTGGTGGTGGTCAGGCTGTTGACCTTCCAAAGTTCTGGTATATTGATGTGAGTTTTCTTAATCTTTGTGGGTAGGTGTAATATACTTAGATTCTGTTCTTTTGTGTGTTTGCTTTTCCCCTAATAAGATTCCTTTTTCATGTTCCAAAATAAACTCAGGAGTACATGCAAGTTGAGTGGGGGAGGGAAGACAAACACTTGTTAAGGGGGCCAGGGAAACTCCCCTCCTCCCCCCCCACCCCGAACTGAAATCTGAGTAAGACTATGGGCCGGGGAGAGGGAGCTCAAGTCATTATTCCAGCTCTTGCTGATGCCATCCACACCTGCCAAAACAGTTTAATTGAGAAGAGAAGGGAAGAAAACAGTTTACTAGCAACTGGGGTTGGTTTGTTTAAACAGTCATGTGAAATGGACCTAGCTTTGGACCTTATCCAAAGTCTAAGTCATGGGAATGTTTCAATTCACATCATGGGCTTTGGAACAGGATCACCGTGAACACAAATGTTTTTCCAACATTGGTAAGGCATTGTTCTTGGCAGTGGCAACCTCCATGCTGAGGTCAGAGTCTTGCAAATGGATCCACAGGGTTAGACTCTGTGCCCATCTAGAACCCCATAGAAGTTACTGATCCAATGTGGTGATCTGGGTCAAAGTTTAACCACTCCAGTTATTCACATTAAAATATATATTTTATTGGTGGCAGAATAGAATACAATGTGGCTTCCCCCCCATTCAGAATGGCAGAATAGTACAACTAAACAATATTAATAAAAGCTTGAATGTTCCCAGTTCCAAAAGGAATTTTTTCAGAAAATTAGCAGTGGGATTAAGAATGGAGTGTGGTGTGGTGTGTGTTGTTGTTTTTTTGTGCACTGTGGATACATTTTGTTGAACTAAAATAAAATAACTGTCCCCCCAAAAACTTCATAGACTTGTCAGAATCACACAGTAAATAAATGAGGACGTAGCACCATGTACCAAAGTAAATATGTTCAAAATGGGGAAGATAGCATCCTTACAAAGCAGAACAGATACACAGGGGATGCAGTAACTAAAACTGAGAGACTGATACTGATATAGAGGCTCAAAATATTGCTAGAGGAAGCAGAAATGAATCAGTGTTAACAAGTAAAATATTAGTGAATACATAGACTATATTTTAAAATATAACGTCTCCAGTTTTTCAGTATCCTGGGGAGCTTTAAAAACTAACTACTATAAGATTGGATGAGACATTTTTTCAGAGTCTTAAGAGGGGAAAATACTGGGGAAGTCCATAGTAAATCAGATCATAGGGTGGGGAAAAAACACTTTAGAAAGTGTCAAACAAGAGCGTCTGACTGATCAAGAGCCAAGAATGTCACATCCACAAACACAAGGATGCTCCCCCCCCTTTTTTCTTCTTTGTACAAATATATATATTTTTTTTAAGCAAAACACCCTAGTCTGACAGGCTAACATACAGAATCCACAAACACACAAACTAGTGGCTTAAATGACTTATGCAAACCCATGAAACTTTATAGTTAGAGGAAAGTTTCCTGCACCCTTGGGGCCAAATCCTGGTGTCCTTATGGCAGTAGAACTCCCCAGATTGTCAGAATTCAGGGGCAAGGTAGGGGCTTGATTGGTTATATTCTTATTAATGGTGTTTCTTAATAGTGATGATGTTTCTTTGAGTATTTTTTATGTACTGTGCTCTCGATTGGTGTGTGTGGTGGATGATTTTTTTTTAACTGTAGGCCAGATCCTGGGCCCTCCTCAGCACCTCTCCAACAGTGCAAAGCAGCCTTAAACCCAGCAGATCTGATTTCCTGACCATGCAGGAATATTTGGTGGTGGAGAGATGATACAGTGGCTCCTATATCACCCCTCTCACATACCCTACACAGGAGGTGTTCCTTTGGGAAAGGGGTGTGGTTGCATTTAAAACAACCTCTGCCCTTCCTCCTCCCATGGGCCAAAGGATTTTGCCCTATGTGTGCAAATCTGCTATGTAACTGCAAGAAACTTTCCAAACACTATAGAACATGTGCAGTGAGTTGAGAAATTTTTTTTTAATCAACTGCCTGTACATTTGCTAATGTCCAAAATGGGTGTGTGACAATGTTTACATTAAAAATTGTACAGAAGGAGGTTGGGCTGAGACTCTCTGAAAATGAGATTATCTGATGAGAAATATTAGAGCACTTGGGGCTGTACATGGATTTCTTGTTTGCTAACCACCTATAATTATTTTAACAGCCTCTGTTGCACGGTCAAGTGATCCTAGTACAGATTTCCAGATCAATAATGAGTACTCTCTTACTTTTTTGGCACTAACTTTTGTCTAGAAATATCTTAATTTTCTGAAATGTAGGACATTTCTCCCAGTAATTTAAAACTTCCTCCTTTTGGCTTGATGCATTTTCATATGGCTCCACACTGTGCTAGCCATCTGTGATGCTGCCTGACTGAAACTTTAAGCACGATACGAGTTGCTGGAACAAACCTGAAGGTTCGTTAGTGGTGAATCAGTACAAATTGGGGCCCAAACCCCAGGCCCAGCCAAAACTTCAGTTCAGTCAAGTGGAATTTTGCTAGAGTAGGGACTGCAGGATTGGTCTCTGTTGGAATTTTCAGAAAGCCTTTCCATAAATTCCTCAATGACAGGATTAGGCTTTGCAAACACCTAAAACAGACAATACTTAAGAAGAACTTCAATACATAAATAGAAGGCGGTACAGAATGGAATCCTTTTGATTAGTATATAGATGGATGCCTGCTGCTTGCAATGTATTTTGAGGCACAATCTGTAACATGTAAATCTGAGAAGAATAGAAAATTGTAGAGGAGCGGTGCAGTTGGGGAAAAGAGACAACGTGTGCTCTTTGAGCTATTTGTTTAAACAAGATTTCTAGTGGCTATGCAAATAGCATCTGTGAATAAACAGAAGACATAACCCTTTAGAGTATTAAAATATCTTCATCTGAATTGATTCAACAGAGCGAGACAGATTCCTACTCTAGCATACATATGTATTGGAAGCTGTTATCAATAATAACCACTTCCCAATGGTGTCAAGTATCAGAGGGGTAGCCGTGTTAGTCTGGATCTGTAAAAGCAGCAAAGAGTCCTGTGGCACCTTATAGACTAACATAGGATAGACATGGAGAAAGTTTATAACAGACTGCATAAAAAGCACTAGCAAAGTCAGTACAAACTAAAATTTCACATAGACAATGACTTTTTTATATTTCTCTATATACTATACACTGAAATGTAAGTACAATATTTAAATTCCAATTGATTTATAATTGTATGGTAAAAATGGGACAGGAAGCAATTTTTCAGTAAGTATGCTGAGACCCTTTTGCCATTTTTAGGTCTGATTTTGTAAGCAATAGTTTAAGTGAAGTGGAACTTGGGGTACACTAGACAAATCAAACTCCTGAAAGGGACAGACTCCTACTGAGTCTGGAAAGGTTGAGAGCCACTGTTTTACAGCACATGCTTATCTTCTGTATATGGCCTAGCCACCATTAGAGGGGGACAGAGCAACACACTGAGTGGGTGTGGGTAGCATCTGCCTTGTGTATTTTAGAGTGTAAGATCTTTATGGGGCTGGGATTCTCTCTTTCTGTGTATTTGTACAGTGCTTCATGCAATGGTCTCAATCTTTGCTGAGACCTGCAAAACAGGTAATGATGTGAGCTAGGGGAAGAGTTGCTGCTACCCGATCACTGCCCTAAAGAGGGATTAAGGTAGGGTGACCAGATGTCCTGATTTTTATAGGGACAGTCCCGATTTTGGGGTCTTTTTCTTATAGGCTCCTATTACCCCCCCCACCTCCATCCTGATTTTTCACATTTGCTGTCTGGTCACCCTAGATTAAGGTTCTAGGGTACCCTCAAAAGAGATGAAGAATGAAATGGTGGCCTCAGGGGGAAGTAGTGGGCCCAGAGAGAGAGCGCATTTGAAGACTTTTGAACTATTTTTTTTTTCAAATGAAAGACACCGTTTAATTGCATTGTCTCTAATACCAAATGAAAACAATACCTTCTTCCCATTTTAGAATTGTTTTTTGTTTTGAACCCCTCTACCGAGATTCTCAAGAGGACCATACTAGGGAACTTAAATGCTTATAAAGATCCCCCAACCCTATCATTCCTCTTAATGTTTCACCTGAATTTTTTTCTAAAAAGTTTGTGGATAGAGCTTCATTTCGCCTCCTCTTCCCTCTACTCCTTTTGGCACATAACACTGTGAATGTATTAATTTTTGGCATGCCTTATAAGGTCTGCTTCCTTCTACCTTCATGAGGAAGGGTGTGATCAGTAGGATTAGGTTGCTGTGGTGTGAGACTGATAGAGATTGCATAGATAAGGTAACTAACTTTTGTTCTTGCTGGAGTATTTGATTTGATCTTGGGGGAATTGACAGGTATAACTTTTTTTGCATGTGTATATTTTTAAGAGATTGGCAAGGGCACCCAGAGCATTGATGAGCAATTGCTTTATTGTAGTGTCCTAAAAATCCAAATATTGGACTGAACACAAACTTGAGTGGCCACTGCTGCTGTAGCTTCACTGCTATTGTTACTTGAGCTAGCTTTCATCTAACTAGAGAGAGCCTGCCTCAGGTATGTCTATGCAGGCTACAATCACACCACCTGAGTGCACTGTGGACATACAGTTAGGCCACTCCTTCCTTGCACAGAAAATCTGACAGTAAATTTGAATGTGCCTGGAACTGCATCAGAGGTCATTGCAGAGCAGGTAAATGGCAATTACCAGCCCATGACAAAATGAGACTCTTAGGCTGTCTATTCTGCTCTTCTGTGTGGAGTACGGGGTTGTGACATGCAGTGCACACGAAAGTGCTGCACTGTAACTGCCCTGTGTAGACACTGTTAGCACAAACTAAACGTTAACAGTCCTGTTTGAAGAGGACTATGTTAATGTAAACAAGGTGCCGTTCTGTTCATGCCTGCAGGCTCCACAGCTAGTATGTTCAAGCCCCCATAGTCTGAACTGCAGGGCTGTGTACACAAGCCCTTACTCTCAATTATTCCCTTAATTATCATCATCCTATATTAATCTTATTCCCAGTGCCTGATGAGGTATCTATTCAGCAACAGGTAATGTTCCTAAGAGGCTGAAATGAGCCATTATGCCCTTTTCATTGCATCAGTCTACAGATCTCCCAAAGGATTCATTTAGCTTCTCTGCAATGGCCTCATCCCCCCTTGAGTGCTCCTTTAGCATCTCAATTATCTAGTGGCCCCACTAGCAGTTTAGCAGCTGACATAGCTACTACTGCTCTTTGGGGGTGGTTTAATTATGTCGACAGGAGAGGTCTCTTTTGTTGGCAGCTACACAGGAGATCTTAAAGCAGTGCAGCTGCATCAGTACAGATGTGCTGCTGTAAAGTCTTTAGTGTAGCCATGGCTTAGTGGAATGAGGCAAGCTGATGTGTGTATACTTTTCTCTTTGGAGTAGCAAACCTGATGAGATTAATTGAGTGGCTGAAGGGCTGGTAGTGTCAGGGAACTGACATTTAGCCACCACAAGACAGACTCTCCCTCACTCGAGGTAGAGTAACAAAAGTGACTTGTAGTCCTGGACACACCCAGAAATGTCAGTGGTGTTCCTGATTGACTGAGGAGAAAACCTTAGTAATACATATATCTCAAATCTTTCTGCCAAATGTCCCTTACTCCATGGGTCCTTTTTGCTTGGCACCACATCTTCTCCCTGTTGTATTTGTGTACTTTGTGCGATAAGAGCCATGTTAATGAATAACAAGCTTATGTAAGTTAAACATGTCCCACTGTATGACATGAATCATAAGGTTAATTTTTATCTGCACCATGTGACTTTGATAACCTGTCAAAATTCTAAGAAATTGTTCTCACGAGATGTATGACTGAACAGAACTTGCCTCACAGAGAGAATTGGTTAAAAGATCAGAATACATACATGAACGCAGCACGCTACTGCTGACTGCATGTAGGGTATGTGTAGCTACGTGCCACAGTGAATGGCAGGCTCTGTCCACACTGAGGTGTATAACTATTTGGAGTACTGAAAGGCTCTGGCAGGGGAGAGGCTCTGGCAGTGGAGAGCTGCTAGTTTTACCCTATTGCCTCTCCCTGCCAGAGGCTTTCCCTACCATAGGGGGAAAGACTATGGGCAGTGGGGAAAGACTCCAGCAGCAGAGAGGCAGTGGAACACTACACTGCTAAAACTATCAGTGTTGATGGGGGAGGTATAGCTTGGGTGAGTAGATAGCTGTGTAGGGTATGTACTGTAAGGGTTCAGGTGTGTCTTTACTCACCTAAGCAGTACCTAACTATCTACAAGGCTATTTATACTCATGCTAGGAGGGTGTGCAGTAAATGTACTCCACATGCCGCCATAAGGAGTGTGCAGTGTAGACCTACTCTAAGTGTTTAGGGTACTGTGACTGGAGTCCCAGGGGAGCCAACTGAGGTCACTCAGGGTGAACTGCACATAATGGGGCAGGAAATCCCCAAAGCTGGTGGATATGCCAATACAAAACAGCTTCTATAATACCTTACTGGTAACCCAGAAGTCATCAACACAGTTCCCTTAAAGTAATCCAGCCTCAGGCCTCCACCTAAGTCTAATATGATGAGGATTAATGAAAATCTTAATCATATTAAAAAAAGGTTCTACCAGTCCCCAAGGATTGGACACATTACCTCCCAGGTTAATGAATATTCCAGTCTTACCCAAATACACACTTACAGCCAATTCTTATTAACTGAGCACGGTGGGCACTCACCACCACAGCACCTCCTGATGGTCATCCAGGAATTAGCTCCCTCCCAGCCTTGGAGTGCCGCCTCCTGGCCAGTGTCTTCCTACAGGTGCCTTCTGCCGCCTAATCTCCGCCACTTATAGCGCTTCAGGCCCTGCATCCCTCCCAGACCCTGATGCCCCTTACCTTGGGGTGCTGCCCAACAGAAGTGCCCCCACACTCCCCTCCCCAGGGAACCCCAATCCCCTAAGCCCACCTCATCTCAGTGACCCACTGCCAGTCCTCATCTAGCCCCTTCCCTCAGGGGCAAACTGCAGTCTGAAGTGGCCACTCATCATCGGCAAGGGGGGGGATTGTACCTGCTGCTTTTCTAGCCCCAGCTGGTTCCCTGCAGCTCTGGTACCTTTAGCAAGGCCTCAGCCTGGGGACTCACCAGGCCAGAGCTCCTCAGCTCTGCCTGCCCTTCCCCAGCCCTGCTCTGCCTCAGATAC
The DNA here is from genome assembly GCF_020497125.1 of Mauremys mutica. Taxonomy (NCBI): domain Eukaryota; kingdom Metazoa; phylum Chordata; order Testudines; family Geoemydidae; genus Mauremys; species Mauremys mutica. The sequence goes on along the minus strand of NC_059073.1, from coordinate 126,229,989 downwards.
CCTGCTTGCTTTCCCAGGCAGCCTAGTCCTCTGTGCTCCTCAGCAAGAGTCTCTCCTCTCACTGTCTCAGCCTGCCCTTTTATCAGGGCCAGCTGTGCCCTAATTGGTTGCAACCACAGCTGGGGCTAACTACCAAAGCAGGCTTTCTTGGCTGCTTTTAACCCCTTTCTTTCTTGAGCAGGGTGACTGCCCCGCTACATTAACTAAACTAAACTTTATTTAAAAAGGAGAGAGAGAGAATTGGTTAAAAGATCAATATACATACAGACTTGAGTACAGTTCTTGAGTCAGATTCATAGCAGAGATGGTGAGCTTTGTAGATGCAAATAGTTCTTTCAAAAATAATTCATAGGTTATAGTCCAATGTTTGTATTCAGGGTGGTCCAGTCAGAACTGGGATCTCAGTCCTTGTGGCTTAGGCTTCCCCTGCATGTGGCTTAGGCTTCCCCCTCAACCAGATCTGAGATAAAGGATCAGGACCTAAGCCATTTTTAATACCGTTTCAGGTGTTGTGACAGCTCAGAGTCCCTTGGCAACAATAGACACTAATTTCCTAAGCATCACCAGTAATTATTCATGCAGCTCCACATAAGGCAATTGCCTATTTTTCCACCATTCGCAGATGATTTGCTATACATTTCAAAGAGAGATGAATACAGCGATAGCCTATATTTACAGTTCATTTAAATGTTAAGATGTCCTTTTGGTCTCTAAATTAACAGAATACAGCATAGATAGGGACTGTTTGATTAAATTGTTGACCACTACCAATATATATGTAAATACACAAAAACATTATCTCCCCATATGTCTTTAAGGGTTAAATTTGAGTCATTTATCCTGCAGGATGCTTAACCCTTTCTGGTCATGCATCATAGGTACATAAACATTGCTGCTGGGAGTGAGTCCCAGCTTGGGTAGACAGACACGCTCATTAGCTCTGCTTGAGCTGATGGGCTAAAAATAGCTGTTTAGCCAAGGGTTGCTGGGATGGCAGCTTGGCCTCACCACCTGAGTACAAACCCACCTGAATAACTACACTGCTATTTTTAGTGCATTAACTCGAGCAAAGATAGCATGCATCTGTCTACCCAAGCTGGGAAGCCTGCTCCCAGCTGCAGTGTAGACATAACTGTAGTGTGAACTTTAACTTGTATTTTGGAAAGAAGTTTAGGTAGGAATAGATTGAAACTGAGCTATTTTCATACTCCTCTGTCTCATTTAAAGCTAGAATTCTGCAGGAAGTTCAGTACTTAATAGACAGCTCTGGTGAGCAGGATAGGTGGTAAGGGTTTGAGCTCCTTGCAAACACCTGTGCAGTGAGTTGCGTGAGCTGTGTTGTCTTGGATTTACAAATACTTTATTCAACTATTTCTGTTGAAACAACATGGTCTGAATGTAACATATAGCTAAACTAAAAGGGAGTAATAGGATTAATTATTGCTATGGCACTCAAAGATCCCACTTGGGATTGGGGCCCCATTATGCTCAGTATTTTATAAACCCTTAGGAAGACAGACCCTTCTCTGAAGACAGTACAGCATAATGATTCTTTACTGATATTTTGCCAGTCTGTTTCAGTAGCTCTGTTCCTTATTGCATGTGATGTGAGTTGCTATCAAAGAGTCTCCTTGTGCACAGCCTGTGTACTTCAGATGATTAGAGCAGGCAGCCAGGATAGGTAAATCCTGAAAATCTCAGTTTAATCATTGATGCATTTTTTCCCTAGTTTTCAGAAGAGAAAATGAGGAATAAATTAGATAATCTACACTGGTGAGCATTGACTCTCTTGCTTATCTTACAATAACACATGTAACCTTTCTACCAGGTGGAGTCAGCAGCACAAGGGGCTGGGTTCAATATCTAGGGGTTCCTCTTAACACTATACAGAATTGGCTTGATCCCTCACCCAGTAAAATGGAAAATTAAACACCATCCCTGGGTGCCTCTAAGAAGCAATAATTCTCCACTTACAAGCACAGAGTCTGTGAATAGCAAAGAAAACCTTGAATAAAAAGGGAAAAGGAACCCAGCATTCATTTGGGAAAACACAACAACCATGATTTGAAAGCATATGACCATGAGCAAATACCCACCCAGGGTACATTGTGTGGTGTCCTTTGCCTCAATGTCTCACCTTGCAGTGTGAAAGTCTGACAAGCATAGGGTGACCATATTTCCTAAATTAAAAATGGGATGGCCAGGGCTCCCCCCAGCCACATCCTCCCTGCCCCACGCAGGGCTCAGCAGAGCAACCCCCTGAGACCCATGCCGCTCTGGGTTGAGTGCCTGCCAATGTTTCTCTGCACCCCCTGAAGGGCACACCTGGCATTTCTGGTAAACTGGGCATTTGTGCATTTGCTTTTGCCAAATGATCAGTTGGCAAGAGCAAATGGGACAAAGGCCCATTTTTATATTTAAAAGAAAAAAGTCAGGATGTCCAGGACAAGGCTTAAAAAGTGAACTGTCCTGGCCAAAACAGGATGTATGGCACCCTAGACAACTGTTCCTTTAACACATCACTCCTCTCTCAATGCACTTCACCCCAGTCACAGTTATTGTCCATGGTCAGTGTTTAGAGGTGCATTCATGTGAGTTCATCTCCCGGTCCATGGTGAGGGGAGAGACTGGGCACTGAGCAATACCTTAGTGGCTGCACCACTGCTGCAACTGGCTTGCAGTCACCAGCGTTAACTCTGCCACCACTGGCCGCTGCTGCCACCGCACTCTGCTACTGCCCTATGGCTGCTGCTACATTACGGTCTGAGGTTCCACCACTTAACCCAGTTCTCAGTGGTTTCAGAAGGTAGCAGAGAATCACACTACAACACAGTTGTGACATTGCACTCTATATGATTTTATGAAAATATGCTAATGAGTGTGAATATAATGTAATTGGAATATGCTTCATGCAAAAGGTCCTGTGTAAGGTGGTATTACAAAGCTTAGAATCTATTGCAATTATGCAAAGTGTGGGCCGCTAACGGTGGTTTGGAATCTTGATGGCTCCCATCAACATGGACAATTGACTGTGGATGGCTCTGTTTACTTGCAGGCCTTCCTGTGAGTCAGGCTGGGAGGAATGGAGGCTTGGGGTCTCACAGGACATGTGACCATGCCACCTGGTACTGAAATTCATCTTAAACCTGGTGCTTTTCCATTTAGAAGGAGGGGTGGGGACCCAGAGAGACAAAAGATTCCTGCCTTGTGCCAAAGCTATATAAGAGGGTGGAACAGAACAAAGGGGCCTGCAGTCATGAGAAATCTCCTATCTACCGCCTGAGCTGGAACCAGGGAACCAAGGGAAAGGATTGTGCCCAGACTAGGAAGGCGTCCAGTCTGTGATAGAAGCTCACTGAAACATCTCTGAGGGTGAGATTTCATCTGTAATCGCTTCCTTACCATATTAGGGTTAGACTTGCGTGTTTTATTTTGTTTTGCTTAGTAATTCACTTTGTTCTGTCTGTCATTACTTGGAACCACTTAAATCCTACTTTTATATTTAATAAAATCACTTATTAATTAACCCAGAGTATGTGTTAATACCTGGGGGGGAGGGGGCAAACAGCTGTGCATATCTCTCTATCAGTGTTATAGAGGGTGAACAATTTGAGTTTACCCTGTATAAGCTTTATACAGGGTAAAATGGATTTATTTAAGGTTTGGACTCCATTGGGAGTTGGGCATCTGAGTGTTGGAGACAGGAACCCTTCTTAAGCTGTTTTCAGTTAAGCCTCCAGCTGTTGCGGGACGTGGTTCAGACCTGGGTCTGTGTTTGTAACAGGCTAGAGTATCTGGCTCAAACCAGGCAGGGCAATGGAGTCCCAAGCTGCCAGGGGAAACAGGCTTGGGGTAGTTTCATCACATCAGTTGGCAGTTCCTAAGGGATTTTCTGTGATCTAAATTGTCACAATGATCCTACAACAAATCTAAGGCTCAGCATATGGTTAATAGTGACTTCAGCTCTAGTGGTAACTGAACAAAACAAGGACTCACAATTGAGTTTAATCAGCTCTGTCTTTAAACAGTGGAGAGGGGAAGGTCAAATGGGTCTAGTCCTTCTTTCGCTGGGATTTGTCATTCCTACCCTCTGCTTAGCAAGTGAGGTTTAATTTAGGGGGAACCCCCTCAATCAGGACAGGTTAAATACAGTTCTGCTGCCCTTTACTCATATAATAAGGATAACAATATTTTTATTACCCCTGCACTCAATGCTAAAATGATCTCTTTGGCAAAGCAGCACCCTCTGCTAAATACTGAGGCAGAGTAGGTGTGTTTATGCAAATATGGTCTGTTACTGAAGTATTTTCCCCTAGTTCATCACTAGATGTCGGGAGAGCTCATTCAGACCCTGATTACGCAGATAATGCTGTAGATTTATCATTTAAGGAACTTCAATAAATGCCTCTCTGAGAAATTCCCCAGAGCCCACTGAAGATTAGAGCTCACAAAAGCCTTAATTACATTCTGCAGTTCTTCAGAGAGGGAACTTATTTCCTTATTTTCTCCAACGCAGAAAGGTGCTGGTTGGGTATATACTCATTTGTACTTTCCATTTCATCAGAGCATGACCTTCTTGAACTTGATGCCTATAATGAATGACTTACAGCCCTTCCACCTGAGGCTGAGCCCTTTGGGTAGACTTGAGGATTGTTTTTACATTGGGACTTGTATTCTATTTATAAAACTCCATGGAACAGTTGGGATGATCTTTCTTTTCCAAATTAGTATTCATTCTGTATACTTTTTTTAGATGTCTTCCCCCACAAAATTAGCTTTTGATTGCTGGAATAACTAGGTCTACTGAATCACTTGTTAGTGATATAACTTCAAACTTACTGCTAATGCAGAAGAAAGGCACATCTTCTATTTCCTTTTGTCCTATAATTTTTTTTAAAGTGGTCTTAAAGTGTACTCATTCCAGTTACAGGGCCTCGAAAGAGTGCTATGATATATATATATATATATATATATATATATATATATATTTTGTCACTACCTCCCTAGATCAGGAGTGGGTAACTTGCATACCTGCTGCCTTTGTTAGATGTGACAACCATTTTTCAGGTTCCTCTTTGGGAATCAAGCCATGATTTCCTGTTACCTATGGTCACCATGGTAGACATGAGAATGTCATTGCTGCCACCAGCACATATGATCAGCCCAAGGTTGTCTGGAGTCACCAAAGCAGATGCACTTGAAGACATATGATTCTGACTATGACTGAACACTAATTCAGGTTCCCTTTCTGCAGCAACTCTTTCAACTCCCATATGAAGAGGAAGGATTTGGAAAATCTCAGTGGGAATTAAAAACTACCTCAAATAGTTTTATGGCTGGTGACTGAACAAATACTTTTGTGGAGACTACTTTTTGGAGTAGTGGTTGGTGGGTTTTTGGGGGGTTTCCAAGGAGAGAGGAACCTAAGAAACTGTAACGAAGGGGAAATCACTTACTTGTGATTCTGCTACTCTAAAGATGTCTGATAGATTCCTGCTTATTCTCCTTCCTCCCCTCAGTTGGGGTGGAAAAGATTTTCTAGTCACCATTGTTATGTCTCCAAGAAATCACTTAGACCATGTATGATTTTTAATAATGGGACATTTTGTTTTTGCATTTCAAATAATTTTGGAATGACTTCAGTTGGATTTGAAAAACACAAACAGTAAAGAAGCAAGAACAATTAATCAAGCTGATACTGTGAATGGACACACATAAGCTACATCTACCCTCACTCTACTTTTGGATTCAGTCTTCATCCCAGATGTTTCAGCTTCTTCCAACTGTTAGATTAATTCTTTAACACACAACGTTCAGGACCACAAATAATTGTGACAGTGTTGGGAATGTTGATCAAATTGTGAGAGCCATTTTGTTTTGTGGACTCAATTTTTTTTTGTCTTCCATTTTGTGTACTAACTGCCAGATTGCATTTTATGTTGTAAAACCACCCTGATGAGGCCAGTCTATTCCAAACATGGCCCTGCTCAGAAAGAGAAGACCTCGGAAAAGATTTTTTCAATGTGAGAATCATCAAGGGCCATGAACTCTCCAACTACCATCCCATTCATAAGAACAATAAACCCTATACAGATCCTGGCTGGGATAAGGTGCTGTGAGTTTCTCAGGCGAGGAACATGGCCAAAGCAGGCCCGAGACTATATTTAAGGGGGAATGCTCTCTACAAGTGTGTGCATCAACCAGCACATGCCAGAAGACTAAGCTGGAGAGAGAGAAGGCAGGAGGTCTCTGCTTTGCCTGAAAGACTGAGCAAACCTCAGAATCACAAATGGTTGAGCCTGGATTCAGCAGAGGTATGGCTCTCGGAACTATTTGTCAGTCTTTCAAAGACTTGGATTTCTTTAATGCTTTTAAGAGTAAGCACATCATGGTTAAGAAAGTACTTTGTTAAGCCTGTGTTCCTTGCTTTCTTGCCATCATGTCTCTGAATGGGTTAATTCAGAAGCTCGGAGTGCCCACACTGAGGTCAAATTCTGAGGGAGCATGTATAAGTAACTGGAGGCTCACAAAGGGCTGAGGAACTGATTCCAAGTTTTAAGATGGCTGAAGTTTAAAGGTGGGGGGTGGATCTCTGGCTCTCAATCACTAAACCAGGGAGGGGGGGAAAAGTCAAAATGAAGTGTTTCAATGTCAGAGTTTCATTTTGATATTTTTGGAATGGGACATTTTTGTTTTTGCATTTCAAAATGACTTTTCACTTTGAAATTAACCTTTATTTTTTATAATATACAACTTTTAAAAGTAAAAATTGAAATGAAACTTCTTATTGAAATGTAACATTTTTGATTAACTCCAAATTTCTCTCATTTTGTTTCACAGGAAATATCAATTTTGTTTTCTTTCCAATTTGAAACAAAGACTAATTTCTAAATTCCAGAACTTTCCCTAATCTGGAAATTCTGATTCCTGTACAGCTCTAGTAATAACCTCTCAACAGGTGTGGTGAAGTGTTTCTAATTTGTTTCACCTATCACTAACTAATAGTTCCAAGAAAACACTTATGTTAATCTCATTAGCTAAACACTTATTTCTGATTATAATTAATTTTTCTAATTACATGCTGGTTTTTTTCCTCTGACAGAAACTATCAACCTTTTTTTTTAAACTTTCCACCTATAATTGCATATATATCACACATAAATAGAACAATGCACAGACTTCTGAAGGTAGTATTAAAATATATTACACTTGTATTTGCTGGATAATATTTATCTTCCTCAACATACCAACTAATTAGAAATTGAAAAGGACTTTCCACTGTGTTAAATATTTACTGTTTAAGGGCCTCATTCAGGAAATTGCTCAGCAGATCCTGCTAGGTGCTTCAGTGGAAGTGAAGGGTACCCAGCATTTTGCATCACTTTTCATTGGAGCCTAAAAATGTGAGTGGTATATTGCTGTCAGTCTGACATACCAGGATATAATCCAGACCCCCCTGTGTGTGTGTGTGTGTGTGTGTTCTGTGTCATCTGTTGTCTGTAACCTTGGTGCCTTCAATGCCTTTCTGTTGTAGCTTCCCACCTGAACTGCTTGCAACTAGCCACCAACATGCAGACCATCCCAGATGTGTTTGTGTAACTGCACCCTGGCAGTCACACCCAGACTTTCACCAGCCTTGGTTATACTGCAGGGTGACCCTGACTTACTCCCAGAAATGTATGTCTTGCACTGTCTAGCTCTATTCCAGACACTCCAGAAATATTAAATTTGTTATTCCTTTAAGGAATACAAACCAGTTTATCATAGTGAAGTTACTCACACACTTCAATGTAAATATCCTGGATTAGATGAAACAATAAAGCAAGTTTATTTACTACAAAGAGAAATTTTAAGTGAGTACAAGTAATAAGGCATACAAGTCAAAAATGGTTACAAGAAAAATAAAGAGAAAATTATTTCTAGTGTTTAACTTAACAAATTATATTACATTCAAGCAACATTTTTCACACGTGCAAAATTATTGTCCAAGCTCATCAGGTCAGGACCCATTAGTCCCATGGCTGTTTTTCCCTTTGTTTTCTTAGCTCTGATTCCAGAGACAGACAGAGGGGTATTTGCCCTTGCTTTTTATAGGTTCAGTACCTCCTAAGATACAGAGTCTGTATGGAAGGATGATCCCTCCTGGTTTTTTTCCTGTTTGAGATTTCCATTTTCCTTCCCTGCTCAATGACTGTTTACTGCTTAAATGCAAATTAAGGCAAACATACACTCCTTTGGTCAAATAGGCCTGCATGGAATGAGTTTGGTGCTATATGAACATGCACTCTTAACATCATACAGGGAAATATTAACTTCCCATACAATGTTGCCCCACACATTTTATCAAGACAATACTAACCAGCAAATTGAGTTTTCAAATGATACCTTACAAGGCATATATTGTACAAAGATTATTACGATGTGTACAGCATGAACACGGTGGTGTATTTTGTCACAGTCAAACATATGTGAGTTAACCTTTTACATACAAATTTTAAGATGGAAGGCATGAGATGCACCGTCCTAGGGATGGGAGTTCCACGACCACCACTCCCAAGAGGAGGAGGAGGAGGGTGGTGGTGGTCGGGGACTCTCTCCTCAGGGGGACTGAGTCATCTATCTGCCGCCCTGACCGGGAAAACCGAGAGGTGTGCTGCTTGCCAGGGGCTAGGATTCATGATGTGATGGAGATACTGCCGAGACTCATCAAGCCCTCAGATCGCTACCCCTTCCTGCTTCTCCACGTGGGCACCAATGATACTGCCAAGAATGACCTTGAGCATATCACTGCAGACTAGGTGGCTCTGGGAAGAAGGATAAAGGAGTTTGAGGCGCAAGTGGTGTTACGTCTATCCTCCCTGTGGCAGGAAAAGGCCAGGGTAGAGACCGTCGAATCGTGGAAATCAACGAATGGCTACGCAGATGGTGTCGGAGAGAAGGGTTTGGATTCTTTGACCATGGGATGGTCTTCCAAGAAGAAGGATTGCTAGGCAGAGACGGGCTCCACCTCACGAAGATAGGGAAGAGCATCTTTGCAAGCAGGCTGGCTAACCTAGTGAGGAGACCAAAGCCCCGAGGTAAGTGGGGAAGTGGGATTCCGGGAGGAAGCACAAGCAGGAGACTGCAAGAGGGGAGGACTCCTGTCTCAGACCGAGAAAGCGGGACAATCAGCGAGTTCTTCTTCGAGTGATTGCTCCTATGCATTCCAGTTAGGTGTGCGCGTCGCCCATGCACGGCTCTCTGGAACATTTTTACCCTAGCAACTCCGGCGGGCCGGCTGGGTGCCCCCTGGAGTGGCGCCACTATGGCGCCGAATATATACCCCAGCCGGCCCGTCCGCTCCTCAGTTCCTTCTTACCGCCCGTGACGGCCAGTTGGAACAGTGGAGTGCTCTCTTACCTCCACAGCCCTAGCGTTTCTCCATCTCTTCAGTGTATATAGTTGGTTAACTTAGTTTAGTTGTTAGATTAGTTGAATAAGTTTAGTAGTTATAGTATAGTAAGGGAATTAGAGGGGTTAGCCCCTCTTCTTCCACAACCGGTGCGGGCTCATGCCCAAGGCACCGGGCTTTAAGCCCTGCGCGGCTTGCCAGCGGCACATGCCCATTGGCGACCCGCATGACTCCTGCCTGCGCTGCCTCGGGGAATCTCACAGGACAGATAAGTGCCCGATTTGCACGGTGTTTAAGCCGCGCACGAGAAAGGAGCGAGACTCTCGCCTCAAACAGCTCCTTACGGAGTCGGCACTTCAGCCTCCCGCTCCGTCCCCGGCGGCACCGAAACCGTCCTCGGCGCGCAGCGCACCAGCAGCACCGAGCCGCCCCGGTACCGACGCAGCTAAAGCTTCGCAGACGGACCCTCCCCCGATTGACCCGCGGGCCCACCAGGACCTTCTTCGCAGGGTGGCGAAAGCTATTGACCTCCCGGTGGCGGAGGTCCCGGAAGACGAAGACCCGGTGACCAATGTCATCGGAGCCGAGGCCCCGATGCGGGTGGCCCTCCCGTTTATTAAGACAATTCAGAAAAATGCCACTACCATCTGGCAGTCGCCGGTGTCCGTCCCTCCTACTGCAAGGGGCGTTGAACGAAAATACTCGGTCCCCCCCACGGGGTACGAGTATTTGTACACCCACCCCGCTCCAGACTCACTCGTCATGCAGTCTGTTAACGACCGTGAGAGGCAAGGACAGCCAGCCCCGGCGCCAAAGTCCAAGGACGCCAGGCGCATGGACCTGTTGGGCTGGAAGGTGTATTCGGCGGGGGGTCTCCAGCTTCGGATTGCAAACCAGTTGGCCCTCCTAGCTCGTTACACCTTTGACATTTTCGTGTCCCTCACTAAGTTTTCGGAGCTGATCCCGACGGCTTCCCAACAAGAGTTCTCGGCTCTGGTCGAAGAGGGCAGAAAAGCCTCCCGGTCCTCCATCCAGGCTGCTCTGGATTCAGCAGACTCAGGGGCCAGGACTTTGGCCTCCGGAGTGACTATGCTGCGCATCTCCTGGCTGCAGTCCTCCACCTTGCCGCCGGAAGTGCAGTATACCCTACAGGACCTCCCCTTTGAGACTCACGGTCTGTTTTCGGAGAAAACGGACTCCAGGATACAGACCCTCAAGGACGGTCGTATAGCTATTCACACTCTGGGTATGCACACACCAGCTACCCAGAGGCGCTCTTTCCGGCAGCAACAACCCTACCGGCCTTTTACCCAGGCCAGGTCAAGGCCCTATAATAGTCGGCGGAACGGTCTAAACCGCCGTAGGCCATCCGGCCGTCACGGTGCCAGGTTGGAGATCGGGACCGTCGACTGCCTCGGTACCGGGAGCCTGACCGCGACCTCGATCGGCGTCGTCCAAGGCCCCGCAAGGGCCCAAACAACAGTTTTGATGGGACACCTGAGGACGGCCCATCAGACTCTTTCCAGGATCCAACCCCTTTGTTTTGCAACCGCCTTTCCCGCTTCCTCCCGGCATGGTCCCAAATAACATCGGACAGCTGGGTACTTCGTACTATCCAGTATGGTTACCACCTTCAGTTTATTTTGCCCCCTCCTTCCCGCCCACCTTCCCTGTCCCTCTTCAGGGACCCCTCTCACGAGCAATGCCTCTTACAAGAGGTCGAGACGCTGTTGAATTTGGGTGCCATAGAGGAGGTGCCGCACGACAGGCGGGGCAGGGGATTCTATTCCCGTTATTTCCTCATCCCCAAGGCAAAAGGAGGTCTCAGACCCATACTGGACCTTCGGGAGCTCAACAAGTACATGGTCAAGCTCAAATTTCGCATGGTAACCCTGGGGACCATCATTCCCTCCCTGGATCCGGGAGACTGGTTTGCCGCCCTCGATATGAAGGACGCGTACCTCCATATCGCAATCTACCCTCCCCATCGACGCTATCTACGTTTCATGGTCAACAGTGCGCACTACCAGTTTGCGGTACTACCCTTCGGCCTATCCACCGCGCCGAGGGTCTTCACCAAGTGCATGGCGGTAGTTGCTGCAGACCTCCGCCGTCGTCGAGTTCACGTCTACCCGTAGCGGGCCATCCCAACAATTGGTAACAGACCAAATTTCCGAAATACTATCCCTGTTTCGGGTACTGGGCCTTCTCGTCAATGCCGAGAAGTCCTCACTGACTCCATCGTAGAGAGTGGAATTTATCAGAGCGGTCCTCGACTCCACGGTGGCCAGGGCCTGCCTCCCTTGAACTCGGCACCAGTCGATGGTCTCCATCATCCGAGACCTGCATGCTTTTCCCACTATGACAGTTCGGTCCTGCCTACGCCTCCTGGGCCACATGGCATCGTGCACGTTTGTCACCGCCTACGCGAGGCTGCGCCTTCGCCCATTTCAATCCTGGCTGGCGTCAGTGTACCGCCCGCACCGCGACTCCATAGACAGGGTAGTCACGGTCACGAAGCCTACCCTCGCTTCGCTCAGCTGGTGGCTGGACCCAGAGGTCGTGTGTGCAGGAGTCCCGTTCCGCCCTCCTCGTCCATCCGTGACACTGACCACGGATGCCTCGGTGCTGGGATGGGGGGCCCACCTGGGCGACCTTCACACCCAGGGTCTCTGGTCGCCCCAGGAGCTCTCCCTCCACATCAACGTCTGGGAGCTGCGGGCAATTCGCTTGGCGTGCCACACCTTCCACGCCCGTCTGCAAGGCCAATGCGTAGCGGTGTTCACGGACAACACGACGGCGAAGTTCTATGTGAACAAGCAGGGCGGAGCCCACTCCTCCCCGCTCTGCAAGGAAGCGATGCTCCTGTGGGACTTCTGCGTGACCCACTCAATTCACCTGGAAGCGTCCTTTCTTCCTGGAGTGCAGAACACGCTGGCCGACGATCTCAGCAGGTCGTACCTCTCCCACGAGTGGTCCCTCCGTCCAGATGTCGTGCACACAATCTTCCAGAGGTGGGGGTTTCCCCAGATAGACCTATTTGCCTCCAAGGAGAACAGGAAGTGCCACCTGTTTTGTTTGTACCAGGGTTGCTCACCGGGCTCCCTGTCGGACGCATTCCTTTACTCCTGGACGGATCACCTCCTCTACGCCTTCCCTCCGTTCCCGCTCGTGCACCGAGTGCTACTGAAGCTTCGGAGGGACAGAGCCCACGTCATACTCGTGGCTCCGGCCTGGCCGAGGCAGCACTGGCAGCACTGCTGCTCGAGCTCTCCATTCGGGATCCCATCCCTCTTCCGTTATGGCCGGACCTCATCACGCAGGACTTCGGCAGACTCCGCCATCCGAACCTGCAGTCCCTCCATCTTACAGCTTGGTACCTGCGTGGTTGACCCACGCAGAGAGGGACTGTTCGGCGGCAGTACAGCAAGTCCTGCTAGAGAGCAGAAAGCCTTCCACTCGCTCCACCTACCTTGCGAAATGGAAGCGGTTCGCGCTCTGGTGTGATCAACGAGGCCTCAATCCCTTCGTAGTCCCTGTCCCTACCATCCTGGACTACCTCTGGTACCTTAAGGAGCAAGGTCTTGCGGTCTCCTCCTTGAGGGTACACCTGGCAGCAGTGTCCGCCTTTCATCCATCTATGGGAGGTCGGTCCATCTTCTCCAACCAGATGGTTTCCTGCTTCCTTAAAGGCCTGGTCCACTTGTACCCGCCGGTGCGGCGTCCTGCCCCGACCTGGGATTTGAACCTCGTTCTGGCCAAGCTTATGGGACTGCCCTTCGAGCCTCTGGCCACGTGCTCTCTGCTCTACCTCTCCTGGAAGACAGCCTTCCTCGTCGCAATTACATCAGCGAGACGAGTCTCTGAGCTCCGTGCTCTAACGGTTGGTCCACCATACACCGTCTTCCACGGAGACAAGATACAGCTTCGACCACACCCGGCCTTCCTCCCAAAGGTGGTGTCGGCGTTCCACCTCAACCAGGAGATCTTCCTCCCGGTCTTCTTCCCGAAGCCGCATGCCTCCCCTCGAGAGCAACAGCTTCACACCCTGGACGTCCGCAGGGCCCTTGCCTTTTACATCGAGCGGACGAAACCCTTCCGGCGTTCGACCCAGCTGTTTGTAGCAGTCGCCGACTGCATGAAGGGTGAGCCGGTCTCCTTGCAGCGGATTTCCTCCTGGGTAACGGTGTGTATCTGGACATGCTACGAGCTTGCTCGCGTGCCACCATGCCGCCTCACTGCTCACTCGACAAGAGCGCGCATGCCTCGTCGGCCGCCTTCCTGGCCCATGTCCCCATCCAGGACATCTGTAGAGCGGCCACCTGGTCTTCTGTCCACACCTTCGCCTCCCACTACGCTTTGGTGCAGCAATCCAGAGACGATGCAGCCTTCGGCTCAGCAGTCTTACACTCTGCCACGTCTCACTCCGACCCCACCGCCTAGGTAAGGCTTGGGAATCACCTAACTGGAATGCATAAGAGCAATCACTCGAAGAAGAAAAGACGGTTACTCACCGTAGTAACTGTTGTTCTTCGAGATGTTTATTGCTCCTATCCATTCCAGACCCGCCCTCCTTCCCCACTGTCGGAGTAGCCGGCAAGAAGGAACTGAGGAGCGGACGGGCTGGCTGGGGTATATATCCAGCGCCATAGCGGCGCCACTCCAGGGGGCGCCCAGCCGGCCTGCCGGAGTTGCTAGGCTAAAAAAGTTCCGGAGAGCTGTGCACGCGCGGCGCGCACACCTAACTGGAATGGATAGGAGCAACACATCTCGAAGAACAACAGTTACTACGGTGAGTAACCGTCTTTTATCTTAAGTGCCTATACACAAATGCAAGAAGCCTGGGGAACAAGCAGGGAGAACTAGAAGTCCTGGCACAGTCAAGGAATTATGATGTAATTGGAATAACAGAGACTTGGTGGGATAACTCACATGATTGGAGTACTGTCATGGATGGATATAAACTGTTCAGGAAGGACAGGCAGGGCAGAAAAGGTGGGGGAGTTGCGTTGTATGTAAGAGAGCAGTATGACTGCTCAGAGCTCCAGTATGAAACTGCAGAAAAACCTGAGAGTCTCTGGATTAAATTTAGAAGTATGAACAACAAGGGTAATGTCATGGTGGGAGTCTGCTACAGACCACCGGACCAGGGGGATGAGGTGGACGAGGCTTTCTTCCAGCAACTAACAGAAGTTGCTAGATCACAGGCCCTGGTTCTCATGGGTGACTTTAATCACCCCGATATCTGCTGGGAGAGCAATACAGCGGTGTACAGACAATCCAGGAAGTTTCTGGAAAGTGTAGGGGACAATTTCCTGGTGCAAGTGCTGGAGGAACCAACTAGAGGAAAAGCTCTTCTTGACTTACTGCTCACAAACAGGGAAGAAATAGTAGAGGAAGCAATAGTGGATGGGAACCTGGGAGGCAGTGACCATGAGATGGTCGAGTTCAGGATCCTGATACAAGGAAGAAAGGAGAGCAGTAGAACAGAGACCCTGGACTTCAGAAAAGCAGACTTCGACTCCCTCAGGGAACTGATGGGCAAGGTCCCCTGGGAGAATAACATGACGGGGAAAGGAGTCGAGGAAAGCTGGCTGTAATTTAAAGAAACCTTATTGAGGTTGCAGGAACAAACCATCCCGATGTGTAGGAAGAAAAGTAAATATGGCAGGCGACCAGCTTGGCTCAACAGTGAAATCCTTGCTCGTCTTAAACACAAAAAAACAGCTTACAAGAAGTGGAAGATTGGACAAATAACCAGGGAGCAGTATAAAAATATTGTTCAGGCATGCAGGAGTGAAATTAGGAAGGCCAAATCACACTTGGAGTTGCAGCTAGCCGGAGATGTTAGGAGTAACAAGAAGGGTTTTTTCAGGTATGTTAGCAACAAGAAGAAAGTCAAGGAAAGTGTGGGCCCCTTGCTGAATGAGGGAGGGAACCTAGTGACAGAGGATGTGGAGAAAGCTAGTGTACTCAATGCTTTTTTTGCCTCTGTCTTCACAGACAAGGTCAGCTCCCAGACAGCTGCACTCTGCAGCACGGTATGGGGAGGAGGTGACCAGCTCTCTGTGGGGAAAGTAGTAGTTCGGGACTATTTAGAAAAGCTGGACGAGCACAAGTCCATGGGGCCAGATGCGCTGCATCCGAGGGTGCTAAAGGAGTTGGCCGATGAGATTGCAGAGCCATTGGCCATTATCTTTGAAAAATCATGGCAATCGGGGGAGGTCCCGGATGACTGGAAAAAGGCTAATGTAGTGCCCATCTTTAAAAAAGGGAAGAAGGAAGATCCAGGGAACTACAGGCCAGTCAGTCTCACCTCAGTCCCTGGAAAAATCATGGAACAGGTCCTCAAGGAATCAATTCTGAACCCCTTAAAGGAGGGAAAAGTGATCAGGAACAGTCAGCATGGATTCACCAAGGGCAAGTCATGCCTGACTAATCTAATTGCCTTCTATGATGAGATAACCGGCTCTGTGGATGAGGGGAAAGCAGTGGATGTGGTATTTCTGGACTTTAGCAAAGCTTTTGATACAGTTTCCCACAGTATTCTTGCCAGCAAGTTAAATAAGTATGGGCTGGATGAATGAACGGTAAGGTGCATAGAAAACTGGCTAGACGGTCGGGCTCAACGGGTAGTGATCAATGGTTCCATGTCTAGTTGGCAGCCGGTATCAAGTGGAGTGCCCCAAAGGTCGGTGCTGGGGCCGGTTTTATTCAATATCTTCATTAACGATCTGGAGGATGGTGTGGACTGCACCCTTAGCAAGTTTGCAGATGACACTAAACTGGGAGGAGTGGTTGATACGCTGGAGGGTAGGGATAGGATACAGAGGGACCTAGACAAATTAGAGGATTGGGCCAAAAGAAATATGATGAGGTTCAACAAGGACAAGTGCAGAGTCCTGCACTTAGGACGGAAGAATCCCATGCACTGCTATAGACTAGGGACCGAATGGCTGGGCAGTAGTTCTGCAGAAAAGGACCTAGGGGTTACGGTGGACAAAAAGCTGAATATGAGTCAACAGTGTGCCCTTGTTGCCAAGAAGGCTAATGGCATTTTGGGTTGTATAAGTAGGGGCATTTCCAGCAGATCGAGGGATGTGATCATTCCCCTCTACTCAGCACTGGTGAGGCCTCATTTGGAGTACTGTGTCGAGTTTTGGGCCCCACACTACAAGAAGGATGTGGATAAATTGGAGAGAGTCCAGTGGAGGGCAACAAAAATGATTAGGGGGCTGGAGCACATGACTTATGAGGAGAGGCTGAGGGAACTGGGATTGTTTAGTCTGCAGAAGAGAAGAATGAGGGGGGATTTGATAGCTGCTTTCAACTACCTGAAAGGGGGTTCCAAAGAGGATGGATCTAGACTGTTCTCAGTGGTAGAAGATGACAGAACAAGGAGTAATGGTCTCAAGTTGCAGAGGGGGAGGTTTAGGTTGGATATTAGGAAAAACTTTTTCACTAGTAGGGTGGTGAAGAACTGGAATGGGTTACCTAGGGAGGTGGTGGAATCTCCTTCCTTAGAGGTTTTTAAGGTCAGGCTTGACAAAGCCCTGGCTGGGATGATTTAGTTGGGTTTGGTCCTGCTTTGAGCAGGGGGTTGGACTAGATGACCTCCTGAGGTCCCTTCCAACCCTGAGATTCTATGATTCTATGATAACTCTGGGCTCTGGGGACATTGATAGAACTATAAAAATCACTTATTTAGTAAATTTTGGAATACTGATGATACCAAATTAATTGATAACAGAAAGGGGACCAAAAGAGGCTAGATTTTTATCATCATTGCTCTCTATTTTAAACCCTATTTTGTTTTCTGTTAGTCTGTTTGATAATAGTTGTACAAAATATCACTGTACAAAAGAAATTACTAGTTATTTTAAAATGCTAAAGGGGAATAAATTTAAATATACTGTAAGGAAAATTAGGAAGAAGTATTGTGTACAGCTAATCAAAACACTGCAGAAATATAGTGCTCACAAACATTAGCATGATTTCCAAAGAACTGTTCAGTTCTACCATGTTCTTGCTCCCTCTTTATTTGTTGTTTGTGAACATTTAAACAAGTGGATTTTCCTTTGCATTAATTGGGGAATTGCTATTTTTCATAGGAGAAAGTCATCCCTGTGCAAAAAGCCAGCAGTAAGCCATGCATGAGCTTCCCAAGTCTGTTTATCTTAACAATCTATCACTAGAAGGCATGTTTTCTAATCGTTTAATCATTCTCATGGCTCTTCTCCACATCCTCTCCAATTTATCAACAACTTTCTTGACACAATTTTTCTCCCAGGGAGTGACACTGGATGAAACATCTGTAATAAGCAGTTTAAGTTTAAATACTCTACTCTTGAATTTTGTGCAAACTTCCCAGTGAAGGTGGCTGGAGATCAGCTGTGCATAAAGTTAACACCACATTTATTTCAATTCATCCTGCTTTGCATTCATATTTTTCAAGGTCTGTAGTCACTTAGACATGTGTGACTGAGATTCTGAAAAGCTTAGGAGAGTTAATTGTCAATGGGAACCTAACTTCTCTTAGGGTCCTTTAAGAATCTTTACCTATAGTGATACTTGAATGATATGTAGATCTTAGGTTTCAGAGTGGTAGCCATGTTAGTCTGTATCAGCAAAAACAACGAGGAGTCTTTGTGGCACCTTAGAGCCAAACATTTATTTGGACATAAACTTTCGTGGGCTAGAACCCAGTTCATCAGATGCCTGGAGTGGAAAATACAGGAACAAGTATAAATATATGAAAAGATGTGAGTTGCCTTACCAAGTGTGAGGTCGGTCTAACAAGACAGTTCAATTGACAGTAGGATACCAAGGGAGGAAAAATAACTTTTGAAGTGGTAATTAGAGTGGCCTGTTTCAGACAGTTGACAAGAAGGTGAGAGTAACAGTTGGGTGAAATTAGTATTGGGGAAATTAGGTTTAGGTTTTGTAATGACCTAACCACTCCCAGTCTTTATTCAGGCTTAATCTGATGGTGTCCAGTTTACAAAATAATTCCAGTTCTGCAGTTTCACATTGGAGTCTATTTTTGAAGTTTTTTGTTGAAGAATTGCCATTTTTAGGTCTGTTATTGAGTGACCAGGGAGATTGAAGTGTTCTCCTATTGTTTTTTGTTGGCCAAAGAGGACAGTCTCTATTCAAAAGAATAAATGGACACAAATCTGACATCAGGAATCATAACATTAAAAAACCAAGTGCTAAGTTTGCTTTAATGAGAACAACAATAAGCTTGTTAACTATTGATTTTTTTTAAAGTTGAATTATCCTAATGGAATATGTTCAGGTGAATATCGGTATCTCTGTCAAGGATCGGGTTAATTCAATCTATTATTAGCATCTAGATTCATTCATCAACTTTCACAGAGCTTGGCAGAATCAAAGCAGCAATTGCATAGTGAATTGTGGTCAAATGCCATAATGAAATATTTTCTGAGGCAAGGTCTACACTATAAACTTACCCCTGAGCAACACAGTTATACCAGTGTATGAAAAATCCACTCACACTCCCATGAGCGCAGCAGTTATACCAACCTGCTGTAGACAAAAGGGCTTCTCCTGTTGACATAGCTACTGTCTCTTGTGGAGATGGATTAACTACACTGACAGGAGAACTCCTATTGGTTTAATAGTGTCTTCACTGAAGCACTCCAGCAGTGCCACAGCACCACCTGTGTAGACTTGCCCTGTATAAATGTCTCGATGGAAGCTGCCATTGTTCAAATGTATCTGACAAATTTAGAATTTAATACTACAGACAAATCTATTGACAAATAATGACAATATTAGTCAGATAACCTATTTGACCAGTTGGACAAGGAATTTTAGATAATGGTTCTTTTACCCCCTTTTTCAAAGTCTTCGTGTTCTTTGGTACATATTTAAAAGTGTCCCTTGTCTTGTGTGCAAACTCCAGCTGAGAACCTTTTTAGTGTGGCTGGTCGATTTTGGAATTGCTCACTGTGAATACCTGAATTTCCCTAATGCATAAGCTGGTACAGCACCTAGCACAATGGAATCCTACATGCTACAGCAATACAAATTGAGTTTTCTACAGAGGTTAAGTACTACCAGCACAGAGTACAGAATCTCTAAACCATAGAAGCCTAATAGCTTTGGTTCAAAATACTTGGAGTAGAAACTACACAGAATCACCTAGAACAGTTTGTAATCTCCAAAAAAAAAATAGCTTTAGTTCAAAGAGATTAAAAAGTCTGCAGCACTTTCAGCCTTGCTTTTCAATACAAGAGTTTAGATCCTTGCTCTGATTTTTTTTGTCCTGTTTTTTCCATTGAGAACTTAGGCTGTGCCCATTCTCAATCAGCCTCTACAAGACTCCAAATGTAGGAAGCCACAAAGGTCACAGGCTGTTTTGATAGGAGCATAAAAGTGCTGTGGAATATTTAACTTTTAGCCAGCCCCACTTCCCACTGGTGGAGTCACGGGCTCTGTATGGCAAATAGATTAATCAGGGAACTGTTCCCATCCCTGATGTCCTTCAACCAGGAAGGACTTTTTTAAAGAGGCCGTGAAATCAACACTGATATTAACCTGATTTAGAGCTCGATTGTGGAAGTAAATGGAGTCCATCATGTTAAAGATTTGCTACCATTGTCTCATGAAGAATATAAATTCAGGGGACCAAAATGATAACTGGTGACTCCAGAGGATGGTTGTGATGCCCAAACTGCTTGCAGATCGTCACTGAAATGTTACTTTAAAAAAAATATGGAGAACATGGTGGGAGGATGTGTCATGATGATCAGGGCTTATTTTTGGCAAAAGAATTTTGCTAAAGCAACTAAAAAAAAATCACAGGGAAAGCAAATAGCCTGATACACAAAACCACAAAGAGATCAGAGGGGAAAACTAGGTATTCAGGGAAATTATTGTGCCACCTTTGAAAGAAAAAAATAGTTTCCAGTCCACCCTAGTTCTATATTGAATTAAACACATAAAATGTCCTTAGGACATAGGAGCAGGATCTCTCTTTTTGTTTTGTTTCAGTGTCCTGCAAAGTGCAAGACTGAAATTGACACAATTTTCTCTAGGTATCTTGTATATTTTATGAAGGCTATTCTAGCTGTCCTTCATTCACTTCTCCTTCACCCTACTATAGCCACCCATTGATGTGCCCCTTGTGCCCTTTTGTGTGCCTGGAAGGGAGATCAAGGATTGTTTAATCTGTTAACTTGCTAGGAAATAGGGAGGGTCTAAGGGCAGGCATGGTGCAGCGCAGCCCCTTGCCCCCCGCCCCCTGGCTGGCTGTGGTTTTGCCTCGGTTACTTTGCCTCGGATCTTTGGCGGACCCAGCCCACTGCCAGGCGCAGCAGCACCCGCTGGCTCTCTGCAGGCAGCAGCCTACAAGGGCCAGTTGCTGGGGTCACTGCTGGTTGGTGACAAGCTACAGCTGCATTGTTTGTGACACATTCATACACATACATGCAGTATTACTGACATTTACTGTCCTTGTGCAAGCAAGCAGCCACCCATTCCAGCAGCTGGGGGCATTCTCCAGGCACGCAGCCTAGGACTCTGGAGTAGGGAGGGCACCGGGTGAGGGGACGGAGAGACAGTGTTTCTGAGGCCAACACCTTGGAAACTTCTGCAACAGTAAAGGTCTGGATGGGCACCCAGCTTTTGTGTCCTGCCTCCGTGGGGCTGTTGGTCCTACAGTGAAAAGCTATCTGTTTTGAGAGATCTATGCATACTGTACATATACATTTAGATCCATACATGGATCAGCGAGATAGATCTAGATCTGTAAAGCAAGACAAGAAGATTTTGTTTACACAGGAAGAGGTTCGTGTGGTTGTTTCAAACGTTCGCTTTTGAGTGCTATACCACCACATGGTAACCATGCGGGCTTGCTTCTTATTGGTCAAGTCTTGTCAGGCATGCAATTAACAGTAGGAAGACAGTAAGTGTGTGTGTGTGTGGGGGGGGGGGGGAAATGCCGCCTAAGAAGATACCCGTTAGGGTCTGTTGAACATGTATGTTTAAATGTAAAAGTGAGGAAATGGGGGATTGTCAGTCAAAAAACAGCAACAAATGAAGCTGAAACTAGTCATCCACAGGAAAAAGCACTGACACTTTTACACCTTTCTCATGTGATGAGCCACAGGCACCACAAACAGAGGAGACAAATGAAACTGCT
This sequence comes from Mauremys mutica, assembly GCF_020497125.1. Classification (NCBI taxonomy): domain Eukaryota; kingdom Metazoa; phylum Chordata; order Testudines; family Geoemydidae; genus Mauremys; species Mauremys mutica. The sequence goes on along the minus strand of NC_059073.1, from coordinate 126,208,429 downwards.
GAATTGCCAGGTAAGAGAACTGATACTCTACCACCATACCCTGCTGTGGTCAAAAATGCAGTTTGAGGAGTTAAAAAAAAACAAAAAAAACCCAAACAAACAAAAAAAAAACTACTGACTTTTTGCTCCGGCCAGTAAACTTGGGTACACATGTCATGACATTTCAGATTTGAAGCTGCATTCTGCAAGGGGGGTTAACATCTCTCCAAACTGGGCCTCTTGTGAAATATCCTCGTATGGAAAGAATAAAGAGACAGAGCTGTTCTCCCTTTGCCAAAAAAAGTGGACCTAAGAAATCTGCAGATCCCATGGAGGCTGAAAAAATTCAAGCCATGGCTAAAAATGAAAATCTTCTTAATCTGAATGCTAAAAGTGAAGAAGCAGCATTTGAAACTACTGCTCATGCATTCCGAACAACCTACTACATTGTCAAAACAAATCAACCACTCCGTGACCATGAGAGCCTCATTGACCTACAACAAATCAAAGGAATTGAAATGGGGTGTTTGTCTCCACAAACTGTTCTACTATGCAACAATCAATCATATAGCCACTGAAATGAAAAAGAATTGTCAACAAAATTGACAATGGGTCCCGGTGACTTGTTAATGTTGAGTTTATCAATTAATTCCAAAACCTCCTCTAGTGACACTTCAATCTGTGACAGTTCCTCAGATTTGTCACCTACAAAAGCTGACTCAGGTTTGAGAATCTCCCTAACATCCTCAGCCGTGAAGGCTGAAGCAAAGAATCCATTTAGTTTCTCCGCAATGACTTTATCGTCTTTAAGTGCTACTTTTGTATCTCGATCATCAAGGGGCCCCACTGGTTGTTTAGCAGGCTTCCTGCTTCTGATGTTCTTAAAAAACATTTTATTACCTTTGGAGTTTTTGGCTAGCCGTTCTTCAAACTCCTCTTTGCCTTTTCTTATTACATTCTTGCACTTAATTTGGCAGTGTTTATGCAAGGAAATAGACAGCAAGTTTACTTAAAGAAAAACAGATCTCAGCTAGGCTTGACTGAACATGCTGGAGAGAGGTTTGGATGAAATAAACTTCTTTAGACAGGAGGATAAATTGTTAAGTTTGGTCTCTACAAAGCATGTTATGATTGAGTTTTATTTTACCTTTTGTTTCCATATTCTTATTCACTATCACTGGGAACTCTGCTTTGATAACCTTATTCTTGTTTTCATTAGAAGTATATCTGAGAGGTGTGCTGCTAAGCAAAAATTGAGTTGAATCTTACAAGCTGGTGTGTACTGTTTGCTTTGGGAATCACAGGTCTCTAGTTCTGAGTGTTCAGTGGATAAAGGCCTGGACACTACCGGGAATGCTTGGTGTGTTCAGGGAGTGGTGTGTGCCTATCCCTACCTGTGAAGGCCTGAAAGTTAGTGCTTGTGCTGCCAGAGGCAAGTAGCTTCTGCCACAGAGCCAGCTGCAGCAAATCAGTCTCCTAACACCACATTGCACATTGCTGATCCAGGCAAGAACTGCCTTGACGACTCTACTTCTGATTGGTGGAGGGGCAGAACTAAGCTACTATTTGACCCAGCAGTAGCCAGAGCTTGCTGGCTACTCAATGTGTCCACCCCATAGCTGCACTCGGGCCTACTTCCTGGTCCCATCCAGCCCATGTTTTCTCCTACTCCAGCCCAGCCTACTCTTGTGTCCACTCCAGTTTCTGCCCTTCTCCATCCTTCACACCCCTGGCTGTGGCCTCCAACTCTGCTTCCTTACCATGTCTCTGGCTTACCCCCTGGCTCTGACATTCAGCTCCTGATTCCTGGTTCTGACCCTCATCTCTGCTCATGATCACGCCCCACGGGTGTCTCCTGGCCCCGATTCCTGACTCTGATTTGACTCTGTTCTAATCTCTAGGTAGGTCACACCCATGCCTCTGACCATTAGGCATGACCACCCTCCTCCCAGTCTTGATCCTAACAGTTTCAGGGAGCTGATCCACAGCAGGCACAGACAAAAATTCCTACCACTAATGGTAGGTGGTGGTGAGTTGCCTCACAACCCATGGTAACTCTGGGAAATGTCAGACCTACACAACTCCTCTCTGGTAAGCAGGTAGGAGGGCCGCAGCAGTCTTTTCTGTTTCACATCCTGTTGATTCAATGCTGATTCAGATATAAGTGTCACCTATTTAATCACCAAAAACTTTTGCTATTGCACCTGATACTAGATAGGAAAAAACAATATTTTTTCCCTGAAGCAGTCCAACCAATGATATGTTAGAGCACAGCTTGCGGTGGTCTGACTGCAGACCTTTAGTTTTCAGTATGACTAATTCTCAGATAGAAAACTAGCCTTATCCTTTTTTTCCTTTCAGTGAATTTTGCTGCCCACCTTCTCAGAACCTTGAGATTATTTTGCTATTAGCTGAAAGGCCATGCTGTCAGAACTACTTGGCCCAACTGCCTCAGTCTGTGCAATCTCTTGCTACAACAATGAAGCAGTTGCATGTGAATTCACTGCAGAGTAAAGGTGACGGTTGGCTGAGTTACCTCTGAGACCAACGGTGGTCTAGGACTCTTGGCATAGATATGTGCCTTACTGTGGCTAAAAGCCCATGTTGTTACACGGGAGTAATTCATAAATGACTGACAGATTAAAAATTGGATAGCAATAGATCATGAATTCTAGTGACGGTTCAACCTGAGAAGAGAATCGGAACAAGAAGAGATCTCAGCCATGCTTATAGCGGTTCCCATCACTTCACACTGACTCTCTCCAGAGTGACACATACAGTAACAATCCTGGAATCTTACTATTATATAGGCTATTGCACAGTAAAACTAACAGGGCAAAACTTAGCACACGAGGTTTCTTCTTACATACATTTCTAACATAGTAGTTTCAGAAATAAGGTTACGTTTTGTCTAGTTGTAATTGGTTACAATGAATTTAGCTTTAAACAAATTCTGAAAGGCAAGTCAGTAGAAAAAGTGAGCTCTTTTACCTCATTAAATAAGGCTTTTCTTTCTCACTGGTAGGTAATTGACTTTAAATGAACGGCCCAGTCCCAGCAATTCAGCAGCCTACCATACTTTCTCCACAAACCAGATGTCTTACAGTAATTAAGAAGTCATTATTCAATAAGAAATGGGCACATATTTCTTCAAGAGTTTACTTATTCTAGAGCTCTTTACCCTAAATGGTTCATTTGTCATGAGCTTCACATTCTTTTGCTGTTAACAAAGGAAATGTGTTGATCTCTCATGTTCTTGGGTAGATTGTACCATACTGCAACTCACACAATGATCTAAATTTCCCTGCCATGGCAGAATATGCTATGGTTAATGCACTTGACTAGAATGCAGAAAATCAGGTTTGATTCCCAACTCTGCCAAAGACTTCCTGTGTGACCTTGGATAAGCCACTTAATCATCCATGACTCAAGTATTGTCAAGAAGTCTAATACTTCCTCTCTTCCACTCTTTATCTGTCTTGGTTATTTAGATTGTAAGCTCTTTGGAGCAGTGACTGTATGCACTGCATCTAACATCATAGGGCACTGGTCTCAATCAGGGCATCTAGCTCATCTATCATACTACCTGAATCCTGGCAGGTAGGGAGGCCTGCAGAATGCCACAATTACTTGTGTTCTCTAGCATGCCTCCAGATAAGAGAAATGAAGTGTGAACTCAATCATGCTTCCACAACAGTGGAAATGGTAAGAAAATGAGGGGAGAAATTTATTCCATCTCTTCCCATGAAATAGGAAGCACAGCATCTATGCCACAGCAAGTTTGTCCCAACTTCCACTGGAATCTACCTCTCACTTACTTGTGCCAACATCCCAGGATTCTGAAACTCTCTCTCCCTGGGAGGTTTGTATATAATTCTGCCTTCAGTAAGGAATTTGACCATGGAATTTTTTTGTTTCAATTCACAACAAATATAATCAGCTCCCTGAAAAACTGTAAATATGAAATACCACATACGTGAAGGTGACAAAATATCCGAGCAGTTCTGCTCTTCATATTCTCTGGAGCTGTTAAATGTCTGAAAACAAAATTCTCCCCATAACATAGCTTTGCATTTTTAGCTTTCTAGATTCATAACACCCTCAACCCACCTGCAGGCATTCTTATCCTCTCTAAATATTTCATTCACCTTTTCATTCTGGGGATAGGCTGTTTTTGACTGCTAACTGAAAGCATACTAAATACCATGCAGTTTAAAATCGGCTGCTTCTCCTTTTTGATGTACCTTAATTATAGGGTTAAGTACAATTCTTCTTCAAGTTTATAGAGCAAAAGTGAATACTGACTGACAACTCTATTCCCACTCAACCTGTGAAGAAGGCCAAATTGCATTTTTAATTATACTCGGTGGACGAGAGCTACAACATGGAAATGTACTTTGATAAAGAAAACATAACTGCACTACAGAGGAAAATTATCTTCTGATTCTGCAGTGAGAATTAGTGGTTAACCAATTTCTTTTTTTTTTTTTTTTTGAGGTAAGGGCTTAGCAGGGATACCAATCCATTTCAATCAATGCTAAATGGTTAGCTACAAACATAAGAGAAAGTAGCTAGCTACTAGCTATATACAAAATCAAGCTCCTTATAAAATAGACTACCAGCCAGAGCACAAATAAAAGGTCAAGTGTGAACAAACAACTCTGGTAGGAAAGGATTAATGCCAGTCTCCAACCAAAAGCATATGGAGAACATAATGGAAAAAAAAAAAGTGAAGGCTTAATTCCAATGTTTGCACAGAAGAGTATATTAGAAGCTCAGGACATTTAACATAGGGCCAATTTCATAAATTAGGGAAGGGGAGGTTATGATACCATCACTGCTTGACTTCTCCAGGGATTTTAGTATGAGGGAGTCAAACTTTGAACACGGGTAAGCTTTTCAAAAGCTGTTTAGTGATCTAAGACCCTAGGTCCCTTTCAAAGTCAAATGGGAATTAGAATCCTAGGGGTCATATCTTAAAATTGGGCATGGCAGAATTCAATTTTAATTTTAACAGATCTGTTTTTACACAATTGCACAAAAATATAAGTTTTAAGCATTTATTTTCTATTCTGTAGAGTTGTGGAAAAATTTTGTGAGGTCTGACAATTTAATGAGAGTAGGTATTGTGATTTTAATAAGTGTTATAACAATTCAGAGACAAATTGTTAATATTGCATCAAAACATACAAAGTAAATATCCTTTAATTAAACTTTTAAGTTCTCAAACAGCATCTTTCTTTCTTTGCTTCTCTGTACATTTCAATTATTATTGATGGAAATATTTGTGTGTGGATGGACAAATCGAATCCTTCCAAACCTATTTAAAAGATAATTAAGTGTTTACAACAGTACCTAACTACCACTGAAATCAAAGGAAGTTAGGCACCCAAGTATCCATCTTCATCTTTAGGTGTCTAATACCTTTAAAAATATGGCCCTTAGCAGACTGTGATTTTTGAAAATTTTACCCTATTGCTCCATAAATGTCCTTCTATGGATGGCTTTGTGAGCTGCTGAATCAGCACATTTCTCACGTGCCCTTTGGAAAAATCTAGTTCCAGATACAGCCACCTGGAAGCGTGTTGGATCTGTTTTTTATATATATATACACACATGCGCACACACAGTATTAGCATGGCAGATCCCTCCACAGTTCACCACCAAACTGTAATGCCCATACACTCAAAATGCTCAGTCTTCCTGCCTTAGAACCAGTTTTAGCTCCTAACACTTCTAATAAAACTATACAAAGCACAAGATCCCATTGCTATGGAATATCACTGCACTAGCCCTAAGTTATAGGTTAATTACATACCTAAGAGTATTGAACATATGCAATAAATGAAGGGAGTCCCTGTTATGGACACCCAGTCAGCCAGTTAGATATAAAATCCTTCTTAGTAGCTTTTCTCTACTTGCTTTACCTGTAAAGGTTAAAAAGTCTCACTGCGATGCATAGGTAAAAGGAAGTGAGTGGGCACCTGACCAAAAGCACCAATGGGAAAGCTAGAACTTCTTAAAATTGAGAAAAAATGTCCCCTTTGTCTGTTCTGTTGGGGAGAGGAGGACAGAGCAGCGATGTTGTAAGAAGCTTTGGGACAGGTATGAAAAATTATCTGTATCATACCTAGAAACTAATAATTTGAAACCCCAGATATGTAAGTAGATCAGGAATTGTCTAGGAAGACGCAATTATATTTATCTCTTTATGGCTTGTGGATTCCTCTGTGCCAACCCCAGGTGCTTTTGTTTTGCTTGTAACCTTTAAGCTGGACCTCAAGAAAGCTATTCTTGATGCTTAATTCTTGTATTTGCTCTTTTTAAATCTAGCAATAGCCTGAGATTTCAGATTATTTTCTTTCTTTTTAAATAAAATTTACCTTTTTTTTAAGAACAGGATTGGAGTTCTGTGTCTTTAGAGGTTTGTGCACATGGTTTGTTTTTTTTATTAGCTGGTGGCAACAGCTGATTTCCTTTGTTTGTCTTTCTCAGCTTGTGTGTGTGTGTGTGTGAGAGAGAGAGTGAGGGCTTGAGGGTACCCCACAGGAAGGAATTCCCAAGTGTGCCTTTCTGGGTTCTCAAAGAGGTTTTGCACTTGGGTGGTATCAGCATCTACCCATCCAAGGTCAGAGAAAAGCTGTAACCTTATGAGTTTAATACAACCCTGGAGTGACCAGTATTTATTTTTAAAATCCTCGTTGGCCACCACCTGCTGCACTCGAAGTGCCAGAGTGGGGACAACATATATTAACTTATTTTCACAACACATCTTGTAGATGTGAAGTTCTATTTAAAGCCTAAATGTTAATATATTATCTTTGCTTTGTCTTTTGCTTTGTCACCAAATTCTGAATCCATTGAAATCAGTGGTAAACTCCCATTAACTTTAGGAGGACTAGAATTTAGTGCATATAGTACTGGGTGTTAACTTCCATGGGAAAAAAAGGAATCTTACTAGCTGATCAGTTGTGGGGGGAGGGAGATTTGTGGGATTTATGAAAGCATGAAATTTGCCAGAGACATAAGGCATGATCTAACAAAGATTTTCAGATATGGGCCCTTTGCCAACTTATGCCATATTGGCTATGGCAGCCATTGAAAATTCTGAACGACGTTTTTCTATTGATTATGGTATTAAACCATTCCAGTGTTGTATTTTTTGTACATTTATTCCTATTGTCTTAGGTGTCCTAAAAACTAAAGTTGTGAATTCTGATGGCTTGACAGCATACAAAAATGTTAAGAATTGACATGCTCTGTAGTGTCACCAGGGAATATTTACTTAACATATTAATGATAGGAAAATGACACCATAAGTTATATCAAATTACATTTTTATTTCCTAACAATATTTCAGATGTATCTATGCATAACAGGATATTGCTGTGTCTCAAAGAATGAAAAGGCAGCTTATATCAACCTGCAGCCTAAAGTGAATTAAACATGAAAGTTTTTCTGTGTTCAGTAAAAAGTGAAAAATAAATATACTTCTGATGTATATTAATTTTCACTGTAGAAGACCTCCATGAAGCTTCAACCATCAGTACTGATAGTCAAGTCTGCAAATGTGCACTTCAGCCACAAGGCCTGGGTTTGCTCAAAAAACTAAGTGCAGGGGATTGTAGCAGGGTGCTGGTGCAAAAACACCTAATTAGCCCCTGCCCAGTCAGCTCCAATCAGGGGAAGCAGATTGGGGCTGATGGAAAAGGCCTGATGCCGGCCTGAGGATTAGCAACAGCTCCTGGCCTGACAAGCCAAGGACTATAAAGGCTAGGAGGGAGCCAGAAGGCAGGGGGCAGCCAAGGAGGAGTCAGTCAGGGAGGGACCTGGAGACCTCCTAGCTGAAGGCTGATTCTGCCTGTAAAGGAGGTGACTAATCCTGTAAAGCTGTACATAAATGGACACTGGTGTTGGGAAGAAGTTAAGTAAATAAAGACATGGGTGTTGCACAACCCTGAAGCCTCTGAGCCTTATTGGGGGCAGCAAGTGGGCCCCAGGAAGAGGGACATGTCATGGACCCTGTTACACAATTTAGTAGCCAAAGAGGCCAAGTATCATGCAAGATGTTTGATGCCTCTTTGCAACAAAGTCAGGGATAAGAAAACCAAGGAAAAACAACTCAGAGATGATGTTAACATGGAATTGCCTTAGCTGAACTGGTAGCATACATTGAAGAGACGAGACTGAAGATGTGGTTCCAGTCTTTAAATTAGAAAATGTCTATACAGCTGGGGTTAACAATGGCTAGATGCATTCCCAACCTTGAACTAGAATCACCTTTCATACATTTCAGATCTCCAAGCACACACAGAATGACACAAATTGACCAGGATATTGGACATGACCTCCAAGAGGCATGTGAGGAAGACTATGAGGAAGAAGCATTTCATCTGTTTGAAACAGCAAAAATGGGACATGTTTCAAATGAGAACAGCTTAAAGAATCCATGTTTGAGTCACTATTGGCACTGATGTCAATGATATTGGAGGGTCTAAACATTGAAACCCAGTTTCTATTAATCCAGCTGCCCTTACTTTGGTCATAACTATTACAGTACATCAGCAACATCTCTCACCGTGAAGAAACAGAAAGTTTGTACCACAACAAAGCTAGAGAAGTGCCTTGACCAATCTATGTTGGTTTGACACTTCATGCACAGACATGAAAAAATGAGCCAGTATGTACAGTAACGCCTCGTTTAACATTGTAGTTATGTTCCTAAAAAATGCTACTTAAGCAAAATGATGTAAAGCGAATCCAATTTCCCCATAAGAATTAATATAAATTGCGGGGGTTAAGTTCCAGGGATATTTTTTTCCACCGGACGACATTTTTTGTATGTACAGTATAAGTTTTAAACAAGTTAATACTGTACAAAGCAATGGTTGTGAAGCTTGGTTGAGGTGGTGGAGTAAGAGAGTGGGATATTTCCCAGGGAATGCCTTGCTGCTAAATGATGAACTAGCACTCAGTTGAGCTCTCAAGGTTAACACATTGTTAATGTAGCCTCACACTCTACAAGGCAGCATGAATGGAGAGAGGAGACACAATAGGCACATGGTAGTGGCTGCAAACATTCCCTGAGGAAACTGAACATAATGATGAACCCATGCTATCCCCCTGGATGGCACCACTCCCTCCACTTTCCAAAGTGCCAGGGACAGACTATGTGTGTGTGAGAGAGACACGTGCATTGCCCCTTTAAGTATGCTGACCCCACTCTAATTATAATGTCTTTTTAAGTAGATCAGCAAGTTGAGACAGCAGCTGCTGCCAGCAAGCTCCCTCCATCCTGAGTCCTGTTGTGTCATTCCCCCACCCGCCCTGCTCTGTGGAGATGGGATACAGGAGGGGGACACCCTGACATCAAGCACAGCAACCAGGAGGCTACCGAGAGCAGCTCCAAGGCAGAGGGCAGGAGCAGTGCATGGCAGTGGGGGGGAGGGACACCTGAACTTAGGGGAGCTGATGGGGGGGCTGCCGGTCCACCCTGGTTCCAAGCTCCACCAGCTAGCTGCAACAGGCTGCTCTTCCTGCAACAGTGGACAAAGCAAGCGGCTGCCAAACAATGTTATAAGGGAGAATTACGTAACTTTAAACAAGCATGTTCTCTAATAGATCAGCGACGTAACTACGAAACAACATTAACCAGGATGATGTTAAGTGAGGAGTTACTGTACCTTCTTTAAAGTTGGGTTGTCCATCTCTACCATCATGGCAAACAGTTCATGCCAATGCTTTTGAGGATGAGAATGTACTTTTTACTTTTAAAACTAGAAGATAGTGAATGGATGGAAGCCCTTGTTCAGGTCCAAATAGCTTCCCAAGAAGCATCTGATTCCTTCCAAGTGTCCCATGTCACATGTACGAGGCATGCCCAGCAAATAACAGCCAGCAGTCTGTACATTTTCCTCCAAAATGCATAAACAATGTATACTTAAGATCTCATGGAAGATGAGGCCCCGATGGGGGATGATAAATGATGTGAGAAAAGAACTAGAAAACCCAATGATCCATTTCTGTCATGACATTTCATTTGAAGCTTCTTGTATTGGCCTACGTACTGTCAATCCACCAGGTAAACTTTGCTTTCTATGTTGCATACCTTAGAAAGCTGTCAACCTGTTTCTTTGCATTAGGTCATACTAATTATGCTTTATGGGTGCCTGTTCACTTCTGGGATATGGTAAGTCTTCAGATAGTGCATCCAGACACAGCTAGAGATCCCCTACTGGGAAACTTCACAGTTAGAAAGACACTGTGTTTTCTTTGTAATTGCACTTGACCAAGATCATGAGCAAAATAATGCCATAATCAGATGGGATGGTGGAGCTGTTTGTCTAATTCAAAGTCCAGAGGCTCTTCAGTGTTGGGTGATAGTGGGACCAGAAGTGTCCCAGTTGATAGGAGAATTTGAAGCCACAGCAGACAAAGGAACCACCCAAAAAGGGGCTAACACAAAGCACCATGAGCAGGCTTCTACTCATAGTGAAAAGGGTCCCTGCTTCTTTTGCACAACATGTCAAGGCACTTGTTGAGGTCAGATGTGGACAACATCCTCTTGGAAGAGAATGTTGACTTAGTTAAAAGGGACTTCAAAGACATTATAAACCCTGCTGTGATTGTTGGTTTTAAGGAGATTGAGAAGATTGAGTAGCAGCAATACACCACATTTGTAACAGACTGCAAGACAAAACCAAGGCATTAAACAGAGCCTATCAAGATAGTAAACTCCCATTGTTCAGCAGACCACCTGTAAGAGAGCGCTCCAAGACCAGCTTGCAGCTCCCTCTTCTCAAAGCTTGCTAAACATGGGATGGCAACTTTTTCTTTCAACATGAGAATCAGGCATGCCCTCTTTCATTGTTCCAGATTGGAAAACTACACCTAGCCAAGAAATCCGTCCTTATGGCTATTCTGGATGGCTATGTTCAACTGAAAGATAGAGCTCCAGCAATTGATGCCATAATTTTTGATGGGACAGTTCTTATAAACATGTTGAAATCTGTTGCTAGTGATGCACTTGACTATGCCATTGAAAGCTTTTACATTTTATAGCTCAAGACCCAGCTGCAGTGTTGTAGAAGGATAGATGTAGTATGGGATGTTTACATTGCCAGGAGTTTCAAGGCCCAGACCAGAAGCAACAGAAGACAGGGAGTCAAGAGGAGCTCCAAGGCTTATATCCCTCTATCACTAAACGAGGGCAGGGGTGGGCATGCAGGCTCCGGGCGGTGCTTACCTTAGGCGGCTTCTGGAAGCAGCGCCATGTTTCCCCTCCAGTTCCTACACAGAGGCATGGCCAGGCAGCTCTGTTTGCTGCCCTGTCCACTGTCCGGCCAATGGGAGCTTCGGGAGTGGTGCTTGGTGTGGGGGCAGCATGCAGAGCCCCCTGCATAGGAGCCAGAGGGGGGACATGCCAGCTGCTTCCCAGTAGTCGCACAGTGCGGAGGCCAGCATGGAGCCTTCCATCCCTGCTGCATGGTGCCGCCGACCGGAGCCATCATGATCCTTTTTTAACTGGGTGTTCAGGTAGGGTGACCAGGTGTCTGGTTTTCTAACTTGATATATACCTTCTCATGAAATAGCTTCTTCACTTGGCCTAAGCAAATCAAAGGCTTCACCAGTGTTTCATGCCTCCTACTGGTTGCAGCACTGTCTGCCTTTGCGGGAAAAGGAAATAAGTCCTCATGGGAGAGGTGGAAGGCATTTTGCAGAAGTGACCCCTGCTTTCATGGATTTGTCTGCTGCACCACAAGCCATTGTTCAGTCATCTATCCTCTGTTGGGGTGCTTTGTTATGGTACTGTATGGCAGGAAAAGTAGCACAAACGGTGCTGATGAGCCCTGCAAGCAGCTCTTCACACAGGAGGGCAGAGCTATTGAATTCCTCTGTACTTAGTGGGGGAACCTGACAACATCCAGTTATCTACACTGGGTGGTCGCAACCCAGACCCCACTTCCTCACTATTTGTGAGGGTGAGGACGATGGAATATGCCCTTTGTGGGCCTCCTTAAGTTTCTTTGGCTGGGGGATCAAATGAAAGTCAGACCCCTACATCATCTAAGATGGGCCCAGCAAAAGTGTGTGTGTGGGGAGGGTGAGTCTATAATGCTGCCAACAACTCAGACCCAGTACAATGGGCCTGGAGAAATCCCTGTGGCTGGGTCTCTCAGACAGGCTCAGCCTGGTTGTCTTACCCTGGGAGTCTGCTGTGCTCTCATCAGGGTCAGGTGAAGGTTTCATGACTAGGAATTCTCTCCACATCTTTGAGAGTCACTCCTCCAATCTGCTGCTTAAGGCAATCCTGCTTCTCCACCTCCCCCCACCCACAGCTGACTGCAGCCTCCTGCCTATCATATATGATTGACAGGGCTGCAGAGGTGGGGGCTAGCCATGCCGCCGGGGCCTCACTGGTCCCTTCTTTGTCCATGTGAGGACTATACACCCTCCCACTGACCAAAGTTGATCTGGTTCAACACAGGCGAGCTGCATACCAACCAGGACACTGCTGGTATAAGGCCTTGGATGGATAGTGGACAACCTTCCTGAAAGGAAGTGATTTGTGTGAACTGCTAAGAAGTGGCTGTGAATCGAGGTACCAGGCAATCACAAGTGTGTCAAGAAAGGACTGAGTTGTACTGCTCGATACCATTGAGGAATGTGATGTTTCAATATATGGACTGTGGAAGTCTTTGTTTCTTAATTTGTTTTAGGCTGTATGTTTATGAAAGCTGCCTTTTCAATCTTTTTCAGACACCGCAATATCCTGTTACACATAGATCAACCTGAAATATTGTGATTAGCAAAAAGAAATGTTCATGAACAGAAACCTGTAAACTTATTGTGGTGGTCATCTATATAACTAATATTTTAGTAAATATTCCCTGGTGACGCATGACAGAAACCATTAATTCCTAATATTTTTGTATAATTTTGAGCCATCACAATCCATTGCTTTAGTTTTTAGGACATCAATGACAATAGGAATATAATGTACAAAAATACCCCCCTTCTCCCAGGATGGCTTAATATGATAAACAATTAGTATCAGGAAAACGTCAGTACAAAAAATTCATTTTAGAATATAAATGGCTGCCGCAAACAACATGGCATGAGTTGGCAATGGCCCTATATCTGAATCTTTATTAATGTCTTGCCTTGAGAGTCTGGGGAATGATATGCTTTCATCATAAAACCCACAATTCATTCACAAATCTAATTAGCTATTCAGAGTGTTGCTTGCTTGTTTTACAAATACAAACTGAAGCTTGGATCACAACAAAGAAACAATTAATCATACTAATATCTTTACCTGCAAGAGAGGAGCTTGGTAGAGATAAATCAGTCATGGAGCAAACATGAATTAAAAAAAAACAACCCTGGAACTGTGAGCTGGTAAAACTCTCTAAAAAGATTAATCTCTCTCTCTCTCTCCCTTCCCACAGCCAATGATGTGGAAAGAACAATAACAGTAAATATCAGGCAGTGAGTTATGAGATGCTCTGCAACTCTAATTATGTATATCCCATTCTTTGCATTGCTCTTCTTTCTAGCCTGCTGTTTAAATCAGCCTGTTCTGAATCCTTCATTAACGTCATGTTAGAGCCCAGTGGCTCATTTAGCAAACATTAAACCATATTTTCTTCAAAAACAGACTTGTTCAGCAGTTGCACTGGACTAGGGTATTTCATTTAACCATTTAACAAAGCAATTAAGAATGTTGAGTTAACTGGAGCTGGAAAAGTTCATGGACATTCTGACTGCCCTAAAACATTTTCAGCCCCGCCCCCCCCCCCAAAAAAAGCTGCTGCTAGCATCGGGCTTCAGGAGGAAACTGATATGAAGCTACAATTTAGGCCAGGTAAGTGTTTGACAGCATAGTTTATATCAGTTGGCGAGCACAATAAGCTATACTGGCAAGAGTACTTTTATGCAGGGTATAACTACATTTACACCAGGGAGCTTCTGCCCATACACAAACATTGCAAACAAACAGACAACAATATCACCACCTAAACTGACATTTGTTACCCTGGCAAAAGTTTCTAGGGTAGACCTGACCATAAGAAAGGTCTCTATTGGGGCATTTTCCAATATACACTATTTTGGGGGATGCTACTGGGAATAGTAGTACTGAAACACAGCGGAGCAATCTCAGGGAGGCAGGTCAAGCACAGACTGCTAATGTTCCTGTCAGTCCCATAACTGAATAGCTCCTCATCATAAACAACTGCATCCCTCCACTGCGGCATGGTAGCTCTCTTGGTCTGTCTGAAGCCGTTTGTGACTTTTCTAAAGTGAGCTTTGTATAGCATTTGTGGCTCTTAATAGTTGAGCAGAAAAATCTTCAGTCCAAGTTCACATGCTTGTCATGTTTAAGTCAGGAACTTTTATTGTTGAAGAAACCTGGCCTGGTCTTGCAAGATGCTGAGTGCCCTCAACATCTACAAGCACAGTGGGAGTTGAGGGCACTCAGTACATAGAAATAGAAATAATAGCAATGTAGGGGCAAAAGGGACCTCAAGAAGTCATCTAGTTCATCCACACCACACTGAGGCAGGTTTAAGTATACCTAGACCAGCCGTGAAAGGTGTTTGCCTAATCTGTTCCTAAAAACCTCCAATGACAGGGATTCCACAACCTCCCTACGTTACCTATTCCAGAGTTTAAAGTTTTCCCCCTTGTATCTAATTTAAATCACCCTCGCTTCAGATTAAGTCCATTTCTTACAGGAATCTCTGCTTCTCACAAGAGAAGGGTTATAAAACATGAAATGAGACAGTTAAGAATGGCAGTGTGTGTTTCTCCTAGTGGTAAATTTTTCTCCTTTCTCTACTCCTCCTCCCGCCCCCCATATAAAGGGGAGTACACGAGTCCTAATCTTTGGGATTTGGATGTGGGATTTACCACATTTGCAGGAAGGGCTTTTGCCATTCTTTTTGCCTGCTCAGACTTCTGTATGGTTGGTATGTGTGTGTAACAGCCACAACCCCACTCATGTTGCTGGGAGTTACAGGTGCTCAACATGTCTGAAAGTCTGGTCTAAAGTGTCTCAAATTGGGGACCTAAAAACTGAATCACCCACAATCACAATCCAGATTTTTCAACAAAGTGGCCAAAGTTAACAACGCATAACCACAAGAAAAGTATTACAATTAGAACAGCTCAAAACATTGACACCATATTTTTCTGTTTCTGTTATCCTCCTCTTACAGATGAAGAAATGGCAGAGGTTAGATAGCTTGCCCTAGGCAACAAAGTGAGTCAGTAGCAGAGCCAGGATAAGACTACAGGGATTCCTGGCTCATGTTGAATACTGGTACAATTACACTACCTCTTTCTTTACATTGTTAACATTTATAATTCCTAGAGCAGGACTTGAAATTGGAAGATAGTTGTTTTTTAATTTTTTTGTTACTTTTCCCCTTTATTAAAGTATATTGATTCTTTAAGAGGGAAGCATGATGGGGAAAACTTCCTTTGACTATAATCCCAGTCAATCCTAAAGCCTTCATTCTGGTGCAGACTGTTGACATAAACAGATTTACAGGATAAGTTATCCTATCAGCCATCTGTTCTGGTAACTTCCAGGTGCCAGGTCAGTAGACCGGCTACTGTTGTTACATGCTAGAATCCATAGGAGACAATAGTACCGAAGAGAGTTCTTGATTGTTTAATTTTTGTTTTATTGTTTTCCACCTAACTCTGTGAAACCTCCTGTGTGTTAATCAGCAGCTTGGACTTGAGAACTTGAAATCTTTGAGTCACTTGGATTTAGTCATTGTCAGGGAATCGACAAAAGTTGCAGAGATAGTGGTAGTGACATTGATGACCGTAATGATTTATTTGTTACTGTTTACTAGTATTGGAATTGGATGGATTTGTCAGAGCCCAATGCCAAAGTTTTGGAGTTAGAAAGTGATGGTGGACAGAGTTATTCAAGCATAACACTTTATTTTGCTGGTTGGGTGGTTGGTTGGGCAGAGGAGGAGGGTACTGTGGTAGTGCCTTGGACCACCAATCATGGACATGGTTCCCATCGTGCCAGGCACTATAAAACAAAACAAAAGGGCGGTCCCTACCTTGAGGAACTTGTAGTCTAAGAGACAACAGATGGATACTACAAACAGACAAGGGCAGCATATGATGGTAACAAATGAAACAAAACTGGTCAGCACAGAAGCTGTTGAGTGTTTTCTAGTCTTTGTGTTAAAGGAGAATTTTAAGGAGGGATTTGAAGGAGGACAACAAGGGGCCTTTGGGGACGTTTATAGAGAGCTCCTTCTCTGTTCAAGAGGCAGCCTGGGAGAAGGCACAAAAGTGGTTGTTTGGAAAAGTAACAAGTGCACCATGAAGAGTTGACATCATTGGGAAAGCTGAGGATATCCCACTTCAGTTTCTGTTTCTTGTGCCATTTGTCGTAACATAAATCTAAGTTTGTTCTTTATATATATAATGTGGGAGAGAGTGGAGAGTCCAATAACCTTTAGACTATGTGGATAAACTTGTGGCTGCCTGTCTAAACCAAATCTTCTGAAGTTCTGTCTTCAATAGAAAGAATACAAACATGGATAATACA
Source organism: Mauremys mutica (assembly GCF_020497125.1). Lineage (NCBI taxonomy): Eukaryota > Metazoa > Chordata > Testudines > Geoemydidae > Mauremys > Mauremys mutica. Next base: position 126,191,865 of record NC_059073.1, on the reverse strand, counting down.
GCAAAGGATTGAGAGTATTGGGAAAGATGGGGCTGAAAAAATATATGGAGATGACAGGATATGAAGGGTCACTTTTCAGTGCATGTTGTTTAAATGGGCTTATCTGCCAGACACTTAGTACAAGCTAAATTACATTGAGTTCCTGCCACTACCTGTCCTCAACCACTTCTCCCTGCCCCCTCCCACTCACTCTAAGTGGCTGGGAGTGAGATGGACTATAAGTTTCTGTTTTTATTTATTTATTTATTTTCTTTTTTTTTCCCCTTGAGTGGGCCAATGTCCCAGTGGCAGCTCTATCTCTCTAACACCTATCTGCTAAAAATCCCAGTTACTGCTGGAATATGAAAATTCTGTGAGTATCATTTGTGTACCACTCATTAAACTTCGGATAACTTATATACAGAAATCAATTGGGCTGATTTAGAAATGTAATTTTAGAGTATCATTGTGCTAGTAGGATTAGTCTGAATGGGGGACTCCGTCAGCCTTGCATAGTTCACTAGCCATAAATATTTACGAAAGGAACAAAGTCTATAAGAGTAATTTTAAATTAAAAACCTCAACAGGGAACACATTCCTCTTTGTACTACTGATTAGAATTTGTGATGCGAGAATGGACTTTGAGATACGACCAATAATTTATTACTCTGCCATTTAAGATAAGGCATTTCTTGCCTGTTCCATTAGGAGCAGGCAGTCAGCAGAAATGAGCATTTAATAATCTTTTAAATTGTTGCTCTCACCTGGAGGACAACTTTCCCTAACCAAAAAACTTGTTTATAAACTCTGCCAATTTTTTTTTTAAAAAAAACCAAATCTCTACAGTTTTAATTTTAGAGAACATTCTGGTTTCTCATTCCGTCACTTCATGATTGAGAGCTGGGTTTAGGAGGGCAACTATTGGAGAAAAAAAAAATCAAACTGAGGGGATCCCTGCTCTTCGGGGACTCTATTACACAATAGAGAACTCTTTTGCCGTCTACCTACATATTCCAATGTTCTAGCAAGGGACAAAGTGTTCTTCCCCTGAATCAGAGCTGCTTTGGGAAAGGATTGGTACTAATTTAAGCCGTGGGAAGCTGAGTGTGTGTTTAAAAGAAATAAAATATATTAAAAAAACATGTTTGCTAGGGCCTAATGCTAATTACTTCCCTGTAGGCCCTAGGACAGGGAGGGTTGTAGTGTAGGGCTTTTGAAGAGCCACTGCTAACAAAATACTGCTATCCTCTGCTTGCTGCAGCACACTTTATGTCAAATGCATTTCTGATATATTAATTCAGCTGGGGTAATGCCATCTTTATCACAGCAGGAGCACTCTGAGGATAATTTCTAATATCTCTGCCAATGAAAGGGTTCTTACAGAAGTTAACTCAATAGAAGCATCTCAGCTAGTGCAGGACTTACTTCCCAACTAATTATTCAGGGAAATGTGTGGGGGTGGTATTAAAGCATGGAGAGCTTATATTTAACATTTTATCTAAATGTTATATAAGTCTAACCCAGCAGCAACCAGAGCCTGTAGCCCCGGGCCCTGCCTTCCAAAATGGAGGATGACTTTTGATCCTTGCATAATTATAGCTGCCCTGTACAATACATAAGAGGGAATTTGTTACCTCTGCATGCTATCAAATGCTAGATTAATGAGCAGCTACAGTTCGAAACCTATTTGATTTCTAAGGCCTGGTCTAGGAGGCTTTTTCACTAGAAACTTCCCACCACTTCTACCTGGTGTTGAGCACCAGTAGTGGCAAAGGGTGGCAGCAATAACATAAACAAATGGAATCTGCTTTTAAGAAGCAAGTCTATTTATCATATTTTGAAGTATGCCTTTGCATAGAGTTTTGTAACCTCCATCTCTCCAGTGACCAAAGGATCATTTTTGAGTCAGTTTTAGCATCTTAAACCTTTTGGGTAACTCTAATTTTAGGTTTTATTACTTCAGGTTTTCCTCAAACATTATATATTAAGGGCCAGATCCCTAGTTGGTATGAACTATTGTAGCTCTAGTAACTTTAGTGGAACTATGCTGATTGACACCAGCTGAGGATCTGGTCTTTAAGAGCTCATTGTTATGAACCTACTTGTAAAAAGGAGAAAACCAGAGATGATAAAAATCACTGAATGCTTATTGGATGCTGAGGAAAGAAGCTGGTTACTTTTAATTTGGATGCTGCTATAGCAACACAGTCAATACTGCATTGAAAGAGAGCTCTAATAAGTTGCCCCCCCGCCTCCCCCTCCCAGTTAGACACTGGCTAAGCATCAAAGCAATATCTTTTCTGTAACCTGTTGAGAAAAATAGCTTACTTCTTGTTTACTATCCTAGGAGTTAAGATTGTTTTGGAGAAGCTAAAGGAAGCAAAACAAATTATATCTTGATATAAGGCAACTCAAAATAAGTGTCAATGTATTACCTAGAGAGATGAAAATTAGGATGTGGTTTAAAAGGATGAGTGTATGTCTTCACGTTAGCTATCTGAATCAGATTTCAGAGAAAGAATGAGATTGAAAAATGCCAGGAGATAATATTGTAAAAACTTGCATCCATGGTTACATCAATTTTGCACAAAAAAAGACAGATTTTTGGTAATTATTTTAAAATATTTTCATTTATATGGTGCTTTATGGCCCTGGGGGTAGCTCTGTGAGTTGCTTGTGTATTGGTGATTTTATTTTTTCAGTGATTCTAGTTGTTTGGTGGAGCAACTTGAAAATAGACTGAAGACTACTAGTGATGAAAATATTAGTTTGTTTTCCCAGCTGAGAAAAGAGAATGACTGTAGTTCTACTATATTGGTAACTAAAGTGCAATCACAACTTCAGTGAAAGATGTCTACTATTTAGTATGGTGGACATTTATTTTTGTTTTCAACTTTTGCTATTTGTTGAAGAAATATTTTACTCTGGCTTGAAATTATCTCTGAAATGTGGCCACAGAATCAACATTAGAACTATAAAGGAGTCAAAATGCTAGGTGGGAGAGAGTGGTGGGAAATGGAATACAATTTGAACAGGTTAGGGAGGACTGGTTCTGTTAAAATATTCAAATTAAAAAGTAGAGAGTGGAAACTCAGATTACCATAAAACTATGGTTTCTGGAGAGATTTCGTCCAGAATGTCTCCAGTAACGCTACTTCACTGCCATGAACAGAATCCTAACACACAGCAAATTGTATGTTGCTTCTGTACTCCATCAACCCCAACCTGTGCAGGAGAAGAGTTAGGCAAGTAGATTACTATACACACATGCATTTTCTCAATCTGACCCCAGATTAACATATTGGTCACAGATACTTAAGGTGTGAAAATTTTCAACAACAGACTGATGAAAAACCAATATATTTTCAAAGAAACATCCTCAGTTCTACAAAACGAGAAAGAACAATATTTTTATTCAATACAATAACTATAGCCACAAGGAAATGCATCATTTTACTATTGCTCAAAAGAAAAGAAAAGAAAATGTGGATTTTAGCCCACTCACCATCCCCCACCAGATAGAGACCAGAATAACTGATTAGATACTCCTAAAATCATTTTAGGAGTATGCTGGACTGTAGCTAATGAACTACCTGTAAAACTCAAGATACTATATGTACACAAATATGTTTTATGTGCACATATGTATAAATATGAAAAGTCACTCTCCCATCTAAATTGAATCAGTAACAAATGCATAATAATCCTACATCAAATACCCATATACATACCTATATATAAATATTCTACAATTTCTTGCAAACGTCAGTATTACACAAAGTATTGTTGTATCAAATATCCAAAAACTGTTGTTGACTTCAGTAGGATTTAGATCAGACCCAAAGAGCTAACTACATACAGTACCGCACATAAAGCATACATGTATATTTACCTGTGTTCTGATTTATAGATATCCTTAGAAAAATGAAAATAAACTACCAATCTGCCCTTTAAAAATAAACATTTTTAATTGAAATAGATACATTTCAAGAAAAAATAGAGTTGAGATTACAGCAAATTCACTAATGAGTTTTAAAAGTACACAAGAGAATATCCAAAATACCACATTTAAATAGCTTAATATCCATGAAAACAAGAAAGAAATACACAGAAAATGTTTTAAGTAAAAATCCTTTTATATGCATTGACTTCCTCAATCAGCTTTTGTAGTACAACTATAAATCCTTCCTTGAAAATCCAGATATAATATATGTCTATAACTCTACTGTGATGATTTAGTAGAACTCAAGCAAAATTGTAAGGCACCACTTCCTTTGGCTTGCTATCCATGCTGAATGTTTGCCTGCTAATTTTTACATTGTAAATATTTGGAAATCTTGTCACATCTCATGCTTGCCAATCTCTTCACCACAACTGGATTCAGTTTAATAGATCTGTAGTTATCTATCAAGTCCTTTATCCCTTCTTTAAATTTTCAGCCAACTATCTTTTTTTTTTTTTGGCACTGCATCTAGTGTTCACATATTAAAACTACTTGTTTACTGCTTTACTTCAGTCCCTTAAACCTTTAATAGTTATTGCCTTATTTACTGCCGTGTGCGAGAACTGTGAATGCATGAGGAGGAAAGCTCACTTTTGCCTTCCACGTGGGACATACACAATCTGGTTTTATCTAGGGGTGCTCCCTTGGTTGTTCAATATTTCATAACAGGAGCTGCATAGGAAGGCTGGTGGCTGGAAAACAACTTCTGAGAAGTAATCGGCCAATGAGTGTATGTTCGTATTTCAGATTGCTGAAACAGTACAATATTTCACTCTAAATTCTTGGGGAAAAGATGGTACATAGTCCCTGCTGAATATTAAATGTTTGAGTTCGGCACTGACATGCTTGTAACATCACCTCCACGTAATAAATTCTACAGCAGTTCCTTTCTGATACAAGGGGGAAACTGTGTGTATGTATGTATACAAATATGCTCAATTTGTTTTCTTCAAGAGCCAGAACAGGCTATCACACAGGTCAAGATAATACATATATTGCAAGTGGCTGTTTCTACTTTCTTATCTCCATTAGAGTATAAGGCTTTCAGAGCAAAGAGTCCCTGATGATTAAGTGTGTGTATATACCACCTAATAATGCATCCTGGATACTGACTGGGGCCTCAAAGAGCCATTATGATACAGAAATTCATAATGTTTTGTAAAAAATAACAGAATTGTGTGAATTTCTTGGATACTTGGAGCCTGATTACCTGACAAAGGAAGAACAAGATCCAATGGCTATAAATTTAATCTAGAATAATTTAGACTGGAAATATGGTGCAAATTTTTATGGCGATGGTAATTAACCATTTAAACAATTTACCAGGGGTTGTGGTAGATTCTCCATCACTAGTTATTTTAAAATCAAGATTGGATTTTTTTTCTAGAGATATCCTCGAGTTCAACAAGAATTCATTCAGGGAAGTTCTATTGTCTGTGTTATAAAGGAGGTCAGACTAGATGACCACAATGGTCCCTTCTGACCTTAGAATCTATGAATATATTGTGCAGTTAAAGGTAAGGGAGTGATGTGGAGGCACCCTGCCCCAGAGGAAGCTCAAGGAGGCATTAGACTTTACAGATGGGTCTTGCCTCCATGTACATTCAATCCTTGGCAGGTCTCCTGATTCTGCCAATGATGGTGCCAACTGCGATTCTGAAGTTTTGTTGAACAAGGAGCACAACTGTGAACTAAGAGCTAGTCTGAGAATATAAACTTATTTCAGGTTTGACAGAGAATGTAAGAGCTTGAAAAATCACAACTCTATCAAATTACTATCTGTAGTTTGTGTTTTTCAGCTGTTCTTTGCTGCCTGCTGTTTTCCAGTGGATGGCAAAGGCATTACCACTCTTCAATGTGTTTAGAGTCACTGATGGAGATTATTTTTTTTTCTTGCTGTTCTGTCATGTCACTTTTGATTAAGAGGGTTGCTTGTTTTTTTTTTTTTAGTGATTCTAGGTGTTTGTTTTTTTTAAACAACTTGAAGATAGACTGAAGGCTAAGTGATGAAAATGTTTCCAGTTTCAACCCTAAGATGTTTGAGATCAAGTCAGAACAACTTTTCCCAGCTCGAGAGCTGGATTGCAGCTGGCCATAGTGTGGGTGAACAAGGGTAGGGAAAGCTCAAGGACCTCACTCTGTGGACCTTGGCACCTCAAGGCCAATCAGAAGTGCAAAGGCTATGCAGGGCCATTGCTCAAACATGAAGAAGGGTGGGCAGAAAGTAGTTCCTGAGAGTCAGGAGTATTGAGAGGAAACACGTACAGCTACTGCCAGTGCTGTAGCTGTGGATAACCACAAGACTGCCTGCTTCAGGCCTGTCGGACGATCACCTCTCTCAAACACTAAACACACTCAACAAAAGAATGTTGCACATTTTGTCAGTTTCCATAAATGGCTACGTTTGCTGGAGATGTGCCTGAGGAAAGTGCAATATTAAAAATAAAAGACTAAGGGCTTTGGAGGGGAGAAAAGGGAATTGTTGCCACAGTAGAATTGTTAATGTGTAAGAACCATAGTAATCCAATTGGCTGGATACATCATTTATTGCTTGCAGGTGTTAGTGCCACAGACCCTTAAAAGAACACCAAGCTCCTCCAGAGACGCAAATTAGTAGAACAGTCACGTAAAGAAGAAACAAGCCCTCAAGCTGGGAACAGCCAGTTTGTTTTGGACAAATTGCCAAATAATAAGCTTTACTGATTTTTTGTGTGCGCACCTCTCTCTTTCCCTTGGAGATGTAACTTCATTAGTTAGCATGTTGCAATATAAGCTTTATGCCTGCAGGCTGTCCCTATGTCACATCTTATAATCATTTATTGAGGAGAGAGATTGGAACCATAAAAATTGGGCAATTGACCATATGAGACAGGTAGTATTGGTGAGAAACTGAGGATGCACCAGGCAGATACCTCACCATTCTGGAAGACAAGAGAATTTTAGAAGAGAAAAAGAAAATTTAATTATTGAAAGGAAAAAAAATGTGAGCTGCAGATGACTCAGGAAACGAGATGCTGGGACTTTCAGTTCTGTGATTGATTTTAATCTCGATCACTGCCGTATTGATTGCAAGTAATTACCCTCTGACAGCTCTTTGGGGGCTTGTTGACACAAACTGGTCATCTCGGTCCAATACCTAATGGAAAGGGGTCCACGTCATAAAACATAAATGCAATGAATGAAAATAAAAAGCTAAGAATACTTTAGAAAATCTGAAGAATCGATTATTCTCAGTGACTAAGAAAAATGCTCAATAAACATGTGTTTACTAGTCCTTTTAGGAGAGTATGTATTTCCCTCAGTAAGTGAGATATCTAATTCCGTAGATCTGAAGTAGTCTCAGCTTTTTATTTTTATGGTGTGCTTTGGTCTGTGTCACAGACCCCTGTCCACAGGATTTGGCTGAGACCACCAAAGTACAGTAGAGGGACTAACAAACAACTTTTGGGGGCTGACAGTGTCTTTCAGTATAGTTGTGCATTGGATTAGAAGCAGCAGTTTGGAGGTGAAAAGCCCAGTAACTCATTCTCAGTAGTTTTTTTTTCCAGCCACCTAGCCCCACCTTTTTACTAAAGATTAATTACTATTTGCTCATCAAAAATTTCCTTATCTGAAAAGCCAGCAGTCTTTAAAACATCTGCCATTGCTCACCTCTTTGACAGCTTGTCACTATGATAAATATGACTGACTAGTTTTAGCATTAGTGCAATGGCTCTTTACAATGCCTGTATTTCCTATTAACTTGTGGCCAATACGTTTTTTTCTGGGGCATTTTTACTGCACATTTAGTCTCTGTGGACTACCCTAGCCCACTGTATTTTAGGGAGGAATTCACCTGGGATACTACTGGTTTCTGCTTGTCCTTGGGGTTTCCAACAGGGGAGAGCAGCTGTAATCTCTGCCAAATAGCCATAAAAGACCTGCTAATTGAGGCTGGTGAGGGGACTTGCTGAATGAGGGTATCTCCTTAGCCACTCTCCCTCCTTGGATTTAGCTGTTAATATAATCTATTTTAGAGTGGATGTGGGCACCCTGCAGGCCCCCTCGATGGAAAAGAGGGAACTTAGCTCCACCGAAGCATGCCTTTCCTGCTATCCTTGCCAGGCTTTCTCCCAGGAGCGGCCTTCCCACTAGGATCTGTGACAAATTCTACAAGTGCAGCTCCTGGAGTGAATTTGGCCCTGTGACTTCATTTACACTCTGCCTGACAGTGTATTTATATGCTTCTTGGGTGACCTGAGCAAATGAATAACATGATACACCAAGTTGACCTAGTCCAATTAACAGTGTGATTCAAACTTTTAGACCAGGGGTTGGCAACCTTACAGAAGTGGTGTGCCGAGTCTGCATTTATTCACTCTAATTTAAGTTTTCACATGCCAGTAATACATTTTAATGTTTTTAGAAGGTCCCTTTCTATAAGTCTCTAATGTATAACAAAACTATTGTTGTCTGTAAAGTAAATAAGGTTTTTAAAATGTTTAAGAAACTTCATTTAAAATTAAATTAAAATGCAGAGCCCCCCCAGACCTGTTGCCAGGACCCGGGCAGTGTGAGTGCCACTGAAAATCAGCTCATGTGCCGCCTTTGGCACGTGTGCCAAAGGTTGCCTACCCCGTTTTAGACAATTTTGTGTTCTGTAGACCAGTCGGTAAATGCTCCCGGCCATTTTTACAAAACAAGCAAGAGAAGGAAATAAGACGTGTGTTTGGAAATGACACCAGAGAAGCTGATATCTTTTGTGAGATTGGGTAAAAAACACCTTCATATCTGAAAGAAAGAAAGTGACAAAGGGATGATATAATCGACACCTACTCTGAACATATTATTTCAAAGATGAGATTATAAAAAGTGACTTAGGCTGGACACTCACACTTCTCTAATGAGACGGGTACATGCCTTCCTCTTTGAACAGGGAAAGATGGACACAACTCTGGCTAACAAAGCCACAAGATAAAGTGATTGATTCTGTAGCTTAAATTTAGAGTTGAGACGGATAAAGGTTTTAATTTAAGAAGAGGGCAAAGCAGCTCTCAGGTAACTCAGCTAAATTACCTTGTACTTCCTAGTTCTGGACTTGCATTGCAATTTGAAAGAATAAGCCAAATCTATGTACTTTTATAGGTTTCACTAAAAAGAATATGCAAGCATATATTAAGGTTAAATAAACGTTACTAAGGCTAAAATTACAACTCAATTTCAGTTGTAACCATCAGATCTTAATTTAATGAAGTTGATAGATTAGTGGGTTGATGACAGCATTGCCTTTGATTATAAATTTATCATATCATCCAATTAATACAGGAGATAATCAAGGCATGAGGTAGACCCCCCCACAAAAAAAGAATTGCTTTTTATTTATCCTGCAACAAGATACTGAAGGAGGTGGTTATTTTCGCTTTAATCAAAACCCACTCAACCATCTCAACAGTGAAAACAGCTTATCTGACATGTTCATTTTATTTTTAGCCCCTGACAGAGATCACCTGGAGTGGTGAACTCCACTTAGCTAGTCTTAAGGAAGAACAGAGACCAAATGGGTTTTTTAACTCACAGCCTCAGTGCTACTCCACACTTCCTCCTCACTGTTGTTATGGTAGCTAATATTCTCCTCTTCTTCTTCCCCCACACCCTGAGCATAAGAGGTTTACCTAGTGATTTCAGAACAGAAGTAGTTATTGAACAATTCTTACTGCTAACGTGATAACCTTTCCAAATAACACTCTTCCTTAATTGAAGAGGCACTAGCCAGCTCTGCCTGAGAGCTTTCTGGTCTACTGCAGTCGCACTTCTGGTGGTCTGGTGAACAAATAAGGACATACAATTTCTAGCTTGTGGTTCAGCAGTTAGACTAGGTGCTTTATTTCAGATCACAAGTCCATAGGTGTGCTTCTCTGACCTCTTTTCCAAGTCATGCAGCCTGTATAACATTCACTCTCACTTTCCATCTCCCACTTTGGGTCTGAGGGTCTGACTGGCTTAGTCTTTTACCACTCACCCTCCCCACTTCCTGGAGGCAAGCCTGCCTTCCCACATTTGCTCAGTATTCCCAGATCCCAGGGCACAAAGGCTACCTGGCAACTTATTGGAGCCTTTTTTTCAGCCTTTCATGGCAGAACCTCTGGTCAACCATGGTTTCTGAAGTTTAGTTGCTTCCAGTAAGGCCTTTGGTCTGGATACTTGTCACTTCCAGGAGGGAATGCAAATCCACCACATCCTTTCATATGGTGTCTTGGGCATGTCACCCTTATGAAATATAACTTTGTGAATGTTAGGTACAGAGCTAGACTTTTCTGGATAATGTGTAACCAATTCACAACACAACCTCTTGAAATCATTGCTCATTTCAGAGGAAAGCAAGTCAAGCAGCTTCTAGGATTGTATGTCATTTCAGACTTGGAAAAACTTCACTATAGCTGCTTCTGATCTATTTCTAACAAATGTTAGATTATTTTTAACTGCAGTGATATGTTCATTGACTCATGGGAGTCAAATTGCTCAATTTGCCCAGCCTCCTGTAAGAACCCACTCATATCTGGGTTCTCAACCTCAATCCCCTCTTTGGGAAAATTAGTCACATTCATTACATAAATCTCTGGGGTATCCCAAAATCCTGGTAGAACACAATTTGTTTCTAACAAGCACCTGAAATTCTTTCTCCTGCCTTTAATTCACATAATTGATCCTCTGTCTCCTTACACTTTGTTTCTTCTCTACCCAACCTCTCACATGTCAAATCTAAGGCTTGACTTGCGTTTCAGTAGAGCATACATATCAGACCTATCTTTACACCACCCCTGGTGCCACATGCAATACACAATGAGATCCCTAGTCCAAGTTAGGGAACTTCATGTTCTGCTGAACAATTTGAATGAGTTTCCTGTAACAGATCAGAGTCCCAGTCTTTCTGCTCTGAGGGATCAGACTCCAGTACCTCACTACTCAAATACTCCATACTCTACGGCAAGAATATAGCTGGTTGACCCCTAAGTGAGATGAATTTGGTGTGGTGTGTCAAATATAAGTGTGGATTTATATCTCACTAGGTGGAATGGTAATTCAAGGAAAATCAACACTTACAGTTCACATTGTCTCAGCATGGGCTCAATCAATCCTTGGGCAATTTCTGTGTCTCAGCTTCTCATGACAGGTGAAGGCAAGCAGTTTGCTTTTTCTCAGGAGCAATGATTTCTTAAGGGCTTGTCTACAATACAGGAACTACAGCAGAGTAGCTATGGTGCCACAGTTATGCCTCTGTAACCCCATCATGCAGAGGCAGATTATAGCTTTGGAAGGTTTTTTTCCATCCCTGTCTGAACTCCATGTTCCCATGTGGCGGTAGCCAGCTTAATGGAAGTGTTCTTCCATTGACCTAACAACAGGGATTAAGACACCTTAATTATGGCACGCAGGAGTGTGAATTTTTCAGATCCACTGGATGACATAACTGTATATGTCTAAATTTTTAGTGCAGATCAGGCCCCACGTTGAGCAACAGACAAAAACATAGTGTGAAACAATTGAAGATTATGCCAAAATTATCATTAGGAATACTTCATTCATAGAATATACCCTTTTTTAAAATAAAGATGTCCCACAGTGAGCAGATAAGTGTGAGAGGAGAAGAAAAGAATGAAACAAGGAAAATATATATCCCAAGCAAAGCCTATTTTGGAAATAGAGCAAAAGATGCTCAAACTTCACTAGACTTCTAAGTGGGATGTTCTTACATGCTGGTGTTTACATAAAATAGAAACCGTGTAGACACTGGAATAGCTGGAAAACCCTTTCAAGAAGATGCCCTACAGTCTGAGCCAGGGCTTCTATGATTCACAGCCCACCAGGCAGACTTCCTCAGAGTCTGGGATTCCAGAGCATCTAATTGGAACAAAACCAAATTTCAAAATATAAAAATTCTCCATGGTATTTAATTACCTTTTTTCATCCAGCTCTAGGTTCACAGAACAAAGTTTGGAATCTCTAGCACACCATTGTATTAGTGATTGAGAACCCAGAGAGTGAACTTGATACACGTAGCTACATCATCCTAGATGAGCTAAATTCTAAAAGAAACAAAATTGATGTTAAAAGGAAAATCAGACTTTTAAAATCCTTTCATCTTGAATAATCTCAGGATTATTAGTGAACCAAATAGGGATTTGTCTTAAATATAATTCTGTGTGAAGTCTGTTTCCCTCCAGACGACTCATGTTTATTTGGTCACAGTGAACACCAATATATAAACAAAGCTTCAGTGATTATGTGATACCTATTATGACATGTTGCCAGAGTTTTTATAGTGTTCTGACTTTTTCCTGATTAGTTATTGTATTTAGTGAAATAAATGCAGACACATGGTCTGAATCTTCAGTAATTCAGTTAGGAGCTATTTAACTCCATCAGGGTCAATAAAACCATCTATAAGTATTCTTTATCTTTTGGTATTTTGTCCCATATTATGTCATATTTGAAAACAGCCCAGTTCAAAAAAGAAATATGGTTACAAGGTCTTGACAATGTGAAGAGTGAATTCCACGTTTCCCCCATCATCACCACTACCACCACCACCCACAAACTCTTACATAACACAATGTAACTGAATGGAATTTGTTCCAGTTTTTTTTTCCCTCTAGGAAAAAATTCACCCACAGGCCCAGATACCAAAAGCAGGGTGTTTCAGAAAGTTAGTGGCATGTTGTCTATGACAGTGGACAAAATCTCTGCTTCATCTTATAGTAGACCATACTGTGCCACCAGGTTTGAAGCTAAAAATCAGTGATGATGACATATGCCTAAAAGCAGATGGCAAGTGCCCCCCTGTGTGTCAGTTTTGCCATAGTGTATTTTGTTTTATCTTAAGTCTGAGATACGGCAGCACGTCAAAGGCACGTCATTCAGATTTTCTACATCCCTCTCAATGGCATGAGGTAGACCGTCACTCAGAATCAAAAGACTGTGATGTGACTAACCATTACAAAACAAGTCCTGGTTAAAGATAAGTTTTTGTCACAGGGGTCACAGATTCCATGACATTCAGAGACCTCTGTGACATTTTCCACTTCAGCTTCAGCCCCGGAGCTCAGTAGTGGCAGGGCCCTGCAGTTGTCAGTCCCCCCTCAGCAGTCTGTCCCGCTCCCTCCACCTCCCATTATTTTTAGTAAAAGTTAAACAGGTCACAGGCTTCTGTGAATTTTTGTTTATTGCCCGTGACCTGTCAATGACTTTTACTAAAAATGACGGTGAAAAATCTTAACCTTAGTCATAGTTTATCTAACCTGTGTGTACCGAAATGTGACCCAGAGTGTCCTAAATCATGGCTGACTGCTGCCCTCTGGACAGTTATCCATATCTTGGGTATGCAATTATACTAGCTTATTAGTGATCCCAATTGCTAACAGGCCAGACCTTCTCTGTGTCTGGGCTGGTCCTGGGAATGCCTTGAGTGTCTAATGGTCTAATTAGGATGTTTTATTTTAAAAAGATGCATTATAAACTAAATATTTGTTTCTACTCCTCTGATTAGAACTTTTCAGATAAAATTGAATAATTGATGCGATAGACTGTACACTTATGTTCACCACTTTTACAAAACTGTGATACATTTTCTACAAAGTATGTCTTGAGAGGTATATGAAAATTCATAATTTGCTGATCATTATTTTCCTGGTAAATGTGTGGCAACATAGTGTGTAAAGTTATAAGATTCTACTGTATGATGTTAGTAGGACATCTTCCAAATCTGGGGAAGCAGTCCAAACCAGTTTCTCAGATACAAAAAGCAAATGGATGCCTCAACCAGGTGTTAACAAAATCAATTTGATAATCACCTGGGTATGTGGCTATTCTTTGGCAGAAAGAGGGGTCTGAGCAAGAATTTTACATCTTGGCAAATAGACTTTCTGTTGCTTGAACCTTAGCTAGAGATGATTCTCGAAGAAGGATCAGGAGAAGTAAGACAGGAGAACAGAGGACATGTATCATCACCTCTGTCCTGTCATCTCTACTCATGGGATCAACAATGTTTGAAAGACAAAGGAAGCATCACTGAACTAGGGGAGTGGTCCTGGCTGAAGGATCCAGCCAGACTGCTTTAAGCACAGGGTGAGAGAAATCTTTGGTTTGAATTCACTTAGGTTGATAGGTATTAGTTTGCATTTTACCTTTTTTTTCCTTTTTTTTAATAAATCTGACCTATGCCTTGTAATCACTTAAAATCTATCTTTCTGTAGTTAATAAACTTGTTTTGTTGTTTTATCTAAACCAGTGTGTGTTTGGATTGAAGTATTCAGGAAATTTCATTTGATATAACAAGGTTTGTGCAACTAGGCAGCGGGTACAAGAGGCCAGGAGAGGATAATCCTTCCCAAACAGCCAGTTTGCCAACTTTGGAGCGCACCACCACTGAAAGGGCACCCTGGCCGTGGCCCAACCCATGCTCCGCCCTGAGGCTGCTCATCCTCTTCCTCAAGTCCCTGCCCTCCCTCCCCTTCTTCGTGTCCCTGCTCCACCCACATGGGGGCCTCATGGGAGGAGATGAAGAGGTGCACATGAGCAGTGAGCAGATGGCTGGCTGGTGGGGGGGGGGGTGGAGGAGGGAATGAAGAGATGTGAGTGGCTGGCTGGCCAGCAGGCGTGGCCTAGGGAAGGGGGTGAAGAGGCAAAATGGTGAGTGGCTGGCTGGTGGGTATGGGGGATTTGAGTGTGAAGATGCACGTGCAAGTGGTGAGCGGCTGGCTGGCAGATGCGGGGGGTAAGGGAGGGAACCTTGGGGGAAGAGGCTGAACAGGGTGGGGGAAGGGGCAGGTGGAGGGGTGGGCCTTGGGGCAGGGCCACGGTCTGGGCATACCCAGCTTCCCCAAATGGAGAAGTCACATGCTGCCATGTTTGTGCATATCATTTTCTATTAATGAAATGACAGACTTTCTATGTACTGTCCATAAGGATACTGGGCAGTACAAGATGCACATTTCTGGGTGGAAGTCTGGAACTGGGAATTTGCTGGTATCACTCTGTAATATAATTCAGCAGTGGCTATCTGAAACACTCTTACAGTAAAGCTGGGAGTAATTTATGTGCTGAAGGCTGTGTGAGAGCAGACCAGGAGTGGTTGCTCTCACAGCAAAGCAGGGTAAAAGACACCCCAGCCTGGAGAATTGAGGGGACACAGCTGTCCAACAGTCCAGATTATACCCTGGGGAATGTCACAATTGATTTAAGGAAAATGCCAAAAACTAATCAGATAATTTGCTTGAAATGAATAATTCAACTGGTTCCAGATACTCATTCTTCCCCTTGGGCTTCGATAGTTCTTAATTATTCCATTGAATTCATCCACTTTAACAGAGGATGGGATTTCTAGGGGGTTTTCAGCTCTCTGCAAATGTGAGCAAGAAACAAGAATAAAAAAGCACATTTAAAGACATGCCACTTTATCAGGGAAAGGGGTGAATAAAAAGTTAATATTCCTTTAAGACTCCTCTATATAGTTACAAGCCTGTGCTATCAGATGAGGGATAACTTACTGGAAAGCATTTAAACCCTTTGCAGGAATCATTAGTTGCTCTATAGAGGCAAGCAAGTTCTCTTTTCCCCATTAGGAGGCACAAAATCTTTTTTCACCGCTTAGATAATGTAGGTAGTGTGAGTAACATACAAAGGATGCTACAATAAGAAGGAAATTGCTTAGTCTATCTCTTTTCATAAGATGCTCTTGATGCATAAAGACTGATTACATGAAAAGTTAATTGAAATTATCAAGATATGAGTGGGGAGGAAGGGAAATAGTTGTCTCACAAACTAATTAGTATGGAGGGCACACTTAGTTCAATTATCGAATGAACAGTTTTTGAGACTGTTTTTGAAAATAAAACCTGGTCAACCCAAAGGAAAATCAAGCCAAAAGGATTAATGGCTGGTTTCCTGTGGAAAATAGATGGTGGCTACCTCTCCATGAGATCAAATCACAAACTGAAATATTGCTGTTGTTTCAGCTAGCAGAAGGTGTCCTACTGGGATTGCTGATCTCTGTACTCTAATGCTTGACGCAAGGAACAAAACAGATTAGCAACTATCTCCACAGGACTGATACATCTCTTATGTCTTATAGCTTTGCCTCACAGCTCCATTACTAGGTTTCTGGCAACTTATATTTACTACATGCCCTGCCATCATCAACTTCAAGTTGGTATGCAAGTTTTCCTCTCCAGAAATAGAGGAGTTTTTGGTTTCATATTTAAAATAATCTGTTGTTAGAAGGCTCTAATATATGAAAGACACTTTTTTAACACCAACATATATCGCTTTGGGCTAAACATTCAGGCATTATGTAACATGGAAAAAAAGGCCACTGTTTAAAAGTGATTAAATAAAATCAGGGAACTAGGTGGGCAACCACAAAAGTTTGGGATCAGACTGGGTCTCCTGAGTTTCCCCCCGCCACACACACACCAAAAAGGAAGCTTGCCCTCAGGTTGTCATGCAACTCAAATACTGTTTGGTTAATGTGCTACTATCATATTTTCATTAACTCAAGGAATCAGTAACTCTCTTCAGTTAAGATTTAAAGCTAAAATGAATAGAATTTTCCTTTTTTGTCAAGAGTATTAATTTCATTCTCTCTTCTTGGAAAACAACAAGACAACTATGTGTGAGGTTATATTGCCATATTTTTCACAAGTACCATCAACATGGAAAAAACAACTCATTTGGGCATGGCCAAATGGTGTTTAAATGGGTAAAAATCACAGGCCTAAATTTTAGAATTTTCAAATTTTAGAAATTTAATTTTAATTTTTGGGTGCCCAGCTTGAGATCCTTCAAGGGAGCTGGTTTTTCAAAGGATGCATGCTCTACACTTCTGAAAGTCAGGCTTCTTCCAGATATATCAACTTGGGCACCCAAAAATGAAGTCAATCAAAATCATTAATTACTTTTGAAAGTGTTGGTCACCTGTTCTTAGCGTGAATCTCTCCAAAATATGCCTGTCCAGTTCTCACCACTGTACATTATGTAGTCAACTACGCTTCTCCAAAGTAGATGTAAAATGCTATTGTTTACAACAACACACTTGATTCCTACGAACAATTAATTTTTTAGTTGAAATTGCACAAAAAGTGCATCAACAGAGGTGGTTTCCAAACAGTCAAAGAATGACAGACAAGTTCATTCCCTCTTCCATTTGTGCTGTTCAGTATCATGTTGTTCTAACTCAGGGACTATTCTGTTATAGAAACTGTGGTTTGTATACAACAAGTGCAGTAAAGAACTCTTTACCGGAAGAGAAATTAGTTTGCACTTGGGCTAAATGTTAAAGCATTTTTTAAACCTGAATCTAATATTTGAGGTAAAGACCTATACATGGAGAGGAACTGTAGAACACTGTTCTGACAAAGGAAATTAAAGGAGCTATGTGTAAGCGGGGGAATGGTCCCGCTATTGTGGGGAACTTTCCTGGCTTCTGCACTATCCCGGTGAAGTGGGCTAGCGAAAGGATCTGAGTCCTCGCTCCCACTTCCTTTACCCAGAGGCCTCCCTGCCCTTGAGGACTCCCCTCCCACTCTCCTGTCTGGCAGAGTCCTCGTAACCCCAACAAGGCTGGGCCCAGGATTCCTAGGGGGCTCGACTCCCAACCCTGCTGTGGTCACCTAGGACAGGGGCTAGGGTGTCCCCACTCCGGGGTACTCTCTCTGCACTGCGCACATCCCTGACCCACTGATCACATCATACAATTTAAAGCAAATACAAGTTATTTAATTAACACTTAATTTAAAAAAAGAATAAGGAAAAATGGGAAAGGTTACAGGAAAACACATCACCCTGCTCTGTGGCAGGGAACATCACAAACAGTGTCTCTGAAAGGTCAGGGCAGTTCACAGTCTGTTCCTTGTAGGTCCCAGGCCTCCTTCTCAGGTCCTGGCTGTGCTGCAGGGATGCTGTGGGTCGGACACTTGCTCTGGCGGTGGCCACACACTCTCAGGCTCTGGGTGGCAGGACCCTTCTCTCCAGCGTCACCCCCGCCCTGCCAGGGTTACAATCCCCCTCCCAGTCTGGCCTGCAGGGCCTCTTGGCTGAGGTATCTCCCTGCGCTGGGCCCACTGCCCGGGGTCCCCCTCGCTCTCTCCAGCTGCTCACCGCACCCGGCTCCGGACTGCTCCAGCTCCAGCTCCACTCTGCCTCAGCACGGCTGCTGCTGCTGCTCTGACTTCAGCTCCCTGGACTGCTTCTCTGGCCTCTCTGGCTCCAGTTGCTACCACTCTGCTCCCAGGGCAGGGCTGCTCTGCAGGCTGCTTCTGTGACTCTGCTCTGAGCTCTCATCTGCTTCCTGGGCTGCTTGTCTGGCCCCTCTGGCTCTGGTTGCTGCAGCTCTGCTCCCAGGGCAGGGCTGCTCTCTCTGGGCTGCGCTCTGGCTTTTTGGGCTGCAGCTCCGCTCCCATCAGCTTAGCTTGGGGCCCTGTTCTCTCCTTAGCTCGGCCCCACTCCATCTGACTCAGACAAATCCAGCTCACACGGAGGACAGGACCCCCCTGGCCTCCTGACTCCTTGATTAGCCTGCCCGCTCTGTCAATCAGGCTGACCTGGAGCACTGGCCTCTCCACATTGTTCCTGGAGACTGTCAGTCTCAGGCTCCTGATTTCCCATTGACCGCTCCCTTTTTAGTGCTGGGAGCTAGCAACCAAACACCCCCACTGAATGTTAGTAAGGGGGCAACAGTCCCCTTACATATGGACTCAGCATTAAACCCTGATCCTGAGATGGGATATGTGCAAGTGAGCCTTTATGCCTATATAGATTCTCACTGAAGTCCTAGGGATTCCACATGTGCTTAAGGGAACCCTTATGCCGATCCTGTTGCAGGTATGTGGCTTTAGTGCTCATGTTCCCAGTTCTTACAAGGTTCATAACTGAACCTCCATGATCTGGTGGAACTTGAATGAAGGGAATTTCAACAAATATTGGACCATGGGGGCGGAAAAACAAACTTTGGAAGAGTACAAAATAAATTAAAACTGCCTGGAACTCAAGGTTTGAGAAATCCACTGTGGGAAAAGGAGAAGTAATTAAGATGTAGTTGATGAGGTAACAAACCAAAACGCCTTCCAGCAAAATAAACAGGCAAAAGAAATCAATGTGCTTAAAGTAGAAGATTAAAAACCAAAATAAGAGGCCAACTGCAGTCTCTAAAATGGTGTACAGGAACATACCAGCAAAGACTCCTAAAGGCTTAGTTCCCTGCACGTGGAATTACCTCAACTTTCAGCACAAAGGACACATTGTCTTTCAGTGCAGTGTTATTCATTATTTGTATTACAGTAGCATTTGTCATTCAAACTGAGATTGGGGTCTCATTGTTCCAGGCACTTTACATACATCTCTTAAGAGACAGTTTCTGCCCCAAAACATTTATAATCTAAATAGACTAAAAGGTAGGAAAATAATGTATTAATATCCTCATTTAGGTAAGGGAAACTGAGGCATGGAAAGAGTAAATGATTTGTCTAAGGTCACAGATGATGCCTATCATAGCTAGGAACTGAACCCACTGAGGGTTGTGAGTTCAGTCCTTAAGGGGGGGCATTTAGGGATCTGGAGCAAAAATCTGTCTGGGGATTGGCCCTGCTTTGAGCAGGGGGTTGGACTAGATAACCTCCTGAGGTCCCTTCCAATCCTGATATTCTATGAAACTGAGACCCAGTCTAGTGGCACTTCCTCTCCAGTCTTTGCTATTAGGTTATTTTTTTCCACCTGCCTGTCAGTAATACTTGACTATAGGATTTGCCATACTGAATACATTTTACTTATATTCTTCAGCTTACTATTTGAAATCACTCCATCTGTTATCACAGGCCACATGGTTCTGTTTCCTGATTGGCTAAATGTATCTCTTACAATGAGGTTTCTGGTGGAAATACTCATGGAAAATCAGTTTAAAATTTGCTTTCTGTGAGTGGAAGCATTCATGATTGCAGTGCTCAATCCCACAAATCTCAAAGGAGAAAGTGAATATAAATGGAACACTGACACTACTCAACCAAATTTGTTTAAAAATTCAAATGATTTTCCCATCCTAGTTATTTACATGACACTATTAAAAACAAAAATTAAAACAAACACCTGCTCCTATGTTTAAGAAACAAGCAGATAGATAATAGGAAAAGAATAGCCAAGAGCATTAAGGAAGAGGATAACTACACACAAGACTAAAGGATGTACTGCCAGTGGTAATGGTGGTGAATATAATCAGTAGAGTCCCCTAGTATTAGGGATGAACGTTTGCCAAAATACAGCTTATCTACTTGTCCCAAATCTTCTTCTTATCCTTTAGGGCAGTGGTTCTTATTGGGGGTATGTAGAGATCTTCCAGAGGATACATCAACTCATCTAGATATTTGCCTAGTTTTACAACAGGCTACATAAAAGCACTAGCGAAGTCAGTACAAACTAAAATTTCATACAGATACTTGTTTATACTGCTCTATATACTGTACACAACAATGTCAGTACAATATTTATATTCCAATTGGGTTATTTTATAATTGTATGGTAAAAATGAGAAAAGAAGCAATGTTTCAGTAATAATGTGCTTGTGACACTTTTGTATTTTTATGTCCAATTTTGTAAGCAAGTATTTTTACAGTGAGGTGAAACTAGGGGCATGCAAGACAAATCAGACTCCTTCAAGGGGTACAATAGTCTGGAAAGGTTGAGAGCCACTGCTTTAGGGTATGTCTACACTGCATTTGGACACCCGTGGCTGGCCTGTGCCATCTGACTTGGGCTAAGGTGCTTGGGCAAAGGCAAGGGGCCATTTAATTGCAGTGTAGACGTTCTGGCTCAGGCTGCAGCCCAAGCTCTGGGACCCTCCCACCTTGCAGGGTCCTAGAGCCCAGGCTCCGGCTCAAGCCCAAATGTCTACACTGCAATTAAATAGTTCCTTAGCCTGAGCCCTATTAGCCCAAGTCAGTGGGCATGGACAACCATGGGTTTTTAATGGCAGTGTAGACTTACTCTTACGTACCTGCATTTATGCAGACTTATTGTACACCAGTTAAACTGAAATTAGCATCTTAGTATGGCTAGAAGAGACCCTTGAGCTAATCACAGATTTTAAATGGAGATGTGAAACAATTTGGTTGTCGTGTCCATCCCACTATTAGTTCAGTGTTGTTTACTGAGTTCATTCCTGGTTTTTTTTGTCCTGTCAGTTTTTTAACTGACTTATTTGATGGGGCTTCCACCATTTCCCTATGGGAGTATTGTGACAGAAACTAATAAGCATGCTTGGAGCTGCTTTCAGAATTCCCTCAGAACTGCCTACTTATATCAGGCTGTAGGCTGAGCACACCAGTTCTTCAAGCCAGCCTTAGGAACATGAGACTGATTTAATGGTCTAAACTTGGCTTTCTAGAATTCTGCTACATCACTGCAAAGCCAAAAACGTAACACCAGCATGAGGTAGCTTAAACAGACTACATCGTTGGGCATGGTCCAAAACTATTGACTTTCACAGACTTTGAATCAAACCCTGAAGTTGCAGGTCCCAAGATGGTTCAGACCCATTAGAATTCAAAACAACTATTAATACTATGTATTCCCACATTTTCAATTCTCTAAACTATCAGATTTTCTTATGTGCTTAATTATGTCAAATGTAATTAAGATTTCTAGGTTACATAAAATTAATCCCAGAGACTATGTTCTGAAGCTATATTGGTATAAATGATTAATGATTCACATTTTAAAAAAACCACATACATACACTAAGAAGTTTTCCCCTGTAATCAGTGAGTTAATTGCTGAGAGACTAATTACTTATATTGAATAGACAGTTATACATTAAAATGGAATAATTCATACACTGACTATTAAACGTGTGTAATGAAGCTTTCAAGTCTTTGCCTAACTAAATCTGATTGTAAGAACACAATAGATAGAAACTTATTGTAGAAGATGAAAGGCTATGGCATGTTACAAAGCAAAATGATGCTTCTAATCATCCTTGAGTAATGATAATACATTTCAATACACACAGTTGGGTAATTAAGGTAACATCTCATGCTCTGTGAAATCTTCTGTTTGACCTGCTGTTGGTTTTGCAAATGCCACATAATTTCCAAATGTCAATCATCCTTTTAGAAAAAGGCCTATTATCTCATCCAGTTTTTCCTTCTATGATTTAACTCTCATCTACCTGCTGTGGAAAATATTTTACCTTCCTTTGGAATCTATTCTTTCCTCTCTCACTTGCTTTTTTCCTTTATTCATTGATTGGAAGGGACATTTTTCTTTAAAATATTCATCTCTGCTGTGCATTGGCCGGAGGGGAGGGGGGATATTAGTAAATTTAAAATTGCTTGAGAAAACATACCTATAGATTTAAAGATTCAGCTTCCTTTGAAAGACATATAGTTTAATTTAATCTGAGCATCTCTCTCTGCTGGACATAATGGGAACTGGTTTTGGTGTATTTATTGGTTTTTAGTTTTGTAGTTTTGGTTTCAAACTTTTATCTGCAATGGAAAGTTAGATTGTGTGTTTGTAACAAATGTCAACCCCCATTTAACACACAGTAGACAAGGAAGGTGGTGTTTAAAATCCTATCAGCTGTTTGTATTAGATCCTAAGATTAACTGTGAATAGTTGACTTGATTATATGCATGACAGTCCTATCTATGCTGAGTACTATATCAAACCTAACCTTGTGCTAGTGAACCACACTACAAGCATTCAGTTCTTTGCAAAATTTTACATAATAACAAATGACAGAAATATCCAATACTAATCAGGTACATTAAATAATCTACCTCATCTCAGTTCTACCCCCAAATCCAACGAATCAGCTTACCTGCAATGCAAATACCCATTTGCATGGAGGAAAAAATACAAATATTAAAATATATTATAAAGGATGCCACAAGAAAATTTTTCCCACCTAAGAAAATCATCCAATGACATAAGAAACTAACCTTTTGCAGTTCAGTATGTAAAAGGCCCTGCTACCCCAATTGTTGCATAATTATCATTTGCACTCTGAGGGCATGGAATACTGATGGGCTTGCACATCCATTCTGCTGTTGATTAGTTACAACAAAATTAAAACTTTGCAAATGGGGCTTTCTAAAAATCCCTTACTGAGCAGAGGCAGAAGCGGGAGGGGAGCCTCTCCTGCCTATAGGCAAGCAGGCTGCCCACACCCCTACGCAGCTACCACAACTGCCAATCATGGAGGCAGGCACCCTCAGCTGCAAGCAATAAAGGAAGCAAAGCCTACTATAAAAGGGGAGAGCTCAGCGAATGAAGGAAAGTAGGAAGGCCTGGAATAGTGATGGGGAAACACACTGCATCAGGCTGTCTCCAGAAACATGGCCCAAGGGGACTAAATCTAAAGCAGACCACTAGGCCTAATGAGAGACCAGGACTAAGAACTGCCCTGACCTGGGGCGAACAAAAGAAAGCCAGTCAGGGGGCAGTAGAGACACTCTGAAAGACCACATCAAGGACTACTGACAAAGGCATTGCATGATAATAAAAAGAAAAGGCCTGAAAATACTTATTGCATTGGCTTTGGGATGAAAGGTAGCAATGGAGAAAAAGGATTCTTTAACTGTGCAAAGAACCCAGGAGCCTTTGAGAAGAATCTGAATCATGGACCCACAGGTCATATAACTGATTCTAAGTTAGGTTTCTGTTTGGTGTAAGAACTCCTCCAATATTCAAAAGGGTTAGAATGCAGCTGTTTCTGAAAGAAGTTCAGAGATTTATTTATGTGAGCGAAGACAGTATATCATCATACAATAGTACATATCTCACTGCACTTCTTGATTCCTTTTGCCCTTTACATTGGGTCATGATTCTTCACCACACCTTCCGGTCCATGGCATGGGTCTGTGAGTTCCAGTCCTTTTCTCCTCAAACTTCTCTTGACAGAAAGTCTTTCCATCATATCCTCAGTCTTCCACATCCTTTCTTGCTGTCCTCTTCCTTCCATTCTTTCTTTGCTGGTCATTCTTCTCCTGTTCTTATCACTTTTTCAGCCCACTTCAACTGTGCACAATCTGGCCTATCTTCCTCCTAATTTCTTCCATGCGCACGCTGTCTACCTTCCACATATCTACCATCCTCCTCTGTGTATTTTCTACTACTAGTATCTTTTTTTCCTTCCATCTCTGTAAGACCCATTGTTTCCAAACCATAGAGCAGGAAGGGATAAATACATGCAGCATACACTTTCCCTTTCAGTTTGTTACTTAATTGCCAGTCCGACAATACTCCTTCCTACCTTTCCACTGCCGCGCATACACATTGGGGTTTTCTTCAATTCTCCCAATCGCTTTCCAATGGCATTAAGTGTAGTTCTGACATACACAAATTCTTTCTTCTGATTCAGTTTCTCTCTTGAAAATTCAACTAATAGCTCTTCTGACACTTTCCATACTTGCATAACTTCAGTTTTATTTGTTTATCTTCAAACCATGATCTTTAAACACAGATTCCCACTCTGATACCATATTTTCCAAATCCACTTAATCAGCCAAAAAGACCAGATCATCAGCATACATTAGTTTTCTCTGTGGCTCCACAGGCTTGGTTCTCCTACTAATTAACTTCATAACTAGGATAAAGAGAAGTGCACTCAGCACACTCCATTGTCTCAATCCCACCATCACCTCAAAACTCCTTGAAATACCATGTACTGTTGAGCTCTTGACCTTTGATACAGTTCCACTGTCATCTCCACTTCAGGCCCCGCTCCGATCCATTTCAGTACTCCAAACACCAGCTCTCATAGAACCAAGTTGTATGCTTTCTCAAGATCAGTGAATGTCACATAGCAATTATGCCCTCCATTTATCATTCTTTCAAACTTCTGTATCATTGCAAATATTGTGTTTATAGTACTCCTTCCCTTCCTAAAGCCACATTGCTCCTTTCCTATATTTTCTTCCATCTTGCACCTCCAAAACTATCAAGGATTTTGAGAGGCTGACTTAACAGAGTGATACACCAATAGGTGTTCAGATTGTTTGCAGCACCCTTACCCTTCCAAAAAGGCACAATCAACCCATTCTTCAGTCATCTGGTATCCTAGCTTGATCCCAGCAAGCATATAGTAATCTATGAAGCCATGTGCTCTAGTATCTCCAACTGACTTGATCATAGCAACTATTATCTCATGTTTCTCAGAATCTTCATCTTATGCAGAGCTTCTACTTCCTGTACAGATACCATCTGAGGCTTCTCCATAAGTGTCAGTAGTGCTTGCACTTGCAACTCAGTTTTCTCACTTAACAGCATTTGGAATTTTGTTCCCCATACCTCTACCACCTACTTAGTCACCCAGCAGTTCCCTTCCTTCACTCAAAGATTTTGTCATATTTTATGTTTCATTGTTTTTTTTCTGCCAGACTAAAAACAAACTTTCTGACATCTTCCTTCAGCTTTCTGTATAATTCCTCTACGGCCTCCATTCTTGCCATAGCAACTGCCTTTTTAGCCTTCTTTTTTTGCCTGCTTGTATGCATTTTTTATTTTAATGATCACAACCTGCTTTCTCAAATTCTTTGAATAATTCATTCATTTTTAACTTCTCTTCTGCATCAGACTGCCCCCACCAGGTTATTCTCTTACCATTCTGTGACAGGGATCCCAGTGGGGACCAACTGTGGTCACTCAGTTAGGGTGAACTGCAAAGAATGGGGCAGACAATCCCCAAAACTGGTGGATATTCCAATACTTAGATTTACCAAACCAGCATAAAACAGCTTCTTTATTGCCTTACTGGTTACTTAGAAGTCCAAACAATACAGTTCCCTTAAAGTGATCCAGCCTCAGCCTGTATCCAAGTACCTACGTCAAATATGATGATTTCTGAAAATCTTATTTCATCATATAAAAAAGGTTCTACCAATCCCAGAGGATCGGACACATTACCTCCCAGGTTAATGAATGTTTCAGATCTTACTCAAATACATGCTACAGCCAATTTTTATTAACTAAAATTTATTAAAGAATGAGAGAGTATGGTTAAAAATTCAATATACATACAGCCATGAGTTCAAATCTTAAGATTCAGATTCATAGCGGAGATGGTGAGCTTTGTAGTTGCAAAGAGATTTTTCAGAAATAGTCCATAGGTTATAGTCCAATATTTATATTTCAGAGCGATCCAGTTAGAACTGGGATCTCAGTCTTTGTGACTTAGGCTTCTCCTGCATGAAACCTCAAGCAGATCTGAGATGACAGAATCAGGACCCAAGACTCTTTTTATACGGTGTTCTAGCATTCACTTGACCACACAGTCCTTGGTAAATAATAGGGTTTTGATATAACCTTCTGCTTCCTAAACACCACCAGTAATTAGTTACACAAATGAACGTAGGTCAATTTATCCATTAGGCAGTCTATTACAAACTTTGAAGAGACATATAGACAATGACATAATTTCACCCAAGAGTCATCTAAATGTTAATATACCCTTTTGATATCAGAATGAATAGTTATAATGACAGACAGGAACAATCTTTTTATGGGTAGAAACTAAGATACACACAATTAGTATTACTTCTTACAATATAGGTTTGCATTTCAAAGTTCTAGCCTATTTAGCATGAATGGCCCTAATTATCATTTGCATACCTTTCTAACATGACTTTAAAGGTGGGCTTTGGGTCATTCAGCCTGCAAGCTGTTTAACTCTTTCTGGCCATGAGTTATATTTTGTATAAGATTTGCTGCAATTATATAGCAGTAGTAGCAACAATGGTTTGCATGGTTATATTTTAATTAGACAATGTCACACATGCGTTGTGCCACACGTTGCCTTGATTAAACATTCTGTAATCTTTCTCCATTCTTCCTCCACTGTCTTCATTGTCATTGGCAAAGCATGAATGCCTTTCTTTACCTTCCCACAGAACTCCTCATTTCGCCTTCTCTTTATATAACCACCAACACACGTTCATCCTCAATTTCATTATCTTTCCTGTTTTCTCAGGGATGCAGTCAGATTTTAGCTATTAATATTGTTCTGCCACAGATTCACTCAGGATAAGTATAACCTTTACCTCTTTGATCATTTAAAATAAATTATAGATGGCATGGGAGGTGGGAAGTTAGCCAGCGGATGCTTTATTTCTAAATGTAAACCCGATTCCGGTGCATTACACCCACCAGTCATTTAATTTTTGAAAAGCAGATGTACTGCATGATTTTGTTTAATCACAACAGCTTTCTGATATCTTCTGTGAACCTGCTATTCAGTTTAAACCTGTCCTTGACATCAACAGCAATGCCAATTTTCTGATATGATTTAAAGAGACAGGGCACATACAGTAACATTCTGGTCATTTAGCTAACTTCTCTCGATTCCGTGGAAGTACCTCAAAGATGTCAAATATTAAGAGTACCATACAGGTAAGCAGTCAGAGTAAAATGATGCATCTATTTTTTTCAGAAATCTTAAATAGTCTATATTTGCTGCTCTGTATTTACCAATATAATTTACTGTAAGCATTATGTCGATCGTTACCAGCAGTGAAATCTTGGCTCTGTTAAATCAATAGGGCATTTGTTATGGACTTCAATGGGATTAGTTTGTAACCTAGGGGGTTCTGAAAGGGAAGACTATGGATAAAAGTCAGTATTGGGAAGCATGGCTTTCTCTTTCTCCATTCACTGCAAGCTGAGAATATGTGACATGGACAGAAATTGTTTGGCGAGTTTCATAAATCATTTGGAAGAATTAGAACAAGTGAGATGTGGTTTTCCTCAGAGGAACAGAGAAGTCAGTGACTGGAGCACTGCTCTTCCTCAAATTCTTTTGCTCTGATTTTGCCTTAGTCTTCACTCCCTTTGTTCCAGGTCACATTGCTTATGTTGTGTTCAAAATATGTTGTAGAAATTAGGATGGGAGAGCCTTCCCTCATATGTTTTGCCCTCACCATCAATCCCTACAGTAAGTTATTCTAATTATAGAATTGGTTAAGTTATTGTTCACAATTAGAGATGGCTGAAATTTTTCAGATTTTGATGAAAAATTCTTTTTTTTAAACCAGATTATAGATCTGTAAGATTTTGACAAAAATTTTCCTCATGAGGATACTCAACGCCCTTTGAAATCAATTGGTTGATGCTGTCTACTGGAGTTTCACTGTTGATTTCAAGGGAATCCAGGCTAGGCCCACTAGGAGTTGATCACCACCTTGCGGGCTTAAGCACTGTCATCTGAATTTTCAAAAGTAAATGATAATTTGGGTGCTTCTGGATTTTACAGGTTTACTCAGAGACATCTTCAGGTTTGTACCAACCAAGGGTGACATTTTCAAATATTCCTAAGGCCTAGATCCTCAAAGCAATTTATGTGTTGAGAGATAGATGTCTAAATACTGTGACGTTGCGGTCTATATCAGGGGTCGGCAACCAGTGGCTCGCGGCTCGCCAGGGTAAGCACCCTGGCGGGCTGGCCCGGTTTGTTTATCTGCCGCATCGGCAAGTTCGGCCGATCGCGGCTCCCACTGGCCGCGGTTCGCGGTCCCAGGCCAATGCGGGAGGCAGGAAGCGGCGCGAGCCGAGGGATGTTCTGGCCACGGCTTCCTGCCTCCCGCATTGGCCTGGGACCGCGAACCGCGGCCAGTGGGAGCCATGATCGGCCAAACTTGCCCACGCGGCAGATAAACAAACCGGGCCAGCCCGCCAGGGTGCTCACCCTGGCGAGCCACGAGCCACCGGTTGCCGACCCCTGGTCTATATAGTTTTATAAAAAATATGCTAATATTAATAATATAATGTAACTGGAATATGCTTTATGCAAAAGGTCTCTTGTAAGGTATTATTACAAAGCTTATAATTTACTCAGTGTGATTATCCTATTTGTATAAATGTACCACTCTTGTATCTGAAACTAGAAATATGAAATATAACTCTGAGGGCCTATTGTAAATATACAAAGAGTGGGCCATTAATGGTGGTTTGGAATCTTGATGACTCCCATTAACCAGGACAACTGTCTGCAGATGGGTGTGTTTTACCTGTAAGTCTTCCTGTATACGTGTGTGCCGGAAAGTGGGAAATAAATTTTTGCAGTGACATGTGGAATCCATCTTTAACCTGGTGTCATTCCATTGAGAAGGAGGGGGTGGGAACCCAGAGAGGGACAAAGGATTTCCGCCTTATGCAAAAGATATATAAAGGGGTGGAACAGAACAAAGGGAGGAGAGGAGCCATCATGAAGAATCCCCTAGCTACCACCTGAGCTGGAACAAGAGCTGTACCAGGGGAAAGACTTGTGCCCAGGCCTGGAAGGTGTCCAGTCTGAGGAAAAAACTTACACATAATCTCACCCTCAGAGATGCTTCAGTATTTAGTTTGATTAGACGTAGATTTGCACATTTTATGTTATTTTGCTTGGTGACTTACTTTGTTCTGTCTGTTACTACTTGGAACCACTTAAATACTACTTTCTGTATTTAATAAAATCACTTTTTACTTATTAATTAACCCAGAGTATGTATTAATACCTGGGGGAGCAAACAACTGTGCACATCTCTCTATCAGTGTTATAGAGGGTGAACAATTTATGAGTTTACCTGTATAAGCTTTATACGGGGTAAAATGGATTTATTTGGGTTTAGACCCCATTGGGAGTTGGCCATCTGAGTGTTAAAGACAAGAACACTTCTGTTAGCTGCTTTCAGGTAAACCTGCAGCTTTGGGGCAAGTAATTCAAACCCTGGGTCTGTGTTGGACCAGATGGGAGTGTCTGGCTCAGCAAGACAGGGTGCTGGAGTCCTGAGCTGGCAGGGAAAGCAGGGGTAGAAGTAGTCTGGGCACATCAGGTGGCAGCTCCCAGGGGGTTTCTGTGATCCAACCCATCACAAATACTATTGAGGATCTAGGCCTACAGGACTTAGAAACCTAAGTCCCATTTTCAAAACCATGGGTGCCACTGTTAAGAAAAGAATAATAGGTATTCATGTCCGTAATTTACTTGTGAACAAGTGGTTAAAGGATCAAGCCTGTGATTTTTAAAATAGAATAGAGATTTCAAAAGTCAGCTTTTTAAAGAAATCTCCTGCTGAACAAAGTAGCGCTGTCTTTAAAAAAGAAAGGGGGAGGGGGAGAGCCCCAAACCTATTTAACAGGAATAATGTCATCTGAACTGTTTGTCAGAAGTTCCATCTGGTACGATATTAAATACGGTACTACACATGTTTAACTTATCTGGGCCCTTATCTAAAACCCACTGAAGTCAATGGGAATTGTTCTGTTGATTTCAGTAGGCTGTGAATTGCACCAAAACTGAAACAGAGTCTCTTAGTGCAATTCTGTGATTATTTCCAAGGACAATATAAAAAAGGGGGATTAAAAAGTTCTGGTTCTTCTATGCACCTTCTAATATCTGCTTAATTTTGCACTTTTGAGAATGCTTAAATAATGAGAATGCTCATGTAACCCTTCTGCCTGTCAGAGTTGGCAGCAACAAGAGCCGGGTTCAGTATCTACGTGTTCCTTTTCAATAACACAATGCAAAACCGGCTCGAGCCCCCACTCAGTGACCTGGGACAATTACATACCACCCCCTGGGTGCCTCTAAGAGGCAATACTTCCCCTCTCACAAGCACAGAGTCTGAGCGTAGCAAAAACCTTTTAATAAACATAAGTTGGGCAGTGTCCTTTTCCCTCAGGGTCTTAAGTATAGCAACCCAAAAGTCACCCAACTCACAGTTGCTGTCCTTGGTCAGTGCAGCCCGAAGTTCATCTCCAGAGCTTACCTTCCAGCCTGGGTGGAAGGGAGGAGGTATGGAGGCACCTTACACTCTCTGCTGCTCAGGCCCTCTACAGCCAATTGCCACACCTCTCTGTGGTGTCCTTCTAGCCTCTCCACCAGCCACTCACCAATGTGTCTTCAGGGCCCCCACTTAACACAGCTCTTAGTGATTTCAGCTGTTAGTAGGGGAGCCTCACTGCTGGTGCACCTGCATAGTCATCTTGTATCAGAACCACCATCTCAGAGTAGGTCTAATGCTTAGGCCTAGGTATCAGTGATTTCAGCTCTGCAACATGTAACAAGACTCTTACTTGAGTCTAAATTAGCTCTGTTATTACACGGTAAAGAAAGGAAGGATCGGGGGGGCAGGAGCGATAAAGCATTGTTATCTTGGTTATATGAATCAAGGACAGTAGAACTGTACTTGGCATTCTATGACTGAGGGACTCACCCTCAACTAAGCAGCATGAGCTGGGCAAAAGACATGGGTTCCAAAACCCAGTGAATTGAGAGAGGTTGGACACAGGCATTTGTACCCAGTAGTATGTCGCCCCTGCCCCCCCCCCACACCCCCTCCGATCCTTCCAATAACAAAGAGACTGAGGATCGCACAGCAGCCAAAGTGACCATATGGGCAAGCCGTCCCATCTTGCTAGGCAGGATGGGTGTGCCCATGCAAACAAAATCAGCCCCTGAAGTCCTTTTCCACAGCTCACCACCAGATGTCAGGGGAGAGCTCGTTCTGACTCTGCTTACACTTAAACAGATTCTAACTGATCCAGATCTTGCAGTTTTGATTAGATCACAATAAATTGTCAGGTAAGTGGATCCCAGGAAATACCGTGTAAGTGCTATTATTTATTTTTTTTAAACAAATCCTTCATTGCTATTTTTCCCTTAAGCCACCACAAATTTACATATACAGTTTGTGCTGAAGTGGGCTCTTGGTTACCACTGTGCTAAAACTCCACTACCAACCTGAATGGAAGGTTCTTTGTAATTTCACTAAGGCCTGGTCTACACTAGGACTTTAATTCGAATTTAGCAGCGTTAATTCGAATTAACCGCGCACCCGTCCACACCAGGAAGCCATTTAATTCGACCTAGAGGGCTCTTTAGTTCGAATTCGGTACTCCACCCCGACGAGGGGAGTAGCGCTAAATTCGACATGGCTATGTCGAATTAGGCTAGGTGTGGATGCAAATCGAACTTACTAGCTCCGGGAGCTATCCCACACTGCACCACTCTGTTGACGCTCTGGACAGCAGTCCGAGCTTGGATGCTCTGACCAGCCACACAGGAAAAGTCCCGGGAAAATTTGAATTCCTTTTCCTGTCTGGACAGTTAGAATCTCATTTCGTGGTTGGACATCGGGGCGAGCTCAGCAGCACCGGCAGCGATGCAGAGCTCTCCAGCAGAGGAGTTCATGCAATCTCTGAATAGAAAGAGGGACCCAGCATAGACTGACCGGGAACTCTTGGATCTGATCGGTGTGTGGGGCGAGGAGTCTGTGCTTTCGGAGCTGCGCTCCAAAAAACGGAATGCAAAGACCTACGAGAAGGTCTCCAAAGCCATGAGAGACAGAGGATACAGCCGGGATGCAACGCAACGCCGCGTGAAAATCAAGGACCCCAGACAAGGCTACCAAAAAATCAAAGCAGCAAACGGACGCTACGGAGCCTGCCATCACTGGCCCACCAGTGACCATGGACTCTGACGATGGGACAGTGTCGACGGCCAGTTCCTCGGCGATGTTCGCGGACGGGGAAGCTGAGGAAGGGTTTGTGGAGGACGAGGCAGGTGACAGCGCTTACAACGCTGGTTTCCCCGACAGCCAGGATCTCTTCATCACCGTCACGGAGATCCCCTACCAACCGTCCCTGGCCATTAACCCAGATCCTGAATCAGGGGAAGGAGCAGTCGGTAAGTGCTTTAACCATGTAAACTTTTATTCTTAATATAACAGGAATCTGAAGTATGTGAAAAGGAGGTCTCTCTATATATGGGGATAGAACAGAAATCCTCCTGGGAGATCTCCATGAAGCTCTCCTGAAGGTAATCGAAAAGCCTCCGCAGGAGGTTCCTGGGGAGAGCTGCCTTATTGGGTGCTCCGTGGTAGTACACTTTTCCGCGCGAGGCTTTCATGAGGTACTCAGGGAGCATTGCCTCCCCGAGCACGGCTGCATAGGGCCCTGGTTTGTGCTGGCTTTCACGCAGCATGCGCTCTCTATCTCCTTCAGTGACCGTCCTCAGGGTGATCTCGCTCGGAGACTCCTGCATCTAATTAGGGGAATTACTGTAATGTTACGCCTGGTCCAAAGTATTTTAAAAAAATCTCCGGACAGACGGCATAGCACAGACTCAGCACGCTGCTGCGTGACGAGCGTAACGGAAACCCAAAGAATCAAATGGACGCTCATGGAGGGAGGGGGGACTGAGGATGCAAGGTATCCCACAGTTCCTGCTGTCTCCGAAAAGGATTTGCATTCTTGGCTGAGCTCCAAATGCTTCTAGGGTCAAAAACAGTGTCCGCGGTGGGTCAGGGCATAGCTCGGCAATTTACGCAGCCCCCCACCCACCCCCAGAAGTGAAAGGGAAAACAATCCTCTCTTGACTCTTTTACATGTCACCCTATCTTTACTGAATGCTGCAGATAGACGCGATGGTGCAGCACTCAACACCAACATCCTTGCTCCCCCCACGCTTTGGATGGCTGATGGTACAATAAGACTGATATCCATCGTCATCATCAGCCTATTGGCACATGGGGCAGTGCAAAAGGACTGGTAACCATGCTGACTAGCATCTGTTAGGTCGATCAAGGGCACCTGGCCCTAATTTTTCCTGGTAGATGGTACAGTATGGCTGATAACCATCGTCATCATAGCAACAGGGGGCTGAGCTTCATCAGCCCCCACCCTTCATGTGTAAAGAAAAGATTCAATTGTCCCTGGACTAGCAGCAGGATGCTGGGCTCCTCTCCTCCACACTCCTTAATGTCCTATCTGGACTATCATAAGCAACTGGAGGCTGCCTTCCACTCATTTCTCACTAACAAGTCACTGTGTCTTATTCCTGCATTCTTTATTACTTCATCACACAAGTGGGGGGACAATGCTATGGTAGCCCAGGAAGGCTGGGGAAGAATGGAATGAACAGGTGGGGTTGTTGCAGGAGCACCCCCTGTGAATAGCATACAGCTCATAATCTATGCAGGATCTGACACAGAGCAGCTGTGCTCTCTGGTTCTCTGATACAGTGGTTCTCTAGTACACTTGCCCATATTCTAGGCAGGACTGATTCTATTTTTAGATACCAAAAAGGAGGGATTGACTCAGGGAGTCATTCCCAATTTTGGCTTTTGCGCCCCTGGCTAAGAGCAGCCAGGGGCACTTATGACAGCAGCAAATGGTGCAGTGCAAAAGGACTGGTAACCATGCCCATCTTATTACCAATTTATGGTATGGTAGATGGTACAGTATGGCTGGTAACCATCTCTGCTGTCATGCAAAAGCAAAAGCATGCTGCTGTGTAGCGCTGCTGGACCGCCTCTGTCAGCGGCATCTAGTACACATACGGTGACAGGCACAAAAGGCAAAACAGGCTCCATGGTTTCCACGCTGTGGCGTCTGCCAGGGCAATCCAGGGAAAACGGGCTTGAAATGATTGTCTGCTGTAGCTTTCCCGGAGGAAGGGATGACTGACGACATTTACCCAGAACCACCCGCGAAAATGGTTTTTGCCCCATCAGGCACTGGGATCTCAACCCAGAATTCACAGAGACAGACTAGACTGTGTTCATTGTTCGCAAAAAATTATCTTTGCAAGGAATTCACTCCCTTTTTCCCATCACACAGCTTCGACTGTCTCCAGACCTGCCACAGCATCCCCCTCACAGAGGCTGGCAAAGATTAGGCGGCGAAAGAAAAAGACACGGGACGAGATGTTCACTGAACTTATGGGGTGCTCCCGAGACAAGGCGGACCAGCAGAGCCAGTGGAGGGAGACCCTCTCTCTGTACCAGCGCTCACACAGCGAACGGGAGGAGAGGTGGCGTGAGGAAGACAAGCAGGCGACTCAAACGCTGCTTGGACTAATGAGGGAGCAAACGGACATGCTCCTGCGCCTTGTGCATGTTCTGCAGGACCTCAGGCAGGAGGACAGAGCCTCCCTGCAGTGTATCTGCAACCACCCTCCCCCGCCACAAAGTCCCATACCCCCCTCACCCAAAATAACCAGAAGGAGGGGCCCCAGAGGCCATGTAAACTGTCACTGCACCCCAGCACAGTGCTCAAGTACCCAAAAGCTCTCATACCCTAAATTTTGAGAAGTCCTTTCCTTCCCACCTCACCCAAGCCCCCATCCCAGTTTCATCCCCTAACTATCTAGTTGATAATAAAAAATACTTTTCTGTTAATTACTGTTTCCGTCATGTTCTTTTAGAGGAGACTGTGTTTGAAGGGGGGGAAGGGGGTTGGTAATTTGACAGGACAATCACCTTTACCATGGTACAGACATGGGGGCAGGATCAGCAGCAGGTCACACACACACTGCAGTGAGTACGCACCCTGGTCAGTATGGGAGGTGGTTTGCAGGTTCTCTGTGGGTGGGGGGGTACGTGACTTTGTAGCAGGGGAGGGGGGTTACAGATCTCATGCAACGGTCCCTGTCCTGGACCACAGAGCCACGCAGCAGAGGAATCTGTATCCGTCCTCCCCCGCCAAAAGGCCACATAGCCCCCGCACACAGAGTCCCAAAAAGGAGGGATGGCAGGCTCCGTGAAACATCCAGTCCGGCACTGCAGACCGCTCTGGGAGCAGGAGCCTGTCATTCCTCGAGTTTACAGGCGGTCTTTACATCACTGCACACCCTACCCAGCACAGTCCGTGTCCCAGTTTCAACCCTGTAACGCAAAGTCATCAATAAAGAAACCTTTGTAAAGTTACAGTGGAACATGTATTTTATTTTTAAACATGTGTTGGAAGTTGGGGAAGCGGGGTGGGTGGGGTATGTAACTGCAGATGATAGTCAACAGTCACTTGGTAAAGAAACAGGGGCAGGTTCAGCTTCTTTGTAAAGAAACTGAACAGTCACAGGTCACGCTGCTCACTGCTCGCTGGTACTTGAAGAGTTCCTTGTCGCTGTGCAAGGCGCCTGCACAGAGCTTCACGAGCCGGGGCATTAGCGGGTAGGCTGGGTCCCCTACGATCACTATAGGCATCTGCACATCCCCAAGACTTATTTTGTGGTCCAGGAAGAAACTACCTTCCTGCAGGCGTCTAAACAGACCACAGTTCCTGAAAACACGCATGTCATGAACTTTGCCTGGCCACCCGACGTTGATGTTGGTAAAACGTCCCCCATGGTCCACCAGTGCTCGCAGCACCATTGAAAAGTAGCCCTATTTCTCAGCAGCTGACTGTGGAAGAGGTGGACGATAAGGTGCGAGGAGTTGACAACGGCCATAACTGCAGCGGGATCCGTGCTCAAAGTGCTGTGGCGTCCACGCTGTCACTGAGCAGAAAAGTGCACGAACAGATTGCCCGCAGGCGCTTTCAGGGAGGGAGGGAGGGCGTGATTGACGGTTGAATGATGACAGTTACCCAAAACTACCCTCGACACATTTTTTCCCCCAGCAGGCATTGGGGGCTCTACCCAGCATTCCAATAGGCAGCGGGGAGTGCGGGAATTGTGGGATAGCTTCCCACAGTGCACCGCTTCCAAAGTCGACGCTGGCCCCGTTACTGTGGACTCACACAGTCGAACTAGTGTATTTAGTGTGGATACACAACTTCGACTTCATAAGGTCGATTCCACAAATTCGAATTAAGTTGATTCGAAATAGTCTTGTAGTGTAGACATACCCTAAGATTATGAAATCTACAGAAAGAAAGAAACAGAGAGAGTCCTGTCTATGAATAAAGACAAAAGATTGTTTTGGTATATCTTGGAGTGCGAAGAGATACTTTCACCTAGGAGGCAAATTGGCATTGTGTCTGTTTCATGAAAAGAAAATCACATCTAACCTGGCTGTAAAGCATGGCAAGATTCTTGAGTGAGCAAATCTTTACCAGACATGTAATTAAGTCTAGACTTTGGAATGCATTTTATGATTTGATTTGATGTAACCATTTGGTCCCCACATTGATACTTGCTATTGATTCTCTGTGCCTTGTTAAACAAATTTATATTTGATTTTACTATGAACAAATCTAAGTGCTGTGTGTTAGGCAGAGCAATAATCTGGTAAACTGTGGTATATATTGTTTCTTTGGAAGCAGCGAATTGGTTAATGGTGCAAGTTTCCAGTGGACCAGGGCTGGATACTCCAAGAAGATGCTTGGAAAGCTCAAGGCCTGGAGTGTGCCTACTGTTAACTTGCATAGTAACAGCAGGGCGTGCAAGACCTGAGGGAGGGGGGTAATGCTTATGTTGCCAGCGGCGACACCAGGCACCAGCGCTCCAACCGTGTGCCTGGGGCAGCAAACCGCGGGAGGCGCCCTGCTGGTCCCTGTGAGGGTGGCATGCCTCCGGGAGGTCCACCGGTCCCGCGGATTTGGTGACTGCCATGCTTGGGGCAGCAAAATAGCTAGAGCCGCCCCTGTATGTTGCCTATGGAATTGGGGAGCTGATCCACAGCAGGCACAGACAAGGCTTCTGCACACTAAGGGCAGGTTATAGGGACATGCCTCACAGCTCTGGCTCCCCCTGGGGAAGCGTCACACAAGGTCACAAAGCAGGTCAGTGGCAGAGCTCAAAATACAAACCTGACAAGACTCAGTTGTCATCCACTAGACTGCATTAGACAGCAAGTGTAAAAGGAGCAACATTTTAATATTGCTGCTTCATGTACTGTACTGCTCTGAAAAGCAACTTCACAAGAATGGCATTGCGGACTGTCATGTTTACCTTTCAGTTTGGACATGTTCCATTTATAAGTACAACTGTTTTTTTTCCTCCTTTCTTTCCTACTGACATTTCTACAATCTCAACATGGGATTTGAGATTTAGATTTTATTTTTTTTAATCTTGATGATGTACAAGAGAAATGGGGGCATAAGTTGCTCTGTACTTTTTAGACCCGGGAAAGGTCTTTCAAGTAAGAAGGGGGCATTTTTACATAGTCACTTTTCAAAGTAGAACTGCATTTTAAGGGGAATATGAGATGAAACAAAACCTTGCCACACTTCTTTGATACTGTTACCTTTTAGCAGCTCTTGAGTGTAAAACTGGAATGGGAATAATCTACTTGAAAGTACTAATGTCATCCAACAGCACACAACATCAGAAAATCTACCCTTCCAGAATCAATTAGTTATTTATCTTCCTGCTTCATCTATCATAAAGTGAACTTTACAGAAAGAAGGGATCATCTTTAAAATTCATATCTATTTAAAAATGTATGCAGCTCTGACCTTTATATTAGAGGAGCCTGGTTATTTGTTTTCATTTTTTGATAATATCTGCTTCATCATAAGATTTTCTGATAAATTAGAGTTTTTTTAAAAAAACCTACACAATGCTGATAGGTGGCATGTGTGGGATGGATTGGGAGCGGGGGAGTTGAACTATGGCATTATATAAATTATAAAGTTTTACCTACCTCTGTCTTGCATGAAGCATTCCATAGAGTTAAGTGATCATACTACTACATAATACTAATAACTTATGCATATTTTGAGTTAAATCAAGGTGTTTAATAAAATAGGCAGAATCAGCCTTAGAAAATATAGGCTTCAGGGATTTGATCATCAGATCAGATGAATGATAAGTACATTATCAATGCTAATCACTTGCTCATATGGGGACTAATCTGAAAATGGGAATTCTTTTCTTTAAAAAAATCAGACAAAAGGGAAAAAAAGAGTTTCATTCAAAATATTACTGATTTTTTTTATGAAAAGAAAAAAAAATCATTCAGATTCCTCCCCCCCCCCAAAAAGGGAAGAAAGCTTGAAGAAGCAAACAAAAAATGCCAATGTTTCATTTCAATTTCTTGTGACTTGATTCTAAATTAATTTTTTTTCATTTCAAGCCATTTCATTGAACAAGGGGAAAACTTCAAACAACATGAAAAATTGTTTGCAATGTTTTTTTAACTAGTTGTATATGAAACTGCTCCTTTGCCAGCTGTGTGACTGAAATTGAGAATTATCTATTACAGATGAAGACCTAAAGGTCAGGCTTAAAAATAAAGGGCCTATATCTTACCTCCTTGATGCCAATGGAGTTATACTGGTATAACACTAATGTCACAAAATGGAGAATTGGCATCACTTTATTACAGTGCTGCAATAAATAGTGATTTGCTCATGCATGAATATAATTCCCATAATGAAAATAATCTGCAAGTGCCTCTTCAGAGTGACACAACAGCATCTTTGCACGAACTTGGGTGAAATGCCACCCGCGTCAACAGGTGGGGGGAAATTGATGGGGTTGGTGGTGAAAGGGGGCCAGTCCCAGTAGCAAGGGAGAGAGACTTTGTCCAAGACATATTAGGTAGCTCCTCTCCTTGGGAATCTCTGGCACCCATTGGCCAGCTGGGGGAGACGATTGCTCATTGACCAGCATTCCCCAACTCCCAGGATTTATCTTAGCACAAGGGCCATGTGGAACCTCTTTTGGATCTGTTCCAGCAGAGATAAAAGACCTTGGATTTTGGTGATGGGCTCTGGGCTCATGTGAGAGGCTGAAACCTTGTGTCCCCCACAAGCAAGTGTTCCCACCCTGCTGCACCTTTGTCCTTCTCACGGGGAGGAGGGTGCTAGGACTCAGAGAGACGAGTCCTGGGGGGTAGACCAAGGAGAGCCATACCTTATTATGGGTTATATGGTAAGAGCCCTGTCACCACCTCACTGGAACCAATTAATTGTCTGGTATAGGTGAGTATGGGTGATGGGCGGGCAGTGCCCCTTCTCTGTCTTAAAGTGTAATAAAAATTGTGGCCTACTGCTTAATTCCATGCATGGGTCGGTCCTCAGTATGCCACAGTGTCCATATCAATGGCACTTTGTAAGTGTCTTAGGTAAGGTAAGATCTGCCGATATAAGCAAACTTCCCCTCCCCTTCTTTCTCTCTTCTGTGAGCTGAAACTGACAAATTGGATGAAATAGTAATAACTGCTTAAGTGTATGGTTCCCTCCATGATATCTAATACTATATATATGAAAATGCCTCATGTGCT
This sequence comes from Mauremys mutica, assembly GCF_020497125.1. Classification (NCBI taxonomy): domain Eukaryota; kingdom Metazoa; phylum Chordata; order Testudines; family Geoemydidae; genus Mauremys; species Mauremys mutica. The sequence goes on along the minus strand of NC_059073.1, from coordinate 126,151,935 downwards.
TTTCAAAAGCACAAAGACTGTTTTGACCCTTTGTCACAGGGTGGTTCCCCTGAGAGTCCTTTGAGGCCTCAGTCACAGATCACAACCACTCCTTCACCACCACTATGCTTTATTGCAGTGGTTCTCAAACAGGGGTATGCAGAGGCCTTCCAGGGGCTAAATCAACTCATCTAGGTATTTGCCTAGTTTTGCAACAGGCTATATAAAAAGCAGTCAGTACAAAGTAATGTTTCATACAGACAAAATGAGAAAGGAAGCAATTTTTCAGTAATACTGTGTGGTGACACTTTTGTATTTTTATATTTGATTTTGTAAGCAAGTACAAATGCAACTTGGGGGTACACAAGACAAATTAGACTCCTGAAAGGAGTCTAGTAGTCTGGAAGGGTTGAGAACCACTGCTAGATTGTATTCTTTCAGCAGGCTGAAGCCTGTAGTGCTATTTACGTGTATTTACATTGCATAGCCAGGTTATAGCCACTGACCTCTGGGAACTGTGCCAGCAACAGCCAGCCCTGCCTACCTCTGCCTTCCTTCAGGCTCCCTGCCCTTCCTTCCTGTCAGTTTATATAATCTCATCTGCTGGGGTTGCTTCGCCTTCAATTAGCCCTTCAGTTGTAGCTCTGCTCTGTTAGCACCCTCTGCCAACTCTCTGTCATCCAGTTAAGTCCCAATTAATATGCATGGGTGGGTTAGCTCCTGAGTTAGCATGCCCTGGTACACCCTTTTAAAGAAAAAACAAACAAATCCTAGATTCTGTATTTAAAAAGTATTCCTGATCAAGAGGTAAAAGCTGCTTTAGCACAGAGTATTAAAGAGAGAGTACAACTGAATTGCTTGTTAAAGATCACATGGAATGGTATAAGAAAGTAGAAATACATGTCTAAGATCAACAGTGTTGCTGTGCTGGAGATTTTGTGGCAGTGGTCCTTTATGATTTTATTATAAATATCCTAAAACTTTGTTGGAGTCTGTAGTGTATAGGAATAAGATAGTATCCCTTTAAATAATTTGTGAGCCATCTTGTGGCTCTCACTGTGTTCTGTGTCTTAGAAGCCGATAAAACACCAGTGGAAGCAGCAGTATATATGTACCTAGGCCTGGAATGTTTGTATTTAGTTAGTAAACATGGCTATTTGTGACCCAACTGTGTCTGTTATTTTTACATGTTATTGTTGTTTGTTGAATACAGAGTAAAAGATGCAACTGAAACATGAACCCTCCCCTTTAGAAATCTAAATTTATGGGATTCCTAATCAGGTTCTTTTGTCTACTTCAGTGGACTGCAACCTTTCAGAAGCAGTGTGCCGAGTCTTCATTTATTCACTCTAATTTAAGATTTTGCATGCCAGTAATAGTTTTAATGTTTTTAGAAGGTCTCTTTCTAGAAGTCTATAATATATAACTAAACTATTGTTGTATGTAAAGTAAATATGTTTTTTTAAATGTTTAAGAAGTTTCATTTAAAATTAAATTAAAATGCAGAGCCTTCCTGGACCAGTGGCCAGGACCTGGGCAGCATAAGTGCCACTGAAAATCAGCTTGCGTGCCGCCTTCGGCACCTGTGCCATACGTTGCCTACCCCTGGTCTACTTCCATTAGTGAAAGCCTACACATAATAGATAGTATCTTCTGTTAACCACTGGTAATGGAAAAGCTAATGGATCAAGTTCAGAAATAACAAGGCCATTTATTTTAATTAAAACATTCATATATTCTCAGATGTCTCTAGGAACATGAAAACTGATAAAGATTTTAGCCTCACACAGCTGAATTCTTATCTTGTGGTTTCAAGATGTTAGTCTTGTTCCCTGCTAAGCTTCCTCTAAGTCTCACTTTGGAAACAATTATTTTTCAACTATGCTGAAATTAAAGCTTTTCCTTCTTTTACTTCTATTGATAAAGATGAATTGGGCACTGAAGATTAATTATCTATTCAATTTCCTTCTCAATTATATTTTCTATTTGTAACATTCTGTATAATTTATGTTTTTGATTTATATGCCATAGTCAAGCAATAGAGTTTGTTTTCTATTCAAAGGTTATTTTGTAGATTTCCTTATTCTAAGGTTTCATTTAAAAAAAAAGGTAGTTTTGCTTGCAATACTTGGACCTTATAATTACTATGCAGCTTCTTGTTTGGATATATTTTGAAACTGCAATCAATTTTTTTTAAATCTATCAGATAGTATTGCCCCACTGACTTTTTAACGTCATTTGATAAGTGCTTTTTATTGCTAAAATTTTTGGAAACCAATAATCCCAGAGAAGACTCTTTTGAGAAGAAGGATTTACTAGAGCTAATTTTACACACAAAAGTCCTAAGTAACAGACATTTATTCCCTAATGTCAGTAAAATGGGTTGTGAAGAAACGAGTTGTTCCAGTTCTACAGGGACAACAGAGAATTTGCTGTGCACAGGGAAGACAAAGGATTCGGTAGTCATCAGGTGGTGTGTTGTTGTTGTTGTTGTTAGTTAAGTCATTTCATCCTAAAAGTAACCTTTTAGGGGAACTGCACTTTTTGAAGATATTCTAATACTTTGATTGTCATGAGCCAAATCGACCATATTTATTTGCTTGAAACATTTATTGCAGCTTGAATTTTTCTGTCCTCAGCTTCCAGATACTATATCTTGTTATGCCTTGTCTGAGATATTAAAAAGCCATCTAATGTCAGATATCTTTTTCTTGAATGGACTTTAATTAAGTTGCATCTTAACCCTTCCTTGGATAAGCTAAATAGTTTGAGATCCTTTTGTGTGTCATTGGAAGGCATCTCTTGCAACCCTGGAATCATTCTTGTAGTTCATCTCTTGTAGCTCATTTTTCAACATCTTTTAGAGTATTGACAGTATAACTGTACCCAGTATTCTGGTGGTAGACTCACAGCTGCAGAATACAAAGGCAGCATTACTCTTATTGCCTCAGAGGTGCAAGCAGTGTATACTGTAATAAACCAGAAATGATCAAACAGAACCTGATACAATTTTAATGTTGTGCACTGTTCAAGCATTGAGAGGCTAAGTACTTTAATTAGTGCTTCTGGGAGAGGAGTACAATGGGCTTGAAGACAGAGCCCAAAGCTTAGGATGATAAAAGCTGTGAAATAGAATACCGGAGATAAACAGTTTCAATTATTTTTTTATCCCCAAAGCAACACAACTGACAAATGCATTGAGGACATGTACACTATTCCTGCTCAGTCCTATTTAAATTAGGATGAGATGGTTTAAAAGCAGCCCAGGGGCTTGTTCAAAAGAAATGTCATGGCATTTTATACATCATAAAGTTAATGTATCTCATTAGGCAAACAGCTGAGAAATGCAGACAAGGAAACAGTTCACTTAGAGGAAAGAGTCCTAAGCACTCTTGAGCCAAATGCTTAGCTTGGATGACTTCAGTGGAGCTATGCTGATTTACAACAGCTGAGGATCTGGCCCTCTGAATTAAGTAGGCAGAAGTGCTGGATTGATTGCAGTTGCAGCTAAAGAACTACTTAAGGCAATATCAGTTGTGTACTGTGAGACCTGAGCTCAATTAACACTCAGAGGATCAGCAAGAAACTCCTTGCTTAGCAGAAGTGAGGCTTTAGCTCGAAGCTGAGGAACATTTGATGGGAAATCTTAGAGGGAGCTTTAAGATGTCTTACAGGTAGTTGACTACTAGGGGAGTCTCTTATTGGCAAATCCCACCTTGGCCCCTGGCTACATTGACTTAGTTGGAAGAGGAACTGATGTACTTCTGCCGCACAAAGGGGACTGGGATTCCAAGGAGACCTTGAAGGGGATGCACATCCCTGCAGAATGTTGATATCAACATAGCTGTCTAGGAGGTAATGGAAAAGAGGAATGGGAGAGAGAGCTGGGCAGTGCACTGCTGACTGGGTCCTCCCAGCCTCCACCTTATACAGGGGCAGCAGAAAGGCCATTGGCTCCGCAGCCTGGGGGAAAGACTCTTTTTTCCCTCATCACTGATGCATCTTCCCAAGGCCTGGCCCAGGTACTCAGCTGGGCAGCAGACAGAGGGCTTTCTACTTAATGCAGGTTTCCCTGTGATTCTTTATGCACATACAGGCAGGGATGAGCTACAGAGAATTCTTTCCTGGGTGCTGGCTGGTGAGTATTGCCCACAAGCTCAGGGTTTAACTGATCACCATATTTGGGGTCGGGAAGGAATTTTCCTCCAGGGCAGATTGGCAGAGGCCCTGGAGGTTTTTCGCCTTCCTCTGCAGCATGGGGCATGAGTCACTTGCTGGAGGATTCTCTGCACCTTGAGGTCTTTAAACCACGATTTGAGGACTTCAATAACTCAGACATAGGTTAGGGGTTTGTTCCAGGAGTGTGTGGGTGAGATTCTGTGGCCTGCATTGTGCAGGAGGTCAGACTAGATGACCATAATGGTCCCTTCTGACCTTAAGTCTATGAATCTATAATGTTAAAAGGACCAATTTTGCGCTCCTTGAAACACTCTGTTCCCCGGTCTCCTCCTGCAATTCTTCACGACTTCAGATGGAATTTGGCTCAAGGGCAGTTCAGCATTCAGGATTACTGTTTTTTCCCTTTTATTTGAATCCCGTGAACAAAGTGAAAGATTAGGGTGTGTTTGTTGGGGAAGTCGCTATTTCCTATGTGCCTTGAAAGCCAAAATTGTGCAAGTTTCTTCAAACTTTTTGGTTCCAGGAGTAGGTTATTCCTGTGGCATTGGAACAGTGTTTATAGCAGGGGTGCTCAGAGTCACTGAACAAAACTGTAAACTCTGTTTATAATGGAAACCACTTCAAGCCAAGGGGTACTGCCGCATCGTTGGGTTGTCCTGTAAGTTGCACTCACTTAGCTCCCACTGGCTTTAATAGAAGTTACTGACAGCATGATCCATCCTTACTACTAAAATGTCATTCATTCACAAATATACCTCAGCTCTGTATGCACTCTTTCTCACAGTCATGCACACACAGGTTTTCTGTATGTTCAGTCCTTGTGGGACTGGAAGATTATAATATTGTTCCAGTTTGAATATTAGTAGTATATACTATTCCAGCTGGTTTTCCAATACTACTGATGTTTCATTAAGATTTCAATGACGATACTCACATATACAAAGGGAAAGCCTATGGCATCTTCTATCCCACACTGTAGTAAGTGTTAAGAAATACTATTTTTGAATAATTAGTGGGGTGCTTAATAGCTACCCAATTTAGGCAGAGAAAACAAAGAATGTGATTGTGTTTGCACAGCACCTATCACAATGCGTGCCTGGTCTACTACAATAACTAATAGATAATAGTTAAATCTCCATGGAAAATGCCTCTCATGTCTTCTTGATCTGTCTCATTTTTGACAGAGCAACTTTGTAACACTGAACTACAAAAAAATTAGGGGGAAAAAGGCCATTCACATTTTTCAGTTCAGCACTATGACAAGAGAAATTTTATTTGGAAGGCAATAGATCAGGTCTGAATACTTATATGTTTAAAAATTCATTCACAGCAGTTTAGGCTTGTATCATAGTGATATGTGTGCTGTTACATATCAATGAATGGGATGTTGACTTCTCTTGGCTAATCAACATGCTTCTCTCATTTTTAGGATGAGAGATCCATAAAGGAAAATGATGCAGTTGTGTTGCAAAAGATGAAACTCTGATTAACTAAGGGCATGTCTTCACTGGCAATGTTAAAGTGCTGCCACAGCTTGTGTAATCCCAGCATAGCACTGGGAGAGAGCTAAAAAACTCACCACCATGAGGTGCCTAGCTACCAGCACTGGGAGTTGTTGCACTGTCTACACTGGCACTTTACAGTGCTGAAACTTGCAGGGGTGGTTTTTTTCACACCCCTGAGCGAGAAAGTTGCAGAGCTGTAAAGTGCCAGTGTAGACAAGCCCTAAGACACCAATGTATAGTTGAGGCCTGGCCTGACATGAGTAATTAACACGTGGAGGGAGGCCTCATTTCTTGGAGGATAGAATTATGGAGTGTAGTGAGGCGGAGTGGCCTCCCTCTGACCGGGAGAGTGAGGGAACATTACATGCCCCTTGGAGGGCAGAGCCTAGATTGCCCCGCCCCCCTCGCTGGAAGTACTGGGGTGTGGCCGGAAGTATAAGAGGCCGGCCCTGCAGCAGAGTTAGGGGAGAGCCTGCAACTGAGGAAGCTTGTTCTCCAGAGACCCCGAGAGGAGCCGGCGCCTGGCTGTTCCCAATCCCCAGACGTGGATGACGACTGGCCCCGAGTACCCGCTGCAGTTTACCCCGAAGAGCCGGAAGAGGCCTGGAGGCTGCAGGTACCAAACCCCGGGGAGGCAGGAAGTAGCCCAGGGGCAGCCACGGAGCAGCCACCTGCAGAGCCCGATGTGGTTCAGTCAGTGTGTTGTGGCTGGATCCCTGCCAGGGGCAGCCAATCCTGCCCCTGTCAGGGCCCTGGGATGGGGTGAAGTAGGGTGGGCCCCTGTCCCCCTGCCACCCCACCCCAGGTGGCTGACCCCCTACATGGTGCAAGGAGGCTCTAGCCCAGGACACTCACCTGTGGAAATTGTTTGCTGGCTGCCTGAGCCCCTCCCAGGCCAAATCAGCCCTGATAGACTGTAGTTAAGGGCTGAATACCTGAGCTACTCCATTCCAGGCTAAAGCCTGGTATTGACTATTTACCACACAGCCCTATTGGGACTTTTCCCTGTCTTACAGACTCTGGTCCTGACCCCACAGGACTAGCCTGAGTGGCCTCCCTCCGACCAGGAAGGTGAGGGAGCATTACACAGAGGTAAACAGATAATTAGGCTGAAGTAAATAGGTCAGTAGGCTAAAAAAGACTCAATGTCTGAGCCAGTTAAGATAAGAGGGAGAAGGCGCAGGGGACCGTTTACTAGCAATGGACAAGATAAACTAGGAATGTAAAGAGGAGGTTGAGTATGCTGCACAGGGATTGGTTCCTGAGAAGTGACCAAGCCAATCAAAAAATTTGTTTGTAATGTATAGTAAATGCAATGAGAGAGGGTATGTCAAAGGAGAGGGTTTCTGTGTAACTTTGGGTGTCGGTATTCCATATACTCACCCCCTATGTTTGAGTCTGATCAGCTCAGTATAGCTTTGCTCTATGTCAAATAAAGGAACCTGAGTGATGAAATCTGGAGTTGAAGTGAGTGTTTTGGATCCCCTAGAGAAATGGATGAAGTGTTCTCCTGGAACTGGATGAAGTGTTCTAGATAAGCCGAGTGGACAGGGTCTCAGAGCGAATCCCACCACAGTGTTTACTCACTGATACCTTATAAATAAAGATACTGTATCTAGGTATAACTTTAAATAAGGAACCATTATATGAACAAGAGGCATTTATTGTTAATATCTATCATGCGCTCATGAAGGAGGAACAGATGCTGTTCACTCTAGGTTGTTTTATTGATTCATAAAACCGAATAAGAAGAGAATTTTAGTTAACACATTGCTATCACGTATATCACTTTTCTGAAGACTCCAGAGAAACTGAAAAATAGCATGGGGAATACAACTGTTGGTAATGTGGCTCTTTTAGTAGGGTACCAGGCTGGGAGTCCAGGGGCTTGGATTCTGTTCCCAGCTCTGCCACTGAACTGCTGAGTGAGCCTGGGTGAGTCACTTCATTCTCTATGCCTTCGTTTCACCTCTCACCTTTTTTCTTATCTGTTCAAATGTTAAGCTGTTGGGGGATGAGACTGCCTCTCACTATTGTCTAGTGCACAGGAAAATGAGGCACTAATCTCAGTTGGGACTCTAGGTGCCACTTTAATGCAAACTGTAATAATAAGCCTGTGAACACAAGGTACTCCATGCTCTCATTTACACTCAGGGCTTGTCTATACTTACAGTGCTACACCCGTGCAACTGCGCTGTTGTAGTGCTTAGTGAAAACTCTACCTATGCCAACAAGAGAGCTTCTCCCGTTGGTATAGTTAATCCACCTCCCCAAGAGGCAGTAGCTGTGTCGATGGGAGAAGCCAACTTGGTGACATAGCACTGTCTATGCCGGGAGTTTTAGTCATATAACCACACTCCTGAGCAACATAGTTATACTGACTTAAGTTTGTAGTGTAGGCCAGGCCTAAGTCCGGAATAACTCCATTCCAATTACTGTGGGTGATAGACCTTTTCAGCCCAGTGATTCTTGTGGTGGCTGAACCAAACCAGCAGGCTTTTGGACAAAGGATATAGGAAATGCTATTGGTTAATAATACTTGCTCTTTTTCCTTTCTTTGGTCATAGAATCAACTCAGTTTTTCATTCACTCTTTGATGGGCAAAAGCTATTTTGTTCTTTCCCAGAAACTCTTTCCTCTTCAGTGGAGCTGTGTGAAATGAAACAGTTTTAGTCCAGCAAGTGGATTGACAAATTCTTCTTTGATTTTGGTGCACATGCACCCCCTGGATATTATTTGACGTTTGAATGAATTCCAAAACTGCAAATACAGCTCAGCTGAAAAGGCAGTTTTACTTGGTTTTGGATCAAGAACATGGCAAGTTGCTTACAATTATATGGTTTCACCGGAAGCCATAAATCAGGCTCTGAAACCTGTGGAGAGTGGGGAGGAGTTCACCTGGAAAGAGGTCCTTGTTTGCTTGTAACTTACCCAACGTGTGCTCTAAATACATTGTAATCTTGTCTGTAATAATCACAAACTTTGACAAACCTTTCAGTGATACAGAGCAAAGCCTAAACAATAGTAAGTTAGAAGGGAATTCTATGTGAAAGAAGGAAACAATCCTGTAATGTTAAATTGCATAAGGTAGAGAGAAGGTGAAGCACTTCTGCTAACTGTGTTTGGAAACATCTGGTTTGGAAACAACGGAGTCTGGAAACTGTTTGGAAACATCTGGTTCACACTGGGTGTGCTCAGACATTTAACAAATATGCCAACATAGGCATCAATTTATTTGTTTGGAATGACTATTCTTACACATAGAGCATTGGGACAAGCAGGCAAAAGCTCCTTTTAGACCTGTAATTTGAAGAGAGTAAAGTCAACATCAAATCACATTGTAAATGATGGAGGTTATAAGAATACTACTGGTCACGGTGAGAGCTGGATTAAATGTTTTGGGCAAAATCTTTTTCGCCAAAAAATGCAGTTTTAGGTCAACTGAAACATTTCTTGTATTTACCAAATTGTTTCAGTTAAAAACAAACAACATTTTGAATAGAAACATTTTATTTTGACACTTTCAAAACAAAACATTTCAATTCAAAATGACTGTTGCATTCAGAATTTTACTTCAATGTTATTTTTTTTAAGGAACTTCAAAAAATATACCCTCAAAAACAAACAAAATCTTTCAAATGAAATGAAATATTTAGTTTGACCCTAATTTAACTTTGCAATTTTTGGTTTGACCAGCAAACTGACAAGTCAGAGTTAGTCACACACTCATCACAATACCCTGATGATGGAAATCTGGGTCTTTTATAAGGTCAGCATCTAATATTTGAGCCACATAGAAAATGATTATTTAAACAACAATAATAACTAATTATAATGGAATTTTATGTACATGGAATCCAGGGCCTCTCATTGAGTTCAATAGAAAAGGCGCCATTCACTTCATTAGGAGCAGAATCAGGACCAAAATTATTTTAGTGTGTGGATTTTTTTTAACCTATGCTTTCCTATAGCATTAGCACAGCCTTAGTGAGGTATCTGTGCAATAAATATAGAATGTAATAAGAATTGTACTGACAAGGTCTCTTCTCCTGCAGTATATCAATAAGTAGAAAAGCAAAAGCAGCAAAGAGGAGGCACAATCCTTTTTTAATATTATGGAAAATAGATTAGTTTTAAAAATCTGTGGCAGGGATACAAAGAAAAGGCAGTTGTCCTTGTTAGGAGTTTACCATTTGAGCCCCACCTGGGTCAGAGAGAGGACTTACAGATCCTTTGTGTTAATCATGAGAAATTTAATGTTGTGCAGTGCAGCAGATAATTACAGAAATACTTTCTGAACAATAAAGGAGAATGGAAACAGACCTAAATTCCTCCTGCATTCTTAAATGCTTCTATGTCCAGAGCATCTACTTAGAGAAGATGCAGACAATGGTTAGCACAGTATTGTCTAGGCCACAGTTTCTCAACCATCAAGGGGTTCCAAAGAGGATGGCTCTAGACTGTTCTCAGTGGTACCTGATGACAGAACAAGGAGTAATGGTCTCAAGTTGCAGTGGGAGGTTTAGGTTGGATATTAGGAAAAACTTTTTCACTCAGAAAGTGGTGAAACACTGGAATGGGTTACCTAGGGAGGTGGTAGAATCTCCTTCCTTAGAGATTTTTAAGGTCAGGCTTGATAAAGCCCTGGCCGAGATGATTTAGTTGGGAATTGGTCCTGCTTTGAGCAGGGGGTTGGACTAGATGACCTCCTGAGGTCCCTTCCAACCCTGATATTCTATGACTCTATGATTCTATGATTCTAAGGTGTGACAGGCGGTCAGGCTGTAGAGTTGTGGACAAAAGGACCATCTTTTTACTATGTTCATGTAGTGCCACTACAGTGGGCTCCTTGGTTATCACAATAGAAATAATATGAGACAGTGCCTCCCCATTCAATACCTCCTTTCACCACTGCCCTGTGCCCACTCATCTGGCCATGCTTATTTATTGTTAGCTTTTTATTCTTTATTTTGGTTTTATAAAGTAGGCAAACTAGAAATATATGGGTATAAAGGATTGTGGGCGGTAATTTGGGTGACAATAAGACATTGCTGCTCTGGGTAGAGATGGAGAAGATTTGAGATGCCCTGATGGATTCTACTGAAGGTCTGGAATGCTTTCAGAGTAACTTAGACCTTGAAAAAAGTTGAATGTAGTTAAGAATTTTACATGCAAACCCAATTTCAAACTAAGAAAATATTGGGACTTGTTCTTGAAAGCAGTGGGAATCTTCCTCCTGAAAATAACTAGCTGCACATTTCAGTATGACTCACCTATTGGGGAGACATTTTTGAGCCCATAACATGTGATACAATTGTTGTCATAATTAAAAAAAAAAGTGTAATTACTGACTGTAAAAGAACTTGGTCTGCTGTTTCCATGGAAATTGATCACACACAAGTTACTCCTGCCCTAAGGCTGGACTAACTGATGTTCCTTTGAAAAATTCTCTCTGCAAGTCCTCTCCTGTGCCATCAATTGTTGCTCTTGTGAACCCTTCGAAGGAAAGATCTTTGACAGTACAAAGAGAATTAATCTATTCTTTTCTACATGCAGGAATAAATTTGCATAAACTGAACTGGTTGAAAGAAAAGTAAAAGAGTTGGGAAGTTGTTTCAGCTTCTCTGCCTGCCTGAAAAGAAAGGGAAGGAGAAGGAGAATAATGATTATCCATCTTTGCAAAATGCTTTGAGTCTTGCAGATGAAAAAGAGCTATATAAGTATATAGCTACTGATTAACTGTTAATCATCATTAATCACAATCACTTATAAAAGTTGTAGAGACTTGCAAAGCAGTATGAAAGTGATTTACCATTAGAAAGAATGAGAAATGTGTGGCTAAATCCCTTGCACTGCCTTGAGTACCCCTTCCTCAGCACGAAAATGAGCTTAGAGACCCAAACTCTGCAATGACAAACCAGCGTAAAGCCAAAGTAATTCCATTAACCCTGCTGACTGTAGAAGAGTTCCTCTGGATTTCCACTGGTAACCTAGAATGGAGTTTGGTCCAGCATCTGTCAGCATGTCTTATGTTACAATTTTAAAATTTACCTAAATTATAGACTAATTGGTGAATACATCCAAAGTCACTGGTTATGGAACAATATCAAGAAATCCTTCTCAGGCTTGAAAATTCAACTTCTCTCTCCCCAAAAACCAAACCTAGCTGTCTCCCTACTATATATTTGAGCATAAGAGATCAGCATCACCCCTTCTCCACCATTCCTGTCTCCAGCTTCACTCAAAGCCCTTTACACAGTCCTGTCTGCATGCAGCATGTGAAGGGAGCAAGAAACTGAGGTGCTGCAAAGACGGCCCCTTTGAGGAGGACAGTGATTCATGCACAAAGGCTTTGCCCTCTGCACAGATCCAGGAGAAGAGACTATTTGTATCTAGGTAAGCTAGCCTCAACAATAAAAGCTTTTTTTATTATATCATGATGGAAAAATGGCTTGTCCTGTACTTTTTTATATAGTACATCATGTCCAAAGAGAAGCTGTACACTCTGGAACAGTTAAAAATTGTTTACTTGCAAATTACCATAGAGCATGTTATTTTCCCAGCTATATAGTGCTGCTTGTCCTTGATCACTTTCTATTTCTAGTTATCTCCAGGGAGACTGGAAAGTAGATTTTATAATTCCAGCAAATTCTGAATTCAGAGATAGTTCTACCAATTAAATCTTCTCTACCATCCCCCCACAATGTATTGTCACCAGTGTATTGTCACTAGTCATTTTGCCAGGATGGGAAATTCCCTTCCCCACTCCTTCTGCCCCTCAGCTGAGCCAATAAATGGAGCAAAAATGGCTGGCCAATCACAGTGGGAAGGGATTGAGGGGGAAAGCCAAGCAACACAGCAGTATGGCACCCCCATGAAGTTGGTACCCAGGGTGACTGCCTTGTTTGCCTGCCCCTAGAACAACCCTGTCATGAAGATAGTACGGGAGGGTTACAGTATTTAACAACATAGCCTTAATCTGCTAAAACCCAAATTAGTGATTAGTAAACATCAAATTGTTCAGAGGTTCAGTTTAGATGCTTCACTGAACCTGATTAATCTGAAAATCTGACTGGAATATTCAAGAGAAGAAATATTCTCATGAGATTTCCAGTAAGCAGCTTGGTACTGGAAATCTCTTTTGAGTACCTTTTTGTGTCCTTTAAATGCCAATTCTTCAGGTGGTGAAGTTGGAACAATCCTACTATGATCTGAAGATTTGGTAATAGGGATGAGTCAAAGGGTCTTGGGCTCTTCAATCTCTATTGTGGTGGACCAGGGAGAATAGGCAGGTACTGTTTGTTGGTTGACGATCTCCATCTGTGACTAATGAAGATCAGATGGCCAATTTTTTTAGGAAGAATTATAATAAAATGAATTTTGTGTCAGCTTGGATAATGTTCTCTGTAACCTGTTTCACAGTTCAGCACTGCTGAAGTAAAATGGCTTGGTAACTGGCACAATGAGATCCTTGAAGGCTTAAACTGACCAAGTTACTCAGTGCTGAAAAAAACAGGTAGCTCCAAACCCAGCTGAACTGTTGTGCAATCTTAATAGCAATTATACTTGCACCATAGCCATTTTGAAGGGAGACCCTATATTTTTTAAAAGAGTCCTAAATCTGTGAGAAAGAAGTCTACACCTCTGAGACGTGATGAATCCCAATGAATAACTGGATACAGCTCTCCTCAAGGCCAAATGATAGTAAGATACGGATGAGCAGTGAAGCCAGTGACTAGTCTGGCTCTACAATGAGGAATGAACTATTGTTTTGTGTTATAGATTGTTTATATTACAGGTGTGTGGGTAGGTAGGAGGGGGAAGGAAGAAGATGTGAGGATGTTTGTCCTCTTACCTTAAATCGGTAGCAGGAAGTCAGGAAGGATGGGGATAGGGATTGTTCTAGAAAGGCACTCTAGAAAGAGAAGCTTGAAGGATAGTGCTATCTCAGAAACACTGGAGTAACCATACTGGATCAGACCAGTGCTCCATACAGTCCAACTTTTTTTTTATTGACAGTGTTCAGTGCCAGATACTTTGGTTGCAAGAAGCTCTGCGTTTGCCACTTATGGTAAAATCTGTTCCCTGGTTGTTATAATCAAAAATCCTCCTCAAAGTTTCATGTTTAGTGTCAGTAGAAAGTGACCCTGTAACAGAGGATCTGGGATATTTCAATAATTTATGTTGTTGTTTTTTAAATCGGTTAAGAAAAAAGACTTAACTGGGTAAACTGGATTCAGCCAGACAAAATGATCTGTAGAAGACTAGACTTAAGTTTAGGATTTAAGCCTTTGAAAGGTGGCTTTAATAATCATTTAAAGGATCATCGTCTCTTGAGTAGAAGAGCTTCTGAAATGCAGCTGTTCCTCAACCTTTGTTGAATATGTATGAGTCTGGAGAAAAACCATCTGAGACATAAGGGTAGCTGCCTTGGACTGGGAGAAGATAATAAGTGGGCACAGAAGGGAATTTCTCTGGAGACAGAGATAAGAGGCTGTCACTCTGCTGAGGAGGGTCAGAAACTGAACTTTCTTTGCAGATGTAAGATTTTTTCTTTTTTGTAACTAGGGTAAGGAAGGCTACCTCACTGGGCTTTACAAGGCATTCAGACAGGTACATTAGGGCAATTGTTTCTATTATGCTCTCATTTCCTTCAAAGCTTCTATTGTGGGTGTTCTATGCAGCCCACTCCCAATGAGAGCAAAGGTACTTCAACCTCTGAGATGATATTCAGAAAGGCTAAGGAATGAACGAAGCCTGTACTTCGAACTCACAGTCTCTGTCAAAAGGGCAGGGTATAGGTGTCTTCTCTCACCGAGGTGTTGCAGAAGGTCATGGTTGATACATAGAAGGCTAAAAGCCAAGGAACTAGGGTGACCAGATAGCAAGAGTGAAATATCAGGATAGGGGGTGGGGGGTAATTGGCATCTATATAAGACAAAGCCCCAAATATCGGCACTGTCCCTATAAAATCGGGATATCTGGTCACCCTACAAGGAACCAAGAAGGAGGTGTAAATTGATGGCGCTGTGTGATTGCCTGACCCTTTCTGTGATTCTTTACCAGTAGGGCAATGTGCACTACATTCCAAATAGTCATTTCCATTGTTTGGTTCTGAAGGATTGATGTTTTTCCTTTGGGCAGTCTAGTGCAAACACAAGACATGATCTGGCCCATAACTTTCATGTTCTATTTTCATTTAAAATAATTTTGTTGTGAGGTGACTATTAGATGGTTGTATACTGTGTGTGCATATTAGCTTTCTGGTGAATACTGTCACAGCAGAAACAAATGAGACACATTCACTCTGGTATAGCTTTTGTTGCACTCGTGCCATGGTCAAATTTTGTCCTCTCTGTTGAAATTCAACAGATAATTTTCCCTACCCTTTTCCTGAGTTGGAATCATTTGTGCTCTATCTGTTCTTGGATTTCAGAACAATATTTAACTGTTAAAAACATTTCAGAGCTTGAAATGCATTTTACATATGGATTTACACCCCAATTTTTGTGTTGTATGATTCTGTTGCTGCCTGCACTACTCCTTGATAAGCTTGTTGTTACTGATTCTGTAAGTGCTTCTTGATTAAAGTCAACTATTATTGAGTGGTGAAGTACAACCACCACAGTTCTATTCTGTCAAAAATTCACTCTGGAAAGAATCCCTCCAGATGCATGAGTTTTACGTCTCCCCATCAGGGAAGTGTTTGTTCTATACGTTATTTAAAAAGATTTAAAAGTGCCGGTTCACAGCTTATTCTAAATATATTACTATACAAGGCAAATGGAGTGATGAAACATGAATGAAAATGTGTGCTCTGCATTCTTATGGCTCAATCCAACGCCCATTGAACTGGTTGAGAGCCCCAAGGGGAAATTTTGCCTCCCAAAACTCCTCCACAAAAATTTAGTGCTCTGACCACAGCAAACCAGTGCTCCTTGTCAGGGGCAGTATTTAGGGAGCCAAAGCAGGGGCTCTAGGTTCTGTGTGTACCAAGTAACCCAGTATAACGCAGATAAGGGCATTTAGGTGTGGTATGGGCTAGGGAAGGAGCAGGGCTGGAGGATCAGTGATGTCACATCTGCTAGCTCTCCTCCCACCACTGCCCAATGGAGAAGGCAAGCCCTCATGGGGGTTTGCCCTCAGCGAAATGCATGGGTATATTAAGCATGTGCTCAAAATGGAGGTTCTTTGAAAATTTGGCCTATATTGCCTGTTAAAAATAACTCTCATTCACGTCAGTCCTGGGCCTGGTTCTTCAGCCCTTCTTCAAGCTGATCAGTACTTTCCTGACCAGTCCTGTTGAACCACAATGGTATTTTTCAGGTGCCTATGTGATGTTGGACATAAAGGCTGCAGAGCTAAACCTTCATTAAGTCTTGTCAAACAGATATAAAATATTTTTAAAAAACCAATAACTCTCTAATGTTTTTGGTCTAAATAGATGGACCAAAATCATCATTGTCGGTAGTGGAGTGATATAAGAAATGAATTTGGTTCCATATGTCTAAATTACAACTGAACATTTTTTTAAATCAGTTGCACAACCAGCGAAGATGGGAGCGTGGCCGTATAATAGGAAAACACTGTCCACTGTTCAAGTACAGTTCTAAATATGCATGCTGTTTGTGGTCTTTTTTCCTAATATTTTGTAATAATTATTTGTAACCTAAATTTGCTCTAGTACATAAATAAAATAAAATAAAATAAACCCACCCACCACAACAAAAAACTCTTAGCACGGGTAAGAACCATATCAATAATTTTACAATTAAAAAAGTCTTTTCATTTCCATCCATAGAAAACCATAAGTCTGCTGTTTCTGGTGTCTTTGACCAACCCCTCTGGAAAATTCTCTCAAAACAGAACTAAACATATTTTGAAGCTGTCTTCTCCTGGTGCCAAACTCCAAGTTAAACCTAGGGAGGAGGAAGGAGCAGGGACGAACTTTCAATAGAATAGATTAATTTAGTCACTGTAGCAGTCTGTATTTTAATCTATTAGAAAAACAAGTTCATTCCAGCCTTGGCAGACACCAGTTGCCATGGCAGCCTGCGCCAGGTGGTACTTTTGCACATAGTTTTTTGTATACGAGAAAACGTTCAGTCTTGGGAGATATGACTATTGTCGCTAGTTTCACTTATGTCAGGTTCTTGATAGAGAGAGCTGTTCAAGCAGCCAGGGAATTTACTGTCTGCTTTGATCTCTGATTAGACTTAGTTCATGAGACAGAATAGTTCCCTGGAACCCAGATATTGGTGTTGGGCTTAGATTTCTGAAAGAAGGGGTTGCCTGCATGGTCTTTATTAATTATTATTATTCTTTGCATTACCATAGCACCTAAGAGCCCTAGTCCTGGACCAGGGCCCTATTGTGCTAGGTGCTGCACAAGCCAAAACAAAAAGACAGTCCAGGTCCCAGAGAGCTTGCTATCTAAGTATAAGATAGAGACAACAGATAAATACAGACAGAGTGGAGTACAATGAAACAATATTGGTTAGCATGATAGGCAGTGGTCTCAGCACACCAGCAGTCTAACTGTTGTCAAGTTTTTTGTAGGCACAATGGCAAAGGAGAGTTTTGAAAATAGATTATGAGATTGTTGTGCAGATTTTTATGGGGAACTCGTCCCAGAAGGGGAAGCATGGGAGAAAGCACAACAGTGTTTGTCTGAAAATTTAACAAGTGGGCGGTGGAGGCTAACATAAGCCCAAGTTGGAGGTGGGATCTTGATAGTGAAATGTGAGAGAGATTCCATAAAGGGCCTTGACAGTAAAGACAAGTAGTTTGTGCTCGATGCAATAAAGAAATGGCACCACTAGAGGGATGCAAAGAAAGGGGTGATGTGGTCAAAGTAATTGGCCAGAAAAATGATCTTTGCAGCAGCATTCTGAATGGATATGGGTGGGGCAAGATTGCATTTGTTAAGGCCAGAGTGAAGGAAGTTGCTGTCATCAATCCATGAGATGATGAGAGCCTAGACAGGATTTTTAGCTGTGTGGCTGGATAGGGAAGGCCCTATCTTAAAGATGTTATACGGAAAGAATGAACAATATTTAGGCACAGCCTGGGTATTAGAACCCAGGCAGAGGTCCGATTTAAAGAAGACATCTACGTTATGTACCTGAGTGACAGGCAAGAGGTTGCTATCCACAGTGATCAAGAGTGGAGGTAGTGGGGAGGGGTTGGGATGAAGATTAAGTGCTCTGTTTTAGCCATGTTGAGCTTGAGCTGATGGCTAGATGTTAGAGAGACAGGCTGAAATTTTGCTTTGGACAAGAGGACCCAGTCTGTAATAGAGAGAGAGAGAGAGAGAGATCTGTGAGATGTCTGCCTAGGGATCGTAATTGAATTTGTGTTGCAGATGAGATTACCCAGGGAGAAGAGAAGGGGACCAAGGATAGAGCCTGTCTTCCAGGGGTAGTGTTTACCTGAAAATAAAACAAGCTACATTTAGAATATACCCAGATTTTGCATCTCTAATGTCTTCTACCCAGGGAAGCTGAACTGCAAGGCCCTGTATATCTGCTACCACTTAGTAGAGAGGTGATACTGGTGTCAAATGAAGGGAAATAGTGTTTTAGATACGATGCTTACAAGTTCTAAGAGTTGTAAGTACCACAGATAAACAAAAATTGCAGACTTGGGCTATAATGTCTCTTCAGGCTGACAAGTAACTAAAAGCCAGATACTAAGAGGAACTAAATCTCTCAAGGGTGAGCCTGGTGATCTAATTATGTAGGACTTGTAGCATACAGATAATGCTGTTAAAGGAAGCAAGTGTATTGGAGAAAATGATATTGAATGTACTCTGTACTGTACATTGAACATGACAGAAAATGTATTTTCTGCACTTTCTGAAAGCTTCAGGGTGTTCAGCAGGGCTAGGTGGAATTTTGTCTTGAAAGCTATTACATTAAGAAATTTGAGATGCATTAATGTTGGAATCAGCTATATTGAGAATCATTTTAAAAAACAAAAACAAATGTTGGTAGAGATAGTGCAGCTAAAGAAATATTCACCGTGGCTGGGATTTTCAAAAGACTCTAAAGGAGTTAGGTCCCCATCTCCCATATGTTATATTCACAGCATACACTCACAGAAGTTGTATCACCCTTTTCTATATGAATATCATTGCTATAATCATTAGAGATACAGAGAAGAAAATACAATCAAGATATTTAATGACTCTCCACTTCATATTCTCCAAGCACTGCATCCCCACAAGTGTTTGACATTTGCACTGTACTTGTAGTGACTTTTATTTAAAAAAAAAAAAAAAGGAAAAAAACTGAAATGAACTATAGTGCCATCATCCAAACTGGTGTTTTTTATAGTGACACTTTATTGATCCAGAATGCCACCTTGGTCGTCAGTAAATGACTGTATATTTATTTTCCTCCTTTGTGCTCTTTTTCTTTCTCAACTAAAATGAAATATTATTTTTCAAGCTGTCTTGTTTGACAGCTGGGTCGATTGGAACTTCCTTCAGTTAGAATAAAATGCAACTGTCACTTATAGAAACTCTTAATACATGTTAAACATCTACCTGAACTGAATACAGTAAACCTCAAAAGATCATTCTGAAAATCATAAAATAAAACGATACTATAAACACTAGTGGTTAAAAAAAGAGAGAGAGAGAAGCAAGGACAGCACTGAAAGTTGGTCTATTCAGGAACATATGCGAATTGAAGAAAAAACATGTTGTTGCATATTTTCTCTCCATTTATTTTAATATGAAGGCCATGAACAAGAGCAATGGACAGACTAACAGCTTGGCTATTAGCATCAAACATATTTCAGGAGACACAGATGCAGGCTGTGGGGCAGGGACTATTGCTTTTTGGTTTATAGAGCTGGAGGAAAGGAAATGTCTAACTTAGGGTTTGGTGCTGCAAAGTGCTGAGTACCTTTTGAAAAATGGTTTCTTGCATTATTTCTCATTAGGAACCTTTTTAAGTAACCATAGGCAACAGGTGCTTTATTTCTGAGGTAGTTATGGGATAAACAAATATCTTAATGACCCTTTCAAAATTTATACAGCCTTTGACTGTGGTATGATATACGGCTTCTACTCTTACAAATTAGTTTAATTATTTTAAAGCTGTATGGTGTTGACTTTATTTAATAATAGTGTAGTTCTAGTTCTCATTTATGTTTTTATTTTTGTGCTTGCTATAGTTACTAGTGCATTTGAACTGCAGTACAAATGATGTCCCTATCATGAGTCAGGACCTCATTATACTAAGTGGTGTGCACATATGCTCTTCTGTTTCCCAACGAGTCTTACACATGCATGTCTCAGGATTATCCGAACAAAAAAATGTGGCTCACACACTAATTTACTGGGGACAGAGTTCATCAGAGAAATGCTTGTGATGACTCTCTTTTGGGGGAGCCGATATCTAACTCAGTTTTTTTGTGTATTGTAAAATATCAGTTGGAATTTACAGTGCTGTACTGCTCAATACTCCAGGACATGCAGCAGGCTACAAAACTTGAGACCTTTCCAAGGTTTAACGATCTGCTTCTCTTACATGCTGAAAAGAGTGTAAGCACATTGTAAAATACAAAATCTTTTAATTAACTTATTTACAAGCATGACTTTTGGGTGCACTGAGAAATTTGACGTGGGCACATATAATATCTGTTTTCAATTATAAAATGATTTATGCTGTATCCCTTAAACAATATCAGTACTAGGACTTACAGGACTAGGTGCTATTAGTCCACTGCTTAGCTTTTTCTTTCAACCCCCTTTTTACAGTCCCAGGCTGTAGGGCCATTTGCAGCCATTGCCATGCTAGTATTTTCAAGGATGAACTTGGGGTCCAGCTGGGCTTCTGTTAGGTTCTGACACCACCCTGTTCACATGTACTATACTTTCTCCTCCCTATTGTACCATTTCTTCCATAACTGTCTTGACCCACCTGACTCTCTCTCTCTCTCTCTCTCTCTCTCTCTTTCTTCTCTATCCTTTTAAAATATGAGTAGTGTGAATTTCATCCCATTGTTAAGGAGCCACATGGAGGGTGCTCTTCTATTTTGTTCAAAGAGAAATGTTGGTGTGTGATTCAGAAATAATGTCAGATTCCATCCAGGTGCAGGTTTTTGGGAAGAGGCTTGTGAAGGAGGCTCAGTGTGACATCTCACAAAATCAAAACCAAAACATGTCTTATTGTGTTGTTCATCCTCAGGCTGTAAAGACAGGCTGTTTATTTCCTCTCCTTTGATATTTCATTTCTAAGATGAACTCCATTATTTGTAAGTTAGTTTGAGTCCATGACAATTTTTGAGGTGTTAATAAGCTTGATGTTGAAATCTTAGCATATTCTCAAATATCAGAGCGAGGATCCCTTGAGCTGTAATTAAAGTCCCCAAGCAAAAGATTTGTGAAGCTGGATCTAAAGAAGTGAGTCCATCTTCTACTGTAAACTCTTTGGTGCAGGGAGTTTCCATCTGTGTTTATACAGTGGCCAATCCCATGGAAACCAATATTGATTAGGGTTTGGGGTCACAATGGTAATAACCCCTCCCCCAGAAATCTATATATATATATATTCAAATCATGAACATTACAACAAAAACAAAACCTCAAGCCTTTGAGAACTAGGAAATATTTGGCTAAAGTTTTTTTTAGTTGGTTGCATGGACTCCTGCCATTAGGAATTTTAAGCTCTCTCCCCGCGGATATGCCGGGCTAACTGGATGTCCTTGGGCATGATGGTGACTCTTTTGGCGTGAATAGCGCACAGGTTGGTGTCCTCAAAGAGCCCCACCAAGTAGGTTTTGCTGGCCTCTTGCAGAGCCATAACGGCCGAGCTCTGGAAGCGCAAGTCGGTCTTGAAGTCCTGGGCGATTTCACGCACCAGGCGCTGGAAGGGCAGCTTGCGGATGAGCAGCTCAGTGCATTTCTGGTAACGGCGGATCTCCCGCAGGGTCACGGTGCCGGGCCGATAGCGATGAGGTTTTTTCACTCCTCCCGTCGCAGGAGCACTTTTACGGGCAGCTTTAGTAGCCAGCTGCTTACGGGGAGCTTTACCCCCAGTAGATTTGCGAGCTGTTTGCTTTGTCCTCGCCATTCTCACTAACTACGAAAAACTACGAAAAACTCCTTTCAGACAAAGTTAGAAGAAACCCACGTATTTGAAAGTGTGGATATGCATGATTAGAGTGCCAAAACAATCTTAACTCTGCTCTAGTTGTGTCTCATTGACAACAAGAAGAACCTCCACGACAGTCTTATCTGTACATAACAAACAAGTTCATTGCGTCAGAGAGCAAGAATGAGAATTATTATTTTTATTACAGTAGTGCCTAGGGACCAGCCAAGAAGGAGTACTGTTTTTGGGTGGGGTAGTTAGGAGAGGAGAAGCTAAACAGATCACCAGGGATGGGGAAACAGAGACAGAGAAGGGGAAAAGGGTATGAAGTCAGGGTAACCTAAGCTAAGGTGAAGAGACTGTGGAGTGGAGCAAACAGCCAATCAGACCAAGGGAGAGAACACCCTGCTGCAACCCGCCTGAGGCTGCTTCTGGGTCTGCTCCCACAGGCTTCAGTTTCTTTGGCCCCTGGAGCTAGCTCCTCCCTGGAATTTCTTATTCCACTAAACCCACATAGAGAGGGGTGCACGGTTTGGGCAGGGGAATGGGGGAGCTGTGAAGTCTCAGTTCAGTGGCTTATGTCCCAAAATTTCAAGTGGCTGAAGTGGGATATAATAAAATAAACCAATACTGTAATTATGTTTATGGGGAAGGTTTGGTATAAGAACTATAACAATAACGTTCAAAATAATGAAAGAAACTAAGCCCAATAAATGTTTCTTTATCTGTCTTCACCACTGACAAACAATTCTGAAATGACTGTTAGCTACCAGATTTGTTTTTAATTCACTTTTTAACTAACTTTGGTTTTGGCTAGAACAAAAGTTAGTATTTACCTGCATAAGAGCAACTGCTTCTGTTACTTGGCAGTGTGTTCCTGTTGCCTGGTCAAACAGGTATATGGTACATTTTGCCTTTTTGCACAGTTCAGGTGAAGGCTGCCCCTAGAGACACTTCAGGTGAGCAGAGCGATTGATTTTTGCCTCCTGTACAGAACCTAGTGTATTCCTCACCATTGTTGCCTTTTCATACACGTTGGGTCCAGTTTACTGGTGGAGAGGATTTTTTCCCAATGAACTTCTCGTGCTGGTTATTATTTTTGGTAATATGCTGAATTGCCTTTCATAAGATGCATTGCTGTAGGGGATTAAACATATGAATTTTACAAGTTTTGAAAGCACAGAGAATCTTGCCTGGGCACTTACTGAGTCATTTATTAGAGGTGTTTTATGACACAATTCAGGAAGTGCATCCCAGGTTGACAATCCCTAATTTGAGGAAGCAAAGGATCTATTTGTTACACACTGATCACATCAGGAAATCGTTCAGTTACGACCTCTATATCATGGAAAGCTGCAGATAAATGATGGGCTGGATTAACAAAAGCCAGGATTTTAAGTACAGGGTCTTCTAAAGGCATTGCTTTTTTCAAACAAATTGCATGGCTTCAACCAAAAATATTTTATATAACCTTGTATTGATCGTGTTTTCCTTTCTTATGTAGTTATGTGTCTCACAGCCCACAAACACTTCAGATGAGGGTAACTGCACAGAAGAGTCCTTGTAATTTAGTTCTGTAATATCTTTTGCTTGCAGCTACCACAGAGGGTTGCACAAATCTCAAAAGTGTATTTTTGAGCAGGATCATCATTGCTGGGTGCAAAAGTTTGGAGGAGCAAGTTGAACTTTTTAGACATGGGCAGCACAACTTGGAAAAACAATAAATACACCTTTAACAAAGGATTCTCGAAGCTAATTGGGAGTTGAGAACACTCAGCGCCTGCACATTTCAGGAGGCACACGTAGGACAAGGCCAAATATTTGGAGCTGGTTCTCTCCCCATTAAGCCTTCTAATCAAGCTTTGTCCTTTTGTTCCCTCTACCACTCCTGGAGCAGCTGTACCACAGGGGGCAAGGTATTCAAGTTCACCGTGGGGGGACTACAACAGGAGTTAGTGGACAATCACCCAGTGCCATGTGACAAGGATATTAACCTTTTATAGCCCTGACTCATGTTGTGTGTGACTGGAGCAGGGAAACAAAAATCACTGTCTGGCCAGTATGTCATACCTTCATTACAGGAAAGCTGCTGGTGAGTGGAATGTCATCTCTAAGTTTGGGATTTCCTGTGCATATGGGTGGTAGATTTGGCTATTTAGTGTATCTGTGGTTTTATACTTCTGCAATATGCTGCTGTTCTGTCAGAAGATCCATCTGTCTAGGTACTTACATGGCCTTCATCATCATAGTATCGGCAGAATTAAAGGGTACAGAATTAATCAGCCAGGCCTCTTCAGCAGGATAAAATCTTTATAACCATAAAACAAAACAAGTTACCTCAGCAAAACCAAATGTAAAAATAAAGGCCCTTTTCACGCTGCAGATTTAACCCAGAGCTCAGATGTGGTGTGAGCCCTGTATTCCCATAGGCAAACTCCCTTCCCTGTCTCCTCACACAGCAGTTTTATCTTACAGAGCTCTAGTGCATGGGGGAAGGAGGGTTGTGGGAGAAGGGAAGTTAGCTCTGAACTAAACCCTTACTTACTGGGGATTGCTGCTGCACCAGACTCAGCCCTTCTTCTGTTTTCCTGTCAGGTGTCAAGGAACGGCTCATTAAACAATTCCCAAATGAACAAGATGCTCCCAAGTGCAATGACTCTAAGTGCCATTCCCCCACACTCCTTTTCTGTTCTTTCTAGTTTCTATTGGCTTTTAGTTTTGTATTTTTAAAAATACTTTATAGTGGTTGATGAACAAAAGTGTTATTGTCTCCTGCTGGTTTTTTCCCTCTAGAATTGTACTTTTTTTTTTTTAGTGGTTTCTAAGGCAGAGCTGACACAAGTGCATTGAAGCATGTTGTCAGGCCTGCTGATGGGGCACAGCATTGTGGGATGATTAATGATTATGCTGGGGACTTACTGTCTACTTGGTCTTATTGCTGATCCCTGAGACACCTTTCACAAAAATCACAGCTTTTGTTTAACTAATCAAAAAAGCTAGTGGAAAAGCAACTGTCCACTGCTCAATCTAGTTTCCCAACATCTGGCACTAAACTCTGCCAGCAATGAGGATGATACTTGGGTGACAGTGGTGTGTCTTGGAGCTCAGCATCATCTGCAGAATAGTTATGGATCCTTCTTGCTTTATCACAGGTCCTTATGCAGCGCCTCTTACCATAACACTTGAGTGCCTTACACTTTTTAAAATATAGTTATCTTTGCAACACCTGTCAGGTAAGGAATTATCTAGCTTACAAATGGGGAATTTAGGCACATAGACATTAAATGACATGGCCAGCATCACACAGGAAGTCTGTGGCAGAGCCAGGAGGCGATCTAGGTTCCATTGATTCCCATACTAGAGCATACTTGGCATGAATATAAAAAACAGTAACTTTGTCATCAAAAAGAAATGTAAAGGACTACTGCTACCGCTAACAATAAAAGAATATAATCCAAGGCATCTGAGTGATTTAAGGATTTTTTTAAGACTCTTAAAGCAGCTGTAGTTGTAAGAAGTGGTGGTGGTGATGATACAGAAAATCCATTGTGGAGGGGTGTGAGGGGAATAAAACTATTCTGAAAAGATAAGGAAGCAAAACAAAATCTAATTTCCTGTAACTGTAGGGAGCTGTGCTGCAGCTGAAACTGTTTTGCTATGTGATGTGCAGTTCTGAAATGTAATCAGCATCTCCTAGACTTTCACTGTTCCTTAGCCTTATTGGCTGAAGGCAAATCAGAGGAGGAGCATGCCTCTGAATACTTTTTCACCCTCTACACACCATAAAACAGGCAGCAAGCGTACACTGCCTGGCAGAGTGGTGCTTGCGGTTTGAAATTGGTTTCCACTCAGCAGCAGTCACTTGAGTATTTTACATTTACCTCTCCTAATGGAAGACCAGAAAATACCTGAATGCATCAGTATATATAAGCTATGTTGGGGGGGGAACCAAAACAGCTGTAGATTGAATATCATGGAACTTGATAACCATGCTAAAGGTGGTGATTATTAGAAACTGCATCTGTAAGAGACAAAACCAGCATTTCAGAGTCTGAAATCCTGCTGTTTGATATCATGCTAGAGTTTTAACTGCTTTCTCCCTTGGAGGCTTTTGTGCTAACTTTGCAAGTGAAAAGTCTCAGGACTACAAGGAAACTAAAAAGAAACTTGATATTTAAAAGGCAGCAAACTGGAAAAATACCACTTGGCATTGGATCGGCGCTTCATAAGATGAACATCACACACCACCATGGCATGCACCAGCCTCTGCGCTTCTGGAACCACAGCTATGGATTGCATGGTGGTGCCAATGAGTCAAGTGGAAAAGGTTACTCCTCTGGGGGGTGCTATGAGCAACTTTTTGTAGCCCCGGAAGTGTTTGTGACTCTGGGCTTCATAAGTTTATTGGAGAACATTTTGGTCATTGTGGCAATAGCCAAGAACAAGAATCTGCATTCACCAATGTACTTTTTCATCTGTAGTCTGGCAGTGGCTGATATGCTAGTGAGTCTGTCAAATGGATCAGAAACCATTGTAATCACTCTGTTAAACAATACAGACACTGGTGCACAAAGTTTCACCGTAAACATTGACAATGTCATTGACTCGGTGATTTGCAGTTCCTTGCTTGCATCCATTTGCAGCCTGCTTTCAATAGCTGTGGACAGGTATTTTACGATCTTTTATGCTCTCCAGTACCATAACATTATGACAGTGAAGCGTGTAGGGATCATCATAACATGCATCTGGGCTGCTTGCACGGTTTCAGGCATTTTGTTCATCATTTACTCAGACAGCAGCGTTGTCATCATCTGTCTTATCAGCATGTTCTTCACCATGCTAGTTCTCATGGCCTCCCTCTATGTCCACATGTTCATGCTGGCCCGACTGCATATCAAAAAGATTGCAGTTCTTCCAGGGACGGGCACCATTCGTCAAGGTGCCAACATGAAGGGGGCCATCACTTTGACCATCTTGATAGGGGTTTTTGTTGTGTGCTGGGCCCCATTTTTCCTCCACTTGATTTTCTACATCTCCTGCCCCCACAACCCATATTGTGTGTGTTTCATGTCCCACTTTAACTTGTACCTCATTCTCATCATGTGCAATTCCATCATTGATCCCCTTATCTATGCATTCCGGAGTCAAGAGCTCAGGAAAACCTTCAAGGACATCATTTGCTGCTGTTGCCTTCGAGGGCTTTGTGACTTGTCTAACAAATATTAAATGGAAACAGAGAAACTACTGTGCCCACAGACCTCTAAACCTTCTAGTACTTTTCTCAACAGAACCTGGGCTACGTCTTTAATAATGAATCTCTCTCTCCTGCAGTTATAAGTCTCATTCATGTACAATGTATATCTCTGTGTAGTGCCTGTGCAAACTACAGCTGTGATTATTTAACTGTGTGGGGAAAAAACCTCACCAGTCTGTAAGTAAAAGAAAAATGTAATCTTTCTGGATTGTGAAATACTAATAAACATGATCATCTGTAGGTCCTAGATGTTGGGAAATAAGTTAATTGCCTTGCTTAAAATACATATATATTACTCTCCACACTTATCCTAATTCTGTTAACCTAAAAACCAAAGGCAGTTAGTTACTTTCATCCATGTATTAAATTATACACACATCACATGAAAATTTAAAATGTAGTTAGGCTAATGACGAGTGCTTTATATTTTATTTGTGTAATGGTGTATTGAATTATATATTTTAAATTGACATGTTTCATTGAGTTAACTCAGTTCAATAATTAGCTTCATCATAAGGATTCAAAATAATTGAATAAAGCTCCTTTCCACTGATGCATGTACTGTCAAAAATTAATAAGATTTTTACACCCTGGTCACACAAGGTGATAGCTAGATATATAATGTTTTACAAGATAGTGATTGCTGTATGACTGAGGTTCAGCTCAGCAAGTGGAAATACTTTCCTAGAGTGACATTTAGTGCTGGATAAAGTTGCCAGACTTAAACCACTTGTTTATCCACAGAACAGATGTAATATGGATAGGGTTGACAGAATTTTTGATTTTTTTAAATAATTTTGGTGGATAATATCAATGTTTATTTTTAAGCATTGTTTCCTATTTTTATCAATTTAAATTTTCACAGTTGTGGGAAATTATGACAGTCAGACAATAATTATTTCGTAACAATACATGTTGAGATTCAAAAACTTAAAATTTTATAATCACTAAAACACAAATTGTCAATATCACATGTCAAAATATATCCAGTAAAAAGCCTTAAATCAAACTCTAAGTTCTCAAGCAGCATTTTTCTTACTTTGCCTCTCTGTAAAGTTTGATTATTATTGGAGATATTTTTTCATTGGTTTGAGTGTTTATGGTAAAATCAACATTTATTGACATTTACCAATAAAAGTCTAATCCTTCCAAGCCTAAATATGAGCATTGACAGCACAAGCTTCTATACATAGACTTACCTTGGTACCAGGGGATCTATCTCGAGGGTTAAAAGGCAACTTCAGTCTCTGAATATTTTCTGTCCTTACCCTCTCTAACAAGACTACCAATATGGGTGTCACTTGTGGTGTAAGTTGAGTGCAGGCACCTTTTAGTATACAAATAATACCACAGCATTCAACAGTAATTGCTCCAAATTCTGCAGTACTGCTATGTAAGATGTAGTGGTTCACACCATTATTGTAGAATATTGTTTATAGTACTTTCTTTTTTAATAAAATCACCTGTCAGCTAGGACATGGACTGAGATGATTAATTCATTCCTCGTATGCCACTGAGCTAGACTAGACTGTCCTTTGGACATTGCTTGGGGAGACCGTGTAGTAAAATGGAAGGGACAATGGCTTGTGAGTCTGGAAACCCTGGTTCTACTTCCAGTGCAGCCAGTGACCTGTGTCTAATCATTTTGTCTCTCTGTTCCAAAAACAAACACTATAAACCCAAGGAATTCAAAGTTAAGGGAAACCTTAAAATAAATACAAACATGCTCAAGTATGAAAATGCACAATTAGTGCACCCAAGCAACCTTAACTCTTCTCTGCAATGACACCAGGCAATAAATATATGTTTGTGATTAAAGCTTGTTAATATTTTTGTACCCAAATTAGATTAAATTGATGTTTAAAGACACATTACATTTTTTTAAATTTATTTCATGCTGTGGAGCCATGTGAAAGCATTTTCTTATCTTAACCTTTCCGTGAAAAAGATGCAGATTCCACAAGGGGAAAGCAATTATTTCATCAAGAAAATTCTATTTTCACAACAAAAATGTCAAAGCTACACGAATATTTGCCCCCAAAGTGCTTTTTCACAATATTATTTCCCTCTGGATTAAAGCAATTAATATTTAAACACAGATTTTGTAAGTAGAGTGCCATTAGTTTATAGAGGTATAGTGACTTTTATGTGCAATTTTTCCAAGTTATTTTATTTTGCAAAGGTTATAAAACTCTGCAACACCATAACAAAGAATGTTTTTAAAAGTACCTAAAAATCCAGCTTCCTCTCTCTCTGCGGATTAGCTCAAAGTTCAGGGTGAGTTTGACAGGCCTAAATATTTTAAAATGACTCACTTTTTGGTTGCCTGACTTTAGATGTTTTAAAAGGGGTTAAATTTCAGAAAGTGGGTGTTCAACTCTAGAAATGGTCAGAAATGGATTTTCCATCCCACAGGGAAAAAAAAAGAGTATTCAGGGTTTTTTTAGTCTTGATCAGGGATGAACAGACACAATTTAATTTTTTTCATTAAATTAAATCTAAAAAAATTCTTTTCAGATTAATCAAAATGTTTTTTTCGTTTAATTTTGACCTGTGTGTCTGTGTATATATATACTACACACACACGCACACATAAATTTCAAAATGAAAAGTTGTTTCTAGAAGAAAAATCAAAACTTTCCATTCTAAAAATGTTGAATAGGATGTGTTTACATTTTCAACCTGTTTTCCCTAATTTTTTTGTTAAAATCAATACAACTTCATGAAAAATGTCAATTTAGTTGAAGCAGTGTTTTTCGAAAGGAAAATTGTTTAGATGAATATTTTTCAATGAGCTCTACTCAGCACTTTCTGAAGATCAAGCCTCTTTAAGATTTGTCAAGATGGGCATCCAAAAAAGGAGGCATCAAAATCACGAGCTACTTCTGAAAGTTTAGTGGGTGGTGGGGCATGTATAGGGGCATCTAGTCAATGTATGACTTTGGGGATCTCAGTATTTTGGACAAGTAAGTTTACAATCATTTATGTGCTGACAGCTACTGATATTTGTCTATTTGAGACATTCAGTAAGATGGTTCAGGAAGGTTATGGACAGTGTCTTAATAATATCAACCCATTCAATATTGGTTGAGGTGCAAGATTTCAGATTTCTCCTTGTTTTTATCCCTTGAAAGCTCAGAAAATGCGGAAGGAAGATAATGAATTAAAACATTAAATTTTCAGCATGAAGGGGAATTTTAGCCTCTACAATTTATGCCCTGATCCTGCGAACACTTATACACATGCTTAAATTTACTACTATGTGGAGTCCCATTGATTTCTCTGTGACTACTCATGGCAGTAAAGTTAAGCACGTGTATAAGTTTGTGCAGGATCAGTCTCTCAGATTATACCCTAATTACAGTGGGTGTCAATAAAAGCTCAACACTTGCTCAGCCAGGAACCTACAATAAGAGGCTGATAATTCAGTTGTTGTTGAGGCTTCTTGGCACCCCTCAGGATTGGACCCAATCTTTCAATACTCAGTGTCTTGCAGAATTGTGGCCTAGACCTTGGTATCGTCCTGTACTTACGGTAAAAGACAATGGTATAATGCAGAGTGGCAAATAGTGAGATTTTAATGGCGCCCCCTGCATTAACATTAATCATTTCCCTTTATAAGAAGAAAAAAAAAGGTGGAAATAAGATACCTTTGTCTGGTACACTGTGTTGGGGGCCTGAAGAAAACAAATCACTTTTACAGATTCTAAAGAGGATTAAAGATGAAAAAATAAGTTAAACTAAAAAAAAATCCTCTCAAAAAACGTGGAATTCTATTTGATTCTGTCAAAGGACTTTTCATCATCTACAAGACATTGCACGTATCTACAAATGTTAGGTGTACTGAATTACACTGAAAAGTTTGCTGATATTTTCAGCCCACTAATTTGTGCTTGGGAAATCATGCCTGGCACTTTGTAAATTATTTTCTGAACTACTCATTTAACATTCAGAGAAAACATTCTATCTTATAGTGTATGGTTTAGGATAATATTAAATAAGGAGATAATTTTCATAATGTATTGGTTACCTCCACAGATTTTTTCGTCAACAATATTGTCATAATTTCCAGAAAAGAGTTCCAGTCCCTTGCCCTATTTACTAGACCAGGGCTGGGCAACTTTAAGGTATTAGAGGTCCACAAAATCCACTGGAACATTTTGATGGGCTGGGGGCTCTGATACAGAGGTGGGGGGAGGTTGGGTGCTCCCCCACAGGGTGTGATGGTTGGGAGGGGGGAATATCCTGCCCCTGGGATGTGGGAGGTCCTGAGAGGAGTCAGGTCCTGCCCCCAGAGAGTGTGATGGTGGGGTGGAACCTGCCCCCAGGGGGTGGGACCCATGGTGGGAGGTTGCAGAGTAAGACTGCCCCACTGTCAGTCATAGAGTCCGCTCCTATACCATGGGACTGGGACTGGCTACCTGCTAGGGTTGCCAATTTTGTAATTGCACAAAAACAAACTCCCTTGCCCCGCCCCTTCCTGAGACTCCGCCCTTGTCCTGCTACTTCCCGGAAGCCCCACCCTCTGCTCACTCCATCCGTACTCTGTGACATTCTATACCTTGGGGGAGCATAGTGTAACCCCCATATTCCTCATTTTCATATAATCATGATCTTACATATAGAGCATGCCTTGTAAGTTATCAGGGGAAAGGTTATGATCTTCAGAAAGTCATTTCTCGATCCATATATGTATATCATTAATGCATATGAAGTTATGATAATTGTGTCATATGGTTTTCACTAAAACATGCTGTAAATTGGGGGAATCAGACAGATATTAGCTCCCCAAAGGCAACAGCAAGGAAAGTAACTAACGCCCGGGCAGGGTGTGAAACAATCCTTCAACAGCCATTGTCCAGCAAGGGAGCTACAATGCAATGACTCATTTGCATTAGGCCACACCAGGGGAATTGCTCAACCTTGCTGAGTGACTCAGCAATGCCTCTAGACATGCCTGGACTTGTGTTCTACAAGCACATGGACTGAGGGTATAAAACAGGCAGAGTGGACACATACTTGGCCCTTCTCCTGCCCCCACCTATGCTGCATGCAATCAAGACACTGAGAAGAAGACAAGACTCCAGGAACAGGAGATTGGCCCAGGTTTAAGGAACAAACCTGTATATTAAAGACTGCAATATCCACTGGGGTGAGAAACTGCCTAATCTAGTTGCTGCCCAGTCAAATAGGGTTGAGAGTTTAGATTGCATGCTTATATTGTATTTCTTTTGGTAACTGACTCTGACTTTTTGCCTATCACTTAATATCAGTTAAAATCTACCCCTTTTATAGTCAATAAATTTGTTTAATTGTTTATCTTTACCAGTGAGTTTGTATGAAGTGTGGGGCAAACTGCTCAGGTTTGACAAAAGTTGGTGTATGTCCACTTTCCATTGCTGAAGTGGTGAACCAATTAATAAATCTGCACTGCCCATCTTGAGCAGTGCTAGATAGTATATTCCTGGGATACAGTGTTGGGAACTGAGAGGATTCGGCTGGTGCCTTTCTCTGGGTGATTCAAGAGTGGCTCTGGGAGCATTTGCACAATCCAGCTGGGCGTGGGGATCCACATGCGGTTGTGCTGAGTGATCACAGTGCCTGGAGGGGCTTGCTGCTGGTCATCCTTCCCATTCAGTTAAATGAAGGAAAAATGTATAGCTTTGTATCATTTTTCATCAATTCCATTTATAATTCCTCTGAAGCAAATATTTTTTTTTTAAAAATCAGCATGATTTAGACTCCTTCAGTTCAATTGATGTGGAGTGTTGCCCAAGAAGACTCATTAAACAGGAGCAGGCTATCAACTAGAAGGAGAAAGTTAATGATGTGGTATTAGTAAACATGCAGCAGCAGTAATGAGCTAATTGAATATGCTATAAATAGCTACATAGCCTTTAAATTAATTGTGCTTCTCTGAAATGACTCTTGTTAAAATAACTCTTTTTTGAAGAAGTCTGTAATTTGAGGCTCGCTCCTTTGTCCTCAAATTTTGTGTAGAAGAATTCAGTCCATGAGGTTTTTTGCTTTATATACTATAGTAGTCACTGATAGCACCTGTGATACTTAAGGTTTCAAAACAATTTTAACTCCCTAATAAGGGAACTCTCAGGAGAGTTTACCTTTTGGGCTGAAATATTTGGTCTTTGCCCAAAGGTGAATTTATTTAAAATCAACCCCTCCTTTCCCCCCAAAATCCTGGGATTTAGCTAAGACTGGTTGTGCACTAGCATTTCTAATGTTCTAAATCCTTCTCTTGGGGACAAACTGTCCTGTTACTTACATGGGTACAACTCCCCATGGTGCACAATGGTCAGAGTTAAGGTTGTTCTGATAATGATAACAGGTACCCCTTGTAAATCGTGTATATTTTATGCTATCTATTAATAATAAAGAATAATACATAGAGATTTAATATCTGACAAAAGGGAAAGGAAGAGAATATACTACCTCTGTGCAATGTGGAGGAGTTAATATTCTTGGAGCAAACACATTTTTTTGGATTTTTTTTAAATTTTGAGTACTTGATGTGACAACCCTAGCACTGCACTATCATCTTTTCCATTTTATGTCCTAGGATTTAAAAATATGACTAGTTTATTATTCTTTTTAAAAGTAATAACAAGGTAGACAAGCAAAATACCAGGTTATTGAGAACCAGTATCAATTGAGCATAAAAACATCCTGTTTAGACGATTGAGCACAAAAATAATTGTTTTTGACCTGCAGAAATAGGTAAAGGGTATACAAATGGACACATTGTGTAGTATTCTCTGCTCTCTGGTACTGTGTATAAATGCAGCCTCCTGTGATTTCTTTTAGGCTGATCATGTGGAGGTCAACACATATTCTTTTTGAAGAGTGTGAAGGTTCTTTTTAAATTGAAGGCTAAATGTGGCATAAAGACCCAATGATCATCACTTTATCAAAGTGATCATCTTCAGTCCAGCCTGTCATGAGTTACACTAAAACAAGATATTTTTAAGGGACAAAAAAGAGGAGCGCAGAGAAGAAAACAAAAATACATTGACAATGTGGAGGTAATCATTCTTTACCAGATCTGCTGCCTGGGCCAGTAGAGCTTGAAAGCTTTATGAAGCAATAGATGAGCAATTAATTGGCTATGCATTTAACTGTTTGTGCATATAGATGTTATGTCCCATAAGGCACCTAAATACCTTAAAAAACTTGGGCCCAGGTGCCTTGCATCAAAGAATTGAAATGCAATAGTGAGGTATGTAACCACACCCATTGTATTTACCTGTATAGCTGTACAGCCTAGATTAAACTCCGAAAGTCCTGTCACAATGTGCACTGGGTTCAGTA
Organism: Mauremys mutica; assembly: GCF_020497125.1. Taxonomy (NCBI): domain Eukaryota; kingdom Metazoa; phylum Chordata; order Testudines; family Geoemydidae; genus Mauremys; species Mauremys mutica. The sequence continues at coordinate 126,117,586 of NC_059073.1, read as the reverse complement.
TAAAACCTTGGATGCAAGTTTAGCAGCACCATCTTTGGCAGTTATCCTAAAGTCCTAATCAGGAATCTGGAGTGGCTGGTCCCAGGGGCATTTTCCTTTCAGTGCCTTGATATTAAAGTTAATGCTCATTATGAATAAAATACACAAATCCCTCCCCTCCCACTTTACACAAAGCCACTAGTATTTAATAACAGCTATCTCCATGCCAAAGAGCTAGTGAACCCCTTCACCAGGGCCGGCTCCAGACCCCAGCGCGCCAAGCGCGCGCTTGGGGCGGCGTCCCGCGGGAGGGCGGCAGGCGGCTCCGGCGGACCTCCCGCAGGCATGCCTGCAGAAGGTCCGCTGGGACCGCGGCTCCGGTAGATCTCCCGCAGATGTGCCTGTGGAGGGGCCGCTGGTCCCGCGGCTCCGGTGGAGCGGGTTCACTGGAGCCGCGGGGCCAGCGGACCCTCCACAGGCACGTCTGCGGGAGGTCCACTGGAGCCGCGGGACCGGCGACCACTAGAGCGCCCCCCGTGGCGTGCCACCCTGCTTGGGGCGGCGGAAATCCTAGAGCCGCCCCTGCCCTTCACATGCAGAATTTAAGTCACTTCTGATGCAATATCCTCTCCTCTTTGTACTATGTAAAGGGGAAAGCATCTGGGCCACTAGTCATGATCTGCTCTTGCCAGGTACATGAGTCAAAGGCAGGAATTCTGTGGGGTCCTCTGTTTTCCAGAGGGTCTTTAAAATCAGAAAACCTGCCTCTGATGGCAGGTATTAAATACCCTACTGTATTTCAGGATATTTATCTGGGGTGAAACCCTGACCTCACTAAATGCAATGGCAAAACTCCCATTGACTTCAGTAAAGGCCAGGATTTCACCCTGTTTAATAATTAATTTTCCCTGAAGACTTGGGATGCATTTGCAGCCAGTACAGCTACTGGAATGCATTCAAGCAACATCTATTCTTTATCTCTCTGTGTTATCCTCAGGAGAGTGATATCATTCATGGTCACCTGGTTGAAATAGGGGAATTTTATTAAGGGGACATTCATTCCCATATGAAGGTTAAAGAAGCCAAAACACGGTGGCTTACCATGGCTGCCTGTAAGCCAAATTCTGTTGCCTGGCCCTGCGTGTGTGATTTCTCACACCAAACCGGCAGGCCCTCAATATAAGAAGCAAAATGCAACCTTGTACCGAAAGCACATGTGCTATGTAATTTTAACAGCTTGGTTCACTGTGAAAGAGTCTACCCATTATTCTCTAAAGTGTGTCTTTTTAAATACTACTCTCCCTTTTTTGTCCTCCCACAGCTGCAAATGTTTCACTGCTCCCCCTATCATCTCCGTCCCAGAGGCTAGTGCAGATAAGAAGGCAAAAAAAATGCACTCACAATGAAATGTTCTCTGAGCTCATGCAGTCCTCCCTCACCGAAAGAGCCCAGCAGAATGCCTGGAGGCAGACACTGTCCAGGAAAGCACAAAATGAACATGAGGACAGGTGGCAGGAGCAAGAGGAGAGATGGCAGGATTAAGATGATTGGTGGCGTCAGTGTGATGAAAGGAGGCAGGAAGCAATGCTTAGGCTACTGAATGATCAAACTGATATTCTCCGGCGTATTGTTGAGGTGCAGGAAAGGCTGCAGGATCACAGACCGCTGCTGCAGTAACCAACCATCCTCCTCCCCAAGTTCCATAGCCTCCTCACCCAGACGCCCAAGAACGCAGTGAGGGGGGTGGGGGGCTCCAGCCACCCAACCACTCCACCCCACCCAAGCAACAGAAATCTGGCATTCAATAAGTTTTGAAGTGCAGTGTGGCCTTGTCCTTCCCTCCTCCCCTACCACTCCCAGGCTACCTTGGCAGTTATCTCCCTATTTGTGTGACAAATTAATAAAGAATGCATGAATTTGAAACAACAATGACTTTATTGCCTCTGCAAGTAGTGATCGAAGGTGGGAGGTCGGTTGGGTTACAGGGAAGTAGAGTGAGCCAAGGGGGCGGGTTTTCATCAAGGAGAAACAAACAGAATTTTCACACCGTAGCCTGACCAGTCATGAAACTGGTTTTCAAAGCTTCTCTGATGCACAGCGCACCCTGCTGTGCTCTTCTAATTACCCTGGTGTCTGGCTGCACGTAATCAGCGACCAGGTGATTTGCCTCAACTGCCTACCCCACCATAAATGTCTCCCCCTTACTCTCACAGAGATTGTGGAGCACACAGCAAGCAGTAATAACAATGGGGATATTGGTTTTGCTGAGGTCTAACTGAGTCAGTAAACTGCGCCAGTGCACTTTTAACATCCAAATGCTCATTCTACCACCATTTTGCACTTGCTCAGTTTATAGCTGAACAGCTCCTGACTACTGTCCAGGGTGCCTGCGTATGGCTTCGTGAGCCATGGCATTAAGGGGTAGGCTGGTTCCCCAAGGATAACTATAGGCATGTCAACATCCCCAACGTTTATTCTCTGATCTGGAAAGTAAGTCCCTTGCTGCAGCTGTTCAGACAGACCAGAGTTCCTGAAAATGAGAGCGTCACGTACCTTTCCTGGCCACATTGATGTTGGTGAAACATCCCTTGTGATCCACCAGTGCTTGCAGCACCATTGAAATGTACCCCTTTCAGTTTACGTACTGGCTGCCAAGGTGGTCCGGTCCCAAGATAGAGATATGCGTTCTGTCTATCGCCCCATCACAGTTAGGGAATCCCATTGCAGCAAAGCTATCCACTGTGACCTGCATATTTCCCAGAGTCACTACCCTTGATAGCTGCGGCTCAGTGATTGCATTGGCTACTTGGATCACAGCAGCCCCCACAGTAGATTTGCCCACTCCAAATTGATTCCCAACTGACCGGTAGCTGTCTGGCGTTGCAAGCTTCCAAAGGGCTATCGCCACTCGCTTCTCAACTGTGAGGGCTGCTCTCATCTTGGTATTCTTGTGCTCCAGAGCAGAGGAAAGCAAATCACAAAGTTCCATGAAAGTGTCCTTATGCATGCGAAAGTTTTGCAGCCACTGGGAATCATCCCAGACCTGCAACACTATGTGGTCCCACCAGTCTGTGCTTGTTTCCTGGGCCCAGAATCAGCATTCCATGGCATGAGCCTGCCCCATTGCCACCAGGATGTCCACATTGCCAGGACCTGTACTTTGAGAGAAGTCTGTGTCCATGTCCTCATCACTCTCGTCACCGCACTGCCATCACCTCCTTGCCTGCTTTTACAGGTTCTGGCTCTGAACATACTGCAGGATAATGCACAAGGTGTTTACAATTCTCATAACTGCTGCAGTGATCTGAGCAGGCTCCATGCTTGCCGTGGTATGGCGTCTGCAGAGCAGAGTTGCAGTGAAAGCAGTGACTGACAACGGATGCCACGAGAATAGATATTTATACAGAGATGTCACAAGAATAGATAGTTATAGAGAACAATGAGAGGACCTCTGAGGTGGATTCATGAGAGCAGGAGAGCAGAGTTGCAGCAGAAGTGGGAGCCCAGGACAGCCAACATGGAGAAATTCACTATCGATCACAACAAGAGCAGGAGAGCAGAGTGGCAGCGGAAGTGGTGGTTGGAAGACCAGTTTTGCAGACCTATTGCACCGTCTGCTGCCAGCAGCACCAGCATAAAACAGTGGCGGTGTCCGTTAGCTGAGCCGAGCGGGCTGCATGCTTGCCGTGGTATGGCGAGACAAGAGCAGAGTTGCAGTGGAAGCGGTGGATGACGACGGTCATATAGAGGACCTGTGAGGTGGTTTCATGGCACCAGGAGAGCAGGAGAGCAGAGCTGCAGCAGAAGCGGTCGTTCGATGATGACGGTTAGCAGTCCTACTGCCCCATCTGCTGAAAGCAATATGGGGCCCACATGGAAAAAAAGGCGTAAAACGATTGTCTTCAATTGCTTTCTTGGAGGGAGGAGCGACTGATAACATGTACCCAAAACCACTCGCTACAATGTTTTTGTTCCATCAGGCATTGGGAGCTCAACCCAGAATTCCAATGGGCAGTGGAGACTGAGGTAACTGTGGGATAGCTACCCACAGTGCAACGCTTCGAAAGTCAACGCTAGCCATGGTACTGTGGGCGCACTCCACTGACTTAATGCGCTTAGTGGGGACAATCGAATGTATAAAATCACTTCCGAAAAAATCGACTTCTATAAATTCGACCTAGTGTAGACATACCCTTAGTCACAGCCTGGTGGTGTGGAGCTGTAACAACCCAGGTAGACCACCAGGAGGCTAAATACCCCAGTGTGCACCCTGACATGCAGAGGAAGATTGCCAGCTACTAGGCCACTTCTTAAGGTGCAGTCTGATCTTACCACCTGATGTTGAGAGAAAAGCCATGGAGCTATCATCTCTCTGCCATCTTTGGGACACACCCAGGGAAGTCTGAGTTCTGGGTGTGTAATATTGCCTGGCTCTTATGCAGGCTTCACAAGGGATGGGGAAGGCTCCTTGCACACATGCACACCTTTTGCACGCTTCCCGCTTCACACTGCATACATGGACTTAAAAAGGAAGCTGTCTAAAAACTTCCTGTATTGCATTAGATTGTACTATAAGATGCTGCATAAAACACTCTCATTTCTTTACACGTTGTACTAACAACATGTCACAATCAGAAGGTACATAGTTAACGGTGAGCTTTGAGCTCTAATGCTGCATTTCCTAAATAAGCTTCCTTAGCTCAGTTTTCTTTAAAATAATGACAGTTGTACTCATCCATAAATTCAACTACATTATAAAACAGAAATGAAAAAAAATGCAGATTGAAAATTGTCTGTATCATTCTACTTTGTTCTTAATTGTATCATTCTTTCATTCCACTGCACTATCTTAATGAGGAGCTACCTTCTGAATTATAGAGCTCAATCTCCCTTAGTGAGGAGGAGGGAGAAGATGGCAGTAGTCATCGGAGTGATTAATTATATACTTTCTTGCTCTCTTTCTGGTTTGTACTTGTTCTATATCCCCTTGTAGTCCCAGTTTTCAAATCCTCTTCCGCAGTCTAGTTTGTTACAAAGATCAGCCGTGAAAAGGTTGGACGTAATGGGGAAAAAAACATCCAAAGAAAAGTCAGTCAGATAATACTGCATGTCCAAGTCTGACAGATTCTCTGGCCCAAAGTGAGCTGCCAGTTATTTCAGCAGGTATTTGCTTGATGGAGCAATCCCCAACATCCCAATGGACTGGAGCCTTATTTGCATATGACAATTTTCAGGCTAATGTATGTTGGGGATATAAAACGAATATTTCCAAATGAAGAAAAATGTAAAGGGGAAAGAAGGGATACTCTATTTGGTGTATCTGTAAACAGAGGAACTCTTGTTTAGTTCTAGATGCTGGGAAGGTGGAATATAAGGTCTGTATCCATCACTTACAATTCTTTCTTGGTCCAAATTTATGCAAGGCTTCCAATAGTCTCCTGCATTTTCAGTAAACAAAGGCAAAGGGTAGATTTCTGTTTAAAATATTTTGCAGTTCAGGTGGCTCTTAGAACTCCTTTAATCTTAGGCACAGACACTTTGTGCTTGATAAATCCTATTTCCTTCTGATTTTTCTATTAGCCGTGAGGCAGAGTGGCCTCCCTCCGAGCCTGACAAGGAAGGACAACCACTAATGCACTACACTATCTCTTTTCTAAGCTTATTTTTACCTCTGCTGCTTATACTAGGCATGTTGGGATACCACTGAGGGTGCCTCTGATCTTAAAAGGGTGTTGTGACCCATAAGAGATATATAGTTGTGTGTCCCATGAATATCAGCCACAGGATCGCCAAGAGGAATGCTGAATGTGGAGTGCTATGGTTACTGTCCATCTGCATAAATGATATAAGCAGCAAAGAATCCTGTGGCACCTTATAGACTAACCGACGTTTTGCAGCATGAGCTTTCGTGGGTGAATACCCACTTCTTCGGATGCAAGTAGTGGAAATTTCCAGGGGCAGGTTTATATATGCAAGCAAGAAGCAAGCTAGAGATAACGAGGTTAGTTCAATCAGGGAGGATGAGGCCCTGTTCTAGCAGTTGAGTGAAAACCAAGGGAGGAGAAGCTGGTTCTGTAGTTGGCAAGCCATTCACAGTCTTTGTTTAATCCTGAGCTGATGGTGTCAAATTTGCAGATGAACTGGAGCTCAGCAGTTTCTCTTTGAAGTCTGGTCCTGAAGTTTTTTTGCTGCAGGATGGCCACCTTAAGATCTGCTATTGTGTGGCCAGGGAGGTTGAAGTGTTCTCCTACAGGTTTTTGTATATTGCCATTCCTAATATCTGATTTGTGTCCATTTATCCTTTTCCTTAGAGACTGTCCAGTTTGGCCAATGTACATAGCAGAGGGGCATTGCTGGCATATGATGGCATATATTACATTGGTGGACGTGCAGGTGAATGAACCGGTGATGGTGTGGCTGATCTAGTTAGGTCCTGTGATGGTGTCGCTGGTGTAGATATGTGGGCAGAGTTGGCATCAAGGTTTGTTGCATGGATTGGTTCCTGAGTTAGAGTTACTATGGTGCGGTGTGCAGTTACAGGTGAGAATATGCTTCAGGTTGGCAGGTTGTCTGTGGGCGAGGACTGGCCTGCCACCCAAGGCCTGTGAAAGTGTGGGATCATTGTCCAGGATGGGTTGTAGATCCCTGATGATGCGCTGGAGGGGTTTTAGCTGGGGACTGTATGTGATGGCCAGTGGAGTCCTGTTGGTTTCTTTCTTGGGTTTGTCTTGCAGTAGGAGGCTTCTGGGTACACATCTGGCTCTGTTGATCTGTTTCCTTATTTCCTCGTGTGGGTACTGTAGTTTTGAGAATGCTTGGTGGAGATTTTGTAGGTGTTGGTCTCTGTCTGTGGGGTTAGAGCAGATGCGGTTGTACCTCAGTGCTTCGCTGTAGACAATGGATCTTGTGGTGTGCCCGGGATGGAAGCTGGAGGCATGAAGGTAGGCATAGCGGTCGGTAGGTTTTCGGTATAGGGTGGTATAGGGTGGTGTTAATGTGACCATCAATTATTTGCACCGTAGTGTCTAGGAAGTGGACCTCCCGTGTAGATTGGTCCAGGCTGAGGTTGATGGTGGGGTGGAAGCTGTTGAAATCATGGTGAAATTTTTCCAGAGTCTCCTTCCCATGGGTCCAGATGATGAAGATGTCATCAATGTAGCGTAGGTAGAGAAGGGGCGTGAATGGACGGGAGCTGAGGAAGCGTTGTTCCAGGTCAGCCATAAAAATATTGGCATATTGTGGGGCCATGCGGGTGCCCATAGCGGTGCCACTGATCTGGAGATATATATTGTCATCAAATTTGAAATAGTTGTGTGTGAGGATAAAGACACAGAGCTCAGCAACCAGTTGTGCTGTGGCATCATCAGGTATAAATGGTATAAATTACTGTGTGGTAGGAATCAGTGGCAGGCTCACTACTCTTTGAGGGAATCATAACATTACCAAGCTTCTTGACCTCTGAGGCCTCTTTTCTCATAGACAGTATATAACCGGAAAAAGGAAGTTGTTTTTGTCAGGCTAGAACCACCACTTCTTGCCCCTAACCTTTCTAGCTCTGCTCCACTGAAGTCAATGGATGTGTTGCCATTGACTTAATAGGCAGTAGGATTGCTCTTTTGCCCCTTCTGTGGTAGGCAATATTGCAGGGGTGGCCAACTTACTGGCCCTCCGAGCCACCTACAACAATCTTCAGAAGTTTGAGAGCTGGGACACACCTGCTGGGAGCCGGGGACTGGGGCTTCAGCCTCCCTTCTGCTGAAGCCCCGAGCCCTGGCAGGTGTGCCCTGCAGGGCTGAAGCCCCAAGATCCCCTCCCCTCTGGGCAAAAACTCCCGAGACCTCCCTCTCAGCTGGACAGTAGCCCCTACTGCACCACCCAGCTGCAAGGCACAGGTCCTGAGCTCCACCTCCCTAAGTCTAGTAGGTGGAGAATTGGGGAGGGGGCTCTGTGAGCCTCACTTTAATGATAAAAGAGCCGCATGTGGCTCACAAGCCACAGTTTGGCCACCCCTTCAATATAGCAAGTGAGGTGGCAACGTTTTTCAGGAGTGAGTAATCACAGTTCTCTCTCACACACTTCAACATGCATGTGTGCACTCTCGCACTCTCTCTGCTGTCAAATCTCCACTTCCTCCTTCTCCAGCAGAAAGAGACTTGGCCATACACTTTCTTTCATCAAGTAATCTTATAGTGTACCAGAAACATCGGTATCAATGTGATTATCAAGATGGTTCTATATTATACCATTTCATAGCACAGGCTTTGTTTGTCTGGTTTTAATTACCCCCCCCCCAGAAAAGATCATTTATATAAATAACATATCTTTCATCTGTAGTAATATTATCTCCCTCCTACCATCAGGGATGTAGTTGACCTCTCCATTACTCATGTGTGTCACTTAGAGATCTAAATCATAGGGGTATCCTTTCCAAAATATCCAGGCTGTCTGCTTAAAAGGTATCCAGTGTCATTTCCACATAGCACATGCCTTTGGCTTCCTTACAATGTTCCCATCAGAATTTCAGGTTATTTCTTCATTCTGATTCTTCTGACTCCTTAAAAGAGAAATGAGGCAGCCCAAGAGAGCAAACAATGTCAGGATCCCAGTATAGTCTGTGTCAGGCCTGTGGTTATCTTACTTGAGATGATGTGTTTGGCACATATTCATTGTGACACTATATGGATCACACTCAGCATCTCAGTTTTCTACAGAAAAGCCTTCAGACAACTAGGACTCAACTAGTATAAAATCTGCAAGTATATGCATAAATCAACCAGTTCTGCTTCCAGATGGAAAACAGGTGAGATTTCCTTTCCTGTTGGGTGACTTTGTGCATGTTTAAGGGGTGCATTCGGATTAGATCACAAGGGAGTGTTATTTTAGACATTTGTAGCACAATGATCTGGTCCACTTCAGGACTGGAAAAGGAGATGAACAGCATGCCTGGCCATTTGTGTAGCTTTAACAGTGTCAAGAATTATGTACAGTTTTTGATTGGTCTATGCAGGAATTTAGCTGGTGTCATGGATTGTTTCCAATAATGCTAGAAGTCAACTCCCTTTTTATTTATTTATTTAATGGAAAAGGGGGAATGAACTCCTCCACTCTTTCCCCCCTCATTGCTTTATAGTCTTCCCCCCTAGATAATATAGAGTATGCTTTTCAATCCTCTACATTATATGTAACTATGCATGGATTTTTTCTCTCTCTGATTCACAAAATGGAATTCTTTTTGGTTCTATATTGAACATATTTTAGTTCAGCCCTTAAGAAGTCATGGTGCTAGTTACCTTGCATCTTAACTGTTTGTGGAATGCTCCCTTTTATCTCCCTCCTTAACCTCTCATGGAGTTTGAATTAAAAGCTATGAAGGTTTTCGTTCCCTTCACTATGGAATTGAACGTTGGAAAAAAGCCCTTGATTAATCATCAAATGTTTTTCATTTGAAACACTCCATAGGTCTGTACTGCTTAGCCTGTTTCAGGCTTCCCAAGAAGGAAAGTTAACCTGAATGGAACCACTCGGAAGAATCCGCAAGTGAAACCTGGTGATGCAGTCACTGTCCAACCTGAGGTCAGTGCAGCGGTGTAAGCAGAAGGAATGGATATGAAGCTGAGGTTTGGAATTTTTCTGTGAATGTTGCCTACCAGTCTGCATACAATCCCCTGTACTGTATAGCCAAATACAAGTTATGCTTTAGCCAAATACAAGTTATTTGGCTCAGTAGAGGGGAACTGGGTGAAATTTAAGGGCTTGTCATATATCAGAGGTTAGACTTGATGATCCAATGGTCCCTTCTGCTCTTAAACTCTATGACTTTCTGAGGTTCCTACCAGGTCGAAGAAATACTGACTTTACAGGGCCAGTGCCACAAGTTTGGAGTTGAAGGACTAAATTTGGGTGTCTGGGGCTAGTGGCAAATTCCCACAGAGTGTTGCAATGTCCCTAAATCGTTGCTCTGCAGATTCCATCCTCTGATTATTAAGCGGTAGTTATGTTAGGGGAAGGAGGGAAAGTATTTGTTAACTTACCCCACAGATGATACTGAAATAGGGGATACTGCTGGAACATGTAATGGAAATGGAAAAGATAGACAAAGAAAACTAACCTCAAGTGCGACTCTTGACTTTTCAATAAGTTTTGAACTCTTTGCAGCTGTAGATTTTTGTCTATGTTCTGATAGACACACTGAAGAGACAGTTTAGGCTGGGGGAGACAAATTCTTCCTTCAGTTACAGCTGTACAATCCCATTGAAATAATGAAAACTGTGGAGACCTCATGGTATAGGTAAGGGTGAAATGATGCTCTTGATCATTTTTCTACTCAGATTGCAAAAAGGGTCTACATTTGCAGAAATTATGAGACATCTCCACTCCAGGATTGATTGCTCTAATAGAAGCCACTCCTTTAGGTACAGCGCTGTATATGAGAAAGGGGAAAGCTGTTAAAATTCTTCCTCTTATTCCTATGCAGTGCTGTAGCTGGAGGAGGAGAATGTTGTTAAATTAGTCTCTCCTGGAGCAGAGACTTCACATAAATTCTGCAAATCTGAGTAGAGAAAGTGACTGAACTGGACAACTGAACACTTGTCTCCAAAATATGGCAGGTTTATCACTTCCTTGGGGAAATTTCAGTTGTTCATCTGTAGCATTATTATGTTTTACATGTCACATAGTGCACTGCTCTTGCCAGTTCAAATAGCTCAATGTGCACTTTGATTTTTCCTTGACTCCTTCATTAGACTGCTAAATCAACTTCTGAGACTGAATTGCCTGGTATAGTAAGTAAGAATTTCAACCCATCACCCTTTATGTACAGCATGACACATAAAGGCATCAAACAATGGAAGTAAAGTGAGCATGTGTGTCTAATCTCTCATGCTGGCAGCAGAGAATCCGCTGAATTTAACTTGGAGATTATATTTAAACCATAGTCATATATTTAAAAGACACTAGCCTGGGTGGGTGCTTTGTAATAAAAAGCAGAATGGGAACATTGCTGCCTTTAGTTATTTTGGTGATCACTTCTGGATAGCTACATGATGTTCTAATTACACAAGATAAACATAGGCATCATTTGATTTCTATATGCAGGGAGGTCAGCTCCAGCCAGGCCAGTGGGGCTGTGCATGGGGGGACAAATTCCATGCCTCCTCGAAGCTTGAAGGGCTGGGCCCATGTACTGGCCCATGAGGCTGGGCGCTTGCTCCAGTGTTTGTTTGGGAATCACACAGGGACCAGGCGCAGTGGGATTTAACCTCGGCCATGGGGTAGCTAATTCACAGGAGCCCCCAGCTGGGAGGAGGGGACTGGAAGCTATGGTTGGAAACCACTTACCTCCCAGGGCTCGGAGCAGGTCCAGGGCTGCCCCACTCCTGTGTGTGGGTTTCCTGTTTGCTCAGAGTTGGCCCCACGCTCGGTCACATGGTGCTGCTGGGCCCCCTCCCTGCATGGTAGCTGGCGGAGCTGTGCAAGTCAAGTGAACTCAGAGGCTGGGTGAGCTGTGAGCTGCACTGGGAGCTGTGCCCCCTGGGAGAGACAGGAGCAACAGCTGGGCAGTGCAAGGAAGAGCTGCTGCTTTCCGGGAGCGGAGGCTGAGGGTGGGGCCAGGGGGTGTGTGACTTGAGCTGATTGGGGAGTGGCCAAACCTTTAAATTGAAGCCCCCCACTGTCAACATACATAGCTTTTTGGAGGGCAATGCTCCCCCCCAACTACACCCATGAAGATAAAATGTGCCTCACTGAAATCTGCCATCCAAATTAATTACCTAAGAGGGATTGTACCAAGGTTTGATTCAGGAAACCAAGAAGTGATGGAAAAAAGCAGTTTGCATTGATTATTTCACCCAAGATTGATTATGTATTGTCATTATTTTAATGATTTCCTCCGTTATTGATATTGTTATTAATAAGCATTTGGGAGCAAGGCTCTTGTCGTTCTACTTTACAGTAAAAGTGCCCAGAACACTGTATAGGTGCTGTAAAAACAGCTATAATAATAACTGAACCAATGGATCCAGGATAACTAAGATGCTTTGACAGGAAATATAATAAGACTCTTGGGTCATTTGTTTTTCTTAGATTCTAGGCAGGAAATGTTAGGCCAGAAAATCAGGGCTATTTAAGACCAGATTTTTAAAGATGTGTTTCGGAACCTCTGTATGCTTAAATCAGACATTTGTGTGTGTATATAGCTAGTTGGGAGCCCTCACTGAGCAGCCTTTTGCTGCTGGGCTCCTGCAGGTCTGCATTGCTAACTAGAACAATTCTGTAGCAGATTATTTTCAGCTTGTCCCATGCAGCTTGAATCGTCCCCATCTATTTCAGTCCCCAGGATGTTATCAGTTTCCCCTGGTGAAACCCAGTGGGTCTGTGCACTTTTGATGCTTTTCAGAAAATTGAATTAATTTTTTAGTTATTTAAAACATATTTGTTTTAAACTATAAGAATTCTGCAGAACTTAACTTCTGCAGCTGCAAACGTCTCAGCTGAACCAGGGTGGCCTTCTTCAAATGATTTAGATCTCTCTGTGCTTGTTTCCTCCTCTGTAAAATAGGAACAATAATAATGATCTGCTCCACAGGGCTATTGTGAGTTTTAAATTAATTGTTTGTCAAAAAAACTTATATAGTATTTATATTGCAATAGCACCTAAAATCCACAACCAGATTTTGTCCGATTGTGCTAGGTGTTTTACAAATATATAATAAATGACAGACTCTTCCTGAAAGAGTTTTCAGTCTAAAAGATATTGAGAACTTTGTATGGAAGATGATATATAACTACAATGTAGTAATCATTGCATCTTTTGAAGCAGTTGAAACTTTGTGTGTAGAGCATACCACTACAATCAGTTCACATGAAAACAAAGGAAGCTCTCTGAAAGGTAAAGATCTTTTCTTTATTGCAGAAATTCCCCAGTTTTTTTTTCTTTCCAAGCCTTGGTATAAAAAATAAGGAGACTTTTAAAAATTAGCGGTGTTGGTATAATTTTATAGCAATCTTCATCTCATTTTATTACAATCTTAATCCCATTCCAGTGCATTGCAAAGTGTAGCTAGAAACCTATCATATTTCTAACCTTAAGCTTTTTGTGGAGGGGGGGAAGGGTTGGATTTATGCAAAACTAACATATGAAGAATAGCGGGAATATATTCTTCAAGGAAGAAAAATAATTTGTAATGCTCCTAGTTACCTGGAGAATGAGGCAGTTGTGTAGAAATTTTTGTAAATATCATATACCTCTCAGATAATCTATTTGCTATTAACCTGCTGGATTGTCAGGAGTTATCAAAGGAGGCTGTTACAGGAGGAACCAACTGGAAATGAAACAATGACTAAGAGAAAGCTCCTTCGGGAAGCAATAGAAAAAATATTGATTGGGGGTGCCCCCTGCCTGGTTCCAGCTAGTGCATCACAGTACATTCTTCCCAGACCAAAACTTAGGCTCAAAGGAGATCCTAAATTTGAAAGTTTCTGGCTTCAGGAATGTGGAGATGTGAGTGGGTTGTCAGCAGACTAAGGGCAACACCCAAACTGACTGAAATACACACAGACAGAGAGACACAGGGACTGCAGTAAATGGATAGGCTCTGCTAGCCCAAAGATGGGAATAAGCTGGACTCACCAGAGCTATGGATAGAGATGTTGCTTAGATAAGGAAATATGTATAGAGGACTCTTTTGGTGTGTTCACGCATTTTCTTCAATACTGTGTTCTCTTTGGCAAGTCAATGTTACTTTGTCTTGAAGACGCTGTTTCTGAGTCACTTAAAACAGTTGTTGTCACAGTTCCCTTACAGGTGTCAAACACAGTTGGACTTGTCAGATTAACATGGTTGGTAAAGCCCAGATTCAGCGTACAGTGGTTGGACTGTGTGGTTCCACCCAGACTGAGATGCAAGAAGCCAGTCCTGTTACCACGGGTTGCATTTGAGAGGGACAGTACTGGATTAAGGTGGCCAGGTAAGCCAATTAACTCTATAGGCTGCACCTGGAGGAAGAGCCAGGGAGAAGGGAACTAATTAAAAGCAGGTTCAGGAACATGCACTGTCTGTATAAAGTTAAGTAGCTGGCACCAGACATGGCTTCTGGGGAAGGTTGCAGGAAAGTAGGCAGCAGTCACTCTGAGAGGAGTTTTGGAGCCAGTACACCCAGAAAGACGGGTACCCAGGCATGGTAAGAAACAGTCCAGGAAAGGAATGGCTGGGAGAGGAGAGCCAGGGACTTCTGAGCTAAGGGTGACCTGGACTGGAACCCAGAGTAGAGGGTGGGCCCAGGTTCCCTTACCAGCCACTGAGGGAATGGCACTGAATCAATGGAAGGGAAGACCGCATAGAACTGCTAGGGAGAAGGGACTTTGCTACCCCATAAGCGGGGGAACACCGAGGGCATGTCTACACTTTCCTCCAGAGCGATCGATCCAGTGGGGGTTGATTTATCGCGTCTAGTGAAGACGCAATAAATCGACCACCAAGCGCTCTCCTGTCGACTCTGGTACTCCACTGGAGCGAGAAGCATAGGCAGAGTCGACGGGGGAGCGTCAGCAGTCAACCTACCGCAGTGAAGACACCACCGTAAGTAGATTTAAGTATGTTGACTTCAGCTACGTTATTCATGTAGCTGAAGTTGCATAACTTAGATTGATTCCCCTCCCCTAGTGTAGACCAGGCCTCTGTGACCGGCTGGAGGGCTGAATCATGAAGAGGATGGTGCAATTTCTGGGGCTGAGAAAAGGGCTGTGGACCAAAGGGAGACAGAGTGATGGTGTGCAAGCCACGATAGGAGGTGTTGGCCTGAAGAGCTAATCCCACAATGGACCAAGAGAAGGTGCCAGACCAGTGGCAAGTGGTGCACCCTGTGGCAGGGACTGAAAGGGGCCTAAGGCATAGCTTACTAAGTAACATAAGTTCAAATGTATGCTTCCACATGTAGTTAAATCCCGGCCCCATTAAAGTTGTTGACAAAACTCCTATTGACTTAAATAGGCCCAGGAGTTCGCTTCTATTCAACTGTGGAGTTACTGAGACTATAGTGTCAGCACTAAGAAATGAAAGAAGAAATGAAAATAACCTTTACAAAGTAGTGTTTACATCAAGAGATAATATCTTCTTATCACATTAGCACATTTTTTTTAAATGCAAAAGCATACAAAATGAATGTTTAATGTCAGAGTGAGAGACCACAAGAGAGCACCAAAGGTTCAGGTGATATTTGCAAAAGTTTTCACAAAACATTCAATATTTTCATGTATCATAAAGTGAGACTCTAGAAGGTTTCTCATCACATTCCCCATCTTGACCTGCCTTTATCTGTTTTTGTTGTTTTATTTTATTTCCAGCAGGTCAGACCATGTATCAATTGCTCCAGTAATAATAACCCTAAATGTGCATTCTCTAAATTTCATCCCATTTTCCCTTGCATCATCCTAAACAATCCTCCTCCATCCAAACATAAAATTATCAATGATAAAGTTTGCGGATGATCTGAAAATTGGGAGAGTGGTAAATAATGAAGCAGACAGGTCACTGATTCAGAGTGATCAGGATTATTTGGTAAGCTGGGTGCAAGCAAACAATATGCATTGGAATACAGCTAAATATAAATGTATCTATCTAGGACCAAAGAATGTAGGCCATACTTACAGGATGGGGGACTCTATCCAGGGAAGCAGTGACTCTGAAAGAGCTTTGGGGGTTGTGGTGGATAATCAACTGAACATGAGATTCAGGGTGAGGCTCTGGGATGCATAAACAGGGGAATCTATGGATTGGCATAAACAGGGGAATCTCAGGTAGGAGTTACTTTACCTCTATATTTGGCACTGGTGCAACCATTGCTGGAATACTAAGTTCAGTTCTGTTGCCCACAAGTCAAGAGTATTGATAAATTGGAGAGGGTTCAGAGAAGAGCCATGAGAATGAGTATCAGAAAATATGCCTTATAGTGATAGACTCAAAGACCTCAATCTATTTATTTTAAAAAAGAGAAGTTAAAGGGATGACTTGATTAGTCTGTAAGTCTCTACGAGGGGAACAAATATTTGATAATAGGCTCTTCAATCTAGCTGAGAAAGGTGTAACACAATTCAATGGCTGGAAGTTGAAGCTAGACAAATTCAGTGTGGAAACAAAGTGTACATGAGTTCTCTCATTTAAAATGAACAGGACATAAGCCGTACACTAGGGCTACAAATCAAATGGTGTTTGTAAATTTTGTTCCAAAGTCAGCAATCATTATTCAGGCAACACTTGACATGAATGGAAGTTTTGCCTGAATAGGATAGACTAATAGTTGTAAGACTTGCTCCTATATGATTTTTATTTGATAATTTGCAGTAGCTGCAGACATACAAATACAGGCCACTGGAGACTGGGGTTGGTGTCTGAGACTAGAGACCTATATAGTAATGTTTCTCAGTTGGGGCATCTGTATATAATAGTTACCTTTTCTTCCAGTGACACTTCAGGCTGCCTAAGTCTATGCAGTTTAAAATAGGAAGGAAATAACGGTGAAACTAGCTGAGAGGACTTTCTATCATAGTAGCTTCCACAGCTATGACTTTCAGGTAGGATCATTTGATTTTTAAACAAACAAAACAAAAACAAACAAGCAAGTGCCAATCCTATCACCTGTGGTAGAGGGAAGAAAAACAAACAGCAACAGACTGCAGTAAAATTTTTTCTGTTATGACTATACAGCAGAGTCAACAGCAGCCACTTAAAACTACGCCATTTCCAAAGCTGTGTATCCAAACAGCTATAGTATTAAAGCTATGTTTGTTTTAGAATTGGCCCTAACCCAAATCGTGAATCTGCAAACCTCTGAATTCTGGGGAAAACTGGTCCTGAATCTAGAATTGGACTTTCTGGCTTCAGATACATCAAACTTTGTTTCTGCTGAACTACTGAAAATAATATATAATCATCTTGTATTGATTTTGATAGCTATGCCACAGAAGGCCTGGAACTCAATTACTTTATGTTGTAGCACTAGGTTACAAAGGGAACAGTATATTAAAGATAGTTGAATCATTTATTTTCAGTCTTAGCAGTACGTAAACAACACTATAACTCACATTGCTACTTGGTAATAGATGATATAAGAGTATGTGAAACTTTCCTCTCAGCATCCCTGAGGAAACACTTAACAACCAAAAGTGGACTTGCAAAATAGAGGGCGAGATTCTGGTCTGTACCTCAAAGGGTGTGTCTACACTATGAGATAGGTGTACAATTCCTATCTCAATGAGACACATTTACGCTAGCTCTGATAAAGCTAGGGCACTAAAAATAGAGTTTAGCCATGGCAGCTAGCTGCCCAGAGTACATGACTAGCATCTCAGACAGGAGGGGCTATCTGCCCAGAGTATATGCTAAGTGACTCAGATGGGTATGTACTTAGGGTGGGTATCCACAAATGCTACCATGACTATACTGTATTTTTGGTGCTCTACCTCAGTGTTTCTCAAACTTTTGGATACCAGGAACCAGCTTGCTGCCTTCCTAAACTGTGTCAGGGAAATCTCAGGGATCGTGCCAATCCACAGACTGGTCGTTGAGAAACACTGTGCTAGCTCAATCAGCGCTAGCACCAGCACGTCTCCTCAAACTGGGAATTACACTCGCAGCTTGAACTATAGATGTAACCAAGGAGGCACAGCATAGAACTTACACCCCAATGGGGGTCAGCTGGTGGGGGGGGGTGAAGGCCAAGGTAGCTTTAAACTAGACTTAAGCCCCCTGATCCTAGTCTGCTCCAGCAATTGAGGAGGCCCTGTGCTCACCTTAGACAACATGGGGGCCTGTCTAAGTTATGGCAGCCTAACAGAACAGCCCTATGGACTGCAGTCCTCCAAGTTGCCATCCTGCCCTTGACATGACCCTCTACCCCAGTCCCACCCTGGCATGCCTTCTACACCAGGGCTCGTAAGGAGACCCTTAGCAAGCAGCCTTTGTGGCTATCTTCGGCTGTGCCTAGGGAAACATCCTTTGGCTGGAACAGTGGCTTTAGAGAGCCTTTATGCTGGATAAAACGCCCAGGGTGGCCAAAACGGGTCAGACCGGGGTGAGGATCTCACCCAGAGCGTTTAAAAATGTTATGACGTTTTCTGCATACTGCACTTTTAGGGTAGTTTCAGTTGGAACAGAGATAAGCAGAGTGCTTTTGAAGATCCCACCCTTCACTTTTTCAGTAATGGTAGATTGGCTGCCTTTTGTGGGGCAAAGTTAGTGCACGTTACAGATAAGATAGGCTTTGACTTCTCTGGTGGGGACCTAACTTTTGTTGTTTCTTAAGCTGTCTTTGTTAGAAATGCTGCAGCAGCATTGGGCATGAGAGAACCCTTCTGCTCACTGCAGTTAATCCACTTCCCTGAGAAGGGGTAACTAGGTTGACAGAAGAATTCTTCCATCTACACAGCACTGTATAAACTGGAAGTTAGATTGGCTTAACTATGTCACTCAGGGATATGCATTTTTTTTACCTCCTGAGCAACGTAGCTGGGCCAACCTAAATATTTAGTGTAGACCAGGCCTTAGAGTTTCCTTTAATCTAAAAGAAGTAATTTGGGCTGAATGTTGCTTTATGTGTATGGAAAATGGAACAAGCCTTCTGGAAAACCAAGATGGGATCTAAACCAAAACAGAGAAAGCCATGGAAACCAAGATTGACCCTGTTGTGGATAAAGCAATGCAATGTTTCCAAACAACCAAAAATGTGTTTCAGTGGAGGCTAGCAACATCTATACAAATATTACTCATTCTTTATAAAAATTCTAAACACTTACAAAACAAACAAATCTAAAGTTTGACTGTCTGGAGATGGACAATTAAGGAATCCAATTATTTCATCCTACCTAGACTGTCACCGCATCCAATTACTAAGGCCACTCAATCTTACCACTGCCCCCTTGGAAATGTGCTGCTAAATGTATCTTGTGGACCTTATATGTGTAGCAAATGACTAATAAAGATTTCTAAAGGATTACAGGCCTTGATCCAAAGACCACTAAAGTCAGTGGGGTGAGGTCTATTGATCTGTCATAGTTCTAGAAACTCTCATAGTGTGACATGGTGGAATAGAAAAATATTTTGTTAAGCCAGATGGAGTGATTGATCAGCCTGGTGTTCCGAAATGTGATTACTTGAGAATGCTGGCTTATATAAGTGTATGTAGACCTTGCAAGTTAGTATTTTTAACTATTTTATGTAGCAAATAATGTTGGTATTTTTAACCATTTTATTTAACAACTCTTAATGTTGAAGTAGTAGTAGATCATTGGAATAAGAAATATAATTTATAATCTCCTAGTTGTTTGTTTTAATCTTTACATAATTCTAGGGCAGGGGTAGGCAACCTATGGCACCTGTGCCGAAGGCGGCATGCGAGCTGATTTTCAGTGGCACTTATACTGCCCAGGTCCTGGCCACCGGTCCGGGGGGGCTCTGCATTTTAATTTAATTTTAAATGAAGCTTCTTAAACATTTAAAAAGCCTTATTTACTTTACATACAACAATAGGGCACGGGTCACTTGCTGGAAGATTCTTTGCAGCTTGAGGTCTTCAAACCACAATTTGAGGACTTCAATAACTCAGACATAGGTTAGGGATTTGTTATAGAAGTGGATGGGTGAGATTGTATGGCCTGCATTGTGCAGGAGGTCAGACTAGATGATCATAATGGTCCCTTCTGACCTTAAAGTCTATGAGTCTATATATTATAGACTTATAGAAAGAGACCTTCTAAAAATGTTAAAATGTATTACCGGCACGCAAAACCTTAAATTAGAGTGAATAAATGAAGATTCGGCACACCACTTTTGAAAGGTTGCCGATCCCTGTTCTAGGGTAAAGAGTTAAGGGTGGGTTGGGAGTGTAAATTGGAAGGGTTGATACTTAGTGAGAATGAGTATATGGCAGGGAGGAATGGGCTGGAGCTCTTTACTGTCCATTATTGTATGTTAAATACATAGCCCAATTTTTTTAAAGGTGTAGTTAGACTTTTGTAAAAGTGTATTATTGTTCTGAATGCTAATTGGACTCCAGTAAAAGACAGTTTCATCTCCAATTTCTAGTCACATCATCACGTGTATAAGTTAGCATAATTTTGCGCAAAAACTGCTCCTAGAGCTGTTTGAATCCATACATATAATTAAGGTCAAGGCAATTGCATTCCAAAAACATCTAATATATCAGGCAAGAATACAATAACTTAGTGTGATGCAAATTTGCCTACTAAAAATGGTCTTAATGCTTCCAAACTGCTGACATCTGGACTTTGTACATTTATCAGTATCAAAGAGCAATCATGCTAATTAAAGGCTCCATTCTACTTCCACTGAAGTCAATAGTGAAAACTCCTTTTCATTTCAGTGAGGCAGGAGTAGGGCCTAATTATTGAAGTTCCTTAAGTAGGAAGTAGATTTGGATTTGTGTGTGTGTGTAAATATACAGTTACAAATATTACTCAGCTTAAAACTGATTACTGGGAGGAATATACTTTTCTTCCCCTCTGTTTAATAAATTACTGATAATAGCAGGGAATTCCCCCCCCCCCCATAGATGCTCTTGTCCTTTGAAAGTTGTATAGCTCCCAAACATCTTGTAGCAGGGTGAAAACTGGTGTATCTCACTGTTTCTAAAACTGAAGAATTATTTCCCTCCTTTGGCAGTAGTTCAACTTCTACTCATATTTCAATTTAATGAGTTTCTGCAGCTATTACAATGAGTAACATTTACTCAAGTGAGTTGGCCCAATAGTTTCCACAGGACTAAAGTGATTAAGTGCTGCTGATTTTCTCACACCTAGAAATGACTGAGATATAAAAAGTTTATGGGAATCTATGAATTATATCGGCTTGCAAAGTTCATAAGGGAATGTGTCATTACTTGCTTAAAGTTTGCTTCTATTTAATTGAAACATAAATTTGATATCACAGCATAGTTCCAAAGTGTGTTTGGAAACACTGTAGTTTGTATGTGGATCTAATTTACCTCAATTTCAGTAAGGCATTTGATACAGTTCCACATGGGGAATTATTAGTTAAATGGGAAAAGATGGGGATCAATATGAAAACTGAAAGGTGGATAAGGAACTGGTTAAAGGGGAGACTACAACGGGTCATACTGAAAGGTGAACTGTCAGGCTGGAAGGAGGTTACTAGTGGAGTTCATCAGGGATCGGTTTTGGGACCAATCTTATTTAATCTTTTTATTACTGACCTTGGCACAAAAAGTGGGAATGTGCTAATAAAGTTTTCGGATGACACAAAGCTGGGAGGTATTGCTAACACAGAGAAGGACCGGGATATCATACAGGAAGATCTGGATGACCTTGTAAACTGGAGTAATAGTAATAGGATGAAATTTAATAGTGAAAAGTGCAAGGTCATGCATTTAGGGATTAATAACAAGAATTTTGGTTATAAGTTGGGGACGCATCGGTTGGAAGTAACAGAGGAGGAGAAGGACCTTGGAGTATTGGTTGATCACAGGATGACTATGAGCCGCCAATGTGATATGGCCGTTAAAAAAGTTAATGCGGTTTTAGGATGCATTAGACGAGGTATTTCCAGCAAAGATAAGGAGGTGTTAGTACCATTATACAAGGCACTGGTGAGACCTCATCTGGAATAGTGTGTGCAGTTCTGGTCTCCCATGTTTAAGAAGGATGAATTCAAACTGGAACGGGGAGGGATAGCTCAGTGGTTTGAGCTTTGGCCTCCTAAACCCAGGGTTGTGAGTTCAATCCTTGAGGATGCCACTCAGGGATTTGGGGCAAAAATTGGTCCTGCTAGTGAAGGCAGGGGGCTGGACTCAATGACCTTTCAAGGTCCCTTCCAGTTCTAGGAGATTGGTATATCTCCAATTATTACCTTTATTACAGAGAAGGGCTACTAGGATGATCCGAGGAACGGAAAATCTGTCTTATGAAAGAAGACTGAAAGAGCTTGGCTTGTTTAGCCTAACCAAAAGAAGGCTGAGGGGAGATATGATTGCTCTTTATAAATATATCAGAGGGATAAATATCAGGGAGGGAGAGGAATTATTTAAGCTTAGTACCAATGTGGACACAAGAACAAATGGATATAAACCGGACACTAGGAAGTTTAGACTTGAAATTAGACAAAGGTTTCTAACCATTAGAGGAGTGAAGTTCTGGAACAGCCTTCCAAGGGGAGTAGTGGGGGCAAAAGACATATCTGGCTTCAAGACTAAACTTGATAAGTTTATGGAGGGGATGGTATAATGGGATAGCCTAATTTTGGCAATTAATTAATCTTTGATTATTAGCAGGTAAATATGCCCAGTGGTCTGTGATGGGATGTTAGATGGGGTGGGATCTGTGTTACTACAGAAAATTCTTTCCTGGGTGCTGGCTGGTGAGTCTTGCCCACATGCTCAGGGTTTAACTGATCGCCATATTTGGGGTTGGGAAGGAATTTTCCTCCAGGGAAGATTGGCAGAGGCCAGAGAGGTTTTTTGCCTTCCTCTGCAGCATGGTACACGGGTCACTTGCTGGAGGATTCTCTGCACCTTGAGGTCTTTAAACCACAATTTGAGGACTTCAATAACTCAGACATAGGTTAGGGGTTTGTTACAGGAGTGGGTGGGTGAGATTCTGTGGCCTGCATTGTGCAGGAAGTCAGACTAGATGACCATAATGGTCCCTTCTGACCTTAAGTCTATGAATCTATGTATGTAGTCCAGTGAGTATCTGGATTAAAAAATTCCTTAACTTCTTTTTATTGTTCTGTTAAATTAAAATACAGCTCATGTAGACAAAGCAACAGAAAACAAAGGTAAACACAAAGAAGAAAATAAACAAAAAGGGCTCTGTTCATTCCTGCTATCATTCTATTGCCTTGAGAGGCATAAATCCACAATTTCACCCACAATCTATATGTTTACCATAACTATATTGTTATCTACCTCAGGTATTTCTGGACATAAATGACCAAATGTTGTGCTGGTTTAAATGGATGGTGCTCCAATGAATTAAATGAAACTGTACCAATTTACACCAACAGAAAATTTGGCCCCAAATGCTAAGCAAGAAAAGATGGTCTTTTCAAAAGCATTTACCATTGACCTAACTCTGTTCCCACTGAGGTCAATGGTAAAACTCCTGTCGACTTCAGCACATGCAGAATTAGACTAACAATGAGCCCTTTTCAAAAATCCCACCTTAAGGACACAATTATGATGGGTTTTTTATTAAGCATGAACTAATTATCAAATATCTCTGACCACTCCTCACTACATTGATATTTTATTTGTTTGTGTGTAGTCAGACAAAGCAGGCAGTAGAACCTGGGTTTCCCATATTCCAGGTGAGTGCCCATACCACTGGACAATATCATGTTGCTGCTCAACTCTACCAGATAGACTGCCAATGATTAACTGGCTTTGCTCATGGGACTTGTCAGCTGCTTGTCTATAGTAGCATGTATATTCTACCATATAAACTATTTAAAAACATGTGGCTATATTTCAAGGAAAAACAGACCCTGCTGGGCTAGAGTTTGTTAACTTTACTCATCCTGTTCAGCACTTACCTTCATCTAATTCCTATGGCTTCAGTGGTATTACTTGTTGAAGTGCTACACTGGGGGATTAGATTGGTTAATTATAGCATTCAGAGGTGTGGATTCTTCACATTCCTGAATGATGTTGCTAGGTCGATCTAAATGTTAAGTGTAGACCAGGGCTAAGATTGGTGATAATCTGTGGGTGCATTTTTGACAGATAGAAATTATGCCTGCACAAGAACCCATTGAACTTCTTAAGTATTTTACTGGTAAGCACTTTTTATAGCCCTCAAATTATTTTTGTGGCTGTTCTGTGCATCATTTCCAATTTTTCAGTATCCTTTATAGTAAAATGTGGTCACCAGACTTGATCACAGAATTCCACTATTGGCCTCACCAATGCTGTACACAGAGGGAAAGTCACCTCCAATGATATTAGCAGGATAAGACGTATTTATATATTACATAAAAATACTTGATAGAGTTCTATTAACAAGTGCAAGGTTTTCTTTATATAAAAATCATACAAATGCTTTATGTGGATTTCACATTTTATAATACTATGGAAGTTTAATGATGTAATGCACCAAAAGTAAAGTTTAAGCCTAGTAAAATTTTAATCATGTATTTTCTACTTATTAAAGAAATATGACTTTTATACTTTATTTAAAAGTGTGCTCTGAGAGGTCAATGATAAAAGCATAGACTAGCCTCTGATTTTCTTATTTCAATCAAAACTAGGTCCTTGTGCTTTGAAAAATAATTCCCTTCTAAGGAAATATTATTTGCTGATTTCTTCTCATTATTTAAGATATAGAATCAAGTGAAAATTTTGCAAAGTCATGTCTAAATTATCTGACCCTTGAAAGTAAGAGAGGGTTTTGAATAATTTCTGAAGGAAGTAAAATGGACATCTTGTTTCATTCACATGAAGAGGCTGTGGTGTCTGCTTTACATGTGGTCCAAATAATAAAATGCAGCTCATGTTAAATGAATGTGCTAACGAAATATAAGCAACTGCACTGTGGGGAGATTAGAAGGAAGAGAGAGAAGTTAATGACATTAAATACTTTTTATCAATTCTTTTCTTGTTTTAGGCTAGGGGAAAAGAACCATAGAAAAGAGATAAAGTCCCTTGCCCAGGAGGCTCCTACTCCAGAGGCAGAACTAGGTCCACAACGGCTCAGAAAGTGCCCTTTCTACCCATTCTAAAGTGGGTTTGAGATGGGCTAAAGAAGGAAAGGGTCAGGAGGGGGAACAGCCAAAGCAGAACTGTTTCCCGTCAGTTATGTGCCTGTAGAGTGGCTCATAGGGGCCATTGCACCAGGTACACAAGTTAGAACATCCCTGAGGGGTTCCCTAGCCTGTGCTAGAGGACAAATCTGCCCCGGGAAGCCAATGAATAGGGGAGATACTAGTTGCATCTTTTCTGGGTCTAAACCAGTCTCTGCTTTTGCATGGGGATGAATCTTTCTCAGTCACTTACGGCAGGTTTCACAAAACTTTATTGGTAAATGACTGGTTCATAATAAGAACTTTATAAAGTGCCCTTTCTACCCATTAATAATGTTAGCTAATGGAAACAGTCCCGTGCCATAACAGGAAAATGTTGATAACATTTGCGAGATATTTATGAATAAATCCAGTGCATGAAGTACTCTTAACAGTTACAGTGGCCTTTAAAATAAAGTGTTATCCCTGAGACACAGCTGCACTCTGTTTGCTATTAAATCAGAAGGGAAAGTAGTGCAGGATTTTGCTCATTAACTTGTTCCACTGAAAATCTATTTATGCTCATGCTTTATCTTCCCGGAACTGAGAGCAAATCTGAAGCACTTGGCAGAATTTTCATTTCTGTAACTGAATGCATGCGCTGCAGTGTTTTCCTCTTGAGCATGCACAGCACACGTTTGCTTGATGAATAGTGCTGCTACCCGACTATAGTGTTCCTGCTGCCTCTCTCTCTGATTGCTTTTGATAAACTACATAGATGAATACTTGAAAACATGGGAGGACTACTCTTTTGCTTCCCTCTGTGTGTGTGTGTACAGTTTAACAAATAAACATGTGAGTGGATTGAATCAGATCAGATGGATCAGAATTATTAGGTTTTATAAGAA
Source organism: Mauremys mutica (assembly GCF_020497125.1). NCBI lineage: Eukaryota > Metazoa > Chordata > Testudines > Geoemydidae > Mauremys > Mauremys mutica. Next base: position 126,091,957 of record NC_059073.1, on the reverse strand, counting down.
ACTACTGAGACAAAAAGCCAGAATGAAATGAAATAAATAGATCTCTGAGATAAGTTTTAATCTCATCCTACAATAATTAAAATAAGAAACTAAGCAGAACTATTAGTCATATCCTGCTCTGAAAGCTCCCATCAGGGGTGCTGGAACAATTTTTATAGTGGGGGGTGCTGAAAGTTGAAACCATATATTTAGTTGTTACTACTTCAAGGCACGGGTTTCTGCTGCACTCCCAGCACCCCTGACTCCCATTGATATCACTGTGGTTTCCTTAGGCACAATCTTATGGCTGAGTAATTTGACTTTTATAGTTACCTTTTTAAAGAAAAACATAGAGCCAAGTATCTCTGTAGGTGGTGTGATTAATAAATTTAATAATCTTGGACACTATGATCATAGTTAGAATGTTGCCCTTTCCCCGCAGAGGCAACTACAATTGCTTCCAGCAACTTTAGTCTCTCTGAACTTTAATAAAGCAACCACAACCTCAAAAAGAAACAGTCGATACATTTCAAGGAGGAAAAGAGTATGATCTCTGGGTCAGAGTGCCCATTTTCACTTTTAAGCCCCTGCCCCTTTACATCTGGGAAACTCTTAGTCTGAGCTTTTCCTTGGAACATATGGTCTGGAAAAGCAGTGCCCATTACCCCTCCTTTTGTGCAACTGCTCTGCAATAGTAAGAAACTGTCTAAAGTCCCTGGAGAAAGGAGAGTGCTTTAACCCACACACTGCTCTTCATGACTTTCTGGCCTGGAAATCTTCAAGCCCCTATTTGTTGAATAGAGACTGGACTGGAGATATCACCCCAGGCGTTAAACGTAAAGAGCCCTATCTCTCAATTGGACTGCCCCAGGGGCCCAGAATAAGAATGGTTATTGCTTACCTTGAACTGTTGTGGTTTAAGCCTCTGTACCTAGGGTATTTGCAACCTTTTCTCTTCTGAGAGCCCTAGTGAAATACCCTTTCTCTTAGTCACATGTCTGAGTGGTTATTGGATCCCACCAGGACTAAAACCTACAAGGCCTAGCTGCTGAAGCACCTATAGTGCTTGCCTGCAGGTTGTGGTACACCTGGCATTCTACTGGCACCGTAGTTATTTGGTGTACTACATGTGATGGAGTGTACCAGGCCCATTGAGGCCCCCTGCTGGAGACCTCATGGTCCTACCACATCCTTCCCCAGGAAAGAAGCCATAAAGGTGGGTACTCCAGGACTTCCTAGAAAAGCTGCAGGGAAGCATCCAATCAGAGTGTAGCCAGCTACATTAAAAGGAGCTGCAGGGGTTGAGCTACTCAGTTCCTGGCTGGGACCAGAAGAGTAAGGAAGGGTACTTCTTGCTCGAGCTCAAGGGAGAACCAGAGGATGGGTTCTGGTGGCACTGGCATTCAGTGTGGAAGAAGAGGAGTTGAGAAATTCAGCTCTGAGGTAAGGGTGAAGAGGAAGAGGCTATGTGAGAAGCATCCCAGGGAAGGCAGCAGCAGCAGCAACTACAGCAGCATGTGGAACCCGAAATAGTGGGCAGGCCTGGGTTCCTCCCCACCCCCACTAGATGCTGGGGAAGTGGCCTAAGCCCCAAGAAGGAGATAAGACTCAGTACCAAAAGCCCGAGAAAGGTGATAGAATTTGAACATGACACAAGACAACCGCTAAGGACAAAGTCTCCAGGGAGAAAGCTGGGGGGTGGGTGGGGAGGGCACAACTCGATACCAGGGCAGGCTCAGACTTAAAACTAGCCCAAAAGGGGCTGAGGAGTGAGCCCAGAGACAGGGCTAAAGATATTGAGAAGGGCACAGGGACAAGCCCTGTTGGGCCTTTTACTCTGAAAGTGGTTCATCCACCTTTTCACCTATTGACTGAGTGACTTAGTTGGAGGGCTGAGCCCTTGAAGACTCATCTGCCAAGGGCAACGGGGGACACCTCAAGCAGAAAGAGCAAGTGCAGGTTTGCACCCAGGAGGCACTCATGAGAGGTGAGTGCACCCTGTCACACTCCATTCCTGTGCAGCCCCGATATTTACAATGTCATCAGGCTACTTGCTGCTGTTTGGACTGTGTATAGTCTTTCCTGTCAGGATATACCTACGCAGCCTGAAGCAGTGAGCCTCTGAGCCTGGGTTGACAGATTTGGGCTCACAGGGCTTGTGCTACCACATTAAAAATAGCTGTGTAGACATTGCAACTTAGGCTCTAAAGCCTTGGAAGGGGATGGGCTTCTGAGCCCAAGGTCCAGCCTGAGCTGCAATATCTACACATTTCATTTTAGCCCAGTAACATGAACCTGAGGCTTTTGACCCGGGATGGGAGAGTCACGGTCCTGGGCTCCTGCTTGCTGTGTAGCTGCATCCTGTGTGAATTGGTTGTTTGCTCTGATCATCCCCTTTCCCTGGACATCCTTCCACTTACCTCCTCCCTCTCCCTGCCCTCCATGCTCCACCTGGTCCTCTCACTATCTCTCCTTTCCTTTCCTTCCTGATATCCAGACTAGTTGCTGCAATGAATCTTAACTTTATGGATGAGCTTAATCTTGAGAATATTTACATTGTCCATGCAGATAATAAGGGATGTGGAGGCTTAGAGCAGATGCTAAGAGGCATGCACACTGAGATCAGCCCGAATATACTTGTGCTCAAGATTATTTCAAGGTGCGTTCCCTGAGCTGTCTTCAGATAAGGGGGAAACAATTGTATCTCCTTCTGCAGCTGTGAAAGATACACCTATTTCTAATGATGGAAGCATCAATGAGGATAATGCTATATAAAGGCTGTTCACTCAAATATGTATGCCACAGCTATTAGGAAATGCAATAGAAGACCTTGTACATACCAGAGTGAAGGCTACTCCTTGAAGGCTTGATGGACTCTTCCAGCACAAGCCTGTAGTGAAGGTGCTGCAGAGCTGCACTGCATCTGCAAAGCACAATGCTTCCCCAGGCCCTCCAAGGAAGTAAGAAGTAACCACTTTTTAGGTGGCTGTAGCACTGTCTTCAACCTAGTCAGCACTGTTGGCTGGCACTAAAGGGTAGCAGGGCAATGGTCTCATCCTCTCCACCGGGTGGCTAGTACTCCCAGGGACACTAACAGGGTGAAGTCCCTACACTCGACTCTTTATCACTCATAAATTAGAAAGAGGGGGGAGGGATAGCTCAGTGGTTTGAGCATTGGCCTGCTAAACCCAGGATTGTAAATTCAATCCTTGAGGGGGCGATCTGGGGCAAAAATCTGCCTGGGGATTGGTCCTGCTTTGAGTAGGGGGTTGGACTAGATGACCTCCTGAGGTCCCTTCCAACCCTGATATTCTATTCTCTGTCTAGGAGACATATTCATTCCAGATAGCTAATAAAACATGAAATGTTTCAGGAAAATAGTACAGATGACTAGTACCACATATTGGTGATTCTTAGATGGTAGGACCCAAAAGGACCCTTGTGAACATCTAGTCTGACTTGCTGCATAACACAAGCTGTAGAATTTCACCCAGTTAGTCCTGCACTGACTTCAATAAATTGTAGCTGAGCTCCAGTGTACTCTTTAGAAAGACATCAAGTCCTTCATTTAAAGACCAAGTGATGGAAAATTTAAGTAGGATCAGGATTGTTCTCATGCAGGAACAGTGTATACTAAACTCTGCAAGAAATGCATTCTCTGTGCAAAAGACTTGACCTCAAATCAGAGCTGTAAATGTATCTGCTTCAAGGAGTTTACCCAGAGGTGCATCCCACAAAGAAAGCTCCCAAAGATGTTGCGCCTGATACAGGTACATGCATGGTGCTTAATGGGCTGCTACACTTTTGAAAGTCCACAGCCCCCATACTGTGCTTGGCCAGCTCAACTGGCTGGTGCAGAGGAAGGAGGAGAAGCATGGCCATATGTTTATACTATATATATATTAATTGCAGTTAATTTATATATATTGCAGTTAATTTAATTTCCTGGTTTAAAGTTAAAAAAATGTAGAAATATTGGTAGGAAAATGCTCATTGCACAGGAGTAACAACCACATGAGATTAAAGGTAGGGAAGAATCAGGATCTTCACAACAAGGCAGAAACTAATAGCTTGATTTTGATCTCACTTGCTCCGGTGTAAACCAGAAAGAACTGAAGAGAAGTCTGTGAAGTTACCTGGGTATAAGTGATTCCAGACCCAAAAGAGAACTGGTTTTGGTAAAGCTTTGAGTGGAAAATGATAGTTATAACTGAAACTGTTTGGCAATCTTAACTCTAGTTCTTGTTAATAAGAAAACACTATAATACAGCTCCCTCGCATGCTTTTAAGCATTCCAGAACCTATATCAATCTGACTCAGACTTCCAATCTGATGTGAAATCATACCCCTGCTGCTGAGTCATTGTACTATAAGCTGAATTTGAGTTAAAATTGTTATGGGAAAAGCCTGGAACTGCTATTTAAAATGTGTTTCATTGCCATTCTAACAAAATATTACCAAATAGTCTCCCATACTTCCCTTCCCTACACCTGTCATCATGCCAAGTGTCTGTTGCCTTGATGGAAGAAGTTCCATTTTCTGTTCTACTGTCTGTGACTCAGTGGTTCAGTTTTCCAATGTAAACTAATGATCAACCAATTCAATTCTCTAGAAAGGGGACATTTTCCCCCCACCACTCCCTTATTCCCAATCAACACTTCTAAACCCCTAATTCCCCCCACTCCATAATGCTATTGCAAACACTACCATATATTTGCACACTGTAGGGAACTTTGAACTGCAAGGACAGTCTTCGTTTTGTAAAAAGCGACAAAGAGTCCTGTGGCACCTTATAGACTAACAGAAATATTGGAGCATAAGCTTTCGTGGGTGAATACCCACTTCGTCAGACGAAGTGGGTATTCACCCATGAAAGCTTATCTCCAATACTTCTGTTAGTCTATAACAGGGGTTCTCAAACTGGGGGTCGGGACCCCTCAGGGGGTCATGAGCTTATTACATGGGGGGTCGCGAGCTGTCAGCCTCCACCCCAAACCCCGCTGTGCCTCCAGCATTTATAATGGTGTTAAATATATAAAAAAGTGTTTTTAATGTATAAGGGGGTTCGCACTCAGAGACTTGCTGTGTGAAAGGGGTCACCAGTACAAAAGTCTGAGAACCCCTGGTCTATAAGGTGCCACAGGACTCTTTGTCGCTTTTTACAGCTCCAGACTAACAGGGCTACCCCTCTGATAGTCTTCATTTTGAATCTTGTACCACAGTGAGCACATTGCTGGTATCTATCAAATTAAAAACTTGTGAATTTTCTAGTAATGGCTGTAAATCTAACTTTCTGTTTTTACTGACTGTGGTAGATAATAACAAATCCATTATAGGATCATGCTCCACATCAACACTTCCTTTACTCTTTATTTACTGTATTCTGGTAGTGTCTAGGAGCCCAGTCATGGACCATAACCTCATTGTGCTAGGTGCTGTACAAGACAGAACAGAAACACAGTCCCTACCCAAAAAGAGCTTACAATCTAAATATTAGGCCAGAGACAAGTAGTGGATATAGGTGGCTGAGGAAATAAAATTCCCCTTCATCATCCTGCCCTATTGCAGAAGGGCATTCAAGCTCTAGTTTCTAAAGTCTCCAAGCCTCAAGTGAAACAGAACACTTCAGCAAACCACGGTTAAGGAGCCAGAGCTATTTGTTGCTGCTGTTAATTCTCTTTACTCCAACAGAGAAGAGAAAATGGAACTGTCACTTAGAAGTAAATAAAGCAGCTAAATGTTTGTGGTTTTTTTCCTGACAGAAATATAGCATATATTTAAAAAATGATTTTAACCAGCAGGAATCTTAACACAATAATTCATCATAATGGATGTAGGGCATGCTGGTTGTTTGCTGACACTTTCAACAAGTGTCAGGTTATTAGAATGGAATATTACCCTTTCTTTCCACACTGAGTTATTAACTCAGCTAACAATGGCTAGGAGCAATACAGTATACATTCAATCTTTACTTATTCCCATCTGAATTCATGTGGCTGGTCATTATTTAGCACACTGTGAACCTTCAACATAAAAATTAAAAGCATGTTGCTGAAGAGGCATCAGAATAAAACTGCAGAACAAACATGGACCCTTCTCTGTCCTTGGATTTATAAATTTAGACTTCTTTTCTTGGAGATGACTAGCACCCTTCCCTTCTCTAGCAGCCTCTTCTTCAGTGACCTTAATTATCTTCATTCTGTAACTATCTTTTCCGTCCTTAGACTATAGGATTTCAGTCTCTTCACTGGGGCTTCCTGGACCACCACTAGTGGCACAATAGCCACAACCAAAGGAGAGCAATGAAGCCAATAGCCAGTACTGGCATTGACCGTATAGACCAAATTAATATCTGACTTTAACTTGTCTGAATTAGCTGGGGGTTCGTTCAAGCTTGGTATTGAGTGAGGAAAAGACAGGCAGGACCAGGGTAACACTGAAAAGCCAAGTGGCTGCGTTTATTTAGGGATTTCTTTACACTTTGGGCCGGGGGAGGAGGCACTTCCCAACTGGGACTCAGATAAACAATGCAAGCAAATTCAAACCAATAACAACGTACTGTATACTGCTCACCACACCACACCAGATAGGCAGACACACCAATCACCCAAGATGGGAATTGGGTTCGTCAGGGCGGTGCCCGGTGCAACACAGAAAAGAGACCCACGGGCCACTGCCTCAGCCACCCTTGCGTTCACACAGAGGGTAACCCAGAGTGTGGTGCGGCTGCAGCTGGGCAGATTCCACTCATTCAGACCCCGGGGACGGGAACCCCTTGGTCAGCTAATCTCCAGGTGGAGACAGCTCCCAGATTCATTCACTCCGGACAAAGACAGAGCAGTGATTCAAACACATAAAACAGTTTGCAATTAACAATTCAATAACAAATAGAACAATAATACAAGCTAGCTAAGCAATTGTGCAATTCTGAGCTCACTAATACAATCCTGATATCCTGAGTAGATATTTGGTACCAAGTTAGGGAGGGGAAAAGTAAGAGGCTAAATAAGCTAACTGTCAGATATTAAAAAGCAAATACCGCACTCCAGGCGCAGCTGACCAGCAGAACAGACACCAGAAGCATGACGAGCTGACAGGGATCGGGTCCAAACGACAACGAATCCAAACGATACGACACGAGCGCGCTTTACCGGGAGGAGACCCTGGCCGAAAGAGTGATCAGGTCCTTCAGCTAACACGCGGATGCTCCACACAAATTTTGGGGGGAAACCTAGTTTTATAGAAGGGTCTCACTCCCTCATGTCAGCATCTGATTGGCTCCCTGGTCCCTCCTCCCTTCAGGCTTCGAGCTGTTGCCACCCCACGTCGGAAGGATTTGCACACGGCACACTGGAGTTGACAAGTAAACAAACTTGACCCTTAGATGACTGGGTCCAAAAAGAGCAGGAAAGTGAGTCTCTGGGCAGAATTAACCTGACCTCCAGACGACCGACCCAAAAAAAACAGGTTGCCGGGCAGAATCAGGCCTTCACACAGCGAACTAGCCTGACCTTTAGATGGCCCAGCAGGAGAGAGAAAAAAACAAAAACCCAGGAGAGCATACACAGCCAGTGTTGCTGGGCAGGATTGAATCTCTGCCCTCTCCTATACAACAAGAACCTGGTCCAAGATGGAGGCTGCCTTGTCCTTTTAACAGGACAAGATGGCCGTGGACCGACAAGTGGCCATACATAGCCATAACTGTGCAACGGATTGCGACATAACTGTACCCCTTAGTGCCCTAAGATGAAATAGGAGTTAAAGCTACATTATTTGTATGGTGAAAGGTACAAATGGCTCACACATGTAGGGTTCATGGGTGTTGAATGGGCTCCCCATAGAAAGAGTTAAAGATGCCATGCATTAATTGCATCCGGAAAGTCATGAAGAGCAGTGTGTGGGTTAAAGCACTCTCCTTTCACCAGGGACTTTAGACCTAAGTTTCTTATGATTGCAGAGCAGTTGCACAAAAGGAGGGGTAATGGGCACCTCTTTTCCAGACCATGTATTCCAAGGAAAAGCTCAAACTAAGAGTTTCCCAGATGTAAAGGGGCAGGGGCTTAAAAGTGAAAATGGGCACTCTGACCCTAAGAACTCCTCAATGCCAACTGGCAAAGGGTTTGTTGTTCTGTAACAGCACTTCCTGACAGATCTGACATACTCACTACACCTAACACACTGCTTTCATAGTCACCTTTGTCCACCTTGTCCTCATCTGGCTCTCCACAAACACAAGTCGACACCACACCATTCTGTTTTTTTTGCGTACACATTCTTTCCATATCTTGCCAAAGAGTTTTGTCATGGGATCAGCCCAGCATGTTTTTGTCTGCCCAGTGGTCGCTTGTAGTCACTGGGGATCCAGTCACTGATGCGGGTTATCCACCTATTGTCTTGCCTGCAGACTACATGACCCGCCCATCTCCGCTTTGCATCGTACATCGCCTGCACTACATCGGTCACCTCTGTACGCCCTCTGATCTCATTCAGTATGTGATCACAGAGCAATATCTTACACATTCACCTTTCCATCACTCTCTAGGTGACAGTGAATTGTTCTTCGTCCGCTTTCATTGTTGACCAGTTTTCCACTCCGTATATCATTGCTGGCAGAACAGTGGAGTTAAACAGTTCTTTCCTTTTCCTCATGGGCAGTTCATCATCCTTTAGAAATGTCTTTATTTTGTTGAAACTTGCCCACCCCACCTTTCTCCTCCTACAGCATTTCCCTTCGAATTAGTTGTCTCTGCTCAGCTGCTGACACAGGTAAATATTTGTCGACCTCCTCAACCTCCTTTCATAGTATTTATTCAAAAAGTGTCCTGTAAGGTATCAAATGAAAGCTAGTGATACATTAGCCATTAATGTCATTGTGAAATGTATGTATTCACACTTTCTGAGAAATTATGTGTACTGCTGATATTATACTTTAAAGTCTGTAACCAAACAAAGTGAGAAACAGGTATCTACAAGACCGGAGGGAAGATAGTTATCTTTCTGTCCTACATAAATTAATCATTGTGAGCCAAAACCAAGGGGAGTTACATTTGCATGGCATGTAATCTGGAAAAGCAAGTTAACATAGGGATGAGAAGGCAACCTAGCAGAAGTAGAGAATATACAACACCCTGTATTTCAAAGTTCTTCTGGATTATAACAGGCTGTTCAAGGACAACATCTCATTATCCATTTCACTGAGGAACAACCTTGGTGGAGGCAGGTGATTTGTGATCATTTGGATCCTGACTGAAAACCAGCAAGCTCTGCAGGAAGGCTTACAGGATGAGAAGCTGCTGTAGAGAAGGACTGTAATCTGTTAAATTTAAGTTTTCAGTCCCTAAAATGACAATGGGACCTTATGAGATTTCTACAAAACCACCTGTATGCAGTTTGTTCCCAGTGTTCTCCAAGGAAACAGGACATGTGTACACTTTGTACATAAACTACCCTAAGAAAATACTGGACTCCACATCCCAAATGGGAAACTAATTCACCAAGCCCCAAAATATGATTTTTGCTCAGTACAGGGCACTATTATTTATTTGCTTTAAAGTGCTTTTCCTTAGCTTCCCAGGCTTTTTAGCAAGTGTGAAAAATTGGGACAGGAGTGGGGGGTAATAGGAGCCTATATAAGAAAAAGACCCCAAAATTGGGACTGTTCCTATAAAATTGGGACATCTGGTCACCGTAGTGACCGAGCCAGAGCTCCTGAGACTCATGCACCCAGTGCCTAAGCCACTGAACCAAGCTGCCTTGCAGTGTGCCCTGGAAATCACATATTTCTGGATTGAACAGGATGTTGAGCAGGGGGCAGGGGGGAAGGTTTGAGTTACGGACCTATGTGGAAGATGCTCTGCCACCATCATTCTTTTAAACCTGCTGTTAGCTCAGGAGCCTCTGATTACAACAATGAAGATATTACACAGGAAGAGCTACAGTCTGTCATGTAACCAGGTTCCTTGTATGTATTGTTTAACATAGTTGAAGTTTGCAGCTATGTTATTTAATATTGAGGGTGAATTTGTTTTTTTGTTTTTTGTTTCCACACTGCATGTTACAGGAAATGTGTTTGGTATCCCCATTCGGTGAGCATAGGTCAGAGACTAGTGTGTGGGGGTTAGGTTAGGAAATGCTGTAATGGTACAACAATGTGACAACAAAGGTCCACTTTGTAACACTTGTAAATAGAAATGGATCCTGGAGAATTCCCCCATGGTCAGGGAACCTCTTTGCTGGTGGAAGCAGATAATCCACCTCCTCACAAGCTGCCCTCCCACTATCACTGTTCTATATGGCAGGAGAGCTGGGGTTGAAAAAATGACTCGTTTACACACAGCTGAAGGTGGCATTCAGCTTCCTTGAAAACTTGGCCCCAAAATAATAAACCTATTAAAAGAAAATAATTGAAAATCACCTCTGACTTTCAGTAATTTCCCTAGAGGCTGCCAGGTTTCCAATGCAACTGTTCTCTGTGGTGATTAAGATGTGTTAGTAATGCCATCAACCCTTGAAGAGGAACACAAAACCCTGAACTTTGTTCTTTGTACTTCAGGATAAAGAGTGGAACAAAAACTCCCATTACCAGCTCACTTTTCACAGAAAGAGTTGGTATCATAACTCCCGGTGCATCACACGTAAAACTTTACAGCCAAGAATGAAATCAATGTGTCAGCCAAAGGCCTATAAAATATAAACCATGTGCTGCTAAGATCATTCATGAAACTGCTTTAGAACATCATTACATTGGTGAGATAGAAAGCCAGTTATGATTTTTTTTAAAGAATCCTTGTTTTCTGGAAAATAATAATAAATATCCAATATGAGCCACAAGACAAAATAAATGGATAATAGCTGGTTTCAGACCTCAAATCAGACAGTGTCTAAGATTAGTAAGTGCAACAGTGCCCTCTACATCTCATCAATTCAAGCACATCTAACAACGTATTTCTAAAACTCTGATGAACTTGGAATAAAAATTTTTGTATAGGGTGACAAAGTTTTTGATGCATTATCTACACAAAAAGAAATTTGGTTTATAAAAATAGTTGTCCACTTCAATTACTGTATATTATATCATCTGAATCTTCATATTTAAATCAACCATCACATTTAGAATGAGTTATTTGAGAGTCACATCCTTAAATCTCTATTTTTTTTAATTAAGGCAACTCTTTTGATCTCAGTGGGAGATTGCTTGCGTAAAGAGTGAGTAAAAAGAGTGTGGGGCTCTGGATTTGACTCTATAACTTATGTGAGTAAACTGATAACACCAGCAATCTCAGATTATAAAATTTACATTTCTTACTCATTTTGGTACAATAGTCCAATACTTTTTGTATATGTAGACTGGAGGACAGAACAGACTGCCACGCCCAGGAGCCAAGCACCAGTGAGAGCAGGAAAATCATGGAACTTTCAATCTGCATCTCTGTCCTCATCAGGGCTGAAAGTAAGCCAGTACCGGTAAAATCCAGTTCACAGCAAACCTGGCTGAGGTGCCAATTTGTCTTTTGTCTCCGAGGACTAGTTTGTAGCGGCTTCTCCAGATTCAGAGTTTTCTTAGTAACAGCATACAGTAGAATTTTGTAACTTTACATACAATGTTGCCACACGTATTTTACCAGGGCAATAATGATCAGCAAATCATGAGTTTTCAGACGATACCTTACAAGGTATAGTTTGTACAACATTTATCACAGTCTTGAAAAAGGAGTGGACATAGAGATATGGATTATCACAGCAACCACTCCCCAACTCCTTTTTCTTCCTTTACCAAAAGTACTAATATAATTGTCCCTTGTTTTGTGATGCAATACATTCCACTCCTGTTTAGCCAAATGATGTGGGGACATCTGAACATTTTGGATAACTTGGTATTTGGATAACTGGAAGTGCTATTAACTAACATAGGGCTACATTGTGGGACACTGGATTTGGATTTGGATAACTGGAATTACATTGTATTCCAATACTAAAATGGATAACAAAGGCAAAGAATGTGTATATTATAAAGAGGCAATCCAATTATACAAGATTAACTGCTATCTTTGCTTGAGTCTTTGAGCTTGTCTACACACACACAAATTATACTACAGTTAAAGGATACAACACCCCCACCCCCATCCAGCATGGATGCAATTACATTAGCGCAAAAGTGTCATACTTATCTAGTTTGTTCCCGGAATAGAAAGGGAATAAACTATACTGGTTTAAGGCACCTTTCTACCAGTATAAGTGTGTCCACATTAGGAGTTGTACCAATTATCAGCAGAAAATCATAAGAATAATTTGTGAGTTCAAAAACTGTGTATAAACCAGGCCTTAATACCCTCCCCACTCCCCATTTCTCATTTTTTATGTCTTCCTTGTTTATCAGCCTCCGAAACTGACATGTTCTTTATTTTGTATGCTGAGTGCAAGGTAGCAGATGTGACCAGGAAGCTGATATCATAATAGTCATTTTATTCCAGAACTGTAACCCTTTTTTCTATAAGGGGGACTGATCTTTCAAGTTTTTGATCACCATCAACTCCTGGTGAAGTCAGTGGGAGCTCAGAAGTTCTAACGATAGGGCCTTTACTAAAGTCCACCTGTAGATTCATTTTTTAGTGATTAGGATCATTACCTGGCCTGTTCAATACATTAGTATTTAATTCTTCCTCTTTCTGTTAACCTCTTTGACATTTATACTCTTTGAATCTCATTTTGTTGATATCAGCACACTTCTCATGTTTGTGCTTTTAATCTATCCTTCACAGTCATTGCCATCTTTCAGTTGTATGCTGTCTGAATCTGATCAGTGTGTTTCCCATTGCATCTTTAGGGCTCATTTATAGATTATTGTGTTGATAGGTGTCAGCAGGAGGTGCTGTTGGTACCCTTGGAACCAGGCATTGGTGTTGGACTCAGATTCCTGACAGAAGGGATTGCCTGCATGCTGTTTGACCATCTGTGTTCCAGGATTGGTGTAGATGTGTAAATAAAACATGTTACACTTAGCATACACCCAGTCTCCATGTCACAGATTTCTCCTCTACTGGGAAGCTGACCTGAGAGGCCCTGGACATCTGTTACTGCTTGACAGAGGGACAACATTGAATCTCGCAGTCTCAGCATATGCGCCATGTGCCCAACCATTTAATAGCATGGTCATCAGCCAGGTGAAGAGCCGATAGCCCACCCTCAAAGTTAGTCCATGGGTATTCATCAAGGATATGCGACGTAGTCTAAAGTTGACAGCATCTACATCACAGGTCATTAGAGAAACCCCATTTGAAGAGATTGGCTACACAGTTGCGCTGTCCTGTTTGAAACTAGGTCAGGGATGACCACAGGTGCCTTGGCAGGTCAAAACCTGGTGAGCAGATAGTTGGGTCAGTGACGAGAGAGTGATTAACAATTGTTGTCACTGAGCACTTGTTACTTCAAGCAGATTTCACCATCCCGTTCTGTGGGGCCATAAATGACCATAAAGCCCATCTAGAAGACAGGCGAACTGGCAAGTGGCTGAAGAGGTCTGAGTACAGAGGCAGGTTGCAGTTCTCATAGATCTTGGCCATGATGGAGGCCCCTTCACAGTGAACATGAGGTGGTTAAGTATAGGCAGCCATGGCAGCAGAGTTGCACATAAAATCCAGGGAACAATGCTCAGAGCTTTAAGTTCTACATTGATGTACCTCATGTGAGACGAGTGACACCAGACAGGAACACAATACTCTGCTGTTGAATAGCAGAGGGCAAGGGCTAATGTTCTAAGCATACAGGTACTCGCACCACAGGTTGAGCAGGACAGTTTTTTGAGGAAGTTGTTTTAAGTGATAACTTTGGCTGATCTGTTCTTCAAGTGGCTGCAATATGTCAGTGAACTTTCCGGTGTCATGCTGAGGTAAACTAGGTTTGGGTCTTGCTGCAGGCATTGTCCATTTAAGAAAAAATTAACTTGTGGCTTGCACTTGCATTATGTAGATGCAATATACTAGAAACTGTCTTGGAGAAGCTCAGCTGCAGGTGCCATTGACTACAGTGGTCTGCCATGAGCTTCATATCATCATTCAGGTTCTTGTTAATTTCTTAGAAGTACTGAGCTTGATAGGTGCAGCAGATGTCATCGACATAAATAAACTTGTGGAAGAGTGTTGCTGGCAAATCATTGATGTACACATTGAACAGTATTGAAAGAACTGAACCTTGAGGAAGACTGTTAATCTGACACTTCCAGGAACCACAACGGTTACCCATTTTAGAAGCAGAGCTCTACTACTTCGACCACCCAATGCAGGGCAACTTGAGAGTTTGCACAGAAGGCCTTTGTGCCAAACTGTGTCATAAGTGGTGGTCAAATGTAGGCAGACAGCTCCTGTCTTTAGATTTTGTGATAACCATTTTTGGTAAAGGCGGTCAAGGCCAAGACTTGCTCACAAGTGCTACGTCCTTTCCTGGACCCTGCCTGCACTGAATAATTAAAATGAAAACAAAGACCTTATATTCAGGTGGTTTTAAGATTGTAAAGTGGAAAAAAGCAAGAAATGCAAAAGCTAAAGAGAGGTAGTTTTAAAGATAAAGGGCCAGAAGGGAAATGAACAGTGGTGGGTTCAGTATAGAGGGAGAAGAGGAAGCAAATGATTATGAGGCGCCTGGAGCACTTGCACACCTACCGGATTTCAAAATGAAAATGAGGGCAGTTGATCTAGTGCAATACAACAAATTCATATGTTTCTGCATCCTTTTTTTCTCGCTGTCTGGTTTCCACACACACACCCAGCTGAATTGCTATAATTTTGCATCTTTTCTCCCACAATACCCTTGATCTTCCTGGTTTTTGTGCCAACTATTTTCCCTTAGTGTTTTCTGAGTCCCATTCCCAAGCCAGTGTCTGACCCACACAAACACCCTTCCTCCTCTCTCATAATAATAGACTATTTTTAATCAAAGAGAAGTTGATCAATATTGGTAGATAGCAGACCCTGGTTCTCACTTTTTTTAATAAGGGAAGAAAAGGGAGGAAAGACAGACCAGTTATGATTTAAAATCTGGAGAAATCTTTTATTTTTATTTTGCTGAACTATCATAAGCTAGGAATTCACCCAGGTGGTGTAAATAAATAATATTGCTAATAATAATAAAACCCCTCACACATTTGAATGTAACTGTAGCTTATGTTATCTAAACACAGCAAGAGGAAAATTGTGCTTGGAATATTTTTAGAACAGCCCCTGGGTTCATTAATTTTTTATCTGCCAACAAAATGAAAGAGCAGTTTTGGAGTAATGTATTAAAGTGCCCTGCAGTTACTGAAGAAACTAATTATGATGAACAAACCACCTTCTAGGACAGAAGCTTCTGTACATTCCCTGGCAGATATGCAGGTTGTACTTCATTAAAGTATTATCAGTAGCTCTCTTTTTTCTATTGATGAAGGGTAAGTCACTGGTTTTAAATAGAATCTCATCTCAGAATATTTCCTGTAGGCCATATGTCTATTCACTGAGAACACAAACTCAAAAAAAAAAAAAGACCGGGTTCCATTTTAATTTATTCTTAATTTTTTAAAAATGCAGCTAATTATCCATCCTTTCGTATAGTGATGTCAAGTAAACTTAACCTTTGCTGCTGTTCAGGAAAGCACTGAAGTTTATTCCTATTCAGGAGAGATTGGCCTTGGGTGACTTAAGCACAAATGCTCTCCTGACTAGGTATGCTTTTCAGAACCAGGGCTCTATTTCAGAAAGCCCATAAAATATTCTCTACACCAATGATTCCCCATGGTACCTCTGCATGAGGGAGTGGGCAGTTAGATTAGTTGCAGGAAGAACATATTAGATTAGGAAGAACATATACACTTCTGTGCACTGAGGAGACAATTTATGAGCTGGTACTGAATATTAGTGTGGAAGGGAATGTTATTGGAAAATGAGGGATAGATCAGTGGACATCAAATAACCACAAACTCCCACACAGCTTGTATGAAGGAGTCAGGGCTGGTATTTCAGCTCAGGGGATAAAAATGTGGGCATGGAGCAGTTGCAAAGCTGCCCCTTATAATTCTGAGTTGCAGTTTTGCCCACCAAGTCCCACTCCATTGCACCACCTCAATGTCTATGTAGTTCCTCACACAACCCTCTCTTCCCCCTGTGTCCTGGCATGGCTCACTCAAGGGCCTATCACAACTACAATGCCTGTACTTGGGAGACTGCTCCTGGGAACATAGGGTCATCCTGAGGGGGACAAACAGGGAAGAGATGGGGCCATAATAAAGTTCAATTGTGCTCTGCCTCTTACTTGGGCCCGTCACCAAATACAATAATTTGGCTTTGAATGACTAGACAGAGTAATTAAGAAAACTAAAGAAGTGATCGTTACTTTGGCTATGATAACTCACTCTTTATCTAATTTTTGTCATTGAAGGAAGATGAAAGGTCCTAAAGGAACATTCTGTTCTCATCAAGGGTAGGTTGTTATGCTTTTAGAAAAAGCAAATATAATCTGATAACACAGGAGATTTGCAAAATAAAAAATATGGATGTTTTTTAACCTGATACTGCTTAGAAAGATACTGTGCCAGCACAAAATACAGAATAAGAGTAATACATGAATTCTTTGTAACAACTGAGAGGACTATGGGACATGATTTTTAAAGCCGTTGAACATATACTGTATAGAGGTATACCTTCAAACACAAATCCAAATATTAAAATAAAGGAACCTTTTACTGCATGAACTGGATGATAAACTGCTCATAATGAGACAAAGAAAACTGGCCTTATCAAAATAAGGTTGATGTTTAAGGTTCAGGACTCAGTTTTCAGCAGGGAATACTTCTTGAAGAAATAACCATAGGAGAAGGACAGTGCTGATACTAGTCATATACGTGATACTGGCAGTAGAATAACTGTACCCAATCGGGCGAGGAATGTGGGAAAAGCCAAGCAGCAGCACTTAAGATGTGTGTACTTGAATGCAAGGAGCTGGGCAACAAAATGGAGGAACTAGAACTACCAGTGCAGGAAGTGAAACCAGATATTATAGGGATAACAGAAACATGGTGGGATAGTAGTCATGACTAAAGCACAGGTGTTCAAGGATATATGCTATTCAGGAAAGATAGAAATAAAGGCAAGCATGGTGGGATAGTATTGAATACTAATGAGGTGAACTGTAAAAATATTAGAAGTAATGGAATGGATAAGACAGAGTCTGGGCCAGAATCACTTTGGGAAAGAAAGCTAATAGAGTTTTCCCTGGGCTAGTGCTTGGGGTATGCTACAGACAGATACAGTTTGGAAGACAAGTGCTACTAATAATAGTAGGGCCCAGATTTTCCTGGATGTGATAGCTGACAGATTTCTTCACCAAACAGTTGCTGAATCAACAGGAGGGATGCCATTTTAGGTTTGGTATTGGTGAGTAGTGAGGACCTCATAAGAGAACTGATTGTAGGAGACAGCGTTGCTTTGAGTAATCATGAGCTCATTCAGTTTAAACTAAATGGAGGGACCAAAAAATAAATAAATCTGCAACAAAGGTCCTTGATTTCAAAAGAACTAACTTAAAAAAATTAAGGGAATTAGGGACATGGACAGGACTGAAGAACTCAAGGATCTGAATGTGGAGGAGGCTTGGAATTACTTTGAAAGTTTCAGGATCTATCTGAAACCTACATCCCAAGCAAGGGGGAAAATTGTATAGAGAAGGCTTGCAAACCAAGCCAGGTGATTAAGAGAAAGCAGACAACCTACAAGGAATGGAAGATAGGAGGGATCACCAAGGAAAGCTACCTCTTGGAGGTCAGAAAGTGTAGAGGTAAAGTGAGACCTGCCAAAAGCCAAGCAGTGTTGTACCTTGCAGAGGGAATTAAAACCAGTAGTAAAAAGTTCTACAGCCATATAAATAAGATGGAAAGAAGAGGTGAGACTGCTCAACACTGAGGAAGGGGTGGAGATTAAAGATAATCTAAGCCCGGCCCAGCACCTAAACAAATACTTTGCTTCAGTTTTAATGGGGCTAATCATAGAATCACAGAAATATAGGACTGGAAGGGACCTCAAGAGGTCATCTAGTCCAGTCCCCTGCACTCATGGCAGGACTAAGTATTATCTAGACCGTCCCGGACTGGTGTTTGCCTAATGAAGATCTTAGGGGTAATGACAGGGTGGCTAATGGGAATGGGTATATGGAGGTAGAAATTACTACATCCAAGGTGGAAGTCAACTCAAATACTTAATGTGACTAAATCAGAGGGCCTGGATAATCTCCATCCAGGGAATATTAAAGGAACTGGCACATGAAATTACTAGTCCAATAACAAGGATTTGTAATGAATCTGTAAACTCTGGGGAATTGCTAATATAGTTCCTATTTATAAGGAAGAGGAAAAAGGTGATCTGCTAAACTACTTGTTACTTTGACCTCAGTTGTATGCAAGATCTTGGAACCAATTTTGAAAGAGAAAGTAGTTAAGGACATAGGGATAAACGGTCATTGGGATAAAATACAACATGGTTTTTAAAAAGGTAGGTTGTGCCAGACCAGCCTGATCTTCTTTGAGAAGATAACTGATTTTTTTAGACAAAGGAAATACAGGTAGATCTAACCTACTGGATTTCCATAAGGCATTTAATACAGTTACACATGGGAAAATATTAGTTAAATTGGAGAAGATGGGGATTAATATGAGAATTGAAAGGTGGATAAGGAACTAGTTAAAGGGGAGACTACAACGTGTCATACTGAAAGGTGAACTGTCAGGCTGGAGGGACGTTACTAGTAGAGTTCATCAGGGATCGGTCTTGGGACCAATCTTATTTAACATTTCTATTAAAAAGTGGGAATGTGCTCAGTAAAATTTGTGGATTACACAAAATTGGGAGATATTGCCAATACAGAGGAGGACCAGAAAATCACACGAAAAGATCTGGATGTCCTTGTAAACTGGAGTAATAGAAATGGGATGAAATTTAATAGTGCAAAGTGCAAGGTCATGCATTTAGGGACTAACAAGAAGATTTTTTGCTGTAAACTGAGGACTGATCAGTTGGAAGACCTGGATGTACTGGTTGATCATGGGATGACTATTATTGTCAGATGTTTGGCTGCATGTGTTTGTTCTCTCTGTGTGCTGCACTGGCTCTGGCCAGATAGCCCATACAGCAGGCTCCGATCGAACTGCCCAATAAGACCACTAGACTTGATTTAGTAGCGAAGGCGTCTGGCCAGGTTTATTGCCGACAAAGCATGGTGCTAATGCCCCAGCTCAATGGTTACAGGTAAACTAACACACGTATGCCATGACAATGAATGCAGCTCAATCAGTGTTGGGACTTTCCACTGCTCCTTAGGCTGGATGAAGGGTAAAAGTGAGGAATCCCAACATTTATAGACTGAGACAAACAATCTGGGTTAAACAATTTATGTATCATCTTACATATTTCATGAAATGTTTGTTACTTCCCCTTGAACTTTCCTTCTGATGTTTCAGACAAAACATTCCTATTCCCCACCTGTCTTTGTACTTTTACTCCTGATGCGTCAGACAAAATATCACTATTCATCACTTTTGTCAAACCATTTTACTGTGTGCTAGGTTGGGGTGTTCTTGTGCTGGCCTGCTGGAATGTGTTTACATATTCAGTGTGTTTTAGCAATGCTAGCAATACTGGTGCTGAGGTTATGTATCGGACACTGGCTTGCAGGCAAGTATCTGCCTTTGACAGGGCCTGACTGTTGCCCATAGCATAACTTTTGCTGACTTTGGTTCAGACCTCAGGCCTTGCATCAGGATCATGCTTCAGGCTCTTTCTACTACAACTAAGAGCTGCCAATGTGATGTGGCTGTGAAAAAGGCTAGTGCAATCCTAGGATACATCAGTCAAGGTATTTCCAGTAGAGACAAGGAAATGTTAATACTGTTAGACAGGGCATTGATGAGACTTCATCTGCAATACTGTGTGCAGTTCTGGTCTCCCATGTTTAAGAAAGATCAATTCAAACTGAAACAGGTGCAGAGAAGAGCCATTAGGATGATCCGAGAAATGGAAAACCTACCTTATGAGAGGAGACTCAAAGAGCTTCACTTGTTTAGTCTTAACAAAAAGAAGGCTATGGGGAGATATGGCTGCTCTCTATAAATATATAAGAGGAAAAATACCGAGGAGGAGGAGTTATTTATTTTAAATGTCAGTGTGGACACAAGAACACAAGGATATACTGGCCATCAACAAGTTTTGGCTTTAAATTAGGTGAAGGTTTCTAACCCTCAGAGGAATGAAGTTCTGGAACAGCCTTCCAAGGGGAGCAGTGGGGGCAAAAAACATATCTGGCTTCAAGGCTGAGCTTGATAAGTTTATGGAGGGGATGGTATGATGGGACTGCCTACAATATCATGTGGCCCATCAGCAACTGCCAGTAGCAAAAATTCCCAACGAACCGTGATGGGACACTAGATTGGGAGTGCTCTGAGTTACTATAGACAATTTGTTCCCAGCTTCTACCTGGTGGGTCTTGCCCACATGCTCAGAGTCTAACTGATCACCATATTTGGGGTCAGGAGGGAATTTTCTCCTGGGTCAGATTGGCAGAGATCTTGGAGGGGAGGGGGGTCACCTTCCTCTGCAGCCTGGGGCATGGGTAACTTGCAGGTTTAAACAAGTGTAAATGGAGAATTCTCTGTAACTTGAAGTTTTTAAACCATGATTTGAGGACTTCAGTAACTCAGCCAGAGGTTAGGGGTCTATTACAGAAGTGGGTGGGTGAGGTTCTGTGGCCTACAATGTGCAGGAGGTCAGACTAGATGATCATGATGATCCCTTCTGACTGTAAAGTCTGTGGGTGTGTCATAGCAAAGTCATAGTGGGTTAAATTGTATGTCTGGGGGGGAAAACAAACAACTTTTGTTCTACATCTGATACAGGACTTTCTATGAAAAAAAACCTTCCAGATTGTTTTATGGTAAAACAATTTTCAAAAATGCTTCACAGCACTACTTTGGGCTTTTAAAAGAAGATTTGCAATTACATGTATTGTGTCTGTATTTCAGTGATTGCAAAACAAAATGGATTATTACAACAAATAAGCGTCCTTGTACATAAAGTCATTTATTCCTTTTAAAAAACTTCTCAGGGTTTATTATAATATCTGAGAACTATAACTATAAGCAAAATCTAAAAATGTGCCGAGTTGCCCCAGAAGACATGCTGTATTCATTTGTTGTTCAGCTTCTTATTGCTGGCTGAGGTCATAGCTAAACTGTAATGGGTGTAAAATGAGCCAGCTTATTAATTTTAAAATGCATAATTAGTTCATTTTTGTTGCCTCTAGCTGCTTGCAAGCATTTAATTGTATCATAAACTGTAGCCCAGCCCACTTTCCACTGCTGAACATTGCCAGACTTCAGAACTACAGTATTTAGCTGCAGTACCTCCTGATGGGCTCCTGAAAGTGGGTTGCTTCTGTCACACCTAAGTGAATGATATGGAAAATGATTGGCTGATGTGATTTAAAAGGCTAGAAATGTGTACCTTTTGACAGTTCAGTGCATCAGAGAGAGAATGAGTACTCTTGTGTTTTTTACTTCTCTTAAGAATTCATAGTGTATCGCATGCCATCAGCTTCTCAGGTCAGATTCAGACCTGGTGTAAGTGGGCGTCAGTGGGAGCTGCTTACGGTTAGCTACCAAATTCAGGCTTGGCATAATCTTTATAATGCATAAATATTTGTCTTGGATATTCTTCTTTTCAAATAATAGTCTCACCATTATTTACCTACTGGTACTTTGAAATACTTGTCATCTATTGAGCCTTTACAGATCTTAGTCCTCCTGTTTCTATAAAGCCTATGATTTTACTTATTGTTTACTGCACCCTTTTCCTTTATTATTCATTTCTAGCTCCTATTGTGTCCTGCTTTTATCGCTCACTTTCTTATCCACTTTGATTGCAGTTGCTCATTTGTTGCTGTTGCTCCTGGGATGTTGAGCTTTGTCTAAAATTCTTTGAGGATAATGTTTCCATTAAAAATTGTATTTGTGTCTGAAACATTATCTAATGATTATAACAAAAGCCATTTTAATGTTGGGCTGAGATAAGTGGTTATCTTTTATAGGTTTGGTCTGTCACGTAGAAAAGACAGGCAGTTGCCTACGGCAGCAAAATATTAGGGACTGCTAAATGTTCATTAGCTATTTCTGTTTGGGTGGCTACCGGATGATAAGAGGGAGTTGTTAAGGCGTCAATAACTATAGCTGGCCCTGAACTTTCATTTCCTGCTTTTGATTACCTTATTTCAACCTTTGAACATTTGTTTTTTATTTGGAAAATAGTTTATCAGAATAAACAAGTAGGAGTTCACTTCTGAGATTGCTGTAAAGGCATGTCCAGTATCAGTGTAAAATGCTGATTAAAAATTAGACTCATGCGGACTCACACGGAGAGGTTCTGGTGACTTCATAAATGCTTGAGGGCCAGACTTTTGAAAGGGGACTCCATCTATTCTCTACTTTTTTCACTGGCCATCAATTGTACAATTCTGTGAGCACTAATAAATGCAAGCTTAAATAGACCATAGTGAAGTGTCCGCTATTTGCAGATACAAATGGTGTTTGTGCCCACAATTCAGGTAGTTGTCTAAATTTTATTTCACTCCTAAATTATTGTGTCCACAAAATTGCATCTGTTGTGTGTTGGGAGAGCGAATATCACAAATTAGAGATTTTTTTCCAAAAAAAAAATTGGCCCTGAATATTTAATTCTTATCTATTAGTTGTTAAGTCATGACAGATAAGCCTTGGAAAAGAGACATAAGAGGTTTCTGCCCCACAGAGCTAAAAATCTAAAAAGACAGAGGAGAGAATATCATGATATATTCAGTATTTAGGTCATCTTGTGGGTCTTGAAGTAGATTTTCAGACCATTTGAATGAGGATGGAATGCTGGCTTTGCCAATGTCATCACAATTTCAAAAGATAATATTTTACCAAATAGAATTCTGGATCAGACAATTAGCTTGCTGGAAAGTTGGCCATAATTCCCCAACTAAAAATAAAGACCCCGATTCTTGGCTAAGGAGGATGAATGGAGTCTCATAATGGTGTGCAGGTAGGAGACTTCAGCAGACACTATAAATGAATACATATATGGGAGAAGAGACCAACACGAGAACTGCAACCACAACTGCCAGAGGGACAGACAAACTGTCCATGACCATTGCAGTCTGTTGTATCTTTGCTTTGTGGAATTCATGTTTTTTGCATAAGGTGTTGATGTGTGCCTTGCTTCATAGCTGTTAATAGCAACAGGACTAATCTGCTGTCACCTTGCTCTGTCATGGGCTGTTGTTTCCCAGTTACTTGGATTGACCTGACATGCTTTCAAGTTTGACTTCATTGTGTCTTTATGTAATTTGTACTGACCATGATGAGATTCGGTGCCTTGTTTTAACTGACTGTAAAATATGGCGCTGAATGGTCTCGAGTCTGCAGATGAATGAGGGGACCAGACCAATGCAGCTGAACTTTTATGAGCATGCTTTGAGTGCAGACATCCAACAATTAAGGATTTTGATATTAGGAATCTTGTCCCAACATTTGACTGTACAAAATGCCATGAAACCTAGCATATGCAACTGATGATGTTTCCTGATATGGGGGCGATGTGTTGTCCATGTCTCACAACCATATAGAAGTGTTGTTACCATAGCTGCCCAATAGACCTTTAACAGAGTGTTTATTTTGACACCCCTATCATTCCAGAGGCAGTGGGACAACATTCCAAACGCAGAACTCGCCTTGGCATCATCAGTTGTGGCATTCTGTGAGAGCATGCTCCCTAGATAGCAAAACTTTTCCATGGACTTGAGTGGAACATTGTTGATCTTAATAATTGGGTGAACATGTGCATCGTCTGGCAGAGGATGGTACAGTATTTCAGTTTTCTTTAGGGTAATTGCTTGTGCAATTAACCGTTTTAGTTTCACAAAGTGATTAGTTATAAATTGAATAATGTTATTGATCAATTGAGCAACACAATGCACGGTTATCAGCAAATAGAAGCTCATTAATAAGTAAATAAGACATTTTTGTGCAAGCATGGAAGCATTGCAGATAAAACAACTTCCTGTGGGTGTTGAACTGAATAATACTCCTCTGTCAGTGTTACGAAATGCATCCATAAGCTAAGGATGAGTAGTGTATTGTGCAAATCAGGATGGGTATGGAAGGATTTGCAAAGTCTGGTTTTAACTTTTAAGCCTTCTTTGTACTGTCCTGATCCTAGGAGAATTGTGTGTAGGCCAGTCCCCCCATACAAGTATAAGGTACAACTTCCCCGAGAGCTTTAGGCTTTGATCCAAAGTCTGAAATGAATGGGAGTCTTTCCGTTGACTTCAATGGGCTTTGGATAAGACCTTTCTAGAGCATCTGGGAGTCATCAAGGCACCTGGCAGAGCTGGTCACAAAAATCTTTCTCCCTCACTCATACACTCACACACACACACAGAGAAAATGAAAGTGAAAATGTATCATTTTAATCAAAATGATCCATTTTTTAATTTTATTTTTGACCAAATAAAATAAAATAAAATAATAATTTTGTTTTGGGAGGGAAAAACTACTTTCACTTTTTTTGCATCTGACTTCAGACTTGCATCTGAAGAAGTGGGTATTCACCCACGAAAGCTCATGCTGCAAAACGTCTGTTAGTCTATAAGGTGCCACAGGATTCTTTGCTGCTTCTACAGAACCAGACTAACACGGCTACCCCTCTGATACTTCACTTTTTTTGACTTTTTTCCTCCCTCTGGGAAAAAGGGAAAGAATTTTTTAAAAAGAAATTAAAAAATA
This sequence comes from Mauremys mutica, assembly GCF_020497125.1. Taxonomy (NCBI): domain Eukaryota; kingdom Metazoa; phylum Chordata; order Testudines; family Geoemydidae; genus Mauremys; species Mauremys mutica. The sequence goes on along the minus strand of NC_059073.1, from coordinate 126,067,149 downwards.
AAATCCCCCCAAACATCAGCATTTTCATTTCAGTTTTTTTTCATCAGAAAGTAAAAATTGTACAAAAGGAAAAAAATCAAACATTTTCCTTTGTTTGAAAAGACATTCTCCAATAAAAAGTTTTAACTGAAAATTTTCCACCGGCTCTAGTGGAGTAAAGTCATAAGAATGTAAGAACATAACACAAGCCCTTGTTAAGAGCTCCCTAATCCAGAAACTATTTGCAGTGCAGCCCAATGACAACTTGACTGAACCTTCAGATTTATGAACATTTTTTTGCTATGCCAGTGGATGGCACCCTTAATTATCTATATATACATATACATACAGATATCTGACCTTTTCCCCTCTTTGTAACATTTCATCATTACTAATAAATGAACTGAAAAATCATAATCATTCAAATTACACAAATGGTTAGATTTATTAATCTAATACTTTCACATTTCCACACAAACATTGTCATATAATTTTTCCGTGTATCTCAGCTTCTAATTTCATTTTATTTAAGCTGTAAAGAATTCAGCCTCTCGCCAGCGATAACTCAAATGCCAAATTAGAAGGTCTAGTCTATAGGGCACAACACACATTGTCCAAATTCAGTTACTCTGACTTCCTCATGTGAGATCCAATTTTTTTCCCCTTCTATTATTTTGCTCTGTAAATCATAACTATCTGCACTGTGTGCGTGCACACGTGTATGTATGAACATACTTATATCTTTTTATATGGCACTCTGTTAACAGTTCCAGCCATGCTCCCTTCCCTCTCACTTCTCCCCCCCAACCCATGACCCCTAATTTCAGATCCAGGAAGGGGCTGTCATAAGTGCCCTAATGGCTGTCACACAATCAGAGGATTTTTCTATGGTGGGGTCCTCCTCCAGTCAGCTATGTTTATTTTATGTAATCAATTCAGCTTATGGTACAGCACTAGAGTGCAGCACTACAGTGGAGACTTTGAGACAGAATGTGAACCATTCATAAAATTAATTACCAATGATTGTTAAAGTAGATAAATACTTATCTCAATTAGCCCCTCTGAGACAATCTGCTTTAAGAAATTGGGTACTATAATAAGGACAGACGAGCACTTTTATTAATTTGCTACCTTCTGACTGGCTGCAGTTCAAGGGAGGCTGGGATTCACCATGTCACTGTCCTTAATCTATATATACAGCTGACCAATTTAGAAACTGTGTAAGATTAATTTTGTCTTCAAATTATATTTCTGGAGAACATGCAATGCTCAAAGAGTTGGTTGAAAGGCAAATGAAGCTTTTACAGCTTCCAGAATTGTTGTGGCAGGCTTTATTATGGTCCTCATCTTGAATTCTCTCCATGAAAGGAGAGAATGCAAGCAGCTCCTTTAAGAACCTTTCTGACTTTTTCTATATCATAGTGCTAACATTAACGGTATGTCAGTTTGTACTTCAGGAATGATCTGTAATCACATCAAAAATTTCACCTCTTCAACCCCACTGACTTCAGTGGGGTTGTATGGGTTTAAATGAGGGCAAAGTTTGACCTCTTGGCTTCACAGTTGCTTCATTTATCTGCCAGAAGTATAGCCTATTGTTTGAGCAAAATCCAACATACCACTAATGATTTTCCTCAAGTGTACCAAGTTTAACTAAGCCTTGAAGACACAGCCCTGCGATGTAGAGTCATAAACCCATTGGAAGCTTCGAGTAGTTCATAGTAGTAACACAAAACCTTCTGGGGCCTACAGAAATATGGCTACTGCATCACCGTTGCAGAGTGTGTAAGGAAGCGGGTGTGCAATGACATACACACTCATGCTGGGCTGGGCATCTTTGGTTCAGACTGTATTGGCTATAGACTAGCCAAGGCTATAGACTAGCAGAGGTACTTGGTTGAGACAAAAGTTGATTAAAAATACAAATCTAGGGAAAACTAACTTTACAAAGAGAGATGGCACAACTTTCAGCTCCTGGTGGTTTGGGATGTTCAAGCCTAATCTTTTGAAGCTGTTTATCAAATTTTAAAAGTGACAGATAAAATCTTAGATATATTGAAAATTTAGGGGAAAATTAATTGCCCTTCTGATGAGATAAGACATAACCGTCAACTGCTAATAACCTATAATGTTATTTCACCAATACATTCAGAATTAACAAATTATAAGATATATGTATTTTATCATTTAGCTGGCTAAAATCTGATACTTTTTAAAATGTGTCCAGGACCTCTTCTTGCTGATATTTGCCACTCAGCATCCATCCGTTTTAAAACCAAAATTGGCAGTTGGAATCCAAATGCCAGTTTTCTTACTCGAGCAGAGCTGATTTTTCACTTTGCCTTTTCACACAACAAATGCAAATGTGGGGTTCAGACTGATCTAGCTGTACTTTCCTAATATAAAGCTAGCATTAGAAGGCGGAGTAGCTATTTATATTCAGATAAATAAGCATAACTCCAGTGGATGGTAATGGAAGTTGGAAAAACAATAAGTCTGTAAAAATCAGCATTTCTACAATATATAGGCTTGCAATTGCATGCACACTTCCTGCAAATGCACATACATTTACCATGGTATGTGTACAAGCAAGTATGTGAACATCTTAAAACTAATATCTAATAACTGCGGTGTGTTGTCGTAATTGCAGTCACATTTTGTACATGATGAAAATGTAGCCTCTTGAGTCAAATTATGGACAAAAGATTCTAAATTATGTGCAAAAATATACACAGACTTACATCTCTTCATTTGGGGGTGAAATTGATGCAAATGCATGTGAAAATGTATAATTAGAAGATGAAATAGTAATTTATGTAACTGAAGAAGTTTAATTCATGTGCATTTTTGTATGTGGTCCTCTCACTCAAATGTGGCACTAAATATATTAATCTGGTTAGCAGAGAGAGATCTAATACATCCATGGTGGTGCAATAGGTTCATACAAAACCAAACTCACCAAAAATTAAGATGGGTTTACTTTATATGGGAATCTTAACTCCAGTTTGGAAAAAGGTTCCAAACCTGAAATGATGCATTTGACCAAATCCTAGCACAAGAAACATATACAAACACCTTTCTAATAGGCACATCCCATGCTGTTCCTCGCATCCAGATTATGACTAGACTGTTGGCACTAATTTATCTTACATGCATTTGAAGAGTGCATCCTCAGCAGATGAGGGGAGAGTCTGATGATGGAGAATCTCCAGGTTATAGTCAGGAGCAGAGGACAGAAGAGGATAATGTAAGGGCCAGATCAGATGATAAACAGTCACATAAAAAAGAATCTGGCACATCAGAAAAGGGCAGACAATAAACAGGGACAAGTTTTTAAAGTGCTTGTACACAAATGCTAGAAGTCTAAATAATAAAATGAGTGAACTTGTGCCTTGTGATAAAGGAGGATATTGATATAATAGGCATCACAGAAACCTGGTGGACTGAGAGCAATCAATGGGACACAATCATTCCGGGGTACAAAATATATCGGAAGGACAGAACAGGTTGTACGGGGGGGGGGGGGAGGGGAGTGGCACTGTATGTGAAAGGAAATGTAGATTCAAATGAAGTAAAAATCTTAAGCGAATCCACAGGTTTCATAGAGTCTCTATGGATAGAAATTTCATGCTCTAGTAAAAATATAACAGTAGGGATCTATTATCGACCACCTGATCAGGACAGTAATAGTGATGATGAAATGCTAAGGGAAATTAGAGAGGCTATCAAAATTAAGAACCCAATAATAGTGGGGGATTTCAATTATCCCCATATTGACTGGGAACATTTCACTTCAGGACGAAATGCAGAGATAAAATTTCTCTATACTTTAAATGACTGCTTCATGGAGCAGCTGGTATGGGAACCCATAACAGGAGAGGCAACTCTAGATTTAATCCTGAGTGGAGCGCAGGAGCTGGTCCAAGAGGTAACTATAGCAGGACCGCTTGGAAATAGTGACCATAATATAATAACATTTAACATCCCTGTGGTGGGAAGAACATCTCCACAGCCCAACACTGTGGCATTTAATTTCAAAAGGGGGAACTATACAAAAATGAGGGGGTTAGTTAAACAGAAATTAAAAGGTACAGTGACTAAAGTGAAATCCCTGCAAGCTACATGGGCGCTTTTTAAAGACACCATAATAGAGGCCCAACTTCAATGTATACCCCAAATTAAGAAACACAGTAAAAGAACTGAAAAGGAGCCACCGTGGCTTAACAACCATGTAAAAGAAGCAGTCAGAGATAAAAAGACTTCCTTTAAAAAGTGGAAGTCAAATCCTAGTGAGGCAAATAGAAAGGAGCATAAACACTGCCAAATTAAGTGCAAGAGTGTAATAAGAAAAGCCAAAGAGGAGTTTGAAGAACGGCTAGCCAAAAACTCCAAAGGTAATAACAAAATGTTTTTTAAGTACATCAGAAGCAGGAAGCCTGCTAAACAACCAGTGGGGCCCCTTGACGATCGAGATACAAAAGGAGCGCTTAAAGACGATAAAGTCATTGCGGAGAAATTAAATGGATTCTTTGCTTCAGTCTTCACGGCTGAGGATGGTAGGGAGATTCTCAAACCTGAGCTGGCTTTTGTAGGTGACAAATCTGAGAAACTGTCACAGATTGAAGTGTCACTAGAGGAGGTTTTGGAATTAATTGATAAACTCAACATTAACAAGTCACCGGGACCAGATGGCATTCACCCAAGAGTTCTGAAAGAACTCAAATGTGAAGTTGCGGAACTATTAACTAAGGTTTGTAACCTGTCCTTTAAATCGGCTTCGGTACCCAATGACTGGAAGTTAGCTAATGTAATGCCAATATTTAAAAAGGGCTCCAGAGGTGATCCTGGCAATTACAGATCAGTAAGTCTAACGTCGGTACCAGGCAAATTAGTCAAAACAATAGTTAAGAATAAAATTGTCAGACACATAGAAAAACATAAACTGTTGAGCAATAGTCAACATGGTTTCTGTAAAGGGAAATCATGTCTTATTAATCTATTAGAGTTCTTTGAAGGGGTCAACAAACATGTGGACAAGGGGGATCCAGTGGACATAGTGTACTTAGATTTCCAGAAAGCCTTTGACAAGGTCCCTCACCAAAGGCTCTTACGTAAATTAAGCTGTCATGGGATAAAAGGGAAGGTCCTTTCATGGATTGAGAACTGGTTAAAAGACAGAGAACAAAGGGTAGGAATTAATGGTAAATTCTAACAATAGAAAGGGGTAACTAGTGGTGTTCCCCAAGGGTCAGTCCTAGGACCAATCCTATTCAATTTATTCATAAATGATCTGGAGAAAGGGGTAAACAGTGAGGTGGCAAAGTTTGCAGATGATACTAAACTACTCAAGACAGTTAAGACCAAAGCAGATTGTGAAGAACTTCAAAAAGATCTCACAAAACTAAGTGATTGGGCAACAAAATGGCAAATGAAATTTAATATGGATAGATGTAAATGTAATGCACATTGGAAAAAATAACCCCAACTATACGTACAATATGATGGGGGCTAATTTAGCTACAACGAGTCAGGAAAAAGATCTTGGAGTCATCGTGGATAGTTCTCTGAAGATGTCCATGCAGTGTGCAGAGGCGGTCATAAAAGCAAACAAGATGTTAGGAATCATTAAAAAGGGGATAGAGAATAAGACTCAGAATATATTATTGCTCTTATATAAATCCATGGTACACCCACATCTTGAATACTGTGTACAGATGTGGTCTCCTCACCTCAAAAAAGATATTCTAGCACTAGAAAAGGTTCAGAAAAGGGCAACTAAAATGATTAGGGGTTTGGAGAGGGTCCCATATGAGGAAAGATTAAAGAGGCTAGGACTCTTCAGCTTGGAAAAGAGGAGACTAAGGGGGAATATGATAGCGGTATATAAAATCATGAGTGATGTTGAGAAAGTGGATAAGGAAAAGTTATTTACTTATTCCCATAATACAAGAACTAGGGGTCACCAAATGAAATTAATAGGCAGCAGGTTTAAAACAAATAAAAGGAAGTTCTTCTTCATGCAGCGCACAGTCAACTTGTGGAACTCCTTACCTGAGGAGGTTGTGAAGGCTAGGACTATAACAGTGTTTAAAAGAGAACTGGATAAATTCATGGTGGTTAAATCCATAAATGGCTATTAGCGAGGATGGGTAAAGAATGGTGTCCCTAGCCTCTGTTCGTCAGAGGATGGAGATGGATGGCAAGAGAGAGATCACTTGATCATTGCCTGTTAGGTTCACTCCCTCTGGGGCACCTGGCATTGGCCAATGTCGGTAGACAGATACTGGGCTAGATGGACCTTTGGTCTGACCCGGTACGGCCGTTCTTATGTTCTTATGTTATGTTCTTATGACGGAGGGTCTCTCCCAAGCTGCCTTCTGGGGAGCTGCCAGGTAATTTTCAGGGTGAGGTAAGTAGGACCCTTTGGATGCAAGCATTTTTTGTTTGTTTTCAACTTAGAACTTCCCATCAAACCTTGGCTGGTGCAGTGCCAACTTCTGTGAGCGGACCCTTACTGGTGCAAACAGCACTGTATTCAGCAAATGCCACAGTCACATAATCTATGTCATCCTCAGTAGCGCTGGTTAAATATTTTAAACATTTTAACTCTTTTTTTCATAAAAATTGGGTTTTCAACAAAATGAAAATTTGTGGGTGCTGTAGTTTGATTGCCTCATGTCCTCATTTTCCTCTATGGGTCCCAGATGGATTAAGTACATCATGGAAAACAATCTCCCATCTCCAAAATAAGCTATCTATGAGCCCAATAGCCAGAGTTTATTAACTTGGGTATCTAAACATTAGGCTCTAAAAGCCACATTTAGATATCTAAATAAAAATGGCCCACTCTTCAGAAGTGGTGAGCATCCACAAATCCCACTGAAGTCAATGGGAGCTGTTCACAAACAAGCTTTAATTTCTGAGTGTGTGCTCTACCTTTCATCATTGAGTAAGAGTGCACTATTATTAGGAAGTTTACTGTACTGTTTGTCTGTTGCAAACCAGAAACAAGTTGTGAGAATGTTTATGGATTATTGGCAAGAATTCTTGTATTTCCTACACTTAATATTAAATGGGAGACTTGCAGTTCCTGCATACACCCCAAAATATCCCTCCCAGAACCTTTCACAAATAAAAGCAGCAAAGAGTCCTGTGGCACCTTATAGACTAACAGACGTATTGGAGCATGAGCTTTCGTGGGTGAATACCCACTTCGTTGGATGCATCCACAAAATTCACCCACGAAAACTCATGCTCCAATACGTCTGTTAGTCTATAAAGTGCCACAGGACTCTTTGCTGCTTTTACAGATCCAGACTAACACGGCTACCCCTCTGATACTTTTCACAAATAAGTGATATGTTTCTCTTACAACAATGTATTACTTGATGATCTTTGTTCTTTGTGTCTTTAATATTCTGGCTCAAAAGGGGGCAATGATATTATAACAGATTTACGGTGTCAGTAACAAATCTAAGTTTTAAAAAGGCTTTTTAAAACAAGTCTGTTCTTAAGATGGTTCACATTAGAGCTCTGGAAAATGTTTGCACCAGGCAATGAGGGCCTGCAAAATTCACCCAGTTTCAGATTTCATTACAAATTTGAAACTCGGATCACTTTAGTTGAAAAGTAAAAGAGTATTTCTGGCACACTTGGACTGACTGGTAGCTTCACTCCCAAGCCAAGCAAGCTCTGCAGTTTTGCATGTAAGTGGACCACTTTGGGCTAGAGTTTTCTGGTTAGTTTGCAACCATAACTTGAAGTGAAATTTGTTATTGTTTGGAAGGTAGGAAAGTATAACCATACGGAACACACCGAAAATGTTTTGATGGTGCTTGGTGATGGTATCTATCTTAGATACTTATACAGCTCTGATTACCTGAGGGCCTAGCAATCTTTAAGGTATTTATCCTCATAATACCCCATGAAGTATGGATTATCATCATCCAGCTATTATGGGGAGACTTAGGGCACATCTATACTGGCAAAGTTACAGCGCCAGCAGTTACAGCACCACTCAGAGCGCACAGAAGGGAAACTGTTGTTGTGTGATCACACTGACAGCTGCCTGCGCAATAGCGTGTTCACACTTGTGGCACTTGCAGTGGTATTTGGAGCGGTGCACTCTGGGCAGCTATCCCACAGAGCATATCTTCCTCTTCTGCCACTAAGAGTTGTGGGAGGATGGGGAGAGGGGACTGAAGGGCATCCTGGGTCCTGTCCCAATGCCCCGTGATGCAAGCAATCACTGTGCTTCCATCTGCATTTGGCACCATCTTTCAGCGGTTTCTATACTGCATGCCCTGCCTCTTTCAGGCTGCAGGAATGGATCTCAAACTGCTCACCAGTATGCTGCTTGCTCTGACCAACACGTCACGAGCGGTAGTGGAGTTGTTCCTTAAACTACAAAGGCAAGAGGAGTGTGACATTGATCTCACCACACGTAGTAGCTATGACACAAGATTACTTGTGGCATTCACGGAGGTGCTGACCATAGTGGAATGCTGCTTTTGGGCTCGGGAAACAAGCACTGAGTGGTGGGATCACATAGTCATGCACATCTGGGATGACGGGCAGTGGCTGCAGAACTTTTACTTCTGTGCTGCTGCCTTCAGAGCTGGGCCCTTGGTCAGCAGCTGCCACTCTCCGGCTGCCCATCTCTGAAGGCAGAAGCTCAGAAGTAAGGGTGGTATGGTATGGTATTGCCACTTTTACTTCAGCACTGCTGCTGGCGGGGCACTGCCTTCAGATCTGGGCACCTGGCAGAGAGTGGCAGCTGTTGGCCGGCCACCCAGATCTGATGGCAGCCCAGAAGTAAGGGTGGCAATACTTTGACCCCCCTAAAATAACCTTGCAATCTCCCCTTCGAATCCCTTTTGGATCAGGACCCTCAGTTTGAAAAACACTGATCACCCCCGTGAAATCTGTATAGTATAGGGTAAAAGCGCACAAAAGACCAGATTTCATGGGACAACACCAAATTTCACGGTCTGTGCCATGTTTTTCATGGCCATGAATTTGGTAGGGTACTGTACATTAATATCCACAATTGCCTGGGCAATCCACCATGGCAATGACAAGAGAGTCACATGTAGAATCATGAGACATAGTAGATCGGATCTGCTCTGGGATGGACAACTCCAGTGTTTTTCATTTTAAAAGAAGTGTTTTATTTTATTATTTGAACAGCCTGCCTGCAACTGTTCAGTTAGTGGTCTCAACATAGGCTCCACCTACCAGGAGTTGAGTCTCAGTTTCCAATAAGCAGAAAGTCAGGGGAAGAGACTTTGGCTCTGCAGCCTGAGCATGCATCAACTCTTCTCTCTCTGCATCAAATCTGTTGTAATTTTTGAAGCCTCCGAACTTGGAGACCCACTTACCTCCATCACCTGATGATAGAGTCCCTCTGCTGCAGGACTCATTGTGGTACAAATCTCTACTAGCATGCAGAGTTATACCCTACAAAAACCATCCCCCATTCCCAATTAAGCAGGAAGCTTGTTCTCAGAGAAGTTCTATCCTGGCAAGAAGAGAAAGTGGCTAGCCAGAGAGAAAACTAAGGAGAGACACACCATAGTTTCACAAGCCTATGGGTAAGTAAAATGGGGTGGGGCTTGACTAGATTAATGCAAGATTTAAACCCTCAATTATGTCAGATTAAAGGCTTTTCAAAGCACCAAGAGCACTTTCAAATAAGATTAATAGTAAGTCCTGTCTGTCTCTGCTCCGTTTTAAAAGAGAAACTCATGCTCTAAGCTTTTGAGTTGAAGATAAAGAAAACCACAAGGAGGAAGTGCAAATGGTTGGTGAGAAGGGTCACATCTGAGTAACAGGTTAGTATTTTCAGGTGAAAATTAAAAAAAAAAGAAAAAGATTCCATCTTCAATGGTAGCTCTAATACTGGACCGCACACACATTGCTTCTGTTTCTCTTCCCCCACACACAGCAAAATCAATGAGAGCGTTGCATAAATCCACGAGAGCAAGGAATTGATCCCGCAAGTTCCTGTGCACCCTTGATTCCTATTGAAGTCAATGGAAGCTAGGGGTACTTAGCACCTTTCAAGATTGGTCCCCAGATACACAAAGTAGTTGAAAATGTTAAAGGGAAATTTTGGTAGGCATGCAAACTACTTTAATTATATTAGAGGTTTTTAAGGAAGCCTTGAAAAAGGTGTTTATTGCTTTATAAACAAACTGGTGCTAGCCACTTAAAAAAAGATAGCAAGAAAAAAATCATACCTCCCCTCCCATTTAGTTTAACTAGTAGGAACGCCCAGAAACTCTGAGCAATACATTGAAAGAATATAAACACTAGATAAATCTGTATCTGTGACAAATCAGTTCAGCTGCCCACAGGCTTGATGAACACAAGCTTTTGTTTTGTTTTGTTTTGTTTGCAAAATTGTACTTTTTATTACTCAGGGCCTTTTCCTGTGCTGTGCTGTTCTTCAGAGAAGCATAGACATGGATTTCAGGACAGGTCCTAACAAGACAAGTAAGTTCAAAGATTACATTAAATAATCTCTTCACTGAAAGACTTTGTATGAAATTATATATATATACATTAAAAAATCAGAATAAAGTTTGTTTATGTAACCAATTTTAAAAAGTGAGACAGTCTTTGATATGACTTTAACTATACACAGGGATATGGAACTATTGCTGCATAGCCTGCCCTGGGAAAGAATACAAATATGGGTCTGTTTCATACCCCTTAGAGGTCAATGTTAAGACTCCAGCTGACTTCAGTGAGTTAGAATCATGCCTTTAATTGTCTGATTTACAGCTGATTTATAACTGTCTGACATCTGTGATATAATGAAATGACGAGGAAGAAGAGAATGTAGAAGAGGGCTGATTACATTTTGGTGATAGAGTTTTATATATAACTTGTTCATGCCAAAAAAGGGGGAGAAGGGGCAAGCTGGTAACTAGCAGTGTCTTTGTGTCTGAAGAAAGGGTAGTAAAAATGAGAGGTGTTTCTTGGAAAGCTATTACATGCTTGGTATGTTGAGGCAAAACAGTGTAAAACCAAACAATTTCCACCATTCTTTCCCAAATTAGTGTTAAGTTCATTAGGATGTTAAACTTCACTGCTTATAGAAGAGAACAAATCAGCATTAAGTCTCTGCTTATACTCTGCATCTTTGCTTTCTCTCCTGACATTCATTCTCTTTAGTTGTCTAGCTGTTAATCATATTTAAAAGAAAAAAATCAGGTGTGTTTCTGAAGATAATGCCCTACAGCAGCCTATTTCACACTAATGATCACATTCAAAATATGTACTGAGAAAATATCCGGTAAATTCAAAGTCAAAGTTGCAGCAACTGATTCTGGTGTTATTTACACCAGTTCAAATTGGAGCAAAGAATCCTGTGGCACTTTATAGACTAACAGACATTTTGCAGCATGAGCTTTCGTGGGTGAATACCCATTTCGTCGGATGCAAGACAGTTCAAATTGGGAGTAGCTTCTGTGAACTCAGGGTAATTACATTGGTATAAAATGGGTATAAGAAGAAAGCTATCTTCTCAAAATACATATAAAGTATATAAAGCTTAATCCTCTATTACCAAAACAAAAACACAGTCCTTTCCCCAATATTGGTATAAACAATGGAGAGATATTTGGTTAAACACAGAAAAGCAAATGGATCAGACTTTTGAACTGCTTTGCTTTGACTTGTATCAAGAGGACAGTCATAGTTTAAAGCTAATGGAATCCCATTCATATTTTCTTATTCATTAGAGAGAACAGCTGAGTCCTGTGAAGGATTTAGTAACAGAACACAGTGGCCTTTTATCATTCTACATTAGTATAAACAGAAAAACAAGAGGGTGTTATATTATTCAATTGAGTTAAAATGAAGATTTGATTTTAGCTGTGTTGAAACAGTTATTCAGACTGAAAATACACATTTTCTCATTATGTCTAATATTTGCTGTTTGAACATTGCAAATTCTGCAATTATTAGAGTCCTGGTATCACCTAAAATATTGTACATATATGAATTATCAAGGGAATACTATAGATATTGAAGTTATATAATTGCTAATACTTATTTTAGTTTAACTAGAACAGTTGGTGCATTTCCATCATAAGTAAAATTGGCACATTGTTAGACACCCACTGAAAAAGATGTTATCTTTGTAGTTACTTAGCAAGACAAAGTGGGTGAGGTAATATCTTTCATTGGAACAGCTTCTGTTGGTGAGAGAGACAGGCTTTTGAGATTATACATTAGACATCATAAGGCATTGGTAGTAACGGAGTAAGGAATACAATACTGGGCACAACCTTAATAGAGGCCTCATCCCAGCCTTCAGTTTTGCAGGTGCTTTTTGAACTCTTAAATTGTTAGCTGTTTACCTGGTACTATCTAATTTTAGGCACAATTAGACATGTGGCTGTTATTTGTGCCTGCAAAACAGCACTGCAAAATTAAAAGCTGTTGTTCAAATATCAAGTCTTATAACTGTATTTGATGCAAGTAAATTTCTTTGTTTAATTACGAAACATGGAATTAAAATAGTAACGAGAGTCTGCTTATGAACTGAAGCATTTGTCGAAGGAAGTTAAATGTTTGTTAAATGTTTAAAAAAAAGTAGGTCAATAGGTAGAGGCCACATTTTGATCATTTCTCACGTTGATTAGCACATTATCCCACAAGCCATCCCATTGTATCAAAGTCGGCCCCAAAAGATAAGCAGCCAAGGTGATTTGGAAGGAAGAGTAAAGCTACTAGGGCCCCTACTGGGCTGATGATGACTGACTAGACACTCCTTGAGTGGACCTTGGAGTGGGGATACAGGTGCAGTTACCCTGAAACTGTGACTCTGGCAACTGTCACAGACTGAATACCGGACTAGTGGATGGACTGTCATCTGATCAGGTCTGGAAATTCCTATATTGCAAATAATCATTTAAAGCCATTTTCTTTTTTCAATCTGGTGGCATTTTCCCAGATGAACGGATCCATCATGAACCTTCCCAGCTGAGAGAGAAACATATCTCTAGCTTTCAGGGAGAAAGTGAAGAGAAGGAAAAGGACACTAACTCTGAGATCCTCGTGGCTAATTTTTCAAATATCTATGCATCGGGTAAGTGTGACATAAAAAAACCAAAACAACAGAACAACCAACCCTTTCTATAATTGTTCCTTTTGTTGTCAATAAATTCTAGCTGGTATTTCTCTTGGGAAGATTCCCTGTTTCTAAACAGCCTGTTGTGGAGATGTGTCATGGTTCAGCTTGATGACTTCATTTTATATGACCAATGGGGAAAGGTGGAGGACAATGAAGATGAAGTGACCTCTTTTCTCTGTTCCCAATCTCTCCCTCTCTACTCCTCATTCTCTCTAATCTTCATAAATCTGGTAACAAATCTCCTAAATAAAGCCAGCAGGCAAAACTGGTAATAGAAGTCCCCCCACATATTTTCCCACCCTCCATAGATTGATAGGCCAAGAACCAGCAGTTCCCCCCCCCCCCCCCCGCACACACACACTAGGTTTGCCAACTTTCTAATCGCACAAAACTGAACACCGTAGCCCTGCTCCATCCCTGAGGCCCACCCCACCCCTTCCCCTAGGTCCTGCCCCCCACTCACTCCCCTTCCCTTGGTGGCTCACTCTCCCCCACCCTCACTCACTTTCGCAGGGCTGGGGCATGGGGTTGGGGTGCAGGAGAGGTTAGGGCTCTAACTAGGGATACACACTCTGGGGTGGGGCCAGAAATGAGGGGTTCAGAGTGTGGGAGGGGTGTCCAGACTGGGGCAGGGAGTTGGGGTGCAGGAAGGGGTGAGGGCTCCAGGTGGAGCTGGGGATAAGAGGTTTGGAGTGCAGGAAGTGGGGCTCCAGCCTGGGGGGGTGGAGCCAAGGGATTCAGAGTAGTGGGAGGGGGCTGCGGGTTGAGGCAGGGGGTTGAGGGTGTGGATTCTGGAGTAGGGCTGGAGATGAGGGGTTTGGGGTGCAGGAGGTGGGTCCAGGCTGAGGGTGGGGCTGAGGCATTCAGAGTGCAAGAAGGGGCTGCATGTTGAGGCAGGGGGTTGGGGTGCAGGAGGGGGTATGGGCTCTGGGCTGGGGATGCAGGTTCTGGGGTGGGGCTGGGGATGAGGGGTTTGTGGTGCAGGAGGGGGTTTGGGGGGACTCAGGGCTGGGGCAGCGGGTTGGGGCTTTGTGTTGGGGCGTGGATTTACCTCAGGCGGCTCCTGGTCAGCGGCACAGTGGGGCTAAGGCAGGCTCCCTGCCTATTCTGATTCTGTGCTGGGCCCTGGAAGTGACCAGCAGGTCTGGCTCCTAGGCGGGGGGGACAGGATGCTCCGCGCACTGCTCTCGCCTGCAGGTACCACCCCCGACCCCAGCTCCCATTCATTGTGGTTCCCGGCCAATGGAAGTACAGAGCCGGTGCTTGGGCTGGGGGCAGCGCATGATGCCAGGACTGGTAGGGACTAGCCTCCTTTAGACCCGCAGCACTGCCGACTGGACTTGTAACAGCCCAATTGGTGGTGCTGACCAGAGCCGCCAGGGTCACTTTTCGACCGGGTGTTCCGGTCGAAAACTAGATGCCTGGCAACCCTACCACACACATATATGCACCCTGAGGCGGAACCAAGGGTTCCTGTAGCCCGTACCCATAGATCAGAGGAGGGGTAGCTAAGCCATTAGGATTTTTGCCTATGCTCAGTGAAGACCTAGGAGTTTCTCTCTTTCTACTTTGCAGGCCACTGAGTACAAGGGAATGGGTTCAAGGGGTATTTTCATCATGGTGGTGAGGCAGAGACTCAAGGATTTATGGATGATCTTGCCCCTCCTTTCTAGGGGGAAGAGCCATGAGGGAAATGTTGATCCTATCAATTGCATTGTCACTAGTAGACTGAGAGGGAGCTGTGGTCTTTTGGATCTGTGAATCAAACTGAAAATAGTAGCATAGTAAATCTCCTTTCTGTACCAGCAGGAAATTATCCCTGCCCTTCTAGCCTCTTCCATTCTGAATTGGCCCTTGAACACCCTGTTAGAGAGTTGGGTCACTGAGCAAAATGTCTATTTTCCCACTATCTGCATCTATGTTCTGAGTTCCGCACATGAAAGTTGCTGTAGAAGTGCAACATATCGTGAATGCTACAAAAGGGTTAACGTGCTAAGCCCTTACATGATAATAGTAGGGATAAGCAATATGGTAATGGGGACTGTGCCTTTAAGGGCTGCGCTTCCTAGAAAAAGAGTCTGGGCGGGACGCTGCAGAAGTTCATGTTATTGTTGTTATGCACAGTCAGTTGGAATTGGTCACCGAATAGAGCAGATCTTTTCCAAGCACCTTATGCACTTAAGCCCACATCCTCAAAGAAATTTAGGAGCTTAACTCCCATTGATTTTTCCAGTGCAGTGAGGATTCAGTTCCTCAAAATGAACAGTTAAGGCTTCCATAATTTCAGTGGCAATTAGGCTCTTAAATACCTTGGAGGATCTGGGTCTGAATGCTCA
Source organism: Mauremys mutica (assembly GCF_020497125.1). Classification (NCBI taxonomy): domain Eukaryota; kingdom Metazoa; phylum Chordata; order Testudines; family Geoemydidae; genus Mauremys; species Mauremys mutica. The sequence goes on along the minus strand of NC_059073.1, from coordinate 126,051,687 downwards.
CTGAAAACCACAATGTGTTACAACGATGGAAGCAACTAGAGTAAACTTCTGAGCATGTTCAGTGGAAACTGGATATTCCCAGAAGCCTGTGCAGGGTGAGATTGAACAGAGCATTTGTGAAGTCAATAAAAGCAGTATGCCTTGTCTCCAACCAACCTGACTCCTGAGTACTTGTTAACATTACACTGATGTTCCCTTGATTTCTTCCTAGACTTGTTGCCTACTAGGAATGGTGAGGAATTAACAGACCAGTTCCTGCTTGAAGTGGTAGAAATTCTCCTGAATTACATTAAAAAAGCCTATGATGGGAAGAGTAAAGTTCTGGACTTTCATCACCCACATCAGCTTCTGGAAGGCTTGGAAGGGTTCAGCTTGGAGCTGCATGATCAGCCAGAGCCTTTGGAACAGATACTTGTTGACTGTAGGGATACCTTAAAATATGGAGTTAAAACAGGTAACATAGTGTCCCCCACAGCAAAAATGTATCTCTCATATCTTCACAGTCACATATATCATTGTTTAGAGATCTGACATTTCTCCATACTGGAATCAATTTGTCCAGGACTCTTAGTTTTGCCAGATTCATATAACTCCTTAAATATTTTTTCCTTGTCCTGTATTTCCAGTGGGTGGTGTGCATGTTGTTCTGCTCTCAACTTGTTTTGATACAGTAAGAAACAAGGGAGTGAGAAGTCACTTCCTCAAGAGAACCAGTTAACACTTTCATGAATTATTCACTAATGTAATTCTTTATTTAAATAATTTAATGTAATTATTCATTAAAGAGGGTTATGTACAGGAACTGACAACATTTTAGATAGGGCTGACTATTTTGGTTTGTTTTTCTGTTCTCTTTCCCCTTTGCAATGCATGACACTAGGGAGGTTTCTAAAATATTTAGACAATTTTTCCAACTGTGTATATTTATTTTTAACACCTTTTTAGATGTGAATTGACTTGGCATGTACAGAGGTTTAAGGGATAGCACGTTGGGTTCAAAAATATCATTAGATTTAGAGACAGTTGGTTCAGAATAGTAAAAGGGTTTTGATCACAAATGGAAAAATGCTCTAAAGCACATAAATCTTATTAACCTAGATGCTTTTGAAAATGTTACCCGCATTCCAATATAAGGGACCCGTTGTCTTGAATGATTTGAATTCTGGTTAGTAGAAAGTAAGCTACTTTGTTGGAAAATGTAGTTTATTTAATTTGCTCAATAACAACTTGAATGTCCTAGGTTTTACTTAGAATCATAGAATATCAGGGTTGGAATGGACCTCAGTAGATCATCTAGTCCAACCCCCTGCTCAAAGCAGAACCAATCCCCAGACAGATTTTTACCCCTGTTCCCTAAATGGCCCCTTCAAGGATTGAGCTCATAACCGTGGGTTTAGGAAACCAATGCTCAAGCCACTGAGCTATCCCTCCCCCACTTCATACCTCTTTTTAAGGAAGGCTTCTTTCCCCAACATTAGCATAAAGCAACACTTATTCTCCTTACTGATTTCACTGTCCTTATCAACACAAGTTAACTGGGGACTGAGCTGAAGAACAATGTATTTCTATCTCTTACACAGATTCTGGTTTATTTTTATTTCATTTTAGGACATCCTCGCTACTTCAACCAACTCTCCAGTGGCCTTGACATTGTTGGACTAGCTGGCGAATGGCTGTCAGCTACTGCAAATACAAACATGTATGTACTGTAAATCCCAGTCTTTGGTTACAAGTTAAATACTAACAAAAGCCAGCCACGTTTTTCTACTTTTCTGGAATGCAAAGTACCTATCTGAAAACAAGCAAGCACCGACTTCCCATTTTTTAAACAAATGTGTGAATGCTTGCATAAATAGTGTTGGCTAGGTAGCAGGAATCTGTGCACCACAGACAACTGAGGTAGATAAACCATGTTGTACAGCAAAGTGACAATGGGTGTTAAGGAGCCTGCACTGGATGTAAACTCACTGGTTGTTTTCAAGCAGAACATACTTCAGACAGCAGTCTTAAAACTAGCAGCCAATTATTTTAACTTAAGAGCAGCTAATAATGATCCAGGCTTATTTTGGGGCAAAATGTACACAAATGTACTGAGTAGAGGGAATAACACGGTTCAGGGCCGGTGCAAGGAAGTTTCGCGTCGTAGGCGAAACTTCCACCTTGCGCCCCCCTAGCCCTGCAGCTGCTCCCCGCCCCCCCTCCGCCCTGAGGCACCCCGCTCCCCACATCAGCTCCCCCCCTCCGCGGCAGCTCCCCACCCCCTGGCCCAGGGAGCCGCGCAGTACCTCCCCACCCCAGCTCACCTCTGCTCCATGTCCTCCCCGAGCACGCCACCCCGCTCTAATTCTCCTCCCAGACTTGCGGTGCCAAACAGCTGATTGGCACCGCAAGCCTGGGAGGCGGGAGAAGTAAAGCAGTGACTGCGCGCTGGAACCCCCGGGCTGCCGGCGGCGCGCTGACCCAGAGGAACCCCTGGGCTGCCGGTGGCGGCTCAGACTCCCTCTCCCTCCCAGTGCAGCGGCCACTGAAACACTTTAAAAATTTTGGGGGGGCATCACTTTTTGGCACCCCCCAAATCTTGGCACCCTAGGCAACCGCCTAGTTGGCCTAAATGGTAGCATCGGCCCTGACAGGGTTCACTTGCAAAACACATCAGCACCAAACAATGGGAACTCAAAATCACTAACATCCCTGTTAATATTACAGGACTAGATTCAGTCCCAAGTTACATCCACGTGACCAAGGGTGTAAGGCCCCTGCTGCTGGAAAATTCCTGGAAAGGGGCTGCAGGACACAGACTGCACACATCCCATGCTCCAATAGGGAGCTCATAGCTGACCAATAGAGCCCCAAAATGACTGCTGAGGAGAGAACATGGGTAGGTCAACCAAAGGATTAACTGATTCTCTGCCACAGCCTATCAGAGGGGTTCCCAGGAAATCCCAACCGCAACTTAAAGCTGATTGATTCTATTATAATTAAACATAAAATATAACAAAATTTCAGAGCTGTCAGATTCTCACTAGAAGAATTTCTGAAATAAAACACAAAGAAATTAAGTATATGCAAAATGTTCAGCATAACCATAACACAGCAAAATCTTTGTGAAACTTGTAGGACTGAATGGCCAAAATGAACATTTTGGCACATGCTGCCATATTTTCAAAGGAACCTCAAACCAGACTTCTGGATTGGCATGTGCAATTCTGCACCCTCAAATACTTTTGATACGCCCAAGAAATCTTAGTGAACACAAAACCTTAAATTGGCACATGTATAATTGGTAATTAGATGCTCAACTCCCTGATTTATAAATGCAAATACAAGGATTGTGCATGCTAAATGTTGGGAGTGGAAAAACTGCATGGACAAAACTTTTAGTGCATCAAGTTGCAGCTGCAAACTAAGAAGCGTTTTTTGGAATATTTGATCCATATACTTTCAAGACTTTCATGTTGGAGATTTGGCCACATGTTTTCCAGTAAAATAAGACTTTGTAACAATTATACTGAACTTTTAAAACTCTAATTTGTTTTATTTTTGTTGATAGCATTTAATAATCCTAGTAAGAATTTTGTAGATTACTCTCCAAGGATTAAGGGCGGGTGTTTGAGATAAGGAAAGGCAGAGAGAGAGAAAGAGAGAGTGAGAGACTTGGCTAAGAAAGTGAATTCGAGAACTGGATGTTTCCTGGAAAGGAAAAAGGATCTAGTGGAGTTGACTGAAATATATTTTCCACAATGAATTTTGAAAAATTCTATCCCCTGCTCTCACAAATTTTCTGTAGATGGAGGAAGTTTAGTTTTTTTCAACAAAAAATCATTTCCCTCAAATAAAAATCTGTTAAAAAAACTATTTTGGTTTAAAAAACACACCCGTTTTCAGCATATTAAAAAAAATCAGTTTCTATTTCTTTTTACAAAAATTTGGATCAAAATGAAAATTAATTTAATTTGAATAATCATTTTTCATGTAAAAAAAGTTTTGACAAAAAAGTTTTGTTCAGCTCTGGGACCTAGTGGACAATTTTTGAGAATGGGAAGTGGAAGCAGAGGCCTTGAGGGGATTATTGAAGATGCATTATCTGTGGAGAATATGTGGAGTAGACTGTGTGGTCTTGGTAGGCAGGAGAAGTTGAAAAGTACTAGGTTTAAACCATAAAGTGCATGTATTTACTGAAAAGACATCACAAAACCAAAGGGGGAGCACCTCATAGAGACCAACCGTAGGGAGGTTAGAAAGGAAGACTGGAGGTGGTAGAGTTAGCCAATGTACCTTCTATGTGCCTAAAACCAAGTATCTTACATCCATAATATCCCGTCATACATTCTATGGGATGCAGCTCATTGCAGTTTATAATGTAATGGGGGAAAATAATAAAACTTTTCTTTTCTGAAAGGACAACATCATTAAAGAGACTGGAACAGAAACTAGTGTCCACAGAGATGAACAATGCTGCACCTAAACAGCTTTCAGCCACACTGTATTTCTGTCCCTATTTCCCAATTAAAATGTCCTAGCAGATTTTTACTATCCACAAAAACATTGGAACACATCTCTTTGGAGACATTCCAGAAAAACATGCATTGTATAACCCCGTAGGAAAGATTAGCTGGAGAAAGTGTGCAGCACGTCAGTGTACAGTAACATCTTAACCCTTTGCAGCTTACAGATATATTAATTCACATAGCGTGAATGGGGATGATAATGCTTACCCATCTTTGGAAAGTACTTTCAGAACTACTTAGGAAAAACACTATGGACACAATCCAGTAAAACACTCACCTATGATACAGTTACCTACGTGAGTAGCCCAACGGGAAGGGTACTAGGTATGTTGTTCAAATACCTGCTTAAGTGTTTTGCTGGATCAGGGCCTAGACAAGCACTAATGTATTATTAACTGGCTTGTCACTTTGACAGTCTGGCATGCAAATGTAGTTTACATTTATTAGCCTAAATTTTTGTACTTCCATCAAACTTGTTCATGCCTGGAGCATTGCACATGTTAAAATAGTCATGCAGAACTCTGGCTGCAGGTTCAGTTTTGTTTGTGGGTTTTTTTGGACAATGTAAGCCCCAGATTTCTTTCAACCAACGTAAATTCCTGCTCTTATTTTCTATTACAACAAAGCTGTGGTGTTTATCGAGATGGAAACTGCATAAACAGCTGTGAGTAGTTTGGTAAAATTATCCTAGCTGGCTACTGCAGATTATAGTCTTTCACTTGGACATTTTGAACTAAATTTAAGAGCTGGTTTGGTATAGTTTTTTGGCTCAATCAAAATTGTTTCTGTTTTAACTGGAGGTCTAATAGGTCTATAGTGAATAGTGTAGCTACACCACCAGATTAGCTATAACCATGTTTTTTAACTAAATACAATTCTAAGAAAAAATAGAACATAAAAATATGTGTCTGAAGAGCAGCACAATTATAAGTAGTTTCAGTCAAAGGGAGAACAGGAAATAGCTACACCTTTAAGCTAGATGCTATGATACAGTCATAATGTCATGTTCTGATACAGTTACCTTCATTCACTAAGTGCCTAGTAAACATTCATATCTTTCCCTTTGTATTACAGAGCAGTATTAGCCACACAAAGCCAATGACTAATATGTCAGTCAGCAAATAGTACAGTGTTTGGGGTTTTTTTAGCTTGGTAGGTAATTCAGTTTTTCCAGGTAAAAATCACTGCATCACTCCTAAATTTAGTCAGTTATAGCTCTTTCTCCTTTCCTTTGTATTTTTAAGAGTCCATATAAATGCTCACATGAGTGACTAAAAAGTTCTTTTAAATTGGTTTGGAGTCATGTAGATATTGTGTATTAGGGTGAGAGTATGTGTGTAATAAGCGAACTTTGTGTCTCTCTCTAGTCCTTTGTCTACTCTTGTAACACTGGCTTCTTGTCTGTCTTCACACAATCTGGTCACTTTGGTTTGAGAGCCTTCTCCAACTCCATCCAGAAATACCTTCCTTTAGTTCTCCACCTCAGCAACTCCCCAGTATCTAATAGGGCCATGATTTGGCTCTACATCTATACATGGTTCTGTGGGAAACTTCTAAATGCTTTGCCTCACTTGGTGCCTAGGACGTCACATTAGAAAGCACATCTGAGATGTGCTGTAGCAATAAACAGACATTCACTGTCTCATGTTATAATTTCAAGCAAAATTCACTTGAGGAATGACCCTGAAATGTTGGACTATTTTAATCAGCTGAGCTGTGTTTTTTGGGCCATCCCAGTGCAAACAACAAATAAATCCAGTGAAGTCAATAGTTACACAGCTGTAAATGAGACAGAATCTAGAACACTATTTCTAGATTCAGTGGGCACAATTAAAGAGTCTATTTTCACCACCTCAGGTATCTACAATAACATTTTCACATTCTAAATGTATAGTCAGATAATGGATATTATATGGGATGAGAAAGAAGAAGGTAATGGGGAAGAAAAAATGGAAGGATGCCACTAGTCTAATCTCACCCCTTATATCATTCCTAAATCAAGTTGTCTTAATTCCTTTTGTGCCTCTTTTGTGTAATAGAAATACATTTCTGAAAACAGCCTGTTGCTATTTTTTTTAAAACATATTTTAGGTTTACATATGAAATAGCTCCAGTGTTCGTTGTCATGGAGGGGATCCTTCTCAAGAAAATGCGTGAAATGGTTGGATGGGGACAAACGGAAGCAGATGGTATATTTTCTCCTGGTAAGTAGACAGGAAATTACCTTTGCTATTAGCCTGATCTGACGCCCAAGCAAATCAGGGAGAGTCTTTCCATTAAGTTCACTCACTTTGGGATCAGGCTCTGTATGAAAACTGCATTAGGTTTGTTTTAGGGATGAGCAAAGTAGCTTAAGTAAAATAAAATAGGCAGCAACTTGAACCTTCCCTTTAATCTAAAAGCAAACTTGAATTGAACTTTTTTGCAGTTTGAAATAATATGGTTAAATTATTTAAAACATTATTTATAATTTCAAAATATTGTTAATAGCAATCATGTAAATAAAAAATGACAGGATAAAGAAAAGAAAGATACTGCAGTGAAAAGAATAAAAATCCACAAAGCTTCTCAGAATTCAATTTTACATCAAGCTAACTCTCAGAAAGCACCTTCTGATACAATGATACAATAAGAATAAAGACGTAAATGAACCTCTCAGAAATCAGAATTTGATAATTTTGAATCAAGCTCCTTCATTCTCTCTGTTTCTGTTAGGGACTGGGACATGGTGGGTTTGAGACTTGCAATCAAATTTGCCTGACAAGCACAAACCTTAAGAGGTCCATCAAACTGGGACTCCCAATGGCAAATCTTATCAAATCTGTGGAAGCCTGGAGAAGTGCACAAGGGATTAAATGGTGGGGAGAAAATTCTGTGGCCAAGATTTGACTGGTAATCTGTACATATATCCTGCAGTCAAAATGGGCAGTCAGCTGGTGAATTGCAAATTGTTGGGTCATTAAGGAATCAAAATTAAGCCAATGGAGGTATGCTAATTTATAACAGTTGAGAATCTGGCCCTCTGATGCAATGATGTAAAATTTAAATTCCCAGTAGGAATAAGCTATTCAAATCAAAATAGAAGTATTTGTTTCCCTTCCATGCTGTTAGGTGGGACCATATCAAACCTCTACAGTGTTCTAGTGGCTCGTTATAAGCGGTTTCCTGAGATTAAAACCAAAGGCATGGCAGCACTTCCACACATTGCACTGTTTGTTTCTGAACATGTAAGTACAGAATTATAGTAAATAGCTTGTTATAGCTGCTAGATTCAGTACTGAATCTTGAAAATTAGACTACTGAAATAAACGAGCTGAAAATGAAATGAAATACTTCTGGAGAAAGTTTGAGTGAGATTTTCAAAAGTGCCTACATGATTTAGGAGCACCTGTCCCATTGCGTGTCACTAGTGTTTGTTTTTATGTTCTAAGTCACACAGGCTCTTTTGAAAATCCATTTTTGTGACTTTAGGCACAGCCCTGACTAAGTGGTATGGTGTAAGCTGCACCAGGACTGGAAATCACTGGATATGTCTACACAGCAATTAGCCCCCCCAGTCCCCTCAGTTGGCTCATGTGTGGTGGGAGGGTCCCAGAGTTTGAGCTGCAGCCCGAGCCCAAATATCTACACTGCAATTAAAAAGCCCTTCAAGCCCTTGTCATTTGGTATGGGCCAGCTGGGGACATCTAATTGCAGTGTGGACATAGCCATTGTGACTCAGAAATGTATCTCTGAGTCACAGTTCCTCCTCTGTTATCCTCTAGCTTTAGAGGAAGGAATAGTAATTTCCTGCTGACCTGCACCAGCAGTAAGTTATCACACTCCCTGCACTGGCACTTTGGGGTCATGGAGCCACGGCCTTACCTATTCTAATCCACTGCTTTTGGTGTGAGGATGGGCAAGTAACTGGACAAACAGTACCAGTTCACTGCTATGTGCATACACAAGGTTCAGATTTCACACCCAGGCAGTATCTGGAAGAAGTTCACTCCTTCCTACTCCATTATGCAGGTGCATTATACAAGTCACATTCTGGCCCTTGGAATCCCCCACCCCCACCCTATGCATATAACTCAGTGAAACTTTCTAGGGGTCTGATGATTGATGTCAATGGAAATGTTTCCATGGACCTCAGTGGATCAGGCCTCAGGTGCCTACACTTCCCTGATTAGTCTGCAGACGTGCATACATACAATTTAAAAATAAGAGTTTGAATATTGTCATTGCACATGCAAAGTATGAAACTTCAACTAAATTCATATTTATACGATTGCTTATGGAACTGAGGCATAAAGTAAAAGCAGAATATTGATGTTGGTTACTCAGGTGTGGCTTTGTGTTATTTCACGATGGAGTGTTCCACAGTTGCAAAAGTTGTTCACTCTGCTAATGTGGAGGTACAGAGTGAAATCAGTAGAGCTTTCAGTGTTTTTTAAAATCTTTTATTTTTCTCATAAAAATAATCTGTTACATGGATGTTAACAGAGGACAGTCTAGATTATTTTTAAACCTTTATTTAATAATGCAGAAATATTATGCAAAAAATGGGACATGTGAAATTCCAAATGCTATTTATCATTGTAGTTGCATGTTGGTGCAGATTTGTGGTTCCTTTGTAATAGTAAACTTGAGGTCAGGCTGCAAAATAGTGCAAAAATAACCCACTATTTACCCTGTAATTAAATATATTTACCATGCAACCCATAACTTAAATAATCAATGATCACATAAGCACATGAATCTCCTACTGATTAACATAATTGCCATAAATCTAATAAATAATCTCAAGCATATTGTACACATTCCTAAAGTTTTTTGCTTTCTTTGTCTTACCGAGAATAGTTGCTTAGTCTAATGACACTAGCTAGGATTTAAAAATGTACAGACTATCAGTCATCAGGGCAAAGAATTATCTCCACATGGGATCAGGAAGTAAACTCCCTATACATCTTAGCACCGTATTGCACAATTAGGAGCATTATGGGAGGGGTAAGCCTCTTTCTGAAACAACTGGTTTTGACCACTGTTAGGCAGGATTTGATGGACTCTTGGTAGATTTCAACATGCCCATTATTATACTCTTATGTATTATCACAACACCTGAGCCATAACATACTTAATATTTCTCTAGGGCAGAAAAAATAATGGTGCCATCCATATATGGTATGTACTTTGTATACACACATGTATCTAACAAAACTCCCCTATAAACTTTTTCTTTTTTATGTTTTAAGAGCCATTATTCAGTAAAGAAAGCTGCAGCAGTCCTTGGAATTGGGACAGATAATGTAATTGCAGTAAAGTGTGATGAAAGGTAAGCCCCTTAATGTCTTCCAGTAAATGTTTTTTTTTTCTGAATTTAACCTTCTCTTGTGCCACTTGGTCTTGTGTCTATTTCTTAAGGTGAATTGTACTTTATAAAACGATCTTGAGCTACAGCTAAAGCAGAATTGATTAAATGCAAAACTATGGGTCACTTATGAATACAGAGTCAAATGTGTAAGTCCTTACTCAGTATTTACTCAGTCCCTATTTAGACAAAACTCTCACTGAAGTCAGTGGGAGTTGCGCCTGAGTAAGGATGGAGTAAAACTAAAGGACCAGTTCTACAAACGTTATTCCAGTAGTAATACTACTTGACTAGTTGTCAAGTAACGTACTATTTAACATGAGTAAAGGTGGCTGAACCTGTCTCTAAGTGAAGATTTCAGGATGTGGCCCACATATAGGGTTAGACTGAGGTTTTACTACTAACTCTATGTAAGGAGCAAGACATGCTGAGCCACCCCAAAAACCTTGCAGGGAAGGAAATTGGCCCTAGTGCTCCCTGTGGGGCAGAAGCTCTGAGCCCATGGGCAGAATTGGGGACATGGAGGGCATTGCGCCCCCCCCCCCCCAAACTGCAGCACAAGATCATGACACTCCTGGGGGAAGCTCCCTCACCGCCCCATCTGCTCTCCCCTCCCTGTGGCCAGATCGCAGGTGGAAGGTGGATGGTGCCATGGAGCAATTAGTAGCAGCAGCAGCAGTGTTCTCTCGACTCCTGCTGGTTCCCCAGGTTGAAGCTGCTCCTCAGCTCCCAGCCCCTTTGCTCCCGCAGAGGAAGCCGGTAAGAGCCCCCCGGGTGGGGAGACCCGGCTCCATGGCTGGCAGGGGAACAGGGATCGCAGGGGAGTTCTCCCAGCACACAGCCCCTAATACCCTCTCCCTGTACCCTGAGCTACCCCCTGCCTGCACACAGCCCCAGCTACCCCCTTTCCTGCATCCTGAGCTACCTCCCTGCCCACACACAGCCCCAGGTACCCCCCTCCCTGCACCCTGAGCTACTCCCCTGCCTGCACACAGCCCCAGGTACCCCCCTCCCTGCACCCTGAGCTATTTTTAAACTTTTTGAGCTAAGCCCCCCACCTCTGAGTTATAATTTTTGGTTGCACTCCTCCCACCCCCAACCAAGACAGGCTGGTAATAAAAGGAGATATACCAATCTCCTAGAACTGGAAGGGACCTTGAAAGGTCATTGAGTCCAGCCCCCTGCCTTCACTAGCAGGACCAATTTTTGCCCCAGATCCCTAAGTGGCCTCCTCAAGGATTGAACTCACAATGCTAGGTTTAGCAGGCCAATGCTCAAACCACTGAGCTATCCCTCCCCCCCGGCTGGGTGACCTGCTGAGGTGAGTCATGGGGTGGAGGTGGCACTCCCTCCCTGGACCTTGCCATGTGGAGTTGGCTTGAGCCCTACTGGCCTCTGCCCCCACAAAATAGAAGTCAAACAATGCCAAAGGCCACTGCCCCAAGGCCCCACTGCCCCCACTGGGCCCTGGAGTTTTTATAGTATGTCGAGGGGGGCCTCAGAGAGAAAAAGTTTGAGAATCCCTGGCCCAGACCACAATTTGGTCCACCTTTAAACTTACTCTTTCTAAAGCCATCTTCTCTTCACCCGAATAGCTTTCATTTCATATGTTTACTTTGGGAGCAAGGCTGCTGAATTTCGTTTTGCAAGTGTTTGGGAAGGGGACTATGCAGGAGTTTGTGGTTATGTTTCTCTTCCATATTTTGCTCTGGGACTATATGAAGACATAGTTTTAGGGCATTTCTGCAATTCTGTGTCAGATACATTCTTGTCAAGAGGCCCTTGCAGGTTAACAATAGGTGAGCCCCAGGCTCAAAGCCATTTTGAAGCATCTCACTGTAGTGTCAGCCCCTTTTTCACTGAACACTCACAGAAATACCAGGTCTGCAGTCCCCCAGCGAACAGTGTACACTTCTGCTTGAATGATTCAACTCAGGATCAGCTCCTTGTATAGTACCATGGCACTTAGATAGATTTGTAGTGAAAACAACCATTTTATTATCAAAGATTCAAGAGGTTAGGATATCCTCAAGAGAGAGGATAATGGAAACAACAGGATTACACATAAAATCATAACATGATTTCTAGAGACATAACTGGCTAGACTCCTGTCTAAAGAAGATCATCTTAGCCCAAATGTCCTTTCCAGCATTTCAACCAGGGCAGGTTGTGATCCATTGTCATGAATGTAATCACACTGACCAATCAATTCCTAAGTGCAGGATAAAGGGGTGTCTTCCTCGCCTTCTCCTTAATATCCCCAAGTACTTTGTTTGTACCCAGAGTCAGGATAACACACTCTGCCCCTATAGCTTATTCTCTTGTAGTTTGATGATTTCACATTCCCCACCCTGTTGACTGTGTATGAAAATGAGGATTCCATTGTGTTGGCTTACAATGCTTAATTACATACTGACAGAGATGCAGGTGAATAAATATCATTTGTCTGGAAAAAAAACCTGTTTGCCAAGTCTGTCTTGATACAGACTTCAGATAACTCTTTACATAATCAACAATATTAATGCTGGGACTCTAGCTTTTATGTAAAACCTCATGTGACATTCTTTGGTGAACCAGAATGTACATACCAGGATAAGGTTATTCTTGTAACTCCATTGCCAGTTGGGTCACAATTTTGTAAGGGAAAATTCCCCATTTCCTGACCTGATCTACTCATTACCTCTGCATATCAGGCCACTTGTATTTAGTAACATAAGTATATATTCATAGACTTTAAGGTCAGAAGAGACCATTAAGATCATCTAGTCTGACTTACTGCACAATGCAAGCCACAGAATCTCACCCACTCACTCCTGTAACAAACCCCTAACCGATGTCTGAGCTATTGAAGTCCTCAAATCATGGTTTAAAGACTTCAAGGTGCAGAGAATCCTCTAGCAAGTGACCCAGGCCCCATGCTGTAGAGGAAAGCAAAAAACCCCCAGGGCCTCTGCCAATCTGCCCTGGAGGAAAATTCCTTCCCTACCCCAAATATGGTGATCAGTTAAACCCTGAGCATGTGGGCAAGACTCACCAACCAGACACCCAGGAAAGAATTCTTTATAGTAACAAGTATGCATTTAAGAGCCTAACAGTGGGTACCCAAGTTTGAAAATTGGTTCTAATTCTTTCATGGAGTACAATATTACAAAGACTTCCTTAATTTCCGCAGACTTGAAATGCAAAATCTGCAAGAGTAAAAGGAAATATTTTGCAGTATAGGAACAGAAAAATTTGCAACAATTCAGATAGAAAAGGTCACCATATTAGTATGCCGTAATAAGATGGATACCAAAGAGGATAACACACTAGCAGCACCGCTATTAGAAATATGGCTAGTATGTGAGGAGAAAAAACTATTAACAGATTAAAATTAGCATGTATTATGCTCACGTACAAATCATAGAATCTCAGGATTGGAAGGAACCTCAGGAGGTCATCTAGTCCAACCCCCTGCTCAAAGCAGGACCAAACCCAACTAAATCATCCCAGCCAGGGCTTTGTCAAGCCTGACCTTAAAAACCTCTAAGGAAGGAAATATGTGCATTACCGAAATTTTCAAAATGTTATGGGCCAAATCCTGCCATCAGACACATGGTGAGAAGTGGTTAGAAACTGCTATAGTCAGTTTTCTTCCCCAGGGCCCCGTATCATAACAAAACATTAATTTTCAATGAGTTTGTTTACAATAATGGTCTCTTTATTTAGATGTGATGAAGGTCACAAATGCACCAGTTAGATCATTGGGAGTGATACACAACTGCCCTGCACCTCATGCAGCCATTTATTCTTGTGCAAAGTAGGTCTAAAATGCTACCATTCTCATTTGGCAAGGCTTTACACCCACTTTACACACACCTTGCAAAGATTCAGGGTAGTGGAAAATCAGGCTCCTTGTCTTTTTGCCACTGTTTTATATAGGCTGAAAATATGTTGCCACAAAATATAAGTAAACATCACCAGACAGAGTCAACTGAATAATATGGTAAATGTCAAGGAAAGACTGCTCCCCCCAACTGGGCTTTGATTTACTGCATATTCTCAAGAATAGCAGGACAAATAACTTAAATTTTCTTTTCTCCCTCCCAACATTCTACAATCATCTAGAGGGAAGATGATTCCATCAGATTTGGAGGCAAAAATACTCAAAGTCAAGAGACAGGTTGGTCGGTTTGTTTATTATTTGTAACCTTGTGATATTAATATTGAGCTAAATCCAGCAATCCTCAGTCATGTGAAATTGCCAAGGAAGTTAATAGTAGGAACCACATTTTCAAAAGTATTTAACACTCAGAGCTCCAAATGCAATCTCATTTAAATTAATGGGAGTTTTGGCAGAGTGTAGTATTTGCCTGGATTACATAGAAGACATCTTTTAAGTTACAAAATTGTCTTACAATTAAAAGTAGAGAGTCATAGTATCATGGACATGTAGGGCTGGAAGGAACCTTGAATGGTCATTAAATCCATCCCCCTACACTGAGGCGGACCCAAGTAAACTTAAACTATCCCTGACAGGTGTTTGTCCAACCTGTTCTTAGAAACCTCCAGTGATGGGAATTCCTCAACCTCCCTTGGAAGCCTATTCCAGTGCTTAACTGACCTTAGAGTTAGAAAGCATTTCCTAATATCTAACCTAAATCTTCCTTGCTTCAGATTAAGCCCATCACTTCTTGTCCTACATTCAGTGGACATGGAGAACAATTGACCCCTGTCTTCTTTGTAACAGCCTTTCACATATTTGAAGATGGCTATATGGTCCCCCTTCGGTCTTCTTTTCTTAAGGCTGAACATGCACAGTTTTTTAACCTTTGCTCATAGGTCAAGTTTTCTAAATCTCTTATCATTTTTGTTGCTCTTCTCTGGACTATCTCTAATTTATCCACCTCTTTCCTAAAGTACAGTGCTCACAGTTGGACATGATACTTCAGCTGAGGCCTCGTCAGTGCCAAGTAGAACTGGACAATTACCTCCCATGTCTTACATGCAACATTCCTGTTAATAAACTCCAGAATGACATTAGCCTTTTTCCCCAACTACATCACATTAATTCATTCATACGCAATTTGTGATCCACTATAACCCGCAGATCCTTTTCAACAGTACTACCACCTAGCCAGTTATTCCCCATTTTGTAGTTGTGCCTTTGATTTTTTCCCCAAGTATAGTATTTTGCACTCGTCATTATTGAATTTCATCTTGTTGATTTCAGATCAATTCTCTGATTTGTCGAGATTGTAATGAATTCTAATCCTATCCTCCAAAATGCTTGTAACCCTTCCCAACTTGGTATCATCTTCAAATTTTATAAGGATGCTCTCCACTCCATTATCCAAGTCATTCATGAAAATATTGAATAGTATCTGATCCAGAACTGGCCTCTGTGGAACCCCACTAGATACACTCTCCCAGTTTGTCAGTGAATCATTGATGATTACTTTGAGTAAAGTCTTTCAATCAGTTGTGCATCTGCATTAGAACAATTTCATCTAGTCCATTTTCCCTAGTTTGCTTATGAGACTGTCATATGATAATGTATCAAAAGACTTACTAAAATCAAGATATAGCACATCTACTGCTTCCCCACCATCCATCAGACCAGTAATCCTGTCAAAGAAAGAAATTAGATTGTTTTCACAGGACTTTTTTTGACAAATGCAACCTGGCTATTCCTTACAACCCTAGTATCCTCTAAGTGCTTACAAACTGATTGTTTAATAATTTCTTTCAGTATGTTTCCAGGCTGACTGGTTTATAATTCCCCACGTCCTCTTTGTTCCCCTTGTTAAAGATAGGTACTATGTTTGCCCATACTTATGTTTGCCCTTTTCCAGTCCTCTGGGACCTCACCTGTCCTCACCAAGTGAGTTCTCAAAGATCCGACTAGTTTTCTAAGTACTGTAGAATTCATTTTATCATGCCCTGCCAACTTGAATACATCTAAGTTATTTAAATACTCTTTAACCTGTTCTTTCCCTATTTTGGCTTGGTTTCTCCATTATTGTTAATATTAATTGTATTGAATGTCTGGTCACTATTAACTATTTTAGTGAAGACTGAAGCAAAATAGGTATTAAACACTTCAGCCTTCTAGATCTCATCAGTTATTAGCTCTCCTTCCCTGCTATATGGAGGACCTATATTTTCCTTCTCTTTCTCTTGCTCCTAATATATTTAGAGAACCTCTTCTTATTACCTTTTATGTCCCTCGTGCCTCACTTTGTGCCTTAGCCTTTCTGATTTTGTCCCTACATGCTTGGGCTAGTCCTTTGTGCTTGTGTAACCCACACACCTTCTGGGTGTGGTGTTGTGTCCCATTTAGTGGCACTGAGACGACTTAGGGAGAAAGATAAAGTGAGTCTGCTCTACAGCCTTCGCTAACACCCCGTTGGCTTTTAGCTAATGTGGTAGAGGCTCATGCACTAAGCTCCAGAAGTCCCAAGTTCACTCCCGCCCACTGACGACGGGGGTCGGCCGGTGTTACACTCGTACTTAGCAACTTGTTTTCACTTTCTGTAGGATTCCTTTTTGACTCTCAGGTCATCAGAGAACTCTCAATGGATCTGTATTGGCCTCTTCCTATTTTTCCTATCTTTCCTTTGCAACTGGGGTAGTTTGCAGTTGTGCCTTTGATATTGCCTCCTTGAGAAATTTCAAGCTCCTCTGAACTCTTTTTCCCTTTGATTTTCTTCCCATTGACCTTATCTATCAGTTCTCCGAGATTGCTGAAGTCTGCATTTCTTGAAATCCATTGTCCTTATTCTTCTACTCTCATGCTTTCCTTTTCTTAGACTCATGAAATCTATCATTTCATGGTTGCTTTCACTCAAATTGCCTTCTGCTTTCAGATTTGCTATCAATTCCTCCCTGTTAGTCAGAATCGGGTTTAATATGGCTGTCCCCCTGGCTAAGTCCTCCACTTTCTGAAACAAGAAGTTATTCCCAATACATTCCAAGAACTTACTGGAAATTTTGTGTTTTGCTGTATTACTTTTCTAAAAGATGTCTGTGTAGCTAAAGTCCCCCATTACTACCAGGTCTCGTGTTTTGGATATTTCTCTTTTATGTTCTAGAAATGCATCCTCCACCTCCTTTTATTGATTTGGTGGTCTATACTAGATCCTTACCATGACATTACCCCTTATATATTATCCAGAGGCTTTCAACTGGTCTGCTTTTTACCTCGTTCGGGACCTCAAAACAAGTATATATAATCTTGATGTAGCATGTAACACCTCCTCCCTTTTTGCCCTGCCTGTTCTTCCTGAACAAGCTGTACCCCATATCAATATTCCAGTCATAATATTTATTCTACCAAGTCTCTGGGACACCAATTACGTTATCTTATGTACTAATACTTTCAGTTCTTCCGGTTTATTCCCCATACGCCTTGCATCCGAGTATAGACATGTTGAGCAAATCCCCCCACTGATTTTCCTCTTGTTCCTATGAGACTATTATAATTTTCCATTCTGTGCCCCTCCCCCATCCTCCAACATTTAGCCTTCTATTAAAGTACTTTTTTTTTTACTTACCTGGGGGCTTGTGTCACCTGCTCCTTTTGAACCTCATTCAAATCCCTTTTCACTAAGTTGGTGAATCAGTGAACAAAGACGATATTCTCCTTTTTTGTCAGGTGGCTCCCATCTCTTCCTAAAGGTACATCTTCTCTGGTTTCATTATTTTTATGGTACTGACCAAACTTTCCATAACATTCACCACATTCAGGCAGAAACAAAAAATGGAAAATTTCAGTCTCAAATGGGAATTTGGGGAAAGTTGTTAATGTGAAGAAAAGGGGTTATGATGGAAATGTATTGCCACATTAATTATAGAAATAGCTACTGATGACTGATATGAGATGAAAGAAGAACACATTCTCTTAGCTATCCCTTCAGCTAATATTGCCTAAATTATCTTGTATTATTTTCAGGACCATATCCCACTGTATGTCAGTGCCACGGCTGGTACAACAGTGTATGGAGCTTTTGATCCTCTTGACAACATTGCTGACATCTGCGAGAAGTATGGACTCTGGATGCATGTGGATGTAATGCTTTTCAGAAATATTGCTCACAATTATTCTTTTATAGGATTAAAGTCAGGAACTTGTTTCTTTACCACAGAAAAGAGCATCTGCTTTGAAGGGTTCCAATACAACTAATGTGTATAAATGGATTGTGATGAATAGACATACTTGAACAAGATACCATCTTGCAGTGAAGGGTGTGCTTGTTTAGAAAAGAAATTAAGTAAATAGCATTTGTTGGCATTCATTCAAGTCTTAGAATAATACAACAAATACTGCTTCAAAATGCATTCTCTTTGTGTCAGACCAGAGCAACTCAAAATACCATAATACACCTCTCTGGCATACAATGAATTATCATTTTGATGAATATTATTCTTTTCATGACTAATCATTTCTTTTGCATATAATACCACCTTATTAGTACATAGTGTCTGGGATAAGTACAGTTCCTGGCACTATAAGCTGAATTTAAATCACTAGGCCAAATTCTTCTTTCTGATACAGTTGAATGAATAGTAGCTAGTCATATTATTTTTTTACTCTGAAGGAAAATGTGTGAATTTTAGCCAAAATTCTCAGTAGTGGTTGCCTAACTTTAGGTTGGCATCTAAGTGCATATTTAGATCTCTATATTGGTGGCCTGATTTTCTGATTTTTAAATTGATCAGAGCTGTGAGGTCTTAGCACTTCCTAAAATCAAACCAGCTCTAGTCTTGGAATAATACAACAAATACTGCTTCAAAATGCATTCTCTTTGAATTCTCTCTAAATATTGATTTAGGCCTGACTTTAGGCAACCTTTGTTGGAAATTTTGGGTTAAAAATAAGTTGAATTTTGAAGTGTTTCTTTTTCAATAGGTACAATGCTGTACCACCATAACCAAGTTAAACATAAATGAAGTCGTTTCAGTGTATTTAACCTTACCCATGCAGTCTAATCTTTGGTAAACATAAAGAGGATTTTCATATAAATTCTTCTTGGAGTTAGTATGCACTGTGGATCAAGATAATTGATGGTTTCAGTTTGCTACTCTAAAGAAAGAAGCTGGTCAAGGCATTTAAAAGAGCATGCAATGAATTAAATGTGATGGATCACAGACCTTGAACCTGGGCCCACAGGTAGTGCTCAGGTCCCAACTGCCACCCAGCAGTTCGAATTGACTTCAGTGTGACAGAATTCACCCTTTGTCCTTATTAATGCTGTGATTATCTTATTCATGCATGAAATCACATTAAAGCCAATGGACTATTTGTTTAATAAGGCACAATGAATATGGCTTATTTTTATCCATACTTCTTATCTGCAGAATGCTATATAAAACTACATCTGTGGCATAGCACTTTACAATACTCTGTCATATGCCAACAAATGAGCTGAAAATCTTCTTGAATATATGCACTTTGTTCCTTTATTATCTGTGTGGTGTGGCTGGGCGTTGCTCTGTTTGTTTTTTCCTTTATAGATTGGATTTCTTGTAATAGTTAATGCCTGAGTTGTTTATTTAACAGTTTGTATCTTTTAGAAGAAAAATATTTTAGTAACTATCTTGTAAAGGATGGAACTTTTTCTTCTCTTGTTTTTATTTTATAATGTTAACATCTTATTTCTTACAGGCAGCATGGGGAGGTGGGCTGCTGATGTCTAGGAAACATTCCTTTAAACTTAATGGCATTGAAAGGTGAGCATGATGCATTTTGTGTTTTTATTCAGAGTAAGTCATCTTTCTCCCCTCTCTATTGTTCTCGCCATGTTACCCCCAAATACCTTGAATCCCTCCATTACCACATAGCCTCACCTACAAATCCCTAAATAATCTTGCCCCCCCCCATTTCTGATCTCATCACCTCCTTTACTTTATACACTCACCATTTCTTTTTGCCTTCCTCCTCCTGAATTTCCTTTTCTCACTCTGAGCTCCATTCCTTTATCACAGTGCTCTCTTCACAAGGAACAGCCTTCCTTTCCTCCCTATCTTCTCTTCCTTCCACTAAATCTTTCCTTAAAAGCTCTCCTCTCCTTTTTATTAATAATTCCCTCACTTTTCCTACCCTGACCCTTTTTCCTACCCTTATCCTGTAAGAACGTAAGCTCTTTTGAGCAGCAGAGGTAGACACACATAATATGTCTGGAAAGTGATATATATGTGTGTGCAGGGGCCTTTGGGGAGACTGATACCTATTACATTTAACACCTGGCATGTTCCTTATATTATAGTTTTGTTTATCACCTAGGGCCAATTCTGTCACCTGGAATCCACACAAATTGATGGGCGTTCCACTTCAGTGTTCTGCCTTCCTGGTCTGTGAAAAGGTACCGTAAATGATGTCTTTCATATATCAAAACTGTCTTTAGGTAATGGCTTAAAGTGCTAGCATGAAGGCCAACTAATGTGATCGTGAAAGTTGACAAAGGCAAAGAGCAGAAACCTCAGAGCACAGCAATTCTCAACAGTTGCTGTACCCCTCTTACCTTTAAATTTTCTGATCCAAAACCCCTGACTTGCCCTATGTTGTGGGATCTGTGTTTCCCAGCTACCAGTCAGGTAATTCTAAGTCACATCCTAAGATCGCAGAACCATTGAACAACCAGAAGAAGACCTTTCCTATCCTGTTGGTGCTTAGTGAGGAAACAGACTCCCATAAAACCTCTTCAAGATCACGTGGCAGTATGACTTCCAGGCATATACACTCTAAAGAAGCGAGATATGGGAAGAAAGTGGCCACACCACCACCACTCCTAAAGATGTCAGGAGATGGCTAATGGTCATCCAGGCCCAAAGACAGCATGGGATAGTAAGGACTTTTTTTTAAATAATGCTCATAATCATAAGTATTGATTTGGCTGGTAGTCATGTAAACACCTTCACAAGTAAGAGAGGGGTCTGGGCCAGCTTTGGAAAAGGATTTCCTGGGGTTCAGAAAAGAGTATATAGCCCTTTGGGAAGAGTAAGTCTGGCTGATATCCAGATCTGGATTTCTAAATATATAGTCATAGATTTTAAAGGCAGAAGGGGACATTCTTACAGTCTCATTGGAACCCCTGCATAACACAGGTCATAACATTTCATTCAGTCATTTCTTTGGTAAGCCCTGAACTTCTTGTTGAGCTAGAGCATAGCTTTTTAGAAAGAAAGTATTGAATTTAAAGACTTCAGGCAATGGAGAACCTACCACATCACATCCCTTGGTAAGCCATTCCTCTGAATATCCTCTATCTGGATATTTGAATCAGAATAGCAGACAATTCACTGATTCCTGTTTGCCATAAACATATCTTCTCTGGAGGCAACCCATCTTTTGATATCAAAGGTTATCTGTCACACTAATGACTGACAAGTGGAATGTATCTTTGCAAATAAATAGAATATTAGATTACCATTTGTTTTAAATGTTTACCCTAATACAGCATACAATACTATGCAATGTGTCTGAGTTGATGTTATTGTGGGACCCTTAACCATTGAGTTTTCTTGGTCTTGAGTTTTACCTTTTTGTAATCTTAACATTCTGTTAATAAGGTTTTTTCCATGGTATGTACAAACACAGACACACATTGGAAGCTATTACAAAAAAGCAAGCATTTATCAACTGGCAGTTAAATTTACCATATGCCTTATTTCCCATTCTGGCTTTTTTTTTTTTTTTTTTAAGAAAAATAGGTGGAAAATGGACTTGATGTCTTATGGAGAAATCATTATTATTATATGGGTGTCTATTACAAGACGTAAACGATCTCTACCCTTCAGATGAATGTAATGCTATTAATATCCTTGCTTACTCCATAAGCTATGAACAACAGTTATAACCATTGGTAGCTCACACAGTATCCATAAAACACACAAATATTATGACTCTAGCATAATAAAGGAGGCAATTCGATGAAATTTTATATACTCAAGATTTCATTCTGCATTTTTTTGTATATGTGCATGATATGGGGCTCAGTGTCATATGCCTGATAAAGGGCCTATTTAATAAATTCTACAGGTCAAGACGAACTAACCAAAAACCAGCCAAAACTGGCGGGGCTATCCCCTAATAATCGAACTCCATTGCCATAACAAGAACAAGATTCTGTTACCATGACAACCAAATACACAACAAAGACTAAAAATTTGTTGATACAAACAGTGCAGGGCAAGCAGAGGTGTCAATCTACCTTGCGCTATCCTGATATACAGTAGTTGTCTGTGTGGATCTTGCAACATTACACTAAAAGTTCCCTAGGTCACTTTGATCTACCCCACTTTGACACAAGAGTGGATCAAAGTGCCCTGTGAACTTTTAGTGCTCAGCAGTAGGGTCCATATGGACGATTAGTGCATGGCAGGCTAGAGAGAGATTTACCCTCCCGATTGCTGCGCACTTACTGTTCATATAGACAAGCCCTAAATGTGGCACTATTCTCAATGGGAATGTGTTTGCATTTCAGTGTAATTATCCTACCACTTGCTCATTTCTAGCCCAAGTTCAGTAGTTGAATGGACATTCTGAAATGAATCTTGTTCATAAATATAGCATGCATATCAATGGTTGTATTCCTGCTCTAGGGTCTTCTGCAAGCCTGTAATCAGATGTGTGCTGGGTATCTGTTCCAACCAGACAAACAGTATGATACAACTTATGACACAGGGGACAAGACCATTCAGTGTGGTCGGCATGTTGATGTCTTCAAACTTTGGCTAATGTGGAAAGCTAAGGTAGGAAAAGTCTACAGAAATGCAGCTTTAACCAGAAAAATAAATGTTCTTTAGCCACTTCAAACTGATGCATAGGTGGAATGAAAGTTAAGGCTTAAAATCAAACTTTAAATGTATGGTTTAGTTGAGAGGAAGTGGTCACAGGAAGTTCTTAGTGGAGCACTCCCATCTGTGAAACTGTAGAAATCACACTGAGTTCAAATCTTCTAAGCTTTAGATCAGCATTAAACTCCTCTTTCATTTGCATTGGGCAACTACATAGTTCCAGCAACATATTCCCAGGACCAACATGTACGCTTTACAACATGGTTCATCAATGGCTATTAGCCAAGATGGGCAGGAATGGTGTCCCTAGCCTTTGTTTGCCAGAAGCTGGGAATGGGTGACAGGGGCTGGATCACTTGAAGATTGCCTGTTCTGTGCATTCCCTTTGGGGCGCCTGGCATTGGCTGCTGTTGGAAGACAGGATACTGGGCTAGATGGACCTTTGGTCTGACTCGGTATAGCTTTTCTTATGTTCTTATTTACTGGTAAATAACTGACAGACTGTGGAGAATTGGATCCTTCTCTTTATAAACTACTGATATTGATTTAATCTAAGCATGTGGTGAATAGATACTATTGTGATGAGAACTGAGGAAATGCATACATAACAATACAGAAACTAAAATGATCCTTCATCCATAATCTAAACTGTTTTTAAGGTCCAAAAAGACTAACTTTCATTTTTATTAGCATATGTACTTCATGGTTACATTAGACAAGAGCTCTGATACTGCGAGATACTGAACAATGTCAACCCCGTTGACACAACTATAAATTCCAAAATATCACCTAAAAGATTGTTCTTGCATTGTTTCTGACTTATACATACTAAATATTTCATTAGGAAACAAATGCTTATGACATTGCCAGTTCAGTTTTGCAGACTCAGGAGACACAAGTATATACTGCCTGATATACAATCTCACCCTTGTTTACAGTGCTATAAATCCATTGAAGTCAATGGAGTAATTATTTATTTATACCCTGTAACTGTGAACAGACTCAGGTTTGTGGTCTTCTGGGTATTTATCTGAAGCTCCAAATCTCTTTTAGGCTCGCCTATTGCTATTTAAAACCTGTTTCCCCCTCCCCCTATCTAGAACCCTTTTCTGGAAGGGGCTGATTGCTCTAAGCTGCCATTGATTTCAGTCCCTCTCAGAATTAGGCCCCTAAAGATTTGTAATAACCGATTTCATTTCTGGGGTGCTTTATTTTGAAACCTGTCAAAGAGCTTTACAGTAAAAATGGTAAGACTCCTGTCCTGAGGGGCTTTGCTCCATATGTTTCAGAAAAGGTGTGTATTTTTTGCTTTTATGTAAAACTGTGAACTGTTTCCTTGAGTTGGGGAGGTTACTATAGTGTTAATCTGAAATAAGATAAATATTGCATGAGAAAACAGATGTTGCATGGACAGAAGAAAAAGTGCATACCTAGTCTTAAAGTTTTGCAGCATCAACAACAAAGCACATAAACAATAGCTGTTATTCCAAGCAAAGTAAATATTAAATGATAAATAGGAGCATCACTGCCTAATGCTCAGTCTTTTTTGTGTAGAAGAGACATGCAACAATAGTGTAATGTGATATACAATTCTGACTTTATAACAGGGGTAGGCAACCTATGGCACACGTGCCGAAGGCTGCACGTGAGCTGATTTTCGGTGTCACTCACACTGCCCGGATCCTGGCCACCGGGCCAGGGGGCTCTACATTTTAATTTAATTTTAAATGAAGCTTCTTAAACATTTTAAAAAGCTTATTTACTTTACATACAACAATAGTTTTGTTATATATTATAGACTTACAGAAAGAGACCTTCTAAAAACGTTAAAATGTATTACTGGCCCGCAAAACCTTAAATTAGAGTGAATAAATGAAGACTCGGCACACCACTTCCAAAAGATTGCCAACCCCTGATTTATAATTTACGAAAACAAGTTAGAATTGCAACAGTAATGGAACAAAGATTAGGACAAGAAACATAGCCAAATTCTGAATCCGTTAAAACAGTGCTATATTAGCTACTGGAGTAAACCCCATTATTCCCTAAATAGGAAATATGTTCTCAATGGCAAGATAAAGGAAAAAAAAGAGAAGGAGCATAATTTATCAACTAAATTGGTTAAAGAAATCTGTCAAAGTGCAGTCCCTGCCATGCATGCAAAAGTTCAGACAGATTAGACTTCATCTGATGTGGTTTTAGTTTAAGCTCAATTGTACCTTTTTAGAATGAGGTTCTGTATGTTATATAGAATGAGCATCAATAAGTTATATGCCCCAAAACAATAAAATACAGTTCCTCAGGACAGTACCCTCCATTCTCCCCTGCAAGCTCATTCCTGTACAATGAAATTGTTGTTTGTTTTTCCTAACATGGCTCAAACCACTCTTGGAGCTCACTTTCTATATGTTTTGCATTGATATTCTACAGGGCACTCGAGGCTTTGAGATTCTTATCAACAAATCCCTTGAACTTGCTGAGTATCTTTACAAGGAACTGAATTCAAGAGAGAACTTTGAGCTTGTATTTGATGCCGAAGTAAGTATCAAAATATCCCTCTGTTCTCTTCTTCAGTATGTATTCTCATCTACTTTACATGTGATTTAATTTCCATATAAAAAGCTAACATATTTTCCTGTTGTCACTTTCCCTGTCTAATTGAAATAGGCACTTCATAGATCGGGTATATTCATATTGTACAGTAGAAATGAGTCTAGCCATAGTATCCATTTCCTGAATGAACAGAGTATTTTTAAATTCTCTGTGTTGTTCATCCAGCCTCTGGGATTACACACAAAGGTGGCAAACCAAATTTAGGTGATGGTTTTCTTTTGCAACAACATGGACAGTTGTAAACAATTAACTGGGCAATTAAGGACTTGATTCTGCAAGGTGCAGAGTAGAGCTGGTTGTAAAGTTGACTGAACAATTTTTTTTCACTGGAGATTTTTTTTAGTCTGTCTCTTGAATTTTAGCCTCCCTCTGCCCATGGCTGGCTCCAGGCACCAGCGAAGGAAGCAGGTGCTTGGGGCAGCCAATAGAAAGGGGCAGCAGTCCGGGTCTTTGGTGGCAATTCAGCAGCGGGTCCCTCACTCCCTCTCTTCCTCTTCAGTAGCAGTTTGGCGGCAGCTCATTCAGTTTTGTTTTTTTTTCTTTGCCGCTTGGGACGGCAAAAAAGCTAGAGCCAGCCCTGCCTCTGCCCACCCACAGTGTATGTAACCAATTAGTTTTGCCCACTCGCCAAAATGTGTTGGCTAAGGAAATTTTAGCCTCTGCTCCAAGAGTTCTCACCCCCACATCTGCTATCCCCTGCCCAGCAATTAATCTTGTCCTCAATATGCCCCATCAGCCCCACCCACATCAGTTAAGCTCCTCTCCCTCCACCCCGCCTGCCTCACATCTGTCCCTCTCTTGGAGGGCTGCAGCAGGGCTTTCCCCCTTTCCAGGATTGGGGTGGGAGATGCAGTTCCAGGAGCTCTTCACCGCTCACCCTCCTTTCCTGGGCCATATAATGCAGGGGAAAGGAAAAGGAGCAGAGGCCCCATCCTGCTCCCTTGGGCACAGGAGGAGAGTGGGGAGGAGGAAGTGGAGCTACACTGGTCTGCTGAGCTTTTTGCTCTGTCCTTTCCCCTCCTGTGAGGAAAAGCGATCAGAGGGGGAAACTCTGCTGGCTTCCTGGGGCACTTAATTTCATGAGGGATCTGGACTTCTCATGTCATCACGATATGCGCTCCAGTCCCCCCTGAAACCCTGGCACTCACCAAAAATTGTGAGAGTGGCAATACTACACTTAATCATGGAACTATTCATGTACTTACAGTTAAGCACATGAATTAGTGCTCTGCTAGATCAAGGCCAGGGTGCTCAACACCTTGCAGGAGTGAACCCTATATTATATCACATAGACTGCTAGACAATCATCACAAGAGTAACAACTTTTGTGGTAATTATCAACCTGGGCCAGTTTTGAACACGTAACCTAAAAGTAAAAGGTAGGATTTTCAAAAGTGAC
The DNA here is from genome assembly GCF_020497125.1 of Mauremys mutica. Taxonomy (NCBI): domain Eukaryota; kingdom Metazoa; phylum Chordata; order Testudines; family Geoemydidae; genus Mauremys; species Mauremys mutica. The sequence continues at coordinate 126,025,040 of NC_059073.1, read as the reverse complement.
TTAGAAACATTGGAGTGATGTTCAATGGACTTATGCCTACATCATTTAGATACTATTGATATTAAACTCTTGTTGACCTCAGACCTAATAGCATAATCATGATTATCCTTTACTGAGAAATAAACATCTTTGTTTTAAAGCCTGAACTCACCAATGTGTGTTTCTGGTACATTCCACCAAATCTTAGAAGAATACCAAACGGGCCAGAACGAGAGAAATTACTTCATCAGGTAAGATTTCTAGTATTGACATTCAGAGGGTGTTGTGACTAATAAGGCCTCTATTGATAGTTCTCAGTCTTCATACATCCCATATTTTCATACAACCTTGTTGTTTAATCAGGATTCAAATGCTAAAGTTTGTGTGACATCCAAAGAAGAAAAATCTTAATGTCACGGACACATCCTTAGTGTCAGAATTAGAGCACAGCAAGCTCTTAAAAAATTATGAACATTCATTCAGATAAAGAGTCCTTTGAATGTGTTTGAGAAAAGTTTTCTTGGACCATTTGTAGGAGTGACTCACCACACACAAGAATGATTACAGACCATTATTCCAAGTGTATCTGCAGCCCCCTTAAATGTTCTCTTTGGGCTTTGAAATCACTCAATCAGGAAACAGAAACAAGGACATGAGACTTAAGTGACCAGTCATAGATCACTAATATTAAATTATGGAACCTAAATCGATAGTTGTAGTGAATAGTTTTCAAAGAATCCCCAGTCCAAAACGTTTGCATAAACCATTCATCAGATAATTTCAAATATGCAAAAATAGAAGGCCGAGATTTTTTTTAAATGACTAATAATCTAGTGGACCTAAATATTTTGGTGCCCAACCTGAGACAATGTAAAGGGCCTCACTTTTCAGAGGGCAGTTTCTAAAGCACCAAAGTGACTTATCACTCTTGAAAATCTTGGCTCAAGTCCCTTTGTAAGCAGAGAAAGGGGCTACATTAATTGAATAACTTGTTCACTTTATCAGAGTGGTAGCCATGTTACTCTGTATCCACAAAAACAAGGAGTCCAGTGGCACCTTAAAGACTAACAGATTTATTTGGGCATAAGCTTTCAAGGGTAAAAAACCACTTCTTCAGATGCATGCAAAAGTTTTCACTTTATATAGTTACCTAGGTCTAGTCAGTCAGCCCTCCTCTGACCTTGCTTAGTTTACAGAATTCATGGGAGTTGAGGCAATAGTATAGGGTGATTGACCTATTTTATGGTGTTTAATGACAGCAAAGCTAACTTTATTGTACCTAGATACACAGGACAACTTGGCCTAGGTGAACACGTAAAAGGGAAAAAAATCTACTGTGCACAATCATTACATGATTTTAAAATGCTCATATCTTGGTCAAATCAAACAGTCTTCCAAAACAAGGCTGTGAACTCTTCCTCAGTAAGGGTTATTTTCATACCAAATTCCAATTTTCAAATCTCATTGATTTGGGCTGCATGGCCGTTCAGAAATGTCCAGGTGACAAACATTTTTAATCCCAGTGGGAGGATCCTATATGTTTGCTTTCAATTCTGTAAATGTACAATCTACCAACAGAAAACCTCTTAATAAAAATGCACAATGTAGCATATATTTGTATATTACACACAACTAAAATAACACTTGGCCATGTGGCAGCAGCAGGGTGCCATGCAAAATATGACTTGGAGTCAGAATTACTACTCCGGAGATCACATGTATTATAATAAGAAGGGGGCATGTTAGCATCCAAGGTTAGTGTGCAGGGTTCAGCTGCCCTAGATACTCAGGATGTCCAGGAAGTGCCACTGGTAGTGGCCTTGAAAAGTTGTTTTGCCTTCCCAATATTGTGATGGGAGTTCTGCAATGATGGCAAATGGAAGAAAATTGGAACTCATAAATCAGACAGCAAACTATAATGAAGATGCAGAAAAAAACCCACCTTGATTCTCATCGCAACATATTTAAAAAGTAATTAAAGTTGATAAGGAAAAAGGAGTAGGACACAACTTAGTAAACTCTACTTAAGGTTTAAAAAGTGATGTAGAAGAGCTCACATGCACAACTCACTATTTATTGCAAATTGAAACTTTGCCGAAGGGGCCTGATTTTTCAAAGTAATCTAACCTCTGATTTTGGGTTCCCACAATTTGGGTGCTGAGAATCTGTGATAACATCCACAAATCAAGCAAGTAACAAGGCAACACTATGCTACATGTTTGTGTGCAAATTAAAAATGTTGTTCATCCATTATCTTGGACATATTACCAACCAAAATCTACAAGCCCCAGAATAGAAGCACCTAAAATTTTAAGTGCACAAAATTAGGGATAACAAATGAACTAGCATGACTGCAACTTTATAAGAATGTTGTCACTGAAATCAATGAGAGTTTTGCCTGGATAGGGAGTGAGTAAAAGCTGAGTAAGGACTTCAGGATTTGTCCTTCTGTGTATAATGTTAATATCGTATCTTATGTTAAATTAAAAACAGAAAGACAAATCCTAAAATTCTGTCTTCTTACTCAAGCAGAACTCTCACTGATGTCAATGGCAACAGTCTTATGAAGTTTTAATCATGCTAGCTTTTTTGTTATACTGTGACTTACAAAGTCTGGCTGCAATGAGAGGGGGAGAAGTTTCCAAATATAAAAGGAAAATAATTGCAATGGCTGACTTTTTGTATACAGGTTGCTCCAAAAATAAAAGCACGGATGATAGAAGAAGGAATGACGATGGTTAGCTACCAGCCACATGGGGACAAAGTGAATTTTTTCAGAATGGTCTTTTCCAACCCAGCTACTAGGAAATCAGACGTTGACTTCCTCCTTGAAGAAATTGAAAGGCTTGGCAAGGATTTGTGATAACTGACGCTGCACTTTGAAATGGGCTCAATTTTGTTCTGGTATAATGGGCACCATTAAACATGTTCCCTTTGCTACTCCATGTTAGTTTAATTTATTATGGCACCTCCTGTTCTAAGGATAGGAAGATACTGCAGTTACTGGAGGTACCTAGAGTAATGAAAGCTCAACTTTTTTTAATGGAACTCCCTTTAGACATGAGATCTCAGCATTTCACAGGGCTTGAGAGTCACTGTATGCATCCTTCTTAACTGTATCTTTTTCCTCTCCGCCCCCTGGTTTGTTTTCTAGCAAAGCGGTGTTGAGGGTTAAGGTTTACCTTTGTTTTCATAGGCTCTTTTGACGGGTCTCAGGCCCTATAAATATAGCACTCTTTTTGTCATTACTTAAAGAGAGCAGAATACAGAGGCAGGAGCTCCAGAATGGCCTTTGGCTCAAAGCTTTCTTCATCACAGTGTGTGTGAAACCTTGTAACTACTCATGGCAGTCAAATTATCCTAGAATGCAGCTTTTTTTTTGGTTTTCTGTCCAGCCACATTAGTACTTAGTAGGAAGTGTTGTTTGCATGCTTGCACTTTTATTGGTTTCTATCCCTCGCTTCGGTTTTGATGACTTCAGTAAACACGTCTGTGCAGGCTTCCCTTCACTCTCCCCCTTTTACATTGCATTTTACATCTCAAGTTTAGCACAACAGTGTAACTCATCCTATGTGACCACGCAGTGGATTAAAAGAACATGAAGGGCATTACTCTCCGGTACTGGTTACTGTTATAGTGTTGACTGTTCTGTGGAGCCTCTACTCTCCCTCTGGTGCAAATGGGTAGAGCCTTGGCCTGGACTCTCCCTTCCACTGCCTTGCTCCCCACTGTGCCAGCACAGCTGAGCTGGTGCAAAGAGGGAAGTATAGGACTGGCACAGATTACTCCCTGCTCACTGTCTAGAACAAGTGGCAACTAGGGACCAGATAACTACACACTGCTAATAACACAGAGCTTGTGGCAAAGTCACAGCCTAGCCCTTAATGATTATGATTTATTCAGCCATACTTCCTTCTGACTCTACCACAAGTGAATATAAAGGAATGCTACAGATTTATTTAGTTCTTCCAGTGTGTGTATTCCTGAGAACCTTTGGGTGCATGGATCAACATATGGATCACTTAGAAATAACTGAACAAGGCTCTGGAGAATATACTGTAGAGAACTATCCTGCACTGGGTGGAATAAATGACATAACAGGGTTTTTTTTTATTCCTATCTAATTTTTATTCTCATTTTACATTACAGATAACACTAAAGTTAACACAGTGTACGTTGAATTAGTAATAAGTTCAGTTAGTTAGACAACTTTTATAAAGGTTTTGTTATGAAGGATATATTTTTTTAAATTTTCTATTTTAAGGTCAGTGGCATTTGTTTCATATTTATTTACCTGTGTGCTGTATTGTTTTGGTTTTTTAGCCCTATGGTATTAGGCATTTCAAGTATGCACATGAATAGGGAATCCACTAAACAATGAAGCATGATATGAGATCAGATTTGTAGCTGGAATGTGTATATAACTTTGAGAATTGCTCCCTTTGGTAAGTAGAGAAAAAGGTGGGTTAAAACACTGGGCTGTGCATGTGTGCGAGAAAGGGAGATCTACTGTACACTGTACATTGCAGCGAAGCTACATCAAAACTTCAACTGTCTAGACTAACACTGAATAAAGCCCTAATTCACTGCACTTATGTTCAGCCTACTGTGTGAAAGTGTTGTTCATTTTGGTACAGTCCACAATAGGAACCATACACAGTGCTTCAGTACTTTTAATCATGATATAAGTCTCTTTCTTTTGCTTTTTCAGTTACTAGAATCACAGTTTGCTACTTACTTCTTCAGTATTCCTGGGAACCCCTCCTTCCTGCAGTGTGCCAGACACCTCCCTTCCTTACTTCCAACTCCTGTCTCAGGACTCAGGATATCTGCAAAGCCTACAATTGCTGACCTGTGCCATTAAAAAGATAGACGTCCTTCCAAAACAAAGAGGATTTCTGATTTCATGCTGGTGTAACTCCACTGAAATAAGTCAGCCCCCCATGTTTATATGGCCCCTTAGTAAGCTCCTCAGGGCCTAACTAACAAATGCTTATGTCCTGTCACATGGCAGGTACATCCCACATCTACCTGTGTGGCACAGGAACTGGCAGCTACTTGACTCCCTTTGCTGGTGCCAGCAGTGCTGAGCCATATGGGTCTTAGTAAAGGACTGAGGAGGTGAGCAGGGGCAATGACAACAAGCTCCTGCCTTTGCTGGAAAGACAGGTTTCTGGTAGGCAGGCAGATCGCTGGTGGCCGTGAAAAGGAGTCTGCCCCTGCAGTTGGCACTGAGTTCCGGAAGCTGAGCAGCAGGCACTCTGTAAAGAAGAACTTGTAAAGGAGCATGGGAGGAGGACATATTTAGCATTGGGGAGGGATGTTGATTTGATTTTTGTTGGGAGGGGGCAGTGTTTAATTCATTATGGGGATTTGATTGGTTTATTTTGGGGGGTTAATTGGGAGAAGTCATTAGTGCTTGGTTGTGGGGAATTTTGGAGAGATCATTTTATTGAGTGGGACACTAACAGGCACGGGCAGTAAAACCCTTGTCCTATTCAGACTGGGGACACTGTAGCAAAGATGTGTGTGAAAGGCGGGTTGAGTCCTATGCCCCAGTGACAGCTGTGGTCACTTCTTAAATCCCTCTGCAAAGCCCCCAGTGCCTCACTACTGCAGTCTCACCTCAGGAAAGCTGTGGCACCACTGCTGGATCATCTTGGGTATCCCTCAGCAATACTAACACCAAAAAAGGGGGGCAGCAGCTGCCAGTTCCCATGACATACAAGTAGATGGACAAGGTTATATGAGGTGTCAGAGAGAACTCTATGGTCTTCTTTTTTAAAAAAAAATGTAGAAATAGAGGATGAGGTTTTTTAGTGCTATGCCTCATCGTGCTGGCTGGTGAGTCTTGCCCACATGCTCAGGGTTTAACTGATTTGGGGTTGGGAAGGAATTTTCCTCCAGGGCAGATTGCCAGAGGCCCTGGAGGTTTTTCGCCTTCCTCTGCAGCGTGGGGCATGGGTCACTTGCTGGAGGATTCTCTGCACCTTGAGGTCTTTAAACCACGATTTAAGGACTTCAATAACTCAGATATAGGTTAGGGGTTTGTTACAGGAGTGGGTGGGTGAGGTTCTGTGGCCTGCATTGTGCAGGTCAGACTAGATCAGGGGTTGGCAACCTTTCAGAAGCGGTGTGCCGAGTCTTCATTTATTCACTCTAATTTAAGGTTTCGCGTGCCAGTAATAAATTTTAACATTTTTAGAAGGTCTCTTTCTATAAGTCTATAATATATAACTAAATTATTGTTGTATGTAAAGTAAATAAGGTTTTTAAAATGTTTAAGAAGCTTCATTTAAAATTAAATTAAAATGCAGAGTCCCCTGGACCGGTGGCCAGGACCCAGGCAGTGTGAGAGCCACTGAAAATCAACTTGTGTGCTGCCTTCGGCACGCGTGCCATAGGTTGCCTACCCCTGGACTAGATGATCATAATAGTCCCTTCTGACCTTAAAGTCTATGAGTCTATCAGAAGAGACAGAGCTTCCACTATTTCCCATGAAAGGCTGTTTCAGAGACTAATAGACCATCCTTTTAGAAGAAGTATATTTTATAACCTAAACTAGGTGTGTATAAGTGCAGTAAATGTGTTTGTTAAATCTTTTGAACGCTGATAATGAATAATAGACATTTGACCTGGAATTATCTACTCCGGTCCCCAGGGGTTGTATATCATTGTGTCCTACAAGCATATTTGCCAGTCTGTTTTAAATTTAGCGAATTGATGCATTTAGCGAATTGATGCATTTATACTCCTTCCCTTGGGACACTCTGCTAGCATCTAATAGGTCTCATTTATAGGATATTTCTCCTGATCTTGTTGTGTGACCGCTACAGCACCAAGGTAACTGTAAACTCAATATCTTTAACACTTCCAGGCACTTTTTTTTTTACTAACCTAGTTATTTGTGTTTGAACAATAAGAGAACAAATTAAATTTAGTGAAATTAGCCAGAACAACAAACCTTGTGTTTTAAGGTTAATTACATTTAGTTTCCCAATAGAAAATGCCAGCTGGATAAAGGGAACAGATCACCCACAGCCTGGAGAAAACTGATCAAATCTTTAAAATGTTGAAACTTACAAACAGCACACGCTCCCTAAACTAGTTTTCCAGGAGGGCTTGTCTGCATTACACTGGTCCTGGGCCCTATCCTTAATTCCTTACTCAGACAAAACTCCCAAACTTTCAAAGGTGGGCAGGAACTTTACAAGTTTTCTTGTCCCCCTCGTGAATATGGGTGATTGAATATAGAAAAGAAAATGAAAATAATGTGTTGTAACCTGAGTTAGAGGGGGGCGAGGAAGAGTGACAGAGAATTACAAGACAACAAAGAAGAGGCTGCTGAATTCTTTAGCTGCTGGTTTCCAAATGTTCCAAATTTTGTTTTTATTTTTTGGGAGGTTATTGGGTTGGGGTTTTTTTGGAAAATTTAGATATTTTGTAAAGAAATGTAATATTTTGGGGGAAGGAGGGATACTAGATGCATTTCTTTACAGCATACTTTCAGCCTTACCTCTTTAAAAATTTGTTGTTGTTTAAAGAACTTCCCTGTCTTTTGAATGAGCACCAACTTTTAAAATCAAGGTGGTATATAAGGTCAACAGTAGGGCAGCCCTATCCTGATGAATCTTATGAGGCCCGCCAACGTAGAACTCCCATCCTGAAGCTTTTAGTAAGTTCGTAGCAGGTGTTAGATATGGGAAATATTGAGAAGGTGAATATTGAGAAGGAAAGCAGGGGAGACTTTTATCCACATGGCAAACTTTAAGTGCTTATAATTTAATATTGATAAAATTGTAAATATGTTCAAATTTTCCCACTTTTTTTATCCCAGCCTGATGTCTGTCAGTGCCCCATACTATACGTCCTTATCTTTCTGGTACCTAGAACCTTCCCCTCCAGACACACATACACATGCTTCCACTGATTCCTTCCATCTCCAGCCCATGACTCTTTGTCCCTGCTATTCCACCCTCTGTGTCCAACCATGGTCCCCTGCACAGCTATGCCCTGCACCATCTTCAATGTCCATCAGTTAGGGGGTGCACAGGTCTTCCAATACCCCATGCCAGGGACCCCACAGGCTTGCCATACTCACCCACAGCAGAGTGGGCTTCACCAAGCCACACACATCAGCTTTTTTGTGGGGGGGAGGTAACGGGTGGTTAGCTAATCAAATTCAGAGTTTGCTCAGGATGAGTTGTTTGTAGTTATTTATTATTATTTGTATTACAGCAACACTCAGAGGATCCAACAGAGACTGGAGCTCCATCGCACTGTACAAACACACAATGAATGACTGTCACTGGTCCAATGACTTTACAGTCTATATAAACAAAACAGTCAGAGGACGAGAGCAGAAACAGAGGCACAAAAGGGCAAAGTGACTTAGACAAGACAGACAAATGGTGAGAGAGAAAACAGAGGCATTGAGAGGGGAAGCAACTGATCTAATGTCGGAAGCCAAGCCAGGAAAACACCCTAATTCCAACTAACTGGACAGCCACACTCAGGACAGAATAGCAAATTTGTCTAGAATCCCCACATTGTGATTCTATTAGTCTGGTTCTTTAATAATCCAACTTGCAGCCACCCTAATTCTGAGTCTAACTATGTCTGTCAGCAGAATGTGGCATTGTAGCTTGATGTAACATATTGAGTGCTGATGGCTGAACTATAAAAAATGAAAAAAATCTTGATGATAAAGACCAGTGTCTGTCTTTATTATAATCACAACATCACCTTCACTAACCCACAGATGCTTGAAATACCATTAAAAAGGTGGGGCAGGAGCTTTTGAAGTTTTTCCATCATTCCATTTGAGGCAAGATGTAAAGGTCTTTGTAACCTCTGGCAAATGAAAGGGAATTTGAAAAAAACAAAACAGGTTATTCCCCAGGAAATATTTGGCATGTTGGCAGGTATGAAATATGTATTGATTGCCTCATTAAAAATGTACTAAAAATGTCTTTAAATCCCATAAATTTCTCCAGAAATATGATCTCTTCTGTCAGCAACCCTGTAATCTCTTTTTTGTAGTCAATGTTTTTCTTCCCTCGACTACTCACAGCAGATCAGATTGACTTCTAAATTCTAGTTTTTTCTGGTTTTCAAAGATTGGCTCAGCTGTTTCTGTCTTCTTTTTCTACTTGCCTTCTCTCCTCCTCTTACGGCTTGGCTAGACTTAAAATGCTACAGCAGCACACAGATGCACCACTGCAGCTCTGCTGCTGTAAGGGTTCAGTGTAGACACTACCTACGCTAAAGGGAAGGGTAATCGACCTCCCTGAGTGGTGGTAACTTGTGTTATCTACATGTAGACTTAGGTCAGCTTAACTACACTGCTCAGGGGAGTGGATTTTTCAAACACCTGATGGATGCAGTTAAACCAACCTAATTTTCTAGTGTAGACCAGGCCTTAGGCTATGTCTACACTATGCACCTTTTAGCGACACAGCTGTGCTGCAGTGTAGCCATTTTTTGTCAGCGGGAGAGAGCTCTCCAGCTGACAAAATAAATCCACCCCCAGTGAGAGGCAGTAGCTCTGTCAGCAGGAGAGCTCTCCTGCCAACAAAGTGCTGTCCACAGGGGCACTTTCCTTCCATAAAGCTTTTGTTGTTCGGGGGAGGAGGGTCTTTTTCACATCCCTCAATGACAAAAGTTTTACCAGCGAAAGTGCAGTGTAGGCAAACTCTTAGTCTTCATCTGCAATTTCCTTTTGATCTTGGTGCTTATATGTAGTCTGCCACTGAACAGCTTTTCAGGGTCATTAGTCCTTTCCATATGGTAACTCTGGACATCATCTTTTGGCAACTTTATTCACTTCTTCTTGATGACATGAGAGGCACAAAACAGAGCTACCTGTTTAAAAACTAAACTCAGGGCCGGTGCAAGGATGTTTCACGCCCTAGGCGAAACTTCCACCTTGTGCCCTCCCCCGTCCCCAAGCCCCCGCCCTGAGGCGCCCCCCTATGGTAGCTCCCCCACTCCGCCCTGAGGCGCCCGCCCTGCAGCAGCTCCCCACCCTCCGCCCTGAGGAACCACACCCCCACCCCAGCTCACCCTTGCTCCTCCTCCACCCCGAGCATGCCGTCGCTGCTTCACTTCTCCCGCCTCCCAGGCTTGCAGCGCCAATCAGCTTAGGCGCCGCAAGCCTGGGAGGCAGGAGAAGTGAAGCAGCCATGGCGTGCTCTGGAAGGAGGAGGGGCAGGGGTGAGAAGGAGCGGGGAGTTCCCCAGCATGTGCCCCCACTTTACTTGCTGCAGGTGGCCCTCCCCGTGCTCCCCTGCCCCAGCTCCCTCCGCCTAAATGCCGGCGGTGACTGGGGTGGCCGAAGAGCCTAGTGCCCTAGGTGACCTCCTAGGTCGCCTAAATGGTTGCACTGGCCCTGAATAAACTCACCTAATGCACTCATCATTGCCATGGTGCATTGTGTTACTACATATCCTTAAATCCTGGAGAAATGCTGGCAGGCCATTATTTTATTTCTTGAAGTAGCATCAAAGGCAATTTTGTTTCTGCTTGAACAGCAATTTGAAGGCAGCATGTAGCTTCTCTCTCATCTAGCCTGTGGCTAGACTCATTAATTCCAGTAGTGTAGAACCAAAAAAGGGCCTGATTTGGGGCGAGCTACATGCTGTTGAAATTGTCTGAAAGGCTTTGTCTACCAGTCAGGAGTTTCAACATCATTCTTTTTTTGTCATTTACATGAGATGTTACAATGTGACCTTTGGGCAAATTAATTCCATTCCTCTGATAGTTAATGTCTCAAACGGACGGGAAAAAAATTCAGACTGCTACACTTTTATTGGTAGCTTGATTTCACAGGAGGTTTCTCTGCTCATCTGAGCTGTACCAGAAGGAAAAGTCTCCCAGCTGACTTACAATGAAAATTCTATTGAAACAAAAATGTGACATTGAGCTATTGGCACTTTCCATATTCAGAGTTGTGGAAATAGAGCCGCTATCTCATTTCATGTTAGCAGTGGTGATCATTGTACTTACAGTATGGCCAACATTTTTAAAAGTAACTAGTGATTTTGGGGTGCCCCAAGTTTTGGGAGTGCAACTTGAGAAACCTTAAGATGGCCTGACTATGAGAGGGTGAGTACTCAGCACTTTCTGAAAATAAAGCTCCTCTCAGGTGTCTCAGTTTAGGCCCCTGGAATCACTAGTCTCTTGAAAATTTATGATTATACCACTAAGTACAGGGAGCAGGAAACTCTCAGTGTCAGCTCATGGAATTTCCTCCCATTCATTCTATTGGAAGGGAGGAGATGGGTGTTTGCACCCCAATGACAAGACAGGAATACACCCCCTAAACCAGCAGATCCACACAAACTTCAGGATATCCATGGAGACCCAGTGCCTCCTCAAAGCTCCCCAGGCTCTTTTCCCCATGCCCAAACAGCACTCTCAGGAGATATGTTGCCACTTACACGGACAGTAAGGCCCAGATCCTCAAAGATATTTTGGCCCTTAGGCCCAGATCCGTAATGGTATTTAGGCTCCTAACTTCCATTGATTGCATATTAGGGAAGTAAGGACCTAAGTATGTTTGTGTATGTGGTGGGCCCTAAATCCTATTGACATCAGGTGGAAAACCTGAGGAGTTAGATGCCTAAATACCTTTCAGGATCTGGGCCAAAGTGCTTGATCCCATTCCAGGCTCCCCACTGACTTCAGCAAGCATTGCATCCATCCCTCATGGCATACCTAGCGGGCATTATTGCTGCTTGGGTCAGCATTAATTCTTGTTCAAATATCCAGTGGGACATCTGTGGGGTCTATAGTGGAACAGCTGCTCATTAGATTTACCCTGCAGCATTCCATAATATCCACAGGGCGCTGGTTCACCTCGCTCACATTCCTCACCTTAAGAAGCTTCTGCTGGGTATCAGGGAGGAAGTTAGAAATTGTGTGAACTTTGTGTTTTGTATCTTTTCAGAGGTACTGGCTCCATGCAATTATTGAACATGTGGGAGGAAACAAGAAGAAAAGCTCAACATGAATATTTTGGGCTTGTGCTGATAACTGATCGCCTTTAACTGACTGAAGTTTATATTCCTGTAGGTCCCAATCACTTCAATAGGAATGGCTGGGCACGTATAAAAATCAGGCCATAGGTGAAAAATTACATATCAAATAAAATTAGGTTAGAGTATAACAATGATGGAAAGATGGCCAGGGAGATCAATAAGGGAGTCAGTCTCTTCCCTTCTATGTCATTAGTTCCATGCTAGCATAGATCAATAAGAGCAGCCCATGGGCTATGTGAAGGGATCTGCTGGTCTTGGTCCTTTTCTCTGTAAAAAATTGCAACTGTTGGAAAACTTGTTTGCAGTTGTTTCCCTTCACCTGCGCTGAAATAGTTAAGGATACTGTAACAGGTCTTTTCTCACCTAAAGATGGTCTCTTTCATGGTTCACGATCATAGCTGAGGCACAAAACTGTGGAGAAGTTTGAACTGACATTACATCCTCCAGATGAATAGAAGACTTTCGTTTCTGGAACTGTGCATTAGCACCATTCATGAGCACTAAGGTCCAACTTGAGATGCAGTTCCTGTAGCTCCCACTGACTTCAGAAGAAGTTGCAAGTGCTCAGTACTTCTGGGAATCAAGCCCTGGGTGGCTCAAGTGTGGCACTCAAAATCAGTGGCCGCATGTGGAAAATTAGGCCCAAATGTTTTTAAATAAAATTTTCAAAATGGCCTAAGTGACTTAAGAGCCTAAACCACACTGAAATGCACTGGGACTTAGGCTCCTAAGTCACCTAGGTTTCTGGAAATTTTACCCATCATCCCTGATGAAAAAGTAATAACATTTAATAGAGCATAATAAGCTCTCCCTAATTTTTTTAAATCAGCATTTAGAATGGTAAGGCTATAATTCTCAGTTAAATTCCACAGGTTTTCAAGAGCGATTTCTAGAGAAATCTATTTAATTTCTGTAGTTAGCTGCAGCTTGTTCATGAGCAATTAAAGTCTGATGCAGTCATACTTTTCTGGTGTAATGTGATATAAACATTTGACAATTATTAAAATACTTTAGAAAACATAGTCTCTAAAGTGCCACAGTATGGCACTCAAGAGCTGAAATAATGTAACTGTAAAGTAGTAAATATTATTGAAACATTAATGGAGACAGAAAGCTCCTCTTGTTCAAGTCACTAGTTTTGTATATGCATCCTACCCGCTCGGAAGGGGACCTAAAAGTTAAGTTATTTAGTAAGATTGTTTTATTTCTGTGAAGCCTCTTTTCTCAATTGTGATGCTTTAAAAAATCTCTGTATATTTTGTACATTTTGCAAAACATTGTTTACTGAATGTTATCATTAGTACAATTATTATTTATTATTTGTATTACCATAGAGTCTAGAGCCATAGAGCATGACCCCATTGTGCTAGATGCTGTAAAAACAGAAAAAAGGCATGGTTGCTGTCCTCAATAGTTTATAATCTAAGTGAAAGGACAAAAAGTGGATACAGACAGACTAGACAGGGAGCACAAAAAACCAATGAGACAAAACAATTACCATAAAGTAATTTTATTTGACATATTTTTTTCAACCTCTCTTTCTCTGTGTATGTGTGTGCTTATACCTACATACACAGTAGAATCCCATTTCTCTGACACTCCATTATCTGGCTCTCCATATCAATCAAATAGCCAGTGCACACAGGTCCAGAAGCAAGTGATATCCTGTGTACCTGCTAGATGGCGTTGCAACCTTGCAGTTTCCCATTCTCTGGCTTATCTAAATTTGTAACTATTGGATCAGGCTCTGATCCCAATTAGATCAAATAAACAGGGTTCTGCGCGGTGTGTGTGTGTGTGTGTGTGTGTGTGTGTGTGTGTGTGTGTGTGTGTGTGTGTGTGTGTGTGTGTGTGTGTGTGTGTGTGTGTGTGTGTGTGTGTGTGTGTGTGTGTGACATGAGGATCTGAATGAACTCTCCCCTGCCATCTAGTGATTAATTGGGGAAAAATCTTCAGTGTGCCTGTTTGCAGACACACATATTCTGCCCAGGTGTTCAGTAGAGCTGCTTGCCATAGTAATCAAATTTGGCTTTTAGTGTTGAATCCTGGGGTAATGAAATATTGTTATCCTTATTGTATGAGTAAAGGGCAGCTGAACTGTACTTGCATGCCTTGATGGAGGAGGTCACAACTGGAACCTCACTTGCTAAGCAGGGGATAAGGTGTCATGAGACTAGGTTGTCGGCGGTCAGGCAAAGAGACAAAGTCAGAGACAGGAATCAGAACCAGATTACCAGGAGTCAGGGAATGTTAGGAGCAGGGCTGGTTCTGAGGCAGGAGCAAGGCTGAGACAAGATGGGAACAAGGCTGGGTGCAGGGCAAGATCTAGGCTGGAGCTGTAAGGAATAGAGCAGAAGCAGCATTTGGCAAGAGATATGACAGACTCCATGAGCACATGCATTGAGCAGCCAGTGAGCTACAGCTACTGCTGAGCTTAAGAACTGGCCTGCTAGCTTCCTCGGGAATCAGGCCTGGTGGTCTGTCAGGCAGCCTAGCTGACTCATTAGGGTGCCAGGAGCTTTACTCCTGACATAGTGATACCAAATACAACTTAAAATCGGAGGTAGTGGTGTAGGTGTCCTACCTGGTGGTGGTTACCTGTTTAAAGGGCCCTAGGCACTATTTGATCCTTTCCCTCTAGTGTTTAAAGACAGCGATGCAGTGTAGAGTTGAACTAGCTGAGAAGCTGCTCTGAGGAGGCTGAACACTGAATGTAGTATGGAGACAGTGTTGCAATGGAAAGACAACGCAGAAGAGGCAGCAGTAGAGATTCCCCACTATCGAGTGAAATCACTAAAGAGCTGACAGCACTGAGATCTGGGCTAAGTGGTAGAACGTCAGAACACAGTGTTGCAGCCAGAGGCAGCAGTGATGGTGGCAGCTGTGAGCAGAGGCACAAACAGCAACAAGCAATGGCGGAGACTGCAGCAACATTGATGAGCCGAGGCTTCACTCAACTATCCTCTCCTCTCAGGGGTATGAGGCCAACCCACCCAAATCTATCCCTGAATTCCCAGGATGTTGCTGACAACAAACTGTGAGTGGGATGCAGCAGAGAGAAAGAATGGCCAGGTGGGAAACTGAGAAAAAGAATCTTGCCCAATATACTGTGGGACAGGTGCTTTACTGATTGATTGCATACTTTCAAGTCATTGCTGCAATGTTTCTTCAAATTAATGTTGTGATTACTTCTTTTAATAATGGTTTTCTTAGTTATACACAGACTCTGTGCTTGTGAGTGGGGAAATATTGTCCCTTAGAGGTGCCCAAGGCTGGTGTTTAGTTTTCCCAGATTACTGGGTGGGGGCTCGAGCCGATTTTGTTTTGTATTGTTAAGAGGAACCCTAGATATTGAACCTGGCCCTTGTTGCTGCTCACACCACCTGGTAAAAGGGTTACATATTCAGGAAATAAATATACAAATACAAAGCATTCCCTCTCCCGCAAAGCTTGGAACTATACAAGAGAGCAACTACAGGAACGAGGGGGTTTATGTAGCCTACCCTGTTGTGTACCTTCAGTTGGAAGGTACTTACTGAGCCATAAGGATAGTACTTGTAAAAGAAGCAGACTCTTTATCGGATGCTGCACCTCCAAGTAGCTATGCAGCAAATGAGACAAGGCTTTTTACTAGTTCTGCCCAGTGTAACTATCCAAAGTATTTTAGTAAGAGCATACCATTAGAAGGATTGATGAGAGGTAAAAACATAACATTTTTTCCACGTGCAGATTTAGGAGGTTTTGTGACTGACAAGTCTGGGTGAAATCCTGGCCCCACTGTGGTCTACAGTAAAACTCCCGTTAGGCAAGGATTTTACCCTCTCTGTACAGGACATATACAACATGATCACCTGCAAACCCAGCTTTGCTTTTGCAATTCTGATGTGGTGTAGGCAAATATTGGAGATACTTGTAGTTTTTGGATTTAGTTTCCTCTTTTCAGAATCACAACTGGAAAACAAACAAACAAACAAGGAACCAGAATAGAAGACCCAGCATCAACAGAAACTTAAGGTTGCAAAATTAAGCATTCCAAAGTCATGCACCCATTTGTTCATAGGCACTGAGGTCCTGATTTTCAACAGAGGTTACTATTGCTGCAGGACCTTGGCTTTGTTGTCAGTTACATTGAGGCTTGAAGGTGCTACTCACCCCAAAGGAGGTGTTGTCTCTCCCTAAAACCCCTGGTTTGTGGATGGCTTCATCTCCTTTCAGAATACTTTACAGCAGGGGTCGGCAACCTTTCAGAAGTGGTGTGCCGAGTCTTCATTTATTCACTCTAATTTAAGGTTTCGCGTGCCAGTAATATATTTTAACGTTTTTAGAAGGTCTCTTTCTATAAGTCTATAATATATAACTAAACTATTAGTTTAGTTGTATGTAAAGTAAATTTTTAAAATGTTTAAAAAGCTTCATTTAAAATTAAATTAAAACGCACAGCCCCCTGGACCAGTGGCCAGGACCCGGGCAGTGTGAGTGCCACTGAAAATCAGCTCGCCTGCCGCCTTTGTCATGCATGCCATACGTTTCCTACCCCTGCTTTACAGGCTAGGGCAGAAGGGAAGCAGCACTACATCCCAACTGTACCTTCCCACTTCCTGTGGAGTGAAGTGCACCCTCCAGGGCATACAGAGGTAGCAGCCTCAGTTCTCAGATGAACAAAGGGACTCTGCTCAATTAGCCCATTTGCAATATGCATAAGGGGAGGCTCTTCACACACGCAGGCTCCACTGCACACGGGCAGAGGCCAGTCACAATGACTGTACAGATTGGTCAGTGAACAATGAAAAAGGCAGGGCTCTTTCTATATCTTTGGGCCAAACTATCTTTTCCGTTTTACAGCAGAAATTTAGATTTACCCATCAATCTGAATGTACACTGCTGTAATGGAGGAAAAAATGCCTCTTTGTTAGCAGCTTGAATGGTGAGCAGTGAATGAGGCAGGGTGCACTCATTAAGCAGTGAGGATAAAAAACAAAGGGAGACAGAGAGCAATTGTTCTGTGTGTAACTGTTTTTCACTTATTGTAGCATCAGCCAGTTGCAATAAGCATTGTACAAGCACATAGCAGAGACAGGCCCTGCCTGAAGGAGCTTGTAATCTAAATAGCCAGGACAAAGGGAGGGAGAGGATACAGAGGAGGGACTTACTTGGGGTCACAGAGCAGATCTAGGAGTGGAACGCAGGTCTCTTTACTCCTAGCCCAGTGCCCATCCATTAGACTGCACTGTCTCTCCAAAGTGTCTCTTCTAATAAATTATTTAAAAAGCAGTGCCACAACCCCACCTCACTCAGGGACTGATTCTGCTCCTATTGCAGTCAGTGCTAAAACTCCCATTAAGTTCAGTGGTGTAGGGTCAGGCCATCACTAAACATGATGGATGTTGTACTTTGAGGTTTCAATCCTGTATGATGCTGACTGCACACTGCAAGCTGCCAACTGCCCACAAGTCCCATTACATTTTTTTTTAAAACTCTGTATAAAAGGGGAAAGTTTTAGTCTGGAATATTGGCACTCATTTTAATTACAAGCTCTGTGTATATATGGAGCTGATCAGACACCTTATATACTGAACAGAAAATCCCAGCTAGGAAATAAAGGTCAGTCAGATAAAGATAAGCTATCACATAAAAAGTCAGCTTTAGCAGAAGGTTAACAATATTATTTAAATGTCATCTAGATGTAAGAAGAGTCAGGATGAGCTCTACCCTGATATCTGGTGGTGAATTGTGACAAGTTGTGGAAAAGAACTTCAGGGGCTGATCTTGTTTGCATAAGCACACCCACCCCTAGCATGAGCCCACAGCAGCCCAAATGGTCACTTTGGCTGCTGTGGGATCCCCAGTTTCTCTGTTATTGGGGCAGGAAGAATAAAGTGTTGTTACCCTGATTATGTGAATCAAGGACAATGAAACTGTTTTATGACAAAGGGACTCGCCATCAACTAAGTAGACAAGGGACATGTGTTCCAACACCGAGTGAATTAAGAGAGGCTAGCGACAGGTATTTGTAACTGATGGCATGGGCTCCTTTTGAGGGCCTGAAATACCACTTGCACTGTCTCCTCTCTAATCTGGATTATCAAAGCTAATTTAAATTCCATTAGGAATCTAGTTACAGGCTGCTGAGCTGTTGGGCCAATGGTGCATCAGCACTGAGGCTCCCCTACTGCAAGCTGAAATCACTGTGTGCTGTGGGGTTCCTGAAGATATGTTGTTGAGCAGCTGGTGGAGCAGAGCAGTTTGCGGGATGACTGGAGTGGCTTCTGGGACAGCTGGTGGAGCAGACAGCTAGTGGAGCAGTTTGTGGAACAGCTGGAGTGGCTCACAGGACGGCTGGTGGAGTGGAGCGGCTAGTGGAGCAGCTCACGGTGAAGGCTACAGCAGAACCCCATGGAGAGAGTGGGGCAGTCGGCCTCAGACCACATAAGGTGCCCCTTAGCACTGCTGTGCCCCCCCACCCCCGGGTTTGGAGGTAAAACTCTGCAGATAAACTTTTGAACTCTGGGGCTGCACTGACCAGGGACAGAGACTTTTGGGGTTGTTGGACTTAAGACCCTGAGGGGAAAAGGATACTGCCAAATTTACTTGGGGGGTGGGTCTTTTGCTCATGGTTTGTGTTATTAATCCCATTTGTGGTGTTTCCCCAACATAATGCTGCATTGTTTCCCTCCTTATTAAAATGATTTTGCTACACTCAGACTCTGTGCTTGCGAGAGGGGAAATATTGCCTCTTAGAGTCGCCTGGGGGTGGTATGTAATTGTCACTGGGTTGGGGCTTGAGCAGGTTTTGCATTGTGTTATTGAAACGGAACCCCTAGATACTGAACCCAGCCATTGTTGCTGCCAACTGAGATGGGCAGAAGGATTACATAGGTTAACTAAGACATAATTATGGCTCAAACATATTGGTATTCATGCACCTCTCAGCTTTGGAAAATACATACAGTTCAAGTGAGAAAGAGCCCATTATTTCAGTAATAACCATATTAATCATACTGCCAGGCTCTGATTGCTGCCTGGTTGAGGCTGAGTCCCCTAAGATGTTGCTGTTGTGAGAGTTGGGGACACTGAGTTCTCTCAAGAAGCACTATCACTCCTCATTTCACTTTTATTTCACCTCCCCAAGCCTGCATTTACAGCTCCCTTGCGAGCTAGCTGGGGTCAGGCACCACAGGCAAGAGTCTTCAATTCTCAATCTCTATAGGAACCAGACCCATCAGTGGGTGGTGACATGAAATAGTTACCATGGTAACCACAGGCTTTTGTTCTCCCCCACTCACCTTTGGGAGAAGTGCCGAGAGGGAGTATTTTCCCCTTCTCAGGATGGTAAGGAGGGGATAAGAAGGAAGACCAGGCCACAGTGGTCCTACAGGGGACTGACTATAGGAAGTTGAACTCCAGAGTGCTTTTTTCATTTTAGTTTATTTTTTCTTACTCTCTCATTATGTGGCCAGGCAGAGCCAAGAACACTAATTAGTCCAGCTGATCAACATTTTTCACATTTTTTAATTATAACATTTGAAATTTACAGAGTTTTGTATTTTTTTATTAGAGCTGGCTGGAGCATTTCTGAATATTTTCCCCCCAGATATGCTGTTTCCTTGAAACCAGAAGGTTTTGTGAAGACATACTGGTTTCAACAGAGTTTTCAACAGGAAGATTTCTGAGGTGAACTTTCTGGTGACTTCTGACCAGAGAGAGATGAGTTGAAAACCCATCCTTTTCAGTCTGAAAATGGCCATTTTGACACCTCATAAATTGTTGTGAAATGTAATTGTCATCCTCTGGCCAGCTTTGATGAATTTTCTGCATTTTTTCCCTCCTGTTTTGGTTAAAATACCCCTCTACCTCATTATAACACTGTCCTTGGGAGCCAAAAAATCTTACTGTGTTATAGGTGAAACTGTGTTATATCAAACTTGCTTTGATCCACCGGAGTGCAAAGCCCCCCCTCCAGAGCACTGCTTTACCATGTGTGACAAAGTTCCTCCTCTACCTTGGTGAGTCCTGCGCTTATTGGCAGAGTTTGCTCACCTCAGTGATCTTCCCCAAAGTCTGGGTCAACTTCTCTTGTGTCTGATCAGGAGTTGGGAGGTTTGGGGGGAACCTGGGCCCACCCTCTACTCCGGGTTCCAGCCCAGGGCCCTGTGGATTGCAGCTGTCTATAGTGGCTCCTGTAACAGCTGCATGACAGCTACAACTTCCTGGGCTACTTCCCCATGGCCTCCTCCAAACACCTTCTTTATCCTCACCACAGGACCTTCCTCCTGGTGTCTGATAACGCTTGTACTCCTCAATCCTCCAGCAGCACACCCTCTCACTCTCAGCTCCTTGCACCTCTTGCTCCCAGCTCCTCACACGTACTTCCTCTCCTCTGGCTCTCCCCTCCCTGACTGGAATGAGCTCCTTTTTAAACCTAGGTGCGCTGATTAGCCTGCCTTGATTGGCTGCAGGTGTTCCAATTAAGGCAGACAGGCTGATTAGTTCTAGCAGGTTCCTGATTACTCTAGTGCAGCCCCTGCTCTGGTCACTCAGGGAACAGAAAACTCTTTCTCCAGTGGCCAGAAGACCTCCCTTCTGCTACTCTGTTGTAGAGGCTAGGAGGGAGAGGGCTGCTGCTGTTGCTGTTCCTGCTGGGCCCTCGCTGCTGCTGTTGCTGTTGCTCCGGCTGTTCCCCTGGCTGGGCTAGACACCATCACCCACCCCCTTTCTCTGCTATCTGCTTGCTGGCTGGCTAGTAGATTTCCCCCACCACCACCCAGTTGCTGCTGTTACTCCACCTACAGCCCCTGGGGGGGGGCTGCTGGCCTGCTCCCCGGAGGAGGGGAGTGAGGGACCCCAGCTCTGGCCCTTGTTGCTGGGGGCTCCACCACCACCATCTTCTGAGCGGGGTCCCTCCTGCCTGGCCACCAGACCACCGCCTGGAGCTGCTGGAGCTGCTGTGTTTGCTGCTGGGGAGCTGCTGGAGCCCCGAGGAGGAGGAGGAGGAGAAGGAGAGGACCACCTGCTGCTGGAGGACCTCATAGAGGCTCTGAAGACCACCGTGGAGGGGGCACTAAAGGACTGAGTATTTTTTGGACTGTGTTCTTGTGGTGGGGGTTTGGACTGTGTCTGTTTGGGACGCCAGGGGTGTGGCGTGGAGCCTGCCCCCGGTCCATCCGTGTCCCCCTTTGCCCCCACCACCATCGTTGCCCCCTCCACCATCCCCGCTGGCTGTTTTCCTTCTGCTTCGGCCTCCTGCCTCTGGGACTGAGCTGCTCACCTGCCTTGCCATGCCCACTTCCACCATTTGGGCCTGCAGCAGCAGCAGCCAGCTACAATTGACTTTTTGCACTAGTGCCCGTGGGCGCACCCCCAACCCCCCCACCCCCTTGGCCTGGCCCCCTCTCCTTTGCCACATTTGTCTACCCCACCCATTTCCCATGTGGCCCTGATTGTCCTGCCCCAGCCCTGCAGCTAGCCCCGTGGTCCCTCTGCCCCGCTCCTAGCTCACCTCCCCCCACCTCCCTGTGCTTCCCCAGCCCTGTTTGGCCCCTCCCCTCGTGCGCCCATGCCCCCTTCCATGCGCTTGTGCTCTTCCCCCATTTGAGTTTGCCCTTGTTCACTGCACCCCCCTATGCTGTTAGCCCCCCTGATCCCCTAGTGCAACTAGAGGAGCCGGAATTCCCCTCTGGGTCGGGGACCTGCCACCCTCCCGCCCCTGGGTCCTCGATTGCTCCCCACGCCCCTATAGCCTTCCCTTTCTGGCACCCTCCTCTCCTGCCTGCAGCCTAGCGGGGAGGGTGGTCGCCTCCTTTCCCTCCCCTCCCCTCGCTGTTTGTCCCCCTCCCCGCTCTCGTTATGGCAGGGGACGCGGCGGGGGAGACCCCTCGCGATGCTCCCTCTGCCCCTCCTCCAGCCACCCCCATGTCCATTCCCCAAGCCTCTACCTCGACCGCCGCTGCCGGTCTATCTGTCGCCGCCCCCGCTGGGGCACCTGCAGCGGCGAGTACCGGGGAGACGTCCGCTGCTGCCACGTCCCTCGCCCCTTCTGATTCGGGGGGAGCCCCCCCAGTCGGTGGGAAAGGTCGGGGTGGGAAGAAGGGTAAGGGCCCCGCTAAAAAGACCAAGCCCTCCATGGCGGGGCCTCCCCCCGCTGCCGTGGCCCCACTACCGGCCGCAGCGTCCCTCCCCGCTGTTCCTTCTACCAGCTCCACAGGTGTCCCTCCCCCAGCCCCCAGGGCGTATGCCCAGGTGACGGCGGCCCCCCCGCCTGCCGCTGCTCCTCCGACCGCCGCTTCCGCTTCCATCTATAGCGGCCGGGGCCCCTTCCCCACCTTGACCAGGAAGCACGGCGTCCGTTGCCTCCTGGTGTCCGCCTCGCCCCACGTGGAGATCTACGTGCGGGCATTGGCGAGGGTGGTGGGGCCCACGGCCATCGTGGCGGCCTCCAAGATGTACGGGAAGGTAGTCTTCTTCCTGGCGTCGGAGGCCGCCGCCCAGGAGGCGGTAGAGACGGGTCTGGCGGTGGGGGGCGTGTTCGTGCCCCTTGAGCCCTTGGAAGACCTGGGGGTCCGCTTGATCCTGACCTCCGTCCCTCCCTTCCTGCCCAATGCCGCCCTGCTGCCCGCCCTTTCTGCCCTGGGGCGTCCAATTTCTGTCATCAGCCCTCTCCCGTTGGGCTGCAAGGACCCCGCCCTCCGTCACGTTCTCTCGTTCCGCCGGCAAGTGCAGCTTCAACTGCCGCCGGCAGCGCGTGACGGAGAGGTGCTCGAGGGGTCCTTTGTGGTCCCCTACCAGGGAGCCCGCTACCGGGTGCATTACTCAACGGGGGAGGCCCGGTGCTACCTCTGCCGGGCGATGGGGCACGTCCGGAGGGACTGCCCCTTGGCCCGGCACGGAGGAGCGTCCGGGACCCCCGAGCCCCGGCAAGGCGCCGGCCCTGTCACCGCCAGTGCCTCTGGCTGCCCGGCATCTGAAGCTGCCCCTCCTCCTTCTCAGTCCACCGCTGTGGAAGAGGGTGCGGCGGAGATAACGCCGGGCGTGGGAGAGGGCCCGCCCCAGGGAGACTCCTCCCTCATTCCTGTTGCCCCTCCATTGCTTCCCCGACTCTCTGAGCCATTGCCATTGCCCTTGCCCCCAGACCCGACCCCTGTTAGCCAGCCCCTGGATGACGCCATGGAGGGCTGGTCCTTAGTACAGGGGAAGCGGGGGAAGCGGAAGGCTCAGGCCCCTTTACGTCTTTCGGATTCGGAGACCCCCCGGAAGAGCAGGAAGGGGGTCTCTGATGACGAGCCTTCCGCCTTGCCCCCTGACGACGCCCACTTTGTGGTGCCAGCTGGGGACGACGTGGCAGCACCGGACGGTGACGCTGCCCCTCCTCCAGGGTCCCTTCCCGAGGGAGCCCCTCTTCCCCCCTTGCCATCCGAAGCCCCCGCGAGCGCTGAGGCGGGCGTCGCTTCGGGTGTTGGCGGGGAGGGCCCCGGGGTGGCAGATGGCGATCTCCCCTCCATCTATGAGGAGATCGAGGCCCTGGGTCTGACCCCAGTTACGCAGGGGGAGGACGACCCTTTGCAAACGGGCCTCGATCTGAGCAACCTCACCTCGGTCCCCCTGTCCCCGGGTTCCCTACCCCTGACTGATGCTTCTGCTCCCGCCTCTGGGGGTCCCCTGGGATCTTCCATCAGCCCGGCTGCAGGTGGCACCTCACTGACGGCCGCCGAGCCCATTGCGGCGACGGCCGGTGCCCCGCTACCCGGACCCGATTCCCAGGGGGTGTCCCTCTTGGGTGTGGGCCAACCGACCCCTGACCCCACCCTTGTCCCCTCCACCTCCCGTGATGCCATTGCCGCCCCTGGGGATACTCCCCAGGGCACGGCCTTAGTTGTTTTTCCCTGCCCTGACCCATCAGGGGCTGCTGTTCTCCTTCCGCCGCCCCCTGTTGAACTGGGGAACGGGGCGGACCGCGTGGCGTTGGCCCATCAGACGCCACGTCGAGGGTCTGCCCCCTGCCTGCCCGCCTCGGTGGGCCACGGGGCTGTGATGGGGACCCCGCTGGGGGACGGTCATCGATCCGTTACCCCGCCCCCCCATGTGCTGAGGGAGGAGCTGCGGGAGTTCCTTGAGGACGTCCGTGGCTCCCGTAACAAAGTCCATCTTGCGCTCCAGCGGTGGGGGGATTTCCACCTGATCCTCCGGGCCGCAAAGGCCCTCATGGGGGAGGGTAAGGGGACCGGGAAGCAGGCCGCCGCGGCCTACCGGCGGGTCTGCTTCTTCCGTGACTCTCTGCACACCTACGGGTTTGGTCACGGATTGCTGCACGGCCCGACGGAGGCCGTGGGCGTGTCTGCCGGCGAGGATCCCCCCCAGCACTCCTCATGGCGCCGATCATCTTTGCCACTTTGAACGCCCGGGGCTGTAGGATGGGTCTCCGCAGGAGCCAGGTGCTCTCCTTCCTTCGGGACGGGGGGTACTCTGTGTTTTCCTGCAGGAGACCCATACGGATCCGGCCGCTGAAGCTAGCTGGCGGCTGGAGTGGGGGGACAGGGTCTACTTTAGCCACCTCTCAGTTCGCTCGGCAGGAGTGGCGACCCTGTTCTCCCCCGACCTACGGCCCGAGGTGCTGGGGGTCGCCGAGGCTGTGCCGGGCCGCCTGCTGCACCTCCGGGTCCGCATGGAGGGGCTTGTGGTTAATCTCGTCAACATCTACGCCCCGACATCGGGCCTGGAGAGATTGCGTTTTTATCAGCAGGCGTCCGCCTTCCTCGGCTCCCTGGATCCTCGTGAGTGCCTGGTCCTGGGCGGGGACTTTAACACCACCCTCGAGGAACGGGACCGCTCGGGGACCGAGCAGTGCCCGGCCGCCGCGGACGTCCTCTGGGAGATCGTCGAACGGCACTTCCTGGTGGACGTCTGGCGCGACCACCACCCGGACAATTTCTCGACGTTCACCTTCGTCCGGGTGGAGGCCCATCGGTCGCGCCACTCCCGGCTGGACCGCATTTACCTGTCACGTTTCCACCTTTCACGAGCCCACTCCTCCAGCGTTCGGCCGGCCCCCTTTTCGGATCACCACCTTGCCACCGTGACGGCCTCTCTCTGCGTGGAGAGGCCGGGGCCGGCCTATTGGCATTTTAATAATAGTTTGCTGGAGGATGCGGGCTTTGTGGCGTCCTTCCGGGAGTTCTGGTTGGCCTGGTGAGGGCAGAGGCGCGCCTTTCCTTCGGCGCGGCGATGGTGGGACCTGGGGAAGGTGCGCGCCCGGCTCTTCTGCCGCAACTACACCCGGGGCGCCAGCCGACGGAGGGATGTGGCGATAGAGCGGTTGGAACGGGAGGTTTTGAAGCTGGAGAGGCGTCTGGCCACCAGCCCCGAGGATCCATCCCTCTGCGGAGCGTGCCGGGAGAAGCGGGAGGAGCTCCGGGCCCTCGAGGATCATCGAGCCCGGGGTGCCTTTGTTCGATCCCGCATCCGCCTCCTTCGGGAGATGGATCGCGGCTCCCGCTTCTTCTACGCCCTGGAGAAAAGGAGGGGGGCCAAAAAGCACGTCACCTGCCTCCTGGCGGAGGACTGCACCCCCCTCACGGATCCGGCGGAGATATGCGGGAGGGCCAGGGCCTTCTACGCGGCTCTTTTCTCCCCGGATCCGACCGATCCTGACGCTTGCAGAATGCTCTGGGACGGACTCCCGACGGTCAGCGCGGGCGACCGGGACCGGCTAGAGCTGCCTCTCACTCTGGCCGAGTTCTCGGAAGCCCTCCGTCGCATGCCCACCAATAAATCTCCGGGCATGGACGGGCTGACCATGGAGTTCTACCGCGTGTTCTGGGACGTCCTCGGCCCGGACCTAGTCACCGTCTGGGCCGAGTCTTTGCGGGGCGGGGTCCTCCCTCTCTCGTGCAGGCGAGCCGTGCTCGCCTTATTGCCGAAGAGGGGGGACCTCCGCGATTTACGGAATTGGCGTCCCATCTCGCTCCTCAGCACGGACTACAAAATCGTTGCGAAGGCCATCTCGATGCGGCTAGGGTCCGTGCTGGCGGACGTGGTCCACCCAGACCAGACCTACACCGTCCCGGGCCGCACGATCTTTGATAATCTGTATCTGGTCCGGGACCTTCTGGAATTAGGGTGTAGGGATGGTCTGTCGTTCGCCCTCTTGTCCCTGGATCAGGAGAAGGCGTTCGACAGGGTGGACCACGGGTATCTCCTGGGCACTCTACAAGCATTTGGCTTCGGACCCCAGTTTGTGAGTTTTCTCCAGGTGCTGTACGCTTCCGCGGAGTGTCTGGTCAGGCTCAACTGGACCCTGACCGAGCCGGTCAGCTTCGGGCGAGGAGTGAGGCAGGGGTGTCCCCTCTCGGGTCAGCTGTACGCTCTGGCGATCGAGCCCTTCCTCTGTCTCCTCCGTCAGAGGATGACGGGGTTGGTGCTCCGGGAGCCGGAGCTGCAGCTGGTCCTGTCGGCATACGCCGACGATGTGCTCCTCGTGGTCCAGGACCCGGGCGACTTGGCGCGGGTGGAGGCTTGCCAGGCCATTTATTCGGCGGCCTCTTCCGCCCGGGTCAACTGGGTCAAGAGCTCTGGCCTGGTGGTAGGGGACGGGTGGCGGGCGAGCTCCCTCCCACCCGCGCTTCAGGCCATCCGGTGGAGCGCGGGTCCGCTGCTCTATCTCGGCGTTTACCTTTCTGCCACGCATCCGTCTCCGCCGGAGAACTGGCATGGTTTAGAGGGCGGGGTGAGGGCGCGGCTCCGGAAATGGACAGGACTACTCCGGTGCCTCTCTCTTCGAGGGCGGGCGCTGGTGCTGAATCAATTAGTCCTGTCCATGCTCTGGTACCGGCTCAACACCCTGGTCCCGGCCCCGGATTTCCTGGCCAACCTCCGGACGGCGGTTCTGGAGTTCTTCTGGCCAGGAACACACTGGGTCTCTGCAGGGGTCCTCCACCTGCCCCTGGAGGAGGGGGGGCAGGGCCTGAAGTGCCTGCGCACTCAGGTCCACGTCTTCCGCCTCCAGGCCCTGCAGAGGCTCCTGTATGGTGTGGGTAGTCCGGCGTGGAGCGTATTGGTGCACACCTTCCTCCGCCGCTTCCGAGGGCTCCGATACGACCGGCAGCTCTTTTTTCTCCATCCGAGAGGTCTTCCGCGAGACCTCTCTGGGCTGCCGGTCTTCTACCAAGACCTCCTCCGGACCTGGAAGCTCTTTTCAACGACCAGGTCCGTGGCGGCCACCGTGGGGGTTGATCTCCTCGCGGAGCCCCTGCTACATAACCCCCAGCTCCGTGTGCAGGTGGCGGAGTCCCCCGCGGTGCGCCAGAGGCTGGTCTTGGCAGGAGTCACCAGGGTCGGAGACCTCCTGGACTACGACCGGGGAGACTGGCTGGATCCCCTGACGCTCGCTCAGCGCATGGGGCTCTCCAGCCCTCGTATCCCCCGGCGCGTACTTCAGGAGGTGAAGGCCGCTTTACTGCCCGCTGCTCAGGTTTACCTCGACCGGGTCCTGCGAGAGGGCACGCCCCGCCCACCTTCCACCCCGGGCCCTGTGGATCTTTTTATCGGGCCCCTGCCCCGTGGACCCAATCACCCCCCTCGCCCTTTCCCTGCGAGCCGGCTGCCCGATCTGCAGCCGGTTCTGTTCCAGACCGCGCCAAGAAAACATCTGTACGCGCTCGTGCTCCACACGCTTCACTACCTCACCCTCGCGTCCCGCCCCGATACGAAATGGCGGGACCTCCTGCCACCTCTCGAGGGTGAGGAGCCCCGGTGGGCCAGCCTATATTCTGCCCTAGTCCCGAGGCCCGCCGGGGATGTCAGTTGGCGGCTCCTTCACAGGGCCGTGAGCACGGGCATGTACTTGGCGCGGTTTACCCCTGTCCCCAACACCTGCCCCTTTTGTGGCGTGAAGGAGACCCTGGCGCATGTTTATTTAGAGTGCGCCAGGTTGCAGCCCCTGTTCCGGCTCCTCTTGGCTCTCCTCTTACGTTTTTGGTTGCACTTTTCCCCTCACCTGTTTATCTATGCACTCCCCATCCGTGGCCCCACGAAGTCGCGGGATCTCCTTGTCAACCTCCTCTTGGCCCTGGCCAAACTGGCCATCTACAAAACCAGGGAGAGGAGGTTGGCCGACGGGATTTCCTGTGACTGTGGGGCCTATTTCCGATCCTCTGTCCGTTCACGCATCCGGGCGGAGTTCCTCTGGGCGGCGTCCACTGGCTCCCTTGACGCCTTCGAGGAGCAGTGGGCGTTGTCCGGGGTTCTCTGCTCGGTGTCCCTATCAGGTTCCCTTCGTTTAGCCCTATGACCCCACTCCCGATCCTGTTTTTTTCATTTGTTGTCCCACGTAATTAGTTGGTATCACAGACCTGTGGATCCTCCCCTTAGGCTGGGGGGAGTCCTTTAGCAGTGGGCGGGCGAAGCCCACTTCCTGGATGCCAAATAGGACCAGACTCCTGTACCCCATTGGCCTGGGTCTGTCACACATGTTATATCCAAATGTGTGTTATATCTGGTCACGTTATGTCGGGGTAGAGGTGTATAGATCTGGTGGATGTTTTAAAAACTGGAAATTGGGGGATGGGTGGGGAACTTCACAGACTTTTTTTTATTACAAATTTCCACCTTTTTTTTCATCCAACTCTTTTAATTAGAACCACTAGCTTTTACTCTGTTGCATATAGCAGCACACCACAGCTCCTAGCAGCAGACTTACGGGTGGATTAAAAGACTGTCCAGCAGCCCAACATTTTCAGAGTGATAGTCAACAATAGTCAGCTGACAAGTCTGAGGCCAGTATTGTATTCAGCAAATTTGTTATGGTAGTCAGCCACCCCCAGTAATTAGCCTTAGAAATGGGCTCAAATCCTGACAGAAACCCTGAGCATACTATGGTTGTAGTTTGTATAGGAGAGGGTTGGTCAGTTCCTTTAGCATAGCCCTTATAACCCCTATCACCATCTGAACTATTTCTGTGTCTGCTGTACCTCTGACTGAACCTGTTACTGAACTAGTTTCAAAGTGTAAAGCTACAGGTAAGTTTCAGCCCTGAGATGGTCCGTACATGGAATATTTTCTAGTAGCAAAATTGCCTCTTATTAATGCATTTGAGCACTGAATCCTCCCAACTAATCCAAAGAGAGAAGGATCAGGCTCTTTCTGCCATTTGTTTGTAATTTGCACAAAATGGATTCAGTGATGTTGCTCAAGATTTGTATGGATGTGACCCAGTTGTAAAATGCTGATCTGGATCCAGATGACAAACATTGCAGAGTTCAGGGTACTCAGATTTGGGGATTTGTGTTGGTCCATTGCAAAATCAGCTTTGGGTTTGGTTTTCTAATAGTTTTGAAATTTGAAGTGTGAACAGCCATGATTTCAGTTTGGCCCCATCTCTAAAAATGTGCTGTTTCAAAGGGTATGTGGACAGTGGGGTATTGTATGAGGGAAGAGTCACTTGCCCTCAACTGGTTCTGGCCAACTCTACCTATCAAATCTATCTAATCTTATAGGACCACTTCACTGAAATGTCTGAGTACCCACACTGGCTGATCAAGCGAGGGGAAAAAGGAAAAAAATAGGCAGTACGAGGGATCGTAAGTGCTGATATATGAAATCCTAGCGCCTTTGAAGTCAATGGGAATATTATCCTGACTTTAAAGGGGCCAGTATTTCCCCTTTGGTCTCTTTCTCCTTTGCAACTGCTGTAATGAAATAATCATAATATTATTCTCAATTTAAAAAAAATAAAATCTAGCAACCTCAGCCTCTGAAAACTTATTGTTGTAAGTTCACAAATTTCTAACTTTGGTCACTCTGGAATCTATCAGGACCTTTTCCAAATCAGCCTGAAACAAAACATTGCCACTTCTGTGGAGAAAAATCTTCTACAAAAACAGATTTCCCCCTTTCCCTGCAAAAATTAACAAGCATAAAGGGGAAGGCAGATGAAACTGCAAGATGTTTAGGGGTTTTTTCACCATACTTGTGAAACTGGGAATTCCCCCTCTCTCCCCAGTTCTAACAGTTGAGGAGATATGTGTAAATAAAATGTTTACAATGGGTGGATAGAATATTTCCATGGTGAAATTGTGTAAACCCCAATAGATCCGGGAGGTAAGAAGAGAGCAAACTATCTCTCTAATTAGTGTGTGTGCTTGTATTTTTTAAATTATCCTGGCAGGTAGCCAGACTCTCCAAGTGTTTCAAGAAGTGCCCATCTCTTTTGAAGAAAAAGGATGTTGTGATAGACAATACTGTAGCATGCAAACATATTCCTGTATTTCTTCCAAGCTACCACAAGATGGCAAAGTTAGCTCACAGTAACAAACTTTTTAAAAGGGCAGTAGTTAAACAGGACTGGTCAAGGCACTAAAAACATCATAACTAAATGTGTGACTCAAAGATTGCAGAGTGAGCTAAGTCCCAGTCTACAGAGAAGGCAGTAGACATTCCAGCTCCTCCATGCATAGGAAAAGGCCTTATATTTTTAATAACCCCTAGATTGAAATCCTGGTTCCTTAAGTTAGAGGAAGTTTTGCCACTGACTTTAATGAGGCCAGGATTTCACCCCTAATTTTTAACCAACTTAAAATAATAGTTGCTTCCACCTAGTCTTGCCTTATTGATCTATGTGCATTCATCTCCTCTGCCAGACTAGCCCAACCTTAAAGCAACCAGGAACAGGTTACAACCAGGAGAGGGAGAAGAAGAAAGGTTGGCAGGTGAGGGGGAGGAAATCCCTGTTCTTCTAGGAGCCAAGTGGGGAGAGAAAGAAGAGAAGAATGTATAATGAATGAAGTCTGTGACAGCCCATTTTAGGCCACCTAATAATGAGAATACAACCTCCTGACAGTGCGTTGTGTTCACCTTATGATGATTTGTCAATAGGAGATGGCACTGTGTCCCATTGCAGCAGTGTCATAGTGCATTCACACTACATCATGAAGCCAGTATCATGTTATAATGTGCACCGTAATTGTTTTGTTTTGTGGGTCTCATTCTGGTTGTTAGGCTTGGGAAGGGAGTGGCTGGGTGATGTGCAGTGGTCTGTGATATGCAAGTGGTCAGACTAGATAATCTGGTGGTCCTTCTGGTCTTAAACTGCACGTCTCTCTAAAGTTGCTCTTCAAGGTAAGTAGTCCCACTTTTGCAGCTCTAACTCCCTCAGCAACAATACAGAGGGGCTGATGTGGAGAAGGATCACCAAGAAAAGAAACTGGATCTGCTAAGATAGTTCTATTCAGACTGTTGGCTTCCTTGTGGCTCAGACCTGGTTTCCTTTTCTCCTCTAAAGTACTTAGTGGCACACTTTGGGCTAGATCAGGGCATTTATGCCACTGACCTCTGTGGTGTATTGAAAACTCTGTAAAAATTACAAGCTGTCAGTTTAAGTCCTAAAAGGTTTCATGGCCCTGCAGATTAGGGGGCTCTGCTGGGAAGGGTGCACAATGCAGTCAGAGTCACCCTGGCTTTCTGCAGACTAAGGTGGGGTGAGTTGTGCTTCTGTATCTTTAGGAGCAGTTTTTTCTCTCTCTCTGCTCTTGGGTCTTCTGTGTTATAATTCTGAATTCTAAGAAATAAAGTAGTGTTATGTTGCAACCTTTTGGCAAGAGTGTTTTATGTTTGAATCTAACTTTTCTGTTTGTGTAGCATCAGTTGGAGAAGAAGGGAGACAGAGTTCTTCTCTGAATCTTCCCCTTCTTCTCTAAGGCATTTCCCAATCTCCCCGAGGTTCTTTTTACTTGGGGAAATAAATTGTGGCCTCATTGTGTGCTAAAGAGAAAGGGCTCTCTGCACTTTCCCTCACCACTTTCTCTGTATACCGTGCAAGGAGGAACACAAACTGGCCTTAACATTCAGCTCTGTTACATCAATATAGTCACAAGAGTCACATGCATCTCAGAGCAGAATTTTTGTATGCATTATTACTTTTCGTTTCCCCTTATTTGATACCTATCTGCCCCTATGCCATTCAGCCTTCTTTTCACCACCATGGGCATCTTCATTAGCTCTCCTGTGTTCTTCATTCTTTCTTTTTGGTTCTCAAGTATAGATGGGAAACAAGTTTCCATAATTTTGAACCTACTGGAACATTGTGAATTTTAATGCTTGACTCAAAGATCATTGAGCCAATGTTCTACTTAGCAGAGACTAGGAGGGAGAAGGAAAATGGAGGGGAAAGGGAAGGTCAAAAACCTGAGGAAAAAATGGAACAAAGTGGAAAAAGTAGAGACACTGTGAAAAGAGGGGTAGAGAAAAAAATCCGTATTTTGGAGATTCTCTTGTTGATGATATCCTGTATCTAGGGCTATGTCTACATTACACAGCTTTTGGCAACGTGGCTGCGGCGCCACATCCATGCTGCTAATAGTCATGCAGTATCGCCACTGTTTGTTGGCTCTCCTGCTGAGAAAAACCTTCTACCCGCAATGACTGGCATTTGTGTTGTTGGGGGGAGAGTGCTTCTGCCAACAATGCGCTGTTCACACTAGCACTTGCCACAGCAAAACTTTCGTCTTTCGGGGGGGAGGGGTTTAACACCTCTGAAAGATGAAAGTTTTGTCGTTCAATTGCCACTGTAGACATGGCCTCAAATAACGAAATCTGCATGTGCTTAATACATAACGTCTAATTTTACCATATGGCCAACTTCAGCTTTTATTTTATTTCTTAGTGCCAATGAGACTTTATGAGGCACTTGTATTTTTGTCAGCTTACTGAGATCTATACCAACATGATGTATTACACCTTTAATGCACCCCAGTCTGTTAAACATCTCATCAAACTGTTAGGGATATATTTTGCATCCTGTTTTGTTGGCAAGTTATACATCCATGTAATTGTTCTGTATATGTTTGTTGTGATTAGGGTCTCGTGACAAATGTGCAGTGTCCACCAGGTCCAGTAGCTACTATTACAGGATAACACAGATGTTACTGAGGGCAAAATTTGAGCTGCAGAAGCTCTCTCACTAGTGATGAAGTGCAACCCAGAAACAACCCAGTTTGATTCATATCCCAGGTTCATCAACCATGGCTGACAATTTAAGAAAGCATCACTTTTCTAATAATGAGAGCACATTTTATAAAGAGGCATTGGGATTCAGGAAACATGGAACTTCATGGTATAATTTAAAGTTTAAACAGAGTGTAACTGCATGTTAACATCCATGGTGGTTTAAAGAACATTAGGCAGGTTGGCTTATTAGACTCAGAGAAATTAATAAATGGTCACCAGATGGCAAAATATTGCATATTTTTGTTATGTCTCAGGCTTGTAATTTCCTCCAGGACAAGTATACTCCAGAGTTTGTTGAACCAGCATCCCAAAGTGGATCCATATGGAGTTTCCAACCTTCCACAATGGAAAAGTAGGCTGCTACCGGGAGAAACCTAGCAAGGGGAGCTACCTTTGTTTGTTTGTTTTGTTTGTTAATCTGGAGTGTCATTGTTAACTTGTAGTAATGAGTTGAAAACATTCAACTGATGGTTGACCTATTTTTGAATATTTGTTTGATCTTCTCCCAGAAGACACTTTTATTCTGGTGTGATCCCACTGTATCCAGTGGGGAAGACTCGCCTTGGACCAAGCATGAGCACACAGGGAGGAAGACAGGGTAAGTGCTCCATCACTGCACTCAGATTTTGAATCCAATGCCAGGACTAGGGAAAACTATAGTCCCAGAGATGTGGTGGGGGACACATTTTTCCCCAGAGGGAGCAGAGGGGAAATGGTTCCGTGGCCTATTCCTCCCTCTGCACTGGACTGTCAACCATAGCAGTTGCACTGGGGAGCACAGGATGAACTATCCGAAAACATTCTATGCAAACTCCTCTCTCTGACTAAAGCTTTC
Organism: Mauremys mutica; assembly: GCF_020497125.1. Lineage (NCBI taxonomy): Eukaryota > Metazoa > Chordata > Testudines > Geoemydidae > Mauremys > Mauremys mutica. The sequence goes on along the minus strand of NC_059073.1, from coordinate 125,991,194 downwards.
ACTATAAGCCTTCTTGTTCTCTCTCATGTGTGCAGAATGAACACAGAGAAACTAAACAAACAGTGAATTGAGCTATTTCTCCCACAGGCTAGGGGAGACATGAGAGATCATTTCATTAGTAGTTTTAATGTAGTTTGAAGTGCTCTGATGCTACACCCATCGTGGACATATAAATACATAGAGAGACATAGTTAAGTATATACACTTATTAATCTCAATACCAACATAAAATATAATTAACACCCACGGATAAAAGAGAGGATGAAAACACAGCAGCATAACCCCTAACCAGCAGGGAATAAAGAGATCTAAAATTAAATCTGATTGAATCTGGAGCAGCATGAAGTGATATAGCAAGAAGCCATGCTTGACGAGTAAGAGCTTATGGGCTCAATTTTTTGAAATTGCTAAAGTGACTTAAGCTCCTAGAGCAGATTGTTAAAGGTATTTCTGCATCTTTAGGTGCCTAGGTGCTTTTGAAAATCCTACTAGATGCCTGACTCCCATTGAAATCAACAGGAGTTCAGGGCAAGGTTTTAAAAAATATTTTGGGAGTTAAGTTCCTAAAATCCTTTTAAAAATCTGACTCTACATACCTAGACTCTTTTGAAATGCCAACTAGGCACATATATGCATCTTTAGGCACCTGAATACCTTTAAGAATCTAGTCCTTCGGAATCTATGTCCCATTGCAAATCAAGGGGAGGTCACTTTGCTTGTTTTATTGGTTATACCTTATGTCAAGGATGCATAAAGTATAGGCTTGGTATCGTGTGTGTATGTATATATTGAAAAATTCTTTATTATTTATCTTTTTATTTCATTTTTAAAAAGTATACCATGATATATCTTAAATCAATAATACAGACTATGCTGCTTAAAAGAAATAGTTGCAGTATAGTAGTGATCGATTATTTTTTTTATTTCAGTTATTTGTAGATAGCTTGTGTGTGTTTGTATTTCAGCCTGAAATTGATGAGTAAAAATGTATTAAGCTTTTCAGCCTCTCATTGTAAGCCTTCTTTGTTAGCCTACGCTCATGTATTGGCCTCTCAATCAATAGCTGGATTAGCTTTCTCCTTGATTCTCTCAGTTAATAGATTTTATTTGGAAAACTGATCTTGTTTCTGTAGTTTCAAATTCTTTTCTATGGAGTACAGAATAGAAGGCCTCATATCACAACTTTCAATGTATCCCACATTCTTGTATGAGAAATTTCAGGAGAGCTGTTCTATCAGCTCTAGGTAATTTTTAATTCAACTGTTATTGGTTGTCGTTAGGATTCTAATTAAGAGATTATTAAATCTGCATTGTTTAGTGATGTTATTGTGGATCAAGCTTTCATCATGAGTTCATGCTCAGACTACATAATAGATCTGATACCAGTTTCTAGGTCTATGTTGCAGCTTCTGAAAAATTAATCAATTCTTAAATAGGTTTTATGAGGATGAGAGTAAAAACAATAGTCGCGTTCTCCAGAGTGTCTGTGTCTCCAGATGTCTATTAAATTAAATTCTTGTATTGCATTTTGATGAATTTAGTAATGGGGGCTAATGAATCAGAATTTGGTTTGGAGCTGTCAAGAGAAGAATGTAGATAAAATCACCCACTCTATTCATATTGCTGGCCATGTAATCAGTCAGCCATGTGACCAAACACATTTGAAAGAAAATAAACTTGCCTGTTGCTGACTGTAAATATTAATTGGTTTATCCTTTAGATTTTCTTGGCATTTTTCTGCTTGTTTATCCTTCAGAGTATCAAGAACTTCTAAAGAGGTAGGTTTTCTGTTTAACTCTGTACACAAATTGCAGCAGCATTTGATATACAAAAGAATAAAAACACTTAGAGCCTAATTCTCTGCTGTCCTGTACCTTGCACAGTAATTTACACTCATGTGCAAAGCGGTAATAAAGTGCTACCACTAGGGTAAATCAGGAGGAAATATTGATTTGGTAACCTTCTGGACAAATGTAAATGACTCTGCAACATGCAAGGCTGTGGAGAGTCAGGCCCGGATTCTCTCCGTCCTCCTGGTAGTTACATGGCAAACGACACATTGCAGTTTCTTGCATAAAAGCAATGTTGCCTGAGCTTTTAAAATTCTACCTTTTGAGAGGTGTCTTGGGCTTGTCATAAGAAAGTAGCATCTAAAAAGGAAACAGCAACAACAAAATCCACATCTAAAGATTTTAAATTCTTTTAAGTACAAAGGCCGCATTTCAGCAAAACACTTACACATACTTAAATCTAAGAGTACAGTTAAAGGCTCTGCTGAATCAGGGCCAAAGGTGATAACATAGTAGCACATGATTCCGCTATTGCAAAACCATGATCTAAGTTGTGCTGTTAAGGAATTGGCAAGCTCCAAAGGGGAAAGTACAAAAGAGGGATTTGAAAGAGATACTGGCTTTACAAATATTAATGAAGAGCTCCTCCCATGCAGAAGGAGCAGCATGGCTGAAGGCATGGAGGAGTTTGAGGGAAAATTTGACTAATTGGCAATGAAGGCTGACATCCTTGGCAGGGTGGAGGTTCGTATTGATGGCACTCTAATGTATTAGAGATGATAGGCAGGTTGGGAGTAAGCTGTGAAGGGCCTTAAAAGGTTACATTGAATTAGGCAAGTCCTTAAAAAAAATCAGATCTTTTATCATTTGCAAGTTTACTATGAAAATGGCAGAAAAACTTATAGCCAAAACATGTATAGTCACAAATCTCTCCACAGCATTTCATTGCAGTTCTGGTAGTTGTAGGCAAATCAAGGGCGTGAGTCTGTTGGTTCAGGGAAGTAGCCTGAAGATGTTCCCTTTACTAAGAGCATTGATGGGTTCTTCCAGATCTAATACGGTCTTGTACGATAACCTCCTGGAAGACCATTCTACATTGTAGCCTCCTTTTTCAAAAACAGCCTCCAAAATTTGCAGGTACAAAATCGTGGATGCAGTTATTTGCACCTGCATCTCTTTTTAGATGCTTGACTACCCAATTTCATCCACCAATCAAAAAGGTATCTAAATGGGAAGGGAGGGAGAAAACAATAGTTCCTGCCACTTTCTGCCTACATTGAATTGTGGGCATGAATTGCATCCACAATACTTGAGGCAAGTTAAGGTCCAGCTAAGAGTCATGGGTTACATAATTACACGCACTCATACAATCCTGTCATTTAACTTCCACACAGACTGTTCCCTAGAAAAGTATTATTTATCATTTATCATTTGTACTGCAGCGGTGCTCTAGCAGCCTCAGTTATGGACCAGGACCCTGTTGTGCTAGATACTGTACAACGACAGTCTCTGTCCCAAAGAGCTTACAATCTAAGTATAAGACAAAAGATAACAGATGGATATAGACAGATGGGGCACTACAAGGAAACAATGAGACAATACTGGTCAGCATGATAAACTGCGGTTGTTAGCCTCACTTTTGTGTAATTTTCATCTCCGCCCTATTGCCAAAGTGTTGCCACTAAAGTCCAAGAAACAGTGATTGGCTCAAACATGGATATTTGCTTTGGGTCCAACTTTGAGGCTTGGGCCACCTCTATGAAGAAAGCAGTAACATAGAACTTTTAAATTCTCACAAGCTAAAAATAAACATTTTAAAGCTCTGTTTACATTGTAATGTGCTGAACAACAGAAATAATGCTCGGGGTAGAAGATTATGCTTGCCAAAAGCATTTGTTGAAGTTCTCAAGCATCTCAGCTTTGCTTCAGCGTTAAATCACTCACAAAAGCCACTTATTGCCTTGTTATTCTCCATCTCTTAATTATACAAAAAAATCAGCACTTTGTTTAGTCTTTAATTAGCATAATCCAAGTAGAGAATTCAGTCTGGGCAAGGACAGAGGGATATTGATTACCCATGCTCTATAGGGTCAAAATTACTTCTGTGCTGTGTTTATTACTATATGTTCATAGCAATGGCAATGAAATCTATCATTATTATTGATCCTTCTTTTGAAGCAGTCAATAGTCATTGACCCATGCAGATAAATTACCGGTGTGAATTTTGCTATTGCTTGCTAAGCCTGTCCTATCAATAGCTGACCTATTGAACGGTTTTTCTCTCTCTTTCACACACAAAAAGATTAGCAGATGCATAATTGGGAAATGGTTCACAAACCACTTGCTCAGGAATGCGCTGTGCCTTTCTAAACTCTGAAAAAGAACAGTGTTAGTTATAAGATATTTATTTCTACCTGTTAGTGGCAGCAAAACACCCATTTTTACCAACCTCTTAACATGAGAGAGAGAGCAGTGTTTTAAATTGCTGGCACTTCAGATTATGAGTAGATCATGTTGGGACAATAAAGGAGCTAAGAATGATGCTTCACACTTCTGATTATCTGTAGGTACCACTAAAGTCCTCCTGAGGGATTATGAGAAAACCACCTATATTAGGAACTTTTGATCCAAAATGGGATGCAATCACTCCCTAAATTCAGGAGGAGGAGTACCTGGGGTTTTCACATTGCTCTTTGTAGACCTAGGGTATGCCTACACTGCAATTAACACCCATGGCTGGCCCATGTCAGCTGACTTGGGTTTGGGCTATGGGGCTCTTTAATTGTGGTGTAGAAACTGTGGCTGGAGCCTGTTCTCTGGGGTCCTCCCTCCTCATGGGAGCCAGAGCTCTAGCTGGAGCCTAAATGTCTACAATGTAATTAAGCAGCTGGGTAGCTAGAGCCCAAGTCACCTGACACAGGCCAGCCAGGGGTGTTAATTGCAGTGTAGACATATCCCTAGAGGCCTGCTGAAATTTTGGATCTGGATCTGGGCTTTCCCTAGTTTGGGAGGGTTCAGAGCCAGAATTTGGTTTGGGCCCAACTCTAGTAATAAAAACAACCTAATTTGCCTGGTAAATTAAGAAGCCTGTTATTTGGCTTCAAATTTCCCTCTTTATTATAATGAAATGAAAAAGAAGAATAGAGTGTACTTTATATGTTTGGCTTAAAACAAAGCCTCATTTTCAGCCAGCATCAAAACCATCCTCTACTTTTGTGTCTGTAGTACAGAGCACACAAATAGGGATTTGCCTACATAAAGAAGGAAGTGATACAATTAGGGTCAGATTGTGCAGCCGAGTCAAGGCATGAGGACTTCTGCACCCATATAAATCCATATGCACTTGCCCATGCAGATTTAGCTACAGGATCCAACTTTTAAATACCTGATTTGCAAATTATTTATATGTATATTTAGGTACATACAACTCCCAACAGGTGCTCATTTTATGTTCTATGCATCCAACCCACAAATCAAAACATGCAGTATGAAATAAGGAACTGTTTACCACACCTTGGCCTGGTCTACACTGCGGGGGGAGGGAGGGAATCGATCTAAGATACGCAACTTCAGCTATGAGAATAGCGTAGCTGAAGTCGACGTACCTTAAATCGATTTAGAATCACTTACTTCGCATCCTCGTGGTGCAGGATCGATGGCCACTGCTCCCCCGTTGACTCTGCTTCTGCCTCTTGCTGTGGTGGAGTTCCGGAGTCGATGGCAGAGCGATCGGGGATCGATTTATCATGTCTACACTAGACGCGATAAATCAATCCCTGATAGATCGATTAATCCGGCAGGTAGTGTAGACATACCCCTTGACACACAAATGCATACCCACCAGCTAATAAGACTATAATAACACAAACATAACCCCCTCCAAATTTACCACTTCCCCAAAAGGCTGGGGAAGAAGATGGTCTCTGAAGCGTGCCTAGAAGGTTAGCAGATTTTTGTTCCAGGAGACCAGTGGGGTTGTGAATTCCAAAGTCAAGGATTCCTCCCAGGGAACTCCTTGAAAGCAACTCCCTCCTGTGTATAACAACCCTTAGGAGTCACCACTGAACCAGGCAGAGAGAAGATTTCTCAGGTAATTTATATCTCAAAATATTTACTTGTAGCTTTCCAACCTACAAATCTCTAATCAACCTCAAATTCCACTAGAAACTCACTGGAAGCCAAGGCAGATCTCAGCATATGGTGTGCTTCTGGTGTGGCACACCACTTAATAAGAACATAGTGCAGTTTCAGTTTTCAGAGTGTGGAATGCAAGGCTACAAGCTACTGGGCAGCATCGTATAGTAAAGAGTGTTCTGCTACCTTTTAAGGTTGCACCGGTGGGTGGGGGGGAGTCACATAGAGGGGGTTATTTTTATAGGAGTGGGGAAATGGTAGATCTGAACTCAGAGGTTCACCTATCACTTCAGTATTGGATTCCTTGAACTTGAAAATCCCCCAAAGGCAAATATTAGCCTGTTCGCCTATTTTTACTGTCCGGGGTTATGCATGGGTCAGCAGATGGGGCAGTTTATGAAACAGGATATTTAGCTAGAGAGATCTAAGGGTTAATAGCTTTTGTTTTCTGCCCAGTTCACTTGAGAGAGGCTGAGAGTAATGTGTTTCTGTCAGAGCTGCAAGGCAGATGGGGACTCTGCTATTCTTATGTGCATAGATCTCCCACTGATATCCAGGGGTGCTCTCCAAATGTACAGACAACAGAATATTGGAGTTAAGATTTACCACGTGGATCTGAGTGAAGATTTTTGCCTTTAATCAGGGAGAGGCAGAGCACAGAATTTAAAATTCCAACAGTCTATTCACAAGGTAAAGAGGAAAGGAGCAGTGACTAAATATCTCCAAATCATCACTTACTGATCACTATGACTACAGCTAACAACTCCATCCTTCCTAATGTCCCAGAGTAACCTGGATCTTCAGTGAACATCAGCAAGATAGGGGAAATGCACACAGAGAACAGTGCACATGCTGGGAAAATGTAGGAAGTGAAGAATGAAGAGGGTGTCGAAGTTGGCAGAGACTACCAGAATAGTTAGAGAAATGTCAAGGGGTGCTGCCAGTACACAGAAACACTATGCAACAGTTTAGAGACGGAAAAGACCATATTGGGCTGTAGTACCACATCCAGTACAGGGAAATTTAGTCAGGAAGAATGTACTTACTAGAACTGAGTAAATGAATAACAACAAATGATATATCTATATTTGGGTTTTATACTGCTACTCATCACTATGATATCTGAACACCTTCTATGCAACAGCAAAGTCTCTAGTGGACTTCATGGAGTCTCTGGCACTTCTCCATTTTTGGGGTTAAAACTTTGCTTGTGGGTCAGCCATCCCTAGCTTCCCCGTAAAAGTTTAGGGTTAGAAATGGCTGCCAGTGTTTGAGTTTCATTCTTATGCTATTTTTAAGAGAAAATATGTATTTCATGACTCCTTTGGCTTGTGAATGTCCATGAACAGATCACAAAATACTCTTATTTATTAGGCAAAGCACACACACATGTACAATGAATATCTCTTGGCCTGCAGCTCATTCACTATTTGCAAATTGTAAACATTCATAATTCACAATTCCTGCTGTTTTGGTAAGTTACATGAGTCACGTGGTATAGTTATTCTTCCTCAGTTAATTCATTTCCATAACTAATCAGCCTATCACAAATTTTAGAACTGAATGTAATCAAAATTTGCCATTGGCAAAGCTCAAGCTTAAATTTCACTGTTCAGAAGATTTTCACTTTTCAGGCGTATTTGAGCTAGTGAACCTTAACCACACAAATATTTGTGGAAAGCAAACCTGTAGGGATTGTGAGCATAATTCAGTCTCAATTTGTTTTAGAATTTAAGCAAACATTTGTGAAAATGTTTCTATGTGCTCAGTTCTATCATTTATCCAGCTAGAATTTTGTCAGAATACGACGCAATCACCCCTGTCCTCATGAAAAGTACTCAGGGATCCCTAGAGACAGCAAGTGATCAGAACCTTGGTTTTACATTGCATCTGAAAGCTACTGCTTCCAGCAGTACTATACATCCTAATACCATTCTGGCACATTGGCTCAGAAATTATTTAAAAGGCAGAGAAGAAGAGAGAGATTGATTTAGAGGAAGAGTGCATCTTACTAATTGACCGACTTACCAATTCATTTTCTGCAGTACTGAGTTTTCCTTGGAGGTTTCTCACAGAAGAAATAAGCCAGATCCAGTTCTGCCATTAACTTAGTACAATGCAAGATACTTCCCTACAAAGACTATAAAGTACAATTGGGTGTTTTAAACATAGTAAGTACTGTATAATTAGTCTTCCAAATGGATGTTTCCACTCATCTAAATAACTTGTTGAGTAAAATTCTTAATTTACATAACTAAAAGCCAACAACAGCTTCATCTTCCCTTCATTTGATTTTACTTTGTTGGCCACCTGCCATTCTCTAAAGGATATGAGGTAATTAGAACCATTGATAGTGTGCTGTTATACTTTTTATGGCACAGATGCAGTTGAGGCATCATTATCATATCTGGTGCAATTTTATGGATAATATCATTATATCTCTACTGCCCATAAATTTAATTGGAAATGCTAATCAATTGAATATGCATTTTAATGTGAGCTACAGTATGTTTTGCTTAACATAACAAACTTTAAAGTTTTAGCAAAATATATTGCACTGTGTAAAAACAGCAGTGTCCTCTGCCCTTGTGCACCACTGCGCGTGCTTCTCACATGTATGCACATGTGTGTGCACACACATGTGATCTCATCTTGTAAAGCCACAGAGCTCTAAAGCTTATCTATTGAAATCATTTAGAATTAATATTATAGACAACAAGTATTACTATTATGCACCGATGTTTTTTATATAGAGGGCATTTTCACAAGGACCATTGCTCAGGACTATACAGGGTAATAATTAACACATCATAACAATAAAGTATAATGAATATATTAAAAGCGATTTAGGGTACGCCTATAGCTCCAGAAGTCATATATGTGCTAGCTCTAATTGATCTAGCTTGCTAAAAATAGAGTGTAGCCATTGTGGGGTGAGGAGCACGAGAGGCTAACCACCCCAAGCACATACCTGTCTGAGATGCAAGGCACTCATTATTCGTAGTTCTATCTCATTTACAATCATTTGTTTCACAGTATTTGAATGAGAAATAATATACCACTGATATTAATATATTACTACAAAGACAGTCCTTTCTGCAGTTACCCATATGAGTACGTTAGTGGGGACATGAAGGTCCTGGGAAGAGGCTCGCTCTTTCTTCTGCCTTGCCAGAATGAGGATGAGAAATCTCAGTCTGGCAATATAATGCATCTAGGGCAGAAACTAATCTAACAACAGAGAGAATTCACAGGGCAAGAGACATAGGGCTTGATCCTGTGTCATATAAATGGTGAACTTCAATGGGAGCAGGAGCAGGTCAATACAGTTGACTGTCATAAGCATACTGATGAAGCTCTAGCCCATGTTGATAAATTATCTTGCTAGAAGGTCTCATATATACATTGAACAAGGGTGACTAAGAGATACTTCATGTAAGATAACTCAAATTAAGAACACGTCTTCTTAGAGAAGATGCACCCTTTGAGAGCAGTTTCAACTCTGAAAACATTGGCATAAATTCAGTCTGGGTCCTAATGTGCACATAAGGCTCAAATCACCTTCTTCTTTTTGATAGAAAGTGAGAAGCAATCTAATGTCAAGAGGGTCTCTGTCTCTCCATCTCCTCTGTTAGAGCACTTCCACTTTGCATAACTAATTAAATATTCACTGGGCCAGAGAGAAAGAGAGACTAACTAACTCCAGAGCCCAGTGATTAGGGCCCATATGTGGGACGTGTGAGACTCAGGTTCATATCACTGCTCCTATAAATATTTTTGTTCATACAAATTGTAACCACTCCAGCAGCAGAGGCTGAGAGAAACTCATCCCAGAATAGCCAATAGGCTGGTGGGGCTGGGGGCACTCACCTGGAATGGGGGATAGCCAACTTCACATCTCTGGTCTGAATCAGGCAGAGCAGGGACATGACCTGGATCTCCCACATCCCAAGTAACTGTCCTAACCGCCAGGCTCTTCTGGGGTGGACTCTCTGTAGTTTTGACCAGTTGCATCCTGGACCTGGGAAACAGTCAGAGCTCTGTCTGCCTCCCCCAGTGGAAAGCTCAATAGTGATGATCTACAATGCACCAGGCAGCCCTGAGGTTATCAAAGATAGTCCAACCCAGGACAGTTTAGGTCTGACTGGGATGGACCATGTCTGCCAGTATGGATTTCAGCCATAGTGAGATGGTTTTCACTACAACTTTGGGGTCCATGCTGAGGAGTAATACTGGGCATCAGTTCCATAAGTTGTGGAGGTCCCCCTTCTTAGGTAGAAGGGTGAGCACAGCCTGCCTGCATGACAGGGGGAAGCACCCTGCTTCCCAAGGACTCAGTCCAGAGGGTGGCAAGGTCCAGGCTGAGGCTGTCCCAGAATGCATGGTAGGACTCCACAGTCAGTCCATTGATGCCAAGGGATTTGTTGATGGGCATCAGATCACAGACTTCTGACAACTGAGCCAAAATGAGAGGTGGCTCTGGTTGGTCCAAGGCACCCATGCTGACTGTAGGGTGTTCATGCCACAGGACCCCATTGGCATCAGCATTGGTCATATCTGGACAGAAGAGGCTGGTGTAAAAAGACCTGGCCCTTTCCCCTGTCTCCACCAGATCTGTCAGAGGGGTGTCATCTTCTGCCAAGAGGCAGGTGATGTGCTTTTTGGCAGTCCTCTTTTTTGTCCAGGTCATAGAGGCAGGTGCTGTGCTCCATTTCCCGAGGGAGTTGTATGTGGGATCGAACAAAACCACTGCAGGCCTGGTGGCTGTCAAGGGCCCAGAGTTTGTCCTGCTTCTCTTGACATCCTCTGCAGAGGGATGGATTCCTCAGGCTGCCAGGTAGTACACCTCTCCAGCTCCAAAATCTCCCGCTCCACCTGCTCTATCACCGTTTTTCCCTTCTCCCGCTGTCCTCTCTCCCTGCCCCTCCAACCCCAAGTGTGGTAAGGACAATGCAAAAAATCAAATTGTGGATCAGTCTTTGAAGCAAATATTCTGATATAGCACTGTTCTGTGGGTGGAAAAGCCCAAGCATGCAAATACCCAATGTGACAGTTGGTCCATTCATCCAGAGGAATGACCTGAGGATACAAGATATCTAAGCAAGATCCAAAGAGAAGGCCAAGCAGAGACTCAGACATGTGGAGGACCTTCTCTATCTTCAGGATAAATCCCAGTAAATCTGCTGCTTTCAGGGAGATGTAGGTTGGCCAACCTGAAATGAAGTTGAAGTCCCTGAGGAAAATAATCCCCGAGGATTCCAGTGTCACTACCACCACAGCAGGTTACTCAGGTGTGGAATCACTTACAAAAGCAGATGGTCCATCCACCAACAGGGTGATATATTTTGGTCTTGTTCTACAGGTACATGAAACAGCTAAGTGCTAAACTAAACTCAGCTTTTTAGTTAGTCACCTCATGCATTTAAGGCAGGATAAATATATCATAGTTACTTTTCATCTCTTCACTCTGCATAGATTATTAATATAGGGAAAAAACTAAGAACTCGATTGAAATACCCTCAGGCAATCTATGCAAGGGATAAGGATTGTCCCTCCAAAATGGAGGCATTGACACGTGTCAGTGATTGCTGGATTACCCTAAAACAGGGCCTGTGTGTAGTTCAGCCAGGTTTATGTGGTCAAATGCCAAATATGGATGGCATTCTGTGATTGAATAATGGAGATCTTATTCACAACAGCTACAGTATTCACCAACCAAAGCTTCCTGCAGGAGGAATCTTGGGAAATGGGGGGAGAATGCGGGACTTAAGAATGCTACACAAAGGTTTTTGCAACTTTTACATGGACCACTATGTGTTATTTCATTAGGTTAGTAGTGTTGCATATCTCACCCACCCTGTTAGTAATAACTTTGAAACTATTAAAGGGTTAGTTGAATAAATGCTAATTAGTCATTACTGTAGATCAGGGAAATCCACCAGTGGGCCAGGACAGTTTGTTTACTTGCAGCGTCTGCAAGTTTGGCTGATTGTGGTTCCCACTGGCCACAGTTTGCCGTTCCAGGCCAATGGGGGCTGTGGGAAGCAGCAGCCAGCATGTCCCTTGGCCCTCGCTGCTTCCCACAGCCCCCATTGGCCTGGAACGGTGAACCGCAGCCAGTGGGAGCTGCGATCTGCCAAACCTGCGGACGCTGCAGGTAAACAAACTGTCCTGGCCTGCCAGCAGATTTCCCTGATGGGCCGCATGCCAAAGGTTGCCGATTCCTGCTGTAGATGATTTGTTAACCCAACTGGTTTAAAGGAAGTAGGAGTAGCCCTTACAGAGAGCTGAGTGTTGACCTGATTAGGTTAAAGTTGCAGTGGCAGAAAATCTGGGTGGGACTAAGCCTAGGGATAAGGCTGTATGGCCATTAGGCTGGAATATCATCTGTGACAGATGTGGCAATATGCTGCAGTATCCTTGGGATACTTTTCTGAATTTAAATTCAATAATCTTTGGGGTCCGTTGTATTAAATGAAAAGTTTATGCTTCATTGTGGGCTGGGATTGGGTGGAGAGGGAGACATGATGGATGAGAAACCTGCGGTTTCAAAGAATTCTGTTGAACAATGTGCCAGACAAAAGTGGACTCTTGGAACAAGAAGTGTTAAGCGGTTTTCCTGGGGAATATCTAGGGGGAGGTGAATGCAAATTCCTCCCTTCTGGTTATGCAAATACCCAGCCTTTGGAAGCTGTTCCCAAAGGAGTGGGCCATTATCTGCTATTCATCTGTTACATGAAGCCAAGATCAAATGCCCAAGCTGTATAAAGGAAAAACTTTACTATTCGTGATGGGTCTGGCTCTGAGATGGTTATGAATTTGTAACTATAGGAATGCCCAGTTGTGGGTTTTGAAGGACTGGCACCTATCAGAACCTGAGATGGGAGGCTGGAGAGGACCTCTGGTCAGATTTTAGCATGTGCGTAGGTTCTCTTATTGTTTGTAATATGTTTTTTCTGTAACATTTTCACCTCAAGAATAAATGTGCTTGCTTATAAAGAGCTGTGTGGTAACTTGAAACAGCTGCCAATTACATAGTTTATAGCCTTTGGGGACAAAGCACAGCACAGCCTGGAAAACCCCCAGTCAGGAGCAATAGAGGCCCAAGGGAGGTGATGGCTGATGAGTTGGTAGCCTAAAAGTGGGTGCCCTGGAGGGATCACAGAGGTGGAATACAGATGTAGGTGATCTGAACCATGACAACATCCACTGAATGGTGTCTCTACCAATACATGGCTTAGGGGAGGATTACTCTTTGTCTGCCATGCAGAGACCTATGGGAAGGATTTCCCTTTTAACTAATATTTCTGCTCACTAATACTTTGATGGGCTTTCTCTGCTTATCTTAATAAGCACGTTCCTCCAGTATGTGTTGTGGAGGCACCATGGCTCCTGAGCTGCTTCTCCTCTTGGCAATCTGACTTCCCTTTGAAAATATCTCAGGGTTTGTTGTGATGGCTCCTCATACTGGCATCTCCTTATTTCCCTGCCTCCCCTGTGTCGTCTCCCCCTCCTTTCTTAATTTGTCTTCAGCGATATTGTCATTTTGCCTCTTCCTTACCTTTACATTCTGTTTTGTCTCATTTTTTGTTCTCTTCCCAGATTTATTTTTTTCCGTCATCATCCTTTTTCTTGTAGAAATCAAAACATATTAAGTTCTCTCCTATCAACATTCACTTGCTTAACAATCTCTCATTGCACACGCTCTTCTTTTAGAGAGCTCTGTTGATATGTTTTGTCTAAGTGCATCCTGGCATAAAGAACCTTTTCTGATATCTCTTTCCTTTATGTAGTTTTACAGTACTCCTCCAAGTTATTCCTTTCTTTCTTTCTTTTTTTCTTTCTTTCTTTCAGTAGTCCCACACCACATGTTGTGGCTGTGCAATTTCTGTTCTTTGCATTTCTATATTTAAATTGTCTGTCTCTTCTGACTGATCTTTTGTTCCATTTGAACACTTAATTCCTTTTCTTCCTTCACCTAGTAATCTTACAAGATCTATTATTTATCACTCACACAAATCTAGTTAACTTTTTCCTTGCAGATTTGTCTCTAACTCTTTATAGTTGTATTATCCACATCTGATATGGACAACTGTATGTCTAAACTTTTAAAATCTGGTTACATAGATACACCCGTGTGAGCAATATCAGATGTGGAAAATCCAACTATAAAGAGTGCATGAAATTACTGTTGCAAAAAAAAAAAAAAAGGGAAGAACCAGTGTTTGTGCATGTAAATAGCAAAGTTTGATCATTTTGTACATAGATACTCAAATTGTTATTGTTAAACTTAGTTTTCACAGTTGTATCACTGTGGGCATATTTGGTCCTAGTTTTCCCTGCACTCAACTGAGACGTGAACCTCTTTGTGCTGCACTGGAAGTGCAAAGAAACATTAAAACTGAATTAACCAGCCACTTGAGTATTTTCCCCCCCAATATGGGGGAAATTGTTGGGTGACGTAGAGACTTGTATTCATCCTGTCTCCTTGTTCCAGGACAGTGACCATGTTTAAGGGAAAGGGCTACAGGCAAGAAGTTCCTAATCTTCCTAATCTACATTCTTATTTTCTGGAATAACTCTTTGAGGGGATGTACACCACTGGAGCAATTTAGAGCAGCTCTCTGGATCAGAGTACTGCAAAGGTGGCTTAAGTGCATGATTCCCTTTTAAATTTCATGAATTTATTGTTGTTCAAGGGTGGGATTTTCAAAAGAGTGTAAGTACCTTAAAAGCACAAATACCATTGACTTTGAGTGGAATTTGTACTCCTAAGTAATTTATGCACCTTTGAAAATTTCATCCAAGACCAGCAGTGCAGACAACTACTTATCTAATTTTTTTTTGGGGGGGGGGGGAGGTGGAATCCCTTCCTGTTAGTTCTTTTGTTAGTTCTTCTAATCCTTTTAATTATCTATCTTTTCTGGATTTCTTCAGCTTCCCCTTATGTATCATTGCTCAATATATTATGACTAGTGTCACCAGGTGCTTTTGTGAGAAGTAGTCTTCCAAGTTTTTTTTGTTTAGCATGCAAGCAAATGTTCAGTCTTGGGAAGATAGATTATGCTGGGCTGTGTAGTAGAGCTGTACAAGCAGCAGAAGAGTTGGTTCTTTGCCTTGGTCTCTGATTGGAGTCTGTTCTTGAGACCGAGTCTTGAGACTGGTAACTGGGCATTGGTGTTGGGCAAATAGTCTTGAAAGAAGAGATTGTCTGTATTGCTGTTAATGACCACCTTGGTTCCAGGATTGGAGTATAGTTGTAAATAAAATAAGTTACACTTGGAACATAGCAAGACTCTGAATCAGTGATTTCCTTTCCACTAAGATGTTGACCTACCAGGCTCCAATATTAGTGGGAGTGTAGGATGGGGACTATATCTATAGATCAATGTAGCCATGTCACCATCCTCACCCTATCTATATAATTAATGAGCCTCCTTTTCCATACCAGTTAGCTATATGATTTAACTTTGATCTTTAAGGCCCTGTCACTAACAACTGATTTTTTTCCCACAGTGACATCATGCAATGGCTTGAATTGATATTAGTGCATATTAAAACTAAAGAGAGACACTTGTATTAAAGAACCACTGGAGCAAGAGGGAGGGGGGCAAGCAATGTCTTACAGTTGGTGGATTTTGAAAAGGTGGTTCAGAATTACGGCTGTCAAATCTATTAAAAAATTAATTTAAAATATTGTGATTAACCGGAGGTTTGATCACACTATTAAATAATAATACAATACCATTTATTTAACTATTTTTGGATATTTTCTATATTTTCAAATACATTGATTTCAATTAATACACAGAATACAAAGTGTACAGTGATCACTTTATATTATTTTTATTACAAATATCTGCACTTTATAAAAGAAATAGTATTTTTCAATGCTCCTCATACAAGTACTGTAGTGTAATCTCTTTATCATGTAAGTGGGGAATTACAGGTAGGACCCTGTAAATGTAAACAAACTTGTTTGTCTTAGTGACTGGCTGAAGTAGGACTGAGTGCACTTTGTTTTATTTTTAAGTGCAGTTATGTAACGAAAACAAATCTACATTTGTACATGTTAGAGGGCTTATTCCTTCACCCTCCCACTTCCCTGGTCCTTCTTGCATGAACAGAGAGCAACAATACCCAAAGTCCGAAGGTGCAAACAATTCAATGTTTATTGGGGTGAACTTCCAGCAAGCTTAAATCGAAGTTCCTTTTTCCTTATTTTTGAATCCCCACTTACTTCCGGTTTGCCCCTAATTTATATAGTAATATCCTCAGCTTTACCTTAACCAATCATTTTACTGAAATTTACCTAACCAATCCTAACATACTGTAACATGATTAGCTAACCAATTATATCTCACCCCCTTAATTAGTTTACACCCAGCAAAATTAATTGTTTCTGTCTGCTGCATAATTAGAGAACCAGACAGATTAACAATAGGAAAGTGGGGGCCACAAAAATAAAACATACAGAAATGAGAGTTTCACAACCACAACTATTGAGAAGTGATTTCTTGCCAGACAGGATGCTATCAAACTAAGTTTTCTTTAATATCTTTATCTGGTGGTGTTGGGCATTATCAGGACAGCCCAATAGCATCTTATTTCAATGTGACTGGTTTGGAATGTGACCATACGCTTCCCAGTTTATGGCTGCCCCTGCTGCTTAGCCAAAGGCCTTAGCCTAAGAACCAGGCCTCAGACTAGCCTAGTGAGAGAAGGCCCTTACACTGGCAGACTGTGATTTTGATTCTTTCTTTTGTACCTCTGTAACTAGCTAAGTGATAAAAATACACCTAAATTCTTAAAGTATAGGCCTTTACAGACAGGCCTGAATATCTATATCCTAACAGTACAGTGGTTTAGGGATGCCCTGAATTGCTCTCATACAGTAAATCTATTCTCTGTAGTTTGTATGTCAAACAAGGACATTTTTAATAGCCTTGCCCTCGTAGAATTTGATAAACTTGCAACATTTTAAAAACATACTGAATGGGATCAATTATGTTTGTTGTATACAAAGGGGAAAAATATCTTTCCTGTCCCCTGCAGCAATTTTCTGTCTGATACCTTTTAAGCATGAGATTTGATTACTTGTAGTTAAGCTAAGATATAAGTAATGTTATTATAAAGTTATCCAAATATTCTTAAAGTCAGGCTCTGGTACTCGATGAAGAAATGAAGAGGCGGGTGTTTTGGTTTTGTTTCCCAAAAATACTTACAAGAAACTTAAGACTGACAGCTTAGCTTTGAAATTTGAGACAATATAAAAGAAAGAGGTCAATCTCTCTTTTTTTAAAAAAAAATACTCTCATTTTAAACATGCAGCCTTCCATTTCTAATCCAAGCACAAGCCTAATTTTGGCATTCTCTTAGGATATGTACATCCTGCTGTGGCTAACCATTTCTGTTGCCTATCTTTGGATTTTTCTAATCTCTTTCAAAAAGTGAAGTGACCAAAACTGAACCCAGGACTGTGAGAATGCCCTGACTGATAACATATTCTCTATCCCTTTTTATTAATGAACCAAAGCACTGAAGTGAATCTTGAAATGAAGAACTTTGCCTGTGCAGTATGAACAGGATTTTTCAGTGTGATATCCATTGTGATAGCAAAGCCTATTTTCTCAGAGTATTGTGTAAGTTTCAGTATAGTCTCATATATAGACTTTTTTTAATCAGTTTAAATTTTCCAGGTTGAAGAAATTTATGGAGGAGTTGGACAATGGGGAGGGTGTCAGACAATTTTTTTTAATGACAGTAGATGTTGAGATTCAAAAATGTAAAGCTTCATAACCATTAAAACACACATTGTCAACATCTTATGTCAAAAATTGCCTTAAATCAAATTCTAATAAATTCTAAAGCTGCATTTTTTTTCCTTTGCCTGCCGTACATTTTGATTATCGATGGAAATATTTTTTCAAAGGTTTGTATGTGGATGGTGAAATCAAGGTTTATCAACATTTACCAATAAAAATCTAATCCTTCCAAGCCTACTCATATATAAATGTAGGAGTGTAAGGGAGTTAGGCACCCAAATCCCATTGAATTTCCCCACAAATATCCAGTTTAAATGTGGTCTGTCAGTATGCTGTCCAACAACCCATAGCATTTAATTCCATAGACTATTTTGAGAAATTGTATCTTCCACTTTAGATTCATCAACTTGCTGTTCATTTCCTTTCAAGTCAGTAATAAATATATTAGATAGCACTAGTTAAAAATTCCCCAGCACCAGACAGTATGAGATTCATTGTGGAGGTGGAGAATGCAAGCTAAAATATCTAATCCAACAAAGATCTGTTTGAGAGAGATTGAGCATCTTCAACACCTATTGTCTTCATTGAGAATTGTGGGCTCTGAGTTATTTCTTGGCTTTTGACTCCTACAGGATCATTCCTCTCAATCTACCATGGGCCAAATGTGAGACAAAAATTTTAAAGACCCAAAATGAGGGGTATAGAAAAATCATTCAGGCAGGAAACTTAAAAGTAATGGGATTCATGCCTTTGATGTAAATAATCCTGTTTGATGAGTGAGCAAGAGCCTTGGTTCCACCCCTACCAAAACACAGGAATATGTTTTGTGCAGCTTTCTTTCCCCCCATGGAATAAGGGAGAAGAGGGACTGAACTGTGTCCTGGAGCAGTGTCAAGTATGCACAGCCTCTTACTCAGGCTAGACTGCAAGAGTACAATGTAATTTGTATTACTGTATGTCTGGTGGCCACAGCAGAGAGACTGATCATCTTGGTATGCTCAGAAGACATTTCTTTTTGAAGACCAGGGTTCATTCAGCTGCTTGTGGTGCTGGATTTTAGGTGTCACTGGAAAATCTCTCAGACACCTTTGATAAAAGACCAAAAAAACCCTTAGGGATTTATTTTCCCCTCTGTTCTTAGTTTTTTGTTTAAACATAAAACAATACAGGCATTTTGTCTTGTGAATAACATGTAAATTGTGTGGCTAGTGGCTAGAAGAGCTGCTCACACAGTTTCTTTTCAGCTTGGTCACTCATTTTTGTCTCTAGGCAAGTCAATCCTTCACTTAGGCTGAGGTTTTTGAAAGCTGCCTAAGGGATTTGGATGCTCAATTCCTATTAAAGTTAACTGGCCTTGGGCCTCTAAATCCCTGAGGAGACTCTGAGAATCTCAGCCTTAGTCTTTCTACCCTTCCACGTTTCCCATGTGGAAAATAGGGCTAATATCTACCTCACTGGAGATTTGTGACACTTTTATTGATTGTAGAACTAAAACCCTTTCTCCATATGAACCTTTAGAAACTGCATTTGGCACAAGGAACTGTGAGGGGCTGGGAAAGAAAAATCCTCATCTCTAGGCTCTGACTCCACTACTGCTCCAATCTTCTGTGTTCCCAAACCCATCTGTGTAAGGATCCCTACAGAGCTGGGCTCTGTTCCCCTCTCAGCAGTGGAACCATGCTGGGACCTTCCAGGACAGCTGAGAAAAGAGCAGGATTTTCCTCTGAACGTTTTGAGATCCTCAGAGAATACTGTACCAAAGGCCAAATAATTTATTATTCACTGTGATTATATATACATAATTAGGATGGGAAATTACAATCTCTGTTTCTTGGAAATCTAATCCTGAAATAGCAATTACATTGCTTTGCAATATTCAGTACACATGGGAAACAAATTATGCATTTACTCAGGATAGTATCAGTGGAGCCATTTTAAATCCCTCTGATAAACGTGATTATTCATTGGCTGGCTGAACAGAGTGTAAAGCCCCTTGTACATAGGTAATATAGCTCTGAAAATACTCTAATCTGGATAAATTTAACTGTGTATAAAAATGCTGGACATGTAAGTATCATAGACTCATAGACTTTAAGGTCAGAAGGGACCATCACGATCATCTAGTCCAGGAATGGCCAACCTGAGCCAGAGAAGGAGCGAGAATTTACCAATGTACATTGCCAAGGAGCCACAGTAATACATCAGCAGCCCCCTATCAGCTTCCCTGTCCCCAGTCCCAGTGGCTCCCGCCACCAGCAGCCCTGCCAATCAGTGCCTCCCTGCACCTCCCAATCAGCTGTTTTGTGGCATGCAGGAGGCTCTGGGGGGCAGCGAGGAGTGAGGAGCAGGAGGAGCGAGGGCATGGCAGGCTCAGGGGAGGGAGCAGGAAGGGGTGGAGTGGGGGCAGGGCCTGTGGCAGAGCCAGGGGTTGAGCAGTGAGCCACCCCCGGCACATTGGAAAATTGGCACCTGTAGCTCCAGCCCCGGAGTCAGTGCCTATACAAGGAGCTGCATATTAACTTCTGAAGAGCCGCATGTGGATCCAGAGCCACAGGTTGGCCACCCCATCTAGTCTGACCTCCTGCACTTTGCAGGCCACAGAATCTCACCCACCCACTCCTGAAAGAGACCCACTAACTTCTGGCTGAATACTAAAATCCTCAAATCATGGTTTAAAGACTTCAAGTTACAAATAATTCACTGTTTACACTAATTTAAACCTATTGCACCAGTCTAAGTAAGTGTATATCTAGACTTCAATTGTGCAGTGTGATTGCAGCTCAAGCTGACATACCTGAGCATGACTGCAATCTAGGCAGACCCTAAAATTGTCTTTTGAATCAATTTAGTTAAATTAGTGAAGACCCTTGTGTGAACACAGCTTATATTAGGTCCTTGGTCCACGATAGTCTGAATTTGATGACCTCCTGGGCATGCTGCTAAAGTAATCTGTGCCACCAGAATTTTGGAGAAGGCTCAGGGTTTACTTCTGAGACTATCAAGAAGCACAAGGGAGTTTTTTGTAAGTGGATGGCTGAATTCCGATTGAATTAATTATTTAATGTGCTGAAACTTAATTGTATTGTTAAAGGTGAGTTAAGGTTGCTAGAGCCTTAGAAGAATGTTTATTTTGATTTAAATGATTGAGGACAAACTATTGGTTTAGCTTTACAAGGTAACTAACTGAATTAAGCTAAATTGATATGATGCAATTGTAAACAGTGTGCGCATACAGGAGTTTGCACCGATATAACTAAATTGGTTTTAAAAATTCTCCAGACAATAGAGGAAATAAGCAGGTGGCTCCAAACAATGGAAAGCCTGCGAGCAGAGAGGGATTCCCTGCGGGCCCAGCTGAGGAGAAAGCTGGGCCGGTAGGACAAACAACACCCCGCCTACCCCCGGTGGAGGGGTTCTTGAGGTAGGGGGTGTGTAGCAGAGTGGATCCCTGCTCCAGCCCTGAAGGGGTTAGAAACAGCCCTGGGAAGGGGCCAAGACTCAAGAAAGCAGCCTTTATGCTGGGCTGATTGGGGAAGTGGCTGCAGCTGGGGCCATGCCCCAAACTGAGCCACAGCTGGCTCCTATAAAAGGCCAGGGAAGGCAGAAGTATGGACAATCTCTCTCTGCCTTCAGAGAGAGAAGGGCCTGGCTGCAGGGAGCTAGAGACCAGACACCTGAGTGAAGCAGGGCTGGGGAAAGGCTGAGGAGCTCCAGCCTGGAAAGCCCCAGGCTGCGGCCTAGCGAAGAGCTAACAGGTACTGGGGGTTGCAGAGGGCAGCCCAGGGGTAGGCCAAAGCAGCAGGTCCAAACCCTCCTTGCCAGTGATGAGTAGGCTGATACTGCAGTCTGCCCCAGGGCGTGGGGCTAGACTATGACTGGCAGTAGCCGTATACTGAGGCAAGGTGGGGATAGAGGGTGGGAGTTCCCCAAGGAGGGGAGACCCTAAGAGAAAGGGGTTACTGCTGGGGGGGCAGCACCCCATGTAAAAGGGCACCAGGGTCCAGGGAGGGACTCGGGCCAGAGGACAGGCGGATCACTGGCCTGCAGAGGGTGCTCTGTGCTGGAAAACGAGCTAATTCCCAGAGTCACCAGCAGGAGGTGCCGCAAGTGTGAGTCCGACTCATCTACAAGCACCTTTTACTGATGCAATGTATATCCAATTTAGTAACTTATTGCATAATGGAATAGTATTCCTGTCTTCAATTTCCTATGACTGTGTATTTTTCTTATTTGCTTCAATTAAACCAGGTTGATATTAGTTCTATTTTAAGTTTCAGTGAAATGTGTCAAATATAAGCTTAGATGGGGAGGGGGGGATAACTTTTTGTTTTACCTCTTCTGATTTGTCTGGTCATGTATGAAGCATGGATTTGTCCAAGCTGCAAAATTCAACTCAAGATCTGAACCATACCAAAGTTTCGAGACTGGGGCGGGGTGATGTTCATATCCAAAATTTTTATTTGGTCCATTAGAGATGGGACCAGCTGTGAAATTCAGATACAAATTTTGAAGTTCAGGGTTCTTTAGATGGAGGATTTTTAGTTTAGGTAAAGCTCTAGATCTGGAGTATTTCTTTACTGGAGCAAAGCATTTCAAAATGTGTCGAGCTTAAAGGAGGTTTGTTTAGTGCAAGTACTGCACAGAAGTGAAAGGACTGAAGAGGTGGTTCCATTAAGACACAGGCTTGAGTTTAGGACACTATATGGTTTCATAGCTTTTAAGACGAGAAGGAACCATTTTGAATATCCAGTCTGACTTCCTGTATCTAGGGGGAGGTATAGCTTAGTGGATTGAGCATTAGTCTGCTAACCCCAGGGTTGTGAGTTCAATCCTTGAGGGGGCCATTTAGGGGTCTGGGGCAAAAACTTGTCTGGGGATTGGTCCTGCTCTAAGCAGAAAGTTGGACTAGATGATCTTTTGAGGTCCCTTCTAACCCTGATATTCTGTTCTAAACACAGGCCAAAGAACCTCAGCCAATAGCTTCTGCATAAAGCCCATACCTTCTGTTTGAACTACAGCATATTTTATTTAAAAAAAACACTACCACCAAAGCTAACCTAGTTAATTAAAAAAAAATCAAGACTTCAAGTGATGGAGAATCTACCACATCCTGTGGTAAGTTGTTCCAGTGATTAATTATTCTCTCTGTTAAATCTTTTGCCTTATTTCTTGTCTGAATTTGTCTAACTTTGGCTTCTAACCTTGGAGCTTTCATCTGCTAGATTAAACAGACATCCACTATTAGGAATCTCTTCCTATTCACAATACCCCCAAGTAAAAATTGTATCCCAGAACTCCCAGGGCATAGAAAATGTGTCCACTGCACTTTGCCTTAGGACTGTTCTATGTGCACTCTGCATCTTTTTCTGACTCCTCTGAACATCCAGCACTTGGAGTGATGATAACAGAAAGTAGTTCCTGTGTTCTCTTGAGTCAAATTTTGCCCTACCACCCTGTGGACCACATGTGAGCCAGTTACAATCTGGTCCACAGTAGATTACTTGCAAAAACAATTTCATATTTCTAAGTTGAATCAAAGTGCATGGAAGCTATTTTTGCCACTTATTTGAAATGAATGAAGCTGACAGCAACAGTTCCTATGCCTGAAAGATGCTGTTTCTAACCTTAGTCACTGGGGATATTTTTCCTCTTTAAAATTAAAACATGTAATTAAAATGCAAATCAGTGCCATAATGATATAATATTGTACAAGTTAGTTTGAACTGGGCTGCTTAAATGGTGGGGTAGAGGTGTATATAATAAACTATAAATAGTGAGTAGTGCATTCCAATTACAGAAGACTGTCAATTCCACTCCTACTGCAGTAGTTACAACTCATTGTGGAAATACATAGTTCCTCTTCTGGTGTTTTTGTATGATGTGTGTAAATGGCTATTCTGGGAGCAGATGACTTGGGATGAGAGGAAAAGGAGCCCTAAAAATTTTATAAAAAACAGAGAATTTCTAATGGAAAGGGGGGAGGGAATAAAATGTCACCAGTAGTCTACTCCTTAGTTGGGTTTCATCAGTAAAGAAGTGTCTGCAAGGATGTTTGCAAAATAAGTACAGTCATACATAATGGCCAACATTTTCAAACTTGGATATCTACGTTAGGTACTGAGGATGGGATCCATGAAGGGACATAGTCATTGCTATGCTGAGTGACATAATGCCTAACTTTTGGGTGCCTAGAATATTACAGGAATAACACTGCACTCCACAAAATTAGGTACTGAGGCTCCCTGAATAATACATGGGAGAGATAGGACCCTATGTATGTGATCTACAAAAGCCAGCATGCTATGCAGCTCCCTGCCAAAGGTAGCCAATGGGAGATGCTGACAAGAGGGGTGTGTGCTAAACCCTGCTCCTCTGTTGGAGACAGACACCTATGTCAGCATAGTGATCCATGAAAGGGAATCCACTTACTGGAATCAGGTGGCTTAGGTGCCTAAGCTGCTTTTTGAGGGAATGAGTTAGGTGTATGCCTCCTCTGCACAAAACAGCAAGAGGAGGAGGTGGTGGTGGAATACTGCCCTTATAAGCTTTATCCCAGAATGAAGGGTAAATTAAAGGAGGAAATGTCCTGTTTTTCCAGTGACACACTCCAAAATGTTCATGGAGAGGACTAAATTATATCAGATTAGACAGCATTTGATTTTCTTAGTTTCACCTGTGGATTTGTCCATATCCTTATAAACAACACTTGAAAACATATTTACATTTCTCTTCTTCTCTGCCATTATTTAATGCTGTAGTTATAGCATTGATTTGAATGGAGCTATGCCAGTTCATACGAGCTGAGCTTTTAGCCCATACTACTTAATGCTGCATGATGGTATACAAAACAAAATTGTATTAGTTTAAAATAAAGAAACTACATTCCCCATTAAAAAACAAAATTATTTCATAGGCCAAAAAAAAAAATCTTCCCCTGGTGTACAGTTAATTACACAAGAAGTTAGGGCTTTGTTATGTTATTTTTATAAAACAATTGCCAGTTTTTCTTTTTAAACTTGTAAAGCCAAAAAAACCCAAACCCCACAACCAGGAAAATTGCTTTAATCAGTTAGTTGTACTTTATGCCAATTAACATGCTGTACTTGACATTCAGTGAAATGCTGAATGTGACATTTATCTGAAATTCATGCGTACTGAAGATGTTCCACTGCTTTATATTATTGCATGGTATTTATATTTTCTATGGTAACATAAACATACGGAGAAAATCCAAGTAAACCTGCAGTGTAAATTGCAGTGATATACAATATACACCACTTGGAGTAAATAAAGGCAGGATTGGGGAGCATGGGGAGTAGGTAGGGGAAAGAGAATCTGATCCTCATGGTTATAGCAGTCCCAAATGGAGCAAGGAGTCAGAGACAGGACAAGACGTACAGCACATGTGCTTTCTGCTGGGTGTCTGCCTGTTGTAGTATTCTAGGATGCCTTTTTTGGGATGAGGTCAAGGACTCAGGATTGGAAGAAAGAGAAAAGTTCATTGTGTGGGTGAGGGACTTGAAATAGAATTTGCCCTCAAAGGCAGTGCTT
The DNA here is from genome assembly GCF_020497125.1 of Mauremys mutica. NCBI lineage: Eukaryota > Metazoa > Chordata > Testudines > Geoemydidae > Mauremys > Mauremys mutica. The sequence continues at coordinate 125,965,954 of NC_059073.1, read as the reverse complement.
GGGTGTAAGGAAGAGCCTGAGATCTCAAGCCTGTGGTGGAAGGGGGCATTTTGATGGCTATGTGCTTCACTTACCCTTAATACATTTTCCAGAAGTGATGTTTTACTATCATCGTCTTTTCTAAAATAGGCTCTCATGCTGCCATAATGATGTTTCTGTGACCATACTGTAAAGTCAAATAAACACAGTATCTCCTTGATCTCTTAGATCATGACTGAAAGTGGAAAGACTCCCATTGACTTCAGTGGGCTTTGGATCAGACCCCTAGAACTTCCACTTATATAACAGTTCCAAATACCGATTCCTGTTGAGTAAGTAGTCTATAATGAATAACATTCAAATAATGTACCCTCTTTCTGTTCACAAACTGTCTGCAAGCAGATTACAATTTTCTTGTATTTATTTGCCCACAAATATTTGCTGAATAATTCTTGGACTGTAGCTTGTTCTTTATAGTATTTGAAAAAAGTGTAGTGCGTTGACGAGTTTTAATTGGATATCAATCTCTTGGCATTGTTTCTATTCTTGATTGCATGAGCATAACTCATAGAATCAGCGGTTTCAAGCTAGTACGTGGGATTACAGATTTTAAAAAAATTGCTTTTCATTAATATTATTTAACTGCTTAAAACTTGTTTCCATGACATCCCTGCCAGTAGACTCATTCATTAAAATATGTGCAGAAACTGAATACAGTCTAAATCAATTCAATCTGTCTCTTTCCCTGATGAGTGAATATGGGGGTTGCAGGGAGGATAGGTATACATCCAGCTCTGAATTTGGGCGCACAGAGAAGAGACAATAGACTCATCAGGAATGCTCTGTTAGTTGAAACGGTAATATAATTATATCTGATATCTAGAATCAATAAGACACTGAAATACAAAAATCCCTTTTGAATGTTAGTGGGCAAGTCTCATCAACACAGAGCCTATTATGTGTTCTCAATTCTCAAGGTAATTTATAGAAATGGCTAATTCTTTGATACCCTTCTCTGCTCAGTCTTTGGAGTTCCATTGATCAGAAAGTAAATCTCTCTCTCTCTCTCTCTTTCTCTGAGATAGTTTGGTCTATGCTGCCTTCAATATAGGCCAATTCCCTAAATGCCATGACTGTCCCATTGTTATTTTCAGGTTTCCATGCCATTTCTGGTGCCAGCTGAAAAGCAGAAGACATGGCAAGAAAAAGAACTACAGGAAGTGTCATGAGGAAACTTGTTTTAATTTGGGGCCCATTTTACAGATTCAAGAGATTCCCCTACTGTCAGATACAGTTTGAATAAGCTTCTCAAGTTGAGACATTTTGTGACTTAAGGACAAAGTTTTCAAATGTGATTAGTGAATTTGGGTGCCTCTGTTTTTGGATTTTTGCCAACTTAAGACACCCTTAAAGAGACCTGATTTTCAGAGAGAAGTTGCCCAGCACTTTCTGAAAAATAGGTCCCTCTAAAGTAACTTAAGATTGGAACCCAAAAATCACAAGTCGCATTTGAAATTTTAGATCTGAATCTAAAGCCTGCACTGGAGGTGGTAGAAACTGTTGTAATGAAAGATCCTGGGAGGAATTATTGGTGACTCTGGAAGAACTCCTTCTGAAGACTCACAGAACTCCTTGGTGAATTTGTACTTCTTGGGATGATCTTGCCTTCTCTTACCCCTAATGCCACTATCTCCTTACTAGCCATATTATGCTCAGCCCTTGCATACGAACACAAGGGAGAGGAAACTCTCCTTAGACCCTCTTTCCACCTTCCTCACCACCAAGCTGCATATCTTGCATATCACCAAAATCTTGTCCTGAGTCTTCACACATTGTGAGGTTTGCTCATGCCTAGTTTCATCATACCAGAAGTAGCCACCCTACAATTCAGGAGAGCTCTACAGCTGAACCTCTCAAACCCTGGGGCGGTTTAATATTTACGGGAACACATTTTCCCATCTCTGTTAAATTCCATAGTGAGAACAAGTGACCACATTAAGATGAATGATCCAATTCTTTACAAAACAAATCTGAAATGTGATTGATTTGTATTAATTGGTTTATTGAACAATGTAAATAACATCAAGTACCCGGTTTAAATAAAGTTGTTTATGGTAGAAAAACCGCCAGAGTCTAAAAATAAAGTATCAGAGTGTGATGCACATTGGTAAAGTGAAAACCTTAAAACACAGTATTTGGCTCATTTTGGGAGGTATAGAGCACCATTGACTTCAGTGGGAGTTCTGGGTGTTCATCACCTCTGATATCAAGAAACTTCAAATTGAATATTTAAACAAGCCCCTGAAATTTCCTGCCACTTCCAATAACTAGCTCTGCATTTTAATTACATACAATGAGTTTTAAACACCTGTTGTAGTCACTAAGGCCCCCATTTAGCAAAAACTTAACTGTGGTATGTGGAAAACAGTATTGAAATTGTAGAGCTACCACTTTAAATGGTCAGGGGTTTCCTGGTCCTGCTTGCAGGCTAAGTGGTTCTGTAGGGAAGTGTGCAGTCAGAGTTAGTCAGCAGACAGACAGCCTAAAATAAGGTGGGGTGAGTTGTTCTTCACTGTTTTAGCAGCAGCTTGCTTTGTCACTCTTTTGGATTCTTGTGTGCTGTCGTTCTGAATTCTAAGAATAGAAGTACTGTTGTGCTGCAAAATTCCAGTAAGAGTATTTGATGTATTTCAAATATGTATGCCACAAACATAATATTAAGCATGTGCTTAAATCTCACTGAGGTTAACTCTCTAATACTGGTTCACAGCTGTTTAGAATCTCCAGACAGGTGCAAAGCCAGGGAAGAGTACAGGAGAATCTATCTTAACATCTCTAAACTTACCTGGATAGAACATTGCACATTTTGCTTAAGAATGCCTTTGAAGAATTGGGCCATATCCTTAGCTGATGTAAATGGGCATAGGACCACTGATTTGGAAACTGAACAGCCTTATTGAAAGTAGAACACAAAGGATGTCAAAGGTGTAGTCCAATGGAGTTGGGGCTACAAGGAGCAGATTGTGGTTCCCTAATTCAAGGCCACTGAGCCCCAGCAAGAATTAGGGCTGCACAGGGGAAGTAACTAGTTTCTATACCATTTTCTTTCCCTCAGTATTGGATGGTCTTTCTAGAAGATCTGCTGTAGCTCAAAAAGAATGTATGGTATGGACTTGATCCAAAAATTCCTGGGTGAGGTTCTACGGTCTGCGTTGTGCAGGACAGTCAGACTAAATTATTGTAATGGTCCCTTCTGGCCTTAAAATCTATAAAAACTCCATGCCTGGAACCTTTTTAGAAGATGTTTCTTCAGGGGTTAGTTGTTTTTCTGCCAGTCACAAAAGCAAATCAACTGAAAACAGTGGGCAATAACTCCCCAGAGGTTTTAGCATCCCAGGAGGGAAAAAAGATAAACCTTTTATTATTAGCTTCCCTTTAAACCACCTTCTCATTACCTGTGCAGCCCCTCAGAGCAGCCATGTGATCATCTGGGATATGTTAACCCTTTACAAGTTGCAACAGCTTTACCTTGTCACAAAGCATTTTGATATCAGCACAGCTGCAGATTGTGACAGGACAAGGTTCCACTGAAGTTTTTCCGACCAGCTCTGCTGTCACACCCTCTTCCCTTCTCCCCTTCCCATCCATAACTCCTTTGCTTTCCTCTATTTCCTTCAATGTTTAAATTATAGAGATAATAAGCTTTGGATTTTGGCTGATACCACTATCTGTATAACTATTATCCTTTTATACAATTCTATAAGGACCTTAGCAGGTCACCATGTAACCAAAGGTGACATTTTCAGTTGTGGGATACATTATCATTAGCTGATCCCAACTATATGTAATAAGAACATAAGAATGGCCATACTGGTCAGACCAAAGGTCCATCCAGCCCAGTATCTTGTCTACCGACAGTGGCCAATGCCAGGTGCCCCAGAGGGAGTGAACCTAACAGGTAATGATCAAGTGATCTCTCTCCTGCCATCCATCTCCACCCTCCACTATTCCTTACCCATCATGGCTAATAGCCATTAATGGACTTAACCTCCATGAATTTGTCTAGTTCTCTTTTAAATCCTGTTATAGTTCTAGCCTTCACAACCTCCTCAGGCAAGGAGTTCCGCAGGTTGACTGTGTGCTGTGTGTGAAGAAGAACTTCCTTTTATTTGTTTTAAACCTGTTGCCCATTAATTTCATTTGGTGGCTCCTAGTTCTTATATTATGGGAACAAGTAAATAACTTTTCCTTATTCACTTTCTCCTCCACACCACTCATGATTTTATATACCTCTATCATATCCCCCTTAGTCGTCTCTTTTCCAAGCTGAAAAGTCCTAGCCTCTTTAATCTCTTCTCATATGGGGCCTGTTCCAAACCCCTAATCATTTTAGTTGCCCTTCTCTGAACCTTTTCTAGTGCCAGTATATCCTTTTTTGAGATGAGGAGACCACATCTGTACACAGTATTCATGATGTGGGCGTACCATGGATTTATATAAGGGCAATAAGATATTCTCCGTCTTATTCTCTATCCCTTTTTTAATGATTCCATATGGTGTAATGGTCCATATTCTGCAATCAAGAATGCCAGTTTATTTTGTAAAATTCAGCATAAATCAATCAGAGCCAACTCAGTTGAATTTTAAATTCAAGTTGCCAGCTGGTCTCTCAAGGTGTCAATGGACTAATCCATACATTAAAAGTCAGGGACCTGATTTTTCACTCACTTACACCAGCTTTATACCAGTGTAACTGCATTGGCAATGGGAATTAGGGATCCAAATCGGTAGGGTAGTTTTGAAAATCTTAGCCTTAACCTTCTAGCCCCATCTATTGCAGTCATTGATAATTGAGATTAAATCTTCAACATGCTTTCTCAAACAGCATTGAAATACATTGTGACGTTCCCCTGGTGTTATCCAGACTGGTGAGCTGCTAGGTCACTCCAATCCTTGACTCTGGGAGCCAGCCTTACCCTGAGCTGCTGTGAGAACCCCCACTCCTGGGTTGTTCACGCACAGCCTCTGGCATGTAAGCTGCTCCCAGCTACTTGCAACCGAATGACATTAGCCAATATCTCCGGGCCCAGACACAACCCTAGGAACCTCCATCTTGCAGTGTCCAGGTATGCTCCCTGGACTCTGCAAGCTTATATGAGTTCGTCAATTTAACAAAGAAATTGATATGTACCAGGCTTGTTATCCCAAGGATGTCTGTGACATGCTTCAAACCAACCACGCTGCTTCAGGTAGAATAAACAAACAAATTCATTAACTATGAAAGATAGATTTTAAGTGATTATAAGTCAAAGCACAAGAAGTCAGATTTGGTCAAATGAAATAAAAGCAAAACGCATTCTAAGCTGATCTTAACACTTCCAGTGCCCTTACAAACTTAGATGCTTCTCACCACAGGCTGACTGGTTGCTCTTTAGCCAGGCTCTCCCCTTTGATCAGCACTTCAGTCACTTGGTGGTGATGTCTGTAGATGGAGGTGTGTGAGAGAGAGAGAGAGAGAGAGCACATGGCAAACATATTTCCCTTTTATCATACTCTTTTTTCCTTTTTGGCTTTGCCCCCCCCCACACCACAGAGTCAGGTGAGCATTACCTCATCACAGTCCCAAACTGACCAAAGGGAGGGGGTGACTCACTGGAGAGTCCAACAGATCCTTTGTTGTTGCCTAGGCCAGTGTCCTTTGTTTCTGTGAGGCTGGGCTGGGGTTGTCCCATACATGCCCGGATGAGGTGTGAACTGCCCCTCTGCTCTTAGGGAGTTTTTGCCTGGGCTTGCTTTAAGCCAAGAGGACCCATTTTCAGCCTCATAACTATATACATGAAAATACAACCTATAACATTACTATAACGAGTACTATAACATTACCATAACAACAATGATCAGTACTTCGTGAGCCTTCTGAAGACACCCAACATGACAAACTTTGCACAGATACCACACAATCATATAATAAGAATGAACATGGGGGTGTAGGGTGTTCCCATGAGGTACAGAACATCACATACATCTTATAGAAAAATCCTATAGAATGTCACAATAATATTTCTTTGAAAATTTTAAACCAACCAATAGAATTCTACAGCGTGTATATAATTCTCTAAGGGTCGGATCCTAACATGCTATATTAGCATGAAGTGACCCCAGTTTCCATCAGCTGAGGATCTGGCACAGTATGCTGGTTGAAAAAATTATATATGAATGATTGTATTCTCTATTAAATTCTAGGTGTTTTAAAGTAATCCTATTAGATTTCTATAGTACTTCATTGGTTTCACCACTGCATTCTGCAAGACTCTTCCAAAAGGAACAAGAAGTTATAAAAAGCTTAATAGAAATAGGGAAGAACACTCACCAAAAACAAATGTGTTATTTGTCAAACCCTGGACAAAACAGTTAATGGTCAGAGAAGTAGCCATAAAAAGAACATAGGATTCTGGTACTCTCTACGTGACACCTGGCAGGCTTGGGTAATTTTAGGCAGCCTAGAGTATTTTGCTACTATAATAAACTCTCTTATCTAATTTGAAACAGAAGCCAAAAGTACAGCACAGCTTCCAAATAGGGGCTAGTCTCTTGCAAGTAGATAGATGGTTCCATTTTCTCCTTTGCCTAAGCCTGCTCTTCTGTCTTTTATTTTTCCTGGGAGGGATGGTGGTTTGCAACTATAATGTAAAACTGCTGTCACAGATGATGCTCTGGAACCTAGGACCAACCCCCTGGGACCATAGCTCTTTGAGGCAGCTTGTACAGCATACTTTTAGTGCAAAATAAAACTGCACTTGAATCATATTGTGCTAGATTTTGTGTCTTTGCAGATGTATAAATCTTTTTCCCTCTGTTTAGAATATTTTCGAGACCTGTGTGACCCTATAATCTATACAGATTTCCTGCAAAAGAAAGGCACCAAATGGTTCACAGAAAGACAATGTGTTTCAGCTCTGGAAGGGCACAAAGTGCACACCTTCAACCAGGGCTCAACCAAGCTTGCTTATCACAGATGCTCAGTTCCTTTAATGATCATTTATCAATCCACAGGGAAGTTGTTCAGCCAGGTACAAGTTTTTAAAATAGGAAATTGTTTCCAATGACGACAGGGAACAGTAAATATGGATCCAAGCTGCACAGAGGTTTTTGGGGGTCCGAGGCAAAATCTGAAACTGAGAATTCCCCCTTTTTAAAAAAAATTACCACTAAGGGGTGGGGGATTGGAGATCAAGCCCACACCACATTCATCCTGTAGCAGTGGCTCAGCTCCTGCCTTGCAGGATTGAGGATAGCTCCCCTCTCAGGGCATTGCGACCCAAAGTGTGAGGTTACAGCATCATTCAATTTGGGATCCTTTTCAAACAGAGGGCTGGGGGAAACTACCCCCTTTGCCTCCCCGGTGGTCGTTATGGATTCAGACCTAATTTGACAACTAACTGTACACAAGGAATTATGCACACCCCTGTGTGTTACAGAAGAAGGCAATTATTCATTTTTGTTATGATAGTCCCGCCAGTCCCAAATGAGATCAGGGCCCCATTGACTAGGCAGCGTACAATCACAGAATAAGGGACAATCCTTGCCATAATTGACTAAAAGTCTAAATACACAAGACAGACAAAGGTTGGGAGTAAAAGAAAGGCACAGAGAAACATATAGAGCTGACTGGAAAACAGAATTTCCAACTTGCAGAAAATCTCAATTTAAAAAAATAAAGCCCAATTTGTGCTGAAAAATCAAATATTCAATTTTTTTATGGACCCTGAAATTCTGAAATATTTCATTTAGAAAATCTGCCACTGCCCAGGCAACAGGAACATTTAAGTGTTTCCAAAATAAAATATGCTCCCTGGAACCCACTGCTTCCCTGCACCTCACCTGTTGCGAATATTTCTCTTCCTGAGCTGCCCACCTGCCAGGCTGGATAGTTCCCTGGCTAGTAGCCCAGGGAGCCAGACAGCCCAGCAGCTTTCTCATTCTCTCCAGACACAATTTTGCACATTTTGCCTATACCATAAAAATAAAATGAACTTCCACATACAAATTGCAAAGTGTCTTACTATCATAAGAGGTAAATTGACAGTGATTCTGTAATCATTGAATTCCTAATACTATAGAGGGGCCAAATGACAACTCAACTTCTTGAAATCTTCCGCTGCCCCAACCAAACCTGATGGGGTATTGATGAAATTGGATGTGGATGTGGATCTGAATCACAAACACCTCTTTTTCTTAGCTGAGCTTTAGCAAAATCAAAACACAGCTGATCTGCAAACCCAAAGCCGTTCCATTATTGCTCATCTCCACTCAATAGGCTCATTAACCTCACTGGGACTTTTAAACGTACAATGCCTGCAGGGCTAGGCGAGTGTGGAAAGACTGATCAAATTACCTTCTGCTGCATAGACTAGAAGGGTTAGTGAAGCAGAGAGCAGAATTGCTTGTTTATCCAGTTGCTTCAGGGCTTGGATAAAGAGGAGGGAGAAGTTTTTGTTTTTGGTATCTGATAGAGGACTAATAAAAGCCTGAGTGATATGGCTCAGGGTTGTTTCTAATGTATCCCCTAAAACTGATCAAACTGCAGCTACTTGGAATGGCTAGACTTGCCTTCAAGGGACATGTGAAAGTACTGAAGCCATCAGAGCATCAAACATGGCTATAGATATTCCTTTTCATTGGCTTGACAGCTATAAGCATATCCCTCTGTTTATATGTAGCAAAGGCTTCTCTTTCTTTTTACTCTGTGGTCTTTCACACTGGACTTTATTCCAAGCTCAGATACATGGGGGCATATTGTCATGCTCAGTAGATTTATAGAAGTCTCCCATGGCTATTTGGCCCTTTTTGGCTCCATTAAGAGCGACTGTATACAGGTTTGTAAGTGGAGGCAAGTTAGGCCTAATCGTAACTTGCTTCATTTGTCATTTAAACAACTAAGATGGCTGTTTTGATAGTATTTTATGACCCTCTTCTGCCTAAATAAACAGTCGAGGGGGAAAGGTATCCAAAAAAGTCATCAGTTTTCTTCTTTGCAGGGTTGCATCATATGATGTACACATGTTGCATGGGATCAGCAGTCATGTGGAAGGGACATGGATTTGCCTTAACATCCGCATCATGGCCAGAGAGCCACATGAAAAGGCATGGGAGACCCCATAAATGTCAAGCCATCTGCTCCTCTTACAGAGATAGCAGTGTGCAAATGAATTGTGCTGCTAAAAGTATGCATGAATTATCTCCAAAACTTCTTCTGGCCTGGGAGGGGAATGTTAAGCAGCTGTTCAGTAACTCCTCACGTCATCCAGAAGACCTCCACCTACCACAGATGCTCAGCTGTTAATTGCTATAGAGGGAATTAGTGCAGCTATGGGATACCACAGAATCATGTTGTGTGGATGACCTCCTTGTCTGCAGAGCCCCCATCACCTCTTTCCAGTATAACTAGTTCCTATTTGTTCCCTTAATTTCCAAGTAATGAAGAATATCATTGGTTTATGAACTTCCTCTTGAGAGGCATGTGTAGAAAAGGTAGTTTAATGGACATGATCTCAAATTGGGTTTAAAATAAACACAGGTAAGCAAGCTAGGAAAGGTTCTAAATGACAAACAAGAGACACTCTATACGTTGCTATCCCATTCCTTTCTTAGCCCCAATGTTGTGTGCTAATACTCAAAAAATGGTTTCAAGTGCTGCCTTTGTAGGAGAAGCAGGGGCTTTAAAGGTACAGTATGCCAAGAGCAAGGGAGTTTCATCACAATAAGACACAAATTTATATAGAGCCAAATTATTGCTTTCCTGTTGTTGTTGTGGGGTTTTTTTGTTGTTGTTGTTGCACCGTGACATGTTTAAATAGATATCATTGACACAATAGGCTTCAATGGTTCCCTCAAGGCTTTCTTTACAGAGTTGAGATTTACTAGATGCTTATGAAATCTGTAGATTCTTCGGTCTTCTTTGCAAAATAGCTACAGCATTCTAGAAACAATGCCACATCCATTGCAGTATGATATTGTAAGGCATAGGTAGAACTGGTTGAATACCACATTTATCACTAGTAGACATTCCACTGCAGATCTTGCATTCATCTCTCTCCTGTTGTACAGCTTTTTAATCAACAAAGGGGTTTGTCAAAAAATTTTTTTTTATTAAAATAGTTGGGTTTACATAAAACTTGATCATTTAGGGTTTGGGGTTTTCAGTTTTTTGACAAATATAAAAATGTTCATCTTTGTGTAAAAAAAAAAAGTGTGTGGGGGGAGGGGGGTGGAAGATGGAGGGGGACATGATTCCTGTCCAGATCTAGAGGTAGAGTTTGCTATAGTTGTTCTAGTACTTTCATTCAGATTGGCAACATCTCTGAGATGGTACTTAACTTCATATGATTCACTATAATTCTGAAAATATTCTAAAAAGCTTTTTTAAAGCTATAAAATTGCAAATACTCATTAGAAACTGAGGTCATTATACATGAAAAGACCTAACTTACTAGCTACACGTAACATAGAAGAGGTGGGTTTTGAGCTATTTCTTTAAAAACAGTGGTGAATCAATAAAGTAGAGTAAAGTAGACATGTTTTTCAATAAGCTGCTGGAGAAATCCAAAAGATGAGAGGAAGAAGGGAACAGAAGGGAGCCAGAATAGGCAAAGCACAGGAAGTATATTTGCTTTACAATACTTATCATGCCCAGAACTCATCACTGCTAGCATTTACAGCCTAAGTGAATACCACATTTATCACTAGTAGACATTCCACTGCAGATCTTGCATTCATCTCTCTCCTGTTGTACCCCACTCGCTTCCTACCACACAAGAAGTCCCCACAGAGTGGGGGTTTGTGAGATTACCCAGGATTCAATCTGGACTGCTGAATACCTGTGTCTCCTCAGTTCTCCAACTTGAGATGCCTTTTACACTGCTTTACTGGGGAACAGCCACTCCAGGCCAGTTAACACACAGCCTCCGGCATGTACCTTGCTCCCAGGTACACAGTATTGAGTGCTACTAGCTAGTCACTCGTGAATTACACTGCAGAAGAACACCAGCAGATTCTCTAGTTCCAGAGTTTCCACCAGAAATGTGCATCTTGTATTGCCCAGCATCTTGCTGAACAATGCAAGCACATATAAATCTGCCATTTCATCAATAGAAAATGGTATGCACCCGCTTTGTTATCCCAAATGGAGTTTCCCACCCACTTTAATCAAAACTCACTGGTTAAATAAAACAGTGAAACAAGTTTAACAACTACAGAAAGAAGAGAGAGATTTTAAATTATTATGAGTAATGAGACATAAAAGTATGAATTGGTTACCAAGAAAATAAAAAGATAAAATGCAAGCTCAGTGCCTAACTTAACAAGCAAAAATGGATTCAAAGCAATTATTTTCTCACCAGGTGCTTTACAGTCCACTGGCTGAGGTTCCTTTCAGCCAGGACTTCCCCCACCAAGTGCAGTTCTTTAAAGGTTTTGATGTCACGAGCAGAGATGAAGGAGGAGAGTGAGGTCAAACCTTTTTTCTCCCCTCTTTATAATTCAATTTCTTGTGCTAGAAACAGCCTTGCTAAGTCATTATTACAAACAGTCTCTTGGGGATGTGAGGCTTGAACTATCCTTATGAGGAAATGTTAATTTCTTGTTTCTGCCTTTCCTCGATCAGAGAATGGTTGCTTAGTTAAGCAATAGCCCACTTGGCTTTGTTGACACCTGTCTGAGGTGCCTGTGTGTCTTTGTCTCTGAAAAACTGGTTTGGGCCGGCCTTTCTAATTTTGGAACATGTTACAACAACGTTATAGAGTAGAATCTTATAACTTTACATACCACATTGCCACACATATTTTATCAGGACAATAGTTTTCAGCAGATTTTGAGTTTTCAAATGATACCTCACAAGGCTTACTTTGTACAGAATTTATCATGGTTTTGTAAAAGTGGTGAACATAATGATAGCGACTGTCACTGGATCTCCATCAGTTTAGGTGCTTACAGAGCTCTCTTCATTGTGGTATCCGAGCATTTCACATTTTTTAAATGAATTTACCTTCACAACAGCCTTGTATGGTAGCAAAGTGCTATTATCCCCATATTACCAAGGGGACGTGACTCACACAGAAAAATGCATGATAGAGCAGGGAATTGATCCCTGGTCTCCTTTAGTAGAGGCTAGTACCTTAACCACTGAGCTATCATTCCTTTCATGGGCTAGATACTGCATGCATGAGGGCATTCGCAAATCCTGCTCCCCTTTGTGCAGTGAGAGCACAACAGTTCTGTTTGGCCAAGGGGGAAAGATTTTCACGTAAGAACCAAAATCTATCCTCACCTATTGCTTCTACTGCCTTTCCTTGTATTTTGTGCCTGCAAAACCACATGCAAAACTTGGCCTTAGAATGACAAATAAAACCTTGACATTGATCTGATAGTCCCCCTCTTCTTAGACAATTTTACTCATAGGAAACCCAGTCCTACTCTATGCTGTCAATTCTGAACTAGAAAAATAAAAATCTTCCAAACAGGATGGGCCTTACATTGCATTTAAAGAACAGATGGCACCCTTGAAGCCCAGGCAGCAGATAATGTCCAAAAAGAAATCTGGATTCTTGTGTATGAACAGTCTCAGCAAAATGTGGGCTAGAGCTGTTTTAAAATTAAAAAACAAAAAATGTCCTCCCTGGCTCCCTTCATCAATTCTTTTCCTGGTGAGTTCTACTTTTTCTTAGATGAAATCCTTCTGACCAGTCCAATGTGGGCATAAACAGGCTAATTGTGTGCAACATCAGACTTTGGGAATCTTAACTCTCTGAAGTTTAGAATGTTGCAAATTAACTAGTTACTCACAGCTGTCCCCTCTTTGTCCTAATTATAACTGAACTCTCCAGTTTGAGTTCATCCTTGCCCAGCATGTTATCATTTGGTAGCTGGCCTTTAAATCTTGGAGAGACAGCCAGCTGCAGCTCTAAAGTGGCTATTTTGCAACTGGCTGCTAGAGGAAGTACTTTTCTTCCTTTCATTTGGTAAGTATTGTACCTCTTTTCATGTTTTCTCCTGACTTCTCCTTTCTCTCATTCCTAAATATCTGGTGCAACCTCACAGTACCTTTTGATTCAGGGGTTTAACAACCCTTTAACAACAGCGAAAGCAGCATGATTACAGGCAAGTATCCAGGGGTGAAATTATGGTGTTGTCACTATTCTATAGATCTGGTAGTCCAGCAATCTTTGCTTTACTACTGGTTTTACCAAAGACTTCGTGTGGCCTTCTTCAAATGAATTATCTTTCTTGTGTCTCACTTTCTCCACTTGTAAAGTGGGTTACAAACACATATTTGACTCGCAGGAGTGTTGTTGTAAGGCTTAACTGACTTGATGATTATGTATTTTTATTAAAGTAGCACCTAGAGTCCCTAAACATGGGCCCTCTTGTGCTAAGCATTGTACAAACACATTGTAAGACACAGTCTCTGCTCTGAAAAACGTAGTTTAAACAGACAAGACAGACAAAGGATCAGAGGAGAAAGAGGCCTAGAGAGATGAAGTATATATTGTAATGTGCTAAAGGATCCTGGTAGAGAAGGCATTATGGAACTGGAATGTATTAATTGTTATATAGTGCTTTAGACTTTAATCTCTATCTCTTTAAAATGTAACTGGCAAAATTCTTTTGTGGTATCAACTCTGGAACTGTGCCAGAGATTCACCCGAAGAGCTTGTTTTAAGAACTTCAATATAAACATGCTGTATGAATTAACTTTCAAAGAAAAATTGTCCTTCCATTTTTAGCAGTATCCTGGTGAGTTGTAAATTGCTCATCCTCTTCCTAGTGATAATTACAGAAGTTTTATTTATTGTTTATCTGAATTACCAATATCTCTGTACAGAATAAGGGAACTTAACCAAAAAACTTGAAAATAGGATAAACCAGGATGCCTGATGCATTTTGTGTTTGTGTTACAGTAATTATAAACTGCCTTCACTCAGATTTCACTATCTGTTAATATGTCCTGTTTAATTACAAAGTATAGAATTAATTACTAATTAGGTCATGTGTACATGAGCTCAAAGATATTTAAGTGAGAAGGATTTCTTTAATGGGAAGAAATTGTATTGTCCATATACACACATACAGTCTATACTCTGCATTTTCTTGGATTTTGTGTGCTGCTGATCACAAACAGCTCAGCACCTAGGTTAATAAATAGTGAACACTGGAAAGTTGTTTGAGGTAGGAGTCAAAAGCTGTGCCCAGTTTTCAAAAGTTGGGCATTTTATGAGCCCCCACGCTAAAACATGGCTAACTAACACAGCTGCGCAAGCAAGTCTTCCTCCTGACAGGGCTTTTTAATACTATTGGCTGAGTCAACTGAGCTACCACAATTGGGCGGTGGGGAGGGGAAGGAACCACAGCCTTTTCCCTTATCAAGACAGAGCCCTAGGAACTGCTCATGTACATAAGTGCCTGTAATGTTAGGGTCACCATTTGTTCCTTTCTACCCCTACTTTGGCTGTTCTAATGGAAATAGTTTAAAAAAAACTCATTCCAGAAAGCATGAAAGCACACTATCAGGCTGTGATTCTGTAAACACTTATGCACCTGCTTACCTTGAAGAATGTAAATAGTTCCATTACCACTTAGATGTGTAAGTGTTTATAGGATTAGGACCAAAGAAAACAAAAAAGAACAAAAGGATCTGGAAAAAACACTAAATGGAGAAATAACCTTCAATGAGAAGTGTGTGGAAAATATACTGAAAGCCACTTGTGAAAAATATTTGTAGTGTTTTTGTGGTTTGACAAGCTTCCTAATTTGAACACACCTAAAAGTGAAATTGCATGGTCCAAACTCTGCTCTCAGCTATGTTAGTGTCCATCAATTAAGTTATACCAGGCATTGTGTAAGATCCGTATCACCAAAAAGAGATTTAGATGCTGCGACAATGAGCATTGCAATGCCTAACTTTTAGAAAACCACAGGAACACTCTGCAATCCACAAAAGCCAAGTTACGTGCTAGGCTTCCTATACAATGAATGGGATCCACAAAACCCAGCATGCTAGATGGCGAGTCACCTAAACTAGCCAATGGGAGAGGATGATGAGAGGTGTGTGTCCTAAGGCCCTCCCCAACACACACTTTTATAGAGATAAATGTCTAAATCTGGGCTCCAGGGAGGTGCCTAACACTGCTAGCAATCCACAACCCTGACCCCGTCTCTTAGAGTCACATGGCTTAGGTGCCTGTTCTATGCCACACAAAAAGCCAGTGGAGAAGGTGGTGGTGCCTGCCTTTTGCACCTGGGATGTGGGAGTGTCACAGGCCCAAGAACTCCAACTCTCAGTGGGTCCCCTGGGAAAGCAAATCAGCATTGTATGTTGCTAACACGGCTGTAAGCATGGCAAAGCATTTTGGGGAGAGGGTGGGGAAAAGGTCAAAGGTGTAAGTGTAAAATGGAAAATTCCCTTGCAGGAAGCGAGAGGCCGGGGGGGGGAGCAAAAAATGGGTTAACGCGACAATTCAGCTAGCTCAGGTCACAGCAGAGATGAGACTCTACAGCTTACACATCCTGGGTGTCAGCGAGAGCAGATGGACAGGATCAGAAAGATTAACAGCCTTAACAATCAGAAACTTTGCTGATTCTGGAGAGTGTTCCTAATCTTTTGAAGAAGGGAGTGGACCATTCCCTGCTTGAATGGAAGTCAATCAGCAGCAGACTTCCAGGAGCCAGACTGAAAGGAAACTATAATATCACCCTGATTCAGTGTTATGCTCTGACAAACGACAGCGATGAAGAAGTAAAGGACAAATTCTACCTTACTTTACAGGCGGAGTTAGAGAGAGTACTGTGCCATGACCTAACTATTGTCATGGGAGACCTGAATGCCAAGGTTGGTAAGGATAACACAAACAATGACAGAGCAATGGGAAGACATGGGTGTGACACTATGAACAGCTTGTTGATTTTTGTAATATGAATAATTTAGTCATTGGTGGAACCCTATTTCAACATCGTGAAATTCACAAGATGACATGGTGTTCTCCAAATGGCAGAGATAAGAACCACATTGACCAGATCATGATCAATGGCAAATGGCGACGCTCACTGACAGATGTGAAAGTGAGAAGGGGAGCAGATGATGGCAGCGACCACCACCTTGTGACAGCCTCAATCAAGCTAAAATTGAGAAGTGTGGGTCCACCAAACAAGGGACATAGATACTATGACATTGACAAGCTACAGTCCCCTGAAATACAGAAAGCCTTTGTTCTGCAATTAAAGAACAGGTTTCAAGCACTTGCAGACCTTGATGAAGAGGAGGGGAATGCAGATGAGAGGATCAACAAGAAGTGGGACAAATTAACAGCAATTTATAAACAGAGCAGTGAAGCCTGTTTAGGCTACAGGCAGAAGAGAAGGAAGGAGTGGATTACAGCCAGCACATGGAATGCCATAGAAACCAGACAAGCCTGAAGAAAAAAGTTTTAGATACTCAATCCCAGAAGCTAAAGGACAAATACTGTGAGCAGTATAGCAAGGTGCACCGGGAGGTCAAACACCTTGTGAGAGTGGCTAAACAGCATTATATTAATAATCTGGCAACACAAGCAGAGGATGGAACTGCTTGTGGTGAACAAGGAACCATCTACAAAATGATGCAGCTTATCAGTGGTAAATGGCTGACACCACCAAACACTGTCATCAGGGACAAACAACGCCACCTACTAACAACCAAAAAAGAACAAGAAATGTGCTGGACAGAACATTTCAAAGAACTGATGAACAGGGAGCCACCTAAAGAAGAAGCAAACATCCAGGAGGCAGAAGATGATCTTGATATCAACACAGACATCCCAACTAAGTCAAGCCATAAAATCTTAAAAAATGGGAAAGCTCCTGGCAAGGATACCTTGAATTCCTATTTGTTCAAGGTAAATCTTAAATTAGCAGCATCTATCCTGGCCCCTCTATTTACATCAGTTTGGGAAAGGAAAAAACTGCCAGATGAGTGGACCAATGGGGTTATAGTGAAGATACCAAAGAAAGGAACTCTCAATGATTGTAATAACTGGAATGGTCTCTCACTTTTATCTGTGCCAAGCAAAGTACTGTGTAAAATCATAGTCCAGCATACATCAGAGGCAGTAGATAGCATTCTCAGAAAAGAACAAGCTGATTTTTGGACAGGGCATGGCTGCACAGACCATATCTTGACTCTATGAAACATAATAGAACAATGCTTAGAATGGCAATGTCAACTCTACACAAATTTCATAGACTTTGAGAAGGCTTTTGATAGCAATCACAGGACCAGCCTATCGTGCATTCTGTGGGCATATGGAATTCCTTCCCTATAATGAACATCATCAAAAGCTTTTATTTCAACTTTACATGCAGTGTTGATCACAGTGAGTTCAGTTTTGAAGTGAAAAAAGGAGTACGTCAGGGGTGTGTCATGTCTGCAATCCTCTTCAACATTGCCATCAACTGGGTAATGCAGTGTATAACAGAAGACATGCCAAGAGGAATTAAATGGCCACCCTTCTCATCCCTTGAAGACCTGGACTTAGCAGATGATCTCGCTCTCTGATCACATACCAAACACCATATACAAGAAAAAAACAACTCGACTCAATGCATTGAGCCAGCAAATTGGACTTAAAATCAACCACAATAAGACAGAGATCATGACCTTTAATATTGCCTCACCATCACCAGTACGGATAGAGGATTATGTTCTCACCAATGTAGAAACATTCACATACTTGGGCAGCACCAATTAAGATGTTTGTACACCAATGCAAGGAGCCTAGGTAACAAAATGGAGGAACTAAAGTTACTGGTGCAGGAAGTGAAACCGGATATAGGGATAACAGAAACATGGTGGAATAGTAGTCATGACTGGAGTATAGGTATTGAAGGGTATGTGCTGTTTAGGAAAGACAGAAATAAAGGCAAAGGTGGTAGAGTAGCATTGTATATCAATGATGAGGTAGATTGTAAAGAAATAAGAAGGGATGGAATGGATAAGAGAGTCTGTCTGGGCAAAAATTTCATTGAGGAAGAAAGCTACTAGAGCTTCCCCTGAGATAGAGCTTGGGGTGTGCTATAGACCGCCAGGATCTGATTTGGATATGGATAGAGACCTTCTTAATGTTTTTAATGAAGTAAATACTAATGGGAATTGTGCGATCATGGGAGACTTTAACTTCCCAGATATAGACTGGAGGACAAGTGCTAGTCGTAATAATAGGGCTCAGATTTTCCTAGATGCAATAGCTGATGGCTTCCTTCACCAAGTAGTTGCTGAACCAACAAGAGGGGATGCCATTTTAGATTTGGTTTTGGTGAGTAGTGAGGACCTTATAGAAGAAATGGTTGTAGGGGACAACCTTGGTTCGAGTGATCATGAGCTAATTCAGTTTAAACTTAATGGAAGGATAAACAAAAATAGATCTGTGACTAGGGTTTTTTATTTCAAAAGGGATAACTTTAAAGAATTAAGGAAATTAGTTAGGGAAGTGGATTGGACTGAAGAACTTGGGGATTTAAAGGTGGAGGAAGCCTGGAATTCCTTCAAGTCAAAGTTGCAGAAACTATCAGAAGCCTGCATCCCAAGAAAGGGGAAAAAAAGTCATAGGCAGGAATTGTAGACCAAGCTGGATGAGCAAGCATCTCAGAGAGGTGATTAAGAAAAAGCAGAAAGCCTCCAAGGAATGGCAGATGGGAGTGATCAGCAAGAAAAGCTATCTTATTGAGGTCAGAACATGTAGGGATAAAGTGAGAAAGGCCAAAAGCCATGTAGAATTGGACCTTGCAAAGGGAATTAAAACCAATAGTAAAAGGTTCTACAGCCATATAAATAAGAAAAAAAAGAAAGAAGTGGGACCGCTAAACACTGAGGATGGAGTAGAGGTTAAGGATAATCTAGGCATGGCCCAATATCTAAACAAATACTTTGCCTCAGTCTTTAATGAGGCTAATAAGGACCTTAGGGATAATGGTAGGATGACAAATGGGAATGAGGATATGGAAGTAGATATTACCACATCTGAGGTAGAAGCCAAACTCAAACAGCTTAATGAGATGAAATCAGGGGGCCCAGTTAATCTTCATCCAAGAATATTAAAGGAACTGGCACATGAAATTTCAAGCCCATTAGCAAGAATTTTCAATGAATCTGTAAACTCAGGGGTTGTACCATATGACTGGAGAATTGCTAACACGTGCTTGGCGTGCTGGGGCCTGGAGCCGCCCCTGGGAACAGCCTTCCAAGCGGAGTAGTGGGGGCAAAAGACATATCTGGCTTCAAGACTAAGCTTGATAAATTTGTGGAGGGAATGGTATAAGGGGATAGCCTAATTTTGGCAATTAATTCATCTTTGACTACTAGCGGTAAATATGTCCAATGGTCTGTGATGGGATGTTAGATTGGATGGGATCTGAGTTACTACAGAGAATTCTTTCCTGGGTATCTGGCTGGTGAGTCTTGCCCACATGTTCAGGGTTTAGCTGATCGCCATATTTGGGGTTGGGAAGGAATTTTCCTCCAGGTCAGATTGGCAGAAGCCCTGGGGTTTTTTTTGCCTTCCTCTTCAGCCTTGGGCACGGGTCACTTGCTGAAAGGTTCTCTGCACCTTAAAGTCTTTAAACCATGATTTGAGGACTTCAATGGCTCAGACATAGGTTTGATACAGGAGTGGGTGGGTGGGATTCTGTGGCCTGCATTGTGCAGGAGGTCAGACTATTTGATAATTGTCCCTTCTGACATTAAAATCTATGATTCTATGATTCTACTGCAAAAACTTAGGCACCAAGTGAGTTTAGGTGTCTACAGAGGTCAGCAGCTAGGTTTAGGTGTCAGTAGGGTTAGGGAGCTTTGTGGATTGCAGCGGAGCCTAAAACTGGGATTTTGTTGCCTAACCCCCAGTCTGAGGTTCCTACGCACCATTTTGGATCTGGGCCTAGTATCCTAGAGGATATCTTCAGCTCTCTGATGTGAGTGAGAAGCAGATGACAGGACTCAATAACACCTGCTTGCATCCAAAGAAGTGGGTATTCACCCACGAAAGCTCATGCTGCAAAACTTCTGTTAGTCTATAAGGTGCCACAGGATTCTTTGCTGCTTCTACAGAACCAGACTAACACGGCTAACCCTCTGATACTTAATACCACATGGATAATGATCACCAATTTACAGAACTGGGCCTTTACATCTGTGGGACAGCTGAATTTTTCAGCTTATTTGTAAAGAAAGTAACCGTCACTTGACCAGTTACCATGACTCACCACCTGCTACAGAAAGAGGCAACCTGAAGGATCTGTGGACGTTTTTGTCAGTTTCAGTGTTGGGCTAGAAAATAATGCTTTTAACATGAGTAAGCTAGTTTTCCTAGGACATATAGTTTCTTCTATCTTCCATTCAAGAAATGCTTCCATGTCCTTATGGATCTACCATGAATTTGATGCCATTCTGTTAACAATAATACCTTCCTCTTAAAGATATGGCCTCTGGCATGCAAAGGGGGGTAACACTTAAATGTTCTTCGAATCTTTAACACTAAGGTGCTATAGAACACAATTCAGTTTTTCTAAACTTCCCTTGAACTATTCTGAGTGTGACCCTTCAGGCTACAGTTAAACTAAATTTAACCCTTCATGTGTCGTAGTAACTAATATGGGGCTAATTTGCAAAACTGGGTTCACAGATTAATCACCAAGTATCTTTTAAAAGATTCCCACTTGGAAAATTTGATTTCTCATATAATCTATGTACAATGAGGCCCTCTTTGAATCAGTGGCAACAGGTATGTGGTGATGAGCCTTTTATCTGCCAAGTAATTATCTTAGGAGTATCAATTATAGAATTCAAAGGGTTAAAAATCAGTTATTTTATTTCCCAGAGAGAGGAGAATGCAGCTTACTGAGACATCCTGACTGGATGACAGTGAATCAAATGCTGCATCTGCATCTTGATTTATAATTAGAGAAGAAATTAATCTCTCTGTAAGTGTAACTACATTTCTGTCACAAATGTTATATCTGTGGTCCAGTGGCAGAGGGCCTTCTACAAGATGTCTGTCTGAAAAATCAGGTGTTCACCCGCCCCCCGCCCCCAAAAAAAACCCAGAAAAACCTGATCGGAAATTTGTGACTTGGTACAGATGACCTGCATTAACACGTGTGCAGTGCCTATGCATGTTGTGCTTACATAAAGCCAGATCTATTCATCTTCCAAATTCATGGTACCCAATTATTTTAAACAGACACTGCCACCATCATAATCCAACCCCTGCTTTGTTTCTGTTATCTCTACCTCTTTAAGGTTCTCTTCTATTTATAAGTTCTGGAGTTGTTAGTCGGACCACCTTCCAAATTGTTGTAGTTCAACCAACATTAGGTTTAAACACAACAGTGTTATAAAAAATAAGTTTATTAACGTGAGAAGTCCCATTAACCCAATAGAACTAAACATCATTGCTGGATTTGCTGGATACACTCCTGTATTTCTGTAAATACATGATCAGTATTTAATCCATACTGAAACACAATCAAAATAGTATAACTTCAATTAAAATAGACAGAATGTAGGTCAAACACAATTCTATTTGGGGGCCAGCTCCTCATCTGGCATAAATCAGCTGAGCTCCATTGACTTCAGTGGAGTTATATGGATTTCCATCAGTTGAGGATCTGGCCCTCATTTTATAACATTAATTGTTCTTGATTAGCTTTCATTTACCAGCAGAAGTGGTTTAAAAAAGTATTCCAGTAATATATTTGTGCCTTGCCCCTTCCATGTTTGGCCCCAGTAAAGCACCTCATTCCCATTGGCAGAAACTTGTACCTGCACAGAGCCCCACTGAAAACAATAAAGAACCTAAAGGGCATAAGAGTCCATCTGTATGTATAATGGAGGGGTCCTGAGTTAATAGCAAATCTGCCCTTGACTTCAGCGTGAGCCTCCTGTGCCAAATTCTCTACTGGTATCCCTCTACTGAAGGCAAGGGAATTATGTCAGCAGAGAATTCATCCCACCAAAGGAATTGTGCTTAGCAGAGAATTTTGGCCCATAGTGTTTTAATTCTTAAAAGTAAACTGCTCACTGCATATTGCTTTATGCAGTCCCTTTAATATCTCTCTAGTTCAGCACTTAGGGAATGTCCTTTTTAAATTCAGGAACTCAATGGTGTTCAAAGGAAGTCACCCAGAGGAAAGGATGAATTTAAAGTGCCTGGCATGCAAGGATATTAGAATTGTTAAATGGAGCCCTAGAACAGAATGAGAACCTTAAAGAAGTAGAGATAACCGAAACAAAGCGGGGGTTGGATTATGATGGTGGCAGTGTCTGGTTAAAATAATTGGCTACCATGAATTTGGAAGATGAATAAATCTGGCTTTATGTAAGCACAGCATGCATAGGCACTGTGCACATGTTTAATGCATATCATCTGTACCAAGTCACAAATTCCTGGCTTTCCAATCCTGATCGGTAAAGATTGATAATTGTGCTGTATAATTTTGTGATGAGCACAAATGAGAACTGGGATGAGTCCGTCAAACTCATGTCACCTAATGACTTAATAAACTAGGGTTTGAAACTAGGTCTCTTGAGGGAAAAGATAAGTTCCTTTAGCCCTGGTCTACACTACAGGGCTAGGTTGAATTTAGCCGCATTAAATTGATTTTATAATGAATGCATCTACACAAGCAACCCTGTTCCATCAACTTAAAGAGTTCTTAAAACTGACTTTTGTACTCCTCCCCAGTGAGGGGAGTAGTGCTAAAATCAACCTTGCTGGGTTGTATCTGGGGTAGTGCAGATGCAAATCGATGTTATTGGCCTCCAGGAGCTATCCCAGAGTGTTCCAATGTGACCGCTCTGGACAGCACTTTCAACTCCGATGCACTAGCCGGGTACACAGGAAAAGGCCCAGGAACTTTTGAATTTCATTTCCTGTTTCGTCAGGGTGGCGAGCTCAGCAGCACAGGTAACCATGCAGTCTCCCCAGAATCGCAAACAAGCTCCAGCATGGAGCGAATGGGAGACACTGGATCTGATTGCTGTATTGGGAGAAGAATCTGTGCAAGCAGAACTCCAATCAAAAAGAAGAAATGCTAATATATATGCCAAAATCACACAGGGCTTGATGGACAGAGGCTACAACAGGGACACACAGCAGTGCCGCGTGAAAGTCAAGGAACTCAGGCAAGCCTACCAAAAGACAAAGGAGGCAAGTGGCTGCTCTGGGTCAGAGCCCCATACATGCTGTTTCTATAATCAGCTCCATGGATTTCTAGGGGGGGACCCTACCACTACCCCACCACTGTCTGTGGACACCTGCAAGGGGGGGGGGAGTCTCACACAACATGGAGGAGGATTTTGTGGATGAGGAAGAGGAGGAGGAGAATGTGCAGCAGGCAAATGGTGAATCTGTTCTCCCCAGCAGCCAGGATCTTTTCATCACCCTTGAGCCAATACCCTCCCAAGAAGGGATCCCCAACCCTGAAGGTGGAGAAGGCACCTCTGGTGAGTGAACATTTGTAACTACAGTACAGGGTTTAAAAGCAATAGTGTTTAATGTTTGATTTGCCCTGAAGACTTGGGCATTCACGGCCAGTACAGCTACTGGAAAAGTCTGTTAACGTGTCTGGGGATGGAGCGAGAATGCTCCAGGGACATCTCTGTTAAGCTCTCCTGGAGGTCCTCCAAAAGCCTTGCAGAAGGTTTCTGGGGAGGGGCTGCCTTATTTCATCCTCCACGGTAGGACACTTTAACATGCCAAGCCAGTAGCAAGTAGTCTGGAATCATTGCAACACAAAGCATGGCAGCAAATGGTCCTGGGTTTTAGTCGCATTCAAACAACATTCCGTCTATATGTTTCTGTGATAGCCTCAGGAGAGTGATATCATTCATGGTCACCTGGTTGTAATAGGGGAATTTTTGTAAAGGAACAGTAAAAGGACCCTGTTCATGCTGGGCTGTTTGCACTTGGCTAAAAGGGATCATCCCTGAGAATAGCCACGCGGCAGGGAGAGGGGTGAAGGGATTATCCCAAATAGCCACGTGGAGGTAGGGAGAGGTGTGTGCTGCACATCTACCCGAAAACCGCAGCCTCTCCTTTTAAATGGCAAACCCAACCAGCATTGCTTGCTATGGGAAAGGAGGACGCTGCAGTTTAAAAACATTCCCACATGTTTAGGAGGATGTTAGAAGCCAAACCCGTGTACCCTTTGGCTTACCATGGCTGCCTGGAAACCGAATTCTGTGGCCCAGCCATGTGTGATGTGTCACCATACCAGCAGGTGCTCAATATAAAAGGCAAAATGCGACCTTGTACCTAAAGCACATGTGCTGTCTGCTGTGAATTGCTTGATTCACTGTGAAAGTGTCTCCCTTTTGTTCTCAGAAATGTATCATCTTAAATTTTACTCTCCCTTTTTATCCCCCCACAGGTGCAAATGTTTTTATGGTTTCCCTATCATCTCCGTCCCTGAGGTTATCACAGACTAGAAGGCGAAAAAATGCATTCACAATGGCATGTTTTCTGATCTCATGCAGTTCTCCTGCACTGATAGGGCACAGCTGAATGCATGGAGGCATTCAGTGGCAGAGTCCAGGAAAGCATTAAGTGAGCGCGATGAGCAGAGGCAGGATGCAATGCTGAGCCTAATGGGGGAGCAAACGGACATGCTCAGGTGTCTGGTGGAGCTGCAGGAAAGTCAACAAGAGCACAGACTGCTGCTGCATCCACTGTACAACCACCTGCCCTCCTCTCCAAGTTCCATTTCCTTCTCACCGAGACGCCCAAGAATGTGGGGCGGGGGAGGCTCCGGGCACCCAGCCACTCCATTCCAGAGGATGGCCCAAGCAACAGAAGGCTGTCATTCAAATAGTTTTGATTTGTAGTGTGGCTACAATAAACAATGTGGCCTTGTCCTCCCCACGTCCTCTACCGCACCCTACCCCACCTGGGCTACCTTATCAGTTATCTCCCTTTTTTAATTAATAAAGAAAGAATGCATGGTTTCAAAACAATAGTGACTTTATTTCCTTTGCCAGCTGTGATCGAAGGAGGGAGAGTGGTTGGCTTACAGGGAATTAAAATCAAGGAGAAACACACACAACTGTCACACCGTAGCCTGGCCAGTCATGAAACTGGTTTTCAGGTGTGCAGCGTGCCTACCTGTGCTCTTCTAATCGCCCGGGTGTCTGGCTGTTCAAAATTGGATGCCAGGCGATTTTCCTCAACCTCCCACCCCACCATAAATGTCTCCCCTTACTCTAACAGATATTATGGAGCACACAGCAAGCAGTAATAACAATGGGAATATTGTTTCTACTGAGGTCTAACCTAATCAGCAAACAGGGCCAGCGAGCTTTTAAATGTCCAAAGGCACATTCTGCACTTGCTCAGCCTATAGTTGAACTGGTCCTTACTGCTGTGCAGGCTGCCTGTGTATGGCTTCATTGGAGCAAGGTGTAGGCTGGGTCTCCAAGGATAACTATTGGCATTTCAACATTCCCAACAGTAATTTTCTGGTCTAAGAAGTAAATCCCTTCTTGCAGCTGCTCAAACAGCCCGGAGTTCCTAAAGATGCGAGCGTCATGCATCTTTCCCTGCCATCCCATGTTGATGTCAGTGAAACATCCCTTGTGATCCACCAGTGCTTGCAGCACCATTAAGAAGCACGCTTTGCGGTTTATGTACTGGTTGGCAAGGTGGTCCAATGCCAAGATAGGGATGTGCGTTCTGTCTATCGCCCCACCACAGTTAGGGAAACCCATTGCAGCAAAGCCATCTACTATGACCTACACATTTTTCAGAGTCACTACCCTTGATAGCAGAATGTCAGTGATAGCATTGGCTACTTGAATCACAGCAGTCCCCACAGTAGATTTGCCCACTCCAAATTGATTCCTGTCTGACCAGTAGCAGTCAGGCATTGCAAGCTTCCACAGGGCTATCACCACTCGCTTCTCAACTGCCAGGGAAGCTCTCATCTTGATATTCCTTTGCTTTAGGGTGGGGGAAAGCAACTCTGAGTTCCAGGAAAGTGGTCTTACGGATGCGAAAGTTTCGCAGCCACTGGGAATCATCCCATACCTGCAACAGTATGTGGTCCCACCAATCTGTGCTTGTTGGCCAGGCCCAGAATCAGCATTCCACTGTATCAACTAGCCCCACTGCTGCCATGATATCTGAATTGCCACATCCTATGCTTTCAGGAATGTCTGTGTCCATGTCCTCCTCACAATCTCCTCGTGCTGCTATCTCTTGGCCAGGTCCTGCACATACTGCAGTATAATGCGTGAGGTGTTTACAATGCTCGCAACAGCAGCAGTGAGCTGAGCGGGCTCCATGCTTGCCGTGGTATGGTGTCTTCACGGGTAACCCAGGAAAAAAGGTGCGAAATGATTGTCTGCCGTTGCTTTCATGGAGGGAAGGGAAGAGGGGAGACTGACGACATCTACCCAAAACCACCCGCGACAATGTTTTTGCCCCATCATGTTTTGGGAGCCTAACCCAAATAGCTTCCCACAGTGCACCGCTCTGTGAGTCGATGCTAGCCACGGTAGTGAGGACACACTCAGCCAACTTAATGTGCTTACTGGGGACATACACAATTGACTGTATAAAACTGATTTATAAAAATCAACTTCTATAAAATTGACCTATTTTTGTAGTGTAGACATACCCTTAGACTCTAATCTAATCCCCCCTAACTCTCACAAGTGGGTTTTACTAGTCTCACTGGAGTCACATATTTTTCTCTTCACTTTTCATAGCCTCGTGATATAAAGTGGGTGTTGCCTTAAGCTCTCCCAAGCCTCCCACCCCTGTTGTCACATCCCTAAATTTGGTGAATGTTCAGGGGTCTTTTAAAGCTGGGTGTCTCAAAACCTGACAGCAAATCAGAATGTATTTGTGATCTAATTTCCTACCCCCTCGTGTGGTTGCACGTGCTCAAACGGAGACGTCATTACCATTTCTGTTTCCTCAAAGCAGACTTGCAGTGACTTTATTTAGTCAGCCTAGATATCAACCTAAAAAAGAGTTTACTGCCTTCTGCCCACATAAGGAGGAAGACAGTGGTGCTCCTACTTCTGCATCCATTGAAACATACTGATTTAATGCTGGGAGTCAGTCAGTTAGTTTTACTCCTAGTTTTTTAAAGTTTTGTTCCACCATGGTGGGAAGAGAAGGGAGGGAAGGAGAAGAAAAAAATTAATAATTTAAGAGATCCATAAATTCAGCGCTCTCTCCTCTTTAGAAAAATATAAATTCACAATGAGTATACAAAGCAGAGGTCAGATAATTTAGCTTTGATAACAAGAGCTTGTTTTTAATGCTAATTAGCCAAAACTTGTACATTGTTTTTAAAAATTAACATCTCTAATCACTTCCATTTAAAGTTCCCCTTTCTGTTAAAGATTAAAAAGGAAATATGCAGCCTCTTAATATTTATCTGGCAGGAAATAAACAAAAGCTGATAAAAGAATGAAATCTTAACATAAAAAGAAAATTTAATGAGATCTCATGAACAATTAAAAAAAATTGTGTTCTTTTAAATCTATTGGAAAGAGAAAAACAAGGAGGGTTTAGCTATAATTACATGCTGCAAAGGACTAGAAAAGAGAACATTAAATGCTTCTCACTGTTCTTCCTGAAACCATGAATAGTGCTACAAGATGCTTATTAGCATGCACGTTGGTGTGACCTGGTTTACCACTGCTCTGCACTTAGGCAGGTGTTTAAAACAGATGCTCAGTCTTTTTTTATCTCTTTCAAAGCTATGGTAGATGTGCAGAGATTGCACGGTTAGTTTATCTGTGCTCTCCGCTTAAGGTTTTGATGGACCCTTTGCAGGGAATGGCTCTAAAGGATCTGGTTCAAATTTTAACCTTTGGAGGTTCTGATGGCAAATAAACATGAAGAACTTCTGAAGGCAAATTGGACAGTGAGTCAGCACCCTTTAGTGACTAAAGCTTGCTACCTTCCAAAATATCTTATGTACCACTGTGTACGTCTTGGTATTTTCAACTTTCGTCTTGCTAGTCATCAGTCATTCGTCAGATTTCCTCTGCACTTATGTAGCAGTGCCAACAACATCTGCAGCCACCCTGCACTGGCTTTGCCATTTGACAATCTCATTCTGTGGCAGTTGTGCTACTAGATGTATAAATCTCTGAAAGAGCATAACAGATAATGATATCCAGCCTCTCTAGTTCCAGAGTTCAGATGTGCTAAAGGGCATAGCCATGTGCTTATAAAGGGATTGGAGTATTTCTGTTACAGAATGGGAGGAATCCCCTTGCTCTAACTGTTCTTCTTCATCAGAAATCTCTTGGGGAACTCTGGGTCCAGTCCTGTGACGTGCTGAGCTTCTCCCATCAAGGTCAACTGGCACTGACTTCAACAGGACATGAGGATGCTCAAGACCTTGGTGCATTAGGGCTGTTTCATGCAAGTTTCATGTTCTCCACACACCAGTTCCATGCGTTTTTACCTGGCGTACACTTGCCTGGTGCTCTTTTGACTTTTTCTGTTTTAGAAGCATTTTGTTTTGTACCACATGGTACTTACCCTCACTTTCCCTCTCAGAGTTTACTGCTGTCTACTTGCTGCTATTTACCTATGATACAAAAGAAGCTATCCACTAAAAGGGGTGTGGAAGGACGGTGATATGACATGCTATAGAACTGTCATTAGTGGTTTGGTACAGGTTTTGGGATCAGGGTGATTTAGGAGGATAATCCAGTTCTTTCATTACAAGAGGCTGCATAGAAAACATTCTGGGGCTATGGACTTCATAAAAAATACTTGTTCAATCTGACAAGCAACATGTAATTGTTACACAAACAACTAGGGAAGGAATAAGAGCAATCTTCAAAGCATGCAAGGTGTTGAACTCTGATTTTAAATGATGCTTGTATAGTTGATGGTTTACTTAGTGGGGGAGGAGAAAATTCTAGTAATACAGTTAGCAGTTGTGTTGCGCTCAGAAAGAATGTTGTCATGGATATCTCCCAAAGGACTGGATCAATCTAACAAATTGTTTTGGGAGCATCTTGTTATTGATTTATGTACTACCACCACTGCTCAATTGCTTTTTACTCTTTGGAGCTGAGTGAATTTCCCAGATTTCCCTCCTACTTATTATATAATGACGGATTGCCTTGCGGGTCAAGTAATTAGACTGGTTAATTTTACTCACCCCAGAAGTGAGCTGCTTAACTATTAGAAATGCAGGAAACTCATTTACACTTGCATATGTGCATTCCAACAAAAGGATAAAAACATTAGATACCTCAATATAATGTGACCCGATATAACACAAATTTGGATACAACGTGGTAAAGCAATTCTCTGGGGGTGGGGGCGGGTCTGTGCACTCCGGTGGATCAAAGCAAGTTCAATATAACGCGGTTTCACCTATAACGTGGTAAGATTTTTTGGCTCCCAAGGACAGCGTTATATTGAGCTAGAGGTGTATTTAGAGCACTTAGAAAAATCAGCTGTTAAACAGTAAGCTAGTCTTATCCTGAACTTAAGTGGTTTTAATGCCTCACTATATAATACATTTAAGAGGTCCTTTCTAATCAAAGGCATTCAGTACCTTGATATCTGAGCACCAGGCAACAATTAAAGGTAGCATTAGGCATACCTAAAAGGAACTCTGTTCTCTCCATTTCTACATGGAAGGAAGGATGCTCTTGTGGGTAAGTATTGGACTGGGTCTCTGGTAATCTGGATTAAGTTCCCAGCTTTACCACACACTTCCTGTATGACCTAAAACAAGTCATTACCTTACCTCACAGTTGTATTGTGAGCTAAATGCATTGTTTGTGAAGTGCTCAGTATTAAAGGCACAATATACATATATAGAAAGATGGGTTCTCTTCTCCCACTGTTGTGATTTTTCTTACATGTCATCTTAGCAATAGCAATTGTACAAGAAATGCAAACCTTAATATTAACTACTAGAGATGGGCTAGAGCTGCAACAATGGATAGAATTCTGATTTTGAACCCCTCAGAATTCAGCTTCATAGATTCAGAGACTCTAAGACCAAAGGGGGGCACTATAATCATTTAGTCTGACCCCTATGTATACAGAGGCCATAGAATTGATCAGCCCTAGCTGTAGAAGGTGCGCAGTTCTGGGCTTTCTTAGACTGTAAACTGTTTGGAGCAAGGTTCGTGCTTAGTGGGCAGGAAAAAAAATAAATGAACCGTACAGGCCATTATAATAGATAACAGCAGTGTTCATATCCAGATCTGGGTTCAGATTTTGAACATTTTCCCCAGGTTTTTCCCACATCTAGGGTTTTGAAGGGATATATGTTCAAGAGTTACATTCTCTTTTCAAGCTTCCCTGCATGAGGCACTTGCTTCCTCCTTCTGACTGTAACACACTTTGATTCAACAAATGTGGCCCCACTCTCTGCTTGTGGAGTATTAGAAAATAGATTGCAATTTGTTGTCTTTCAATATATTCTTTGGATAAAACTATTCAAAGACTTTGCAACAATTATTTTTGTATCTCTGTTGATTGGTTGCAAACACCTTTCTGTATTTGCTATTGGCTATTCTAGCAGAGTAGATTGATATTGGTCAGCTAATTCACATGCTATTATTTTTGTTCCCTGATTCAATGAGGGAATTTAATTTACTTCCCAAGCAAATACTCATGGAGACAAACACAAATTTGTTTGTGAATCATGTTGCATGGAGCTTTCAAATATGATTGGTTCATTGACTTTCAATAGAACTTAAGCTTCTAGATCACTTAGGTGCTTTTGAAAATTTTATCTTTGATCTTGCAGTTCTCACTCAGACAGCATGCTCATTAGTTTCACAGGAGTTCTGCAAGTGTGGAGGATTGGGCCCTTCATCTGATTTTCATGACACTTTACATGTACGTGCAATCTCAGGCAGCAACGTGGCTCAGTGCCTAGGGCAATAGACTAGGAGTCAGGAGACTGTTATGCTCTGAAGAGACTTAAGAGGTTTTAAAATCATTGGGAAGCTAACTATTTAGTATTTAGAACAGCTTAATCTAATTTTATTTTCTCACTGTTTCATTGCATATAGGTATTGGGTTCCTCCCTTCCCCCCCTTTCTTTGGGGAGTTGCTTTATAGCACGGATAAACCAAAGGCACTCCAACCCAGATATGTAGTCAGTATTATGCATTTCATTAATAATGTATAAGGAGCAAACTTGTTCCTTGTTCAACCTGCTCAGTCTGTCTCCACTGGGCATATGTGATGTTGGGTCATTGAAATTCATGTAACAAGTAAGTTTCCCTCTCTCCCCCGTTACATATACTTTTAAATTTGTGCCCTTCATTGCTTTGTTATAATTCTTGAAGGAGGTTTCCTGCTGCTACATCAATGTCACCTTTTGCAAGTGACAAGAAGATTAAGTAAAATGCTGTACATATAATTATAGCCAGGCCATTGGCAGCGAGTGACATGTTGCAGATGACATGGCTAATTTTGCAGTCGAGACATAATGTACGTGGCAAGAGTTACCTGTAGCTGTACTTTTTAAAAGTTGTACTCTCTCCAGAGTAGTGACAGATAGTGTGAATCTCTTTGATTTAGAGGGGTGACAACCAGGATTCCAAGACAAACTCAGTACGGCCCGTACACACACCTTATGAGAATATTATTAGAGAGTAAGGGGCTGCTCACTGACATTGATCTCAACTGACAACTAATCAGAACATTGCTTGGATAGTGTTTCTTTTATTTATTATTTTTTTAAATTAAAATCAGATGTTTTGTGTCTGATTCTCTGCTCTGAATTATTGGCAGTGCTAAGAAAAATATATAAATAATGTACTATATCTCATGGACTGGGGGGAAGTTCTGACAGCTTTTATGTGCTTATCCTTGCCAGGTTGATCACTTTCTTGTTATGCATGTGTGGAGTGATTCCATCTCAGTTTGTCCTTGCTCTCACAAAGAAGTAATATCACAGCATGTTAGTTAAAATACAAACAAAAAATAAGAATATGGTGAAAATCTCCCATTTAATTTTTTCCTTTTTCTATAAGTGCAATTTTTTAATTGGCCTAGCGATAAAACTAATAATGGAGCTTCCTTTTTTACCTTTCTTCATTACTAGCCACTAAATGTGCCTGTGAACAGTAAGCAGGGTCTGAATGAGCTTTCCCCTGACATCTAGAGATGCACTGGGGAAGAGACTTAAGGAGTAGACTGTTTTTCCATAGACACATCTACTCTACCTCAGTGTGCAGCATAATGGAGCTGCTTTGTCAACATGATAAATTTTTGGCTGGTGTTGGGTCACAAATCACGTTAGTATTTGAATGCAGGAATAATTAAATGTTGTTGTCCTTATTGTACAAATAAAGGGCAGCAGAATTTTGCTTAGCATGCCCTGATTGAGCGGGTCACCCTAAACTGAACCTCACTTGCTAAGGAGGTGGTAGAGATGCCAAATTCCAGTGAAGATGAGAGTGGGCAGAGACGTGTTTTTGCCAGGTGATGTGGACTTTGCCTAAAGACCATTTGACCTGCCTGTTGCCTGTGTTTAATGAGAGAGCTGATTACTCTGAGAGTCCTTATTTCTGATTCCTAGATCTGACATCACTGCTGAACAGGCCTAGGGGCTTGGCCTTAGACCTTATATGGAAACAGTGTTGCAGCAATAGGCAACACAGAAACTTTACTGGCTGTGAGGTTCCCTACTACCTGCTGAAATCACTGAGACCTGGGTTAAGTGGTGGAACCTCAGAATGTGATGTGTAGATGGAGCAGCAGCAGCAAAGGCAGCCAGTGGTGGCTGAAAGACAGGGGTACCTACTTGTTTGTTACAATAGAAATTCAGGTCTTATTCACCCTAGAAGAATATGTGGATGGCTAAAGAACTAGAATTATTATGACATTGCAAGCACCGGGGTGAAAAATTTGATTGTTTGAGACTGTTCAGAGTCTTGGTTGGTGGGGTGGGGGGTGCTTGGGTGTAATAAACATCTTGTTCACTGACAAGGATTCAACAGCTGGTCTGGTGGTCTGAACACAGGAGAAAGAGTCAGGAATTCCAAAATCTAAGCCCTGGCTCTGTTAACAAGGTGTCCTAATTCCTGCCTCATGGAAAAGTCTTTTGAAAGAAAATCGCCACAATGCTGAGTATTGTTCAGTGGGACAGTTAGTCTGAGGGTAGGTCACAGGAAGGCATGCAAGGATGAGGTGACTAACAAATTTTTTGGATAGACATAGGTTCCGTCCACTAAATTTGGATCCAGATTAGGATTTAAAAACAAATACAAACCCAAAGTTAAAGGATCTGGAGTTTACTTAAGACTTCTCACAAGTTTTAAGCAACAAATATCTATGGGGTTTGAGTTCAGAAATAGTTCTAAACAGCACAGTATTTGGGGTGTTCATTAAGGGCAGAATACGTCAATTTCAGTTTGCAAAATGTTTTTAGGTTTCAAAAGTTTTCTTTCTGAGGTGGAATGAAACAGACTTTTCAAAATATTGAGAGAAAAAAATCAGGCAGAGGAGGGACTTCAGCCTTGATCTCCCAGGCCAATGCCCTGACCAAGAGGCTATAGTCAGAGAGAGACTTGTGTAGAAACAGACCCAGTTTCGACAATGTTTTCCATCAGAAAATCTTTTTGTCAAATTTTCAGGCCAGCTCTACTGCTCACGTATAACCCTAACAAACTGAAGAAGGGAGAGTGGGAGGAGATGTTGCTACCTAGCAACCAGCAGCTTCAGGCAGGAGAAACTTAAGAAGCATCACTGGAGCACAGCAGGTGGAGTAAATGAGATCTGAGATGGAGGTGTATGTGCCTGGTTCCCTCTCACTTCCTCTCTACTTCAAACAGGTCATATTAGTTGGAGCATCTGGTAGGAGTAACTAATGACAGTGAGCTTTTATGAGGAAAAATAGATTAATGCAGGGAAGCTTGAAACCAGAATGTAACTCTTGAACATATATCCAGTCAATACCCTAGATGTGGGAAAAACCTGGGGAAAATGTTCAAAATCTGAACTCAGATCTGAATATGATGCAAAAAGTACTGAGGATCCACCCAGATGTGAGCTAAACTCATGGGAGTCAACAGATAGCACAGTGCCTTGCTTTTCACTTACCTGGGAGCCTCTGGAAGCCCCTTTCCAAAGCCTCTAAACATTTGGTGAGGAATTAGGAAGCAGCCTTTCTATCCAGCATCCTTCCCTTGGGACCTGCTGGAGTCTAAGAAGGCTTTGTGGGAATTAATACTGATCGGCAAAGCATGAATAGTCCCTCTTTGAACAACAGTGGTGGTGGGGTTGCCTGGTGGGGATTCCCATCTGATAAACACTGCAGGGCACCCAATAGGAATATGGTACCAATGGGGAGAGGGATCTACCAATCTGTGGGATTTCAAGGCTGTTATCTAATCACTCCCACCAAGACTTCAGACCTTACCCTGTTACAAGGGAGCATTTATTGGACACTTTAGGAGCAGAATTCTGCCCAGCGTTACACCCATTTCACCCAATTGAGATAAGTGGTCTTATGTGATTGCGAAGGACAGAATTTGGCCTTAGAAAGTCACTGTCATGGAGTTTTTTGAGTAAACTCTCGTCTCATGGGTTTTCCCATAGGCGGACATAATTAAACCTGAAAGACTAAGACTAATTAGGAGAACTACTGCCGTGATTTTTTTAAAGGGAGTATTTTTAAAGCGTATTCACATGAAAGTAAGTGACTAGCAGTAATACATCAAAAATGAGAATGCTAAAGGATCTTGAGGGCAAGAGCCATCAATGGACAAGCAGCAGGTGAATAATATTCAATGGGAAATGGAGTGAATAAGCTAAGAGACTTTCCTTAATAGACTAGCCAAGAAATAGAGGATGATCAATTGCTGCAGTAACTGTAGTTATGTAAAATTTGGCAGTTGGGATTTGCAGGATTTTGCATGAATGTATGTTTGGTTTCCATCACATTCTTGTCTTTGAGATTCACATGAACCCCAAATGTCACACTTAAAAATTCAACAGAAACTGCCACATTTATCATAGAATCATAGCATGGGAAGGGACCTCTAGCTAACCTCTCGTCCAGTCCCCTGCACTCATGGCAGGACTAAGTATTAGACCATCCCTGACAGGTGTTTGTTTAACCTGATCATAAAAATCTCCAATGAAGGCGAGTCCACAACCTCCCTGGGCAGTTTATTCCAGTGGTTAACTGCCCTGACAGGAAGTTTTTCCTAATGTCCAACCTAAACTGCCCTTGCTGCAATTTAAGCCCATTTGTATTTGAGTAATGATTACCGTATGTACTCATTCATTAGCCTGTTCGTTTATAAGCCGACTCCCCAAGATGGCTAGGTAAAAATAGCAAAAACTGTATGACCCTTTCATATGACCCTATATTTTAGGGGTGGCCCAGTCTTGCAAACCTAACTATCACTGAGTGAAAAGGTCTATGTACCACTTCAATTATTTTGTGGATTTATGTGGTGCATGAGCTTTGCTGGGTCTCTACACTGGCGTGACTTTCACCCACCAAAAGTAAGAATTCCATCTTTTAAGTTGCTATATCTTTCCTCTTAATTGAGCAAGATCAAGTCACCAAACCAGTGTATTCAAGCAGCAGTTGTTTTGTTATTTATATTGCAGTATGACCTAGCCTGTGATAGGGCCCTATCTGGCTAGGTACTGTACAAACATACTGTAGATGACAATCCCTGCCCAGAAGAGCTTGCATGCTAAAAGTGGATGACAACTGGATGAGGTTGAGAGAGAGGGAGAACAGGAAAACCAAAACAGTGTTTTAACATAGACTTGCTGAGTACTCAATTGATAGCCAACCGGCAGCAGTAATCATCGTATTATTGTTACACCCCAATGGTCCCTTCCCTTAGGGAGTCCCCGGGGAAGTCAGATTAGCATTGTATGTGGCTAACGCTGTTGCAAGCCTTGCAAAGCATTTTGGGGAAGGTTAAAGGTGTGTGAGTGGGAAATGGAAGATTTCTTTGCAGGAGTATGAGAGGACAAGAGGGTGGGGGTGGGGACAAGAAAAAGCAGAGAATGGGTTAACTCGGCACTTTAGCTAGCTCCCTGTGAAGATAAGATGCTGACTCCGGCCCCAGGTCATGAGTTCAACGAGAAATCTACAAACAAGAAATCTACAGCTGCCCAGTCATGAGAAGAGGAGAACTAAGTGAAACAAAGCTGCAAAAATAGCAGCAAAAACAGAGTGAATAAGGCAGCAATGGTGAAGGCTAGCAGAAGGGAAACCAAATTTTTCAGAGCTGGTGTGTTTTGGGCAGCCGAGACAAGCAGGCAGTCAACAGATAAAAAAATTGAAAAACAACCTTAAGGGCATAGTGGCAGGAGTGAAAAAGGGAATAAGTGCAGACCTGGAGAATTTAAATCCCTATAACAGTACTTAAAACGGTAAAATCTAAGTTAATTAAGGTGTCATTTGGGGAAATAAGCAAGTGATTTAAGAAAAAAAGTAAAATTAACTCTGCAGAGGCTGGAGAGAATTAATCAGTTAAATGTTGTAAAAGGTGTTATGAAAAGACAATTCTTGGTTTCTTTGCAGCCATTCTGAAGGAAAATGGGCCCTTTTCCAAAGAAATGTCTGTAAATAATCCGGGCAAAAAGGTTACCTAAGTAAAATCATTTGACTATAAAAAGTTAGTCAAATCTGCTAAAAAAAAAAATACTCCTGGTGTTTTGCAAGTTTAAAATAAATTGGTATTGTTTTAAATAATACCACTAAAATCCATTTGAATCTTCCATTCAAAGTTGCAAAATCAAAAAATACAGACACAGGTAATTAGTGTTGTTTAACACTGGTATTTAGCATTTAACCCTGAAGGTAACTCAATGCTTTACAAAATTTAAACTGTTTTAAATAAAGACCAAAGTCGTGGCTGCAGCAGGGTCAAAGCCAGAAAAATGGGGGAAAAAATTAAATCTGTTTTTTTGAAATAAAATAGCAAATAAAAGCTGTACTAAAAGAAAGAAAAACCGTGTGCCACACTGAGCCTTAAGGTGGCTCTGTGTAATCAAACTGTCACTTTGCCAAAGGGAGCCACAATAGGTTGTATTTTCTTTTTCAAATCACTGTGTGTTTTGGAAGCAGGAGTCAAAAGTTAAAAGTAATCAAAACTCGGGTGAAAGTTAATTGTGTCCCTTTTAAGAAAAAGTCTCTAGGCTACTGATGGCTTTGAATCCAAACGCAAGCCACAAAGGGTCTGTGTTAATGCAAATTACCTAACTAATAAAGGTAAAAACCATTAAAATCTGGCCTGCCTATAGAACAAACACAGGAAAATATGGGGGTAGTTCCTCTGTTTTGCTTGCAATCAGCAAGGGTATTGGTAAAGAGAGAAATATTTTAAGCAATAATTTGTCACCCCCACCCCACCCCCAAGGGGTAGAAGCATGTTCTTTTTGTCTTTCAAAAAATCAGAAAAAGTTGAAGAGAAACCCAGAATACCATAAATCTGTCACAATAAAAATTGTGTTTTGATGCTCTATGTTGTGTTTTGTGTTATTTGTCTTGTTGCTAGCATTGTTGTGTATTAAATGATGCAGAAAAACATCCTTAGGCAGCAGACAACATATTCGAAAAAATTGATTTTGAAGCAGGAATTATAAATACTGTAAACTTGGAGGTAATTAAGAATAAATTAAGCTCTCTGTCCCAGCTACAGAACAGCCTAATACAGAAATAAATGAAAATTAAAAAACATACTGCTATAGCTATGGGATGTACTTAAATGCAAATACTTGCTTTGTCCACCTTGGAACACACAACATGTATGGGGTAATATTAGTAAACACTAAGGTTTTAATACACTTGCTAAAGCAAACAAAACAAACAAACAAAAAGATCACTAATTAATACTTCTCAGTACAAATGAATGCAATATGTTTCTAGCATAGTAAGGCCAAACCTTTTAATTGGGGGAAATTGTTAAAATCGCTAACCAACAGGCTCTGGAAGCAAAGATATGAAAAGTTAGCCCACTCCCCATATTGCACATGAAATCCTTCTATCTACTCCAGACCTCAAGCCAGTGGGCTGGAGAGGGAGGGAAGCAATTGAACACCAAAGGTGGTACCGAGTGGACTCCTCAAAAGTGGGTGTGCTTGTCCTTGCCTGTTGCTCCACAGCCCTGTAGTAAAGACATTTTACTAGAATCCTGTATGTGGGATTAATTGAATAATAAAATCAAAGTACTGTATAATGGGCAATGGGTATGTGTTAATTCCTGGGAAAAAGTATTTTAAAAGGATGAAAATGTTAGCAACCCGCTAGTAGACAAATGCAAATGTAATGTAAGTACTGTGTTTAACAATAATCACATTTACTGTTTGCCACCACCAAAAAGTCTCAGCTTTGCCTAGCAGAGGAAGGAGCTATGTAAAACCCGTGAAGCTGTAGAGACCACTTTAGATAAGAAAAAGGCCATGCGTAAGGGAATTGTCAGTAAAGACGTCTGGGGATGGCAAATTGAAAACAAGGTAATGTTGCAAAAGCTGGGGACGGCGGCCCATACTCTGGACGCCAAGTGGTGGGTCTGTACTCCATTGTAAATAACATCTCCCCAGTAGTGTACCAGTTTCAGCTATCAGGCAAATTGAAATGGGTGCATGCCAATCAGCTCAAAATATATGTTTCTCCCTAGGTTTCTGGTCATGGCATCATGGGCTTCCGTTGCCTGGACCATCTGGGTTTCCAGCTGGCAATGGAATTCTCGGGATGATCATAATTATGAGGAGGGAAAATACCTCTGAAGGCTCTCCCTGGCTCAAGCCATCGGGTGGCGCAAGGCTGGAGGGGAGGTGCCTTGGAAACAGTGCATAGTCCGGATAGACGCAGCAGAGCCACAGCAAAATACCTGCTGGGTGGCCCCAAGCCTCCCATGAATCCCATTAGGACAAACCCTATTCCTCCTGTGGTGGCCTAAAGTAAAAGTGAAATGGAAAGCCTTTTGGCAAGCAGGTGGTTGTAACCTCCTAAATCAAGCAAACAACATCCATGACGAAAGCCAGGGAGGGCTGTAACGGGACAACTAATAATTTAGGGAGTTTTCATCCATGCTTCAGTTTCCCCAAGAGGAACATTTGTGTTGTTCTTTTTCCTTCCCTCTTGCTTTGCTAACAGGACAAAGCAGTAATAGCAAGAGCCCAGGGACACCCCGAACAGAAGTGGTAGAACTGCTCTTGCTGGTTCAAGCCTGCAAAATTCATCAGGGAAAGACCATGTATGTATAATAATACATCTCTATGGAAATCCTTAAGTCTCCATTGATTTTGGCTTCCTTTATTAATTTTACCAGTGTCCAAAATTGGCCCTGGTAAAAGAAAAGGTCAGTTATCCATTGGAGGGGGGGAGCAATTGTGGCTTAGCATCCTAGAAAGGTGGCATCATGTATTATCTGGAATCTGGGATGGGGTGGTCCGTGTGAAAGGTGGCTCCCTCCAACATGACTAAGCAGTATGTGCTGACTACATCTTCTATCAGCACATATGGATTGCAAAGGGCAACACTTGGCAGCTGTAGCCTATGAAGCCCCCTCAAATGGTGTGTAACGAAAAGGCAGTGCCAGGCTGCTTTTATGAGGTAGGTCAACACATCTGGTGGGAAGGGGAGGCATTGTTATATGCCCCCACTAAGGCCCATTTGTTTACCAATACCTCTGCATGTGTTTGGAGGACCGCCTACCCCAGGGTGCCTCTCTACTTGCGGTTAAAATCATGAACACAAAATTTTTCAGTGCACTGGCCCATTGTTATGCAACAAACTGTTAATGTTTCTAACAATGTTGTGTTTAATTTTTCATGGATAACGCCCACTGTGTTTCTCCCATTGGCACACATCCAAGAGCAACTTTCCGTATTCCAGACAGATGCCTCCTTCTCCACAGTGTTAAAACACACATTTAACCTGGAGAAAGCTGGCTTTTCCACCGCCATTCAAGTGGGGCATCTATGCCAATGGGGGGATGTGTTATGCTGTGTAACTAATAAAGCCAGAAGTCATTATTGGCTAGTGTATGCTATTGTTGCTGTCCTAGCAATCTTGTTCATGCTGTGTTGCTGTTTATGTAGAAGGCCAATAGTAACCTTTACCGCTATACCAGGGGGAGAATGGAAACCTAAGTAATGACCCCTCCCAACAAAATGTTGATTCGGAGTCAATGGGGGGAATGTCACACCTCAATGGTCTCCTCTCTCAGGGAGTCCCTGGGAAAGGCAGGTCAGCATTGTATGTGGCTAATGCTGTTGCAAGCATCACAAAGCATTTTGGGGCACAACTCATCAACTATCTAGTATGGTAGTTTAGCCACTGGGTTACCTACAGGATCACCAAAGGGCAAAAAAGTTCTGTTTCCATTTGGAAAATACAATAATAAAAATGAAGATTAAATCTTGTTGTGTCACTAAAGAACAGATTTAGAATAAAATTTTCTCTGGGGGATGGGGGGCGAGCTAGTTTTAAATCAAAATAGCCATTTATACTCCATACACTGGAAAACCAAATAATAAGGAAACTAGACAAATAAGTTGTTAATGAAACAATGAAAAATAATGTAGGAGGGTGAAGACTCACACAAGGGTGGTTCTTGAAGCTCTCCATGCTGGATAAATAATGAAAGAATCACTGGCCCGGAGACAGAGACATAGTATAAGAACGACTCTGTAGCCTGATGGTTACAGCACTCACCTAGGAGGTGGGAGACCCAGGAGAGGGGGTGGGGCTTAGCATACACTCCCCCCGCCCCCATCTTGGCATTGCATACTGGCTAGCTCATGTGAGGAGCCACCTAGAGTGCTGGCTTTTGTGTGTTCCATTCTGAGGTGTCCATCTCCTTCCATTCATTGTAGAGGGACCCTAGGTGCTGAACTCCCTATTTTGTGAATCCTAGTGATTTTCTATCTAGGTACCTAAATGTTAAGCATGGCAATACTGAGCATCACCATGCTTAAGTTCCTGTGTGAATATAGCCCCAGCTGTTAGTGGTGCTAGAGCAGATGTATTTTGTTTATTTTAAATGTTTTATCATTACTTGTGTGTATAGTGCGTAGCACGATTAGGTCCTGATCCCTGACTAGGGCATCTTATTGCTACCACAGCACAAATAATTATGATTTTTTTAATAAAGGCATGTACTAACCAGCAGCTTCAGAGAGTCTCATAAATAACCACTACGATCTGTACTATTTATTAGTAGTTAACTAAATTCTTCCAGTGTTGCCACTCGAGATGTGCATCTTTCAGTCCACGGGTTAAAACCTCTTTAGAAAGCAGAAAGCAATAGGTATTATGGGTCACATGTGCACAGTCACAGATCTAAACCTTCAGAACCAAGGTTGTTAAAGGTGGAGCTCATAGCGATGCCTATAGTTAGCTACCTGACACTTTCCATGGTAACTCTTTTTGAAGTTGCTTGTAACTTTGATAAGCTATAAGTGTTTCGGTTGAAATTTTCTATGCTGGATGTCTGTCAGAGGCTGAATTGTTCTGGAACATTTAAGCAAAAAAAAAAAGAGCAGTGCAGCCATTTTGCTAGATGAGGTTAGGGAAAAATATATGGTCTTGCCCAAGTTACATTTTTACAGTGCTTTCACTGATCCTCCATTCTTTTGAGCAGACTTGAAATTTGGTTGGGAGGAGGGGGTGTCCTGGTTTTAGGGATGTGCCTTTTGATGTCCCTGTGAAAATGTGCCTAACTATGGCCAAGTTATGGGTTTCTGAAAATCTGTTTGCACGGACTTGTTAGTTTGACAGAACATGCTCAGACCAGACAGAATCTTCAAAGAATTTATCTGTCACTTCACAGCTCTTATAAGCTGACCAGACGGTGAATATACTATCCCACAGAGTCACTGAGTTCATTGGAAGCTTGGAGGAGAAGGATTCTGACTGGAATGCAGAGGAGTGAGGCGCCAAACCTGGGGTGTTGATGAGGGAGTAGACTGAGGTAAAGGGCCAGGGGAGAAAGGGATGAATACCCAAGGGGAGTGAATGTATGACCAGAGGGGGGAGGGGTTGGTGTGTGTATGTGTGTGATATGCATTTGGACAAGAAGCTGAAGGGAGCATGCGGGGTGGAGGAGGAGCTAGGACAGAGGACCTGAGGGGAGTG
Source organism: Mauremys mutica (assembly GCF_020497125.1). Classification (NCBI taxonomy): domain Eukaryota; kingdom Metazoa; phylum Chordata; order Testudines; family Geoemydidae; genus Mauremys; species Mauremys mutica. The sequence goes on along the minus strand of NC_059073.1, from coordinate 125,923,828 downwards.
TTTGTAGAGGGGTGGGGTGGAGGAAACTGGGACAAAGACAGCTGGAGGAGCCGGGGAAAAGGGATCAAGCTTAAGGAAGACAGGGATATAAGGATCTTGAATCACTGGAGTACCCATTCCCCATCGAATCTGGAAGAGAACCCAGGATTTCAGTGTCTCAATATTTTTCTGCTGTCTAGCAAAGTGGATGCGAAACCTCTGGCAAAATATATGCCTCATCTCTCTCTAGTGGCTGGGCCACATACTGGATAACCTCCTATTGCTGTCAGATACTCTATTAGCTCAAGTAGCAGAGCTCACTGATCTAGTCTAAAGGTTCCAAACCTTCTGATGGCCCACATGGAAATCTATATGGTACAGTATGATGGAATTTTGGGAGAAGGTTCAGTTTGTTTGTTTTTAAAAACCTACAAAATGACATTAAATAACTAAGTCGGGCACTCTGAAAAATCAGGCACTTGGCATCTCATTTTGGACACCTAAAAATTGGTGTACGCTTCTGATATTAACTTCTCTATGCCTTATTCCACAAAGTATAAATTCAGGATAATATTGTGGTGATTTCTTGGGTGCCAAAGACTGAAAGTCACCTTGTTATCTCTCTCCCTCCAGCTAGAGAAAGAATTGCTTGTGCTTAAGTGGGTATCAGCTCCCTGGCACCACCGGTCTGTTAGCCACCCAAATAATATCCTATGGGCAATGCTAGCCCTCACTATGTTTGCAGGTTAACAATAGGTGCACTCCGGGCCCTGAGTCCCTTTGAGGCATCCCCCTGTGATAACCAGTCACTGCCAAGAGTTACTGTTACAGAACAGTGAGCCCTTTGCCAATTGGTACTGAGGGGTTCTTTGGTCACAAATACTGCCTCATCTCAGAGGGGCATTGTGAAGATCATTAATGTTTGTGACGCGCTTGGATACTACTGTGATGAGTGCCATAGACAAGCCCAAGAGGAAATTAATAATTCTGTGTGCAGATTAGGGGTTTGAATTGTCTGCAGTAAACACGGTATGGGGCCACACATTAAAAGATGAGATTAAAATGCAATATTGAGTAACTGTTCATTTAGTGAAAACCTTCCAGCCAAACTTGAGTTCGCAACCTTAAAATGGTTTTAATATAGTTTATGTAGTATAATTTACATAATATAGATAAATGTTAAGTGTGAATTGAGACTCATAGGCCAACTCCGCACTTAGGTCAATTGGGATAGCTCCATTTAAATTGAAGGTGATGCTTTGACTGGCACTGTCTTAGGATCTGGCCTTAAATAGTCAGTTGTAATATTCCTAATTTAAGCAGTATACAGACCATAAAATATTCAATGCAGAAATTTAGGAACTGTTTTATGTAACAAATACACTTGAACATATTGGAATGTGCTTGTTGACAGATCATGAACCAGAAAGAAAGACAAAGTTGACTGAATAACTCTTATTTATGTACACTTTCAGCTCTTACCATGTATAACTTTCCTCTGTCTATGCAACAGTAGGAAAAGAATATATAGAGTTCAGCATGTAACTTTAGCCAGTGGGTGTTGTTTCTAAATGTTCTCCAAGCTTAATTTGTGTCTGAGTGTTTTGAACATTGACACATCAGGAAGCATCGCTCCCATATACAGCTTTAAATTTCTGTGAGATGGTTGTGTTCCCCCAACAATATTAGGAAGGAACATGCAATCCATATTCATTTCCTTTATGAACTCATTTAGCCTTTTTCTAAGGCCTGGTCTACACTAGGGGTGGGTGTCGAACTAAGGTACGTGACTTCAGCTACGTGAATAGCGTAGCTGAAGTCGAACTACCTTAGTTCGACTGACTTACCCGTCCAGATGCCACGGGGTCGAAGTCCGCGGCTCCCCCGTCGACTCCGCCACTGCCGTTCGCGGTGGTGGAGTTCCGGAGTCGACGGGAGGGAGTCCGGAGTTCGAACTATCGCGTCTAGATTAGACGCGATAGTTCAAACTCCGAGAAGTCGAACTCTCCGCGTCGACCCGGACGGTAAGTATGGACCTACCCTAAGTATAACTACTGTTCACTTCCTACACGTAACCTCTGGAGGGCAGTAGTCTTTCAATGCTCTAAAAAGTTGAGAATTTATTAACTTTTCAGTCAAAACATGCTTCAGATAATTATAACATTGGCAATGCAGAGGGATGCTAGAATTCCATGTGTCATTCAATCAGTCAAAATGCTGCATTCTAAATATTCAAGCCAGTTTGTTCTTAAAAAATGTCACATAAGTATATCTATGTTGCATTATGGTATAATCTGTATATTTGGGCCACATGTTCGTACAAGTGAGGCCTTCTTTAGAAGTCCTCCAACAATATTAGGGATCAACAACTAATGTGGACTAAAGCTTCTGTTTTCCATGGAAATTAGAAGATTTTGTGGAATTTAGGGTTGAACTATGCAAATGTAAGAAAATCTTAGTCCTTCCAAAATGTGGCTTATTTTACCACTATTTATGGTTTAAATTATATTTAATCCAAATAATGTTTATTTGCTCTAGTGCTTTTTGTAATAATCTATAGTAAAACCAAGATTGCAAGGTCTGGCAATCATAGAACCAACATATAGGGCCTAACCCCTTCTCTGGACCTAAACACAACCCATTTTGGGATGCCCATATGGATTTGTTTAATTTTGGTTCAGTGGGTTGGATTTGAATTCATTTTCTGGGATTTGAGTCAGTTCAGAATCAAAACCCCATAGACTGCTTCCAGAAACGTTCTCTCCCTCTTCCCTCCGCATACCCCCTTCCATTCCTGTACAAATTCTCCCACACAGAAAATCCTGTCCTCCAACATTTTCCTTCTCCCCCTTGGATCCAAATAGCACAGTACAACAAACAGGGCTGGCTCACAACATCTTGGAAGAGTTTGCAATAAAAACAGTATGCAGCATTGTGGGGTTTTGAGTACATAAGCCATTGCCTCTCCACTTTGTCACCACTGGGGATTTCACGCCAGTAATGTGTTGGATGGAAACTTCTATTTTCATTGTCTTTGGGGAATATGAAGTTTTTCCCTTGCTGTGGCCCATGCAATACAAGGAAGTCCCTCAGGCTACTGCTTAAGTGGGTCCACGGTCCTGGATCATCTAGACTTAAGGAACTAAACTCAGCAGCAGCTGTTTCTTGCGCCTCTACCACACTCTCCTCTGATCTACACTTTTCTTCAGGAATGTGCATGGTTACATCCATTTGAGATGGAAATATGGATGTGCAGTAGCTGTAAGGTCACCTGCACTCTGACTAACTGGAAGATCAGGCATCTCCTCACCACTCACATCCTCACTGGGGCCGGAAGTCTCACCGTGAACATTTGTGTCTATGTATCTCAGGAGAGCTCCTTCCTGCTTAGATAGAAAAGCTTCCTTTGCTTTCTTTCTTTTTCTGAATGCTGATCCATAGGGGCTTTTTCTTCTTTCACTCATGACTGCTGTTCTGTGCCAGCTATAGCAGCTCTCAACACTCAGTAGAAGGGAACTAATAATCAGGCTGGTAGCAGGGCCTGGCTGAGGGAAGATATCAGCGTCTTAAGGGCCTAACTGGCTCCTACTACTTCAGTTGACTGCCTGTTCTCCTCAAGTGGGTTCAAGGAAGCAGCTGGAAACAGGAAGCTCCCCTGAGATGTTGGTGTTAATCTGTCCAGGGGGTGCTAGAGAGGTACATAAGAGGCTCCTCCTCCTGTCTCTCCCTGTAGCTCCTGCTGCTTTCTGTTATTCCCTCTCACCTTTTTGCCTGCTTGCCTGTTATGTCTCTTGTGCCTTCCTTCCTTCAGCACAGCACTCCACCATCTTTGTGCATCTAGAGCAGAGGGAAGCATATGCACCAGCAGCAGATACAATTTTCTACACTCTGGGTCCTAGTGGCGCTCCTCGACTGTCTGGCATCTGAGGCGGCTGGCTCAGTTCACCTCATGGTAAGGCCAGCTCTGACTAAAAAGCACATTTTATCACCCATCTGGGAGTGCTAGATTTTTATTCTGATTAGCTCTGCCTAGGTGTGTTTGGTGAATGGAAAAGGGCCTCCCAACTTTCCCCAGGATGCACCCACTGAGAAGTAGTCAAAATAACTCCAGAGCTTTCAACTAAATTGGAACAATTTCAAATTTTTCAACCCATGCACAATATTACATTTGCAAAAGTGTTTTTAAAAAGAAACAAATTAATATCAAAATAATCTGAGATGCAAGCACAATTTTTACAGTAAATAGCTCAAATTTTAAAAAGTCTAAATATTTAGAGGCTGAATAAATATTCTGGACTAATATTCTGTGTCATGGGAGAAAAATACTTTTACCAATTTCTTTTTTCACCTAAAGCACCCTTTAATACTAAAGCCAAGACCGTGTTTGTCTTTCATAATGACTTGTTTAGAAGCTCTCTTTAAAATGCAAACAGATTTCATGTTTTATTATGAGCTCCCAAATGCAATTACACTGCCACTTATCAAAATTATCATGCTACTTTCCTTCCTACAAGAGGAAGAACATTTACACACATATTCCTTACTGCAATAGCAACTTCCTTTGTTTATGTATTTCCTGCCTGCTGAGCCAGTTGGAGCTATTTAATTTATTCACTATGTAGTACAGGTGGCTTTGGAGGTTGCCAGAGGATTATCTGTTTCTTTGCTTTCTTTGCTACTTTACAGGAGCATGTTGCCTAATTTGTTTTTAAGTTATATTTGGCTAGACACTCTATTACCATTGTTTTCTACTGAAAGGAATGTCAGGGCCTCGCAAGCGTGTCATAGCATATAACTCATATATCCTACAGCCAAAATAAGTTCTCTATTAGCTCAAATTGTAGAACCCTGTGTTTCTGGATTAAAGAAGTTGAGTTTCAGAGATATTAAGGTCAGAAAATGGCCATTATGATAATTTAGTCTGACCCAAGTGCATAACATAGGTGTAGCGAGTCGGTGTGGCTCCCCTCCTGCCCAGCAGAGGGCGCTCCCTCCCAGAAGCCAAGCTGGGCTGAGCCACCACTTCCTGTCCCCGCCCCCCGGAAGTCAAGGGGCGGGACAGGAAGTAGAAAAGGAGAACGCCAGAGCTCAGTCAGGAGCCAGCCACCGCCGCGAGCAGACGTGCCGGCGGGAGCTCCGGACTGGGAACCCTCCAGGACCCGAGGCGGCGATCCGGACTGGCCTCCACTGCCCCGCGCCCGGTACGAAGAGGAACCTGCGGAACTTCCCCGGGATTGGAACCCGGAGCAGCCGCCAGGACTTCCTCCCGCCCGGTACGAGGAGGAGCCGCCGCCGCCGTTTCCGCCCTGCTGTTACCCAGAGGAGCCGTCGGAGGCAGCCGGGCCGGACTTCCCGCAGGAGTTGCCGGACCTGCCCCCAAGCCCTGGTCCCGAGGAGCCCATGCAGATGGACTGGCCCGATCTCCCAGCGACCGAGGAGCAGGTACCCACGGAGGGGGAGATGGACTCTGTAGCCCGGGGATAGCCGACCCCTGTCAGGCTATAGGCACCGAGGTGCCCATGTCGGTGTGTTTCGGTCAGGACCCCACTGACCAGCCGGCCGTGCTAGCCGCTAATAGGGCCCCGGCTGGGACACAGTGGAGTGGGTGGGCCTGTGTCCCCCCCTGCCACCCCACTCACGGGTGGCAGTCTCCCCCTCTCACCCCAGCGCTCAGACTTAGGCTTAACTGAACACTACTGCACAGCCCTGCCTAAGAGACTGAGCCCTCTGTGTGTTGTTGCCCGCCCTGAGCTAGGGCTTTGGGCTTATAAACCTGAACTGCTGCTCAGCCCTGCCTAAGGGTCTGAGCCCCTCTGTGTGTTGTTGCCCGCCCGCCCTGAGCTAGGGCCTGGGCTTATAAACCTGAACTGCTGCTCAGCCCTGCCTAAGGTCTGAGCCCTCTGGGTGTTGCTGCCCCCGCCCAGAGCTAGGGCTTGGGCTCATAGACTTGAACTGCTGTTTGCCCCCGCCCTGACTGAGGGCCTGGGCTTCCACTAACTGACTGGTGCCTTGTGTTCAGCCCCTGCCAGAGGGTCTGAACCTGTGAACCTTCAGATATTGAGACTGATTGCTGTTACCCAAGCCCCTGCTCCAGAGGGCCTGGGTCTATTGAGACTGGTTGCTGTTACCGCCAAGCCCCTGCTCCAGAGGGCCTGGGTCTATTGAGACTGGTTGCTGTTACCCAAGCCCCCTGCTCCAGAGGGCCTGGTCTATTGAGATTGGTTGCTGTATACCCAAGCCCCTGTTCCAGAGGGCCTGGGTTTTATTCGGACTGATTGCTGTTAACCCCAAAGCCCCTGCCCCCAGAGGGCCAGGCTTCTCTGAACTGCTGTTCCCCTGCCCTGCTCCAGAGGGCCAGGGCTTCTCTGAACTTTTGGTGCCCTGCCCTGCTCCAGAGGGCCAGGGCTTAGCTGAACTGTTGTTGCCCTGCCCTGCTCCAGAGGGCCAGGGCTTATTCGAACTGCTGTTGCCCTGCCCTGCTCCAGAGGGCCAGGGCTTATTCGAACTGCTGTTTCCCTGCCCTGCTCCAGAGGGCCAGGCTTATTCGAACTGGCTGTTGCCCCTGCCCTGCTCCAGGGGGCCAGGGCTTATCTGTGCTACTGTTGCCCAGCCCCTGCTCCTGAGGGCCTGGGCCTATTTGAACTGCTGTTGGCCAGCCCCCTGCACCAGAGGGCCTGGCGGTCTAACGTTGTTTCCCTGTGACTCCTAAAGGACCAGCAGAAGAAAAGAAGCGAGTCGTGTGGCTCCCCTCCCGCCAGCCGGAGAGTTGAGCCCCGACCAACAGCTTACACTGGTACCTTCTCTGAGGACCTGCCGAACCTCTACCCTGTGAGAATGGGTAACGAGAGGGGCGGGGTTTATCTACCCCCCCCCCGGACCACCATGGATATGGAGCACTTAATCCAACGCCTCGTGGAGAGCCAAGAGCGGCAGCAGGCTGCTCAAATGCAACAGCAACAACAGCAGCAGGCTGATTCAGCACGAGCAGCAGCAGCAACGGGATGCTGCCCACCTCCGGCTCACCCAGGAGCTACACGCAGCCCAGCTGGAGCAGCAGCAGCAACTGTTACAGCAGCTGGGGACCCAGCTTCAGCAGCTCCTGGTTACCCGCCCTCGCCCCGCAGAAGGACCGGAGGGTGAGGGGGCCGGAGCCCCCCGGATGGCGGCTTCCCCTCCCGCTTGACCAAGATGGGCCCGAATGATGACCCTGAGGCTTTCCTGGTTACTTTCGAGCGCGGTAGCCCTAGTCGCGGGATGGGCCCGAGAACATTGGGCTACGCTGTTAGCCCCGTACTTGACCGGGGCGGCCCAGACGGCTTATCGAGACCTCGCGACTGAGGACGTGCACGGCGATTATGACCGGGTCAAAGCCGCTATACTAGACGCGCTGGACTCAGCCCTGAGACGTTCAGGCAGAGATTTCGGAGCCAGACATACCCGCAGGGCGCCCGGCCCGCGGGGCGGTGGCCCAGATGCTAAAGGAGGCCGGCCGACGCTGGCTCCTCCCTGATCTCCGGACTGCAGAGAGCAGGTGACAGAGCAGGTCGTCTTAGAGCAGTTTATTAGCATCCCTGCCCTCACGCGTGACGAGCGTGGGGTGCTCCGCCATCGACCGGTGACGCTCGCGGCAGCTGTGACACTCATGGAGGATTTCCTCGCCGCTGAGACGGCGATGGGGCCGACGCTCCCGCGACCCAACCCCAGGCCTGAGACTGCTCGCCTGGAGAAAAAGGGGAGCCCCGCGAAGGCGGTGCGAAATCCCGGCCGCGGACTTAATTCCCAGCCGGAACCTCAAGCCCGTTGGCGGGACACCGCCACCCGATCCGGACCTGCCGGTCCCAATCCCGGAACCCCGGGGGTCCGACGGAGTCCACCCCGAAGTCCAACCCGAGGGGCCACCCGAAGTAAACGGCCGGAGCTCGGCCCCTGCTTTGGTTGCGGGAAGCTAGGACACCTCCAGAGAGACTGTCCAGAGATGGACTGCAGATATGGGCAGGTCTGGGCAGGACACAACCGAGCTCGGTCCCGCCCTGAGTCCCAAACTCACTGTCGCTGCCGTCGTCGGGGGCCAGGAGGTCGAGGCCCTGAATCGACTCTGGCTGTGGCCAGACACTAATCCGCCAGAGCTTGGGACCCTCGCCGGACCCCGGGATGCAGCCAATACGCCTGCAATGTATTCATGGGGGATATCCGGCCTTATCCCAGTGCTCGCGTCTCCCTGACGGTCGCAGGGGTCACCCGGCGTTTGATCGTCGGCCTCGCTCCTCATTTGGCATATCCCGTTGTCCTGGGGCGGGACTGGCCTGCCTTCGAAGAGGTGCTACGCGCTACGCCGACCCTCGAAGCGGAACCCCGGAGGCCCCTACCCGAGCCCACTGGGGACGCCACTGAGGCGGAACCCGAAGTTACAACCGACACAGAAAAGCCCTCGGAACCCCCCCGGGACCCCCCGCCTCTACACCGATTTTCTGCAGGGACCAACGAGCGGACCCCACGCTCGGTCCGCTATTATGAGCAGCTCGCGGCGGTGGATGGGGTAGTCCAGGACCCCCAACAAGCCGCCCGATGGCCGCACTTCGAGCTACGGCAGGACCGTCTGTATCGGATCGACCGGGATCCCCGCACCCGCACCCGCGAGCCGCAAACCCAGCTGGTAGTCCCCGCAGTGTCCATAGGCGGGCCGTCCTAAAGTTGGCACATGATGTACCGGCCGCCGGGCATCTGGGGCAGGAAAAGACACTGGCCCGGATCTTGGGACGATTCTTCTCTGGCCAGGGATCCACCAGGACGTCCAGAAGTACTGTGCCTCGTGCCCGGCGTGCCAACTCGCCGCACCCGCAGGGGTCCCTCGAGCACCACTGATCCCTATGCCGGTAATGGAGATACCCTTTGAGAGGGTTGCCCTGGACCTGGTGGGGCCCCTCCCGAAGAGCACAACGGGATTTCCAGTATGTTCTGGTCCTCGTCGATTATGCCACCCGGTTTCCGGAGGCCGTTCCCCTACGTAGCACGACCGCCCCCGGACGATTGCCGGAGAACTAGTAAAAATCTTCGCAAGAGTCGGACTCCCGCGGGAGATTTTAACGGACCAGGGAACCAATTTTACGTCCCGGCTATTGAAACAAGTATGTACTCTTCTGGGGATAAAACAACTCCGCACCTCCGTGTAACCATCCCCAGACTGACGGGCTGGTGGAGCGTTTTAATCGAACCCTCAAGGGGATGATGCGGAAGTTCCCACCAGGGGAGCTCCGCCGCCTGGGACCAGTTTTTACCTGCTTGCTGCTGGCGGTCCGGGAAGTCCCTCAGTCCCTCGACAAGGTTCTCCCCCTTCGAGCTGCTATACGGCCGCCGGCCGCCGCGTGGGCTCCTCGACCTCGTGCGGAGACCTGGGAACAGGCGGCCTCCCCAGCCCAGGGCCTCCTGGAGTATGTCCTAACAGCTGCAGGGGTACCTATCTCAGGCGGGGACCCTAGCACGGGAAAATTTGAAGAAGGCCCAGGAGCGACAGGAACAGACCTATAACCGAGGGGCCCAAGTTCGGGAGTTTAAGCCAGGGGACCAGGTCCTACTCCTTTTACCCTCCAGCGAGTCCAAATTGTTGGCTCGCTGGCAGGGACCGTATGAAATCGTCCGAAAGGTGGGAGCGGTTAACTATGAAGTGCGTCAACCTGGTAGACGTAAAGAAACGCAGCGTTACCACGTAAATCTGTTAAAACCCTGGCGGGACCGAGAGGGCCTCCTGATCAACCCATACCCGCCCGAGCCGGAACTGGGTCCCCAAGTACCCCAGGCAGAGGACCCCCCGACCCCCATGCTTGGGGAGTCGCTCTCCGAAGACCAGCGCAAGCAAGCGAATTGTCTTCTGAGGGCCTTCCGGAAGACTTTCACCGCCGTCCCGGGGTACACCTCACTGGTCTGCCACTCCATTCAGACGGAGCCCGGAAAGGTGATCCGGGAAACAACTCGGCTGCTGCCCTACAGAATGCGGGAGGCCGTTGAAGAAGAGGTACAAGCGATGCTGGCCCTAGGCGTTATCGAGCCCTCCCGAAGTGAATGGCGTAGCCCCGTGGTCCTGGTGCCCAAGCCGGACGGCACCCGTCGGTTCTGCATCGATTTCCGGCGGGTAAACGCCGTCTCGCGCTTTGACGCGTACCCGATGCCCCGAGTGGACGAGCTGTTGGACCGGTTGGGAGAGGCCCGGTTTATCACCACCTTGGACCTCAGCAAGGGGTACTGGCAGATCCCCCTGGAAGAGACCTCGAAGGAGAAGACCGCTTTTGCCACCCCAACGGGGCTGTATCAGTTTACCAGGATGCCCTTCGGTCTTCATGGGGCCCCCGCGACCTTCCAGAGGCTGATGGATCGCCTACTCCAAACCCACCACGACTATGCTGCCGCGTACCTGGATGACGTAGTCATCTATAGTCGTCGGTGGGAAGACCATCTGCTCCGGGTCGCGGCCGTCCTGAGGTCCCTAAGGCAGGCAGGGTTGACGGCTAACCCCAAGAAGTGCCGAATCGCATGGCAAGAGACTACCTACCTAGGTTACACCGTTGGCAGGGGGCAAGTAAAACCCCTGGTGGGAAAAGTCCAAGCCCTAATGGACTGCCCGACCCCAACCACCAAACGACATGTCCGGCAGTTCCTAGGCCTGGTTGGATATTACAGAAGGTTTATCCCACAGTTCGCCTCCATAGCGGCACCCCTCACCGGCCTACTTACGAAGGACAGCCCTCGGCAGGTAAGATGGACCCAGGAGTGCGAGACAGCTTTCCGGCGCCTCCAGGGATGCCTCTGCCGAGAACCTGTACTATACAGCCCGGACTTCAATAGAGGATTCATCCTGCAGACCGACGCCTCCGAGGTAGGTCTGGGGGCCGTCCTGTCCCAGGAAATAGATGGGCAGGACCACCCCGTACTGTACCTGAGCCGCAAGCTGTTCCCCCGTGAGAGAAACTATGCGGTGGTAGAGAAGGAGGCGCTGGCCATAAAATGGGCCTGCGAAGCCCTCCGGTTCTACCTTTTGGGGGCGCCCTTCATCCTGGTTACGGACCATGCCCCCCTCACCTGGCTGACGCGGATGAAGGACAAGAATGCCCGCATCATGCGGTGGTACTTGGCCCTGCAGCCGTATGCTTTTACTATCTTGCATCGAGCTGGCAAGGACCATACTAACGCGGACTTCATGTCCCGTATTGGGGGAATGGAAGAGCCTGGCCCCGACCGCCGGGCGCCAGACTTAAGGGGGGGGGTGTGTAGCGAGTCGGTGTGGCTCCCCTCCTGCCCAGCAGAGGGCGCTCCCTCCCAGAAGCCAAGCTGGGCTGAGCCACCACTTCCTGTCCCCGCCCCCCGGAAGTCAAGGGGCGGGACAGGAAGTAGAAAAGGAGAACGCCAGAGCTCAGTCAGGAGCCAGCCACCGCCGCGAGCAGACGTGCCGGCGGGAGCTCCGGACTGGGAACCCTCCAGGACCCGAGGCGGCGATCCGGACTGGCCTCCACTGCCCCGCGCCCGGTACGAAGAGGAACCTGCGGAACTTCCCCGGGATTGGAACCCGGAGCAGCCGCCAGGACTTCCTCCCGCCCGGTACGAGGAGGAGCCGCCGCCGCCGTTTCCGCCCTGCTGTTACCCAGAGGAGCCGTCGGAGGCAGCCGGGCCGGACTTCCCGCAGGAGTTGCCGGACCTGCCCCCAAGCCCTGGTCCCGAGGAGCCCATGCAGATGGACTGGCCCGATCTCCCAGCGACCGAGGAGCAGGTACCCACGGAGGGGGAGATGGACTGTAGCCCGGGGATAGCCGACCCCTGTCAGGCTATAGGCACCGAGGTGCCCATGTCGGTGTGTTTCGGTCAGGACCCCACTGACCAGCGGCCGTGCTAGCCGCTAATAGGGCCCCGGGCTGGGACACAGTGGAGTGGGTGGGCCTGTGTCCCCCCTGCCACCCCACTCACGGGTGGCAGTCTCCCCCTCTCCCCAGCGCTCAGACTTAGGCTTAACTGAACTACTGCTCAGCCCTGCCTAAGAGACTGAGCCCTCTGTGTGTTGTTGCCCGCCCTGAGCTAGGGCTTGGGCTTATAAACCTGAACTGCTGCTCAGCCCTGCCTAAGGGTCTGAGCCCTCTGTGTGTTGTTGCCCGCCCTGAGCTAGGGCCTGGGCTTATAAACCTGAACTGCTGCTCAGCCCTGCCTAAGGGTCTGAGCCCTCTGGGTGTTGCTGCCCCGCCCTGAGCTAGGGCTTGGGCTCATAGACTTGAACTGCTGTTGCCCCGCCCTGACTGAGGGCCTGGGCTTCCACTAACTGACTGGGTGCCTTGTGTTCAGCCCCTGCCAGAGGGTCTGAACCTGTGAACCTTCAGATATTGAGACTGATTGCTGTTACCCAAGCCCCTGCTCCAGAGGGCCTGGGTCTATTGAGACTGGTTGCTGTTACCCAAGCCCCTGCTCCAGAGGGCCTGGGTCTATTGAGACTGGTTGCTGTTACCCAAGCCCCTGCTCCAGAGGGCCTGGGTCTATTGAGATTGGTTGCTGTTACCCAAGCCCCTGTTCCAGAGGGCCTGGGTTTATTCGGACTGATTGCTGTTACCCAAGCCCCTGCCCCAGAGGGCCAGGGCTTCTCTGAACTGCTGTTGCCCTGCCCTGCTCCAGAGGGCCAGGGCTTCTCTGAACTGCTGGTGCCCTGCCCTGCTCCAGAGGGCCAGGGCTTAGCTGAACTGTTGTTGCCCTGCCCTGCTCCAGAGGGCCAGGGCTTATTCGAACTGCTGTTGCCCTGCCCTGCTCCAGAGGGCCAGGGCTTATTCGAACTGCTGTTTCCCTGCCCTGCTCCAGAGGGCCAGGGCTTATTCGAACTGCTGTTGCCCTGCCCTGCTCCAGGGGGCCAGGGCTTATCTGTGCTACTGTTGCCCAGCCCCTGCTCCTGAGGGCCTGGGCCTATTTGAACTGCTGTTGGCCAGCCCCTGCACCAGAGGGCCTGGCGGTCTAACGTTGTTCCCTGTGACTCCTAAAGGACCAGCAGAAGAAAAGAAGCGAGTCGGTGTGGCTCCCCTCCCGCCAGCCGGAGAGTTGAGCCCCGACCAACAGCTTACAATAGGCCATAGATTTTTACACGGTAATTAGTACAGCAAGCCACTCCCATCTGATTGATGTAGAGCATATATTTTAGACATACATCAATCTTGATATAAAGGCTTGACAGTATGGAGAATCCACATTCCTAGGTAAGTTGTTCCAGAGGTTAATTACACACATTTTTAAAAACCTGTGTCTTATTTCTAGTCTACATTTGTCTAGTTTCCGTTGCTAGCCAGGAATATTAACATGGTGTATTGGATGGTCTTGATATGATATAGTGATGGTTGCAAAGGACTTACTGGCAACTGAATTGTTAGTGCCTTTGGGCATCAGCTTCACTTCATTATTTATCAGGTCTATTGTATGTCTTTCCTTCTCTAATATAGGTCTTGGCTACACTGGCAAAGTTACAAAGCCGGCAATTATAGCTCCACTCAGAGACCACTGAAGGGAAACCGCTGTTGTGTGTTTGCACTGTCAGCTGCCTGTGCAATAGCATGTTCACTTTTGCGGCACTTGCAGCAGTATTCAGAGCGGTGCACTCTGGGCAGCTATCCCACAGAGTATCTCTTCCTTTTCTGCCGCTAAGAGTTGTGGGAAAGCAGAGGAGGGTCGTGGGGCATCCTGGGTCTTGTCCCAATGCTCCATGATGCATTGCTTTGCATCCCAATAATCCCTGTACTTCCATCCACATTTGGTATCATCTTTCAACAGTTTGTGTACTGTGAGCTCTGCCTCTTCAGTCTGCAGGAATGGATCCCGCACTCTTGACCAATATGCTTAACACATCACAGTGGCAGTGGAGTTATTCCTTAAACTACACAGGCAAGAGGAGTTTGACATTCATCTCGCCATGCGTAGTAGCTACGACACGAGATTGCCTGTGGCATTCATGGAGGTGCTGACCACTATGGAATGCCACTTTTGGACTTGGGAAACAAGCACTCAGTGGTGGGATCACATCATCATGCACGTCTGGGATGATGATCAGTGGCTGTAGAAATTTTGAATGAGAAAAGCCACATTCATGGGACTGTGTGATGAGCTCGCCCCAGCCCTGCAGCGCCAGGACACGAGAATGAGAGCTTCCTTGTCATTGAGAAGTGTCTGGTGATTGCACTGTGCAAGTTCATTACTCCAGACTGCTACCGAGCTGTTGCTAACCAGTTTGGAGTGGGAAGGTCAACTGTTGGACATGTGCTGATGGACGTGTGCAGGGCCATTAATCGCATCCTTCTCCAAAAGACTGTGACTCTGGGAAAACCTGTGTGACATTGTGGATGTCTTTGCATAAATTGGCTTCCATGACTGCGGAGGGGCAATAGATGGCATGCATATTCCAGTTCTGGCACCAGACCACCTAGCCACTGAGTACATTAATTGCAAGGGGTATTTCTCAATGGTTCTCCAGGCGCTTGTGGATCACCATGGGCGTTTCACAGTCATTAATGCAGGCTGGGTCGAAAATGTGCATGACGCACGCATCTTTTGGAACACTGGCCTGTTCAAAAAGCTGCAAGCAGGAACTTTCTTCCCTGACCAGAAGATCACTGTAGGGGAAGTCAAAATGTCCTTTGTGATCCTGGGAGACCCTTCCTATCCCTTAATGCCATGGTTCATCAAGCCATACACGGAGCACCTTGACAGGGAGCCAGGAGTGGTTCAACAACAGGCTGAGCAAGTACAGAATGACTGTTTAGTGTGCTTTTGGCCATTTAAAGGCCGCTGGCGCTGCCTATATGGGAGACTGGACCTGGCCGATGACAATATTCTATGCTTATAGCTGCATGCTGTACACTCTATAATATTTGTGAAGGGAAGGGTGAAAGCTTCACTCAGGGCTGGACCACTGAGGCTCAGTGCCTGGAGGCTGAGTTTGAATAGCCAGAGACCAGGGCTATTAGAGGGGTGCAGTGCGGGGCCAAAAGGATCAGGGATACTTTGAGGCAGCAATCTGAAGCTGAAAGCCACTAATATTTGTTACTATGCTCAGGAATTCAGTGCTTGTAATGCTAGGAGGTGATTGTGATTGGTGCAGATGATGCACTATGATGGTTTAAGAAAATTGCCTGTTGCTTTGCAGGGTTCTATTTGGTATCAATTAATGGAATAAAAATAGCTTTCAAACCAAAACAATCATTTTATTAAAAAACAACCACCAGAGGAGAGAGACAAAAAAAATCAGCACTGTGGGGGATAGGGAAAGGGAAGGTCCCAGGAAGAGGTGGGGTCCCAGGACGGTTAAAGATTTGTGTATGTCCAGATATCATGTGCAACCTTGTCCTTGGGAGTACAGTGCAGGGGGTACTGTACTTCAGCAGGGCAAAACAGCAGAGGGAATGGTGTTGCGTGCAGTGGGTACTGGGAGTCCACAGGGCTGGACTGTGATGGGGGAGGAGTGGAATTCAGCAGGTATAGACTGGAGTCAGGAGGTTGATAAGAGTGTGTTGGCAATGTCTGGGAGGGGTGCATGGGAAAGAGTTTTGTGACAGCAGCTGCAGGGGAGGGCAGGCGTGGAACTGCTCAGTTTGCAGTGCTAGTAGCACCTGGACCATGTCCGCTTGGCACTCCATAACTTTTAGGAGCACAGAAAGCTGTATGCCTCTCATCAGGATGGGTTTTTTTACAGCACTGCAACTGCGCAGTTTGTACAACACTAAGTGGGTTAAGTATCAGAGGGGTAGCCGTGTTAGTCTGGTTCTGTAAAAGCAGCAAAGAATCCTGTGGCACCTTATAGACTAACAGACGTTTTGCAGCATGAGCTTTCGTGGGTGAATACCCACTTCTTCGGATGCAAGTCAAGTGGGTTGGCAGTGCATACACCTTGGGCATTACAACACAGCAAGCTGCTTTACTGCACAGAAACTTCCCAGTGTAGACAAGGCACTAACACTATCAGTTATATTAGTAGAATGCTGGGAACTGCAGCAGATTAATTTATAAATATCATGGTAACAGGTGTTCCCCTCCTCCCCCCCAAAAAAACAAAAACACCACCTTTACCAACTAAAAGACAAAGAAAGCATGGTAAATCTATTCCAAATAATGAACTTCCAATAACTTGCATGAATTTTTGTAGTATCTTTTTGGAGTTAATAAATTACCATTGTTGATAGTAATTAGTTGATTTCCCACATGCCCCTCCCCAAACTCCACAAATCTGTCTGTTGTGTTAAAATGTTGCAATCATTAAAAGTGAAGAAATGCATGATACATCAAAAGGCTGCATTGCTCTAAAATAACTGCTCTCTCATAGCCACCATCAGCTGCAGCAAAGTGAAACCCTACTTTTTTTCCCCTCAAATATTAACTAAACTAAGTGGGGGGGCGTTGTTTTGGTTTGGGGTTTTTTTTTGTTTATTTGTTTGTTTGAGGGTTTTTTTGGTCTAATATAATGACAGCAGGTTACTCCTGAGTAACTATCTCCTGTAGGCCTTGAGCAGCACAAGAGGGGAAAAAAAAACCCCTGCTGCAGCTAGCTATCCAGCTAGTGACGATTCTAAAGGAAACATGATGTAATACAACTGCTGAGCAGGCCTGAGGAAGTGCTAATATGCATGGACTTATTTGCATATGTGCATAGCTGCATTGAAACAAAAACCACAGTGGGTCTAAAGAAGTACTTCCAGATTAGGGCCAAATTCAGACCTGCCTTCACCGGAGTACAACTCTGTTGACTTCAATGGAAATCCACACACCTACTCCCAGTTCTGAATTTTAGTTTATGTGTGCATCTCTGTAAATTTGTGTTTAATATTTTTTGGGGGGGGGAGAGAACCAGTTGGGAAGGAATTTCTTCTATGAAGGACCAGTCTACTTTGGGCCATTCAAGTCACTTTCCAAACTCCTCTTTACCCAAAACAGGGTTACAGTGAAGCAGGGCTGGCTGATATTGTTCATAGTCCACTGCACCCTATCTGTCTCTGAACACATTTCCTTCACAGCACTCCCATCCTGGTGCATGAAAATTAAACCCTTTTATGTGGTTGTGCAGACACTAACTCCAGGAGTTCGACTTTTAAAGGACTTTTCTAAGTCCTCAATTAAAGGAGACCTTTTGTGTCAATCAGCATATCTGCTCTGCATGCATATATTCAGTCTTATATATCCATTCCTCCCTATGAAGAGTTTGAATTCTTTGCTCTGATATGTATAAGAAAGTAATCGGTTAGGTAAAATATAGACATCAGCAACAGCATGGGTCTCAACTACTCTTTATCTAGTTAAAATATGTTCTGTAAATAAATCCCTTTCTTCCATCATGCTTCTTCTGAAGCCATGGTTTTGATGTTTTCAATAGCAACTCTCAAGTTTTGGAAAATTTACCATGAGAAGAGGGTACTGTATTATGGCTATTATGAAGTTCGTCAGCAGGAGTTTCAAAAACTGAGACCACAACAGTGGTCAGAGTCTGCTTTCAGTTCTACCTGTGCAACTTCCATGGGGTTGTAGCTTGTAGCTGAGCAGGTCTTAACCTCTGGACTTGAACTGTTAAGCATCCACAAGATACCTCTGTTCTCTCTCAACTGCCCAAACCTTCCTCCTCCTTTTTGAACCTTTTAGGGGGAAAGAACAGGGAACTGAAGGCAACACAAAGGACTCCTTGTTGTCTACATATTATCTTCCCTTCAAGTTTCAGATAGCAACTTCTTTATTTCCCCTGAAACTTCTCTGTATTTGGCGGTAATACAGTAGTTTTAGATTTCCAAATAGGCGTATAAAGGTAACTAGGAAAAGTTGAAGATTTTGGAATGTTCTTCTATATTTAAATAATAAAATAAATTTACAGGCCTTGTGTGCTTTGTTTCGTTGTATTACTTCAGCTAGACCACAGCATAAAGGGGGACCTTCGGTGCGTAGGGTCTTCCACATCCTGTGAAGAGGGGGGGGATTGCTACCTCTATTGCACTATTTCTCATCCCTACTCAATCAAATGGTGAGAGGTCCCCAGATCTGGGGTTGGAATATGGAGAGTGGATAAAGGCTGAGCAGGGCTGAGAAGTGTGAGGGGAATGGAGGGTGGACTGTGTTTGGAGGATACACTCCACTCTAATCCCATGAAATTTAGATAGGAAAGATTCAGAGCTTTTTCCTGCAACCTTTGCCACCCTCTGGGGGCACACACAGCCAGAGAGAGTCTCTGGTAGTGCAGTTCTGTTGGTGCCCGGGTGTCATGGAGACAGGGTCCACTGGAAAACAAAACTGGCATGGAAGTACAGAATCTTCACACCAATGGTTTTGGCTTTCCACAGATCCACTCGTCTCTTCCACTGTACCCCACTGCTGGTCTTGAGGTATGACATGTATTATACTGTCATCCTTATTCACACAGCTTTAATGCATGGTAAATTTTAGAACAGTTCTTCTAAGCAGCAAGATTACAGGAAAGTGCTTTGAACTGCCAAACTCAGCGGGTACAAACAATAGCACAAGAGAGGGAAATGTCACCCTCTTCAGCATTCTAATTTATTCCCTGCTATTTATCAAATTGTTCCACAGTAATCTTTTCAGAAATGTTGAAGAATCTCACACTTGCATTCCCCTAGTCACAGTTCAAGGCATTCTGAATTTTTGTTTCTTTTCCATTGATCTGAAGAGATGAATATTTGACTCCTGGTATTGTTAGGTGGGAGTACCTGCTGAACACAGAGTTACATTAACTGCTAATTACAAAATATAATAATAGAAGTGCTAAAATACTTAAGTTCTATCAGTACAATCAGCTCTGTTTAAGATACAGATGAAGATGTAGTCCTGACTCAGGGAGCTTATAATTTAAATAAGGCAGACAAATACAGTGCATATAGACACTACCCTGATGACTAATATGTGAGGGAAGGTCCTTATAGTATAGTTGTTACGTCTTGTTTATAATTGGCCTCACTCATAGCTTCAGAGGATCAGCACTTAATGGCTTTATATAGGAAATGCATCAGGGAGGTGAAAGAGGAAAATGGATTGATAAGTAGTGTTTTTGATGGAATGAAAGAGTTTGAGGTGGATTGCAAGAAGGTCAAAAGATAGGTATATAGTAGTTGAGATGATATGTCTAGAACTTAGATTTGGCTCTTGTAGGCATGAGAAGGAATATCATATGATTCTTGGAACTGTTGTAGTAAGGGGAAAAAGCTGGATTTGGCAATTCCTACAATCTGGAATGCTGGGGGTGGGAGGAAGTGGAATAAAGAGAGTCTACAGTGAAGGAAGAGAAGATGCCTGGCAGAGAATGGGGATTTGGGAGGAAGGTGGGTAATGTGAGAGCTGGATGAAATCCATCTGTCAAAGTAATCTTTTTTTATGAAAATGGCAAGATCCCACCCGAGAGAGGTGGATTTGACAAGGAATTTGAATGTGGAGAAGAAACTCACTAGAGGCTATGGGGGAAGAAGTCCTGGAGTCAGAAGGTGGAGAATTTGCAACATTTAACTTGAGTTTCTTGCTCTATTTTACTATATATGTATTACCTGCACGTTTAAAATGATAAAATTGGCTCCTGTCCATATTGGCCATTTAGACTCCTGGAGCCTGATTCTCAGTTACTCCGTTCCTGCATTTGGAGTATGGAGGGAGGATTGGGGCGGGGAAAATATCTTTAAGCTACTTTTGCCTTTGGTATGTTCTGTAAATATGCAGGAGCTGGCCTAGATCCATTATAAACTGGAGCAGATTTTGGGTTGCTGTCACTTGTGCTCTGCTTCCCAGGGCCTCACTGCTTCCTAGTGGCCAATAGCATAGTGCTGTCTAATCACACCCCTGACAAGTCCCCTGTGGCAGGAGAGTAGAGCCTTATGCCAGTTTTACACTAGTGATATTCTTCAGGTGCCTTTTTGCACCCACTTTAATACCCCTTCATGTGACCAGAGTGATGTAAAAGAGCCTTACCATAACTGAGGATCAGGTCTTTAGTGGTCACAAAAATAGCATATACTTTAATTAGTGCCAAATGAACTTGGAGAACTTCAGAGTTGGTTTAGAAAAGCATTCAAGTTTGGATGCTTGTCCAAGCTAACTCAATTTTTAAAAGTGCCCTTCCCACTCCCAACTCCAATATCCTTCCCTCTAAAAATTCCCATCAGTCAGAAAATGGAAATGTATCAGAATCTCAATAAGAATTTGTTTATCTTAGGTTCAATAGGGTAGAAGGGAGTGAAGGATTCTTACCTTATCTGAACTAATTTGCTTATCCCTAGATTCTTCTTATGGCACTGAAGTAGACAAAATAAAATAAAATAAAAATAAAAAGTCTATGCTCTAAGGAAAAGAGAAGGTGAATAGTGCTTTGTCAGAGAGAATTTGTTTTTCTCTCTACTTGTGTTTTTCCATGGTTGCTGCTATAATAAAACTGTCCTAAATATAATAATAATAATAATAAAATAAATATCTCCCCCTCCCACTCTCCCAGTATAAACATTCTCTTTTCTGAAAATGGTATAATTTTTCTCTTTTGTTCTTAAATCAAACCTGACGACATAAAAGGAAGATGCAAATATTTTTCTTTCAGAACAGGCTGGCAATCAGTCTTTATGCAAACGTAGAGGTCACAGCAATCTACACAGAAGCCATGAAAAACCAGTGTCGTCTTCAATTAAATGGCTGAACAAATCTTGCCTTCACTTACATCTGTGCAAACTCTGCTATATTCAGTAAGGAAGACAATTTGGCCCTTCCAAATTAAGTGAGAAGTGCTTATATAGGGAGAAAAAAAGGAAGCATAAATTACTTAAGTATATATGAGAATGAAAGCATTTTTCCACCAGTGTAACGTCAATGGGCTGGCTTATGATTTCTGCCTGAGTCAGTGACATTAGACTCAGGACCACTAACTATAAAATGGAGCTGCTGAAGCCCCAAAATTCCAATCTGTTCAGTGGTGTTCAGGCCCCATGTTGGTTATCATAAAGTTACTGGCTACTTACAAAGTCCAGGTCTGAAAGGTAGTTCATGTTTGAAATGCCATCATCATTTGGGAGGCAGTTAGATATCAAGCTTGGTTCATGCTCATCTCTACAATGGAGCAAACATGATTTCCTGCATAATTGGGCACAGAGGGTTGGCTCCTGAGAGGTGTTGGGCATCCACAACTCTGAGTGAAGTCAGAGAGTATTGCAAGTGCGCAAGACTACATGGGCTAAAGCTCAAAGTGACCAATTCATTGTTACCGGGCACCTTCCATGGTCACTTACACCAATGAGAAGTGCCAGATCAGAAAGGAGCTGTTTTGTGCTCGTGTTGTACTAGTCTAAATGGCATGCCTATGACACAAAGTGCAGAGCAGTGGCGAATCAGGCCCAAGGTGGACAGCATCAAAGCATCAGGCAACAGGAAGCTCATAAGAGTTCTGTCTTTGAAATTGTGCAAACATTTAATGTGAATGCTGTATATTTTTAAATGGTAATTTTCTCTTCACTATTATTACAGTCCTTGAAAATGAATGACAATCTACCACCTTCAAAACTGTTCTCTAAATAATAATTGCATATTTGCATGAATCCTTAATATGCTGTATGGTATAATTGCTAAAACCCAATAGGAAAATTATCTAACATATTCCTGCACAAATATAATGACTGCTGTTTGGAAAAAAAAGTATCCCACTAATAGTACTAATTGCATAGCTCTTACAGCCTTGCCTGCCAAGATAATGAGGAAAATTGTATATGGGCTACTCTTAAGTAACATATTGGCCAACAATCTTTTTTTTTCCTGTCCGTCATAATTCTGCCCAAAAGCAGAGTGCAATTTACAGTCACATACTTTCATATACACTGTTTTTCTATCACTGGAAATTTTTAAATATTCTGTGGGCAGGCTTTTTATTTCCCGTAGTGCAATTTGTTTTCTTCTTACTTGACATTTTTAATATATCCCGACACACAAGTAAAGCAGAATCTTCATCACAAACACTAGAGCTCTGTGTCAGCAGGTGCAAGAACTGACAGGGGCAACATCATCCAATAAAAGTTGTAAATACATTGATGTTCATACAATACTATTGATTAAAGGTGACTGCAAATGTGTAGCTTCACAGTAAAAGAAATATACAATATACAATAGTGCTCATTGTGTGCTCTATGCATTTCCACAATGACTGAGATACCAGAAGAGAATACCTTTTGTTTTAATAAAACCATTTAAGATACTTTTCAAAAGCATTACTTTATATATAGTAAAAGCAGCAAAGAATCCTGTGGCACCTTATAGACTAACAGACGTTTTGCAGCATGAGCTTTCGTGGGTGAATACCCACTTCTTCGGATGCAAGACATCCGGATGTCTTGCATCCGAAGAAGTGGATATTCACCCACGAAAGCTCATGCTGCAAAACGTCTGTTAGTCTATAAGGTGCCACAGGATTCTTTGCTGCTTTTACAGATCCAGACTAACACGGCTACCCCTCTGATACTTTATATATAGTGGCCACCATTTATATATAATGCAGTATGTTAATTGACTTTACAGTGGAAAGTGTGATATTTCCTATACTCAGGACCAAAATTAATTCAGATAAATCTGGTATAAATGAAAGTCATTGGAATGCTCCCTTTACCATGGTAAAGTCTGCTGCATAGTGACAAGGTGACATTGTTGGGGTGTGTGCTGGGGGAGGGGGAGGAGGGCGGTGGCAGGGTTGGGAAGGATGGGGGGGGTGAGTTACCTGTTATACCTTAAAAATCTCCATTGTGATGCTTACAAAATTCTTGACAACTGTTAGGCTGCTGGTGCACTACTACCACTGTCTATCATGCTGACCAATATTGTCTCATTGTTTTCTTGTACTCTCCTGTCAGTCTGTATCCATCTGTTGTCTCTTCTCTTCTCTTATATCTAAATTGTAAGCTCTCGTGCAGCTCATATCACAGTGGAATCCTGGTCTACAACTAGGGCTTCTAGACATTATGGAAATAATTCTGTCAGGGGTCAGATAATAATAGTAATAATAATAATAATAATTCTGTCAGGGGTCAGATACAATTGACACCCAAGGAGTGAAAACCTGTGCATCCCACTTCCCTCTGAGCTATCCAGACCTTCATAATTTAAATATATATCAATGTATACCCCATTTCCTCTTTGCCATTGCAATGTGGTTTATATGCAAGTTTCTGTTGTGGATATTTGTCCATCTATGTAAATATTTTTGAAAATATCATCAACTTAAAAAACGAAAACAAATAAAAATACTCTATCACATCTCATTGTAACTTCATATTAGCAATGGCTGTATTAAATAGAGTGAAAAACTATCTGAAAGTGATTTATTGTCCACCAGAGGTTTCACCTTCAGATGGCATCCAAAATATGCACAAGGTCTAACACAAATTGTCAAGATTAATTTGATTAAAATTCAGCCAGAAGCAGAATATTTTTTTCCAATACAGTACATCTTATGAATGGATTAGAGATGGTGCATTTTAAGCATGTTATGTTATAACCTTTTAAATAATTATAGGGGACATATTTAGTGGATAAATATTCTTACAAGTCTTTGTCACTACTTAACTAAACAATTTACCCCAATGTTTTCAAACCATAGCTGTTAGCCATACATATTTCAAACATTTAGCAGTGCTTTGATGATGTACACCTGCATATTTTTTGCTTTGGCAAAAAGGTACTGTAGCCACTATTAGGTGATCAGATATGGGGTGGGGGAGGAGCGAGGAAGGGAGGGGGGCAGAGTGCATAGGGAAATAGATTGTTCGACTAGCAACAACTAGTTCACAATGATTGATTATTGTGGCTGCAACCCTTTAATTAGCTCAGTGTGGGCTCAGGGATCCTGGAGGTAGGATCGGGGCCTGATATACCACAGCTGCCAGTTATAGAAGATAACTGTGTTAAATTTTGTCAAGTATCACCTTTTAATTGTGTCACCGTGCTTTGGTGGATCACAACTGAGAATACCAGATTCAGGACACACTACTGAGAAATAGGGCAGATTCATCCCAAACTGGTGGTTATTCTACCATTAGATATACCAAGCCAGTAACAAAAGTAAACTGTCTCACCACACTGGTTAACAAGAAGTCAAAAATTCAGTCTCTTTAGGCATTCCAGCACTTATTTCACCACCCAGACTTTATGATAAGTGGTAATTGAAAACCAATTTAATCAAAGTGTTCTTCTGATCCCAAGAGATCAGCCTTCTAGCCAGGTCAATATATAACTCAGATCTTACCCAATAATCTTGCTGTTGCCAATCCTTTTAGTAACTAAAATATAAAGCTTTCTTTATAAGACAAAAGAGGAAGAGAGTTAAAATGGTTAAGGAAATCATATCCATACAAGTTATTGCAAAGTTCTTATATCAGATTTGAAGCACTGATTGAATAAACTGTTAGTTTGCAAAAATGTCTCTGAAATTAGCCACACAGCTTGGGGGGGGGGGGACATCATCAGTCCTTATTTAGTGCTCCTTGTTAGAAATCCAGTCCAGAGAAATGAAGCAGGTAATGAAGACAAAATGGAGATGTTTCCAGGGTCTTTTATACCCTCCCCCATGTGGATGGAATTTTAGTGTTCCAAACAAAGCCCACAGCACAGTTTGTGGAAAAATACAGGCACAAGATGGAGTCCAGGGTCACATGAACAAGTCACATACCCTTACATGGCTTGCTGATTCACAGGGACAAGCCATTGGCCACTTGGAGGCTAAGGCATCTGCAGGAAGAGCCATCTGGGCAGAATGAGTGTCTTCTGTGGTTCATTGTGAGAGTCAATTTCCTTTGATAGCCATCAACACAAAACAGTCTGGCTTCAATGTAGATTTCACCTGCTGGATATTACCCCAGGAATAGACACATTTGAAATACAAGTATATAGTCAATATTCATGACTTTAGCTACAAAGATGATACATATTTGATAAATTGCAACATTTCCATTGATACCTTACAGGACATACTTTGTATATGATTTGTTGCAGTTCTATAACAGTGATAGCAACAATTATATACATGGTCATATTTCAATCATACAGCATCACAAATGGTTTTTGCTGTATTATGATACACATTTTAGAGTAGAAAAGTTATATTAAATTAAACCAAGTTGTTTTTTTATTGTAGCTGGTATGTAACCACTTAACTTAGTTTAATTACACTTATGGTGTGGTGGTTTCCTATGAAAGCATTATTTAACCTCTCTTTACTCTTGCTTCTTTCAGAAACACAAGCATGGTTGCTACAGCTGTTTTTTAATTTGTGTCTAGCTGCTATACTGTCGGATTTTTTTCCACTGGAGGGTGGTGCTGATCCTGTGCATAATATAGAATGCAAGAGCTCTCGAGAATATATTTATAAAATATTGTGCAGGAGGTACAAAAAAAAGTAATGTTTTACCCATTTTGAAAAGTATATTTTACTCATTTTGAAAATGTACAAGAGTCTATTATGTGCCACTAAACTCCAAAAAAATGAAAAGTTCTGTACATTTTATTGAAATTATATTTTCATGCAGTTGACATGCCAAAATTGTGCTTTATGAAAGTCCCTTTGTGATGTTCCTGAAATTGCAGGCAAATAGCTCTTTAAGGGAAACAAGAACCTGGTGCTCTTTTCCCTTGCTGGTTCTATTCAGTCACAGTTGTGTAGCAGAGGGCACTTTACACATTGATAATGGCATCTGCTGTGTAAGAATTACCTACAAGGAGAACGTGGTGAGGAAATAGCAATGAGAAAATACAGAAATGAAACCTAGAAGCTGAATATCCATGTGCTAGGACAGAGCCCTCCATAGAGAATGAGACTTGCTGGGGCCAATCCAGGCCCATGGCCTTTGTGGCAACTAGGAAACCAGGGCTCAGAACTCCCTTGCCACATCTTTCCTTATTCCAGAAAAGTCAATCCTATTGTTGGTGATGGCTGCAAAGCTGAAGGAGCTGGCTCTGTGTCTGGGGGTGTAGTAGAGTCAAATCATGTATCTGAAAAGAGCCCACAGGACAACTTTTAGTCTGTTAGTCAGTGATTTAAGAAATTAAAGGAGATCTGCATTTGAGAAATGTCACTATCTTAATTATTTATAATTGTATTAGAAAGCAGGGGCAAATTCTGTCTTCAGTTACTGATTTCAGTAGTGGTATATTTGTAACTGTGCGTACAATTTGGACAATACCATTATCTAACTACCCTGAATCTTGGACAAGTGCAATTTTTGAGAATTAAAAACTTAATTCAGTGAGCATCTCACTTGTACGACTCTCACCACAGAATGCGCCTAATTCTCATCTAATTTAAAACAGTTCATACCATTGTAACTCCATTGACTTCACTGAAGTTATTCCTGATTTATAATAGGGTAGGTGAAAGGAGTATAAAGTACAATTTTTTTAAAAAAAATTGGGAACAGACCAGACAGTCTTCTGCACCGAGCAGATTTCTGATTAATTTTTCCTTTATCCTTCCTGTAACCACCAGGCATCCATACCACACAGGATTCCAGTTCTGGGGTCCAAAATTGAGCTCTTCATTTGTTTTATGCACATGTATAGGTCCTGAAATATTTTGGGACTATCACATATATTTTCCTTATATGGTATGCTTCTGACTTTCTTCCTACAGTTGACATATTTGGAATGTGGCCCAAATGATATAAAATATAATAGTAAACTACAGTTAAACATCCCTAGAAAAACAAAACACTATCACGCTGCTCAAAGATGGCATCATTAAAAATCAGAAGGATCATGTGTCCAAACAATAATAGTCCAAGCTTTGTGTAAATTATCTCACTAACTGCATGTGAACAAGCCTAGAAATGAATGTACACATGTATGCACTGACACTCTGCTGCATACTGAATTTGACTGCATGGCCTCTATTTAAAATTGGTTCTATTTTGGGCATGTATGTGCATAACTCTTGTTGCATCAAAAAGATGGGTGGAGAGTGGGTGGAACCAATTTTCTAAGGCTTGATTTTTTTCCAATCCTTTCTCAGACAAAATTCCCATAAACTTCAACTGAAGTTCTGTTTGAGTAAGGAGTATTGGAGGAGAACCATAATTATGCATTTCTAACTTTCCAAGGGAAATTGTGAAGGAAGCTTTCATTGTGGCTAGGTAAATGTAGATGAGTGAAAGCACTAAGTAATTTTGATAATTGCATACTGCATTTGTGTACTGAAAATTTCATATAATTATATATAGTCATATATTGGTGTTTTGCAAATTTAAGTCTTGCTAGCCTCTATTCACTGACTATAGTTGCTGAAATGCTTCTACGTCTTTGAAGTGGAATCTGAAAGAAGATCTTTGTAGAGGAACCTAATTCTGATCTCGGTTATGTCTGTGTAAATCAGGGGTAACTCTACTGAAGTCAACATTGAACTACTCTGGTAGGAAATTCATGTAAGAGCCAACCTGGTTTATCAGAAGGCTTGTCCTGTGATATTCCACAAAGGGTAAATACAATGGCATGATGGGGTACAAAGGCTCTATGATCCCCAGTAAACAAGGAATTAATCCCATCTTCCCTTTCCTTTTTCTTCTACGAGTGTTTTAGGGGTGGGTTTCTGGAGATACAGAAGGAGAAGAAGAGGGGGCTGGTTTATTTTGGTTGTAATTCTGTTCACTTGTATTACATTGTTTGGTTTGTTTATAAAGATTTCCTCCTGCTAAACATGCCTCTGAATGCCTATAAAGGGGCTTTGTCTGTGCTCACACAAGTGACTATCTTTCTTGGTTGTCATAGGAAAACAAATGTTAAGTGTAGGTAGCAAGCAGCAGGCTATATTTTATATCTCTAAAATTTTAGAAGTCAGACACTTGGGAGCTTTCCTCTGCCTGTAATAGTTCAAATAGCATAGAATGATAGGGTTAGAAGGCACTACAAGAGTCATCTAGTCCAACCCCCTGCCAAGATGCAGGATTTGTCCTGTCTAAACCATCCAAGGCAGATGGCTATCCAGCCTCCTTTTGAAAATCTCCAGTGAAGGAGCTTCCACAACCTCCCTAGGCAGTCTGCCCTACTGTTCTTATAGTTAGGATAATATTTAGCATTATCCATAATTACAGCTTTGTGGAAGTGGTGCTATCCCCTGCCCGAATTCTATTGCAGTGGGTGACTTCATACCTTAGAAATCTTAATTTGGCACAATATTTCATGAGATTGATTATTTTTACTCTGATAACTCCTTGGTTGCTTGGTTCCCCTAGTTAAGAACCATTCAGGTTTCTCGGAAGGCTCGCGTTGATTTCCACAGGCCATGGGTCAGTCCCCGATTCTGGTAAACTAGGTCTACATTTTTGGACTGCAGCTCTAAGTGCTGTATGTAAAATTGCCTGACAGGGATGTTGCCAAATACTGTAGAAGTGGTAGTGCAGAGACCTACCTTTTCTTTTTCTTCCTTTATCATTATAGAGCCACCTCTGAGTCTTGATTTAAGCCTTGATTCAGTGAGATACTTAAACAGTGGTAAACTCTAAGCATGGGAGTAGTCACCTTCAATAGTACTTAAGCATGTGTGCAACTTTAAGCACACAAGAGATACCAGTGACTTCATGTTTTAGGGGGGTTTGGCCCCTGGTATAAAATGTCATAAGGGTAATTAGAATCTCAAGTAAAAACAAATGTGTTCTCAGTCTATATTGAGAGTCTGTCACTTTATCAATGGAAGAGAAGGAAATATGTGGCCAATTTTGATTTTTTTTATTGATGTACAAACTATTGAGAGAAGCCACTGTATTTTTTGAGAAATCAAAAACTTGAAATAGGCACATTTTTAAGAGTTTTGAATTACAAGTAGAATATTTCATACCGCTCTATCTGTAATGTTAGTAGCTGGTCTTGTTTCATGCAACACTAACTTACAGATGCTTTTCTAAGGAGAACTGCTTATATTTGTTTTCCTTTAGATCAGCAGCAATAATAAACCATGCATAAAGTTTATTAAGCCTACTAATTTTCTATCATTTCTAGGAGCTATATATTTTAGCCATCTGCTGTAGATGACTTGTACAACCTCACACTAAAACAAATAAACAAAAAACAAACTGAAGTGCCCGTGCAACTTGCCAAATAGATTGTGGATATGCTTGATAGCTACAAGGAGATAAAAAATGGATAATAATGACTAAAGCAAAGCTTTACAGCATATCTTAAACATATAAATTGCTTTACGTCCCAAAGTCAAGATAGGTATGCAGTAGAAAATATGTGGTTCCACTGGTGTACAGGAGATATAGAGCCCATGCAGAGGGGATTCTCTCTCTGCAGCTCCCTGCATGGTACAACTCTGGTGGCTCTTCAATCTCACATGGATGGCAAAAAAGTGTGCACTGGGTGCATGGCCACTGGATTTTCACACAATGCAAATTCAGATAACTCTTTCCGGCATCACTTTTCTTTTTCATGCTTCTCACCTTATAATGGTGAGTAGTTACTCACCAAAGTAGTACCATTGACCCCTTGTGAGAAAATTGTACATGGCAAGTACATTTTTTGTCTAGACTGAGTCTGACCATTGTGGTGTTATACAAGGCAAGGAGGGCACAAGAAGCATCCTGCTTTGTATTCCTCTTCTCTCCCCAGCAGTTAGGCACAATCCTGGTTCCTCCTAGAGCTCTTTGTGGGTGCACACATCACAAACAGGACAAGAAAGAAAAATTCTTCAGAACATAACAGGTCCACTGGTTTACTGTTACAGTTGGAGAGTGACAAACTGGTTAAATAAAGTATGTAGATATCCAGTGTTCTTGGTAGCTGTAGCAGAAGTCATTCAGAAAACATCTGGCCCTTTTGACTGGATGTTGACTATGACCAAAAACCTATAACCTTTTAAAGTCCCTAGTTTCTTTGCTTCCTTAAATGCAAAATCACATTCTTGAGTCCATTTTTATTTTTTCTTTGCCTGTAACAGTTCATGTAAAGGTGCCAATACTGTTGCTAGATTAGGCAGAAATTTACCATAGTCGTTAAGCATATTTACCATAGTCATTACCTAAGAATGAATGTAACTCTGACACATTTTCTAGTAGTGGTACTTGACGAACTGCCTTCTCTTTTTTTGGCAATTTCCTTAAGCCCGTGGCATCAAATACATGCCCAAGATATTCAACTGAAGGTTTGAAAATCTCACATTTGTCTTGGCAGACTCTCAGTCCATGGTCTTTAAAATGTTGCATGATGGAATCCAAATTTTGAAGATGATCTTCTTGATCCTTTCCTGTAACAAAGATTTTATCTAAATAACATTGAACTTCATTCAATCCCTTCAGGATCTTATCTGTGGCTTTCTGGAACAAAGCAGGTATCTGTGATACCAAAAGGCAACCTGTTGTAACAATATATGCCTTTTTGTGTGTTGATTGACTCAACATCTCACATATATTTCAAAACCTCCATTTGTAGGTATGTATTGAGCAAATCCAATCTACTGAAACACTGTCCATCACAAAAGAATGGCAAACAAACCTTCAATATGAGGTGGTAGATACTGGTCTGAACATAAAACTGGCTTCAGTGTCACTTTGAAATCTCCACAGTTTTGGACTGAACCGTCCTTCTTGACCACTGTATGATGGGTGTAGTCCCCTCACTGTCTGAAACCTGTGACAGGACTCCAATGTTCACTATACAGTTCAAATCAACTTCTAACAGAGGTTTCAGAGCATATGGTACAACTCTGGGCTTGAAATAATTTGGCTGGCTGTTTGAGTCAGTGAAGCTCACTATTAAGTCTTTCATCTGGCCAGGTTCTTTTTCAAAAACTTTGGAGCATCTGTCTGGTATTTCTTGAAGATTTTGAGGTGCTTTCATGATTGCCTTGATCTCAGTCTAATTCACCTTGAGATTCTCAAGCCAAGATCAGCCAAATAATTATGGTTACTTTTCTTCATTCACCTACAAAGGTAAAATGACTGTCCATCTAGTTGAACTTTCACCTGGAGTTTTCTTTTTGGAACTAAATTTTCTCCGGTATAAGTCTTCAACACTGTGGAGGTTTCTTCCAGGGAAACTTATAACAAAGTCTGGTGTTGTAAATGCAGAAATCAGGGAAACAGAAGCTCCAGTATCAAGCTCCATCGATCAAGGGTGTAACCCAGATGCCATCTCTGATTCCAGCTTCCGATAACATGTGCTAGGTTTTGGTCAGTGTTGCTAGAGCTCTTGTCTGCTTCCATATTGTCAATTCCTGACTTAAATCCTTTCTTAGGTTGTCTTCATAAGTGTTTTCTTGGGTATACAGTTAATCTGTGTTGCTGGCTGCTGAACTGTGACAGGACATATCACTGTGACCATTCTTCAGTACTAATCTGACATGCCCAGCTATCCTCCTCAGTGTGCATGGTTTGTGTCCATTGGCCACACAGAAATTCCTTATGTTCCCATGGTCCTCTGTCCAGGGCCACCCGGGGGAGGGAGGGGGCAAGTGGGGCAATTTGCCCCAGGCCCCACAGGGGCGCCCACGAGAGTTTTTCGGGGGCCTTGGAGTGGGGTCCTTCACTCACTCCAGGGGCCCCGGAAAACTCTCATGGGGCCCACAGTGGGGGGGTCCTTCTGCCCCGGGACCCGCCACCGAAGTGCCGGGTCTTTGACCCCAGGCTCCCTGAATCCTCTGGGCGGCCTTGCCTCTGTCTCGCAGATTCATGAGATGAACTTCTCAGTTCATACTAAATTCCAGAGAATCCTCTGCGGTTTCCAGTGTAATTGCTACTTCAACGGCCTTCTTGAATGTAAACACTGATACAGTCAATAATTCTTCTGAACGTGGTCATTGCGTAGCCCTGAGACTAATCACACAGGGCATCACTCAATGTTTATCCAAATGACAATGCTCTGACAACTTCCTTAAAGCAGCAACAAACTGTGCTATTAACTCTCCACATCCCAGATAACATTTTGCTGTCATCAATTAGGTAAGAGGAAAAATGTCCCTGTGTTGCTGGACTAATTACACCATTCGTGGCAGTTCCAGACACAGTAGGAGATGACACATAACTCTGTCAGCAAGGTTGAAACTCACTGTCCATCTGGAATGGTGTTGCAGGTTACAAATTGTGCAAAACTGTTAAGGTGCACAACCCATAATTCAGCTTTCCTTGAACTCACTAATTGCCCATGACAGGTGACATTTATCTGTTCCTCTGTTGGACTTCACACCACTTGGGCATCTTCTGTTCCACATGGAAATTATTTTTTTCCCCTTCCCCCCCCCATTGCACACTATCTTCATCTGATTGCCCTCTGAGTCTGCTGCGTGTGTGCTTACACACTCCTTTGGCTATACTTGGACTCCCTTGGACTTTGGCTGTTAATAGATTCCCAGTGCAGCCTAAGCTGTTTCTCTGCCTACTTGTGCGAGGTGAGTCAAGATGGTTGCTTACCTCCACTTCATTGCTTCTTTATTTGAACAATTCAGGCAGTAATTTCAGAACTCTTCTCTTTTGTTCTGTTTTTATTTGTCTGCTTTCCCCTCTCTAGCTAGCTGGTTCATGCTGTATCAGAAATAAAAGCAGCAGTCTGTCATTCTGTGCCACTAGGTGAAATTAATCCTTTTCTATAGCATTACTTGCTTACTTTTTCTTCTTGGTCAGACACTCATGGGATTTAAATTCTTCATCACCAAAAGTTATATTTCTGGAGCCATCAGAGGAGGAGACAGATTGA
Organism: Mauremys mutica; assembly: GCF_020497125.1. Classification (NCBI taxonomy): domain Eukaryota; kingdom Metazoa; phylum Chordata; order Testudines; family Geoemydidae; genus Mauremys; species Mauremys mutica. The sequence continues at coordinate 125,891,179 of NC_059073.1, read as the reverse complement.
GACAGGCAGGTGCAAAGGGAGCTGATGGAAACACAACTGTCTGCTGAGGTGGTGGTATTGTTCTGGCTGAAAAACTGAAACGAATAGGAAAGTGAGACTTTGCACTCAGGGAGAGGAGAGTTTAGAACCCCCTGAAAATGTAAAAGGACAGGACACGATGGGGGTGAGGAGGTGAGGCTTCCATTGCATCCATAGGCCAATGTTTTCAAAAACTGCCATTAATTTTTGCAGCCTCAGCTGCACCCATTCTGAAATCAATGGCCTAAATGCACAGCTGTTTGTAGTATATTTGCTACACAACTACTTTGAAGTTCTGAGGACTACAGATGAAAATCACTCAAAATACTAAATAATGTTATCATTATTTTAGTTTATTAATAGAAATAATGTTATGTACTGACGGCTGCCCGACATAGCAAAATGTGGTTCCTTTTTCATAGATTCACAGAGCTTAAGGTCAGATGGCACCACCAGATCATCTAGTCTGACCTCCTGTATATCACAGGCCATTAACTTTCACCCAGTTAATCCTATATTCAGCCCAATAGTTTGTCTTTAGCTAACGCATATCTTCCAAATAGGCATCCAGTCTTGATCTGAAGACAACAAAAGATGGAGAATCCACCACTTCCCTTGGTAGCTTGTGCCAATGGTTAATAACCCTCACAGTTTAAAAATAAATACATAAATTGTTCATTATGCCTAATCTGAATTTGGCTGTCTTCAGCTTTCAGCTGTTGATTCTTGTTGCTCCACTAGTTTCAAGAGCTCTTAGTACACAGTATTTCCCTCCCAGTGAATGTATTTACACTATAATCCAGTCACTTCTCAATCTTTTTTGATAAGCTAACAAATGGGCTCTTTGATTCTCTTGCCATAATAATTTTTGTGGCTCTTTTCTGCCCCATACTTAACTTCATAAATAAAATTTGGCTAAAATACAAAAAAAAATTGTTTGGGCAAATACCCCAATACTTTTTTTTAAAACCGGTATATTCAGTTTCAGGAAAACCAAGGGGCTATTCTTATTTCCATTGATTTCAATGGGAAGAGGATGGGCTTCTATAATCAAATGCACATCTAAAACTGAGAGAATAGTGGGCAGGCGTGTGAAGGCAACAGTAGTATCACAAAAGTGGGCAGAGAGGAAACTAAATTTTTTAACACTAGATTCTTTGATTTTGTTGTTTTTCACTTTAGCAGGGGCTTAACAGGTGTAAGTGTTTGGCACTTTATTATACGTGTCCATCTACTCTTCATGAGATACTTGTGGCAGAGAAATGTAGACCGGGTACAGAGATAGCAGCTGATGAGTGATTGATTAGATAATGGAAATGGAATCAAAACATCAGGGAGGAACTGTCAAAAGATATCTTTCTCCCCACCTCCCTAATTTCAGTTTGGGTAGTTTTGTTTTTCAGTGAGAAAAACAAGAATTGCATGACAGATTGCAGGACTGAGAGAAAAGGCTTCCAGACCGAGGATAAATATTTGCATTATTTTAATGCAATGAAATCACTTTTATATAGGCAGGGGCTGCTCTAGGCATTTTGCCGCCCCAAGCACGGCAGGCAGGCTGCCTACGGCGGTTTACCTGCGGAGGGTCCCAGCGGACCAGCGGACCCTCCGCAGGCAAGCCACCGAAGGCAGCCTGCCTGCAGCCCTCGCGGCGCCGGCAGAGCGCCCCCCGTGGCTTGCCGCCCCAAGCACGCGCTTGGCGTGCTGGGGCCTGGAGCCGCCCCTGATATAGTGCCATGTATGTACTTTGCAGCCCTGCAAATCCTTACTTACGCATTTTTTTTCCTGTTGGCTTCATTAGGGCTATGTCTGTGTGGCTTCAGAACTGGGCTCATACAGTAGGATGTTCTCTGCCCCATGATTTCAAAATGGCTGTCATCTAGTTTAGCTCATCACCTTAAACCAGGCTCCCGTTGCCCTGCACCTTGTTTTGTCATTTTCACCAGTATAAAGTGAATGTAAACCATTTCCTGGATCAGAATAGTAGCACTTTTTTGCTCACTTTCCACAGAACTTTAACGTTTTGTACCCACTTGTAAATAACTACACAAACTGAAGGGCAATGATGAATTGGGCCCCAAATCCAGTTGGACATTGGCTGTAATGTTAATTTCACTAGTTGGAGTACTCTTTCCAACCCAATTTTGGGATCTACAGAACATGTGGTAGACTATTTTCCAGTTGGCATCCTGAAATAGTCATCTTATTAAAGAGAGTCTAAAAATGATGCTGTTTAATAAATATATTGACTTATCAATACACCATGTGCTGTCTGACACTTATTAATCAATACCTATCTGGCAAAATATAACTACTAGGTTTATAATAGCACTTGCTAAAAGATAAACTCCTTAAGATATTAGTGTACATGCAGTGATCATAAAACAACATTAATAACAATACAATATTTACAGTCCCTATTTAAAGATTACTAATCCAATACAGTAGTGGAGTTCATTGGTTAAAGTGGTAAATTCAATAAGATGTGTTTTAAAAAAAACACTACTTAACATTAAAATGTTCTGGGTCTGTTGTTCATTATGAGATTTATTATATTCATAGGGAAATTGTTATGAAATTAGCATTGGATCATGATTAAATATTACCATCATGGAGTATTAGCGTTAATGAATGAGGATAATAACTGCAAATGAAAGGATGAAGAAAAGCAAGTAGATATAATAATTAAGCAACTGAATTGTAAAATGCATCACCCTCTAGTGTTCTGTGAATGAGTGAAGAGATTCTGTTTTTCCTGCAATTGCTAAGTAGCATACAATGAAGATGAGTTTTAGAAAATCTGCAAAATCCCGCAGACTGAATTTGCAGATTCTGAAGACTCCTGATATTTCATTGCAGTGACTCTCTGCTGACGCAGATAAATAATGCTGCCAATGTCTGCAGTGACTTTCCTCTTGGAATAAGCCGACAGGAATTAAGAAATCTAGCTGCTTGGAAGAGTGATGTTTGTCCAGACAGAAAGCATGCCCATACCACTTAAATCCTGTGTTGCCCTACTTCAGAGGGCAGTTCCATCAGACATCGTCACAGGCTGGTACAGAAAGAGCCATTGGAAGAAAGATGAGATGGGGGAAGGACTCATTGATCCATGAAGTGCACAGCTGCTATTTTATCTATATAGCTATTTAATATCTTTATACTCACAACACACCTGTGGGATAAGCAGTTATCCCCATTTTACAGATGAGACAGAGAGACTAAGGGCCAGATGTACAAAGGCACTTTAAAATGTGAATCAAAGAATCATAGAACCATAAGGTGAGAAGAAACTGCAAGCGTCATCTAGTCTAACCCCCTGCTATGATACAGAATTTCTTGTGTCTAAATCATTCAATATAGATGATTATCCAGCCTCTTTTTGAAAACTTCCACTGAAGGCGATTTCACAACTTCCCTAGACTGTTTGTTCCATTGTCCTATTGTTTTTACTGTTAGGAAATAGGTGCATTGTGGGTTGAGCTGGTTGGAAATTTTCTGGCAAATGTTTTTGTCAGAAAATGTCTATCAAAACTGAAGCAGTTTGAGAGAGGCTGACGTTCAATGACTCTCCTGCTTTGAAATAATTCTGAAATTTTTTTTAGAAATAATCCAACTGTCCCATTTGGACACTTGGAAATGAAGTTTTACATTTTCAATATAAAACAACTTCCTTTGGAAAATTTTAGTAATTTATACTAAAAACAGGGTCAAAATTGAACTGATTTTTGTTTCAGGGAAAAAAATGAGATTTTGTCCCATTTCAGGATGGGAAAAATATCTGATCTCAAACTCTCATGGGACAGAAAAACTGTTTCCAGCCCAGCTCTACTCATAGGAATTACAAAAACACCTGAGCAGTAGGAGTGTCTGGTTCCAATTCATTTCCAATGCCTATTTGCAGCCTGTAGGTGCCTAAACACCTGTGTAAATCTGGCCCTTGGCAACTTGTCCAAGGTCACAGAAAGTCTGTGGCAAAGCAGGAAATTGAATCTTGTGTCTCAAGTCCCAGGCCACCACTGTAACCACTGGAAAATCCTTCCTTCCACAGCCTAAAAGCTGTTAGTAGATAAAGAAAAGCCAGAGTGCAGCCTCACAGCCTGCCGGTTTATTAAGAGGAAAGGTTTATATTCCTCCCCAGCCCGGAAGAGTTTCCCATACAAAGTCTGACTGTTCAAGCTTTGTCTATTAAGCATGTGGGAAGAGGGACTGGGGAACTAATTTCACCCCAAATCAATGTTGTTAAATATCTGTTTATACTTGGCACTGTCTCCCACTCCAGACAATTAGCATCTTATTGTTGGCATGTCATAGAGCCATGGAACACAAAAGTCATTACAAAAACAAATTGTGGTTTTTTTTCCTGCTACCATATTATTTCTGCTCATAAGCAGAGAGAGAAAGAGGCGGGACACATGGTACCAGATCCTCTGCTGACAGTGATATAGCTCCACTGAAGTTAATGGAGCTATACTGTCACATCAGCTGAAGATCTGGCCCATGAGGAATTTGTTCTCACAGAGCTACTTAGAGTTCCATCAGAAAAAAAATGAATTAGAAGAAAATGTCAGGTAAAAGTGTTGGAGAAAAATAGCTTTAATAATTTGTTTATATGATTCTCGATGTGGTAGTGATCATTTTATTTATACTAATTACAAAAGAAGTCTTACACAAAAAAGTCACGTTTCTGTAGCGCTATCTTTGCCTCACCAGATGGATCCCAAATACTTACCTTGTCTCAGAAAAAGCCATGCATTTTTACACTTGCATCTCCACCCCATGTGATGTTTCCTTTTGTGCAGATCAGCTTACTTGTTTTTAGCTACTTAATTCTTTCCTCGACAGCCTATTGGTTTGCCATATATAGAAAATGATGACTTTAGATAGGAGATAAACAGCAAGAACAAATGAGCTCTTCAGAGAAAAAAATTCTGTTTCCTTGTAAATCTTTTGGTAATATACAGCGAGGAAAGCTAACTCATGAATCACATTATTTAAGCAGAATGAGAACATCTGTCAAAGTTTACATTGGGTCTTACACTCCCCCTAATGCCCTTGGTGCACAGGGCAGCACAACTTGTCTAGTAGTGGATTAGGTCTTTGCTAGCATCAGGAAACCTATTACAAGTCCTTTTGCACTTGTCCTGATAGCTTAGGCATATGAAAGTGTTGAAAAACATTTTTGATTAATTTAACCAATGAACCAAAAGATATACATTTTTAATGGGGGAATTAGGTATATTTTAATGTCCATGCACCATGCTGAAAATGTACTTAATAGCATCTATGTATAGCATGCTTTTGTCTCTTCTGTCAGAGTTGTTTGCCACCTACTGCTTATTCAGAGGGTGTTTTCATGGTTAATAGTGACATAACTAACAAATAAAAGACCTTTTTTGCTGCAAGAACATTTGAGTGCTTTAGGGTTTTTTTATTTTTTTTAAATGTTTGTGAATTAACTTAGGAATTTTGGAAAACCAAACTTTTAAACTACTTCCAAGCTAATATGAGCTACTGTTCATGACTAGATAGTTCATGGATAAGGGCTGGGAAGATATCTTCCTCAGCTGGCGAAAATTTTCATGATTTCATAATTAATACTTAGCACTTACATATATTCATCACTGTTAAAATCTCAGCATTTACTTGCCTTAGGGATGTGCAGTAACAGTGGCATATTCTCAGAGTCAGAGTAGGTAACACTGCAGTAGTGCAATCATTGTAGAGAAGCAGATGTTGAATTTTTAATGGCATCCACAATGGTTTATATGTCTTCAAAAGCACCATGCATATTAAGGATGCAATTATGTCTTTAGGCACAGTCTCTCATAAAGGGTGGCACATAGTTATGAAATCCTGGGAGGAGCCCAGAGAAAGAATTGGGACTCTGACACAATTCCTCCCCTATTCCTCACCCTTCATCTTTTTCTGGGAAGTAATCCACACCAATCATTAACTAAGAGCAGATTATTTCTCCAACCCTGTACTGGCTGTAGCTGGCTGGCACATTGTGTGCGGAGTGCGATGTATTGAAAACTGTGTTACAATAGTCTAAGCTAGCTCTTGAATTCTCATCGGTTTTCCTAGTTGTGCTTGCAGGCCAGTGGGCTCTGTAGGGAAGTGTGTGTTCAATCTGCAGAAATCGGCCTAGAATTCAATGGGTTGTATTATATCTCTCTGTTTTAGGGTGCAACCTACTTTCTCTCTCTCTCTCTCTTATGGGGTTCTTGTGTGTTGTTGTTCTGAACTCTAAGCACTAGTGTTAGGTTGCAACCTTCCAGAAAGAGTACTTTTTAAAATCCAACTTTTCTGTGTGTATGCCATCAACATAGCAGGGACACTCTTCCTTCCTTCCTTCTCCCTCACCCTTCTCCATCCTCTCTTCACCCGTCAGCTCACAGTAGGGAGTACTAGCCATGCTACACTTTCCTTTCCCTCCCCAACGTCTAGGGTAGCCTCACAGTCACAGTGAGGTGGGGACACTCAACTTCCTCTTAAACCCCTGAGGGGCCATGTTAGGGCCAGTCCTAATCAATTAGAAATGTTGTTTTGCTTTTGGATCCATTATTATTTATCTCTTGAATCTGTGCATGTTAGTCACATAGGTGTACTTGTCAACTAGCATGCTGCACCTTCCTCAGTCTGTTGAACTGCTGGTTGACTGATAGTATTGGCAGCTTCATCAGCTATCAGCACATAATTCAAGCAAGTGGAGATTGCAGTAGCCTCCACAGATTGCTGAAGTGGGGTTTGTAGGGTTTTTTTGGTGGCTTTTTTTTTTCAAGTGCTAATTCTGAGTTCCTGGTTTGATTTGGCATGGGTTATAATGTGACTCTGTGGCAGTTCTTTTTTGTAGCAGAGATCAAAATCTACTGTGTAGTCAGGAATCTCTGACTGATAGCACTTATCATTTTGCTGCTGCTGCCATTCTGACATATTTCACCATTCATTTTGATCTTTTTTATTAATAAGGGAGCTCAATACACACCTTTATAAAACACCACCTTAAGTTGATTCAGCTGAGCAAGGCAACTCTGAATGGAAAATTGTAACACTGTTGTTTCAGAGAGGAGCATATCTGGAGAACAAGATGCCTAGATTTTCAATGTCCTGTAAATACAATAAAAATATTTTGTTTTAGTCCTAAAACCATTGAATAAGAAAAGATTCAGTTCAAGGGGTCACAGATTAGACTTGCCTGTATGTGTATCTGGATGAGTTTGAGAAAAACAGATGATCCAAAAATATTGCTGTAGTAGAAGGCCAGGTTCTTGTACCCTTACTAGTTTTGAGTAGCAGCTCACTCCATGGTTTGTTCCTCTGACTTCAATAGAAATACACATTAAGTAAATACTATTTTGTGTGGGCAGGGCTATCAGCAGCTAGCCCACAGAGATCACTAAAGGATCAGTATGTGAAATCAATGGACCTACTTGAGTAAGTAAATGCTCATTAGTGTGAGGACATGCTCAGCAATCTGGCTCTACAGAAGGGCTGAACTCCATGAGTCACCCTCTCCCCAGTGTACAATTGAGAAAGTCAGTCTCCTAGAATGCAAATTGGAGATTTGTGAGAGGAGTCTTGTGAGTCTGACTCAAATCCCAAATGCAATGTTTTTTTTCATATTTTTTCTCTTTTCTCCATCATTCACTGTCTCAGTCTATAACTTAATAGATCCAGAGCTACACCAATTTGACCAGCTGAGGCTCTGGCCTCTTGTGTGTCATAGAAGCAATATTGACATATGTGATATAAATGGGCCTTTGTGAAATATTTTGAGATCTTTTCTTATTTATTTCATATCTCTCCTCTTGCATTCCCAGGTCAAGAACTGTTCATATTTTTGTTTGAGTTTGGTGGAAATAAATGAGTATGCAGAGACCACTGACATTCTCACTGAAAGCCGATTGAAGACAGTGAGAGTTTTACCATTGACTTCAATGGACTTTGGATGAAACACTAAATGTGCAAAAGAGAACAAATACAAACACAAATAGATCACCCTATAGAACTGGTAAGGTAAAATGCAATGGGGTTCTATATAAAGCCTTGCTACACTTCTAGAAATTATACTGGAAACCTATAGAATTGAATAGGACAGCGTTCTGTCTTCTGATTATTTTTTTTTGAGAATCCCAAACAATTCTATAGCAAGAATAGAATTGTCTATTAAATTCCACAGAAAGCCTTTATTTATTTCTCATTACCATCCCATAGGACTTTTTCCATAAGGAATACCTTTTTTAGTTGGAAAGGAAGCATTTCAAACATTTAATATATTAAGAGTCAACTTACTTTAGTGCAGTTGTTTGGCGCCATATTCTGATAGTCACTGCAGATTTCAGTGTGTGAGTACTCATGGAATAACACACTATGCAGTGTGAAAGATGGCCCTTGGAGATCAAAAAACCTTGGTAATGTGGGGCATGCTGATGCCACTAAGGACAGTAGCAACACTCCTGTTGTTTCAGTGAATCAAGATTTGGCCATGACCCTGGAGGGCCAAATTATATTCTCCGATACATACTTGCATCCAAAGCAGAATTTAGGTCTGAATTATAATGAATAAGGATTTGGGAGAAGATTGAATCTTCAGACCTCCTTGAACACTGGAATGATTTACGTCGAAATAGCTGTACAGTAAAAAAATGCAATAAGTTTTTAAAGAACCCATTTGCTGTTGATATCTAATTGGTCAATGGCAAAAAATCCTTTAATTTAAATGTGATCAGGATCTGATCATGAATGTTTACTATATTGTCATGTTGAAGTTTTTAAATTGTCCTTGGAAAAGATGTAATGATGAGTATGTCAGTGGGGTATTCACATGAGATGAATCTTGCATAAGTGTTACCAAAACAGCTAATGTGCAATGTATTTGTTTAGTTCCCAAATAAAAATCATTTATTTAAAATCATGTGAGTTATGTTTTTTTCATATTTTTGCATCTAATGACATTTACTTTTTCTTGTCAAGTGTATAAAGCCTTGAAAACGTGTATGTAGTGGAAAGCTGCAGACAACTAACTATTGTCTAGTGGTGCAAATAGAAACTACAGCAATATTACTTTAATTTTGTTTAACTAAACTACATACATCTCAATTGATCTGATGTTCTAAATCATAGAAATTGCCTAGTTTAAAGAAATGAGGGGTAACTGATTGAGTGAATATATTTACTTTAAATGGAAGCACAGTTAAGGTTAATGAGATAGTGAAACATTGAATTGAAGCTGGGACTGGCAAGAGTTAATGTATAAAACTATTAATTAATACTGTTTTAAAAAAAATGTTAGATTCTTTTTATTCTAACATTCAAACCAAGTGAAACTCCAGGGAATTATTAGCGGCATATATTAAAACAACAGATGGACTTGCAGTTATATACATAAGGACATCATTTCAGTCTCCTGACAATTTCAGACAATCCAAGTTATTCTATTTAATTTCAAATGAAGAATTTTTATTTTTCTGAAGAGCTGCCAATCTCAGCAGGCCTATATAAGAAGATGATTTTAAAACATCATGGGGTATATTTTTCTACATTTTTGAGTACTCTGACAATCAGATTATAAAATGCATTCTGTTGGGTTTTTTTAAAGAATGCAAAACATGAGCACTCAAATCTTTCAGACTGGATTGATGTGTTTTATAGGATTTTTTTTTTGCAGTCAAATACATTGACATGGTCTTTGAAGACAAAATATCAAATTTCCAGTGACCTTTCTTTCTTAGAACTAGAAAAAGAACCTTTCTGAATGTGGGTGTTGCTGAATCAGATCAAACCTATCTGAATGTGGCTAGCTAAGACACCAGGCTTGGAATCATCTTGCAAATCCAATAACTAACGTAGAAAGACAACAAAATAGTTTGTGAACCACAATGGAAAATAGACTCATTATAGTTATATCCTCTGTCATACTGACATGTATTTTCAAATGCCAATATTCACCATGAGAAAAATAACAAGAAAAAAACTCTTTAAATTAGAAATGAATCCTCCTGAATAAAGTGCCTTTTTAAGAGCACATGTATAAATGTAAAGTATTTAACACAAGTTTATTTAAATACAAATACATTATGATCATAATTCTGCATAAAATAGATGAATTGGCATTAAATGTTTGCATAGGATGGGTACAGTGTGGCAACAGGGTCGGCTCCAGACACCAGCGAACCAAGCAGGTGCTTGGAGTGGCCAATGAAAAGGGATGGCACGTCCGGGTCTTCGGTAGCGGGTCCCTCAGTCCCTCTCAGAGGGAAAGACCCACTGCCGAATTGCTGCCAAAGAATGAAGTGGCGCAATAGAGCTGCTGCTTAAGTACCGCTGATCGCGGCTTTATCTTTTTTTTTTTTTCCTGCTTTGCCACTTGGGGCAGCAAAAAAGCTGGAGCCGGCCCTGTGTGGCAAGGTGTTCAGATACCACAAAGATGGGCATGGTATAAGGACCTAGACAGTTGGACACTGATGCTTGGAAGCCTATAGAATTAACAAATCTAGTTGCCATTAGTAAGGATTGCTGGCTATCTTAATCACTCTTTCAAAAATAGGATAATGCTTTTAAATCAGATGCATAATTGAGTTTTTAGGACAGTTCATTTAATGATAGGTAAATAAACATGTGTTTAGCTTTAATTACATGAGTAGTCCCATTGAACCCAATGGAACTACTCAAATGCTTCAAGTTAAGCATGTCTGATAGACTTTGTGGAATCAGGATCTTACATTGATGTAACTTCAATGGATTTGCACTGATGTGAGCATGATTAAATTCAGGTGCACTGCACTGAGGAAAAACGAGCCCTCCGCCGGTTTAAAGCAGTGTAACTTCATTGAGATCAATGGTGCTATACTGATTTACACCAGCTGAAGGTCTGGCTCATAGCCTTTAGGCATATGAATCATTGATCATGTGACAAGTTCCCATTACTCCTGGGGGAATCGTGCACCAAAAAAATAAAAATTCAGCACACCATTTTTTAAAATACTGGAAATTTTATTTGTCAAAATAACACTACATAATCATGCCTGATTCAATTATTTTGGTAATTTATTTCAAAATTTCCATCAGCAAGTATGTCTGGAACAGTCCAGACACAGACACAAATTCCCCCAAGAGTAGAGAGTTAAAGAAACCCCTATGACAACCCAATTTCTGTTTCTCTGCTCCCTGCCCCAGCAGTGCCCAGTGGGGGGGTGGGGTGCAGAAACCCACAACCACTCCCCCACCCCGAGCCCAGCCACGGGGGCCCCCCAAAGCCAATACACCCAAACCTCTATTCCCCAAAAGCCCAGCCACGGGGCCCAGTAGCCCAGATACTTGAATCCCCTCCAGGGCCCAGCCACAGGGCCCACACCCCTTGCCCAGATACCTGCCCTGCTACCCCTCAGAGCCCAGGGATCCAGAGGGAGAAACAGCCTGATGCTTGGTCCCAGGCATACGTGGAGTTTCCTGCGCACTGCAGTCTCCTTCCCTCAAGGAATGTGGAGAACTGCAGCTGCTGGAAACCCTCCAGCTCCTCCTCTCGCTCCCCTTGGCAGTGTCTTTTATGTGCAAGCTGGTCTCTGCCAGGTCCAGCAGCCCCTAGAGGCGGCCAGCAGTACTGCAGCTTATTTCTTTGGAAAAAGGAAATTCTGCATGAACAACAATAATTTCTGCAAAATTCTGCATTGCACAGTGGTGCAGAAATCCGCCAGGAGTATCCCATGAAGTCCAGGCTTGTTGGAGTAGTACCATCAGTGTAGACAGGAAAACAAAACTTTTGTTTTATTTTTATACTTGGCTTCATCTTCTATTTCTTATGCATGAGGAAAAAGCTGTAATGTTTGCATTTCCAATAGTGTGTGGCAATGCTTAAATCTCTCCCCCCAAAAAAATTTGTATTGGAATTTAAAACAAGAATCAGAAAAATATTATATTCAAAGTAATTTAGCTAACATCAAATTATCTTGCAAAATTAATTTTTGAGACCTAAATTACTAGACAAAGTCCTATTTAAAATTAATAAATATGTTTCACTAATGTTTTATTACAAATAGATGTTTTCTTAATTTTTTTTAAATACACCCTAGTGGGATTTTCTTAGCACTCTAGGAAAAGTCAGAAAATATGCCAATATCCTTAAATATTAAATCTTCAAAGAGTCTTCAAAAAATCACATGATACATCTAAACGTTGGCTCAGTTTATAACACTTAATATTTATAGTCTCTTTTAATCTAATGGGTTAGGACTGTTTTATTTGTATTGTAGATTTCCCCAAGCTTGGCAGCAATGTAACCAATTGAGCTTGCAGAGCTAATGCACTGACCCATTCGTAAGATGTTTATCTGAAATTTATCGCCGTCAGAGTGCAGCAAAATTTTGCTGATTTACTTAAGACATTTGCAGCACAAGATAATATGAAATGGTTCAATAGGTACCTACTAGTACTGTTCTCATGTATTCCTTCTTATTATGGAAGTGAAGTAACTGATCAATGTACTGTTGCCCATTTGACTTTCTATAATAGCTTTTGAAATCCTTTTTTGAGAAAGCGACATCATTTTATCTTTCAATTTCTACTCATAACAGGCATTTAAAATTTGAGTCTTTCCCCTTAAACTCTACTTTAAAAGATTTTACAATATGTTATTTGAAATATATGCCTTTTTATTGTAGTAACTTAGTGACTGTATCTAACTCCATTTCTAATAACAAGCTTCTATTATTATTAAACATTATATACACAGTTCTGCTTCCTATTAAATCCATGCAACCCCATTGATTTCAGCCTGATTCTAATTTTGTAGTTCTTTAACTACAACAGTAGGTAGCACTTTTGACTTTAGTGGACTTACTCCAAACTTAGGCCCCAGTCCTGCAATAAGCTCACATAGAATTTTTTGCAGGATTAGGATCCTGGGACTCTTATCCAAGATGTTACTACACCGCAAGCCAGGGAGTGAATGTACAATGTGCTAGCTTGCCATGCACTAACATCTCATGTGGACTCTTCTACAGCACAGTGAAAGTGCCAGTGTGTTTTTAGCTACTACAAGTCTACTGCTAGTTGTAAAGTGTAGCAAGCCAAAGTGCACTCCAGACCTTTTAGGGTATGTGTACACTGAAATTAAAAATCCGGGACTGGCCTGTGCCAGCTGACTTGAGCTTGCCTGGCTAATTGTGGTATAGATGTTTGGGCTTGGGCTGCAGCCCAAGCTCTGCAACCCTCTCATCTCACAGGGTCCTAGAGTCCATGCTCCAGCCCGAGCCCATATGTCTATCCCACAATTAAACTGGCCATTAGCCTGAGCCCCTTAGCCTGAGTCAGCTAGCCTGGGCCAGCTGCAGGTTTTTAATTGCATTGTAGACATAGCCTCATAGGGACTACGGGTGTTGGGAGTGCAGCTGCATCCAGGGGTGGCTCTGGGCACCAGCTGAGCAAGCTGGTGCTTGGGGCGGCAGATTCTAGGGGGGCGGCTCCCGCCCAATCCTAGGGCGGCGCTGACGCTTTTTTGTTTGTTTGCTGCTCTGGCCACCCTGCGGGGCAGAGGAGGGGAGCGCCCTGCAGGAAGCCCGGCAGGGCAGCCCGCATCCTTCCCTCCCCACCGACCGGAGCAGCTTGGAGCCCTCCCGGCAGGCGGCGCGGAGGTCGGGGCTGCGGGGTGAGCGCCCCCTTGAAGCCCTGGCTACCCCCCTTTTCTCTCTCCCCCGCTCTTTCCCCTTCCCCCCATTAGACCAGGCACGCACTCTGCAGCACCAGGAGCCCCCTGGCTCCGGCCGCCCGGTAGGGTTTTTTTGTTTTCTTCTCCCCTGCTTTGCCGGCCGTGCCGTCCCCCACCCCCGCTTTGCCACTCCAGCCGCGCCGCAGGTTGGTTTTTTTTCACCTGCTTTGCCGCTCCAGCCGTGCAGGTTTTTTTGTTCCCCCCACCCTGCTTTGCCGCTCCGGCTGCGCCGTGTTTTCTTTTTCTTTCTTCACCTGCTTTGCCGCTCCAGCGCCCTGTTCCCCCCCCCCCCGCCGCCCTTTACCGCTCCAGCCCCACCGTGGTTTTATGTTGTTGTTTTAGGGTTTTTTTCCCCCTGCTTTGCTGCTCCGGCTGTGCTGCAGTTTCCTCTCCTCCCCCTTTGCCATTCCAGCCACGCTGTTTTTTTTTGTCCCTCCCCCCCCCCCTGCTTTGCCGCTCTGGCCCCGCTGTGGATTTGTTTTTGTTTTTTCCCCTGCTTTGCCGCTCCGGTGGCCCCTGCCCCCCCACCCTTTTTTTTTTTTTCGCTTGGGGCGGCAAAAAAGCCAGAGCCGGCCCTGGCTGCATCCCCTGGCTTAAAGTGGTTTCTGTCATATACAGGGTTTACAGTTTGTTTCAGTGGCTCTAAGCAACCCCACTATACAAATTGTTCCAGCACACCCTTAGTGCTGTCCGTACACGGGACATTACTGTGCAGCAAGCCGGTGCACTGTAGATTCAAACTCTGGCTTGCTGTGCAGTAGCACCCTATGTAGACAAATGCTCAAGGTCTAAAACAACATTTATTGATGTCAGTTAAGACTGGCATTGACTTCAACAGGAGTTAGTTTGGGGGTCTTACACCAGTGTGATTTTAGAATTAGTCTTTGAACATAGATTTCTGTTTTATTGTGGGTTACATACCTATTACTATACTGTAGCTGAAATGCTGTGTGAACAACTCCTCCTCTCATTGATGCTGATGGAAGTTTTGCCATTGACCTAAATTGGATCATAATTTGGAGCTAGGATAGTACTGTAATTGTAGCAATCATGCTACCTCTTTGAAGCTGCTGTAGACTATTCCAGGAAAAGCTGCTAGAGAAGATTTAATTGCTTGCAGGCACTATGGCTGAAAAAGAATTAGAGGGACTTTAGATGGAGGTTGGAGGACTTTTATACGAGCTAAAGGATGAGCATTTAAAGGACATCTGTAACTTTACGGGAATTTCTGGGCCACATTGCTGTGAAATTGCAGCAAAAAGTCATTTTGCTTTAATCAAATATATAATAAGCTAAATGAGAAGGAAGAGTTGGAAGATCAGGGATTGTCTATCTTGGTGGTATTAAAAGATAAAATTGTACACCTAATTGTTAGAAATAAAGAGGAACAAACTGAAACAAATAAAGTAGAGACAACTCAGAAACAGTATGCTAAAACACTAAGATTTCTTGAAGTACAGTTTCATGGAAGCATGGAAGAAATTAAAAGCCAAAACCCTGTGGAAAATCTGTCACCTCCCACTCCAAAAAAACAGAACTAATTTTAAAGAAATACTTTAACATAACAAGACAGATTGGAAACTCCTACCAAAAGAACAGAGTAAGCCTAAACAATTTGGTTTACCAAATTGAAAGTTGTATTTGAAAGGGGTACACTGAGGCAGAGACCCTGGAAACTGTGATCAGGGCAGTTTGACCATGACTGATTACAGGAAAAAAATGATTTTGAATCTGCAATATCTGAGCTGTATCTTAAGGTCCTATTAAGAAAAAAGTACAACTGAACTTTACCTGCAGCTCTCAAAAGCAGCGCAAGAGCCAGAAGAGACATTTTAGGATTTCCTAGTCTGAGCACTTAATTTGAAACAGAGTTTTTGTCTGGCTCACAAAAATCTCTCTAACCTAAGATATGAACCACTCCTTGTACAAAACATGTTCCTCCATTTTGTCCTCACAGGCCCGCAGAAAGACAATATTCAGACTGAGATACAAGACATTATTTAAAAGATAATCAGGTTGCAGATGAGAGCTTGTTTGAGACGCTGCACGCTGCTGTAAGTAATAAGGTAGAGGAAGAGCAGAAGTTAAGGAATGGAGCATGTGCTAAGGCAGTATGAATTAACAGTTAAGACACCTGTTTACCAATATCTAAATTCAACTGCTGGACTGGCAAATACACCATGATTTATTTCCATGTTTGTCACATGCCATACCAAGTGTCTGTTCCTGTACCGTGTTCTGCATTCTAGCGAAGACTAATGTAATATTGACAGTATGAAGTGTTTTATGGTTCTGATAATTTGTAATTATATTAATTTATTGCATTTCCTAAATAGCTTGTCATATGCTGAATAACTTGGAGTTACATGGTTATACCATTGATCAAATAACAACTGTTATTTCATAGGATATTCATATCTTTGTGGATTTAAGGTGTTCAGAGTTGACTATATAGCTGGATAGTAGGACTAAAATTGCTGCAGAAACTTTCTGCTTAATGTGAAATAAGCCGAAGAAAGATGTAAAAGCTTCCGCCATTGGTACCAGAACTTGTGAAGAAGAGAGGCACAAAGACTCACTTCAGAATGACTTTTGGCAGTGTTGGTGTAGCCACATTGGTCCCAGGATATGAGAGAGAGAAGTTTTTCATTGGACCAATACAAATAAAATAAGTTGGTCCAATAAAAGATGAGATATCACTCACCTTGTCTGTCTGTCTTATTAGCTTGTGGAACTTGTGGGTGACTTCTAATAAGTCAAATAGATGGACTGTATGTTATATTTTGTTAATAGAAATATTGGGATGACATTACATTTACAAGGAGGGTGTGCAGCATTCATAAGGGAATGTCTGGGTTAGATTTTCCTGTGACCTGTCCCCTTAAGGATGGAAGGTCTGCTGAGGGAGTCAAATGGAATAGCTCTGCAGAAGCAGAATTGTATGTGCTTTAAAAGGACTGAGCAGCAAAGAGGCTTGTGCGAACTGCATTTGTTTGCTTTTTAATAGTAAGTTTAATAAAACTCCAGTTTTAAAACTGTCCCTACCCTAGGAGTGTAATCTTATGATGAGTGTGTACGCCAGGGGTCGGCAACCTCTGGCATGCGGCTTACCAGGGTAAGCACCCTGGCGGGCTGGGCTGGTATGTTTACCTGCTGCGTCAGCAGGTTCGGCCGATCGCGGCTCCCACTGGCTGCAGTTCGCCGCTCCAGGCCAATGGGGGCGGCGGAAAGCCGTGGCCAGCACATCCCTCAGCCCGTGCCGCTTCCCACTGCCCCCATTGGCCTGGGACGGCAAACTACAGCCAATGGGAGCTGCGATCAGCCAAACCTGACGATGCAACAGGTAAACAAACTGGCCCGGCCTGCCAGGGTTCTTACCCTGGCGAGCCGCGTGCCAGAGGTTGCCAGCCCTGGTGTATGCTTTCAGACTCTTCCATTAGTAGTAAGTAATGAAGCAAGAGGGAAACAGGGTTACCAATCCTCCAGGATTGTCCTGAGTCTCCAGGAATTAAAGATTAATCTTTAATTAAAGTATCAGAGGGGTAGCCGTGTTAGTCTGGTTCTGTAAAAGCAGCAAAGAATCCTGTGGCACCTTATAGACTAACAGACGTTTTGCAGCATGAACTTTCGTGGGTGAATACCCACTTCTTCGGATGAAAGTCTTGCATCCGAAGAAGTGGGTATTCACCCACGAAAGCGCATGCTGCAAAACGTCTGTTAGTCTATAAGGTGCCACAGGATTCTTTAATTAAAGATTGTCATGGGATAAAACTGCCAGGAATATGTCCAATCAAAATTGGCAGAGTTGTAGGAAAGAGATCTTTATTAAGCATGCTGAGTGGACAGTGTTTGCTAAGAATCTTCAGTTTGAGCGATAGCAGCTTGGCCTTTGCTTGCATTCCTGATTCTCTTGGCATCACATTGAAATAGGTCCTTCTGAAAAATGTATCAACTTTCTCTGGTGCCATTCATCATAATACACAGAGGATTGCTCAACCATATGGCATAATTTTTAAGGCTCCATGTTTGTCCCGGAGGTTGCGGAAGTCATGGATTCTGTGACTCTCTGTGACCTCTGTGACTTCTGCAGTGGCCAGTGTGGCTGACCCCAGGGCTGCCCAAACAGCTGGTTCTGTGGCCAGCTGTTCAGGTGGCCCTGGGGTCAGCCACACCAGCTGCTGCTGGAACGGCCCCAGGCCAGCCGCACCAGCCACTGCTTGGGCGGCCCCGGGCAGCTGGCCCCAGGGACTGCCTGAACAGTGGTCCCGGGGCAGTGGAAGCAGCCACAGCTCGGCGGCCCCTCCAGACACCCCCACCCCAGGCAGCAGCCCTCCGAGGCACCTCCCCCCAACAATGCCCCCTCCAAGATTTAGTAGGGGTATTTATAGTATAAGTCATGAATCGGTCACGGGCCATGCATTTTTGTTTATTGCCCAGGACCTGTCCATGACTTTTACTAAAACTACCCATGACTAAATCATAGCCTTAATAATTATCCTTCAACACATTTGTCAGGGGCCTGTGATTACAAAGCAGAGGTTCAACGTTCTAGCCCACCATTTCAGTGAGATATGTTTACAGAGCAAGTGTGAAATCCTAGGTGTCCACAGATCTTGTTGCATAATTAGTAAAGCTGGAAAAATGGATACAATTTCAGGAGAGAATTAGTAGTGAATGTAACTGGGAGTGATGACACTTCAAGACAGGATGTAGGTCCATTATTATCCCGTTCCTGGTTTCATCCCAGAAGAAGTGGAATTCAGGGATTTAAAGTTTTCAGGGCTGATGGGAGTTGTAGGCAGTAGTGGCAAGGAATGCTGGGAAGGGGAGCTAAAGAAGTTCCCTTTCCTCTGTGCTAGGAAGAGATAGAGAAACTGTGGGTCTATACAGAGAGGGAGATATATATATGACGTAGGAGTGAGAGTTCTGTGGGTCTCTGGTCAAAGAGCCTGAGAAGAGGTCTAAAGAAGCAGTTTCAATGGCTGGGTAAAGTTATCTCAGTGAATGGATGGCCAGAAAGTCCTATGTAGGTAATTTCTGAGAGGGAAGACAAGGGACTGTAGCAGAGCAGAAGGAAGTATACTTCAAGAAAGAGAAACAAGGCAAGTTTGGGAACAAACCTGCTGCCTACTTTGTCATCTACAACCTGAGGCTGGAACTTGTGGACCAGAGAGGACTTTGGCTCTGATGTACCACCAGAAAACAATGCTGTTATACCCTAACGATGAAAGAATTCATTTTTGGACTCTTGTTATCTTGGACTTTATTTACCCTGTGGGGTGGGTGGAGAAGGGAGGCTGGAGTTTAACTTACCAGCAGGAGGATAAATGAAGACACAGTCCCATTTTCATGGTATTAAGGTAAGGCCCTGTAACAGTGTGGCACTAAAAGTGTGGGCATACAAGACTAAAATTATTTTTGTCTGAGAGCCTATAATATTCCCATTTAAATCAATGGTCGCACAGTATGTTTAATAAAGTACACATTGTCCCCACAACTTTGCCCGCTCACTGCATCACATATCACTTATGAAACAGACCTTTTTCTAAGGTACAAAGATATGCACAAATTTTATGTGGGCCAAATGACTGTTTAAAAAAAGGCAATAAAACAATGTCAACAAAATAGAAAAATACCTGGATCCCAAAACGTGCATAGATAACTGAAAAAAAATAAATTGCTTGTTGGTTTGTACAGAATGTCACAGCTGCCTGTAACCAAATTGGTGAAAGAGACAATATTTCTAAGAGGAAAGAGGTTTGATGCTTGTAGACATTTTTATATGGAAAATAAAAACCTGTCAACAAACACATAATGACAGAATAGATTATATGTATTCTTTATCCATCTAGTGTATGTAATTTTCAGTGTAAAATCTGATAGGTTTTCCTCAAAAAAAAAAAAAAAAAGATTGTACCATGTAGATAATAGCTAGATCTCTCTCCTCCTTTTTCCTTCTGCAGAATCTAACCACCCAGAGTCTCACATATCAAGAAGGTATCACCTTTGTGGGGCAGTACAATGAACTGACTAACTCTCATTATATTGCCAGGATATACACAATACTGCTGAAAAGTATATAATAACTTAGAAAACTATTAACAAGAAGTTTATGGTAGTCATAGACTCAGACATTTCTAGGTCACTAAGATTTCTGCTGTCAAGAGTTCCCAAGCCTCTAGATGATGCTGTAAAGAAAGATTCACTCACTGTACCTGAACAGAGAGAAAGTGAGTACTTTAGCCTATTTCTTTGCTAGTTTGGTTCCTTATCTGTTTTGTAAAAGCTGCTGGAAAGCAACAGAGATTTAGCTGCCAGGTCTGAACTGCAGGGGTGGAATTGGCAGTAGTAAAAGCAAAAAGATTCAGCAAATAAAAGATAATATAGATTGTCTCCTGTTGTGCCTGTTTTCAAATTACTGTGTTTAAATGAACTTCTTGTTCTGCAAACTGTCTTTAATCTCTTGCTTGCTGGCCTCCAGTGACCTTTTTCTGATTTATTTTCCTTTTTTATTCTCATGGCATTGCAAACTTTTATCTGCCTTCTAGTGGCTTAAATATGGGTAAATACAATGCATGCTTTTTATCCTCTTGGAAGCCTGAATTTCTGAATTTCTAGCCATTTGGACAATAAAACAGAATGAGTTGCTATGCTCTGTTTCATATAGTGCTGTGCTTGATTTTGGCTTGGAGAATACAAAGGTTTATGTAATAAAATTTCTTCTATACCTTTTTCTTCCACTGCCTATGGCAATAAAAAAGACTGTTTATTTTAAAAATAATTCAAAAAGTAACATTGAAAAGTTGGTGTTCATTTTCCTATTTTTAATTCTCCATTCCCCCATCCCTCATCCATATTTTGTTAGACTTTTGTCTGCAGAATTAAAAATAAGATTTAACATTATCTTCTCCCTTCTATCATATGCAATTTGAATTATTTTTAAATAAGCATGTTCTAACAGAAAGGTTTGTTAGACTTTCATCTAAATGTGGGTGTTAAGTTAAATATTTGTCCATGGGACTATCTTGCATTTGCAACAACCATCCTTACAGAGGTTACCTGTTCAACATAGGTTACATTTTCTTTGACTCATTCCTGGAACCTCAAGGTAACATACAAGGCCTGATCTAAAGCCCATGGAAGTCAATGAGAGTCTAGATGAGATCCATGTTTGTCTCATCCTCATCCTGAGCTCACTGAGCCAACATAGGGATGGAAGAACTGTAGAGGTAGAATGCTGAGCTCCTAAGAGGCATCTTCATGCTCACACAACACCTTCTGCTCTTTGTTGTCAGTGTTGCATTGATCGAATTTAGAAAAAGCTATGCCCCAAACTTCTCAGACAGAGGAAGGGCCCTTCTAGGAGCCCCATCTGAGCCCCCTCCCCTTAAAAAAATGAAAGATTTTCTAGCTGTAAAGACTGCATGAATTGGCAAATTTATTACTCTTACTCCTCAGTGACTTTGTGCAATGTAATGTGAACATGCTCAGTCCCCTATGGTAGGGAGTTATACTGCAGTTCAAAGAAGAAGGACATTTAGATAAGGCTGAGTCTGATCCTCAAGTTCTTCCACACTAAAACTTTTTTTTTAATTGGGGGTTATGCAGACATGGAGACAGCAGCATGGAGACTATAGTCAATAAGAATGGTAGGCAGTGGTGGGGGGGAAAACCTACTAGTTCCTTGAGTAAAATCATTAAAGGTTGAGAGCTCCTGTTACATGGACAATTAAAAGTAGATCAGAAGAAAATACAAAATAAAACTTGCAAGTAGCATCATTTAGAGGTTCGAGCAAAGGATTGGAACTCAACAGACCTGGAATTTGTTCTCTGCTTTACTACCAGGCTATTACCTCCATCTCACTTAGGTGTTTATATTGGCCCCCATTGTTGTGCTGTAGAAGTACCTCACTGTTTTTAATATATGTATCCTCAAGACTCCTGTGAGCTATTATCCTTATCTTAGAGATGGGTGTTGAAGGCATACAGACTATATGAGTTGCCTAAGGTACAAGCGCATTGAACCTGGGCACCTTCAGAGTCTTAGACTAGCATCCTAACCAGTAGACTCACCTTCTTTCCTCTCTTTCCCCACCTTGGATAAATAGGTAATGCCCCATTCCTGTACATATTTGCATACAGTTAAGCCCATTTACATATAAGCAGCCCAATTTAACTTTGTGCTGAACATAAAGTTAAGTATATACATAAGTGTTTGCAGGATAGGGTTGCCAACTTTCTCTGCCCTTTTTTTCCCCCATCAATAAAATGGTCATAATAAACTATCATGCCTATCTGACAGAGATGTTGTAAGACTATATACCATGCAGTAGTTTAAGAATCTTGGCTGGAAGGTGCTAAGTTAGTGTGATTGTTTTATTATAAATGAATGCCACCCACTCTCTCTGCACAGCCTAGTTGATTTAAACTGGAGCAGAGGAGGGGAAAAGAAGAAATGTTTAAGAACACATGTTCACCTTCTCATACTCCCCTTACTTCTGTTGGGAAAGGGGAAAAAATAAAAAGCATTAAATGAAAGGGATTGAGTGAACCACAGGAACTGAGGGAAGGGAGGTGTAAGAAATAAAAAATGCCCCCCTATAAGAGAGAGCTAGCGAGCAGGTAAAAATAAAGATGAAAAACCAGGTGTGGATATCAAAACTGCTGAAATTATCAAGGTTGCCTGTATTTA
Organism: Mauremys mutica; assembly: GCF_020497125.1. NCBI lineage: Eukaryota > Metazoa > Chordata > Testudines > Geoemydidae > Mauremys > Mauremys mutica. The sequence continues at coordinate 125,868,767 of NC_059073.1, read as the reverse complement.
AAATTAGAAGGTACCCATATATTGTGTGTTTTTTCCTCTGGACAGTAGAGATCAGTTATCTGTAAGCTAAGTAATACAGATGCCACGGAAGCAAGGAAAAAAGGCTAATGCCAGAGTGTTTTGTTTTGTTTTTAAAAAGCAATAGTACTCCAGGTGACTCCAACAGTTTAACTTGATTCTACCTTCTCTGGGTGCTTAGGTTCACACATCCACCCTTTTTTTGTTTTGTTTTTGGTCTTGCTTTCTCACACGTAGCATATTCTGAAGTGTAACTGTCCAATGTTCATTCTACAATCTATTACTTCATGCCTGGCTCATTAAAATCATTCATTTCATAAAGAAGAGACTTGCTTCTCTCCACTTTTGAAATTTCACTAAAATAAAACTGATACCAAACTGTCTGGACTGGAATATCAGATAAATAAATTCATAGATTTTAGGACTGAAAGGGACCTCGAGAGGTCATCGATTCCAGTCCCCTGCCCTCATGGCAGGACCAAATACTGTCTAGACCAGGGGTCGGCAACCGGTGGCTCGCGGCTCGCCAGGGTAAGCACCCTGGCGGGCCGGCCCGGTTTGTTTATCTGCCGCGTCGGCAAGTTCAGCCGATCGCGGCTCCCACTGGCCGCGGTTCGCGGTCCCAGGCCAATGCGGGAGGCAGGAAGCCGCGGCCAGAACATCCCTCGGCTCGCGCCGCTTCCTGCCTCCCGCATTGGCCTGGGACCGCGAACTGCGGCCAGTGGGAACCGCGATCGGCCGAACTTGCCGACGCGGCAGATAAACAAACCGGGCCGGCCCGCCAGGGTGCTTACCCTGGCGAGCTGCGAGCCACCGGTTGCCGACCCGTGGTCTAGACTATCCCCGATAGACATTTATCTAACCTACTCTTAAATATTTCCAGAGATGGAGATTCCACAACCTCCCTAGGCAATTTATTCCAGTGTTTAACCACCCTGACAGTTAGGAACTTTTTCCTAATGTCCAACCTAAACCTCCCTTGCTGCAGTTTAAGCCCATTGCTTCTTGTTCTAACCTTAGAGGCTAAGGTGAACAAGTTTTCTCCCTCCTCCTTATGACACCCTTCTAGATACCTGAAAATTGTTATCATGTCCCCTCTCAATCTTCTCTTTTCCAAACTAAACAAACGCAATTCTTTCAGCCTTCCTTCATAGGTCATGTTCTCAAGACCTTTAATAATTCTTGTTGCTCTTCTCTGGACCCTCTCCAATTTCTCCACATCTTTCTTGAAATGCGGTGCCCAGAACTGGACACAATACTCCAGTTGAGGCCTAACCAGCGCAGAGTAGAGCGGAAGAATGACTGCTCGTGTCTTGCTCACAACACACCTGTTAATGCATCCCAGAATCATGTTTGCTCTTTTTGCAACAGCATCACACTGTTGCCTCATATTTAGCTTGTGGTCCACTATGATCCCTTTCTGCCGTACTCCTTCCTAGACAGTCTCTTCCCATTCTGTATGTGTGAAACTGATTGTTCCTTCCTAAGTGAAGCACTTTGCATTTGTCTTTGTTAAACTTCATCCTGTTTACCTCAGACCATTTCTCCTATTTGTCCAGATCATTTTGAATTATGACCCCATCCTCCAAAGCAATTGCAATCCCTCCCAGTTTGGTATCATCTGCAAACTTAATAAGTGTACTTTCTATGCCAATATCTAAGTCATTGATGAAGATATTGAACAGAGACGGTCCCAAAACAGACCCCTGTGGAGCCCCACTTGTTATACCTTTCCAGCAGGATTGGGAACCATTAATAACTACTCTCTGAGTATGGTTATCCAGCCAGTTATGTGCCCACCTTATAGTAGCCCCATCTAAGCTGTATTTGCCTAGTTTATTGATAAGAATATCATGCGAGACCGTATAAAATGCCTTACTAAAGTCTAGGTATCCCACATCCACTGCTTCTTCCTTATCCACAAGACTCATTATCCTATCAAAGAACAGATACTGATGTTCCTCTTTGAATGGCAAACCCTCCTGACCTGATTTTCAGTGGTGCTGAGCACCTGCATCTCTCACTGAAGTTAACAGAAGTTGAAAGGGCTCAGCACCTCTGACAGTCAGGCCACTGACTGCTCCTCTCCTCTAGGCCTTTGTCTAGACTACATGCCAGGGGTGCAACATCTATGCTCATGTATGCATATTCAGGCTAGCTCTCACTGAGCTAACACAGGTATAAAAAGCAGTGTAGCCACAGTAGTTGGGGTGGCAGCAGGGGAGACGCAGCTTAACCATGCTGAGTACAAACCCACCTGAAATCTATGTACTTGGCATAGTAAAGCAGTGCTGCCACTACCCGTACTACCATAGCAATTTATACTTGAACAAAATCAATGAGAGCTAGCACAAGCATGTGAACACGAGCAAGGGACTCACACTCCTAGCTTGTAGTGTAGATGTAGCCTAGGTGACAGCCATGGATACTTACAGCCTTACAGGGAGCTGTATGAAAGGGAAGGAGACACTGAAGTAAATTACCCATCAGCCAATGCGTCCTTCTACCAAGGAATCATTTCTGAAGATCAAGCAAATTAAAACACAGTCAAAAGTCTATAAAGCCTGCATGTTAAATGCAAAAAACCCCAACAAGGAGTACTTGGATAATGGCTAAGTATCCTTGCATCTGATGAAGTGGGTTCTAGCCCACAAAACTCTTATGCCCAATAAATTTGTTAGTATCTAAGGTGCCACAAATACTCCTATTTGATATTCCCCTGCTTATATATCGAAGGATCACATCAGCCATTTTAGATGAAGCATCACACTGGGAGCTTATGTTCAGCTGATTATCCACCAGGACCCCCAACTCTTTTTCAGTGTCACTGGAGAGGGTCCTCCATCCTATAAGTATAGCCTATATTCTTTGTTACTAAATTTATAACTTTACATTTTGCTGTATTAAAATGAATAGCATTCTTGCACCCAGCTTTACCAAGCAATCTAGATTGCTCTGTATCAGTGTTCTATCTTCCAGGGGCGGCAGGTCTGTAGAAATTTTGGTGGTGCCCAGAACACCCAGAGCCTGCCCCCCCCAAACTCCACTCCTCACCTGCCTAAGGCTCTGGGAGGCAGTTTGGGTGCGGGGAGGAGGTCTGGGGTGCAGGCCCTGGGTTGGGGTATGGGATTATGGTTCAGGATGGGTGAGAGGTTGGGCTCTGGGAGGGAGTTTGGGTGCGGGAGGGGGGTCTGGGGTGCAGGCTATGGGATGGAGTTTGAGTGCTGGGTGCAGGCTCCGGGCTGGGGCAGGGGGTGGGTGTGCAGGAGGGGGTGGGGTGCAGGCTCTGGGAGGGAGAATGGGGGCAGGAGAGGGTGTGTGGGAAGGGAGTGGTAGTGCAGGCTCTGGGACAGAGTTTGGGTGCTGGGTGCAGGTTCCTGGCTGGGGGTGGGGGTGCAGGCTCTGGGAGGGAGTTTGGGGATGGGAGGTGGTGTGGAGGGAGGAGGTATAGGATCTGGCAGGGAATTTGGGGGCCCAAATATGGGTGGAAAGGAGTGGGAGTGGGGGTGCAGGTGCTGGGAGGGGGTGGGAGGTGCGGTGCTTATCTGGGGTTCCTAGGGTGGGCCGGGAGTCTCCGTATGCTGCTACCTGCAGGCACTGTCCCTGCTGCTTCCGATTGGCCACAGGGGCATTTGGGGTGGGACACAGACCCACCCCAACCAGGGGCTACAGGGAGGGGCCGGCAGCCCCGTGGAGCGAGCAGGCAGCAAGCCGCTCAGCTCCGCTGCACTGCTGGTGGTGAGTGGGGGCCCTGCGCTCTTTTAAATGGCCCAGGGGATGCGCAAAGGGGGTGGGGACACCCAGGGGCGGAAGGCAGGGCTGAGGGAGAGACCTGGCCTCAAACAGTGCTGGAGCCGGGCCTGTGGTGCCTGAGTTACTGTTGGAATGGAAAATATTTCATCATACTCATATGATTTGCCTACACCTACTTTTTTTCCAAATACAGAACAGAAATATTTATTAAACACCTTCTTCTATTTCTGCATTTTATCCACAATCCTACTATTTCCATCTAGTAATGGACCAATTCCATATAACGAGGCCCAGACCGACTTGCGACGCCCAGAGTGCCTTCTCCCGCTACCCCAGATTGACCTCACAGAAGATCTGGAGCGAGATTTTTCCCCCCAGGAGGTCCAGGCGAGGCTGACGAGGACCAAAAACACCGCCCCTGGAAAAGATGGCATCCACTACCACCTGCTGAGGAAGCGAGACCCCGGCTGCTTGGTGCTTGCTGCCATCTTCACCAAATGTAAGCAGTTCCATCGTGTTCCTCACTCCTGGAAAAAGTCCATGACCATTCTCATTCACAAAAAAGGGGAACAAGATGGCCCCGGCAACTGGAGGCCCATCTCCCTCTGCTCCACCATCTACAAGCTGTACGCCAGCTGCCTCGCAGCAAGGATCACGGAGTGGTCAGTTTGCGGGGGCGCCGTCAGCTCAGTCCAGAAGGGTTTCATGTCCTCCGAGGGATGCTACGAACATAACTTCCTCCTTCAGACGGCCATCCAGGAGGTCCAAGAGGCAGTGCGTCATAGCGTGGCTTGACCTGACCAACGCCTTCGGGTCCATATCCCACCACCACATCTTTGCCACCTTAGGAGAGTTTGGGATGCCGGCTACCTTCATCCAGATCCTCCGGGACCTCTACAAGGACTGCACCACCACCATCTATGCCACGGACGGAGAGACAGATGCCATCCCCATCTGCCGCGGCGTGAAACAAGGATGCCCTCTCAGCCCCATCATTTTCAACCTGGCCATGGAACCGCTCATTCGAGCCATCTCCAGCGGCCCGACCGGCTTCGACCTGCATGGCAAGAAACTCAGCATTCTGGCCTACGCAGACGATCTGGCCCTGGTTGCCAACAGCTCGGAAAGCCTCCAGCAAATGCTCGACATCACCAGCCAAGCCACCGAGTGGATGGGCCTGTGTTTCAACCTCAAAAAGTGAGCCTCCCTCCATGTCAACGGTGGCACCAGGGCGCTGGTCCGGCCGTCGCAGTTCCTTATCCAGGGCGAATCCATGACCTCCCTCGAAGAGGGAGAGATATACCAACACCTCGGCACACCCACAGGAGTCCGCATCTGGCAGACCCCCGAAGACACCATCGCGGAGATCTTGCGAGATGCGGCGCAAATTGACTCCTCCCTGCTCACCCCCTGGCAAAAGATTAACGCCCTCAACAACTTCCTGATCCCCCGCATCTCCTTTGTCCTCAGGGGATCGGCCGTGGCCAAGGCACCCCTGAACAAGGCCAACAGCACCATCAGACAGCTGGTGAAGAAGTGGCTCCACCTTCCCCAGAGGGCATGCACGGACATCATCTACATTTCCCACAGGCAGGGCGGTGCCAATGTACCTCGGATGGGTGACCTGTGCAACATGGCGGTGATGACCCACACCTTCTGCCTCCTGACGTGCCTGGACCCGATGGTGAGGAGCATCGCCCAGGAGGCCGTACGGGGCACGGTCAGGAAACACATCGCCAGGGCCCCCTTCGAGCGGGACTTCGCCACTTACCTCAACGGCTCCCTGGAGGCTGAGTTCGGGAGAGAGGGGGGAGACCTGTCCTCTCTCTGGTCCCACGCTTGCAACGCCTTGAGACGCCTGGGTAAAAGGATCGGCTGCTGCTGGAAGTGGTGCGAGGAGCGCCGGGAGCTGGGCATACTGGTTCCACGCGTCAAGACCCCGGACCACACCATCGTCACCCCAACCGCCAGAGCCGTGCTAGAAAGGTCCCTGAAAGACGCCATTTAATGTCACTACGCAGAGAACCTCAAGCGGAAGCCGGACCAGGGCAAGGTGTTCGAGGTGTCCAGCAAGTGGGACACCAGCAACCACTTCCTCCCCGGGGGCAGCTTCACCAGGTTCGCTGACTGGCAGTTCATCCACAGGGCCCGACTCAACTGCGTTCCCCTCAATGGAGCCATCTGCCACGGCAACCGGGACAAGCACTGCAGGAAGTGCGGCTACGCGAACGAGACCCTGCCACACGTCCTGTGTGGTTGTAAGCAGCACTCCGGAGCCTGGCGGCACCGCCACAATGCCATCCAGAACCTGGGGAAGATCACCCTGGACTCCGCCATCCCCGGGACAGACAGCCGACTGCGACCCGACATCGTCGTGACGGACGCAGAAAAGAAGAATGTCCTCCTGGCAGACGTCGTGGTGCCTTTTGAAAACCGGTCACCGGCCTTCCACGAGGCCCGAGCACGGAAGGAGTCAAAGTACGCCCCGCTGGCCGAGACCCTGAGAGCCCAGGGCTACGAAGTCCAGGTACATGCCCCTGATCGTGGGAGTCTTGGGCTCGTGGGACCCTGGCAACAAGCCGGTTCTGAGACCGTGCGGGGTTGATCGATGCTACGCCCGGCTCATGAGACAGCTCATGGTGTCCGATACCATCAGGTGGTCCAGAGACATTTATATCGAACACATCACCGGACACCGCCAATACCACACCGAGTAACCGAGACCGCCAACCGAGACCTTCCCTGACGGACCAAGGGACGCACCCCACCCATGTACTTATCCGCTCCACCGATACTGACTTGGACTCCTTATTCATTCCATGGGTGGCGTACCCAAGCCCACTTATCCACTGACACTTTAAAAACCCTTGCACCCCAATCTGGGTCTATGCCGATTATGCGATATGTATGTATCTTTTCATCCTTACAAATGATATCTGTAACCCCCCATAACCCAAGCCTGACCCCAGATGTACAGTACCTTCCCTCTCAACCTGTGTATATTTCATTTCAAACATTCACTTTAATAAAATTTTTAAATCTGTTCTTTTTATTCCAAGTATTCTTAACAAAAACTCATCCTTCTTGTCCTTAACTCTGCTATTTAGAGATCCAAAGTGGCATATATCTAGAAAAAAACCTTTATTTCTATGTCCGATATCAAGGTATGAAAGTGGTACAAAACTCTTTGTTCCACTCTGCCATAGGCTTTGAGTGCATCTGAATTTAGGAAAAAGACAAAACTGGCCATACACAGGGCTGAGAAAGAACAGTGGAATGATGAGAGAGATTCAGCCCTTTGCATTAATGCCCATTGAGTGATTCTCTCTATGTGGTGCTTTTATCAATCCCCCATCAGAATGAATGTATTTGTGGGCAGCTGACTTATTCTCTGCCTTCTCCCTGGGATTTATTTATTCTGATAATGGGACAAGTTTGGTATGTGTGCTCTGAGGGACAGATTTTGTTAGTGTGTCCTGTTTTGCGTATGCCATGACTTAAGAAAATTCCCACATACCGAGGATACTCTTTTATCTCACTGTTAGGTTGTGTTGTTCTCACTTCAGATGATTTCAAAGTCCTGGACACACCATGGGTTCCCCAAACTGCTCAGCTTGTGCAAATGAAAAGGGTTGCAAGCACGCAACAGTATTTGGGACAATTTTGAGTTAAGCAAGGAAACTGTGGGATACTTTCTGCTGCATATTTGTGTCCCTTTCAAATGTTCCTCTATAGATTACACCACCCACTGGGCAGTTTGGCTGTCTGCCATCTTCCCTGTTGCCCTGCACTAAGTCATGTTGTTCTGAGTGATAAGAAGATTGAACCTAACACTTTAACACTTGAATTCTTTCCTCTTCAAGTGCTCAAAATCATCCTTAGAAGTTATGTATATTAGGGTTATTTTCTCCGCTTTGATTATTATAGAGACAGTATAGAAATGTACCAAATCAGTCTTCTAGTAACAACATGATTCCATGTTTCTTGACCACTTTTGAAACTGTTTATTACAAGAAAGAGATGGGGGGGGTCTGAAAATGTATGTGGATGTGATTCTCTGCATCCTGCTTACAAGAAGTAACTCCCATGAGACAGTATAGTGAAGAGAGCACTAAGTCAGACAGTCAGAAACCTGGGTTCCATACCCCTTCTGATACTTATCTGCTGTGTGACCAAGTCACTTTCTCTCTCTGGGCTCAATTTTCCTAGGTGTTAAGCACCCTGGCCCTGATCCTGCAAAGCATTTAAGCACATGTCCCTTGGCTTCAGTTGAACTATTCTCAGGCTTAAGTGTTTTGCTGGATCAGTACCTAGAAATTTCAGCCCTTTTCAAGATTGAGCTCCCTGTGTCTGTTTCCCCTTCCACTTTTTTCTGCCTTGTTTGCTTAGATTGCCATCTCTTTGGGGCAGGAACCATTTCTCTGTGTCTTGATCTCAGTTGGGGGCCTTTAGTTGCTTTCAATGGGTATTCTGCAAAGATTTCCATTTCAGGCCCCTTCTCTTAGGTGTTAATGGTGCTGCATTCCTCCCAGTCCCTTTATTCTTTCAGGCTAATTCTTATTATTCTGTAAGAACATAAGAACAAACATACCGTGTCAGAACAAAGGTCCATCTAGCCCAGTATTCTGTCTTCTGACAGTGGCCAATGCCAGGTGCCCCAGAGGGAATGAACATGTAATCAGCAAATTGATCCATTCCCTGTTACTCATTCCCAGCTTCTTGCAAACAGAGGCTAGGGACACCATCCTTGCCCATCCTGGCTAATAGCTATTGATGGAGCTATTCTCCATGAATTTATCTAGTTCTTTTTTTAACCCTATTATAGTCTTCGCCTCCTCTGGCAAGGAGTTCCACAAGTTGACTGTGTATTGTGTGAAGAAATACTTCCTTTTGTTTGTTTTAAAACTGCTGCCTATTAATTTCATTGGTGACCCCTAGTTCTTGTGTTATGAGAAGGAGTAAATAACACTTCCTTATTTACTTTCTTCACCCTAGTCATGATTTCATAGACCTCAATCATATCCTTCCTTAGTTGTCGTTCCTTACAGCTGAAAAGTCCTAGTCTTATTAATCTCTCCTCATATGGAAGCTGTTCCATATCCCTAATTATTTTTGTTGCCCTTTTCTGAACCTTTTCCAATTCCAGTATATCTTTTTTGGGATGGGGCAATCAAATCTGCACGCAGTATTCAAGATGTGTGGATTTATATAGAGGCAATATGATATTTTCTGTCTTATTATCTATCCCTTTCTTAATGATTCCCAACATTCTGTTCACTTTTTTGACTGCTGCTGCACATTGAGTGGATGATTTTATATGTATAGTTGGATTACTTTGCATTTATCAACATTGAATTTCAACTGCCATTTTGTTGCCCAGTCACCCAGTTTTGAGAGATCCTTTTGTAGCTCTTCGCAATCTGCCTGGGACTTAACTATCTTGAGTAGTTTTGTATCATCTGCAAATTTTGCCAACTCACTGTTGACCCCTTTTTCCAGATCTTTCATTTATGAATATGTTGAATAGGACTGGTCCCAGCACAGACCCCTGGGGGACACCACTATTTACCTCTCTCCATTATGAAAACTGACCATTTATTCCTACCCTTTGTTTCCCATCTTTTAACTAGTTACCAATTAAGTTTCCTCTTAATTTCACTTTCACTTCCTCTGACTTGGTTTTACATCAGCATACTTTTAGGCTGCAATTTTCAGCTTCCTAGGTAATTTTGCGGGGGGAGGGAGAGGTATTGTTTTTATTTTTAATTTTCAATTACAATAAGGAAACGTTGCCAAGTAAAAATCAGCATTTTCCCCCATGCCATTGTACTTGACTAGTAGGAATGAGAGTGGTATGAAGTCAGTAAAGCAAATACCATGAAGGTTATAATTTCAGTGTGTGTGTGTTGCTACAGTGTAATAGTATTAGCAGATGGAGATGGCCTTGAACCAAAAATGTCTGAGCCAGATACTCCCAAACTTTGGGGAAGTTTTGATCCAGATCCAAATGAAGCACCTGAAATAACAGTGTTATATTTCTAGGCCCACATTGGTCAATGATGTTCTAAGCACATTACATAAAACACAGTAAAAAGTATTGAGGTGATAAAAATCAAATCAATGTGCTGTATTGTGGGTCATTTGGGGAAATAAATGGTTTCTTTAATCCAATTTAGAATCAGCCAATTTCAAGGTCTTTGTAAGGTCTGGCAGGAGAGACATTTCACAAATCTGCAGCCAAAGAGGCAAAGACACGGAGTTACTGTTTCTGCCTTTTCTGATCTCAGGTATGAAGAGTTCCAATTTCCAATTAAGGAGGGCAAATTGATATATGGGGATTCCAGAAACTTTGGAAGATACATGGGAACCTAATCTATTAAGTACTTTAAAATATGGGTATAGGCAACATGTTCAGGGGTGGTTGATCCAAGGTTTTGGTCTGGGTTCATCCCTAGTACTCTGTATCCATCATATGTTATGACTTTCAGATCAAAGTTGCTTATTTTAAAGTCAAAAGATGATTTTGCTAAGTGCCAGTCCTGCAAACTAGTCATATCTGAACCTCTTGACATTTCAGGTTCTACAAAACTTGCAAAGTCTGTTTTGGAGGGAATTGCAAAACACATTTATGTTTCTGCATCTCCCCCACTTGTCCTCTAATTTGAACTGATGTTCTATCTAAATTGCCCTATGTATTAAGGATAAGAGATACCTCCAACCGCAAAAGCCAAACTAGCACAAGTAGTTGCCCTGTGTAATACAGTATTTCATTTGGATTAAATTCTGTTCTTTTTTAGACTAGTGTATATCTGGAATAATCCACTGAGTTCAATGTCACTTTTTTGGCCATACCTCCAATTCATATTTTCTCATACAGGAATTGGTTCATTTGCCAGATTTGGATAAATAGAAACTGAAAACTAATACAAATAGACTGTACTTAAAAACATATATGGCAGTGGTGTTGGCAGCTGTTGACATGGATTTGGACTGTCACGTAGACTCCCACAAAAGTTTATGCCCAAATAAATCTGTTAGTCTTTAAGGTGCCACTGGACTCCTTGTTGTTTTTGTGGATACAGACTAACACGGCTACCCCCTAATTTAAGGACAGAAAGCACATCATGATCATCTAGGCTGACCTCCTGCACATTGCAAGCCACAGAATCTCACCCACCCAGTCCTGTAATAGACCCATAACTTCTGGCTGAGTTACTAAAGGACCTCAAATTTTGATTTAAGTATTTCAAGTTACAGACAATCCACCATTTACAGTAGTTCAAACCAGAACTTCACACACTATTCCAGAGGAGGTCTCACCAGTGCCTCATACAATGATACTAACACTTCCCTATCTCTACTGGAAATACCTTGCCTGATGCATCCTAGGATTGCATAAGGCTTTTTCACGGTCGCATCATGGCTGAGTCATCCGATGATTGACCAGAACACCCAGGTCTTTCTCTTCCTCCTCTATGGTTTCCAGTTAGTAAGCCCCCAGTTTATAGCAAAAATTGTCATTGTTAGTCTCTAAATGTAGGCCTTTACATTATTAAATTTCATCCCATTCTATGACTCTAGTTTTCAAGATTGTCCAAATCTTCTTGTATAATATTCTGGACCTTCTCCTCATTGGCAATACCTCCCAACTTTGTGTCATGCACAGATTTTATTAGCACACTCCCACCATTTGTGTCCAGGTCATTAATGAGAACATTAAATAAAATTGATCCAAAGACTGATCCTTGAAGAACTCTACTAGTAACCTCCTTCCAGCCTTAGAGCTCACCTTTCATCATGTTGTAGTCTCCCCTTTAATCAGAATCACCTTTCAACTTTCATATTAATCTCCATCTTCTCCAATTTAATTAATAATTTCTCATGTGGAAATGTATCAGGTATTTTACTAAAAGCCAGGTACAATAGATCTACTGCATTTCCTTTGTCTAGACAATCTGTTACCTTCTCAAAAAAAGAGAGATCAGGTTGGTCTGGCATCATCTACTTTTTGTAAAACCGTGCTGTATTTTATTCCAATTATCATTTACCTCTTTCTTTAATTATTGTGTCTTTTGAAATTTGTTCCAAGACCTTGCATACAATTGAGGTCAAACTAATGGGTCTGTAGTTCCCCACATAACTTTTTTTCCCCTTTCTTAAATATAGGTACTCTATATACATTCTCTCTCTCTCTCTCTCACACATACACACACACTTAACTCTAGGTACTCCCTAAGGGTATGTCTACACTGCAATTAGACACCCATGGCTGGCCCACACCAGGTGACTCAGGCTAAGGGGCTGTTTAAGGGGCAGTGTAAACATTCAGGCTTGGCCTGCAGCCCAAGCTCTTGTACCCTCCCACCCTCAGGGTCTTAGAGCCTGGGCTCCAGCCTGAGTCCAAATATCTACACTGCAATTAAAAGACTGTGAGAGCCCAAGTCAGCTGGGTATGGACCAGGAGAGAGTTTTTAATTGCAGTGTAAACATACCCTGTATATCATCAGTCCCCAAGCTGTTTTAGTTTTGCCCTCCTCACCTGGTCTGCACCCCCCACCCTCGGGAGCCACGGTCAGGAGTCAGGGCAGGGGCCAGGCGGAAGCTGGGGCTGGGAATGGGGGCAGAGTGGAGCTGGCCCATACTCCCTCTCCACTCCATGTAGGGGCTGCCCCAGGCCTCACAAACATTCTTGCCCATCCCCTAGGGGGGTGCATCCCACAGTTTGGGGACCACTGCTATATATACTATACAGGCAATTCTCTGGTCATCTGGTATGACCCCGAAGTTTATGGATTAATTAAAAATCTTTGCTATTAGGCTTCCAAGTTAATGTGCTAGTTCCTCTATCATATCTTGATGAAGAGTATCTGGCCTCCTAATTTGTTCCCATTAAAGTGTTTGACTCTGGCTTCCATCTTACATGTGGTCATTTCTACTTCCATTTCCTTATTCCCATTCTTATTCTACCACTGCCCCTGGGTTCCTCACTATCCTTATTAAAAACTGAGGCAAATTATTTGTTTAGTTGTTGGGCCATACCTACATTATCTTTATTCTCTACCCCATCCTCAGAGCTTAGTGGTCCCACTTCTTCTTTCCTTGTTTTCTTTTTCTTTTTATGGCCAAAGAACCTTTTACTGTTGGTTTTAATTTCCTTTGCAAGGTCTAACTCTGCTTGGCTTTTGACAGTTCTTTGCTGATCCATCCCTTCTTCCATTACTTGTAGGCTTACTGTTTTTCCTTAAGAACCTGTTTGAGATGCTTGTTCATCCAGTCTAGTCTGTATCCCTTCCTTCCAATTTTTTTCCCCTTGCTTGGAACACAGGCTCCAAATAGTTTCTGCAACTTTGACTTAAAGTAATTTCAAGCCTCCTCTACATTCAGATCCTTGTGTTCTTCAGTCCACTCCACTTCCCTAACTAATTCCCTTCATTTTCTAAAGTTTGCCCTTTTGAAATCAAAGACCCTAATTGAAGACCTATTTTGTTTATCCTTCCACTTAAACTGAATTAATTAATGATCACTTTAACAAAGGTTGTCCTCTACAACCAGTTCTTCTGTGAGATCCTTACCAATATTAAATCTAAAATGGAGTTATCACTTGTTGCTTCAGTGAATATTTTATGAAGGAATCTGTCTATCACATCCAGGAATATCTGCCCTATCATTATTAGTAGCACTTTTCCTCTAATTTATATCTGGGAAATTAGTCTTCCATAATCACACAATTACCATAGTATTTATTTAATTAAAAATATTAGAGGTCTCTATCCATATCCATTTTGGATTTTGTGGGGCTTCTGGTAAGACCACAAGCAATATTCAAATGGAGCCTCTGTTACCATTGTTCCCCAAGGTGATTTTGACCCAAACAGATTGTATTTTATCCATTCCATATACCCAGGTAACCCATTCTATTCACCTGTCTTTCTGCTGTTACATGACCCTAGCTCCAAAGAGCCTCCATGTACGTCCTTTTGCTGCCTGGCTTCTGCCCTGCATCCCATCACCTGTTCCAGTGTCCATCGCCGGCTCCCTTCTCTAATTTCAGCATCCATCTTCCATTTCCTGCTTTCATAGTAACTATATCAGTATGTGTATTCAGTAGAGTTGGGCTTAAGTCCTATAAGTCTAATTTGTGTTTAGCCCAATGTAGGGGCAAGGTTGCGGAAGATTGGCAAGGAGCTAAGTGGCGGACCGAGTATGTGATTGAATATGGGCGGAAGATGCAGGCCGCTCAGTGAACTTTGCCTGATAGACCTTGCTAAGATATGGTTTAGTACAGTTCAGCATGTTTTTGTCTGTCAACAAGTCAGTTTATATAATATGTACAATTTATGAATGTAATGAATGTAGCCAGCTGTTGACCCGGTATAACCCTGAGATAAGTGCGAGGGATATAACATCACAGAGAACTCCCCTTGGTGGAGTTCTGCCTGTACCAGATGGACAGAATCCCCCGCAGCCCCTCCGCGTGCCTCACGGACTCCCCCCGCAGCTTGGAATGTAAGTTCTTCCCTCAGTAAAGCCTTGCTTATTATTCTTGGGCTGAGTGTCATTCTTTCACCGGTATCTCGGCCCCCCTTGCAGGCACACCCAACCTTCAGGGGTGCCTGATCCAGGCTTCTGGCTTGAGTCCATCTCTGCATTCAGTACCCATCAAATACTGATAGCCACTCTATGGAGAAATTTTACAAAGGGAAAATTTTCACATACCTGATTGTTTTACATAATTTTTTAAATTATAACCCCTCCCTTTTAAAAAGTACTCTTTAACCCAATTCATGCTTGCATAAGTAGCCATGACAACAGTTGAGCTAATGCCTTCTGCACCAGCTGCAGAGAGCAGATCAGCCTCTTTTCATGACTGTAAGCCTAAAATGCATTTAACCCCCTTTTAACTTGGTCACCAGCTATTTATACACATACTTGTAATATAATTATAACAACAAACTGGTTATTTTAGCTAGTCCAAGGGAAATCAAAGCAGTTTGCAGGCAAGCATACACAAGATTAGTTTTCACCAAAGGAATCTTTTCTGGTGCAGTCAAGTACACTGTCAACAAGCTACAGGTGCACACCACATGGATAGGTGAAAATGTAATTGGGAAGGGTGTGATGGTTGTTCTGGGACAATAATATGCTCATCCCAGTGTGCATTTTTGCATCTGTTATAAACTGACACATTTTTTACTAAGGTTTTAAGAGAACTAGGGCAGGTGAGAGCATCATTCCCTCTATGAGAGGTGAAATGTTAAAAAGGGGCTATGCTGTCTCTATAAGACAGCAGAATTGGATAATGAGACGAGCTCGCTGTGACTAAAAAGTCTTACTCTCTATTGTATTAAAATGAATGATTTTTGTATTTGATAAATGCACCAAACACCCTCACAAAGTTTGATGGATAATTGGCAAAGCAAGTCATCTATGAGGAGTGGGTCAATCCTTAAACTCTTGTGTAACATCTATTTTAACTCCAGCTCTGCAATCATTTAACTACTTTTATATTTCTCAAAGTCAGTTGCTGAACTCTCCTGTTTTAATAGTGTCTTTGATGCATTGTGAGACAACATTATAAATGTGATGCAATCCAATTTACTCCAACAATATGTGTATAGTGAATCCTCCATGATGTTCCATTAAGTGGAAGAGAGGCAGGACACATCTGTGTTACTACTTTTGTTTGGAGAATCTGCTCTAACATTAAAGATGTCTATTTTGAGATGGAGAGACAGTTACCTTACACACATTTTTACAGTATCTGTTGGGGCACAGTGAGCGCTTATTTTGAAAAAAACTGAACATACATCTGTCACTGTGTTCACCTTGATTTGTCCTCTTTTTGTACTGAAAAAAGTTTAAATAAAAAAAATGTTGAGTCCAAATTATCCTTGAAGGCACATGGACAAAGCTCCTATTCAATAGGTCTTCACAGATATACATGATGAAAGAATTTGGCACTGTACTTAATTATAATGGGTGTCAGTCCCAACTACTCTAGTTAAGACTGCATAATGATATTCATTGTAATCACCTGTTTTGAGGTGTTCACAAATTTATAGAGCATTGCTATTGCAAGCTGAGATTTTTCCTTTCTCTTTCTGCACAAAGATTATTTTAATTTTTTTAAAATTTGAGTGAAAAGAGTTTGGCTGGTTTTTGAATGAGGGGAAAATATATATTTGTCTATTTTTTTTAAAAAGACTTTTTTATCAGCCTTATTGCTGCGAAAATAAAGTTCTGGGCATGAATGCCCAGGTGTTCAGTTCTGAAAGCTGTGAGGCCTTCTAAGTTCCCAGAGAAGTCAGTAGGAGGGTTCTGAGCACCTAGCAAGACTGAGCCTCATGGAAAGACATGTATGTGTAACCAGCTATGTCTTTGCTCTCTACATAACATTAACAATATGAGGAAACCACAATAAGGAAGTTGGGCTCCAAATAACTGTATTTACTAACTATATTCAAGGTCTAACTATGTATATGAATATATCTATTTAGATATAGCTTATATGTAGATATAGTTAGACCTTGAATACCTACAGTTATTTAGAGTGTGTGTGTGTGTGTGTGGCAGTGGCAACCAGAGGGAGGAAGGAGGGGTGGGGGGGGGGAAGATCTCAAAAACGCCCGGGGGGCGGGGGGTGCAAGGCCAGCAGCTGGGGAGATGAAGGGGCAGGGCCAGAGCTGGAAGGGAAGAAGCAGGCCCAGAGCCTCTCCTCTTCCAGCCTCCTCTTCTGGCCATGCTGCCTGCCTGAGTTGCTGTCCATGGTGAGGCACACAGGGCTGCACTCTCCCAGGCAGTGTCTAGCCACACTGCTTGCCTGGGACAGCCCAGGCAGACAGTGTGGCTGGACGCTGCCTTGGAGAGTGCAGTAGCTGCATGTCGCACCACAGTAGCATCTTAGGCAGGCAGCATGGCTGGAGGCTGCATGGGAGACTACATTAGTGGCTCCCCATACCAGGGGGACTGGAGCAGAGCCACCCCCCAAGTAACGTGGGATGGGGAGGGCATGGGGAGAGGGGGGGGTGGGGTCGAGACAAGCCACGTAGGGGTGTCACTGGAGGGCGGGGATGAGTCACACGGGGGGTCACATGCCCCCCCTTTAGCTGGTTTCCCCTTGGCGTCCCTCCCACTAGTTGTGCCTGTGTGTGTGTACACGTACACGCTGCTGCTCTGTTAGATTGTAGTGGCTTCAGCAATAGAAGAGAGGTAGTCCTGCAAGAAGCTTCCAAACTATTTAAAGGTATACTATCCTATTCCTATATATTACATACTAACTTAGCCACTCACTTAGTTTGGGAGGTTTTTCAAAGGAGCCTAATGGAGTTAGGTGCCCAACTTCTTTGTTTCTTTTCAATCCCATCCTAAACTCCTTAATTGTCTAAATTACTCTGAACTGACTAGGACTGCTTACTAAGCATTTCAGGGAAACACAAGGTCTGGTGCAAAAAGATCCTGCTTGTGCATTCCCGCACCACATTGTTTGCTTAGCCAAGGAGTGTGGCCCAGAGCTGGGTACTCAGAAGTCTTAAGTGTTATTCCTACTTCTTCCACTAATCTTAATTCTTTGCATTTCACATTCCTTATTTAGTGGATGCCACATAGCAGGCCGTCAAATAGCATGACTCTCCTGTTACAGATTAACAAAATGAGGCACAGAGAGATGAAGTGGTTTGTCCAAAGTCACATATGGGATGGGTGGATGCATGTGTTATCTACTTGACCAATTTTTTTCTCAGAAAAGTTACCTCAGATTTGCAGACTTAGTCATGGGACTACTCTTTGTACTAACTCTTGACGGTGCTCTGAGGCCTACCAATGAAAAAGCGCTATGAGAGCAAAGCCTTAACATTTACAGCCAGTACAGCTGTGCTATAATTAGCTTTTGAATAACAATTTCCTAGCCCCCAGTTTTCAGTCACACACAACTTTCTGAAAATTTCACCTTTCTGACTGAAATTCTCCACATTTGGTCTCTGGCTGAACATCAATTTGTTTCTAAAGTTTGAGCAAAAACAGTTCAGTTATTAAACTTGAGGAAAATTGTGGGGGGAGGGAGGATACACTTTACCTAAATTAAAAATAGTTGCAGCCTCCTTTTCAACAGCTGAAATGGCTGTATTTTGAAGACTGAAATGTCTCATGGAGATCATCCTCATTGAGGGGAACAGGAAGGAAATTGGTTTTGATTCGTCTAGTTTGAGTGGTCTAAAATTGAGTTATGAGCATGTACAATTGATTCCCTCCTCCCGCTGTAACTTCTTAAGTGCACATCCAAGCAAGGCTGCTCTGTGTGTATGTGAACAGCAAAGTTAGCTTGCCATAATTGACTTGCATCCGACGAAGTGGGTATTCACCCACGAAAGCTCATACTGCAAAACGTCTGTTAGTCTATAAGGTGCCACAGGATTCTTTGCTGCTTTTACATAATTGGCTAGTCATCCAAGGCTGGAACTGACACAAGGTCTCTCTACCACTTGAGAGCTTGTCAGAATACCCTGGCCCTGTCGCTGGGCATCTTGTAAGGCTCTGACAAAGGCTTTTGTGTGGTTTGTGAGGGGCTCCTTCGTCTACCCCTAAGTATTTTAGTATTTTTGAAACTGTATGTGATCATGTAAGTAAAGATGCTATCATAATGCATATATCCAGGGAGGCTGTGTTAAGATAGTGATGCCAACCCCAACTTAGTCAAATCCTGATATTTGAATTCTTAAACTGCACCCTTAACATACTCTTAATGTATTTATTTATACAAAATATGATATAATACACAAGGCACAGTGTTGCTATAGAACATTTTAAATTGGCAATTGCATTTTTGTGCAAATGAGTAGCTGATGACCGTTACCTAGGAATAGATCCAATTGCCCTCCACAGCAGCAGTAGTGGTGACTGAATGTTCCTTTATGTACGTTCTTTTCTACCATATGCTTTTTCCCCAAAGAACAAGAACTGAAATTACATAGAAGGTAAACCACAAATTCCCATCATGTTTTCCAAGAATCCTTTCAATTATATAAAACACTGTCCATCAAACGACCAATTTGGCATTTGATTTCATAAGGACTTCATAATGAACACTCTACTTACGACTATGTGAATAGTTTGCTCATGATTTGATCTGCTGCCTCAGAGATAAAACTAATCTGAGCTCAGGCATGCTCTGTGTTGTGCAAATGGGGAAGAGGGAGCCTCTCCCTGATGCTTGAGTATTCAACTCTGTGGCCTTGATGTTCTATTGTGGTCAGTTTTTGTTCTTTCGTGTGGAGCATCATATCTTGTTTACATTATTGTTATGGAAACTTGCTAGTTTCCATTGTAGTTCAGTCTTCAACAGTCCTCCCCTAGTGTGACCCCCCTGAATTTTTTTTCAGAATGTCCAGTTTGTGAAGAATTTTTAAAAAATGTACTGAATCCAAATTTTGAAACATAAAAATTTCCCCAGAATTGGAAATCCTGAGTTATATCCACTTCTATTAAAAAGTCATTTCCTCAGACTGCCCTAGTTCAGGTCTTAGAACATTTCTCAGGAAAGATGTGGAGAAATTGGAGAGGGTCCAGAGAAGAGCAACAAGAATGATTAAAGGTCTTGAGAACATGACCTATAAAGGAAGGCTGAAAGAATTGGGTTTGTTTAGTTTGGAAAAGAGAAGACTGAGAGGGGACATGATAGCAGTTTTCAGGTATCTAAAAGGGTGTCATAAGGAGGAGGGAGAAAACTTGTTCACCTTAGCCTCTAAGGATAGAACAAGAAGCAATGGGCTTAAACTGCAGCAAGGGGGGTTTAGGTTGGACATTAGGAAAAAGTTCCTAACTGTCAGGGTGGTTAAACACTGGAATAAATTGCCTAGGGAGGTTGTGGAATCTCCATCTCTGAAGATTTTTAAGAGTAGGTTAGATAAATGTCTCTCAGGGATGGTCTAGACAGTATTTGGTCCTGCCATAAGGGCAAGGGACTGGATTCGATGACCTCTCAAGGTCCCTTCCAGTCCTAGAATCTATGAATCTCTGGATTCCCAAGAAATCTATATTTTAAGTCTTAAGTAATATGAAGTGGAATTTAAGTGGTGCATGGTGGCTTGTCATCAAAGTTAGGATTATTGAAGAGCCCTGAACTGTGTGTTCCCATACTTTCCACTGTTGGTGGTGTTTCCTAAAGTCTTTACACACTTTAAGTCGTGTATATAACTATCAAAGTGCAAGTTGTTGGGAAATCAGACCTATAATATACTAGATGTAGAGTAAAAATTTCAAAGGTGCCTCATTCCAATTTTCAAAATGGATTTAGGCTCCTATGTGCCTGTTTGAAAATGGGATTTAGGCTCCTAAATTGCATAAGTGCTTTTGACTTGAGTTTTACCCATGGAACCTTTGTCTTTTTCTCTACTCTTGTGCTGCTATATGCTTGCCAGCAATAAGTTCATATGCATGCTGAATTTCCTATATAAAGTTGGTGGGAGTTTAAGTGCACAGCATCCCTACATTTGCAAATGCAGTAAGATATATGAATTAGGCTGTTACAGTTCTTGTGGAAACTGATAAATAGGAGGAAAACACTTTTTAAGGACTATCTAGAAGAATTGTTAAAACATCCTAATTAAAACACTCTCACTGTTACCAACTTCACCTCATCACTTTAGAACTGATCAAATGACTAATCATTTTTATCACTGGGCTATCTTTTAAAAGTACTACTATTTGTATGGAATTTCCATGAGCTACATCTTATGCACAATTTCACACCCCTTGCTTCTTGTTATTCTACTGTTTCATCCATACAGCCAGAGAAGCAGGTTTAAATGTTCCAATGCTCTCTCCAAAAATAAAACCTAGAGAGTTTGCTGAGAATCAAATGCAGGATCTCAGCATTGTGTATTGTATTCAATGTATGGTTCATGTTTCATTATGTTTTACAAGGTATCAGAATCCTTCTGTATTAATAGTGTATGCTAGAAAAGGTTTTATTAAAACAAAATGAGGTCAGACCCCAAAGGCTCCTAATTTTTGCCATGCAGTATATCAGTAACAATGTGGTACTGCACAGACTATAAAGTGGAATGTGGAAACATCAAAATGCTATTTTCACCTATTCTTTGCAAGAGGTTATGTGACCTAAAAAAACCCACCTTGTTTTCTCCTTTTGGTTCACTTGGTAGCACGCTTGGCTCTGGCCTAGGTTCCTCATACTCAACGGTGACACTGAAGTGTAATATTATACAGTTAGAATTACCATCCTTTGGATGATGCATGTAACTGATATCCATTGTGACCACCCCAGAGGATATTAAAGGTCCTGCAACACTTATGTAGAACTGTAATCTTGATGCTGAAGACAGCATTTCATCTAATATATATATTGTTAATATCTAGTGTGTCAGGTGAAACAATAGTTTTGTGTGTGTGAACCTGCATTTGCATGTAGAAATTGTATTGTTACATGTTCAGCTCCAAATGTGTGAGCTTTCTTTGTACAACAAACTCAACTACTGTTCTATTCTATCCAAGTTTTTATGCACTGTTTATCACTATAGTATCTGAGCACCTTCCAGGGGTGCATTATGCAATATGAGCATACATTTGTCATTTGTTGTTTGTTTTCTCATCTTCTCCCCAGAGGGAGAAGTGTGTGCAGTGGAGTGTCTTATTTTTATAGGTATAGAAATATACCTGTTACTTGTATTTATGCTAGAGAAGATGAGGTCAAAGAAATGTGCCTTGCACTTGGAGTGGAAAGTGGTCAGGTTTGTGATGGTCCTTAGTTCCTGGGGGAGTTCATTCCACAATCTCGGACTTCCTCTGGGGAATGTTCCATCTTCCCCACAGACTAGCTTTACCTTTACGGTGGAGAGTTCCATTGTGGCAGAGGAATGAAGTTGTCAACCACAGTCTTCATCCCAGGCTATGGAGTGCTTTGGACTGATAATGATAAGGACTGAGACCCTGAATTTGATTCAAAATTCTATAGGAAGCTGGTATAGAGAGTAGAGTACAGGGGCAATGGGCTCACGGTAGCCTGTGTTACTGAGGCCATGCTGCCGTGTTCTGTGCCAGTTGGAGTTTAAGTGCTGAAGGTTTCATGTCCAGTTATATCACATTGCTGTAATCCAGCTGAGTGGTGATGAAGGGCAGACAGGGCCGGCTCTGGGCACCAGCTGAACAAGCTGGTGCTTGGGGCAGCAGATTCTAGGGGGGCGGCTTCCACTCAATCCTAGGGCGGCGCTGACGCTTTTTTGTTTGTTTGTTTGTTTGTTGCTCTGGCCGCCCGGTAGGGGGCAGAGGAGGGGAGCGCCCTGCAGCAAGCCTGGCAGGGCAGCCCGCGTCCTTCCCTCCCCACCGACCGGAGCAGCGCGGAGCCCTCCCGGCAGGCGGCGCAGAGGTCAGGGCCGCGGGGCGAGTGCCCCCATGAAGCTCCGGCTGCCCTCCTTCTCTCTCTCCCCCCCTCGCTCCCTCCCCTTCCCCCCATTAGACCGGGCACACACTCTGCAGCACAGGGAGTCCCCTGGCTCCGGCCGCCCTGTGGGGTTTTTTGGTTTTCTTCTCCCCTGCTTTGCCGGCCGTGCCGTTCCCCCACCCCCGCTTTGCCACTCCAGCCGCGCCGCAGGTTGGTTTTTTTTCACCTGCTTTGCCGCTCCAGCCGTGCAGTTTTTTTGTTTTCCCCCACCCTGCTTTACCGCTCCGGCTGCGCTGCAGGTTGTTTTTTTTCTTCCCTGCTTTGCCTCTCCAGCTGCGCCATTTTTTTGTCCCCCCCACCTTGCTTTGCCAATCTGGCTGCGCCGTGTTTTCTCTTTCTTTATTTTTCTTCACCTGCTTTGCCGCTCCAGTGCCCTGTTCCCCCCCCCCCCGCCCTTTACCGCTCCAGCTGCACCGTGGTTTTATGTTGTTTTGTTTTTCTCCCTGCTTTGCTGCTCCAGCTGTGCTGCAGTTTCCGCCCCTCCCCCTTTGCCATTCCAGCCATGCTGTTTTTTTTGTCCCCCCCCCCCCTCTTTGCCGCTCTGGCCCCGCTGTGGTTTTGTTTTTGTTTTTTCCCCTGCTTTGCCGCTCCGGCGTCCCCTGCCCCCCCCTTTTTTTTTTTGCTTGGGGCGGCAAAAAAGCCAGAGCCGGCCCTGAGGCCAGAGTAACTGAAGCTAGGTCTTCATTGCCAGGATGAGAGAGAGTCTCCTAGCCAGCTGGAGATGGTAGAAAGCATTGCTCACAACCATTGCAATATAAGAGCTCAGCATCAGTGAGGAGTACTCTTAGACCATGGACTAAATTGGCCAATTGTGGATGTGAACCTTCAGTCAAAGGAGAGAGCAAACTCTGCAAACTCCTCAAAATACTTTCCTCTTCCCATCAGCATCACTTCTGTTTTGTTTGGATTCAGCTTCAACCAGCTGTTTTTCATCCATTAGCTGATCACAACCAAGCACCGGGCCGTCTTGGTGGTAGTGATGTGGTCATATGTGGTGATGGGTTGGTAGAGCTGTGTCATCTGCATCAGGGCTTTGGAATGGAGCCCGGAGCTGGAGCACGGAGCAGATCTGGAGCAGTGGAGCAGCAGGTTTTTGCCTGGCGCTATAGCGGAGCCGGAACACAGCTCCA
Organism: Mauremys mutica; assembly: GCF_020497125.1. NCBI lineage: Eukaryota > Metazoa > Chordata > Testudines > Geoemydidae > Mauremys > Mauremys mutica. The sequence goes on along the minus strand of NC_059073.1, from coordinate 125,845,415 downwards.
AAGCCCTGATCTGCATGCTGCTGGCACTTGAGTTCAGATTGTCTGATCAGTTTACCTAGTGGGTGCATGTAGATATTGAAGAGAACCTGTCAAGGTTCCCTCCCCACTCTGAACTTTAGGGTACAGATGTGGGGGACCTTCATGAGAAGCTCTAAGCTCAATTACCAGCTTAGATCTGGTCTGGCTGCCACCACTCGCACTTCCCTGGGTAGCCTTGAGAGACTTCACCAATTTCCTGGTGAACACAGATCCAAACCCCTTGGATCTTAAAACAAGGAAAAATCAATCAGGTATAAAAAAAAGGCTTTTAATTAAAGAAAAGAAAGGTAAAAGAAAAAACCTCTGGGAGAGATTAGCATACCAGCTACTCCCACAGACAACAGATTCCACACACAGAGGATGTTCCCCTAGGCAAAAGCGTAGTTACACAAAAAAAATACCCAAATACCCAATTTGACTATTCCTCTAATTGCACAAGACAGGTTAAAAACAAATAAACATAAACCTATTTATTTCCTTCACTAATACTCACTACTTAATAAGAGGCTTAATTCTGGAGCTTTCTCACTCTGGTCAAAGTGAAACTGACAAAACAAAGGAAACTTCCCTCCTTCCTTTTGAAACATTTTGTTCCCCATTGGTTCCTCTGGTCAGGTGTCAGCTAGGCTAGGTGAACTTCTTAACCCTTTACAGGTAAAAGAGGCATTAACCCTTAACTATCTGTTTATGACAGAACCAGAGAGAGAATTGATCCTTCTGATCAAGTGAGGGTCTAGTGGTGGAGGTGCAGTTTCCCATCACTACCCTTTGGGTATGTTCCTTTAGGAATGACTCAAATAATTTTATCACCTCTCTCTCAGGTGAGACAGCAGTATCTCATAGTTAATAGTATCAAATGCTACAGAAAGATCCATGAGGATGAGAATGGATGTCTGTCCTCTGTCCATTGAGGAGGAGAATATCATCCATCAGTGCCACTAATGCAGCTTCAGTCCCATGTCCTGGCCTGAATCCATATTGTGCCAGGTCTACAATATTGGCTTCAGTTAGATGAGTCTATAGTTAGCCTTTTGCTACCTTCTCTATGAGGTTTACTCAAGATGAGAGGTTTGACACTGGGTGATAGTTGGCTAGGACCAAAATATCCAGCATGGGTTTTTTCAGGGTTGGTCAGGATATTGCATGATTGAGGGATGAAGGGAAGATTCCTTCTCTGAATGAGGCATTCATTGGTTGTTTCAGTCAAGGATGGCCACCAGTCATTCATGACTGTCTTGTGTAAGCCAGGAAGGGCAAGTGCCCACAACTTCCTGGTGAGTGAATGTGCTGAACTCTGGGCATGCAGGAGGGCTATTGGTTCGTGGTTCAGGTGGAGAAGAACCAATGATCTTTGAGAAGGATTCCCAAAAGTATGTGTGATCTTTTCAGCGAAGTATGATGATAGTTCTTCTCAGTGCTTGGTGCTGAGCTCTGATGCAGGTTGTAGGCACTCAGACTTGTAAGCAGGTAAGCTCCTTGCAGTGGGATTTGGCAGCCTCAGGTTCTCTTGGCCTGTAAGACAGCCTCAGCATAGGCTTTGAGAAATTTGTTTCATCCTGTCTGAATCAGCTTTTGTTTACCACCATCAGCTCTTGCATTTATGCCTCTCTCTTTTGATTAGGCACAGGGTGCCAGAAAACCAAAGAGATCTGTGTGTGTGACAGGGAGGAAGGCGTTGTTTGGAGGTCAGTGTGTCAGTGGTTGATACCAGTGTGGAATGGTGGTAATTCACCAGGTCCATGACTTTTCATCCTGTGGGTGAGGTGGTGGTGTCCTTCAGCAGGCTTTGGAATTTGATGGAGTTTGTGAGTCTTCATGGTCATGCTTGGGCACTGGAAGGTCTCTAACCACTGCGTTTATGAGGTGTTGGTCTGTCCAAAACAGTGGCTGGGTAGTAATGTCCTCTATCTTGATATCTAGGCCAAAGATCAGGTTTAATGTGTGACCAACTGTGTAGGATGGACAAGTGGTGACCTGTGAAAATCCTAGCAAAGCAAATGAGGAGGTGAGTTTTTTGGTTTTTGCATCTGGGGTATTTTACCACCATCACTGACAAGGTGTCAGTGAGCTCCTTTATGAATCCTTTTTTCTGGTGGTCTGTAAATAAGTATAACATTTATGCCATCTTTGGCTCTGGTTTCTACTGTCAGATGAATGAATTCAAATCAATTTGATTTATATGAGACACGCCTCTCTTGCATTCGCACAGCTTCCATATGTGGGGGAAAATAGCTCCAAATGGTTGCCATATTTTTGTATTGCTATGTGTCACTATACAGTAACTACCTTCCCCCCCCCCCCACACACACACAAACAGATACCTAAAGTAGTAACTCTTGTAGTAACTCAGTGTTAGGTTACTAGACCATCAATCACAAATCCTTGATTCTAAATTCTTTTGGCAAGTATTAAACCCTGAAACCAGTGATGGATTTAGTTTTGAGGTATGTACACCTCTCAGTGAACAGCTAAGTCCATCCTATTGCCATATAGCCTTCAACCTCACACTACTGGGCAAAACAGGGAAAGGATCAGTGAGACACTCTTCTTGAGTAGAAAAATATGTTAGAGTCACTTTGTTAGTCACTTTGTGATTTTTGAACTATTGGTATGCATTAGATTTTCCTGTATGTAATCATAAGGAAAATTTCAGCTGCTTAAGGGCTCAGTTGTGATTTTTCCATGAGCCCTGAAAAAGGGAGAGCAGAACATAAGGAAGAGACCTCCTGGTATTCCAGCATCCATGTGCTAGCTGGTGCATTTGGAGCCCAGGCTATGCCCGCTCTCCATCCCATCTTGCCCACTTTCAACAGGAAGCTGCTTCCCTCTCCATGATCTGGATAATGAATGAAAGGGAATCAGGGTGAATAAAACGTTGACATAACTGTAGAATGCTGTTTGTACATTTTACAAAAATCATATTGAAAAATTTGACAAAACTATTTTCTATTGAAAAATGCCATTTTATGAAACCATAACATTTTGGGGAGGTTGAAAATTTAATCAAAAAGGTTTCTCAGGTCCAGCATGGAATTTCTTCTCAAAATGAGAGTGAAAGAGACCCATCATAGGATATTTTTCATGAAAACATTTGAAAGGCCTTTTTTTGTTCCACACTGAAACAAAAGAACATTTCAAAACCTCAACATTTATGCAAAAATTGTCAAAGTTGTGTGTCTAAACGTAGGCACTTAAGTCCTTATTGAGGTATAAGTGGTCCTTATTTTTATAGATGCTGAGCAACTCCTAGTGAAGCCAGTGTTCGCTTTGAGAGATCAGCATCTTTGAAACCTTTCTTGCCTTTGTTTATGTATCTAAATACTTGGTTTAGGTGCCTAGCATCAGGCATCCCTGTCTGATAATCTTTTCCATAACTCTGGTGTCCTATCACAGGAGCTGAGATCAGCAAAAATTCTCCTGTCAGTTTTCACAATAGATCTTTCTAGCACCAGTGGCATGGATGGGCCTTGTCTGTGAAACTAGCCCCTTCTGCTGATTTACCCTAGCCTGAGCTTGTCAATTGTCAGAGAATGGCATGGGGTACAATATGCCAGTCCACTCAGCCATTTGACTGATGGTCATTATCATTGCAGTGATCAGAGATTTGGGGCTGAGGAGTGAATCACCAACCTGTAGAGACAGTGGTTTGGCATTTTGATAATATATTTTGACCAATCCTATTCAATTTATTCATAAATGATCTGGAGAAAGGGGTAAACAGTGAGGTGGCAAAGTTTGCAGATGATACTAAACTACTCAAGATAGTTAAGACCAAAGCAGATTGTGAAGAACTTCAAAAAGATTTCACAAAACTAAGTGATTGGGCAACAAAATGGCAAATGAAATTCAATGTGGATAAATGTAAAGTAATGCACATTGGAAAAAATAACCCCAACTATACATACAATATGATGGGGGCTAATTTAGCTACAACGAGTCAGGAAAAAGATCTTGGAGTCATCGTGGACAGTTCTCTGAAGATGTCCACGCAGTGTGCAGAGGCGGTCAAAAAAGCAAACAGGATGTTAGGAATCATTAAAAAGGGGATAGAGAATAAGACTGAGAATATATTATTGCCCTTATATAAATCCATGGTACGCCCACATCTTGAATACTGTGTACAGATGTGGTCTCCTCACCTCAAAAAAGATATTCTAGCACTAGAAAAGGTTCAGAAAAGGGCAACTAAAAGGATTAGGGGTTTGGAGAGGGTCCCATATGAGGAAAGATTAAAGAGGCTAGGTCTCTTCAGCTTGGAAAAGAGGAGACTAAGGCCTGGTCTACACTAGGCGTTTAAACCGGTTTTAGGAGCATAAAACCGATTTAACGCCACAACCGTCCACACTAGGAGGCACCATATATCGATTTTAATGGCTCTTTAAACCGGTTTCTGTACTCCTCCCTAACGAGAGGAGTAACGCTAGTATTGGTATTAAAATATCGGATTAGGGTTAGTGTGGACGCTGATCGACGGCATTGGCCTCCGGGAGCTATCCCACAGTGCACCAGTGACCGCTCTGGACAGCATTCTGAACTCGGATGCACTGGCCAGGTAGACAGGAAAAGCCCCGCGAACTTTTGAAATTCATTTCCTGCTTCCCCAGCGTGGAGATCTCAGCACAGGTAACCACGCACAGCTCATCAGCACAGTTAACAATGCAGTCTCCTGAGAATCGTAAAAGAGCCCCAGCATGGACTGCATGGGAGGTACTGGATCTGATCGCTATCTGGGGAGAGGATTCAGTGCTAACAGAACTGCGTTCCAAAAGACGAAATGAAAAAGTATTTGAAAGAATTTCTAAGGCTATGACGGATAAAGGCCACAGCCGGGACTCAGTGCAGTGCAGAGTGAAAGTTAAGGAGCTCAGACAAGGCTACCAGAAAACCAAAGAAGCAAACGGAAGGTCCGGGGCAGGTCGAAAAACATGCCGCTTCTATGCTGAGCTGCATGCAATTTTAGGGGGCTGCGCCACAAGTACCCCACCCCCGATCGTGGATTCCGAGGTGGGGGTTGTAATCTCTGCCATGGCTGAGGATTATGCAGACGGGGAAGATGAAGATGAAGAAGAGGAGGAAGACCTAGCAGAGAGCACACAGCACTCCGTGAGCCGCAGCAGCCAGGAGCTTTTTATCACCCTGACGGAATTACCGTCCTCCCAGCCCTCACAAGCCACTATCCCAGACAATGACGCCATGGAAGGGAGCTCTGGTGAGTGTACCTTTGCAAATAGCAAACATTTTCTTTTAAGCAAGCCTTTTTTAATGATTGATTTGCCCTGAGGACTTGGGATGCATTCGCAGACAGTATAGTTACTTAGAAAAGTTTGTTAACATGTTCGGGGATTGAGAGGAAATCCTCCAGGGACATCTCGATGAAGCGCTCCTGTAGGTACTCCAGAAGCCTTTGCAGAAGGTTTCTGGGCAAGGCAGCCTTGTTCCGCCCACCGTGGTAGGACACTTTACCACGCCATGCATGTAGCAAGTAATCAGGTATCATTGCGTGGCAAAGCATAGCAGCGTATGGTCCCGGTGACTGCTGGCATTCAAGAAGCATCCGTTCTTTATCTTGTTCTGTTATCCTCAGCACAGTGATATCGTTCAGGATAACCTGGTTAAAAATCAGGAATTTAAGTAAGGGGGGTGGCCATTTTTCTACTGGGTTCCTGGACTGCATCAGCTTAAAAAAAAAACTTTCCTGCACGTAGCGAAGCGGGGGGAGGGGAGGAGTGAAATGCCGATGATCTTTTCTGTGTTTGGTCACCGGCGATCTTCCCCAAGCTACCAGCCACGCAGTGGGTGGGGGTGGTGAGGTTGTTGATTAGCAGGGAGCTAGCGTGGTATTAGCCATGCGTTGGGGGGGAGGGGTAAATCAATACAGAAGCCGAAAGACAGTGGCTTACCATGGCCGCATGCAAGCTGAATTCTGATGCCTGGACCTGTGTCTGTGAGATCTGTAATCCCAGAGCTGCAGGCACTCACTATTAAGATGAAAAATGCGACCTTGTAGGGAAATCACATGTGCTAGGTGAATACTGCTTTTCACTGTGAAAGAGTATAACCATTGTTCTGTAAAATGTATCTTTCTAAATATTTATCTCCCTCATGCAGCTGCAAATTTTTCAACCATCCCTCCTCCATCCCAAAGGCTAGCACAGATAAGGCGGAGGAAAAAGAAGACGCGAGATGAGATGTTCTCGGATATTATGGAAGTTACGCGCAATGAAAGAGCTCATCTGAATGAGTGGAAGGACGTGGTTTCAAATTACAGGAAAGAGGCCAGTGAACGTGAGGACAGGAGGGATGAACGTGAGGACAGGAGGGACAACCGAGATGAGAGGTGGCGGCAGGAAGACCGGCAGGAAAATCAGCGGTGGCGGCAGGAAGATCAGCGGTGGCGGGATGCAACTCTGGGGCTGCTGCGTGATCAAACTGACATGCTCCGGCGTCTTGTGGAGCTTCAGGAACGGCAGCAGGATCACAGAGTGCCGCTGCAGCCCCTGTATAATCACCCTCAACCCTCACCATGTTCCACATCCTCCTCACCCAGACATGTAAGAACGCGTGGGGGGAGGCTCCGTGCACCCGCCCACTCCACCCCCGTGGACAGCCCAACCAGAAGGATGTCGTTACTGTGATTTTTTTTTAATGGCCTTCTCCATCCCTCCTATCCTCCTCCCAAACCACACCCTTACTTCTCTCCCTCTTTTTATAATGAATCAATAAAGAATTCATGCTTTTTAAATGAGAGTGACTTTATTTGCATAAGTAAGCTGTACTCGAAGGGGGTGGGGGAGTTGCTTACAGGGACTGAGTCAATCAAGGGGGTTGCGTGTTCATCAACAAACACAGCAGTCACACTGTACCCTGGCCATTGATGAAGCTCGTTTTCAAAGCTTCTCTGATGCGCACCGCTTCCTGGTGTGCTCTTCTAATCTCCCTGGTGTCTGGCTGCGCGTAATCAGCGGCCAGGTGATTTGCCTCAGCCTCCCACCCCGCCATAAAGGTCTCCCCCTTACTCTCACAGAGATTGTGGAGAATACAGCAAGCAGTAATAACATAGGGGACATTGGTTTGGCTGAGGTCTGAGCGAGTCAGTAATGTGCGCCAGCGCGCCTTTAAACGGCCAAATGCACATTCCACCACCATTCTGCACTTGCTCAGCCTGTAATTGAACAGATCCTGACCACTGTCCAGGCTGCCTGTGTATAGCTTCATGAGCCATGGCATCAAGGGGTAGGCTGGGTCCCCCAGGATAACGACAGGCTTTTCAACATCCCCAACTGTTATTTTCTGGTCTGGGAAGTAATTCCCTTGCTGCAGCCGTTTAAACAGAGTAGTGCTTCTGAAGACGCGAGCGTCATGAACCCTCCCTGGCCATCCCACGTGGATGTTTGTGAAATGTCCCTTGTGATCTACCAGTGCTTGCAGCACCATTGAAAAGTACCCCTTGCGGTTTACGTACTGGGTGCCCTGGCGCTGCGGTGCCAAGATAGGGATATGGGTTCCATCTATCGCCCCCCCACAGTTAGGGAATCCCATTGCAGCAAAGCCATCCACTATGGCCTGCACGTTTCCCAGAGTCACAACCTTTCGTAGCAGCAGCTTAGTGATTGCTTTGGCTACTTGCATCACAGCAGCCCCCACAGTAGATTTTCCAACTCCAAATTGATTCCCGACTGACTGGTAGCTGTCTGGCGTTGCAAGCTTCCACAGGGCTATCGCCACTCGCTTCTCTACTGTGAGAGCTGCTCTCATCTTGGTATTATGGCGTGTCAGGGCAGGGGCAAGCAAGTCACAAAGTTCCATGAAAGTGCCCTTACGCATGCGAAAGTTTCGCAGCCACTGGGAATCGTCCCACACCTGCAACACAATGCGGTCCCACCAGTCAGTGCTTGTTTCCCGGGCCCAAAATCGGCGTTCAATGGATAGAATCTGCCCCATTACCATCAGGATCTCCAAAGCGCAGGGGCCCGCGGTTTGAGAGAATTCTGTGTCTACGTCCTCATCACTGTCATCTCCGCGCTGCCGTATCCGCCTCCTCCTTGCCTCGGATTGAAGGTCCTGGTTCACCATAGACTGCACGAGAGTGCGCGAGGTATTTAAAACATTCACGATTGCGGTATGGAGCTGAGCAGGGTCCATGCTTGCTGTGCTATGGCGTCTGCACAGTTCACCAAGCAAAAAAAGGCGCGAAACGGTTGTCTGCTGCTCAGGGAGGGAGGGGTGAGGCTGTACCCAGAACCACCCGCGACAATGATTTTTGCCCCATCAGGCACTGGGATCTCAACCCGGAAATGCCAAGGGGCGGGGGAGGCTGCGGGAACTATGGGATAGCTACGGGATAGCTACCACAGTGCAACACTTCAGAAATCGACGCTAGCCTCGGACCATGGACGCACACCACCGATTTAATGTGTTTAGTGTGGCCGCGCGCACTCGATTTTATAAAATCTGTTTTACAAAAGCGGTTTATGCAAATTCGGAATAGTCCCGTAGTGTAGACATACCCTAAGGGGGGATATGATAGAGATATATAAAATCATGAGTGATGTTGAGAAAGTGGATAAGGAAAAGTTATTTACTTATTCCCATAATACAAGAACTAGAGGTCACCAAATGAAATTAATAGGCAGCAGGTTTAAAACAAATAAAAAGAAGTTCTTCTTCACGCAGCATACAGTCAACTTGTGGAACTCCTTACCTGAGGAGGTTGTGAAGGCTAGGACTATAACAGTGTTTAAAAGAGAACTGGATAAATTCATGGTGGTGAAGTCCATAAATGGCTATTAGCCAGGATGGGTAAAGAATGGTGTCCCTAGCCTCTGTTCGTCAGAGGATGGAGATGGATGGCAGGAGAGTGATCACTTGATCATTGCCTGTTAGGTTCACTCCCTCTGAGGCACCTGGCATTGGCCACTGTCGGTAGACAGATACTGGACTAGATGGACCTTTGGTCTGACCCGGTATGGCCGTTCTTATGTTCTTATTTGCTTTTAAATAGTGTGTGGCACTCAGATGTTATGGTGCCCCATCTAAACAAAGAGAAAGGTGCTTGACATTGTAAGCAGTCCCTTACTATTCCTCCTGTGCAAGAAGAAGGACGTTCTTATTATTAGGATGTAATATAACCCAAAATAAACAATTTGATAAAGGTGCCTTGTTAATTTGGCAATGAACTATATAGTCTTAAATTCTCCTTGATGTCTGGCTTTAATTTTCAGTAGTAAGTGCTGGCTTTAAATTTTTTATGAAGGTAAGGTGAAGTGGAACTACAGATGCCTCTGCTAGCACAAACCAGGAAGTAGACGGGTTTTCTAGTTTCCTGCATTATGGTCAGGTAGTTCAGCACAACTGTATCACAAAGGTATTGATCACATTTATGTCATGAAGTACATAATAAACACGGAGGTAACTGATAGGAAAGGATATCATTGTCATTTGAGTTTTCTTCCATGTAGGCTGCTTGATCTGTTATTGATCCATGATTATGCATGGTACCATATGTGGTCCTTTCCTGTGGAGATTGATACCTTTTTTCACATCTGTTTCATTCCCTGCCTCCTTCAGTAAGACTAATTGTGAAGAGAGAGAATATAAAAACAGTTTAGAGAACAGAGTGAACAGCCAATGAAAGAATCACTTAAACAAATGGATTTGTAAAACTTGATTGTTCTAAGACTGTCCATGCCAGGACTACAATTTGAATTAAACATAAGGTGATTTCTTTCACTGAATCAATAAGTGCAAATAACATAGCTTGCAACCATGTTTTATGTCACAGACAAAAATGGTTCTTAACAGCTCTCTGAAGGCTATGCTTCAGCCACCTGCTGTTAAAGTTGTTTGCATTTTCTTAGAAAATTTGTTCTTCTACAGCATTAAAATAGACAAGCATGCAGACAGCACACTTGGGGCTAGAATTTGTAGATGTTTGAAAGGCACATTTCTTAATGAACACTATAACTTTCTGCAAACTTCCTGGTACCAAATATAAATGGCAGGGAGGGAGCATGGAGAGACTCTACTGCAGCTCTTTTTTCTTTTTCAAATTAGGGGTGGCTGGTTTGTGGAAAAAGACAGTTCCTATTGTTGTTTGGAAAGGCCAGTTTGCTGATTAAACCATGTGACTCTTTTGTCACTTCCACAATAATGGATTCCATTGCAAAATACTGTTATTTTGTTCCCGTTTGGTATGCGTGCTCTGCTATTTGGGTAGCTATAGGGACCTCCTAACATATATTTTACAGCGATTGTTTCCTTTCCACACATATGCTGTGTGCATATTGTAATATTTTTTAATTTTTTGCAGCTGGCATGTGATTGTATATTTGGTAGCTGCAACAGGAGAGTCACTGCAATGGAGGCACTGTCCACAGCTGTTTACATTCCATTTCCCAATTGATGGCTTGCAATGAGGAAAAGGTTCCTAGAAAAATTTTTGACACCTGCGTGCATTTGACTTCCAATCTTTACCTCTCCTAAGGCGAAACCTTAAGGCATGTTCATTCCTCATTTCCTGCTCCCACCTCTTTCCTTCACCAAACTCTGCCATGAAAACAAGTTCCTCTATTTTGCCATCCACTATGACGATCCTTCTTCTACAAACCCACCAAAGATGTGTCTACATCCCAGACCCTTCACTATCTTTTGATTCCTAACCTCTAAAGAGAAGAAAGTGCTGAGCACCACCTATGGGATTTGACAGAACTCAGAGACTCACAAAACTGAAAATGCTCAGCATCTTCCTGGTTTTTTCCCCCAAAGCCCCTATATATTCCAGCTCCGTCCCATTCTTCACTTCTACTCCTTCTCATATCGAATTTTACACCCAAGAACTGGCAGGTAAATAAAGGAAGAACTGACTGAAATATTTTGTTCTAAAATGTATTTATTTTTCCATTTAAAACATACACATCTAGAACCGGTCCATAGCTGGTATAAATCAGCATACTCTAAAATGCCAGTTTATATCAGATGAGGATCCTGGGTTTTAATATTCTGTAACTGATTAGTAAGTTTGTGTCTTATAAAACCTTTGCAGTTTACATTTAAGCGGCTGTATGAACAGCAGGCAAACTGCATATATTAACATGTGTTGCTGTTGTTAAATCTAAATCATTTTTGGAGAAAAGCTTAAGGGGAAAGAAAACTTCCAAAACCAAGACCAAGGGTATGGCTACACTTACAAATCTGCAGCGCTGGTAGTTGCAGCGCTGGTCGTCCAGCTGTGCAGGGCCAGCGCTGGTATGTGGCCACACTCACAGCTACCAGCGCTGCAGTGTGGCCACATTTGCAGCATTTGCAGCGCTGTTGGGAGTGATGAATTATGGGCAGCTATCCCAGCATTCAAGTGGCAGCAACGTGCTTTTCAAAAGAGGGAGGTGTGGGGCAGTGTGACAGGAACCGGGGGGGGGGGGAGGAAGAGAGAGTGGATTTTTGGAACTGACACTGTGCAAAATCAGAAAATTTTCCCACCCCCTTACTGTTAACTGCAAACAGCCTGCATCCAACATACTCTCTTTCCCCCATCTGCCCCCTCCCCCCGTTTCTCTCAAGCAAAGCAAACACTCAACCCCTGTGAATGACTCCTTTTCTCGCTGCTGGTCAAGCAAAACGCAAACACTCAACCCCTGTGAATCACGCAGGGAGGAGGATCTCATTTGATTGTTCACAGATTGATCACAGCAAACAGGAGCTGATAAGCAGCTCGGTAGAGCAGCTCCGGAGGTTCACAACAAAACAAAGAGAGGCTGCATAACAAAACAAAGGGAGTAATTTAGTTAAAAGCATTCTGGGATACACCCTTATACCCTGGAGGCCAATCACAGCGCTGGTGTGTGGCCACACTTGATGACCAGCACTGCAGCACCAGCGCTGGAATCCTTATTCCCCATGCTGAGTGAGGTGTACGGCCAGCGCTGCAGCCAGGGAGTTGCAGCGCTGGAAGTGCCCTGCAGGTGTGGCCACTTACTAATTGCAGTGCTGGAAAGCCTCCACCAGCGCTGCAACTCGCAAGTGTAGCCATACCCCAAATGGAGTATTTAAAACTCAACCAGAAGAGAAAAAGCCAAACAAACTGAGCATTTTTTTTATTGTTACTATACAGGATATGAATCTGAACTGACAGCTTGTATACTAAGATGCAATTTGATCTGATTTCAAATGGCCAGGATGTTATGCCCAAATAAAGGACCCGGGGGAAAATATCACATTTTGTTAAATTATCAGTTAAGCATTTATGAACTTCATTTCTTTTCCTAACAAAAGGATTTTACACCCCAAAATAGAAAGTAAACATCAACTCCATTCTAACCAGTGTTGCATTAATAAACAATAAAGGCAATAAAACAATTGTTTAATTCTTACCGTAACCAGAACTTTTCTTGATAATGAGACACCTTGGCAGGTGGATTTTATAGATGACTTACAAAAGCTTAATGGACATTTATTAATCCTCTACCATTAATTATGCATGTTTATAGAATATGTTGTGTGTGTGTGTGTGTGCGCACATGCATGTGATCAGGAAAACAAGCAAAAAAAACCAAACCCGAGCGCCACCCCACCGAAACAACCTCCCACTCCGAGCGCCACCCTGCAGAAACAAAACCAAAAACCCCTGAATGCCGCTCCGCCGAAACAACCTGCCCCCCAGCGCTGCCCTGCTGAAACAACCCCCCCAGTGCCGCCCCCACCGAAACAAAAACAAAAACCCCTGAGCACTGCCCCGCCGAACCAAAAAAACAAACAAACAAAAAAAACCCAATCATCGCCCCACCGAAGCAAAACAAAACCAAAAAAATGGAGCGCTGCCCCACCACCCCAAGACTGGCCGCCCCTTAGAAGGTGCCACCCCAAGCACGTGCTTGGTCGGCTGGTGCATGGAGCCGGCCCTGGTGCTAGGTTAATTTGGTCACTTTAGCAGTAAGGCAAGCCAAGAACTCCTATTACACATGACAGTATTGCCAGGTGTGACAGATATGGCAATTTCCTACAATATCTTTGGGAGATCTGACTGTGTTAAGTTTATGTATCATTGTGGACCAGGCGCTGTATGTAATTCAATTAATCACAGCCCCTCCAGAAACTAAGAACAGTTAGCAGTGATTAAGCAAATTCTCTCAGGATGTAACACTTCCAGAGAAGTACCACCACCTGGAGAGTCTTGCATATACTATTTCAAACTAGATTCTCCAGAGACCAACAGACAGACAAAGGACTTTGATTAAATAGCTTGCATTTAAGCTGACTCAGGTCCACCTTTTGATTCAGCAAAGAGACAGGACCCTCTGTCCAAGGGAGGACCCAACTCTTGTGTGAGGGGTGGAAGGGCTTACTAGGGGCCCCTAAGACTGATGGCTGACCTCTGGTAAGCTTTTAGCATGCATATAGGAACTTTTATTATTTAAATATATTTTCTCTGTGATGCTTTTACCTTAAGAATAAAAGTAAAGTCCTTGTATAGAAGGAGTTGTGTGGTAATTTGTAACTGCAGGCAATACATTGGTCATAGGCTCTGGAGAGAAAGCAAAGTGTAGAACCTAGTCTGTATAGGCAATCTGGCTTGCTGGTGATATCACAGGGTAATCCCGGGAGCTGTGCAGCCTTAAAAACTCCAGTCAGGTGTGAGACATGGGTCTCTACCCAAGAGAAGTGATGGCTGAGAGGTGCAAACCATTGGTGGACCATGAAGGAGGGAAAACAGGTGCAGTTGTCCTGAGACCATAACACCACTCTTCCTAAATATTTATTTGAACCACTCTTACCAGTGATGGGCAGCTCTGTTGGTTCCCTAGCCAGAGTCACTGCCCATACAGATTACACATTTGCTGCTTAAACAACAACAAAAAGGGAAGGAAATATCTACGGAGGAAAACTATCTATGGTGTGCTTAATTTTTGATAGAGACTTAACATCTTCTAAAGCAGCATGTCCATCTTTGATTTACCTGCAGGGAGCTAAGTGACTATACACGTGTTGTGCTGCATAGACACTATGTTCCTTCTCTTTCGAAGATGATATTTATATGATATGTTATAGATTATGATATCTCTAGCAGTCCCCAAACAACTGTTTATAAAAGCCTCAGCGGAAAAGATCTGTCCATTAACTTTATCTGAAAAATAAAAAAAACCCTGCAGTTAGTTATGGAAGTAAAAATTACCCTGGCTGACAGTGTTTCCTGGCGCTTGGTGGTTTTACTGTGCTATTTGCAATGATGGAGAGGGAATGTGAAACCACAAAGCTGCTGGAAATTAAAAATAACTCCATAAATGGATAATATGAAATTACCAATGTTCTATCAAATAAACACAGATACATTCAAAGGGCTCTAGCTAGCATGTTACATTGATTCACAAAGAAAATACTTTATACAAATTGAAATTCATGATCCCCTGTGCAAAATCCAGGATGCCTTTTTAACAGTTACCTGGCCCACAACTGCAGCCCGGCGCTGTTCCCCAAGAAACTATAATGATGCAATAATAAAGTTAAACTTTTGAATGCATAGTAATACTAGCTCAACGTTAGTGCACATATATGTAGCATAATACTTTCAAATGTCAACTCGTGACACTTATAAATGTACCCTAAAATAAATACAATAGATCTGATCATACTAGGGTGACCAGAAAGCAAGTGTGAAAAATTGGGACAAGGGGTGGGAGAAATAGGAGCCTAAGAAAAAGATCCAAAAATTGGGATTGTCCCTATAAAATCAGGACATCTGGTCACTCTAGATCAGGAATCAGCAACCTTTGGCACCCAGCCTCCCAGGGTAAGCACCCTGGAGGGCTGGACCGGTTTGTTTTCCTGCCGCGTCCGCAGGTTCGGCTGATTGCAGCTCCCACTGGCCGTGGTTCACCGCTCCAGGCCAATAGGGGCAGCAGGAAGTGGTGGCCAGCACATCCCTTGGCCCCGCCACTTCCCGCAGCCCCCAGTGGCCCCCAGCGGTGAACTGTGACCAGTGGGAGCCGCAATCAGCTGAACCTGCAGACACGGCAGGTAAACAAACCAGCCTGGCCTGCTAGGTTGCTTACCCTGGCAGGCCACGTGCCAAAGGTTGCCAATCCCTGCCCTAGATCATACTCCCATTGACTTCACCAAGAGATTTGCCTTTGACTTCAACTGAAGCTAACTTAGGCCAGTATGTGCAACATGGCCATCCCTAAGTCAAGTCACACAACCATCAGACCTCACCATGTCATCATGTATTCCACACATATGTATAATCACACAGTGCAGCATTGGGAAGGGGGTTGAGGGAGAATGGTAATAGCATATTGCATGCAGCTTATAGAAATTAGGGTTGGGCTCAAAGTTAAACTCAGTATGCAAACAACCTGAACTCTGAAGTGCAGATCCAGAGAGTATTTTTGAATCAGGGATTCAATAGCATATCCAGCTATAATAGGGTTGGGTAAAGGGGACCAGAAAATATTTTCAGTCTTAAATAACCCATTTATTAATTATTTCTTGCTTTCATGGTATATGTGACCGAATGCACCCCTGTATTCATATCCTACACACTAGTGTAATAATCTTTGTTCAAAATATGCATTGTGAGATATCATTTGAAAACTAATAACTCACTAGTCAATATTATCATGGTGAAATGTATGTAGCAACATTATGTGTAAAGTTATGACATCCCCCTTGTATGATGATAAAGGCACATATTCACACTCATGTAGCCCTGACTAGGTAGATCTGGTGAAGCAGGGCTGTCTTAAACAAAGGGATGTGTGTGTACCTCATTTTACATTTAAGCGGTAAAGAGTTCTCAGACAGCAAGAGGGGGAAGAAAGAAGACACACACACACACCAAAAAATCTGCATTTCAGCA
Organism: Mauremys mutica; assembly: GCF_020497125.1. Lineage (NCBI taxonomy): Eukaryota > Metazoa > Chordata > Testudines > Geoemydidae > Mauremys > Mauremys mutica. Next base: position 125,829,529 of record NC_059073.1, on the reverse strand, counting down.
TAGCCTGGTGAAAAGAAACAGCATGAAGCCTCCTTCCTCCACAAGACTCCGTATCTCCTTGACTTTATCTAGAGGTCACAATCAGGAAAATGTTTTTCAAAGGGTGACTGAACTATAAAAATGAGGGGCAAAACCACCCCAAGTTATCGCTCCCTGTCCATCTCTCTTTTCACCTAAGACAAAAGAAACAGGCACTGGACCTTGGGAGCAGACCCTGACCTGAAACTTGGTCAGCAATGCTATTGAAAACCTGTGGCAAGAATTTCACCTTGAAACAAGTTTAGTTTGTTTAGTACAAGGAAGTATTATATCTTTATTTTTGTTGTAACCATTTCTGACTTTAATGCCTTAATACTTGTAAACCTCTCTCTTTATAGTTAATTAAGGAATAAGACAAGTTTTTTTTTAAACTAATCCAGTATTGTGAATTGCTTGGGTAACTCCATTTAAGGTAGCAGGCTGTTGTATCTTGAGCCCCTTAGAAGGGCAATGGACCTACTATATAGACAGTCCAGGAAAGGGCTGGACAGAACACACATTTTTCGGGGGGAAATACAGGACTGGGAGTGTGCTGGGGTCACCCGGCAAGTAGTAACCAAGACTGGTGGAAGCCAGAGCTAAAGTCAGAATTGCTGAACCAAGGCTGTGGCTATACACGGACACTCAGGATGTGACCTGCATGTTATTTGGCTGTTTATGAAGAGCCCAAGTTCAGAGCTACAGTAGCAAAGCATCATGAGCACTCCAGGTTGCAGGGCAGATGTTGACACAGCCCCTCACTGGTCTGGATTGCACCCTGAAATGTCATTTTCTTCCTTTCCTCAGGCCACACTTCAAGAAAATCAAAGCCTCATGGTTTTTTCCAGGAACACATCTTAGCTGTAAAATGTAGGATATATCTACACTTGGAGCTAGGAGTGTGATTCATAGAGACATACTCATACTAGCTCTTACCAAGCTAGCGTGCTGAAAACAGTAGTGCAGTGTGGTAGCATGGGTCAGCTCTCCTCAGTACAATACCACCTGGATCACATGGGCACATAGGGTAGCTACCCTGTGCCACGGTTACTGCTGCCCATGATACTTCAGCTATACTTCTCTATTTAACATGCTAGCTCAATGATAGCTAGCACAAGTATGTCTATGGAAGCTAGCAATCATACCCCCTAGTTCCATGTAGATTATCCAGTCAAGGAGCAGATATACTGTCATGTGATTTAGGTGCTTGATTACACACACTGGATAGTGAAAATAGAACATTCAGATACATTAGCACAGTAAACAGCTCATAAACAATCTACTAGCTGAAATGTATTCCCACCAAGTATCCACGGAGCAATATTTGAATAACAGATACAGTCATACAAATTGCAGCATTTCTGTGGAGAATTGGCACTTAGGAGAAAGGGCTAAATTCAAAGAATAAATTGGCTGCAACAAATAATTCACCCCATTCTAGATACTGCCTTTATGTATGCATTTTTCTCTTTATTTGTTTTCTTTTTTGGTCACAGTTGGGTATTTCTATACAGGCTGTTCTCCCAGCCATAGGCTACTAGTGTGGACTGAAACTCAGCATCAATCTTCAGTAGAATGTAGGAAGGGAAAAATATACAAAAGCAAGCCAATAGCTACAGGCAGTTGAATGTACCCCAGGCAGGGTGCAGCAGATTCTTATGGTTCATCATCTAGGTAGTCTGTTTCTCTTTCATAATCAGGCAGTTGTGCTGAATCATAGAGATGAAACAAGGCTTAGTGCAACCCCACGCAATAATCTTTGACTCATTTTTTAGCATGCTTAACACCTATTCTACACCTCTTTTGTTCCACTTAAATCAATACAAGCCTAATCAGAACATCTTTCTCAAGAAATCAATTCAAGCTCAATGATACTTAAATAGCAATGATGGCTGCTTAGTGGGTATGATAATATGCTAAATGGAGATGCTACTAGTTATTTAGTGGAGTTAAGAATGTGTGTCTTGATCTCATCCTGGTTCTGTTGCTCCTCTGGTAACAGCTCTCCCAATCACAGAAACAGGAACTGACTTTCTGTATCAGACTAGTGATCCATCTGCTTCAGTATCCTGTGTCTGACAGAGGGCATTGCCATATATTTAAGAAGATGCAAGAAACCCAGCAGCAGACAAGTAGGGAATAACTTGCCCATGGGGAAGTTTCTTCTTAACTCTTGACAGTTAGTGGTTAGATTATGTCCTGAATATAGGTATTTATATCTCCTTATATTTTTGTTATCCTGTCTAATGTAATAGTAGATTTTCTCATTATCCACAGATGGGCTTATCTACATAGGGGGAAAGCCCAGAGTAACCAGTGCAGAGTAGCCAATGCAGACTAGCTATTCTGCACTAACACCCATGTGGACATTCTTACTGAGCACTAGAAATGCCTTTGTGCATTTTGCTTAATAAAGCACACTAAGCTAAAGTGCACAAAGGCACACTTAATTTACAGTGAGGGTGACCACACAGGGAGGTAGTGCAAAGTAGCCTAGGAACTGTAGCTTATTCCACACTAATTTCCTGGTATGGAAAATCCTAAATGTCTAAACTTTTCTAAAACAATATTACTAATTCTAGACCTCAATGCCACCTTGTGGCAATGAGTTTCACAGGTTAACTACAGATTGTATTGGGGGGGGATAGTATTTATATTATTTCCCTTGATCATTTTAAAGTGTGTTGCATTTCAATTTTTATGTTGTTTCTGAGTTCCACTGGATGACACGTTCTTCTTTTATGAGGGAGGGTTTACCTGATGTAACTTCTCTGGACCATATTGCTTTACCATGTTCCCTCTTAGAGTATGTCTACACAGCAAACTGCCAGCTGACTTGGGCTCTTGGGGTTTGGGCTGCGAGTCTGTTTCATTGCTGCGTAGCCTTTTAGGGTCATGTTGGAACTTGAGCTCTGGGACCCTCTCACCCCATAGGGTCCTAGCGCCTGGGCCCCAGTCTGAGTTTGGAAGTCTACTCTTGAATGAAAGAGCTAATTCAGTTTAAACTAAATGGAAGGATGGCCAAAAATAGACCTACAACTAGAGTCCTTGATTTCAAAAGGGCAAACTTAAAAAAAATCAGGAAATTAGTTAGGGAAGTGGACTGGACTGAAGAACTCAAGTATCTGAATGGTGGAGGAGGCTTGGAATTACTTTAAGCCAAAGTTGCAAAATCTATCTGAAGCCTGCATCTCAAGCAAGGGGGAAAATATTCATAGGGAAGGGTTGCAGACCAAGCTGGATGAGCAAACATCTCAAACAGATGATTAAGAGAAAGCAGAAAGCCTATCAGGAATGGAAGAGGGGAAGGATCAGCAAGGAAAGGTACCTTGTGGAGGTCACGAAGTGTAGGGATAAAGTGAGAACTGCCAAAAGTCAAGCAGAGTTAGACCTTGCAAAGGAAATTAAAACCAATAGTAAAAGATTCTATAGCCATATAAATAAAAGAAAAAAAAAGAAGTGGGACTGCTAAAAACTGAGGATGGGGTGGAAATTAAAGATAATCTAATCATGTCCCAACACCTAAACAAATACTTTGTCTCAGTTTTTAATGAGGCTAATGAAGAGTTTAGGGGTAGTGGCAGGTGGCTAATGGGAATGAGAATATGGAGGTAGAAATTACCACATCCAAGGTAGAACTCAAACTCAAATATCTTAATGGAACTGAATCACAGGGCCTGGACAATCTCCATCCAAAGGAACTGGCACATGAAATTGCAAACCCAAAGCAAGGATCATACCCTATGACTGGAGAATTGCTAATATAATGCCTATTTTTAAGATACAGAAAAAAAAAGAGATTTGGGAAACTACAGGCCTGTTAGTTTGACCTCAATTGAATGCAAGGTCTTGGAACAAATTTGGAAAAAGAAAGTAGTTAAGGTCATTGAGGTAAACAGTAATTGGAATAAAATACAACATGGTTTTACAAAAGGTAGATCATGCCCAACCAACCTGATCTTCTTTGAGAAGATAGCTGACTTTTTAGACAAAGGAAATGCAGTAGATCTAATCTACCTGGATTTCAGTAAGAGACCTTGCCACATTCAAAATTATAAGTTAAATTGGAGAAGATGGGATTAATATGAGGATTGAAAGTGAAGACTACTACAGTGGGTCATGCTGAAAGGTGAACTGTCAGCCTGAAGGGGGAGGTTATAGTGGAGTTCCTCAAGGATTGGTCTTGGGACCAATCTTATTTAACATATTTATTAATGACCTTGGCACAAAAAGTGGGAGTATGCTAATAAAATTTGCAGGTGACACAAGGTTGTGAGGTATTGCCAATACAGAGAAGACTGAAATAGCATACAAGAAAATCTGGACAGCCTTGAAAACTGGAGTAATAGAAATGGGATTAAATTTAATAATGAAAAGTCATGCACTTAGGGACTAACAACAAGAATTTTTGCAATAAGCTGGGCCTATATCAGTTGGAAGAAACAGAGGAGGAGAAAGATCCAGGTGTATTGGTTGATCACAGGATGACTATGAGCTGCTAATATGATGTGGCCATGAAAAAAGCTAATGCAGTCCTAGGATGCATCAGGTGAGGTATTTCCAGTAGAGATAGGGAAGTATTAGTACTATTATACAATGTACTGTGAGACCTCATCTGGAATACGGGAGGCAGTTCTGGTCTCTCATGTTTAAGAAAGATGAGTTCAAACTGGAACAGGTGGAGAGAAGGGCTACTAGGATGATCCAAAGAATGGAAAACCTACCTTATGAGAGGAGACTCAAAGAGCTTGGCTTGTTTAGCCTAACCAAAAGAAGGCTGAGGGGAGATAGGCTGCTCTCTATAAATACATCAGATAGCTCCTCTCCCTACCTGGTATTTAACTAAGTGTCAATGTGGACACAAGAAAAACTGGATATAAAGTGGCCATCAATAAAGTTAGGCTTGAAATTAGGCAAAGGTTTCTAATCATCAGAAGGATAAAGTTCTGGAACAGCCTTTCAAGGGGAGCAGTGGGAGCAAAAAACCTAACGGGCTTCAAGACTAAGTTTGATAAGTTTATGGAGGGGATGGTATGATGAGACTGCCTACAATTGCATGTGGCCAATCTGTGACTGCTAACAGCAAATACCTCCATTGGCTGGTGATGGGACACAAGATGGGGAGGGCTCTGAGTTACTACAGACAATTCTTTCCCAGGTGTCTGGCTGCTGGGTCTTTCCCACATGCTCAGGGTCTAACTGATCATCATATTTGGGGTTGGGAAGGAATTTTTGCCCAGGTCAGATTGGCCCTGGGGGTTTTCAGCCTTCCTTTGCAACATGGGGCGCACAGGTCACTAGCAGGTTTAAACTAGTGTAAATGGTGGATTCTCTGTAACTTTGTCTTTAGATCATGATTTGAGGACATCAGTAACTCAGCCAGAGGTTATGGGTCTATAACAGGAGTGGGTGGGTCAGATTCTGTAGCCTACAATGTGCAGGAGGTCACACTAGATGATCATCATGGTCCCTTCTGGCCTTAAAGTCTGAGTCCTGCGAGCCCATGTCATCTGGCACAGGGTAGCTGCAGGTTTTTCTTTGCTGTGTAGACATACCCATATGTCTTTACAATGTATGTTACTTTGTATTTCATCTGTTATCATGCTGTCCATTTGCCCAGCTTTGTTAGATCCCTCTAGAGCACCTTACATCTCTCTCCAGTGTTAACTATCCTAAATAATTTTGTGCCATCTGCCTATTTAGCCATCTCACAATTCATTTTCAGATCATTCATAGATATTCTAAATACTGCCTATCCTGGTATGGAACCTTAGGGCACCTGCTGGCAACCTTTTGACGTGCTGAGAATTGAACATTTATTCTTTCTCTTTGTTTTCTGCCTCTTGGTCAGTTTCTGATCTATGACAGGACCTCAGCTCCCACCTCATAACTCCCACTATAGCTGTTTGACATATGGAAAGGGTAATAATTGCTTCAGTACTTCCTGCTCCTGGCTAGTAGCTTGTTCCTCCTATATCAGTTACATATATTGAGATATCATGTTGGGCTTCTTACAGCTGCCCTTGTCATTTCCACTTAGTAAACAGCAGATTTAGTCCCTCTCCCAGTGCAGGCAGTGCCTCTGAGCTCCATGTGTCTGTCTAGTGACATGATGGGCTGCACAGCACACAAGAAAACAGCACTGCTGTTAAAATGGTGATAAACAGTAACTCCTTTTAATGGGGAGAAAAGGGCATCTATCAAGACAATCTGAATTCTACTGTACAAGACAGGTTATCTTAAGCTGTCTGATCACCTACAGCATTTGGACTGGTACACTAAGGTGCCAGTAACATAGCCAGACAAACAGGGGCGTCTGATAACTCTCAGTTCAGTGGTAGAAATTCAGTGTATCTCCCCTTTGGTTGGTACACTGGTGTTGTAGGTAGCACTCAGCATGACAGAGCTGTTAGGAACAAGCTAACAAGCTGTAGTGAATGGCTGCACTAAATAGAGGAATCCTGAAACAAAGGTAAATATAAAAATTAGTGGTATGTGGGGTAAAGTGTAAATCAGCTCTTACACTTCTAACAATTCTAAAACTTTGTGTCTCATTATGTTCTAGGATTCACCAGCATATTTGGCTGATGGGTAGGTTTTAAACTTATTCAGCCTGGCAAGAGTGAAAAGCACTCAATAGAGGGCAGAGTCTAGTTCTTGAACTGTAATTGTTTCGTACTATATAGTTAATTAAAATATAGCATTCCTTGAATTGTAATGAGTACTTAGCACTTAGTACTTATAGCTACTCAGAAACTCTCAGGATCAAGCCCACACTGTTTTACAGCTTAACACTTTTATGTATAATCAGTTTTGCTTTAAAATTCTTAGTCACTATCGCAATGCTGCAATATTGAGGTTGTAGAAAAATCTTTAAGTACAAACAGAGAACTCTTTGCATTGGAATTTAAAAAAACCAAAAAGGTGACATTTCTAAGCTTTTGTAATCTGTGTTTTTACAAAACCTAAATTTTGGACCTAAGTTGACCTGACGTCTTTTTAAGGAACTTGCCCAAGGTCACACAGTGTCCACACAGTGTCAGCCAGAATTAGACCTCAGGATCTGTAGGTGTTCAGTCCACTAGACCAAGCTGCCTCTCATGCTGCTATGGGAATTCCATGGGCCAGATCAGACTGATATTTTTCTAGACGGGACTAATTTCTAAAAACATGTAAAAATCACCACCATCCTGGAGAGTGAAATATCATTTTGCACCAACAGAGGGCAAACCCTTCATTTTTAAATTAAAAAAAATACTTCATACAAGTATTGCACATACAATAAAGAAACAAGGCACTTAAACCTCCAGGACTCTCACTACCTTGTCTAATCTCACCACTTAAATATCACATAGGAAATCACTTTAGATTGTGAGTTTGCTGGGGGGAGGATCATGCCTTCATTTATGTTTGGACAGAACCTATTGCATTGTGGGCAGTACTGACAAAGATCTCAGGAACTTGGACCAGATACACAAAAGGACTTAGCCCCTAACGTCCATTTTTGATGCCCATGTCCCAAATTTAGGTACCACTGAGATCTTGAAAAACTGCTTCTCACCTAACTCTAGAGGTGTCTAAAATCCTTCAGTGCCTAAATTTTCTCCATAAAAGTCCCCTAGGTACCTAAATTTCTACATATGCACAATGCCTCAATGTACGTCCCTGAGTGTTTATCTCATGCCTGAGCCACAGTGCAATCTTCAAAACAGGTGCAGGTAGGTTTTCCCCCAATGACTTTGCCTGTGGGACCTGATCCTGTAGGTGTTCTCAAAGCATGCCGAGCTCCACACACAATGGGTGGGGAAGGATGAGGCCAGTGGTTAGGGTACTCACACAGGATATGGGACACCCCTGTTCAATTTCCCCCTCTGCCTGATGAGGAGAAGGGATTTGGACTTAGGTCTCCCCCAGCCTCCTCAGGTGAGTGCTCTCTCCACTGAACTATAGAGTCATTCTCAAGCTCTCTGACCTAATGCCTATTAAATTATTTATCCACAGAGGAACAGGTTGAACTGGAGAGATTAAGAGAGACTCACATCAGACTATCCCAGAGCCCAGTGACTAGGGCACCTGAGCAGTGGCACTGGTGTTCAGATCCCTTTGCCACGTCAGGCAGAATGGGGAACTGAACTGCATTTTCCCACATGCTTGGTAAACTCCCTAATCTCTGGGCTCAATATTACAAGAGAGTCTCCTCCTCCACTGCTTTGTGTGGAGTTAGGTGGTGCTGCCACCATTCTTGCAAATAATTGCTTAGGTGTCTGTCTCCAGGAGAGGGTTCCCAGCTGTGGATTGCAAGCAGAGATAGGCACCTCCCTCCAGCTCAGACTTCTATGTCTAACTCCCTGAGAAGGGCTGGCTTTAAGACACACCCCTCTTCTCAGCATTTCCTATTGGCTCCTCTTTTAGCTTGCCGGCTTTTGTGGATCCCATTCTTAGGTGCCTCTCCCCCCGCCTCAGGCATTGCATAGGGAGCCTGGATGCATAACCTGAGGTTTGTGGATTTCACTGTGTGGCTAGGAATCTAAAAGTAACCCTTTCAATGTGTAAGTCCCATTATAGATTTGGGCCTGTGTCTGTTTCTTGTCTACCACATATTTTCTAAGAAACTTCCCTCTCTGGGGCCTTTTAAAGTGCCAGTCCTTTTAAAACTCCCTTGCTGTCCACAAATTACTGAGCATAAGGGAGTAACAGCTCCTGCTCTGATGTTGCAGAAATTTATAATCCTCCTTTATATATTTTTTTTACAGTAAAGAGACAGTAGCAGCAGGAGAACTTCTTATCCTAATGTAATAACAATAATGCTTAGCACTGCTGTAGTGCCTTTCATCTGAGGATATCAAAGTGTGTTCCAAACACTAGCTAGTTAAAGCTACGCCACTCCTGCAAGGTAAATACTTCTAATGTGAGCAGCACTGAGCTGCTGTAGTTCATAGAGCTCAGAGAAGTATTGTCAGACTCCATTGGCTTTTGAGAGAGAGAGAGATGTAATTGTAGAGAGGAAGATGTGAGGTTTAGAGCCCATGGATTAGGACCGTTCAGACAAAGGGCTAGCTAGCTAGGACCATTTTTATCCATTTAGGCCATGCTCTTGTCAAATTTCCTCTCTGCCTAAACTCTGAGCGGCTGGCTTCTCAGTACTGAAAGCATCGGAACATGCAGGTAGGAACAGCTATAAATAATGCCCTGGCAAGGGGGTAGGATTGCCCTAATGTTGGGTCAAAGTAAAGAAGTATGCCTTTCCTGGCCTGTGTTTATAGCAAGTGCTTGGCAACTGAAGTTACACTTGGGATTTCCTTATAGCCCCCTGGTTTAAACGCAGATAGATTCTTTTTCGCTTCCCTGAAAAAGTATTCTTTTTTTGGCTTACATTTTCCGTGCTTGGTGTCAGCCTAGAGGTATGCCTTTATTTATTTATTTATTTAATTTATTTTAAATGGTCAGCAAAATCCCTTCAGCTGTTTGCATTATGAGAGGGTGAAAGAAATATACTTTTCTCATTGCATGAACATTTTCAGGTGTTCCCTTCTGCACACCAAGCCTGATAGTATGAGATAAGGAATTCCCTCAGCTCTATCTGATGTCTACTCAACTCCTTCTCAGGTCAATTTCCTGGGGGAGAGAGGGGATGGTGTCAGCACCTCCCAGGAGACACTCTGCATCCTGCAGCATCAGGCCCATGTAACTAAAAAATGGCTGATCTTTCAAATCTGCAATGTTCATGTTAGCTAATGGTCTCTGAGGCCTTTCCTTAACTCTGAATGAATTACTGAACTCAAAGCATTTAAATTCTATTTGCAGCATTTGCAACAACATCCAATGCTAGCTAAAGCTTCTATGATATTATCTCGGGCCCTGATTTTGTAATAAGCTGCATGTGCCTCTGTGCCCAAATGGAGCTCCACTACAGCGGGGCTTGACATGAGCACAGGGGTCATCCACATGGAGCTTGTGGCAGGAGTGTGGCCTCAGATTTTGACATAGATATACATGCTACTATAGTAAGTTCAACACAAAATCTTAAAGCCATAAACTACTTTAAAGTGGCATTCAACCATAGGAAGGATCCATTCTCTGCTTATAGAGACTACTTAATTTTTGAGGAGGCCAAAGGTTGATGATGGATATGGTTCAGAATGGCCTTAGTTAAGAGGATTGTATTACAATAAGGGTCAGAGTTAAGGTTCAGTCTTCCTCAACTTTCATATATCCTGACATCTCAGTCCTTATCCAGGTAACTTTAGCTTTGAATTTGTAGCATATTCCCCAATCCTTCAAACACTTGCATAGCTGCTTGTCTTTAAGCATATAAACAGTCCTTTTGGCTTCAGTGGGACAAATGGCTTGTTTATTAAGCATGCCCATAAAGATGCCAAACGGATTATGGCCATAGTTCTTCCTATGATATTACCTGTATGAATAAATAGGTATTTTGTCTCAGTAGAGCTGAAACACTGAAAGATGCAGCAGCCACTGTTTAGCTGCTGTTCTCGAGGAGGGAAGGAATTATAGCTGTTTCATATTTTCCAAAGGAAATCCAAACACCTCTGTTACACTGGGATCCCTCAACAGCAATGCCTTTAGCACCGCATGCTTGCAACAAGCACCACAAAACTAACATCTCAGTTAAGGCAACGATGCAATTTATTTATGTTAATTGTGCAGGGATTATTATAGCCCAACTGCTCTAGCCATTTTAAAAATGATGCATGCTCCAACCAATGTTGTGTACTGATACCAAGCCTGTTAAAGGGCCTGTGCATGTGACTTGCTATTGGGGCATGTAACCTTGTAAAAATAGCACTGCCATTAAATTCTTATTTTTAACTCAGCAACACCTGGGTCATCTTTCAAAACTAATGTTGTATCTGGATGGTTTTTTTTGGCTGGGCTTGCTAGGGAATTTTTAAAATAAAAACCCTCTCTGGCAGTTGCTTCCTATGGTGATTACTGATTTTAAGGATGAACTCTCATCCCTGATCCATGACCCCTGCGATTCATTTGGTTGAGTCTCCATACTAATTGGGAACCCTCCAGCAAGAGAGGGATTACACAGAGTTCTACCCTTGTTTGTCAAGAGCAAAGAAAAAGGCTTTAAGGAGCATTCGCACCTCATCACTGCTTTCAGCTGGAGTTGTGCCAAACTACTCACCATTACTCTGAGCAGCAGAGAACACAGAGTAGCCATCAATCTTTGAAGAGCATGGCTATTCAGCTACCTTCAGAGGTTGGTGCCAGGTTTAGAACAAAATGGTGTCTTAAAGCTCTGGCCAAATTTCTCTCACTCTTCCTTTTATTGCTGCTTTTTTTTTTCTTTTCCACTAATTACAGTCCTCAGCACCCTAACAATGACAACAGGGGGAGGAAAAACCCTACATGTTCTGTACAGTGCTTGATTTTTCTGTTTGACTCTTGCATCCAAATGCCTTTTGCAAACATAGTTTAGTTCATTCTTGCTGTATCTAAGATGTGGTTTATTCTGTGTGAATATTTAAATGCTGTTTCAATCTTTGAAAACAAATGTTTAACTTTGTTCAATCTTAAACAACATACACCCAATTCAAAGTGGGAGGGAGGTGGTCACCACAAATGTCTCTAAAGTCAAGTAACATTTAGTAACTAGCTGTCCATTGTTGACTCCCTTTGGTTTTGAATAAAAAATAAAAGGAAATTATTACAAAAGTATGGTCCAATAATCCTAGTGTGCTACTTAGTACTAAGGTATCCTCTTGTAGTGTTAGAGTCCTTTGAGAATTATTATTCTTGGTGTTGGGGGAATGTTTGGCTTATCCGTTTTATCATAATTATGATCTTTTTCACATTTATTTCACAAAACAAGGAAGCATTAATAAGAATCCAAGAATTTTACTGTTCAAAATACATCTGGGGGTCCAAATTTTTGTTGTCATAAGACTCCTTTGTCCCACTCTGGCAACACAAAGGGGCTGTAAAACCATCTTAGCTAGCTACCACGCAAATCCTTAGGTTAAATAGTGGCTTTAAACCACGATGCAGCCCCTGGTAAAGGGGGCATAACTGGAGCAAAGAGGGAATGGTTAACCTGGGTTTGTGATTGTAAACACATTTTCAGTAGACTGGGATAAAATCAACATGTGTGACCCACAGTGAGAAGGCTGTGAACCCATAAACACTTGTTCTTTCCATAACTGGAATATGTTGGTTACAGTAGAGCTGGGAAAACAGTGGAAAGATGAATGTCAGGATGACTATAGCTCAGTGGTTTGAGTATTGGCCAGCTAAACCCAGGGTTGTGATTTCAATCCTTGAGGGCACTATTTAGGGATCTGGGGCAAAAATCTGTCTGGGGATTGGTCCTGCTTTGAGCAGGGGGGTTAGACTAGATGACCTTCTGAGGTCCCTTTCAGCCCTGATATTCTATGACTATGCATCACAGGACACAGATTCGAAGCCAGATATTCAAAACCTGTTCTTTACATGTTTGTGACAGGGTGTACCGGGTCCTTCATGTTTCCCTGCTGGAGGCCCATAGTCCTACTACACCTCACCCCAAGAAAGGAGCAATGAAGGTGGGTTCTCCAGGCCTGCCTAGAGAGGCTGCACAGAAGGAGTCAAAATCAGAGCTCATCAGGCTGAGATAAAAAGAGCTGTGGGGGCCTTAGCAGCTCAGTTCCTGGCTAGGACCAGAGGAGAAGAGAGTGGAGTGTTCCTCTGTTCTGGCCACAGGAGCTCAACTGGCTGCATTCACTTTAGCTGGAAGAGAGAGGAGCTTAGCACTTTAACCCTAAGGTAAGGAGTGAAGAAAAAGGGACCAGGTGGGAAGAAGCCCAGCAAAGTACCTGTAGCTAGTTGCAGGAAGCGGTATGTGGCTACTGGTTACAAAGTCCCTTGGTTGGTGAAGTGGTGTAAATCTTGAGAAGGGGACAAGGCTAGTTTAAAAGCCTGAGTGAAGGGCTGAATTTAAAAGGACAAAAAGCAGGACTGAAGACCCTGGTGAGGTCAGACAGACTGGTTTTGTTGGACTCTTTTTGGTAACTTGGAGAGGGTTCATTTTGATTCTGAGACTCAGCTGGAAGGCCGGGCCACTGAAGACCTGCCAAGTGAGGTTGGCAAGGAGTGCCAGGAGTGGGAAACAGCCTGCAGTACTGCACACAGCAGCAGGAGACACTCCAAGAGGTGTTACAGTGTTACAAATAGTATGTTAAATTATTGGAAATTAAAAATTCTAACTCTGATAATTTATGCTGCATGGGGGGCCATGCATATTAAACTCTGCTTAAGTAATTAAAATAGACAAGTCAGTTTTTCTGATTTTATAGTCAGTTAACTGTGTGGTTCTCAAGCATCAGCACAATGCTTCAATGTCTGGGTTGTAAACCCTGCAGGAGAATGTATCCTCTTTGTTTAACAAACCACAGACACACACAATATCTACTGGAAACTTGTTAGAAAAATAATTCTTTTCTATAGATTTGGGGATTTATAAAAACTTTTTTTCACAGAGTGACCTGGGAAAGCTTAAATGCTTAACTGTTCACCTTTTAGTTTCATCAGCATCAAATTGCAACATACAACCCCCACAATTTTGCTTAGTGAAAAAGAGAAGTGCTTGCAGTAGGTACCAATTCTCATCAACATTTCTAACCAGTTCTTTAGTGTAAGTGGTTGTATAACAGCTTTGAACAAAAGTTATTTCAAGTCAGAAAATGTGTAATTTACTGCAAACTAGGTAGAAGGCAAGAGAGCATCAAGCTTAAAATCAGGTTGCATTTAGATTAGCATAGGACAATTAGTAACATTGGCTGTGTTTGTGAGCACCTGTTTGGAAAAGTGTTACCCCATTTTGAAATACTCCTAGTAGATATTGATTAAAGGTAAATCCTAATGGAGTAATAGAACTATACCCTTGTGACCACAATTTATCACACCTGGTGTCATTAATTCTATCAGCTACCATGGTACAATGATGCTTTGTATTCCTGCAGTTTGTGTTTAAAGTACATGCCAAAGACAAGATAAAGGAGCATCATTAACACAGAGAAATTATAGAGAGCACTTATCCTATGAACACTTGTCAACCCCCACATTTTCAGGATGTACTATACCTAGCTCCTAAGGATTAGAACTAGTTGCAACTAGTTGTAGTATAATAGTTGAGTTTGCTGCCTAGTTATTCCCTGGTTGTTTTGTAGTTTAATTGCCCTCAAGCCTTAAAGTCTGCATTGTAACTACATTTAACTACAATAATTGTTGTCTCTTTCAGTAATATTTTTTTTTTAGAGGATGGAGGTGGTGGGAGGGATTTGTAATAAGAGACTGAACAGAAAATTAAGGGCATCAGCTTCCTTCTTCCAATGTTTCTCACAATATTGCAATGTGAGGGAATCAGAAGTATGCTGCATGGCAATGCAGCAAAAGATTTTATGAGGTGACAAAATCATTTTCTTTTGAGGACCTCCATTGACACAGTAAAGCACCTGTACATCTGGATGTTAACCCAAATCCCCAGTTTTTTGAGACTTTTCACTTTGCTGGTGTCAGGCACTTAAAAAATATCAGTGCCTTTAGAAGCACACCCAGATGAGCACTGGTGTAGTGTAGCAATGCAAGGTCTTGTTTTTATAAACTGTTCAATGTGGGTTCTAAAAGTATGACTAACCTGCTATAACCAACATAAGCAAGCTATGTGCAGTGTGTACAATAACGCTTGTAAAAAAACAAAAACAAACAATCTTCCTGACAAATTCTCCTATCAATCCCGGTGGGGGCGGGGGAGATGTCCAATCCCGTGCTTATTGCATCAGACAGACAAAAGTTGGCATTTAAAACTCACCTGCTAACCAGAAACAACCAGATAACCCTGATTTCCAAATTATGTTTGGATAGCAGGGCAGTGAGCATATCTATGATACTGTGTTCACAGATATATTTGTATTTGCAAAACATGAGCAGAAAACTCTTATGCCCGAATAAATGCCCTCACACCTGCTTCTATCCACAAAATGACTCCCTTGATACAGACAAATTACAAATAAAATGCAATGAATCTTTGTCATCTAGTAAGTGAGGTTGAAAGCACACTATGCTCATTCATGGCTCTGTTGTATATAATTGATTTCATAACCATCAGTGAGCATGTAGGTAATATAACATGCCCATTTAGGGGCCCAATTACTGAACTAAGTGGGAAATAGTTTTCCTGTCCTGTAAAAAAATTTTGAGATTTCAAAGATTTTTCTCATTCTGCCTCAGGATGAAACCGAGACCTTTTCAATGCTGAGGACAGATGACAGAGAACCCCCACACCCCAGTAAGGGCAATAGTCCAATGGGTAAGGCACTGCCTCAGGCAGAGCGGGGACTCAAACCTGCACCTCTCATTTCCTAGGCCTGACCACTGGGCTGTTGGCTATTCTGGGGGAGGACGACAAGTCTGTCTCTCGCTCACATACCCATTTTGAACAAAACTTCCATCCTGGACCTGAAAAATCGTTCTCAATGAGAGCTTAACCATTTTGTCCAGCTCTACCCTTCACTGAGCGGCAGTGAAGGAGTTAGAGTGATGTCTGGCTTTAGACCTTTTTGCTGCAGCAGATGCAGCTTCTTAGACTGGCAGAGACGAGCTCAGACTGGCACTCAAATAATGTCTCTAAAGCCAGCTTATTTAAAAAGAGAGAGAGCGTGCCATTCATCCATCTTGAAAAGCCCTTCTTTAGTGTACTCTGTGTGCCTCAAAATATACTGCAGACAAGCCAATGCGCTTCTGTGAGGAAACAAAACAATTCTGTGGTATGACTGCCCCTGCAAGATCCAGTGACATGGATGCACAAGAGAGAGGATGCTTTATTAAGGAGACTAGAGGAATAGGAAAACAGTAGGCAAATATACTATTAAGGCCTTGTCTGCCCTGAGAAATGTATCTAAAATGACCTACTTTTACTATCATTGGCTCAGCTCCACTATAGTAGACAAAGTGCCACTGACCACCACCATGTCATGTTGGACCTCTGCTGAGCAAGATTCAACCGCACTGTACTTGAAACATGTGTGGCCACCTGTTGTCCTGCCTACATTACTGGTAGCAATGGTGGGTAATTTTAGCTATTTTAGAATAGGCACCGCCTATAAGGAAATCTATTTTAATGTTTGTTTTTCTTTTGATTCTTCCTCAGCTTTCTACTGGGAGGCAGAGTCTGCTGCAAAACACTCAGAACTTAGATGCCTGCAAAGCCAAGTTGAGTTTGTGGTGTTTGCATTCAAGGTTTCTGCTTTCAATTAACTCTTAAACAATTTGATTACCACTTGGGTCTTTTACTGATAAATGGCATTCATTCAGTGGAATGTGCGAATTAATTCATTTGCATTCAGTGCTCTTAATGGAGAAAGCGGGCTGAGTGACTCATATCTTAGTCCAACCGGACACGTGCATCATGCATTCAATTACAGCTCTGTGGTTGGGAGATAGGTTAGCCGTTGCTGCTGCTAAGCATAGGGGAATATCCTCCTTCATGAAAGCTTTTCCTGACTCCCATAAACAAAATAATATGCTTCCTTTCTAGTCTTCTAGGAAGGATTTCACTTCTTTTCTCCTCTGCCAAACATTTGTTTCATCAAGCTAAGCTTTTGCTGTTATGTTCCTAATTAAGTTAACGAGTGACATGTGCGGCCTAATTTGGCAACAGAATATCCTATTGTACTATTGACTCATCAATACTAAAAGTAGCCTCCTATAATGATTCAGTTTTTCAAGCTTTGAGTTTAGATCAAAAGCGAATGACACCTTTTGAAGACATTTCTAGTGTATTCATTAAAAACATGAAAACAATAATAGTTTGCTTTGCTCTGCAATAGACTGCATGCTGGAAACCAACACCTCTTATTTGCTTTACTTCAGTTTAATTTACTAAGACTTTTATGTATATAATATCTTCCTTTTTTCTGTCATTTATATTGGAATAGAAGCACAGAATGATCTTGCACAGAGTACAATAAGTAAAAATGACATCTTGTTGAGAAAATTTCACAGATTTCTTAAACTCTTTTTTTCCCAAACCAAAATGTTTTAAGATTGATTGAAGGTTCTAAATAGATAGGTAATAGACTTTCTTAAAAAAAAAAATTAGAATGCTATTGACATGTTTGGAAACTTGGAAATTCAGAGTATACATAACGTTTGTAAATGAGAGAAAAACATACAGCAAATGTTAGGAATACAGGAAGTACCAGCCTTAACTCTGCCCTATTTCTTTTAATTTTCCCTCCATTACAAATCCTATCGGTTGCCACATAAATTACATTTTCTTATATGTTGTGTCACACAACGTGAATCACAATAATATGTTATCTTATTGTACAAAGATGTAACCTACACCCAATCTGTATCAGTTACAAGGGAATGTAAAGCATGACTTTCTTTGTAGGGCCATATATATTTGTCAGAGGAGGGTGATCTGTGATCTGTTTGTCCAGGATGAAGTTGCCCTGAGTTAATCTCTGGCCCCTGCGTTCCCAGTTAGGAGACTGTTTAGGGTTGAGTGGGCTACCCAGCCCATAAAAGGGTGGTGGATGGGTCTTGGGTGAGTCACATGTGAAGGATAATGTGTAACTGTTGTCTCTGGCCCATACGCTGAGGATGGGGAAGGCCATCTCCATCCTCTGTTTGTTAATATAAATGTATATCGCTTCATAGCTGTGCCTGGCACTTTATGTATAGAGAACAGAGTCTTTGTCTCAAGGAATTTACCATAGGAGTCAGCAAGTTGAGAGGTCGGTAGTGGAGGGTGTGTGGACTATAGTTGGAAAGTTAGGTAGGTGAAGGTAATTGGAGATAATTGTCAGATTTAAAGATGGTGTTAGAACTTTAAGGTTATTTGTAGACTCATCCTTTATGATCCCTGACTTAAGGTAATGGGCTATTTTGCATAATGTGGGAGGAAAGGGGGTCAGATTGTACTGCACTTAAAAAGAGTGTTAGGAATATATAAACTATTCAGGGCCAAGGTTCCCTCCTGTGGTGCTGAGAAGGAAGTCGTAGATCTTATAAGAACTGCAGACTCTCCTCCTGGAGTTTCCTTGCTGAGGAGCTTATAAGTATCTTCAAACGTGGTCTAATTATGGACAGCATTCTTCTCTCTGATCCATGTTACAGATCTCCAGTTGCATATGCTGCATGAATTCCATTTGAAGAACTTTCATTCATGTGCCTGGGCAGGCTCTCATGAACCCAGTCCTGAAATTCTACCGCCATATTGGGAAAACGGGGATAACTTTCCTGTGTTTGGTGGAGCCACTCCATCTCTAGATAGGGTTAAACCACCCCAGCCAGAGATGACTTATCTCAGAGGCTTTTAAAGCACTATGGTGAACTTATTTATTTATTGGCTCTTTGTTGGACAAGACTGCACTAAATGGAAAGTAGTTCATATAAAATCCCAATTTACAGGGTAGGATACAAATTCTTCACTCCTACATCAAATGATAAAGTTGGAACCCAGGCTGTATTATCAATATACTCAGGGGTGGTTGTTTTTTTTCTGGGTCAAAGTGGAAGTATTTTCAGAAGAGTAGGGTGACCAGATGTCCCAATTTTATAGGGACAGTTCCTATTTTTGGGTCTTTTTCTTATATAGGCTCCTATTACCCCCCACCCCGTGTTCCAAATTTTCACACTTGTAGTCTGGTCACCCTACGGAAGAGGCATTTGTAATAAATTTGTCCAAGTGTCACTGCTTCCTTTTTTGTTTATAGTTAGTAGAAAGTGTTCTTGTTTAAACGGGAAGACCAAGGGAAATGGAGGAACACAGTCTCACTCCTCTTAGATGCAGGCCCATGTACCTTGGAACACAGGGGTGCCAAGGGAGGCTGGGGGGGGGCACCTGTCTCCTCCCCCCCTTCCAAGTTTCGTACCACATTTGAGTGAAGTTTGCAGCAGGAAGGAAGGTACTGCTCCCCCCCCCCCCACCGCCACCTTGCCCTGCTTTGCTCCACTGCCATCTTCAGCCTCAACACCGGCCCTGCACCCCCTACCATGGAACTGTCCCTGGCCAAGCTGCTCGGGACTGGGAACCTCCCGATCTGCTGTGCAGAGCTGGGCAGGGGCCGATGTCGGAAAATCCCCCTCTTTCCCTCCCATGTACCCAAGTCTCTCTTGAACTAGTGTGTGCGGACAAGGAGCCTGTCTGTGCTGGTGCTTCTGCTTCAGAAATGGGAGCTGTGGGTGCTGCTATACTGAACAAGCCTTCAGGCTCCTGAGTGCTCAGCTTAAAGAGACAGCATACTGACACACTAACTCAGGCACACACAGTGTTTCCCACACACATTCCCCCCATCACACTCGCACTCTCTCTCTCTCTCACACACACACTTCCCCAGCACACACACACTTGTATTATTGTTGTTACTATTTGGTACTTCCTGTTGAAATGTGCAATGCACATATGCTCTCTGTAATTTTATTCTTTCAAAATTTGTTAAGGATTACAGTGCTGTTATTTTAGTTTCTTGACCAGTGTATGCATTTCATAATCTTATTTCTCTCTCATGCTTAAATTTAATTCTTTGAGTAGTGAGTTCTAAAATGCTTAACCTGTCCTGGCTGAAGTAAGTATCATTATTATTTTTATTACCCATATTGTGCTCTGTCGTTCATTATTTAAAGTGGTACAATTAAATAATAGTATGCTTTTAGAATTTGCATTTAGCTTGTACTCAGCTAAGCAGTGCCAATGTAAAACAAATAGCTAAAAAACGAAACTTTAGACACTATGCAAATGAAGGTCACTTATTTTCAACTTGTATTTTTAGTTATATCTATAAAATAACTTAAAACTAATTGAAAATATATGCAGTTCCAAGTCTGATACTAATAGCAATGATGGAGTCAGATGTTAGTGAATCACGTACATAATTGTGATTGATAAACATAAATGCAAAAATAATTAGAAAAATAAATTCCTGTTCTTAATAAAAGGGGGGGGGACATAATCATGTATGTTAAAATTAAATGTTTTTAGTGGAGTAAAAAAACCCAATTGACTAGAATAGATAATGGCAGTAATTCAGTGCATGTCTGTTAAATAAAATCTGCTTACTTTCTCTATTTGTATTTATCTCTGCTAAAGATAGTGTACAAAATATCAAACTTGTGTTTCTGATGTCTGTGTTAAGGCTCCAAAACTGATACCTCAAGTCTTGGGATTGGGAATATCTTGCTGAATTATCTCCTGATTGTTCTAAATTTATATATAAATTTAAAATATGGTTTTAGTTAGTGTTTGTCTATATTATTTTTAATGTAGGAATTGGAATTTAGAATTTTCAGACGCCTAAGTAGCCCCTGGGCTCATGAACACCCCCCCCCCCCATAAAAAATAGCACCTCTGCTGGAACACAAGGCTCTTGCAAGCTAATGGGCATGTTTAGAGAGCCTCGTGTCAGAATCTCATCACTACATAACTGGGAAATTCCACTGACTATAATGTGTTCCCAACTGTTGATTCTTATCATGGGTATTGTGATACTTGGGTGGTGGTGGGGGTGTTCATGGAAGTGGGGGATGTGGTTCATAAAGCCCTAGCAGTTAGAATCAAGAAATTACATGAGAATCTGTTTTCAATTTTCTAAAAAAGTTTCAATCCTTCATGGTTTTGCAGAAAATCTTGCAAATCTAGCAAACGAACTCTAAGAAATCAGAAGGCAAGCATGAAAAGAATTCCACATTTATTATTTTGTTTAATCTCAGGATTTCAAATCCAAGGTGTGTTTTGGTTTTGTTTTTTTGTTTTTGGTGGGCCTGACTAATGATTTTTGAACACTTGCATTCCATATGAATCAAATACAAAATAATCCATAAAGATCCACAGTGCCAATTAGAGATCTGTGGTGCAATGGAGGTGATGCTATTGTTAGAGGATGGGGGTGAGTAAACTTTATTAAAGGTAAGAGATGAATTCGCCTGACTTTAAATGAAACATCAAAAGCAAGCTGGAGAGAACTCCAGTTCTGCCTGGTTCAAAGAAATTCCCTCATAGGACATCAGGTTACAAATGCATTATAACAGAAATGTTATTGGCTGAGCTTACCCCTAGAGATATTATAAGGTTTGCTAGGCATTGTTGAAAGCAGTAGTAGTATTGTGCAAATTAACCTTTCTGGGCACTGGTGCACCTTGGTCCTTCCTATTCTCTGTCAGTGGCACGTAATAGTCTAATCTCCTATGGGATGTAATACTTTGGTCTATTTTTGTGTGTTGGGTTCAGTGTACTGATGCTGGGTGGTGGTGGTGACCTGTGAGATACAGACCAGCCTACGTGATCTGATGTTCCCTTCTGGCCTTAAACTCCGTGACTTTGGGGTGCATGACACCCATGAAAAGAACCAGTGCAGGTTGAATAGAACAGTTCTGTTTCTGTCTTGTCCTTCTCTGGGACAAAATGAGATTTGGTGTAAGCAGATGCATCTTCATTAAAGTCAATGGTTTAACCAGGTTTACAGCTGCTTTACTTTGCTGGCGCACCTAAAGCAAATAGAGCACACTGGTGAATCTGGTCCATTAATTTTAAATGGCTTAACCGTCTCAATTCATTTTTAATGGTGAATAAACCCTGGCTGGCTTGTCAGTTTCTGCAGTGAGTTTCAGCTTTGTAATATTTGATATGAAGAATATGAACATCAAAAAATTGTTTCTTATCCAAGCTTTGATCCTCCTTTTTATTTCTAGATGTAAACACAGTATGGCAGAACTAGTAGCTTTTCCCAGCTCCAGCCAGCCAGCAGGACCAGTTGCTTTCCCAACAGCTTTGTTTATTTAAAGCAAAATTGTGATTAGAGATTAAATAAATGTCCTGAAATATGAAGAGAGATTTTAGATGCTTATTCTCCACTGCCTTACCCCTTGTATAATCATGGACATCAATGCAAAATGGTTGTAAATCACCACCATTTTGATTTATTAGCATTTCACACTCTTTGTATGGGTGTATATAACTACATGAGGGCAAGAGAAGTGGAATCAGGCACAGTGTACTAGTACCTCTTTTTCAGCCTCTCGCTCTCACACAGCAAGAGGAATGTAAAGATTAGCCCCCTTGGTGAGAGGAACAAAAGTGGTGTGCTTTTTAATCAGCAACAATAGTGATCAAAAATAAAGATTGTTCTACTGTTGGTAATTTACTGATTATCATTAGGGCTGTTGAGTAATCGCAATTAACTCAAAATTAATCATGATTAATCGCCCTGTTAAACAATAGAATATCAATTGAAATTTATTAAATATTTTTGGGATTGGGGAAGAATAGTATGCCTCCTGCTTTGTTTTACCTGAATTCTGCCATATATTTCATGTGATAGCAGTCTCGGTTGATGACCCAGCACATGTTCGTTTTAAGAACACTTTCACTGCAAATTTGACAAAACACAAAGAAGGTACCAATGTGAGATTTCTATAGAGAGCTACAGCACTCGATCTAAGGTTTAAGAATCTGAAGTGCCTTCCAAAATCTGAGAGGGACAAAGCGTGGAGCATGCTTTCAGAAGTCTTAAAAGAGCAATATTCTGAGGAAACTACAGAACCCGAATCACCAAAAAAGAAAACCAACCTTCTGCTGGTGGCATCTGGCTCAGATGATGAAAATGAACATGCATCGGTCCTCACTGCTTTGGATTGTTATCGAGCAGAACCCGTCATCAGCATGGGCGTGTCCTCTGGAATGGTGGTTGAAGCATGAAGGGACATATGACTCTTTAGTGCATCTGGCACATAAATATCTTGTGACGCTGGCTTTGACGGTGCCATGCGAACACTTGTTCTCACTTTCAGGTGACACTGTAAACAAGAAGCAGGCAGCCTTATCTCCGGTAAATGTAAACAGACTTGTTTGTCTAAGCAATTGGTTGAACAAGAAGTAAGACTAAGTGGACTTATGTTTTACAGTGTTTTATTTTTGAATACTTGTATTAGGTGAATTGAAAAATACTATTTTGGTTTGTAGAGTGCAAATATTTGTAATAAAAATAAATACAAAGTGATTACTGTACACTTTGTATTCTGTGTTGTAATTGAAATCAGTATATTTGAAAATGTAGAAAATATCCAAAAAAGTTTAATAAATGGTGGTATTATATTATTTAACAGCATGATTCATTTTTTTATAGCTTGACAGCCCTAATTATTATATTAAGTACATTTCAAGCTATTGGATTTTATTTTCAATAGAACTTTTGTTGGGGTATTTATTTGCAAGAGATTGTGCTGCAGGGACAACCATGGGAAGTGATTCACCCCAGGATGGTGTGGGTTGAACAAGAATGAGGAAGGATGGTGGATGGGAAATGGAAGAAGCTGAGGAAAGCTTCTCTTAACCTGATATTTATAGCAGAAATTACCAAAGAAGATAGATGCGAAGTATAATTACAAAAGCCCATTTCTTGCAAATGTTGCGTGAAGAGGGCTATCAGTTTCTAAAGACTTTTTAAAGAATGTAGCGGGGGCAAAAAACCTAACAGCTTCAAAGATTGAGCCTGATAAATTTATGGAGGGGGTGTATGATGAGACTGCCAACAATGCCATGTAGCCAAACTGGAACTCCTAGCAGCACATATCTCCAATGGCTGGTGATGGAACACAGTACGGGGAGGGCTCTGAGTTACTACAGAGAATTCTTTCCCAGGTCTCTGGCTGGCAGGTCTTGCCCACATGCTTGAGGTCTAACTGATCACCATATTTTGGGCCAGGAAGTAATTTTCCCCCAGGTCAGATTGGCCGAGACCCTGGGTGGGTTTTTTTTGTTTTGTTTTTCGCCTTCCTCTGCAATATGGGGCACGGGTCACTTGCAGGTTTAAATTAGTGTAAATGGTGGATTTTCTGTAACTTGAAATCTTTAAATCATGATTTGAGGATGTACGTAGCTCAGCCAGAGATTATGGGTCTATTACAAGAGGGGGTTAGCGAGATTCTGTGGCCTGCAATGTGCAGGAGGTCAGGCTAGATGATCATGATGGTCCCTTCCGACCTTGAAGTCTGAGTCTATGAATGAATCCCATAATTTCTAGTATAACGTACTGCTCTTCAAAAATAATAAATCAGAATGATTTACTATTGATGTAGCTCTATAATGAATGTTTACCGAGCCCCCTTATTCTGCATAAGGGGTGCCTCCTGCTCTGCAAGATTTCCAACCTAAACTCCAATGACCTCCACCCTCTGGGCCCAGTTCTCAGCTCCATTGTGGTCTCTTTGCACTGTTCTGGTATCACAAAGGGAATTTAAAGGTGACCTAACCAGCTGCCTAGCAATTCATTCCACCTTTGCCCCAATCTCCTCAGAGCACCTCAGCTGGTCCTAAGAATCTGGCCCTAAGACCAAGTAGAAGCATAGGTCCTAACAGAGGCCCAAGTCTAAATGGAATTTATGTCGTCTTTTCTTTTCCTTTATTGGAATAGTTTCAGTTTAAAATTTAGGCCCCAGTTGTTAGGCCCCAAACAACTTCATGAAGAAGGACTTGTGCAAGGCAGATGGTAGGCTTTGGGTCCATGATGGTTTTAAGAAGAACTCAGTGGATGTTAGTGGCAGCAACACATGAGCTCTGAGGAGAATAGAGGCTTGGAAGCTGTTTAAACTCATGATCCCTGTTATGATCTCATGTATCTGTTTGAATATAACATGTGGCTGGAAGGTTACTTATTTTTAACCTGTGTTTTGGCTCTTTTCATCTGTGATAGATGCAGCTACATAAAGATGTGTTGGATGGGATTCAGATCAAGGTGCTTTTTACTGCTGACCTTAAATAAGATCATGAGATGACTCTGACTCTATATCTGATAAACGATTAAATTATTTATATTTAAATAAGCTATTTATTTTGATGTGCACACATGCAGGAGAAAATGGAAACATTCTCACTCAGGATATTGTTGGGGACAAGTAGAACAATATCAAGGATAGTATCAAAGATCAGTTGCTGATATTTTACAAAAATAAGTTTACAAGGTAACTGAAACTGTAATTTGATGCAACATAACATTGTGTAGGATTCCTGACTGCTTATTGTATCAACAAATTTTAGTGATTCCATTAGTTAATTAAAATGCCCATATTAAACTTTGCAATGTATTGGTTATATTTTGGCTAATTTACAGTATCTTATATTTGATATGAATAGTGACATCTGTTTTAATGTGTCCAGGATCAATAAAGGCTATTAAAGTCTTTACTACTTAATAATATAAATTCAGAATGTCTTACTGACAGGTCATTATATTTGACTTCCTATGTAAATATGTTTTCTGGTCTATTTTCATAATCTTTTCCCTTATCCTCTGTATAATGTGCATTAATTGGTTCTGACCTAGCACTGAGTGCATGTAAGAGTGTTTTCTCTGAAATGTGTGTCTCAAAGGGATACACCTTCTCGTATAGTTGCAAAAACAAATATTGCAATTTGCTCTACCATAAATTACCCAGATTATGTTAGTCCCAAGTAAAGTGGCATATTAAAGCTGACAAGCATCAGTCTCCAACTGTAATAGTGAAGGACAAACCTCAAAGATTCAGTGTGGTTAAACTGGGTTCCCAGAGATAGGATGCTTCTCTGAAATATCCAAACTTCTGGTCTAACAACTGGTTCAAAAATTTAAAAAAACAACAACAAAAAACATTTCAAGATCATTTTAGAGTATTCAGAATGGATCCAGCTTTATTTTTGTTTTTTAAACAATGATTTTTTTTTGGTGATTTTTTCCAATTGGTTTTATCAATCAATGTCAAAACAGTTGTATCATTATTTTTTTTTATTCACTGAAAAATCTTGTTTTTTGGTAAAAAGAAAACTTAGAAATCAACTTTTTTTTTAATTAAAAACTTTGTTTTGAAAAAACAATTCAGGAATGCTGGAAAACTATTTCAGAGGTAATAGGTAACTTGTACTAGAAAAGGGAATTTAGCTTATATAGAAGTGTAAAGGCTAAGATTGTCTTTGTTTTGTTTTCTTTGTAACTTGTATATGTCTGCTTCTTTGTACTATTTCATCTTAAAGAGTCTAAGATTTTTCTATTCAATACGCTTTTTTGTTTGTTTGTTTTTTACCTCAAGCAGGTCTCTCTGCAAGCTGTGTGGAGTGTGTGTGACAAAGTGAACTAATAGTGGGGGGAAGGTTTCACGCCTTTGGGGTTGATGAACTGGGGGAAACGTCCAATTGTCTAGTCATTAAAAACTCAGGGAGATGGATTTGAGGTGACTCTGGTTGGGTAGGCAGTGCTAAGGTCACCATGCAAGAAACAACTAGGCTGGTAGAAGCCAGGGTGGGACCTTATGCTTGTAGGCTGAATTACTGGTGTCAGAGTGCTGAACTATAGCAGCATAGCATTGACACCCCAAGTTACAAGGCAGGTGGTGGCAGAACCCCCTGTTGGTGTGAGTGATCTCCAAAATGTTACAGTAGGCAAGGGTTACTGGCAAAGTACTTATCAGGGCTACATTGCACACTAAACTTATAGTCAAAGAGCATCAGTCACAGGTAACAGGTTCTTTACTCAGGTGGCTATTTAGAGAATTTTATTGAGTTGAACTGGTGGCGCACACAAATAGAAACATGAGGAGTTTACTTAAAAATCCAAATACATCCAATCATAAGCATAATTATCCAAAATCAGATATGTATAACAAAACCCATCCAGGAATGTGCATGCTTACAGCCTTAGGCTGGTAGAAGAAAAAGCAATCCCCCCAATGTTAACATACTTCACAAATGTATGGAGATTGATAGAACAACAAAGGTAGTAGAAAAAGCAGAGATCACCACAACAGATCTTGTTCATACTCAGACTTCTTCCATTTTGTCCTCTTGTGTCTCCTCAAGGGGTTATTCTGACCATCTTTTTATACCATTTTCCTTGCATCCCACACGCATCCAGGACGATATTTGATTTAAGTCTCAGCCTCCTGCCAATGTGTATCATTCCAGGAGACCATAATTAAGGTTCCGATTGCTCACAAAAGTTATTTGTGTCATACAAATAATGGTTTAGATACATACTGTACGTGCAGTTTCTCCACAGTTATGTATACCCCCAAATTCCCTAGAAATCCATTATTTTAAGTTTCTATGGTGTACTTGTGTATCACAGGCTACATATTGCAACATCTTATGACTTCAGGTCAAGCACTTGTATTGAGCTTTTTACAAAACCCTTTCTTAGGCCTCAGCTTCTTGCTAAGTCTAAATGTTCATATTGTAAGTCCCCATACTTCCATTTCAGCTATCTTGTATAAAATATAAACTGAACAGGTTCAGGCCATGTGGTAGCAGGTCAACTTCAAGATATTTTGAGGGTTATGGGGTGTTAGAAATGTGTATCAGTGAAGTCCTTAAAAAAACAAAAACAAAAAAACCCTGCAATGTGCCAGGCCGCTTTATCTTTGCACCACACAGCGCGTAAGCATATAATTGCTAGCACCCATTGACATATATGACCCCTCTTTGTCCCACAAAATTCATGCCCACATCACTGCACATGACCTTACAAACCTACAGTGTCCGCTGGGAGGAAAACAGCAATTCCACTTGGTTAGAGATATGGCCCACAGGATGATTCATTAATTTAACATTGTAGTAAATACCTGAAAGTCACATCAGCTTTATGGCTACAATAAAGTGTTCCACCTAACATCGAATGTGAGCACTTCACAGTACCTATCTAATACTGAAGTGATAATTGCGCTGTTTTACGAGGCAGTAATCCAGTTCCTGAGTGGATAAACTACAAGGCTGAAGGTTCAGTAGTTTATCTTGACAAAGAAACTGGATTATTGCTGAGTACAGTAGTATGAAGATATTACTGCCACTGTTCTGCTACTTTAAAAAAAAGTACTTAAATGTGTTTGTCCAACTATCAAACTGCATTTAAAAAAAAAAAGCAAAGAAAACTCTGTGGATTTGTTTGTTTTTAAAAGCTCACAAAAGAAAGAGGCCAATAGCCAATAAAGAACATCTAATGAAAAGCATGTATCTAGGCCGGTAGCATTAAAGAATGTAAAATGCAGGGTAGTGGTAATATTGGAGTGAATTCTTTTCTCTTTGAGAATTTGTTGGACTCTGTTAGCTCTCTGCACCAATTAAGTCTTGTAGCAGAGGTAACTAAGGGCATGTCTACACCCAAAAAGTTACAGCGCAGTCAGTTACAGCGCCACTCAGAGAGTGCTGAAGGAAAGCCACTATTGTGAGTTCACACTGACAGCTGCCTGTGCAATAGTGTGTTCACACTTGCAGCACTATTCGGAGTGGTACACTCTGGGCAGTTATCCCACAGAGCACCTCTTTTTCTCTTTTGCTGCTAAGACTTGTGGGAATGCAGAAGGGGTCGTGGTGCATCCTGAGTCCTGTCCCAATGCCCGGTGATGCATTCCTTCGCATGCCAGCAATCCCTGTGCTTCTGTCTGCATTTGGCACCATCTTTCAACAGTTTGTGTACTGCACACCATGTCCCGCCTCTTTCTGGCTGCAGGAATGGATCCCAAGCTGTTGACCAGTATGCTGCTCGCACTGACCAACATGTGAGTGGCAGTGGAGTTATTCCTTAAACTACAAAGGCAAGAGGAATGAATCATTGATCCTGCCACACATACTAGCTACGACACGAGATTGCTTGTGACATTCACAGAGGTGCTGACCACAGTGGAACGCTGCTTTTGGGCTTGGGAAACAAACATTGAGTAGTGGGATCACATTGTCATGCATGTCTAGGATGAAGAGCAGTGGCTGCAGAACTTTTGCATGAGGAAAGCCACATTCATGGGACTGTGTGATGAGCTTGCCCCAGCCCTGCAGTGCAATAGCACGAGAATGAGAGCTGCCCTGTTGCTGGAGAAACACGTGGTGATTGCTCTGTGGAAGCCAGCTACTCCAGGCTACCGATTGGCCGCTAACCAGTTTGGAGTGGGAAAGTTGACCATTGGAGTCATGTTGATGGAAGTGTGCAGGGCCATTAAATTGCATCCTGCTCTGAAAGACTGTGACTTTGGGCAACATACGTGACATTATGGATGGCTTTGCACAAATGAGCTTCCCTAACTGCAGAGAGGCGATTGATGGAACGCACATTCCAATTCTGGCACCAGCCCACCTAGCCACCGAGTACATTAATCACAAGGGGTATTTCTCAATGGTTCTCCAGGCGCTTGTGGATCACCATGGGCGTTTCATAGACATTAACGCAGGCTGGTCTGGAAATGTGCATGACGCATGCACCTTTCGGAACACGGGCCTGTTAAAAAAGCTGCAAGCAGGAACTTTCTTCCCTGACCAGAAGATCACTGTAGGGGAAGTCAGAATGCCCATTGTGATCCTGGGAGACCCTGCCTACCCTTTAATGCTTTGGCTCATGAAGCCATACACAGGAAAACTTGACAGCAGCAAGGAGCTGTTCAATAACAGGCTGAGCAAGTGCAGAATGACTGAAGTGTGCATTTGCTGTTTAAAAGCCTGCTGGCGATGCCTGTATGGGAAGCTGGACATGGCTGATGACAGTATTCCTATACTTATAGCCCCGTGCTGTACACTCCATAATATTTGTAAAGGGAAGGGTGAAATCTTCCCTCAGGGCTGGACTGCAGATGCTCAGTGCCTGGAGGCTGTGTTTGAATAGGGATGCTTTGAGGCAGCAATTTGAAGCTGAAAGCCACTAATATTTGTTGCTATGCTTGGGATTGCAGTGCTTGTAATGCTAGGAGGTGATTGGTGCACATGATGCAAGAAGGGTCCTTAACATAATTTGTATGTTGCTTTGCAGTGCTCCTTTTGCTTTCACTTAATAGAATAAAGATTGCTTTCAAACAAACACAATTCTTTTATAGAAAGACCACAACCAGAGGAGAGAGTCAAATGAAAAAAATCAGCAACAGGGAGGGGGATGGGGGAAGGGAAAGTTTTAAGAGGAGGTGGGATCCCAGAATGGCTACAGACTTGTGTATATCCAGGGATCATACCCAACCTTCTCCTTTGGAGTATGATGCAGCGGATGCTGTACTTCAGCAGGGCCAAACTGCAGAGGGATGGCTGTTGAGTGCAGTGGGTAGTGGGAGTCCACACTGCTGGACTGTGAGGAGGGAGGAGTGGAATGCTGCAGATACAGAGTGGAGCCAGGAGGTTGATAACTGTGTGGTGGTGGTGTTCGGGGGGGGAGGAAGGGGGTACATGGGAAAGAGTTTTGCAACAGCAGCTGCAGGGGAGGGCAGGTGTGGAGCTGCTCGGTTTGAAGAGCTAGTATCACCTGGAGAGTGTCTGCTTGGCGATCCATACCTGTTAAGAGCTGCTCTGTGGCTTCTTTCTGGTGTGCCACGTTCTCCTTTCTGTCTCTCTTTTCACTGTCCCGTCACTCCTTCAATTCTTTTTTCTCGAAAGCGGAGTACATCATAACCTCACACATGAAGTCCTCCTTAGTTCTTGGACGCTTTCTAATTCTGCGCAGCCATTCTGCAGCTGACAACAAAGAGGGAGGCTGTGCTCCCAAGGTCATCTCTGTGAAGTTTAAATATAACATTTTACAGAAGCAGTATTGTTAGTAACACAGACAACACTGTTTCAGTGCTTTAAAACACAGCCTACTCACACACCTGTCACTAACTGGCTGACACTAGGCAAGCACACATGAGTCACAAGACCCCCAAAATGGTGAGTAGCCACAAGGACAGGGTAAATCACTGTTCCCGGACCCTGCTGTACACTGGGCATGTGGCTCTTGGGCACTTGGGGAGAGCCACCACTGTAGGCGGGGGGTCTGGTAATCATTCCTGTCCCCACACTTTCCACAGGAGGTGATCATTATGGAAGATCTCTCGCTGCTGAAGGTGAGCAGGGAATCAAAGGAGGGTCTTCTCCAAGTCTGCGGCTTCCGCCCTGGTGCCTATGCAGCTAGCCTGTGTGCAGCAATGGTCCCCCACCCGTCATGTCAAAGTGGCACGGGAAAGTTACTGTTAATGGGGCAAGAAACAAAGCAGCTCTGCTAAGGAACCTGCGGCAGCAGACTGCCCAGTATCTCCACGAGAGTTTCCTGGAGATCTGTGAGGGAGTGTATCAACAGCCTGTTCCACTGCTCAGACTAGGCATCAGGTGGGAGATAAGCCTGCTTTCTGCAACCCTCCTGCCGCCAACAACTCATTTAAGCAATTCCCAGAATCAGATCCACTTACTAGGGGCCTCCTGTCCTGTTTGCGCTTCACCAAGATCCGACTGCTGTGACTGGCTAGGCTCCTCCGGGATAGAAAAGAGCTCCTGACTGCATGCATCTCTGGCCTCCGAGTCATCCTCTGCCTCTGGGTCCCCCTTCCTCAATTTGTCCAAGATTTCCTCCTCATGGCTCGGTCTACAGTCGACTGGCACGTGAGCCAACAAAGTATCCACAGGGGCCTTCACAGTGGAGGTGGGGTCGCCACCGAGTATCACATCCAGCTCTTTGTAGAACTGGCAGCTTATGGGCGCAGCACCGGAGTGGTGGTTTGCCTCCCGTGCCTTGTGTTAGGTGTTCCGCAGCTCCTTCACTTTGACCCTGCACTGCAGTGTGTTCCAGTCACAGCCTTTTGCTATCATGCATCTAGAAATCTGTCCGTAGGTATCATAATTCTGACGGCTGGAGCGCAGCTGTGACTGTACTGCCTCCTCTCCCCAAATGCTGATGAGATCCAGCAGCTCGGCATTGCTCCAAGCAGGGGATCGCCTGGTGCATGGAGCAGGCATGGCCACCTGGAAAGATGCACTGAAACCACTGCACTCATCACCGAGCAAACAGGAAGGGGACTTTCAAATTTTGCAAAGGAATGTACGGTGTGGGGCTGATGGTTGGTCACCTGAGGGCAGGGCAGTAGAGTTCAAACCAATGGCCAGAGAAGTGAGAACAGGCATTTTGGGACACATCCTGGAGTCCAATCACAGCACTGTAATCACCACAGTGTCTATACTGGCACCACAGCGCTGTATCCCTGGTGCAGAAAGCTCTACGCCTCTCATCGGGTTGTTTTTTTTAGAGCGCTGCGTCTGTGCAGTTTCTGCACACTAAGTGGCTTGGCAGTGTGTACACCTTGGGAGTTACAGCACTGAAAGCTGCTTTACTGTGCACAAACTTGCCAGTGTAGATGGGGCCTAAGGATGGAACGGGTAGGTCTTGGAAGGTGTGGAGCGTTCTCTGTACTCCCTGCACATTGTGGATAGGCTTCCAAGTGAAGTGCAAATCAGAAAGATTTGGGTATAGATGATAGGCAGAAATACTGGATCTATGATTATTTGGATCTCATGGTTTAGAGACTTAGTGCAGAGTGGCAGCAGCCATTATTATAACCACTGCTGATGGGCTGGACTAAAACCCCACTCCCTGTCTGCCTGTCATGTTGCTGGTAGAGGTTTTACTCAGGCTTTCTACAAGTGTATATATGTAGTAAGTTCTGGTATTCTTTTTATTTCAGCAGCTGCATCAAAGTGATTCTCAATAACCTGGTCATTCTTCTTCAGCGTCTGTTTGTTATGAAGCTTCTAAAAGGTGCTATGTAAAATCAATAAATAATATGATGGCATTTCATATCCCTTTCTTTTAAACATGTATCGTTTTGACATATGCGGAGAATGTTAAAATACACAATTCATGTGAACGCAAATGATAAATGGCATCCTCTGAGAAGTCTGGCCTACACAGGAGAAATTGAAGGGGAAAAATGTCTTTGTTCTCATAATGCCTTTCTTTGGGCTGGATAGGAAAAGATAAAATGACACATTACAATGCCACTCACCAATTTGCAGGCAAAATATACTGCAGATGAGTGGGCATTTACCTACAGAAATAAAACCAACTTGAGAAATATTCCTAGTTACCATTAGAAGGAATGACCATACACCTCACACTGGAATGTTTTTATGCCAGCTATTTGTCAGTCAAACTACAGACATTTCTTTGCTCTATTTCGTGTCCCCCCAGAAGGGATCAAATGGTGACATAGTAGAGGAGATTGTCCATATCATGCTACCTATGAAATATCTTTGCACTGAACCTCAACTCTGTTCTTCTCCAATTGATGGTCCCTGTATGTATTCCATGCATGGTGTGCATGCACCTGAGTCCGGAATTGTTTGTTAGTAGTGTCTGTTAACACGCATGTGCATAGTGCATCCCCTCATGCTTGCAGCTGAGAGTATAATAGGTTGTGTAAATCAACTCCTCTCCAGTTCCCTCTTAGCACTGCATGGCCTGAATCGGAATCCCTGTTTTTACGTGCTCTTATTTTTTTTGCTAAGAGTGTGACTTCTATCCGCTTATTGTAGATTGTAGTTTTAAAGTATATAGTTTAGTTAGTGAATTTCTTTGCCTGTTTGGGGACCATCCCTCCCACCCCTGGGGACTGTGCCCCAGATTCTGGGTTTTAAAAAATGTTTCTTCTGCCCACACTCATTCTCTGTGAGCGACAAGCACTAGGGGTGTCTTTACTGCCATGACAAGGTTCATATCTTGGCTCTCTGCTCCATTTGTAAGTCCTTCCCGCCCCAAACCTGGGAACCCTAATGGAGGAAGCTATAAGACTGCGTGCATGTTTGGATCCAGGACACTCAGATCCCTTGTATAGTGACCGCCACCCACGGTGAGTGCTACACCAAGCACCTCGCAAGTCCTGGTTGTACTTCGGGTGGTGCCCCGTGTGTGCTCTACTCCAGGTGACGGTGTGTCCCAGCGCTGTTGATTGGAGATCTTCGGTAGCAGTGCCTGGTCGGGATGCATGCGCTTAGCTGCTGTCTCATGGTCTCATTGGAGTCTGCCTGAGAGTGCACGTCCCGCGCCCCCCTCAGTGTCTTCTTATCTGTCCTCGGCTGAAGATGGGACTTGGGGCTGTGCTGATCATCTTCCCTGGTCTCTGAAGGAAACAATTACAAAGAACATAGAAATAGTTAATTTGTAACCTCCCAGTTGTTTTCCCTCCTTTAGAATAGTTACTTAGTTTAAAACAAAACAAAACAAAAAAACCTTTTTTCCTCAAGTTTGTCCCCTGTTGAGACACTCTTCCCTGGCAGTCCTAGCGCAATAATGCTAGGGGCTTCAGGATTCAAGAAATGTGCTTCCTGTCAAGACTCTATGCCAAGGTCTGATGGACACGCACATTGTGTGAAGTGCCTCAGCGAGACACATGTCCCTGCCAAGTGTGTCCATTGTATGAGCCTCAAAACCAGGGCTCGTGACAGGGACCTGGGGCTGAAAATGCTTCTGATGCAGAAATCCCTACAGCCACCTCTGGAGATGGGCAATGGCAAACCCTCTCCCTCATACTCCCTGGCCAGGTCCGAACCAATTGGGAGCATGGCTTCAGCCTCACAGGTGAAGAGGCAGGAAGCCCAACTGTCTCTATGCAGAGACTTTCACAAGGGGAAAGGGTGTACTGCGGCGAGATCCTTACCCTCAGTGCTGACAGCGCCGAAGGCAGGCCCCTCTGACCATCCCAGCACCTCAGCCACAGCTCCTGTGGAGCGCAGAGGCAGGGACCCGACTTTCCATACCTGGAAGGTCTCCTTAGCACCGGTCCCCGCAGCACCGAAAATAGACCCAGTGCCGAAAAGAACTTCAGTGCTGAGCCTGCCTGTGGCTCTGATAGCAGCAGTGGACCTCCTGCAGGGCGCCTACAAGTGAACTGCGGCACCGGGAAAAGCCAAACGAAAGTCTGTGCATGCTTCTGAGCACAGATTGCACGAAGCGGAATCACAGCCCAGGGAGTGGCAACAGCAGTTCCTCAGTCAAGATGACCTCTCAGTGGCACCTGAGCCTAATGCTCTGCTCCTGGATACACAGTACTCACTCTTTGACCAGCCACTCTCCCCACCTGACCTGGCTACCTTTACTGACAGCAAGCCTGATATGCAGCAGCAGGCAGAGTTCTCCATACCTGCCTCTCCTCGTCTACCGGAACCTTTTGCACCTCAGGTCACAGCTCACAACCACCAGCCTTAGTTTCCCTACTTCGCCCCTGGCCCCATGGGTGGCACCTAACTTTTCTTATCCTATGCCTTGGCCTCAGTGGTACCCTTGGCCAGCTCCTACTGCCACTCGCCCTCATGCTGCTTCCACCAGACCACAAGCTCCTTCTGTGCCTCTATCTCCAGCTCCTTCTACTTCTAGAGTACCTGAACCCCTCCTCTGAAGAGGTGGGCTATGGACCATACCCTGATTCAGCGACTCCTAACTCTCCATCAGCTCCAGACAGAGCCTTCATGCCTTCGCCTCCACAGAATGTGGACGACTTTAAACAATGCCAAGAACTTTTCAAGAGGGTGGAACTCAGCCAAGAAATCCCTTTAGAGGAGGCCCAGGAGACACAACACAGACTCCTCAAAATCCTCCAAACCTCTGCGCCCTCAAAGATCGCGCTTCCCATAAATGAAGCACTCCTAGAACCAGTTGACACTCTCTGGCAGACCTCAGCCTCTATCTTACCAACTTGCAAAAAGGCTGAATGTAAATATTATGTTCCTGCTAAGGACGTTGATTTTTTATTCTCTCATCCACAACTAAATTCGCTTGTAGTGGATGCAGCAACACACAGGATGAAAAACAGCCGCACTACCAGCCCATCCCGCAAGACAGGACCTCAAACACCTTGACATCTTGGGCTGTAAGGTTTATACCTCCTCCACTCTGCAATTTGGAATTGCAAAATATTCCACCCTACTTGCAAGCTACGACTTTGATAACTACAATAAACTCTTTGATTTTACCTCCCATATACCAGAGGCCAGGAGAGCAGACTTTTAGTCAGTCATCATTGAGGGCCAATTGGTCTCCAGAACAGCCCTACAGGCATCTCTAGACATGGCGGACACAGCAGCCTGCACTCCTGCAACTGCAGTGGTTATGCGCAGATCTTCCTGGCTCTCTGCATCCAGTATCCCCAAAGACCTGCAGACCAAAGTGGAGGACCTCCCCTTTGATAAAGATAAAGTCTTTTCCAAGAAAACCGACGAAGTCCTTCACACCATGAAAGACTTTAGACTGAGCCTGCGCACCCTGGGCATTTACCCA
Source organism: Mauremys mutica (assembly GCF_020497125.1). Taxonomy (NCBI): domain Eukaryota; kingdom Metazoa; phylum Chordata; order Testudines; family Geoemydidae; genus Mauremys; species Mauremys mutica. The sequence goes on along the minus strand of NC_059073.1, from coordinate 125,793,497 downwards.
TCCCTTCCCAGGAGATAATGCTATCAACCTTATCAGAGGCCATGCACACAACAATATCACTGGCCTCAGGCCAGACCATATGATATGCCCAGGAATCACGCTAGACCTCCTAGGCATAGACCAAACCAAGCGCAAATAGCTACTTCCCACCCATTGGGAAATAACAATTTTGAAGCGTTTGTTGAGGGTCTGCATGACCACCCCTTGACTCTTCCAGCTACTTGCCCAAACTTTGGCCACCGCCTCCAGGTTTTCCACCATGCCTGGCAGCAGATTATACAGGATTGTTGGGTCCTGGAAATAGTTCAGTCTGGTTACTCGATCCCTTTAATATCCTATCCTCCTACCCTTCTTCCTTCCCTGTCCCTCTTCAGGGACCCCTCTCACGAGCACCTACTTTGCATAGAAGTGGCTCATCTTCTACAGCTAGGTGCAGTGGAACCTGTGCTGACACAACATCGAGGAAAAGGGTTCTACTCCCACTGCTTTCTGACCCAGAAAAAGACCGGGGGATGGAGGCCTATACTAGACCTATGCCAACTGAACAAATTTCTAAGGGTACAGAAATTCAAGTTGGTCACACTGGGCACAATAATACCGGCACTAGAACAAGGGGACTGGTTCACAGCCCTTGACCTACAGGACACCTATTTTCATACATCCATTCATCCGGCCCACAGACGCTTCCTACGATTCACAATCGGACATGACCATTTTCAATACAGGGTACTCCCTTTTGGACTCTCCACAGCACCGAGAGTATTCTCCAAGACCCTAGCCATAGTTGTGGCCCACCTCCGCAGACATGGGATCATGCTTTCCCCTACCTAGATGATTGCCTCATCAAAGGCAACTCATACGATGAGACACTATAAGCTACCCATTTCGCCATCTCCCTCTTCCACAGCTTAGGCCTTCAAATAAACATCCAAAAATCCTGTGTGACACCTACACAGCAGATCGCATTCATTGGAGCTCACGTGGACTCAATCCGAACCAGAACCTCACTCCCACACAACAGATTCCTCGCTATCACACATCTCATACGCACGCTCTCTGTTCGTCCCAGGATACAGGCAAGAATTTGCCTACACCTCCTTGGCCACATGGCATCCACCACCTTCGTGATCAAGTACGCCAGGCTGCACATGAGATGTCTTCAGGGCTGGCTCAACTCCAACTACAAACCCAGCAGACACAGCCTCTGCATGCTGCTAACTCCTCCAGCGAACATACTAGTTCCCTATAATGGTGGGCAAGACCAGAGAACCTCTGCATGGGTGTTCCCTTCCAGCAACAATCCCCAATGCTAATGCTCACCACAGATGCTTCCCTGATCAGTTGGGGAGTGCATCTGGGGGACACATGGCACAAGGCCGCTGGTCTGTGCCAGAGACGTGTCTACACATAAAGAACAAATCTATCCAGGTCCTAACGGACAATATAGCATGCATGTTTTACATCAATACGATCACACTCCCTATGCATGGAGGCCATCTGGTTGTGGAATTGGTGCATACAGCACCACATACAAATTATTGCTTTGCTTTGTACCTACCTGCCTGTCACAACACTACTGCCAATGCACTCAGCAGACACTTCTCCACAGAACATGAATGGGAATGGCACCCTGCAATACTACAAGAGCTCTTCTCCCACTGGGGCACCCCATCAATAGACCTCTTTGCCACAACCCAGAATCGCAAATGCCACCTATTTTGCTCCAGAGTGGGATTCGGGACTGCATCCCTAGGAGACGTGTTCCTTATCCCGTGTACTTCTTATCTCCTTATCTGTCATGTATGCCTTTCCACCGATCCCTCTGATACACAGGGTTCTACGCGAGATCAGAGACAACAAGGCCCGGGTCATACTTATTCCCCCGGCTTGGTCGAGACAGACCTGGTATCCTTACCTGCTCCACATGTCCACCCATCCATGGATTCTCTCCAGCAGACCAGATGCGCTTTCTCAGGACAACGGGCAGATTCTTCACCCTCAGCTCCAGAAACTCCCCCTGACAGTGTGGTTCCTTCATGGTTCCAGACCCATGAACTAGCCTGTTCCGAGCAAGTCCGATATGTCCTCAAGCATAGTAGAAAAGACTCCACTCGTTAAACTTACCTCCAGAAGTGGAAGCGCTTCTCCCTGTGGTGCTCACATAAACACTTAACACTCCATACTGTGACCCTCCCTAACATCCTAGACTACCTTCTGAAACTAAAACAGGATAGATTCTTGCTCAGCTCCATCAGCAGGGCCAGCTCCAGGCCCCAGCACGCCAAGCGCATGCTTGGGGCGGCATGCCACGGGGGGCGCTCTGCCGGTCGCCGGGAGGGCGGCAGGTGGCTCTGGTGGACCTCCCGCAGGCGTGCCTGCGGAGGGTCCGCTGGTCCCGTGGCTCTGATGGACCTCCCGCAGGCATGCCTGCGGAGGGTCCACCGGAGCCGCGGGACCAGCGACCGGCAGAGCGCCCCCCGCGGCGTGCCGCCGTGCTTGGGGCGGCGAAATTGCTAGAGCCGCCCCTGTCCATCAGAGTACACCTCACAGCCCTCACCACCTTCCATGATTTGTTAGATGGCTATTCACTCTTTGCCCACCAGATTTGAACCTGAGCAGTTGGTACCAGATTTGCATGAGGTGAAAAGCTTTGCCTCCCTTAGCCAGCAGTTCACCAGTTCTTTTTCCACAGTGCATAGCAATTTAAAAATGCATATTTTTATTCAATATGTCAGTTTTCTTAAAGAATTAACAGCAATACTGGACTAAGCACAAACTGTATTACAATAACAAACATGTTATGCCACTGTGTGTGTTTTCAGTACAATGTACCACAAATGATAATATGGTGAAATGACAGTTATTTTAGAAATCTGCTATCCCAGAAATCTGCTATCCCTGTGCACTTATTAAAATTGTACTTGGCTAGCAGAGCCTGACAGTTCGTGATTCAGAACTGTAGTGCCACCGAAGAATATACTTTCCTCCCCAGCAGTCCGTGCGCTTTGCTGCCTGGTTTGGAGGAGTTGACTTCTACATGTGCTGGCTCTGCTGCCATGTGGAGAAGAGAGCTGGGGGGGGGGGAGGATGGGGAAAAAAATAAAATCTGCCGTATTAGCAGGTACAAAATAACTTCTTTCCACATGCTTAGGTGTTGGACGCAGGGAGCATGTATGTGCACACTACTTTTGCTGGTTGGAGGATGGCCTCATTAAGAGGTCATGCCACCCTAGAGGGCTCCTGAGGTTGGAGAATGTCTAGGTACTCTCTAGAGAAAATCTTGATATTGCCCATGGTCGTCACAATCACTGCTCACACTTCATATGTGGGGATAAACCAGTAATTAAAAAAGAAAAAGTCAGGTACATCTGTCCTACATCATTTTTTGCCTTCCCCCTTTCCTTTCCCTTCCCAATATGCAGAAAACTAGAGAAGACTGATATCTACTATTCTATGCTACTCTACAAACTGCTTTGGCTCAGAGGCAGAATTATTTCTAATTCTCCCTAAATAAGTTTGGGTAAGAACAGCGAGTATGTCTCTGAGCACGGAAATGCTCCGACCAAAGCAGATTAGTTCCTTTTTTTGTTTTTTGTTTTTGTTTTGTCTTTTACATGATAGATTCAACCTCCAAAATAATGACTTCCACCATCTTGGATGGTGCTGTTCCCAAAAGTATTGTCCAGAACAGCATTGTCAGCAATGACATTGTAATGCTAGGGAACGCTGATTTCAGGAATTTCATGGAAATGCCCATCAAATATACTCTTCTTGGTGTAGGAGTTTTCAGTAACCATGTGATGAGATGCCAGTCCTTCCCATTCCTACTGTGAATGAGGAAGTACTTGGGAGTGCACCGTACTTGCGAGCACATAGGTGGGCACAGTATTCTCAACATTACCCTTTCTTTATGAATATATCATATGTTGCTATAGTTGCTATAAACTAGTACAGTGGTCATTCTTAAAAGGTGCCTTCTGAGGTATTCCTGGTTCCATTAGTATCCCCCATTTTAGAGTTAATGAATATTTCTCAACCCAGTAGAATCTTTTAAAAAAGAAGACACTTTAAGCTTTCCGCAGTGGTATTAATGAAGATAGTAAATAGAAAAAAAAGTGCATTTGGGTCCCTGTTTTTTGTGTGGTGTTCTTTCTCTTTTTGAAGTACTCTAGCTTTTCTTTCTTTTATCATTTCTTTCTTAATGTCTTGTTATGGGTTGTGACTGTTCTACTACGCTGGGCCAAATCCTGTCCTGTATCATCCTTAGGGTGTTTGTAGGGGAAAAATGTAAGGGCCTGTATTGTTGCCACACCTCTATCTAATGCACTTACATGATAGGACACCTACCTCGTGCTTAAGAGTGGAGATGGTATCCATCACTCCACATCTCCAAGGCAGAGTGGTCTGACAGCTAGGGACATAGTCTGCCCTATGCCTCCCAATATATATGTTCAATTGCGCATTGCTCCTTCTTAAAGGGATGACAATATTTGCCCCACTACACTCCCTCTCTTGCCACTGTGAGCCATCTCACTCTGTACTTGTATTATGGCTAAGGTACACACTATGTCTGGTGAGCACAGTTCAGCTTACCTTCCTGACTCCAGTGCAGCTCCAGCATATAAGGACAGGATTTAATTAAATAGTTCTACTTTCAGTAGAAATGTCCTCATGTGTAACTTGAGAATAATTATAATAGTGTGTGTAATACTGCTCACTGCTGGGTAGAATCAGAACTGCTCAACTGTGTGTCATTGCTTTGACTAGTATACGGCCTAACAAAGAGTCTCCTTAGCACTAGGGTCTGGGCTTCTGGAGCAGGAGAGCATGCATTGACCAAATTACTGTAATGTAACTCCTTTCCCAATGTTGAATTCATCAGTGGATGAGAGCTGAACACCCTAAGGACTCAAGTGTAACATCAGAAATGCAGAAGATGATTATTAATCTCCCATGTCTTTGGATAAAAGGTAAAAAGCACATTTCCATTGCTCTCATTTGTGTCAATTACTCATCTTTATTGTTTCAGCCCTTACTTAGCCAATTCATTTTCACAAAGTCATTTTTCAGCCAGTAAATCTTTTCATGTTCCATACAAAAAAGGCCCAGGTATACAAATATGCTGCTCAGAAGTCATACCACCTTTATTTTTCCTGGAAACTTCAGTATTTGTTAGAAATCCACGTTTCCTTTCCAACACCCTATGCTAATGCATCATGCTCTGACAAGTCAAGGTATATCATGCCAGTCATATCATGTTATGTAAAATGGATTCTATAAATAGGCAAATTCTCCCTGTCATCTTGACATCTTTTTTGGTATGTGTTTGTTGTCTCCAGCTTCAGTTCAGAAGAGCTCAGGGTTAAGAGAGCTTCAAATCAACTGATTGTCTACAACCTTAAAAAGTCTAAATATAATGACTTAAACCAGGTGAAAGAAAAACTGCAGTCCTTAGTCCTGTCACCTCTCTATTAATGAGCATAGAAATCTCAGCTCCAGGTTCTATAAACCTCATTTAGATGTGTCAGCAAGAATCAGAGCTATATTAAAGGCCTGAAACTGGAACAATAATTAAGAAGGCTCACTGCCAATTACTTTTCATCTTCAAACAACTGCTTACAGTTCATTCCTGACAAATACTGAAAGGTCATCAGGACTTATTTTCTTATGAATAATGGTTTTTTAAATTTTCTGTTTGTTCCTAGCACCCTGGTGTGGTAGGGAAAGAAAACCTTCTATGATACAAGGCAAACAGCACACGTGTCTCTTTGAAAAGCCATTTGAATTGAAGGCATACAAGGACAGTCCATTTTTCTTTTTAATCATAGGTAATATTCATAATAGTTTCTGTGCCTTCCATTTTCTTTCTTATTACTTACAGATAATGCAATGGAAATGTAATCGTTTTTAATTATTTACTTTATCCTCATCCTTTATCTCTTTCCCTTTATGAAAGGTGAGTTTGTTTCATTCCGCTCCCTTTGTTGAAGTATTATAAAGCCATCAAATAGAAGCATGTCCCTTCCAGAGCTAATATACACACATTATAGCAGCTAGTCCCTTACTTTAGGATCCTAATTTGGTCCAGTCCTACCACACACATTTTTAACTATAAGAAGTCACTGCTCCTCTGTGACATGGCATGACCTTCGTGTTATGCCATAGTAGAAATAAGGCTTGTGACTTGTCTCATTTCAATTATATGAATACATTGTACCCATCATTCTCTTCTGAGGTCTGAAGTTTCAAAGAAGATGCCAAATTAATTCTCATAAATATTCCTCAGTTTATTAATGCTGAAAGGTGTCTTCTCTTTTGATGTTTCAAAGTGCTGTTAATAGGAAAATGAGGTACAATCTCAAGTTAAAAATCATATATTCTTTTTAAAAATGTCCTTACTTATCTTACTAACACCTTAAAGAACTTTTAACAATCTAATTCACTTTTCTCTAGTTATGATGTTTTACAGTCCTTTTTCCATTTCACTTATTTTGGACTATGAAAATAGATTAGTTGGCTTCATTTTTGTTTCTAGCACATTTCACTTTCATCTTCCCATGTACTAACAATGTTTGAATTATAAACACTACCAGAAATTATACAACATATTTGCTTTAAAAAATCCCCATTGAAATTTTAAATGTTGACTGAAAAATTTGTTTCTCTTAGATCTTGTAAAAGATGGGGGAAATTTGACCCAACAGTGTTTCTTGACACAATATTGTCTCAGCTCCACAGCCAAAATTCAAAGACTCTCAGTACAGGTCTGCTGCCAAACAAACAAAAAAAACCCTGTTGCACTCACTTGCCATGATATGCAATGTGTTCTGCTTTTACTCTTCTCTCTCTAACTCAGTGCCATTGTGGGTGACCTTTTCTTCTTTTCTCCAAGCTCTCTGGAAGCATGCCACAGGCCAAAAAATGGGATAGGGTGGAAATAGAAATATAGGAGGCATTCACATGTTCATCAACCAAATTATTCCTGTTCATAAGGGAAATGTTTATAACCTTGTCCAAAATGTGGACATATTTGTAAATGATTCTTGGCAGGGATGGGCAAAGTGCAACAGTGGAGCTGTTTACTCTAGAGTTCCGTTTTTTAGCTCATTAAAGCCTCTCATGCCATGCTGAAATTACCCTGCCAAGAAGTGTATCTGGGTATTTTTTATGTTGGAAAAACATTCTAGACAGTCTGACTAGAAACAGAAACCCAGGCATCATTTCACCCAGTAGAGTCTAAGGGAAATATAAATTTGTTACAAAGGTTTGATTTCTTGACCCAGTAAAAAGTGGCTCTAGGCAAGGTCATTTAATAGCCAAATGATCGTGGTTGCTATATGAGAGAAACAGAGAGAGAAGCTATAATGGAAGGCATGGGGTCAGTCATAACTAACAAAACAAAGTAGACTAAAAGCTTTTGAATGACAGTAGTGACAGAAAAGGGGGAAAAAATGTCCCAAATCAAATGGTGGAGGTATAGAGTGGTTAGTTGTTGTGTCAATGACCTAGAAATACCTAGGGAAGGTCTCTCGAGTCTGGGGATAGTAGAAACCAGGGAAATGGGAATTACAGTGAGGCCAGAATTTTACCCTAGAAGAGTAACTGCATCCTGTACTCTAAATGTAGGAGTCACATTGCCAAAGAACAGATATAGCTGATATCTATATAGCAGTGCAACAGCATTAGTCAAAGTAGCTGATGATGTAAGTGGCAACAACAGAAATTGAATGTCTCTTTCTTGTGACAAATGTCACCAGAGCTAGTGATTATTTATGATTTTGACTTAAAATTTGAAACTAGAAAGGGATATTGGAGTCATTTATTCTTCGGCTCTTGATGACAAGTGCACAGGTAACTGATGTGCTTCTCATCAACTGTTGATATTTTTCATATGATTAACAAGGATTTTAAGGTTCATGAGGTATGACTGAGGCTCATATCCCCACCTGGCACTATAAAAAGGAATTTATTTTTAATCCTGTGAAGAGAACTGTGAATTGCTTTGGTAGCTTTGACAAAATAACAGCTGCGGTGACTGACGGTGCTCCAGCTGCGTGTGGGGGAGTCAACAGCTTTATTGGTTTACTTAAAAAGAAATATGAAGCGAACTTTGTACCTTTTTATTGAATGAGACACCAAAAAGCCTTATGTGGGAAGGTGCTGGAACTGACAAATGCCAGGGAAGTTATTAAAGTGATTAATTTTGTGAGAGCAAAGAATTGAGCTCTCAACGACCATAACTTTGTCTCTTATACAAAAGATGCTGAGAGTGGAGTCTGGGGATTGGTTTTTTCATGCTAAGGTGCTCTGGTGGAAAGGAGACATTCTGAGAAATAATAGATTTGTCCTCAGAGAAGACCATGTTAATTTTCATCCTGAAGCCTTTTAGAATCAATAACCTACCTGTGAACTCTATCAGCAAAAAATATTGTTTGAATATTGTTATTTTGTGTGATCTGGCATTTATTTTAAGGTAACTCTTATCTGAGGTGATGAGGCAGGGGGGTTAGTGGCAAATTGACAGATATGGGAAAATAAAATGAGCAGAAGGCAATCTCCGCTCTTCAGCTATACAGTATACAAGTGGTTCTCAACCTGTGGCCCACCGGGCTGCTTGCAGCTCAATCAGCACACAGCTGCAGCCCATGTGACATCCTCAGATAGTGTTGCATGCGGCCCACATAACATATTGGTAAATAGATTGAGAACCACTGTGATATACTCATGCTTCAGCACTCATCTGAAGAGACAATCAGTGAATTTTCTAGAGCAGGTATTCTCAAACTTCATTGCGCCGCGACCACCTTCTGAAAACAAAAATTACTACACGACCCCAGAAAGGGGGTCTGAAGCCTGAGCCCGCTGGAGCCCTGCTGGCCTGGGCGGGGGTGGGGAAGGGGCAAAGTCCAAGCCTCACCATCCCAGGTGGAGGAGGTGGGGGCAAAGCCCAAGCCCAATGGCTTCAGCCCCGGGTGGGAGGCCTGTAACATAAGCCCTACTCCCAGGGCTGAAGCCAAAGTCCGAGCCCCGCTCCCCCGGGCTTAAGTTTTTGGACTTCAGCCCTGGGGAGGGGGGGGGGTGCAGCTTGGCCTTCAAATCTAAATACCAGTCCTGGTGACCCCATTAAAATGGGGTCACAATCTACTTTGGGGTCGTGCCCCAAAGTTTGAGAACCACTGTTCTAGAGCAGTTGTTAATGCAACTTGTTTTTGCAGCTGTTGCAGAAAGTAGCTTTTTGCCATGTATTGGGGAAAAAAATGTCTAACTTCAAGGATAGGTAATCCATTGGAAAAGACTTCCAGGAAAGACTGTGGAATCCCCATCGTTGGAGGATGTTAGAAATAGGTTGGACAAACACCTGTCAGGATTGTCTAGGTTATCATGGTCCCTGCTTCAGAGCCAGGGGCTCAACTAGCTCACCTGGGATCCCTTCCAGCCCTACGTTTCTATGATTCAGTGTATTGATCCGTTCTTGAAACATGCCAAACCAAGCTACCAGAAGATACCATTCCTTATTCAGAAAAAAAAAATCGCATTGACTTCAAGGACTACAGGATCTGGGCCTAAAAGAATAAAACAAAGGAGGTATGAATAAAACAGGAATAGTTCTGTCATTTGGATTATACTAAGAAATCTGAGTTCCAGACAGTTCAAAATCAATCTCTAGATTAATGGTAATAGTTTGTATAGTTATTAGAAATGGACACAAGCTGCAAAAATTTATCCTTAGATTTTGACACCAACCCCACTTCACAAAATTAGGGAGGCTTTGGATTTAGGACTCTGGTTTTACTACATCTCCAAAACCTACTGTATTTACAGGGGGAAATGCCATTATATTACAACAGATATTTTTATATATGCTGCAGAAAGGAAGAAATCAGCTGACGTCTTAATTTCACATATGCAAAGTTATAAACAAAATTGATGCTTTTCCAGCCTCATCTAAATAAAGGTCAGTTAACACATCTTCCATGGTGTGCAATGCAGTGCGCTGACCAAAATAGAACTTGTGAGCTTTAACTAATAAGAAAACCACATCAGTCAGCCCTCTGATCATCTCAGAGAATGATTTCTGAAGTTTCAAAGCAGCCTGACATTCTATCTTTTTGTGATGACCCCATTCACAGCATTTCAGTTCTGAAGCAACAACTTAGCATTGTGTGAGCTGCGGAAAATGGCATCTTCCTGAGTAGAAAATATTCTGCATTTTAAAGAAGTTTGGGATTTTGGAATTTATTATTGTTTGTTGAGTACAGGCAATGTAGTCAACACTGTAGAACATGGTGTCTTCCTCAAGGAGCTTATTACTGACACGCTCTATTTTGTCCTTTAAAACCAGAGCTGCAGTCTGCCCCGTGCATGTGCACACGCATAGCATCTGTCCCAGGAAGTGGATTGCTAAAGCAGGTGGAATGCCTGTGGAAGCATTGGAACAAGTTCTCAGAGACAGAATTTAAGAGCAGCTTTAGCCTTCCTCTGTGACATTGCAGCAGGCATCCCATAGCACCACCCTCATGTTATGAGCTGATTTATAGTTAAAGGGTGTAATTCTGGTGTTGCCCCAATCAAGCCAAACTGTGGCCTACATACACCAATCTTTCCCCTGCAACTGGAGTACAAACATCAGGATTCCAGCAACTACTGAATAGGTGCATAAAGTGGGCATGGGCACACTTCCTGTCCATTCTCCCCTCTCCTCTCCTCATTGTGCACTCATTCAGGGACAGGGGATGTTGATTCGAAACAGTCTAACAATAAGAAACAATCCAGACCTTTAAAATGCTTGGTGACCGTACAGTAGACTTGACACATAGCTGGGCAGCAGGTGTTTGTTTTATAAATTAAATAACAGCGTATCTTTGGGTGACAGAATAACTCTGACAGGCTTCATGGAAGAAGTAAGTTTTGAGGAGGGATTTGGAAAAGGATGGGACAGGCATGTCACTTCGAGGCATAAGGGTGGAAGAATGGCATGCCGATGTGCAGGGAAAGAATACAGAAGGACCACACAAATGGGAGGAGCGGACAGAGCAAAATCTGCTATATGGAAGTCCCAGAGATACAGATTGGACAAAAATTGTGTAGGACCTTGAACATAAGGATGCTGAGCTTAAACTTCATTTGGAAGGTGAGAGGAAACCAGTGGAGGGATTTGAAAAGGTGAGAAGAAGATTTTTCACTGCCACAGTTTGGATGAACTCAAATGGAGTGAATATCAAGGGTGCTAGAGAGAAGAAAGTTGTAGTAGTCTAGTTAGGAAGTTACCAGAAGATAGAGAAGGCTTTTAGCTATAAGGTAACGCTATAGAGGTATGCATGAAAAAATATGATTTGGGAACATCCTGGGCATGGTGAGGGGAAAAGAGAAAATGTTAGCAAGTGTGGGTAATGATAACTGTCTCACAAATGGTCCCCTAGGGCTAGGGAAATTCGCTTTAAAAATGTTCATATTTGCAAGTACCTACCTAGGTAAAAATGCTTTCTCCAGCTTAAAACTCATTAAAGCAAAGTACAAAGAATAAAGAGATTGGCTGATAAAAATCTTCTATATTTCCCAACAACAGGTGCCAGTGTAGATATAGATAGCACATTAAAGTGAAAGCTATTGAAGTAATCAAATCTCTGTAGCTCTTTGTATCACATTTGAAATATGTTTCTATTTTATTTTTGTTGTATTTTGCTCCTGTTAATATTCTGGAACTATAATTGTCCTTTAAATAAGTTATATGAGGCAACATGGAAGGAAGCCAATATTTTTTAATAATAATTTAATTTTATATCCATGTTCTTGGTTCATTTGACAAGTTAAGTCATATTTTGGTTGCAGACAATAGCATTATTACAAAAAATAATCATCATAATTTGGCTTTTTCAATATTAGTTATCTCCTGTTATAAAGAAATTCCCTTCACCTTGAGGAAACGTTGGTATAAATTAGACTAGGACTAGACAAGAAATTGTATCTTTCTTGAGAAATACCTATGTAAATTTTAACTAATCCCAGACCAATTCAGATCAGCATTGTAAGGCTCCAATCCTTTAACAACATGGGTAGTTCTATTGAAGTCAATGTGACTATTCACATGATTAAAGTTAAGCATGTGGATAAGTCTTTGCAAGATCAGTTTACTATCACCATGAGTCCTGCTAGACCTGTACCCTGTCTGACCACATTATTGGTGCTAGAACTCCCTTCTCCTACTACCTCTTTCCTGACCCCAACTGGTACAGCTCCCACTTGCCCATTAAGTCTCTGTACCATATGGGAGGGCACTTCACTTCACTACTCTTCAGATGAGCACTGTGCATAAGGAGGGAACCACTTTCACCCCCCCCAACCCAAACTAGCTTCTACTTCCATTGACTGACTCCCTCTCCCTCTCCCTCTCACATCTCCTAGTTTCTTCAGCTGTCTTTAGGGAATAGATATCCTAATCTTCCACTGAAGTGTATGCTCCTTCCCCACTAACCAACAGCTGCTTAAAAAGAAAACATTTTTTTTTTGCTAATGACAATTGTTTGTAATTACAGTCAAACTCCCCACCTGCTCCCATACTGCGTTAATCCCTGGTGTGACAGACTCTGGCTGCGAGAGACACTAGCACTGAGATCTAGCATCACAGTACCATTATGACTGTCACTAATTTGTACAAGTAGTGGCATATTTGAGAAGAGCGATATATATATATATCAATCAGTCTAGGGTTCTTCATGTTTGTGGTAAGTGCTCTCAATGAATTCAGCCCTGCTTTTACTTAGTTGCTAATTATTCTATTTCACACAGACATGCACCCACGTCCTCAGTAGGACTGCAAGATCTACAGCTTGAGTTGGTGTCATGAATAATAATCGTCTTTTAGCTCCCAGGGGCTTACAAAGAGTAATAATGATCTCCAGGCTTATTCAGGGGGTCGCTCTGGTATAGATTGCTGAGTCATTCTTCCATCCAGAAAAAGCCCAGAAAGGCAGAGAGAATCTTTTCTCGGAGCATGGTATATAATATACTGGTATCTTGGTTAGGTTTGCTTTTGTTTGTTTTGTGGGGGAAGTAGCATGTTGCTCTCCAATGGCTGGCCCCTGGAGATGATAAAAAAAATCTGCTATTATTGCTGGGTATGAGATCTCTCTTTGCACTCAAGAGATAGAAGTTGGTGGGATGTTGTTTTTGCAGCAGAAGAACCAGAGTTCTAGGCCGAGCTCCCCAGGTGTTTGTGGGTCTGAAAAAAAGATTTCTGTACTAGCTGTTTATTCGCTGCAGCACATGTATTCATTACAGTTGCTGAGTATAATATTCCCTGCAGTTCCTCAGTAAGACATCAAGGGTAAAATATTCTCTGGGCTACCACAAATTGTTACACCTGGCTCAAGTTAAAATCTGTTTGCTATGCTTTATCCTTTGGAGCGTGGACCTGCAAAGCAGGCAGCAGGTTGGCTATTCAGAGATGATTTGAAATGTGCTCTTTTTAAAATTCTGATTAAATACACTCCTCAAGGACTATTACTATAATATTTCGGAAGTAGTCGGCAACATTTATCCACAAGATATCAAGGTACCTGTATAGCTACCACCAGGGGCGGCTCCAGGCCCCAGCACACCAAGCGCGTGCTTGGGGCGGCATGCCGCGGGGGGCGCTCTGCCGGTCGCTGGGAGGGCGGCAGGCAGGCTGCCTTCGGCGGCATGCCTGCAGAGGGTCCGCTGGTCCCACGGCTCCGGTGGACCTCCCGCAGGCGTGCCTGCAGAGGGTCCGCTGGTCCCGTGGCTTCAGTGGAGCTGCGGGACCAGTGGACCCTCCGCAGGCACGCCTGCGGGAGGTCCACCGGAGCAGCGGGACCGACGACTGGCAGAGTGCCCCCCGTGGCATGCCGCCATGCTTGGGGCGGCAAAATGGCTAGAGCCGCCCCTGGCTACCACTCCCGCAACAATATTCCTTTGTTTATAGAGAGGTTGCTAGAATTTGTAATATCATTTGAATTTTGCCTACTTACACCATGGCTAATGTTGGCCTGTTTACTAAGATTTTCAAAGGAACTAGTGATTTTAGCTTCCTTGATTTTTGGGTGCCCAGCTTGAGTCACCTTAAAGAGGTCTGATTTTCAAAAGTGCTAAGTACCCACCCCCTGAAACTCAGGCCCTTTAATGGTATCTCAAGTTGGCTACCTCAAAAAGGATGCACCTCAAATTACTAGTCACTTGAAATTCTTGGACCTTAATTTTAGTAACTTGAGATCCAATAATCCATTCTCCCTCTGAAAAAGGGATAAATTAGGGCACGATGATTTTTGGATTTTCAGCATCTAAACTGCTCAACATTTGACCTATACACCCTTTCCTGGAACTATGAGGGCTACTGTAGCGTTTCTGTAGAATAAGTGCTGTTATTCTATCTGAGCTGGACAAATTATGCCAAACTATTTATCTGATTATCCGTTCAAAAGTTCTGGTTAACTTCTTGTGCCATGTCCACTTTCTGCAAATGTTTGAGTGATTAAGTTTACAAGCACACAATTTCAAGAGAAGTGTATTTCACTATTTGGACTGGAAGTGCTTGCGCACTGATTTAATCAAGGAGCACAAACAGTAACATGTGTTTTTTTTCCTTCACATCACCCCAGCATGTTCTCCATCCCAATCTTATTCTAATTCCTCACCCACCCAAACTACACATGGTTTTCTACTTTTATTACGCTGCAGGCAGATTGAGAGCTCTGTTCAAGCACTGCATTTTAATATCCCACACATCTCTGGAAGAAATCCATGATGGAGAAAAGTACAGCATCAGAGAACAGACTTGACTCTGCTTTAAACCACTGATGTCCATGATAAGAACCTGTTTGAAATTTATTTTAATCTAGTTTAAGACAGCAAGGATAATTAAACAAATGTCATTTTTACAGTTTTAATATGTCCTATTCAACTCCATCTTGTACTGAGTGCTGAAGAAGGCACAGTGAATGGAGTTAAAAGCTGCTAGCAAGATGTTAATAACCAGAACCTTTACATTGTACCTTTCTACTATAATAAAAGGAAAAGTTAGGAGTGCTGTTTTTGTCACTGATGCATTAAGCTAATGATATGAGAGTTGTACAGAAGGAGCTGCAGTAAAACACATTTTTAAGATATTTTACAGCACTACCCTATTATATCACATTTTTTTTTAAAAGTGCTAGTTTGGGACCTTTTTCCTGTATTTATACAAGAACATAAGAATTGCTATATCACATTAGACAAATGGTCCTTCTGGTCCAATATCCTGTCTCCGACAATGGCCAGTACCAAATGCTTCAAAGGCAAGTGCAAGTGCAAGAATCCCCACAGTAGGAGAATATGGAATAGCCTGCCCTCAGAGGATGTTTTTCTTAACCCCTCAGTTAAAGATTGATTTAAGCCCTGAAGCATGAGAGGTCACATTTACAACCACTCCAAACTTAAAAAAAAAATCCTTGGTAATGCAGCTCTGCATGTTCTCATTCACTGTGTACATTGGAAGAGATTTCCTATCAGTCTGTCTGTTGGAACCTGAAATGCCACTCAGTACAAGCTAAGTCACTTTTGGCCTTTAATTTTAGTAACTCATGATCCATTCTCCTGGTGAGGCCGGGCTATGGATCTGTATATTTGGGACAAGGGAGGTGCTGTGATGAGGTTATTAGTAACGTGCTCTGATATAGCATTAAACATAATTTGGAGGTGCAGAGAACAGACGAGGATATGGACTTGTTCCCTATTCTTTCTTCAGAACAGCTTCTGTCCAGCCAACAAGCGTTGGAGCTGTTCAGTTTAGTTCTGTTTTCTCCCTTGTGGATATGGCTCAATATCATCCATGCCATCATGAAAATCTGCTCCATCAGCTGGACATCTACCTCAGTCAAAACTTTAGGAGCAGCCCTGAAGCCCTTCTCAGCTGGAGATGTGTTTATTAGTGGAGGACAATTGTGAAGGTGGCTTTTAGGCCTCTGCTGCAGCTGCTGGTCTGCTCAGTGCTCCCCCTAAAGTCCCTGCGGATGCTTTGGAGCCCCTTGTTGGAATATGTGCTGCATAGACTGGGGGTTGTGAAACAGCTGCTGCGTGTGGCTTATTCATGTGGAAGATGAAAATGCTACACTGTCAAATGTGTCACTGTGAATGGTGCATAGAAATGGGAAGAAGGCAAAATATATATTTCACTTTGACATTTTCTCCTCCCTACCCTCCTCTCCAAATGGGCCAACCCAGATGCCTCAAAGGCAGAAGTGTCTGTTTACCACACAGAATGGGTCTTGCCTGTATTATGCTTTACTTTCTAGTGTTTTAGTCTGGATAGCGTATTTTCAGAGTAACATTTAAATCGGGTCAATTCAAATTATGGGGATTTGGGATTCCATTTGCATTCTGCATTAAAAACAAAACATCAGTCTTCACACAAAGCACTTGATGCTAGCTGGTATTTCTTCCTTCACCCACCATTGTCACGGTGTACAAAGAATTAGTGAGGCACAACTCATAAATTAATGCTCATCTTTATTAGTATTTTATTCTTCACTAAATAGGGAGCACATAATCTTTGATAATCATTTGTTTAAGTTATTTAAAAAATGCAGCTTTAATATTATTTTCCCATTAATCCATGACACATTGTAAAATTGAATAATTTCACTGTGACTAACCCAGGAAATTTGTCATCTTTGTCTCTGGCTTACACAGCACTGTAGTCATGAATATTCCTATACTTAGCTTGGGTGCATGGATGATGATGATGATGATGATGATCGTGTTTTTCTAATGGGGTGTTGGATACATTCATCGTTATTTTGAAGGGACATTATGAGCACCTGAATTTGGGCTCTTGCATTGTTTGCCCATGAGGTCCTTATGTTTTTTCCAGTGCTTCATTTTTAAATGCAAGTACGATTCCTGAAAAGTGCTGGAGAATGCAGTCCTATTAATCCTTAGGACAGGTACAGGCTGGAAGACAGCAAAGCGTTCAATAAGCTTGCATGGCAGATCAGGCACCACTTGTGGGATGTCCAAATATGCAAATAACATCAGGTCAAATCAACAAATACAGGCCAGTCTGGAACCCAAACCTACCTATATTTGGGATGAATTCAGGATATTTGTCCCAAATATCCTCCATTAACAAACATTTCTCAGAATCCAGGAGAATATCAGTGGAGGATGGCTTTGAACTGGTGATGTAGAGATCAGAGGCTCTGAAACCCATTCCCAGCACACTGATTCCATCCTTCAAAATTCTTCTTTCACAAGCCACCATTTTCTCCTACGTATTCTTAATTAACTAGAGACTGGTATCAAACTGGAAGCTCATATAGAGACCCCCTGCCCCCCCCCCATCTGCTTGAATTTCAGAGGGGTAGATGGGTGAAGAGTTTGACTTAGCTTGTGAATCCAAATTCCACAGTTACCATTTTAGTTCTGGGTCAGATCCAGGAATATTCAAGGCTGAGGGCTGTGCTCCACCAATATTTGGAGCTGGGGGGTTTCTCCCCCAGCCTCAGAGCTTCCCTGCCTGAAAGAAAACAGCCTGTGCCTCTCTCCCTTGCTTGTGCTGCTTCTGCCTAAGGCTATAGACAGGGCCAGCTCTTGCTTTTTTGCTGCCCCAAGCGAAAAAAAAAGGGGGGGAGGGGCCGCCCGTGCGGCAAAGCAGGGGAAAAAACAAAAACAAAACCACAGCGGGGCCAAAGCGGCAAAGCGGGGGGGGGACGACAAAAAAACGGTGCGGCTGGAATGGCAAAGGGGGAGGAGGGAAAACTGCAGCACAGCCGGAGCAGCAAAGCAGGGAGAAAAAAACCCCAAAACAACAACATAAAACCACGGTGGGGCTGGAGCGGTAAAGGGCGGGGGCGGGGAACAGGCTGCTGGAGCGGTAAAGCAGGTGAAGAAAAAAAAAAGAAAAAGAAAACACGGCGCAGCCAGATTGGCAAAGCAGGGTGGTGGGAACAAAAAAAAAGGTGCAGCTGGAGAGGCAAAGCAGGGAAGAAAAAAAAAACAACCTGCAGCACAGCCAGAGCGGTAAAGCAGGGTGGGGGAAAAACAAAAAAAACTGCATGGCTGGAGCGGCAAAGCAGGTGAAAAAAAACCAACCTGCGGCGTGGCTGGAGTGGCAAAGCGGGGGTGGGGGAACGGCGCGGCCAGCAAAGCAGGGGAGAAGAAAACCAAAAAACCCTACCGGGTGGCCGGAGCCAGGGGACTCCCTGTGCTGCAGAGTGCGCGCCCGGTCTAATGGGGGGAAGGAGAAGGAGCGAGGGGGGAGAGAGAGAAGGGGGGCAGCCAGGGCTTCAAGGGGGCGCTCACCCCGCGGCCCTGACCTCTGCGCCGCCTGCCGGGAGGGCTCCGCGCTGCTCCGGTCGGTGGGGAGGGAAGGACGCGGGCTGCCCTGCCGAGTTTGCTGCAGGGCGCTCCCCTCCTTTGCCCTCTACCGGGCGGCCAAAGCAGCAAACAAACAAACAAACAAAAAAAGTGTCAGTGCTGCCCTAGGATTGGGCGGGAGCCGCCCCCCTAGAATCTGCCGCCCCAAGCACCAGCTTGCTCAGCTGGTGCCTGGAGCCCACCCTGACTATAGAGATCAGTGGCCGGCAGCCTCTTGGAGCACCGGGAGAGGGGAAGAGGGAGAGAGAAGGGGAGGGAGGCACACACGTGCTTGGGAGCTCTCTTCCCTGCCCCCGGCACCCACATGGAGGAGACGCCAAGAGGACTTCCGGCCAGGAGATGGACATCTGGGGTGGACCTCACTCACCTGAGCAGCTGCTGGGGCTTCGGTGAAGTTTGACCCTGTGATCCACCCCCTCTCCCTGCAACCCCCACTCCTTCCCAATGCTGGGCAAGGGGCAGCCCCATCCCCAGTGAGACAAGGGTGAGGGGCAGCAGGCTGCAGCAGGGGAGAAAGGAAGCCACATGTGCTGGCAGTTCCCCTGCCCCCCAGCACCCACCCACCCCCCACAGGGGAGATGGGGGAGGAGAGGAGCTTCCTAGACCTGAGCAGCTGGGGCTTGGGTGAATTTTGTGACACCCTACCCCCCACCCCAGCCACCACCCTGCAGTCCCCACTCCTGCCCCATGCTGGGCAAGAGGCAGTCCCATCCCCCATCCCCAGTGAGGCTATGGTGAGGGGCAGCAGCAGGGGAGGCCACACATGATGGCAACCGCCCCGGTACCCACCATAGGGGAGGCGAGCGGGCTTTCTGGACCTGAGAGAGTCCCTAGGAGCATGTGCTGTGACCGTGGTGCACAGTGAGTGTGCTGCCGGGAGTGGGGGGAGGGGGTATAGGAGGGGTCCCTCCCCTGGAGCTTGCTGCTGCCAGTAAGGGTGGGGGGAGTCCTCTCTGGCCCTAGCCCTGGGGCAGCCTGTCTGCATCCCAAGTTCCTTATCCCCAGCCCTAACCCACCCCAGAGCCTGTGCCCCCAGCACCCCAACCCTGAGCACCCTCCTGCACTGTGAACCCCTCATCCCCAGCCCCACCCCAGAGCCCTCACTTGAGGGGAAAAACGTGCAACTTAAATTTAGTGGTCAGTTTGGAGTATCATTGTGTTTAGCACAATACTTGATTATTTTACACCCCTTTAAAGTATATAACTAGTCGTATACAGGTGTTACAAAGTGGGAATGTTCTTAATGTTTTCTATGAATACTGTGTGGGTGCCTCAGTTTCCCCTATGCATTTCTCAAGGATCTAGATGGTGGGATAAGGGTATGTGATTGTTGTAGAGCCCTAGAGTTCCAGTGTGATGCCATCTGCACAGAGAATGGCCAAAACCCTGTCTCCAGGCAACTGATGGCCTGGGCTGCTCTCCTGCAAGGTGCCAACTGAAGGTGTTGGAGAACAAAGAGATCAGGTGGCCTCCTAATGCCTGGAAAAGAGACAAAGGCCAGAGGAGAGAGTGTCAGTGCCTGTGCGGACTTCCGGGAAGCGCATGGTGTGGAAGGAATGCTGGGATGCTTTGGAACTACTCCATACAAAGCCAGTCAGGACTCTGGGAGAGCCTCCTCTCTCTGTGCATACTGTCTCCAGGGCAAGAAGCTTACACCTTCCTGGGTCTGACCTCAGAGCATTCAGCATGCCCTTCCACACTGTGCGCTTTCTGCAGTGAGTCTGCCCAGGTCCTGGGGCAACCAGAGGTCCCTGCACCCCAACTCTGCAGTCAGACGTGACTCTCAGCCAGCCGGTAAAACAGAAGGTTTATTAAATGACAGGATCACAGTCTAAACAGAGCTTGTAGGTACAGAAAACAGGACCCTTCAGTCAGGTCCATCTTGGAGGGTGGGAAGCCTAGATCCAAGTTCTGGGCCTCTCCCCATTTCCCCAGCCAGCTCTAAACTGACACTCCCTCCTCTAGCCTTTGTGTCTCTTCTGGACAAGGAGGCCACCTGATCTCTTTGTCCCCAACACCTTCAGTTGGCACCTTGCAGGGGAAACTGAGGCACCCACACATTATTCAGAGAAAACATTAAGAAGATTCCCACATTGTCACAACAGGTGCAACAAAATATAATACCGTATATTGAAGCAGGCAAGTGCTGCTTCTGACTTTCCATTTTTAATTGACCCTTGTAATCTTGTGGTGCCAACGCGTTGTAGCTTCATTTTTATCGGCTTATAGGGCGGGAGTGGTGGGGGGACCACCATTTTGGGCACCACCAAAAATTATACAAACCTGCTGCCTATGTACAGTCCCTGAAACCTTACCACCAGATAGTGATCAAAGTAGCAGACACAAGGGGAATCATCATAGTCCTCAACAGGGATGACTATGTTAACAAGGCTAACCGACAATTCTCCAACACTATCTACTATACAGAACTCAAAGAAGACCTCACACCACAAATTACCCAGTAATTTAAGGATATCATCAAATTCTTCCTCCAAAAACTCTGAGAAATTCTACAAACTCATCCCCCCACAAACCCACCCTGATCTGATTCCCAAAATACACAAACAAGGGAACGCAGGCAGACCCTCATATCTGGCCAGAGCACTCTTAATGAAGTACTAATTGAGACTAATATAAACCATCCTCAAACCACACACAAAGAGCTAGCTTCCACAACCGATTTCCTCCAGAAATTCCAACATTAACAGCCTCCCTCAGAACACCATCCTTGGCACCATGATGTCATGATGTCATAGCTGCCTTGCTCAAATATTTATAAGTCAATGAACAACTCTCAGATATCCACCCCAAACACATTGCTGAACTGATCCATTTCATCCTTACCAATAACAATTTTACATTCAACAACAAACATGGGAACAGTCATGGATACTAGCATGGCTTCCCAATATGCCAACCTCTTTCATGGGACACTTTGAAGAACAATTCCTGGACAAATGCACCACAAAACCAATGATATATCTGAGATACAGTGATATTATCATCCTTTGGACAGGCAACTTAGATTTCCATCACCACTTCAACCATCACCATGAAACTCTCTCTGGAACATTCTCACATCAGCACCAACTTGCTGGACACTATGAACAGCTTCAACAATGGAACCCTGCACACAGCTATATCAAGAAACCCACCGATCACCACATCTATCTTCATAGATCCAGTAACTACCCCAGACACATCAAGAAATCTATTATCTATAGACAGGCACTCAGATATCACAGAATATGCTCCAAAGAGAAAGTCTAGGCTATACATCTTAACACATGGAAAACATCCTTCATAAAACAAGGACACTCCACCAGAGAAGTAGATCGCATCATGGAACAGGGACCTCAAATACTCCAAGAGAACTTACTTCAATACAGAAATAAAACTCCCTCCAACGACATGCTGCTAGTTGTTACCTAAACCCATACAGGGTATCATCAAACAACTACAAACAATACTTGATGGGGACCCCATCCTGAAAGACATCTTTCCTGAACCCTCTCTTCTGGTCTTCAAACAACCCCCTACCCTCTCCAAGCTCATCAGAAGCAAGTTCCCCACAGACTAGGACACACCAACCCCAAGCAGCACCAGACCTGCCAGAACAACAGATGCAAAACCTGCAGGCATATCTCCACTGCTACAATGACCAACACACCCCACAACACACCTTTCAAGTTCCCTGGGTCCTACACATACCTATCACAAAATGTGGTGTACCTCATACAGTGCACTAAATGCCCCAATAATAACTATGTCGGTGAAACCAGACAATCGCTATGCTCTCAAATCAACTCTCACAGGAAAATAATGAAAAACAAAAACATCCTATTACCTGTAGGTGAACACTTTTTTCACAAAGCAATCACTCTGAATCTGACCTATTGGTCCTCATCCTCAAAGGAAACCTCCACAACACTTTCAAAAGATAAGCCTGGAAGCTTAAATCTGTAACTTTGTTAGACACTAAAAATCATGATCTTAATAATGACCCTGGATTTATGGTTTATTACAACAATCTGTAACCCACGAACCCCTCTTTTTGTCCTATTACTACAGGAGTACTAATGGGCCACTTCCCCTTGAATGGTGTCATAGAATATGTGCTAACTACTTATGCTAAACTATATTTTGATCTTGTATTTAGCTGACACTCTTAGTATCCTTCCCAGACCTGAAGAAGAGCTCTATGTACCTCAAAAGCTTGTCTCTCTCACCAACAGAAGTTGGTCCAATAAAAGATATTACAGCAGAACCTCAGAGTTATGGATACCTCAGGGGTGGAGGTTTTTTGTAACTCTGAAATGTTTCGTAATGCTGAACAAGACATTACGGACTTCAGCGATGGAGGGTTGGGGCTGTAGCTGTGTGTGTTTGTGTGGGGGGTCAGGCTTATGGGCAGGGGGGTTGGGGCTTCTGCCCCTCATGGGGCTCAGGGCTTCTGCCCAGCGGGAGCACCAGGGCTCAGGGCTTTATATCTGGGGTGGGGGAGTGCTGGGACTTGGGGCTTCAGCCCCGCATCTCTGTTCCTGGCTTCCACCCCATAGGGGGCACCAAGCCTTAGAGCTCTCCATGGCTCTGCTCCTGGTTTCAGCCAGGGGGAGGCATGCCAGGGCTTGGGGCTTTAGCTACGGGAGGAGCACTGGGGCTGAAACTGGCACACACCCCTGTCGCTAAAGCCCTGACCCCAGCAACCCCCGCAGAGCTGAAGCCAGGAACAGAGCTGCAGGGCTGAAGTGCCGAGTCTCAGCACTGTCCTCGGTCTAAAGCCCTGAGCCACAGTGCTTTCAAGGCTCAGAAGCCCCAAGCTTCCTCCCCCACCCAGAGCCCTGCCCCCCCACTCTGTGACTGCAGCCCCAGCCCCACCCCCCGTGGGCTGAAGCCCTGAGCCCCAACGCTAAAACCCCAAGGCAGATAAGTCAGTAACTCTGGTGTTCATATCTTTTGAGGTTCTACATATCTCACCCACCTTGTCTCTAATTTTGTTGCTCAGTCACCCAGTTTTGCGAGATTCCTTTGTAACTCTTTGCAGTTAGCTTTGGACTTAACTATCTTGAGTGATTTTGTAATGTCTTCAGACTTTGCTGTAACCTAACTCTTAACCCTCTTTTCCAGATTTCTTATGAATATATTGAACAGCACAAGTCCTAGTACAGATCCTTGGGATACCCCGCTATTTACCTCTTTTCATTGTAAAAACTGACCATTTAGTCCTACCCTTTGTTTCCTATCTTTTTGCCAGTTAGTGATCCATGAGAGCACCTTCCCTCTAATCCCATAACTGCTTACTTGGTGTGGGACTTTGTCAAAGGCTTTCTGAAAGTCCAAGTACGCTATACCAGCTGGATCATGCTCTGGATAGACATTACATTAACTATCCTCCAATCATGTGAGACCAATTTAAGCTATTGGTTATATACCGCAGTTGTTAGTTCTGCAGTTTCATAGTTGAATTCCTTCAGAACTCTTGGATGAATACTATCTGGTCCTGGTGACTAATTACCTCCATTGACACCTCAATCTGGGACAGTTCCTCAGATTTGTCTCCTAAAAAGAATGGCTCAGGTGTGGGGATCTCCCTCATATCCTCTGCAGTGAAGACTGATGCAAATAAATCATTTAGCTTCTCTGCAACACCTTTGTCTTCCTTGAGTTTTGCTTTAGAATCTCGATTGTCCAGTGGGCCCACTGACTGTTTGACAGGCTTCCTGCTTCTGATGCGCTTTTTAAAAAAATTTGTTGTTGCTTTCTGTCCTTAGTTAGCTGTTCTTCAAATTGCTTTTTTGGGTCTGCCTAATTATATTTTTACACTTGACTTGCCAGAGTTTATGCTCCTTTCTATTTTCCTCAGTGGTAATTGACTTCCGCCTTCATGGAGACCTGCAAGTTTAGACAGTGCTAATAGACAAACAGAATTTTGGGTGCTTGTCCAAACTGAATATTTCAAGATTCCTTGACCACTAACTTGATACATATATTTAGGTAGAGTTCTCTGTGACATTGGGCAAGTCTCTCTGCACCTAAATTTCCTCGTATGTATATTGGTGATAATGGTAACCTCAAAGTAGGCCTGTAATGTTTGGGTTGTTATTTGTCATTGTCTTTATGTCCTCAAATTGAAGTATTGTGATTTTTTCTAGTTTACTTTGGCCTGGTCTACACTACGCGTTTAAACCGGTTTTAGGAGCGTTAAACCGATTTAACGCCACACCCGTCCACACTAAGAGGCCCTTTATATCAATATAAAGGGCTCTTTAAATCAATTTCTGTACTCCTCCCTAACGAGAGGAGTAGCGCTAATATCGGTATTACCATATCGGATTAGGGTTAGTGTGGCCGCAAATCGACGGTATTGGCCTCCGGGCAGTATCCCACAGTGCACCACTGACCGCTCTGGACAGGAATCTGAACTCGGATGCAGTGGCCAGGTAGACAGGAAAAGCCCCGCGAACTTTTGAATATCATTTCCTGTTTGCCCAGCGTGGAGCTCCGATCAGCACGGGTGGCGATGCAGTCTGCAATCAAAATCCAAAAAGAGCTCCAGCATGGACCGTATGGATGTGATCGCTGTATGGGCAGGCAAATCTGTTCTATCAGAGCTCCGTTACAGAAGACGAAAGTCCAAAGCATTTTTAAAAAATCTCCAGACAGACGAGATAGCAGGGACTCAGCACGCTGCTGAATGACAAGCGTAACGGAAAGCCAAAGAATCAAATAGACACTCATGGAGGGAGGGGGGACTGAGGACTCAAGATATCCCACAGTTCCTGCAGTCTCCGAAAAGCATTTGCATTCTTGGCTGAGCTCCCAATGCCTGTAGGGTCAAACACATTGTCCGCGGTGGTTCAGGGCATAGCTCGTCAATGTACCCCCACCCCTGGAAGGAAAAGGGAAAAAAATCATCTCTTGACTCTTTTAAATGTCACCCTATGTGTACTGAATGCTGCTGGTAGACGCGATGCTGCGGCACTGAGGTGTAGCATCCTCGCCCCCCCTCCTTGGTGGGTGATGGTATACTATGGCAGATATATGTCGTCATCATCAGCCTTGTAGCAGATGGTGTAGTGCAATACGACTGGTATCCATCCTCGTCATCATCCCATAAGTACTCCTGACTGGCCTCCCGGTCATTCCCAGAAGACGGTACAGAACGGCTGGTAACCGTCTTCATCATAGCAACTGGGGGCTGAGCTCCATCAGTCCCCGCCCTTCATGTATAAAGAAAAGATTCTGTACTGCCTGGACTATCATAGCAGCTGGAGGCTGCCTTCCCCTCATTTTATTTCACTAACAAGTCACTGTTTCTTATTCCTGCATTCTTTATTACTTCAGCACACAAACGGGGGGACACTGCAACGGTAGCCCAGGAAGGCTGGGGGAGGAGGGAAGCAACAGGTGGGGTTGTTGCAGGAGCACCCCCTGTGAATGGCATGCAGCTCATCATTCCTGCGGGATCTGACACGGAGCGGGTGTGCTCTCTGGTTCTCTGATACACTGGATGTCTAGTACATTTGCCCCATATTATAGGCAGGACTGATTCTATTTTTAGATACCCTAAAGGAGGGATTGACTTGGGGAGTCATTCCCATTTTTGTCTTTTGCGCCCCCGGCTGATTTCAGCCAGGAGCACCTATGACAGCAACAGAAGATATAGTGCAATACGACTGGTAACCATCACCTCATTGCCAATTTACAATTTACAATGGCATGGTAGACGGTACAGAACGGCTGCTAACCATCTGCTGTCATGCAAAAGCAAATGAATGCTGCTGTGTAGCGCTGCTGAATCGCCTCTGTCAGCGGCATCTAGTACACATACGGTGACGGTGACAGTGACAAAAGGCAAAACAGGCTCCATGGTTGCCACGCTATGGCGTCTGCCAGGGAAATCCAGGGAAAAAGGGCGCGAAATGATTGTCTGCCGTTGCTTTCCCGGAGGAAGGAATGACTGACGACATTTACCCAGAACCACCTGCGACAATGATTTTTGCCCCATCAGGCACTGGGCTCTCAGCCCAGAATTCCAAGGGGCAGGGGAGACTGCGGGAACTATGGGATAGCTACGGAATAGCTACCCACAGTGCAACACTCCAGAAATCGACGCTAGCCTCGGACCGTGGACGCACACCACCGAATTAATGTGCTTAGTGTGGCCGCGTGCACTCGATTTTATACAATCTGTTTTACTAAACCAGTTTATGTAAATTCGGAATAATCCCATAGTGTAGACATACCCTTTGTATGTGGCTGGTTTATTGGTACAATAATACTGGGATGTAGTTTGGTAATGGGGCAGCCCTTTTAGGAGGCCTTGCTAGTTTAATACTGGAGTTAGCATGTACGTTTTGTTTAGATATTAACTTTCCCTTTGATACATTTCTTATTTGCTTCTACAACTACTGAGGGAATAAAAGTATTATTTCACTGTGAGAGTTAAAATTCTGCTGGGGAAACCTGGAAAGTATAAAATGCTCCACAGCTCTACAGGCTATGAATCATAATTAAGGCTAAGATTTAGTCATGGGTACTTTTAGTAAAAGTCACGGACAGGTCATGGGCAATGAATAAAAATTCACGGCCTGTGACCTGCCCATGACTTTTACCAAAAATACCTGTGCCCCAGGTTGCTCCAGCAGTGGCTAGTGCAGCTGGCCATGGGGCACCCAACAGGGCTGGCCTTACCATGAGGTGAACTGAGGTGGCTGCTTCAGGTACCAGACTGTGTGGGGGTGCTACTGGGACCCAGAGTGTAGAAAATTGTGTCTGCTGCTGGTGCATATGTATTCTCTCTGCTCTAGATGCACAGAGATGGAGTGCTGTGCTGGAGGAAGGAGGGTACAAGAGATATAACATGCAGGCAGGAGAAAAGGTGAGAGGGAATAACAGAAAGCAGCAGGAGCTGCAGGGAGAGAGAGGAGGAGGAGCCTCCTATGTACCTCTCTAGCACCCCCAGGAGCCTGGACAGATTAACACCAGCTTCTAAGGGAGCTTCCTGTTTCCTGCTGCTTCCCTGAACCCACTTGAGGAGAACAGGCAGTCAACTGAAGTAGGAGCCAGTTAGGCCCTTAAGACACTGATATCTTCCCTCACTCAGGCCCTGCTACCAGCCTGCTTATTTGTCCCCTTCAATTGAGTATTGAGAGCCACTATAGCTGTCACAGAACAGCAGTCATGAGTGATAGAAGATAACGCCCCTTTGGGGCAGCATTCAGAAAAAGAAAGAAAGCAAAGGAAGCTTTTCTATCTAAGCAGGAAGGAGCTCTCCTGAGATACATAGACACAAATGTTCACGATGAGCCTTCCGGCCCCAGTGGGGATGTGAGTGGTGAGGAGATGCCTGATCTTCCAGTTAGTCAGAGTGCAGGTGACCTGGCAGTTACTGCAGCATCCATATCTCCATCTCAAATGGATGTAACCATGCACATTCCTGAAGAAAAGTGTAGATCATAGAAGAGTGTGGTGGAGACGCAAGAAACAGCTGCTGCTGAGTTTATTTCCTTAAGTCTAGATGATCCAGAACTGTGGATCCACTTAAGCGGTAGCCTGAGGGACTTTCTTGTACTTCATGGGCCACAGCAAGTGAAAAACTTCATGTTCCCCAAAGACAATGAAAATAGAAGTTTCCATTACTGGCATGAAATCCTCAATGGTGACAAAGTGGAGAGGCCATGGCTTATGTACTCAAAAACCCAGAATGCTGCATACTGTTTTTGTTGCAAACTCTTCCAGTCTAATGTTTTAGACACATTGGGTTCTACAAGAACAAAGGGCTGGAAAAATCTAGCAAGAAATCTGGCATACCATCAAGGATTTCAAAAATGTTCTGAAGAGTGCACAGAAGTTGGCAGAGGAACTTCACACTGAAGCTATTTTCCCATCCATTCAAGAATACAAGAGTCACCGAAGAAGAAGACATTTTGATTACGAGGCATGGGATAATCCCATAAGAGACCCCAAACAACAATTCAATGTTGAAATCTTTAACCAGGTGCTAGATTGTGAGTTGAAGAACGTTTCATGCAGCTCAAGGAACACTGCAGTATATTTGGGATGTTGTATGATATTCCAAAACTTCTCACTATACCTAAAGAAGACCTAAACCAGCAATGCAGGGCACTAGAGACAGTGTTGACACATGATGACTTGCGCAATATTGATGTGAGCGATTTAGGTGATGAACTGAAAGCCCTTTCAAGACACATTTCAGCATGATCAACTCCAAAGGCTGTTCTGGAATATATGTGCACAAATAAGCTCACCACCCTCTTTCCAAATGCTTTTGTTGCTCTGCACATACTTCTAATACTTCCTGTAACAGTTGCCAGTGGAGAACGCAGCTTCTCCAAGCCGAAGTTAATAAAAACACATCTACGCTCCACAATGACACAGGAGAAGCTGGTCGGCCTTGCAACCATCTCAATAGAGCATGAGCTGGCCCAGACTGTGGACCTTCAGGAAGCAGTTCAAATCTTTGCAACCAAGAAGGCACGGAAAGCACCACTTTGATTATTCAAACAGATAAAAATGCCAGTGTTTACTATGCAGACAAGAAAAGTTACATTTGCTCTTCAGGTGTTTGTTACTTAAAATTTTTGAACAAGGCATTTTAAGTTGTTAGTTCTCCTTTATTGGGATCAGTAGCAAAGCAGTACCATGAGAGGAGTAGAACAGAAAGAAGAGAGAATTGAGACCTTTCAAAGTTTTGGCCCAAGCGAGGGGGCATGGGAGCGTCATTTAAGCTCCCCGCCTCAGATGCTAAAATGTTGTGGGTCAGTCCTGGGACCCAAACAGCTGGCCCTAGGGCCAGCTGCTCCGGCGGCACTGAAGTCAGCTGCACCAGCCACTGCAGAAGTCACAGAGGTCACGGAAAGTCACAGAATCTGTGACTTCCACAACCTCCATGAAAGAATCACAGCCTTAATCATAACAGGGCAGGTGTATATGAGAAGTGCTATATCAGCCACTATAGCACTTCTGGTGAAGACACTCTCTGCCGATGGGAGAACATTCTCCCATTGGCATAATTACTCCACCTGCGTGAGAGGCAGAAGCTATGACAGCTTTGGTGTGGGCAGTGCTTAGGTCGCTGAAACCTGTGTCACTTGGGGGTGTCTTTTTCACACCTCTGAGTGACATACGTTAGATCGACTTAAGTGGTAGCGTAGACCAGCTGTAAATACAAAATCTATGTACACCTCTACCCCGATATAATGCGGTCCTTGGGAGCCAAAAAATCTCACTGCCTTATTTTGCAAGAATGATGGCAATCATTATATAAGGGAACATCAAAGGCTCAATTTCCACGCAAGAGCCGGTATGTCATGCCGGATTGGACCAACTTCCCCTGCAGTGATTTAAAGGGCCCGGTGCTTCAGCTGCTGCGGGGAGCCTGGGGCCCTTTAGATCACTGCTGGAGCTCCGGCAGCAGGGCTCGGGTGAGGATTTAAAGGGCCCGGGGCTCCACATGAATTCGGATATAATGCGGTAAAGCAGTGGGGCTCGGGTGGCGCTTTAAAGGGCCTGGGGCTCCCCGCTGCTTTACAGCGTTATATCCGAATTCATGTTATATTGGGTCACATTCTATCGGGGAAGAGGTGTAGCTGAGCAACTGCTGCAATTTGCTGCTTATTCCTACGTAAACATCCTCTTGTTGGTGGGAATGGATGTTTTCCCTTTTTCTTTCATATAATGCACATACAGTCTGTCAATCAAACTCTTTGTATTCTCTGAAACATCTCTAGTATTCTGCTGGAGAAAACCCAGTTTATCTGCTGTTCCTTCTGCCCTCACCTGATGCTATTGTATTCAACTTTCATTTGATGATCTTCAGTCGTTTGACAGTATATGTGCAGTGCACAGATCATTTTAACGAATGCTTTGGTTACACCTTAAAAAACATAGGAAAGGATATTGATTGGAGACCAGCCCAGAAGATATTCTAGCTCTGATCCACCTGCTGTGCTACAGGTACACACTTCTTTGGGGATGCTGTTGCAGTGTGTTCACTTTCCTATGGTGCCTGATGTGTGGAACAGGTCCACAGATAACATCTTCACAAAATCTGTTCATTTAATGTAACATCACAAGCCCTGATCCTCATTCAAGATAAAATATCTTCAAACTTTGGACACTCTATTTCCTCTCCTTGGACACTTGCTCTTTTCCACTCAGTCCTCTCTATATCTCCACCTCTTTCTTGTTCCCTCTCCACAAATCAAAACTGTTCAAAGGTAACCACTATCCCATTTCTGCTCTTAAAAAAAAATCTATTCAAAACTAGTTTTGTCCAAAAAAAAAATAAAAATCTCTGTATGAAAAAAATCCTTTCCTTTGCACAGCTCTACTCTTAACATTCATACAAATTCAAGATATACACAAAATTCCAGATAGTCCACAATGGCAATCTTGCTTTAGAAATGTATTGGCTATTAAATTTAACTCTAAGATGTGTGTATTCTTTCTCTTCCCCTGCCCCCTTCTCCCAGTATAGACTATTTAAATAAAATAGCAAGAGAGTTGGCCTATGCAGTCCTAGAGCCTTGAAATTCTGTCCTGCAGACACAAGTTAATTTCTATTGTTTTTACCGGAACACAATGTTCTTCAGTGGAATTCACTCTATAGTGCAGAATTTAAACCATGATCTATGGACTACTGAAGTCAATGGGCTTTGGATCAAATCCTTAACTCTGAAATATTAAGGCTCTAGGAGTGCATACTGCATCCACAATGGCAGTAAGAGAAGCAGTCAAGTCAATTACCTTCCAGGTCTTACCTTTCTTTTCCCATTAGGTCAATTATGCACTAAGTCAACTTGTTGGATTGGCTGAGAGGAAACTATATTTATCCTTGCTTTGCCTATGGGTGAAAGTAACTAATATTTGGCACTAGTGTTCATCAGATATCTCTCAGGAATCTTTGGAACCAGAGGCAAAGCATTTGTTTGATTTCCTTTATAATGTAGTGACTAATGTGCAGTAATTAATAAGAAAGGCTTAACATTTCATTTATTGACAGAGCATTTTCATTGGCTAATGAACATTATAAAGTAGCACATTAATCTTCTTTATATAAATCTCACAGATCAATTGAAACTTGTTGTTAGCAATTTAAACCAGCAGCTTCTTATTCCAACATTATGTGTATATATATATCATGATGCGGGTTAATACATCTGTGCTTCCAAGCTTATGGCACTCCAGGGTATGTTTATCTCAGCTGTGCTTTATGGCTCACAACACCCTGGGGCATGGTGCTTCTCAGAATGCCTGTACCTCCAAGTTATGCTTTATTTTTTAAGAGACTTGTTAGAGTGGGTAATGATTGAATTTGATCAAAATTAGTCTTTTTCCACACTGTTCCCCAAAACCATTCCACGGTTTGGAGTGTTACATTCCTTGAAGACAGAATATTTTGCAAGAATGATGGCAATCATTATATAAGGGAACATCAAAGGTTCAATTTCCACGCCCCAATTTTAAGGGCTTATTCTCTGTGTGTGCATTGAAATCTAATGAATTAAAATAATAAAAAATTATATTTGACAGTATCTTGGTGGAAGCAGCCAAGAATTTGGATACTTTGCATAGCAGTCATCAATCAAGGAGCTAGTGAAATTGATTTTAGAGGCAGGGGGGCTGGTGGAATATTTCTGGAACCAGCCTTACAAAGTTCTACCATACAAGGTCTCCCTGGCTATCTGGAGATTTCCCACTTAGGGAATGGATTCCTCAAGCTCATGCCACGGAGTTGTCCTGGCCCAGTTCCCTGTGCAATTATATTATTGCTGTGCTGTTTACTGGCTCCAATCTCACTGGGGCTTTGATTTCCCCTCTTATTCCTATTTAAGGAAACAAAACCTTTGCACTAAGATGACCAGCTTCTAAAACCCTCCCCACCTTAAGTCCCCAAGTTAGTGGGAATGGAAGGGGGCATAACTTAGCAAAGCCTATGAGACCTAGGGGCAGCTCTGAGATTTTCATGGGCTTCTGCAGTATGGGACTGATATATAGCTATTGTTGAATTTGACCTTTAAATAGGGGCTAGTGCTCCCTTTTTATTAGAAATCCCTCCTTTCCCCCCTTTTCATTTAAAATAAAATATGCCTGAAAATCCCCTACTCTGTTATTGCAAAGTTGCTTCTAAATCATGTTTGCAGAACATAGGCAGTAAATGGTGCTTTTAGGAATGAGTAATTTTTATATATATATAAAATTAAAATCACAGTTCATTCATGCTCTTCTACAAGTTGATGTGATAATGCAATATCTAAATGTATTAGATTTTAATACACAAGCTTCTAAAACTGGAGCGTATCCATTAAGCCTTTGATGTTAGGCCTACAAAGCCGATTCAGGGCACAACAAAGTGAATCTAACTTAGTAGAATAGAGATTGCCTGGATGAGAAGCATGACTGAGTAAGAGAGAAGAAAAGGACTGATCTGTTCGGCTTTTAGCTTTTCACTTCAGCCACCATATAAAACGTTTGTCGTGAACTGGTCAGAACTGAACTGTTAGCTCAGACCAAACCTGGTGGCCAATGAGACAGGAAGAGAGTAGATGTGCTGACAATGGATAGACTGTGCCTTAGGACAAAACATCCCATAAGAACTTGATAGATATGGCATGTTGTGCCATGATAAAAGCAGGACTATATACAACTTGCAATTTGTGCCCTTGCTATAAGTGTAGTGACTGGTAGGGGGTCTGAGACAGCACTCTGATCTGCTGTATACAATGGCTGGGTTAGATGCCAGACAAATGAGTGGTGGGGACAGGTGGGTCTCTGTGCTTCCTGCCATGTTCATCACAGCCTAAATTCTAAAACTAAAATGGTGCCTTTAATTTTCACACACCAAACTTAACTGAGTTGAGGAGGTGCTGTAGGGGATTGTGTCTCTTGGCATACTGTGCTATCAAGGGGTTCAACACAGTGCAGTGTGACACATGTTATGCTGTATGAAAATATATTCTCCTTCTCCCCCCACCACCACAAAGAAGAGTGTGAAATAATTTTCTATAAAATACATGTAGCAACAAAACATCTCTACCTACCTCCTCAGATGTACCCCCTAGAGAAGAACCTGCTAATATTGTTCTCCATGACACCAACGCTTGGGATTAAACCACCTACCCTGCACAAAGTCAGAGTTATTTAAGGTTGGCACAAGGCAAATTGCACAGAAGTTGGATGGGCGGAAGGTAGCCTTCTTGCTCTAAGCCACAAGATCTAGTAGAGTTGCTCCTCAGCTGCTACTGTAAATTTGGATCTGTGCCTCTGCACCCCATATGGGGTATGGCAGGTGGATCTGTCTCATTTCTCATTCACTGACCCCTCTCTGGCCTCGGTCACAAACCCCTCATCAATGCTAACTTGAAAGCAGCCACCACAAATGACAGCTCCATAATTCAAAGGGATGTCACCACCCCCACAAATCCTGCCCCCTCTATTACTTTTTGCAGAGCAACAACAGTGATTTTGCTGCATGTGAGGCATGAGAGAGGTAGCAAGATTTGTCTCCTTGTAGCCAATAAATCTCTACACCCTGGGCACATACAATGATACACCTTTCATTGCAAGGGAACTGCGGCTGTTATCAACTCTTCTGTGTCCATTAATGGTAAGTGTTTGTAAGACCGTGAAAGGTACCCAGAGGTTTGTTTGATATACTCTACACACTAGTCATACTGAACGTGCTTGAAAATTGGTGAGCTCATATTAGCAGGTGAATTACACTCTGTTTTCCCTCCTTGAGAATTACAACTTAGTGAATCTTTGTTTTCTGAGAGTGGATCTGAAAAGGGGGTAGTTGTTGACTTCTCCCTTGTTAATCCATATGCGCCCCTGAGATATTGGGAAAATTGAGACACGTCAATTAAATTCAGCAGACAAAATAATATGCATATCAATCAAGAGTGTCCAAAATGTGTTTTATTGCAAGTTTTCATCAAATGTGCATGATTTTAATGATTGACACATTACAAAGACAGATGTTTTGGAGGAAAACTATATAACAGACTAAAAGATTGTGGTCTGCTTGGTGGGGAAATGTGGTTTAATTTAAAAATCATATAATTGTTATGGGAAGAGGCATATAAATCAAGCATTTTAATGTTGGCAAGATTTTTATCAGACACTCTAATCCCTTGCAATATCCCCTCTATTATCCAATAAGCATGTATAAGAAAGTCGATTTTCAGGCTGCTATTGTAAGAATAATGACAAGTTTTCCTCATTCCTTTTCATCACTGGGAAAGTTTTGCCCTATTTTTTTGACATGGGTATGAATAGGAAAAAGTGCACACAAAAAAGAAACCATCTGATCTGCCTATGAACTCATCTATATAGCACATTGCCCGCAGCATAGCTACAGTTCTTAAAGTAGCTACAAAAATCCAATTCAGATTCTTTTCCTCCCTAGCTGAGTGGATGGAAGAGTCCTCTGTCTGTCTGCCATGAATGCGAACATTTAACAAACAGCTTTCATGGAAAATATCAGTACCACCTGGTCAATTTCCATTTTTCAATTTCAATTTTTTTTCCTGCTACTCTCCAGTACATTATGCTTGCTAATTAGGGCCTGAGTTTATAAAGCTGTGTGTATGCTGGTGGGCATGGCTAGCCTTCAGTGGAGGCTGGGGGGGTTAAGTGGCTAGGGATAGAGTGAGGGGATGGTCCTTGTTTCTTTTTGTTAATCAACAGTGACCTGTTTGGCAAGCTAAGGAATAGTATTTACAGATTTTCATTTGGAAGTTGATGTTAGAACTGCATGAATAACGGTTTTCGGTTTTCTGGCAAATCTGAAAAATAAAATAAATTATATATGTTTTGTGTCAAACATTTAGGCAAATTGAAAACTGTTACAAATTACTTGAGGTTGAACAATGTTTTGTGTGACTTGACACACAATGTTTTGTTTCGATTTTGAGACTTTTTAACATGTTTTAAATTGTTTTTTATAAAATTGAAGGAAATTTCAAAATACAAATAGTTTCAAATAATAATCAATGTTCTGTTTCAACTTTTTCAGAATGAAACATTTTGATTTTTTTCTGAATATTTTGAGGGTTATGTATATGTATGAGGGATATTGGTGTGGGGTTTTTTTTTCTTTTTTTCTTTGTTTGTTTGTTTTGTGGTGGTGGGGTTTTTTTGTCTGAAACAATTCAGGAAAACTGACATGAATTCATGAAATGTTTTGATGTTGCCAAATCTCCATTCTTCTCAATCAACATTTCTCCCAGCTCTAGTGGTTGGTCAACACATCCAGCCTCAAGCCTGAGCTGACTGAAAATTACAGGAGAGAAAGAGGGCTTGAGGCCTTCATTTCTGGCTGCAGAAAAGTCCCTGGTAAGGGGGAGAGTTGAGACATTTAAAACAAATTCACAGGCTCCTAAGGTTGTAGATTTTATTTCCAAATAAAATTAGCTGTGTAATGATAGTTCTGTGATCTACCTTTTAGACAACACTGTCCCACTGTCTTCACAAAGCAGAATAGAATTACCAAAGAAAATATATGATATTGGAGTGGGAAATAATATAATTTTGTGGCAGGAAGGTCTTACATCAAGCCTTTCAATGACTGACTTCATGGGACCTGACTCTTAAATAAAGAGGTTGTGTGCCAGTTCCCTAGAATTAAAAGTGTGTCAAAAGGAAATAGCTTCTCTGAGAACAAGCTGACTGTTTTGGATAGACTAGATGCAAGCCACCAACACAGCTGCCTGTGGAGCCAGCCAATTGCTGAACTGCATGCTGTTGGAAGAATCCTGTATTTTCCATAGAGTAGCTAGCATATGGGCCTTTTGACAACCAGCTAAAACAGAGGAGGAGGAAAAATGGAATCAAAACACCGGCATGTGGCTTGTTTATATTATGGGGGAGAGGAGATCTCCAAACGCAAAAACAAAACAAAAATTAAAGTTTGAGTTGCATCTGAAAAAAAAGAGAACTTGCCAAAAAGTGGGTAATCTTCCTTAGCACTTTTACCAAAAGAACATATTCTGTATTAGGAATTCCACATTTTATTGAATGAACATTTTAGAATGTCCTTTGAGTACATAATAAAGTAGATAGGGAAACTAAAGTGATCATTGCTGTTGTACAGACATGAAAATGTACTGTTCATTCCTCCTTTAATCCTCACCTACTAGGATGATAATCATAATGGAAAAAAATAATGATAGTTTAGTCACATTCCAAAAATTTTTTTAATTATGGACAAATAGGGGAGTGGAATTATACAAGGCTGGTGTAGTAATTACCTTGAGTAATTGTTTCTGACACATGTTACAAATAGTGTAGCTGGCTGTGGACAGACCAATTCCCACTGAAGTCACTGGGAGATGGAGATAGATAATGGGCTTGCAGGATCTTGCCCAGGAAGCTGGATTTTATATTTGTATGTGTATATACAGAAATACAAATAACTGTAGATGGTGGAAGTATTTGAGATACCTGAATGTCCTTTCAAGTGGAGAAATTTGAATGGATGTCAGAACTGTAGGATGTTACATTATGGTCGTGTTTTACAAGACATATGTTTGAAAGCTTGGTTCGAAATGTGTTGAAAACATGTTGCCTTTAAAGGAAAACTCAATTTAAATGTGGATGCTGTTTAGTAAGTAGAAAGGAAACTAATTCCAAATGGGGCCAGGGGCGTCTCTTCAACATTTTTATAGATGATGTATTTTTATTTATTGTTCATACCTATTATTAAAACCAGACAATTCTTTAGTGCCTTTAATCTCAAAGGATCCCCAAACAACTCAGAGTATATACATGAAGCATCTAAATGCAGCCACTTCTGGAGTCGAGGAATGCAAATAATTGGTGGTCAGCCTTATGCACTACAGCTTGTGCAAGGGAGCCTCGGATCACTGTTCTTATGAAAAATTCCATGAATCTTTAGTGTCCACATGGAGCAGACAGGAGACAGGTATTTTTTAAAGCTTTTACAATGTATTCATCTTTTTAAAATTTGTATCAAGTTCAAATTAAACTGAATACACTACCTTATGTTCTTGCTATTTCTCTACTGGTAGGTTCAATCTCCATGGTGATCTATGTGCAAACTCATCATAAGGAGTGAGTCCAAAGAAAATGTTCAAAATATATTCTTCTGAACTGTTGGGAATGTGAGCACATAAGAATCTGTGAGTTAGCAGAGCTGTGAAAACTAAATGTCAGAGCAAGAATGAGATCACAACCTTGTGGTCTTGTTCTGAATGTATTTTTATTACAGGAGGTAAAGCTTAGCCCAAGGCCAGACTTCATTAGAAAGGGGAACAGGTCTGCCCCCTCGCCTTATAAAAATAGTTTTTTTTTCTTTTCCCCAAACATCTGAGAAATTAAAGTGGTCCTTGGTAACAATCTGGAGCTAGAGTATGATACCCTCATTCATGCAGAATGCTGCCTTACATCTTGAAATCAATGGGTCTACTCATGGAGTAGGGTACTACTTTGTGAGCATAAAGCTATTGCATTCTGCCCCTATATGATCAAATATGGTTGTAGCCTACATACCAAGGTTCTGAAAATCAAACCCTATGCATTTTTCCAGCCCTAAAAGGAAAAAGGGAACCCCAAATATTTACCAGTCTGAGTTCAGAAATGCAGAGAGAATAATTGAAAGCCAGCATTTGCCATCAGTGAGGGGGGTCTTAAATGGTTCCTTTCTCTTGCTATTGTTTTATATCCTTGAAATGTAGAGGTCAGGGAGTCAGGATTTCATGGTTCTATTCCTATCTCTGCCATTGACTTACTGTGGGACCTTGGGCAAGTCTGTTAGAGCCAAATTTTCAAACGTAGCCTCTAATTTTGGGTATCCAACTTCCAGAAACCTATATCATGATTTTTAAGATGTGCTGAAAAGGTAGCCATTGAAGTCAACAGGAGTTTCGGGGGCTCAATACCTTTGAAAAATCTTGCTCTAGGCTTGTGTGAGGCATCCAGAAACAGAATCTACAGCTGAAAACTTAGGCCTGAGCTGCTCTGTCCCATAGTTTGTCCAGCTATGAAATGGGTAGGTAAAAATATTTACCTACCTAACAGGTATATCGGTTTGTTTCTGTAAATCATTTGAGAACATTGAATGAAAAATACTATACGCTGTACAGTGAGGCAAATTTGGCCATTAATTGACCCATGAAACCCCTTTGAAGTTGCTGGATTGCACAGATATAACTGAAGGACAAAAGCTGGCCCACTAAGTGTAAAGTGTTCCTATACCTCCGCATCTAATGTGTTTGTCAGTTTGTTCCTTTTTTACATGAGGGAAAAATACTGTGATGGGTTGGATCACAGAAACCCCCTTGGGGCTGCCAACCGATGTGCCAAGACTACTTCTGCCCCTGCTTTCCTGCCCTGGCCAGGAATTCAGTGCCCTGCCTGGTTTGAGCCAGACCCGCTAACCAGCTGCAAACCCAGACCCAGGTCTGAACCACGTCCCACAAACTGCAAGCTTAAGTAAAAGCAGCTTAAGAAGTGTTCTTGT
The DNA here is from genome assembly GCF_020497125.1 of Mauremys mutica. Classification (NCBI taxonomy): domain Eukaryota; kingdom Metazoa; phylum Chordata; order Testudines; family Geoemydidae; genus Mauremys; species Mauremys mutica. Next base: position 125,754,622 of record NC_059073.1, on the reverse strand, counting down.
CTTTAACACTCAAATGCACAACTCCCAATGGGGTCCAACCCCCAAATAAAACCATTGTACCCTGTGTAAAGCTTATATGGGGTAAACTCAAATTGTTCACCCTCTATAATACTGAGAGAGAGAGATGCACAGCTGTTTGCCCCCCCCCCCCAGGTATTAATACATACTCTGGGTTAATTAATAAGTAAAAAGTGATTTTATTAAATACAGAAAGTAGGATTTAAATAGTCCCATGTAGTAACAGACAGAACCAAGTGAATTACCGAGCAAAATAAAATAGAACATGCAAATCTATGTCTAACACAGTAAGAAAACTGAATACAGATAAAACCTCACCCTCAGAGGTGTTCCAGTAAGCTTCCTTTTACAGACTAGTCTCCTTCTAGTCTGGGTCCAGCAATCACTCACCCACCCACCCCACCCCCCGTAGTTACTGTACTTTGTTCCAGTTTCTCTCAGGTATCCTCGGGGGTGGAGAGGCTATCTCTTGAGCCAGCTGAAGACTACATGGAGGGGTTTCCCAGGGGTTTAAATAGACTTTCTTTTGTGGGTGGATACCCTACTCTCCCCCTGTGTAGAATTCCAGCTACAAGATGGAGTTTTGGAGTCACATGTCCATGCATGACTCAGAACTTACAGGAAGCAGCCATGGTTCACATGCTACCTGGAATGTCCTCATGTAGACTTCTTATGTGGGTTGGAGCCTTTCAAGATCCATTGTCCGTTAAGTGCTTCTTGATTGGGCACTTAACATGCAAATTACTTTCTAAAGAAGCGGACCACATGCCTGACTAAGGCTATTTAAAATCAAACAAGTACACAGCCAATATTCATAACTTCGAATACAACAATGACACATGCATACAAATAGGATGAATATATTCAGTAGATCATGACCTTTACATACATATGTTACATGGCATATGTAGCATAAAACATATTCCAGTTATGTCGTGTATACATTAATAAGCATATTTCCATAAAGCCTCATGGGGTGCACCATCACAAATACACCCTTTGTTTTGGCTTCATACTGTTAACTTTGGGTCAGATTCTCAGGTGGTGAAAGTTGGCATAAGTCCATTGACTTCAGTGGCACTAGACTGTTTTACAGCAGTTGAGGAGCTGGTCTGTTGTTCTTTTAGGCTGGGAACTTTGGTCAAAACTTTGGGTTGCATGAGGGAGTGTGTCAGGTCTAATCACTACCCCTCTTTCCCAGGTGTCACCCTTTCTTCACATGGGTGTGGTCTGTTAGGTCTGTCTCCAGCAGAGGATTTTGTACACAGCATAGCAATAAAGTGAGAGCAGAACTCGGAGTTAATTCTGTGCAGCCCACAACAGAAAGCACTGTCTTTTCTGTGTGGGACATATATTAGCTTATCAAAGAGAAAGTTAAATGGTGACTTAAACACAGTCTATAAATATTTACAAGACAAAAAATTGATAATGGGCTCCTCAATCTAGCAGACAAAGGTATAAGAAGATCCAGTGGCTGGAAGTTGAAGCTAGACAAATTCAGACTGTAAATAAGGCACCGATTTTTAACAATGAAGGTAATTAATGACTGAACAATTTATCAGGGGTTATGGTAGATTCTCTATCACTGGAATTTTTAAATCAAGATTGGATGTTTTTATAAAAGATCGGCTTTAGTTCAAACAGGAATTAATTCAGGGAAGCCTTATCACCTATGTTATGCAGGAGGTCAGACATGATCACAATGGTCCCTTCTGGGTTCATAATCTCTGAATCTCTGACAAGTTGCAGAATGCAGCAACACATACTGAAAGGTGGCAAATGTGCATAGTAATTGTATTTTATAGTCACCTGGGAGAAATTCAGATTAATAACAATCTATCAAGAAAGCTCAGATAACTAATCAGTTAAAAAGTCTTCTGAAATCACATTTCCTTTGTTTGGCTCCTAGAAATGTTTGTGTTGCTTAAGACAACAAGGCTGAGCCTGGATTGTAAAGGGACAGGGCCATGTGATAAAACAAGCACTCTGGGAAAGCAAAACAAAGCAGTCATTTATCTCTGAGGTTGGGGTCCTTTAGCAGCAAGGGCATGGCAATAAGAAACACTTTTCACACCACATCTCCTCATGTGATTATCCACAGGGAGAGGAAAGTGGTTCCCGTTGTGCCAAAAGTCACAACATCTGTCAGCAATCCAAACACTCCTTCCCAGAAGGCTGCTGGGTTGCATTTCTTGGAAAGTCCTTGGAGTAGCTGGGGGAAAAAAGAGAAAATAAATTAATTTTATAAAAAAACTTTTATTGGAAACATCCACACAGGATATGATACACTATGCCTTGTGTTAATTTTAACCTTTTTACCCACAAGAGAAGCCTGCAGTTTGCAGACAGGAATTTACAAATGTGAATGCTAAAGGCAAGATATCAGCAAAATCTGCTCTGAACTGGCTGCTGCCACTGCTGCTGATGAAACTGGTACTTTGAGAGTTATTGAAAATATGTTCCTATATATATATATATATATATATACATTCTTCTTTTCCAGATGCCCCCTCTGTTTTGTTAGGGCCAGCTAATCCAAGAAATGCAAATCATCTGGGTTCATAACCTCAACAATTCCTGTCACATTCAAGATTCAATACTGGATCTTAAATGGTAATGTTTGTCTAAAGGTAAATGTTTTAAATATGTCCTGTCTACTTATGGATTACACACAACATTTTCCAATCTCCTTCTTCACTTGTCATGATCATACCACAGTATGTTGGATACATTTTGTACAGTCCCAGCTAATCCCTTAGTAAACTCCTCTTGAGAGACTTCTGTTATTTGTTTGGCACAGCTCATGCATTGCAAAAGAATAGAATCATACGATCATAGAACTGGAAGGGACCTCAATAGGTCATCTGATCTAATCCAGTCCCCTGCTCTCAAGGCAGGACTAAGTAATAACTAGACCATTCATAACTTGTTTCTGAAAATGGCCAATGATTAGGGCCCTACCAAATTCACGGCCATGAAAAATGTGTCACATTTCCCCCCGTGAAATCTGGTTGTTTGTGTGCTTTTACCCGATATTATACCAATTTCATAGGGGAGACCAGGGTTTCTCAAATTGGGGGTCCTGACCCAAAAGTAAGTTGCAGGGGGGTCATAAGGTTATTTTAGGGGGAATCGTGGTATTGCCACCCTTACTTCTGCACTGCCTTCAGAGCTGGATGGCTGGAGAGTGGCGGCTGTTGGCATGGCCCACCAGCTGCAGCACAGAAGTAAGAGTGGCAATGCCATAACATGCCACCCTTATTTCTGCGCTGCTGCCTTCAGAGATGGGCAGCGGGAGAGTGGCGGATGTTGGCCAGGTGGTCAGCTCTGAAGGTGGCACCCTGCCGGCAGCAGTGCAGAGGTTAGGGTGGCAATACCATATGATACCCTCCTTACTTCTGTGCTGCTGCTGGTGGCAGCTCTGCTTTCAGATCTGGGCTCCGGGTGAGCAGCTATCAATCTGTGGCCACACAGCTGTGAAGGCAGCACCGCCACCTGCAACAGTTCAAAAGTAAGGATAGCACTACCACTACCCCGCCCCCCCCCCACACACACAAACGATTACCTTGAGATTCCTCCCAACCCCACAACTCCCTTTTGGGTCAAGATCCCTACAATTACAACACTGTGAAATTTCAGATTTAAATAACTGAAATTATTAAACTTACTATTTTTAAAAGCCTGTGACCATGAATTTGACCAAAATGGGCCATGAATTAGGTAGGGACTTACCAGTGATGGAGATTCCACAACCTCAATAGGTTTTCATGCTTAACTACCCTGACACTTACTGCTGGGCATTGGACTTAATACTGTGAGTAGTCCCATGAATTTCAGTGAAACAACTCCTGACACAAGCTCTGCACCCAGTTGTACAATGGGCACACTTAAATGTTTGTTACATTTATTCTTCTGCAGAGCAATTTTTGCAGCAATCTCCCCCTACTAATCTTTTGGGCTGTCTGCCTTACTCCCACCCCAACTCTCATCCCCGCTTACTCTAGACTAATCAATAAAAGGGTCTTTTTCTTCTATTTTGATCAGTAAGTGGTGCTCATGCCCCCTTTGTTTCCAAAAAAGATCCTTTCAATCTATTGAGCTGCATCCACAGCTGGTGTAAATCAACATAGCTCCATACAAATACATTTTTACTTTCAAAGACTCTGTAGAATTCTGATCAGCTATGAGTTAAAAAAATAGAAAACAAAACATAAACCCCACAACAACAAACTAGCAATAAACCTCTTTTTCTGCCTGTAGAGAAAATAATGCAGTAATGACTGATGGCTGCTGTCTTTGTGTGGTGAGGGGATTCCCATTGGCTTTTCTTTAATTTTGTCTATGGATGCAGACATTCTCTATTTTATATTTCTCAGGCTAAAGGAACTGAAATGTTGTTGCACCAAAGGGGCCTGGTGCTGTGATGGGTCTGGAGAGATACTTGCTCTCCTCCTCCTCACCTTGCAGCTTCCTTGAAACAGGTCAGCCAAGTATTTTACAGACACTGTAATTTCCTTTGCAGCACTGTCCATTACCACACTGCCCCGTGCTTGACATCTTACTGCAGTTACTACTATACATTTGCATTGTGTCCTTTGGAGCAACCCCATATTGATCCTGAGGATCTTACCCAAGCACTGAAATAATTGAATGGACTTTGCAATGCAGCTCTGAATGTTAGTAATGTTCCCTTACAATGAATGGTCCTTTACTATATGTGCTAGCTACTTATGCTAAATAGTCTCTGCTCCACTTTGCATATTGCTGTTACACCGGGAGTACCTTTCCCAGACCTGAAGAAGAGCTCTGTGTAGCTGAAAAGCTTGTCTCTCTCACCAACAAAAGTTGGTCCAATAAAAGAGATCACCTTCCCCACCTTGTCTCTCCAGTAATGTTAATATTCATGCAAATGCTGATACAATATCAGAGAGTGTGGTGAAGTGCCCTCCACCCGTTCCTTGGCATGACATTAGCTTATAGAATCTGAATCTTTTGGACACAACAAATCCTGCATCTTGGAAGCAGGTTAGACTAAATGACCCTTGTGGTCCATTCTACCCCTGTGATTCTATGACTCTATGAATCTTGTCTTTGTGACTGAGCTGTGTGTTTCATGATGCCAGCTATAAAGCTGATGTTTACACTGCTCTTCTGCTTCAAGAAATTATTGTTACTGTTACTTTAGATTTGTGGTGTTCCACTGTAAATGTTGATGGGTCTTGTGGTAATTTTCACTTCTTATTAGTGTCAGGGCTAGACTTGATGAGTTCATTAATTGGATTTAATGCTGCTTGTTGCTGATGACATGCAAAATATTAAAGTGTGGGTTAACACCTTCCTTCGCAGATTCTAAACTGTATATGGTGAGCATTTGATTTGTTTATTGCTACTCATGTTCCTGAGACACTGCTTGCGTTAATTATTATACAGTGTGTGTGTGTATATATATATATATATATATGTGTGTGTGTGTGTGAATGTATTTAGTAATCTTTCCTGTGTTCTTTCCTGTGTTTGACTTGTTTATGTCTGTGAAGATGACCAGAGCCTGAATTTTGACAGCAAGTGCCAGATACTCATTGAAAAAGCCTAGAGGTGCTTCAGGATGCCTTGTTGTACCAGCAGCTATTTCAGTGTTCTGAGAGTAAAAGACAGCACAAACTGCCACAGCCATGAAAGCTCCCCCCGAACATCCTGCTTTCACAGCAATGTGCTAAGGGTGCCATGGATCCCAAAGGGCAATGAGGACATTAATGCAAGCAGCCCAGGGAAGGGGGACGTTAGGGTTGGGGCCAGATTTTCATTCATCTTGGGATCAGTGACAGCTGAGCACTCACGGATAACGTTGTGGGGTGCTGTAGAATACTTTGCTACACCTGCAGTCATTTCAGTGTTGTGTGACAGAGACAGCCCTTTTATCCCAACACCTCTAGCCATGTAGGCCAAGCCTGATGCTCTGACCCCCTTCCTTCATGGGGTATTTATGCTATCCAGAAGGTTCCTGTGGGGGAAGGTGACACACTACACACAGCAGGAGTTATCTTTGCCTGTTTACAGCACAGTCAGCGTTCTACGGGTAAAGGGACCTAACACTACGCAGTTCTAAGTGCGTGGACGCTGTTAAAGACTGTTGTGTGTACACTGAGCGTTTTCTTAACATTTCCCACCATTGCACCAACTGTGCATCTCCAATAGTGGGAACCCTAGTATTGACTGAGTGCTGGCATTTTTACCTCCATGTTCTCTAGCTCTGCTCAGAATTGTTTAAATAACATGGTGGTAAGAACCCCAGCAGCCACCAGCACCTTGATTATGCTAGAGCAGTGATACTCACACTGAGGTTTGCAAACCGCGAGTGGCTCTTCCATGTGTCACCTGGGGTTCTTTGCAGCACATGATAATAAAACAGTGAGATTTAATTAGCCAGTCAGGATGCTTTTACTATGTTGTTAACAAATTGTAGTTGAGAAAATAGTGCTTGGTTAGTCATTTTGCTGTGGGAAATATCTATATAACATATATAAATAGTAAATGAAACAATGAATTCACACTATTGTGGCTTTTTTGGGTAATGTTGATTGCTGATTTGGCTCCTGAACCACTGAGGTCTGAGTATGACTGTGCTTCAACCATTGCTACCAGTGGTGGAGTTGTACTAGCAACAGTGTGGGGGAAACTCTTGAGAGAGTTCCGCTCAGTTTGTGCAAGGGCTTTGAAGAAGGTATTCTGCTTTTTCAAATGCAGATTTTGCTCTTCCTATGGTGCTGTGTTCTCTGAGCCAGGAATGCAAAACCAGACTTTGAACATATATTCCTAAGGCAGCTAATGAGTCTTTTGTGCTGTGTTCCCTGTGCATACTTAGTGTGGAGAGGGAAAGGAGGGTGAGTGTCAAGAGGTGCAATTTGACGCTACAATAGTTTGAGGCCTTTTTATATGTAGACCAGCTGTTTATCGGTGTGGGTAAGGGAACAGAATACATCCTGGTCTGAGATCCTTTTTTTATGTGGCTTAGTGAGAGGGCTCGGTAGAGGTAACGTGGCTCTTTTTCTTTTTTTCTGAGTAAACCATGAAAGAGCTTTACAAGCGCTTTATATATTCCTATTGACTGCCAGTGCCTCCTTCTAAAACAATGCATTGTTGCCAGTGCATAATTTGTAACAGAAGAGGTGCTGGGGCTCAAGCAATATTTTTTACATTCATAACTGACACAGCAAGCCCAGAGGTGCCAGGGCTATGAACTGCCAGGCCCAGAGGTGCCGGAGCTCGGTCCTGGCACAAATTAAGCACCATTTTCTCTAAGGTACAGTTGAAAATTGCAATTATCCTCAATATATCTAGTGCAGGGATTGGCAACCTTTGACCCACGGCCCACCAGGGTAAGCACCCTGGCAGGCTGGGCCTGTTTGTTTACCTGCTACGTCTGCCGGTTTGGCCAATCACAGCTCTCACTGGCCGCAGTTCGCTGCTCCAGGCCAATGGGGGCTGCAAGAAGCGGCGCAGGCTGAGGGATGTGCTGGCCACCACTTCCTGCCACCCCCATTGACGTGGAGCAGTGAACCACAGCCAGTGGGAGCCGTGATTGGCCGAACCTGCGGACGTGGCAGGTAAACAAACTGGCCCGGCCCACCAGAGTGCTTACCCTGGTGGGCCACGTGCCAAAGGTTGCCGATCCCTGATCTAGTGCCACATAAGTTTGAGAGGGTCCATATCTGATGTGGAAAATACAAAGGCTAGAGCTGGTTGAGAAACACAAAGAAATTTCTCAGGAAAATGGGAAGTTTTCATTTTGAAGTGTTCAAAATCGATACACTCTTCATGTCTGCTACATTTTTACATCTAAAAAAATCATTTTTTAGCAAAAAGCATGATCAAAAAATTATCAAAATTGTTTTGTATATTGAAAACTTAGTTTTGGTAAATGGGAATTTATTATAACTTTAATATAAAAAGCATGACACTTTTTTCATAAAAAATAATTTTGAAAAATGGTCATTTAATTAAAATCTTTCCATTCACAAAATATCCATCAGGTTTCTCAGACAAAAGATGTGTAACATTCAACAAAGCACTAATATAGCAGTGTGCTGATCTAAAATGTGTATTTACTAGGGCTGTCGATTAATCACCGTTAACTCACGCGATTAACTAAAAAAATTAAGCATGAATAAAAAAATTATCACAATTTGAATCGCAGTTTAATCACACTGTTAAATGATAGAATACCAATTGAAATTTATTAAATATTTTTGATGTTTTTCTATATTTTCATATATATTGTAATCTGTGTTGTAATTGAAATCAAAGTATATATTATTATTATTACAAATATTTGCACTGTAAAAATGATGAAAAATACTATTTTTGTTTCATTCCCCTCAAACAAGTACTGTAGTGCAATCTCTTTGTTGTGAAAGTGCAATTTACAAATGTAGATTTCTTGTTACATAGCTGCACTCAAAACCAAAATAATATAAAACTTCAGCGCCTACAAGTCCACTCATTCCTCTTACTTGTTCAGCCAATCACTAAGACATACAAGTCTGTTTACATTTAGGGGAGATAATGCTTATTTACATCACCAGAAAGTGAGAACAGGCATTTGCATAGCACTTTTGTAGCCGGCAGAGCATAGTATTTACGTGCCAGATATGCTAAACATTCGTATGCCCTTTCATGCTTCAGCCACCATTCCAGAGGACATGCTTCCATGCTGATAACACTCATTTAAAAAATAATGTGTTAATTAAATTTGTGAGTGAACTTCTTGGGGAAGAATTGTATGTCCCCTACTGTTTTACCTGCATTATGCCATATATTTCATGTTATAGCAGTTTCGGATGATGACCCAGCACATGTTGTTCATTTTAAGAACACTTTCACTGCAGATTTCACAAAACGCAAAGAAGGTACCAATCTGAGATTTCTAAAGACAGCTATAGCACTCGACCCAACGTTTAATAATCTGAAGTGCCTTCCAAAATCTGAGAGGAATGAGGTGAGGAACATGCTTTTAGAAGTCTTAAAAGAGCAACAATCCAATGCGGAAACTACAGAACCCGAACCACCAAAAAAGAAAATCAACCTTCTGCTGGCGGCATCTGACTCAGATAATGAAAATGAACGTATGTCAGTCCACACTGCTTTGCATTGTTATCGAGCAGAACCCGTCATCAGCATGGATGCATATCCCCTGGAATGGTGGTTGAAGCATGAAGAGACATATGAATCTTTAGCACATCTGTCACATAAATATCTTGCGACGCTGGCTATAACAGTGCCATGTGAACACTTGTTCTCACTTTCAGGTGACATTGTAAACAAGAAGTGGGCAGCATTATCTCCTGCAAATATAAACAAACTTGTTTGTTTTAGCGATTTTTCTGAACAAGAAGTAGGACTGAGTGGACTTGCAGGATCTAAAATTTTACATTGTTTTATTTTTGAATGCAGTTATTTTTGTACATAGTTCTATATTTGTAAGTTCACCTTTTATAATAAAGAGATTGCACTACAGTACTTGCATTAGGTGAATTGAAAAATACTATTTATTTTGTTTTCTTACAGGCCAAATACTTGTAATCACAAATAAATATAACGTGAACACTGTACGCTTTGTATTCTGTGTTGTAATTGAAATCAATATATTTGAAAATGTAGAAAACATACAAAAATATTTAAATAAATGGTATTCCATTATTGTTTAATAGTGCAATTAATCACAATTAATTTTTTAATCACTTGACAGCCCTAGTATTTACCTTTTATATCTGATGGCAGTACTCACTCAGGGAAGTATAAGCTCAATTTATCCCTGGAGTCTCAATAAATGTCTCAGCAGCTGTGTGCTTTGGGTCGTCTGAACAGAAAAGAAAATAGAGACATTAATTTTATTCTTTAACATGGCCAAGACACACACTTACTGGATTGCAGTAATCAAGTAGTATACTTGACTTTGCCATGCTTGGGGGTGGAGGGAGTCTGTGTTTACCAGTAGTCTTGTGTAGAGCATCACTGCATACCGGATATTTTTCTCCTCAAACAATTTGTCATCCATTGTCTCAGCTGAAGCTAGGGTATATCATCATCAGTTTTGGGGTTTGAGTCACATATATGGAAACACAGTGACAGCCTTTAAAGATATAGCGGGAAATCATGGCCCCACTGAAGTCAGTTGATTTCTCCCATACTTTTGAGTAAAACTATGGGGCCAAACCTGTGTGTGCTAATCATTCTCCCAATGCAAAGTTAATACATGGGAGTGACTGAGTCAGTTAACTCTTTGGCAACAGAAACACATTTTGCTGTGTCTCTCCTTCTCTACTGTTTCATCTGTGAAGGTGATATCATGAAATGTCTCTACCACCTTCAGCCATTTCTATGCCTGATCCTTTCACTTAACCTTATTTGCGGTCCAGATTGGAAGCCAAAGAAACAGATTAAATTTAACCAGCACTTCAAGCAAACAATTTTAGAATACCAGTGCTAATATATTTAATTATGTATCTGGCCTTCATATAATGCCATCCCAGGTTTTCAGGAGGGTGGGTTTTGCCTTATTTTGTTTTCTGTTCACTTGCTTATGGTGATGCAAAATATTTCTTTGGATGTGCACACACATCTTAGGAGCTGTCAGCTCATTATCCTCCTACATTACCTTCAGAATTTCATCAGTTATTTCCCTGCATTGGAAACCTAGAAAGAAATTAACACATTAAACACAGTCTACTATTTTTCTATAATAGTTCATATATGTTGAAACAAAGTACGGCTTGTGGGTGCTTCTGTAAAACCTAGGGATGTAATCCTGATCCCATTGAAATCATGGCAAAACTCCCACCGATTTTAATGGGTCGGTATTTACCCCAAGTGTCAGAGTGGCACAGAAGTGTCCAGGGACCTGGGGGGGAAAATCTGAAACTGAGGCCTCTCGGTAATTTTTTTTTTTGGGAAGGGTGGGGGAAGGTCTGGAGGGGAGTTGAAGCATGAGCTCACCCCACACTCATGCTAGTGTGTGGCAGCTCCTATCCTGCAGGCCTGGGCCCACCTTTCTGCTCCAGATGTTGCTTGCAATCTGGTGTGTGGGATCACAGCACCATTCAGGTTTGGCCCAGCCATCACTCCATCAATTTGGCCTGGCAGCCCATCCCTCATGATGGAGGGGCTATTGGGCCAAACTTGAGTGGAGCTGCAACCCCACGTACCAGGTCCCAATGCTACTTAGTTTGGAGGCCATCTCAAACAGGGATCTCCGAGCAAACTGATCCTGTTGGCGTGTGCACACCCTTCCTCCCCCAGATGGCCTTGGCAGGTGTATTTACAAGCAGATCATTTCACAAGCCCTCCACCCCTGGGCTGCACTCCCTAGTACAATGGTCAGAGTGGGTGGATATGAAGGCTAGACCGGATATTGTTTTTATGCTCCTTTTGGAGAATCAACATAGCAGTCTTACTGATGCTGATACCATCTTTCCATATTGCCCACTGATAAGTAATGATGATGGTCTTGTCTAAGGCCAAGCAGCAAGTCTCTGACAGAGCTGGGAATAGGATCTAGGCCTACCAACACCTTGCCCTGTATTTTAACAACTTCCTCTCCTTACAAAGACCTTTATATCTCTACAACATTTTACTTAAAGATACAGGGCCAGCTCCTCAGCTGGCATGACAGCATAGTTCTGTTGAATTTTGATTGACACCAGCTGAGGAACTGGTTTACTTCATCTTCCCAGGACAGCTTAGTAAAGAGAGGCATAACTTCAATTCTTGTAATTGTTTATTTGCTTAAATTTGAATGAAGGGAATGCATACAAATATTCCAACGCCGTGCCAAGACAGCATTATCACAGATTTTGTCAGTTAATCTCCCATCTGTAAAGCACGCTTTGTTTGGATTATCTACAGGGCACATATTCCTCCGTGAATTTGTTTTCTGGATAATGGGAATATACTCAAGTAAATTAATTTGCAAACAGATACAGCCACTGCTGGATGAATGGATTTTCTCTTGGCACTTGAGGTGTAGCTCTGTTGGTATCTAGGCTATTGGCATACACTGAAGTGCTTAGATTGCTTGCCAGAAATCTTCCTATAATGTTGTAAGGAGATATGTGATAATTTTGTAGCTTGAATGGCAGGTTGGAAATTTATGCCCTCCAGTTTGGAGCTTAGCTAGTTTGAGGAAAAGGCAGAGCAGGGTGGCAGGGAAATTATTGTAACACAATTCTTTTAACACAACAATAGGCAGTAAGCATGTAATTCCCTGTGTTGATGTGTCCACCTAATGCTTTCACCATTTCGAAACACTGTTTCTTGTCGTTTAGTTGGTCTGCCTAGGAAAATACACAGCAAAACCACTAATGACTTAATTGTCTCTACTCAATAGCACTGGCTGTACTATGTTTTCTACCCTTAGGGAGGCTGGGAAATGCCCGCCCCTCACAGCCTGTGCCCAGGCTCCCCATAAAACAGTTGCTAAACATTTTGCTGCCCTAGGAAACTGAATGTTGCCACATAATTCACAGTTCAGACAGCTGATTTATTGGTCAAAACTGGAATGAATAAAAAGTGAGTTGAGGGGCCCAGTGATTCAGCGGGCTGTTATTCTTTGTTCTTTAACACCAAAATGAAATTCAGAGTTGAAGTGTGAAGTAGATAAAACAACAGCACAATGACAAAAAAGAAAGTAACGAAAAATACCTGATTTGAAAACCTTCGTGGGGCATAGAAGGATAAAGCACAGCCAGAGAAGGGGCTATATAAAAATGGCACCCTCTGACACATCATCTCCTTGTATGTCTTCTAGTTATAGCTACTCATTTTATGGACAAACAAAGTCATCATTTTTACTACTGTTAGCGCTGCAGAGTCACTACATCCGGTAGCAAAACAAAATGGATTCCATTCAGCGGCATAGCTCAACAACAGAATGGTCTGTTCAAATCTAAAACCCCAGTCCTGCACTGAGCGTTGTGCCAGCAGCCCCCCATACCGGCACAAAGTTCCGTGGACTTTTGGGTGGCTGCATGTGGGCGGAGCAGGTTTCAGGATTGGGGTCTAGTCAGAATCTTTGTCAGTGGTAATGGTGTAAGAGGTAGTGAGATCCGCCAATGAAAATACACAGCTTGATCTTCAGATTTCTCGTTTTGTCTCCTGGGTGTAGTCAGTTATAATATATATATATATATATATACACACATATATATATATATATATATAGACTTGTGGACTGAAAAATTGATATGGCTATTGCTGAAAAATACATGTGGAACATATTCAAAATAAATAAAAATTTAAATGTGTCTAGTCACCTCAAGTGCCAGAGGCAGAATTCTAGACTATACATTGTATCTATTAGTTGGATTTGTTTGGGGATCCAAGACTACAGCGATTTAAAAATAAATATAGGCTGATTACTCCATGCTCAGCTGTCCTAGAGATGTAAAAGAATTAGGTGATAAAAGCAGGGCTGGGGGCTCTCAGGAAAATTAGGAAAATCTATATAAATGGAACCCTGCAGTCTGAAGGTGGAAAGCCTCTGAGAAGATAGCGCCATACCCAGTAGCTAAAGAGCTGGGATGTTGCCCAAATTTGACTTCGTGTATTTTTTTTTAAAAATCCCTTGTTTGATTTTTGAGTGGGTTTAGGGCTGAGGAGTATGGGGCAAGCAGGAAATCATCAAAAGCTTAGGGGGAAAAGGTCACTTGAAGGATCAAGAGATCCATTCTATTATTGTAGGGCCCCATCTTCAGTATAGCTCTGTTGAAGTTGATGGGGATTAGGCTGATTTGCACCTGCTGATGATCTGCCCCTTATTAATTTTTATAATCATTTTTGTCTGATGCCTAATCTGAAAGGGGTGGAATGACTCAGCATGTCCTTCAGAGATCAAAGGCCCAGGTTGTATAAATAGAAGTATGCTGGGGGGACCCCACTACAACATATGCATTCTGGCAATGCAATTAAAGCATGGTTCCAATTTGCAGTGTACTAACTATGCCCTTGACCATGCTAAAGCCTTGGTTTATCCAAGGTTTTATAACAGCATTTTGGTCCCATGGACAGAATTTGTAGTGTCCATGGGACCAAAATGGTGGGGTGCCCCTACTCTTTGAAATGATTCTTGGTAATGTCATGGTTTGATTGCAAGGGACAATACCCTTGCCAGTAAACTCTATGGGCAGGTCTACTCTGCAAAGAAAAACCCACGGCTGGCCTGTGCCAGCCGACTGGGGCTCAGGCTGTGGGACTTATGGACTTGGGCTGGAGCCCGGTCTCTAGGACCCTGTGGGATGGGATGGTCCCAGAGCTCAAGCTACAGCCTGAGTCTGGAAGTCTACACAGCAATGAAACAGCCCTGCAGCCCAACCCCACAAGCCTGAGTCAGCTGGCAGAGGACAGCTGCAGGTTTTTCTTTTCTGTGTAAACCTACCCTAAGTCTGATGATGAGCCAGTGGAGTCATACTGTATGTTACTTGACAATGAATGCAGTTTCTCTAACTAAGTGGTGAAATGGGGGTGGAGTGGGGCTCTGTGGCCCAGAGACAAGGGGAAAAGTTTGTAAATATCTGAGTTACTAGAAATCAAAATACGTAGTTTTGCAAAGTTTGGTCTCTCTCTCTCCTTACCTCAGGGTTGGCAGCATTGCTACAGCCTGAGCTCCTCCACAAAGGAAAGGGACAGGGATTAGACAGGAGAGAATGACAATTTTCTGCCCAGTTGTAATTAACCCATTAGCTTACACTCCTAATTTTTTCTTGCTTTCTTGCACTTTGGCTCTAATTCTGATCTCCAGGTTGCTGGTGTTGGTAGAAACTGAATACAAATAAATGGAGTAACTCCTCTGTAAAACCCATGCAAGAGATCAGAACCAGACCTTTTTGGCTCTAATGAATACCCTTCCTCTAATTTAAGATGATGACTTCTTTTAGGGGATTCCCCTGGCGCGAGCAGCTCTGGAATCAGGGAGTAAAAAGGGCACCTCTGGATCTTCTGACTTCTCAGGGGTGTTGAGCACACCCATGCAGAAACTGAGGATATGACCCATTTGCAATTCCTGTACATCTCCCACCTACAAACATGCGCAGACACACTGGGCATCACAGTATCAAATGGAAAAAAAAAGATGATTAGGCTGAAAAGCTCTTTTCGTGCACATCCTATTCACTGCCATGAGTTTAATTGAAGTAAAGAAAAAGTAAAACTAAATGAACAATGCAACATCACCAAGATCACCCTAATGATATCTGACAACCTGCCAAAAGGCAAGGAAGAGGAAGAGGACAACAGAATGTAAAACTACACAATAAATATTGCTGATCTGTCAAAATATGCTCAGTCCCTCTGAAAAAAGATTCTGATTAGCGTAAAAGTGATGCTGTTGTGCTTTCCACGTGTGGTCTCCAGAGAGATGGGATTTGCACATGATGAGAAATAGACTAAGGTTATCTAGCTGGAGAAGGGTTAGAAGAGATGACTGAAGTGTTCAAACTTATGAAGGTCATTGTGAAACCTAATCAGTCCTGCCTTTTTCCTCTGTCCCCTGATATAAGAAAAAGGGACATTCAATCAAATTAAAGAGCTGTAATTTGGAAGAACCAATACAATTAAATATTTATTTTTATTCAACATGTATTAATCTTTGAATTCATTGCCAGAGATGGTCATCACATCAGATATTGTGGATGGAGGTTTAGAAGGGGTGGGTAGTGTTATGAACATGGGTGACATTTGTGGCAAAGCAGGCTAGAATAGTGCTGAAGGTAATTCAGTCTGGACGACTCTGCCAAGGGAGGTGGGAATTCCCCTTCCTTCTTTCCTTGTGCCACTAACTTGTAAAAAACCTCTAACTGGCATAATATTCAGTATCCCATTGTTGCCATGAACTTCCCAGCCAAGTCCTCTGCCTTGACTCCCCATTGAATACAGAGTTCATAAACTCTGTCCTAATGTTCAAAGCCCTCCATGGGATTGGCCATAGCAATTGGAGAGATGGCCTCCCCACTTCTGACGATCTCTGACCTCCCACAATAGTTACCATCCACTGGAAAGATGAAGCAGATAGCAAGAGGTTTGTGAGTGCAAGTGACACAGCTTTCACTGAAGGTGGACTGGAGATATGGAATGAACTCTCACAAGAGATATGAGAGGGAGTGACAGGACTAACCACTTTCAGAACCGAATTCAATCTTTGCCTAGCCTTCCCTCGAGAAGTTCTCTCTCTCTTTCTCTCATGCACACACTAACCTATATTAAAAAGAACCCCAAACTTTAGACTAACCAATCTATTTCAATAGGGAAGAAAAAGAGAGATGATGTAAGTTACTATTTTTAAATACTTGCAAAGCTTTGCAATATTACACGGAAGGCAGCATATATGAACCCAGATTAAATATCTGACTGAGTATAGTGCTAATTGGTATGTGTATGGAAGAGAGACTGGAAAGGATGACTGTGTGTGAGAGAGTGAGAGACAGAAGCACCATGAGGGGAGAATGGTTCTTTAGGGGAGCAGAAGGCGTGATTGGAATAAGAAAGAAGAATCATAGTAGGGGAGCGAGAGGGTAGAGAGGGGAAGGGAAAATAGAGGAAGTAGAGATAGTTAAAACAAAGCATGGAAAGAAGAAGTGGAACACCGAGAAAAAAGAAGGAAAAAAGAGGAAAAGACAATATACAATACTGTATATAGTATAAATATATAGTAAAAAGAGTAAGAAGATAAAAGGGAAAGAAAGAAAAAAGACGTTTTAAAAAATTAATAGAAATCAGTGACAATGTTAGTTAAAACATGTAAATAATATTTGCTTATATAAAATATATGTAAAGGGGGTGGGGTGAATGAGATAAATAAAATGTAGGGAGAGGTGTGTAGGGATTTCCCGTTTCTAAAAATACATCCCTTGCAGTCAAGTGGATTCTTTCTGAGATACAGATCTTCTTCCAAAGATTATAGTGAGCACAGTAAATAGAATAGGTACTTTGAGGGGGTTACTCTTTTCCTGCATTGCCTTTCAATACTCATGCCAAACATAGCAGAATTACATGACCTGAGTCATTTCTGAATGTAAAGTTTGTAGAGTGGCAAAAAGCACTGCAGACTGTGGAGGGTTAACTGGTTCTGAGAAACTGTCAGCAAGCGTCCTCTTCTGTCCATATCCTCAGTATGCAAATTAGTTCAGTGCTGGCAGTCTACACATCATTAGTGTCTGAAATAGCTTATTTATAGAGAGAGTTCCACTTTGGACCCATTTATCCAACTGCCAGCCCTTATCCAGAATTTGGGGAGTTTGGATAAAATGGGATCCAACGACAAACCATCCTTGGTTTTGGTTCTACAAAAACAAAATCCAACTGGCAAGGTTTTCCTAAACAGCCCTCATTTCTGCCTCTGTATTTACAGAATCCTGAATATGACTGCATGAGACACTCGGAGCTTTCAACAGCATCTGGAGTTACCCTTTGGTTTACATAAGTTTCCCTCCACACAAACAACACTCCACTTTGTTATAATATAATATAAAAGCCATAGAATTAGGAACAGGAGTCTGAAAAATACCCAGCATTTTTCAGCTACTAATATATAATTCTTAAAGCTGAAAAAAAAACTCACAAGGGAAAACAAACTGTGGAGCCTTATCTCTAGTGAGTATTTCTTTTAAGAACACCAATAAACATGAATCTCTAGAGGAACAGAAAGATATTGGAAAGCTTGAAAATTTGAAAAATGTAGGTAAGTTTTATATAAGCACTGATAAATTTGTGCTTGATGTTTTCCCACCTCTTAGAAGTCTTTCCTTTTTTATATAGTGTATCTTGGAACCAATGCATGTTTACAGCGGGGTGAAATTTCAGAACCTGTATCAGAATTTTTTCCCTACAAAATTACACACATTTTTCACATCCCCAATATTTCATGTGTTTGCAAAAATACGTGGGTGTAAAGTGGTAAAACTTTGCATGATTTTGCAGTGGATACAATTTTGCCCCGAACTGAAATGAAAAATAGGCCCATTTGGGTGGAAAATGGTCTCATTTTACCATGAACATTTCCCAATAATGGAACCAATTTCAATTTGCAGCAAAATGAGAAAACAGTCATGTTTTGAATTTTGTTGCAAAAAATGCCATACTCCTCTACTTACAATAAATGTCATGCTTCTGACTGAGTCCCTGATCCTCTATTAGAACTATTACTTACTGTTTGTATTGCAGTGGTGCCTAGGAACCCCAGTCATGGATCAGGGCCCAGTTGTGCTAGATGTTGTACAAACACAGGATCCATGTGGGCATACTGCTGCACCTGCACCAATCCCATTGAGATCAGCGGAACTCTGCCTGGGCACAGCAGGCCACCTGCACACTATCAATTGCAGGATCAGGGCCATAAGCTTCTCATTAAATGTCTTATGCTCTGATTTTCAATTATGATTGATACCTTTTTCCATTTATTTCTTGATTTTTTTCTTCCTCGTTCCCTCCCACCAGGGTGAAGTGTTCTAACCCTGTCTTCTAAACCCAACAAGACTTGAGGATAGGGCAACACATTCTGAGTGAATTAACCCCTTGTCCATCCCTGTGGATAAAGCTCACTGGGAAATTTATAGATGAATATTCTAGGTGAAATCATGACTCCATCGGAGTCCATGGCAAAAATCCTACTGAGTTTGATGGGGCTACACTTTCATTCTTGTTTCTACTACCCACAGATATTACAGCTTGCGCCTTGATTCTTGCAGACCTGAAAAGTATAGGTCATGTTTTGAAAAGTCAGTTCTCTGTGCTTTATGTGCACTTTGGGAATGTGGCAAAACTCATTCTGAGCAATATAAACATGCTAATCTAGTCTTGTATTATTCTGTTAATGGAAACAAGTAGTCTATCATCCTAGTCCAGGTTTTGGAGAAGATTCAGAATCTTCAGAGTAGGAAATTGGCATTTTGGGCTATACCTCCAATCCTGCTGTTAAGAGTTTGTGAATATCCTCATGGTAAAATGGAGACTATTGTTACAATCGAAAGCTAAAATCCACTGATTCCTGCTCCTGAAGCCTTTGTATCTCTATCTCTATCCACTCCATCACATGCAGAGACAATTTCTCAACTCACTGACCTGGTTTCATATCTTAAGTTCCCCTCCTTTATATTTAGATCTCTTGGCTGCATGGCTTATTCATAAGCACTCAGCTTTTTATAAATCAAATTTTAACTGATTTGGTAACTCTCTCTTGCATACACACAAACACACAGATCTATGTCACACACAAAAAATACCTTAATTTAAAGAATAATAAGATTGCACAGTCAAGCACTGAAAAGTTAGGAATTTAGATTACTCCTGCAATGTTAATTTGGCCTCCTTATGAATGTGCATTGTGATATGGTCTTTAATTCCATGATCATATGCTATTTTTTCCATTGCACTTTTGCCTCATTAGTGTACAGGACAGACTAGGACTGTGTAGTGAAGGAGGTAGTGGTCTGCAGAACCTGTCTCAATTGTTGTAGAAGTTGGAAGGGGACTAATGAAGGAGGCAGGGGATTGCAGGAGGAGAAGTGATGGTCTTGTGGTTAAGACTGTTGAATGCTGCCTAGGAGAATTGGGTTCTAGCCCTGTTTCTGCCACAGCATTCTTATGTGATGATGGGCAAATCACTTAAACAGAACATTTCTCAGGTGATTGCTAATTGTGTTCATCATTTTCTTGGTGTCTGTTTTGGTACAGGGGGTCTGATTTACAGAAATGTTAAGCTCTCACATCTGCAACTGTAGTCAGCTGTGTTTTTAACATATAAAGTACTATATAATGCAAAGTGCCTCCATTTCCTATCTGTAAAATGGGGATAAGAGCCTTTCATTGCATGGGGTTTTAGTTACAGTAAATTAATGACTATCTGATAAGTAGCTGATGAGCACCATAGAAAAACCAATGAGGAAATCAACAAGTTTCTCTTCAGAGCAGGGTTTGAATAGTGTGAAGTAAACAAGGCCTGGGCACCACACATTGAACAATGAGAATAAAACAAAGTATTGAATAGCTGCTCACTAAGTGAAGAGAAGAAGAAATGGGTAGGAGGGACTTCCTGAGTCATCCAGCCAGCTCATTGGGCAAAAAGGGGACAGAACAAAAGGTGGGGACCATGCAGTCAAATACAGAGGGCCTAATTGGTGCTATGTCACTGCAGAGGGCATGGAAGCCTGTCAAATTATAGATGAGGAATGGCATAGAGTTATTACTACTAACTTTTCACAGCACTGAAACTGCTTTGCCAACCGTTTCTAGAGACCCCTTTTGCTTAGGACTCTCTCTCTCACCTTTTAGTTCTGTTGGATCTTTCTGCTGCTGTTGACTCTATGGCCAGGAACATTCTGTCAGATTGCTTTTTGAATCATGGAGATCTGACATTGTTCTTGAAGGGTTTGAATTTCATTCTTCTCAATCAAATTCTTGAAAGTTTGTTTTCAGGAATGCATTTGCTAGTATTATTTAGACTTTTGGGGATGTTCCTTGATTTTCCATCTCGAATCCCATGCTGTTTAACAACTCCTGATGCTTCTTTTGAGGATTATTTTCAGTCTCTGTGCTTTGTGTCAGGGCTATGCACTGATCTATTTCTCTCTCACAAATCAGACAACCTGAGTGACACAGACTCTGGCCCCATATCTCTCAGCAGAGACCTTACAAAGGTCACATACAAAAATTAAATTTGAATATCAACACAATCCAGTGTGTTTTTTTCTGAGCCAAAGTAACTGATGATATATTGTCATCTTCTTAGCACTTATCAGCTAAGGATCTCAAAGTACTTACAAGCATTAACTAATTCATCTTTGAAACATCCCTAAAGTAAGGATTAAAGCGATCATTTCACCCACCACTGAAATTTGACTATTTCTAGTGGGAGCATCACAACCATTCAACAGAGCACAGATATACTACATAGTAGTAGATTAGGGGCGCAAGTGAAAAAGAATATGCTATCCAGTTGAAGTTAACATTTTCACAACTGCACTGTAGGTCAGGTTTTTCTCTGCAGCAGAGCACAGTAGAGTGTTACTTTAGGTCAGTGGTTCTCAACCTATGTCCCAGTCAACACGCAGCTGCGGCCCATGTGACATCCTCAGGGCCATACAGATAGCATATATATTGTGTGGATGCAGCCTATATAACACAGAGGGAGCTGCATATGTCCCCAGAATTGTAAATAGGTTGTGAAGCATTGTTTTACGTTGATTCTTCAAAGTGACGTGATTGGGAAGAAGGGGAGTCAGGGGATTTTTCAGAGCCTTTCATTTTTAGGCTGCTAGTTCTAATCCAGGCCTAGGTTTCTAGTGACTGAAAGTTGTTACTATCTTATGGCTGTTGGATGGGGGAGTGAAATGAGTTTGGTCTCAGTCCAATGTCTGGTGAAGTGCACCCCTCACAAAACTACAACCCAACCGAGACTACCTGTTGTCATCACTGACATTCTCAACCAAGATCTCCAAGTCTAGGTAAGCATAGAAAATGAGCTGTCCTCCTCATTCCAGAAGTGGATATCCAGGTTAAGGATTGGGCATATTGGCAGGGCAGTGTGAGGAAACTTGCACTGTCATTACCTGTGCTGTTCCTTTTAAAGCTGGTTTAGATATTAGATTCCATGTCTCTATGACCTGAAAGTTTGATTATTGTAATTGTTTGCTTGACGCCTTGCAAAATTGATCAGCAGGTTCTAATTTATTCAAAATGCAGCTGCTACAGTAGGTTTCTGGCTAATATTTGTCCTAGGCAGCACCTCACAATTGGCTGTTGGTAGCATCCCTTGTTTAAGATCCTTCTAAGCACTTATATGGTCCCCATTACAATAGTATCTGAGCATCTCATAAACGTTAATGTAGTGATCCTCGCAACACCCCTATGAGGGAACTGTTGTTATTCCTATTTTACAGAGACACACTAGGGGACTCACCATACAGGAAGTTGTTGGCAGAACAGGGAATTGAACCCACATTTCCAGCTAGCACCATCGTTTCTCTCTCTTCTCATGCTCATTTATGTTCTAGTGGGTTCTGTAGGTAGTAGTTCTTTAGAAACTATATATCAGTTCTAGGTGGGAAGTATGGTAGTTGTTTGGCCATAGTGAAGAGCAAGATTTTGGAAAATTCACTGAATACTCTTGACCAAGACTTTGAACCAACTAGAACTGACCTACCCTAAATTCCATTTGAGGTTTTATTTAAGAGTCACTGCATTCTGGGACAGCACTTTAGGGGAAGTGGGATTGGTTAGCCCTGTGTAGATATCTAGCCACAGAAAGATATATTTAACAAGGCTGCTGATGGTTCATATTAGTGCTGAGGTCTAATTATACTAATTTAAGGTTCTTAACAATCAATGATAAAGCGTATAGGTGGGATTTTCTCCCTCATTCTCTTAGAAAAGCTCCAGCTCCTCAGCTATTTACTAAGACCTATTTGCATCCCTAACCCAGACAGCTATTGTCTTCCTCTGTCAATTACTTTGTGCACTATACTTGCTAAGCATGAATGCCCTAATTTTACAGCTCGGCCTGCAGCCAGCAACACAGTCAAGTAGAACCAACTAGACCATTGGCCTCATTTTCAGAGGTGATGAGCACCAGCCGCTCCCACTGACTTCAGCTGATACTAGCAGTGCTGGGAATTTCTGAAAATCAGACTGTCTTTTAAGAAATCATGACAAAGACCCTTGAGCTGCAGTGCTATTGCTGGAAGACAAATAGAAACTACCATTTCTCTCTTCAAATCATATCTTTGTGTGTGTGTGTGTGTGTGTTGTATTTTTTGCCTTTTCACTGAATGCCCAGCATGGGAATTGTGCATACATGTGTCACTATCAGAAAGGTGAAATGTGCTTATTTCACTGGTTTCTTAGTTTGTAATACAAACTGTCTTGTCCAGTATTCATAAAGAATTTTGAGATACAGGTTCACTGATATTCTGCATCTTTTACAAATGTAAAGCTGTATGATCTAGTAGTCTTGCTTTTACACTTTGTAGTCAAAGCTTATTATTCACATGTACAAAAATATATCTGAATATATTTCCAAAATTAGTATTTTTCAAAATGATCTCATTGAAATCAGTGGGAGTTTTGCCATTGACATCAGTTGGAATATTAGACTCTATGGTTCAAACCCTGAAATGGAGTATGAATCGGAGTTGCTCCATGGAAATAAATACAACTATAACATTCCAGGGTGCAATCCAGACCAATGAGGGGTTGTGTCACTACTTGCCCTACAACTTGGAGTGCCTCACAATGTTTTGCTGCTGTAGTTCCCAACCTGGGGTTTGCATGCAGGTCACACCCCTAGTTTCTATGTATAGCCACAGCCCTGGTCCAGCAGCCTTGGTTACTACTTGCAGGGTGATCCTAACACAGTCCCAATCCTAGATTTCCCCCAAAGAACATGTGTTTTGCACTGTCCAGCCCCCTCCTGGGCAGTCCAGCTATATTAGCTCAGTTCCCCCTCTAAGGGGGTTGTAACAGTGTGGCACCCACCTCTTGCAAGCACACATTCAGGTCAGATGTGTCTGCCATCTTTAAATATTCCCAGTGCTGGTATCCGGCTGTACCCCAGGCCTTCCTCCCTGGAGGCAATGGTTTCACCCTCTGGGTCCCTTCTGGCCCCAGCTCTCCAGCTGGGCCTCTTGACAATTCAGTTCTCCTTCCAGGGGTTTACAGCTGTCTGACTATAGGCCAGTTCCCAGTGGTCTATGTGGGGAACCTGGGCCCACCTACTACTCTGGTCCCAGTCCAGGGACCCTAAGTATAGAAACTACATGCCACTACGTCCTTTTAATTACACTGCTTTCAGTTTCCTGGGCCCCGCAGCCCCAGCCTTTGCCAAAACATCAAGGCTCATCTAAGTTCAGGCCCAGCAGCCAGCCAGGGGCTCTTCCTTCCTGCCCTGGTCCTGCCCACACTGAGTTGTCCACGGTGATGCAGTTCCCTTTGGCTAGCCAGGATTACCCTCTGTACTCCTCTAGCTCCAGCGAAGAACTGACTGTCTCTGTAGCTCCTTTTATATGGCCCTCCTGGGCCCTGCTTGGCCGCTCTCTGCAGCCACTCTAGGCTGTTTGGAGTTCTCGTCTACTGCTCCTTTCCTGGGACAGGTATGGTAGGACACTGAGGCCTCCAGCAAGGGGCCTCTGGGCCTAGTCCACCCCGTTACAGGAATCAACATACAACAGTCTGCTGCCTTAAGTGAATTTACCCAAACATTTCACAACACTGGATTCATTTTAATTAAAGAATAAAATAAGTTTATTTAACTATAAAGAGAGAGATTTTTAAGTGCGTACAAGTATAAGGCATTAAAGTCAGAAATGGTTACAAGAGTAAAAAAAGATAAAACACTTCCTAAATTTAACAAACTAAACTAGGGTTAAGGTAAAGTCCCTTACCCTATGGTTTCAAAACATTGCTGACCAAATTCTCAGGCCACTGAAAGTACAACAGCTGTTTCTTTTGTCGTCTTAGGTGAGAAGAGAGAGATGGACAGGGAGAGAAAACTTGGGGTGTGTTTGCCCCTCACTTTTATAGTCCAGGCCCCTTTGGATATGCATTTTTCTGATGGTTACCCCTCAAAGAAAAGTTTATTCCAACAGTAAAAAGGTGATATGGTGTCTGGTGGTGAAAGAAGTGCCATGTTGTTTCTTCTCATCTCTGTTAGCTCAAATGTGGATTTTCCTTGTCTTCTGTCTTCCTGCTCTCACTGTCTGAGGAGACTTTTTATAACTTATATGCAAACTCAGGTAAATACATATTCTTTTGTTTAAGACATGCTTGACCAGTTCTGCCTAATCAGGGCGATGTGGGCTTGAACATGTGTTACCAATATCATTTAGAAGGAATTCATAACTTTACCTATAATGTTGCTACACACATTTCATTGTGTTATTGACCAGTAAGTTATTAGTGCTCAAATGATACTTCTCAAGGCATATTTTGTACAAAGATTATTACAATGGTGTGTAGGATGTGAATACAGAGGTACATTCTGTCACAACAGCTATTCTGATTTTAAACCTGCTGAGGTTCAGGTCCATATGTGTTGATTCCTTGATGGCCTAATAATTACAAAACTTACCTTTAAAAATCGAATGAGCCCATTTTCAGAGAATTTGAGTACTTTGAATAATGCTACTTTGGTTAAGCCATTCAAATAAAATAACGTATGTTAGGATGTGATTACCACTGAGGCTTTTTTTAAGAATACGCTTTATGAAATATGATGCTGAATTATACTTACCCGCATAGCATTTTGAAGATAGCATGCTAATTAATTCTCACAATGCCCTTTTAGATAAGGTTGTCATACCTATTTTACAGATGGGTAAACTTGGTCACAAGAGGTTCTGGTTTGCCCAAAGTCACACAGTGAGTTAGTGTCAGAGGTGAGAGTAGAACTCAGGAGTTCACAGTCTCACTGCCTACCAGATAAGATTTGACTATATTAGCAAAAAGTAGATAATGATTCATTTTAAGAAAAAAAACCCTATATATACTATTTAAAATAATTTATCCGTTTTATTAATCCGTACCATAAATACAAAACTTGTACCTTGCACAGCTGTGACTTTTAGTAGTAGTTCACATCCAGTAGTAATGTATCTAACTTACACTTTTTATAATTAAAAAATGAATAGGGTGCAATTTATTAATAGAAACTGCAGAAATTAGGTTTCATTGGATTAATATGTAACCTACTGAAGAGTGCATATTACAAGTCCCCCTCTGTACCCAATTTGTGGAGGTGAGTCTGTTACACCTCTACGTAAAGAGCCTTTGCTGTATAGTTCAAGCTGTAGCAGCTTATGCCTTTTACTTTTGGATATTCACAATTCAATCCCTGGTATGTCAGCCAAGATGGTAGCCCTCAGAAATGCACTGATCTTCATCTTCATTGTCTAGGAACATTTCCATTCAGATCTGTAAATTTGATCACAATAGCAAATTAGTTTGGTAGCTTAGAATAGTCTCTGAACCTTTCTACACCCCATCAATGGTCCAGTCTAGCATCTATTGAGTTCAAGGAATGCTGGATCAGGCTCATAACCACCGCAGAATGTGTTTGGTAATGAATTCATTTGCAAGTCTTTACTCAAGAGCATAATAGATTTGGAATAACCATACCACCTTAAAGTGAACCAGTAGAGCTGTATGGGTATGCACAAATTTTGCCAGCAGTTGACCTGATCCAGTAAGGAGTTTCCATGGGATATGTGGGTACTTGGCCCCCTGTGGGATCAAGCTTTTAACCTGCCTCTGACCACAGAAACTAGTCTTCTACTTCAGTGGTTCTCAACTGGAGGTGGGGCTATGCAGAGGTCTTCCAGGGGGTACATCAACTCATCTAGATATTTGCCTAGTGTTATAACAGGCCACATAAAAAGCACTAGCAAAGTCAGTACAAATTAAAATTTCCTACAGACAATGACTTCTTTATCCTGCTCTATATACTATACACTGATATGTAAGTACAATATTTATATTCCAATTGATTTATTTTATAATTATATGGTAAAAATGAGAAAGTAAGCAATTTCAGTAATAATGTGCTGGGACACTTTTGTATTTTTATGTCTGATGTTGTAAGCAAGTAGATTTTAAGTGAGGTGAAACTTGAGGGTACGCCAGGCAAATCAGACTCCTGAAAGGGGTACCCTAGTCTGGAAAGGTTGAGAACCACTGCTCTACTTAGCTGAATAATGAGTTCACACAGATTCTGAAATGCAAAAGAAGATACTGTGAAAGGGAAAGTCAGTGTATCTCAGATAGAATGTTGCTACAGAGATAACAAGGGAAGCTGAAGGAAAGATGTAGGATAGTTTATAAAAAATAAATAAATAAAATTAACCACTGAATAGAAAAAGGAACTTCCCCTGTCCCGCGCACACACAAAATATACATGATAGCTGTAGTCTGTTCTAACCTCTATCTCTGCAAGGAGGGATCTAATAACTCACTTTTGGCTGTACCAGTCATGAGTTATCACTCTGCTCATTCATGAAGATGAAAGTAAATGTCATCACAGCACTTGGCCATCACGCATTTTGCAATTCTGTGTGCGTATGAATAAACTGTGTTATTAAATTACTTTAAAAAGCTTCACATAAATTACCACTGAGGATGTATTTTCTTAGTAAATTAGAATTTGTAGTACCATGAGTGTTAATCATTAGTTTGTAAGTGGTTATCCATATCTTCGCTATTCATTGATGCAAATAAGCCAAAAAGAAATAGTAAACTATAGATTATCATTCTTCGAGAGAAGTAAAAACATACATGCATCCGACGAAGTGGGTATTCACCCACGAAAGCTCATGCTCCAAAATGTCTGTTAGTCTATAAGGTGCCACAGGACTCTTTGCTGCTTTTACAGATCCAGACTAACACGGCTACCCCTCTGATACTTAAATCCCAGTTGTTCTTCTACAGCACAGTCATTGCAGAAGTGCTCTCTTTCCTGCAAAAATGAAACTATTAGATCATTAAACATGGTTGATAGTCTGATACCAATATTACAGTACAATGTAGTATAGTACCGATACCCACAAAATTGGTTGTTACAGAATGGATGACTGGTTTGCTAGAGCTTTAGCATATTCAGAGTTTGCCTCGGATTATTAAATGAAGAGTGAGTTGATTTAAAAAAAACCCGGTTTATATAATGCATATGTAGTTGCTCCATCTGTAGTTATATACAAATGCAGAGGACAGAGGTATAAAAATGCTTTACATTTGATAAAATAGAATGACAACTATATATTGATTCCTGTGTATACCGTAATTCAAAAAGACAATCCTCCACTATATGTAAAACAATTTTTCTATTATTGAACTTAACACTTACAGTATTATACTCCAATCAGTCACAATAGTATGGAGCTGGTGGAGAAAGGTCTTTTTTCCCCCATGGAAAATGCCACGTTTTCACACACAACCCAAATGTTTATGGTTTTCTGCCCAAAAGTTTTCAGGTTATAGGTTTTCAGTGAAAACTCAGTTTTCCTCAGAAGGAAATCACTTTTTGCTTTAAAAAAAACATTTTGTTGTAAATACAGCTCAGTCAAAAAACAGTTGTAATTAAAAATGTTTGACCTTCCCTACACAGCAGCAAACATAAGTTTTAGTGTCATTTAGTTAACTTGGAAGATAACTTATACCTTTATTATGTATTTATCAATCATGTTCATTACAGTCATGCCTTTGGACCAACCAAGATGGGGGCCACATTGTGTGAGGTACTGTACAAATACAGAGTAGTAGACAATCCCTGCCCTAGAAAGTTTACAGTCTAAATAGACCAGACAGAAACATAAGTGGCTGGTTACTCTCTGTAGTTTTACTTCAAGGCCACATTCCAAGAACAGGGAGGGAACAATCTGGGTCCTAGTTTCCCCAGAGTGGGTTGTATCCTTATGATGGGGTGTACCAGACCCTCTGAGGCCCCCTGCTGGAGACCTTGTGGTCCTGCCTCACCCCACCCCAGAAAAGGGCAGTGGAAAGTAGAGACACAGCCAATCAGGCTCCAGCAGACTAGTATAAGAGAGCAGCAGGTCCAGTGTGAGATCAGTTCCTTCCTGGAGCTGGAGGAGGCTGGCTGGCTGGCTGGCTGGCTGGCTGGCTGGCTGGCTGGCTGGCTGGCTGGCTGAGGGAGCTGCAGGACATTGGACAGGGCAGTGCTGGCGAAAGCAAGGGAGAGCGAGAAGGACCTCTGGGACTTATTGCTGTGACTCCATCAGGACAAGGCACTGAGGTAAGGGTGAAGAAGGTATGGGGCCACGGGGAAGTGGCCCAGGGAATTAGAGCAGTGGCATGACTTCGATAAAGGGACACTTCCCTTCAACTCCCCATTAGTGACTAAGAGAAAGTGGCCTGGACTTTGAGGCACCCCAGAAGAGGAACTGAACTCTTTAGTGGCCTAGCAGGAGAACTGGGGCCTGAAATGCCCAGAAAGGGTGAGGACATTGCCTCCGGGGGGAACCCTGGAGTACAGCTTGATACCAAGGCTGAGACCATTGATAGACTGCGGGACTAATTAAGGACCTAAGCCCAAGGAGGGCTACAGGGAAAGTAAGTGCAGGCCTGCACACACTCAACCAGGGGGCACTTGCAAGAGGTGAGTGCACCCTACTACAGTCCTGTACACTGGTCTGGGTCTGGTGGTAGTGGGGATGTGGGGAGTGGTCTGGCAGGGCCCCATTTTACCCAGTGCAGCAGTCCCTAATTTAGCTGCTTCTGCAGCTACTGCTATCAGGTGGAACTTCTGGCCAGTTCCTCTCAGCGATTGTTCCCTAAGACCAAATCACCATATATTTTTCCAACTAAGGAAGATGGTGGACCCACTCAAATAGGTCATTCCCCTTTTATAGTGATTACCTGGTCTGATTATATTACTTAGGCTTAAAACAGGTATACTACTAGAACCAGTAATACCTCTAGAACCAGGATGAACTTTTCAATTCACCCACTGTAGGTTCTTCCCTTAGGAGATAATGTTCTGTAATAAGTGTTTAAATTGTGCACCAATATCAAGCCATAAAAATTGGAACAAATTAACAAAAATAATTATTTCTAATTTTGACACATTACAATACAGTAAATGCAATAAAGACTGTAAAATGCCCATAGAGATTTTATGCATATAAAGCCTTAAATTGCACTGTATGATCTCTAACATATGGGTACTGTTAATCTGCTTGATCCTGCATCTGTCGAAGTCAAGGGCAAAACTCCCATTGACTACAATAAAACAGAATCAAGGTCCATTTCTAGTACTGTTTTAGTAATTAGCCACAGCATCTGAAAAGTTGTAGGTGGAAAGCAAACATTTTGCTCTAGTCTATCAAGAGAATAAGGTACCTAGAGTATCTGTCCCTGATGTTCAAGTGCAAATTGTATAGCAATTCATGTTTTTCCATCTGAAACAGCTTATTTAATCACGCTGGAAGTATTTGCACTGTCATATTTGCATCCCCTTTGCTGTTTTCTTGCCTTTGCAGCTTCTTCCTCACTGACAAATGTAAGAAGCTGAGTTTCTGTTGTATGAGAACCACTTCCTTTCTGAGGTTACTTTATGCACAAATGAAATTGCACTGCTCAGTGTGTTAGACTCTGTGGTTCAATCTGTCAGAGTATAGGCAGAAGTTAAATGAATAGAGTCATTCTGTGTGGGTGTGTAAGAAATACATATATTAAAAACTTGTAAGTTTAATGCAGTAAAATATCCATTCCCAACAGAGAGATGTTAGTCTTCATAATACAAAGACTGCAGTTCATGAGGCATCATGCTATATCAGTGCAATCGTGCTCAAGAGATTACTTTTTTCAAGTAAGCCAGTACATATGGGGTTTTAAAAATCATTTAATCTTGATTTAACTCTGCTCCTTCTGAAGTCAGATGGCCAACTATTTTCCATAAAATGTTTTTTCAACAGAAATTTTGTTTTTTGTTGAATGGGAAATTCTTGCACAAAATGTTAGGGTTTTTATCAAAATCCCCAAAAACCTGTTGCTACTTGAAAACCAAAATTTTTCATCCACAATGGTTCAATTTTCTGCAGCCAAAAGCTGAAAAATCCTCAGTTTGGGTGTTTTAAATTTTTCAATTAACATTTTTTCTTTAACTTTTTCCATTTTTAATAAAAATGAAAACTTTTTTCATTATTTTTTCCCTAGAAAATAATTCCCCAGCAGCTTTAGCTTTAAGATTTACATCACTAGGAGCAGAGCTAGGCCAATTCTGAACAATTCTGAAAACGCCATCCCAAATGTAGCTCTGGTTTTCTAAGATAGACACTCTGAGGAGCTAAGCAGGAGGAGGTTGTCCAAGGTATAAATGTCTACATAGTATATCAAATTGTGAACAAGTTATGATATGCTGCAATTTCTTAATTACTTTTATTAATAGAT
Organism: Mauremys mutica; assembly: GCF_020497125.1. Classification (NCBI taxonomy): domain Eukaryota; kingdom Metazoa; phylum Chordata; order Testudines; family Geoemydidae; genus Mauremys; species Mauremys mutica. Next base: position 125,723,671 of record NC_059073.1, on the reverse strand, counting down.
ATTGCACTCAACAAGCTAGCTAAATATATTCAATTAATATTTACAAATCCATAAATTAATAAATTATATTCATGCCAGTAACATCAGGATCCGTGACTTCTTGTGTCTGTTTTTTGGAATGAAGAAAAAGTCGTACTTTAATTGTCTGTCCTGTCTTTCCTTTCCATTGCAAGTGATCATCCTTTGCAAGGCTTCCTGTGTAGTCGGCACTGAGCAGCATAGGTCCACAACAAAACATGACAGTTTTATGTAGTGGAGGATGCTACAGTGCATGGTGTCTCCTCCATCTACCACCATTGTCTCTCTCACTGCTATACCAATTTGGAGGTATAAATTAAATAAATTAAATGCTTTGACGTGATCTGTGGTCTTCTGAATACTTACTGTATTTTACCTTCTAGTACAGCACAATTTAATTTAAATGGCAGTAGATCATTTTTGTTAAGTTAATTAGGGTTCAAGCAGTAATTGTTCATATATATATATATGGTATAGCTGTTATCTTCATGAGTGGGCAGAGGAGTGAGTAAGGTGCCTTCTTCCCCACCCCTCCACCTGGGGGGGAGGTGAACTCTGCAGATGCACCTCTGAACTCTGGGTCTGCACTGACCAAGGACAGCAACTGTGAGTGGGTTGCAGAGAAGAGATGGGCATGTTAAAGGGACTTTTGGTTGCTGGACTTAAGAACCTGAGGGAAAAGGACACTGCCCATCTTACTCGGGGGTTGGGTCTTTTGCTCACTGTTTATGTTTATGAACCCTGTTTGCGATGTTTTCCCACATTAATGCCAAATTGCTTCCCCCTTTTTATTAAAAGTTTCTTTGCTATACTCAGACTCTGTGCTTGTGGGAGGGGAAATATTGCTTCTTTGAGATGCCCAGGGTGGTGTGTAATTGTCCCAGATCCCAGAGCTAGGTGGGAGCTCGAGACAATTTTGTGTTGAATTATTGAAAAGGAACCCCTAGATACAGAACCTGACCCTTGTTACTGCCAACACTGGCTGGCAGACGGGTTACAGTTACACTGTACTGTAGATCAATAAATGTTACATGAAACAACATAAAATAGTGGTAAAATATAATATCAGATTTCCCATAGTAACCAGTTAATAGCAATAGACTCTCATGATCTAAATTCATAGGTCCATGTCTTTTCCATATGAAGGACATTTTCATCGGGGGTGGGGTGGGGGGACTCCTCCTTCCAAAATAGGGACTTTATACTCTTTTTCTGTACCACTGTCTTCTGTTCTGTTCCTTGTCCTCTTCCTGAAGAGACTTTCCAAGGTCTCAACTTGTCCCCTCCCTGTTGGATCTCTGGCTCTCTTATTTTCTGTCATCCCTCAGCCAGTAGACATCCTCCTCCCTCGCTTCTCTTTGGTGACTGGAACTTGCAAGTGTTCAACCTTTCATAACTCCGCTGCAGGAATCAGGCTTTTTCTCAGCTGCAGTCCTTTAGCAGAAGCTCTCTAATTCAGATAGCATAGTCTTGCTGAGCCTTAACATGCCTCTCTGGCTCTCTCTAGCTGCAAAGTGGATCTTCGGAAAATCTTTCCTGAAGCTTTCCTGATCTGAGGCTATTTTCACTAGGCCCTTTCAGCTTGGAAAGGGGGATCAGTAATAAAGGCTCCCTGTGAAGACATAACACAGGTATCTCTATGTCAAAGCTGGATTCCTTCTCTCAAAGCGGAGCTTCCCTCTCTTACATGACAGAAGCAGAGAACTACCCAACTCTCCCTCCTGCTTCCTGATATTCACACAATATGGTTTCCTGATTGCTTTTGAGATGGAACAATCTGACTGGCTGGGAAGGAGGTTGTCAACTTTCCCTGGAATCTGATTGTTTGTGTCAGGAAGGGACCATGCTGAGCATCAAACATCATCGTATCAGCTCTGAAGTTGCAGCAGCTCATCCTTCTGCAGATGGAATGACAGTAATGGCTTTTTCAGAATCCATTACAGTTTTCTCTACCAACATCTAGCTAGCTCCCAATATAGCTTACCTCATAGCAGTTCTTTCTTTCCTTTCTCTTTCTTTCTTCAAAGTATCTACAGAATACACTTAATGATGGGAAGATAATTCTTAATCTTATTTATGGGAGCTGATCAATAATTTTCCATTAACATGCAGTTTCAGCAAAATCAAAACTTTCTATGTGGAAAATTTTGAATTTGCCGTAATATTTTGATTTTTCTGTTGGGGAAAATCTAAATATTTTATTTTGGGATGGTCCAACCCAAATTGAAATGTTTTGTTAAACCAAATCAAAACAATTCATGGTGCATCAGTTCAGCATTGAATGATGGTCTCCTCTCTGGTTGAACTGCTGCAGAGCATCATTGGAGTCCCATGACCATGGTGCATTACAGGAGGTGTCAGGTGGTCCACAGAGGAGAATGAGGTTATGAGACACCCAAACTATAACTCCAATAAGTCACTGTATCAACTCAGGTGCATATATTACAATGTCCAACCAAACATTTTGACATTTCCAAATCCAGGGATTTTTGGAACTTTTCATGCCATGAAAATATTTTATTAGTTTGACTTTTTATCCCAATTTGGGATGAAAATAAATGTCTAAATATCAGAATTTTACATGAGTTGTAAATTCCAAATTTTGACCAGCTCTATTATGTATTTGTATTACAATGGAAATGAAAGGCCCGGAGACTGAGGTTCCATTGAACTAGGCACTGTTCAAACACATAATAACAGTCATTCCCTCCTTACTCAGCTGTGTGGCTAGAACTGGGGTCCTTGTTAGATATTATACTTGAATAATTTTGAAAGAAGATTCATGATGAATTTTGCACAGACATTATTTTTACTACAGATATGTGACTTACATTTGTAGTACTGTTGAATACTCTTGTCACATTCAGGTTTGCCTCAGTAAGTGGTGTCAGAACTGTTTGAATGTATATGACAGGTTGACAGGTGAATTTATTTCTGTGCTTTATTGTTATGTCTTTTCATTTATGGGATATCATTTTCAAAGTTGTTTCTGTATTTCTTCATCATACAAAGTAAGATTTCATTTTTGAATGCGACAATTGCATCTACACTGGTGGAAGATGCTCTTTCAAAATGTAAAACCAAGTGTGGATGGGTGCATGTAGATGGCACTGATTGATGTATGACCTTTTCAACAAATTTGGGTGCTGTGCATTGGCAATAAATTTGCCAGACAAATTTTGATTGTTCTCATCAGTGGATTTATTTAGTTATGCTACATAAGTAAGTTGTTTTTCTTGACACTAAGGTTGCTCAAGTGCATTTCTCATTGGCACAGTCACCACACATCAGTGGACTCACCAGTTTAGTCAACAATAACATCCACAGCATCCTCAGTTCACATGTGTTATCATCCATAAATCATGGAATTCAAATATGCTCACAGACTTTTTTCTACCACAAACTAATTTTTAATTCCAACATATGACTAATCACTATGCAGACATCTAATATCTTACTATTGGACTCAAATGCACAACCTTAACCTATGTGCAGCTCAAAATGGGCTTAGCAGACTGGAGAATCCAGCTCTAGAAATGTAATCATGTCACTGCCAGAATTCTTGGCAATAATGAGTAATTCAGCACAAAAAACAATCACAAAATAAAGGGAGCATCACCTACAAATGACCTCTCTGAAGAAGAACTTCCCACTGTCCAAGTTGCTAGGAAAATAGTTACAGAAATTACATCAAATTGTACAGTAAAGCTGCAAGCAAGGTTCAGTAGACTGGAAGAAAGAACTGGACAGAAAACTAATCTATTGAGCACATATAATGACCTGACCAATGGCAGGGAAGAAATGGAACAGAGGATTTCAAAGGTAGGGGATAGTGCTAAGCAGAAAGATAATAAAGAGGCAAATTGGAACAGCACATTGGATTTCTCATTGAAAAAACAGAGGACCTTGAAAATGGAAGACACAACAAATACATTCACGTTACCATGCTTCCAGGTGCTACAGAGAGCAAGCACCCTCATGGCATTGTCTGAATCCTGGCTTCCCAAAACCTTGTGTGTAACTAGAAAGATGAAAAAATGTCAGGATTGGTAGGCTTCATATGATTGGTGCTTCCCTCTTCAATCACGCTCATGAAGCTAATGCCTGATGATGGCCGGTTTCAGCATTTCCCTGACCTCCTATTGGTGGCTGCCTAAGCAATTACAGATGTGAATGAAGGGGATACCTGAATTCTTATTTTTTCCCAAAATTATTCAACTAGAATTAATAAAAGAATAAGTGAATTCACGGATAGCCCCAAGTAGCTTTATAAGTTTAGATTTATCCTGTTCTGCCCTTTTACCCTATGAAGATGTTCCACAAGGACCAAACACTCATCTTCTCTGCAAAACGGCAAGACTTTTATAGATGATGGGCCACATCCTCAGCTGATTTCAGTGGAGTTGTGCCATTTTACACCAGCTAATGATCTGGACAGATGATGATATAGCAAGTGATCTATGAACATTTTAGTCTCAGGGGGCTATGTAAAGAGTATAATCCAAATGAGGAACAGGGCTGTTGTATAATAAATCTTTACCTTTAAATGTGAGAATGAACCTTTCAGCATTTTACCATATCAGTTTTGGGACCAGGTATGCAAAGGCAGAAAGTGACCCATGTTTCTGAAAATAAATGTTGCTCTTTTAGCTCTGTTTTATTTTATTTTATTTCAGAATTTAGTGCTGAATGTGCAAAAAGTGGTTCCTTTCATTTGAGTTTCACCATCTCATTCGCACAGAATTTTGAGGAAGTGTAAGATTTGTATTCTGGAAGAACATTGCAAGATTGTCAAAAGTAACTAATGATTTTGGGTGACTCAGTTTGTGATTCCCCAACTTGAGATACCTTAAATAAGTGTGATTATTTTTTTCCAAAAATGCTGCACACCTGCTCTTGAAAATTACAGTGTTAAAATATCTCAGTAGGAGTTTCTTTGTTTGCTTCAGTGAGAGCAAAACAGGCCTTATTTGTGTAAAGTAGACATTTGCTACATGCTTAGAAATTAGGATAAAAGTGTTCACAATGGAGTCAAGTAAACAGTGTGAATGCCCACATCTCAGATTATGGGCTCTAGAAGGGATATTGATGGATTTAGTAGATTTTTCAATAGAACTCCATAGATCACTGTCTGGATTGCTAGGAATTCCTAAAGTTGTGTATTTGCCAACACGTTTCAGCTGAAAAGACTGTATAAACTAATAATTGAAAACTGTGCTGTATAATTGTACAAGTACCAGATAGTGGGGAGAAGGAGACTAATGAGAACTGTTCTGAAAAGTTTCACTTCTCCTTTTGGTCTGAAATTGCTCAGATTTGTTTGGCCTTCAAGGAGTGCCACAAGGCCTTTGTTTATTAAGGCTCTCTGAGGGGAACAGTTCAGTGTTCGGGAGTGAAGCTTGGTTTGGCTGGCGGAGTTTCATAGTTTGTTAGCTAATGGTGTTGTGTGGCTGATAAGCATTGATTTGGCTTTTGTAGTCTTGTAAATGCCTCTGGAGGTTATCAGAAGCATTCTATTATAGACATTTAATTTATTAAATATTAAATATAAAAGGGAACTATCAGAAGGGTAGAAACATCATGAGGATGAAAGACCTGAGAGGTGGTGAGAGAGAATCCCCAGTAAGTCATTTCAGACTTAAGCAATGTAGAATCCAACATTGTCTGCAATTATAGGAACAGAAAGACACAAATTAATAGGTATTGAGTTCCTTCGTTTTCCTTGCAGGTAAATCATTGATTATTGCTCTGTTATTTACTGACAGTGACATTGTGTAGATGCTAACAGAAGGCTACCGGTACATGCCTCCTTTTGCTTCTGTCTTTTGCAAGTGGGATTATCCATATTTAAATGCAATTTATATGGTTATTAATTTACATGCAAAGCAGACACAAAGGTTAAGCCACTATATTTTCAAAGAGTCTCACGTAGTTGTAAAGCGTGTGATGCTGGAAGTCACTGTAAAACATTAAGGTAGCTATCTCAGTGTCAAACCCTAGAGGACACCTGGCACAGGTAGTTTTACCTCAGTGTAGCTAGTTAAGGTCAAACCTATACCTCACACTAGGGGTCGACCTTGAGTAGCTACAATGAAGTACAAGCTCCAGTGCCTTGTCTCTAACATACTCTTACACTGAGCTATCTCAGTGTTCTGGGGTTTTTTTGCAGTGCTTTGAAAATTTAAGGGTAACTACAGTGATGAAGATGAAAGAAATGGGATTTGTTTATTGTAAATTCTTGAGATGAAATTCAATCTACATCTGATGGTGTTTCTTGTAAAACAGAGGTTAGTCTGAATCACAGTATTCAGATATCAACCTGAGACTTCTCAAAATCAGGATGTTGGATTAGCAGCATCTGTGTTGTAAAGACTTCATTTTTGCCCATCAAAAGTATGCACCTCTGTTCTTATATACTATGTCAGTTTAAGTTACTGTTTGTTTTTCTTGTGAAATAAGCTCCAAGGCAAAATATCTTAGTGCCACAAAAACCTATACCTGACTTAAGACTAGAATCTGATATCGCTGTTCACATTGTACTTCACTGTGCAGTAGACCCATTAAAGAATATGGAAAAGCTTGTGCAGTAAGGCACTGCTCATTCTGATTATCGGTATCAGAATCTGACTCAGGGCTCATCTCTTTTAAGGTAAAAGTCACCAATACTTGCATTATGTTCTGGCAGAACTCGTATGAAGCAATCTCCTGATAACCAGTTCATGACCCAGGTCATTAAGACTGTGAAAATGTAGGTTCTATAGATCTGAAGACATTGGGCACAGTTCAGTTCCCAATATTACTCTTAACTTGTTTAACTATCTGTGGGCTTTAATGACTGAATCAATGTGTTGCAGGAAAGACATCAAGTTTTTAAAAGAGTGCTGTATTATAGTTAATGTGCAATGCTTTTCCTCTTCTGTCAGCACAGTTATGATGATTTCTTTCAATGATTTAGTCAGGAGCAAAATGTTTTCAGCTATGGGGTTGTTTATGTAAGGAATAATAAAATTCACTCATAATTTATATAGAGAGATGAAGTATTTGTATAAAAGTGTGTGTTTCTGAATGAATACAGATACTGCATGTTTTGTAAGAAGGATCTATAAAAGGCTCTGGTATTTGGATTTCTGATATTTTATAAATGAAAATATCTATAATTGCTCGTAATAAATGATTTTTTTGCTGAATTTTCTTTTTTAAACAATTTCTATATTGACTCTCGGAAAAGGAAACTAGTAAGGGGAATCTGACATACAAGCAGTGTTTGGACTCAATCATAATATAATTTATTACGATAAAAGCTAAACTGGAATACCAGTTGTCACTGGCTTCTTGTGCATATGTAAATACACTTTTTCCCTCAGGGTCAAGCCACAGTCTGTTCCAGGAGAGCATACCGAGACAGTGTGTGATTCACCTATCATTGTAACTAGGGGGGAATTATGTAGAAAATTAGAATACCTGGCAGAGAGTTCAGTTCTGAAAAGCGTAAGCACACAATGTGTCAGATAGGCTAAAGTCTCCTTCTGTTCATTCGTATGGAATAAACATCAGAATAACCTGCAGGTAAGTGGATTTCTCTGCCAGCCAAGAATAGGTCTAGGATATAGTCCTATTGTTGTTGTTCACTATTCCAGATGACCAGTGATACTGATGTTGTTAGTAATCTGTGTTGAGCAGCAGCACTACTGTATGTCAGATGCACTATAAATCCAGACATTTGCAAAGTGATGATGGTGATGTTCCAAGTGAATTTTTGCCTACCATATAATTTCATAAATCAATAAACCCCAATCTATTACATTCATCAGATCATCCAATAACCTAGTTAATTTGCAAAACATTACATGAAAAAAGCATTGCTACTTGCTCACATAATAAAAGTAATGATAATGGTTCCCCTGATTCTAGCAATTCTAGCTAGGCCTCTGGAAGACATTTTTACCTAGATCAGAGATTCTCAAACTATAGGGCGGCACAGGGGAGGTGTGCCTGCTTTTTTTGGTCTGGAGCATAGTGCTGTCGGAGTTATCCAATGCATCCGCAATGGCTCTGAGCCTGCACCAATTAGCTGCATCACCGTGTGCAGGATTTGCATAGCCTTTCCCTGTGCACAGTTGTGCGGAGAGCCTGATCTTGCAGGGCAGGGAGCAAGGTTTGCCCTTTAGTCACTCACAGAAAAGATATGGGAGGAGGCAGCCTGCCCAAGGCCAGGCTACAGATAGAGGGCAGAGCCCCTCCCCAGAGTTAGAGATGTCATGCCCCTGCCCTGGGTAATGGTGCTCGGGCCACCGCTGCTTGGCTGAGGCTGTAACATGAAAAGCCCTGGGACCGCAGCTTTTCATGTTACAGCCTCAGCCAAGCAGTGGTGGCAGCATGTGGGTAGCCATGGAGTGGCAGACTCAGGTGAGGCAGGTAGATGCCAGCAACCCTGGACTGATCCCTAATAGGGAGTTCTAGGCCATTGTGCAGTAGATGCAAATGCTGCTGCTCGCCAGGGAGACATGGGAGCATGGCTATACCCAAGCCATGGTCAGCTCCTTTGCCCATGAGGTGCTGCTCTTGCCACACAGCTGGCAGCCTCATAGCACAGGGTGCCTCCCTCCAACACCACCCTCGCCAGGCAACTCATCTTTTTCCCATGCCATGCCTCCTCACGGTGGAACAAAGCAACCAGCTATGAGAGATCATACAAGGGGTGTGGAAGCAGAACCATGATGCCCTGGCCACACTAGTAGGGGTGGTCCTGCAGCCCCAAATGGAGGAGGAGATGCAAATATGCCGCTTCATGGAGAAGATGGTCTGTGAGGTCTTCTAGCCCCAGTAGGTAGCCAATAGGTCATATCAGGATGTTGGATTAGCAGCATCTGTGTTGTAAAGACTTCATTTTTGCCCATCAAAAGTATGCACCTCTGTTCTTATATACTATGCCAGTTTAAGTTACTGTTTGTTTTTCTTGTGAAATAAGCTCCAAGGCAAAATATCTTAGTGCCACAAAAACCTATACCTGACTTAAGACTAGAACGAGAGAACAGGAGGTCACTGGCATTTGCTTATTCTCGTGACAGAAATCTGATATAAATGTCGTCAATGAAAAAGATATTTGGCCACAGATAATATCAGTTTTAAAAACAGAGAGCCAGATCCTGAGGCATAGGACGGCCTCTTTGTACCACACTGCCAGCAGATTCTGCTTGAAAAGCTGGCATTTCCCACCATGGGAGAATCACCCAAGTACATAAGGGTATCCTCCAAAGGCAAAGAGTCAGTGTTCATGCTGCTATGTCACCCTTTCCCAGCTGCTGGTGTATGTGGTTTGGCTGGAGCCTCTCCATGCCTCATTGATTCCTAGCTGACGTTTTGCTCCTGGGTTTGTTACATTATAAATTAGATTAGCCAAGCAGAGACCAGTCTTTACGGTACATATACTCTCCCACTCTTGAGTTGCACTGTAGTTGGGTCAGACCTCAGGATGTGACGCACATGCTACTCAGTGAGTAACAGATGACTGTATTTTCATTTGGAATTAAAAGTCCAATGGCTCTTTATAGCTTTACTGCTCTGGAGATCAACTATGTGACTGAAATGTCTCTACAGCCGCTGCATGAGAGAACTCTGAGATAAAACTACATCTGCCTGGTTAGTCGGTAAGCAGAGAGCCACACTGGTTATTAATGAACTTCCATAAATCCAGATATATAATGCTGAACTCAAGGGGTCTATGATACCTGTGCCCACATGATACATTCTGGCCTCAGAGCTGTAGAGGACTTGAAAATGGGAATTCTATATCTATGAGCAACATAGACATGACATGAAGGGCCAAATCCTGAGGCCTTGACACAGTTTTTACTCAACTGTTGTAAAGGCTAAGGAAAAATTGATCCAGGGTGTCAGGATTTACCTCTTCTTGAGCCCTGTGCTATAATTTGAATAGTATAATGGTCAGATCTCAATAACTATAAATGCAGAGATGTTATAAACTGGAATATGTATAGCAGGCCTTTATATACATGATGCTGTTTTGTAAATAGACAAACTTCAGATTAAACAACTAGCTTTTGTTTTACTTGAGGAAGGATGGTCATGTGGTAGAATAAATATCAGGAGATTTGAGTTCAATTCCTGGCATCACAAACTGCAACATTGGTAAATTACATAATCTCTCTTGTCTCAATTCAGTAAATTGCTTAAACACATGTTTAATTTTAAGCATCTGAGTAGTTTCATAGAAGTCAAGATCTCTGAACTTCATCTCAGTATCTCTAAAATGGGGACAATAATACTTAATTTCTCTAATCCTTAGTCTGTTTTTTCTATTTATTCCCATTCTTCAAAATCTTACAATATAATCTTACAATATGTGTGTTTAGGTCCCAGTCTCTGTTGGGGCCTCTGGGCACTAACATAATCTAAAAAAGTAAATAATTATAGCTTGAAAACCTCCAATCTTTTTTTAAATAACAATGAGCTTTACTTACTGCCTACTTTAAAAATATTCCTTCTCATCAAGGTTCAAATGAACTTTCTATACAAAGAATTAAGATTGTGAAAAAATGTGAGGGAACATGTACAGTATCCAAGCAGAAATATAAACTATATCGGGGTCGGCAACCTTTCAGAAGTGGTGTGTCAAGTCTTCATTTATTCACTCTAATTTAACGTTTTGCATGCCAGGAATACATTTTAATGTTTTTAGAAGGTCTCTTTCTATAAGTCTATAATATATAACTAAACTATTGTTTGTATGTAAAGTAAATAAGTTTTTTAAAATGTTTAAGAAGCTTCATTTAAAATTAAATTAAAATGCAGAGCCCCCCAGACCAGTGTCCAGGACCTGGGCAGTGTGAGTGCCACTGAAAATCAGCTCGCATGCCACCTTCGGCACGTGTGCCATAGCTTGACTACCCCTGAGCTATATTATTGACAGGATGTTTTCCTGTGCATCAAGAAAAGAAATGTAAACCCAGCAAGCGAATTATAAATATTTCAATTTGTAACTAATAAAGCATGACACCTATTTATATTTACAGCAGTTTCTCACATCAAATGATTTACTTGGTTGAGGGCAAAATAGTGTTTGCAGAGTTGTTTGTTAAGCAGTAGTTTAAGAAAGTTGCCTTGGCAGCAGAGAATGTGCTAATTTTTACTTGCTCTTCATTTTCATAAGGAATATATTTTAGATGACTTTTCTTCTGACTCCACTTATATTGAGTATCAAAACTCAAGAGCAAAGGAAAGTAAACTAGAAATACAAAGGAGCAAATTTACAGAAATTCAGCAGATGGGGGGGGTGGGGTTTGGAAAAAATCTCCCAAAGATAACCACAGATATGTGCAGAAAATCTCTTGAGATTTGTATTATCCCTACATATGGGGATTGCTATACTTCTGCACACTCTGCTTCTGTGGATAATGCTTCTTTTTATATGTCTTGGGTACCTCAGCTAACATTAATCAGCAGGCTCCATTTACTTCTATGGAGCTAAGCCAGTTTACATCAGTTGAAGATCTTTTGAGTGTAATGTAAATACTATCAGAAACATCTATAGTCCTTTTATACATACACAAGGAGAATAGACCCTGAAATACTGTACCAAGCAATAGTTTTATTGAATGTAATATGTACATTACAAGAATGAAACACTATGCATATATAGATAAATGGATTAAACTCTGGGAATATAATTAAAACGGGGGCAGGGAGAGGATCTTTGAAACTGGTAGAAATGTATGCCGTTAACCTATGTATGGGGAGGTTGGTGGACACTGTGGTTGTGAACAAAAAATGTCTCAGGCATAGGAAAAGCCTTCATCTCCTCCTCCCATTCTTTGCAGCTAGGCCATTCATCCAACATCAGCTTTGGTGGTACCACAATAAAATTTGTTACCTCTTCCAGAAGCCTAGTACTATGAAGCTGGTGAGGTGGAAGAGGATCAAAAGCTTTTGTTATTGATCAACTACCAGAAAAAGGAGTGTGCTAACATTTCAGTTAAGAAAACCAAGCTCCCAAAACACATGTAATCCAGATCTTCAACCAATAGAAATCAGCAGAGCTTCACTGAGGGCAATGGAGTTATGCTCTAGTTCAAACAAGAATTAATTCAGGGAAGTCCTCTGGCCTGTGTTGTGCAGGAGGTCATACTGGAGGATCACAATTTGTCCTTCTGGCTTAATAATCTGACTCTACACCAGAAGAGGATCTGGCTCATGTATGTGTTATGATTTATCCATAGTCCATGTCCTTCCTTGCCTTTTCCCCTTCCTGTTAAATCCATATTTGTTTGTTATGATAATCAGTTAGGCTTCCTTACTTGAAAAACTTTAAATCCATCTTGTATGTGTCTTCTGTGGCATGTCTAATACACATTGGAACACTTTAGAAGATGTGTTTTCCACAGCCAGCATCTTTATTTCCCATACCACATGATATTTCATGTCTGATTCAGGAAAGCCACAGGTTAACACTACATAGTAGAAGAAATTTCTGAAGTAGCATTATACCTGTGATGGGTTGACCATTTCGGTCTTGCAACTTCAAGTCGGTAGCCCCAGCTGGTCAAATTCTCAAAATTCTGTTTCTTTGTGGGTTTTTTTTTTAAGTACCCAGGTGCAGAATACAACTGCCTCTGTTTAATAAAAAAACATGTCCATAATCAACACTTTACCTGCATTAAAGCCAATATCGCTTCAAAGTGTTCCAAACTTGCTTGGCAGTTAGTTTGTGTGCAGCAGCCAGTTAGAGAGGTCACCTGACTAGAATAGTTTCAGAGAACATTCAAAGCTTTATGGGTGGAGTCCCATGACAACATGTTGTCCCACAGACAACATTACAAGTGGTTGTATGCCATCTGTGGTCATTGAAGGTGCGTAGAGGATAGGAAGACAGAGGAGTTGATTAACAAGATGGAACCAATATCCAGTGAACTATTTAAATCTTAGATGCCTAGCATTGCCCAGATTGTAATTATTAATAATAATAAATAGCTTTTTTACAATGCTTTTCTCAGAGGTGAAAGTAAGCCGATACGGTACGGTATGGCGTACCGACAAGAGCCAGTACACCGTGTTGGACTGGACCGGCTTCGGCAGTGATTTAAAGGGCCCAGGGCTCCACCCGCTTCAGGGAGCCCTGGACCCTTTAAAGCACCAGCCAGGCTCAGGTGGGAATTTAAAGGGCCTGGCGCTCTGGCCGCTGCGGGGGTCCCTGGGCCCTTTAAATCCCTGCCGGAGCTCCGGCAGCTGGGTTCAGGTGAGGATTTAAAGGGCCCAGAGCTCCAGCCACTGCGGGAAGCCCCAGGCCTTTAAAGCGCCGCCAGAGCTCTGGCAGCCTGGCTCCCACAATGATTTAAAGGGCCAGGAGCTCTGCAATGGCTGGAGCCCCGGGCCCTTTAATTTGCACCTGAGCCCCGGGGCTCCCAGCTGCCTCTGCAGCTGGTAGCTCTGGGGTGATTTAAAGGCACTGGGGCTCCCAGCCACAGCCGGAGCCCAGGCCCTTTAAATCTTGAAAGGCCACGCCTCTTCTGGTTGAGGACACGCCCCCGCTCAGGACTCTGGCGTACCGGTATGTCCTTTAAGTCCCTTTCACCCCTTGCTTTTCCATTCAAGGATCTCAGAATGTTTCAAATGTAAATACACTTTTTTACTAGGACATTTTGTTAGATCTGTATAAGAAGTGTTTTTCCTGTCTCATGAATACTTTTGAGAATTCAGACTATTTTCACATCTCGAATCAAGATAAAGTTGAAATCTCCAGAATATTAATGAATGGAAAAAACAATATATATATTTTTTTTGTTTTAGGTCAAGCAAAACATTTTGTTTCAATAATTTCAAAATGTTTTGTTATGATTTCACCCTTCTTTCTTGCTTTAACCTTTTTTTTTCCAGTCTAATTAGCTTAAATTTTGAAACCAAAAGTCATTTTGTAACAGAGAACTGGAATTTTTCTTTAGAAAATGTCAAAACCTTTTTCCCCTAACATTTTCGTTAGGAAATTCACTGATCAGGATCCTGATTCATCAAAAGCAGCAAAGAGTCCTATGGCAGCTTATAGACTAACAGACGTATTGGAGCATGAGCTTTCATGGGTGAATACCCACTTCATCGGATGCCACAGGACTCTTTGCTGCTTTTACAGATCCAGACTAACACGGCTACCCCTCTGATACTTGATTTATCAAGTGTTTCGGTTTTGATAAATTATTATTATGCATTGTTAATAGTACCTAGGACCCCCAGTCATAGGCCAGGAGGGATCCCTTTGTGTTAGTGCTGTACCAAAACAGAAGAGGGTCCCTGCCCCCAAACAGTTTAGTCATTCTTATTCCATACAGATCTATAAACAGTCAGCAACTTGCCAGTCATTTGCTAGACTATATAATCTACAATCTCTGACTATTTTAAATGTGGGCTGACTATTTTAAATGTGCCCTCCAAATCAACCACTTTCTTCTTAGGTGTGCTGAGCCACAGAATCCTAAATATTTTCTGCATGCTGAGAGTCTAATATTTGCTGAATGAAGCCTAGTAAGTGTAATGCAATTATATGAGAGAGAACTTCTACTGAACTTTGTAAACTCTGATAATAAATCCAATATTAGATAACATATACAACTTCATGCTACAGTGCATATGCCAACCACTAACTCACAGGGTTAGGAAGCAAGTTCACATATGAACATATTATTCCATAATTGTCTTGCACCTTCTTCTGAAGCACCTGTCACTAGCCACTGTCTGAGATAAGATACTAGATGAGATGGACCATTGATCTGATCTGAGACAGCAACTCCTTTGTAAAGACACACTTGTATCTTACCAGTGTTTTCTTGACTGCTGCTACTACTACATTAACCACGTTCAGTGGTGCACAATTGTACTGTACCCTCATATACATCTGGACTAGCAAATAATTGTGTAAACAGTTCAAGCTGCACCCGCATGCTGACAGACTACCTTCAGGTACATCTACACTACGAGCTCGGGGTGTGATTCCCAGTTTGTGTATGCATACTCACACTAGCTCTCATCTGAGCTAGTACTCTAAAAATAGTAGTGTAGCTGCAATAGTGCAGGCAGCAGCAGCAGTGGCATGGACTAACTGCCCCGAGTACAAACCTGCTTAAATCCAGTGGGTATGTATTATAGGGGGCTAGCTTGTGCTGCCACAGCTGGCTCTGCTACTATTTTGAGCACGCTAGCTCAGGTGAGAGCTAGTGATAATATGTCTGTATGAGCTGGGAATCACACCCCTAGCGCCAAGTCTAGATGTAGACTTAATGGGTATGTACAGAGAGCTTACTATGTAAATATGGTTTTTGGTACTTATTGACATTGAAATGGTAGTCACTGAGGTAGGCAACTGGAGAATTCCTGAAAAGGTGCTGTACAAAACCAGTTTAATCCTCATTCATCAGGACTGACTGAAAGTAGTGTAAACAAAGATGAACAAAGGGCTATAAAGTGAGTAAAGATAAGGAACTTTTTGTGTCCAGGTTTTATAGCTGATGGAAAGAGTTCATCAAACAACTCCTTGACACCAGTTATTCTGACGCCTTTTTCTCTGGTAGCAATGCACACAGAGAATAACACTCAGGGAATAATCATTAAACATAAAGGTCTGTGTGGCTCTTCATAATGCAATACATTTCTACAGGACAGGGCTGTTTACAACTGAGAAACAGCTAACTACAGTACTCAGAGCATACTCGTTTTAGTCTCATTTTATAAAAAAAAAAGCTAGGTTCAGCCTTCTAGCTGTGTCAAGATGCTGATTCAAAAACCATGAAGCAGAAAAGCTAAGGGATTTTTCCCCCTTAAAATGGCCTCTAAAATTATAGTAAAACTTTCAGCACCTCTAATTTCAAGTGGCCAAGATTCTTCAGCTAAGTTTAGAGATGGGCAGAAAACTAAGATTTCTGAGTGCAGACTACACTGGGTTATATAAATTGGATGCTTAGGTATCTAACTGCCTGGGTTGGGCTCTAAAAATTGGGGTTTTGTCCATGTAAAATATTAGAGCCAAGTTCTCCCCAAGTTTTAGATGATAAAAAGTTGGATGCCCAACAACTTAGCTGTGGAAAATTCACTGCAATTTTAGGAGCTGTAAGTAGAGCCCTTAGAGAACTTGTCCCAAAGGTGTCAGAGTGTGTGCGTAGACTATATGCACAAAACAGGAGAACTGCACATGCAGCTACAAGTTACGAACACAGTTTTTCCTTTTTTCTTATGAGTAAAAACATTTCAAAAGGGCTTAAGTGACAAAGCCTAAATCCCACTTACAAAAGTGAATTAGGCACGTATGAGCCAAAGTCTCATTGAAAGTCTGTGACTTATGCTTCTAAATCACTGTTGAAAAAAGGACTTCTGCTTCTGAACCCCTGAGGTGCTTTTGAGACACGTACCTAACTTTATGAAAGTTCAGTCATAAAAATCCCAAACAAATTTTGAATTACAGTGTATTTAGGACACACCAATAAATCCACAGAATCTGACTTAAAAGTATTGCTTCCACTATACAAGAGGGGAAAGCACATAAAAAGATATGGAGGCCAAAGATTGTTGAGCTTTGTAATTTTCATAAACAACCTTACTTTAAAATCAATATGTAACCAGTGGAGAGACTTTAGGACAGTACTAATAATGCACAATAAAATAGCTGAAAGAGTTAGTACTCCAGCAGCAGTGTTCTTTATCAGATGCAATCTCCCTTGACACCAAAGGTCAGATTTATGAAAGATTTTATTCGAGTTGTCCTTGCCCCAGCCCACATGCTCAAATCTGCTTTGACAGAATTGGACAAAATACATTCCAAGGAAGTACTAACATTCAGTCTGGGATTTACTTGATAATGTCTCCAGGTGAAAAATGTTAGCTAACAAATTTGATTCTAACATCCAACAAGGAAGTTATTCCATTATTCATTTAGAAAAAAAGAATAACCTAATGGGACCTCTCTGTGACCACACAAAATTGAATCTGGTTGTGGCCTGATTGTTTCCTGCATCCATGTCACAGATAGAGTTGGCTGGGAAATGATTTTCCCCTCCTGAGAAAATTTTCTAGAATTTTCTTGAATTGAGACAGAATCAAAATCTCCAAAAATTTTGCAAACCTAAAATAACAATTATCCAGTCTTCTTTTTCCATTCTTCAGTCTCCTAATCAATTTTGTCCACTTATCTCATTTAAAAAACAAAATTAAATACACTAAAAATGTTGAAGCCTTCAAGATGTACTATTACCTAACCTTGTGTTTCTACTCTGTCACCTTTGTTTTCTCCTGGGCAGCCTCAAACCCATTATGTTTTATAGCCCCTTGTTACAGTTTGTCCTTATTTAGACATCAGTCCATATTCAATGGGTTTATTCACAGTGCATTAAGTTTACCACATGCATAAGTCTTTGCAGGATCAGGGCCTCACACTGTAAACAAATAGTTGCTATATTTTATTTTATGTTTTACAGTGCTCAGCATAATAAGGCCAACAATCATGATTGGGGGTGCTGGGTTAGTACAAATAATGATCATCAGCACAACAACTAGTAAAAACAATAGCTTCAGAAAATAATTCATGGGAAATAAATTGGTTATGAAACCTGCTTTGCGTTTGTATTTTATTTTGTTGTAATATCTATTGCTGAAGGCCAGCACTAGCTACATGCATTATTTAAGTCCCACTCAAACACTCAAAATAGGATTTAGCATAATTTCGCTCTCAGCATGCTTCTAACAGTATCCATATTTCTTTGGATTGGCAATCGGTATATATCTGTAAACATTATTTATTGTTCTTGCTATTATTACTTGTTAAACTAAGCTCTCCGGATGGGTGATCTTATCTCTCTAATCCTTTTCCCACCTCATCCCATCATCTTTCATTTGTGATGCCTTCTTATCATTAGAACTATGTAATTGGGTTTTTTTAAGTTAACTGGCCGTTCTAAAAAAATGTGTTGGGTCAACTTGAAACCAATTTTTTAAAAAAATTCAAGGAGTTAAAAAGTTGAAATAATTTTTGTTTCAGGTCAAGCAAAACGTTTAGAAAATATCAAAATGAAGCCTTTTGATTTTGGTCAGAATTTTTAAACATTTTTTGTTGACTGCCACAAGTTTGTGTCAATCGACCCAAATTCTCATTCTTCACCCAAAAAAGTTGCAGCCAAAAATTTTGTCCAGCACTATTTATCACATCAAGGGCCCAGTCCTGTAAACACTTAGTGCCAAGTATGCTGAGAATGAAAAGTAGCATTTTTAGGGCTCTTAGTACTGGAAGCTCTTCAGATCAAAGATAGTTCTATTCTGTAAAGCACAAGCACACTTTTGAACAATGGAAAACTATAATTGCTAAGAATTGAAATAATCAATACTGCTTTTTAATTGATCCCTGTGGTGTCAGAGATTGGTAAAAAAATATTATAGGACTTTCCTTCTGTGCTTTAAGATTTCTCTGCATAGAGAAGATACCAGACAAAAAATAAAACACCATCTACTTGTTGCTTTGATAGGCAGGAGACATGAATAATGTTATTGATGTGTACATATAAAGAGCTGAAGGCTCATAACTCAGTTTCCATGTGATTAAAACTCTACAGTAGGTACTTAGTGTCAATGGGCACAGGCTGTTTATGATGTAAGGGAGTAGAAATGACAACTGACCTTTCCTGGGGATACAAATGAGCCTATAGCTGCTTGCACCTGTTAGTGCCCCTTTCCCTTTCATACACCAGGTGACATGCTTGAGCAGCCCTCAAGCCAGCCTGCTTAATTGTATATTACAACTTCACAGTTGTCATGGAATTTTTCTTTCACTCTTGATTCTTTAACAGCCTTTTAGAAATTCTAAAATGTCTTTCCCTATCAATGTGATCCATTCCTATTTGATCATGATTTTTTTTCAATGTTGCTTACATTAATATGACTTTGTGGCCCCAGTCCTGCTATCACTCCACATGTGAAACTCGTGTGAGCTACACTGGAAGTCTGCATGGAAGAACATGCAGGCTCGGGATCTTTAGTTTTGTTTAGGTTACTTCCTTATTTGTGCACCAGCATTACCACAGTGGTGCTACTGATGAAGTTTAGCTCAGCTCTGGGTGGGAATGATATATGAATGTACCAAGTTCTCCTGGGTAGATTGTATTCTAGACAGGGCTGGAAGGTCTAGCAGATGGCTAGCTTGGAGTATCTCTGGAGTCCAGACGGCTTCATTCCCAGTTGACCAATAAAAGTGGCCACAGAACCAGTAAACCATAAATTAAAGATGTAGAACAAGCCTCTCTCGCACGCGTGTGCACACACCCCGCTGTCGACTTTCTACCTTAAGGAAAGATGGTTACCAGCAAAATTATGGGCTGATAACAGAAATGTTATTAGCAGCTAGAAGCATGGTGAAGATGTCTGACCATGGGATGGTGAGCCAGGATCCTTAGTTTTATGCTTTGACACTGTCACTGATTTTCTGTTGCTAGGGGAAAGTCACCTACCTTCTTCTGATGCATTGGGCTCCTTACATATTATATGCAAAATGAGAGTAGTGAGCTTTACCAACTCAGTTAGTGGCATAAGAATTATTTATCCATATCTGTAAAACACTTTCAAGATTAAAATCTCTAAAGTTGTATTAAGTATTAAGAAGATAGGAGAGGACAGGACATGTCAGATGTGATACAGTTAGCTCTCAGACACTTTTAGGTTGCCTAATCTCTCATCTACATTATGTTCCTATCCTTGGAAATGTAATTGCACTGCACTTCAGAGTCAGCTGAATGCATTTTCACATAATTCCATTGTCCAGCATAAAAACAACTGTATTGAATCAGAAACCCTTGTGGAGTTGCTCTATTGGAGCAGTTTATCCTTTCTCCTAAATAAATATACCCTTATTAAATGTCGGTAAAATTACTCTTTCCTAAAATCATGACCATCTATTTTATTTCCCTTTTTACTCGCTAAACTATGGTTGGCCTCAAGAAACCCCAACTTCTATACACAAAGACAAACATAAGGTGCTCCATGGGTTATCTTTATTAAACTGCTGGATCAATATTTCAATCATCTGACTTGTTCCAAGAGGTGAAACACTCATAAATCTTTGATGGCATAATTACCTTCTTGCACCACCCATCAGCCTTAAGGTAGACATGATTTAATAGAGTTTGTGCTTCATCATTAGTAAGTGTGGATGAACAGAGTGGATTTTAAAAAATATTCCAAACAAAACTTTTACATTTTTTTTCTGTAGGACTACAAAGGCAGTGACATTGCCTGAGATGAATAGCAGAAGACAGTGTAACAAATTAATACAAATGAAGTCATTCCTGAGTGACTCCATCTGCTTTGGAAATGAGGCTCGGACTCTCCAAAATGTGGCCAAGATCCAGTTAATTAGGCCTGACTCCAAATGAAGCCACACAGGTAACTTATAGCTTCATTAACTCTCTTCAGAAAGGCAAGCATCCAAAAACTAACCTTAATAGAATGCGTATGATCCATTGACAATCAGTTTGATATTAAAAAATGAACTTTGTTGTTGGTATGTTACATGAGTATTAGGCAAATAATGTATTCAATGCAAAATGTAGTGGTCCCAGAAATATTTTATCCTCTTGCATGCCAGTCACTGTATTTGGAGAACAAGGCTCATAATTTTTTTGTCTACAAAGTTTATTCAAAATGCATTAATAATCTAGAAACCAAGCAAGACACATAAGGTGTCTGGTAGTGTGTTTTCTCCATAATCAACAGGAGGATTATTAGGTAATAACAAATGTTATTCATCTTCATAATAGCTAAATGACAGCCTGTTTAAAAATAACAAATGACTACTCCTCATTGACTATTACAGGGTGAATATGACCTTCACGTATTTTAAGCAAACAAGTCCTCTTTTCAAAGACTTCCCGAGTTCTTTAATTGATAATGATGAGATGCTTTTTCTGTGCTAAGAAACAAAAGATCTAGTTTTATATTTTTGTAAAAAATTGGAGCATTCTTTATAGGCCTCTGTTAGAAGAGATTAAGAGTATTATACTGATTTTTTTTCATAAATAATAAATTAATGAATAATTGAAGCAGTTAGTGAGGTGAATAACGAACCCCTCTGAGACGTTTTTCTTTATCTTTATCAGTCTTTCTTCTGTCTGATTTTTTTTTTTAAATTTTGTGCTGCTTGATGCTATTTCTTGCAGACTAGAATATGGAGTTTTTAAGCCAGGCCTTTTAATCGGTTTAACCCTGTTCTCTGTGAAGGCCCTGATTCTGCAAAGACTTAAATATATGCATAAGTTTACACACATGAATAGTGGGGTTCACTAAGATGGAGGCCTAATAAGCATTGTTCAATATGGTATATCCAGAGTCATTTTTCTTAGATCTTTGGAACAATTTTTGTGGCCTTTTAAGAGTTTTGACAATCAGAGCTGTGTGTTGAAGCCCACAAATGACTTACAGAAATTCTGTCCTTCAGCACTCTCCTCACAGGAAAAGACAGCCAGTGAAATGTGCGTGCTGCTGTATTTGGGTGAAGGAGTCTTAATCTTGAATGGCCAATTAGAGTAGTCCTTGAGGAGCATTCCCTATAGAAAAAACAAACAGCACAACTACCAGGCCTGCTTCTACTATTTGAAAGATGGTAAAATCATTGCAGCTGCCAACTAGCTGCCTTATTTGACTTATTTACCATACTGTTTAAACCCACCCGATCTTTAAAGCTTTCCGATATCTGTTGTTTCTTCCACAGTACTAAGGTTTTTTCTCCGGCTGATGATAGCTCATCTCAATTGATTGACCTCTTACAGTTGGTATGGCTACTTCCACCTTTTCATGTTCTCTGTATGTATAAATATCTTCTTGCTGTATGTTCCAGTCTATGCATCTGAACAAGTGGGCTGTAGCTCACGAAAGCTTATGCTCAAATAAATTTGTTAGTCTCTAAGGTGCCACAAGTACTCCTGTTCTTTTTGCGGATACAGACTAACACGGCTGCTACTCTGAAACCAGTACTAAGTGTGTTGTCACAAACGGTAAGGTGCCAGAAATCCATGAAAGAATTGATACAAATATTCCAATTTATCTCTCTATTAATCTCAGACTATTGTTTGGAGCAGACTGTTACCCATTTTTCCTGTGAATCCAGGAACATTTTAACCATACCCCATAAAAGACAATTCCATGTAGAAACAAGTGTAATATTCTCCTTGCATAGTCTCACATTAATTGCACCAGAGCGCACTGCTCTGCAACACTTTGGTTTTTAATTTTATGGAAAAGTATTCTCGTTGAGCTAGTGGAACAATGGGCTGAATCATTCCAACTTGGGTCCAATTTCCTCCAATAGCAGATTTTAGCTGCAAATCAGCATGAGGTCGTTTATCACAGACGTGTCTTTATTCAGGCAAAAAATGAAGGCATTGATTTTGTTACATGGTTATCAAATTATCTTCATAAATCAGTTAACAGCTGAGCAAACAATGTCACAGACAAAAGTAAATGGTGTTGTGGTCAGGTGCGGAAAAGTCAAAGGGGGTTGTATTCCTTCACCTGGGCTGCATACAGACCCCCCATGAACACAAAACAATATTTTATCATTTTTATTCTTAAAAAATGGATGAATATCTGTCCTCTCTGACAAACACATTTCACATTATACAAATTACTCCTAAGATGTACAATGGAAGCAAGTTGCCTTTGGTAATGTTTTAGGCACCTAGTTTAAGATAACTAGAGATGGTAAAGGCAGGTGGGTGATTTGATGTTCACAAACAACATTGGGTCAAAGGCTAAGTACTATTCACTGCAAAAGGAACAGAAAAGTAGCAATTATGCCTTCAGCCTTATGAATGTGATACATTAAAGCTACCAGCTTCACCTCCTATAATAACAGCTTTTGCCTGTTTGTACCCGATTTGTGAAAATCAGCCTGATACAGAGGAGTGAGGTAAAGGGGAAACACTGTGGTGGTAAGATATTTTACTATTTTGTTTTCCATACAACCTAGCCTTCCTCCAGCAATATTCACCATCAATGCAGTTGTGGGAACATTTTGTGTTTCCATCATTTCTTGCCTGCATTGTGATTTTATGTATATGTATCTCCCTTGTGAGATTACAGGCCTTACAGATGTGTTTTTAATGTGAATGCTCTGCCTTCCTCATGAAAGGGCTAAATTAAATATTGTCAGGTAATACTGAGTTGAAGCCTATTTTCCCTAACCGCTATTCAATTTTTAGTCATTTAGTAAATAAACTGATATGAGAGTGGAATTAATGCTAATCACCTCCCTGTATATTATTTGTTTGGTGCAAGATAATAATGCAAAGACAGCACAAATATCAATCAATAATTAACTTCAGGGTTGGGAGCTGGTTTTTTCCACTAGAGGCCTGTAGACCTGGATTTTCTCATTCAGTTATGGAGATGGCTACCACTATTTAAAACCCCACACCAGACCTGGTGGATTGCTTTCTTGGTGGCCAGCCAGGAGCCGCTGGGTCAATTTCCCTTCTATTAGTTTGCTCTCAGGCCACCAAATCTCCGATGTGCCACCGAGCTCTGTCTGGAGTGGCCTTCAGGTTGACTGTGGCAACAGAGAAAATTACTGTCCTTGACATGAATGGGGGGTTTCTTGAAAAACAAGAAATTGTTAAGGTTGTAAAAATGGGGCTACCTTCCCAAAATTTGGAACTCCAGGTATGCCTGTAGGGGCAGCCACTCACTTTCATGACATTTTCAAACACAGAATAAATATATGTCAGAAACCTTGTGGTGATGAGAGTGGGTGGAACTACAACAGGTATCCTAGCCTGATTCCAGCTGACACGTGAGATTGAGACACAACACTTTGTACTCCCTATTGCTGGTTACTCATACTGAAGGCACCAAGATGACGGGGAGGAGAGCAGCCTCAACAGAGGTTCCATTCACCATCCTGCACTTGAGGGCAAGGAGTGGGGGGAGGCCAGGCTCCCCCCCAGCACAAAGCAACTCACACAGGTGGATGGGGGAATAACCTGCACCAGGTATAGAGTTGGCACAAATTATTTCCCTCCCCCCACCCATCCCTGGAGAAACAGAAGCCAATTCTCTCTGTCACTGTTTGGACAATGGTCATCTCCTGAGTAGCACAGTTCCACATTGACCTTTACTCAGGGACTATAGCAAAACTGAGCCCTGGGTAAATATATATAAATATATTTCTGTCTATTCAAATCCCTCTTTCAATTTAATGTATTTATTCCCCATCCTAACATTTTTTGCGGAGGGTTACCAAGCCCTGTTAAAGAGCTACCAAGTTTCTTCCCAGAGGTGACTACATTTCTGTAATGAATGAAGCTGTATGTGTTGCAATCTGAACATCAATTTGCAAAACCTCTTCTAGCACCAGGAAGTGAGGAAATGGCGGTATATAAATCAGTCAACTATCAATACTGCAGCTCAATTGCATAATTTTCAAAGGCAAACTATGTGCAGAGGTTTGCATTTAGCTGAGTGAAAGCATTGACTAATTGTTTATATCAAAAAAGGAGCCTAATCCTGAGAGGTGCTGAGCATTTGCAATGCTAGGACAGCTCCACCAGAGCACTCCTCAGGATTCGGCCCATTCTGTGTATAAGCCGGGGTCTCGGTTCCTTTATGTTAGCTTCTGGGAAGCATCTGAGATTTTGTATTAGAGGAAAGGCTCTTGAACAGATTAGAAGTCAATATCCTACTGGGGTTAAATTGGTATGTAAGAGTAGGCTAGCCAAATACTTTTTGGACCTCACTGAGGAACAAGATTTAGATAAAAATACAACTGATGATTGTGAATCTCAGTAAGGGTTGAAGAGATACATACATATGTATGAACTGTGCTTTCAACTATAATAGTGCAAGTTTCATCATCCATAGCTCTCTTAACAGACTCAGTTCAAATAACAGCTATAAAGAGATGTTATATCAACCAGTCAAGTTACTAACAACTTCAACAGGACTTTATTTTTACAGTGGAAACCTCTGTAGCAAGCTGCTGCTGCACCCTCTGTAACTTTCACTCAGCCCCCTCAACTCCTCCCCCGTCCTTCCTGTTTCCTGTCCTTTCAGACTCCCAACAGCCAGTGCTCCTAGTTCTAATAATTACAAGCACATCTAAACACCACATTCCCTCCTCTCTTAAGAAACTCTTCCAATTAAAATAAACATGGTTGTTCTAACCACAGGAACAAATAGGAAACAAGACACTATACTACTGGCAGAAATATTACACTGGAAACAATGTAGATACTACATAACATTGTCTTTAGTCCAGCCAGGTGGTCGTCTGGGTCTGACATGCTGTCTCTCAAGCCCTGGTTCCAATGCAATGTCTTGTTGTGTTGGTACTACGGTGAAGTCATCCAGTGCAGACTGGGTGTTGGCATAATCTCCTCTTGGTGCATAGGCAGGTGCAAGATAAGCATTCCATACCCGCCCATTAGAAAGTTGATAGGTATAAGGTCCCTTCTTCTCTGATTTTAAGAGGAGCTGTGAATTTATGGTCCCCCTTTGCATAAAATTCCAGGTTTTCATATTCTAACAAAGGAACCACAATCAAACTTTGGTTCCTTAGCACCCCGCCGCTTGTCTGTGAAAGCCTTATACTTTGCTTGGTTCTGTTCAACTGTTGTTCTCACCTCATCCTCGTTTGGGGCATCAGGTCATGCCTTTAACAATCCAGCAATGTTCAGTTTAGTATTCATCTGTTTCCCATGCAGTAACTCTGCCGGTGATCTTTGTATTGTGGCATGTCATGTAGCCCGGTATGCTTGCAAGAAATCAGTTGTGAAGGGTATCCACAATCGCCCTTCCAGTGTAGCTGTTTGCAAACTCTCTTTCATACTTCTGTTAAACCGTTCGATTTCCCCATTGGCTTGCTATAGGCTTAATATAGGGATGACCTTCTGTGAAATGTTCCTCTCTGCTAGAAAGGTTTCAAACTCCAGGGAAGTAAATTGACTACCATTATCGGAAACTAGTTCTTTGGGGTTACCTTCCCTGCTAAAAACTGAAGAGAGGAACTTAATTACTGTAGCAGAAGAGATTTGCGATGTAAACGCTATCTCAGGCCATTTACTGAAATAGTCTATTAAAGTGATGGCATAACGACAGTCAATTGGAGCAGTATCAAAGGGTCCTACAATGTCAATCGCCACTTTTTTCCATGCAGACATGTCACTGCTGTCTTATCATGCATTTGGCAAGGGACACAGGATTTTATGAGTGCTTCAGTTTGAGAGTCCATCCCTGGCCACCAACACAGATCCCGTAGTCGTCGTTTGGTTCTGACAATTCCTTGATGAGTATCGTGTGCCAGGTGTAGTTCTTCTGGAACAAGTAACCGGTGTGTACCTCGTAGCACACAGCCATTAAGCAAAGAAAGTTCATCCCAAACTCTAAAATAAGGAAGCAAAACTGGGTCAAGGTTTTTAGGGTTACTAGGCCATCTCTTTGTCAGAAATTCCCGTAGTTTTTGTTGAATTGGACATGCTGAACAAGCAGCTTGAAATTGTTCTCTTGTAACTGCAGTAAGAGTGCTTGTAATAAGCGCAACTACTACATCCTCATCCTCCGGTGGACCATCTGGTGAAGGCAAAGGCAGGTGAGAAAGGCAATCAGCTACCACATTTTTGTTTCCAGGCTTATATTCCAGGTCATAATTGAAAGAGAGTAGTCTTGCAGACCATCTAGCAATATGATATCCTGCTCTTCCCATTCCTTTCGTGGTGAGCAACGTCGTCCGTGCGCAACTTAAACGTGTGGCCCCACAGGTAAGTTCTCCATTTTTCAGTAGCCCAGATACAAGCAAGTGCTTCTTTTTCGACTGTAGAATATTTTCTCTCAGCATTACTCAGTGTCCTTGAAGCAAATGCAACAGTCCTCTCTGTGTTGTCCTCATGAAATTGTGTGAGGACAGCCCCAAGTCCATAATCAGAAGCATCAGTAGTTACAATTGTGGGCAATGCAGCATTGAATAGTGCAAGTACAGGACTATGTACACTCAAGTCTTTCACCGTTTCGAAACAAGCTTGTGCGTCCGATGTCCACACTAAGGTTGAACTTCTCCACAGTAATTCTCATAACGGTTCAATGACAGAAGCATAATTGGGGATGAATTTTGCATACCAGGAGGTAAGACCCAAGAAGGAACGTAAGGTTTGCAAATCTGTTGGAGGAGGAGCATTTGAAATTGACATGATATGATCTGGATCAGGTTTTGGTCCAGCCTGTGAAATTGTATGCCCCAGAAAGGAGAGTTCAGTTTGTCTAAATTTGCATTTGGACCTATTGAGTTGAGGTCTGCTTTGCTGATGCAGTTTAGTACAGACTGCAGGTTATTGTCATGCTCCTCAGTAGTATTTCCAAACATGATAATATCATCCAAGTAGCACTGAACTCCATGTTGATTCTTCAGAATCAATTACATCATTTTTGGAAGGGCACTTGGGGCTGACGCGAGACCATATGGAACACATTTAAAACTAAATAATCCCTCATGTGTAATAAATGCTGTGAGGTCTCTGCTGTCTTCATGCAACATAACCTGGGTATATGCGCTCTGCAAATCAAGAGTAGAAAACATCTTTGCTCCATGGAGTTCTGCAAATACTTCTTCTATGTGAGAAAGAGGGTGGCTGTCAATCACAATAGCTTTATTTGGCTCCCTTAAGTCCACACAAGGGCGAATGCCTCCACCATTCTTCTGCATCACTACTATAGGTGAAACCAGGGCCGGTGCTACCATTTAGGCCAACTAGGCGGTTGCCTAGGACGCCAAGATTTGGGGGCGCCAAAAAGCGGCGCCCCCCAATATTTTTAAAGCACTTCAGTGGCCGCTGCGCTGGAAGGGAGAGGGAGTCTGAGCTGCCACCGGCAGCCCAGGGTTCCCCTGGGTCAGCACGCCGTTGGCAGCCCGGGGGTTCCACTGCGCGGTCGCTGCTCCACTTCTCCTGCCTCCCAGGCTTTTGGTGCCAATCAGCTGTTTGGCGCCACAAGCCTGGGAGGAGAATTAGAGCAGAGGCAGCGTGCTCGGGGAGGATGTGGAGCAGAGGTGAGCAGGGGTGGGGAGGTGCTGCACGGCTCCCCGGGTCAGGGGGTGAGGAGCTGCCGCGGGGGTGCCTCAGGGCGGGGGGGGGAGTGGCCACAGGGCTCCTCACCTCTGCTCCGCATCCTCCCCAAGCACGCTGCCCCCTGATCTAATTCTCCCACCTCCCAGGCTTGTGGCGCCAATCAGCTGTTTGGTGCCGCAAGCCTGGGAGACGAATTAGAGCAGGGGAGGACGCAGAGCAGAGGTGAGCTGGGGTGGGGAGGTGCTGCACAGCTCCCTGGGGGGGAGCTGCCATGGGAGCGGGGGGCACCTCAGGGCGGGGGGGGGCGGGGAGCTGCTGCAGGGCTGGGGGGGGCGCAAGGTGGAAGTTTCGCCTACGGCGTGAAACTTCCTTGCACCGGCCCTGGGTGAAACCCATTCCGAGGAGTTAATCTCTTCAATAATGTCCTTTTGAACAAGTTTTCTAAGTTCCTCTGAAACAGCTTCCCTGACTGAAAATGGTAAGCGCCGTAATTTCTGTCGTACAGGCATCACATTATTCTGCATTTTAACTTTATGCAGAAACCCATAAGCACTGCCGAGTTTCTCCTCAACCTTGTGTTGGGTCCCAGCTGAAACTGGTGTGTGTACCGCGAGAGTGCTTTGCTGAGGAAGATCAATTCGTCCATTAACTACCCCGAGATTTAAAGCAGCCAATAAATCTCTGCCAAGGATAGGAGTGCCTTTGTGAACAATGTAGAACTCTGCAGTTACACAGCAATCACCAAAAATAACTGTTGCTGGCAGGCAGCCATGTACTGGAATACGGTTTTTCAAATACCACACCAACTGAAGTTTGGGTTCAGTAAGAGACACATCTTTAAAGTAATGAAAATAAATGGAATCAGGTAGTATAGATACTGCTGAGCCAGTGTCCAACATTAGCTGAATAGAGTGTAATTTGCCAGAGGGTATGGCGGAAACGTTTACAGTGCACTTTATTTGTTCTGGAATATGTGCAATAGTGGTTTTGTTCACACTCAGCACAGTAACATCTGGTATTGTAGCTGCATGCACCTGTTGATTGAAGTGGCTACTGTGACATTCTTTAACAAAATGCCCAATCTTTTTGCAACGACTGCACTGGGCTACTTTTGCTGGACATCCTGTGTAGCTTGCAAGATGTTGTGGGGATCCACAGTGAAAGCATGCTTTTACTGTATTTTGCATTTGCTGAGTCAGTGGCTTTTTATTAGTTTTCCTCTTGCAATTGTTTGTCTGCAGCAATAGTGAACTTTTCTGCAAAGGAGTCACAGCCTGGACTGTGCTTTCTGTATCTCTGCTCACTATTTTGGCTTCAGCTGTAGCTGACTCAATCTAAGTAGCAATGGTTATTTCTTTTTCTAGTGTAAGTTGTGGTTCTAGAAGCAAGCGTTCTTACACGAAGCGTGGTTGTTTTCTTAATGAGCTGGTCTCTAATCATCTCATCTGCCATATTCCCAAAGTCACAAGTTACAATCAGACTCCTCAGAGAAGCAATATAATGCATTATAGTCTCCCCTGGTTTCTGCTCACGCTGGTGAAATCTTAGCTACTACAGAATTCTTAGCTAGTGATTAGCTACTACATTCACTTTTGGCACAAAAAAGTTCTTTAATGCAGTGAGTATAGCCTCATATTTATCATCTGCAAGGGAAAAAAGTGTAAAATATACGCTGCCCTTCTGCTCCAAGGCAGTGGATTAGCAGAGCACGCTTTCTTACTTCAGAAATCTCCGTAGCACTGATTGCAAGCAGATAAGCCTCAAACATATGGATCCAGACAGTAAAAGCAATTGGAGGCTCACCTGGGCTTTGCAGAAAGGGTGCAGGTGGGTTCAGAGGCAGAAGATCCATCCTTGTTGCCAAAATGTTGTATCAACCAGGCAAGTTACTAACAATGGGACTTTATTTTTACAGTGGAAACCTCTGTACCAAGCTGCTGCTGCTCACTCAGCCTCCTCAACTCCTCCCCCCTCCTTCCTGTTTCCTGTCCTTTCAGACTCCCAACAGCCAGTGCTCCCGGTTCTAATAATTACAAGCAACATCTAAACACCACAAGAAGGATTTTCTAAAGATTGTGCATATCCATGTGGCAATTATTATTGGTACTAGGTGGTCCTTATTTAGTCCCATGTCAATGATTCCTGAGTAGGGACGGCAGGGTTTGTCTCTTTCTTTCTGTTAATGTACACCTACAATAATAATCCATGCCTATCCGCTCTGGGAGCTGTAGATTTTACTCATATAGATATCTTCATGATCTCAAATGAAAAGTCATATTAAAAAAGGAAAATATATCTACCTTTACAAATATAAATGCATGTGATATAAATGTGACAGTTTGGATTAATTATATTAACAAAATTCCTAGAACTAATCAGCCCAAGATAACTATTATTTAGAAGCGATCTGAAGGCATAGCAATTAAAAAGTGCTTTTTAAAATAATGAGGAAAAACTACTACAATAGATTTTTAGATTGTCAAATGACTTTCATTAATAACATGCCTGTGGGACAGATTTTCAAACAGGCCTCAGTTATGCAGGTACAATGAATTGCAGGAGCAAGTAATAGAATTTAAATGTCTGATTTGTCAGCACAATTTTTGTTTGCATCCACAAATCTGGTAGGTAGATATCTACATTTTTATTTATGCTTGGCATTTAAAGGCTATCTTGGCAAATTTGGCCCATATGCAAGGTTTCTCATAGACTTTAACGCCAGAAGGACCATCGTGATCACTTAGTCTGACCTCCAGCACATTGCAGGCCACAGAACTACACCCACCCACTCCTGTAGTAAACTCATAACCTCTGGCTGAATTACTGAAATCCTCAAATGATGATTTAAAGACTTCAAGTTACAGAGAATACACGGTTTACAGTGGTTTAAACATGCAAGTGACCCATGCCCTATGCTGCAGAGAGAGGCCAAAACCCCCTAGGGTCTCTGCCAATCTGGCCCAGGAGAAAATTTCTTCCTGGCCCCAAATATGGAGATCAGTTGGACCCTGAGCATTTTGGCAAGACCCAACAGCTAGACACCTGGGAAAGAATTATGTAGTAACTCTGAGCACTCCCCATCTAGTGTCCAATCACCAACATTAGAGATATTTGCTACTAACAGTTGCAGATCGGGTACATTCCATTGTAGGCAACCTCATAACATCATCCCCTCCATATACTTATCAAGCTCAGTCTTGAAGCTAGTTAGGTTTTTTGACCCCACTGCTCCCACTGGAAGGCTGTTCCAGAACTTCACTCCTCTTAATACTTACTGCAGTTTACAAGGCAAATAACTATGTTCCTATATGTTTGGGATGAGTGCAGTGAGGAGTAGTATAGAAACTTGTGACAAAATGAGACCCAAAAGCTTATGTGCAAGATCCATAACTTGGTACTGTATGAAACCACTCCAATGGACAACACCATAGAAAAGGTCCCACGGATTTTCAAAAGATCCTAGAAATGGGGATATAGCCTATGGAAATGTGGGAGGAGTCAGAGAAAAGACAACTACTACCTATGATACCATGGAAAAAATCACTGCATGATAAGTACTACTGTGAAAATCAAGTAACATTTCCTTTTGTGCAAAGGTACTTGTGCTGTGTGTCTCTCTCTCTATCTGGCCCAAATGACTGAGAGAAAACAAGCATGAAAATGACTCTGTAGTCTGGTGGTTGGATCCCTCATTTAGAATATGAGACAGCCAGGATCCAATCCCCCAGCGCCAATGACTCTTTAATTATTCACAGAGCAAGAGCTTCCAGAGGAGAGATGGAGGGATTTCCCCATAACAGAATATCCTATAACCCAGTGGCTAGAGCACCCACCTGAGAACTGACAGATCCCTGTTCAAATCCTTCCTCCTCATCAATGGAGGGGGGATGTGAACTATGTGTCTCCCACATCCCAGTTGATCATCCTAAGCACTGGGCTAAATGCTAGAGGTGAAGTTGTCATTCTCTTCCCTGTTTTGTGTTAATTTGCCTGAAGGGACTGAACTGTTAGGTGGCCTCTGAGCACCAACTCAGGCTCCTCAGGCAAGTTAGACAGCCAAATGCTTGTCTTTCTCTGGATTGTGAATTGCTCTGGGGCTTAGGCAGGAGACAGGTGCTCAGACACAAGCAGTGTGCATGCTCAGAGTCAGAAACAAAGGGAATTTTTACTACAAAAATTTAGGCACCGAGTAAATTTTAGTGGGAATTCTGTCCATTGGAATCGTCCTGAAACTGGGACTTAGGCATGTAACTTTTTTTTTTTTTTTTTTTTTGCTTTCAGGCCTAAGACCCTAATTCTGCCACTGGCATATCCAGACTCCTTGTGCTGTGCAAAGTTGGATTGAAATCAATGGAGTGCTGCACAGGTGCAAAGGTCTGCCTGCCTGGAGCCAGTTGCAGAATTGGGGCCTAAGTGAGCATAATGATTGCTTGTATAAAGTTTGTCGATGAAGAGTTTTGTAATGAGTCCTGAAAAGAAGTTCCCATGTTTGCATAGTATCTTTTAATGGTGGTATATTGGTAAAAATTTCTGTGGCTATCAGGCATCATATTATATCATGTGAAAAAAAATATATCTAGTACAAACAATGATATCATCACCGGAACACAACCAAAACTGCTAGCCCATTTTCATGAGAAGAAAAAAAATCTTAGCTGGACAATCTGAAAGGGAATTTAAAACACAATTTCTGTTGGTATAACTCCTTCTGCTTTACAGTTGCTTTTCATTTAAAAGAAGAAAAAATGGGCAATGGCTATTCAGATAGTTTATTTAATCAAAATAATTATTTTTAAATACAACATTGTTAAAGTGAGTAATGTGTTTTTAAAAAAAAAGGAAAAAGCAAATTAACATTAAATTTCAGTGGAGTTATTCAGGAAATACTTTTTCTGTATTAATATTAAATGAGTTATTTAAGAGAAATAACAATGGACATCAAATGAATGAAGAATAAAAAGGATCAGATGAATTGAAAATAAAAAGACAAATCTTAGATAGTCTTAGAGTCTCTTCCACCTTAATGTTAGAGCAGAGCAAAAATTTTCAAGCAGAATATCTTTGCAAAGGAAAATGTGATTCTTGCAGAAAGTATAAATTCTGATTAAATGTGTTGATTCTGATAAATTTCATTTTGAAAAAAAATCAGAACAAAGCATTTTGATTGTGAAAATGTTCCATTTTGATATTATCAGATGGGACCATTTTAATTGTTTGTTTCGAGTTTAAAAAACAAAAAGTCAAAATCAGATTGAACCATTTTGATTTTATCAAAACAAAATGTTGAATCAACCTGACACATTTTTTAAACTTCATTTTGTGGAAAATGTCAGTAACTTTTTGTTTTCATTTGTATTCAGGAAGTGTACACATTTCCAAATCTCAATTTTTTTTCATGAAACAAATTCTGGTCTCTACACAGCTCTACTTAACATGTGACACCCATTGAAACCTATTGGCTAGTGACTTGCTTTTTTTCAGGGGGAACTGGAGACTCTGGAGCTAATGTGAGGATCACAGCCAAACAGAAGAGGGTTGCAATGTCTCTCTAAACATTTATGCCATTCTAGCTCTGGATAGATAGAAGGACCACCCAGTATAGTGTCTCCATTTATATCTGTTTAATTATAATGAGAGATTCCCATTTTGTAACTACAGGTATTAACAGAGTCATTTCAATCTGATTTAGGGATTTTTCTTTGGTCTGAATGTAAGGGCAGAAACTGATTAAACTCTCTCTTTGCTCTTGACTTTATTTTAAGCCGCACATACTGGGTGCGTGGGGTTCATCAGACTACAGCCAAAACATTTGTATACACAGTTTAAGTAACAGCATGCTAAACATTGGCATTATGGTTAAAAATAGCTATCTCTGTTCATGTTGACTCATTTTGTAAACAACTGGGTAGACAGCTCAGTGGATTGGGATATGGGTAGGGAGCATCTCATCTCTGAGGTC
Source organism: Mauremys mutica (assembly GCF_020497125.1). Lineage (NCBI taxonomy): Eukaryota > Metazoa > Chordata > Testudines > Geoemydidae > Mauremys > Mauremys mutica. The sequence continues at coordinate 125,689,612 of NC_059073.1, read as the reverse complement.
GGGGGTTTAGCTTCACCTCAAATCAATAATGACCAGAAGTTATTACCTTTGGGTGGCCTATGTAAAATGGATGGTGGTTTTGGACTAATTTCTAGTTCACAGATGTCCATACCACCAACAACAAAAATCATTACAAATTCATGCAAGTCGTATCATAGAGGCCAAAGACTAAATGGGCACAGAGATAGAATTGGTCTCTCACACTAGAGTTAGTCCATCCAAAATAGAGATGAGATTAGTAGGGTAGCATGAGGAACACTGCAATGTTATTGCCTGCAGTGTGCATCTTCCTATGTAGAGAGGATAGAAGTTTTCCGTGTTTTTCATCAGGCATATTTTCATATGCACTTAAATTCATATTTAGCGAAATGAGAAGGGAGGTGGGAAGAATAAGAGGCACGTTTGCACTATCTAGTTAAGACTGTGTCAGCATTTCCATTATAAACCTCAGCAGGCCATAAAAATTTAATCTGGGCTAAAAGTTGGCATACAAGCCCCAGCCCTGGAGTATATTTCAAACCATATTAAAAGTATCTCAGTTAGGCCACTTATAAGTTAAAATACTCAAGGCTAAATAAAAATAATGAAAAATCCTTTCATCTACGTGTGGAATGGAAAGAGGAAACAGGCTGTCAAATATTCTGTGGTTTAAAAAAATCATTACACTGTCTGTGCATCAAATGAGAAAGCTTTAACAAGTTCTTCTGATTAAGTCTGAGGATACTTAAAGGGTTCTTGTTGCTTGAACTGTTGGGTATATGCTATCAGCAGGTCCTGGAAACAGACCACAGAGAGCTTTAAAAATGTGAGTGATAACATTTTGAAATCACTGCAGAACTTTACTGCCATGAAGGAAAAATATGGAGATTTGGCTTACTCCCAATGGGAAGATGAGCTGCATAGTTTTGTGTAGCTTGAAGGCATTAAATATGCCCAGTGGGAAGACTGGTTTAAAGAGAATTACAGCAGTTTAAGCATGAAAAATAAGAGTGTACTGCACATCAGCTCTCTCAATTCTCAAGCAGATACTATTAGACTTTATTCTAGCTGTCTTTCTCAGATGATTTTTTTTTCTTTTTAAGAAACAGCAAACTACCATTGGATTTAAGAACTAATTCTCTTAATTTGTGGGGAATATACCACAGATTTGTGTATAAAATATCAAGCAAGAAAATGTTTCTCTTCTGTATACATTTAGAGAATTAAAAAAAATACTAGAAAATGTAATTTGGGGCAATGGATTGGATTATCTAATATACCTTTTCTATCTCTACATTCTATGTAACTAACTGGCAGATAAATTTCAGGAATATGGGAGGTTGGTAAGAGTTAGTGTAAAAGTTCCGTTTAAAATTTCTAAAGGTCATGGAATCTTGATTAACAATTGATATCCCAAAGATAAGAGTCTCCATTAAATGGCTGTGTTGAATGAAATAACCTTCAGAGGAGACACCTCAGTGGTCAGTAAAAAATAGAAGGGGACTTCATCTTGCGTTGGCTTCTAACTCAGGCCTTAGTTCTTTTAGAGGCCTTTCTCTTCCGAAATATATAGTAATATGTATGTGAACAGGCTTGTGTTTGTGGATAGTTTCATTTTTTGGTCCCATTCTATGTCAATTTTTACCACCTGAGAATCTGGACCACAATGTCTATACCTGGAAAAATTGGCGTAGGAGGGAAATAATTTGCCTTTATTTCCCTAAATAAAGAGAAGGCTTGCCAAAGGTAGCCTGCTTTTATCAACAACACTGGTAAGCCACATTATCCTCTACCTACTTCTACTTCCTGAGACTCTTAGCTGCAAAGCTGTCCTTGTCTGCCTCTGACCATATGGTGAAAACTGTGTCTCTTGGCCAGTGGGCTTCAGAAAGACCTCCAGCTATATCACACCCTTTGCTAGCTGGAACTGAAGCAGCCACTTCTGTGACAAGGTGGGTCCCTTATCTAGAAATGTTTGTCTTCATTTTTTCATGGAATTGATCAGACTTGGATCTCTCTGGTTTGCAGGGCCCTGCAGCTCAGAGAGTCTGGGGTGTCCTCACCAACCTTTCTGTCTTTAGTCTTTTCTATATTTGTAAATACAGAAGACACAATATTCCTGGGTCTTGCTCATTTAAAACAATATAGAGCAGAATAGAATTATACTGTAATTGAATTTTCATCCTCCCTGCCAACAAAAATTCATAGCCCTTTGGATTTGTCCCTATCCACTGCTAATTGGCTTTTCCAAAGAGTCAGCTCTGACCCTCTGGCCAGCCACTGTTAAGGTAGCAATGTGCTTGGTACTGAGCAAAATAAGAGATATGCTTGCTGTTCCGAGCATAGATTCATACATTATAAGGCCAGAAGGAATTACTGTGATAACCATAGGAGTTCCCTGAATTAATTCCTTTTTGAATTAGAGCATCTTTAGAAAAATATCCAACCTTGATTTAAAAGAGATTGCTATTGACAGAGAATCCATCACAACCCTTGTCAAGTTGTTCCAGTGATTGATTACCCTCGTTGTTAAAAGTGCATACCTTATTTCCAGTCTGATTTTGTCTCCTTCAACTTTCAGCCACTGGATCTTGCTATACCTTTGTCTGCCAGATTGAAGAGCCCATTATCAATTTTTTGTTTGCCACATAGACAAACTGTTATCCAGTCACCCCTTAACTATCTCTTTGTTATGATGAATAGACGTCAGTCCTTGAGTATCACTATAAAGCATGTTTTCCAATCCATTAATCATTCTTGTGGCTCTTTTCTGAACCCTCTCTAATTTATCAACTTTCTTCTTAAATTGTGGACACCAGACCTGGACACAGTATTCCAGTGAGAAACACCGTCACACCAGTGACAAATACAGAGATATTATAACCTCACCACACCTATTTAATATTCCTATGTTTATACATCTGAAAATCACATTTTCTCTTCTGGCCACAGTGTCTCACTAGGAGCTCATGTTCACCTAATTATGCACCATCACCCCCGAGTCTTTTTCAGAGTCACCGCTTCCCAGGTTAGAATCCTGTATCCTGTAAGTATGCCCACATCTTTTGTTCCTACTTTACATACGGACATATTAAGATGCATATTGTTGGCTCATGCCCTGTTTATCAAGTGATTCAGATCACTCTGTATCAGTGACCTGTCCTCTTCATTATTTACAACTCATCCAAACTTTGTATCACCTGCAAACTTTCTCAGAAATAATTTGTTTTCTTCTTTGTCGTTGATAAAAATGTTTAAATAAAGAAGGACCAAGAACTGATCCCTGTGAGAGCCCACTAGGTACACACCCACCCACTCACCCATGTTCCCCATTTACCATTGCATTTTGAAACCTGTCAATTACCCAATTTTTGATCCATGTTAATTTTGTATCATTCTAGATTTTAATCAAAATGTACCATACCAAGTCAAATGCCTTACCGAAGTGTAAGTATATTACACCAACATTATTACCATTATTAACCAAACTTTTTACCCATCCCCCCAAATCCAAAAAAATCTTGAATTCAAAGTGGTTAGGAGCTTTTCTATTTGGGAAGATCTTCCTGCTTTTAAGAAACTGAGTGACAGTCACTTCCACATTAGATAATCCAGCAAGGGGACCCCACTACCTAATGAGCTTTTTACATGGGCCTAATTCATTAAGATACTTAAGCATGTCCATGGGACTTCACCTATTTAAAGTTACATGTTCTTAACACAGGACTGTAGAAAACTGCAGGGAGGAGCTTAACAAAAAAGCTTGCCATTTCCCTTTGGGTTGAGCTGGAGGCCCAGAAGAGGAGGTCCCTTTAAATGATTATCTAATCTATTATAAAGACTTCAAAGGCAGCCTGGCAATTATATCAGAAGCTTAGGAGTGTGGGATGTTTCCAGAGTTCACTGTTCGAAGGGCTGTACGGAATCACTGTGACCCACCTCAGACCTGATGGAGGTGAACTGACTCCAGGGACCAGACAGCTACATGGGAGATAGAGGAGTAATAGGAAAAATGGAGCTGGCCGGTTGTTAAGACAAGGGCCTCTGGGAATGCATCCTTGATGCCCAGGCTCCCCTACCATCACGGCTGCTCTTCCTCTTTAGGAAAGTGGAGAAAGGAATCCTTCCCCAGTGACTGGGCATGGAACAAAAAGGAGTCTGGGAAGATAGCTCATATCCCCCTACACAGCCTGTGGTGTTTATGTTTGAGCAGCCATCTTGGCCAACATACCAGGGACTGAACTGATTATATCAATAGCTAAAAGCATGAGCTGCTACAGCTTGACCTAAAGAGACAAGATTTCCTAGCTAGCACTGTAACAGGCTTATGCCTTCTGAGGACCAGTGACCAAGAGAGACCCAGGGTTGCCCAGAGGATTCAGGGGGCCTGGGGTAAAGCAATTTCGGGTCCCCTTCCATAAAAAAAATTGCAATACTATACAATACTATATTCTCGTGGGGGGCCCTGTGGGGCCCGGGGCAAATTGCCCCACTTATTCCCCCCCACGGGAGGCCCCGGGAAAAATAAACCTTCCGCATCTCGGCACAAACCCAGTTTTGAGAAAACTTCTTTACAAGGTATCACTGGTTCTCAGCATCAGCTAATGCTAAAAGGCACTTAAGCTCATTAAAAGGGTTGGACAAATATTTTCCGTCAAAACTTTTTTTGGATTGAAAACTAGGGGTTTATAAAAAGCAGGAAAAAAATCACGAACAATGTCTGCTTTCCTTCAAAATGTATTGTGTTTTTTTAATTGAAAAGCTGAAATGAGTCTGCCAAAACCTGAACATGGTTTGGGGTTTCAGAAGTGTGTGGCCAAATATTTGCTGCTTGCTGTATTTGTTTAAAGAAACAATAAAAAAAATTCTGCTTGGAAAAAATTCAAAACTTTTGAACCACCTCAGCTTGTGACCAAACACCTGAGCTCATCCAGTCAGAGATTTTTCCAGGTTTCTGATACTCTGCTGGCTTCCTTGACTTATATCTGTCTCCATAACTTTGGGTTGATTTAGCTTAGAACATAAGAACATACGAATGGCCATACTGGGTCAGACCAAAGGTCCATCCAGCCCAGTATCCTGGCTACCGACAGTGGCCAATGCCAAGTGCCCCAGAGGGAGTGAACCTAACAGGTAATGATCAAGTGATCTCTTTCCTGCCATCCATCTCCACCCTCTGACAAACAGAGGCTAGGGACACCATTCCTTACCCAGCCTGGCTAATAGCCATTAATGGACTTAACCTCCATGAATGTATCTGTTTCCTAGAGACTGGCTCCCTGAGGTCCCTCACAAACTGGAGACGGTTACTGTGGGTTTGTCTTTAGTATAGCTTATGTACATACTCCATGAACTGAGCATTTGAGCTTGTTCCAGAATCTGGGATGATCCTAGGTTGTGAAAACCGAAATGCTCAAAATAGCACATGCATGTGAATGGACACAGGGTGCTAAAATTAAATTAACCCAGGGGTTCTCAAACTGGGGGTTGGGACCCCTCAGGGGGTCACGAGGTTATTGCTGGGGATCGTGAGCTGTCAGCCTCCACCTCAAACTCCACTTTGCCTCCAGCATTTATAATAGTGTTAAATATATAAAAAAGTGTTTTTAATTTATAAGGGAGGGGTCGCACTCAGAGGTTGCTATGTGAAAGGGGTCCCCAGTACAAAAGTTTGAGAACCACTGAATTAACCCCTCTGAAGCCTCAGGGAATGCAGGGGTGGGAGGTCTCCCTTGGTAGGGTTGGGAAGGAGGTAGGTGGGGTAGGATATGCTCTTCTCATGTGATCCCGCCCACAGTGGCTAATTTTAAATGAAGCTAACCTCCCTTGACATGAATCTCCCTATGGCACTGAAATTAAGTATAGACTAGAATTTGGCATTTGAGAAGTGAAAGTGATGGTAGCCCTAGTGGAAAAGCTAACAGCTTGGCTCTTCTGCAAGCCTCAAACTGCAGGGTAGGGAATGCTGTGCCTCCCAAACAGCCTGGCCCTGCCCCCTATCTGACTCCCACCCACTTCCTGCCCCCCGAACTGCCCCCCTCAGAATCCCCAACCCATCCTGCTCCTTGTCCCCTCATTGTCCCCAAGAGACCCCCCCAACCACCACCCCGGGACCCCACCCCTGCTCCCTGTCCACTGACTGCCCCGACCCCTATCCACCCGCCCCCCCCCACTGAGTCCTGACAGACCCCCAGAACGCCCACGATCCAACCCCCCCATTCCCTGTCCCCTGACCACCCCCCCAACCTCTGCCCCCTCCCTGTCCCCTGACTGTCTCCGGGACTCCCCGCCACCACAGCCCCAGCCCCTTACCCCCGGCTCCCCCCTCACCTGGAACCTCAGCGCATCCAGGAGCATCCCTGGACAGCTGCAGCATGGCTCTGGCAGGGCCTGAGCTCCTCCCCACTCAGAGCCGCATGGTAAGGGGGCGGGGCTGCGAGCTCCAGGCCGAGCGGAGGGGGCTGCGAGCTCCAGGCCGAGCGGAGGGAGCTCAGGCGCCGCTGGAGCTTGCAGCCCTGCCCCCTTACCACACAGCTCTGAGTGAGGAGGCACTCAGGCCCCGCTGGAGCCACTCTGCAGCTGTCCAGGGACATTCCTGGATGCGGTGAGACTCCGGGAGGGGGTGGAGGCGGGGTCGGGCCGGGGCTGGGGAGGGAGCCTCAGCCATTCTCATGGGGGCCCCTGCGGAGCCCGGGGCCTGGGGCAAATTGCTCCACTTGCCCCCCCTCCCCCGGGCGGCTCTGGAGAGACCTGTAATGTGTGCTGACCAGTGGGTCACCCTGCTACAGTGAAACAAAGCCGAGCTGTCCTTATCTACATGGGGAAAAGGAAGGAAAAAACCTGTGGCTGGAACACCAAACTTATTGTGATTTATTTTTAAATACTGGGAGGCATGCAGCTAACTGTTTTTATGGGGGCCGTATAAACACATACACAGAGAGAAACCAAATTGCATAATATCTGCTCTTCTGAGATTGAGAGGAATAAAATGAGCAATATAGAGCCCTCAGACTTTAAAGATCATGGACATTAATCAGAAATTGAAAAGAGATAAGCTACCATGATTGAGAATAGACACAGACATTCACAAGTGGCAGAGACCAAGGAGCAAGACCTCAGTGAAATAGAAGCTAATTCAGAGGCCATGTCATAAACAGTTCTACTCATCTATACACACATCCCGTATACTTCTCAAGGTCACCATTAAATCAGCTGCTGTGCGTTCTCCACATGAATCTGTCAGCAGTTAAAAAGTGCACAGGCTGATATTTAAAAGTACAGTACCAAACCCTGGGTTCAGTGATGAAAAGGCCAGGATGAAGATCAAGGCGTTCATGAAGTGATCAAGAAAAGTTAGGCCTTGTCTACACTACAGGACTATTTCGAATCTACTTAATTCGAATTTGTGGATTCGACCTTATGAAGTCGAATTTGTGTATCCATACTAACTACACTAATTCGAACTTCTGAGTCCACATTCACGGGGCCGGCGTCGACTTTCGAAGCGGTGCACTGTGGGAAGCTATCCCACAGTTCCCGCAGTCCCCGCTGCCCATTTGAATTCTGGGATTTCCCCCCAATGCATGCTGGGGGAAAAAATGTGTCGAGGGTGGTTTTGGGTAACTGTCGTCATTGAACCGTCAATCACGCCCTCACTCCCTCCCTCCCTCCCTGAAAGCGCCTGCGGGCAATCTGTTCGTGCACTTTTCTGGTCAGTGAAAGCGTGGACGCCACAGCACTGCAAGCATGGAGCCCGCTGCGATCCTCGCCGTTTTCTCCTCCTCGCACTTTATCGTCCACCTCTTCCACATTCAGCTGCTGAGAAATTGGGCTACTTTTCAATGGTTCTGCAAGCACTGGGGGACCATAGGGGACGTTTTACCAACATGAACGTCGGATGGCCGGGCAAGGTTCCTGATGCATGTGTTCTCAGGAACTGTGGGCTGCTCAGACGCCTGCTGGAAGGTAGTTTCTTCCCGTACCACGAAATAACTGTTGTGGATGTGCATTTGCCTATAGTGATCCTCGGTGACCCAGCCTGCCCGCTAATGCACTTGCTCATGAAGCCCTATACAGGCGACTGGGACAGCGACAAGGAACTCTTCAAATACCAGCGAGCAGCGAGCAGCGTGACCTGTGACTGTTCAGTTTCTTTACAGAGAAGCTGAACCTGCCCCTGTTTCTTTACCCAGTTACTGTTGACTCTCCTCTTCGGTTAAATACCCCGTTCTCCCCGTTTCCTCCACTTCCAAGACACGTGTAAAAATAAAATACATGTCACACTGTTACTGAGGAGAGGTTTCTTTATTCATGACTTTTCGTTAAAGGGTCGAAACTGGAACGCAGACTGCGGTGGGTAGGGTGTGCGCTGATGTAAAGACCGCCTCTAAACTTAAGGAATGACAGGCTCCTGCTCCTACAGCGGTCCGCATTGCCGGACTGCTTGTTTCAACGGAGCCTGCCATCCCTCCTTTTTGGGATTCTGTGTGCGGGCGGCTATGTGGCCTTGTGGCGGAGGAGGACGGATACAGATTCCTCTGCTGCGTGACTCAGCGGTCCACAACAAGGACCGCTGTATAAGATCTGTACCCGACCTCCCCCGCTAAAAAGTCACATCCCCACCGCCCACACAGAACCTGGAAACCACCTCCCAATACCGACCACGGTGCCTGCTGACTGCACTGTGTGTGTTACCCGCTGCTGATCCGGCCCCCGTGTCTGTACCCTGCGAAAGGTGCCTGTCCTATGCAATTAGCAACGCACTTCCCCACGCACCCCATTCAAACACAGTCTTCAGTGAGGAAACATGACGGAAACAGTACTTAACAGCAAAGTATTTTTATTACTTAAGTACACAGTTATGGGATGGGACTGGGATTGGGACTTGTTTGAGTCCGGAAGGGAAGGACTTATGCAAACGTAGGGTATGAGAGCTTTTGGTTACTTGAGCACTCTGCTGGGGTGCAGTGACAGTATTCACGGCCCAGGGCGGGCATCCTCCTGGTTATTTAGGGTGAGGGGGGTATGTGACTTTGTGGCGGGGGAGGGCGGTTGCAGAGATACTGCCGGGGGCTCTGTCCTGCAGCGGACCTGCAGAACATACACAAGTCGCCGGAGCGTGTCCGTTTGCTCCCTCAGTAGTACAAGCATTGCTTGAGTCGCCTGCTTGTGTTCCTCACGCCACCTCTCCTCCCATTCGCTGTGCTCCCTCCACTGCCTCTGCTGGTCCGCCTCGGCTAGGTAGCAGCCCACACATTCATCGAAAATCGTGTCCCTTGTCTTTTTCTTTCGCCGCCTAATCTTCGCCAGCCTCTGCGAGGTGGATGCTGTGGAAGGTCTGGAGACAGTGGAAGCTGTGAGATGGGAAACAGTTAGTTAATTCCTTGCAATGATACTTTTTTGCGAACAATTAACTGAGTCTAGGCTGTCTCTGTGAATTTTTTGTTGAGAACCCCTGTGCCTGCTGTTGCACAAATCATTTGCGCGGTGGATTCTGGGTAAATGTCGCCAGTCATTCCTTCCTCCGGGAAAGCAAGGGCAGACAATCATTTCGATCACGTTTTCCATGAAATGCCCTGGCACACGCCATAGCGTGGCAACAATGGACCCTATTTTGCCTTTTGTGTATGTCACCGTATGTGTACTGTATGCCGCTGATAGAGGCGGACCAGCAGCGCTACACAGCAGCATGCTTATGCTTTTGCATGACAGCAGCGATGGTTACCAGGCATACTGCACCGTCTACCATACCATGAACTGGTAAGAAGACGGTAATAAGATGGTCATGGTTACCTGTCCTTTTGCACTGCGCCATTTGGTGCTGTCATAAGTGCCCCTGGTCGATCAGCCAGGGGCACAAAAGCAAAATTTGGGAATGACTCCCCGAGTCAATCCCTCCTTTTTGGGTATCTAAAAATAGAATCAGTCCTGCCTAGATTATGTGCAAGTGTACTAGAGAACCACTGTATCATACAACCAGAGACCACAGCTGCTCTCTGTCCAATCCTGCATAAATTTTGAGCTGAACGCTATTCACAGGGTGTGCTCCTGAAACAACCCCAGCTGTTCATTCCGTTCTTCCCCCAGCCTTCCTGGGTTCCAGTACCATTGTCCCCCCACTTGTGTGATGAAGTAATATAGAATGCATATAGACACAGGTAGTCGTTTGTGAGAAATGAGTGGAAGGAAGCCTCCAGCTGCAATGATAGTCCAGAGATGACATTAAGGGGTGTGGAGGAGGGAGCCACTCATCCCTCTGCTAGTCCAGGGGCAATTGAATCTTTTCTTTACAATGAAGGGTGGGGGCTGATGGATCTCAGCCCCCTGTTGCAATGATGAGGACGGTTACCAGCCATACTGCACCATCTACCATGAAAAATTAGCAACAGGCGGCCTTGACCGACCGGTCCCAAGCAAGTTGGTACGGTTGTCATGGTTACCAGCCCTTTTGCACTGCCCCATGTGCCAATAGGCTGATGATGAGGATGGATTTCCATCGTTTTGTACCATCAGCCATCCATAGCGTGGGGGGAGCAAGGATGTTGGTGTTGAGTGCTGCACCATCGCGTCTATCTGCAGCATTCAGTACAGATACGGTGACATGTAAAAGAGTCAACAGAGGATTGTTTTCCCTTTAACTTCTGGGGGTCGGGGGGGTGCGTAAATTGCCGAGCTATGCCCCGTCCCACCGCGGACACTGTGTTTGACCCTAGAAGCATTTGGAGATCAGCCAAGAATGCAAATGCTTTTCGGAGACAGCAGGAACTGTGGGATACCTTGCGTCCTCGTTCCCCCCTCCCTCCATGAGCGTCCATTTGATTCTTTGGCTTTCCGTTACGCTCGTCACGCAGCTGCGTGCTGAGTCTGTGCTATGCCGTCTGTCCGTTTATTTATTAAAAATACTTTGGACCAGGCGTAACGTAACATTTCTTCCCCTACTTAGATGCAGGAGTCTCCGAGCGAGATCACCGTGAGGACAGGCACTGAAGGAGATAGAGAGCGCATGCTGCGTGAAAGCTAGCACGAACCACGGACCTATGCAGCCGTGCTCTGGGAGGCAGTGCTCCCTGAATACCGCATGAAAGCCTCGCGCGGAAAAGTGTGCTATCACGGAGCACCCAATAAGGCAGCTCTCCCCAGGAACCTCCTGCTGATGCTTATCAATTAACAGCAGGAGAGCTTCGTGGCGTTCTCCCAGGAGGATTTCTGTTCTATCACCATATATACAGAGACCTCCTTTTCACACACTTCAGATTCCTGTTATATTAAGAATAAAAGTTAACATGGTTAAAGCACTTACCGACTGCTCCTACCCCTGATTCAGGATCCGGGTTCCTGGCCGGGGAGGGTTGGTAGGGGATCTCCGTGAGGGTGATGAAGAGATCCTGGCTGTCGGGGAAACCAGCGTTGTAAGCGCTGTCGCCTGCCTCGTCCTCCACAAACCCTTCCTCATCTTCCCCGTCCGTGAACATCGTCGAGGAACTGTCCGTCGACACTGTCCCATCATCAGAGTCCATGGTCACTGGTGGGGCAGTGGTGGCAGGCTCTGTAGCGTCCGTTGGCCGCTTTGATTTTTTGGTAGCCTTGTCTGGGGTCCTTGATTTTCACGCGGCGCTGCGTTGCATGACGGCTGTATCCTCAGTCTGTATCATGGCTTTGGAGACCTTCTCGTAGGTCTTTGCATTCCGTTCGTTGGAGAGCAGCTCCGAAAGCACAGACTCCTCGCCCCACACACCGATCAGATCCAAGAGTTCCCGGTCAGTCTATGCCGGGTCCCTCTTTCTATTCAGAGATTACATGAACTCCTCTGCTGGAGAGCTCTGCATTGCTGCCGGTGCTGCGGAGCTCGCCCCGATGTGCAACCAGAACGTCAGATTCAAACCGCCCAGACAGGAAAATGAATTCAAATTTTCGCGGGTCATTTCCTGTGTGGCTGGGCAGAGAATCCAAGCTCGGGCTGCTGTCCAGAGCGTCAACAGAGTGGTGCAGTGTGGGATAGCTCCCGGAGCTACTAAGTTCGATTTCCATCCACACCTAGCCTAATTCGAACTAGCCATGTCGAATTTAGCGTTACTCCACCTGCCGGGGTGGAGTACCAAATTCGAACTAAAGAGCCCTCTAGTTCGAATTAAATGGCTTCCTGGTGTGGACGGTTGAGCGGTTAGTTCGAATTAACGCTGCTAAATTCGAATTAAAGTCCTAGTGTAGACCAGGCCTTAGTAAGGGGGAAGTGATGTTCCAAGGGTGTAAAGTAAGTGAAATAATTAGATCAAGAATGGGTGACCCTTTTGGTGAGTAGGAAATCAGCTCTGGTATGTGATATTCAGTGAGGGGAAGGAAGGAACTAAACTTTTTTGCCATACAAGGTATATAGTTACTATAAATTGAGGGTCTGATCCACAACACAAGTCCTAGCGGTGTTGTTCTCTCTAACACATCACCCTCTAGTTTTTTACTTGCCTCGGTAGCTGTAGTTCTTTTTCTACATTCCTTTTGTTGCAAAACACTGGGTTACAGTCTGTTCTCAGTTAAATTGTTATAAATCTGAAGTAACTAATTAAATCCATTCAAGCCAATATACAGTTACACCCATTGCTTAATTTGTGCCGGGGCTTGCCAGAGCTGAGCCCCAGCACCTCTAGGCTTGGCAGTTCATAACCCCAGCACCTCTGGGCTTGCCATGCCAGTTATGAAAGTAAAAAAAAATTAAGCACTGGTTATATTACTGTAACTAAGAGCAGCGTATGTTTTGTTTCCACCTTGTACTCCTCTGCCTGACGCAGTTTGTAGTAACAATAGGTACAAATGGAAACAAGTGACTGAACTCTCAGTGTCTGTACTATGTAATGACTTTTCTTTGCAAAGGACTTTTCTTTGCAAATGTGGACATTAAGGTCTTGACTGTCAGGAATCAGGGCCAGCAGCAGAGCCGGACTCTGGGCAATCTGGCTAATTAACTACCAGCCTGATTGATGGAAAGAGTCAGAAGACCAGCTCTTAAGCCAAGAACCAGCAGCAGGGTGGTGGCTGTTCAAAGTGCTTATGACTGCCATAGCTCCTGCTTCTTCTAAGTTCTGTTCTTTTCTTGTTTCTATGTGGGATCCAGCCCTGCTCTGCCTTACCTTGCTCACCTCACAGGTAACCTGGATCTGACCCTTGGCTCTGATTCCTGACTTCTGATTCCAGTCTAGTCTCTGACAATGAGCTCTTTGTGCCTGATTCCTGCTCTAACCACTAGGCATGACTGTCCATGTACCAGTCACTAACACTGAATCCTATTGTTGCCTGTTCTATTTAGATTCTTATACCATACCCATCACCCGCTGGCCACTTTTTGAAACACATTAAGTAGCATGACTGGCATCTGTCACACACGGCTCTCATTTTCTCCTTTCTCCTGCTGGTAAAAGGAATTTTTTTTAGAAATAGATGTATTCAATTATTTCATATCTTCTGTACTGTGTGCTTATATTTGTGAAGGCCAGATTGAAGAAGTCTATCTTTTAGTTGGAAAAGAAAGTGGTGAGACTTGAATTGGTTCTTAGATTGTGCAGTTTATAATCCAATGGCTATTGAAGTCAATGGAAAGACGCTCATTACCTTGGGATCAGGCCCTTACACTGCTATTTTGATTAGTGTGCCAATAGAGCTCCTTAAGAGAATTGGAAAATGGGACTTTGTCCTCCCTTCTGTTACATCAATCTACGATTGCTAGAACATTGCAGAGATGTGGAACAGATAATCCAGACCAAAACTAGGCATTTGGACAACAAGACGTCAGATGAAACTGAGTGTAAACATGCACAAGACATGTCAGAAGGGACAATTTTGACTCTGTGTATGCTCTGTTGCGTTCTAAATAAATTAGAGCTGAAGACCTGAGAGTCATTGTGGCCAGCTCTCTGGCCTGGTCCGCACTAAAAAGGGGGTTCGAATTAGGGTACGCAAATTCAGCTACGGGAATAGCGTAGCTGAATTCGAAGTACCCTAATTCGAACTACTCACCCGTCCAGACGCGGTGGGGTCGAACTCCGCGGCTCCCCCGTCGACTCTACCACCGCCGTTTGCAGTGGTGGAGTACCGGAGTCGACCACGGCGCTTCCGGAGTTCGAACTATCGCGTCTAGATCAGACGCGATAGTTCGAACTCCGTGAAGTCGAACTCACCGCATCGACCCGTGCGGTGAGTATGGACCTGCCCTCTGAAAACATCTGCTCCGTGTGTAGAAGCAGTCAAAAAGGCAAATAAAATCATAAAAGTAAATCTGACTGCATTGAGAAAGGGATAGAGAATAAACCTGAAAATATTATCATGCTATTATATAAACTGATGGTATGCTGTCACCTTGGCTACTATCTTTGGTTCTAGCACCCACCCCCAGTCTCAGAAAGGATCTGATCAGGTATGGCAAGTCCTGTGTTCCTATAAAAGCTATATGTTTTATTACATCTCTTAAACTTTACTTATGCCTGGAATGTGCTACAGAAGCTTTAATTACTCTCTGCTGATGCATTTTTGTGTTGGCTCCAAGTCATATGACCCTGTAATCCAATAGCAAAATTCAAACAGTTTATCTTGTATAAATGTAAGCAAGGATTTATCCTTCATTTTTACAGTTTCAGCCCCCTGTGTTCAGTTTAAAACTTTATCTTACTCAGAACGTTGTCTGAACTCTACCTAGTACCCCTGGGAATGGGTAAAAGCATTGTTATTCACTTTAATTTTTGTGCCACATTTTCCAAAATTATTTCTTGCAGTTTTTCTTAAAAAATCAGCAAAAGTAAAATGTCCTCACTAACTGAAATATATGTGCATATCTCAGCTCTCAGAAGGCCATTTAAATGTGTCTTACTTAGCCAGAGAGTCAAATTTGCATAAATTGTCTACCCAAAATTCCTCCAGTCAAACTAATCATTACATAAACTCAGAATTGGTTGATAGTGGAACTGAACTGAGAGAAAGTTAGTGTTCTTATCTTGTGGCAAGGAATGTATCCATGGTGGTAAGGGTCCTATATGTTCAGTTTTACTCCACTGAGAATCCTGTGCTGTTAGAAGTACTCTTCGGTTGGAGATGATGGAGAAGCTGCTTCTCAGAGGGAAATGGCAAGACATGACTCCTTGGTAGGATGCAACACAGGGAAAGGTCTTTGCTGAAGTCACAGAGGACAGCAGCAGAGTTGAGTGAACTCTGGTGAGACACCTTCTATCCAGCACTAAATGAAGTTGAAATCACTGTAGATGAGTTAGGTGGTGGAGCCTTGGGACAGGACCAAACAGGACTGGTGACAGGCCTGCCAGTGGCACCTCAAGATTCTGGGACTATGCTACCCACAGTTTGGGATAAACTGGAAAACTGAGTCACAAGTCCACCCAATTTAGGCTTAATCAATTTTTACTTTTTTTTTAATAAAATTCAGATGGAATTATGTTCACATATAGTGTCTAGACATATGTTTATGCCAGACAAATAATAATAGATGACAGAATTGGTAGATGTGCCCTGGAATATGGTAACTTTGGGTCCCAAGAATTCCTTTCATGATAGTCCTCACCCCCTCAATCTCCTGGTCTGATCCTTCAGTCCTGTCCTTCAGTTTCTGGTCCACGGTTTCTCCAAGTTGCATTTTGTGAAGTCTGCAGTGAAAGTGTTCTTAAAATGAACAACATGTGCTGAGTCATAATCTGAGACTGTTATAACATGAAATATATGGCAGAATGTGGGTAAAACAGAGCATGGGACATACAATTCTCCCCCAAGGAGTTTCTGTCACAAATTCAATTAACACTTTTTTTTTAATGAGCATCATCAGCATGGAAGCATATCCTCTGGAATAGTGGCCGAAACATGAAGGGGCATACAGATGTTTAGCGTATCTGGCACATAAATACCTTGCAATGCCAGCTACAAAATTGCCATGCGAATGCCTGTTCTCACTTTCTGGTGACATTGTAAATAAGAAGAAGGCAGCATTATCTCCTGTAAATGTAAACATTTACATTTACAAATGATTGGCTGAACAAGAAGTAGGACTGAGTGGACTTGCAGGGTCTGAAGTTTTACATTGTTTTGTTTTTGAGTGTAGTTATGTAACAAAAAATAATCTACATTTGTAAGTTTCACTTTCATGACAAAGAGTTTGCACTACAGTACTTGTAGGAGGTGAACTGAAAAATGCTATATCTTTTGTTTAGCATTTTTACAGTGCAAATATTTGTAAGAAAAATAATATACACTTTGATTTCAATTATAACACTGAATACAATATATATGAAAATGTAGAAAAACATCCAAAATAGTTAATAAATTTCAATTGGTATTCTATTGTTTAACAGTGTGATTAAAACTGTGATTAATTGCAATTTATTTTTTTAATCGTGATTAATGTTTTTGAGTTAATCACATGAGTTAACTGTGATTAATTGACAGCCCTAATTTTAACACCTCAGTCCTTTGGGGTTTAGGTAACTCGTACGTTACACATGTAAGCTTTAGTTACCCAACTTCTGCAGGGTTTTTTTCTGCTGTTTTTACTGTTTTTGTGCCATGTTGGTTTTTGTCTTCCTGCTCTGGGTCTTCACAGTAAAAGGCGTCTTGTTAAAGGTTTGTGTATTTTCTCCTAAAAACTTCCAGCTCAACAGGTTACCTTTGTTCTGTCAGCAATAACATCATTTTAAGAAGATTAGCAATTCTATGTAAAAGAATGGGCAAAACCACATTTATGCGGGTAAGGCCTTGGCCTGTTACCTCATCTGTACTCATTCACTATCCATAATTACAAATCATTAAAAATATAGCTATCAAGGCTCTTAAGCTTACCATTAACAATTCTTAATTGTATATTACAATATTATAAGTCAGTATGTTCTCTCCTTCTACTCTTTAATCTATTAGAAGTGGTGGGAAGGGAGTTATGGGAAACATGATGATTCTTTAATGTCAACATTTATTTTCTTTAAACATGGGATTTTCATTCAAAATCCAGTTGTATATGATTTATTACAAAGAAACTTCGTTAGAAATTTTCCTATCAGTGCATGTGGAGGGGTGTTTCAATTTTAGGACCTTGATATTTGTTTGCTTTTGGTGGTACCCCAACACCAACACCATTGACACCAAACTGTGAGTGGGGTTTAGCAGATGGGGAAGTGATGTGGTAAAGAGCCACTTGCCTATTGGAGGTTCATGTTCATTTACAAATATTATTGTGGTGTTTTCCCAGGTTGTGTTCCATCTCCCCCAGTAAAGTTTCCTTTGTTTCATAGACTCAGTGCTTGCAGGTGGGAAAGTATTGCCTATTAAGGGCATCCAGAGAAGGTTATTCCTGATCCCAGAAATTCTGGGAGGACACTCAAGCCAGTGGTGCTTCTTAGTTTTCAGAAGGACTCCCAGCTATGGCCTTTGATTCTGACAACGAGTGACAAAAGGGTTACATATAAGTCTTTCTGCCTCTTAGGTAGAGGCAGCAGACAGGAGAGGCCTAGGATCAGGAAAGCCCTGCTGCAGTTCTGTCCGTAGTAGCAAGGAGGATTACCAGAGGGGAGGGTGTATCGCCTTCCCTCCCAACTAGAGGAAGCTGGGAAAGCACTGAGTGGTTAGTAACCAGTATTTTTTGTCTTGTTTTGGAATTCTAACTTGAAAATAAAGCCAGCCCTAGAGGGGGAGGGCTTCAGCAATTTACCCTGTAGGTTTCTTTCAGAGATCTGCATGAGACAAAACAGCATGTTGGCTAGAAATGGATACTCTACCCTCATTTCCCTCCAACTCATTGTCCCTATCTCTCCTTCATGTTCAGCCATAAAGGAGGTAAGCAGAGAGTAAAACCTGTGGCTATAGGGAGGGAGCAGCAGTGTGGCAGCAGAATTAAGTCCTATTTAATTTTTCCTACCTCCTTTCCCCCTTCTCTGGCACCTTTCTGCACAGTCAAGGGTGCCAGCAGCATTTAGAACTCAATTTAGGCCTGGAACATTTCAATGTTTTCATTTATTCTCCAGACTTTTCCTAGATGGCCTGTCACTTTTCACAATATTCCGACTTTCATTTCTGTTCTGTTGACAGCAATATAAACAGCACCCCACTCATTTATTGTGAATTCAGTGCTGGTAAAAGGTGCCAGATTAACAGCTTTGGAGAGAAAAGGCTTTACTTCATTCAAAAACAGGTACATAGGCTGCAGAATCCTCAGCAAAACTGTGTTTCAGGTCAGATCTGAAGGGACCGCCTCAAGAAGAAAGGAAGGTAATCCATTCTGCACACTTATTCATGCCTCCATTTCAGAAAGTACTTAAATACGTACTTAGTTAAGCTTGTATTTAAATACTTCCTTGAATAGGAACTGGAGCCTTGACTCTTGACCACTCTGTTAACAGTCAGTAAGGATCTTAATGTCAATTGATGTGGTTATTTTTGTCATCATAATATGCATAATGCAGTGCTGGCACCAACATTACTAACATCTGAGTGAGGTATGTAAATCCCCATTTTACAGAACAGCATAGCTGAATTGCAGAGAAGTTAAACAATTTACTCACATCAGTATGGCAAAGCCAACTTCAGATTTTGAATTCCTGCTTTGCCTTCCCTACATATCCAACTAGACCACGAGCCCTATCTCATTTGTGGTCTGGCTTTTTATAAAGAAATGGACTGAGATAACCAACTCTCTTACAGGCCACAATATATAATACTGTAGTTGCTCCAGGGTACTGAAGAAACACAGTAACTGGAACAAGGGTTCTCTAGACTTAATTTTGGAATCAGAAGTGTTTTCCTATCTCCATGGACAAAAGCTCACTTCGACTATTATATGCTTCAGCCTTCCTCACCTGCAAATACTTGTGAAGCAGAATTGACGGCAAGCCACATTGGATTCTCTCCCTTTTCTCCTGTGGCTTCCATACACTGTACCAGAGGTATAGAAGAATTTTGGTAGGGATTTGTTTGTGGAGAAGTTTGTGAGGCCTGATTCTAATTTATTAGACTTGGAAAATTATTTTGTCCCTTTAGCATAATCAAGAACAAAATAAAGTTTTTTTTCTAAACTTATCAAAATAACTTCATCTAGTTTAACTTATTTTTTCAATTTTATACATATTGTCTGAACAAGGATTCATTAGCTCACATAGCAGCCCCAGCATTCAGAGTAAACCTCTCCCCTCAAATTGCTAGCTTGCTAATTTAGAATCCTTAATGCGCTGTATACTGTGGTCCTTTGATGATTCTCCTTTTTAAATGCCTCCTTCTGATACTAGGACTTAGCCACGATAATTCTCAATAAAAACAATGTTTGAACTGCAGCCAGCTGTTGGAGGGGGTTATATGCTTTATATAGAAAATAATCAATGTGAAAGGTGAAGTATATAGTTGTGAATGTTTCCCTTTAAAAAAAGAATAGTAAAGTCTGATTTCAAACACAAATATTGCAAGCTTCTCTGTGACCTCAAAGATACATTAAATTAAAAAAGGAACTTAATAGACTTCAGTAGTCCAATGAAGGGATACAGATCCCATTTGGGGAAGCACTGTGGCCTAATTCACTGGACTAGGACTCAGAAGGCCTGGATTCTATTCCTGGCTTGGCCAATGACCTGCTGGGTGACCTTGGAAAAGTCACTTCAACTGTCTGTACCTCAGTTTCCCCAGCTGTAAAATAGGGACAATGATACTGACTCCCTTTGTAAAATACTTTGAGATCTACTAATGAAAAGTGCTATATAAGAGCTAGGAAATATTATTTTATTTTATTATTGTCAAAATGGGGTGAAACGTGGACAACCAAGTAGCATTCACTGACTGTAATTCCTTGTATCTGAATCAATGCATAGGCTCTAGCTGGCAGAAAATGCAGCTTCCCACTGTCCACAGTTTCTGACCACCTTTAGAAAATACTGCAAAACCTTCCTTTTTGGTCAAACTTTTCCTTTATAACAAGAATGACATTCACAGCACCAACCACTTCATTCTTTCTGCTCTCCACTTTCCTTCAAGTAAGAGACTTATCCCCAAACAGATTTCTGTAACCAGAAAATGGAGAAGAGTTGGAGATTCCAAGAAGTCCACTAGGAATTTCACTATTGTCACTCTATTTTACAGGGATGGCACTCAGATAACCATGGCGATGGACAGCGGTATAATACCCTAAGGCTATGTGTAGACTACAAGGTAGGATGTGGTGTTTTTTCCCCCGATCATGCACACGCATTTACATTAGCTCAATGAGAGCTAGCACAATTATAAGCAACAGTGGTACCATAGGGGCTGAGCCATGCTGAGTACAAACCTGTCTGAAAACAGTGGGTATGTACTTGGCACGGTTCTGAGATGCCTCCACTGCTGCTGACCATGCTACTGTGGCTACGCTGCTGTTTATATCTGCACTAGCTCTCATCAAGCTACTATAAGTATGTGTACATGAGCAAGGAAATCACACCCCAGCTCATAGTGTAGACATAGCCTAAAATACCATATACAATTTAGAGGAAGGATAACTAGGTGAGAAGTTCTGGCACCTCTCCGGGGTAGAATAAATAGGACTTGCATGTTCTGCTGTAGGGTGCTGCAAATATAAATATAAATGAGGTGAAGGTGAGAATGCAGGGGCTGCAGTATCTGTGATGTCTGAACAAACAAAAGATTCCCCAAGTTAAAACTGAGAGAAGCTGCTGTAATTTTGGCAAAGCTGTAGTCAGGGGAGAGAGAAGGATTAGGATACTTGTAGGTCACTGTTAATTACTAAAGCATCTGATTATCATTAACACGAATTGTGACTGAAGGAAATGGGGCTTTTGCGATATAGCAGCAATTGCTTGAGCAAGCTAAAATTGGTCTGAAGACCATGCACCATATGTTGGAGCCAATGGAGAAACGAAAAGCAAAACTATCACTCTGTACTTAGGCCCCAGTTGAGCAAAGCATTTAAGATCATGCTTAACTTTAAATGCTCTGTTGAATTAATAGTAGTCTAGTTGAGAGGTTAGATAAAGTTGTAGTAGCAGCAAAATTGCATGTAGCTGGAAATACCATTCCTAATTTTCAAAAAGGCATAGAAAGTCAATTAGAACAATTGCAAAAACAAGAAAATCATTAGATTTTAAATTAATTAGGACCCAAAAAATAGCATTATAACATCTCCACTCTATTTACATACCCACATATGTCACACTATCTGCAACTACTGATCCAGAGGTTTGACTTACCTAGTCAGAATTTGCCTTCGAGGTGTCTCTGCTTCCTTTTGCTTTAGAAGTCACCCCAATCTGTCATGCAATATTTGTGAAAATTCTCCAGACTGCTGGCAAGCTTTTCAAGAGTAGGCCTTGACCTCTGCCTCCAAAACACTTGTGTAGTAATTGTATGAAAGTCTATACTTACTTAGCATTTAAGCACATTTTCTTTTAAACTGTTTTGAACAGCTTTGGAAATAATGTTTTATCAGCTGGGTCAGGGAAAAGAGAACTTGGGAAATCATGTGAGAAGAAAAATCAGTAGTGGTGGGGGGGGGTTAAAATGTTATTTAAAATCCTGATTTCATTTTTTGTGGCTGTTTTTCTGTTTTATGGAATTGGAGGACTCTTCTGTCTTAGAAATGAACATATTGGTCCAAATTCAGGTGTAATTCCACTGAATCTGATCTTGTTCATCTATATGGAGATTACCTGAATTATTAGTGGAGTTACCTTACTGAGTACTCTAATATTTCATACAGTGATTTCATTTTACTCACTGATGGCGTTGCATGAAGTTTTATAGTACACCACTTAGTAACTTGGTCTTGACTGATAATACCTACCTCTGCTATCTATAACATTGCATCAACGAACTCACAGTACTTTCTATATTTTTATGTCCCCTGAAAAAGTGTGTTTGCCTGCATTTCACTCATCATTTACAACTCGCTGCAGTCATTCCACAAAGTCAATTCACATCATCAGCAAAAAGAGACGGCTATCAATACACACACACATCTTTATATATAGTGACATATGAATGGTAAACTATATATATAAATATAGAGCTAGATCTTCAACTGATGTAAATCAACATTACTCCATTGACTTCAGTGGGGCTAGGCTGACGTACACAAGGTGGGGATCTGGCCCATATTATATGAATGTAGTTTGCTTCTTAGGGCACTTGTCCACTTATTAAACTGGAGGACTGGGATATCAGCTCATACAGAAAAATTCTGTAGAATGTAATAGCAATTAAACCGTTGTGGTTCTATGACTAAGAGAATTAAATAGAGCGATAGCCTTTCTATAGGCATTTTTAAACCATCCTATGTAAATTCCATAGGAAGGATGTAATTTTCTGATAAATCTATAGGATGGCTCAATATACCTAGAGAGAGGACTTTAACATAAAGGAAAAACTGAGTTGTTTTTCTGGTTCTGCCACTAATTTGCTACATTCTAGTCTATAACTGTGGCACAGCAGCACCACTATAGTTAATGTTGCTTTATGACTTTTTCTGTTTAAAGGTCAACCTTTCTAATGCCTCCAATATCAACATGCTTAGTCAGAGTCCTCTGAAATTTGGTGTGCCTTAGGAGGGTGCAGGATAGGGTTAGTAACCCAAATTTGGAATAAGTTGAGCCAGGGTTCCAGACATACAAGTCCTGATAAAAAATAGCCATTTTTCAAAGAGTTTCTATTTGGGTTTTTGTGCAGAACTAGAAATCAAACTATTGATGTAATGCAGGTCAAAATGGTCTCGATCTATCGAGTTTTACCCACGCTAGTGAATGGCAACCACTAAAAATTTGGGGACCCAAACTGAGGACGGTATTGAAGAGAATGTACATATTTAACTGCACATATGCCAGTATGGAAAAATGGCTAGAGGGTTTCCACAGAGGTCTTTATGTGTGCAGGAGAGGGAGGGAATTGGGGGACAGAGGCAAGGAGGGGGTTGTAACTGGGGAGGGGGGGCAGGAAATGAGGTGTTAAGCAAGGAAGGTTGTTTCAGAAAATCTGTATTTTACCAGTCCCTGCAGGGAAGTGGGGAGGCAAATGTCTATTTCCTGATCTTGGGGCAGATTAATTTGGTGTTTCCGAAGACACACAGCATTGAGGTTTGGAATTCACAGCAAGGGTACCTTGACTGTTGAGGGAAAAGAAATAGGTGGGCTGCCATGGCTGCCAATGTGTGGATTCTGGATTATGAGGTTGGAGAAGTTTGCGGGAGAGCAAGGAGTAGACCAGAACATGGGAATTGCTGATTTGGGTGGAGAGAGGTGGCCTTTGGTGGCATCACATTTTGCCCACTCTGCAGCTTCTATCTGGTGACTTAGGAGGTTCTGATCTACCAGACATTGTGGTGAATCACTCAGCAGAAATAAACTAGATCTTATTTCTGGAGTATGCCTCATACAATGTATGAGAGCAGATTTGGACCGCAGCAGAGATTTGTGTCTGAGCTGTGATAGTTTTCTCTGATTTGACTGAGCATCTGTGTAATTGAATTAGAAGTTCTGACACCTCACTGTTACTTAAAGATGGAGTGCATCTGTTGCACAGGGGTCAGAGGAACTTACTTTTTGTATTTTGGAACAAAAACTTTGCCTGTAATTTCTCTCACTGGTCCTACCATAAACTCCACCCTCCAACTGTTCTCACATATAACTGGAAACACCATTCCACTGTAACATAGTTGTTCTTCGCTCCAGGAACCGCATGTGAGTTGGGTTATGAGGGATGGGATGAAGGGAAGTAACAACACTAAATGTGTTTGTATACCAAGAAGAGAAGACTTCAGGAAGATGAGTTCCGTGCTTGTGTGTGTGCATGAGGTGTGGGGGCACCTGGGTACATTAGTGGCAAGGAGGCAAGATAGGGGAAGAATGCAGTGAATAGGTCAGGGACATGCCTGAGAGGCTATGTTGATGCAGGGCTGGTGGGGCCCAGCTTATGAGTTGGCAGTTGGTGTGGAAGTAGTGGGGAAGCTGGTTGGCTTGGTATGCAAATTGTGGGAAATATGTACAATTGCCTGAATGACTACTAACTCCAACCAACAACATATTTTTTCCTAATTTAAAAAAAAAAACCCTAGGAAATTCAATGGCAAAAAATCCTATGTTACTACAGAGTTAAGGCTCTTTTGGGGAATGTTGTTCCTGTGCAAAATGCTGAGTGGAGCAAATCTCAAACTTCTGAATACCAGGAAATGCAAAATTAAGGTTGCCCTCTTTTTGCAGCACTCCCAATATGCCCTGTTACTACATGTACCTTTACTCTTCTAACCCCACAATTGCTGAAAATGTACAAGATCTTCACTGTCATTTTACAATCCCTTCACTGTCATTCACTGGATTCCAGCTAACAGTATTGAAGGACAAAAAGGGGCAGGGGGAAGGTTGCTTATGCCAGTGGTT
Source organism: Mauremys mutica (assembly GCF_020497125.1). Taxonomy (NCBI): domain Eukaryota; kingdom Metazoa; phylum Chordata; order Testudines; family Geoemydidae; genus Mauremys; species Mauremys mutica. Next base: position 125,665,262 of record NC_059073.1, on the reverse strand, counting down.
CTCAACCAGGGGTATGTATACCCCTGGGGATACACAGAAGTCTTCCTGGGAGTACATCAACTCATCTAGACACTTGCCTAGTTTTACAACAGGCTATATAAAAAGCACTAGCAAAGTCAGTACATACTAAAATTTCATACAGACAATGATTTATTTATATTGCGCTCTATATTATACACTGAAATGTAAGTACAATATTTATATTCCAATTGATTTATTTTATAATTATACAGTAAAAATGAGAAAGTAAGCAATTTTTCAGTAACAGTGTGCTGTGACACTTGTATTTTTGTCTGAATTTGTAAGCAAGTGCGGTGAAACTTGGGGGTACCCAAGACCAATTAGATGTCTGAAAGGGATACAGTAGTCTGGTATGGTTGAGAGCCACTGGTTGATGCCACCTTCTCTCTACCCTTTTTGAGCAATGCCTTCAGATGCACTTACCACATCCCCCACTGACCCTTGGTGATATAAGATTCAGGAAATTATAGATGATACGATCCTGATGGTACGCTTGCACACTTAGCCAACTGCCCAGAAAGATGACCACACTTGAACAATTGAAGAACCACTTCAGCCATTTACAGGTCCCTTCCACTTACTCACAGGATACTATCTCAACCTACACTTTCACTTTACCTTTGTTAAACCATTAGAATCCCCTCCTATTCCATCTCACTGCAGACAGTATCTTTTGTAATAAAGGCCCATGCCCTTCTTCTAACATAATCTACACTATTCTCCATAGAAATGCATGCTGAATCCTGAAGGTACACGTATAACTCTTCACTGTCCTCAAACACAAGAAGGTGAAAAACAAATCTCCTATCAGTCACAGCTCTGTCACAAACCTCAAAGTAATCTCCAGACCTCACAGATACACCGCTACCAAGCAGAGCTAGCTTCTGCCTCCATCAGCTACACCTGACACCAACTGCCCTCACTTTACCTGCAGTGCATGCAGATAATACATGGTTAGACTGCTCTCATAACCCAGCTTGCTAACGATGATACCCTTTGTAATAAAATCCTGCTACTTATATAATGTATTTTTTATTTTTCAGTATTTATTAACTTCATTGGGTGGGCAGAATTTTTAGCAATTTTTAACTTATAGATACATGCCCAAAATTTGGGGATTTTCAGTGCTTTTTCTTTGAAAGAAAGATTTTTTTATCCAGGTTTCCCCCCAAAATTCTTGTCTAAATAAGATCTACTTTAATTTTTATTATATGTATAAGAAATGACTTGCATGTTATTGTAAGCTTTGCATGTTTGTTACTGAACCCCTTGTTTAGCATGTAGTGCATTTGTTCCCTAGCGTGCTGGGATATAACCTTGTTTCAAACAGCATTATGTTAAGGTGCACTAGGGAACCTTTAGTGTGCACCAGCAGGGTCTGCACAGACCAATTAATGTGCAACATGTTACTGTCCTCTCAAAATCACACCCCCGTGGTTCACATTACTGTTCCCTGGAGATATGCCTTTAGATGCAAGCCTGGGAGCAAAGGCATTGCCTATATAAACAAACGGTGCTGAGAAAGAGGTGAAGTCAACATAAATTGAGTAACCATTATTGGTGTTTTTCTAGTGTGTGTTGGATAAGCACAGACATTTTTTGTAATGGGTGGTGTGTGTTTGATTGGTTAAAACCTAAAATTAAAATCCCTAAAAGTACACAGTTCTGCACTGAAATGGTGCATATGCACATCTTCGCTTACACACATCAGTGGGTGCAAAGCATAGATCTCGTATCATAATCACAGCTCTGTCACACACCTCAAAGTAAACACACCTTTACCAAGCAGCCCAACTATTGCCTCCACCATTTAGTGTAGGTAGATCTAACACACTGACAGTACCTGGGGTGTATGCAAATAAGTCCTATTGGCTAGTGCCAGGTTCAGAGGAACAGAGGGAAGGTGGTATGGATAACTTCCTTCCTTCCTCTGTTTGTCCGGTAATAATGTTGCCTGGAATCCTGTGGGTGAGAGTGAATGGGTTGGAGGTGAAGAGCCTGTACCTTTCAGCAATTGTGGGTTTGGCAAAGTAAATGTGTGTGTGTTAACAGGGCATAATGGTGGATTGCTGAAAGAGAGCAGCGTTAAGGTTGCATGAGCAACCAGTTAAGGCCAGCTTGCATGAGCAACCTTAACTGTGCATTGCCTGGTTTTCAGAAGATTGAATTTTGCTTATCTCAATGTTCTGCAAGAGGACGACATATACAACCTTAACTCTGCATTCTTGTAGTTTTTTGCCATTGACTTCTAGATTGGTGATGAGCCCAGTATAAAAACCTAAGTATCTGAGAGCCTTCCAGTAGTGCATTAAGCAACATGACTACGCATCTGTCACATGCTTTGTTCGTTCTCTCATTCTCTCCTGAGGGGGGAAAAGCATGTTCAGCATGTGTCTTGTGGTAGGTGTGTTTTGTAAATTACCTGTTGCTGTGTGTGTGTGTGTGTGTGTGTGTGTGTCTTAGAGAAGGCAAGGTCAAATGTGCCTTGCACTTGGAGTGGAAAGTCATAGAATCATACAATCTCAGGGTTGGAAGGGACCTCAGGAGGTCATCTAGTCCAATCCCCTGCTCAAAGCAAGACCAATCCCCAATTAAATCATCCCACCAAGGGCTTTATCAAGCCTGACCTTAAAAACCTCTAAGGAAGGAGATTCCACCACGTCCCTAGGTAACCCATTCCAGTGCTTCACCACCCTCCTAGTGAAAAAGTTTTTCCTAATATCCAACCTGAACCTCCCCCACTTCAACTTGAGACCATTACTCCTTGTTCTGTCATCAGGTACCACTGAGAACACTCTAGATCCATCTTTGGAACCCCCTTTCAGGTATTTGAAAGCAGCTATCAAATCCCCCTTCATTCTTCTCTTCTGCAGACTAAATAATCCCAGTTCCCTCGGCCTCTCCTCATAAGTCATGTGCTCCAGCCCTCTAATCATTTTTGTTGGCCTCCACTGGACTTTTTCCAATTTTTCCATATCTTCTTGTAGCGTGGGGCCCAAAACTGGACACAGTACTCCAGATGAGGCCTCACCAATGTCAAATAGAGGGGAATGATCATGTCCCTCAATCTGCTGGCAATGCTCCTACTTATACAGCCCAAAATACTGTTAGCCGCCTTGGCAACAAGGGCACACTGTTGACTTATACCCAGCTTCTCGTTCACTTTAACTCCTAGGTCCTTTTCTGCACAACTGCTGCCTAGCCAGTTGGTCCCTAGTCTGTACCAGTGCATGGGATTGTTCCGTCTTAAGTGCAGGATTCTGCACTTGTCCTTGTTGAACCTCATCAGATTTCTTTTGTCCCAATCCTCTGATTTGTCTAGGTCCCTCTGTATCTTATCCCCACCCTCCAGCATATCTACCACTCCTCCCAGTTTAGTCTCATCTGCAAACTTGCTGAGGGTGCAGTCCACGCCATCTTCCAGATCATTAATGAAGATATTGAACAAAACCGGCCCCAGGACCGATTCTTTGGGCACTCCACTTGATACTGGTTGCCAACTAAACATGGAGCCATTGATCGCTACCCTTTGAGCCCGATGATCTAGCCAGCTTTCTATCCACCTTATAGTCCATTCATCCAGCCCATACTTCTTTAACTTGCTGACAAGAATACTGTGGGAGACCGTATCAAAAGCTTTGCTAAAGTCAAGGAATAACACATCCACTGCTTTCCCCTCATCCATAGAGCCAGTTATCTCATCATAGAAGGCAATTAGGTTAGTCAGGCATGACTTGCCCTTGGTGAATCCATGCTGACTGTTCCTGATCACTTTCCTTTCCTCAAAGTGCTTCAAAATGGATTCCTTGAGGACCTGCTCCATGATTTTTCCAGGGACTCAGGTGAGGCTAACTGTCCTGTAGTTCCCTGGATCATCCTCCTTCCCTTTTTTAAAGATGAGCACTACATTAACCTTTTTCCAGTCATCTGTGACCTCCCCCGATCGCCATGAGTTTTCAAAGATAATGGCCAATGGCTCTGCAATCACATCCGCCAACTTCTTTAGCACCCTCGGATGCAATACATCCAGCCCCATGGACTTGTACTCATCCAGCTTTTCTACATAGTCCTAAACCACTTCTTTCTCCACAGAGGGCTGGTCACCTCCTCCCCCTACTATGCTGCCCAGTGCAGTAGTCTGGGAGCTGACCTTGTTTGTGAAGACAGAGGCTAAAAGAGCATTGAGTGAATAAGCTTTTTCCACATCCTCTGTCACTAGGTTGCCTCACCCATTCAGTAAGGGCCCACACTTTCCCTGACCACCTTCTTGTTGCTAACATACCTGTAGAAACCCTTTTTGTTACTCTTAACATCCCTTGCTAGCTGCAACTCCATTTGTGATTTGGCCTTTCTGATTTCACTCTTGAATGCCTGAGCAATATCTTTATACTCCTTCCTGTCATTTGTCCAAGCTTCCACTTCTTGTAAGCTTGTAAAAATGGTGAGGTTTGTGATAGTTCTTAGTTCTTTTGGGAGTTCATTCCACTATCTCTGACTACCCCCGGAGAAAGTTACAGGCAAGTCATTTTGGCTACATTTTTTAAACTTGGGTCCCTAAAGTTAGTATTCCTAAATTCATATTTAGGCATCTAAGTAGACGAGTGCTGATTTTTCAGAGGTGGCATCCACAAGTGCCAGTCAGAGCTGTAGTTTCTCAGCAGCTTTGAAATTCAGGCCAACTTGCATTTAGGTATCTAAGGGATTTACTAACTTAATTTTAGATGCCAAGTTTGAAAACTTTAGTTGTCATTTCCCACAAAGGTGGAAAGTGAGCATTGAGAAATAAGCCTTACAGTCCAGAAAGGGTAACCAGGAGGTTTAAAAAAGAGTGACCTGAAATTGCTCTCACCACCCCACCTGGATCTGCACATGGAATACACCCTTCACAAGTTTCTTCATACAGAAAGTAGCCAGTCTCCTCTCTGGCATCTTTTCCCCTGTCTTTCAGATCACTGGTTACTTCATTATTTTATTGGGCTTGGAGCAGGGGTATCTGATTGAAATTCTATAGCCATACAGGAGGTCACATTAAATCATTTAATGTTTCCATCTGGCCTTAAAAATCCAGGCAGTGGGAGGTGGCAGAGATTGAGACAGGAGACGGTATCCCTTGTAGCCTAGAGTTTAGCCAGAAAAGGTAGTAAAAACTTTGTATATTATCGTTCACAGGATGGATGCTTGTGTCTTGGAGGTTTCTGCAATTAATAACAGCCCCAAGTAATATGGCTGCATTGGAGCTTCTCTGTCAAGGACCAGGGATAAGAGCTGGTACAGAGGCACAGGATTTCCATACAGATGGCCTTGGCCTGGGGGTAGGCCCAGAGCCTATCCTACTGGCAGACCCTACCCTCACAACAGAGCAACACAGGAGGAACTCCACAAGGGCATCCTTGTGGATATTGCCTTACCAAATCTCTTTCCCATGCATTTTTCAATAGGACAGGGATCATCTGGGCCAATGTTTACGAAGCACCTTAAGATCCTTGAATGAAAGGTGATCTATACACAGTATTATTTAATAATATAAGGCATTTTGCCCTATTTATTCATTTTTATTTATTATTAAAATTAAGGAAAGCATAAGGATAGAGTTCCTGAGATTATGGCGTGTTGCCCAAAGGTTGCTGTTTGGAATATTGGGCCCATTGGATATGGGTTGCATGTTGATTTGTTACAGTATCTGATGGTGAAAAAAGTTGTGTAGGCCTAAACTTTCAAAAGCAACTAGTGATTTTTTTAGGATGCCCCAATTTTTCACTGACAAACTTTACATTCCTTAACAGGGAACATTTTTCAGAAAATGCTCAACCTGCCTTCTGGGAGTCAGGCCCCTTGCAGATGGCTCAAGTTGGGCACTAGGGTTGCCAATGGGGCTCAGAGTGTGGGAGGGGGCTCCAGGCTGAGCCTGGTTTAGGGGGTTGGTGTGCAAGAGGAGGTGCAAAGTTCAAGCTCTGGGAGGGAGTTTGGGTGCTGGAGAGGGCTCAGGGCTGGGGCAAGGGGTTGGGGTGCGGGAGGGGGTGTGGACTCTGGGAGGGAGTTTGGGTGTGGGAGGGGGCTCAGGCCTGAGAAAGCGGGGTGGGGTGCAAGAGGGAGTGAGGGGTGTGAGCTGCGGCTAGGCAGTGCTTACCTCGGGTGGCTCCCAGGCAGTGGTGCAGTGGGGCTACAAGGACATGCCAGTCGCTTCTGCGAGTGGTGCAGAGCCAGGGCAGGCAGGGAGTCTGCCTTACCCCTGCTGAGCCGCAGGGGTAAGGCAGGATTTAAGCAGCCTAAAATCTCCTGGTTTGGCTTCAGTAGCCTCTGGGAGATAGAGGCCAATTTCAGGAGATTCCCAGCAAAACCCGGATGGTTGGTAACCCTATTGGGCACCCAAAAATCATTAGTCACTTTTGAAAGCACTTAGGCCCTAACCCAAATGTAAATGAATTTGTTTGTTTAACTTTCCCCAGATTGATTTGATCCCCAAATTAAAGAAGAGAAGACAATAGTTTGGAGCATGTTAATTGGAGTCTTTTGCGTGCATACTTTTGAACATATGACTGTATTATTTAGATGCACTAATCATAGATTTTATATTCTGTAGGCAGTAACATCCTTAAAAAAAATGAAGGGTGGATTTTTCATTGACTTTGCTCTTATTCTGTCTATACTGGGAACATAGAGCACACATTTCATTTATGAACAAGCTACTTCAACTACCTTAACAATCAAGTTAGAGCCACCTCAACAGTAACGTATTGCATTAACGTTTCATACATTTCTGTATTTTATGTACTGCACTGACATTCTGTTCAAGAGGTTGTCTTTTGAATGACTAAATCTTTTAACAGACTGTTGTAAAAAAAGAACATTTTGGAACTTTTATTAACATGGTTTTATTGTTAATATCCATTACAGTGGCATTGTTTCAGCTCAGGAGCTCAAGGGAAAAGGAATGAAAAGCCTCTAGTTACAGTTCTTTGCAGTGTTGAGAAGTTTATTTGGTGTAATACTCTGTTACAGAGGGCACATTCTAATTTAGATTAATCAACATTTAAGTATGTTGATTTACAGTATTATTTCATCTGTTTGCCTCTGTTGTGTACGCAGAATCTCTTTGAAACCCTTAAACTTTATCAGTGGTTGTCAGTAAAAACATATTCAGGAGTCAGAATTGGTTTTCTGTCTGTTTTTGTCAATATCTGTCAGGTCTTCGGTGTGTTTCTGGTTAAAATAAAACTAAATTCCTCCCTTTTCATCTCATCCTTATCACTGAAGACAATAATAGTGTGACAGAAGATCCGCAAAGTTACTGTAGTTCATATCATGCCCTTGATGATCTGTAAGCATGGCTCCTGTGTGTGTCAATGGGAGCAGTGTGTGCTGACTAAGAGCATGTTGTGGAACTGTAGTGGTTTAAACTATTACCCTAATTACCCTAAGCAGCAGACATCTGGGTCCAATCCTGAGAGATGCTGAGAGTCTGCAGTCCTATTTACTTCCGTGTGAGTTACAGATGATAAGCCTCCCTCAGGACTGTATATTTCTCTAAAACAAAAGTGGTTGAGGAATTGTTTTCACGTGCAATACCCCTTTAAGAGGTGAGTGTGGGACCCAAAGTAGTGACTGTCTGTCTGTGGCTTTCTCTGTTGTGAATTTCCTCTTTTCATTATGTCTGAGATGGGGACTGAGATTTATTAGTCTAAAGTGGGCTGGTGCTGACGAGATTATGCTGATATACAGAGCAAAACTGAGTCTGAGAAAAGAGATGAAAATTGAAATGATAAAGTTGTACTGGTAGCTTGTTGAGGTAACTGAAGTGCCTTGTAAAGTTGTATTGTGATGGATTCAAATAAAATACGGGTGCAATTTGTCTAGATCACTTTGAACAACTGCATACTGCAAATAGATTCCTTTATTCGGGTGTGAAGGGTATGTTCAATTCTTTGTTGTCAGTGTAAATTTTAAAATGAAAATAAAATCTCTTCTCAAAGCGTGTCTAAACAGTGTGTAGTATGTTGCAATAGGCAGCATATAGTAGGTTGTTTCATCTTTTTTTGAATGGCAAGAGGGATTTCTCCATAAATACTCAAACATATCCATTTCATGCACCCAGGGAATTTTCAGATTCTCACCCTGCATAGTAGCAGACACTTTACTGAGCTGTGGTTTCAGATTTACTTTCAGTGCAGCTAGTGAGGTTCAATGATTAAATGAAAAATGTTCAGATGGTTACCCAAACCTTATCCAAAATACTAGGTTCTGGAAAGTTCCTGAGAATTAATTTGTTCAAGTGATTACCAAGTACTACTGCTTTGGTTGTTCCTAGGATCTGAAAGTCCAAAGGCACAGAAAAATGAAAAATAAACACAACATTTCCAAATCTCCAAAAAGAGTTGTTTGAGTTACAGATGAAGACTCAGGGATGGAAAGGATCTTTTTCCTCCCAGAAGTGATACCAATTCCTGAAGTTTTTACTCGTACAAAACTCCCTTTGAAAATCCATAAGTGTTGCCTGAGTAATAACAGCAGGTCAGTGCTATGGCTGGCTTATGCCTAATTTATTCCTTATGCACAAATCCTGGAGCCCATTCAAGGAATTAATACCTCTGAGAACGGTAGAACATACTTTGGCTGGGGATCACATCACACCGTCCTGCAGGGGAGGTGGGTTATCACAATTAATATTTGTCCATGCAAGGTTGGTGGATCAACTACTACACCAGTCTATCAGTTATTACACCATGCAGAGCTGGGGTGCTGGAGCTATTGAAAATTCAGGGGATGTACTAGCAGAGTAGCTCCACTACAACTCTGATGACTGGGAATGAAGGTTCCTTTCCTCACACTCCTCCTCTATACACTCCACTCCGAATACCTCCAAACCCCATAGTATATAGACCTGATTACTTTGTGTGTACACTTGGAGAAGTAATTGTGTCTAAGGCTATGTCTACCCTGCAATGTAAGCCCAGGGTTAGTGAGACTTGAGTCAGCTGATCTGTGTTAGGGAACCCTGAACTTGGTGTCTAAATTGTATTTTAACCTTGCGTTAAGACTTTTCTAATGCATGCTCGAACCTAGGACTCCAGCATCCATGCTGCAGTGTGCGGACCCCAGTCAAAGTAACTATACCCCAGATTCCCTACCATACCTCCCCCCCAGAAATGTGGCTGCTCTAGCCATAGGACCATGGTGCACTGTGGGAAAACTTTCTGTAATGTGAAGGATGGGCAGTAAAGTTTGAATAGCCCACCAACACAGCCTGCAAATTTCCTTGTTTGTGCTTTTTCTGTCCCACCAAAGATACCTGATGGATTTCCTGATGGAGTTGCAGGAGGAGGAGGAGTAACCTGGCATCACAGACTCTCACCGGCACATGCTGTTCAGTATAACTTGCAGAGCTGCTTCTAGCACAAGACCATAAGCACAGACTGTTGTGACCACATCATCATGCAGACTTGGGATGACCAGCAGGGGTCCAAAACTTTCTTGTGATGAAAGCCACTTTTCTGGAGCTCTGTGAGAAGCTGGCCCCCACCCTTCAGTGTAAAGAGACACATTTGAGGGCATCCCTGCTGGTTCAGAAGTGGATTGCTATAACCGTCTGGAAGCTGGCTATCCCAGACTAATACAGGTCCATTGCCAACCAGTTTGAGATTGGAAAATCAACTGTGAGTGAAGTGGTGACAAAGGTTTCTGAGGTTTACCCCAAGGTGACAGGCATTAAAGATATTCCGGCATGAATTGCTGTCTTCAGGAGAATGGAGTTTCCTAACTGTGCCAGGCCTATTTGTGGGACTCATGTGCTCATAGTTTGCCCTCTTCAAGGAGCACATGATACATAAACCGCAAAGGGTACTACTCCATTGTGCTTCAGGCACTAGTGGACCGCAGAGGCAGATTTATGTATGTCAATTTTGGTTGTACAGGAAAAATTGTTAATGCCACAGCTTTTGCCTCTCAAGAGTCTACGTTCATGGACCAGCTGGGACACTATTCCCACCAAATGACATTGACATAAACAGGATTACTGTCCACACTGTTATTCTTGAGGCGGGAGGACCCTGTGTACTCCCTTTTGCCCTGGCTTATGAAACTGTACCCTGATTTCAAAGGCCCTGGCAAAAAAAAAACAAGTTTTATTACACTCTCCGCAGGTGTAGAAAAGTTGTTGAATGTGCTTTTGGTAGATTAAAATCACATTGGAGGTATCTAAGTCTTCAATGCCAGTGTCATCAATGCTGTCCACATTACTGTGGCTTGCCGTGCTCTTTGCAACCTTTGTGAAACCAAAGGCGAGCTATTTCCCCCTCAGTGGAACTGCGATGGCACGGGGACACTGAGTCAGTACACTCAGCCAGAAAGTGCAGCTACCACCTCAGGAGCTGGTTGTGCCCAGGCAGCAGAGGTCAGGGGTGCTTTGTGTTCTCACATGATGGACTTGCATGGCCCAACAGAAAGGAGGCAATAGTACCTGTACGAAAGTGCTTGCAGGAGAAAGCTGGCTCATTTGGGGGGGCAGGGGCAGTGCTTGGGAGGGGAATGGGCTTGATTGCCATCCAATGTAAGTTTGAATGACTTGATAAATAATGAATTTGGTTGGGGGGAGAGGGGGCACAATGGCTGTACAGATGGAATTTATTGAAATGTGAATTGCTGTGCCTAGCTAAATAGGAGTACCATTTGCTTACTAAAACTTAATTGCTCCTGGGCATGTTTTTAGCTTTATTATCTCAAATCATGATTTAATGATGTGATGCAGTGATAGCAATAAACTTTCTTGAAAACATAGCATGCTCTATTTGGAAACATGTCTTACATCAGTAAATCACTCTCATAGTCTTCGGCAGGCCAGCCGCCATTACAAAACTATCCACTCCTCCAAAAAAAGATAGGAAATAGTTAATCCCTGACACAATCTCCCTACCACTACATATCCCCCTGGCCCCATATCCCCCTTTCCCTTCTTTACACGTTTCCCCCTCACTTGGCAGCTGCAGGGAGCTCTGTCCTCCTACCTTAGCTGCTCTTCCCGTTCCAGGAACTGCTTTGCAAGAGCCTGCTCACTTGATGAAACCCTGTCCTCCACCTGGGTGGCGAGCCTCAGCCTTTCCTCCTGCCTGTCAGCAGGCCGTTGTTCCAATCTTTTGACCCTCTGCTTCAGCGGTAGCAACTGCTGGTCTGCCCTTTCAAGAAAATCAACCCTAACTTCACCATGAAAACGCTTCCTTTTGGAACGGTTCGTGATTGTACACTGGGCCAGGGATCGAGTTCCTGAAGAACAGCAGGCTGTATAGTTGAGGGACCTGAAATAGGATGAGAAACAGAAGGTTTATTGTCTAAAGTAGCTCTGTGGAGGGACACAGAATTAATTACTGTGGAATCTCAAGGACATAAAATGTAACATTTCTAAAGTGAAACAGCATTCATTATTGTGACAAGGATGCTTCAGTCCTCATACAGTCTCTGGACACAACCTTGTTAATTGCACTTACAGAAGTGCAGAGACAATGGTGAGTTTAAAGTTATAAACTTTATTTTGTTTCATAAAAAATGTCATAACTCTCTGCCATATGGGGGATGGGGCTGGTAGGAATAATACCCTCTCTGCAAAAGGCTTTTTCTGTCATCTCAGGCCTTTCATATATTGGAAGACATAACTGTTTTTGTGGTGCCCTATTGGCAGAGGAGTTATTCCAAGCTGCTGGGGGGAAGCCTGCAGTGTCTGCAGCTGAAGTAATCAAACGTATAGTGACTGAACAGCACATTTGTGAGAAGAATGGACTAGTCAGTTATACCTGGAAAATACGCCCTTCCTTGCAATGTGATTATCTGGAGTTCCTGCTGCAGGAAAAGTTTGCAGTTATCAGTAGCCAGGATTGGGTCTAGGGTTGTCAACCCTCCAGGAGTGTCCTGGAGTTTCCAGGAATCTAAGATTGTCATGTGATGAAACCTCCAGGAATTCATCCAACCATAACTGGCAACCCTAATTGGGTCAGAATCCATGAGGGAAGTAATATGATGCTGTGTTAGCTTGCATATGGCTTACCATGTTGTTGCAGCACACAAACCCGCTGAAATCTGCAGTTTTATTCTACCCCACGCTCTGCACGGCTCTGGGAAATAACTGACACCCCACTAGTTCTTTGGAGAAATGATTTTGTGACCCACAGACTACCTGGACTACCTCTAACTGAAATGGACTAGATTGGGGAATAGAATACTGTTTCACAAATACACACACTCTGCTGGCTGTTTATAGGTGCACCATAGACTCCAGAGGAGTGTGATTACAGAGTGGCAAATTTCTTATTACTAAATGGAAAACAAGAAGGACCCTAGCAAACCTCTGCCTTAACAGTTAAAATAACCTTTGCAGCTGTTCATGAATGTTTGAAATTCCAAGTTGCCTTTTTGAATGCCACATGGTTGGGAAGAAAGGGATGCCAACGCACTGTGATACAATCTGCCATTAGTGGCCAAACGCTTGTAGCCAGGTATAATAATTTTGCATTGCTGCTTGCAGCAGTAATCCCTCCTGTTACTATAATAATAAACTCTTAATTTGAGTCATACACTTACCATGCTTTGCAGCAACTTCTGTCTCCCCTGGATTCTCTGCAGGCTTGACAGCAGGCTGTTCCTTTACAGGAGGGGAATCAAACAGTTCTTCCAAGGGGTAGGGTCCATATGTCCTGTTTTGGCCAGAACAGGCCAATTTTTAATCCGTATCCCGGCCATTCCAACTTTTTTGGCAAAAGTGGGCATTTGTCCCGTTTGCTCTTGCCGACTTGATCAGTTGGCAAGAGCAAACAAAACAAATACTCGCTTTTTTTTTTACCCCAAAGTGGGGTGCGGTGCAGAGGAATGAGCAGTGATGCCAGCCCCCTGCAGTTGGCTCCCATCAGTCCCCATGCTGGATTCAGGGGCCAGCAGGGCACCATCCCAGCTGACCAGGTCATCATGAAACACGGTTGGCTCCATGCTGGGCTCAGTGCCCAGGACCTGTCAAAGTGATCATAATATGGGCATGTCATTGACAGGTTGCCCAAGGTGCAGTTCTTGTCCCTGGTCTTCCAGTACTTGCTCTTCAGCTTCTTAATACACTCACTGCACTGACCGTCTGTCCGGAAAATTGGCAGAGCTGCTAGCTTTTTAGTGGTCTTCCAGTATGCATGGACATTTCTGGTGCTTTTGCTGAAGTGCAGAGATTTACTGGCCTTGCATCAGAGATTCACCAAAATCTGTCTGTGCCCCTGTGACCATGAAGCAGTTCGCTTTGCAAAGGTCTTCATTGGTTCACTCTCTGTGGCAAGCACAGGAATCTCTCTCATAGAGTGCTTGCAGATCAGTGATCGGAAAATAATTGGTTAATGCTGGCCTTAGCTGCTGCCATTTGCCAAAGGAGTGTATCTTCAGTTTTCAATAAAGTGGATTGCAGATTGTTGGGATAGAGAGGATTAAGGAAGTTGTCCCATGGAATTGTGGGATACTTCTGGCTGACTCCTGGGACTTGAGTCAAGCGAAGCAGGATCTACGCTGCAAAGCAATAGGGCTCGGACCCTGGGTTGCAGCCGAACTCGAGCTTGGACCCTCCAGCCCTGCAGAGTCCCTTGACCCTGGGTCAGCGCAATTGTAGTGTAGATGCAAGGAGGGTTAGGCTTGAACCTGAGCTCAAACCTGAGCTTATGGTATGTCTAAACTGCAAATCTAAGTGCTTTTCAAATACAGCAGCAATACTCTGTCAGTTACTGTGGAAACCAGAGAGAGCTAGCCAGAGTATCCTAAAACACAAGTTCCTGCATGCATAGGTAAATAGATTAGATCCTTTTTTTTTCCTGAGGGCAGCAATCTAATAATTTATTACAAGGGAGCTTGTGGGTAGTGAAATGGAGTTTGCACCCAAGATGTCTAGATACAGCTTGAAGTATGACATATACTTTTTTTTTTACTTTGTGTAAAAACATAAAAGTGTCTTTATTGCTATCAATAGAACTTGTGATGTGCTTGTGCAATGGGATTCATTCTTTCTCTGGTACTGGACTCTCCCTTTTCCTCTCTCACTCTATAATGCCCTTCATTCTTTGCTTTGTGTTAAGGATATGTATTGACTTTGTAGAATCACTGCGGCAAGCTGTAAATGATGTATTCAAAGAAAAACCGCTGCCCAGTTCTCATAGAAAGAGCACAAACAGTGCTGGGCAATCACTGCTGTGCTATGTTGTGTATTATAATATTCAGCTTCAGCACAAATACAAATGTCTCTGACAAAAATGCAACAACAAAAGAGAAGTAAGACGTTTTTTAATAATATGGGGGTCTGGGTATTTTTTCCCTTTGTACTTTTACTCCTTTCCATTTCCCTGCCCCCATCTAGCATACACTTGGCTACTGCTTCTGGAAGAAGAATCCTTCCTCATACGCAGCTCCTCCCTGCAAACAAGAGTGCAACTGCCACTTTGAAAATTGTATGTGCGGTGGCCAATCTGCTACCTGCAGTATACCCATCATCTTCTATGGTAGATAAGTCATGGCAAGTAATAGGATCCCTTACACAGCAGGTGTAATTAGAGATACCCAGAAGTGTTTCAATAAAAGCCAGGCAGAACAGAAAACCTGCCAGTCAGGGTCCCATAAGAAATATCTGAGAGAAATTAAAAATTGCAAAGCATGGCACGCATCGTATGTGTGTGCCTGTATCTATAGCCTCCAGAATACCCAGAAAGCTTTAAAATCAACTATTTTTTTCAATAAGATTCTTTCAAAGCTTTTTATGCAGGTTGTTTGTTGATAACACTTCTATAGGTTTTTGGTTTGTTTGCTTGTTTCTGGTAATACCATGAAGATGATTGGTATCATCTAGTACTTTGTACTAGTAATAATAATAGTTAATCTTACGTGGTAATAGTAATGATAAGATGTGTTTTATATCGTACTTGTCATCTTCAAAAGACTTAAATAATCCATATACCTTGATCACAAATAAAGACAATCTGACGTCTTTACTGATCGCTGCCGAGGCTGAAATTCACCCCTGCCCAGAAGGCCTATGCAACAAATGAAGTCCCATGTATGTCTTATTTTGAGGACTTCAGTGACCTATAGGCTTTGTGCTGTTCCTCTGCATGGGGGTGAATTTCACCCACACAGATTTTCTGACATGTTTGTTTCTGTGAGAACTGTGGGACTGTGTGAACCTTTTTTCTTTTTTCTTTTTTCTTCTTTTTTTTTTTTTTAACAATTTGTAAACAAACCCAGATCTGTTGAGGTTTTCAAGGAGGCCCAGGTTTGCTTGAAATTGGATCCTATTCTGGGAATTCCACAGTGCCTTTTTTATTGTGGGATCTTCAGGCCATAAAGTAAAGGTCTGTCAGTGGGTTGCTCTTCTGTCAATTGGTGGGCACCGGCTGATTTTTGTAGGTGCCCCCACCAAGACAGAAAATAAAGGTAATGTGCAAGCCAGCTGCCCTCCCTTCTCAGAGGAGATCAGGAGGGAAGGGAGAGGTTGCAGCCCACCAGATCCCTCTCAAAAGAAAGCAAAAGAAAAGTGTGTGTGTGTTGGAGGTGGTTAGGCTGTCTGATAGGGAAGGGGGCTTGTGAAAGGGTAATGCTGGAAAACTTTGACACAAGGATGGTATCACTGGCAGCATGGGCAACTCCAGCAAGTATCAAAGGCCAGGGCAGGCCAAGCCTCCCCTGAGCCAGTCCATGGCCCCCCGCCCATGCTCTGCCCCAAGGCCCCGCCCTTCCTCCTCCTCTACCCTGAAGCCTGCAGGGCTCTCTAAGCTCCAGCTGGCAGTCTGGAGGTTGGGCCCTCTGGTGGCTCAGCCCGGCGCTGTAGGATCTGGCAACTTGGTCCAGCGCTGGGAGGCTGCCGCTGAGGGGGCCAGCTGGCATGGCTGGAGAGGGTGGGCCATGGTTCCTTGAGGCTCATGTGGAAGGAGCAGGGCTGGCAGGCTAACCTCCCCAAAGTAGGGGTTCACCTGATTCCCATGATTGGCAGAGTGGAGGCAAGGTTAATGGCTCAGTATTGTATGAAATGATATGGAGAGCATGAATTGTCCATGAAGGGCCTTAAAAGTGGAGATAAGTTTTTTGTGCTTGGTGCAGTGGAAAAAGGAAAGATGCAAAGGGTGTGAAATGGTCAAATTGAGTCAGGAAAATGATTTTTTTGTAGCAGCCTGTTGAACACCTTTGAGAGGGCATTTGTCGTGGCCAGAAAGGAAGTGGTTGCAGTAGTCACAATGTGAGATGATAAAGGTCTGCATGAGAGTTTTCGCTGTGTAGATAGAAAGGAATGGCTGTATCTTAGAGATGTTCTTCAGAAATAAGTGGAAAGATTTAGACAGGACCTAGATATGAGGATCTAGAGAGATGGTTAATTCTAAAGCAATGCCAAAGCTACATTGCTGAGTAACAGCAAGAGGATTGTGTATTGCCTATGCATACTAAGAAGAGGGTGCGAGAGTGGGGGACAAAGGAGAACAAGAGACAGGGTGGGATGTGATCATTGGAGCAGTTGGAGAGTTGCAGTAAGAGAGAGATGCCTTTATTGTAGCCACTTTGTTTCATAAAATGCACTTGCCATTTTAGGCTCTGTCCTTCACTGGACTTGTTTTGAGTACTTTTTAGAAATAAATAAAGACTGTCTGGCATTTGAGCCATAGTATTTACTCATTAATATATGGTACTTCTGCACTTTCTTGGATGCAGGTGGTACTGGCACTCTTGCCCTGTAGACATGACTCTTTGAAAGTTTTGTGTATTACCTGTTTCAGGGACATTTTCAAATGTAAAATTTATATTATAATATAATTTTTTTTCACTATCAAATTTTTATATGCATTAGCTTTATGTACCACTTCTTGGAACTATGTGTAGTTTTGGTTTACTACTTTGGAATGTGCTTTCTTTAGGTTCATGGTCTCATTTTTTTTCCTTTTTGTATGATGATACCTTATTCCAGTGAATTTTCACAAAACAGAAAATCCAAATCCTTTTTCCTGTGTAAGAGAGGTACCATACCAATGATAATGGTGCATTGTGCAATTAATACTGACCCTCCAAAATGCCCTAAAATGAATAAAATATAGGGTGGGATTAATTTAAAAAATCATCTTAATTATATGACAATAAAATGTTAGAAAAGAGGAATGAAGATTGAGATGAAATCTTCATAAATTTGATTCCTCAAAGCATTTAGCTCTTATTCATACAACCTGAATAATGGAAATATCCTGTTCCTCCCTCTATTGCCAAAGAATGAGTGATTCCTATTGGCCAGCTAATGAAGGAATACTGCAACACAACTGTGTATCATGCACCAAAAGCCAATCTTCTTTCTTGTGGAATGATGAAGAGAGATAAAGAGGGGCAGGTGTGAAAAAAAGTGGAGAATAAACTAGCCAGAAACGTGAAAGCCACAGCATGACATGAAATGACCACTTGGGTATAAAATAGTTGGTTTTGAGCTTTCTTTATTTTTTCTTTAGCTCTGTTATTTAAACAACTTGTAACTTATACTTCATGTCAGTCACAGAAGACAAACAGGTATATGAGCAGATAAGCAATATACACATTTCTTGCAAGTTTTTATTCCAAGAGAATGTGTAAATAGATAGGAGCATATTAAATTATCTTGTTCAAACAGTGATAGCAAATTGTTTTTACATCTCCCCCAAAGACTCTAATCTTTAAGACTACTCAGCATGCTCTCTCTCTCTTTTTTTTATTTCATTTTACTTGTTTTGCATGGATCTAACTTTACATATAGTTTCAAGGCAGAGAAAACTTCAAGTATTGGAAGTAATATATGCAGTACTTTATATAAAAATATTTACTCATAGCATCAATAAAATGCCCATTTTTAAGTATGGAATCTTACGGGTCATCTCAATCTTGAGAGTTAGGGTCTTTTTTTTTTTTTAATTGTCATCCCTTTGGTGATTTTTTTAAGGAGAAAACTGAGACCTCCAGGATATCCACATCCACCTATTCTATATGGGGTATGCATATTTTAAAGCAGATGAGGTGAGGTGGTGAGCACCTTCTCTGAAGTGTTCGGTGCTCTCAACTCTGACTTCAGTGGGAGATGAGGGTGCTCAGCATCTTTCCTGATTGAGGCCTTATCTTTTTTTTTCCAGTAGGAATGTAAGATCACTCCCTCCTCCCACCCCTCTTTTTTTTCTCTCCTTCCCCTGTGTATCACATAATAGTTCTTAGGAAAGAGAGTCACAAGCACATTACTCAAACTTTTTTCTGTGGAAAAAAAATGACACACATATTGAACTGTAAAAATTAAGATATGCAAGTAGCATCTATTTTAATAAAACAATTTTTGACATTCAAAATCAACTGTAAACATAAAATTGAGAACCTCACATTGTTGGTTTTTTTTCCAGTGCTCACTCTGTCTATAATAGAATTCTCTTGTGTTTTCTGTCATCAGTACAGCATTATGTACTATATATCTATTAATCCTACATTATAACCTTACGCAATAGACAGTATCTGCATTTTATTTTCATGGTGCCATGGCATACAACATAATCAAAGTACCTTCACTGCAGGCTCCACACCATTAAAGCTGTCTCATATATTTTTATTGTGACTTCTTTTTTCTTACAGCAGTCTGTCTTCGGAAAATAAATAAATTAAGGGTGAGGGAGGTAGAGACAATATACAGACTGATTCCAACATATTACAGGAGTGGCATGGATTTACATTTTTTTTAAATCTTATCCTATGTATTCTTAACATGTTATTTCAAAATAAAGACGTACATATCATCTGCAAGTATAGTATCAATGCTAAACAATATGTATTGAGAATAAATACGTTAGTATGGAAATATTTCCATGCTTAATAACTAAAAGGCTTGATTCTGGCTATAGATCTTTGGGATTTTGATTAAAATTGCAACTGTGGTAACTTTCTGGAATATTGTTACATGTGCTCAGTAGATCATTCTCCTCAATAAGGGTATATTTTGCCTTATTATCAGAAACACACTGAGACTCAGACATTGACAGACGGTAGAAGTGAGAGACAATTCTGGCTCTCTAGAATGTTTCATTAAAAGTCACCAATCAACCTGAGTCCAGAAATGAATATACAGTAGAAGAACACTGGATAAAATATTGGATGTCAAAATGTATATTTATCACAATTGTAACTTATAATTTATATTGAGTGTTACACCAAACAACGTCAAAACTTCCAAACTGTTAATGTAAGAGTCTCTATTGCATCTTTCTTTCTTTCTTTTTTGCAGTGTCATTGTAGCCATGTTGGTACCAGCATATTAGAGATACAAGGTGGGTGAGGTAATATCTTTTATTGCACCAGCTTCTGTTGGTGAAAGAGACAAGCCTTTGAACGTCTGTAGACCTGAAAAAGAACTGTGTGTAACCTCAAAAGCTTGTCTCTTTCACCAACAGAAGTTGGTCCAATAATGGTATTATCTCACCCAGCTTGTCTCTCTCGCATTTTTTAGTTTTTTATACTGAGATGATTATATAGTGATGAATGTTTATAAAAAATGCATGTCCATAAGATTCCTTGGGTATATTTCTGTGACCTTACTTCTGCTAAATAATCAAGGCAAATAAAAAAAAATCTAAACTTTGCAATCAATCTTCATAGTAGATTTCACGGCAAAGAGGCTGGATGTTCCAGGAAATCAATAATGGGAATTAGTCTTCAATGGCAAACTGACTGATTTGAGTAGAGATTATATGGTTTCCATTCTGCACTGAAGTTAGTGGAGTTATTTGAGTTTTGACCCAGTGTAACTGAGAATTGAATTGGGCTGTAGGTTGGTAGTGACAAGAATGTATTACCACCTGATAGCTGTTCAGTACATGTGAAATGAGCTGCAGACTCATTCTAGTTCCTAGTGGACATCTCTTTCACTGCCAAAGTTGGCACTAATTTGTACCCTTACCACAATGTCTGCAGAAAGATGAAGGATTCAATGGGCATAGAGTTAGGAATCTCCTCACCCCTAGAGATGGTTATTCCAGGTCACCACTGAGGCAAATTGGTAGGCAGCATGGAATACATCTATCTACTGTGTAATGTGCTGCCTCTGCTGTAGCAGTTTTGTGGTTAAGACAGAGTATTTCAGTTTTCATTGCTGTCAGTTGCCTACCAGTTTCATGACCACCACAGACATTTGAAAAAAAAATTAAAGGAAGGGTTTTCAAAGAATTATTTAATGGATTTTTTCAATCTTTTACAATCCCCGCAAGAAATCATGTTTACACTAATATCTGTAAGATAAGTCTAAGAATATTTATTAATTAGAACTGAGAAACAACGCTTTCCTCTGTTAAAAAAATAAAGCTTTGTTTCCCAGTAGTTTCAGACTACCTAACCAGTGTGTTTTTAATGTCATGTTGTCCTTGTCTTTCCCCATAAATTCCCATTCAGTCCTGAACAGGGATGGTGCATCTTTTAAATTCTCCTAAGACATATTCTCTGTAAAAAGATGTCTCTGGTACACACTGCTGCTGTTCCCAGGACCTGAGAGATGTGTGTGGAATCTAAAGCCAGTGGGGTTCCCCAGAGGTGCCCAGTCAAAATTGCAGGGTCTGAACCACAGGGTGCCAACTGGACACTAATTACTTGCATCTGGTGGTGTTCCAGACAGCTCCTCAGAGGGAAGGAGTGCACATTCCTGGCACCAATTGGCTAATTCAATTTACTTCAACAGCATTCGCCTCTGTCAGAATATTCATGAGCAGCAGACTGAGTACCGGTGGCACAGGCAGCCAGCAGCCACTTAGGCTAGGGAAGGAGCAAGGGCGAAGGAGGAGGGGAAGAGGTGCCTGCCACAAACTCGAGAGGAGCTGATCTGGAGGAGCCTCCATCTCCACCGGCGCTGAGCTGCGCGCTGGCAGAGGGAGGGACGGGGGCAGAACCCCGTCGTCGCTGCAGCCCAGGTGGAAGCAAAAATCTCGCCCCGTGTGTGCGCTGGGAGCAGGAGGGGGAAGCTGTGCGCCGCCCCCCGTTTTTTCCCCCCTGAGGTGGGCTCAGGAGCGGACTTCGCTTCTCGGCCGCCAGTGGCCGTGGCGGGGGGCGCTGGGATGTGAGCGGGGACCCGAGCGAGGAGGAAGGTCGCCAGGAGGCTTCCCGGGGAGCTCCTGCCACACACCGCGCAAGGTACCCGCGGGGTGACGCGGGAGGCAGAGGGAAGGGGCGCGGGGCTGCAGCTGCTCTCGAGTTTGGCTGGGACTCTTGCAGGTGCGCGGGCGGCGGGGCTGCCTCCGCCCTGCCACGAGCGTCTCCCCCCAACTTCCCCGGCGGCTCGGGCCACAGCGGGGAGCCACCTCCGCGGCGCCTCGGACGAGGGGACGTGTCCCAGTCCCGCCAGCTCCAGGGTGGTCCCCTCTGCTCTCCTGCGTGCGGGGGCAGGGGAGGGGGGGGGAGCGACGTACGGGGAAGGAGGGGACTGCACAGAGAGCTCTTCTGCAGGCTGCCGCCCCATGGGGATGCCTCCGAGGATCAGACACCGGGGAGTCTTGCAAGCCCGAGAGAGCGCGGGGCCCCTGCGAGGGAATGGGGGGGGGCATGCTCAGCAGGAGGCCGAGAGTGTGGGGAGCCAAAGGAGCAGGGGGGATTTTGCCCAGTGGGAGCCCTGAGCCCGGGTGTTATAGGAGCAGGAGGGAGCCCTGCCCATGGGGTGAGCCCTCCAGGGAGCAGGGCACGCGCTGTTGCCAGCCCCCCCCGCTCTTAGAGCCGGGGAGAATAAAGGAGTCTCTGGAGCAGTGAGCAAAGTGTGCAGGAAACTCCCCCCGTCCCTTTTGTTTCTCCTGCGAACCAAGTTTGGTTCCTCTTCTGTGGCTCTCACTGGCCGCGTTAGCTCCTCCCGGCCGCCCCCCGGCAGCCTGCGGTGAAGGGCTCTCGAGCTGCCCACTTAATGGGACTTCACGGGCTCTGCTGGGTGTTGATGGACGTGGGGAGGGGGGTCGAGGTAACAGAAAATAAATGTGAAAAAGATACGGAAGGAAGAGACCCAATGGCTGGGCCATAAATCAGCCAGTATATAGGGGGAGTTGATGAGAATAGAGCTTTTCACCCTCAAAAAAAATTACCCTTTTGGAAGGGGGAGGGGGAACCAAGAAGGCTGATTATTGGCACCCAGCTCTGAAACCAAGGCAGCTGATGCTGAGCGGAGCCAAAGGGTGCAGTTCTTCTTAGTTTCAAAACAGCAAGACAGTCTCTGCCAAAGATTGCTGTAAACACTGAATAAAGATTTCATTGTGGGCTGGTGTGACTGGAATAATTAGGCCGCTAATTGTTCATTTTGATCCAAAGGTGCGGGAATCAGTAGTGCACAGTAACCACAAAACGAGAGAAAGGGAGAGAAAATAGCAACATGCAACATTTATCACTTGCTCCGCTTCTGCAGTACTTTGAATCCAGAGCTCAGGGGTCGTTATCTATTTAACAAAAGGGCATCTCTGTAAAACTGCAGTTTAAATATGCATTACTGCTATTTTCTCTTTAGTTTTTATGCTGCACACAATCGAGTGATGAGTTTTGGTTTTTTTTAATCTCGTTTTAGGGAAGTACAATGTAAAGATGCCTGGAGAATGAACATCCTAACTAGACTGACTAATACCAATTTATGCATTTTACTTATGTGCACACTTTATTGCCAGCTCAACAGAGATGACCACTAATGGTGCCAGCTTTTTTGCTGCTGTAAGGCTTTTCAAACAGGCATGCAAGATTTTAACAGAAAACTGTTTGCGTTTTTAACTTCGTAATTATGTCCAGGTTTAAAACATGTTACTCAGAGTGATTTCTCTTTCATGAAAAACTGGTGAAATAATATCTTACTACACTGTTGCTTTTCTATGTGATGTAACAGAAAACTCCATGCTTGCTAGTGCTAAAGGTGATTTTAGTAGTCAAGCAAAGTACATGTATAGGCAGTAAACTGACAGTATTGATATTTACTAAAAAATGGCACTTGTAAGTGGAAAAGTGCTTGTAAACTATTTCATAAGTAACATACAACAAGAGATACATGTCTAATCAGAGAGAATGGAAGAGCAGGGCATTAAAACAAAGTTGATGAAGTCATAATCATGTGAGCAAAATCACAGGATGATTTGAAGTCTAATGTTGTAAAGATTCAGCTTTGGTGTGACTCCACTGACTTCAAAGAAGTTACACCAGGGATGAATTTGGCTTGCAGATTTTAGTACAGATACCCATCCACTATATATTACTAAATAAAAAAAGATTTTGGAACTGGACAATGTTTAATCAGAACCACAATTAGTATACTTTTCATCTGTATACATAAGGAAGCCAGAGCTACCAATAAGATAATGGGGGAGTGAGCTTTCACTTTGCTGTCAAAAACATAGTGTTGTATTTTCTGAGTTTGCCTAAGACTTTGAGATGCACTTGTGAGATTTTTGCATTAAGGAAAGGGAAGAAAGCAGGATGCATGTTAAAGTGCTACAACCATATAAGTAACTAAATAAAATAATGTAGTCTCTATTCAAATCCCAAATTATCTGAGGAAGGACTGAGTGAGCACTGCAGTGTTTGGCCCAAAGTGGGGTGTTGGGAGGAACTCACCTGGATATTAAATGACCGCAATTAAAATGCACTTCACAAATGTTCTGATTAAGTTATCAAAATTGCATTGCCATTTTTGATGGATTGAGGATAAATTCTTTATTTCTGATTTAATTGTAATCCCTGTTGTGAGGAACAGTCTTGAAGGCAATCTGCCGACCTGTTCCTTTTTACCAGAACTATCTAGAAGGGAATATTGCTAACTGTATCTGGATCAACCCACTATTAGAAACCTAAGAACATTTTACTGAAATATCCTCTGGAGCTAGAAAGACAAAACGTGTAGTGAAAACTGTAAGAGACATTACTGACCTTGAGTCGTTGCCAGTGATGTTTCATTAGGGAACTCTTATAAAGAATTTTAACTTTATAGTGCATCAGTTAGTTAAATGCTATGTTTAATTTCAGAATAATTTCTGGAGCCAGGACTGAAGACCAGTAAAGTATTGTCATAAGTCTAATGTTTCTTATATTTAATAAACACAAACATATACAAAATCTATGGTTGTTAAATAAAACATGAAAAACATGCCTTAAGAGCCATGATAATAATGGAGAAACTAGTATAGTTACAATATGCATACCATCTATATAGAGGTTCAGACAATTTTATGTATTGAAATCATTAGTCATTGGTTTGTAGTAAAATGCTGAATAATATCTTGTAAATAAGTTATTTGAAATTCACAGTACATCTTCATAATAAAATTGCATTGTCCACAGACATAATTGTTATTCATAACAAGTAGTCTCACAAACAGATTCCATTCCTGTAAGTACTGAGTCTGTCAGACCAATTATGACTAAATTACTGCATGTCCTCTATTGTATAAACTAATTAAAGGGTAATTAATAAAATGATGATTTCATTCCATGGCAATGACTACATCTGGTTGTCATAGCAGAGTTTGTTTGACATATGGTTGAATGGTCAGACATTACATCGTATGATAGCAACATTTGTGCAGAACACCTGGCAAGACAGCAGAATTTTAACCCTTAAGGCTTTAATTTCAAGACTCAGTGCCAAGGTGTTACTGAATTTGTTTGCTCATACTCTTCACCTAATCTTCCTAGACCTAATATAAGATAATTTAGCCCTTCAGCAAAACTTAAATTGGCTAACCTCATGAGGGACTTAAGTTGGAAGTGAAAGATAAAATACTACAGATTTACTTACTTGGTGAAATGAATTAGATGTTGTTAGTTCATTTTCTAGTGAGCAGTATATGTTAATACTGTACGCTGGCAAAGAAAAGCCACGATGAAATTAGCATTGAAACTAAAATATCTCTTTTCCTCCTCCCCTCCCATCACCTCTGCCATACAGTTGTATAGCAAGCTGAGATTGTGGTCACAATGGCATGGAGAAATCTGCATTGCAGCCTTCTCAGACTGTACCTTGCATCTATAGAGATACCAAAACTTCAGTTCCCAAAACTCCTAGTACAAACAATATTGGTAAAATGCACACACAATTTAAAATGTTCTTTTAGTAAACTAACAAATAATATAAATAAATGTATGTGTGTGTGTGTGTATATGATATACAGGATAGTGATACACATACTCTGAAAGATCAGTGGTTGAGATTTTCAAAGCAATCTAGGGGTTTTATACATATCTTTAACGTGTCTAAATCTCCTAACCTGCTTTGAAAATCTCAACCACTGATTTTTCAGGGTAGGGTTATTTGTGTGCACATGTGTGTCTTTTGAAAGTACAAACCACAAGTAGCCATGGTTCTGACTGAGTATAGCAAAACCAGAGAGAAGGAGAATGAAGCAACAAATTACCGTTTTCATTTATAAATTACACAAAACGTTATTTTTTCAGATAAAGCTAAGTAAAAGGGCATATGAAACTGAATGATCTCATTAGTGTCTTCCTTATTTCATGCATACCATCATGAATGAACAGTTTCTTCACTGAGTAGTCATGATTACTCATCACCTCCCATGGTCAGGTGCAGAGTTTGACCAATGATGCATATAAAGCACTGTTTGTCTGTTTCTCTGAGAGTCTGAGTCCTATTTCTTGAGATTTTCCAGTTAGACTGATCTATCTCATTTTCATTCTAACCATGTAACTCATTAACACCTGGAAAATCTTTTTATAGCATCTAACTGCATCACATGCATTGTCCGACACATGTACTCTTAATAGGGCTTTCACTGTGGCATTGTCAAAGAACCCTTATGTCACAGCTGGGAACATGAATCTGTCATGTCAGCACTGTACCTTGTTTTGGAAAGCGATAGTGTATGAATGTATTTTATGAAGAGAAGTTAAATGTGCTCATGTTCTGATCATTAGCAAGCAAGAAATTGAAGCTTATTTTTCTATATAAAGATTAAAACTAGTATTAGCATAGTGCGTTGTACACTAACACTACTACCTCTAAGGCATTGTATTTAAGGAAAAGCAAGACATGAGGTAAGCCAGTCATGTCTTAGTATTTTATTGGTGTGATGTGGCTAGTTAAGGATATATCATCATTTACATTTCTTTTTTAAAAAATGCCAGCGGTCTATAACTCAGTTGTGATAACTCATCTGAGGCTGAAAGTAGATATGAAAGTCCTTAGTTTGGGAATACTTATCTTTTAAACAAATTTAATTTAAGTAATTTGGTAATTTTAAAAGATGAGTGAAAGGAAATTATCTCTAATTTCACATGCTATTTTTTGTTTGCACCTACAAAATAATTGCAAAAGCAATTGAACAAGAATATTTTGTAGGTTATGAATCATAGTATCTTGGGTGTTTTGTTTCGTTGTGTTTTTTTTTTAATTAAAGCAATAGAGGTATACATTTGTAAAAATGTCTTCAACACTAAGACAAGACCTACTTTTGCATAAGGATTAATATATATATACACGCGCATTTTCATTTGTGAATTAATTACTGTTTTAAAATTCACCATCTCTTGTTGACACTATAGAGCATGTCAATATGGTAATCCTCTGGTAGAGCTCACTAAGTACACATTGATATGATAGACCATAAGTACTGTGAAGGAAGAAATACAGTTTCTCATGTCAATTAGCTGTCAATGATCTGTGGATAAAAGGAGCATTTCATACATTTCCAATATGATAGTTCACACACTGCACCCATTAAAGGGACTTCAAGTGTTTTGAAATAAAGTTACACTGTCAAATACCCTTTTATAGGTTTTAAATATTTTCCTCCATTGTTTTCAATACTTTCTCAGAACCTTGAAAATGAAGGGCCCAATCCTGTAGCCATGAGGCAGTCAAAGCTCCCGCTGACATCAGTGAAAACATTCCAGTTTAAAGCAACAAGTTAGGCTGAATTTTCTTCTCTTTTGATTCTTTCCTTTTGCCATTGATCACTATTTTTGGGGAGTTTCTGTTTTTTCTAATAGTATTTGAAGTCCCAAAAATATTTTTGTCCATCTCCCTGTTTATTCATACACACACCATCATCATCGGAAGTCTGGGGATAGTGTTTGTTAGATAATTGCTGCTGTGGGACCAGTAGAGGGCACACAGAACTTTGTTTTTGAGTAGGTCCTTTGTGTAAACCTTTTTTTTTTTTAATTACATGGTGAAGTATGTTAAACAGAATTTGTTAGGGGCCTTATTCATGTTGGTGAGCTCTGTTACAGCTAGCCAGTGGGCCTGTTATAGTAAGTGCTCACCAACATGAATCAAGTTTGCACAATCAAGTCCTAAGAATCCTAAAGATACAATTCATGAGATTCTAGCAGTTCTAAAGTAGGTAGCTCTTTGGCACCAAATTATTCAACGTGGTTTCTTTAAATCTACTACAGCAGCAATTCAGAGGTAAAAATGAAACTATATAATTAACCTCTCCCTATGCCTAGGTATTTTAGTACTTGTGGCATATAGTGGATTCCTGAAACATGTAACCTGGACACAATGGGGCATGTTAAAGATAGATTGAAAGGCATCAAAGAACTGCAGAGAAGAGGGGGTTGTATATAGTAAGAGTACCTCTATAGTAAAAGAGAGATGATAAATGTGATAATCTTCAGGGGTGAAGAGAGAAGGATAGACTGCAGAGGTGGAAGAGAGAGAATTTGGTGAAAGCATGGGCTGGAGATATGTAGAAATAGGAGACAAATGCCAATTAGGTTGTGACATAATATGAAGCTAGGTGAAACAGTTTAAGGTTATAGACGAAGATTCAAACTAGTCTGGTGTTCTCTAGATTTTTATGAGAGCTCTTTGGGGCATATACAGTTCAAGAGATTAAAGGGTTTTCTAAAAAGGTACATTCAATTTTTTCCATGTTGAGTTTGAGGCAATAGTTCATTTAGGAGGAGATGTGAGAGAGGCAGCTAAAGATATGATAGTGCTATGTGTAGAGGTATGGGGCCTGGAGATCAAATTTGGAGTCCTCCATATAGAGATGATAGCCTGAACCATCTCTCATATATAGCTCAGGTCTCACACAGGGCCAGATTCTGTTCACTCAGACTTGTGTAAATCCAGAGTAACGTCTCTGAACTCAATGGAAGTGCACCAGATTTACCTTGTTGTAACTGAGAGCACAATTTGTCCTGAGATGTCCATCAGAATCTTTAGAAACATTAGTTATGTAAACTTTATATGAGATGTGTGTGTGCACCTTATGTTATAGGATAAGGAACTAGGCGCTCAAGTTCAAATATCTTGGAAAGGATGATGACATATCAAAGTTTCAGAGAAAACAAATTGATCAGCTCTATGTTATTGAGTTGTCAACTCCTGCCTCTGGTCTGCCTATGAAGCCAGCCTTCATTGTCTGTTAATCCATTTTTCCCTTAAACTCCTGAAGGCATTGTGCCATGCAGGGGTGGCTCCAGGCCCCAGCACGCCACCAGGGGTGGCTCTAGACATTTCGCCGCCCCAAGCACGGCGGCATGCCGCGGGGGGCGCTCTGCCGGTCGCCGGGAGGGCGGCAGGCAGGCTGCCTTCAGCGGCATGCCTGCGGAGGGCCTGCTGGTCCCACGACCGGCAGAGTGCCCCCCGCGGCATGCCGCCGTGCTTGGGGCAGCGAAATGTCTAGAGCCGCCCCTGTTGCCATGCTGCTCAATATACATGAAAGGATTTCCCCTTAGGACTCACCTCTATTGGGATGCCAATGAAACACTTGACAATAGCTAGGCAATGGGTATATTGAGACTTGTGCTTAATTGTGTCAAAATAATTATCTTCTCTTTTCCCCATCTTCATCCAGTTCATTTGTGTCTCATTAGATGCTAAGATTGTAAGAACTTTGGGGGAGAGACTGCCTTTTTATTACATGAGTAGAGCAAAGGGTTCTTGATTCCTGACTGAGCACTGTAGGTGCTACTATAGTATAGTTTAAATATGAAAATGTAGTAAAGAAATTTATTTTTATTAAAAATCTATAAACCTTGAAGCCTCATTTTGATCAAAATCTGTTGCTAATTTATTCCACTGATAATGCATGTTCATATCAAATGTAACTAAAAATATAGGGTTTAATGATTTCTTCACATATCAAGTTAATGAAACCTGTAAAATTGTCTTAAATCACCATTAACATATTTTTGTGATTCTATTTCTTTTGTAAGTTATTAATATTCTTCAGTTTTAATATCTTGGCAGTGGACAGTGTTTGTTATCTAATATGATTGCACTTACCAGCAATTTTTTAGAATATTATGTGACGCCCAAGTGTTTAAAAATATGGTCATACCAAAATGTGTATTTAAACTATTGAATCTCTTAACAGGCAATAATACCATAGGCCTCCTTATGTTGTTGAGGCCCTATCCTATTCTCACTGACTTCAGGTATACAGCTGAGATTTTTAAAGCTACCTGTGGGATTTAGACAGTCAATTCCCATTCATTTTAATGGTCAGTGGGCATCCAACCCTCTTGTGCAACTTTAAAATCTTAATACAGATTTGTACAAGATTGTCTTCAAAGAGGTAGTGGCCCAAAATTATTTTTATTCTTATACAATTTATTTGAATTGAATAAGCAAATTTCAAATGTCAAAGCATATTTGACTTCCATGGCTGCAATTATTGAATCCAACAGCCATTATGCTTATAATCATGTTGAAAGTTTAAGACCATAATGCTTTGTTTAGCATCCTTGGAAACGATCAGGACTAGAACAAGAGGGGGCAAAGCACTTATCTGACTTAAAACAGCATCCTCAGTGCATGGTAATTGTTTTGCTGAAAGACCTTCTGCATTGCAAGGCTCCGGGAGTGCTGGGAGAGAGTCATTTTCTTCAGATGTCAATCATTGATGTCTTTTGCAACTAGAAATAGTTTGGTGTTGTATTTTCACAGCCTGCCCAGACACGTCTGAAATCCACTGCCTTACTCATAATTTACTCATCAGGGTACCATTTCACAATGTTAAATTGTTACCTGGAGAATATTAACATGACTTAGAGAAACAGAATACAGATAAGAGTAATAATATTTTATTCAATCTTTTTTCATTTGCTTTATTGCATTATAGAGGGACCACTTGGAAATAACCTCCCTGCAACATAATTCCATAGCTAATATTAACTTCAGTAATACTAATATAGTTCTGACCAGTAACTCAAATGTTCCTTTAATGAGGATATCAAAGGTACTAACAATCTCAATGAGGCTAAGAAATATAAGATAATAGTCAAGCTACTCATTCAGAATTTTCAGCCAGAAAATCTGTTCCACATGACTTAAATAAAGGAGAAGTTTTCTACTGAAGACTCAACACTGTCCGAAATGAACATTTAGGGCAAGGTTAACAATAGTAAAATTCAAAAGTTCCAGCCATATTTACCAATAAACTATTTATGGAGCAAACTGTTAGAAAAAAATCAGATTGCAGCTTCTGACAAGTATACTTTATTTATGACTGCACATTGGAATTTTTTGAAGTAACACTTAAAAGTTATAAAAATGTGGCAAAACATCATGCACCAAACATTTCCAGTGGAGTGTGGCATTGTCATATATCACATGTGAAACTCTGGTAAAGGGGTAGCCTCAGGATTCAAAATTAGTGGTGTCAAGATTCTTGTTTCCCAAATCTATGGAGCTAGGAGAATCATGGAGATGACATTATATACAATATTGTGTGTAAATATAATCAGGACAAGGGGAAAGATTAGGTGGACCCTTGTGTATACTGTGGTGTGTAAAATAAGGCTATGAATATAGCTAGACTAGTGTTTTTGGTTTTGGTTTTTTCATGAGGAAGTAAGAGTAAGGTCAAGTACATGGACCACATTCTGTGTTTGCTCTGCACAGCCATTGAAGCCAATGGGAGTTTTGTTTAAAAACTGATGGTAGCATATTGCCAGAAAATGAAATCTCAAAATGATTCTAGGTTTTCATCCATATTAAGTATGGGTCCAAGCTGCAGAGTTTGGATCTGGATCTGAATTTCCTGAAAGTTGTTGGCTTGTTTGTATCTTTAATCCACATGTGGATTTGAGTGCTGAGATATATCGTGGTTTTAGGCGTCTAGGATAGAAATAGTCAATTAAGGGAGAACTGTTATTATTATTTGTTTTACAGTAGTGCCTAGGAGTGCCAGCTGAGATCAGACCCCCATTGTGCCAGGCACTGTATAAACTCATAATAAGAAATAGCTCTGGCCCAAGGAGCTCATCATTGAAATACTAGAGCTGTCTGGAGGATGACAAATGTGTTTTGCAACATTTAAGATTTCAGCATTTTTCATTCTGTACTGGAATAAAAATGAAAACTTTTGAACATTTTTGCAAAACAGAATTGTCATAATGTCCATTTTTCGATTTGAAAAAATCAGGATTTCTTTTTGTCTATATCTCTCTCTTTGGAAGTGAAGGAGAATCCACCCCGGGCCATAGAAACATTCCTCTCAACAATGTCATCAAAGCTGATATATCTATGTTAAAAGCTTTGTCTTCAAAACAGCATATTTTTGGGAAAAAAGTGTCAAAAATGTTCCAACCAGCTCCACTAAATATGCAAGATCGACAAGGTAGTAAGGGAAACACAGGCACAGAGAGATGAAGTGACTTGCCCAAGATTATGCAGTAGGTCAGCCAGAAATACAACCATATCTCCTGCTTCCCAGTTCAGTGCCATATCATCAGCTGTGCTGTCTCCCATATTTTAACCTATACTAGACTATCTAGAGAATTGCAGGGGTGGAGGAAAGTAAATAAAAACCTTGAACATTTTTTATAAAATTCTTTAACAGCATTCTACTCTAAAAGTTTTCAAACAGTGCCAGATGACAACGACAAACCTGCCACAGCCCCTTCCATGAGCCTTGATAAAGGGAGTCTCTGATATCCCAATCTTGTTACATCTGAGAATCAGCTTCATGGTTTTCTGAGTTGAGAAGTAGGTTGTGGTTGGAAAATTGCCCTTAGCTGAGGGCTAATTGCATGCCAAGTCTTCAGAAATCTTAGGTCAGTTCCTGTTTAAAAGTTGTGAGTTTATGCTTCAGAGTGGCAAAAAAAAAAATCAATAGCAAAAACACCCCACAACTGTTGGGTTTGAAAAAAAGCTAAGTTTGATTTTTACCACTTAATATACTGTCAAATCTTGCTTCAATAACATTTTTAAGACATTCTAGTACAAAGCAGAGGGATACCTTCATCCTTGAAATGCTATGGTATAAAATAGTCTAGACAATTGACTGTACTGTGTTTATATGGCTTTTGTAAAATATTGCCTTTTCAATGCTAATGTCTCAGCAATAGAAAATGATTATTGCAGCCAAATTCTCCTCTGGATACATACATATATACAATCCCCATTTACCTCAGTACAACAGTGAAAGACTATGACTTAATCGGGGATAGATTTTCTTCCACAGGTCTTACTCTCTTTATTATACCTTTCCATTTTATGGATACAGGATTTGCTATCTCAGGACACACCCGTGGTCCATTTAGGCTGCCATCATTGTCTCTGCAAATGATCAGTTTCTGACATTTGAAAGGAACATGTAAAAACCCAATATTACACAACAGTTTGCTACACTTTTCTGCTCTCAAATATACTACCGCAACCTCGTTGCTTTCAATGGGATTATGCTAGTGTAACTAACAGCACAGATGAGAAAAGGGTCTTTACGTTTAATCCTTATAAAAGGGAACTCTTGGATGAGCTCAGGAAGGCAGGACAATCCATGACATGGTAGAAAAGGTGGAAAGTAACCCTGAAAAAAAAAATCTTCCTCCTGGGTACACAAAAGAATCACTCATTTCTAGTTATATATATCCTTCCCCTGGAGTTAGGGGCAGGGATTTCAGAATTTTGTAGTCCTTAGGATAATTAAAATGGGATCCCCAAGAGTTTGGATTATAGATACCTTCTTGTCCCACTCATAGATTGTAAGCTTTTTGGGATGGGGTCATCTATGACTCTTATATATTAGGGTTACTTTGCTCTGCTAAGGCAAGATTGTTCCTTACATTGTAATTCTTCTTTTCCCCACATACTCAGTTTCTTTTCATACTCTTCTGCCTTCCATGCCATAAGTAATTGTTTTCTCTCATTTCTTGATAATGAACTCTAATGGGCCTGCTGTTATGCATGTTTTGAGCCTGGGAAGCTTGTCCGCAATATTACACTATAAAAGTGCTACTCAATGCAATTTGCAAGAGGACAAAGCTATAAGGGTAGTAAAATGGAATTGCATTCACCCTTCTCCATGTAATTTATTTCCCACTTTTTCCTGGATATGTTATGGTTTAAATGCTGCCCAAAGGACTTGACACCTGTGCAATACATGTGTCCTGTTCTGTGGGTTAAATCTTAAAGGTGATGTTCCTTTTGTCCCTTTCCACTAGCTGTCTGGAGAGAATTTAAAGATAGCATGACATTTTTTTAAAAAGAATTTTGAGGATGATGCCAGTGACCTGGCCAGTCTTTTCCCTCTGAATAAAATAGGTTTTACTCCATACTATGATAATATGTAACATAATCTGGGATGATGCACACTTTAAAAATGTTCATAAATAAACTGCTCCAAAGGTGCATTTGTGCTATGTGCTCAACTGATACCATGTGTGCACTGAAAGTATCTTATACAGCTCACAATTATAATCAGTAAAGTGATGCGGGGTATCTTGCTCACAGCAGGAGTCAGAGCATTCTTGGGGGCCAGGCTGAGACTGTGAAAGAAACTCCCACAGGAACCAATGACCATCACAGTCCTTACCAACTTCCTCTTCTTTAGTTTTGACCTGCCTTCTCTAGCATAAACACATAGTAGCATATACATTTGAAAAAAAAATCCTGCTGCAACAAAACACTACACTCCACAACCAATTGTCCCCCAGGAAGAGGATGCAAGAGAGAGAGAATGAATGAATGAACTAACCACTCCCGATGCATATTAGTTGCATAATGCTTTACTGGAAGGCACTTGGATACTACCATGATGAGGGAGCATAAGAACCGTTGTAGAACAGAATAGTCTCTTCTCACCAGTCTGAGGCAAGGAGCTTGCGTACCAGTGAAAGCAATCTACATCAGTGGATAGCACTGTGACAGATATGACAATATCCTGGCCAAACCTTGTTGAATTAAGTTTAAGTATTTCAGGAGATCATTGTATTAAAAATGCAAATGTTAGTGTCCCATTGAAGGATTGTATGTAGTTCCATGGGGAAGGGGGACCACAGGTCTCTTGGAACTAAGAACACCAGGAGATGTGTGGGGGAGGGGGAGGGGGAGGCAAATTTACTCATGTTGTAACATCTCCAGAGAGCTACTCCCACCTGTGGAAAGGCTCTCATATGCTGGTTCAAACTGTATTCTCCAAGGACCAATAGTCAAAGCATTTTTGCTCAAATAGCCTGAGTGAAAACAGACTCAGGGCTTTTTTTCTGACCCAACAAATGGACAGGACCTCTGGGCCAAGGGTGGGCAGCTCTTAGGGAAGGGTTGGAAGGTCTTTGTCCCACTGAGGCCCACTTGAGTGCTTATGCTGAGATGAAGATGTGATGAACTCGTGACTACAGGAAAAAACCCTGTGTGAGGTTTGAAGGGGTAATCATCAACCAGACCTCTTGTTGGAGTTGGGGTGATCACTGGTAAGCTTCTTAGGTGAGTGTAGGTTCTTTTATTGTTTTCTCTGTAATGCATTTACCTAAAGAATATAAGCTCTTGCTTAGAAGGAGCAGCGTGTTAACTTATAACTGTGGCAATTATACTGTGTACCATCTGTGAGGAGAAAACTGAAGCAGGCCTGCTTAGGTAGTCTCTCTTTTGCTGGGTGTATCACAGTATAGTCAGGGAATTGAGCAGCCTGGAAATACCCTGGTATGAATGGAGAAAGATGCATCTCTATCTAAGTAAGGCAACAGCTGGAGAGCCAGAAACCTGGAGTGGGAGCCCTTGCTGGACCGTAGAGGGAGAATATGTGCAATTGCCCTGAACTGTGACAAGTGCATAGTACATACCCCTTCGGCGCACTAACCACTTCTGGTACCTCCGCACCAGTGGTGCAGCTCCATACCATCCACTGCATAGGGCACTACATGGGTGAAATTCATGCTTTGGGAATCTAAATGGCGCATAGTCCTGTTCTGGGTTTTCACAGGGGTAATGTCACCCTGTGGGTAATTCTTGCAATCTAATCCTGAGTGTAAATTACAAGAGTTCAAAGCACTTGGATTCCTCTTCATTGCTTTTTTTAAGGGCTGTCTGTGATCATGCTTTTCATCACTGGTTTTATTTTGAACAATTTCTCTCTGATTTCCGGATCACATAGGTTGTGTGCAGATTCATTTCTCTGCTAGCCAGTGACGATCCACAGTGCTTACATACAGTACACCATCTTCACAAACCATAATGAAACTGAGATTTGAAGGAATAACTGGATGAGCAGACATCTTTCTCCAGCTGTCATGTCTAGTTGTGGCAGCAAATTGGTGTTTCATTGTAAAAGATGCTAATTTCAATATGAGCTGTAGCTGTGTTGAGAGAAGCATAAAAGGAATTCTTGATTATCTATATCAGTACTTCTGTCCCTGGGGACAGGCTCTGAGTCTTCAGATCACATATGGCAAGAGTGCTGTGATAAAATATGCATCAATAAAACTTTGCAATTTATGATAAAGGAGTAGAAAGTTTTATACACTGTGATAATTATTCCTGACTAGCATTTCTTTCTTTCTTTCTTTCTTTTTGCCCCTTTGTAATCCTTTACTGTTAATCTATTTCAGCTTGTTGTACTAATGATTACATCATTGTGAGCATGGGCTACAAGCTCATTTCTTCAGCGAAGCTGTCAATGCTAGGGAGCTCTCCCTGTTTGTAATTCCCAAGCCCTCCCTGAGATCCCCAGGTACTCAAGCTGAGATTTGCTGTTGTAGGAGGGCACTATGATATAGGAATTGTTAACATTTCTTAGACCTTTATATATATATATATATATCCTACAAGAATGGAAGAGTACCTTCCATACAGGACCAAATTATATCCTCCAACATATATTTATAATCCTTAGGAGATGCAGATCTTTGAGAGCAGAATTTATCCCATATTATATATTTATAATGCATTAACCTGGATTGTTTTACAAGTATGTCATTTAAATGATTTTTTTAATTTAAAAACAGGAAAAAAATCTCAACTTCTGCCCAGTTGCAAAAAGTACATAACTGTCCATTTAAATATAACAAGCCAATATACATAGTTGACGAGCCACAATTTATTTTTCAGATCCTATGTTACTTTGCTCATCATAGCGTAAAAAAGCGCAGGTCACTTTTTGTCTGCTTCAGAACACTTGATGATAACTAATAATAATACTTAGCATTTAAGTCCTGATCCTGCAGACCCTCTGTGGGATGAATTCCAAATGACTTCAAAGGGATTTCCACATGCAGTGTTCACAGGCTCAGGCCTTTATACAGCACTCTGTACTGATGTGTTTGCACAGTGCCAAGCGCAGTGGGATCCCTTTCCTTATTTGGACATCTAGGCACTACTGTAATACAAATAAATAATTATTAGTCCTGTCTGTCTTTTTGCTTTTTTTCTCTTTTCTTTTCTTCAGTAGCAAACTAGAAACTGGCAGGTGGAGAGGTGGGGGGTGAGGGGGCGTGGCTCACGCAGTAGTACATTTCTACACAACTGAGAGAAGAGCTGGGGAAACTGTTCACAACAAACAATGTAGCCAAAGATTTTTTTGTTTGTTTTTTGGGTTTTTTTGCTGTTTAATAGCTTGTTCCCATGCAATGTTTGCAAAATACTTAACTTTAAGCATGTATTTAAATTGCATGCTTAAGAGTTTTGCTGGATCAGGGCCTAAGGCCCCAGTATAGCAGCCCATCCCTGTCACCCAGCACATTAGCACATGCCTGAGTTTAAGCATCTGCTTAAATCCCATTGAAATCAATGGGATTAAGGCATTTGCTTAAGTGATGTGCAGAACAGGAATGGATTTAAACTCATATTTAAATGCTGTGCTGAACCAGAGCCTAAATGAGTAAAAAGATTCAAATGTCAATAAAGAGAATGGATTGGATTAATCTGGAAGAATATTCACAAATACTTGTCTTTGTGTGTTTTACCTAGCTCCAGTTGAAAAGACAAAATGTAATACCATTAACTCCATATTAAAGAGTGATGAGAGATTTAAGTTACAAAAATAATTACTTTTAATTATACAGCTATAAGAAGGCGATGACTTTTTAAGACAAGTGGTGGAAAAAAGTCTGGGTTATTTTTCTACTTCTTTGTCTTTACATGAATTAATAGGAATTACAGTCTATTAGAAAGCTAAATGAATTTGTTTAACTCCCCTGTTTTTCATTAAGCTGATCCTAAAGACAGGAGATCTTCAATTAGTTTTGTTGACAGCACTGGTTAATGTTGTAATGATTGTAAGAGAGGGGAAAAAAGTGAAACTTTACTGTGGGGACAAGGGGTAAGCTAGACCAGGCAAAGAGACAGAATACATAACCACTAATTAACTCACGTACTCATTTAAAAAAAAAAAAAAGCCTGCAACCTGAAAGGGGTAGCAAAGTATTTCTGCACAGCAGAGCAGGCCCTTTAGCTTTTGCTACAAAGTGCATATAATATTAATGGTATATAAGAGTCAACTGCCTATGAAATCATATTCTCCCCCTCTTGCAGGTCCTTGTCACAGAGCATATTTAATTTAACATTATAATATTTATTTTCTAAAGCTATAAGTGAACCAAAATATATTTAGTAAAATGAGTATTTTGTAACAGCAGAGTAGCTGACCTTCGTTCAAGTAGAAAATTAACCCTAATTCATCTTTACAATGACCCCATGCCAAATAACCTTATTTCAGCTGCTCCATTCCAGTCCTTCATTGACTTTGTAAAGTGTAACCATAGCAATTTTACCCAGTTCTGTTTTGGGGGTTTAATTACATCTCTCTCTTTTATTATTCCTGTTTAAATCTCTGCGTTGTGCTTGGGTGACTTATAAGCAAGCTTGGCTTGGCCTAAGTATTCTTTAGGGATAGGTTCAAGCCAAAACATGTATATTGTCTTGAAACCATGTCAGATGGGAGCTTGTGTCTCCGATTCTAACCAACTAGAGGGCTTTGTTTTCTGACACAAAGGGACGAATCCTGTCTTCTGTTGCATTCGTTGAACCCTTATAGGATTGCTTTTGAGCCTCATATATTATGAATTTTTGTGTGTGTGCAATTCACTGGAAACAGTTACTCCTTTGAAGAATAAATTGATAATACCTCTTGCTTCTACTTCTTCAGTTCTAGCATCATAAACCATTACAATAACTAATTCTGCTTTCAGGTATGATACTCAGAAATCTGTAAATATGTGAATCCAAACATTTTTACTGTCTGACGCATTATTCTTGATCAAATTAATAGGAACAGAATGACCTTAGTAGGTCTTTCCTTATTTTATCTATTGTGCTATGTGTTGCAAAGTGACTCAAGCTTCCTTCCTTCCAAAGATGTATACAGATCATACCCAATTCCTCTAAAGATTTCTATTAGGGTAGGTCAGAGCAAATTTGTACTGCAGTAGGGACACAAAGCCAGAAGGCTGCACAAAGGACATTTAGCTTTAAAATCTCAATCTTCCCCTGAATTCCCTCCAGGCATAGATGGGGACGTTTCATGACAAATTCTATCAAAATTCATTTTTCTTGTCACTGTACATCATTCTTAAGAAACTGCATAATGATGAAATATATTAAAAATTAAGGGTTTTTTTTTTTAATCAGAGTCCTAGATTTCTCAAAGTCAAGTAGCTTCTACTCTAGGAGACACAGGAACAAAAGTAAAAGCTAACAGTCATTTCCAAGCCCTAGTACAACCCTGCTTATGGTGGTGTGTGTGTGTGTGGGGGGGGAGAATAGAACATACCAGACCAAATGGAAATAACTGGACATTTTACATTTGAGAAAAAGTACTTTCCTACAGGTGACACTAAATTAACTTTGTAGGTCCTTGGTATGCACTTTAGTCAGAAAGTTGGGGGTGAGGGGAAGAGGAAGTACACATCTGTATACATATTAATAGAATTTGAGTGATTGGACAGGCCCTGTGACCAACCAGTATCCTCTGTAATGTAATGAAAGTGACCTCTGCTCGTTCTGATTCTTGTCTTCTGTCTTTCTTCGTCCATGTTGTCAAGAGCTGAATCAACGTACTTAGCCCCTGTTGACTTAGCATTAATAGCAACCCCTCTGGTGAATTGTGGGACAGCAGTAACAGGTTGCTGCGGAAGCCCCTTTCACACGTTCACAGCTGGAAGCATAATGACCATGATCTAGGGCCCTTAGAGGTGGGCAAGAACCAAGCAGAGCAAAGTGCAGAGGAGGTGGTCACTCATAGTGTTATATACCAGGAATGCAAAGAATTCTTTCAGGGAAGGGGCTAGGGAATGTAAGTAATAAAAACAAATATATCTTGCTTAAACTGTGTGAGGCATAACAATAGAAACATACTCCCCTTTGATAATACTTAATACTTTCACATAGCTGTAACAAATACAATTTTCAGAAGCAATACAGTGTTTTAAAACAAATGATGCTTGCAGAATCACAAGCTATGATTTATCTCTCAGCATCTTCAAGAAGCGTGCATTATTAAATTTCAACCTGGCCTCTCTGTGCTGTAATGTGGATAATTAATTTGATTATCACTCAGACAATTTTCTGACTGACTGAAACGTATCCTGTATTGTGGCTGCAAATATTTCAATTAGCTTGTACAAGCAAATTCTGCTACCAATTTTTTTCTCATGGTTATCTTTCTTCCTGGCAGTGAGTAGTACTAAAGTACATAGTGTAGAATTACTAATGCCTGTACTAATGAATGCGAGGTGAATGCATTTGTTTGAATACATGTTCTGCATTCATTTTGAACTATGCCTGCATCAGCAAGTGATTTTTTTTTTCAGTGGAGAAGGTTTGGACCAAGGAAACTCTGGATATCCTGCGTATTAAGCTGTAGTTCTTGAAGATTATACATTTATCACTTCACTTCTAAAAAATGAAGTAAGGTTCACTGCAGAAATGTATAAGGTTGGGAAAGTATTTTGTATTGGTGCATTATTTTTTATTGTAGTTGTTGATTACAAAAATTATATTCTAAATAAACAAACAAACCTCATAGTGTAAACATAAAAAGAGGTTTCCAGTCCCATTCATGTCTCATGTGAAAAATGTGAAGTGTTTCCCCCCAAGAAAATACTAAAAGTTTCCACTCAGATGTTGACATAGTGGTAGCCACATGGTATGCTGCATTGTCCAATGGGAGACAGAGCTCTTTGGGCAGACTGGGCAGAGGCTGAGAGCAGTGTGGAGACAATATAGTCCGCCTCCTGAGAAATGTTGCTGGCTGCATCTCTCAGTATACACTGCATTCTTCTGACCAGTTCATGTAATAGCATTGAAATCCCAGTTGTAAGAAGGACAATGCCTTGATTAAAGCTTGGTCTACACTGGGGTGGGGTGGGGGATCGATCTAAGTTACGCAACTTCAGCTACTGAATAACGTTTCTGAAGTCAATGTACATAAATCTACTTACCACGGTATCTTCACTGCAGTAAGTCGACAGCTGACGCTCTCCCATCGACGG
This sequence comes from Mauremys mutica, assembly GCF_020497125.1. Classification (NCBI taxonomy): domain Eukaryota; kingdom Metazoa; phylum Chordata; order Testudines; family Geoemydidae; genus Mauremys; species Mauremys mutica. The sequence continues at coordinate 125,624,597 of NC_059073.1, read as the reverse complement.
GAGAGTGCTTGGCGGTCGATTTAATGTGTCTAGACTAGACACGATAAATCGACCCCATCTGGATCCAGTGGGAATGTAGACAAGATGGAAATGAATAAAGGAGGAACTCCAAAAAGTAAAAATTAGGACAAAAGAAAGTTTTACTCTTATATTTTATTATTTATTATTTGAAAATGAAGTTTTAACTTATTTTGTTCTTTATGTGAAAGAACAGTTGAACCCTGGCATGGCTCAAATTGTTTCTTTTCCAAGATCAAAGCTGCACCTTACATTTAGAATAATGGTTTAGTGTGGCTTGTTGATTTCATTTATGAGAAAGGTCTATAAAAATGTATCCAGTCTTGCTTCCAGCCTGCTGGAGTGTTTCTTCTGAAGTCATGGAGTCCATCCCAATGGATGCTAGTAAAAAATCTTGCATTGCATAAATGTGGGTGATAGCTTACAGAATTGGCCTTTCCACTATGTTGAAGTTCAAGTCCTACATGAAATGAGAGAGTCTCTTTTGGATGTTGCACCATATTTGAAAAAAAATGAATGCAGTTACTCTATTATCAGTTGTTCTAAATTGTATCCGCCACAGAGAGATTGAACTTGAAAGTTGTAAAATTTCATCTTTTTTGCCCTGGATTGAGCGTAATTTAGAAAGGTCAGGGAGACAGACTACTATAAGGGAAATATGGAGAAGTTTATTCTGCCTGTAGACTTCAGCCACTGTCATTGCTGGTCTCTGAACAGGAAATATTTGCCAATAATGGTGGAGCAATTTTAAAAAATTACACATCTTTAAATGTTGTATCTGAATCTGTTCCCATGGAAGTCAATGGGAATCTTGCCACTGACTCCCACTGAAGCAGCAGGACATAGAAAATGGCAGTTGTCATTAGCCCATTCCAGACACATAGGAGAAGTGAGCTGCTTCTGATCCCATATTATTAATAATAATTATTATTATTATTTATTGTTTAAAAATACTAAGCACATGGAATCCCCCAAGAAGTTCAGGGACCTATTGTGCTAGGTGCTGTATAAACACACAGGAAGATGGATTGTTCTTCCGAGAACTCACTATTCATAAGAAACAGGTTTAGAACATATTAGTCCCTCTATACCGCCTTTTCGGACAGTTACTTGCTTTTTTCCACCATACTTGCTTCTGGGCAGTGACTACACTCATTAAATCCACTTGCAAGGTTTCATAATACATCATTGTAGCTACATGTAGTGTTTTGGGATTTTTCTATGATTCGGTACCACAAATACTATATAGACAGAAACCTAGTACACGTTTCTTCTATTATTCTTGTATTAAAGGTTTTTCTTTTGACTATATTGACCTTAAAGTTTATTCAGATATTGTGTATAATATTACTTAATGGTTAAGAAAGGTTCACATGTTTATAATAAATAGTAGGTGTTCATTTAGCGAACAACTTCTTTTAAATCTGTATTAGTCTTATATATTGTACTTAGATCGGTATTGTTATGCTGTATTTATTTATTCATGTTGTTAAACAATAATGGAATACCATGTATTTAAATATTTTTGGATGTTTTCTACATTTGCCAATATTTATTTTCCAAAGCTATAAGTGAGCCAAAATATATTTAGTAAAATGAGTATTTTGTAACAGCAGAGTAGCTGACCCTTGTCTTTCTGCATTACTCTCACCAACTCTGCTCCCCCAATGATGCCTGTATTGGTGCCTCATATGTTCTTTTCTCCCATAACTGTCCCAATGTCCTGCGCATGGAATGTCCTCCCCGAGCTGGGGATTGCAATTAATTTTTTTGAGTTAATCGTTTGAGTTAACTGTGATTAATTGACAGCCCTAATTTTATTAAATTCAAGTAGCACCAAGAAAGTTCTGAGTGCTGAACATATATTACAGAAGGCAAGGTCAGTGTCCCAGAGAATTTAAAAGGATATTACAGACAAAGGATAGGGGAAACTGAAGCATTCAAGGTGATCAGTCACAACCTGGTGATATTGTATAATGGCAGGGGTTGATTTGTTGGTGGGAAATATATGGACTGTGCCTAATTACTCCTCAACCATGCTATTATCAGTCAACTAGAGGGCATCTTGAGGATTTTAGGAGCAATTTGACTGTGAACAGATGAGACCCCTTGCAGACCAGCTCGGGGAGGACATTCCATGCGCAGGACATTGGGACAGTTATGGGAGAAAAGAACATATGAGGCATCAATACAGACATCATTGGGGGAGCAGAGTTGGTGAGAGTAATGCAGAAAGACAAGGGATGATGTGTGTGGGAGAGCAGGCTAATTCAGAACCTTTAAGGCAAAGACAATAGCTTGACCCTGATGTGGGTCTAATTAGCACCTGTGCTTAGTGGCATATGCTCAATCTGAAGCCAGAATGTTTACTTTACAAGCTTAATTTAAAAAACCTAGGTGATAAAACTAAGTGCAAAGAAAAGTTAGATGTCACTAGTTGTCTTGACAGCTAAGAGCAGCATTCTATATTCTAGCTATTGCAGAATTAATGGCCATACATATCTCTTTCTGGGACATTTTGAACTGTATTGAAAGACAGAAGTTTTACTCTTGCATAATTCATGTAACTGGTTAGATTTTATTTTTTTTACATAGCAGTGGAAAGCAAAACCCAACATATTTTACTTGGGTGGTGATATTTTACCTAACACATGGCCATTATCTGTTACTTTCTGTAATGCTACATTACAGTGAATTATCTGAGATGAGACACAAGGTGGTTGGGGGCAGGAGCAGCGCCATAGTTTCTGGCACCCTAGACAGAATTCGGGGGGCGGCATTTTGTGCGCTCCCCACGGGGTGCGCGGGAGCTTCCGGTTCCACTCCCATCGCGCCGCCGAAGAAGGACCCTCCGCCGAAATGCCGCAGGTGACAGCGGCAGTCATTGAGCTGCTCAATTGCCTGCCGCTGTTTTCCGCGGCACGTTGGCAGAAGGTCCTTCTTCGGCGGCGCGACGGGAGCGGAACCGGAAGCTCCCGTGTGCCCCGTGGGGAGCCCACTAAATGCCGCCCCCCGAATCCTGGCGACCACCTAGGGTCGCCTAATGGAAGCGCCGGCCCTGGTTGGGGGTAATATCTTTTATAGGACCATCTTCTGTTGGTGAGAGAGACAAACTTTTGAGCTACACAGATCTCTTCTTCAAGTAGAGATGAGGGTCACAAGAATACCGAATGAATTTATTAGGACCAGTGCAGATAAAATCAATTCCTAATTCTTAGTTGCTGAGGGCTATACTTTGCTGTGATGTGAGATGCTCATCTGGGATTTATTTCAGATAATTTCCATGTGAGAGGTGTGTAGAGAAAATGGCTCTGCCATGTAATTTAGGAAAAATGATATTCTGTCTTTCAAGCTATAACATGCACTCCAGAGACACGTCCAGTTCCGTCAGAAGGAAAGTATCACCTCCGGAGGGTGAGAGAACAAAAATGAGTTTGAGTTTGAGGGTGGGTGAAGTGCTGCCTAAAATGTAGTTGAACATTTGACGTGCATTCTCTTTGTTCAAAAAGTAAACAAAACTAACAAATTCTGGATACATAAGTTAAAACTGGCCCTAGGCAACTTTAACATAGACAGTAAAACTAAGACAAACTTCTGCCCTAGTTCTTCACCGAATATTAACCTATGCCCCAGCTCAGGAAAGTTCCTTGTTCAGGATAGCACTTAAGCACATGCTTAACTAGAGTCAATGGGACTTAATTATGTGCCTATAATGGTATTTAAGAACATTCTAAAAGTTAAGCATGTGCATAAGTGCTGTCCTGAAGAGGGATAAACTTCAATATGTGCTTTCCTGAATCGGGACCCAATTGTTTCTATCAACTATGAAGACAAATACCTAGGACTCAAAGTATTTTAACATTCATTTAATTATAATTCCATATTTATATATTGTTTTATAGTTAATCAGACATCACCCCATCTGAACCGAATAAATATACTTAAAGCATACTTAAAATTATAATGAAAGCAAATGGAAAATGACTGTTACATAGGAACATATGTACTACCAGACTGGATTGATCAAATAGTTCATTATCATTTCTCCAACAGTGGGCAAAATGCTAAAGAGGGAAGGAAAAGCTCTCTTATAGGCCTGGGCAACAATGAAACCCCATGAATGAGGTATCTGGGTGGGGAGAGAAGGGGAAATTATTTTTCTTCTTCGAGTGCTGTCCCTGTGGGTGCTCCACTCTAGGTGACGGTGCGTCCTGGCGCTGTCGATCGGAGATTTTCGGTAGCAGTGCCTGGTTGGGGCGCACGCACCCAGATGGTATCTCCCGTCTAGTTGGAATATTCCTGAGTGCGTGCGCCCCACACCCTCCTCAGTTCCTTCTCAACCATCCTCGGCTGAAGACGGGACTCGGAGCAGTGCTGCCTTCTCTTCCCTGGTATCTATAGGAAACAGTAACAAAGAACATAGAAATAATTATTAATTACTTCCCAGTTGTTTCCCTTCCTTTAGTATAGTTACATAGTTAGTTACTTAGTTTAAAAAAAAAATCACTTCAGACTTGTCTCTCACTGAGACACTCTCCCCTGCCATTTCTAATTTACAATGCCAGGGGCTTCAGGATTCAAGAGGTGTGTTTTCTGGCACGACTCCATACCAAGGTTGGATGGGCACTCACATTGTGTGAAGTACCTCGCGGAAGCCTACATCCCCGCAAAGTGCCTCTACTGTATGAGCTTCGAGTCGGGGGCTCGGCACGACAGGGACCTGCGGCTTAAAATGCTTCTCATGGAGAAATCCCCGCAGCCGCTTTCGGAGATGGGGAAAGTTAAACCCACTCCCACATCCTCCCCAGCCAGATCGAAACTGGTGGGGAGCGTTGCTTCACCCTCCCTGGAGCGGAGGCAAGAAGCAGAGCAGTCTCATAGGAGAGACTCTAACAAGGGTAAGGGGTCTCCTGGGAGATCCCTACCCTCTGTGCTGACAGCGCCCAAGCTAGGCGCCTCAGCCCCGGATCACGCCTCAACAACGGCTCCCACAGACCATAGAGGCAAACACAGAAGGATTCCGCGGCACCAAGCGTCTCAGCGTAAAAACAGCCGCGGAGCCGGCTGCGCGCTCTGTCCCGGTGCCGACAAGGACGTCAGCACCGCAAGCCTCAGGGCTAAAAATAGCCGCGAAGCCGGCTGCACGCTCTGCCCTGGTGCCGACAAGGACGTTGGCACCGCAAGCCTTAGGGCAAAAAATAGCCGTGAAGCCGGCTGCGCGCGCTGCCCCGGTGCCGACAAGGACGTCGGCACCGCAAGCCTGAGGACTAAAAATAGCCGCGGAGCCGGCTGCACGCGCTGCCCCAGTGCCGACAAGGACGTCGGCACCGCAAGCCTGAGGACTAAAAATAGCCGCGGAGCCGGCTATGCGCTCTCCCCGGTGCTGACAAACCCGTCGGCACCGCAAGCCTCAGTGGAAAAAAAAAAAAAAAAAAGCCGCGAAGCCGGCTGCGCGCTCTGCCACGGTGCCGACAAGGATGTCGGCACCGCAAACAGTGCTAAAAATAGCCACGGAGCCGGCTATGCGCTCTGCCCCGGTGCCGACAAAGCCGTCGGCACCGCAAGCCTCTGGGCGGAAGAAGGGAAGGGGGGAAAAAAAAAAAAAAAAAAAGCTGCGGCTCCGACCGCGTGCTCTGCCCCGGTGCCGGGTAGGACGTCGGCACCGAGCCTGCCTTCTGCCCCTGCACCAAAAACAGACCCCCTGCAGGGCAGCAACAACCGACCCACTGCACCGCTCACACTTTCACTTTCGCTTCTTAACATGACAGCGCAGTCCCACCACCTGAACTGGCTACCTTCACTGAGCGCGAACCTGATCTACAACGGCAAGCAGAGTTCGCCACACCTCCATCTCCTCCCCCACTGGATCCTTTTTCCACCTCAGGCTAAGGTCCGCAGCCTCCAGCCTCAGTTTCCCTACTTCGCTCCCTATAAATGAGGCACTCTTGGAACCAGCTGACGCTCTCTGCAAACTCCAGCTTCTTTATTACCAACCTGCAGAAAAGCCGAACATAGATACTATGTTCCTGCTAAGGACGCTGACTTCCTATTTTTTTTTCACAACTGAACTCTTTCATTATCAATGCAGTCGCACAAAGAACGAAACAGCCACAATATCAGTCCACCCCGCAGGACATGGACCGTAAACACCTTGACGTATTGTGTCGCAAGGTTCACACATCCTCCACTCTACAATTCTGGATCGCAAACTACCTTGCACTCCTTGCCAGGCATGACTTTGATGACTACAATAAACTTTTGAATTTGCCTCTTACATTCCAGAGGACAGGACACCGGGCTTTAAATCAATTCTGAGCGAGCGCCAATTGATTTCCAGAACAGCCCTACAAGCCTCTGTAGACACGACAGACACAGCAGCCGTACAACTGCACCGGCTGTGATTATGCGCAGATCTTCATGGCTTTCTGCATCTGGCATCCCTAAAGACCTGCAGAACAAAGTGGAGGACCTCCCCTTTGATAAACATAAACTGTTTTCTTTAAAAAAAAAAAAAATACAAAACCATACCTGATGAACTACTTCATACGATGAAAGATTCTAGAGCGACACTGCGCACCCTGGGCATTCACCCATCTCTTCCCAGGGGTCAACGATATCAACCCAAACCTTACCACATAAATAGGAATCGCGCTAGACCCCCTAAGCGCAGACAAGATCAAGCTCAAGCAACCACTTCCCATCCATCTGGGAATAAACAATTTTAAAAGGTTGGTTCAGGATCTGTGCGACCACTCCTTGATTCCACAGCCTATTTGCCCATTTCGCCACCGCCTCCAGAGTCTCCAACATGCCTGTCAGCAAATTACACAGGACCGCTGAGTCCCCGAGATAGTTCAGTCCGGTTACTCTAGCCCATTCATATCCTATCCTCCTCCCCTTCCCCGTCCCTCTTCAGGGACCCCTCTCATGAGCACCTGCTTCGCGCAGAAGTTGCTTATCTTTTACAGCTAGGTGCAGTGGAGCCTGTGCCAATGCTACATCCAGGGAAAGATTTCTACTCCCATTACTTCCTGACCCAGAAAAGGACTGGGGGCTGGAGGCCTATACTAGACTTACGCCAACTGAACAAATTCGCGAGGATACAAAAATTCAAAATGGTCACACTGGGCACATTAATTCCTGCACTAGATCAAGGGGACTGGTTTTCAGCCCTCAACCCACAGTACGTCTCTTTTCATATATCAATTCATCCAGCTCACAGACGCTTTCTAAGCTTCACAATCGGTCACGACCATCTCCAATATGGAGTTCTTCCTTTCGGCCTCTCCACAGCGCCAGGAGTTTTTTCCTAAATTCTAGCTGTACTCGTGGCTCACCTCCACAAACATGGGGTCACGCAGTTCCCCTACCTGGACGATTGCCTCATCAAGGGCAACTCCTATGGCGAGACTCTCCAAGCTACTCTTTCACTATCGCCCTCTTTCACAGCCTAGGCCTCCAAATAAATGCCCAAAAATCCACCCTGACACCTACACAACAGATTGAGTTCCTCGGAGCTCATCTCAACTCAATCCAGAGCAGAGCCTTGCTCCCATATCACAGATTCCCCGCTATCACGCAGCTCAAATGCACGCTCTCTATTCATCCAAGGACACAGGCAAGACTCTGCCTACAGCTCCTTGGTCATATGGCAGCCACTACCTTCATACTCCAGTACGCCAGGCTGCACACAAGATGTCTTCAGGGCTGGCTCAATTCCAATTTCAAACCCAACAGACACACCTTACGGATGCTGTTAACTCCGCCTCCCAACTTTCTAGCTTCCCTACAGTGGTGGACAAGACCAGAGAACCTCTGCACTAAGGTTTCCTTCCAGAACTGATCCCCAGCACTCGTGCTCACCACGAACGCTTCCCTAATTGGTTGCGGAGCGCATTTAGAGGGACACAGGGCACAAAGCTAGTGGTCTGCATCAGAGTCGCACCTACACATAAATCTCTTATTGTTCAGAGCTGTGAGATGAGCGTGCTTTCATTTTCTTCCCCTCATAAAGAACAAATACCTGCGAGTCTTAACAGACAACATAGCATGTATTACTACATCAACAGACAAGGGGGAGCACGCTCACATTCTCTTTGCATGGAAACCATCCGTCTATGGAATTGGTGTATATAACGTCAAATACAGACCACCGCTTCCTACCTGCCAGACTGCCACAACACTACTGCCGACGCACTTGGCAGGCACTTCTCGACGGAACACGAATAGGAACTGCACCCCACAATACTTCAACAGCTCTTCTCCCTCTGGGGCACCCCGTCAGTAGACCTCTCTGCCACAACCCAGAACTGAAAATGTCCCCAGTTTTGCTCCAGAGTGGGACTCAGAACTCCATCTCCAGGAGACGCATTCCTCATCCCGCGGAACACCTCTCTCCTGTACGCCTTCCACCAATCCCTCTGCTACACGGGGTTCTTCGGAAGATTGTGGACCATAAGGACCGGGTCATACTTATTGCCCCGGCTTGACTGAGACAGACGTGGTATCCCTACCTACTCTGCATGTCCTCCCGTCACCCACAGGCTCTCCCCAACAGGCCAGATCTCCTTTTCCAGAACAATAGACTGGCTCTTTACCCTGAGCTCCTCAAGCTCCACCTCACAGCGTGGTTCCTTCATGGTTCCAAACCCATGAACTAGCCTGTTCTGAGCAAGTCCGATATGTCTTCCTGCACAGTAGGAAAGACTCCAGTCATAAAACCTACCCGCAGAAGTGGAAGAATTTCGCCCTCTGGTGCTTACGTAAGCACTTAGCGCCCAATATGGTAACCCTCCCTATCATTCTACGCTACCTCTTGGAACTAAAACAAGACAGACATTCGCTCAGCTTCACCAAAGTGTACCTGGTGGCACTTACCACCTTCCATGACCTCTTAGCAGGTTATTCACTCTTTACTCACCCAACCCTAAAACGATTTCTCACAGGCCTGCAAAACCTCTACCCTGAAATTCACCCAATAGCTGCTTCCTGGAATCTTAACCTCGTTCTACACGCTCTCATGAAGCCTCCATTCGAGCCCTTGGCTACCTCCTCTCATCTCCATATATCCATGAAGGTGGCTTTCTTAGTTGCCATAACATCGGCAAGGAGAGTAGGTGAAATGAGTGCCCTGATGGCCCACTCTCCCTACACAATCTTCTCCAAAGACAAAGTCACTTTGAGACCACATCCTAAATTTCTTCCTAAAGTGGTATCTACCTTCCACCTCAACCAACCTATATACTTACCTACTTTCTATCCCGAACCTCACAAGACTCCACAAGAGGCAACCCTACATACTCTCGATGTCAGGCGAGCAATTGCCTTTTATTTAGACAGGACTAAACCATTTCGCAAGTCTCCGCGACTCTTTGTTTCCATTACCGAAGAAAATCAAACGGTATGACTATCTCTAAACAACGTCTGTCCAAGTGGATCTCTGACTGCATCAGATCCTGTTACCGTGCGATGAATCTTCAACCGCCTGAAGGTGTTAGAATTCATTCCACTAGAGCCATGTCGGCATCCATTGCCTTCTTACACAATGTTCCCATTCCTGATATCTGCAAAGCGGCTACATGGTCATCTGAACACATGTTTGCAAAACACTGTGCTCTAACGCAAAACACCACGGCAGACACAATAGTAGGTCATACAGTACTATCTTCATTACTCCCTGCCGTATCTCCAAAGTCCCACCAACCATAGTGGGTACTGCTATACATTCACCTAGAGTGGAGCACCCACAGGGACAGCACTCGAAGAAGAAGAGAAAGTTACTCACCTTGCAGTAACTGAGGTTCTTCGAGATGTGTGTCCCTGTGGGTGCTCCACTCCCCGCCCTCCTCCCCTCTACTTTGGAGTACTAAGATTACTCTCCACGGTAGAGAAGGAACTGAGGAGGGTGTGGGGCGCACGCACTCAGGAAGATTCCAACTAGACGGGAGATACCATCTGGGTGTGTGCGCCCCAACCAGGCACTGCTACCGAAAATCTCCGATCGACAGCGCCGGGACGCACCGTCACCTAGAGTGGAGCACCCACAGGGACACACATCTCGAAGAACCTCAGTTACTGCAAGGTGAGTAACTTTCTCTTCACTCCTGCTAATAGATATGCACTTTTACATTTCAATTGGTTGTGAAACTCTTACTCATGCTGATGAGAAGGTATTCAGGAGAAGTCCCATTGACCACCAATGTGAGTAAGGGGTTCACACTCCAGTCCCTAAATGGGACTTCCCACTTGTTTAAATGAATGCTATTTTAGTGCTCCAGAAATGAAGCTACCAAAAGTATCTTCTATATACTAACAACGATAAAATGTTTTCAGTTTGGTCATTTCTGACAACGTCTCTTTTTGTGATGTTTTTCCCCTCTTTTTAGGAAGTTTCCCTGTACCTTTACCTCTCTAGTATGCACTTAATATAGTCACAGAATTATAGAAATGTAGGGCTGAAAGAGACCTCAAGAGCTCATCTAGTCCAGCCTCCCTCCACTGAATCAGGAGCAAGTAAACCTAGACCATTCCTAATAGATGTTTGTCTAACCTGTTCGTAAAAATCTCCATTGATAGGGATTCCACAACCTCCTTTGATAACCTATTCTAGTACTTAACTATCCTAATAGAAAGTTTTTCCTAATATCTTGTCATTAACTATATTCCCATTGAAATCAAGGGGGTCAGGTTCAGGCCCATAGTGAACAGGTAACCCTGTTTTTTTCTCATACCTTATGTAATAGTCAAGTTGTGTGTCTTTGCTTAAGGTGCATAACTGCCCAAATGTGGCAAAAAAAATAAATTAAAAAGGAGACTATTTGTGATCTCAATTATGCTGGTATAAATCCAGAGTAACGGTGTCACCTAGATCAGAATTTGGGTCTATGTCCATGTGTGGCATTATTCCAAGTCTTAACTGTAGGTTGTTGATTTCAGATTTTAACTCACTATGTTTATGCCCTTGTGATTAACCGTAATGCTTTGTATTGTTACTAATGCAAAAGAGTTACGTCAATTTTTTTCTTCATTTCTTATAAACAAGCTTGGGCAGTGAAACATTAATGGTGCTACTATAAGGTGGCTGCAAAACTGGTTGGAAAATCATTCCCAGAAAGTAATCTTCAGTGGTTCACAGTCATGCTGGAAGGGCATATTGAGTGGGATCCCTCAGGGATCAGTTTTGGGTCCGGTTCTGTTCAATATCTTCATCAATGATTTAGATAATGGCATAGAGAGTACACTTGTAATGTTTGCAGACAATACCAAGCTGAGAGGGGTTGCAAGTGAGGATAGGATTAAAATTCAAAATGATCTAGACAAACTGGAGAAATGGTCTGAAGTAAATAGCATGAAATTCAATAAGGACAAATGCAAAGTCCTCCATTTAGAAAGGAACAATCAGTTGCACATATACCAAATGGGAAATGACTGCCTAAGAAGGAGTACTGCACAAAGGGAGCTGGGGGGTCATAGTGGACCACACACTAAATATGAATGAACAGTGTAACATGTTTGCTTTTTTTTTTACAACAATAATTCTGGGATGTATTAGCAGGAGTGTTATAAGCAAGACACGAGAAGTAATTCTTCTGCTCTACTCCATGTGATTAGGCCTCAGCTGGAATATTGTGTCCAGTTCTGGGCGCCACATTTCAGGAAAGACATGGACAAATTGGAGAAAGTCCAGAGAAGAACAGCAAAAATGAATAAAGGTCTAGAAAACATGACCTATGAGGGAAGATTGAAAAAATTGGGTTTGTTTAGTCTAAAGGGAGAAGACTGAGAGGGGACATGATTACAGTTTTCAAGTACATAAAAGGTTGTTACAAGGAGGAAGGAGAAGAATTGTTCTTCTTAACCTCTGAGGATAGGACAAGAAGCAATGGGCTTAAATTGCAGCAAGGGAGGTTTAGGTTGGACATTAGGAAAAACTTCCTGTCAGGGTGGATAAGCACTGGAATAAATTGTGTAGGGAGGTTGTGGAATCACCATCATTGGAGATTTTTAAGAGCAGGTTAGACAAACACCTGTCAGGGATGGTCTGGATCAGTGGTTCCCAAACTTTAATAAACTGTGAACCCCTTTCAATAAAATGTCAAGTCTCGTGAACCCACTCTTAAAAATGAATATTTCCAGGGATTTTCTCCTTTACCAGAGTATAAATTATAAAAGCAGTGATCTTGGAAATATAAAATTTGTTTTTGTGACATGTTTATTACACACTATGTATTCATTATTATTTATCATTACAGTATTTTTATTGCATTATGAAAATGGCAACACTCTTCCAAGATCTCACTTTTGTAGCTTGTATCACTTTGAATAAGCCTGTTATAAGACAAGGCTCCTATGTTTCATCAAGGAGTATCAGATGTGAAACAACATGAAGGTATTTAAGAAGCCAACTCAAAGAGCTCCTCCTACACAAGCATTCAGGTCTTGAGCACTCCAGGCAAACAACGCACGTTACAACAAAACTTAAACTTGTTGTTCATAATAATTTAAAAAAACAATACTGGCTGCCTATTTAATTTAAAAAACAGCAAAAAATATCCACTTCCTTTTCCATTTCTTATAAGGAGTCTTGAAGGTTAAGTCTTCTCAGTGTCCTATCCTCCTTGGGCAGGGCCGGCTCTACAGTTTTTGTCGCCCCAAGCAGCGCACCGAATTGCCACCACGGCAGAGGGGGCCGTCCATGTGCCCGTAGGACGGCAGGCGCATTTCCGCGGCGGCAGCAATTCGGCAGCAGCTTCTATGTTTAGCTGAAGCCGCAGCGGACAGCTAAACATAGAAGCTGCTGCTGAATTGCCGCCACCGTGGAAACGCGCCTGCCGCCCTAAGGGCACACAGATGGCCCCCGCCGTCCGGGGTGGCAATTCGGCGCGCTGCTTGGGGGCAAAACAACAGGGACTGCTGCCCCTTGCAGAATGCCGCCCCAAGCACCAGCTTGTAATGCTGGTGCCTGGAGCCGGCCCTGTGCTTGGGGTCCCTAGGGACAGCTCTGTCCGCCATTAGGGAATTTTTCCCCAAGAACCCCCTGTAACATTTCGTGAACCCCCAGTTTTGGAAATGCTGGTCTATATAATACTTAGTCCTGCCATGAGTGTAGGGGACTGGACTAGATGACCTCTCAAGGTCCCTTCCTGTCCTCTGATTCTATAATTAGTTCTGGGTGGTTGGCCTTTCGTTTGTGTGTTTCCTCCTGGAAAAAAATACATAGCCAGAAATAATGAAATGTTGAATGTTTTGCATCAGTTGTATTAAAATTCATTGTTTAATTAATCAGGTGTTCCTCAGTCCCTTTTAAGATTTTATTATATAGGAAAACATCTGACTATGTGGGAGCAATGGGGACGCTATCCATCCTTTCTATATGAATGCATTATCCATGTTGTACTACAGGCTGGGCAATGTAAGGATTTAACCTTTAATCAAGGGATGAATGAGCTAGAAGATGTTCATGTTTGGATTACAGCCAATGCTACTGGTCAACCGTAAACCTGATCTGCATCCTGACATTATAATGTTTACATTCCAACATAACCAGTCAAAAGTTAGCATTTACACAAAGCCAGTAGCACCTACACACTGGGGAACGAACACAGAAGAAGAGCAGAAGAGGAAAAGCTCCCGGCCTTCTCTTTCTTATGCTTTATGAATGGACTTTCAGAAAGCAGAATTCTGTTAAGCCAACTTCTTTCTGTACAAACCATCTGACTCTTCTGAGATAGCATTGTAAATGACAGGAATGAAAGCCCACAGCTGTGCCTGGGATCAGCTAGCTATCTGCAGCTGAAATCCCTAATCAGCCAGATTGCTTGATTGCCCGAGTGGCATTACCAGGACCTGCTCTTAAGTCCATCAGTAGCACTTGGCCATTGCTGCTCAACATTTACACCCTTGCTTCAGCCCTTCTCAGTCTCTGATTCCTGACTCTGGCTCTGACCACTAGGCCACTGCCCACCCAGCTCTGTGACAGCCAAACAAAAAAGGAAGTAAAGAAAGGGAGTAGGAATGGATCAATTACTTAATGGAGTCCACTGAGGCCAGCATCTCCCTGTCTGAGATAGTGGGCACCGTGTGGAACCTACAGATGCAGGTAGAATTTTTATGCCATAGACACAGGCCATATCACCTGCAATTCTTCCCCCCCAGGAACCTAAAATTTCCCTGCTGGACAATTTGGAAGTGACCAAAGCCAGTTTGAGCACTTTGTTCAAGCCATGGCAGTAATTTTTTATGATCTGTACATAAGAACATAAGAAAGGCCGTACCGGGTCAGACCAAAGGTCCATCTAGCCCAGTATCTGTCTACCGACAGTGGCCAATGCCAGGTGCCCCAGAGGGAGTGAACCTAACAGGCAATGATCAAGTGATCTTCCTCCTGCCATCCATCTCCATCCTCTGACGAACAGAGGCTAGGGACACCATTCTTACCCATCCTGGCTAATAGCCATTTATGGACTTAGCCACCATGAATTTATCCAGTCCCCTTTTAAACATTGTTATAGTCCTAGCCTTCACAACCTCCTCAGGTAAGGAGTTCCACAAGTTGACTGTGCGCTGCATGAAGAAGAACTTCCTTTTATTTGTTTTAAACCTGCTGCCTATTAATTTCATTTGGTGACCCCTAGTTCTTGTATTATGGGAATAAGTAAATAACTTTTCCTTATCCACTTTCTCAACATCACTCATGATTTTATATACCTCTATCATGTCCCCCCTTAGTCTTCTCTTTTCCAAACTGAAGAGTCCTAGCCTCTTTAATCTTTCCTCATATGGGACCCTCTCTAAACCCCTAATCATTTTAGTTGCTCTTTTCTGAACCTTTTCTAGTGCTAGAATATCTTTTTTGAGGTGAGGAGAGGTGTACCACATTTTTGAGGTGTACCACATCTGTACACAGTATTCAAGATGTGGGCGTACCATGGATTTATATAAGGGCAATAATATATTCTCAGTCTTATTCTCTATCCCCTTTTTAATGATTCCTAACATCCTGTTTGCTTTTTTGACCGCCTCTGCACACTGCGTGGACATCTTCAGAGAACTATCCACGATAACTCCAAGATCTTTTTCCTGACTCGTTGTAGCTAAATTAGCCCCCATCATGTTGTATGTATAGTTGGGGTTATTTTTTCCAATGTGCATTACTTTACATTTATCCACATTAAATTTCATTTGCCATTTTGTTGCCCAATCACTTAGTTTTGTGAGATCTTTTTGAAGTTCTTCACAATCTGCTTTGGTCTTAACTATCTTGAGTAGTTTAGTATCATCTGCAAACTTTGCCACCTCACTGTTTACCCCTTTCTCCAGATCATTTATGAATAAATTGAATAGGATTGGTCCTAGGACTGACCCTTGGGGAACACCACTAGTTACCCCTCTCCATTCTGAGAATTTACCATTAATTCCTACCCTTTGTTCCCTGTCCATTAACCAGTTCTCAATCCATGAAAGGACCTTTCCTTTTATCCCATGACAGCTTAATTTACGTAAGAGCCTTTGGTGAGGGACCTTGTCAAAGGCTTTCTGGAAATCTAAGTACACTATGTCCACCGGATCCCCCTTGTCCACATGTTTGTTGACCCCTTCAAAGAACTCTAATAGATTAGTAAGACACGATTTCCCTTTACAGAAACCATGTTGACTATTGCTCAAGAGTTTATGTTTTTCTATGTGTCTGACAATTTTATTCTTTACTATTGTTTCAACTAATTTGCCCGGTACCGACGTTAGACTTACCGGTCTGTAATTGCCGGGATCACCCCTAGAGCCCTTTTTAAATATTGGCGTTACATTAGCTAACTTCCAGTCATTGGGTACCGAAGCCGATTTAAAGGACAGGTTACAAACCTTAGTTAATAGTTCCGCAACTTCACATTTGAGTTCTTTCAGAACTCTTGGGTGAATGCCATCTGGTCCCGGTGACTTGTTAATGTTGAGTTTATCAATTAATTCCAAAACCTCCTCTAGTGACACTTCAATCTGTACCAATGCATAGCTGAGGCCGCTCCATATCCTGAGGCAAGGATTCTGGTCAGATGCTAGTTAGGCTGCAGAATTTCAGCATCTGGTAGCTGACACCACATGGAATGAGGCAGCACAGAGCTACTACTTCTAGCTCAGCCTTGAACATGAGATCAAAGATGAGTTGGTTCAAGTAGAACCACCAGTCAGTCTGGATGCCTTGATCAAGCTCAGTATTAAGACTGAGGACTGCCTCATAGAAGGTTGACATTCCAACCCCCACGGTCTTGCCAGGTGGGGTCCGCCAACCTCTGGTGCCCTCATCCCAGCAGCTTGATGAACCCATGGCCATACCTAACCTCATCTTTCTGATGCAGATAAAAATTGGTATCAAGCATTGGGCATATGTCTCTACTGCGATAAACTGGGATGCTTCATATCAAGCTACCCTGAAAAAGCCTGGTCTGCATTTCTAATTGGGAAACAGTAAATTCCAGTCAAGATAGAGGGGTTTGGGCTGGGTTGGGGTCTCCTTCCATGTTGATGCAGGTCCGCAGGGTCTTTGGCAACAGTTAATTGCAGTCTGACACCCCTCCAACTCCCACTCGTTCTCTGGAACTCCACTTTGTTGGAGGTTAACCTAAAAGCTCTGGTGGACTCTAGTGTTTGAAGAATTGTGTGGATTTGGAGTTTGCCCAAGTGCATGCTATCCTAACTCAGCACATGATTCCTCATGACTTGGCAGAGATCATTTATAGATCATTCCTCTCTTCAGGCCGAGTCACTTACCAAACGGCTCTCCTTCAAGGTCACCATGAAATCCACCACTTCAGGCTGATCCATGCATCACACTCTCTGGTCATTCTCTGCATCCTGTGGCTCATCTGCCATGACTCACATATCTTATAGGTAACTGAAAGGGATCATTTTAATTCACCATAGTACCAGCAATCTTCTCTCCTAGAACCCACTTCTACCTGCACGTGAGGGGACCTTGAGACAAAAGAAATGAATCAGGAAGAAAAGCTGACATCCTGTGCTACTCTCCCAAATGCCTTGGGAATACCTGCCAAGTATCAGGCTTTTGCAGATGTGTTAACAAAAAAAAGGCTAATATCTTGCCACAGAATCATAGTGGAACTGCCCCCACTGACCTCCAGCCTGGAGCAGAGGTCCCTTTCAAGTGAATCTATTCCTTTTCTGGAGCTATCTCAAGGAAAAGTTACAAATGTGACTCTGATGTTTCTTTGTGACTAAAAAGGATGGCTCTCTGTATTGTTGTGTGGACTACTGGGCATTATGTAAGGTTTCAGTCTGGAAATTGTACCCCTAATCGCTTATAAGTGTGTTCTCTGGAGGAGTGTGCTAATCTTGGGTCTTCACCAATTTGGACCTTCACAAATCTTTTAATATAGTTCAAAATGGAGAAGGAGATGAGTGGAAGACTGCTCTCCTTACCTGGTATGGACATTTCACATCATAGTTAGTCATGCCTTTTGACCTGTGCAACACTCCAGCAGCCTTTCAGCACTTCGTTAATGATATCTTCCAAGACATGTTGGACCAATTTGTGGTCATTTATCTTGATGATATCCTATTTTTTCTGAGGATCAAGATCTTCATGAACAACATGTGAGCCATGTCTTAAACTCTGGCAAAACCACTTGTATGTGAAGCTTGAGAAATGTGAGTTCAACTGGGACACAGTTGAATTTCTAGGGCAGGCATCTCAAACTCAAATCACCATGAGGGCCACATGAGGACTAGTACATTGGCCTGAGGGCCGCATCACTGAAACCTTTTCATACGATACAAAAGTATAGACAAAAATGAAGATTAATGCAGTATGCTATTAAAAGTCAATGTATTAACTTTTTTAAAACTGTAATGTGAAAAGTCAGTGCTAATTTTGACAGTCATTTCATTTTTGACCACTTAGCTGTCAGTGTTAATTTGTTAATTGTATGAGTTAAAAAAAAATTCTGTCAGCTTGTGATGGGATGTCCATCCCACACAAGCCCTGAGTGGGTAGATGTGGGCCAGAAAGGGCCAATTAATCTTATATGTTGCACCTGGAGGGAAGCCAGGGATTGATGAGAACTAATGGAAGATGAAGCCCAACAGGCGGAAGACCTGGGCTAGGATGATAAAGCCAGGAAGTGACAACAGAAAGGAGGTCTGCAACCACTCCCTAGAGAGAAAGGGAGTTGGCTAGAGACAAAGAGGAGGTCAGGAGGAGAGTAAACCCTGTGGTTCTGTCCTGGATTAGGGACTCTTACAAGAGGCCTAAAAGGGTGGAGTACCCACAAGGAGGTGGACCTGCGGTGAGTCTTTACGCAGGTCTGCAAATGTACCTTGTAATTACAGTCCAGCAGTGTTCTTATGCTTCTTCACCAGTACTATATTCTGCAACTGGAATTTAGGATCTTGTCTAACTCCTTGAAATCAATGGAAAGAATGTCATTGATTTCAATGGGGGTTGGATTAGATTCATAGTCAAAAGTTCTGTTGATGATGCAGAAGCCAGAATAGCATACAGCTCATGCTCCCTGTCCCTGCCCCTATTCCAACTGCTTCCCCAAATCCCCGCCCTGGCCCCGCCTCTTCTCCACCTCCTCCCCTGAGTGTGCCGTGTCCCTGCTCCTTACCCCTCCCTCCTGGACAGTCCTAAGCACGGCCACACAGCAGTTTGGCAGCAGGAAGCGCTGGGAGGTAGGCAGAGGAGCGTGGACGTGGTATGCTGAGAGAGGAAGAAGGGAGGCAGGGGGGAGTCGGTGCCTATGGCAGGCTGCAGGAAATAGCTCTGCAGGCCGCATGTTTGAGACCCCTGTTCTAGGGTATATTGTCTGTCCTAAGGCACTAACTACGGATCCATGCAAGGTGGCAGCCATATATGAATCAAAGGCTCTGAAGAATGTATGACGGACACAATGGTTCTTGGGTTTTGCCAATTTCTATCAGTGTTTCATCAAGGAATTTTCTAGCCTTGTCGCCACTATGGTGGCACTCCTCTGAAAAAGAACCGAGTTCATCTGGTCCTTGGAAGCTCAGTTTGCCTTTAATCAGCTGAAGAGGGCATTCACCATGGCAAATATCCTTATCCATCCAAACCCTATCAGACCATTTACTTTGGAAGCCAATGCTTCAAACTTTGCCATAGGCATAGTGTTGTCCCAGCCAGTGGACACCCAAGTCAACTTCACCCCTGAGCCTTTTACTTACACACAAACTGACCCCAGTGGAAAAGAATAACATCTAGGACAAGGGATTACTGGCAATCAAGACAGTGTTTGAAGAATGGCGTAACCTCCTAAAGGAAACTCCATTCCCAGACCACGTTCTCACAGACCATAAGAACCTAGAGTATCTCTGGACAGCCAGGCACCTCAATCAGTGCCATATATGCTGGTCTTTCTTTTTTGCTTGATTTGACTTCATTGTACCCTATCACCTGGGGGCTAGAAATGGGAAAGTGGATGCCCTGTCCTGAAAAGAGGAGTACCTTGAGACTAGCAAGGAACTCCTCACCACAGTCCTTAAGGCATCCAACTTTGTCAGTGGGTCAGCTGACACCTATCTAATGTCATCTAACCATTCTCAGCTGTCCCACAACCTCTTTGTGACCCAGATCTGCCAGACCTTGGATAGTGCAGATGCTCAATCCAGCTCCAAGTTCAGACTGCAGGATGGCCTTTTCTGTCACAAGGATCATATTTATGTTCTGGAGGATCAACCTAAACTCCAAGTCCTGGAACTATGCCACTATATGCCATTCAGTGGTCACTGTGGCCAGTTCAAGAGGTGGGACCTGATATTGCGGAGTTTCTGGTGGCCTAACCTACTCACATGTGTCAAGAAGTATGTAAGGTTCTTCAACCTTTGCTCATGAACCAAGAGCCCACACTCTAAACCTTTGGCCTTCTCCAGCTTTTCCCTATTCCCCTTCAACTCTGGTCTACCATATCTGTAGACTTTATTGTGGAGCTGTCTCACTCTCATTTGCACATCGTGATGCCACTCATGATTGATTGCCTAACTAAAATGGTGCATTTTGTTCCATGTTCTGCCATCCTTTTCTCCCTGGAAACAACATGCCTTTTTCTTGAGAGCATCCTCAGCTAAAAACTGGCATTTTTGTTGGACCATGGCCCCCAGTTTTTCTCCCGTTTTTGGCAGGAGTTTCTGCAGCTTCTCAGCATAGGATCCCTTGTCTTGTTTGCCTACCACCCGCAGACCAATGGGCAAAGAGAATAAATCAGCCAGATTCTAAAACAGTACCTATGTTGTTTCTTGAATTACTACCAGGATGATTGTAGGGTTTTTTTTTTCTCCACTATGTGGAATTTGCCTACAACAATGTAATTCATGCCTCAAACTGACAACACCCATTCCTTGTGAACAATATTTTTTTATCCACTGTTCCATACTGATATACCCATGAACTCCCTGGTACCTGCAGCTGCAGACTGGGCTGCCCATCTGCACCAAATACACCAAGAGCTCAAGGAGCAATTGAGATATGCGAAGGAAGCTTACAAATACCACACCACACCGGACTATTTGATTGTCCCCAACCTGGCTGTGGGGGACAAGGTCTGAATATCTACTCGGTACCCCATCATCAGCCAAACTTGATCACCAATAACTGGGCCCATTCAAGATCTTGGAATAGGTCAATCCTGTAGCCTTCAAGCTGCAACTACCTACTTCATTCAAGATCCATCTGGTATTTTACATTTTCCCTCCTCAAGCCTCATACAGAGAATATGTTCCCAAATTTCTCCAGCCCACCACCACCACCCGTAATCATTTGGGGCCAGGAAGAGTATTTGGTCTGACAAATCTTTGATTCCCAGCAAATTAGGGGAAAACATCCTCTGATTTCTTGGACTACTCCTTGGGGCAAAGGGTACTATTCAGGTTTCCCTGCTGCCCTTTGGATCCATTGTCATGACCTACACACTGTCTCTGTTTTTCATTCTTTGTGCCCCATATTCTATTATGTTTTGGGTTCTGTGGCCCCTTCCTCACCTGAGGGGGGCAGATCTTTTTTTTTCTGGTGGCTTTGCCCACCACCCAAAGATTTAAATAGACTTGCACCTTTCATAACCATTAATACACAAAATACAAAATACCAACTGATTTCCAGGAATTATAACCCTTATTACTGCTCAAGTCTCTCCCAGTCTCCTGCCACATTTTCTAACTATGCAGCATTGTTGTAGCCATGTTTGTCCCAGGATATTAGAGAGAAAGGGTAAGTGAGATAATATCTTTTATTGGACCCACTTCTGTTGATGAAAGACCTGAGGAAGAGCTCTGTGTAGCTAGAAAGCAGGGCCACCCAGAGTGGGGGGGCAAGTGGGGCAATTTGCCCCAGGTTCCGCAGGGGCCCCCACGAGAGTTTTTGGCGGGTCTTTGGCAGCAGGTCCTTCAGTGCCGCCGAACACACCCGGAGCGAGTGAAGGACCCGCTGCTGAAGACCCAGAGCTTCTTCCGCTCCGGGTCTTCGGCGGCAATTCGGCAGCGAGGGCTCCTTACGGTCCAGGTCTTCGGCGGCGGTAGTCCTTCACTGGCTCTGGGACCCAGAGCAGAAGGACCCCCACTGCCGAAGACCCCAAGCCCCCTGAATCCTCTGGGCGGCCCTGCTAGAAAGCTTGTCTCTCTCACCAATAGAAGTTGATCCAATAAACGATATTTCCTCACTTACCTTGTCTCTATATTTTCTAACTGTCAGGCAGGGTCTCAGCTGCATGAGTGTCAGTAAAATCAATGGACGAAGTCTGTCTTGAGCCCTGTAAAATTTTTAGAAAGTTTTGGGGTAAGTCTCTTTCCCATTAACACTTGATTAAAGTTGCATTTTATTTATTTATTGTTATTTTAGTTTGCCTGCATTTCAGTTTCTCTGCCCCTCCTTTCAGTCAGAATTCAGCACATCTCCAGTTGGGAAAACGGGGTTCTAAAAGGGCAGCCTCAGATTTTCTTGTACCCCAAGGGAGGCTAGATACTAATGTGATACAAGGAGTGATAGAAAGGTGATTGCACAGAGATTTTTATTCTCAAAATGAAATGATTTAGGACTTCACTTCTGAGGAAAAAATGCCAAAAAGCATATCTCCTTCTCACATTGGTAGACAGGGATCTTATAAATGTCAATGATACACTAGGATAGGAAGTTGTGTCTGGAACCTTGCTGCAGCATGGCTAAAAATGTGGACCTTTAAACTATGCCAGAGGAGGGAAGCTAAAATGTAAACAGCTAGAAGTGAGTTGTAACATTTTCAGTGGCGGCAATTAACCCCCATGATACTTGACCAGGAGAGTGCTGTTCCATCCTGGTGCTCTTGTGTTATGGTATAGAGGCAGGAGCAAAGAGCACAGAAAGGCACATAGGACTGCCACAGGTAAGAGCTTTATTACTGATAATACAGAAGATAGCCAGCACTACTTCCTGGTGTAGTGAGACCTACAGCATTAACTCTTTCAGTCCCTTCCTACACCTTTCTGCTGAAGGGCCAAAAAGACTTATTAACATTGAAAAATCCAACAAGACCTAACTGTAAACTGTACTGGAACACAAGTGAGGCTTTCTGAATTGAGATTATCCTGCTTCCTTATTAAGATGGCAATCAATACACTGTGTTTCTTTTTTCTCTTTGACTCTGGGAGTGCCGTTTTTCATTTTAGCTTTTGGCTTGCTCATCTCTTTTGGCCTTAGGCTCGGCCTTTTCCTCCTCCTCCTCCTTGGCTTTTAGCCTTTGTTTTTTTCTTCCTTTTAGCTTTAGGCTTGGCCTTTCCGCTAACACTTATAGCATTCAGCTCCTCAGGCTGGAAACATATTTTCCAGGAAAGATGGAATGTTTCATGACATTTTCCATAAGTTTTTTATTCTGTTTCCCACCTCCAAAGTCTTCCATCACTGTTGGTAGCTTTTTCTGCTTTCCATTTCTTTTTAGCTTTTTTTTTTAATTGTTTCATTGCATCTAAATTTGTAGTGTGACCTGTTGATTCTCTTTGCTATTCTCTGGTGGTTGCCCAGGTTTTTCCCAATGGGATGACTATCAAACAATTTTCTCACTTTTTCATTAGCATTCTTCTGATGTTGCTAGGCCTGATGTCAGTCTGCCATTTGCCTTGTATCCCATGGTGTGGACTAGAAAGCTTACTGTATTCATTATGCTTATTAATAAGTCCTGGCGCAGCACAAAACTGCTTGAAAGCAGCCTCTCCATTTTGGCTGTGCTGTTTTGTCAGCAAAGTGAAGCTTTTCTGAGGCCTTATGAGAACCATTAACTCTATTACCTATGAAAAATAACCTCTGTTCCTTTAACTCTTTTCTTATTTAAATATTCTCCCCACCAGCATTAGCAACTTGTTTTTCCTCTCCCTGTTCCTGCACAGACAGACCCCTCTCTCATTATGTCTCTGTGGGATCTGTGCCTCTTTTCTGTAGCTTCTCTGTTTTTGGCCTACAGCCCCGCTTCTCTGGAGAAGACACCTCTACATGGAGCTTATTTTCTCTGTCCTGGTTTTCTGTTTGCCCCTGCTCTGGGCTTGGCCTTTTGTTGCCTTTAAATCCCTTCTCATAGCACTTCGCTGCTTGTTCTCTCTTCCTCACACCTCCGCAGCACAGCCTGTTCTGGGGACAGTCCATGGCTTGAAGTTGCTTGAAAGATTTTTAAATTTAGATTTTTTCAATGAAAAACATTTTAAATTAGTTTTTTTTTTTAAAGGACATTTTGGGGTAAAAAAATTCCCTTTTTTTTTTTTACCAGCATTAGATGAAGGAACATAATCACATAGCCCTTCCCTCACAAGGAGTTCTGCTTGCTTTTTCTTCCTCTCCTCTTTCTGGGGGTAGGATCCAGACAGTTTCAACACCATGTCATATTGCAGTGCATACAGGATCTAGGAGCACATAGAGGCAGTAAGGTTGCCACTGTGGATAGGGTTTTATTAGTGATAACCCAGAAGTGACACAGAAAGTCAGTAGTACCTCTGGGTATAGTGACAAAGGCCCTCATTCTCTATTGTCCTTCATCTTTTTACAGTCATTTACACCAGTGGTAAATGAGTGTAAAAAAACTACCATTCTGATTTGGTAGCATTTGACACTAACTCTTCACTGGTGTAAACAACAACACAAACTCCAGGGCAATGGAGAATCAGGCCCTAACTCTTTAAGTTCCTTCAGCATAGGTGTCCTATTGCATCTTATCTGCTTGTCCATCACACTTCTCAGCATTCGTTCCCTGTGATGGCCCTGACTAGCAAGAAGTCTCCATAGTCAAATCCCTGCCAGTCATTGTGGCAGAAAATCTAGGTTAATTCTGCTGCAAGTACTATAGTAGGAGAGACTAAGCAGGCACTTTTGGCGTAAGATTCACAATGGTATTTAAGCCCATTGGTTTCAGTGGGAGTTAGGTGTCTAAATTCCTTAGTGAAGCCGATGCTGGATGTTTACAAGATAACGGACATTCCCTGTACCTTGTTATAAGAGCCAAATTTTCCTGTCAGATGAGCATGCCTGGCTCTCATTTACTTACATGCTGCATTGAGCATCTGAGATAAAAATGTGGCCCTTCATGCCAGATTAGTCCTTCGTTCTCTATTCCCTCCTCAGATTGATGTAAAATATTTCCGTCTGTTTTATTTTTGCAGGGTTTTTTTTAGTAAAGTTGCCTTTTATCCTGAGGAAGACTTGTATCAGCAATATAATTCCTCCAGCAAACTCACTCTGCTAATTTCAAGGGTCTGCTGGTGCTGTTTGATTCTTGTCATGTCAGACTCAGTAATCCAGTTTGCATTTAATATTAAATTAGGGAAGATGTGAGAACAGTGAAATTACCTGCATTTGCAAAATTAGTTTGGAATGACATTGGCAGCTTCTTCTAATGCTCCACATCTCCCTGCTAGAAGCCCTGAATCTGATACCTAGATATATAAATTGATGCCAGGCGGTAAATCCAGAAAATGCCTTTCTGTGCTGTTAAATTCTATGGCATGATGTTAATCTCCCCTCCTGTTGTCTTCACTCACATGTGGCATAGCATAGCATGATGAGAGACTCTCAATACAATCTAATAGCTATGGTGTCAGAAAACTGGGGTTAACTTTCAGCATCCGATTTAGGGAGAGATTGTCAGACACAAGAGCACTTAAGTGCCTAACTCCCGTTGAGCCCAATGACCTAGAAAATCAGCACTACTTCTGGGTGTACTGAAACATCCATCATTAAAGGCTTGATGCTCTGTGTGAAAGGTGAATGCTAATGGTCATCTGTGCCTTTGAAAATCTCCTCTAAGGTGTACCCAATCAGAAATAGCCCAGTAAGTGGAAACAGTGCAAAGGGCATTATTTGAGTTAACTGGTACTGTTGTCAGGGCCGGCTCCAGGCACCAGCTTATCAAGCAGGTGCTTGGGGCGGCAACTCGGGAGTGGGGCGGCACTTTCAGGGATTTGGCAGCAATTTGGCGGAAGCTCCCTCACTCCCACTCGGAGCAAAGGACCTCCTGCTGAATTGCCGCAGATCGCAATTGCGATCGCGGCTTTTTTTTTGTGTTTTTTTTTTGGCTGCTTGGGTGGCCAAACCCCTGGAGCCGGCCATGACTGTTGTGCAGCAAGAGTTTTCTCTCTGATCAGAGAATGTTGGCCAAGTGATCTAAATAATGGGTTTGAGATACCCAAGCTCCATAAAATCAGTGGCTTGAATCCCAACTATGTTAAATCAGGTCTTTAGTCTTTTGTGGTAAATAAACTGAGTTCCCTGAAATCTACTTGTGACCCAAGTACACCTGTATATTCACACCTTGCACTCTAATTTAATCTTTGTACAAAATATGCCTTGAGATATCATTGGAAAACTAATAACTCATTGGCCAATAATACCATGCTGAAATGTGTCTAGCAACATCATATATAAAGGTATGAACATAAGCTGAAATTATGACTGATATGTGTTTACCAGACAAGTCTGGGGAGGAGGTAAACCACTTTCTTATGGAAAAACGACAAGCTGATGCCTCTAGCCAGGTATAATCAAAGTTGATTGGCAATCACCTGTCAAGGTACCATTCTTTGGCAACAAAGGAGACAGGAACAGATGAATCTGCATTTTAGCAAGCAGCTACCATAGGTGCTGGAACTAAGGGTGTTGGGGGTGCTGTTGTACCCTTGGCTTGAAGTGGTTTCCATTATATACCGGGTTTACAGTTTGGTTCAGTATCTCTCAGCACCCCTAGTATAAAAATTGTTCCAGCATCTCTGCAACCACATGGAACCTCTCACCATGAAACTCCATGTCTTTGGTCTCACAGTGGGAAGAAACTTTATCTAAGTGTACCTGTGGCACCTTAGAGACTAACAAATTTATATGAGCATAAGCTTTCATGAGCTACAGCCCATTTCATCAGACGCACTGTAGCCCATGAAAGCTTATGCTCAAATAAATTTGTTAGTCTTTAAGGTGCAACAAGTTCTCCTGTTCTTTTTGTGGATACAGACTAATATGGCTGCTACTCTGAAATTTATCTGAGTGTAACACTTATGAAGATGTATTTCAAAGGGTGACTAGACTGTAAAAGTGAGGGGCAAAATCCCCCAGCTTCTCTCTCTTTCTCTTTCTCTCTCTCTCTTCTCCCTGCCCCCTACACCCACACACACCCACACACCTAAGAGGACAAAGGAACCACTCTTTGACTTTGGGTGGCAAGAGGGATCCTGGCCAGAGAATTTGGTCAGCCTTGTTGCTGGGAACATGTGGTAAGGATTTTACCTTGAACCTAGTCTTGTTAAATTTTAGCTGCTAGAAGTTTTATCTTTATTTCTCTTGTAACTGTTTCTGACTTAATGCCTCATACCTGTGCTCACTTACAATATCTTTCTTTGTAGTTAAATAACCTTGTTTTATTTTTTAATCAAAACTTAATCCAGTATTAAGTTTAAACTGAATTGTATGGTAATTCCAATTAAAGTAGCAAACTGTTGTATATTGACCCCTTACAGAGGCAATGGACCTATAATATCTGAACTGAGCAGGAGAGGGTCGGACAGTGCAGAACACACATTTTTGGGGAAAATTTGGGAGTGGGGGTGTGTTGGGGTCACCCTGCAGGTAGTAACCCAGCTGGCTGGAAGCCAGAGAGTAGCTGGTATTTCTGGGGTCAGAGCTGCTGGACCAGGGCTATTGCTAGTAACAGACACTCAGGTGTGACCTGCATGCTGTTTAGCTGTTTGTAAGCGACCCAGGTTGGGAGCTACAGCAGAAAAGCATTGTAAGGCACCCAAGGTTGCAGGGCAGGTGATGGCACAACCCCTCACTGGTCTAGATTGCACCCTGAAATGTGATATGATTGTGTATGGATCTCTAAGCCAAGACCTTAAAAAACTAAAGACACTTCTGCTGTGCGTGGCCTATTTTAATTTAAGATATGCCAATTCAGCACTTTGTATGAACATGTGCAATAAGCAATCATGCATGTCAAAGCACATAGACGCCAACAGCTAATTTCCCTCAAACCTTCCCCAAAAAGATGTCATGTGTCCCAAAATTAAAATTCTTCCCTCTCATTCTCCCATGACTAGACTAGAGTCCAAAACCTAGACAAAAATATGTTCCAAAGCCTTCATGTTCAAACTAGCTTGAACCACAACAGAAAAAGGCTGGGGAGAAAGATGGATCTTGCAGCATGACCCAAATCTGGTTCTGCAGGACCAAGCAGGGATGTGTTATAAATCAAACACATCCCTGCCAGCACCCCCTTGTGTTTAAAACAGGGCTATGTGTGAGCACCTTGGATGATTTCAGCTGCTACATTATCACACCATTGTTGCTAGCATATGGACAGTTTTGCCAGGGACTGTTTTCCAAATAAGCTGGGGGCTCCCTGAGGGCTGTGTGCACATCTTAGTGAATGTAAGATTATTCTGAGAAAGGAAGGGGAGGAGACAAGAAAAATAACCTAAAATTCACCTGAAAGTATATATATTTGGACAGCAGATCCCTGACAACTTTGACAAGTCATCCCTTGGAAAAAAATTACTCCTCCTACTATCCCCCTCATGACTTTTCATCTTCTTCCCATGAGATTCCTCCTTTCCCCTGCCCCATCACTCTTTTTGCCTTTTCCCCTAATCCCCATACACTGATCCCCTTCTCCTGTCACCTCTGAGTCTTTGCTCACATGCAGACTGCTCTCTTCCCTGGATGCTCAGTGGCCCTCTCCCTTGACCTCAGGAAGCTTGCTCCCAGCTCCTTCCCCTGCATTTGCCTCTAGCCCCGTGTTGAGCTCAGTATGGGGGCAAAACTCAGAGGGGTCTGCCTGCAGATGAGGAGTCAGGCAGCCAACATCTGGAAGTAACCTGCCACAATTTCAGGGCATTGATAAGAAGAGGGACATTTCGCTCGAACAGATTTTCTAAACCAGGGATTATTCTACCAACCCAGGACTTTAGGCAGGTATTTCATATGGGGAAAGTGTCAGTTTCTCAAGTATCTAGGAACTAAAATATAGTGTGTGCTGCCTTCCTGGCACAAGTTGGTGGGCAGGAGATTAGGCTCTGACCACACTTCTAGCCCTCTGAGACCCTTTTGTGGTCAGGGAGTATTACCAGACACCCTGCGGCTTCCTTCAGTTCAGGAACTGCATGTGGGGAAGGGTCTCCTTGAATTCTCCCCTTTCCAGTGCATCTATCTAGCAGTACATAGCCAGAGTTCTCAAAAGTGTTTTGGGTTCTTTCATAATAACGGGTGCTATGTAAATGTACAGTCTTATTACATTCAAGTAATTTGGCATAGTTTGGGGCGTATGGGGGGTGCACCATGAGACTTCAGTTCTCACCTAATGGAGATGAGATAATGATATTAATTGAAATTCAAGCAAAAACAAAACTAAAAGCTTCACAGTTTTGAGTCCTGTGTTGACATATAAAAGCTTGGCAACAGTTTATTTAAAGTGATTCTCTGTTACAATTAAATTGCAAAAAAATGAATACTTGGGTATTCATGAAGATGTCTCAAAAACTACCCATAAGAAGTCTGTAAAGGTTAGCTTTAAAAATTTAGCAATAAACCATAATCTCCTTATGGTGAATGTTGGGCTTTTTTAAAAAAATCAAGTAAATGTCATATTTTGTTACAATCAGTCAATCGAAAATTAATGTATTATTTCTATGTGCACATGCTAACAATCGTAACCATACATAGCAATTATAAATACAGTTCAAATTGTATTGCCTATCCTACGTTCCCCTGACAGTCTGCCCATAACATTGGAAAACCACACAGGTTGTTTACTGGGAAATATTTTAAGATCTAAACATAGTGAGGTTGGAGTGCAGTGTGTAAAGCTGAATGTTAAATTGTTTGGGATTTAACAGTGTTTTTCGATTATTCATGTTCTGTCTCTTCCAGCTGAAATTGAGGGTGTTGAAAACAAGATGTTCAAAACTGATCTAGATGATTTCTCTAAGGGTTTCGTATAAATGTGATAACCATCACCAGTGAATATAAAGCAAACAAGAAAAAAAAATAAGCAGCTTGGTCTTTGGTGAATTCACTTAGAGTCTTATGTGTCAGGAACCATTGTACTTATCATTTGAAATCAGACTCCCAGCCTTATCCATGCTCTCTATCAGCCGTTAGACCTTGGCAATGAGCAAACTGCTTCTGAAGGATTGTCGGTTTGTAGCCAGTGCAGGCAAAGCGTCCCTGTCAGGAACAGTAATACATG
The DNA here is from genome assembly GCF_020497125.1 of Mauremys mutica. Lineage (NCBI taxonomy): Eukaryota > Metazoa > Chordata > Testudines > Geoemydidae > Mauremys > Mauremys mutica. The sequence goes on along the minus strand of NC_059073.1, from coordinate 125,594,877 downwards.
TTGACAAGTGCACATTAATTTTAGATTATTCATTCTGACAAGGCTGTTGATATGGAGGTTTGCTGCAACTGTTGGTTTAGCCAGGCACAGAAGGAAGCTGAAGGCATGAACAAAACCCAAAAGCGGGCTTTTGGTGGAGGGGGGTTAAGATCATGATGAAAAGTCTTCCTAAATTTGTCTAGAGTTCAGTTTGAGCTTGGAAAGCTGACGTGTAATAAAGCTGTATTTCAAGGTCTAGCAACACAGAAGAGGTAACCATGGCAATTTAACCTATTCAGGCTGAGACAACAAGAACCAGAATAGAGTTCCTACCACTCTCTTAAACAGGAGATACTTTGTATATGATAGAGAAAGGGGGGGAAATTGTCCAAAAGTTAGAAAAGGAAGTTAAATAAAATTCATGGGATGGTGGAAGTTAATGTATTTTAAGATTCCCATACAGGTTTCAGAATCACTGGAGTCTAACAATTAGCAAAGTTCCCATTGAATTTAGTGGAAACAAGATTTCACCATGGACCTTCTAGTCCACTTTACTTCAAGGGCAAGACAGAGTCCTTCAAGAAAAGTGTGTATACCTGGGCTTATAAATTAAAACGCATCCAGACAGGGGTAACAAGGTCTACCTGGTCATCTAGAAGAAAGTATTTATTAAAAGAAAGATTTACAATTTCAAAAAGGAATGATTGTCCAAAACAGATAGAACTGTCTCACTTTCTAGTATGATAAACAGGTTATTTTATCACACCATGCTAATTAGTCATTTTATATATTTGTAATCACTCTAACTAAGGCATATGCAGCCATGAAACTTTGAGGACAACTCCAAAAATCAATTTAAAAGTAGAATATTAAAACAGTTATCTGGGTGTTTTTAGTTAGAAATTGTTCTTTAAAAAAAAATTAACATCCACAAAAGTTTGAAAATAACAGTGAGCCAGACTGAGAAGTGCACAGTCACATTCCTGAGCACTTGCTTATGTAAATAATCTCATTGAAACTAGTGAGACTATTTGATTGAGTAAGCACTCACCAGTGTGAGCAAGGGGAATGCATAATCTGGCTCATAAAAAAAAACTCCCTACCTTTCCTAAGGGGCAAGATACAATAATATCAGGACACGGGAAGTAATAAGGGAGCAGAAAGCATCCTAGCATTGCATTTGTAAGACAATATAACTTTTTTTGAAGAACATCCAGGCAAATATTAGTGTTATAGAATGGTGAGAGAGGGTGTGTACAGGTGCTTCTTTTACACTGGTGATCACTGATGTGTTTCTTTAATACTCATGAAATATTAAATGGGTCTTTAGTTATATCTAATCAGGAGATTAAGACTGTGGTGACCCAGGAGCTTGACTCTGCTCCCTTTAAAGTCAGGGAGAGATTTGCCACTGACAATGGCATGAGAATTTGGTTTCTTTTACAGACTAATTTTATTTTAGTAAATGTATAACAGTAAACCTTAAACTGTAGCATAGCTGTCAAATTCATATAGTAGGAGAAGCATTTCTCATCATACATAAATTGTATTTTAAATACATTTCAAATTGTTTAGCTTCCTACAGACAGGAAGACAAATAACTAAAACCTGCCTTCTTTTTTTGACACTTTAACACCAGAGAGACTCAATATCAGAGATTTGAAAGCAGTTACATTCTACTTTCGTGTTAATTTAACAAGCAAAATTAGTTCTTGACATTTAAAATAAAGAACATTTTGTGTAAAGACAAGCCTGAGCCAGAATTCCAGATGTTCTAAGATTTGGGGTCAGACCCAAGAGTCCCGATCCAACTTGTGTGTGCTCTCACAATATTCTCTCCTTTTTTTTTTCCCCAATGCTGAATTTGAAGTTTGAGCTGGACTGCGGCAGAGGATGAGATAAACATATCTGAGCTTTGAAGTCACACTTAAGTGGCTTCCAGATACAGACTCCACCAGGTCATCCCTTCACTAATTTTGGGTGTGAATTTCAGTGCTCAGAATACTGGTAGTTTAATACCACTGGTTAGTGACTATGGAGTACAGTAGCATATAGAGCTAGTTGCAACATTTTTGACAAAACTATTTGTTGTACAAATATACTGTTTCATCAAAGCCAAAACATTTTGTGGAGGCGTATCAGTTTCAAAAGCATTTTCATTGGGAAGGTTTCTGAAGTCCAGGGTCATCTCTCTGATCAATTCCACAGAGAGAGAGAGAGAGACCCAAAGTGGAAAATGGTGGTTTCAGCATAATTCTGTTTCACAACAGCATTCAAAAGGTTTTGGCTTTGTTTCAGTGCAGAATGAAAACAAATTTCAAAACCTCAAATTGTTGTGAAATGGAATTATTGTTTTCTGGTCAGCTCTCAGAGTACGCATGTTTCCCCATATGCTGCACTGAAACCTATTTATCACTATTCTCACCTGCAACACTCTTGCCATTCCAATTCTGGCTATCTCTGTAGCAGAGATATCAGTGGAGCCAAATAGTGACATGAAGAGAGGGACAATATCACAGTTTAAATGTTTAAGCAATACAGTTTTCCTTCTAATTTCAAATCAGTATTGAGGCAGGATGGAAACCGATTTGTGAAACTTGACACTGGGCCTGCATGTTACCAGTGTCACAGATTAGGGTTTAGGAGTTCATCTGCTGCCATTGGGAAGTACCAGTACATTACATTTCACATGCAACTTGAAGGGGAAAAAGTGTTTCTAACTATTTGGATTTTCAGAACACCTCATAGAGCCAAATAGGCACAGCTTTCTGAGCTGGTGATGAGTGAACACAAGTTTAATTTTAAATACTGGCAATATTCAGCAATCTGAACTCAGGTGAAAACTTTAGGCTGATATTTAAGTTACTGAACCAGCAGCAGCACTAAGGTGGGAGTAATAATGTGCTCCTCACTCTACCACAGACCTACAAACCAACCTTGTGAGGGGAAGAGACAGAAGGATCCTAGCCCGGCCCCTTCTCCTAACCTCAACAGGGAGGGTAACTCAAACTGCCAGTTGTCTCTGGATCTTCATGGTGAGGAAAAATATACCACCCTTCCTCCCCCTGCCCCATTTAATTTTCCTTTTGTCAGGAGAGCAGCAGTCAGCACCATCTCCATTGGCTCATTGGGGAGGAAACAGAAAATCCTCAACCTCCTTCCTCCCTAGTCCTCTTTGCGAGAGGGGGTGAAGAGTCTCCAGCAACTCCTTTCCCTGGCTACAGTAGAAAAAGGGAGGAGGAGCCTCCAGATTCATCCTCCTTTGGCCCTCATGAGGGAGATTCAAGAGGAACACCCCACATTCACTGATCTCCATGGTAGGCAGGGAAATGGGAATTCCAACTCTGGCAGTCTCAAATGCTAGGGGGGCTTTAAAAAGGCTCCTACAAGAGGCCCCCTTGCACTGATTTGTTCTCCTCTCTTACTGTCAGTTGTTTTGTAGGGAAGAGGTCTGGTAACATACTATTTCCTCCTGGTATATTCAGAGGATGCCCAGATAACCTATTTCACCCCACACTTGGCTGTTTTTGAGGGGGCGGGGTGGACAGCTGGTAGGTCTGCTTCTCTATCCAACTGCAGCATCTACTGGATAGGTAGCAAACCTCCCCTCTACCCCCACACACAGCCTCATCTAGCAGCAGCAGTATCCAGAAAGACTGTTTTGGTCCTGCTTTTGCCTCTTCTACTGGCCCTTTAATCCTCTGGAACTAAGTATACTTAGAGGGTGCGTGGCAATGGTTCACAGCTAACTGCTCCCTGAAGATAGTCTGTGTGGAGGGAAAATCAAGTCAGTGGGCCTTTCCCACATCTCCATAAAAAAAGAGAAGGGTGAGGGGAAATCCAGGCCTGTGGGAGGAAGGATTCTTGAAGGGCAGTATTTGGAATTGGATGAAAATCAGAATACTGAACAAAATCTGAATAATAAGACAATTCACTCACCGCTACTCTGTGACAATCAGCACCATATTGATGTTTACAGTCGTTTTTTCTTTTGTTTTTTCCTTTAGCTGCCTCACTAGGATTAAATAACAAACTGGAATTTTCTAGCATTTGAGTCTGCGGTAATTTTACTGGTCATCCTTAATCTTTTTTTCCCTAGCACAGCTCTTTCTTCCTCAGCTTAATATTTAAATTGGATTCACTTTTAATTCCTTAATATGCAAACACATTTGTGTCAGAATTGATTCAATATTTAAACTTGTTCAGTTTCAAACACATTTTATGCTTCAGCAGTTTCAACTTGTAGATTATTTCAAACATGGAACTGATTCCAAAATTAAACAGGTCTAAATGTTCAGTAAATTTATTTTAAACTATGTGCTGGCTGTGTTTTATAAGTTTGTACTGGGAATATTAATTTCCTTTGTTGGCACTTTTAGAGTTCATAGTATGTAAGCAATCTGAAAAGAAATTCACATTTACAGCTGTTCATAACTTGGCTATAGAAATTTAAGCAAGACTAGAGGCTGATATATAAAATGGCACCCAGATACCATGGTGATAAACATAAAGGCCTAGATAAACAGACTAGCACTTTTTTTGTTAATTTAAAAAAAAATCTGTTGTCATTTCTTTTAATTGTCAGGGATGAAAAACAACAAAATAACAAGCAGCACACGGTGATGCTGGAACAATTTGTATGGTGGGAGTGCTGAAAGCCATTGAACAAAACTGCAAACCCTGTATATATTGGAAATCACTTCAAGCCAGGGGGTGCTGGCTATGCCAGAACCTATGCCGCCACTCTGAAACCCCCAGTATCACAACCGGTGCATCCTTCTTGGCAATCCTAGCAGATAGGCAGAGAATTGAGTGGTTGTGATATCTGCAGTTTAAGTCCTAGATGCATTTGTAGGGCAGAGTGGGGAAGCTAGTACTGCTGCTGTTGTCCATGCCATACTTTTGTGCATGAATAAGCAGAGGTCTTTTGTTTACAGTGCTGTGGATCTGGTACTTTTCATGAGCTCTCAACTCATTTTAAAAGGAGAAGCATTACAGAAATTACAAAGTTTTGGATACTTTTATATACTCCTATAATTCAAAAATAGCTTTGTTCTTTAAAAGGAAATGTTGTATTCCATTAGTTAATTATGTGGATGAGGCTCTTTTTTGTTCATTTAAAATTAAAATTGCTGAGTTCTTAATGTTTGAATGTTGGCCAATGCACACGTACACTACCTGTTTTTATTTCAGAATCATTTAATACACATATCTGTATTATTATTGTAATGCCTACACATTATTAACAGATAGGTTATATATACCTGCCAAGGCCCGCTATTTAAAAAAAAAGCAGTAGGTTGAATATTTGCATAATTTTCATATATTTGCATAAACTGAGACATAAAGCATCAGAAGAATGTTTCTTCTTCTTTTAAAGTTATACTAAAGAAAAAAAAACACTACGAAGATGATTGCATGCAAATAGACTGAACATCCAGCCAGACCATCTTGAGGACCTAGCTAGAGAGCGATCTGGGTGGCTTTCAATCTGCAAGAAGGCTATATCCCTTTGGGATTTGCCTTTGATGATGATTTGTGGGGCGCGTTGAATGGTGATAGGCGTTATGTATATATTAATTGAGTGAGTAAATTTCCATGCCATATTTACAGTATTGTTCCTATTCTTTTTCATGGTGACAAGTTCTATGAAGGTGGGCTATTTGGGTGAAACAAGTACCTGTTATGACGACTCCTAATTTAAGGCCTGATTCTGACACTGTTGCATAGTACTTTTACTATGAGAGGCAGTAGGGCTACCCACAGAATAAAACACTGCTGTGTGTGTGCACGCAGTAATAGCAGAATCTGGCAGAACGTTGGAGAGCAATCAGAATTTGTATAATCTAAAGGATGAGGGTCCGAACATGACTTAAGGGTCCACACACAGAGCTAGCCAACTAAGCCTGGATGTCTCCTCTCTCATGCTAAAAGAGGAGGGTCAACCACTTCTGCAGCAATGTTTCTGTCTCTGAGATGGACCCTGTAGATCCATGTGTGGGTATGCAGAGGTTGGGCCATGGGGATGAGTAGGAGAACAGGACATGGGGAATGCATAATATATGTTTCCCAAGAAGCCCTCTCTGCAGTGAGGAACTCCTCTAAGGGGGCCCCAAAGGCAGCTAGAGGGAGTTTTGTGATTGGAACGCATGGGGCTTAGGTGCCAGACCCAAGGTTCCCTCTGCAGGGGAAAGGGATGGTGAAACCCAACTGGAGGATACAGAGGAAACACCATGACTGGAATCATGCAGCGTTGTCTGTGCCTATGCAGATGCTGCTATGGAGATTGTGATAAGGCCCTGAGAGAAGCTGAGGAAACAGAATATTGCTTTGAAACATTTTAGTGCCAAGGCTGTTTATCTTCCCACACAAATCACTCTCTGCTTTTGTATTAAATGCCCACAGCCTGGCACCAGAAAAAAACCAAACAGTATATCTCAGTACATCTGTAGCAAACGCCAAAATGCAATATTCTGCTGTGAAAAGGCATAGACTTGACAGGTCTGGTTTATTACAAGGGTATCCTCTTGAAGATCCAGATAGGCCTCAGGCCAGCAAACACTTAAGTGCATCCTTAACTTTAAACATTGACTTCAGTGGGGCTACTCACATTTTTTAAATTAAGCATGTGCTTTTCTGGATCAGGTCTATAATAATTCTGAAGGAGTATCCATCCGTGTTTCAGATAAATAAAACATGCAGCTGAAAAATTATCAGACGTCTTGAAGGTTTGATCGCTTGGCCTCTCCATACCTAGTACTCACATTGACTTCAGAATGAGTTCTAAATCCAGATCAGCTGCAGGAGCAGGTCCACATTTCTCACAGAAAAATATAAAGCTCTAGAAGAGCTACTAAAGTTAGGTAAATAATATACATGTTAAAAATTGCCTTCCTGGAATTGAAATATATATTTATGAAATGCACAACGAATGAGCCCTTGTGGACTATTATTTTAATGTCCTTACACTCCCATAATAGATCTCTCTTTTTTCTTTTTAACAGTACTTGTAAGAATAAAGAATACATTCATATAGCACAAAGAATCCAACATAAGCACACAAATGCAAGGCAATTCATAGATAAGATAGGAAGTCTGTTTAACTCTACCCATAATACATCAAGAAAAGCTCTAAAGTAGTGCATGATCTTATAGACTGTTTTTCTGTGACAAAAGGTGCTGAGAGCAGAAAATGAATGTATGAACAGTTGCTCTTTTTTTTACATTCAGTAACACTGTCACTGAAATACTCTTTTAAAAATGTCATGAGTGGTTACATCACAATACAGGGTGTGCGTCTACCTTTTAGACACAACCCTGCATTGGGGAAGGTACAGAACCACACTGCTCCAGAAGGAGCACGAGAACCCATTCTCCTTTGTTAGAGACCTTCTTGACCTGCCAGGTGCATAAAGCCATGCTCTCATGACTACATCCCTTTAGCCGCTAAAGATTGATACAGCTTCCTATTCATTGCATGGTCAACCAGTTCCATTGCCTTGTTTGTGGGAAGATGTGTGGAGTCATGGATAGAGCTGAAAGAATAATTGATTTTTTGCTCCAGAGGCTGCACCAAAAAAACCTGAATTTCTCCCCTTCCCACACAAAAAAACCCTCAACCCCACAATGGTTTGGCTCAAACCAAAACTGAATTTCCAGCTTTTTCTTGACAAAACGGGGGGGAAAATGGTTTAGGATACAACAAAATATTTTGTTCAATTCAAAATGAATTTCTTCCAGATTTTTGTTTTGTTTCTTGTTGTTCTGGGGTGTTTTTTCTCCCTTCTCTTTTAAAATTTAGATAAATTTTGAAATGGCATGTCATTTAGAAACAAATTCAAAATAAAACATTTCACTTCATAATGGCTAGGAGAAAAAAAAAGATATTTTTGAGAGGGAAATCCATTTTGGGGTGGGAGACAAAACTGTTAGCAAAATTTGACCTGAATTTTCAGAGTTTCGGTGCCCTCCCTTCCCCTAACAGGTAACCACAAGAGAATAGGGACAAGAATTCTGTCTGACACAGGAGCTGAGGAAGTGGCGACTTCTGCCACCCTATGCTCACATATAGAAGACTAGCAGAATCTGGCCCATAATGTTTTGATTTTTTAAAATTTAAATTGGATCTGCTTTTGAATGCGAAGGTAAAGTATTTTAAACCAAAAAATGTTGTTTCTTCACACTTATAAATGGCCAAAAATACATATATAAATACCTGTAATAGAAAATACTAATATGTCAGTAATAAATTATTTTTTGGCAAATATCAGGTTTTATGGAATTGCGAGTTAACTGTTGACCAGTGATTAATATTTAATTCTCTGATCAATACAATTCAATGTTTATATAATGAATAAGTCAATATGACCAGCATATGTCAATTCACATGTTCTGAATGTCTTCCTGAGAATAACTGCAATTCTCTCCATTGTCGCCATGAATTTCAAAAGCTGTAAAACCTTGCAAATGAAGCTAAAATTCCAATAGGGAGATAGAAGTTAAAAGTACATGAAAAAGTATATTTACTTTAATCAATCCAGTCAGAAAGAGGTTCGCATATATTATTTGGTCCATCAGATAGGATTCAGAGACAGGCGGTGAAAATGATTAGAGGCACAAAGAGAAATTGAAAAAGATGGTGGTTGTTTGGTTTGGAGAGAAGACAAATGAAAGGTATACAAAATAATGTAATCTACAGACGCAGCTTCTAATTACCCTGTCTCATAATACAAGAATAAGGGGGCACTGAGTGAAATTGAAAGGCCAACAAATTTAAAAACTGATAAAAGAAGATATATTTTTACACAAATGTACAATTAACTTTTGGAACCAGGGCCACTAGATATCATTGAGGTTTAGGGTATGTCTACACTACGGGATTATTCCGATTTTACAGAAACCGTTTTTTAAAAACAGATTGTATAAAGTCGAGTGCACGCGGCCACACTAAGCACATTAATTCGGCGGTGTGCGTCCATGGTCCGAGGCTAGTATCGATTTCCGGAGCGTTGCACTGTGGGTAGCTATCCCGTAGCTATCCCATAGTTCCCGCAGTCTCCCCCACCCATTGGAATGCTGGGTTGAGATCCCAATGCATGATGGGGCAAAAACAGTGTCACGGGTGATTCTGGGTAAATGTCGTCACTCAATCCTTCCTCCGTGAAAGCAATGGCAGACAATCATTTCGCGCCCTTTTCCCCCTGGATTGCCCTCGCAGACACCATAGCATGGCAACTATGGAGCCTGTTTTGCCTTTTGTCACTATCACCGTATGTGTACTGGATGCTGCTGACAGAGGCGGTACTGCAGTGCTACATTCATTGCCTTTGCAAGGTAGCAGAGACGATTACCATCCCTATTGCAGCATCTGCCATTGTAAATTGGCGATGAGATGATGGTTATCAGTCATTTTGCACCGTTTGCATTTGGAAATTGGCGATGATGGTTATCAATCCTTTTGTACCGTCTGCTGCTGTAATGGGTGCTCCTGGCTGGCCTCACTGAGGTCGGCCGGGGGCACATGGACAAAAATGGGAATGACTCCCTGGGTCATTCCCTTCTTTATGTTTTGTCTAAAAATAGAGTCAGTCCTGCCTAGAATATGGGGCAAGTGTACTAGAGAACCAGAGAGCATAGCTGCTCCGGGTCAGAGCCCCAGAGATCCCGCAGAAATGATGAGCTGCAACCCATTCTAGGGGGTGCCCCTGCAACAACCCCATCCGTTGCTTCACTCCTCCCCCAACCCTTCTGGGCTACCGTGGCAGTGTCCCCCAATTTGTGTGATGAAGTAATAAAGAATGCAGGAATAAGAAACACTGACTTTTTACTGAGATAAAATGAGGGGGAGGCAGCGTCCAGCTGCTATGATAGTCCAGGCAGGACATTAAAGGGTGGGGGGGAGAAGAGCGCAGCCTCCCGCTGCTATGATAGTCCAGGCAGTACAGAATCTTTTCTTTAGACATGAAAGGGGGGGCTGATGGAGCTCAGCCCCCAGTTGCTATGATGAGGACGGTTACCAATCCTTTTGTACCATCTGCCGGGAATGACCGGGAGTCATTCCTATTTTTACCCAGGCAACCCCGGCTGACCTCACCGAGGCCAGCCAGGAGCACTCACGGGCTGATGATGATGATGGACACCAGTCATATTGTACTGTCTGCCACCGGGAAGGGGATGCTGGTGTTCAGCGCTGCAGCACCCCGTCTACCAGCAGCATGAAGTAGACATAGGGTGACATTGAAAAAAGGCGAGAAACGATTTTTTCCCCTTTTCTTTTGCGGGGGAGGAAGGGTGTAAATTGACGACATACACCCTGAAACACCCGGGAAAATGTTTTTGACCCTTCAGGCATTTGGAGCTTGGCCAAGAATGCAAATGCTTTTCGGAGACTGTGGGGACTGTGGGATAACTGGAGTCCTCAGTACCCTCTCCCTCCCTCCATGAGCATCCATTTGATTCTTTGGCTTTCTGTTACGCTTCTCACGCAGCACTGTGCTGAGTCCCTGCTGTGGCCTCTGTCTATCATAGCCTGGAGATTTTTTCAAATGCTTTGTCATTTCGTCTTCTGTAACGGAGCTGTGATAGAACAGATTTGTCTCCCCATACAGCGATCAGATCCAGTATCTCCCGTACGGTCCATGCTGGAGCTCTTTTTGGATTTGGGACTGCATTGCCACCCATGCTGATCAGAGCTCCACGCTGGGCAAACAGGAAATGAAATTCAAAAGTTTGCAGGGCTTTACCTGTCTACCTGGCCAGTGCATCCGAGTTCAGATTGCTTTCCAGAGTGGTCACAATGGTGCACTGTGGGATATCGCCCAGAGGCCAATACCGTCGATTTGCAGCCACACTAACCCTAATCCGACATGGCAATACCGATTTCAGCGCTACTCCTCTCGTCGGGAAGGAGTACAGAAATCGGTTTAAAGAGCCCTTTATATCGATATAAAGGGCCTCATTGTGTGGACGGGCGCAGAGTTAAATCGGTTTAACGCTGCTAAATTCGGTTTAAACGCGTAGTGTAGATCAGGCCTTAGTAAGATTCGAAAAAGGGTTGGATGTTTATGTGGATAATTCGGACATCCACAATTACAATAGATAGGATTTAAAATATAGCCACATTCTTCAGGATATAAACCAACCACTAACTCATGAGGTTAGGTTAGGAAGAAACTTTCCCTACAGTCAAGTTGTTTCATAATTGTCCAATAGGTTTCTTGCTTCGTCCTCTGAAGCATCAGGCACTGGCAGGATATTAAGACAGCTGGACCATTGCTCTGATCTGGCTTGGCTGTACCTATATGCCTATAGTAGAGAGACTGATTAAAGGATTGGAAAACATGCCTTATAGTGATAGACTCCATGAATTCAATCTATTTAGGTTAACCAAGAGAAGATTAAAAAGTGACTTGATCACAGGTTTTTCAGTACCTACAATGGGGAACAAAAAATTGATAATGGGCTCTTCAGTATAGCAGACCAAGGTCTCACAAGATCCAATGTCTGGAAGCTGAAGCTAGATAAAATCAGATTGTTAATGAGGTGCATATTTTTAACAGTCAGAGTAGTTAACCACTGGAACAATTTACCAAGGGTTGTGGTGAATTCTCTGTCACTGGCCATTTTTAAATCAAGACTGGATTTTCATCTAAAAGATATGCTCTAGTTCAAACAGGAATCAGTTCAGTAAGTCTTATGACCTGTGTTCTGCAGGACGCAGACTAGATGATCACAATGGTCCCTTCTGTCTTTATAATCTGGTTCTATATAAATGAAAGGCACCCTTGTTCATGTGTAATAAAAACTGAGACCCATTGTGAATTAGTGAATTTTGTAAATTAGCAAGTAAACAAAACAAAAAGAAGCTAGGATAATACATCACGTAATGTGCTTTGTTCATTTATTTGGTAAGTGTGGTTTAGCTTCAATTATTTATTATTACTAGTTAGATACGAATCATTGTTATATTTTGAAGTCCTAATAATAGGAGGCTTCATCACAATATTTTGCTGTTATGTTTGTCGAGAAGTGGGAAAGAGGCCACCTTTGTTGTGGGTAAAATTAGGTGGTTTATGGATTTGCGAAAAGTGCAAATTAGCAAGATTCTGCTTTTACACTCTTTGCAGAAGTCAGCAGTGGGCATTTGAGATGTACTCATTTGCTTGTGTTTTCTGATTGGTTAATTGTGTTCCAGAGATGATGATTATGGATCTCTGAGGAGAGAAACAATAAAAACTTACTGAGTCATTGAATGACTGCTTTTTATCCAATCATGAAAAGTATTTTGTTGTCAATGTAACAACAATAGTTAATAAAAACTTACAAGAAATGATAATGCTCAAACAGTATTTCTCAGGATAGACAGTGATGCTATAATACCAATATTTGGGGTAGAAATTTAATAGAGTTGATTACAAAATAAGTTAGGCCAAAGTAGACACACACCAACATTTTTAGAATGTCCAGATCTGAATTTTGTGTTTGACTCCCCTTCAAATACCCGCCCTACTCACCTCTTTAACTGAAAATCACAGATGGCTAGGACTGAGATTTTCAAAGGCTAGTAAGGGAGTTGAGCCTGGGCTGCACTTAAAAGTTTTAGTGACATAACTATGACAGTTAGGAATGGGATGTTTTAGGGAAATAATTATACTGATAAAAGTCCTAGGGTATGTCCAGACTACCTGCCGTCTCGGCGGGTAGCAATTGATTTATCGGGGATCGATATATCGCGTCTCATCTAGACGCAATGTATCGATCCCCGAACACACTCCCGTCGACTCTGGAACTCCACCAGAGCGAGCGGCGGTAGCAGAGTCGATGGGGGAGCTGCAGCCATCAATCCCACGCCGTGAGGACGGGAAGTAAGTCGAAATAAGATATATTGACTTCAGCTACAGTATTCCTGTAGCTGAAGTTGTGTATCTTACATCGACCCTCCTCCCTGCCCCAGTGTAGACCAGGCCCTAGTGTGGATGCAATTATATCAGTTTAAAAGTGCTTATACCAGTGTAGCTTATTCTCCTTCCCATATGGGAATAGCTATGCTGATATAAAGCATCATTCTACTGATACCACTGCATCCACACTAAAGGGGGAGGGAAGGTTGTACCACATGAACTATGGCATTGGTTAAGGCTGTAAAACTTTCTAGTATAGCCAAGTCCTAGAGCACCCAACTCCCTTAGACTTTCAGTGGGAATTGGGCACCTAATTAACTCCTCTAGGCAGTGGCAGATTAACAAATTTGCCACCCCTAGGCCCTCAAAAAATTGCCTCCCCCCCCCACGCCAGCTCACCTCCACTCCCCCGCGGCAAGCCTGGGAGAGAGTGGGGAGAAGGGGAGTTGTGGCGCGCTCGGAGGATGGCGGTGGTGGAGTGGAGGTGAGCTGGGGTGGGGAGCAGTTCCCAGCCCCCCGGCTTACTCCCCGCACCCGCGGGCCCCAGTTCACCTCTGCTCTGCCTCCTCCGAGCGCGCTGCTACTCGCTTCTCCTCCCTCCCAGCGCTTTCGCGTGGCAAGCCTGGGAGGGAGGGACGGGGGGAGAACGGGAGTTGTGGCGCACTCGGGGGATGGCGGTGGTGGAGCGGAGGTGAGCTGGGGCGGGGAGCAGTTCCCGGCCCCCCGGCTAACTCCCCGCACCCACGGGCCCCAGCTCACCTCTGCTCCACCTCCTCTGAGCGTGCCGCTACTCTCTTCTCCCTCCCTCCCAGCGCTTTCGTGCGACAAGCCTGAGAGGGAGGCAGAAGGAGGGAAGCGCGGCACGCCTAGGGGAGGACGCAGGCTGGGGATTTGGGAAAGGGAAGGAGTTGGGGAGGGGGCAGGAGCAAATTTGCCACCCCTGCAAATTTGCTGCCCTAGGCCTAGACCTTGTTGGCCTAGGCGATAATACGCCGCTGCCTCTAGGGCCTCTTTGAAAATCCCATTTGGATTCTTACAGTCCATTCTTCCCCCTTCCTCCCCCCCCTTACTTCCCTGTTCAGCTCTGATCAAATTCTGAATCTAGCCATGGGGAGGAGAGTTGTGGTTGCTCATCTGATACCCGACTCTGAACCAATGGGGAATGGTTGGAAAGGGGCAGGTAGTCATACTAGCTGGCCCAAGCACAAAAAGGGCTAAACAGCATAATCCTCACTCATAACAAAGAAGGGAGCAGGAAAGGAATTGTACCTGTCAAAGTCAAAATTCATTCCCTTGTCTGCTCCTGTGTTTCAAGTACAACTATGCACTCCCCTTACTCAGGGCAAATTGCTAAATTATAATCTGAAGTTTGAGGAAATTCAAATCCACATCTTATGTTAGCCCACTTCTAGTATGTCATGATACTTCATTGTCTGTAACTAGGTATCACCCTGGAGAGCATTGGTACTAGTGGAATTATTGTGGAAATAGACAGCTGTTTTTCTTCCTTTCCATCCCATTTGTGGAGTTTAATCCCATGTAGTTTAGTTGAATCGCTTACTTTCAATAAAATGGTATTTTTCTCACTTATCTGCAGACTACAGTACTATTATTACAAGCACAACAATGCTGTTTGCTTTCTTCCACGCTTTCCTACTCTCACATACACAGATTGAAGCTATTAACATATTGCAGCTATCTGATTATACTTAGGATCTAGCAACATGTAACTTCTTGTAAGCAAAAGAAAGTAATATTGTATATTGAAGATTAATTTAGTCTTTTATTTCAAGCATAACATCTCTCTAGTTTTGCAAACCCCTCTCTGCTTACAAAAATACAAAAGAAAAAATTCATTCCTGTGTATTTTAAGCAATACAATCTACACAAAAGTCTGATCTACTACTTAATCATTCAAGCATATTCAGAAGAAAATATCTGTGACTCTCGGTGTCCAGGCCATTAAAAGCAACAGATCCTGGCTGCATAAGGAGTCAGATGCTCCTAGTCAGAGGCGAGGTTGTCCTGTTGCAGAAGCTAATTAGAGATGGGGGACAAACAGCTCTGTGGTCAAAAGTTGGGGAGAAACTAAGCAGGTGAAGAATTCAGACAAATCAGTTCTTTCCCTCCTCTCTTGCTTGTTACATCATAAATCCCCACCCATTCTGTGCTTGGTGTAACTGCAAATGTGGAAGAACAGCTTCTGGCCCCAGTCACCATAGTATCTGGGTGCCTCATGATGTATTTATCCTCACTACACCCTTAGGAGGTAGGGCAGTGCAATTACCCCCATTTTACAGATGGGAAACTGAGGCACAGAAAGGCTATGTGACCTACCTGAGGTCACACACAGGGCCTGCTCTAACATTTTTGCCACCCCAAGCAAAAAAAAAGAGCACCGCCCCACCGTAACAACCCCCCGAGCGCCGCGCCGCCCAAGTCCCCGCCCCCCCCGAGCGCCGTGCCGCCCAAGTCCCCGCCCCCTCGAGCGCCGCACCGCCCAAGTCCCCACCCCCCGAGCGCCGTGCCGCCCAAGTCCCCGTCCCCCCGAGTGCCGCGCTGCCCAAGTCCCCGCCCCCTGAGCGCCGACGGGCCAAAACAAAAAACAAAAAAAAACCCTCCAGCGCCGCCCAGCCGAACCAAAAAAAACCCCCAAAACAAAAAACCAAGTGCCACCCTGCCCCAAGGTGCCGCCCCAAGCACGTTCTGGTCGGCTGGTGCCTGGAACCGGCCCTGGTCACACACTAAACTGGTGGCAGGATAAGGAAATGAACTCAGTTCTCTGAATAGTAGGCTAGTGCCCTAAACACTGGACCAACCTGCTCTGGCGAACATTAAGACAGATATTGCAATTACATGCAGTATCTTTGGAGAGCATATTATATTAAATCTAGGCTGGTTTATGTATGATTGTGTCTGGGACAGGTTGGATCACAGAAAACCCCTTGGGAACTGCCAACTGATGTGCTGAGACTATCTCTGAGGCCGTTTTCCCTGGCAGCTTGGGACTTCAGTGCCCTGCCTGGTTTCAGCCAGACATGCTAGCCTACTGCAAACACAGACCCAGGTCTGACCCACACCCCCAAAAACTGCAAGCTTAACTGAAAACAGCTTAAGAAGCGTTCCTGTCTCCAACACTCAGATGCCCAACTCTCAATAGGGTCCAAACCCCAAATAAATCCATTTTACCCTGTATAAAGCTTGTACAGGGTAAACTCTCATATATTGTTTGCCCTCTATAACACTGATAGAGAGATATGCACAGCTGTTTGCCTCCCACCCCTGAGGTATTAATACATACTCTGGGTTAATTAATAAATAAAAAGTGATTTTATTAAATACAAAATGTAGGATTTAAGTGGTTCCAAGTAATAACAGACAGAACAAAGTGAATTATCAAGCAAAATAAAATAAAACACACAAGTCTAAACCTAATACAGTAAGAAAGTGATTATAGATGAAATCTCACCCTCAGAGATGTTCCAGTAAGCTTCTTTTACAGACTAGCCTCCTTTTCTAGTCTGGGTCCAGCAATCACTCAAACCCCTGTGGTTACTGTCCTTTGTTCCAGTTTCTTTCAGGTATCCTTTAGGGGTGGAGAGACTATCTCTTGAGCCAGCTGAAAACAAAATGGAGTGTCTCCCAGGGGCTTAAATAGATTTTCTCTTGTGGGTGGAGACCCCCTCCTCTCTCCTATGCAGAATCCAGCTGCAAGCTGGAGTTTTGGAGTCACATGGGTAAGTCACATGTCCATGCATGACTCAGAACTTTACAGGTGGCAGCCATTGTTCACATGCTACCTTGAATGTCTCCAGGTCAGGGCCGGCTCCAGGCACCAGCATTCCAAGCTGGTGCTTGGGGCGGCATTCTGCAAGGGGTGGCAGTCCCTGTTGTTTTGCCCCCAAGCAGCGCGCCGAATTGTCACCCCGGGCGATGGGGGCAGTCCATGCGCCATTAGGGCGGCAGGCGCATTTCCGCGGTGAGGGCAATTCGGCAGCAGCTTCTATGTTTAGCTGTCTGGGGCGGCTTCAGCTAAACATAGAAGCTGCCGCCGAATTGCTGCCGCCGCGGAAACATGCCTTCCACCCTAAGGGCACATGGACTGCCCCCGCCGCCCACGGTGGCAATTCTGCACGCTGCTTGGGGCGGCGAAAACTGTAGAGCCGGCCCTGCTCCAGGTAGACTGCTTATGTGGATTGGAGTCTTCCAAGGTTCCATTGTTTGTTAAGTGTTTCTTGACTGGACACTTAACTTGCAAATTCCTTTCTTAAGAAGCTGACCAAATGCCTTACTAAGGCTACTTAAAATCAAACAAGTACACTGCCAATATTCATAACTTTGAATACAAAAATGATATATGTATACAAATAGGATGAATATATTCAGTAGATCATAACCTTTGCAAAGATATGTTACATGGCATATGTAGCAAAAAATATATTCCAGTTATGTCATATATACTTTCATAAGCATATTTTCATAAAGCATTATGGTGTGCAACATCAGTGTCTACTCTATGTGGGAGGATTACCACAGCTTCTCCAGGAACTAAAAACTGTGGGGTGGAGGGAGGGTTAGTATGGTGAATCACTGAAACTAAACAGCTCCAGAGAGGTACCACTCCTAAAGTGATTTGCATATACTGGTTCAAGCTGGGTTTTCCAGACAACAATAGGGCAGGTCCGTACTCACCGCGCGGGTTGATGCGGTGAGTTTGACTTCTCGGAGTTCAAACTATCGCGTCTGATCTAGACGCGATAGTTCGAACTCCGGAAGCGCCGCGGTCGACTCTGGTACTCCACCACTGCAAACGGCGGTGGTGGAGTCGACGGGGGAGCCGCGGAGTTCGACCCCGCCGCGTCTGGACGGGTGAGTAGTTCGAATTAGGGTACTTCGAATTCAGCTACGCTATTCCCGTAGCTGAATTTGCGTACCCTAATTCGAACCCCCTTTTTAGTGTGGACCAGGCCATAGACAAAGAAAGGGCTTTTGTCATGAAAAGGCTGCCATAAACTGACTCGGGGCCTTCTTTCTGATTCAGCAAATGGACCAGAACCTTCTGCCTTGGGGAGGGCAATCCATGTGCAAGGGTTTGAAGGATTTTGACCTATTAGGACCCCATAAGACTGATGGGTGAGCTGGGGCTAAGCTTTTAGCATGCATAGAGGAATTTTAATTGTTTTCTATATGTTTTCTCTGTAGTGCTTTTACCTTAGGAATCAATGTGCTTGCTTAGAAGGAGCTGTGTGGTAACTTTTAACTGCTAGCAATACACTCTTTGTACCTCTCAGAATGCATCACACAGGTGCTGGCCTTTAGGCAGACTGGCTTGCTGGGAATATCACAGTGTAGCCTTAAAACTCCTAATCAGAAGGGAGTGGGACAAGAGTCCATGCCCAGAGATATGTGATGGCGGGAGACTTGAGATCTGACTGGGAAGTCCTGCAGTGGACCATGGAGGGGGAGAATTACCCTGAAACTGTGACAAAGGTAACAAAAACAACCTTGGGAATGCTTGGGGTAAAAGGCTGGTGTTTCCCAATGGCCACTTGTTGCTTTCATTATCATCATTATCATCATACACATAATGTGAAGGGAAATGGAGGCTAGGAGCTCTCCAAATACGTTCCGTGGGTTTTCTCAGAAAAAAAAAGACCTGTCAGTCATGAGAAGAACCAAGCAACAACTATCTGTCTAAAGCCCCTTTAAGATTCTTCCCTATCTTGTGACAATCAGTCAGCTGAGGAAGAACCTGTGTTAAGATATTTGAGGAAAGGGTTCCAGAGCATAGTAAGCAGAGAATCCTTATGATGATCCCAAGAGACTGAGGGCCCTACATCATGGACTCTACTCTGATGAAGAAGAAAAATTCTTCATGAGGCATTCAGCAGCCCCAAAGAGAGGGAATTTCCCCTTCAAATATGATTCTACTCTGAAAGGTTACCTTGTAAAACTGACAGCTTCTTATTCAACAGATCTTTGTGGAAATTCAAAGTCGCTTTTGCCAAGCATGACAAAAATAAATCTGTGTGTGTTTTCCTCCTGTTAGTCCTGCTGAGTCAATTAAGAGAGTGCGATGAGGATTCTGTTCCATCTTGGGCATCACGAGCTGAATTGTTTTACCAACATCCAATCAGTTACACCCTGTGCAAGCCCATTGAAGACAATGTGGTTGCACCAATGCCATCAAAGGCATAATTTAGCCAGCTGGCTCCTTATAACTGGTGATGTATAAAACAGATTGCCATTCATGGTCCTTGTGGAGTTTGCAGGGCTGGCAGTGAGGAAGCAAACATATATTTCACTTGTGAGCTGAACAGAGTTTGTACAGAAATCAGTATGAGATGATAAACATGGATCCTACAATGTGACTTTTTCAGAAGTGGTACTTTTAAGAGTAATACCGCCCTTTAAAACTCATGATTAGCCTGCAGGGCTGTGCTGCCAGAACCTTTGTGGGTTAGCATCTAAGGATGCTATTTTAAATATTTATTTATTTTTGCAGGACTTAATCAACAGAATTGTACCCAGTATATGTAGCTTTAGTGTGTTTAAAAATTAATTAGTTTCCAAAGGGAACATCTGCAAAACTCTAAAGAACTCTTTTCCTCTGACATACTCCCCGCACATTGATCCGACTTCACAGTTACCATTCTTTGATTAGGGGAGAACATTATGGAATCAAGCTGACATTAGTCGGGTGAGGAAGTCACTGTTGAGCCAATTTAGGCTCCTCATTTCAGCAGCTTAGTGTGATATCATAATTTCCAATCCCTGCCATTAAGGATAGCCATCTGGGGCAACTGCCTAGGATGGCAGATTAGGGAATGAGTAATAGTCAAGTCAATACCTCTGCTCCTGAAATATCAACCTCTGTATGGCCCATGCATAGTAGGGAGAGAGAGCACCACATAATCATGGAAAGCAGTCACTGCATGCTGAAGTTCAGGGGTATAGTGCTTGGAGCCCTTTCCCTCTAGTACATATAAGGGCATGGATTTAAGGGGCTCCATACATTTCCACAACCTTACTATTGAATTCAGGCCTCAGTTGTTTCTGTGCTAGGCTACGCTGTGTCTGCCTCTCTCCTGAAAATGCAGTTGTGTTCACTATGAAGTTTGTGGCACTCCACAACTTCTGTTCTGGGGCACACCAGGATTTGCAGAGCCCTGTACTTCAGAGTCACCATAAAATTATGGCACCATCATAGCCCATCACTACAGTTGGGTAGTTTTCCCATACTGTTAAATTTGTTGAGATTCTGGAAAATTTTCCAATCCTGAATAAGGACATAAAATTGAGATCTCTACATTGTTCATGAACTTAAAATCCGAGGGAAGAAAAAAAACTTCTTATAAATCAAAACATTCTGAGTTTGAGCATTGTTTAATTTTTTAACTCTAATTAGCTTAGAGTTCTAAATAAGTCATCCAAGCCAGAAAACTGGACTCTTCTTTTAAAAATGTTGAAATGTGATGTTTCAATGATTTGGAAACATTTTCAAAAAAAATTGTTGAGAAATTTGCTGTCGCCAACCATTCCCCACAAAAGTTACCAATTTGTCAATGCTGATTTTTTGACAAAAAATTTTTGGATGAAAAATTCCAACCAGCTCTACCCATCACAAACATAGCGAGGTCCTGAATTTTTACCATTAAGATAAAGAGGGAGGTGTCAAAAAAACAAGCTGCTGTGGAGAGAGGGGAACCAGAAGGACAAGAATTCATGAAGGACAGTTGGTTGTAGAGTAATAGGCCCAAGCAGAGACCCCAAACATTTTCCCATTTGTCAAAATCCTCCTGCACACATCTTCTCCCAAAATCTTTACCTATACACCATTCTGTTAAAACCTCTTGGCACAAATAGACCCCTGCCAAACCTCTTTCACCTAAGCCCTAAACACAGAGTAGGATGTCAAGGAGGGTACTCAAAAATAGGTGTATTGCCGAGAAAACATCTAAAGATACATAACATCAGTCTTGTGACAGTCGTTCCTTCCTGTTCTACTTCCTTTTATTTCTTTTGCCTTCCCCTTTTCCTTTCTTTTCTTATAGAGGAAGACTGATCTAGCATTTACTGTGCAATCCAAAAATGTTAAAACTGAAACAGATCATTGCTGGGCTCAGATCACAAGAGATATATCCACAAACCCATTTGGCTTTCTTTCCTAGTCAGTAAAGAAAAAAAATCTTTGATTTTTTTTTTCATCTTTTTCAATCAAGAATATCAAAGTTAAACAAGCTAGAACATTAGATTTGGGAAAAGGTTGATTTCATTCCTCAGGATCAATTTATGATAGTCTAAAATAAACTTCTTTTAACAGATGTTGTTGCTGCAAAATTTCATGCCTCTGTTTACTCTATAAGGAATACAATTAAACCAAGGCAAAGCTGGTTATGACTCACGTATAATGAAATGAAAACAGTATCATCATTAAACACCACATAAAGCCATTGATTCCTTGTATTATTGTCAGGTTTAATTGAATTGCATTTTTTCCCTTTCAGTTCTTAATTATGCAGTTCATTCCTGAATCCTTGTTTTCATGCACAAAATGAGATAATGCTCTCTCTCCTTACCTTAGCATCTAAAATACAAGCCTATTGAGTCCAGACATGCCTTTGTTGGACTTAATTAAAGCCAAACACATTCAGAGCCCCTCATAAAAGCAGGTATTTCTTTATTAAGACTGTTACCGGGTGATGAGACAACAGATCTGCTTCCTGTACAATGTCTGTGTTTCTAACCTGCAGCTAGACTCCCTGCACCCATTTCTGTCTGAATGCACAAAATGTGACTTCCAGTAGTTTGCAAAGATAAGCCAGGCTATTAATGAGCATTCTAAAACACAGGAGTAAAAGAGGGGAGAGGGAAAGTGCAGCAATGATAGAAACTTAAAGAAAAAAACCTGAGCAGATAGTGGAAAAAGGTGTGTTTGTGGAAGAGGGATTCAAATCTAATGTAAGTCCTTCATACCAATGGCAGATATAAAGAGCATTAAAAATGATAGCATTGGGACCTGGTGCCCTTCGTCATATTGTACATTGTGCCCAAGATATGCTGATATCGGGGCTGGTGTGCTGTTTGTTGACAATAGCAGGGACATACTATACAATTTCTCACTGACAGAGCTGATAAAATAGCAGGAAAAAAGTGTTTGAATAAATTATTCAAGGAAAAACATAGAAATCAGTTGAATAACAAAGTCACTGGACATTGTTTGACCCGTTCTAATGATCAGGGGACTTCTCTGCACTTGGGGTCAGTTTCTGTCGCCCTTATTCATGGTGAGGAGTACCTTGTTGTGCAAGAGGTCCCTTTGAAATCAATAGAACTACTAATGAAGGTGCTACTTAACATGAGTAAACTGGGCACAAATTGGTGCTTGATGAATAGGTTCACCTGGTGTGGTCTTAGCCTAAAGGTTTTTTTTTTCTTTTCAGACTTTCCACTGAATATGCTCCATTACTAGTGCCCAGATTCTGATCTCCTTGTCCCAGCTGAATAGCACCATCCTCCAGACATAGTCCCAGTGACTTCAAGCTATTGTACCATTGACTTCAGTGGGTCTGCTTATGGACCAACGTGCTATTCAGAAAGGGTGTCAGACTCTAGTTCCAGATGACTTGCATCAGTTTGTTAAAAGATGGCACGTTTGAGTGATGTTTCTATTCTGCACAGATTCACAGGGATATCCAATGTAATTATAAGAGACAGCCAGAGAGTCCTCTTCACAAGGAGTTATGAAATAATTTTTCCACTCCTCAAGAATGGAAAATTGTAAAAGGAGATTATAACAAAGCCTGTGGAATAAACTGAAGCAAAGTATACCTGCCAACGTCTTTAATTAAAGAGAAGAGGGTGGCTTATCAAAGATAACTGGGGAAATATTGACTGGAAGTGAAAATATCTGAAAGGAACAATATGCTGAGGAACGCCAGGTACTAGCCTCAACATTTCTGATGTTCTTCCCAAATAACTATTTTTATCATGTAAGAGTCCTACCTAATCTCCTTCCAGCCTACCTCATTTGTTCTGAGAACGGTCTGGTCTTCAAAATGTTAAGAAAGTTGAGGTACAAGTTCTATTCTCAGTCAGGTTTTGTTGTTATGATGTTTATTCATTTTATTTACTTTATGGTAGCTTGAATATTTCTACTGTATCTGATCATATTTAATTTAATTTATATGGCCCCTATCGCCATTGCACTACCATGCTGTGGAGTCAATGAAGTTGCACAGATGCAACAGAGTGACTGGACCTCCTTAGATCGTCTCAGGATGTTACATTTGAATTTCATGGAATTAGGTGTCAGAGTCAGTTTTTTGTAATGATTTGGGGTTACTTTCTCCTGAAAAGATGAATATTGGTATCTGTGATCAATTGTAGTTATCTCTGCTATGTTACTTTCAGTGACAGACTTAAAGATGCTCAGTAAAAAAATGCTTCCAAATTCCATTTCATTCCATTATGTACCACTCTGTGTAGGCACTGTGGCATGCACTTCCTTTCTCTAACCACTTTTTTACTCTGTCTGTCATGCTGAAAACACAGGAGAACTGAAAAGGCATATTGATTTGGGATCTGTCTTGTGAATGAATGGGGTTTAGGTCCACCCAGGCTTGACCTTAATCTAGAATGGTAATAATATAGAAGAATTTCATGAAAATAATACATGTGGTCCATCACCTCAGTGATTTCCTACAAAAGCGTAGAGAGATAATTAAGCCCATATTCTGTTCCTATTTGAGGAGAATATTTCTTTTCCTGTCGAATACTGATTTGTACATCTGTGAAGAGAGAATCTGCCAGCCATGGGAAAAGAAAACAACAATGTTGTAAGCTGCTTTATAGCTTTAATTTTTTTTCTTTTGTCTGTCAGTCTGTCTCTTTGTCTCCTCTCCCCTGACATTCTCTGCCCCCCCACCTCTTCCTCCAACCTGGCTAACTCTTTTTTTCTCTGTTGCTCTTTGGTGTCTGATGAATTTAAAAGTGCTGTTTTTGCAAATGACAAAATAGCAACATTTAATCAGGATTTCTGTAATTGGTTTCTTTATATTTCATTTATTAGGCACTTCGTATTACCTTTCCCCCATTGCTGTGCGGGAAGTTGCAATATAATAGGCAGATCCTGTAAGAGGCAGAAGACCCTCAACTCCAAGCCATTCAGTCAGCTCTACCGATTACAATGGGAGTAGAAAGTGGTCAGCCCTTTGTAGCACAAGGCCCTAAGGCAGCAGCAGCTGGAAGTGGCAAATTATTTTTTTCAACTGATTCTCTAACTCAGCAAATCATGAATATGGTTTAAACTGGAAATGAAGACGCTAGAAAACCGCATCTGATCATAGGGTGTCTGTACAGTTCTATAAAAGGATCTTTTTCATGGGTAATGGTTCAAACTGTTTCATATAGCTGTCACCCTTGAAAAGGTTACTGACAGTACTCGTTAGGGATATCGAAGATACCTCGGTTATCATCTACACTATGCAAAGGGAAATACTGCAGTGGCTCTTATATCCCTGTGTGACAACTGTTATTGTTTATTTGTATTCTAGTAGCACAATACAGACTCTGTTCAAGATCAAGGAGTCCCACTGTGTGAGGAACTGTACAACCAGAGGCAGTGCTAGCCTATTGGGGGCCCTAACCAGGAATATTTTGGGGGCAGGGCCCACATAACACATACTAATAATTAATAGGCCCCTCTTGACCTGCTCAGTTCACTAAGAAATTGCTTAGTCTGCTTATGCCCAGCGCCAGCTCTGTGTACACCCATATAGTCGATGACGGTCCCTGCCCTGAAGAGTTTACAATTGTGGGAGGCTAGCTGGTGAGGGGTGAGGCTTGGGAGTTGAGGGGCAGCTGCTGAAGCTTCACCTTGGGGAGAGAACTTGGAGCCAAGGTCTGGAGCGAGGGGGAGGAATGGGCTACAGCCTGCTTGGGAGGATTGGAGAACCTGGGCAGAGGCAGGAGACTGCCATGGTGAGAAGATGGTGAGGTAGGGTTAGAGTCTCCTTGGGGAGGTGGAGAACAGGGATGAGAAGGCTAGAGCAGGTCTGGGGGGAAAGACAAATTATCTGTATAAGTTAGCTGTTCAGAACAATGTCCATGTTTTTCCACTTAACAGGGTATGCTAAACCCAACTGACTTCTCATGGGCTACATCATTGCCAGCTAATGCAGCTTCAGACAGGTTCATCTGCATTTTCATGGGGCTTTTCAATCAAATTAAGATAACTTGATTGAGACAAAATAACTTAAACACAACCTTTTTGCCTGTGAACATAGAACCAAAATGTACACAAAAATTCTGACCTTCCCTACTCTTCCTTCTGGCAGGATCTTTGTTTTCTCTCTCCTAACCCTTAGTGTGAACTTTCCCTATCTTATATCCCTTTTCCCTTTACACCCCCCTTTCCTCCAGTGCACTACAGACACAAGACTCTAGCCCCTGGATGCAGTCAACTGACTGGCAGATTTCTGACTCCCATTGTGTGACATGTAGCAAATGGGGTACTGTCACTGGAACTTTAATTGGTGCAGAGGCAAGGTGAAACAAGTATCGTATCAGAATCATTTACCGGTGTGGAAGTTTTTACTGATTTTGGTGCCTAAACGAAGTGGCGTGATTTTCAGAGGGGCTGAATGCCAACAGCTTTCATTAACTTCAGTGGGAACCATTGGTGTTCAGCACCTTTGAAAAATCACACCACTCATTTAGGTGCATTAATATGAATTGAAGTGCCTGAATTACTGCATTCAACTTTGGAAATTTTGGTCTCTGCTCTTCAAGTGCATCTCCTGTTCAGCTCTTTGTGTTATCCTCAGTTATTTTAGTAATTCAAATGAATTACACTACTGTCATCCAGTCATTTCCTGTTAATGGCATCTGGTGGCAGAGATTTAAAAAAAAAAGCAATCATTCATAATAATTTAATCCCAATACCTTTTTATTGCTGCTGCTGTTTAAGATAACTTGTTTGTGTAAATTTGGATGTCTTTACCAGAGATACATGGCTCCATTTCCAAGTTGCCTTCTGATTTTGAGTATTTTAACAGCTTTATTTCTTAATGTATTTTTCCTATAATTATACCAAGATAACTCCTAAGTGTGTGGTTACATCTAAGAGAGCAATTAAGCATTACTGCTGGTTTTTGATAGCATCATGCAGTTGTGTAGGGATCTTTATATTTAGAGTCAACGAAGCCTTGTAAAACTAAAAATATTTAGCTACAAAAATATGCTAGCTACCATTTTTGCTGGTGCTAGTAGTAGTTAATCAAACTTGACAGCTTAGAGGCTAGTTGTGAACACTTTGTTAGGAAGCTGTGGGTTCAATAGAAATTTCAAATACCGTTGTCCTCCCAGTTGTAGTGTGCCTTACTGGCTGAATTTGTACTGTGCAGTATCTCATGCAAAGACCTCAGCTTGAAACGAGGTATATTTTGTGAACTCTTTGTTCATCTCTTCTCCAAAATCATCCCCGTGTAATAAAGGGATTTTACATTCATAAAATTTGATCCTGCTCTGTGTCTTTGGTAAAATTCACTTAGTTCTGTAGCAAATGTAAATAAAAAATAGCAATTCTTTAATGTGCTTACTTCTCAGCTAGATCTGTTATAGTATGAGGAAAACATATTAGTATGTGTAATAATACTGATGATGAATAATTAACTTTTATAACATGCCATTAATCTTGAAGTACTTTATAGACTTTGTATATACAAGAGTCACTTCACTCATCACTGAAATCCAGTTACATCTGGATTAAAGCACAGCAGCTGTTAAATTGTATATGCAAACACATTAAAACAATTTAGGACAGGAACTGAAGAGGAATACCATACACAATTAAAACCGCAGGGGGAATTTAGATAGGGTAGGCAGAAAGTAGTATTAAAAATTGTGCATATAGTGCTGCAGATTTACACAGTGCTTTCCAAATGTAATTACCAGTATTGGAATTTGGCCAGGACACTAAGGATAATATCCCTGCTCTTCTAAAAAGGGTCTCTGTATCTTTTAATAGACACATGTAATCAGGACCTCAACTTCATGTCTTATTCAAAAGGAAGAGCACCACCATCAGCAAAAATTTCTGTAGCACCTAGGTGTTTTTTGCAAAAAGAACAGGAGTACTTGTGGCACCTTAGAGACTAACAAATGTATTTCGTGGGCTACAGCTCACTTCTTTGGATGTAGTCCACGAAAGCTTATGCTGAAATAAATTTGTTAGTCTCTAAGGTGCCACAAGTAGGTGTTTTTTGGAAATCTCTTATCCAAGTAGTGGGCCCAGCCTGACCTTCATTAGCTTTTGAAAGCTGATGGGAATCATAGTGTAAGATGGCATCACTATGTGAATATATTTAAAAGGATGAACATTTTTACCTGATTGCTGTGGGTTTGTTTAATCAGAAGAAAAAATGGTTAGACTACTATAGAAGGAAAACTTTAACAGCTAAAACATTATTTGGAATATGTTACCACTACTCTGTGTCCTGTGCATATATAAGGTAAACACCTTCAAAAGCCCTAGTGAACAATGGCATAGGATCTGTCTCTTTTGTCTGCATACCAATAAATATGGAAAGAGGCCCTTAACAATTTGAACAGGTGAATTAGGATGTCTAATTTACGAAAGCCACGCCCCTAAGACATGATATATATATATATAAGCAGAGTCAGGATGAGCTCTACCCTGACATCTGGTGGTAGATTATGGGGAGTGCAGAGTGGAAGTTTTCAAGTATTCGCATTAGCATTTCAGTTATTTGCATGGGCACTCCCACCCCACTTAGCATACCGCAAAGCAGCATGGGATGGTTATTTTCACAGCTGTGGGAGCCCCAATTTCATTGTTATTGGGGCAGGAGGAATGAAATGTTGTCACCCTGATTGGGTAAATGGGGAACTACAAAATTGTCTTGTGATGGGGGGTTTCATTGTCAGCTGGATAGCGCTTGCTAGATGGGGCACATGGGTTCCAAAACCCATTGAAAAGAGAGAGGCTGGGGACAGATGAAGCACCAGTTCCATCTGTGCCTCTCTCCACTGTGGAATGTCAGAGTTCATTTTTTATTCCCTTAAGAATCTAGATACAGGTTACTGAGCTGAACTCACTGGCACTGGGGCTCCCCTACTATGAGCTGGAATCACTAAAGAGCTGAAATCACTGAAGAGCTGGACTTGCTGAGCTGAGAGCACTGAGTACAGTGCTTATGAGTGGGGGAGCCTGAAGCAATACCGTGGAGCAGAGCAGCTGGCAGAGTGGAGTGGAGCAGTTTGTGCAGCCCTGGGTGAGTGGAGCCAAGCAGCTCGTGAGGACGGCCGGAGCAGATCACAGGACAGCTGGTGGACCAGAGCAGCTGGCAGAGCGGAGCAGCCCACAGAGCCAACGGAGCTGAGCGTTTGCGGGGGACGGCTAGTGGAAGCAGAACCCCACGAAGAGGCAGGGCAGTTGGCCCCGAAACCACGTAAGGTGCCCCTTTCTACCCAGGCTGGGGAGGGGGACCTTTGCAGAGAGACTCTTGAGCTCTGGGGCTGCACTGACCCGGGACTGAGACTTTGGGATTGTGGGACTTTTGGGACTGTGGGTGATTTGGGGGTTGCTGGATTCAAGGGCCCCGAGAAAAGGACATGGCCCAATTTGCTGGAGTGGGTCTTTGCTCATGGTTTGACCTATGAACTCTAGCTGAGGTATTTTCCCAATTTAATGCTTGTTGTTTGTCATGTATTAAACCTTTTCTGCTACACCAAGACTCTGTGCTTGCGAGAGGGGAAGTATTGCCTCTTCGAGGCGCCCAGGGGTGTGTAAGATTTTCCCAGGTCACTGGGTGGGGGCTCGAGCTGGTTTTGCATTATGTTGTGGGGAAGGGACCCCTATGTATTGAACCCGGCCCTTGCTGCTATCGTCTCGGCCCGGCAGAAGGGTTACATATATATATATATATATATAAAAAAATAAAGCAGAACCCAAAAATAGCTATCATTTGGGATAGCCCTGTGATCAGTAACAACATTTGTATCTACACAAATTAAGATATAATAAAAGGGCTAATCTATTCTTATCCTTCAGGGTATTTGGCTGATCACCTAAGAGGTCAGGAAAGGTTTCCCCCACTCCCTCCCCTTTCCCTATATGCTACTGCCTAACTGACTGGGTGCTTTTGCCTTCTTTTGAAAGAGCTCACTGTTTAAGGCAGTAGACTAGACAGACCAATTAACTAACCCAGTAAGACCAGTCCTATGTTGCTGTGGCCCTGAAAGGACTTCTCAAGTTGGGGGAAGGTCTGTCAATTCTTTCTACTGGCAGAGTGAGACTGGGCAGATAGGGACTCTGCATTTTCTTCAGTTACAGAGATTCAAAGCTACTGTCTGCAATCTCTTTAAAACTCAGCCTTAGCTTCATATTTACATAAGATTATAATGCAACAATGTCTCTGTAAAGTGTTTGTTTCTTTTCTATATGTATTTACCTTAGGCACTGTGCAATTGTTATGTGAAGACAAGGGATGAGTTTTCCAGTTTGACCTATGTAATCCAAATTAAACCTACTGGCAAAAGTCTATTCTTGTTTAAACCCAGATCGAAATCCCACTGAGGTCAATGGGGTTTCTTGAATGTAAATAATGGCAGAATTTGACCCTAGATGCCCAATCCCTCTTTTGTTTGCAGGAGTGCAACTTCTGTTGACTTCAATGAGATTTTTTAGAAGGAAACTGAGTCCTATTAGACTCTAGAAATACTCATCTTCAGAGTGAGAATTTGCCCATTAGATTGTAACTAGACCATATCTGACCAAAGAGGATGATGACACAGAGAGCAAGGGGATGGTAGAACTTAGTCTCTGCAGTACAGGCTTTAGAAAAGGCTGGGACAACAGGTTTGTGATGGTGACTGTCTTTTTAGAATGGATTTGCCGTTGTGGTTTTGCTGACTCCTCGTATTTTTAGAAGAACATGGAGATCAAGTTTTAAAACTTGCACTTTTCTAATTTTTTTCATAATTCATTTCTCATTTACCTCACAGAAAAATGAACCTAGTTGTATTTTGCTTCCTCCAGAAGCATTTAAAAATCTGAATGCTAAAACCACAGGCCTCTTTTTAGGCAGTTAGTTTAGTTGTGAGATGTTTAAGAAACATAATTGCTCATTGAAGATTCACAAGTTATAACAAACTTTTTAAGGTCAAAGGGCCTTTCTCGGTATTTCACAAGATTAAGATTTGACTTCATTTTTTTCACTTATTAGTTTGAAAAATCAATCTAATTTTTTGTGTGTTGTATTCCAAAACAATTGCTTTCTGTTTGTTATGTTAGCGTGAACATGTCTTCACAAAAACAAAGGGAAAATTTCAGTGTTTGAGATTGTCAAAGTAACAATGCCCCAGATTCCACATTGAGTCCAGTCCTGTAGAGATCACAACAGTGAGGTTCTTTTAGTAACTTGGCTTCAAGCCAACACTGTGACTCAATATACTGCCATTACAAATGATTTATGTCCAGATCCCACCAAGCCAAAATAAAATGGAGGGGAAAAAATCCAACAATCTGACTTGGCTTATCAAGAGCTGAGCTGCTTATCCCTCATGCCTCCTTACCACTCATCCAGCAGTTGCGTAAAAGTAACTCATTATTATTTTTTTCTGCTGCTATTTACTACTATTGCGACAAACTAAACTGATTTATTAGCCTAATTTTTAAAAGTGACTAGTGATTCTTGGTGTCAGGGTTCTTAGGTGCCCAACTTGAGATGCCTTCAATGGGCCTGATTTTCAGAAAGTGCTGAGCTCTCATCCTCTGAAAAATCAGATCCTGACCTAAAGTCAGGTATGCAAAATTACTAATTACATTTGCAAATCATGGCCAAAAATTTGTTTTTAACACACCCGGGAAAGCATGATAACACATTCTGTTGAAGTCCATGAAGTAGTTAGCACTCAATTTTGCAGATCCTTATTCGAGACTATGGAGTGGCTGATACGGTACTTGATTAATAAAATAATTAAAAAAATAATGCTTGCTAATCAACGTAGGCTTATGGAAAATAGAAACTGCAAAACTAATGTCATATCTTTTTTTTTAATAAGATTACAAGTCTGGTTGATAAAGTGGTGATGTGATATATCTACATTTCTGTAAAGCATTTGACTTGGAGCCGCACGACGTTTTGATTAAAAGACTAGAACTATATCAAATTAACATGGCACACATGAAATGAATTAAAAACTGGCTAACTGACAGGTCTCAAATTATAATTGTAAACAGGGAATCACCATTGAGCAGGTATGATTTAGAGTGGTCCTGCAGGGTTTTGTTCTTAGCTCTATGCTATTTAACATTTTTACTAATAATTTGTAGAAAACATTAAATCATCACTAATAAAGTTTGCAGATGACACAAAAAAAATGGGGGAATAGTAAATAATGAAGAAGATGGACCCCTGGTGTAGAATGATCTTGATTACTTGGTAAACTGGATTCAAGCAAACAATTGTCTTTTAATATGGTTAAATGTGTGTATATATAGGAATAAAGAATATAGGCCATACTTACATGGCGGGGGATTCTGTCTTGGGAAGCAATGACTGTAATAAAGATTTGAGAATCATGGTTGATAATCAGCTGAACATAAGCTCTCTCAGTGGCGAAAAGGACTAATGTGATCCTTGGATGCATAAACAGGGAAATCTTGAGTAGGAGTAGAGAGGTTATTTTATGTCTGTATTTTGCACTGGTGCAACTGCTGCTGCTGGAATATTGTGTCCAGTTTTGGTGTCCACAGTTCAAGGATATTGATAAACTAGAGAGGGTTCAAGAAAAGAGCCACAAGAATGATTAAAAGATTAGAAAACATGCCTTATAGCAGTGTTTCCAAAACTTGGGACGTCGCTTGTGTAGGGAAAGCCCCTGGCGGGCCAGGCTGGTTTGTTTACCTGCCCCATCCACAGGTTCAGCCGATCGTGGCTCCCACTGGCCACAGTTCACCACTCCAGGCCATTGGGAGCTGGTGGAAGCAGCGCGGGCCAAGGGATGTGCTGGCTGCCACTTCCAGCAGCTCCCATTGGCCTGGAGCAGCGAACCATGGCCAGTGGAAGCTGCGATCAGCCGGACCTGCGGACAGGGCAGGTAAACAAACCGGCCCGGCCCACCGGGGGCTTTCCCTACACAAGCGGCATCCCAAGTTTGGAAACACTGACTTATAGTGATAGACTCCAGGAGCTCAATTTATTCAGTTTAACAAAGAGAATGTGAAAGGTGACTTGATCATAGTCTATAAGTACGTACATGGTGAACAAATATTTGATAAAAGGCTCTTCGATCTAGTAAACAAGGCTATAACATGAACCAGTGGCTGAAAGTTGAAGGTAGTCAAATTGACAGGAAATAAGACGTTAATTTTTAACAGTGAGGATAATTAACCATTGGAACAATTTACCAATGGCAGTGGTGGATTCTCTATCACTCACCATTTTTAAATCAAGACTGGATGCTTTTCTAAAAGATATGGTCTTATTCAAAAAGGAATTATTTTGGGGAAATTCTGTGTTATGTAAAAGTCAAACTAGATGATCTCAATGGCCCCTTCTGTGAATCTATGAATCTTTTGTTATGTTTTTCCATACAAAAAGAACAGTCATTGGCAGTGATTTTTCTCAATGACTTATTTTAGATTAGTGGAAAGAACAAAACTAAAGTCTCTAGGAGACAGTAGTGTGTGGGTGTCTTATCTGTAACAGGCTGCAGCAATTCAAAAGGCAGAACGCAGAAAACAAAGGCCATCACAGTTTCATAGTTACATGCAACACATATGCAACTGGAGTATAGCCTGTGAAAGGACTGTAGAGTAGACCTTTAATTCTAGTACTGTTTCTTATGGATAGGGACTGATGAACTTAACTTGCCTATGGTTAAAAGAAAAAACGAGAGGGCGTGTGCGCACTGACACTTTTGGTTTTGAAGCACAGAGATTTGCTCTTAGATTAGAAATTATTACCAAAATATAGACAACTCCACATTTTTAATCTTATTTCTTATCTTGATACTGTTTTTGCAGAAGAAGCAAAAGGCACAATAGATGCTAGCAAAGCAGAATGGAACACACTTGGGGGGAAGAGCTGTTAAACATGCAGAAAGGGAATGATGACTTCCTCTGGTACCAGAGACTGCTGAGGCTACTCTCTGCCATGCCCTGGGGCTCTGTAGATTCAGATAAATGGCCATATTCAGAAGGGAGATGGTCTGGGGGAAATAGTCATTCTACAGCATCATCCTTCTGGAAATCAGTGGGAATTTACCCTTATAAAATAATACAACCCTTCTGCTGCAAGAAATACCTCTGCCTCTCTAAGAGGGAGGTTCAGGATCAGCAATAAGAGGCTAGGCCATGCCAGTGAGAGCCTGCAAAAGCTGTGCTGCTTTGGGATTGAGAACTAGGACAGTTGTAGGTATGGTGGTGACAAGCAGTAGGAGTTCCACAAGCTGTATGACTCTAGACATCCAGGAGTTTAGGGCCCCAAACGGCTATCCTGTTCCACTGGGAGCAATCTGCATAGCACCCAACTCTAGCACAAAGATTTGAATAAATTCCCCGAGTAGAACGCCAAGAATTGCATGTCTCCTCCATGGGAATTCCTTAATGTAGGGGAAATAAGGCCTATCCTGTGAGGTGCTATATACCTTGTGTGTGGTGCTTGGTGTCTGCCTTTAAAATTAGTGGGAATTGAATGACCACAGCACCTCTCAGTAATGGTCCTCATTCTGATTTTCATACAATGTACAAAGTTCTACATCTGCCTTTATGGAAAATTCCTACTGAATTTAATTATAAACCTTCTATGATTTTTTTATCTATCCTATAGTATTTAATAGAGCATTATATCCATGCTATTTGATTTCAGTGGGAGTGAGGCCCCTAGGTACTTTTGAAAATCCCATTAGGTATCTGTCTACATCTTTCAGGACTTAAGTGACTAAAAATCTGGCTTTTAGTCTCTCTGTGCCCCAGTTCCTCACCTCTAAAATGGGGATAATAGTATTTCACAATATCACAAGGGAGTTGGGAGGCTAAATGCACTAAAGATTATGAGGACTATAGTAACAAGGGGCATAGATACATGTTTAAACAGCTCTTTTTGTTGAAGGGCAAAACATCATGGGTCAAATTCATACCTTGTGTATCTCAGTTGACTCCTCTGAAGTTACAGCAGGAAACTACCTGCTACCAGATTGCTACCAGTCAAATCTGTCTCTGTTCAGTATCTATATATCAACTTAAAATACATGTTCTTCTTCGAGCGCTTGCTCATGTCCATTCCACATTAGTTGTGTGTGCTCACCACATGCACCGGTGCCAGAAGTTTTTCCCTCAGCAGTATCCATAAGGGAGTGGCTCTGGTGCCCTCATGGCGAGATATAAGGGGCACCACCGGCACCCCCCACCCTCAGTTCCTTCTCGCTGCCAATGATGGTGCATGGAACGTTCGCTGCTCTTACTAGAGTTGCGTAGGCTCCATTCGTATGAACTAGAGTTCTTGTAAAGTTAGTGTACATAGTTAGTAGTTGAGTTAGTTCGCCCTTAGCAGTAGCTAGAGTTTTGTTAGACTAGCCAGGGGCATAGCCGAGGGCCGGGGTATGCCCTGGTCCCCAGGCTTTAAGCCCTGTGATCACTGCAAACGGCCCATGCCCACGAGCAATCCGCATAGTAGCTGTCTCAGGTGCCTCGGTGAAGGACACATAAGTGATAAGTGTTGAATCTTATAGTCCTTTAAACTCCTGATGGAGTCGTCACTCAGTCCAGCCCCGGAGCAAAGGTCCAACTTGGCACTCAGCACCGTGGCATTGGTGCCTAGTGCCCCACCGGCGCCGTCGATGAGCTAGCACTGATCCCCGTCCATGGCTCCAACCAAGAAGAGAAGAAGACCGATAGGGGATGGTCTCCTACTCCCCACAAGGGGAAGGACAGGGCTGGAGGCGAACTAAGATCCACGCCAGGTAGCTCATCTCCCCCATCGAGAAGTTGGGCCTCAGCTCATGTAGAGCAATGCAGCCCACCCCGTTCCTTGCCTGGAAGCCCAGATACAGAGGCGGGCCTTCATCAGCTTCAGGTGTCGTCAACGCCTGAAGCACTCCAGGTTGCACAGGAGATCCTGACACTCCTGGTGTCGCCCACACTGACCTGGGGTAAAACCGTCCTTGGGACCTTTCCATCCGCCCTCACCCCAATGGTACATCTTCCCATTGCAGGGGACATCCCACTACCATTCACCTGCTCGAAGCTGTCATGCCTCAGAGTTAGAGAGGCAGATGCATTGGAGCCCTCTGTGGTCACTGGACCTTGGGCACCTGCAGCGGGATTTGAGGGGGACCTTGTCAGTCACCTGTCACAGACCCATGGTGGCACGTTCTCCCCAGCAGGAATGTCGGAACCGGCCCTTCGCGTCACCGGAATGCCATTACAGAGCCCAGGAATGATTGGAGAACCGGAGCCGTGGGCCCCACCAACAATCCACAAGATGGGTGTCACCGTATTCGGGGAGATCCCATCCCGGTGCCCAGCCCATGATAACTCCAGGTCCTGCTCCTCGTCCCGGTACCAGTCTCGAAGCGTGAGGCATGGATCTCGGATCTCCCGTCGTGGATCTGCCAAGCGCTGCTGGTCACCGAGGTCCCCACGGAGGCATACATCCCACTTGGACTGGTCCTCCTCTAGACACAACCGCGATTATCACCAGGCACGGAGTTGCTGCTCCAGTGGATCTGGGTCACTGGGCAGCAATCACTTTGGATATGGCTCCGGTATGGAACAAGGCTCCACATCAGCAGGGAAGCCTCCCAGACCCTCGGTGCTGCCTGCATCATCAGTACCAAAACATGCCCCGTGGCCCCAGGCCTGGTGGCCGACCCCATGGTATCCCTGGACCCCAGGGGGGGTTCACCCAGCCTTCCTAGCCTGCCCATTGTAGGGTGCCTCGGACAGGCCTGTGACCTCGACAACCTAACTCCCTCCAGTGATTGAGGCCCCAGGGGATAAGACCCAGCAAGTCCATGAACAGCCAGCTGGACCACCAGTGGGTGCCGTGGAACCCCCATTTCCAAACGGGGAGAACATAAGTACTTTGTCCCGACTAAGGGGCATGAATACCTTTACTCCCATCCTGCCCCAAATTCCCTGGTGGTTGAGGCAGATAACCACAGGGAATGCCGGGGCAACCCAGAGCTATCCCCAAAAATAAAGACTTCAGGACACTACATTTGTTCGGATGGAAAATTTATTTCTTGTCTAGCTTCCAGTTGAGGGTGGCCAACCACCAGGCCCTTCTTGGCCACTAAGACTTTAATATATGGCAGACCATGGCCAAGTTCGAGAATGCTCTCCCGGAAAGTTCCCGGAAAGAAATCCTCAACGAGGGCACTGCTGCTGCCAGGGTGGCCCATCAAGCAGAAGCTGATGCAGCAGACTTCGCTACCTACACCATGGCATGCGATGAGTGTCCTGGCTGCTCCTCTCCGAGTTGTCCTCCGAGGCTCAGCAGTCGATTCAGGATCTCCCCTTCGATGGCCAGGCCCTGTTTGCAGAGCAGAAAGACAACAAATTACAAGGGCTGAAGGACTCCCGAACCACCCTAAAAACCCTGGGGCTCTACGTTCTGGGCGCGGCACGTAAGCGGTTCAAACCACAACTTCCTCGGAGCAAAGGAGCCAGCCCCGGTACGACCCACTGCACAAAAAGCTCAAGGGCTAGAGACAGTGCACAAGCCACTCGCCTCCGCCCGGTCGGGCTCAACCTGCTCCAAGCGAGGAGCTAAAAAGTTGTTTTGAGGGTAAGCCCAAGGGCAACCTACCAGTCTATTTCCTGGATCTGATTTTCTCAATTTTTTGCAACTGCCTTTCTTTTTTCCTCCCGGCATCGTTGGCGATAACTTCGGACCTCTGGGTCCTCAATATGGTGGCTCACAGCTACACCCTCCAATATATTTCCACCCTCCCTCCTACCCCCACTCCCTATCCCTCTTCAGGGACCCTTCTCACGAGAGTCTTCTCGAGCAGGAGGTTCAGGGACTCTTACAGCTGGGGGCGGAACAAGGATTTCTATTCCCGGTATTTTCTGATTCCAAAGGCCAAGGGTGGTCTGCGTCCCATCCTGGACCTGTGAGACCTCAACAGATCCCTAAGGAAGCTAAAATTTTCTATAGTTTCCCTAGCCTCCATTATCTCCTCCCTGGATCTGGGAGACTGGTATACCGCCCTCGACCTGAAAGACGCAGACATAGCGATCTTCCCAGGACACAGACACTTTCTCTGTTTTAAGGTTGGTTCAGCCCACTACCAACCTTGTGGTCCTTCCATTTAGCCTGGCTACAGCACCCAGGGTGTTTACCAAGTGCATGGCAGTAGTCGTGGCCTACCTCAGGTGTCGGGGTAACCAGATTTTCCCATACCTCGATGACTGGCTGGTCAAAGGCAACTCCAAGGCTCACGTCCAATGTGACGTCACTGTACTACAAGCCATGTGCCGCTCCTTGGGACTACTGGTCAACCACAAAAAGTCCACGTTAGTTCCAGTTCAAAGGATAGAATTCATCAGGGCTGTGCTTGACTCGACCCGGGTGAGAGTGTTCCTGCTATTAGACAAGTTACAGGCCCTGATGGACCTCATCGCGGAAGTGTCAGCATTTCCCCTGACAATGGCCAGGGTGTGCCTGCACCTGCTAGGCCACATCGCAGCTTGCACATACGTGGTCCGCCATGCCAGGCTCCGCATGTGGCCCCTGCAGCAATCGCTGGCATCAACCTATTCCCAATCCAGGGACCACCTAGAAAAGATTGTAACCATTCCTCCGGCAGTTCTCACCTTGCTGCAGTGGTGGACCTATGGCGAGAAGGTCCTGGAAGGAGTCCCGTTTGACAGTCCCGCTCCATCTGTTGAGCTAGTGTCAGATGCTTCAGACCTCTGTTGGAGAGCACACCTCAGACATCTCCGGACCCAGGGGACGTGGACCCCGGAGAAGACAATGTTACACATAAATGTCAAGGAGCTCAGCGTGGGCCGGCTGGCCAGCGGGGCCTTCCTGCACCTGTTGGGCAAAGTGGTGAGAGTCCTGACGGACAATATGGCCTCTATGTTCTACATCAACAGGTAAGGAGGAGCACACGCCTCGGCTTTCTGCCAAGAGGCTCTCTGTCTCACGGCCATCTGGAAGCTGGTCACCTCCCCGGCATCAGGAATGCCCTAGCAGATCACCTCAGCAGGGACTTCTCCTCTCACCACGAGGTGTTGCTCCACCCAGAGGTGGGCCTGCATGATCTTCCCGAGGTGGGGAACTCCCCAAGTAGATCTGTTTGCCATCAGGCAAAACAGAAAGTACCACTGGTTTTGCTCCCAGCAGGGCCTGAGCAAGGGCTCCCTCTACATGCCTTCCTCCTATCATGGGCCGAGGGTCTGATGTACGCATCCCCTCCAATCCCTCTGGTCAGCCGGGTCCTAATAAAGATCATGAGAGACAAGGCACAGGTCATCTTGATCACCTCTGCGTGGCCTCGCCAGCACTGGTTCGACACGCTCATGAACATGGTGGTGGCCCCTCTCTGGCCCCTTCCCTAACTGTCACAGGATCATGGTTGGCTCCTACACCCCAATCTCAAGGCTCTACACCTCTCGGCGAGGATGCTCCATGGTTGAAACCAGAGGAGTGTACCTGCTCGGAGGAAGTCCAGTAGGTCCTCCTGGGAAGTAGGAAGCCATCCATGAGACTAACTTACGTGGCCAAGTGGATGAGGTTTTCCCACTGGGTATCAGAGTGTGGCATTTCTCCATCTTGGACTACTTACTGCAGCTCAGGAACCAGAGTCTGGTGTATTCTTCCATCAGAGTGCACCTTGTGGCCATCTCCGTGTTCCACCTGCTGATCCAAGGTCAGATGGTCTTTTCTTATGACATGACAGTCAGGTTCCTGAGGGGCCACAAGAGGTATGGGCCACTGTCCCTCAGTGGGACCTTATCCTGGTCCTTTCCAGGCTCACCAGCCTGCCTTTCAAGCCGCTGGGCTCCTGCTCCCTTTCCTACTTGTCCTAGAAGGTCACTTTCCTGGTGGCAGTGATGTCAGCAAGACGAGTATCTGAGATTAAGGCCTGGACCTCGGAACTGACTTACACAGTGTTTTATAAGGACAAGGTCCAGATTCCACCCCACCCAGCCTTCCTGCCAAAGATGGTATCTTCCTTCCACATGAGCCAGGACATATTCCTGCCAGTGTTCTCTCCCAAGCTGCACAAGACTGCCAAGAAGAGGCGTCTGCACACATTGGACATCCGGAGGGCCTTGACTTTTTACTTGGAGCATACCAAGCCTTTCCATAAATTGACCAAGCTTTTCATCGCTATGGCGGCTAGGATGAAGGGCCTTCTGGTTTCTTTACAGAGGATTGCCAACTGGGTCACGTCTTGCATAAAGATCTGTTACGAGCTAGCAAAGATCTCACCACTGCCGATTGTCAGAGCCCATTCGACTGGAGTGCAGGCGTCTTCGGTGGCCATCCTGGTGCACATCCCGATCTAGGACATCTGTAGAGCCACGACATGGTCCTCAGTCTACACGTTCACATCTTATTATGCCATCATTCAGCAGGCCAGAAACGATACTGGGTTCAGCAGCACTGTATTGCAATCTGCGCAGCCATGAACTACTACCCACCTCCACTGGAACTGCTGGGAGTCACCTAATGTGAAATGGACATGAGCAAGCACTCAAAGAAAAGACAGTTACCCGTTCCATAACTGGTGTTCTTTGAGATGTGTTGCTCATGTCCATTCTATGACCCGCCCTCCTTCCCCACTGTCGGAGTTTCCAGCAAGAAGGAACTGAGGGTGGGGAGAGCTGGCTGCGCCCCTTATACCGTGCCTTGTACCGTGCCATGCGGACACCACTCCAGAGGGCACCTAATGTGGAATGGACATGAGGAACGCATCTCGAAGAACACCAGTTATGGAACAAGTAACTGTCTTTTCTATCTAAGTCACTAGCACATATTCTGTTTAAGAGAACCAACTCATCATGTGCTATGTTGTTGCCTTCCTAATTAGTTCTGTTTTCATCAAAAATAGTTAGTCCAATAATTTGTTGCAATTATTAGGGGAAATCATGAGTGAATACCTATGTCTTCA
The DNA here is from genome assembly GCF_020497125.1 of Mauremys mutica. NCBI lineage: Eukaryota > Metazoa > Chordata > Testudines > Geoemydidae > Mauremys > Mauremys mutica. The sequence goes on along the minus strand of NC_059073.1, from coordinate 125,554,840 downwards.
TTGTGCTTTAATGGTAATGAGACGTGGACTTATCTTGAGCTCCAAGTTCAACAGCTGGAGACTCTCCAAAAAATAATCTAGCTCACCTAGTTTTATCATAGGCTACTTCAGCTGAAATGTTGCAGTGGAGTACAACTCTCATGTGAAAACTCTTTGAAGTCAGTGGGAGAAAATTTATTGATTTTGATCAGGCCTGTTGGATTGCAGAGGTAGAGGCAAACTAAAATAACTAGGATATAATACATTGAAAGTTTTAAGAATTAAGGCCAAAATGATATAGATCCAGAATACTGTTGTGGTTCTAGTGACTAAAGGTCACAAATAGGTTGAGCCGCACAGAGTTAGTTTCTGTGCATTTCTCAAAGTGAGGTCTGGGGACCCCTGGGGATCCTCAAGGGTACTCCAGGGGGTCAACAGGCCCCGCTGATCAACTCTCCCTCCCTCAGCCCTTCCCCCTCCCTCCATCTCCCGGAGGCTACTGAAGCCAAACTGGGAGATTTTAGGCACTAAAAGTACAGCAGTGCAGCAGGGCTAAGGCAGGCTCCATACTTGCCCTGGTTCCACATGGCTCCCAGAAGCGGCCGGCACATCCCTGAAGCCCTTGGAGGGGGCAGGGATTTTTTGCGCGCTGCCCCCACCCTGAGCTCCAACTCCACAGCTCTCACTGGCCAGGAACTGTGGCCAATGGGAGCTGAGGAAGCAGTGGCTGTGGACAGGGGCAGCGCCCGGAGACCGCCTGGCCACCCCACCTAGGAGACACTGCTAGAGAGATGTGCCAATCGCTTTCAGGAGCCGCCCGAGGTAAGCACTGCCTGGCCGGAACTGGCGTCCCTCATCCCTACCCCCTGCCCCAGCCCAGAGCCTGCATCGCAAACCCCCTCCTTCATCCAAACTCCCTCCCAGAGCCTGCACCCGCTCCTACACCCCTGCAGGGCTAAGTATTATCTAGACCATCCCTGACAGGTGTTTGTCTAACCCAGGGGTCGGCAACCGGTGGCTCCCGGCTCGCCAGGGTAAGCACCCTGGCGGGCCGGCCCGGTTTGTTTATCTGCCGCGTCGGCAAGTTCGGCCGATCGCGGCTCCCACTGGCCGCGGTTCGCGGTCCCAGGCCAATGCGGGAGGCAGGAAGCCGCGGCCAGAACATCCCTCGGCTCGCGCCGCTTCCTGCCTCCCGCATTGGCCTGGGACCGCGAATCGCGGCCAGTGGGAGCCGTGATCGGCCGAACTTGCCGACACGGCAGATAAACAAACCGGGCCGGCCCGCCAGGGTGCTTACCCTGGCGAGCCAGGAGCCACCGGTTGCCGACCCCTGGTCTAACCCAATCATAAAAAAAATTCAACTATGGAGATTCCACAACCTCCCTAGGCAATTTATTCCAGTGCTTACCCATCCTGACAGGAAGTTTTTTCTGATGTCCAACCTAAACCACCCTTGCTGCAATTTAAGCCCACTGCTTCTTGTCCTATCCTCAGAGGTTAACTAGAACAATTTTTCACCTTCCTCCTTGAAACAACCTTTTGTGTACTTGAAAACTGTTATCATGTCCCCTTTCAGTCTTCTCTTCTCCAGACTAAATAAACCCAGTTTTTTCAATCTTCCTTCATAGATCACATTTTCTAGACCTTTAATCATTTTTGTTGTTGTTCTCTGGATTTTCTCTAATTTGTCCACATCCATGAGTGCAGGAGACTAGACTAGATGACCTCTTAAGGTCCCTTCCAGTCCTATGATTCTATGATTGCATATTCTGCACCCGAGAGGTCCTGCACTCACTTGTTTGTCTCATCCACCAGTTACATCGTGTCTCTTAGATCAGTGGTTCTCAAACTTTAGCAACTTGAGGACCCCTGTTTTGATTAAAAAAATTTCAGGGACCCCCAAGCCCTCCTGCTCAGCCCCAGGCCCAACCCCCACTCATGCCTTCCCCCCAAAACCCTAACCTCACCCCACCTCTTCCCACCCCCCACTGCATCCCCCCTCCCTCTGTCACTCGCTCTCCCCCAGACAGTCCCATTTCTCCTCCTGCACCCTAGCTCCTCATCAGATCAGTCTCCCGTCCCACATCACCTCCTTCCCTTGGACCCACTGGTTCTCAGTTCCAGTTTCCTCACCCTGGGCTGGCTGGGGGGGCAGGGTGACCACAAGGCCCACCTATAAGGCTGACCCTTCCCCCTCTGCAAAAAGTATGACCTCATACCCATACCATGCTACCCTCACCTGTGTGCTGCTGTTGGTGATGGCGTTGCCATCACAGTGGGGCGCATGGCCAGCAGCCGCGGCTCTCCACTCTGTCTGCCCAGCTCTGAAGGCAGCATAAAAGTACAGTGGCAATCCTGCGACCTCCCTACAATAGACAGTTTTTATAGGGGAGACCAGATTTCACAGTCCATGATGCATTTTTCATAGCTGTGAATTTGGTATGGTCCTATCAATCAGGCCACTCCAACTCTTCTCAGAACTCTTAAAGTCTCTTGGCTAATGTCCTTTCCCCTGCAAGCATTTGCTGAAACAACAAAGGTGGTGGCTACTCACACTGCCTTCACTGCAGGCCAACCTCAGTCAGTTCTGGGCATGGCAACAGTCTCCACCCTGGCTGCACTGTAGCCCACCAGTAGCCTCTGATGCTCCCTGCTTGGTTAACCCCCCAGTAGTTACTTAGCAGCAGCTCCTAGCTTGAACAGAGCTTGTCAGGGCTGAATTCCCACTCTGACACATCTAGTGCAGAAGGTGGGGGCCCGCAAGGATAAAAATTAATACTTGCCATTCCAGACTTGTATTAAACTCCCAAGGTTACAGTTTATCTCTGACCTTGGCTTGGTAAACGCTGCCACCACCCAAATGCAAAAAAACCACAAAAAAGCTTGAACCCAAAAAGGAACACTTAGGATTTCCCTGTGGGGTACACTCAAGCATGCACGCGCACACACACACACACCAGAAAGAAAACAAAGGAAATTAGCTGCTGCTACCACCTAATCAAACAACATGAACAAACCTCTTAGGACACCAAAAATCCAATCTTATTCTTAAATGTTATTAAAAACAAAAAGGGAGAAAATACATTTGGAACTTAGGCTTTTGCTAGATTTTAAAAGAACAATTCCAAAAATCAAGCACCCAAAATAGCTGTCTTGGGGGTTCAGATTAAAGCTTATAAGAAAACAAAAGCATCAGTGTTAGCACAGAGGAGATCCACAAGCCAAAATAAATAAACCTGACTAACTAAACATTCCCTATGCGAATAATTTCTTCTAGGTGTGGAAGATACTTTTTCATACTTGGTTCAAACCTGACACAGCATTCTTGCTTATAGTATTGCTGCTCCATGTCCCTGCAGCCCAGAGAACAAGAGACAAAGGGAAAGTTTCTGTCCCAGTTTTTAAAAGTTCTAGCCTTCCCATTGGCTCTTTTGCTCAAGTGTCCACTTTATTTTTCTTTACCTGGGGGACTTTTTAGCCCTTTATAGGTAAAGCAAGTAGAAAACAGCTACCAATAGGGATTTTATAGCTAATTGGCTGGCTGGGTGTCCATCAAAGGGAACTACAGCTGCCCCCTCCCCCCTTCATTTATCACAGAGCTCCACAAAGCAATCTCAGCTCCCCACCAAGATGAAGCCCACCGCATGCTCAACCTGCGTCACCTCAAAGCAAAAGTCTTTCTCCTCCCGAAAGTATCATGGGAATTCTAGTCTCCAAAGCTGGATTGCAGCATTCACGATCTTCCCAACTGGAACATCCCCAGTGTAGTTCAGAGGCCCCGGGCATGCATACATAAGGGTATTGGAACCTCTCCCTTACTGACCTTCATTTCTTTTACTCTTCCAAAACAAAAAAGTTGAATATGCCAAGCCTGTCATTCTTACACATTCCAGTCCAGTCTGTTTTTCTGACATTCTACATAAAAAAGGAAAGGCTTGTTTATTCATAACTATTTTACACAGTTTTAAATGGGTGTGTTCTTTACCTTTCGTGTTATTTTTTTTAATTCTTTGTTGAATTAGAGAGATTATTTCAGAGTCCATTTGGTGCAACACTGCTTCACCCATGAAAATAGCCTGCTCTACCACTGTTGTCCACAACATGATTCCATATTGGCTATATCCAATCTATTTTTACACTGTATTGTTACCAGTTAAAATTGGTCTTTTTCCTCAGTTCCTTCCATTTTCCAACTGAAAAGGGAAAGGAACAGATAAACCCCAGTTTAATTTGTTCTGGCAATTATTGGAAAGCTCCCACTGAGAGGGAAGCCATTGCCTATCGGTGCAGAATAACATACAGTCATACAGGGCCCAAACAAAAGGAGATCCCGCTTTTCTGCAAGTGTATTCAGGCATGTATAGACATATTGGCTGAGGTACCAGCCCATACGAATCTTAATGGGAAAAAAGAGAGATGAGAACCTAAAAAAGGAAAAGAATAATCAAGTGAGAACGGAATGAAAACAAATTGTGAATTGGTGAAGAAAGGGGGAAACTATTTTGCCTGTCTAGGCCAGTAGATAACTATATTTCTGTTATATATGCTTTAGAGCTATCTGAATTATTCTGTTATTACAGATAAAGGTGACAGTAAGATTGATTTGGGAATGTGAATTGAAGTGTGTTTGGAAGTTGGGGTACACGCTAACTTTTTTCTCTGTCTTTCTCTTTTTGCTCTCTCTCAGCAAATCAAGACTCCACATTAATTCAACCCAAATGAACCTGTTAAGATAAAATATCTCTGAGAAGCATTTAAAAACATAATTCTTGCAAAATGAGTATGTGACTTTATTTAAAAAAACAAAGTACTAGTCAAAAGGTGAAAGAATTATGTTACATGATTATGAAGGAAAAAGGCTATTTAAGAAATAGCTGAAATGGCAATTCTTTTTAAATTGCCATGTGGATGTTTTTTAAAATGCAGTGAGAAGGGTAACTTTTCTTTAATGCTTTTTCATTAGACTGTGCTCTTGAGCAAAAGGAAAGAAATATATTTGTAGAGCAAATCATTTTATGGTAGATTTCCCTGCTCCTGAACGAATTCCCACAACTTATCCATTTTAACAGTACATAATGGTAATTGTTCTAGCCATGACATTCCATCTACTGTGAAAAAATGTCAAAGTTATGTTCACGACATACTAGAAACAATTTACCACTACATTAATAACATATATTTCAAAGGATAAGCAATCCTGTGAATGGGGATCAGGAGGGGGAAAAACCCAAACCTTGACTTTGTTTTAAAAGGAATCATAGGGCCTGAGCCATTAAATTCAGTGAAAAGATTCCCATTGATTTCACTGAGCTTTGGATCAGACACAGTGTGTATAAACACTGTAACTTGTTTTGCTGTCCTCAGCAAAGAACACTTAATAATGTACAAAACTAACAAAAATCTGCTTTCTCTCCACTATTGGTGATTTCTGTGGTAAATCACCACAAAATGGTTCTTCTGACCCTCCATGCTCTAGGAATACAAGTTAAAAGGGAAAGTTTAAAAAAGTTAAATGCTGCCAGACAGAAATACAAGCAGTAATCCCACTGAAATCAGTTCTTATCTCAATTAGTAGCCAGTTTGTTCAAGCATTAACAGCCTCAGGCCAGCTTAATAAACCAGTTCCTAACTGCTGGTAATGACAGATTTCTCAGGGACTATTACTTAATTAACAATAATTTGAAAGGGCAGTTCAGCTAAAATGATGCATTTATTTAGTGGTATATCTGAGCAATATCAAATTAAAAGTATTTGTAGACTGGTAGCATTTACTTTTGTCTTTTGGTTTCCATATGATGTGTGCATGTTTAGATACACTAAGTGTGTGTGTGTGTGTGTGTTTGTTTTTGGGCTATTTCTGCTTTCTTGAATGTGAGGCCATAACAATGATAGTTTGTTCCCACTGGGTAGTTTGCACAATGCTTAATCATCACAATATGCCTTTTTTGTGTATTATGATTTTAATTGGAAATGCTAACTTGATTAAAAAATAAGGCCCACCCTTTTCATCCTCTCTGCACCAGAATGAGCCAACTGTTTCCCCCAAGACATGCATTATTCATTTCCACCCACCTCAACATAAAATGTTTGCTATTGTTCCTACTGTTCACCCATCAGCGTCTTCCTGGTGAATGGCTTCTGTACATCTCACCTCATGGATTACAAGATTCATTCAGATACTAATGCTTCTGCAGAGAGGGAGGGAAAATCTTCAGACTAGTGCTACTCTGATTGGTTTGTGATGATGTCTTCTGCCTGAAAGTTGCTGGACTCTAAAATACAAATGAAACTTTCTTCTTTAGAGATGGGTTGTGTTACAGAGAGGGAAGAGCTGCTGCGGTGCCTATCATACACACTGAAATGCACAAGAATCAGGCAATGTATAAACTGAACTGCAGCAGTAAGTGACAAGACAACAGGAAAAATGCAAACATAGTGATATTTTTACAAGAAAAAGGAAAGTATATTATAATTTTTTTCCTGTGCTATTCATAATGGATTTGTTTCTTCTCACTGAATAAAATAAATAGATACCAATCCTATATTGTTTAACAAATTATTAGGCAACTGCACAATATAGTGATTGGTAGCTGTATAAAGGGTTTAGGAATAATTTTATTATTTGTTATTCAAAGTTTCTATAACCAGCTCTTAATTTTAAAATATTACATTGCTTAAAATGACAAATACATGAAAACATGTATGTGATTTGCAAAACACGTAATTAAAAAGTTGATTTGTAAAATGGGTATTAAGTACTACAAATTTATGTTTGTGCTTTCAGATAATTCTTGTTCAAAGGACTAATCTGCATGTCTCAGCTATGTCTAGCCAATGTTTATACTTGGAAGTAGATTAGGATGGCACTTGTACAGAACATTGACTTCTACGGTAGATTAAGATTGATTGCAATGACACAGAATTTCTCCTCTATTTCCTTTGAGTTTAAAGATTTCTTTAGTTCACAACATCAAGGGCATCCTTCTAAATAGATATCTGTGTAGTATTTTATTTTAGAACATGCTATATTAATCAGATTGATATGGTGGTGTGTCAGAAACAGCACATGTTGTTTTCAAATGTGCCTTGTGGCAAAACAAGTGAGGGATATATAACAACATATGTATTTATTTGAAGAGAAAGAAGAGATACAATGAATGAAGCTCTGTTATGCTAAGTGATGAACAGACACTACATCTGTTCTTGAAACACTGAATGAATGTTACAACAGAAATCAAAAGTTTTATTCTTCTTGACATATATTTTTTTTCTAATTCATAATGCTTTCTTCTCTTAGATTAATTCAGTGCTTCTGCTGTGTAGCAAAATGTTTATAAATTATCACTACACTGAGATTCCTGATGTTTGGATTTTCATTAAAGGAAAACTCTCCTGTTTTTTAACAAAGGCTTTAGAGTTCATTAAATGTGTGTTAAAAATATTCAAAAATTATACATGCCAACTAAGGATTATCACTGGAGGTTCCTAGCTTTCTCTTGCAGGGAATAGCTCTTACCTTGTATCCTGGCCATGTCCATCTGGCAGGACAAAAGACAAAGAGCCTTACTGGCCCCTGTCTTGTGCACCTGCTAACTTTTGGCCACCTCTTCAGCTTCACAACAGGTCACACTCCACATATAAAACAGTGTCTGGCTGTTTCAGAGAGGAACTTTGAGAACTGATAAGCTCCTGGCTGTAGAGTCTTGATTATGGGCAGCAGATCAAAGTGATTCTTGGAATGGAAGGATTTTCACTGTGATTTTTACTAAAGAGCATAGTTATTCAGAGTCTCCACCCACTTTTGCCCCTGTGGTAACAAACCCATAGCCCTTTAAAGTCTGGGGAGAACCTCAGAACAGTTTGTACAGTCGTGGGAATGATGCAGCTTGGGCTTCCATGGGTGGCTCTATGACTCGTGCAAGCTCCTGCTGAACCAGCTGAACATTCAACACAGTCTCTGACCAAATGCCTGGAGCAGCTCACTAGTGCAAGAGGCAGTTTGGCGCAATGGGCTAAGCACAGGAAAAAAGTAAGGGACACCTATATTCCAGTCCCAATATTCGGTCTGATGGCCTTGGTCCCTTTATGCTTGGGAATGGCGCACTCTCCCATCTCTAGTATAACAAGCCACCACTCTTCTTATTTAAATCCCCTTTAAAAACACACCTCTTCAGTGATGCTTAAAATAACTAAGTCAATCATATTCACTGTCTTTATCTTCAGTATTTACCCATAAACCAGCAACAACCCTCTTTAATCATTTAAAATGTAATCATTTCTGAGGTTCATCACTTATTCATACATATACAATGCCTACTGTATTCATCCTTCTGCCTTATATGTCCTTTTAGTAAAGTATTTGTGTATGTGAGCTACATGTGCATTGGATTTGTCCTTCCTTTTATCTACAGATTATGTATATTCATGCACATATTTTCTAGGTAGAATGGACACATGCTTTACCACATCTTCCAGATTAGATTCTTTTTATGTTAACAGCAATGTTAGTCATGAAAAGAAACCCAATACCCTTAGATCTTTACAAACTGAAATCATTCTGACATTTAAAAAAAAATGGAGTCTTCCCTTAAATTGTATTTTGCTTGATGGCCCAAGAGCAGCAGGTAAGTCCTCTTCCTGAAAGATTTCTAGAAAGAAATGTTTGGGGCAGAAGAGGGGCAGGTGATGAACGGAATGCCTTTTGACAAATGATACTAGGCACTTCTATCGAACCTTCCATCCCAAAGGATTTCAAAGTGTTTGAAACGGTATACAAACCAAATTTTCACAAGTGCCTTTAGTCTCTGCATGCCCAATTTTGTGCCTGCAATCATTTGTAGGCACAATTTTGTTGGCACAATTGTGGACCCAAGTGATAGTGTTCAGATATTTAACTCTCTAATCTGCATTTACAAATATCATTTACACCTGCAAAACTTGTAGTTACATGTTTAAATTCTGTCATTTGCCACTGCATATTTGCAATGAAATTGATTGTGAGTCAAACCTAGATGACTTTATTCACCTGATTATTCCTATTGAAGTCAATTGGACTACACAAATGAATAATACAAGCAAGATTTTTCCCCAAAGGTACAAAATCAGAGGTCAGGTTGAAGCCCTTTTTGAAAATGTGATCTTATATGTATAAGAATCACTTCACCCAGTACTAAATCAGAGACACCTCTAAGGTTAAGTGCGGTAGATATTTTACAATGCAGAGCAACATTATACCGCTATCTAGGCCAGATAGTGTAGAAAAATATCATCTCATAATCATTCGAAACAGCAGGTGGATTTAAGTAGACAGACTAATTAACCAATCTAGTAGATAGGATGCCAAACCTAATACCTTTACTCTTGCAAAAAGTGGCAAGGATTCTTTAGAGAGCACAAACAGACAAGATATCAGTATTACATCTTATCTGAATGATGCCAAAAAGGAATTCCTCATTATATCTTATGATGTTGTAAAGCCAGTTGTGACTGAGTCACTTGCTTTGTTTATTGGAAATAGATTGTACTTAATAGAATGGCCAGCTAATTGTTTTCACTGGATATGTGCAAAATGAACCTGCGCTGTGAGGCAGAACATGAGAAAGATTTTGTTTTGTTTTTTCTTGTGTTTTCATACCAGGGATTTGAAAGGCAACATAAAGGTAGGCTTACTTGCATATAGTTGTGAGGAGTAGTGCATGGTTAGCAGTTTTATCTCAGTCTTTAATAAGGTATTAATCAGCACATGCAGAAGCAGAAACCGTTTCTGAATAAATACTGCATCTCTGCACTAAAGATGGCCATTTTGTTGATTTAATGTGATAACTCACTGAGGGTAGACAGATTACAGCATGGTATGTATCACAATGAGCCATACAGTAGAATCACTTAGGGGTATGACCCATTAGATGAAGTGATAATCCTAAAGAATGGTATTTAAGCATATTTATACTGTTGAGCTGATTTACCAAGTCACTGAACTATATTGTTATCATGTGAAAAGGGAACCTCTTGGGCAGTCAACACACAGATCAACTGCATGCTTGCATTTCAGCCTTAACCATAAAGTGCAGCAATTACAAATAACAAACTTCTATTCACCAGTTCACCTGAGGAAAGGTTTTTTTTGTTTTTTTTTTTGGAAAGGCCAGTAAAATATCAGTTTTTCTTCATTATTATTACTAATCATGGTAAAGAGTGTGCAAGCTGGTTGTTTTTTGTCTATCCTCATAAATGTTAACCACATTTGGCAAGGATAATTCATTCTTTATGCAAACCTGATAGGTTCTCAGGTAAACCAATACAATAAAAACAACTCTTAACAAATATGGATTCAGCATAACCAAAGCGGAAAACTAACAGATGTCTGAGGAAAGACTAAATAAAATCTGTAGTAAAGCTATTAATGAAAGGGAGTGAAGACTATTAGAATCGTGGGGTTTCAATATGATGAGAGTCTCTAACTTAATGTCTATACAGTCTCAAATAAATCCCCCTTTCCCTTCATTTTTTACATCTTCTTTTGGTAGGATTCCATCTGGGTCAAATTAGAAGTCCATTCTATTTCCACTTTGAAAGCACCGTCCTTCCAATTTCTTGATATAATCCTTTTTGCCACCATTAATCTTAGCTAATCTGTATCCAAGTATCTTTTGTCAAAATTTCTTTCACTTCTGAACTACCTTTTCCTAAGTGTGCTGAGAGGGAAAGAGAGCACTTACTTTGATGCATCAGTTATTGACAACTTCCAAAGGCAGGATACCATACTTAACAGATCAGTGACCTTGTCTGGTAGGAGAACTCCTATGTTCCTTAAAGGTACAATACCTGTGAGTAGAAAAAAAATTTAAAAGGCAAAATTATAAGGAAGAAAAAATTAGTGAACAAAGCATAAATATAGCAGCTTTAAAAGAAGCATTTTTTTTGCCGCAGTGGATATGCAGATGGGCTCGCAAGGAAGATACACTGGAGAGAACTATAGTGAGTAAGAATGTATTTCATAGAATCGTAGGACTGGAGGGGACTGCAATAAGTCATCTAGTCCAGTTCCCAGTTTTGCTTTTCTTTAAGTCTTCCTGTATTTTCTTGGCTAAGTTGTTTTTGTAGAAATTGTAAGATATCCATAACCCTCCATATTTGTGCTGTTCTGGTCAGTTCTTCTGACAGTGCCGCACTTCCAGTTACTTTTCAGATGTTATATGGGGGGAAAACATTAAAGATGTGGGATTTAGGCCTGGCCAGTACTTGGGGTTACCCTCGAGTGAGCCAATGGTAGCCAACAACTGAGGTAACTGCACTGAGCAAGTCCCAAGCATAGATAAAGAAAGCCATGCTTTGTACTGATTGAATTCATTCCCCTTTCAAGTCCACATTGGGGTTTGCACTGATATATATTAACCAATTGCTAGCCATCAGTGGCTGAATTCCTAGTATATACAAGGCCCGAGACATTAGAAGGCTATGAAGTGTCTCAAGTCTGTCATGAGCATAATAACAATTATTTACATGTAGATAGTATATGTCATCCTGACAGACTATTAACAAAAAACAGATATATTCAAATGCAGCCATCTTTCAGATGGAAGGCAGCAACCAACTAGGTCACACCAAACTGCACAACAGTTTTCACCAAGAATACTGTAGCAAACTCCTATTCCGAGCACACAGATCCTAGGGTTCTGAAGTCTCTTCTGAAAGACCCACATATAATAAACTGCATGAATTCAGTTTTCCCAAAAGTGATGGAGGCCCAAGTCAACCTCAATATTATTTATTACTATAAATAGCAAAGACTGGTGTGCCTTAAAGAAATCCAGATGGATGAACTTGAAAATAAGTCAGCTATAGGAATATTGCATATTGTGGGTGGTTTGTGAAGCTGGGAATGGAGTCCCAACACCAAATTATGAAAGACAATAAGAATGGACAATGGCATCCTCTTCTTAAAGTGTATTATTGGTATATGTCACATTCAGGGAGGCCAATTAGATAGTACCACACACACTTCCTGTGGCGATTGTAACAATTGGGTCTGAGGAACAAAATCTAGAGGTTGATGTGAAAATCGTCTCAGACTGTTTTTTTCAAGGTTTAGGAATGTTACTTTTGCTGTATTAGAACAGTTCTGGGACAAATGAGGTCAGTATGTCTTTATTCCTTGTTGCTTTATTCTTTTAGCCTGAAAGATTGCTGTGAAGGCCATGCACTCATATTTCTTATTCCCAGAGGCACTTTGAAGCTTGGAGATAAGAACGAGGTAGATAGCTCTGTAGCACCTCAGATAGTTATACATACTGTAAGACTCTATTTCTTGCGCTGGTTTGATTTCATAGACAGCAGCCTGAAGTTGGCTCAAAAGGTTCTTCATCTTGTTGGTTAATAGTATTTCTTCATGCTTGGTATTGGAGTCGAGGCAATCAGCAAGGTCAGGGCCAGATAATATAGCTGTCAGTGTTGGCCTGCAATATAAATGTCAGATCCAAGAAAGTTTCAATTAGGATGAGGGTTTCCAAATCCTGCAATACTGATAGCCACACGGGCAGCTACCCTGTAGCTTGGTGGCCATATCTGTCCTACTTTATAGGACATGTTTTAATAAAAGAAATTAATACATGCACATGACTGTATATTTAATAAATGTATCTTGCTAGATGGCTAGAAAATGCTTGTTGTTTGGAACAAAAATTTGCTGGTGATCATCTTTGTCTTCACCCTGCAGCTGTTCGGAGATGGTGGCTTTGGGTCAATTTTTAGGATATTACATTTATCCTTGGACTGGATTTTTGGCATACTGGGATTAGGAGCATACTATGTATTTTATAAAACCCACCTTTTACGATTAACGTATGTTTTTCAAATCCATACGTTCTCACTCTCACCTGGAGTTTTGAGTTTGTGTCATATGCGCACCAAAATGCCACTGGGAATATCAAGCTAACTGGCAACACTTAATGGTTTTGTAATGAAACTAAAAAGTTTTCTCACCTCCAACAGACCCCCGTCCCCCCTTCTTTCTGATCTCCTCTGAACACCTCCAACCCAATCTTCTCATATTTTTGCTGGCAGCCAGGCAGCCTGCTCTTCATGTCTATTGTTTGCAGATAAGCTGACAGGTATAGCCTCCAATCTCTGTGGCACTTTCTGGGGAACAGGCTGCCTGCTCATCCCTCCATTCAGCAGCAGTGGAACAAGAAAGACTCCATCTCTCACTGTTGGGTGGAGCTTTACCACATTCTGGACCTGAAGCATCCACAATACAATTCCTGATAAATAGGGGGAATGCTTCAGTTACCTTAGTTACCATGCAGTGTAGGCTGGGACATCTCAAATTCAAGGCACTATCCATTTGTGGAACTGGAGCTGTTTTTAAATACACTACTGCTGAATGAGGGAGCAGGCAAGTCACCTGTTCAAAACCCAGCAGATGTTTGTAGCTGTAGAAAACAGGTTATAATTGATCTCACAGCAAATGAAGGAGCTGGACATCTGACTGAGCCCCAAATACGTTAAGAGGGGAAGGGAGATCACAGGCTGCTAGGTTTCTCCCTACACAGAAGAGTTCAGCACGCAAAAGGTCCTGGGTCAGCTGAAGAAAGAAGGTGGGGGTCATGCTGAGGGGAGAAGGGATGCTTGAGTGGGTCCTCATCAAAATTTACACAGACCTCTAGTCTAGTGTTATAAAGCTCTAGATCAGGTTCACGTTCACAAAACATCTCTTGGTGGTGGCTTGCCAATCTGAGCAAGAGGTTTGTGGGAACCCATCATGAAACCTGGATTTACCTAATTTTCAAATTTATTCTGAAGTCTTGCACTGCCTTAATTATAGGGGCATTGTTTTATTTATATTTATGGGGTTTTCAAATATACTCAGCATTGGCCTAACTCTGCTCCCATTGGTATTGACTTTAGAGGAAGCATTTCAGCCAGCACTGAGCAGTTTTGAAACGCCCATCTTTATTTATTATAGCATGTCATTGTCAATTAGCTCTCATTTAGTGAAAACTTTGGAGTAGATCCTCAGCTGGTGTAAATCATTGGCATACTTCCATTTGGAAATGTTTACCTTGTGATTGTTTGTAAATTTCCTTCTTGGTATGTTTATGGTCCTGTAAGCATTCTACTGGGATTTATATGATGGGACTCCCTCTGTCATTCTGCAGGAGTTCTTCATTCTGCAGGCATTCCATAGTTTTGAAGGACTTCAAATCTTGAGTAAAATGAGTTCCCTGATGTGTCCCAAGAGAGATGGTTGACTGGTCTGTGGATGTAACTTTGTGACATTGCTCCGTATTCTGAGTTAATGCTTACGCACCATATGGTGCATTGTCAAGTTTCATTGTATTTATCCAGATCTTAATAAAAAGAAAAAAAGGGGGAAGGGGGAGAAAGAGAAAAGCACATTTTCAGACCCAGTCTATTTCCCAAACTAACAAATGTCTGGGGAATTTGTTTTTTAATGTAAATTTGCACAATATGTAGCAATAATCCCCAACAGTAGCATTATGCTAGAACAGGGATCAGCGCAAGCAACTCTGAAAACACCCCACCTTCCTTTTGGTAATGATGAGCATGGGGTGCAGCCATTTATTCCCTTGTTCAGTAGGAGGCTAGTACATAAGTATTACAAGACAGCATTATGAACAACTAAGGGGACAGTACGACTGGAAAGTAAGCTGGGAAAGAATAAAAAAGTAATCCATTTACTGGAGACAAGTAGTCACCCCTCACCCTGTGTTTTAAATATCACAAGAAATTCAAGGAACAAAATAAACAGCTCACTTAGAGCACATTTTGCACTCAAGTTTAATTTCTTCCTACTGTGTTCATTACCAAGCTGTTTGGTTTCTTTAGGCAGGATGGTGGGTGGGGGGGGGCCTTTAAAAAGAATCATTACACATGGAAATCAATTTCCACTAATGTAGTCTTAATACAGGATAAGTGCTACTGAAAACCATTTCTGCATGTATATGTAAAAAAATCAAATGTATGTGTGTGTGTGTGTGTCTATTTATTCCTAGAGAGAGAGAGATTATAAATGTATCCCTCTTCCCCCACCTTTTCTGTGTCGCTTGTCTTTTAAGGCCTCCATTCTGCAAACAAATTACCTTGCGTCACCCTGTGCCCACTGAAGTCAGGAGGGCTCTGTACAGGTGCAGGGGTCAACCCACCCAGATCCAGCTAAAAGATTTTATGCATGTGAGTAATCCCATTGCCTTTGATGAGCTCACCCCCAATGCATTCATTGACCTTACTCACATGCATAAAGTTAAGAAGTGTGTAAATCTTTCCAGGATTTGGGCTTTAGCTAATGAGATCTTGGTGCACTGAATCTTCATATGTTCATGTTTGTAAAGTGCCTAACACAATGCACCTAGCCCTGACTGGGTGCCAATATCATTCTATAATACAAACCATATTTTTATTCTTTCTTTGGAAGTACCATTGTCTGCGGAAATAACATAAGAAGTGGTTCATGTATAAGACCAGTGACAAGTTTGTTCCTACAGATATTTCTCTCCCTTTTAACCTTAGCCTGAAACAGATATTGAATAAGCAGTAGTTTAACTAAAGCATAAATGTAAATTTTTAAAAGATGGGAGTTTTACATCAGCTCCTACATAGAACACACATTAATATTCAGTTGTAGAATGTGAGTTAAGAGTTATTTCAAACATGGTGGAGAATGCATAATTGTGCCCCTTTATATGGAATGACTAAAGAGTTGTGGACCACCAGTTCCACAAGGTTCAAAAAGGGCTTCACGGGTCCTAATGATGCCAAAAGCCATATTTGTAACTGTTTGATAAAAATAATAAAAAGACTTTCCCACAATGTGTCTGAGGCAGGAGTAGGAGAAGGAGGTAGCCTAGATAACTAGGTAGCCTAGATAGCCAGATAGCCATCACAAAAAGACAAGCAAAAAAGGAGTTCATGTCGAGCACTTTGGGTCAGAGATCTAAGCTGTTCTGATGTAGCCAAGGTGTTACCATGGGGGTGTCAGATGTGGATAACAAATTGGGTTCTTAGACACACTTTTAAATTCCATCATTTATTTCTAAATTGAAAAATAATATACTCTCTGAGGTAGGGTTACCACCTTTGAAATGCAAAACAAAAACTTCCCTCCCACCCCCAAAAGGGCAAGCCCACCACAAACCCAACCCCCAGTTACATGTCAACTCCACAAACCCACCCCTCTTCAACAGCCACTTATGGTATCTAGATAACACATACAGATAAGATAGATAACATTGCACGTCTCTTCACTCTCCAGTGACTCAAACCCTCTCTCACATGCACCTGCAGTTCGCTTGCATGTTCGTGGGCAGACAGCTGCTGTATTTTCAACAGTTTTGATCTGTTATTGCCTAAACTGTGGAAGTGGGAACACTGCAGCATCTTTAGCTGGACACAGAAACTTTTAACATTAGATATCCCAGTGTAGTGTGATAACAATGCCAGATTAAATTATTTTTCTGGCACCTGGCAAATCCATTTAAAAAAACAAAAAACAGAAAAACACCAAGCCAGTCAGTAACCTTCCTCTGAGCCAAATCCTGCTCATGCAAACAGTCTCACTGGCTTTAATGAGGCTCTCCACATGAGTAAAGAAAGCAGGATTTCACCCTTTATTCGGTTTCTAAATTTTTTAAGTAGCAAAATCCTAACTAGTCCAGTGTCATTTTCTGTTATATACTCCATGTGGAAAGCAGAATAGCTATCATTTCCATCTTTTCAGATGTTTAAGCCTCTTGAAAACTCTTACATGAGTCCATAAAACAATTTGCATTAAGGGAAGGGAATATTAAGGACCTTACTACATGAGTAATTTCACTGATTTTACTCAAGCTACTCACATAGTAAGGTACTACTTAGCGTGAGACTGGATGGCATTTGATCCTAAAGTTGTGTTGTCAGTCACTGACATATCAGACATTTTAAAAAAACAACCTTAGGTACACGTGCGCTAGATTTCATAATGTTCTGTAGTCCTCCCTGTAACCTGACAAACAATATTATAGAAGTGCCTTTCACAGCACCAGAGTTAAGGAATTGGTTTTGCACTTAAAGCAGGGATTCAATTACTTTGCTATATATGAAGAATATAGTATATCCTCCCCAAAATTACACTTGCTCTTTGGGCACAAATAATTCTTTTGAAAATTTACAAGGAAATCCAATAATTTGAGTTAAAATTACTTTAGGTGATAAATTTCTTAAAAGATAATATTTTTAAAGTCTATGTTTTTGTCCCAAATGATCTTAGTAATGGAATAGTACAAACTTTGCATATAGTTAAAGTCATTAAAATCTAGTGTGTAGGCTACGTTGAAATTTGTTTTATTTAAGGATTAGTGATCATCACTTACCATTTTTCTTCATAGCTGAAATTTTCTCCTTCAGTAGAGGCTGACAGGTAATTTTTCTTCTACAGAGAATTCTAAGAACTTCCCTCTTTAAAAATGCCTGCCATCGCCCATTGTTCTCAATGAGATTGGAGCTACAGCTGCCCTTCATAAAGGTGCCATGTTTCAAAATGGCTACTGCCTCCCATTGTTCCCAGGAAGAGTGAAGTCAAACTACCCTCAGCTAAGATGGTGATGAAAGCATAGAGAGCCACTGGTTCAGTGGAAGGTGCCTTGAGGAAAAAGAATAGGGAAAAAAAAACCTGTGTCTTTAAAAATCAGGTTAATTTAATCTGGAACTACAATCATGTATGTACTAATCATAATTATAGGTTTATTCTCCAGCATCACTACAGGGCAGAGCCAACGTCATTTGGGTACCTTACCATGCATTTCTGTACCCTAACGTTTAGATTTCTTTTAAGTAACTTGTAATTATCCCCAAAATGAAGCATTAAAACTAGACGAAATTCAAACATCCCTATAATGTTGTTACTTGTGCAGTACCCTACCTCACTCACTGTGCATCTTCACCAAATTCACTAAGAGCTTGATCCAAACTCAAGTTAATTCAATGGAAAGGTTGCCCTATATGTAGCATGATGTAAATAGTTAGCTATGTGATTGTTAATTAATTATTTTAAAATACTAAAAAATGAAAAACAAAACATTCCAATATGCTGCACAGGCAATACATTTCCAAAGACATATCATCATATCATTCATAATATAAAACTAGGAGACTCAAAAGCACCTCTTCTCAGTGGTGCGTATTTTGTTGCCAAATTTCAACATTCTAATAGAGCCATCTTGTTGCTAGCACTGGTATTAAAAAAAAATAGTAAGAAAGCTGTTGGCCAAATATATTCTTTCTTACGCTTACTTTTAACCTTAGCCTGATTTGATCACAAGTAGATGCATGATCACAATGAGACAGAGTCAATAGAGTGCCATATGCCCTAATGGCGTTACATAATAGCTGAAATGTTCTTGCTTACATTAAATAATAATTAATAATAATTCATGCAGACACTAAGAGTGGAAAATTTCAGCCAAATTTGCAAAGTTTGGGAAAGTTGCAAGCTATTGAAAAGCCTGGGGTTAGAATGGGAAAGCTTACACAACTGAATGCTCTAGTCTGCCCACAGTGGGAATACATAACATTTAGAAACACATTCCACGTAGTCAAGACATTAATTTACATATATTCTGCCTAATGGCAAAATTTCTGATGATGGTATTACCATCATGAAAGGGATTTTGACTGTATCATAAATGTTCTCTGTGATATGGCTGTTGGGGACCATAGAAAATGCATGTTCTGTGGAGATGCACATTTTCAAAAGGAGTTTCTAATGGAAATTGAAGGCAAAGCCCAATGATGTTCAAATGAAAAGCAGTATTAGTACAGAAAGCATGGCAGCATGAATTTCACTGCTTCCCCCTTTCATTTTCCTGTTGCTTTCTGCTGGTACACATATAGGCAGATATAGGGGAAGGATTACTGTGATCAGATTCCCTGCACTAATCCCCCATAGCTGCTTCAGCTTCAGCCATATGATGTTATGTAACTGGTACTACTTCGGCTGACTGCAAACAACCCTTGCCAGGTGTACATAGTGCTAGGAGGAAACTGGCAGTGTTGGATTTGGATGGTTTGATGTTTTCTGAGATTACCTACAAACAAAATTCTAATTATAATGGGAATCTGTTCAGTATGTCAGGGCAATAATGTATGATTTGTGTTCTTTATAGCTATAAACATACCTGATTTGTGCTGATGTGCAGTAAATGGGATCACAGGCAAGTAAAATTTCAAGCAGAAACTTTGATGACTCATACTCCAGGTTCCCTGCTCATTATGGGTAGTAGATGAGTTCTTATGAACACTGGGGCAGGGCTGTGCCATGTACACAAAATATAATTCTTAAACAACAACTTCCTTTTGTAGAGAATCCCCCACTGGATCTTAAAATCTTCAAAGGGACTTTCTCTTTCAATGGGCCTTATCAATATCAACTCTCACAAAACCCTTAGATTGAATAGTATTGTGCTATCTGTGCCCAACTAAGGGTATGTCCATACTTACGGCCGGGTCGACGGGTAGCGTTCGACTTCTCGGCGTTCGAACTATCGCGTCTAATCTAGACGCGATAGTTCGAACTCCGAACGCGCTCCCGTCGACTCCGGAACTCCACCACCGCGAACGGCGGTGGCGGAGTCGACGGGGGAGCCGCAGACTTCGATCCCGCGGCGTCTGGACAGGTAAGAAGTTCGAAATAAGGTAGTTCGACTTCAGCTACGCTATTTGCGTAGCTGAAGTCGCGTACCTTAGTTCGACCCCCCACCCTAGTGTAGACCAGGCCTTAGGGTCGCAGGAGTCAGACAGATTTACCCCATACACATAAAATGAAGTAGACTGGAGCCACCTGACTTCCCAAGCCACAGATGAGTACTGCATGTTGGGATCAGGGGTTCCCATGGGCCACAGCATCTTATTAGAAACTAGGCAACTGAAGCAACATTGTAGAATTCTCTGGGCCATATATGTACTGCAAGCTGCACTTCAGCTGCCTCTCGCATAGAGTTCCCATCTTCTCTATATCATAGTAGGCATATGCACACTATTTTGGCCCTTTTGAGGTATGGTTCCTAGAAGGGGCCTATTGTATTTGGACCCAGCACAGAAGGAGCAAGACACAGAGGGAGCTTATAGAAACACAGCTTGTTTGCTGTGCTTGCTTTATTTTTCTGACAGCAAAACTGAAACAAACATTAAAGTGAGGCTTTGCACTGGGGAGTGGAAAGTGCTCAAACATTTAAAAGGACAGGACATCATATTACATTCCTCCACACTACTTTAAAAAACTTTACAAAAGCATAGACATTGTCATTTATATGGCTAACATTAGACACTGTATAACCTAACTATAAATTGAGGGGTGGTCTACCACAGACTCTTAAATTGCAAGGGATCATTCTGACCTGGAATAGCAGCTGACTAACTAAACAATCTATCAGTTCAGGTGCACAACTGGTTTTCACACTCTCTTGGGATAATATGGCGATGTGTGTGGGTGGGGAGGGGGGTGGAACAATCTGTGGTAAGGAATCAACTAGATCTAGTATGGAATCAACTGGATTTGATATCAAAGTTTCTCTCAACAAGTCATCGAAATTAGGAGTTGTCATGGAAAGAGGTTCGATCAGAGGAACAGAGACCTAGTGGAACATCCCTGGACTCCAGTAATAGTTGAGGCTGCAACTGGTACATATTTCATTTCCATAAAATACCATCAGATGTTTTGTTTGAGGTAAAACTAAGTCCCTTGCATTTTACAAGTTCTCCAAGTACCCCTTTCACTCCAGAACTGTAGTTAGGAGTCCACACTAAGTTTCTGACTTAAAAAGAATGATGCTAAGTCTCACATCATTGTTTAGTTTGCATAGCTTGAGATTTGGCTACATGTGAGGCAACATCAGGACATAACAGATCCCTACAGGTACACAAAGATCATGTAAAGAAAAGCATTGTAGGTGACTCCTGGGTACTAGCATGTCGTATGTTCCTGTAAACAAGCAAGAAATTGTCTAATTTCTGCTGATGACTCAAAATAGATGTGTTAGCTCTTAAGGTATGCTTAAGTGTTAGTACAAAGCATTCCACTGGTCTGTTTGTAGCAGGGTGTTATGGAGCAGAGCATATGTGCTGAATTTCATTTGAAGCTAGGTACTTATGAAATTCTTTAGAACAGAAATGAGGTCCATTGTCCTTCATCAACTGTAATGATAAACCAAATTGCTAAATAAGGTGCGAAGATGTCCAATCATCTTGGTAGCTGTAGAAGATGTTATTCTGAAAACTTCTGGCCATTTCAATTGGGCATTGACTACAACCAACATCATATAACCTTCTAAAGGTCTGGCAAAGGCCATGTGAATACCTGTGCAAGGAGTCTGCGGCCACAACCAAGGATGTAGACCAGCGGGGCCAAGATCATGTTGAATTTCCTGACACATAGTCCTCCCAATATCTTTGTGGCTCCCCAGCCACCACACATGACTCCAGGCTTTGGTCTTCATATGTACAATACTTGACCTTCGTGAAGAGCTTCCAAAACTTGAGATTGAACTGATTTCAGAATGATCACTCTCATTCCCCATAAGATGCAACCATGTTTCACAGATATTTCACGTTGATGTGACAGGAATTGTGTAAACTGGGGATCCAACACAGTAACGTGTAGTACCTCCCCCTTCACAACAGAAAGCATATTATCCTTAGCAAGTTCTTTGTTGATATCCGTGCTAGTGATGGGTAACTTATCCATTAAACTGAGATAGAACACTTCATCTGAAGTTTCGTTGGGTTGAAGGGAGCTTGGACATGGCAGGCACGACAGCCCATCAGCATTGCTGTGCTGAGTCCGTTTATGAAATTGAATAGCATAGGAATGAGCTGAAAATAGTAATGCCCATCACTGCACACAAGCAGCACCTAATGACAGAATTCCATGTTTCCATCCAAAAACAGAAAGTAATGGGTGATGACATACAGATAGGTCTGGAACTTCCAGATTCTGAAGATAATGCTGAAAGCTTTTCGCTCTATTTGTGCATAGCTGTTCTCAGGCTTAGTGAGTGTTCATGATGCAAAGGCAGTTGGTTTCTTCATATCATTAGGGAAAATGTAGGAAAGAACTGCATCCACTCCATATGATGAGTCATTACAAGTCAATTGCAGTGGTAGCTAATCATCAAAGTGCATAAGAATTTTGACTGATTATGAATTTTGACTGATGACAGCAGTTTCTTTGCTTATTTACCATAAATGAACACACAGACTCATTAGTCTATTTCTATTTTTACTTTGCTTATAATAGTTCAAGTAAAGGTCAATACTGGTGCCAGATTAAGCAGAAATTTACCATGGTAGTTAAATAGTCTTCAGAATGAACATAACTTTTGAGGATGATCCTCTTGATCCTTTTGTATAACAAGGATCATGTTCAAATAGCATTTAACTACATTCAGTCCCTTCAGGATCTCATCCATCACTTTCTGGAACAGGGCAGGTACCAGTGTGATACCAAAAGACACCCTGTTGTAACAAAATAAGCCTTTTTGTGTGTTGATTGTGAGATATTTGCAAGATGCCAGATCATCTCCATTTGCAGGTATGCATTGAGCAAATCCAATGTACTGAAACATTTTCATTCACTAAGAGTAACAAACAAATCTTCAGTATAAGCTAGTGGACGTTGGTCTGCCCAAAAAACTGGGTTCAGAGTCACTTTGAAATCTCCACAAATTCAAACAGAGCCATCCTTCTTGATCACTGGTACAATGGGTATAGCCCACTCATTGTGTGTGAAACCAGTGACAAGACTCCAATATTCATTAAATGGTCCAAATCAACTTCCACCAGAGGCTTCAGAGCATAAGGCACAACTCTGGGCTTTCAATAGTTTGGCTGGCTGTCAGACTGAACAGTGAGCTTCACTGACACATTGCTCATCTGTCCAAGCTCTTTTTCAAAAACTTTGGAGTGTAGGTCCAGTGTTTTTCAAAGATTTTCAGGTGCTTTCGTGACTGCCTTGATCTTCGTCCAGTTCACCTTGAGCTTCTCAAGCCAAGATCTGCCAAATAATAGTAGATACTTCCCTTCAATCACATACAAAGATAACACAACTGATTATCCATCTAATTGAACTTTCACCTGGAGTATCCCTTTTGGGACCTACTTTCCCCCAGTATAAGTCTTCAAAATTGTGGAGGTGGACAAAGTCTGGTGATAGTAGATGCAGAAATCAGTGAAACAGTAGGTCCAGTATCAAGCTCCATTCTTATAGGAACTCCTTCAACCAACGTTGTGACCCAGATGCCATCTCTGACTCCAGCTTCTGGTAACACATGTAGTGTTAGATCTTGGTCAGTGTCAGTAGAACTCTTGTCTCTTTCCACATAATCAATTCCCACCTTCTGTCCTTTCTTAGGTTCATTCTTGGATGGACTGTTTCTCTATGTTTCTGGTTGCTGAACTGTGATACAAGTCACAATGATGTGCCCAGCAATCCTTCTAAGCATGCACAGTTTCTGCCAAATGGAAATTTCTTACATTCCCATGTTCCCCACTGTTGCTCATTCACAAGATGAACTTCTCGGTTCACACTAAATTCCAGAGAATCCTTCTCTGAGGGTTCCATTGCAACTGCTACATTAACTGCCTTATTGAATGTAAGTGCTAATACAGTCAATAACTTCTTCTGAACCTGGTCATTGCATAATCCAAAAAGCAATTGGTCACACAGGTCATCACTTAATGTTTGTCCAAATGACAATGCTCTGACAACTTCCTTAGAGCAGCAATGAACTGTGCTATCGACTCTCCACTTCTCTGATGTCACTGATGGAACCAATATCATTCTGCCATGGGGTAGGAGAAAATGTTCCTGCATTGCTGCAGTAATTGCAGCTTACATGGCAGTTCTGTGCACAGTAAGAGACAATAGATCATGCAGCAGTCCATATGCCTTTGGACCCATCACTGTCAATAAGGTTGAAACTCATCCATCAGAAATGGTTGTTTGCAGGTTACAAATTACTCAAAACATTCACTCATCTTTTGCAGTTTTTGTCGAATTCACCAACACACCCCACAAAAGTTGCCATTTCTCTACTCTCCTGTTGGACTCTGCACCTAGGGGATGTCTTCTCTGCCACAGAAAAACTGTTACTGCACTATCTGTGCTTGACCTGCCTCTTCTGGACCCATGTCAACTACAAATTTTTTTCTTTGCCTGTTCTTGGTTTCTCTCTGCTTGCTATAGACCCTCAGCGCAGACTAAACTGTTTGTCCGTTTGTCAACCAAGAAGGCTGCTTGATTTCCACTCACTGCTTTGTTTTCAGATACTCCAGGCAGCAGCCTATTCCTTTATTCTATTTTTAATTGCCTATTTTCCCATTCTCTAGCTGTCTGGTTCATATTGTCTCAGCAGCAAAAGCAGCAGTCTATCGCCTTGTGCCTATAGATGAACTTTTCCCCCTTTTTACAGTATTATTTGCTTACTTTCTCTTGTTTTTCAGGCAATGGGAGCAGTGGACATTCATGGGATAGAAATCTTCCATTGCCAAATATTATATTCAGACCCGGCAGAGAAGGAAATAGACACAGAGGGAACTGATAGAAACGCAGCTGTCTGCTGTTCTCACTTTATGCTTCTGGCAGCAAAACTGAAACTAACAGGAAAGTGAGGCTTTGCAGTGGGGTGAGGGGAAATGCTCCAATATTTAAAGGGACAGGACAATCCTGGGCCCAATTCTGACTTGAGTTACACAGGTGCAACTTCCATTGACTTTACAGTGAGTTGGATTCATTTAATTGGGGACAGAGTTTGGACCCAAGGGATTTATCATGCCAACATCAGTAACTGCCCTCCCTCTACAATTTATAAAGGCCCGTCTATTCTGTAAATCATTATGGCTATAATGTATTTATACCATTGAATATTTGTTGTATTTTGTGCCTTGTTTGTTGTACCTGTTATGCTTTAAGCTCCTCAGGGCATGGACTTATTTGTTTGCCACACTTCACATAATGTACAACAACATGCACATCAGTTGCTCTATATAAGGACACCTTTTCTATTATACCCCCTTAAAAGCCATGGTTATATTACAGCACTCCATTCTTGTAACTTCTTCATGTTGAAAATATCACATTATATTACTTTCCACTTAAAGAATTTTCTCTGCAGCTGTGCAAAATAATTTTTAATGATTTTTAATCCTTTGAAGGGTTTCAGTTAAGGGAATTTGACAGATATCTCCTGCCAGTTTTTATTTCAGGATGAAACAATTAAGTAGGCCTCAATGCCATAAATTTATAACATTAATGAAATTAAGTGTGTGTTAGTTAAGTGTCACAAGTGAAAAAACACTTGCTAAGGAGTTCATTTGTTCTGAGAGGGAGGGAAAGTAAAGTTCCCCAAAAGAACAGCAGAAATAGACCCACAGGATGTGCTGTGTATTTTGACAGAGTAACTCAAGTGCAAAGTCACTTAATTTAACCCAGAAAAACAGTAAAAGAAAAGATTGCAACAGTCAATGGCCTGGAGTGAGGTCACCAGCTAATCTGACTTCATGACAAGAAAAGATCCTAGACTGAGGAGAAAGTGTCCTCTGATGGAGGTCGCATTCCTCTGCCTAAAATGAGCCTTTTAGGCTTAAGAAGGAAAAATGTGTTAGCTCGCCTCGCTTACACATATCCCACAATAGCATGTGACAATCAGCATTCTGAAACCTTTTGTGGATTATATAATGATTAACTGACCATTCACATTCTAGAAATGTCACGTTAGAAGCAGCAATCAGCTCCTCAGAGAGAAAGCAACAGAGTGTAAAACCTGAATTCAAGCAACAGGGGTTTGAAAGAATTACAAATAATTAGAAAGAAATAATTTGCAGTTGCTAGAAATGAAATTCAAGGTTTGTAATATAGCCATCATATTTAAGGTGGTTTCTAGACAGAAAAAGAAAGTCACAGAGGTATTAGTTATCTATCATAATTTCCATCTTTTAAATGTTTTCATGGGGCTTCTGGTCATAAATATTTCTAAAGTGCAACCTGTTAACTCAAGCTGATCAATAATATACTGGAACCCTGCAGGTACTTAAGTTAGCAAAGCAGAGAACTCTTTCTTACTAACTATATCCCATTGGTGAGTGTGCAGTGCTACAACTAATAAATTAACAAGTCTTCCTTGTCTAGGACATGTATACCCTGGTATCAGAGTTTTATGTGGAGAATTGAATGTTTTACAACACAGTTGTCTTTTGTGAAAAAAGATGCTCCCTCTACATTGGCAAAAACATGAACTTCTTACTGTAGATTATCCTTAACTTTACAGGAGACCATCATTCTTAAAGCTGTCCGCTCCAGTCAAAGTCTCTCTTGGAAGTTTCAAAGGCCTACCTTTTTCTTCCTGAAAAACCCAAACTGTGATGTTTTGACTTTAAAAAAAAACCCTGGTAAACAGATGTGGACTTCAGATAGAATGAGCAATGCAAAGAACTGGCTTAGGCTTGGTGTGTCCTTATATTTTTGGGGACTGATGGACCTTACTACACTTGCACTGTCTGGGAGTGCCAGGCCACTCACCAAAAGCCAGGAAGATATCCTGTCGGACAAGCTGCTACTGCATCTGCGAATGAAGAGGAGCTGGGTATGGAACCAGTTTTTTGTTCTTGAAGAATACACTGGAACCGATCCTCTCTATGTTGGCAAGGTAAGAACCATGAAATCGGAGGGAGAGGGGAGATCAAACAGAGAGAGAGAAAGAGAGAGTGTGTGTGTGTGTGTGTGTGTGTGTGTGTGTGTGTGTGTGTGTGTGTGTGTGTGGCAAAACATGGGAAGTTTCCCCAAGTACCTGTTCTTCCCTTCCTGTGGCAATGAATTCATCCACAGCTAATTTATTTCAGCTCCTGAGTGCTTTTGACTGGTGTCACCTTGAACAGGGAAGAATGTCTGTTTCAAGAAGCTATCAATGTGTTTGCGTATTTCAGAAAGATCCACTCTAACAATTATCAGTTGTAATTGGGGTAGCTTTAGAAAATCTGCAACAGACTTTCTAGGGACCACTAAATTGTCAAGGCAAAGCAAGGTTATATTGACATATGAGGATTAGGGAAGAAAGAGAGGGCTTGTGATCATGCTTCTGTCTGTGATCAAATCTGGTGTTAAAGCTAAAATTTACACTCGAATAAGAATAACCAGTGGCTTGTGAAAAGCAAGACTTCAAATGATTTTCTGTTGACTTCTACGGTCTGAATCTCCTCTCATTTACACCAGCTTTACTATAATGTAATTCTATTGATTTAAATGCAGCTAATGCCTGATTTAGACCAGTGTGAGAGCAGGTCATTAAATTCAAAGACATTCGGCCTGATTCTCCATTAGCCTGCACCTTGTGTAGACTACTCCACTAGTACAAAGCCAGGGCAAAGCTGATGTAAAATGCTATCAAATCCAGTGGTGCAAGAGGCTACACAAAGTACAGGCTAATAGAGAATCAAGCCCATGATGTTTTCAGTCACAATTTACCTTTTGTCACACACTGTAACCCATCGTCTCTGCTCCATTTTACCACTGCTTATCGAGACTGATGTGGATGAAACAATTTTGACCCTGCTATTTTAGAAGTTTCAGCAACTAGCTTTGCTTCCAGTCTGTGTTGATTGCAGTAAGTTGTAATTATAGCTTGAACAATACAGTTATGGTTTCCACACCTCAGGATGATCAGATGCTGTGGTGAGGAGCACACTATAAATACAGATAAATATGATAGATTAATAGATGGGTAAGTAGATATGTAGAAAGATTACATTAGATTACATTATGGTTTTTACCCACATCATCGGGTTTTGACATGCTGTATTAGGACCTGGGGAAAGTCAGACATCTCTGGTTCATTCTTTTCTTCTAAGTTGTGGATCTCAGCAAAGAAAATTTCAAAAGTCAAAGGGCCTGCTTTTGAATTGATTTATCGCTAGTATAACTCCATAGGGTTCTCGGTTACATGGTGTAAAATCAAAATAATTCCACTGACTTCAGTGGAGTTATTCCTGATTTGGTGTTAATGTGACTAACACCAAAGACAGTCCCGTTGACTCCAGTGAAGTTACCCCTGACTGACACTGGTGTAAATGAGCCCCCTTCGAGAGTCTCACCATTTTCGCTTCATCACACAGCCTAACTTTTCTGTTCTTGGTCTCCATTTCTTTTGGAGTGAAAGGAGTTAATATTTAATTCCCCCATAAGTTTAGGAATAGGGACAGTTTTTTCTCAGTCACACCAGGGTAACAGTGAAGTTATTTCAAATCTGCACTGGGCACTTGGAGCAGAATCTGGGTTTAAATGCATATATAAAACTGGTTAATGTTTTTTGGGCCAGGTTTTGTAATTAACCATGTAAAAACTTAAATATAAAAAACTGCAGGCAAAATCCTCAGATGATCTGAGCTCCCACTCAGCACAGCTGAGAAAAGTGTGGCAAAGATAATTCTAAGACACCTTTCTATCTGCCTTGATCCTAGGATCTGCCCTTGACACAATTCAGAACAGACACAGGGCTGCTCTAATTTATGCCATATACAGTGGCCCTCTGTGCATCGTTCTGGTGGCCAGAGATTGCTGGAGCGCACATATTTTGTCAATGCTCCCTCCCTGATGGAAGGGGAAAGAGTGAATACCAAAAAGCCAGTTATATTGACTTTACACTATGAAGTGTTCCCCTGTAACAGGGAAATCCCTTGCTGCTTCTTTAGAACAGCATTCTAGTCCCCTTTGTGCCACTGGAGCAGCACCAAGGAGACTCAATCTACGCTGTGGATCTTGTCGGCTATGGAAAATGTGCCTCATAGTTAACTGAGAAATATAGGGAAAGTATCTTTTGGGCAAGAAAAAGGAAAAGATTCTCCAGGGCTTTAGTCAGCATAATGCTTGCTTTTTTCTGTGATGCCTGAAGTTATCATTTAGTTGTCAAAAGCCTGGTCTACACTACGCGTTTAAACCGGTTTTAGGAGCGTAAAACCGATGTAACGCCACACCCGTCCACACTAAGAGGCCCTTTATATTGGTATAAAGGGCTCTTTAAACCGGTTTCTGTACTCCTCCCTAACGAGAGGAGTAGCGCTAATATCGGTATTACCATATCGGATTGGGGTTAGTGTGGCCGCAAATCGACGGTATTGGCCTCCGGGCGGTATCCCACAGTGCACCACTGACCGCTCTGGACAGCAATCTGAACTCGGATGCAGTGGCCAGGTAGACAGGAAAAGCCCCGCGAACTTTTGAATATTTCCTGTTTGCCTAGCGTGGAGCTCCGATCAGCACGGGTGGTGATGCAGTTAAAAATCAAAAGAAAGAAAGAGCTCCCGCATGGACCATGCGGACGTGATCGCTGTAAGGGCAGGCAAATCTGTTCTATCAGCACTCCATTACAGAAGACGAAATTCAAAATCATTTTTTAAATATCTCCAGACAGATGCCATAGCAGGGACTCAGCGCACTGCTGCGTGACAAGCGTAACGGAAAGCCAAAGAATCAAATGGACGCTCATGGACTGGAGGACTCAAGCTATCCCACAGTTCCTGCAGTCTCTGAAAAGCATTTGCATTCTTGGCTGAGCTCCAAATGCTTCTAGGGTCAAAAATAGTGTCCGCGGTGGGTCAGGGCATAGCTAGGCAATTTACGCACCCCCCCACCCACCCCCAGAAGTGAAAGGGAAAACAATCCTCTCTTGACTCTTTTACATGTCACCCTATCTTTACTGAATGCTGCAGATAGACGCGATGGTGCAGCACTCAACACCAACATCCTTGCTCCCCCCACGCTATGGATGGCTGATGGTACAAAATGACTGGTACCCGTCCTCATCATCAGCCTATTGGCACATGGGGCAGTGCAAAAGGACTGGTAACCATGCTGACTAGCATCTGTTAGGTCGATCAAGGGCACCTGGTCCTAATTTTTCCTGGTAGATGGTACAGTATGGCTGATAACCATCGTCGTCATAGCAACAGGGGGATGAGCTCCATCAGCCCCCACCCTTCATGTGTAAAGAAAAGATTCAATTGCCCCTGAACTAGCAGAGGGATGCTGGGCTCCTCTCCTACACACTCCTTACTGTCCTGGACTATCTTACTGGACTATCATAGCAGCTGGAGGCTGCCTTCCACTCATATCTCACTAACAAGTCACTGTGTCTTATTCCTGCATTCTTTATTACTTCATCACACAAGTGGGGGGACAATGCTACGGTAGCCCAGGAAGGCTGAGGGAAGAACGGAATCAACAGGTGGGGTTGTTGCAGGAGCACCCCCTGTGAATAGAATACAGCTCATAATTTCTGCAGGATCTGACACAGAGCAGCTGTGCTCTCTGGTTCTCTGATACAGTGGTTCTCTAGTACACTTGCCCATATTCTAGGCAGGACTGATTCTATTTTTAGATACCAAAAAGGAGGGATTGACTCAGGGAGTCATTGCCAATTTTGGCTTTTGCGCCCCTGGCTAAGAGCAGCCAGGGGCACTTATGACAGCAGCAAATGGAACAGTGCAAAAGGACTGGTAGCCACGATCATTTTATTACCAATTTATGGTATGGTAGATGGTACAATATGGCTGATAACCATCTCTGCTATCATGCAAAAGCAAAAGCATGCTGCTGTGTAGCGCTGCTGAATCGCCTCTGTGAGCGGCATCTAGTACACATACGGTGACAGTCACAAAAGGCGAAACAGGCTCCATGATTGCCATGCTATGGCATCTTCCAGGGCAATCCAGGGAAAAAAGGCATGAAATGCTTGTCTGCCGTTGCTTTCCCAGCGGAAGGAGTGACTGACGACATTTACCCAGAACCACCCGCGACAATGATTTTTGCGGCATCAGGCACTGGGATCTCAACCCGGAAATTCAAAGGGGCGGGGGAGGCTGAGGGAACTATGGGATAGCTACGGAATAGCTACCCACAGTGCAATGCTCCAGAAATCGACGCTAGTCTCGGACCGTGGACGCACACCACCGATTTAATGTGTTTAGTGTGGCCGCGCACACCCGATTTTATACAATCTGTTTTGTTAAACCGGTTTATGTAAATTCGGAATAATCCCGTAGTGTAGACGTACCCAAAGTGTTACAGCTACATGACTCTCATTAAAGTTAAAGACTAGGTAGAGGTGCGTGGCCAGTGTGGTAAGTTAGGGAGACAAAAACTAATTTTCAGTGTCAGGCTTTTTCTGACTTCATCCAGTAACCTACAATGCTCCAGTGTTTGAACTCTGGTTCCAGAGGAGTTCAGGGCTCACTTCTTTGCACATACCATTCCTCCCCACCCCTGTTTTAGAGGTTAACAGGCATTAGAGCCTGGCAGCTGAACAAATGTGCAAGGGAGTGGGGAGGCCACAGGACACCTCCCACTGTGCGCCGTTGTGCATCAGTGCAGCACAGTTACACTCCCTCACAGAGCCCCTGCACACATTAGCTTCCCTAAAGGGATGGAAGGGGCAGGGGGAGGTAGGGCCATGTCCCAGTGAGTGGAGCTGGTCGGCTGCACAAGGGAGCACATGCTGCGCTCCCTGAGGCACAGTTCCCTCCCTGAAATAACTCCTGGGGTGATTTCTCACTGCCCCTTACAAAAGCCTGTGTCTATCAGACATAAATAAGCTCCCCCGCAGGTTTTACCATCCTGGCCAAAGAAGACTACTCAGACTGACATGGTTAATGCTTTCTCAGGGGCCACCTGCTTCATCTCTCCAGTAGCTCATCTTTTACTGTGCAGAGAAAAATCCAAATAAATTCCTCCCAGCTCCAAGCCTGCCACATAGCAGCATGATGCTGCAGCAGCCACAGCACTGTGAAAACTTAAAACTGGATTTCCTTTCCAGCATAGTAACTGCTATACTGAACACACCTATTCATAAAACTGCAGTGTCAGAGGATTTGGTTTGTCACTGCAGTGATATGAGCTTCCATCTCTGCAATGATGAAATGTGTTAGATTTATAGTATAGGCTGAAATGATAGAACCTTTGCTTTCAAAATGCTAAACGCATTGGAGAAGAAATCTCGGTTTCTTCACCCTATCTCTCCAAACACACACAATTCACTTTTATGCTCCTCCTCTTCGCTCTGTCTGGAAACTATATAGGATATGAGATAAGTAATGCTAACAGCAGTTTTACAACATAACAGCTACCCTGCTTGGGACAGAGTACTCTTAACACACAACTGCAGAGTAGGACACCCTCCACTATCCTAAAATTGTTATTAATTGGCCAAATTTACACCATGTAGCTTCCTATATTTTATTTGATTTACTGTTTAATGAACACTTTTTTATGAATGTACCAGACACATCTCTTTCTCTCTGCCATAGCCAGTCAAATGTGAGAGCTACACCTACCCAAGAGGTCATGCTAACACACAATACAAACACCCTAAAAGAGTAGGAAGTGGCTAAGTAGTTCTGAATCAAAATTTACAAAAGTGTCCTCCTCCTGGAAAAGTCCTGTTTACTAGCTTCTAAACTGATATTCTGAGTAATGGGTGTGTAGAGCAAATGGTAACAACTAGTGTCTTTTTTAATTAATCACCAGATACCATTTTATAAAGATATGCTAGTTTGTAGGGTGGCATCTGTGTTAATACAGTAACTCCGCACTTAAAGTCATCCCAGTTAACGTTGTTACGTTGCTGATCAATTAGGGAACACACTCATTTAAAGTTGTGCAATGCTCCCTTCTAATGTAATTTGGCAGCCGCCTGCTTTGTCCACTGCTTGCAGGAAGAGCAGCCCGTTGGAGCTAGCTGGTGGGGGCTTGGAACCAGGGTGGACCGGCAGCCCCCCTATCCGCTCTCCTAAGCTCCCTGTGCTGCAGCAGCCCAGAAGGCTATCAATTGCCGGGCAGTTCAGCTGTCCCTCCCACCATTGCCATGTGCTGCTGCTGCCCTCTGCCTTGGAGCTGCTCCTGGAGACTCCTGCTTGCTGTGGGGGGGGGGAGAAGGGAAAGAGGGGGGCTAACGTCAGAGTGTCCCCCTCCCTCTGCTCCTGCATCCTGCTTACCCCATCTTCCATAGAGCGGGGACACAACAGGGCTCAGCTCAGGATGGAGGGAGCTCGCTGGCAGCAGCTGTGGTCTCAGCAAGCTGATCTAATTAACAATGCAGTGTACTTAAGAGTAGGGTCAGCAGTGTACTTAAGAGTAAAGGGGAAATGCGCATCTCTCTCACACATACACACAGGGTGTGTCTCTGTCTGCGATGCTGTCTCCCGTCCCTCCATTCCTGTTGCACTGTTGAGTGTGAAAGTTAACCCTTGAGGGCTCAGCCAATTGCTAGTTCATCATTTAGCAGTAAGGCATTCCCTGGGAAATATCCCACCCTCTGACTCCTCCACCTCAACCAAGCTTCACATCACTGTGTACCAGTATTGAATTGTTTGTTTAAAACTTATACTATGTGTGTGTGTGTGTATTTGTCTGGTGAAAAAAAATTCCCTGGAACCTAACTCCCTCATTTACATTAATTCTTATTGGGAAATTGGATTCGCTTAACATCGTTTTGCTTAAAGTCGCATTTTTCAGGAACATAACTACAACGTTAAGTGAGGAGTTACTGTACTGGTAACAGTCATCTGAATTTGACTGCTTTGTTTATGCTGAATGTAACTGGTTCTCCTGTTCTTCCCCCATTTAACTGATGCATCAGCTATGAAACGCTAGTGTTCCAGTGAAATGTCAAGACTCCAAAGAACACTGTCCGATTCCACAGTAGCCATAGCAGAGACCAGTAGCAACTGGTTAAATGAAATATAAATTACCAAACAAGTTCACTGTCACCACCTGTACCTTTAGGTTTTTCAGCATTTAATAAAAAGAGGCTCAGTTGTAACTTTTAAACCAGTGTGATTCAGAGTAAAGCCACCAGAAGTGGATTTTTTTTAAAGGGATCAGGTGGTCTGTAGGGAGAAGGACCCTAAAATATGCTTTAATGCTTTTTAAAAGAAATACAAGTTACATGTTTTAATACACATTTTTCACATTCTGATATGGATTTGATTATAAAATGAATCTACTGCCTCAACAATGTAATTTCAGTGTCCTTTAAAGGAAACACTAGTGATTGGTAGACCTCTATTTAGCTAACTTATATATTCTAAGCAGTTTTTTGGGGGCACTCCAATTGTGGCTACAGCTTTGCTGAATCAGTCTAGTTCTGATCTAAATTAATGCGAAATGTCCACTGAATTCAATAGGGGTAGGCTCAAGGGCTGCATAGGTAACACATTGTACTCTGACAGATTAGGGAGAAAAATAGCCTCCAAAAACTTATAGAATCATAGGGCAGATCCACAGCTGAGTGCAAATTGACATACCTCAGTTGAAGCAGTGGGGCCACAGTGACTTACAATAGATGAGGGTCTGGCCCATAGGAATTAGAGACAGGCAGTATAAGGTGACTTAGTCCATCCCCCAACAAATCTGAGGTTCTTCTATATTGAAATCAGAGGTTATTTTATAATGTATATTGGTAGAATTTTATCAGTTTAATTTTAAATGTCCCTGAGATGGGATTTCACCACTTTCCTCAGAAGAGTATTCCTTTGACTAATAAATCTCACCATCAGGACTTGGTTCCTGCTTTTCAACCTAAATTTCTTCTTTAGTAATTTCATTCTATTGCTCCTATTTATATCCATTTTATTATTCTAAACAATTCCCCCCCGCCCTTGATATTTGCTGGTGCTCAGTCCACTAGACCAATGCTACTCCTGTTGGCCACAGTTCAGTGATGCTCTTACGCAGCCCTCCTCATCAAAATATTTATACATGTGTAAAGTTAAGAAAGTGCTTAACTACTTTGTTGCAGCTGGGCTATTATGCCCACCATTGTTTATTCATCCACCAGTGTTGCAAATATATTTAAAAAAATAACAATCAAGTTTGACGAACAAAAGCTATTCTTCCTAAATCCATTCTGATTATTGTTCATAGTTCTATTATCTTCCAAATGCATAGGTCCTGATCTAAAGTGTTTCATTGATTTCATCAGGCCATAAGGCCCCAATCCAGCAAAGCATTTAAGAATGTGCTTAAATTGAAATTAAACAATTTGTTTGATCTTAATATTTGTTCTAATATCGCACTAGGGTTAGATGTTTAGCAGAATGGTAATTACCAGGGTGACTCTTGTACCTGGTTTTGAAGATAATTAGTACAACATTTACTTTTCCTCTGTATTTGGTTGTGTTTCCAGTTATCCACAACTTCTCGGAACTGTTTACCAGTCATGCAGCAAATTCATTTGTTAATTCTATTTAAAACTCTGGGATGCATTTAAAATCCACAGGCTAGCTTGTATATACACAAATGTTCCAAACTGCTTGCCTTACCTGTTCTTTAATAATAGAAACAAGGTGGGTGAGGCAATATCTTTTATTGGACCAACTTCTGCTGTGAAAGAGACAATAAAAGCTCCGTGGAGCTCTAACGCGTGTCTCTTTCACCAACAGGAGATTTTGTCCAATAAAAGCTATTACCTCATACACCTTGTCTGTCTCATATCCTGGGACCAACATAGCTACAACGCTGCAAACAACTTTCATAATAGCTATTTTATACTACCTGCTTTATTACCTATCTATCCAGATTTATTTTTTCTT
This sequence comes from Mauremys mutica, assembly GCF_020497125.1. NCBI lineage: Eukaryota > Metazoa > Chordata > Testudines > Geoemydidae > Mauremys > Mauremys mutica. The sequence goes on along the minus strand of NC_059073.1, from coordinate 125,519,239 downwards.
GAGACAATTTTTTAAAGAAGTTCTGCCTCACAGCAATTATTGAGTAGTCATTCACTCCATTGCACTCCTCATTCACTAGTTGACTGAGGGCTTGTCTACACGACAAGTTACTGCCCAGCAAGCCAAGCTATAGCTCACCAGCTAGCTGTGCAGTGACATCCCATGTGGACACTGATACCACATACTGAAAAACCTGGAGTGCAGCGTGGCAAACTTTCAGGGTGATGTAGAAGTGTCCACATATGGCAAGTTGGTGCACTGTAGATTCATACCCTGGCTTGCTGGGTAGTAATTTGCTTTATAGACAAGCCCTTACTGTATTTTCTCTCTAGTCCAGTACTACTTTTGCCCATGGTGTACTTTATAAGAGATAGTCTCATTCCTTTTAATCCTCATTAGAAAGTGTAAAGACATTCTGTATGTTTTTTGTCCTTATCTTTTCCTAAGCCTTAGCTCAGAGGTCCCCAAACTGTGGGGTGTGCCTCTCTAGGGGTCGCAGAGGAACATTCATGGGGGTGCAGCAGGGCCCAGGTCAGCCTCCAGGGTGGCAGAGAGGGAGCACAACCCAGTCTTGCTCCGGTGCCACCTCCCGCCCCAGCTGCCAGTCCCACGCCTGGCCTCCCTGCAACAGCAGCTCTGCCCCTGGCCCCAGACCCCATCCCTCATCCAGTCGAAAAGGGTCCTTGGCAGCTCTGGTCAGCACTGCCGACCAGGCCATTAAAAGCCCCGTTGGTGGTGCTAAGTCAGACTAGCCCCTATCTGTCCTGGCTGGCACTACGCTGCGCTCTGGAAGCAGCCAGAAGGTCCGGCTCCTAGGCAGGGGGGCCATGGGGCTCCATGCGCTGCCCCTTCATCGAGCACTGGCCAATGGGAGCTGTGGGGATGGTGCCTGCGGGCGAGAGCAGCACGTGGAGCCTCCTGCCCCCCCACCTAGGACCCAGACCTGCTGGCTGTTTCTGGGGCACGTGTAGTGCAGTGTCAGGACAGGCAGGCAGCCTCCCTTACCCTGCTGCACCACTGACCGGGAGCTGCCTGAGTTAAGACTGCACCCCAACCCCAAGCCCCAACTCCCTGCTCCAGCCCTGAGCCCTCCCCTCAACTCAGAGCACCCGCCTGCACCCCAAACCCCTCATCCCTGGCCCCAGCCCATAGCTCTTACCCCCTCCTGCACCCCAGCTCCCTTCCTCAACTTACAGCCCCCTCCTGCATTCCGAATCCCTCGGCCCCACCCCCACCCCCAGCCTGGAGCCCCCTCCTGAACCCCAACCCCCTGCCCCAGCCAAGTGGAAGTGAGTGAGGGTGAAGGAAAGTGAGCCACTGAGGGAGGGGGAATGTAGGGGGAAGGGGGCAGCTAGGGTGTTCGATTTTGTGTGACTAGAAATACCCCCAACTGTGGGCCCAGCCTCAGCCTCCTGACCCCTGTCTGCTTCCTGTCCTGGCTCAGAGGGTGGGAGGCATGGACAGGAGTAGGGGGCAGCATGACCCTGAAAAGTTTGGGGACCATTGCCTTCGCTGAGTATGGGCCTTATCTGAAGCCCATTGAAGTCAACAGAAAAACTCCCACAGATTTCTAAGAGCTTTGAATCAAACCCCAAGAGCATTCTTGTTTGGTTGCCTCCTCCTTTTTTCCACAGTACAGATTTGGGGGTAGCAATGGGTGGAGGTTAACCTCAACTTTGCACTTCTGCTATATGAATTATTTGCATCCTTCCATATTAAACAACAACAAAAAAGTTTCTAAAACCAGCAGATGAATTTCAATAGGGAGACCAAAATGTTCTGAAAAATAATTTTCATAGCGGTGTTCTCCACATACACTCCATGCTTGTGTCCTGAGTAGATTGTGTTATTTTTTGCAGCTCCATTCCGATATGGACAGAGGAGATGGATCAATCAAGTACATTCTCTCAGGAGAAGGAGCTGGTATTGTATTTACAATCGATGATACCACTGGAGACATTCATGCCATTCAGAGATTGGACCGAGAGGAGAGATCCCAGTATACCCTGAGGGCTCAGGCTCTGGACAGACGGACAGGCAGGCCAATGGAACCAGAATCAGAGTTTATCATCAAAATCCAAGACATCAATGACAATGAACCCAAGTTCCTGGATGGACCTTATATAGCCTCAGTTCCAGAAATGTCACCAGTAGGTAAGGTGGATTTAGGAACATAATTTTCATTATGAGCAAATTACAATTAATCACCAATACATAAATTACCCACGTTTTTGGCCTCTACTTTGGGTCCTTTGTTCTGCAACATGGGAAAAAACTTCTCTAGAACATCTCTGGCTGCTGCAAGCAAGTGTTCTTGGTCTACATCACCAGTTGCTGGCCCCACCCAGCATAGGACGCATGTCAATGGAAAGATGAGGGCAGGGAAGGGCATAGCTTGAATGTACTGTGCTCTGACCATCTGTATGTGTGTAATGTTCTCTTGGACACCCACTACGAGTCAGTGAAGGTTAGAGCACCTCTGTGCCTGATCTAGCTTATACCAAAAGTTGGAATTGCCTCCAGCTGCCCTCAGGATTGAAGGTGTGCAAAGCTAGCTTTAAGCCACCTTTTGACTTCCACTCCTTTCTGGTCCTGCACCAAGCTTAGCTCAGAGGACCCAAAGATCTGACCCAATGTGTTTCATGCTGTTAGAAAGAGTGGGATCAAAGAAGAATTTATTGGATATTTTTTGCAGTACAGCCGGAATGCAAACAGGAGGCTTCCTGGGACCTGAGCAAAACAGGAAAACACCTTTCTATGTAAAACTTCTAGTAAACATGGAAAGTATTTTTTTCCAATTTTGTCAATTTTTCATTTCCTTGGAAGAAACAATTGTTTTATGGTGGCATAATGCTGACAAAGAAATACTGCAAGATAAATCATCTGTTGTTGCTTACAGGCAGAGCAGAGCACCACACAGTGTAGGTGCACCGGCCCTCAGGCAGGGTGGAGCACCAAACAATCTGACATCCTAGCTCTGCAGATGGCAGGCAAACACAGGCCTTTTACCATAAGGCGGGGAGGCTGGCAGCAAAGGATAGTAGGGGGACCTGGGCCCACCCTACTTCACCGGGTCCCAGCCCAGGGCCCTAAAAGCGATGGAGTGTTCTGCCACTGAGTCAGTGGGGATTTAGCCAAAACATGCTGACTTGGATTCAGGCAACAAGAAAACTGGACTACAGTCTGGTGTCCCTGGGCTACTTCCTATATTCCCTGCATGGTGTGCCTGTGTCTCGGGTTCATCCTCTGTCTCGCCAGGGTACATGGCTAATGGCAGTCCCAGAAATTCCTCATCATTCCTAGCAACAGGAAGCTGGATCCTCTTCAGGCTCCAGCAGCAGGCGGGAGGCATCTGTCTCCTCAGGTGGCTCCAGCCCAGCTGAGCTGCAGGGCTTGCCTTTTATAGTTCCTGTCCCGCCCTTCTGCTTCTGGTGGGGCGGGTGCAGATGTCCTGGTTCCACACACCAGAAGGTGGGCAAGGGTCAATCTCAGAGGGAAGCTATGGCGCCTCACTACAATGGCACACACTAAATGAATTGAAAACTGGCTAACTGAGAGGTCTCAAAATGTAATTGTAAATGGGGAATCATCATCTAATGAATTTGTTTTCAGTGGGGTCCTGCCAGGATCGGTTCTTGGCCTTACACTATTTAATGTTTTTTTTATCAGTGACCTGGAAGAAAACATAAAGGCATCACTGATAAAGTTTGTAAATGACACAAAAATTGAGGAAGTGGTACATAATGAAAAAGGACAGGTCACTGATTCAGAGAGATCTGGATTGCTTGGTAAACTGGGTGCAAGAAAACAGTATGGATTTTAGTATGGCTAAATGTAAATGTATACATCTTAGAACAAAGAATGCAGGCCATATTTAGGGGATGCAGGATGGGGAACTCTGTCCTGGGAATCAGTGACTCTGAAAAGCAGGGGCGGCTCTATGTATTTTGCCGCCCCAAGCATGGCTTTCGGCGGCGCACCTGTGGGAGGTCCTCTGGTAACATGGATTCGGCGGCATGTTCATGGCGACCGGCAGGCCGCCCACCACAGCTTGCCGCCCCAGGCACGCGCTTGGTGCGTTGGTGCCTGGAGCCGCCCCTGCTGAAAAGGATTGGGGTTTGGGAGGGAGATAATCAGCTGAACATCAGATCCCAGTGTGACGCTGTAGCCAAAAGAGCTAATGTGATCCTGGGATGCATAAACAGGGGAATCTCCAGTGGAAGAGCTTATTTTATTTCCATATTTGGCAGTGTTGTGACCACTGCTGGAATACTGTATCCAGTTCTGGTATCCACAATTCAAGAAGGATATTGAAAAATTGGAGAGGGTTCAGAGAAAAGCCACAAGAATGATTAAAAGAATTAGGAGACATGCCTTATAATTTACTCAAGGAGCTCAATATACTTACCTCAACAAAGAGAAGGTTAAGGGGTGACTTGATTTCAGTCTATAAGTATCTATATGGAGAACAAATATTTAATAATGGACTTTTCAATCAAGAGAAAGTTATAACATGATCCACTGGTTGGAAGTTGAAGCTAGACAAATTCAGACTAGAAATAAGTCATAATTTTTTAACAGTGAGGGTAATTAACCATTGGAATCGTTTACCAAGGTTCATGGTGGATCCTCCATCATTGACAATTTTTAAATCAAGACTGGATGTTTTTCTAAAAGATCTGCTCTAGCAATTATTTTGGAAAAGTTCTATGGCCTGTGTTATATTAAAGGTCAGACTAGGATACTCATAGTGTTCCTTCTGGCCTTGTAATCCATGAATCTATGAGATCCAATATAATAGAACATTTGTTATGGATTAAAACTTGTTAGAACTGGTTTTTTTCTTCCCAGTTATCAATTTAATAAGGGTCTACCCCGTTGTGGGTTTTTTTGTTTGTTTTTTTCAGGCACCTCTGTTATCCAGGTGACAGCAACAGATGCTGATGATCCAACCTATGGGAACAGTGCCAGAGTAGTATACAGTATTCTCCAGGGGCAACCATATTTCTCTGTGGACTCCAGAACAGGTATTTCATTTCAACAAGGAATTAGCCAAAGAGTATGACTTCTCTTATGGACCCCATTCCTCCCCAAAGAAACACCCAGTTTGTATTAAATACCAGATGGACACAGGAGAGCAAAACTACTGGAGCAAAAAGAAAGTTAAAAGACAAAACACAATATCCAACTCTTATTTCTATATATAAGAGCCAGGAGATAACAGTTTTATGTTGGAGGTTAAGCATCATTGCAATAGAGATCTTCAGAGCAAGAATATGCTCTCTGCAGTAGCATATTCATCTAAATTACCAAATTCTGCATTGGTGGAGTTGGCTTTATTTAGTGCTGTTACTATCCGTGTAGACTATCATTTCAATGAAGTCTTCAGCAGATCTGGTTGTTCACAAATCCACATGTAAAAAATCTTAATACTAATGGAGGTAAGAAAGTAGAAGCAAACAAATGCAGTTAGCTGGAGTAGTCCTATATAAGGGTTTATTTATTAAGAGCCCTAGATTTATGCACAGGATGCTGCATATAACACACACACACATAATGTCTATCATAGGAGGAATCGTATATTTTTTGACAACTCCCAGGGGCCAACTGTAGTGTTAAGGTCAGAAACTCATGAGAGGATATTTACTGTTAAACCCTAGGGGAACAAAATAAAAAGAAATACCATATAACTCACTTTTGAAAGTTACCAGTACATGAAATATGTCCATTATCCAAGAACAAACTTAGATACGGTTTGCTCTTTCCTGAGCCCTATTATACATAGACAAAACAGAGCTATTTATTTAGTATATGGGTTATAAACCATAGAATGAGTAAGCCCTTAATCATTTTTGTTTTCAGATACTTAAGAATTTCTAAGAGGGTGAAGTGAGGACATTTGCTGTATTAAGGGGCAGAGAGGGGACACAGTCTATAAAGTATTCACACACAGAGGGACCATTTTGCAAAGATGCTAAGCATTTTCATATCCCAGTGGGAATTGAAGATCCACAGCACTTAATGGGCAGTGCTCAACTTCTTGCAGAATCAGGCTCATAAAAACTGCAGGTGGCACCATTTAAACAGTGCACTTGTGAATTGCTTGCATTAGTCTCTATTTCTTTCTTAGTATATAGGATGATAGTTGCCACTGCAGTATCATTTTAGTGCTATTTTGTTAAGCCCCACACATAGTGTGTCTGCTAAAAGTAACCACTAAAAGTATGTAGAATTCAGCAAGGGCAGTCAGGTATTAAAAAAAAGAAAAGAGAAAAAGAAGGGAAGGGGGTGCTGACGTGTGGATGAGAATAAGAGGTCAGTTACACTACCAGAATCCCTGAAGCAGGAGACCGAGAGCGAGCTAAAGAAGCATGATCTAAAAGTCCAGAGAGCTATAGCCTTGTGAGTTCCCGCTTTTATAACCAAAAGCAACAATCTGCTTTAGTGAGTCAGCAAAGGCAGTAATTGCATTGGATGGCTCTTTGCAGACTCTATAAGAGAAGTAGTGCTGCCACCTCGTGTTCTTTTTCAGTAATATTACCATAGAAGAAAGTGGACTGCATTGAACTGTGGATTTTTGTGTGATTACCAATAGCAATTTCTGTCCTCCTAACCCTGAGATGTAAATTACAAAATAAACTACCAGTCTTTTTTAACAGAATATCTACAGGAGACAAAATGGAGACTGAGGGACAAATTCTGTTCTCATTTACACTGGAGTTGATGTGAATTAACTCCATTGGCTTCACTTGAAACACTCTAGATCTACACTAGTGTGATTAAGAGCATAGTCTGACCCCATTCTTTTAAATTAGAAGCAATTGTGTTTGTTTGTTTTTTATTAAAACCAGCTCTGTCCTGTTTTGCGTATTGTTTAACCAAACCTTTAAAAAAAAATCTTACAGGTTTAATTAGGACAGCTCTAATGAACATGGACAGAGAAGCAAAAGACTATTATGAACTGATTATCCAGGCCAAGGATATGGGTGGACAGCTGGGAGGATTAGCTGGGACAACCACAGTCAACATCACCCTCTCTGATGTCAATGACAATCCACCCAGATTTCCACAGAGTGAGTATTTGCTGCATTACAATGTTACTGAAAAGGGAAGATGGGTTGAAATACTTGCATGATGAATATCTGCACTTACTTTGACCTTTTCAAATGGAATCAATCCATGACAAGAGTAGGGCACAACACAATTTTCCTATCCCCCTGAGCATTTTTTAAATTTTTTACTGTCTCAAAACAGGATGAAAAGTTAAAATCTCAAAAAAATTCTGAGAACTGATGATCCAAAACAAATATCAGATCTTGTTATTGTTTCAGTAATTTCAAAACATGTATTGATTTAGACATTTTAAAATCTTATTTTAATGAAAAGGTTTTTTTCAAATTGAAAAACTAAACTTTTTGTTTAGAAAATGACATTTCAAAATTTTTCAAAAAAAAGTTTTAATCAAAATATTTGTCAAAACTGACCCTTTCCTGCAAACAGTTTTAGACAAATTGACATTTTCCAAGCCAAAAAATAAAAAAAAATCTCGACCAGCTGTTCCTGTTCCTGGCCCCTCCCCCCCTTTTTAAACCTATTTTTTTTTTGTTTTTATGGTTTTGTTTTTCCTTCTTAAATTTAGGAAATCAGGGGCATTCCTTTATCCCTAGATTAGATACTGCAGGCCTTTGGCAAGTGGGTTTCCATGTACTACTATGTTTTCTCATCCTTAGCATGGAAGGATGTCTGTCTCAAGGGTTGGGAGGAGGAGAGAGAAAGGGATTGAATTCAGCAATTCAGTTTAGTCTCTTCTCTTTATGAGAGAGTCTGTTGTTTGTGCTGAATAGTATGGAATAGTTTTGCATGCAGACTGTTCCCCAGTAAAAATTCAACTGAACTCACCAAAAGATTATTTAAAGTCAAAGACATATGATGATTTCAAAAAGGTTAGTTTGGATTTACACCGGTGTAACTCAAAGCAAGATTTGGCTCATTATGCCCTTCTCTAAATGCATCCCCTAATGGCCTGATCCTAAGCAAAGTCCATTGAAGACTCCCTTTAACTTTAGACTAACAGCCTGATATTCTAGTTATTTTTAATGTTTTCAACACTTTTGTCTGTTCCTTTTCTCTTCCTCCCTTTGATTTGCTAAAACCGAACTTATGTGAGAGCACCCTCCAGCAAAACCATCACTGCATATTGCTTTTAATTTTCTTCCTCCTCTTCTCTTTGTTAATCAAGTCTGACTTGATGCATGTTATTGATGTTATTTCTATTTTTAAAACAACATCAAGTGGAGAGACTTGGTGTCAATCCTATGGATTAGGAAAAATGGTAATAAATGACATCAGGCCCCATCATTGATGCTGTCCTTTACAATGGAGTTAAATAAACGGTATAGTTAAGAGAGATTGTTCAAGCATGGAGCTGAGCTAGGGTGGCAGGTAATATCATAAGCACAATATTTGTGCTTTTTTAAAAAAAAAATAAAACCTACTTTATTAAATTGCAGTTCTCTCTTTCCCCAGGCCTGCTGTTAAAGCAGATCAGTTATGCACTAATTCTGCTCTCATTTCGAGTTGCCATTGGAAGCACTGGTGTTTTGATGAAAATCACTTAAATATGCCCCTAACAGGCAGCTTACTGAAACTCAGCAAGGCAAATCCAAATTAGTGATGGCTTCCTAAATGGAGATGACCCTTTGCTTTTCAGCCTGGAAAAAAAGAACCTTTAACTGGACCTCTCTTCAGACTGCTGGATTTGTTGACTGTGGCCAGTCCTCTGAATTCCTGTACAGTTTTTGTTCCAGTCATGTTTTTTTCCCCCTTCCCCTCCACTTCTCTTGCCAGAACATTATCAGATGAGTGTGCTGGAGTCCGCTCCAGTCAGCTCCACTGTGGGCCGTGTTGTTGCTAAAGACCTGGATGAAGGCATTAATGCTGAAATGAAATACAGCTTTGTAGATGGAGATGGACTGGATGTCTTTGACATTAACACTGATCCTAATTATCAAGTTGGCATCATAACTGTGAGAAAGGTAGTAAGTTTTCTTTTTAAATCCATTTATACAGCTAATAGTTCCGGTTACATTTCATGGGTGCAATATTCTGTTATAGCTACTGTAACTTGGTTCCCATTACATGACAATAGCTTCTTTCCTGTTATGAAACACCATTTCTTTAACACTCTTTGCTAAAATATGAAAACTGGCTATATTCTCAGAAAAATCCTTAAAAAGAGGGTAGTGTGATTATAAATAAATATGTACATAAATGTCCCAGTTCAATATTTATTCATGTAAATAACCTTTGTAGCTTAATTACACAACAGTGTGAGTGATCTGATCAATATTTGCATTTGAACTGTAGACATTTTTCATGCTGGTGTCCCATAAACAATAATAAAGCAAGCCAAAGAATTATTTATAAATCAATAAAAACCAAGCAGTTTTTTTAATTGCTGCTTGAAGATCCATAAATGCTAATTAGGTTAGAAGAAGCTCTACTTTAAAATGGCAGCTGTGAAATTGCTAGTATTTTGTACCACAGGCTACACAGAAAGGAATATAGTATTTTGCTTAGAGTATCTCCAGCAGGATATTTATTCTATAATTTTATATAAATGTTAGTTGTTGAACTCTCTTTCTAGATTCTGAAGCTATTGTTATACCTTTTCCTAGGCATATCTCGTGCACTCATAATGAAATACGGTCTCTATTTAAATAGCCTGAGCCAAAATCATCCACTAAAATAGAGTGACACACAGGATGGATTTGATCCTCTACTTTCCAGATTACTGTACCCCTTTCAGGAGTCTGTTTTGTCTTGCGTACCTCAAGTTTCACCTCACTTAAAAACTACTCGCTTACAAAATCAGACATAAAAAATACAAAATTGTCACAGCACACTATTACTGAAAAATTGCTTCTTTTCTCATTTTTACCCTATAATTATAAAATAAATTGATTGGAATATAAATATTGTATTTACATTTCAGTATATAGTGTCTATTGAGCAGTATAAACAAGTCATTGTATGAAATTTTAGTTTGCATTGACTTTGCTAGTGCTTTATACGTAGTCTGTTGTAAAACTAGGCAAATATATAGGTGAGTTGATGCACCCCCTGGAAGACTTCTGCGTACCTCCAACTGAGAACCACTACTTTAGTGCTTTAGGCCAAGATTCAGCAAAGCATTTAAGCATAAGTATGCAGTACTATAAAAGATGCATTCTAGAACATACCAAATGAGAAGAATATCTAACACCAACACAGTAAGGTACATCTCATTCTAGGCTAACAGAGTTTATATGCTAGTAAAACTGTGTGTGCCTATGGTATTTTATAAGATGATTCATTTGTATATAGCCACACTCCATTTTGGAAAAGTTCCCATTCAGATCAAGATTTTACACCCCAAGGGCAGCAGAAGTGTTATATTGAACTTGCTTTGATCCCCGGAGCACTGCTTTACTGCGTTATATCTGAATTCGTGTTATATTGGGTCGCATTGTATCAGGGTAGAGGTGTATAACCTTGCAATTGCTTTTGCTTCCACTAAACTTATGGATAGCACTTGATTGGGTGAATGATTTTCAGACCTTCAGTTGTTTCAAACAGAACCCTTCCTCTCATCAATTTAGGTGTTGGGTTTTTAGTTAAATATAGAATGTTCCTGATACAATTGCCCCTTCAGGATTTATTTTCAACTAAAAATATTTAGATGCGGTATTTGGCATAAAGACTGACTGTGTACTAGAGATTAATCTGTGGAAAGATACTGAGATGCAGTAAAAAGGGGAGCAGCATTTATTTTAGGCACACAGGAGGCTGCAGCCTAACACACTGAATTCAACAGGCTTAACACAGTCCTTTTCTCTTCCTCAGCCCTTAAGTTTTGAGAGCAAGAAAAGCTACACTTTAAAAGTAGAGGGCACCAATCCCCACCTGGAAATGCGTTTCCTGAACCTGGGCCCCTTCCGAGACACCACGACTGTGCACATCAGCGTGGAGGATGTGGACGAGCCACCAGTGTTTGAACCTAGCTTCTACTTTGTGGAAGTGCCTGAGGATGTGGAGATTGGAACCACCATACAAATTATTTCTGCCAGGGACCCTGATGTGACCAACAACTCAATCAGGTTTTTCATACTGTTTTTTTTAGCTTTTCTTGTTATCCAGAGATTTTCTACTGTATGTCTTAGGCCAGATACTCAGCTGGTGTAAATTGAAACCCCCATTGCAGATCTGTCCTCATCTTGTGTTGTAGGTAATCAACTCTCTTCTCCCTTCTGTTTCAAAGCACGTTGTTACACACAACCTATCTTTGTCAACAGTTCAGCTATACAAATACATTTATAATAGAATGCATGCTAATAACATATGCCTGGACCACTCAATTATCTATTGTGACATTCAAGCTGCTTAGTTAGATATTCCCATAAGTAATAAAGGAAGGTAAACTACATTCACAGTCATGGGAGCTTCATGTCTACAATTCAGCTAGGAACCAAAAGAATGAGCTGCATGATTATCGCTCTCATTTCCAGAGTGGCAGCCAAGTCTTACCAGAAAAGACCAATATTCTTTGAGACCATATTCAGTATTGAAACTTACATAAAGTTGCAGGTTCATTGCATTTTCATAGACCAGCAAATAACCCTTAAAAGTTTCTCTGATCTATGCAAGCGGTTGCTATATTGTTTCCCTCCCCCTGTGCAAGTTCAGCTTCTCAGCTGCCTGGCTTCAGGATCTTTACAGAGAAGCACAGCAGGAACGCTAGATGCTGAGTTGTTACAATTTTTGAAGGGACAGTGAAATCCTTATATGTGGCTTTACGGGCTTCACATAGGGAGGGAACCGGGTAGACACAAAGCCTGTTCTGCTTAGTGCACTATTTTCCCTTAGCAGTGCTCTCTCTAAGATGTATGCTTTCCTTTTTCCTACATCATGTCCATTGTTTCTAACTCCTAACTAGATTATGAGACTATCCTTCATTCGGCTCTGTGTTTCTCATCTTAGTCTTTCCTTCAGTATCAAATCAATCAAACTACATCATTCTACTCTCTCTGCCTCAGGGTCTTATCATTCTAATCATTTGCTGGCATCATCCACATGCTGCAGCTTTGCAGTGAAAACAAGTTCATGTGCATTTGTGAAAAAATATATCCGTAGACACAAAAGGTAGATATATGTTCATATTTTTACTGTGGTTTTGAGTTTTTCCCAGGACTTTTCAGCTAACTCAGTTGAGAATAAGCTTTTTAAGGGGGGAAAAAATACAAACAGCAAGGCAAGAACAACTACACCTCTACCCCGATATAACGCGACCTGATATAACACAAATTTGATATAACACGGTAAAGCAGCGCTCCGAGGGGGGCGGGGCTGCACACTGCAGTGGATCAAAGCAAGTTCAATAGAACACGGTTTCACCTATAACATGGTAAGATTTTTTGGGTCCTGAGAACAGCGTTATATCGAGGTAGAGGTATATTTAAATTCAGGCACAATTAAAAATATGCTCCAGTATTTACATACACATATTTTCTTGTGTGCAGCCTCTCTTTCCTCCTGCATTGTAAATACACAGAGAGAAACAAAATATGAGTGATTTGGGTAAATAAAGATGTAGAAATCAACTATTGCTCCTCCACTGCCTTGCACCTCATTTGGCCAGTTACATCGACGCCTAATGAGAGCAAAATCAGAATGGTAGTGTTTTACACCGTCACTTTCTACTGGTGTAAATGACTGCACAAGGTGCAAGGTTGGGGAGAATCTGGCCCTTGTAGTGCAAGGAAGGAAAGGAGGAGGAAAACGTACATTCAGTGCATCAGAAATGATTCCACCAGAAACTAAGGTTGTAATAAAAAAAAATTAATCAAAAATGCCTTTTTTTTCAAATTTGAAAATAAATTTAAAGCACCAGACCATGTTTCAGAAGGGCACACTAAACACATGGGAATGCTGAAATCCTCTTATTCCCAGCTTCTGGCACCTGGACTCCCCCACTGAGAGACTCCGATTGCTGGAAATGTGGCTTGATTACTGCTGAGTGACTAAGGAAGATTATTTAAACAGTACAATGGACATGAGCGTGGAAGACTAGTTATTAATAGGAGATAGTGTGTGGAGAAATCAGTACAAAGCCTCCACCTGTGCTTTGTGACATCACTGATTAATGCTGAACCACTAATCAGAGGGCTATATTCACTCTCAGATACTAGCTGGCCTTAAACTGTCATAGGAAAAATCTTTTTATAGACCTCATACAAGAATGATTATTATAGAAAAATACAGCAACTCTCATGCAGATTTCTGTAATAAATTTAATAGCTCAAAAATCTCTATTTAAAATAGAAAAAATACCCTTTTTCCCCTTCTCTCACTTTTTCTGGGGGAAATAATTGCTGTTTCTTTCCCAAGTGCATAGCTCTATAGTGTTGTGTATTGCCAGTGCTATACAGCAGCGGGAGGAGGGATAGCTCAGTGGTTGGAGCACTGGCCTGCTAAACCCAGGGTTGTGAATTCAGTCCTTGAGGGGACCATTTAGGGATTTGGGGATTTAGTTGGGGATTGGCCCTGCTTTGAGCAGAGAGTTGGACTAGATGACCTCCTGAGGTCCCTTCCAACCCTGATATTCTATGATTCTCAAAGTCAGGCTGCCGCTTGTGTAGGAAAGCCCCTAGCAGGCCGGGCCAGTTTGTTTACCTGCCATGTCAGTTGGTTCGGCTGATCACGGCTCCCACTGGCTGCGGTTCGCCGTCCCAGGCCAATGGGGGCTGCGGGAAGCAGCGCAGGCCGAGGGATGTGCTGGCCAGTGGGAGCCGTGATCGGCTGAACCTGCCGACACCGCAGGTAAACAAACTGGCCCAGCCCCCCAGGGGCTTTCCCTGAACAAGCAGCAGCCCAACTTTGAGAAGCACTGCTATACAGCATGATGCTGTCCTAAAATCAGTTTTGCATGTTTGTTCTGCTGATTGTAAAACAGAAAAAAATTCAGAATAAAGGTCCTGATTCTGCTTCTGGTGAGGTCAGTGGATAAATTCATATTCAATTCAATGAGAGCACTGTGGAGTGGGCCAACAGTGGTGGAAATGGGTCTGAACTATAATCTAAGGAACGGTGCTTGGATTGGTGCCTGGTGATATCTTTTGAGGGACTGTCTATCTTAGATCAATAGCTATAATAGATTAACAGTATACATTACAGTTACACATTATACATTACACATCAGCAACCTCCAAAGACAGAAAGAGTCTACTCTAGTCTTTAAGTGTGAAAATTAAAGGTATTTATCACCTACAGAAAAGCATCATAATACTGTAGAGAAAGTGGTCTTTGCTTCCAAAGGCCAAATGTTCTTTTCCACAACATAAAATGAATCTGTGGACCTCATTACTGCAGGATATCATTGATGCAAATAGAAGTCAAAAAAGGATTACACATTATGGGTTCATTGCAGACTCTCAGAGCCAGAATGGTACTGAGGGGGCAGATGAACTGCCTCCACAGCAGTGGCTGGATGCACTTCTGCACCCTATATTCACATTGCCATCTGAGAGTTTTGGATGTGCAGAGAAATGGCAAAATTTCCACCTCTGGTAAATATATGACAGCCATCAGAAGGATTGTCCCTGTGTTCCATGAAGGGTGATAATTGTGGATCAAATGACTGAATTAAAAAAAAAAGCCATGGGTACTGTCAGACAACTCTGCTCACCACAGAGAGACACATTCCAGTGCTTGTTCCTAACATCCAAACTAACATGGTTACTATACTGGTACAGTCAAAGTAGTTCAATCTCCTGTTGCATGGACACCTTTATACTAATATAAAAGTGCTTATACCAGCATATCTTATTCCTGTACAGGACAGGAAATAACTATACCAGTACAAGGTACCTTTATCCTGGTATAATTGCATCCCCAGTAAGGGTTGTACTAGTATAACTATCTCAGTAACGGACTCCCACCCCCAACTAGTTAGTTAGGCAGTACAACGTTCAACATAGTCTGTAGTGAACAGTGCATTACCTCCCTACCCTCCAGCTTCAAACTATTAGTGTTCCCTGTGAAAGGAGGCCAACATTGAACTATTTATCAGTTAGTGAAGGCTCCAATCCTTACCTGCTGAAGTCAATAGGAACAGGAGCAGGTCCTAGATGAATGCAGTTATGTTCTATATGATAGTTGGTGAGGTACTTTAGTGGCTCAAAGTTGGGCAACTGGGCAACAAAATGGGAGATTAAATTCAGCGTTGATAAATGCAGAGTAATGCACGTTGGAAAACATAATCCCCATTTTTTTATATATATGTAAGAATATGAAATGATGGGGTCTAAATTAGCTGTTGACACTTAAGAACGAGATCTTGGAGTCATTGTGGATAGTTCTCTGAAACCATCCCCTCAATGTGCAGTGGCAGTCAGAAAAGCTAACAATGTTGGGAATCATTAGGAAAAAGATAGATAAGACAGAAAATATCCTGTTGCCTCTATATAAATCCATGGTAGGCCAACATCTTGAATATTGCGTGCAGATGTGGTCGCCCTGTCAAAAAAAATATATTTGAATTGGAAAAGGAACAGAAAAGGGCAACCAAAATGAGTAGGGGGTATGGTACGGCTGCTGTCTGACGAGAGATTAATAAGACGGGGACTTGTCAGCTTGGAAAAGAGATGCCTAAGGGGGGATATGAGAGAGGTCTATAAAATCATGACTGGTATGCAGAAAAATAAATAAGGGTTATTTACTCCTTCTCATAACACAAGAACTAGGGGTCACCAAATGAAAATAATAGGCAGCAGGTTTAAAACAAACAAAAGAAAGTACTTCTTCACACAACGCACAGTCAACCTGTGGAAATCTTTGCCAGAGGATGTAGTGAAGGCCAAGACTATAACAAGGCTCAAAAAAAGAACTAGATAATTCATGGAGGATAGGTCCATCAATGGCTATTAGCTAGGATGGGCAGGGATAGTGTCCCTGCCCTCTGTTTGCCAGAAGCCGGAATGGGCAACAGGGGATGGATCACTTGATGATTACCTGTTCTGTTCATTCCCTCTGGGGCACCTGCCATTGGCCACCATTGGAAAACAGGCTACTGGGCTAGATGGACCATTGGTCTGATCTAGTATGACCGTTCTTATGTTCTGTATGTGCTGTATGTGCTATAACACAACACTTCCCCAAGAGTTGCATAATATTTTTAATATGTACTTTTGCAGATATTCAATTGATAGAAGCAGTGATCCCGGGAGGTTCTTTTACGTCGACATTGCAACAGGCGCTCTGATGACTGCAAGACCTCTTGACCGGGAAGACCTTTCTTGGCACAATATCACTGTGCTGTCTGTGGAGCTGAGTAAGTGGATGGAGACTGTAGATAGATTAGAGATACAATAGGTACAGTGATAGATTATTTTCAATTAAGCGATTCACATTTTTTTTTATTAATTGAATGGAAGTCACATTATCTGTCTGAATTGAACTTCTCACATTACAGAGTGAATATTGCATTTTAGTTTTTACACTCTTTTTTGTAAAGGGATGAGATTTGGGAGGTTACAATTAAATGCAGAGTGTTGTTTTCTCAACTCATTAGTATTCAAGTGAAGCTCTTCTTGAAATATGATTCAGTGAGAGCAGTCTCCCCAGAACAACTAGTTAACAAAAATAGATGCTTCTGTGTGTATATCAGAGTAGACACCAAGGCTCCTAGGGAGGATTAGATGGCTCAGGGAATTGGTAATAGGATGAGAGCTTTTTCATTTCTGGGTCACTGATTCAAATCCATCCTAGGTCAGTAGAGAGCAAATGTCATTGCCATCTGCTTGCTGTTTACAACCAAGTCATTTCGCACAAGCCACAGAAGCTGCGTGAATTGCTTTTAACAACTCCAGAACAGTTGAAATTTGCTAGGATTCCATGTTTAGTTACATACCAAAAACTCAGCCCAGATTCACCATTGTGAACTTCTAGGTGCAAAGGAGGCACTGAGAGTTTTAAAGTGAATCTATGAAAAACTGCAATTTTGATAGCGCTTAGCTTGAGGTACAAATGAACATGAAATTCAAAGCAGAGCTTCAGGCATCTGAGCTGAAACCTCTGTGCTTCACAAGGTTTTGTTAATGATCTCAGTCCATTTTCTTGTGGACATCACAAAATCTGCCACCACTCAGCATTAACTGGTATCTTTGTCAGCAGTCTCTCAGTTGTCCAAGAACTGATTGGACTCGTCTAGAAAGATCATATCTAGGGCTACATCAAGTTTGAAACAGACTAGCTGGGCAGTTTGAATGAGTGTGCACTCCTGCTATTTAGGCAGTGCCTGCTTTACAGCTGGAGTACTTCATACTCCAGGGCTCTTTAACCTGGCACCTTTTGCAATCAGTAACTTAAATGTTAAATTTAACATCCCTGTGGCAGGGAAAAATCCACAGTGGCACAACACTGTAGCATTTAATTTCAGAAAGGGGAACTACACAAAAATGAGGAGGTTAGTGAAACAGAAATTAAAAGGTACAATACCAAAAGTAAAATCCCTGCAAGCTGCGTGGAAACTTTTTAAAGACACCATAGTAGAGGCTCAACTTAAATGTATACACCAATTTAAAAAACAAAGTAAGAGAACCAAAAAAGAGCCACTGTGGTTAAACAACAAAGTAGAAGAAGAAGCAGTGAGAGGCAAAAAGGAATCCGTTAAAAAGTGGAAGATAAGTCCTAATGAGGAAAATAGAAAAGAGCATAAACTCTGGCAAATGAAGTGTAAAAATATAATTAGAAAGACCAAAAAATAATTGAAGAATATCTAGCCAAAGACTCCAAAAGTAATAGCAAAAACATTTTTAAATACATTAGAAGCAGAAAGCCTGCTAAACAACCAATGGGGCCACTGGCTGATCGAGATGCTAAAGGAGTCAAAAACAATAAGGCCATTGCAGAGAAACTAAATGAATTCTTTGCATCAATCTTCACTGTTGAGGATGTGAAGGAGATTCCCAAACCTGAGCCATTCTTTTTGGGTGACAGATCTGACGAACTGTCCCAAATTGAGGTGTCATTAGAGGAGGTTTTGGAACAAATTGATAAACTAAACAGTAATAAGTCTCCAGGACCTGATGGTATTCACCCAAGAGTTCTGAAGGAACTCAAATGTGAAATTGCAGGACTACTAACTGTCATCTGTAACCTATCATTTAAATCAGCTTCTGTACCAAATGACTGGAGGATAGCTAATGTGATGCCAATTTTTAAAAAGGGCTCCAGAGGTGACCCTGGCAACTACAAGCCAGTAAGCCTCGCTTCAGTACCCGGCAAATTGGTTGAAACTATCATAAAGAACAAAATTGTCAGACACATAGATGAACATAATTTGTTGGGAAATGGTCAACATGGTTTTTGTAAAGGGAAATCATGCCTTACCAATCTACTAGAATTTTTGAGGGGGTCAACAAGCATGCAGACAAAGAAGATCCAGAGGATACAGTGTATTTAGATTTTCAGAAAGCCTTTGACAAGGTCCCAGGCTTTTAAGCAAAATAAGCAGTTATGGGATAAGAGGGAAGGTTCTCTCATGATTGGTACCTGGTTAAAAGATAGGAAACAAAGGGTAGGAATAAATGGTCAGTTTTCAGAATGGAGACAGTTAGATAGTGGTGTCCCCCAGGGGTCTGTACTAGGCTCAGTCCTATTTAACATATTCATAAACAATCTGGAGAAAGGGGTAAACAGTGAGGTGGCAAAATTTGCAGATGATACAAAACTACTCAAGATAGTTAAGTCCCAGGCAGACTGCAAAGAGCTACAAAAGGATCTCACAAAACCGGGTGACTGGGCAACAAAATGGCAGATGAAATTTAATGTTGATAAATGTAAAGTAATGCACATTGAAAAACATAATCCTAACTATACATATACAACGATGGAGTCTAAATTAGCTGTTACCACTCAAGAAAGAGATCTTGGAGTCATTGTGGATAGTTCTCTGAAATCATCCACTCGATGTGCAGCGTCAGTCAAAAAAGGGAGCAGAATGTTGGGAATCATCAAGAAAGGGATAGATAAGAAGACAGAAAATATCATATTGCCTCTATATAAATCCATGATACGCCCACACCCTGAATACTGCATGCAAATGTGGTCGCCCCATCTCAAAAAAGATATATTGGAATTGGAAAAGGTTCAGAAAAGGGCAAGAAAATTTATTAGGGATATAGAATGGCTTCCGTATGAGGAGAGATTAATAAGACTGGGACTTTTCAGCTTGGAAAGAGGCGCCCAAGGGGGGATATGATAGAGGTCTATAAAATCATGAGTGATATAGAGAAAGTAAATAAGGAAGTGTTATTTACTCCTTCTCATAATACAAGAACAAGAGGCCACAAAATGAAATTAATAGGTAGCAGGTTTAAAACAAACACAAGAAAGTATTTTTTCACGCAACGCACTGTCAACCTCTGGATCTCCTGCCAGAGGGTGTTGTGAAGGCCAATACTATAACGGGTTTCAAAAGGGAGCTAGATAGATTCATGGAAGATAGGTCCATCAATGGCTATTAGCCAGGATGGGCAGGAATGGTATCCCTAGCCTCTGTTTACCAGAAACCGGGATTGGGTGACAGGGCATGGATCACTTGATGATAACCTGTCTGTTCATTCACTTTGGGGCACCTGCCATTGGCCACTGTCAGAGGACAGGCTACTGGGCTTGATGGACCATTGGTCTGACCAAGTATGGCCATTCTTATGTTCTTATGTTCTAACCTAGGAGCCAATTCTGCCACCCTTCTGTGGAGCAGAACCCCCAGACTGCTAAGTGAATTGGACTACCTGCCCCATAAGGTTCAGTTCACTATGGTGGAGGAATCAGGTCCTTAAAAATTGATAAAAGAATAAGGTTGAGATTTTCAAGATCACCTAAGAGATTTATACACCAAATTCCTATTTATTTTAGGCAGCTTTGAAAATCTCAAACTAACTGTGCTGTCAAAAGGCTTCAAAAGTAAATGTTACTTCTGCAGCAGTGAACACATAGGGCTAGATTCACAAAAGGACTTAGGTGCACAAGTGCCACTTTATGGACCTAAATCCCAGAATCAGGTCCCTCAGGGATTCACAAATCTCCAGCTGAGCTGCCCTCAAATCCTGTAGGCACCTAAACTTATTCTGTGCCTAAAATTGTGCAGTAAAAGTTCATTAGGAGCCATAGGTGCCAATATAGGCCAGAGCACCCACAGAAAAAAATTGGTGGGTGCTGAGCATCCACCGGCAGCTCCCCATGGCCCCGCCCCCCTGCTCCAACTCACCTCTGCCTCTGCCATGAGCACACCGCCCCGTCCTGCTTCTCCTCCCTCCTAGCCCTTGTGTCGCGACACAGCTGATTCGTGGGGCAGGGAGGGAGGAGGGGGAATGCCGCACGCTGGGGGCAGAGATGGGGCCGGGGTGGGGATTTGGGGAAGGGATCCAATAGGGGCAGGGATGGGGTGGAGTTAGGGCAGGGACTTTGGGGATGCGATTGGAATGGGGTAAGGGGCAGGGATGGGGTGGAGTCAGGGCGGGGCCAATGGCGGAGGGGCACAGGCACCCACCAGCGCCGGAGAAAGTTGACGCCGCTGCTAGGAGCCTACGTTTCTGCTGTTGAGCATGTGCTCTGCAGCCTCTCACCAGGCATCCAGCTGGCTAAATCCCAGAATGATGCATGATCCAGGAGAAGACAGACTTGCCTACCACATTGGGCTCCAATAGACAAGCTTACAAAAACAGCCAGGGGCGGGTGACAACTCCTAACTTTTAGCTGGTGGGTAGGGTACTTACCTTGGATGTGGGAAAGCCAGTTCAAATCCCCACACACACACACATACACACCTGAAGAATCTGGACTGAGATCTTCCACCTCTCAGATGCATGCCTTAGCCATGGTGTTGTGGGATATTCTGATGTGGTCCCTCAGTCTCTTGTTCAATCTGTGGATAAATTTAAAAAAAATCCATTAGAGCAGGGGTACTGGGTGCGTTCTGCCCACCGTGCTACAGCATCATTCTTATGCTTGCCTCCCTCTCTGCCATGAATTTTGTTAAATTATATACTCACCCTCAGTCTACAAGTGAATATTTTTTTTAACATTTGTACAAAATATACCCAGCCATCTCTGAGTTAGGTGAAGGGCGGAGGTTGGGGGGGGGGTGGAATATACCATTTCCGCTTTAATAGAAGTGTCAAGGGTTTTTTGTTGTTGTTGTTTTGTTTTGGGGTTTTTTTTTAATATGCACAGCTCAAAGATAGAAGTGTAAAACTTTGCCTTGGCTTAATCCTCGAAGAAGAAGAATTGCTTGTTTTATCTGAAAAAGATTGAGGGACAGATCAAGAGGATCTTGACTTGTCACTGCTTTGCACTACTGCACCACTAGTGCAGCCAAAACTCCAATTTCATAAGTCCAGGGAGGCTCACCTAAGTCAAGGGCAAGGATGACCTACCCTAGTAGTGGAGAGCTAATGTAAGGGCTTTTATAACACACCTCCCCTCCCTATATATCAGCAGAAAGGTGTCGTAACCTGATATGACCTCACACCATCCCAGCCTATCCTTAGCTGTGTGCTCAGTCTTCTGTGGCCAAAGCAGCCCACAGGCTCAGTTAAAGCCGTGCATTACAGCAGCACTAGGATCAGAGAAAGATAAGGTGAAACTCCTTTGCACAGCACCCACTGACTCATTGTATGGGTTGGCTGTAGCTACAGAAGTGTCCCATATTGTCTGAAGCAAATAAAATTTCACTTTTCTATATGTGCAGTACAACATTTCTAGTAGGTTTCTAGCTTCCAAATTGCCTGAGTCTGTATGCACTTGTGCATACAATAGATGAATAAGGTGAAATGGGATGACATTTAATAGTGCAAGGTCATGTATTTAGGGACTAATGAGAAGAATTTTTGCTATAAGCTGTGGATGTTTTAGTTGGAGATGACAAAGGAGGATGAATGTATTGGTTGATCACAGGATGACTATGAGCCACCAATATGATGCATCCATGAAAAAAGCTAATGCAGTCCTAGGCTGCATCGGGCGAGGTATTTCCAGTAGAGACAGAAGTGTTAGTACAGTTATACAAGCCACTGGCAAGACCTCATCTGGAAGACTGTGTGCAACTCTGGTCTCCCAAGTTTAAGAAAGATGAATTCAAACTGGAACAGGTGCAGAGAAGGGCTACTAGGATGATCAGAAGAATGGAAAACCTATTTTATGAGCAGAGACTCAAACAGTTTTGCTTTTTTAGCCAGAAGGTGACTGAGGAGATATGATTGCTCTCTATAAATACATCAGAGGGATAAATACTAGGGAGAGGAAAGAGTTATTTAAGTTAAGTACCAATGTGGACACACGAACAAATTGATATAAATTGACCATCAGCAAGTTTAGACTTGAAATTAGATAACGGTTTCTAGCTATCAGAGGAGTGAAGTTCTGGAACAGCCTTCCAAAGGGAGCAGAAACCCTAACTGGCTTCAAGACTGAGCCTGAAAAGTTTTTGGAGGGGATGATCTGATGAGACTGCCTACAGTGGCATGTAGCCGATCTACGACTGCTAGAAGCAAATGTCTCCAATGGCCAGTGATGGGACACTAGATGGGGAGGGCTCTGAGTTACTACAGAGAATTCTTTCCCAGGTATCTGGCTGGTGGGCCTTTCCCACATGCTCAGGGTCTAACTAATCACCATATTTGAGGTTGAAAAGAAATTTTCCCCTGGGTCAGATTGACAGAGACTCTGGGGGCTTTTCATCTTCCTTTGAAGTATGGGGAATAGGTCACTGGTTGGGTTAAAGTAGTGTAAATGGTGGATTCTCTGTAACTTGGAGTCTTTAAATCATGCTTTATGGACTTCAGTGACTCAGCCAGAGGTTAGGGGTCTGTTACAGGGGTAGGGGTGTGAGATTCTGTGGCCTGCAACGTGCAGGATATCAGACTAGATGACTACAGTCAGAAGGGACCATCACAAAGTCTATGAGTTTCTATTTTTAAAAGATAGTCTGATATTATTCAGTCTATAAATTAGATATTCATATGCCTCTGTGATAGGTACAGTATAAAACATATAGATAGATGACAAGCTACATAATCAAATTATTTGACAGTATTAACTCAGTGGGACAGGCATGCTACATGCAATATGAATACCATACATAAAAAAACTTATGAAAATTCCAGAATGTATGCTGTACTGTATTTGAAACCATTACATAATGCTATAAAGAGATAGTATTTTAAATATATGCACAAGGTAGCAGGGTTAAAGTTGAGAATTAAATCTCAACTTTTATGAACTTTTGAACATTTGATCGCTCAGTCTTCATCTTGTTTTTGTATGGTGTTTCATTTTGGTTTTTTATGTGGAATGATTGGGTGTGGGGGACCAAAAAACACCACAAGAAGAAAGAAGCTAATGTATTCATCTTGAAGACACAGGGTTTGTATGTTATTTGATCTGAAGATATTTACCTTGATGAACTCATCTCTACTTCCATTTGTGAGCAACTAAGCCAATAAATTATGTTCCACTTGGTTTCCACAAAAGATGTCATGAAAATTCCATCTTTTTCTCATTGAAATTTGACTGAAAACTTTTGTAGAAATTTTTACATTTTTCAACTAGTGCTATAGCTGATCAAAAAACTGGATGATTTTTGTATAAAATATTTGTCCAAAATGTCAAGCTGTTTTATAGTTGAAATTCAAAATTTTGAGAAAAATCAGAATTGCAGAATTTCAAAAAACAATGTTATCAGCTCCTTGAGCCCAATGCCTTCTGAAACAAGGCTAATTGAACCACACCTTCCAACCTTAGCCTACCTTAATTCTTGGCATTGTCTCAAACTTTCCCAGAAATTTACCTTGTGTTTGTGGCCAGGTTTGAGATACCTGTGAACATTTCAGGAGTCGAGGTGGTTAGACTGGAATCTGGAACTTAATCTTGCCTATAGTATCTGCTCTCTTCCCACACCTGTTACAATTAGAATAATTTCTTTCAATGCAACAAGGCTAAAAAGGAGAGTTCGCTTGCCTTTTTGGTAGAGCGAGCAGATACTTTTTCCTGTGATTATAAAGTCCCTGTAATTATTTTGTTCTTTCTTCTTTTAGACAATCCCTCACAGGTTGGCAGTGTATCAGTCACAGTAAAAGTCCTGGATGTGAATGATAATGCTCCTCAGTTTTCCAGGTTCTATGAAGCTTTTGTGTGTGAAAATGCAAAAGCTGGACAGGTGAGAAATCCTATATGTCTGTGTGAGATGAATGTTGTCGCTTATATGCAGATACTGCATTGTATGGGCATAGCCAGCAACTAAGAAAAGGGAGGGGACGGGGCAAAGTAGATTTGCACTACAGGACATCAGACGTTTCTTCAGAACTCTGTTCAGCAGTTCTGATGCTCTTGGCCCAATGATGACTTCATTGTTTTCCAAAGGAAATTTCAGTATGCTAGTAATAATCTCATCCATAGCACCTTTCTCCTCCTTATTGATCACAAAGTACTTTGCAAACTCTGATTCACTTCACTTCTGACATGAAGCCATTTTTAGAGAGGCTGGCAGCAGACAACCAGACAGCATGTTGCACAGCAGCAATGACAAGAGGAAATGTGAGACCACTGGGGCAAACTCTGCCTCTAATGAAGAACACTTGGAGTCGTTAGTGCTCCTACATGACAGGCAGTGGGTTGGGTTGGGTTTTTTGTTTGCTCTTGTTTTTTTTTTTTAAATCCTGGCAGGAAGAACTCCACATGCACAGTAAGTTCCATAGAATTGAACATATTCATCTAGGAAGGACGACAGACTGAGTCACCTCTCTAGGGGTTTGATCATGTAATTACAGGAAGTATAGGTATTTCTAACATAGGATCCTAGGTTCCACTCATTGACACCCATGAAAATCAAGAATCACTCCACTGAAGCAAGCAGTGCTGACATCACAATGGTGTCCCTTCTCTGTCTCAAATCACATCTTTCATATATGGACTCATTCATTAGGGTTTCTGTATTCCACAGGCAGATGCACAAACTCGGCATTTAAGGACCGATCCTATGCTCATTGATGTCAGTGGAAATTTTGTCACTGACCCCAGCAGTTGCTCAACCTGGCCCTTAGGCATTCAGTATCCACGGTACTACATTTGGGTGCTCAAATCAGAATTGGATGCCTAAATTTAAAAACTGGAGTGCCGATCTCTTACTAGGGGAGGAAAAAATAGACATTCCATATTTTAAACCTGCCCTTAGCTTTCACTAAATCTACTTCAAGTCTATTTACCCCTATAAAGTATCCTGGAGTGACTGGGCCAACTTCATGATAGGACTCCCCTGAAGTCAATGGGTTTATACCAGAGATAACTTTGTACAACTATGCACACAGAGCCCCAGAATGAGGCAAAGAAGAAAAATCATTGTTTGGGTTTCCTAGGGCAGTGGTCTCCAAACTTTTTTGATCGCGCACCCCTATCAGTAAAAAAATTTTGAGCATGCACCCCCTGCCATGCTGGCTCTACCATTTTTGCCAAAGCAAGAAAAAAAAAACCACTCGGACTCCCACCCAAACTGCTGAAGCAAAACAAAACAAAAAACCCACTCCTTCTGCCACGCACCTCCAAGGATCCTCTTGCGCACGCCACTTTGGAGACCACTGTCCCAGGGGACAAACTTTCCAAGTAGTGCTTGAGAATTTAGACATGCAGCTGCCATTAGGAATAACTGGAGTCATGTGACTAAATAGCTTTGCACCACTTTGAAAAGTTCCTGGAATCAATTTAAAAGTGTTGTTTAAGGCTGCCCAGGCCTATCATTTCTCAGTTAATCACTTAGAAAACAAACTTCAATGCTATGAATTCAAGTAGAAGTTTATTCCTTATATTAAAACTAAGCAAAAGGTTTGTCCCTGATTCTATTACATGCTCAGGCTGAGCAGTACCATACTCTCTTACTCCCCATTGAAATCAACAGGCTCCTTATGGAGTAAGGGTGGTAGAATCTGGCTTCTATTTTCTTTCCAAACAGCCTATTATATTCATTGCTTAAGGCAATGCTTGCTTGTTTTCTTATTGTTGACTCCATAGGAAAAACCTAATTAATTTTAAAAAAATAAGGGCGCTTAGATTTCACCGTTTAAAGTCAATGGCAAAACTCCCACTGACTTAAGTGGGGTTAGACTTTCTCCCAAGGTATTTTGAACTGTGGGTCAACTACAATATCATGAGCACTAGTTCTTCTGAAATCCAAATGCTTTTTCTAGTGCACATCCTTGGTGACAGAATATATAAAATGGGGAGGGAAGTTTATATTCTGTAACTTACAGCAAGTGTAGCTTATTGTGTGAAAGACCGTAGAAACCAATAAATGGAGCAGAGGCAGGAATTTAAATGTGACCATTTTTGGAGGGGCATGTTCTGTGCCCCTGCCAATTATTGGGGGGAGGGCATGCCCCCACTTGCCATCCCCCTTGTGCACACCCCTGAAAGGGAGAATTCATCATGTGGAAATCAGGCATGGAAAATTTATATATATAATACTGCAGAACTGCCTTTTTTTCTCTTCTTTTAAGCAAAGTGACATGTTTCCCTATGAAACAAACCTTACTATTTAAAATTATGTTCAAAATACTCATCTAGGGTTCAGTGTGGATAAGTGTCTGAAAGTTATCTACTTGGTAGCAGAAAATGAGGTTGGAAATCTATTGACAATGGGCTTTCTTGTGACAACGATGCATGTGCTTCTGAGCATTTCAGAGCCTTCAAAAAAGGTTTGATTTAAATTGGGAATGGGGGTGTGGCTTGTCTGTTATTTTAACCGAACCAGTTGGCCCATCCCTAGTTTTACTGGGATTTGTATGATTGCAGTGAAATAAAATGAAGTCTAGAAGGCTTTCAATGTCTCAAGTCATGACTTGTCCCTCACAAGATGGTCTTGTTCAAACACTGCATTTGCTTTCACTTTTAGAGTGTAATTCTTTAAGCGGTGTCTCCCGAGCAGGGCTGCTACCACTCTGTTTTGTTCTTGCATCCCACAGCTGATTCAGACAGTGAGTGCAGTAGACCAGGATGACCCACAAGAGGGTCAGCACTTCTACTACAGCTTGGCTCCTGAGGCAGCTAACAACCCCAACTTCACTCTAAGGGACAATCAAGGTAATCAGAGTGGACACAGTCAGTTAGTTACACTTATTTCTATAGCCTGAGTTGGACATGAGAGGCTTTGACTCACAGTGCGCTATGAGACTGCCATTTCCAATAATGCCAAGTGACACCTGCTCCTTAAAGGCAGCGATAAAATGACATATTATTTTATACACTTGAAGGTTATACAACATTTGCTTCTATATAAATATTTCCCAGTGATAGGCTCTTTTCTTCGAGGAAAAGTGTCAGCATTGTGCAAATTCGGATCTTGTGGTCATGCTGTAGGCATCTAAGATTTCAAGAGTGGGACTTGGTTCAAAAGGCAAGGCTTAAAGGTAGGATTAGAACTGGAACTAGGAGAAATGGAGAGCAAAATAATTTCCCTTTTTTGCACCCTACATGTTTTCTTCCAGGCACAGAAAGTGAATGCTCTTATTATTCCAGTGTCTCCTCTCTTTTTCTCAAAGCTCTTTACACTTGTTCACTTACTGCTCATAAAAAAGCTGTAAGAGTTACAGGGGAGATGCATGGCACAGAGGAAGAAGCCATCTAGGATGCACAGAGCAGAAAGGGAGAAGCCAGAGTAGAACACTCCAAAAAGGAAACAGGGAGTAACAAGGGAAGACAGTGAAAAACCATTGTCCAAGAACAAGGAAATAATCAAGCACATTCGCTGGATGCTTCAAATGGGATCATTCAAAGTGAAAAACATTTGGAACTGAACCTGACCTTGCAATCTTTGCACACAGGATCAGGCGCAAAGTGTCCTTTATTCTAGTTCTAAGAGGTGACCATAACTATATAAAGGTTCTCAGTGAAATATTTAGTACAGAAGCAGCTCACCACATCTTGACCAGTGGCACAGAGCTACTCCTCTGCACTGCCATATAGGAGACCTAGCATTGATTTTGGAGCTGATACAGGGTTGGAAAATCATGCTTTCAGCCTGTGGTAGGAAGAAGTCTCTCCTGTATAGCAGCAATGATCCTTTGAGCCAACTGATGGGCTGCAAAAGGATTATTTCAGGTGCCTCAAGTGAGGTTACACTGGGGGCAAATGTAGAAGACTCACAAAGTGGAGATCTTCCTCCCTCCTGGAGAGGGAAAAGTCTGCTGCTAGCTACAATATACAGCAATAGACTCCAGTATTTAAAATCAGCTTCATGCTTCACCTCTGCAAATAAATGGGGGTGCAGTGTTGTGGATGCAATTAATGGTAAGCACAACCTGTGTACACTGGCTGTCCAACTCCCCTTGCTGACCAGACCTGCCCCACGCACACACACCATCCTTTTACCCATCCAGACTGATACATTTCTGAAAGGATGATTCAGCACTAACCAAACACCTGGAATATTATTTCTGAAAATGGTGAACGACAAAGAGAAACCCCTTTGGGTAGTGGAGAAACAGCAAAATGCCTGTAAAACTGGGGAACAGATGGGCATCCTGTGTTCAGGTTATCAATTTATGTAAATCGGTCAAACCCCATTAAAGTCAGTGGGATATAAACAATTTTACACCAGTTGAGGATCCAACCCCAGTTGTCTATTCTCTGTCCAAGTTAACCATTTCTATCCAAGAGCAATTTGGAATGTCTTATGATCTCCACGGATCTGAAAGGGCTAGATTAATATAGCTACATGAGCACCCATTTCTCATCACAGCAGTTAAGAACTACCTAGGGCAATATGGCTATCAATTTCTGGAAAATAACTTTCTAGGACTAGTGGTGGAAAGGCATAGGCACCGGCACCTTAACCTGTAGAATTTACTTCCTTGAGAGTCCACCAGAGCTTAACTTGGCTTAGGTGGCCTTCAAAAGCATGGAGTACAGCCCACCTGTAGTCAGGCATTTAAGGGACAACCAATTCACCAGTGAGAGGATCACTCTTAACAGACAGAGGTAATAAAGTCAGACCCTCACCTGACTTCAAAGGGAGATGGGGCAGGCCCTTGATTAGCTAATGTAACCATACTTTAGTGAGCTATGGATGTGAATATAGCTTATGATATACTGAACTTGTGGGGGTGGGTATTTTTTGTAATCGTTAAGGTGCCCCAGTTCAGCAAGAGAGGCTGGGGACATTTTTAAATTAATAAAAATAAAGGCACCTGCAACAGCATTGGCCATGATCTGAATACAACATTGCTTCCTACTCCACCATGCATCTGTCCATCTCTCTCCAGGAATACAGAGGAAAGTTTCTGAGGTCAATCATAAATGTAGATGGAGTTTCTGCCATGGCTAGCAAATGGGTACTTTTAAAAAGAATGCAAGTAGCAAGCAGGCCAGTGACCTTTCACAACAGCAGGACAATGCTATATCTGCTCATAACAGTTATTTGGAGAGAGGCCCAAAGGTTTCCCCGTGCAACATTTTGTGACCTTGTCTCTCTTTTGGGGGTGGGAGGCAGGAGACATATTTTGCCAATAAAGTTGAAAGCAACCTTCACTGTAATATTTGGCAAACTAGGCTCATTGTGTCCTTGAGGCATTGTGCTAAAAATAGAAACTTATGAAAATTCTTAGCATCAGATGTACTCTTTCAGACCAAGGCTGTGCTTGGTAAAATGTATAATGGCAGCAGTGACTGAATAGCTGTGCCTCCTTACCACTTTAAAATGCCAGCTTTTCAGAGACATATATCCTAGCAAACACAGGGATAGTATTGCTTACAAATCTGAAATGTACATGGAGTAGTTTATGAACAAGATTGTACGATTTCAGTAATCGAAGAGGTCCCTTCCAGTCCTACCTGCAATCTATAAGAACCTACTGCCTTGACAGTTCAGTGGTAACAAATAGTAATAAAACTTCATAATGATACTTTCATCTGGGAATCTCACACTACTTTATAAATTAGGAGACTGAATCACAGAGGGGATAGATACTTATCTAAAGTCACTTTGCGGTAATGATGGGAACAGAACACAGAACTCCCAAATCACAGGTCCTGTTCTTTACTAGAGAACAAATGCCTCCGAATTTGGAGTAAGGGAACAAACTAGTAAGATTACCGATGCTGCTGAATACATTGCTAGCCACTGCAGTGATTAGGAGTAATTCTTTATCAAAGCTGTAGAACTCTAGCACCAATTAAAACTGTAAGAGTCAGTTTTCAGTCTAAAGAGCTCCCCTAACACCCCCTCTCAGTTCAGGAGAACATATAGAGGGTAAAGGCATTAAGTGTTTTGGATGGAAGGAGCTACAAATTAGTGGATAATTTCCTCAGTTCACAAGGAAGATTTCGATACAGTCGTCTCTTGACTTAATCCTCTGGCCTCCAGCTTCCGATAATGAAAATGAATAGCAACCATGATGGGTACAGACACTAATTCTATACTGGTGTGTGGGTATTCATCTGCAATCTCAAACATCCACCTCCTCTCCGCACAGTATTTTATGGCTTGTGGGTTCTTAAAGACCCTTTTCCTTAAATGGGAGGTTACCACTATCTCAGACATGAGAGAGAAAACCAAAAAGCTGAAAATCCTGAGAAAATCAAAGTTCCTTCTTCATGGTTGGTTATCAAAGATGGCTGCTGCTTCTCCGCCCTCTCCCCTAATCTCTGGTAAATTATTTTGCATTAGTTATTAACTATGGTAATTACTTTAAGAAAACCAATACAAATTCTGAGGTAGATTATCCCTGGTCCTTGTACAGATACATAGTGCCTTCCCTAGCCCCACAAACCTAGATGCTGGAACTAGAGGTGCTGCTGCACCCCCTGGCTTGAAGTTGTTTTCATCATATACAGGGTTTACAGTTTGGTTAAATGGCTCTTAGCACCCCCATTATACAAATTGTTCCAGCCCCCATGCCAGGGTTTGTTTTGTTCCCTGAATTTAGTGGAGTACAGTGATTACTCCCCTGAAAGTACTAGGCATGAGCAATCATCTCAGCTGGAACAAGAGAAAACAACTACGGTGTGCCCTCTTGCACACACACACCCCTGCAAAGCCGATCCTGCATGACATGGCGTAGGCTCCATCCTATGGGATGGAGTATCATGTGTGCTCCCTCTGTTTGCCCAAAGGCTGACTGAGGAGACAGTTCCTCTGCCACAAGTGGTACAGAGCTACATCTGTCTGTACTCAGGGTTGTGGCTAAATACTACAGTCTATCCTTCTGTGATGAAAAGAAGCTGCATGAGGCTGTAGTGAAGTCAACACTACCTGTGCTTTTGTATCATCCATATTTCATAGAACTTCTCTTTTGGGTTATGATCTAGCAGGTATCCAATCTGGGCAAGTGGTGTATTCAAATTTCTGACATGCCAGGTCACATTCCATCATATTATACACCCAGCAGTATTGTATCAAATCACATTGGCATTTGATGAGACACATGACTACACAATATGGCACAAACATATTGCAGTTACACTGCAACAAGTCCAGCTATTCTTTAGGGATGAACTGGATCCCTGCCTGTTAACAAAAACAAAAGGGTGGCAGACGCACAACACTGAGAAACACCAAAGGGAACTACATCACCATGACGGTTAAGAGAGATCTGGGAGACATATTTGCAGTAAATTAAAAAAAAATGTGCTTCAACATTTGACTATAAAAGTCTGTTTTTCATCTTGAAAAGGAACAAATATTAACAAGACCTAGGGTTTGTCAGTAACTAATGCTGCACAGCTTCAGCCAGACGCACTCCCTGTATCAAAAAGTTATTTGTTTTATGAATAAAGTAGAACCCTCTTATTATCCGGGGCACCAACCAAGAGGAGCTAGGGATGAACAGGACTTCTATTCTTGTTCACTTTAAACAGGCTGTTCCTGTGTCCATGTATGCTCTAAGCAAGGTCCCATGCATAGTGTGGCTGTGCAGCCAGCCAGCCTCATAATTTACCTTTTTGCCAAAATGCCACAGAACTATCTGTTGGCACAGTATAAATTTAAATTGCCATTTCCTGCCATTACTTCAGCTTCTCCACCCACTCTACTAAATGTGCTGCAGAAAGGACATTATATTAGGTGCTGGAGAGGAGATGTCAGAGGGCACATGGGCAGCCTAGAGACAAGAAAGAGCTTGGAGAGGTTTGCAGAAGAAGGCAATTGCCATTTTGCAGTTCCTAAGCCAGAGGTAGTCACTAGGCAGACCATGGGCCAAATCTGGACTGCCAGAGGCTTTTGATTGGACTGCAAAATATATTTACTTATTATAATCGTTATTGCAGTGTGAAAAATGTTTCTCTGTAGTCTGGACCTTGATTATACCTTGACCAAGAAATTTGGACCTTGAAAAAACAATTAACTACCCCTGTCCTAAGCCTTCCCCAGCTCCAGAGCTACTAATGGGCACAGAAACAGAATTCTGCTTTGGTGCCAAGGATGGCAGACACCTTCTTCTCTGTTTCCCTTTTTTAAAGCTGTGCAGTGTATCAAATGGGCTGGTAATCAATAAAAATTGCCACATAATCAGTGCTGTTAAATTGGGGGTGGGGACGAAATGTTCAGCTTAAAACTGACAATAACACTGTTTCCACGGCAAACAAAGCAACTCTCTGTCCTAAGTACATTTATACAAATTCCACATTTTACAGGTAGGAAAATGTCAATTTCCCCTCTCCACCCCCACCTCCCTTTATTTTTAAATGGAAGTTTTCCTAGCTAGCGGTGTCTTTTATGCCAGCCTACCCTGTAAACACTGACAGCACCAGGTACTTCACCAATCAAAAGCAGAGATGGCCAGCTCATTATTTCCTTTGTACCAATCAGAGGGAGGTAGCAAAAATTAAATAGGAAACCACGAGCTGAAATTCAGACATCCCACAGCATCATTCCATCCAGGGAAGTTGCAGGAGTGGAGTTTGTTGGCCCATCAAAGAGAAAAGGAGCTGTGGCCCTACAAATAAGTGGATGCCCCAATATCTGCAAATAAATTGCAGTAATGATTAGGCCATTTGTACATAGGGCCAACTCGTCTGCCCTACTCCTTCAGGTTCCTCCCCACTCTTAGCAGCACAGACTGGTTAAGAGCCCTGCTACCATACTTTCCTACTTATTCATGGGCCTTCCAAGAGGCATTGGGCTTGTCTAAATGAGAGGTTTAAACTGGACCAGATCAAGTTAAACTGGTGGGAAAATACTTAAGTACAGATGCTCCAATTCATTATAGCATATTAACTCTGGAATCTTCTTTCAAAGTGAAAGAAATTTGACTCAGATAGAATTTGTTCTATCTATTGTTTGTGTTCATGCAAAGCTGTTGTGCACTTCTTTGCAATCCTCCAGCTGCTATCCCACACTGCTTTGCAGGCAACCATTAATGACTTGTCTATTTACCTCTATGCCTTCCACTGCTCTGGTGTCAAGCTGACCAGATGCCCCTTTCCCTGTTTAAAAACTGGCACGGGGTCAGATTTTGTCCATTTTCTCCTGGATTTGAATATATTGGCATTGCAGCAGTATTAGTCCAGAAGCCCTACAATATGCCTAGAGCAGCTGCCTGGAGCTGTGCTGAGACCCTGAATCTCATCACCATCTGGGGAGAAGTATCAGGAAGCTCTTGTGGACCCCCGACAGAATCAAGCTCTTTTTGCGGGCACTACTAAGCACATAGCCAGGCAGGGCCTCAACCAGCACACCAAACAGTGCAGGGTAAAGAGCAAACAGCCCAGGAGGACTTACATTCACACCAGGGATACTGGGAAAAGGTCCAGTAGTGGCAATGTGACCTGTCCATCTTTTGAAGAGCTAGACAGAATTTTGATCAGTTACCCTACCACCCAAACCAGGAAGGTTATGGACCCTGCTCTGTCCCCACCCCAAAGACAACCTGCAAGACTCACTGGAGGATGAGCATGAGGGAGCCAGTGAAGACCTGTCCCCAGAATGCTAAGATTTCTTCAGGACTCAGAATCATGACGTTGGCCAAGTAGAAAGTGAGCCCAATTCCTGATGTGCAGCAACCAAGCCCAATTCCCAGCCAGAAATCCAGCCTGGGACTGAGAAGGCAGATCCTCTCAAGGGAACCTTGTCATGTAAGTATCTATCTTTATAATTTATTATTATTATTGTGCTATGCTGCTGTGCTAGCTTCAGTTTGGGTGCCCCATGGCCACAGCTACTTTAGTTTGATGTGAGGTAGGAGCCTTTCCAAGTCTCCAGCCCCTCATCTCAGCCCACATTATGCTTTTGGCCCCTCCATACAGTTTTCAAAATGGTGGCTGCTCTGGCCAAGCAGCCTGCATCTGTCTTGTGCTAAAGCCTTGACCATTTTCAAGCCCATGCCATGGAGGGCAAATACCCATCCACCTATTTTTCTTTCCTCTCCCCACATCTGTCCTGTCTGGCAACCCCATTTGCCTGCTCAAAATGGCAGCCAGCAGCCCGGCACAGTCTCCATCTGCACCCCCCATGTCTCCCCCACACACATCTCCCCAAGCTTATTCAAATAATGAAAACATTCATTTGTGCAAAATTCAACAGTTTATCAATGCAGTGGTTACAGGAAGTTTGGTTACTATTCTCAGTTTACATGAGGTAGACATGGACATCACATGCCTGTACAGGTACAAAAACTACAGCTCCTCCAGGAAGTATAGATGCTCTGTAACAGTGAATGCTTCAGACAACCACTGCAGAACCCTGTTTTTCTCTGCACTTTCACCATGTCTGCAAGGAAGATATGGAGGATGGCTATGCAGTCATTCCCCTTCCATTTCTGAAGCATTTTGTGAGGAAGAGCCATCTTGGTGAATAACTTCACAGCATATCTCACTGGTCTGCCCTTTGCTTTTTTCAAGAAGGCCATTCTCTGCCTTTTAGTCAACCATCTCTATGTAACATCACTGAATCAGGACAGCCTAAAAGTGATGTAGAGGGGATTGCTATCCAGTTCTCCCCCACAGGGCCTCTACTCACCTCTACCACACTGTATAAGCAAAAATGCAAAATTCCCAACCCTTCCCTAGCCTCTTGGGGGGCAACGGCAAACCCAAGCAGCATATACCACACAGACAAAAATCCCTGTATAGTTCTCATTTACACACCACTTACCAGCTCTGAATTCCCCCAAGCCTGGGAAGAATGTCACCAAGTCCATATTAAGGGGAAAAAAAGCTATCTTAGCCTCTCTGGAATATGAACAATAACCACTTATATGTTTTCCTTCCTCCCACAGTCGCAGCACTTGCAGTGGCCAGACCCTCCAGGACAAGGCCTTTATCAATGGCTGAGTTGCTGGCTAACCTAATGGGGAAAGAGACTTAAAAAGCAGCATTGCAGAGGCCCAATGACAAATAAAAATAGTGGAGAGATGGAGGCTGTACTTAGGCAAAGAGAAGGAAAAAGAAACGGAGCTCCTAGAGAGACCATTGGGGTGAACAAAGTGGGTCACAGTGGCCAGGGACAGCATTGCCATGGCAAAAGATGCTGTTGAAATAGACATGGAGATATGAAGGCAACTTCTGGAGGCTATAGAGAGCCAGAAGGGTCTGCTGCAGCTTCTGTTAACCAGGATCTAGCCATGTTATGCAGCCCCTGCAATACAGGGTACTGGGAATACTAGCAACAGAGTGTACTACTGTACTCCCAACAGAGTACCCCAAACGGTCATTCCTTCACAGACCCAAGCTCAGGGCAGCAAGAACAGTTTTAGTTGGGAGCCCTCATTTTTTGAGCCATCTACCATCCTTAATAACTTTGAGCCTTGCCATTCAACACCAGCAGGCCTAAGAACAAGAGGAGGAAGAGGCGAGGCATATGCTCACCTGTGACTTGAGTCCCGCCTCCACTGCACGATGTCACTTTGAATTTTTGTTTAGTTATTGTTCTAAATAAGGCCTGTTTCTGTTTGCTATATAATAAAACTCATTAAAAACCATTTATAAAAAGAGTCGTCAATGCATTTTATATAGCAAATCCATAGACTGTAAATAGTTTAGTGTTTTACAGAAGAACCAAGCACAAACACAAAATAAAATGAGGATTGCCACGACATTGTCCTTCACTTCACTACCCATAAACAATATTGCACTGCTCACAGTCCATCCCACATACATGCCCTCAACTGGGTAACAGCTGCACATTTTCAGGCCTGAGACTCAAATTAAGATCCAGAGGTATCTATGACAACATTGCCCTGGCCGTTTCTCTTTTGTATTGGATGCCTTGCTGGCTGCTCAAGGCACAGCCTTATCCCGGGTGGAAGGCTTTTTCCCTTACTCTGACAAATGGAGCAATAATTTTAAGGCACTTATTTTTTCCCCTCCAGCTTCCAACCTAGTCCACAAACAGCGCCACCTTCCTTTCAAACTGCAAAATGCACACCCACTGTCATTCCGCAACTATTAAGACAATAGTTAAACAATTCCTTCCTTCTGTCCAAACCGACTGTGAATGGCTGTTACTTAGGGAAGCAAAGGACAAGCCAGGTCTCCTAGGATAACCAGAGCAATCTGCACACCATAATGTCCATAATCATCCTCTAGGCAAACCGTTCTTGATCCATTAAGGCAGTGGTCCCCAACTTATTTGGCTGGCGGGCGCCAGCCCAAGGACCACTGCGGCGGTGGAGCACCCACCGAAATGCTGCCAAATTTCGGCCGAATTTCGACAAGCGATGTCATCGAGAGGCGTCCCCGCCAAAACTCGGGGGCGATGTCACTTGTCGACGGCAAGCAGCGTCAGCGAGAGGCATCCCCGCCGAAATGCCACTGAAATTCGGCGGCATTTCGGCGGGTGCTCTCCCGGGGGCCAGGACACGGGCTCATTAAGATGCCTCCGCGGGCGCCATGGCACCCACGGACACCATGTTGGGGACCACTGCATTAAGGTAAACAGAGCTGAGTTTCCAAAATCCTATCATTGTAGACTTTTCCAGACCACCCTGCATTTATGTCTGTAAACCTGCCACGGTGGTCAACAGCCTTTGTAGCACCATGGAGAAATACCCCTTTCTGTGTATAAACTCTGAGCTGCGGGAGTGCGGGGGAAGGGATGGGAGGAGCCAAATAATAAGTACATTGCTGCCATCAGTTGCTCCAATACAGTTTGGGAACCCCATGAGTGCAAAGTCATCAATAATATTATGAACATTACCAAGCTTTATTACCTGGTGTAACAGTGCCTCATCCATGGCACCACACATAAACAATGGCCCCCACAGCTGATCTCCCCAGGCCAAATTGGTTGGCTGTGTTCCAGTAGCATTCTGGGGTGACCAGCTTCCAGATGGCAATGGCAACCTACATCTCCACAGGTATGGGGCACCGTGTGTTGGTATGCTGCCACTCCAGGGCCAGTTCTGAAGGATCTCAAAAAAAGGTTGCCTTCACCACCCTGAAATTCTCTCACCATGGCTGATTGCCCCAGCTCTGCAGAATGATCTTTTCCCACCAATCCACGCTGGCTTCCCAAGCCCAGAAACAGCACTGCAGGCTGTGAAGCTACTTCAGCAACTACTTCTCTCATATCAGTTGCTCGCCGTCCTCCTCTTCTTCCTTAGCCTCTGAAGCTGATGTGGTCAGTGAAGTCCAAACCCAAAGTCATCCAGCTTTGAGTGCTGACATAGAGTTCAAGCAACCTCTGTGTGCTTGCAGTTGCCAGCATTATTGAGTCCATCTGGCTGACAGCAACTCAAAAACAATGCTAGTCTGCCCAGAAAAGGAAGCATGAGGCAGAGAGAATGAAAAAATGTTGTTTTTTTTAATTGAACTTCTCTGTCTTCTGATATGCATCCCACAATTCACAGAAAAATCCCAGCATGCACACTGCTCAGCAGCAAAGGACTATGGGATACCCTCAAAGAATGCTACATGATTATTGTTCACCAAGCTGCCACTGTGTGCACACAATGATGCGAATCGAAAGAGGCACTGCCAGCCTGTGCGCACCTTAGTTCAGCTCATGTCCTGTGAGTTAAATAATGCATGTCATATCAATCCCCTACCCCAACCTCCACTCTGTGTAGACAAGTCTAGTGATAGCACAGAATTCCTCTTCACCAATTTAGCGCTGATAAGATCAGCACTGACTTCCACAGGAAATCCCTGCAGGTTTTCCTGAGGATAGAACTATGAAGAACTGCTGCCTGAACCCCAACCCTTCTGGCCAGCTGCACCCATGGTAATTTGGAAGTCCTGATTCTGTGAAGTTTATAGTGTGGATAGGGGCCTTTATGTTTTGAGAAGAGTTGGTTGAGAACTGGAAATTCTGTTCTGCAGGAAAGTCCAACATTTTGGCAGGGGGTGGAGGTGGAATTGTTCTGAATTAGAAAAAAAAAGTAAAATTTCAATTTCCTGTGAAATAATTCCAAAAATGTTTGAATTGAGACCAAAATGTTTCATTACAATAGTGTTGAAATATTTTGTTTCAACTTTGTTTTCATTCAGTTTTGACTTTTATATTATATTAAAAATATGGCAATATATAAATACCATATTATATAAATTATATATAATCTAAATGAAATTAATAGAAATGAAATGTTTGATATTGTCAAAAAAAACCCACACATTTCTACCTTTTTCCATCTAAAGTTTTGTCAAAATGGACATGTTCCTGCAAAATATTTTAATTTTGATTATTTGGGGGGGGGGGAGTGCTGAAAAAGCACGCCATCCTCCCCCCCCACGAGACACTGAATGAGACTTATTTTTGGTGTCTTTTATCCACTTGGTGCCCCCAGTGGACAGTTTATATAGCCCAGAATGATTGAGCCAGCTGATTTTAGAGGTCTTTCAGATGTAGGGGGAAAAAGCTACACATCAAAAATAAGAGAACACTACATGTCCACAAGGGTTACACAAAGAGGTTTCCACAGCATTTTCATTGGAAACACAAAGAAACAACAAGGCCTAGAAAAGCTGCTGAGCAGGAACAAACAGGGACAAGAAGTTGCCCTCAACTGTTCATTTCTATCTTGCTTTCTGAAAGATATTTTAGCAAGATCTGAAGGCTGAGAGTTTGCTCTAGGCACTTAGTGTCACAAAGGGTAAGAGAGTCTCATAAGGTGTACGCCTTACAGGTCTATGTGTTTTAGCCTGAAAACATGTTGGCGTTAGGATGGGAGGCTGAGGCAAAATGCTGATTAGTGACAAACTGGTGAAAAGCAAAGAAAACAGGGAGAGGATATCACAGATGTGTGTCTAATGCTGGGAGAGGGGTTTTAACCTCCCTTTCCAGCTGAAAATGTTTGCATCATAAATTCTTATACATCTTTGTTAATTTCCTGCCCTAGACAACACCGCCTGGATTTTAACCAGGAGATCTGGCTTCCGACAGCACGAGCAGAACATCTTTTATCTCCCCATCCTGATTGCCGATAACGGGCGCCCCATGTTGAGCAGTACTGGCACTCTGACCGTGCATGTGTGCAGCTGTGATGACGATGGTGTGGTGATGTCTTGCAATGCAGAGGCCTATATACTCCCTGTCAGCCTGAGCAGAGGAGCACTCATTGCAATCCTAGCCTGCATCTTTGTCTTGTTAGGTAAAACTTGTGTTGCCTTTCCTAATGAGGAGCTTAACTCACCTATTTTGGTCACGACACTTGGCAGACTGTTAGCCTCACTACGGCTGATTTTATACTATGCATAAAATAGAAGTGTGTGTATAATATATATATAAAGCTTTTTCTTTATTTACCTCAGCATTTCCCCCAAGATTTTATGAGACAAAGAAGGGCAATGGGGCAAGGGAGGTCAAGCCATTATACGATGAAATGGTCTAAGTTTCTCTCACACACACAAAAATCAGGAAAAAAATGAAAACTTGTAAATTTCATTATTTTGGCTCTGAATCTTCCAGATATTTAGCACCTCTGCTCCCATTCTTTGTTTTAATCAGAAATATCTACTTACTTAGATATGGTATCTGAGGTTAGTATCTGATTGCCAGCGGGAGCTAAGGTGCTTAATATCTCTCTTTCTCTCATTTACCTACAGATCTGGTCTATTTCCCTACCCATTTCCCCTATACTCTGCCCCGGATATTGGGATCAACAGGAATCTGGGTCAGATTGCTCCTACCCTTGATCACCACACATTCCCTAACATTTCAGGGCTTGGCTACACTTACAAATTTGCAGCGCTGCAGCAGGGTGTGAAAACACACCCTCTCCAGCGCTGCAAATTGCGGCGCTGCAAAGCACCAGTGTGGTCAAAGCCCCAGCGCTGGGAGCGCGGCTCCCAGCGCTGTCCGTTATTCCCCACAGGGAGGGGGAGTACGGACAGCGCTGGGAGAGCTCTCTCCCAGCGCTGGCGCTTTGACTACACTTAACGCTTCAAAGCGCTGCCGCGGCAGCGCTACCGCGGCAGCGCTTTGAAGTGCTAAGTGTAGCCACAGCCTTAGAAGTTCATCTTCAGTCTGAGAAGCAATGGGACAGAGGCATAGGCTAACGTTTTCGAAAGCACCGAAGTCCTATTTTCAACAGCGACTTAGGCAATTAGGAGCCTAAGGCCATGTCTATACCACTGTAAAATCTCTTTTATAGCCACTCTATGCTGATGGGCAAGAGCTTGCCTGTCGACATAATTAAGCCATCCCCAATGAGCAGCAGTAGCTATGTTGGTGAGAGAAGCTTTCTTGTTGATATAGAGCCGACCACACCGGTGCTTGTCCGTGTAATTTATCTTGCTCAATCAGGTGTTTTTCTCACAGCCCTTAGCAACATAAGTTATAACAGACTATGTTTATGCTATCACTTTAGTTAAGTGTCATTAAAAAAAAATCAATGGGATTTATGAGAGAAAGGGAGCAGATTAGATGGGCCCAAACCAGAACATTTGGGTATGGGTCCAGCTTACAGCAAACCCTCTCCTCACTCCAAAGTTCTGGATTGTTTAAATCCTGGAATTTGGTTTGGCCTATTATAGGAAAAAGGATCCAGCAGCCACATTCAGACCAAAAATTTAAAATTAGTTTTCTTAGCCCCATTCCAGCTGCCCAAAGCTCAGAAGTGTTTGTCTTCTATGGACCACTGATTTGGGCTCATATCTAGAATAAATCATTAAATGAGGTATTTCAGTTATTATCATTACAAAACTGTCATACTGATTCCATCAAAGATTGTAAATACCAAGGACAATGGCTGGACTGGGGGTTGGTATTTACATTTTCACTGCATCTTTTGGCCACGCCTTCTGTTAGAAATGCACATTTGTTCCTTTTCTCAATGGTTAAGGAGAGTAGATGCCAGAGAGCTGCTCTTTCTAATGCCCGTATGTTTTGGTTGCCCCTTGTAGTGCTCGTGCTGCTCATCTTATCCATGAGGCGGCACAGGAAGCAGCCTTACATCATCGATGAAGAAGAGAACATCCATGAGAATATCGTCAGGTACGATGATGAAGGGGGCGGGGAGGAAGACACCGAGGCCTTTGACATTGCTGCCATGTGGAATCCCCGGGAGGCCCATCTAGTGGTGAAAAGCAGGCAGGACATGCTGCCTGAAATAGAAAGCCTCTCCCGATACGTGTCTCAGACGTGCATAACGGACAACAATGTTCACAACTATGTGCTGGCCAAGCTGTATGAAGCTGACATGGACCTCTGGGCTCCTCCTTTTGACTCCCTCCAAACATACATGTTTGAAGGGAACGGCTCAGTGGCAGAGTCACTCAGTTCATTACAGTCTGTCACTACAGACTCAGACCAGAGCTATGACTACCTGACAGACTGGGGACCTCGCTTTAAAAAGCTGGCTGAGATGTATGGCATCACAGAGGGCAACGGGGCTCTGTGGTAACGAGTGAGGAGCAGAGTGTTTTCTACACGACACAAATGTCCTAATCTAGATCTGTTCTCATCAGAAGCTTGTATGGACATAGGGCGAGACCTCCTGAAATAGCAGTATGGTGCTTGAATGAGAGTGGGGGAGAAGGGTGCAAACAAAGCTCTCTCTCTCTGGCTCAGCTTTACTCAGTTAAATTAAGTTACATTTTTAAACAATGGAGAATGAAAAGAGGAAATTATTTCCTGATTTTTATAGCTATGTTTGAAAGCTTCATTCCTGGAATATAATATTACTCTGTTTTTTTTATATGGCAGCTTATGGAGTTCTTTGCATCTGGATATGAAGATGCTTAGGGTCCAATAATAATCTTCAGCTCACAGGGAAATTGCCAGTAAAAGAGGATCCCCAATTGGTTATTCCCCCCCCATTGCTTGCTAACAAAACAGAAAGCAAAAAACTGAAACTGGAGTCGTGAGGCGTGTTCATTATAAAAATCAGCCTTCTTCCTTTGTCGCTAAGAGTCCTTTTAACCCTTGAAAAACAAGCCTGACTTTTTCCATGTTGCTCAGAGGAGAGGGCTTGGAAAGACCTTTGGATTTGTGCTCTAGTTTAATGGCTGATACGTGAGTCACTGAGGTTAAATACTAATCCACCTCCTGTCAAGTTAGTGTAAATTTATTTTCCTCTCAGCTCTTTAAAATGTTGGCACTGTGGAACTGCTCAGAACAAAACCAGAAAATCTGCCTCTTTTGCACTGTAGATGTCTCTTCCATGTGCCAATTGTGATGGTTAGATGCTAGCAATGAAAGCCAAATAAAAAAAATTTGATAATACATGGGTTAGAGGGGCTTTCCTAATCTGTGTGAGGTCAATCCAAGGGATGTTTACATACTGTAGATAACCTACTTGAACAAATGCAGTATTATAGAAGAATAAATGGATGTAAGAAAATTACATGTATAAGTTTTGTATATTTGTTAATAATTTTGGTAATAAATATCATGTACTGCATACAGTACAGTACCTTAGCACCTCTTTTAATAAAAGTTATACTGAAGGGACAGTCTGATGACAATTTATTGGATGCTTTATGTACACCAGTTAGTGCTTGTAGGCAGCAGGCAAAACGTGGTTAGTCAGAGCTGTATAATGGAACCGAACTTTCAATCTGCAGGGTCAAGCCCATTAAATGTTCACTTCTAAATAGTGGAATCCTTGTCAATTAGCTAATTTAGGAGAGAGTCATTCCTCACTTTACGAAGCATTTAAGGCCATGTTTTAAACCCAGCTTCTCTTGTTGCATGCATAACACTTATGCACTCATTGGTTCACACAAATGATGGAATCTACTCATTTTCCTGTGCAAATAGAATTTGGGGATTCTCTCATTTGTATACCCTAAAGGTAGTACACAAAAATTACATGTAGAAGTGAACAAACAACTCAGTGCATACTTTACTGGAATCTTGTAATGTAATACAGATCTAAAATTGCATCTACAGGATCTTTACATATAAAGAAGCTGTGCGCACAAGGAGGTGCTGAAACATGTCCCAGGCCTAAAAATAGATGAAATAACACAGTCATGTTTTCTTCCCCGCCATCACTGCCCCATCTTCATTTTACTTACACACACGTCTTTATTTAGTCTAATTTTAGACTATAAGCTCTCCAGCAAAGAACTAGTCATCTCAGATGCCTACACTCCTATGGCACTATGTAAACAGCAAATAAAAGTGCTTTAGAGTTTCTCATATGCTTGCTCATCAGTTGTGAAAAAATGAGTTTTACTAGATGCAATATGCCAGTAGTTCAGTTCCACATCTGGATTGGACCCTTCACTGTCAAAGCGGGAAAAGACCCCTAAGAGCAAAGAAATGTGTTCTGTAAAAGTGGCTATAGTGTAAACCAAGTCCATACACCAGTTTTTCTAGTACAGCAGTTTTACAGCACTGTAAATCTCTTATAAATGAGTGAAGTAATAATACCATAAAATTATTTTAACAACATGGAGAATCAGGCTTATAATGTTTTAATTATAGAAACAAGAACTCAGGGTTTAACCCCTTTTATAATTTATGTATTGGCTCTAGAATTCAAACCCTGTTAGACCTTTAAGTGTATTTTTTTGTTTGTGTCAGGGTTCCCTC
This sequence comes from Mauremys mutica, assembly GCF_020497125.1. Lineage (NCBI taxonomy): Eukaryota > Metazoa > Chordata > Testudines > Geoemydidae > Mauremys > Mauremys mutica. Next base: position 125,475,240 of record NC_059073.1, on the reverse strand, counting down.
CCCACTCTGGGGTACAGATGTGGGGACCTGCATGAAAGACTCCCTAAGCTTATTTCTTCCAGCTTAGGTTAAAAACGTCCCCAAGGCACAAATCCTTCCTTGCCCTTGGACAGTATGCTGCTGCCACCAAGTGAGTTAGACAAAGATTCAAGGGAAAAGGACCACTTGGAGTTCCTGTTCCCCCAAAATCCCCCCCAAGTCCCTTCACCCCCTTTCCTGGGGAGGCTTGAGAGTAACCAAAGTGAGTAACTGACCAGACCCTTGGGTTTTTAGGGCACTAAAACCCAATCAGATTCTTAAAAACAGAACTTTATTATAAAGAAAAAGTAAAAGAAGCACCTCTGTAAAATCAGGATGGAAGGTAATTTTACAGGCAATCAGATTCAAAACACAGAGGATTCCCCTCTAGGCAAAACTTTAAAGTTACAAAAAAACAGGGCTAAACCTCCCTCATAGCATAGGGACAATTCACAAGATAAAACAAAAGATAATCTAATGCATTTCCTTCCTATTACTTACAATTTGTAATCTTAGAGGCTTAGTTAAGGTATGGCTTTGGGAGATGTATTTTCCCTGCCCTGATTCCTCGCTGACCCAGAGAGAACAAAAGGGACCCAAAACAAAACCTTCCCCCACAGCTTTGAAAGTATCTTCTCCCCTTCTTGGTCCTTTTGGTCAGGTGCCAACCAGGTTATCTGAGCTTCTTAAACCTTTACAGGTAAAGGAGGGATTTTATGCTATCCTTAGCTGTACGCTTATGACAGTTTGTTTATACAGAGAAAAAATAAAAATGTTTTTCCCTAAAAATAGTTCTATGAAGCCCTGCTCATAGTTCCTCATATTCTTTAACTTTCATGACTGTGATGTTCAACTGCTGTACTTGGTGGAATGTGAACAGTTCTGCAGTCCCAAGTCTACATTTGCCCTCACTCAGCCTCCTTGATAGTTACAGAACACTCTTTATATGGTATATTTATGGACAGGTGTGAGGGGGCTCCAGTAGGCCTCAGACCAATTTCTCGCTGGGAGTGCAGGCAACTGCCAGAAGACGACCATGTGCAGTGGAAGAGCAACTCATCCAAAGAAAGAGGAGAAAGACTATTAGCGAGGGGGGCAAACAGAGGATAGTAAAATCTAGCCCTTACTCCTACTGGGGATCAGAGGCGACCTCTCATTATGACTGAGGGCGTCACAATCTGCCCACAGTGGTTTTGGTGAGAGAGGGAGCCAATCTGGAGGAGAAGACAAGTGACTGGGGGAGCACAGAGTGATTTTTGGAGAAGGCAGGCCAGGAAAGGGTCAGCAAAAGAGACGATTTGGAGGGAAAGGGCTGGCAGAGAGGGGGAAAAAACAGAAGCAACAAGTGCAGAGTAAATAAAGCAAAAGAATAGTCAGAAAAGTGAAAAAAAAGACTAAATGACATGCAGGAATAAAACTACTACTTGTCAAGGCAAAGCTACACCAGTATAGCACTGAGTATCTAGTGTGGGGTGTCAAATTTTTGCATGTGTTCATGTAGTATCTTAGTTACCAGCATTGACAAAAGTGAACAGAAAAATAATTCCTCCCCACAAATACTTCACCTTTTCATTCATATGTTGTTGGTCTGTCTATTTATTTAGTTAGTTATTTGGGGTGAACAACGATTATTACATTTTTCCATGTATTTACACTGGTAACAATGAAATACCTGCACACCTTAAATTAAATAGCCATTGGCAAATAAACAACCCCATTCTGATCTCGGCTCAGTGTGTATCTGAAGTAACTCCCCTAACATCAATGCCATTTGATTAGTATAAAACCAGTATAAGTGAACTAAGGCTCACATCCTTTGATAGAACAAATGGAGCCATCAGTCATTGCTGCTAAAACGATCAAAAAAGGTCTGTTCCTACATTGTTCCCTCCTTGCTGCTAGAACACTCAAATGTCAGTTCCTACACTGTACATCAGTGTCTGATCCAAACCGCACTGAAGTCAATGGAAAAGGTTTTAAAAGGGCTTTGGATTAGGTGCTGGTACTAGGGCTTCTGCAGCACCCCCTGGCTTGAAGTGGTTTCCATTATATACAGGGTTGATAGTTCGGTTCAATGGCTTTCATCACCCCCACTATACAAATTGTTCCAGCCCCCCTGCAGCTTTCCATATTCAGGCTCTGGTAGGCAACCAAGGGACCCTCATTATTGCTGCAGAATTAACCGCAGGAATGATTTTCGGGGCTTTTGTCTATTACCCCCCATCCCCTGTCCTGATTTTTCACACTTTCTATCTGGTCACCCTAGCAGGAACTGATGGCAGAGGAACCCAGCCATCAAGAAAGAAAAGCATTTGGGCAGGTGAGCGGTTCACAGGCTTTTGAGAGGCTTAAGGTTCATAACCAAGACTTTGAACTACACCCACGAGGGAGCAGACAAGCAGTGCAGAGCACACAACACTGGTGTGATGGGCTTACAATGGGCTGCCTATCTCTAGAGATAGCTCCACATTTTTAGTATTGCCGAATGTGACTGTTTTCCATGTTCCAGGAGAGCTGTGATTTGTTTCTGTTCCTTTCATAACTATATACTAGTTGATTCGCCCACTGGCACCCGGCACCAGGGGTCCTCACAGGGAAAGGCAGGGGGTGTTTATATGGCTGCTTTTGCTGGGGTTCTGCCTGGGGAGAACAGCTTTAAAGCACATTAGGGCTTCACAGAAGCCCCAACAGTAGACTATGCCAAGGAGATATTTGATGAATAAGCACAATTCCTGCTTTACAAAGTCTCTCCTCTCTAGATTGTAAAATCATCCAGGCAACCACTGTCTCTTGCAGTGGCTTTTATAATTGCTGTAAGCAGAGGTCTTTACTGAGCTCCCCATCATGATATCCAGGTCTTCAGAGTGAATACAGTCAACATAGGACCCAGCAAATCGGTACATGATGATAGAGTCTTTAATTATGTGATCACATACCATTTTTTCCAGAAAATTCTGTACTCCAATTTCCTTGCAGACTGCTTAAAGCTTGCTGGGGGGCGGGGGGAAGGAAGGGAAGAGAGAAACCAGCCTTGTAACAGAAAAAAAAATAGCTCATGCCACTGCTATATCTCCCCAGCTGGCTTAGGCAAGCAACGGCAAGCTGGCTTAATAAATGGATTCCAGTACTCGTAAAGAAATGAAAACAAGAATCGTTCTCCCCACACCACTCATCCAAATACTAACTAATTGCCACTAAAACCTTTATTTGGACCCCACACACACATTTTCCCAAGCAATGGAGACCTAAATATACACAACCAAACATTCCACCCCCAGCGTTTATCCTAAAAATAAAACAAAAGTGTCTTCGGTCTCATATTTAAAGATGCCCCGGAGGTGTAATATGGTACAGGACAAGGAGGAACGTTTATGATAATGGTAATTGCACAGAGTAAGGGCCTGAGGGCCAGCTTTTTAAAAGGTATTTAGGTGCCTAATTTCCATTGATTTTAATGGGCGCTAAGTGCCTAAGGGCTTGTCTACACTGGCAATTTACCACGCTGCAACTTTCTTGCTCAGGGGGCCTGAGTGCAGTAAGTTTCAGTGCTGTAAAGCGCCAGTGTAGACAGTGCACCAGGGCTGGGAGCTGCGCTCCGCCATGCTGGGAGACGCACCCCTCGTGGAGGTGGGTTTTTTAGAGCGCTGGGAGAGCTCTCTCCCAACGCTCTGCTGCGACCACACAAGCCACGTTAAAGCACTGCCGCAGGGGCGCGTTAGTGTTGCCAGTGTAGACTAGCCCTAAGTGTAACCCACACACCTTCTGGGTGGGGTGTTCTCTGTCCCAGCTAGTTGCACCGAGACAACTTAAAGAGAGAGAAAATGAGTCTCCTCTACACCCTTAGCTAACAGCCAGTTGGCTTTTAGCTCACGTGGTACAGGCTCATGCACTAAGCTGCAGAGGTCCCCGCTTCGATCCTAATGATGACTAGGGTCTGTTGGTGTTACATAGGCACCTAATGGGATTTTCAAAGGTGCTTATCTGCATCTTTAGGCACCTAAATACCTTTGAAAAACCTGGCCCTGGAAGTCAAGACCCCTAGTTTCTATGGCTATTGCGAGGGTTGGGGAGCTAGGGTTCCTACAGCCAGCACCTCAGCTGCTATGGACCTTGACTTCAGCAGGGCTATGATTTACACCAGCTGAGGATTTGGCTCCAAGTCTACATTCTGAAAGACAGAGATGGAGACAATAGGTCAGGACTCCTGGAATCTGTTTCTGGCTCTGAATCTCTGTGTTAAGTCTATGACCTCCCACCCCTCTGTGACTCCGTTTACTCATCAGTAAAATGGGGCTAATCATGAAAGGATTAATTACTGCTCGAGAAGAGCTTTTGCAGTTCTGAAAGTCTAAAGAAGATTTCCCCCCCCCCCCCCCCCGGAGTGATCAGATGGAATAGCCTGTTTCCTAAGGAGAGAAGGGCTTGCTGGGGTACAAGCATTAGTTCTTTTTCGCAGGGACTCTGGCAACAAGGTTAAAGTGGTTTTAGTGTTATTTAGAGTCCAGAAACACTGAAGAGTTCCTGATATTTCACATGAACTCACCCAGATACGGTGCAGTATTTCCCCTTCCCATATTGGGGAAATTCCAGTAGCACCCTTGGGCCCTGATCCGGCAACCAGACCCAAGCAGACAGGCCCCTGCACAAAGCCCCACTGGAACTTTGTCCTCTAGGCTAACCATCAATGGATAAAGGAATAAAGCTGGGCCTGCTCCTGCTCAAATCCAAGCAAAATTTTGCCATGGATGCCAGAGGGAGCAGAATCAGACCCTCCGTCAGCAGCCCCTGCTTCAGAAAATGGGGAACTGTGTAATCCTGGGCCTGCATTTCTTAAGGGACGGTGTAGTAGGACACTGGGTGCACTTTGCAGTGACAATAAGGAAAAAAAAAAAAAGACACTTTTTAAAGACAGTTGGGAATAGTCTATGGGAATCCCACTTTCCAGGCCACCGTTAAGGAACGGGCGGCTTAAGAAGGTATTTTGACAATTCATATTCCCTAATAGCCATAAGCCAGTCCTGCAAAGATTGATTTTTTTTTAAAAGGGTGCATGAGCTAAAGCTTTTACAATTAGAGACAAATGCTTGTCATGGCACAGGACAAAAAATAAGGACATTTAGCTCAGTGAAGTTGGATTTTTGTTGCGATCATTGAGATTTGGAAACAGACAACTGGAAGAAATGTGATCTCCACACCCACAACAGGTGTCGTGTTTCCTCTAGATCATGGGTAGGCAACCTATGGCACACGTTCCGAAGGCGGCACGCAAGCTGATTTTCAGTGGCATTCACACTGCCCGGGTCCTGGCCACCAGTCCGGGGGGCTCTGCATTTTAATTTAATTTTAAATGAAGCTTCTTAAACATTTTAAAAACCTTATTTACTTTACATACAACAATAGTTTAGTTATATATTATAAAGACTTATAGAAAGAGACCTTCTAAAAACGTTAAAATGTATTAGTGGCACATGAAACCTTAAATTAGAGTGATTAAATGAAGACTCGGCACTGCACTTCTGAAAGGTTGCCAACCTCTGCTCTATATAGCAACGGATGTAGGTGTGGGCCCCTATAGGCCTGTGCTTAGAGACCCAGCTTCTGGAGTCACAGGATGAGGTCTGAATAAGCGCTTTCAAATACATATTTTAAAAAAAAGGTCTTCTAAGCCAGTGGTTCTCAAAGCCAGTCCACCTCTTGTTCTGGGAAAGCCTCTGTTGGGTCAGGTCAGTTTGTTTACCTGCTGCGCCCACAGGTTCAGCTGATCACGGCTCCCACTGGCCACGGTTCACTGTCCCAGCCAATGGGGGCTGCGGGAAGCAGCGTGGGCCGAGGGATGTGCTGGCTGCCCTTCCCACAGCCCCCATTGGCCTGGAGTGGCGAACTGCAGCCAGTGGGAACCACAATCGGCCAAACCTGCAGACACAGCAGATAAACAAACTGCTCGGCCCGCCAGGGCCTTTCCTTGAACAAGTGGCGGACCGGCTTTGAGAACCACTGTTCTAAGCACTCATGCTTGGAAAACCACCACCTTGAAAGTATGACCAGAGTGCACCCAATCCAGTTGTGTCTGCCTGAGTCTGCAGAGAGTCTGAATCAGTAACTCTGAGAACTACCCCCATTCATCCTAGTGCAGAGTTACCTTTAAGCCTCAGTGATCTGGGAGGCCCTGCTAACACCACCCCCTCAGTGTGTAGGCCTTTCCCAGCCTCTTGGGCAGGTGCACCCTGCCTGCTGGTTAAGTATTTGGTGTCCCCCTTCTGCCAGCTCTGCCTCTGTGTCACCTTTGCTGCTTCCAAGACAAGCAACCCTACTGCTGTTCCTGGGGGGGTATAGTGGCTCTTTAGGAAGGGAGGAGGGCTCAACTGTCACCACCACTCCAGGCGGGGCTGAGGCCACATGTCCCACATCTTAATGTGCCTAGGGTCTCTGATTTCCTTAATCCAGTCCTTTTTCTGCCTGATTAACAAAGGGCCATGTTCTCCATCTTGCAGCTTGTGAGATCATTTACACTTGTGCAGCATGGGTGTAAATCAGAATGGCAGCCTTTTATGTCCTCTTTGCACAAGTGTAAATGACTACACAGGATGCTGGGCAGGGGAGAATCAGGCTCCAGGTACATTTTCTGCCTCCCAACATGTAAAATGAAGAGCCAGGCACCAAATGAAGAGCCAGGCAGATTATAGGCTCCCTGTATGTTAGTGCATAATCCAAAGATGAAGAACTGCCTTTCCAGGATGCAATACAATGTGCCCTGTCTTCAAGGGTACTTGTGTAGGATCCCCAGAAAGAACATTAACAAATACAATGTGCCCTAAGTATAGCAACACTCCAGTAGCACTTTCTCTGAGGCGCTCATCCATCCTTCTGTGAAGTAACCAAGTACCGTAGATAGCCAGAGAAACTGAAGCACAAAGCAGTCAAGTGACTTGCTCAACATGACATAGGAAGTCAGTGGCAACAGGGAGTAGAACACAGAAGTCCCAACTTACAATTCCTTCTCCTTTAACCAGTAGCCCATTCTTCCACTCAAGAAAATGTGTGATTTTTTTGACTTGTGGCTACTAAATTTGAGTGGAAATCATTGCTGGACTTGCCCCTCTGTATAGAGAGCTTTTAGTGTTCAAGATGTTAGTACTGGATGATATAATATATACAGACACACCTACAAGGAAAATACACAGTAATATTTAGGATTTATATTGTACTTTTTATCCTGGGATCTCAAAGTGCTTTACAAACATTAATTAAATAAGCCCACAATATCCCTGAAAGGGAAATGTTACCCACCCATTTTTACAGATGAGTAAACAGAGGCACAGAGACGTTAAATCAAATTGCATAAGGTCTCACAGCAAGTCAATATAGAACTGGTAACAGAACCAAGGAGTCCTGACTTCCAATCCATTGCTTTAATTAGGAGACAATGGTTCTGTATCTTATTTAGCAGGTTCTGCTTACAGCACAAGTAGCACATAGACAGTAGACGTTTGAGTTTTATTTTAAATGAATAGTTTTTCTTCTGATTAAATAAACGCATCTGCAGGTAAAATGAGTAATTCAGTCTCATGGTAGAAAGTGAACAACAGTATTGATCCAAACAACCTTCATTTAAGTGATTCCTCTATATTTGAAACTCTTAACTACTATTCAGCCACTGAGGAAATCAAAAGTCAACACTGCATTTAGAACCCAAACAGATGTGTCGGATGGAAAAAATTGTAACAGCTCTTAATTAATTTTGATATTCAGAGTTAATTTGAGAAGTGTTTTCCTACACTAATGTGGCACTGAATAACCACAGCATCAATTAATAGTAATTTTGAGAAATAAATGTTGGTATAAACACTCTAGACAATCACTCTCAGCTGGATCTGCACATTCATCTCAACTATCCTTTCCTAAGGGATTGAATCTCACTCCAAGCTCTATCTCCTTTGAAAATATCAGCTGTGTAATGGGTTTATTTGATAAATACACAGCACACTCATCACTGTAGTAAGTAATCAATGTTACCCATATTATGAGAAAGCAAATTTACTCCAGGCTTCCAGATAAGGACTAGATATTGCAGTCAGTGCCCAACTAACTTTGATTCTAGCTACAATTTAGAGTGAAAATTTCTCAAAAGTGAGAAAAAAAACTTCTGTCTTAAATAGTGTAGCACATTCTGGATTTGCCATTTTGGGAATCCCTCTGGCTGGTACTTTGGCAGAGGAAAAGGGGAAATTTTTAGCTTCCCCATTGATCACAGCATAAAAACTAAAGTTTTCCATGCTGTTAGTGGTTTATTCAGAGTGAGTCTTCTTCCCTGGGCACTCTTGCCACCCCCCATCTATCAGCCGCATACTGTCTAAACAGACACCCGTCAGCAAGATGACACTATGGTCCATGGACACCTGGGTTCTTCTTTGAGTGGTGTCCCTGTGGGTGCTCCACTCTAGGTGTTGGTGCATCTCTGCGCCGGAGATTGGAGATTTCTCGCAACAGTAGTCAGGGAAGGGCACATACAGGAATCGTCTCATGCAGCTGTTGGCACCTTCTGTAGTGCATGCTCCCCCGGCTGTCCCCTCAGTTCCTTCTCAACCGTCCTCAGCTGCAGACGAAGCTCCGCAGCAGTGCTCTCTTTGGGTATGTCTACACTACGGGATTATTCCGATTTTACAGAAACCAGTTTTTTAAAAAACAGATTGTGTAAAGTCGAGTGCACGCGGCCACACTAAGCACATTAATTCGGTGGTGTGCGTCCATGTACCGAGGCTAGCATTGATTTCCGGAGCGTTGCACTGTGGGTAGCTATCTCGTAGCTATCCCATAGTTCCCGCAGTCTCCCCCGCCCATTGGAATTCTGGGTTAAGATCCCAATGCATGATAGGGCAAAAACAGTGTCGTGGGTGATTCTGGGTAAATGTCATCACTCAATTCTTCCTCCGTGAAAGCAATGGCAGACAATCATTTCGTGCCCTTTTTCCCTGGATTGCCCTGGCAGACGCCATAGCATGGCAACCATGGAGCCTGTTTTGCCCTTTGTCACTGTCACCGTATGTGTACTGGATGCTGCTGACAGCACTGCAGTACTGCATCTACACAGCAGCATTCATTTGCCATTGCAAGGTAGCAGATAAGTTTACCATCCCTATTGCACCGTCTGCCATTGTAAATTGGCGACGAGATGACGGTTATCAATCCTTTTGTACCATCTGCTGCTGTAATGGGTGTTCCTGGCTGGCCTCGCTGAGGTTGGCCAGGGGCGCATGGACAAAAATGGAGATGACTCCCCAGGGCATTCCCTTCTTTATGTTTTGTCTAAAAATAGATTTCAGAGTAGCAGCCGTGTTAGTCTGTATCCGCAAAAAAAACAGGAGTACTTGTGGCACCTTAAAGACTAACAAATTTATTTTAGCATGAGCTTTCATGAGCTAAAGAAGCTCACATCCGAAGAAGTGAGCTTTAGCTCACGAAAGCTCATGCTAAAATAAATTTGTTAGTCTTTAAGGTGCCACAAGTACTCCTGTTTTTTTTTCTAAAAATAGAGTCAGTCCTGCCTAGAATATGGGGCAAGTGTACTAGAGAACCAGAGAGCACAGCCAGTCTGTGTCAGAGCCCCAGAGATCCCGCAAAAATGAGGTGCTACTTGCCATTCTAGGGGGTGCCACTGCAACAACCCCACCCGTTGCTTCCCTCCTCCCCCAATCCTCCTGGGCTACCGTGGCAATGTACCCCCATTTGTGTGATGAAGTAATAAAGAATGCAGGAATAAGAAACACTGAGTTTTTAGTGAGATAAAATGAGGGGGAGGCAGCCTCCCACTGCTATGATAGTCCAGGCAGTACAGAATCTTTTCTTTAGACATGAAAGGGGGAGGGGGCTGATGGAGCTCAGCCTCCAGCTGCTATGATGAGGATGGTTACCAAGCCTTCTGTACCGTCTGCCGGGAATGACCAGGAGTCATTCCCATTTTTACCCAGGCACCCCCGGCCGACCTCACCGAGGCCAGCCAGGAGCACTCACGGGCTGATGATGATGATGGACACCAGTCATTTTGCACTGTCTGCCACCGGGAAGGGGATGCTGGTGTTCAGTGCTGCAGCACCCCGTCTACCAGCAACATGCAGTAGACATAGGGTGACATTGAAAAAAGGCGAGAAACGATTTTTCCCCTTTTCTTTTGGGGGGTCGGAAGGGTGTAAATTGAATACACACACCCTGAAACACCCGGGAAAATGTTTTTGATCCTTCAGGCATTGGTAGCTCAGCCAAGAATGCAAATGCTTTTCGGAGACTGCGGGGACTGTGGGATAGCTGGAGTCCTCAGTCCCCCCTCCCTCCCTCCATGAGCGTCCATTTGATTCTTTGGCTTTCCGTTACGCTTCTCACGCAGCACTGTGCTGAGTCCCTGCTGTGGCCTCTGTCTATCATAGCCTGGAGATTTTTTCAAAGGCTTTGTCATTTCGTCTTCTGTAATGGAGCTCAGATAGAACGGATTTGTCTCCCCATACAGCGATCAGATCCAGTATCTCCCATATGGTCCATGCTGGAGCTCTTTTTGGATTTGGGACTACATCGCCACCTGTGCTGATCAGAGCTCCACGTTGGGCAAACAGGAAATGAAATTCAAAAGTTCACAGGGCTTTTCCTGTCTACCTGGCCAGTTCATCCGAGTTCAGATTGTGACCGCTCTGGAAAGCGATGGTTCACTGTGGGATACCGCCCTGAGGCCAATATCGTCGAATTGCGGCCACACTAAACCTAATCCGACATGGCAATACCGATTTCAACGCTACTCCCCTCATCGGGGAGGAGTACAGAAATTGGTTTAAAGAGCCCTTTATATCAATATAAAGGACTTCGTTGTGTGGACAGGTGCAGGGTTAAAATCAGTTTAACGCTGCTAAATTCGGTTTAAATGCGTAGTGTAGACCGGGCCTCTGATAACTTCCGGGGGGAGAGGGGGATTTACAAGTTACATAGGAACAACTTTTTAGACTATACTTAGTTACATTGTTTTGTTAGTCTTAGTCTATACATAGTTTTGTTAGTTCCTCTTAGAGGTTTTTCTTAAATAAAATAAATAAAAGGAAAAGAAGAAAGACGACAACTTTTTCTCTCCCTAACTCCCTGTTTGGGAACAGTTTCTACAGTTTACCATGACCATCAACTCCCATCCTTATCTCTCGACAGGGCTGGCTCCAGGCACCAGCAAACCAAGCAGGTGCTTGGGGGTTGCCAATGGAAAGGGGGGTGGCATGTCCGGATCTTCAGCAGCAATTCGGCGGTGGGTCCCTCAGTCCCTCTCCTACTCTTTGAGCTGCTGCCAAACTGCCACCAAAGAGGAAGAGAAGGACCCGCCACCGAATTGCCACAGAAGAATGAAGCGGCACGATTGAGCTGCCACCGAAGTGCTGCCGATTTGCTCCCCGCCCCCCCCTTCTTCCCCCGCTTTGCTGCTTGGGGTGACAAAAAAGCTGGAGCCGGCCATGTCTCACGAGAGGCGGGAGAGGATCCTGCCTCTCCCGCCTCTTGTGACTCCCACCGTGAACTGATGCTGGTTTCTGACAGCCACACATCCTGCATTCGCTGTCTGGGAGAAGCTCATATCTCCCAGAAATGCATACATTGCACCAACTTAACAACACAGGCAAGACGCAACAGGGATCTCTGCTTGAAAATGCTTCTGCTGGAGAAATCCCTCCAACCTCCTCAAGAGACGTCCTCCAGGAAGTCTCATAAACCGAGATCCCTGAGCTCTGATAAGGCTCCGACTTCCAAACCTGTCAGGAAGTGAGCCTCGATCTCTCCAGCAAGGGTCTCTCAGAAAGAGAGCTTCCCCAGCGAGGTCTTTACCCTCAATGCTCCACTCATCCAGAGTGAGCACTTACAAGGCACTGGGCTCCTCCCGCACTGTCCCTCAGCAGACCTGTCATAGGTCTCACCCCCACTTAGAGCTGTTGGGTTCCAAAATGGGGACCTGCATGGACTCCTCTAAACTAAATTCCTAGTTTAGATCTGGTAAAAGCTGCCACCACCCAATAATGTACGTGTATTGGGACACAGTCCTTCCCCAAAATCCTTGGGGATCCCAAGAGCCCCAAATCCCTGGAGTTCTTACACCTAGGAGAAATAAACCATTCCCCGCTGCTTCCTCCCCCCTCCCTTTTCCTAGGAGAGATACCGGGATTCAACTACAGAGGGATGCCTTCCTCCTTCCCTTTCCCTGAGAATTCACCCAAGGAAAGATCAACCAAGTCCTTAACAGAAAAGATTTATTAAAGAATAAAAAGAAAGTAACTGTCTCTGTAATACCAAGATGGAACAATACACAGGGTCTAGACTTATCAATCTCTGGAGAGAATTCCCCCTCCCTTCTTTCTCAGGGAAAGCAACAACAGTATAGAATTAAAGAAGTTCTATAGCAAAACACACAATTGCAAATATAGAAAGCAACTCAAAAGACTAATCTGCCTTTCTAATTAATACTCACTATTGGATAGTAGGAACTACTCCAGGAGAACTTGGAGACATGTCTGGTCTCTCTTAGATCCAAAGAGAGAACAGAGCAAACAAGGAACACAGACAAAGGCTTCCCTCCACCGAGATTTGAAATTATCCTGTCCCTTGATTGGTCCTCTGGTCAGGTGTTTCTCAGGTTACTGAGCTTGTTAACCTTTTACAGGTAAAAGAGACCTTAACCCTTAACTATCTGTTTATGACAAGACCCCTGCTGAGCCTCAACGCTTCTCCACGGCACCGATTACCCCAGTGCAGAGCACAGCACAGGCAGTGGCACCGTGATCAATGCTGCCACCACCAGCACCGACCCAAGACTTGCTGCTGCCTAGCAAGCCAAATCCAGCACCAGTCAGTGCTCCAATGGTCAACCGCAACCCCAAGGTGGGACCAGCACAACTCCTGCATCCTGCTGACATAGCAGTTTCTTTGGCACCACTGAACACTCCCCGAGCAACATAGCATGGAACCATCCTTCATCTACCACCCTACAACTGCTTCTCCTCTCAATGTTCATCCCCATCACAAATGAGACCTACATAGAATGCTGTGAAGCCTAAGCCACATCCCTGCGAGCATTCACAGCCCTGGCCTTACCCATTACCACCTTACCCCATGCAATGGCCACAATGGGGTCCTAGGCACACATACCAGAATCTCTATTCTGTTGCTGGGGAAGGGGGAACAAGAGGTTCCAGAGCACACCCATCATTACCACACAGAGAAACCTCTGACTCCCCTGAGACAGAGATAGAAGAGGAAGAGATACTATCTCAGGCAGACCTGGATGATTCACCACCTGCCCCACACGTCTTCTGCGCCAGACGAAGCAGTGACACCATCTACCCTTTCGTTTAACCATCAACCACCACGATACTTCACTCAGAACAGACCCAAAACAATGGGCTCAGAGACGACGAGCTCCACAGAACCAGGCCTCATCCACCCATTCAGCTACATCTAAGCCACAATTTTGAAGTCTTGGTCGAGGGTATGCACGACCTCCTCACACCTCTAGCACCAACAGATACCCCATCCCACAATTTTGGTCACCCCCTATGCCCATTTTACCATGCCTGGGCTCCAATAACCACAGATCAATGGGTTTTGGAGATCATACAATCTGGCTACACCATTCCTTTCACAGCTATCCCCCTCCCCCGTCCCTCCTCAGGGACCCCTCTCACGAGCATCTACTGCAACAGGAAGTAGACCACTTCCTACTTCTGGGTGCTGTAGAACCAGTACCACATCAATACCAAGGGAGGGGTTTTTACTCCAAATATTTCCTGACGGAGAATGGGATGGAGACCAGTCTTAGGTCTCCAAAAACTCAACAGGTTCATATGCAACCACGGGTTCAAAATGGTCACTCTGACCACAATAATCCCAGCGCTAGATGGGGAGGGACTGGTTTGCAGCCCTCGACTTCCAAGATGCATACTTCCATATTACAATACATCCTGCCCACAGATGGTTCCTGAGGTTTACAGTAGGACCCAACCACTACCAATACAGGGTCCTTCCCTTCGACAGTCCACTACTCCCCACATATTCTCAAAAACGCTCGTGGTAGTAGCAGCACATTTACGATGCAAAGGAGTCGTAATCTTCCCCTATTTGGACAATTGCCTTCTCAAGAGTGCCTACCAACAAGAAACAGCAGGCATGCTGATGACCACAATAGACCAGTTTCACCAGCTAGGTCTACAGATAAACAAAAAGAAATCCACCCAGCGATTGGAGTTTATCAGAGCTGACCTAGACTCCATACAAGCCAAGGCAATATTGCCAAAGCACAGATTCACTACATTGACCAATCTTATTTCCATGGTGACCATCAGCCCGCAAACTTCAGTGAGGACTTGTCCCAGAATCTGAAGGCATATGGCAGCTATGACTTTCGTAGTAGAGTATACCAGACTCCATATGCACTGTCTGCAGCACTGGTTGAGCATAGTCTATGCACTCAGCAAACACTCTCTCAACAGACGTGTGACACTACCACCAAGGATTATCCTCTCCCTACAATGGCAGGCACAGCCAGGGAATGTATGCTCCAGGATTCCCTTTCAACAAGACACGCCCCCCCAAATCAGTGATTATTACAACAGATGCCTCCCTGATAGGTTGGGGCACCCACTTGGGTCACCACAATGTACAAGGCAAGTGGTCTGCGACGGAAACCCGACTACGTATCAATCTCCTGGAACTCTGCGTGGTACACAATGCATGCCAATACTTCCTCCCACTCATACGAGAAACCTGAATCTCTATTCTCACTGACAACGTGGCGTGCATGTTTTACATCAATCACCACGGAGGAGCCAGGTATCACTCGCTATGCGTAAAAGCCATGAATGTATGGAACTTCTGCATGCGCAACAATGTAAACATCACAGCACCATACCTACCAGAGTGCCAAAACACTACAGCCGACAACCTCAGCAGGCACTTCTCACAGGAACATGAGTAGGAAATCCATGACAGTGTTCTCGACAGAATATTCCCAAAATGGGGTCACCCAGTAATCGACTTTTTCGCCTCAGCGACAAATCACGAACGTCCACTATTTTGCTCCAGGGCAGGCCTGGCACCGGGATCGTTAGGGGATGCCTTCCTCATCCCGTGGAACGCGTCACTCATGTACACCTTCCTGCTACTACCTCTGATCCCACGGGTCATCCGCAAGATATAACTCGACAGAGCATACATCATTCTCATTGTCCCCACATGGCCCAGACAGACTTGGTTTCTGTACCTCTCACATCTAGCAGTCTGTGCCCCACAACCACTGCCTTTCTGGACCGACCTCCTGTCCCAGAACAAGGGCCTGACGCTCCATCGAGACCAAGTGAAACTCCATCTCAAAGCGTGGCTCCTCTCTGGTACCAACATGGGGAACTGAACTGTTCGGAGAAAGTAAAACAGGTATTAATAAATAGCCTTCACCTCACCAATAGAAATACTTACCGCCACAAGTGGAGAGGATTCTCCCTTTGGTGTCAGCAAAAACAGCTGGACGCAACCAAGGTGCCTCTATCTATGATCCTAGAATACCTACTAGAACTGAAGGAAACAGGGTTAGCCATAAGCTCAATTAAAGTACACCTCACTGCCATCATGGCCCTCCACAAACAGATAGAAGGGGCTTCAGTATTCGCTCACTCGATTACATTGCACTTTCTAGTAGGTATACAGAACATGTACCCAGAAGGACGCCAACCTGCACCACCATGGGATCTCAATCTTCTGCTCAAGTGTCTCACAAGACCACCCTTCAAACCTCTAGCAACCTGCTCTCTCCTTCATATGTCAATGAAGGTCACATTCCTAGTGGCAATCACATCTGCCAGATGTGTCAGCGAAATAGGAGCATTGATGGCTGAACTACTGTACACTGTATTTGCCAAACACAAAATCATGTTATGTCCTCACCCAAAATTCTTGCCCCAAGTGGCTACAAATTGTCATATTAACCAAACCATACACTTACCTGCCTTCTATCCCAAGCCACATAACTCTCGAGAAGCAACATTGCACATGCTAGATGTCAGACTGGCTGAAGCCTTCTACTTGAACAGAACTAAACCATTTCTCAAGTCACAAAGACTATTTGGATCTACAGCAGAGTGCTGCAAGGGCTCTACGATATTGATCCAGAGACTCTCCAAATGGGTCTACACCTGAATTCAAACTTGCTACTACCTGCATCACAAAGAACCCCCCCTAGGCATCAGGTCCCACTCAACACGAGCCATGGCAACATCGATTGCATTCTTGAACAATTTCCCCTTAATAGATATGTGTAGAGCTGCAACCTGGACATCGGAGCACGCTTTTGCAAAGCATTATGCTATCACCCTAGACCTTGTCTCAGACTCTATCGTTGGGCTTACAGTGCTCTCATCACACATTTATACATAACTCCAAACTCCTACCACCACTGGTGGGGTACTGCTCTACAAAGCACCTAGAGTGGAGCACCCAGAGGGACACAAGAAGAAGTAGTTACTCACCTTGTGCAGTAACGATGGTTCTTCGAGATGCGTGTCCCTGTGGGTGCTCCACTACCCACCCTCCTCCCCTCTACTTCAGCATTCACACAGCCGAGCTCTGCAGTAGAGAAGAAACAGAGGGGATGGTCGGGTGAGCACGCACTACAGGAGGTGCCAACGGCTGCATGAGATGACTCCTGTGCACGCCCTTCCCCTGACCGAGTACTGCTGTGAGAAATCTCCGATTTCCGGCGCAGGAATGCACCGACACCTAGAGTGGAGCAACCACAGGGACACACATCTCTAAGAACCATCGTTACTGCACAAGGTGAGTAACTTGTTTTTCTGCTTCTGGCTCCGCTATTGACTCACCATGTAACCTTGGTGAATTCCACTTGACTGCTCTGAGCCTCAGTTCCCCAATCACTATAATATAGAGGAGATGTTTACCTCTCTCTTTAAAGGGTTAGGCCAGTGCAAAGTATTTTATTGTTTATTGACATATTTTGGAAGACATTTTAAGACACCAGGAGCATAAAGATGTCATATAGAACTGTGTACCTTTAAAAACACTCCAACAACCCCCTGTTAGGCTATAGATATTTAGACCTATCTGCAAAGGCCTATACTTTAAGAATTTAGGTGTATTTTTATTACTTAGCTAGTTATAGAGGTATAAAAGAAAGAATCAAAAAATACTGTCTGTTTGTGTAATGGCCTTTTTTTTACTGTGACAGTTTGAGGCCTGGTTCTTCAGCTAAGCAGCCATAAACTGGGAAATGTATGGTCAGTGTCTTACATTTCAAACTAGTTATATTAAAATAAGGCAATCGGGGGCTGTTAGGAAGGTGATTTAATTTATCAGCTCCAGAGAAAGGGAAGAGCCTAAAACATGTAAAAGGAAATTCAGTTTGATAGGTTTCTGACTGGTAAGAACTCACTTATCAATAGACACAGCTGGAGAACCCTTATGTCTGTATAGATGTAGTTGTAAAACCCTTATGTCTGTATAGATGCAGTTGTGAAATTCCCACTTCTGTATTGTTTTGTATGTTTATTTGCATGGTCTCTGTCTGGTTCTGTAATTGTTTCTGTCTGCTGTATAATTAATTTTGCTGGGTGGTGGGATATAATTGTTTAGCTAATCATGTTACAATAAGTTAGGATTGGTTAGGTAAATTTTAGTAGAATGATTGCTTAAGGTATAGCTGAGAATTACTAGATAAATTAGGGGCAAACAGGAAGTAAATTGGGATTTGAAAATAAGGAAAAAGGAACTTGGATTTAAGCTTGCTGGAAGTTTACCCCAATAAACATTGAATTGTTTGCACCTTTGGACTTTAGGTATTGTTGCTCTCTGTTCATGCGAAAAGGACCAGGGAAATGTGAGAGTGAAGGAATAAGCTCTCTAAACCCTCCTCCCCCAAATCAAAACCCGCCAAAAGCAAGACTGCACACATAATTGTCCCATTATGGGAAAGGATAAGAGAGAAAGAATGCGCCACTTGTGACAGCTGTTGGTCATGTCACTTAACTGACTAGTGGAAGGTGCAGATAGACTATGGTGAGGAGGGCAGCATAAGAACCTATGTAGAGCAGACTAATGGAATCTAATCATTTCCCTTTTTCTCAGTTTCCATACTGCATTCATAATGTTATTTTGCTCCTCTGTATTGCCCTTCATCCAAGGATCTCTAAAAACACTAACCATTAATTAATGGAGCAGCACAACATCCCTGTGATGTATACGGAGAACGTAATCAGTGGCCCTCAGAGTAATACACATGAATATTAATTTCAGAAAGAATCAGTGCAGTAATTGATGCAAACTCACAGACTTTAATATTCATAATTTGACTTCATTTGTCACAGTAGTCATATAATCCATGAATTCTCAAGGGGATTTTGAGCCTGACAGGACTTTTCACTGTCCAGCTCTAGCAGTGATGAAGAGTGTCTTTCCAGCATGGGACGTATTGGGAAGGATGATGAATCAGCACAAGAAACTAGAGGGAAGAAAAAAATCTTAAAAGAAAGATGATCTTGTGGTTAAGAGCAGGGGCGGCTCTAGGGATTTTGCCGCCCCAAGCATGGCAGGCAGGCTGCCTCTGGCGGTTTGCCTGCCGCCTTTGCAGCGCCGGCAGAGCGCCCCCCGTGTCTTGCCACCCCAAGCACGCGCTTGGCATGCTGGGGCCTGGCGCCGCCCCTGGTGAAGAGAGGAGGCTGGGACTTAGGACGCCTGGGTTCAGTTTCTAGGTCTGACACAGACTTAAATGCTCTGCCTCAGTTCCTTATCTATAAAATGGGGATAATATGTTCTTATTTTGTCTTATCTGCTTTCTAAGTGCACAGGCAATCTCTCCCCCTAGGAGCATGCACAGCCCCTAGCACTGCACAGCCCTAATCTCATTTGAGGCCTTTAGGCACAATTGTTTTTAAAAAAAAATCATGTGATTTAGCCACAGTTTTGGGCAACATTTTCCCCAACAAACTCACTGCTCCCCTCATGCTGTTGACCCAAAGTAAATACTGAGATAGTGTCTGCAAACAAACCAGCTGTAGTAGAATGTATGATCGGTTTGCTTCCAGTAGGCAAACAGAAGGACTCCCTTTTTGTTTCGTTTAAGATATCACTACTGGATACACCTAGTCTCTCTACCTTTGTGCTTCAGTGACCATATTTTCTTAAACTTGACCTAATTTCAGTTGCAAAGCGGTGATAAAGAATTGCACATGTTATTTTCCACACCAATCAACACAATATGGAAGGCAGGAGCATATCCCTTCGACAAAACAGCTGGCTTACCCTGGTATTGAGGGACCAACCTAGCTAGGGACCAATTTGTTGCATGCGGGTGCATTGCTGGATGTGCAGAGGGCCCACTCACTTCACTGGCGTGCCTCACAGACACACACCCCTGCCCACCACCAAAAGTTGCAGCCTCAAGGCCATAGCCACGACACAGTGGCTGAAATGACATCAGCCCGAACATGGGAACACGCTGATTCTTCTGGCAAGTGATCGGAAATGACATTGTGCATCGATGTTTGTTGAGACTGTTGACATTGTCAAAATATTTTGACAACAGGAGTTTAAAAACCAAAGTCTCTCGTGGCTGTCGGCTACGTTCTTCTGGGTTTGTGAGATTAGGATTTCATCAGTGCCGAGTTGCTTCCAGCATCGATAAGAGGTCACGGTGGCAGGGGATGCTCAAGCTGCACAGAGTTTGCTATGCATAATACTCAGTTAATTTTCATAATACTCTAGCAAGGCCTAATTCATTGCCTGGGATTTCACCAGACTGGTGAACTATCATTTGAGCTCCTGCTGTGTCAGGGTTTCTAAAAGTGGGCAACCACTAACCGAAGTGTTGCTGCAGCTGTGTACTCACTCTCCAAGGCACAGCTGGCTAAACGGCAGCCTTGGTAAACGCAGTCCATTAGACTGCGCCGAGGGGTCTGGGAGTGGGAAGAAGTTCTTTGGCAGGATGATGTTCCTGCTGCAGCGTCACAGTTTAACATTGAAATCACTGTTGCAAAACATGGGGAGGAGGCACCAGCACTGTCACTTTCCATCTGTTGAGTTGAAGGAGGTGAAGGCGGGAGTGGCGGGGGACAGACAGACAAAGTATTGCATGGGAAATGCATCAGGGGAGGCTGTAGCAGAGATTTCTTTCTAGAGGAAGAGGGGAAGCCACACACACACACACACCAGTCTCAAAACCATGGGCCAAGACAAAGGGCCTGACTGTTGCATCCTTACTCAAGGTTGTGGGCACCTGCTCACTTGAGCAATCCCATCAACATCCTCAATACTCCCCGCATGGGTGAAGTGCTTGCACCAGGAGTAAAGGTTTCACAAGTGGAAGAATGCATCACCCTGTGTTTAACAAATGTTAATACAAAGCCCAGGAAAGCATACGGATGAGGAGTAACAATAACCACTGTAATGAGTAGGTGCTAGACCTTAACAGAGATGTTCACCATGGTATATCAGGTCAGGTGCCTGAGGCCAGAAAATGAAGTTCTATCTGTGATAGTATTGCCAACTCCAAGTGTAAAAATCATGAGATGGGCTTAAATAATCATGGGATTTTAAAAAAAATAATAATGTATCTGAGGTTCATTTTATTTCCCTTCTGGAATGTTTGGGGTTCACATTTTTTCCTACAGCCATGAGGGCTAGAAACTTAGGGCTAGTTCCACAGGTGCCTGACTGCCATTTTAGGTGCCTAAACCCAAGATTCAGGCACTACTGGCATTCACAAAACCCCTACTCAGCTGCCAGCTTCCCCTGTAGGCATCTAAGCTTGCTCAGTGCCTAAATGTTTGCACTATGAGGTGCCTAGGCACCTCTGGTTAAGTCTACACTGCACAACAAGAACAAAGAATTTGCGGCAGCAGGTATCAGAGCCCTGGTCAACTCACTTGGGCTCACAGTAGAGGGATAAAACGTATAGGCTCCAGCCCAACCAGGAACATGAGTTCTGAGACACTCTCCCCTTGCCTGGTTTCAGAGCCTAGACTGCAGCCTAAGAAGGAATGTCAACTATGCTAGAATGTCTATACTGCTAGACTCAGACAACTGGTAGGTAATGTCTCATGGGAAGAGAATTTAAGTAGAAAAGGAGCTCAGGACAGCTGACGATGTCTCAAGGAAACAACATTTAAGGCACAACTGCTAACTATCCTGACGTAAAGGAAAAAGAGCGCTATGTTGGCCTCTTACTATCAGGAGCTCTTTAATGACCTGAAAATCAAAAAGGAATCTTACAAAAAGTGGACACATCAATTAATTGCTAAGGAAGAATACAAAAGAATAATGCAAGTGTGTAGGAACAAAATCAGAAAGGCTAAGGCACAAAATGAGTTACACCTAGCAAGGGACCTAAAAGGCAGTATGAAGGAGTTCTTTAAATACATTAGGAGGAAGAGGGGAAAAAAATGAAGGAAAGTGTAGGTCCTCTACTTAGCAGGGAAGGTGAGCTAATAACTGGTGACATGGAGAAAGCTGAGGTGTTTAATGCCTATTTTGCTTCAGTCTTCACTTAAAAAAAAAAGGGGGGGGGGGAGAAACCAATGATGACCAGATACTCAATATAATTAATATTAACAACAAGGAAGGAACACAAGCCAAAACAGGTTAAAAACTATTTAGATAAGTTAGATGTAGTCAAGTTGGCAGGGCCCATTGAAATTCATCTTACGGTACATTAGGAATTAGCTGAAGCAATCTCAGAACCATTAGCACGGCTCTTACCAGCTGTCCCATGTGTCGGATATTTGTTAGCAGAGGAAATTACAGTCCCTGGTTGGAAAGTTTACAGCCAGTGAAAACATTTACAAAGGGGGTGATTTCCATAGTTTCTTCTCCCTACAAATAAATACCTGGCTACCACATGAAGCGGGGGTGGGGAGGAGAGAGAGAGAGAGAGGAAACATGAGAAAGAAACAAACCAAGAACACTGTCTAATCCTACCAGGCTTACTCGTGCAAACAGCCCCCTAATTTCAATGCCTGAGAAAGGACTCTAGGAAGAGGCCCAGATTGAGTCAACATCACATCAAGAACTCTAAATGACATCATGCATTAAAGAGACAAATTAGGTGAGGTAACTTCTACTTATTGGGGAGTTGGTCAAATAAAGATATTACCTCACCTACCTCATCTCTAATATCCTAGGACCAACACGTGACACTGCATACAAGTCATGCATTAAGGCAGCACCATGATGTGAAGATTCAAAACACAATGTATTGAGGCAATATCATGATATTAAGCCTCAATGTCATCATGTGCTGCTGGAGCCGAGTTTATGGGAAATTCACTTAAAGGGACACACACTGTTCTGGTATGCCCAAAATTTGACCTTCCTTCCCTTTCTACTTCCAACAGCTGTGCAGTTCTTTCCATAGTATGTGTTCATATGTAGCTTATTTTTTCCCCAAAACTTTTTGCATGAATAACAAACTGTCTAAAAAAAAACGCACAAGTAATAGATGGGGTAAAACTGGGGGAGGAAAGATTCCATTTCAAGTTTTCCAAAGTTAAAATATTTTTCCTTGCTGTTTATATTACACTTGATAAAAATACCTAAGAGTATCTTTTCAGCAGCAATGATTATGCTAGAGGACACCTCTGCAGCTGGAGCAGAAAAAAAATCCTTCAGCAAGTTTCAATTGTGCTTGGTTACCCCAAACTGTCATTTTAGAGCTGTCGGCACCTACAGCCAAGCTTTCCAATTCAGTACATTTTTGAAGAGGCAGGTATGTGAGTTTTAAATTCTATTTTTGTTGAGCCACAGTGACTCCTAGTGGCCAGTTAGTTTAATGTCCAGATGCAAGTTCCCAAGCTAGGAGTTGGGGGAGTTAATACAAGAGGAACCAAATAGTGGTTGCAGAATGGCCTGTGTCTTTGTAGTAAGTAGAAAGAAATTAAGATAAACGCTCCCACTGTATTTTTAATGCCTGGGTCATTCTTCAGGCTTATGACACTCTGAATTATGACAGTAAAGTGTTAAATGATTTGACACTTCTTGGCCCTCAATGTGGAAGCTAATGCAGCAGAACTTCCCCCCCCCTCCCATATACCAAAAAGTGACAGATTATTTGTTGCATATGTAACAAAGGGTTAATTGATACCCAGACTAGAGGCACATGGATATGTAAGTGGAGGCCTTCTCAGCTGGTATTTTGGACAGGCAAGAGAGGATACATATGTTACGGCATTCTTACCTTGAATCTCCATCTATGTCTGGACACAGAGCTGTGGTCAGGGAGGTGGGGATGCTAGTTTCCAAGATGATTGTCGATATAGATATGAGACTCATCCTCCTGTGCTTAAATAAAAAGTTAATTACTTTGTTAAGGAAATTCAAGTGGCTGCTTTTGAGAGTCTTCTCTACATCACTGTTCAGGATGCAGCATCTCTTTTACAGTTTGATTCTCAGCTGAGGACTACTTCACATAGGGAATACTGGACTCCGTAGATAATGTCAGAGGTTGTAGCAATGTAAATAGCCTTGCAGCAGTGGTATAAAGGGCCCATGAATCCTCCTACCCAGCCTCTGGAGGATTTCCCCAGAGATGTGGCTATTCCTGGATAGCACGGAGCTAGGTAGCAATTCTACATAACACCCCTTCCAGCTTCAGGCAAATGGGGTACTCCTGAGTGAAAGAGCACGTTGTCAGCGCACCTCTGCACACCAGTGATCCCTGGCTGCTGAAACAGCCCTTGAGGGCCATTGGCAGCTTGGTACAGAGTAGAGCAGCCTCAAAGCTGCTCTACGGTGCTAGAAGGCTGAACTAATCTCCAGCCAGCCCCACAATTGAGGAGCTACAAAAAGGTAGCATAAAGCACCAACCAACCCCTTTGTTGTGCCAGTTCCCCTATTTTTCCAGTACGAATGCCAGATTAATACTCTGTATGAGCATTTCTATTCCCACTCAAGTGTGAAAGCCCCCCAAAGCTGTTAATTCCTGTGCAACTAGCCAAGAATCTGCTCCAATCAATTGCAAAAGATGCACTACAGTTCACTATGATGGACATTGGGTAACATGTTTAAATGCAGTGGAACATTTATATCAAAACCAAGGAATAAAGCCTGGAGGAGAGTAAAGAAAAACAAATAGAAAATGATTCTCTAGCTTTATGAATTGGAATTTTAGACTGCACCTATTCCATGCTCTAGCCATATGTACAATAAAAAAAACCACACACACTGTTTTAGAATAAAACGCATATCAGTCACACTTTCCATTTAAGGGAATGTTGGTAAAAGGCTAAATGATTAATAGAGGTTATAAACATGTTATAGACAGGAACAGTATGTGTTATAGACAATTATGAATCCATCAGTAGAAGATGCTATGGATGGTTATAAGCAATCCATTGGCCTGCATAATATTTAACAATGGATTAATCATGCATTAAAATCTTTTTTACTCAGTTATACTCCATCTATAAATGTACCCTTAATATAACACAACTCCCTGATGTCAATAACAAAAGTTTGCTGACCCACCCAGCCCATCGAGACTAATACACTCCAGACACCTAACCCATTTCTCAAGCCACACTCTTCCCAGGCATTAAGGAGAACAACTAAATCTGGCAGCATGCCCCTGAAGGTCAACAGACTCATGCTCTTTGCAGCCAGCAGGTAGCTTAAATCTCTAGTCTCATTATCTGGATTCATGTGTGTGAAGCTACCTGACAGCTTTCCATCACTTATTATATGACTCCAGGGAGATGTACTTTCCACATTTGCTCATTTAAGTTTAAAAATCATTCCTATGTGAGTCCATTTAGAAGAGACTGGGGCATTGTCATTCATTTAAAAAGCTACGAGGAAGTAACACTCTTTTCACCACACTTAGTGAAGGCATCTCTGCTGTACACTCTGCAGAATATAAACAAAATCCGTATCCTCATCCCTGAAGATATGCACTAGATAGAAGGTCAAATCTGGAGCATATGCTCAGAGAACAATCTGAAGTCTAGGCCTGTTCTCAGATTTAGACCATTGCACAATGCTTGTTCTACTTCTATACTATCTTCAAGAGCAGTTATTGATGCAAACATTTCTACAAGTAAAACAGATAGGATCTGAGTGGTTTCTTCTAACTATAGCTGGGTTAGCTAACACACATTACACACACACACTAATAGGTATTAACTGCATGGTATTAAAATATTGTGGGTAGGCACTGAATAGTTATGTTAACAATGTATTATGCTCTTCCCACAATTCTATTCACCCGTGCCAAGTATCCCATAACACTTTGCAAAGTTAAAGTCAGCTTTGGCCTTGGAAAATGTGAAATCTGTCAAAGACAAGATACATTAATGTCCTGCCCTGCTACAAGCTTGGGAGGCATACTGATGGGCAACTAATTAGGAATTTAGTATCCAAAATAGAGATAAGAAAAGGTACATCATGGTACCAGAAACAACAAGATAAAAAGCGGATTGGTAAATTTTAGTCTAGGGTGACATATAGAGTGCTTTTATCTCATTAAAAAACATGCTAAACATGTCTGGTTTTGAATGCATATTTTGGAGCATGCCTTCTATGTAAGGTGAACTGTGTGTTGTGAAAAAATGGCTTCCCGGAGGGAGTGGTATGTATACTTCCTCTTTGTATTGTACTACTTGGTCTTTAGACAATAAATTGGCTAAGCTTGGTTATTTGGCTTCTTGAACATATTTAATGTCAAACCACAAGTGTCATCAAGAACAATTAGCTAGAAACCTTTAACAATACACTGCAAAACACTATGCTACACTCACTGGTTTCACAATACCCACATTGTTATTACAAACTCAAATCATGAGTCTTTTGAGTGAATCTGGTTCCAGTTTTAAGTAGAAATGGACAAAACTGGAATCCTGAATACAGGTGGAAGGGAGAGGGAGCAGATTTAGAAAGTTACATAAAAAAGATCAGCTTCCTGGGGATTCCACTGAACCAGACACTTTTCACTCATGCATATAAAGGCTTCCTAAAAGAGTTTTATAGATTCAGTGCTTTTAAAACTATATAAAGTGAGATGTGATTTTGCCCCAAAATTTGGATTTGGGATATAAAGAATTTGGGAAGAGGCTTTCAAAAGTATCCAAGGGCACTCAAAGGCCATAGCAACTGCTGTTAGGTGATTTTGAAAATTCCATTGTTTGTGATTAGAAATTCAACAATCTGCAGCTCAGTGGAGTGTCCCCAGCTGGAGCTAGCCCCTCTGCCAAGTTTCGTCAGTGCCAGTGTTCATTAATAAGCAACATAATAGTCTTCAACATCTTTATCATATAGCTTAAAAAAAAATCACTGATTTATCCATGCTTAAAATGTGTGACCACATGGTCTCATGGTTTTGACACTGGTTGTTCCTCTCCCTTCTGTTTTCTCACGGTCACATGTTACACTTAGGCCCTGATTCTGCAAAGAGTCAGGTACATGTTTAACTTTAAATGCAGAAGCAGTCTCCTTCAGCTCCGTGGTTAAAGTTAAGCTAAACTAAGTTACTCACATGCCTAAAGTTAATCACGTGTATAAATGTTTGCAGCCTCAAGGATTTGCGAGATGGTCAGAAAATAGAAAAAAAAGTTTGATTTTTTCCACCCTCTTTTTATATGAAATTTGGCAGTTTTTGAAAATTTCCAGCCAGCTGTAATTGTAAACTCAACAGGGCAGGGACAGAACCTCTCTCTGACCTTCCAGCACACTGTTGGGAACGCAGAAACAAACAAAGTGCCCTAATGCAGTGATGGATGCTCATATGGCGCTGATCCCGCTCCATTCAAGTAAATAGAAAAATTGCCATTAATTTTGATCGCACAGGAACAAACCTTCAATTATTAAAAGCTATATACACACACAAAAAAAAGAGAGCTTGGCAGGTACAGAAGTAATCGGGGAAGGCTTTGCTGTAGCATCCCTGCTTCTGTGTACTGCATTCTTTTCTTTAGAGCTACTTAAAATCCTTTAGCATGTCCATCATTTAAAAATATTCACACAGCAAAAAAAAAAAAAAAAGTATTATGTTAACATGCCCATCAATGTTTCAGAAAGCATTTACCCAGGCTGCACTTTGAATAAATGGGCCAGATCCTCAGCTGCTGTAAAATTGAGTTAGCTCTGTTAACATCATTGGAGCTATGCTTGGTTTTGCATCAAGGTAGGATCTGACTCCTCAGTGCCCCAGGGTGGATAGACCCAAATGAGGAGCAAAATTACAAGCTAGTAGAGAAAAATCTAGAAATGGGGAAGGACAAGTTTCTTCATTGTGGTGTATGATGAAGTTCTCTAGGAACTCAGTTTCACAATTCAGCATTACAGCTGTCTGTGATTTACAATAGTATAAAGCAGGCGGACAGAAAGTCAGTGTGGGGACAGAGGCAATGAGTCCAAAGGGTAAGACATCTTTCATAATAAGGGATCGTGCAAACCTTTGACATTGCAGTCTGAAAAGCCAAATTGGTCTGCATGTTTGAGGCTGCAGTGCACCATTCTGAATTACAGGAAACTTCTTGAATGTATAGGAGTATTTACTTTTGTTTCCAAAAATGAAATACCACCCACATCACTTACCTTTCCAAAACTCAGGGATTCTTTGGATAAACTGGGGCCTGGATCCAAAGAGTCCTTGGCATTGACTTTGCAAAACCAAAACCCAGAAGGATAACGTTTTGCAGAACCATGCCTAGTTTTACCTTTTGCTGGTGCCTGTATCCTCTCTCACAAATTCCAGGAGGCATTCAGAACTTGCATAAATTCTTTCTAATCCTTGATTCTTCCATTGGGAATTTGCTCAAGTAGGTTTCTCAGCTTTTGGGCTGACACATAATGCTGCAACTGCCATGCTCTTAATTACCACATCCTTTTACTCAAAAAAAACCCACTAATTGAGTCGTGATCTCACTGCAAATGAGTCCTAACCTGCTGTTTTCCTGCTTGCTCAGGTACTGCAAATAAAAAATAAATGGCACTTGCAATTAACCAAAGACCAGCAATATAACCTGCCCTTCAGCCCATGACGGGTAAAAGTTCAGTTAAAAAGTAAGGTGAATAAGCATATATAAAATGAACCAGGTTCAGGCACAATTCAGACATACCAAAAAATAAAATAAAAATAAAATAAAACAAAAACACACTACAAGAAATTACCTCTCAATACGAGGCTGGAGGAATAGGCAAAAGTAGGTGAAATATTATTTTCCAAAGGTCAAGAATCAGAAAAAAAATTCACACACATAAGGCAATATAACGTAACACCCACTGAATGGTTGTTGGATAGAAGGGCATCTTTGAAAATTCAAGGTGAGCAGGAATTCATATTGTATATGCTGCAGGGATGAAATGAGTGACCAGTTTGAACATAATGAAAAGGGGGAGGTGGGAGAAATAGGTCAGATCAATTACTAAAATTGAGTAAACAAGACAGTCATGCCTATTATTAGCTGTCCAGTCCTGAGGGGGGAATGTGAGGTTTTCCCCTAACACACTACCTATGGTGTAAGCTTTATTCATTTGCGGGGACATTCACTCCTAGGCAGAAGGACCAGACAAGATCCTCTGCATCAATGAAACCTCACTAGAGCCCCCCCCCCCTCACTCACTCTCACACCCCTGAGGGGTGAAGCTTGCCCTGGTGCAAAAGCCAGTCCAAGGTTCTTCATCTGCTGAAGTGGTGCATTGAGGCAGTACATGTGGGAGGGGTGGTTAAGGGCGGAGGAGGAGGAGCAGCCATGCAGGAGCCCATTCATGCTCCCAGAAGACCATGGAAGGGGTCTCTATCATGACCCTGCTTAGCCAGGGATGGAGGATGGTAATACAGTTGGGCTGCAGATATTATGGGGAAAATGGTCACAAGATCCAACTTCATGCAGATCCAGTGGCCTCATATGCACAAATCGGGCATCATTTGCTATGGGGCAAGGGCAGCTGTTGCCCACACCCCCAGACCTTGATGTGTCCCCCAAATCCTATCTATAGATGTAGATCTATATGCTCTATCATGTCTTCCACTCCCCTCTCCTGACTTTGCAGGATACACTATAATCCATATAACATTCTATAGGCTGACAACTTTGCTGCTCCTCACAAATTTTTTTGAAATGACACCCCAGTGCACAAACCCTAGAGGGGTGGCTATTTACTCCCACCTCAATATAGTATCCTAGGGAGGTCCCCAACAACTTGACCACTGGCCTCATTTTCTCACACTTGGCCTTATCCTGTTTTTTGTTTGTTTTTAAATATGTTTGCACCTATAGCCCCAATGTAACCACTTGACTGTTTCCAGGGTGATGCAAATGCTGTCCTGTTGCCTGCCTCACACTGACCCCAGTTTGGGGAGAGGAAAGTCATTGTACTAGACGTCATTTCTAGAGAAACATACAAAGTCAGAAAATTCTTCTCATTTTGCTATTGGGGAAACAAAACCCATCAGTGAGATTTCTATAGACGATTTGTGAACATGTACCTTGATATGACCTAGAGCAATGGTTCTCAAACTTTGTTTCCCCTCGCACACACACACACACACACACACACCACTTCAAAATTACTGAGGGTCTCAGCGGACCACTTAATGATCTTTCCAAATGTTTGTATTGTTAGCTAACTATTGTAAAGTGCTTTGGATAAAAGCGCTATATATAAAAATACCTTAATTAACTTTTTTGTTCTACAAATAAAAGCGCACAACTCATATTTTAATATCAATAGTCTTACCTTTCTAATGCGATGGATGTGCCCTCTACCCAGCTGGGGCTGGGAAGGACGGGGGTCTCTCCCTCTCTCCCCCACCACAGCAGCCACAGAGCTGGGGCTAGGAAGGAGGGCCATCTCTCCGGCAGCCACAGCCCTGGAGCTAGGGAAAGTCACCTCTTTCTCTGGCCACCGCAGCCCTGCACATTCCAAATTCTCCCCACCCCCACTTCTCACCCCACTGCCCCCTCCCACCTGCCCCCTATTCCCTCCACTTCCCCCCCCGGCCACCACCTCACCTTACATGTGCGCAGGCATGGCTCCACTAATTAGGTGGGTGGCCCTTCATTCTCTGATGTGCAGCCATCCAGGCACACCCCTTAGAGGGAACTATCCACAGACCACCTGAATGGAGCTCGCAGACCACTGGTGGGCCGCAGACCACAGTTTAATAACCTCTGACCTAGAGAATAGACTTCATTTTAACTTTATAGCCTTTGTCGTCACTATAGTATCTTACCATCTTTCCCCTGCAATACCCCTGTGTTTATTGGCCAGCTGAAGAACCCTCACATAGCCAATTTAATTGCTTTGAATTCCCATTAGTTATCACAGCTGTAGAGTGGCTGCCTCATATTTCAAAACTTAATGAGTTCCATTCCTGTTAGTTGTACTTTTTAAAATTCCTGGTCATTTTCTCCATTAACTTCATTTATTAACTAATTAATTCCTTCTACTTTTTTAATGCATGATGCCGACAATTATGTAGGTCATCCCAAATAAGTGCCAGCAAAATTTTTACATTGCAAAAAATCTTTTGTATTCTGTACACCTCGATCATTATCCTCCTGTAGTTTGTGGTTGGGAATCATGTGTCCTGGTAGGGCAAAGAGCCTGTTTTCATGGCCCTCCTGAAGGGAGACATTAGCAACCTCCCTTAATAAAGAACATAGCACTTTCCAGCTGACAAAGACCAATGGGTAAGGATATGGATCCAATCAACAAGTAGTCTGAACTGCCTTGGTACCGGTATATCCAGAACCTCAGAGAGTGACACAATGAAACTCAAGCAAAGACGACTCGTTTGTCTGTCAAGACCCTATTCTGATGCAGTGGAATGAGAGATTTCATCTGCAAAGTAACAAGAAAATGCTCACCGTGGTGGAAGAGATTAATTCTGTAACTAAGTGAAAGAAGCATGGATTAATCGTGCTATCCAGCACCTGGTACACTTTTTGGTGTTTTGCAAATGACAGGGGGATAAAGGTCATATGTGACCTAGAGAATAGAACACTGGACTGGAACTCCAGAGACCTGAGTTCTAGTCCTGGCTTTGCCACTAGCCTACTAGGTGATCTTAGACAAACCACTTCACTGCCCAGTGCCTCAGTTTCCCCATATGTAAAATATAGCTAATACACTGACCTCCCTTTGAAAGCTACTGATAAGAGCTAGGTATTATTATTCCTCAAAGTCATACAGTTAAAGCTTTAGCCACAAAGTCCAGAGAAACCCTAATAGATTTGTAGGGAGGGGGTCATCTAGTCCCCTTTCCTTTTGGATCCCAAATAATCCTATTTTCCCTGGTTTACACCTAACCATATAAGTCCCTACATTGCAATGACCTTCCCTTAAGGAAGGGATTGAGCAAGCATCTTAGCAACATTCCTTTGGCCAAATGATGTGTAATCACTGCAAAATGTCTTTCTCCCCTTCCAAGGGTTGTTAAACACAATGAGAATCAAACCCAGGTTTCTCATATAGCAGAGTTATACACAGGGCTACAGGTTCTATGTACTCCCATTCACGTGCCCCTCCCCCGTTGTTAGAAATTAATAGGGGTACATTGACGTCTCAGAAAATTCAAGGTTAGGTTGAATTTCACCTAGAAGCTCCATGAGCATTAGTTGAAATAAAGAGAACACTATAACGGACATTTTTTCCTGGTCCAAATCCACCTTTCATGCAGTAGGACATCAGGGCATCTGCCACTGTAATACACGCATCATTTAACACATATAATGAGAGAACATTCTGATGGGGCCATTCACTTTCTACAGGGATAGTTGCACAAGTGAAACATTCAGAGGTTACTTGGCAGCTCCCAGGGATAAATTAGTTAACTCCCAGCAAAACAAAGAGAAAGAGTGATTAGTATGTAAAGCTGAAAGAAATTCCAGATCATTAATAAAGAAAAACCTCATGGTAGTTATCAGGTGAACACACCCAAGTGGAATTAGAAGCACTTGACTGTGCCATAGACAACACCATCCTTGTAATACAATAAAATCTGTGGGGTGTTATTACAGGGAAAGCTAAATTTTATTAAAATTAAAATCTTGGGTGGACTCAGCATATTTTCAAAATTGGGGCTTCCTTAAAAAAATTCTGTCTCTCAAGAAAACATCATAGCAGCCTAATATTATTGGGAGGGGACAACAAGCATTTCAGACTAAAATTTAAATGTCAACATCAGGGACTATTCTGCATAAAAGTGTGCTTGATGCTTTACAGTACAATTTAAAAGACAAGGTTCCTGTCCCAAGGGGGTTGCAATGGAGCTGATTTTCTTACACGGATAGACCACTGGACTGAGACTCCAGAGACCTTAGCTCTATTCCTGACTTAGCCACTGGTCTTCTGGGTGATCTTCGGCAAGTTACTTCACCTCTCAGTTCCCCTAGCTGTAAAATGGGGATGTTACCTCTTTTGTAAAGTGTTTTGAGCTCTATTGATGAAAAGTGCTATGAGAGCCAGGCCTTATTAAGTTTTGAGCACCTGCATGTCCCAGTGACTTAAGGGGGATTTTAGATTCTCAAAACCACTGAAAAAATCAAGCCTTAATATTAGATGTGATGCTTTAAGAGGAGATAATAAATCAGGAGGCAATGGATGCAATATATACATGCATGAAGTCATCAGCCCTTAGAAACTGCAAATAGTACAGCATGCTGCAGTATATCTCAGCAACCAGGGACTACCACAAACACATGAGACCGATCCTCCTCTTTATACACTGACTTCCCATAGACTACTAAGGTAAATCCAAGGTGTCAGTCCTTATCTTCAAGGCACTCGGTGACCTGCACCAAAGATATCTAAAATATTGACTACAGCTCAGGGACAAAGACTGCAGTCCACAACTCCGCTTCTCAAGCAACATGGAACTGTCTACCACAAGGTCAAAATTTTTCTGTTCAGGAGACAGAGCTTTCTCAGGGCCTAGCCCTAGCCTGTGGGATGAGCTCCCCTAGGACTAAGGACCATCACCACCTTCTGATCTAAATGCAAGGCACACTTCCTCAACCTGCCTTCTCGAATATAAACACATAGCAGTGGACATTTAAAAAAAAGAAAAAAAATCCCTACCCTGCACACACAACTCTCACTTTGATGAGAGGATGGGAGAGAGAACAGATCACATATGATGGGTGTGAAAGCTTGCCTCGTGGTGCAGTAGTGTGTACTGAGAGGTGTGATTTCTAAAGTTAACCAATATGTTGCATGCTCACTAGCCACTCTAGACCTGTGAGCACATACTGAAAGTTACCTAGTGTGCATTAACATAGTGCTTCAGAAATCACACTCCCATTGCCACAAAACATAGACAAGCCCTGAGTTACATCACTTAATGTACTACTGCAAAGTACTCAGATACTGAATTACGGTGATATAAGAACCTATACAGAATGCCAAGATTCCTTCCCCAATCTAACAATTTGGGAAACCTGCTATCAAGGATGGTTCAACTATGAAACATATCTCCCAGCCACCCAGACCTATTTTAAAAGCAAAGGTTTGTGGGTTTGTTTGGGGGGATTTTTTGTGAGTGCCAAAAGGAAACAAAAGCAGTTGTGGAAGAAAGAAGGTAAGCCACTACCCAAAGTACAGTACTTATTTTTTGTGGGTTTTAAAAAAAAAGGGGTGGGGGTGGGGAAGGGGTATTCCCAGTAGGAATACATTTCAAGATTCAAATTTAAGTTCAATAACCAGCAAGGGCATATAGTAATACTAGTCATTGTACAATGTTCTAGGAAGCCAAATACTTAACTGCAGCTACTAAAATACTAATAAATAAAACCCTGATCAGACAATATTTTCATGAATGAAAATGCTAAGTTCTGGTCACATGGAAGTCAATACTTAGAAGAATTTTGAAACCCTATTTAGCCAAATAAGTGATCCCAGTTTTTGACTCTTGTCAGCCAATAGTACTGACCTGAGACAGAAATTAAGGTTTCAAAATGATGTGAGAAATGATATTCTTACCAGGCAGAGAAGAGAATCAAGCTCCTTTACTCCATCTAACTTCACTGCAGAAAGTCATTCACTTCTTTTCCACACCATTTTAAAAAGGTTACTTAAAAAACATGGGGAAGAAGCATAATTTGTATACTGCACTATGTGTCTAAAGAGATTTGTTATCAACTCCTGTTTCCTTGAGTGCAACAGTTTTGGTCACTACTGCATGATGATGCAAAAAGATGTAGACATCCAGAGTGAGAGAAAGTGTCTTAATGAACTTACCTTTACAAAAAAACAAGCTTCATTCTCACAGCTGTTTTGTTAGCACTTATGGTACTGGATGCCTCAGGCATTGCTAATGAGCTAAAACACCTTCCACCTGTAGGTCAAT
Organism: Mauremys mutica; assembly: GCF_020497125.1. Taxonomy (NCBI): domain Eukaryota; kingdom Metazoa; phylum Chordata; order Testudines; family Geoemydidae; genus Mauremys; species Mauremys mutica. The sequence continues at coordinate 125,440,877 of NC_059073.1, read as the reverse complement.
AGTTTGAACCCTGGCCAGCTCAGCAAGGATTAAAAGCTGTTACCATTTAACAGATATTTGATAGTCCTCAATTGAGATATCTTTGGTGAGACTCAGTTCCAATATCACCAATTTATTGCTATGCCTAGAGTAGAAGATCTTAATGGCAGGGACTCTCTTATCAGTGTTTATACAATGCCTAGCACTGTTCCATAGGCACAGAATCCATCTGTGAGTCATTTCATTTGGAGTTTGTTTTAGATGGAGATACTGAGCTTGCCCTGTATATGGCTTGGTAATTTTATTGCTAGACAGAGCTTGGAACCCTAGGCTAGCTGAAAGTTTTCTATTGACCCTCTCCTTCCTTTTTCTTCCCTCCCTCCCCCCAAAAATGGGACTTTTGATTAAAAGAACACTGACAAAGTGGCTGCTTTCCTTCATTAATTTTTGTTTTAATTGGAAAAAAATCAGTTTCTGGTAGTTCTCAGCCAAAAAAAGTCAGTTTACAGCAGTTTTTGAATTTTCAATAGAAAATAAAAATTTTCCATCGAAAATGACAACAAAATTTTCATTATAATCAACATTTTCGGGGGGGGGGGAGGAAAAATCCCCAACATTTCCCAGCTAGCTACACTAAGGCCTGGTCTACACTACGCGTTTATACCAAATTTAGCAGCGTTAAACCGAATTAACCCTGCACCCATCCACACAATGAGGCCCTTTATTTCGATATAAAGGGCTTTTAAAACCAATTTCTGTACTCCTCCCCAATGAGGGGAGTAGCGCTGAAATCGGTATTGCCATTTCAAATTAGGGTTAGAGTGGCCGCAATTCGACAGTATTGGTCTCCGGGAGCTATCCCACAGTGCACCATTGTGTCCGCTCTGGACAGCAATCTGAACTCGGATGCACTGGCCAGGTAGACAGGAAAAGCCCCGCGAACTTTTGAATTTCATTTCCTGTTTGGCCAGCATGGAGCGCTCATCAGCACAGGTGACCACGCAGAGCTCAGCACAGGTAACAGTGCAGTCTCCTGAGAATTGAAAAAGAGCTCCAGCATGGACTGCATGGGAAGTACTGGATCTGATCGCTGTATAGGGAGAGGATTCCGTGCTAATAGACCTCCGTTCCAAAAGACGAAATGAAAAAACATTTGAAAAAATTTCCAAAGCCATGATGCAGAGAGGCCACACCAGGGACTCAGTACATGCCGTGTGAAAGTTAAGGAGCTCAGACAAGCCTACCAGAAAACCAAAGAAGCAAACGGAAGGTCCGGGGCAGGGCCGAAAACATGCCGCTTCTATGCCGAGCTGCATGCAATTCTAGGGGGGTCCGCCACCTAGGGGGGTCCCCACCCCTGTCCGTGGATTCCGAGGTGGGGGTAGTAATCGCAGCCATGGCTGAGGATTCTGTGGATGGGGAAGATGAGGAGGAGGAAGAGGAGGATGAGCTTGTAGAGAGCACACAGCACTCCGTTCTCCCCAACAGCCAGGAGCTTTTTCTCACCCTGACGGAATTACCCTTCCAGCCCTCCCAAGCCACTATCCCAGACAATGAAGCCATGGAAGGGACCTCTGGTGAGTGTACCTTTGTAAATATAAAACATGGTTTAAAAGCAAGCATTTTTTAATTATTAATTTGCCCTGAGGACTTGGGATGCATTCGGAGCCAGTACAGTTACTGGAAAAGTCTGTTAACATGTCTGGGAATGGAGTGGAAATCCTCCAGGGACATCTCCATGAAGCTCTCCTGGAGGTACTCCAAAAGCCTTTGCAGAAGGTTTCTGGGCAGGGCAGCCTTATTCCGTCCTCCATGGTAGCATGGTAGGACACTTGACCACGCCATGCATGTAGCAAGTAATCTGGTATCATTGCATGACAAAGCCTAGCTGCGTATGGTCCCGGTGTTTGCTGGCATTCATGCAACATCCGTTCTTTATCTCTCTGTGTTATCCTCAGGAGAGTGATATCATTCATGGTAACCTGGTTGAAATTCAGGAATTTAAGTAAGGGGACAGAGATGGCCATCTCTACTGGGCTGTTTGCCTGTTGCTTAAAAGAAATCCTTCCTTGCAGGTAGCCAAGCGGGGGGGAAGGGGGTGGTGATTGGCGCTGAGCTTTTTCGCGTTTGGCTAGCTGGGATCTTCCCTGCTACCAGCCACGCGGTGGGGGGGGGAGGAGGAGGGTGTTTAGCAGTGATCTTCCCTGATACCAGCCACGCGGTGGTGGGAGGGGTAAAGCGATCATCCCAGAGAATTGGATGGGGGGGTGGTTTCTGCTGCTGCATGTTAACAGGAAAGAAGCAGCACTGAACGGGCTTTGCTTGCTATTTGGGAAAGGAGGGTGCTGGATAGATGAAGGCTGCAGAAGACGAAAGACAATGGCTTACCATGGCCACATGCAAGCCAAATTCTGCTGCCCGGACCTGCGTCTGTGAGATCTCTAACACCAGAGCCACAGGCACTCAATATTAAGATGCAAAATGCGACCTTGTAGTGAAATCACATGTGCTATGTAAGGTGAATAGTGTTGTTCACCGTGAAAGAGTATAAGCATTGTTCTGTAAAATGTATCTTTTAAAATACTTCTCTCCCTTTTTTCCCTCCCTTATGCAGCTGCAAATTTTTCAAGCCTCCCTACTCCATCCCGAAGGCTATCTCAGATAAGGCGGCAGAAAAAAAAGACGCAAGACGAAATGTTCTCAGAAATCATGGAAGTGACCTGCAATGAAAGAGCTCAACTGAATGAGTGGAAGGACGCGGTATCAAATTACAGGAAAGATGCCAGTGAACGTGAGGACAGGAGGGACGCTCGAGATGAGAGGTGGCAGCAGGAAGATCAGAGGTGTAGGCAGGAAGATCAGCGGTGAAGGGATGCAACTCTGGGGCTGCTGCGTGATCAAACTGACATGCTCCGGCATCTGGTGGAGCTTCAGGAACGGCAGCAGGATCACAGAGTGCCGCTGCGGCCCCTGTATAACCACCCTCACCCCTCACCATGTTCCATAGCCTCCTCACCCACACGTGTAAGAACGCGTAGGGGGAGGCTCTGTGCACCTACCCACTCCACCCCCGGGGACAACCCAACCAAAAGACTGTCATTATTTTGAAATTTTTTTAGTGGCCTTTTCCTTCCCTCCTATCCTCCTCCCAAACCACACCTGGGCTACCTTGTCAGTTCTCTCCCTCTTTTTATAATGAATTAATAAAGAATACATGCTTTTTAAATGATAGTGACTTTATTTACTTAAGCAAGCTGTAATCGAAGTGGGAGGGTGGGTTGCTTACAGGGAATGAGTCAATCAAGGGGAGGGGGTTCGTCAAGGGGAAACAAACACAGCAGTCACACCGTACCCTGGCCCGTGATGAAACTGGTTTTCAAAGCTTCTCTGATGCGCACTGCTTCCTGGTGTGCTCTTCTAATCGCCCTGCTGTCTGGCTGCACGTAATCAGCGGCCAGGTGATTTGCCTCAGCCTCCCACCCCGCCATAAAGGTCTCCCCCTTATTCTCACAGAGATTGTGGAGCACACAGCAAGCAGCAATAACAAAGGGGACATTGGTTTGGCTGAGGTTTGAGCAAGTCAGTAATGTGCACCAGCGCGCCTTTAAACGGCCAAATGCACCTTCTACCACCATTCTGCACTTGCTCAGCCTGTAGTTGAACAACTCCTGACTACTGTCCAGGCTGCCTGTGTATGGCTTCATGAGTCATGGCATCAAGGGGTAGGCTGGGTCCCCCAGGACAACTACAGGCATTTCAACATCCCCAACTGTTATTTTCCGGTCTGGGAAGTAATTCCCTTGCTGCAGCCGTTTAAACAGAGTAGTGTTCCTGAAGACACGAGCATCATGAACCCTTCCCGGCCATCCCACGTGGCTGTTGGTGAAACATCCCTTGTGATCCACCAGTGCTTGCAGCACCACTGAAAAGTACCCCTTGTGGTTTATGCACTGGGTGCCCTGGTGCTCCGGTGCCAAGATAGGGATATGGGTTCCATCTATTGCCCCACCACAGTTAGGGAATCCCATTGCAGCAAAGCCAGCCACTATGACCTGCACATTTCCCAGAGTCACTACCTTTCGTAGCAGCAGCTTAATGATTGCTTTGGCTACTTGCAGCACAGCAGCCCCCACAGTAGATTTGCCCACTCCAAATTCCAGAGGGCTATCGCCACTCACTTCTCAACTGTGAGGGCTGCTCTCATCTTGGTATTCTAGCATTTCAGGGCAGGGGAAAGCAAGTCACAAAATTCCATGAAAGTGCCCTTACGCATGCGAAAGTTTCGCAGCCACTGGGAATCGTCCCACACCTGCAACACTATGCAGTCCCACCAGTCTGTATTTGTTTCCCAGGCCCAAAATCGAAGTTCAATGGCTAGAACCTGCCCCATTACCATCAGGATCTCCAAAGCGCAGGGGCCCGCGGTTTGAGAGAATTCTGTGTCCATGTCCTCATCACTCTCGTCGCCGCGCTGCCGTAGCTGCCTCCTCCTCGCCTGGTTTTGCAGGTCCTTGTTCAGCATAGAATGCACGAGGTGTTTACAACGTCCATGATTGCTGTCTTGAGCTCAGCAGGGTCCATGCTCGCTGTGCTATGGCATCTGCACAGTTCACCCAGGAAAAAAGGCGCGAAATGGTTGTCTGCTGCTTTCACGGAGGGAGGGGTGAGGCTGTACCCAGAACCACCCGCGACAATGTTTTTTGCCCCATCAGGCACTGGCATCTCAACCCAGAATTCCAAGGGCGGGGGAGACTGCGGGAACTATGGGATAGCTATGGGATAGCTACCCACAGTGCAACGCTCCGGAAATCGACACTAGCCTCGGTACATGGACGCACACCGCCGAATTAATGTGCGTTGTGTGGCCGCATGCACTCGACTTTATACAATCTGTTTTAAAAAACCGGTTTCTGTAAAATCTGAATAATCTCGTAGTGTAGACATACCCTAAGAGTGAATCTATATTACAGTTTTCCCACTGTTAAGAATCCATTCCCAAACAGCACTGCTCTAAGAACACGTCCTTCCAATCACCTCTTCTTAACAGATGAAAAACAAAGGCTGAGGGCCAGATTTAGAAGGGAGTCTAAGTGGGGCTGATTCTCTATTGTGCTGTGGTCTCTTTACATTACTCTGGTGCTTTAATGGGGAGGGAGAAGGAGTGGGGGAGGAACACAAGCTGATCTGTTCCTAGGAGAATCCTCCCGCACAGAAGGAATTCAACAGTGCTTAGTACTGAGTTGTCATTGCCTTCAGTGAGAGCTGGTGGGGGCGCAGCACTTCTAAATTAGTGGGCTGATGTTCAGGTGTTGAAATATGGAATTTAAAACCTAACCTTCAGCACTCATTTTTAGCCAAGGGGGCAGGGAAAGTATGAAGAAAAGCATCTAACAGGAGAGTGAGATATAAGCACCAACCCACCTGTCTATCCCCAAAACTAATTAAGCCCTAGTGTAAGTAGATGCAATGCCCATTAACTTCAATAGAAATTTTACTTACTCCAGGAGCTGATTTTTCCCTATGGAATAAAAATCAGTATTTCCTACTTGTAGGGTGACCAGATGTCCCAATTTTATAGGGACAATCCTGATTTTGGGGGGCTTTTTCTTATATAAGCACCCATTACCCTCCACCTCCTGTCCTGATTTTTTACACTTGCTATCTGGTCACCCTATCTACTTGTAACTTGCATTACTGTTCACCTCACTGCTCAGTATGGGGTAGCTGTATTTATTGCTCTCTTTTGAAACAGGTTGGTGAATTTGTGTTAAATATCTGTTGGCATTTGTTTCTAGTGCATAGTTATATGATAACTTCAATATCAGTTTTGCTCTAATGAGAGCTGAATTAGGGCTGGAGAAATTGGCTCAATGTTAGTTACAGTACCTTCAGATCTTAAGTAACCCAAAGCATTAACAGCCATTTTTGTTTTGGTGATGAATTAAGTGTTTCTCTCAGAAGTAAAGCTGCAGTAAAGGTGTAGTTCAAAAAAAATGCTGCATCTGTTTCATTTGTAATACAATTACTGCTTGCTTCAAAAGGAGAAGAAAGAAAAGAGCCCAAGTATCATTTTATTTCCTGAGAGGCACTTTTCACAGCCGACAATTGAAACCATTAGTTAGCTCCTGCTTGGCTTTTTTTGGTGGCTTGTCAGGCTGAGCCTCACTGCATGAAGGTGCTGGGAAATCTAAATGTGGGTGGAATAAAACTCTTCATTCATAGGGGAGAATAAAGACAAGGGAAATTCTTGAAGAAGGGCAATGAAGAGCAAGAACTGGGTCTGTGGCGTGGTCCCTTCTGATGGAATTAGTCATGTGATGATTACACTATAGCCATCAGGCTGGGACAGGAGTGTTTTGTTTTCCTAGTGGGAGTGGAATGTAATTTCAGGAAAATGAGATAAGGCCCAGGAGCTTGATAAAGACAACCATTTAGTAGAGCTTGGTTAAAAATCATGAATTTACTCATGGTAAGTCTATGCTGCAGCAGGGAAGCATAAATTCTAGCACAGGTAGACATACACACTCTGTTCAAGCTAGTGCTTAAAAATAGCAGCAAGGCTGCAGCTCTACATGCAGTGGTTCTCACTAGCTCTCCGAGTACTTACAAGGAGGTCAGGAAGCATCAGGACCAGCTTTAGGGGCAGGCAGCCCAGGTGACCACCTGAGGTGCTGGGCTTGTGGGGGCGAAGGGCGTAGGGTCTTGTTTTTATGGTTAGTGACAAAAGGGAAAATAGAATGTTTGAAGTAAAATGTTTCAGATATTCCATATGTGGAGTCGTTTTCCCCTAACCTCCTAGAACAGGGAAAGCCGCGGCCAGCACATCCCTTAGCCCACACCGCTTCCTGCCACCCCCATTGGCCTGGGACGGGGAACCGCGGCCAGTGGGAGCCACGATCGGCCGAACCTGCCAATGTGGCAGGAAAACAAACTGGCCTGGCCCGCCAGAGTGCTTACCCTGGCGAGCCGCACTCCAGAGGTTGCCGACCCCTGTCCTAGAATGTTCCAGGCCTCTGTAGAATCTCATGGAACCTTCTAGACTTTCTGAGAACTATATTTTCCTTGAACCTTTTAGGATGTTGTCAGCCATGCCCTCATGGATATATAAGGGGCTAGGCATCGCCAATCCATGAGATATCAGAATGAAATGAAGTAACAACCTAGCTATGATATTGTGAACCTTGTTTGATTATATAATTGTAAGAAACCTTTGGGACTAAAGGACGAGGGTCAACATTCTAAGAGTGTCACCTACTGTAACACTATTTAATACTGGCCCACCCAATGTTGGTGCACAGTTTAATTAAAACATTTCTATGAGCACAGAAGAAATTAATTTTTATTTACTTATATTTGGAATGAATAAATACAGATTCACAGATCCTAGCATGCAAATTTATCATCTTATATGAGAGGGATAAATCATGCATGCAAATCGTCCATCAAAGTAATGAAATGGGCTACAAATGTGATTTAAAAATATAAGGTATTCAAAGGTTTAACAAATGGAAGGAGGGGCACTGAAGATACTCCTCATCTGGGGCACAATTTGGTCTAGGGCCAGCCTTGGGCAGAACTGTACTCGGGGGGCTCACGCCATTCACTGCTTGTGCTGCTGCAGCTATGGTGCGATTTTTTGGCACTAGCTTGAGCAGAGCTAGTACACCTATGTCTACCTATGCTGGGATTTACACCTCCCAGCTGCAGTGTAGACATACCCTAAGTTTCACAACACCCTGGTGAGGTACTGTAGGTAGCATTATGCCCCATTTTACAGATGGATAATATGAGGCACACAGGACGTGAAGCAACTTACCCAAGGTCACACATTAAATCAGTGACTGAGTCTAAACAAACTCCCAGTGCCTTGTTCTAAGCACTATTCTCATGGCCTGATTTTGAGAGGTGCTGAGCACCCACACATACAACTCACTTCGGTGGGAGCTGCAGGTGCTCCTCTGAAAAATCAGGCCATAATTGATTATTAAAGGTCCATCTGACTGAAACAATCTCAATTAAGTAGCAGAAACAGTGCAATAGTCCCCCTCCCTAGCCCCCCAACATTGACAGTGAATGGAGAAAGGGTTGTTCTTTAACCTGCTGTAGTAAGGCAGCATTGGTCCATTCAGCACTCTCCAATCTGTATGTGGGCGATGATATTTATAATGCAACACTGTACTCTAATTCAGTTCCCAGAGGACAGGCTGTGCTGTTTCTGTTGCTCTAGTAGAAGTGAACAGCTGTCTTATCTATTTCCCAAGGCCCCAATGCAAACTAAATCCTTCCATCCCCACTTACTTTGAAGGACTAGGTACTCTTGTGTGGTTGGTAGGCAAGGCCAGCTCTAGGTTTTTTGCCCTCCCCCCGCAGCAAAAAAAAAAAAACCCAAAACCTTAGTGCGCGCAACTCCCGAAGCAAAAAACAACAACAAAAAAAGACCTCCCGGAATGCCGCCCCTGGAATTGTGCCGCCCCACGCACGTGCTTGGTTTGCTGGTGCCTAGAGCCAGTCCTGTTGGTAGGTGGGGAGCAGAGCATTGTTTCTGCTGTTGCTTTTGTGTTTTCTTCAGGGTCATTATTTAAACTATAAAACTAGTGAACTAAAAATGCCGTCAGTCACATTGTAGAGAACTGACATATCATAGAAACATCATGTGCCTAGACCTATCTCTATTTGTGCAACGAAGTTCACCTTTCCCCATGAATCCTTGGGAAATGAAGGGAAAGAGAAGGGGCTGCGGAGGATTTGTGTAAAAATAAATAAATTTCTTCCCCTCCCAAAAAAAGGAAATTGAAAGCAAATTATATAAATTGAATTTGGGTTCTGTAGCCTGCCATTCATAGGGGTAAGGCCAAGACTGAATTAGTGTTTCCATTACCCCTCCCATTCACCAGGGTTTATATAACCCTGCTGATTTAATACACTCCAGGCTGAAATCTGGCTTCAAACCAAGAGGGGCCAATTTTTCGATCTAAAGAGGTCAAGAAAATAGTTTGGAGGGGTCTTTTCAGGTTCATTTAATTTCTGGCTGCCTCTCATTTTAAAAGCCAAGACTGCAGGTTTTGGACTCTCTCAAGGAGAGGGCTGAAGGCTGCATCTCCATGATCTTTTCGTCTTGTCTTCCCCCTCCTGTCAGTTTCACATATCTCTTATCCTTCTCTCAGAATCTATTTTTTACATCCCTAGAGAAGCTGGGGGTAGTCTAAGTTGAGGCATATTGGTGAACAGTGGTGGAAGCTGCACTATCACTGATGTGGATAGAGAGAGCAAGTCTCCAGGACAGTCAGTTTGACACCTTTCCCCAACCATCACTAAATGTATGTGCTTTTAAATATTTGTTTTCATAACATGTATAAGACCCTTATGCCAATCCAATCAGCTAACACATGTCGTTTGCCTAAGATCCTTCCACTTTAGACTGAAACAGTTTCACCATAGTCGCATGAACAGAGGAAAACTCAAGTGCTGTATCAGTCTTGACTTGCTGGCTTCACTGCACACTGCTGAATATCCAAACTCAATTCAGTTTTAACAGATCCACAGGCCACCTCTTATTCCATAAAGAGTAAAACACATATATGTATATACATATATGTATAAATACATATGCTTATACATACACACACCTCACCCATACAGATATGCTCACGCACACAAACTGTATATTATACACACACAGAGACTCACATAAATACATATTATACAATATTAGCACAATGTCCCCTGTTGTCTTAATCCATTATCCATAATAATCCATTGTATCCCCATAGTACTTAAAGCAATTTTAAACCTCTTCTTGAAGATCAAATGGCTCTTTAATCTATTTATTTACAGCTTACTGGGTTATACAAAATTAATCAGAAGCATAAGTTAGCTACTTCAGCAAGGTACTTCAGAAGCCTGAAACCAAAGGCCTTGGCTACACTGGCGCTTTACAGCGCTGCAACTTTCTCGCTCAGGGGTGTGAAAAAACACCCCCCTGGGCACAGCAAGATACAACGCTGTAAAGCACCAGTATAAACAGTGCCCCAGTGCTGGGAGCGTGGCTCCCAGCGCTGTAAGCTAATCCCCTCGGGGAGGTGGAGTACCTGCAGCGCTCCTCACACTCGCACTTCAAAGCGCTGCCGCAGGAGCGCTGCTGCGGCAGAGCTGAACAGCTGCAAGTGTAGCCATACCCTTTGTTACAAACAGTAATTCTCAGAGCACCAAAGGAAAGGGGGAAGGAAGGAACAAATCTCCTGATGTGTGCTCCTGTTTTGTCAATGGTCACCTCCCTATGGTCAATCCTTAACTTCATTGAAACCAATTATATGAATTAGCATCACTAAGGTAATCAGATAGCTAATTAGTTTTATATTTCATAATGAATGCTTCTTTCAGTGTCTGTCATGCCAAGTTAGTGGGGTTTGCTGAAGCCACTTAGACATAATTTAGCAGCTCCTGCAGGCAGAAAACTTCTCAAAGAGAAACCACATTCCTCTACAAATCTCTCGCTTTATTGTTCCAAGTTTTCACAGCCATGTCTCCCTTCCCCTGCAAATTTCTATACTGGCAACATGATGGCAAATGTTTAACTGTCAACTTGGTAGATTTAATCACTGCTGAACCACTACCACTCTTCACTACTGGTCAAGGTTCCTCAAAGCTCTTCACAATTGTTTCTGGCAGCACAGTGACTGCATAGAAAAATGCAGTTGCTATTACCCATAATAGTTCACTCATATCCTGGACACCAACTTTTGCCCACTCCTCCATGGGCATGGCAAACCCTGACTCAGTAAAATTGTAATAGGGAAGAACGGAATAGATTATTTTGTATATAGCTTTTTTTTAATTCCAAAGAATCCCAACAGCCCTTTGTGAATTTTACAGAATGTATACACAGGAATCACTTCACCCACCCTGAAATGCAGCCACCCTTGTTGTGTGATGTAGGAGTGGGTACACAGAGCATCAATAGTCATCAGTTTAGGACAAGAAGTGAAAAAGAATACCATAATTAATGGACACTGCTGCGGAGTTTCAGTAGACAGATTGTCTTTACACAAAACAGAATTTGGCCAGGTTTTTGGGAGTTAACTTCCCATCCATATTCTACAAAAAAAATCGATGGCACAAATGATTTTACTTCTTACCCAAAAGAAGATACATAAAAACATGACTGAGTTTTCCTGCCTATAGTGTTCTAACTTGCAATCATGTAAGCTTAGAAAAGCATTGTGGATGGTATCACAATCAGTTCACAGACTAGAAAGCCAAATAAAAAACATCTAGAGCAACAGCACATTTGGAAACAATATCACTCCAATTAAAATTATTCATGATAATCACTTCTTCCTTAAAACAATTTTACAATAACTACTTCATTTCCAATTAGTGGTATGTTTAAAAGATAGTCATTGGACTAGCATGCTGTCATAGGATAATGGTCTTCTGCTCCTAAATAGTGTGCAGAGGCTTTACTATCATTATACCACATGATTTATCAGGTAGGTACTGGTATTTTGCCTGATGAACATTCAAGTGTACATGACAATTGCCCGCTGTACCATTATTGTAAATCTGTGATCTGGTTGGCTTTGAGAACAGCTTGTATTTATGGTACCAGTAATCAGATGACCAGTATATTCATCAATGTATTGTTTGATTTCATAGATTCATAGTTTCCAAGGCCAGAAGGGACCATAATGATCATCTAGTCTGACCTCCTGTATAACACAGGCCATAGAACTTCCCGAAAATAACTCCCAGAGCAGATCTTTTAGAAAAACATCCAGTCTTGATCTAAAAATTGTCAGTGATGGAGAATCTACCATGACCCTTGGTAAATTGTTCCAGTGATTAATTATTCTCACTGGTAAAATGTTCTGCCTTATTTCCAAATTGATTTTGTCTAGCTTCATCTTCCAGCCACTGGATCATTTTTTACCTTTCTCGGTTAGACTGAAGAGCTCATTATTAACTATTTGTTCCCCATGCAGGTATCTGTTGACTGTAATCAAGTCACTCCTTACTTTTCTCTTTCTAAAATAGACTGAAGGAGCTCAAGTTTTCTAATTCTTTAATCATGCTCGTTGCTCTTTTCTGAGCCCTCTCCAATTTATCAACATCATTCTTGAACTGTGGGCAGCAGAACTGGACCCAGTATTCCAGCAGCAGTACCAAATACAGAGGTAAAATAGTCTGTATTCCTACCAGAGATTCCCCTGTTTGCGAATCCCAGGATTGCATTCACTCCTTTGGCCACAGCATCACACCAAGAGTTCATATATTCAGCTGATTATCCACCACGACCCCAAAGTTCTTTCAGAGTCACTGTTTCCCAGGATAGAGTCCCCCAACCTGCAAGTATGGCCTACATTCTTTGTTCCTAGATGTATATATTTACTTTTAGCCATATTGTTTGCTTGGGCCCAGTTTACCAAGCAATCCACATGGATCTGAATCAGTGAATCAAGGAACTAGCCTCTTATCAGAGTAGTAAGTTTTAGAAAAGAATAAATAGGTTTATGTTTATTTTCTTTTGTAACTTGTCTTTGTGCAATTAGGGGAGTAATCAAATTTGGGTATTCTTGTGTGTACTAAGGTTTTTGCCCAGGGGAACATCTTGTGTTTTAAATCTGTTGTCTGTGAGATCAACTTATATGCTGTCTCCCAGAGGCTTTTTTCTTTTACCTTTCTTTTCTTTAATTAAAAGCCTTCTTTTTAAGAACCTGATTGATTTTTCCCTGTTTTTTAGATCCAAGGGGATTGGATCTGGACTCACCAAGAATTGGTGGGGGAAAGTAGGGGGGATGGTTAAATTCTCCTTGTGTTAAGATCCAAGGGGTTGGATCGGGTGTTCACCAGGGACTTGGTGAAGAAGTCTCTCAAGACTATCCAGAGAAGGGAGTCAGTATTTGGGAGTGGTGGCAGCGAGACCAGATCTAAGATGGTAGTTAAGCTTAGAGGTGTTCGTGCAGGTCCCCACATCTCTACCCTAAAGTTCAGAGTGGGGGTGAAACCTATGACAATTGTGTACAAGGAAGGCTCTGTCCCCGAGGCAGAAATGTAGCAACCTGCCTGCTAGTTAATTGTTCTCATTCTCTGAGGCAAAAATATCTAACTCTAGTGGCTTCTGTTTAACATCCTCCAGAGATACTAGTAGAACGGAATGAGTGTTATCACCATATGATGAGACTATATAAACTGTTTTTCCCCCAAATACAGAACAGAAATATTTATTTTATCTTTCTGCCTTTTCTGTATTATTATTGATAATACTACTACCGTATTTCCATCTAGTAATATACCAATACCATTGTCACAATTCTTTTTGTTCCTAATACATTAAATAATTCCTTATTGTGATTGACCCTGGTGGCCATTGATTTTTTCTTGTGTCCGTTGGCTTCCCTTATCAATTTTATACAAATCCTAACTTCTAAGTTATATTCATTACTATCAGCTTTCTCTTTCTTCCATTTGTTGGTTTTTGTTTTTGTTTTGTTTTTTGTTACTGCTGCCTACACTTTCACTATGTCAGGTTGTTTATTTAACCAGCACAGCTTTCCTCCTTGATTGTAGTTCTTTGGGCATCTAGTAAAGGGTTCTGAAATGATTCCCAATTATAATTCACTTGTTTCTGATTAAATTCTTCCTTCCAGCTAATTTGGCTCATAATTGTTTTCAGCTTTTTGAAACTGGCCCTATTAAAGTACCAAGTATATAAATTATTGGCCTGAACTTTATTCTTCTAGCACATTATAAATGTGATCTAGTCATGATCTGACTGAAATACCATGATTTTAAATTTGTATTGATTAATAAGAGCCATTTAAGCAATCGGTCTGGTTAATATTCTTTTGGTTGAATCATTGAGTAACAGGAGTGCGACAAATTCAGAGGAGTCACAGAAAGAAAAAGTTAAAATAAGTGATCCCTTAGTTTATCTAACACCTTCTTCTGGCAAGCACAATAGTTTAGATTCCTGTACACTCACATCAAGAAGTGTCTGTAAGTAAGTCTAAGAGGTCTGATTCTCCTTTCTATTACATAACTGTACCTGCATAATGCCATTGACTGAGGGGGAATTATTCCTGTTTTACACCAGTGAGAGGAATCGGGCCCAAGGAGTCTAGCTAGGTGTGAAGGAATCTTGTTTAATCCAAATAGGCCACCTTATTCTGCTCTTACTTGCATTGCTGTAAATCCGGGAATAATTATCAAAATATTGGAGTTCACCCTTGTAAATAACAGTTTAAGTGAGAGGAGAATCAGGCTCAGGGAATCTAATGTGTGTATTTTTTCTGATTACAGTTGCCAGGCCCGGCTTTAGGCCGATCCCCCAAATCAAGCCCCGTGCCTAAGAGGGCCCCACGCCTTAGGTGCCTTTTAATTTTTTAAATTTTTTTTACCCTGTCCACTCCGGGTCTTCGGTGGCATTTTGGCAGCAGGGGGTGTCTGTTCTGGGTCTTTGGCAGCATTTCGGCAGCAAAGACCCAGAGCAAGGGAAGGACCCCCTGCCGCTGAAGTGCTGCCGAAGCCCCACTGAAGCCCCGAACCGCTGCTGGGTATTCGAATCGGGCCCCACCATTCATAAAGCCGGCCCTGACAGTCGCATCACTTAGATCATCTCCCAAAACATCATAGTCTTAAGTCAGGCAGTAAGTTATAGTGTTTAGCTAACCCAATAGAGATATCATTAACCAACCAAATAACATTAATCTTTATCACTGAACTGACTGAATATATACTTTCTCATGTAGCCCTGTTCAATTAAGGACTCACCCACTGGAATATATCTGACACAAAATCTCTTCATTCTCTCAATCTCAGGAACTGAACCACCTGCTCCCACCCACCCCCTTCCTAAACCTAATCAAAGATGCCAGGCCTCCAGAGAGCCCCTAGAAAATCCTCATTATTGGAAATTCACTAGAGGTGGAAAAATTAGGAAGTCTCACAACTTGTTTTTAAATGTAAAACAATTATATGCAAACAGGGAAAGCTCATGGATTAGAAGTTTTAGGAACTTCAAAGTCAGAATTAAACAGATCATTCCCAGTGATTTACAATGTATACCACAATTTTTAGAACCCAATTATTTCAGTATCAAATGCTGAAGGATTTAAGTATTTCTATTCTATATACTTTTGTACATAAAGGAAGGATTACCCAGTGGTTGGGGCACTAGCCTAGGATTTGGAAAACCTCAATTCAATTCCCTGCTGTGCCACAGACTTCCTGTGTGACTTTGTGCCAGTCATTTAGCTTGTCTGTGCCTCATATCCCCATCTGTAAAATGGGAATAATCACACTTTCCATACCTCACAGGGGCATTGTGAGGATAAATATAGTGTGAGGCACTAAACATCACTATGGTGATGGGGGCCATAAAAGGACCTCAGCTAGATGGATGCTGTCCTCATCCATCATGAACTACAGTATCAGAGCCCCTTCCAGTAGTGCATTAAGCAACATGACAAACATCTGTCATGTGGTCCTCTCTCATCCTCTCCCCCAGAGAAGAATTGTTCATGCAGTATGCCTGCTGGGGAAAGAAGCAGGGAAAACAATGCATTGCTTTTTTAAATTATTAAGTAGCTGCAGGAACATTGTTTAAATATGGGGTGTGATTTTCTGAATTCCTGTTACTATTTAATGCATGAATGCCAAAACACACATAAAATACAATCATCAGAGCAAATAAACATCACCCTCGTGTCCCAGCCAGCCATGAAAAGTACAAAAAAAATATATCTATTTTATCTCCAAGCTGCCACAAGATGGTAGTGTTTCAGAACATTACAATTATGTCTACCTACGAACATGCAGCTGGTTATTTTGTTTCTGGCTGATGTTATATATTGTTGTATTCATAAGGGTTCAGAGTCAACTAAGATGTAGTTCTGCAGCCTGGTGGCTAGGGAAACAAATCAGATAGCTCTACAGCACTGTGCAAGGTCAGCTGTTCAGTTTAAAAGGGACCTATACAAAGGGTAATTCCCAAATGCAGTAATTGTACCAATATGATCTGAATGTTTCCACAGGCTCAGAGGCATAGTCAACTCAAGGATTTGTGGGGGGGATGGACAAAAGGAAGGGGAAATTTATATATATACACACACACGCATAATATAATATAGTACAATACATGTTTTTAGGGGCACTTTTCTATGAGCTGGTTCCGTTTTCCAGCAAGGTTTTTTGGTGTCTGTGATTAGCATAGCACCTCTCAACAAAAGAGGAGCTTACCAGCCAGCCTTGATAGTGGTAGCTGGAGATAAGAAAGATAAAAATGTGCTTTAAATAATGCACTGGATATCACTCTTATATTACCTATAGGGAGGAGGGGAATACAGCATATATTGGCAACGTTCCTGAATTTGGTACTAAATGTTTGCAGGTCACCTTCAAATTTCGTAGTTGCCTTTTCTGTCTATCATTAAGGTAACCAGTCACACCACAGCGATATAGAAGAGTTTTCATCATAGCAATTCACTACCATCTTTTTTTACCTGCACCTAGAGAACTCTTGCTTAGTGAAACGGATAGTGGCAGTAAGTTGCAAGAACACCGAAGACCACTGTGTAGGCTTGGAAGCATTTGTTCACTTAGGATCTGATCCAGCAGGGTGCTTTACAGCCTCATCTTCCACTCCTCTTGCACCTTGCAGGATCAGGCCTTGAGTGCTGAAGATTTAAACAAGGCATCTATGAAAGACTTGTGCATTTTTTCCTGACCTTCCAATAGAATTGCCTTTCAGTCTCAGCAGGAACTAACCTTGTTGATGACATGTAAACCATATTTGGGGGCTGATCCTGAGAGGTGATGAGTGGCCTCAAATCCCCCATGAAATTAATAGGTACAGCTCCCATTAATAGGTACAGCACCCATTATTATTAATTGTCATCTGTATTGCGGTAAAGGCACCAGCCCCATTGTCATGTGTTTGCATGGCACCTTGCACAAAGTCAGTCCCTACCCTGAAGGTCTTACAGCCTTGCCCAGAACTCTGCTCCAGAGTCCAAGTGATTGTATAAAAAGCAAAGTATGCACCTGTATCTTCTAGAAGCAATGAAAACCTTTCATATCAGAACCCTGTGCAAACCAGTAGAACATTTTCTTCCTGAATCTGTAGAGAGCCTAAAACAATAGCTTTAAGAGCAGCGTGAACGGGCCCATTCATCCCATCTGGCTCGTCAACTATGAAACCTAATGATAGCAATAAAATGCCTATAGTGTTAACCCTTTAACTGCTGGTTATTTTAGTGGCAACATCCAGATGGTGTGCCTGTCCCATAATCTGAGTTGTTAAAATTCCCAAGAGGTCCCTACCCATCTGCTAAAACCTCCAATTTCATCCCCAAAAAACATCAAAATAATAAGATAATGACTAGGGCCCTACCAAATTCACAGCCAGGAAAAATGTGTCACAGACCATGAAAACTGGTCTCCCCCGTAAAAACTGGTCTTTTATGTTCTTTTACCTTATACCAGCATTTTTTCAAAGTGGAGATCCTGACCCAAAAGGGACTTGCAGGGGGATCACAAGGTTATTTTGGGGGGGATCACAGTATTGCCATCCTTACTTCCGCCCTGCCTTCAGAGCTGGATGGCCAGAGAATAGCAGCTGTTAGCCAGTCGAACAGCTCTGAAGGCAGCACCCCACCAGCTGCAGCACAACCCTTCCCTACAATAACCTTGTGACATCACCCCCTGACAACTCCTTTTTGGGTCAGGACCACTACTATTACAACACCATGAAATTTCAGATTTAAATAACTGAAATCATGAAATTTACTATTTTAAAAATCCTGTGACTGTGAAATTGACAAAAATGGACTGTGAATTTGGTAGGGCCTTAGTAATTAACTTTGTAACTGGTTTAATTCAATTTAAAAAAAATCTTCTATTTAAGTCATCTGAAGCCACTACCGAATTGCCACTGTAACATCGAGTTACAGAAGTTTGGGGGCCTTGCTGCAGAAGATACATCCAGCTTAAGGCAGAGTACCCAGGACCTTGCCAATAGGAGTTGGGGACACTCAGGACCTGGCCCCTGGTGACTAAGTGATATGAATATGCACCTATCATCCTAGGTTGGGCAGAACTTTCTTCTGCCGCTGGTTGATTTGACCCCAGATTTGTTGCTTTAAAAGGACAGCCAGTTGGAATCAGCAGTGCTCCCTCAGTCTCTCTTGTTGAAACTCCCACTGAAGTGGATACATGCTTAAAGAGTCGCTGGGCCAGAGTGAGACAGGGTATGTCTACACTACCCGCCGGATCGGCAGGTAGCGATCGGTTTATCGGGGATCGATATATTACGTCTCATCTAGATGTGATATATCGATCCACGAACATGCTCCCGTCGACTCCGGAACTCCACCAGGGCGAGCGGCAGTAGTGGAGTTGACACGGGGAGCTGCAGCCATTGATCCCACGCCATAAGGACGGGAGGTAAGTCAAAATAAGATACTTCGACTTCACGTAGCTGAAGTTGCGTATCTTACATCAACCCCGCCCCCTAGTTTAGACCAGGCCACAGAGAGTGACTTGGTAGCCTTGGGGCTGGAGCACCCAAGCACCATTCCCCCTGCTCCAATGACAAGTAGTGACCCCTCTCGTTAAGACTGGCTGACACTTTCCAGTAACAGGAATCAGCACGACAGAAAATGTGAGTGTTCAGCAAGAGAATAGCAATTATAAGAATTTAAAGATGATTTCCTTATCACTATACCAAATGTTAACCATTTGGGCTGAAGTTTTCCATGCTGGGTGTCTGCCTCAAGCCTGAATATTTTAAATCTCAGCTAAAACTGTTCTGCTGTTTCTGAGGCTGAGGACAGGGAAAAATGCATTGTTTTGCCCACATTAACATGTGCATGTGCATGTGCCATCCCCTATACAGTAAATGAGTGGGGACTGAGCAGTACTTTCCCAGAAATGGCTCCTCCTGGCTACTAGGAGCCACTATGCTCTTCTATGCTCTCAGTGCTCCCCCAGCTGACACCCACCCAGTGTGGAGGGAAAGGTGAACGCAGCCTGATTTAAATGCAGAGGAGGTAGGGTATGGGAAGATAGGAGCCCAGGGGTAGGGGTATTAGAAGCAGGAGCCACAATGGTGGGCCAAGGCAGAGCCAGAGGGTTGGAAGAAAGGGGCAGGATGGGGAGGATAGGTCCTGGAAGTGGGTGGGGGGGGAGAAAAGAAGCAGTGTGGGGAAGATAGAAGCAGTATCTGGTGGGGGAAGCAATAGGTGCGGAAGGGATCAGAGAGAGGCTCAGGAGGAAAGGGGGTAGAAAGGGTCTGTAACCACTAGAGAACACTCTCCTCCAGAACCTGTAATGGAACTGATTATTCCTGAGTCTCAACATTCCTTCTGTGAACAGAATAGCATGTGATCATGTCATTAAAGACTGTTGCAAACACAGACTGAATTAAGGTTGCACAAGCCACTTTAATTTTGGCATTTCCTACCTCTTGAGTGCTTGACTTTGCAACCTTAATAATGTTCTTTGAAGGTAGTTTTATGTAATTCAACTATACTGAGCTATGAGGATTTGTGAAACCTTTTAAGTCAGATATCTCTATCTGTGTTTGGCAGAGGAATTTACTGGCACTTGGTGCATAATAGATTGGTAAAATAAAGTTAGGTAACAATGAATTAACTGTAATGTTTTTTCCTACATCAAAGCAGCCAATGGAGACTTCTCTTCCTTCCTTCTCTTAGCTTAAATAGTGGATGGAGTAATTTGGCCTAAAATTTAACATTCATGGCAGTGGTTGAACCTCTGTTGGAGAACAAGACAATGATGGTCTGCTTTCAAATTGGTTCACTGTGCTCCATAGCTTTGTGCTTTGTTATCTGTGCCCCTTAGCTGCTAAGGGCCAGCTGAAGTCTTGTGCTTTGCTGTGATGTTACAAGATGAATAAAGCATTCTCCTCAGTACAGTCAATGGTAAATTTAGCTTCCGTTTCATTGCTGCCTCACTGTTCTTTGACCAGGGATCTGAAAGCACACCCATCTCTCACTGACCCAGGACAGCTGTTGGAGGAAGCACAGGGACCAGAACTGATGCTCCTACTTCCCAGATCTCACAGAGCTAAAGGATTGTCAAGAGGCTGGGCTGGATGTATAAGGCACCTCAAAACAGACACTTCCATCCCTTTTACTGCCCTCATCTGTGACCACGCTGTTGAAGAAGTGAAACAGCTGTTGCTAGTCTCTGTTCCTTCTCCCTCAGATGTTGCTGGGTTGTCATTACCCAAAAGAAGAGTTGCTAGGTCAGTGATCAGCCTACCAGGGTATTGGAAAAAGAGGACTGTCGGTGGTCGCCTTCGATCTTTGGTGCCCCCTTGCAGCAAGACCAGGCAACCCAGCAACTCTGCCTCAGTTTCTCTCCTTGCTGGGTTTGGTAAGGTAACCCAGCCCACCCACTCTTCTGGGTTCCAGGCCAGGGCCCCATTATAAAGTGTTTGGCACTAATCTCTCCCCACTCCTTTCTGTGTCCCTACTCTGCTTCCTGCCATGCTTCTCTTGCAGGCCATTCTCAGAATCACACCCTGTGGTCCTCTCTTCCAGAGGGTCTGGTTTCCTGGGCAGCTTCTCATCCATGTCTTGCTGAAAGCCCTTCCTCTTTGTGGCCCCTCAGACTCTCTGGCATCCTCCCCTCTTTGCTGCTCTGCAGCCCTTTTATCTCTGCAGCAATTGTGAGGCTTCCAGTCAGCTCCAGCAGGAGGCAGCAATCAGTTTCCCTATTAACCATTCAGCGGCAGAGACAGCATGGAGTCTGTACACCCCATGACAATGACCCAATAATAACCCTTTATAACAGGGAGATAAGATGCTTCCATTAGGACTATTTGCAATTGCACTAATATCAGAAAGACCCATTGTCACATGTACCTTCTCTTCAGGACAGCCCACCCAGGGATCACTTCATTAGACCAACTATTTTTTCCTCCAGTTGTTTGTCCAACATTCTCCCAGTGAAGCACGAATTCCAGTGATATATTTTCATACTCGTCTGGGTTAGGTCAGCGATGATGCTGTGCTACAATCCGTAGATTAAACACTAGAATCTTGTTATGCAAGATTATTTGTTCAAATAAAGACATGTTCAAGCTATCTTTGGCCATCGGGTCTAGCATTTGGGATTTTTCAGCATCAACAAGGCTTCCCCTAGGGCCTCAGAATGCATAAACCATATCTAATACATATGCCGTTAATTATTATACCAGTGTAGAGTGGACACTGTGTCTAGCATCATCATTTCATCATCAGAATTCTTTAATTATTTCTAAACTCTGTATTTTGAGGGTAATCCCATTAGAAACTGAAACACAGTGGCTCAAAGCAAGTATAATGCTTGCAAAGTCAAAGGTGAGATTAAAGGCAAAAATCAATCTTCTGTATCAGCCTTTTTCATTAGAAATAAAGCACTGAGGCCCAGATTCTACTTCTGATGCTAGGATGAAACAGTATGTAAATGATAAAGTCCATAATGCCCCTCTCTCTGAAAGGCTCAGTCCCTTCCTTGCTTACAATATCTTTACTTTGCAATATAAGGGATTGAATCTATAAACTTTACACAGACAAATCTTCCATTGAAGTCAATGTCAGGCTGTCTGCGTAATGATTTCCAGATTGGCCCTAAGTAAAAAGGGGAATATATGGAATGAGTGGCCACTATCAATAGTCCTTTCTAGCTTTGCTGGACAAATGGTCTGATACACCACAGCAAATCCTTTCCTGTTATGTTTATTTATACTAGTTTAAGCACCGTGGAGCATCTCATTTTTCTGCCACGCCACAGGGACACAGTATATTGCCTATGTTTCTATCTTACCACATAGCATGTTTTACATATGAACACACCCTTATCTCTCATCAGATGCTGGAGGACCGAGAAAAAAAATCCCCCTTATTCATGATAGAGAGTTAAGCACTTTCCTGTGATAACAAAGTTGTCACCTCCCATGGTAGGGAATATATTCAGCATGGTCCCCCTTTGCAGTACTTCCTGAGATTTGTTTTCCCAATCAGGGGAGAAGAATAGGGTTTGCAATCCCTCCTTGCCATGGAAGAAACAGGGAATTCACCCCAAGCCCTGCAGCTACAGTGATCAAGCAGAGGCAGAGCGTTATTTGCACAGAGATCCTGGGTCTCCACACTGCCTCCTTGCTCCCTGCCTCTCTCCCTGCCCTTGTATCCCACCTTCACTGAAATCATGTTGACAGGATTCTCCTTTCTGTGAGTAACAGCCCCTGGAACTGCCCTTTAGAGCCCTAAGCTTCAAAGCACATTCGCCATAAGAATGGTGGCAGAACGATGTGTCTCCTCCTCCCTTCCCTAAGCCCTGCCCCGGCCCTCCTATTGCTCCCGGGCCATGAATCCATACCAAGCAGAGCATCTTTAAGCATCCTGGGAATTGGGAGGAGTGCTGAGAAGAGGGGTGAACTGAAAGGAATGAAATCTGCAGCTGGGGAGTCCCATCAGTGCTCATATAATGTGGTCAGTCTGACCGTTCTTATGTTCCTCCAAGTAGTTTTAGAATCATAACCAGCTTGGACCAGAAAATCTCTCCGACCTTCCCCACTCCTGAAGAGAAGAGCATGTTTTCCTTGAGATATGCCTCCATTTCTGTTTCAAGAATAACACGAGTGTTTATATTTTTTCTTTTCAGTGCTGATACGCTGGATAATAACAGGCTTCACACAGAGCAGATGAAACAGAATGTTTTGTTTCACTCTTGACAATAGTTTATTAAAAGATTCTCCCTTTTTTTAGCATCATCATGACCTTATCCACTGTCTAGTTAATTTCCTCCTCCTCCATAGAACCTTATTCTCTTTCCAACTCCATTACCTAACCCTTCTGTTGAAATTCACAGATCTTGCCACAAAGGTGTCTCGCTCTAAGAAGATATTTTTAGGGCTATGTGCTGCTCTCAAGCCAGTCACATGACCTTCAATGGGACTTCTGCCACTAATTGACAGCAATCTCTAAAATTCTAAACCACATTTACTTTTTGTCTCAATAGCCCCCAAAACCCCAGGCTCCCTACCATGATTTGAGTTAAAATTTCTTAGTTTAATTACAAATATCTAGGACATGAGCCTGCCATTGATCTACATTCAAAGGGCTAGATTCTCTTTTCTTGTTCCAGCCACTTTGCACTGTTCAGGTGGCACAGAGTGGAACTTGGCCCTAACTGGCCACCTGAAACAAAGAATTTCACCTACATAGGGGAGCCCAGCTGGCAGGGCCGGTGCTACCATTTAGGCCAACTAGGCGGTTGCCTAGGGTGCCAAGATTTGGGGGTGCCAAAAAGCGGCGCCCCCCAAATTTTTTAAAGCGTTTCAGTGGCCGCTGCGCTGGAAGGGAGAGGGAGTCTGAGCCGCCGCCGGCAGCCCAGGGGTTCCCCTGGGTCAGCGCGCCGCCGGCAGCCCGGGGGTTCTACCGTGCAGTTGCTGCTCCGCTTCTCCTGCCTCCCAGGCTTGCGGCGCCAATCAGCTGTTTGGCGCTGCAAGCCTGGGAGAAGAATTAGGCCTCCCAGGCTTGTGGCGCCAATCAGCTGTTTGGCGCCGCAAGCCTGGGAGGTGGAAGAATTAGAGCGGGGATGGCATGCTCGGGGAGGACGCGGAGCAGAGGTGAGCTGGGGTGGGGAGGTGCTGCACAGCTCCCCGGGGGGAGCTGTCATGGGGGCGGGGGGCGCCTCAGGGCAGGGGAGGGGGGGAGCTGCTGCAGGACTGGGGGGGCACAAGGTGGAAGTTTCGCCTACGGCGCGAAACTTCCTTGCACCGGCCCTGCCAGCTGGCATAAAGTGGGCACCATCTGTGCCCCCACTGGCATGGAGGGCAAGTTAGGGCTGATTGGAGCGTGTTTGCCCTCCACCAAGTCTCAGCTTGTGACCAGTGTTCCCTCTAATTTTTCCCCACACATTTGCGGAATGAATTTTGTTATGTGCACCAATATGGAGGCGATGTGTGACACATGACCTCCATATTGGTGCACATAACAAAATTCATGTGGTGGGGGTGGGGCCGAGGGGCTCAGGGCTGGGGCAGAGGGTTGCAGTGCAGGAAGGGTGAGGGCTCCAGCTAGCGGTGCGGGCTCTGGGGATGAGGGGTTTGGGATGCAGGCTGCCCCAGGGCCACAGTGAGGAGAGAGGACTCCCCCCAGCTCTCTCTCCCTGCAGCAGCACCTGGCCCAGGGGCGGGAGATGGAGGTGCCTCTCCCTGCCATGGCAGATCTGGGACTGGAGCATGGGATAGGCGCCTCTCCTCCCAGCCACAGCATGTCTGGGCCGGGGTTGAGTTGGGGCCGGCGGAGGGGTGCCACTTCCCCCGGCCACGGCAGGTCCAAGGCTGAAGGAGAGGCATCTTTTCCTGGCGCAGCCCTGAGCTCCTCTGTGGCACTTAATAGGCTGCTGTGCAGCCACACATCTTACAGGGAACTTAGCTTGTGACCATGGCCAGCTCTGGGTTGCTTTACCTTATGCTAAGGCTGAGCCCAAGCAGCCATACCCAGCTTACCACTCCTTCTCTTTGCTGTGCAGATATTGGCACAGGAGACAATTTGGGCAAAAATGTCATTGGCTCCACTTGAAAAGTTTTTCACACAAATAGCAGGCCCAGGCTCCCAAGCAAGAAGGGAAACCTTGGGAAAAACTTAAAACACGTCACTGAAACAGAAATTCCCCAAGGAAAAACTGTTAAGCTGGCATTGATGTTGAGAGCACATACTACTAGTTTAAGGGTAAGAAAACATTGCAAGAACTTTGCACTTATCCTAAAAATAAGCATTTGGAAACCAGGAAATTCAGAGTCAAATGTAAAAGAACGTCACAGATGTCAAGGTATGGAATCCACCCTTTTGAAAGTGTAGCACAAAATAATTACCATAATGCTGAACTAGGCACTCAGGTGCAGTGACAAATGCAATAGAGATTAGGTCAGCCAGATAACAACTTTCTCTTTCATCACAGATGTGAAACCTTAATAGTATAAAATCAAAACACTTCTGGATATGATGATATATTATTAATTTAATTGCATACAGGAGACTTTTTACCATAATTCATACACAGAAGTTAATTCTAGGACATTCAACAAGGATTCCAAAATACACAGTTCCTCGTCACTAATAAAAGTGGTCTTCAGGCCAGATGTAAATCAGCATTGCTCCATTGAGGTGATGATAGCTACACTGATTTACACCAGCTGAGGATCTAGTCTGAAATTTTGGTATTTATCATGATTTAGTCAATGCTTATGTATGATTTTCTCTTTGCTATCCTAAGCTGCATGCTTGTATAATGTGAGAAACATTTCTATAGTAAAAGAAACATGAGTAAGGGCTCCGTCTGGATCCCTTTGAAATCCATAGTAACCTTATCACAATCTAACCCTTATTTTTTCCACCAAAGGGCAACAAAATTGTTCCTACATTTTAGCTAGAGATTTCTCCATAAATAAGACAGCTTTTAAAATGAATTAACATAGACCAGGCCAAAATTATCTTTGCAAAAACAAGAATAAAGTTCCATTGGTTGGTATTCACTATGGGGATGCTGGAATTATTAAGATTGCCCAAAGCTTCCTATTATAAGACCCTAGTTATGGGTTGCTTTCAACTTTGTGGGCTGAATTTTCCATGCCGGGTGACTACCTCCGACTGATTTATTTATTTTTTTTAACTACAGTCAAAACAGTTCAGCTGTTTCTGAGAAAGAGGCAAGGGGAGGGGGGGGGAAGGTTGCTCTTCCCATGTTACAAAGTAGTGTCACCACTCTTCAAAGGTCTTAATTGCCAGGAGCTCCTTGTCCAAGATTTTATAGTTTCACTCAGCAGGGGTTAAACTCCCTTGAGCAGTAGGTAATGGGATGTACTATTTGCTCAGGTCCATGACTCTGGGGGAAGACTGCCCCAATCACTGTACTAGAGGGGACAGCTTCAACACTGAAAGTTTGCATTATATCTGGGTTGTCCAGTACTGGAGCCAGTGGTGAAGGCAAGTTTTAACTGCTCAAATGCATGTTGGGCCTTGGCCGACCAATAGAACTGGGTGTTTTTCTGGTCTACTGCAGTGAGAGGCTTGGCTTGTTTTGAAAAATTCAAAATGAACTTCTGGTAAAAGTTCGGGAAGCCTAAAAAACATTGTAGGTCACACATAACGCAGGGGTCTGCCCACTTGCGGACAGCCTGCACCTTGCGCAGATCCAACTTGATTCCTTCCAATGACAGGATTAAACCAAGGAATTTTGTGGAGGTCTGATTGAATGTGTATTTCTCAAGTGTAATGTAGACGGTATGTTGTCATAATCTTTCCTGGACTGTGCAATCATACGTGGCGTGTGCCCAGTTTTTTTAACCTTTCCTCATAGATCAGATTTTCTAAACTTTTGTCATTTTTGTTGTTCTTCTCTGGACTCTCTCCAGTTTATCTATATCTTTCCTAAAATGTGGTGCCCAGATTCGGACACAATAGTCCAGCTGGAGCCTCACCAGTGCCGAGTAGAGTGGGACAGTTAATTCCTGTGTCTTACACACTCCTGTTAATACACCTCAGAATGATATTAGTCTTTTTCTAAACTGCATCACAGTATTGACTCATATTCAATTTGTGATCCACCATAACCCCCAGATCCTTTTCAGCAGTACACCACCTAGTTAGTCATTCCACATTTTGTATTTGCACATTTGATTATTCCTTTTATTGCACTTCAATTAATTTTATCTATTTTATTTCAACCAATTCTCCAGTTTATCAAGGTCATTTTGAGTTTTGTCCTCCAAAGTACTTGCCACCCCTTCTAGCTTGGTGTCATCTGCAAATTTTATAAGCCTACTCTCCACTCCATTATCCAAGTCATTCATGAAAATATTGACTAGTACTGAACCCAGGACTGACTCTGAAGCACCCCTCTATATACAACCTCCCAGTCTGACAACAAACCATTGATAACTACTTTTGGAGTAGTTTTTCAACCAGCTATACACCAAACTTATAATAATTTCATGTTGCCCACATTTCCCTAGTTTGCTTATGATAATGCCAAGTGGCCACTTTGAGTTAAAATTTCTCAGTTCAGTTACAAATATCTAGGGCCTGAGCCTGCCTTTGATGTACACCAATGTGATCAAGGTCTCAAAAACCTTACTAAAATCAAGATATATCATGTCAACTGCTTCCCCCCAGCCACTAGATAAGCAGCCCCATCAAAGCAGGAGTCTGATTGCAATTCTGTTCTGGTTCTACATCCTATGCTTTGACCCTTAGCCCATGCCCTGTTCCAGGTCAACATACCATGAACTGATGCCCAAACTGAACTGTGACCAATCTCCATTGCCACATGCTGGCCTGGAGCAGAAAACTGAGGATCTGGTTGGAGCTTACTCATGTCCAGCATCCATCAAGGCCGGTGGCCTATTGGAGAATCCAACTCACATTTGGGAAGCAGCCTCTTATGACTGCTTCATGTGAGGGCATGGGGGCTGCTCAGCAAAATTCCTTCCAGTGTGCAGGGCACTGCCTAACGAGGCTTGTGTTTCATCATGAGAGTACTGATGGCAACTGACCCACCCTGCGCTGTGGCACTGGAGCCCTTTCTCTGCAGACAGCTGGGATCTGAAATCATTTGCAACTCCTACTGTTGCTCCACTTTGACAAGGTAAATTTGTTTGGGTCTGAGTTTCTGATTGCAAAGCCAGATACTACAAACCTTTCGAACTGTTCTGATAGCAGTCAGGGGCAGGTCTGTGTGAGTGAGGTCAACAGGAATGGTCCCCATCTAAAAGGGATTCTTACATAAATATAACCTTGTGGGCAGAACTTCACCCTCTGTATGCAATTCCGCAGCAATGGAGATGCACAAGCAGTCAGCTTTCGGGGGCGGAGGGGTGAGCTAAACTTATTAACTTTGAGATATTTTGATGGATGGCCTTAGAGATGAGTAACACTGCTCTACAGCCAAAATGCTTCTGAAATAAATGTAGTCAAACTTTACTAAATTCTGGGTCACTGAGAATGAAAATGATGCTTAAAATTGTTGATTGGCTCTAGTTTTCAAGTTATGCTATTGGGTCAGTATATACGACCCTTGACTTGGGAATAGCGGAGGATAAGTGAGTTATAAAGGGAAGGGATCTCAATTTAAACCAGAAATGACTAAAATACATCTTTGACTGGATCTATGAATAAATCTATGACTGGGTTTGGACAGTACTTGCTTTTTAGGCAAAGCAATGAATGATGCAGTCTGAAGCTGGTATTGCGTCATACATGATATGAATTGCATCATGTTATTCCTAGAAGTCATGGATGATGCAATCGTAACGAAGCTTACATCACTCTGCTGAACAAATTGCCCTATATCAGCTCTAGAAATCATACAGTGTCGTGCTCTCTTATTTGTCAGTGTTTGATTTTGCAAAGGGACACATTTCTGTTTAGCCAAAGTGAGCAGAGATGCCTCGTACTTGTGTGAGCAGTGCAGATAACTTCTGCTATGTTTGTGGTGAAGTGACTTTTGCATCACAAAAGCGCAGTATAACCACTATGGTTAAGAAAGCCTATCACCTTTATTTTGGCTGCAAAATTGGAGATCAGGACAAGAGGTGGGCCCCACACATATGCTGCAACACTTGTGCAACAAATCTTCGCCAGTGGTTGAACAGGAAAAGGAAATCTATGCCTTTTGCAGTGCCAATGATTTGGAGAGAGCCAACAGATCATACCAGCAATTGTTACTTCTGCCTGGTGCCTCCACTTGGGAAAGGTGTGTCAAAGAAGAAAAAGTGGACTGTGCATTATCCAAACATTCCATCAGCTATACGCCCAGTACCCCACGGAGAAGGACTGCCGGTTCCTGATGCACCAGAATCATTCTCACTTGAGTCAGACGAGGAAGAGGAAGAGGATGAAATTTCTGGTCCTGAACCATCAATGTCACAGGACCCACATTTTCTCCCATCCTCCTCCTCTGAACCACATGACCTTGTCAGGGATTTGGAACTACCCAAGAGTAAGGCAGAGCTGTGGGGCTCCAGACTACAGCAGTGGAATCTCCTGGCAGGTGATGTTAGGGTTTCCATGTTCTGTGACCATCAAAAGGATCTTGTCCCATTCTTCTTCACGGAAGGTGATCTTGTAGCCTGCAACAACATCGATGGTGTGATGGCAGCCCTCAACATCGTTCACGATCCAGATGAGTGGAGACTGTTCATTGATTCCTCGAAGACGAGTCTTAAAGCTGTTTTACTGCATAATGGCAATGTTTTGCCATCAATTCCAGTTGGTCATGCAGTCCATATGAAGGAAACCTATGACAACATGAAACAACTTTTGAGGTGCATAAACTATGACCATCAGTGGCAGCTTTGTGGCGATTTGAAGGTTGTTGCTCTCTTGCTTGGTCTGCAGACTGGATACACAAAGTACTGCTGTTTTCTCTGCGAATGGGATAGTCGTGCAAGAGATTCCCACTACATCAAGAAAGATTGGCCACTCCGACAGTCATTGGAGCCTGGGAAGAAAAGTGTTCAGCATCCACCACTTGTTGAATCAAGGAAGATTTTGTTACCACCCTTACACATCAAGCTGGGTCTGATGAAGAACTTTGTCAAGGCCATTGACAAAACACAAGCAGCTTTCAAGTACCTCTGTGGAAAATTTCCAAGGTTAAGTGAAGCTAAGATAAAGGAAGGTGTCTTTGTTGGTCCTCAGATTCGTGAACTTCGAGATGATGCATTTGACCATGCACTGCGTGGCAAGGAAAAGACGGCATGGAAAGCCTTCCAGTGAGTGGCAATACATTTTCTCGGAAACAACAAGGCAGACAACTACAGGTTGTTGGTGGAAAACCTCCTCAAGGCATACAAAAACCTTGGTTGCAATATGTCACTAAAGATACATTTTTTGCACTCTCATCTAGATTTTTTTCCACTGAACTGCGGAGCAGTGAGCGACGAGCACAGCGAGCGATTTCACCAGGACATTGCAACAATGGAGAAACGCTATCAGGGCAAATGGAGCCCATCAATGCTTGCAGACTATTGCTGGACAGTGACAAGAGATGCTTCATTTAATGAATACAAGAGACAAGCCAAGAAGCGCCAAGTAGACACTGAATAGGACTAAACTATGTACATAATAGTTTTTTGCCTTTTGTTTCATAATAAATTTTAGTTATATAACCCTTTTGCTGCTTTTTAAAGTGTTACATAAACAGGACAGGTGAAATATTATCATGTAAAGCAACCATAAACACATGAAAAGACCTAGGTTTACAATTTATGATTAAAACTCTACTATCTACACAATATACATAGACATAAAATGTAAAAACTTAAATATCTTAGAAACAGTAGCCAATCAGTTGTTTTAATTGTCATATTTGAATTCAGCACATCAAAATACATAATAAATAGCACATTTTATCTCTGAAGCAGATGACTTCTCAAAAATTGTAGACCAGTGTAATTCATGATACCCCGCCCAACACCTCCCCTCCCCAACCCCCCCCCCGCCCCGCTTAAGGTGGATCAGTGTTATCCCTGTGATGGGATCCCCCCGGAGTGCAACCTAGGACTGTGGGACCACTGTGCCCCCTTAACTCTCTCTCTCCAGCCTGAGCTGTCTCCCACAATGCCTTGCTAGTGACCAGCAGCAAGCTCCTCCAGGTGCTGTGATCACTCAGCACAACAGCATATGGAGCCCCCCGCCACCCAGCTCCCAGTACTGTACCTCAAGAATATACCATCTAATTTATTAATTGGTTCACCACTCCAACAATGGACAGTGGACATACACCAGCCTTTGTCAAACCTGAGCAGATTTGCCACACACAGTTAAACACATTTATTGACCACAAAAGATAGATTTTAAGTGATATTAAGTGATAGGCAAAAAGTTAGAGTTAGTTACCAAAAGAAAAGAAAATATAAACACGCAGTCTAAACTCTCAACTCTATTAGACTGGGCAGCAACTAGATTAAGCAGTTTTTCTCATCCCACTGGATATTGCAGTCCATAGTACACAGATTTCACCTTTGAAATCTGGGCCAGTCCCCTCAGTTGGAATGTCAAGTCTTCAGCATCATTGTTGCTTGCAGTGTACGTGGGTGAAGGAGAAAGGCCCCATATGTGTCCACTCTGTTTTATACCCTCAGTCCATGTGCTTGGAAAACACAAGTCCAGGCATGTCTGGGGGTATTGCTGAGTCTCTCCAAGCAAGGTTGAGCAATTCCCCCAGTGTGGCCTCATATAGGTGAGTCATTGCATTGTAGCTCTACTGGTTACTCCAGGAATTAGCTGTTTTGCTCTCGGCCCCGTGTCCCTCCCTGGACCGGGTGCCCTTTTAACTATAACAGGGTCTCCTCCTCCCAGGGGAACCCCCACCCTACTATCCCCACTTTGCCTCAGTAGTGGCCACTGACAGTCATGGTCACTCATCACAAAGGGTTTTGGACCTGCTGCTTTACCTACTCCTGGGTTGGGTAGCCACCCCGCTACAAGCTCCCTTGCTGAACAATGGCTGTTGATGGGTTGTTTG
This sequence comes from Mauremys mutica, assembly GCF_020497125.1. NCBI lineage: Eukaryota > Metazoa > Chordata > Testudines > Geoemydidae > Mauremys > Mauremys mutica. Next base: position 125,409,359 of record NC_059073.1, on the reverse strand, counting down.
ACACCCTGCCCAGGTACTGATTACTTTCCTTGCTGTTGCTTCTGGAGAGCTAATATCTGGCTGATTTCCCAATTTACAGCATGCTTTAGTGACAACCATACAACACATAACTTCACATGCATTAATGATACACATATACGGATAGAGAAATGACTTTCAGCAGATCGTAACCTTTCCCCTGATACTTTACAAGGCATGATCTATATGTAAGATCGCAATTATATACAGATGAGGAATATGGGGGGTTACAGGGTGCTCCCCCACGATACAGAACATCACAATCCCCATTATCTAGGGTGGAGAGTGAGTGGGTGCAAGGAAGATCATACACAACATCACTGACACAAACAGGATTAAATCTCTGTATTGACTACCAGTCCAGCTCCACCCACTTCCAGAGCCATAGAACCCAGGACCCCTGACTCAGACCTGTGCCTTAAATCACAAGACCCAATATTTTCCCATTCAGACAGTCATAGAAGACACAGCCTGCAGAGACCCATTGTCACTGTCAGAGACCATTGCAAGTGGATGATCAGGGAACTCCTTGGAGAAAATCCTTCATAGACAGGTTTCATTGTAAAGCCCTGGGGAGCCGTGTAAAGGGAAAAAAATTCTGCCTGTAACAAAGGATTTCTGTTCTCCAGGTAATCAGCCAGTGACACCCCTAGCAGGATGTGAAAGAGCTATTTGGTGATGGGCTGGATGATTCACCATGTAGGTGGCAGCAGCTGCAGTGCCTGGAGTTACCATGGGCCAAACCCTGAAGTCCCTAACAACCCAGGCTAGTCTCCCACTGCTCTCAATGGGACTTTGGCTTGGGGACTTGGCTGCTGCTGCCTGTTTACACAGAGGACTTGGGTGTTTTGATGAGGCCAATCAATGGCACATGCAACTCTGTGCAAAGAAATGAAGAATGTAAATAAAAGAGCAAAGGTAGAATATCTGCTGAGCTCCTGCAATCAAGTGACCGCAGCCAAGAAAGAGACAATGGGAAACTCTAAGTTGGTGGGCAGCAACCCTGAGAAAAAGCAGTTTGGCTGCTAGCAGACTAACCATGAAGTGTTTAAAATGTGTCTCTTTACTACCAAATGGAACTTTAATTTATCTTTGTATAATTGAAGGAAGGAGATCCATAAAAGTAGTAGGTCACTTTAGGAGCCTGAAGGCTCAGATTCAATCCCTAGGCACATGCTTCTACCACTTCAGCTCACCCAAACGAACTCATCAGATAGTAGCAGTAGTGAGCTGTTATCCTCTTGGTGGACTGTCTGCCAGAGAAGGATACGATACATGTGGCTGAGGAAACAGAGGGGCAGAAGAGTCACCCTACAGAATTGTCTGTTAGTGCTGCCCTCATGGAGAGCACAGTAGGGTGCTGGGGCTTGGGTCCTCCAAACCTGCTCATCTTGAGGAACCAGAGACCTCTGCTCCAGGTCCCAAAACTTCCCCAGAGCTTCTAAAATTGCACCTGGACTCTCTCCCTCACCCAGCAGCACAGAAGAAGCTGTTTGCAGATGTGTCAAGTGTCATCTCCTGCAACACTCACAGGCAGGTCACTGACACATTCGTAGAGTCCAAGTATTCATCTGGGCTGTGGAAAGCAGGCAGTCTTGAGCTGCAATTGATTCTCCTCTGCTCCCTTTGCTGGTTTCCAGCCTACAGGGAGTGCAGTGGGTGATGGACATGGCCTAGAGCTGGACATTGGAAGAAGTTAAGGAGGAGATCAGCTGGCCATTCCATAGCATCCCCCTTAGATACACACCAACAATCACCTGGGCACTTTTGTGCCATAAGCCGCATGCTTTAGGTTCCCATGGTTATTCCAGGTTCCCCCTCTACAAGCTGCTTCTGGCTCTCTTCAGGCTCTTCCCCTGTCCTGTTGTGAGGAAGGTAAGGAATGAGCTTCTGCCTCCCCACAACTGCTCAGGGGAGTCCTTGCAGTGCAGTCAGTGTATGGTTTTATGTATATTTGCAAACTGATCATTGTGCATAGCATGGCAAGAAGCTGCACAATCCTCAGCAGCTGTATGTTTGGATCAACATCAGTTCCCACCTGGATGTCTGATAGGAAATGCTCAGGACCAGAGAGGAGGACTCCCCAGCTCCAACCTAGCCTCACCCCTTCTAATGCTGCAGAGTCAAGAGGGAAGACTTGAGTGTTCTGGGGTAGCCTGCTGCAAAGCCAGCAAACCATGCTGGTGCAGCTTCAGCTCCAGGAGAGGGGCGGAGGCGGGAGCCTCCGCTCTTCTCTTGGGGGCCCCTGCGGAGCCCGGGGCCCGGGGCAAATTGCCCCCTTTGCCCCCCCCTCTGGGCGGCCCTGCTTCAGAGACATTGTCTTTCTCCCCCTACATCATCCAATGGGGGGAAGAATCTGATCCTTGATTTGGAGTTTTTCCCTGGACCACAGATAACCCGTCCTACAGTAACACCTCTGCACACATTAGAACCCTAGAGACTTGATCTCGGTCACATGGGCCAGGAAATAACAGGTTCATTTCTTTGGGTTTCGCCAGCAGTACTGTGTGTCTGACCCTTACTACATGGCTCTGGAAGTGGGATTCACAACCATGCCTCTAATACCCACTGACTCGAATAAGGTGGGAGGGAGATTGGGACTGGGAAGTAGTGGGTGGGGGGAAGGAGGGAGAGAGTAACAGACTGAAGAAGAACCAGGAAGGGGAAACTGGAACTGGCTGAGCAAGACAGCTGGGGCTAGGTGTGGGAAGGAGAGACCTAGTGAGTGGGTAGATTGGGACTCGGACAGCAAGCCAGGAATGGGAAACTAGGACTGGCTCTACAAGGAGATGAGACTGGGATGAGAACTGAACAATGACAACTTGAAAGAAATAGGTCAGAAAGCATCAAGCATAGGGAAGAATGAGCAGAAGAAACTGTGGCCACAAGAGAACATTTCCTTGCATAGCATGGGAAGGAACCCAACATTCCTCAGCTGTCAGCAAATATCTGTGAAACCTACTGGCAATGTGTATGTCTCATCCACCTCCAGTACTGGCCCATGTAGAGGATGACAACCTACTACTACCAGTTACTCTGTTAGCACTAGCGGTGAGATGTGTGGGGGGATTTCTAGTTTTTCAGTTTGCTTTTTTAGGAAAGGTTTAGGAAATTTCATGCAAAAAATATTTTAAAAAGCATTACGGTTGTAAAGTCAAGCTCTCAAAAAATAGCAAGTGCCAGAATTAAAGTTGCCTGTGCAACTTTAATTTGACTCTTTGTGCATATGTGCTATGATATAGTCTTTAATTACGTTATCACATATTACCTTTTTTTTCCACAGAATGAATCAGAGTTTGCTAGTGCCAAAGGCCATTGTCTATAGCCCCCCCAACCCCCTGCATTTCTGGCAAAAGTTGGAAGGTGTGTAGTGAATGAGGCAGGGGGTTGTAGGAAGAGAAAGGAAAGTCTCATAGTTAAGGTAATTGAATGCTGCCCTGGAGAATTGGATTCTATCCCTGTCTCTGCTAGAGTTCCTATGTGATTCTGGGCAAGTCATTTAATCCAGACATGTCACACGTGCACACTAATTTGTGTTCCTCATTTTTTGGGTGCCCAGCTTGATATCTGAGGTCTCATTTGCAGAAAAGCTGAGCACTCACAGCTGAAGCTGAAGTCAATGCAAGCTGTACTTTGAATAAAGTAGTCTGAAAAATCAGGTCCTAGGCATCTTAAATCAGTAACCCCAAGTTGGTGGATACTTTTGACCTTAATCTCCCTGTGCCTTAGTTCCCCATCTGTAAAATGGAAATAATAGCACCCCCTCATCTCACAGGGGTGTTGTGAAAGTAAAATAATATTTGTGAAGCACTCAGATATATACTGATGAGTGCCATAGAAAAGCCCATAAACTAATCAATAAATCAGTCTTTAGAACAGGGTTTGAATAGAGTACAATAAATAGCCCTGGGGGGCCACAAACCAAACCAGGGATCGGCAACCTCTGGCATGCAGCTCACCAGGGTAAGCACCCTGGTGGGCCGGGCCGGTTTGTTTATCTGCCACGTCTGTAGGTTTGGCCAATCACGGCTCCCACTGGCCACTCCAGGCCAATGGGGGTGGCGGGAAGTGACGGCCAGCACATCCCTCGGCCCGCGCTGCTTCCCGTAGCCTCCATTGGCCTGGAGCAGCGAACCATGGCCAGTGGGAGCCGCGATCGGCCAAACCTGCAGATGCAGCAGGTAAACAAACCAGCCCAGCCTGCCAGGGTGCTTACCCTGACAAGCCGTGTGCCAAAGGTTGCCGATCCCTGCACTAAACCATGAGAATACTACAAAATATTGAATAGCTGCTCACAAAGTGAGCACTGTCCATTCTGTGGGCAGAATGAGGCAGGAGTCCTGTGGAAAAAACAGTGTGTGATCAAGTAATTAAAGATGGTATCATGATGCAGGGGCTGCTTTATTGCACAGATTACAGTAATTCTGGCATTCCCTATCTTTTGAGAGCTTAACTTCACAACCTTAATTATATTCTTTTAACGTAGTTTTGTGTGTGTAATTAATGATAAATAATCATAATTAATACAGCACAGCTTTGATAAACCAAATGTCATGGTGTGTGGAGAGATTATATAAAACCCTGATTACATTTATTTATGTAATCTAGGGAATGGTGAATATAATTAACAAACATCATGGGGCATGACCCTGTTTTGGAAAACAGAGGGCTTAGAATAAATAGATGTTTGGACAGCAGCACAGTAGTCATTTACACAGCAGCATAGTTCAACACACCCTTTTACAAGACAGATTGAAATATATTTCCTCTCCCTAGGGAACACTCTAGATTCCCCATGAAGTCCAGTCATATCCTACAGTGACTCCAGTGATAAAACAATCTCTACTATTTAACGCCGTGTAACTCTGCAGTGGTTCCATCGTATCATCCATCAACAGCTGTCAAGTTGGTGCTATTGGGAGAATCACTTTGTTAGAAAAGTCCTGAGGGATTCATGCCTTCACCTTTCCTTGAGGTTTTCAGCTTTCCCTGGATTCCTGTTACGGAAGGTCTGAATGTTGCTTTTGAACAAGGTTGTTACTTTTTACTTCGTCCAAGTTTGTGGTCTCTCCTTACTTTCCATGTTAGTTAGTGGTTTAGTCTGTGCAGCAGCAATAAGGAAAGAAGGAGCAAAACCCATGACCTGTCAATCACTACTGAACAAGAAAAATAATGGGCCTGATTCAAAGGCCACTGTAGTTAATGGAAAGGATCCCACTGTCTTTGACGGACTTCAGATTGGTCCTATCTAGAACCAACCAGTACAGCAAGAGGAATTTTTTTTAATTACCTTTCAGATTTTCATGTTAACATCCCCAAATAGTTTTATTTCCCGTTTTTGACTATAATTGTCTTGAAACATCTGAGGAGGCAGGGTAACAAGTAGCAAAGACAAGCATAAAGTGTAACCCTGGATGTTTCAAACATTAACAGCCTGGAATTATCATAAAGAACCATGGCAACAACAGGCAATTAATTCACAATTATTCAGATTACCATAGAAACTGGTCCGACATACCAGGAATTATCTATAATTTCTCACTCCAAACATTCAAGCATAGTCTATAATTTCCATAGTAATTGCCTACTTGTAATAACCACAGAAATATTATAAAATCTCTATAAAAGTCCAGAAATTCTTAACAAAATATATATATATAGCAAAACAAAAAAACACCCGCCAGCAATCTGCACAGCCTTAGCCTGCCTTATAATACACTGCATGGAATCCAAAAAAGCCTTAATTGCATTATAGATGTTTAGGTTCTGACTGAGGGTAACTACTGTACCTACACCCTAGCTGACCTCAGCATTTGGCTTTCACACTTAAATATAACTTCACATCCTCCAATCACTACATTGCAAGGGAAATCTCATTATGAACTTAATCCAGTCAAATTTGAAGGAAGATGCAGTTAGCAAAATGACAAATCACAAGACAAAGAAACTGCCAAATTGGAATAAGGCATCCACCTGGCGCTTGTTGCTCTTGTTACTGACTGACTGTGCTGTACAGGATGTAGCTATTATGTTGCAAAGCCTTTTTGTTTCTGTGTATTGCATTTGTACATTGTTAAGAATTCTCACCCAGGGCAGAGTTCAACAGCCATTTTGTTCTCAGCTGCTGGAGCTTGTTCTGGAGGAGAGACACACAAACACAGAAACTTTACTTTTGTGCTTTCCTGCTGTTTAGTTTAATCTAAAATAAACCATTTGGGGTCCCAGTCCTATCACTGGAATCAGCATGGATGGACCCTTCCACCCACATAAATTCCATTGCAGGATCAGGTTCTTTAGACTGTAAATACATGTTTTGAAACTTATGCATGGAAAAACAACAACGGTGGGAAAGTCTCCTTTGAAGAAGCAGCCTGACATACAGTCTGGGTCTGATCTGAAATTAGTGAATGCTCAATATAGGAAAAACTAAAGCAATACACATCTAGTCCCCAAACAGCAGTGTGTTTTGCCTGAGTCTACTAGTCCTGCAAAGACCTCACTGCAGGAAACGCTATACCATCATGCAGTTTTTCCTATTTCATTGTACAGTTTCACAGCTTCTGCAAGTCCCTAACTACAGAAAACTCTATTGAAGCATCTAGCATAGGCTGCCAGGATACCAGACCAGATGGTCTGTTCCACTAGGACTGTTCCTATCTAAAGTATGCTTGGGAGCTATTTATATGGACTTTCTGATAGTAGTGGCTGCTTCTGCTATTGTTAAAGAATTGTTTCCAGTAAAAGATTCTGCAATGATCAATGCTACTGGCAAAAGGTGAGAAACTGCTGATGCAAAAATAATTTTGAAAGTACCAAACACTGAGGAAATTATTTAAAAAGTGAATGTAAATTATTAAATCTGCTGGAAAAGTAGATAAAAAGCTGTCCCTTAGTCTTTTCTTTTAAAAAAAAGAATAGTCTAATGCAGCGGATCCCAAACTAAGGGTCACAACTCCAAGTGTGGTTGTGTCATCAGTGGCTGGTGTTGCAATCCCATCTCTACAAATGGTGTCTGGGGTCACAGGAAGCAATAAAGTCTGAAAATTGGGTCATGCTGGCAAAAAGTTTGGTCTTGCACGTCATTTGAGGATGTGAAACAATAGCTACTGCTGGGTGTTCGTGACTGGGACACAGGCAGTTGTACCCAGTGGTTAGAGCAGCAGCCAGGCCTCATGGGTACAGCAGAAGTCAGTAGTGAGGAATTGGAGCCAAGGGTCAGAGCTGGAGTCAGAGGCCAGGAATCGGAGCCAAAGCTAAAACCAAGGGTCAGAGCCGAAGTGAGAGGTCAGGAAATGGAGCCGAGGGTCAGAGTCAGGTTACCTGGAGTTTGGCAAGGCTGGGCCCAAGGCTAGGAACAAGCAGGCACAGAAGCTACTGCAGTCACGGTCAAGTGTTTTGAGCAGCCACTTTGCTGCTCTTGCTACTCCTGCTCATGCTACTCTACTGGCTCTTGAAACCAATCAGGAGGTATAGCTGATCAGATGGCCTACTACAGGCAGCTGCACTCTAAGTTGCCAAGACTTCATCCAGACTTGCTCTGTTGCAGGCCCTGATCTTGACAATATGCTTTATTATACAGTTTTGATTGACTGAGTTTTTGGGAAGCCACCCTCTTGGGAACTGTGAACAAGACCAAGAATTTCATGCTTTTGGATCAAACTGACTGGCATTTTTTAAATGTATGACTAGGGCCTGGTTTGACAAAGAGGTAAATTATAATTAGTGAAAAGGGGTGAACATTCCTCCCACCCACCCACGCGCCCCCCCGCAAAAAAAAAGTTGGAGCTTTGATTCACATAAATATCAAAGTTTGGATGCTTTTTCGCTTCTTGTCAAATTACTCAGAATTTCCAAGTCTGACAATTAGGAATGGAAAACTCACTGTCCGGGGCGGCTCTAGGTATTTTGCCTCCCCAAGCACAGCAGGCAGGCTGCCTTCGGCAGCTTGCCTGCGGGAGGTCCCCACCCCGGTCCTGCGGATTCGGTGGCAGCTTGGCATGCTGGTGCCTGGAACCGCCCCTGTCACTGTCACAGGGTTTCCTCACTTCCTGCTTCTGGTGTTTCCTAAATTATCACAAGAGCAGCCTATCAAGTAGTATTCTTGCACTTTTACTTTCAATTGTGTAATTAGGAAGTTTAGAAGAGCAAAACAAGTGAAAAATACTTGAAAACATAGTTAATCCAAACTTTATTGAACTTCAACAAAAGTTTGGTTCTCTTTTGTTTTGAGTTCTGGATGAACAATTGTACCAATGAGACAGTGTAATCTAGTAGGACTAGAAGTCAGATGCCCTGAGGCCTGGTCTACACTGGGGGAGGTGGGAATCGATCTAAGTTATGCAACTTCAGCTACGTGAATAACTTACCGTGGTGTCTAGACTAGACGCGATAAATCGACCCCCGCTGGATCAAACTCTGCCTGCCAATCCGGTGGGTAGTGAAGACATACCCTGAGTTAAACTCCTAACTCACTGCATGACTTTGAGCAAAGCACTTACCTTCTCCAGGGCACAGGGCCTGCTTTAGGCTGATTCGCCCAATTCCCCAGAATCGGGCCCCGCACTAAGAGGGCCCAGCACCAGGGCCCCGCGTCTTAGGCGCCTTTTTAATTTTTCTTTTTTTACTCACCCGGCAGCGGTCCGCTCCAGGGGTCTTCGGCAGCATTTAGGCGGCGGGGGGTCCTTCGGTGCACGGAAGATCCGGAGCGGACTCCCCGCTGCCGAAGTGCCGCCAAAGCCCTGGACCGCCGCTGGGTATTTGAATCAGGCCCTGCAGTTAATAAAGCCGGCCCTGCCAGGGCATGGTCAATTATAAAATAGATATGCTTACCTTTCAGAGATGTAGTAAGGCTTAATTAATTGATGCTTGTTGAGCACTTTGAGATACATCAATAAAACTACTATATAAATGCGGAGTATTTTTATCAGAACTAGGGTTTTCCCCCACCCCCCTTGCTCCTTAATGTTAATTTACAGGGGAGCATAAGAGGGCTGTGTGGAAGGCACAGTTCTCTTCTGTCACAAATGTAAGGTACGCGCTACGTATGATACTTGAAATCTGTGCTTGAAGTCAGCAACAAAATTATTCTAAGGTACTTATAGATCCCCCATTACCATAGTATCTGAGCACCTCATGAGCTTCCATGTAAACTGTGCCCTCAAAAAGCCTTTGTGAGTGGTTTGATAATATAACAATTCAGCAGCTGCACAGGTTTTCGCAGTCAATGGCTATATTGCAAATGATGGCCACATCAATTTCTCAGCAATAAGCAGGGGCTACACTTCAGGACTCTTCTTCCAAAACTACTAGCCCCTACCAATCTAGTGAAAGGAATCGTCACTACCGCTAGAGCAAGGTTTATACAGGGTTTGAACACTTTGGTGCTATTTAAGTATAAGGGAGTATAGGGGCAGATCCTTAGCTGGTGTAAATTGTCATAGCTCCATTGACTTCAATAGAGCTATGACAATTTACACCAGCTGAGGATCTGCCCCCAGGTTTTAGGGCTCATGGCCCCATTTCAGCAAAGTACTAAACTACATGCATGAGTCTAGAGTGATATGACCCATTTTAGCCAGGACAGGCCCTTTTTTAAGCCCTGTCCCAACTTTTTTGGCATATGTGGGCATTTGCCCCGTTTGCTCTTGCCAGCTTGATCAGATGCTCACTTTTGTCAAAAAAGTGCGGTGCAGAGGAGCGTGGGGAGTTGGGGGTAAGTGGCGATGCGAGCCCTGCACGGGGCGCGAAGCAGGGCTCGGGCGAGCAGCAACCCCAGCCCCAGGCTTGCGTGGGGGGCAAGGGAGTAGCTAGCCCCACGTGGTGTCCCATTTTCCCTTTGGGAAATATGCTCACGCTATGCATGACTTTAAGCCCCTGAGTAGTCCACTGAAGTCACATGATTAATATGTCCATGGTAACTTGGCCAGGTATTTAAACACACAGGTAGTAGGAGTATTCGTGTGCTTAAAGTTACACACTTGCTTAAATGTTTTGTTGGATCAGTGACCATAACCTCTGTGAAGGTGACACTAGAGAAGGGCAACGCTCCCATTTGATCAGGTCTGATAGCCCCTCTAGATGAAGGCAGTGATGACTTACACTACAGAGCCTATTACAGGGCCATCAGAATCCCCCACTAAATTTTCACAAGGTTTCATAGAATGGAAAAGCTGCTTTCAAAGAACATTCAGAATGTGTGCAAACTAGCACCTTACAAAGGAATACACAGTAGAAGGGTCCTGAATGAGAAAGACTTGGACAATGAAAACAACTATCAAACCTTTACCTTTTTTCTTGGGCTTTTGATGAAAGCTGGGGCTGTTTCTCACAACCTTTCCTGGCTTTTAGAAAGCTTTATTAAGGCTATAAGATTGATAGTCCTAGTAAATGGCAGGTGATTGATGGCTTGTTGTTATCACTCATTTGATCTCATAGAGATCAATCTGCTTTTCACTTTTATCAGTGGCAAAAGGGAAGTGTATGTGTTCAGCGTGACCTTGGGATTATACCCCCGCCGGGGTTGAGAGACTTGTGGGAAGGAAGCACTCAGGTCCTGATTCTTCTCTTGCCTTCACTTGTGCAAGTCGTAAGTAAATCCACTGAAAGAACTACACTGATCTAAAACCAATGCAAGTCAGAATAGGCCTGTGGGAGCTGGAGGCAGTTAGTTCTCACATAGTAAAAAAGGGAAAAGTTTACAAGTGCCATTCAGAATAAACCTCTTCATATGTGGGCAAATGACTCATACGAAGGACAGCCAGTTGGCAGCAGAGTTTGTAAGTGAAATTCCTGATCAGTGTAGCCACTTCCACTGAAGGTAGGAGCTTAAATACCTATAAGGATCTGAGTCTGTGTGTTCTCACAAGCAGCAGCAGGAGAGTCCTATCAACATGATTTGGACATGAAAACCTAAATCTCTGATAAGAACAGAACTTGACCAATGGTGTCAGAACTGTTGTATAGATAGGAACATGGTAACCTGAAATTATAGGGTGGGTGAAAGAATAAACCCTGTCTCTCAGCTCACTCCAACATCAGCGGGAGTTATAAGTTACCCTGAGAAGAAAAATCACTGAAGACACTCCCATGTTTTGTTTTTGCTATCTCTACAGTTCCCATTTGGAGTTTTGGGGGATATGGAGAACTAGCAGTCAGTGAGCCCTCACCCAGTATTGCTGTGTCTGGTAAATGATTTTGAGGAGTGATGGTTGAGAGCCATGTCTAGGTAATCCTGCCATTGTCAGAGATCAATTTATGATCACACCCAATTGCTCAATGTCTCCCACAATGAACACACCTGTTGCTGTAACTTCTTTAACCTGCCTCCCCTGCAGAAAGAGCTTGGCCCTGCAAGGTGCTGAGCCCACTCAACTCCAACCGAGTTCACTGGGAGCTGAGGGCACTTTAGCCATTGGTAAGGTCAAGCTCTAAGTGTTCAGTCCCCAAACAGAAAAAACCTCGAAAAGCTGATTTTTCCCCCCACTTGTTTTGCTCGCAGACTATGATGTGCTTGTTTGAAGTGACTGGTTGGCTGTACCTTACAAATGGAAACCTCAATGCCCCCAAGTAGTTGATCTAAGAAAGCAGTTAAATTTCTCTATACCAAGTGCATTGCTTTCAAAATACTTCATAGTGTCCAGGATTCTTCCAGCACTCCACAGACTGTACTAAGTAACTTGCTGCACAGCTCCTTGCTGTCAATACCATACACAAATAAATCCTTTCGACTGCACCATAAAGCCTTATCCAACACGCATTGAAGTCAGTGGGAGACCTTTAATTTACTTCCCTGGGCTTTGGACCAGGCTCCTCACGTATGGAAGTCAGGCCTCTTAAATCTGCTATAAATTCAGGTACATTTTCTCCTGAATGCTGAGTTGTTTCAGAAGCTAAAACTTTGATTTTAGATATTTTTCTTGGGTGATTACAAATCTCCTTCTCTGACGAAACTTTGGAAAGGGTTCAAAAAAGAGCTACACCAGAATCATTCAGGTCTGGAAAACCTGCCTTTCAGTGAGACACTAAAGAAGCTAAATCTATTTAGCTTGTCCAAGAGAAGATGAAAAGCTCACTTGATCACTATCTACAAGCACCTACCTAAGGAAGAGGTTTCTGATTGCAAACAGCTCTTTAATCTAGCAAAAAAAGGCATAATGATATGCAATGTCTGAAAGCTAAAATTAGACAAAATTCAGACTAGAAAACATTTTAACAGTGAAGGTAATTAACCACTAGCACCTTCAGGTTCTTATCCCCCTGTCCACCACTCTGGTATCCAAGAACTCAAATCAACCCCTTAATCCACACACAAACCCACGTTTTGCTGAAATAGGTTATTTCTCTTTCCCCTCTCCCTCACTTTTACCCTGTTCTTTCTTTTCCAAAGGGTTATCAAATCAAGTTCTTTATGGAAAAAGGAAGATTAAGTCACTTACAAAAGCAACATATTCTTTATCTAAAGAGAACCCACTCAGACTAGTTTTTGCAAAATGTCATTTCTAAAGCTCTCTAGCAAGAATATTAGATTACAAACATATCATCACAACAAACTCTTTGGTTCATCGGTGGTTCTGAGGACTGGCCTGTGCTGCATAGCAGCTTTCCAGAACTGGATTTTATAAAAAAAACCCTTTGATAGGTGTAATCTTCACTACACGTTAGTGGCTACCAAGTTTCAGGAGGCAGAAAAAAGGGGTGGAGTTAGGTGTACATAGATTTACAAATTAGCCGGTATAAATCCAACTATTCCATTATTAAAACCAAAGAGAAGGCAAGCAATGATTCATCTCCTATCATGAGTAACAAAGTTCTGTCATTCCAAATGGAAAATGGATTGGCTGACGATACATGTTTCTGGGATACTAAACAAGAACATGATCCATATAGGCCTTTAGTAGATTTGATTTATCAATTGATGGATATGAGACCCTTATGGAAAGAAAGTAGTGAGGGTACCTTGAATATTCAGAAGGACAAAATGATATACTGTACAACCCTAGCCAGAATCTCTCTCTATTTGATTTAGTATTTGCAAAAGCTAAACATAAAAACGCAGGCCAAGTGCACATTCTTTGTAGAAGGCAGCAAGAGATCAGGTGCCAGTTTGTGATTACATGGTTCACTTGTGTAATAGCAATTAAATTGCTGTGTTAAGTGATTGCAGCTAAGAAAAAATTTGCCCTGGTTACTTATTAACCACAGTACCTTGCACCTGTAGAGCAGATTGCACTGTGACAGGCAGAATTCACAAGCAAGCAGCGGAGGGTTACAGAGATGTGTCAGAATCACAGTACCCAATATACATACTACTTTAGCCATCAAGAAAATGGCTACTCAGATGTCCCAACCCACTAGTTACCTTTTAAAAGTCTTAGGCCCCTTAAAGAGATAGAGAAAAAACAAACTATTAACCTGAAGATAACTGGCAGAGGATGAGCCAATTACTCTACACTTACTTCTCATGTCCCTATTTTTACCTATGTTGTCCATGTAGCATCAGCACCACTGCTATAACGGTTTAAAATAACTGCTATAACAGAGCCACCCTATGGAAAGCATGTGGTTAGTGCTACAAATAGGTGAGCAGTGAACACACAGCATACATGTCTAGCACACTTTGAGCATTTGCTTGTTTGTCAGAAGCATTCAGATTTTTGGGACTGGAGGAATCGCAAACAGTTGTGGAACGGACACTAAGGGCAGAGCTACACTACAGGGCTAAGTTGACCTAAGTTACGCAACTCCAGCTACGTGAATCACATAGCTGAAGTCAACGTACCTTAGGTCGACTTATTGCGGTGTTACACCATGCTGGGTCAAGGGGAGAAACTCTCCTGTCGACTTACCTTATGCTTCTCGTTCCAGTGGAGTACCAGAGTCGACAAGAGAGCAATCAGCGGTTGATTTAGCAGGTCTTCAGTAGACCTGCTAAATCGAACCCTGGTAGATCGATCACCACGCCTTGATCCCCCAGTAAGTGGAGATAAGCCCTAGCTGCTACAGAGGAAGAGCGAGAGAAAAACACAGAAAGAGTAAAAAAGGAAATAAGCAAATTAAACCCCCTCTGGAAACTTGGAGGGAAATCCACAGCAGCTGTGTCTTTTTAGCTCTCTCTCTCTCTATTCTGTGTTCATCATTGTAGTATCTCAGCAACTTATACAATTACATAGACAACAACTACTTATGCTAAATAATCTGTTCAAATATTGTATTTAACAGTGACACTAATTTGCCAGACTTGAAGAAGAGCTCTGTGTAATCTCAAAAGTTTGTCTCTCTCACCAAGAGAAGTTGGTCCAATAAAAAAATATTACTTCACCCACCTTGTCTTTCTAATGGACAACAAACACAGTAAAATTATAGTTCACTTTTCCTCCACCATTCACCCCTTTCCTGGCAGTAGGCAACGGTATTTTTTTGTCCTCGTAATTACTAATAATATATTGTGTGGGAAAGCCATAGTGAAGAGATAAGCCTTGCATTTCATCCTGAAAGGAATAAGATTCATTGTCATTCTAATCTCTTGGAGGAGTTTCACAAAGGTGGGCCAGTTCCTGAGACAGTGTGATGCCCTGCTCTTGTAATCTCACTCATGTTTGCTGTTGGCTATTTGATTGTTCCAAAAGATGAGCCTGGGAGCTTAAATTCATTACTCTGCAAAAACTTAAGTCCCAAAACCACTGGCTTCTTCAGCCAAAGACTATTCACCTGAAGTAGGTCCAAAAGAACTAAATCCCAGGAAACTAGAACAGAATAAAGACTATGCCAAGAATACGAAACAGTTAATTCCATTGCAAACGGGAGAGAATCTTACATTTCAAACAGAAAGTAGCTGGAACATGCCAAGGTAATAGATATGCCATATACACCAAAGTCTTATGTCATAATTACCCCCAAGGCCCAAACCCATTGGATGAGCAAAAACAAGCTCACAGAGGACATTGGTTCTCTGTTTCTTGAAGACCTTTGCAATGTTATGGACGGTGCTCCTATGCTAATAGAAGTAACATACACTTATTGCCCACCCAGACATTGCCCATGAAAAACATCAGGAATAGCAGCATGAGCGCCAGGAGGTGGATCCACATCCCTAGCTAAACAGACAGAAAGAACAGCTTTGAGACTAAGTGGCCATGAGATCAGAAAACCACTGCGATACAAAGACAATACCATAGTTACCATCCTGTACCCTGACCTCCATTCTGAATGAGTCTGTGTGTTTTATTAAACAGCTGTAATGGTTCTGTGGTTATTTTTTTACTAATATTTTATGAGCCTTTGAAAAAAATGTTCAAGCAAAAGGAAGATGCAGCAGTAGCCAGTGGACACTGACCCCTATCATGAAGCAGGGATATAACCAGAGGTTGTAACCCTGACCAATGTGATGTGGCTGATGCCAGGAAATAAATATTATTAGGCTCTTGCCAGCATTTTTATGTCACACCTTTAATTGAAAACCATCTCCCAGGTCATTTTTTATTTTATTTTCTAGTAGCTGGTGAGAACAAGGCCTGTTCTGCACTATAAACTTACATCGGTATAACTACGTCGTTCAGGAGTGTGAAAAATCCACACAGCACTATGTCAACAGGAGGGTCTTCTCCTGTCAACATAGCTACTGCCTCTCGTAGAGATGGATTAACAACTGCCATGGGAAAAACTCTCCTGTCGGCGAAGTGGCGTCTTCACTGAAGTGCTACAGTGACTCAGCTGCACTGTTGTAAGTATAGATCTGCTCCCAAATAAAAATACGGGTGCGCTTTTAGAGCACAAAACAGCTGATGAATACACATGCTCTAGGATTTTTACTCCTAATCTGGGGTCCCATCAGAGCACAAACTATTTGGATCAGACAAACCATTCAGGCCAAGTTTAATCTTAATGTACCACTGGGCTCTATCCTTGACTACACCTACAAAGGAGATTGTTTGAGGGAAGTAAAGGGGCTGAACCCCATATTATTATTATTTATAAGATGTTGTAAATGTGTACAGTGCTTTACATACACATAAATGAGAGACAAGGGCCCTGCCCTGAAGATTTTACAGTCTAACTCACATGCCGTGTTTGTGTGTGCCGATACCTTGATTGTACACAAATTGTGGAGCTATATATGCCCAGAGCCAAATAGGCATCTCACTGGTACGTGCAAATCCCAATTTTCAAATGTTAGGTCTGTGCTCAGCTTGGAAACTGTGACCCATAAATTACACCTGATAACACTACAAACAATGGAGATCCTCCATGAAAGGCATTTTTATGCTTGAGACCTTCTGCACGTTCTTTAACCCACTTTTTACCTCTAGACTAGGGCTTAGTCTTTTAGCACCATATTTACTGACTGAGCCCTGGTTTACACTACAAAATTATGTCAGTACAACCTCATCCCCACATCCCTGAGCAACCGGTTATATCGACCTAACTCCCAGTGTAGACAGCGCTACGTTGATGGGAAAGCATCTCCCATTGACATCGCCTTTCTGAGAAGCAGTAACTGAGTACCTACACCAACAGGAGAAGCTCTCCCATTGGCATCTTCACTAAGTGCTAACGTGGCACATCTGCACCAGGCAGCACTGTAAGTGTAGACAAACCCTTAAGTTCTTTGTATTGTTCAGTAGCACCAGCTGTGGTCTCAGGCTGGCCATTAGTACTGGCACAGTGCTGTTCTCTGAGGACTATGTTTTTGATGCGCCCAGTGACGTATTAGCAATGGATAGAATGCCTCCCTAACTCTGCAAGGGTTAAACTGATAGCAGTTGGGCACCTGACATGCAGGCAGCTTTCCAAGACTGAGTCTGTTCCTGAATGCTATCATGTCAGTTGTGCTGAATGATGGATGGAGGTTCCTAAAGTGATTACCACATGGTGAGTCAGGAAGCTGTAGCCAGGGAGCCTGAGGGCTTGTCTATACTTAGAGTGCTGCAGCTATGCCAATTTAGCACTTAGCTTCTCTCATCATTGTAGTTACTCCACCTCCCTAAGAGGCGATAGCCCTCCCGTTGACATAGCACTGTCTACACCAGGGGTTAGGTTGGTATAATGTCTGAGCAATGTAGCTATACCAACATCAGTTCCTAGTGTAGACCAAGCCTGACTTTAGTGGAGAGAAATTTAAGAGCTCTGCATAACACTGATGCTGTACTCAGGATTAGGACTTCAATGGGCAACATACATAGCAACACAGAACTGTTGAAATTGTGACAAAGTTCCTCCTCTACCTTGGTGGGTCTTGCACTTATTGGCAGATTTGCTCACCTCAGTGATCTTCCCCACAGTCTGGGTCAACTCCTCCTGTGTTTAATCAGGAGTTGGGAGGTTTGGGGGGAACCCAGGCCCACCCTCTACTCCGGGTTCCAGCCTAGGGCTCTGTGGATTTCAGCTGTCTATAGTGCCTCCTGTAACAGTTGCATGACAGCTACAACTCCCTGGGTTACTTCCCCATGGCCTCCTCCAAACACCTTCTTTATCCTCACCACAGATCTTCCTCCTGGTGTCTGATAACGCTTGTACTCCTTAGTCCTCCAGCAGAACACCCTCTCACTCTCAGCTCCTTGTACTTCTTGCTCCCAGCTCCTCACACACACTTCCTCTCCTCTAGCTCTCCCCCACCTGACTGGAGTGAGCTCCTTTTTAAACCCAGGTGCCCTGATTAGCCTGCCTTGATTGGCTGCAGGTGTTCTAATCAGCCTGTCTGCCTTAATTGGTTCTAGCAGGTTCCTGATTACTCTAGTGCAGCCCCTGCTTTGGTCACTCAGGGAACAGAAAACTACTCATCCAGTGACCAGTATATTTGCCCTCTACCAGACTCCTGTACCCCAATGGCCTGGGTCTGTCACAAAATATAAAAGCTCATGTTGAAGCAGCAGCAGCAACACCTTGTGACACGGTGCAGTTGTATTACTTGATCCCCAGTAAACAAGGGATTAACTCCAGCTCAGCTCTCCCCTCCACATATACTGACACTCAGAAGTATTAACAGAGTAGCTGCTTGGGAGGAGAATATACATGGGAAGGCCAAGCTGCACACCCCAGCTCACGAGACCGGACTGACCCCTAGACCAGGGGAGAGTTTCTGTTAACTTTCATATCATTTTACCTTTTTACTATACAGACTTGAGGAAGGGACCTTGATGTTTTGTTTTTTTCCTGCTAAGTCTCTCCAGCAGCATATAAGCCTCTGATGTGGGGGAAGTCGTGCACAACTAGAGGTGTGTTGGATACAGGAAAATTTCTCCAGCTCCATTTGAATCCTAGTGATCCACATCACTCTGGTGCGAATGAACTCAAGAACTCTGACATGCACTGCAACATTTTCATTGTAAGCCTTTACTCGAGTAAAGGGATTGAAAAAAAGAAAACAGGGTGAGTTAAGTGTATATGGCATTGATGTCTACAGGAAGTTCATATCGCAATCTGATATCTTGGAAAGATATCTATGTTGAAATCCTGACCTCACTGAAATCAAGGGCAGAACTTCCATTGACTTTAATGGGGCCGGGATTTCACCCCTATAATCGCCTAGTGCTGGAAATGTTTTTCAAGAGGGGGACTGAAATTATAAAAAGGAGGGACAAACAGTCCTAGGCAGGCCCCCTCTCTCCCAATCCATCTCATTCACTGCACATGACGAGAAAAAGGAAGCAATTGTTGGACTTTGGGGAGTGGGGGTCCTGACCTACCGAATTTGGTCAGTAAGACTGCTGAACACATGTGGTGAGAAGTTTTGCCTAAATCTATTATAGTGTGTAAGTTAGGCATCAGCAAATGTTTTAGCTTTATTTTTCCTATAACTGTTTCTGACTTTTATGCCTCATTACCTGTATGCTGTAGCCTACAAAAGCTTATGCTCAAATAAATTTGTTAGTCTCTAAGGTGCCACAAGTACTCCTGTTCTTTTTGCAGATACAGACTAACACAGCTGCTACTCAGATACCTGTCATTAAATGTAGTGTGCCTTATAAATGAAAGGAGGAGGAACTCTCTTGCCTTGAGTGTGTGCTAAGAACAGACTTAGGCAGCAAGAAAGATAGGCAGGTGTTGCAGTTAGAGAGCAGCCGTGAAATAGGGGCTGCATTTAGAGCTAACAAAAGGAGTACGCAATACTGTACTGGATTATGATTGCATGCTGGAGCAGCAAAACCAGTAATAATAAAAAGCACTTTTTTTAAACCCAGCACTGAGCAATGAAGTGATGGTCCCAGATGGACACCTAACCAGGAACCCAACTGTGTGAGCAAAGGATGAAATAAATACTGTAACACCACTGTAGATTTATGAGAGGATTGTATCAATGACCAGCCTGGGGACAGTGGTAGTAATTGTCATGGGATCATATTGGGTGTAGTGGGAGAGGACCAGGGCAGACACCATATGAACTTCTAGATTTGCTATTCCATCTTTCTCCTGGCTCGTCCAGTACAACTTACTGTCTTATGCAGAATGTTGTAGAGTAACCACTAAAAGAAGCGAAGTACAGTATTTCTCAGGAGGTGTGATGATAAGGAGAAGATATTCCTATTTCCAATTCATTGATTGGATCTCTTTCAGAACAGATAACTCAACTGATCGATTCTTTCCATCTTTACTATGTTTAACAGACCATAATAAATAGAAGGCTACTTCTCCACATCAAGGCACCCAAAGCTTTATCACTCCTACCAGATTTCTTGGCAGCTTCCTTCTGTATAGTCACAGGGAGAGGGAGGAATGAGGGCAAATAAGTTGCCTTTCCTTTATTGCAAAGGGATATGCACCATTGTGGATATGCACCATTCATCACAAAAGGAAGCCAGTTCTTTGCCTCTGTGGAAGACTGGTAGCTGTTCTGTTGGACTATGGTGGTTAAATGACAGAACCAAACAAATAGCAACTTACAACGCTTACATAGAAAAACAGACGTTTGTCCAGTGTTAAAGTCTGTAAATGGCATTAGGCAGTTTAGCATGTAGTAGACACTTAAGCCTGGTCTACACTAGGCGTTTAAATCGGTTTTAGGAGCGTAAAACCGATTTAACGCCACAACCGTCCACACTAGGAAGCACCTTATATCGATTTTAATGGCTCTTTAAACCGGTTTCTGTACTCCTCCCTAACGAGAGGAGTAGCGCTAGTATTGGTATTACCATATCGGATTAGGGTTAGTGTGGCCGCTGATCGACGGTATTGGCCTCCGGGCGGTATCCCACAGTGCACCACTGACCGCTCTGGACAGCAATCTGAACTCGGATGCAGTGGCCAGGTAGACAGGAAAAGCCCAGCGAACTTTTGAATATTTCCTGTTTGCCCAGCATGGAACTCCGATCAGCACGTGTGGCGATGCAGTTAAAAATCAAAATAAAGAAAGAGCTCCCGCATGGACGATGCGGATGTGATCGCTGTAAGGGCAGGCAAATCTGTTCTATCAGCGCTCCGTTACAGAAGACGAAATTCAAAATCATTTTTTTAAAATCTCCAGACAGAGCTCCAAATGCTTCTAGGGTCAAACACCGTGTCCGCGGTGGGTCAGGGCATAGCTCGGCAATTTTTGCCCCATCAGGCACTGGGATCTCAACCCGGAAGTTCCAAGGGGCGGGGGAGGCTGCGGGAACTATGGGATAGCTACGGAATAGCTACCCACAGTGCAACGCTCCAGAAATCGACACTAGCCTCGAACCGTGGACGCACACCACAGATTTAATGTGTTTAGTGTGGCCGCGCGCACTCGATTTTATAAAATCTGTTTTACAAAACTGGTTTATGCAAATTCGGAATAGTCCCGTAGTGTAGACGTACCCTTAGTAGTATGGTTTCCAAAGCGGGGTCATCGTGAACAATTTGATCCAGATATCTCCAGATGTTCCACTAAGCACTAAGTATTGGATGCAGGTTAGACTGCAAATAAATAGTATCCTCTTGACATGAAACAAGTTCAGATGAGTCAGGAAAGCTAGAACTGCTAAAAGAATCTAGACAGATCTCTAGTGGAGGTGAAATTCAGTGACTACCTTGAAGCAATAGCATTGTACTGCTAATTCTTTTGCCGTGGGCAGCTAACAGTCTGAAATCATGGCCTTGTTTATGTTTCTAAGACCCAGGCACAGTCAGAGCCCCCTCACTGACTTCTTGGCCATAACACTGAGACCTTGTTTTCCTGAAAGATAGATCTGATTTTCCCCGGCAGGAGAATGACCCTCCTTTTAAAAAAAAATTAGTGTAAATTTAACGAGTGCAAAAACAAAAGTTACTTGATGTGGAGGTCAACAAGAGCTTGGCTCTGTTTTCTGTCTCCCCATATGCATGGTATGAATAATGTAAGAAAACAATAATAGCTTTATTTTCGTTAATCATTTTAGCCAGACTTTTGTTTTTTGGTTAGATGGAAGAACACCAAGATACAGTACTGGCAGGAAGGGGAGCTCAGTGTCACAGCCTATAAACACAGCTCTCGCTGAGAGGATAACAATGCCTTTGTTTGGTTGCACACAGCAGAGGCAGAAGATGTCACCATAACAAAGCTGATTAAAACACACCCAAAATATTCTTATTTCTCTTTCTTCCTTAGGTCAAATTTACTGCTGGCATAAAAGATCAGGATTCAGGAGGTCGTAGAAGATCAGTCCTTTTAAGAAGTGAAGTCTGCCTATCTCAAAGGTGACTTTAAACATGAAGGGCCATTTTCCAACCACCTGTTAAATTATATTTTATGCTCTTATAGCTCTTCTAAGCACTTCCTGCTGCTCCTTATTTTCTTTACGGTCATAGGAGTGGAAGCATTGGAAGAAGATGCCCAAGGAGTACTAGCTCTGCCCCCCTCTTGAAATGGTGGTGCCTTTTATTTCCAAGTGTTTGGATCACATGACAGCCTGAAGGCAGAGAATGGTTGAACCTTCTTATCAAAGAGGGTGGGGTAATATCCTTTATTGGATAATATCCTCTCTCTGTTGGTGAGAGAGCAGTTTTCGAGCTACACAGAGCTCATCTTCAGGTCTGGGAAAGGTACTCACATGTCACAACTAAATACAAGATTGAACAGACAGTGGCTCTTCCCCTTGAATGGTCCCTTAGAATATGTGCTAAGTACTTACGCTGAACTACCTGTTTGATAATGTAGTTAGCTGAGTACCTCTCTCAGACCTGAAGAAGAGCTCTAACTAGCTTGAAAGCTGTCTGTCTACACCAGGGCTTGTCTACACCAGGCAGCTTTCAGCGATAAGGCAGGGTCAACACAGCCTTGTCGCTAAAAGTCAGCGTGTATAAACGCTCTTTTTCAGTACTTTGTCAGCCCTTTTGCTGACAAAATACTTCTAGTCCCATGAGTGGCATTAGCTTTGTCAGCAGGAGAGCGCTCCTGCCGACAAAGCCGTGTTCACATTGCCATTTGTGTTGGCAAAACTTGTGTCCTGGGGGGAGGGTGGGACCTTTTTCAAGTATCCGTGAAAGACAAAAGTTTTGTTGACAACTTCACAGTGTAGACAAGCGCTAACAGAAGTTGGCCCATTAAAAGCTGTTACCTCACCCACCTTGTCTCATTAATGTCCTGGGACCAACACGGCTACAACACCACTGCATGCTTCCTATCAAAGAAGCCGATTTAGTTTAAAAGCAGAGAACTAGAAGTACCTACTTTGCAGAAAAGAGCAGAGGATTTTTCAATACATTCCTAGCCTGAAAACTGTTAAAGTGTTAAAATGTTGATGACCATTAGTAGAGAACAGGAAATAAACTGTTTATTGTCTCGGAAATAGTCCTGAGGCCAAATTCAGCCCTAGTCTCCTTCCTTTTCTATGGGGCAGTGTTGCCAATTATACTGCCCAGAACATACACAAACTGGTGCTAAAAAAATAAAGGGTAGCTCCCAAATTGCAAGTACTAGGCCAAATTCCTGCTATATTCTACATATTCTCCACCCAGCCGGCTCGAATGATCTGCTCCTCCTAACCTCTAGCCTGGGAATTTGCCCCAGTCATAAGCACCGACTCCGGGGCTGGCGCACCCATGAGAAAAAAATAGTGGGTGCTTAGCACCCACTGGCAGCGCCCCATCCCCCCAGTCAGTGCCTCCCCCTCCCCTCAGCACCTCCCGCCTTCTGGGGCCCAACCAATCAGTGCCCTCCCCTCCCAGCACTTCCTTCCTGGCGCAATCAGTTGTTCTGTAGCATGCAGGAGGGGGGTGCAGAACAGGGTAGGAAGAGGCAGGGTGGGGTGGGGCCTTGGGGAAGGGGTTGGAGTGGGGGCAGGACCTGAGGCAGAGCAGGGGTCAAGTACCCCGGTATCAAAGAAAGACGGTGCCTGTGGCCCCAGTTACAATAATCAGTAGCCAGACACCAGTGGCTTAACGTCAACAGGCAAAGCTACTCTTTGCTTCAGCTGGAATTGGAGTAAGCTGTGCTGATGCAAATCATGGCTTATACAAGTTTATCTTGTCTACATGGGTGGCAAGTTTGTAAAAATTTTGGTGGGGCCCAGAACCCGCCCCCAACTCCGCCCCCCCCAACTCCGCCCCCACCTGCCTAAGGCTCTGGGAGGGGGCTCGGCGGGGGAGGTCTGGGGTGCAGATCCTGGGCTGGGGATTAGGGTGCAGGAAGGGTGCTGGGTGCAGGCTCTGGGCTGGGGCAGGGGGTGGGTGTGCAGGAGGAGGTGAAGGGTGCAGGCTTTAGGATGGAGTTTGGGGTTGGGAAGGGGTGTGTGGGATGGGGGAGGGAGTTTGGGGATAGGAGGGAGTGCAGGGTGAGGACTGTGGGTCTGAGGATGAGGGGTACATGATGCAGGAGGGGGCTCAGGGCTAGGGAAGAGGGTTGGGCTGTGGGGTGAGGGCTGTGGATGAGGGGTTCATGATGCGAGGGGGCTCAGGGCTAGGGAAGAGGGTTGGGCTGTGGGTGAGGGCTGTGGATGAGGGGTTCATGATGCAGGAGGGGGCTCAGGGCTAGGGCAGAGGTTTGGAGTGTGGGGTGAGGGCTGTGGATGAGGGGTTCATGATGTGGGGGCGCTCAGGGCTGGGGCAGAGGATTAGGGTGCGAGGGGATGAGGGGTTCATGATGTGGGGGCGCTCAGGGCTGGGGCAGAGGATTAGGGTGCGGGGGATGAGGGCTCTGGCTGGGGCTGAGGATTAGGGTGCAGGGGGATGAGGGGTTCATGATGTGGGGGCGCTCAGGGCTGGGGCAGAGGATTAGGGTGCGGGGGGATGAGGGGTTCATGATGTGGGGGTGCTCAGGGCTGGGGCTGAGGATTAGGGTGCGGGGGGATGAGGGGTTCATGATGTGGGGGTGCTCAGGGCTGGGGCTGAGGATTAGGGTGCGGGGGGAATGAGGGCTCTGGCTGGGGCTGAGGGTTTGGGGTTGGAGAGGCTCAGGGTAAGGGCAGCCTGCCTTGCCAGTACTGGCGGAGGGCAGGCACTAGGACCCTGTGGCAGCAGACAGCAAATCTGCTGGGAGCCCTCCGGGCAGCAGGCAGGGGAGAGGCGCTGCGTTCTGTCAGGCAGGGACGCAACACAACGCGGCGGAGGGGGGGGAACACGCGGAGGGGGGGTGGCAGGCGGGGGCTGGGACCTGCTCCAGGCAGGGTCGTGGCGGCGGGGGGAGACCTGCGGTGGCCGGGGCCGATCCAGGCAGGACCGGGGGGGGGGGCGGGAAGAGACCCAGCTCCAACTATTGCTGGAGCAGGGCGCCCAGCCCTGAATATTGCTGGGGCCCGGGTCCCACACAAATATATAACCTGCCGCCCATGCTTGTCTACATTAGGGGGTTGTACCACTGCAGCTGCATTGGTGCCTGGCCAACGAAAGCTGTAATTGGGGAAAATTCCCACTGTAGATGAGGCTCTGGGCATACTTTGACCTGCTAATGACCCTTCTACTTGTCATAATCCCTACTTCATTGCTGATCATTGAGGAAAAAAAGTCTTTGGTATTTTTATTATAAAAATATGGTGACCCTGTTCCCACTAGAACAGGAGAGATCCACTTCTGAGGAAACTCTCTAATAGCCTTGTTTGAAGGTTCTGTTTCGTGTGAACTCACCTGAGGGGTCCAAGCTAGTAGGACCTCTGAACATGCCTCATGGATAGGGCCAGACTCACAAGTTAGTACCTGAACACTTGTCTTCCCCAGTGTGTAAATCACTCTTAGGCAGAAGAGAAGTGTCTGGACACCTAGACTGAGGCAGCAGTGTGCATGTCCAGACACAGAAATATAGGCACCACTAGAACTTTTTACTGTAAAAAGTGTCCAGTGAGTTTAGGTGCCTACAGGGTTCAGCCAGAGTTTTGTGAACCATAGTGAAGCCTAAAACTGGGATTTAGGCATCTAAACCTGGGGTTTAGGCTACTAAGTACCTTTGTGAATCTCCCCTCCCCCACACACAGATATGAGACTTCTCTCTCTCCCCCATAGCAACAGGAGTCTTATCATATCCAATGTTGGTGTTAACAGTGGAGTGCCAAATCTCTCACAAAACTGCTCAGTGAAAGTTATGACCACTACAGAGGAAAGCAGTAGCGTTCAAGCCAACATTCATATATTGGCTTTATCTTCACTGCTAAAAAATAAAATAAAATAAAATAAAAGTGTTTTGCCACACGTAACTAAAAAAAGCTATGTTAGATATCCCACTGTAAAATTCTAGTGGAAAAAAGGCACCTGTATTTGTAACTGAGAGGTAAACTATGTAATATCAGCTATGAGGTGAGAGGTGTAGGGTTGACCTCACCTAGCTCCCTCAGGGTGCAAACTACAGGAACCTCAATCAGTTATTCTGCTGGAGAAAACAAACAAAAAACACACCTCTTTTGGCAGTGAAGAGAAGGCCAAAGTTTGCATTCCCAGAATGAGAGCAGAGTGTCAGAGTCTCACATGACAAAAATCAAACTAGTGTTGGCACTCGAACAATAGGATACTCTCATTTACTCTCAGCTATCCTGAACAAGAGATTTTAATGTAAACACCATGCTAGCTGGTCAAATACATGAGCTATTTGTTATAATATGGTCTACCTCCCAAATACAAACCTGCCTACCACTCTTCACTGGGTGTGGGGGGTGGGTTTCCACAGAGGCAAACAACAAGGACCTGGATGTTGTGTATCCATCAGCCAACAAAGGCAGTGTCTCAGAAGCAAGGGGTGCCTTTATTTGTGCACCAGTGTTTCCATTGCTGGCTTAGCTAAGCTTCTGCAAGTATGGGCGAAACATGAGCTCCCTGTTTGGGGAGGCAAGCCCCGCTCCTTCGGCCTGAGGCCCCAACCCTACCCTGCCCCTTCTTCCCCCTGCCCTCTCTTGCCCCAGTCAGAGGAGCCCCGGGCCCAACACCGCAGCTGGAGCCCCGGCTGAGCCACTCCCGAGCTCCAGCCCCCTGCCACGAGTCCCAGCCCACCCACCCAAGCCCCGGCCCACCCGAGCCACCTTTGGCCCACCCAGGGCCGGTGCAAGGATGTTTCGCGCCCTAGGCGAAACTTCCACCTTGCGCCCTCCCCCGTCCTCAAGCCCCCACCCTGAAGCGCCCCCTCCCCCCCCCGCCGCGGCAGCTCCCCATCCCCCCCATCCTGAGGCACCCCCACCCCGCCGGAGCTCACCCCCGCCCCGCCTCCTCCCCGAGCACGCCGTGGCTGCTTCACTTCTCCCGCCTCCCAGGCTTGTGGCGCCTAAGCTGATTGGCGCCGCAAGCCTGGGAGGCAGGAGAAGTGAAGCAGCCACGGCGTGCTCGGGGAGGAGGCGGGGCAGGGGCGAGCTCCGGCGGGGAGTTCCCCTGCGTGCCGTTCCCCCCCCCCGTACTTGCTGCAGGCAGCCCTCCCCGTGCTCCCCTGCCCCAGCTCCCTCCGCCTAAATGCCGGCGGTGACTGGGGTGGCCAAAGATCCGGCCGCCGTGGTCACTGCCGAAGAAAATGCCGCACCTCAAATCCTAGTGCCCTAGGCGACCGCCTAGGTCGCCTAAATGGTTGCACCGGCCCTGGGCCCACCGCCCTGAGCCATGGCCAGTCGAAGGAACTCCAAGCCCCCACTGCCTGGAAGAGATCTGAGCCCTGCCATGGCCCGGCCCCCAGGCCATGGCAGGGAGCCTTAGTGGAGGTTTGTGGGGGCTTAGCCTCCCCAGACTTCCATTACACATGTCCCATGTCTGCAAGCTATTTGAATTGCCAGCAGAGTCCATTTGCAAAGCACACACTGGGCCAGATTCATCTCTGTGCTGGTATCTCCTCCTAGCAGAGGTTCATTTAGTCCCCCAGCATAGGTAAGTGTAGACTTGCAATGACCCTAATTTGCACTCTTCATCAATGGCCAGAGGCTTCACATGGGTGCAGAATTCCCAGGGCACAGGTTAGCCACACCCTTTCCTTCTGCTCTGTGCTATGGTGGTCAGCTTTCTAATTTGTGAAAACTGGACCCCCATCACCACCCTCCCTTTTGCCCCCTGAGGCCCTGCTCCTGCTCCACTTCTTCCCCCCAAATCCCACCACCACTTCACCTCTTTCCTCCAGGCCCTGCCCCATGCTCACTCCTCTCCCCCTTCAACTCCAGTGTGAACAGCCCCAAGGAACTTGCAGACCCCAGCAGGCCACCTGGGAGTGCAGGTCAGAAAAGCACTGAGGCCACATGGGAGTAGCCAGGCAGCCCTGCTGGGGAGCTAGGACGGGGCCCTCCTGCATGACAGCCTCCTGCCTCTCTATGCGCTGCCTTCCCAGCAGCCCTCTTCCCGCCTGCTTGAGCTCTCCCCACCTCCAAGCTGCCTGAGAGTGCGGCTGGTGGACACGCCGGCTGGCAGGGCAGCTCACGTTTCTTCCCTCCCAGGGAATGTTCCATGCCTGCTGGGAGCCCCTAACTTTGCTTGCCATGGGCCCCTGCACTCTGTCCTCCGCCGCAGCCCTGCAAACTGTGCTCCTCAAAGGGGCTGCTGGAGCCAGTGCATGTGTGCTGCTGCGGGAGCTGCCGTTTCAGGGCTGGGCGATAGGCTGCCATTTCCCTCCCTTGCCCTGCCCGCAGTAACCAGACTTTCAGTACATTTCACTGGACACTGCCAGGGTCCCTTTTCGACTGGACTTTCCGGTCAAAACTAGACACCTGGCAACCCTACAGTCTGGGCCCACCTGCCTCCACCCTACTCCCACCCCAGCCAACCACAGACCCTATGCCACACACCATACAGGGGCTCTATCCCAGGGACTAGAGGTCCTCTGCATCGGGGTATTCCTGAGATAGTCTAGCTGGCCCAAAGGGGTTGCAAGGCCATAATGAATCAGATTCACTTGCAGGACATAAGAGCAGTTAGAGGTAGAGTTGTCAACTCTCTAATCGCACAAAACTTAATACCCTAGCCCCGCCCCTTCCCTGAGCCCCCCCGCCCCCCACTCACTACATTCCCCCTCCCTCGGTGGCTTGCTCTCCCCTACCCTTGCTGACTTTCACTTACCTGGGGCAGGGGGTTGGGGTGCGGTAGGGGGTGAGGACTAACTTGGGCTGCGGGCTCTGGGGTGGAGCCAGAAATGAGGGGTTCAGGGTGCGGGAGGGGGCTCCGGGCTGGGGCAGGGAGTTGGGGTGCATGAGACTCCAGCTGGGGTTGCGGGGTCTGGGATGGGGCTAGGGATGAGGGATTCAGGGTGTAGGAGGAAGCTCCAAGCTGGGGGTGGGGCCGAGGGATTTGGAATGTGGGGGTAACATCCCAGAGGCAGCAGATAGGTTGGAGAGATGTAGACCTGGGGAGGGGCCAGAATGATGGCCACTGGGGAAGATGAGGACGATGACGGTGAGGAGAAAGATAATGGTTAAGTATGAAAGATCACGGTAAAGTATGTAAGATAATGGTTAAGTAGGTTAAGAAAGATAAGGGTGTAAGTATGGATGTACAAATGTATCTTCTGTATTATCTCCATCTGCCTTGCTGAGTTTAAGTGTGTGTATAATCTTTGCTAAATTAGTAATATATATATATAAATAGTTCCTATGGTGTGCATGTTGCACCTGTGCACATTGGGGTTGCCAAATTTTATGATAATTTTACAATAATCTTACTGGGTCTGATCTTGGGACAAGAACCTGTGTATCCTCAAGTTACAATTATATATACCCAACTTTGGGTCAGGCTACAGCGGTGCCAGGACAGGTAGGGACTAGCCTGCCTTAGCCCTGCAGCACCACTGACAGGAATTTAACGACCCCCCAATCGGCGGTGCTGACTGGATCCACCAGGGTCCCTTTTTCAGCCAGGCGTTCCCATTGAAAACTGGATACTTAGTAAAGGTAGAAAGATGTTTTCAGCTCCTCTAACTTAATGGCAGCTCATAATCCTCATAGCTACATGCATTACTACCTGACATCTCTTGCCCCTCAATTTACCCTCGCCCACCCTCAACCTTGCCCATTACCTGAAGGTTTCAAGGGGAACAACACAGGGCCATTTACAGTAATTCTACCTTGTATATGCACTGAGGGATTCCTTGAGTCAGCAGCAGGACAGTAATGGCACCTTTAAATGATATAGTGCGTAGCTGGTCCAGAGCAAGAACAAAATATATCCTTCAGTCTGTCTGTGCACCTCCCCACTGCATTGCAATATCCACTGAGCTCTGACAGTACAGTCCATAGGACAGCAGAGGGCCAGGGTAGAGGAAGAAGAGATGAAGATGGGGGAGGGGAAGAAGGGAGCAGCTACCTCAGAATTCCAAATTCTGTACACCTGCAGAAAGTTCTAGTAGTACATTTATGTACAGTAGTAATTCCCTGAAGGACTTTAGTCCAAGATCCTTTCACAAACATTAAACTTCACAGCACCCCTGTGTGGGGATACTGAGGTACAGTACTTAGGCATGTATGTAACTTTTAGCACAGGAGTAATCCTACTGAACTCTATGAGACTACTCCTGTGCTGAAAGTTACAAGCCTGACTGAACCTGTCTAACATACTCCTATTACCAGAATATCCATTACCATAATATCTCAGCATCTCCAATCTTTAAAGTATTTATAGGCACAACCCCCCTATAAAGTAGGGTATATTTATGCCATTTTATAGATAGGGAACAAAGATGGAGAGGCTAAGTGACTGCCCCAAGGTGATCCTAGAAGTCTGTGGCAAAGTAGGGAACTGAATCTAAATTTCTGAAGTCCCAGGTTAGCTCCCTGACTACTAGATCATCTCCAATTATCGGCTGAGTAATTTGCCCAGGGTCATACAACAATCAGTGGCAAAGACAGGAACAGAACCAAGGAGAATCCCAACCTACCTGCTCAGTAACTTTTCATTTAACACAATTCAGTCTGAAGTAAATATTCTTCCCACTAATTACAAATTTACTTGCTTTGGAAAACATACTTTGTGGTACCTACTGTTTTTCATATTTTACTGTATTTCAAACAGGATTACTTGGAAGCATGTGCATTTGTGTTGGTTGTAGCTTAGTAACCATCAAAACTTCACAAAAAACTACTTTCATGTCCCCTAACTCCTCATTGAGATCTGACTGCTAACTGTCTTCTGAGGGAGGTTTTATTATGATGATCGAATGTCTATAAAACAGAAAATGAAAGTCGCCTGTATTATTTTAGGAACCTGTGTGACCCTACCAGCATAATGTAACTCTGAAATTTGTATATTTAAACAAAACAAAAACAAAAACAAACGATCTATGACACTGATAGGCAGACCCCTCTGCAGATCACTGCAGGAGTCAATGAAGCTCTGAGGGTGAAGGGATCTGGACTCCTGGACCTCTTTATAGGTTTGCCACCCCCAAACATTCAAAAATTATGAGCTGGGGCTTTAAGAAAATATCAAATAGCATGAGACGTGAATAAATTCCTGAGAGATGGCAACACTGTGACATTGCAGGATCGGAGCCTATGTAATCTTGCACTGTGATGTGATGAACAAAATATTTATTGTTTTCATAAATGTGACTTTTACATTTTAAAAAAAAATGCCTTGAGTACTTATCCTAGTGCACAGCTTCTCTTGCTGTCTGCAAATAACTAACCATTTTTTAAATTAATTATTCAGGTTAGTCATTTCCCTACCGCAAAGGGATATTTTTTCTCAAATGGCACTTAAACAAAGCAAGAAATCCTATTTCATTTGATTCACTTTGAAATGACATGCTGAAAACCACCTCAATATTATATATTCAACAAACCCAACAAAAACCTCACCCAATGGAAAATGGCAAGCAAGGCAGTGCCAGTCTCATTCACCTCCCAGTGTCATACAGAAAACTCAGCCTGGCAGTGCTATCAGCACCAGGGACATATGTCTAATTAAAAGGATTTTTTTTTAATTTAGCATACAGCTAGCTTAGCAGAATTCTAAATATAGGTACGATCGTAGATGGGTGAGCTCGGGTATAAATGGAAATGGCCAAAGGCAAAACAACTGTTAAAGTAGCAGGATTAGAACAAATCAGCATTTTATTCCTTTTCTATTAAGGAAACTTCTCTGCAGATAAATCACTGATTAAACAATGAAGGTATTAGATTAGACTGCATAATTAATGGGAAAGTGAAATGCACCCAACAACAGCCTGATATCCCTGTGCACTTTGGGAAACATTCTGCTGGCTTAAATGCAGATGAATGAATGGCTGGGCAGATGTGTCGATGGGAGGGCTTTGACTTCCTTGGCCATGGTTTGGGAATGAAAGAGAGGTCCACCTGATCAAGAAGTGGAGATGCATCTTCGCATACTGACTTGCCAACCTAGTGAGGAGGGCTTTAAACTAAGTTCAAAGCAGGCAGGTGACTAAATCACAGAAGTAAGCATAAAGAAGGTGAACTTAACAGAGGGATAGATGTTGGTGGAGGAGCAGTGGAATCATAGCGTCATAGAAGCAATAAGAGGGAAAAATCACTGGGGGAATCTGCTCCACAACTTAGATGTCAATACACAAATGCAAAGAGTACGGGGAATAAAAAGGAAGTATTAGTAGATACGCTCAATTATGACAATTGACACTTATCCCCCCTGAGTCTCTGTGAAGCCATGACTGAAATATTGGTAGAGAGGAATATAGCTTGTGCAGGAAGGATAGGCAGAGTAAGAAGGGGGGAGATGTTGCAGAAGGAATATATACAGTACACGTGTTCTGAAGTGCAGAAGGAGGCAGGAGGCAGACCAGTTCAAAGTCCCTGGGTAAAGATAAAACGGGGAAAACTATAGGATGAAGCCATGGCAGGGGTCTATTCTAGACTACCAAATCAGGAAGAGGAGGTGGATAAAGCATTTTGAGAAAAAATAACAAAAATATCCAAAACACAAGACTGGTAATAATGGGGGACTCTAACTATACAGATATCTGTTGGAAAAGTAGAGTGGCAAAATATAAGTTCTTGGAATGTGCTGCTGAAACAAAAAGTTGTCTCCAAGTGGAGAAAGTAGCAGGGGACTCAGCCATTTTAGACTTGATTCTGACCAACAGAGAGGAATGGGTTATAAAGGTGAAGGTGGAAGGCAGTTTAGGTTGAAGTCATCATAAAATTATAGAGTTCGTGATTCTAAGGAAAGGAAGGCGTGAGAGCAGCAGAATATAGACAATGGACTTAAAAAGCAGAGTTTAACAAACGCAGAGAACCGGTAAGGAAGGAAATCTAAGAGAGTTGCAGAACAGCTGGCAGCTTCTCAAGAAGACAATATTAAAGGCACAACTGCAAACTATTCCAATGTGAAGGTAAGAAATAGTAAGAAGCCAATATGGCTCCATCAGGAACTCTTTAATGACCTGGAAAATCAGAAAGGTATCCTACAAAAAGTGGGAACATGGATGAATTGCTAAGGAGGAGTACAAAAGAATAGTTGTATGCAGTGTTGTTGTAGCCATGTTGGTCCCAGGATATTAGAGAGACAAAGTGAACCAACTTTCGTGGTGAGAGAGAGAAACTTTTGAGTTTGCACGGAGCTCTTCTTTCAGGTCTGGAAAATGTACTCAGAGTGTCACAGCTAAATACAAGGTGGAACAGGTAGTTGAGCATATATTTCAAAGCCTCGTTCAAGGTGAAGTGGCCCATTAACATCCCTGTAGTCATAGGACAAAAAGTGGGGTCAACTGGTTACAGGTTGTTGTAATAAGCCACCTTGTCTCTCTAATATCCTGGGACGAACAGGGGACCATGATTTTTAGTTTCTAGCAAAGTTATGAATTTAAGCTCCCAGGCTCATCTTTTGAAAGTGTCGTGAGGATGACGACTGATAGGCCAGATATAAAGTAATCACTTTGTGAAAAAGTGTTCACCCACAGGTGATAGGGTGTTTTTGTCTTTTACCACTCCCCTGTGTGAATTAATTCGAGAGCAGAGTAATTGTCTAGTTTCACCCACATAGTATTTATTGGGGCATTTAATGGTGTACTGCATCGAGAGCGCATGTTGTAATAAGCATGTGTGGGACCCATAAATCTTGAAAGGTGTGTTACGAGAGTTGTTAATCATAGTAGCGGTGGAGATATGTCTGCAGGTTTTGCATCTGTTGTTCTGGTAGGGTCTGGTGCTGCTCTGAGTTGGTGCTAGGAGTTGTTATAAAGAGTACGGTGATCAATTGTTCTCCTTGCCTTACCTTCTGTGGATATGAAGTAATGGGCTTAATCTGCAGAAAAGGAGGCATAGGTTAGATATTAGGAAAAGCTTTCTAACTACAAGGATAGGCTTCCAAGGGAGGTTGTGGAATCCCCATCACTGGAAGTTTTTAAGAATAGGTTAGAGAAATATCTGTCAAGGATGATCTAAGTATACATAGTCCTGCCTTAGTGCAGGGAGCTGGATTAGATGACCTCTTGAGGTCCCTTCCAGCCCTACCTTTCTACGAGTCTATTAACCTAGCAGCTATGCCAGAGCCACCAAATTCCTAATTAACAGCTGTGTCTGGGTCTTGATGACACATGAAGAGTACACGACTAAAATCTTGGCTGCAGTACTGAAGTGGTAAATCTCATGAAACAAGTGTGTCTGAGGGGTACTTTGTACAGGAAAAATGATCTAAATTACCAGTGAAATATATTTGTCTTTAACTGTAAGAGGTCTTGTCTATTACGCCTGCTTGTCTATTAGGCGTAGAAGTGTGTAGAAAGTGATGATGGAGCAGTTTACAGAATGGAAGACACAGACTGCTCTCTCCCCTTGGAATTTTATTAACTTTCTTTCTTTGTTGTTTTTCTTTCTTAATCTGAAATAAAAGCCCCCCATACATGATACACATTTTGCTCCTTGTAGGGGGCTAATATTTCATGTGTATCTGATAGTGACCTGCATTGCCAGGACACTGGACTAGGTAATCTAATAGATTGTTTTCATCCCAATCATTTTGAGACGAGAAAGATAGCTATATGGTTAAAGCAGTAGACTTGAACTTTGGAGAGGTGGGTTCAGTTCCCTACCCTGTCCTAAATTTTCTACCTAATCTTAGGCAAATCACACTGCAGCTTTTCCCCCTGCCCCTCCCATCTGTAAAATGGGGACAATTTATTTCCTTTTCTCTATATTTGGATAGTACATAGGACAATGGCTATAAAAGTAAGCTATCAAACAGGTAGCTTAAGTCTATTAATATGTGCACAGCATCTAGCACAGACTATGATTAGGGCTCCTATTCACTATGGTAATACAAGTAATAAGTTAGCACCTCTTGGGGGGCAGGGTGTCTGTGCTAAGTGAGCAAACCTCTTCAAAAGGCATTCTCAGGTCAAGAAAATGTTTAATCCTTAGTTTCAAAATATGCAATGTCCTACAATCTAAGCCGCACATTTTTAAACATAGAGATACCCAAATAAATCAACATTTGCATTTGTGTTTGAGCCTGTGTAGGGGATCCAATGTCTTAGAGCATTGGGAACCTGATATGTTTACTAAAGAATCCCACATAAGCCCTGAAAAAAGTAGACATTCTGCAGTGCCTGCAGAATGTGTGCAATTGAAAGATATGAGCGACTGCAGTATCTTTAAATAGGTGCTTCTCAACTTCTGAAATGCCTGAGCAGCAGAGCTTCCATAACTGAATTATACATGTATTTCATTATATGTGAACACACTTTAAAATGGAATAAGATTGGGGGAGGGGGAGAAATAGATTGCAAGGGGAAGTTTTTTCCAATCAGGAGGAAAAGCAGAGGGTGTCACCCAACCACTGAAAGGCTAAAGATTTGCCATTCAACAAATTTCTAATTCTTGTCATGCCTATATGCTCCCTTAACTATAGCAGTAAAAATGAATGCTGCTCGCTTTTGTTGTGGTGGAGGGTTTTCTTCCCTTCCTCATGCTCTAGGGGCCTGGCAATACCTATATCATAAAGCAAAGAGTCTTGTGGTACCTTATAGACTAACAGACGTATTGGAGCATGAGCTTTTGTGGGTGAATACCCACTTCGTCAGATCACGAAAGCTTATGCTCCAATACGTCTGTTAGTCTATAAGATGCCACAGGACTCTGTTGCTTTTTACAGATCCATACTAACATGGCTACCCCTCTGATACTATATAATAGAGATAAATACCACTCCAGGGATGGACAGCATACATGGTGAATCAGGAAGGGGTCTGAAGTCTTTACATAATCACCAGATAGGGTTTCAGGGCTTAAATATATACATTTTATACACTTTGCTCTGATTTTAGTTCTGCTATGGAAAGAATTTAGTTTAAATGGCATTTCCATCACAGCAAATGTGCTATTACTATCTGGAGCCCATAGTTAATTAATGGCCATTATCTATGACCT
This sequence comes from Mauremys mutica, assembly GCF_020497125.1. Lineage (NCBI taxonomy): Eukaryota > Metazoa > Chordata > Testudines > Geoemydidae > Mauremys > Mauremys mutica. Next base: position 125,373,690 of record NC_059073.1, on the reverse strand, counting down.
TTCCATTTACTTTACGGTGAAAATTCCAAAGTTCAAACACTATGTCTTTCTAAATTAGACTCTCACCCTCATTGCTGGGGCCAAGGAAGGCAGCATAAGTTAGACTCCATAGCAGCTTCTCTTCTTCGGGTGGCAGAGTGGGAAAGCAGGAAGCACACATATTGTCTTAAATTCACATTGGCTCTGATATTTTCAGCCGGGCACAATTTATAGACAACTTGCACTGCCAAATCGAAAGAAATTGGTTGACAGCCTACATATTGACTTTTAAGGAAGGCAACACCTGATCCAGTCTCCAAAGTCATTCACAAGCACAGTTTAGATCAGCATTTCATTACAACTGTCAGATTTATAGTGAGTAACAACTAGGAAATCTTGTTATGTATTTCAGCAGGATTGCAGCTAAGCTTTGATTAATATTTAGGTATCCACATTTGCAGAAGCAACATTTTTTATTTGCTTTTAAAATGCTTTTGATATTATAGCCCAGAATTTATAGAGGAGGTATTTTTCTACAAGAATTTATAGAGGAGGTATTTTTCTACAAGATGCTTCCCCCCACTTTAATAATTTATGTTTTGTCTTGGTTTCTGCCAGATGAAAGATTTTTTACATAACTTTGTGAAAATTCTAAAGCAATTTTTATGTACACTGATCAAAGTTGGACTGTTGGAATGATGCAATTAGCTGTTCATTAAAAGTCATAGGCCTGATGCATTCCCATTGATTTGACTAACCTGATATTTTGTGCATTATAAAATTAAAAATACTTGTAAGTCACATAATATCATCTAGCAATTTACAATATTCTTCAAGTTAACATTGTACTTGAACATGTTCCATGTAGGTCTAGCACATATGTACTATGCGGCTCTATGTATGGAATAAGACATGCATCTAAGGCAGTTTCATGGCATTTGTGGAATTTAAATAATTTGTGTTGGAGTCCGGCACCTTCTGCTCTTTCTGCTGCTGCTCCTTGCCTTTCAGTTTGGTTATGCTTTCCACAAGGTTTCAAACAATAACATGAGCTTTCTAATCTCTTACCATCAGACTTCTGGGCTTGTTCTCTCTTTCAATTACTTCTATAAAACAATCCAAGTTTGAAAAAATCATTCCTACCATTTTTTAGTTAGAATTTTGCCTGCACAACATTTCTGATTGATACTTCTGAGCAGGGAAGGGTGGTTATTTTAATGTGCACATCCAGAACAAGTCAATTGATTTTGATTAGAATTTCCCTCCCACCACTCAAAAAAAGAAAAAAAATGGCCTATAGACCAAGACCAATGTGGAAAAAATTAACAAAGTAGGTTGCTTGAGAAAGTTATGAGCCTCTGAAGAAGAAAAGTTAGAATGGGAGTTGGAACTACTATGCCTCTTCCTCATTCACATAGGAAGCAATTTAGGGAAGTCCCATGGCATGTGTTGTACTGGAAGTCAGATAAGATGACCACAGCAGTCCTTCTTGGTTTTATAATGTATTAATCTTATATTGCATTGACTAACAAAAGTTATTCATTTCCACAACCCCCTGTGCAGTAGGCAAGTATTATTGACCCTGTTTCACAGCTGGGGAAACTAAGGCAGAAAACTTAAATGGCTTACCCAAGGTAATCAATGTCAGAATGAGGATGGGAATGTTCGAGCCCTTTGCTCTCAATCCCATGCTTAGAGCACTAGATAATGTTACATCTCTTGACACTTGAGCAGCCCCCCAGCAACATACACAGTCTCCCCTGGCTGCTCAGTGGAAGAGCCACAGCTGAGTTGTAAGCCGTTGGTTGGTGGCCATGGAGGAGCTTGCAATATTTCTAAGTCCAGTAATAGGAGCCCAGGCTGCACTCACTCACTCATACAACTGGGAATTGCTCTGAGGTCCCTCCAGATGCTGAGGGACATGTAGCCATGGGTCTTACAAATTTTAGGGGCCTGTCCTGATTATCCATGAGTGAGGGGACTCAAAGTGGGTGACTAGGCTGTGATTTTAGGAAGAACCACAACTGCAAATCTTCAACTTTCCAGATAGCCTCAAAAATGTGAAATGACCTTTCTCCACAAAAGGAAAAGCTATCAATTTTCTTTTTGAAATGGACACTGAGGTTAGCTTGTGACATGTTCAGAGTCCCAAAATTCAAGTGGGGCCCAGCTCTGTGGACATTTTGGTTTCCAAAGGCCATTTCTACTTGTGATAGATAACAAAGAAAGGCCTAATTGTATGCAGGGGAAAACACAATTAATGGATTTCAGCAGTATATATTTTACACTTTTATTACATAAAGAACAAAACTCTTGTTTCTCTATAGAGTAGTACAAACCAATTTGAATTAATCAAGACTTGAGTCTCTTCTCTGACCAACTTGTGCATGGACCACTTCCTAATGTTAATGGAATTATACATATATGCAGTGAGAGAGAGAGTCTTGATAGCTGAGATGTTGGGACAGATCCTCAGCTGGTGTAAATTGCTATCACTCCTTTGATGTAAATCAACATTACCCTCTTGACAGCAGATGAGGCTCCAGCCCTTTACCTGGAGATGAAAGCATGGTCTAGTAGAGAGAGCACTGTCCTAACCTCAGACACGTGAGTTCTACTCCCTGCTCTGCCATTGGCCTGCTAGGTGACCTGGAGCCAGTCCACTTCCTCTCTTGGTGCCTCAATTTTTCCCATCTGTAAAATGAAGATAATGATCCTGACCTCCTTTGTAACATGTTATGAGAGCCTCATGAAAAGCACTAACTACAAGCTAGTTATCTTCACTACCTCTATTGGAGGTCCACAAAGTAGGATCTAAAAAGGTCTTGAAAGATTAACCTTCTTAATGAAAGAACGGGCTTTCTTTGTTGCAGTTCTTATCTCCTTTGCCTTACTGTCTACATCTGATGAATTTTCTAAGTGCTCTCCGTGTAATGGCCTTTGCATCCAGGAACTTGAAGATGCTTTTTTTACATCTTAAAGTGCTATGCATTACTGCTCAAATGGCAGATGGAATATAAACAAACAAAAAAACCCAAACCACAATGAAAATAGTGCTATTTATCTGGAAGCTATCACTAAAGTGCAGAAAAGCATGTTACTGCCAGACCACACACAGCAAAATGCAGAGATTATAAAGAGAGTTAAGTGGCCACCTATGAATATGAATCATATCTTGATGGAAATAAAGCAGAGGGAGCTTCATGCTGGGAAATATTCCAATGTATGAGTCCAATGTAGTCATTCCATATGATAAAGGAGATGCCAGATAGTAATTCATAAGGCTCTTCAGTTCTGAAAGCCTTAAATACTGAGCCAGAAAAGGCTTCTTGTTAAGAGTCTTACAAGTCTTACTCAGGCAAAATAAAATGGAGTTTTGCCCAAGTAAAGAGTTCAGGATGCAGCCATAAGAAGGAAATATTGCTCACTCCTCGGGAACAGAGGGCCTTAGATACAGAGGAGCCAGTGCAATTCAGTGGTATGAATAGCACAGGATTTCTGGAACTTGTGCAAGGAGTTAGCTCCTCTGCTGTATACTTCACCATAGAGAAGGTTAGGAAGGAGACGTGGAGGGAAAGAAGATATTGCCTCCACTGACCCAAGTCCAAGTATGCAAGCTGGTGAAGAGAGGATGATTTACACATGAAGCAATAACACATTGAGAGAGAGAGAGAGAGAGAGAATGTGTGTGTATGCTCCTACCTTCTAGCACCACAGAAATTGCTCTGAGTCCACTGGTTGTGTATCCTCCCCATGCTACTTATTTACATTCCCTCCACCAACCTCATGCAGCAATACTGTGTTTTCAGCCCTTTGCCTAGGGCCTGTGAGGAGCAGAGGTCTCCCTTCTCCAAGATCTGAGAGACTGGGCTCAAATATCCCTGTTTCTCTCTCCCCTCACTTCCTTCCTGTGCCCTCCTTATCAGTCTTGAGTTGGCTCTTTAGTTCACCCTCCACATGCACACACCTGATTAGATAATTAACTTCAATTCCCCCTTAGAAGGCTAATTGAGATAATGGATTGATGTCTGAGGGATCAGAGTGGAGCCTCACCTTTGAGCTGCCAACACTCTGGGCAAGTCTACAATACAAAATTAAGTAGACCTAAGTTACATAGGTGTACAGCCAGCACAGTAATTGAATCGGTTTTACACATCCACACTACGCTTCTTGTGTCAGCCGTGCGCATCCTCACCAGGAGTGCTTGCACTGATTTAAATGCCAGTGTGGGGCATTTTGGGGATGGTTTCTGAAAGACAGTAACAGGCAACATAAGCAATGCAGTGTCTACACGGACACAGCATCAAACTTACTACTTAAGCACTATGCCTCTCACAGAGGTGGAGTTATTAAGTCAGTGTAGCGGGTGACTTACATGGGTGGGTGCTACTTTTAATGTTGATGCTTACAGAGTTAGGTCAACATACATCAGTCTAACTCTGTAGTGTAGGCCAGGCTTCTGTCTCACATCTCTCCCCCCTGACTAACTGTGAGGCTGTTCCTTCCCCACGCCCTCCCTTCTTAAAGGGGACATTAGACTCCTTGTGCTCACACTTGCCTTACAGGGTGGTTGTCCATCGTCCACCCACAGAAGTCACATTTCATGGGTGGGAGACATCCCCATAACTCTTTCTTTCTGGTGAAAAGGGGACCTGGGACTCTCTGGCTCTTGTCACCCCAACACTTTTCCCCTAAGCCTTGTTCTGAATTACTATTTCCTCCACTCCCTGTTCCTAGGGAGGTTCCATTTTCCTCCTGGCTTTTTCCTTTGGTCTAGGATTTTCTGATTCTTTTATTTCATGCCCCATTTCCTCATTGCCTTTTGACACAGTTTTCTGCCACAGGGGACCCCGGTTTTCCTCTTACAAAGGAAGTGGCTCTAGTCTGTCCTACCAATGACTGGATGAGGTAGCCTATCGACTACTCCTACCCACTTCCATTTGAACTTCCCCTGTACCTCTATGGATATCTCAGCCATTGAGCTGAATCTCCTTTCTCCATGAATACACTCCAGCTCTAACCTGGCAGCATCCACTGAGGCTTCACCAAATCCTTCCAGATCAACAAGCATCCCAAGGCAGTATCCACTTGTCTCCTCTGGACCCTCCACCCCACTTTTACAAGGATGGTGGACATTTTCTTGTTCTGCCCTTCCCCTTTAGTCACAATCCACCTGCAGAATTCTGTGAACCCACATTCCATGACAGGACAGTCTTGCTTTATCTGCCCCAGATGCCCACATTGGTAGCAAACCACTCCCCAGTTCCCTGAAAGAGTTCCACTCATTTCCTCTTCCCTCTCCCACCTCCTATTGCCCATGCTGCAATCAAGGTACCTTTCCTTTTTCACCAAGTCCATTCCCTGAAATGGCTGGACTTCTTTCTTGGGAAAGTTCACTTCCACAAAATTTCCAGCAAGTTTAACCACTGCCTCCAGGGTCATTGGCTAATGCCTCCAGACCCAAATGTGCATTTTTGGGGAGGCTCTGGAGAAATGGTCCCAATAATATGCCATCTGTTATTTCCCCCACACTTTGGGTGCCTAGCCTTAGCCAGTGAGTAGCCCAGTCAGGTAATTTTTGTGTAAGTGCTGTGGGCCATACCTCTCCAGTCCATCAAGTGACTGAAAATTTCTGACTAAATTTTTCCTTTGAGAAACGTACTCACTCCAAGATGAACGCCTCTACCACATTCTAGTCCTGGACCTGATCCTCACTTAGGGCCAGATAGGCCACCTGTGCTACCCCTGACAAATAAGGTTCCACTTGGATGGTACACATCCCAGACCTTACCCCATCTGGTTCCGATTGGTACCCTCTAAAGGGTCACTAAAAATGCATCAGGGTCTTCTGCTGGACCCAGCTTGCACTGACTAACCCCCAGGGTCCTTCCACTGTTCTCCATTATGGGACCCACCAGATTCTGTACCAGTTGCTGCTGCACCTGCAGCTGTTCCTTTATGAATTCTTGTAGACTCTTCTGCTGTTCACCCTGCCACACAAGGAATGACCGTCTTTCCACATGATGGGACTACTGGAACAATTGCGTGGTCTTTTGCATTTCCTTTTGTTGTTCTACTAACCATTGCAGAGTCTGCTACATTGCCTGGACCCCAAATATTCACACCCACTCCACCCCATCTGGTTCTCTGTCACCTCTGATGGGGGAAATCAATCCCAGAAAATCCCCATGTAACAGGGCAGCACTGTGCCCCTGCTCGCTTTTGTCACAGAAATCTGCTCAGACTCTGCCAGTCGGATAGCAATGTTGTATAGTTTATTTATGTTATCTCCACCCATACCTTTATTCACAATGTCCCAAGGAGCAGAGCTCTCCCTTCCCTGAGGGCCATCAGTCTAGGCTCAGCTAGCCCTGTTACTTTCCTCACCTCATTTCCTTCCTGTGCCCTTCTTATCAGTCTTGAGCTAATGGGCTAATTGGCTCTTTAGCTCACCCAGCCCTAGCCCCACCTGATTAGATAATTAACTTCAATCATCCTTATTTGAGGGGGGAACTGATTGGTGTCAGAGTGATCAGAGTACAGGCTCATGTGTCAACTCCCAGCACTCTGTCACAGTTTGTGTATAAAATAAAATTAAGCCCTTTTAAATGGATATATTTGAGAACCCAAACCACAGCATCCACACTGCTATTTTTAGTACACTATCTTGAGCCAAGCTAGCACAAGTCTGACTATTTGACCTGGGAGGCTCTTTCCCAGCAGCAGAGTAGACTTACCCTTAATGACCTTGGGCAAGTGTAGCGAGGCACATGCTGGGCCTCTGTTTTCAGCCCCTGTTGCCCTCTCCAATCAGTCAGGAACATCTCAGCTCGATGCAACACCCGTGTTCTTTATTTACAGTTGTTTTCCCACTACCACTTTCCATCTATGTACAGGTTTTTCAACCAACTTTGCCAAGAGCAGGCCTGGCCAGCAGCAGACCAGAGGGCTCCCTCAGTGCGGTGCCTGCCCTGCCCTGCCTTGCCTTGCCTTTTCTTCCTCCTCCTCGCTAGCTTCCTCCCACCTTTATAGCCCCTGGCTAAGAGGCTGGCAGGTGCTGCCAATTACCAGGCAGGCACAGGGCTATCCAACCAGCCCCAATCAAGGGGAGTGGATTGGAGCTGGAGTGGCAGGGGCTGATTAAGTGCTTCTCACTCATCAACACCCTGTCACAGCCAGTCACTTATACTCTCTGCACTTCAACTGATGGGGCAAGATGGGGATAATAGCGCCCTACCTCAAATGGGTGCTGTGAGAATAAATCTCTTTCAAAGGATTGTAAGACGCTCAAATAAGTATGTTCTTAGGATGGATAGATGGCAGCATTAAGTTAGGTGCTCCCCAGTCCTGCAGTTTTGTGAGTACTGGCTGAAAAGGGGACTCACTGACAGTTCAGCTCCATCTAGTCTACACGGCCAGGGAGCCAGGACTCAGTGTCTATACCAATCTGCTTGATGTTCTGAAATGTGCTGATTGGTTTGGGGAAGTACACGTAAACTTTTCAAGTTTGTGTTTTTAACTACATTGGGTAGCAACTGAAGTACTATGGATTTTTTTTCTGTTGAGTAATGGCAATGTATGTGAATAGGAAATGAAATTTTACAATCTAGTCATTTTTTATGTTGTCTGTGTATATTTTTTCCCAAATATTAGCATGCAATATTAAGATGGAATGGGCAGTACTGTATTAGTCATGTGGGGGTGATGGTAAGTGATCAAAGTGCATATTAAATTTCAGGTGGATCATATGGAATGGAAGAGAGAGCTAAGGAAAGTAAAACCTTGGGCCTGTAAGGAGAAGCTAGCTTCATTCTTATCTACAAAGCAGCTACTACCGCTGTGTAGTCAGAATTTGAAATTGCTTGTGCAATTAACCTCAAACTTTCAACAAAAATTTTTCCTTAGGGCTACACATAAAAAAGTTTATACATAATGGAGCTTCCACCCCCACCTCTCCTAGAATATCATATGGGAGGTAATTATTCGGTTTATAATGGAAAATGTCTTACAATAAATATAGACTCTCTGCTGTGACTCCATAATATTTTTAAAAGATTTTCTCCATTGAATTAGCCATTAAACAGCAGCAATCCATATTTTTTCTGTCCCCCCACATGTTTTTTGTAAATTGTTCATGTTCCACAATAGCTAATCAGCAGCATGCATGTTATATAAGCCTATCCACAATAAGCTTTTTTTACACTGCAGTTTTCTGAAGTCATTAAAGACTCAATATGTATTTTATTATTAATATTGAATTTATTTCTATCCTATGTAGAAGTTAAGTAATAGTAGTAATAAATAGTAATTATGCCCTACATTTATATGGCATTATTAATCTCAAACAATCTCAATATGCTTTGTATCATAGCCAAACCACATTCAAACCAATAAGAATCTTTCCATTGACTTAGGTGGACTTTGGATCAGGGTCTGTGATAAATGAGGGGGGTGGAGGCAGCTCCCTTTTATGGACCCAGCCAGCCAGTTAGATATGAAATCCCTCTTAGTAGCTGTACTTGCTTTACCTGTAAAGGGTTAAAAGTCCCACTGTGATGCATAGATAAAAGGAAGTGAGTGGGCACCTGGCCAAAAGAGCCAATGGGAACTTTTAAAAATTGATATAAGACTCCCCTTTTGTCTGTCTGTTGTTGTTCTCAGGGAGAAGCAAACACAGCGCAACTACGCTGTAAAAAGCTTGGAGCCAGGTATGAAAAATCGTTGGTATCATACGTAGAAACTACTCATTTGAAACCCCAGATATGTAGGTAGATCAGGAAATGTCTAGGAAGACACAATCAGGTTTATGTACTTTTATTTCTTTATGGCTTGTTGACTCCTCTGTGCTAACCCCAAATGCTTTTGTTTTGCTTGTAACCTTTAAGCTGGACCTCAGGAAAGTTATTCTTCATGATTAATCCTTGTAAGTGTTTTTCTTTTTTTAATCTAGCAATAGTCTGAGTTTCCAGATGTATTTTCTTTCTTTTTGTTTTTAATAAATTTACCTTTTTTTAAGAACAGGATTGGGGTTTTGTGTCCTAAGAGGTTTGTGTAAATGTTGTTTAATTCGCTGGTGACAACAGCTGGTTTCCTTTGTTTTTCTTTCTCAGCTCTTCCCTGGAATGGGAGAGTGGAGGGGGAAGGGCTTGAGGGTACCCCACAGGAAGGAATTCCCAAGTGCACCTTCCTGGGTTCTCAAGGGGTTTTGCACTTGGGTGGTGGCAGCATCTACCCATCCAAGGTCATAGAGAAGCTGTAACCTTGGGAGTTTAATACCAGCTTGGAGTGGTCAGTATTAATTTTTAGAGTCCTTGCGGGCCCCCGCCTTCTGCACTTGAAGTGCCAGAATGGGGAATCAGCTTGATAGGGCCATTGTCAGGATTCCTCACCCATCACTGAAATTCAGACATCTCTGAGATGGAAAACAACAGCCCTAACACCCAGTTTTATGGTAGGGATGAGAAAAAAATAGCTTCTCTAATTGAATCTACAAGGCACAATTTAGTCAGGTTGGTGTCATACAGTATACACAATATGAATTTCTATTTTCTGGAAAAAGGAGAAACTAGAACTGGAGACTGTGTGTGTGTATATATATATTAATACAAAAAAACCTGTGTTCAAGGATCATGATTAAGGGCTTGTCTACACATAAACCGCTCTAGCGGCACCACTGCAGCTGCACTGCTGTAGCACTTCAGTGAAGATGCTACCTACGCCCACAGGAGGGCTTCTCCTGCTGTCTGCACCGGGTGCCAGGGGATAGGTTGGTTTAACCGTGTCACTCAGGGGTGTGGATTTTTCATACCCCTGAGCGGTACATGTATACAGACCTAATTTCCTAGTGAAGACCAGGCCATAGGTTGCAGTCAAGCCCTCCAAAGTTAGGAAATGCCAGATTTAAGGTTCCTGTACAACCTTTAATTCATCCCCCTTGTACGTATGCATTCTGATATTACTTTAATTATTCTGATAGTTTTAATTACAGGATCCGCTGCTACTTTTAACACAGGATCCCTGTCACATTCAGTGCACAGAACAGAACTGCTCTGAGTAGGAATCAGGGTTATGCAGTGAAAGAGACTGTCTATAGAGCTACTGCGTCAACTGTTATAGAAGTTGGAAGGCTTATAGTGAGTGAGTCAGGGCTTTGCAGAAAGAGAAATCATATGTGGCAACCTGTGTGGAGTTTGGCAGGAGGCGCACAGGTTGTAGGAGAGAAGAGTTTGGAGGAGGCACCAGGAAGTCAGTCTGTATGCACATATCTAGAATGATAACTGCAGTTGCATATTTCTGTAAATAGTTCTCTTCATAAACAGCCAGTTTAGTTTTACAAGCATGGAGTCATTTTGTGTGATTACCTAGCATGCAGCACATGAGACAGAATGGTCCCATAGTTAAAGCAATTGAACTGAGTGGTGAACAGAGGAGAGGAGCAGCCAACAGAGGGGGTTTGCCTGGGAACCGTCCGAGAGGAGCTACAGTGACAGCTGCATTAGGGGGCTGTGTTGTGAGCTGGTGGGGTGAATATCTGAGTGTCCATCTGCTGTGAACATTTGTTTAATTGGTGCTAGTTGCAGGAACTCTTTGACTGTTTGTTTGAAAAGTGTGAATTGAGAGTGCTTTGTTCCAGGTGGACTTTGGTGGACTTTGATCGGAGGGAAGGCTTTGAGCTGGGGCAACTGCTTCAAACCAGCAGCCTTATAAAAAGGCAGCCAGTTGCAAATCAATTGAGCGGCCAACAGAGGAAGTTCGTCTGGGTGGAGTTTCTACAGAGGTTTTTCTTTTTTTCTTTCTTTTTTTTTTGGGGGGGTGGGGGGCAGGGTTGTTTTTTTGTTTTTTGTTTTTTTGTCTTTCAGGCTTCTCTGAGCAGTAAATACAAAATCTGAAGAGGCTCTTAGAAGGAAGACAATATGGATAGTGAGAGATCAGCTGTTGAGACCTGTACAGGTTGTGCCATGTTTGTCTTTCTCCAAGAGGATAAGAAGCGACTTCATCTATCTGAAGTGCAAGCTGGTCTCAATATTGGAAGAGAAGGTTAAAGAACTAGAGACCCAAGTATCAACTCTGTATTGCATCAGAGAAAATGAAGACTTTCTGAATAGAAGTTAGTGTTTGGTACTGCAGGCACAGCATGCTGAAGAATCAGAGAGGGCAGTGCAGAATGTGGAAGAATTTGGCAGCATGTGACCTCCAGAAGGAGAAAGAGGAGAACCCATGTACCCCCAATGCAGATAGAGGTAAGAAACCATTTGCAGGCTCTCTGCATAGGTACTATGACAGAGAATGGTATGGAAGAGTCATTTGAGGGAAGGGATCAGAAGGAGACCCCATTGACCGGAATACATTGGGATACATTGTCCTAGGGATGGGGGGTTCTATGACCACCACTCCCAAGAGGAGGAGACTGGTGGTGGTGGTCGGGAACTCCTTCCCAGGGGGGACAGAGTCATCCATCTGCCATCCAGACTGGGAAACTCGAGAAGTGTGCTGCTTGCCTGGGGTTAGAATTCAGGATGTGATGGCCTCTCTGCCGAGACTAATCAAGCCCTCAGGCCGCTACCCCTTCCTACTTCTCCATGTGGGCACCAATGATGCTGCCAAGAATGCCCTTGAGTGGGTCACTGCAGACTATGTGGCTCTGGGAAGAAGGATAAAGGAGTTTGAGGTGCCAGTCGTGTTCTTGTCCATCCTCCCTGTTGAAGGAAAAGGCCCAGGTAGGCACTATCGAATTGTGGAAGTAAATGCGTGGCTATGCAGGTGGTGTCGGAGAGAAGGCTTTAGATTGTTTGACTATGAGATGTTGTTCCAGGAAGAAGGATTGCTAGGAAGATATGGGATCCACCTAATGAAGAGAGGGAAGAGCGTCTTCGCAGGCAGGCTTGCTAACCTAGTGGGGAGGACTTTAAACTAGGTGCACCAGGGGATGGAGACCTAAGCCCTGAGGTAAGTGGGGAAGTGGGATACCAGGAGGAAATACAAGGAGGCGGGTGCAACAGGGGAGGCTTCCTGATTCACACTGAGAAAGTAGGGCAATCAGCTAGTTATTTTAGGTGCCTGTCCACGAATGCAAGAAGCCTGGTAAACAAGCAGGAAGAATTGAGAGTCCTGGCACAGTCAAACTATGATGTGATTGAAATAACAGACTTGGTGGGGTAACTCACATGACTGAAGCATTGTTATGGATGTGTATAAACTGTTCAGGAAGAACAGGCAGGGGAGAAAAGGTGGAGGAGTTGCACTGTATTTAAGGGAGCAGTATGATTACTCAGAGCTCCAGAATGAAACTGGAGAAAAGCCTGTTGAGAGTCTTTGGATTAAGTTTAGAGGTGAGAGCAACAAGAGTGATGTCGTGGTGGGCATCTGTTATAGACCATCAGACCAGGAGGAGGAAGTAGACAAGGCTTTCTTTGGACATCTGATAGAAGTTTCCAGATCACAGGCCCTGGTTCTCATGGGGGACTTCAATCACCCTGACATCTGCTGGGAGAGCAATACAGCAGTGCACAGACAATCCAGGAAGTTTTTGGAAGCGTTGTGGACAACTTCCTGGTGCAAGCGCTGGAGGAACCAAGTAGGGGCCGTGCTCTTCTTGACCTACTGCTCACAAACAGGAAGAACTGGTAGGGGAAGTAGAAGTGGGTGGCAACCTGGGCAGCAGTGATCGTGAGATGGTCGAGTTCAGGATCCTGACTAAAGGAAGAAAGGAGAGTAACAGAATATGGATCCTGGACTTCAGAAAAGCAGACTTTGACTCCCTCAGGAAACTGATGGGCATGATCCACTGGGAGGCTAATAAGAGGGGGGAAAGGAGTCTAGGAGAGCTGGCTGTATTTTAAAGAAGCTTTATTGAGGGTACAGGAACAAACCATCCCGATGTGCAGAAAGAATAGGAAATATGTCAGGCGAACAGCTTGGCTTAACAGAGAAATTTTCAGTGAGCTTAAACACAAAAAGGAAGCTTACAAAAAGTGTAAACTTGGACAGATGACTAGGGAGGAGTGTAAAAATATTACTCGAGCATGCCGGGGTGTAATCAGGAAGGCCAAAGCACAATTGGAGTTGCAGCTAACAAGAGATATCAAGGGTAACAAGAAGGGTTTCTATAGGTATGTTAGCAACAAGAAGAGGGTCAGGGAAAGTGTGGGACCCTTACTGAATGGGGGAGGAAACCTAGTGATGGATGATGTGGAAAAAGCTAAAGTACTCAATGCTTTTTTTGCCTCGGTCTTCAAAGACAAGGTCAGCTCCCAGACCACTGCACTGGGCAGCACAGTATGGGAGGAGGTGAGCAGCTCTCAGTGGTGAAAGAACAGGTTAAGGACTATTTAGAAAAACTGTACATGCACAAGTCCATGGGGCTGGATTAAATGCATCTGAGGGTGCTGAGGGAGTTGGCTGATGTGATTGCAAAACCATTGGCCATTATCTCTGAAAACTTGTGGCAATCGGGGGAGGTCCCAGATGATTGGAAAAAGGTAAATATAGTGCCCATATTTAAAAAAAGGGAAGAAGGAGACTCTGAGAAATAGACTGGTCAGCCTCGCCTCAGTCTCTGGAAAAATCATGGAGCAGGTCCACAAGGAATCCATTTTGAAGCACTTGGAGGAGAGGAAGGTGATCAGGAACAGTCAACATGGATTCACCAAGGGCAAGTCATGCCTGACCAACCTGATAGTCTTCTATAATGAGATAACTGGCCCTGTGGATATGGGGAAAGCAGTGGACGTGATATACCTTGACTTTAGCAAAGCTTTTGATACAGTCTCCCACAGTATTCTTGCCAGCAAGTTTAAAAAGTATGGATAGATGAATGGACTATAAGGTGGATAGAAAGCTGGCTAGATCGTCAGGCTCAACAGGTAGTGATCAACGGCTCTGTCTAGTTGGCAGCCGGTATCAAGTGGAGTGCCCCAGGAGGCGGTCCTGGGGCCGGTTTTGTTCAACATCTTTATTAATGCTGAGGATGCAATTCATCCCATCGTCCAGATCAAATTTGCGGATGACATTAAGCTCGAGGGAGAAGTAGATATGCTGGAGGGTAGGGATAGGGTCCAGAGTGACCTAGACAAATTGGAGGATTGGGCCAAAAGAAATCTGATGAGGTTCAACAAAAACAAGTGCAGATTCCTGCACTTAGGACAGAAGAATCCCATGCACTGTTACAGGCTAGAAACCAACTGGCTAAGCAGCAGTTCTGCAGAAAAGGACCAGGGGATTACAGAGAAGAAGTTAGATATGTGTCAACAGTGTGCCCTTGTTGCCAAGAAGGCTAACGGCATATTGGGCTGCATTGGGAGCACTGCCCGTAGATTGAGGGAAGTGATTATTCCCCTCTAATCAGCACTGATGCGGCCACGTCTGGAGTACTGTGTCCAGTTTTGGGCCCCACACTACAGAAAGGATGTCGACAAATTGAAGAGAGTCCAGCAGAGGGCACCAAAAATGATTATGGGGCTGGGGAACATGACTTATGAGGAGAGGTTTAGAGAACTGGGCTTATTTAGTCTGCAGAAAAGAAAAGTGGGGGGGATTTGACAGCAGCCTTCAACTACCTGAAGGGGAGTTCCAAAGAGGATGGAGCTAGGCTGTTCTCAGTGGTGGCAGATGACAGAACAAGGAGAAATGGTCTCAAGTTGCAGTGGGGGAGGTCTAGGTTGGATATTAGGAAGAACTATTTCACGAGGAGGGTGGTGAAGCACTGGAGTGGGTTACCTAGGGAGGTGGTGGAATCTCCATCTTTAGAGGTTTTTAAGGCCCGGCTTGACAAAGCCCTGGCTGGGATGATTTAGTTGGGGTTGGTTCTGCTTTGAGCAGGAGGGTAGTAGACTAGATGACCTCCTGAGGTCTCTTCAATCCTAATTGAATGCTGTGCTCCAGAGCGCTACAGAGTTCTTTAAATCAAACTTTTCATAGGTGGACACTAATTGTGTGTTCCTCTTTTTCTGGGTGTCTAACTTGAGACCCTGGAGTCTGATGTGCAGAAGTGTGGAGCACTCAGAGCTGCAACTGGGACCTGTGCTTTGAACAGTTAAAGTGCTCCATAATCCTAAATATTCTGGAAAAGTCAGGTCCTAGGCTTCTCAAATTGGGCCTCATTCTGTGCACAGGATAGATATTGCTCACTTGATTAGCAGCTATTCCATATCCACATTTTTCAGTGTGTGGCCCCCAGCCTCATTACTGCACACTATTCAAACCCTGCACTGCAGAAAGATCTATTAATGTCTCATGAGCTTTTCTATAGTGCTCAAAAATAGTAAGCAGAGTCAGGATGAGCCCCACCCTGACATCTGGTGGTAAATTATGGGGAGTGCGGAAAGAAGTTTCAAGTGTTTGCATTGGCATTTCAGTTATTTGCATTGGCACTCCCACCCCACTTAGTATACTACACAGCAGCCTGGGATGGTTATTTTCACAGCTGTGGGATCCCCAATTTCATTGTTATTGGGGCAGGAGGAACGAAATGTTGTCACCCTGATTAAGTAAATGAGGAACTACAAAACTGTCTTATGATAGAGGGTTTCATTATCAATTAAATAGCACTTGCTAGACAAGGGACATGGGTTCCAAAACTCATTGAAAGGAGAGAGGCTGGGGACAGATAGCTGTACTTGGTGGTATAAGCTCCTTGTGTGAGCCAGAAGCATCGGTTCCACCTATGCCTCTCTCCACTGTGGAATGTCACAGTTAATTTTTGATTCCCTTACGAATCTAGTTACAGGTTACTGAGCTGAATTCACTGGCACTGGGGCTCCCCTACTATGAGCTGGAATCACTAAGAGCTGAAATCACTGAAGAGCTGGACTTGCTGAGCTGAGAGCACTGAGTACTGTGCTAATGAGTGGGGGAGCCTGAAGCAATACCGTGGAGCAGAGCAGCTGGCAGAGCTGAGTGGAGCAGTTTGTGCAGCCACTGGGTGAGTGGAGCCGAGCAGCTCGCGAGGACGGCCAGAGCAGATCACAGGACAGCTGGTGGACCAGAGCAGCTGGCAGAGCGGAGCAGCCCACAGAGCCAGCGGAGCTGAGCTGTTTGTGGGGACGACTAGTGGAAGCAGAACCCCACGAAGAGGCAGGGCAGTTGGCCCCGAACCATGTAAGGTGCCCCTTTCTACCCAGGCTGGGGAGGGGGACCTCTGCAGAGAGACTCTTGAACTCTGGGGCTGCACTGACCCGGGACAGAGACTTTTGGATTGTGGGACTTTTGGGACTGTGGGTGATTTGGGGGTTGCTGGACTCAAGGGCCCAGAAAGAAGGACACAGCCCAATTTGCTGGGGTGGGTCTTTGCTCACGGTTTGATCTATGAACTCTAGCTGAGGTATTTTCCCAATTTAATGCTAGTTGTTTATCTCATGTAATTAAACCTTTTCTGTTACACCAAGAGTCTGTGCTTGCGAGAGGGGAAGTATTGTCTCCTTGAGGCGCCCAGGGGTGTATGTAAGATTTCCCCAGGTCACTGGGTGGGGGCTCGAGCTGGTTTGCATTACGTTGTGGGGAAGGGACCCCTATGTATTGAACCCGGCCCTTGCTGCTATCGTTTCAGCCTGGCAGAAGGGTTACACTATAGTATCCAAGTGATTCACCAACATTAATGAATTTATTTTTAACACCTCTGTGGAGTGAAGGGGTATTAATAGCCCCTTCTTACAGATGGGGAACTGAGGCACATGGAGATTACGGTCAAAAGTTTCCAGTAATTTTGGTTGCTCCATTTGTTACTTCTGTAATAAATGAGGCAGAGCTCCCATAGATAATAGTCTCCACTGCACACACCTGATTCATCCCCAGAGCAGCTCCATCATGTAAACTGAATGAGACAGGGGTCCTGTGGAAAAAAATAGTATGTGATCATGTAATTAAAGATTGAATCATAATTCATACTCGCAATGGGGGCAAATTAAGGTTGCACAGGCAACTTTGTACTGTTTCTATCTACTTCCCCTTTTTCCATATGTTCTATATTTTTATTTTTATTATTACTTCTAATTTCTGCTTTCATTTCCCCTACTAACCAGGATGGTCTTTTAACCAAAGCTGTTCTCTTTCACAGTTGTGGAATTTTAGTTTTATGACCATCTAATAAACTCTTCTTAAACAACTCTCAAATTTCATTCACATTTTTCTGTCTAAATTTTTCCTCTCAATCAATTTCATTCTATCTTAGCCTTGAGAAATCCGCCCTTTTGAAGCACCACGCACAAATATTACTGATTGGGACAATCCCTCTGTTTGCCTGTAAGTAATGTAATCAAGTCATGGGCACTGGCTCCTGGCAACCATCAATTTCCAGTCCAGATCTTTATCCATCATAAAGAGGTCTAAAATAGTTACCACATGTTGGGTGCAATACCTTTTATGTTCAAAAATTATCCTCTATAATTTTTAGAAATTTCAATAATGTTTTACTGTTGGCTGCATGAGACATACCACATATTTCTCCCAAAGTGAAATAACCCATAATACCACCATTTTTTCTTTCCACACATAACAGATAGGTGTTTAAGGAGCAATTTATCCCTCTGTCTGGTTTGATTTGATGATCTGTAACAGAACCCCACCAGTTCACTTCCTGGGCTTTGTAAGATAGCACATTGCTCCACATACATTCAAGATCCTGCAGGTCTGAGTTATCAATAACTCTTAAACAAGGGATGGTGTCTTTAACTTGGAATGCCACACTGCATCTCTATACTCACTCCGTCCTCTTCACTGGTGTTTTTAACATTCCACTTGTGTCACCAGACTTCAGTAATGCTAATTATATCAAATTTCTTCTCATCAATGAGAATATTCAATTCCTCTTGCTTATTACCCAGACTCCTAGCATTAGTAGATAAGGAATAAAAGTTATTCTCTTTACATTCTCTGCCCCCTAGGTTCAACTTGTCTGTCTTATCTTTTAGAACGTAAGCGCTTCAGGGTAGGCACCATCTTCTATTCTATATTTGTTCAGTATCTAGCACAATGGACCCCCAATACTGGTTGGGGCATTTAGGTGCTATAATACTATAACAAATACTATTAATAATCACTATTAACAAACTCTAATACATTGCTCTGGATATTTCTATGAAGTCTGATAGAGGTGTCCAGGTGTCAGTGTCATACACACGTGTAGTTTGACTTATATATTCGAGAGGGGAAGCTCCTGTCAGGCTAATGGGGCCATGCATGTGGGGAGAAATTCCGCACCTGCCCAATACCCCACCCCCTCATCCTCTCCCAAACTATGCCCATGATGTCATGTTGTCGACCATGGTGTTATGACTCACAACCATGAATGCCTACCAAAGGGCAGCCTACCAAAAACAGGGCAGACACCTCAAACTGGTGGAATGTTCTATAATTACATTTCACAAAGCCAGCAACAAATGTGAACTCCTGGATCACTATACTAGTCTTACCAGGGAGTCACAGACAGATCCCTAGACTCTCCAGTCTATCTTGCCACCCAGACTATCTGGGGTTAGAGATAAATGGTCATTTACACCAAAAATCATACCATATTCAGGTTGCTTCCAGGCCCAAGAGACAAGTCACTTACCTTAGATCAATTGGTACTCTAGATCTAGGGTGACCAGACAGCAAATGTGAAAAATCGGGACGGGGGTGGAGGTAATATGAGCCTATATAAGAAAAAGACCCAAAAATCGGGACTGTCCCTATAAAATCGGGACATCTGGCCACCCTATCTAGATCTTACACCAAAGAAAACACCTGTAGCCAATCCTATAGTAAACTATCTAAAGGTTCATTAACTAGAAAAATGAAATGAGAATTATTTGCAGGTTAAAGCAAGCAAACATGTATACACAAATGAGTTACCATCTAAAACCTAAGAGTGACAGGATTGTAGTGATCTGTCAATTCAAAGTGTCCTTCAGTGCAGACCCAGATGTAACCCCATGGGGAACTTTTCCTCAGTTTAGAGTCTCTGGCCCTGTCAGAGTTCAAAACTGTGAGGAGAGATGGAAAATTTTCCTAGGACTTGTTTTATTTCCTTCATTCAGCTTCCAAGTCCCCAGGACAAGCTTCCTTGCATGGAGCATTGTGATATTCCTTGATGGCCCATCTGATTTTGATAGTCCTTCTGGGTGGGCAGTGGGGGATGATTCCTGTGCCTGGGTTCACAAGGTCGGAGCAAACATTTTCAAAGTTATAAACCAAGACTTACACATTTTGTTGTAGTATGGAACACCAACATTACAAGTGAGATTAATGCATGCAACAACTTACAAGCATTTCACAGAGTCTAAAATAATACTAAACACATTATAAGACTAATACTTGTTTTGAGCAAAACTAGCATACAGGTGCACTGGTCTGGTCTCCAACTGAGTTTGTCAGTTCTTGGCTAATGCCTGCAGTCTTGGCAAGAGCTGGCACCTGGCACAAAGTGTATGGTTCTGGGGTTTGTTTTCTGTTACTGCTTTTTTCCTGTGTGTATATTAAGCTGGTTTTATTACTGTAAACGGACTACTCACCGCCGCGGCGCCTCCTGCTGGTGACTCCGGGGAATTAGCTCTTTTTCAGCCCGGAGCGCCCTCTGCAGGCCGGTGATCCCCCTTTTTCCTATCGGCCCCGTGTCCCTCCCAGGACCCGGTGCCCCTTTAACTATAATTGGGTCTCCCCCTCCCAGGGGAACCCCCACCCTACTATCCCCACTTTGCCTCAGTAGTGGCCACTGACAGTCATGGTCTAGCCCCACACCCTGGGGCAGACTGCAGTATCAGCCTACTCATCACAGGCAAAGGGGGTTTGGACCTGCTGCTTTGCCTACTCCTGGGTTGTCCCTTGCAACCCCCAGTACCTCTTGCCCTTTACTAGGCCGCAGCCTGGGGCTTTCCAGGCTGGAGCTTCCCTAGCTCCTCAGCCTGTCCCCCAGCCCTGCTGCACTCAGGTATCCAATCTCAGCCTCTAAGCAGCCAGACCCATCTCTCTCTGTAGGTAGAGAGAGACTGTCTGGGCTCTGGCTTCCCAGCCTTCTTATAAGCCCCAGGGCTTCAGTTTGGGGCGTGGCCCCAGCTGCAGCCACCTCTTTAATCAGCCCAGCTTCCAGAGCCACCGCTCTCAAGCCCTGGCAGGCAGCATTTCAAGCCCCTCCAGGCAGGAGCAGGGTCCACCCTGCTACACACCAGGGCCGGCTTTAGGAAGTGCGGGGCCCAATTCAAACAGTTTCAACGGGGCCCTGGCAGGGATGACTTAAAAAAAAAAAACATGTAAAAAAACACGTGGGGCTTGTATTCACCGGATGGTGCTCTGAGTTTTTGGCGGCACTTCGGCGGTGGGTCCTTCACTTGCTCCAGGTTTTCAGTGGTACTGAAGGACCCACTGCCGAAGTGCCCTCGAAGACCCGGAGAGAGTGAAGGACCCGCTGCTGAAGACTCAAAGCGCCGCCAGGTGAGTAAAAATTAAAAAGGCGCCTCTAGCCAGGGAAGGGATTCTCACTGGGTGTGGGGCCCTCTTAGGCGCGGGGCCCGATTCAGGGGAATTGGTGGAATAGGCCTAAAGCCGGCCCTGCTACACACCCTCCCCCTCAAGAACCCCTCGAGGGGGGCAGGCGGGGTGTTCTACCAGCCCAGCATTCTTCTCAGCTGGGCCCGCAGGGAATCTCTTTTCTGCCGCAGATCCTCCACTACTTGGAGCAGCCTGCTGACTTCCCCCAGGTTCCGGGTCCCCACCATAGGCCGCCCTGGTCCTCTGTGGGTTCCCCCCTCAGTTTGGGTTCCCTGATTACGGCGAGGCCATTTTGCCCCAGCCCCTTTCTGCTTAGGGGCCTCGGTCAGGACTACCCCTTCCTGGCGGGGGGTCCCCGACTGAGCCTCCATTACAGGCACGTCCCCTTTCTGCCCCAGGGGGTTTTGCCTCGTGAGGTGGCCCTGGGGGTGGCAGTGGAAGCACGCTCGAGGCTTCCCCCCTGCCTTGGCCCCAGTTTTGGGGGCCTCAGACCTTTTTTCTAGGCTTGGCTGGCCCCTGCGAGCTCCGTGGGGGCACTCCCTCTTCAAGTGTCCTGGTTTCCCACAGGCCCAACAGTTCCTTGGCCTTGGCACCGGCCTCCTGCCCCAGGTGCCTGGGCTCCAATGAGGTCCATGTGCCCTCCCCTGCCGCAGCTGAAGCAGCCCCGCTTGCTGCTCGGCGAGCCGGGCCCGACAGGCTCTCCAATAGTAGTCTCTGGAGCGTCTCTCCACCATTTTGGGATCAGGTAGACTCTGAGTGCCCGGTCCCGGACTTGGGGCCCGGGCGACCGGTCCTATAGGGGCCTCGGCCTCGAGAAAGCGCTCCATAAGCCTAATGGCCGTGCTGAGGGTTTGAGGACGGTGCCGCAACACCCACGCCCTCGCAGGAGTCGGGAGGATATGCATGAACTGTTCGAGGACTATCTGCTCCGTGATGTCCGCGGGAGCTCTATGCTCAGGCTGTAGCCATCGGGTCGCTGCATCCCTTAACTCCTGGGCCACAGCCCGGGGCCGGACACCCGGAGGGTAAACCTTTCCCCGAAACCGTCGTCGGAAGGTCTCCGGGGTAACCTCGAAGGCATCCAAGATGGCCGCCTTCACTCGGGCGTAAACCCGGGCCTCATCGTCGGGGAGGCCCCGATAGGCCCTCTGAGCGGGCCCCGTCAGATAGGGGGCGAGAAGGACCGCCCACTGGTCTGGTGCCCACCCGGCTACTGCCGCCACCCTTTCAAAGGTTACCAGATATGCCTCGGGGTCATCCTCGGGCCCCATCTTGGTCAGACGCACGGGTGGCGCAGGGGGTGCAGGTGAAGCGGCCCCCCCTGGTGCGACGCCACCGGGGCTCGGCCACAGGGTGGCGAGCTGCTGGAGACATTGGGTCTGTTGCTCCCGATGCTGGACCCCCAAGGACTGAAGTAGCTGCTGCTGGTGGGCCCCCAGCTGCTGCACAAGCTGCTGCAGCTGCTGCTGCTGGCTTTCGGCCAGGAGTTTGATAAGGGTCTCTGACTCCATTTCCTATCTAGGGCCGTTGTCTTCTGGGCAACTGTCACACAGTCCTTGCCCAGGCCTCATGTATCAGGGTCGGACCACTATGCCCGCATTTTCCACCATATGTAAACGGGCTACTCACCGCCGCAGCGCCTCCTGCTGGTGACTCCGGGGAATTAGCTCTTTTTCAGCCCGGAGCGCCCTCTGCAGGCCGGTGATCCCCCTTTTTCCTATCGGCCCCGTGTCCCTCCCAGGACCCGGTGCCCCTTTAACTATAATTGGGTCTCCCCCTCCCAGGGGAACCCCCACCCTACTATCCCCACTTTGCCTCAGTAGTGGCCACTGACAGTCATGGTCTAGCCCCACACCCTGGGGCAGACTGCAGTATCAGCCCACTCATCACAGGCAAAGGGGGTTTGGACCTGCTGCTTTGCCTACTCCTGGGTTGTCCCTTGCAACCCCCAGTACCTCTTGCCCTTTACTAGGCCGCAGCCTGGGGCTTTCCAGGCTGGAGCTTCCCTAGCTCCTCAGCCTGTCCCCCAGCCCTGCTGCACTCAGGTATCCAATCTCAGCCTCTAAGCAGCCAGACCCATCTCTCTCTGTAGGCAGAGAGAGACTGTCTGGGCTCTGGCTTCCCAGCCTTCTTATAAGCCCCAGGGCTTCAGTTTGGGGCGTGGCCCCAGCTGCAGCCACTTCTTTAATCAGCCCAGCTTCCAGAGCCACCGCTCTCAAGCCCTGGCAGGCAGCATTTCAAGCCCCTCCAGGCAGGAGCAGGGTCCACCCTGCTACAATTACATATTCAGCATATGATTAGCTCAAGGATTCTTTCCAATTTGTTGTAACATTTCAATTGTTATAAACACGACTATAACAATTTTTATAATTCTATTTCTAATGAACTCTTTAGCCCTAGAACAACTGAGAGACCACTACACTGACACATCCCGCCACACTCTCTTTTCACAGAGCCATCTAGCTCTCCTTAGCTAGGTCTGCAGCTCCTCCATCTCTTTCCCCTTTATTCACCACCAGCCCTTATCTTTAGCTCCTCTCCCAGGTTGGTTAGTAATGGTGCTGCTATGGAATGCCAGCTTTTTCTCAGGGTCACCTGTACTCAGTTCTGGTTCCCTTCTTTGTCAATGCTTCTCCACATGCCTAGCTCTTCTTCCCTACTTACCTCACATGCCAGCTCCACCCCACGTTGCTCCAGCTCCTCCTGCCCAGAACATCTCTCACACTTGCCACTATCCCTAAGATTTCCTTCAGGAAACCCTCTTCTACCAATTACTCTACACCTTCGCTTCTGGATCTAAAGTAATTGGATTTCACCTATTGGTGAATACTGTCCTGTACCAAATAATGGTAATGCAAAAGTTCTATTAGAGTTACACCCTTTTTTCAAGTAAAACTCTAATTAGAAGTCAGGTTTCATTGTATAGGACATATTTCAGAATAGAAATTGCTGCGTTATATTCATTAGTCACAAGACACTGACATCTAAAGTATAGTGCTCCAGGTCATAATATTTTGGAATTGTAAGTGATAGTAAATGTGTCAGTCATGGAAAAAAAGCTACAAATTGTTAAGAATTGTTTAACATACAACCCGGGTCTGTGTGACAGGAATGCTGACTTCATCTCCAAAGCCAGCGATAACATTAATGTAATAGAAATAATTCATTTAAATGATGTGACAGTAACAGCAGTTACAGACAGCATGACAACCCAGTGCCCAGAGTTCCAATTCTAGGCTCTGGACCCAAAGGAAAGGGTCCTGAATGCTAAAAAAGGCAAAAAATATCTGTCAGGTTTTTGAGTGGTAGCCGTGTTAGTCTGTATCAGCAAAAACAATGAGGAGTCCTTGTGGCACCTTAGAGACTAACAAATTTATTTGGGCATAAGCTTTCGTGGGCTAGAAGCCACTTCATCAGATGCATGAAGTGAAAAATGGGCCACTCTCTTACTACTTCAAAAGTTATTTTTCCTCCCTTGGTATCCCGCTGTTAATTGATTTATCTCGTTAGACTGACCCACACTTGGTAAAGCAACCCCCCATCCTTTCATGTATTTATACCTGCTCCTGTATTTCACTTCATGCATCTGACGAAACGGGTTCTAGCCCACGAAAGCTTATGCCCAAATAAATTTGTTAGTCTCTAAGGTGCCACAAGGACTCCTAGCTGTTTTTGTCAGTGTTTTGTCCAACATACACGATTTATAAGAGGAAGGCTGGTCAAATAGTCAAAAAATATTCCTACCCTGATTTATGAATCCATTTGTGATTAAAGTTCACCAGGATTCCTGATATCATCCCATTTGTTATTTGCAATTATGGAAACAATTGGAAGTCTTGTGAAAGCTTGATGAATTTACCATATGTGGTTGATTATTCAAAAATCCATGCATTGCTTGTTATTGAATGTTTGTTACACGGGTATTCTTCTTCTCCTACCTAAAATATTTCCGTCATGCAATCCAGGAGCACAAATAACATCACGTGGCTTACATCATCTGCCCTACCAGACAACACAAATAGTCAGAACAGCTTGTGAACAACCCACAATCAGAAAATTAGTAAATATGTATGAAGAATAATTACACTAGAAGGAAATCAGGATTGGTTCACCAACTGTTAGCTAACCAGAAAAATAGAGCTGGTCATGACAGATCAGTAAATTTCTCCTGAGAGTTGAGCAATATTGGAGATCTGGAAGAATGTCAACACGGCTTACCAACACTGTATACAGCCAATCAAATGAACTGTACAAATAACTGCTTCCTAACTGGCTGTGCTGAGTTCCATGAAAGCTATAGTTTCACTCCTTACAAGGCAATAGTTTTTTTCTAGGCCTCTTACTTCATCAACTTCCTTTTAGAACTCTCAATTATAGGGAGAAAAAGCTTTCTGATATTAGCTGGCATGCTGTCCTAGCTACTTGAGCAATTCCAATAATGAATTTATGCAACAATGCATACAGTAACCTATTGTTTTGCTGAAAATCAACATTTATTATGTCTTAAGATAAAGCTTCACCCTTGACGATATTTATTTCTCAAGTCAATAAATCTTGATTTAGAGCTCACTTATATTGGTATAAAGTATAAGAGGACTCCAAAGTCAATGGAGCAAAACTATAGAATAACTGACAGCAGAATTAGGTGCAATCTCTGCTTATTATTTTGATGGCTAAGCTTCTCCTGTTCTTATGTTTCTGTCAGTGATAAGGGGAGTGTATAGCAACCATATCTATTGATGAGCATTGCTTTTAAAGGTTTGGAAGTTTTGTCTGAATAAAAACCCCTAAAGTTTAGATATTTATAAGCCTGATCCTACAGTTTTACCATTAATTTGGATGGACGCAGGGCCAAGCCCTCTCTGAATGAACACTATAAAATTCTGAACCCATTGAATCAGCAAAATAAGACTGGAAATTCTCAAGATTTGTGATACTGCATCCAGTTGTGCTGGAAATACTTTGACAATAGGCTGTGTATTGATGTTGTATTTCAGCATTTCCGCTTCTGCTGAAGCAAGCAAAACTGATACAAGACTTTAGTTACATTTTAAAAAGATAGACAGAGACAGAGAGCTTGGATCCAGATAAAAATTTAAGGAAGTTTGGATTTTATCTGAACAAGTTCACCCATCTCTTCTGATGTCTGAAAGCCACAGGTATATTTGATTTTTGTAGTTGCTGCTGTAATTATTCTTTTGAATAGTTCACTTAGGAGATTAAAAATTGGAACCAACACCTTCCATACACCACAGGGAGGAATGAAATGAGATTAATGAGAGCATCTGAGTCTGCAGCCAAGCCCCTCAGAACCAAGCTCTTGATGTGATCTAATGTATTTATTGACTTTGTTAAACAGGATGAAACTATTCAGATATAAAAGTTTGTTTATAATGTCATCCCCCAGCTCAGCCTTCATCAAACAGTGCAAAGCCAGGGCACTTTTCTGTTCAGTGAATCATGAAGTGGGTTTTGAATATGGAATGTGAATAAGCTCATTATGGAGGGGAGAGCAATGGGCAGGAGTGCCAACAAATGGAGAATGTGGTTTGAAAAATGAGATTGGTTGTGGATCCGGTGTAAGGACAGACTAGTGCTCTAAGAGGAAGCAGTGGGAGAGTGAATGGTTGAGAGTATTAAAAACAAACAAAAAAAGTGATCAGTTGGCAAAGAAGAACTTTATTTTCTACAACATGCCAAGGATATCCACCTGAATGGCAGTCCGTGTACCCTGCATACTTGACATGCACCATTTCGCAAACTCGAGGTTGGTAAGCTATTGGGATGTAGAACGCTACACTCTTAGGCCAAGATTTTCACAGGCAGTAGTAGGGACCTCCATTTTTGGAGGCCCAACATGATACACCTTAAAGGGGCCTGATTTTCAGTGACTGGGGCATATAGGATTTTCTGAAAACTGGGTCTCTTTAATGTGTCTCAAGCTGAGCCCCCTCAGAACAGTTGTCACTTTGGAAAATCTTGCGATTACAACCAGATGCTAATCAAGCCATAAAGCTAATAACAGCTTTGTTATGTGATTAATAAACATACCTACTATATAGCCAATAAACAGTAGCTTCATTACAGCAAGGAAAGTTATTTTTATTTTAGAACTAAGCCCATCATCCAACATTAAAGACATAGAACTAGATGTTTGTAACTGTACATGCAATTGCAGCCGTTATGCACACAAACAGCTATTGTACTTGCAATCCTGGGAGTTTTGCCATTGACTGCAAGAGGAGCAGAATTGTGCCCTTGCTGCTAATTCTGATACCTTTATTCCCTTCAAGCAACAACCTGAGTAGTTTCACTGATTTGACTTGTGGAGTACAGTGCTTCTCAAGGTGAGCAAGGGTGCCAGAGTCTGGTCCTGAATATTCTGTGATCCATCTACTGAGAGAATAAACGATAGTAAGATTTTCTAATACTACAGAGATCTGGCATCAGGCCAAATCCCATAAAGCTGTCAGTGCAGAAGACTGGCAGATAATATGGCTGAAAGGCTAAAAGTCAATACAACAAAGGCAGGTAGGTGAAAAGCTGACAGGAGGGTAACTGTCCACTGGTTCAGTGATGGGAGGGAACGCTAGCATCCCCTGAGTAGGAGGTTAGTTTCTAGGCAGCAACTTCTCTGCCTCTAAAAGCTCGAGGGGTTGGTTTGTTTTTGCAAATGCAGTTTATTTTTATAATCACTCTGAGCCGCAGAGCAGTGTAATACGAATGGTTCTTATATCTGGAGGTGAACATATTTCACCGCTGATTTCTGAGTCTGGGGTGGGAGAGGTTTATCAGAGCCTCGAGTTTTCTGAGTGGGGTGTTACCATGACTAGGTCTATGCCAAATTACAAAAGGAATGAAGCTCCAGTGCTTGCCCGTGACAGATTCCCAGCCAAGATTCCCAACAAGTTCAGGTCTGTGTTGGGAGGAGCCATGAAAGCCTGAAGTGAGACAAAATAAGCATTATGGCATAGTGGCATTTTCTGACAACCTGACATCTTGCTTATAGCAGCCCTCTCTCCATATCCCCCACTGCTCCCTGGGCTCTGGGCCCAGGCTTTTTCCTAGAAATTAACACTGCAGCATGTTCCTGCAGCAGCTCTTCCAGGTGACTATCCCCTCCCCACGCTGGCAAAGGGTGGGGAGGAAGATTTATAGGTGCCTCTGTCCATGCTAGGGCCATTTTGCACTGATGCTGAGATAATGCCTGAGCAGGAGAGCTCAGAAATTGCACTTTTCTTCTCCCAGGCAGCTGCATGAGAGGGCAACAGTCACCACAAGGAAAGGTCACATGGTGCATTATGGGTGAGGAGGAGGAGCTTTTTTCATTTTTGAAGTAAGAAGCCTCCAGAGGGATTCAAACAGGGCATGACATGATCAGAGAAGTGAGAGAGGAAAGTTTCTTCAGCAGGGCCGGCTCCAGACCCCAGCGCGGCAAGCACGCGCGTGGGGCGGCCCTTTCCCGGGAGGGCGGCAGGCTGGGCCAGCGGACCTGCCGCAGTCATGCCTGCGGAAGGTCCACCGGAACCCCGGGACGACCGGACCTGCCGCAGGCATGACTGCGGAGGGGGCGCTCGTCCCGCGGCTCCAGTGGACCTCCCGCAGGCATGACTGCGGACGGTTCGCTGGTCCCGCGGCTTGGCTGGACTTCCCGCAGACACGCCTGCGGCAGCTCAAGCAGAGCCACCGGACCTGCGAACCATCCGCAGCTGCGGGAGGTCCAGCCGAGCGACCAGCGGACCCTCCGCAGTCATGCCCGCGGGAGGTCCACTGCTCCCGCGGCTCCGGGGCGCCTCCCGCGCATGACTGCTTGGGGCGGCCAAAAAGGTAGAGCCGCCCCTGTTCTTCAGCAGCAGCAGGATTTTGGAAAGGCTGGAGAGGAAATAGCCAAGATGCACTGCAGCAAAATAGAAGATTACATTAATCAAGGAGAGGCCCACCTATGGACAAGAGTTTACACATGCACTCAGCTTGCAGTGGATGAATACTGCTGACAAATTCCCACAGACAGACATTCGGTTATTTTTGTAAATGAGTTCATTGCTACAATGCTTGCTTGGGTTTGCTTTCCTTGAATATTCTAGCACACAAGCTTAATCATGGGAATATTTGCAGAACCAGCACATGTTAAGAGTATATTTGTGGGTGGCAAGTTAATTTTGTACAGTATCTGTATTCAAAACCAGAACCCTAATTTTCATCTAACCAGGGGGAAAGAAACATTCTGTGACCAGCTATATATGCCAATCAAAGCTAATCACAGTTTGGGTTTCAAACATCAAATACATACAACTAACTACTTGTAAACAATCTCTAGACTAGAAATTATTGAGCAAGTAATCTCAAATGCATCTGAAAAAAAATCATGGTGTTCAAAAATACTACATGATAGAAGCATAAACCTTATTATTTTAGATGAAAGATTTTTTGCGAGTATATGAAATTTTTGTATCCTCATGAACACACATTCTTTGCCAGTGAAGTTTCCCAGAGAATGTTACAATGAATTTTACAACATGCATTCAGTTTGTCATAAGTATTATCAGTTTGAACATAGATTGCTGGTGAATGCGAAGGAACACATGGCCATATTCTTTTTTTAATAAGCAGTAACATTATTTGGATAAACTCCAGGCTGTAACTGTTAATAACATAGGCTTATCTAATGTCTGACATAATGCCTCTATCTCTTCCTTGCTGTCAGACTAAAAGTGTACAATCATAAGAAAAGAACAGTCCATTAAGGCTGATACCTACATTACGAAAGGGAATAATAAAATTTGTGTTTGCCTGATGTTTTTTACTTTTATTTACCTGTGTAATCACCAATAATTAAAATACGCTCACAGGTGATGTGATCCACAGTTCAGTCCATTAATATAGAGTTTGATTTTGCAGCTTCTCATATACAATCCATATCCCAAAATGCTTTACAATATTGAATAATGCATGACAATATTTTAACCAGCTTTTAAGCAGTTCATTCAGAATTCACCCATGCATCCTCCAGTGGCCTATAGTCATAGTCTTCATTTAAAAGCAAAACCTGAGCATGTTTAAAGATGGTATTTTAAGATAATTCCTGCAACAGATCTAAGATTTAGGTATTTTTCTTTCTTTTGCCTGTGCTACATTTTAAAGAGAATAAATCTCATTGAGAGGCCACATCCCAGAAATCAGAGCAAGTTAGCTGGAGCGGGGGACACCAAATATTTTTAATTACTTCACTTAACAGACAAAATGTGTTACCATGTTTTGATGCTTCTCAGGGCACCCAGGGGTGAGAGTCGCCTTGTTACCACCTGCCTCGAGCACAAGGGAGTCTTGTCTGTACTAGCTGGGTGTTAGCTCCCTAACTTAGAGCTACTCATACTCTATCCTCTGGGCTCTACCAGTTGTGTCTTTGCCTTGCAAATTGATAACAGATGCACCCTAGCCCCCAAGTCCTTCCAAAGCATCCCTCTGTGGTATACAGCCCCTCATCACTGGATACTTGCAGAGATCCTCTGTTCCAAAAGGAACCATGTATCTTAGACCACTGCTCCTGTAATGTGCACAGCATTGAGTTCAATTATAAAACTAAAAGGAAACTTATTAAAGAAAGAACTGAGATTCAAATAAGAACCAGTGAGAGATGGGAACAAATGGTTTCATATAAAACAACAACATAATACTCATTCTAAAGCCAGAACTTAACTGACAAGTTCTCCTCCTCCCTAAAAAAAGTTTATCTCACCCAAATTTCTCGTCAGTGTTTTCCATCAAACCTGGTGAAACCCCTTCTCATAAGATCAAGCCTGCTGTCTGCTTGTCCTCATGGGCTCGAGGAATACCAAGGGGATCAGCTGGAGCCCAGATACAGTTCCAAAAGTTCATTGCCTTACCCCTAAAAAGGATAATGCCTGCTGTTTACCTCTTCCTGTTAATTTCCTCTCTTTGAAGATTTCACAAGCCTTCATTAGCATTCAATTCACACTTTTGAGTGGATGACCATTGTGAACCATAAAATTCTCAATCTGTTTTATGACCAGCCAGAGTACATACACCTGCCAGGAGTATGTGGATTGTCTTTTGGTGAGCTGTTTTATCTCACAGACCTAGAGAACATATTTTTTAATATATCTACATAACTCTTCACATATTTTCCATATAAATCTCTCACAATGATTGTGTGACAGAGGCTTTCATTAGAGACTTTACATGACATTCTTTTGGTGAACCCAGGGAAACCCTGTGTCCATGTTGCACTCTGCCTGTTGGCTTTCAAGATGTCCTTGGATCACATGTGTTTGCATTCCCTCCAGAGATGCCATTTCCCAACTTTGGAGGAAAGAGCAAATGAGAACATCCTGTCAAGGATGGATAAATTCATGGTGGCTAAGTCCATAAATGGCTATTAGCCAGGATGGGTAAGAATGGTGTCCCTAGCCATGGAGATGGATGGCAGGAGAGAGATCACTTGATCATTGCCTGTTAGGTTCACTCCCTCAGGGGCACCTGGCATTGGCCACTGTCGGTAGACAGATACTGGGCTAGATGGACCTTTGGTCTGACCCGGTACAGCCTTTCTTATGTTCTTATGTTTAAGGTGGGGGTCAGATTAATCCAGAGCTGACCCATGCAGAAGAGAAGCAATGAAATCAGGAAAAGCTGCATGATCCTGGAATTATCTGAGTAGAGGTACAAATTGGAACCAGCAGGGTGAGAGACGTTTGGATAAACTGCTATAGGAAATTCAGTGAAGGATCAGATGAGCACAGAAGGCAAACGTCCTATCTAGGGTAGGGAATGTTGCGGAGAGAGTAGATTGGTGTGACCGACAGTGGGGATTGAAGTTAAAGTGGCCACTGGGGAGGGAAGTTAAAGGAAAGGGTGAGCTTTAGGGAGCCAAAGCAATACTGGTGGAGGAGTTAGGAGACAGGACTAGGCTCAAGGTGGCATTAGTCAAGAGGAGCCGGGATTCAGTACTGACAGAGAGTAGGATGAAGACTGAGGGGCGACGCTGAGGCAGAAGAATAGTGAGCTGCCACCCCAGGCCATGCTGTCAAAGGACTCCATCAATGAAGGGAATGTTTTAATCCGAGACAGTTTCAGTGTGCTACCTCAGTGGTGTCCCCCAGCTAAGGAACTGATAGTTGAATATGTTGTTTGTAACATAGGTAGAGAATATTGCGTAAATTTGTGACTTTTTTTAGAGCTACACTGATTTACATCAGCTGAGGATCTGGTCCAATTTTTAAAATTTCAACGGGTCTCTTTAAAGTGTCCGCGGGGTGGTTTGGCTTCAAGAGTTGTGTTTTCTTTATAACATGTTTTTCTTGTTCTAGTTCCTCCTGGAAAGGTAATTCCAAACTAAGCCATTGCAAATTTGCTTTTTTGCCTTGATATGTTAATACTTCTAGCCTCACTGAAGACAATAATAGCTTAACTACTGCTTTATGACTTAAGTGTTGAACTCCATCCAGTTTGCTTTTATTGTACTATGTTACTCAGACCTTATCCCTTCCTGTTTAAATTTCCTTTTTATCAATATTTGAATACAAACACACACAAAAACAGAAGAAAGAAATGGGCAATTATTTGGAAACCATAATCTCAGGGTATTAATGGTATAAAATGCTTAATTTTAGATAAGAGCTTGGCATCATGTATTAATCCACTAACAAATGGCCCAGTTCAGTCACACTTGCTTGTGCCAAGTTGTGTTTTACTCTGTAATTAGTTTCACTGGTTTTAATAGATCTCCTTATACAGAAACCTGCTCGGTATGAATGAGGGTGGCAGAATTGGGCCTTAAATGATTTATTCACCACAATATGCTTATGGGCTACACAGCAATCTGCCAGTTGCTCTGCTCCTATTGGTAGAAGTGACTACAACCAGTTAAAAGTGATATTGTTGAAATTAATGATCTAGCCTGCACCTGCAATCAATTAATTAGTCAGGACACACTACTTTGCTGAAGGGTATCATGGGACCTGTTTGTGTAAAACAAATAGTTGTAGTAAAGAATAAAATCACCTATGATTTTTATTCTTGCAAACACAGTCTAAATCACAGTGTTTCTGGATTTACTTCTAACCTTCAGATTAAGGAAAGGCCATGCACTCTAGTGGAACAAAGAGCTGGAATTTGGGGGTGGGGGGGTTCATTCCATGTAGATATGGGCTTCTGGTCCTCCCAGATCTACCATGGAGATACAGTATAACCTTGGAAAATTCAATTAAACATTCTCTATCGCAGGTTCCCAAGCTGCAAAATGGTTATATAGTATTATTTATCTCATAAGGGTGTTGTAAGGCTTGAATTCATCCATGTCTGTTGAAAGTTTTGATATCCTCAACTCCAGGTAAAAGATAGCAAAGCAGTGCAAAGTGCTAATGTATTGCATGTAAGCAGGACATCCACTAGCACTGCCAAGTATGGCAGATATATTTGGGAATAGTCATGCTTGGAATAATACCATTTTACTCGCAAGGAAGTTACACCAATGATTAATTTGGTCCATTCGGGTTTGTAATCAATACCCCATCCACACACACCGTCACAGACACATAAATTAGCCTGCTCACAATTGCAGAACAGCACCAACATGTAACAAGAGAGGGAGAGATGCAACCACAGAATTTAAAACTAATAACCTCTGATCATTATCATGTAAGCAATAATGCATGACATCTAAAACCAGTCCAGGGATTCCATTTGAATAATATCGACACTAAAGCAAATCATCTATTCTATGTTCTCTCTTGCAATCATCCCAGCCTGTTTTCAGCTACACAGCTGAACTGTGCAGTGTCCCTCCCCCCGCTCCCCTTCTGGCACCATAGAGAATATCTCACAGGAACAAAGATTAAAATGGTGACTGCTGAGCCTAAAATACCAACAAAACATTGCAATCCTAATGCGTCTACCACAAAGACAATTTGCAAGTATCAACATTCAAAGGAACCTGGACAAATCTCCCCAACATCAGTAACAAACAGCAAAACAGAAACAAGTGAAATGAGAGGCAGACAGTTCTCTAAGGACATTTAAAAAAAATCATCATCATCCAGCATAGGAAGCGAGAGGAACAATGGGCAGCATGAGGAAGCGTACTCAGTTATTAATACACAGAGCAATTCACCCATCTGGGTAATGCTTAAGCATTCAGTAGATAATACAGTAGACAGCTGGGAGTAAATCACTCCTTCCAATCAGTGCGAAGAGAAACTTTTGAAAAGCTATCATCAATGTGGCTAGAGTGACAAATTTACTCATGATGAAAACAGTGATTGGCTGGACCACTTAACTCACTGGCAATTCACTTCGGGGCCTGACTTTCAAAAGTGTTTCCAACTCCACAATTCCAGCTGAAGTCTATGGGAGAAGCTGGTGCTTAGCAGCTCTGAAAGCTCTGCCATTGCCACTCACTTAGGGCCCTTGCTCATGCTGACTAGTACTTACTATCCCAAATCAATGGGCTGACTCATGTGGCAAGGCACAACTCATCACAAGTAAGAATATTGGAATCCGGACCCCAGTGTTTTCATTCTGGATGTGTTGACACTGCAAACACCAACAAGTGCTTTTCAAAAGACATTCACTCAGGTTTTCGTGAACCAGTTAATTGACGGCTGTGCACTTTGGGCCAGATTTACAAAGGCATTTAGGCATGTAAAGATACAAATATCAGCCTAATGGGATTTACAAAAGCACCTAACCTGTTTAGGTGCTTTTTGTGAATCCCACTAGGTGTTTATTTGCATCTTTAGGAGCCCAGATACCTTTGAAAATCCATCCCTTAGTCATGTTCAAGTGGAACCTACATAGGTAAAGTGCTGCATATGAAATGACATACCTTTTATAACCGAGCTCCACCGCAATTTCACACCAATCCAGCACACTGCGATAACTCCACTTCCTTCAGTGAAGTTACTCCTGATTTA
The DNA here is from genome assembly GCF_020497125.1 of Mauremys mutica. Classification (NCBI taxonomy): domain Eukaryota; kingdom Metazoa; phylum Chordata; order Testudines; family Geoemydidae; genus Mauremys; species Mauremys mutica. The sequence goes on along the minus strand of NC_059073.1, from coordinate 125,339,323 downwards.
CACTCGGACAACAGAAAATTCAGCCCTGTGACAAAGACCCATTTAGTTTTCTTACCTAGTTGATTGTTTTCACTGGCCACCCATTTATCTATACTTGTTGCATTTTATTTGCCCAGGACCTTGATTCTCTTTTCATTTGATTCCATATACGGTTATACCTTATTTAATTCAATTCAATAATTTGACTGAGAGAGACAGCATGTGGTCTAGTGGGCAGGCCCCTGAAGTGAGAACTAGAACACCTGGATTCTATTCCCACCTCTGACAGTGACCTGCTGGGTGATGGCAGGCAAGTCATTTCACCTCTGTACACATCTGTTTCTCTTCCGCCCCTTTGTCTATTTAGATTGTAACTTCTGGGGGAAAGGATTGTCTCACACTATGCATTTGTACAGTGCCAGCACACTTTAGAATATGAATTTTGGCATGATGCAGAATAAGAGGCTTCTCCACATTAATACAGTATATCACATCCATGAGCCCAAAGCAAATCTCACCGATGCTAGATTTACACCAGAGTAATTCTATTCACTGCAGTGGAACTTTTTCTGATTTATGCCAATGTCAGCGAGTTCAGAATGAAGCCGTGTGTGTCTAGGTCAAATGTCACAGTGGTGATGGGCCCTGAGTCTCCTGTCAGAGAAATTTCTTTTCAGCAGAGATATATTAAAAATAATGAGAGGAAGCATGGAGGTTGTGTTTTTCCTTGACTGTAGTGGGGGAAGGTCACAATTTTTTTTTTTTTTAACTTTAGTGTTTACCAGAATTTGAAACCATGCTGGGCCAGCTCCTCGGCTGTTGTATACTGGCAGAGTATACAGCCCTGAAGTCACTGAAGTTACACCCATTTACACCAACTGAGGATCTGGTCCACTAATTTCAAAAATGTATAGTGAGTGAATGTGTAATATGAAGAGATTCCTTCTAGGTGGTCGGGAGTGCTGGAATTTGCACCTGAATCAAACATGGATGAGGTAGCACTTAGAAGTCGCATGGAGGTTACCCATGAAAGGCAAAGGAACTGGAATTGCATTCTGTTGAAGAGAGACTTCCATATCTTTTTACTAATGCATAAAGAAGACTTTCTTTGGCTTAGCTGATGGTCCACTTGAAAGTCACCTCCACGCACATAAAACTTGGCTGAGGATCACAGTTTTCTTTTATTACTCCCCAAAGCTATTAAAATTCTCACTGGAACTGATGAGTGAGAATCCTGGCCAATTTCTTCTTTTATTATTTTTTTTAAAAAACCACACACACACACACAAACACACACAAGTCTATTCAAAATCATTTTAAAGAACTTTAATCGTAACAAATGTGTCAGAGCAGTTCTCAACATTTCCACATATACAAAGGACAAGACACCAGAGGTTCAACATACAAAAATACCGTATATTAAAATTGGAGCCAGTGGGGGAAAACCAAAAACTCATGGACTTTCTAGACACCATCTAGGACAGGAAGAGTAAGGAAAGAATGGTTTTTAAGACATTCAGATTTATAAACAGCAGCTTGATATCCCCTTTGCAAAGTCAATATTTGGCAGAATTTTGACAAGACAGCCCTACAGCTCATATCCAAAGGGCTATTAGCCCTTTAAAACAAAGTTTCTGAGATAAATTATACACATTATTGCAAATAAACAATGTTAAGGACTTTAGTTAACAACTAGTGAGCAATATCAACCTACCATTTGAGTAGATTATTATTAACCTGCAGGGGGAGGTGGGAAGGGAGAGCTGGAAAGGGCAAGGGAACACACCTACTTAGCGTAATACAAGGAGAGAAGCCGGTGCTGCAGCTATAGAACAGCCATGGCAATACCTTGGGTGCCTCCAGGCTAAAATCAACCTTCACAACATCTCATGGACCAATTAACAAGACTGAAAGTGGTTTCAAAATGTATTGGAAGGGGTAGGGATAAGAAATAAGGACTTGCAAAATATAACTGTGTGGGACTTCTTTGATTTTAATTGAAACCAAGCACATTTGTCTTTACAAAAAACATGTCTATACACACCACACAGAGAGAGAAGGAGAGAGTATTATTATATATCACTGCCAGTCTTATAAGTCTTTGTACTGGCACTGAGAGGTGCTTCAGCTGTCATGATGATGCTGGATTGTTTTGTTTTGTTAACAGCTCCTGAAACTTGTCTGTACTGATCAGGACAAGTATCCTCACTCCTTCCTGTGGAATTTGCCAATATAGCAACCTTTGCTAATAAGGTTAGTTCAAAATGCAAAGGAAGTCCAGTCAGGACTACTGGATTTCTGAGACTGTTTAGTTTACAGTTTGCTTGAAACACTCCTGGAGACTGGAGCTATTAGAAACAGAGTAGCTGAAGCAATCTGATCTGAAATCAATTGCAAGTAATTTGGACTAATATTGGAATGCTGACAATTGACTTCCCTAGAGAACATGTCTGTGTGCACTGACTCCATCATTACTCTTTTCAATGTATTTCCCATACACCATGGTAGACTATTGGCTTCTGTTTTGATTGTCCCTTGGAAATGTCAGCTCTAATATGTAGAAAAGTCACCTGACTGGATCTCACAGCTGCTCCCTTTGAGTTTTCCAGCAAGTGCTCCACATCTGCAGATCTCCACACTTTAATTCCAGGGCTTAACACACATGCACACAGGCACCCTCTGCATAGTCAGGTTTAGTTTCTGCAACAGGAACCCTGCTGGCACTCATTTAGATGAAAAACAGGGGCAACCACTGCTTTCCTGTGACAACATTTAAATAGCCATAGAGCAGATGGTGCAAACGTGACCTGAATTAAGAACAGCTTTACTCTTCTTTGTGTCTCTTTTTCTTGTTGGACATTAAAGAAGAAAATAATTTAAACCAAGAAAAAAAAAAGAGGGGGTGTTAGAAGCCACAGCAAAACATTATGTAAGTGGCACAATAACCTAAGACTGCTCAGCAAAAGCAGCAGCATTTGACTGGTATTCAGCCTATTTCTGGGCTACTTTTTCCATATCGCATGACGATGTATAAAGCAGGAATTCTCAGACTGGGGGTCGGGACCCCTCAGGGGGCTGTGAGGTTATTACATGGGGGTTGCGAGCTGTCAGCCTCCACTCCAAACCCCGCTTTGCCTCCAGCATTTATAATGGTGTTAAATATATAAAAAGTGTTTTTAATTTATAAGGGGGTGTCACATTCAGAGGCTTGCTATGTGAAAGGGGTCACCAGTACAAAAGTTTGAGAACCACTGGTATAAAGGAAAGTGGTCCCTCATTTCTTGGAATATAGAGGTATAAGGAATAGGTCTAACTACTTGAAAACCTAGAAGAGGAAGCTTATGGCAAGGTTCTCAGATTTCTCTTAACTACTTCCCTGGAATAATTTTTATGGTAACCACTAGGCAACAAAGCATAAGACTGCAAGGATGTTATCACAGATGTATTTGACTGTTCCAGCTATGATAAAACCTATAGTATGTCCTTACAGATTGATTGATTCTAGAGAGGAGGAAAAATTGTAGTAAGACAAGTTCATACTTCATTTCAGCACATGCTAGTATAACAGTGGGCTAAATCCTGCTTGGTCCAATTGGGCCAAATCCTGTAGAAGTGAATTAAGGCTTATCTACACAGGGACACTCAGGAAAATTAATCCGAATTAACTCTGGGTGTGAATTTAAAATGGATTGGATATTTTGCATTAAACCGCTGTGTGGACACACTCATTTGGAATTTAAATGGCCTTAATTCAGTTAGCTTAGTTCACTTTCCTGAGTGTCCAAGTATAAAGTCATTTATATAAGATGTCTTTTCCTCAGGCAAAATCCAGGTCACTAAACTAAAGCAAAGGTTTAACCGATTTAAACCTGGCTGATCTTTATTGATAGATGGCTCCTCATTGCAGATTTATAAAATTATAGCTACCTTTACATATATTACATAGCATGTAGATTCTCATTAGCTGAGTCCATCAAATGGCTTAATGAAGCAAAAGGCCTGATTGCTGATGTGACACAGGTGAGACTCAGGATTAACACCACATAGATCACTACAAAGGCTCAAAGTCAATAAAAGTTAAGTTGTCCTGTGCCACAAAAACTTTCCCACCTTTCAATAAGCATTTTAAACTTAATTCGCAACATGTGAGATTTTATTAAGATTTTGTGTCACAGTTTCCAGCTGTTACAGCATTTATGATGTATTGCAAACAGAAGCACACACATACATCTGAAACTAGTCAGGACTGAAAATCCAAATCATGAATTTCTATTTGTTTCCTACCCCCAAAAAAATTAAATTAATTACAATACCCTCACCACTGAGGCACTAGCTTTAAAAAAAATTCAATTCATTTTCAAATTACAGCTCCTGTACTATCTTATTTTTGAAAAATCAAACATGAAAATATCTTGTTTTCTTTTCATTTGTTTTTAGAAAAATCTGGGTAATTTTAAGGGTGAAATACTGCAATTTATTCATTTAAAATAGATGATGGGACTGATGATGGAAATAGCAGACTGATAAAAAAAGATACAACTTTTTAAGTGTTGGTGAGGTTCCTTGTTCTGTTGTACACTGCTTCCATTGTTTAGCTTTATCATCATTCAGAATGCTGCAGCATAAAGGTGTGGCACTTATTTATGGGTAATTTATCATTAGTGAGGCAAATTTACAAAGAAATCCAGGGCTTAAATACAGGTCAGAACAGGAGAAAGGAGACTGCATTCATGTAATGAGGATGAATATTTTTTGTGCGTGCTGTTTCTGTTGTGAAAGAGACAAGAAGAAAGACCCAAACCAAAAAAAGCCAGATGGATCAAACATCACTAGCAACAAACACAGACAGTATCTGGTTGTTTTGTTTTGTTTTTGAATTATCTGTTAATCTTAGCAGCATTCCACAAGATACTTGACCTGCCTGGATGACTGACCAAAGGCACTAAATGTTGCAATAATTTGTATACCACAATATTACACTCACTAGTAGTCACATTTTACAGCCCTTATCTCCCTGCTAAATCCAGATATGCAGCAGGCCTGTCTTGTCTTGTCTAACCTAGATGGGAAAAAACAAAAAACTTGCAGCTTCAGTGTGTCTGACTAGTTTAGCAACTATCCGAATTAAATGGGGAGACAGCTAGATCAATCTATAGGTTTAGTTAGTGCCTTAGCTCACCTCAGCAAGAAAAAGTCATTAGAATCTCCAGGGTTTTGTTATTTTTGTCACTTAAGATTTTTTTGTGAGTTGAGTGCTCTACAGGATGTGTATAGTGGGCAATTAAAAACAGAACTTAGAGGAAATTAAAAAATCTTTAGGTATGTTACTACATGCTTCTATATTCAAATGTTTGAAAATAGTGCTGGTTGGAACCCAGAATTCCCATTTGATAGTAAAACCCCAAAAAATCATTTTTAAAAATTCATGGGCTTTGGAGCGGAGCCCAGAGCTGGAGCGCGGAGCAGCTCCGGAGCACTGGAGCTGCAGGTTTTTTCCTGGAGCTGGAGCGGAGCCGGAGCACAGCTCCAAAGCCCTGAAAAATTCTGTCCTGCATCAGAACAAAAACTCAAGATTTCTGAGTTTTCCATGGAATCCAGGGGAGTCTGAGATTTTAGTTTAAAAAAAATAAATAAATAAAAATTCTATTTGGACTTACTCAGAACAAAATTGGTGAGGTCCCTAAGCTGCCCAGGCTATCAAGAACCTGGGGAAGCCTAAAAACCAGGGTCCCCAGTCCTGGTTTTGTGGCAGCCCATGAAGCAGGCAAGCTGGACGGAAACCAATAGACAGGTTCCTGCAAAATGTTTTAATTTTGACAAATCAGCATTTTCCTGTAGAAAAATGTCCGATCAGAAAATTTCCAACCAGTTCTACTTGAAAACAGCTGTACTATGGGATTTACAGTCACAAAAGCATCTCCCTGTTAATCCTACTTTTAAGTTGCAAAATAAAGTTTCTTCAGGGCAAAGCTACTTTTCATATGCTTTTGAAAATGATTCAAAAGATTGACCATGATTCAAGAAGCACCTAAGCCCATGCTTAAAGCCATCCCTATGCAGGAAAGCACTAAAGCATGTACTGAATTTAAGCATGTGCCTAAGTGCATTTAACTCAATGCATAAGAGCTTTCTCAAATAGGGATGTTTTCCTGACTCAGAGCCCAACTGTTTAAAGAAATACATTTCTTAAGCAAATTTTAGAATTTGAGAAGCATTATAATTCACCAAATTATTTACATGTGAAACTATACATAAGCAGCTCAGCCAGGAGATTGGCTCAGATACTTTGAGAACTGGGCATTCCTTTCCCGTAGTAGAAAGGCTCTGCTTTCTACTATGGGACAAGTTGATTTTAAAAATGAACCAACATCGACCTATCAGCTTCACTTTCTTAAATTCCATATAATCTTTCTCTGGAGTGGAACCACAAACTTTCACCAAAAAAATTATTACATTTATTCCATCAACAGAGGTAAAAAGACTAGCTACAACATTTGTATGTTACTGAAAACTGACCCATGAGCTCAGAGATATGAAATAAACAGAATCTAGTTATTCATAGTAATAGGACAATCAATTTCCAATTCTTTAAGGACTACATACAACTTATATTTGGAACTGAGAAGTGAAATTTGAATCTGAAGTTAAGCAACCTGACAAGTCAGACAAGTCCTCAGTTATTGATCGAGACTCAAATCCCTCTTTAATGGGTCTCACCACAGAAATTCAGAACCATTCAGTGCATGCAATTGGGGATAGGTGATGGAAATTTTCAAGACTGATGCAATGACATAAGATACGCTTTATAATTCTTAAAATAGACAGGTAAATACTCTTGGGCAAGTAACTACTCGACTTTCTCAATTGCCTTATTTACATCAACTTGAAAAACAAAACAGAAAAACCCAGCCCTCTTATATAACCCTAATTTTTTCTTACATACATATGTGAAGTACAGCAATACTGCCTTTGTCTTCAACTAAACAACTTCTTAAATCAAACAGGCGTGACAGTGACATTAACATGGAATGTCTAAAGAGCTTTGTGGAGTTGTTCTGGACTTTTCTTGCCAATTTTGTCAGTCAAGTTTATTTTTGCAATGGGATATGACCATCTGCTTTCCATACATTTGGCCTTCAATAGAAGCATGCTTGTAACTCATGCTATTCCCAGGATTTAAGGACTTCTCACAACCCTAGAATAGCCCATGCACTTTGCAAATTTCTTAATTAGGCAGAAAACTTAACTTCCAAAATAATCAAAGGGGTCCAAGATCTGAATTAACCAAAATTTCAAGTTGCCTGGCCAAACCACACTTGAGCTATGATATGACAAACCATCTAACTCCCAGGCATCAGAAATAACTAATCTAATTCAGCTCAAATGTGCCTGATAAATGTCTCCACTTACCACAAATAACCAGTTCCAAGCCACTGCCTAATCATCCCTCCATTCAATTTTGCCCCTCCTCCACATCTCTTCATCCCAATCAGTACAATTCAAGACATCTTCATGACAGTTCCGGCTCCCCGCTAATTTCATGAGCCACTTGCTCATTTGACAAACCCTTAATAACTCTCAAAACCCAACCTTCCAGCCCTGCTCATTTCAGGGCCTCTCATCCCACCTCAGGCAGAAGCCTCTGTACAGTCCCCAGGCAAGCAGCAGTTCAATGGCTCCTCACCTGAACACCAGGCCAGGATGCAGCACCTACTCCAGCATTGATACAAGATGGGCAGTCCCAACAGGATCCAGGAACTCCAGTGTTTAGGGAGGGGGGCAGTTTAGGGGGCAGCAGCCAGGGCATAGGATAAGAGGCAGCTTATCACAAGGAACTGAGGCAGAGGTGTGGACTCCTCCACAAGGAAGAAGCTGCCTCAGGGTGTACAACACCCCCAGTATAGCCAGACAGCATTCGTCCATTCTTGGTTACTAATGATCCACTCAATCCTTGGTAACAGATAATCTTCTGAGTCTCGCTGTGTGTGTACACGCGCTCCCCTCAGCTTTCAAAACCTTCCTCCCTCTCATGTTCCCATGAGCACATGTAAGTCCTCACTTTACCAGTATGCATATTGGCTTCAATATGATATTAATATATATGTGTTTGTGTGTGAATCCTCTCTAATCCCTGCTTCTGGTGTTTAGTAGACTGCTTAGTGAAAATTTAGCTAATGTTTAGATCTAAAATAAAGAGATATTTACTGAAGCATTAATTGAATGCTGTAAAAATGCATTCCCTGGACATTTATAAGGCTTTAAATTTCAACCGCTTAGACAACACATAAGTGCTCATTTGCTAAAGATGCTAAGGGCACTTTGAGAAATGTCGTGAAACAAGCAGTGTAGTTTCACTTGGGTCAATACTGGCATGCAAAATGTTAACGTGACAGAGAGAAAGAAAGAAGAACAATCCCAGCTGTCAGGCCTAAGGACAGTGTAAAGGAAAGGAAAGGTCATTAATATGCTGTAATTCCATTCCAGCATTCCAGTAGAATCTTGCCCTGCTAAATACTCAAAACATAAAGTTGCTTTAACTGTATATGAATCCTTATAGCCTCCTGGGTGATGTTTGGATTCATTTGTCATCACGCATTCCTCCCAGAAAGAAAGAAAACCCCAAATTTAAAACCACATACCCTGGGCAGCTGGCAAGAGGAAACATTTTGAAGCCAGCATTCCACTAAATGTATTTACTAGACATATAGATGTCTCCTGTATGACTTATTGTGTTGTAATACAGCTTGAATTCACAGAAGTGTGTTTAGATCTGGGATTTTTGGTTCTGGCCAATCACTGATGAACAGGTCACAATGTTACCTTAGTGCAATAGGTATTAACACACACACAAAAAATCTAGATAAAGTGTAGGCTTATAGTAGATTCAAATCATGTATCAGTCACAAGTGAAAATAAATTGTTTGGTCTCATCCTCACCCTGTTTGCTTATTTTGCAGTGGATTTGTTAAATGCATAATCTCCATTCAAGAAAAGCCTCATGCCTGTAACACTAGCAGAGGATAGGAGTTGGCTGATCTGGATTAAGGAGCACTGGCATGATTGGGGGAGGAGGGGTGCAGGTAGGGAGGTGACGCATACCTGCCTGCACAATACATGCTCAGGCTAATGCCAGTAATATCTCACCTTTGTAAGGAATAAATTCACTCACAAATTTTAAAATCACTTGAAGCAGAAAAGAAAATCTTTGTAGCTCTGTGGTCATCAGATGTAATTTCTACTAAAAATCAACTATTTAACAACAACAACAAAACTACTACCCCCCAACACACACACACACACATTTTGAAAACTTGCCACAGCCCATACTTAAAAAATTTGTCTTGAGGAACACAGCCAAATGCTAGTTTTGGTTACACTAGTGTAAATACAGAATAATTCCACTGAGTTACTCACTGTGCTGTTCATTTTAAGGTGAAGGACTAGAGAAACCATAACTCACTTGATGTATTCATCTATTCCTGCTAATATTTTATTCATACCAAACTTCATTAATAAAGATGAAACTTTAGACTCACGATTGCTCCCTGTTTACAAAACTACTATGCTTCTTTCCATATCATCTAAGCATGATCACTTAATACACAATTTTCTAAAAAAATTGCACATAACAAAATTGCATATTTTGAATTTGTAAAATTCACTGAACAAACTTTCACAAAGTGAACCCTATTTCTGTCACCCAGCAAAGCACAAGCTAAAAATGGAAGCTGAGACCTTTAAAATAAAAGAAGCTGTACTCTCCGGTAAACAATCAAATAATACACCTTCATAAAGGTTGTCCAAAAATGCAGGTGCATAAGTAACTTCAGGCAAGATTTAGTATAAATAATGTTTGCTCAACTAGTACTTATGCCATAAAAAAATAAAAGTTTGTCTTCCTTTTTCAAGAACTGAGTAGTGATCAAAAGAGTCGCTGATATACAAGGATTAAGAACCTACCCAGGAGCTGATCATTTTGGCATGAAATTGGTGCAGAACTGGGATATTATGTGAGTTTAAATGTTTTTCCTGGGAATAATTTCTCTAACACATTTTGCAAAGTCATAGCCATAGATAGCTGTCTCCTTTCTGAATGCCAGGTCTTGTACTGAGGACTATAAAACGGAATAGACCACACTGCATTTTAAAGTATGAATATTAACCTACTTGAGAAATGGTCTAACACTGTACATTGCAATATACTACAGCTCATTTCTACACTCATCAGCATAAAGCTATGTGATCTAACATGATATGAAAGTTGCAAAATTTCAATGATAGTTGCACTGCCTAAAACAAAGAAGAAACTTTCCCCCTAAAATTATATTTTTGAATAGGCATTAACCCACAAAAAATCTTGAGGTTTTATTTATTGCACTCACACAAAAACTGTAAAACAGGCAAATATCAGAATCAGAAATTAGGTCAGCCATGCATTTCAGCAGGCTCTGAATAGCACAAGAAACTCACACTAACCAAACAATGCACTGTGTTAAGTAATACAGTATGGTGTTCTAGTCAGATGATGCCTACATCATTAATACCAGATTAAACCCCATATTTGCCTGTTATGAAATGTGTTATGCAGTGTAGCATTTTAACCTAATTTCTGGTTTATCCTTCCAACTACACTCTTCGTGTGGGGAAGGAAAACCAGCACCTTTTATGAGAGACATTATTTGAAAAGATCAAGAGAACCTGCTTTGTCAAGAGCTTCAGTTAGGCATTTTATGGTCATTCCAATGTTAATATTATTAGTATTGTACTCACAGGGCCTTCTACTCCACTGTCTTGTATCTTGTCTAGCCATTTACACTTGTGCTCAGTGAGTGCAAAATCAGTGTCAAGCACCGCCATTCTGATCTGGTAGCATTTCACGCCCACGCCCCCCCATCACGTGCTGCGAGGGTACATGATTACAAGGGGCGAGGCAGTAGAGCAGTATGTCCTTTAACTGTATTCTAGCATGGAGTCTTATGAAGGCAGAAATATTAGCCGGCTACAGCTCCATTACATGCTAACATGTAACATGGATGTAAATACAGTTTTCCTTACAAGACGATGACACAGATTAACAATTTTAATACCGCATGCGTTTGGAATTAATATTCCTTCCTATTACACCCCACGTTCACTGATGTCCAGGTGCATAACGTTTATAAGAAGCGTTTGTAAACCAGGTTCTCTGCATATTGCATATGGTTCTGCATGTGCTTTTCTTAGTGGATAAAAAGAGGTAACAAATGTGTCACCTCTGGGGTATTTTCTTTGTTATGCCCTCACAAATGACAGTAGATAAAAGCAGGCACAGTGCACCAGGAGCTTTATCTTCATGCGTAACCTTACATATATAATTTAACAATCAGGCATATATATGCCATTCTTTAGAGAACAGACATAAAGTGGGGGGGGGAGAGAGAAGAGAGAATCTAGCACTAAGGAAGATATGTGCTCTGTATTTTATTTTCAAATGAGAATGATGTTCATAATGAACCAATTTTTCCTCAGTTGCACTGGTGCAACACCACTGACTTCCTTTATGCACCTAACTCAGTTGGAACAAGGTTCTCCAGTGTTATTACATAGGGTTGAATCATCTCAAATTAACTATTAGAAAGCATATTAGTAATAGATTAGAGGTCATTGTTCACTGTGCTTACACCTGTGTAATTGTTCATTCTTCATACTAGCAATACAAATCAGGCAAACCAATAGTTTTTTTCTACCACAAATCCCACTCTGACCCTTAAAAAAAAAAATCAAACAAATCCAGACTTTCAGCCAGATTCTGATACCCTTACTCATGCTGAATACCTTACTCCACAAGAAGTCCCACAAAAGGTGATGAACTGTCTTGCTAAGTGAGGTGTTAGCATAAGTATCCTTATCTGGCCCTTTATGAGCAATGAATTGCAGTCACATGGGCTTTGTAATGTCAACATGCAGTAAAAAATATATCATTTCCTTTTGGAAGTTTCACATTTGGCCCTAAGAGTAGCAAGGTTTATATCACTGAAAGGAGGCACAGGGCCTGCTTATGATCTCACATAGGTTTTACACCAGTGTGACGCCAGGGGGTTAGGAGAGGCAGCATGGTCCAGTGGATCAAGCACTAGTCTTAGACTCAAGAGCCCTGGGTTCTGTTCCTAGTCCTGCCACTGACCTGATCTGTGACCTTGGGCAAGTCCCTTTCCCTCCTCAACCTGTTTCCCATCATTGGTCTGTCTTATCTATGTAGAGCATGAACCCTTTGAGATGAGATATTTGTACAATGCTTGGCACAATGAGACCTCAATTTCTGTTCCGTCATCTAGGCATCCATCAAGTTACTGTCAATAATGACACAGCTGCAACTATGACTGAACATGGAGGCAAGGCTGGTCCCATATTCTAAAAATCAATTTGCTATCCAGTCCTTGTAGGAAGCATGTCCAGCACTTCTATGACCCATCTCTTCACTAATCCCCAGGGAGATCAGAGCCTTGAGAAGCCTGCCTGAGGTGAAACAGCGCGTCCAGTGTTTACACTTCAAAGCCATACTTCATGACAGTGCTTACACCGCAGGGCTTTGGCTGCACTTTTAGGTAGCCCTATTTGTTCACTTTATTGCTCCTCTGCTTGGATCTTGCTTTAACAAAACACTTGGAAAGGACACTTCACTACAGGTGGAAACAAAATGAAAGTATATGACAAAACACACATCAGATACGAAACACAAACCGCTTGTAAAATGTTTCCTTTTAAAAACTATTATGCAACTTTCTAACTTATTTTAATTAATGTGCAATTTAAAATATATAAAAAGCCTTACTAACTAAATGAATTTTTTTTTTACAGTTCCCTTTCACCCCCCATTAAAAAAAAAAAATGTATGGACTGGCATTGGACTATCTTTACTGAGTCTTACACTGATTCTCATGTTTAATTCTACTTATACATATAGCATTTTGATTTTAATCTACTGCATTTAAAGACAGAGTGATCATATCATATACTTTTACAGTATAACCAGCTAAGTAGATGTCTTTAGTCTCATAACATGATAAAAATCATTAGAAGTTACAGTCCATTTGATCAATGAGGATGGTGACACATGCAGTTTTCCTCAATGCAGTTACCATCAGATGCTCATTATGATTTTCTCTGTACTCTGCTGAGAGGTCTCACGTTTCGCCTTTTAGGACTGCCTTTAGACTGTCAAACAGCTGTCCGGTGTCAAGCGTTCTGTAGTAATTGGTCAATGTTGCAGTGCATCATCTCACTCGAGCCTGTCATCACCACCACCACCTTCCCAACCCCATAATTATCCCATCGGAGTATTCTGGGAGCAGACCCTTTTCAGCCACAGGAAATCACAGTGAAACGCTTGGAAATGCAAGACATATTGTGGAGAACAATACCAAGGAGAAAGACCAAGACGCACGCCACCAAGATCACAGTGCAAACACCTGACCAGGTGGAGCTTTTCACAACGCCCCTCCTGTCTTGCTCCTCCTCTCCGACTTCCTGCGGGATCCCTCCTTGCAGGGGCTGCTGCTCAGTTGGGATTGTCATCACAGTGACAGACTTTTGCTGACTACCTGGCAGGAGGCGACAGCCAATGTCTCCTGGCAACAGCGCTCTCTCCTTGGAGATGGGCAAGGGCAACATGTAGCACCCATTGCTAGGAAGTTTGATGAAGACTGGGGTGTGCTCTGAAGTATGGGGAATTGCAATCACAGCAATCACCTCTGGGTCATCAGGCAGCTGGGATACAGAAAATCCCGGTGGCAGTTTAGTGATACCTCGGCACCAGGGACATCTCAGGTCCTTCTGGCTTGTCCTCATCTGCTGAAGGCAAACAGAACAGCAGGTATGCTTACAGTCCAGCAACTTGGGCCTCCGTCGGGGGCTGTAATAACTGAAACAAATCTGACATTCCAGCAGAGAGTCCTGGGACAGTATCTCCATTGTAGCCCTAATGGAGAAAACACCGAGTATCTTACAAAGTCTTGCCGTATAGTCCAAAATCTGAAGCCTGGTGTAGTTCCTCTCTTTCCACGACTTCTTCCTTTTATCTCACCAGTGAAGGACAATGGTTAGGAAGTTTGTAGACGAGCATCTGACTTTAATCTTTTGGTATCTGAGCAAAACAGAAAATTCAAATGAACCGGGTTAATGGGGAAGACCAAACAAAATGCAGAGAAAAAAAAAGATTTTAAAATGCAGGAGAATAGAATCTGCACCTCTTAAAATGATTAATAACTAGTGTCCTTTTTTAGAGCCAAATTTTCAGGTCAGTCTTTACTAGGCTTCCTTTTCTGTAGCTACATGTAACCACCAACACAATTTTGCAATGGCAGTTATGCCCACAAAAATGGAGGCTAGAGTCTGAAACCCTGGCCCTTAGCCCATTTTTCACTTAACACATTTTTAGAATTTCCCAAATATTTCTGAACCTTAATAATAATTTCCATTTAAGCCTTTAAACCCTTAAGAATTTTTAGCTATTTCCATCCACTACTAAGTCTGTACATGAGATAAGTAATGCAAATGCTTAAATAGAATAAGTTTTTCTAGGCACCTAAGTTATGCCAGTAAAACATATGCATGAATGAGCAAACAACTAACTACACTGGTCTGACCCTAAAAACCCTCAATGCCAACTGACAAAGGGATCATTGTTCTGTTACAGGCCTGACAAACTCACTACACCTAACACTTTGCTTTAATAGCACTTACCGAAAAAGGGTCAAGTGAGGTTTCTAATAAAAGCTTATGTCATATTGATACTCAATCATTGTGAGATGTACTTACAGATGATATTTAAGGAGTTGTGTGTGTATGTACTGAAAATATGTTTTAGAGACTGTGTCCCAAGCTGGGTAGGCAAACAGGTTTTTGCCAGACAAAGAGATGTATCTCCCTCGGTAGATTAAGCATTGTAAGCCAACACAGCAAGAACCCCATTTTGCATACAACATGAAGCCAGCGCACCAGGGAATGAACCACAGGGGATCATCCTGACTCTGCAAGCAACACAATGAATTCTGGAGTATGGGGGGGGAGGGAGAAAGACATTTTGTTATCCTTCACTGAGGAAGCAAAACGGACAGTGCTTTCTGCATGGGGGATCCCAGCCAGGGTGGCTGAAGAAGCTGGGGAACTGCTTTAGGTGAGAAAGTACTTTAGACAGAGGTTTTAGCCTGATATAGTTAAGTTTAGGCTCTAAGAAACATGTTATATTTTTGTTTTATATGTAACCATTTGTGTTTCCATCATTGTCCTTATTCACTTTCTCTTAAATCTTAGCCTTTGATAATAAACTTATGATTGTTTTCACTATAAACACACCTCAGTGCTGTGATGTTATATTGGAGCTGATATTCATTCAGTTGAATCAAACAAGCTGGTGCATGCACTATTTCTCTGGGGACAGCTTAGATGGTCATTTCTGTGAGTGTCCAGTGACAGGGTCTGGACTCTACAGGGGAAGACTTCAAAAGGGATTGGTCTGCACCTCTTATTAACCTTGCAAGGCAAAGCAAGAGCTGAAAGAGCCCTCAGGAGATTGTTTGGGTGGCTAATGGACTGGTGGTGTCAGGTAGTAGTGTAGCTAGGAGGGGAAGCGGGGCAGCGGCCGCTCCCCCACTGAGCCGTGTCAATTTCTTGGCACCTTTTTACTCACCCGGGGAGCAATCAAATAAAAAGGTACCACCCGCTGTGGCGCTTTTATTTTACTCACCCACCGGCGCTCCAGGTCTTCAGCGGCACTTCGGCGGCGGGACCTTCACTCACTTTGCAGGTCTTCGGTGGCATTTCGGCGGCGGGTCCTTCAGTGCCACTGAAGACACCCGGAGCGAGTGCAGGCCCCGCCACCAAAGTGCTGCTGAAGACCCGGAGCACCGCCCAGTGAGTAAAAGCACTGCAGCGCTGCCGGGTGAGTAAAAGTACCGCAGCGGGTGGCACCTTTTTGATCACTCCCCCTGTTCCCTCCACCTGGCTACGCCACTGGTGTCAGGGAGTGGACACCCAGTTAAGCACAAGCAAATCTTCCTCTCATTGAGGCAGGGGAATAACAAGGTGACTGACTCCTGGGCACCCCAAGAAAGCATCCCAACTGAGAAATGCATATTTGTGTGCAAATAAAAAGGAACTACCAGCTTTTCAGTAACATTAACTCTTTGTATAGCTACAAGAATACTTTGTGGGCAGAGCTGGGGTTCTTTCCTTTGAAAATGTAGCCCAATAACATCAATGGAAATTGAGCTCAAGACTGCAAGCAGTATATGACCCAAGGATGGCACTATACTAATGCACTATATTAACATATTAAAGAACAAATATTTATTAATACTGTTCTCCAGCATTAATAATTGTACTGGTTCTATTTATTTTTCAAGATGATTCTTTGAAGTTTCCACCTATTTCTTAGTTCAGTACATTAAAGATCATTTGTTTCCTTCACTATTGTCCTATGGGGTTTTTGTTTTGTTTGCCTATGATTTTGCAGGGCTTCTGAGGCATGGGGTGGGGACATTATATTTTTCATAGATTTAATCCCAAAAGGGACCACTGTGAGCATGTAACCTACTATATAATAAAGGCCCTCCGACTTCCCCGAATTAATTCCTATTTGAACTAGAGCATGTCTTTTAGAAAAATATCCATTCTTGATTTTAAAATTGCCAGTGATAGAGAATCCACCACAGCCATCAGTAAGATGCTCCAATTGTTAATTATCCTCACTGTTAAATAACTACACCTTATTTCCAGTCTGAATTTGTCTAGCTCCGGATCCAGCCATTCAATCTAGCTATGCCTTTCTCTGCTAGATTGAAGAGCCCATTTTCCCATTTTTATTTCCCATGTAGGCAGTGGTGAGCTGGAGCCAGTTCGCGCCAGTTCACAAGAACCGGTTGTTAAATTTAGAAGCCGGTGTAGAACCAGTTGCTCAAAGGGGTGGCCTGGCTTCCCCAAGGGGCAATTTAAAGGGCCTGGGGCTCCCAGCAGGGGCTGGAGACCCAGGCCCTTTAAATTGCCACCAGAGCCCCACTGCTGGAGCCCTGGGGTAGGGCTGCGGGGCTCTGGGGGCTATTTAAAAAGTCCGGGGCTCCTGCTGCTTCTACCGCCCCAGCCCTTTAAATAGCCGCCAGAGCCCCGCTACTACTCCAGGCGGCTATTTAAAGGGCCAAGGCAGTAGAAGCAGGGGAGTCACAGGCCCTTTAAATAGCCCCCAGAGCCCTGGGATAGCGAAGGGCTCCAGGGGCTATTTAAAGGGCAGGGGCTCCAGCTGCCTCTGCCGCCCTGGTCCCTTAAATAGCCGCGGGATCCCTGCAGCTTCCCCAGGGTTCCTGCGGCTATTTACAGGGCCGGAGCTATAGAAGCAGAGGAGCCCCGACCCTTTAAATAGCCCCTGGAGCCCCGGGCTGCTGCTGCTACCTTGGTGGGGGATGAGGGGGAAGAGAAACTTGCAGGTTCTGAGGGGGGCAGTTGGGGGCAGGACGTGGGTTGGGGTCGGAGACAGGCATGTGGGGCTTGTACTGTACACACCGCGCAGTTCCCTACTGGCTCTTCAGCAGCACTTCGGCCGGGGGGGGGGGGTCTTCACTCGTTCCGGGTGAAGGACCTGCCCCCGAAATGCTGCCGAAAATCTGGAGCGAGTGAAGGACACACACACACACACACACACACACACGACACCAAAGTGCCACTGAGGACCCAGAACCAGTTCTTATGATTTTGGGAGCTCATCACTGCATGTAGGTACTTATAAACTGTGATCAAGTCAAACCTTACTCTTCTTTTTCTTAAACTAATAGATTAGTTCTTTGTGTCTATCACTATAAAGAATGTTTTACAATCCTTTAATAATTCATGGCTTTTCTCTGAACCCACTTGAATTTATCAGCATCCTTCTTGACTTGTGAACACCCGAACTGGACCCAGTATTCCAGTAGCAGTCACCCCACTGCCAAACACAGAGGTAAAATAACTTCTACTCCTACTTGAGCATCACACTGGGAGCTCTGTTCAGCTGATTACCCACCATGATGCCCATATCATTTTCAGAGTCACTGCTTCCCAGCATAGAGTCCCCCATTCTATATTATGGCCTATATTTTCTGTCCCTCCATTTGGGAGTACTAAAATGCGTATTGTTTGCTTGCATCCAGTTTACCAATCTATCTAGATCTTTCTGTATCAGTAACTGTCCTCTTCATTACTTACCACTCCCCCAATCTTTGTGTCACTTGCAAACTTTCAGTGACGATTTTGGTTTCCCCAAGGTCACTGATAAAAACATTATATAGCATAGGGCCAAGTACTGATCCCTATGGGACCCCACTAGCATCACACCACTCAGTAATAACTACCTGTTTACCATTACATTTTGAGACGTGCCAGTTAGTCAGGTGTTAATCCATTTAATATGTGCCATATTAATTTTATATCATTCTAGGGGGTTTTAATCAAAATGTCATGCAGTACCAAGTCAAATGCTTAACAGAAGACTAAATATATTACATCAACACTATGACCTTTATCAACCAAACATGTAATCTCATAGAAAAAGGTGACAAGTCAGTTTGACAAGTTAGTTATACCTTTCTGTCCCTGCCCACTTCACTGTATTTAAGAATATTCTTTAAAGGAGTCAGTTTGCATGTTTGTGGAGGCAACTTTTAAATAAAAGTATTGCCTAGTCAGTACTAATGGGTAAATAACAATAATTAAACACACTTGCACAGTGAGGTTTGTGTTTTTCCTATAATAGTTTCCCAAGACTGAATTATCAGCCAAAGTTTGTAGCTGTGAGGAGGATTTTTCCTTTTCATAACATTTCCCCTCCCCCCCCTTCTCTTTCCAGTTCATACAACTGGTCACAATACCCTATTTAACATGTGACATTTACCCTATTTTACTATCCCAGGATGATGGAAACAAAGGATGGAAATATGGGAGTGCAATACTGGATTAGGCCATAGGGCCATCCATTCCTGTATCCTGCCTCTGGCAGTGGCCAATATCTGACACAACAAGAGACAAAATGTGTGCAGTGGGCCACATCCTCAGTTGTCACAGATTGATACCACTCCACTGAAGTCAGTGGAACCAGGCCAATTTACACCAGCAGCAGATCTGGCTCACAATGTATCTTATCAACCTCTCAGTGATTATATCAACACCAAAACAACCAAGAGCAGAACTGTCTCTTGTGGAACCAAAGTGATGATCACCACAGAAAGTGACACCTGTGTTCCAATGGTTAAAAAAAAAAAAGAAGAGATTTGCTTTTCAAAATTGGGCACATTGGTCGTAATGAAAATGTTTGTACGTGCAAGAAATACTGCACAAAGCAGCTACACTTCAAACCGTATAGCTCTCAGGCGTGACTGTAAGGGACAGCCCCTGCAAAACGGGAGCATCAGAAGGCATTCTGCTCAAGGAAGAATGAGTGCAGGCAAGGCAGAGGCAGCTGCCCCTTCATAGAGTGCGGCTTGCTCACATCCACTGGCCAATGCATAAAAGAGGGAGTCATAATCACCCCGGGGGTTCATGGACTGGAAGTCTGTCTTGCCTTCACATAGGCCACAGACTTACCTGTGTCCTTTCCCTCCTCTTCCCTCCCCCAAACTGGCACACCTGTGTAAGAACCAAGTACAATCTGACCAATCATGGGGGAATTGGGTAGAATAAGTAAAAACTTTCAAACTCATAAAAACAAACTTGAGTGAATTCTTTGGGCAGATCTTAAAAGTGTGGATGCTTGGGGGTGTGTTGTCTGTTTTAACAGGGTACAGGAGCTAGCTGTTCATACTATCAATGTACATAACTCTGAGATAAAAAAGTTAAAGGTACAGTCCAGGTTATACACAGATATCCATTAAAACAAACAAACAACAACAACAACATGAGAACATTGAAACTATGAAAGCCCAGAAACTCAGCTGGTATAAGTCAATAAGGTTCTGGGCCCCAAATTTTTGGAAGTCAGGAAATTATTTGGTGAAGATCCACAAAACATCTTTGACCCTATCTGGCACTCACTTATACTAGTGTATCTCCATTGACATTACTGGAGTTAAACCCAATTTATACTGATGTAAATGAGATATGAATCAAGCCCCTTATCTCTGATCCTCTATCCAGTACTGTAGTCGTATCTACAAGTACTATCAACTCAGTGACTCGGCATCTTATATCTGACCCAGTGTCTCTGTGTGGTATTTCGGTCGCTGCAAGCATAGAAACGGGTGGAGAATTCAGAACTTAACAAAATAAAAGTCACCTTCAGGCATAAACTAGGCTAAGAAATTTTCATCCCAAAAAGTGTGAAAGTTTTGGAAAGTTATGAGCAATTTAAAGGGAGTGGGATAGAATGGAAACTCTTATAGAATTGTAATTCTAGGCTTACAAGTTGTACAACATACTGTGTAAAGACTAATGAAAGAAGTAGGGGTGACTTCATTTGCAGGAGATTTTCTACTGATAAAATAATAAAGCTATCTCTATTATAGATAGACCGTAACCCTGGAAATGGTCACTTCTGAGCATGTGTCTTTAAATGTCATCTTATTTACAGCCACACACATTATATGGATATAGCGGGGTAGCCAAACTGTGGCTCACAAGCCACATGTGGCTCTTATAAGGTTAAAGTGCAGCTCATGGAGCCTCCCACGTTCCCCCCCACTCTTCACCTACTAGACTGGGGGGAGCAAGGTGGTGGGGTAGGGGCTTCTGACCCAAGGGGAGGGGGTCCCTGGGCTCCAGAAGGAGCAAGGCAGAATCCCCAAGCCCCAGCAGTTGCTCCCCAGCTCTCAACCTTCTTCTGAAGATTGCAGACTTCTTCTGAAGATTCTTCTGTCGTTTGGGACTCGGAGGGTCAGTAAGTGTTTGTGGTGCTGAACCAAACAAAAAGCAGCTTCCTTTCCCCAAAGGCCTCAAAATGCGATCAAAATATTTTGAACAGGCCAGTTGGAACATGCAGTTAGTCTAATTCCAGGTGAAGATTGCTTAGGAACATCTAAGAATGGGTTAAATATTAGCCTCTGTCATCTAACCTCTTGGTCTCTACTGCAGCAGAGTTCCTGACAACATTTTGGAGGTGCAACGTTTTACATAATGGCAGCAAAATGAGTAATTTTTTACCTCAAAATATACTGAAGCCCCACAACACTCATTCATTCTGCCACAGCTCAATTTAAAAAAGTAAGTCATCACCCGTAGTCAGAATTAAATAGGGAAACAGCTACCAACCATTTGGCTCACTGTGTGTTGGTGAGGACAGAAGGTAAATCACATGAGATCTTACAACATTTATGTACCATTTCAGTTTAATGAATGTGTCAAGAGTTAGCGTTCCAACTGAGAGCTTCTTCGGCCCTGGATTACTGTCTATCTAAATGAATTCCTTAGAGTTTGTGATCAACATGCTTCCTAAATCAGGCAAAAGGTGCCGAGTTATCCAAAATGAACAGCTGGTCCAACGGTTTGTCAGGCTGGACTCTTCCCAGAGCAGAGGTTTGCACAGCCTGTGGAGCCAGCCAGGTCTCATATGAGGGCATTGCTGACTTCAGCATCAGTCAGAAATGTTGTTTTACTCTGATTATCGAGTGACAGCCAAGAAAAAGTTGCTGACAAGAGAAGAGCCAGTAAAGACTGTCAGAGGTGCCTATCGGACTCTGAAGGAGAGGGGGAACATGACAATGAAATCAAATAGAGACAGAAGCAACTGGAACTATGATTAATAACCCTGAATGGTGCAGATCTGAGAGACAACTAGTAATATTAATAAAAACTAACGGGGTATGAAAATCCACAAGCACCAAAACAGAAGTGTCAGAAAGGTGCAGAAGCAGATGTGAACCAGAGAGGAATATGTAAAGCAGATGAATCCTGCAATGGGAGATCAAAGTGAAATGAAAGAATGGATGGCTGAGAATGTGACAGAAACCCTGCCCCCCCACACACACACACATGCACACACCAAGAATTCAGGCTGTTATCTGAAATAGGTAATAGTTTTTAAGATTTGAGAAAGGATGTGTGATTAGAGAGCAATGGAAAGGCAGAGCTCTAAAGATGCTACAATAAATAACTGCGGTTTTCCAGGCTTGACATCTGCTCAGCTCATGCAATGTCAGAGACCCAGGCTAGTCTCCAGACTCTCATTCCTTGGGTCAACAGGAAGTTAGAAATGATAAGGTGCCAACTTCCTGTTTCCAGGCAAGCAATAAGGAGGGACTGGCATTTCCTGCTCTTTTTGCAACTAGTTGCAGTGTGGGATGGTATTGCAAAAGATAGAGATAGAATTCATAAGGCGTATGTTGCAGCTAGTGCAGTACATCTCGAGAAACTTGATAAGAGAACATGGAAAAGGAATGGCAGATCAGAACAAAATTAGGCTTTCTACAGTGAAAGATCTGCAAGAACCCTAGTTAGACTGGCCCAGAACTGACCCCAGCAACAGGATCAAGTGGATCTTTGCTCCCACTGCAAAAAAATAGAGAGAGTCTAGTGTGCGCAATGAGATTTGGTCAATCAATGGAGAATACAAAAGTATTTATTTGCCTGTTAACATAATAATCCTGTCACGTAAGCATATCATCAATGATATTGGGCCACTGAAGTCAAGGAGAGTTTTCCATTGATTTTTTCAATGGATTTTGGCTCAGGCCTACAGTTAAGAATTATTTTCATGCACACTTCATAGCTTAGTCAAGGTTCTAAATTATACGCCTCTACCCCAATATAACGCGGTCCTCGGGAGCCAAAAATCCCTACCGCATTATAGGTGAAACCCCATTATATCGGGGTAGTGGCGGCAGGGCTCCAGCGGTGATTTAAAGAGCCCTGGGCTACAGCTGCTGCAGGGAGCCCAGGCCCTTTAAATCGCCGGCGAGCCCTGCTGCCGCAGTTCCGGGGTAGCAGTGGCAGGGCTCCAGCGGTGATTTAAAGGGCCCAGGGCTCCCTGCAGCAGCCGGAGCCCCAGGCCTTTTAAAGAGCTGCCCGAGCCCCGCTGCCAGAGCCCTGGGGTTACCATGCTATATGCAAACCCGTGTTATATCAGGTCACATTATATCGGGGTAGAGGTGTATAAACTTTAAAACCTTTGAAAAATAAATTTAAAAAAAATACTTGTATAATGAAATACAATATGCAGAAGATTAAATATAACAACACATTTCAAAGACTGATTTATGGACATTGATATGCCACTGACAGCTTCAAACTTTGGACAAATTTATGCATGCACATATATACCATGCAGCAAGGTTAATATCAAACTTTTAGCAAGGGAGCGTATTATAGCAGTTCACCTTTATCAAGGAAGGTTCATTATGTAAACTCCCCAAACACATTAAGCATTCTTTGAAAGCATTACAGAGTATGTATGATTTATGATGAAGAGAGTTCCATTAATTTCAGGTGCCCTAAGGCTAGAAAGCAGATATGGGGGAACAGCCTTTTTTCAAACAGGGGAACTAATTGCTAGAATCATCTGCCCTCAGATATGAAAGGAAGTGTCTGCTGGAGTCTCTTCAATTTAGCGAAGATGGGAAAATTATATATTAAAAAGTTTGGCGATGTTTTCACATTTGTGCACGTTTCAAATAATGTTATATTCTAGCATTGCTGTTGTTGTGCATACCTGGCATTTACTATCTGATTTCCTCAGATCTTATTTATGTAACTAAGTAATTGAGAGCATCACAAACATTCATTCATACGCACCTTTGTTAGTGCGTATTATCCCCTTCAACACCCAGGGAATGGAGGGACAAAGAAAAGAAGCAATTTGCAATTTGCTTCTTAGTCACATAGTAAACCTGCAGTAGTAACAAATGCAACCCAGATTTCTTGAGTCTGAGTCCAATGCCTTTCCCACACCACCACCCTTCAACTCATGAAGCATGTCTCAGACAGAGGTGGCAAAGTTACAAACAGATTCTTTGGGCCAGATTCTGAGTTGTAATCTGGAAGCACAAACCAGCTGGAAGCAGATGGATTTTCCCAACCACAAGATTTCCCAAGCATGGGGGAGTCCCCAGCTGACAGGGAACCCACATAGCACACAGGGGCTTTTCCATTGCTTCCAGTGCACACATGAGCTTTCCCATTGACTTTGAAGTCGGTGTGAGCCTGTGAGCTGGTATTTTACAAAACCTGCCCTAAAACACAATTCACAGGATACAGAATCCTGTGGTTTGGTTTATGAGTAAATAAATTAACAATGGGACAATGAAGTTAATCATACCTTGTCCCTAGACTTGGCTACTCCCAGGGTTCCTCCCTCCAGATCACTCAAACCCACACCTGAGACCCTCCCTGTCTGAATAGTTATTCAAACTTGTGTAGAGTGCGTATAAAGAGGACACAAAATGGTGCTATTCTGATTTGGTGTCATTTTACACCCAAGAGGCCAGATTCTCAGCTGTTTAATTGTCATAGTTCTATTGACTTCAATTGAGCTATGACAGTTAAAACAAGTTGAGGATCTGGCCCAATTTCCACAAGTCTATATGACTTTGCAAGTGAAAGGTAGTGGAAAACCAAGCCCACTGAAACTGTACTTGAGATTGGACATTTCTAAGGGCTAGCTACAGCCTGGCTTTTGCTCCAGCTGATTGGTGCTAAAGAAATTTTGGCAAATATGCAAAAAATGTCCCCCTGTATGGGGTGACTGGGGTGGAAGCTGACCGGAATAGTAGGCATGGCTAGGAAAAAGGGGGCATGGATGAAATGTCTATCCCAGCCAGTGTAAAGCTCTCTGAAGTTGCTCTACTTTACACCAGTAACAGGGGCCGGGGGCATGAGGGTAGCTTGAAAGTGTAGCTCAGACACAGCCCAAGATCTGGGCCGAGAAGTTTCCCTTGTGGAGAAAAAGTGAGACAAAAACAAACTCTGAAGTTACAGCTACAGTCACATGATGCAAATTCTTCTATTTGCCCTCACTGGCCTTTTTCCTCCTGCCTGTTATCTGCCCAAACCTAGAGAAACTCTCAAAATGTTCACATTCCCGGGTTCCAAGAGTTCATTTTGGTTAGTCATCACTGAGAGTAAGCAGCACTATTCCTACAGCAACAGTACTAGACACCTGTTATGTTCCTGTTCACCAAAACATCGATATGCTTATTCCCGTGGAGTCAAAACATCACAATTAGAGCTGGATGGAAATTGTCAGACAAAATATTGTCAGAAAATGCCAGTGTATCCAAATCAAAACATTCCATGAGAGCATGAAGATTCTGAGGAAATTCCAACAGAAAACAGGCAGGTTCCCTGCCAGTTCACTCACTAAGCTTCTCAGCAACCTGGTGGACTGCTGGGGAGCCCCAATTCCCAGACTCCCAGCTCCTTGGCAGCTTGGGTTCCCAGGATCCTCAACAGCCCTTTCTGCCATCAGACTTGGGGCTTTCTTCCCCACAGGAGCAGCACGGGCAGATGGAGACCTGGGACAGGTAGCAGTGGCACCAGTATGTTGCCAAATTGGAATATTTCCCTGTGTGTAAAATTCCAAGGTCTAAGATTTTGTTCCAATTCAAAATGAAACAAAATGTCAAACCCTTGCAATTTTGCTCAGGATGGATATTGAATTTTTCAGCCAGCTCTAAGTAAACCCATATGGTTTTATCATTCTTCTCCGTCCTTTGTTGTCTTATCTTAATTATGTCCTAATCACTCTAAAAACACAGGAGAGAAGAAAATTAATCATCTCTCCCACAGAATCAGAAATTCACTTGATACTTCTGGTTAATTTTAATAGGAATGATTGGGAGTGGAAGGGAGTGAATTTATTCCACAACCATTAGAAGTAGGTAACCAGTAAGAAATATTTGGAGGCTGTCCCAAATATACTGCCACAGTCCTGCAGCTGGAGATTTGTCTGAACAAGGACTGTAGGATTTGGTTATTTTGTGCTCTAAGTTACAGTTTTTGATTCCAATGCAATATCTTCTTCAAAGAGCTTTTCATTTACACCACGAGAACGCTGTAACACGGAAAGCATGATGGCTGTTTACTGCAAGACTCCCTATTGTTTCAGAACAAGAAAAAGAGATACCCACAAGTAAAGCACCGTCTCTCACCTATGCTTTACAGAACCTTATTAGTTAGATGACAGAGTTCCCTCTCCCATTAAAGCTCTGTGCTTCATCTGACATTGATGGAGTCTTACTGATACCAGAAGAGAAACTTAATTAAATGTGTGCAGTCTCTCCCTCTCTCTCTCTCTCACACACACACACACACACACACACACAGAGGGAGATTTTGGTATTTTACTTACACTGCAATAAAACTAAAAGGGAGAGATCTAATTTAAAATAAATCTACGAGACACACGTACCTCACCAATATAGGTCAGTGGGTGGTTGAGCTGGAATCAGCTTGAATTAATGTATAAGACAGTCAGTCTAATACATAAGAGAATTCTCCAGCTCTGGGGTTATTGAATGACTTATACTAAAACTAGGTCAAATCCTACCTGCAAATAAGCCCAAACAATGGAGCAAAGAAGGGATTCAACGCTAATGTAGTTCGCACAGGGTCTAGGATGCTGCAATTTCACAGGTACCTAAAGAAACAATGCCTTTCAAATGAGAGTTTAATTGTGGCAATTCAGCTCTGTTTTCCTGTCACCAAGGCCATGTCTACACTACCTGCCAGATCGGTGGTAATAATCGATCTATCGGGGATTGATTTATCGCATATCATCTAGACGCAATAAATCGATCCCCAAATCAATGCCCGGACTCCACCTCAGCAGGAGGAGTAAGCGGAGCCAACAGGGGAGCTGCAGGGCAGCATAGCTGAAGTTATGTATCTTAGATTGATTCCCCACCCCTAGTGTAGACCAGCCCTAGACTACTGCACTTGCTTTCACACACACAAAGTATGATTTCCTGAGGAAGTGATTCTGGGACCCACAGAACTAAGCAGTTAGGTTCATGCCGTTATTCTGGTGAATTTGTTTTCTTCAGCTGATGGGAAATGAAGCAATAGGACTAGGGGCACAAAAGAAATACATTTTTCCCCACCCAGCTGATAATCACATTAGATAGGATCATGATAAGAGCAAACTGAGTTACAGATTTCATGATGACAGTTAAAAGAATTCTCTCTCTTTAGATCATGACTAAATGAAATAATTTATCAGTAGGGGGTTTTTTTTTTAATGTATTTTTTTTCCTTTTTCTTCTGCTTTTGTGTGAATTTAGTGCTTGTGAACAGTACTGAGAGCCCAAGAGATCAAAGTCCTCTTTTTACCCAGAGAACAGGTGTAGCATGAGCTATAACCCTCTAGGAGTTTGTCTTCACAAGAAAATTATATATAGTTAGGGCCCTACAAAATTCTGGGTCCATTTTGATCAATTTCACATCACAGGATTTTAAAAATCATAAATTTCATGATTTCATGAAGCAATAGGACTAGGGGCACAAAAGAAATACATTTTTCCCTACCCAGCTGATAATCACATTAGATAGGATCATGATAAGAGCAAACTGAGTTACAGATTTCATGATGATAGTTAAAAGAATTCTCTCTCTTTAGATCATGACTAAATGAAATAATTTATCAGTAGGGGGTTTTCTTTTTAATGTATTTTTTTTCCTTTTTCTTCTGCTTTTGTGTGAATTTAGTGCTTGTGAACAGTATTGAGAGCCCAAGAGATCAAAGTCCTCTTTTTACCCAGAGAACAGGTGTAGCAAGAGCTATAACCCTCTAGGAGTTTGTCTTCACAAGAAAATTATATATAGTTAGGGCCCTACAAAATTCTGGGTCCATTTTGATCAATTTCACATCACAGGATTTTAAAAATCATAAATTTCATGATTTCATGAAGCAATAGGACTAGGGGCACAAAAGAAATACATTTTTCCCTACCCAGCTGATAATCACATTAGATAGGATCATGATAAGAGCAAACTGAGTTACAGATTTCATGATGATAGTTAAAAGAATTCTCTCTCTTTAGATCATGACTAAATGAAATAATTTATCAGTAGGGGGTTTTCTTTTTAATGTATTTTTTTTCCTTTTTCTTCTGCTTTTGTGTGAATTTAGTGCTTGTGAACAGTATTGAGAGCCCAAGAGATCGAAGTCCTCTTTTTACCCAGAGAACAGGTGTAGCAAGAGCTATAACCCTCTAGGAGTTTGTCTTCACAAGAAAATTATATATAGTTAGGGCCCTACAAAATTCTGGGTCCATTTTGATCAATTTCACATCACAGGATTTTAAAAATCATAAATTTCATGATTTCAGCTATTTAAATCTGAAATTTTGGGGTGTTATAATTATAGGGATCCTGACCCAAAAAGCAGCTGGGGAGAGTGTTGCAAGATTATTATAGGAGGGTTGCGATACTGCTACCCTTACTTCTGTGCTATTGCTAGCAGTGGCACTGCCTTCGGAGCTGGGCAGCTGGATAACAGTGGCTGCTGGCCGGGAGCTCAGCCCTG
The DNA here is from genome assembly GCF_020497125.1 of Mauremys mutica. Classification (NCBI taxonomy): domain Eukaryota; kingdom Metazoa; phylum Chordata; order Testudines; family Geoemydidae; genus Mauremys; species Mauremys mutica. Next base: position 125,310,894 of record NC_059073.1, on the reverse strand, counting down.
AAGGTAGAACCACTGCCAGCAGCAGTGCAGAAGTAAGGATGGCATGGTGTGGTATTGCCACCCTTACTTCTGCACTGCTGCCTGCAGAGCTGGGCCCTCATTAAGCGGCCACCCTCTCTGGCCTCACAACTCTGAAAGCTGCAGCACAGCAGTAAGGGTGGCATGGTATGGTATTGCCACCCTTACTGCTGTGCTGCTGCTGGCTGGGCACTACCTTCAGAGCTGGGCAGCCGGCCAACAGTCACCGCTCACCGTTTGCCCACCTTTGAAGGCAGTGCAGAAGTGAGGGTGGCAATACAGTGACCTGACTAAAATAACCTTGCGACCCCACTGCAACTCTCTTTTGGGTCAGGACCCCCAGTTTGAGAAACTCTGGTCTCTCCATGAAATCTGTATAGTCTAGGGTAAAAGCACACAAAAGACCAGATTTCATGGTGGGAGACCAGATTTCACAGTCCGTGATAAGTTTTTCATGGCCTTGAATTTGGTAGGGCCCTTTATAGAGTTAACTAAGGGCTTGGCTACACTTACAAGTTGCAGCGCTGGGAGTTACAGCGCTGGTCATGCAGCTGTGTAGGGCCAGCGCTGGAGTGTGGCCACACTGACAGCTACCAGCGCTGCAGTGTGGCCACACTTGCAGCACTTTCCAGCGCTGTATTGAGAGGTGCATTGTGGGCAGCTATCCCACAGAGCACCTCGTCCCATTTTGGCGCTGAGTATTGTGGGAAGGGGAAGGAAGTGTGTGGGTCATTCCGCTTCCTGTGCCAACGCCCCGTGGTGCATCGCTTCACATCCCAGCATTCAGTCTTTCCGGCAACGTTTGGCGCCATTGTGAGTGTCTTTCTGTTACTGTGTGTGAATCGCGATTTCTGTGGGAAATGGAGCCCGAGCTGCTGAGGACTGTGCTGATGAGTGTCGCCAGCACAACACGTTTGGCAGTCGAGCTATTCCTTCAGCTCCAAAGTGACAGTGAGGAGTCTGACGATGATATCGATATCGATTTGCCTGCCGCGTGTGACACTACAGTGCTTGTGGCATTCACGGAAATGCTCAGCACCGTTGAACGCCGCTTTTGGGCTCGGGAAACAAGCACTGACTGGTGGGATCACATCGTCATGGAAGTCTGGGATGACGAGCAGTGGCTGCAGAACTTTCGTATGAGAAAAGCCACTTTCATCGGACTGTGTGCTGAGCTCGCCCCCACTCTGCGGCACAAGGACACAAGATTGAGAGCTGCCCTGACGGTGGAAAAGCGGGTGGCTATTGCAATCTGGAAGCTGGCAACTCCAGACAGCTACCGGTCGGTCGGGAACCAGTTTGGAGTGGGAAAGTCGACCGCTGGAATCGTTTTGATGCAAGTTTGCAAGGCAATTAATCGCATCCTGCTAAGAAAGACCGTGACTCTGGGGAGCGTGCAGGACATTGTGGATGGCTTTGCACAAATGGGTTTCCCTAACTGTGGAGGGGCGATAGATGGGACACATATTCCTATTCTGCCCCCCCCCCCCAACCTGGCATCAGAGTACGTTAATCGTAAGGGGTATTTCTCTATGGTTCTCCAGGCGCTTGTGGATCACCGCGGGCGTTTCATTGACATTTACACAGGCTGGCCTGGAAAGGTGCATGATGCACGCATCTTTCGGAACAGTGGCCTGTTCAGGAAGATGCAGGCAGGGACTTTTTTCCCAGACAGGAAGATCACAGTAGGGGACGTCGAAATGCCCATTGTGATCCTTGGAGACCCCGCTTACCCGTTACTGCCTTGGCTCATGAAACCCTATACAGGGAAGCTTGACAGGAGCAAGGACCGGTTCAACTACAGGCTGAGCCGGTGCCGAATGACTGTGGAGTGTGCTTTTGGGCGTTTAAAAGCCCGCTGGAGATCCTTGTATGGGAAGCTAGACTTGGGGGAAAGCAGCATCCCCGCGGTTATATCCGCTTGCTGTACCCTCCATAATATTTGTGAAGGGAAGGGTGAAACATTCAGTCAGGCCTGGACCCCCGAGGTTCAAGTCCTGGAGGCTGAATATGCACAGCCAGAGAGCAGGGCTAATAGAGAGGCCCAGCACAGGGCTTCAAGGATTAGGGATGCCTTGAGGGAAGAATTTGAGGCTGAAAGCCAACAGTAATGTTTGCTGCCTTGCATGGGAGTGAAGTGCACTGTTTACACTGTTATTCTATTATCCCTAAAATAATTTGCAGTGCCTCTTTCTTTACTGGGCTAAGGTATCTTTCACTATCTGCTATAATAAAGACTGTTTTCAAAGCCAAGAATTGTTTTATTGAAAAGAAACAAACTTCCTTGACAGACAGACAGACAGACACACAACATTTCATGAACACAAGAGGGCAGGGGTGTGGGTTGGTGAACTGTACAGTCACAAGTTTGCATATGTCCTGTCTGGAGTGCTGTGCAATGAATCCTGCACTTCAGGGTGCATATACTGCATGGTGATGGGGGTTGAGAGCAGAGGGTAAGGGTTGTAGTTATCAGGGCTGGTTGGTGAACGTACAGGTGTTGGAGGCAGCTGGTAGTGGTAAGAACCTGGATGCTGGGGAAAGGGGGTTTGAGCTGACATTGGGGCACAAGGCAAAAAGCTTTGGGACGGGGGGGTGGGGGAGTAGCACGGTAGTGCTCCGCTTGCATGGCTACGAGTGACTCGATAGAGTCCGCTTGGCGCGACAGGATGCTTAGCAGCTGCTCTGTGCTTTTCCTCTTGGCCGCTGCATTTCTCTGCCGGGTCCTGCTTTCCCTCTGGCGGATCCTACTTTCCTTTTCTCTCCACTCCTGCAAATTTTTACTCTCTCTAGCAGAGTGAGCAATAACAGTTTTTAGCATGTCCTCCTTACTCTTTCGGGGATTTTTCCTCAAATTCTGCAGTCTCTGTGCTGTGGTACATCTGGTCAGTCCAGCAGTCAAGGTCACTTTAGAAAGGCAGAAATGACAACATTTAACAGGGTAGCATTGTTTTCATTATCTCCAGACAATAATTCCCACACACTGAGGGAGTTCTTAGTCCTCACTTTAGCATTCTTTTACCACACACATAACACAACAGAAGACACGAAATGGTGAGTGAGGGGTGCTGCATAGAGGGAGAAGTGGGGCTTGAGTGATAGAGGGGTGCTGGTTGCAGTGCACCGAACAGCTGCAGTGATAGAGGGGTTGAGTGAAGATGCAGCTGCAGGGGTGATCTTCACTATCTCCCTATCTCTATCACTATCTTCACTAAAGAGTCTCCCAACATTTTTCACAGGAGTTAATCCTGGAAGATATCTCTCTGCTGCGGGTCACTAGGGTCACTAGGGAAGAGCGGGAGGCTCTTCTACAGCAATGTGGATTCCGCCCTGGACCCTATGCAGCTTGCCTGTGTTCAGCAATGGTCCCCCCACCCCTCGCGGCACAGTGGCGCGGACGCGTTAGCCTGACTGGGACAAGGACCACAGTGGCTCTCCCTATAAACCTGCGCAGGCATATTGCCCACGCTCTGGCTGAAACTTTTGAGGAGATTACTGCAGCCGATTACCGCGACGTGATAGACCACATCAATGGGCTATTCCACATCTAGGCTGGCATGCATGCAGCCCTAACCCCCCTTCCTCTCCAGAAACATTTCCACCCAGAAAATAAAAGCCGCTTACCGGTAACCCGCTGCTCTGCTTGTCCTTCTGCAACTGCTGGCTGCTGCGATTGGGTACTTTCCTCCTGGCTTGAGAAGAGCTCCTGGCTGCATGCCTCCTGGGACTCTGGGGTGTTTTCCCCCATCCCAGTAGCTTCACTCGCGTTTTCCTCCACCCCCCCCACCGCCTCCGCCTCCACCTCCTGTCCCCCACCCTGCTCAGAAGTGTCCATCGTGGTCCTGGGATTGGCAGTGGGGTCACCCCCAAGTATCATGTCCATCTCTCTGTAAAAACGGCATGTCGTGGGGGCAGCTCCAGATCGGCGATTGCCCTCGCGGGCTTTGTAATAGGCACTCCGCAGCTCTTTAACTTTAACCCTGCATTGTAGTGCGTCCCGATCATGGCCCCTATCCAGCATGGACCTTGATACCTGCTCAAAGATATCGTAATTCCTACGGCTGGAGCGCAGCTGGGACTGCATAGCTTCCTCCCCCCAAACACTAATGAGGTCCTGCAATTCGCCAGTGCTCCATGCTGGGGCTCGTTTGCCACGTGGAGGCACGGTCACCTGTAAAGATTAACTGATTGCACTCCACACACACCTGGCTGCAGCAAACAGGAAGGAGATTTTTAAATTTCCCGGGGCATTTAAAGGGCGGGTCACCTGAGGCAAGAGCAGTAGAGTGCAAACTGATGAGCAGAGTGGCTGAACAGGAATTCTGGGATAACTCCTTATTCCCTGGAGGACAATTACAGCGCTGGTGAGTGTCCACACCTGATGAGCAGCGCTGGATCACCACTGGGCACTCCTTATACCCCAACCCGGATGGGTTTTCAGCCAGCACTGCAACCAGGGAGTTGCAGCGCTGGTTGTGCCCTGCAAGTGGACGGGGTGTAATTGCAGCGCTGGAAAGCCTCCACCAGCGCTGCAACTTGTAAGTGTAGCCAAGCCCTAACATAAATCCTTAAGGTTGTACTCTAACACAGTCTAATTTTCTAGTGCAGACAAGCTCTGGCAATGAGCTAGTACTTCACTCTCCACGCCTTTTCAGTCCCTAAGACCTCGGCTAATACTGCCAGCTAATACCAATTGCGGTGGTGGCTCTTGTGATGTACAAACTAGCTTTCTGCAAATTGGACTGAGATCAGCAAACTTGTTTCCCGCCAGACAGCAATTGCCTGGTAACAACTTTTGGCACCTGATATTATTAATACTTTGCTCACTTTCTAATTTAGGGTCCAGTCCAGCTCCTGCTGAAATCAATAAGAATCTTTCCCTGGATTCCAATGAGAGATGGTGCAAGCCCATGCTGAATAAGTATTTACTATCTCCAATTTCTGAGTGATCCGTTATCCGGATGTCTACCACCACCTCTCCCCCAATAAAACCCCTTTAAAAAGCTCTAGTAGGATATACCCCAAATCCAAAATTATTTCATGTTTTATAACCAAAAGGTGCCTACCCTGGCTATTGACATTCTATAAGGTCCCAGTTCAGCCAGATCCTTAAGCACATGCCTACCTTTAAGCATGCAAGTAATCCTAGTGAAATTTGTGGGACAACTCACATGCTTAAAGTTAGACACCTGTGTAAGCACTCTGCTGAGCTGGGGCCCAGAAGCATGATCAATTAGTACAACAGTCAGGGGTGGCTCCAGGCACCAGCACAGCAAGCGCGTGCCTGGAGCGGCAAGCCACGGGGGGCGGCCTATCAGTCGCTGTGAGGGTGGCAGGCTGGCGGCTTTTGGCGGCGCGCCTCCGGGAGGTCCGCCAGTCCCATGGCTTCAGCAGAAATTCGGCAGTGGGGACACTGATGATGCCGCACCAGCGGACTTCCCACAAGCAAGCCGCCAAATCCACATGACCAGCGGACCGCCCACAGGCGCGCCGCCAAAAGCCGCCTTGCCTGCCATGCTTGGGGCGGCAAAAAACTTAGAGCCATCCCTGACAACAGTAATACCTAGAAGAGATATTCCACTCTCTCCCTCTGAAAACACACACCCCAAAGCAACTGCACCTTCCCCCGGAAAGCTGGAGCTAATAGAGTGGGCTTTGCATCGTGCCCTACAGTTTAGCCATTTCAGAGCAAAGGGAGGGGAATGAATGCCAAAGGTGAGAGGCCCTCACAGAAAATCCCCACACAGTTTGATCCAAAGTCGACTGAAAGACTCCCATTGACTTCAATGTGCTTTGGATCTGGCCCAAACAGATGGGGAGCGGGGGAGGAGAACCTCTAGCTCCAAGCATCTCCACTGATCCGCAACTGAAGCAGCATCACATGTGGAAAAAGGCGTCTCTCAAGTAGGTAATATAGCACTCTCCTGTTCATGGCCATGACTAAAGGCTAAAGGCTGTTGGAGACAAGCCTGCCATGTGCATAGTATCACAATTTCACTGTCAGGAGAGAGAAAGATAAATTAGATACCTGAAGGCTGAGCTCAGAGCTGCAAGCCGCATAAGCTCTGACAATCATGCTTGAAGAAAGCCAGGCATTCTGAAGTTCAAATTCGAAGGAGCACTAAAATAAACAATCCCTGTAGGCATCACTGTAAACCTACAGTTGCACTGCTTCCTGGATACTGTATTCGGTTCCAACATTCATTCATTTGCTTTAGCCCACGGACGCTTTAGCTGCAAGGCATTTATCAGAACTGCCAATGTTCTCCAAGTCATATCTCATTCTCTACAGAGAGTTTCAAAGTTCAGGCCAGATGATGCCCACTGTATTTCTTTCAATCAGATGCAATCAATGGTTGGCTGCTTTCAAAATCTCCTATTTTTGGCTATATTTACCCAACTTCATTGGATTTATACTGTTTGTGAGAGGGAAATGGCATGAGTGAAAATATTGAGAAAAGGCTGTATTATACCTCTTGTTTTGGGGCCTAACCCTGCAGTGTTGACAGATTGGCAATTTACCAGCACAGGATTGGGTTCTTGGCTAGCCTGAAGAGTATAGCAAAGGAAGTAATGGATTTAGAAAACGTAGCAAAAACAGATCCTCTATCCCAAAGATGCCATGTGCCCCAATTTACCAATTTTACTTTAAACTACCGCTCTTGGAAACCACACTGCACTTGTGAGCACTTAGCTAAACTTACTTTTGGTTTATTGTAAGAAAGGGTAAAGATTTAACTAGAAATGAGAGAAAGTGGTGGAAACAAATGGTTACAATACAAAACAAAATCATAACACGCACACCTGGGTCTATAATTATTAATAGCTGCCTTTTCCAACTAACAAAGTAGGTTCCTCCCTCCCCACAAAAAACGCTTTGTCTGTTGAAGAGCTGGCTGGTTTCACAAGAACAAGGATCCAAACATTCATGAAAACACCCCCACTCTACAAGTGTCTGTGAATGGATCCAGAAGATCTGTGTGATACTGAGTCTTTTTTCCCTAGTCATATTCAGGGTGATCCCCTGTCTTGTAATGTTCCTTTTTTACTTGTAAGTGGTGTTGACTGTTAGCAGTTGCCTCTGGTGATTTTTCATTGAAAGTTTAAGGGCTGGTCTCCACTAGGAACTTACAGTGGTATAGCTACATCTCAGGGGGCAGGGGGTGGAAAATCCACACTCCTAGGAGACATTGCTATACCAGCCTAACCTCTGGGGTAGACAGCACTAGGTCAGTGGAAGAATTCTTCTGTCAACCTAGCTACTGCCTGCCTCTTGGAGAGGATGAGCACCTACACCAATGGAAGAACCTCTGCTGTCAGCATAGATAGTGTCTACACTGAAGCACTACTGCTGCACCTCTGTAGCATTTTAAGTATACACTTAGCATTGTGCAAGGCTAGACAATTGAACCTTGATTTCCATCACCAGCTAAACAGGGCAGGATGACAAATCCTTCCTGCCTGAATGTGCCATGACCAAGATACATTATTATCCCCTACTGATTAATTTTTATTCCAAGTCCATAAAGCATACTTTCATATACAAATACATTATTCCTCAAATATTACCCATACATTCATCACAAAATGATTATGAATCTCAGGCCTGGTCTGCACTAGGACTTTTAATCGAATTTAGCTGCGTTAATTCGAATTAACCGCTCAACCGTCCACACCAGGAAGCCATTTAATTCGAACTAGAGGGCTCTTTAGTTCGAATTCGGTACTCCACCCCGACGAGGGGAGTAGCGCTAAATTCGACATGGCTATCTCGAATTAGGCTAGGTGTGGATGCAAATCGAACTTACTAGCTCCGGGAGCTATCCCACAGTGCACCACTCTGTTGACGCTCTGGACAGCAGTCCAAGCTTGGATTCTCTGACCAGCCACACAGGAAACGACCCGGGAAAATTTGAATTCCTTTTCCTGTCTGGGCACTTTGAATCTGATGTCCTGGTTGGACATCGGGGCGAGCTCAGCAGCACCTGCAACGATGCAGAGCTCTCAAGCAGAGGAGTTCATGCAATCCCAGAATAGAAAGAGGTCCCCAGCATGGACAGACCAGGAAGTCCTGGATCTGATCGCTGTGTGGGGCAATGAGTCTGTGCTTTCGGAGCTGCGCTCCAACAAACGGAATGCAAAGACCTATGAGAAGGTCTCCAAAGCCATGGCACTCAGAGGATACAGCCGGGATACAACGCAGTGCCGCGTGAAAATCAAGGACCTGAGACAAGGCTACCAAAAAGTCAGAGCGGCAAACGGACGCTCCGGAGCACAGCCCCAGACATGCCGCTTCTACGAGGCACTGCATGCCATTCTAGGTGGGTCTGCCACCACTGCCCCACCAGTGACCGTGGACTCTGAGTATGGGATAGTGTCGAGGGGCAGTTCCTCGGCGATGTTCGCCGATGGGGAAGATGAGGAAGGGTTTTGGAGGACGACGCAGGCGACAGCGCTTACAATACCGCTTTCCCCGACAGCCAGGATCTCTTCATCACCCTCACAGAGATCCCCTACCAACCCTCCCCGGCCGTTAACCCGGACTCAGAATCAGGGGAAGGATCAGTCGGTAAGTGCTATAAACATGGAAACATTTATTTTTTAAAAAACAGGAATAAAAAAATATGTAAAAACTATATAAAAACTTTTCCATAAAAAACTATATAAAGAGAAGGTCCACACAGATAGGGATGGAACAGAAATCCTCCTGGGACACTTCCACGAAGCTCTCGGAGAGCAGCTCGAAAAGTCTCCGCAGGAGGTTCCTGGGGAGAGGTGCCTTATTTGGTGCTCCGTGGAAGCACACTCTTCCGTGCCAGGCCATCCTAATGTACAGCGGAATCATTGCCTCCACCAGCATGGCAGCATACGGTCCTGGTCTGTGCAGGGATTCTAGCAGCATCCTCTCTCTCTCTCTCCGAGTGACCCGCCTCAGGGTAATCTCGTTCGGCGACTGCTACATCTAATTAGGGCAATTAGTGTACTGTTACTATTGTGAATGCTTGACTTTTACTTTGCATAGCAATGACTTTCGTTTAACAGCCACGTGTTGGAGGCCGCAGAGGAAAAGCATACAGTGATCTTTCCCGGGCACAGCCGCGAGGGGCTGGAACAGGGTCAGACTTTATGCTTTACAGATTGCCTTCAGCGGGAGGGCACAGCTATCCATTAACTGTTAAGCAGCCTATAGTGTAGTGCTTACCAGGCCTGGCTGCTACATGGATTCAGATGTACCGCCCCGCTTGTCCGATCTCCTGTGCAAGACCGCAGCCAATGAAAGCGTATTCCGAAATCTCGAACTTGTCCTGAGAGCTCGTGAGACTAGGTGCCCTGTATGGTCTTGTTCACTGAAACTGAGTAGACTGTGTTCAGTGTTCGGCAAACATGTATCTTTTCAAGGAAATCACTTCCTTTTTCCCATCACACAGCTGCGGCTCTTTCCCGAACTGCCCCGGCATCCCCCTCACAGAGGCTGGCGCAGATTAGGCGGCAAAAGAAAAAGACTAGGGACGACATGTTCTCGGAACTGATGGCTTGCTCCAGAGCCGAGGCGGCCGAGCAGAGACAGTGGAGGGAGACCCTATGTCAGCACCAGCGCTCACACAGCGAACGGGAGGACAGGTGGCGGCAGGAAGACCATCAGGCAACTCAAACGCTGCTTGGGCTAATGAGGGAGCAAACGGACACGCTCCGGCGCCTTGTAGATGTTCTGCAGGACCGCAGGCAGGAGCAGAGAGCCCCCCTGAACTGTATCTGCAACCGCCTTCCCCCGCCACAAAGTCCTGTCCCCCCCTCACCAAAAATCACAAGAAGGAGGGGCGCTAGGGGCCGTGAAAACTGTCACTCCACCCCAGCAGAGCGCTCATGTACCAAACAGCTCTCATTCCCTAAAGTATGAGAAGTGCTTCCCTTCCTGGATCACCCAGTCCCAAATCCAAGTTTCATCCCCCCACTGTGTAGTTGAGTATTAAAAGTAGTTTGTTGTTATTCACTGTTTCCGTCACGTTTTCCTTGTCAAAAGACTTTCTGTGAAGGGGGAGAGGGTTTTTTTAATTGCATAGGACAGCCTCCATTACCAGGGTACAGACATGGGGGCAGGATCAACAGCAGGACACACACAGACTGCAGTCACTAGGCACTAGGGTCATTCTGGGAGGTGAATGCTGCCCCGGGTCAGTCTGTGAGGTGTATGCTGTCCCAGGGTCCTAGCGCCTGACATCCACAAATGGCAAGGCAGGCTGCCCTTACCATGCCCTTCCACCCTAGCCACGAGCCTCTCCGATGCCCTGAGCCCCAGCAAGAGCCCTCATCCACAGACACATACTCACCCTTCCCACACACCCCTCACCCCTTCCTACGCCCCAACCCCCAGCCCAGAGCCTGCATCCAAACTCCGTCCCAAAGACGGCACCCCTCACCCCTTCCTGCAAACCCACCCCTTCCTGCACACCCACCTGCAACCGTCCTCCCCCCAGAGACCGCTGTAGGAGCAGGAGCCTGTCATTCTTCTAGTGTAGAAGCGGTCTGGACATCAGTGCACACCGTACCCACCACAGTCCGCGTCCATGTTTCAACCCTTGAACAGGAATTCATAATTAAAGAAAACTTTATTAATAATCAGTGTTCCATTAAAGTTATTTTAAAACGTGTGTTGGAAGGGGGGAAACCTGGAGAACGGGGTATGTAACCGCAGATCTAAGTCAACAGTCAGTGAAACAGGCTCAGGTTCAGCTTCTCTGTAAATCAACTGGAGAGTCATAGGTTACCCTGCTCTCCGAAGAACCTATCTTTCAAAGCCTCCTGGATGCACAGCGCTTCCCGCTGGGATCTTCTATCGGCACGGCTGTCTGGCTGAGCGTAATCAGCAGCCAGGCGATTGGCCTCAATCTCCCATCCCGCCATAAAGGTCTCCCCCTTGCTCTCAGAGAGATTGTGGAGCACACAGCAAGCAGCAATAACAACGGGGATATTTTTTTCGCTGAGGTCCGAGCGAGTCAGTAAGCTCCTCCATCTCCCCTTGAGACGTCCGAAAGCACACTCTACCACCATTCTGCACTTGCTCAGCCGGTAGTTGAAGAGCTCCTTCTCTCTGTCCAAGGCGCCTGTATAGGGCTTCATGAGCCAGGGCATTAGCGGGTAGGCTGGGTCCCCGAGGATCACTGTAGGCATCTGCACATCCCCAACCGTTATTTTGTGGTCCGGGAAGAAACTACCTGCCTGGAGGCATTTAAACAGACCAGAGTTCCTGAACACACGTGCGTCATGAACCTTTCCCGGCCACCCGACGTAGATGTTGGTAAAACGTCCCCTATGGTCCACCAGTGCTTGCAGCACCATAGAAAAGTAGCCCTTTCGGTTAATGTACTCGCTGGCCTGGTGGGCCGGTCCCAGGATAGGGATGTGAGTGCCATCTATAGCCCCACCGCAGTTTGGGAATCCCATCGCGCCGAAGCCATCTATGACGACCTGGACGTTTCCCAGGGTCACTACCTTTGAGAACAGTTGCTCAACGATTGCGTGGGCTACTTGAATCACAGCAAGCCCTACGGTAGATTTGCCCACGCCAAAGTGGTTCGCTACTGACCGGTAGCTGTCTGGCTTTGCAAGTTTCCAGAGGGCTATGGCCACTCGCTTCTGCACAGTCAGGGCTGCTCGCATCCGGGTGTCCTGGCGCTTCAGGGCAGGGGCCAGCAAGTCACAGAGTTCAAGGAAAGTACCCTTACGCATCCTGAAGTTTCGCAGCCACTGTGATTCATCCCAGACCTGCAGCACTATGCGGTCCCACCAGTCCGTGCTTGTTTCCCGGGCCCAGAATCGCCGTTCCACACCATGAACTTGACCCATTGCCACCATGATCTCCACTGCGCGGCGTACCCTGCTTTGTGAGAGGTCTGCGCCACTCTGTGACTTCCTGTCCTCACCGCACTGCCGGAGCCTCCTTGCCCGATTTCTCAGCAGCTGACTGTGGAAGAGGTGGACGATAAGGTGCGAGGAGTTGACAACGGCCATAAGTGCAGCGATGATCGCAGCGGGCTCCATGCTCGCAGTGCTGTGGCGTCCGAGCTGTAACCGACCAGAGAAGGGCGTGAACAGATTTCCCGCCGGCGCTTTCAAGGAGAGAGGGCGGGAGTGACGGTTCAATGATGACAGTTACCCAAAACCACCCTCGACACATTTTTTCCCCCAGCAGGCATTGGGGGCTCTACCCAGCATTCCACTGGGCAGCGGGGACTGCGGGAACTGTGGGATAGCTTCCCACAGTGCACCGCTTCCAAAGTCGACGCTGGCCCCGTTACTGTGGACTCAGACAGTCGAATTAGTGTATTTAGTGTGGATACACAAATTCGACTTCATAAGGTCGATTCCACAAATTCGAATTAAGTAGATTCGAAATAGTCTTGTAGTGTAGACGTACCCTCAGCAAGTTATGAGCTTTCTGTAGATACCTTACATGTTACTCTTTATGGAGAAATATCCTGTAAGACATGTGTTTGGTGTGATGAGTTTGTCAGGACGAGAGTAGTTTGCAAAGAACAGGAGACCCTTCTCTTAGAAGACTCTGTGTCAGAATCATTCCCATCAGTTTACTGGGTAAAACATCCACCTGATGTAAACTTGCTATTGTTTTCCACAGATCTGTCAGGTCCCAGAGATGAGACCCAACTGGGGAGGGCACAAAATTCCAGGCTATAAGCATCACAAGTGAAAAAGGGTTCGTTCATAAAGTAGTGTTAAGAAGTAAAGAGTGATCTCTGTCCTCAAACTGGTTCATGGTTAACCGTTACAGGTAAAGCCCAGACTGGCATTTGGTGCCTAAACTTGGATTGTAGCAGTATGCCTGTCTGGAGCAATAAGGGTGAGAAAAATATTCAGGACTTTTTTATTTAAACCCATAATCAAAGCACTATATACAGAAAATGATCCTTAATTTAAATAGCATTTAAAAGTTGAAGGCCCCTAGAGCAGGCTTTGCATACATGTGCGGGAGTGTGAGGACTCAGCCAGTATTCGTGATCCGAAGCTGAAAGCTGCTCCTAATAAATCCATACTATTGCATTAAAGAACTGGTCCACACATATTCACTCTTATACTAATAAGTGATGCAGCCAATGCAGGGAGGTCCTGGGAGTACTAAAGCAACGAAAGAGGAGGAGACAATGGGTGAGTCTAGACATACAGTGCTACAGCAGCGCAGCTATACCGATACAGCTGAGCCGCTGCAGCACATCTGGTGAAGATGCTCTGTGTTCTCCTGCCAACACAGTAGCTGTGCACATGAGCACTCATGTCGGCGTAACTTATGTATCTGAGGGGGGTGAAATAGTCATACCCCTGAGCGACATAAGTTTTACCGACATAGGCTGTAGTGTAGACATAGCCAGAATGTGTCCTCATACATGCCCATGGAGCATATGCAACAAAGTGTTGTCCTTGTAGAACAATATGATTAATTGCAGCATGAAGCGCATATGGCTTAACAGACAATGCTGAGATCTAACGGGTTACCATAACCAAGTCATAAGATTAAAGTGACTTTTCAGCCTGGCTGGATAAAATAATCTTAAAGGTGAGCTGGGGAGAACAAAAACCCTCCATTTTGTACCCTTTTTGCTCTGTTTATGACATATAAAGAAGGCATAGCACATTCTTTTTAAAATGTTTGGTTTTCTTCGTCTTGCTTTACATTATAAATATCAAGTCTTGACTTAATTTCTTTTGCTTGAAGACTCCTTGGGAGACCTCTGAGATCACAAGTGACAAGAAACTAAAACCTGAGCAATGCAGAGGGAGAGGAATTTTCAGGGCTACTTTTAATTTTCAGTTACTGTTTGAGTGTTGCCCCTATCGCAAGTCCCATCCATGCATGAAAAGGAGCAAGGGGTCCTGGGCGGCAGTCAGGGGACAGAGAGCGGGGGGGTTGGATGGGGAGTGGGAGTCCCGGGGAGCCTGTCAGGGGTCAGGGATGTGGACAGGGGTCCGGGGGGGGGGGGCATTTGGGGGGTTGGATAGGGGGTGGAGTCCCAGGGTGGCAGTTTGGGGTGGGGGTCATAAGAACATAAGAACGGCCATACCGGGTCAAACCAAAGGTCCATCTAGCCCAGTATCCTGTCTATCGACAGTGGCCAATGCCAGGTACCCCAGAGGGAGTGAACCTAACAGGCAATGATCAAGTGATCTCTCTCCTGCCATCCATCTCCATCCTCTGACAAACAGAGGCTAGGGACACCATTCCTTAACCATCCTGGCTAATAGCCATCTTTGGACTTAACCACCATGAATTTATCCAGTTCCCTTTTAAACGCTGTTATAGTCCTAGCCTTCACAACCTCCTCAGGTAAGGAGTTCCACAAGTTGACTGTGCGCTGCGTGAAGAAGAACTTCCTTTTATTTGTTTTAAACCTGCTGCCTATTAATTTCATTTGGTGACCCCTAGTTCTTGTATTATGGGAATAAGTAAATAACTTTTCCTCTCCAAACCCCTAATCATTTTAGTTGCCCTTTTCTGAACCTTTTCTAGTGCCAGTATATCTTTTTTGAGATGAGGAGACCACATCTGTACACAGTATTCGAGATGTGGGCGTACCATGGATTTATATAAGGGCAATAATATATTCTCAGTCTTATTCTCTATCCCCTTTTTAATGATTCCTAACATCCTGTTTTCTTTTTGACCGCCTCTGCACACTGTGTGGACATCTTCAGAGAACTGGTCCTGGGAGGGGGCGGTCAGGGGACAAGGAGCGGGGGGGGTTGGACGGGTCGGGGATTCTGAGGGGGGCTGTCAGGGGGCAGGAAGTGGGAGGGGGTGGGGCGAGGCTGTTTGGGGAGGCACAGCCTTCTCTTCCCTGCCCTTCATACAGTTTCACACCCCAATGTGGCCCTCAGGCCAAAAGGTTTGCCCACCCCTGTTCTATCCTGATTTTATACTAGCTAAGGTCCTGGCTTACAGACAGAAGCTCAACCAGGTAGAATGAAGTTACAGACACCATTCCTCCCCACAGCCACAATATCTGCCTGACCCAGCTGAGATATTTCTGTTACAGAATCAGAGTTTCGTAGTGAATTTAACTGCATTCTAGTCAGACAGGTTGCCAGGCCATATCGATTATTAACCAGCTTTATTGTTATTTGAGTTGGTTGAAATTTTCAGAATTTTATTTTTTGCTATGAAATTTTGTGTCGACATTTTGAATTTCAGGGGGAAAAAAAATCAAGTATGAATTTTTTGTGAAAACTTGGTTTTCAACTAGCTATTGAGCTGGCCAAACTAGTTTGAATTTCAAAATGTAAACACAAAATATGTATTGAATTTTGATGGAAAAATGGGGTTTTTTGTGGAAAATCTGCCATATTTCAGCTATTTCTATTACTGATCCATGATCTATGTATTCCTTCGGTAGCAAGCTTTGGTGGCCAGGGACCATCTTTATGCTCTGTGTTTGCACAGCATCTAGCAAAATGAGGTTCTGGTTTGTGACTGGGGATCCTGATACTGTAATACAAATAAAAAACAATAATCTACACTGATCATTATGACAACCATTACTCTGATCTGTGATTTTTAAGGACAATTTCTTAAAATTGGAGGAACAGTTATGAGGGGTGGGGGAGAATGAGGCTTTATAAACAGCATGTCTGTACAGATGTAAACAGCTAATAAAATGCCAATAAATGACACTCAAGAATAAGTACCATTGTTCTGGGGTTTTGCAGGACCATTAAAACTTCTTGTTCTGCACTGCAAATTTGCTCTGGCCCATCTTTACATCAGCTCTAATCAGGCACCACACTGGGAGTAGAAAGCCAATCAGTAGCAGTCATGCTTCTTGCTACCATGGCATCGGGCTGATGAAGGATAGGATGGCTCAGCTGCATTCACACTGCCAGGGCCAGTGCTTTCATTAGGTGATCCTAGGCGGTCGCCTAGGGGTGCACGGGAGCTTCCGGTTCCGCTCCCATCACGCCGCCAAAGAAGGACCCTCTGCCGAAATGCCGCAGGCAACAGCGGCAGTCATTGCGCTGCTCAATTGTCTGCCGCTGTTTTCCGAAGGTCCTTCTTCAGCGGTGCGACAGGAGCGGAACTGGAAGTTCCCGCGCGCCCCATGGGGCGTGCACAAAATGCCGCCTCCCGAATTCTGCCTAGGGCACCAGAAACTCTGGCGCCGCTCCTGCACACTGCTAGGTGCATTGTACGTTTCCTTTGCAAAGGAGCAATGGGTGCCCACAGCTGGCATGTGATGCTGACTGCAGCCAAAGTGCTAGCCAGCTAGTCATGCTCTGATTGGCTTGGGGGTAGCACACTAGGCAGGGTTCACCCCGCACTCCTTTGAAAGGTAGGTGGACAGCCTGACTGGCTGCTTGTGCTTGGAAAGACAGTGATGCCTACAATCCCTTCCACTCACCAATCTCCTATATTTCCCCAAACCAAGTGCAGAGCAAGATGTAGCCCAAAGAATGTTGTTGTTTTTTTTCCTGCTTAAGACGAAAAAGAAGAAAGAAGTCAGTCAATTTCCCTTCCTACTTGATCTTTAGTAATACCACACACACATACACCACTTTCCTTGCCTGTATGGTTCCGATGTCTCACTGGAGACAGCTCATCAAACTCTTGATAAAGATTACCATCCTTCAGTGAACCCCCCACAGGCACGCGTTCCAATAGCAGATTCAATCAAGCTGACAATCCTTCCAATTAAAACCTGGCTGTCAGTGGCAGTCTCTACATGGTAAGTTTGACAGCTGAAAGAAAAAAAAAAAAACCAACTCAGAATGCTCTGCTTCACCCACTCTTTATTACTCTCAATCCAACCGTGACAGAGGCTTCTTATTTTTTCACCATTCTAAAACTTCCCAACCTAATCTCTCAGGTTTGCTGATATGTGAGCTTTTAAAAAACACATGAACTTCAAAAATACCTAACATATAAACCTAGGCATAGGCGCTGACTCCGTGGGTGCTCCAGGACTGGAGCACCCCCATGGAAAAAAAAATCAGCAAATTCCCCTCCCCCCAGTGCCTCCTGCCCACCGGTGGGCCCCACCAATCAGATCTTCCCCCACTCCTTGCGCCTCCTGCCTGCCGCAATCAGTTGTTTTGCAGCATGCAGGAGGCTGGAAGGAGGAGGAGGAGGAGGAGTGAGGATGTGGTGAGCTCGGAGGTGGGGCGGAACGGGTGGGAAGAGGTGGGGCAGGGTGCGGGTGTGGCCTTGAGAGAAGGGGTGGAGTGGGGGTGGGGTCTGGGGTAGAGCCAAGGGTCAAACACCCCCCCGGCATAATAGAAAGTCAGCGCCTGTGAACCTAGGCTTTGTCTACACTAGCGCTTTTGTTGGAAAAACTTGTTGGTCAGGGGTGTGAAAAAAAACCTGCCAAAAGCACCGGTGTGAACAGCGCTATGTCGGTGAGAGACACTCTCCTGCCAACATAGCCACCACTGTTCGTTGGGGATGATTTAATTATGCTGGTGGGAGAGCTCTCCCCCGCCGGCATAAAAGAGGCTACACGGAAGCTCTTACAGCAGCGCAGCTGCAGTGGTACAGCTGTGCCACTGTAAGGTCCATACTGCAGACATAGCCCCAGTTGTGCTACTCAATTAGAAAACAAGATTAAAAAAAATGAGATGCAAGAGTCAATTATTTTGCTCAGATGTCATATGCAGTAGTTCACATTTAGCGAGGTGATGAATTTGCCCATGGGAGAAAGACATGGTCTTAATCATTCTACCCACTGCTAGGGGAAATTTGTGATATAAAGTATTAAATCTCATGGAATTTGATGGAATTGCATTTTATACACACCTAGGTCATATGATACTTCAGCTGAAATATAAACCAGCAAGAACCCTTCTGTGAATAGTTAATTGCCCTTTCCCTCCATTACATGTGAGTAGATTACCAACACTCCCCGCCATCCAAATTGACTCCAGATCATAAGTCAAGACAAAACTTTAAAATTTAAAATCACCTGTGGGTGTAAACTGAACTAAGGACAAGAACAACACCGACGAGGATTTTACTCTGACAATGGACAGTGTTGAAGAACTACCAAGCAGACAAATGTGGTTTTCATTGCTTCTTATGACATTTTTTCCATCTACAATGCTAAAGCTTTTTCATAACCAAGCAATGAAAACCACATTTGTCCGTTTTGGTAGGTCTTCAATATTGTGTATTGAAAGAGTAAAACGCATTAAAGTCCCAATCCAGCCCAATGTTTGTGCTGTGCACAAATATGTTTGCTGCAATATATGATTTTAGAGTCACTATCTTTAAGTCCACAAACAAAGACTGAAGGCACAGTAACAGCAATGGAATGCCATTCTTGCTTACTCTGGCTTCCTATCAACTAGCCTCATGCACATTTGTGCAAAAATATATATTCACATGCTGTAAAGCAAGTAATAAGAAATGTAATTATAATCCACATCCATCTTCATGCTGGAAAAATGCAAGAAACTTACTGGCTGGTGATCATCATGAGTCATAAATATTTCCAAGTTATGAAGTTACTGTTTTAAGGTCTTGTTCTGATATCTTGTCTCCACAGATCATCTGTGTTTCTTGATGGGTGTGTTCTCTGCATGATATGCCACCCACCTGACATGAAACTAGTATAGAGACATCAACATTCTCCTTTCAATCCCCAAAGCACTCCTGCTGAACAAATTTCTTTCTCTAATGAGCAACTTCTCTTGATATGCCAGACTGCAGCTGCTAGGACTCTTGGAAATCTATAGAACAAAACGTAACATCCCGAAACTCCTCATTGCCTTAGAGGGCAAGAATAGTTAAGATTTTCTTTCTTAGAGCTTGGCTGTAGCCTCTAGCTTTCATCCAGATCACACCACAAGATCCATTGTCTACAGCCAAGCTCTAAGATACAGCCCATTTGCTCCAACCCCTCAGACAGAGACAAACACCCACAGAATTTCTATCAAGCGTTCTTACAACTACAATACCCACCTGCTGAAGTGAAGAAACAGATTGACAGAGCCAGAAGAATACCCAGATGTCATCTACTACAGGACAGACCCAACAAAGAAAGTAACAGAACGCCACTAGCCATCACCTTCAGCCCCCAACTAAAACCTCTCCAGCGCATCATCAAGGATCTACAACCTATCCTGAAGGACAATCTCTCACTCTCACAGATCTTGGGAGACAGGCCAGTCCTCGCTCACAGACAGCCCCACAACCTGAAGCAAATACTCACCAGCAACCACACACCACACAACAAAAACACTAACCCAGGAACCTATCCTTGCAACAAAGCCTGTTGCCAACTCTATCCACATATCTATTCAGGGGACACCATCCTAGGACCTAATCACATCAGCCACACTATCAGAGACTTGTTCACCTGCACATCTACCAATGGGATATATGCCATCATGTGCCAGCAATGCCCCTCTGCCAAACCAGACCGTTTCTATGCAAAAGAATAAATGGACACAAATCAGACGTCAAGAATTATTCAAAAACCCATCAGAGAACCCCTGGTCACTCAATTACAGACCTCAAAGTCACAATACTGCAACAAAAAAAACTTCAAAAACAGACTCCAATGAGAAACTGCACAATTGAAATTAATTTGCAAACTGGACACCATTAAATTAGGCTTGAATAAAGACTGGGAGTCATTACACAAAGTAAAAACTATTTCCCCATGCTATTTTTCCCCTACTGTTACTCATACCTTTTTGTCAACTGTTGGAAATGGGCCATCCTGATTATCACTACAAAAGTTTTTTTTTCTCCTGCTGATAATAGCCCATCTAAATTGATTACTCTCATTACAGTTGGTATGACAATACCCATTTTTTCATGTTCTCTGTGTATATATATATCTTCCAACTGTATTTTCCACGGCATGCATCCAATGAAGTGGGTTTTAGCCCACAAAAGCTTATGCTCAAATAAATTTGTTAGTCTCTAAGGTGTCACAAGTACTCCTCGTTCTTTTTGACAGAACAGAGACACTGGATTTATGGCTTATTACAAGTATCTCTAACCCATTAACTCCTCTCCCCCACCCCCCATTTTTTTTGTCCTATGACTGCAGAGGTGTTAACGGGCCACTCTACCTTGAATGGTCCCCTACAATATGTGCTAACTACTTATGCTAAACAATCTGTTCCATCTTTCATTTTGCTGTGACACTGGCAGTTCCTTTCCCAGACCTAAAGAAGAGCTCTGTGTGGCTTGAAAGGTTGTCTCTCTCACCAACAGAAGATATGACCTCACCCACCTTGTCTCTCTTTATTTTTTGGTGCATGCTAAATAACTACTACTAATAAAAACAACAGCACATTTTCAAAACTGTCTGCATGATTAATAGAAAAATTAATCTGGGAGTGATATTACTCCTTCAGCAATTTCTCACTAAGGGCTTGGCTACACTTACAGTTTGCAGCGCTGGTAGTTTGCAGCGCTGGTCATCCAGCTGTGTAGGAGCAGCGCTGGTGTGTGGCCACACTCACAGCTACCAGCGCTGGTGTGTGGCCACATTTGCAACATTTACAGCGCTGTTGGGAGTGCTGCATTATGGGCAGCTATCCCAGCATTCAAGTGGCAACAACGTGCTTTTCAAAAGAGGGGGGTGGAGGGTGGTGTACTGTGACAGGGAGCGGGGAAGAGAGAGAGAGTGGATTTTTGGAGCCAACACTGTGTGTTAGTTTTCCTGGATTGAAAAATCACAAAATGTTCACGAGCCCTTAGTCTTAACTCTTAATTGCAAACAGCCTGCCTCCAACACGGACTCCCCGCTGTTTCACTCACTCCCTGTGGTGTACTGTGACAGGGAGCGGGGAAGATAGAAAGAGTGGATTTTTGGAGCCAACACTTTAGCTTCCTGGATTGAAAAAGTTTCTCTGTCAAGCAAACATTCACTCCCTGCCTCTCATTTGATCGTTCACAGCCAGGTACAGATAGCTCCTGTTTGCTGTGATCAGTGTTTGTTTTTTAGATAAGCAGTTCAACAGAGCTCCGATGGAGTTCACAACAAAACAAAGAGAGGCTGCATAAAAAAAACAAAGAGGGTAATTTAGTTAAAAGCTTTCTGGGATATCTCCTTATTCCCTGGAGGCCAATAAAAGCGCTGGTGTGTGTCCACACTTGATGAGCAGCGCTGGATCACCAGCGCTGGATCACCAGCGCTGCAATCGCTACACCCCAACCTGGCCAGGTGTACAGCCAGCGCTGCAGCCAGGGAGTTGCAGCGCTGGATGTGCCTTGCAGGTGTGGACGGTTACTAATTGCAGCGCTGGAAAGCCTCTACCAGCGCTGCAACTTGCAAGTGTAGCCAAGCCCTAACTCATTATTACTGAATGTTTATTATCTTCTAGACACATTTCACTAACTTCACAAACTGACAGGTCCTGCTCCATTAGCCTTCCTGTCTTGTACTCCTCAGTCAGTGTAACCCCAAGCGACTATTTAAAAATCTAATCTGTTTCAAAAAGGTAGAATTGTATGAAATGTACTTTACATCTTGTTTCCTTTCCTACTCCATTTCCTTCCCCTGCTACAGAAATGGTGCTTGTTTATACCATAGAAGCACCTGCTCCTGGTGCTGAGATATCCCTTTCTTCTTATGGCAGGCCAAGTTTTCATCTTCATGTTCCTTACCCTGACATTATAAAAAAGGTTCTGCAGTTACATTAACTATTCTGGGCCAAGTCAGCTAAAATCAGGCATTTCGCTGCCAGCAAACTAAGAGCTGGTCAAAAAAATTCAGTCAAAACCGTTTTTTGATAGAAAATTTAGTTTTCAACTAAAACAATTTTGTGAAAAGTGTCTGCTTTCTGAGGAAAATTCTCACTTTTTATCAAAAAACTAAACATCAGGAATCCAACATTTGGAAATGTTGGCAGGGTACCTCATGGGAATTACAGTTTGGGTACCTCATACTCCCATTCTGCTCTACAGGTTGGGTTCCCCAGCTAGACTATATCCCATGATACACCACAGCCATGGGACTTCTATGACATACCATGGTGGATCAAAAGGAGAAGAAACAGTGATGAATCATGGAAGATGTAGTCCAGCCAGGGAAGCTGGCCGGCACATGGGGGTATGAGGCACCTCAACTACAACTCCCATAAGGCAATGTGGTAACATTTCCAAATACATTTTTTTTTTCAGTTTTAGATTTTTTGCTGAAATTCTGAACTTTTGTGTGAAAATGTTTGAAGAACACATTTTCCCCCAGTTTTGTCAAAGTTTTCCACTGCGGGAAATGGTTTTCTGATCAGCTCTGTGACAAACCCACTGTAGTTTTAGCCAACAGCAAAATTACTCACCCCTCTCCCTCAACCCTGAGGAGAAAGGAGGAAAAGCAGGAGCCAAAATTCCTTCTTTATGAATATTCCTGAAGTGACAAAGCAATGCCTGGTTCTGTCCCTTACTATGGTCTATGTCCTTGTGGTACAATCCAGCCCTTTGTTTAAAAAAAACCCAAAACCTCTCACTGCCAAAAGGCCCAATTCTGACGTCTTTACCCAGGCAAAACTTCTATTGGCTTCAACTGGGTTACACCAGTATGGCTGAGAGCAGAGTTTGGCCTAGCCTTAAAGTGATCTTAAATTGCTTGAAATACAGGTGAACCAAGCAGAATTAAATGGGTTCAGATGTTCTGGATGCCAAAAAGGCCCATTTCTCAAGTTACTAACATCTCTTTCCAGAACTAGAACGTATGTGAGCTCATGGGTTGATGTTTGGCAGTGAGATCAAAACACAGTGCCCTGTTAAAGAGAAAAAAAGTAGTCCCTTTTTGTAGTCTTCTGATACCAGTGCCACCTACCTAAAGAGAAAAGACTGAAACAGGCAACTAGACACAAACATTTCAAACACCACCACCCCCACCCCCACCCCCACACACACACACACACACACACACTTCTTTTTTTTGTTACTTCCTATGACTGGAGAGGTGTTAATGAGCCACTTCACCTTGTGCTTATGCTAAACAGCCCATTCCAGCTTGTTTTTAGCTGTGACTTGAAGAAAAGCTCTGTGTAAACTCAAAAGCTTGTTTCTCTCACCAACAGAAGTTGGTCCAATAAAAGATATTACTGCTCTTCTCACAAACATTTCAGATTGATTAGAAACATCATTTTTTCAGCATAGTTCAATACAATGAATTCTTGTAATGTTGACTATGAACTATTTTCAATGTTGCTTTGTCCTTTTCTTACATACATATACAACTCTAGGCTGAGAAAAAAAAGTGGGTTTTGAGTAATCAAGTATTCAGGTAATGTGTAATGGAAGTCTTCAGGTGGTCTTCTAGTAGCAGTGGTCCATATGAATTACGATATTGCCCAAGGTCATTTAACTTACAAAGCATCACTGATTTTTTTTCTCTCATACACAACTTTTCCAATTGTCACAATCAACAACCTGAAATAATATATTTGCTGCAACGCTTTGGCCCATCTGCATTAGGAAAAGTCCATTTTGGCTGATCCAGTTTTCAGAAATACATTCACACAGGGTTAATTCTCAGGGGAACAGGATTTCCCAAACTCCTTGCCATAGGATTCAGTTGAGCTAGGCAGCAGAGGGATAAGGTCTTAAAGCTAGAGCAGCCCTGCTAGAAAGTATCATTATGGCTGCCTAGGCTGAGGAAATCTTCACTAGCTTTAATGGGCATTTAAATAGTTTTCATATTTATACTCAATGAATGGCACATATTCAGTGAGATCTACCCTACCCCTCAGTGAGATCTACTCCCTTCTGGATAACTTCCCAGAAGGTTTTCCATTTGATGTAAGGTTGGGCTGAAGAATGCTATCCAAGTTAGTCTGATTAATGACTGGTGTTTTTCTTTAAGTAAGGTAGTTAGTGAAATAGATGTGTTTTGTCTGGTTTTCCCCACAGCAGCTATGCTGTTGTGACAGACAGTATTCAGTCTAAAGAATTCAGTCTGACCGGCATGAATTTTATCTGCTGTATAAATATTGATGATCTTAATAATTGGTGTTCTGTATGTATGCTCCTTACAGATATAAATTTCTCTGTCTCGGCTGCCTGCAAAGTGCTCACTTCCTTTTACATGGTAATGAAGTATTTCTAAAGGTATCATTTAAAGTTGTTAGCCCTGCAAAAGAATGAGTAACAGCAGCCTCGGGGGAGGGAGAGTGAACAGGACAGCAGCTTGGACTGTGAGGAACGGATAGTCCCAGAGAATACTGACTTGCTTGGAAATGAGGCAGCCAAACTGGTATTCAGAAAGCAATGTGTTTTATTTTGCTAACATGAGACATCATACAAGAGAAATCACTATCTTGGGCCTAAGCAGGATACTAATGAAAAACCAATGACATGTAAGGCCAAATTCAGGCAGGGTGTAAGCAAGTGTGTTACACCCAGTTAAGGCATTATCCACAAAGGAAATTTTTACTGGCTATACAGGTATAACTACACTGGTATTGTTATACCAATGTAATCCCCCATGTGAACACTCTTATTCCAGAATAAGAGTAGCTTTTTTTCAGTTTAGTTTAAACCACTTCCCCATGACAAACTAAAGCCACTGTTATACCAGAGTGTCCACATTGGGGGTTATACCAATAGAACAGTAAGGTTAAATTAATACTTTAACTCCATGGCTCTCAACTTTTCCAGAATACTGTCCCCCTTTCATGAGTGATTTGGCTTGCGTACCCCCAAGTTTCACCTCACTTAAAAACTACTTGCTTACAAAATCAGACATAAAAATACAGGTTTCACAGCACACTATTACTGAAACATTGCTTACTTTCTCATTTTTACCATTTAATTATAAAATAAATCGATTGGAATACAAATACTGTACTTACATTTCAGTGTATAGAACATAGAGAAGTATAAAACAAGTCATTGTCTGTATGAAATATTAGTTTATACTGACTTTGCTAGTGCATTTTATGTAGCCTGTTGTAAAACTAGGCAAATATCTAGATGAGTTGATGTACTCCTCAGAAAATCTTTGTGTACCCCCAGTGGTACATGTACCCCTGGTTGAGAACCACTGCCTTCACTTATACCAGTATAACTTTCCCATGCAGACAAGGCCTTACGCCAAGTCTGAATTCTGCCTGTGGACTTCAAAGGCCCAACAGTGTATAAGACTTGAAGGCATCTCCTTATACAGACATACATTTTTTTGGTATGTAGGACCTGAAGTATGAGCTGGGATAAAGTGATTACTTTGGAGTTGTGAGTCAGGAAACTAAAGGCTTCTCTATACAGGCAAATCGACCAGAACAGCTATTCTGCAATAGCTATTTCACAATAGCTCTCTGTGTGGACATTCTTATTCTGGAATAAGACCATTCACACAGAAAGCTATTCCGGATTAGCTACTGCACTTCAAATTTATACCTTATTCTGGAATAATTTAACATGTGGACAACCCCTAAGATTTTTCTGCCATGTGAGATTTTGAGGTAAATTATATGACAGAGTTTAAGTTATATTTACTATAATAAAATAATAATAATATGTATTCCTAGGATAGCCATTCACCGTAGCATCTGGGCAGCAGCGCTTTATCTAGTTGTGGTTTTATATTATTATTTTCTCTCCAATATCTGTAGCCCTTAAAAAAATCATTCACAATTAACTGAATTGCACACAGGGCCACTCAGGGAGGATGCCAGGGAATAGGAGGTGGCATGAGAAAAGCCAGCGGGTGAGGTAATATCTTTTATTGGACCAATTTCTATTGGTGAGAGAGACAAGCTTTCAAGCTACACAGAGCTACTTCTTTCAAGTAGCTTGAAAGCTTATCTCTTTCAATAAAAAAATATTACCTCTCCCCACCCCCAGTCTCTCTCCTGGCACCAACAGCATTGCAAACAAAAAAGAATGCTATTTATGGGGACAGAAGACCAGGGAATCAATAATGTGAGAAGATGGGTACTGGCAGGGCTTGAGCAAGAGGCTAAGAGCATTTAGGGATGAGATGTAGGCAGGGCTGAACTTTGCAGGGCCTTGAAAATGAGAGCCAGAAGTTTGTGCTTGTTGTAAATAGAACCCTAGAATCCTGCTTTCCATTCCCCTGATCAAACAACTACACAACCTATCGTGCTGACCAATATGGTCTCGTTATTTCCTTGTCCTCTTCCATCTGTCTATATCCATCTGTTCTCTCTCACCCTATGCATAGACTAGACTCCCTGAGGCAGGAACTGTCTTTTTGTTCTGTGTTTGCATAGCACCTAGCACAATGGAATCCTGGCCTACAGTGCTAGCTACAGTGCTACAAATAATAAAAATACACAATAAGCCATTCTGCAGGTGGGTGGGTGTGTTTCTATATTTATATACACATACTCAACATTCACTATACTTAGTACTAAGTACTTAGTCTCTAAGGTGCCACAAGGACTCGTTTTTGCTGATACAGACCAACACAACTACCACTCTGAAACCAGTACTTAGTACTGGTGTGCCACATTGTGTCAGCATGGCATCCAATATTAAACTAGCAAAGGTTCTGGTACAGCCCTCATCATCATAATATTGTGCACAATTAATTGCCCTTCAAGCTTTCTATAGCTGCTTTTCTTCTTCCATGCTTTATATGGCACTATGGGATTTAATATGTTACAATCTTTAATGACAACTACTGTATATCTGAAACTTGACAGAAATTGCTGCTGGTAGAAAATTAAATGCTGAACTCTTTCCAGTAATTCGGAGCGTTCCTAACTGTAACACTAATCCATGCAATATATTCTAATTACCACAACAGGTCCATTAAATAAAATCTTCCACGTGACCCATTTGTCTGTTGTGCTGAAACATTCTGTTTCAGATGGTTTCCGAAATCCTAGATAATACTTTGACATCACTGCTGAATTACGTTGCATCAAGAAATCTGAATTTCTATTATTACAACCAGTTACAAAACACCTTGATTTAGGATGACCAGGTGTCTGGTTTTCGACCGGAACACCAGGTCAAAAAGAGGTCCTGGAGGCTCAGGTCAGCACCACTGACTGGGCTGTTGACTGTCCAGTTGGTGGTGCCACGCAGCGGGGCTGGCAGGTTCCCCACTAGCCGCCGTGCTGTGCGGCTCCCGGAAAGCAGCCAACATGTCCAGCTTCTAGGTCCAGGAGGGTCCTCTTGCTCCCCCGCCCCCCACCCACAAGTACAGCTCCCATTGGCCACAGCAGGGCAGGGCACGGGACGAACTAGTGCGCCTAGTAGGCGGCTGTTGAGGGGTCATGGTACACGCTTCTCCCGCTGCTGCTCTTCTCCTCCTGCTCCTCCTGTGGCTGGGCTCGAGCTGTGGCGCATGCCCTGCGGTGAACCACAGTCTGTCACCCCATTGCCAGCACCCAGGAGTTGGAGGTATCTATCCTCATCTCCGAGTGCTGGGAATGGGGCTGCATCCGCATCCCCCTCGCTGCATCCCTTCTCATCCCAACCCCTTAACATTTCTATCCCCCTCACTGTATCCCTTTCCATCCCATCCCACTCTACCCTCCACCACTACCCATCCCTGTATCTCTTACAGCGCTCTCTTACCCATACTCTCTACCTCCCAGAGCTGCCATGCCCATGGTCCTCAACCTCCACAGCCCTGCAACGCATTCACCTCCATACACTGCTGCACTCCCATTATGTCCCTATACACCCCTGTGTCTCTCACATCTACATGCACTTATAGTCTTCTGCCTCCCCTGCATGCCCAGCCACCCCACATATCCCCCCACCATCCCTCCTTTCTCCTTCACTGCCCCCTCACCTCCACCCTGCTATCATCCTTGGCCTCTTTCCCACCCCATCCTCTCTCTTCCACCTGCACCCCCCATATTTTCCCCTCCAGCCCACCTTCCTTCCTTCCTTCCTTCCCAGCTGGGTGTGTCTGTGTAGGCAAGTGTGTGCATGCATGCAATGTATGTGTGTAAGAGATTGTCTCTTTGGGTAGAGAGGTGTGTGTATTGCTGCATATGTGTATACCTGTGTGAATAAAATTTGCAGCCTAATTCTGACTTTTATTTCTTTTGCTGGCTTGCGCACAAAAAAATGTATGACATAAAATGTGTGTATTCATTTTATAACAAGTTTTTAAAAGAGACGGGAACTCTAAAAGAAATGTATTATTTCTTAAAAAGTGAATGTTGTTGACCAGTAATTGCAGAAGAGCCAATGTATCATATATTTCTTGCCACCTTTGACTAGCTAGATCATAAACTCTCTTTTTCTGTGTATGTCCAGCACCTACCACCCTGGAACCCTGATCTTAGTTGGGGTCTCTAGGTACTAAACAACAATTGTACTAATAAATAATGTGGCAGTATATGTGTTAGTGCATGCTAGATGTGTACACATGAATACACATGTGTATCTGCAGTAGGTGTGGGAGTTAGTATTTACAGATTTACCTGCCTGTCGGCATAGGTACTCCACTCCCAGAGAGCAGGTAGGACAGGAGAAGCCATCTGTTCAACATAGTGCTGTCTACCTTGGAAGTTTGGTCAGTATAACTGCAAGGTACCTTTACTGAAATAAATTTGTAGTGTAGACCAGGGCTGTGTCTACATGCGCATTTTCCTGGTCTATGTTATTTGCATGCATTTGTTGGAATGCTCTCATGCATCCAAAACAACTTGCATTTGTAAATTCAAATATTGTGTAGTTAGGCACCTAAGGCCTGATCTACACTTAAAACTTAGTTTGACATAGATCTGGCAATCAGCAGTGATGAAAAATCCACACCCCTGAGCACCATAGCTATGCTGACCTCATAGCTAGGTCAAAAGAAGCATTCTTCCATCAAACTAGCTGCCGTTGCTCGGGGAGGCAGAACAGAACCGCTTCTGCAAGCTTTCCAGCAGTGGAGAGTTCTTCTCAAAGTGAATTCTCCACCAAAATATCTCTGGTCCTTTTAAGGCCTCTTTGCTTAAATGAACCAGAAAATCCAGTCCCAGAGTGAGTGAAAGTGTGTGGACACAGAATATTCCATTCTAATCAAATCTAGTTCATTCAAGAGAACATAATGTGAGATATAGGGTACCAAATGCATCGTACAGTAACTCAGAAAGGTCTAGTAACTATCTCCTATTTAAAATTCCAACCAATCTTTCTGAAATTCTGCTATGTTAACAAAATGCTGTTTCTTTTTGCAAAAACTCTCAGTACTTTCATCACTGAGGAAGTCGAAAAATTGGGAAATTTACAAGTTTACAACAGAAGGGAGCCTACTTAAGAGAGTCTCTCTCAGTAAATAAACCTGTGATGTTTTCTGTTCAGAGATAAGTTTAACAGCTTTTTATTGTGCACGGTGTGGAAGCATTTCTTCTTTCATTTCATCTGCTGGTTATTTAAATAGTTCTCTGGTGGGCTGAAAGGTTTCTCCTTTGGCTAATATTTAGCTTTTTTGAAAATCTTTACTGTGGTAATGTTTTCCTATAATCCAAAGATATTAAACATAACTGCATTACATGGGGTGGGGGGGAGAAAATCCATATTCACTGAGTGGTCTTGCTTTTCAGAAAAAGCTGACCCCTGACTGACTTAGTTTAAAAACAACAAAAAATAACAACGACCCAATCTATGTAAATACATGTTTAATGAGTAGGAATAATGAAGAAAACTGATGGCCTATAGTGAAGCAAATCAATTTAGTACTGCCATTTAAATTACTTCTCCATACAGCATTAAGGAGCAATTCTGATCTTTCTTACACCAGTTTTATAGTGGAGTAACTCCACTTGTGTAACTCAAGTCCCTCCTATTTACACCAGTGTGAGAGAAGAATCAGATTAATAGCACCTCAGAAATAGTCTTTCACTTATTTCAGTGCTGTGAACACTGTTGCTTGCAGGTTTCCATCTACATGGAGAGTTTTGAATGGATGATACTGATATAACTAGCTGTTTGGAGCCAGGTTGTAGCACTAGTTGCCTGCTGAGCAAAGGTGGGAAAGCAGCCTAGCAGGAATCAGATGAAGACAAGAAAGAAGTGAGGGTATTACAGAGTGCTGCAGAAGGCTAATTTTATTAGGGTCAGAGTGGAATCTCCTTGGGCTAGGCTTTCTAGTTGAAAAACAACTTGGCTGATGACTATCAAGAAAGTTCTCTTTATTTTAAGAGGTATGTTTACCTATACAAAGCTTCACAATTTCTATTCAATTCAGAATTACACAAGTGTTCATAGATGGTATCCTTGACCTAAATGCTTGCATACATTTTCTGGAGTCCTTTTTACATTCAAAAAAGACACGGTCTTTTTACCACTGCATGTTGTCCTCTCCTAGTCCGTTTGAGAATTGCATATCAAGAGTATATAAAATATTGTACAAATCTTTCAACAACAGTGTTTGGCTTTTGCCTCAGTCATATCCTGCCAGCTTGCATTGGAAGTAGCCTGATTTATCTTCTTTGCATATGGACAAAGTTGCGTATCATTAGAAACTGCAGATTTATGATACTCTATCCACACTGAAAGATTAGCATATTGTAAATTTTAATGTCTTCGAGGTTACCACTGTAAGAATTACAGGGCAATTTAGAGCAATCCTGTTAGCACTGATTCACAATCTTTTAGCCAGATAAGCATTACTAAATAGATATCAGAACTAGAAACAACGTGAAATGAAACTTTTAAACACATATACAGAAAATATGCCTATTAGTAGATTTGTAATTTGTACAATCATTTAAAAGTAGAGTGACCAGATGGTCGCTTATTACCCCCCACCCACTGTCCCGTTTTTTCACAGTTGCTATCTGGTAACCCTATTTAAAAGTCTCACTAGCCTAGGTGCCCAGCTGCCCACCCAGGCAACTTAAGAGGGCCTCGGGGTTACTGCAGCAGCAGCCATGGCTCCCCTGGGCCCTTTTAAATCGCCTGGGCCCCTGGGCAATTGCCCTCTTTGCCCCCCTTGTCGGTGGGCCTGATTCCATCAGACCGGTTTTACACCAGTGTAATTCCCCAGAAGCCAATAGTGATACACACGTAAAAGCCAGCGTAAGAAAGTGGAGAAGCAAGCCCATTGCTTATACCACATCAGAAGTTACTCATGGTGACAGCTGGTCAATAAAACAGAACAAATTTTGAGAACATTTTTGAAAATTTAAACATTTCATGAATGTTTTACTGAAAATATTTGGATTTTGATTTTTCCAGCTTCCCCCTTCATTCTCCCCACCCCCAATTTTACCATCAAAAAGAATGCAAAAGGGGGGCAGAAAAAGCAGAAAAAAATAAAACAAAAATGTTTTACTTTTTATTTAACAAATGGCAAATTTCAACAAAAAAATTGTGTTGTGGGGGGAGGGATATGAAGTTTTCATTTTCAGAAAAGGCCACTTTCTTCTGAAAAATTTTAACCAGCTACATCCATAACAAATACTGAGAACCATCAGTCCTAAGGTAAGGTAATAAAAGGTAATAATTGGAGATATACCAATCTCCTAGAACTGGAAGGGACCTTGAAAGGTCATCGAGTCCTGCCCCCTGCCTTCACTAGCAGGACCAATTTTTGCCCCAGATCCCTAAATGGCCCCCTCAAGAATTGAACTCACAACCCTGGGTTTAGCAGGCCAATGCTCAAACCACTGAGCTATCCCTCCCCGCAAAGAGTCCTGGAGCAAAGAGCTTGGCTGTAAGTATGGCATATGTCAACTTTCCTTTAAATTCCACATATAAAATAAGAATATAAAAGTCATGGAAATCCATTCAACATTGAAGATGATCTCACTTTGCATTTCTCCTACAGGCAGGCACCACACTCCATTGCCAATCAACAGGGATGCTAACACCACCCGTCAATTGCATGTTGGGACATCTGAATATTGGCATGAAGTGAAATAATCCTGATGCAATAGCTATCCTCATTTCTTATTCACTGTTATGGATAAAAAGCATAATACGGTTAACACATTGGTGTTTTTCTCTATCCCTGCAAGATTCACAGATAATAAATTAGAGCAGGGGTCGGCAACCTTTCAGAAGTGCTGTGCTGAGACTTCATTTATTCACTCTCATTTAAGGTTTTGGGTGCCAGTAATACATTTTAACATTTTTAGAAGGTCTCTTTCTATAAGTCTATAATATATAACTAAACTATTGTTGTATGTAAAGTAAATGAGGTTTTTAAAATGTTTAAGAAACTTCATTTAAAATTAAATTAAAATGCAGAGCCTCCCCGACCGGTGGCCAGTACCTGGGCAGTGTGAGTGCCACTGAAAACCAGCTTGTGTGGCGCCTTCGGCACCTGTGCCATAGGTTGCCTATCCCTGAATTAGAGTATTAATGGTGGCTGGAAGAAAATGTCTCTTAAATTGCACAAGAATCTTTTTGAATTGGTCACAATCTTCTGTGTGTCTCTCTTATGAAAATCATGAACACAAAGTCTCTATTAATGCAAATATCCAGCTTGGCCTCCATTTAAGTGTCTTCTAGGAAACAATACGCCATTAGACTGTGGAGACCTATGTGAAGATGCTCCCATATGCAAATCACCTTACTCTAATTATCCTGTAGATTCCATTCTATGTAGACCAAAGTCTACTAAACATGTCCATTTATCTTAAAGCCAAGATAAGTTCCAAATGCAATGACAGATGATGGGCCCTTTCCATGCCTTCATGTCCTCACAAAACAAAGGAAAACTGCTTAGATATTGGAAACATTATGATGAAATGAAATGGGAGTTGTTTCAGATATAAGAAAATAGCTTTGTGTCTCTATGTACCTTTAATAAGCTGGGTGGCCTAGTACAGTGGTTCTCAATCAGGAGTACGCATACCCCTGTGGTTATGCAGAGGACTTCCAGGTGGTACATCAACGCATCTACATATTTGCCTAGTTTTACAACAGACTATGTAAAAAGCACTAGCGATGTCACATTTCCACATACAGACAATGACTTGTTTATACTGCTTTATATACTATATACTGACACGCAAGTCAACAGGAGCTGCAGGTGGACAGCACCTTTGAAAATCCAGCCATTGACTTTAAATGGAGATTGCTGTAGTAAGAATAAGAAAATACACTTCAAGTGCTTGAGAAATAATATAGTTAAATTTATTAAAAGTAGATTTCCTGTTAGAAGGGAGTGAACGGCTCACAACTTCCTATCCCATTGATACACTACATTATGGAAACACAGCAGCCACCATTAAAAGTTAACATTTTCTTACAGGTATCACAGCTATTTCCTTTACTAGTTATATGGAGAACTGTAGTATCATGAATGCCACCGCTGGCAAATTTTGATGTTCTAATGGCAATTACTGTATAATGGAACTCCTAACATCAAATACCACATCTGGCAAGTAACAACATACTGCAACACCTTAACATTTCTATATGTAAACAGTCTATTTCCAAGAAAGACACTGACAATATTCTCAAAGTAAACAGTACAAAGATTTTTGCCATGTAAGACTTCAGAAGTCAGTAGTGACTTGCCACTCATTTTCAGTGCTTACTGTTTACTCGACTAGAAGCTTCTGTAACTCGGAGACCATGCTACACTCTGCCATCTGTCCCCCATTTTAACAAACAAACAAACTTAATTTTGGAAATGTTCAGATAACCAGCTAAGACCAGAATGGGAAATACAGAAAGAGAAACTAGAACTAAAATACAGCAAGAGAGTCTGTTCCAACCAGCTTGATCTATAAGCACAGAAGGTGGAACCCTCTTAAGAAAACCTATTCTTACAGAATTTTCAGACCAGTTTTACAAAAGGTTTTGGATAGTTCTAAGCTTTTAATGAACTTCAAACCTCAAATCTTTCAGGGTTCATTCCTCATTCAGTTTTTTTTTAATGCTGCTTTTTTAAAACTAAACATTTTCCCACAATAGCATTGCTCTAACAAGCAGGTAAACTACTCTGACTTACATCACTGTATCAAGTAGTTGTGGGAGCTGCCATATTTTAAGAGGTAGACATCCTGCCAGTATGACCTCTCTGACTTAACTGATGTTCTATTAGTCCAATAAACTTTCCATTAGAGAGGTTTATTGTCTCCTGGGGGATGGGCCACCAGAGTAATTGTCCCTGGGGAGGGGCTGGTAACTGGCTAGGACAGAGCCAAAATGTTATGGCCTGTGTCATATAACAGGTCAGATAAAATGATCACATTGCTTGCTATTGGCATTGGAATCTATGAATCTATGCAAAAGCAGCTGCCCCAGAAAGATAAGGAAAGAAAGAAAGGTAGCTGGTTGCATCTCTTAAACAGATCCCAAAGATACTTGCAAAGGAGTGGGAGAGGAAGAGGGACACTAAGGGTATGGCTACACTTGCGAGTTGCAGCGCTGGTGGAGGCTTTCCAGCGCTGCAATTAGTAAGTGGCCACACCTGCAGGGCACTTCCAGCGCTGCAACTCCCTGGCTGCAGCGCTGGCCGTACACCTCACTCAGCATGGGGAATAAGGATTGCAGCGCTGGTGCTGCAGCGCTGGTCATCAAGTGTGGCCACACACCAGCGCTGTGATTGGCTTCCAGGGTATAAGGGTGTATCCCAGAATGCTTTTAACTAAATTACTCCCTTTGTTTTGTTATGCAGCCTCTCTTTGTTTTGTTGTGAACCTCTGGGAGCTCTACCGGAGCTGCTTATCAGCTCCTGTTTGCTGTGATCAATCTGTGAACAATCAAATGAGATCCTCCTCCCTGCGTGATTCACAGGGGTTGAGTGTTTGCTTTGCTTGAGAGAAACGGGGGGAGGGGGCAGATGGGGGAAAGAGAGTATGTTGGATGCAGGCTGTTTGCAGTTAACAGTAAGGGGGTGGGAAAATTTTCTGATTTTGCACAGTGTCAGTTCCAAAAATCTTCTCTCTCTTACCCCCCCCCCCCGGTCCCTGTCACACTGCCCCACACCCCCCTCTTTTGAAAAGCACGTTGCTGCCACTTGAATGCTGGGATAGCTGCCCATAATTCATCACTCCCAACAGCGCTGCAAATGCGGCCACACTGCAGCGCTGGTAGCTGTGAGTGTGGCCACACACCAGCGCTGGCCCTGCACAGCTGGACGACCAGTGCTGCAACTACCAGCGCTGCAGATTTGTAAGTGTAGCCATACCCTCAGTAGGCAGATACTACAGTTTTGGTTGTTATAGGAAATTAGCACCTTGCAGGATTGGGTCTTTAACTAGGAGATGACTCTTAAAGAGAGCTAGCCATATGCCAGCTTTGAACTGCTTTTCTTTATCTGTTTGTGAGTTATTGGGGGAGGAGGCCGGAAAAGATGTTTTTGTAATGCCAGTGTTTATACTGAAATTACCGACTCAGAGTTGGGAGAGGAGGCAAAACAGAGTTCTATCACAGATTGCATTGTTCTAAACCAGACAGCCTTCAAGTAGAGTTCACTGCCCATTTACAGGACCTAGTCACTAAAACCCTGGCTTGCACAGGCTTGATCCAACGTCCACTAGAGTCAGTGGGAGCATTTCCACTGACTTCACTGGAAGTTGGATCAGGCCAATGGACGATAATCCAGGGAAGTGACTGACATTTACATGGACTGTGGCCAATTTATTTCATTTTATTAATAGTGATGAGGGCAACAACCAAAGGTTAGTGGTGGGTTGGATATAAGCTGAGGCATAGGAAGGCTTTGGTAGAGGGCAAAACATTGATTTAGAGGTGCTGCTCCTAAAAAGTGCCAGACTTTATCAACTGGATGCATTGGTTATTTATTTATCACATTTGTTGCGAAAAGTTAGAGGCAATTGTGTGGGAGAGTTTGGCAGCTGGAATGGAGGAGAGGTGTTTCAGGTATCAATCACTAGGAGCCCAGATCTTGCAAGGTACTGAGCACCCTCAATGTCTGTCAGACTGCTCAGTAGAAACTGACTCAGCACACTTTGCTGGTTCAGGACCTAAGCAGATGCTGGAGGACTGGGCAGCTGGAGATGCTTGCTATATATTCTTCCTTCCTCCTGTTGCACAGGGACAGTATTTCAGAGCTGATTTGCCATCATAATGTGGCATGCAACCGCATATTGCAACCAAGTGAGACCAAGAGTACCAGAGAGGAGAAAACAGATTGGCACGAAAACCCTCTTATTTTGGGGGGAGAAGGAAGGGGTCCACAATATATTGCACAATCTGTGTCAATATCCCTACAAGAAATGCTTATCTGTGCTGTACCTTATGAGCAAGACCACTGAAAAATCCTGAATGCAATTAAAACATTTATGTTTCACTTCCCTCTGCAATTTTATAATCCTCTCTCTCATCCATCAGTTTAGAAAGAATATTAATACTGGCATTGGCTGTTCTCAACCTCTTCTGCTGAGCCTACTTTCTCACGCTGTCCCAGCCTTTCAGCACCCAGCCATAGCTGCTGAGAGGAGAGGGGACTCTTTGGTTCAGAGTAAAGAATGGAGAGAGGAGAAAGTCAAGCTCAGCATTGGAGTTAATTTACAACGGAGCAGATCCTGATTCAATGGAGCTGTGACAATTTACACCACCCCAGGACTTGTCCAAACACATTCAACTCAAGAAAGAAAAAGGAAAAAACCAAGAGACACAAATGATACAAAACTGTTGGCATCAGAGCTGCACTAGAGTCAAACAATTCAAACCTGGATCTGACCTTACACCAAATTCAAGGTGGTCAGGCATGCAGCTTAGGTTCAAGCCCATCTAATATTTTGAATGTCAAAAAGTTTTAAAGCGCCTCTTGGTAATTCTCTCTTACTCAAAACCATGAAGTTACAGTGCTGAAGTACTGCTCTTAGCATGACATCATGTGAGCATCATAAAAATAGATGACAAATTGATTTATGCACACAAACATCTGTGGCATTATTTTTAAGTGTGTGCAGCTTGTTGAGTCAAAAAATGTTCAAGACATTCAGTTCTATGGGACTCGATATTCTATGAGATATAAAACATGTAGACTATCAGTCATGGTCCTAAATTAAGCCAAAACTCCCCAGCCATACAGGACTAGTTAAAATTCAGTTTTTATCATTATTCCATTTGAGTCCAAGCTAGTCTTTTCTAATGGTGGTGATTTTTTTTCATCCACATCTCCTCATGCATCTCTATACTATGCACAAAGAGAAAACCAGTTGTTATGTCGACTTCATGAGACTCAGAAATTTCCATTTCCCTTCCTCTCAATCCATTGTGGGGCTTATAATTGCTTTTGTTGACAACAAAAGCTTCAGCAATTAAGTCAATCGGGGATTGAAATTTAGGCAGAACACCACCTCATAGTTTGTTCTGAAAGAAGCAAATGTGGCTTACTTACAAAACAATGTGTGCTCCAACAAGTTGTTGGCGCCTCATTCAGCTGGAAACAGAGCACTCAGTTCATGGGATATGCACAACATTGGCAGGGTTGTCACTTTTTTTTTTTACTCAGGCCAATACCAAATAAAAGGAATTTCATCACCTTTTTGCCCCAATCTGTCTCACTCTCCGGCTATGTCTACATTACACAGCTTTTAGCAACATGGCTTTGTCGCCACAGCCAGTGCCACGAAAAGTCGTGCGTGTAGCTGCTGTTTGTAGGCTCTCCTGCTGACGAAAAGCTTCTATCCCCAACAAGCGGAGTTTGCATTGTCAATAGGAGAGCCCTCCTGCCAACAACATGCTGTTCACACGGGCACTTGTCTAGGCAAAACTTTTGTCGGGGGTAGGGGGGAGGGTGTTAACACCTCTGAAAGACAAAAGTTTGTCATTCAATTGCCAGTGTAGACATAGCCTCCTATAAAGCAACCTGATTTAAACAAATCACACACAGCCATAAAAGTGGCATGTTTAACTAGGTTCCAGTGTAGAACCGGATATGTGAGACTGAATACTGGATAGAAAGAAACTTTGGAAAAAAGGGTAGAGCACAAAATATTCTTTAGGTATAAGCCATTTTTACAGAGTTGGTCTAAAGCAATATGGTCATTTTTATCCATTGCTTGATCTCAGAGAATCTCAGTAGAGATGGCCCTAAAATATGAAGCAATGGGTATTGAAACCCACGAAGATTTTGGCTTGAAGCAGCACAAAATTCAGATCAGGATTTGAGTTCAGGTTCCACACAAACTGCAAGGTGCATCTGGGACCTTCAAAGTGATCTCTTGTTGCCAGATTTTTCACATTATAGGTGAAGCTGGTAGTGCCACCTCAAGTTAAGGTTTCCCAACACTTTCATTTTCAGTTACTTATAAACTTTGTTAAAGTTTTAACTGTTCAGGTTAAAATTTTCCATGTGGGGTGTCTGCCGCAGGCTGAATTTTTGTGGAAAGCTGTAACCCAAATGGTTCTTCCATTTCTGAGAATGTGCTTAGAAGAAAATAGGTCATTTTGTCCACATCAAAAAAATTCTTACAAACCTTTTTTTCTGTGGTTGTAACACCCCCTTTTCCAAATTCAGCCAGGAACATTGCAGCTAACATATGCTCACTTCTTAGAATTTGGCAGCAAAATTCCCCAAAGATTCCTTTTGTACTGGGTATGCACCATCCCCACAGAGCAACTCAGCATGTTCCATCCTGGGGCTGCAGTAACTGAGCAGGACTTTCCTAGTTGCTGCAGGCTACTGTGACACCAGATGTTGGAACACAGTAGGGAGATTCTCTTCGGTGCTCTTAATCCCCTCCTGCAGTGCCAGCCACATGCAGCAAGAGAGGAAAGCTACCTATCATATTGACATGCAGATGGCTGGGAAATGTGATGGAGGACAGGGTGAGAAGGAGCAGGGATGGTGGTAAGAACAGGAATCAGTGGGGTGGAAATATGGGAAGGAGAAGAGGAGGTGGATAGGAGTGGGGCTGGAACCATTGTTGGGGGATTGGATTGTAACAGAGCACATGGAGGACAGAAGCAGAAGCAACCATAATCACTGAATAGTCCCCTCCAGAGCCTGGACAAGAACCCAAGATTCCTGAATTTCAACCTTTCATCTGCTGTCAACAAGTAGCTGAGTCTCATCACCCACCTCTAGTGACTGCTCCACATACAGGATAACAACCAGTTACTCCATTAGCTCATGTGGGAGAAGTCTCTGCTATGGATCTAAAGGTCTGAACCCTGCTGATGGCCCAGATGGAATATTATTTTTTCCAGGGTTTGGGTTTTTTTTGTTTTTTTGGGGGGTGGGGGGAAGAGAAGGGGAGCAGGGAAGTTAGTTAAGAAATTACATTAAAAACCCTATGTTAAAATAATGCTAAGTTTGCACAGTCAAGTATTCAGAGGTTAGGAAATATCAGAATTAAAGTTTCCTGTGCAACTTTAGTACAGCCCCCTTGTGTGTATACATTCTGATGCAGTCTTTAATTACATGATCATAAACTATTTTTCCCACAGGCTGGGCCTGCTCTGGGGATGAATCAGGATTGTGCAGTAAAAGACAATGTTGCTATCTGCCAGACCCCTGCCTTCAGTACTTGCAGAAGTTGCAAGACATGGAGCAAATGTGGCAAGGAAATGCAGGAAAAAGAAAGCATGGTCTCCTGGAATGTCACCGTAAGGATCAGATTCTGCCCCTGCCTTTGCCACAGAGTTTCTAGGTCTTAAAGAAAAAATGTTCATGGGTGTTCCTCATTTTCTGGGACCCGAGACACCTGGAGCCAGATTTGCCAAAATGCTGAATGCTCAGAGCTGCAACTGAAGTTGATTGGAGCGTACTACAAAACATATGAAGTGCAATAACAGGGGTCGGCAACCTCTGGCACGCGACTCGCCAGGGTAAGCACCCTGGCGGGCCGGGCCAGTTTGTTTACCTGCTGTGTCAGCAGGTTCAGCTGATCACAGCTCCCACTGGCCGCGGTTCACCGTTCCAGGTCAGTGGGGGAGGTGGGAAGCCGCAGCCAGCACATCCCTCGGCCTGCGCCGCTTCAAACAGCCGCCTTTGGCCTGGGATGGCGAACCATGGCCTGTGGGAGCCGCGATCGGCTGAACCTGCTGACGCGGCAGGTAAACAAATTGGCCAGCCCGCCAGGGTGCTTACCTGGGCGAGCCACATGCCAGAGGTTGCCAAAGCCTGTGCTATATAATGCTAAGTACTCTGAAAAAGTCGGGCTCTAGCCATCTTAAATTGGGTAACCAAAATTAGTGGACTCTTAAATTTAGCCTTAATCCCCAGCTGTAAAAATGGGGAGAGTAAAATCTCTTACTGTCATAGGGGTGTTGTTATGGTGAATTTATCAGTGTTTGTGAAGCACCATATGCTACGGTGAAATTCCCATTACAAAATCCAGAAAGGTCTGAATAATTCTGTATTCGGGGCTGGATGTGGCATAAATAAGGTCTGGGGCCACACATTAAATGTAGAGGATAAAAATAAATGTTAAATAATTACTCACTCACTGAATGAGGCAGGAGTCCTGTGGGGGAAAAAATTTATGACCCGGTAACTAAAGATGCACAAAGGGTCTGAATTAAGATGCCACAGAGACCCTAATTCTGACAATGCCTAACATTTGAGTGCGTGACTTTTGTAACCTGAATCTTCCTGTAATGTACGTTTTTTAGAGTAATTTAAATATAATGTCACTATAAACTCAATTTCATCATTAATAATGTGTGGAATAACTAGTAGCACTGAGCTTCCAGGGTGATTGATGCAAACAGCATATGGCTGTGAATGACATTCTTTTTCTTCTACTGGTTTGCAGCAAGAGGTCTTTTAATTATCCTTTAACTTTATTTTCATAGACAGAAATGCTATTGCTCTTCTAATGAGTAAGCCAAGATTTAAATAAAAAAATCAATTGTAATCAATCAGTAATAGCAGATTGATATTCAAATCAGAGTTTGCAGTTTTATAGCACCTGTAGAGGAGTATCTCAAATCACTTTACAACCAGGAGTAGGTATCCCCCTTTTACAGATATGGAAACTGAGACAGAGATTTGAGGTGTCTTGCCCAAGATTAGAGTGGGACTTCATAGGCAGTGGAATCCAGATATGGTGACCAGACAGCAAGTGTGAAAAATCCGGCGGGGGATAGGTGCCTTTATAGAATCATAGACTTTAAGGGACCATTATGATCTTGTCTGACCTCCTGCACAACGCAGGCCACAGAATCGCATCCACCCACTCCTATATCAAACCTGTGTCTGAGCCACTGAAGTCCTCAAATCACGGTTCAAAAGACTTCAAGGTGCAGAGAATCTTCCAGCAAGTGACCCATGCCCCACGCTGCAGAGGAAGGCGAAAACCCCCCAGGGCCTCTGCCAATCTGCCCTGGAGGAAAATTCCTTCCTGACCCCAAATATGATGACCAGCTAAACCCTAAGCATGTGGGCAAGACTCACTAGCCAGACACCCAGGCAAGAATTCTCTGTAGTAACTCAGATCCCACCCCATCTAACAGCCCATCACAGGCCATTGGGCATATTTACCGCTAATAGTCAAACACCAATTAATTGCCAAAATTAGGCTATCCCATTATACCATCCTCTCCATAAACTTCTCAAGCTCAGTCTTGAAGCCAGATGTCTTTTGCCCCCACTACTCCCCTTAGAAGCAGGGCCGGCTCCAGCCACCAGCAAAACAAGCAGGTGCTTGGGGCGGCACATTTCTAGGGGCAGCATTCTGGCACCAGCCATCATAGGTGCCGACTCCGGGGCGTGGGGAAAAGTGCCCCCTCCGCTCGGCCTCCGCCTGCTCCCCTGAGTGCACCGCTGCCGCTCCGCTTCTCCCCCCTCCCTCCCAGGCTTGCTGCATGCGAAACCACACAGCAAGTCTGGGAGGGAGAAGCCAAGTGGCAGGGCGCTCGGGGGAGGCGGCGGTGGTGGAGCGGAGATGAGCTGGAGCGGGAAGCGGTTCCTCTACCCCCATTACTTCCTGCACCTCCCCACACCCTAGCTCACCTCCGCTCCGCCTGCTCCCTGAACACGCTGTCACTCTGCTTCTCTGTCCTCCCTCACCTGAGAGGGAGGGGGAAGAAGCAGAGCAGCAGTGCACATGGGGGAGCAGGCAGAGCGGAGGTGAGCTAGGGCGGGAGGTCGTGGGGTGGCCCCAGGAAGCAATGGTGGGGGGAAAGGCGGCACGCCCAGGGGAGGAGGCGGGGCTGGGGATTTGGGGAAGGAGTTCAGAAGGGGTGGAGTTGGGGCAGGACCAGGGGGCACCAAAAAAAAAAAAGGGGGGGGGAGTGGCCAAAAATTTTTTTGCTTGGGGCAGCAAAAATCCTAGAGCCAGCCCTGCTTGGAAGGCTGTTCCAGAACTTCACTCCTCTGATGGTTAGAAACTTTCATCTAATTTCAAGTCTAAATTTCCTGATGCCCCAAATATCGGGACTGTCCCTATAATATCAGGATATCTGGTCACCCTAAATCCCAATGCCTCAAGGCGCAGCCCTCTATTCAACCCACTGCACCATGCTACCTCCCACAGTTAGACTTATTTAAATATAATTATTCTCTTTAACTGTAGGGCCAGTGATAAAGTAGGGCTGATCAAGTGCAGGCTTTTGCTGGTGGTGAACTCAG
The DNA here is from genome assembly GCF_020497125.1 of Mauremys mutica. Lineage (NCBI taxonomy): Eukaryota > Metazoa > Chordata > Testudines > Geoemydidae > Mauremys > Mauremys mutica. Next base: position 125,268,484 of record NC_059073.1, on the reverse strand, counting down.
CCAACAAGCAATTTCTAGTCATGTGTCATGGAAAATACAAGTACAAGCAAATGCAATGGGTGTGCACATTTATCTGAATAAAAATGATTTGTTATATTGGTTTTTAAAAGTAAATTAAACAGTGGACCAAGGACTTCAGGCAATCTGCCAATCTGGTATCCAGAGCTGCAGCAGTTGGGTCATACTACTTCAAAAAGGGAAAAGACGCAACAGCAATACCTAACATTTTATTTGCAGCTGATCTGAGCTGGCAAAAGACCCAGCATCTGATGGAATATTCACTCTAAATAATTTAATTTTTTTTTAAAAGGATAAAATGTATCAGTCACGATTCAGACTATAATGTTAAAAAAATCACCTAATATTTTTACCTTATTATCTAACACACTGGTTCCCTGGGGGGATACGCAGACGTCTTCCAGGGAATACATCAACTCTTCTAGATATTTACCTAGTGTTACAACAGGCTACATAAAAAGCACTAGCAAAGTCAGTACAAAGTAAAATTTCATACAGAGTGACTTGTTTATACTGTTTTCTATATTATATACTGAAATAAAAGTACAATAATTATATTGCAGTCAATTTACTTTATAATTATATGGTAAAAATGAAAAAAGTAAGCAATGTTTCAGTAAGTGTGCTGTGACAGTTTTGTAGTTTTATGTCTGATTTTTGTAAGCAAGTAGTTTTTAAGTGAGGTGAAACTTGGCAGTATGCAAGTCAAATCAGACTTCTGAAAGGGATACAGTGGTCTGAAAGGTGGAGAGGCACTGATCTAACAGGTATAGTCACTAACTGGTGCACACTATACAAACTCTTTTGCCCCAGCAAGGTAAACTTAATTCCCATCATGCCTCATCATCTGAGATCAAAGCGTGCAACTACTGGGGTTACTGAGTAAATCGCCATCTTGCTTTCAGGCAGTGGCAGCCTGTTGAACGTTCCAAGCACTCGAACCTTGCCACCGTTTTATGATTTTAAATCATTTTTAAGTTCAATTATGGAGGAGTAACTTGATCAGAGCACTGCAGTGTTTGCTGTTTTGGTATCAGACTCGCACAGCTTTGTGTAGAATGTACTGTGTGGAGCAATATGGTATTAATAGCACTACATTTATTTATAATAACAAGAAGAACATCGAGTTACAATAACAAGAATTAAAAACAGCAAGAGTTTTGGAAGGGATAGAAGCAATCAGATTCCCAGGCATATGCCAGTCTCTAAGAGATGAGAGTTAGGAAGGAGCTTTCCCTGTGGGCAGGGTATTCCATGCCTGCCTAGTTCAGGATTTCTTGCACCTTTCTCTGATGCAGCTGGTACTAGCCACTGTCAGGGAAATGGCTACATAGAACATTGCCACAGTGAATCAGACCAATTGCTGTGTTCCTATGTATAATATTAATACACTAGATTATAGTATCCATGGTATTAGTACACAATAACGAAGTGAAAGAAACCAGTAGTTTTCCCACCTCCCACAAGGTACCATACACTTCCCAAATCCCCCTCCCCCCCACACACACACACGTGTGTGTGACCCACTGGTCAATGTGTCCCTCTCTGTGCCAAATCCACAGAAGATGTGAGTCACTTCCAGCTTGACAGCCTAACTCTTTAGGTCAAGCGGTAGAGGCTCATACTCTAGCTCTGGAAGACCCCAGCTCAATCCCTGGTATCAAGGTGGCATCTATCAAGAAAGTAGGTGCTCTCAGCAGTTTGAATCCCGGATGAGCTCCATTTAAGTGACAGCTGCTTTCTTGAAACAGATGATTGAACCAGAGACCTCCAAAGCTCAAAGTCTGAGTTTAAAGAACCAGGCTCCGTAGCTGGGGCTGTAACAAAAAACATATTTTCTGTGAATCTGAGTACAGACAGAGGAGCATAACACACCCTAACCCAGGGGTTTCACCCACAACCCAGGTTTGCCTCCAGAGTCCCAGCACACTTACATCCTACTCCTGGGTCTGAAAGAATCCCTCCCTTTCAACTTAGCCTAAGGCCCGGTCTACACTTGAAAAGGTTTGCCAGCATATCTACCAATATAACTATACTGGCAAGTGGAGGCATAGCTTACCCCAGGGGAAAAGTACTTTTGTCAGTATAGCTTATACCAGTCCCCTAAACAAAGTAAGCCATACCATCAAAAGCACGTTTATGGCAGTATTACAGTGTCTACCCTAGGGCTTTTGTCAATATAGAAACATCACCCCAAAATAAACAAACAAACGAACCACCACCACGACATTGCCATACCAGCAAAGGTTTCTAGTGCGGACCTGATCTAAGATAATGCTGGGGAGAAAGAGGGGTGGGAGGGAGGAATTTCCAACTTTGAGAGAACATTTGGTGCTTAATCCCATCTTCCCAGTGCCTCCCAAATTGCCATTGAAATCAAAGAGGCCAACATTTGTAAACATCCACGTGGGCAACTTGGGTGTGCAAATCACCTGATGCACACATGGTTGGCACACACAAACACCCTTGCACAAATCCAACCCCAACTTATACATGCACTTTTTCACAAACACATTTCCTTGTGCACCCAAAATACCAAGGCCTAAGTTGGGAAAGCCTCTTCCCCAGTACGGTCTCTTCACCATATAATATGTTTTTCAAATTAACGTTATACCTCTTATGATTTCTTTGTCAGCTATTTTAATGACCCTGGGGCAGCTGGTAGGAAGGGACAGATTACAAATTCATTAACATCTGTACAGTACTTTGAAGAGCAAAAAGGCCAGGTCAGGGGCTAAGTATTTATTACTCAGCTTTAACTATGAAAGTTGCTACTGCTTCTCTATAATTAAATTTTTTATCATCAGTTCCTCTGAAGTTTTAGGCAGGGAGCTGATCTCATCCCAGAAACTTTTGCTTCCTTTCCCCCCGCTGTTTCTTGGTGAGGCTTTATGAAGCCACTTCTGTTCTATGCCACACCAGCTCTCTGTTAACTTCACCTAAAGAAACTCTAGTCAGACTGTTCAGAGTAGCAGCCGTGTTAGTGAGTTTCCGCAAAAAGAACAGGAGTACTTGTGGCACCTTAGAGACTAGCATATTTATTTGAGACAGGACTCTCAATTCCTCACAAAACATTCAGTGTGGACCATTCCTTGGGTCTACATCTTCTACGGCTCTTTTAGGATTGTTTAGATCTGACCCCAACCTGCATACCTAACCCACTGATGGAGTTTTCACCCCATAGAACTGTTATTGCTTGCAGGGCCGACTCCAGGCACCAGCATTCCAAGCAGGTGCTTGGGGCGCCAATCTGCAAGGGGCGGCAGTCCGTGTGTTTTTGCCCCCAAGCAGCGTGCCAAATTGCCACCGTGGACGGCGGGGGCAGTCCATGTGCCGTTAGGGCAGCACGCGTGTTTCCGCAGCGGCGGCAATTCGGCGGCAGCTTCTGTCTTCAGCCAGAAGGCAGAAGCTGTGCCGCCGTGGACAGCTGAACATAGAAGCTGCCGCTGAATTGTCGCCACGGAAACACGCGTGCCGCCCTGACGCACACGGACTGTCCTCGCCGTCCACGGCAGCAATTCGGCGCACTGCTTGGGGTGGCAAAAACAGTAGACCCAGCCCCGATTGCTTGCCCACTCACTGCACCAGAACTGAGGGGTACCTTGGAAACTATGGCTGGCAATATTGCAATCAGAGTCAAACATTTAAAAAAAAAATTCACCTGTTTAAAATTGTTAGATCCTGGATAATTAACTTAAGATGAAAGCTGAGAAGGTTTTTTATTGCTGTTTTCTTTGACAGAAGACTGTGCAACACAGCCACATCAGTTTCAAAGGATTCCACTCCCCTCCTCACAGAGCTGAGCAGCAGAACAGCGATCTGTATAGAAAATGGCATCAGCAAAGAAGGCAGGCAACTCTTGATAGGCTCAAAAACAGCTGTGGAATTTCTGTAGAGGATCTATATAGTGTGGAGGGGGGGAAAAAAAGGTCCAGGCTCAAATGTAGTTTCCAACCCACACGATAGCAGTAGCTAGAGGTAGAATCTTAAAAACAGTATAGAATTTGAGATGTGCTGGGATCCCATATTTTTTAATATACTCCCCATGTTCTGCCAAAAACAAAATCAAAGGGCCCGCAACCCTTACTCAAGTTGGCTACTAAATAAACGTTTTTGTTTGCTTGTTTTATATAAGTGTTAATTATCCCCATGTCACAGATGGAGGGCCCAATCCTGAAAGCATTCTCTATTACTATTTAGTGTTTATATTACAATAGTGCCAGAAACCCTAATCGGTATCAAGGCCCCATTCTACTAAGCACTGTACAAGTATAGGAATAGACACAGCCCAGGCCCCAAAGACTTGCAGTCTATGGTCTTGACCCTAAAAATATTTAAGCACAAGATCAATTTTACACAAGTTTGTATCTCCCTATGGGACTATTCACCTGGGTAGAGTCAACCATGTGCTTATGTCCAGCAGACTGGGACATGCTGAAATGCCATGCAGAATTCCCAGTGGTGGATCTACATGAAGAGCACCTCCAGGAGCAGGCCTGGGGAAACTGAGACACAGAGAAGCTAGGAATGTTGAACACACAAGTGAATCAGTGTCAGAGCCAGAGTTAGAACACTGAAGTACATGCTTCCCAGCTCCAGACTCAGTTGGCTAAGCCTTGGCTTCTCTTATGATGAGCAGCCTGTTCTATGTTATTACAGGATAAATATAATTTACACACACACACACAATACACAGATTGAAATATTTATTATCCTTCATGGCACCAGGATACCTAATCTGGACATTCCAAAGCACTGGCCAATGCTTCCAGGGAGACTGAGACGTGCATACCATACTTTTGTCAGGTGCGGCTGAAACAACTTTTTCTGTACAAAATAATGATCCTCATTTTTCTTGCCAGCTGTACCAAGCGTCACCTTTAAAAATTGACAGATGTTACAGGTGAAGCACTGAACTCTTCATTGAGTTCTTTACTTTTATTGTAAATGAAAGTATGTACGCGGGGGGTAGGGTAAGGGGATTTTCCACAGATCTATGCCCTGACAATGTTGTGAATGACAACACTACAAAACTGTTACAACTTTGCAGTCCTCAACAGTGGGTCTTTTAATATTTACCTTTTCATTCAAATTAGCAAAGCCATAATTACAATGCTAAGAACAGCATTTTCAAGAGCAGAAGAGAAAAGATTTTTTTTTACCATTGTCCCATGAGTTATATAATATTTCAGTCTCATCAGGCACTTCGGAAAGGCCTACGATCTCAACCTGGACATACAGGTTGAAAGGAAGACCTGTGCCTATATTGTGTCTGAAGGTTACAAATGTTTATAAGTGGCCCCAGAATTACACAGACAACCTCAACTCTTGTCAATCGGAATAGAATTACTGTGCTTATTTGAAGAGGGGCAAAACAGAACATGGACCGTATTTGTGAAAGGGAGAAGAACAGATTTACTGAGGGAAGAAGGAGCTGATGAATTTCAGCATTTTGAATTAAGGGGGTCTTATCAAAAGCCTGCTTTCTTTGTTCTCTTTCTTTTGAGACACACACACACACACACACACACAAGCTCCCCCACGAGCAACTTATTGTATACAAATCTTTTGCTGTGTTTTAAGCAAAACCACAATTTAAATTTTTTTAAAGGCAACCAGTGAATGACTTCCAAGGAAAGTCATGCCAACAAATAGCATGGTTGAAACAAAGCACTTTGGTGCTAGTCCTTGGTAACATTTGTAGACCATATTTTTGGCAATACTGCCTTTCTAAAGAGGCAATTTCTAATTCAACAAGAACAAAGCCAAATTCTGTCACCATTGATATATTTAACCTTTATTCTTGTCCGTAAAAAAAATAATGCTTAAAACCCATCTGAACGTTTTAATAGGAATGATGGTTTTGAGTTACTGGATAGTTTCTGCCCTAACTGGCATTATGAGAAAAATAAAGGAAAAAGATCAGTCTCTAAAGTCATCTGGATTTTCTGCTCAGCAAACCTCACTTAAACAACGTTGATGCAACCCCAGACATCACCCAGACAGAGTTCAATACAATCTCCGCGCGTTGCACTACTCCACAGACATGAGCATTGACCGTTACCGATATTGAGCGTATTTTTGGTGTATTACCTGAATCTCTCATTGCGTCTCGTTTCTCCCTTTCTGCATGATGATATCAAGTGGAAAATGTTCAGTGGTTTGCAGGCAGGAGGCGACAACCAGGAAGCACAGTTGTGACAGAGCTTTGTTCTGCCTGCAGTGAATTACATGCAGCAAGGGTTAGACACAGCAGCAAATTATGAAATCAAAGCATCCTTTTAGCCTGGATCTATAACTATATTTCAGGGGCACAAGGGGGCGGGCTATGACATGCTTCCAGATTCATTCAGCCTAGAAATAAAAATAAATGGAAAAAAATAAATATCGATTCCCTATCTCCAAGTTCCCCTTTTTTGAAAGCAGCCTCCCCTTTAGCAACTCCCTCAATGCCGAAAAGGGAAACAAACACCCTGTGGCTATTACATATGAGAGTTGATGGGAATAGGAGACAGTTACACAGATAACACATGCACGCACACCCCAACGGATCAGCTGGCAATTCAGACATCGCTTTACCATCCCTACCACTGTCCCCCCCCCCCTTTTAATAGCCTAAGCCCCTTTTTAAAGCCTCACCCCTCCCGAACGCAGGAAACATGCAAAGCCTATCCCCACCCCCAAATTGCAGGGCTCGTCTCCCCCCTAAGCTCCGGCTCCTTGCCTTGCCCTTCCAGCGATCATTTCACCCCTGCCAAGCAGAATCGGCCAGATGAGAAGCCCTAAACAGCTGTCTCTTCTCCTCCTCCTCCTCCTCCGGGAGGCCCCTCCTCGGGAGAAAGGGCTGGAGCTAGAAAGCCCAGCGGGCTGGAGATAACAACCCCTCGGTGAAGAAACTATTTCTTTCGGGAAGGCCCGGGGGCAGGAAGGCAATTCAGCCCCGCGTGCTGCTCGAGACAAGGGGGAGGGTGGTGGGCGGGGGGGCGGCTTCAGCCCGGGCTCAAGGAGGCATGTGAGGACACCACCGACTCAGCCGGATGGCTGTCACCCCACGCCAGAGCCGGCACGCACCAGCCCCATCGTCACCCCCAACCCCGGCACACCAGCAGCCCGACCTAGTTCCGCCCGCTGATGAGCAGGGCAGGGCGAGACTCCCCGCACCCTCCTCTGCAACTCCGCTTGTCCCCTGAGTTACTGGGGTCCTCTCGGAGCCCACTCGCTGGCGGCTGCTTTAAAAGGCTCCAGACACACGGGCTGAACGCAGCAGAAGGCGGGTGTGAAAGAAGCCCACTGACCTGGCTCTGGTTTATGTCGGGCTGCTCGCCCTACCGCCGAAGCCGCATGTGCCCCCTCTGCTCGCCTGCCCGCTCCTCCGGCGGTGCCCCCGGCCAGCGCTGGGCTCGCAGCGCGCTAGACTCGGAGCCAGCCGGGAGCAGAGCTAACCGGGCGGGCGGGGGCGGGGCGGGGGTGGGACTGGCTCTTTGCTTTCTAAACACACACGGGCTCGCAGCCTCCTCCCCAGACAGGGAGCGAGCGAGCCCCGCTTCCCGCTCCCTCATCAGTTTCACAGCTGGCACCAAACCGCAGCGGGAGCCCTCCCTGCCTTACCCCACCGGAGCCGGGCACGGCGGGGGCCAGGAGACTCCGCCCCTCGGGCCCGCCTCCTTTCCACCCCAGCTCTGCCCCGGCAGCCTGTGGTTGGCAGGAGCGATCCCCCCAAGGGTGGTGGGGGAGCGGTCAGGTGTGGCAACCCCTTGGGCAAGAAATTATAATCATAGTCATGTGATCATGCCAGGCGATGCCATAATAAAATCATAGCGTGCTAATGAGCAATCAATAGCAAATCACCCATCCCCTTAGTACTTCTGTCTCCTCTCTCCAAAGCGCTTTGCAGGCCCTAAAACCAAAAGTACAGCACCCTTCAGCACTGCTGCTCTCAAACAACCCCCTGCCTAGAAGCCAGGGGTGGGGAGAGTCATACAAAGGGAATCCTGGTCCCCATTGTGCAGACGAGAAGCAGAGGGGTTAAGAGGCCTGCTTATGGTCACACAGCAACTCTGTGGCAGAAATAGAGAAGGCAGGGGTTCTTTCTCTGAGTTTGCTTCTCTGGGTCGTGCTGCTAGGGAAAGTGCAGGGGTGGAGAATAGAGAGGCAAGAAGGGGTACTATATATAGGGGCTATTTATAACTTTTTAGCTTGGGGAGCTGTAATAACCTGATTTTTTAAAATATATTTTATTGCTTTTTAATAGGGAAGGATGATGGCACTTTCTAAAAAGATACTAGTCAGTGTGTGTTAGGTATTCCTTTCAGTGCCTGATCTACAGAGGATATGGGTCTGCTATAGCTCTCAGTTTAAATTAGGCTCTCACATTATAGAGTCTCTTGCTTTTCACTTTGGAGGTCTCCAGCCAACATGGCAGTCATTACATCACTGTCAATGTACATTAAAATAACACAAGAAACAGACACAGACCCAGTGCTGTTTACTCAGAAAACAGTCCTGTTTCCATCAGTGGTTGAGGACAAATGTATTCAGATGTCTTGGCACGGCACATGAGGTCAGCAAGTGTGAAACAAGAAAGATCCATACATTAAGATATCAGATAAGCGTTTCTCCTCTGTCGGTTGAAGAAGTTCAATATTGTGGGATACGTTCATCTTCCAAAGTCAGAGTTGCTTTTGATGTGTTGATGGCAAGTTCTGGGGAATTGGATCTACAGATAAATTGATATGACCCCAAGAGCACTCTACTGCCAGAGGTCAAGGGGTTCCCTGGTATGTACCAGTGAGTCTCAGCTGGCCTGACCAGCCCAGGGCATCCCACCCACTGTCATGATATTTATTTAAGAGGTGTCTTGTAATATATCATTGAGAGACTAGTAACTCACTGATCATTAATATTCTTGTGTGATGTATGTATAGTTCACATGCAAAAAACTATAGAGAAGTGCTGGAATGGAAATATATTCCTCCAATCTGTTTGGCAGATAGTGCCTAATCCCAGCTGGTCCTAAAAAGAATGCTGTTTCACAGACTTGACTGTGTCTCCAATGTAAATTAAGCAAGGTGTGACCAAAGATAATGAAAATCACATTTACATGCAAAGTAAACAAAGCAAGCAAGTGAGGGAAAATGACCACTGAACAATCTCCATGGAGGATGGAGACTGCACCCCCAGGAAACCTTCCTGTCTCCTTTGACAGAGTCAATAAACTTGGAGAAGATAGCAACAAAGAGTTCTGTGGCACCTTATAGACTAACAGACTATAGGAGAGATAGAAGAGAAGGCAAAAGGCCATTTTATCATCCTTCACCTGAGAAGACAAAGAACAAAGTGATTCGGATTTGGATTCTGGCTGAAGGATCACCAGCCATGCTGGAGGAATGACTTTGGTGAGAAAACTACTTTGAATAAATGCTGCTAGTTTGTTAAGTTAGATTTACTTTTGCTTGTTTGTAACCATTTCTATCCCTAGCCTTTTTACTTGGTATCACCTAAATCTGTGTTCACTAAGCTTGTTTTACTTTGTGTTAACCTTAGTTAAGTTAACAGGTTACGGTGTACTGTCTCTTTAAAGGACCAGCAAACTTTATTCGGTTTTGTGAGAGGGGCTGAGCACCGCAGGTAAACATTTTTGGGGAGAACACGGGGCTGGAAGGGTTGTGGAGGTCCCCCTGAAAGAGTAACTGGGTGATAGAAGCCAGGGTGAGACTTTTCTAGTATGCTGGTTCTTGGTGTCAAGGCTGTGAGCCACAGCTGCCTAGCATTTAAGGCACCCAGAGTTGCAAGGCAGGTGTTGATTGAACCCCTTACTGGCCTCAGGAAAACCCCAAAGCATCACCTCAGTGTTTGTTTTTGTTTGAAACAAACTCTTCTCTCACCTTAAAATTTTGTCTACAGCACCACTCTGGAAATGGTGAAAGTGAAGTAGTAAAACCTCGGAAATTGACAAAACTAAATATTCTCACAAAAATCACTGCAGTCTCACTCCACTCCTCAGCAAGGATTTAATGGCAGAGCAAAGTCTCATACAACTTAGACGTCATTGCTTTTACTTAGAATATTCTACTGTGCATTCACTAGTAGAACATGAAGTTAAACAAATAATTAAAACTAAGCTACAGCTCTTAGAATAAGTGACCAAAGCACATTGTGATTCATTAGTCTTTTGTTTTTTTGCTTGTGGGGTTTTTTTTGTTTTTGTTTTTCTTAATTGAATAATTGAGCTTTATGTGGGTGAAGAGTACAGAAGTCAAATAGGCCAAATCCAGACACCGATCTGGGTCCAGGATGCAGGGACAATGGCATAGCCTTTTCCTCTTTCTCCTCCCTTCCCCATCCTGGCCATAAATGAGCATGAGTCCAGAGTTAGCCTTACTATTTTTGCGAGCATCTCCAAAACCAATTTTGGGCATGCCCTACCCCAAAAATATAACTGACTCCTGTCCACCTGATTGCACCACTGTGCCCACAGGTGGCCAGAGGGATCTGAGGAAGAACAGCAAGATGACTATTTGCAGCACCCACAAAGTTAATGGACTTATTTTATTTTATATTGCCATCCTCTTGCATCTGGAGAAGTGCAGGTCAGCTGCTTGTGCTGTTCATTGGTATCATACAATTATGGGGTCCTGGTCGAGGCTCTTTGGCACTACAGAAATACAAATACGACTAATAATTTTCCAAATAAGTCTGGGATGTCTGCATTGGCAACTATGTGGGTGATGAGTATGTTTGTTTCTCTCTGGAGAATTTCATTAGCCTGAAGGCTGGTGGATTTATTTCACAAACACTGGCTTAATGTCAACTGGGAAGCTTGTTTTCAATTCGTTCTCATGTACACAATGTGACCCAAGCATTTGCACCACAATAATTCAAGGTTCTCTAGGTCTGTTCATAAAGCCTTTGAGATATTGGGTTGTTTTTACAATTAAAAAAAGAACCATATATATAGTTCACATTAGGAATTTGTGCTACATCCTATTCTTAAAGGGACACTTCAAAGCTGGTGGGCACTAAATTTTAAACACCCTTGTCTTCCAAGTCTATGTAATTATTATATATATATATTCCCTCCTTTTCTTATTTTAAAAAAATAATGGCAACTATTGAATTGTAAACAACCCTACCATAACAAACCAGTGTGGAAACAATGGAGGAAAATGGAAACAGATTTCCATCCCTTCTAGCACCAGTTAGCATCCTTGTTATCAGACAGGCCAAGCACTGAATGGGTTAGAGACTAACTGTCATCTTGCTGATAGAGATGGTCCCCTGCAAGTCAGGACTGAAGTATGGTGGCATTATTATTTTTACTGGTATTGGTATTACAGTAGCAGTTAGAAGACCCAGCTGAGATGGAGGCTCCATCATGGTAAGAGTTGTACAAAAACACAGCAGAAGACAGTACCTGCTCCAAATAGCTTACAGCTGTGGCCCTGATCCTGCACAGACTAATCAATATGCTTAACTGTAATCATCTGACTAGTTCTACTAAAGCTAAGGGGAATACTCAAGTGCTTAGAGTTAAGCATGTGAGTAAGTCTTTGCAGGATCAGGGCCTAAGTAGGTAAGACATACAAAAGATAGGGGAAAGGACGTATAATAATTCCAATGGACAATCTTGCACTGCTTCTGTTACCACCCCAGCCTCCAGGAGAATAAGAGAATTTGAGTCTCCAGGGGTGTCAATTAGTACCCTTGAAAAGTTCCCAACAGTTGACTTAAAATAAAGGAAAGGAGATAGATTTCACCTTCCAATGCCTCTGTAATGTTGTGGAGGGGTTTTTTTATGTTTATTTGCAGCAGATGTTTGTGTTGGTTGGTTAGTAGGTTGTTTTTTTTAAATGTAGTATTAAGTATTCAGATTTTTAATATGGTGAAAAATACGATGGTGTGACATAGACCACTTGACAAAAGGTCCCCTGTTCTTTACAAAAAGCTCTCACCAGAGACAGGATAAACTCACTACACCAAACTCATCTTACCTTATATGTCCTCTTTATGGATAAATATCCTGTATCTACAGAAAGCTCATACCTTGTTAAGACTCATAGTTATTGTGAGATGTATGTATGGATAATATTTAAGGAATAATGTAACTAACTGGAAAGTATGCTTTAGGCACTTGGATTAGAAATTAGTCACTGGGTGTCACAATAATGGCCCATTCAAGGAAGATGGAGTTGTTACCCCTCCCCACTCAGCTAGCCAGGTAGTGCAAAGTTCTGTTGTCTACCCCTACCACAGTCAATGGAAAACCGTCAGACAATGACAAACAATCAAAATCATTTCTTTTCTACAAGGAGGGAGGGGTTTGCCCAGGCTGTGAATAGAAAAATGCTTTAATATAATAGGGTGTAGGGCAAGGCACTCTAGATCCATTCATAGAAGAAAACCCATAGCTGAGGGGCTTGCGTTCATGAAGGTTTGTATCCCCATTCTTGAGAAACCAGCCAGCTCTGCAAACTGAACTTTGCAGGACAACCTACTTTATTAGATAGGATAGATAACTACTGATAAGTGTACACCCAGGTTTGCAGTTTATGATTTTGTTTTGTGTTGTAACCACTTGTTTCCATTACTCTCTCATTTCTAGTTAAATCTTTATTCTTTCTTAAATAAACATTCTTTTGTTTTATTATAAGTGCTCATAAGGGCTGTGTACTTTACAGGAGCAGCGAGTGATGGTAAAGCTGGTAAATTGGGGCAGCCCACACCTTCGGGTTAGAAGAGCTGGAACTTCTGTGAGTAGCCAGCGTCAGGGGCTGGGTATCACAGGGGAACAATTGAAAAGGATTCAGGGATTGGGGTGCACCTATTGTTAACCTGCAAGGCAAAGGAAGGGCTGGCATAAACCCAGAGGAGAGTGCTTGAGTGGCTGAAGGGCTGGCAGGGTCAGGCAGCTGACACCCAGCTACCACAAGAAAGACTTCGTCTCACTGGAGGCGGTGGTTAATAAGGTGACTTATAGTCCTGGGTATGCCAAGAACCATCATGCTTAGCAATGACCTCTTAAATACGTACCTAACGCAAATAAAGGAGACTGCCATGAAAAGCAGGAAAAAGGTTGTTCCCTATTGCCTACCACAGTGAGGGCTTGGATTTGTTATTTCATAGCTGCTGTGTGTTCTCCTATCCCATGCTTAACATTCCCATTACATTGGTTTGGCTGAGTGAATTTCCATTTTTTTTTTAAATAATTGAACTAATTGTGGATAATAATTTATTCCAAGAAATAAAATCAGGCCCTGTTTGCTCAAGCATAGTTAGTATTGATAGTAACAGTTTGCAGGATCATGTCCTAACAGAAGTAATACTAACTGCCAGGAGCTGTCCCAATAATTTTCAGCACCCTTTTCTCTACGTAACTGACTTCAGTCCATCATGAGCATGTCACTGGTCACCACTGGGACCACTAGTATGCACCACCAGTATACAGTAGTAAGGCCCCAAGTCAACAAAGCAATTAAGTAGGTCAGTATTGCTAATGCCAAGCTTTCAAAATCAGGAGTCAGGCACTAAAAGATCATGAGACTGGACTGAAAATCATGAGATTTTTTAAAATAGTAAATTAGGGGTACTTTTTCTTTGCCGTCTGGTTTTTGAACCATTAGGATGTACTCAGGTTATATTTTCAAGCTTTTCTCGGCAATCACGAGGGCTAGAAAACTGCTCTCTTTTTCTTTTTTCCTTTTAATGAAAGCTGAAATTTTCTCATGATCACAGGACTCTAGGAGCTGGGCCAAATACTCACAATAAAATTGTGAGAGTTAGCTGGCATATGACATGGTTATGTACTCATTGATATGCTGACGTGCTGAATCAAGACCTGTATGTTTGTAGGGTCAGGCCCAAAAATACGACTGGGGTACTGAGATATTCTTTCTGCAATAATTCCTCGCCTGCTAGCAAAAGCCTTGCTCCTGTAATGAGCTCTGTGTAGGCAGTCCCCAGGTCTTACATGGAGCCTCATTAAAGGACAGGGCTTAACATTGTGATAAAAATATAGCCTATGCACCCAAAATTGCTTCTACTGAAATGAATGATGATATTCCTAAAGACTTCAGTGGAAGCAGACTCAGGCCCCATTGGTTACATATAACTGTCATTTGTACATACTGATACCCTCTGCTAAAAATTATGATGAACATTTTGGCTCATCAAAATCTGACAGGCGCATACACAATCCCTTGGTTTTTTTACATAAAACACCTTTTACTGCACACTTGAAAAATATTAGGTACTATGAGTTTTTTTACAGATTGTTAACCTGCAAATGTGCTTGTAAAAAGGCAATGTATTCCCAGTAACTCAGTTTTATAAAGTACCTGGGATCCTCACCCCCGCCCCCAAAAAACCTCTCTCAAATGTAGGAAGAGTCTTCTCCTACGTGCTAACAGTACTAAGCTTCATGATGGAGGAAATGTTTATTACATTAGAGTTACAGGCCCAAAATCTGCATCATGTGCAGCCCCATTAACTGCTGTGAGGATGAAAGAGGATGAGTAAAAAGTCAGTGTCGAATCAGCCTCTAATCTTGTCTCCTGCAGGAATTCATCTGTATCCATGCACATAGTAAACACTCTAAAGTAGATATTTATGCCCTAATCCAGCAAAGCATTTAAGCATGTGCTTGACTTTAAGCAAATGAGTAGTGCCACTGAAATCAATGGGGGCTGCTTATGTGCTTCAAGTAAGATACGTGGGCGAGCACTCAGCTAAATCAAGGCCTTACTGTGGAAACAACCAGCAAAATATATAACTACAATCGCACAATTAAAGAGAGTGATGTTCAGCCCAGGACAGAGGTCCCATACAAGGCCATATGAACCACTCTAGCCCTGTGTTAAGGGCTTATGTGGGAACACAGAGCTTCCCACAGAGTGGGTTTTATGGAATGAACACTAGAAGGATAAAGGCAACTTGACCCAAACAAATCAGACCATGCGCTGTTAGTCCAGAGGTGCCATTATTGGTGCAAATGCCAATAGAGATTGGACAAAAAGCCCAATATCATAGCTGATTCCCACAGGTCAGCATTTGCCCCAGGCCTATGCTAAAAATTAGTCCCGTGTAGTCCTAGCTTCTGCTTCCACTTCTGCTGCAGCCAGCAAGGACAGCAACAACAACAAAAACACACCAAGAAGGGAAGAATGAGTGTCCTGGCAGAGCTAGATGTTATCTCTCTAATCTCCCACTTGCCAGGTGATGTTGAGAAGTACAAGCTGACTTGAATCAAAACTGGCTGTTTCCTTATTTTAAGTATGTCAATATAGAACCCTAACTTTATTCTTTTATAATTAATATTTCCTTGTACACTAAACAAAACACATCTAATGAAGGGTATTTACACACAGGCAAAGCTCAATTACCAAACCTTGATTATTCACAAAGTTCTTTCCTCCAAAGCAACTCTGTGTTCTTTGATGTGCACTGACTATATCGAGAGTCCATCAGTTATACGAACCCTCATTCATTCCAATGAATTCACGGTCCTCCTCTCAGGTAACTGAGGTTTGACTGAATTGCACAAATAATATACAAACACAACACAAGGGAATGACAGATCATGACATGGAACTATTTCACCATATACTATACAACCACTTCTCTTACTGTTAACGAGTTATATACAGGAGTACCAATGTGGTGCTGTGCCATGGTACAATGGTAAATATCTGGGCATAACTATATTATATGCAAAAAACTACATTAAAATAACACTATTAAGGTTGCAAAATCAAGCACTCAAACATTAGGAAATGCCAGAATTAAGGTGCCATCCGCAATCACAATTTCTGCATATGGATTATGAAACTTTTTAACCACATGATCACATACTATTTCTTCACAGGATCTTGGGTTCCATTCCAGACTCTGGAGGGGAGTGTTCTCTAGTGAGCACAGACGTTTCTGTCCCAATGTAGTGCCCCCAATCTTGACCCCTTCTGGCTATGTCCCCTCTAACCTGTCCCACTCCCATGTGCCCCTCAGCTCCTCATCAGAGTCCCCCCAACCCCTTAACTCCTCCAGCTCCTTCTCCCAGTCCTAGTCTTCCCACACATGGCCCCTCATTCCTGTTCCAATCTCCTCACTGAGCTAATTGCAGTCTCCCTCCTCCCTTCCCCAGACTTCCTGTCTGATCTCAGTCCCCATCCCTCAACCTCCAAACCCCAGTTTCCCTCCACTGACCCCACAGTCTCCTTGTCCAGCCTGTTCCAGTATCTTTCCTAGCCAAGCTCACAGTCCTAGTCTTACCCTACAGGCTCCTTCACCCAATCTGCTATCACCATCTTCCACTCCATGCCATACCCCCAAGAGCCCTGTGCATTTCAGTCAGCTTCCTCCTACACACTGCCTGGTGCCAGCAGGGAGAGCATTTATAGCACAGGTGAGAAACTCTCCCTGCTCTCAATGTTTGTGCTGGCATCCAAGACTTTCCTGGTGGCCGGGAGAAGCAATTTCAGGGAGAGCCCCATTCAGCCCTCTCATCTCTAGGCTGCAGCAAGCTCAATGGGATGGAATCTTCGGAGAATTTAGCTGCCAAATTCTAACAAAGCTCTACTGAACACTTGCAAACGAGACTTTTCAAAGGCTTATGACTTGACCAAATGCGAGCATTTTTTCACAGGGATGGCAAGCAGCCCTTCGCTGACATCAGCCCCACTCCCGCCAAATTTCAAGTCCCTGCTCCAAAACATTGTGAGCTTCTCAAGGAGAAGGTTGTAAGAAACTTTTTAACATGGGGAAATCAACATATGTTTTCCCTTATTTTCTTCTCATAAATAATTGAACCATTTTATCTGAAATTAAAAACAAAACAAAAAAAAACAAAAACAGCCTGAGCCAACACCCAGTATGTGGCAAACTCATAAACAAATGAAAATAAATTCTTGTACTGGAAAGTGTCAGGCAGTGCTATTGGCAGTGCTACCAGCTCCACCTATAATAAAAGACAGGGTGAAGGAGAAGAAAAATTCTCCTCTTTAAATGCTAGCACAAGTATATACGTAACTAGCACAGTAGTGTGGATCCACCGATGAGTTAATTATTCACATTACAGTTCCTGAAATGGGAGATCATACTAAAGAAACAGAAAATCTCTGAACATAGTATTGCTTGCTCATAAAGCACTAAGTAAAAAAGGCTTTTTATATACTCTTTTTAGTGTAGTAAACTGTATGATATCTATACATACAAGGCAGAGTTCAGCTCCAATGGAAAACTCCCATTGACTTCAAAGGAAGTGAGACTGGGCCCACAGTGTATTTTAAGAGAGAGAATAAACATTTTGTAATTCTGAGTGTGGTGTTAGGTGAATGTTTATGTTGTCAGCTTCCTTGACTTGTTTATATTGAATGCTTATATACTAAAGTTCTGATCTTGCAAACACTTATGCATATAAGTAAAGTTACTCACAAATAATAGCCCAACTGAAGTCAATGGGACTACACATGTAAGTAACTTTACTCAGATGTCTAAGTGTTTGCAGGACCAGAACCAATAGCTGGAAACATCAGATCATAGTCTAGGGCATGCACGGAAAAATCAGCACACTGCTGCGCTTGCTTTCCTGAGAACAGTGTTCCTTGTGGATGCTTCCTGAATATGACGTCCTCCACGACTAACACTGCAACTGAAAATGCTCCAATAGCCCCTGGTGTTAAATTTATTAAATAACAAAGCTGTGTGGAGAATTCCGTGGCTCGCTCAGGATATAAATATGGCCATTTACCTACATGAATATGAAGTAAATATTTTTCTTTTTCAGGCTTCTGACACTCAGCCCCACACAAGATCAGGCCCTCAGCACAGGCTACACCATTAGGCCAATGCTTTGGGTCCACAGGTGTCAGCAGGCACATCTGAAAGAGAGAAAAAAAAATCCTGGACAAACAAATGTCTGGTCTGAACGAGACAAATTACACAATTTTGTGTTGCCCTGTCCACCTCCCACACCTTTTTGATTGAACATCATCTAACGTAGGGTCTGATCCTGTGAGCCTTACTCACACAAGTAGTCTTTACTCATGTAAGAAGTTTCAGGGACTTCAGTTAAGTCTAATTTGAAAATAGTGGGACCCTTGTGTGACATGTTTTCAGGATCAAGTCCTTTGATTGTCATTTTTTTCAAGGCAGGGACTGTGTCTTATATTTCTGTAGACAGCTCATGCACACATATGGTGCCACGTAGAGAACAGTGATTTGATATTCCCACGCCCCAGAATGCCTCACTTTTACTTGTAGATTTAATTCATAAAACTGGGTAAACCAAAAAGAGGCTGCACTCCTGACTTTTTTTTTTGTTTGTTTTTAAATCACCATTTTCAGGCCTGTTCTTCAAGGAGGATTTTAGGAAAAGTCCCTCACCATTGCTGCAGTACCCATTCAGCTTTCTGTGCTAGCAATGCTGGGAGAACTAATGAATACCAGCTGATGACATTTTCTCCAGGCTTGCTCTGAGCAGCATTAGATATCACAATGGTAAAAGTATAGGCAGCTGTTCTACGTAAGAGTCATAACTAGCACAACAGAGCTATACTAGTGCTACAGCAAGGGTGGGAGATTTCTGTTAAATTCCCCATTCCACAGCCATACTCGGTTATTATATACTTTACAAGCACTTAAGGAGGAAATAAGCTTCCTATTAAGCTGATAAATCCATCACATCTATATTCGCCCTCCTAGGCCTAGTCTGCTCCTGTAAATTTTGTACTCATTTTCCAGCAACAGAGCAATTTTATCTTGTTTAGCACTGTTGCTGGAAAATAGGCACAAATGTTTCTAGTGTAGATGAGACACAGATGAGTCAAACACTTTTCAAAGTCAAACGGGAGTTAGGTGCCCAAATCACTGTTGAAAAGAGGACTTAGGTTTCTAAATCACTTTGTGCTTTTGAAAATATTATTGTAAGTCACTGTCTGGACGGATCAGAATGTCCTGCAAGAGGAAGATGTTTCTTTGAAGCACTCCCAAGTTAACTAAAGCAGGAGGAAGAGTTTAGCTCTTTGCTCTGGAAAAAGTATTAATGGCTTGAGTTGCATTTCCAAATTCCCCATGGATTTCACTGAATCAGAAAAGTTAAATTCTATAAGGAGTTCAATGGGATGTGCAAGTCATGCAGGGCTGGACCCTAAGGGCCTGATCCAAATCCCATTAAAATTAATGGATCAATTCCCATTGACTTGAATAGGATTTCGGTCAGGCCATAAATACAGTCTGCTAC
This sequence comes from Mauremys mutica, assembly GCF_020497125.1. NCBI lineage: Eukaryota > Metazoa > Chordata > Testudines > Geoemydidae > Mauremys > Mauremys mutica. The sequence goes on along the minus strand of NC_059073.1, from coordinate 125,249,235 downwards.
AAACAGATACTACAGGGTCGCATATGCACCGTACAGATCAATGACAAGTAAACCTGTGGAAGAAGGAATGGGAAATGTCACCATTTCTGACAAGGACCGTGAGTTAACCTGAATCATGGTTGTTTTATCCAAACAGGGTTGGGTGGTTTTTGTTTTGTTTTTTTAATATTCAGTTCAAGAGTATCAGTAATAGGCAAGCCTATAAAAGGATAGCTCTGGGGAGCCTGCATGGAGCTTATAATGGAGCTGCCAAGTTTCAACCAGAAGGGCTGGAGGGAAACTGTCCAGGACTAGAGGGGGATTTGGAGAGCACTTTGTTTAAGCCTGAAGTGCTCAAGAATGTGTTGCATATTTATTATCCTCAAAGAAACCACTTGGCTGCTCCCAGTAGGGGAAGGGGTTTGTGTAATGGTAACTGTGCCCTCAGTGGCTGCCAGGGAAACAATGGTTCTCAGCCCGCGGGCCACTTGCGGCCCAATCAGCACAGAGCTGCAGCCCATGTGACAGCCTCAGGGCCATACAGGCAGTATATACATTGTCTGGAGGCGGCCCACATAACACATAGACAGCTGTATATGCGGCCCACAATGGTAAATAGGTTGAGCCATAGGAACATGAATAAATTAAATGCTGTTTGCTAACCTACGATGGGTCTTTCTTCTTCCACCTTCCACGTTCATTCTCTCCAAACCACATTCTTGTTGTCACCCTCTCTACCTATTGTTTTCTATGTCCCATTTGTTATTTTCTCTTCCTTACAAATCTCTCTCCTTTTTTTTCTTTCCTGTCTTCTCATTCTTTTTGTTGCCTCTTTCCCATTCTCTCTCTCCACCTGTTCTTGCCATAATCCATGATCCAGTTACTGCTTGCTTTCAAACTCCGTTCTCAACCTCTCTCTCGTCTCCTGAGTACCTCTGTGCTCTTCTCCGCCCTTCTTCATCTCCCTTCCTCTCTCTACCTCTGTCTCTGAGACATGTTTCCCTCCATCTCCAGAAGTCTCCCTGACATTTCCTAACCCCCCACCCCCCAGCTTCCTTTCCCTGTGGCATCCTATCCCTATCTCATTTTGCCTCCCAAGTTTTCCCGTTGCTCATCCTCAGACCCTTCCACAATGTTTAGCCTTTGACCCTCTACCACTCCTTGTGTTCCAAGGACAGGCTCCTGTGGTCTAGGGGACTTGGCTTGTAGCTAACCTTCCTGAAGTGGCCAGTTTCCTCCACCGCCATGCCCCCCTGTCCCTCCCCATGTCCTCTCCTCATCCATGCTTCAGGATGGGATCCTAGATCAAGAGGGATTTGTCTTTGCCAGCCATATGGGGAATTGAACAGCAAGTTCCGCTGGGGGTTCAGCTGGGAGAGAAATGTTATATCACTCCTGTCCTAGTTCAGGTCAGATATATTCCAGGACTGATGTGGATACAGAAGTTACTTGATAAGGTACAAATAATCAAGCACATAAAGTATAGAAGTCAATGCATGTTTAGGAAATTCATTCAGGTTCACTTATTTCTTCTAAAATCCTTGGGTCTAAGCCTCAATTAAGGCTGCCGAGTCTGACCTTTTAACATTGTATCACACTGATACAAACCCTAAACAATGGCAAATGTACATAAAGAGCACATTTACACCTAACCACTTTTAAACTCAGGATTGAGATGGGGTACAATGACTGGCTTGCATCCTAAGGACATGAGGATTATTTTTTTGTTTGTTTGTTTGTTTTAAGTCTTTGAATTGCAATATTTTTAAATTATAGATAACAGAGGATATATATTTTCAACCTGTCAGATTACATTCTTTGGTCTTCTTTGAAAATGTGAGACCTTTTCAAATGTTTCAGGGAAGAGAAGAGTTCTATGTCTCTTTCATCTAACTGTCTTAAACCTGTGTATTGAAGTCTTTAAACAGTGACATTTATTTTGCGTTGTATTAAGTGTTGGTGTTGATTTAAGTTTAATGCTTAGCTTTAACACATTAAAATCCAAGTGGACAAATCCACCCCAGTTTCAGTCCATTGATCTAAATGGGGTGAATTTGGCCCAAGTAGTTCTGAAGTTGTTCAACTGCAGTTTTGTTTCAATTTAATCATGTAATACCATTCTCCATCACTAGGGTTTTTTCTTTTACCTCAGGCCCCAGAGAATTCTTTCACTGCTGCTGCTAGGGGATTATTCGGCCTGACCTCTTGAAACTAGCTTCCTCATCTTTGATGTGTTATAAATACAACACCCAATTCCAGCCAGGTACAGCCCTATTTGCCTCAAGCTACCTCTTGTTTTACTAGGGAAACTTCTCTGACATATGATGGCAGCTCCAGGAGACTGTCAGGCAGCTGTGGGGAAGTGATAAAATAAACTAGAACCAGACTGTAAATCTGAGATAAGTAGGGAACTCAGCTGTCTTGCTCCCACTTCACTGAAAGTAGCCAATCTGCTCTGCCTTGTTTTTTAACTGTGAAAACAGCTGCAGTTGCAAGTTGCTGCTTGCCAGAGACCCATATTTGTCATACCTGTTCAGACATCCCATAGAACAAGAAAGTGCTGATGGCAGCAGTGCATATCTTCCCCAGCTCTCACTGTTCAGTCACGGCCACATTTTAAATCCATCCCAGTCTCACCAATGATTTTTTTGTCATGGAGTTGAAAGTTGCTGGAGTTCACTGATGATACTCTAGCTGCTGAAGAATGAAAGTAAAAGAGACTAAGGAGTGGGGTTTCCTTAGAGTCACTGTCTCACCTCTGCAGGCCTCTTGCTGTTCTTTAGGTAAGAAAAATATGCTGCCAAAAATACACTTATAGGATTTACAGTCTGTGGTACCTCTCATGTGCCCATCAACCTGCTATCTAGGCAACCAACAACAGACCCTTCTGTTTCCTTTTCATATCCATTTCCAATTCTGAGTTTCAGCTCATGGAGTTTCCTCTGTTGATGGGCCTCTCCAACTTTATTTGTCTGTAAAGCACCATGCACACTTATGGAGTTGAATACATAACAACAGGCTGATGTGCCCAACCCTCACGCACCAAATAGGCAGGGGACCAGCTATCTAAGCGCCTAGATCTTGGGACACTCATAAAGGTCTACTGCTCCCAGCCCTCTTATCCCTATGAGTGTCTGCAGGAAACATCTGACCCTGTGGCCCCACCAGCTACCCTCATGCTTGGGAGGGTTTCATGCAGAAGAGGAAGTCACCACATAATATTGACAAGCTCAGCAAAGATGATATTACTCTGCATAATCTCCATGATGCCTGAGGGAACTGATGTCCCCTCAAGACATGGCCCAACCCATAAAGCCCATTTCCATAATATTCTCACTGAGGGTTTTCTTGGGACTGGCAGGAAATGGGGGACACTACAGCAGAGCCAGCACTCCCCTTTTGGCTGCCCTGCTTTGCCCTGAATATTTTTTTTTGTCTGTCCCCTCATACTGCAGCAATTCACTGTTGGACAGTAGACCAAAGCAGGTGTCCTCTCCAAAGCAGAAGTCAAACCCACCTCATGGAGTAGCTAGCATAAGACTAGTTAACTTATTAACTTATTAACATTACTATTTCCACAATTCTCTGGGGTACTAGAAGCAAGGGACAATACCAGTGCAGTGTCTTGTACATAAGCAAATGTCACAGAAAGCGGTTACTTCCTATACACAGGGCTGCCCAGGGGGGAAGTGCCCCAGGCCCCACAGGGACCCCGCAAGCCCTGGCCCGGCGGCGGTCAGGTCTTCAGCGGCATTTCGGCAGCAGGGGGCCCTTCATTTGCTCCGGGTCTTCGGCGGCATTTCGGCGGTGGGGGGCCCTTCAGTGCTGCTGAAGACGCCTCCAAAGACCCGGACTGCCGCTGGGTGAGTACAAGCGCCGCAGCTCCCCCGCTTTGCCTCAGACCCCGTGAATCCTCTGGGAGGCCCTGCCTATACAGCATTTTTTAAATGCCCATCCTCTTTCTAGGGGCAGTTAGGCAGAAGCAGCATCTTACATTGGCTTGCCCTAACAACTGCAGGGCATTAGCACATCAGTCCACTGTAATTTTATGCAGCTGCATTATTTTCACAGTTTATAGTAGTGCATTTTATAGTAGTCTTATTTATGAAATACACACAGCAGTTACACATATGGCTTTATTATTTTCAGCACTCAAAGCACAATTAGTAATTTCATCAAGCTAACACTGTTAAAGCAAACGAGTTACTGTATGCTGCCACCTACGATTTACAGAGCTCCATATATTTACATAATAAGGATAGAAAAATTTAAACAGTTGAATTTGGAGCACTGCTTACAAAATGTTGCCAGAAACATTAGGTGAAATTCTGTGTCACTGGCCTCATGTTATAACAGTGGCTCAAGGTCTTAAATTATATTTGGGATGCATCTGGCTCTATTTTTCATTTCTGGGGAGAACCAGAAATGCGGCATGTCTGCTAGTAAGCAAAATTCTGCTTCATTCTATTTCCAACCTGAAAGAGACTATATAAAACCAAGCTGAGCAGACAGTGAGGGTCTACTCAGATAGACCACTAGTTGCAATTAGGCTTATGAGACATCTCTGCCCCTAATTCTTGTGTTGAATCATTTGCTGGAACTGTAAACGATTCCCAAAATTAAGGATCAGTTTCTCAAGGAGGGTTTTTGTTTTGTGTTTTTGCCAAAAAGGTTGTAACAGGGTGTCACCATAGTCAAAAAGAAAATAAAAGAAAAATCTGTATAAATGTCACATACACGCTTCCAAACCAAAGACGAATTGAGCCTGATTTCAGGTCATTGATTGTTTACTGTCCCAACCCATCTAGTGCAACGTGAAATGGATTTACAGTGTAAAGCAATAATGGTCTGACCATCAGGAGCAAACGTTTTGCATAGTGCAGAAAATTGAATCTATGGTTCTATGGCCACCTCTGACACTGACTAACTATGTGACCTTTGGCAAATCACTTAAGCCAAAATTTTCTCACATAGGCGCCCAAACTTAGGTAACTAACTCTATATTTAGCACCTAAATTAGTAGCCTGATATTGAAAGCTATTGAGGAAGCTTCAACAGTTGTTATGCAGGTACTCGGTGCTTCTGAAAATTAGGCCTCATATTTAGATATCTAATGTTATGTACCCAAGTGTGAAAATCTTGGCTACCATCTCATCTGCAAAATAGAGATAATGAATCCTACCTCACAGGCATGTTGTGAGGCTTAATTATTATTGTCTGTAAAGATCTCTTAGCTCCATGGCTGGAAGGTGCCATAGAAGTGTGAAGTACATGGACCATTATAGTAGCTTCATTGAGGTTTCATAATTGCTCGTGAGACTATCCTTGTCCTCCATGCCCGAGATTGAAATTACAACTTTCCCTGTTTTAGCAGCAGTTCTGTAACTCTCTTCCCTCACTGTTCCATGAAATAACACCACCACCCCCAGCACTGAGCACAACTCCTTACAGCTCCTGAATAAACATAACACAAAAATGAAGAAGATGAAATAGTTAAGGATTATGCAGTAGAATTCTTCTGCTTTTGGGACTCACTCTCCTTTGCATCATGCCAAAGCCCAGACTGACAGCCTTCAAGACATAATGGAAAGTTTATTTGTATGTTTCACTTTCTGGTGATTTTGGGTAGGTTTATTTTACCCCTGCAATATAGTTGACACCACATTGCTAACAGACACAGTGGTAATTTAATGCCACCCACTTGGGCTATTTGTGTTTTAATATTTGTAAGTGGCACTTAGATGCTAGGCGTATAGGTACTATAGCAACCCATACATAAAACTTGCTTAGAAAGTATGTCCTTTTCACCTTCAGATAGAAATTTCCAACCTGGGGACCAAACTAAGTCTAAGTTCCCTTACATTTGTGCAAAGAATGGCCTGTGATCAGTATTGGCATTTCGATTTGTGAGGGCCCTCTGGAATTCTCTTGATCCCGCTTTAACCGTCCCTTCACCTGTCTTCTCAGAACTCTCCAAAATATTCTCAGGGGAATTTTAGCTCAGCTTTATGGCTGGTTGTATTTTAAAATTCATTTTGTCTGATTAAAAGCGATTGCCACATGCCCATTTGATCCCCTTTGTAAGGAAACAATGTGATTTATTGCAGAATAGAAATGTAGCTCTTTCAGCTCTATTACAAGAAGGCTTGAGCCTCTAGTTATGTAGAAAAGTTGTCATGTATTGTTGCATATAGCTCGGTATGTGGTTTTCTCGGCTTCAGTTGGTCTGTTTCCTTCCTGTTCCTCTATTGACTCATTTCCTCAAATATAATTTGAGTTTGTCATTGCGTTTTAGCCTCAGATAAAACACCATTGGTGTCCATAAAATGCAGAAGTAAGAAAGGCAGCCGCAAAGGGGAAATTATCTTCTTTACTTTCACAAAACAGAAGGACAAATGATTATTTTTCTGGCAGTAAGGACAGGCATGGAGTAGGCATTTTCATTTTGGAGATAAATTAATCTTAGAGTTTTACACTGCCACTCATCACCATAGTATCTGAGCCCCTTCCATGTAAAATCAACAGAAACTGTGAAATCCTTAGCAGATTTTGTAGTCTCCAGCACTCCCCACTTTTCAGGGTCACAGGAGGTTTTTAAGAACAAATTGGACAAACACTTGTCAGGGACGGTCTAGGTTCACTTGATCCTGCCTCAGCATAGGATGCTAGACTAGATCACCTCTTGAGGTCCCTTCCAACCATACATTTTTATGAGAGTCAAAGTTCTGCTTGGGGCAGAGGGTTTTATTTTGCTTGTGGAGGTGGGGCTTAGGAAATTAAAATAGAGGAGAGCTACTTTTCTGAAATGTCCCCATCTTTTCTTCACCTTCCTTACAAGCATGCATGATCTGGAGGAGTATGTGTACTGTCCCACTTCATACCCAAGTGAAGGTGAGACTTCAATGCAGTTACTCCATTTTTATGCTGGTGTAACAGTAGAATTCAGTCCATTTTCAAAGAGACTAAATACCTACAGTCCTAACTCTCAGACCACAGATGTATTTCAGGGTAAATATGATCATGACCAAATTCTGCATGTTGCACCTCAGGCAGATACTTGCTCTCAGTAAAGTCTGTGGTTACCACTGAAGTGTAAACAGTAAGGATACTGCAATCATTCTTGATTCACAACCACTTTAATGCTAGCAGCTTTCTGACTTCCTCTTTTCTTTATTCAGAACATGTGCAGGATTAAAGTCATTTTTGTTGAGTGCTTGCCCATGATTCCCTGTTAGCAACTGTAAAGAGCTAAATCCAATCAAAAACCTCTCTCTATATATATTAGGGGGGATGGGAATACCACCAGGTTGCTTACCTTTGGTCCCTGATTTTTAGCTGGGTCCCTTATCCCAGCCTCCAGCTTCATGGGCACAATTCACTGTGTCTGCAAATGCACCGATTCAAACATCTAACTACCTGATCTGAAGATGCAAGAAAGTGTGGTAATCAGTGAAATAACTTACAGCTGTTGCAAGTGAAATTAATCACACCCCCAGTTTGGTGCCCACACTGAATTACAGGTGCAATATTAACTTGTAGATGCAGTAGTTGGGACCCACACTTAATTGCATGTGCAATGTCAAAATTCCAGTGTTTGGTTCTCTGTGAGTTTCAAGTGTTAACTAGCAATTCAGAATGAAGTGAAAGAAAACAGCAGGCTGCATTTTAAATAGTAGTGAAGAAATTTAGGAGTTCTACTGGGGAAAAAATGTCTGAGTTCCACCTGTAGCAAATGCTGGCCCAGAAAGGCCTATGCTCTAACATGGTTTCTTTTGTGGGGTCTTACCTAATTTGACATCAGACCCAGATGCTGCCTTCCTTTCCCCTTCTTAAACTACTAAAGAACTGCACTTGCAGGTCTAATAACACCCCTTCCTGAGATGCAGTTTATTAGAAAAACATCACAGTACAAATGTCAACATAATTCATAGTATCAGAGGGGTAGCCGTGTTTGCTGCTTTTACAGATCCAGACTAAGAGTCTTGTGGCACCTTATAGACTAACAGATGTTTTGGAGCATGAGCTTTCATGGGTGAATACCCACTTCATCGGATGAAGCTCATGCTCCAAAATGTCTGTTAGTCTATGAGGTGCCACAAGACTCTTTGCTGCTTTAACATAATTCATAACAAGTCTTTCCCCAGCTATGCAGTTTCTTCAGCCGCTGCTGGGCTCAAGAGTTTCTTCCAAAATCTGCCTAGCATTTCCTCAAGCCTCTTCCTTCTTGACCTTGTTGCTTCTCTTAAGGTGGGTGCTCATACTCCTCACTACAGGCAGCTCCAGTCAGGCCTTTCCACCTAGCTAGTATGGAAAGCCCCTTCCATAGTCTTCCCTGAGCCTTTCCCCCTGCAAAAGCAAGGAGCCTCTCAACAACTCTACGGATGGAGCAGGCTCTCTCTTCTAGAAAGTCCCACCCCAGGGATACTACGAGGTGATCCTTGTCACCTGACCCAGCCCAAGCCCAAATCCATTACTTGGAGTTGGATAATTAGGCCCAAATGGGGCTGAAACCAAATCCCTAGAAGGGCCAGCCCACCCTGTGATGTTTTCCCTGGCACAAATTCTAACAGGCTTATTTTTACATGCTCATATTTCCTTAGCGAGTGTAGGGACATTTCTGCCCCCTGTTCCAGCCCCCATATTCTGCTCTGGTAGCATAGAGGGGCCACACAGATGCTGCATTTGGCCAAGGCGAATTCTCTCAGTGCAGCAGCAGCTTAAGGCCACCATATGCAGCCTATACTACCCTCTTTGCAGCCTCATGATAGGGAGCATATTGCGGGGGTTGGGAGAGAGTGTCAGGGTGGGAAGTCCGCTGCAGTGCTGAGCATTACAAAGATTTTGGGTTGTTCTGGACTAGGAGCAGCCTATTGACAGCCTATGTAAGGCTGCCACAAATTAGAGCAGACTCCAAGACTGCTCTAAGGCCCAGATTCTCAAAGGTTTTTAGGCACCTAACTCCCATTTAAATCAATGGTAACTAGGCACCTAAATACCTTTGAGGACATAGGTCTAAGTTATTATAGTGACCACCCTGGCCCCAGGCTTTATATAGATGGCTTAAAGGCACCTTTACATCACCTGCCCCGGCTATGCTTTCTGAGCTACATCTCTCAGGAGGCACAGCACAGAACTGGCCTTGTTATATTTCAGATTGTGAGTGTCTTGGGAAGAGTTTGGTCACTCTTGGTTGTCTGTAAATCACTATGCACATCTTGGCCAAAGCCTGTTCCCATTGGCTTCAGCAAGAGTGGGATTAGGTCCCATATAATTGATTTTTTAAAAAGAAAGAGCAGAAAAATAAAATATATAATGGGCTGCCAACACAGAGCTACCTGTGGGCCTTGTCTCACAGAATTCTACAAAGAAAGATACTTAATTTGGCCTTAGGTGTTCCTCGATCCAGCCCCACTTCACTTCAATAGGTGTTGTGCTGGCATAACAGAGAGGGAAATTTGGCTCTTAACATCCATTACACTTCTCATCTACAAGACATTTTACAAACATTAACTAATGCATCCTCACAACATCCCTGTGATTTAAATAAGGTGTTATTACGTTGTCTGCTTGTAGGTAAGGAACCAGAGCCAGAGAAGATAAATAACTTGCCCTAGGCCAGAGAGAGTGTCAAAGCCAGGGTATTCAGGACTTCCTGCCTTCCAACATTGTGCTCAGATGTCTAGATCTCAACTCACACTCATCCCTTCTGCCCTCCCTCCTCCTCAGTGCCCTGATCCAGAAAGGAATTCTATGAGCCCAGACTTGATTGCTAGATGGGAAAAAACAAAAATTGTCCCAAGCCAAAGTGTGGCCAAAAATTTTTTGGGAAGAGCTGGAATTCAAACTTTTATCCAATCTCAATTTTCGTGAGTGACTCTTTCTGAACCACAGCTTCTTGTCCAAGGAATCGTGGTAGGGAACTTAATAAAGAAAATGATTTATTATTATCCCTGAATGAGCCATAGTTTGCTAAGGAATTTTGTGGTATTACCAACACACAATGAATTACAATTGTCTAGCGCAGATATTATTATAATAATAAAGATGTCACTTACAGTCCCCATGTCAGTTTTGGAAAGAAAGGAGTGTCCTGCGGAGATGTGAAAATATAGCCTGCTTACTGCTTTTTGTTTGATTCAGTAATATTGGGCCCATTTCTGTTAAACCTGTAAATCAAGACTAACTCCACAGGGGAAAATGAAGTTACCATACATGAGATCAGACTCGGGCCCACTATGTGTAACGGACAGTATTTATCAGACAGAATAGCAAACTAATAAAAAGCACAAAACACAAAGAAAAGAAAACCAATACTTTAATGAACTACTCAAACTTCACATTTTCCAAATTAAATATATATGGAAAGACATGTAGGAGGAGCTCTTCAGTTGAACTAAATCAGCATAGCTTCAATAGAGCTATGCTAGTTTACACCAACTGAGGATCTGGCCTGAAAGTAATGGGTGAAATCCTGGCCCCAATGATGTCACTCAAAACTTCCAAAGACCTCATTGGAGCCAGGATTTCACCCAACATGTTAAAGCCTGAAGGCGCAATCCTGCTCACCTGTACACAAGCACACACATTGTCAAGTAGCTCATAGACTCGGTGACTCTTCAACAGTTGATTATGCAAGTTATGCAGCAACATGCGCTTCTGCATAGGACAACAGAACAGTGTCCTTGATTTGTAATCAGTCAGTAAAACTCTGAAGAGCAGTTAACAACTGCAGTGTTGCTTCATAAAATGAGATAAGATGAGATTTATGACACGTAATGTACTCTTAAAAATAGTGGCCATCCCAGGCATTTTATGTTGATAAACAATTGGAAGCAGAAAATGTGCCTTATTACGTTTATAATAACCTTGGGCCTCCAAGATTCATAAACACTTTTATTTTTAGGAAAGCTGGCGGGGCGCACCTTCCACCCTTCTTTGTTAGTCTATAAACATCCTGAATGGGCCTTTTCTCCAGAGTATATACAATACTTCTGTAATTAAGCAATTTTACATCTGCTGTAGTGGTTTCCTAGCACTGTTCTCAGGGCAACTGAAAAAAAATCACAATGCAACAGATAAATGACATGAGAATTCTGAGAACAATGAGGAGTCAGCAGTTTTAGCGGGGCCTCCCAATCAGTCCCATTGGTTACACTGAGGCAAAGCTTGCACCATTATAATACTAAGTGAAATATTCGCAGTCTTTTAGTGCCCTTGTGCATAGGCCAGTGGAAAGGCTATAGGATACTGGCCTACAGATTCCATCACAATCACTGACATACTGTGTGACAAGACAAATCATTTCAGCTTTCTATACCTCAGTTGCCCTATCTAGATAATGCGCATCCATCTTTGCTTTGAGATTCATGGAAGAAAAGACCATGAAAGTAGTATGACTATCATCTCCACCTGAAGCTTCTGCCAAGCTAGTATCAGCAGAGAGTAGTGTCCCTAGATAGTTGGGTAGGGCAATAGTGTTTGCAGGAGATCGTGTTTAAAAGAAGAGTATTTTAGGTTGTTGGGGGAAGGGGCAATCAAACAAGGACATTATTACAACATGACATCGAAAGGTGCTTACTGCAGTGGCCACCAGCTGTCACCCGGCAGAACTGCATTGGGGAAAGCTGTCACTCGAGCCAGTCCTAGCCAGCTCTCAAGGAATCCAGCAGAGTAATTGAGATGATGATCTTCAGGGCTGAGGGGTTTTAAGATTCTAAGAAAACATCTCCCTGAATGGGTCTGTGACATGTCTGCCTAGTTTCCTCACACAGTAGATGTGGATGGCTGGTGTTAGTTGAAAGCTCTCACATTCTCTGGCTTCTGGTGCTTTAGGGGAGAAACATTACATAAAAGACTGGTACTTTCCACATCAAAGGACAACAGAGATTTTTTTAGCTATATTAGGCTAAAAGTTTTCATAAGCGAATATCAATTTAAAAACCACTCTGGATCCTTGACCGTGTTTCGGGAATGGGGGAGCTTGGAATCAAGAAATGGATTAAATGAAAGCTACATTTTAAAAAAGGGACTGATACAATATATATCTATTACTTAGGGTATTTATTTTTCCTTTTGAGAGATTTTTTGAGTTACTCTAATGTTCAAGGGCCGCTCAGCTTGCAAAAAGTAAGTGTAATTTCTGCTTGTCCTCAGAAAATTAAAGAGTTAAGAATTAGAGTTTGCCTTCAATAACAGTAAAGCACGTCTGTGAATTTGATTTGCATTTAAATTTCTTAATTAATACAGCGGGCCCAATGTGGTTACTTAAGTAGAATGCACAACTTCCAAATCTGGAAGTTTAATTGTCATTTCGGTACATAAATCAGGCTTTTATGTACCTATGTTTAGATATGAGCAACCAGATGTGGATTTAGAGCCGAGCTCTTCGAAACTGACAAGATTTGGGGTGCCGTGGTTTTTGGGTACTTGAAACATCTTAAAAGGATCTATTTTTTAGAGTGTGGGTAGTCAGCACTTTCTGTAAGCCAGGCCTCTTTAAGGAGTCTCAAGCTGGGCATTGAAAAATGGAGGCCCTTAAAATAACTTTGAAAACCATGGCCTGAAAGGACAATTTAAGAGACCACGTTTGAAAATTTGACTCACAAAGAACTCAAACTAAATGGATATAATGACAAACACCAGAAGGCCAAATTTCACCCAAAATTTAAATATTGTAAAAATAAGGTTCAAAAACACATAAGGCAAAAAAAAAAAAAAGCTACTATGATTTTTTTCAATTCCAATCATTATATATATATATAAAGATTCCCTGCAGTATTTTCAACCCAAACATTGCAGCTTCACACTAGTGCATGACAGCCTGAAAGTGAAAATAGCTACAAATTGTTTAGAAACTGATTAGCCTGTATTCCACTGGCTGACGGCAAACTGAGTGAAAAGCAAAAGTTAAACAAAGTGTAAATGGTGAACAATGAATTCAATTTTTTCTAAAATTCCTTCAGTTTAATATGCTAAGGTATTGTTAAGAACACAGGAAAGAAATTCTTTTTTAAAATAAGCTATTATTTTTAATCTGCCAATGCTCCTTTAAGAACTTGTAGTGCTTGTCCGAATGGGTGTGGTTTCAAAAGGCTACTTCCTGAGGGACTGCTTTGAATTGTCTCCAGTCTCAAGCAGGACAGGATATAACATTATTAGCAGGATGCGCCAGCCTTCAATGAAGTGACACTCTGCTGCCAAGTCTCTGGGCAGCTCACACACAGAACAAAATTACTTTTCAAAGCAGCTTGAAGCTCACAACTCAGAGCTCCTACTCCCAAATGCCTAGCAGTTTTCAGTCTTCTCGCTTTCATGTATAGAGATCCATCCCATCCAGGGGCGGCTCCAGGGGTTTTGCCGCCCCAAGCAGCCAAAAAAAAAAAAAAAAAAAGCCGCAATCGCGACTTTGCCGCCAAATTTGCCTTAAAGTGCCACCCCGCTCCGGAGTTGCCACCCCAAGCACCTGCTTGGTAAGCTGGTGCCTGGAGCCGGTCCTGATCCCATCTGTCATAGGTTTATTCCCCACTTTGAACTTTAGCGTCCACAAGATGGGGACCTGCATGGACTCCTCTAAACTAAAATCCTAGTTTAGATCTGGTAAAGCTGCCACCAACTAGAGATTCCAGTGTCTAGTACACTCCCTGTTCCCCCAAAACTTTCCCTGGGGAACACAGATCCAAACTCCTTGAATCTTAACACAAAGGGAAATAAACCATTCCCCCCCACCTTCTTCCCCCCTCCCCTAGTCGTTGGGAGAGATACTTTGATTCAAACTCCTTGAATCAAACAAAGAGGGATTCCCTTTCCCCCCTCCCTTCCCCTGAGATTCCAAACAAGGGAAGAAATCAATTAGCTTCTAAAAAAGAAAAGATTTTATTAAAAGAAAGAAAGAAAGTACACTATCTCTGTAACACCAGGATGAAAATTATACAGGGTCTAGCTTATAAACCTGGAGAGGCTTCCCCCCCGCCTCCTTTCTCAGAATAATCAAAGTAACAGCAAACAGAAGTAAAGATGTTTCTCCAGCAACACACAATTGCAAATGCAGAAATTAATTATAAGACTAATCCGCCTTTCTAATACTTACTGTACTGAATAGTAGAAAATACTTCAGGAAAACTGGGAGAGCTTGAAGATATGTCTGGCCTCTCTTAGATCCAAAGAGAGAACAGCAACCCAAACAAAGAACACAGACAAAGACTTTCCTCCACAGAGATTTGAAATTATCTTGTCCCTTGATTGGTCCTCTGGTCAGGTGTTCATCAGGTTACTGAGCTTGTTAACCCTTTACAGGTAAAAGAGACCTTAACCCTTAACTATCTGTTTATGACACCATCAATGAACAGAGCACTCCTTCCCTATTAGCAGCTGCTGAGATCACCCTATTCCAGCAGTCTGGAGGAGAAGGCAAAGTAGATCCTTAAAAAGCATATTGTTTGCATGAGGACTTGGACTTGGTCTACACTAGAGCTTACTTCAGTATAACTTACATCACTCAGGGATGTGAATAAGCCACCCCCTGAATAACGTAAGATACACCGATGTAAGCACCAGTGTGGGCAGTGCTATCTCGGCGGCGAGAGAGCTTCTCCCACTGACATAGCTACCGCCTCTCGCAGAGGTGGAGGTATTATGTTGATGGGAGAGCTCTCTCCCATCAGCATAAAGTGTTTTCAGCAGCTGCCACTGTAGCATTTCTAATGTAGATGAGCCCTAAGCCCTGGTCTACATTACAGAGTTAAGCCGATGCAAGGTGGCTTACGTCTAGGGTTGCCAGGGATCCAGTTTTTTACTAGAACGCCCGATCAAAAAGGGACCCTGGCGACGCCGGTCAGCACTGCTGACCGGGCCACTAAAAGTCCAGTCAGCAGCACAGCAGGGCTAAGGCACGCTCCCTGCCTGCCCTGGCTCCGCACTGCTCCTGGAAGTGGCCGGCACGTCTAGCTCCTAGGTTCAGGGGCGGCTGCAGGGGCTCCATGTGCTGCCCCCACCTTGAGCACTGACTCCACAGCTACCATTGGCCAGGAGCTGCGGGGGCGGTGCCTGCAGGTATGGGCAGCACACAGAGCCCCCTGGCCGTCCCTGCACCTAGGAGCTGGTCATGCTGGCTGCTTCCGGGAGCCACTTGACGTAAGTACCACCTGGAGCGTGCACTCCCCGCACACCAGCCCCCAGCCCTGAGCCCCCTCCCAGAGCCCACATCCTGTACCCCCCCTGCCCCAGGTCAGAACCCCCTCCCACATCCTAACTCTCTCCCAAAGCCCACACCTCGCACCCCCTACCACACCCCAACCCCGCCCCAGCTCAAAATCCCCTCCTGCACCCCAACCCCGTGCCCCAGCCTTGAGCCCCCTCCCACACCCAAACCCTTCATTCCTGACCTCACTCCAGATCCCACACCCCCAACTGGAACCCTCACCCCCTCCCACACCCGAACCCCCTGTGTGAGCCCAGAGTCCCCTCCCGCACTCTGATCCCATCATTTCTGGCCCCACCCCAGAGCCCACACCCCAAGCCGGAGCCCAACTCTCAGTCCCAACTCAGTAAAGTGAGTGAGGGTTGGGGAGAGCAAGCGACAAAGGGAGGGGGGATGGACTGGTGGGGGCGGGGCCTCAGAGAATGGGTGAAGCAGGGGTGGGGCTGCAGTGCAGTGGGTGGGGCAAGGGTGTTCCATTTTGTGTGATTAGAAAATTGGCAACCGTACTTATGTTGACCTAATTATGTCAGTGTCTAGACTAGAATGCTGCTTCTGTCAAAGTCCCCCATTACACCAACATAATAACTCCACCTCCATGAGAGGTGTAGCTCTTATATCAATGTAATTAGGGAGATGCAGTGTCCATGTAGACACTGCGTTACATGGTCTGTTGGCTGTCAGCCCCAAGCTGTCAGCCCCACTCCTGGAGAGGACACACCACTAACAGAAGGAGCAATTGTGAACGTGAACCACCGCTTTAATTACTGTGGTGGCTGTATGTTGACTTAAGTCAACTTAATCTGGTAGTGCAGACAAGGCCTAAGTGCCCATCATCCGTGAAAGAATTTCTGAGACAGTGTATGTTTCATACACATACACCATGCGCTAACTTGCAGAGCCCTGTGGTAAATTTTTATCTACAAGACATGAGGAAACAATATCTATGTGATAAATTGCATCGGTATTTATGCAATTTTTCCACATTCCTCCTTTGACTGCATCATCTCCACATTAAACTATCTTCTGACAATTTCTTCTAACATTCCAAACCTTGCAGCACATTCACAGAGCCAGTTTCAGTTTGCAAAATCTGAATCTGAATTTAACCCAGGTTGGGGAGATGGTAATGGCCAGATCCGTGGTTTTGATCCAGACTCATCACCAAGAAATATTTGAGCAGCAACTCTTTCTTTGTCCCGAACTTATTTTGTTGGGGAGACAATCTCCCACAAACTAACTGTAGGATATTGGTTCTTTTATCCCTCTTTCTGTGGAATGTCTACTGCCTGGGTTATATCGCTGTCCTGTTTTTTTTGCTTTTTTTTTTTGTTTGCTTTTTTTTTCTATATAGGCTTTCTGAAATAGAAAGTCATGGATTTGAGGCTAGATTGTGGCTGGCCTTGCATAGGTGTGAAAGGCTGCTGGATAAGGAACAAAGAACCAACATCCCAGGCAGGGTGGTTTAGCGATTAGTCAGATATTACTTAATTCAGTTCATTGTTAATGGTAGGCAGGTTCTTTTGCATGATGCATCGGTTGAAAGAATGGTAGAACACTCTTGAACAGTGTTGCATGCACTCACTGGAAGCCCCAATACTTCCTGAAATTCTCTCCAGCATGGGAGGGGCTTAAAATAGTATAATACGTTTTTGTCCACAAAAGATATCTTCACATTCTTCTGCAACATGAACATGCAGTTTAGCTTTTATCCTGTTCACAACTGAAAAGTAAGCATTTCCTTCCATTGAAATTAATTCATAATTTTGCAAGTAACCGCCCCTCCCACTCCCTCAAAAATCTATGTTCTGGCCTGTTGAAGACTATTGACTTCAAAGCAGACATTGCCTGTCTTCACATCTGGATATGGGGCAACAACTCTCAAAATTAATGCAACTTGGTCCAATGCAAAACCCAATTTTTAATCCTCATAACTTACAGGACAAGGTTAGTGTTAGAAGTAAAAGATACAAAAGTTATTCTACAAATGTCACCTGGGAGAGAAATTAGTCTGAACTGACATACATGTAATTTTTGGTTTGGCAGGGATATGACACCCATTTTCCTCCTGCAAAGATCGATAAAGTTCATAGCAATTTAGGCTTGAGCCTAATGGCTGAGCCATTACACACATTGAATCTATTTCCCCCATGTTAAGTATCTTGTCAAACTGTCTTAAATGGGCTATCTGGATTATCACTACAAAAGTTTTTTTTCTCCTGCTGACAACAGTTCATCTTAATTAATTAGCCTCTTAGAGTTGGTTGGGCAACTCCCACCTTTTCATGTTCTCTGTATGTACTATATGTTCCATTCTATGCATCCGATGAAGTGGGCTGCAGCCCACAAAAGCTTATGCTCAAATGAATTTGTTAGTCTCTAAGGGTACGTCTTCACTACCCGCCGGTTCGGCGGGTAGCAATCGATTTATCGGAGTTCGATATATCGCGTCTCATCTAGACGCGATATATCGAACCCCGAACGTGCTCCCGTCGACTCCAGAACTCCACCGGAGCGCGTGGCGGTAGCGGAGTCGACGGGGAAGCCGCGGACATTGATCCCACGCCATCAGGACGGGTAAGTAATTCGAGCTAAGGTACTTCAAAGTTGCGTACCTTAGATCGACCCCCCGCCCCAGTGTAGACCAGGCCTCAGTTGCTACAAGTACTCCTGTTCTTTTTGCGGATACAGACTAACACAGCTGCTACTCTGAAACATAGCAGAGTTCCTAAGAATTCCTGTGTCCCAGCCATGCTAGCCGTGCTACCATAAGCATTTTCATGGAAGTCATTTTAAATTTTACATTTTAATTGATTTTCCATTTATTCCATTTTACAATTAACAGTAAATGTTATCTCAAATAAAGACTATTTTGCATTCGTGCCATTGCAGAGTTAAATCCTTGTACTTAGCGCTCACTGTCAGCAGAATCTCTTCTAAAGTAGAATGTTTTTCTTGCAATCTGAAAAGATGTGGTGCATAAGCCTCCAACTTGGCATTGATACAGATGCCTAATGCTTGAACTCGCTGCAAAATTCTATGGAAGAGTACAGATGATGACAAATCAGGATTTAAGAGCCAGATTTTCAAAAAGTATTTAGGTGCCTAAAGATGCAGACAGGCACCTGTGGGATTTTCAAAAGTGCTTTGGTTCTTAACTCCCATTGATTTCCCATTGCTGTTTGCCATCCACATGGCTAAAACTCTCCTCCAGGCTCTCACGTCATCTCACATCTCAATTTCTACAACATCATTTTCTCTGGAATACACAAATGCTGTCTGGTCCCACTCTCATCCATTCAGAATGCTGCTGCAAAGATCATTTTCCTAGACCATTGCTCTGACCATGTCACTTGTCTCTTTGCAGCCCTTCACTGGGTTCCTCCTTTTCTAGCATATCAAATATAAGCCACTTATCTTCACTTTCAAGGCCCTTCATGGCCTATCCCCAGGGGCAGCTCCAGGCCCCAGCACGCCAAGCGTGTGCTTGGGGCGGCATGCCATGGGGGGTGCTCTGCAGGTCGCCGGGAGGGCGGCAGGCAGCTCCGGTGGACCTCCCGCAGACGTGCCTGCAGAGGGTCCACTGGTCCTGCAGCTTCGTCTGCGCGCACTGGTCCTGCAGCTTCGTCTGCATGCACGTCTGCAGGAGGTCCACCGGAGCCACGGGACCGGCGACCAGCAGAGCACCCCCTGCTGCGTGCCGCCGTGCTTGGGGCAGCGAAATGGCTAGAGCCGCCCTTGCCTATCCCCATTCTACTTACCATCTGTCATTCAGTATTGAAAAGTTGACTCCCACCTCCAATCAGTCCACTTGTTAAATTTTCAAACAAGCACCTTTGTGCTTTCTCTCATGCTGCCCCCTCTCCCTGGGAAAAAACTCCCTGTAAACACCTGCAGAACTAACTTGTAATTTTCCTTCAAAACCTTCCTAAAAGTTCTCCTTTGCCATGATGCCTGCAAAAAAATTAATGCTGGTTAGGCAGCTGGTGTGTTGAGACAGTGCCTACCATACTGGTCAGTATTGTCTCTGTATTTCCTTGTGCTGCCCTGTTGATTTGTCATCTCTTGTATTGTACTTAAATTGTAGGCTCTTTGGGAGCAGGGACTGTGTTTTTAATTCTGTGTTTGTACAACGCCTAATACAATGGGGGGCCTGATCCAGGACTAGCACTCCTAGGTGCTATGCTAGTACAACAACTCAATAATAAAAATAGCAAGCATGCATTATGCTGAAGTACAGTAGAACCCCAGAGTTACAGACACCTCAGGAATGGAGGTTGTTCATAACTGAAATGGTCGTAACTCTGAACAGAGAGTTACGTCTGTTCTTTCAAAAGTTTACAACTAAACATTGACTTAATACAGCTTTGAAACTTTACTATGCAGAAGAAAAATGCTGCTTCCCCTTTATTTTTTTAGTAGTTTACGTTTAACACAGTAATGTACATGCTTTTTTGGTGTGTTTTTTTTTTGGTCTCTGTTGCTGCCTGATTGAGTATTTCCAGTTCCAAATTAGGTTCTACTAGTCGGGAGCTGAGCACAAGCAGTAATGGGAATGAAATGTATTTTGAGGTGTGACCTACAACTGAATGCAAGCTTGCAGAGGTGAAAGGTTAGTGCAGTTAAGCCAGTTACCCCCTGTGAGGTTTCACTTTAAATGGTAATTGAGTCAAGTAAGGAAAATAACTGTTTTCCCAGCTGACCTGCTTTTCTGTCTTCAGCCATGGCTCCAAATTTTTCTCATCTTACATCAGTCTCTGATTAATTTCTCACATTCTATATTTAAAAAACCACTAACAAGCCCTGGCTTGTACGGGGGAGTTGGATCATCATTGTCACCCTCCATTCTGAAAAGCACTTTACACTCCAGACTCTGCTGCCAGCATAGCTATAATGAGATGGTCACTTCTCCCCGGTGGAGAGAAAGCCACAGTTTCTGTTGCACAAAGGCACACTTAGGTCTGGTCTACACTTAAAAGATCAACATAAGTACAGCGTTCAGGACTGAAAAGTTCACACTCCCGAGCGCTGTGGTTAAGCTGATCTAACCCACTGTGTAGTCACAGGTGACTGAAAATTCTTCTGTTGACCTAGTATCACCATTTGGGGAGGACCCCACCCATCAGTGTAGGAAGCATCTATGCTATGGTGCTACAATGCCATAGCTATGACACTGTAGCTGTGCCACTGTAGCTCCCTATAGTGTAGATATGGCCTTAGGGTGAGTCTATGCTTAAAACTTAGGTCAACATAGCAATGGTGCTCAGAGGTCTGGATTTTTCACAGCCCTGAGTGCCATAGCTATGTCAACCTAGCCCCCAGTGAAGATGCAGTGAGGTGCCTGGACAAGCGGTGGTCCTACAGCAACAGAAAAACCTCTTCCCTCGCCACAGGCTGGATCTGCACTATGAGGCTATGACAGCATAGCTACAGGGCCACAGTGATGCTGCTGTAGTCCCTGTAGTGTAGACATGGCCTTTGTGCAGAGTAAGTGTGTCCACGTGAGAAGCTATTGCAGAACAGGTTATTTTCCCGTGATTCCCCAAAGATTCAGAATAAATAATTGAACCTGGCCTAAGTTCTCTGTAAGCTGCACAGCCACACAGCAGCCTATTAAGCACTGCGCTGGCGCTAAGGGCTGCGGCAGGGAGAGATGTCTCTCCCCAAGCCCTGGACCTGCTGCGGCAGAGAGAGGCACCCCTCCCCTGGCCCCAACCCAGCTTGGCCAGTACCAGATTTATAATAGCGGCAGGCCTACGCTCAGCAGGGGCTCTGCCAGCCTGGCCTAGTGTTCCATTTCACTTGCACTGTGGTCCAGTGGCAGCAGCGCTGGCGCCTCTCCTCTCCGTCCCATCCCCCACACTCCTCTAGGCCCGCCGTCCCAGGGCATCTCTCTGCCACCTACCCCCCACTCGCTCCCAGCTGAGGATTCCTCTCTTCACCCCTGCCCTCTGTCACCAGCAGGCAGAAGCCGCCATCTGCCTGCCAGTGATAGGGTGGGGTGGGGTGGGGAGCAGAGCAGAAAATTGCCCACAGCCACTGCTGCTCCTCTGGGCCACCACTTCAGGCTCCTACAGCTGGAACCCTTACCCCCTCCTGCACTCCAACCCTCATCCCCAGTCCTGCCCCAAAGTCCTCACCCCGCTGCGCCCCAACCCTCTGCCCCAGCCCATAGCCCCCTCCTACGCTCCAAACCCCTTGGCTCCACCCCTGCCACATGCCCAGCCTGGACCTGCCACGGCCAGGTGAGAGGCACCTATCTCACGGCCCAAACCCCGGAGCTGCCACGGTGGGGAGAGGCACCTCTACACGCCAGCCTAGGTGCTGCTGCAAGGAGTGAGAGCTTGGGGGAGTCCTCTCTCCCCACTGTAGCCCCAGGGCAGCCTGCACCCCAAGCCCTCATCCCCAGCCCCACCCCAGAGCCCTCACACATCACCTCCATACTGGTGCACATAACAAAATTCATTCCGCACATAGGTGTGAAAAATTAGAGAGAACGCTGAACCTGACCTAGCAGAAAGACTGAAGATCTGCCAGACCTGGGATTCTTCCGATGAAATAGGAAGGAGTTTGCAAGACAGGTCTTAGTGATCCTAGTGGGCCCTGAATTGGATTGAGGGGAGAGGCAATGGATAGGCTGGCGAGTCATGGACCAGAGTTGGAAGGAAGAGTCGCATAGGCC
Organism: Mauremys mutica; assembly: GCF_020497125.1. Taxonomy (NCBI): domain Eukaryota; kingdom Metazoa; phylum Chordata; order Testudines; family Geoemydidae; genus Mauremys; species Mauremys mutica. The sequence continues at coordinate 125,227,381 of NC_059073.1, read as the reverse complement.
TCTGGCATAACTGGAAGAATGGGAAGTAGGGGTAACATACAACCGGGTTGAGATCAGCGAATCTCCATGGGATAAATATGCAATGGTTAGGATAATTTCTGTATTAAATCTTCACCCATTCCAAGACTGACCTTTCACTAATCGATTTTTGCATCGAAGTTATGCATCTAGGCTGCAATACTGTGGGCTATTAGCCAAAACGGAGAGGAATGACACTACGGGCCTTTTCTGTGCTATAAGTACAGCCATGTTTTTGTAATCAGGTCAGGGCAAAAGCTGTTTAAAAAAAAAGAGGGTGAGGAACAATCACACAAGAAAAGACCAAACATGTTCCCCTATTTTTTCAAGTTACAAGCTGCTGATCAGCTGTGTAGCTGGACCAAAAATGAGGGTGGGGGAATTCTACAAAACTGTCATTGAAAAATGTCTCCATTTTTTCCCAATGCAGTTTGCATGTTCCCAACTATCATGTTGCCTAGCTGTGTTTGTAACTGTGCATTTTGGGGGCAACTCCCCCATAATGCTTCATTAAGGGACAGCATGTTTGTAACACATGCCCACAGAGTAGCACCAGCAACATATGCAGTCAGGAATGCCCTACCACCCAGAGACTTTGAGAAGAAGAGCAGCTACCAACTTGGTGCCAGAGTAGCCATCCATTGATAACAGAATAATTAGGGTGTTCTATATACTCTGCAAAATAACAGTGTTACAACTTGACAAATATGTGCCAGCCTAGGCTACTGGCAAGGGCAATGCATGGGGTATGTCTACACAGCAATTAGACATCCACAGCTGGCCTGAGTCGGCTGACTCAGGCTCATGGGACTTGGGCTGCGGGGCTGTAAAATAGCTGGGTAGATGTTCAAGCTTGGGCTTATGGACCCCACAAAAGCAGAGGATCCCAAAGCCTGGGCTTGAGTCTGAGCCAAAACCTATACACAGGAATTTTACAGACCTGCAGTCCAAGCCCTGTGAACCTAAGTCAGCTGACCCTGGCCAGCTACAGGTGTTTAATTGCTATGTAGACATAACCATGGTGACTAGCTGCGTATGAACTGCCACGGTTACTAACTGTACAAATGCAAACTAGCTTCACAGCCCAACCATGTGTCCCAACTGTTAACAAACTCAGTTAAAAGTTTAGTGTAGACTGGATAACAGACACCAGTAAAAAGAGCTGGCAAAGAAAGACCATAAAGAAACAAACTGAAGGAAAAGTAGAGATTTGGTAGAAGACATTTCTGGACCAGTGGTGGGCAACCTGCGGCCCGTGGACCACATGTGGCCCATCAGGGTAATCTGATTGCAGGCCGCATGTGGCCCATCGGGTAATCTGATTGCAGGCCACAAGACATTTTGCTGACATTGACTGTCCACAGGCATGGCCCCTGGCAGCTCCCATAGGCTGGGAACAGTGAACCACAGCCAATGGGAGCTTCAGGGGGCTGTACCTGTGGACAGTCAACATCAGCAAAATGTCTCACGACCCACAATCAGATTATCCTGATCGGCCGCATGTGGCCCACGGGTTGCCCACCACTGTTCTAGACTGTAGGAGGTGGTTTCTGTAGTTCTGTAGAATGGGGCCCAAATCCAGGGGACTCTGATTATATTAGGGTTATGAACGTTATTAACGTTACTGCCAATAAAGGTGCATACTTCAGCATATGAAATGAAATGTGAATCTCTGAGATTAGAGTAAAGGCTCCTATTAAATGTAGCAAGAGATAGAAATCATCCCACCAGACAGTTCTTCTTCAGAGTTCCAGACAGGGCATTTCCTTCACAGAATGAAGATCAAAACTAAATTCCTAGAAATCTGTTAGCAATTCTGAGTCAGATGGAAGTATCACAGAATATGCTCAGCCCTACCAAGAAAGGGCTTGTTTTTCTCCTTAACTTTTTATTTAAACATTTTTCAATAACCGCTGCATATTGGGTGTAAAACAAAACATGCCAAGCAGTGTATGTTGCATGAGGAACTATGTTTAATTAGGCTAATGGCAAGGATACGCTTATTCAGCTGAGTCTGTCAGAGTCTCTGTGGATTTAAACAGTCCTTTCTTTCTGGACAGCCTTAGCCAAGGGCTGAGATTGTTTCACCTTTCTGTGACTCAGCTCCTCCAACTGTAAAAAAAGGAGAAGGATACTGACTGCCTTTTAAAAATGTTTTGAGACATATGAATGACAAATGCCAAATAATAGCTAAATGCTCTAATTGGGTAAGTCAGAGAACCACCAGCAAATATGCATAGTTTTCACATTATAAACTTATTCAAACATGCAAAGCATTAAAATACTTAGGGGCCTACACATGTTAGGCTCACGTATGCAGTGCAGAGAGGGGAGCAAACTCGGACATATTAGGAAGCAGCGCCATCGCTTTTTCCCTCTTGAGCCCATCATCCTGGTGCCCTTCCACAATCCAATGGCTCCATAGCTTACAGAATGTTGGCAGGAAAGTGGAGGAACCAGGAACCAAGCAGCTTTCCAATCAGAAATCCATCTAGAAGGTATTACTGGTTGAACCAGTAGTGAATCCTCTTCTGTGGCTCACATCCCTCTCCTCCTATACCCACTAATAAGGATTTTGGTGCAGCTGCAGGCAAGAACCTTATTTCCAAAAGTACAATGGAGGAAACTACCACAAAAGGTCAAATTTAAGGAAATGCCACACATCATTTATTTACTATCATGTACAGTGCCTAGCACAATGTGGCCACAATCCCTGATAAGGGCTTCTTGGCAGGTGCAACTGCAATGTGAATAACTTGGAGAGTTTCTTAGCTTTGGAAACATGCAGAGTTTCTTAGCTCCTACCAGAGACTTTCAGCATGAGGTAAGCATGTGCCCTCCTAATCTCTCTGTTTGTGTGGTCTAATGGAGTTATTTACATACTTTTAGAGGAGAGTATAGTGACAGGATCCAGATGCCCTGCTTGGCTTCTACAAAGCTGCAAATTAATCCCTGCTTAGACTTCACACAAGTGAGCAGGACAGTACAACAAGGCAGGACTAGGTCAGTCCAGTTTTTGGACAGGATGCAGGAAACCCTAGAAAAACAGCTATTAGTTAACCAAATCAGAAGGTGGAAATGCCTTTTGGAAAGCAAAGCTCTGTTCTGCTCACAGCACTGGGTTGCACTTCCAAGCTCAAGAGCTCTTCTATTTATGTTCTGGGTCTGTTAAAACATTGTATTTTCTCATTATGTTTCTTGTGAGTGTTCAGTTACCATGGTGATGATAGATAGATAGATAGATAGATAGATAGATAGATAGATATCCTCTAACCATCATGAATAATGCACTGATAAAGAGATTTGACCATTTTGTTGTTGAGGTGTTATCTGCGCTTACATGTGTCCTGTGGAGAAATCATATACTGTATCATTTGTAAAGGATACGTCTAATCAGGCCACTGTTCCCTTACACTCTTCAAAGATGTGTTTGGTTTCTAGCATATATGAAGTTTTAATGGAAGAGCAAAGAAGTGACCAAGGAAAATATTATGCCATGGGGCATCACATCTCTCTGCAGCAAAATCTTCCATGGTCAAATTCTGCCACCCTTACTCTTACTGACTACTCTTGAAATCAATGGGAAAAATTATGACTCTAGATTTAGAAGGAGGGCAGAATCTGGCCCTTAAGAACAAGAAATCTTTGTAGCGCACAACGGACAATGGTTATTGCTAATTTGATAGCACCTTGGAAATAAAAGCTAATGTTAATGATTGTATATAATGATAGTTCCACTCTGGTAAGATTTTAAGGTTAACAGGCTTATAGTATGAGGAAAAGGAGGTCTAGAGCTGAACTAGATGTTCATTAATTCAACTCATGTATCAGTCAACGGCACTGAAGTCCAAGTGTACATCTTCTGAATGCACTTGAAGCAAGCCAGCCTAGTACTTTATTAAGCTTTCATTTTTTTCATAACAGCAGTGATAGTAAATGTTGGTCATGTGGAAGCACCAGTCAAACTCTAACATAGAGGCTTTAAAGGCAAGAAGAGATAAAACAGAAGAAACATGTCCTTGGGAAAGGGCTGATGTATGGATGCTGCTGTGACATGCCATGTAAAAACAGCTGCAAATCTCCATGTAGAGGCAAGCTGGTTTATGATGGGTTTATTATACAGTTAAACTGATATCTCTTTATACATTTATACATATCTCTTTAAACAAATATCCACATAAAACACCCCTTTGCGAGAGCTGCATTGGCATTCATTTTGCAAAGGGATTGTCACACATGGGAAGAGAAAAATGCTCAATGAAAAATCATAAAGTGTTAAGATCTGCGTGATGATGATGGCCTGACCAGCTCAATAAAATTAATGGCATCCGTACTTGTGTACAGTACAGCATTGTCCCGTGTTAACCCAGCACCTCTCGTTAGCAATGTCAAAGCATCTGCCATAGTCCTGTGAACCCTGCCCCTGCAGGGCCTTTCACACCGCAGCCTGGAGCTATCTATCATCTGCCAACATGCCAGTCAATGCACATGGAAAGACAATTACTGAGTAGATCGCAGCACTACCATTTCATTAGCCCTGCAATAGCATATAAATCAACTGTAAAAGAAATGTACAAATAAAATCAACTACAATCAGATGGCCTGGCAAGAAACACACATGGAATATCAAAACGTTTATGGTTTCAATTTCTTGGCTTTCTTTCCTACGTACAATCGCTAGGGAAAGAAATGTGGCCAGAGGGAGTGGCAACGTCTGCCTTTCATTGCCAGATTTGGCACTAGGACTAGAACCTTTTTAGCAGGATGCGATCAGACCATTCGCAGTTTGCAGTCAACAAATTAGCAAAGTATTGGTTCTTCGCCAGTATGTCACTGAAACATGCATAATAATTAGCAATGGAAGATCCTTTCCCTTCCCCTTGCAACATTTTTAATATCACCCTGGCTTCCTATTTAATAGTGAAGGAAACTAGTAAACACGTCGAGGAATTATTAGCATTGTGGACATGGAACTTCTCTATATTCTTTCCAATTTTCTCTATACTTGTTTTACTAATTAGGATTTTATTGGCCAGCAGAGGGTGATTGGGGCGAAAAGAAGGTGGAGCTGTGCAAGTCCACAGCTGTAAAGAGGAACTAACCTGCTAATGAAACTCTGGTTGAGAGAATTCAGAATATTAAGAGCAGCCCGAAGGCTGTTCTATTTCAGGCCTGGCTGCTAACAGCCCAGAAGGGTTGGTCTGACAATCAGCTGAATAGAACAGGTCTCCAGCCATGCCCCATGTGACAGATATGGCAGTTTCCTGGACAAACCTTATGGAATTCAGTTTAAGTATCTTAGGAGTTCATTGTTTTAAAAATGCAAAGGTTTATGTCTTATTGTGGAATTGTATGCAACATCTCTAAGGACGAGACCTGACTTGGAAAGTGTTATGAGCCTCACAGGACACTTTGAAACAATGTGCTAGACCAACCAACTTAAATGTGATTCCTAGGAAATACTTCGGGGAGGGGGACTACGTCTCACCTCTGGACCTATTCTTTTGAAACTGTGCCCTGAGCCGTTGTTGATCACAAGAGGCCTGAATGGGATAACAGAGTGACTCACAGAGTCATGGGTGTGTTTGTTCTAAGCCAAGGCAGTTAAGAATTTATAACCACAGGAAAATCCATTAGTGGGATCTGAAGGACAGTTCACTGGCCAGAGCCATTGTGGGAGTTGGGGCAATCTCTGGTAAGCATATTAGCCTGCGTGTAGGTTCTTTTATTTTTTAATATGGTTTCTCTGTAATGCTTTCACCTTAAGAATAAACGTGCTAGCTTAGAAAGAGCTGTGTGGTAACATAACTCTGGGTAATTGTGCTGTTTATAGCCTTCAAAGAGTAAACAAATACAGATGCTGGCCTGTTTATGTGGTCTGCCTTGCTGGGGATCTTAGGGTGTAGGCAGAGAACTGTGCAGCCTCAAAACACCCCAGTAAACAGGAAGTGAGATGCATGTCTCTGCCCAAGAGAGGTGGGAGGAGGCAGCGGATTGTAGTAGCCATTATATTTACCCAGCACCACCTGATGGAAATCCTCATATTTACATTATGGTAGAACCTAGACAACCCAACCCAGATTGGGTCCCTATGGTGCTGAACACTGTACAAACACACGATAATCAGCTTCCCCCAAAGAGTCTAAATAAATACACAAGACAGACAATGGGTGGGAGAAAGGACGTATAATTGTACCCACATTAGAAATGGGGAACTAAAGTACAGAGATCCAAGGGCATTTATGAAATCTATGGTAGAGCTACAACTAGAACCCACATCTCCTGTGATCCAGTCCTGTGCTTTAACCACAAGACACTCTTTGTTGACTAAGGGTATGTCTACACTGCAGTTAAAAGCCCGCAGCTGTCCCATGTTAGCAGACTAGTGGGGCTTGGGCTAAGGGACTGTTTAATTGCAGTGTAGACATTCAGGCTCAGGCTGGAGCCCAAGCTCTAGGACCCTGAGAAGTGGGATGGTCCCAGAGCTCAGGCTGCAGTCTAAGCCTGAACTACTACATCCAAACAGTTCCACAGCCCAAGCCCTGTCATGTCAAGTGGCATGGGCCAACTGAGGGTGTCTAATAGCAGTGTAGACATACTTTTAATTGACTTTCTGGCTACTTTATACTACCAGAGCAAAATTTGTTAGTACTACTGGAGATTTTTCTGTAAATTTCCCCAGGGTAGACATGGCCAGAGAGGTCTGATAATACGAGGGAATTCTGGTCAGGTGGCTGAGGTACCATTTAGTTCTCTGATGTTCCAGAAAGTGATCCAAAACCACTCAGTGCTTGAAACCTAAACAAAACAAAGCAATCACATAAATACTTGATGTGACCCTAGCAGCTACATAACCTCTGGAGATGAAAGGATCTCTGAGAAGCACCCCTTTCCATACAACATACTCTGTGCTTTTAAAAGTGTTTTTATAAAATATTAATAAAGCAAAATCAGTACCTCCTTGCTAATCACATTGCCTCCTATCTTTAGCATACTGGAAATTATTAGCTGCAACTGACGTCTCGCTGGTTTGATTAATAGGGAGTGTTTGTTCAAGACATTGTCAGACTAAGCACAAGTTGCCACTTAAAACTTTTGCCTGTATACTAGTGTCAAGGAGGAGCGTCATTTAATAGCATTTTTGTACTGGCAAAGTGATCCTAGTATGAACACAACTTATACGAGCAAAACTGTACTTTTGCCGGTGTATTTTTTGCAGCTCCTCCAAACAAAACAAGCTATACCAGTCAAAGCATACTTTTGCCGGTAGAGTAGTGTCTAGACTATGGGATTTTGCCATCACAGCTACGTTGGTCACAAATCAAACCTCACTGTCATAGCTATGATGGCAAAAGTTTGTAGTCTAAACCTGTTTTCTTTATTCCCCTTCACCATGGAGAGGCAGTGTGTCCATACAGCCCAGAAGACCCTCTACGGATAAGAAAAGACAGCCACCTACACCATGTAGGTTTCTGAATACCCTATTGGGGGTTGCAGCCATTCAGTGCCCTCTGAAGACAACAAGGAAGGGAAGGAGAATGAACTCTAGCCCCAGGGGGAATGAATGGGCAGGCAGGTAACCAGCTTTCTCCCCCAACTAACAATCAGAAGGCTGGCTATGGAGACTCTTCCAGAGAAGTGGCAACTGCTGGGGGTGGTGGAAAAGCAAGATTTCTCACATCTGGGAATTCCCACATGCATGAGCTGAGGTTCATAAACTCATCCAACCTCAAACCCAAGGCTAAGTTCAAGTGAGCCTGAGGCCCTGATGAAATGCTTTGCAGAGCTCTAATATCAATTTTTGTTTCAACAGATTCTTTTCCAAGGCTGGAGCTGGTTCCGCTGCCTGACTCAAGTGCAGGCTTTCAGCTGTATTTACAAATGTATTAGAAGTAAATTGCTTGCTCGGTTTTTACAAATACCAAGTACCCTTCTGTGGACATACATATACAAATCAAAGCGGTGTCCCATATGAGCAGCATGGGGATTGTTTTCTCTCTTTCATAGTAAGTGGCTAGATAAAGTGACCAGATAAAGTGACCAAGATGCTAAACATGAGAATTGTGTAATTAATAGTTTGCATTTAAACACAAAGAAGAGATTTCAGATAGCACACACAGCTCTTTAACTAGCAGACCAAGAAATAATGAGATCCAATGGTTAGAAGCTGGACACATTCAGATTAGAAATAAGATGCAAATTTTTACCAGTGAGGGTAATTAACAAGTGCAACAAATTACCTAAGGATGAGAGGGATTCTCCATCACTGGCAGTCTTTAAATCAAGCCTGGATGTCCTTCTGAAAGAGGTGCTCTAGATCAGTGCTTCTCAAAGTCGGGCTGCCACTTGTTCTGGGAAAGCCCCTGTCGGTCTGGGCCGGTTTGTTTACCTGCTGCGTCCACAGGTTCGGTTGGTCGCGGCTCCCACTGGCTGCGGTTCGCCGCTCCAGGCCAATGGGGACTGCGGGAAGGGCGGCCAGCACATCCCTCGGCCCAAGCCGCTTCCCACAGCCCCCATTGGCCTGGAGCAGCGAACCGCGGCCAGTGGGAGGTGCGATCAGCTGAACCTGCAGACACGGCAGGTAAATAAACCAGCCCAGACCGCCAGGGGCTTTCCCTGAACAAGTGGCAGCCCGACTTTGAGAAGCACTGATCTAGATCAAACAGGAGTTATGGGCTCAATGAAGAAATTATTAGATGAAATTCTATGGCCTGTGTTATTATGCAGGAGGTCAGACTACCTCAGGAACCCTGGAACCTGTGTGTTAAAGTGGAGGGAGTTGGTTGGTACTGTGGCCCTGTGACCTGCTCCTCCTCTTCCCCCAGGGCCCCACTACTGCTCCTCCTCTTCCCCCCAAGGTCCCGCCCCCTGGCCAGGCTGGAAGCCAAAGCCAGGTCATGGTAAGAGCCACCCAGGGAGCCGTAGGTCCTCCACCTGCCATGGGCAAGGGGCTGGGGTACCTGGGAGCAGCCCCTGGCCCATGCTCACAGCCTTGAGAGACACAGTTATGCCAACATAACCCTCAGTGTACACACTTGGTCACAGTACCATTGCTAGGGAGTGTCTACACTGAAATGCTGCAGTTGTGCCACTGTAACATTTTAAGTATAGACATAGGCCTGGTCTACACTACGCGTTTAAACCGAATTTAACAGCGTTAAACCAATTTAACCCTGCACCCGTCCACACAACGAAGCCCTTTATATCGATATAAAGGGCTCTTTAAACCGATAGCTGTACTCCTCCCCGACGAGGGGAGTAGCGTTCAAATCCGTATTGCCATATCGGTTTAGGGTTAGTATGGCCGCAATTCGATGGTATTAGCCTCCGGGAGCTATCCCACAGTGCACCATTTTGACCGCTCTGGACAGCAATCTGGAGTCGGATGCACTGGCCAGGTAGACAGGAAAAGCCCCGCGAACTTTTGAATTTCATTTCCTGTTCGCCCAGCGTGGAGAGATCATCAGCACAGGTGACCACGCAGAGCTCAGCACAGGTAACAGTGCAGTCTCCTGCGAATCGAAAAAGAGCTCCAGCATGGACCGCACGGGAGGTACTGGATCTGATCGCTGTATGGGGAGAGGATTCCGTGCTAACAGAACTCGGTTCCAAAAGACGAAATGAAAAAACATTTGAAAAAATTTGCAAGGCCATGATGCAGAGAGGCCACACCAGGGACTCAGTACAGTGCCGTGTGAAAGTTAAGGAGCTCAGACAAGCCTGCCAGAAAACCAAAGAAGCAAACAGAAGGTCCGGGGCAGGGCTGAAAACATGCCGCTTCTACGCTGAGATGCATGCAATTCTAGGGGGGGGGTCCGCCACCACTACCCAACCCCTGTCCGTGGATTCCGAGGTGGGGGTGGTAATCGCAGCCATGGCTGAGGATTCTGCAGACGGGGAAGATGAGGAGGAAGAGGAGGACGAGCTTGTAGAGAGCACACAGCACTCCGTTCTCCCCAACAGCCAGGAGCTTTTTCTCACCCTGACGGAATTACCCTCCCAGCCCTCCCAAGCAACTATCCCAGACAATGAAGCCATGGAAGGGACCTCTGGTGAGTGTACCTTGTAAATATAAGACATGGTTTAAAAGCAAGCGTTTTTTAATGATTAATTTGCCCTGAGGACTTGGGATGCATTCGCGGCTAGTACAGTTACTGGAAAAGTCTGTTAACATGTCTGGGGATGGAGTGGAAATCCTCCAGGGACATCTCCATGAAGCTCTCCTGGAGGTACTCCAAAAGCCTTTGCAGAAGGTTTCTGGGCAGCGCTGCTTTATTCCGTCCTCCATGGTAGGACACTTGACCACGCCATGCATGTAGCAAGTAATCTGGTATCATTGCATGACAAAGCCTAGCTGCGTATGGTCCCGGTGATTGCTGGCATTCAAGCAACATCCGTTCTTTATCTCGCTGTGTTATCCTCAGGAGAGTGATATCGTTCATGGTAACCTGGTTGAAATTCAGGAATTTAAGTAAGGGGACAGAGATGGCCATTCCTACTGGGCTGTTTGCCTGTGGCTTAAAAGAAATCCTTCCCTGCAGGTAGCCAAGCAGGGGGGGGGGGGCGGCAATTGGCGCTTAGCTTTTCCGCGTTTGGCTAGCAGGGATCTTCCCTGCTACCAGCCACACAGTTGGAGGGGGAGAAAGGGGGTGTTTAGCAGTGATCTTCCATGATACCAGCCACGGGGTGGTTTCTGCTGCTGCACGTTAACAGGAAAGAAGCAGCACTCAACGGGCTTTGCTTGCTATTTGGGAAAGGAGGGCGCTGGATATATGAAGGCTGCAGAAGCCGAAAGACAATGGCTTACCATGGCTGCATGGAAGCCGAATTCTGCTGCCCGGACCTGCGTCTGTGATCTGTAACACCAAAGCCGCAGGCACTCAATATTAAGATGCAAAATGTGACCTTGTAGTGAAAACACATGTGCTATGTAAGGTGAATAGTGTTGTTCACCGTGAAAGAGTATGACCATTGTTCCCTAAAATGTATCTTTTTAAATACTTCTCTCCCTTTTTTCCCTCCCTCATGCAGCTGCAAATTTTTCAAGCTTCCCTACTCCATCCTGAAGGCTATCTCAGATAAGGCGGTGGAAAAAAAAGACGCGAGAAGAAATGTTTTCGGAAATCATGGAAGTGACCCGCAATGAAAGAGCTCATCTGAATGAGTGGAAGGACGTGGTAGCAAAGTACAGGAAAGATGCCAATGACCGTGAGGACAGGAGGGACCAACGTGAGGACAGGAGGGACGAATGTGAGGACAGGAAAGACGCTCGAGATGAGAGGAGAGATGCTCGAGATGAGAGGTGGCGGCAGGAAGATCAGCGGTGGCAGGATGCAACTCTGGGGCTGCTGCGTGATCAAACTGACATGCTCCAGCGTATGGTGGAGCTTCAGGAACTGCAGCAGGATCACAGAGTGCCACTGGAGCCCCTGTATAACCACCGTCCCCCCTCACCATGTTCCTTAGCCTCCTCACCCGCCAGACGAGTAAGAACTCATGGGGGTAGGCTCCGTGCACCCGCCCGCTCCATCCCAGTGGACAGCCCAACCAAAAGGCTCTCATTATTATAAAAAATTTTTAGTGGCCTTTTCCTTCCCTACTATTCTCCTCCCAAACCCCACCCAGGCTACCTTGTCAGTTCTCTCCCTCTTTTTATAATTAAGTAATAAAGAATACATGATTTTTAAATGAGAGTGACTTTATTTCCTTAGAAAGCAAGCTGTGATCGAAGGGGGGTGGGGTGGGGGGGTTGGGTGGCTTACAGGGAATGAGTCAATCAAGGGGGGGTTTCATCAAGGAGAAACAAACACAACAGTCACACTGTACCCTGGCCAGTGATGAAACTGGTTTTCAAAGCTCTAATGCGCACCGCTTCCTGGTGTGCTCTTCTAATCGCCCTGGTGTCTGGCTGTGCGTAATCAGCGGCCAGGTGATTTGCCTCAGCCTCCCACCCCGCCATAAAGGTCTCCCCCTTACTCTCACAGAGATTGTGGAGCACACAGCAAGCAGCAATAACAATGGAGACATTGGTTTGGCTGAGGTCTGAGCGAGTCAGTAATGTGCGCCAGCGCGCCTTTAAACGGCCAAATGCACATTCTACCACCATTCTGCACTTGCTCAGCCTGTAGTTGAACAGCTCCTGACTACTGTCCAGGCTGCCTGTGTATGGCTTCATGAGCCACGGCATCAAGGGGTAGGCTGGGTCCCCCAGGATAACGACAGGCATTTCAACATCCCCAACTGTTATTTTCTAGTCTGGGAAGTAAATCCCTTGCTGCAGCCGTTTAAACAGAGTAGTGTTCCTGAAGACGCAAGCGTCATGAACCCTTCCCAGCCATCCCACGTGGATGCTGGTGAAACGTCCCTTGTGATCCACCAGTGCTTGCAGCACCATGGAAAAGTACCCCTTGCAGTTTATGTACTGGGTGCCCTGGTGCTCCGGTGCCAAGATTGGGATCTGGGTTCCATCTATCACCCCACCACAGTTAGGGAATCCCATTGCAGCAAAGCCATCCACTATGACCTGCACATTTCCCAGAGTCACAACCTTTCGTAGCAGCAGCTTAGTGATTGCTTTGGCTACTTGCATCACAGCAGCCCCCACAGTAGATTTGCCCACTCCAAATTGATTCCCGACTGACCGGTAGCTGTCTGGCGTTGCAAGCTTCCAGAGGGCTATTGCCACTCACTTCTCCACTGTGAGGGCTGCTCTCATCTTAGTATTCTGGCATTTCAGGGCAGGGGAAAGCAAGTCACAAAGTTCCATGAAAGTGCCTTTACGCATGCGAAAGTTTCGCAGCCACTGGGAATCGTCCCACATCTGCAACACTATGGGGTCCCACCAGTCTGTGCTTGTTTCCCAGGCCCAAAATCGGCGTTCAATGGCTAGAACCTGCCCCATTACCAGCAGGATCTCCAAAGCGCAGGGGCCCGCGGTTTGAGAGAATTCTGTGTCCATGTCTTCATCACTCTCGTCGCCGCGCTGCCGTAGCCGCCGCCTCCTCACCTGGCTTTGCAGGTCCCGGTTCAGCATTGAGTGCACGAGAATGCGCAAGGTTTTTAAAACGTCCATGATTGCTGTCTTGAGCTGAGCAGGGTCCAGGCTTGCCATGGAATGGCGTCTGCACAATTCACCCAGGAAAAAAGGCGCGAAACGGTTGGCTGCTACTGCTTTCACGGAGGGAGGGGTGAGGCTGTAACCAGAAGCACCAGCGGCAATGTTTTTTGCCCCATCAGGTACTGGGATCTCAACCCAGCATTCTAATGGGCGGGGGAGACTGCGGGAACTATGGGATAGCTATGGGATAGCTACCCACAGTGCAACGCTCTGGAAATCGACGCTAGCCTCGGTACATGGATGCACACCGCCGAATTAATGTGCTTAGTGTGGCCGCGTGCACTCGACTTTATACAATCTGTTTTTAAAAAATGGTTTCTGTAAAATCAGAATAATCCCGTAGTGTAGACATACCCATAGACTCAGTGAGAGGGGATAATAAAGACACAGCACATGAATATTTAACAAAGTGATCCATGAGTTTTCATCAGGACCCATTGAGCTTCCCATATGAGCTCTTTCTTTCCTTTCTCTAAAAACTCATTGTTCAGTGATGGACTGTTGCAACTCATGAGACCTGGGTTCAATTCCCTGTTCTGCCTCAGACTTGACCAAGTTGCTTAGGACTTGTCTCCATCAGAATGTTCTACTTGTGTAAGGTAGAACTTCAATTTAAGCATTAAGATTATACCAGTATAACCCCCTGTGTGGATATTCTTATTCCAATATCAGAAGGTCTTTTTCTGGTTCAACTTATGTCACTTTGGAAGTGGTTTAAAATAAACTGAAGAAAAACCATTCATTCTGGAATAAAAATGTCTAAACAGGCAGGGCCAGATTATGACATTCTGAGTCCCTAAACTATGTCAAGTGTAAGAGGGCCCATAACATAAAAAAAATATATATATATTATTTTCACAGAAAGGACATTGAATATATAAACATGAAAGCTTTATCTTTGCATATATACAAAGGCAAAGTTTTAAAAATAGAATAATAATCTAACAAACACATTTTGCAATATGCCTGTTTGCATTATAAATTAGTTTCAAATCAACATATTTTCCTCTATGATTTCTTAATTAGTAGATATGAAAACTTTATATCTACAGCAACCCAAAAGCAGTTTGAGTTACACAGACCAGCTTACTTGATGGAAGCAGTACAACCTGCAGTAGGTCTGTTTGCACATCACATTAATTTTAACACTGAAATTTAAAACGTTTTCTTTTGTGATTTTTGGAGAGCAAAGTCATTGATGATATCCTCAAATGATAAGCTACGGAGTTTGTCACTTTCGATGCACAGAATGCTTAGGGTAGATAGATTTCTTGCAGTATTTCTAGGCAGACATCTCTCTTTGCATTCACTTCTCTATCCTCTGTCTCCCCCAGGACCACTAATTAATCTCAGGTAAATACCTCGGACACACAGAGTGACAACAAGCTACATGCGCAAAAGAGAGAGAAAGAATTTACCAGAAAAAAGACTGGTAATCTCTAGACAGGCATTGATAAAATAAGAAAAACTAGCCTATATTCAAGCAAATATAATGAATATTATAGGCTCTAATAGCCTATAAATCATATATGCACATAGTTTGAAATAACTTGTGTGAACCAGGGTGCCTGGGGTAGCCCTCACTGGAAATGCCAAAGTAAGGGCAGGCTGCAAAAGGGAGAGTAGATATTCTGAAGACTGGTGGGTAACACTGAAGTTAAACTACCCAACCAATCACAAACTGTGCTTCTAATCAAGAAGCAAAAAAGAAACCACACAGCCCCCTTTATCGCATTCCAGTTCTTTGGCTCCCAATCAGCACCTAGGTTCAGTACAGGGAGAAGTTATTTTAAAAACTCTGCTCACATATACAAAATGTTCTTCTGACCCCAAAGGGTCAGCCACATTACCAGGTCAGTATAGGTTTGGATCTTACCCAAAATACCACTCTGCCAGCCAATTCTTTTGTGTCTAAAAGTAAAGATTTATTATAAAGAAAACAGAAGAAGACAGATGTTAAATGGTAAAGCAGTCACATACATACAAAGATTCAAAGTCCATGAGGTTCCTAGCAGTATTGGTGAGTTTGCTGGCTTGAAAGTCCCTCTGGAATACATCCACAGCTTGGATGGGTCATTGAGTCCTTTGATCAGAGCTTCAGTTTATAGCAAAGTTCCTCCAGAGGCAAGAAGCAGGATTGACGACAAAATGGAGAAGATGCAGCTGCCTTTTATGGTCTTTTGTCATGAGGCCTATGCTTCCTTTGTTTCAAACACAAGCTGCCCAGCACATATCCTGGACACCTTAGAGTTCTGTCCATAGGCATGTCCCTGCATGCCTTGCTGAGTCATAAGGTGTATCCCTTGCCTTCTCTCAATGGGTCAGTTGTATAACTGATGGTCCTTAATGGGCCATCAAGCTGGCTAGGCAGTGCTGATGCCAAACTGTCCAGGGTGTCACCCCAGAAGCATAGCACAAGTTTTGTAATACAGACATATATACCTATCTATAACCCATAATACAAAGGTGATACAAACACATAAATGAGATAATCATATTTGGCAAATTATAACATTTTTGCAGATATCTTACATGGCATATCTGGCACAACTCGTTGCAATTTTACAATATTAATATTCATATTATCCCCAAGTGTCCCCCAGATTCCATACAGCATTACAACTTGCTCACCAAGTACTCAGACTATTTTGATATATATGTATATCTTCCTCCACTTCTCTCAAAACTATCTATTTATCCTTTCATCAGCACTCTCTATGTTTACTGTGAAGATTCCCAAAGCTGACAGGGGGAAGCCAACACAAATTTATCCTCCTCAAGATCCATTCTACCCAAGTCCCTAAGATGATCACCTGAAAACTCAATCATGTGAAGTATGGATAGTGCATAAAGCAGAAAGCGGTGTGTGCACTAAAATACACAATTGTACGTATGTACAGATCAAAAGAAGAAAGAATACACTAAGACTTAAGAAAACAAAGAAAAACAGGAGCAAATGCACTATACGACTGAGCGTGCTGGACTGTAAACAAAAGATGGAGGCCTTCCAGCTATTACCAGCCAAGAGGAACACTATACATGACGTCATTCCTAGAACGAGTCCCATACAAGTATGAGCTTGGCAGGATTGCTTCACGACACTGTCGTCTCCGACCTCACAGTTTTCCCAATTTTATTGGCAGTGAGATAATCTATTTATTTATTTATTTAAATTTTACCAGTGGCAGCTGGCCAACAAAACACTGCCTTAGGAGACTGATAGCAGACTTACCCGTAGAAATACTAATTTTACAAGTGCAATTATTGTTTTTTTCTCAGTCCTGGCCTCCCACCTATGAATAATGAACAATTAGTGAAGGGTAAGGGTAGGATAAAGGTATTTGTGTAGCCAGATGTGTATATCTTGTCATATTTGAACAAAAATTTCTAGATTTAGAGAGAATCTTCTTTTTCCCACATCTCCTTTATTTATCAATCGATTTTGATAAAATTTGAAATGGAGTCAGTTTTTTCTTTTTTTAAGAGGCCCCTCATATTGCGAGGCCCTAAGCTGTAGCTTACTTAGTTTATGCCTTAATCCGGCCCTGCAAACAGGGGAGGCATATTAGTAGAAATATAAAGCTTTAATACACATCCCTCCTAATATGAATAGCCAAAATGCGGTGACTTTCTGGGCATGCTACAAAAGACACTGATAGGGTTTCTGGAGAAGGCAGAGGATGTGCTTCCTAGATGATGAAGGGGGTAGGTGCCAGTTGACCAATTGATTTCCATGCTGCTGAGATTTAATTTCATTTCATTTACTATATGATTAATTATGTCTGAGCACCTAGAGCAGGGGTGGGCAAACTTTTTGGGGCGAGGGCCACATCTGGGTGAGGAAATTGTATGCAGGGCCGGGGCAGGGCGGGTGGAGTGCGGGATGTGGAGGAAGGGGCTCAGGACAAGGGATTGGTGCAGAGAAGGGGTGCAGAGTGTAAGAGGGGGCTCAGGGAAGGGGGTTGGGGTACAGGAGGGGTACGGAGTGCAGGATGGGGCTCAGGGCAGGGAGTTGGGGTGCACGGGGTGCAGGGTGCAGCAGGGAGCTCAGGGCAGGTGGTTGGAATGCACAGGAGTGCAGAAAGGGGCTCAGGGCAGGGAGTTGGGTGCAGGAGGGGTGCGAGGTACAGGCAGAGAGCTTAGGGCAGGAAGTTGGGGGGCAGGGGCAGGAGGGGTTTGAGCTCCAGCCCGGTGCCGCTTACCTAAAGTGGCTCCGGGGTGGCAGTGGCGCACGCCAGGGCAGGCTCCCTGCATGCCTGCCCTGTCCCCACGCCACTCCAGGAAGTGCTGCGGCCCCTGGGTGGGGGCAGAGGGCTCTGCGTGCGCACATGGAGCCCTTTGCCTCCCGGCCCGGGGGCTGCTTCTGAGAGCAGCGCCGGGCCCGCAGCACCACCAGGGGTAATCCCGTGGGCCGGATCCAAAGCCCTGAAGGGCCGGATCCGGCCCACGGGCCATAGTTTGCCCATCCCTGACCTAGAGCTTTGGAGGCATCTTCATTATTTTAAGTCTAAATAAATATATGAGCATAATTATACCAGTATGACCGGAAAAATCTCCCATGTAGAGAAGCCCTTAGTCTCTCTATGCCTCAGTTCTCCATCTTTAAAATGGGGATGATAGTACTTTCCTACCTCACGGGAGTGTTGTGAAGTTCTCAGATACTACAGTAATGCAAATCATCTACATATCTGAGAAACCAGTGACATTGGTGGGGGAGAGGATGGAGAGCGACACATTTTAATGAGAGTAAACACATTTTACTGGCATGATTAAAATTCCCCCAAAAGTGTTTAAAATAATTGGTCTCTCCATTCCACTTTCGTGCATGGTTATTGCCACTGAATAAATCCTATTTTTGAGAATAAACATTTGCAGCGCTTTTCTTTTCTTCCTGCAGTCCAAAACCAGGCTAGAGAAACAATAGCTAAATCTGAGAAAAGTTAGGTCTGCAATATGCTTCTGGCTTTCCGCCATACAGTTCCCTTTAAGTCAAACTAGCTGATTAGTTCTGAGATGCCCATCTCTGTATAATCTCTTTTCCCACTGCCATCAACAAAGGGAATTGCTTTTGTGAGTGCTTGAACCAGAACACCGCTTCTGGGACTTTATCATGCACTCTCCAAGTGCAAAATAGTCAACATAATAGTGCAATATGACAAGAGGTTGAGTCACAGTGCTAAGACAACTTGCACACTTTGCATTTTTCTTATTAGAGACCCAGTGAGTGATTCTGGGGAGGGGGCAGGGGAGGAAAGTCAGACCATTCAAACCAAACCTCAAAAGCCTTGGTGTTTTCATAGTTCTGTCAAGATACTATTTTAGAGACCTTTGATGATTTGTAGCATTTGCTTAAGCATTGTAATAAATTTAATGCTTTAATAACACTGCGTGGCCTGTAAAAGCTATTGCAGTGCAGAGGATCACAAAATGCATGGAGCTTGCTTGGCTGCAAAGTTTAGATAAACCTTGGAGTTGACTCAGAACAAAACTCCTTTGCAGTTTGTCCTTGGACAAGCCTTTCTTCCCCAAAATCACAGTGACAAAGGACAACTGATTCTATGTGCTTCTTTTCATTTCCTCAGCAGTATGAATCTGGTAATGTGGTAAATTATGAATGTTTTGAACAAGCATTCCACTTTACAACTCTGTGAATGGATATTTTTTTGGCATTTCACACTTACAATTTAGGGCCAGATCTTAAAGGAATTTAGGCATGTAAAGAAGCAGAGAGGCATGTAATGGAATTTGGAAAACCCCATTGGGCACCAAACTCCCATGGGATTTAGGCATCTATTTGCCTTTTTAGGTGTGTAAATTCCTTTAAAGATCTGGCCTTTAGTGCTTAGTAGGTCAGACTAGGGTAACTTAGAGCTGAAGCCACATTCATCTCTGATGTAACTCCACTGGGCCAAATTCTGTGATAACCTGATTATTCTTCAGTGGGATTGTATGCAGACTAGTGCAAAAATCATGTAACTCGCATGAGATTGGCATTGAGTGATTGTGTAAGACCTGTCATGGACACACATAAGAGAGCAATGTAGCAAGCAAGTAATTAACACTAGAGTGTAAGATAAGCTGGCTGGGTGGTGGAAGGCTGCTATATTTTATACCCAGCTGTTAGTTCATCTTCCTGCTGCTCCAACCTTTTCCTCCGCTTTAGTGTGGACAGTAAAAACAGTTATTTTTTTATGTTGAACTTGACCACTTACACTAGTTTTCTGACCATCTTATCAGCTACTTTGTACCAGCAATAATATCACTACTAAATCTGGCCCGTCAACCTTCAGCTACTGGTGCAACAGTGCTGATTTCTGGAAAAGATTAGACAGCATAGCTGCATAGAATAGTACATTTTCCAGATACATTCAAGATAACTTCCATTTTCTTTTGTAAACCTCCCTCATGGAGAAGAAGTGGACCAGACCCCGATCTCATCAACACCAGCATAACTGAGAACAGAAGTGCCTGGGAGTATGTTTACATTGCAGGTGTAGCGTGTAGGGGGTTTCCCAGTGCAAGTAGACACACGAGTTAGAGCACTAAAAATAGTAGTGTGGCTGTGCAGCAAGGGTGGCTGCTTGGACTGACCACCTAAGTACATCCCCAGGGGTCGGGCAGGTTTGCCAGCCATGCTCCATGGTCACACTGCCATTGCAGAGCTAGCATATGTCTGTCTCCCATGCTGTAAGTACGCTTGCAGCTACAGTGAAGACATATCCTGTGTTAAGTCTTTTACAGCCCCCTTTTGCTGGCACAGTTACATACCAGGGTTGAAGCAAAAACAGAGTCCTTCACAATTAACAAAACAACAGGAAAATCCCAATTTCCTAATGGCTGGATTGTGGTGTTGCCTGCCACAATCCCAATCTAAACCTTGGTCTACACTTAATGGATTGCCTTAGCTACATAGCTCAGGGCTGTGAGAAATTTCATGCACTGAGCACTGAAGTTAGGTCTACCTAACCTCTGGCATGGACATGGCTAGGTCACTAGAAAAAATTTTACGGATCGGAGTCTAAACCAGAGGAGTTAATCTGTATGAGTAGCCTTTCCATTTTGTTGGTTTTGTTGAAGAAACAATCTAGAGAATTAGTTTTAGAAGTGTTACATCTAGGAAAATATGAATTTCAAAGCAGTATTAGCATCTGGAAATCAAGTCTTAGCTGCAAATTGGAAATGTTATGCCTAGTTGAGAGAACAAACACATATATACTCCCACTGATCTGACAAATACTCTGTCATATTTATCTTCCCATCTAGGCTGAGGGATTTACATACATTATAGAGATGCAGTAGTGTTGGAACCAAAGGTTGCAAGTATTTTCCTTTGTAAAGCCCTACTTTAGTACCTATATCAATTTGCCTCAGAAAATTGGTTTAACCTGAAATTTGCCAGCTGTATTATGAAGGAAAAGTAGAATGTTTTTTTGCCAGATTTAAAGGCTGGAGCTGCTTTGAGTTGCAGGTAACTGAAAAATTACCCTGATTTGAAATTTTGACTTCTGTCTATAGCAGCTCAAAATGTTTTCATTATGACATTTTTCCAACAAAAAAGTTTTTTTCTGAAAAAAAATGTTTTAATTTAAAAAATTCCTTTTTTTAATTTAAAAAATTTGAAAGCAAAATGTATTTTATTTTTGGGGAAACAAATCTCAATTAAAAAATCAGGTTTTAGTTTAACTTTTTAAAAAAAAAATTTTTTGGAAACTGAAGAAGTTGTTTCGGCTTGTTTGTTTTAACAGAAGCTGAAAATCTGTTTAAAAACTGCTTTTGAGAACTGACATTTTTTTATCAATTTTTTTATTTAGTCGGTTTTGATTTGTTTTTGATTTAATAGCTGAAAAAAATGCACTGGAAATTTAAGAAAAAATTCAAAATTTCCTAAGAAACATAATTTGCATTTTTCAGCTAGCTCTGCTGTTGTCTGTTTCCCTAGCTCAAAAATAGCTTTTTACTAGTACTCAGACTTTTCCGTAAATGTGTGTTTGAAGAACACAAACTGTAATTAAGCAAACATGTTAATCATTTTTGTTGTGGATAGTTTGGGGCCAGTTCCTGCTGTCAATGAGATTTTGGGGCCCATTTGTGATCCCATTGATGTAAATGGAGGGTTTCTGCTATTGACTTCAGTAGGAGCAGGATTTGGTGCTATGTGCATGAGACACCATTTTGCCATCTGTTGACTGGTAGAGCACAAGGATCTTTGTATAACCAACATGTTAGGTCCTGATCTGTAAACACTGAAGTGCATGCTTCATTTTAGTCACTTGAGCAGTCCCATAGATTTCAATGGGCTGACTTGCCTGAGTGATGTTAGGCACATAAGTAGGGCCCAGCTTCTGCACAGACTTACACACACGCTTCACGTTACACACTGTGGGCAGTCTCATTTAAATCCCTGGGACTGCTCATGTGAATAAACACAGATGTTCTGCTCAGTGCGTAAAGCTAAGCCTGTAGGTCTGTGCAGCAAATGGGAGAGGCCTGTGTCTGTAGAGCTCTGCAGGCCCAGCTCCGCAGGTGTGTCTGACTCATTCAGAAGACGGGGCTGCCTTGCCATAGTTAAGCCTCTCATTATAGAGCCAGCGCCTCACATGGTGTAAATCAGCTTAGCCTCACTGCAATCAATGGAGCTGTACCAATTCATGCCCACTGAAGATCTGGCCCTTTAAGTTGCACCTGATCCCTTTGTAGCTCAGAGAGGGAGAACTCCTTATGGTTTGGGCTTTCTTTGGAACACGGTCTGAAACTTGTGAACAAACAGCCCCAAAAACTCTTTCAAGAATCACCCCATTTTGGAAATACTTGCAAAGTGTCTAATCTGTCCTTGCATCCTTTTGTCAGGCCAATAAAACCATATTACGTCACCAAATTCAAAACATAAACTGATTTTACTGACTAGCCCCAGGCAGTCTCCTTGTGGTTTTCTAACCCTTGTACAGTACAGTGCTTGATAAACACTGATTAGATAGCTAGACCAAAAGATTAGATTCGATTTTCACACTGGCTCATGCAACAGGCAGTTTTCAAGAACAGGAGTTATAATATATAGTTTTTAATTGCCGTCATTTGAACACTAGTCACAGCTATCTAATAATCAAAATTAGTGCTAAAAATAAAAAGCCAATAGTCTATCACAGCCCCAGATAGCAGTGCACTCAATTGACCGATGAAATGGTACAAAGGGAAAGTTTTGCACTCTTATCAACAGATCCTTCCAATGACCAAAGCAAAGATATTACTATGACACGTTATTTGTAGACAATGCATAAATAATTATATCTAGTGTCCATACAGAGCTTTTCATTAGTAGCTCTCAAAGTGCTTTATAAAGGGGGTCAGTATTTACTTTCTACAGCTTCAAAGCTGTGAGAGGAATATGGGCATAGCTTTTATTTATGGCTTGGCCAGTACTGCTTGTGTCTTTAATTTTGTAATATGGTGATTCCTCCAACCCTCTTATTTAATTTTTTTAAACCATCCCTTCATTTACCTTCTAAACAGAAAAAAATATATAAATAAAGCAAACTTCAGAAATTCCCAACATAAAATTTAAAAAATAATCTTTTGTTTGTAAAATAAGGTTGCTAAATGACAGTAATGTACTTACCTGTTGCAATCATTTGCAAAACCCAAGCACTTAAAATGCCAGTGAATGAGTAATTAAGGAACTTCACAAATCTCACCTGACTATGCAACAAACAAACTCATAATTCAGATCAGATACAAACAAATGTATATTGTAGTACAGCAAAATAACCTTAACTCTGTCCCCAAATAAATGGTATTCTTTCCTCAGTAATTTCAAAATGCAAACAGAGCACAAAGCCCTCCTGGGGGCAGAGGAAAGCAAACACACACATAAAAAATTATGAGCTAGATCTGCAGCTTGTATAAATAGATGTTTCTCTATTGAAGTCAGTGGAGTGCAACTGACTTACACCAGCTGAGGATCTGTCCCTCTATAGCTATACATTAATGATACATATTAATCACCTTTAAATGGAAATCATACATGCATGCATCATTTTAATATAAATTGACACTGTTATATCTTTTCCTATTAAATTAAATTCACTACATTATTCTCAAGGAAGAGTAATTGTAACTACCTTACCGGAAAATTCCACTGTCAATTTACAAATCTGATAATAATTAAGACTGCTGTGATTAAAGATGTATTTCTCTGTACTTGATACGAAGAATGTGTTTGTTCATCAAATAGGCAACATAAAACTTATGACATCCTTAATTACCCATTTAATTGCTTTTAAGCATTGGGATGTTGTAAATGGTGCCATAGGTAAGTATGCTGTCCTCACCTAGTTTAAAATCAAAACAATAGAGGTTGCTAAGATTTTCTTTGCTTTGGCATTAAAAATTTTATTTCTACTGTCATAGCTTCGCCAATACCTCTTTAATGTGTACCACTATGAAGGCATGACAGGATGTGTTTTACAGGTTAAATAATAACATGCCTCGGGTTCGTTGTGGTTGTCTGAATGCCTGCAACCACTTGACACATTAATGGACCAGTAAAACAAGCCCTGGACTGTCTTTATGTTCTCCCAGCTATGACTATTAGATGTTTTAAGTTGTTAAGCAAAACATGTTACATTAATTCTCCTGAGGGATTTGCTGCTAGCCTAAGGTGCTATATTGTCAGCCCTATGGAGAATGCCCTCTATTAACCCACACAAGAACAGGTACAGCCGGGCACCAGCAACATAAGCCTCCCTCCACCTCTTTGCCCAGCATACCTCAACCTTAACCTCGCAGGGACTGGTTCTAGGAGTGAGAGGTTAGGTCACTCACCATCATATTCAAGCCAGACCATCCTTGTAGATGAGACAAGGTGGGTGAGGGAATATCTTTTATTGGATCAACTTCTGCTGTTGAAAGAGACAAGCTTTCAAGCTTGCACAGTGCTCTTCTTCAGGTCCTGAAGACGAGCTCTGTGCAAGTTCGGAAGCTTGTCTCACTCACCAACAGGAGCTGGTCCAATAAAAGATATTCCCTCACCCACATTCTCTAATATCCAGGGACCAACACAGCTACAACAACACTGCATACAAAGTTGTTGTAGGTGGCAGGCACATCTGCTCCAGACAGCTGCACCCACTACTGCTTCCCAGTTGGCTGAGCCATTTTTGGTACTGAGGTTCTGTGAGAGAATGGTAAGGGCTAGATGGTGAAGATGTGTGTGTGAGAGAGTGTACACATAAGAGGGTACAAAGGGCCCCTCTCTTTCTGCACATGGGGTGGGCAACTCTGCCGCCATGCTATGCTCGGTGCACAAGGACCAAGGTTGCCTAGTATTGTTAACTGTGCTAGAAAACCCAAGGTGGCAGGATGGTGCTGAGGGGTAGGACGTTGCTCCCTTCCCTCCCCCCGCCACACACACACTCTCCTCCCAGCGCTTCTGGGATTTCTGCTGGTATGCTGCACCTCCCTCTGTCTCCCATGCAGGCTGTGTCTGGAAACCCTAGCACAGAGCTTAAAACCAGAGGCCAAAATGATTCCAAATTAGTTTATTCTAACAGAAGCTCAGCTCTGCACACCCAGCAGGGAAGTGCAGCTGGACCCAGATGCTGAGAGATGCAATTCAGCCATCTGGCCACAGTGCTCAACTGGCTCAGAAAACTTTCTACCTGAATACATCCCCTGGCAAGGTGGCCTCCTTCACCAGAGGTGTAACATCCCTGATTTAGTACACCTCTACCCTGATATAACGCTGTCCTTGGGAGCCAAAAAATCTTATCGCGTTATAGGTGAAACCGCGTTATATCGAACTTGCTTTGATCCACCGGAGTGTGCGCCCCCCCCCCAGAGCACTGCTTTACCTCGTTATATTCAAATTCGTGTTATATCGGGTGGCGTTATATCGAGGTAGCGGTGTGTGCCTAAAGGCTGGAGAGATTCCAGCAGGGGATTCCGTCCTCAAAGCTGGGGAAGAGGATATTAATTAGGGGTATTTGGATATCTGTTCTAGAAAGGAGACGCTCATCAAGGTACATATTGCTGGAAATTTCACTCATTGCTTTTGTAAGTGGCTTAAATCTGAGTGTGACCAAAAGGCTCCAGCAGTCAAACAAAGCATGGACAGTCAGCTTCCGAAGAGATAATGGTTAATTTAAGTGCCCATGGGATGCATAGAAAACCTGGATCGAATTTTTACTTCTTCATTTGCTCAGAACTGTGGATCCACTTATTAGCAAGCAATAATTCTAGAATAGAAAAACAAACATGGCTCCAAACCCTATAAAAATTAAAATGTCCCAAATGAATAAGCTGTTAAAGAATGTTTAGGATAATATTATGTAAAGGCTGATGTCTGTTATTACCTCAGCATTTGCCCCATAGCCTGTCCTCATGCTGATCATCGTAACAGCCTTCATGGCTTTGGGTCAGGAGGAGCTGCCATGCCTGTCAAAAGACATTTCATAATGAATTTGCCATGGGCATTTGACTGATGTGTCAGAAGTGCCCAAAGAAGTATGAAGGAGGTGACACTTTTGCCATGACAGAACAAAGTGCGGATAATGAATATTGCAAATGTGTGAAGGGGCAGCTGTGGAAATGCTTTTCCTTCTGACACTGAGTCTACATTGTTAAAAAAACAAAGCAGCCAATCAGTGCTTTTGCTGCCATGCTGTGCTTTTCATTTTCGTCCGGCCTAACATTCTTCCAACACCTTCTGTTGAATTTGCTTAGGCCCCGTCTACACTGGCAAGTTTGTGCACAGTAAAGCAGCTTTGAACGCTGTAACTCCCGAGGTGTACACACTGCCAAGCCACTTGGTGCGCAGAAACTGCGCAGATGCAGCGCTCTAAAAAAACCACCCCGACGAGAGGCATAGAGCTTTCTGCACCGGGGCTACAGCGCCGCGGTGCCAGTGTAGACACTCTGGTCGATGACAGTGCTGTGATTGGCCTCCAAGAGGTGTCCCACAATGCCTGTTCTCATCTCTCTGGCCATCGGTTTGAACTCTACTGCCCTGCCCTCAGGTGACCAACCATCAGCCTCACCCCGTAAATTCCTTTGGAAATTTAAAAGTCCCCTTCCTGTTTGCTTGATGATGTGTGCAGTGGTCTCAGTGCATCTATCCAGGTGGCCATGCCTGCTCCATGCACCAGGCGATCCCCAGCTTGGAGCAATGTCAAGCTGCTGGATCTCATCAGCATTTGGGGAGAGGAAGCAGTGCAGTCCCAGCTGTGATCCAGCCATAGCAATTATGATACCTACGGACAGATTTCTAGATGCATGATAGAAAAGGGCCATGACCGGGCAGAGCTGTCCCTAGCTATTTTGGGGCCCAACGCAGCCCCCCATGGGGGGGTAGGGGGCACCAGGTTTCCGGGGCAGGGGCCGGCCCCAGGCCTCCATGGGGTGGAGGGGGCTGGCTTGGGGAGCAGGGGGGAACCACCCTCCAGTACTCACTGGCGGCGTGGCTGGGGCCGTGCTGCTGCACTTCTCACCGCCAGTGAGTGCAGGCCCAGCCCTGCTGCACTCCTCAGGGGAGTGGGGGTGGGGCTGGGGTGGAGCAGGGGCGGGAAGAGGCAGGGCTGTGGCAGGGAAGGGGTGGGGGCAGGAAGAGGCGGAACGGGGCGGAGCAGGGGCGGGGGCTTTGGGGAAGGGGTGGAGTGGGGCTGGGGCTGGGGCGGAGGCGGAGCAGGCGTAGGGGATGGAGCAGCACACAGCTGCACAGGGCACCAGGAAATCTGGTGCCCCAAATTTCCTGGTGCCCTACGCAGCTGCGTACTTTGCGTATGGGTAAGGATGGCCCTGTGACCGGGACACACTGCAGTGCAGGATCTAAGTGAAGGAGCTGCAGAACATCTACCACAAGGCACACTGCTGCTCCAGTGCCGCGCCCACGAGCTGGTGGTTCTAAAAAGAGCTGGACGCGATACTCAGTGGTGACCCCACCTCCACCGCGAAGTCCCCTGTGCATACTTCGTTGGCTCACGTGCCAGTTGAGAGTGGACCGAGCCAGGAGGAGGCAATCTTGGATGAAGATGGGGAGAGGGAACCAGAGGCAGAGGATGCATGCTGTCAGGAGCTCTTTTCTATCCCAGAGGAGCCTAGCTAGTCACAGGAGTCGGATCTTGGCAAAGCGCAAACAGGATAGGAGGCCCCAGCAAGTGGATCTGATTTTGGGAATTGCTGAAGTGAGTTGTTGAGGGCAGGAGGGTTGCAGAAAGCAGGTTTGTCTCCCACCTCATGCCTAGTTTGAGCAGCAGAGCAGGCTGTTGATAGATTCCCTCACTTCACGGGAATCTCCCTCAGAGATCTCCAGGAAACTCTCATGGAGATACTGCGCAATCCGCTCCTGCAGATTCCTCGGAAACAGAGCTGCTTTGTTTCTTGCCCCATTAACGGTAACTTTCCTGCGCCACTGTGCCGTCATGCGGGGGCGGGGGGGGGGGAGTGGAGAAGACACAATTGCTGCACACAGGCTAGCCACATAGGGGCCAGGTCGAAAGCCGCAGACTTGGAGAAGACCCTCCCTCGATTCCCTGCTCACCCTCAGCAGCAAGAGATCTTCCATAATGATCACCTCCTGTGGAAAGTGTGGGGACAGGAATGATTATCTGCCCCCCCCTACAGTGCTGGCTCTCCCCAAGTGCCCAAGAGCCACGTGCCCAGTGTACAGCAGGGTCCGGGAACAGTGATTTACCCTGTCCTTGCGGCTACTCACCATTTTGGGGGTCTTGGGGCTCATGTGTGCTTGCCTGGGGTCAGCCAGTTAGTGACAGGTGTGTGAGTACTGGCTATGTTTTATAGCACTGAAACAGTGTTGTTTGTGTTGTAAACAATACTGCTTCTGTAAAATGTTGCAGTTAAACTTCACAGAGATGACCTTGGGAGCACAGCCTCCCTCTTTGTTATCGGTGGCAGAATGGCTTCGCAGAATTAGAAAGCTTCCAAGAAAAACTAAGGAGGACTTCATGTGTGAGGTTATGATGCACTACACCGCCAAGAAAAAGGAACTGAAGGATGGCAGGACAGCAAGAAGAGAGACCGAAAGGAGAACACAGCACACCAGAAAGAAGCCACAGAGTGGCTCTTAACAGTTATGGAGCGCCAAGCAGACACTCTCCAGGCGATACTAGCTCTTCAAACCAAGCACCTCCTGGCTCCACTCTCTACCCACGGTATTCCACTCCTCCCTCCTCACAGTCTAGCAGTGTGGACTTCCAGTACCCACCGCACTCAACACCCATCCCTCTGCAGTTTGGCCCTTCTGAAGTACAGCAACTGCTGCATCATGCTCCAAAGGAGAAGGCTGGGTATGATCCCTGGACATACACAAATCTGTAGCCATCCCAGGACCCTCCTCCTCTTGAGACCTTCCATTCCCCCATTCCTTCCATTCTCCCATCCTCCTCCCTGCTGATGAAATTTTTCGTTTGACTCCCTCCTCTGGTTGTTGTCTTTCAATAAATGAATTGTGTTTGTTTGAAAGCAATCTTTATTCTATTAAGTAAAAGCAAAAAGAGCACCACAAAGCAACATACAATTATGTTAAGGCCCCTTCTTGCATCATGTGCACCAATCACCTCCTAGCATTACAAACACTGCAATCCCCGAACATAGCAACAAATATTAGTAGCTTTCAGCTTTAAATTATTGCCTCAAAGCATCCCTGATCCTTATGACCCCGCTCTGTGCCCCTCTAATAGCTCTGGTCTCCGGCTGTTCAAACTCAGCCTCCAGGGGCTGAGCATCTGCAGTCCAGTCCCGAGTGAAGTTTTCACCCTTTCCTTCACAAATATTATGGAGCATACAGCACATGGCTATAAGTATAGGAATATTGTCATCAGCCATGTCCAGCTTCCATACAGACATTGCCACTGGGCTTTTAAACGGCCGAATGCACACTCCACAGTCATTCTGCACTTGCTCAGCCTGTTGTTGAACAGCTCCTTGCTGCTGTCAAGTTGCCTCGTGTATGGCTTCATGAGCCATGGCATTAAGGGATAGGGAGGGTCTACCAGGATCACAATGGGCATTTCGACTTCCCCTACGGTGATCTTCTGGGCTGGGAAGAAAGTCCCTGGTTGCAGCTTCTTGAATGGGCCAGTGTTCCAAAAGATGCGTGCGTCATGCACAGTTCTGTACCAGCCTGCGTTAATGTCCGTGAAATGCCCACGGTGATGCACAAGCAACTGGAGAACCATTGAGAAATACTCCTTGCGATTAATGTACTTGGTGGGTAGGTGGTCTGGTGCCAGAATAGGAATGTGCGTGCCATCTATCACCCCTCCGCATTTAGGGAAGGCCATTTGTGCAAAGCCATCCACAATGTCACACACGTTGCTCAGAGTCACGGTCTTTCAGAGCAGGATGCGATTAATGGCCCTGCACACTTCCATCAACATGACTCCAACGGTCAACTTTCCCACTCCAAACTGGTTAGTGACTGTTCGGTAGCAGTCTAGAGTAGCCAGCTTCCACAGTGCAATCGCCACTTCAGTCGCTCCTCCAGCGACAGGGCAGCTCTCATTCTCCTGTCCTTGCGCCGCAGGGCTGGTGCGAGCTCATCACACAGTCCCATGAATGTGGCTTTCCTCATCTGAAAGTTCTGCAGCCACTGCTCATCATCATAGACGTGCATGACAATGTGATCCCACCACTCAGTGCTTGTTTCCCGAGCCCAAAAGCAGCGTTCCACTGTGGTCAGCACCACCGTGAATGCCACAAGCAATCTTGTGTCGTAGCTACTACGTGTGGTGAGATCAATGTCACATTCCTCTTGCCTTTGTAGTTTAAGGAATAACTCCACTGCCACTCGTGACATGTTGGTCAGTGCGAGCTGCACGCTGGTCAACAGCTTGGGATCCATTCCTGCAGCCAGAAAGAGGCAGGGCAGGGCGCGCAGTACACAAACGATTGAAAGATGGTGCCAAATGCAGATGGAAGCACAGGGATTGCTGGGATGAGAAGCAATGCATCACGGGCATTGCAACAGGACCCAGGATGCCCCACGACCCCTTCCGCCTTCCCACAAGTCTTAGCGGCAAAAGAGAAAGAGCTGCCCAGAGTGCACCACTCTGAATAGCACCACAAGTGCCTCAGGTGTGAAAACGCTATTGCGCAGGCAGCTGTCAGTGTAAACACACAACAGCGGTTTTCCTTCAGCACTCTCTGAGCAGCGCTGTAACTGCTGGCGCTGTAACGCCAGTGTAGACGTGCCCTTAGTCTGCAAGCATTAAATCTATAGTGCCCCTTCACCAAAGTCTAGCAAATGCCAGCCATTGGTTCAGCAATGTGTATGAGACCTCTGGGGCAAACTGGATTTTATTCCCTGCATCCTGCCCCCTGCCATCCCTTGTTCCTCCATAGGGAAATCCCCCTTTGCCTAATGTGTCAGCAAGACCGTATTTCAGTGTCAATGCCCCAAAAGAAATTCTCTCTCAATTAGGAGTGTCAAATTTTGTTCCTTACCTGTAAATGGTGGTTCTGGGAGAAGCACCCTGGTCCAATGCTGAGGGGATGCTCTTTTATCCTCCCAGGTAGACAAGGTGATTTCGAAGATAAGCTGAGTGCAGTATTCTGGAGCATCTTGTAAAAAATCCAATTTACAGGTAAGCAAAAAACATTTCTTTTTCTTCTGAAGCTCCCCCAGTCCGGAAATGAAGTACTCAATCTAATTCCAGAAGGGAATCTACCTAGTTCATGGGAGTCCTGTGACGAACAGTTGATAAATTTAGTTGTGCCTGTCTTAAACCACAACACTCAGAACCCCATCACTTGAGAGCCATATCTGAGGAAGTAGTATCATGAACAGGTATGGACTGGATGCCAGATGGTCTAGCAGATTTCCAGTGCTGAGACAGTAACTTGGAACTCTGGCTGCCAAGGACTGAGGTGAGAGGGAGAGAATAATGGACAAGAGTGCCCTGACAATGATGGCTGGGGAGACAGACTGTAATTTTTCTAATTTTATTTTGTTTGTTTGTTTTCCTAAAAGGAAAATTATCCCTTCTTTGATCCAAGCAATTAGTCAAAATTCAGGGTCTAGTGGGTTGGTTCCATATGGAATAAGAAATTGATGTTGGAGGCAGGCATTTCTGTAATGGAATCCTATTTATTTATAAAGAATGTACAAAATCAAGTAATTTGCTACTCAAGTCTTGCCATATACCTGGGCTTTGGGTGATGCCTCCTATTCTTTCAGCTCTCTGGTGCCATAAAGGAGCTTAATGGTTTCTTACAACTGTCTTAAATGAAAGGCAGCAGTTACACCTACCAGCATCAATAGGGTTTCACCCAATCTGTAACAGTAACAAGCCATCCTGGTAATGAGGTGACAATGCTTTGAAGGTTACAATATCTTTACACCAGGGTAAGGTCTTTGCCAGGTGTTTGGTGAATTTTTAGAGTCACCCATCACCCAATGTGTGATGTTCCTAATTCCAAGCAGGCTACACTTCAAAAATCAAGCATCCCTACTTCTAAGGGGTGAGGATATGAAAAGTGTTTTGACCTGGTCTCAGTAAGACCAGGGGAAGCAACCATGGGCTAGCCTACACTGGCAACAATAAAGTGCTGCCATGGCAGCACCTTAACGTGCCTTGTGTGCTCGCAGCGCAACGCTGGCTCTCCTAGCGCTCTAAAAAAACCTGCCTCCACGAGGGGCATGGCCTCCAGCTCTGGTGCACTGTCTACACTGGTGCTTTCCAGCGCTGTAAATTGCTGCGCTCAGGGGAGTGTTTTTTCACACTGCTGAGCGAGAAAGTTTCAGAGCTGTAAATTGCCAGTGTAGACAAGCCCCGTGTATGGACTTGCTGGACCAAGGTGGTGTGTTTTTTTAAAGATGTCACATGGCAATAAAAGGTGATAAAATCCATAGATCACATGTATAGAATTTGGAGGGTGCAGAACTGACTTTGAGGAACATAAAAGGGGAGGGAAGGATGAAATTGACCTTGTAATTGGAGTGGGTCAGACAATGTCTATCACAGGGGTCGGCAACCCTTCGGAAGTGGTGTGCCGAGTCTTCATTTATTCACTCTAATTTAAGGTTTTGCGTGCCAGTAATACATTTTAACATTTTTAGACGGTCTCTTTCTATAAGTTTATAATATATAACTAAACTATTGTTGTATGTAAAGTCAATAAGGGTTTTAAAAATGTTTAAGAAGCTTCATTTAAAATTAAATTAAAATGCAGAACCCCCCAGACCGGTGACCAGAACCTGGGCAGTGTGAGTGCCACTGAAAATCAGCTCGCGTGCCGCTTCGGCACCCGTGCCATAGGTTGCCTACCCCGATCTATCAAAAACTAAATTTTGCTAATGTTTTCTCCCCTTTTTCTTAGCAGCAATGCTCATAAAGGACACTTTGCTTTAGTCCCCAATCCTGCAAATGCTTACCTACATACATCAATCCATGATCAAAGTATTATCATACAGAACCAAAAGCTGTAGGGTTTTTTACTTGTTTGTTTTTCCTGGGAAATATCAAGAATGTCTATTTCATCTTCACTTTTGTTTGTGCTGGAGGACTCTATGGAGGATTCAGAAAGGCATGGTGGCAGCTTTTGCACTTATCATTGAATGGCTAGTGGTACTGGATTCTCTCCCAAGTTTTTTATTCAAACAGCTGTTACCAAAATTAAATAAAGAGCAAAGAATTTAAATGAGGAGATTTCAGAAGTTTAATCTAGTTAGTTTATCAAAGAGAAGGCTAAGAGATGTTTTGATCAGTCTATAACAGGGGTTGGCAATCTCTGGCACATGGCTTGCCAGGGTAAGCACCCTGGCGGGCCAGGCCAGTTTGTTTACCTGCCGTGTCCGCAGGTTCAGCCGCTCCAGGCAATGGGGGCTGCGGGAAGTGGTGCAGGCCGAGGGATGTTCTGGCCGTGGCTTCCCACCGCCCCCATTGGCCTGGAGCAGCAAACGGAAGCCATGATCGGCTGAACCTGTGGACGTGGCAGGTAAACAAACTGGCCCGGCCTGCCAGGGTGCTTACCCTTGTGAGCCGCGTGCCAGAGGTTGCTGACCCCTGGTCTATAAGTATCTACACAGGGAAAAGATTTCTGCCAGTGGGCTTTTTAATCTTTCAGACAAGGCAAAAAGTTGACTGGCTGGAAGTTGAAGCTAGTAAACCTCAAACTGAAAATAAGGTGCACATTTTTAAGAGTGAATGTAATTAACCATTGAAACAACTTACCAAGGGACATGATGGACCCTCTATCACTTGAAGTCTTTAAATCAAGATTGGATATCTTTCTAAAAGGTATGCTTTAGCCCAAATAGACGTTATGGGCTGAATGCAAGAATTAGTGGGAGAAATTTTGTGTTATACAGGAGGTCAGATTAGATGATCGGACTGGGCCATTCTGGCCTTAAAATCAGCGAATAAACAAACAATCTTACTAAAAGAGTCACTTCCCCATATAATTAATGAGATTCCACTTAGTATTTATTGTCGTGCATTTACTAATTCACCATTTGCCTGTACAGTAAATGATGGACAAGACCACAATTGCAAATACAAGAAACAAGTTGGGGAAAGCACAAAACTCCTGCCCCACCTAGGCCTTCTGTGTACATCAGAAAGCAGCAAAGATAGGCACAAGCCCTTGTTGCTACCCCCAGCCCTTTACAGATCACTTTTAAATAGAGAGAGAATACAGAATCTCCATCAGACAGTAGCTCCTGCTTCTGTAATCTTTGATTTGGCTTACTTCCATAACATGAGTTTGGTTCTTTAAGGTTTTTTCCCTTGTATGCTGCTAGTGCCACTTTGTTGCATTGTTCCTTATTGAGTAGTTGGGCATTTTTCTACTGAAAAAAAAATCAATACATATTTAATTCAAAAATACAGGAGGTGTTGAGTAAAATTTATGGCTAGTAAAGGTAAAAGGCCTTGCTGTGCTTTCAGGCTTTCTAAATATGAGTCAGTGTGGGGAAAAGGTCCCTTTTGGGCAAACACAACAAAGGAAATTGGGGACCTTATACTTTAAACACAGTATTAAAATACAGGAACCTTGGTTAATCCACCATTAAGGTTGAGCATTTAAATGCACAAAAGTCAGAGGAAGGAAGGTTCCTATGGCAACATTATCTGTGAATTATTGCATATAGTATTATTGATTATGCAATTATATTTATGCAGTGATATATATTTGCAGCGTGACCAAGTTACTGAAGACAGCTGTTTCTTTTAATGGAAGATGCTTTTATGTACCTTTAAAGCATGAATAATGTAATTTACTTCATCAGCAAATGCTGAAATTTGAGAAAAACATAGCATTTATGAAAGTCATAAGACCAGTTATGTATAGTCTTTTCCATGGCCAGGTGATAACTAGGTGCTATCCCAGGCCCTACATTTACAATAAAACTGTCTCTCACCTACCCCTACTGTGATGGGATGTACAAACCCCACACTGGGCAACAAAGGGTTAAGGGATTATTTTGGGCTCAGCCAGCCCTGCCCTGCCACACCTGCAGCAAATGCTCCATCTGATGGAGGAATTAAAAGGCAGGGAATTAGCTCATTTGGGTGGTAGATCTGCAGGCGAGCAGACCTGTAGGCTATAGCTCTAGCAGAGGGAAGCCTAAGACTCTGATACAGCTGCCCAAAGAGGCCCTCCCTGAGGGAAGGGCGGACCCACACTGCAGACTACCAGAGAGGGAAGTATCCAGTGGGATCTGGGACATTGGTAACCCCCTCTTACCTATTGTGGTTTGGGTTCCCCATCAGGGAAAAGCCTTGGACTAAGCTGACCCAGGGGATGGGGGTAGGTGAATGAAAGGAAGAGGTCAAAGGAGGACAGCCTTAAGCAGTCTTGGTTGCCAGACTACTGGTAGCCCAAAGCATAGGTGCCAATTTCTGCTGGTGGGTGCTTGACACCCCACCCTCCCGGCCCTGCCCTGACTCCACCCCCTGCCTCGCCCCTGCCCCCATTCCAACCCCTTCCCCAAAGTCTCTTCCCCCTCCCTGCCCCCATTCCAACCCCTTCCCCAAATCCCTGCCCTGGCCCTGCTTCCTCCCCTGAGTGTGCCATGTTCACGCTCCTCCCCCCTCCCTCCCAGAGCTTGTTATGCCATGAAACAGCTGTTTTGTGGCAGCAAGCGCTGGGAGTTAGGCAGAGAAGCGGAGATGTGGTGCGCTTAGGGGAGGAGGTGGAGGTGAGGTTGGGCGAGGAGGGGAGCTTGGCTGACGGGGGTGCAGAGCATCCACCAATTTTTCCTGGGGGTGCTCCAGCCCCAGAGCACCCACAGGATTGGTGCCTATGGCCCAAAGGGCCCCGGGTCAAAGCCTAGTGGAGTCAGGGGAGGGGGCTTCCCTCCTCACAACCCCCTTGGCAGTCAGGAGCTGCAGCTGTGACCACACACCCCGAGTGAGGACCCTTACACCTACCTCCCTGTCAGTAATCTCCTGGAGAAATAATCTCCAGATTGTCTACTGACCCTTCAGTGCCCCAGATCCATGCCCCAGCCATCTGCTCCCTATTCCATTTGTAACTAGGGCTGTCAAGTGATTAAAAAAATTAATTCTGATTAATCATGCCATTAATCATGCTGTTAAACAATCAAAGAATACCATTTATTTAAACATTTTTGGATCTTTTTCACATTTTCAAATATATTGATTTCAATTACAACACAGAATACAAAGTGTACAGTGCTCACTTTATATTTATTTTTATTACAAATATTTGCACTGTAAAAAAAAATTTTCAAATCAAATCAAGTGTGATCTCTATCATGAAAGTTGAATTTACAAATGTAGAATTATGTACAAAAAACTCTGCATTCAAAAATAATACAATGTAAAATTTTAGAGTGTACAAGTCCATTCAGTCCTACTTCTTGTTCAGCCAATGACACAGACAAACAAGTTTGTTTACATTTGCAGAAGATAATGCTGCTCACTTCTTGTTTACAATGTCACCTGAAAGTGAGACCAAGCATTTGAGTGACACTGTTGTAGCCAGCATTGCAAGTTATTTACATACTAGATGTGCTAAAGTTGGGGTCCACAATGGGCGCCTGCCGGGGCATCTAAGTGTGCCCGTGTACTGGCCGGCGGACGAGCATCCACTGAAATGCCGCCGACAAGCTGCCTCATCCAGAGGCATCGCCGCCAAAATGCTGCTGATTTTTGGCGGTATTTCAGCGGCGACGCCTCTGGATGAGGCTGCTTCTCAGCAGCATTTCAAAGGTGACACCTATTGACATTGCTGCTTGTCGGCGGAATTTCGGCAGATGCTTGTCTGCCACCATGGTCCTCCGTGGCTCGTTGTCTGGCACCCGCCAGACAAAAAAGGTTGGGGACCACTGAAAGATTCATATATGCCCTGATGCTTCAGCCACCATTCCAAAGGACATGTGTCCATGCTGATGACGGGTTCTGCTCAATACAATCCAAAGCAGTGCAGACCAATGCATGTTCATTTTCATCATCTGAGTGAGATGCCACCAGCAGAAGGTTGGGTGTTGTTGTCAAGTATCAGAGGGGTAGCCATGTTAGTCTGGATCTGTAAAAGCAGCAAAGAGTGCATGCATCCGACGAAGTGGGTATTCACCCACGAAAGCTCATTGTCCAATACGTCTGTTAGTCTATAAGGTGCCACAGGACTCTTTGCTGCTTTCATGATCAAGAGATTGCACTACAGTACTTATATGAGGTGAATTAACTATTTATTTTGTCATTTTTACAGTGCAAATATTTGTAATAAAAAAATATAAAACGAGCAGTGTACACTTTGTATTGTTTTGTAATTGAAATAAATATATTTGAAAATGTAGAAAAAATCCAAAAATATTTAACACATTTCAGTTGGTATGCTATTCTTTAACAGTGCAATTAATCACGATTAATTTTTTTAAATCGCAATTATTTTTTGAGTTAATCGCATATGAGTTAACTGCGATTAATCAACAGCCCTAATTGTAACCATTCATATTTTTAAAGTATTTTATCTTTGTTTCCAAATGAACGGGCATGAGACTGGGAGAATATGGAAAGGTGTGGCATATGACAGCAGAGCCAGGCAAGTCTGGAGAGCTGGGAAATCATAGTGGCATGTTAGGAAATGGGCTGTGGACTCAGTGGGGAGCCCAGCTTCCCAGCCCCTATCCATCCATTTCCCATTTTATTCAAACCCCACTCTAGTTTTTCGAGGCTCAGGAGAAAGGTTTTGGCCCCGCTCTGTAATTGTGTAGTTAAGTGCTAGTGCTATTTTAGCCAAACCAAAGTCCCAAAGATCAGGAAGTCCAGCAAAAAGGTTCTGATCTGGGTCTCTCTCTATTACAAATGTAAACAAAACATGAGATCATTTCAGTGGAATAGCTCCCAACCCTTCACAGTTAGTTCACTCATGGTGAAATTCACTTAGGCCTGCAGCTAGCACAAGGACAGAGCAGTCTTTTAGAAGATGAAGGCTGAAGGTTTTCCCCCTCCAAATCTCTGGGACCAAGGTACCAAAATAATGGGCCCAATTTGATTCTGCTGAAGTCAGTGACAGAACTTCACTGAGGGCAGGTCTACACTACCACTTATGTTGGTCTAACTTACAGCGCTCAGAGTGTGTGGAAAAAGCCACCTCCCTGAGCAGGGGCGGCTCTAGGAATTTCACCGCCCCAAGCACGGCGGCACGCCGCAGGGGGCACTCTGGCGGTCGCCAGTCCCGCGGCTCCGGTGGACCTCCTGCAGACGTGCCTGCAGAGGGTCCGCTGGTCCCGTGGCTCCAGTGGAGCATCCACAGGCACGCCTGCGGGAGGTCCACCGGAGCCGCCTGCCGCCCTCCCGGCGACAGGCAGAGCGCCCCCCACAGCATGCCGCCCCAAGCGCATGCTTGGTGCCTAGAGCCAGCCCTGCCCCTGAGCGATGCAAGTTACAACAACCTAAGTGCTGTCCAGACCAGCGCTATGTCGGTGGGAGACGCTCTCCTGCAGACCTGGCTTCTGCCTCTCATGGAGGCAGAATAATTATGTGGATGGGAGAGCTCTCTCCAATCAGCATAGAGTGTTCACCAGACGCACTATAGTGATGCAGCTGCATCAATGTAGCGCTTCTAGTGCAGACTAGCCCTAAGAGCAGGATGACTCCACTATGGCACAAAGAATGGTAAAGAGGGTCAGCTACCACGTGTCCTACTAAATTTTTAAGAAATCTCATTGAGCATCATTTTAGTGTTTCTTTCCCCGCCAGACCTTGCCCACCAGTGTGAGTAATTTTAATGATTAAATGTGAAATTTGAAAGCCTGAGATCCTGGAACATGGGCTATGGAGAGGTTGGTTGAATCTATTAATAGAGGGGACTAATCTTCCCATGGTGTGAAATACAAATGTTGGTTGAGAAATCAGCACTGTAACATAAGTAGGGCTTGTTCCCCGTTCTAATGGTGAAAATGTG
The DNA here is from genome assembly GCF_020497125.1 of Mauremys mutica. NCBI lineage: Eukaryota > Metazoa > Chordata > Testudines > Geoemydidae > Mauremys > Mauremys mutica. The sequence continues at coordinate 125,188,863 of NC_059073.1, read as the reverse complement.
TGGCTTCTAGCTCAAAACACTGGTATAGGTGAAAGATGCCAGCTCAATAGTCCTTGGGACTAAAGCCTCCTCTCACACAACCTTTTCAAGTTGCTTTCTTGAGGCCTGAGCTACAGCCCATTGAAGGCAATAGAAAGACTTCCACTGATTTCAATGGGCTGAAGCTCATGGTCTTTGTATGCCAGGAGCACAAGGCCTGAGGTTGTATATACTCCTTACACAAGTCTAGCCATGTAGATAAATAGATACTCGCTTTGACCTGAGCAGTTAGCTAATATTTAGGGTTTTGTGGGTTGTTGCTGCTAGGAGAAGAAATTAATGACGGAGGCAGATATTTATTTGACATGATCCTGAACACAGTAAGAATCACTAGGAGACAGTTTCTTTGCTCATGATGCCAAGCCCCTTTCCAACCAGCCCTCTGCCCAAAAAGCTCTCTAGTCTCTCTGAGAGACATATTCCCAGTGGTATTCTAGCTGTCGTCTTGACTTTTTGGCCGCTTCTGCTCACAGACATACATACACACACACACACACCTCCACCAAACAATATCGAGCCTTCAGTCCCCAGAGAAACTCCTCTGCTCATATAGCTCAGTTTATGATCAGCCTGACATGTGGCCTGTGTTTTGGGTGATGGTTCTTATTTTTTCAGCAACCTTAGTCCAAAAAGGAGTGAAAAGTAATGCACACTGAAAAACATAAACCCAACTATACATACAAAATGATGGGGTCTAATTTACTTGAGCTTTCTTGAGGGGTAACAAGTCATGGGTGCTTCTCTGAAAACATCTGCTCAATGCATTGTTGCAGTAAAAAAAAAAAAGCTAACAATGTTAAAGGGAGAGATAGTAAGAAAAACATAGATAATGCCACTATATAAATCCATGGTCTGTCCAGACCTTGAATCCTGTGTGCAGTTCTAGTCACCCCCTCTCAAAAAAAATTAGAATTGGAAAAAGTACAGACAAGGGCAACAAAAATTATCAGCTTAGAACACCACTAGCCATCACCTACAGCCCCCAACTAAAACCTCTCCAGCGCATCATCAAAGATTTACAACCTATCCTTAAAGATGATCCCTCACTCTCACAGATCTTGGGAGACAGGCCAGTCCTTGCTTATAGACAGCCTCCCAACCTGAAGCAAATACTCACCAGCAACCGCACACCATACAACATAAACACTAACCCAGGAACCTATCCTTGCAATAAAGCCCGATGCCAGCTCTGTCCACATATCCATTCAAGTGACACCATCACAGGACCTAATCACATCAGACACACCATCAGGGGCTCGTACACCTGCACATCTACCAACGTGATATATGCCATCATGTGCCAGCAATGCCCCTCTGCCATGTACATTGGCCAAACCGGACAGTCTCTACGCAAAAGAATAAATGGACACAAATCTGACATCAGGAATCATAACATTCAAAAACCAGTGGGAGAACACTTCAGCCTTCCTAACCACTCAGTGACAGACTTGAAGGTGGCAATTTTGCAACAAAAAAACTTCAAAAACAGACTCCAAAGAGAGACTGCTGAACTTGAATTAATATGCAAACTAGATACCATTAACTGTGGTCTAAATAAAGACTGGGAATGGTTGGGTCATTACACCAATTGAATCTATTTCCCTATGTTAAGTTCTCCTCACACCTTCTATGGGCCATCTTAATTATCACTTCAAAAAGTTTTTTTTCCTCCTGCTAACGATAGCTCATCTCAATTGATTAGACTCTGCCTGTTGGTATGCATACTTCCACCTTTTCATGTTCTCTGTATGTATAAATATCTCCTGTCTGTGTGTTCCATTCTATGCATCCGAAGAAGTGAGCTTTAGCTCACGAAAGCTCATGCTACAATAAATTTGTTAAGGTGCCACAAGTACTCCTGTTTTTTTTTTTTTTTTCAGCTTAGAAAAGAGACTGCTAAGGGGTGGAGGAGGGCAGGATATGATAGAGATCTATAAAACTATGAATGGTGCGGAGAATCAGGGGTCACCCAATAAAATTACAAGGAAGTACTTCTTCACATAACATACAGCCTGTGGAACACATTGCCAGCGGATGTTGTGAAAGCCAAAAGTATAACTGGGTTCAAAAAAAGAATTAGATAAGTTCATGGAGGATAGGTCCATCAATGGCTGTTAGACAAGTTCAGGGATGCAACCCCATGTTCTGAGTGTCCCTAAGGGTACGTCTACACTACAAGACTATTTCGAATCTACTTAATTCGAATTTGTGGAATCGACCTTATGAAGTCGAATTTGTGTATCCACACTAAATACACTAATTCGACTGTCTGAGTCCACAGTAACGGGGCCAGCGTCGACTTTGGAAGCGGTGCACTGTGGGAAGCTATCCCACAGTTCCTGCACTCCCCGCTGCCCATTGGAATGCTGGGTAGAGCCCTCAATGCTGCTGGGGGAAAAAATGTGTCGAGGGTGGTTTTGGGTAACTGTCATCATTGAACCGTCAATCATGCCCTCCCTCCCTCCCTTCCTCCCTGAAAGCGCCTGCGGGCAATCTGTTCGTGCACTTTTCTGCTCAGTGACAGCGCGGGCGCCACAGCACTTTGAGCACGGATCCCGCTGCAGTTATGGCCGTTGTCAACTCCTCGCACCTTATCGTCCACCTCTTCCACAGTCAGCTGCTGAGAAATAGGGCTACTTTTCAATGGTGCTGCGAGCACTGGTGGACCATGGGGGACGTTTTACCAACATCAACGTCGGGTGGCCAGGCAAAGTTAATGACGTGCTTGTTTTCAGGAACTCTGGTCTGTTTAGACACCTGCAGGAAGGTAGTTTCTTCCCGGACCACAAAATAAGTCTTGGGGATGTGCAGATGCCTATAGTGATCGTCGGGGACCCAGCCTACCCGCTAATGCCCTGGCTCGTGAAGCTCTGTGCAGGTGCCTTGCACAGCGACAAGGAACTCTTCAAGTACCAGCGAGCAGTGAGCAGCGTGACCTGTGACTGTTCAGTTTCTTTACAGAGAAGCTGAACCTGCCCCTGTTTCTTTACCAAGTTACTGTTGACTAGCATCTGCAGTTACATACCCCGCCCACCCCGCTTCCCCAACTTCCAACACACGTATAAAAATAAAATACATGTTCCACTGTAACTTTACAAAGGTTTCTTTATTGATGACTTTGCGTTACAGGTTTGAAACTGGGACACTGACTGTGCTGGGTAGGGTGTGCGGTGGTGTAAAGACCGCCTGTAAACTCGAGGAATGACAGGCTCCTGCTCCCAGAGCGGTCTGCAGTGCCGGACTGGATGTTTCAACGGAGCCTGCCATCCCTCCTTTTTGGGACTCTGTGTGCGTGGGCTATGTGGCCTTTTGCCGGGGGAGGACAGATACAGATTCCTCTGCTGCGTGGCTCTGTGGTCCAGGACAGGGACCATTGCATGAGATCTGTAACCCTCCTCCCCCGCTACAAAGTCACGTACCCCCCCACCCACACAGAACCTGCAAACCACCTCCCATACCGACCAGGGTGCGTACTGACTGCAGTGTGTCTGTGACCTGCTGCTGATCCTGCCCCCATGTCTGTACCCTGGTAAAGGTGATTGTCCTGTCAAATTACCAACCCCCTTCCCCCCCTTCAAACACAGTCTCCTCTAAAAGAACATGACGGAAAAAGTAATTAACAGAAAAGTATTTTTTATTATCAACTAGACAGTTAGGGGATGAAACTGGGATGGGGGCTTGGGTGAGGAAAGGACTTGGGAAGGAAAGGACTTCTCAAAAATTAGGCTATGAGAGCTTTTCGGTACTTGAGCACTCTGCTGGGGTGCAGTGACAGTTTACACGGCCTCTGGCGCCCCTCCTTCTGGTTATTTTGGGTGAGGGGGGTATGGGACTTTGTGGCGGGGGAGGGCAGTTGCAGATACACTGCAGGGGGGCTCTGTCCTCCTGCCTGAGGTCCTGCAGAACATGCACAAGGCACCGGAGCATGTCCGTTTGCTCCCTCATTAGTCCAAGCAGCGTTTGAGTCGACTGCTTGTCTTCCTCACGCCACCTCTCCTCCCGTTCGCTGTGTGAGCGCTGGTACAGAGAGAGGGTCTCCCTCCACTGGCTCTGCTGGTCCGCCTCGTCTCGGGAGCACCCCCTAACTTCAGCGAACATCTCGTCCCCTGTCTTTTTCTTTCGCCGCCTAATCTTTGCCAGCCTCTGTGAGGGGGATGCTGTGGCAGGTCTGGAGACAGTCGAAGCTGTGTGATGGGAAAAAGGGAGTGAATTCCTTGCAAAGATAAATTTTGGCGAACAATGAACACAGTGTAGTCTGTCTCTGTGAATTCTGGGTTGAGATCCCAGTGCCTGATGGGGCAAAAACCATTTTCGCGGGTGGTTCTGGGTAAATGTCGTCAGTCATCCCTTCCTCTGGGAAAGCTACAGCAGACAATCATTTCAAGACCATTTTCCCTGGATTGCCCTGGCAGACGCCACAGCGTGGAAACCATGGAGCCTATTTTGCCTTTTGTGCCTGTCACCATATGTGTACTAGATGCCGCTGACAGAGGCGGTCCAGCAGCGCTACACAGCAGCATGCTTTTGCTTTTGCATGATAGCAGAGATGGTTACCAGCCATACTGTACCATCTACCATACCATAAATTGGTAATAAGATGGGCATGGTTACCAGTCCTTTTGCACTGTGCCATTTGCTGCTGTCATAAGTGCCCCTGGCTGCTCTTAGCCAGGGGCGCAAAAGCCAAAATTGGGAATGACTCCCTGAGTCAATCCCTCCTTTTTGGTATGTAAACATAGAATCAGTCCTGCCTAGAATATGGGCAAGTGTACTAGAGAACCACTGTATCAGAGAACCAGAGAGCACAGCTGCTCTGTGTCAGATCCTGCATAGATTATGAGCTGAATGCTATTCACAGGGGGTGCTCCTGCAACAACCCCACCTGTTCATTCCATTCTTCCCCAGCCTTCCTGGGCTACCATAGCATTGTCCCCCCACTTGTGTGATGAAGTAATAAAGAATGCAGGAATAAGACACAGTGCCTTGTTAGTGAGAAATGAGTGGAAGGCAGCCTCCAGTTGCTATGATAGTCCAGATAGGACATTAAGGAGTGTGGAGGAGAGGAGCCCAGCATCCTGCTGCTAGTCGAGGGGCAATTGAATCTTTTCTTTACACATGAAGGGTGGGGGCTGATGAAGCTCAGCCCCCTGTTGCTATGATGAGGACGGTTACCAGCCATACTGCACCATCTACCAGGAAAAATTAGGGCCAGGCGCCCTTGATCGACCTCACAGATGCTAGTACGCATGGTTACCAGTCCTTTTGCACTGCCCCATGTGCCAATAGGCTGATGATGAGGACGGATACCAGCCATATTGCACCATCAGCCATCCATAGCGTGGGGGGAGTGAGGATGTCGGTGTTCAGTGCTGCACCATCGCATCTATCTTCAGCATTCAGTAAAGATACAGTGACATGTAAAAGAGTCAACAGAGGATTGTTTTCCCTTTCACTTCTGGGGGTGGGGGGGGTGCGTAAATTGCCGAGCTATGCCCTGACCCACCGCGGACACTGTGTTTGACCCTAGAAGCATTTGGAGCTCAGCCAAGAATGCAAATGCTTTTCGGAGACAGCAGGAACTGTGGGATACCTTGCGTCCTCAGTCCCCCCTCCCTCCATGAGCGTCCATTTGATTCTTTGGCTTTCCGTTACGCTCGTCACGCAGCAGCGTGCTGAGTCTGTGCTATGCCGTCTGTCCGGAGTTTTTTGAAAAATACTCTGGACCAGGCGTAACATTACAGTAATTCCCCTAATTAGATGCAGGAGTCTCCGAGCGAGATCACCCTGAGGACGGTCACTGAAGGAGATAGAGAGCGCATGCTGTGTGAAAGCCAGCACAAACCAGGGCCCTATGCAGCCGTGCTCGGGGAGGCAATGCTCCCTGAGTACCTCATGAAAGCCTCGCGCGGAAAAGTGTGCTGCCACGGAGCACCCAATAAGGCAGCTCTCCCCAGGAACCTCCTGCGGAGGCTTTTCGATTACCTCCAGGAGAGTTTTGTGGAGATCTCCCAGGAGGATTTCTGTTCTATCCCCATATATAGAGAGACCTCCTTTTCACATACTTCAGATTCCTGTTATATTAAGAATAAAAGTTTACATGGTTAAAGCACTTACCGAGTGATCCTTCCCCTGATTCAGGGTCCGGGTTAATGGCCGGGGACGGTTGGTAGGGGATCTCCGTGACGGTGATGAAGAGATCCTGGCTGTCGGGGAAACCAGCGTTGTAAGCGCTGTCGCCTGCCTCGTCCTCCACAAACCCTTCCTCATCTTCCCCGTCCGCAAACATCGCCGAGGAACTGGCCGTTGACACTGTCCCATCGTCAGAGTCCATGGTCGCTGGTGGGGCAGTGGTGGCAGGCTCCTTAGCGTCCGTTTGCCGCTTTGATTTTTTGGTAGCCTTGTCTGGGGTCCTTGATTTTCACGCGGCGCTGCGTGGCATCCCGGCTGTATCCTCTGTCTCTCATGGCTTTGGAGACCTTCTCGTAGGTCTTTCCATTCCATTTTTTGGAGCGCAGCTCCGAAAGCACAGACTCCTCGCCCCACACACCGATCAGATCCAAGAGTTCCCGGTCAGTCTATGCTGGGTCCCTCTTTCTATTCAGAGATTACATGAACTCCTCTGCTGGAGAGCTCTGCATCGCTGCCGGTCCTGCTGAGCTCGCCCCGATGTCCAACCACGAAATGAGATTCTAACTGTCCAGACAGGAAAAGGAATTCAAATTTTCCCGGGACTTTTCCTGTGTGGCTGGTCAGAGCATCCAAGCTCGGACTGCTGTCCAGAGCGTAAACAGAGTGGTGCAGTGTGGGATAGCTCCCGGAGCTAGTAAGTTCGATTTGCATCCACACCTAGCCTAATTCGAGATAGCCATGTCGAATTTAGCGCTACTCCCCTCGTCGGGGTGGAGTACCGAATTCGAACTAAAGAGCCCTCTAGGTCGAATTAAACAGCTTCCTAGTGTGGACGGTTGAGCGGTTAATTCGAATTAACGCTGCTAAATTCGATTTAAAGTCCTAGTGTAGACCAGGCCTAAGTCTCTGACTGCCTGAAGCAGGGACTGGATGAGAGGGGATGGATCAGTTGATAATTGCCCTATTCTGTTCCTTCCTTCTGAAGCATCTGGCACTGACCACGGTCAAAGACAGAATTCTGGGCTAGATGGATCACTGTCTGACCCAGTATGGTCAGTCTTATGTTCTTATGAGCTTAACTGCTTTCTTACATTTATCCTGAATGAAGAATGCTATCATGCCCACCAGTTTCCATGGGGTTTCATGCGATCTGCATCATAACAATAAGGGTACTAAAATGCCTCTTAACAGAGACCTCAGCAGTGTTAAGGCAAAACTTCCCAAGTGCATGGAATATGCTGACTGGTTGATATAGAAGTATATGAAGTCACTGTCAAGGTTCTGCAAGTTTATGAAGATGGGGTATGTATTATTGTGTGTCTATTGGTGTTGGAGATGGAAGTCAGAGTCTTACGGTGCACTGCAGTATGTTATCAACAGTGTTAACAGGCAATATGGAGGTAGAAAGGAATGCACAAATCTTTCCTCTTAACTTCTGATTTCAATGCTTTAAAGATTTTTGGTGGATGGGATGTGTCTTGCCACACCCTTAACTGTCACTAAATGTAGTTTTTGTTTGGTAATTTCATCTGAAATGTTGCCATATGTACTCTAAAGACAAAGAAGAACATTTCCGCTCAGTGTGAAGAAAAAGTCTCACTATTTTTGAGCTCCAGGAAATGAAAAATGAACTAGATTTGAAATGTTGACTTTTGTCTAATGTTTTTCTCTCTCTCTCCCTGCACTCTTCAGTTCAAAAACAATTTCTTCCACTGCTCAGACTGTCCCTATAGTTCCTTGGTAACATGTGCACCAGCTATAATTGACAAAAATACCTTGTAAATAAGCAAAGCTATTAACAATAGTCATGACAGATCGTTTGGAGCTAGGCTAGGCCAATTGATGGAGAGAAGGTTCGAGCTACTGAAAATGAAACGATTGGATTTGCAAAAGCTCTCAGCAGCCCAGCCAACTGTCCGATGAACCTCTACAGTGGAAACAATGTTTGGCCAACACCGAATTGCATTCTAAACTTTTGTGGTTCCAGGGTAGAAACATTTATACTAGAAATGGGAAAACTGGTTCAAACTTTAACTGCCTGCTTAGCACTTCAAGCCATAAGTGCCATCTTTATGAGTTGCTGGGGGACTCCTGACCCCTGCTTCGCCCCAGGTCCTGCCCCCATTCTGCACCCTCCCCCATGCATGCCCCGCCCCCGCTCCTTCCCCAGTGCCTCCTGCACACTGCTAAACAGCTGATCCAGGGCGGGCAGGCAGGAGGCTCTGGGAGGGAGGAGGAGGAGCTGGTTGGCGGGGCCATCAGCAGGCAGGAGGTGCTGTGGGGAGGGGAAGGCACTGAGCCGCGTGGCAGTGGAGCACTCATGGAGCTGGCGCCTATGTCTCAAACATCTTAGCAGAGCAGCCCTTTATAAACAATATGACTGGCTGAAATCTGAGAAATGCTGTGCATCTGCAACACACACTTCAATCAATAGGAGCAGCAGCTGTTCAGCGCCTTACAAGATCTGACCTGTTATTACTCCTATGTATCATTGCCATCTAGAGCTGACCAGAGGAAAATTCCTTTTCATTGCAACTTGCGAGGTTTCATAATTTGTTTATATTCCACATTGGGACACTGGCTTGGAAGGTGGGAAGCCCACATTCAAGTCCCTGCTCTACCGGGACAGGAACAGACTCTCAAACTTTGTCAAAACAAATTCATCCCTGCAAAGCATTCTGGCTTTGATAATACACTAAAAATGCTCTGACAAGCTCTCCTGACGTCTGAAACACAATTTAAAATTAGAGTCAAGGCGAGGGAGATAGTATCTTTTATTGGATAGAGGAACACACTTTTAAGCTACACAGGGATGAAAAAGAGCTCTGTGTCGCTCGAAAGCTTGTCTCTCTCACCAACAGAATTTGGTCCAATAAAAGATAATACCCCAACCACCTTGTCTCTCTGATATCCTAAGACCGACATAGCTACAACAGAACTGAAAACAGAATTTAAAATGTACTTTTCCAACTTTTGTAAGACATCTTAATTATGGCACATGCTTAACTTCAAGTGCACAAGCAGTCCTTTTAAAATTTACCAAGGGTTTAATCCTCCCCCATTGGAAATCAATGGAACTGTCACCGTTGACTTCAATGGCAGCAGGACCAAGCCCAAGTTGCTTATAATTAAGCACATGCTTAAGTGCTTCGCTGGATTGTTGCCAAAACACTTTTATAGCAGTCATTAATCATCAGGCTTAAGTTCCGGTAGTTATGCTTCTGTGTGCAAAAATGTAGATTGCTTTTCTAAAGCTGCATGTACCAAGCACAAATAATGCATTCCCAGCATTTTACATGATTTCTGCAAACATCGTCTTGTAGAGTTTCATATATCAAAATGCAGTTAAAATTGGCAATAAGCTTGCTTCTTTGTTAATGAGATGGAATCCTCTCAATAACCTAATTTTTAATAGTGAGGAACATACACAGACCTGCAAAATAAGTGCCCAGATAATAATTCCATCTCTCTCTAACTCTGACAAGGATAATACATTTTCCTATTAGCAGGCATGTGAGTCTATATTCCATTTTACGCACACACAGCTACGTGGAGAATAAAAAATGGAGTAACCTGTCAAACACATGATAAGCATTTTGAATAACTATGACACAGGTCAATTTATTCTAATGCATAGAATGAGGGAATTAGCACTTTCTTGTGAAATAATTTTCACAAACTAGTTTCCCCAAAATTTGCAAGTAAAAGTCATCAGTGAGGGAAGATTGCTATCTCTTGTCTCTCATGGAATAAGAGTCTTTTATAAAACTTTAGTTTATGTCATGTGAACACAGAAAATACTTTGAGCCATAGTCTCCCCTTGTTGTGTAGCATTTTTTGTCCCTTCTAGTAGTAAGTCATGTTAAAACTGTTGTTACTTGACTAACCTGTATACCACTTAGAAAAACATGCATTTAAGGTCCCCAAAAATAGTCTCTCAGCCTAGTGGATTCTAAGATCCCTCATAAGAATGTAGCTCTTCTGTTGAGTCTTCATCGATTCAGATGCTAAAACCTTGCATTAAGATTCAGAGTAATTACTGCTGAGTCATGCTGGCAGGTGGGACCAATAAGCTCAAACCAGGACAGAAGGAGATGGGGGATTGGGGCACACAGTAGATCCTGGAGGAACAGTAAAGTTCAGGCTGAGTTTAATATGTTTACTGTTTTTGAGTAATCAATTAAAGCAAACCCTTTGAAACAGGTGAGATTTGGACAATGACTCATGATCTGTGTGCTCTGCTTAAGTCAGGATAGAAACTGGAGATATAGCTAGTTTCAGTGAAACTTGGTTTATTTTTAGTTAATAATTTAGTTACTGAATTAAAAAAATGAAACATAAATCTCATTCATCTCCCGCCCTCCCTGACCCCCTGTCATTTTCTAAACTGTGACTCGGGAAAAGCCTTGATAGCTGAAATACCATGTCTGTTACACCACTGACCCGTGGGAGGATTTGGAGGCTTTTTATTACTACAATACATTAATGCAAATGGAAGACAGGAGAAAGATGCTGCCTTTGTACAGCATGTTGCTATAAAAATCTATATGGTAGCTAAAGTAAGTATAATTTACCTTCACAATAGATCAACTAAATCAACAAGCTTCCTATTCAAAATCAGTGATGGCAAATATTCATCTTGTAGATGGCTAGGAAGGAGCATACACAAACGTGAGTAGTTACGTCTAACTCCAAGTAGTAACATTTGGTTAGTAAGATCAACTCTCTCATCTTAACAGAAAAATATAATGGCAATATTTTAAAAGCAAACCCTGTCCATGCACTAAATGAAACTCAAACCAGAAACGTCAGCATCAGCTGAAGTTATTCTGCAATCATTTTCTTACGCTATCTCATATGTCAAAAAGGCAGAATAACCAGGCCATACACAAAAGGCCATTATCTATGGAGATATACAAAGGTTACTCCATGGGAAGCCCAGCTGAGCACTGCACTCAAAATACTTTGTCCTTTAAAATTTGTATATGACTGATAAGCTAAGTTTAATTAGAGGATGTTTGGCCTTGGTCAGTAATTTCACAGCCATAAAATGTCAGCAGTTCTGTTTCATAATATTTGCTGCTGAACACATTCTTTGGATTGTCCCAGGAATACTGAACCTTTGATTCAGATTTGGAGAGACACTGCTGAGGAGAGGCAAGTGAAGCAAGTGCAATGAAGAGCAAATCCCATAACATACAAATGCTTCTCTTTGTTTCTCTCTCCACATACCTATGGCAGACATGATAGAGCGAGTCTGATCTCATAGACTACTTTAAATCTTATTAATCTGATTCTCCACTGTCTTGCACCTGGCGTAGTTATTTTTCTGTGCAAAGTGAGTGTAAAAAAGACCACTTTTATTTGGTAGTATTTTATACCTGGTATGCATTGGTGTCAATGACTACACAAGACAGAGAGAACTGGGCCCATTGACTTTGGTGGTGAACAGAATCAGGATCCATGCTGTATTCAATACTTTTTACCATTTAGTTCTGGTTTATACAATTTGGGGTTTTTTTGATGCTCACAGCGAATTGTTTGGATAAAATCCAGCCATTGACGGGTCTGGAAGTAGTAACAATGCAAGTGAACGCTAAATGCCAAACCTGTATTTCAGCTTCACCTTATATACTTTGTGAAAGAAATAAATTGCCACTTTATCTGGAAATTAAAACAAACAAAAGAAGGTGTGGTTTTCTTTATAGCCATTTGACATTATCCACCTTTAAAAGGTTAGGAAACATAATTGCTGCCAAATGCAAGCTGTATAGGCAAGCTAATTTAAAAGGTTATGGGTACAGGATAGTAACATGCCATAAGCTTTTAAGCTGCAAATTCAGTCGTACTCAGCCCTGATCCACTCCGAAACATAACAAAATGCAATGAGTGGTAGCTCCAATTTTGTGTCCAGTTACATGGGAATAGAGTGCATGTCCTGAGGAATACTGGAAATGCATGCAAGCGGGGGCAGGAAAACTGGACCTCAGCCTCTAAACCCTTACTAGCATTTTATGGGAGATGCTGTGGGAATATATGCTGTGTAAAGTCAACGGGACAGCTCGCTACATGGGACAAAGGGACTTTACTCCTTTCCACATTCAGTCAGTGCCAGCTGATGCAGGCCCCAGGCCACACTTGGCACATTCTGGAATGCACACAGAACCCCTTAAAAAACAAATGGAAATGTGGAGAAAAAGAGGCATGCCCTTGCCCATGCCCACTCCAAATATTAAATCCATGTGAGATGGGTTACCCTACCTCTCTGGGCCATGGGAATGTCCAGGGAAGCCATCAAAGGAGAGTCAAGGGACAAAAAGAATAGCTACTTACTTTACTGTTACTGGTTCTCTGAGGTGTGCCTATGTGGATACCACTCTTAGGGTGCATATAGGAATATTCTAACCATATAGCAATGTCCTAGCCAGCAGTGTCTCTTGGGGCTGCGCCTGTGCCCTGCATGCCCTCATCCTCCCTGCCAAGGACAACAGGTTCAGCAACCTCAGCTGCCACTCAGTGTCTTCACCACACATAATCCCAACTAAAAGGACGCTGTCGCAGCGGTGAAGGAGGATGAGTCGTGTGATCCACATGGACAGAACATCTTGAAGAACCACTGTGTTTCGGCCAGTTAGAGAGAGTTCCCCCTTCCTGAATCTTAAACATAGTTCTTACCTCTCTGATGAAACCTCCTTTTGAACCAACATCTCATGCTTTTATACTACCTGTGGCAATTACCTCAGCACAGAGGGTGAGTGAGATTCAGTCTTCAATAGCTGGCCCTCCATTCACTGTTTTTCATTAGGACAGAATGACTTTAAGACCTCATCCACAATGTACACAGAAAGTAGTTTCAGACCTTGACCTCAGCCAATATATACTGTTACCAGTGTTTTCCCCTAAGCCTAATTCATCTCTCTGGGAAACAAAGCCCCATGCCCTGGTTGTTAGGACAGTGCTATCTTATTACCTACATAGGTTGAAACCATTTAGTAAATCACCCAGGTTATTTATTTGTAGCCTTTGAAGAAAAGTCCAGAGGTCACAAATGGATCTCAGATTGTATCAGGGTCTCTTCTGACTTGAAATAGAGTTGATTTTCCACCTCTCAGATTAAACCTCCTTCAGCTAGAGCTCCGTGCATCCCTTAGCAGGGTCTCCATAGCTGAAATTTGTAGGGCAGCTACTTGGAGTGGAGTTCAGACTTTTATCAATCAGTATTGTCTCCCATCAGCCTCTAGATCTGATGCCAAGCTGTCTTAGGGTATGTCTACACTACGATTTTAAAGAAATTGATTTTTAGAAAGCGATTTTATACAGTCGATTGTGTATGTCCACACTAAGCGCATTAAATCGACGGAGTGCGTCCTCACTACCATGGCTAGCATCGACTTACGGAGCAGTGCACTGTGGGTAGGTATCCCACAGTAATCGCAGTCTCTGCCACCCATTGGAATTCTGGGTTAAGCTCTCAATGCGTGATGAGGTAAAACATTGTCGCAGGTGGTTTTGGGTACATGTCATCAGTCGCCTCTCCCTCCATGAAAGCAATGGCAAACAATCATTTCGTGCCTTTTTTCCTGGGTTACCCATGCAGGGGCGGCTCTAGCCATTTCGCCGCCCGAAGCACGGCCGCACGCCACAGGGGGCACTCTGCTGATCGCCGGTCCCGTGGCTCCAGTGGACCTCCTGCAGACGTGCCTGCGGAGGGTCCGCTGGTCCCGCGGCTCCGGTGGACCTCCCGCAGGCGTGCCTGCGGATGCTCCACCGAAGCCACGGGACCAGCGGACCCTCCCACAGGCACGCCTGCGGGAGGTCCACCGGAGCCGCTGGCCGCCCTCCTGGCGACCGGCAGAGTGCCCCCCACGGCATGCCGCCCCAAGCACGCGCTTGGTGTGCTGGGTCCTGGAGCCGCCCCTGTACCCATGCAGATGCCATACCACGGCAAGCATGGAGCCCGCTCAGCTCACTGTCGCTGCTGCTGTTGTGGGCAAGTCTACTGTGGGGGCCGCTGTGATCCAAGTAGCCAATGCAATCACTGACATTCTGTTATCAAGGGTAGTGACTCTGGGAAATGTGCGGGCCTTTTTAGATTTTAGCTGCATCATATTCCTGTCCTTTGTTGCTGGTGAAGAAGTCTTGCAGCTGTACATTCCAGTCCGGTCGGCGCTGCAACATCCATTCATGAAACCTGGACCATAGCACTTCTGTGATTGACACACGTAACAGCTCCAGGGCTCTTGCTCTTTTGCCTTGGCTGAGGTATCCTGCCCTACCCGGACCTCCAAGCATTCGACACAGAAGCACCTGCAGCAGCTGGCATTGCTACACAGCAGCAGCTCCTTGCCTTCACAGGACTGCTAACCGTCATCATCCACTGCTTCCGCTGCACTGCATCCACTGCTTTGCTCTCCTGCTCCCCAGCGATGAGTTCACGAGATCCATACTGGGCCTCCTGGGTGCTGCTAGCAGCAGACAGTGCAGTAGGACTGGTAACCATCCTTGTCAGACTCAATCCAAAAATAATTCAATCACTCCTCTTCTGGAGGTCCAATTCATTTAGTCCTCTGGATACATACTAGCTCTCCAGGCTCCAACCCCAGTTCGGTGTTCCTTTCCTCTTAGGTAAGCACATCCCAGCCCTCCTCCCTGGAGCTGGGTTTTATCACTCCGAGGCGTTACCTGACTAGAGTTCCTCCTATCTGGGGAGTTGAGTAGTCAAAACCAGAAGGCTGATCTTCCTGGCTGGAGCCTCTCCCACTCCCTGCAGTTTCCTGAGCTCACCTTGCCTTTGACTGCAGTTTCCTGCTGCCCTCCAGTAGGCCCCATCCAGGCTGTTAACACAGCACAGGTGGGCTGGAGAAATTTCTTCAGTAACCAGGTTAAGCTGGCCCGTTACAAACCGTAACAATGGCCATGGAAAGAATGTTGGCCTGGAAGGTGGAGGCTGTGGTGTGCAAGGCGGTCCAGATGTAGATGGAGTGGAAAGCGGGCTGTGGACACAGTTCTCAGGAGGTCATTGTCAGGCCATGTGATGCCTCGGTAGGCATGCCTGACAGGGCTTGGTTTGGGACAATGGTTGTGTGTAGTTCCTCTTCTTATACAAGTAGATTGTTCCCTCGTCTGTCCCTCCAAATGATGTGCTAAGTGGCTGATGTGGGGTAGCTCTCTAGAGCAGCAGCTCAGCGTATCAAGGGAGTCGTGTGTGTGTGGGCTCCCACATCTAGCCATCATCTGCATCATATCTGCTTCTTGTTGTTCTTCGACCCTGCTGTGTGAAACAGCTAGCTGTGGTGGGCATTTCAACACATTCCTTGTATACACTGTCTGGTCCTTGCTGTACACAGAGTGTTGCCTGGGGCATTGGCCAACTGTACTTGCATCCTTGTTTTGATGGTGTGGTGGGGACATGCCCGATGGAGTCACCAGATCAGTGGTCATCCCTGGAATGACTCTTTATCCCCAGCATCTTGTTGCTGTTGAGTGGCATTTTTGAAGTCATATAGATGACTGCAGGCCCCCGGTAAGACGTTTAGTGGCACCCAACAAGCAAATGGATGTTTGTAGCTGGTTACTTCCAACCAGCCTTCCTGCAGGGATGACTAGTTTCCAGAGTCATAGATGGCTGCATGGCCATAGCCAAGTGCCAGGTAGCTGGGGGTGGGGTAATGGAACTGCCCCTAGGATGAACATCTGGCATACTTTGGTCTTGGTTGCCAGCACTGTTTGTGGCATGCATCTGCTATGGGTCCTGTGAGTTCTGGTTGCAACTCAGAGCTGTGATGTGGTGCTATCCTGTAGTGTGATTTGTCAATGATGCTGTTGTGTGTTGGGATTAATAAGAAAATGTGTGTTTGTAATCTGTGGGGGCGTCCTATTTGAAGGCCATTCTATTGGTACTGTGTGTAGACATGCATAATCCCCAAGACCTCCTGTAATGTGGGATTTCAAATATGAAAGATACCTTGCTCTCTGACAGCTGTGTATACAACTCTTTTTTGACTCATACAATAGCAGAGCTCAATGGGTGATGAAGCCCAGAACTGTATGTGCAGATTCTGGTTACTTTGTGGTCCTGGGGTCTACCTGCTCTACCTGTTGGAGGAGGAATGTCACAGGACAGTTCCTATGTGATCCACAACAGGTTTGAAACAAACAGGTACTATAGAGGGCCCATGATGACAGAGCATTTAGGTGGTTCTGTCTGGTGATGCACTCAGATGTCTCATGGTCATACTTGGTAGTATGCCTTTGTGTTGGTGTCTTGCATAGCTGTTAACCAGGTGATCATTTTGTGCACGAGCTGATTGCAAATGTTGGCAGAGGAGGAAACATCTGAGTGGCAAAGCGGACATCATATGCAAAGTGAGTATCAACTCAACAATTACCAATCCCAAATTGCTGCTTCCACCTATTCTCACACATTCACAGCTAGTGAAAGTTGAGGTGACCTCAGTTACCCTGATGCATATCTTCTATGCTGTATAATATCACAAAGCACTGTTCTGTTCACATTTACCTTATTGTGTTTGTCTCTGTAAGGCTCTTATGTAAAGGCTGTGCTAGGCATGGGATGAGAGCCAAGATTTTGCAGGTGTATGATATAAACGCTGGAAGATGAGTTATAGTAAAAGAAAAATACAATCAAGATGGTTGCTGATGTTTTAAACCGGGACTTAATCACTGTTTTTATTTGCAAAAAATATATTTAAGGAATAAAATTAAAGACTGTTTTACCCCAGCTGATCTCGAAATGTCAATTTCCAAGCATAATCTCAGTCACAGGAAAGTAGAAAATCTCTCAACAGGATTTTGGCACTCCAGTCCATTAACTATTTACATTCCACAGGTGGACACTGGCTCACAGTAAGGGTGAAAATTCAAATAGCAAAAACAACACTTGTAGCTCTGTCACATGGAATGTCGTTTAGTTCTTCCCCAAAGTTCAATTCTCTTTGTAGTGAGCAGCTGGGCCAGTCCACTCAGCAGCATGATGAAGATGGTGAAAACCATCACAAGGACATAGTGGCTAATGCTGCAACAGAGAATGTTACAGGTCAGATAAGACAAAAATATTTTAAACCCTTGTAGTAGAAAACTGCGTTATTCAAGTAGCCTTGGTAACAATTTTATTACGTAATTATGGGTCCAATCATGTATTTTTAGTAAGGCTTAGAGGTGAACAATTCCAAGGAGATGATACAGTGTATTTTTAAGAGAGATGTTTTATCTACATATATGAAATTGGCTACCCTTTGGTTCATATTCCTATTAGTAGCTCATCTACTTCACTTTCATGTTCCTCCAGCACTCTTGGATGAACATTATACAGCTCTGATGACTCACTGCAATTTAAATTATCACTTTGTTCTGACTCCTTAACTTAACAGTACCTAAAATTTATTACCTAACCCAGAACTACTCTTTGAAGACATTTCCCCCACTGGCTTGTGTCAGACTTCATCACAGAAGTAGTTTAGCATCTCTCCAGTGTTCTTTTCCCGCACAATCACTCCCTTTGCTCTCAGATAGTCTAGCAGAAACATTAACCCTCTTGCAGGTTTTATACTTCTGATAGCATTTAAGATTTTTAAAAATTTGTATTTAGGTCCTTGGCTACTTGCCAAGTGAGACCCATGCTCGTCTCTTTTTGTACCTCTAACACGCATGTGATAGTATCAGGGCTAGACATAAGCATGTAAAGGGGAAAATCTGCTGGAAAAGGAATAAAAAGATATTAACTGAAGATAAACACTAGTTTTAAAAAGATTTAAGTGGTCCTGACATTAGTTAAGGAATCCACACAGCTGCAAATGTCTGTTTTTCCAGAGGTTTGGGGTGATTACTATCAGTCACAGTGAGCATTTCTATATCTACATCTTGAATAATACAGTTGGGTTTGGCTTACTAAATTCAAATCCAGCTCTTCCCAAAATTCTCAGGAGCTCAGATCTGGAATTTGGAGTCAGTCCATTAGGGAAACAATGGCCAACTATGAAGCCTGAATCAAGAATCAAACTTTCCCAATGTTTTGGAACTAGTGTGGTTGAGGGCAAAGGTTGCTGGATTGTGAGCCAGGAGACCTGGGCTTTATTCCTAGCTCTGCTACTGACCTATTTTGTGACGTTGTCACTTCATCTTTCTGTGCCATCACGTCACCTCCCACTTTTTGCCTGTCTTGTCTATTTAGATTGTAAGATCTTTGAGGCAGGCAGTGTTTTGTAAGTTTGCACAGGGCTCATGCAATGGGATTGTTATCTTAGTTGGGATCTCCAGATGCTATTGTAATACAAATCAGGTTGGGAGGAGCTGTGAATCTGATGTGGCTATCTTCATATTATTTCCCCAGGATTATAAACACAGCTCCGTGTATTCCATAGTCATGGAATTTACTGCAGAATCCAGCCCTTGCCACAGCACTGTACTCCAGAGTCTAAGCTCTCATGATTAAAAAAACCAAACAAACAGAGGTTAATCACATCATGTAGTAACTGGAGTCCTTTGAGATGTGTGTCCCTGTGGTTGCTCCACTTATGGTGTGCCTGTGACCAAAGATTTTTGGTAGCAGTGCTTGTTCAGCCCACACATGCACCCCGTGCCTCATGCCAAGGCTATTTGGGGCTGTATGGGAGAACCACCCTCAGTTCTTTCTCCACTGCAAAAACCCACAAGGGAGACTCCAAAGCAGACAGGAAGGAGAGTGGGTAGTGGAGCACCCACAGGGAAACGTATTTCAAAGAACTTTAGTTACTACTCAAAGGGAGTAACTTCTTCTTTGAGTAGTCCCTCTGTGGGTACTCCACTTCAGGTGACTCCCGAACAGTACATCCAGGTGAGAGATTTGGAGCAGAGTCCAATACAGAAGAGAGAACTGCATTGCCCACAGCAACATCTGATTTTGCCACAGGTACCAAAGCATAATGATTAGAAAAGATATGAACAGATGACCAAGTTGCTGCTTTACAGATGTCTGCAACTGATACATCCTTAAGTAAGGCTATAGACATAGATCACTCTCAAAGAGGCTTGAACATGAGTTCTGTCATAACAAATATTAATATAACCAGAAATCCATTCTGATAACCTCTGTTTCAAAATTACCAAACCCTTGCTTCTCTCTGCAATGGATACAAATAGTCTAGATCTTCTAAATGGTTCAGTCCTATCTAAGTACAGGGCTAATGCCTTCCTGATACCTAGGGTATGGAATACAGTACGGAGCCATACAGTACAGCTAGTACAGTGCAGTTTTGTTTGAGAGATGAATGGTTTGATTAATATAAAATGCTGTGGACACCTTAGGTAAAAATCTTGGACATGCCTGTAAATGAGAGGTCTTGAACACCATATAAAGGGGGAGTTGCCATTAAAGCCCCCAATTCTCTCACCCTTCAGGCAGAAATGATTGCTACCAGAAAGGCTGCCTTTATTGATAAATCTAATAGAGAACCAATAGCTAGTAGCTCAAAAGTATGTTTCATAAGGCAATTAAATACTATGTTCAAGTCCGAGCTTGGAGTAGGATTGGTAAAGAGTCTCAACCAACCAATGAACAAGGTCTTACAGCATCCGAAAGGAAGGAAGTGGAGTAAGATGTTGCAGCTGTAAGACCTTGTTCATTGGTTGGTTGAGACTCATTACCAATCCTACTCCAAGCTCGGACTTGAACATAGTATTTAATTGCCTTATGAAACATACTTTTGAGCTACTAGCTATTGGTTCTCTATTAGATTAATAGATTGGTTAACTATTATTGGTTAAGACTCTTGACCAAGCCATTAAATCTGTTGCTTGGAGGACATGGATGGCTGAGAAGATGTAGCTGGAGATGAAGGAGGTTTCTTTTTTAAATATCTTTGTCTCTTGACTGGGGGTACAGAGGGTTTATGATATGTTAACTAGGGGGCTGGATGTGCTCTTTGTGCCATCTGGACCTACTAAATCTCCTTTTATTTACAGGAGTGTAAATATCTAGGGATTGCAGTATGGTTCTCGAATCCTTTAAAGTGTGGAGAGATGGATCCGTTGAGTCCAAGAGCTTGCAACTAACAAAGGGGAGGTCTTTGACAGTACTCTGAACCTCTCTTGGAAAGCCTGACAGTTGTAGCCAAGATGCTCTTCTCATGCCTTCTGCAGTGGAGATAGACTGTGCTGCAGTATCTGCCACATCTAAGGAGGCCTGGAACAATGTTTTTGCCAGGAGCTGACCCTCTTGAATAATGTTTTAAAACTGGTTCTGATGTCCTTCTGGCAGATGCTCTATAAAAAATTGAATGTTATAATTTAAGTAGTCATATTTGGCCATGAGCAATTGATGGATTGCTATCCTGAACTGACGTGTGTCTGAAGCACAGGGTTCACGACCAAAAAGACTGAGCCTCTTGTGGTCCTTTATGTACAAGTTGGACTTTGAGTTATGTTGTCTGCATCATTTATTAATGGTCTCCAACACTAAGGCATTTGGAGCTGGGTGAGAAAATAGAAACTCCAGTTCCCTAGCTAAAACAGAATACTTTTTATCCACTCTCTTGCATATAGGCAGCGCGGTAGCAGGGGTTTTCCAAACCATCTTAGCAGGCTCCATAAGAGCTTCATTCACTGGAATAGCAATCTTCATAGATGTCGAAGTATGTCAAATATCTAGGAGTTTATGTTGTTACTCCTGAACCCCCTCAAAGGGACTCTGCAGTCTGTCAGCATCCTGAAACTGCTTGACCTCATCTGCAATAGAAGGTGGTGGAGACATGATAACTTCATCAGGAGATGAGGAGGAAATATTAGTAAGAGGTGTCACTTCCTTATCGGCCCTTGCCTCTTGCTCCTCAAAGGTCTCTTCCTCTGGCACAGGTGATGGTAAAGGGGATTCAGGAGAATGGGCTCTTCTCTGTTCCCTCCGGTGTTGCGAGGACCTCAGTGTAGATTGTTAGTGACAACATGCCCATGGATCCCAGCAAGGCTACTGAGGAGGCACAAATAGCATAGGTGGAGGCAGCCATCTTTGTCCGGCCATGTGAGTGTCATCTGAGGTTTCTCCTCCTGGAATATGTCAGGATGGGAGGGAAAGTGAGGTGTCCTAGAATAGGTAAGGGAGCCCTACACTGAAATTTGAGTTTGATGAGTCCTCTTCCACATTTTCTAAGCAGGGAGATAGCTCTTTGGCTTGCAGAGTAGATGAGGGTGAGTGTGGTGCTCTACATGATTCACCCACGAAAGCTCATGCTGCAAAACGTCTGTTAGTCTATAAGGTGCCACAGGATTCTTTGCTGCTTTTACAGATCCAGACTAACACGGCTACGCCTCTGATACTTGACTACATGATAGAGGGTTTGGTGACCTAGAAATCTTGACATTGTCAAATCCCCAACGCTTGTTAAGAGAGGAAATTCTGGCTTAGGAGATATCATCAGATCATTAGGATATTTAGACTCCTGTGGTATTGATGGTAACAAAGACTGGACCAAGTGGGAACCTGTGGAAGATGGTTTCAGTACTGATACAGCTGGTACCGAGCCCTTGGTATGGGATTCCCTTGGTACCACAGGTAGATGAGCTGTCTTTGGTATCGTTAATTTTCTTATCAGTACTGAATGTTGTTCAGGGATGGGCTTGGTCTTTTCAACCCTGTCTCTGCCACTCTGGGTATGGGTATACAAACTCAGTAGTGAGTCTGTTTTAGATTATTTACACCTCTTTGCCTTTGCAGTACTGGCCTCACTCAGAGTCTTCACTGAACACCCCTGGGGATCTGAACTATTTGTAGTCTTCTTGTAAGATGGTGACTGAGAGCTTCTTGGAGATATACTCCTTACCTGCTTCTGCTTAGTGGCAGATGTAGATGAGGAGTTTGGTAATGTAAATGTGCCTGGTTCCACAGTACCACCTACCTCTCTACCAGTCTCCAGTGACAGAGATATCAATGGAGATCAGGCACGAGCTGAACTATGTACAGGAGATTCTCTGCTCCTCGATCCAAAGCTGGACATAAAGCTTGCTCCATCATTAGGAGTTTTAACTTAATTCTCTACTTTTTCAGGATCTACCCCAGAAGGAAGTGCAGATCTTGCACTTACTGGGGATATGAGTATCATCCAGACAGTGGAGTGTCTGTCACTTATCCGAATTGCCTCCCAACAGGAGAGGCACCTCTTGAATCCTGGAGAGCCTGGCATTCCGAGCAAAACTAACAAAAATGTAACCCTTAGAAGAAAAAAAAATCTCCTAATTATATAATTATCTCTGTGAATGAAAAGTTTTGCTTTTGTTTTCAGAAAGTAAAAAACAGGAACAATTGTTCCATCAACTATAACACTATAAGAAACTATAAGGTATCTATCTGAGAAAAAACTAAGTCTTAGAGAATAGGCACACAGGAGATTCTGTCTCAGGTCAAAGGTAGCTGAGAAAGAACTTTGAGCAGTTGGCCTGCATGCCCCCATATAGCCTCAGCACAGGGAGCAAAGTGCATGCACAGGCCAAACGGGCACAGCTACTAAAAATTTCTGATCAAAGGAGCACGGTGCAGGCACGCTTGAAGTGGAGCACCCACAAGGACACTACTCGACAAACTGTATTTCTTATCCTCACTATTGCGAGGGAAACCTCAAAATGAACCAGATGTAAAGTGATAAACATTGCTTTATACAGTCTGAAACAATGGCACTGAGGTGATTTTTGATCTCAACAGTATATTAAACTCAAACCTAGAGATGACAATTTAAGCATCAGCACTTAAACTCAGTGCTGATCATTTTAGCAGAAGCATCCAGCTAATATGTTTATCACACAATCAGAACTTCCCTCACCTTGCATGATTTCAAATGCCCCAGCTACTGTCTTGTACTCAGTTACCAAATCCTCCAGCTTCTCCTCTGGCAAGTACTATGATAAATTATGGGTTGTCAATACAAAATCTTTAGCACACTGGAAGTGTTGAGACAGTATTAAATACACTAAATTTATTACCAGTCAATAAAGGCTCTGATACTGATTGTGCTATTCATTGATAATAAATTGTTTTTTAATTCTAAGTGAAGCAGCTGCAGGACTTTTAGTTTGCTACAGATCCATGATGCAAAAGTTAAAGCCAGATTGCCATTGAGCACACAGACCTTAGTTATATGGCTATTTATGGCAGCTGAGTTTTAGTTATCTAGAACAAAGACTATAGTAACAGTGACAGGCAGTGATTTAGTGTAGTAGTTCTTGAGGTAAACCACCAATCATCAAGAGATGTGATGAGTTTTCTAAACTCATTAACATTTCAAATTAAGGATTTATAAAAACGACTGTTCACCTATGTTTACTATGGTATTCAGAGACATCAATACTTTTGCAAAAGGACTATTGAAAACATTAGTGTTTTGTCTTTATAGACATCCATACCTCCTGGTGCATCTATTTCTCCATCTCCTCTCTCTTTCTATCTCTCAACACAGATGGTTCTTCAGAAAGGGCAGGTTAACGTCAAACTCCATGAAGTCTGAGTTTATTTACAAAAAGGATTCCATGGACCACTTGGAGGTTTAATGATCTGGAATTTTTGCCAAAGGACTCATTTTATTTGACACTGTAGCAGTGAAAGAGCAGTGAGGCTCACCATCCTGATGCAATCAATCTTTTAGACACACCCCGCCCCCCCAAGGTTGTGACAACCTCAGTTCAAGACTTGAAACCAATGGGGCATAATTTAGTTCTGTGACGTGTAGAAACACTGGATCTTAACTTGGAAAGCCTGGACACTGACCAGAATGGAAGAATAAAACTATTACTAAGGTTTCCATTGAGAAGGAAAATCTACAAACACCGGGCTATGAATACCTGCAGGAGTTGGTCTACCAAAAACTGATCCAACTTCTACCATACCAATTTTTTTCTATTGCATTTCAATTAAATAAAAGATAATAATTGCCAGACTTTATATTGCTCAAAATATGTATAAATGAAAAAAAATCAACTAGCACATATAGCCGAGGACTCAGTGATCATAGTCCAACTGAGCACCCTACTTTACAAGCCTCATCAAACTGCAGATTGGATCTGTGCAAGCTACCAATCGCACATACTGTAATTAAAATATAAGTACTTCCTAAAGTGAAATAAATGGTAACTCACTGAAGGTTTAGATTATGTACGAGGAGCCATTTGTCTCATATCGTTTCTCTGTAAAGAAAATACTCCCCCCCATCCCCCGTTTTAGCTAAACAGATACTATACTACATGTTTTATGCCCCTGCTATGCTTCTAC
Organism: Mauremys mutica; assembly: GCF_020497125.1. Classification (NCBI taxonomy): domain Eukaryota; kingdom Metazoa; phylum Chordata; order Testudines; family Geoemydidae; genus Mauremys; species Mauremys mutica. Next base: position 125,164,451 of record NC_059073.1, on the reverse strand, counting down.
AGAGAATGTGCAAGTTCAAAAGCTGATAATGTTAAATCTGCTTTGTCAAAGTGCACTCGGCATTACTTAACATCCCGGTCAGCACACTTTGGACTCTGCCGTTCACAGGAACACTTGCAATATCCAGATAACATGACTCCCTCTCAGGAGAAACTCCTAACCCTGGCTAATCCGGCTGTCTGTATTATATACTTGTTCTAAGTTTCAGTGTGGCAAAAGAAAGTACTGTAATTAAAAACAAAACAATCACACACAAAAATCAAGAAAACAACTTTTCTCAACATTATAAACTAAAAGTTGAATCCTAGCCCTACCTGCCTCCACGGTGTGGTGCTTGCCAGCACTGATGGACTGTATGACCCCCTCCCCACCCCAGATATAGGTACAATCCTGCTCAGGGACAGCTCCATAGCACTTTAGTGTTGCCAGCTCTTGTGATTTTATCACAAATCTCAGGTGATTTTCTTAAAGCCCTAGCCCCTGGAGTCTTGTGATTATGTGAGAATTTTGGCTTTCATGGAAAAGAAAAATGGAAGTTTCTAGCCCTTGCAGAAGCCACATCAAGAAACCTCAGATTTACTATTTCAGAAATAATTTTTAAGCCAATTTCAACATTGCGTGGAGCCTGATTCATGATTTCTCAATGCTCGGTGATGGCAATACTGCACTTCTGCAGTCACTTTATTCTTCCCTACTGCTCAAAGATTGAGTCAGAGGCTTTGACACACCTGGTTGCTAAGAGATGATGTTGCGGAAGCACAGGACATTAATTCCCTGAACTGACTGATATGTAGCTAAGGAGAAACACTGCACACCACAGATTCTCCAGTCACTCCCAGGTGACAACTCTGAAATAGAAGACAAGGCACAATCTAACTGAAGGATCCCTGTATCCCTGGTGACCAATAATTAGAGAGGGGGGAAGGATTGACACAGTAATAGCCACCTCCCTAAAATATTTTCTGCTTTTCATAATATGGGCACTTGGATACCGATTGTATCCAATAATTTGGATACCTCCTTTCTTGCCCAGATGCAGCTCCACGGGCATTATTACAGCCTTAGTGCAGTAAAATAAATGAGCTCAGCACAAGGAATGGGAGGGACTGGGACATAGGGGGCTGCTTGATGGGGCAGAAAGCTAATTTGTTTGAACTTCCGGGCCTCTAAGAAACTCCCTGTCCAGGACTTGAGAGTGAAGAATAACGCCACTCTCTCCCCGCTTTGCTCTGGGATTGACCATCCTCTCCAGCATCAGCTGACTCAGCACAGTCAGTTTAAATGGCAATAAGAGGCAAATACATACTATTGCATAGCTGCTTACACCAGACCAGGACTTGTCTCCAAGGGAACTAGTGTCACAAAAAAATGATTTTTTTTTTTTGGTTCCTTTCCATCACAAGAGACTGTTAGTTAACACTATTTCTAGGCTACAGATGAAGGACTCTTTCGAAGTTATCTTTGAAATACACACATGACTACTAAATGCAATAGATAAAGTCAAACTACAGTTGCAGGGTATTAGCTGCTTTCTTTTCTCCATAGTGCCAGCCCTTTAAAAAATACCAAAGATTGGTTCCTTCATGCATTTGTAAAGAAAGAAAGTGTACGTAGTACTATATCCATTCCTTGCATGTTGCACTACACTGACTGAATGGCAGTACTTCTTAGCTAAAATATCAGAGATTTGAAAGAGGAAAAAATCATGCCACAAATACAGTGCACTGCTCTAGCCAATTAAAAGCAATGCTAGTCCAATTGTTATCACATACTGGCACTCTGCCAATATATCTGAGGATATCAGCAACTAGTACTGCAGTGATGCAGAGGCAGCTCTGCTTGGAAAATTAGTTTAATGCTGGGATAATGCTGTTATTTTAAAAAAGGAACAAAAATTCCCAGAGTGAAAGGCAGTATTCAAGCTGTGACAGTGGGGAAAGTCTTAATATCTACATGCTAAAGTGCCACATACTTGACTGAGTCTGTGGTTACAATCTATGACTGGTAATAGCTAATACAAAATTACTTCATCTGAGGCTAATTCAGAAAAATAAACTGTGGGGTTTTGGGCTTCAGGTGAGAGATCCTATAAGTTAAATATGTGAAAGGGAATAGTATGCAGCGTTGCTGTATAGTAATAGGACAGGATCAAGATGTGGCAATGCTTAGAAAGAAGAGAGGTCTAGACAGAAGGGTTGGGATGGGAATACAGTCATGGCAATGGAAAGAAGGGTAGAGATGTCTGGAGGAAAGGCTTGATGAGAATGGGGCCAAGGACAATATGATGTAAGGAAGGCCCTCTCAATATAAAGGTGAGTGTCTTGGAATGTGATGATCAGGGCAGAAGTCTAGATAACAGGAAGGGGCACACAGTTGCCCTGGGAAGTAGAAAGGAGACACTCATCACAACAGGTGCTATTCAACAGTTTGTCTTCTTAATGTCATATAACAGAGAGCTGGACAAGGTAAGGGGCAAGAGATAAGCAGGGAAATGAGGAAGGAAACAAAAGGTAGAAGAGGAGAGGATATAGACAAGGAGGAAAAAAGGAAGAAAAGAGAAAAATGGGGAAAACCCATCCTGCTCAGAACAGCGTCAGGCAGCCACAGCAGCATTTTTTCTCAAAAACAGCTGACTCCAGTATCATGGGTAGTAGGAGAGATAAAGCATAGGCCTTACATAAAAGATATAAAAACTGGAATTTTAATGAAAATAAACCAAATGGATAGAAAGGAGGGATGTCCATTTTTTTTGTTCATTAAAAGTTTCTACATGACATATTTTTAACATGTGGATGGGAATGAGCCAGGTCCTTACTCCAGACCGTGATTGTGGATTCTAAACCTACCACAATTTCAGCTTCTTACCTACTTTGGCCCTTCCACCCACTCACTCACTCACTCCCCCAACCCCAAGGAACCCCCATTTCACATGAAATTAATTGCAAAGCCAATGTCTGCCAAATGTTCACCATAAGCTAGTGATGATCCAAAGTTCACCACAAGGGTTCTCTTGTTTCAGAGATCTACTGATAAACAGTCTCCGACTCCTTTCATCAGTTTCCCATTTTAAAACCTTCATTGTAATAATCAGGTCTAGAGTTTTCAATTTCCAAAATTACAACTACTTTACTATGCATACCAGTGAGTGTAGTGCACAGACATCGGCTAGCAATTTTACTGAATTGTTAAAAAAACATGAATTCCACTAAAGCAATGGTCTCCAACCTTTTTAAGCCCAAGATCACTTTTTGAATATAAGGGCAACCAGGATCTACCCCGCCCCATCCCAGAGGCCCTGCCCCTTCCTCAAAGCCCTGCCCCACTCACTCCATTCCCCGCCACCCTCTGTCGCTTGCTCTCCCCCACCCTCACTCACTTTCACTTCCAGGCTGAGGCAGGGGGTTGGGGTTCTGGAGGGGTTGTGGGCTCTGGGCTGGGGATAAGGGGTTCACAGTGTGGGAGGGGGCTCTAGGCAGGAGGTTGGGGTGTAGGAGAGGATACAGGGTGCTGGCTCTGGGAGAGGGGTCTGGGAAGTAGAAAGGAGACACTTCCCTGGGGCAGGGGGTTGGGGTGCAGGAGGGGATATGGGATGCTGACTCTGGGATGGGGGTCAGGGCTGGGGCTTGGGGTGAAGCAGGGAGTTCGGGGTGCAAAAGGGGGTATGGGTGCTGGCTCCGGAAAGTGACTCTGGGCTGAGGGTTGGGCTGCAGGAGGGGGGTTGGGGTGCTGGCTCTGGGAGGGGGCTCAGAGTGGGGCTTGGGGTGCAGGAGGGGGGTCAGGGTGCAGGCTCTGGGAGGGGGCTCAGGGATGGGGGTTTGGGTGTGGCCTCCTGCCGGTCAGCACTTAGCTCCAGCTGCTCCCGGTCAGCAGCGGGCACAGTGAGAGAAAGGCAAACTCCTTGCCTACCCTGGCCCCACACTGCTCCTGAAAGGGACCAATGCACCCCTGTGGCCCCTGGGGGGGGGCAGTGGAGGGAACGTGGCTGCATGCGCTGCCCCTCTCTGCAAGCACCACCCCCGCAGCTCTCTCGGCCAATGGGAGTTGCAGGGGCGGTGCTTGCAGGCAGGAGCAGCGCACAAAGGGAGACCCCTGCGTCCCCTCCCCCGGGGCCATGGGGCAGCACTGGCTACTCCTGGGAGTGGTGTGGGGCCAGGATAGGCAGAGAGTCTGCCTTAGCGGAAGCCACAGTGCACCACCGGAGATTGTGATCGACTGGGAGATCCTCTAGGATTGACCAGTCGATTGTTATTGACCGGTTGGTGACTACTGCACTAAAGCCACTTCTAAAGCTCTTCCATAGATTAAGGACATGTCTACACTGTTGCAGGGGGGGATGGTCCCAGAGCTGAATGTCTACACCACAGTTAAACATCCCCAGAACCTGAGCCCTGTAAATCTGACTCAACTGACACTGGTCAGCTGTGGGTTTTTAATTTCAGTGTAGACATATCCTTTGCTCTACATTGCTCAGTGGTGTGAAAAATCCACATCCCCTGAGTGATGCCGTAAAACCGACCTAGCCCCTGGTGTAGACAGTGCTATGTCGATGAGAGGTGGTGTACCTAGGCCGATGGGAGAAGCCCTCCCGTCAGCATAGGCAGTGTCTTTACTGAAGCGTTAGCAGTGCAGCTGCTCCACTGCAGCATTTTAAGTGTAGAACTGTCCTTAGCTACCCTCACAGAGACCTAAAAACAGCTTCCTGCGCTGCATCTATGCCCCATGGATTTTGAACCTGCAGTAGGAGAGTTTAAATTATATCTATTTCTGTAACTTCTGGCAACCCAGTTTTACTATTGTAAAAACAGGGAGTGGCTGTACAGTGTATCTGTAAAAACTATTCATATAAAAAGGGATTTATTCTTTTATTCCTGACTATCCAAATAGTCAGCTATTTGTGCATACTGTTGGTGAATGTCTTTTAAACATTAAGACATTCTCATTGCAATTCAAAATAAAAAAATGGAGATGTTCTGTACTCTCTCTGTAAGGCTGTTATTCAAAATATGAGAATCTGTCAGAATAAACTTCACATGTGCACACTGCAGACAGATCAGGACGCAAATACATGAAAAGGCACAAAAAGGCTGTAGTTTTCTAGAGGCAGAACTTTAAAAAAAATGTAATGAGGGTTCCAATGCACATTATGCAGTTTATGAATATCTCAGAGTTCCTAGGGTGTAGGGTTTAAATAAGCCTTCTTGTGCAGATAATAGAGCCTGTCACAGAAAACTATTGTTAAGAATTCTGTGGGATAGCTTCAAAGTTTTACATTAGTAAAACCAATTTAAAAAAAGAACAACCTATGAAATCCTCCTTGCAAAACAAATTCAAATCACCTTGGATCTGAATATTAAATGAGAAAATGGAAACTTTCTAAAAGACAGTAAACAAATAAGGTAGTTGACAGTTTACTGAGCAGGGGGAATCTGTGAAACTGACAATTTACTAAGCGTTGTGCCATAGGGATCAATGTGAAGGTCTGCTGTCACTTAACATCTTCATTAATGATCTGGAAGAAGGGAGTAAAAAACAGCAGCCTAGTTAAATTCACAAATGATACTTAACTGGTAGAGGATGCAAACACCAGTGAGGACAGAGACATCGTAAGGTTAGAAATGCGGATAGGACAAAGATAAAATTATTTGCCATTTGGGAAAATTCAAGCTAATACCTATGTAGTTTTTGTGGGTTTCATTAAACCTCAACTAAACTGTTGTGACCTCCACCCTTCCTTTAAGATAGCTGTGAGCGGCCTCACCTCAGACAAAGGGGATATGTGTCAGCCATCCAGTAATTTGGACTTTTGTGGGTCAGGGTCTGTGCAAGACACAGAGAGACAGAAGTTTAAGCTGAAGGCCCACATAAAGGCAGAATTAGATGAGGAAAAAAATGCCAAGCACACACAGCCTGGAAGGAATGTGTGTGGCCCTAGAAGAAGCTGAGAGAGATGTTATGGGTCAGAATATTGGCTCAAAGAGTTTGGTGCTATGAGCAAGGAGGCGGTCCCCTGTGTTAGGTTCCTCCTGTGTTTGGAGTAGCAGGCCTTTGGTATTCTGCCTGATGCAAACTCGATCAATTTCTTATCACTCTAGGAACAGTCTACAGGTCTCCAACTTTAACTATCTGTTCATATCAAAAGAGGTAACATAACCGTAGGTACAAAATGGGGAGGGAGGAGAAACATGGAAACTGATATTGAAAAAGTTCTGGTGTGATAGTGGCCAGCAAATCCGATATGGATATAGTATCTGCAATGGGATATGGCAAGAGAAAAGACAAATGCAATTTCAGGCGCACACACTTCATCTCTGAACAGAGATGTAATGCTGTAGTCCCTTTCTAAAGAACTCTGGTGAGACCATTCCTGGAATACTGGACTCAGTTCAGGATAGTTCCCTTTCAAAGGGATATGGACAAACTGGAGGGAGATTAGGGAAGACTGAATAGTTTGAGGGTGGTGATTTGACTTGTGAATTAAAATAAAAATAATATTCTTGGCAAAACAACAATGTTGATGGGATTGAAGGGAAATAATTACAACTATGCTGATGTTCTCCAAATGTACACATACCGTATAAAGGCCACACATACTCTCTTCCTGGGGTTTGGCTTTTCTAGTAACTCAGATAACAGTGACAGAACATGAACTTCACACAAAGCTTTCTCTCCAAGTTTAGGTATTCCCTAGGGTCTCCATGAAAGAGTTTCCCTCTGACAGTCATTCCAACCCCCTTCAAACAACCCCTAGATTGGTTGTACCTGCTATAGCCTCAGAAGCAATTACTCTGCATTAGAGCTGGTTGGCTGGGAAAAAAAGAAGGGAAATTTTGCAAGCTTTTCTTCGTGCTTGTGCCACAGACAAAAATTACAGGAGGAGCTAATAATGACCCTTATATAGTTGCCTAACACTTTCCTTTATAGAAGATTCTTGCAATCTTTTTTTTCCAGAAGCACTAATACCTTATTGTTTGCAAAAGGCCTTTGAAATTGACAGGGGGTAAAGCCCTCAGGTTAGAGAAGAGTCTTTTCTTTGTAACATAAATTTCTATCCATGTTTTGAGGGGATATAAACTATTGAAAATCATGATTTACCTGGTCACACTTGCATTTCTCAAGAAAATTTGTGCAGCATCCAAATACTAAGTGAACATGGATGTTCCAAGGCTAGGCTCATGCTACTACCAAAGCAGCTGCAGAGGGGATGAGATAAAGTGAGGCAAATTATCCTCCTCCCCAACCCTCCCTGGCAGTCTTCCTGAACCCAGCATGTGGCCCCTCTCATCCAATCCTTCTCTGCAATAACCGCCTTCTCCTGCTCATGTATTTAGTCTTGTAGTTCAAGTGGCAGAGGTCTATCCTCAGTGCTCAAGGTTCGAGGTTCAAAACACCACTGACGATGCATGGTTGGGGGACTGTTTCAGTTGTACATAATAATTCACCTTTTTTCTTAAAACCCTTAGGAAGTTACATACAAAAAGACTAAATTGAAAAAATGTAATTTAGGTTGCAAAGCCAAGCACTCAAAAGTCAGAAAATGCAAAGTTTAAGGTTGCCTGTGCATTCTGCAGGATACAGGTTGTATGTATCAGCTCCCGGATGACACCCCTCACCTCCTGCACCAAATATAACATGGCAGAGCAGAGATTCGGGCTAAGAGAGGTACAAGAACATGAAACAGCTCTAAATGCTATGCTCTGAAGAACATAGAAACAATAAGGTGATTGACTTTTCATATTTTTGAGAGGTTGTTTTTTTTTGGTCACTCAAAACAATCTATACTTTTGCTCACTGAATCCTACAAGTCTTATTATGACACTAACATTCTTGTTGCCATAAACAGGGCATCCCTAAGGTCTTTCACATCTCTCTAGAAATTCATTTCTAAGTCCACGTGTGAAGTTAAAGGACCAAAGGAAGAGACCATCTACTCAATCATAAACTGAGAATATGAAAGTCTGATGGTAAAATACTCTTTCCACTATTTAATCTACTGCAATTTACTCACATTGGGAACTTTGGAAATGTGGCTAAGAGCAAAGGCTCAAACAGCCCGAAAATAGGTGGAAGGGGGACAAGAGTCAATATACTTGACATAGCATGCAAAATATTAATAGGTCACTGTTCAACTTTTATTTGAACAAGGGTATCATGTGATAATTGGCAGGGTTTATAATGCAACATAGTTTCTATTAAAGACAGACTAACAAGCTATTTCCGTGATTTACGTAGGTATTTCTAATACTACTAAGGAAGTCTACATCGGAAATTTGTACTCTTAATGAAATACTTCCTTCCATTCTGTGTATGCTGGTTTTTTGTTGCAGGAGTGGCCACAAATAAGGCTCCGTGGCCCCTACGCTGCACTGGAGTCTATGTTAGGGAGACTAGCATAGATCACAAAGGAGGACTTGGCGGGGGGGGGGGGTCTATATTAGTCAGAGCCCTGATTTCTGTGACAAAAACTGTGACTTACTTTTCTTCCCCATGAAAAGCCATGGTATTTGTCATCCTTTCCAGCATGATTCCTGCATAAATTTGGATCTATAAATGTACAATGTAGGAGTGTATGGGGTTTTAAATAGTTGCCAACTATTAAATGATTTTTAACAATTTTTATTGTAAAATAAAAGATTTGACTTCTTATAATTTCCAATGATAAACAATAAGAGGAATTTAAAAATTGTGTGCCATGCCTCTTTTATTTAAAAAACAACAACTCATATTTTTTGCCATGCTAACCAATATTAAACATGAGTTCTAGGATGATGATATTACTAGGAGCGAGGAAAGCAGCAATGAAACGCTTGCTTTGGGGGAGAAGGGCAAGCAGTTGGAAAGAATTGCAGGAACACTAACAGATAAATAATAACTGACTAATCTTTGGCACATACCAAGCTGAGGCTATCCTTTTAAGAAAGCACTGGAGGCAAATATACTGTACCTTGTTCCAATATCCAGCCAGCTTCCATAATCTTTAACCAAAAAGAAGAAGTGCTGTGAAATAAGAAAATAATGTTGTTTAGTATATAAACATTGCACAACTTGAAAGACAAGACTAAAACCAATGTTTCCAGGTTGTTTACTCCAGGTTTCTAACTTTTCAAGTGGAACAAGGGCAAGACCTTTCACGAAATGTTCATTTGGACTAAACTAAGCAATATTCGAGGAGCTAGTGGAATCAAACACAAACAGCTAAAGAGGAACAAAGGCTGACTAGTTCTATCAAGATGTGCTCTGAGAAGCACAAAGGATTTCTAATACAGAGCATTCTTCAAGAGAAGAAGCCCCCAAACAACTTTATTGTTTGGGACACTGGTTCTCAAATTTGGCAGTGACCTCAGGATAGGCTGCATAGCTGTTTTATAGAGACTCTAGCACAGATATCATGTATGACCATGTCTCTCTGTGTGCCTCAGTTCTTCATCTGCAAAATGGGAATAATAGTACTTCCCTACCTCACAGGTATTTTGTGAGGATAAATTACACTGAAGAGTGCAAGGTGCTCAGCTACTATATAATTGAAGCCATATAACTATGCAAAATAGATTTTTTTTAAAAATTTGTCCTGATTTACAGAACACCTCCATAAAGCAAACAGTTGACTTAATTAGGGTAAGCAGATACTCAGCAGGGAAGACTGCGCAACTCATATAATTTTTCATTGTATATATGTACATACACATACACACACACACACACATAGTACTCTTCTGTTTTTTGTTTAATATGTGAAATTATCAATTTTATATGGACTAAATCTCAATATTTTCCCACCTTTGGCCATGACTACCAAATTTAATAATTAACCATTACTATACATTGCATTGTGGGAGATTTGGGTGAAACAACAAGAAGGATTCTGGGATGGAGTCTAAAGGGATCTGGGATATAGAGTAACAGAAGAAAAAGTGTGTCGTGTTGGGGTCACAGGTGAAAATGTTTGAAAAGAGAATGTGTATATTTGTCCGCTGTGAGATACACAGATACCTCAGTCCCTCTGACTTTCCCCACCCACACCTAATGTGATGTCACCCTGTTCCTTACCTTTTACCCCTACGCAAAATAAGAGACAGGAGAAAAACCAAGATCCTCCCAACTCCCTATGAAGCAACAGAAAAAAGAACTTGCCCTGATCCCTCCTTCTTACTCCCTCCACCCCACAGAGTGGCTAAAGAGTTTCATCCCAGGGCCTGATTCACACAGCTACCAAGCCCTGGCTGCCTGGTCTCCCCTTTTCCTACCAGTTAGACAGTCCTGTGTGACCTGTCCTTCCCTAGTGACTCTCAGGCTAGAGATGCAAGTTGGGAAATGGCAGCATGGAGAAGGGGGTCATGTCCTCTCAGTGAAGGCGGTGCACGATTCATCAGAAGCAGAGATTTAGGGCAGGTAAGGACTAGTTTCGCCTCCCAGTGACCAGAAGCCCTCTTTCCCATCGCTCACACACAACTATCTTTAGTGACCAACAAAAAACTTTAGCAATTAGCTGATGTACATCTTAGGTTAAACTAGTTTCTTAAAGATTATTTCAGACAGAAATCAGGGCAGAAGATCAAAATCAGAGACTCCACCATCTGAAAAGGAGCATTTAAAGCTGGTGGGTTGAATACAGCAAACCTTTAAAAAAATAAACTCAAAAGCTACTTTAAATTTCTAACAACTGTGCGTATTTTAAAATCTTTCATAAGAGAGCACAACAGAATAATGATTCTTGATACTCTCCCTGTTTCTATATTCGTCTTCTTGTTTCATAAATATATAGATGTGTATATGTACATGCATAGACCACACACACAATTTCTGCATGTCAAAACTCTGTAGTTCGTTGCATATGTGTAGTTTATTAATATTTTAATTATTTTCCTTCTGAAATTATTAAATAAAAAAACAGTTTATAATAAATCTGTATGTGAAAATTAGATAAAAATACTTTTAGGACTTCTAGGACCCAGCCTGCTTGTTACTCTAAGATCAAACTAGACATCCTGATGTCTTGTACCTGCTATTTCTCTTATATGGTAAAACTTCTTAAACCACACTGCAATGTGAAATGACATAACACAAACAGCAGGTTTTGTCACTTTGAAGTATACCTTCCAAAACAGAATGTGGGAAGTGAGAGCAAAAATAGTATAACTCCCTGCCTACTGCTTTCAGCGTGTTTCCATTCCAGTCATGGTATAATATAGCAATGCACTGCTACTGTCGAAGACACTTTTGGGGGAATTAATTGTGTCCCTTTAAATTTATGAAGATTTTTTTTTAAGATGTCTCTATTTAAATGATTTTGACCATGAGTCTACAATTGGCTGGGGTGAATTTTCCCCACTGCCTCACACAAAGGATACGATTGCGCTACAAAAGATACCTCTCATATATTTTCCAGCCTTTCGCTGATAATTCTGACAACAGGTTTGAAAAATCAGTTCAGTGTCTGACACATTTCTCTCTCTCTCTCTCTTTCATCTTTTTTCTGGCAGCAGGCAAGAAACTGCTGAAAAATTAACTAGACCAGGCACCCAGGTAAATCTAGCATTCCCTTATGCTCTCATACTTTTAATTTGAACATTTGATTTGCAATAAATTAAAAACCAGGAATACTAGGTTTAAAACAGCAGAGTGAAAGAACTGAAGTAAAAAAGAATTACACCTCTTAAGAAGCATTCCTTAAATGACATACAAAGCATGAAGATGGGGATTTTTATCTGTAAATTATACCAGGATTTTGATTCAATTCACTGCCCTAGCTCTAAAAACTTTGAAGTCTGAAACTAATTCAGATCTCTTGATTGAATTAGCTGAGCACTCTGCTTTCTTGATCTTATTTGTACGGAATGTCCAACGGTAGCTTACCAAAGCCATAATGTCTGAAATCACAAGAACGATGAGGAAAAGGCTGCAAAAAAGGAGAGACCATAATTCTTAACTCATAGCCACAGATGCAATTACAAAGTTATTAAACCCCCAAGTACAAATATGAATTAATATATTATATGACTTCTTGCAGCTGGCTTTTTCATTCTCTGAGAGATACGTTTCCAATGCACTTCATGGGAGAAATTAACACACAAAACAGGGCTGATATGCCTAACATGTTTGGAACATACAATTTTATCATGACGTTTTGACAAGAGACTTATTCATTAATGTAATTACAGTTTCACAATAGGGTACCCCAAAAATGAGTTATTTACCAGCAAACCTGAGTGGCTTGTCAAATGATAAGTGCTCCCGATATATTAAAAGAATATTAAAAACAGTTTAAAAATCTGTAACTGTGTATACCATGAATGCACTGTGGGTGACATCCACTCCTTACTGCACAAGGCCTATGCACCACTTCAAACCCTCAGAGTAGGAAGGCTTGGAATCTCCAGAAGGATTCAAGAATGACAAAAATGCTTGTGAGCATAAAATTATCTTGAATATTCTTCAAAAAGAGCTGATCGAATCTGTGCTGACAAACCAGTCTTACAGGGCGGACAGCTGCTAAATGAGATTACATGAGCCGCTCCTCCAGCTCCTTGACTGACTGAGAGTAAAAGTGCTCCAGAAGTTCCCAAAAGCTTTGGGTGAGTGCTCCTAAATCCCTTGAATCACAAAAACCCAGGAGTGTGAACCTACAGTATGTAGGATTACTTTTTGAAAAGCAGATTTCAGTAAGTAAAATGACTAATAGGGAGGAAATAGAGCTAATAAAGCTTTTTCATTTTCTTAATATTTTACTCTGTACATTAAGGTTTTGAAATAGTAGATCACATGAAAGCAGTTATTAATGACTGGCTTGTCAGTTAATGGCATTAGAGCAATGCTGCAAAGAGCTGACCCACTAGCAGGCAGGTCATTAACTGTAATAGTTTAATTTATACAGCATTATCATTATAAAATATAATCAATTTACAGTGTGAAACTTCATTAGAAAACATTATATCATAGTGCTCTGCAAGCCTCTGCCCTAAAAACTGATTTATCCCTTTGAGAAAACTGAATTTAGTGCTATATTTTCTAGCACTTTCTTGATAAATCAATTATGCTTCATTAGTTAATAAAGATGTGGCAAATTCACTATTTTCTGATTCATCTACAAGCATCTTTTCCATTGGAAACTTAGTATTGATTTAAATAGCCAGCGATGTCACAATCTTGCAATATCTAGCAAGCACTGAGCTAAGGTACCACATTGACGGGAGATGTATAAGAGCCTACACAGACAGAAGATTCTCATGAAGAGCATGAAGTATGCTTCCAGCAATGAGCAGAGAGACTGAAAAGCTATTCATGTGACTAGCAAAAAACTTGCCTCTTGATATGTACAAATATACCTACCTGGAATGCAGCAAGGATTTCATAAAAGAAGAACAATGCTAATCTCAGTGCTCTCTTTTCAAAAAGAGAAAGTTAAAAGAACACTATTCCGATTGCAAAGTCAAGCCTTTAGAAGTTAGGAAATGCCAGAATTAAGGTTGCCTGTGGAACTTTAATTCGCCCCCTTTGTGCATATGCATTCTGACACAGTCTTTAATTACACGATCACAAGCTTTTTTTCCCATAGAACGTATGTCCCATTTAGTGCAGAGGATGGACCTGCACAGGGGATTATTAGGAGTGTGTTGTAAAGGGGGCTGTTGTCATATCAGAAGTTGGAAGGCATATTATGAATGAAGCAGGGGGCGGCAGAAAGAGAAAGGATGGTCTCATGGTTCAGGCAGTTAAATGTGGATCTGGAGAACTGGATTCTCTCCCTTCCACTGCCAACAAGTTCCCGTGTGAGCCTGGGCAAGTCACATAAACTCGACTTTTCACAAGTCGTCACTAATTGCATGTTCTGCATTTTTTGGGTGCCCAACTTGAGACTCTGATGTCTGATTTGCAGAAGTGCTGAGCACTCACACCTGCAAACTGAGAAGTTGAATCTGTGTTTTGAGTATCTAATGGTAAGTACTCAGAAAAATTGCATCTTTGTCTCAGACTGAGCACTCAAAAAGAGTGGAAATGTTTTACCTTAATAATCACCATACCTCAGCTCTCCATCTGTAAAACAGGGATAATAATGCCCTCTTACCTTACGCGAGTGTTGCAGAGATAGACTGATTAATATTTGTGAAGATACTATAACGATAAGCTCCATAGAAAAGCCCATGCGATGATATTAATAATGCTCTTTTCAGGGCAAGGTTGGAATAATACACAGTAAAATAAGGCCTGGAACCAAAAAACTGAACAGGCAGGTGTCCTGTGGAAAAAATACCATGTGAAATGTATTTAAAGATTATATCAGAATGCATACACACACAGGGGGTGATTAAAGTTGCACATGTAACCTTAATTCTGATATTTTCTAATTTCTGAGGGCTTGATTTTGCAATCTTACTAGTGTTCTTTTAATGAAGCCTTTTGTGTGTAATTCCTTACACAGGATCATTGGCAGGGTTGGAACCTTTAGATCCACCACACAGACCTCTACCACTTGAGGTAATGGAGTAACTGCTAGTAGTAGGTTGATATCCTCTATGTTAGCCAGCACTATAGTGGGTGAGACATATGGGTTTCACATATATTTGCTGACAGCAGAGGAATGGTGAGACTCAGGAATCTGGGTTCCCATTCCAGGCTCTGGAGGCGAGTGTGCTCTAGTGGGCACAAACTTCTGCTTGTCCCTCCCAAACTTAACCTCTTCTGCTGTTCTGTCTCTTAGCCATCTGGGCTCCTCATCCTAGTCCCATTCTCCTTGCCTACCCAGTCCCAGTTTCCTCTTCTAAGGCTTCTCAGTCCAGTTCAGTCTCCTTGCAAAGTATGTACTAGTCTTTCCCTCTGGGTTTCTGTTCGGGTCCCAATCTCTACTCTGTCAACTCCCAATGTCTCCTCCTTCCCACACCCAGTCCCAGTTCTGCCCTGCCAGTTCCCAGTCTGATCTCCCCTTCCATTCCACTGGCTCTCAATCCTTGTCTCTCTCCTCAGGCTCCTCATCCAATTTCAATCTCTCTTTCCCTCCCCACACACACTCTCCTGGGCTCCTTGTCCCAGGCTCTTCATTGAGCCAGTCTCAGTTCTCCTCCAACACCCAGCTCATTGTCAAATCATTCTATTTCCCCCCTTTGCCCCCATCCTCTCCACTGGTTCCTAGTTCCAGGCTCCTTGTTCAGCTAGTTGTAGTCTCCCCCACCCCTCCGAGACACTCGCCCAATCTCCGTGCTCAGCTCCCAGTCAGCTGGCTCCCAGTCTGTTCACTGTTTCCTCTCCTGCTCCCAAACTCCTTGCCCCACCAGCCCCAGTCTTCCCTCTCCCTCAGCTCTCAGTCTCCTTGCCCAGTTGGTCCCAGTCTTGTTTCTCTCTCCAACACCCATTTCAGTTCCAGTCTCACCAGTCTCAATCTACTCCTTTCCCTCCTCGCATCTGGCTTTTCTCCCTTCTGCAATTGAATTAGATGTCTTTCTCCTCCATTCTGCTCTCACTGAAAGCACAGGACAGACAAGCTCCCTGTTCTCACTTCTGGAGCCCAACTCCACTATGGCCTGGAACAGCTGGGAGCAACCATTCCCAGGAAAGTCTAGCTTCACCCCTGTAGCCCTGGTCTGGAGCAGTCCAGTCACAGGGAGACGCTGTCTGATCAGCACTAGCAACTATGATAGGCTAGACCAGGGGTTGGCAACCTATGGCACGCGTGCCAAAGATGGCACGTGAGCCGTTTTTTAATGGCACGCGACTGCCTGCTGGGACTCCGCATGCCATTAAAAATCCTGCCAACGCGGCAAGCTGCAGGGTCCGCGCTCCCCAGCCGGAGAGTCCAGCAAGCCGCCGGCCCCTTCTCTGCCTTCCCCTGGAGCCCTGCCGCCATGTGCGCAGCGCTCTGGGGGCCGGGGCTGCGCGCTTCCGCGGGGCAGCATTTGGCTCCGTGGGGAGGGAGACGCTCCCCGCTTATCCGGAGCCCTGCTGCCACGTGCGCAGCGCTCTGAGGGGCGGAGCAGGGCTGCGCGCGTGGAGGCAGGGCTCCGGATGAGCGGGGAGTCTCATGGTAAGGGGTCCGGGGCCGGGGGTTGGGTAAGGGGTGGGGGCAGTCAAGGGACAGGCAGCAGGGTGGGTGGGATCCCGGGGGGGTGGTTAGGGGCGGGAGTCTCTGGAGGCGGCAGTCAGGGAGCAGGGGGGGTTGGATGGGGCATGGGAGTCCCGGGGTCTGTTAGGGGGTGGGGGGTGGATAGGGGTCAGGGCAGTCAGGGAACAGGGAGCAAGGAGGGTCGGGGGGGTCTCTGGAGGGGGTGGTCAGGAGACAAGGAGCTGGGGAGGTTGGATGAGTCGGGAGTTCTGGAGGGCTGTCAGGAGGTAGGGGTGTGGAGAGGGGATGGACAAGCAGGGAGCGGGGGGGGAGGTTGTATGGGTCCAGAGTTCTGGGGGGGTCCTGTCAGGGGGCGGGGAGCGGTTGGATGGGACATGAGAGTCCAGGGGGTTCTGTCTGGGTGAGGGGGTGTGGATAAGGGTTGGGGCAGTCAGGGGACAGGTAGGAGATAGGGTCCTAGGGGGGCAATCAGGGGACAAGGGGCAGGGAGGCTTAGATAGGGGGTGGGGTCCCAGGAGGGGGTAGTCAGGACAAGGAGCGGGGGGGGGTTGGGGGTTCTGGGGGGGCAGTCACCCAGCCTTCTGCCCTGAGCCCTGACCGCCCCCCACACCCAGCCCTCTGCCCTGAGTCCTGCACCCCCCCACACACCCCAGGCCCTTGCCCTGAGCCCTGTACCACCTCTCTGTTGACTCCTTCACCCCCCACCCATGACCCCAGCCCTGACTCTGGCACCCCCACACATACCCAGCCCCCCTACCCTGACACCTGCACCCCCCACATCCCATGCACCCCGCACATCCCCACCCCCACCCTGAGCACCAAATGGGAGCTCCTGCACCCCCATTCACTTTCCCACCTGCACCCCTCACACCAAATGGGAGCTGCCCAGGTAAGTGCCCCACACCCAAACCTCCTGCCCCAACCCTGAGCCCTCTCCCTCATTCTAGCTCCTGGCCAGATCCTTCACCCCCAGCCCTGTGCTCAGTCCACTCCCACCCTCAGCTCAGTGCAGAGAGAGGAAGAGAATGGGCCAGAACCAGGGAGAAGGTAGGTACCCACTGTATGTGGGCAGGGCCGGGACCCCAGACCGGCAGCGAGCTGAGCGGGTCCGGCAGCCGGGATCCCGGCTGGCAGGAGCCAGCAGATGGAACCCCTGAGCAGCAGTGGGCTGAGCCGCTCAGCCCACTGTCGGTCTGGGGTCCTGGCTGCTGGCCCCGCACAGCCCGCTGCCGGTCTGGGGTTCTGGCTGCCAGACCCTTCCCAGCTGGGGTCCCAGTCGCAGGCCCCGCTCAGCCCACTGCCAGCCTAGGTGAACAGAACCCCAGACCAGCAGCAGGCTGAGCGGGCAGGTGGCATAGGATCAACATTTTAATTTAATTTTAAATGAAGCTTCTTAAATATTTTGAAAACCTTGTTTATTTTACAATACAACACTAGTTTAGTTATATAATATATAGACTTGTAGAGAGAGACCTTCTAAAAAACATTAAAATGTATTACCGGCATGCGAAACCTTAAATTAGAGTGAATAAATGAAGACTCAGCACAGCACTTCTGAAAGGTTGCCGACCCCTGGGCTAGACCATGCTCAGAGAGGACAGACTCCTCAGATATTTTGGCTGTTAAAATCAAGGAAGTCATTTAACTCATATAGATCATGTGATATGAGCTGGATTACCTGCACTCACATCTGCAAAGAAAGACCAAATATGGGAGGGTAGAAGATTGAGCAAGGAGTGCAGTGTCTTAAAAGTCAGGCTAGCATTAAATTACTATGGAGGGGCAGAAAGAAATCCATAATGAAAGTGTCTGGTCAAAGACTTGTTTGAGTCCCTTTTTAAAAAAATGCAATTTGTGGTAAGGTCAGTGCTACAAAGTTTTAATTTAGCTGGCTTGTACATACAGACGCTCCCGGGTTACGCAAACCCGCACTTACGGAAAAGGTCCATAAGCTCTTTTTTTGGGGGGTGGGGTGATGGGGTGGGGGGCAGCGTAACTGTCAGGTACACGTCCCCAACTTACTCAAAATTCGACTTACGCAAGGCGTTCCAGAACAGAATGCTTGCGTAAGTCGGGGAGCATCTGTATATTTTAAATAAACAATATTTCTACTATATGGAGATGCAATTTAAAATATGAAATTCTAAATTTAAATATTGCTTACTTTTTCTACATAAAGACAAAAGTTTGTTTGTTTGTTTGTCTCTTTTGTGTTTTAAATGCAGAAAACGAAATGTTTGATCATTCATACTGGGCCAAACTTTAAAATTCACCATAATTTTTTACTCATTTGTTACTGAGGCAAATTCCCACTGAAGTTAAGGAAGTTTCAGCCTGTGTAAGGAGTGAGCAAAAAGTGAGCTAAGTCATCAGAGTGGCTCATTGGTTAGTTTAGTCTGAGATCTGATAAATCCAAATTCTTTCAAAGTGAGTGAACTGGTGTACAAATGGAGTCTGATTCAGGGTATTTCACATCCTTACTAATTATACTGTTTGGCTGATTTCCATAATCAAACCCACTCCATCTACTACAGTAATAAAACATTTGCTGTACCTTTTAGAAGATAACTGGGTTGTGACTTGAACAGCTTCAAAAGCACATGACACAAGAACAAAAGGGATTACAATCTGTTTAAAACATAAATTGCATTATGGTTTAGAGCAACATTTGTAAAACAGCCTATCAGAACACCACTAATGATCATGGAAACATTTTCCAGCTTTTCAAATTGCCATTATGGGAAGCTTCATTGTAGCACATGTTATAAAAATAAAACATTGGCAAAGAAAGGGTGAAAACTCATTTGGCAGAGAATATACTTAGTAAACTGATACAAAATCTATGGCCATGGCCTACCTGAAGTGAAAAACTATGAGGCACCATGCAACTCAATGATTAAAACATATTAATGATCCTTGTTTCAGCTGATCCAGTCTAGCATTCATGATAAATATTTGAGCAATGCTGTAACACATAGAATTTGCAATATTTTACATGGTAGTTCCCAGAACTCCCAGTGTGAAAGGGTGATTTCAGCCCATGCACAAATGCCTGGATGTGGGAAGAACTGAGCCAAAAAAAGAATAAATACTCCACTCACTGTCCTCCAAGAGGACACAACTAAGTCAACCTGCACAACTTAATGAATTAAAAAAAATAACCTCTGAAATGTGTGCACTGCATTTTCTTTTTTTAGAACACACTTTTTTTAGCCACACTTCTTTAAGGCTAGAAGTACACAAAGAATCCACCTTTTAAAGACTGAACCTGTCATTTCTCAGCTCCTGCCTTTACAGCTGTTGGAAAGTACAGGTTGGGATGCAGATGTGGTCACATCTGGGGCAGAAAGGCAGCTGCAATTCCGCTAATGGTAAATACTGCCCAGCATCCAGCAGGTTTGGATTCAACAAAGCCCTGGACCAGACTCTGGTTGCTCCTCCACCCAAGTCTTCTCCTTGGGAAAAGAGGTGGCAGCGTGAACATATCACTGACTTTAGGCATAATCTAGCAGCAGGTTGTCTGCGCTGCTGTCCCTTAGTGCTGTCTAATGATTTCTGCCCTAGATGTCATCAGAGAAGCACTCCTAAACATTCTCTTCAAACAGGGAATGCCAGCATGGGCAGGGAAATGGGAAGTCCAATCTTTAAGAGACTATTTAATTTGTTTATTTTAAAAAAATCAGATAAAGTTTGCAAAAATGACAATAGTAAAAAAAAAAATCAATACATTTCTATTTAATACAATCTGGATGAATGGAGATAATATATATTTTCCCCACTTCCATTTGGGTATTATAAACAATGGGGAAAACGTAATGTTTTAAGTTATTTAATATCTATTCAAAGCTTAAAATTCTGATTTAAATATAATAAAATATATTTATCATGAGTCAGTCATGTATTCTGTATACTGAAGTCAAACACCCTTTATGGGTTTTATTTTCAGAAATTCTGTAGAAGCAGATAGTTGCACACAGGATAAAATGGGTTAATGAATCTCAGAAACATATATATTTTGTAAATTGAAAAAGAATTCCTGCATGCATGATGTATTTGAGAGAACTGCACAAAGATGCAATTACTAACCTTCCACACCAGCAAGCTTCCCATTACAAAGGGATTGAACACAGTCAGGAAGCAATAGATAGAGGTAGGATCAAAGCTAGAGAACCATGAAAATAATAAAATAAAAATTATTAAAATGCATCTTTGCAAACAGTATTTTCTATAAAAAAAGCAGAACATTTCATTTTTCCTGCTAATGAGACATTTTAGATTTTGTTCAAAGTATGAGCATGCAAGCCACTGTTGTTCAATTACTATTGTCCAAGCTCAAGTACAGTATTACTTAGCCTATGTATCTCCGCTTTTTCTTTCTCTGTGATTATTTACAGCCCAATTCTTCAAGGTACAGAGCTCTTCCTCAGGACTGAGTGCTCTCAACACCAACTAACAACTAATAATAGGAATTAAGGCAACTCAGTATCTTGCTGGACTGGTCCCTTACACCAAATACCATAGAAAATAATACTTAAATACAACCACCACTAGATTATTACACTATTCTTATTATTTTGCTTATGTTGGGCTGTTTTGCTAGGCATGTGCTATTTGAGTATTTTTTGCACTGTCTTCTCTTTTGCACTCAACTTCTCTCAACAGCATCAATAAGATTTACCTGTTAACAGAAGCTATATTTCCAGTACCAAAAAAAGCCGTCACGATGAAGAAAACCTAAATATGGCTAAGGAAAATCCAACACTAAAGTTACATAAAAGATCAAATAAAAACAACATGCTGAAAATTTCTTTTTCTATACCTGCCAATCCAGCACTATGAGAAGCTCATTTACTATTGTTATAGTTTGACATTACATTTAAAAGTATGAAATCAGATATCCTTGCCTGACTGAATTTTCAGATCCTGACTAAGTCAATTCTGACAGAGGGGAGCCCAGGTGCAAATCAGGTTAGTGACCGGTCTGTCCCAAAACCCGTCTGAGAGACCTAGGAGTCAGCATTTTTTCTTGTTCAACTGTGAAGGGGATACACTTCTTTATAACAATGCAGTTACACATTCAAACGTACGCACTTTTGTACATTTTCATGTGAGTGCTGTCTATATATCAATCTATACACATTTGTCTTTGTTGGGGAATTAGCTGTGGTTGTTGGTTTTAAAAATAAGACTAAATATTGCCAGCCTACCCTTCGACACTTTTGTTGTCCATATACCACAGCCCATCCATTATCCCATTGCTGCCCCTTACCTGCCGTTTTTCCTTTCTGCACATTCCACAAATATAGAGACAAGAAAGGTGGGGACAAAACCCTGATCTGATGGAATCTGTGTAGCTAAAAGGGTCTAAGGCATATTCTTTTCATACAGGTAAAACCTAGCTGCTACATAACCCCACGGAAGGGTGAGGGTGGAAGGTTCCTACCTCCCCTTAGTGGTGAAGCCAAGGGCCAATATCGTTTCTGATACCTCTTTATTCTGGCCACAGTTCCAGCAACCTTCCCCTAACTGTGAAGTGGGAAGGTAATGAAAAGGGACTCCTGCATCCAGGGTTCCCTGTGGGAGAAGGCAGGGGCTGGCATTGCCTCTCCTGACCCTGTCATGGAGTATTAAAATATCTCAGTACAAAAATTTCAATATTAACTATTCAATAGGGTCTTCAAGAATTTGCAAGCACATTTTTGGAAGGAATATGTGAGCACAAATAAAGCAATTCATAGCATCTAACTCCCAAAAGAATCACATTATTTCAGGTTTAGTAATCTAACAGTCTAACAATATTGCAAAATTCTTCCAGTTCAGATTTACAACAGCTACAGTTCTCTAATAAAACAGGAAAAAGCCCAATGGGCTGGGTTGCCGCCTAATCAAGATGCTAAGCATATGCAATCTGAATCTCCTTCTGGAAGATCAGGCTAACAAAGGCCTGAGGCTCCTCAATACAGGCCAACTCTCAAGCCCTAATTGGGACTCTTGATATGTTCTTTTAATTTAAAATAATTTCATGGTAGCAATATTACAGTTCAAGTTGAGAAGTCATTTCTTTCTTCACCACTATATAGTCATTAATAATATTCTAAACTAAAAAAAACCCTTTTGAGCTGAAATTCATTGTACTTGCTCTCATTAAAAAGGTGAACATTTTATTGAAACTGAACAAAATATATTCAGTTCGTTTAGTGTGCCAAAGGAAATACTACATTTGAGCTTTAAAAACTGTTCAATATTTTTTTGCTTAATCAAAAAAAAGCTTATTTTTAAATTTTCAAATATGACACGAGGCCAGGACTAAATACCCCATTAATTTTGCTAAATTTTAAATGTTTTGTTAAGAAATAGCAAAGCTGTAAATGAAAAAGATAACCTTACTGTACAGTAAATAAAATTGCTTTTAAAGTACCCACCTAAATCATATTCAGGTTCAGGATGCTCTCTGAACCCAGAAAACCATTCGCTCATTCTTTCCTTAGCTCTGATTTTCCTCCACAAGGACAGCATCAAACCTCCTGGACTTTCTTCTGGGCCCTGGTGTTCTACAACAATGGCACTCACAGCTGTACACAAGTTATGCATGGGGCATACCACTGGCAGTGGAGAGGAGCAGCAGCACTGGCCGCCCCACTGCTACTCAGCTTTGGTCCCACCAGTCCTCCAGTGTGACAGGGGAGCTGCGGGGCCAAACCAGAGTAGTGTTGTGAGCCCCCCGCCCCCATCCATGGAGGCCACAACACTCAGTTTTGGCCTCACGGCCCCTTTGTCACAACAGAGGAGCTACAGGGCCAAATCTGAGTGGGCACACTGGGCAGAGGGGCTGCCAACACTGCTCCTCCTCACCACCAGCTCCTGCACCAGGGCTCCCTCTCAGTGGCCTGTCCAGACTTGCCCCACTTCCAGCAGCCCATGTCCCCTCTCAGAGATGGCAAGTGACAGTACATTTGGGCAGGTCAAGCTGGAAGGCAGGGGCTGAGCATTTGGTAGCAAGGTGGAGTTTCAGCAGCTTCAGCAGGGTTGGCTCCACAGGGATTGATGGTGTATACAATGAGAAACATTTGTTTTGGGGCACTCCATTCTATGAATTCAAACTTTGTATGCTCTGGGATTTTGGTTTACCCTCCTCAGACTGGTGCCTACAAATGAAATTGCTGTGTACTCCATAGAGTACAAACCAAAGCTCGGGAATCAGGCTGCCAAACATGCCAGGTTCCTTCTAATGTAATAAAAAGTATGCTGGGGTCCTAACTCTTTCTTTTCTCCTCCCTCAGCCCCACCCACTATGATAAACCCATTTCCCCACTGACCCCATGCTAAATCTTCCTAGAAAACCCTCTAATCTTTCTTGTATTTGACAAATTCACTACAATGGATTTCAAATCTCCCTCAACTACCCCCAACCCAGTGACAATCATATTCTTTCACAGCTACCCCGTCTTCACAATAAAAAAAAAGAGGAAGGGGATTATTAGAAACAATTTAGTTTTAGGAACGTTTAGTGTCTGAAGGATCCGGCCCTATGTTTGCTTATCATCCCATCCACGAGAGTCAATTTGTGACATTAATAAATATAATATAATATAATATAATATAATATAATATAATATAATATAAAAACAGTAATAATTTTAGCATAAACCTTTCTTAAGGGACAAAGAAAGGAGTTTCAGGTGGGTACAGTTTGAACCAGCCTGTGCATCAGCAGATCAACTGAGAAATTAGCCTGGTATTTTGAACAAAGGCCTTTAAAAGAAATCCTTCTTTTAAAAGACAAGACCTTCTAAAAATCTTTAAAAGAGGCTGTTTGTGTATGAATTCAGCAGTAACCCGAGCAAGATTGCTAAATACAGTACATTCTGAAATTGACCATTGTGCCACTGTCCAATCTTTTCACTGGAATCTAAATTACTGTGTCATAATCACTGCTTTCCAAACAAGGCAAAAGGATACAAAGAAAAAAGACCTGCGGATATCATCCAGGTGGAGTTGCCGAAACTGAGTTATATCAGTAGTATAGGAGAAGTTGAGAACAGCAAGCTGTGAAGATAGCAAGAAGAAATCAATACATTATGTCAGGTGGTTCACTTTGATACTAAGAATATATTTTAGTTGATTCAATGAAAAATTAACTCACTTCCCTCTCAACAGACAGATCCATTTGTGATGAAGCCTGTAAACTTTTCCTATAGTTTTCTTATATTTTAATGAGTCTGCCAGAAAGATATTGTATTAAGTAGAGTGACCATTGATCAAATGAACCCAGCAGAGCTTCTGATGCTGTCTTCGGTAAGAAACAACTCCCCGACCTTTGGTTTACTATTTTGCTCCCTTTTCTTTTCCCCTGTCCTAAGTGTGTGTTTGTTTTTAATACATTTTCACTGCCCACAAAAACAGGTAGATAAAGATCTCCTAATATAAAGACTGCAATTATCCCCAAGGTGAGGTATGGTGTGAATGAGGATACTGAAAGAGTCTTCAGCTTCTATATGCTGCTCTCAACAT
This sequence comes from Mauremys mutica, assembly GCF_020497125.1. Lineage (NCBI taxonomy): Eukaryota > Metazoa > Chordata > Testudines > Geoemydidae > Mauremys > Mauremys mutica. The sequence continues at coordinate 125,139,892 of NC_059073.1, read as the reverse complement.
GACACCTCTTGACCTGGGGAGAAATTGTCTTCAGAGTTTAAGAGGGAAATGAACTTCTTTTCAATGGAAAAAGAAAATCCCATGTGATGGATCTGAAATACAGGCCACATATTGCTTAAAAATAGTCTCACATCAGCAGAGACCTGACTGAATTCCTAAACGCAGGACTTTTTGGCAGACATTAAAGGTGGGGCTCTAGAGGTGTTGTGTTGTACTGCTGTTGCTGTTTTTGTTTGTTTTAAGAAGACTAGAAAAATAAAGTGAAAGATTTCTTCTCACTGAAAGCAAGACAAAGGTCACAAAATGTAAAGGAAAAATTATAATGCTACCGAATCACTGTTTCAAGCTTACATATATTCTTTTCATTCATAGTTGATTCATATGGTCTCATAAGCAGAACCCAAACCATGCATCTTTCACACTGTGCTTGGATTTCTAGTATTTAAGCTTTAAGGAAACAGGCCCATGTGATACATATAAGCCTCACCTTGTTAAGTTATGTAAACAAATGTCAATATTCACCATTTGCATTTCTAATGCTCTGCCTTGTATCAATAAATGTTATATCTGAAGTTTTAAAATTGCATCCCTGCAGGTAAAAAATACAGTAATTGCCAGATCAGCGCTTCTGAATGCTTCTGCCTCAATTTTACCCCCTGACTTTTCTCCCTGACTAAGGCATTATTAATCTCTGAAATCTGCTATCCCAGTTTGTAGCTCAACAGGGTATCAATATGCCACTGAGCTGACTACATATAGACTACAAAAGCAGTGAAGGCTCAGAACTGTAGCTTCCCCTCTACATAACTCTGGCAAATTCCAAAGCATCCTTGCCATTGATTCTCTCTAATGATAATCAATGACGATAGATTTCTGGGAAATAGGGAGGGCATGGTATTATACCTCTTGCCCAGCTCAGAATGGCTGGAGATCTCTGTAATAGGCATTTTGGTTCTAACCAACTCAAGGGCACAACAGCAGCTTAGACAAAGAATGGAATTGCGATGTGACCATAGGTTCAGAGCATCACTGACATAATAAATCTCAAAGGCAAGGAAATTATATTGATACATAGTGTAAACCCCTTCTGAGGGCAAATCCAAGAATTTGCTAGCGTAAATTCAATTAGCAGCACTGTCTGCCTGATCAGAAGTATAAGACCACACTGATAAAGACAGGCAGGCAGAAATTAAATGACTCTACAAATATTTCCTTTGGGTAATTTCAGAAATCAAATGACTATTTCTTCTCAGCCTCCGTCACCATACCCCTGTGCTAGTCATTTTATTTATTTAGAATTTCACATCTGAAAAACAGACAGTATCATTATACTTATCCTAGGAAGGACTTTCACTCCTTATTTTGAATGAGTATTAAACTCAACAGTTCCATCTCTAACCTACAGAATATACTGCTTCAGTCATATTGATTTCCTTCGGTCTTAGAAATAGCTCTACTATGGACTATATCAAATAAAATATTTTATAAATCTCTTTTATATTTCCTTATGAGATGGACACCTGATATAGGTTTTCCATACTCAAAGAATATGTATGTGAGCTTTGCTACAAACTGTTCAACAAAAACTGCTAAAGATATTTAAAAGAACATAGTGTGCCTAGAAGAAAAACCATGATGAAACAACTACAGCCATCACTGGGCAATCACTTCATACTTTTCTAGTGGAGCAGTTTTTTGATGATGAATCAAGAATAACTGTCTTGAAATGCTACCTTTGGTTTAAGTGAATCGCCATAGTGCTGTAGTACTTCTTTTTCCATATATATCCAAGAAAACATCAAACCAGATAATACCAGGGGAAAGAGAGCTTCATATCTGAATAAAATGATTAACATAATATTAAATATATACATATAATCATAATAAGCATAACCTATTCAATTATACAAATAATGTATGTACTTTGAGATTGACTCCCTGTTAATCTGAACTATATCATGTCAGAGATCTATAAAACACTTTAATTTTGTCTGAGGGGAATGTGCGGTGGGAATTTAAAGATGCTGGAGTCAACTGGCTGGAGGTCAATTGACGTGCAGTAAGATGGGAGGAAGATGTTAGTTTGCTTTGGACAGTTTATGTTTTGCAACTTCTCTGTTATTATGTTTTTAAATGTATGTCAACGGTATACATTTAAAAGAGAGCCCAGGGCTTCAGATGGGCACCGTTTGGTGTGAACTTTCGTTAGAAAGAAATTGAAACAACATAAATAGAAAAACATCTCTCTCTCTCTTTTTTTTTTTTAAAGGTTTGGATGGTATTTTTTGTTAGTTCACTAAGGCTCTAGAATCCTCAAACTGGCTTAAAAGCTACCTCCACTACCTAGTCAGTCTGATCATTTATGGGTGCAAGTGAGTTTTTGAGCACTCTGAATTGTTGAGATTCCATCTAGGGGTACAAGAACTATTTCTAACTTATACTTCAGTCTAAATTTGCCAAAATTATTCCTACAGGCTTGTCCAGAGGTAAGCTGCTATACTGAAATAACTCCCCATCTAATCACTTGTATTTCTGAATAACAGTGTCCACACGGCAATTGCAGCTCCAGTCAATTTCCCCAAGTATACTCGCCTAAAAGATTATGGTTTTTTTTTGCAAAGTGTAATCCATTCCCCATTAAATATGCCCTGAACAGGATAGTGAGACAGAAAAAATGTGGGACCCTTATGACTGGCCAGTACAAGGTCATCTTCATCCTGAGGTTCTGGAGAATCATCTTTTAGATATAATGCAGGCTACTTTCTTAATAGGGTCTATCAGTCCTTTGAAAAAATCTGACTTCACTGGAAACTCCCCTTGGAAGAGATTTCCCCCGCCTTCAAGATCATCTGTTCCCATCATGCTCCATTTAAGCCAGGGGTCTCAAACTCAAATAACCACGTGGGCCACATGAGGACTAGTGCATTGAACTGAGGGCCGCATCACTGACACCCCCCCGTCACTGCCTCTGGACCTGCCCCCACTCCACCCCTTCCATTAGGCCCCACCCCTACCCCACCTCTTCCCACCCCTTCCCCGCCCCAATCCAACCCCTTCCCCGAAGTCCCCACCCCAACGCTGCCCCGAGGGGGTGCAGAAAGGGTGCAGGGTGCTGCGGGGGCTCAGGGCAGGGAGTTGAGGTGCAGGTGGTGTGCAGGGTGCAGCAGGAGCTCAGGGCAGGGCGTTGGTGGGTGGGATGCAAGAGGGTGAGGGGTGAGCAGTAGGTGGCTCAGGGCAGGGAGTGCAGGAGCGGAGTGGGATGTGGCAGGGGGCTCCTTCCCCCTCCCCACCCAGCCCGAAGGGGCGTGCTGCCAGCTGCTTTAGACAGTGGTGCGGAGCTCGCAACGCCACAGGGAGCAATCCCGCGGGTATGCAGAAGGGCAGGGGGTACGCAGGGAGCTTGGCGGGCCACACGCAAGAGCCCTGGTGTTTGAGACCCCTGATTTAATCCATGGCTACACATGAATGTCAAGCAACTCAGAGAGGAAAATTCCTTTTTCTGCTTGAGGATGCACCAGCTTTAGCCATGACAGAAAGACTGGATTCAGCACTTCCATAAATCTGAGTCTGAGATGACAAAGAGAAAGATATAGGAGGGACACTGACTGACATCATCTTGGCCCACTGAGGAAAAAACTAAGTCTGTGGAGCCCAGCAGGACATTTCAATCCAGAATTGTTTAGAGGATGTGCCATGACTTTCTCTACACAAGAGAAGGTTTAACTACTGCTCTTTTATAAGGACATTACACAAACATTTTTCGCTCCTTTGTTTTGTAGTTGCACCAAAATAACAAAAGATGTAAATTAAAACCAATTTTGTTATTTCGGTCCAAGTTTGTATGTGTACACATCCTACAACCCACTGCCTCAGGAGTGTTGGAGAAATAAAGTGCATGTAATTTAAGAGAATTATCAGCATTTTATGTAGTTCATTCAAAAGGTAAACTGTGGATTTTACTAGGGAGCAAACTTTCCATCTTTATAAGAACATTCACAGATTTAGTAACTTTTTCACATTCAACACTTAAATATTTTATTAGGACAATATGCACCAAGCTGTAATAAAAAAGGAAGTACCCTGTGCTGAGGAGCAGGTAGGGTGACATCAAAGAGAGAAGTATGCTAAGCAGTCGCTGGAAGAAAAACGTGGGACTCAGTAATGGCACAAACAAGGATGAGGCTGTAACAAACAGAGAACCATATGTCATTAACACAAGGATAAGAGATGTATTATCCTATTTACACTACAAAGACAAAATGTCACACCTTTGCAAATATTATGCATGGAGGTTCAAGCCAGATCATATTTGCCCTGGTCCATTTTCTGGAGTTACTTTTGCTAAATAATTTAAGTTACTAAATTATTTAGTTTTTCTTAACATTTACTAAAATAACTCTGTATTCTCTATCATATTAATTGTTGAAGAATGTTGTCAAATTTTGAAAATGCTATTGAAAACATTTTATGTGTAAAATAACATCTATTTATCAATTTTCAGTCTCGAATGAGCAAAAATAGGAATATTTAAAAGAAGCTACTGGTGGCACATGGGAAATTGTAATGAACAAGCCTCTCCCTTTTGAGACCTGGATTAATATCAAAATTATTTCACTAGTGAAACAGGTGACTTTCTTCAACCAAGTATTGAGTCCACTTGCAGCTTTGCATCGTAACTTGTGGGATTCTACGCATAAGGCAGGCTCTGAACAGGGAGGAGGGCAGGTCAGGACTGGCAGTAAGGAAGTAAGCATGGCACCTGCCCTCATTTTACCCATCTCATGTGATTACTCCCATTTATGGTTTTACAATGTTAGGAGAGATTCCTTTCCCTACCATGGATGGCACTGAATGACTGCTTGGCAGACTATGTTTTTTATCACATCTCTGAAACATCAAATCAAGTATTATCATTGATGGTGTGACAATGAAAGTCCAGACACCCCCAAGGGCAGAACTCAAAAACTGAAACCCCAGAATAAGGGTTACACCAGCTGACTGAATACTGTATTACTGTACTATAAAACTATACCAAGTAGGGTCTTTTATGAAAAGCTTGTAACGTGCTGAAGTTAACTGTCATTATGAGATCCATATGCAGGTTATGGTTATGAATGTATGTGTATATACAGAAAATTGTAATAGTGGTGCAACTTCAGCAACATGTTGGCTGGACAATTGCTAGACGCTTGAATCCAGTCTCTTCTGGTTAGAGAGGCAGTCCTTCCCTGCCTACCTCCCCAGCCCGAAGTGACTGGATTCAAGTGCCCAGCCATTGTCCAGCCAAGGAAAAAACAAAACAAATAGGAACAGCTTGAATCTCAAGGCTTATTTACACTATCTACGCTGACAGAAGGGCACCTCCCATTGGCATACGTTATACACCTCCCTGAGAGGCGGCAGCTAGGTCAACGAAAGAATTCTTCCATCAACTTAGTGTTGTCAACAGAGGGATTTAGGTCTGTTTAACTACGCTGCTCAGGGATGTGGATTATTCACAATATTATGGTTCTGCTGAAATATTCAACACATCTGTAGTACAGGATATGGAAGAATTTTTGTACAATTAGCTTTATTTTTGTCATATAGCCACCCACTCCACAAACATCATCCTCTAGGGTCTAGGCACATGAGCAGAGGCAATTTCTAGCATGTCTTTCCTTGTAATTCTAATAATCTACCCTCCTCTACCCAACTGGCTTCCAATTTAAAAATATTGTTCTCTCACTTGCTGCTGTGAGTAAAAAAATCACACAGAAAACTAGCTAAGACTGCAGTCCTGCACTGAGATCACTGCAGGTGGACCCCAATGACTTCTATGATTTTCTTCACTGGTAGTGATTTGCCTACACAAAACTCACCACAGAATTGAGGTCCAATTTATAATACAAGATATACAGGAGAAAGGATGACAGTACTGTAAAATGCTCAAAATAAAACTGAAAAGAATGAGAAAAGCATGTTTTCCCTAATAATGTTCAGTTGTACTAATCTTAGGTATTACTGTAAACTATTCGGTACATAATGCTCAGACAGAAGCATGATTGTTAAAATTGAAAGTGTCTCTTTAAGATATAGCAATTTCACCAATATAAAAATGCATACAGCATATAAAACATCAAGTAACCAGACAACAAAGGTCAACAGTCTAGTAATAAACAAAGGTTACATTTTTGTTTTTGAGTTTTAGCAGAAAATTGCTATCAAGCCTTAAATGGGATTATTTACTTCTGAAACAAATCCCTACATTCCTAAATTACTATAGTCATAGATAAAGATAATTTTGGAATCTGCCTCTACCAGAACGTCTACAAATGCCTAAAATCCATTGGGAGATTACTACGGAGATTACTTTTATAACAGAAAGACTGATGGTTTCACGTTACTATATTTCACATTATCAATAAGTAGATTATCTAGTAGAGCTGTGCTTACGGTAATCATAAATTCTTAATGTTAGGATCATATGAAAATCCACAGAGTTCTATGTTGTTCCTTTAATAATGATATTAAGCCTTTAACAGATGTTTAACATATACTACTATCTGACCACAAATATTTTCTGAGGCAGTTTTGAACAGTTCTACTACATGCTCACTGATGCACCCAATTTTCTTTGCTGTTATGTTTCAGAAAAAATTGAAACCACAGCTGATGCAAATAATTTTTCTGAAACAACATTGTATCACTTTGCTTTGTTAATTGTTTTGCATATAGACTTAGATTTTTTTTTTAACTTGTAGCCAGGGAAGAGCAATCTGTGTAATTAATTTGTTTTAAAAAGGCATACTAGAGCTGTGCAAAACTTTCATAAAATAAAAATTATTTATAACTCGAAGTTTTCACATTTCATTATGAACTTAAACTTGAGCCATTTTTGTAGACATTTTATTGTTTCATATTTCCTAGGAAAATTTGACCAATTTTAAAAATAAAAACAGGCCTAGATTTTGAGCAAGGATTACTTTTGCAGGATGAACAGAGCTACATAAATTTAAAATATGGTGTGGTCAACAAAACAAAATTCTAAAACAAAATTTAGAAAATTACATGAAAAAAGAAAGTGTTAGTACAAAGATCAGGGGGAAAATCTCTTCTCCTTTTCCTGAAAATTATCTGTAAACTGGACCTGGATAGAAGGTCTTCTTACCTAGTGTTGTCCAACTAATGATTTGATTAATTACAGGCAGTCCTTGCTTATGATGAAGACTGCTGTGGGTACTGTTCACAACATATGTTGAAAGTGCTATGCTCAGCATCTAAAAGGAAAAAAATACTTCAGACTAATAAAAACAGACAGTTAATCTGGTGGGTTCTCCTAAACTAAATGAAGAATATGTAAACTATTGTTTCAAGCTTGCATAACTGCCTCGCCCAGATCAAACCGAATCATTATAAGAGAAGGGAGGAGGGAATGTATGAGAGCAAGACAGATTTAAATATCAAATATTAAAATAAAGATTTATAACAACAGAGGTACCTTTTGTGTTCTTATCTTTATAGATCAGAGAAGTCTTACAGTGGATCATCAAGCAAGAGTATTTAACATATTGTTTTATACTCAGTTCTAATGAGTCCCTAATGTTTGTCCTTACCTCTGCCCTATAAATGTTGGACTTTCATTCTAATTACAAGAAAAATGGCTCTACTTATCTCTTGCATTCAAAGTCTACCAAGGCAGCATTTTCCCTGTTGACATTTAGTTGTACTTGGGTTTATATAAAAAAATATAAAAGTGGGTGGAGGAGTCCTGCAGTGCTTAAGGTGAGATTCATTTTTAATCTACTCTCCCCCAGCACCATCAGCAAAAATCAGGGTGGGAAATGCAAAGGGAGAAGGAACTACTAGGTTACAAGAGGTAAATTTCTTGAACTGGCTATTCTTTAAAGATTGGTGTCCTTTGATTTGCTGTCAGATAGCTATAAAACAACACAAGAAAACTCCTTGATAACCTAACTAAAGATGGCTGTGTTACTTTGGAGCGAGACAACAACGAATCAAAGAAATCATTCCAACTTGAATTTCAATTATTATTATATAGTAGCAACATTGTGGTAGTGCTAAAAAGCAAAATCAGTTTCAGCAACACAGTGCTAGGCATTTTACAAGCAATATGAGATTTAAATGATATTAAGCCAAGTGAAAGAGAGATGCTAATTATTACGCCATAGTATTGCTTATTGTTTGCTGTTGTAAGTATCCTTTGAATATCTGCCATTCACACGCCATACACAGTGACATCTAGTGGTACTTGCAAAAATCACATGCTTCATAATAGGGAACTTTTATGGCCTGATTTTCACAAGTGCAGAACACCTGAAGGACCTATTTACTTTCATCATTTTTAAAAGTCAGGCCATAAGCGTATACAAGAGATATAAAATACATATATATTTCTGCATACATCTACACTGGCTAATAATAAGTGGTAGACCTCAAAAAGCTCAGAGGATCAGCTCAGTCAAGCATCCATACATTGGAAAACACTTGCAGGATTTAGAGCAGCTTGATAATCCCCCTTCCCTTTAATATTCTTCTTCAGCTTGGAAAATAATTTGGTGCCCTAGGGATTTGGCTGCCTTTCAGCTATGCCCTACTCACTGGTGAAATCAAATCACACCCACTAAGGGATATTCCCCATACAGTACACTTCACACCTCTGTGGTGACCGGGGCAAGTGAGCAAACCTGCCAAAATGGCATCAAAGTGGCATCAAAGCTTTTGGGAATACCTAATTCTGGAGACATAAAAATGTTCAGGCCCGTTGCAGCTTGCGTTCAAAAAAAGTTTCTAGTGCTTGTGAAAACAACTTTGAAAATGTAAACCCAGAGCCAGAGTTGAAAAGCTTGTCCTTGATTTTTCCTAAAGCTCACAGGTTATTCATGATCCCAGCCCTACAGCTGCTCAGAGATGGCCTCTGGGGTCTGTAAAAAACACAGCCATAGGTCTCAGCTTCTGAGAGGACACCAGACCAATTCAGGGGTAAAGAAGGTGGTATCTGAGCTACTACTATTGATGCCCCCTCCCAGTCAGCAACTGAGGCAGTTCGTCTGCTAAGCAACCAACATGATCTACAGACACAAGGAAAGAGAATGGTGCAAGAGAGAGCTTGGAGTAAGCCTAAGACTGGTAGCCAAGAACTCCTGTGTTCTACTGCCAGCATTGACAATGACTTCTATTGTGGCCTTAATCAAGTCACAGTCTTCGTTAATTTCCCCATCTGTAAAATGAGATTAATAATTTACCCATTTCACAGGGAACGTGATACCTTCACATCCACATGAAACTCAGGTCTCTTAGGAGCCATAACTGAGTCCCATGTTTGTAACAAATGGACAAAACAGCTTCCTGTACTACACTGGCTTCTGTACACAAATCTGCTGTGACACCTCTGTGATTAATTTAAACTAATGTGCACTCCAGTGAGAGAATTTTAAGAGATTCAGTAAACACTGTATAGTTGGCAAATGATAAGTATCCCACATTTTTCCCCATTCCTGAAGTCTTATGATTATTGATTTTTTAAACACAAAACTGTATTAAAAAAAACAATACCCTACTCTCTATATTGAACAAAGTGGTTTAACACCATCAACAACAAACCTTTGTTTGCAATTTTTATCTTTATAGACTACAAGGGAGTAATTAGTACTTTATAGCTCAAATAAACAGTGAATCGTATCAAGCCGGAGAATTAGGTCTAAAACTGAAGTCAATACGAGAATAGGGCTCAGGAGTGGAACAAAGGGTCTATCTTTGAGAATTATCCTGCTGCCAGACAGGAAGGAGTGGGTTGATGGCAAGGATGCTGCTGGAGATAAAATACATGCTGTCACTGTTTTTACCTACCCTGAGACTACTGCTGCCAGATTGCAGAAAATGCTGATAGTAGCTTCCTCCAGTGACCTGTTGACATAGGTGGCACCAAGTCTCCACATGGATCTTTCCTGCTGAAGTAGAGAAGTGAGCCATCAAGGCCTGTCTGCCACCCCACCACTCCAAAAGGTCCAGCTGACAAAAGGTCCAGCAGTTCACCAGCGGATTCCTTATCCCTCAAAAATCCATGCTGTTTGCAGGCATGGAAGGCTATGAGTGCCTAGGCTCACAGCACCTCAAAAAGCTAAATGGTAAGGAAAGAAATGTGCCACAAGACAAAGCCAGACTGCAGGGTCCTATGTCAAAGTGCCAACCTAAACAGGGGAAGGGAAGTGGTCACAGTGGCAGCATCTGCAGTAAACAGTGGACTAGGAAGATGGGATGTACTGGAACGGGAAAAGAGTAGGAAGATATTTGAATCTCCTGTCCCCCTCCTTAATAAAGAAGGTTGATCCCCTAAGATTTCTTCAGTCTGGGCACTCTCTATCCAAATGCCACCAGAACATCCAAACAGTAACGATTCATGAAAGTATACAAGAACCATGAAGTTCCCAAACTCATCCACTAAGGCTGGGTCTTCTTTGGACAAAGAAAGGGCAACAAACCAGATGTAATAAGCCTTGATCCTCTCCAGAGATGTTACCTCAACTTTCTAGAGGCTAGTCCTGAGCCACTTGGGCAAATTAGTTCTGTGATGTATTCTAATGATTGGTTCCTATGTAGGAAAGCTTTAAAGGTCCTACAGAAGTATAAATTATGCCCAATCTTTCATTTCTGACTTTTGGGTTATGACACACACTGGGAGGGAAGACATCCTAATTCAGATGAAATTCCAAAACACCTGCAGCAGTAAGGTCAAGCAAATAAAAATATCTTCCATGCCCTTGTGGAGAGTATTACAGAGTTCCTGGCAGGAAAGCAGCTCTCTTAACCAAACAACAAGCAGAAGAAATCACCACAAGAAACTTTAAGTCAGTTGAAGTCAAAAGACTCAAAAGGGGGTGCACATAGCCTCTAGCAAAACTGCTAATTAAGAGAAAGAGGGAAAGGATGAATGACAGGATTTAGGGCACCCAGACTAGGAAAACAGGACCAGGAGAGGAGAAACCGTTGTCTCTGACAGATCCATCTGAACAGAAGCAGGAACATGCTCCAAAAAGCAAGAGGCCTGAAGAGGGAGAACCACCCTTCTCTGTTGAGAAGAGAAATTCTGCCCCCGCTGTTTAACTGATCAGCTCTGGAAGATGCTGGCAGAGAGACTAAAAGAATCTTTAGCACATGATTAAAGCTGTTGATGGTCAAAGGACACAGAATTTTTTCTCAGCTGATACAGGTACCTCAATGAACCAATTAGTAGCTGATAAAGAAATATCCGCGAAATAGGTAGCTGTGGCAAACTGAGCCACCCTGCCCCTCAAGTCAAAGATCCTTCTAGAAATATAAACAAACAAAAATCCAACTTATGTCTTATTCACTGGGTCCTATAGAGAAATGTTGGTGTCCAGAGGAAAGGAGGTCTGGCTTTTTCTGCCATGCTGTTACCATGGAGTGCACTTCCTAGGACACTAGACAAGAAGCTGGAAGCTACTACTGAGTTTGTACCGTTTGGAGATGATATAGGAAGAGGTACTTTGGAGCCCAGAGTGACAGAGGTGTGTCTTCAAGATTCTGTTCAGAGAGATGAACAGGTAAAGCTGTTTCTCATCTTCCAGGAACACCAGCAGTCTTCTGAGATCCTTTTTCCTTTTGGGCACCTACAGCTTGATAGCAACTAATACATTTTTAACAATGAAGAAAGATCCATTTGTGAAAGTCTGCATACGGCCTCTGTAATCTGCTTTTCCAAATCCAAGTCTGAATTAATCTCTCCTTTCTCACACTCTGAGGAAGAATGGAGGGATGAGAACCATGGTCTGGGTCCCTTCTTCCTTTGGAGAGAGACTGGGGAGACTTTTGAAATAAGATCTAATGGAGACTACTGATTAGTTATCAATGAAATGAAGGAACCACTACTCAAAGGGTCATTTGGGGAGCTCCAGAAGGTCTTCACTGAACAACCAGAGAAAAGTTACCTATCTCATAGAACTGGAAGGGACCCTGAAAGGTCATCGAGTCCAGCCCCCGCCTTCACTAGTAGGACCAAGTACTGATTTTTTCCCCAGATCCCTAAGTGGCCCCCTCAAGGACTGAATTCACAACCCTGGGTTTAGCAGGCCAATGCTCAAACCACTGAGCTATCCCCCTCCCCCGCGATGAAATCAAGTGTTTTGAGAGTGGGTAGAATTTCCTGAATTTGCTTATCTGACTCACGAGTAGTCTGGCATTTTCTTTCCCTTCTAACTCCAGGTTCGCTTCTATGGGATCCTCCACTAGCCCCCTATAAGGCTGCATTTCCAGGGACCTGGGATACTACAGCACTTGTTTTGAGACATGCAACTGAGAGAGCCACTGCCTGCCAAATGACAGTTATGAAAATTTTAAATGTTTAAATGTGGAGCTAAAAAAAGTGGCCCTGGAAATTCACACACTTCTTTTCATGGCACTGAGCCAAAGAGGCAAAAAATGTTACCTTTGTGCACATATGCACACATCTTTTAAAGAGCGACAAAGAGTCTTGTGGCATCTTGTAGACTAATAGACGTATTGGAGCATAAGCTTTCGTGGGTGAATACCCACTTTGTCAGATGAACACGTATTCACCCACAAAAGCTTATGTTCCAATACGTCTGTTAGTTTATAAGGTGCCACAGGACTCTGTCACTTTTTACAGATCCAGACTAACACAGCTACCCCTCTGATATTTTAAAGAGGCATTTTAGGCACCTGATTTTTTAGTGTTTTTTTATCTGTACTGTTCAATCTTCAAGATTAACTCCATGATGTACTGAATGCATTGTTTAGGTCAGTAAGAAATTTCAACAACGTAAAATCATTCATAAGGCTTAAAAAAAATTATTAGAACTTAAGTCGGGGGTAGGGTGGGGGACAAATGCTGTAATAGATTTAAAAATGAAGACAACAGATGTGCAAACTTTCAAAATCCTTCCTGTAATTTATAATTAACATATATTGTGAAAGAAATACCCAACAATTTCAGAAAGCCATAGGTAATTCTCAACTTTGCCATGATAAAATAAATGGATTTAACCAGCAGAAAAGAACTAAATTACAGATTCATGTTATTCTTCAAGTTCAAGCCAGAAATCGAAAAGACAAACCCTTATGACCATACTGTGACCTTGAATCAGCAAATGTAGTTTACTCAAAGGTCACTGAAAGTTACACATGTGGATTGAAGGTAAGACATTGACCTTGAAGAGGAAGGCATATAAACATATGTAAATGTGTGTGCGTGTGCGTACGTACACGCATCAATATACACACACAGAGAATGAATATCTGATACTGCAAATATTACCACATTTAAAAGTGCTTACTACTATGAGTATAGTCTCATTAAAAAAGTAGTCAATTGGATAACTCCTGATAATAAAGAGAACTTCCTGACAGAGTTTGCAGGACTGGGTCCTTAGTAGTACATACAAATATACATATAAAAATCATTTCAAATTTATTGAAAATTAGCAACTGACCTGAAAAAGGAGTATTGTCAGATCTTTCTTAGGCACATATTTATTTTTGATTTTACAAAGACATGCCAGGGAGAGGGAAGAGATCAGGAGAATCACCAAACCTGCTACTGTTCTGTTAAACAAACAAACAATTATTAAAATGTCCCTCTTTATAAAATTCTCATAAGAATGATTTTCCCATAGGATTTTTCTCACAGGAATGAAACTAGTCATCTTACAAAATTACAGCTATAAACATTCAGAAAGCATCTAAAACCCATCTTTGGGAACCAGAGCCAAGGGGTTAAAATTAATGATGTGACAGATGTTTTTTGAAGGCTTGTCATCCATAAACATTCACTGTGGCCTTCTTTTTTCTCTATCCTAGGTCTTTGTTTTGTTTGTGTGTCTTGTTCATCATGTTAACATAACACCCATCATTCTTCGCTTTCTTTGAATTACTTTCTTTGCAAGTCTATGAGTTGAATTACAAAGATCTGTGATTTAAAGTAATTTGCTTCAAGGTTTTTTGGGTCACCTTAAGAAATTGCATTTAAATGATAATATATATTCGTGGTAGTACAACAGTCTGATTCTGATAGAAAGAATGTCACTATTCATCATATAATTTCTTTTTTCTTAAAAGACAGTTTCAACTCACTTGAATAGAATAATCTAAGTTTTGTTTTATTTTACAGTAACTCCCCACTTAACATCCTCTCGCTTAACGCTGTTTCAATCTTACGTCCCTGCTCAATTACAGAACATGATCCATTTAAAGTTGTGCAATGCTTCGCTATAACGTTGTTTGACTGCCTGCTTTGTCCACAGCAGGCAGCCCCCCATCAGCTCCCCTACGCCCCCCTTCCCCAGCGCCTCCCAGCCGCCGGCAGACGCTGTGGATCAACGCCTTCCCTCTCCTCCCCCCACCTCCTGCCCGTGGCAATCAGCTGGCTTGTGGTGTTCAGGAAGGAGAGGGGAGGAGCGAGGACTCGGCACGCAGGCTCCCCCTCCCTCCTCTGCTTCCCGAACGCCACAAACCAGCTGATTGCTGTGGGCAGAAGGCAGGGGAGGGATGGGGGAGGTGCGCGGCATCCTCGCTCCTCCCCCATCCCTCCAGCTCACGGCAATCAGCTGGCTTGCGATGTTCGGGGGAAGGAGGGAGTGGGGAGGAACAAGGACTCAGCATGCAGGCTCCCCGCTCCTTCCCCTCCCTCCTGCCTGTGGCAATCAGCTGGCTTGCGGCGTTCAGGAGGCAGGGGAGGGAGGGAGAGCCTGCGCGCTGTATCCTCGTTCCTCCCCCCACCCTCCTGAACGCTGCAAGCCAGCTGATTGCCACGGGCAGGAGGCAGGGGAGGGAGGGGGGAGGAGCAAGGACCTGGCATGCGGAGTAAAGGAGGAGGTGGCGGGGAAGAAGAGGCTGGTTAAGAATGTGGGTTTGGGGGAAGGGGTGACTTGGGTGGGCCGAGGGTTGAGTTCCCCCACCCCTGGTGCTTGCAGAGTAGGGGAAGCTGCCGCTGGAGCTGCGCAATGTGCTTAGGGTTAGCCCACAGCACCTTCAGCCTCCTTGCCTGCCTCATTGTCTCCAGTGCCAGTGGGCTGTGCCTGTGTGGGGTAAGGCGGGGGCACCTCCCAACTATAGTACTGTACTGTATGGCAAAAAAAAAATTTCCTGGACCCTAACCCCCCTCATTTACATTCATTCTTATGGGGAAATTGGATTCACTTAACATAGTTTCACTTAAAATCGCATTTTTCAGGAACATAACTACAACGTTAAGTGAGGAGTTACTGTACTGTTATAAAAATGAATGAAAATTAAAAGAGCCTGACTGACAACAGGGACAACTGAAGTTCTCCACTTAGTCATAAATGTAGTTAAGTTTAACACCCTTGTAAGGGGCAAAATACCAAAGAAACCCACCACAGTAGTATTTAACTTCCAAAAGGGGAATGACACAAAAATTAGGAGGCTAGTTAAACAGAAATTAAAAGGAACAGTCACAGGAGTGAAATGCCTGCAAGTTGAATGGAAACTTTTTAAAATCATCATAATAGAGGCTCAAACTGAATGTACATCCCAAATTAAAACAAACAAACAAACAAAAGAAAAAAACCACAGTAAGAGGACCAAAAAACCCACCACCATGGATAAACAAATACCACAATGGCTAAACAACAGAATAAAAGAGGTAGTCAGAGGCAAAAAGACATCCTTTCAAAATTGGAAGTCAAATCCTATTGAAGAAAATAGAAAGGAGCATAAACACTGGCAAGTCAAATGTAAAAGTATATTTAGTCAGGCCAAAAAAAAAAAAAGGATTTGAAGAGCAACAAGAAAAGGACACAAAATCTAACAGTAAAATTTAAGTACATCAGAAGCAGGAAGCCTGCCAAACAATCAGTGGGGCCACTGGACGATCAAGGTGCTACAGGAGTACTCCATGAAGACAAGGCCATTGTGGAGATGCTAAATGAAGTTTTTGCATTGGTGTTCACAGCAGAAGATATGAGGAAGTTCCCCACACCTGAGCCATTCTTTTTAGGTGGCAAATCTGAGGAACTGTCCCAGATTGAGGTGTCAATAGAGGAGGTTTTGGAACACAGTGAAAAATTAAACAGAGGTAAATCACCAGGAAATACCCAAGAGTTCTGAAGGAATCAGTTAGGAACAACAGAACTTACAACTGTGGTATATAACCTATTGCTTAAATCAGCTTAAGTCAGATTGGTGGATAGCTAATGTGACACCAATATTTAAAAAAGGCTCCAGAGATGATCCTGGAAATTACAGGCCAGTAAGACTAACTTTAGTACCGGGCAAATTGGTTGAAACGAAAGTAAAGAACAGAATTATCAGACACATAGATGAACGTGATACAAAAGAGTCAACACAGCTTTTGTAAGTAGAAATGATGCCTCACCAATCTACTAGAATTCTTTGAAGGAGGGGGTCAACAAATGTGTCCAAGGGTGATCCAGTAGATACAGTGTACTTGGACTTTCAGAAAGCCTTTGACAAGGTCCCTCACCAAAGGCTCTTAAGCAAAATAAGCAATCATGGCATAAGACGGAAGGGTCCTCTCATGGATCAGTAACCAGTTAAAAGATAGGAATAGAAATAAACAGTCAGTTTTCACAGTGGAGAGAGGTAAGTAGCAGAGTCCTCAAAGGGTCTGTACTGAAACCAGTTCTGTTCAACATATTCATAAATAAGCCGAGAAAAAGGGGTCCACAGTGAGGTGGGAAAGTTTGCAGATGATACAAAATTACTCAAGATAGCTAAGTCCAAAGCTGATTGTGCAGAGTTACAAAGGGATCTCACAAAACTGGGTAACTGGGCAACAAAATGGCAAATGAAATTCAATGTTGAGAAATGCAAAGTAATGCACATTGGAAGACATAATCCCAACTATACACAAAAAATGATGGGGTCTAAATTAGCTGTTACTACTCAAGAAAGAGATCTTGGAGTTATTTTGGATAGTTCTCTGAAAACATCTGCTCAATGTGCAGCGGCAGTCAAAAAAGCTAACAAAACATTAGAGACCATTAGGAAAGAAATAGATAATAAGATAGAAAATATCATAATGCCACTATATAAATCCATGGTACACCCACACCTTGAATACCGCATGCAGTTCTGGTCACCACATCTCAAAAAAGATATATTAGAATTTGAAAAAGTTCAATAGAAGGACAACAAAAATGATTACGGGTATGGAACAGCTTCCATATGAGAGATTAAAAAGACTGCGACTGTTCATCTTGGAAGAGAGACAACCAAGGGGCAATATGATAAAGGTCTATAAAACCATGAATAGTGTGAAGAAAGTGTTATATCCTTTCACAACACACAAACCACGGATCACTCAATGAAATTAATAGGCAACAGGTTTGAAACAAACAAAAGGAAGTATTTCTTACACAACACACAATCAACCTGTGGAACTCATTGTCAGGGATGTTGTGAAGGTCAAAAGTATAACTGGGTTAAAAAAAATTAGATAAGTCGACCAATGGCTATTAGCCAAAATAGTCAGGGATGCAACTCTATGCATTGGGTGTCTCTAAACCTCTGACTGCTAGAAGCTGAGACTGGGCAACAGGGAATGGACCACTTGATAAATTGCTCTGTTCTGCTCACTCCCCCCAAAGCATCTGGAACTGGCCACTTTTGGAAGATAGGATAGTGGATAAGACAGACCACTGGTTATTTTTATCTTTATGTTCTTTTTCTTGTAGCAAAAGCTCAGCAAGGGTAGAAGTACTGCAAGCGTCCCTGGACTATTCCTACAACATGCCTTGATGTAAAGTATCAGCCACAAGTAGTAATAAAGTTGTACAGTTCTAATACCCACTCATTCCCTGAACTCTCTGCAGAGACTACCAACAAAGAAACCTGGCTTTTGTGATGTGGACCAATGCACAACAAGAAATGAACAAACAACAAAAAATTACCTCGGGCCACTGAACTGCCATCATGTAATGACTTTCAGGTACTGATAATAACCAATATTGAAATTACACGAGGGCTACCTAGTTTAAGTTTTCAAATTACTGAAGGAAACTTGATCTTGGATTTGGGGCTGCTGGGGTCATAGCTTTGGAACATGTGCATTTTGCTCACACAGGTGTAAAAAAATCACCTGGATCTCAGCGAAGCTCTGGTTTATTTATCTTTGTAATTTCTCTTCTATCCCTTCCCTTAGCTTCATGTGTTCCAGGAAGCCATGTATATTTTCAAAATCCCCAAAACCCAGGACAACACTTGTCATAAACAGATAGTTAAGGGTTAAAGTCTCTTTTACCTGTAAAGGGTTAACAAGCTCAGTAACCTGAGAAACACCTGACAAGAGGACCAATCAAGGGACAAGATATATTCAAATCCCTGTGGAGGGAAGGCTTTGTCTGTGTTTTGTTTTGCTCTGTGTTCTCTCTTTGGATCTAAGAGAGGCCAGACATGTCTCCAAGTTCTCCTGGAGTAGTTCCTACTATCCAATAGTAAGTATTAATTAGAAAGGCGGATTAGTCTTTTGAGTTGCTTTCTATATTTGCAATTGTGTGTTTGCTGGAGAAAATTCTTTATTCCTGTTTGCTGTTACTTTGATTATGCTGAGGAGGAGGGAGGGGAAGTCTCCCCAGTTTTTATAAGTTAGACCCTGTATTTTTGCATCCTGGTATGACAGAGATAGTGTACTTTCTTTTTTTGTTCTTTTAATAAATTCTTTTCTTTTCTTTGGACTTGGTTAATTCCTTCTCTTGTGGAGATTCAAGGGAAGGGGAGGGGGGAAGAGTGAGTTCCTCCTGAGGGTGATTCACAGAGTTGAATCGGTGTGTATTTCTCCAGAGTGGCTAGGAGAGAGGGAGGGGGGAAGTGGGCTGCTTCCCTGTGTGTAGAGATTCAAGGAGTTTGAATCAAGGTATTTTTCCCAAGGACTAGGGAAGGGGAGGGGGAGATAAGTCCCTCTTTGTGTTGAGTCAAGGATTTGACTCGGTGTGTAATCTCTCCGGAGCAGGCTGGAGAGAGGGAAGGGGGGCGGGGAGGGGAACTGGCTGTTTCTCTCTCTCTGGTGAGATTCAAGGGGTTTGAATCTGGGTTCCCCAGGGGAAGCTTGGGGGACAGGCAGGGTGTCAGACGCTTTAAACTGACTGGTGGCAGCGAGAACCAGATCTAAACTAGGATTTTAGTTTAGAGGAGTCCATGCAGGTCCCCATCTTGGAACCCAACAGCTCCAAGTGGGGGAGAGACCTATGACAACACTCAAACAAGCACAAAACATTTCAGAGCTGTAAAGATGAACTGGATGAGGGGGACCAAAAGGATACCCAGCAAGGGCCAGTTGCATTAGGGATCACTTGCAATGAAAAAGCAGGGAGAGAAAGAAACTGGAGTGACTGGAGGAGCAGAGTAGCAGATAGAATCCAATGTGCATAAAAAAAAATGAACTAGACTGGATTGGGGGAAATGTATGCATACATATGCAGCCAAAAGATGCTAATAAGGTATGAAAAATCCTCTTAGATATTCCTAAAATGCCTACCACAATGCAAAAGATGAGTGGGTAGGCAGTAGATGGGGAAGAGTTGGATCGAAAATCTGTTAGGATGGACTAAAACTCAATGAGCAGTGTTGGAATTACATCTGGGAAAAGCATCAATACCTCTGAAAATATTTGGGATCATAGCTCTTCCCCCACCTTCCAAACATCATGCTGCATATCCAGGTATCAGAGCTCTAATGGCATCTCTTACTCAAGCACAGTGACAGCATGCTAAAGTGACTCCATTAGGCACAATGTGTTGAGCAGGGAAAGAAGTGTTGTGTGAAGTTCAAATCAAGCATTTTCTTTCTCTGTATTAAGTTCTATACTACATCTAACCAAACCATGCTGGGCCAATCAGTGGAACTGGCAAGCAGACTGGTGAGAGGTGATGCCTGCAAGATGAAGTGGTAGTTCACAGTGAGAATGGAGTGGATGATGGAGATAATAGAAGTACACAAGAAAAATTGACAATGGCTCAGTGGGGGAAGAGACAAAGGAAAGAAGAGGAGGAAACGCACAATATGGGAAGGAGACACCAAAGAGAAAATCAAGAAGGAAAGGATACAGGAAACAGGAAAACAATAAAGAAAAGCTACATAATATCTACATAATAAAAGAGAAAAAAAATCCATCCCATTAATGTGAGTACTTCATTAGCTACAGACTTTTATTCAATGACAAATTACTTAAAATTAGATATGAGAATTTAAATTTGTGAATATTAAATGGAAAAATAAAGAGCTTTAATCAACAAAATGTACTTACACCAGAGAAATATTAGGTTCTCTTCCTACAACAGGCATCAAGGGAAACATTGCCAAGAGTAAACATAATAGAGTCCAGCTCAGTGTTGTTACCTAGAACAAAGAAACAAAGAACAGCATCTTTGGAAATCATGCCTGCAGACAAAACTGACTGCACAGAGAAAACATTTCTGTATTTGCTATAGTGAGCTAATAGTATATACAGCCATTGGAATCCCCATCAGAATAAATGGTTGCATGCATCATGGATAGGATAAACTGACAGGGACATTTATACTACATTTATACTTTGACGCTGATTCAGGCAAGCATTTTAATAATGTCTAAAGTCCTACTGAAATCAAGAGGAAATAATGTTAAGAGTGTGTTTAAATTCTTTCCTGAATTGGGGCCTTTGAGCACAATTTGTTATTCAGAAAACCGGGTTTATCTATAACTTTATGGAAATCAGTGAAATGCAAGATGAGATCCCAATAAAACTAATATTATCACAGATATTCTATACTATAACTACTCAGAAGAACAAGTAACCATTAATTGTCTTAAATACATTAAAAAATAATTAACAGTCAAATAGGAAGCTGCCACCTGGACAGTTTTACAATGCAAAGCAAGACTCAGGAATCTCTCTCATTTGAATACGAGAGAAAACAAGGATTTTTAGAGTTGTCATAATACATTTTAAAAATTAAAGTTTGCTATTTTTTTTAATTAAAAAGGGTTCTGAATAAATTAACAGTGATGGCTGACATTGAAAGCTGCAGCTTTCCCATGCATTCAAGTGGAAACAGTGCCACCTGACTCCCACCCCACAGCACCAGACTAGAGTTTTTGCTGAGAAACTTTAGTACAATGGCAGCTTCAGAGGTAAGACGAGATACACTGTTTGGTTACCGAGATAGTGAAACAGTGACAGATGATTATAATACCTATTTTAAAAATTAATTTTCAAGAAATATTTGTATTTAGTAAATAGCTACATGCCTACAGTATTATGACTAATCATTGTAAACTTCCTTTAAGGACCTCAATGTTTATAAAACTGTTACATTTTAGTAAAATATCTGTGCATGTTTCATGACCATTTTCATGGGATTTTATCCCAAGTACTTTTAATTATTACATCACAGAATACAACAACTGAACACTGGTAACACTGAAGTTAGCCTGAAAATAGGATGGCAACATGACACAGCTAACTGGGATACTAGACTTCAGCAGAAATCTTGGATTTCCCAACCAATTTGTTGGACCATTATAGTGACTACCAAAAGCAGTGCAGACACACTACACACTAGGATGTGGAAAAATTGGAAAGAGTCCAGCGGAGAGCAACAAAAGTGATTAGGGGGCTGGAGCACATGACTTATGAGGAGAGGCTGAGGGAACTGGGATTGTTTAGTCTGCAGAAGAGAAGAATGAGGGGGGATCTGACAGCTGCTTTCAACTACCTGAAAGGGGGTTCTAAAGAGGATGGATCTAGACTGTTCTCAGTGGTACCTGATGACAAACAAGGAGCAAATGGTCTCAAGTTGCAGTGGGGGAGGTTTAGACTGGATATTAGGAAAAACTTTTTCACTCAGAGAGTGGTGAAGCACTGGAATGGGTTACCTAGGGAGGTGGTGGAATCTCCCTTCTTAGAGGTTTTTAAGGTCAGGCTTGACAAAGCCCTGGATGGGATGATTTAGTTGGGAATTGGTCCTGCTTTGAGCAGGGGGTTGGACTAGATGACCTCCTGAGATCCCTTCCAACCCTGATATTCTATGATTCTATGATTTCTACAGTCAAGATCAGCTTTCAGTCAAGCGTCACGGTAGCGCTGCTCGGTCAGCACCCTTACTGCTTGGCCTGTGAAACTGTAACATCAATAGACCCAGGAAATGTGGCATTATCTTGTCCTGCTTGATATTAGCCATTACAGTGATAACAGGAAGTGCATTACAGGAATGAGAATCAGGAGACCACAGTCCAAAAGAGGAGACTAAAAGGTAACCAACTACCAATCAATTTAATGCCTTTTGGCAAATCATTACTGTACCTTTGCCTGAGTCCACAGTCGTGTGATCAATGGCCAGCCAGCAAAGGCAATGAGACCAAAAGTAAGTGTAGAGCGATAAAAAAAGCTGAAAACCTAGTAAAAAATTTCAATAAGAAAATGAAAAACAAACTTTAATAAAAGCAACATTTCCTCAAGCAGATAAAAAGCTAGCAATGAGGTCCTTTATAAATACATATTAATAAAGTACTTACTAATATTTCAATTCCCAGAGCACCAGCTAGTAAGAATCCAATAGACTGACCCAGAGGAAATACCAAGACCAATGACGCAAGGTCTTGAATAACTCTGAATCTGTTTAGGAAGATTGCACAGGATAATCGTTATCTTTAGTTAAAACAAATTAGACAGAATCACTGCCATAAATTAGGAGGTTTAAGAGTGTAAGTGCTCAGAAGCAGCCCTCATTTTTTTTAACTTTACACATTATTTTATCATCAGAACTACCTTCATCTCTATGGACTACTGAGTTTACAATTATTTACATTAAGTTCAGCATCCACTGAAACTGATGAAAAATTCAAAAGCATTGACAAAAATATGCCTGGTTAGCTTTATTAGTGTTTACTTAAATAGGTCATTACAAAAAGCCAACAGGAGCATGACCAGTTTTCTTTGAATAATACAAACAGCCAATATGTCAGGCAGGTAATGGCAACCGCAAACTTTTTCAAACATTTTTTCAGCATAGGCCAGAACCATCAACCAATTTTGCAGAATTAGAGCCTGATCCTGAATGGTGCTGGGTGTCCTCAACTGCAGTGGGGGTTGAGAGTGTTCAGCACTTTGGACCAGACTTAGTTTGAAAAATCACTGAAAAAAGGAACGTTTTGCCCAACTTATGAAATCAGTTTCTGCAAATTCCACTCCAACACATCAGGAACTTGCTCCAGGGGTTAGACTCTAGGGGAAGCTTCTCCCACATCCTGCAATGTTATTTTGTTTTTGGAGAGTATGAGACCATTTTTATTGGTCAAAAAAATTTCCAAATAGAAGAGGTATCTACTAGAAGGGCCAAATATAGCTGTCAGTTTGGAAACCCCACTTCACCTGCTAGGGAGAGATAAACCAGAGTGTCCTGGAATGTCCTGGAAAATGAATACTTCATAAAAGGAAGAAAAACATTTCTCAATGACTTTTGCATAATTTGATTGTCAACAAAAGGGTGGGGCGGAGAAGACAAGCGAGATGAGTTTATGAATCAGCTTGATTCTTTACTTACTCTTTCACAACTGCATACCATACTGGCACCGGTAACAGACAATATATGTAATACGTCCACGGACAGGTTTGAATCAGCAGGAAAAAAGCTATTAATACTCCAATAGCTGCAAAACCATACAAGAGGAGAACAGTAGATGCCTGAAATGCAAATGATTCATATAAACATTCCTGAAACAGTACTCTAATATTTCAAACTCCAAAATACTATTTCCCAGTTATCTGATGCACAGTACATCAAACATTATTCCAAGAAAGCAGCTACACTAATGTAACAAGGCAGCTCATCAGCGAAACGTATAGTGTTTCCAGGCAGAAAAATACTTAGGAGTGGCATTTAGACATGTAGGGCTAAATTTTCAAGCAAAAAAGGACTTACAGTAAACTGCATGTGAAAAATGTGTCTCCACAAACTGGTACATACAACACTGATCTGTGCATGCACAATGTACTTGAAAATCGAAGGGAGTTACAGTTACTCAGTATTTTGGAAAATAAGAACACTTCTATTTAGGTGTCTAAATATGCATTTAGAAAAATAAATTTTAGCACCCAAGTTTGCATAACATTTACTATGTCCAAAAGTTTCAACGTAAAATTCCATGTGCACATTTGTTTCTTTTGTGTAAGAAATTAGTAATCAAACTGGAATACAATTCTTTAATTACTATTGGAAAATCCAACCCTCTTGTCAGGAACTACAGACTGATTCTCCACAGCCTTCTCTTGTGTGAATAAGGTTTTTCTGTGTAAGGCAGGTCTGCAAGAAGAGGCTTCAAGTTTGCATTTATTTGTTGAAATTAATTTATTTGGTATTAATCCTCTTTTTTTCTAAACCTTTTTGGATTTTGATGTTCATACAAGAAACCAAGGGACATGGCTATTTTTATTTGTATTGTGATAGCTCCTAGAAGCCCCAGCCTCATTGTGCTAGCAACTGCAGAAACTCATCACAAAAAAGATAAGCCTTGCCCTGAAGAACTTACAATCTAAGTATAAGACTATAGACAAGAGATGGCTATAGATAACTATTGTTTAAAAGCTTCTAGACACAGCTAGCCATGTTAATGACTTAAAAAAATTGGGCTTCTCCAAAGAATTTATAACCTAAAGAGAATATTCCTTTTAGTAGGTAAGAGAGAATGCAGTTTGTTTTATCATGCTTCTTTATTGCGGAATAAAGGATCTATACGAAAGAGGAATTTCAAAAAAATATAAAACTCTGATGTACACTTAGAAAAGGATGAAATTTTCTAAACTGATAGGCTACACTTAAAATAGCACTAGTGCATATCCATCACCTCTATGTCTACAAAGAGGAACATTAAATACGCATTTTCCTTTCTTGTCACAGCTTTTATTTACACTGATTCAGGAACCACTCACTGTAATCTGGGAACATTCTGATATTTGAAAGGTTAAAGTTTTATTAAACATTTTTGTTCTGAAGCCCATTACAACTTGACATAACATGCAAAAGCCTTAGGATCCAATGGCAGTCTTTGGTACATTATATGCTGACAAAGCCTAAAAAAACCCAACAACCCTATTGTTTTTCTTCTATAAGTTGTGTCAACTTCTTTGAAGAAGTAAAAATATATAAAAGCAGCAAAGAGTCCTGTGGCACCTTATAGACTAACAGACGTATTGGAGCATAAGCTTTTGTGGGTGAATACCCACTTCGTCAGATGCATGTATAAAAATATATAGTGGGATATGCAAACGTATTAAACATGTAGGGGAGAGCAGCCCAGCTAGCTAGTGTAAAGCATTCATTCCTCTTCCTTCCCCTGTAATTGACATAAAACTGTTTCTATCTAAACCAGAGGTGGTCAAACTATGGCCCACAGGCCACATCTGGCCTGCGGGGCTCTCCTGCCCAGCACCTGAGCTCCCGGCCCCCCTGCCCCTCCGGAGCCTCAGCTCACCGTGCTGCCGGCATGGCTGGCTCCAGCCAGGCGGTGCGGTTCTGGTGCAGATTTACAAGTGAACACAGGGTGCCCTGGCCCGGCCCCCCAACAACAGGGAGCCCCAGGGCCGGGCACTCAGGCAGCTCAGCACCGGCGCACCCTCCGCGGGGGGCAGGAGTGCTGCATTGCGGGGGCAGGGGAGCAGGCGGGCGGTGCAGGTTGCGGGAGCCCGTGGAACACGGCCGGAGGACTCAGGAGGAGCACTGGGCGGCCGTGCAGCCGGCTGGAGAGAAGCGGCGCTTTGAAGGGGGACAGCCACTTCTCTCTGGCTGCGCAGTTGTCCTCCGCCCATGTTCACAGGGCCACATTCTGAAAGGGGCTTGGGAAGGGGGGTGGATAGGGGCTGAGGTCCCAGGGGGACAGTTAGGGGCAGGGGGTCCCAGGAGGGGGCGGTCAGGGGACAAGGAGCATGGGGGGTTGGATGGGTCAGGGATTCTGAGGGGGACAGTCAGGGGGCAGGAAGTGGGAGGAGGCACACTGTTTGGGGAGGCACAGCCTTCCCTACCAGGCCCTCCATACCGTTTCGCAACCCTAATGTGGCCCTCGGGCTAAAAAGTTTGCCCGCCCCGATCTAAACTGACAGGAAGTATCAAATCTAAATAACTTTTAAAATAAAATTTCTGGCATGTTATGTCATATTAAGTTAGGATAAGATATGTCACATTGAAAACTGACCTAATGCAACTCATTCTATCACAAATGTTAATATATATCTGTCATAACTATAAAGGGAAGGGTAACAGCCCTCCTGTGTACAATACTATAAAATCCCTCCTGGCCAGAGACACCAAAATCCTTTTACCTGTAAAGGGTTAAGAAGCTCAGGTAACCTGGCTGACACCTGACCCAAAGGACCAATAAGGGGACAAGATACTTTCAAATCTTGGTGGGGGGGAAGGCTTTTGTTTGTGTGCTCTTTGTTTTGGGGTTGTTCGCTCTTGGGACTAAGAGGGACCAGACATCAATCCAGGCTCTCCAAATCTTTCTGAACAAGTCTCTCATATTTCAAACTTGTAAGTAACAGCCAGGCAAGGTGTGTTAGTTTTATTTTTGTTTTCTCAACTTGTAAATGTTCCTTTTGCTAAAGGGTTTACCTCTGTTTGCTGTAACTTTGAACCTAAGGCTAGAGGGGTTTCGTGTGGGCTCTTTGAATATGATTACCCTGTAAAGTTATTTTCTATCCTGATTTCACAGAGATGATTTTTACCTTTCTTTCCTTAATTAAAAGCCTTCTTTTTAAGAACCTGATTGACTTTTCCTTGTTTTAAGATCCAAGGGGGTTGGTGGGGGAAAAGAGGGGGAATGGTTAATTTCTCCTGGTTTTAAGATCCAAGGGTTTGGATCAGTGTTCACCAGGAACTGGTGGAGAAGTCTCTCAAGGCTACCCAGGGAAGGGTTATAGTATTTGGGAGGGAGATATTCTGGGGGGGAGGTAGACAGAGTTTCCCAAATAACTCATAATTTGGGTGGTGGCAGCAAAACCAGATCTAAGCTGGTAGTTAAACTTAGAGGTTCTCATGCAGGTCCCCACATCTGTACCCTAGAGTTCAGGGTGGGGAAGGAACCTTGACAATATCTTTTGGCTCCACAACTTGGTCCCAAATTGCAGATGAAAGGAGATTTACATTTTCTGTGGATGTTTAAAAATAGGAAAAACTGATAAACTTAGAATTCTTCCTAAATTAAACAACACATTGTTTTAAGGGGTAGTGTTTTTGTGAGGAGCATAAAAAGCCACACACAGTTTTAGGAGATGTTTAACATAAACAGTCCTATTAGTCAGTCTGGATTAACAATCACAAGATATTTTAATATTAAATAATTAGAATTAAGGGCGAATATGTATTTACGCTGCTATGTTCTTCTGATGTTAAGCCAATATGAAAGAAGGGAGAAGTTAGTTTATATTCTCCTACCTCATACAGCATTACCAGCAAAATGATTGTCACTAGTATTAAATAAGAAAGGCCAATATTAGGGAAAATTCCCCCAAGCACCAATTTAAGCCTTCATTTCCAAAAACATTGCCCAATACTGTACATGGAAATAAATGTGTCTGTCTGAGTGTGGTTTCAGAATGTGACTAAGCAAAATACAAGTAGTTTTCCTTCAATACAACTACACTACATTTCTAACACATGGTCATGAATAACAATCAGTGGGAAATATTGAAAACACAGTCAGAGAATCTATGTCCAAAATTCATCTCAGTAAAATAATAATAAAAAAAGAACAAAAGAAATCTGGTAAAGAGGAGGGAAAAGAGCAGTGTCATGAAAAGGCTAACAGAATCTCCACTGCTGTGTAGACTGACCTGGTTAAATATGGATACATGGTCTGTATTTCTTGACTTTAATGAATCAAGGTATACTACAGTTGCTGTGAACTACAAATCTACTGCAACTAGAAGCAATGGAATCTGTCCAGTTGTCCTCCTCATACGTTACACAATGGCCCATCTTTTCAGATGTCCTGAACCATACCTGCAAGTTGGTGAGGGAGATTTCCCTCAAACTACAAGTAGTTTCTGCTGGCAAGGATCTTTTACTCCAGCTTTGCTTCTGGGCCTATCAATTGGCCTACTGTTTTTGTACAAATAATACTATGCATGTATAAATTGCTAATTAACCGGGCAGCAACATCACTGCATATTTCAACCTACCTTATCGTGGGTACTCCTAGTCAGACCAGTATGTGTCTTGACAATTAGCAAAATCACATAAGATGTCCAGCCCACAAAACCCATGACAACACTTATGCCCAAGAACAATCTGTCGTAAGTATGGTAATATGACAATCCTTCCAAAGCAAGGCTAATCAGGGTTTTGCAAAGAGATACCTTTAGAGAAAAAAAGAACAGATATCATAACAATTTACAACATTTTCAGGTAGAACATACTCCTAAAATAAACTTAACAAGAAAACATATAGCAAAGAAAAGTTTCTTATCTTACAGTAACTAGAATTCTTTGAGATATGTTGTCCATATATTCTAATCTTGCTGCGCATGCACCCCCATACACTAGACATTGGAGTCTTTTGGCCATCAGTATCCATTGGGCATGAGCCCTAGGTGTTCTGCTCCCATACTGAGGGCATAGAGGATAGTGTGGACCCAACTGCCATTCTGTCCCTTCATCAGCACAGAACCCAGATGTTTCAGAATTCTGTAATAGTGTGTGTGTGGGGGGGGAGGGCAAGTCATGGAATATATACAGACAACACACCTTGAACTCCAGCTACTGTAAGTTAAGTAAGTTTTCTTTCCTCAAGTGCTTGTCCACAAATGTTCCACTCTGAAATGGAAATGCTTTGCAAGGCAGCTGCATAATGGAGTGAGTCCTAATCTGAGAGGAAGGATCTAACCTAACTAGCTCATAACAGTCCCTAATACATCCCAATACCCAACTGGATAGTTTCTGGGCTGATACTGCTCTACCTTTCATTCTGTCAGCAAATGCTACAAATAGCTTTGAGGAGACACTGAGGGATTTGGTCCTTTGTAAATAAAAAGGCAGGGCTCTGCAAACACCTGAAGTTTGAAGCCTAGTTTTTTCCCCCTTGATTAGAATGTAGCTTATGGAAAAATACTAGTAAATGAATCATTTGGTTCAAACGGAAATCCATGACTACCTTGGGTAAGAACTTGGGATGGTGTGTCAGTGATACCTTATTCTTATGAAATATTATACTAGAAGGGCCTGCCGTCTGAGTTTGCATTTCACCAATTCTTTTAGCTGATGTGACTGCTACTAAAAAGGACTTTTTCATATATAAGTAACAGGGAACAGCTTGCCAGTGGTTCAAATGGAGGGCTCATTAAGCCTTCCAGAACACATTATGGTCCCATGGAGGAACTTCCCTTACCAGTGGAAAAACATGAAGAAACTTAACTATAATGGTGTAGGAAAACACAATATGGCTCTGGAGGTTGTGGTCATATGCAGAAATGACTGCCAAATACAGTCAAAGCTTTTTCTGAAGAATTCAGAGCTAATAGTCCAAGACAGTAGGGACGCAGGAGTTAACCAGTTGTAAATATCATTATTCACACCATAACCTGAATCTCTTCTATTTAGCAGCATATGTTAATGTGGTGGAATCCTTTCTATTTTGGATCAAGGTGTTCTGGACATCTGAGGAACATGATCTCTCTGACATCGAGCAAATAGCCAAGTGGTGAGGTGGAGGGAGATTGGATTTGAATGTAAGACATTCCTACTATCTATTAAATCCAGTAGAAGAGATTTGAGTCCCTTTGAGATTTACCATGACAACGATGAGACTTCTCTTGAGTCCATTAGATCCTGTGCCTGATGATGGTCCAGATGTGCTCTCAACCCAGAAGGGACATATTCATCACAAAAATCTTGGTTGAGAGAGGCAAAGAAAAAAGGTACTCCCCTGCACACCAGATTAGGATCTTACTATCTGTTTATTAATGTTAGAATGTTGTGAGGGATTAGTAGAGTCATGTCCATGTAGTGTTTGCTTGGCATGTATATCAACTTTAGCCAGTCAATAGTATATCACACTGTGTGATGAATGTGCAAGCGGCCATGTGCCCAAGAAGTCTTACCCAATTCCTTACAGTAGCATGAGGATGCTTTTGAAAATAAATGATGAGGTTGGACGTGGCTTCAAATCTGTCTTGGGACAGATAAGCTCGGGTTATTGTGGAGTCTAATAGTGATGATTGCTAGATCCTTGGTAAACACCACTGGCAGTGCAAAAAGACCACAGGGCAGTACTCTGTACTGATAATAGTTCTGTCCCATCTGAAGTCTTGAATACTTATAAGGGGATGCTGGAAGTATGGAGACTGGAAGTAGGCATCTTGCAGATCAAGAACCCCAAACCAGTCTAGTGAATCTAGTGATGGAATTGGAGAGGCTACGATTTCCATTCTGAATTTGAATTATCGGTTGAAGGTAATGAGCCCTCTCAAATTCCAAACTAGTTGCCATCCTGACTTTTTCTTCCATATTAGGAAGTAATTAGAATAAAAACCCTTCCCCTGAATTTTAGCTAAACCTCTTCTATACTCTGAGAGACAGAAAGGACTCCCCTTCCAGATGTAACAGTGTCTCATGAGCACAGCCCCTTAAAAGGGAAGGAGAAGGGGTAGGGATAGGAATGGTATGCATCTGTAGTGAATATCTGACTGAGGCTATTTCAAGAACCCAGCAGCCCAAGGTTATCAGGTTCCATGACTCCTTGAAAAACTGTAGATGATTCCTAAGTGCGGGCAAAAAAGGGTGTAGATCCAGTAGACTGACAGTAGAAAGACACCTTACCAATCTGTCAAAGTGATTATTTTGACAAAGACACAGAATGGGATGAAGCCATAGCAGAGGAGGAACGTCTTTTTAAAAAACTCTTTCTTGTAGGTGCAAAGGCTTTTTGTTGGAAAAAGGTATCAAATGATGGTCTCTGTCTAGCATAAGTGCATGGTCTTCCCTGTTCTCCTTCAGAAGCCAGTATATAAACTCCAAGAGAGAGGGGAGCGTGGCCCAGGAGTCCTTCAATAAGAGAAGAGCCTTGTCAGGGTTTTGTACTAAAGAGACCCAGGCCCTTAAAGTGAAGATCTTCCATGATCAATGCATCTCTCTCAAGATGCCAGAATTTGGGACCTGGGATAACAACAGCTATCACCATGGATCAAGAGGCAGTATCAGTAGCATTCAGAGTTGCCTGAGAGGACATCCTTGCAATCAAAGATTGCCTCAGAAATCAAAGATTTAAACTGCTCCCTGTTCTTTCAAGGACTTTGTCAATAAATTCTGAATTTTTTGTATACAGTGTTGTTGTAGCTGTGTTGGTCCCAGGATATTACAGAGACAAGGTGGGTGAGGTAATATCTTTTACTGGACCAATTTCCATTGGTAAGAGAGAGATGTTTTCGAGCTTACACAATTTATTGTAATTTAAGAAGTCATATCATGCCAGCACCACCTGATAATCAGCGATTGAGAATTGCAGGCTGCAGACAAATAATTTATGAATGAACAAATCAAGCTGCTTAGGTTCTTTATCTCCCAGAATCATCCTTGGTTGTTATTGTCTGCTCTTTTCGTAAGCTGCCACAACCGCTAGCTAGCCAGATACTGGATGAGTGTAGATACTCTTCCCTGGCCGACAGCACCTAGTATCTCTTATCAGCTGTTAGAGAGAGGTCAGAGTTACAGTCACTGGCATTTGCCAGATATGCTTTGCCAGCTGTAAAAGGGCTTTATTGATGGGAAGTGCCAAAAGCTCAGGCATGGAGCCATGAAGAACATTCAAAAGCTTATGTAAGGTCTTTTGTACCTCCTCTCCTTGTGCCTGGTATCTCAAGAGAACTGGCTATATGTCTGAGCAGATACTGGAAGCTTCTGTAGTTATCCAGGTAAAACAGGAGCAATTCCTCAGCTGGGGATGAAGACGACATAGCAGGGGATGAGGTTTGTACCCTAGAAGGTAGTGCAGAAGTGTGATGCCTTGTACGGTGAAGACCCCAGGTGTGCCAATAAGGCCATTTTGGAACATTATATGGAAAAGGGCCTGGGTGCCAGGGAGAAAGATACCAGGGCATATGCCTACTCCTATACCTATGCGATCTAGCCATGTAAGAAGCCCTCAACTTTCTTCAGACTCATAAAACTCAAAAAAGGACCCTCAGAGAATATGTACGGGATCCCTCCCCACTATGATGGGAGTCCAGCTTGGAGTCTTCTTCGATTAGGAGCAGTGAGGTGTCTTGGACCTCGTTTGACTGGGAAATCTCAAAGGGGATGTGCCTCTGCTCTTCCCTGGGGAGCAATATTCCCCTCTCTCTGAAAATCTGACTTTTTCAGTCCTACGCAAGTCTGAAGCTAGGCCAGCCTTTGATGATGAGGCCTGGGAGCTAGTGGAACCAGAACTCAAAAGGGCACTTTCTGGCCTGAGATGGAACTTGTCCAGAGGGGTTTGCCCCACCTGGTTTAGAGGTCAGCTGCCTAAAGTAGTCTAATAAAATGATTAGGCATGTCTCTCTCACCTTCAAAGTCCTTTTAGAAAAGGACCTGCAGACAGAATATTTGTTGGAGATGTGAGCTTCCCGGGACAAAAAAAGCAACTGGTGTGCCCATCACTGATTGCCTCACCAGAGGGACAACACTTAAAGGTGACTTAGGATAAGACATCCATAAGGCCCAGTACAGGGAAGAATTCCCATATCAGAGTAAAATAAAAACAAAGTTGGTAAACTACCAAAACTATCAAATCTTTCTGATGGACAAAGTATCCTAATTAAAACTACTCCTAAGTACACTAATATATATAAATGTTTACAAAAGGACTGTGAAAAAAATTGCAAAGACCAGACACTGAGGAGCTCCATCTCACAGCTAGGGTCATCAAGAAAGAACTGAATGGTGGTTAGACCCAGACTGTCATTTATGCCCTTGATACTGGATCATGAGGATACCCAAGGAATATGCATGGCCCCAGTGGACACTGATGGTCAAAAGAGTCCGATCTCAAGGGTGTGCACACCAAGAGCAGAATAAAACATAAAAATAAGCATTCGGTGTAAACTTGTTATAATCTGGGTCTTCCTTATACCAGTTAAATCTACAGACTATGGAGAAGTTAAAATAAAACTGTTGTATCAGGTGAGGGAAAAAAACAAACAAACAAGGATTTGTGATCAGAACATGGCCCCATAGATTCTTTTTTCTAGATATGCCGCTGGTTCAGTGTGTGACCTTGGGCAAATCCTTTAACTTTGCTGTAAAGTACCCATCTGTAAATGACATTTACCTACTGTATCTCACAAGAGTGCTGTAAGGTTATATCTCACAGGGTTGGTTGAAATTCTTGATTGAAAGGTACTATGGTTATTTTTTCATATCTGAGCACAATATATCCACTACCCTTCATAAAACACTGAGCCAAATTCATCCACATGTAACTGCACTGGCTTCAAAAGAGTTACACCAAAAATAAATGTGGTTCATTTGGTCAGAAACATCAGCAACAGCAGCAAACAATTTTAAAATATTCAAAAAAACCTGTCACTTTTAATATGCAATCAAAATTATTGTTTATAATTGAATGAATGGAACTGTGAGGCTATGGAGACTTACAATAGGATTAATTTTATGTTAGTAAAAGACGAGTCAGTAAAAGGAAAAAAAATCAGGCGGCTACTTAAATGGAAAATAGAAAAAAGACGATGGAAGTCCAAGATTTATTCTAAGTTTTCAAAGATTTGTCACTGTATGGTGATGATTCACTTACCGCCTCATGATATTTTTCCTGATGAATATAAGATCTTGCTTTTCTTAAAATGTTTATCTGTTCAGTATCTGAAAGCAACCTATATCAAAAATACAAAAGGTCCATTTAAAATAAATGTTGCTTTTTTGGTGGGAGGGATTGGGAGCATGAAGGAAAATAATGTATCTAATTTAGGAATCTTAATATAAACTCACTGGGCACTCTGTTAAAAGTGTACCATATACCCCCAAAAAACGGAGCAATTTAATCACAGGACGTCCTGAGCCATTTCTCTACCTGCATGCTGATAAATTAGTAAATTATGTTGATACTGAATTCACTCTGAGAATCTGTATTAAAAACATTTTCTTACTTTAGAACTTCCACATAAATGTGTCGGTGGACATTCCCTGCACCATTTGCAACACGTGCATTATTACTGTTCCTGGCTGGGAGCACAGGCCAAAAAATAAGAGAGTCAGTCATACTTCTATTGGCTGTACGGATGCTATAGACCAGTGTTTCCCAAACTTGGGACACCCCTTGTTTAGGGAAAGCCCCTGGCAGGCCAGGCCGGTTTGTTTACCTGCTGCGTCCGCAGGTCCGGCTGATCGTGGCTCCCACTGGCCACGGTTCGATGCTCCAGGCCAATGGGAGCTGCTGGAAGCAGCAAGGACCGAGGGACGTACTGGCCGCTGCTTCCAGCAGTTCCCATTGGCCTGGATCAGCGAACCACAGCCAGTGGGAGCTGCGATCAGCTGGACCTGCGGACACAGCAGGTAAACAAACCGGCCCAGCCCACCAGAGGCTTTCCCTAAACAAGAGGAGTCCCAAGTTTGGGAAACACTGCTATAGACACATCTTTAAATGGCAAGCCCTTCGAGGCAGGGATTGTTACTTTTCTACGTTTAAACAGTGCCCATCGTAATTGGGCCTGAATTCCAATTGGGGCCCTCTGTGCTCT
This sequence comes from Mauremys mutica, assembly GCF_020497125.1. Lineage (NCBI taxonomy): Eukaryota > Metazoa > Chordata > Testudines > Geoemydidae > Mauremys > Mauremys mutica. Next base: position 125,105,181 of record NC_059073.1, on the reverse strand, counting down.
ATGCTAATAATAAATGATATTACGGCAACGAACCTTTTCCTTGAAGAACTAGCATTTATCTTCACTCAAACATAGTGATCCTCTAATGGAGCCTAAAAACTGCAGGTGAAATACTGACTCCATTAAAGTCAATGGCAAAACTCTCATTGATTAAGGTGGAGTCCTGGCTCCATTGAAGTCTTCCTGAGAATTTTCCTGTCACAGCAAGTGACACAATACAAAAGAGGGAACGGAATGGGATGGAGCAGAGTGAGCACTAGCTCATTTTTTTCAGGGTGGAGCACTGTAATGGATCAGAGAACTTCCATGCCTGATCACTGAGCCGCCCCCAACTTTTATTACTCAGTGAACTTCCTAGTGTGTTCTGCCACCGCTCCTTCATTTGCCTATACTACTTTCTGCCTATTTTATCCATGTCATCTTCAACTTCAACATTGAATAAGTTAAAAAAGCATTCTTTTAGTCTTTTATTTTTATCTTTCACTGCAGATCATCCCGTAGAGTCATTTAGCCTCTAATTATTCTTTAATTCTCAGTGAATAACATTATTATTAATGAAATTGCTATTAATTGTCTTTGCCTTTTTCTTGCTTCCTAGATGACAGCTCCCAGGATCTTCTGCATATGGAATGGGTACAATAGAATAAATGGAGCTTTCAAGCAGTACAATTTTTGTAAGTCGGTGCAGAATGCAATTATTTTGTAAAATGAGGGTAACATTCCTAAGTGCATTGTTAATTTTAATAGACTGACTATAAAAACATACCCTAAATATTACCCCACTTCTGCACAAATGCTTTTATAAAACACCAGACTCTGTTTACTGAAGTGCCAATGAAGATGTTTCAAATAAATATGGAGGCACTTCGAATTAGGTGAAGTCCTGCAACTGATTGACTGGCTGCTGGTGCACCCATCTATATGCATGCTTAAATGAGACTCTGCATGGGTACAGGGTGGCACTCACATGCAGTCAGTTGAAGAATCAGGGCTGTGAGAAGCAAGGGAAATAAATATAATGAATCCTAAAGAGAAAACTAAGCAGCAAGTTACTAAAAACCTAACAACATAAGGAAAGGACTTTAAATAAGGAACTCATTCAGGACAAAAAATAGTAATGCACTGCATGGAAGGAAGAAAAGGTGATCAGGTTTGAGCAGGACTGGGGTTCACGGATGAATAATTACTATGATTAGTTTTAACAGAGCTTAATACATGCTGGATTACAGTCCAAAAGAACAAATAGCACAGAATCATCTGATCCCATGTGATTTCCACCATTTGGAGCCAAAGTTCATGGGAAATGCTGAGGTTTAAGCAATATCTGAACATGAACTGGACAATAGGTCAATTTGGTTTTGGATCTGACTAGAAACCAAAACCACGGGATGGATTCAGATCTGGGGATTCAAAACCACATAACCCCCCAGCCTCAGCCCTGACATTTTAAGGGGTTCAGAGTCCAAAACAAGCACATTTATTTTGGCCACAATCTGAATCTCAAGTTATCCCCACACGCTTAGTATGTAATGGGTCACACATATGCTGTAATGACAGTGTATACTGCATGCTTTTATTGTTTGCTTTCCCCTTTTTATTACATGTTTACAAGTAATGTATTTTAATATTATTCAAATAGCTTATAAAGTGACTGGTTTCGCAAAAACACTGAGCACTTGAAAAAAATTTAAAAATTAAAAGATATAGCTTAGTGGCCCTAGCTACCAACACCAAGCTTGTATCTTTTACAAGCTAAGATGAAGAGAGGGGATAGTACATCAGTTATATTTTGAAAATGAATCTATCCAAAAGGTTAAATTAACACAGAAGAAATTTGTTTTTTTCATTCTTTCCCATGAAGTAACAAAAACAGAACATGCAAAGAGAATGAGGACAGTGGACTCATTCTTTCCTCCACTCTTCTCCAATATTTTTGGGAAGAATGAGACCTGTAAAATAAACCAAAAATGCCTATCACAACTTCCTATAGCATAGTACTCTGAGGCTTAAACTCACAAAAACAAGAGCGCATAGGTAATTGTACATATGTAATAATATACAGTCTTGAAAGAGTTGAGATTATGTTCCCCTGAAAAGGTTAAAAAACAAACACACAAATAACCAAGAAATAGATTTCTACTTCAAAGAGGACAGAGAACAGCTTCATCCATGTATAAACACAATTAATTATGTAACAAAGCAATTGGGCTAACTGTGCAATTACTTGTAAACTGTCCCTAAAGAGATGTTAGCTACTCTTGCCATTAGTAAACCTGACAAATTTAGTATTTCCATCACATCATTCATACCTCACAAAGAATGGTGCTTGACAGCATTAATACAATGCTGTGATGAAATGAAGCTACTGCTGTTATCTCAAGGGGACTCTGTTTGGCCAGTCAGTGATTCCTATCTATCAACATTGTTCAGAGGAAACCATCTCTAACAGCATAATTCCATTTATGTAAGACATTGCAATCAAGCTACGAAATAAAATCCCAGAAAAGGAGTCACTCACAAGTACATCTGAATACACCAGTGCTAGTACACCTCTTCCTTGATATAACGCCACCCGATATAACACGAATTTGGATATAATGTGGTAAAGCAGTGCTCCGGGGGGGCTGGGCGGTGCACTCCGGTGGATCAAAGCAAGTTCAATATAACATGGTTTCACCTATAACGCGGTAAGATTTTTTGGCTCCCAAGGACAGCGTTAAATCGAGGTAGAGGTGTATGTTTATTTTATTATGCCTGTTTGGGCATTTATTGATATAAACATTATTGTACAATAGATTTTCCAGAATTAGGCTAAAAACTAAAACCCTATGAATGCAGTAGTAGAGCAATGATATTAAAAGGATCCTGAATTTAACAATGAATGACAAGATAGGCTCATAGACTAGGGAGAGAGGTTAGCGGAATGGTTTCCTTTGCAGTACTTGTATTGCTGACACTGGAGGTATATATTCACTGCATGGTTAATCAAAATGGTCGGCATCAGGCTTAGCCTAGCCCAGGTGTGAGAATCCTCACAGCAAAGGCCTACTTGAGTTACTGTGTCTTCATTGTCTCTGTCTCACCCATATGCATCTGCATATTCCATGACTCTATGCAGAGATGCTCTAGGATTCTTTCCCAGTCAATTGTGTCAACTGCAGGAGAACCTGTCTGTCTTTCAGTGGGAACTGTGGGAAGGTCAGTGGAGGATCAGCATTTGAGTGATTTTCCCTGCATCCTCACTGAAAAGTGGGCTGATGCCAGCTCGAGTTAATCTGTAGCCTGGGCTCTAACCTATACGTCCATTCAGGTCAGCTAGCTTAGGCTTAAACATGGGCAAAAGGTTTTTCTGTTTGCACAGTAGAGGGGTGTGGGCTAAACTCTCAATAAGAGCTTTGGTTAACTGTGCAGTGAACCCCTAGCAGTTTAAAATATCTTTACCTCAGCTGCTTCACCCCCCCCCACCCCACTCATTCATTCACATGGACAAACACGAACAAAACCATACAAGTAGGCTATAAAATATTCAACTATTTCCACTAGAGCAGAGGTAGGCAACCTATGGCACAGGTGCTGAAAGCGGCACGCAAGCTGATTTTCAGTGGCACTCACACTGCCCAGGTCCTGGCCACCAGTCCAGGGAGCTCTGCATTTTAATTTAATTTTAAATGAAGCTTCTTAAACATTTTAAAAGCCTTATTTACTTTACATACAACAATAGTTTACTTATATATTATAGACTTATAGAAAGAGACCTTCTAAAAACCTTAACTTTTTTTTAGAGTGAATAAATGAAGACTTGGCACACCACTTCTGAAAGATTGCGGACTCCTGCACTAGAGGGTGAGAAAGAAGGCAAGGTTACTTTTTTTCTCTTCCTAAATACTTGGAAGATACAATAGTGTTGAAGGCCATATAATCTATCCTACCAATCTCCACTCTACGTATCATCTCTCATTCACTAGCGAGATGCTGACTCATGTCTCCGATAGGTCCATGAAGCCAACCTCCATGACCTACCTACTTGTTAAATTTTCAAATAAGCACCTCCCTGCTTTCTCCCATGCCCCTCATGCTTGGGAGTAGCTCCCTGTAAACAACCACAAAACAAATGCATTATCCTCCTTCAAGTGTCTCCTTAAAACTCATCTTTTTCATGATGCCTACAAAAAAATTTGACAATAGCAACGTTGCTGTTCTGAGACCACCATCTATCTTGCTGACCGATATTGTTTCACTGTTTCTTTATACACTCCCCTGTCTGTCTCCCTCCATGTCTTATATTTGGAATTTAGACAGTTAGCTCTTTTGGGTTAGGGACCATCATTTTTGTTGTGTTTGTACAGCACATAGCACACTGGGGTCCTGGATCATGACTAGGACTCCTGTGTGCTATAGTAATACAAATAATAAAATAATAAAAATAACAACAATAATAATAATAATAAAATAAAATAATAATAAAGTAGCAGTAGATTGTCATCCTATAGCTACTGCATACTTTTTGCCAGGTCTCTAATATGTGCTGCGTTCAATCCCTTTGAACTACCAGCCATTGCATTCCTGTTGCTAACTCCGTCACACCTCTTTCAACTATGGTTGAAACTATGGTTTGCAGCTTGAGTATCTCTATAAAGACATCTGACTATGGAAGGAATTAACAGTGTAGTTATAAACTGGCTTATTTTTGTCACTGCATCATTTATTTTAATGATGTATGCCAGATGCCATACAAATTTGGTGTGAGCAGGATCGAATACATGATGTAAAACCCTGACATGTTTCCACCAGGAGCAGATGATCTTCATAAAAGGATAAAATCGCAAATGATGCTACACAATCATAAGATCATTCAGTGAACTGTGGAAAACCTGGTGAAATAAATATTTCAAAATCAAAGTCAGGAACTACAATGCTTATTTTCAATCAAACTTCTTGTACAGTACAGTTCTTGTTGTATGGTGCTGTGACACAGCCAGACCAGTGGGGTACAGGAGTCTGGTCTTGTTGGTATCCAGGAAGTGGCTGAGCTCTAAGGACCTCCCCCTAGTCTGGTAGAAGGCAAATATACTGGCCACTACATAAATAGTTTTCTGTTCCCTGAGTGACCAGAGCAGGGGCTGCACTAGAGTAATCAGGAACCTGCTAGAACCAATTAAGGCAGCCAGGCTGATTAGAACACCTGCAGCCAATCAAGGCAGGCGAATCAGGGCACCTGGGTTTAAAAAGGAGCTCACTCCAGTCAGGGAGGGGGAGCCAGAGGAGAGGAAGTGCGTGTGAGGAGCTGGGAGCAAGAGGCGCAAGGAGCTGAGAGTGTGTGCTGCTGGAGGACTAAGGAGTACAAGCGTTATCAGACACCAGGAGAAAGGTCCTGTGGTGAGTATAAAGAAGGTGTTTGGAGGAGGCCATGGGGAAGTAGCCCAGGGAGGTGTAGCTGTCATGCAGATGTTACAGGAGGCACTATAGACAGCTGCAATCCACAGGGCCCTGGACTGGAACCCGGAGTAGAGGGTGGGCCCGGGTTCCCCCCAAACCTCCCAACTCCTGATCAGACACAGGAGAAGTTGACCCAGACTGTGGGGAAGATCACTGAGGTGAGCAAATCTGCCAAATAAGCACAGGACCCACCAAGGTAGAGGAGGAACTTTGTCACAATGGATGCAGAGTTGTTTTGTTGAATCTGTGTGAAACACTAACTTCATGAGAGGTGGGAACCCTCCCTTGCTCATGTTAATGGCGTGTTGCTGATTAATCATCCTGGATCGTGACCACTGACTCCTGGAATCTGTGCAATTCTTGTTGCTGTAAATCAGCCAGTCCAGCTGCGTAGCTATACTCAAATAGCTCTGTGACTCAGTGCTTCATTTTACTAACAGTTTACAAGTAATGTTGACTATAGCAAACACTGTGAAGCAAAGTAACAAGCAGATTAACAACTGGAGTAACAAAACAATAGCAATTAAAAAAATTCTGTTTCAAACTCCTGCTATTCTATTTCATAGACCATAGTGGTGTGAAAATAGGGGGAAAGTACTTCTAGCGGTCAACAAGACCCCAAGAGCATCTCTATACTGTTCTTTCTAAAGAGAGAGAGAACAGTAGGACATAAATGAAATGCCATAAAATGGTCTGCCAGATAATGGTATAATCCTGGACTTTCAAATTCTACAAATTATATTTGGCTTTTCATTTCCCATAAATCAGTGTCCATGATGCAGCATATTCATGTATTCAGTAGTAAATGCCTCAGGTGACTTCTGAAAGTCCCTTGGATAGCTAAGATAAGAGACAGGAAAATGTGCAGGCATGTTAAACAACCTGCTGCCAACACACTGATCAGAAAGAGACAATTAAGATGGTTGGGCTACATATTTGCATAGTTTGTATGCAAACTAGTATCACAAGAGTTAAGGTCAACTGGAGGCCAGGAGGAAGAAAAAAACTCTGTGTAGCAACTCCTCTGGCCAACTCAGAAACAGAATTGATACTCCAGTGGAAGATGGATCTCGCTGTTTTTAGCCCGAAGGATAGTAGACAGGATATGGGACCCTTGAGGGTGGTTGAAGCTTAATGGGGGAGTGGAGGAAGATCCTTGCATGATGGAAAATGCATTTAAAAAACTATAATTTAGTATTATAAAGGTCATGTGCTGGCTAGCTCATTAAATAAAATGGCTATACCATTTAACTAACTAATCCTTGCTTGCTATAAAATGAAAAAGTAAGCAAACTGGATGTGTATAAAGTTATACTGGGGATACATTATTAGATACATTATCTCTTTTGCTCATTCTCAACCTTACCCTTTTCCCTATTTTATTGTAAATCCAATTGTCACATTTTTCTGTGCTGGGCAAAAGCAATTCCCAGTGAGCTTTTCCTGTAAAAATTAAAAGCAGCTACAAAGTGCTATTGAAACTGGAAAACATCAGGAAGCCTGATGTGTAAGAGGGATTGTTTCATCCCCCTGTTGAAGGCTTTGATTCAATGTTCTCTTTTAAAACACTGCTTAACTGTGAGCTTTATGAACAATGTATTAAGTAAAACAGATACTGACTGACATTTTTAGCTGTGGTTTATGCACATTATAACCCACTCACTCATTTTTTTTCAACCCAGGAGGTAATCACTCTCACTTTCAAGAGTAACTTCTATCAATATATTGCAACCATTTTTAGTTAACCCTTTTTGTCTCTCAGGACAATATGGGAGTCTCCACAAATACAGAGATGTTCTCACAACCTGGAAAACAGTGAAGAACTGCCAACCTACTTCCGCAAAGACAGCAGGATAAAGGTGAGCCTGTTGGCCAGCTTGCACAAGGCCAGCCAGCACAGAGAAGCAAGCTAAAATCTGGGTCCCCACTTTTTAACAGGGTGAAGAAGAGGCCACACAAACAGACTACTGGCTCTCTTTCCAGAGATAGCCGACAATGGGGAAGCACCCTCCCCCCCATCTAGGACACCAGCTGACTCCCCTGATAAATTAATCTATTTGCATCCCAAAGCCTTCACATACATGGAGTTGGACTGTACATTTTTATTGCACTGTAAAATGAGATGCAAATAGAAGAGGAACAGTTCCTGCATTAAGAACACTTCTCTCTGTTACAGTAGCTTCTTTCTCACTCCTGTTTCTTTCTGACACCCCAGAATTCTTCACACCAGCTGTCACAGTGCATTATGGGAAGTGCCATCTGTACTGGCATTTCCTGAATTAAGAACCACCACAAGATCCTCTTTGTTAATACTAGAGTGCTTCAAAGGAGGCACCAGCAGCTCTGGTACCTCCAAGGACACAATCTCAGATTAAAAGGATAGAAAAAAGTCACCGCCTTTTCTTTGCACCAACTGTCAATTTTGCAAGCATAACATACCAGTTTTGAAAGAACATCTGACAAAAGGGAGACAAGGCAGTTTTACATCTTCAGCTGTCAGATCAAGAGTAAAGACAGAATAAATGTGTCTGTGTATATAGCATTTCTTTGAAGTTCCCAGATTACTTCAAAGGTGCACTCCACATTATAAAATCCCCATTTTCTTTTCTGTAACCATGGCAAATAATGCATAATTCTGCACAAAGACTCGCTTTGTGTGATCTAACATTTTCTAGGTTAAAACCTGGCATATATTTAAGAGTGTTACATTTTAAACTAATACTGAAAAACAAAGACCGAGGGCTACATTTTCAGTGTGGTGCATGGTGAGGTATGGACCCAATTCTCATTGAACTATAGTTGTGGATTGAACCCTGCATGCACTACACTAAAGGTGTACCAGATTACTGATCTGTTTTTTCTTTTTTTCTTTTTCTTTTTTTTTTAAAAGATCTCTGTGGTATAACTAGGTTTAAGATGCCAACAAATTCAGTGATCTGAAGATTATCATATCAGATGTGAAAATATCTCATATGCAACAAGATATATGCTTATTGTTAAATAGTACAAAATGTCTGAGTTATTTCCCAATGAAGAATCCTATTTACTAAAGTAATATTACTGTAGGCTTTAAACAAGAAACTTGATTACTGAAAAGTGGCAATTAAAATTCACCTAAACTTCTGTTCTTTGTATTGAATTCCTAAATTACTGCTCCCTCCATCTGATTGTGAGGCAATCAGAAAGCTAATTGCTGGAAGCAGGATTTTTCCTGAAAATATTGTGTACAAACAGGCACATGCACAGACAGTCCTATGCTTTTGGTAATTTAATATTTTAACCTCTCACTTGTCAGAATAATAATTTACATTTATCGAGTAAGAAGGTTTTAGTGTGGCACTTGATCTTCCATCTATTCATTTCACTATATCAGTCTTCCTGCTGTGCCTTTTATGAATACTTCCTGCTGTGCCTTTTATGAATACTTTCCCAGCCAGAGATGCCAACCTTTGAGTATTTTTGCAACAGTGGCATCTGGTTCCTTAGCACACTCCTATGGCAATTGTGCCAGCTTTGCTCTTCTGCAGTTGCCTCAGGGAACATCAAATGGTCAGACTGCTAATGAGATAGATTGACAAGGTGTATGAAGTCAGGGGGGAGACGCTCTTCACGGCTCTTGAAAGCTTGTCTCTCTCACCAACAGAAGTTGGTCCAATAAAAGATATTACCTCACCCACCTTGTGTCTCTAATATCCTGGAAGTGACATGGCTACAACCACACTGTAATGAGAGAGACTGTTTCCCCGGACATCAATTTTTACCTGCTAGCAAATCCTGGGATTTATTTTACTATTCCTCTTCCTTTTATTTTTAGTATCTAGCACCTTGTTACCTTCCTTTCTTATATGCAAAAATCAAAAGGTCAGAATTTGGAAGCATGTGCATAATAGGAATGTCTCCTGTTTTGCTAAGCAAACAGCTTTTGAAGATTTTTCTTCTGGATGGGAGGGATGAGGGGGGGGGGAAAAACCTCTACCTAAGAAAATGGATCTTTTCTTCATGTGACCTAGAAGTCTAAGAAAATAATCAAAGGGATTTCCAGTGGCATGAACCATACAATGACTTTGCACACAAGTGAGAGACTCTATCAATAACATGATTCATTCTTGTGGAAGCAGGTCATGGTCTTGTTCAATCTGCAGCAGACTTGTAATTGGCAAGTAAGTACTTCCTGAGTTTCACACTTGTAACAGAGTCTCATAACTAGACTCAAGGTATAATTTTGTTCAGATTTGATCCTCTGTAAAGGTGTCTGCCAGACTTTCAGGTGTGAACAATATTGTATCACTTGGAGCCAGATGCTTCCTTATAAATAGCTAGGGCTGTCTGAAAGTTCTAACTCACCTCAATCTGGGCATGCAGACACCGCTCAAATTATGATGGCAGTGCAGAGTGGTCACATCTGTCCTCCGCAACATTTGACTGCTGAATCAAACAAAAAAAGTGGAATTGGGATCCACATGCAAAAGGGCAGAGTTACAATCTTCCCTGTTATCTTCTGAACATTATGCTAGCCACAATTTTCCTAGACAATAGATTACTTGTGGAAATCAGACGACTTTTGCTTCAGTTCAATGTAATCTCTCTCTATTGCCAAAAGTTAATGTAAATTGGAGTAAATTTCATTGAGTTTGGACTCTGTGTCAACATTAAGTGATTAAAGGGTCTTAAAGCTCTCAACACATTCATATTATTATATTCAGCAGCACAGAATATATCAGACTCTAGCTTTTGAAGCATGAAATCTGGAGTTGACACCCAGGGCATTTGGTAACAAAGTATCTGGAAAGTAGAGCTGGGTGGAAAAACAGTTTCTTTTTCCATAAAAAGCTTGACAAAAATAAAAAAAGTTTTCTTTGAGAAGTCAAATTTTTCAGATGCTTCCTTGAAACTTTTCAATTTGTCAAACAAAATTTTCTGTCAACAGTTTCAAAAGAAAATGTTTGACTAGCCCAATGGGGAAATACAGAATTTCTTAAGCAGAAATTTCTGATTCAGATCTGTTCCAGAATTTCTGAAAATTCAGTTATATGAAACAACTTTAAAAAGATTTCAAATCCATGTTCCTTGTGGTATGGGCCTAATATAAACACCCACTCAATCACATCCTTAAAATCATTTTAAAAGGGACTTATTAAAGAACTTCCTACACAGACATTTAAGTTGCTTAAAATTTACATTAAAATGAATAATATTCCAAAAATGGAATATTAACATTTTGGATTTCTACACTATCTTTCAGAGGCTCTCAAAGCACTAATTAATAATGACTCACAGAAGGCCTATAAATTAGGTGGAAGTAGATTATTTAATTGGTGTGCACTCTTTTTCTGTATTGCAATTTTCAGATTTCTAGCATCAGAAATAAAATGCAATTAAATCCATTGCACAAATTCACCACCCATCACTGAATAGTGGGGGAAGGGAATTATTCTTACCTTAATGAGAAGGACAGTTGTGCCTGGAGGGAATGCAAACACAGAACCCTGCTTATCTGCAACAGCAGACAAGAGCAATCAGATTAGCACAATCTGTGTGTAAATCTTCCATTAACTCCCTACTTACATCTCCAAATACTGTATATTTTCAATGAATTTTGAGCCATTGGGATGCAGCTGTACCATTTCCAATTACAATCAAATACAACATACCAATAATTTCTTACACCAAATGCATTTTGACACACTCATCTGTGGCAAGTACCAGAGGGGCAGCCATGTTAGCCTGGATCACTTTTTACTCATCTGTGGGACAGCACAGAGGTCAAACCACCCCAGCTTTGCTATTGCTAACTCTAGTCCTGTAGACCAGGCTGCACAGAGGTTTTTGGGGGCTTGGGACAAAAACTGAAACCAAGGCACCTCACCTTACTCACCCTAAAACTGAGGCCCAAAAAGGGGGCAGGAGTTGACTGCCCCGCACTCACCCCATATTGCCTGTGAGACTGGCAAACCAGGTCATGCTAAAGTGTATTCAGGCCAATTCGCTTGTGTATTAATATAGATCAAAGTGATTGTTGAAGGTAGACGAGTGTATTTAACTTCATAAAAGTCATAAAGACTACATAAAACTAGTGGGAAGTTACTTGCATTGTTTTCACTTGTCTGTATCCTTTTATAATGCAGGAGCAACCTTTTACATTGTGTATATCCCTTTAACTACATAACCCATCAGAGAAGCCTTGTGGAATGCTAATGAAGGACTTTGACAGAAAAATGCTAATTCTAAAACAAGTAGCCACTGTGTGTGATGACCAGAGGTCAAAAACTCTAAGTGCCATCCTCACTCACTGAAAAAGCTCATGTTGTTTTTTCCTGTCAGAAGAAGCTATAAATATGGATTCAAGAAAGATCCTTCACCTCTGGACTGATTCTTGCCTGTATTTTGTGTATTGTATTTTGTAGTTATATGTGTGGAGGCTGGTAGGGGCAGTGTGCTGGGAGAGAAGCTGAGCCCTGATTAGGGGGCGGGGCTTCTCTGCTTAGGGGTCCTATAAAGGTAGCCAGCCAGTCTGGCAGTGGCATAGACAGCAGCACAGGAGCCAGCAAACAGAACTGTAAACAGGGGAGTTTCAGTGGGAGTTTGGGGGGGAGACTAAGAGACCTAGGCAGAGGAATTGACAGGCTACTGAAGGGAGGGGGTGGTGTTCTGCCGGTGTTCTGGTGCCTGTTCAGGGTTTGTTTTGCTGTAGGTGGTGGTGGTTTGCTTTGGTTTGTGTTTCCTGGACTAACAGGTTTTAGGTGGGAAGGCTATGACCGATACAGAGGCAGCAGTGAAAGACACAATGTGGATGATTGGATGTGGAAGCTGCGGCATGTACATGATCCTGGAGGGGGTACCTGAAAAGAGTTCCGTTTGCATGAAGTGCCACCTGATAGAGCTGATGGAAGAAAAGATCCGAGGACTGGAGATGCAGGTGGAAACTCTGGTTGAGTTTAGAAGGGGGTTCGAGCAGATGATGGAGCAAAGATATGAAGAGGCTGAAGGGATAATCTCAGACTTGCAGATGGAAGCAGGACCAAAGAATTCTGAGGGGAGACTGCTGGGTGAGGAAAGTGGACGGTGGAAGCATGTGACTAAGAGAACCAGGCAGAGGAAAAGACGGGCCAGTGAAGGAGAAATAGAACTCAGGAACAGGTTTGCAGAGTTGGAAAATGAAGAAGGCACAGCAGGTGGTCGCTGAAGGTGAGAGGGCAAGGAAGAAGAGAAGAGCAGCTAGTCGTATACGAAGAGGCGAAGAGTCAATGGAGACAACACCAAATATGAGCCCCAGGAGGGTACAGGATGGGTTGCAGAGGATTGCAAGGGACAACAGAAATTGAGAGGACTTGCAGCCAGAGGGAACAGGAGATAGACTGGAGAATCGCACTGTCACCAGGAAAAGGCAGGTCTACGTGACTGGGGACTCCTTACTGAGAAGAATAGACAAGCTTGTAACTAGGGCTGATCCGGAGAACAGAAGGGTGTGCTGTGCTAAGATACGGGATGTGGACCTGAGGCTGAAAAGGATCCTAACAGGAGCGGGAAAGAATCTGCTGATTGTCCTTCATGTGGGAACGAATGATATGGCTAGATTCTCACTGGAACGTATCATGGAAGACTATGCCAGACTGGGGAAGACGCTTAAAGAAATCGAGGCTCAGGTGATCTTCAGTGGGATTCTGCCTGTTCCTAGAGAAGGGTGACAAAGGTGTGACAAGATTATGGCGATCAACAGATGGCTCAGACAGTGGTGCTATAAGGAGGGCTTTGGGATGTATGGCCACTGGGAAGCATTCATAGACAGAGGACTGTTCTCTCGGGATGGACTTCACCTGAGTAAGGAGGGAAATAGACTTCTAGGATGGAGGCTGGCAAAACTGATTAAGAGAGCTTTAAACTAGGAATTTGAGGGAGATGGTTGGGAGATGTCCAGGTAATCTCCACACCGGAATTTAACATTGAGAGGGAAGAAAACAAAGTAAGAAGGGATACAGCCATGGGTAGGAGAATGGACATAAGTTGAAGGGTAGTGTAGATACCAGTCTAATAGGTGATACTGGTGGTAGAATGTCTGTGCCTAATCAGGTAAAGAATGTCAGTGAAGCCAAACAGCAAAAATTAAGATGTTTGTACACTAATGCGAGGAGCCTAGGTAACAAAATGGAGGAAATAGAGTTACTGGTGCAGGAAGTGAAACCGGATATTATAGGGATAACAAACATGGTGGAATACTAGTCATGACTGGAGTACAGGTATTGAAACGTATGTGCTGTTTAGGAAAGACAGAAATAAAGGCAAAGGTGGTGGAGTAGCACTGTATATCAATGATGAGGTAAACTGTAAAGAAATAAGAAGTGATGGAATGGATAAGACAGAGTCTGTCTGGGCAAAAATCACATTGGGAAAGAAAGCTACTAGAGCCTCCCCTGAGATAGTGCTTGGGGTGTGCTACAGACCGCAGGGATCAAATTTGGATATGGATAGAGACCTCTTTAATGTTTTTAATGAAGTAAACACTAATGGGAATTGTGTGATCATGGGAGACTTAACTTCCCAGATATAGACTGGAGAACAAGTGCTAGTAATAATAATAGGGATCAGATTCTTCTGGACGCAATAGCTGATGGATTCCTTCACCAAGTAGTTGAAGAACCGACAAGAGGGGATGCATGCCATTTTAGATTTGATTTTGGTGAGTCGTGAGGACATCATAGAAGAAATGGTTGTAGGGGACAACCTTGGTTCGAGTGATCATGAGCTAATTCAGTTCAAATTAGATGGAAGGATAAACAAAAATAGATCTGGGACTAGGGTTTTTTATTTCAAAGAGCTAACTTTAAAGAATTAAGGAAATTAGTTAGGGAAGTGGATTGGACTGAAGGACTTGTGGATCTAAAGGCGGAGGAGGCCTGGAATTACTTCAAGTCAGAAGCCTGCATCCCAAGAAAGGGGAAAAAATTCATAGGCAGGAGTTGTAGACCAAGCTGGATGAGCAAGCATCTCAGAGAGGTGATTAAGAAAAAGCAGAAAGCCTATAAGAAGAGGAAGATGGGAGGGATTAGCAAGGAAAGCTACCTTATTGAGGTCAGAACATGTAGGGATAAAGTGGGAAAGGCCAAAAGCCATGTAGAGTTGGACCTTGCAAAGGGAATTAAAACCAATTGTAAAAGGTTCTATAGCCATATAAATAAGAAGAAAACAAAGAAAGAAGAAGTAGGACTGCTAAACACTGAGGATGGAGTGGAGGTTAAGGATAATCTAGGCATGGACCAATATCTAAACAAATACTTTGCCTCAGTCTTTAATGAGGCTAATGAGGAGCTTAGGGATAATGGTAGGATGACAAATGGGAATGAGGATATGGAGGTAGATATTACCACAACTGAGGCAGAAGCCAAACTCGAACAGCTTAATGGGACGAAATCGGAGGGCCCAGATAATCTTCATCCAAGAATATTAAAGGAACTGGCACATGAAATTGCAAGCCCATTAGCAAGAATTTATAATGAATCAGTAAACTCAGGGGTTGTACCGTACGATTGGAGAATAGCTAACATAATTCCTATTTTTAAGAAAGGGGAAAAAAGTGATCTGAGTAACTATAGGCCTATTAGTTTGACATCTGTAGTATGCAAGGTCTTGAAAAAAAAGTTGAAGGAGAAAGTAGTTCAGGACATTGAGGTCAATAGTAATTGGGACAAAATACAACATGGTTTTAAAAAAGGTAGATCGTGCCAAACCAACCTGATCTCCTTCCTTGAGAAGGTAACAGATTTTTTTAGACAAAGGAAACGCAGTGGATCTAATTTACCTCGATTTCAGTAAGGCATTTGATACGGTTTCACATGGGGAATTATTAGTGAAATTGGAAAAGATGGGGATCAATATGAAAATTAAAAGGTGGATAAGGAACTGGTTAAAGGGGAGACTACAATGGGTCGTACTGAAAGGAGGTTACTAGTGGAGTTCCTCAGGGATCGGTTTTGGGGATCTTATTTAATCTTTTTATTACTGACCTTGGCACAAAAAGTGGGAATGTGCTAATAAAGTTTGCAGATGACACAAAGCTGGGAGGTATTGCTAACACAGAGAAGGACCGGGATATCATACAGGAAGATCTGGATGACCTTGTAAACTGGAGTAATAGTAATAGGATGACATTTAAAAGTGAAAAGTGCAAGGTCATGCATTTAGGAATTAATAACAAGAATTTTGGTTATAAATTGGGGACACATCAGCTGGAAGTAACAGAGGAGGGGAAGGACCTTGGAGTATTGGTTGATCACAGGATGACTATGAGCCGCCAATGTGATATGGCCGTTAAAAAAGCTAATGCGGTTTTAGGATGCATCAGGCGAGGTATTTCCAGTAAAGATAAGGAGGTGTTAGTACCATTACACAAGGCACTGGTGAGACCTCATCTGGAATACTGTATGCAGTTCTGGTCTCCCATGTTTAAGAAGGATGAATTCAAACTGGAACAGGTACAGAGAAGGGCTACTAGGATGATCCGAGGAATGGAAAACCTGTCTTATGAAAGGAGACTGAAAGAGCTTGGCTTGTTTAGCCTAACCAAAACAAGGCTGAGGGGAGATATGATAGTTCTTTATAAATATATCAGAGGGATAAATATCAGGGAGGAAGAGGAATTATTTAAGCTTAGTACCAATGTGGACACAAGAACAAATGGATATAAACTGGACACTAGGAAGTTTAGACTTGAAATTAGACAAAGGTTTCTAACCATTAGAGGAGTGAAGTTCTGGAACAGCCTTCCAAGGGGAATAGTGGGGGGGCAAAAGACATATCTGGCTTCAAGACTAAGCTTGCTAAGTTTATGGAGGGGACGGTATGATGGGATAGCCTAATTTTGGCAATTAATTGATCTTTGATTATTAGCAGGTAAATATGCCCAATGGTTTTTGATGGGATGTTAGATGGGGTGGGATCTGAGTTACTACAGAGAATTCTTTCCTGGGTGCTGGCTGGTGAGTCTTGCCCACATGCTCAGGGTTTAACTGATCACCATATTTGGGGTTGGGAAGGAATTTTCCTCCAGGACAGATTGGCAGAGGCCCTGGAGGTTTTTCACTTTCCTCTGCAGCATGGGGCACAGGTCACTTGCTGAAGGATTCTCTGCACCTTGAGGTCTTTAAACCATGATTTGAGGACTTCAATAATTCAAACATGGGTTAGGGATTTGTTACAGGAGTGGGTGGGTGAGATTCTGTGGCCTGCATTGTGCGGGAGGTCAGACTAGATGATCATAATGGTCCCTTCCGACCTTAAGTCTATGAATCTATTTATACCTGCCTCTGGAAATTTCCACTACATGCGTCTGACGAAGTGGGTATTCACCCATGAAAGCTTATGCTCCAAAATGTCTGTTAGTCTATAAGGTGCCACAGGACTCTGTTGCTTTTTTCAGATCCAGACTAACACGGCTACCCCTCTGATACTTCACCTCTGGACTCTTACCGGGATGTGTACCAGACACACAGCAGAAATCCCCAGAAACAATTTGGGTACCCTGAAAAGACTTCTGGGAAACTGGCAGTTTATTATATCACTGCCATCATTTGGAATTGCAAACTGTTATTCACCTGTACATATATTTTACCTGCTTTAACCTCTCAATAATTGCTCTTGGGACTGGGAGCAACCTGATGTGGTATGACTTTTGGTTAAGTGACCATTATCAAAAAGTTCAAGTTCATCTGGGTGGCAAGGTAGGCTGGAGAGTGTGTGACTCCATGGTGAGACTGGTATAGTGATCCAGGAGTTCACACTTGTTACCAGCTTGGTGAAATCTAATTATAAAACATACCACCAGCTTGGGGTATCTGCTCTGTCTTCTGACAGTCTGCCCTGAGGTAGGCACTCACAGTTGTGAGAGACTCCAGATAGTGTGACAGTGGAGGTTTCTGTCCTGCAGGGCTGCGCCCAGGTCTCCTCTCTGACCATTGTGACCTGGCACCAAACCTAAGTGGTGCTGCAACCCTGTGTGCCAGGTCACAGTGCCACTCACTCAAATTCCATGGACTGAGGGCCCTCTCAAATGGGGGGCCTGGAACAAACTGCCCCTTTTGCCCTTCCCTCGGGGCAGCTTTGCCTGTAAAAGGTAGTTTGTGCTTGTGCAATTCATTTCCCACTATTTCCAAAAATAGGAGGAAATATAAACAAACAAAATGTTAACTGATTTTTTTTCAGCTCCAAGGATTTTTTTTCTCCTAGTATAGAATATTAATGTAGCAGTAAAATGTATTTTTTGTGAAATCTTATCCAATTTAAATACGTATGAAACAAGAAGTACTGTGTCATCAGCTACTGATAATATGTACACTGCAAGACAATAGTCACACTGCCTTTTGGGGCCTCATTCCTGAAAGATGCTGAGTAGAGGGTCTCTAATCCAATCAAGCACGTAAGCACATGTTTAACTTTAAGCCACAAAGTCTATGAGGCTACTCATATGGTTAGAGTTTAGCATGTGCTTTGCCAGATCAGAGCCAAAGTGATGAGCACACTGCAGAATCAAGCCCTGGTGTCAAGTAACCTACCTAACAGTAAGTTTTCAGATGGAAGACTCTTGGAAATTTAGAACTATTATGAGAGCTGGGTAGTGATTCTGGTCAGGCTTTTCACCCTCCTCCCCTAGAATGAAGTTGGAAAGATGATCAGACCGTAGATCAGTGCACTCATCTTCAATACCTCAACAAGACAAGAATATTTATATTTAATATAGTAAAGATGAAAGGTTAAAAAGATCCATATAACAAACTGTCATGTGCTAGTCCAAAACCTTTCACCATGCAGGCTATTTGCATGCTCATTTGCACATTTATAGGATTATGTTTGTTTATTTTTAATACACACAAGAACCCTAGAAAGTCATTGATGATTAGAATTATTACTGAATCAATTGAACCAGATACTATTAAAGAGAATCTCAAGAAATCAATCATTTGTTCTGTTTAATGTTACTTGTACAACAGACTGTACAACAAAATTACTACAGGCTCATATTAAGTTTAAAGTACATTTTTTCCCAGACACCCTGAGGAGAAACCTCATTGATTTCTGGGCTCACTCTCCATGACAGGGTGAAGAGCTTGGCTATGTGGGGGCCTTGGAGTAGAGCCACTACTCCTCTGGATCAAGAGGAACCAGGTGAGGTGGTTCGGGCACCTGACAAGGATATCCCCTGGGAGGCTGACCCAGACACTTTGGAAGGGTTACATCTCCTGGCTGGTCTGGGAATGCTGGGGAATCCCCCAGAAGGGCCTGGACTCTGCTGCAGAGGAAAGGGAGGTCTGGTCCTCCCTACTCTCCATGCTGCTGCCACAACTCTTACTAGGAAAAGCAGCATAAAGGAAAAAGAAGAACAGGAAGAACATTCCCCCCCACTCCCACCCCCACCCATATTTCTTAAATTAAAATCCCTGGGATTTCCACTTACATTGATCCAAACTCAAAAACCAAAACAGATACAAAACACTGGCCTATCATGAAATCAAAAGCATTTATATCTTCCTTAAGGTACATTCAGCATTAACGTAAGAGAAAAGTATCATAATACAGAACTGGACAGGTCTTTCTGGAAAAAAATAGAAAACAAAGGAAATATCCTCATGGCAGATCCAGACTGAAATAAAAACCTAAATGCCCCTCCTTCCCATACGGCATTATTGTTCCACGTGGATTCACAAATTCTCTGATAACAAAACTGTCATTTCTAATCAGAATTAGATTTAATTTGATTAAAACTTTTTTATATGCTTTTGAGACTGCTTTGACTGGGGTCTGAAAGCTTAAAGATCCTGAACCTTTCCCTTTGAGGAAGCTGTGGTATAAAATACCACAGCAAATAATCTCTGTCTACAAAGACAGGAATCTTATTTAACAAATTTAATCTACATCACAAAAGAGATATTTAAAGCTTTTAAGTCAGTTAAGCTTTAAAGCAGTTAAGTCAGTCTCATTTCCTGAAGGAAAGGCAGCTGCTCCAAATGACAAAACATTTTTGGAGCACTCCAGCAACTGAATACAGAACTAAATATTACTGAAGACAATCTCATGGACCTAATTCAAGACTGAAATCCTTTGGGGAAGAAAGTAGCTTGAACTGAGTGTATAGTCAGACTGGCCCCAAAGCAGATTATTCTCAGAAGCACAAACAACCTACAGTAACTCCTTGCTTAATGTTGTAGTTATGTTCCTGAAAAATGCTATTTTAAGCGAAACAATATTAAGCGAATCCAATTTCCCCATAAGAATTAATGTAAATGGGGGCTGTGGGGGTGTGGTGAGGTTCCAGGGAAGTTGTTTTGCCAGACAAAAGACATTTTATATATATATATACACACACATATACATACATACACACACACACACACACACAGAGTATACGTTTTAAACAAACAAGTTAATACCGTATACAGCAATGATGATTGTGAAGTTTGGTTGAGGTGCTGGAGTCAGAGGGTGGAAGAGGGTGGGATATTTCCCAGGGAATGCCTGGCTGCTAAATGATGAACTAGCATTCGGCTAAGGCCTCAAGGGTTAACACATTGTTGTTAATATAGCCTCACACTCTACAAGGAAGCATGAATGGAGGGAGGAGACAACAGAATTTACGTATGCTGACCCCACTCTAAGTACACTACCTTTTTAAGTAGATCAGCAAGTTGAGACAGCAGCTGCTGCCAGCAAGCTCTCTCTGTCCTGAGCCCTGTCATGTCCCCACCTTGCTCTGTGGAGATGGGGTACAGGAGCAGGGGGAGGAGGACACCCTGACATCAGCACTCACCTTCCCCCACACCTCCTGCACAGCAAGCAGGAGGCTCCCAGGAGCAACTCCAAGACAGAGGGCAGGAGCAGCACACAGCAGTGGGGAGAGGGACAGCTGAATTGCCCAGCAATTGATAGCCTGCTGGGCAGCTGCCACACAGGGAACTTAGGGGAGCTGATGGGGGGGATGCCGGCCCACCCTGGTTCCAAGCCCCCACCAGCTGGCTCCAATGGGCTGCTCTTCCTGCAAGCAGTGGACAAAGCAGCCAGCTGCCAAACAACGTTATAAGGGAGCATTGGGCAACTTTAAACGAGCATGTTCTCTAATAGATCAGCAACGTAACAACGAAACATTAACCAGGATGATGTTATGTAAGAAGTTACTGTATCTGAGAGGAAGGATTAACAGGTGAATGGGTGTATGCGCTAGAACACATCAAAAGCCACTTCAGAAGACCCTACATCGCTCTAGAAATGGAAGTCCTACAGAGTGTAAATTCTGCAGGTTTTGAGAAAGCGGTGCATAAGTGTTGTGTACTGCTGGGTCCCCTTCTATGTATGGCCTGAAGTCTAATACATCCACACAATGAGAAAATTCCCTCTTAGTTCAGTTGGGACATAAATACACCCAACTGTCAGAAGAAAAGGAGCAAATCATATCTCTCTATCTTTTACTGATAAAAGCTAAAATTCCACACCACTTCAGTGGAATTATCAGATATCTTCTAATCAATTGAAATTTCTACTCAATTTATGTCTGCATACTTGTGCATTGTCAATGGAATGTTGGGAGACTGTTAGCTTTAATAATTTAAGAATGAGACTTTCTTAGTTTTAATAATTTCAGAATGATATATTTTGTGCATGAATAAAGTATGTTTTAAAAACTTTTAAAACTCTGCCAAGTCAAATCCAATTTTCATGAGACAGATGTGCCTTTTAACTGATTTGGCAGGAAGTTAGTCTGTCAAATTTTAAATGTCCAATACCTTCCACTGAGGCTGAACAGTTGTTTTTTAAAAAAAAAGCCACAAATATTTATTCTAAGCAGGAACTCTTCACTGTTTTCCCCCACTCATACCATGCTTAAAAATGGCTCAGTCACTTCTGATTAAACTTCCTGGGGGTGGAGGAAACTGCTCCCTGAGATTCACACCAAATTTCATCCAAGACCGCTATTAATAACTGAAATTCACCTTTGTAATGGAAATGCTCAAGCAACTGTATTTGTAGATACACTACAGTCGATGTATAGACGTTGTTTTGTTCATAAAAGGGAGCAAACCTGGAAAAACACATAATTTGTACACTCCTGCAATCCTAAGAATGTCTCTAATCTATTATTTAATACTCAACCATACCATAGTCATAAAAAGTTATTTTAATGTATGTGCTTGGCCTGAAAATATATTTTAAAATTTTATGTTATTTTAAGTATGATTAAAAGTTATGTGATTAAATTCTTCCAAAATATAAATTCGAAGGAAAAACTCCACTCTCATACGCATGCACAGCTCTCATTCATATCTGAGGGCAAGATTTGGGATACCATTCTCACAGTACATTTGAAAGAGAGACTGCATCTCTGTGGGTTAATGCTTGTCTGTCATCCCATAAATACTTATTAAATACTATAATTGAAATACTTACCAAAGTGAAAAATAAAATAATTTTTATTCAGTTAAAATATAAAAAATTTAAAATGCACTTACTGAAAAGGTGTAAATAGAAATGATAATGTAGTTTCCTTCTTCTGAGTCATCTTAATCTGCAAACAAATTACGAAATCAATGAACATAAAAGCTGTAATTAGAAATTAATGTTAGTGAAGTGTTTAGATTGAAATATGAAGGGTTCTTAATGCTGTAAAAAAGCAACAAAGGTCAAATTTTTACCACAATGGATGGGGTTTTGGGTTTTCTACTCTTGTAAATAGTTAAGAGTTCCATACAACTCCTTGCACAGTGCTGAAAGAGTACCCCTAAAGATTCAATCGTGCTCTTAGAAAGGCAAATGTAAGCCACCTACCAGAAATTCTCACAGTAGGACTTCCACAGTGTACAAGGTGAGAAAAAATAATCAATGTTTACTGGCTGGCTCCACTTTGAGCACAGAGTCAAAGCTAAATACAATCAAGGAATCAAATCAATGATTTGATCATACCAAAGCATCGGTGTTGACTCCAACAGACAGGAACTAATGCACTGCTGTAAAGACGTGAAATGGTGCTACTGGACTTCTCAAACTGGATGTGCACAAAAATGGGAGGCTCTGACGCAATCATAGTCACTCAGCCTGGAGGACCTTGAAAATATCTTTCAGGCTTCCTGCACCAGTTTGACCTGGGGCCTAATGGATGCATACAAGAAGCAAGGGAATTTCTAGTATACTGCTTCCAGGATCTGACAGCTTGAAGCAACAATCTCCTACATAGCACACATCCATTCAAGACAAAATCCTCCCCAGGAATACAAGTAGTGGTCAGGTCTGTCCATCACAGGAAACTTACGGACAATGGACTGTAAAAGTAAAAGTAAGCATCTCTTGGCATCTCTTTAAGCTGCTGAACTACAGCTGAACTACTTCCCATTATTTTTGAGTTATCTTACTTTTCCTTCAAACACACACAACCTATGCCCCTAGCAAACAGGAAATTTATCACTAGAAAAAGACAGGGTAAGAGTTAATCAAAGCCAAGAACCAGGAACAACTTTGGGGGGTGGGAGGAAAGAAGAACACCCTATTAACTAAAAAGGTGAATTTACCTGCAAAAAAGGTGACGAACACCATCAATACTATAGAAATAATGGTGTTGTGGAAAGAAAGAAAGAAAGAAAGAAAGAAAGAAAGAAAGAAAGAAAGAAAGAAAGAAAGAAAGAAAGAAAGAAAGAAAGAAAGAAAGAGGCTGGTTGAGACACTTACTGGTCATTATGAGCAGATAGGTACTTGTTACCTTCTGATTAAGTTGTTTATTGGCCCTGAACTTTGAGCTTGGAATATTCCAACCCAGTTGCATAGAAAACAGATTCCCTACACATGATCTATAGCAACCTACTTTCTTTTCAGATATCACAATTAAATTTAGGGCCAATTTCTGCCCTCACATAAGCAAGCATTGCTCTCATTGACTTCAATTTGAGCTGCATACACAAACCCAAGGTACAGCTGGACTCTTAGAAATTAAATTCTCTACACCAGTATAATTCACAATAATTACTGAACTTCATTTAGGCTCAGGGCAATAAAAAGAATTATTTATTTTAAAAAGTTAACGTTTTTCTTAAATTTAAACAAGAAATTTCCAATCTCACATAGATCTGCTTTTTATCTATTTCATATCATATAGTATGTACATGTGATTTCCCTTTTACTCTGACTTCCAATATGTCATCATCAAAATGTTATCTTAGCTGTATATACTATACTGTAGTACCTTTAAAATAGAGCGGTATGAAATATTTTTCATTTTACATGTTTACTTGAATGTTAATTTACTTACCTTAAATTGCTCAAGAATCTGAACAGCATTTGTAAAAATGCTCTCAGCTTTGAAATGAGCACTATTATTCAGATAGTCCAAAGGCAGAATTCCCTGCAAACATTAAACATGAATTAACAAGATTCATATTTGGTCAAATAATCCAAAACTAGACAAAACAAAGTAAAACTAGTTACAATTACTCAAATACCTATTGTTATAAATTACAACAAATACTCTTCCTATAATTATTCCACTGTATCAGACCTAATCAATATAAGAAGTATAAGATCTATCTTTCTCAAACCTCACAGAAAAAAATTCTGAACAGAAGAACATATATTTTATATTATATAATTTATATGCAACAAATTAACAAGCCAATGAAGGCTGAAGAAGTGAAGCTTAAAAGTAACTAAAGACAAAGAATGATCTTTTGGCAGAGAACTGGGATGCAGAAGATCTCGGGGACAATCCTGCTTCCATTCAAGTCAAAGAAAGCTTTCACCAATTTCCTTGATTTTAGGATTGAGCCCCTGGGGGCTATTACTGATTGGCCACATATTTGAAGTGGAATATCAGGTAAGTCACTTAACCTCTGTGCCTCAGTTTCTCTATTTGTAAAATAAGACACAGCACTTGCACAGAGATCATCATTCAAAGGTCTCTAAGCACTTTACAAAGATGCATAGATATCATTATCTCTATTTTACAATTTGAGAAAGTGACATACAAAAGAGATTTTTTTTCTTTTTTTAAGCCCTATGGAGAATGTGTATACTTTACTGTAAATCTGTTGTGTATTTTTGCATCTTCATATGAAATCTCTCTAAAAGACAAAGGTCCAACTTTTTAACTAGTGAGCAAAATCTTTTTTACACTAATACGAAGTGACTATTTTTTGTTTAATTATTACAAGTTCTGGGCCCATTAATATTCTCTCTTTGTTCTCCTCCTTTCTTAATAAATCCATGTACCATCTACACTATGTTTCCAAAATGTATCTGTTTCCCGCTAAAGGTTCAGATTCTTTCCTTTGCCAAGATCCATTTAGTGCAATAGAATGGAGCCAGGCTGGAAGGGAACTGTTATTGCTCCCTAAAGGCTTGTCTACACAGGGAAATTCATCAGCATAGCTTATTTTTGTAGAATAACGTCATTTTTATTCCCACACAGAATGTTCACTTGGGGGAGGAAAGGGTTATACCAACATAGCTACAGTGGAACAGTTATTCCAGTATACCTATGTGGTCAATTTCCCCATGTAGAAAACCCTAATTCTCAACCTTGTGAATCTCTAGCCCCGGCCCCAGCGTAAATCAAAGAATCTCATATGTATGTGTTTTCTAACCTACAACATCAGCTGGCAATGGTCCTCAGAGGTCTTCCAGTGACACCCTTTACTTGGGTTGAGAGGAAGAATGGCGTAGGAACTGATTAAGCTAGCTTTACACCAGCAAAAAACTCTCCCAGCAGTAGGGGAAGTTTTAGCTGACCACATATAGAAATGGAGCGCAAAGAGGCAGGACCAGAAGCCAGAATCTGTCCAAAGTCTCCAGAAAAGTTTTTTTATGATTTTTTTTAAATATACACATTTGCTTTTTCCCCTCTTAACTTTTGTTATGTACTGTATATTCATATGTGAGGTAAGCAATATAAAAGCAAATTAAAGCTTTATTTGTTAATTAGGGCTAAATAAAGAAATTTTGTTCTGTTATATGAGACAGCCATTGAGCAACAGAAATAACGGATACAAATAGATAAATTACAAGGTTAAAAAAGAAGATCTATCCCAAATAAGGAATCAAATCATCAATTAACCTAATGAAATAAAATATAATCTCAAAATATCTCAGTAAACTAACTAATAAGATTAAAAATAACTTGACATTAAACTTCAGGAACTATTTTTTTTTAACAGTTTCAGCTCTTACAATTAAAAATTAGGAAAAAGAACAATACCTCATACCCTATTGTATCCTTACAGAAAATTAACAGAGTATTTGCATGGTTTAAGTAAAAAGGTGGCTATTTAATACTTTCAGAATTACAGGTTACAATGGATCAACTACTTTCATCATTTAAAATATTATGTTACACATTATAAAAAAATATAAAAGAGGCAGATTGTATCTACTCAGGCCTTAATGCTGCCAATACTTATTCTTATGCTTAATTTTACATCCTTGACTAGTCCCCATAAACTATGGCAAAAGTTTGCAAATTTATCTTTTTTTCATCTTTTTCCCCCAAGAACATGCAGCCTTTTTTACTTTTTTTTATTTCTTACCACAGAATTAAGGGGAAAAGGAACACCAATAAGCGAAGCCATCAGCGGCGCTATATCAGCCTGTGCAAACAAAAATGTTCTCAGTTGAGCATGCTTCAAAATGTTTAAAGTATTCATAAATTTAGATTAATTTTAAGAATGTATCTGTATTTTGAAATGTGAATAGCATCCTATCTGATAGAATCTATCACAGCATTAAAGTAGTCCAGCAAAGTAATATTTTTCAACGTTCAAAGTAATGCTCTTGATTCTGAAGGGAATCAAAATTTGAGTTTTCAGAACAAGTTTTAATGTTCTATCAAATTAAACCCGTTTGATAATTCAACAGATTTATATATTAAAATTTCACATTTAAAAAAAAATAAATTCACTTTTAAAAGTGCATTAAAAACCCTACATTTTTTAAATTCAAAATTCGATATCTCCTTCACTGTGTTTTATCAGAGAAATTTATGGGGTTTTTTCATTATTTTCATCAAAGAATTATTTTCTTCATACTTTTTTTTTTTAAAGTGGCACACCAAGTATAATATGTAGAAAAAGCAATTCTTAATCCCTTGTTTTTAGAATGTCAGCTATTGACCAACTTTTACTATTTAGGGCTAGGTTCTAGTACCCTTAGTCATGTTGAATTCCCTCTCATTCCATGAATTGTCCCTTAACTTCAATAGGACTACTCATGGAATAAGGTACTATTCATCATCTGGATCTTAGTACTTATCATTTCTATTTTCCTTAACATAAAAAGACTAGAAATCAATTTCCTTAGCTACACTGGTGTAAATCTGGACTAACTCCACTGAAGTAAATGGAGTTACTACAGATTTACCTATGCACCAAAGGAGAATCTGAGTCACTATTTATAGTAAGTAAAGCACACAAAGTCATATCATACCATTGATTTTTAAGCAGAATTTTTCACTGGAATTTCCGGAAAGGAGTAATGCTTAAAATAAATACATAGAAAACGATAACATACTATTTGTCACAGACAAAACTAACTTTATGTTTCCAAGTCAATTATCAAGTACACATTGAAACTGAAAAAAGCGGACTCTTTGCCGCTTTTTACAGATCCAGAATAACACGGCTATCCCTCTGATAGTTGAAACTGAAGACTCCTTTCTACACTTATGTGGAGAGAAGATTTCATAACGCTTACAGACCTAAGGACTTGTATTCATTTTCAAAAGTGCTGCCATGGCGCTGCTTTCAGTAGTTTCTACTCTAAACCTAATTTTTTGATTGCTCATAACTTTCCAAAACCTTCTAGGCTGAATTTCCCATCTTTGGCCCCTTTCCTGAAGGTGATTTATTTTAATTGAAGCAAAACTGTTGCAGCTGTTGCTGAGTTCCCAAAAAGTTAAATAAATAAATAAAAATAACTCTTCACTATGTTTTTTCCCCATTACTACAAATTTCTTGCTATGTAATTTATTAGCTATATTGCCAAAACAGCTGGGGACAGAGTAATAAAATTTCAGCATGAAAACAGACGTCACTGAGAAATACCTTTCAGTACTCCAGTGAAAAGTGGTTTTGATTTGACAAAGATAGCAGCATTTGAAAATTACATGCAGCACATGCACTGAAATGTGCAGTTTTTGAAGGCCACATTGCACAGTCAGGCATGGCAAACTTCTTTGTATAATACGGATGATCATGGGCTGAGGCAATTACCACATAACATCTTGCTTCAGTCCCTGGGTATCTTTGTAAGGTGGGCAGGGAATGAGCTACAGGCTCAGCCCAGCAGAACCTGTAAGTTTCACAATGGTTGGGGAGCACTGCCATGCACTTCTTAAGATCTGCAGGTAGAACCCCTTTCTGAAGCCCTAGATGTTATGCAAACTCTATATGAGTGGAGTAGAGGGATTCCATACCACAGACTTTTTACGGTTCATGAGACAGGGCATTCACGTGGTATGGAATTTACATAAATTATTGCTACCGTTTTTAAAGTTCGCCTGTGTCAGTATCATCACACAGGTCTTGTATTCATTCAAAAAGAGTATGTGATTGTGTCCTTAAAAACTGCAATGTAATGCATCCAGAGAAAGGGAAAGTTGCACGTAGTGGTTGCATTAATTGATGCAGATAACAGCTGTGAGTGTCTGAGGGTGGAATTTTTCCCAGACACATGTAGTTTCCGAGGGCAGTGGTCTATGTCATTTAATATTTAAGCGGCAAACACTGGAAAAATATTATGTTAGCACAATCACTCGTTCTTTCATAAATTCCTTTATAAATCTGGTGTGGGAGATTACATTAATTCAAAGAGGAAAGTTAATGAGCTTTTGAGTAGGATATATTTAATACCTGGTTGACATCCAGCCTCTTCCATTTCTCCAGTTTCCATTCTAAAAGCAATAACAGAGCACATGAGCAGCTGATCCAGGCAGATTTTAGAGCAGTGATACTCAGACTGAGGCTCACGAGCAACAAATGGCTCTTTAGTGGGTCTCCTGCAGGTCTTTGCAACACATGTTATTAAAACACCGTGTGATTTAATTATTAACCAGTCTAAGTTATTAATCAATCAGGATGCTTTTACCATGTTATTAACCAATTGTAGTTGATAAAGTAATACTATTTGGTCAGTTATTTTGCTGTGAGAATAATATAACTAAATATTTCTGCTGTCATACTGTTTAAATATGAATATATAGCACTAAAGTAAATGAAACTATCAATTCACACAACTGTGGCTCTTTTGGCTCATGTTGATGGCTAATTTGGCTCCTGAATCACTGGCATCGGAGTATCACTGTTTTAGAGAAATAATTAATTTGACTCTTAATGAGTTTCCAGTACTTTCTGTAAGGATTCTTTCCTCCTAAGAGAGATTTATACTTTGGCTTCAATGCACAGGTCACAGAACAAAATCAATTTCTTTCAGACTAAATTTTCTTTCATCCATAAGGAAAAACCATTGGCTGTACTTGTGACTACAGTCATCTGAAGGAAATCTCTCGCCGCCC
This sequence comes from Mauremys mutica, assembly GCF_020497125.1. Lineage (NCBI taxonomy): Eukaryota > Metazoa > Chordata > Testudines > Geoemydidae > Mauremys > Mauremys mutica. The sequence goes on along the minus strand of NC_059073.1, from coordinate 125,076,224 downwards.
CCCCCCAACAACCCCCCCCCATATACTTGTATAACAGGAACACACATGCATAACTTCCTGAGAAAACTAAAGGATTCAAAGTGAGATTTGGAAACAGGGTATCTATACCTCACAGGCAGCCCTGAAAATGTAAACCTCTAACCACTAGAAGCACCTCCTTAGCTCACAGGCACTGAGGGGTAGATTCATTATTATTTGTGGCAGACAGTCAGACAAGGCTCAGAAAAATCCTATTGTTTAACAGCCCAGGACATACCAAAATGCTGGTCTGGACAAAGTCAGATTTAATTATTTACTGCTAGTCAATTAAGCTGATGACCTCATATAAAGGGATCTTTTTCCCCCTGGCCCCAAACAACCTCTAGTCTATTGTATCTACATTTGCCTCTTTAGAAAGAAAAAACTGGGAGGGGGCTTTGGGGCCATTTTAAAACTTAATTTAACAGTTTATTTTTTCATCACTGCCTTGGTTTCTAATTTTTAAATTAGTCCTCCTAGCAGTGATGTCACGAGCAGAGGAGAAGAGGCAGTTTGCCCATCTTTTTGCAGAAGTCTTCCCACAGTAACAGAAGGAGAAGTAGGGGGAAAGTTACAGGGGTTAAAAAGAGCTGTAGACTGCAACTAGCATTTTAAGCACGATGCCATGTACTCAGTCAAAGCAGGTCTCAGACAAGGTCTCAGACAGGGTGTTAAAATGCCAGTGGCAGCCTCTCTATTCTAGGGAGCTGAACTAATGGCAGCAATAGGGGGAAAACCACTTTAAGTTGCCTCAGTATAGACAAAGCCTGAATAGACCAGATAATGTCTTCCATCTGCACATGCATCTTCCACTGACATAAATGGATACTACACAGAGATCAAAGGCAGGATTCTGTCTGTTACATCAGATGAGTCAGACAGAATCAGTTCACCTTCACAATATTTTCTATTTAATAAAGTTTGTAACTAATATGGTTCTTCATAAATGAAAGCGTAAATCAATCAAATTTATTACAACCATCAGAGAAGCGCGGATATAACATCATGAACAGTTCTAGCTCAGTCTGTTATTTATTGTTAAAATAAATATTAAAAATCCTAGTCATTTCCCTGTCTGGGCCTCCCAATGTCGCCTATGTACTCTATCTTCTTCTAGCTTATTCTCAGCGCTTAATTCATCCAGTGACTATATTGAGGGGTCTGATTACTGGTGTAAGTTTTTCAAGTGTCTCTGCTCTCAACTCATATACAACAGCTATATAGCTTAACAGTAAGAAACATATTTACAGCTAGTTCCGGTAACACATGAAGTGTATTATCAGTATTAGTCATATATTCATAGTGATATACTTGTATCAAAATAAACTGAATTAATTTCCATGAGACTCTCACCTATATTTCTTTTCCCTGTTATGTAATAGAACAATTTTGTTTTCTCAAAATAAGAAAACAATAGTGCAGAGGAGACACAAAACTGATGCGTTGACTACTCACACTGCAGTTCATGGAGGCTGCTCTATTAGAAATTTTTGAAGCTATGAATGCAGTACTTTCCCAGGAAAATGCTTCCAAAGATACAACACTATTTATCTCTCTCTTATAGCTTTTTATGGCACCCATAATTAGATAGATCCAAGAGCTGCTGGGACACTGGAGGGTACCTGCAGAACTGGCCATGGTAGGGTTGGACTCACAGGAGCACAAAAGAGAAACAAACACCCTCCCATCTAACTGCAAACTGTGCCTTTTTTGTTCTTATCTGCCATTTCAGGTGAATAAAGCATGGGCTCAGTATAAGGTGCCCAGAGCAATTTTCTTGCTGTTGGATATGGCTTACTGGTGGACAGGATACAAACACTCTTACCCTGCTCTCCAAATTTCTAGGTGAGGTCTGCTGGGCAGTCAGCCGCAAAGGGAACGGAGGGAAAGTAGTGTCAAAATACCAAATAACAAAAAAAAAAAAAAAATGAAGGGTGGACGGAGTTTGCTAAGGCCCATCCAATCCAAAGGAAAAACCCTCTATAACATCCTGTAGATAGGGCACAGAGTTATTGTGCAGAAACAGTGAACCTGAGCTCCCTATATAAGGGGAAACTCTGGTTCCAGAAGCTTCTAGCAGAGCTGCCTCCAGAAGCTGCAATAGGCAAGGACAACCCATCAATTCTATGCTTCCTTTGGAATGGTAAAATCTGTATGCGAGAACAAAATTCTGCTCCTACTGAACTCCATGCCAAAACTCTAATTGACTTCATTGGGAGCAGGCCCTAAATCTGTGTAACATTCATTTCACCAAGGAATCAGAGAGCAACTTTTCAGAAAGAAGAGAGTTATACAGGAGTCATTATGATAGCCAAACGGATAATGCTATGCTTTGCACAAAGCAGACACTGATATAGGTGTGCTGTCAGGATTCTTGCTAAGCTGGTAATCTGATCAGCCTCTAGGGGAGGCAAAATACAGGTGAAATAACTGATAAGGGAAAGGCTGTCATCTCAGAGCAAGCAGTGTGCCTTCTAGCCATATGAGGAGTACACCAATCATTCCATACCAAATTGGATAGGGTAACTCTCTATTGCAGCCACTGCCTCAGGTAACATCCACCCTTGATGGAGGTGATGGGACAAGGAAAAACTCACTAAACCACCAAAGAACTGTTTGCCATAAACAGAGAATAAAAAGTTTGCAGGTATTAAAAACAATTGTGTTGTCTCCTATGGACTCTTGTATATTTGAGAAATTCAAAAGGATTGTAAGCAGTTGCATGAAATTATGCCTGTGCACCAATGTATGCAATCTTTGGGGGGAAAAAAATCACAAAAATATCAAAATGTTCTAAAAAAACCCAAGGATTTTAGATTCTCATTTTCTTTATGCAACCTTCTTAAACTGGTTTGTTTGTTTGTTTGTTTTTGGAGGGTGGGGAAGAAAGGGGTCAAGAGAACTGTTAAATTCAGAGATCTTTCCTTTCACATAATATAACAACTTTATTAAAACCACATCACTGGGTATAATAGCTTAGTGGTGTAGCAGAGATGCTCTGTATGAACTTACAGGAGAGCATTTTACACTTGTATTCTTTACTTCTCAGCCCACCAGGAGTTGCTGTGTAATGCTGTCGAAGCAGAACACTGAGCCACAAGGAGTTCTTATCACGCAACAATGATTATTCATGGCAATTAAGTAAATTAAGTAAATGCTGCTCCAAAAGAGACCCATCCAGTGTTCTTTGGTTAGGAGATTAGTGACTACAATGCAAGCCCTTCAATGAGGGAGTGTTTGAAGAAGTGTTTCAGGGGATTGAAGCATAAAAGCGGAGGAAACCCCTCAGATGAGAGAACAAAATATTCCCCACAGTCAATAATCATTGTCTTTCCTCCTTCCACAGCGGGGTGTCAATTTAAATACCCAATTCACCCATAGTCTATTTACATGCTCCAATACTTCCATCAGAATTTCAGTTAAAATGCAGATGTTTATACTAATTGAAAAGAATCTGAGAATTAGATCAGGCAAAACTGGGATAGCATATACCCAGTTTGTAAAACTGGTCTTTTACAGTAAAAATTAATGTTATTAGGGCTATACATTTTGTACTTAGAAGTAGTAAGTTTCCTTGGCGTTTCTAAGAAAGACAGGATAGGTGAGCTAATATGTTTGGCCAGCTTCTGTTGGTGCAAGGTACAAGCTTTTGAGCTACACAACATTCCTCTTCAGATCTGGGACACACTGATTTACTTCCACAGACCTGAAGAGGAGCTCTGTGTAGCTCATACGCTTGTACCTTCCATCAACAGAAACTGGTCCAATAAGAGAAGGTTACTCATCCTGTGCAATAACTGTGGTTCTTCAAGATGAGTGAACCTCCATCAGTTCCTTCTAGACCACAGAGCTCCACTGTAAAGAACTCTGAAGCATGAGGAGGAGGAGGGCAGGTAGTGGAACATACATAGGGGAACTCATCTCCAAGAACCACAGTTACTGCACAGGGTGAGTAACCTTCTCTTCTTATCGGAGTAGTGACCCTGTATGTGCTCCACTCTAGGTTACTACCAAGCAGTACCCTCAAGGGAGGTGTGGGATTTAGGAGTCAAGTCAAAGATTGAAAATAGTACAGTAGAGCTAAACATGGCACCAGAAGGTGAGACATGATAATATATGAACGGGGGTCCAAGTCACTGCTCTACATATTTCCATGCCAGGAACGTTCTTAAGAAAGGCTATTGAAATAGAGAGAGATCTCATGGAGTGATAGCAGTAGGTAATGCAGTCACATATCCATCTAGAGAGTCTTTGCTTGGAAATTGGAGATTCCTTAGTTCTGTCCACAATGGAGAAACAATCTGGGAGTTTTTCTAAAGAGCTATATAAAAGGCTAATGCCCTCCTCACATCAAGTGTATGTAATGCCACATCTCCTTTATTCTGGTGTGGGTTAGAGACGAAAACTGGAAGATAGATAGGTTGGTTTATGTGAAAGTCCAAGGATACCTTTGGTAAGAACTTGGGATGTGGTTGCAACGTGATCTTATCATTAAAACAAGACTGAGGGGAGAGGGATATCAGAGCCCATATCTCTCCAAATCTTCAAGCAGAAGTAATGGCTACTAGAAAAGCTGTTTTCGTAGACAAGTGTAGAAGGAAGCAGGTAGCCATAGTTAAAAGTGGGGCCTGGTAAGGCATCTGAGTGCCAAGTTGAGGTCCCATGCAAGGCATCCGATTTGTGAAAAAAGGTTCTCCAGTCCCTTGAGAAACCTCCTTGCTGTAGGATGAGCGAAGATGGAGAGACCCTCTACCATATGATGGAAGGCCATAGTAGCTGCCAAGTGTACTCTAACGGATCTTAGAGACAATCCTGTCATTTTTATCTCTAGCATGTAATCCAATATAACTGATAGAGAGGATGTAGGTGAAAGATATCTTAGGGGGTCACGCCAGTGACTGAATCTTATCCGCTTTTGCACACAGGTACCACAAGTGGATTGTTTCCTACTACATAACAGCACTCTCTTTAAATCCTCAGAACAGGTTGTTTCTAAACCTGCATACCATTTATTAACCATGCCTTAAGTCAAAGAACCTTGAAGTTGGGGTAAAAGATTTGACTGGCATCCTGAGACAAGATGGGGAATGGCCCGGTTGACAAAAGAGCAAGTTGGGTGAGGTAAGGGAAGCATGTTTATGCCATGTCTGAACTACTAGAATAACTCTGGCCTTGTCTTTTCTTATCTTGAGCAGCACCTTGGCCATCAAGGGAATTGGGGGAAATGCATACAGCATGCCTGAACTCCAACAAAGGTGAAAGGCATCCCCCCCAGGGAGTGGTGACGCAGTCTGTCTCTCAGACAGACCTGGGAGCACTTCTTGTTCTTAGTTGTGGCAAACAGGTATATCTGCGGGATGCCCCAACACTGAAATATCTGGTGGAGTATAATGGGATCTATCTCCCATTCACAATCTTCCAAGAAGCACCAGTTGAGGGCAGTTGCTGTGATGTTTTGTATGCCTGGAAGGTAAGCTGCTGAGATATTGAGCTGGTTTTGTGTGCACCAATTCCAGAGCCTCACTGCTTTGGCACAGAGGGAGTGTGGTCTTACTCCCATGATGGTTGATATAAAGCATTCATGATATGCTGTCCATCATGATCTTCACATATTTGCCCAGTTCAGCAGAAGGAACCAGAGACAGGCATTTGACTGCTCTGAGTTCCAGCAAGTGGATGTGCAGAGAGGACTCGAGAGGAGATCACCTGCCTTGAACAGTGTGAGTTTCTAGGTGGGCTTCCCATCCCAATAGGGATGCATGACATTGGAGATGGATGAGCAAAGGAGACCCCCGCACAAACACTGTGAGTATCCTTCCACCAGTCAAGGGAGTTTTTCATGACCAAAGGCATCAAGACTAGTTTGTTCAAACTGTGTTTGGTTGGTGAATAAACAGTTCTATGTCACTGACGGGGATAGCCTCTTGGCATGAAAGGAAGCATTTAAAACCAGGAGAACTGGGCATGCCCTCCCAGCATTTAAGTTCCCCCGAGGGGAGAAAAAAAATAGGCACAAGGACAACAGTTCCTATCATAAAAGTAAAATCTCTTCTTTTTTTCAAATATTTTTGCCATTTTTATTTTTTTTAACAGTTATAAAATTAGTATAACTAACACAAAGTAAAAATTAAAAACTACCACTAAGTAACTAGTAAGATACAAGAAAAAAAAATACAGTTGAGGTAAGCTCAGCTCAGACACTGCTGAGACTCCGTCTCAGGCCGAGGCAGTTGAGAAGGAACTGAGGACAGTTTGCCCATGCAGCTCTATATAGCCACAGTGCAAGGCAAGAGGCTGCGGAGGACACATGCACAGACCGAATGGATACTGCTACCTAATATATCTGATCTGAGGCACCTAGAGTGGAGCATCCTCTCGAAGAAGAAAAGATTATCTCACCTACCTTGTCTCTCTCTTATCCTGGGACCAACATAGCTATAACTATACTGAAAACTACTTGACGTTTCCGGCTGTTCAACCTAGGCCTCAAAGTCAGCCATTTTTGCTTACTGTCAATATATTATTTCGTGGCTTCTTTTCAAACCTATTGGAGGTGCAATAATTTTGTGCAAATACTTGATTCTAAAAAGTGAAATGTTAGCACCATCTATACCCAGAGTAGTCAAATTTATTTAGTCTCTGCCACCAATACTCTTCTCAAGCACATGCAGAATGAAAACTTCGGGACTGCTCATTTTTGCCTCTTTACTCCCCTCTCTAATGTAGCCTGACAAAGAATACAGCAGCACAGAAACTTATTACCCCACTGATCCTGAGCCGTCTTAGACCCTTAGGAGGTCTCGAGAAATGAAACAGATACAAAAATGGAGCACAAGGGAAAAAAGAAAAGCAAGCCAAGTACATGATGTACTATCTCAAAACATACTACATGGCAACACAGAACCGCAATGAAGTTTCAATAATCCAGTATATTAATATACCATGTGTTTAGAATATTAAATATGAACTTTTCCATACTTCATATATTAGCACTTTGCAAGGATTGCATAATTTTTCTGAAATAAAAAAAAATTTAAGTGAAAAAAGAAAACATAAGGAAGGGTCATGGCAGTGCTTTCTTCGACTCCAAAAGCACAACTACCTTAAGTTCCACTATAGCCACACAAAGGAAAATGAAATCGAAGAGACCTCAATTTGCAGAAGAGTGTGGGAGGAAAGCAGTGTTTCCATGGCACATCCATTTCAACAGAGAATAAGGAAGTCTCTCTGTGCAACAGACATGCATTTGGGGCTCAGGAGATTTGGAAACCGTGGGCTGTTGTCAGGAAGGGCTAAAGCCAGAAATATAGCTATACTCTCCATTGTATTCTGTTCACCTGGAAACCTGCAGGATTACCCAATCAGTATTTTATGCAGGCCACTCCATCCTTTTAACAAACCCTTGGGGGTGGGGAGTATACTCAGGCCATTGGCAAAAAACAGACCATGACTACTGCTATGCTATGGTGGGGCTACAAGAAAGTCTGGAATCAATGTAGAAGTATTTAGCTTCTGTGAAGATAAATTAACCTCAGAGGCATCCTCAGAACCATGCTTCAGCTGTGCCAGCCAAAGTTTTTGGGACATGAACATCCTTGTTGCACTGTTCGGAAGCCCCTGATACGATGATTGGAAGGAAACTCTGCAAGTGTGATTTTGCTCATGAGACAAGCCTTCCACAACCATCACCACATACTTCCCCAACTACCCCTTTTTCTTGTAATGTAGAACACAAGGTCTCTGGGGCAAATTCTGCCTTTGTTTTCTTGCTTACAAACCTTATTGATCCATAATTTCAATGCAGTTTAAATCCAATGGATGTGAGGTTCAAATATTGCCCTTTCCATTGAATATTAGTGCAACAAAACAAAAAGTAATTTCTTTTAATGTAATTTGGTGATTTGTTTACATACCTTTTAAAAAATCATCTTCGAAGAACTGGGATGTGACTTTCTGTGGATAATTCACTCCAGCTCCCCAAGCAATCAATGGTGTTAAAGTCTCTGAGGGATGACCAGCCCCATGAGAGCCTACAGATATGACAAACCAAAAGCACAATGACTTGATAAGCAAGGCAAATAGTGCTCTCACAGAGCCAAGTTTAAATTTCTGCCTAGAAAAAAAATCCTGGCTACATTCTTCAGGCAGGCTACACTAGAACCACATGTTATTTTACTGCAACGACGAGACATTTTAGAAACCTTTCTTTTAAAATTTGCACCTATGTAGTGACATCTATTTGAGAATCACAAAGCAATTTACAAACATTGGCTAACTTCAGTTTCACCACACCCTCTGAAATAGATACTTTTCTTCATTTTAAAATATGTGGAAACTAAGGAACAAGGAAATTCAAGTAAAAAATTTCAAATTTGAATGCCCAAAGTTAAGCACTTAGTCTCCAAACCTTCAAAAACATATACATGTGCCTAACTTGCATGTGCCATTGAAACCAAAGGGATTACTCAGGTGTGTAAAGTTAAACATGTCTATAAATTTGGGCAAGTTTGGGATCTTAGGCACCCAAGTGACTTGATTTGCAAAGGCACAAAGTATCTGCAGCCTCCACTGCCCTTTTCCAGTGGTGAAAGGTGCCCACTGAACAAGCTGGGGAATCATAGGTGCCCTGTCCTGTTCCCAGTATATCTTACAAAACATATTCTACAAGGTGTGTGTGTGTGTGCGCACGTGCGTGCGCGCACGTGCGTGCGCGCGTGTTAATGAGAAGGGTTTGAAAGAATATCAAATTTAATTACCGGTATGTAATTAAAAATGAAATCTTAATGTATATGCTCCAGAGATAGAGTTGAGGTTGCATGTGCAACAACTGCTAGGATACAAATGAAAGGTTAAAGTTTGCTAACTAACTCTGCTTTCTTTTAAGCCACTTTGAGCCTAAAAACCTGCAGGTCTGGGAAGGATTTGTGGATTTAAGCCCCTACACACAAAGTTCTTCTGCTTCCCTGTTTTGATGATTGAATCAGAGCTTCTTGTTAATCCAAGAAGGAGAGCAGCTTGGGTACAAAAGAAACTAACTCTGAACGAGAGGGACAAAAGTGCAGGAGCAGGGAAGAACAGATGCTGTTTATCTGCATGGCCTCACTAAGGGAGATCTTCTCCCCTACCTGAACTTGTTTAGATTTTTTTCTCATAGTGCAGGTCTTGGCAGAGAGCAGACTGGCAGAGGTTCTAAAACTCCTCTCTCTGCTGCTGTCCCCAATAGAGCACAAACTAGCAAACTGTTTTCTAGCAGAGTGAGAGGACTGGCTCATAATGGAAGCATGATTATCAAGCAGAGAAGTCAGGTTGTTGTCAGGTGCTAAGAATACCCTTCTGAATCCCTTGGTGTATCCCAAATCCATGGTTCAGCAAAGCAGAAGGCTGCTAAGCAGCTGGCTGTGGAAATAGGTGACCTAACATCTCCCTGGAGTGGTAACCACTCTGGGAAGCTTTTGATGCTAGGAAAATCTGCCCCAACCACTGCATTCCCTTCCAATGCAAGATTTCTTTTCTTTCTGAGTTCATAAGCAGGAGCCTTTTGAAGTTGCTGCGGCAGCTGTTCAGTTTCTACAACTACTATAAGGCCTTGGGATGTACCACTAGGATTTGGAAGTCTCCAGACCCACACATTAAAGGATGTCCAAGATTTTCTCCCTCCCACACAAAACATTTCCAGTGGGGGGGGGGGGGAATATTTTTCAGGGGAAAGAATTCCTTGAAAAATTCCTCGCACAGAAAGCAGAAGAGGCAACATTTGCTCTTCTCTATAGAGTACAGAGACTGGAAAAGGACCAGATGGGGAATTTTCAGTTACAAAAAGGGAGCTTTGCCTCCATTAATCAGGCATGAGCTAGGACCTCTCTTCCAGTGTAGTGAATCCATCACAGGAGAAAAGCAAATTTTGGGGTGCATTTTTTTTAAACCCACTGCCTCATTCTCATTATCCCTTTCCTCGTACCCAACTCTTTGCCCCCTTATGTGTGTGTCTCTGACCATCACTCTTTGTGTCATGTCAAAATTAGATCATAAGCTCTTTGTGGCAAGAACTGTCTCTTTACTTGTTTTTGTCAGGTGTCGAACATATTTTGAATGGACTCAAAATAAATAAAAGCAGAACTGTTAGTATTACAGCTCTAATAAAAGCACTGATCTAAAGCTTTTAGACTCCTGGCTATGGTCCGGATGTGCTTTTTTCAGGCTTGAAAATCCTGGAATTACTAAAGTCAATTGTAAAGCTCCAACTCACTTTAAGGTATAGGATCAGGCTTTTTTATAAAGAGGGACAGGAGAAATCTCTCAAAAATGCAAAAGAAACCCCCATTTTATAGCATCATAAAAAAGTAAGGGTGGAAGGAACTTGGAGAGCTCATCTAGTGCTGAGGTAGGACCAAATATATCTAGATCAACCTCAACATGTATTTATCCAATCTGTTCTTTAAAACCTCTAAGAATGAGGATTCCATAACCTCCCTTGGCAATCTATTCCAGTGTTTCACTATCTGGAGTTTTCTTGTAATATCTAACCTAAATCTTCTTTGCTCCAAATTAAGCCGATTACTTCTGGTCCTACCTTCAATGGATACAGAGAACAATTAATCACCATTCTTTTTATAAACAGTCTTTAACATATCAGAAGACTTATCAGGTTCTCACCCTAACCCTAACCCCCTCACCCAAAGTCTTCTTTTATCAAAGCTAATTATACCTAATTAACCTTTCCTCACAGGTCAGGTTCTCAACTTTTTATCATTTTTTGTTGCTGTCCTCTGGACTCCCTCCAGTTTGTCCACATCCTTCTTAAAGTGTGGCACCCAAAGTTGGACACAACACTGCTGAGTGCAGCAAAACAATTACCTCCCATGTTGTATATACAACACTCCTTTTAATACACCCCAGAAAGATATTAGCCTTTTTTTTTGCAACTGCGCCACATTGTTGACTCATTTCAAGTTTCTTCCTTTCCTTCTACTTTCAAAGGCCTTGCGTCGTGATCAATAACCTCCAAGCTAAAGAGAGCTAAAGACAGCTTCCTGCAGAATCCCTAAATATTTTTCCAGGATTCCAGAAGCACTTTCCACAAAGCTAGTTAATTTTCAGCTAATGAAACAAAAATCAAAAATATGCATTAACAAAAAAGCTAAGTCAGGCTTAGGAAGATGATAGTGACACCCAAAATCTTTTTATTGTGGTGAATGCTGCCTGTAAGAACAAAAAGGAAAAAAAATATTCTAAAATTCAAATGTTCTAATATAAAACGTCAGCTAGCTCAACAATAAAATGTAATATTCAAACAGACCTTTGTTTTGCAAATGAGCAAATGATAATTGGACTGATAGTTTTAAAAGATAAGTATAAATAAACTCTTAGATCTGATGGATTATTAGGAGTAAACAAACCCTGTTATTCCATCTCTGAACAGTTTGTAGTTTTATGCAAAAGGCAATAATCAAACGCTGTATTTTACTCCTGAACTGTACCTGAAGCACCAATGAGTCAAAATACCTCATGCTAATAATTATAAATATACTGCTATTCAAAACAAATAGCTTCCACAGATGCTGGGCAGGAAAGTCTCCATGGCTTACCACCCACTAGAAAAGACGGTTACTCACCGTAGTAACTGTTGTTCTTCGAGATGTGTTGCTCCTATCCATTCCAGTTAGGTGTGTGCGCGCCGCGCGTGCACGGCATCTCAGAACTTTTTTACCCTAGCAACTCCGGCGGGCCGGCTGGGCGCCCCCTGGAGTGGCGCCGCTATGGCGCTGAATATATACCCCAGCCGGCCTGTCCGCTACTCAGTTCCTTCTTGCCGGCTACTCCGACAGTGGGGAAGGAGGGCGGGTCTGGAATGGATAGGAGCAACACATCTCGAAGAACAACAGTTACTACGGTGAGTAACCATCTTTTCTTCTTCGAGTGATTGCTCCTATGCATTCCAGTTAGGTGATTCCCAAGCCTTACCTAGGCGGTGGGGTCGGAGTGAGACGTGGCGGAGTGTAATACCGCGGAGCCGAAGGCTGCGTTGTCTCGAGACTGCTGCACCAACGCGTAGTGGGAGGCGAAGGTGTGGACCGAAGACCAGGTGGCCGCTCGACAGATGTCCTGGATCGGAACGTGGGCCAGGAAGGCAGCCGACGAGGCGTGCGCCCTCGTCGAGTGGGCGGTGAGTCGGCACGGAGGGACGCGAGCAAGCTCGTAGCAGGTCCGAATGCATGCTGTAACCCATGAGGAAATCCGTTGGGAGGATATCGGCTCGCCTTTCATGCGGTCAGCAACCGCTACGAACAGCTGGGGCGAACGCCGGAAGGGCTTAGTCCGCTCGATGTAGAAAGCGAGCGCCCTGCGGACGTCGAGGGTATGCAGCTGTTGCTCCCGAGGCGAAGTATGCGCCTTCGGGAAGAACACCGGGAGGAAGATCTCCTGGTTGAGATGGAAAGCTGACACTACCTTCGGGAGGAAGGCCGGATGAGGGCGAAGCTGCACCTTTGTCCCCATGGAAGACGGTGTATGGCGGGCTAACCGTCAGAGCGCGGGGCTCAGAAACTCGTCTCGCTGATGTAATGGCGACAAGGAAGGCCGTCTTCCAGGAGAGGTAGAGCAGGGAGCACGTGGCCAAGGGCTCGAAGGGGGGACCCATCATCTTGGCCAGCACGAGGTTCAAATCCCAGGTCGGGGTAGGACGCCGCACCGGCAGGTACAAGCGGTCCAGGCCTTTGAGAAAGCGGGAAACCATCTGGTTCGAGAAAATGGACCGACCTTCCACGGATGGACAAAAGGCGGACACTGCCGCCAGGTGAACTCTCAAGGAGGAGACCGCAAGACCTTGCTCCTTAAGGTACCAGAGGTAGTCCAGGATGGTAGGGACCGGGACTACACACGGATTGAGACCTCGTTGATCACACCAGAGTGCGAATCTCTTCCATTTCGCTAGGTACGTGGAGCGAGTGGAAGGCTTCCTGCTCTCAAATAGGACCTGCTGAACTGCTGCAGAACAGCCCCTCTCCGCGTGGGTCAACCACTCAGGTACCAAGCTGTGAGATGGAGGGACTGCAGGTTCGGATGGCGGAGTCTGCTGAAGTCCTGGGTGATGAGGTCCGGCCACAACGGAAGGGGGATGGGTTCCCGAACGGAGAGCTCGAGCAGCAGGGTGTACCAGTGCTGCCTCGGCCAGGCCGGCGCTACGAGTATGACGGTGGCTCTGTCCCTCCGAAGCTTCAGGAGCACTCGGTGCACGAGCGGGAACGGAGGGAAGGCGTAGAGGAGGCGATCCGTCCAGGGGTAAAGGAAGGCGTCCGACAGGGAGCCTGGCGAGCGACCCTGGTATGAGCAAAACAGGTGGCACTTCCTGTTCTCCCTGGAGGCGAATAGGTCTACTTGGGGACATCCCCACCTCCGGAAGATTGTGTGGACGACATCTGGACAGAGGGACCACTTGTGGGAGAGGAACGACCTGCTGAGATGGTCGGCCAGCGTGTTCTGCACTCCCGGAAGAAAGGACGCTTCCAGGTGAATGGAGTGGGTCACGCAGAAGTCCCACAGGAGCATCGCCTCCTTGCAGAGGAGGGAGGACCGGGCTCCGCCCTGCTTGTTCACGTAGAACATTGCTGTTGTATTGTCCGTGAACACTGTAACACAGCGGCCTTGCAGGCGGGTGCAGAAGGTGCGACAGGCCAGACGGATCGCTCGCAGCTCGCGGACATTGATGTGCAGAGCGAGCTCCTGGGGCGACCACAGACCCTGGGTATGGAGATCGGCCAGGTGAGCTCCCCAACCGAGCGCTGAGGCATCCGTGGTCAGAGTGGCGGATGGGCGAGGAGGATGGAACGGGACTCCCGCACACACGACATCCGGGTCGAGCCACCAGCGGAGGGACTCGAGGGTCATCCCGGTGACCGTGACCACCATGTCGATGGGGTCTCGATGAGGCCGGTACACCGACGCTAGCCAAGACTGGAACGGGCGGAGGTGGAGCCGCGCGTACGCGGTGACATACGTGCACGAAGCCATGTGGCCCAGGAGGCGGAGGCACGAGCGCACCGTCGTGGTCGGGAATGTGACGAGGTCCCGGATGATGGAGACCATCGTCTGGTGTCGAGCGCGAGGGAGACAGGCCCTGGCCACCGTGGAGTCGAGGACCGCTCCGATGAACTCCACTCGCTGTGCCGGAATCAACGTGGACTTCTCGGCGTTGATGAGAAGACCGAGACGCTGAAAGAGAGACAGAATTTCTGTCATCTGGTCCATCACGAGTTGTCGGGACTGACCTCGAACCAGCCAGTCGTCGAGATACGGGTAGACGTGTATCTGACGACGCCGGAGGGCTGCGGCCACTACCGCCATGCATTTGGTAAATACCCTCGGGGCGGTGGAGAGTCCGAACGGCAACACGGCGAACTGGTAGTGGGTGTTGTTGACCACAAACCGGAGGTAACGACGATGGGGAGGATAGATCGCGACATGGAAGTAGGCGTCCTTCATGTCGAGGGCGGCAAACCAATCTCCCGGATCCAGAGAGGGAATGATGGTCCCCAAGGTGACCATGCGAAACTTGGGCTTGAGCAGGTACTTGTTCAGCTCGCGAAGGTCCAGGATAGGACGTAGCCCCCCTTTCGCTTTGGGGATGAGAAAATAACGGGAATAGAATCCCCTGCCCCGCCTGTCTTGAGGTACTGCTTCTATGGCACCCACGCTCAACAGAGTCTGAACCTCTTGTAAGAGGACTTGCTCGTGAGAGGGGTCCCTGAAGAGGGACAGGGAGGGTGGGTGGGAAGGCGGGGGCGAAACAAATTGCAGGCGGTATCCCGACTGGACCGTTTGGAGCACCCAGTTGTCTGATGTTAATTGGGACCACGCCGAAAAGAAATGGGAAAGGCGGTTGTAAAATAACGGGGAAGGATCTGGTAGGGAGAGTGATGGGCCGTCCTCGAGCGTCCCATCAAAAGGCCTGCTTGGCCCCCTGAGGGGCCTTGGACGAGGCCTGGCCCTGGTTACGGCGGTTGCCTGAAGGACGACGGCGATTTTGGGCCGGTCGCCGGCTATTGTATGGCCGATATCGCTGCTGATAGAAGGGCCGGGAGGGCTGCTGCCTGAATGACCTGCGCTGCGTCGCCGGCGTGTGCATCCCGAGAGTGCGGATTGCAATACGGCCGTCCTTCAGGGTCTGGATCCGAGAATCCGTCTTCTCTGAAAAAAGACCCTGTGTGTCAAAAGGCAGGTCCTGCAGTGTGTATTGGACCTCCGGCGGCAGGGTGGAGGACTGCAGCCAGGCGATGCGCCGCATCGTCACGCCGGAGGCCAAGGTCCGAGCTCCGGAGTCCGCAGCGTCGAGGGCGGCCGTGATGGAAGACCTAGATGACCTCCTTCCCTCGTCCAACATCGCCGCGAACTCTTGTCGGGAGGCTGTTGGCAGGAGCTCCGTAAATTTCGCCAGGGACGCCATAATGTCGAAGACGTACCTGGCGAGGAGGACCATCTGATTGGCGATCCGCATCTGCAGACCGCCAGCGGAATAGACCTTACGGCCTAGTAGGTCCATACGCCACGCGTCCTTCGATTTGGGCGCAGGGGCAGGCTGGCCGTGTCTCTCCCTATCATTGACCGATTGGACGACCAACGAGTCCGGGGTCAGGTGAGTATATAGATGCTCATAGCCCGTGGGAGGGACAGAGTATTTGCGTTCCACCCCACGGGCCGTAGGAGGGACGGACGCAGGTGTCTGCCATAGTGTGGTGGCATTCTTTTGAATTGTTCTCACGAATGGCAGTGCGACGCGCACTGGAACCTCTGCCCCAACGACATTCGTGATGGGGTCCTCGTCCTCCTGGACCTCCGCTATTGGTAGAGCCATAGACGCCACCACGCGGCGAAGTAGGTCCTGGTGCGCCTTCAAGTCTATGGGTGGAGGCTCCTTGGACGACGCTCCGGCCACCGCCTCGTCAGGTGAGGACGAGGAGGATAAGCCCTGGATGACCGCCTCCGACGAAGGGTCCGCTGCCTGCTCGTCAGGAGGGTCAGGCTGCGCGTGCCCCTGGGGTTCAGGTGGTATGGAACCCCCGCCTGGTGGCGAAGGGGCCAGTCGGCTGAGTGTCGCCTCCGGTACCCTGCGTTCGGACGCGAGGGCTCTCGGGGGGAAGGGCACCCCCTGAGCCTCATACTGGGCCCAGGGAACCCAGAAGCCCCACGGCTGTGCCCCTTGAGGATGGCCCTGTGGGGTGGGCGGCAGGTGTCCGTAGCCCTCCGTCCTGGAAGCGACCGACGCGGGGCGGGATGGCCATGGAGGTGCCGAGGCGCTGGCGGAGTGCGCCGCCGCATAAGGCAGACCGTGCCCGGATGTCAGCGAAGAGCGATGCTGTTCCGCTCGGTACCGGGATGGCGACCGGGAGCGACGTCCGTCACGGTGCCGGGAGCTCGACCGGTGCCGGGAGCTCGACCGGTGCCGGGAGCTCGACCTGGACTGAGACCTGCGGTGCCGGGAGCGCCCACGCGAGTCGCGGTGCCGGGAACGGTGCCGGGACTGAGACCTCTGCCGGTGCCGACGTGATGGCGACCTGGACCTCGTGCGACGCCGGGAGTACGACCGGTACCGCGATGACGAGCGGTACCGGGACTGCGACCGACGTTTCGACGGCGATCGGTACCGCGATGGCGAGCAGTGCCGAGATCGGGAGCGACAAGACGGAGATCTGCCATGGGACCGGGAACGTGACCGGGACCGCCGTCCATGTCGCCTGTCCAGAGAGGGCGGCCGGGTCATTCTGGCCGGCTTTCCCGCCGACACGACAGCCCGCACCGGCGGTGCCGGGGGCCGGAGGCTCGGTGCCTCTATGAGCTGAATCAGCTCACGCGCCTCAGAGAATGTCTCCGGCGTCGAAGGCAGCCGGGGCTCAACCACGGTCGATACCGGGGAGCGTGGCGGCGCCGGACTCGACAGGCCTTGCGGCGCCGGAGTCAAAAGCCCGGTGCCCAACTTGCGCACGGTCACCGCTGGGGCCGCAGGTGGCGCAATCGTTTTCGCCGAGTCCTCAGCGCGGGCCTGGGCAAGCGCCTTCGCCAGCTTGTGTCTCTTTGAAGGCAAAAGCGAGCGGTGCCGGGACTTCGTAGCCGCTTTCTGAGGCTGTGGTGCCGCGGAGCCTGAGCGGCTCGGCGCCGCCGGTGTGCTCTGCACCGAGGAAGCTCGCGGTGCCGGCGCGGACGGTGCCGGGGGCTGGAGCGACGCTTCCATCAGTAGCTGCTTTAAGCGGATATCCCGCTCTTTTCGAGTTCGCGGTTTGAAAGTGGAACAGAGTGAACACTTATCTGTTCTATGTCCTTCGCCCAGGCAGCGGAGGCAGGCGTCGTGTGGGTCTCCGACAGGCATAGGCCTCTGGCACGCTGCGCAGGGCTTAAAGCCCAGTGCCTTGGGCATGAGCCCGCACCGGGGGAGGCAAAGGGGGAAAAACCCCCCTTTTACCTTACCTAACACTAACTATCTAACTAAGAAACTGTAAAAACTAATCACTAAACTAACTATATACAAACAAGAAGCGAGAGCTAGGGTTGTGGAGGACAGAGAGCACTCCACAGTTCCAACTGGCCGTCACGGGCAGTAAGAAGGAACTGAGGAGCGGACGGGCCGGCTGGGGTATATATTCAGCGCCATAGTGGCGCCACTCCAGGGGGCACCCAGCCGGCCCGCCGGAGTTGCTAGGGTAAAAAAGTTCCGAGATGCCGTGCACGCGCGGCGCGCACACACCTAACTGGAATGCATAGGAGCAATCACTCGAAGAAGAACAGAATCTTCCTTCGAGAGGATTAACCTTACCTCAGAATTACAGAATGCTAATGGTAATCATTTTTCTGCCATACTTCCAATTGGACGCACATAGGACTGGCCCAGTGAACGCTCAAGTAAACCCACATTCTGCATCCCAAACACAACTAAGTAGTAACATATAAAACCAAGAGATTGATTCAAATTGCAGTTTTTCTTTTGTATGAAGAAAAGATATTTTCCACATAGTGCCAGCTTGATACACAAACCTCACTTGTGATATTTGGCAACAAAAATACAACATAGTACTCAATTTGATTACATTTCTGAAACCAGATGATTCTTTGCTTGAATGGACTATTCATAACAAGAGAAAACCTTAGAGGAGAGCACACTCTCCCTTTACACTTTTTAGTTTACGCTCCTCCTCAGAAGGCTATTAGACGATACAGATGCTTTTTGGAAGAAAGATTCTTTACTGGAAAGTTGCAATTTCTTTCCCCTGGAAGTCTGACTGTCACCATAGTGGTACATTTGACCCAGGTCCTCCAAAAAGAAAGACTAAAGTTTCTCTGAATCTCATATTCCTACACTACAGCACAACTGCTGCCAAGACCTTAGACTGGTAAAATGTACCTCCTTTTTGGCAGCTGACATGATTATTTTATGGTAATTAATTTTGTTGGGGGGGGTGTCATATTTTATCAATCTTTAAGAGAGCATATCGCCAAGCTTTTTCACACATAAGATGAACGTGCCCTTTGGTGTAACTGATAACAACATGTATTAATAGGACTTTCACCACACAAAATATTTTAAGTAGAAAATGTGAAGTGATCAGAGGACATATGCATTAACATAGCTTTTCATATGCAACTGGAAATTAAGGCTAGGTTTGTCCCCTTTAGTTGACAGGACAGTTTTTGACTTTCACAGAAAGGTCGGAGACTCATTTAAATGGAAATTCCACTACAGTAAACTCTCCCTCTCCATCAGTCCTGAACTCCATCACTCCAGAATCTTCTCCTCCTCAGCCAAAGTTGCAGTGAGTCATTTGGCCCTGTACAAAATTAAGCACCTGGCACAGTGGAGGCAGCAGAGCTTTCATGGTGAGTGAAGCCCTCAAATCTGCTCATATTCTAAATAATCAGAAACTTGCCAATAATCTCAACTGCTAAATAACTTTAGAGATTTTAAAAAGTGTCACCCCAATCTGTCATTCCATGGTCAGAAGTTAAGATAAAGGCAGTTTTTCCATCGTTTCCATAAAAATCCTCAAGCATTGAGACAATGTCGTTTATGCCTTCATCAACTTTTCTGATATTGTCCTTGTATTCTCTATAACAAAGGAAAAAAAATATATTATTTGACTTACTGTGACCTCTGAATTACAGATGGCAGAATACACTGTATATGATAGATTACCCATTGTCATTAAGGCAAGCCTCTTGATTAGGGCCAACTTCATGATTTACATGGCCTCAAGCTGTCAAAGGGAATCTAGAGGTGCCTCTCACTTAGCTTGTTAAGGTAGGCATTTAGCTTGCATTTCTTTTGTAACCAATCCTGACATTATGCCTCATTACTTGCGGTCACTTTAAATTTTTCTCTTCTTTCTGTAGTTAATAAACTTGTTTCACTGTTTTATCTAACCAGTGTGTTTTGATTAAAGTGTGTGGGAAGCTCCATTTGGGATAACAAGGCTGGTGCATATAATTTTCCATTGATGAAATGATGGACTTTATATGTGCTTGCATTGTTCAGTAAGGTGCTGGGCAATACAAGATGCACATTTCTGGGGACAAATCTGGGACTAGAGAATCTGCTGGTGTTCTTCTGCAGTGTAATTCATGAGTGGCTAGCTAATAGCACTCAATACTGTGCAGTTGGAAGCAAGTTTCATGCTGGAGCCTGTGTGTTAACTGATCCAGAGTGGCTGTTCACCAGTAAGGCAATGTAAAAGGCATCCCAGATTGGAGAGCTGAGAATAGCTATTCAGCAATCCAGATTGCACCTGTGTAATGTTACAAATAACTATAGATACATCTCACAATGATTATTAGTCTTGATAAGTTACAAGCTTTCTGTAGATACCTTACATGTTACTCCTTATGGATAAGTACCCTGCAAGACATGTGTTTGGTGCAGTGCCTTTGTCCACTCTGAGATAATAGTTGTTTGCAAAGAACAACATTTGGCAGGTGGTCTCCATGTCACAATAATTTAAAGGTGAACTGCAAACCTTTAAAGAATAAAAGTTTTAAAAGAGCCCAATGTATTAACACAGCAATTGTAGACTTACACGTGAAAATTTTAAAATTCTTTTTTTAAGTTACTATACATATCAATAATTGATTTCATGATGTAGTGCTTGTCTTCAGATTTTGGTGAGCCATGGATTCTGTGGGCCCCAAACACCCTTGTGTGTCTGATGGTTGGCCATAAATCAATAATTTTTAAGGGGGGGAAGCCACAATGACTAGCTTAGCACCAACCAATCAATTCACATTTTTCTAAAAGACTAGAAAGTATATCCTTTTAAAATAAAAACAGAGAGGAGCACGAACACTTTGATTTAGAGGGCTCACAGTAATGTGGTTTGCCTGCTTCAAAGGTTAGCCCAATTCCTTGCACTGTCTCAGGTGGAAAAGGGAAACACAGAACTCAAGAGAAAAATCAATGGGATTGTCATAAATTTTGCTTCAAAATGTTTTTGTAATGATGTATGGCCTTAAAACTTTTTCTTTTTTCAATTGTCAATCCAAAAAACTCTGCAGTTCACCTACAGTAAGGCTGCAATATCAGCCTTGTTATTTCTGGATTTCCTGTTTAGTGTGGAATTAAGATGGACTCTGAACTTCATTTTGGGCAAAAGGAAAAACAAAATCTGCAAAGTTTGCTACTGTCCTTGATAATTAGAATTAAGAGATGTATGGTGTGACCCTAAAAACCCCACAATGTCAACTAGGCAACTCTATAACAGCAACTCCTAACAAGCCAGAAAAACTCACTACAACTAGCACACCACTTTCATGGTATTTATCCGTGAAGATATCATGTGAGGTCTTAAATGAAGGCCGGTGTTAAACTGGTTATGAATATTGTTGTAAGATGTACCTACAGATGATATTTAAGGAGCTGTATATCTATTGAAAATATATGTTTTGAAGTCTGTCACCAATCAAAGAGAAAAACAGGGTTCTTTCAGACAGGAGATAAGATGTGTATCTCCCTGTAAAATGTAAATTAAGCACTGTAAACCAACACAATGAAAGCCTTATTTATATATGGAGTCAACAGGAAAGGAGCACAGCAGAAAATGAACCACCTGGGGTTGCCCTGTCTCTGAGGCAGACAATGACTTTGAGGAATACAAGTGGAAAGCAAAAAGGCATCCTTTTATCCTGCACTACAGGAAGTAATCAAGACATTGTGATTACATTAATGAAAACAGGATCCCAACTTGTCCTGGTTGGAAGCACTGTAAAAGACACTTGGGTGAGACAGACTTCCTTAGACAGAAGATAAGCTTCTTAATTTAATCTCTAGAGAGTGTGTTAAGATTTTGTTTTACATGTAACATTTCTATTTCCATTATCATTACTCTCTATCTCTTGAATCTTAACCTTTGATGATAAACTTCTTATTGTTTTCACTAGAAATCTATTTCAGTGCTTTGATGTTAAATAGTACCTGATTTGGAGCTGAATCATCCAAAGCAGTTGTGTACTGTTCCCTTGGGGATAGCCAACCTGGTATTTCTGAGAGGGTTCAAGTGCATAAGGGGCTGACTACTACAGAGAAATGCTTCAAAGGGGCTAGGGACTAGGATGCAGCTATTGTTAATCTGCAAGGCAAAGACAGGGCTGGCATAGCCCAGAGAAAATTGTTTAGGTGCTAACAGACAGGAGGTGTCAGGGAGCCAGCAAATCTCCCTCTTGCTGGAGGCAGGGAGGAACAAGGTGAATCTCAGTCCTTGGCAGCCTGAGAACAGTCAATTATGCTAATATATCTGTATATGCTACAGTAGCTATATGCAAATTAATGAAAACTTAAAGGTTAATTTTTCATGGCAACTTAAAACTTTGCCCCTTGTAAAACTGCAAGCCCTTTATGTGGATTGGTAAATATTGTTGCAGAGAAAAAGTTGACTTAGGACAAAAAAATGTTGTGTGTTAAATACTAACAAGAAAGTTATATTTAGCATGTCAAATTACCTGGAGTTTGGCCGATGAGCATGTCCATTTGTGTCTATCCCTAGCAAATGCAGGAACAGAACTACTTTTTCTTCATTTATTTTAGAGAACAATGTTTGATTACTTCTGGCAGCTTGGAAGAAGTTCTATAGGGAAGAAACCATCAAAAGGTTATTCTGAGAACTATGGAAAAAAAGGAGACAGCTATTAAAATGCAGATTTTATTTAATGTTTGTATCAGAGGAGTTGTATTGTGCAAAACTATGAAACAGCAAATTAATTACTATGTAATTCTGCTTATCTGAAGATACTATTCCAGTAAAATTTTCACTGCTGGGGCTCACCGAGAGCAAGACTGGCAGAAATCTTCCAGTTCTTAAGCTTTTACGGTCCCTATGATCAGTGATAGCAGGTAGGATTGTGAGCTATCCTTTCCTTCTTTCTTTTGCATTGGTGGTCACACACTATACTGAGCTTAACTGCTGCTTTGTAACCTTCCACTTATTTCTTGATATGAAGTGGGAAACACAGACATCCCAAAGAAGAGTGAGAAATGACTCTTCCTAAATGACCATTATTAAAGTAAATGTTGGTGTTAGCTGTCACATGACCATTATTTTTGCATTCTAAACAGCAAACTCAAACAAGGAACATCCCAAACACAAGAAAAATTCTAGGAAGTGGGATGATTTGGGTTCTCCTACTTTGGAAACAGGTTTTGCAGGACTGACATACCAAAACATGGTTCATCTCCAGAGACCAAATCAAAGCAACAGTGTTTTGTAAATGTATGGAGTGTGGAACATGCATCTGCCTTGCATATGTCTGAACAGAGACTTCCCTGAGGCATGAACTGGAATCCATTCTGTCTCAGAACAAATGAGCCTTGGCATGGCCATCTGGTTTTACCCCAGCCATATTACAGTAATGTGAAACGCAATCGGACAGCCATTTTAACGTGATCCTCTTAGTGAGACTGCACTGCCCAGGGAAATAGTGTCAAATGAAACAAGAAGCTGGGTAGACTTTCTAAGGGTTTTTGTCTAAGAAGCAGAGGGTTTCTCAAACAGGGGTCACCGCTTGGGTAGGGAAAGCCCCTGGCGGGCCAGGCCGGTTTGTTTACCTGCCCTGTTCGCAGGTCCAGCCGATCGTGGCTCCCACTGGCAATCAGCCAGGCCAATAGGAGCTGCTGGAAGTTGCGCAGGCCGAGGGACTTACTGGCCGCCGCTTCCAGCATCTCTCATTGGGCTGCCCCCTGGGTTCTCAGCTCCCACTGTGAGGCAGGTTGTGCCTGCCTAGTTCCCTCGAGACTCCCAGCTCCCCACTGGGTTGCTGCCTGGGCTCCCCCCACAGGCAGTCCAGCTGCACCATGCCTCCCGGCTTCCCGCTGGAAGCCCTTAAATTGGCAGGGGTTTGAAATGAAAGGCAGCCAGAAAGAAGGCTGGTGGAAGCCTAAGAGAGACCTTGTGCTTGTAGGCAGGCAGCTACTGGTGTCAGGGCTCTGAACAAAAGCTGCATAGCACAAAAACACCCAAGATTACAGGCAGGAGCGGCGCCAGGGTTTCTGGCGCCTAAGGCAGAATTTGGGGGGCGGCATTTTGTGCGGTCCCCACGGGGCGCGTGGGAGCTTCCGGTTCCGCTCCCATCGCGCCGCCGAAGAAGGACCCTCCGCCGAAATGCCGCATGCGACAGCGGCAGTCATTGAGCTGCTCAACTGCCTGCCACTGTCTTCCGCGGCACGTCGGCAGAAAGTCCTTCTTCGGCGGCGTGACGGGAGCAGAACTGGCAGCTCCCACGCGCCCGTGGGGACCGCACAAAATGCCGCCCCCCGAATCCTGGCACCCTAGGCGACCAACTAGGGTCGCCTAATGGAAGCGCTGGCCCTGATTACAGGGCAAGCAGTGACAGAACCCATTACTGGTCTGAATGGTCCCCAAAATATTACACCCACTCACTTAAATCTGCATATAAGTGGCATTATTATATAGTCTGCTCCTAAGTCCTTAATCAAGAAAACTATAACTGAAATCACTGGGTATTTAAAACATGAAACAAACAATAATATATATTGAATAGGGACACTGTAACTGATGGAATGCTTCGTTTGCCTGCTTTCTACAAACAAATTCTTGCAGGGGTCCACCTGCACATATTTGATTGCAGGATCAGAACTCTTGCAAGGACTTCCAGACCACAGCTGCACTACCAGTGCTATATTTGAACGTAGGAAAGAGAAAGCCTGCTTTTATGACTTAAAAAAAATAAATCAAGTACAAGGCAAATTTAAGTTTCAAATTCCTGAAATTAAAAAATTCTTTAAAAAGTGGATAACGTTTCAAGGCAAATCCTTTCAAGGTCTAATTAGCCAGAATGCCATCTGAAAAGAAGGAAATATAGACCTGTGGTTTTCTCTTTCGTTAGCTGAGTTCCCATGAAATTTAAAAAATCTCAGAGAAAGTCTGATGGTGGGGGGAGGCGGGGAGAGCGACGATATACCAGCAAATACTGATTTATAATGAAAAACAGTTACCAACAATTTTCTGGACACTCTTTTCTGCAACTTGGCAGTCACCACATTGACATTCAGTCAATCTAATAATATGGAACAGGGTAGAGAAGAGGAGCCATGCAGCTTTGAAGAAGTGTTAATTTTCCAGATTTAAAGTTTTACATGCATTCATATGTAAGAGCAGGGAAAGCGTGTTGAGTGTGGTACTAAGGAAGTGTAACAGGAACAGGAAGGAAGGCTTATTTTACAAGTTCTGGGGTGCACATTCCATCTAGCTTTGTGTGTACATTACTTGACATTGCACAGTCCGAAATCAATGCAGGGTTACACATAAGTGTTACAACAAAGATAGGCAAGAGTTAACGCTTCACAGTTTTGCAAAAAAGTGGGTTAGAATTTTTAATTCAGGTTCACCTTCTGAATTATTTATTAATACATTAGTTGCACATATTAACAAAATATATAATGTTATCAAATGGATTAGTTACAATAACAGAACTTCTCATAAGTCATAACTATGTGGATTTCGTTGAAAGAGTATATATGCCTGTTTAATATAGAATGTAAAATTTCAAGCACCATAGCTCTATTAAAGTTTCTCAAATTTTTCTGAATTAATGAATTTCTAATTGAAACTTTGATAATTACTTCATTGATTTTTCCTATCAATGTTTTCATTTGAGAGCCAGAATACTGTAGATTTGTAATATGCTTTTCTTTTTAAAAAATTAAATCAGCTGGTGATCAGAAAAAAGTAAAAATTCTTCTAATTAAGGAGAATGGAAAAGGCATTAAGTCATTAATACAACCTTAACCAACAATCAATGAATTTACATTGAAATACCCATCTGTTAAAGTATTCAGGAAAGTGATGTGAACAATGGAAATAAATTAATCCACCCATAGTGAAATAGGCAGATAACTCGCTATCTTGTAAAATGTGTTAAATATTTGAATGATCAACTGGAATCACTCCTGCATTTTTAGTAGTTTACGGTTCTGTGTCATATGTCATTGCAAAAGATATTCTGTGTCATGTCATTGCAAAAGATATGCAGTAGGAGAAACAGTTTTTTAAAACTGGCTTTAGAAAAAGCACTAGAAAGTTTACTGCAAGGAGCAGTCTTACACTGACAAGGGTATTTTCTTCTATTGCCCAGTTGCAACTTGTGTCTATAATGCATAAGTGATATAAAACAGAGAAATATTTATTCACCTTAACATGGTCAAAAACCCAAGTGTCTAGTTTAGTTGCATCTTGTGCTCCAAAGTCTTCCTTTTCTGCAGTGTAACAGTATGTATAAACGTGATCCCCACTGGCACCTGCAAAAACAATACAGATGCAATATTGGGTGGAAGCAAGAAAATTAAACTTTTTTTCCTTAATAAAAAAATATAGATTGCATGTTAAAATACAGGACGCAAGGGTGAAAAATATCGATAAACCTATACAAAGACAAGAAAAGAGATTAGAAAGAAGAAAATGCCTCTTGAATAATCTTAATTTGCTCCTCATTTTATGTTCTATTGTTTCTTGAGTTGTATAACTATTCTCTTATCAGCCAGTGTATCGATAGTACCAACGTCAGAGATGTCCTTATGCCTGAAGTTCCTTCAGTTCCTGGGAGGAAATAATGTTTGGAAAAGCAAAAATTGAGTGAAATACAATCCAATTTTATCAAAATGAAATGGGCAATATAGAATTTATTAGAAAAACAAGAGTTTGGAAAAAGGCTTGTCTACATGAACACTTAATTCATGGTAAACTGGGGTATAAATCTACCTCACGCTAGCCTGCCATGCACTAAACAGTATGCCTATACATGGAGATGGGGATATGATTCCCAACTCCAGGAGACTAATTCACTTCGGAAGTGAATTAAACTAAACAGAATTAAGGACATTTTACTTCTGAATGAGAGAATGTACACACAGGGGTTTAATGCAGTTTAATTAATCCACTTCTAATTCACACCTTTAGTTAATTTGGATTAACCTTCCTCAGCACCCCTATCTAGACAGCCCCTAAGGCCTTGTCTACACTACAAGACTATTTCGAATCAACTTAGTTCGAATTTGTGGATTCGACCTTATGAAGTCGAATTTGTGTATCCATACTAAATACACTAATTCGAATTTCTGAGTCCACATTCACGGGGCCAGCGTCGACTTTGGAAGTGGTGCACTGTGGGAAGCTATCCCACAGTTCCCGCAGTCCCCGCTGCCCATTGGAATGCTGGGTAGAGCCCCCAATGCCTGCTGGGGGGAGAAATGTGTCGAGGGTGGTTTTGGGTAAGTGTCGTCATTGAACCGTCAATCACAACCTCCCTCCCTCCCTCCGTGAAAGCGCCTGCGGGCAATCTGTTCGTGCACTTTTCTGCTCAGTGACAGCGCGGACGCCACAGCACTGCAAGCACGGAGCCCGCTGCGATCATCGCCGTTTTCTCCTCCTCGCACTTTATCGTCCACCTCTTCCACAGTCAGCTGCTGAGAAATTGAGCTACTTTTCAATGGTGCTGCAAGCACTAGGGGACCATAGGGGACGTTTTACAAACATCAACGTCGGGTGGCCGGGCAAGGTTCATGATGCGTGCGTTTTCAGGAACTGTGGGCTGCTCAGACGCCTGCAGGAAGGTAGTTTCTTCCCGGACCACGAAATAACTGTTGTGGATGTGCAGATGCCTATAGTCATCCTCGGGGACCCAGCCTGCCCGCTAATGCACTTGCTCATGAAGCCCTATACAGGCGCCTGGGACAGCGACAAGGAACTCTTCAAATACCAGCGAGCAGCGTGACCTGTGACTGTTCAGTTTCTTTACAGAGAAGCTGAACCTGCCCCTGTTTCTTTACCCGGTTACTGTTGACTCTCCTCTTCGGTTACATACCCCGTTCACCCCGTTACCCCCACTTCCAGCACACGTGTAAAAATAAAATACATGTCCCATTATTACTTAACAAAGGTTTCTTTATTCATGACTTTTCGTGAAAGGGTTGAAACTGGGACGCAGGCTGTGCTGGGTAGGATGTGCGGTGATGTAAAGACCGCCTCTAAACTCAAGGAATGACAGGCTCCTGCTCCTAGAGCGGTCCGCAGTGCCGGAATGCTTCTTTCAACGGAGCCTGCCATCCCTCTTTTTCGAATTCTATGTGCGGGGGGATATGTGACCTTGTGGCGGAGGAGGACGGATACAGATTCCTCTGCTGCGTGACTCAGCGGTCCAGGACAAGGACCGCTGTATAAGATCTGTAACCGCCCTCCCCCGCTACAAAGTCACATCCCCCCCGCCCACACAGAACCTGGAAACCACCTCCCATACCGACCATGGTGCCTACTGACTGCACCGTGTGTGTGACCCGCTGCTGATCCTGCCCCCGTGTCTGTACCCTGGGAAAGGTGACTGTCCTATGCAATTAACCACCCCCTTCCCCACGCCCCCCATTCGAACACAGTCTTCTTTGAAAAAACATAACGGAAACAGTAATTAACAGCAAAGCATTTTTATTAATTAAGTAGACAGTTAGGGGATGGGACTGGGATTGGGACTACTGTGAGTCTGGAAGTGAAGGACTTCGGTAAATGTAGGGTATGAGAGCTTTTGGGTACTTGAGCACTGTGCTGTGGTGCAGTGACAGTATTCACGTCCCCGGCCGCCCCTCCTCCTGATTATTTTCGGTGAGGGGGGTATGGGACTTTGTGGCGGGGGAGGGCGGTTGCAGATACACTGCAGGGGGGCTCTGTCCTCCTGCGGTCCTGCAGAACATCCACAAGGCGCCTGAGCGTGTCCGTTTGCTCCCTCACTAGTCCAAGCATTGTTTCAGTCGCCTGCTTGTCTTCCTCACGCCACCTCTCCTCCCGTTCGCTGTGTGAGCGCTGGCACAGAGAGACGGTCTCCCTCCACTGGCTCTGCTGGTCCGCCTCTGCTAGGTAGCAGCCCATACGTTCCTCGAACATCTTGTCCCTTGTCTTTTTCTTTCGCCGCCTAATCTTCGCCAGCCTCTGCGAGGGGGATGCTGTGGCAGGTCTGGAGACAGTGGAAGCTGTGAGATGGGAAACAGGGAGTGAATTCCTTGCAAAGATACATTTTTGCAAACAATTAACTGAGTCTAGGCTGTCTCTGTGAATTCTGGGTTGAGACCCCTGTGCCTGCTGGGGCAGAAATCATTTTCGCGGTGGATTCTGGGTAAATGTCGCCAGTCATTCCTTCCTCCGGGAAAGCAACGGCAGACAATCATTTCAAGTCCGTTTTCCCAGAATTGCCCTGGCATACGCCATAGCGTGGCAACCATGGACACTGTTTTGCCTTTTGTGTATGTCACCGTATGTGTACTAGATGCCGCTGACAGAGGCGGGCCAGCAGCGCTACACAGCAGCATGCTTTTGCTTTTGCATGACAGCAGAGATGGTTATCAGCCATATTGTACCATCAACCATACCATAAATTGGTAATAAGATGGTAATAAGATGGGCATGGTTACCTGTCCTTTTGCACTGCACCATTTGCTGCTGTCATAAGTGCCCCTGGCCGAGCAGCCAGGGGCGCAAAAGCAAAAATTGGGAATGACTCCCTGAGTCAATCCCTCCTTTTTGGTATCTAAAAATAGAATCAGTCCTGCCTAGATTATGGGCAAGTGTACTAGAGAACCACTGTATCATAGAACCAGAGAGCACAGCTGCTCTGTGTCTGATCCTGCATAAATTATGAACTGTATGCTATTCACAGGGGGTGCTCCTGCAACAACCCCTCCTGTTCATTCCGTTCTTACCCCAGCCTTCCTGGGCTACCATACCATTGTCCCCCCACTTGTGTGATGAAGTAATAAAGAATGCAGGAATAAGACACAGTGACTTGTTTGTGAGAAATGAGTGGAAGGAAGCCTCCAGCTGCAATGATAGTCCAGGCAGGACATTAAGGAGTGTGGATGAAGGAGCCCATCATCCCTCTGCTAGTCCAGGGGCAACTGAATCTTTTATTTACAATGAAGGGTGGGGGCTGATGGAGCTCAGCCCCCTGTTGCAATGATGAGGACAGTTACCAGCCATATTGTACCATCAGCCATCAAAAATTAGGGACAGGCGCCCTTGACTGACCTTACTGATACTAGTCGGCATGGTTACCAGCCCTTTTGCACTGCCCCATGTGCCAATAGGCTGATGATGAGGATGGATTTCCATCTTTTTGTACCATCAGCCATCCATAGCGTGGGGGGAGCAAGGATGTTGGTGTTGAGTGCTGCACCATCGCGTCTATCTGCAGCATTCAGTAAAGATAGGGTGACATGTAAAAGAGTCAACAGAGGATTGTTTTCACTTCTGGTGGTGGGTGGGGTGTGTGCGCAAATTGCCGAACTATGCCCTGACCCACCGCAGACACTGTGTTTGACCCTAGAAGCATTTGGAGCTCATCCAAGAATGCAAATACTTTTCGGAGACAGCAGGAACTGTGGGATACCTTGCGTCCTCATTCCCCCCTCCCTCCATGAGCGTCCATTATATTCTTTGGCTTTCCGTTACGCTCGTCACGCAGCTGCGTGCTGAGTCTGTGCTATGCCGTCTGTTCGTAGATTTCTTAAAAATACTTTGGACCAGGCGTAAAATTACAGTAATTACCCTAATTAGATGCAGGAGTCTCCGAGCGAGATCACCCTGAGGAGGGTCACTGAAGGAGATAGAGAGCGCATGCTGCGTGAAAGCTAGCACGAACCAGGGCCCGATGCAGCCGTGCTCGGGGAGGCAGTGCTCCCTGAGTTCCTCATGAAAGCCTTGCGCGGAAAACTGTGCTACCACGGAGCACCCAATAAGGCAGCTCTCCCCAGGAACCTCCTGCTGATGCTTTTCGATTAACGCAAGGAGAGCTTCGTGGAGATCTCCAAGGATGATTTCTGTTCTATCCCCATATCTAGAGAGACCTCCTTTTCACACAGTTAAGATTCCTGTTATATTAAGAATAAAAGTTAACATGGTTACAGCACTTACCGACTGCTCCTTCCCCTGATTCAGGGTCCGGGTTAATGGCCGGGGAGGGTTGTTGGGGGATCTCCGTGACGGTGATGAATAGATCCTGGCTGTCGGGGAAACCAGCGTTGTAAGCGCTCTCGCCTGCCTCGTCCTCCACAAACCCTTCCTCATCTTCCCTGTCCGCGAACATCACCGAGGAACTGGCCGTCGACACTGTCCCATCGTCAGAGTCCACGGTCACTGGTGGGGCAGTGGTGGCAGGCTCCGTAGCGTCCGTTTGCCGCTTTGATTTTTTGGTAGCCTTGTATGGGGTCCTTGATTTTCACGCGGCGCTGCGTTGCATCCCGCCTGTATCCTCTGTCTCTCATGGCTTTGGAGACCTTCTCGTAGGTCTTCGCATTCCCTGTTTTGGAGCGCAGCTCCGAAAGCACAGACTCCTCGCCCCACACACCGATCAGATCGAAGAGTTCCCAGTCAGTCTATGCTGGGTCCCTCTTTCTATTCACAGATAACATGAACTCCTCTGCTGGAGAGCTCTGCATCGTTGCAGGTGCTGCGGAGCTCGCCCCGATGTCCAGCCAGGACGTCAGATTCAAAGTGCCCAGACAGGAAAATGAATTCAAATTTTCCCGGGTCATTTCCTGTGTGGCTGGTCAGAGAATCCAAGCTCCGACTGCTGTCCAGAGCGTCAACAGAGTGGTGCACTGTGGGATAGCTCCCGGAGCTACTAAGTTCGATTTGCATCCACACCTAGCCTAATTCAAGCTAGCCATGTCGAATTTAGCGTTACTCCACCTGCCGGGGTGGAGTACCAAATTCGAACTAAAGAGCCCTCTAGTTCGAATTAAATGGCTTCCTGGTGTGGACGGTTGAGCGGTTAGTTCAAATTGCCTGTAATTAAACAAAGATATAGTAGATCCCAGATGGCTCAGAGACCCCACCCTATCCAGTTTTCTGGTTTAGGACAAGTAATGCACTTTTCTGACAAGACAAGAAAAGTAATGCACTTTTCTGACAAGACAAGGAAATGTCCTGGCAAACTATATTTAAGCATTGTTGCAGATAGAGCTTTGCTAGCTAGTATTTTTCCCCTGGTTAGCTTAGATTAGAAATAGACAACCATTGTGTAGAAGTTACATTGAAATTTGGATGATCATACAAATGTTTGAAAAGTCAAGGATAACTAATTCAATTATGGAAACTATAATCTAACTCATTGATGATTATTAGGCAGCAGGCTTTTTATGTGAGTATTCTGACTACTTAGCTATAAAGCTGTCAACAAGTGGTATAAAGGACCATAGTTTGATATTTTATATTGTTAGCATATAAAACAAACATTTATAGTAAGCATTTACTTTGGGAAAATAAATACCTCCACTAATATATAAAGGTGAATTAACTCCTTAGAAACTACTTATTCCAACCCATTTCCCAGAGTTGTATATGCTCCTTAATGACTTCAGTGTGTGATTGTACCACAAGTTTCTCAAGTGATATGGTAAATAGCCATTTACCTTCTTTCTCAAACAAAGCCAGTGGAAGATAACACAGTACACTAAAACTGAATTCCACAAATCTTTTCCCAAGAACACATGGCTGCAAAAATGTAAACAATCTGCCAATGGGCTGGATGCCACATTCTCTTCCCATCCCCCCAAAACCCAAGCTTCAAGCAGAGGTCCTGGGAAAGACAGATTCCCCAGAAGAGATTATTTTGCAGCTAATCATAAAACTGTTTTTCAGATTAACGCAGAAGTGGAAAAAAGGAGGGGGGTGGGAAACCAAACTATTCTTTCTTAATCCAATCACTGAAAATAATGGGGTTCAGGCAAAGTACAATTATTGTCATCATGAAATATATTTAAAACAATTCTCTCAATTCTAAAATTATCTAGGAGGAGGCAACACTGGAGTTTACTTTATTATTCTGGTTTCATGGGTTTCAAATTTAGCTACAACAGTAGAATGTACATTCTTCTTGGGGGCTGGGGGGATTCTGCCACATCCTTTTCACAGTCCCCAGGATCCCCAATTTGTAATTCCCTCTCAATCTCCTGTTTATATTCCCTACTCTAAATCCCCAGAGCGTAGCCACCATCCTTCTGAAGAAGACCGGGTGGAATTTTCCTTAGAAGTCCCTTAATTGGCTGACACATCACTTGAGTGAAATGCAAACAATATGTAGGACCAAGCACACTGCTTCCAGTGTACTCCCAGCCTTTACCAAGCCAGGGACTGAGAGTGCAGCACTAGTAATCTAATCCTGAGCTCAAGGATAGCATCACAACACTACATGTTTGCATTTTCATATACTGTATTCCCACTTATATTTTACTAATCTAAAATAGGAGTGAGAAAACATATAGTAAATCCCATCTCCATTTAATATGGAGGCACAGGAACAACAAAATGAGGACAACGATTGTTAAACTCAGTTTCTTAATGAAAGTCATAGCTATGTCAAATTTAACAGTAATTTTTTAAATTACAGAAGTTTCAGAATTGCAACAGTATATGCAATTTTTATATCACACTCATACTGGACCTAAAAAACTACACTTGAGGCTAAATTGCACTATTAGGTAGGCAAGATTAGGAACGCATCAGAATAGACCATAAATAGTAGTGAGAAGTTATGCTCTATTTAAAGCTTGTTTTCTTTACTGGTCTGTGATGAGGAATTTTTCCACCACACTCCCAAATTAACAGGCTTCATACTAGAAAAGATGTGTTAGCATTCACTGTGTTAATAAAGTCACAACCACCATAAGCCATTGCTGGAGAATTTGATTTACCTATTGTAAAAGACCAGGACTTATCCTACTCCTCTCTGTAGTATTTCTGTAAGGTTTTGTTTTTATAATTTGTATGTAAAATGTAATTTATAATAATACAAACAAATCCCTACAGAAATACTAACTACTGATAAATCCTGCAAATACCTCTCTGACTAATGTACTTAAAAAACAAACAAACGTTTAAACCACATCATAACTACCAGTGTAGTGTTTATCAGCTAATAAGATGCACCCCATTTAAGCTTACCTTTAGCAAACATAGGTAAAATATCTGGACTTCCCCAGCTCCAAGTATATTTACTTTCATTGAAAACTGAATCAAATTCCACTGGGTTCTCCTTCCATCCTGTCAAAACAAACATTAATGTTAAAGGGGTTGTTCAGGTGTAACAGAGGGCCTGATTTGGCCCATTGTCTAAAGAGGAATAGTACTAGAAAATAGGGAACATTTTAAAGTCTTTATTATAATATTTAATAGTAAATGCTAGAGTTAAGATTACATTTGACATCCATTGTAATCCCATTTGCTTATGCTCATAAATCTGGGGGGGCTTTTTTTGCTTTGTAGTTGGTCTCTTGTGTCAATGGTTTTAGTAAGTCTAAACAACAACCATCCACTCTTTTGTCCATTAAGCAAGGATGACAAACAAAATTACTCATTTTTTTCCAAAGTAAGATAATTTAAAGACTTTATTTTGTGCACGCATAATTCAAAAGTGGTTGAACTTTATTAGTACCCATGGAAGAGTAACCTCCAGGCTAATAACTGCATTAATAAAAAAGTTATAAGTGATTGAAAGTTTGGTCTTTTCCATGTGTAGTACAAAGTTTCCACTAAGTTGAGAGCAGCGGCACAGGAGGCAGCAAACAGGGCTGCTAACAGGGGAGTTTGAGTGGGAGTTCCCATTGGAGGAGCAGGTGAGTGTCTTTGCGTCTGTTTGTGTAGTGTTTGTATCTCTCTGTAGAGGCCCGGAGGGGCAGACTGCTGAAGGGGCAGCCGAGCCCGGATAGGCTGAGCCCTGATTAGGGGGTGGAGCCAGGCTAGGAGGGGCCTATAAAAGCGGCCGCCCAGCCAGGCAGCGGCACAGCTGCGAGCAGCAGCACAGGAGGCAGCAAACAGGGCTGCTAACAGGGGAGTTTGAGTGGGAGTTCCCATTGGAGGAGCAGGTGAGTGTCTTTGCGTCTGTTTGTGTAGTGTTTGTATCTCTCTGTAGAGGCCCGGAGGGGCAGACTGCTGAAGGGGCAGCCGAGCCCGGATAGGCTGAACCCTGATTAGGGGGTGGAGCCAGGCTAGGAGGGGCCTATAAAAGCGGCCGCCCAGCCAGGCAGCGGCACAGGAGCCAGCAAACAGGGCTGCTAACAGGGGAGTTTGAGTGGGAGTTTGCAGGGGGAGGTGGAAGGGGGCGGCGCCGTGTCCCCTGTGTTTCCCTAGGTACAAGCACCAAGCGAGGCCAGGACAGCAGCAGCCATGAGCCAAGCCGCGGAGGATACACCGAGGATGAGAGCATGCAGCAGCTGCGGTATGTACCTGGTTCTAGCGGGGGACCCAGAGCAGTACTATATATGCATGAAGTGCCGCCTAATAGAGCTGCTGGAGGAAAAGATCCAGGGCCTAGAGCTGCAGGTAGAAACCCTGATAGAGAATAGAAGGGGGTTTGAGCAGCTGATGGAGCAATGGCAGGCAGTAACTGAACGGGAACGCCCAGGGGCACAGGGGGGAGCAGGGGCTAAGGCCAGTGAGGGGGGACCACCAGACGAGGACGATGGGCGGTGGAAGCATGTGACCGTGAGAAGCAGGCCGAGGAAAAGGAGAGCCAGTGAGGGGGAAATAGAGCTAAGGAACAGGTTTGAAGGTCTGGAGAATGAGGAAGGGGTACAGCAGGTGGTAGCTGACGGTGGGAGGCCAAGGAAAAAGAGACGAGCGGCCAGTCCCATAGAAAGAGGGGAGGAGTCTATGGAGACAGCACCAAGTTTGGGCCCAGGGAGGTTACAGGATGGCTTAAGGGGAACCACAAGGGATGATAGGAATGGAAGGAGCGTGCGACGAGGGGGGACGGGGGATAGGTTAGAGGACCGCACTATCCCCAGGCAAAGGCAGGTCTACGTGACTGGGGATTCCATACTGAGAAGGTTGGACAGGCCTGTGACCAGGGCCAATCCGGAGAACAGAAGGGTGTGCTGTCTACCGGGCGCTAAAATACGGGATGTGGACCTGAGGTTGAAAAGGATCCTAAGAGGAGCAGGTAAGAACCCTTTGGTCATCCTTCATGTGGGAACGAATGACACTGCTAGATTCTCGCTAGACAGGATCAAGGGAGACTATGCCAGGTTGGGTAAGACGCTCAAGGAAATTGAGGCTCAGGTGATCTTCAGTGGGATCCTACCTGTCCCTAGGGAAGGGCGCCAAAGGGGTGACAGGATCGTGACGATTAATAGTTGGCTGAGGGAGTGGTGTTACAAGGAGGGCTTTGGGATGTATGGGCACTGGGAGGCTTTTGGGGACAGACAACTGTTCTCACGGGATGGGCTCCACCTAAGTAGGGAAGGAAGTAGACTTCTAGGAGGGAGGCTGGCTCATCTGATTAAAAGAGCTTTAAACTAGACACTGAGGGGAGACGGTTGGGAGAGGTCCTGGTGCTCTCCACGCCAAATTTATACATTGGGAGTGAGAACAACAAGATAACAACAGATATAGCTAGAGGGGGACAGGCAGGTGTAAGGAAGAGGGGGGGGACGGATACTAGATCTACAGGTCATGCTGGTAGTACTGTGTCCCTACCGAGTTGGGTGAAAAGAGTGAGAGGAACCCAACAGCAAAAATTAGGATGTTTGTTCACCAATGCGAGAAGCTTAGGTAATAAAATGGAGGAACTGGAGCTCTTGGTCCGAGAATTGAAACCGGATATCGTAGGAATAACCGAAACATGGTGGAATGTTAGCCATGACTGGAGTACAGGTGTGGAAGGGTATGTGCTGTTTAGGAAAGACCGATGCAAAGGTAAAGGTGGGGGAGTAGCATTGTATATCAATAATGAGGTGAAATGTAATGAAATAACTAGCAATGCAATGGATAATACGGAGTCTGTCTGGGCAATGGTCACATTGGGGAAGAAAACTACTAGAGCCTCACCCGGGATAGTGATTGGGGTGTGCTAAAGACCGCCGGGATCTAGCATGGAGACGGATAGAGAGCTCTTTAATGTTTTTAAGGAGGTAAACACTAATAGGAACTGCTTGATCATGGGGGATTTTAACTTCCCGGATATAGATTGGAAAACAAATGCTACTAATAATAATAGGGCTCAGCTTTTCCTAGACGTGATAGCTGATGAATTCCTTCATCAAGTGGTTGCTGAACCGACGAGGGGGGATGCCATTTTAGATCTGGTTTTGGTGAGTAACGAGGACCTTGTTGAGGAAATAGTTGTAGGGGACAACCTTGGCTCGAGTGATCATGAGCTAATTCGTTTCAAAATAAATGAGAGGATAATCAATATTGCATCTGAGACTAGTTAGGGAAGTGGACTGGACTAACATATTTAGGGATCTAAAGGCAGATGACGCCTGGGGTTACTTCAGGTTGAAGTTGCAGGAGATGTCAGAGGCATGTATCCCGAGAAAGGGAAAACGGCTCGTAGGTAGCGGTTTTAGACCGAGCTGGATGAGCAAGCGTCTCAGAGGGGTCATTAAGAAAAAACAGAAAGCGTACCAGGAGTGGAAAATGGGAGGGATCAGCAAAGAAACCTACCTTATTGAGGTCAGAGGGTGT
This sequence comes from Mauremys mutica, assembly GCF_020497125.1. Lineage (NCBI taxonomy): Eukaryota > Metazoa > Chordata > Testudines > Geoemydidae > Mauremys > Mauremys mutica. The sequence goes on along the minus strand of NC_059073.1, from coordinate 125,039,226 downwards.
AGGGAAGCAGTGAGAAAGGCAAAGCGACGGGTGGAGATGGACCTAGCGAAGGGGATTAAAACCAATAGCAAAAGGTTTTTTAGCCATATAAATAGGAAGAAAACCAAGAAAGAAGAAGTGGGACCGCTTAAAACTTTGAACGGAGTGGAGATTAGGGATAATCTTGGAATGGCACAATATCTGAACGAATATTTTGCCTCGGTCTTCAATGAGGCTAACGAAGGGCTAAGGAATAGTGATAGAGGGACCGATGGGAATGAGGATATGGGGGTAGACATTACGGTATCGGAGGTGGAAACCAAACTTGAACAGCTTAACGGAAGTAAATTGGGGGGTCCGGATAATCTTCACCCTAGAATATTAAGGGAATTAGCGAGTGATATTGCTAGCCCGTTAGCGATGATTTTTAATAAATCTCTAAATTCGGGGATTGTACCGTTGGACTGGAGATTAGCTAATGTAGTTCCTATATTCAAGAAGGGAAAAAAAAGTGACCCGGGTAACTACAGGCCTGTTAGTTTAACATCTGTAGTATGCAAAGTCATGGAAAAAATTTTAAAAGAGAGAGTGGTTACGGAGCAGGAGGCCGATGGCAACTGGGATAGTTTACAGCATGGATTTACGAAAGGTAGATCGTGCCAAACCAACCTGATCTCCTTCTTTGAGAAAGTAACAGATTTTTTAGACAAGGGAAATGCGGTGGATCTAATATATCTGGATTTCAGTAAGGCGTTTGATACGGTACCGCATGAGGAATTACTGGTTAAATTGGAAAAGATGGGGATTGAAATGAAAATCCAGAGGTGGATAAGGAGCTGGTTAAAGGGGAGACTGCAGAGGGTAGTACTGAAAGGGGAACTGTCGGGTTGGAGGGGGGTTACCAGTGGAGTTCCTCAAGGTTCAGTTTTGGGTCCGATTTTATTCAATCTATTTATTGCTGACCTGGGAACCAAGAGTAGGAGTGGGCTGATAAAGTTTGCGGACGACACCAAGTTGGGAGGTATTGCCAATTCGGAAAAGGATCGGGATATCCTCCAGGGAGATTTGGATGACCTTGTAAACTGGAGTATTAGTAACAGGATGAAATTCAATAGTGAGAAGTGTAAGGTTATGCATTTAGGGATGACTAACAAGAATTTTAGTTATAAGCTAGGGACGCACCAGTTGCAAGTAACGGAGGAGGAGAAGGACCTAGGAGTCCTGGTTGATCGTAGGATGACTATGAGCAGGCAATGTGATGTGGCCGTTAAAAAAGCAAATGCGGTCTTGGGATGCATTAGGCGAGGTATTTCTAGTAGGGATAAGGAGGTGCTAGTCCCGTTATATAAGGCGTTGGTGAGACCTCATCTGGAGTATTGTGTGCAGTTTTGGTCTCCCATGTTTAAGAAGGATGAATTCAAACTGGAACGGGTACAAAGAAGGGCCACTAGAATGGTCCGAGGAATGGAAGGCCTGTTGTATGAAAGGAGACTTGAGGAGCTCGGTTTGTTTTCCCTAACCAAAAGAAGGATAAGAGGAGATATGATTGCACTCTTTAAATATATCAGAGGGATAAATACCAGGGAAGGAGAGGAATTATTTCAGCTCAGTGCTAATGTGGACACGAGGACAAACGGATATAAATTGTCAGTCAGGAAATTTAGGCTTGAAATTAGACAAAGGTTTCTAACTATCAGGGGAGTGCAATACTGGAACAGCCTACCGAGGGAAACAGTGGGGGCGAAGGACCTCCATGACTTTAAGATTAAGCTAGATAAGTTTATGGAGGAGATGGTATGATAGGATACCGGGCTTAGTCAATAGGTTAATTAAGTGCCACACTGGTAAATAGTACATGGGTCAATGATATGATATTCTTAACCTTTTTCCAGAGGGTATGGCTGGAGAGTCTTGCCCGCATGCTCGGGGTTCAGCTGACCGCCATATTTGGTGTCGGGAAGGAATTTTCCTCCAGGGTAGATTGGCTGTGGCCCTGGAGGTTTTTCGCCTTCCTCCGAAGCATGGGGCAGGGGTCGCTTGCTAAAGGAGTGGGGGGATAGGCTTATGTGGCCTGCATCTTGCAGGAGGTCAGACTAGATGATCATATTGGTCCCTTCTGATCTTGAATTCTATGAAATACTACCTATAGGACTAGAGAATAATGTGAATATCTGATGAACCTTATAGCATGACTGGAAAACTATTTGTTGCCCAGGCATCTAAAGAGAGGGGGAATTTAGAAAGAAGGGAGGGGGGTTACTTCCTGTTAGAGCACTAAGAGGGTATGTGTAATTTCATTCACCTTTAATGGAACGAGCAATCTATTTGTTATAGGAGTTAATGATTGGAGATTAATTTTAAAAATTGTCAAGGCACGTAGACCACTGGCTAGATGCTTGTTAGTTAAATTAATGTCGTCTAATAAATTTAAAAGAATAAATAAATAAAACACATAATCTAGTTGTTTTATAGTGATATGAATGAGGTTGATTTGCACAGCTGTGTACTGGTCTATCTACATAACTATGGAAGTACAAAGTGAAAGCTCTGCAATATGTACTTTGAGGATAAATCCCACGTCAGCCCAATGGGGATGGATTACAAGACTCTGTTTTGAACAGCACTGAAAAAACACTGCCAGCACTCAAAAATTAATAGTAGTCTTATTTCTTTCTAGCTTCTATAAATGTCTTTGACACAATCAAAGGGACACAGGGAAGAAATGAAACAGTTTGTGCCCCTCTGACACTGGAAACTAAATAGTATTTGTCTCATCTCCACCAATCTGGGGAGACATAATTGGGATTTCCCCTGCCCATACCCTCAGCTCTTATTTTTATAAAGTAAAAAAAACAAAAAACACAGCTCTTGTCAAAAGAGCTAGACTGATTGCCTTGAAGACTGAAGCCCTCAGTACATGTAATTTAGCCCTCAGTACATGTAAAGCAGTCAGAGGCAGCTCATGCTTAACCCAGGCTATCCTGCCAATGTACCTCAACTCTGATCTGTAGGGACTAGTTTATTCACCATGTCCATTCAATTCTTGGCCTCTCTGCTGAGACTGAATCCAAGCTTGGCCAGTTGTGAATAAGGACACCTATTCATTAGGATCAGGACTAAGACCATCAACTAATTTTATTTAGGCAGAGGTTCAAATGAATAAATAAACAATCATTTTTAAAAGATCAGTCTTTATAATAGGTTTGCCATCTGGCTCTCCTTGAGGGCCAACAGCCTCCTGTATTCTATGTTCCTGTCCCTTGACCTTTGGCCTCAATCTCTAGATTTCTAGTGAGTAAATCCCTCCCTGTGAGGCACATCACCACTGAATTTAGAAGAAGCCACTTTGTGGGAATAGATTAATTATGAGTGGTACAGCAGTGATGAGTCCACTAAATTATCCCTAACTGAGAAGCTCAGTTAGCACTCCCAAAAGCTAAGTCTCAGAAATGACATCTACCAAATCATACTTAGTTACAGGCTGATTGCATATTACTTCTGTCTTTATATTTGAATTTTAATACTTTAAAGAGCTCTCTAGTACAATAATTAACCCTAAAGCAGGAATAAAAATATACAAATCCTATTTTCACTAATATTAATAGTGGAAAATTCTTCAAAAATGAATTCATGTTTTTCAGTCTATTATGTAGACATTTAGTGACCAATTTTGAACTTTACTATACCACCAAAAGATCTTATGGTGATATAGTAAGGTTGATATCAAATTTATTGGAACCTGGGACTTGCATACCTTTAGCAACTGCACTGACATCTTCATAAAATCCAGCTATCAGTGCCACATGTCCTGGTCTAGATTCTGTTGGAACATGAGTATGAGATACTCCCCAGCTGCCTTTGTATTCTATGATATTCCTGAAAAGAAAATACAAGTAATTACTTCACAAAACTGTGTGTGCATGCACAGAGTAGTTTGTAGAAGAAAAAGTGATGACTAGATGCTGTTGGCATTAAATTCAAAACTCTCAGATTTAGTCAGATTTAGTCTTGAACTGTAACTGTTAAACTACAAAGTAGTTACCATAAAATAACTAAACACCCACCAGGCACAATTATCACTATAGTCAGCCACCATCGTGAAGATAGGAGGTTAATTGGTGTGATCATACATTTCAAGTTAATACATTACTTTATTTCTACTTTTTTTCCCTAATAGGGGTTATTCATTTTTTTCTTGTAAAGGTTATTCTTTTTTTTTCCTCTCAGAATTTTTTTTCTAGTTTTTTCTCTCTCTGTTCCTTCATTAAACCTGTAAATTTCCAGATTAGGGTTTTTTCTCCTCCTCAATAAATAAAATATAGCCAATTATCTGTAGTTCTTGTGATAGTGTCCTTTTTCTGGGCTAAATTTCAGAACTGAGAGGGGTCACTGAAGAGGGGCAGGGAAGGGAGGTAAAATGGAGTAATCCAATTTATAACCTCTAACACCTACTACTTGGATGTAATCTTCTCCCATGAAGATTGAAAGTGGGAGAAAAGTTCCCAAAGGGAGAGAGGCAGGTAAAATGGTGCAGCTGGAGAACTGAGAAGCAGGGTTGTTCCAGACCCTTGACCAAACCATCAAAACTGATATTTTGATTATTATTGTTGAGTAGTCAAAGAGGATATAGTGGGTGGACTCCCTTTGAAACCTTGTTTTCTTCTTTTTAGGCAGCTCAGTAAGTCTCTGGAAACCAGAAAACTGGATAGGGTGGGGTCTCTGAGCCATCTGGGATCTACTATATCTTTGTTTAATTACAGGCATAAAAATCCCAAACTATTGCAAAGCAGGCCTGGAGTCCTTCAATGTGTGCAATGTTTCATCAGCGGTATCAGCAAAGAGTTTCAGAAAAGGGGAGATTCTGGATAGTATTTTGGTGCTCTCTAGAGAACCTGGAGTCAGGATGCCCAATGCATGATGATTGCCATGGAGATGGAATGCACTGCAGTGTCAGTTGCTTCTAGGGAGGCCTGTAATGATATTTTAGCCAGAAACTAACCTTTGGCTATTATGGCCTGGATCTGTTTGCAATGTTCTGCCAGAAGGCATTCAAAAAACCTGGTGAACTTGGAGTAGTGTGATTGTATTTTATCATAAGAGCATGGTAATTTGCAATCCTAAACTGTTGGGTCGCTGAGGAGTAACTCATGGCCAAAAAAGTCAAGGCATTTTTTGTCCTTATCATACTGGGTAGATTAAATGTGGTGCTGTCTGCCACATTAATTTACTGCTTTAACAACCAGGGAGTTAGGAGAAGGATGTGAAAATAAAATTTCACAGTTCTCGGCTGGAACATACTAATTCTTAATGACACATTGGCACGTGGGTGGTACCATTAGTAGGGTCTGCCAGATGGTCTTGGCAGAATCCAGGAGGGCCTCATAAATGGACAAAGCCACTCAAGCAAAAGGTGTCACATGCAAAATGTCCAATCACTTGTGCTGCAATTCTAGGACCTCCTCTAGGAGGATTTGCAGTGAGTCCGCAACACATTTCTTTAGCTCCTGAAACTGTTTAAAGTCATTGGCCACAGAAAGTGGAGAAGGCACAGCAACCTTATCTGGGAAAGATGAGGAAATACTAGTTTACAGCACAGGAGCCTCCTTGTCTGCTCTGGCCTCTTGCTCCTCAAAGTTTTCCTCCAATTGTTGAGGTAGTGAAGAAGGAACAGATGGAAGAGGAGACTGCCTCCCCAGTGGTCCCGACCAGAAAGGCTAGGAGCCTGAGAACTGTTGTCAATAGGTACCTAAGGGCCCCGATATGACCACTAAGGAGTATCACAGGGTCTAGGAAATGGCTTCCACTGCCTGAGAAGAAGCCTGGGTTTGTCTCTCATGTGAATCGTCCCTATCCTTGAAGGCATCATGGAAGGAGCCCCTATTTTGATAGGTAGGGGAATCTTACACAGAAATATGTGAATTTGAAGAGATATCTTCCACATCATCCAAAGGGGGAGCTCTGCCCAGCTCAGATAATGGTGGGGAGTCAGGTGCTACCAGGGAGCGAGGTAACACTACATCAATTTAAACTCAGTTCATGGTTTAATTATTTTCTTCACAATCATTAAGGTTGAATTTTTATTCATTTATTTTTGTGGAACATAATTCTGCAACATACTGCTCAGCCCTGGAATCACAGAGGACCTGGGTATAAACCACCACTATTTCTGAGGCTGTTTCTCTTCTCCCTAAGAGAGGCAATTTGGTAAAATGTTTAATGGTTAACTTACACCATGACTTACAATTTTAGGAACGTAAGTGTTATCAGACACACTTACCTAAGGTAAGGTGCTTGAGGAGTACCATTATCATCTAATTCATACAGTGTATCTGCCCGCAAGCCATCAGCAACAAAAAGCACTAGTCGCTTTGCAGGTGGTGGCAATGGAGTACGCTGAGGAGTCATGCCATGAACCAAAGGAGAGGTGAAGTAGATGTCAAAAATGGAGGCCAAGAACACACAATGCACAAGGAGACCAGCAATTATGAAGATCAGCATATTCATGGTGACAGGTAGTTCCTAAAGCAAAGTTCAACACTGGGGGGGGGGGGGAATACAGGAAGTGAGTTTAGTCAGTCAAATGAAAATTATATCAATACTTATTATGGAAAAGCAATAACCCCACCATAGTTAGAGACGCAACCAGCTCTCATTATAAATCCCTACTATATAATCTGCTCCTCTCTCCCAATAATTTTAGCCTGAAAATTATCACGTATTCTAAAAGCAAAGAAGAATGTTTCAAAATGTTTTCGAGTTCCAGGTCATTAAAAAGCTACCCTGGTTTCCTCAATAAATAAATAAAGTGTTTATTGTCTCAGTCAAAAATACTAGTTACTATTCCTTCAAGATTTTCATATAGTTACTAAGTTTTGGAAATTCATTTGTGGTCTGTAGTTTGAGATCCAATGATTTCAGTGGGAATGCCAAGCCAAGCCAGCTCCTGTTAAATGGAAAAAGACCCCAAATGAAATTATGTCAGTGACATCAGGATAAAATGCTACATATGTCTGTAAGAATTGTGTAGGTGCAAAACATTACTAGTCACATATTTTAGATGAGGTAGCTCAAACACAAAGAAGTTCAGTGACTTCTTGGTTGGGAGGCACTGTGACCTTAGCTGTGGACCCAGAGACTTATTCTTGAGTTGGACGTTTTATGCACTTTTTAAAAAAACAAAACAAAACACAATTTTTTATTAATGTTTGGAGTTAAAGTAAGCTGAGGTGCACAGGTATGCATTGTTAGAAACATGAACATGAATATTTTGTAGGTGCACGCACACCTCATCCAAAGGCCTCATCCAATGCCCACTTAAGTCAATGGAAACATTGCCCCCCATCCACCACCTCATCAACAGAACAGGGATGTTGACCCTGAACAGCAGGGAATGTGACACAGTGCCCAGAAGGAGATGATGCTGCAAGAACACATGCTTGGCAAGATTATGGCTGGCCCCTTCCCTTCCTCAGGTCCTTTGCCTTCCCATTAGCTGCAGCAACCATGATGGCCACATATCCCACCACCATCTATACTCTCCCTGGCTTTTCAAAAGCTTTCCACCCTCCTTCCCCTTAGGATATGTCTTTTCTTGAGCTGGAGATGTCATTTCTAGCTTGAGCAAACATATGTGCACTTTGATCACCCTAGTGCACTAAAAATAGAAGTGTAGCTGCAGCAGTGCGAGTGGCAGGATGGGCTAGCAGCCCAAGCAAGCATCCACCATCCTGAGAAGCGTTGTGCTCAGTGCAGGTAGCTCATTCCATTGCCTGTCCCGCCGCAGTTGCATTTCTATTTTTAACACAGTGGCTCAACAAAGCTAGCTCGGGTAAACATATACACATTAGAAATTACAATTCCAGCTTGAGTGCAGGTGTACCCTAATTGTTCTGCAGAAGCTGCATTTTCAGGAAGCTACAAGTCTGACCAATTTTGGGGGGGCTCAGGAAGGATTTTTCCCCATTGTGCCAAATTTTCTGAGGCCCAGAGGTATTTTTTTGCATGCCTCAAAGTATCATGGAGACAGGATCGGGCTGCACCCTTCCTGTGTACATTGTTCATTCTCTAAGGCCTGGTCTACACTGGGGGGGAGGGTCGAACTAAGGTACGCAACTTCAGCTACACGAATAGCGTAGCTGAAGTCGAACTACCTTAGTTCGAGTTACTTACCCGTCCTCACGGCGTGGGATCGAAGTCCGCGGCTCCCCCGTCGACTCCGCCACCGCCGTTCGCGGTGGTGGAGTTCTGGAGTCAACGGGAGCACGTTCGGAGTTCGATATATCGCGTCTAGATGAGACGCGATATATCGAACTCCGAGAATTCGATTGCTACCCGCCGATCCAGCGGATAGTGAAGACGTACCCTCAGTATATTAATCAACACCTACTGACTTTAATGGACTTTGAATCAGGGCCTGAATGAGGCATGGCTCTGTAGGAACCATTGTCAGCAGGTCCCAAACTTCTCACATTTGTATTTAATATAACAGGTGGTCTGTGCACCCTCTTAAATGGTGTCTTTATTTACATACACAAAAGAAAAGATAAAGATGTTAAGAATAACACATGAGCTGGAAAATTCCAAATAAGAAAAAAATAAAACCACTTTCAGAAAACCAATTAAGGTTGTTAAATGTCATTTTTCACACCATTTACAAAACCCAAACATTTAGAAGCAATTAAATGGATAGATAAGGACATCAGAAATCTTACATTAATCACATACTTAGAACAAAATTCTTGTTAAGTATAAAGAAATGCACATTTCATCACAACTCAATAACTTCTGCCTAAAATAAATTACTATTCTTTTATCAGGAATTTCAAAATAGAAAACAAAACCATCCCTTGTAGAAAATATTAAAGATATACGTACACTAATGACATACTGATCAACATGAAATTCAAGTCTACTTACATAGTACACAAAAATCCACCATCACTGATAATTTTATATATTTTCCCTGTTAAACTACATATACAGCAATATTCAAGGAATAATAACGAGTGTTTGATCAAAAATGTTAGTAGATAAATACTTTAATATTTCCCATCTAACAGAAGATATGTAGACTAAAAATCAAGATAACAAAATAAAGCATTAAAGAGAGAAAATATATCCAGGGATCACAATTAAGGTTGCTGTGTTGTAATTAAATAAGCAATTCTTGTAACTAAACAGAACAGTTTAGTTCTTACTGTGTAGGCAATGTAAGATTTAGAATATTTCCATTTCCGTCCTTTTAAGTGCTTGGGTTTTGTGTATGATTCAAGAGATAAATCTGTTAGTTCCTTAGCAACTTAGCTGTTTCTTTTAGTGATGATCTTGGTACTGGAATATTTTAAAAGGAAATACTTACATTTAACTACAAACACATGATATACCAAAAAATTTATCTCAGGGTATATCTACACTGCAATTAGTTACCCACAACTGGCCTGTGCCAGCTGACTCAGACTCGCCAGGCTGAGGCTAAGGGGCTGTTTACTGTGTAGGCATTTGGGCTCGGTCTAGAGCCCGGGCTCTAGGACCCTGCAAGGTGGGAAGATCCCAGAGTTTGAGCTGTTTTTAATTGCAGTGTAGACATACCCTTAGGGCAGTGGTTCCCAAACTCTGGGGCGCACCCTACTAGGGTGCAGAGGAACTTTCAAGGGCACAGGCAGTGGGGCCCGAGATAGCCGCCATGGGGAGCGAACACCACCCAGCTCTGCTCCGATCCCAGCCGCAGCTCTGTTCCACCCCCAGGCCAGCTCCTCCCCCAGCCCCAGTTCAGCCCCCACCTCTGCCTTTAACCCAAAGTCACCAGCTGAGCCAACTGTGCAGTAAGGGAGGGGGGGATGCAGACAGATTCCATTACTGGTAAAGGGGGGGTGCGACAGGAACAGTTTGTACACCCCTGCCTTAGGGGTTTGTCTATACAGGGACACCAGAACGGTAAAACAAGTTAACTAATGATGCAGTTAGAGCACATTAAAGCACAGACAAACATAAATAGAGAAACGTCATCAAATTGAGCACAGGGCCCCACTTCGCTTGATTAATTAAACTCCGTCCCGCCCTCCCACCCCAGTTCTATATGATTTAAATTGATGTGTTTAAATACCATACTCAGTGGAGAGGTCACTTTAATCAGATGCTGCTGCATCTTCCTAGTGCTCAGATTCCACAGTGATGGGGCAGAGTAGAAGAATTTAAATAAAATAGAATGCTGTTGTAGTTAAGACTAGTAATCAGTTACATTACCACATTATGATTTTCAGCACAAGATGACACATTATTTCCTTAGTTCTTTTCATGCATTGGGTCTGACAATCACTATGTAACTACTATTGTCTAGTCAGATTACTTTAATCCACAAAATTAATTCAAATGCAATTCTTTTAATTTATAACCACAGTTTAAATTACATTAGCTCAGACTATACCTTTAGGCACAACACATCCAATTACTCATTGTTCTCAGAAGCCTTCAAGACAGGCAGCTCTCAGTGCAGTTGTTCATACTACTTCTCTCATTCATTCACTTCCTGCTTCTAGTCTGCTCCAATTTACCCTCTACCTGTTGCAGTGCTGTATATTATCACTCTAAAATCAAGGTATCAAAGCAACCCTTCATATTACACTTGACTTGACATATATTTTACACCTTAGGGGAAAATTATGATACACTTGGACAAATTCAAGAAAGCTCTTAAAATAATGCTTAATTTGACTTCAATAAGATTTAAGCATATACTTAAGTACCCTTCCAGAATCAGGATGTTTTCCTTAATCTGGGTCTTAATTAATAACTAGCAGGAAGTTGTATTAGGGCTCATACATTGATGCACTTATGAGCATAGATAAGGCCTTAGTTATTTAAAGTGAAAGGACACAAATCTTTTAAGAACAGTCAACACGAGGTTACTCACCCTGTGCAGTAACTGAGGTTCTTCAAGATGGCTGTCCCTGTGGGTGCGCCACTTGAGGAGAATCTACATCCCTGCATCTGCGATCGGAGAATTTCAGTAGCAGTGCCTGGATGGGTCACACAAGTACTGTCACTGTCCCATGCTGCCTCTGGCAGTTACATAGCGCTGTATGACCAAACCCCCCTCAGTTCCTTCTCTACTGCAGTGTCCCTAGCAGGAAACACCAAAGTAGAGGGGCAGAGGGTGGGTAGTGGAGCACCCACAGGGACAACCATCTCGAAGAACCTCAGTTACTGTACAAGGTGAGTAACCATCTCTTCTTCTTCAAGGAGTGTCACCATGGGTGCTCCACTTTAGGTGACTGTAGAGCAATGCTCGTCATTGGAAGGAAGGGGCTTTGGAGTTGCATTTGTGACAGATAATAAAACTGCAAGTCCCTGGAGAGCATCTGATGTCAAGTCCTGCTCTACTGCATAGTGCTCTGTGAACATGTGGCTGATGCCCAGGTTGCTGCTTTGCAGATGTCCGTGATGGGTACATTGTTGAGGAAGGCTATTGACGTAGAAAGCGATCTGGTGGAGTGTGTGCGGGTCCCCAGTGGGGGTGATAGAAGATGTTGGCAGTAGCAAAGGTCAATGCACCCAGAGATCCATTTCAAGAGCCTTTGCTTGGATATGGCAGCTCCTTTAGATCTTTCTGTGACAGAAAGAAAATAACTTTGGCGACTTTCTGAAGGGTTTAGCCCTGTAAATGTAAAAAACTAGTGTCCTTCTGACATCCATGGTTGAAACGCTGATTTTTGTTTGTTCCCATGAGGTTTTGGGAAGAACATTGGGAGATGGATAGGCTGGTTCAAGCAGAATGAAGAGCTATTTTAGGTAAAAATTTTGGATGTGGCCTTATCTTGTTTTTGAAGAATACTGTGTATGCGGGGTGTGCCACGAGAGCCCCACGTTCTACTCATCATGCAAATGGGATAGTGATGAAAAAAGCCACCTTCATCGAGAGGTGTAGAAGTGAATATGTTGCCAAGGGCTCAAACGGGGGTCCAGTAAGGCATCGAAGCACTAAATTAAGGTCCCATGGCTTGTATTTCATGATAAAGGTTACGAATACCTTTGAGGAATCGTTTAGTGGTAGGGCAAGTAAGGGCTGAGAACTCATCAACTTTGTGATGGAAAACCGTGATTGCTGGGAGCTCATTATATACTGGAATTTAAGAAATCAGGTCTATCAATCTAATACCATTGGTAAAGGAGAGGTAGTCGCCACTGTTTGTCTATTCTGGCACCATATGTGGAATCTCGTCCATTTGTGCAGGTAAGTATATAACGAAATAGACCTTCTGCTATTTAATAGTATGATCCTTACCTCCTCCAAACAGATCACTTCATTGCCATGGAACCATGGAGAAACCATGCCTTCAGGTGGAGTATTTCTAGGTTCAGGTGGCAGACCTGGTCTGCATCCTGAGACAGATGTGGAAGAAGAGGAAGAGTGCATGGTGGGCATACCGCCATCTTCAACAGGTCAGGGAACCACATTTGTCTGGGCCACATGGGGGCGATCAAGATGACTCTGGATTTGTCTGTCCTTATCTTACGTATTGATCTGGATAGGAGAGGAGTGAGGGGAAAACATGTACAGTAGAGGTGCACCACATTTGAGGAGAAAAGCATCCCAATCCTGCTCTCAAGCAGAAGTGTGGGCACTTGTCATTCTGGGCTATAGTGTAGAGGTTTATAGTTGGGAAACTCCAGCTTTGATATCCTCTGTAGTACCTTGGTGTTTCTTTCCCATTCATGGTCCTGAGAGGATGTTCTGCGCAACGCATCTGCAGTGATGTTTTGGCATCCTGGTAGGTAGGAGGTTGAGATATTGATGTTGGATGCATCAGTTCCATCATCTCATCGCTTCTGTGCACAGGGAGTGCAACCAAGCCATCCCTTGTCGGTTTATATTAAAACATACAAGCAATGTTGTCCTCATCAACACTTTTATGGTCTTGTTCCTGACCATGGGCAGAAAGTGTGAGCATGCACTGCAGACTGCTCACAGTTCCAGTAAGTTTATGTGCAATGTTGATTCTGAGGGGGACCACCTGCCCTGGATTGTGCAAGTGTGCACCTCAAAATAGCAGATAAGTGTCCATTGTAAGTATAATTGATGGGGTCTGTGCGAAGGGAACTCATGCACAAACATTGTGTGATCAAGTCCACCAGTGAAGAGTTTTTTACTCTGACTGGCAACTATCACTGTTTTCTGTGATTAGGCTCAGAGAACTGAGATTATTTCCTCACTTCTCTCACAATCAGGAAAATTCCAGCCAAGGAAATTTCAGAATTTTTGTATCCTTTCATATCTTCCTGGGCACTCCACCAGTCAGTTACTTCTGTAACTATAAAGATGGAGTCCTTATTCAAGGAAACTATTATTCTTATTCAATGTTAATTTTAATGCATCACTTAGTAGTTTAGAGGAAAACATACAACTTGACAGGCCAAAAGAGCCTGCTGTGTTTTCCAGCCCCACTACACGCAGTTCTAACATATCTAATTGGCATAAAATTTCCCTTACTGTCCAACAGAACACAGAAATTGCTATATTCTGGATCAGACCATTAATCATTACTGTGGTCTTGGGCAATAATGGATGCCTCAGATAAAGATTTCTTCTTCTCTCTGGCCCTTTATTCAGAATGTCCTAAACTGTATCCAAACCTAATAACAACATAGTCCAACCTTCACTTCACAATACTGGAACAGGTTTGAAGTTAAACACAAAAAGTTAGTTCAAAACTTAAAATGACAGATGAGCTGACGACTCCAGGCTGGGCTTAATTCTTTGGCAGAGGAGAGATCCTCACCAATGGAAAAGTTCGCCATTGAACAATTCATTGCAAGAGGTGGAAAAAGCAAGTGGCAGAAGATTATCACTACTGAAGGCTACAAAAAACTATGGCAAATACAGTGCCTACAACCTCTCAAATTCACTGGATTCCATTCATTGTTGTATATAAACATGGAGAGAAGAAGAAAAAACACTGTGAAAAAGGAAAGAAAAAGCCACCAAGAACATAGAGACCTACCAGATGAACACTAGACCAAGAACAGTGATGCTCACCAATATGACTCATTCAGCTAAGGCAAAAAGACAGCCACAGAGGTAAACAGGAGGTCCCTGTGGCAGATATGGGATCTTGGAAGTACAAGGTGTTCAAACAATTACATTTAAACGTGGCAGACAGGCATAAACTTTGGGATAACAAGTGTTAAGTGGGTTTCCTGGGAGTGGTTAATGTATATTCCACAACTCCAGTTATGCAAAACCTCAGTCTTTTGAAGCTACGTGCCGAGGAGAGAGCCATTGACTAGTCATTACCTGTTCCTGGAGACTAGATATCAAAGGTCGGAGCTGTATAAAGAAACAGCTGAACTGTCCAGTTGTGGTTCTGGTTCCCGATCTAAAAAACTGACATGAACTTGTAACCAAGGGGACAAACCCAGTTGTGCGGTTTGAAAAACTGACACCTACCAGAGCCTAGTGTTGGAGTTGCAGGTAAACTCTAGTAAACTTTTAGCATGCATCCAAGTTCTTTTACAGTATTATATGTTTTCTCTGTAATGCTTCTTATCTTAAGAATAAAAGTGCTTGCTTAGAAAGAGCTGTGCGATAACCTGTAACTGCTGGCAATATCCTGTTCATAGCCCTCAAAGAGAAATCAAAGCACTGGCCTTTAGGCAGACAGGCTTGCTGGGGATATCACTGCGTAAGGCAAGGAACTGTACAGCCTTAAAACCACCTGATCTGAAGGGAGTGAGACATGGGTCCCTACTCAGAGACAGGTGTCAGTAAGAGACCTGAGATCTGACTAGGAACTCCTGGAGTGTACCACAAAGAAGGGAACACAGGTGCAGTTACCTGGAAACTGTTACAGTCCCAATAAGCACTAGAGGGCATCACAATGCTGAGACTTCACTGGCAGTTACTTCCATGAGTGACAGGAAGAAGGGAATGAACCTAAGATAGTGGCAGCCAGATCACACAGAATTAAGCATTCTAGCTCCTTTCAAAGAGCAGCGTAATTCTGCACAGCCCAGTCTCCATAAATTGATATCAGGGTCTTGAGAATGGTCATGAAAGAACTCACATTCTCAGCAAGTTTCATGCAAAGTATATGGCTGACAACACTATTGCGATGGAATGAATAGGTCTGCCAAAAAAGTAATATTTAATAACTAAGTTTTAGAAAAATTCAACCAAGACAGGTGAAACCACCTTACTCACCAAACAATGGGACTTCAGAAACCACTTTACTTGATGAGCAGACTGGTCTCTGAAACACAGTCTCTAAGATGGGCTTTTAAGCATTTGAAAAGTAGCTATCAAAGGTTGCTGTATCCTCCATTGACCATCTTATAGTCCTTAGTGAAAGCAGGAAGTCCAAAACTCTATTGTTTATGTAGGTCAGGGATTGGCAACCTTTCAGAAGTGGTGTGCCAAGTCTTCATTTATTCACTCTAATTTAAGGTTTCGCATGCCGGTAATACATTCTAACATTTTTAAAAGGTCTCTTTCTATAAGTCTATAATATATATACACAACTAAACTATTGTTGTATGTAAAGTAAAGAAGGTTTTTAAAAAATTTAAGAAGCTTAATTTAAAATTAAATTAAAACGCAGAGCCCCCGGGACCGGTGGCCAGGACCCAGGCAATGTGAGTGCCACTGAAAATCAGCTCGCGTGCTACCTTTGGCACACGTGCCATAGGTTGCCTACCCCTGATGTAGGTAATAGGAGAAACTCAGTTTGGAGAACAGGTGCAGCTACCCTAAATAGTGGGAGGGGGGTCTGGACAAAGTGATACAAAGTAAGGAAAAGGGGGAGTAAGTATTCTGGAGACCATGAAAGGAATCTTTCTCTCAGGACATCTTGGAGGTTAAGACCCTGAGACTGGGGCCACAGCCTCAGATTGCTTTCTGTAATATGTAAATAAAAACTTGTGTTTCCGTTGTGTAACTTAAGATGAGACTGCATTGCCTACTTTATCTTATGCAGTATATTAACCCACCCTTTTCTTTTTTGGTTTTACTCCATTCTCTCTCTTTTTCTAATAAACTTCATTCTTATTAAGAAACCTCTTGTTGTGCAGGAGAAATGTTCACACAGTCCATCCTGGAGGAGAAGAGACACCTTGCAACCTCAAAAGAGGTATGGGACTCAAGACACTTCTGGAACCCAACTCCTCACCCCACCCAACTTCTGTTAATAAGGCACAAAGATGTGATGAAAAGGGTTGTAAATACCCAGTGCCATGTCAACATGAGAGTTAGCAGTGGAGTCAGGTAACAACTAGTGACAGGGCAGACTAGGTCCAGAGGCACCCTGCTGGAGGCATTGCGACCCTGCCTCACAACCCCGCCCCCGCCCTTCCCCCAAAAACAGCAGAGGAGAAGTCCTCCAGGCAGCCTAGAGTGGCTCAAGGGAAGCAGCCAATCAGAGGCCAGAAGGGACATGTAAAAGGAAGCAGCGGAGGCAGAGCAGTCAGTTGTTGCCTGGAGCTCAAATAGGGAGGATCAGGTGCCTTTTTCTTCTTTCATATGGCTGGTGCAGAGCAGCAACTACAATTTCACCTGAAGTTGATCGAGCCAGATGGCTACATCAGGAGTAGCAGAATTTATTGCATATGCCTCCTCTTTCATATTTATAAACTGCACAGTAGGTGGTGAGATGTTTGATGGTCTGTCATGGGAAGCCACACACGCACCAAGGAGTCCTTAATTTTCCATTTGTGCATTAGATATCCACATCTACTATGGTTGATTGGGATTCAGTTCAGAGTTGACCAAGATTTCCGTGGAAGGTCAAACCCGGGAACCTTTGTGGGATCCATCATGAGGTGCTTATTTTTAAAGTCTTGTTTAGCCCAATATGCTTTCCAACCCTCCTTCTGATCCTAGCCCGATTGCATGAGGCTAAGCAAATGTTCCCAGAAAGGCTTGCGGGACTTAAGACATTGGGGGGGAGGGGGACACATTGTCAAGTCTTGGTGGATAGGAAAACATCTGTTTTCCAGGATTCGCTGAGCTTCGCAGAATGTCGCAGCAGTTTGGCGTATCGGTGGGGGAGCAATGTTAGATAGAACAGGTAGCCATGCTGTTGGACTCAACTTAAGGGTTCCAGTGACGCACCTCATCACTGTATTCAGCTGAGTTTCAACAAGTCGCGTATGGCTGCATCTACTCCATATGATTGACAATATTCAGTTACTGAATATACAAGTGCTATTGCAGATGTTCGCAACACTGATGCCGATGCACCCCAGGTTGTACCCGCTAGTTTCTGAATTATGTTGGCTCTTGTATTTATCTTTACAGTTGTCTTCTCAAGGTGATCACGGAGGGTGTGGTTGAGTTTCACTCTGAGGTATATTGGGGTGTGATCATGTTGCACATTTTTATAACAGAAAGCTACTTTCAGTTTGTTTTTGGCACTTATATTATCAAGATGAAATGCACTTCTTATGGTTTTTCCAGGGTTTGGTTTGAGCCTCCATTTCTGGAAGTACTATTCCATACTTTGGAGGTCCTCAGTTAATGTTTTCTCAATGTCATGGAGCTTTGGTGCTTGGGTTGTCATGGCAAGATCATCTGCATATACAAATTTTACTCCTGGTGGAATTCTGCCCCACCACGTCCACGCATATTTAATGAGCCCTGCAGATTTCTATTTTTTGCACAGAAAAAAGCTTCTGCCAAAATGTTGCTGCAGTTCTGCCTTTTTCCCACCAGAAAGCGCTGTGGCACTAGAACAAAGCTGCGACTCCCCACCAGCGAGGGAAGAGAGCTGCCTTAGCAGCGCTTGTCATGCTAGTTCAGGAGACATGGTCTGTGGGGTGCTTGGGGTGGAGGGGTCAGACAGGGGCTCATAAGGGCTAGTGGAGGAGGACAGACTGGGGCAGGGGCTGAATGAGAGTGGAGGCAGAGGGCCACGGGAGGAAGGAGATGCAGAGACACATGGGGACAGGGGGACGTGGGGCAGAGCTACACAGAGACAGCGGAGTGGCTGAGTGAGGGCACAGAGATACATGGGGACAGGGGCAGATGTGCCTGACTGAATGGGAGAGGCTAGGGGTCAGCCAGGGTCTACATAGGGGAAGCTCCCTAACAATCCCTCCCACACCAAAAAAACCTGTTCCATACTTTTCCCACCCATACTCAACAGCCCTCCAAGTTCACACCCAGGCTTCTGCCCAGCAATTTACTTCCCTCCATTACCCCTGACTCCCCCAAGCCTTTGCACTGCTTCTGAGGGGTGTGGGAAATACGGTTCTGCATTGTAGTTTAAATGAATTATTACTCAGAGTTCTGTATTAATATGCCTAGTAAGGAATCTATTTGTCAAAAAACATTGCCTGGATCCTTTTTGTCATCTGTATTGTTACAGACATACTTGCTGACAGGTATTTTGAAATAAATGACCAAAAATAACTGAAACTGATGTGATTATACTGGGTTATTTTGACAATAAAATATGCAGAATTTTAAAATATTGTGCATAGAATTAAATTTTTTGTTGAGGAATTCCATCAGGAGTAAAATTTTCATGATTTAGTTGGAGGCATGTCACTTATGTAAATATTAAAAAGTGTTGGTGTGAATACAGTAGCCTGTTGTTTATGATATGGGGTGAGCTGGTCTTATTATCCAGGTACCCCTGTAGACATGTGCTATTTAGTATGGTCCACAGCAGGCAAAGTGCTTGGTAGCAAGATATAATTTTTGCAAGTTTCAGCATCAGGCCTTGATCCATACACTGTCATACACAGATGACAGATCGACAAATACTGCAGTCTTTAGTTTTTTCTGATAACCAGCCTCAATGTGAGTTCTGAGTGCCAGAACTGGTCGCAACAACTACGCTTTGGCCCGAAGCCTGCCTGAGAGGGATCATTGGCTCAGTAAAAGGGCGATATGTTCAAGAAGTTTATAGGTCATGCATACTTGATAAATTGGCCTGTAGCTTCCCACTTCATCAGTGGGCTTCCCAGGCTTTGGAATGGCAATTACCATTCCTCACATCATATTTCAGGGATCTCAATTGTCCTTAAGGTAGAGGGACTACAACGTTGCTAGCCATTGGAGTCCTTTGGGGCTGAGATGGTGGAGGAATTCTGGCAGAATACTGTCAGGGCCTACAGACATCACTTTTTTCATCACGGCAACTCTGAAGAAGATGAGCCCCGGGAAGGCTGCCAAAGACCGGGTGCTGGGCTGGCTGGAAGAGCAGCAGGACCATGAACAGCTCAGTGCGGGCAGACTGAACCCAGGAGACTGAGACCAGAACCTAGACAGACTGGGCGAGGGTACCGTGATGGGCCCTGTTGGTCTGGTTGAAGACTGAGCCCAGGGAAGGCTGCTGAAAGAACACCAACTGAGGGCACCCAGATGGACCCCTGCTGGGCTGTTAAAAAGGCAGTGTCTCTGAGAAGGAAGCCTTAGTGCTACAGCCCCATGCCAGGGCTGTAAGAAAGAGATAGTGACTGTATACCCCAGAAGGCGGAACAGTGTGTGTGACTCAACTGGAGAGCTGAGTTGCTGATGAACCACAGCACAACCATTGACCAGGGGGCGCTCCATTGTAAGGATTGAAAGAAAAGCAGGATCACACCTGACCAGAAAGGGGGTGCCCATGAGAGGTGGGTGCCACCCCATTGTAAAAAACTGAGTGATTGCAGGCCCTCATCGGCCATAAGGGGGGCACTGGTGGAAAGGTAGGTGCTGATGCTGTTACACAACCCTATTCCTAACGTCTGTGAGAGTAAAGAAGAGAGGGCTTTTGGCAGAAAGATTTATTACTGCTCCAGAATAGAGCATTTTTGGTAGGATGAGTAAAGTTTTTCAGAGCTCTCATATGATAAAAGGTTGAACCATCCTACCACCCAGCCTCGTAATTGGAAATGGGAAAGGCCCCTTCCCCTCCACACTTCCAAGGTATTAAAAACAAACACACCAAAAGTCCATATTGCTGTGCTATAGGTCTGTCAGTTTCCTTACCTGTAGTCACATAGCTATAAAATCTGTATTAACTCTTATAGATTGTATATCAGTTGGGGGGGAGGAAGAGGGGCAGAGTCCAAATAATCAGGACTGGAGGCAATCATCTTATTTGCATGAGCTCTCCTCTTTCCAGGCAGTTCCATAACTTGCTCAAGTGAAGTGCTCTGCCTGTTACAGAAGCTATATCCTCAGCCTTGTGCTGAATCAGGTTCTTTAAGATTAAAGTTAAGGCAGCATAAGTAATTAAATGCAGATCTAGTTTCCCCAAAGCCATTAACACCTAGTGTTGTAGTTCTTTGAAATTTTAATCTCAGAACAATATTGATGCTTATTTTGCCCAATTTAAAAAGAGCACAGTGTAAGTCTTTGGAAAAAATAATGTAATATTTTCTATTTTCAAATATGTGGTGACACATATACAAAACTCTATTAATATGGAATATGTTATGTTGGTGGGAGGATATTTTTAAAAGGTAATAAAATGTCAAGATGAAGATCAGAAAACTTTAGTCATCTCTTTTGGAAGGAGCATGCTCCACTGAGCATTCTATGCCTGTTGTGTAAAATTAAGAGGCTCTATTTGGAATACATTTTCAATAACTATCAATGGCTTTGGCAAGTATCTTTTAAGGAGCAAAATAAAATCGGCAAGACTGACTGTGCTATTTTTCTGGATGACAGATACATTTTTCAGCTAAACACGATTACATAATATTTAATTTAGATTGTCAAAAAGAGTAGCTGTACAATTTGTCCACACATAAAAATGATCCAATCTACCTAGGTAGGAGCTGAGGGAGGGAGTGGAAAACTCTGGTGCAGAGAGGGTGGGATTTTACATGGCATTGGGACATTACATAAATATTTAAACACTAAATTGGTTCTCAAATCCAGCACGCTGCTTCTTTTTGATAACTTAGACATCAAAATTTCATACTATGCAAAAATGCAATTCATTGACTTTTAAGGTCACACAATATATGCCTATTGACAGTAACACTGAATTTATATGACTGAAAACACACCTACCAACCAATCTCAAATTAACCTTCTCTAGGATCTGTATGCAGAACCCAAACATATTAAATTGAAATTTGTCATCTTAACTACACAATCCAGAATTACACTATGAATAATATTGGGATGATGATCAAGCCCCTTTTTCCCTCCTTTTCAGAAACCTGATTTTCTTTTTGAATTGAGGCATAATACACAACTCTTTGTCACACAATGAAACTGCAAATATAGTATTTCTACTTGCTTTTACATTTAAATATGCTTGTGACTCAGACCATCTGCTTTAAATTATTTTATGTTCAACATTTTCATTGAATATTTTGTACATTACAATAACAAACGACAACTGTTTTAAATTGTAAATCTGGTTCAGCAATGCACAGCTAAACCTGAGGCAAAAAGTTCACGGAGAATTAAATATTCTGTTTAATATCACTCTGATTATCAAGATAACTCTGCATCACTAACTCCTATGCAAAATCTCCAAGGGATAAACATGATTATCAGCCAGTCTACCTTGTAGGTCATGAAATACCAGAGATGTCTTGAACTCCTGGATTTCTATAAACCATTTACAACAATGGCAACCTAGCTTTTCTCCAATCCCTGCTGTAAACACTGGAAATAGGTTCCCTATAGCAGCAGTTGTCAACCAGGGATCAGGGGCCCCTTGAGGGACCATGAGCAGGTTTCAGGGCGGCCCCCAAGCAGGGTCAGTGTTAGACTTGCTGGACCCAGGACAGAAAGCTGAAGTCCCACTGTGTGGAGCTGAAGCCCGGGGCTCCCAGCCCTGCCACCTGGAGTTGAAGCTGAAGCCTGAGCAACTTTAGCTTTGTGGGGACCCCCTATGGTGTGGGGACCTGGGCAATTGCTCTGCATGCTACACCCTAATGCTGCTTCTGGCTTTTAAAGGCAGAAAAAGGGTTGTGGCACTGGCAGGCCGTGGAGTTTTTACACCATCCGGGGGGAGGGGGCTCAGAAAGAAAAAGGTTAAGAACCCCTGCCCTATAGGACAAGGGTTGCAGATCTCCTACCCATATGGCTGAGAATAATGCTAAAAGGAAGACAATTTTGAGGGTACGAAAATGTATGGGTACTTCCCTTGAGATGGAAGGATTATATTAAGAGTGAAAGACTACATTACGGCATCCTGAAGGAACCAAACGCGCCACCCTTAGGTGACGTTCACTTACTACTTGGGAAAAATGAACTATTAGAAGGAACCTGTGACACTGCACCCCATAGTCATTATAGTAATATTATAATATGGTTATGGCATAATTATTATGCATTTTGTACAAGATAAGTCACGTGAGGGGTCATTGGAAAAGTTATGATTTGCTGAATATGATTATCCTATTTGTATGCATGTATCATTTTTGTATCTGAAGTTATAAATACTATTTATCTGTACTTCAAATGTAGTTATAGCTGGGTAACACCTACTAAATAGCTGGTTGTAAAGGGCCTATTGAGGGTAATTGGCCACTAGAAAGAACAATAGGCCTTAGGAGAAGCTTATCCCACACTGGGTTAGCCTTTCTGAGAACACTCCAGACAGCATGTAAGTAATGGCTATGACTCTACAAGGACATGTGACCAGGTCACATGATCCTGGACTCCATTGTGGGATGTCAGTATTTTTCCACAAACTGGTCTGGGAACCAAGCTTTGAAACAAAGGTTTCCTGCCATATGCTGAAGTTATACAGAGCAGGGTGTGATATCATCTGTGGTTCTTCACTCCCCACACAAGAGAACATTTGGAAACACCTGAGGAACAAAGACTAAAGTGGGGGAAGTGCTGGACCCAGGCTAAAGGACTTTCTAGCCTGTGTATGAAAGACCTGGGGATTCCAAGCTGTAAAGTAAGTGCAGCTTGTCCCATAAGAATCTGCAGCCCACCTGTATCATCAGCCAGGGTGAGAATTTGATAGTTCATATCCTATCTTTCTAATATCTTAGACTTTGTTTGCATTTTGTTTATTTACTAGATAATCTGCTTTGATCTGTTTGCTATCACTTAACATCTATCTTTTGTAGTTAATAAACTTATTTTATGTTTTTATCCAAACCAGTGAGCTTTGACTGGAGTGCTTGGGGAAAATCTCTGCTTGGTTACCACAAATGTGTATTGTTCTCTTCACATTGAGGGAGAGGTGCACTGGGTATTAAACCCATATACTAGCCAGATTTGACAAGGGCAGGATGGTACTTCACTGAGATCCTAGGCTGGGAAGCTAGTGGTTAGAGAGCCTGTGTGTAACTGCAGCTGGGTGTGTCCCTACCTGTGTGAATGCTGATGAAAGTGCAGGCTGGAGGGCTTTACATCTTGTCACGGCAGCATAGTGTGAGAGGGAGCCCAGGCTGGTGGGTCAGAGGGCTCAGTGGTACCCCAGTTCCCAATGGCATCCCAGGGGGAACCCGTCACAGAACATATCATATGAGACACTGCCTCAATCTGCACACAGTTAAGGCTGCTTACTGAATCTGAAGAGAACTAGCTCAGAGACCCTTACCTAAAGTCGTACCTTACAACAGAACAAAATTTCTCCATAACTGATAAAAGACATGGAACATTCATGAGATTGCAAAAGCATGGAAGTCACCCAGCCAGAGCAGCTTTGCTGTCTCCAATGAGCCATATCAGACAACCTAGAACTCTGAGCCCCTCAGACATTTTAAATATGTTACTAGCCACTTCAATCAGCTCTTCATATTACAACTCAAGCTATCTCATCAGCCTGCCCTCCCACAAGTACTGATATCAACAAGATATTGTGAAGTGCATGAGTGCTGCAGCCTGCTTTTTTGGTCTCCTTTTTTCTGTGCAGTGCAGCATGTGGTAGTCCCAAGCTATGCAGAAAGAAGGCAGCTGGAAAAGAGGCAAGCCCACTCAAAAAGTGAAAGAATGCAGGTGGCACAGCTCCTTCCTTATAGACCAGAATGGATTGGGGGAAAAGCCAAAATATTCTTGTGAATGGCACAGCAAATGTGAATGTAGAGTATGAAGGGGGCAGAATGGAAAGAGAGTGACCCCAAGTGGCAAACAAGAATATGGTGAACTCACCTCAGATCCATCTTGTAACAGAAAGTAGAACTAAAAACATCAAGTGACTGCACATCCCACCTTGCAATCATTTAAGAACTATTCTAAATAAATACAGGAAAGAAAGTTACTATATATGGAAGAGAGCACTGGTTAAAATGTGTTCTATAAGAGCTAATACGCAAGAGAGGAAAGCTTTAAAACAGAGTTTAAATACAAATCTACATATCTAATTTTAACCTCATTTTCTTATTAATATCCATTTTGCTTATTACCTAAGATGAATATTTAAATAAGTAATTTCTTCTTATTAGCCTATTCTTTCTACCTAATGAATCTTTAACTAACATTATAATGGTGATATTGTAAAATCAGTCATCTTCAATATCAAACAGCAAGAGAAAAGGGCTGTGAGAGAGAAACTACCATTAATTCGCTAACTTCAATAACAGCCAGGGAAATACAGAAAATAGCAACTAAGTAAACTGCTGTTTGCATCTTCCTTCAAGTTTACTTCAACGTAAAAATTGCTCTAAATTTAATTCTCCCAGTGAGGAGGAAAAGAGTAACATTTATAAAATGCATACCACCGTTTTTGAGAAACATAAATAGGCTCAGTCCAAATTTGCATGGGAGGGAAGGGAGGAAGAGGGCTTTTGTTTTGTTTACTGAACACAGATAAATAGATAAATACAATATTACAGCTTTCCACAGTGATTTTGCCCTTCATTTTTTACTCGAAAAGCAGTACTTTCATGGGGGAAATCAAGGGAAACAGTACTACAACATCTTTTTTGAATAATGTGCCCAATGAATTTCATTTATATAATTGTGCCTTTCATAAACATGTGCATGTGAATGACAGCTTGTTGCTCTCCAAGGTCCTAGGACTCGCTTTGGTCTCTCTGAATGTGAGCCACTGTCCCAATAGTGACAGGTTTCAGAGTAGCAGCCGTGTTAGTCTGTATCCGCAAAAAGAACAGGAGTACTTGTGGCACCTTAAAGACTAACAAATTTATTTTAGCATGAGCTTTCGTGAGCTACAGCATCCGAAGAAGTGAGCTGTAGCTCACGAAAGCTCATGCTAAAATAAATTTGTTAGTCTTTAAGGTGCCACAAGTACTCCTGTTCTTTTTGTCCCAATAGTGAGGTTTAAACAAACTGAAGTGATTCATTTTTTCGGGCTTTGCAAGATACCATAATTTAGGACCTAATCTAAGAGTATTTGGTATTTTTGAAAGCTGGGCCACTCTTTTTATTAGTCCATCATCTTGTACAAATTTCTGGATCCTACAAAGGCACCTAGTAGTTTTTGTGCCCTACAAATATGATAGGTGTATCAAAGACATTTTACTCCTGAGGGAATTCTGCACCAAAAATTTTAAAATTCTGTGCCAAAAATTAAAAATCAAGCACACAATATTTTAAAATTCTACAAATTTTATCTGTCAATAAATAAATGTGGCTCCTGCATGGCAGTGGGGAGCACAGGCCATTGGCTGTATTGAAGTGGGAGATCACCCTGAAGCCCCAGGGTACAGGGACTTGGCAGTGAGGCTGCACCTGACCCTGGCACAGTGCAAGGGCTGGTGTTGCCGCAGAAACACCCTGGGGGAGCCTGTTCCTCTGCGCCAGGTGTACCACATGTGGGTGGGCAGACTCAGCCCTGCAGGAGCCAAGTGTGGAGGGTCTTAGTGCAGAGGGATCCAGATGTGGGGTGAGAGATTTCTGTGTGCGGCAATCTGGGTACAGGCGGCTCAGTGGGAGATCTGGATGCACAGGGGCTTGTTGGGGGGTTCTGGGTGCAGGGGCAATGGAACTCTGCAGGGGATCCAGGTGAAGGTGGTTGGGGCTCAGTGGGTGGGTCTGGGTGTGGGGAAAAGGGGCTCGGCGGGGTGGTCTGGGTGTTGAGGGACTCAGTGGAGGAGTTCGGGTACTGGGAGAGTAGGGCTTGATGGGGGTGTTCAGGTGCAGCTGCTTGGGGATTAGGGATTAGGCTGAGGAGACACCACATTCTGGGCTCCTGCTTACCCCCCCCATTTGCCCTATCCCCTTTACTTCTCCTTCCCCCTCCCCTCACTCCCACATTCCCCTCCCCTTGCCCTATTCCATTCCCTTTCCTTCCCTACTGCCTCTTCGTCCTACCCCCTCATCCCCCTTCACCCAGCCCCACCACCAGCACTCACTGTTGCACAGAAAACAGGAAGGCTCCCAGCATACAGAAGGGGAGCTCGACTGGCACTAGGACCCAGGAGGCAGCGTTCAGCTGCAGAGTCAGCAGAATTGAGACAGCCTCCTTCAGCTGGGCAGCTCTGCGTTGCGCAAACAAGGGGGGGCAGTGGCATGTAACCCCATGTGCCCCCTGCCCATGCCTCATCTCTGTTTGCGGGAGAAGCAATCTCCTCCAAAAAACTACACCCATGGTCATTCCTCCTGCACATGGCTTCCCTTTGCTTCCCTGCAGTTTTCTGCAGGGAAGCACAGGAATTCTGCTGGGGGGGGGGGGCATTTTCTGCGGGCGCACAGTCACGCAGAATCCCCCAAGGAGTAAATTTGGACAACAGACAGAACTCTAGACTGATTCAAATGGAAACTTTTGTCTTCAAAACAATCCTTGATACACTCTTAAGCAAAGTCTTGTTTGGAAGAAACTACAAGATGTGTATAGAAAAAGCCTCAAATTCAACAACTCAAGAAGCAAAACAAATGTTACTAGGAACTCCAGAACGAAGGTTGCAAAATATAAGGGGGAAAAAGGGTGAGCGGCTTATACTAGCTCCAGACAGTGTTAAAATTCCATGCTGGCAGAAGAACATTAATCTCATTCTGAATCAAGGACAATGCTTTGAAGATTCTTAAACTATTTTAATGCAAAGAAATGGTCTTCGCTTTGTCTCCTTGGATAGTAGTAATAACTGCTGAGTGCACTTTTTATAAATGCTGATACAAAACATTTTTCTAGCTTTGCATAAACCCTAAAGCCAGAATATCAACTATTTAAGCCTGAAAGTTTCCTACACATTAGAATAAATCTTTATTTTTGCTCAATATAACAGTCAGTTCTCACATGGAGACTAATGTTACTCATCATTTACCAGCTGTGAAATGATAAGCCCGCCTGGGTTGAAATGCTGCACAGCTTATATTAGCAGGCTTTAGAGCTAGTCCAGAATGCATTTCCATTATAGACAGATATAGATGTTATTAAGCTGCTGTATCTTATAGGGAGACCATGCAGCTAAAAATCAGTTAACGCTATCTGAGGAAACAATGAAAAACATGGGCTGCCCTGTAAAAGTACAGCTAAGTGGTTAAAAGTTAGATCTTGCTAACAAGATCCCAGACCTAATGAAATACATTAATATAGTCCATAAATAAGAGAATATTAGTAAAGCCCTGCACAGATACAAAATCTGTATCACATCCAATCTGTGATCAGCAAAAATGGTCTGTGGATATTCACAGATTTGCAGGGATCTAGTTTTTTGGGAGCTACCAACTAGCTGTGCTACTCCACACCTGTCACCTGTGGGTATTGTTAACCTACAGTGAAACCTACCAATGGGTTTTGAAAGTTTCACTTTGCAGCTGTGGCACAGAGTACACACTGTGGAAAGCAGTTGGAAAAATTAGGCAGAGGTAACAGGGCAGATGTACAAACCTGGAGAATGTAGAGGGGAAAAAGAGAACAGAACAGAAAGGGGAATATTGCTCAAATTTTTATAAAAAGAATACTAATTAGAAAGAATTAATAAAAATGACTCCATTCCCTGCTCCCTAGGCCAGCAGTAACTGGTAATGCTGAAAGGCAGCAAGCTCAGCCCATGAAAGGAAGATTTTGATATCACTCTATAGCCAGACCTTACCTTTGTATTTTTGGATGGACAGATGAGGCAATATTTGAGCCGCTCACTTATAAACATGATGTCCTGGCCTCAGTCATCACATAACTATACACATGGCTAGCATTAAGATTATAGAGAAAGTTGATTATTCAGTTCTTTGTAGCACTCCCTATACTTAACTAACTTCTCCTGTAGTAGAGAAGCAGTACCCAGTTGTTCATGCTTGGGTTTGTATCATAGTTGTCAACATTTATAAGTGTTTCAAGTTAAATTCTCCAAAATATTTAGGAGCTAGGGAGCACTAGGTCTCGATACTACAGGGTTACAGGCACACAATGTTGGCTTGTTCCCAAATTTCCATAAAATATTGTTGAGTAACCATGAATATGCCTGTTTAACTGACTTTTTCCCCGTCAGTACACCACATACACTATTTCACCAAAATTATAAAGAGATACTGAAATGGAGGAATTCTTTGCTATAGGATAGAGATTAATTTTGTACTCCACAGCAGTTTTTAGTCCATGGGGTTAAATTCAATGCTTAGTGTTAGCAGATGCATCTCTGCTGATTTTAGTGGAGTTATGTCAATTTACAGCAGAGCTGAATTTGCTTTCCAGAAGTTAGCCAACGAGTCTAAAGTACAGGTTAAAACTGCAGAGTGCTCTGAAGGCCACTAGAAGATGCTGCAAGTTGAGACTATTTTTTCTTTTCAATTTTCACTTCAAAAGCAAACAGTCACGATAACAAATTTTGAATACATTCAGTGTGTATACATCGTCACAGTGTATCGTCACTTAACTCTGCAAATTTTGAATACATTCAGTGTGTATACATCGTCACTTAAAACAAGCAGTATAAAACTTCTGCACCAGTAAATTATATATTGATTAAAACATGCTAAAACCAGATATAAAAGCCAACACACATTCTGACTAAATACGTCCCAGGATTCCCAATTTCATTAAAAGAATTCCTCACTTCAATTCATGTCCTCTGTTCTCTTTGTCAGTGCCCTCTTAGACCTAAAAGTCACTATTTTTAAAACAGAATTTTCAGGATGCTGTCTTTTTTGCAACAAGTGCATTAAGTTGCATTATTTTCTGGTCTTTTAAACATTGCAAACATGTGGCCTCCAATAAACTTATTTTAAAATTATGAAAATGTATTATATTAAGCATACTGGATTGTGTGTGTGTCAGAAGCCATTATTTTAAGTAAATATCTTAAGTAGACACTTCAGTTCTTTTACATTACAGAAAGAGGGTTTGGATTGACAGTATGCTACCATATTCTTAGAAAACTATTTTCCTTGTTATTAAATACATTTCAAAATGCCCTAAGGATGGGAAATTAAGTTAATTCTGTACTAATCTAATTTGCACAACCATAATTTGCAAACATTCAAAAACAGCCATATCTTCTTACTTCTCAGCAAAGACTTCATACTGTAGCCAACTGCTGTAATGAAGTCTTTTATTACTAAGGCTTCAGGCCCAATCTTACACCCACAGAAGAGCAAAAATTCTATTGAGCTACCTTTACAAAACAGAATACAGAACATTTGCTAGTATAGTATGAAATACAGACAGGGCTTCATACTGGAGGAAACATGCAAGGAACCAAATCTACCAGTGCTATATCGTGTATCTATTAAGTTTAAATTTAAGTCAGCACTCCTCATGGAGGAAGAGTGCCTGTCTGTATGTAGGTTTGCAATTTGGGGGTCTTGATAGATCCTTAGATGCTCAGGTATTAGCTGTGTGCAAGAGCACTTTATTCACTAATGTCTAGCAAAGAAAGTGAGCTTTTATTTTATATGTGGAACTTGCTAGTTAACCATGCCTTTTGTCAACTCTAGCTTAAACTTCTCTAATGTAACTCACATCGAGCTACACCTTAAAGGCATTCAGAAGATTGAATTAGCCACTTCCAATACACTAAGCAAAGCTTTTCGAAGACAGAACTTTATAATGCTGTGCCATAGTTAACTGTTATTTCTGAGTAGCTTCCAGGGGGAGTCTCAAATGTTGATTTTGACTTTACAAAGACCTAAACATATTGGGACCTGACTAATCTATGGCATGTCTATAATATGGAAATTTTCTAACCAATTTTAAAGACTGTTCAGCCAAACCAGTTAGAGTCGTCGATTTTAACAGCAGCTAGAGCCACATTGTAGCTCCAGTTTTAAGTGATTCTGTAACTATAGGTCAGGCTGCCTGGAGTCATCAATACACAGATCCACCTTATAGTGCTAACTAGTTTTAAAATTAGTTTAGCTGAACTGGGGGTTTAATACTGGTTAGAAATCATCCCCCATATAGCCTCTTCAATTAATATCTTCAGTGTTGTGATCTTTAAGAGGCGCTCAAACAGCTGCCAATTTACAGTTCTTGGAACCCAATCAAGTAAGGATTGAGAATTTGTCTATACTGAGAATTGGCACCAATTATAGCCACCATAGATAGGTCCACTGGTGCACATCTTTTGGGTAGGCAGGCCAACATTTGTAACTAGTACAGCTTTTTTACTTAGCTAGGTCAGAAACAGTCTGTGAGGTGTAATGAACAACACTTTGGAACATACCTGCTATTTGACTGTTAGACACTATTAAAACTAGAGGGTCACACATTTTGTTGTGTACATAGGCCAAACTATACACCCAATAAGAGATTGGGTTAGAGATTTCCTGTAACGTACAGGCAGAGAATGGGGTCACCAAAGCTATTTCTCTGCCTGTAACACGCTGGGGGCCTGAATTTCCTTTCACTTACACCAGTGGAAATCAGGCATCAAGTTTTCCAATTTTCACCAAAATGAACAGATTTGTGCCCCATGCCATCTAGAATATTCCCTGAAATTTTGGAGTTGAGGGGATGCAGTGTCCAAGTTATTACATTAGTCAGATGAACAGAGAAAGAAGATTGAGTTGAGCATAGACCTCACTTGGCTCAGGCAATACTGAGCAATCATGATATTATCATAGTTTTCTTGGGGAAAGGCAAGTGTGGAAGATTTGATGCTTTTATTAATTATTTTTACCTCTGCAAAACAGTCATGAAAATTTACCAGTTCTATAGGAGAGTGAGCTGGCCTCCACTAATAGTGCATCAACACAAATGTTTATTACTTTCCTATCAATTTTTACTGTAGTCAATGCAGCTGAACAAGCATCACACAGCACACATTTGGGTCTGGAGAGATCTTTATTACTGGTGATACAAAAAAAGGAAAGAACGCAGCTAGACTCTCTGAGCCCAGGACGAGTTTGTAGGAAAGGAAGATGGGGGGAAACCAGCTCTGGTGAGCAGGACAAATTTCAACTTTCAAATTTCATTGAGAAAAGCAATGTGTAAGCACACTGCAGCAATTTAGCTCAAACTGCCACTTTGCTTTGGCCCTCCAGCTAGTTCTCACTGTAACCCAGGGAGCAAAACTCTACCTGCTCAGGATAGTTATTGATTTCTGGACATCTGTAGTGTTGTTGGAGCTGTGTTGGTCCCAGAATACTAAAAAGAGAAGATGAGTGAGCTAGTATCTGTTGGTGAAAGAGACAAGCTTTCAAGCTACACAGACAGGAAGCCTTACAAGCTTGTCTCTCTCGCCGTCAGAAGTTGGTCCAATAAAAAAAAAAAAGGTTACTTGACCCACCTTGGCTGTCAGTTATCATTGGTCACTGTAACCTCGCCCCTCCATCACGGCTGCCAGTATCACAGGGCTGCCTGTATCCGGGGGAGGGATCTCCTGCATGGGCAGCACTCATGCTGGGTTATGTCTGGCTGCTGCTGCCATGCAAGACCCTAGGGCTCGTGTCCAGCGCCGGGCACCCTGCGGGGCTCTGCACAGCGGCCCCCCGAGAGCAGCTCAGAGGCTGTCTCGGCGGCGGCTCCCTGGCTGCCCCCTCTGAGGGGCGATAAACCGGGACACTGGGGATGAGCCTGAGCCCGCAAACCAGGCGAGCAGCCGCCTCCCGGCGCTATCCGGACAGGCAGCAACGCTCGTCCCCGCCGCCCCCCCGCTAGCGACCGAGCCAACCACCGCCCCGGCGCCGCACGCCCGGCCGAGCACGAGCCGCCCCGCAGAGCGCGCGGGAGGCCCAGCGGCGCGGCTGAGCTGCTACAGAGCAGGAGGCGCAGCCGCTCCGGCGCCCCACTCCCAACCAGAGGAGCGAACTGCGCAAGCGCTGCCCCCACAGCTACTTACTAGCTCACGGGCTGTCCGCGCCGGCACCAACGTTCGCCCCACGAGGCCGTTCCGGGTTCGCGCACACTCTCGCGAGACCCAGCAGCCTATCGCTCCGCCCCTAGCTTGTCTCTCCTCCCAGCCACTGATCCCGGCTGTCACCACCCACCCACTTCCGCCTCCAGGCCGGGTCCCTTCCACTTGCAAAAGAGGTCAGTCCCCCTCCACAGGCCGGGCCAGGCCCCGCCCCTTTACTGATCCCGCTCAGCCCTTCCCACGCTGCGTGCCCCTCTTAACATAAACTCCGCCCATCGCCCCAATATTTCCTTATGGCTCCAGCCTCTCCCGTGTCTCCGTCACCCGTAGGCCCCGCCCCCTTTGCCCTAAACCTCGCCCTTCCCAGGCTTCGCCTCAAGCCCCGCCTCCACCTGACAGGAGAAGGGGGGCGGAGCCTCCGATTCCAGCCCCAACCGTTGCCTGCGGTTGGACGGGGAAGTCTCGCGAGAGTTGTCACGCGGAAGCCGCCAGAGGAGGGTGAGGGAGACAGGAAGAGAGTCGCGGCTGCTTCCTTGCTAGTGGCAGCGGCGGCGTCCGTAGTAGCGACTGGGGCGGCGCGCCCGGGGCTGGTCCCGGCGCCGCGGGGCTGGAGAGGCGGCGCAGCAGCAGGGGCCGGGGGTGTCGCTGGGCCGGCCAGGAGGGCGGAGGTGGCTGCGCGGCCCGTGTCGCGCTGTAAGATGGCGGCGGCGGCGGCGGCGGGCGGAGGCAGCAGCGTGAACCCGTTCCTCAGTGACTCCGAGGAGGAGGAGCCGGAGGAGCCGAGAGCCGGCGGCAGCAGCAACGACCCCGGCCTGGGAGGCCCGCTCTCCCCGCAGCAGCAGCACGAAGAGGAGGAGGAGGCGGCGGCGGCGGTGGGGGGTCCCGGGGCGCTGCCGGGACTGCGGGCGGCGGCCCCCGGGGAGGCCGGCTGGGCCGGGCCCGGCGCAGGAGAGCCCCCCCGGGTGCCTATGGACGCGCTGGCGGCGCAACTGCTACGGGACCAGTTCCTGCTGACGGCGCTGGAGCTGCACACGGAGCTGCTGGAGAGCGGCCGCGAGCTGCCCCGCCTGCGCGACTATTTCTCCAACCCGGGCAACTTCGAGCGGCAGAGCGGCACCCCGCCCGCGGGGGGAGCCCCGGGCCTCTGGGGAGCTGCCGGCGCGGCGCCGGGGGGAGCGGCAGCCAGCGGCAAGGAGCCCGGCCCCGGGCAGCTCAGTAAGTGACCTTCGCTTGCCACAGGGCAGAAGGGAAGTGTGCCCTGCTGGAGTTTCTATGAGGCGGGAGTTGGCGGTGGGAGGGGTGCGACGGGGGCCTAGAGGGAGAGATGTCTGGTGGCTGGACCTAGGTGTGTCTGGGGAGCGTGCGGGGGACCGGTGTGTAGGGGGCTTGACGTACCTGGGTGTTGGTATGGGCGTGGGTACAAGGGTTGGATGCTGCGCAGAAGGTGCCGCGTGGAAAAGACTGAGCATGAGACTGGAGGGGATGAAGTAAGCGGGATCGGGGGGGGGGGGGGGCGGTTGCTAGTAGTGCAGCAGTGTTAAAGCCAGGCTGTTATATTTTCTAGTGTAAGGTCAGCAGGACTCAGTAGAAAATCTCTAACCATGTTAGCGTAGAAGTCATCTTGTTTTGAGTTGGGTGTGATTAAATTTTATGGCAATCCTTGTGGAGAGAGAGAGAGAGAGGGGTAGGCATTTCTGCTTTAATTCCGGCCCATTCTCATGTTTGTTATTCTTATCTGACACACCAGTCAGATCACACATTCATGGTTCCACTGGGAGTGAGTTTTTCTTGGGCTGGGAATAGGAGGAAATATATTTTGGTTTATGACTGATTATCCTAAAGTCTATAATTTCCAACATGCGCTGTCAAAGTTTACTATGAAAAGGTCAATGTATTGACCCTGGCAACATAAGAAATAACATTCGGAATACTCTAATACTTTTATTACGTTTCAAGGGTCTTAGCTGTTGACCACAGAGTACAATGACTTCCATAATTAGTGCTAGCAGGTTTAGAGAGCACCAACGGTCTATGTCCTGTCATCTCTCTAAAATGTTTCAGAGGGAAATGTGTATAATCAGTATTGGGTGGATTTTTTGTCCTGTTGGTACCCAGGGAGTGGGCAGGCAAAGATAGTGTTTGGGAAGTTGTCATAGACCTTACTACTGATAAGTATCACTGTCTGTCTTTATTTATGGATGAACAGATGAAACTATACTTGCGTTACTTACATAAAATACCTACTTTTCATCAAGACTCTCATGGCAATGACATGAGGTCTAAAACACAAGTCTTTAAGCTAACTAAAAGATCAGATGAATTCTATAAGAAGAAATGGTTTCCCCTCTCTGTTCCTTGGCTTTTAATTTGTGATTTACTGAAATCTTTATATTAAATGAAAGGGATGAAAGTGTTTGTGGTTAATAGAAACTTGGATGCTATATACATATGTTCTAGTTCAAAAGAATATACATCTTGTGTGTAAGCTGTCTCCCAAATAATGGGGCACCTTCATAAATAACATTACTGGCACAAAACCATGTTATAGACTTAAACTTTGGAAATGGCTTTTGGGTTTTCATTTAATATCTTCAGCCACTCAAAAATTAAATTTGTGAGCTTGTACTGCTTATTGTAAGAAGCAGACTAATACATGATTATATCTAAAATTATATCATCGCACCCCAGTTATTCTATTATTGCTTTTGAATATTATTTTTGAAATATTCAAGACATTATTTGCTTCTTGACAAGTTTAGTAGGTTTTACAAAGACTTGTGCTTTAGGGCCACATAGATGCTAAATTCACTTCCATCTGATTAAAAAGTGCCCATTTTAGAAGTCTAACTAGTCAGATTACTTAATTGATTTAATAGTCTCATTGCTTTGTTAACATGAAATCTGGTTACTGTTGGAGATAGAATACTAGACTAGATGGACCCTAAGTCTGATCCAGAAAGTTCAGCAGGGGCAACTTCTACTGGGCAAGATAAGCCCAGCCCTACCTGGTAACTCTCAAGTATGGGGTTTCTGCCACGATGTGAAGGGGGAATTCTAGGCCATATCTATGGTGCTGCAGCTGGGCTGATGTAATGCTGTAGCATAGATGCCTCCTACATTGACTGAAGGGGATTTTCCATTGAAGTAGAGTATGTCTGCACTTAAGACACACAGCTGCACCACTGTAGCACTTCAGTGTAGAGGGTTTCTTCATCAACAAGAGGGTTTCTTCTGTCACTAAAGGTAATCCACCTCCCTGAGAGGCAGTAGCTAAGTTGATGGAAGAATTCTTCCATTGCCCTAACACAGTCTACACTAGAGACTGGGTTTGTTTAACTGCGTTTCCGGGGGTGTGGATTTTTCACACCTCTGAGACAGCCATGTCAATGTAACTTTTCAGCATAGACTAGCCAGAGTTAATTCATCTCCGAGATGTGGTAGTGAGGCCACTAGAAGAATTCTTCCATTGACCTAGCTGCATCCACACTGGGAGTTAGGTTGACTTAAGTGCTTGGGACACACAATTTTTCATAGCCCTTTACAATGTAATTAGATCTAATTTCTAGGTTTAGGCCAGGTGGCTTCACTTGCAGGAGATCTGAGTTAAAGGGGAGCCAAATATGGGTGAGTAGCAGCTTTAGATTTCCTTTCCTGGGCTTTTAGTGCTTTGAGAGCAACCCCTCTAGAAGATGCTGAAAAAGACTAGCTAGAGAGAGAACAATAGCGTTTTGAGCTAATTAAGAGAGCCCTCTAATGCCTCTGGCGAGGCCTACACTAAAAATTTAGGTTGGCACAGCTACATTGCTCAATTAGCCTAATCCTCCTCCCCCCCTCCCACCCCCCAAGTGTAGACAGCATTAGATCAGTGGAAGAATTCTTCTGTTGACCTAGCTACCACCTCTTAATGAGGTGGATTAACTAGAGTGACGGCAGAACCTTGAAGCGCTACAGTGGTAGCTGTTTAAGTGTAGACATGTGGTGATGTAGAAATTGAGAGAATGTTTACACTTAAAATGTTGCATCAGCACAGCTGCACCTCTGTAGCACTTTAATGACAACACTCTAAACCAGTGGTCCCCAACGCAGTGCCCGCGGGTGCCATGGCGCCTGCGGGGGCATCTATGTGTGCCCGCATACTCCTCGGCGGACGAGCATCCACTGAAATGCTGCTGACAGCAGCATCATCCAGAGGCATTGCCACAGAAATGCCGCCAATTTTCGGCGGCGACGCCTCTGGATGATGCTGCTTGTCGGCATGTCTATTGACATTGCCGCTTCTTGGCGGCATTTCGGTGGATGCTCATCTGCCGGCCACGGTAAAGGTTGGGGAACACTGCTCTAAGCAATGGTTCTCAACCCGTGGGCTGCTTGTGGCCTGATCAGCACACAGCTGTGGCCCATGTGGCAGCCTCAGGGCAATTCAGGTAGTATATGTATTGTGTGGATCTGGCCCACGAACCGCACATAGAGCTGCATATGCGGCCCACAGTGGTAAATAGGTTGAGAACCACTACTCTAAGCCAATGGGAGAGAATTCTTCTGTTGGTGTAGTTAATCCACCTCCTTAAAGAGGCAGTAGCTATTTCAACGGGAGAAGCTCTCTGGCCAACAGAGCATTGTACACAAGAGGTTAGGTCACTATAACTCGGGGTGTGGATTTTTCACATTCTGAGCTACATAGTATACTGATATAGGTCGCTAGTGTAGTGTAGACTTGTGTCTCTAAAGCTATGTCTATGATACAATTGCACATCTTTGGTGCTGCAGGTGTGCTGCTTTAGTGCCATAGTGACGACACCTGCTACAGCAGTGGAAGAGGATTTTCCATTCAGTAGTTAATCCACCACTCAGAGGCAGTAGCTAGGTTGAGAAAATTCTTCCATTGGCCTAGCAACATCCACCCTGGGGGTTACAGTAGCTTAATTAGGTCTTTCAGGGTGTGAGGTTTTTCACACCCAGGTGATGTAGCTAGGTCAATCTAAATTTTAGTTGTAGACCAGGCCTAAATCACTCATGTTTGGTGATCCATTTGAAAAATGTGTTTCAACTTGGCCAAATTTATTAGAGTTAAAAAGGTACTTTGCTTATGCACTGATTTTTAAATTGCAACTGGATATATTTTACCAACCCTCAAATGTTCAACTCATATTATGCAAGTTAAGTGAATTTCTCATTCTGTAGCAATCTCAGTGTTTTATTGGTGAGGTGACGGAGTACATAAGAAAGTTGAGTGGAATTTCTCAATGTGCAGATAGATGCATCTCTTCTGCAGTCTGAGAGGCTTTGTATGGAATGAGGCAAGGCTTTATAACAGGGGTCGGCAACCTTTCAGAAGTGGTGTGCCAAGTCTTCATTTATTCACTCTAATGTATGGTTTCGCGTGCCAGTAATACATTTTAACCTTTTTAGAAGGTCTCTTTCTATAAGTCTATAATATATAACTAAACTATTGTTGTATGTAAAGTAAATAAGGTTTCAAAATGTTTAAGAAGCTTCATTTAAAATTAAATTAAAATGCAGAGCCCCGCAGAGCAGTCGCCAGGACTTGGGCAGTGTGAGTACCACTGAAAATCAGCTCGTATGCCGTCTTTGGCACATGTGCCATAGGTTGCCTACCCCTGCTTTATAATATGCATGTATATAGAATAAGATTGAGGGCCTCAATAATCATTTACTCACTGAACAAATATATCCATTTAA
Organism: Mauremys mutica; assembly: GCF_020497125.1. Taxonomy (NCBI): domain Eukaryota; kingdom Metazoa; phylum Chordata; order Testudines; family Geoemydidae; genus Mauremys; species Mauremys mutica. The sequence goes on along the minus strand of NC_059073.1, from coordinate 125,001,447 downwards.
CGATCCAAAGATTAAGTATGCAATGGAATTTGTTTTTTTCACATTTCTTTTCATAATGAAGAAATTCTTCCGCTCAGAATAGCCCAGTCAACCTTATATGGAAGACTACTGTTAGGATAATCGCTTTAACTTTTTTAATGCAAAATAGCAGCTGGAAAAGACAGCTAGTAAGTAGCCTGTGGCCAGTAACCTGTCTGTTGTTCACCAGCAAGTACTTTACGAACCACTGGTAGCCTATGGAGCAAAGTTCAGGATACTAGTTCATGGAATAGTTCATTTAATAATGACCATAAAAAAGATGGGAGCTTTTGAGTTTTCAGAAACTTGCTCTGACTTCTTGTTCTGAAACTGGTCAAATGGCACTCCCAAAGACAATTAATATTCAAATGGTTGCCGTTTTATATATTTCTGAAATAGTGTTCTCCATTATCAGGCAGCAACAATGTATTAGGATGCGGCTGTAAACAATGAAATAGAAACTATGGTACTATTAGAAATTCAGATGCAGACATTCTTTCCAACAACCCTGCCCTTTCCAGATTGTTAATGAAGATGCCTACATGAATGTAGAGCTAACTCTATTACTTGAAGTACACCACTAAGGGCTTCACTTTAATGCTTTACAAAGCTTCATTACCCTTTACAGTCCTCTGATTGGTTTTTAAGCTCTGTAACAGTGCTCACACCCAAGCAAACTCAAAATAATTTTGCACCCACAGTCTTCTCTGCAGCAGCACTGCAATATCAGTTGAGGCGTACTGAGTTTACATAAAATTCCATTTCCGATTCCTGAATCTTGTTTTCCACCCCCACAAACTTTTGGTGGCGCCTTTGAGGAGGCATGTTGTTCACTGACAGCCTTAACACCAGTGTACCTTGAGAACAGCAGGTCAAGAAATAATACTGACTGTGTGGAAAAACTGTGCCTTTCAGTGATGTTTGATGCATTCTTTCAACAAAGAGCCCAGAGAGCATTCAGCCTGTAATGTTTGAACCAGCTGGAATCCTAAAAACTACCAGCAGGTTTCTTATGGTCATGGCTATGCAAAACTGCCAAATCTTTACAGTTATAAATTCTAACAAGGGACAGATTTTTTTTTCTGCTCCTTCTCCCCTAAAGTGAAATTTGTATGCGTTTTCCAACAGTCATTTCAGGTTATGGCAATATTATGAGTTGTTAAATCTACTACAAACAAATACGGGCTGTTAACACCAATTCCATTCAGTAAATTCTTTAAACTGCTTTTTCAATTGTTGTGAAATTCTCTGTTTCAACACTCAGGGTCTTCGGTCCAGGGACTGCACCAGGATAGCTATGATGCTATAGTTATATCAATATAACCCTGTAGTATAGATGCAGCATACTGTGATGGAGGGTTTTTTCCATTCATGTGGGATCACCAGCTCCACAAGCATCTGTAACTGGGTTGACAGACTCATCCTTCCCTTGACCTAGCTGAGCCTACATTGGTGGTTCGGTCAGCATTGCTACGCTGCTCAGAGGCATGGAATTTTCACACCATTGGAATTATTAATATCTGAAATTATTATTTGAAACCAACAAACACTACAGTAACCATAAATTCCTTTTTAAATGCAAAGGCCAAATGATATTTATACAATTGCTCTAAACATGCCTGAAAAGTCTAATAAGCAATCTACTAAATCCAAACAGTAACAAAAGAATTAATTATTTGAATAAGATACTTACAAATAGGCTAAACCTGGGGGTGCTTTAGACCCATATTGGCTGGCTCCAACATGGTTGGCAGGTATTAGGGCAATGAACCCTTTAAGAGTTTACTACTTATACCCTTTAACAAACAAGTGATGTCATTGCCAGTTACTGTCTTCAGCTAAAAAACAATTTGAATCAGTTCACCCTTTTTTCCAGTCTTAATCCAGATAAGATTTACAAACTCCTTTTTTCCCAAGGCTCTTCCTCCTTATCTCTTCCCCGCCTTCCTGCTAACCAACAGTTTTTCTTTGCACCTGGGTTTACATAGGTTTTAACACTAGTGTGTGGTTTGGGGAAGGGCTGTGTTGGCTCATTTTAAAACAGATTCTTTGTTTTAATTTAAAACCATCTGCAGTCACCCCTGTCAGTCAGCGGCCTTCTTTTTCAAAACTTCCCCCTATTCATTAGTTATTTTTTGAACCAGATATCCTCCCTATTTCATTCTTTTCGACCTTATAATTCATTCTTTTCAAGGCCTTCCTTCTAGTCAGGGCCCTTCTTTACAACACACACATTTCCTTAACCAATAAGCTAACTTTACTTCTTTAATTTTATACTTATCATACAACATCTCTGACTGACATAGCTGTGTCCAGCTACATTTTATGGTTAGATCGGACCGTAGCCTCTGAACTCCAAATGAGTGGTACTGAAAACGATGAAAGAAAGCAAGAAAGGTGTGAATATGCTGTAAGAAGAAAGGAGTGTTTTGTTGGACACTTTCTAGTAACATTTCTCAAACCTAAATCATAGGCAAAGTGATTGAGGCGAGTACATGATTGTAATAATTGCTTTATTGTGCTAGGCATTGTACAAATATATAGTAAAAAGTTTCCTCTCCAAAGAGTTAACAGTCTAAAGTTAAGCTGTAGAAAGTGGGTGTAACAGTCAAAGGAAAAAGGAGCAGATGAAGGTAGCGGTGATGGTCACTTGTCATTGCATCAGCGACCTATATGCAGTTTTTGATTATTGTCAGCTTTTATGATAAGTGAGAGTGTGCTAATAAAATTTGCAGATGACACAAAGTTGGGAGATACTGCAAATATGGAGGAGGACTGGAATATCATACAAGAAGATTTGGACAACTTTGTAAAGTGGAGTAATAGAAATGGGATGAAATTTAATAGTGCAAAGTCATGCATTTAGGGACTAACAAAAAGAATTTTTGCTATAAGCTGGGAATGTATCAGGTGGAAGTAACAAAGGAGAGAAAAATCTGAGTGTATTGGTTGATCACAGGATGACTAAGCTGCCAGTGTGGTGCGGCCATGAAAAAGGCTAATGCAGTGCTAGGATGCATCAGGAGAGGTATTTCCAGTTGAGACAGGGAAGTATTAGTACCATTATACACAGAACTGCTGAGATCACACCTGAAATACTGTGTGCAGTTCTGATCTCCCATGTTTAAGAAAGATGAATTCAAACTGGAACAGGTGCAGAGAAGGGCTACTAGGATGATTCAAACTGGAACAGGGGCATAGAAGGGCTTAGGATGATCTGGGGAATGGAAAACCTACCTTATGAGAGGAGACTCAAGGAGCATGGCTTGTTTAGCCTAACCAAAAGAAGACTGAGGAGAGCTATGATGGCTCAATAATATCAGGGAAGGAGAGGAGTTATTTAAATGAAGTGCCAATGTGGACACAAGAATAAATGGATATAAACTGGCCATCAACAAGCTTAGGCTTGAAATTAGGTGAAGGTTTCTAACCATCAGATGAGTGAAGTTTTGGAACAGCCTTCAGGGGGGTATAGTGCGGGGGGAAAAAGCCTAAGCTTCAAGACTGAGCTTGACAAGTTTATGGAGGGGATGACATGATGGGACTGCCAATAATGCCAGCCTCAATTCCCCATTTGTCCACTTGTCCCACAAGCACCTAACAGCAAATACCTCCAAGGGCTGGTGAGGGGACACTAGATGGAGAGGACCCTGTTTCCCAGGTGTCTGGCTGGTGGATCTTGCCCACATGCTCAGGGTCTAACTGATCGCCATATTTGGGGTTGAGAAGGAATTTTCCCCAGGGTCAGATTGGCAGAGACCCTGGGGTTTTTTCGTTGTCCTCTGCAGCATGGGGAATGGGTCAATTGCAGGTTTAAATTAATGTAAATGGTTCGTTCTCTGTAATGTGAAGTCTTTAAATCATGATTTGAGGACTTCAGTAACTCAGCCAGAGGTTATGGGTCTATTACAGGAGTGAATGGGTGAGATTCTCTGGCTGGCAATATGCAGGTGGTCACACTAGATGATCATGATGGTCCCTTCTGACCTTAAAGCCGATGAGTCTAATTGGCATTTTCCTATAGAAATTGTAGCAGCAATGGGGCTTTATTGACTCATTTGGGGAGGGCATTTCATTCATAAAGGGCAACATGGAAAAAAGTGAAAAGGTGATTGTGAGAAAAGTGGATAAATGGGGAATTGAGGTAGGCATTATTGGCAGAGCAGAGCGGGTTGGAGACAGTGTAATAAAATAAATAAGGGGCAGAATTGAGATGGGTGCAGTGTTTAAAAGGTGAGGATAAGAGTCTTGAATTTGATGCTGTTGTGAAAGAGAGGGAGGCATTTCAGAACAGTCTCAGCAGCATTTTGAATGGACCTGCAGAGGGTTTGAGGATCAGGAGGGCCTGGAAGTGGGTGAGGCTTAAGGGTATGCCTCTACTGCAGTGTAAGCCCAGAGTTTGAATACAGGTTTAAGCCTAAACCTCCCGTCTGTCTATACACACATCACGGGTCCAACCCTGAATCAAGACTCGACCTGGGGTTCTAACTCCTATTGCTTTGCAGTATAGATGCACTCTTACTCTGTGAGTCCTCCAGAAGTCCCATGGGCCAACCTTCTTTGTCCTCTGAACAGTCAAGTTTGATGGACAGTCAAGTTTTTCCACACTGTGCTACAAACAAAGGACTAGAGTGGCCACATTTTAGGAGGACGCCTGGGGATGTGTATGGTTGCACTTGGGCCCACACAATGCAGTGTAGATGCTGGAGACCCAGGTAGGGACCCAGGGTTCAACAATCCCTAACCTGGGATTACAAATGAGTGTAGATACTCAAGCCCTAGGTTAACAAACCTAGGGTCTGCTAACTTGAGTTCTATTAACCCTGGGCTTACATTGCAGCATAGACATAGCCTAAGAGGGAAAATTCAGAGATAGAAGCAAAGTTATGAACCTGAGTGACCGTTATACGGATGGTGTTAACTAGTGGTGGGAAAACACTGTCAAAACCTGTCAAGTTTCAATTGACGTACATTTACAAGGAGATGACTGAAAGACCAGGGTTTGGGGTATGAGGTTGGAGGTAGGGTTGCCAACTGGGTAATATTTAAAAATCAGACACTGCCTCTTCCCCTGAGGCCCTGCCCCCATCCACTCCTCTCCCCCCACCCCAATTGCTGTTCGCCTCCCACCTTCACCCCACCACCACCACCCAGGTTAGGAGGTACTTGCCTGCAGAGCCACCAGACGAAGGTAGGAGGTGGCGCTGGCTGAGTAGGGGCTGGAACAGGTGGTGACCCAGCACCTCCCCTGCTTGCCGTAACCAGACTTTGGGTGTCCAGTCAGTATATCTGACCAGACGCTGTCAGGTCCCCTTTTCGACCAGACTTTCTGGTCAAAAACTGGGCACCTGTCCACAGTAGTTGTAGGAGAGGAATTTGAGGCAACAGTTGTATAAGACACATTCCAGTGAGTTTAGAGATGAAAGGAGAAAGTAGCTGAAGGGGCAGGTGGGTTCAAGGGTGGTTTTCTATGATGGCATGACAACAACATGATTATATTTTGAGGGGAAGGAATCTGAGGGAATTTTTAAGAAGAAATTCGAAGGAGTTATCAAGAGAAGTCAGCCAGTGGGAGCGATGAGCATACTGAGCAGGCTTAGGGGTTAAGAGAACTGCAAGTAATCTCCAGGTCGCAAGGGAGCAGGTGTGGTTGGGGGAGGTGACATAGGATCTTGTCAGCCTTCTTTTAAAATATGATTGGGGGTTGGAAGATTTTTAGAAAATAGGCAGCTAGAATTGGGCGGGAGTCAGTGACCATGAAGAAGCAGTGCTGCTTGAACAGGAAGATGTCCTCCCCCTTCAGTTCTGCCAAACTTGTTGTGGATGCTATCCATGTATTATTATTTGTATTGATCACAGCATTCTATCCACAGATCCTCAGGAACCTTGTTTGTTTAATAAATGAAAGATTTTAATATCAAGAAGGTTTATTTTGCAGTATTTGAACTTGTTAAAGTAAAAAACATAAAGTGGTAAACTAAACATCAAGACATAAGAATTAATAGAAGAAATAATGCAATTCTAAAAGTTATTCTACGTAGAACAAACATCAACTTTTCACTTTAAGGAATATATAGCATAGTGTATGATGAATTGTGTGTGATGAGTGGGGAGTGGCATGGTGAAAGAGTAAAGAATGGTTGACAGATGCCTGGTCTTATGCAACACACCAAAAAAAAAAATGCTTCCGAGTATCCAAATACTATTTACATAACTTAATCGTTTTTCTTCCAACATTGGGAACTCCACACTCATAACAAGTACATTTATCCACAGATCCAAAATAACACCTCACTTCAAGCATTGATTCTTATGCTGTGAAAAATGAAATCTCTATTGACAGCAATTAGATAGAATTCTGAAACATAGCAGCTTCAAAATGTGATCTGTTGCAGTGAAATGAGTCATAGATAACTACATGCATTGCTTTTGTCAGTGTGACAAAGTTACAGGAAGACATTTACTTGTGCTGCTGCTTGTTTAATGGCAAAATCTGAAAAAAGAGACTTGACAAATAACCCCTAAAAGCAACCTACAGACTTATATTTTGCAACATTTACTGTCTGCAGATGCACTTGCACTGCAGATGATGTGCATCTCTCCCTACCTCTTACTCTTGGGAGCAACTGTAACATTTTTTACTGTTGCCCCACATATCCCAGAATTTCCATCTGGGGAAGAAATGCTGACTCTGTATGCCTAATACTTTGGTGCTGCCTGGTTAAAAAACTACATTGCAGCATCCAATTGAGGCTTCTGCACAGTACACCTCAGTTACATCCAGGCAAGGCCAGGGTGGTTCATGTCATCCTTGGTCATCTCTGTGCCTGAGCAGCTAATAATTTTTATAACTATAGTGGGGGAGACAGAAAAGAGTAGAGATGATGGCAGCTGTGTTGGACATAACATGAAGAGACTTGGCAGAAGCGTGCCTGCTCACCAAACCATCCCACATGGGTTGCTACAGTGAAAGCTTAGGAACTACTGGGATAAAAGCACTGGCATTATTTCATGGGGGAAATATTGCTCCCCTTTAGAACACTTATGTGAAATTTCATATGAAGTAAAACTTTGAGAAAGTTAGAAACTAATGACATACTGCCTAGTCATTTTCCAGAATGAGGAACTATTTTTGCCATTATTTTTCTCTTTCCAAAACAAAACTTTGTGTAGTGACACCATACTTGCACTGCTCTTGGGTGGTGTAATAGAAGCAGCATATGAGTTTTATAGCCAGGGATGAAAAAAATATTAATTTATATATTTCTAAATGTTAAACTTTTTAATCAGTTGGCCAAAATAATGTATGTTGGACAACTCAGTCTCCAATATTCAGTTACATCGTTAGTATGATTTTTTTTATATTTTAAGGGGAGGGGAGCTAAAATCTTTTTGGATATCATATTTGTTAAAAGAACTGAAATGTTTTGTAAAATTGTTAAATTGTGATTATAGTCTGACAAACAACTCGGTGCAGGATAGTTCTGAGTTTAATGGCCCTAAGACATCTGTTGTGCTTACAAGAGAAAAGATGTTCTTTCTGACTTGCAGACCTACAAACACAGTGTGCGTTCTGCATCCAGCTGTGCTGTCTCCGGCATATGCATCAATAGTTATAAAAATTCTACCCTGTGTTTCACTGGGATTGCTCAAAGTTTGGCTCTGTAATTGGAATTTAGATAAGAAATCTGTTTGTGCCAGACTGGAATTCAGTTTGCGTTCTCAAAGCTGTTTTGTCTCTGCATTGATAAAGAATATGAAGTACTAGAAATTTATGTACAAACTTTGCATCTTTAAAGGATGCAGTATTGGAGCTGTGTTGGTCCCAGGATGCTAGAGAGACAAGGTCGGTGCAGTAATATCTTTTTGATCTAACTGCTATTGGTGAGAGAGATCAGCTTTTGCACTTAGCTCAAAAGCTTGTGTCTCTCACCAACAGAAGTTGGTCCAATAAGATATATTACCTCATCCACCTTGTCTCCTCTTTAACGTAAGAAGTTATTACTGAGTACACACCAGGTTGAACTTTCCTTAATATGAAGATTGTTTAGAGCAGGGACTTTTTTCATATTTGTCTGTAAGAAACACCGAGCAAATGTCTGCTGCTGTACTTTAAAGTTGGTTGAATTGAAGCCTACTCACCCTAGACTTCAGCTGTTAGACTGTGTAACAACTTAAGGCTGGAACACTTTTCTTTTATAAATCGCTCCTCCTAACATACTTTTTGTCAGTCTTGTCAGTGTGAATTTGTAAGTGAAGTAGATCATTTTAAAAAATGGTGATGGAATGTAATCAGCTTCAGAAACCAAATACTTTGTGGTTAGAGTTGTACTGGTCAAATGGTAAAGCTTCTTGGACAGTCTCTCTACTCTGTGCTATTCATGTTGTCTACTTAGAGTAGACTCTGACTAGTTATTTAGCAGGCAGCGGTAAATCAGTGTCGCTATTGCCTCTCCAGAGCAGGATGCTGGTGTGAGCTACTACCTGCTATCATACAAAGTTATTTTTCATTATTGCTATGGGTTATTTTGGTTCTGACTTTGCCCCATATGCATCAGGATTTAAACCAAACTCTCTTTAGGAAACTACTACTTCATATGATCTAAAACTTCTAAAACATGTGATGACATTGCTTGTTTGTGGAGTGCTGTCATTTGCTTTAAAGGTTTTAGTACTTGGCAGACTCCATTTTATGTTCCATCCATAGGGATGGAACATGCCCTCTTTAAAATATACCAATTATAAAAAGAGACAAATGGTTATCTTGTGTAACCATTAGTTCTGTTACTCTTGTCCTAAACAATCATTAAAATATGCCAAAAATAGTAAGAAAAATAATATGCTCTTGATCAATGCATTTAATCTAATCTGGAGTGGCTATCATGGACTACTATCATTTGACTAGCTTGAAAGAAACCCATGGCCCTTGAAAACTCTTTATAGAATTCCAGCCTGTTAGTAGGTGGCTTGCTAACTTTCACTGCTGCTCTAATTGCTCAAAAAGTTAATTTCTTCTGAAGATTTCTGAGGGTTTCTCTTCATTTGCTTCTGTTTTGAAAGTTTTGGCTCAGTGACCATCTAAAATTAATACAGTAACTCCTCACTTAACGTTGTAGTTATGTTCCTGAAAAATGCGACTTTAAGTGAAATGATGTTAAGCGAATCCAATTTCCCTATAAGAATTAATGTAAATTGGGGGTGGGGGCTAGATTCCAGGGAAAAAATTTTTAGCCAGATAAAAGGCATTATATACATTTTAAACAATTTAAACAAGCAATTTAATACAGGTATAAGTTGCAAGCCATTTTAAAGAAACAATCATCATTGCTGAGCATGAAGCAATGGGAGGTGCCCCCGCCTTACCCCACACAGGCACAGCCCACTTGCACTGCAGATGATGAGGCAGGCAAGGAGGCTGAAGGTGCTGTAGACTAGGAGAAGCACATTGCGCAGCAGCTGCAGGTTCCCCTACTCTGCAAGCACCAGGGGTGGGGGGCTCAACCCTCGGCCCACCCATTCCACCCCTTCCCCCAAGCCCCCACCCTTAACCCTCCTCTTCTCCCCCAGGAGACGGGAGGGACAGGGAGCCTGCGCACCAAGTCCTCGCTCCTCCCCCCCTCCCTCCTGAACACCACAAACCAGCTGATTGCCGCGGGTGGGAGGAGGGGGAAGGCACTGATCGTGGGGTCTGCCGGCAGGTGGGAGGGGGGGGGACGTAGTGGAGCTGATTTTGGGGGGGGGGGGGGGGCTGCCAGCTGTGGACAAAGCAGGTAGCCAAACGACGTTATAGTGGAGCATTGCATGACTTTAAACGAACATGTTCTGTAATGGAGCAGGGACATAAGATCAAAACAATGTTAAGCGAGAGGAATTTAAGTGAGGAGTTATTGTAGTATAGTATCTTCTAGTCTTGCAAGTCTTGCACCCTGACCTTATATAACAGAATGTCCTAGACAGGACAAAACTGAATTCTGCATTTACAAAATAAGGTGGGTTCATTGGAAGCTCAGTAACAAGTTAGCATTTATACCGTGTTTATCTATATTGCTGAAACATCCATAGAACTCACCATCTTCAGTTAATGAAGATGTTAAATGACACAAATTGAAAAATATTGAACACTTCTAAGTACAGCTACCTAAGGTTTCTCGGTAATTTTGTTTTCACAATTGACTTTTTGAAATTTCTATCTACATTTAAAGCCTGTTTCGAATCTTCCTTTTGGGAAGAGGGACTTGTTTTTTAAATAGTTTTCTTCACTTAAATCTAGTGTTTAATTTACGTTGTGTAATGCAGATATCTATTCTACTTACTATTTAATGTGGCCAGACAAATTCAGGCTGAACTAGATTACTTTGTCTATAATGTTATTTATTTGTGAAAATTACATATGTACTTTGTGTGAGTTATCTGTGATATGTGCCTCTTCCACTCCCATTAAATAGTTTGATTGAAGCTTTTTCTTCAGTTTTGTATCTGTGGCAGATTCTATTCTTGCTTCTAATTCAAGGATTCTCAAACTGAGTGTTGGGACCCCTCAGGGGGTTGTGAGCTTATTACATGGGCGGGGGGAGGTGTCGTGAGCTGTCAGCTTCCACCCCAAATTCCGCTTTGCATCTAGCATTTATAATGGTCTTAAATATATTAAAAAGTCTTTTTAATGTATAAGGTGGGTCGCACTCAGAGGCTTGCTATTTGAAAGGAGTCAACAGTACAAAAGTTTGAGAACCACTGCTCTAATTCTCCAGAGCAGCATTCAACTGCTTTAACATGCTACAAGCTTTTCTCTTCTTCCAGTCCCAGGCTCATTCACTACACGTTCCAACTTCTGCAACAAATGAAGCTGGGGTCCTGTGGGGGAGAAAAAAATAGAATGTGTTAAATTAAAGACGGTATCATAATGCAGACACACAAGGGGGCTGAATTAAGAATGCATAGGCAACCTTCAGTGTGTCACTTTCTAACTTTTCAATGCTTGACTTTGCAACCTTCATGTTCTTTTAACAGTTTTGGTATGTAACTATAAATTTGTGCCTTTAGGTTGCAAATATACAGTAAGCATACAGAAAAAAAGGGTTTTCTAAACTTTTTTGGCAAAATGCACACATTAATCTTTATAAAAAGTTTCCTGCTGTAGAAATTTTCTTAACTTTTTGCTCCCATTCTCTTATGGTGGTTTTGGTGTTGCCTATTAAGGCTTGTCCACACAGAACAGCAATGAGCACTATAGAGAAGCATTTCTTCTGATTGTAATATATCTGTTGAACTGCCTCAAAACATTAGAATAGGGAATCAAGTAAATGATTCTAGCAGCCACAAACCTGCATCTCACTAGCAATTAAAATTTCTAATGCAAACCGAGCTGGTATTCTTGAAATCCATTACAAAGTAATTAGACCATATGTATAACAGCAAAAGGATATAAACAAAAAAACTCTGTGGCACCTGACGGAAAAAGGATTGCTGTATAGCCAACAGGAATTAGTTTTCTCCTGACATACTTTATTGGAAGCAAGAATGTTACATTTTTTCCCCTCACTGTTGCATGTTTCCCTATAGTCAGGATAGTCTTGCTGTAGTGCTCTTTTTTTAAAAAATAAATAAATAAATAAATCGAACTCTTAAATATCTTGTTTTTGTAAACGTTTGAAGGTTTAAAAAACAAAAATTTTAACCATACACAATACTTGAGTAACCATCTATTTCAAAATTTCTAAAACTCCCCCCAAAATTTATTTTTTGTTCATTGAACTGTTGCAATTTTTAGGACTTCTTACAAATGATTAAAATCCTGTTTCACCTCTTGTAGATCGAGCTGGAAGCATTAGTACCCTTGATTCCTTAGACTTTGCAAGATACTCTGATGATGGAAACAGGGAGACAGACGAACGCGTAGCAGGTGAGTACGATTTTGTGTGGGGTGGGAGCCCTAGAATACTAGGGTTACCATATGGCTTCATGGGGGTTTTTTGGGCAGCAGCATTTCTAAATTGCATCTTTCCTTTCCAGCAACATGTTAAATATTGTACTGGATTGTATTTTACTACCTCAGGTTTATTCCAAATCATCTTTCAGTTAGCTCAGCTGAAGTGCTGCTGTTAAGTAATTTTAGGAATGAAGAGGAGCAAAATATATCCCTCTTAATGCCCTGTACCCAGAATACATGAGATTCTATGCTGTACTGCCATCTCCTCAGTGTATTGTTTGCCACAACCACAGGGGTACTTGAAAATTGTCAAAACCTGCACTATGAGAGCAACCATTGCTTACTGATGATTATTCCTGCGTTAATTTGTCACTGACAGGTGACCAGTAAGTGACTAGACAGTTAATGCCAATGTAACCCCAGTAAGTATGCTGGCCATAAATTCCCCCTCTGGTTTTTTTTTAGTTCCCAGACAACTGTCATAAGGGGAGACTTCATTCTTCTACTACCCATTGCTGTAGACACTTAGTGTGTTGGTAAGAAAAGGGATCATGTAAAAAAATGGCAACTCTTTTTTCTTTAAACAGATCTGCTCTGCCCAAGTATTTGGTACCTGCTTGTATTAAGTGACAAATACCTTTTCTTGTCAACGATGCAGAGCCAATATAACATTGAGAATGTGTGCTGGATTATTTTTGGTCTTACCCAAAACCTCCCTTTTAATTATGTTCTAGCTGCGAAATGCATTGGTGATAGAGAGCCATGAGGGGAAAAAAACCTAGATTTTCAGTTGTCACTGTTTTCAGTGCCAGCAGGTAGAAAATTGTGTACTTGTAACATAAGAGACTTGATATAACAAATCACTGAGGCATATTGTACCCAACTATGATATGTGCATCACAGAGTATACGCCTCATTTTAAGATAATGGTGAAGCCTAAAATACATTCTTAAAATGCAGTTGTCTCCTGTAGTCTTATCACTAGATCATTTTCTTGTTACTGTTATATAAGCTATGCAATAGTATGGAATTAATCTGACCTACCTTCTCAAAGCTGGATTTCAGCAGATGAGCTATTTAATGAAGACTAGCTGGCCATAGCAACCTTATGAAATTAAGGATTTGTGTTTATCTACCAGGTACTTTCTATCAGCTTAGCCTACACCCAGGCCAGATAAGCATTATCTAAATCAAAAACATATATATGAGAGGTTTCTCTTTGATCCCAACCTCAAGTGTAATTGATATATTTGATATCTGCTCTTTTCTGTGAATCACAAGATGTTGGATGAGGGAAGCAACAGGAAATGGCAAGGATAGCTGCCCCTTTTTAAGGATGTTTCTCTACCTTTGGGGGAGGGATAGCTCAGTTGTTTGAACATTGACCTGCTCAACCCAGGGTTGTGAGTTCAATCCTTGAGGGGGCCATTTAGGGAACTGGGGTAAAAATCTGTCTGGGGATTGGTCCTGCTTTGGGCAGGGGGTTGGACTAGATGACCTCCTGAGGTCCCTTCCAACCCTGATATTCTATGATTCTTTTGTTTGCAATCGAGAGGGGTCTAGAAGTAGGTCCAGCTACAGTTACGTGATCATAGAGCAGCAATGGCCAAGATTACTTTTTGTTTTTTACGTACGGTTTCAACAGCTTCTCTCAGATGTGACACATGTTACTGTCTTTTTACTTTGAAATTAAACCGCTGAGGTGTGTGTCACGCTGTCTGGAGTGACTCACCACTGTGAGTGCCAACCTCAGAGTAGACTGTCAGGAAACAGGGCAAAAACTCCAAACTGGTTTTATGTACTGTAATTAGATTTTGCCAAGCCTGTAACAAGTTTATAGTGCTTTAGGAGTATAAACGTAACAGTTTTACCATGGGGTCACAGACAGACTGGAATGCCCAAGGCGACTATTTTGCCACCCAGGCAAGCTTGACTTTGTGATAGATGGTTGCTTTACAGAAAAAAACCCACAATAATACTCAGATTACCCCCAGTCCCAAAGGATGAGTCACTTACCCTGGGTCAGTTGTACTCAGATCTCAAACCAAGGACAACACTTATCACCAATCCTGTAACAAACCAACTAAAGGTATATTTAACTAGGAAAAAGAAATGAGTTATTTACAAAGTTAAAGCAGATGCACGTACACACACAAATGAGTGAGTCACCTTTCGAAAGGTGACTGTAACTTCTATTGTAAGCAGACTCTGTATACCTATAGGGCTAACCCAGCCAAAACAGGTTGGGACTCCTGGTTATCCTTAGAAATTCTTGCCCCTCAGAGTTCAAGCAGCATAGGAATAATTTCTCCTTAACAGGCATTTTACTTCCTTCCCACAGTGTTCAGGCTGTGACAGGATAAAGGCTTGGGCACATACCCTCTTCAGGGCTGTGTGGGAAGCAATCAACAAAATCTTTTGTCCAATGTCTGTAGACCTGCTTTTGTTGGGGAAGAGATAACATCTCTTGTGGTGAACTAGTATTTCACACTTGGTAATGCTTCTCCCCTGACTGGATTTACAGTTTCAAAGCAAACATTTTTGCAATTACAGAACAAACACTAAATGTTACCTTATAGGAAGGGTTACAAGTACAATAAGCAAGATTAATACATGTAGCAATTTACAAGCATTTCATAAAGTCTAAACACATTGTTACAAGTCTAATACCTATTTTAGCAATAACAATTCAAAGGTGAGTCAAATTGGTTTCCAGCTATGCATTTGATAGTATAAACTTGAGACCTAGGGACTTTGGCATGAGCTGGCACTGGTCTACCAGTGTCACAATATGCTGTTCAGAAGATTGTTGAAACTGGTGCAGAATTTGGCAACCAACTTGTTGAATGGTATTTCTTGCCATGAGCATATTGCACTGGTCAACCAATTAAAGATGGTGGTTGTCTGTCTGATGGCCATACTTTGCTACATACACACTACAAGTTTCAGTTTCTATTATGCATTTAGAATTGTTATCCTTCTCAGAGTGTGTTACAAATAAAGTACTCCAGAAAGCCCTGACATTTTTAGCTGGTGGGGTTTTTTTTGAATGAGGAAATTGAATGGATAAAGTTATTTTCCCCACAACCCGCTGTTGAGAGAACTACTGTGGACTTTGCCCAGTTTTATCATACACTCCAGAACCCATAAATTGCGTAAGAGCTACCTGAGGAGAGATGGGGAAATTTACCCCAATCAGAGCGTTAGCTCTGTTCATTGGCAAAAAACTACTTTAATACGGAGATAAGTTTGCTTGATGGTATATTGTCCCTTTGCAAAATATTGAGTTGAGTAAAACTTCTGAAAACTTGGAAATGCACAGTTAAGGTTGCTCATACAGCCTTAACTCTGCCTTCTTTCAGCAATGCCCCATTAATACAAATACCTTTATTCTGGTACCTCCCCCTCCAGTTGCTGAAATGTATAAGCTCTTCACCTCCTTCTACAACCCATTCACTCTCATCCCCAGGATTCTAGCTAATACTTTTCAAGGACAAAAGTGAGGGGCAGGGAGAAGGGGGAAGGTTGATCATGCCACCCTCTTCAAGCAACTTCTCAATATGCATATATTCACACTGGCTCTTGTCACTGTAGGCATCAGGAGGTTATAGATCCTGACATACTCGCACATTTAGCCAACCCCCCAGAAAGATTATCATGCCTATACAATTTAAGAATCACTTCACAGCCTTTTGCATCTCCCTTACACTGCTTCACAGGATACTATCGCAACCTTCCGTTTCACTTAACAATCATTAAAGCATTAGGTCATCTCATATTCCATCTCACTGCGGACAATGTCCTTTGTAATAAAAACTCTGTGCCCTGCTCCTGACAAAACCTATGCAGTTCTGCAGAGAAATGATACCTGCTGCATGCTGAAGGTAAACATGCACCTCTTCCCTTTCCTCACAAACATGATAATGGAAAACCTAGATCTCAGGCCATAATTACAACTCTGTCATGCACTCCAAGTAATTCACAGATCTTGCAAATACACCTCTACCAAGCAGAGCTAACTACTGCCTCCATCATTCAGCATAGCTACACCAGGGGTGGGTAAACTACGGCCCGGGGACTGCATCCAGCCCTTCGGACATTTAAATCTGGCCCTCTAACTCCTGACGGGGAGTGGGATCTGGGGCTTGCCCTGCTCCGCGCGGCTCTCGGAAGCAGCAGCATGTCCCCCCTCCAGCTCCTATGCATAGGGGCAGCAGGGGGCACCGCACGCTGCCCCTGCCCGAAGCAGCGCTCCTGCAGCTCTCATGGGCCAGGAACCATGAGCATTCGTGGCCTGTCATACAATTTCCATACCCAGATGTGGCCCTCCGGCCAAAAAGTTTGCCCACCCCTGAGCTACACACTCACTTTACCTGGAGTGCATGCAGATAATAAATGCTTAGACTGCTGTCATATCCCAACTCGCTACTCAGTATCCTTCATGCTAAAACCCCTGTACTCTGCTAATTATATAATGTACACAAGTCTGCACTGAAATGATGCATTCTGCATCCTGAAGGTACACATGTAGCTTTTGCCTTTGCTCAAACACATTGGAGTTTGCGAAATATAGATCTCATAGTCTAATCAGAGCTCTATTACACATGTCAAAGTAATTCACTCAAGTCCTCATATCATAAACACATCTTTACAAAGTAAGCCCAACTACCACCTCCACTACATAATGTAGGTACATCTAGTGCCTAACACACTGACTGCACATGGAGTGTATCCAAATAATTCACATTGGCTACTGCCAGATCCAGGGGATTAGAGGGAAGGTGGCATGAGCAGTACTGTTACTGGCCAAAGATGGCGTCTGGAATTACAGGAATATATCACATGCCCTTACATAGTTTACTGAACCACAGCGCGTGGCTATTGGCCCCTTGAAGTCTGAGGTGTCCTCAGGAAGAGCCATTTGGGCTGGATGAGTTTCTTCTGTGGTCCACTGTGAGGCCTTTGATAGGCCATCAATACATAGCTGTCTGGCCCGAACGTAATTTCTGTCGGGTGGGTGTTACCCAGGAATACAACACCTTTAAGATACCAGTACATAGCCTATATATAACTTCAGATACAAAGATGATACATGCATATAAACAAGGTAATCATACTTAGTAAATCATAACTTTTCTATTGACACCTTACATGACATACATTGTTCAAGATTTATTGCAATTGCATATTGTAATATCAATTATATAAATGGTCATACTCAATCATACAGCATCATACAGGCATTACCTTCAGTAAAACTCCACAGGTTGAGACCATTGATGCACATCAAATCCATAGTTTGATCTCTGGTGTGGCGCAAAAAAAAAACCCTAGAAACTTTTTGAAAAATGGCTACTTTTTTCTGGGCTTATATCACTGCTGTCCTTAGTTCAAATGAACCCAAATTTGGATCGCTAACCATACCTTTCACCCTCCTGAGCTCATGAAATTCCAAAGAAATCTGAGTATGTATGTAGATTTTAGAGGTTTCAGTGAGGTCAAATTTTACACAAGTCTTGATGCAACCTTAACTATAGTGGTGCTAACACACTATTATTATAATGCATCAGTCGCTTTTGATCAGGAATGATGGAAGGAACCTTAATTACAGAAAATTTGATAGCACTCCAATGTAAAATCTAGAAAGCCTACTCCAAATCAAAGTAAAAATTGAGTTTTTAACTATAGCAAGGGGCATTTTTTAAATAACTGAAAGAAACTCAGATTTTTTGGGCCTTCCTTGTAACTTGGTATTAGTGTAACAGATCTCATTGGTCCTTCTAAATGTGTTGTTACAGAAATGGACTATGAACTAAGTAATAAACTAGTAGCACAATTTTGCATGACATTACTATGTCAGTGGTAATGTATACAATATATTTTTGTCTTAAAAAAGTGACTTAAGAAGTTTGGAACAGGTGCAAGTTTGAATACTGATCCTTTGTGGCTAGGACCATTTAAAGTTTTCAAAAAGATCCAGTGAGTTTGAATCCTAGTTTAGCTAAAGGCAGCACAAATCTCTTTCCCCTGCTGCTGTGTGAATGATCCACCCAAATGATGATCCGACTGTACAATATGCAGTGTTGTTGTAGCTGTGTAGATCCCAGAATATTAGAGACACAAAGTGGGTGAGCTAATATATTTTATTGGACCAACTTCTTTTGAGAGAGACAAGTTTTCGAGCTACACGGTGATGCACAGTTCTGTCAGAAACACACAAAATAAACTACTATAAAAGATTGAAAATAATTTTATTTAATCTTTAAGTGTTATTTTAGCATAGGGAGAACTGTTTCCAGCACTGGACTTTTCTTTCTTTTTTTAAATTTTCAGTGTCCCTTTAAATAAAATCTGAGCTACAATTGTTGCTCTTAAAGTACCTCTTAGTTGCAAAGACAACCTGTTTTTAAATTTGCAAAATAAACTTGACTAACTTAATCCCTCTTCTTCTTCTCTTACTTTCTCTCACTTTTTCTCCTCTTGTCTAAGGAGACACTTTGATATCTTAAGAGTTTGATATCTTAAGAGTTTGAATTTCAGTCTTGGGAAGAAGTGAGGGCATAATCTAATATACAAGGCTCCTTTTGATAATAGTTCATCCTAGCTCTTGGAATTAACTACCTTTTCATACTGCTATCCTCCCTTTTAAAGATTTCTCTAGACAGAACCCATAATTTCTGATTTTATTGTTGTGCCCCTTTGAAAGCAGTAAGGAAGAAAGCCATTGTATTCATCAGTAGCTAAAATAAACTGGTCCTGATTTGTTTGTAAAATCAGAATTGTGCCATGGCTAGTTACTATTAGAACCCACTTTGCTACATTCAAAGAACACAGTGGCAAAAATTTGATACCTGCCAAATGGAAGTCCTTATATTGCTCTTCTTGCCATAATATACAGCACTCTCCTTATTTTCAGACTTCTTATTGTAATAGTTCAAGGCATCTGTTTATTTGTCTATTCCAGTTCTCAGTATTGATGTTCAGTCTTCATTGGTGAATTCTGTAAGCAGAAAAGAAAATGGTCTTGCGCACTTCAGTTTTGCCCGTCCATTTGATCCTATCTGTAGTTAAAGTGGCTGGGGGCGGAGCGGAGGGCAGGGTTTCATATGAGCTTATCTGTGGAATCTGATGAAGAGGACCTGTACTGTGACTGAATTTTTTTCATCTTCATTTTTTTGTGGGGTGGGAAAGATGTAAGACATAAAAATTCATCAGGCCGGATATGTGGATTTAGATGACAAACCAAATTGCAACTTAAAAGAAATCCATTTTGCTGCTTAGACCCCTGATATAATACATCAAGACCTGGGTATCAGAAATTACCTATATACATATTTAAACAATCCAAAAAGAGTGATCCAAAATTCATTTGTCATTAAAGCTTGTGGTATTAGGTGAAAATTGCCAAAAGCTGACTCATTTTTCCGGAAAATTGATTCAATTATATACTTGATTTTTCTTTCACCTAAAATCATGGTTTATTTTAAGTGCTTAGTTAATTGAAAAAAAAATAATAAAAGGTAATATTGAAGAGATGATAGGGTTTAATATTCCTTCTCTTAACATTCATTATGGTAAAATAACAAGCTAATGAAAATAGGTTTCATTTCTACAGACTAATAAAGAATGCAAATTTGCAATCAAAAACTATAGCATCCTGTCTTAAGAGAATGGAATATATGAACTGAGGCTTCTGCTCCATCTTAAATTAACTCTGTGGTATAGAAATATTGTAGTGATTTGAAATTATGTTAATTGGAGTTTGAAAAATGTATCCAATAACTACTAAACTATACCTGCTAGAGCTGTAGGTTTGGAAATTTTAGGCATGTGATGCCCTGATTTGTGTAATTAATGAATGTGAACTAACTCAAAAAATCAATCCCAACTGTCAAATCTGCCAGTTCCATTCTTCCCTTCCCTATCACTCTTTTTTTTTCTGTCTGGCTCTCCCTTCCTCCCCCCATCTACAGGATGTTCTAGTAATCTCATTACCACAAATGAAATGGTCTCTTACAGTATGTAACTACTTATGCTAAATAGTCCGTTCCACCTTGTATTTAGCTGTGACATGCTGAGTATCTTTCCCTGCTCCTGAAGAAGAGCGCCGTATAGCTCAAGAGCTTGTCTCTTTCAGCAATAGAAGTCGGTCTGATAAAAGATATAACCTCACCCACCTTCTTTCTCTCTAATATCCTGGGACCAATGTAGCTACAGTAACACTGCAAACACAGTGACTTCAGAAGATACAGTATGAAAGAAATAGAGACACTTGCCTATATAGTAACTGCCTTTACACTGTCATATGTGAAATACTATGGAAAAAGGCTGACAAACTCTGATTCAGAGAGAAAATATTACAAATTTCACTGAAGTAACGTGAATTGTACTACTTACAAGCATGTATTTGATCCAGTGGCTCTCCAAGAACCAGGTACCAAGCTGGTTATAATTCAGATATTTATTGCAACTACTTTATTTTCTTGGTGCAGAGAGAAGATTAGTAACATAGCATAGCCCTGCACTCCTTCTGCCTGTCCCCCTGCCTTCTCAGAAGTACTCTCTGACCCTTACTTGCAGAGTGTTTTTAAACTGGAGTTCTCAGCCTTTAGGGTTAAGAGTCTCAAGTGTCTAATGATTTTGAGATTCTTAAAGAAGCCTGGTTTTTAAGAAAATGTTGAGTCAACCCACCCTGAAAATCAAGCCTCTTTAAGGTGTCTCAGATTAGTCACCCACAAATTGAGGCACTGAAAATAATGGTGGGTTTTTTTAAATCTTGACCTTAGTTACTTACTTGGAAGGTTCAACTTCACTAATGCAGGCTCAGTGCTTTCCTAAGGCAGCTGAAGGCAATCTGAGCTCTTCTTCCTTGCAGGAGGAGCAAGCAACCCCAGTCTCTTGAAGCAAATTCTACTGGACAGTTTTGCCTTCCTGACTTGGAAGGCGAATAGACTATAGAAACCATTGAATTTTAAGGCAGTGCTAAGTTCAGTGATGTCCTCTTGTAGGGAGATTAGCCACATTCTGAGCTCCAGCTTCTGAATCTCTGCTTTCCTCACAGAGGTGGGAGGAAACTCAGTTTCTTCCTTAAGAGAGCTGTCTCACGCCAAACACTTAGACTAATCCGGATTGCTCTTGATAAGCCCTCCCTCCAGGTTGCCTAATAGCTGGTCCATCAAGCCTGACACTTAAAGCAGTCCAATGGACTGAGTCCATTGGATGTATTTATACATGCTGCCCTTAGATCACAAGAGAATTAAACTCCCTGACAACAAGGTACTGATACCATACAATGGTCAATATTTGCCAAGTTATCAGACAGTGCAATTTTTCTCTTAAAGTAAAAAAGATCTCCCCAGCTAGAACTATCAGCATATATTGATGTTGGTGCTGGCCATTGTTGTATGATAAAGAATACAGTAACAAAACATCATGAAATGAAGCTGCATGTTGAAATATGCATAATTGTCTCTCTCAAAAAGTTAATTCTGAATGATATTTTTAAAGATTAATCAATATTCTGGACTAACATTTTACAAATCATGCACAGTAAGAAAAGGCAAATGCTGACAAATGTGCACTTTAAAATTTTTTTTTAAAAAGGCAAATTTAGGTTCCTGAAAACTGAAATTTTGTCAGCTTGGTGGGAGCTAAAACAGCTGAGTTATACACAATAAGAAATGAGGTCTGAGACTTAACAGTGTCAGTTTTATTTTGTGCCATATAATGTGGTTGTTTTGACATACTGTAGAGCTAATGCTCCTCAGATATTTGTCTCGTTTAAAATCTTAAGCCGTTTAAAGAGAAACATGCAGCAGAGTAACCCATTTTGGTAGGAACAAGCAGGTAAAGTCATAATGGTTGTGTTTTATTCCTTCAGCATCATTGCAGTTCACTCAAATTTTAATTCTTGCCGTCTGACATGGGTTTGTCTGACATGGGTTTTTTGGCTTTCTATGCCTTCAGTCATATGTCTCTCTTATTTCTGCTTCAGTTTTCCTCAGTGGGATTCCTGAGTTTCTCCACTTTGTGTTTTTTACCAATATTCTTTTACATTTATATCATTCTGGTGCAGGGCACTTCTGATCTGCAATTGTTCTGTAATTCATTTTTTTATCATTTTATAATATTTTAAAGAGATCCAAAAATATGAATACATGCTCACTTTTTGTTAAATGATTATTTTATCTAAATTCAGTCAGTTACATGATTGATTCAATATTGAAAAATATAAAAACCAACACATTACTATTTAGAATCTAACTATAAACTTGTGTGATATTCAGATGTTTAAGCAAATACTAAAAATGATTAGTTATATGTGTAATTTTCAGTGAAAACATTTTCTAACTTGGTTGCACAGAAATGTTTGCAGATCAGCATTGCTGACTAAAGAGATCTTTTACATACTTTCTTATCAGATCCTCAGTTGTGCTTTTGTACTGCTGCAGTAAAATTCTGTGCATCAAACAAGTTACTTTCATATAGTAAATGTGATGTACTGTAGTTACTACTTCAGTTTTGATGGATAAATGCAAACTGAGTGAATCTTTTTTCCATGCACTCATTTATAGTCAAGAGGCTCTTGTTAATGACAGTCCAACAGGGAAACTGAATTATTTGTACACTTTTATCTAGCACTGAATAATCCATCTTACAAACAAGAGCCAATTAAATGAAACACTTTGTTCATGGCATTGTCATCTAAAATAGTCTTTCAGAATACTCCAGTAAAGTGTTTCCAGGCAATGAGTGTGTGAAGAATATATTAAACTTATTTGACAGAGTTAAAGCATTTTAACATCGGTATTAAAATTAAACTAGTTTAGACCATCTCAGCTCTCCAAAGTAGTTTTAGCTAATACTTAAGTATATAGTTTTATCGCTTATAGTTAAATACTGAACTACTTCTTTTTCTCTAGGTAACTCAATATTTGGTATTTACCATAAGTATAATTGCCTACATTTGATATTCAGACTAATGCGCATACTCTGTACCTGGCTGAGTTGAATCAGTAAGGTGTCTGGACGCTGGTAACTCCCTAAATAGGTTCCCTCAAAAGATTTAAATATAAATGTCTATGAAAAGGAAAGTTGTTAAATCCTTTTACAGAGGTTCAAAGTATATTTTAAATTGGCAGCCACTGTATATCTGACCTTGATTTTTATAACTTTCAAGGTAGCGGCACTGTACTCACATTTAAAAAATACTAGTTAGAGTAAACTTTATTGGAACATTGTTAGGATAATTCATAATGGAGACGTTGAACAGCTCAATTTTATTATAGTCTTTGAATCTCCAATTTTGAATCTGAGTTCAATTGACCTTAGTTTTAGAACTGTAGTATAAGTAAAGACTTTCAGAGGAAACATTACTTATGAATAAGTGAGTGTATTGTAAGCTTCCTCTGAGGACTCTGAGATATATAGGTCTTTCTTTTAGCAATGCATATCTAAATTTGTTTTTGACTTGTTGCAGTAGCTTCACTTTGTCTTGTTAAAGTGAAAAATCCAATTCTACTTCTAGAAAATAACAGAAAACTCATAGCAATTTTAACAAAAAACCTTGTAAATGACATTTTGGTAACTGTCTCATAGCAAAAAATACAGCGAGATTCAAACTTTGAGATGTCTCCATGGCATTCATTCAAAGTAGCAAAATAGTGTGTAGTTTCTTTATTATAAAACAACCTTAAATAGTTTAAAAGGACAATAATACCATGGCATTCTAAATTATTTCAGCTTTGCCACACAAACTGCTTCCACTACCTCTAACTCTAGCTTTTTAAAAAACGTCGCCCTTTGTTTTATCCCAAAAGATCACAGCATATTGGTTAGTAGGATTTGGAGAGGGAAGAGGTGGAAGCATCACAACATTTTCCTCAACTTAATGCAAAGTTAAGATACATATTATATTAATTTTATTAAAAACCTACAGCGATTCCTTGTCAGACAGCTTGAACTTCCAGTTTTGTTAACTGTAGACCGCTATGATTATGGAAAATGTTCACCAGTTTGCTTTCAGGCCAACTCTGCTGCATGTATCCATGAGTTCCATAAAGACTGCATGCTTTCTGTTTAATACAAACTGTATATTTTTTTTACACCCATCCTTGCTTTTTATATTTTATTTTTGTTTCCCTTTCCTTGGTTGGATGCCTGTGTGTGTTTAATCCAAATCCCTGTCCAGTCCTGGAGTTTGAACTACGGAAAGCCAAGGAGACCATTCAGGCCCTCCGAGCCAACCTGACTCAGGCTGCAGGTGGTGTACATAAACCTTTTTTTAAGTCTTTCTACTTTGACAATGTAGAAGTAGCTGAGCTCTTTCCAGGTAAAAGAGAGTAAATTTTATGTTAACTTTTTTTTTGCAGAAAATGAAGTTCCTTTGCAGGAACGAAAAAATTATAAATCAAGTCCTGAAATTCAGGTAGGTGGTTGACAGAAATTGAGTTAATAACCCACATACAGCTGTAGCATAGCAACCATAAGGAAGGTGAGCATAAGATTTACAGTTTTTATTGTTTTCTTTTTTCCAGGAGCCAATCAAACCTCTTGAGAAAAGAGCTCTAAACTTCCTAGTCAATGAATTTTTATTAAAGAATAGTTACAAGCTTACTTCGATAACCTTTTCAGATGAAAGTGATGATCAGGTAAAGTTTGGTTAACCTTTCTGATAACAATGTTTGCCTGCATTTCTTGTTTTCAAATCTAGGTTTCTTAAATTTGTTTTTGATGTCAGAATAGTTCTTGAAATGAGCTCTGGTTTTGCAAACTCTTACAAATGCACTAAATGATATGCACCTGAGTAATCCCAGTGAAGTTAGTGGGACTACTAGCATGCATAAAATTAAGCATGGTCATAAATATTTTTCTGATTAGAGCCATAACTTGAAAATACAGGAGCACTAAGTAATGCATCAAAATAGGCTTTGTTTTCAAAACGTGTAAATAAGGGGCTGGCGAGCACATAACAATGGGTAGAACTATATTTCAGAGCATTTTATAATTTGGTAATCCATTATCCAGTTATAATTTGTAAATGCAAAACTACCATATATTTTCCAACATGCTGACACAAACACACAATTTCACTCTTAAAAGGTGTGTTGAAGAATTTAATTGTAAAATTTTGAACATTATCTTCTGAAAACTTCAGTTGATCAATTTTTATTACAATAACCATTTTATGTATCAATGTCATGTGTATTCTAATTACAGCATATAGAGAGTGAAATGAGAAATTAATTTTCTAAACAATTTGCTATGCATTTGTCGTCAGAAGTAACTATATATGGAGAAAAAATAGCCCATCAGAGTAACAATTCCAAGCTTGTGTAGTGATTTCCTCAGTTTAGCATCTTTAGAAAAGTTTGATTATCTGCTCATTTCTGGGTTAATGTAGACAGTCCCCAAGACTTACAGCCAACATGCAGGGAAAGAGTTCGGGTCTTCTACTTGCTTAATACTTCCCAGCCAATCACCATGTCAGTAACGGAATTATGACCCACAATGGAAGCTTTACCAGTAGGGGAAAAAACAATGTTTTCAAAAATTCAACTTTATTTTACATGCCATGAAACAAATACTAAGAAAATGATCATATTCTGCTTGCTACTTTGAAGTGAATTTATCAGTATGTTTAAATAAGGTAAAGCAAGCAATCCTTCCCCAGCATAAAATATTGTGCATCAGTTTTCATTAATTTATACAATATCTATTTCTCAGTCAAACTGTGTACAATATTAAATCTCAGAATTTACTTTCTGTTTTTAAGGTTTGATAAAAATGAAGTAAGGGATGGGAATTACTATTACATAGTATTGGTTAATATTTTGTAAATCCATATAGCAGTGGACAAAATGCACATCTTTATGGAAAAACTTAAATGCTACCACATATTACATGAAAATTTCTGTAATGTTGAAATAGTGTGCTACAGAACTGTTTCTCTCTCTAAAAGAATTCTATGAGGCTCTCTATTAAGTGCAGTGTCCTTAATGTGCATTTCTGCTCTTCAGATCGACTCCATAAAAATTGTTGGTTTGCACATGTCTCATGTTACATACCAAATGTGTTCAGGGGAAGAAAATTTTAATGGCCAACCCTGCAAACTCAACCCAGTCTCTGAGAGTCAAGTTGGATTTTCTGATTCTCATGCATAATCAGCAATAACAATTTGTGGGCCAAATTCTGCCCTCAAAGGAAAAAATAAATCCTAGATCTCTAATATAAAACAAGAAATGTATGCTTGAAGAACAGTGGGAAAGAATTGTACAAAAATGTCAGCATTTAATACCTTTGAAGATGCTCTTTAAGAGTGTATCTGCACAGCTGCTAAGAGCATGCTTCGCAGCATGTATAGACAGATGTACACAAGTTCTATTCAAGTTAGCATGCCAAAAATAGCAATGCGGCCACTATGGCATAGTTGGTAGCTTAAGCTAGCTACAGGTGTCCATACTCAGGCTTAGACAGATTTAGGTGGCTAGCCCAAGCTGTCATGGCAGCAGCCACACTGCTGTTTTTAGTGCATCAGCTCAAAAAGAGCTATTGCCTGCCCATCCCCCTACCCTGGGAAGCACAATCCCAGCTGCTGAGTAGACAAACCCAAAGTGACACAATACTTGAATAATCAAATGTATTTTAATGTCTTACGCATGTTCTTCCCTTTTCTTACGTTATTTATTTTGAGCATACTTAATAGTGGAGATAGAAATAATGCAGAATAGTCAAACAAGAAAATAGAGAACTTTAGGTGATAATCTAAAAAGATAAAGTGGTTCCCAGGTTTTGAAATGTACACAATTACTATGATTGAGTGCCCAACATGGGTGGCGTGTAATGGAGGCTGATGGAGACTAAGCCTCCCCAAACCTCATGCTGGATGGGAGGGGCAGTTGCAGATTTGGGTATGGGGGGAGAGAAGAGATGGAGTGGAGGTGGAACTGGCTTGGAGCTCCAGCCGTGGCCAAGAGCTCAACCCACCCAGGGCCTTCCGGGGGGCTGAGAGCAGTGAGTGGGGGTGGGGCCTTGGCTGGAACAGGTGGGGCAGGGAGCTTCCTATCCTCCGCAAGGGAAAGCCTCACCAGCCACCCATGATATCCAATATCGAATGTGAATATGCACTCAAATAACCAGTTATGTAAGTAATGGATTATTTGTGCACACAGTTTTTGAGACTTTTGCATTTTTGAAAATTTAGGCCCCTGTATTATTTATAGATAGATACATAGATGCAATAAAATCCATGTGTATGTATGAGGTGGAATTTATTTAATGTATTTGTCTATTTAAACTTTGAGGAGTAAAAAGACCCTTGCATCAGTAGTACAATACCCTTCCACCAGCTGCCTGCTTTATGCTAAAAATTTGCCTGACTGGTATACCTGATAAAATCCACACACCTTATGAAAAAAACAACTACTAATATTGCCAGATGTGCATTTTGGAAGGCTTCCTAATGCAGATCTTAGAAGTTTCTTTGAGGTAATACTACTTTCTGCCCTGGAGCAGCAACTTTGACTTCTTCTGTTTTTCCCTTCAGTTGGGTATAAGCAGCTCACCTTGCATTCTCCAAATTACCTTGACATTTTGGCATGTGTCTTGTTCTTATGCAGCTATATACATGTAATGAAGTGAACAAAAATTCAAGAATAAAAAGTGTGCCATAGGCTTCTGACTCTGCTTTTAATCTTTTCAAGGATTTTGAACTGTGGGATGATGTAGGATTGAACATTCCAAAGCCTCCAGACTTGTTACAACTCTATCGTGACTTCGGAAACCATCAAGTAACTGCAAGAGATGTTGTAGATGTAGCAGTTGGTGTTGAAGAGGATGAGTTAGAAGTTACCACTCCTACATTAGGGAGCGTTCCTGTATTTGGAGTATCACAGTCAATAGAAGTAAGATTATAGTTAAGACACTTATGCAGGTTTGTTATGTACTGTCATAAGTGGAATTTGCTAAATTGTTTTCATTATTTTTATCTTGCATTTAGCAATGCTTAAGAGTGCAAAAATTAGAAGATGAAATTAATGCATTAAACAGTGAGAAATGGTCTTTGATGGAACAAATCCGAAGACTTGAGAGGTATGTATCTTTGATTTTGCAGCATTTTACATATAAATATATGTAAAATATTTAAAATAAAAATCCTCACTAATTGTTGATAGGGATTGTCTCTAGAACTGACAGAATCTTACCTTTAATATATGGAATTTTGTTAGAACCAATAGAATATTTCAAATTTTTAGAGCTTTTTAAGAGCTCCTGTTACATACAGGTTGAACCTCTCTAGTCCAGCACACTCTGGTCGGATAACATCCGTGGTCCAGCACAATTTTATTTTATTGTTTTTTATGCCTTATCTACTTATTGCCTTGTGCCAATACAGTAAAATTGTGTAACAACACTAACACTTTGTTATGAAGAGAGCCGGTAAGCCTTGGATAGGTGGCGTTGCGAATAAACGGAACAATGCTTGCCTCGGTGAGATTAAAAATAAAGAGACGTGCTCACAACAATATTAACCTCCCATGGTTCGGCAAATTCTCTGGTTCGGCACCGGTTAGGTCCCGAGGGTGCCAGACTAGAGAGGTTAAATTACTGCATAGGTTGATCTCCTGCATTTATCAATCAGAGAAAATTAAGATGACACTGTTAACTTAAATATAGATAGATCTAAGGAATCTTATTTAAATTAGGGATGTAAACGGCATTTTAAAAAATTAACTGTTTATATTATTACAATTGTATTCGTTAAATGTTTTACCGTTGACAAGTTCACAACATAGGCGTGTCGGGTGCTGCAGCACCCCCATGTTTTACACGAGGTCCTGGCTGCTGGCCCCGCACATTAGGCATTTAAACATTAACTGAAGACATTACCGCTAAGACTGATGCTTATTGGTTAACCAGTTAACATTTTACATCCTTAATTTAAATATGTTTAAACAGTGAAACTAAAATGAACTTAAATACTTTTTGCTGTTCACCGTTGAACTTTTTGTGTTTGCATTTCTCTCTGCGTGGAAAATGAAAATCTTGTTTCACTTCTGTCATCAATTTCTTTTGGTTCCTAAGTACTGCAATACTTGTGTTGCAAACACTGCTGAGGGGATGTTCATTTTAACAACTTTCTCCTTTTGAAATAAAAAAAACAAACTATTAGTCTTGCACCAGCTTTTATGTATCCCTTATGTTACACAATAAGATTTCTTCAGAGTATGTATCTATATATACAAAAAGTGATATAACCTCTCAGTCACTTTGTCAAAGTGTATAGTTACCATTTCAGGGCAGATGAAAGTATATTAAATATTGAGCTCTGAAAATTAGTTCAGAGCCAAAACATCTTAAATATTATACTCCATACAGACACGTGCTTCTTGACATTTTGTGTTTGTTGAATTCTTTGGGCTCAGCCCGAAACATACAAAGATCAGTCTTTCTACCCTTTTATCTTTAAGATCTTTCTGGCTACACCACTCCATTTTCCTTTTAAAAAAAAGGGTATACCTACGCTGAAAAAAAACCCAAAAAAACACTGTGGCAGTGAGTCTCAGAGGCCATGTCAGCTGACTCAGGCTTGTGACTAAAAATAGCAGTGTAGACATTCTCACTCAGGCTGGACCCCTGGCTCTGAGCTGCATCCCCCTCACCAGGGGGACGCATTTTCCCATCCCGAGCGGAAACATTTGCACTGGTATTTTTAGCCCTGTACCACAAGCCCAAGTCAATTGGTCTAGGCCAGGGGTAGGCAACCGATGGCACGGGTGCCGAAGACATCACACGAACTGATTTTTAGCGGCACTCACACTGCCCGGGCCCTGGCCACCGGTCCGGGGGGGCTCTGCATTTTATTTTAATTTTAAATGAAGCTTCTTAAACATTTTTAAAACCTTATTTACTTTACATACAACAATAGTTTAGTTATATATTATAGACTTATAGAAAGAGACCTTCTAAAAACATTAAAATGTGTTACCGGCACGCAAAACTTTAAATTAAAGTGAATAAATGAAGACTCGGCGCACCACTTCTGGAAGGTTGCCAACCCCTGGTCTAGGCTCTGAAACTTGGGTTGAGGGGTTTTTTTTCCTGCAGTAGATGTACTCTCTGAAAGGAGTGTCAGAGTGTTCACCGACACATCTCGTATGATATAAGATGAGACATTACTGAAGTTGTAAAAAAGAATTGACATAGCAGGGTGTTCATTTACACCACAATATTTTCATATTTTAGTTGCCTGATTCAGATCTTTTGAAAAGCTGCAATGTAACTTTTTTTTCTTTTAGTGAAATAGACTTCCTCAAGAATGAAAACTTTGCTGTTCCAGTGGTTTGTGACTTAGTCCACGTGCCTCTCTCAGTTCCAGAGGACAATGGACGTTACTTAGATATCAAGAGTTCAGACAATGACAGTAAACATGGAAAAACTGAGGAAATAAGCCTTTCCATATCAGCCGAAGCAGATTCAAAGACACCTAAAGATGATACACTAAATTCTCTCCCTAGCAAAGAGAGAGAGAAATTGCCCTCTTGTGCTCTATCAAATAAAGCTGCAATACACTTTGATAAACCTAATAGGTTAGTGATAAAAGTTTTAAACTGAAATGCCTTTTTTCACAGTAGGGAGATTTTTATTTTTATTTTCTAAAAGCGCAGTGCTACAGAGTTCTTAATTCTTTTCTACCTCTTGCTTTCTAATTTCTGGTCTTTATTCCCTTCATTTAAGTATAATAGATGGCTTTACAAATTTCTGTAAATTCTTTTGTATTTTGGGGAGGGTGTGTTCATTGAGTACATTTGTTAAAGATGTTAAATTACACATTTTCAATTTTAAAATTAAATGTTAAGAATATATTTTTTTAACTTCTGTCCACTCCTAAGTTTGGAATTGTAGGGAGAAAACACTGGTATCAAAACAGTGAATGAGGGAAAGGGGATGTTACTATTTCTTTCGTATGTTCCATCTCTTTATAAAATCTATTCTGTTCTTCCTCCAGGGAGATTGAGGAGTTTTGTATTTAGGCATTGTTTAGACACATGCGTACCAATATAACTAAAGATGTTGACTATATAATTACAATTTTAAATATCAGAAATCTGTGCATTTTACTGTCCTGTCCTTTTAGGAAGGCTGTCCCTAGAAGTCCAGTGACATTCAGCTGTTGGAGATTTGAGACTTGGGTCTTGTCATCACTAGAAACGTATTAAAATGCAGCCTTAAAGCACTGTTAACTTATGTGAGATTAAATAAGACTTTGCAGTCAGCATATACACACATGTTGTGTCAGCTGGTAATGGGTAAATCCTTGTTCCAGTACGGTTTATTCATGACCATCTGATATTAAATTAGGCTATTGATTATAATATGCATCACAGAAACTTGATGGAACAATGATAATCAATAAGACACTGTAATAGCGGGGTACAAAATATATATGAATGACAGAGTAGGTCGTGCTGGTCGGAGACTGGCACTATATGTGAAAGAAAGCATAGCATCAAGTACATCACTACCTCAATATAACGCCACCCGATATAACATGAATTTGGATATAACGCGGTAAAGCAGTGCTCCGGGAAGCGGGGGAAGGGGCTGTGCACTCGGGTGGATCAAAGCAAGTTCAATATAACATGGTTTCACCTATAACGCAGTAAGATATTTTTGGCTCCCGAGGACAGTGTTATATCGAGGTAGAGGTGTATTGTAAAAATCTTAAATTTGTTAAACTGTATTGTAGAATTTCTATGGATAGAAATTCCGTGCTTGAATAAGAACATAGCAGCACAAATATACTACTGACCACTTGACCAGAATGGAGATGGTGATTATGAAATGCTCAGGAACATTAGAGCAGCTACCAAAACAGAGAATTCAGCAGTAATGGGGGATTTCAACTGTCCCCATATTGACTGGGTACATTGCCTCAGGATGGGATGCAGAGATAAATTTTCTAGCCACTAGATAACATTTCTAATGACTGCTTATTGAAACAGCTAGTCCTGGAACCCAGAAGGAGAAAGGAAATCCTTGATTTTTAATCCTAGATGAAACACAGGATCTGGTCCAAGAAGTGAATATAGCCAAACTGCTCAGTAATAGCGAACATAATGTGATTAAATTTAACGTTTTTTGTAGGGGGTGAAATGTCAAAGAAACCCACCACAGTAGTATTTAACTTCCAAAAGGGGAACTACACAAAAATGAGGAGGCTAGTTAAATGGAAATTTAAAAGGAACAATCAAGAGTGAAATGCTTGCCAACTGCATGGAAACTTGCTGTATGCGTACCCCAAATCCAAAAAAAGAAAGAAAAAAAAAAACAAGTTAGAGAACCAGAAAAATGCCCTGATGGGTAAACAGAGTAAAAGAAGCTGTTTGAGGCCAGAAGGCATCCTTTAAAAATTGAAAGTCAGATTCTAGTGAGGAAAATTGAAAGGAGCATAAACTCTGGCAAGTAGAGTGTAAAAGTATAATTAGGCAGGCCAAAAAAGAATTAGAAGAGCAACTAGCAAAAGATGCATAAACTAACAACAAAAATTGTAAGTATGTCAGAACCAGGAAACCTGCCATATAGTCAGTTTGGCAAAGCAAGATCATTGCAGAAAAGCTAAATGAATTCTTTGCATTGGTCTTCACTGCAGAGGATGTGGGCGAAATTGCTACACCTGAGTCATTCTTTTTAGCTGACATCTAAGGAACTGTGCCAGATTGAGGTGTTGTAAAGAAGGTTTTGGAACAAACTGATAATTTTTTAAATAGTAGTAAGTCACCGGGACCAGATGGTATTCGCCCAAGAGTTCTGAAGGAACTCAGATACAAAATTGCAGAACTATTAATTGTGATAGTAACCTGTCTCTTAAATCAGCTTCTGTGCCCGATGACTGGAAGATGGCTAGTGGAAAGCCAATTTTTTAAAAGTCTCCAAAGTCAACTTTTCTGAGCTATAGTCCTAGTTTCTTTGACCAAGATCTTACTTTTTCTGAGATAACTATGAAATTTATCCGTATCACACTGATATTTTTGAGCATTGTAATAGTTGGGAGAAAGAAACATACGACCAATAAGAATATTGTAGACCAAAAAAGCTTAGTAAAGGAGTTAATATAACTTCTAAGTTATGGTTCTCATACAAAAACAGCTCTGAGTAAGATTGCCTTATGAGTTATTTCAGTTCTTCCTCCTTTCTACATGGACCAGTATCCATCCTACTTGCTTTTATTATTTTTCTGAGCTTTCCAGCTATTCTAGTAGTAACTGATGCAGAAATGTTGTAGGTGTGTTTATATTAATGGAATTAGTTTCCATCTAAAGTTTATTCCTTTCAGTTATGTACTTCACAATATAACAGATATAGGAGCTCTCTTACTTGTAGTAGTTAATACCTTTTTTAAAGTTAGTTTAAGTGTACCACTTGATTCTGTATTTTATCAAGCTGGTCAAAATTTTCCAGACAAAATATTTTCATACTGAAAAATGCTGAAATCATTTTTTTCAAGGGAAAATGCTGTCCGTTATATCTGTCTATTTAATGGAAAATTTCAACACTGAAATTTTCATTTGAAAAACAACACTTTTGGAATTCTGCTTTTGTTCTCTGTTTTTTTCCTCTTGCCACAGAATGCAGTAGAAATTTTCTAGGATTTTTGCTTTTTTTCTGAGTGAGTATAAGCTGTTGATAAGTTACTGGCAGTAGGAAAAATTAATCTGTAGTTTTCCCACTCTAACTTTTCAAAAGTTGTCAACATTCTGAAAAGTCGGAGTGAAGACAGGAGAAAAATGAAAATGTAGGTGAGGACTCTGGACATTGTCTTATTGCAGCTTGCCAAAAATGAAAGCAAAAAGGTCAGGACTCACTTTTTTTAAACACTTCACTTTTTCTTGAAAAAAAACCAAATTCATTGTGAATCTGGTAAACTGGAAATAACTTCCTTCTTTTTTTTTTTCTTTTTTTTTTTTTTTTGAAAAATGGCTGCTTCATATTTTGACTAGCCTCTAATATTTTTCTTGAATATCAGTGTATTCCTTCTTCAAAATATAAGACTAAAAATTACTATAAAGTTCTAATAAGAATAATCTTAACTTGCAGAAATTAAAATGCCTTTAAATGCTAGGTTTTAGATACAAACATTCATTATTTTAAATAACATTTTTAATGTGGAGTTGAACTCATAATACACTTTTCCATTGGATGCACATAACTTAAACGGGAAGGCATGTTTTTCTTTCTAGGGAACAAAAGTAAATCACTAGCAATGGTAAGGTTAACAAATTTAACTTTAAAGCTAGAAACTAGAATACCTGCTCCTGCTTTAGAAGAACTTTAGCTTCCTTGGTCTGTCATTTTTCAATCTGAATAAATACAGATGGATAGGGATGGTTTGTAGTCCTAATTTAGGCCCTGGTTCTGAGGAACTTTAGTCAGGCAGAGCCTTGAAACCACTGAGTCCTACTGACTTCAGTGGTCTGCCTGCGCCGAGCCTATTACAGGAACAGGGCCTAAAATCAAACTTGATTTTGCACTCAACAGAATAATTTATACTTAAAGGTAATATGTAATCCTCTCTTGGCAAAAGCAGAATGGACAATTTAAAATAAAGTTGGCATTGCAATTTCAGCTGAACATCAGTCTTTTAAAGGTGTTAAAAATATCTTATGGAATTAGATTTAAAAGAGCAGTTTTATAGATGTTGAGTTTAAACAATTAGTAGTTATCCAGAGTATTAACCCTAAAAGTTAAATATAGGTTTGCCAAAAGCTAGGATAAGTTGAAAACATGCTAGCTTCAAATCCTGTCAGGGCCGCCCAGAAGGGGGGGGCAAGAGGGGCAATTTGCCCCGGGCCCAGCAGGGGCCCCCAGCAGGGGCCCCCACGAGAGTTTTTCGGGGGCCCTGGAGCGGGGGCCCTCACTCGCTCCGGGGGGCCCGGAAAACTCTTGCAGGGCCGAGCGCAGGAGCTTCTTCGCTCCTGGTCTTCGCCTGCGGGGGGGTCCTTCCACTCCGGGGCGGAAGGACCCCCCAGCTGGCGAATTACCGCCGAAGCGGGACCCGCCGCTGAAGTTCAGCTTGGTCTTCGGCGGTAATTCGCCCTTCCGTTCCGGGACCCGCTGCCGAAGTGCCCCGAAGACCTGCGGCGGGGCCCCCTGCCGCCAAATTACCGCCGAAGACCGGGCTGCACTTCGGTGGCGGGTCCTGCTTCGGTGGTAATTCGGCGGCGGGGCGGGGGGCCCCGCCGCGGGTCTTTGGGACACTTCGGCGGCGGGTCCCGGAACGGAAGGGGCCCCCCGCTGCCGAAGATCCCAGGCCCCTGGAATTCTCTGGGCGGCCTTGAATCCTGTTACTTAGTAACTTATCTTTACATAGGTGAAATTAAAGGAATAGTGCCTACTGTTAAAGCAATAGTTGTATTGTTTACAATAGGTTGCTATTCAGTATTCTGAGAATTCCATCATACAGTAGTGGCTGGATCTGTTCTAACAATTAGTCTAAATTAGTTTGAAAGCTACTCGTCCTAACTAAGCAATTGTCAGATTGGAAGAATTAGATACTATTCTCCTGATTGTTCTTTCACTGCCAGTGTATGGAAATTGCTAACTGTATTGATTTTGGAAGGAATTTCAGTTGCTGATTTAAAAAAAAAAATCCTTGTTGAAGTCCACTACCCCTAGTTGGGAGGGAAAGCTGAGACAAAATTAAGATAGTGAGACTTTTAAATACTGAACAAATCCAGTTCCACAATCACAAAATCAGTCAAGTGCTGAATGTATGTGTAGCAAATATCTTTATATTGAACTGGCAATAGTGCAGCAGTAAAATATATTAAGAGGGTAGACTCAAGGAAAAGATACGTCCCTAGCTATAGATATACCCAGCCTACTTCTAGACTTTCGCAAGTTAGATGGGGCTGCTTATAACACGTGGCTTGTAATGATAGGGTTGTCTAGCTGGCTGGAAGTGATTATATGAAAATATACAAATTGAACTCTTTCAAAGCCATGTTAAAACTACATGGATAAAATCCTAAAATTCCCTTATGACAACAGTAACTGTTTGTGCATGTCTTGCCCAGATGGGGAGACGAAGAGAGCCTACTTTGGATCATTGCCATTGACATAAAACAATTTTGAACCTGGAGAGTAGTTGGAGAAATGCCTTGTATAACAGATTGCAGTAGAG
Organism: Mauremys mutica; assembly: GCF_020497125.1. Classification (NCBI taxonomy): domain Eukaryota; kingdom Metazoa; phylum Chordata; order Testudines; family Geoemydidae; genus Mauremys; species Mauremys mutica. The sequence goes on along the minus strand of NC_059073.1, from coordinate 124,965,322 downwards.
AGCTGGACGTGGTTTGAGTTGAATGCATCACCAGTATTTACCTGATGACTCTTTAAGTGTTCAATAGTTTTGAATTAAACCTCAAAAGTCCAGGATACTTGCATTCTTTATATGATCCCGTTAAGCTTGCCCTTGCCAGTAAGTAAGCTACTTTCTGTATTTGTTCTGTTAGTTATATATTTACTTTTTGTTCTTGTTTGCAATACCTTCTTAGAATTTAAAATAAATCTTGAATACTTGTGTTTATCAGCCTTCAGAAGGTTTTCCGTCTCCTTGTATGTGTGAGGACAGAACCAAGCCTATCAGTCAAAGCCTTCAAGGATTTTACCAGATTTGATAAAACAGATTCTAGAATCTAAATGTAGTCCACCAATTGTAGTAGAATATATCTTGTTTGCCAAGAGCTTGCATTCTAAGTGCTGTTAATCATGCCATTAGGAAATTTAGTGACAACTTGTCATAAATACTTCTGAATCTCTGGGAAACAGTGATAGACTTTTCATCTTAATTTAAATTTTAAAAAATGTTAAGGGGATCTGAATCTTGACACTTGCAGAAATGTCTAAAACAGCCTAGCTAGGATATGACCCTTGAAGAAAATATTAACCAACTTTGAGCAGCTAGGCATTAAAATCTCAAATCTCGGTACCTTAAAGTATCTTTGCTTTCACAGAATAAGGACAAACAAGTAGTTTAGTTAAATCAAGGTCATCACACAGTTTAACACTTCCTGCCTCCTAGATTTTTTTACTAAATCTTTTTCATATTTCCTCCCCTTACATAAAACGTATCCTTTTTTGAAATGTAATTGACAATGTGTTATGGTTATCTAAATATGTTATATATTCTGTGGTGCTGTAAACCAAGGATGGTTGTCAATCCTTACATTTTATCAGGTATTCTGATGGACAGTGTAATTAAACAATCTGTGGAATACTTAACAGGTTGTTAAAAATGATGTAGGCAATCCAAGGACACCTCCAGTGTCCCTAGACTTCAGGAAAATAAATACTCACATTCCAGATCAGGAAATATCAAAGAAGATAAATCAGTGGGAACACGTTATAATTACAAAGCTCTACTTTTTGGTTTAGTGGTTTCTCAAAAGGTGTTCATATGTCTTCATAATTCTCACGGCAGTCCTAATGGATGGTAATAGCTATTTGCCATTTTCTTGATGATACTCTGATCAGAGAAAGTTCAGAAGAGCAAGTCAAGTCTAAGAAGTCCTCTTATTATTTTTTAGTTTAATAGATTCATAATTCCAAACAATGCTAAAAAGGGTCAGTGATACGGCATCAGTTTTATTCACTCATTGGCCAAGAAGGCCGTGGCTCTAGATGTAGCTCTTTTATCAACCTCATTCTCCCACTTGTCTACTGAGAAACTTCCTGACCAAAAGCTTAAGCGTGCATCCTGTTCCCATACGATGACCCCTAGGACTGACTAAAACTAAAAAATTATTGGAAAAAAGACTGAAAGCTCTTCTAGTTTCAAGGAAAATTGTATTAAAGAAACCTATGCCATAATATGTATTATATTGAAATATCTGTGCAAGATAAAGCTCATTATAAGATTTTACAGATCCTGGCATTTCTTCAGGATAGTCTCTCTTAAGCAAACTCAAAGTAAAGCTTCAGCTTGATCTAGAGTGATAGGAGTAAGTGGGGCAGGTTTTCTTTTGTCAGCCCTATAGCATAAAATCTTGTAAAGCAGTTTCTCTAAACCCACATCCAGTCCCTATGCCTATGCTAAATCCTAAACTGAGTACAGCAAACCAAATATACGTAGACATTCTCAGTTTAATTACAGAAGAATTTCTAAATTTGGTAAGTTATCCACCAAACAGTTACAGTTTTCATAAGAAAAGGCAATCCCCTGAACCAATAAATTAATACCAAAAAAAATGGGATGGAAGATGTAATTCGAGACATGGCTCAAACTGAATGTAGGGGCAAGCACTTAGAATAGATTAGGAACTAGAAAAAATAAGACCTTATTTCTGTTCTATTCTATCCAGCTGAAAAGTGCTTGGTTAGGCATCAGCTAGTTTGCCGAAATGCTAAATCTCGGAATAATGCAAAACAAGATGAAGTTCAGCTGTAAGGCACCAGTACACTCTGCCAGATAACCACTAGACCCCAAGAGGTTATAGGCTTCCTACAAAGAAACCTTGATGGCAACAACTTAATCCTGTGTTTATACTTCTCTGATGTACAAGTTACACCTGCAGTACATTTGGCTGAAAACAGGAGCACACTTTAGTGTCCCGCTTATCCTCAGCCTTATAGTACAGAAATGTGTCTAAATTAGAGGTGCTTTTCCTTCCAGTATAATCACATATTGTTGCCTTCAGGATTATTGGACAAATATGTGCTTAAATAAATGTGTTTACCAGATTTCTGTTCTCTGAAATGAATTGATATCCATCATTTTTAAGTTTTTACCCAGGATGGGGTATTTCTTTTGTTGATAATTTGTGGTGTATCATATCTTCATGCTGTAGGCGAAAATATTGTTCATCTTAAGTTCTTTCCTTTAAAAGTTGCTTTTAGTACAGGATTAGTAGGAAATGTACAACCTTGGAAATTCTTTCTGGCTGCATTTTCCAGATTATTGGAGTTTAGTGCTGAGGGTTGTAATTGACTTCTCTAGTGTTGGCATCATTCGTACGATAAGTTGGAAAATGTCTCTGAGGCTTGTTAGATAGGAATATGCACAAGAAAATAAATTGAGGCAGAAATAGTACTTTTCCCTTGTCATTTGGCAGTTTGCAAAGATTATATTTTTTTTGTATTGCTGCTGGAGTTAACATAGCTTCATTTTCCTCACTCTTTTAATCGTATTTTTGTCTGTACAACAGTCATCATTCTCTAGCTTCAAGTATGTGAGCCCTGTGGTGGTAACTTGTGAATTAGAAAAATTACATTTTTAATCCAATCCAAAATGGCAGTTAATTTAAACAAAAACTAGGGGTTTGCTGGTTTTAAAATCTAGCTCAAATATGACTTTAAAGAAGTTGAAGTTGCCCATATGCAACACAGAAAACATGCTTTTCAGATGTCACAATATATATGACTAAAACTGAATGAATAACTAGGATTCCATCAGTGTCAACTCTGATCTATTCTTTTCTTTTCTCCTGACAAAATTATATCAGGACGTTGTCACCAGCTTTCCATCAAGCACTACTATCTTTCTGTCGGATGTCAGCAGAGTCTCGTTTGGGATCAGAGGTATATTTTCCTTATCGTAAACAGAATACCCTTTTTAATCTTCTCACTGTCTGACTTCCATTAACCAACCAGTAGCTATAGCTTTTAAGAAGACTTCATATACATATATATTTCATAATAACCCTGTACACAAGTATTAGGAACAAAGCGTATGATTTGGTGAGATTTAAATGATAGATTCTAATTTTGGGTGTATTTATGCTCAATCATTAGTGATTATCACTAGTTCTTGGGAAGTTTAGTCTCTGCTGAAAAATGCTTTAATAAATGAAAAAGGTTGCATTTCAGTTGCTGAGTCTCATAAAAAATTGGATTTCTAGGTGTCTCGGATTGCAGATAGTGAAAAAAGTGTCATGTTAATGCTGGGACGTTGCCTGCCACACATTGTTCCTAATGTGCTGCTTGCAAAACGAGAGGTGAGGAATCCAAAAATGTTTTCTATTTATTATTTTCACCTTGTTGCCATTTTGTTCATTTTGAAGTTGTAGTGTTTTTATTTTTTTTAAAGTCTGTTACTTGCAATCATATTCTTACTTTTGTGCATGCATCTCTGCTCCTAGAGAATGGTTTTACACCTCTGTCAGGTGAGTTCAGTAAAACTGCATGGTGTATTGTAATATTTCCTTCTATGCTTAAGACACCCATTAGCATTCTGCAAGACTTAACTGTTACTGTAGGTCCATCTGTTTTCACTAACTTTGATGTTTTATATTAGATAGGCCTATTATTAATGAGTATTCTTTTTAAAGCAGTTGGGATTCAAATCTACTGATATTACAATATGGGATTACTTTATCTCAAAAGATAGCAAGGATTAACTCAAGTTCATTTGGAATGTTAAATACTTTTAGTATAAACATTTCAATTTATTATTCAATGATTTAACTTTATGTGGAAGAAATTACTGTTCAGTCTTCTTCAATATTAAACTAATTTTCCATACATTGTTTAAATCTGTAATAATAATTTAAAATTGAATGAAGATGTGCTATTAATCTTGACTATAAATAGACTTAGGGTTCTACATAATCACGGATATTGTGGCAAACTCAAATAGAGTAAAGGAAGATAGACAACCCTGATGTGGATGTTTGCATTATGACTTCATTGTAAATGTTACACATAATCACAACTACAAAAAAGTCAAGCAATAGACAGTCAGTTTGATTTTTAATACTTGCAAGTAAGGTTTGGTCTTTTTAAAAATAATATATGAGGGAGAATGTTCACTATTCTAATAATGACATTCAGTTTTAGTCTTTATCTATGGGACCTACAGTATGGTAGGTTTATAGTAATGCATTTGGCTTAAACCCATAAAAGGCTTTATTGAAAAATCTTTAAATCAAGAAATTTGTACTGATCCTTGAGCGACATACGTTTCTGTAAATTGAGTAGTTTTCTGTGGTTGATTATAGTGCAATACCAAGATGCATGGCATCTGAAAGTTTCAGAAAAATTATCCCAGGAAAGTCTTTTTATTGAATGTTCTGTATAATGATGCTTCTGTTAAAACACCATTGCAAAATAATTCTGTGGAATGTGCCAGGATCAGTGCTTAATTTCTGATATTTGCAGTTCTGCTTGGCAAGTACTCCAGCTTCTTTTCGCAGCTTGTAGCATAAGCAGTGTAATATGTTAATATTTTTCTGACCAGTTTAGCCTATTTCCTACCTACTTTATTCTTGCGAAATCTAAAGGAATAAATGATTAAATATATTCTTGCATTAAAAAAATCACTTCAGAATGCTTCTTTTCAATATGGTTGAAGACTTTACAAGAAAACTGTAACTGTATTGCATGGAGAGTTTATGCTGTATATTTCATTAAAACTTTTGCTGTAATGGGTATTAAGACAATAGTTTCTTCAGTGCAGCATTCTCTGAGGTAGGATCCTGGAATCAAAAGGAAAGATTAATATAGTTTAACATTAGTAGTTTTATGAATATTAATATTATAGTAGTGGCCAGAGGCCCTAAATGGAATCAGGATCCTGTTGTGCTACACACTGTGCAAGCAAAGATAGATATTGCCCCTGTTCAAAAAAAGTTGACCATTTTAAGATTTATGAATAAAATTTATGAATGTTTGGCAATGAGTTTTTTATAACCAAAACCATGTTTAAAATATACAATAATATTAATGTTGGCATTTTTAGTGTCTTATGCTTCCTAGTATCTACTGAAGGCCCAAAATATCAAATTGAAAATTAGTACTTTATTCTGTTATGCAAAAACTGAGTTCTTGTTCGCTAATTTGGCGATCTTTATGTACGCATTCAAATTTAGCAAAACTTGAAGTCATTTCAAGGCTACCCAAGCAGCCCACTTAAATCTTTGTAGTAACATGAGGTCTTGATTTTATTCCCTCAGCTTGGCTTAGAAGAGCCTCAGGGTAGTAGCAGTTGCTTTCTGGACAATCACTTAGCAGTGACCTAGTGGTTAAGATATGAAGTAATATTGATAGTTTCAGAAAATTATCTGTGCTGCTTTGGTTGCTGTGATTTAGGCTCTTGTGGCAAGGAAGATGAAGAGGAAAGGGAAAATTAAGGGAGTCTCAAGCATTCTGAGTTGGTAGCTGACATCAACCAAATTTATATCTTAAATAGTTTTTTTTTTTTTAAATGAGTTCAACTAGATAATAAAAACAGAAGTTTAAAAACCTGATAAAATACTTGAACGCCATTCAAATGCATGAAACTTTCATGTATGTAAATTGCTATTCATATTTTATTTCTATTGAGGATTTCCAGATAAATTTCAAATACAGGTAATTGCTTGAAAATACCCTAGTCTTGCATTGCACTCAGACACAAAGTATTGTTAGCCAGATGCTGATTGCGCTGAAATGTAATGTTTAGGATGTCAAGATTTCATTCTGCAAGGACCTCTGAGCAGGTATAGGGCCTGCCACATGGCATTCCTTGCAGGAGCTGGGCCTGAAATAATCTATGTTTGGAGATATTTCTTGGATTGGCTTTATTCATTTTAATTAAGCATTTAAGCTGGTTAGCAGCTGTTCAACTGCATTGATATTTGGCTAGCAATAATACCACAAAATGAGATTTCTTTGACTAAATCATAGCCAGGGAACAGCGATATCTCTTTAAACACTTAAGTAAGAAAGTACTTAATGCAGATTTAGTCAAAACTAAAATTTTTCTCACCCTTTACAAGACATAAATATAAATAGTTCCCTGCGTAGAACTGTGACACTGATCCTGACATTGTTGTGTGTATGCTCTCCCGTTGACTGCAGTGGGAGTTCTCTGCACAGAGTGCAGACAGGAGAAAGCCCTTTGGCTGTAGCATCAGGATCTTACTGCTCTTCTTTTTAATTAAAAATGAATAAGGTGTACTTAAACCTTCATACCTTTAAATTAGCATACTGAATTGTTTTAGTAACTGTAGGTTAACTTCAAAGATTTTGGTGGTCTGTAAGTCTGTATACATACAATTTTTACAGACTTGAGGGAGAGGGATACAGCTCATTCCCTTTCAAAGAAAACAGAAGACTCATCACTGACTTATTTTTACCCTTATCTCTTAAAAACAAACATTTTTAATTCAAATTACCAAATAACTGTGCCCAACTTTTTTTAAATCATTCTCTTCAAACAAGGTTCCATGTAACCTACAGAGGGCAGCAAAAACAGCTATACAGATACTGCAGTCGATCTATTGAATCTTTTTCTTACAGCATGTTGCTGTCTTGTGTGAAGTTGATTTCTGCAGAATGCAACTCTGGTGTTGCTAATTATTTTCTCTTTATGGAAAGGGGGAGGAAATGCAATGCTGAGATCTTGCACAACAACCAATGTAGAAGGGGTGCCAATCTTGACAATCTGGGAAAAGAACGTAAAATATGCTGTATATTTAAAAATATATTTGCATGAAGATGTAGAAGCTACTATTTACAGTTGTGTTGAGACACTTTTTCATTCTCAGCCTTTTTAGGCACTTAATTCCGAAAGCAAAAATCATATGGGCTGAAATCTTGTTGATATCTTTTCAACTAATCTGTCTGTCTTGGAAGTCTGATTTAAAATATTGGCGTTTGTTTTAAAACTTTCAAAATGTCATATAAAAATCTAAGCATCTAAATAAGTGGCCCCTCAGAGGTGACAACTCTACGGGAGCGGCCAGGGAGCCGCCGCCGAGACACCCTCTTAGCTGCCCTCGGGGGACCGCTGTGCAGAGCCCCGCAGGGTGCCCGGCGCTGGACACGAGCCCTAGGGTCTTGCATGGCAGCAGCAGCCAGACATAACCCAGCATGAGTGCTGCCCATGCAGGAGATCCCTCCCCCGGATACAGGCAGCCCTGTGATACTGGCAGCCGTGATGGAGGGGTGAGGTTACAGTGACAATCTGGCTACTTATTTTGATTCATAAATATATCTGTGGGTGCCTAACTTTGGGTTCCCAAATCTGAAATTAAAATTTTGGAGTAGTTTAAATAACAGAAACTAGTCAAGTTTGCATCAAATGTTTTTAAGCATGTGCCCAGGTGCAGAGTTAATAATATGTATCTGGAAATACATGTATTGATATTTATGTAATGTATTTGTGTTTGTTTCAGTATAGCACAGGGTTGTCAAACTCCCAGCCTGTAGACTGGTTCTTCTCTGCTTAATGTGCTTGCCTCCCCCATCCTCTAATATCACCCTGTAAATATAAGCAAATATTTCTGTCTAACACAGTTATAGCTTTGAGAGGCATGAAGCATCTCAGTTCATTTCAATGTCATGTTAACTCTGAAACTTGTTCCCTTAATGGGTTATATTTTCAAATGTATATATTCATAAATAAATCTGAGCAAAGTTGAATTTTGCTCGCTTAGTTATCACAGCTGTATGCATAAACACACAAAGGATGTAAATAAGTGATCATATCAGTTTTTCCCCCACTGACTCTTTAACTTATGTGCAAACCTCCTAGTGACATCCATGACAGACTTCATGTGGATTAATAGATCGTGTTACCAGCCCGTGAGCCATAATTAGGAATGTAATTTGGTCTTCTCAGTAAAATGAATGTGACATACTTCTCCTCATGTTGAATGCGTGATTAAATTGTGGCATTCTTCGAAAAACTATCACGAAGGTTAGAGATACAAATATATGTGAAACACTAGCATGAGGATATCAGTCGTGTTGTATACACTGCAATTATTTCAGATATTACAATCAAGCAGGTTTTATTTCCTTTACCCCTTTTTTAATGGAGTTTCAGCAAAAAAATTGCATACAACATCATTTGAGAATGTAAACATACATGAGTAGAAAAATTTAAAAAATATGGTTCCCATCCTATCCAGAGGTAAAAACACTGAAGACAAGGCACGTTAGTTTTACCATGAGGTAAACTAGGCAAGGTCAATCACTAGTGGGACTATAGCATTGACCTCACCTAGTTTTACTTTGTGATAAAACTAATGTGCTTTGTCTTCACTGTGTTTTTACTTTGAAATAGCTCATGCACATGAGTTATCCTCTGGTTTAAAAAACAAAACAAAACACCTTTTCTTAGCATTGAAGACCAGGCCTCTGACGTGTGATGTTACATTTGCAGTCGCATTCATTATGTCACAGGTGTTGGGAGTTGGGCAGTGACAGTGTGCTCAGCAATCTAAAGGGAGAAGTGTCTCGCTTCTGAAAACCACCTCTTTTGGTAGTGTTGACTGGCATCAATAAAAGTTTAATCCAGTCCTCTTTAGCTAGAGAGGGTGCAAAAAGGAGGGACTTATCAGGGCTGAACAGGGGAATTGAGGACCCCAAGTATAGAGCAGATGAAGAAAGTAGGAAAAATCTTTGAAAATCACAATCTTCTCGCATTTTATCATTTCAGCACAAGTCGTATTCCTTCCTGAGGAAGGCAAAAGATTATTTTTAATAACACTGGAAGTCCCTCTCCTTGACTGCTAGGCACTATATAGTCTCCATAGTGCTAAACAACTTTCTCTAACGTTTTTTGTTGAAATTAGTAGCCTGGAAACTTGGCTTTGTGTGTTTCCTGCTTGGAAAATTTAACATTTTCTAAAACATTTCTGTGCCATTGTTGCAAATCAAAAATCTTAGATGCTTATGGTCTTTACTGAATAAATATTCATCCAAAACATAAGAGCTAGTAATAGAAAGAAGTTTCTGCCTGTGGGATAACCACTCCTGTACCACTTTTTTCTCTTCTCTTTTCTAATTGACTGGAGAAGGATCAGCCATTATTCAAGACTTTGAGAGACTTCACTTGTCCTGTGCTATCCACATGCAGCAACTATAACTCCTCACATCCCCCACAGGAAATCACCTCTTACCTCCACTTGTACTCTCCCACTCGTCTCCCTTCCATTAATTATATGGGAAAACACAATAGGACACCACTACTCAAGAAGATTTCTCACTGTTTCTCCACTCCCCTTAATAGAAGGAAGTATAGAAGCACTGATGCAACGATGCAGAGAACGCTCGATTCTCCCATAGTATGCACGAAAGAATGTGACCAATGGACAAGGAAACACAACTAATTCCATCTGCTATAATAACCAGCTTTCTGCAAGGTAAAGAATTAGCCTTGTATCTGCCCCATGTCAATGGTTTTAGGTTCATCATCAGTCTTACATACAAGAGTAAGATAATATCTAGGTGTGTATTAATGGCCTGTCATACCCATTCAATTTATAAATGATCATTTTAATCAAATTTTTCAGTTAGTTTCCAAAAAAATAAAAATAAAAAATATTTTTTTAAAGAAGCTGTAGAAAGAGATTTTTCTCCGGGCACTTAGATCAGCCGAAAGAGTAGAAACTCCACAGATCTTCATTTCTCCAATAGACCATCATAATAGTAAAAGATCCAGCATGCAAAAAACCCTATTCCTCCATTCTCAATAGTTTTTTTAAATAAAACTAAATATTCTTTTACACAGGTCAAGGAAAGCTGAAGAATTAATGGGCAGCAAGTATCAAGATAACATTGGCATATGGCAGAATGCAGGAAAATATTTTTTTAATACCTATTGTAGGGAAATTGTATCCTACATACTACAAAATCTGATCCAATGTTATTGTCCTGAAGAGATTCCAAATTGCTATATAGTTTATTAATACAAACTACCATTTTTTTGAAGAAGGGGGAATAAGACAGCCATCATGGTAAAATCTGTTTTTTGTAATACCATTTTAGAATCCACTGCATCAAGATAGGAAATCAGATGCTTTATTTTTCCTATATGCAGTACAAAACAAAAATATACAACAAACTCTTTAAAAAAATCAGAATTTTAAATGGGGGAAAATCCCAGAGTCTTTAGTATATAAAATAAAATCTAGCATTCAGAGTTCTAGAAGGGAATGAATTGTCAAAGGAAAAAAGTTACAATGGGTATAGCACAAAAGCTAATTAAATAAAAGGTAACTTTAACAAAGTGCACATATTTCTGTCTTGGGCTGTAAAAAGTACCTGTTCACGTCATTATCTGACACATGTAGTAAAGGAAATAGCAAACTGGCCAAACCTGCTCGTTATCTACCCCCACTCTCCTTTGGATTTTGCAAGAGTAGACGAGACACTCCCATGTCCCCTCCAGACTGTATGAATAAGAACCTGTTTTACTTATAGTTCCCCAAGCTGTACCTCATTTGGGATAAATTTTACCTGCAGTACCTCAGTGATGTGTATTTAATGTATATATGTGTCTCGTTGAAATCTTCAGGTGAAAAGCTGCATAAGTGCAAAACATTTTTATTAAATCTGCCTCACAAATCAAACTGCAAAGATAGCTCTGCCATTGTCAGGAATTGGCCAATTTGTACAATTTTTAAAAGTAAAATCTACTATCAATAGAGAATTGAAAAATCAAGAAAAGTGAGCTTGTATCGTTGCAATCTTATCCTTCCCATCATAGCTCTAGTCCATCAGTGTCATTTTCTGAATTAGGAAAAGCTCCCATTCAAAAAGTCTGAATCAAGCAGAAACTCAAGTCTCAATGCAAAGTTACTAGAGCAGCAGTATCTTCTGATTTCTGTGCTTTATTCTTGCTTGCTCTTCATTGCTTGTTAATCTAAAAATTGCTGAATGAGCACACCAAAGGGGAAAAATGAATTACTTGCATGTTGCGAGCCCTTTTCATTTCTTAATATTATCTCAGCAGACACTTCTTTCTCAATCTACCCTGCCATGAAGTTTCTCTCCCTAACCTTCATTTTGAATTAGGTAGCTGTTGTGCTGTTTCCAAGTGGAGGCATAAGATGACTGAGGTCAAGGAAAGGGATTTCCAGTCCATATTTTTAAAAACTGTTTCCTCTGAGAATGAAAATCATCAGATTTTGAGGAAAGGAAAGAGGTTCCTACAACTGTGAACAGCCTTTTGTTTTCTTTTCATTTAAGGTTTTTCACAGTGTGTTTTTTAAACAGAAGTTTGTTTCTATGGGAATTTTATTGCTCTGGGAAGAGAATTCAATTTCAAATTTTTCCTTTTTATTGAAAAATCCCTTTTAAAAAAGCATACTGTACTTCATATAAATACCATAAGGACATATCTGTGCAAATTCTTGCACCCACATATTGCTTCGACATTTTGATTCAAATGTACATACAAAATTGTGTGGGTGGCTAATGTGAATGGGACACTCTTTTTCTCTTTAACTCCATGTTGACGCAATTAGCCTCTCAGAATGAGCTTTGTGTAAGCTTTAAAACTTTTTAACCAACTTATTTTGTTCAATTGATTAAAAGTTCCTGCAGATAATGTAAATTAAACTTTAACCATCACTATCTTAAATTTATTAATAGAGATGAGCTGCAAATGTTCATACTAATAATCTTGGTAGGGTTTTAAATTTTATGTGCTGAATTCCCCAAATCATGACAAGGAGCATTTAGCACATAATTTTCTTAGGTCTTTTAACATTTTCAGGTCACTTTATAAGAGAGAGACTTCAATTAAAATGTCTTCTGTATCTGTTTTTCCTATTGTGTGGCTAGATATATCTGTTCACTTTCTTTAGCCATTAATTAATATTTTCCCAAAGCATTTTTACTTTGTTTGGTTTTTCCTCCACCCATAATTTTTTTAGGAATTGATCCCACTCATACTGTGTACAGCCTGCCTCCATCCTGAACCCAAAGAGAGAGATCAGCTCCTACACATACTGTTCAATTTGATCAAACGACCAGATGATGAGCAAAGGTGTGTGTGTGTGTTGGGCCGGGGCGAGGGGTACTTTTTTCTTTTGGCAAAGATGTAGATTTAATGGAAACTGGATACTCTTAGAGGGCTATTGATTGATTTTCCCCCCCCCCCCCCCCATTCAGTTCACATTGTATTAACAAACTCATGTGGACTTCGGGACTTTCCATTTCTATGACCTGCACTTTCATGTGTAATTTAGTTACTGAAATGTAAGAATACACTCTGCAAACTTCAGGGTAATATTTCAGTTCCTTTAAGAAAAAGGGTGAACTGAAATGTTTTTTAAAATAAGCTTAAGATCATAAATCTAATACTTGTGGCGGTTATATTGATATGCCAGTCTTTTAAAATTAGTTCCTTCATCACTTACCTGTCAAGATCCCTAGGTCCTTAGTTTCTCTCCAATATTTAATGACTTCACTGACACCTAAAGTAGCGTTAGGAAAGCAGTTCCTGCTCTTCAGGGATCAGTGATGTCAGCAGTTGCAAGAAAATTTCAGAAAAACCTAGGGTCTAAAGTCTGGTTTTGGCAGGTAAGATCTTTTTCACTTAATCTTGAAACTGTTTGTTTGTAGTTCTTAGCTTTATATATGTGTTGTGTTAATGATTTAGGATCTCATATGTTTTTTTGTTTTTTTTTTAAACTTCAGTTCTCTATTAAGTAGTACTCAGGAAGTATTGCTTTGTGTTCCCTTTTACTCTCTCTTGTTAAGATTATCCTTAAGGTTGAAAGACAGTACTCTGGCTGGTATGTTTCCTTCTTTAATAGAGGACAGATTTTTTCATAAGCATTTGTCTGGAACATTTCTCTTCCATTTTTTTCATTAAAAAGGCCTACTCTAAAACATTTTGATCTGTCATTGCTCTGTGCAGTCTTCTCCTGAATCAGGTATAAAGAATTATTTTCAATGTGTTTACTTAAATATTTTCTCTGCCATCACAACATTTTCATGTAACAAAGGAGTTTTACCTGTGTCAGTTGTTCACATGATATATATTAGTGTCTACGAGCAGTTGATAGTGAGATGTTTCTCTGTTCACAAAACCTGGAAATTGCTTCCTACGTCACAGTCTCTGAAAGTAAGAGAGCCTCTGTATGTAAAGGGTGAGTCCTTGTTCCTTTTCAGGATCTTCAGGCATGTGAATTCTACCTCCAAAATGTACAGTGCTATCAGCTAAAAAGTTTTGGATGTCCCAATACAATTTGTTGCTAACATTATTCTGTACTTTTTTAAAATAGAGGGCACAATTTTGTTGTAAGATTTTAGTCATTTGTGATCCACAGCCTCTTTGCAGAGGATCTGGGAGCCTCTTTACAGCTGTAACCAGACACCTGATTTCCAGGTAGTAAAAGTGAAGTGAACCAACAATATTTTGCTTAACTTTTCACATTCAGCCTTTTACTATAAAATATGGAGTGATATCTTAAAATTTCAGGTGTCAGTTTTCCAGCAGAAAATATCAGAAAAAATATTTCCACAATACCATCCAACAAAGTTCGTATCTTAAAAGTAAAGTTAGTAAACATTCTTATACTTCACAGATTAGCTGATCTCTGTATTCAAACTTCAGTTGTCAAATTAAATCTCAAATTTTACATCCCTAGAATCCAAACACATGTATGAACCCAAATCAAAATAAGGTTCTGAGTGCAAGCAGGAAAGTGTTTCCTCTTCAACATTGACTCCACTGTCAACATTTTACCCAAATTTTATTTGTATTATGTCTAACGGTGTATAACCACCTGTCAGTAGGATCATGCAAGTGGAAATAGTCAAAACCATTCAGACATAATGATTTGAAATGGTGGTGTCAGTCTGCTCTGTTAGGTATAGTGTTCATAAGCTACTCAAGATCAACCACTGTGTAGAGACCTACAGTATACAATATCTCAAAAGGGTAATGAATGGACTTTCATAAGTGCCTTGGAGGGTGTGGGGGGGTTGGTGTATCAGTTCAGCAGGTTTAGTTCCAATTTTTTTATTTAGATAAAAAGATAAGGTGAAAATGTGACATGCTATAGTGTGGTCCCATTTGTCATTGAACTATTAATAGCTAGTTAAACATTGGTGAATTATACTTATTACATACTAACTATATAGTGTAACTGACAGAGGCTTTAATTACGTATTCTTGTCTGTGTACACGCTATCCATGGGTAATAGGCACATTAGCCCATAAACCTGTTGCCACCACATATGTATTCATCATACATACATGGAAGAGCTTGTTTTAGTTTATTCTTAAGAGCAGTGAGGCTCTATATACAAGAGTGTATAGGTTTTACCAAATATTTATAAAATATCTGTATGGAGCTATTTCAAACTTCTATTTCTTGACAATTTTAAAGTTGTTTTTTGGGTGCCTTTCATATTAACTTCAAAGACAGTTTCAGGAAACTCCTAAAAGTATTCATATTCCGTCTTGAAGTGTGCATTAAAACTCAGTTTCCAACCTCATAAGAGACTTTTGGATCCTGAGCTAACTTGGTTGCAAGGTTAGGAGGGCACAGAATTGGTTTCAGGTGAACAGCTGAGTTAAAAACATAAAATAACCCTTCCTAGTATTGACACACTTCCAGCACTAAGTCCAGACCTGCTGTATTCAAGTTCTATCACAACTGCATATTCTGATACTGCAGTGAAACTTTTCATCAGTGTACTTACTTTTTTTTTTATGTTGAGGTTGCAACTGTGTGGTCCAAGCTGAAAGAAGAACCAACTGCAGACCCTTGCAAGCTGCCTTACTATTTTGTCATATCTCACAATCTTAAGATTCTTTGGGGGAAGATCACTACTGCATCTCTCCTAGAGATCAGTTTTGACTAGTTTGATTCTTATTTAATAATTCCCTTTCCTTTTCTCCTCTTCCTTAACTTTGAAGGTCTGTCGTATGTAGTAGAGACTAAAGAAGAAAACCAGTTCACTCTGGCACTAGGTTTTTCCCACCATTCCTTACTTTCCTTAATACATAACATTTCCTTTGTGAAATCATTCTGATATGGGTGTATCCCTCCTTTTTAGAGGACTGGGTGATGGATTAATGTGTAGGTGAGAAATAACCAGCAGAACCCCTGCCTTTCAACCTTAAGGACATATTGTGAACTGCATCAAGAACGTGTAGGCATGACAATAATTAACATCATAAATTGATGCATTCTTGATTGTTTTAATAAATTGTGTAAATTCACAAGGAGAATGGTAAACTTACTGAAGGGGGATGGTATTATATTCATTCTATGCTAAGGTGTTAAAATGTACAGATTTATTTTGGCTGCTGACATGGGTAGTAGAATGTAACATTCTATCAAGAGCAGCTATGAATGTAATGAGTATATTACTTGCAAAGTTAATACCACACCATTCTTATCAACTCATGCAAAAATAGGCAAAGTTGTAGCAAGATAGGTGTCTATTAAGTAGAAGTTGGAATGTCACAAGTGCTAGCTAAGGAGAATCCACAGGTGCTTGTGACTTGAACCTCTTGTGTCTTCTGGATTCAGATATCAAAAATGCTTCCTTACTGATGTTGCACCATAGTTCTGTCTCTTGTCTCTATCCACACCTCCTCTTTAAAGGATAAGGAGGCACATACACATACTGCATAGATTCTGGTTCCATATGTACATCATTAGAAAAGAAGATTCTTGAAACCACAGTTAAACTTGAACTCAAGTATTGGAAAACATTGCATTGAGGCTCTGGTATCCCCAAGTGGTTTTTGAAGAATTTTCCTATCCTCCTACTTGCATGGTGCATCATGAGCTAGCTTTACATTTTTTAAATTGATTTTTCTGGATGTAGGTGTAGCCATTCAACTGGTAATCAAGAGCCATAGGAAGGAGGTAAAACTTTAAACCTTTTTCAGTAAAAACTTGAAATATATAACATTTTTGCAGCTCTGGGGAGGAATAGTTTTTTGCATTTTTAAACTGGGTGTATGGATAGAGCTCCCTAAAGAAATTCAGATTTCTGCTCTTCAAGTTTTTTAACTAAAGTGATTTCATAGTCTGATCAAGTTCTCTAATGAGTCATAGTTTTGTCAACCTTTGCAAACCTGAGTACTTATGAAGTTTTCAGATACCTTTCTGACTGAATAATAGGATCATTCTTTTAAAAGCCCATGTGACCAATTTTGTGTTAAAAGCAGTAGATTAAATAAACCCTTCCTAGTAACTTTAGATTTACTTTATTTGAGCTGACCATTTTCAGAAAACACTAACAAATACTTCTGTTACAAATAGCTTTTCCATGTCCGCCTTAATTCATAGTCTGACATATTATACCATCACAACAGTAAAATATTAACATTCTCTACTTTCAAAGTTAGACAAAACAATTACTTTGCAAATGTTTCAAGTTCTTGAAACATAGAATTCCATACTTCCAAGTTATAAGTACTCTTACCAGCCTACTGACAAGAATTGAGTCCACATATTGTGAACCAGAATTTTATCCACCTAAAAATAAAAAGAAACCACTTCTCAAGGAAAATTCAGTTACTGCTATTAACAAGGTTCGCCAAGCATTTAAGGCACAAAATGTTATGTAGTAATGCACTTATTTTACTAATGCATTGATATTCTAACAATATTAGAAAACTAACACATAGTAAGGGGGCTTAATTATTGATAATGTACATCTGAGAATAGGTATCCTCTAAATTATAGGTTCTCAGCCGTTTTCTTTCTAAGGCCCCCCTCAACATACTATAAAAATTTCATGGCCCACGTGTGCCACAACAACTGTTTGGTTTTTTTCTGCATATAAAAGCCAGGGCTGGCATTAGGGGGTAGCAAACAGGGCAGTTGCCTGGAGCCCACACCACAGAGGGCCCCCATGAAGCTACATTACTCAGACTTCGACTTCAACCCAGGATGACAGGGCTCAGGGTTCTCGGCTTCAGACCCATGCAGTGGGGCTTCAAGTTTCCGCTCTGGGCCCCAGCGAGTCTAATGCTGGCCCTGCTTGGTGGACCCCCTAAAGCCTGCTCATGGGACCCCAGACCTCTGGTTGAGGACCACTTCTCTAAATAATCCTTTCAGCCTAAAAAGCAGATATAAAATGGAGGCATAAAATATTTATTGTAGGGAAAACATTTACAATGTAAACAAGTTTAAGATTTTGATGTTTTTCAGACAAATGATATTGACTGGTTGTGTGGCATTTGCTCGACATGTTGGACCAACACGTGTAGAAGCTGAGCTCTTACCACAGTGTTGGGAACAGGTAACTGAATATTTCATGCTTACAACAATAGAGTTTCTGCAGTTTACTAAGGATTTGTTTTAAACCTGCTTATTATGCAGATTTAAAACAAACAAGGAAGTATTTCTTCACACAATGCACAGTCATCCTGTGGAACTCATTGTCGGGATGTTGTTGTGAAGGCCAAAAATATAACAGGATTCAAAAAAGAATTAGATACGTTCATGGAGGATAGGTCCATCAATGATTGTTAGCCAAGATGGTCAGGGAAGCAGCCCCATTCTCTGAGTATCCCTAAACCTACATGCTGGGACTAGACAAGAGGGGATAGATCACTCGATAATTGCCCTGTTCTGTTCATTCCCTCTGAAGCACCTGGCACTGGTCACTGTTGGGAAACAGGACACTAGCCTAAATGGACCATTGTACTCCCCCAGTATGGCCCATTTTATGTTCTGAAAATATTTTTGATATATGGAGACTCTTTCATCTTATTTGATAACATATTTTTGTGCAGCATTGATAGTGCAAGAGCCAAGAAAAAGGAAGCCAGTCAGAGAATTGGGGGATTCTAGTCATCTGTAACATACTACAGAAAAATAACTTATTAAAATGCAAATTATGCTTTGTAGGACAGGCATTACAGGGAATCGGAACTTGCATTTCAAGTATGTAAATTATCATTTCCAATATAGGATTCTCTAAATTCCATACCTTAAATATTAATTGGAAGACTATTTCAATCAATTTTCGTCCATGATGTGTCATCTGATACTCCGAGTGTGTTCATTATAATTAAAAATCTCTCATTTGTAAGAGCCTAAAACTATAGGATTGCAACAGAACAATTTTAGAATTAAAGTAGATATGAAGCTGGGCAAAAAAGCTTTGAATGGTATTGTTCTTCAGGTATGTTGGTGTAGGTCTCACTGTAAATGCAGATGTGCCTTGTAAACCCAAGCTCTAATTTTTTGAATAGCAGTGTCTGAGGACCGCACATACACCCTGTGATTCCTTGTGCTCCTGCATGAAGGCATAAAAGATGCCATAGCTCAGTTCCCTCTTACCACCATGGCAGGAAGATGGAATCCAGCAAGTGCCTGACCCTCTGACTCTCTTCAGAGACTCTTTGACTAGTTCTTTTCCAATCTATTGGATGACAAAATCTTAGTTTCAGTCTGATTCCGCTGTACATCTTCCTGTACAGCAGCGTGAGGCACTTTGTGCCAAGCACCATCTCTCATGGCAAAATACATGAAACCTCAGGTTTCAAATCCTGTCCATCCTGCAACAGACTGATCCTAATCAAAGATGTCAAAGCTAGTGACTCTCCTGGCTAAGAGAGAGCAGCATCTTGGACATGTGCTGTATATGTAAATTCTTCTCTGTCAGGACCTGCAAGTCCAGTGACTCTCTGCTCAAGCTACATCTGTTTGAAAATGTCCATGCAGGTCACTTTGGAGTGACAGTTACGACCAGAGCAAGGCCAGATAAACCACCATTGGCTAGCGCTTCCTAGAGTGCACATCATGGTGTGGGTTCAGGCAGTGGAAGGGCAGTCCAAGAGGGCACTGGCAGAGTTGGCAGAGACTGCCTCAGTGTTGACTGTCCTAGTGCAGGCTACTCTAGCTCCTATACTAACTTCCTCAAAATGAGCACCTCAGTTGTTAAACTTGATACCTACACCCACTCCTAAATGGGACACCAATTCAGTCAGACCAAGCTAAATGATTCCAAGTCCAAAGGGAAATCCCAGAAGGAGAACACAAGACATCACTCCAACAAGGGCAAAGCCCCAGGCAGTCAGTCAGGGCGAAACACCCAGTACCAATCCTGGTATTGATTCCCATGACTGAGCTTAGCAAGAGATATGCAAAAGAGGTGTCTGTATAGTCTCCAGAGATGTTCCTGGTATGCTACCTTTTAAAGAAGGGATACTACTCTTTGCCATTGCTAACTAATTCCTTGTCTCCAACATCAAGCAAAGTCACTCTGCCTTGTCATCAGAGAATGATGCAAAGAAGGGTATCAAGGAGCCCCATTCAGAGTACCTGTGCAGGAGTGGTACTTGGCTAACCAGTCTCACTATGCCAATACACTTATAGCATGCTACATAGACCCCAGTGGTTTTATTGGAGACTATCCACCCATGTGTCAGAGCAGATTAGACACTCCCATTTCTGGGAAAAGGAAGAGATCACGCACTCTGGTGGCACCATACACCAAAACCAGACATGGATCCAGACCCATGGGAACAGAAGATGATAGAGGGACAGTGACATCCGTCATTTTCTCCCGGCGAATCCTCTTCACTGGATGCAGTAGTAGCACCAGCAGCAACAGAGGACTTCAAAGACTTCCAGGACCTCCTGTCTCAAATTGCGTAGACGCTGGACATTAAGACTACATTCATGCAAGAAAAGTCTCACAAGCTCTTTGATGTCCTAAGCATGCTAACACAAGCCAGGATCAACAGAACTAACCCATTCATATTGTTACCGTGTCTCTTTCTAGCCATAGGTAGGCACTCTAAAGATCAAGCTATCTCTTCACCAAAAAATAAATAAATCTATATTTTTTTTATGTTACCAGCTGATTGGTGTACTTTTCCCAACAAACTTCCAGGCCCACTGCGCCAGAATGCAAGCAAGATTCTCCATCTGCTTCAGAAATCTGTAAGGTGATGGTGTGGAGTAATCTGCTGACCCATATCAAACACTAAGCCATGGACTTATCTGCTAAATCAGCTATCAGGTTTGAGAGAGAGGTACTACAATCATTGTTTGGCTGATACTGCTGATATTCTTCATTCCCCGGCCCCATTGGACACTGCTATTCAAAAACATCTGATATTGCATGCCTGAGGCTCATGTGTGCTTATAGTGGGGGATCCACGCTGACAACATCTTGAAGAACCATAGTTGTTATAGAATAAGTAAACGTTCTGTTTCTCTTCACCAGATCAATCACAAATACCCAGAGAGACGATTACTAGTGGCAGAGTCCTGTGGAGCTCTAGCACCTTATCTTCCTGTAAGTATTTGTATTTACTGCTAATACTTTGTTTGTTAGAAAGTAGGAGGAAAATATATAGCAGGAGTGGCCAAACAATCTTCAGAAGTTTTGAGAAATGGGGCAAGCTTGCCAGGGATTGTGGCTTCAGTTCCACTCCTGCTGAACCCTGAGACTCTTCTCCCCCCGGGACAGAAGCCCCTAGACCCACCACCCTGCTGCAGAGCAGGAGTCCCAATTTCCCCTCCCTCCAGTCTGATAGGCAGAGAATGGAAAGTGTGGGGTGCTCCACGAGCCTCACTTTAACTGTAAAAGAGCCGCATGTGGCTCACAAGCCACAGTTTGGCCACCCTTGAACAAGTGACTTTGACTGTTACCCTATCACTTACCACTTTCATATTCAAAGGGGAAAGATATCTTGAGGGATGATGTGTGTAGATGCATAGATATTGGTGGTAACATGTATTCTTCTTTGAGTATAGATGTGCTCCACTATAGGTGCTCCATGTCAGGTGTGCTCACACCACTTGCACCTTTAATTGGAGATTTTTGGTGGCAGAGCCCGTTTGGCCCATGCGTGAGCCCTATGCTTCCTTGTGCCCTGCTCTGAGGCTCTATAGGGCTGCATGGGCAAATCACCCACATTTACTTCTCAGCTGCCTTGGCCTGAGACAGTGTTAGTGTGCCTTACTGTTCAAAGCTGACAACTTTGTCTAGTTATCCATCTTTATTATTTATTTTATTTTCTGAAGTGGTTTAGGGGGAGTTTCTTTTGTTCCTTATCCTATCTAGATAACCATTGCCCTGGTGTCTGCCAGGCTTTCTGAGCTTCAAATGGCATGTCTCTTGCTGGGAGGCCATCTGGGTCAGTGACATGCATTCCCATTGTATCTGCTGTTTGAGAAAGTCTTATATCCCGCAAAAGTGCTCCATTTGCTCCACTTTTAAAGGCAGGGTGCAAGGTAGAATCAGTCATTAAAATCGAGACTCTTAATGATGGAAAGTTTCCTCCAGCTGGCCTCAGATCCAGACCAGGAGACACTTCCCTGGCCCCTCAGGCATCAGTCTCTGAGTGAACACAATGCCCCCTCAACTTCAGTACATTCACTTAGGTCTACCTGAGGTAAATCCATGAATACCCATAGAAAGAGGAGCCAAGTAAGACTGCCACAGAGATCTCTTGCCCACTCTGGGTACAGCCGAGGCACCAGATGCTGTTGGTACCAACATCCTGTCTGGAGCTTCTGGCTCCTCTGAGAATAAGGGCAACAAGCATGCCTCAGTACCAAAACCTTTGACATCATAGAAGCAGAACACTACAACAAGAGAAGAATCTAAGCATTCCAGTTCTAAGAAAACAGTCCCCACAACTCCTTCAGTATTGTCTGTATCAAAATTGACCCTCTAAAACTGCATTGGTACCAGGAAAATGCTACACTTCTCATACAGTCTCAGTGCCTCTCTAGGCATACTCATCGGTACCGACTAATTTGGCTAGAAGGGACTTTCCAGATCAACTTATACCCTCAGTACTGATAGTGGAACAGGGCCCCATTCTCCAAGCCCACCTGGTACCACAGGAGTTCAAATTCTGTAGGGTTTATTTATTTCAGAGGAATTGGAGTCTCCCTTGTTAATGGGTTACAAAAGATTGTCAGTACCGAGTTAGCCATAGTCTCCAAGGTAGACCTTTCCCCACTACTGCTTGATTCTCCAACACCTTCAATAAGTGCTGGGGCTCCCTACCTTAATGAGGAGGAATTATCCTCCAATTCAGATGTCTCAGTTCAAGATTCCCCTATTGTTCAGATAAGGGAACTCCTTCCTGACACTTCTGAAAAGAGTAAGAAGTTACATCAAAGACAGACCTGTGTTCCCACAGCCTGGTTTGAAACCAGTGATGCCACCTGATGCCTTTTGGACTCCCCAGTGGCGATACTGTGATCCTTGGACCGCATATTAACAGCAGTTTTCTCTTGCCACTAGTCTGTCTTGTGGGGTCAATGGGGGGAGATGCTCCTCTACCCTCAATGTCCCTCCTCCATTACCTCAGGCACAAGAGTCCTTTGAGGAGCTGGAGGCCAGGGCAGATAAAGAGGCCAGTCCTCAAATATTTCTTCATCTTCCCAAGATTAATCTATGATTATGTGGTTATTCCTCCCCCAACCGTCTATGGCTGATGACTTCAGACACTTCCAGGAGTTAATGAACCGCTCTACAGATACTCTTTTGGAAGAGGTCTGGGAATCGCAGCATAAGTTCCTGAATATTCTTCAACTGACTCCCTTTACCCGAGTTGCCCTGCCTATTAACGAGGCCCTGTTGGATCCTGCCAAATCCATCTGGCATACCCCTGCAACGATACCACCAGTATGCAAATAAGCTAATAGGAAATGTTATGCTCTGGCTAAAGACTCAATTTTTTGTTCACCTATCTGGCACTGAACTTTGTGGTTATGTAGACACTGAATAGGCATGGTAGACAACACCACGGAAAGGCCATACCATATAATAAAGACCAAAAATGTCTTTATATATTCAGCAGAAAAACATACTCATCTGCGACTCTTCAGTTTAGGATCGCCAACTCTCAAGCTCTGATGACTAAGTACAGTCATTCAAATTATGCCAAATTCACCACCTTTATTGATCATCTGTTGGCTGGTGAGCGTGAGCAATTTCAAGCTCTAACAAGGTTCAGCTGTTAACTAGAACAGCGGTTCTCAAACTGTGGTCCGTGGATCACCAGTGGTCCGCAAGCTCCATTCAGGTGGTCTGCGGATAGTTCCCTCTAAGGTGGAGTCTCTCCCTCTCTCTCCCGCCATGGCTCCACTAATTAGGTGCCTGGACCCAGGAGAAGATGCACATGTAAGGTGCGATGGTGGCCTTGGGGGGACTAGGGGGTAGGTGGGAGGGGGCAGTGGGGTGAGAATAGGAGGTTGGGGAGAATTTTGGACGTGCAGGGCTGCGGTGGCCAGAGAAAGAGGCAACTTTCCCCAGCTCCAGAACTGCGGCTGCCCGGGAAAGATGGCCCTCCTTCCCAGCCCCAGCTTGGGGGTTGCCACGGCGGGGGAGAGAGGGAGAGACCCCGCTCCTTCCCAGCCCCAGATCGGGGGCCCTCACATCATGGGAGAAAGAGCACATCCATTGCATTAGAAAGGTAAGACTACTGATATTAAAAATATGAGTTGTGTGCTTTTATTTGTAGAACAAAGAAACATTTATTATTACTTCTTTTATAGCGCTTTTATCCAAAGCACTTTACAATAGCGAACAGTACAAACAGAATTTGGAAAGATCAATAAGTGGTCCACCGAGACCCTCAGCAATTTTCAAGTGGTCCGCAAAAAAGGAATTTGAGAACCACTGCGGCAGAGCATTGAATCCAATGAGACCTGTAACAGTTAACACTACCACTTGATCCACCCTTTGGATTTACACACCTGCAAACAGTTAGTGGATCCCAAACAATAGAGATCCCATCCCACTTCATTCTCAGAATTCCAGAGATGTTATGAACTACCCAGGAAGAAATCAAGGTTCCAGAGAAAGAGATCACCTGCTTCCTCTGTGTCTGCTACTAAGCACTTATCATTTTAGCATCAGTTTTGATGTGCTGGTCGTGGGCCCGGAACACCACAAAACCGAGCTGCATCTACACCATTCTTAAGTTCTCCTCACACCTTCTATGGGCCATCTTAATTATCACTTCAAAAAGTTTTTTTTCCTCCTGCTAACGATAGCTCATCTCAATTGATTAGACTCTGCCTGTTGGTATGCATACTTCCACCTTTTCATGTTCTCTGTATGTATAAATATCTCCTGTCTGTGTGTTCCATTCTATGCATCCGAAGAAGTGAGCTTTAGCTCACGAAAGCTCATGCTAAAATAAATTTGTTAGTCTTTAAGGTGCCACAAGTACTCCTGTTTTTTTTTGTTGTTTTTTTTTGCGGATACAGACTAACACGGCTGCTACTCTGAAACCTACACCATTCTGTGTAGCTTCTGTCATTTGTAAACACTTTCTTCTATTTTCTGTCCACATGGGGGAGAATCACATCAGGCAAATGGTGCTGGAGGTTATGAGTTCAGGGTATGCAATCATTTTACCTCCCTCTCCATACCTACCCTGACAAATAGATTAAAATAACCAAAATTCTCACTGTCTTCAGGACAAAATAAAAAACCCATCTCTGATTTACTTTCAGTGGGACCTAAGCAAATGTTTAAGTGCTTTCCTGAATATAGACTCTTCTGAATCAAGACCTATATCAATTGATTCTGAAAAAAGAATTCCACCATTAGAGGAGTAGTGATATCAGTCTTACAACTGTAACTTATTTTTTCTAAGTGGCTCAGATACCATAATGATCGTGGTAGAAATATCAAGAAAGTAAGTGTTCTTATTTGATATGAAGAGAAGAACTATTCTATCTCAGATGCTACTACATGTTGATTGCTGGCAAATACTTTTTTAATGTTGACCAGTGTTTTAGGTTAAAATCTAAGGGTTTTTAAATCTGACATCCAACTGCTTGGATAAACCATGTTATAGCACAATTTAGATGCTGAACTTTTTTTGTAGCCCAAATTGCTATAATCAGACCAATATGGTAAAGGCTAAGAGTTAACAACATTTAGTAAAGTTGTATTGCATTCCAGGATATGATTTATATTATTTCTAGATTTGTCATCAGAAAAGTCAGCAAGAAGTTATTACATGCTTTCCATGTCTTCGCAATATGATTCTAGTGGGCAGTTAGAGGACTTGGGTTCTGTGGTTAGATTCACAGTAGACTTTATCGTGGGACTTGTGGAAATTGCTGGTGCTCTATCTCTATGCAGCATCCTTACCCATAAAAATGACTATAATACTTAATCACAAGTATATTGTGAGAATAAATGTCATTGTTTGGAAGTTACTATATAGGTGCAGACTATTTACTCAATTTACATATTTAACAGATATATCTTTCTCTTTATATTTAGAAAGAGATTCGTAGTTCATTGGTGCTTTCCATGCTGCAACAGATGCTAATGGAAGATAAGGCAGATCTGGTACGAGAAGCTGTGATCAAAAGCCTGGGTATCATCATGGGATACATAGATGATCCAGACAAATACCAACAGGTATCATTCAGGGCTAAAGTCCATATGTATATAATACCTGTTACGATGTATCCATGCTTCAGACACTTTTGAATATAGTATTTTTCATGTAAATTACTCACAATTAGTCTCTGTGTCCAAAAAAGGAGGAAAAGTTATATTTCCAGCTCTCTGTAGTACCTCAGGGATGAGCTTCATATAGGTACTTTCTTCAACTTGTCCTTCTGTTTTTCACATCAAAGTCCCCAATACTTATCTGCATGAGCCTGTGGGGACAGTGCCTAAGCATTATATGTTAAGGTTCTAATTCAACTTTTTAATCACTTGCAGATATAATCCCTTTTTGTGGCATAATGTACCTAGCGAAGTTTCAAAATGAAATACAGAAAATATATAGCGTAGCATGTACAGAAAATATATAGTGTAGTATTTATATTATATAATAGCAGCAGAATATTTTCAGAATAGAATGTTTTCCAGTTGTATTTTTTTAAGCAGGTGTTTAAAGTCTGTTCGTATCCATCTTCTTATGCGCATGTCTTTTCAACTAGCTAACTTCACCCCAGCTAGTGTTTGGGAATTTAGCTTATACTCACTATTTTTTTTTAAAGAGTAAACTAAAGGAGGGAAGAAAATTACTTGTTTGAGGGTCACTGATATGTATCAATTTTGTAGGTCATCCATATACTACAGTGACAAGTACTTTTCTATCAGTTTAATAACTGTAACATAACAGATGGTAATCTAACCCTTCTAAATGCACATTTCCTCACTGCTTGAGAGAGATTCTATTTTTTGTAATCTACATTTGGAAAAATGATATATACACAACATTCCTAATATGTGTTTTACTGTGTTCTGCCAGGGTTTTGAACTGCTGCTTTCAGCTTTGGGAGATCCCTCAGAACGAGTAGTTAGTGCAACGCATCAGGTATTTTTACCCGCCTATGCTGCCTGGACTACAGAACTGGGAAATTTACAGTCGCATCTTATACCTACACTTCTTAATAAGATTGAAAAGTTACTCCGGGTAGGTGTTCAGTTTATACAGCTCTAATTAGATTTCTTTCTATCTGATATGCACACTTAATTTTCATATCACTTTAAAAAAAATACCAGTTCCTACAGCGGTTGTGGGGAGAATTCTTTAGGAGATTTTTATGTTGGGATTCCATAGCTTTTGATCTTAAGAAAAGATAATTAGATTGTGTTTCAGGCCTTGCAATCAATATGCCTAAATTTAACAGAAATGGTGAGAAACAAACATTTAAATGGACTGAAGTAATCAAAGTGGATAGTACTAAAATAAAATGAAAACATTGTCAAGAAATAAATAGCAAGATAGGCCTCATTCTTATCTCAAAAGTGGAGATCATGTATTTTTGAATTCTCAACTAATGGATGGGTTTGTGAATTCATGTCCAGCACCTGTAAGAAAGTTGCATTCTTGAACTATTAATCTAGATCCTTCAGAATATAAGAATGATCATAGAACCTAACCACTTTCAGAACTTAATACAAAACTTATTTATTAAGTCTCCTGTTTTTTCCAACACATACAGAGGTAGACACGTGCACACACACGAATTGTGAAGTAATGAATCTTACTCTTGCAGGTATGGAAGGAATGTGCAAGGAGTGTTTCTGTTGAACGTTCTTGAGAGAGACTAAAATACTGTGGTGATAGGGCATAGAAATAATTGCCATTATCTAATTGACATTTAATTGACATTAAACCAACAAAAAACATGAAAACCCTTAAAAGACCTTATACTTATCTTTTAGGAAGGAGAGCATGGGCTGGATGAACATAAGCTACACATGTATCTTTCTGCTTTGCAGTCCTTGATTCCTTCACTGTTTTCACTGGTACTACAGAATGCACCTTTCACAAGCAAAGCTAAGCTCCAGGGTGAAGTGCCACCAATAGAAGGTATCTAATTCATTAAATACCACGAAAACTTTCTCTAAAATCCAAGCAAAAGTTAAACTGATAAATCTAACATCAATCAATATTAAATACATAGAAAAAAGCTAGAAACTCTAGAGGGTCAGGTGAAACTATTTAACTTGAAATGTATGTCTGTAGGGTTTTTATGTAGACATAAACTGTAGAAATTGTACTGTAAACTTTGTAGCTTTATATAACCTTGCTATATATTTAGTATTGTGGTTTAGGTTTCCAAACCCAAGAACCTTTTTTAATCTCCAACTTTTTCTTGTAGTGTCACTGCAAATCTGTTTTAGTAGTACATCTCTGGGGTTGTCTGAATTTCCCTTAATGTAACCAAGCCAATTGAGAGACTTATTTGCTCCCAGTACTACTAGCTTGTGAAGCTTTGTCATGGCCTTTTTCTCTTTGTTCATATCTCTCTCTCTCTCTCTCTCTCTCTCTCTCTCTCTCTCTCTCTCTCTCTCTCTCTCTTTTTTTGGTGAAACCACATCATTTTTTTTTATTTTACTTTAGAGTTCAGATCTAGTAGCAGCAGTAAGCTAGTATGTTCAAAGAAACAGGAAAATTTTAATGAACTATAGAGATTGTCAATAAAAAGTCCAAAAGGGTAGCCATTTGTCTAATAACAAAATATTTCAGAGAGATTGTAATGGGGGTAGGAGGTGCTTGCTGTTGAGCTGTACAGTTTAGGGCTAAGCAAGCCCTGATTTCAAGATGCATCTCATGTCAGTTAGGTGATTCTAACTTAAAAGGCAGCAGGAAGCTGCAGGGAACGGGTGTGGTTGAGATTATCAGACTGCCAGAGGCAGGAAGCCTGGAGGATGCTAAAGAAGCAGAAGCCTGAGAATCTATGGCTGGCTTGAAGAAGCAGCTGCAGGGAGCAAGATGGGCGTCTGCAGTGATAACGAACTATGACCCAGATAAGGAGCAGAGGCTTGGAATCCCCCACCCCCAACTATGGGGAGTGACACACTGGACTGGGGTTGAGGCCTGGTGGGAAGTGTTCCTGTAGACTGAGAGTTAATTTGAGGATCCCTGTGAAGCACAAAATGGGGTGGGGCACTGCAAAGCCATCCCAATCACAAATGAGGGATCAGAAGATAGTATGCACCCACCGTGCTCTACAGATGATTTTTAGCTGCTAGTTTCATTATATGGTTTTCCTTCGCTTATCCCAAACTAATACTTTTTTCCCCTCTCACCTGTGTAAACCAATTACATAGTGTAATCAAAAGCTGTCTGTATTTCATGCCTGTTTAAAGTAGGCAATTTTTAAACATAAAAGGTTTAACAAGCAACCATAAAATACTTCTTGCATCAGCTTCCTGATGATGGCTCTGAAGAAATAGCACACTTCCAATAGCCAGTAATAGGGAAATACATCTTAACTGCTTTAAAGTCTTCTTTTGTTTCATTGGTTTCTCTGAGTCGGGAGGTACAATAATGTAAGTGGTAAATTTTTCACACTGAAATAGTAGTAGAGGATAATAGTGCAGGACCTTCTCCACCTATTGCATACCTACACAATGTCTAGACAGGCACTGAATAGACTGGACTGTAGATGCACTGTAATCAGCCCTCTGAGGCTGTAAAATATTTTTACATTATATTAATCTTTTGAGGTTTTACTGGCAATACTGGCTCTATAGGAAACTTGGGGATGCTGTACATAATGCTTGGATTGTTACCCTACACAAACAGTAATGTGCCGTGTGTACTTGCAAAGGATGTGAATATTTTAGATATTAAAAATTCTAAGTTAACTGAAATATGTACATCTGAATTGTAATTTTTTAAACTTTCTTACTGCCATCAGTGACTCAGATGAACATTTACCCTGAGGCCTGGTCTATACTACAAGTTTAGGTCGAATTTAGCAGCATTCAATCTAATTAACCCTGCACTCGTCCACTCAAGGAAACCATTTACTTCAACATAAAGGGCTCTTAAAATCGAGCTCTGTACTCCTACCTGATGAGGGGAGTAGCGCTGAAATCGACATTGCCAGTTTGAATTAGAGTTAGTGTGGACGCAATTTGACGGTATTGGCCTCCGGGAGCTATCCCACAGTGCACCATTGTGACTGCTCTGGACAGCAATCTGAACTCAGATTCACTGGCCAGGTAGACAGGAAAAGCCCCGTGAACTTCTGAATTTCATTTCCTGTTTGCCCAGCGTGGAGAGCTGATCAGCACAGGTGACCATGCAGTCCAAGAATCGAAAAAGAGCTCCAGCATGGACCGTATGGGAGGTACTGGATCTGATCGCTGTATGGGGAGACGATTCCGTGCTAGCAGAACTACGTTCCAAAAGACGAAATGCCAAAACATTTGAAAAAATCTCCAAGGCCATGATGGGGAGAGAGAGAGAGAGAGACCACAATAGGGACTCACTACAGTGCCACGTGAAAATTAAGGAGCTCAGACAAGTGTACCAGAAAACCAAAGAAGCAAACGAACGCTCCAGGGCAGAGCCACAGACATGCCGCTTCTACACTGAGCTGCATGCATTTCTAGGGGGGGCCGCCACCACTACTCCACCCCTGACCGTGGATTCCGAGGAGGGGGTACTCTCAGCCATGCCTGAGGATTTTGTGGGTGGGGAAGATGAGGAGGAGGAGGACAAGCTTGCGGAGAGCATACAGCACACCCTTCTCCCCAACAGCCAGGATCTTTTTCTCAGCCTGACTGAAGTAGCCTCCCAAACCACCCAAGGCGGTATCCCAGACCATGAAGCCATGGAAGGGACCTCTGGTGAGTGTATCTTTTGTAAATATAAAACATGGTTTAAAAGCAAGCGTTTTTTAATGATTGATTTGCCCTGAGGACTTGGGGTGCATTCGCGGCCAGTACAGCTACTGGAAAAGTCTGTTAACCTGTCTGAGGATGGAGCGGAAATCCTCCAGGGACATCTCCATGAAGCTCTCCTGGAGGTACTCTAGAAGCTTTTGCAGAAGGTTTCTGGGGAGAGCAGCCTTATTCCATCCTCCATGATAGGACACTTTACCACGCCATGCTGGTAACAAGTAATCTAGTATCATTGCATGACAAAGCCTGGCAGCGTATGGTCCCAGTGTTTGCTGGCAATCAAGCAACATCTTTATCTCTCTGTATTATCCTCAGGAGAGTGATATCATTCATGGTTACGTGGTTGAAATACAGGAATTTAATTAAGGAGACATTCAGAGGTGGCTGTTCCTACTGGGCTTTTTGCCTGTGGCTGAAAAGAAATCCTCCCCACAGTTAGCCAAGCGGTGGCGGGGGTGGAGGGGGCCCTGGCGCTGAGCTGTTCGCGTTTGGCTAGCAGGGATCTTCCCAGATACCAGCCACACGGTGGGGGGGAGGGGTAAAGCGATCATCCCAGAGACTTGGATGTGGGAGGGGAGATTAGTTTGGTTTCTGCTGCTGCTGCACGTTAACATGAAAACCGCAGCACTCAACAGGCTTTGCTTGGTATGGGAAGAGGGCGCTGATTTTATGAAGGTTGCAGAAGCCAAAAGACTATGGCTGCATGCAAGCTGAATTCTGTTGCCTGGCCCTACGTCTGTGATCTCTAACACCAAAGCCACAGGCACTCAATATTAAGATGCAAAATGCGACCTTGTACTGAAATCACATATGCTATGTAATGTGAATAGTGTTCTTCACCATGAAAGAGTATACCCATTGTTTTGTAAAATGTATATTTTTAAATACTTCTCTCCTTTTTTTCCCCTCCTGCAGCTGCAAATTTTTCAAGCCTCCTTCCTCCGTCCCAAAGGCTATCTCAGATAAGGTGGCGGAAAAAAGCACGCGCGATGAAATGTTCTATGAGATCATGCAGTTAACGCACAATGAAAGAGCTCATCTGAATGAGTGGAAGGACACAGTATCACAGTACAGGAAAGGGCCAATGAACGTGAGGACAGGAGGGACAATCGAGATGAGAGGTGGTGGCAGGAAGATCAGAGGAGGCAGGATGCAAAGCTGCAGCTACTGCGGGATCAAACGGACATGTTCCGGCGTCTGGTGGAGCTTCAGGAACGGCAGCCGGATCACAGAGTGCCACTGCAGCCCCTGTTTAACCGCCATCCCCCCTCCCCAAGTTCCATAGCCTCCTCACCCAGATGCCCAAGAACGCAGGGAGGGAGGCTCCATGCACCCTGCCACTCCACCCCGGTGGACAGCCCAAGCAACAGAAGGCTGTCATTCAACAAGTTTTGAAGTGGCCTTTTCCTCCCCTCCTGCCACACCCCACCCAGGCTACCTTGTCAGTTCTCTCCCTACTTTTATAATCAATTAATAAAGAATACATGGTTTTTAAACAATAGTGACTTTATTTCCTAAGCAAGCTGTGATCGAAGGGGGGAGGGTGGGTGGCTTACAGGGAATGAGTCAATCAAGGGGGGCAGGTTTTCATCAAGGAGAAACAAACAGAACTCTCACACCGTAGCCTGGCCAGTCATGAAACTGGTTTTCAAAGCTTCTCTGATGCGCACCACTTCCTGGTGTGCTCTTCTAATCGCCCTGGTGTCTGGCTGCACGTAATCAGCAGCCAGGCGATTTGCCTCAACCTCCCACCTCGCCATAAACGTCTCCCCCTTACTCTCACAGAGATTGTGGAGCACACAGCAAGCAGCAATAACAATGGGAATATTGGTTTGGCTGAGGTCTGAGCGAGTCAGTAAAGTGCTCCAGCGTCCCTTTAAAGGTCCAAATGCACATTCTACCACCATTCTGCACTTGCTCAGCCTATAGTTGAACAGCTCCTGACTACTGTCCAGGCTGCCTGCATTAAAGGGTAGGCTGGGTCCCCAAGGATAACTGTAGGCATGTCAACATCCCCAACTGTTATTTTCTGGTCTGG
Organism: Mauremys mutica; assembly: GCF_020497125.1. NCBI lineage: Eukaryota > Metazoa > Chordata > Testudines > Geoemydidae > Mauremys > Mauremys mutica. The sequence continues at coordinate 124,932,775 of NC_059073.1, read as the reverse complement.
GAAGTAAATCCCTTGCTGCAGCCATTTAAACAGACTAGTGTTCCTGAAGACTTGAGCGTCATGAACCCTTCCCGGCCATCCCACGTTGATGTTGGTGAAACATCCCTTGTGATCCACCAGTGCTTGAAGCACCATGGAAGAGTACCCCTTGCGGCTTATGTACTGGCTGCCCTGGTGCTCCGGTGCCAAGATAGGGCTATGGGTTCCATCTATCGCTCCAGCACAATTAGGAAATCCCATTGCAGCAAAGTCATCCACTGTGACCTGCACATTTCCCAGAGTCACTACCTTTGGTAGCAGCAGCTTAGTGATTGCTTTGGCTACTTGCATCACAGCAGCCCCCACAGTAGATTTGCCCACTCCAAATTGATTCCCGACTGACCGGTAGCTGTCTGGCGTTGCAAGGTTCCACAGGTCTATCGCCATTCGCTCCTCTACTGTGAGGGCTGCTCTCATCTCGGTATTCTGACGCTTCAGGGCAGGGGAAAGCAAGTCACAAAGTTCCATGAAAGTGCCCTTACGCATGCGAAAGTTTCGCAGCCACTGGGAATCGTCCCACACCTGCAACACTATGCGGTCCCACCAGTCTGTGCTTGTTTCCCAGGCCCAGAATCGGTGTTCCACAGCATGAACCTGCCCCATTAATACCATGATCTCCAAAGCGCCGGGGCCCGCTGTTTGAGAGAATTCTGTGTCCATGTCCTCATCACTCTCGTCACTGCCGCCTCGCCTGGTTTTGCAGCTTCTGGTTCAGCATAAACTGCACGATAATGCATGAGGTGTTTACAACGTTCATGACTGCTGCGTTGAGCTGAGCAGGCTCCATGCTTGCTGTGGTATGGCATCTGCACTGAAAAAAGACACAAAATGATTGTCTGTGTTGCTCTGACGGAGGGAGGGGCGACTGATCACATGGCCTACAGGGAATTAAAATCCACAAAGGCGGAGGCTTTGCATCAAGGAGAAATGCAAACAACTGTCACAAAGAATGGCCCCCTCAAGGATTGAACTCAAAAGCCTGGGTTTAGCAGGCTGTTGATTTCATGGAGGGATGGTGTGGGGGGCAAATGAATACAAAACAAATCTGGTCTATTTCTTGTTTTGATCCACTCCATCTATCTTTTACATCTTAGGCTGACAGCAGACAGTGCAGTATGACTGCTAGCCCTCATCTCCTGGGTGCTCAGCAGAAGATGGGAAATGACCTGGCTGAGACACTCCCATCTCTGTATGATGACGGTGCATTAGGCCTGAAAGCCATCATCTGCTGCCAAAAGGCAATGAGCTGCTGCTGTGTAGCAATGCAGTCCCACGTCTGCCAGCACCCAGGAGACTTACGGTGATGGTCAGCTGTGCAGGCTCCATGCTTGCCATGGTATGGCGTCTGCACAGGTAACCCAGGAAAAAAGGCACGAAACGGTTGTCTGCCATTGCTTTCACGGAAGGAGGGAGGGAGGGTGGGGGGCTGACGACATGTACCCAGAACCACCCGCGGCAATGTTTTGGGTTTTTTGCCCCATCAGGCATTGGGATCTCAACCCAGAATTCCAATGGGTGGGGGAGACTGCGGAAACTATGGGATAGCTACCCCCAGTACAACACTCCGGAAGTCGACACTAGCCTCGGTACTATGGACGTGCACCGCCAAATTAATATGCTTAGTGTGGCCGCATGCACTCGACTTTATACAATCTGTTGCAAAAAATCGAATTCTGTAAAATTGGAGTAATCCTGTAGTGTAGACATACCCTAAGTCACTCCTGTCTATGCCTAGAATACTATAAAGTTTCAGAATTTAGCTAGAGTGACAATTTCTCCTTACATAAAGGGAAAATTAGAGACACAAGATAGGTGAACTCAAGAGCTTCTTTCTCACCAATAGAAGTTAGGAGATCCAATGGTCCAATAAGAGATAATACCTCATTCACTTTCTCTCTAATATCCTGGGACCAACATGGCTACAACAACACTGCATGCATAAAGGAAAAATCTTATGTTTGCAATTTCCATTGATCTAGTAACTTCTAATGGAATCACAAGTGTGTTCTTTTTGGGTGAATTCAGCAATAGGGGGACATCATGTCCTTGTAGTTGAACTTTTTTGCAGGGTAGCATTATATACATGCTTATGAGAATTTGAGAGTATAAAAACAAAATTAAGTTAATATAATCCATAACCATTATGTTAAAAATATTGTCTTAGGTTCATAGGCGTACCTCCAGAATTCTTTTAGCCCTCTTTTTATGTTTTGTAAATTGATGAATTTTAGCATCAGAAGAAGTTTAGTGATCAAAAACATAGAATTCCCTTCAGTTTAATATGGAAAGAAGGGAATAGTCTTGTGATTTAAAGCATAGTACAGGGAATCAGAAGACCCAGTTTTCTATTCCTTGCTCCTCCACAGACTTGCAATGAGATCTTTGGAGAATTTTTTAGTCTCTCTACTTTCTACCTCTGTTTCCCCATCTGTAAAATCCCACCTACCATTAAGACTTAGACTTGACCTATTTATTTCTATAAAGCAATTAGCCTTAGATGGAACATGCTGTAGAAGTTCAAATTAATAATTACTATTTTTAATTATTGACATCACGTCAAGGTTATCTTTTGCTCTTTTTTTTAACACATGGTTTTGTCTTCTGCTGTTACAGTGACTAGATTCCCTCGGCCTGTCTCACCTCTTCAGGATGTGGCTACTATCATTGGAAGCCGTGAACAGCTAGCAGTGCTGCTGCAGCTTTATGATTACCAACTGGAACTCGAGGGTACTACAGGCTGGGAGACTTTGCTATGGGTTGTCAATCAACTGTGAGTGTACCTGTTTTTCCTGCACTCCTAATACAAAACTTTCATGCCTTCTAAACAGTTAGTAAAAAGTTCAGGTTCTTTTCATTATCTTAATATTTAAATGACATTTTTGTTTACTTTGCATACCTAAAAACTCTAGAATTCCATTCTTTGATTCGTTCTGGAAAAAATATAGCCTTTAATGTGTTCATAGATTAATAGTATTTGTACCAAAAAGTTATGATTTCCTCTTTGTGCTGATCTAGAAATACATCATTATGTAAGGGAGTGAGGATTCTTGCATTTTAAGACAATTGCAGAATATGGTATTCCACAATAAAAGGAGGTATTTTGAAACTCAAATGCCAAACGCTCCTGGGAGATAGTATACCACTATCCCAAACAAAGGGAATTCTAGCAGGGATTGTCTCAACTGTTAATGTTATTGTATTGCTGGGATTAAAATTGGCAATGATCAAGAAGATCAGTGATATACAAAGTGCAGTTTGTAGGGTGAAGTGAAATCACAGAGAAGGAAATGTGCAGAGTAACTTTTAATGTGCTGCTACTTCCTCTTTTAGGTTACCACAGCTTATAGAAATAGTTGGCAAAATCAATGTTGCCTCAACTGCCTGCGTCCATGAATTCTCCAGGTTTTTCTGGCGGCTTTGCAGGACATTTGGGAAAATTTTCACAAACACTAAGGTAATAGAATTCTTCTGTATCTAGCTTAGATGAATTAAATATAGAAATAATTAATAATACAGCATCATATTTACATCATGTGCATACATGAGATATGAGTTACAGTATTTCATTCCAGGGTCAAAAATCACTGACACATTTTCACTTACCAGTCTTAAACCTGCTCTTGGCCACGTTCTATTTTTTTTCTCCATTCGTCTTGGATTCCATTTGTGTCTCTCACCTTTCATGATGTCTCTTTATTCATACTACAGGCAGGGATTCTGTTCCCAGATTGCCATCCTACCCAACTTGAAATGGGGAGGAGCCCACTGACACACTACTTACTCTTCCTTGGTGGACACATTGGGCTGGAGACTCTGGCCTAATTTCAGTGAAATATGTCATCAGTTTTCCTTTAGTGTATGTAGTACGTTATACAGTACATTTTGTGTGCCAAATCTTATTCACATATATATCTGCATGTCCTCCTTTCATTCATATTGGATTGTTGATTTAAACTAAGTATTCTCCTTGTTCAACATGTTTAAGGAATGCAAGGCAAGGTCTATTGAAAATCAACAAAGAATAATATTTTAAAGGATTATAATTACTCAGTAAAATTTTAGAGATGTGAAGATCAGCTGAAAAAATAATTGTCCATTTTAAAAATATTTTACAGTGAATGTTTGCACTGAATTTATTTCTATCTTTTAAAGGAGTATTTACAAAGACTGACACAGGTATTTTGGAACCGTAACAAGAGTCTCCATAGAGAAGGTTAATTCCAGGTTCTAGTCTAAGGTCACTTTTGGACATGAACCCTAAACTTGTAAAGCCTTTTGGTGTAAATTGTCATCACAGGCTGGGGGAGAAAATTTTGGGGAAGTTTCAGGGAAATCCGCCAATATACTTGTGTTGGGTTGTAAAACTTGTAAATCCTCCTCCCCCCCTCCCCCCCCCCCAGCTTTTGCAGTAAGCATAATTTTTGTGGTACTGTGCAGATCAAATAGAACCTGGTCCTGCACATTGCTGAATGCCTTATGCCTTCAAAGTCAATGATTGATGGTGTTTGCCCCCTCATTTAATATCAGGTGCTCAGTATAAGACTTGGTTTTGTGAGATTACACTTCCCTTGAGTTTTGATAAAACTTGGGGAAACTTTCAAAGTATTCTGTCAGTGTCTCCAAAATTTTTGTTTCTCTGGTCTTTACCTCTTTTATAAATAAACTGAAACTTGTTACAGATTTGCTTAAATTGGGTACCCATCTATTCTGTAGGTAAAACCGCAATTCCAAGAAATCTTAAGACTGTCTGAGGAAAACATCGGTGAGTAGCACATTCATTTTTATTAACATGAATAAAAATCAACCACAGCCTGAACTGAGGAAAAATTGTAAATTACTTGTCTCTGGAATCGGTCTGTAAAAGTTATTAGCATTAATAAAAAAAAGTCTGTAATCAGAAGTTACTTTGAAAGTAAAATTCATTTTAAATTGACATGGCTGCCTTAATTATGTTTTTAAAATGAAAATAAATATTTGTATAATACTGTCTCTTTTAATTGAAAGGCCAAAGGAAACTGATTGCTCAGTGCTTTTGAAAATCAGGTCACTTCCTTAGGTGACTAAATAAAGATTTAAGGATAATTTTAGGCACCCATTTTTTGGCGTGAGTCTGCAGCCGGAACTGTCTAATGTATTTTGACCTGTTTGAACACTCTTGTGCACCTTAAAATAAATTGTTAATGCTGCTACTGAGCTACACGCCAAACCTTCCCTCAGTTACTAACACCAGTTCAGCTGCACCACTCTTGGTAACATTGAGTTACCTAGTGTAGATGGATCATGGACTCTAGCAGCTGTTTTCAGCACCATTTTGATTAGATGTGCCTTATTTAATTGGTCCATTGTTGAAAATGCCTGCTGGACCAAAGAGCCATCTACGCTAACACTGAACTGACATGAGCAAAGGGAAGAATTTTCAATAAATTCCCTAATGTAGGAATTGTTTACAGAAGCAACTATATCTCTCCATTGTTTTTCTTCTGTCAAGCCTAGAATGTTACTTAAACATAGATCTCAAATGTAGTCCTCTTTGTATGCTGTCAAAATGTTGAACATGTAAACTTAATGAATCACTCTTAAAGGTGAACATGCTGTAATATTGCCCAAAAGTAATTAATTGCAAGATAAGGAATTAGGTTTTAAATTTTTCTGATACATTATATCAATGACTTTTAGATTCCACAGCAGGGAATGGGGTACTAACAAAAGCCACAGTTCCCATCTATGCAACGGGTGTCCTTACATGCTATATTCAGGTAAGAGTGATTTTTTTTTAATTTAGTATTAAAATGTAGAACTGTCTCTACAGCCCTTTGAATAAATTACTGTATGTAAATAAAACTTCAGACTGTAAAAGAGGATGGACAGATTACCATGATAAATATCTTAGAGGATTTCTGATATGAACAGCAAAAGCCCGGTAATTTGTAGTAGCATCTGAATAAAGATTGATTTATAATTGCGTAACCGTGGTATTTTTGTTCGATGTTGGTAAATAAAGAAGAAATTTTGATTTCTTATAGCTTTTTTTTTCAGCTGCTTTATCATGTATAAAAGAATCGAAAGGGTTTTTTTCAAAATAAGGAGGATTTTTTTTTCTTTTAACCTTGGAAATTTGGGTTTTTTCTATCCTTGAAAACTTTAGGGTGACTGTGGCCATGCCTCCACAGGGGAAATTTGCCCAAAATAAATTCCAGTCTGTGTTATAGCAGTTTCAGATGAAAGGATGTTAGCATTGATTGAGAGCGCGAGCATACACAAGACTCCCAAACAGACTTTGTATACAGTCCTTCAGTCAATTTTGAAATCCGGTTCAGTCAAAACAGTTGTAAAAACAGGCCCAGTTGAGGGAGGTTTTTTCCACACTCAAGGTCCCACCAGTACAAATATTAAGTCAGCTAAACCAGTGGCTAAAGCTGTAGATAGGGGGATTGTACATTTTCCTAGTGTAGAAGAGGCTTGGATGTCTCGGTTTATGACCAATATCATGGGAGGAAGTAACATTTGAATGAGATGATGTGACTTTTTTCTTCAGATAAACTAGAATTCTTCTAGGTATTTTGTTGACCTCTATTTAACTAAAATATTTGAGCAGAAAGATCTCTTGTTAAGGATTACATCCCTTCATTCTAAGGGCTAAGAACTCCTCTAATACGTATGTGGGTCATCCATAAAATGTACTCTAGCAAAACTGCGAGGACCATATTTGATGCTCTTAAGGTTGAAATCAGGTATAGAAGTTCTTCAGAGAAAGAACCCTTCCAGACTTTATACATAATAAGGAAACTAAAGAGGGCACATTTTCTTATCCTATACAAGTCACCTTTAAAGACCACAATAGGGGTTTTTCTAAGTTTTACGAATTGGCAACTCAGTGAATGAGCTCTGCTCCAGCAGCATCCTTGATTTATCATGACTTGTGCATTTTTTTCCATTATTGTGGGACTATTTTCTATTTATTGATTATTGGATGACTTGGTCTCTCATTTTTCCATGAGTTCTCTCATATTAAGAAAAAATAGTTAATTCCAAATGTAAAATCTTTACAGCATATGACAATGTCCTTTACAGTGTCAAGGTAATAAAGTGACTCTTGGACATCGGAACATGGGATCACAAGGCAAAAGTACATTTATTAGGAGGATGCTTAACTTTAATGTTATGTAGCACCATCTTTAATCTAATCTAAACAGGTTTACTGTCTATCAAGTTTAAATGCAAAAATGTCAGCAAACTGATTCAAATTAGCAGATTTTTATTATCCAAGTACTTCAGAGAATTATTTAGTTGGTTTAGTGTGGTATGTTGCTGCTGGTAAAAGTCTGGGCAGTTCCAAATATTTAAGGAAGCCATGGTCTTCAGAAATGTTATATAGGTAGAGCTAGTAACACCATCTATTATTAAAGTTGCCCAACATTTCTCATTATAAGACTCTGTTTTCAGTTGCTTAAAGCTGCCAACTTTTAACTATTTGGGCTTATATTTCTCATTTTGAATGTCTGCCTCAGACTTTTTTTCTTTTAAATTTCACCCAAAAAAATTGACATTTCCAAGAATGAAAGTAGGGGAAAAGACATTGTTTTGCCCATGTTTTTAAAAAAAAAATTCTGGTGACATTTTATTTGAAAAGCTCTAGCACCACTGGCTTTGAAGCAAGGACTTGAAATTTGGTAGTGCGGTAGCCTTTGTCAAGGATGTGCCTTTTGCCCTTCCTGTGAAAATTTAGGTATAATCCTTTGAAACATCTCAGTTTGCACATGCTTAGTAGAAGCTTCTTTGCTTTTAGTGATGGTAGGCAATTCTTTTAAACCAAACTCTTCACAGATGGCCACTAATTTCGTTTCTCAGTTTCTGGATGGCTGTTTTGAGACTGGGGGAAGGGCTCTGATTTGCAGAAGCACTGAGCACTGACTGCTGCAACTGAAGTTAGTGGAAGCTTTGCTTTGAATATATGAAGTAAATGCTAAGTATGCTGGAAAATCAGGTCCTAGATGTTTCAGTTGAGCACCAAAATTAGTGGCAACTTTTGACTTTAATCTCTATTCATCAGCTCCCCACAAGGGTATTGGGAAGACGTTTATGAAACACTCAGGTACTACAGGGATGAGCACCATAGAAAAGTCCATGAGCAAATTAATAATTCTGTCTTCAGAGCAAGGTTTAAATAATGTGCAGTAAGTAAGGCTTGGGGCCATACATAGCCTAGTGAGAAGAAAATGAAATATTGAATAGCTTCTCATTAATTGATCAACATTCATTCTGTGCACTACATGAGACAGGGTTCCTGTGGCAAAAATATAATCTCTGACACTATACCAGAATGCATTTGGGGACCAAATTAAGCAAGCTTAATTCTGGTCTTTCCACTTTTCAGAGCTTGATTTTTCAACCTCACTAATGAGTATGGGAGCAGGGGGTGTGTGTGTGTAAGTGTAATAATGAAATTGTACACTGAGTGGTACAGGTTTATTGCCAGACAGTCAGACATCCCTGATGTGTAGTTAGAGCACTTACAACTGCTTAACCCAGAGCATATTTATTTTGCTTTTTTAATGAAAAGGCAATTTAAGAATACCTCACGTCTTAGTAGAAACTGTTTTAAATTAAAAATGAATCTATGGACTGCAAAATTAGTAAAATTTTGTACATGGAAGATATGAAACATTTTAGATTTTATTGAACAGATTTAAGATTGACTCCTCCTTTAATTTTTTTTAAAAAGTGGTGTAAAGAAAGCCATTTAACATTTTGACATGCCTCTCTAGTTCCCCACTTCCCAATTAAAAAAAGGTTAACATTTTGCATTCCTCATTTTACATCTTAATTTAGAATTTATTCCATTGGAAATATATAGTCGTGTATTGCATAACCAAAAACAAGAAGTCTCTTCAATCTTCGTTCAGCCTGGAATTCTCAAAGACACTTTATAAAATTAAAAATTAATGTTACCTTGGTTAGGAGTATGGGTAGCTATAATTAGTATCCACCAAGCAATTTAAAATAAATGTAGGGCAAATGCAATTGACAAATATGTCAGATTATGAAATGCAAACCATCCAGTCAGAGAGTAGGACAATGGCAACTGTCCAGGCCCTAGAAAGAGGGCACTCTTAATGCACCCTTAATCTGCTTATTGTTTATCTGAACTCTCCAAACCTCTTATATTCTACCCATTGCTATTTAAGGCATGCTTTTGTCATGTCCTTAATATGCTAAATGGTCCATAATAGTATTGATCAGTCCTGGAACAACATACAAGTGTGTATGCATGCACTAGCACACATTCTGAAGGAAAAACATTCATTACATATACTTTTAAAAGGATAAGGGTACATGGACAATAAGAAATATTTCAGAAACTATGAAAAATACTTTGATAGTATTCTTTAAACTGTTTAATTGGGTTTTTGTTAAAATATTATTGGTTTTATCTTGGATATGAATATTAGGTTGTATAATTAAATATTTAAAGGTTAGACATGTCAGTTAAAATTATTTTCCTTTATCCATTCTGTGATGCCCTTGCCTTCAAACTTACTTAAATCTTTAAGTCATAGCATAACTTATAAAACTAAAAAGAATGTTGCATACTTTCTTTTAGGAAGAAGACCGCAAACTGTTAATTGGATTCTTAGAAGATGTAATGACTATGCTTTCGCTATCACACGCTCCTCTTGATAGCCTGAAGGCTTCTTTTGTGGAACTGGGGTAAAGTACATAATATGGAATTAATTTTAAATGGTTTAATATTTACAAAAATGTTCATAATGTACTTTCAGTTATAAGTATAATTGCAACAAAAGGTCAGGTGAATTACGCATATAAATCAGCTTTACTTGATTAAGTTAAAAAGTGGTAAATCCAGTATCCACTGTGTGATTAAGCCAGAATGTATTCTATATTTGAACATTGCAATAAATGTTTTGTTTGCACCTTATGTAGCTTGAAAGCTTGTCTGCCTCACAGACGGAAGTTGATCCAATAAGATATTACCTCGCCCACTTTCTCTCACTCATACATTTTTTGTCAATGTAAATCGTTCAGAACAAAAAGTGGCTTTCCTGTCATCTGTTTTCAAAGGATCAATTGCATGATACAGCCCATTTCCCCACCACCATCAGTAAAGCTGATTTTTAAAAAAGACTTGCACAAATGAATGTTTTTGAAGTTTAAATGTTTTAAAGAGTGCACATTTCTACATGCCATTGAGGACTGCCTTTGCAGTTTGTAATCATACCAACTCTACACACAGTGTTAGGTTGACTTTTATTTTCTTTTAGTGCAAACCCAGCATACCATGAACTGCTGTTAACTGTACTGTGGTATGGAGTTGTTCATACTTCAGCTCTTGTTCGATGCACAGCTGCTAGAATGTTTGAGGTAAGTGAGTATCAAAACTCTGTTACATAGAGCCTGAAATTGCAGTGTATTTAAAATATATATATTCATCTCAGTATCTGAATGTATGTATTGTGTTCTACGTATAAAAATGTCTCTGAATAGGTTGTGTACTGTGTGATGGAGCAGCAAGTTATTGTGTTGGACAGTTTTGGTACTGCATCTGTTGCATATTCAAGTTAATTAAACGACATTGATGCTTTATCAACTGCTCGCAAGACATTTTTATAGTAATTTGTGTGTTCATCTTTGTTCTGCTGCTGACTTCAATGTTACATTTGATCTTTGCATGCTGAAAAATATTGATTGGATATGAGAAATCATTTCAGTACTGAACTGTGTTCAAACTGGTTTTATATACCTTTTCAAATTAGGAAATGTGTTTGCATAAATCTGTATGTAAGCTTTGCATGCACATCTTGAACTTGTTGATCCATTTGTTCTTTTTGCACCTTGAACACACTTATTTCATTGATGGCATTCACAGGTTAACTGTATTCATAACCTTATTCCTATACTCTAATGCTTCAGAATTGTATTGCAAGCCAATTTCTGTCATTGCCTGCTATTGAGAGAAAAGCATATGCATCGTCAATAGTATTCATAATACATTGCTTTATAGTTTTATATTTGTCACATGAAGATATAGAGTAACTCTTGTGAGCTCTCCACATCTCTGTTTTCCTACGGTGCAAATTAATAGAGATTCTAAAGAACCTCTAAGTTTGCCTGAATTTGTTTGCTATCTCCTTAGCCATCAAATCTAAAAATATCAGAAGTAGAGAAATAGAGTAGGATGTCCCAATATCTCTTTTCTCGGTTGCTGAAAGTACAAGGACTTTTGTGCTTTGCACACCTGAAAAGTGTATTTCTCTCTTATAATCGCACTCATTCCTTATGCATGAGACTCTGGTACTTTACTTTGTGTCATTGCAGTATATGTGGCTCTCCACATGAGTGCAGGGATCTGCACACTTGGATCCAGGTGCAAGATCAGAGCCTAAATCTGCTCTGAGTAGCAAAGAATTAATTAAATCATAGGCAAGTTTTAATATAAATAGCTCATCTCCAGCCAATATAATGCTTCTATTAATACTTTTCCCTTGCTAACCCCTTTAGTAAAAGGCAAGTGGTATATGAAATATTTTTCTTTGGGGTCATATTTTGTCCTCAATTATACCCCTGCAATCCCTGCTATTCCATTTGGTGTAAATGTATTGTACTGAGTGGGGTGGCATCTACAGCACCTAGACCAATGGGCTCACAACTGTGGCAGGGACCCACCCTCTATGTGCTGTTGTAATAAAGATGTTTTTGAACTCAGCAGGATCCTAAGCCAGCAAATAGGCCTAAAGGTGAAGCAGCAAGCAGCGTGGTTCTGGCACTGGATTGGGGGCCAAAAGACCTGCCTATGCAACCTTAATTAAGTCACTTGATCAGTTTGTGCCTCAGTTTCCCCCTCTGTAAAATGGTGATACAGATGCCCACCATTAAAGCACTTTCAGATAGTCTCAAATGTGTTAAAATCATTCTGCTTGTCTTACCTTTTGGAATATTGGAATCTCACTTCTCTTTGCTTGCTGGAGGCCCTTGGCAACATCTTTAGAAGACCTCAGTCGTAATGGCTGTGGCCTGAACTGTAATGTTTCTTCCCAGCCCCAAGTGAGGGGCAAAATAAGTGATTTTTGAACAGTCTATTTTGTCTGACAGTAAAAGAAATTATAGTAGGGGGGAAAACTTTCTCCTGAATTGCTGGGCATATGCTATTGCAGACATTTTCCTTAAATATGGAAATTTTTAAATTATATCACCATTTCCTAAATGTCAATAGCATGTAAGTAGACCAGGGGTCAGCAACCTACGGCACACGAGCCGATTTTTGATGGCACTCAGTGTCAGGCTGAGCAGCTCAGCCCACCGCCGCTCTGGGGTTCCGGCTGCTGCCCCGTTGCCAGCCGGGGTCCCGGCCACCGGCCCCACTCAGCGCCCACTGCCAGCCTGGGGACCCCTAGGGAACCCCAGGCTGGCAGCGGGCTGAGCAGGCCGGCGGCTGAGACCCCGGCTGGCAGGAGCTGGCGGCCGGAACCCCAGACCGACAGCAGGCTGAGCAGGGCCTGGGATCCTTGTCTGGGGTTCCAGCCACCAGTCCCACTCAGCCCACTGCCAGTCTGGGGTTCTGCTCACCCAGGCCAGCAGGAGGCTGAGCAGGGCCGGCAGCCGGAACCCCAGTCTGGCAGCTGGCTGAGTGCTGCCAGCACCCCAGACTGGAAGCGGACTGAGCCACTCAGTCCCCCGCTCAGCCCGCTGACGGCTGAGTGAATGGAACCCCAGACCGGCAGCGGGCTGAGCAGGGCCGGCGGCTGGACCCCAGACCGGCAGCGGGCTGAGCGGGGCCGGCGGCTGGACCCCAGACCGGCAGCGGGCTGAGCGGGGCCGGCGGCTGGACCCCAGACAGGGATCCCAGGCAAGGATCACACTGAATTGATAAGATCTGCATTTTAATTTTATTTTAAATGAAGCTTCTTAAATATTTTAAAAACCTTATTTACTTTAAATACAACAATAGTTTATATAATATAGATATAGAGAGAGACCTACAAACGTTAAAATATATTACTGGCATGCAGAACCTTAAATTAGAGTGAACTTGGCACACCACTTCTGAAAGGTTGCCGACCCCTGAAGTAGACCTTGCATTCTCACATAAACATTTGGGGTGAGATCTTCATCCTTGCTCTGATACGTTTACTCTACATAGGAGGGCTGGAGTGAGGTAAATGGATCCTCAAAGCCCTGATTTTGGCCATTGAAAGATTCCCTTGGCACAGGCACTGCGGAAAACAGTAAGGTGCCTTCTGAGGACCCTGTCTCAAGCCCTGGTTTGCCGGAAGGAGAGCAGGTTTACAGTGGCCAGACCACTCCATACAGCATTGCTGAGGTTCTGAGCAGTGCTGTGTTCCATGGGGCAGCCCTGGAAGGTTGCTGTAAGTTGGACAGGCCTCTAGGACTGTCCAAGTTACATTGAGGGCCCCAACAGCAGTCGAGGATTGGGAGAGTACGAAGGTGACCTAAAGCCACCTTAGCATCCACCCCACTCTCCTTGGACTGAGAGTTCTGTGTTGCATCTCTGTAGGCTTAGTATGTGTAGACAGCTACAATAAGTAGGTCTATAAAGGAATTAAAATAGAGTAAAAATCAAAATATTGTGTTAGTCTCACTGTGTAAACTTATATGCTGAATATTACCTGGCTTCCCCCTTTCTGCTTTTCTGTGCTTTTAATTGTTAACATTTTGTCAGTACTTTCCAGTTTTGAGTGTTAACCCAAATTGGACTTGTGCTGGTTTGAACACTATTCATGCAGAGTTGGGTTATGAGCTTTGTTGGTCTGTATGATAGGTTCTAGTTCAGGAACAGTTATAATTCAAATATAAATTGTAAAAAAGAGCCTCTTTTACCTTCAGGTCAAAAATATATTTTATTATATTTTAATGGAAGTGTTTCTCAAATTGTGATGGAACTGAGATCACGTTTATCTCTTCACTAATGTCAGTCCCAAGCTTTCTTGTTGTAATTAGTATATTGCCTCAAGACCATTTAAAAAAAAAAAAAAGGCTGCAGTGGGTAAAGAAAATTCAGGTTTTATATTAGCTCACAAAATTATAGGAATTAAAAGTAAAAAATGAACACTGTGTGTTCATTAAATGGGAAAATGGTCATCTGATCACTGAACGAAAGTAGGCTAATCTTAATTCAACAAACAGTGGCCATTTTTAAAGAGCTGTACTTAAGATGAGCATTTCAGTGACTTTTTCAGTTGACCTCATAGTAAATAATCAGGGAAGTAATTATGTAGTTGGAAACCTTTTTTTTTTTTTTTTGTGCTTTGGGGAATTTTTTTTAGTGTTGAAAATCAAATCAAATTTTAGATTAAAGAAACAGTGTTCATACCAAATGGAGAATAACCAGTGCAGAAAGTTGTGGGATTTAGCCTAGTTAGTTTTCCTCTGTGTACAAATTATCCTGAATTCCTTTTGGACTCAAAGCCCTCCACCTCCACCCCCAGTGTTTAATAGATCTGTAAAATGCTCAAAAATATAGGACCCAGGCCTCATTTTATTATTACTGCACATCCCTGGAAAGCCAATTTTCTCCCACTATTTCATCAGTGACTTCAGAGTTTAACCAAGTGGGATTCTGAAAAGTAGTCATATCTGTCCAGAGAAATATTTTTAACAGGGATTAATTCATAATTTTGAAAACGGGGACAATTTGGGGGAGATTATAGCAATTGAGAGGTGGGTGGGGATTGTGGGCATAGTGAACCAATATTGCAATGACCTAGTCCAGGGGTCGGCAACCGGTGGCTCGCGGGTCGCCAGGGTAAGCACCCTGGCGGGCCGGCCCGGTTTGTTTATCTGCCGCATCGGCAAGTTTGGCCGATCGCGGCTCCCACTAGCCGCAGTTCGCGGTCCCAGGCCAATGCGGGAGGCAGGAAGCCGCGGCCAGAACATCCCTCGGCTCGCGCCGCTTCCCACCGCCCGCATTGGCCTGGGACAGCAAACCGCAACCAGTGGGAGCCGCGATCGGCCGATAAACAAACCGGGCCGGCCCGCCAGGGTGCTTAGCCTGGCGAGCCGCGAGCCACCGGTTGCCAACCCCTGACCTAGTCTGTTCCCTGCATCATCATCCTATAAAAGTTGAACAAAAAAACATTGCTAGTTATAATAAATAAATAATAATTGGAGATATACCAATCTCCTAGAACTGGAAGGGACCTCGAAAGGTCATCAAGTCCAGCCCCCTGCCTTCACTAGCAGGACCAATTTTTGCCCCAGATCCCTAAGTGGCCTCCTCAAGGATTGAACTCACAACCCTGGGTTTAACAGGCCAATGCTCAAACCACTGAGCTATCCCTCCCCCCTTAGATTGCCTTCCGGGTTTTTCACTGTCATCCACTTTCTCCACTGTGCTACTGTATATATTGGTGGAGCCCAGTGTACTGGGAGCATAATTCCAAGTAGTAACTTAGTAGGTACTCTTCTAGTTGGGCTAAAAATAAAACTCATTAGAAAAGATGGAATGTCTCCTGATAAACTTTATTTTGAAAGTTATAATTTTTAGGTGTCTGTTTCTGGAAGCTTTAATTTTTAACACTTTTCAGTCTAAATTAAAATGGGCTCAAACTGCTCCTTGGCACCCAAGTACTGAAATAAACACCAAAATGCAGAAATGGGTTCCCAAGTGATTAATTGAGGGTCAGAAACAGACTGTATTTAACAGTGCTTCGTATGCTATAAATTGTTTAACTTGCCCTATACCTACATTGCCCTTCTCTGTCCTCTGGTGCCACTATTTGGTAAAGGCAAGAAATTTAATTTGCTATTTTGGTAGAAGTTGAAATAATTACTATATCATTGAAATATGCAGTGTAGTTGTAGCCATGTTAATCCCAGGATATTAGAGAAACAAAGTTGGCGATGCAATATCTTTTGATTGGACCAACTGCAGAAGTTGGTCCAATCAAAGATACTACCTTACCCACCTGGTATCTCTAATATCATTGAAATTTTCAGAAGATGAGTCAAAGTTCACTGAAGAGGTACAGTTTAGCATTGTGCATTTTATATGCTATGAAGTAGCCAGGGTGGATTAGGGTTTTGTGTGGGCCCCTCTACACCCCATCCCCCCACCCCCCCCAACCACCGCCTCCCACCCTTTCCCCTCACTGGTGCTCCTGCCGGGGAAATGGGGTTGGGACATGGGGGCTAGCCGCACTCTGCCCACCCGCTGCGCTAGCCAGGAGGCAGGGCGGGGCAAGCTCCTGCAAGCCCCCGTGGGAGTATCGGGAAGAACATGACCAAGCCCCGGCACCCTGACCCCACTCCCTGGCTGGAGCACCGGGCAGGCAGAGCGTAGCCAAGCCCCCGCGCCCTGACCCCATCCCCGCCTGGAGTACCAGGCAGAGCGGCGTAAGCCCCAGTGCCCTGACCCAGCTCCTGGGCTGGAGCGCTGGGCAGGCAGAGCGGGTTGGGGTGGGAGGTCGCCTGTTTTTCCGGGGCCCTCAGTTGGCCAGGGCCCCGGGCATGGGCCCTGATGGCCCAGCGGCTAATCCGCCACTGGAAGTGGCACATAAAATAAAATTGTGAATTTTCTTAGGTGGAGCACAAGATAGAAGAAAATCAACAATACTTCCACCTTTTAAATAATGCAAATAAAACACCCATTTGAGTAATCATGGAAGAAAGTTTGGGATTTGTCATTTATGAAACACTTTTACAGAGGCAGCTGTTTGCCACTTGGCAAAATTAAACCCCATTGAGCAAGCAGCACGGTTATTTCTGAAAAAGGACCTTTTAAATTGAAAGGAGTTCCAGATATTTGTGGGCATAGGAAAAAGTATTCATACACAACAGTTTCAGATTTGGGATTTATTGCAATAATTAAATCTATAGTTTTCATATTGGGAAGTATTTGAAAATCTGATAGTTAACTGTTCGTTAGATTTTTACTTGCCTGGACCAGCAAGGATGATTTTAGGATGTTTGGGATTTTTCACATGCGCTTCTTGATGGCTTTAATATCTAAAGTATTCCTAAAATATTATGAGGAAAGCCTAGTGGCATCTGGGAAGGTGCTTTTTATGCCAAGTTTAAAAAGTGTACAGTTTTTAATAGTAGTGGACCTACAGCTGCAGTTTAGTGTTTGAAAATTGCATGCATTCAGTCTGGCAAAGCAATTCATTTTGCACCTGCCAGTCATATATTAGCAATGAAATATAATCCCATTGACTTGGAACTGCATTCAATTATGCTTGAATTGCCAAACTCAAATTTGCATCACTTAGGTATTTAAAATGATTTGCAGTCTAACAAGTAAATTACAAGTTAGATTGTTTGTTTCCTTTAATGGTCATCTGCATTTCAAAATACCAAAAAATTTGGAAAATATATAAACCAAGACCCTTTGTTTGAACAGCCTCCATCAGGTTTGAACTGACTGCCAGGCCAGTTGAGCTTTCTTCATGCCCTCTGCATATATAAAGCACTAGTGTAGCTGTATTTGCTTAGCTTCTAATTTTGGTTTGCTTTTTGTGTTTTTCTTTCTCTCTCTCTCTTGGTTGTGCCACTCTTCTTCCCATGATACTGTGCTCGCTCTTTCCGTGCATCACCTGTGATACCCCCCCTGCTCTGACCACTCAGCTGTTGGTGAAGGGGGTACATGAAACTCTGGTAGCTCAGAGAGTTGTTCCTGCTCTCATTACTCTCTCCAGTGATCCTGAAATGTAAGTTTACTGATTGCCTTATACATTAAGCATCCCTTTTAATATTTGTCAAGAAATAACCATCAGTTTTCTTTAGTATTCCAGTGACAAAAGCTTTCTAATTGAAAAAAGCATGTTGCATTTAAAATGAGTCCCTTTCAGTTGCAGGTAAAAACTAGATTGACTGCAGTATCTAAAAGTAAAAATTATTTTGGCAATAACTAGAAGATAGTAAAATTACAGAAAACTAATTTTAAATTGAAAATTGTTACACATGTACATTAATTCCCTTAAATAAATAAATGTTCAAATGTTAATGTTTAATATATTTGCAGTCAACACCTGCAGATTTCAGTTATCAGTCTTACTGCAGTGAATCAAATGTGGCGAATATTCCTTGTAGTGCTACCATAGTTAGCTTTAAGAAAATACATAAACAAGACTCAAAATATTGAAATACCAAATAATCTGCAAGATCTACCACATAATCTCTGATAAGTAACTGTAGAAGTATAGTGCCTGTGTACACATTTCAAGGGCCAGCATACTGATGTGATATTTCTTCCAAGATGTGGAGGGATGCTTTTGCTAATCTCACTAACAGGGTTGTTACCAGTAAGTTCCAGAGCATGAACAAAGAGCTTTGACCATTTTAATGTCTTGTGTGAGTGACTTAACCAACAAAGGCCCGTGAGTCTGCCTGCCCATCCTCAGTCACAGCTAACCCAGTTCTCCTTCCAGTTTACCAAACCATTTTTTATTGCATGTTGACTGGTTTACAGCTGACTCTTCGAGGCATGAGTGAAGCCTTAGTTGACAAGCGGGTTGCTCCGGCCCTTGTTACCTTGTCCAGTGATCCTGAATTGTGAGTTTCAGACTGAGACCTTGAGTTAATCAAGTCTTTTGAGCATTTTTCCTCATCTGCTTATTTTTTTCTTTTGCCACTGCTAGAAACTAATGTATCTTAAAGTACTAACTTTGAATTTTCATTACTTTTAACTCTATTCATTAAGGTTAAACACTGCTTAAAGACTTTTTTTTCTCTTCTAATAGCTCTGTAAGGATAGCCACAATTCCGGCTTTTGGTACCATCATGGAAACAGTTACTCAGAGAGAGGTAGGAATACTGCATATCATAAACAAACTGAACTATTAAGCATTGGTCAAGCTATTGCTCAATCATGTAGCAGACGGTTGAGTTTGACAAGTATAGTAACTTACTGCCAAACTGTGAGCAAGAGATACTACTTATAAATTAAGTTTCTCTCACAGCAATGTTTAAGAAAATCTCCAAATTCCTACCTTTTGCAAAACGATAGATTTACTATTAGAAGAAATTCTTATTTCAGTCACAAAACTCTGTCTTATAAAAGGATAGAAGCAGAAGCTAGCTAATTCTTCTGTGCTAGGCTTCAGGATTTTCTACAGTGATGCTCTTTGTGAAGACATTTCTCATTATAGCACAGAAATCCAAAATATCAGCCTGATGGGAGTTAACTGTGAAGTTGGGAATCAATAATAGTTTTATTCTGAGTTTTAGAACGTTCTAAGAAAGAACTTTAGAATAATAGTACATAGGGATATTGGATATTTTGGTGGATTGATAAGAAGGCATTATGGCGTTTTCCTGAGTGAACTCCCTTCAGTTGTTGTCAAAGTATAAATATTACATTTATTTACCCTGGGTTTACAAGACCAAGCATAACTTAGAACATAAAAGTGGATTTAACAGAAAAGAAAATAGCTGACAAATTAGCTAACAGATGTTAGTAATCCAGCACTAAAGTCACGCACAAAAAATAAGTGGTTTTTATTTAATTTTAAAATGCTAATTAGAATCCTTTAAGCAGCCAACAATTAAATCTATTTGAGCAATACTTTAATTGCTCATATAGTTTTTTTGGTGTTAAATTGATAGATTAAAAAATGTTGGTGAATATGATTAACAGTTTTATAGTTTTACAAAAGTTAGGAATATCTGCCAGCAGGAGGATGTATACTTCATTTTCCTTAGTGTGTATACAATAAGAGGTATTAAAAGCACACACAACTTTCTGCAGAGCTTGCTTTCTTCCTGTAATTTCAACATGTTCTTAAATCCTAAAATAATGTGTTTTGAGGAAATGTGAGTAAGAAGTCAGTGATGACTCACAAGTACAGTTTTTGGAAGAGGGATAAGTAGCAACTTCGTAGTTTGGAATTCATGTTATATATTTCATTTAGCTAAAAAGGCCTTGGTTAACTATCTGAAATAAGTATATTAATTGTTCCCGTTATAAATCTCTCTTTGTAACATATGTCATCCAGAAGCCTACCATAGAAGACCTCTGACCAGGAGAATGTTGCTTGACTTTTTATCTGAATGCTTTTAAATGCTCTTCAGTCCTTTCAAGGTTGAGTGCAGAAAAAATTGCTAATTTGTACATATTTATCTGTTTTAATAATGTAAAATGCTTTTTAATTTTTTTCCGGTCTTTTGTCCATGTGCTCTCTTTATTTCATTAATTATTTGTAAAGTAGTTACTTCTGGTTCTCCCCACATCCCTTCCCTCCATTTCTCACCACTCTAATTCTGATATTAAAAACATTGATAGGGCATTTAATACTTCAATTCTAACTAAATAAAAGAATTAAAATAATTGGGGATGAGGAAATATAATAATGGAGCCTTTGGGCAAATCTGTATAGAAGTAGGACATTGTGATAGTATCCTAAAAGGCAGGACACAGAAAAGGAGTTAAAATATCCTGTAATAGAGAAGAATTCTAGGTTAACCAAAAAAAAAACCAATATTTTAAACAATTATCTAAATAGATAGGAAACAGAAATATACTGTAAGTGACTGAAGTTTTCTGACACCTAAACTTTTTTGTTAACTTTTACTTTTTTTGTGAATATTTAAGCTACTGGAAAGAGTGAAAATGCAGTTGGCGTCTTTCCTGGAAGATCCTCAGTATCAAGACCAACATTCTTTACACACAGAGATCATAAAAACGTTTGGAAGAGTCGGACCTAATGCTGAGCCCAGATTCAGAGATGAATGTAAGTTGCAACTTAAGTAAATGTTCCTTACCTAAAAATAACAATTGGAAACAAAATATGAAATACACTTCCTAAGTTGGTTACTGTTTGTTAAATAGAGTAACATTGATAGAGAGCATTAGCAGAATGCGAACAATAATACTGAATCAATTCATGTTGAGAAATGTTTTCTATAAATTTACAACTCTTCATGTTCCACAGATATATATAATGTGAGCAGTGTTTTTAATACTTGTGGTTTTTTTAATTCAGGAGCCAATATTCTGCTATTTTATTTGAAATACATTTGCAACATAGTAATTGAAACCCCACTGGCAGTCCCACTAGAAGCTACCATTTTACCAGCCGTTACCATACATTGGTTGCTGAGATACTTCAGATATTTGTTTCTATATCAGATACCTCTTTTAACAACTGTTGACAAATACTTTTTCAAGAGGCTATAGTACATTGTATTTTTCTCCTTAACTGCCTGGTGCCATTACTATTGCATAAAAGGAAGATGGGAATTGCTTATCATTTTATCATAAAAGCTGCCAGAAAAAAAAGAAACTTCTTTGCAAGTTATTTTATATGTGGGGGGAAGTTTATGAAAGTCAATGTAAAACAATAATTTGACTCAAATATTTACTCTTCCAGTTGTTATTCCACACTTACACAAGTTAGCCTTGGTCAACAACCAGCAGTCTGTGGATTCAAAGAGACTGGACATTGCAACCCATCTGTTTGAAGCCTATAGTGCTCTTTCCTGTTGTTGTATCCTTGTGTGGTTATGGTTTTAACTGTTTTCATCCTTTTTGTTTTTTAATATTTGGGAATTATAAAATAGCTTGCTCCCTTGGAGTAGTAGTAATAGTATGTGAGGTTTCTCAATCTAAAAAGCAGATATTCACAATAGATAGAACTGAAAATTATTTTCAAAAAAACTGAGATTTTTATAATTTTTTTTTAAATCCCCTTTTGGATAGGGAAGAACCCTGAAGACAATTGTTTAGATATATCATGCTTAAATGCCTTCCATCCTCAATTCCCCTTCATTCAGCATCCTTTTGACATAATGACAGTAGTGACATAGATTGGTTCAGGTACTTTTCCATATATATATTTACCACTACTACTCTTTGTCGTACCTGTTACGAAAATAACATAGGGAATAAAAAGTTTTTGATGGCAATGGACTGTTCCAATTAAATTCCAAACACTTAAACTATTTTATTTTTGTGTTGTGTTATGTTTAATAAACTTGATACAGTGAACCAGATCATAGCAAAAATATTTTAAGCCTTGTCTCGCCTCCATTCTTTTTCCTTCTCCCTATCTTCTTCTGAACCTGGTGCTACATATCTCCTGTTATCCAGGATCAGGCCCTAAATATTTTTACATTTAATGCTTTAATTTATTATTCTCATTTTGACTCTGTTTTGGGTCACTTAATATCAAATTGCTAAAATTAACCAAAACCTGTGAAACAATTCACAACAATTAGAATAAATGTTAGTATATCTTTGTTAGGTAATTTTTTGCGTCTTGCCTTGGGATAAAACCATATAACATCAAATGATGATTATTTTTTTAAATGCCTTAACTGCTTTCCTGTTAGTTATTTCAGAGGATTTAATGGTCAATCACTTTTTGCCTGGACTCAGGTGTTTACGAACTGACATGGAACATCTCTCGCCAGAGCATGAGGTAAGCAACTGAAGTTGCCATTCTGGTTTGAGGTACAGATGACAATAGATAGATGAGATGTTTAATCTTTAGCCTTAAGTAGTTAGCATTACAGTAGTTAGTAGTGACTATTGGTTCAACTGTATATCATACCATCGTTTTCTTGTTAGAAAAAAATTAGTGTCCCTTTGAGATGCGTAAGCTGAAAGGATTTTTGTAAAACGATTTTCTAAAATTGGAGTAAATGAAAACTTGAAGATTTTCAGCACAAAGTGATTTATTTTTCCTGATGAAAGTTGGAAAAGAAAATGCTGTTTTACCACATGCCGTTTCTTAAACAGTCCAAAAAAAAAATACTAAAACCAGGAGCCACAACACATTTTAGAAACAAACTCAATAGAAGGGAGATATTTGGAAAGCGGTAATGCTGAAAGGATCCAGCAAATGAGACATGTTTGTAGGGCGATATGGCAGCAAAAAGACTGGAAAAATTTTGAGATGCAGCTCTTCAACCACCCTTATTTGGAAATAGTGTTCATTTCTTGGCAGTTCATTACCCAAAAGATTGATAAATTGGAGGATGTTCACTGGAAAGCAGGGGAAATGATCAGGTGGCTATGTGCGCTGACTTGAGAAAAGGCTTTAAAATAAACGTAACTTGGCTAAAAGAGAACTATGCACATATTTAAACAAATACCAGTACGTAGGGACAAAATTAGAAAGGCCAAGGCACAAAATGAGATTAAACTAGCTAGAGACATAAAAGATAAGAAAAAAATCTACCAATACATTAGAAGCCAGAGGAAAACCAAGGACAGAGTAGGCCCGTTAATGGAGGGGAGAAGCAATAACAAAATGTGGAAATGGCAGACATGCCAATCCATTAAAAGGGGAATAAGGACAACCCGAGGAATTACGGACAAGTCAGCTTACCTTCAGTACCCAGAAAGATAATGGAGCAAATAATTAAGCAATCAGTTTGCAGACACCTAGTAGATAATAAGGTGATAAGTAACAGTCAGTATGGATTTGTCATGAACAAATCATGTCAAACCAACCTAATAGCTTTCTTTGACAAGGTAACAAACCTTGTGGATGGGGGTAAGTGGTAGATGTGGTATATCTTAACTTTAGTAAGGGCTTCGGTACTGTCACACATGACCTCCTCATAAACAAACTAGAGAAATAAAACCCTAATGGAGCTACTATAAGGTGCATGCATAATTGGTTGGAAAAGCATTCTCAGAGAGTAGTTGTCAGTGGTTCACAGTCAAGCAGGAAGGGCGTATCAAGTGGGGTCCCACAGAAATCAGTCCTGGGTCCAGTTATGTTCAATATCTTCATCAATGATTTAGATAATGGCATAGAGAGTACACTTATAAGTTTGCAGATGACACCAAGCTGAGAGGGGGTTGCAAGTGCTTTGGAGGATAGGGTTAAAATTCAAAATGATCTGGACAAACTGGAGAAATCCTATGAAGTAAATAGGATAAAATTCAATAAGGACAAATGCAAAATACTCCATTTAGGAAACAACAATCAATTTCACACATACAAAATGGGAAATGACTGCCTAGGAAGGAGTACTGCAGAAGGGGATCTTGGGGGTCATAGTGGATCACAAGCTAAATGAGTCAACAGTGTAACACTACTACAAAAAAAAAGTGAACATCATTCTGGGATGTATTATCAGGAGTGTTGTAAGCAAGACAGGAAAAGTAATTCTTCCGCTCAACTCCATACTGAATAAGCCTCAACTGGAATATTGTGTCCAGTTCTGGGTGCCATATTTCAAGGAAGATGTGGACAAATTGGAGACAGTCCAGAGAAGAGCAACAAAAATGATTAAAGGTCTAGAAAATATGACCTATGAGGGAAGATTGTAAAAATTGGGTTTGTTAGTCTGGAGAAGAGAAGACTGAGAGGGGACATAAGTTTTCAAGTACATAAAAGGTTGTTACAAAGAGGAGGATAAAAATTATTGTTCTTAACCTCTGAGGATAGGTCAAGAAGCAATGGGCTTAAATTGCAACAATTCAGCCCTGGGGGAATCCCAGGAGACTCTCTTCTGTAGGAGTTTTCGGCCTGTTCTTGAATACTTAATAATATAAACCCTGCTCCTGTCTGTATTTATATTTTAATAAACTTTGCTGTATCTTTTTCTGGTTTTGGTTCATGGTCAATAAAATGTGTATCTTTATATAAGAAATAGAATTAGCGGTGAAGAATATTAAGATGGGGGATTTTCTAGCTTTAGAAGGAAGGAATCTGACTCTGACTTCGGAAGGGTGAGTCAGGAGTGACAGTAACAATCTGAACATCAGTCAGAGGTGACAAAAGTTGTACTTCCCTTACCCCAAGTGCTCTTGGAAAGGATCTGGCATGGGTCAGTCAGTGTATGCACAGAGTGAGTTGAATGATTGTAGGGAGTGTCTACAAAAAAGTAAAGATAAATTAAAAAGCTGCAGCAGATGAAAGTTGTGTCTAGTTTCATTTCCTCTCAACCATTTTATCATATTCAGTAATGGTTTATATTATCTGAAAAAGTAACTTTTTGAGGAACGTATCTAGGATTAAGATAAAAGATTGCGTGTTGCCATCATTGCATATAGTTGAACCAATTAGTTTTGTTTAGGTTTATGTATTAGTTTACAGAATGTGTAAAGTTTAGGGCTTTGGTAGGTTGAATAAGAGGCCTTAAATTGAAGCTAAAGAACTTGTGTACACAGATTTGGTTCTCATGATCTGGAAAAGACTAAAGAATTCAGATTTGTATTAGTATGTCATATCTTCTAGCAATTTGATCTTGAGACCTGCTCATCAATGACTTGGCTTTCTATCAACTGTGGCCATCTTGTCCAACATACCACTTCAGACACCAGTGTGATCCGTTGGATCACAAGGGCATGTCTTTGACAACAGTACATTCATTTTGGCTCTTCCTTGGCTTATTGGTCTGCAAGAGAGTTGCTTTTGTCTGCTAGATGAAGTGACAAGCTCCAAAGTCAACATACATTGGTATATCTTTAAGATCTCCAAGAAACAGGGTTTCTAAAATCAGTTGTCATGCTCCATCCCACGGCAGATGTTTGCCTTGATGGATAATATCAAATGCTTTATTTTTCAAGGGTGAACACAGATTTTGTCTTTCCTCTAGTGTAGACTCTGATCCATGTTAGTAGGCCCACATACTCACCCACTCTTCCCCAAAGTCTCTCAGATTTCCCTAGGCATAATTAGACTTCCTGAGTTTGATGTTATTGAGTTACCTGGGTTGGACAGAACCATTTGGCTAATGTCAGCTTGCTTGTGGCATTTAGGAACAAGTTCAGGAGTGAATCACGCTCTGTTCAGATTGTCTAAAAGGCAATCCTGTGTTGTAATGCCAGATGAGCTGTGGGCCAGTTCCACTTGGTTTTAGGCAGCATCTGAGAAATGTCTCTGACTCTGAAATTCCTGAAGTTGCCACGTGACACTCTATTTACACATTTGTTTTCTTCCCTACTTGTTTTGGGAAAGAAGTCCTCTACTTAAGACAACTAAATATTGACAAATGTAATAAGTTTTAGTATACAAATGCAAGAAGTCTAAATACTAAGATGGGTGAACTTGAGTGCCTGAGGGTGTTGATATAATAGGCATCACAGAAATTTGATGGAATGATGATCAATGGGACATGGTAATACTAGGGTACAAAATATATCAGAATGATAGAGTAGGTCATACTAGTGGGTGGCGTTAATATTTGCGAAAGAAAGCGTAAAGTCAAATATAGGAAAAAAATCTTAAATTAATCAAACAGTACCACAGAATCTCCATGGATAGAAATTCCATGCTTGAATAATAAGAGTATAACAGTAGGAATATTCTTGCAACCACCTGACCAGGATGGTGATGGTGAAATGCTCAGGGAGATTAGAGAGATTACAAAAACAGTTAAAATCCCCAATTACTGGATTTACTATCCCCCATATTGACATCCTACCTCATGGTTGGATGCAGAGATAAAATTTCAAGACATCGTTAATGACTGCTGGTTGGAGCAGCTAGTCCTGGAACCCACAAGGGAAGAGGCAATTCTTGATTTAGTCCTAAGAGGAGTACAGGATCTGGTCCAAGAGATTAATATAGCTGAACTGCTCAGTAATAATGTAATTAAATTTAACATCCTTGTGGGGGGGAATACCAAAGAATCCCACCACAGTAGCATTTAACTTCAAAAAGGGGAACTACACAACAATAAGGAGGCTAGTTAAACAGAAGTTAAAATGAACAATCACAAGAGTGAAATGGCTGCAAGCTGCATGAAAACTTTTTAAAAAACACCATAATAGAGGCTCAAACTGTATGTATACCCCAAAATTTAAAAAAAGGACCAAAAATGATGCCACCATGGCTAAACAGAGTAAAAGAGGTGGTTAGAGATAAAATCATATCTTTTAGAAATTGGAAGTGAAATCCTACTGAAGGAAATAAAAAGGAACATAAACTCTGGCAAGTCAAGTGTAAAAGTATGATTAGGCAGACCAAAGAAGAATTGGAAGAGCAAAAGAGACAAACTAACATTTAAAAAAAAAAATTTAAGTGCATCAGAAGTAGGAAGCCTGCAAAACAGCTAGTGGGGTTACTGGCGATTGAGATGCTAAAGGGGTACTGCAGGAAAACAAGGCTGTTGCAGAGAATCTAAACAAATTCATTTCAATCTTCACTGCATAGGATGTGAAAAGCCATTCTTAGCCATTCTTTTTAGGTGGCATATCTGAGGAACTGTCCCAGATTGAGGTTTCAGTAGAGATACATTGCCCTGTTCAGTTCATTTTCTCTGAAGCATCTGGCATCTCTCAAGACAGGATATTAGGCCAGATGGACCAATGGTCTGACCCAGTATCCGTTCTTATGTTTATGTAAGTAATCAGCTCTCCATCATGGGGTTATGAATCAGTCTTTTGAGAAAGGATCTGCAGAGGTGGTTTACCTATAAAGTCCTAAAATGTTTAGGTCCTTGCTGCATTAACCCATGCCTCTCTCCTTAGCCAATACCATGGCAATTGTGGTCATTCAAAGTATTAAGGCTGGAGAAAGTGGGACGAGGCTACTGATCACATATTTAGTGAGGGGTTCCCTATTCTGGAAAGCATATGGAGCCCTGGCTAGGTGCTCGTTTATATATTTATAGATTTGAATGCATTTAAGATTTTGTTCTTTTACTTATATAACTTATAATTGGTACAATTTAGAAATTTGAATACACTTTTTTGTTCAAGATAGGAAGCCTGCTTACCTTTTAATTGGAGTTCTGAGTATATTGCCTCTGCACATTCATACTTTCATATTTAGTAGTCCTCCAACACTAGTATGTTCAAAATAACGGAAGTCAACCAGAACCTCAGTCCTGCATATAACTTCATCCCACAGTTGAGGACTGGAGCTATGTATGCCTATGGCCCCAATGATTGCTCCTTTCCTAATGGTGCCAAGACCTCTGACACTCAGGTGTATGCTCCCAATGGTGTGGATCTGCTGAGATAATATAGCTCTCAGAACTTCAGTACATTTTGTGTCAATCTCCAGCCCTGTTTTATCCTTAAACTCTCTAAAACTGCCAACAAGGATATTGGTAGCGATAGTGACTCTTCTGATGCAGGCACCGTATTGCTGCATATTTTATCATTCATTCTTTAGGAAGATTGAATGATTTCATCAGGCTTTGGCTATGTCTGAGGCTTTATGATTAACTCAGTAGGAACCAAGAAGTGAATCAAGGAAAGTCCTTGGCTTTCTGCCAAGCCATGAGCCAGTGAAAGCTTCAGGTGATTAGTTTGTGCACTAGATTATAAGATACGTTTTTTAATGTCAATCCATGCATTGTTGCTGATTTGCATAACTGTTCCAACTGCAGTTTTTCTGTTATGTTAAAGACAATACTTTAGTGTTTCAGCTTTCATTTGAATTATCTGTCGCAAATGTGTTGTATGCTTTATTCCAGAACACAGGATCTCTGCTAAAACTGACTCCTTTTCAATCAGCCATATTCAATGCCTAACATTTGCGCGCGCACACACACACTAAGAATGTTTCCTCACTTTAGAAATACAGAAATATTAGTCTACTTTTTTCCACGTTCAGTCTTAAAAATTTTCTGTAAACCTCTAAAATAAGAATTTTTAAAGAAGGTGCTGACGTGCCTCAATTTATAGCAACACTTGCAGACACTATTATAATGATGCACCAGCTTACAATAACACTTCCTTTCAATAAAAGAACTGTAGCACAGGATACCATCTCAACTTTTGTCATCTTTACTTTGGTACAAAACACCTCTAACGATAACTTTAAGGGTTAATTAACACTATAAGCCAAAAAGTGAGAGGGCAGATGCAAATTAATTATAAAGATTAATCTGTAAAGAACAGAAATATAATATTTTGTATAAATGTTGCATTGAAAAATGAAGTACAGCTATGGTCAAGGATGAAAAATTAGTGGTTGTGCTTTGATTCATTACAAGAAAGGCATCTTTGAACACAGTAACTATCTAAATAAAAATGTCTTCCTTGAAACTTTTGAATAGTCTTGATGCTTATAACCAGAGAACACTGTCATTAGTTATTTGTGTTTTAAAGGTTCTTGAAAATATAATGCACCCTTTAAGATTCTAGCTCTTCCTTAGCTTATGCTAGCGTTAGAGGTTTTTTGGTTTAGTTTTAACCAGAAATATTAATGTTAGAAGAACATACCTTTCAAATCTTATTTTCCTCTTTGGTGATTTTAGGTTATTTTAAGCTCCATGATAAAGGAGTGTGAACAGAAAGTGGAAAACAAGACTGTCCAAGAACCGCAAGGGTAAGGCATCCACTGCTTTTTGGGGAAGGGTGAGGGGCACTAGTCCCTCTTTTAAATAATGGTCAAAGAATTCTGTGGGTGTCTTCCTGAATGCTGCCATTCTCTAGTCCAAGGCTTGCACCTGTGAATCCTGTTTTCACATGATCTATATTTAGAAGCAGTTTGTGGTTGTTGCGTATCCAATATAAAATGTAGGGCAGTGCACTTTCATCTACTTGGTGGAAATGAAGTTCTTGTTTTCGCATGTTATTTTGTTCTTATTCTTCTGGCCAGGGCCAGTGCAACCCATTAGGCGACCTAGGTGGTCGTCTAGGGCGCTAGCATTTGGGGGGGGGCGGCATTTTGGGTCCTTCGGCAATGACCGCGGCGTCCGGATCATCGGCCACCCCGGTCGTCATCGGCATTTAGGCGGAGGGACCTGGGGTGGAGAGGCGGGGGGGAGGGCCGCCTGCAGCAAGTAAGGGGGGGTGTGGCACGCAGGGGAACCGCTCCCCGCCCCAGCTCACCTCTGCTCTGCCTCCTCCCCTGAGCACGCTGCCCCGCTCTGCTTCTCTCCCTCCCAGGCTTGCGGCGCCAAACAGCTGATTGGCACCGCAAGCCTGGGAGGCGGAAGAAGTGGAGCGGCGACAGCGTGCTCGGGGAGGAGGCAGAGCAGAGGTGAGCTGGGGCGGGGAGCTGCCGCACAGCTCCCCGGGCCGGGGGGAGCTGCCGTGGGGGGGCGCCTCGGAGCGGGGGTGGGGAGCTGCTGCGAGGGGGATGCCTTAGGGCGAGGGGGGGGGGGCGGAGAGCTGCCACAGGGCTGGGGAGGGGGGCGCAAGGTGGAAGTTTCACCTAGGGCGTGAAACATCCTTGCACCCACCCTGCTTCTGGCCCATCAGAAGCAATAATTGAAATATTGTCCTGTGTCTAATAAGGCATAGATGCTAACTGGCTACTGGAAGAAATACTTTTGAACACAGTCAATGACTATTTTCAGGACTGAATAACTTTTTCAGCATAGTAAATGAGACTCTTTAAGTTATGGGAATTCAGCAGTATTGGCTGGAAAGGCTTATAAAGAGAGAAAATAGTCAAATGGCAAAGAAAGAGATTTGGGAGTCAGTTCCCAGCGCTGACACTGATTTTCAGTGTGACTGAGCAAGTCACTTAACCTCTCTCTCTCCTTATCTGTAAAATGTTGGTAAAAGAACACCTCTACCCTGATATAATGCTGTCCCTGGGAGCCAAAAAATGTTACCGCGTTATAGGTGAAATCATGTTGTATTGAACTTGCTTTGATCCACCGAAGTGCGCAGCCCTGCCCCCCCCCAGAGCACTGCTTTACCGCGTTATATACAAATTCGTGTCATATCAGGTGGCGTTGTATCGAGGTAGCAGTGTACTTCTCAAGGTGACAAGGCTTGATTCTCAAATCACTTTGAAAATTAGGAAAGACGGAGTTTGTCAGTGTATGTTGTTGAATAGAACTATTTTTGATGTGGAGGAAAATAGGCTTCAAACACATCTGGTATAGCCCCTGGGACATAGCTATTAGTGCTTACGATATTGTGCACTGTTTGTAGCTGATAATGAATAGATCATATAACGAGAATTGAACAACTCCTGCAGCGGTTAGCATCAGACCAACACTTGAAGACTTGACTTTGAGTCCACGGAGACTTGAAACAATGCCTAGGTTCTAAGCCAACTTTTTTCTCGGTACTAGTCGTAGTGTATGAAAAGTGAATCGATTCTGGCTAGTCATAGATACCTCTTATAAGGGAGAAGAAATTCAAAGACTTTATAATCTTTGCAGAAAGAAAGCAGCATTTAAATTTTTGTACTTTTTTTGCTCTCCTAACAATATGGCTAAAGATAGGAGAGATCACATTGGGCTAGTAACCAGTATATTTTCTAGGCTCAAACCTGCCATGTGCCACACTACATTAGTAAACTGAAACCAAGAAAGTAGCCTTTCAGAGCTTTATTTCACTGTGCACTCTTCATCTTTCATTGTGCTCCTTCACTACCTCCATCTCTTCCTATTCCTCTGGGTGAAATCAGCAGAACTGGGAGGGGAGAGCCAGGCATGAAGTGAAATAATTCAAAGTACAGTCATTCTTCAGTGATCTTAATGTTCCTTTGCTTGTGAAGAGTAGCAGAGGGTGGAGGAGCAACACAACAGGCAACAAAGCAGCAAGGGGGAGAGAGGGAAGTAGCCTCTCCTGTCTGCTTTGGTGACAAAGCACTGGTTCTTGTGGTTAAAGCCTCAGGCACGTTCTCCTGTTTCAGAAAAAGTAGTAGAAAACCAGACAGGAGGGATGGGGAAAGCACTTGGAGTGAAGGGCTAGGAGGAGCTGAGCAACATAACAAAAAAATAGATCAGAGAAAAGATAAGGAAGGCAGAGGTGACAAAAACTTTGACCAGAGAAGAATATGAGACTGAAAAGACAAAGGGATACATTCAGAGATATCCCTGGTGTCTTTTTTGGGTAGGACTAAGAGGAGAAGCTGTGGGCCTGGCTATAAAGCATTTTAAATAGTAGCTCTCTGCTAGTGATTCACTCCTAGAGTCCATGTGCCATTATAAGTGTTGGTTGCAGCACCAGTGATAAGAGGGCTTAGCTTGGCCCCAGCACAGTCTGCCACAGTACCTCCTTGGTAGATTTTGAAAACCATAAACGTGATAGTTACCCCCCATTCAGCCAGTCCTAACTTCATTTCACAATGAGAAGCACCTGTTTTACAAATGAGCACTCTTTACCAGGGGTTTCTCTTCACTCTGTGCCCTCTGTACCTTTTAGCTTGTGCCAGCAGCAGCCGCAAAGGGCAGTTAGAGCACATTTTGGTGTGCTATGCAACTCACTCCTGCAGACTGCGCTGCGATGTAGTGTAAACATAGCCTACGTTCCTTTGGGAAGATGAGAGTTGGCCGTAAGTCAGAAGCAACTCTCTTCACTTAGAAGCATTGATGGGCTGCTCTTTTTAATTGAACAGAGAGAGGAGTTACTTTTGGGGATGATGATGTGTTCTCTTCTAAGTCTCTCTCTAAGTGGACAGGGTTGGTTTTAAATAAGTCATACTGTTTTATCTTTCTGGAGCTTTAGTCTAAGGCTTGTTTTAGATTAACTGCAGTTTTAAAAACAAATTAGTAAACAGCACCGTAGTAGCAAAAAACTTAAATCAAAATGTAACATTTTACAACTGAAGAAAACATTTTGATACCACATTGAGTACTTCCTGTGCAGCGTGGATACAAATGTAAGTATTACGCGTGCATCAATGACGCTGCATCCAATTAATTTCCTTCTTGAATGCTAACTACTGAGAAGTAAGATTGAAAAAGAGAAGTCTTCACAACGTGTCACGCTTGTTTCCTTTGTTTAACCTTCCCTTTTTTGTATCTTTTCAGTACTAGATTTTTGTTGCAATATTTTTTCAAAAATGTGTCAAAATTTGATAGAAAATATTTTATGACTTAAGATATGTCCACACAAACTTCTCGGTCCCCCTAAAGCGAAATCTAAACTTGGTCATTTTATTAGAAACTTTAGATAACCCCTTAAGTGTTTTTTTTTGTTTTGTTTTTTTAACTACATTTAAATCCTTTATAAAAATGTAACCAAAAGACAATCAAGTTACCAGTGTCCAGGAACGTGATGCAAGGACCACTCTATCCAAATACATTTACAACAAATAAAATTAATCAAAATCAGTTGTAGACATTTATATGCTATGGCTCATCATATTTTCATCTCTTTTATTAGAAATGTTGATTAGCGAGATTCTGAGATCACAAAAGGAATATGCTTTTGTGATTTAAAAACAAAACATATAAAGTATTGTAAATCCTAAAGCTGTTTATAGACAGTTTTTCTTAAACCCCTATTTATATATGACAAAAGTTTGATCTTAAGTGACCAACTTTTAAAAAAAACAGGAGTACAAAGTGATTTTACAAAGCGCACAGTAATATGAACAGATTTTCTGAATGTTTTGGCCCAAAGCCTCACCATAAATTGAAGGGAGTACTGTATTGCATGTGATACATGTAGACGTCAGTCAAGTTAATGTTTAAACACTACTTTTCTGTGTCATGAATTATATTTTTATGATAAAACAGAAGAACTGTTGCATGGCTGCATCATTTAATAACATAAACTACTGGCTTTTAAGCTGTTATGATTAAAAAAAAAAAACCTCAGACCGTTGAACCAAATTATAAGGTTTCTCACCTGATCAACACATTTAACTATTTCAACTTGGTAATACTAGACATGTTTCATAGATGTACTTGTTTTTAAATGTTTCCACCTGTCTGGGTTATAATATTGTAAGAATGTTATCTGTGAAAATCTGAACTTTAATGTTCCCAATTCTGAACTTGTTCTAAGCTCTAAAGCAGAGGTCGACAACCTTTCAGAAGTGGTGTGCCTAGTCTTCATTTATTCACTCTAATTTAAGGTTTCGCGTGCCAGTAATACATTTTAACATTTTTAGAAGGTCTCTTTCTATAAGCCTATTACATATAACAATAGTTTAGTTATATATTAAGTAAATAAGGTTTTTTAAATGTTTAAGAAGCTTCATTTAAAATTAAATTAAAATGCAGAGCCCCCCGGAGCGGTGGCAAGTACCCAGGCAGTGTGAGTGCCACTGAAAATCAGCTCACGTGCCATACGTTGCCTACCCCTGTTCTATAGTATTCCTGAAACTGACATTTTCTTAAGCTGTGACACTGAGTACGTTTCCCAGATGTGAAGAGCTCTGTGTAAGCTTCTCTCTCACCAACAGAAGATATTACATCACCCACTTTGTGTCTCTAAAGTTCTGAGGTTTCCCTAAACCTTTGTTTTCATACAAGACTTTCAGAATGAAAATAAAATGTCTTTCAGTACGTATTGATTAGTTCACTGTGTAGCATAGGGCCCAATATCCCTCCGTTTAAGACTGGTTTTCTTTTGATGTCTCCCAGCCCCAGGCTTTCTTCCTCTTCTGAAGCTAGCCCAGTGCATTTCCTTTCACTGTTAATGTGTGGAATACTCTACTTTCCCTTCTAAAGCAGCTTTTTCTGGGATAGACTTGTATAACATAGGTTGAAGTGACTTCTAGTTCTTGAATAGCTGGTATTAAGTAAAAGTTTTGATTCTTTATATAATCATTATCCTCTTCTTTGATGATCAATATCCCTTTGATTTGACTATGAAATCCAGCTTGCATCTTTACAACACAGTTTTCTTAGAGCAGCTAAGCTAAAAGCAAAGTTTGCTACCAGTGGTTCCCAGACAGCTCTGCAGATTGCTGCTGATCCACAGAGCTGACTGGTCACATGGCTCTCTCCATGTTTTCAGACTGCTAAATATCATTAAATGGCCGTTTAAAATATATTAAATACTTTCCTAATATTAAAGCTTGAGACTTTCAACTGTTGCCAAAGAGATTTTTTTAGATAACTTTTCACTTTTGTGAAGTTACAAATCATGAAATTATGCTAAATTGCTTCATCAGTGTCAGATCAGCACGATATCTGCAGAGCCATTATGTAAGAAGGTGATTTTTGTCATATACTGACTAAAGCAAGACATACTGTGAGCCCAGGTTTAAAACTTGTGTGTTCTTAAATGGACATCTAGACATCCAAATACAGATTTAGGGGCTCAAATGCAGAATTGGACATTGGGAAATGTTAAGTTTATAGCATAATATTAAATAGAATAAAGTTTAAGAATAATTTTGGATGATTTGATGTTTCATTTTATAGCAAATAAGTTTTTTCAAAGTATTCCTACAGCATATGAGCTTATGTATGTAGAGGCCCTAGTCATGGGTCAAGGCCCTATTGTAGCAGGCACTATACAAACATATAAATAAGGCAATCCCTGTCCCAGCACTAGTAAATGAATAGTAAAATAGTAAAATGAACATGTTATGTATAATAAACTAGTTTTTATAGCGTAAGTGATAATTTTATCATTTAAAAATGCATTTCTGTATTCAAGCAAGTGAGGATGAGATGTAAAGTATTTGCATGGATTTTTGTTTGTTATGGAGAAAAGAGAGAATATAATGTCTCCTCTTTGAGTGCCCCTCTGCTCCAGGTAAAGAGTATTCTTCTTCGAATGTTGGTCCATATATGTATTCCAATCGTGGGTGTACATATGCGCCATGCACCAGAAGGTTTTCTTAGCAGTCTCTGTTGACCTGCATATGCATTGTGCCTCCCCTCACACTCCCAGCTGAGGGTATAATAGGCTGTACAGGTTGACGCCTCTCCACTTCCCTCTTACTGCTGCATGGCCTGAGTCAGAACCCCTGTTCCTTCACACTGTTAGTCTTTTAACTAAGAGAGTGACTTCAATAGTTTATCATTCTTGTAGTTGTGCTTTTGTTTTGTTTTTTGGTGGGTAGCATAGATAGTTGTATATAGTCGTAGGTAGTGATAGCAAAACACCATCTGGGGTAAGCTTTTCCGTCCCCCCACCCTCCCGGGACTGCTCCGAGGTTTAAAAACTGTTTCTTTTCCATGCTCATGCTCTATGAGCAATGAGCACCAACAGTGTCTGTATTGTCCCAGGGAGGTTCACATTGCAGCTCATTGCACGATTTGTAAATCTTTCCCACCTCAGACTGAGGAGTTTTGCCTCCAAAAAACATCTATTGGAGGAAGCCATGAGGCCACGTGCTCACTTGGATCCGGAACTGTCAGTGCCATGTCCGTCCCTGGTGGTGAGCACTCCTCCCAGCCCTCCACACGCTGCGGTACTGGAGGTCAAGGAGAAGCCCGAGCATGAGAATAAGAAGCACTCTCATGGGCATAAGAGCAGGTCCCCGTTGAGGGCTGCTCCTAAGCACATCATTTCCTCCCCGAACCAGGTCGGGTGAGATGTCACATGTTGACTCAGCTGTCCAAGCTTCCACAGATGGAGGGATGGAGGTACCTACGGTCATCCCTACCAGCCCACCTGAAGCGGGAGCACCGCCCATCCTGCTGCCACCTCCATACCACCAGTGCCACAGACACTGCCTGTGTGTTCTGGCATCTCCAAGGGTACTCCCCGGACTCCCAGCCACTTGGAGCTCCTTCTCCTGATGGAGGAACTGGTGCTGCCCTAACCACCCTCTCCAGCAAACAAACTGCTTCTGCTGGACAGGCCTCTGTTGGCACTGCACCACGGCTCACAGTTCCACTGCTGCCTTCTTTAGAATTGGAGAAATTCTCAGAGCTGGAACCCTCCTTTTCCCTAATGTCTCTGCACAGCTCCGACTTGTGTCCCTGGCTGCCTTATCCACCAGCATACAACCCAGCAGCAAGGGTTTGGTACTGCACCCCTAGGGGGCCCATCCCTTGGCCAAACTGGGCGCCCTGGAACCCATACACCAGCAATATCCACCCTACCATGCTTCCCCCTGCTCTGTCCAGGCTCTTCCACCAGCACCGTCGAGCTCTGAGGAATAAGCGGACATGGAGCCGTACCACCTTTTCCTACAGCTGCTTCCTCCTTATCAAATGAGGTTCTCATTTCTCCCTCCTTGTCTCCCCCAGACAATCACAGGTAGTATCAGGACCTGTGGCAGTGGACCTGGGCAAACCGCTGGAGGAGGGTACAGTACTAGGTCCCAGACATCCTCCTGCCTCAGGGACCATCTAGGGTGGTACTCCCTATCAATGATGCAATCCTCCAGCAAGCAAGGGTAGTGTGCACACTGCTGCCTCCTGTACCCCTGCACCGAAGTGTGCAGAGCAAAGGTACTTCATCCCAGCTAAGGACTTTCTCTTCTTCCACGCCCCTCCTTCCCTCCCCTCCCCGCCCCCCCAGCTCTTACGTTGTGCACACAGCAGTGGAGTGGGCACGCCAGCACACACACAAGTACACTCCTCCAGACTGAGCAGCCAGACGACTGAACTTTTGGAGGAGAAAGGTCTGTTCCTCTGCCGTGCTGCAATTTCAGATGGGTAATTGCCGGGCCCTGCGAGCCAAGTATAGTTTTAATAACTACCACAGATAGCAGAGTTCCGGGACAAGCTGCCTCCAGACAAGCAGCAGCAATTTCAGGTGTTAGTGGACAAAAGGCACCTGGTTGCCACGGTGGGCCTCCAAACAGCGATTGATGTGGCTGACACATCCTCTCACTGCCTTGCAACTGGCACTGTCATGCGCCGGGATTCGTGGCTCCAGTCATCTGGCTTTCCTTGGAAGGTACAAACTACTATAGCGGACCATCGCTTTGATGAGGACAAGTTGTTTTATTCAAAGACTAATATGTCCCTTCACTTGTTGAAGGACTCCAGAGCCATGTTACAATCACTATACAACGGCTCTAAGGCACAAGCAGCAACACCAGCAGTTCCTCCCGCACCTGTATGCCCCTCCCTGGCCTAATACCAGCAGTAACAGGAAACCCCATACAGACGACACCAGTCCCAGCAAAAGCGATGCACAGCCTCTGCCATCGCTACCTCCTCGACCCTCTCCCACCAACACCGCAATTCCCAGTTTTGATGTGTTGATCAAGACCTGCAAACGCCTGGGGCCTCATGTCCTCTTCGAGGGGGCCGGTTTGCCCTGTTTGTCCACGGTTGGGGCAAGATCACCATGGACCGTTTGGTACCGGAGGTTATCCACCACGGATACTCCATAGAATTTCTTGCTTGTCCCCCACATTTTTCCCCTCCTCCCACCCCCATCACTTCCTTCTCCAACAGGAAGCAGGTGTTCTTCTCACAAAGGGAACCATAGAGTATGTGGCACCTCACTACGCAGCGAGAGGCTTCTACTTCCCATACTTCCTCATCCCAAATTAGGGTGGAGGGCGCCCACCCCATTCTAGATCTTTGGCTACTAAACATCTTTATCAGAAAAGCCAAATTCCATTTGGTGATGCTGGCATCTGTTATCCCTTCCCTTCTTTGAAAAGTCATGGAAGACTGGAGAGATTCCAGACAACTGGAAAAGGGCAAGTTTAGTGCCAATCTGTAAAAAGGGAAATAAAGACAACCCGGGAAATTTCAGACCAGTCAGCTTAACTTCTGTGCCCAGAAAGATAACAGAGCAAATAATTAAGCAATTAATTTGCAAATATCTAGAAAAGGTGATAAGTAAGTCAGCATGGATTTGTCAAGAATAAATCATGTCAAACCAACCTGATAGCTTTCTTTGACAAAGTAACAAGCCTTCTGGATAGGGGGAAGCGATAGATCTGGTACATCTTGACTTTAGTAAAGCTTTTGATACTGTCTCGCATGACCTTCTGATAAACAAACTAAGGAAATACAACCTAGATGGAGCAACTAGAAGGTGGGTGAAAAACTGTTTGGAAAACTGTCCACAGAGAGTAGTTATCAGTGGTTCACAGTCATGCTGGAAGGGCATAATGAGTGGGGTCCCACAGGGATCAGTTCTGGGTCCAGTTCTGTTCAATATCTTCATTAATGATTTAGATAATGGCATAGAGAGTACACTTACAAAGTTTGCGGACGATACCAAGCTGGGAGGGGTTGCAAGTGCTTTGGAGGATAGAATTAAAATTCAAAATGGTCTGAAATAAATAGGATGAAATTCAATAAGGACAAATGCAAAGTACTCCACTTAAGAAGGAACACTCAATTGCACACATACAAAATGGGAAATGACTGCTTAGGAAGGAGTACTGCGGAAAGGGATCTGAGGGTCATAGTGGGCCAGAAGTTAAATATGAGTTAGCAGTGGAACACTGTTGCAAAAAAAGCAAACATCATTCTGGGAGTGAATGAAACATTAGCAGGAGTGTTGCAAACAAGACATGAGAAGTAATTATTCCACTTTATGCTGATTAGGCCTCAACTGGAGTATTGTGTCCAATTTTGGGTGCCACATTTCAGGAAAGATGTGGACAAATGGGAGGAAGTCCAGAGAAGAGCAACAAAAATGATTAAAAGTCTAGAAAACATGACCTCTATGAGGGAAGGTTGAAAAAATTGAAGATTTGTTTAATCTCGAAAAGAGAAGACTGAGAGGGGACATAACTGTTTTCAAGTAAACCTCTAACCCTATATAATGCGACCCGGTATAACACAAATTCGGATATAACGCGGTAAAGCAGTGCTCCCGTGGGGTGAGGCTGCGCACTCCAGCGGATCAAAGCAAGTTCGATATAACGCGGTTTCACCTATAACACGGTAAGATTTTTTTGGCTCCCGAGGACAGCATTATATTGGGGTAGAGGTGTACATAGTTGTTACAAGGAGGAGGAGGGAGAAAAATTATTGTTCTTAATCTCTGAGGATAGGACTAGAAGCAGTGGGCTTAAATTGTAGCAAGGGAGGTTTAGGTTGGACATTAGGAAAAACTTCCTAACTTTCAGGATGGTTAAGCACTGGACTGAATTGCTTATGGAGGTTGTGGAATAGCCATCATTGGAGATTTTTAAGAGCAGAGTAGACAAACAACTGTCAGGAGTGGTCTAGATGATAATTAGTCCTGCCATGAGTGTAGAGGACTGGACTAAATGATCTCTCGAGGTAACTTCTAGTCCTGTGATTCCCCATAGGGCCTAGTTTGCTGCTCTTGACATGAGACATCTACTTCCACATCAGCGTTCACCTGACCCACCGGAAATTTCTCCATTTCCAGGTGGGACACTACCACTACCATTTCTGAGTCCTCCCTTTCAGAATAGCAATGGCTCCATGAGTCTTCACAAAGGTCTTCACTGTTGTGGCAGCTCAAATGCACTGCCTCAGCTACTTGGTATATCCCTACGTGGACAGCTAGCTCCTTGTCGCACTATCCCAACAAGAACTCATCTCTACCAGCCTTGCCCTTTGCGCTCTCCTGACCTCTCTAGGTATCTGCCTCAATGAGGAGAAATTGGTGCTCATACCTACACAATAAACTTTATTGGGGCGTGGCTTGACTCAGCTGCGGCACAGGCCTTCCTTCCAGCAGACTTCTTCACAACAGAGACAGCCATAGTTGTGGAACTTCACCACAACCCACACACCACAGTCCACCATTGCCTCTCCCTCCTGGGATATATGGCAGCCTTTATGTCCATGACACTGCACACACATCTACACATACGTTGCCTCCAATTCTGGATCGTCTCCATCTACAAACTCCACATGGACCATTTGGAGGCCAGAGTCACTGTTCCCCAGATGGTTCTGACC
Organism: Mauremys mutica; assembly: GCF_020497125.1. Classification (NCBI taxonomy): domain Eukaryota; kingdom Metazoa; phylum Chordata; order Testudines; family Geoemydidae; genus Mauremys; species Mauremys mutica. The sequence goes on along the minus strand of NC_059073.1, from coordinate 124,892,395 downwards.
TCCATCACATGGGGGACCAACCCTTCCAAGGTTATGGTTGATACCCCCTTCACCTCTCCCATCCTGCAGGCCATCATCACAAGAGACATCTCCTTGGGGGCTAAGGGACCCGTCTAGACCATCACAAGCCCAGGGTGTCTGGACGCCAAAAGAGGCCAGAGTGCATGCACATCAATGTGCTCAAACTGAGGGCAGTCCATTATGCATGCCACGTGTTTCTTCTCATTCGATCCCACCACATTCAACTACTCTCCAACACCATCGCAGCGCTAGTGTACATCAACAAGCAGGATGATGCTAAGTCTCCCCCTCTCTGTTCATAGTCCATCCATCTTTGGAACCAGTGCATCAAACACTGTGTGAAGCTCCAAGAACTGTACCTCACTGGCGCCCAAAATTCCCTGGGATCTCTTTGCCACTCATGAGAACTGCAAGTTGCCCCTTTATTGTTCCAGGGAAGCCATGGGGGGAGGACTCATAGGGTGACACACTTCTCCTGCCCTGGACAGGTGACCTCTGCTATGCCTCCCCCATTCCCATCCACCCGTCAGTGCCACACAAGGTTCAATGGGACTGCGATGCTGTAATACTCATAGCCCTATTCTGACCCCATCAGTTTTGGTTCACAGACTTCCTCAGACTTTCCACCTGAGTACTATTCCACCTCAGAACACTCAGGGATCTCCTCACACAAGATCGGGGCCAAATCCAGCATCACAACCTGGGCCCTCTTCACTTTGCAGCCTGGTTTTTGCTTGGGGATCATGCAGGGTGCCTCTGTTTATGCACCCTACCACCATCCGCTTCATGAAAGGTCTCCTCAATACCTTCCCACCAGTACTCTGGCCCACACCCCGGTGGGACCTTAATCTGGTTCTTTCCTCCCTCACAAGACCACCCTTCAAGCCAGCGGCAATGTGCTCCCTCTCACATCTCTCCATGAAAGACATGTTCTTAGTGGCCATTAACTCAGCTAGATGGGTCAGCGAACTGGCAGCCATGATGGCTGGCCCCCTTCTCCCATCTCCCCACTGTATTCCATATGGATTGTTTCCTTACAGCTACTCCTTAAGTTCCTGCCAAAAGTGGTATCAGAGTTCCATCTTAATCAGTGCATCCACCGCCCTGTATTCTGTCCCAAACCACACACCTCCCATGTACACAGGGTGCTGCATTCCCTCAAAGTCCACCATGCGTTGGTGTTTTGACTCTACAGAACCTGCGCCTTTAGTGCACCGGCCAAGCTGTTTGAAACCATTGCCATTCAGTCCACAGATCAAGCCTTCTCCTCCCAACGAATCTCCAAATGGGTCTCTGGGTGCATCAGCGAATGATACACACTATCTGATGTACCGCCGCCTGAATGCAGACAGTCACATCGGTCGGTCTTGTGGACATCTCATGGCAAGACATCTGTTGAGCAGCAATGTGGCACTCAGTACACATGTTCATATCTCATTACGTCATTGCCCAAGGGGCGGCTGTGGATGCTGCAGTGGGCTGTGCCATACTGCAGACTGCACTTCCTCATACAACCTCACACCTTCAACCACACTAATCACTCTCGCTACTCACCCATGTTTGGAATACCTGTAGGGACCATCACTTGGAGAAGAGGAGGAGGTTACTTACCTGTAACTGCAGATTCTTCCAGATGTGTGGTCCCTATTTGTATTCCAATACCCGCCCTCCATCCTCTCTGCTGTGAACTGCTCTATTCAGGAGTAAGGGGAGGGTCACTGGAGAGGCATCAATCCACACAGCCGATTATACTCTTGGCTGAGAGCACAAGGAGACACACTTGTGGGTCAACTGACACTGCTAAGAAAACCTTCCGGCTCTGGCACATGTGCACCCACATTCGGAATACCAATAGGACCACACATCTCAAAGAACCTTTAGTTACAGGTAAGTAACTTCCTTTTTGGCTTATGGGAGAACAATTCATAACTAACTTTCTTGACATCCAGGGAGGTTTGAAATGTTGGTATTGTTTCTGATTGCTATGTGTTTGATTTCAGGAAATTCATTTTTATAGACTTGGATGCTGTAAGCACTTTGATAATTATCAAATGGTCAGAGTCCCTGCCGAGCTTTGAGGACTCCATTTTAATTTTAGTAAAACGTGGTGCTGCATTATGTGGAAAGAAAGTTTGCCTTGACATTTTAACCACAAATGTCTTGATGTAGTACAGGAAGTGCAGCACATTTATTAGCACTTCTGCCTTTTGTGATACTAATTTATAGGAATGATCTGTCTTGTGACACATTTCTACTGTAGTGACAGTTATCTGTTTGCTGGGAAGTTGAACACTCAAGTTCATTAGAAATTCCAGAGGAGTGTCTATGTGACTGTATGGCTTTTTAAAACCTATTGCCACACACTCCAGTTTCTTACGTTCAGTAGTTTTAGTTTTATTGCTTTTCTGAATCTGATTTGAGATTAGATGTGGTCTTCCAAATGTATAGTACTTGGACAAATGAAGGCTTAGAGTTTATATTTCCAACTAGAAGGTGACAAAGTAGATGCTTCACAAAGGCATTCATCCTTGAGAAGTAATCATCTAATTATTAAGCTAACATTAACGTGAGAACTTCTAAAGATATTAAAAAGAATATGCAAATGCATTTTAAAGTTCTTCAGTAGGACTCTGAAGGACCTCTAGGGCTACTTTTTCCTGGAACTATGAAAACTACCATTTGGGTTGAGTGTGCTACCGGACCCTGAGGTTCACAAGTAATATAGAAGCTTTGATGGTACTTGAGACACACTACCACTGTGGAGGCTGGAAGGAAATTGTTGTTTGTCTGGTATGTAGACTTGTCAACCAAGTGTGTCCTTGGGTTTGGCTTTTTCATAGCTATTCATAACAGCCTAGTCTTTTATGATTTTTAAACCATGAATGTGCTGATAAGACACTTATGTTGCCTATTAAACAGCAAACCACAACATTCTTTGGGGTTTTTTAGTTCTCTTATGTAACTAATCTCTTAACCCTTTCCTAGCTCAATGTCAATTGCTGCAAGCCTTGTGAGTGAAGATACAAAGACCAAGTTTTTGAACAAAATGGGCCAGTTGACTACATCAGGTGCCATGTTGGCCAACGTGTTTCAGAGGAAGAAGTAAAATTTGGAAAAGAAATTCAAATAAACACTAAGATGGACCTCATGCAGACTGGTTCCTTGTACTTGAAGTACTTGCCTTTTTATTTCCCCTGTCTGATGTTCTTGTAGTATAATTTTATTCTAACCTCCAAAGATATTTGCACTGCTTTTGAATATCGCTGTGTATCTGTTAATTTTTGGGTTAACTGTGGTTGATATAAAACTGAATTCATAGTCTGTACCAAGTCCCTGTTCTGTGTTCTTGTCTTTCCAGCATTTTTTATATAGTGAAAGGTATTTTTTATTTTATTTTCTGACAAGATATCAGCAAATATCTGTATTATACACGGAGCTATTACAATGGTACTTAAAATAATGTAAATTTGAAGTCATTGTCATAAAGTAATAAAAGTGGAGATTACTTATGTATTTAAATTATGAAAAAGTAGTGCAGAATTTTTTATGTTTCTAAAATGACAAGGAAGAGCCACCAGCACTAGTCTCTGCTTTTTGGATTGTGTTTTTGTAAGTACTGTACATCTCCAGTCTAGCAGAATTGCAGCACATAATGTATAAAACTGCTTGCACTGCATTGATCCATGGGAAACATTCAGCATTTCAGATGCTTCAGTGTGTATTCTGTAAGTAGTGTATCAGATTCTCCAGATAAACCTCTTCTATCTGTTGGGGTTTTTTTTTTACTTTAACTGAAGCACTTTAACTATTAGTCTACCTACTGAAAGGCACATGCCCTGATTAAAGAAAGTAAATTGATGATCAAGATTAATCTTACCAAGTAGTCAAGCTTAAATGGTCTGACTCCTCTAGGGTCTTGTAAGGTCCTCAGGTCAGAGCCAATGCACTGCACTAGAGATGTCTACAGACAGAACCATACGCAAAAGCAAAAGAGCGATCTCATCTTCCCCTCACTGCATAGTAGTGTGCAGTATGATAGCTAAAAGCAATAATTAGATTGGTTAGCTTATCTAACTCAATTCAGACTTGGAAGAAAATATTTTAAATAATAAATTAATGAGAATTTGTGACATACAAAATGTCTCAAATATTCTCAAGTAGATTATATACATGTTTATAAAATCCATATACCTATTTTTAGAGAATAAAAGCAATCTTTAAAAACAGTGTCTTTAACAATTATTAGGGGTTTTTTTAAACAATGAAACCTTGACAAAGCATCTTCACAAATTCCAAGTGTGTCCTTGTTCTTAATGACACTTCCACTATATTTTGGTTAATGTACGCATCTGAATGTAAACTGAAGTGCACGTGTCAAACAAAAATTCTAAATGGAAAAAGTGAGATTCTCTGAAAGTGTCAATACCAGTAGAATTTGACGTATTAACTTTTTTGGCATTTTGGGAAGTGAAAGGAGTGGATAGATAATAGGATAGATTTCTGAAACAGAATGTGGATGTAGTGTTCCCCATGCACATAGCTAATACCTACTACTAATATCCTTAACTACTTTGTATCTTTGCCTAATGGCACTGGATGCACATTGCCCAACATACTTGCAAAGTGAGAACCTGCTACACCCACATCACAACAGTCCTTTTTACACTGTACAGAGAGGCCTTTTAACAGACAGCTCAGTTCCTTCCCATAGTTGTTACCATGAAATAACTATGCTCTTACACACTATCTGACTGTGAAATGATGGAGACATTCCTGAAGAATTGGAAGTGGCTAACTTTCCTGTCAATTGTTCTGTTATAAATAAAGAGTTTTACATACGAGCCTTGTATGTTTATTTCTAAGCATCACAAAGAAAGGATGCTACACCCAAATGGCTACAAGGAATCTCCTCCATTTCCCTCCAATTTCTATTTTTTTATACACATGTATGGAGGGAGGTGGGGTGTATTTGTACCTACAGGCATGTGTACATTATTAGTTTACCTGATCTACGAAGTATGCCTGGCACAGATGTGGGCCTCATCTTGAAAAAGCAGGAGATGGAAAGTCACACAGGAGTTGCTTTCCCGTAGCAAACCTCTACGTTTGGAGAGACTGGAAAGGAATGGGGCACAGCTTGCAAGGTCCATCAAAGTCCTGAATGCTTCATGAGATCCCAAGGATGCCTGTCAATTATGTTTTACATCTAAGCAAATTCTAAGCCTCGGGATCTGTGTGCAGCAATATTGGCATAATGGGAGTCAAATGGAATGTTTGTGAATCATGAGAAATTACAGCCTTCCATATACAGTCTAGTCAAGCATTAAGTAGTATTTTTATGGACTCTGTATGATTAAATAGGCTGGAATCTGGGCAATACCTATATAATTAAGAGTGAAGAATTAAATTTTTGTGACCAGAGATAAGTCTGTGTGGGGTGGATGGGTATGCCTGTCAGTCAGGGCAGTGCTGTGGGTGCACAGCTGAGATGTTTAAACTTGTCTATAATTACACACACAAAAACATGTTGAAAACATTCAAAGGCGCACAGTCAAACATTGAAAAGTTAGGAAATACCATAATTAAGGTTGCCTGTGCATCCTTAAATCAGCCATGTGCGTATGCATTCTGATGGTGTTTGTTTATGTGATCACGCACTATTTTTTTCCACAGGTACCCTGCCTCAGTCAATGCACTGAAGGAACATTGCTGTCAATTAAGGAGCAACTATTCCATATTTTATTTTCTTGTTCTGTTTTACTGCACACTATTCAAACGTTGCTCTGAATAAAGACATTAATTTCCTCATGGTTTTTTCTGTGGTGCTCATTACTACCGTATCTGAGTGCATCACAAACATAATACATTTATTTTCACACCTGTATGAGATGAAGGGGGTATTACCCCCATGTTACAGACTGGAGGCACAGAGAGGTCAAAAGTATACAAGATTTTTCAAAATATACAGCATTAAATAGCACATTTTATATGTTCAAAGCACAGCTCCCACTGATTTCAGTTGCAGCTGTGAGTGTTCAGCATTTCTGCAAATCAGAACCTGCATTTCTGATCACCCAGAAAATGAGCACACAATTAGTGACCACAAGTGAAAAGTTTGGTTTAAGTAGGGTGACCAGACAGCAAGTGAAAAATCAGGACAGAGGGTGGGGGGTAATAGGAGCCTATATAAGAAAAAGACTCAAAAATTGGGACTGTCCCTATAAAATGGGACATAGATCACCCTAGGTTTAAGTGACTTGCTTAGCATCAAATAGGAATTCTGTCACAACCAGGTATAGAATCTAATTCTTTATGGCAGCATTTAACTGCCTTAATCATGAGACTGTCAGTTCTCTGTCTATAATCCCCTGCCTCATTCACTACACATTCCAGCTTCTGCAACATACCAAGTAGAAGTTATATAGATTAGTCTGCATTACTACAAATGCTGATTCATCTCCAGAGCAGATTCATCCTGTGCACTGAATGAGGCAGGGATCCTGTGGAATATGTGTGTGATCATGTAATTAAAGTATCAGAATGTCTATTTGCAAAGTGGCAGAATTAAGGTTGCATTGGGCATTTCCTAATTTTTTCAGTGCTTGACTTTGCATCCTTAATGTTCTCAAAGTATTTGTATGCGTAATTTCCTAGGGATTTAGAAAAACAGCCTGAAATCCCATAATGTGCTATTATATTGACACCCCCATGGGTCATTAGCAGGGTTGGGATCTTTAGATTCTTCACACAGATCTCTGCAACCTGAGCTTACAGTAACCTCAGGGGTTCAGAAACCAAATTAGCGATCAACATTACCCAAAAAAGCCACAGGAGCATTAATTCATTTAACATATATATAATAGCTTTGGTTAATAATTAAATCACATAGTGTTTCAATATTATGTGCTATAAAGAGCCACAGGAGACACATTAAAGAGCCACTTTTGGCTCCCAAACCTCAGTTCTGAGTATCACTGCTCTATTTGGACTAGCATTAGAGGGGAATGGAATGTGTTGTCAGTGGGTTTCAGATATTTGCTGACAAAGAAATGATGAGATTTGACTCTTGAGTTTCGAGGCCTCATACTGCCTCTAGTAAAACCTTCTTGGAATGTCTAAACATTATAGGTACCTTTTCCAGAGGTGAAAGTAAGCCAGTATGGTACGGCATACCAGCAAGAGCCGGTACGCCATGCTGGACGGGACTGGCTTCTCCAGGCTACTGATTTAAAGGGCCCGGGGCTCCTGCTGCTGCGGGGAGCCCCAGCCCTTTAAATCACTGCCGGAGCCCTGCCTCTGTTATCCTGTGGCTCCAGCAGTGGGGCTCGGGCGGCACTTTAAAGGGCCCATGGCTCCCCACAACGGCCAGAGCCCCTGGCCCTTTAAATCCCCACAGGAGCCCTGCCGCGGCTACCCCAGGGTTCCAGCAGAGGGGCTTGGGCGGCGATTTAAAAGGCCAGGGGCTCCCTGCAGCTGGAGCCCCGGGGCCTTTAAATCTTTAATTAAATGCCCCGCCTCTTCCAATTGAGGCCACGCCTCTGCCCAGGACTCCAGTGTACCGGTAAGTCCTTTAACTTACTTTCACCCCTGACCTTTTCCAAACAAAGTATGGGTAATTCTATATTAGATCTCATTCTAACAAATAAAATGATCACAGAACTAAAAATTTGTGGTTGACTAGGTACAGGTACTCATGACCTAATTATATGTTTTGTGCTAACCAAATAGGTCTGTTACTAGACAGGGATGGTAAAATAGTAAATGTAGAAAAGTCAGAAGCATTCAAAAATATGTATTCTTGTATCATTGCAATGCTAATTGAAATAATTGCCATTCCAGCAGCAAGAGAGGAAATTAAATAGCAACTGCTAACAAATGCTTTAAATCTGCAGGGCCAGAGTTTTAAAATAGTTGACCAGGGAGCACTCTGACCCATTGATGTTGATATTTTACAAATTGTGGGATACAGAGGAAGTTCCAGACTGCAGGAAAACAATGAATGTGCCAATATTTTTAAAGGATTAATGGGAAGACCTGTGTATCTATAGGCTGGTTAGCTTGACATCAGTCCTGAACAAAATCCTGGGAAGTCTGATGTGGAATGGAAGCAGTAAAGATTTAAAGGTTTGTTTGTATTATTATAGCACCTAGCAACCCTAAAAGCACCCCATTGTGTTAGGAGCTGTACAAACAGCACAAAAAGACAGTCCATTCCCCAAAGAGCGTACATCATTGCTGCCAATCAACATGGTTCAATGGAAGTAGGCTTTGTGGAACTTGATGGGGGATTTTAAGATAGGTTTGGTTGGCAAAGGTAACTGGTGCCATAAGATACTTGGAGTGCTGTAAGGTATTTGACTTAGTACTGCATAACATTCTGATTTAAAAACTAGCACTATACAGAATCAGTTCAGCACATATTAAATGGATTAACTGTCTGGCTGATCTTAAAAAAAATGTAAATAGAGCATCATTATCCATCATCATCAGTCCCCTGCACTCATTGCAGGACTAAGTATTATCTAGACCAGAGGTCTCCAACCTTTTTACACCCAAGATCGCTTTTTGAATCTAAGGGCAATTTAGGATTTACCCTGCCCCTTCCCCAAAGCCCCGCCCTGCTCACTCTATCCCCCTCTCTCCATTGCTCGCTCTCCCCCACTCTCACTTTCATTATACTGGGGCAGGGGATTTGGGTTCAGGAGGGGGTGCGGGCTCTTGGCTGGGGCCGAGGGGTTTGCAGTGTGGGAGGGCTCTGGGCTGAGCCCGGAGGTTATGTAGAAGTGGGTGAGGGGTGCAAGCTCTAGGAGGGAATTTGGGTACAGGAAGGGGCTCCGGGTTGGGGCAGTGTTAGGGTGCAGGAGGGGGTACAGGGTGCTGGCTCTGGGAGGGAGTCAGGGCTGGGGGTTGGGGTGCAGGAGGGATTATGGGGTGCTGGTTCCAGAAGGGGGCTAGGGTGCAGGAGGGGGTTTGGGGCACAGGAGAGGGTATGGGATGCTGGCTTGGGAAGGGGATTCAGGGATGGGGGTGGGGTGTGGCCTTCCGCTGAGCAGCACTTACCTCTGGTGGCTCCTGGTCAGCGCAGGCGCAGTGAGTCTAAGGCAGACTCCCTGCCTACCAGCCAATGGGAGCTGCGGGGGTAGTACTTGCAGGCAGGAGTAGCATGCGGAGGGAGACGCGGGGCTGCAGTGGCCGCTTTTGGGAGCAGTGTGGGGCCGGGATAGGCAGGGAGTCTGCCTTCGTGGCAGCCACACTACACTGCTGCCGGAAATTGTGATCAACAGGGAGATCCTCTAGGATCGGCGAGTCGATCGACTGGTTGGTGACCACTGATCTAGACCATTCCTGACAAGTGTTCAGGGCCACTCAATGTGGGGGCAAGTGGGGCAATTTGCCCTGGGCCTCACAGGGGCCCCCACAAGAGTTTTCGGTGGGTCTTCGGCGGCAGGTCCTTCAGTGCCGCTGAACACACCCTGAGCGAGTGAAGGACCTGCCGCCGAAGACCCGGCACTTCTTCCGCTGCAGGCAGCAGTTCAGCGGTGAGGGCTCCTTCCACTCCGGGTGTGCGGTGGCAGTTCGGCGGTGGGTCCAGGAGTGAGTGAAGTGCCCTGAAGTGAGTGAAGTGCCACAGCGGAAGGACCCCTGCCACCGAAGACCCCAGGCCTTCTGAATCCTCTGGGTGGCCCTGCAGGTGTTTTTCTAACCTGCTCTTAAAAATCTCCAATGATGGAGATTCCACAACCTCTCTAGGCAATTTATTTCAGTGCTTATCCACCCTGAGAATTAGAAAGTTTTTCCTAAAGTCCAACCTAAACTTCCCTTACTGCAATTTAAGCCCACTACTTCTTGTCCTATCCTCAGAGGTTAACAACAATTCGTCTTCCTCCTCCTTGTAACAACCTTTTATGTACTTGAGTACAGCTCTAGGCTTTTCTGTATTCTCCCCACCACTACACGCTACATATTACCACTACTACCAGTTGGTGGGGCGAGAGGGGTGCTCCCCTGTTACTAAAGCTCCAATGGAGCTGTGCTGCCAGAGGAGGTGTGGTGGCACAGAGCCTTTTGTATGGATGGCCCTGACTTCCCATGCACCCCTTGTCATCTGCCAGGTTTGTAGCTGGAACCTGCAGCCTCTTCCACTAAGGGGCAAATCTCACCTCTTGACAGGATAGTATGGGGGGAATCTCCAAGAAGGGGACCCCCCGCCCCAGAAGATTTCTTCCAACATTTGTAATGTGAGAGGAAGCAAATTGGCCCACACATGTATAACCAGAAAAAACCTCCAGTCCCTTGCGTAGGCAGATGCCTGTTAATACTATCAGTTTAAATACTTTCCTGAATACAACGAAGACGCTGTCACAATGTATTTGATCTCTTCTACTACAAGAAATCGAGTTGGATCCCTAGGTCTAGGCCCCTGCTGTGTTCCAGAGTCAGGAGAAGAAACTCTTTGATTCCCAAAGACAGGTATTCTATAAACTCCATTAGGAGCCAGAATGGAGCCAACAAAAAGAATGGCATTTCCATAGCATTTCTGGTTAGTGTATCTTAAATTACTATTAAATGTTAAACATTAGCCAAATACAAAAGGAGAGTGTTGCCTATAGCATAATATTATGCATTAAAGCTGGAGGTGAAGCGTATTTGCTGACCAGCTGCGAGGAGCTCGTGGTCCCAGCCCTTAATGCCTAGTAAATATCCTGCAATGAGATATTGGAACTGGAAGTGGGGAGAAAGAGATGAAGATTTTGAGACAATAGGGTTTTCATTGAATAGGGTCTCCCTAGAGAATAAGTATACTGCACTACTCAGTCAAAATATGTGACACATCTTAATATTCACTGTTGGTTTTGTTTTGGTTTTTTTCTTTGTCATTTTTACTATTCAGTTGATGTTATATCATAGTTTTATTGTTATTCTTTATATGTAATTGATTGAGAAAACTAAAGAGTATGGGGGCCAGCACAGATCACTGGATGGTTTTGGAGAATGAATAATGGGACGTGTAGCTTTCATCGTGGCAGGTTGTTACTCTAAACCAGCCCAGTTGAAATAACTGTAACCACCCAAAATCTAGTGTCAAATGAGTTAGTCATCTCAGTCTTCTTTCTCGTTGAATCCATATTGAAAAAAATCACTATCACAGACAGGCTCAATACCACATGGGCATAGAAAGTGATCTACCCTCACATCTTGAAAAAGTCGTACCCCCAGATCAGAACTGAGGTATATTAGCTGGGAACTATAACAGAGCTTCCATTATTGTATCCAGTGCTGTTCTTGTTCTTGTTGATTAAAGAATTTCAGCTCCTAATTTGTTTTGTCATCAATTTCGGTCTCCAAGGTCATCAAGTTGGTACCTCTTAGGAACACTAAAAATGTTTAAAAGTTTAAAAATTAACCAACAATTAACATTTCCTACCAGGAATACTTAGGTATTGTTATAGCCTCAATGTTCTGAGTGCTAAGCTATCAGTTATGCATGCCGGTATGTTTTTTTAAATAAATACTTCACACACTAGCAGCAGATGATTGCAAGAATTTAAGTCTTTAAGAGGGCTGCAAACATCATTTTATTGACACAGTTAACTCTAATATGTTCTTGCGGGGTTGTCAAAAACATCTCGAGTGTAAGCCACCCTATGCATAATTTATAAACTCTTGTTATAAAAATTACTCTAATGGTAATAAAAAAATATCTGTTCTATTTAAAATCAGAAGGCGAGACAAGGTGGGTGAAGTAATTTCTTTTATTTGGACCAACTTTTGTTGGTGAAAAAGACAAGCTTTCGAGCTACACAGGTCTTCGAGAATGTAATAGGGAATAACATGGATACACTAACACTCCAAACTAAAATCCTAAAGTAAATTGAACAGAACAACATTTACTTCACAGCAAGAAAAAATCTTTTCAAGTTGTTCTTCTTGTGACACCCTAGCACCTCAATATTCACCACTGTCATGTAATTAGGATGTGTTTTGTACAAAGTATGCCTTGTGAGGTATCATTCTAAAAGTCTTGATCTGCTAGACATTAATAGCTCATTGGATTGTATGTGCTATCATCGTATATGAAGTTATGAAGTTTGGCTATGTATGTGTTACTGAAACATGCTGTGAGGTTGAAAACACCCACAAGCAGCCCTTCAGATTCAACAGTAAAAAGGCCAAACAACGTTAATGGCTTATTGAGGAAATGCCCCCAAGTTACCCCAGGAACTGTGTAAAACAGAAACCTCTCAGAGATAGCACTGCACAATGGCACCTGTTTGACCCAGATCACAGCAAAAGAGCTTTCCAGCAAGTGGGAAGAAGATATAAAAGGGGGGAAATGACATCATGAGGGGACCTCACTCTCCCTGTAACCACACACCTGGAAATGCCTGAGGAACAAAGACTTAACAGGGGGAAGTGATGGTCCCAGGCTAAGGGATTACTAGCCTGTGTATGAAAACTAAGGAAATCCATGCTGCAAAGCCAAGGCAGCTTGTGCCTTAAGAATCTGTCAGCCTGTTATCACTCAGGGTGTGAATTTGTTAATTCATATCCTACCTATCTAGTATGTTAAACTCAGTTTGCAGTTTTGTTGATTTACTCGGTCATCTTCTTTGATCTGTTTGCTATCAGTTATAATCACTCAATCTATTCTTTTGTCATTAATAAATGTATTTTATGTTTTAATCCAAACCAGTGTGTGTTTGACTAAGGTGTCTGGGGAAAGTCTCAGCTTGGTTACCACAACTGGGTCTGGTCCTCTTCAAATTGAGGGAGAAGCGAATTGGGTGTTAAACCCATATACTGGCCAGAATTGAACAGGGCAGAGACTCCCTGCCCTGAAGAGTTTACAGTCTCAAAACCCCCCAATCCTGCAAAGATTACACATGCAGGAATGGTATCTAAAGAGACATGATGGAAGTATAATGCCCATTTTACAGATGGACAACAGAGGGATTAAATGATATGCCCAAAATCACAGGATGTTTGTGACAGAGCTGGGAATTGAATCCAGAGCTCTAGAATCCCATTGCAGTGCCTTAATTACAGGACCATCTTTATCTTCACTTTTATGCTAACAATTTTTTGATGAGAGAAAGAAAACTGGCTCGTTTTGCACACGGATTAATCATTCTTTACCAAAACTCCTTGAAAATAGCAGGCATTTTTTCTCTAATATTAAGATTTCATTTTCAGCTCCTTTAAAAGCTTTTAATACTGTGTTTACTGTTGTGCTCTTAGTTTTAAACTATTGGTGTCTGTATAATTTTTATTTCTCTCTCTCTCTCTCTCTTTCTCTCTCTCTCTCTCCTCCAAGATGGTTGGACTGATCAACTGTTAAAATGTTTCATAAATTAGATTTCATGGTATGACAGATCTCACAAAGCGAAAGGTTTTGGTAACAAGCACCAAATGACCTCTCATGCTTCTGCCACATCCTTAGTGAACAAAGTGCTAACCCAACTCCCTTCATTAAAAAAAAAAGCGCATCTTCAGCCATACACCATGTTTTCTTCTTGGATGATGCAATCAAGCCAAGTTCCTACATATGGGTTTATTATAGCTCATCATTTAATTTTGTTGGCATCCCTTTGATCTCTTCCCTATAAAAAAGGTTCCTTGAAGTTAATAGCTTGCCCATGACTGCCATTGTTCGTGAGGGCTATGTTGGCCACTAGGAGATACTACATCTGTGCAGTGCTTGTGAGCCACTGCCAGGACATTTCTTTTCATATTTCCTGGTGATTTCTAGCCTCTCTACTTCACTTGTGATGTCCTTTACTGGTATGTGCATTCGCTGCATGTGCCTCTGGTCTGTTTATCCCAGAAAATGTATATTAAAAGCTGGTATTGGTATTCTCAAAAGGGGAGGGGGGGCTCTATTAATAAAATTTGAAAAAACGTGAATCCTCGAAAATATTCCAGCTTTTTTGACAGATGGAAAGGAAGAAGCAATTAAAGATTTACAAAACTATAACTTACCTGACATCTGTTTCTTCCCACTTTCAAGTAAGAAAGCTGTCATTTGTTGTGGTTAGTCTTTTTTTCAGATTCATAGCATCAGCATAATGGCATCCTTTGAAACCAGACCTATTTACCCACATTTATAGTTCATTAGCGAGATAATTTTATATTTAAAAAAACAGAATATTATTGCTACATTAGACTGCATCATAATGTATATTCCCAATGAGACAGTTAAAGTTGTGCATTCAACTTTACGTTTAGCATTTCATGATTTTCTAACTTTAACCATGCAATCTTAACACTGTACTTAATAGTTCTAAGATATGGGACTTTTTGGGGGCAAGAGTAGAAGCCATTTCACTGCACAGTCAGTTGTGAAGGCATGCCTGGAGCTGGGCTTTTTCTGTGTAAATTTTCAACAAAAATGAAAAAGTTAATTTTGGTGTAAAAACTCAGAAATTTTCTATTCAGAAATGCTACCCCAGTGCCCCAAGGGAGGGTGTAGTTCAGATGCCTCATGTCCCATTCTCCTCTATGTGCTTAACTCCTGGGCCAGACTACATTTCCCATGATGCACCACAGCCTCATCTTTTACTATTGTGCATGAAGGGAGCCCCATAGCAAGTGAGGATCACTGGAGATGTAGGCTGGCTGAGGCATCCAGACTATAGTGGAGATTAGACGCATGCAACATCATGGCAGCATTTCTGAACTGAAGTTTTGGTTTGGGGGTACTTGGGTTTTTTGACAAAATTTTCCATAGAAAGTTGACATGTTTTAAAAAATTGTATAGTTGTGAACCCTATTTTCTGTCAAACAGTTTTGATGCAAAACTTTTGACCAACCCTACCTAGAACATCTATGGCTAACACTATCATTTAAGCTTTGACAAAATTTCCTACTATACATTTGCCAGTTCTTATTTTTCAGACATTCATAATTGGATTTCCAAGGCTCTACTGCACTGTACAGTCAGTAAGAAGACACCAAGTGATTCACTGGGGTTTGGATCAGTTTCATAGCATGTAAATCAATAACAAATGCCTTTACTCAAGCTTTCAAGAAATAATTGACCTTCACATGGAGACAAAAGTTGCAGGCATGGAGTGGAAATTTCATCTGCAAAGGTGAATGTTTCAGGAGGAAACAAGCATCTGTATAGAGGAATTATAATATAAACTGTTTTGCAATGCTGGGCTTCCTAAAGTCGTTCTGGCTTTCTCCTGTAAATCTGTGGCCTGAATCAGCAGCTGGTAATAAACAGTGCTTACAGTTTCAGTATTGTGCATGCACGTGAAAAGAGGAAGGAACTTAACCGATTGTTCTATTTAAGAGCCTAGGCGTGGGAAGTAGGGGTGGGGAGGGTGCTGCAGCACCCCCAGGTTTTATGCAGGGTCCCGGCTGGTTGCCCTGCTCCGGGCTGCAGGGGATGTTTCATATCCCGACTGCTGGCCCCGCGCCCTGGGTCCGGGCTGCCGGCCCTGTTCCCGGCTGTGCACATGGGGTCCCGCATCCCAGCTGCCAGCCCCACACCCAGGGGTCCTGGCTGCCAGCCCCGCACCTCACAACACACGCGGAGCCCTGGCTTCTGGTCCTGCACGTGGGGCTCCGCTACTGGCCCCACACCTGTCCCCAGCCTCAACCCTTATCCCTGTCTGTGTCCTTCCCTCCTGGAGACATGGCCCTACCCCCGGCCTCAGCTCAGAGAGTGGGGGAGGTACAAGGTAAAAAGTTTGGGGATAGTTTTGCTGACTTTCAGCACCCCCACTATAAAAAGTGTTCCAGCACCACTGTTTAAGGGCAACATTTCCGTGCATCTTAAATATGATCATTTAAAATTACTCAGTGCAAAAGACTGAGGATTTCCAGCATGAGGGGTGTGCACAGCTTCTTCAGAAGAATTTTCACCCACTGCTGTGATTCTGTTCTGTTAGTACTATTCCAGAATACTTTCCATACAAATACAGCATTTTTAGTGATCAGCCACCTCTTTTACCAATTTCTAATGTATACAGGGTCTCCATGAATGCTTCCCTCCCAGCTAGCTGGGAGGGGGAGAGACTTTGGGTGTGTTTATGTAAATATAGTTTTCTCCTGCTCTACTTACATATTTAGAAGATATAGCGGTGTCAAAGTGATCAATTTTGGCTGGTGTTGGGTACAAATCACCTTAATACTAAATGCAGGGGTAGTGAAATATGGTTACCAATGTTGTAATGATTGTAGGAATACAGGAAAGCAGGACTGTGCTTAACCTTTCCCAAATGAGGGGGCTGCCCTCAGTTGCCCCCTCAGTTGAAAAAACCTCGTTAAGCCAGTGGCTCAAATGTCAGCGCCCTGTGAAAATAAGAGGGGTGGGGACAGGCATCTCAGGAGGAGGCTGCACACCCTTCCCAAGAGTCTTCCCTGGACTGATTTAACCTGTTCCCCCCCCCCTCCCCCCGGTGTTCACAGAAAGAGCTAAATAGGCTTCATTAGGAGCAATGGTCTGCCCTGGTATAACAATTTCAATGTATCTAGTGACCAGGTCTAGCACCTTAGTTGGCAATTTAATTACAGCTAAAGTATTGAACAGGCTGAGAAAGTGAGCTGTTGCTCTCACCCCAGAGGTAGCTTCATCTGGCACAGGATGGAGGCACAAGGGTGAGAATCATATGCTGCTGCTTCCCTTGCTATATGTATGGGAGAGTGAGGTGGGTGAGGTAAAAAGCTCTGTGTAGCTCAAAAGTTTGTCTCTTGTCACTAACAGAAGTTGGTCCAATAAAACGTATTGCCTCACCCACCTTGTCTCTCTAGTGTATGTAATGCAGAAAGAGCAGACTTTGGCCTCTAGGCGTGTCGAGCCAGCTCTTTTCACAAGCACTGAAATGTAAAAGTAAATTCAAAATTCCTGGGATTAGCAGGCAGGGGAGTGTCCCTAAACCATAAGAAATCACTACTGTTTAGAGAGGAATACCAGCATATTTATGTCCCCACTTGCACTGTTATTACTATGTGCCTTTGGGTGCTGAGGTGGTGTGATTTCAGAGGCAAGCTGTGCCATGCATGATGCCTTTCTCCAGATTAGAATGCTGTGAGAAAAACCTAATGGCCCATTTTCTCCTCACACCCAAGGCTGTTTGAAAGGGTAATTCATCTGCAGAAGAAACAAAGAATAGTGCCACAAGCGGAGCACGGTTTCCCTTTGTGTCTGATCTTTTGTATGTGTGGAATAACCTATAAAGCTATGTTCCTTCTGGTCAAGGGCCAAATCTAAATACCCAAGAGAAAGAGCAACTTCCTTATTAGATCAGCTTAGAAACATATTCCCCACCTCCACCTGCCCTGGTGCAGCGCATATACACAGAAAGACAGCACAGCTGAAGATGTGTCCCACTGGTTTTAGGAGTTTTGTTGTTGATAAAGAGGAGAGGGGAGTTGCAGTGTGGTGGATTTGATGCCTATCTGGTGTAATTTTCACAGAGACAGAGGCAAAGGCATGTTGCAGGAGGCAGTGTGGGAGGGGCGGGGGCAGAAGGGCAGTTTCAGGAAATAGTGGAAGGGAAGGGTCACCAGGAAATTACTGGATGGAGCAGGAGGAAGAGGGTGGCAGGAGGCACTGGAAAAAACAGGGCAGTAGGAGGTTGCCAGAGGCAGTGGAAGGAAGGGGACAGCAGGTTGCTTGAGAGATTGAAAGGAAAGGAGCACCAGGAAACTTCAGGATCAAGCAGGATGCAGTGAAAGGGAGGAAGCAAGCAGGAGGCTGCAAGAAGCAATGGGAGGAGAGAAATTATAAGATAGGGCAAGAGGGAAGCAGGGCTCCGGCAGTAGGCAGTGGGGTGGACTTGGAGAGGGAGAGACAGTGAAAGCAGCACTATCAGCAGGAGGAAGGACCACAGGCTTCATGACTAAACTTCTTCTAACAGGGAGGCGGGGAGAGGAAAGGGAGGGACAACAAGAAAAAAAAACCTGCATGTCAAGTCCTGAGGAAATGCTTTAGGGACTACAGCCAGACTTTTTTTTTTTGCTTTTGGTATGTTTGTTTTCTCCCCTCATGTAACTGAGAGGAAGGAAAGGAAGAAAGAGAAGTAACTAACTCAAATGTGCCTCACTCGGTTGTGGCTGGGACTAGGGGATTTGGTTTGGAGGATCTAATTTCTGGTCAGTGGCAGCAAAAGGAACAGGAAAGGCAGGCAGACACACACACACACGGACATGTCCATCTCAGCAGCAGGCTGTTGGCTGGTTCTCTGCCTTTTCATCGCTGACAAACAGGTAAGGCTCTATCACCAAGGCGATATAAATTGTGAGGGGGAGTGAGCATATGACCTGTGTAGAGGTTCATGATTCTCTATGCACTGAAAAGAGCCTTATGTAGGGTTTGGTTTCTCATAGCTACGGTTGCTGAAAGAAGAAGGATTAACAGAAGTCTCCCCTGCCTTTTTTTCTTAGTTTGCTGCCTGGCTGTTTTTTTGACTTGCCCTGTCTCGCAAGCCTCCAACTCCCCACTCCTTTAAAAACAAAACCCCAAAACGAATCCAGAAGATCTGTAGGAAACCCGCCTGCTCCTGCCCACTGCAGTGTGTGAGAAAATATTTGCAGAGGGGTTGTGGAGGGTTATAATTTGCATGTAGCGAAAAACAAGGCAAACTCCACCCAACTGAACAGAGTTTACTCAAAAGAGGCTGCTAACGTTTGTCTGGAGTTTTGTATTCTATAGAATCATAGTCGATAGAGATGGAACAAACCTGCAAGCTCTGCCAGCCAGTCCATCTCCCACCACTGAAGGATTGTTCCCCTATGGTATCTTTACAATCTAGCTAAGGTACCTACATGGCACTTATTACTATACTATCTGAGGGCTTCACAAGCTGTAATAGTTTTATCTTCCCAACACCCCTGTGAAGTATGAACGAGCCCCTTTCACAGACTGGGACCTGAGGCACAGAGAAATTAAATGAGCCGCCTAAGGTGATGCACCAAGTTTGTTATACAGCAGGGGATTAGCCCCTAGTCCAGGGGGTCAATCCATGGGGACATCCTTTCTATTTAAAACCAAGACTATTCACTGTTTCTGTGATAGACTAAGTGGGTTTTGAATCTGTGGCCACGGGCATACAAAGCATAACACTTGCCACAGCTCTACTGGCGTTCAGTCTAACATACTCTTAGGTGTTCCCAGTGGTGGGACTTCCATCTTTTCACTTAAGGAGAGCGTACCACAGCCAAGGAGCCTTATAAATATCATAGAGTGATCAGAATTTTTCCCATATAGCTTAAATTTTCATGATGTCACTGTTATTCCTACTTATACCTCTGTGCAGCACTCTAAATTATTCCTCTCTTTCCTTGGCATTTTGACCTTTCAGATATTGGTAGACTATGATCATGTCCCAACTTCATCATCACTTAGGCAAAGCTAATTATATATACATATAGTGTTTCCTCCATAAGTCAATTCCTGCCGCTCCAGAATCAATTTTGTAACTCTGATCTGAACACCTTATATTTGTCAACATTTTAGCACTTCTTATTTTAAGCATCATTTTCTTAGAATTGCAGCCTTGCCCAGAGTTCTGGTCTGCGACTGGTGCTTCTGCTGTGCTAGGCACTGTACAAACACAGCACGAAAAGCTGATCCCTGCCCTAAAGAGCTTACAATCTAATGATTTAATGGCAAATACTAGGTGCTCACTGGCATTTCAGCTCCATGCTCTGATACTTCTGAATATGGAGCCCAAACTGCATTGGCTACTATATATATATATATACACATACACACACACACACATAATTTCCTGCCTACCCTCACACCTTAGGTATCTTTCAGAATTGCTGCTAAGTTTCTTCCTCCCCTTGCATGTGTGCATTAGCCTGCACTTTTGTGAGGTCAATCTATTTTACTGTTTTCTGATCATGTTTCTAATCTCTCTAGCTCCTATTGTATTATTTTTTCTGTCCTGATGGATGTTCAGAGCATCTGCCAATGTAGTATCATTTTCAAATCTCATTGATGTTCAGTATAGTTCCTCTCAAGATCATTCACAAAGAAATTTTGTTTTCGCCTCAAGTGATTTAGTTTTGAGAAGATTGTTTCCTATAGCCTGGTATCTATTTGTTGCTTAGTTGAACCCAGGCAATGCATATAATTTGGAGTCCTTTGCTTAGGTCTCAACTTGCTCCAGATCCCCAAAATGAACATTCAGAGTGTTCCCCCCCGAATTTGTTTCCCCCACCAAATTTTCAAGACACACAAAAAATAAGAGGAGGATGCTTTGGCACTGGTTTAATAACATGTAAAGCTTTCTGTTGCACTTAAGCATGTGCTTTACTCCAAGCATGCTAGTAGCTGCTTTGTCAGATAGTTCACAACCTTCCGTGGCCAAATGTTGGATAACAAAGATCCCAAGATCCCAATGATCCCCATCACAATGATACAAGTCCCAGGAAAAGCTGTAGTGTGGGAAAGGTTAATATTCTGTAGTGCTTATTTTGTTTAATCATTAATTTTTATAATCTCTGTACACTATTTGGCATTTTCTGACAGAAATAATTGACAATAATAGAAGTGGTTTGTCTGACATACCAGTAAATTTTTGTCCATAATCAACGACACTCCTCTTAATTGGGAACAGTTGAGAGACATTAATATTTCAAACTTTTATCATGCTTTCCATCTGAAGATCGCAAAACCTTTGGAAACAAAAATTGAGCCTTATAACCCTAAGAGGTAAGCAGCATCTTTATTTTCACAGATGGGGAAATGGGCCCAGAGAATTTGTAATTTGCCCAAATTCACACCAAAGACCTGTAAAAGAACTGGGAACAAAACCCAGACCTCCTCTCTCCCAGTCTTGTGGTTTAACCATGAGACAATTTTTCCAAGACATTTGCCTTATATTGTGTCAGAATATACAGTACCTTCCTTCCTGACACATGATCAGTGCAGCTTGTTTGTGGAATTTTATATAAAATTCATATTTTCCCATTATTTGCTTGATACTTGTAAAATGCCTCATTCAGATAAGGGAACAACGATTGTAGGAATATGCATTTGTCAGTATTATACAGTTTAACTGCCAGGCTTCCTTTTTTGAGTGTCAATGAACTGAATTCTCCTCCCAAACCATACATAATACTGTGTCTGGCCATGTGGAGTGCTTGTTCAGCCCAGGCAATCAGAATTTTGAGGGCTTTAGAGAAGTTTTAAAATGTTTTTGCCCAAAATGTAGACCTTCTCCCCATCTCAACCCCCCTCCCCTGCCCCCAAAAAGTCATAGTATTTATAATGGAAAAAGGAGTAATGAAATAAAGCAAAGTTGCCATGAGGCCTCAGTCTAAAACTTTGGATTCTTTGCCATTTGAATTACAGATATACACTATTAGCTATTTTGATTAAATTAACTGGCTGGTCAACGTGTACTTTCAGAAAAGGGCACTGGCAGGGAAATCAGAGAGATTTTACTTGCTTTGCAGTTTCCCGGGGGAGGGGTGTGTGACAAATCTAAACTAACTCTCCACAGTGTCTCACATAAAGGAAATAATTGTGTGGCATATGAGGCTAAATAAAACCTTTACATTAACATGAAGTGTAACTGTTGGACAGCCACAGTAAGTGTAGCGTAATGTATGATTACTGGATTTTCCATCCATATTTTGAAATAATCTATCAGCTCTCCATTAATGTAAAGCTTCCTCTGACACCCCACCCCCATGCAACCAAACATGCTTACGCCAAACTTTAGAAGTTAGTAAAAATACAGAGCATTCTAATAATTGCAACGTCATGAAAATATACTGGATCTTGTAGCTGGGGTGGGAGGCAAGATTTTTTTCACCATATATCAATCTATCAGGATGTGAAGAGCAATTCAAACACAGTAATTCCAGCTAAGCCATAGTGATGATACATCTACTAGTGTTGCACTGGTACTACCACCTCCAATCATTCACTAGCTCAAAAGAGAGAAAATTCCAAGAATAGCTCTGCAAAAACAAATCGCTGGAGATTATGAAGAATTCACACTCTGAAACAGGACGGATTGATTGAAATCAAAGTCATTTAAATTACCAATATAATAATCTCAATCAGCAAGCAGGAAACTTTGATTTAGATAATTTATTTTAATTATGTTTTGCATTTCTACTTTTTAGTTATTTTCACGAAAGAAAGATTGTTTTTTGGTAACCATTAAAACATGTTGATTTTCAATGAAATATAACCTTTACACTAAATTCGGTGCTGCTTCTTTTTTTGCTAACCAATAGGATACACTATATCTGTACATATTTATTTAAGCCATTATATAGCTTAACTTACACATTAGATTCTTAATTTTTTCACTTTTTATTCTGTTAGAAAATTATGAATGATGCATTTCTTATTTACTAGATGATTAATTTTTTACTTGTGATTTGTATCAAGCTCTATTTGGATGGAAATTCAAATTCAATGTAAAATTCACGAAAACAGCATTTTATTTGTTTTTTAAATTAAACAAACTACCTTAAATCAGTAAAAAAGTTTATCAAAACATCTTTTGCATTTAAAACTGATTTATTAAACAAAGGAAGTATTATCTGTACTTACTGAATTGAACTGATTGTTTCTGATCACCATGTCCATCAAGATTTTTAGAATTAGTAGATTTCATCCCCTCACAACTCTTCACTAGTTTTTATTATTAGATTGGAAGAAGAAAATAAAATTTCTTTTTTTCAGCTCTTATTGGTTTCTTAACTTTGAATGAACTAGTCATTGAATTGAACTAGTTGAATAAACTGAAATGAAGAAAATATTCTCTCTGCACCTGCAGAAAAGGTTACTGTTCTCCAAAGATGGTTTAGCACTGTAATACTTAAGTCTAATCCAGGTTATTGGGCTCAATACAAGGATAACTGATATGGGTTTAATGCCTGTGTTCTGCAGGAGGTCAGCCTACATGATGTGATGGTCTCTTCTGGTGTTAAATTCTGATGCTGTAATAATTAGGAGCAGACATGCCAAACCTGTGAAAAAAATGCAGAAATTGGGCTTGTTTTCAGCTTAATTGGCTTGGGAGTTGCTTGTTGACTAGTTTTTGGCTTGTAGCTTGTTGCCTTTTTTTTTTTTTTTTTGATTGGCTCCTGGCAAGTAGGGGCAAGGGGCAAGTGGGGGAAAGGGGGGATAGAGTCAGGGGTTCACAGCGGGCCCACCACAGTCCCAGACTGCATGCCGGGGGGATCTAGTCACATAGAGTGGTGGGGTTCTTAGGGATTGGCTTGTTTTGGCCTTGTTTTGAAATGGGATTAGCTTGATTTTTGGCTTATTGTGAAAGTTGGGGTGCTCATTTACCGTGTGAAAGTTGACAACTGTGCTTAGGAGTCCTAGTCACAGACCAAGAACCCATTTGTACAGGCTAGGCACTATACAACACAGAACAAAAGATGGTCCTTGCCCCAGAGCACGTAGAATCCAACTGTAAGACACGAGACAGTAGATGGAGACAGACAGACAGACAGGTGAGGGAGCATAAGGAAACAATGAGACATTGGGCCATCTCATGCCATGTCTAGGATGATTGTTCTTTTTCTGTCTATACTGAACTGTGGTCAGACACATGGTTCATCATTTTCTTCAGCAGCACTGTATTTCTCGGAGATTATACTTTGTCTTTGACTGGTACCTTGGTTTGTCAAGTGGCACTGGATAATATTCTGGATACTGCTGTTCACATTCAATTTTAATTATGCTCAACCTGGTATTGGTTCCTTGGAAAAGTTAGTGCACAGAGAATGGTTAGTTATTTAAAATGGAAGGGCACAAATAGTGAGAGAAGCAAATATTTGAGTGCCATTCATGCAGTATAACACTAAAAAGCAGTTTAGATAAATTGCACTGTGGACTTAGGCTTTACTTCATACAATAAATTAATCTGTTTACAGTAAGCGCAGTACTCTCCTCTTTTATGACTTACCTACAGTTGGTAGAAAGTACAAAGTTCAGGGACTCATACTGTAGAACAAAGATTTTCATGAATTACAGCAGCAGCTGCTGAAAACTGCAGGGTTTGCTGTGGCAGAGAGCCCAATAATGTAGCATAGTACACTTTTCCTTAATGTTGCTTCTAGTCCAGTGGTTTTCAACTGTGGGTCTGCGGACCCCTGGGGTTCCACAGACTATGTCTAAGATTTCCAAAGGTTTCTGCACCTCTATTTGAGATTTTTTAGGGATCCACAAGTGAAAAAAGGCTGAAAACCACTGGTCTGGGGTGTCTCCATTGCACTGCAGGAGGTTGCATGAAGTTTCAAAGCAGGGGAATGCTAACCTCCAGTTTTCTTCTAGTTCACTTTCCCTCACATTTAGGTTTTATTTGTGACATTTCTTTACTGATAATGGGAACTCCGGCCCAGATCAGAGGAGTGAAGCTGATTTACACCACTGAGGATCTGATCCATAATATCCTGATATTGTGACCACTTTACTTGCATATTGCACCCCTTTCCTGTATTTCTCTTCTGTCTGTAAGCTCTTCAGGGTGGGGACTTTGCCTTCCTTTGTGTTTGCACAGCGCTTAGGACATGTGGGTGCAACCAAAACCAAATAGACAGTAGTAATAATAGGACAGGGCCTTAACTTGCTCCCACTGAACTCAATGGGAGTGCTGCCATAAGTTCAAACTGGAGCAGTTTGGGGCCCAGAAGGGAAGTGTGTGAATTCTACCCAGGGCTGAAGGCCATTTCTCCCAAGAACTTTTTCACATGCTGTAATTCCCAGGACAACTCACTTTCATTCCCCATGTCCCTCTCTGGGGGAGCCCTATTTAGATGCTGCCCAATAACTAATACTTGATTCTATTCTCTGTCAACATTCTAGACAAATGGATGAGCCTGTCTTTCATGTTTTTTTTAAACATTTGTTTAACAGCAGTAGGCAAAGTTCATTTATGACAGGAGCCTTGCCTAGTTTCCAGAAAACAGGGAGTTAATCTCCCCACCTCCGTCCAGTTCAGATCTTACACAGATGGGGGTGTGTGGGGAGGAGCAGTGAAGCTGGGCTAGGAAGTGAACACCTGGTCCAGCTCTCAAAGTGGAGCCAGGCAGCTGCAGCTCCTTGTGGCTTTGTTCACTTCCAAAGTGAATTAAGCTAAACCGAATTAAGGCCACTTTTAATTCTGAATAACAGCATCCATACACAGGGATTTAATGAGGTTTAACTAATCCCCTTCAAAGTCACATCTTTAGTTAATTTGAATTAACTTTTCTGGATGGCATGGCCCCATGTAGACAATCCATAAGATTCAAGTATAGCTATGGAGAAAGACCTTAGCTCAATAAAAGAGTTTCTTTTTCTTGCAAGGCTAGATAGCTCAACCCACCCTACCAGTTTCAGATACTTGATAAGCAGGAAGAAAATTATGTAATTTGCCCTCACCACTTTGTGGCAAAATAAATAAGTAAATAAATAGGATCTGTTCATGAACAACAAAGAATTACATTCATGACTGCAGGTTGGTACAGAATGTATTTAGGTGTGGCAAACTGTTTCTTCTTGCATGTTTAATGTTCTTCAGTATCTTCTAGTATTGTTGGAATAATGGTTTAGGAGCTCAGGACTTAAATCTGCCTATGCTGATAAATCAGTTTTAAGGTAATGGAATATATGGTAAAACTGATACCCAAAGGGTGTGATCCAAAACCCACTGAAGTCAATGGGAATCTTTTCATTGACTTCATTGGTCTTTGCATCATGCTTTTAGTACATAGCAAATGGCAGACTTGGTTCTTTAGGATGACTACTAAGGAATAAAGGCCCAGATTCTCAAAAGTATTTGGGCTCCTAACTCCCATTAAATCAATGGGAGTTTGGAACCTAAATACCTTTTGAGGATCTGGGCCAAAGTAACCAATGAGCTCAAAGAACAGGAGTACTTGTGGCACCTTAAAGACTAACAAATTTAGTCAGACACGCCATCAGGGGCTCGTACACTTGCACATCTACCAATGTGATATATGCCATCATGTGCCAGCAATGCCCCTCTGCCATGTACATTGGCCAAACCGGACAGTCTCTACGCAAAAGAATAAATGGACACAAATCTGACATCAGGAATCATAACATTCAAAAACCAGTGGGAGAACACTTCAACCTCTCTAACCACTCAGTGACAGACTTGAAGGTGGCAATTTTGCAACAAAAAAACTTCAAAAACAGACTCCAAAGAGAAACTGCTGAACTCGAATTAATATGCAAATTAGATACAATTAACTCTGGCCTAAACAGAGACTGGGAATGGTTGGGTCATTACACTAATTGAATCTATTTCCCTATGTTAAGTTCTCCTCACACCTTCTATGGGCCATCTTAATTATCACTTCAAAAAGTTTTTTTTTCCTCCTGCTGATGATAGCTCATCTCAATTGATTAGACTTTTCCTGTTGTTATGCATACTTCCACCTTTTCATGTTCTCTGTATGTATAAATATCTCCTGTCTGTGTGTTCCATTCTATGCATCCGAAGAAGTGAGCTGTAGCTCACGAAAGCTCATGCTAAAATAAATTTGTTAGTCTTTAAGGTGCCACAAGTACTCCTGTTCTTTTTGCGGATACAGACTAACACGGCTGCTACTCTGAAACCTGTCAATGAGCTCAGTACTCCTGTTCTACTTTAATGTTATAAAGGCAGCAGGATTGGGCTCTGTGCTGCCTGTTACTCTGACAGGGAAGAAGTTATAGATGGTGTAATTCTTGCCCAGATGATCAGACTGTGTAGTTTATTTCAAGACAGGATCCCCTGAGTGTGTGAAGAGCACCCATTTTATAAAGCCATCTACCACAGGAATGGCTGCATCCCTGAAAATACCTGTGTTACCGCTGCCCAAAGAAGCATGCCCAAATGATCCACCATAGAATTCCGAATATTAGAAGGCAGGAAGTGACAAAAGGCAATAAGCCTGAGCAGCCAGCTTCTCAGATACATACGCACTCATTCTACCCTTGGGTTCCAATAGGAGCTCTGTGAGGGTAAACTTGCAGGATTATACATTAAGCTCTTATAGTCTAGTGCAGTGGTCCCCAACCTTCCAGACGAAGGACCGTGGTGGAGGTCGAGCATCCACTGAAATGCCACCGAATTTCAGTGGCATTTCGGCGGCGGCGACACCTCTCGATGATGTCGCTTGTCAGCAGAAATTCAGCGGCATTTCGGCGGATGCTCAACCGCTGGCCAGGACACGGGCGCATTTAGATGTCCCTGCGGGCATCAGTGCGCCCGCGGGCATCGCGTTGGGGACCCCTGGTCTAGTGTATTACACTGCACTCTGGTAGCCTATTGAGCAATAGGGTATATGACACTATACTTACCATCACTCAATAGCACATACTTGTCAAGAGTTCTTTGTTGCTAATTTTAGCTTTACTTTTGTGTGTGTGCGCATTTTATTAGCTTTTCATAAACATATAAAATATATCTTTGCTTTTTGTACATAACCAACACACCCAAATAACTTCTGTTAAATTTCCTGTGTGTATTTATAGATTGATAGACTTTAAGAGTAGATGAAACCACTATGATCATTTAGTCTGACATCCAGTTTAACACAGACGTGGAGTTCTACTCAGTAATGCCTCCATCAAGCCCTTAACTTTAGGTTGATTAAGCAAAAAATAACACCTATACTGTAAATATATATAAAACAAAGCAGGAGCCTATCACAGTAGCTGATGACTCTGTGGAGCTTCTTTAAGGTGCCCTTAAGGATCACCCAATGTCTTAGGGATCAGGTTATTCACTCTAAATTGTATATGAATTATATATGGAAAGAAGCAAACATAGAGCTTCAATTCTTTTGTTTACACTTTTTTATTTATTTTAAATAGCTTTGCCTATGCAGGCTTTACAAGATATTGGCTTTGGGAGTTTCATTTCTCTGTTGCTTTGCTGTAAAAGCATATTAGTAAAATTGTGATTTTTTTTTAACCCCTGCTTTTATAATCTGTAGATTTAAAAAAAAAAATACGTTGACAGATAATTTCAAGCAGTCTGATTAAAAGTAAATAATTTGAAAAAGAAAAAATGCTTACAGGTAGCGTGGTCTATTGCATGGTTCCCAACCTTTATTAGTTCATGTACCATCTTCTTAAAAAAATTGCAAATGTCTCCTTTTTGTACGTATTTATCTTAGGCCTTGTTAGCCTTAACCTAAGGATTTCTGGACTCTGAGGTAAAATAAATGCCTAAAGAAGCCTAAAAAGTTTGATTATAACTAAGGCTGGCTAGGGTGGGTCTCTCTGTCTAGTTTGGACCAGAAATGCTGGACCTGAGAACTTCCCAGTGAAGATTTGCTTAAAACTGATACTTTTCCATGTAAAGTTTTGGGGTCATGGAATCAGCATTTTCCACTGAAAAACACTTTATCGAGAGGTTCCTGTCCAGCTGTAATTATAACTTCCTTTTTAAACATCTCTAGAATTTTAGACAGCACATTATAAAGAAACTCAATGAATCGGCCATTATTTGTCTTCCGTGTTACTCAAATTACAAGAAACAATTAAGTATGTCACAGATGATATCTTGATATATTTCGTTACATGCTGGAGACCTACGTTCAGTGGTCTGACTTTTTAACTCATCTAATTTAAGTGAGAAGTTCCTCATATGGATTGCTGTTGAATATGAGCCAAAGTTTACTTTGCTTCCCTTTTATAAAAATTAAATAAAGAGAAACATAAAACATTTGAAGTAGCAATTGGATAAAATAAAGTGCCATTAAAAAGAAGGGGTGGTGAAAGAGAGAGAGAAAGCGGGTTCAGGCAGTTTCTTTTTATAACTGTGATTTGTCCTGTTAGTGATGGTCATTTTGGGGGTTTAGTTTGAATTTTTTATTTAAATAAAAATGAACACAAAGGGATTGGTGACTCTGGTTGTGTGTGTGTGTGTAGTGGGAAGAGTGTTCAGAGAGGAGAGGCAGGGGAGTCTTAGCTGGAAGTGGGGTGGGGCTTGCCCTCTACCTGAACATTGGGCAGCTCCAGCCTGGGCTGAAGAGGTGAGAGGGCCTCAGATGGCAGCCACCCAGCTGTTCTGGCTCTCCTTAGTCCTGTAGCCAAACTTTTATCCATTGGACCTAACTGATCACCCCCCACCTACCAACTTCACTGCAGAGATGGGAGAGAATTCCCCATGTACCCCCTCCCTTCCAGCCTTACAGGGGCCAGGTTGCAGCCTCTGTGAAGCAGGGAGTGCAGAGAATGCTCCTGTGTGGGGGCCCTTTGATCTTGGGGTTCCCAGTGGCTACAGGTTTTGCAGTCGCTCTGAACTGGCCCTTTGTGCCTGTCTTTTTTTGGATGAGAGGAGGTCTGACAGCATGAGATGAAACTTCACAAGTTTGCCTCAGCAACTTGAGTTGTGTGGCTCAGCACAAGCAGAAAGCTAGGCCCAGCAGAAAGCCAGCCGGCTGTGTGCTGAAAGAGAGAGTGCAGCGCCCAGTGACAGCCGCAGCATCTAACGCACTACTAAATAACACTACTATGTCAGTGTGGTTGGTGAGTATTAGTCACCATTATGGCTGAAAGAAGCCAGAAGAGTGCATTTTTGCTTCTTGGGCATTCTCTGGCATTCTCCTGTACATGCGACATCCATCCGTTTGAAACTGAAAGGTTTGTTGTAGGTTTTGAAGGGTTTTTGGCATAGGATCCCCTTCTCTAGTGAATAGGGCACTAGACAGAGGACCCAGCAGACCTGGGTTCTATACACAGCTTTGCCCTTACAGTGCTGTTATTTCAGAAGTCACTTCAACTCTCTTTCCTTTCCACCATTTGTTTGTCTTATCTATGTAAACATTCGGTTTTTCAGGGCTGGACTATGTCTGTATATGGTGCCCCCCCATAATGGAGCCTGATCTCACCTAGGGGTTCTGGGCACTACTGCAGGCAAAGTAATAATATTTAGACTCCCTAAACAACCCAGTGAATCGAAATAAGCATTAAATATATAGACATGTGTATTGACACCTGTCTGATTGTTATCTGATGATAATCATACGGTGGATGAATGTTACTCATATGATAGTGAATTTTTAATTCCACTGAGGAGCTAAAGGAAGGTTAGTTAACTCACAGAAACTGTAGCCATCTCAACACTGATCAATCTATTGTTTGTTTTATCTAATCTAACCTACCAAGGTTCTTATCTGTCCTCCCCCACCATTATAAGATATGTTTGGTCAATGCCACCACTTCTGCTCTTTTGCACAGTCTGCCTAACAGAAATAACTCTGGAGGGTTTGTGATTAGTTTATGGTTCTTCATGTTGATAAAGTTCTGTCATTGGTCAGGTGATCCCTCATAACTGGATTTGCTGTGTGCTGCTTGTTAAAAAGAGCCCATAGGAACAATTACAGTATGCAATACGGTCATTAGGGAATTAGACTTTTTCAGTGCATCTCTCCATTACCTGTCAACAACGTACAGATATTTTTAAAATCTCCTTATTCATGATTGTCTTTACTCTATGTTCTTTCTTACCACTTTGGGTCTGGAAGGTTTCAAGATCTAGCAAGTTTACAAGGATTCATTTGTAAGAGTGAAATAGCATTCAGTCTTCATTCCGCCTTTGCATTTCCTGACTCTGGTTTACCATCTGATGGTGGTTGTGATGTGGTTTACTGGTAACTGGAAAGTTGACATCACAAAAACCATTTCGTTCACAATCTGAATTACAGTCCTTCATGAACAGCTGGAACTGCCCAGAGTCATGTATGTCCTTTGTGACTGGATTTTTATCAGCAGTCAGTTAATATTTTGTGGAAGGATGTGTGTCCATCTAACTCGGATTACGCCTTTTCAGTATAAATCTTTCATCTCCTTTTAATCTCTATGATGCAAAAATATAATTGAGGTCTTCTGTAAATAATAAGATAGTATTTCCCCAGGTGGTGTTGCTGAGTGCTCCTTGAACCAGGAAAGTGGCAGAGTTGGCCAGTAGCCTTACTAAATTACCAATGCTTTTAAGCCTCCTCCAACAAAATAATTTTTCTGGCTAGTGAATCACTAGTTGGAATTGCTCAAGCAGATCAGCCTCCAGGAGGAATAGGAAACCTGAGGCTGTATTGTGCCATCTGTATTAAGACAGAGTTGCCCATTGATTTCATATTAGGGCTTCGTGATTTGAGTTAGCATATTACTATAGTTCAGCCATACATGACTTGGATGCCAATTAAAAAAAAAAATAAACCATTTGTTATCAGTTTCAGACTCCTCCTAGCAGCCTGGTGGTTTTGGTTCTTTTGTGTTTCGTTGTGAGACAACAAGAGATTAATGCTGCTGTGGTGCAGCTTAGGACTCTTGCCGATGGAAGACGGGAACTGTTAAGCAACATTAGCAATGTAGAAGATACAAAACTTTTAACTTGTACAGTTTTGTATCTTCCCAAGAAGGGATGGCTTCTTGTCTCTGAAGAGGGGATAAATTTATTCTTTAAACAGAAAAAACTATTGCAGAGCCAGTCCCAGCTGGAAAACAAGATGGCTGGTTTAAATGGCCATTGGTCAGACGTCACTGGGCAAATCCTGATCCTCTGGGTGAAGTGGCTCATGCCCAAAGAACAGTAGAATCACCAGAGTTCTGCTTCATGGACAACTGAGGGTCGGACCATCAAACACTTTCTCATGCTTTTAATGTCAGTATTAATACCAAGCTCATGAGTTTAAAAATCAGTTGATGTTGTGTGAGACAGGGTACAACATTGCTCCTGTTTCTATATTAGGTCTGCATTCCAAAAAGAAGTAAAAATGTGATTTGGTCAGTAAAATGGTCAGCTATGACTTGAAGACCCTTTGGAAGCAAATATATTGAGTAAGAAGGTGCCATTTTTAAATAGTTACCCACCATCTATAACTACACTTTAAACAAATGTTAGCTTCACAAATCTGAGAATATCACAAACAATCCACGGTGAGCCTCAGGTTTTTGAAAGAAATGACATTTTAAAAAAATACTGGAAACCCCCTGGCTTGTTCTTCCAGATTTTTTTCTTTTGAAGTAAAGGGGCCCGTGTAATTCTATCCTCTCTCTCTGATATGTCTGTCTGAATATTCATTTGAGCGAGAAAGTAATTTTAGCACCTATGACACACAATTTCTGCTGCCATTAGATTGCTCAACAGCACTAAAAATAAATATTTCTTTAAGCCTGAAGACAGGAATTTGAATTCTGTTAGTCTCCCCTTCAGAAGCACCTGTGTGTGCTTTTAAATGTCTGACTAACACAGTACAGCTTTATAGCCGTGATTCATTAAAGCAAATTCATTAGAGCCTGCAAACACTCATACACATGCTTACCTTTGAGCACATCAATGCAACTACTCATGTGCTTAAAGCTAAGCATGTGCTGAAGTACTTTGCAGAATCGGGGGCCTTATGAAAACCAGAGGGAAATGTTTCTTAATTCTATGTTCTGTCCATCTTTGGAGATGGACACAGTTCTGAGATGATACATATTTGAACAGGCAGACTGGATTACATTTAAGGACTACAGCAAAAAACTTGTGTTTATCCTATAATTAAAAATATGAAAAATCTTTTAAAAATATGACTTCTCTTAAATGTTAATTTTCATATGTCCATAAAGTCCAATGAAAAGATTCACCAATACTGACAATGGCAAAGGAATGACTGAGTTTGTTGAATTTATTTCAGATTAGGTTTCCAGATTGTTTTTATTTATTTTTATTTGATATTTGTAAGGTTATGTACAACCACCTGTGGAAATTTGACCCTCTTTCTATACACACCAATACTGTGTATTATCAGAATAATCAGGATTTATATGTACAGAATTATTATTGACAGAGAGAAAAGATGGCCCGGTGATTGCTTGGACACCTGGGTTCAGTTCCCCATTCTGCCACAGGCTACTTAGTTTGGGCAAGTAACTTGGTCTCTCTGTACCCGTGTCACCAAGCTGTAAAAAGGAATATTCACACCTCCCTACCTCATAGGTGTTATGAGGATAAATCCATTAAACACTGTGAGGTGGTCAGGTACTACACTGATAGGGCCATATAAGTAAAATAGCTAGATTCCCTCAGGCAAAAAAAAGCTTATGTGCAGTTTGGCACTCAGGTACAATCCTCCTGCAGACCCTTCCGCGAGTAGCTCCATTGGCTGCACTGGGATTGCTCACAAAAGGTACCCCTTACAAATACAGATTTGCAATAGCCAACCCATTTAAAAAAAAAAGTTTCTAACCCCCAGTTTGACAGGGAAGACTTCTATACAAAGTCTTCTGTCAGTTTGAAAGTATAGCTTCATCCTGCCTCACAAATAGAAGTTCTCCTTAGTTGGAAACACCAAGGACTAAGACAGTGGTTCTCAAACGTTTGTACTGCTGACCCCTTTCACGTAGCCTCTGAATGCGACCCCTCCTTATAAATTAAAAACATGTTTATGTATTTAACACCATTATGAATGCTCGAGGCAAAGCGGGGTTTGGGGTGGAGGCTGACAGCTCATGACCCCCCATGTACGAACCTTATGACCCCCTGAGGAGTCCCAACCCCCAGTTTGAGAACCCCTGGACTAAGACTTCCCAAACACAATCTAAAATAAAAGCTCCTTTCCCCAGCTGCGCTCATTTAGCTTTTTATCTTCTTTTGCACCCCAAATGACATGCTCTATGGCATAATCTGATACACACCCAGAGTCCCTTCTACCCTAGGACAAAGTTCACACTCACACCCCATTATGTGGCTAGGTTGCCGAGATGCATGTAAGAAATTTGGCATGATTTTACTGTTTACCTCACTGGAAGTGTAAATAAGAGAAGATGGTAGCAAGGCTTTTTAAATACTAGGACGCCACCATAGAACGGTGTTGATTGTCACAATGCGAGTATACAGACTGATAAATAGCTGTGGTGAGATATACTGGGAATGTAACAATAGCACCTGTGTTATATATAGCTCCCCTGTTTTATAATAGGTAACTAAATAACCAGCACTTGGTGCTGATTCCAAACATAAGAGGAACCACTGAAGAGTTATCTGTATAGGTTGTCTGTCCATTCATGCTGTTTTATTTAAAAAAAATTATTCCCCACCCTTTGGCTCTATGGTCTAAAATAAATTTCCATATCCTTCCTTAAAATTAAAGACTGTCCTCGTTTAGCAGTTCAGTGATTTTAAGTCTCCCATCAAAAGAGGAACTTTCAAACTGGAGCAAACAAGGAAGAAAAGAACTTTTTGCACAAAACCCAAATGACTCAACCAGTTGTATGCCACGTTCACAGATGGTTGTGAATAAGAATTTATTCATGCACAGCCTTTATCTTTTGCATGATCCTGCAGTGAAGTCACAATCCTTATCTGGTGATAGCTTGGCCTTCTACCACATTTCAACGTAATGTCATAAATTCAATAGATTGTAAGAACATGTTAGAACATTGTCCACAAGATAGTGAACAGCACTGTCATTCAGCCACTGGGCTGGCCAGGCCTGTTTTACTACATTCATGGGACTACCTAACATCTTGCCAGGAATGTACACAGCCCTGACTGCTAATTATTCAGGGGAAAAGTATCATGGGGGTACAGTAGTAAGACCTATTATTCATTTATATTGCAGTAGGAGCTCTGGTCATGGCCCAGAACCCATTTGTGCTAGGTGCTGTACAAACAGAACAAAAAAGATGATTTCTGCTCCAAAGAGAATCTTACAATCTAAGTAAAAACCTCAGAAAAAACAGGAGACAGACAGGGGAGCACAAGGGAACAATGAGACAAAAGCACTATGTTTGCAGGACTGTACCCTTAATTTGCCTCAGGATTATTATTATTTATTAGTGGCATCAAACACTAGTGGCATTTAGCCCCATACAAGCATACCCAAAGACATCGTCTTTGACTTAAGGATCTTACAGTCCAATTCAGATGCAGCTCGTACAGTTTAAAGCCACAGAAATAATGCACCAGAATTTGGTTCAAACTCAAAACAAGGGAGTTGTGTGGAAATAAGTGTTCTTTAAGCAAGAGAAGGAGCTTATCTGGCACACAAGGAAAGGAGGCAATTCCAAGCAACAAGACCCACAAGGTCAGATGGTGCAAGGTCCAAGCGGGAAAAGGATATCAAAGCACTGGAGATTAGAAAGGAGGAAAGGGAACAAAAAGAGGAAACAAAAAGAAAGACGTGAGCAGGGGAATGGAAACTGATATAAATTTCACTCTACAGTACCTGTGCACGTGGTGCTTTTATCACATGCTCTATATCGAAATAATTACATTGCCGGCAGCAGGAATGCCAACATGCTTTCCTCAAAGAAATATTCCACATAACATATTCCACATAAACAATATTTCAGCAGCTACATCCAATTACAATGAAGAATCAATCACTATAAATAAGGGTTTTGAAGTGTCTTAAACATTATAAAAGCAATAATTAACAATGGGATGGCTGCTTTCCTCTCAGGTGGCAAAAGCAGGAGTGAGTGCTGCAAGTCATTCGGTGCGCTAATAAAAACAAGATACCCACACTGCTGTGTACTCGCTCTATGCTTCTTACATGACCATTTTTTTATGGATGCTAGAATTTTTGCTTAATTTCATTGTAATTGAGGCTCCTCTGAAGCCATGTTCTGTATCCCAGTGGGAAGCTGGGAACTTCTCCTTTTAAATCACTTGTCTCCGGCTCTCTGCCAGGTTGCCAAATGTTGGACTTTAAACCTGTCACTGGTCCAGTATTAAATCTTGCTAGACCTGAGTCTTGGGCTGGGTTCATTTTGGTGGAGAAAGAGGAAGTATTTCTGTTAGGTTGTTTTTTATTTGTTTGTTTGTTTTTGTTTATTAAAATAATACTTATTTGAAGCTGTTCATGGGGTTCAAATGTTAGAATACAGTGCTGGGGGAGATGGGTTACTGGGTAAGAGAAGAGGTCAAAAATGCATGATAAATTGCACAATCATGTTATTTATTTCTCGTATGGCTGTCAAGCTCTGCATGTGTAGATATTATCAAGTTCACATTACTTAATTCGTCTGCAAAGGACTTTTGATAATGAAACGTACAATGTCTGTGCTGCGTAATATTTACTATTTTGCAATATGAAGTGTTGTAACTAATTAGTGGAGCTTTCCTTCCACTTATCAGAAGCATGAGTAGGATTTTCTAAAACTATTTCATGAATAACTCTCAAGGTATTGTTTCTCTCCTTCTGTTTCCCAGTTATCACTACAAATCTCTCCCGCCTGTGAGAGTGAGCAAAACTATGAGTATTCTGGACGGTGCTGCACAAAGTGTGAGCCAGGTAAATATATTCTAGTGCTCTTATTTTTCAAAAATGAAAATATTCTTTATGAAATTAGCATCGGGTCACTAGGTCATTTTGCTTTTTTGAGTCCCTGAGCAGGCCCTCTCAGAGATCCAGAGAGGCCCGGGCCACTTTCCAACTTTTGAGGCCCCTAACCATAATAAAAATAAAAAATGACGACACATGAAAACAAAATGAGGCACCAAAAAAAGAGTGACGTCATTTGAATATATATTTTTTTAACAAATGCTTTCCTGGTCCAATAGGGATGCTCATAAAAACAAGTTGCAAAGCTTATCAAATGCCAAAAATTAACAAGTGTATAAATTTGAGGTCCCCTTTGAGCTTGAGGCCCAGGCCAAATGGCCCTCCTGGCCACCCCTCTGATTGGCCCTGTCCATGAGTCTAATTGCACAACTCCCAGCAAAGCATTTAGGAATATGCATGATTGAAAGCATGGGCATAGTCTATATCACTGACTTCAACAAAAGATGCACTAGATACCTGGTTTGTTTGAGATTTTTCAGTGCTGGAGACACACAGTGATATGACTCTCACTGATTTCAGTGAAACTATTCATGGACTTAAAGTTACTCAGGTGCTTAAATGCCTTACTAAATTGAGGCCAGAGTGAGGAACTGGGATGACAATAGGCAAAAACCTTCCTAAATCCAGTGGCATCAGTCGAGTAAGACATGGGCTAAATTTGGTCTTTTATCTTTAGAGAGCATCAGTGACTGATAAGTGACCATGGTTTTTTTTCCTCTTTGTTCAGGAAAGTACATGTCTGCCAAATGCACTGCCACTTCTGAGACTGTGTGCCAGCCTTGCGGCCCAAACGAATATATGGATGTCTGGAATGAAGAAGACAAATGTTTACTACACAAAATATGTGATGAGGGTGAGTTGTTCAGACTGAGGCATTACGTACCTTTGAGTCCAAACTATCAAAGTATGAGGATGGGTGAGTGGATTTAGAACAGGGGTAGTCAATAGGCAGACTGCGGGCAAATCCCACCCGCCAGATGCTTTTGAACACACCCAGAAATCTTTTTACTTATTTTTATTATCATTATTGGTTTTTATTATTATTTTTTCTAGAGTCTGGACCTTGACTATACCTTGATCAAGAAATTTGGACCTTGACAAAAAATAATTGACTATCCCCGATCTAGAACTTATATTTAGTTCACCAAAATAATAATTGAGAGAGGGATTTTCAAATGACCTAACAGAGTTAGGTGCCCAACTCCCAGTAAATTTCAATCCCCCAGGCTCTTTTGGAAATCTCAGCCATAACCCTTATGCCACCACTAGTGAATCTTCAGTGCAGTGCACTAGGGTACTATGGGTGAGCACATAGAGATTCCTCCTCCCGCTCCCTCCCAGCATAAGGTGCACACATTTCTTGAGTCTATTTGTCTCCCCAGTGTAAAGATTCAATTCAGCTCCAACTGAAGTCAATAAAAATGATGTCACTTTATGTTTCTAAACAGTGAGGCATCTCATACGAACCAACCATCTACCATGCTCTACAAATATTAATGTGATGCCTAACAAGAATGATTCTGCATCTGACACACAAGAATTGTGGACATGTGGGGAGTGAGGCTGGCCATCCCAAATTATGTTGAAGGAGAAATTTTTACTTCCATTTGCTTTCTCATTTAGGGAGAGGTTTAATAGAAGTGAATCCAGGAAATAGAACGTTCCAGCGACAATGTGCATGTACACTGGGATACCACTGTAACGAAGACTGTGATTTCTGTCGGCGAAATACAAAATGTGCTCCAGGGTTTGGTGTTCAGCATCCTGGTAAGATATGTAGAGTGGATAACTAGATGAATGGAGTCACAGCCTTTAAAGAGCGGGTTGATTGTGATCTCAGGCCAATGTGAGTGGGAGAGGTGTGTTGTAGGTATAATAACTGATGTACAACCTTCACAATCTGTTTACGTTTTGAAGGCTGCCTTTCAGAGAGTCATAGATTCCAAGGTCAGAAGGGACCATTGTGATCATCTCATGTGAAATCCTGCATAACACAGGCCATAGAACTTCCCCAAAATAAGGAAGAGACTTGAGCATTTTTATTTTGACTAAAATCTCTTAGTTGAGGTGGACCTTGCAAGTTTTTTCTTGAATTCTACAATTGTCATGGAAGACTTCACTGCACTCCGAATGCTAAGGAATTTGACTCTGATTAACTTTAAAAATTTAACTCCAATATTCACAAAATGTGCTCTCGTGATCTCAGTGTTCGGGTTAAGTTGAACTGAATGAACCATGCTAAGTTCAATTTTATAGCATTAGGCGAAGGTAAAAATTATGAACACCTTTTGAAAATTAACATAGTAGTTTTGTATGTATTATAACTCAAGCAGTTTCATGGATTTACTTCAGATGTGACAAAACCAAATCACCTTTGACATCAGACTAGCTGTGAAATTTCAGGCTAAAAGGAGGTAGTTGGTTGGTTTGTTTGTTTGCTTTTTGGGAGTGGAAATCAGAGGGGGTCAAAATCAGGTTTATACTGGACATTGGTAAGAAAGGAGGCCATTCCAAGTGGTGGGAACAACATAAAAATGGTACAGGACTGACTGCTGGAGTAAGTACTACATCTGGACTCAACACAATGATTTCTTCTCCACAGTAACTGGTATTGTGAACACCCACCATAACTATGGCGTCACCACTGTGGCTCTGTAATAGTGGTGGTATAAGTTACTGACATAATTAATGTAACTGCATTAACACAAGACTGGTAGTTACAATGGAATTAGCTCCTAACACAGTGTTTTTTCACAGAGCTGTGCAAATTTCTCCAGTCGTTTCTGTTTCTCGTTTTGACTCTATAGAGACCTCATTTACCCCTACTTTCTGCCCAGATTTAACTCCAGTTGTCTCCTTTAATATAATGTAAGATCTTCCTCGTGATGAAAGGATTTTCAGGGGAAAAAAATCTTCTCCAAGTCTGAGATGAAATTACAGTTGCTCAGCTATGCTGTTTGTTTCCTCTACCACAGTGCAACGAGACAAGGATATTGTGTGTGCACCATGCCGCTGGGGGTACTTCTCAGACATCTCTTCATCCACTGATGAGTGTAAATCCTGGACCAAGTAAGTGCACCTCTCCTATAACATAACTGTGAGATAACCACAAAGCTGTAAGAGGCCTGGACAAATTGATTTTTCAACTGAAGAATGGGACATTCAATGGACTGTCAGTGAGTTTCTCTCTTTGTAGCACACTGATCAGCAGCCATGCAGCATTGACAGCAGAGCCGGTGCAACCTATTAGGTGACCTAGGTGGTTGCCTAGAGCGCTAGGATTTGGGGGGCAGCATTTTCTTCAGCAGCGACCGCGGTGGGCGGATCTTCGGCCGCCCCAGTCGCCGCCAGCATTTAGGCGGAGGGAGCTGGGGCAGGGGGTGAGGGGAGGGCCGCCTGCGGCAAGTGCGTGCTGCCCCCCCCGCCCAGGGAACTCCCCGCCCCAGCTGACCCCTGCTCCGCCTCCTCCCCGAGCTTGGGAGGCGGGAGAAGTGAAGCAGCGACGGCGTGCTCAGGGAGGAGACGGAGCAGGGGTCAGCTGGGACGGGGAGCTGCCACACGGCTCCCCGGGACAGGTGGGGAGCTGCTACGGAGGGGTGCCTCAGGGCAGAGGCGGGGCGAGGAGCTGCCGCAGGGCTC
Source organism: Mauremys mutica (assembly GCF_020497125.1). Lineage (NCBI taxonomy): Eukaryota > Metazoa > Chordata > Testudines > Geoemydidae > Mauremys > Mauremys mutica. The sequence goes on along the minus strand of NC_059073.1, from coordinate 124,852,465 downwards.
GGGGAAGGAGTGGTGCAAAGGTGATCTGGGGTGGGGAGCTGCCGCACGGCTCCTGGGGGGGGAGCTGCTACGTGTTTGACTTTGCAACCTAAGTCAGGCTCTTGTAATCTAATTTTTAAATATGTAATTTACTGAGTTTTAAAAAAGAAAAATAACGAATTCTGCTATGTACAACCTTAACAAGCCCTCGTAGCATGTGATCAACAGCCTTTGAACCCTGAACCTTCAACACTGACTGCTGCTACTTGAGTTACAGGACTGACTATATTAATGAGCAGCAGGAGAAGGCTGTTCTCACAGAGTGGGGAATGGGCCACTAACACTGTGTACTGAGTCCAGGAGTGGTCAGGGGAAGCCTGACCTAGCCTGACACTCTCTCTCTCTCTCTCCCCCTACCCCCTGGAAGTAGGGGGCTCATGCCCCAGGTGGTGCTCCAGAGCGGGGAAATGGGCTGCTGGGACCATGTGCTGGGAGGATCCTGGCCCCAGTTCTCCTCCTGGCCCTGGGTACTGAGAAGGGAGTTTGGGGATACTGAATCCATGCACCAAGTCCAGTGGGTGGAGTCAAAAGTGTAGAGCATACGTTGGCTTTTACCCCTTCCCATTACTATGCTCCAGCAGCTCCCACATGTTCCCAGTGCAGTGTTATCTGCTGCTATTGCAGCTGCTTTGGTGAGGTCGGGGCCTGGCACTTTAGAATGTTCCTTTTCTTTTGGCAAGCTGACACCATTTTCCTGAGGTAAAACAGCCATAGTGGCTGTTAACAGTTTATAAATCCACAAAACCTCAATAGAATTTTATAGGACAAAGAAAATCTTTATGTTGAGGGCTTTCTGCCTGCCAAATTTCAAAGGAAAACAATGGAGGTGTTAGAGATTATTAAAAATTAAAGGCTCTGAGAATCTCTTATAATGCAAAGTGTTAGGCAACCTAAATATAGGTGTCATTGCCAGTTCTCTACATGATCAACCAGCTTTTTTTTTTCTTTATTTTTGTAGCTGCACAGCTCTGGGAACTGCAGAAGGAGTTCCTGGGACTGATCGGTCAGATGCAGTTTGTTTGGAGCCTACAATGTCTGTACAACCACAAGATGGTATATTTCATCATACATAATTATCCATCAGAAAGTATAGGGTAGGATTTTCAAAAGGGCTCAGTGCTGGCATAACTCTGTTCCCACTGAAGCTGGCTTTAAAGGAAGCAGTTGGGCCAATTCTGAGCCTTTTTGAAAATCCCCCTCAAAATATTTTGATATTAAAGATTATTTACGCCATTCTGAATTAGGGTGACCAAATGTCCCAATTTTATAAGGACAGTCCCGATATTTGGGGCTTTTTCTTATATAGGTGCTTATTACCCCCCACCCCATCCCGATTTTTCACACTTTCTGTCTGGTCACCCTATTCTAAATTGCAGCTCTTTGTGAGAAATCACAACTACAGTCTATGTTCAGTACTGTATACAGTTTTATACTTTTTATTGAAATTACATACCAGATGAGACTGTTGTTATAATACCCATTAACTACCATCACAGTTGCAGTTCTGACTTTTTTGCATTCCTCTAATGTTTAACTATTTAAAAAAAAGTTACGGCTTCTGTCTGGGTACTGTTGATAGCGATGGATACTGTGTCAGCCAAAGGCAGCCCTTGATGTCTGATAATGAGGCCCATTGCCCTTTTTATCTTTAATGTGGATGTGCTGCCCCAGTGAGACTATGTGTTTCTGCATGCAGTGAGCCGTCGTGATCTGAGTCTTGCATGCTGGGGCCTGTGTAACTCATAGAAACTACCTTCAGCGCCTTTTCAGGAAAATCAGGTGTAGCTTTTGGGCTCCTGGCAGCTTACATATGAACCCTTCAACTGAGCAAAATTTGGGCATGCCTATATTGGACTGTCTTCAGAGTTTAAATCTGTAGTTCTTTTTAAGATAGCATTGTAAAGCATGGGCTTGATCAGTCTCCTTGTTACGCAACATAATGTGTTATAAAGCTATCAGGGTTATTTTAGAAATCTAAGTTCAAATAGAAAAATCTTACTGCATCCAAGTAAGAAAAGTAAGCAAGGATTGTATCATTGCTAAGTATAAGCTGCACACTGATGTGATTTTTTTTTTCATCCTACAGAAACAAACAAGATCTTGTATGTTCTCAGTGTTCCAGTCCTCTTTGTGATATTGACCAGCATTATCATACTTATTATATATTACAAAAATAAGGGGAAAGCACTGACAGGTACATTACGGCTAATGATTTTTAGGAATTCAACTTAATGTGAAATCTGTATTTTTTTTAAATGGTGTGATTCGACTTTAGTGGGAATCATCAGGTTAAAAACGCATGTATTGTTTGGAAAATTATATGCTCTAGAGTTTATGTATTTTAGCTGGCACAAAGCAGGACTTTGGATTCCCTTTCTCTAGGCCAGAAACGTATTAGGCTTATTGCTCTGGTACCCTGTCAAATCAGCTATTGTGCAGTAACTGGTTTGTCAGAATTAGGTAGCTAATGTACAGTCCAATGGAGTGCTGTTTATGCATGCAAAGCATGCATTGTGTGGCCTGCATGCCTGACAGCTGTGCTTTAGCCAACTGGCGGCCTGTGGACTATTCTGTCCAGACCCCATGGAGAATTCCATTTTGTAATCTTGGTGTCTTCTTCACAATGTGTCCTCACACACACCATACATGTGAGATCACACACTGAATGGAGGATGCAATTTTGGACTGCCTTATTAAAACTATCACGGCATGCCACTAGTACAATCATATATCTGAGAACGTGATCAAACTTGTTGTTTGGACTAGGAACTTGATACAGTATTGCTGTAATAGTGGAGAAATGTGATTTTCATGTATTGTCAATGGCATTAAATATTATTAACATGGGGGAAATGCTGCAGCAATTGCTGCATGGATGTGGATGCATCTGCAGAAACTCATTTTAACCTCTACGCATTAGTTGATTTGAGCAAACTGTTATTACTCCTTTTGCATTTACTTCCTCCTCCTGGAAATCTTTTTCTCATCTGTCCTTTTCCCCTTTCATTTCCTCAGCCCCACCTGCCTGGGTTTTTTGTGCCATTCTTCTCCTGCATTGTTTAAATAAACTTTTAAATAGTGTTTTATAAGTTAGCTACCAGTTCCACACTAAATGCCTGTCACCCTAAATCAGGAATCCTGTGGATGGGCTGGAGATAATGGTGACCCTCATAGTAAACCAAACATTTTAGATTCAGCACAGGCTATAGTGGAATCCTCTTAATCCGGATTTCCACCACTCTACAGCCCGCTCTACAGTGAGTGGCCTTTCATGCCCTTTAAGAGAAATTCCAGACGGACAGATGATACCACTTAAATGGCAATACTGCTGTCTGGGCTCTGCGGAGCCCCATCAAATTAGTGCCTTCTCCCAGTTTCTGCAGGCCAGTATCTACAGAGGAGCAGATACTAAGTGTGTGTACTTGGCATGAATGGAACAAACTAATAGCCAAGATCAGGCAGTGGCTACATACTTGATATGTGTTCCACTTGCTCTACAATCACAGAGAACCAGCATGATATAAAAGGCACACAAGGCCCAACACTACAAAATCCCCATAAACTATAATTACTGTCCTCGTAAAGCAGCAGTCACTGTTATAAAGCCTCATTGGGTTTAAACCTTTTCCTTCAGAGATGTTTTAATTTAGTACGTTTCCCAATTAAACACATTCCGATTAAGTGGAACAGACTGTATTCAAAACTGCCAGCCTGTGGTGGTTTCGAGATGTGTGTCCGGGGGGGTGGGGTTTCCCCCTTTGGTCTCCTCATTGCTATTTGGGCCATTCATGTGACACCTCTTGAAATAGACTAACCAATTGTATGGTTGCAACTGGGTCGATCTGAGGCCAGTCATAGCTTGTTGACATGTGACCAGGAATAAAGCCCCATTTGATGTGGAACATAGTTTAACCACATTCTATTTTAGGACCTTCTAGACATTTGTTCCATAAGGATATATCCAGTTCAAGTTATAATGAATGCTCAGCTAGACAGTCGCTGGCTTGGTCTTTTGAGCAGAGTCAATAAAAACAATCTGGACAGTTAGGTTTAATTTAATGCAGGGGATTATGGATAACTGTATATTATTTGATCTGTGATTGACTTAAGAAACTGTATATTATTTGATCTGTGATTGCCTGCTAAACACTATTTTGTTTCCCCTACAGCAGACCTACAGAACTGGGCTAATGAAGTATGCAGCCAAATAAAAGGGACGAAGGTAAAAGCTAATGTTCTAAATTTTTCCCTGTGGTTATGCTTTGCTAATTCCTTTCCTGACCCTCATGGCAGCCTTGACATGTATTACAGACAAATGAGGCCACAGAGTTCTCTCCCACCATTCAGTAACTATTGTACCACTAGTACACTAGTAGGTGATCTGGTAGTTACAACAAAGGACAGAGAACTTATAGCATTCTGGCTTTAATTCCTGTAGACAATGAGCCAAGTTTTGCCCTAAGTTACACGAGTGTCACTCCTATGAGAGTGACACTCAAGGTAAACTGACAGCAGAATTGGGCCCATTCACTCATTGTGTGACCATGGGCATACCATTTGAATTCTTCCTCCCCCTCCCCACTCTACATAGCTAGAAGATAAAGACTTCTCTTTGCATTCTACAGAAATAGCTATTCTTTTCCAGTTCTGAACACTAGGGACGATTTGCCTATATTCCTTTTTATTTTAAGCCCTGGGTGTCTCAGTTAATTGTTCTCGTGTATTAGGGCTTTTTAATCATTGGGTAATCCCAGGAAAATTCCTGTAAATGCCATTTTTATGCTCATCGTGGAAAGTAGCCAAATGAAAAAATGGAGGGAATTTATGAGCAGGATCATTAACATATAAGGCCTGAGTCTTTTCTCACTTCAATCTAAATCAGGAGTGACTCCATTTATGTCAGAGGAATTGAAGGTGTGTAAAACTGGTGTAAGTAAGAGAATAATCAGCTCTTCCTTTATAAAAATGAGGGAGCGTATTTAAGGTCAAATCCTCTGCTGAGGTAAATGGTCACTGCTACATTGACTTCAATGGAGTTTCACACAAAGAAAAGAATTTGACCCTTAGAATTTAGAGGATTTCAAATCTAGTATAGGTTAGATCTGGGCATCAAACTTTAAAGAATAGCCCATTATTAAGAGGAAAATCTCTTGTGCTTCAAAGTGTAGCTTTGCTCTGAAAAGTGACTGTAAAAATGGCATCATGGATTCCGTATTTATTGTCTCAACAATTTCCAGGTGATATGTGCTCAGTTCACAAGTAAATGTTTTTTGAACTCTCTGCCTTGCAAGCTCATCCTGAGTTCTGAAAGCCAATCTGGATTCTTCCTTCTTCATGCATCACCACCATTAACAAAGGTTCTGCCCTCAGTATTGCCTGTGCAAACCTCGTTGCCGTCAATGGGCTTGCTCAGGTGTAACTGATTGGACCTTAGTAACAATTCTGTCAATGAGACAGAAGGAAGACTAGAATCTAACTCACTCGTTCTTAGCTGTTTTGGCTCTTTAGAACCAACGGGAGCAATAACTAGTTAAAATTTTATTTTTGTCACTTGCGGGAGCAGATATGACTGTGAATACACACAAGGAGCAGACTTGTCCAGTAAGATCCTTGTCACATATCCAAGCAGAATTACATTTTATGGGTCAGAAATGTAGATGGTGCTGCTCTAAGTCAGCAACTGCAACTCAAGACTATTAAGTTATCTAAATATCATTTCTGCTCTGCTAAGAAAAATAATAGTTTGATGATCTGTTTATTAAAAAAATTTTCTTTTGGATTTTGTTTAGGAATCCCCCAGAGAGCCATTTGTTAATACAAACATGGTGAACGCTGCAAGTCCTCAGCCTTCTGAAGGAATATATTTGCTAGCCCTTGATGACTATATTTTTTCTGAAGACATGGGTTGCCCAAAGGGGCACACTCGCTATGGGAAAGGCAGCCCAGATACAATCCACTATGAACTGGGAGAGAACATCCCAACTTTGTCTTTAGCAACAGAGTCTGAGGATGACCACTTCAGGCAGATTCCCATGGAAGACGAATATGTAGATAGAGCTCCCCATACCCATGGTTATTTACCTTTACTGAGTCGGCCTGACAGTAAATCCGTGTCACCATTTTCAGAGCCACTGGAGGTGGGGGAGAATGATAGCTTAAGTCAGTGCTTCACAGGAACTGAGAGCATGGTGGATTTAACAGGCTGCTATAGCTCTGATCCTTCATGCAGCCTGGACTGCATCCATGTCTCCTCAGACAAATACCTACAGAAATCTTGCCATTGCACCTGTAGTCATATGAAGGAGACAGAGATAAAGGACACAGATCACTTCCCAGTGAACCCTGAGTCAGTGAACAACTGCGTGGGCTGTGGGGTTTCATCTAGGGAATCTCCTAGGAAGTGGAGCGAACCGCTTTGTGCAGCAGTTGACCATACCACAGCCTCAGCGGAAAATGGACTTTATCCACAGTGCACCTGTGGCTTGGACTTTCCCTCTGCAGGTCAGAGTACTTTAGCAAGCAATCCTGGCATTGAAGATACTCCCTCTGAAGGTACTGGCACAAAGTACCAGAAAACAAACGGAAGCACTTCTGGGGCAAATTGTAGCACTTCAGAACTCCCACAAGCATCGGGTAAGCAATCCCTCCAGCAGGCTTGCTCCACATACTATCATAAAGGATTATCCTTCCTACTTTCCCCATATTCTTTTACTCTGAATCTCAGTGCAGGGCATGGTTTGGGGGAAGGAGAGATTAAGAAAATGAAGCTTTTTTTTTTATTTGCCTCGCAGCTACTTTCAATGACCAGGATAAAAAAGCCAGGACATTTGTTTTCTATTGGACTCTGGAAATGGTCTAGACCCAATGAGGTTTCATGCTGGTGCCAGTGGTTATTCTCCACCCAGCAAGGAAACCTCCATCCTCTGGCTCCCGCTACAGAGCCCAGACAGTTTATGCTGTTGTCTAAATATTTTGATGGTAGAACAAAGTGAATTCATTGCACTTTCGTCTTCTATCATGAAGTTCTCAGTTAAACACCAATCAGAAGCATGAAGTTTGCAGTTAAACACCATTATAACTGACAAAAAAAAAACAGGCCCAAAGTTTCTTTAATTCTTTCTCTTTATTATTTTTAACACATCAAAATGAATTTTAAAATAATTTGATGCACACTGTTGTTCTGCCCACACACTCACTTCTGTCTTCTTAATAATTCTGGAACCCAGTTATTTAGTATATTCTTAAATAGCCAAATGACAAACCGGAAAAAAAATGGAATACAATGACTTAGGGGCTAACACCTGTCCCCCAGTAGTGACCCTTTCTGAACTGATTCCTTAAGACCCACTACACTCTCCTGCATCAAACTTCTCTTCAGTACCCACATCTAGGGTGAACAGATAGTAAGTATAAAAAATCAGGATAGGGGGTAGGGGAGTGATAGGCACTTATATAAGACAGAGCCCGAATATTGGGACTGTCCCTATAAAATCAGGACATTTGGTCACCCTATCCACATCTGCTACCATAAGAAATCATCTATTTATGATGGCTCTAGGGGCAGATGTTGTTCAGTTGTTCCATTTAAATTATTTTTAGCGGGGGGAAGTGTACAGAGAAACTATATATGTATATTTCTGTCTTCCCCCCTTTCATGTGTCACTAGTAGTTTTAGACTGTAATCTTTTCAGGGCAGCAACCCTGTCTTTATACATTCTTTTATGATGTCTAACAGAATGGGACCTTGGTCTTGATGAAGGCCTCTGGGTACTATGGTTATTCAAATATTAATAATAGGCAATTGCCCTTCTATAAATGCATATTCTACCTTAGAGTAGTGTCCTGGGGCATTCATGTCAACCTGCCAAGACCCAAATGTGGGCTGTAATGTGTCAGAGGCCCCCCCAAAAATGTTATCCACACGGGAGACTTAAAATACTGCAGGATTCATTCCTCTGTTATAAATGACTCATTCTGTTACACATGACTTGTGTGGACCATAGATACCTTTGGGGCTAAAATGAGGGACATCTGAGGTATGTCTAGAGGTCAAGTCCTTTTTGACACTAGCAGAATGTTACTCTTCTCTTTAAATCCAACAGTAGAATGAAGAGAGAGAGACTATGGAACAGAGGGGCAGGGGAGATTAGGGATTGGGGAGCAGGGGGAAAGGGGAGTTTGGACTCTCACGTGAATGGAAGTGTGTCTAATCTAGTCTGCTATTTAATTCTCTTGGTGTAGTTTTAGTTGTATAGGCACCACTGGGTGCCTTCACGTACTATAGTGCTACCTGGTGAAACCTGAGCATGCATACTGTGTTATTTATTTACCATAAGCGACATATTACTGCTGTGAGGGCCTTTTAGCCAATTCTAAAATAGTAATTTTTAATTAATCAAACTCAAAATGCACAGTTCATGTGTTCTTTTTCTGCTTATGGAATGGGAATGTTCTGAGGGAAATATCGATGTGTACATGTGAACTGGAATAGGGCTTAGTAAATGGTTCCATTCTGAGTCATGCTTAAGAACTAGCTGTGGGTGTATAAGAAGCATTAATGAAATCCTCTGTGAAGTGCTAGGACAGAAAAAGACACACAACATACATTTTGTAACTGTCTCAATATGGATTGGCATAGTACCAGAACCATATAGGTGAGCAGGGCCGGCTCCAGAGCCCAGCGGGGCAAGCACCCGCCTGGGGCGGCCCTTTCCCGGGGGGGCGGCAGGCTGGGCCGGCGGACCTGCCGCAGTCATGCCTGCGGGAGGTCCACCGGAGCCCCGGGAGCAGCGGACCTGCCGCAGGCATGACTGCGGAGGGGGCGCTCGTCCCGCGGCTCCAGTGGACCTCCCGCAGGCATGACTGCGGACGGTTCGCTGGTCCCGCGGCTCGGCTGGACCTCCCGCAGGCATGCCTGCGGCAGCTCAACCGGAGCCGCCGGACCAGCGAACCGCCCGCAGCTGCGGGAGGTCCAGCCGAGCCGCGCGACCAGCGGACCCTCCGCAGTCATGCCCGCGGGAGGTCCGCGGCTCCGGGGCGTCTCCCGCGCATGACTGCATGGGGCGGCCAAATTTGTAGAGCCGCCCCTGTAGGTGAGTGAACAGGGGCAGCGCCGCCTCTTCCTGGTGGTGGGGCTGAGGTGAGGTAGACAGAAAATTGCAGGGCTGCCCTATACATCTTGTGGATGCACACACTTATTTTTTTAACAATATGTACTTAAACATGTATATTATCTATGTTATCCTCAAAAGGAGAATAAAAATATATACAGACCAGTTTTAAACTACATCTCTGGCAGCTCACTGATGCAACATTTATTCACAGAAAATCAATAGGAAAAAACTAAGCCAATAAATAAATAAGCTAATAATACTAATAATATTAACAATAAACATGTAAACTTCTGGGAAAAATTACTAGTTAAATAATACTAATAGCTAATTACTTTAAATCGGAGAATACACTGTATTATATTTTTAATTAGCCATTTGCACACGCAAACAAAGCAAAACACCACACACACTATTATTTAAAACAAGATAAATACCAACCAACCAAAACTAAGTACACCTTTTTTCCTTAGCCAATCAAGCCCATCTTTCCATTCCAGCCAAATCAAAACCCAATTAAATACAATCAGAAAATTCAAACCATTTTAAAGCTGTTTTTTGGAGGGGTGGGGGTCACTCTTGCTTTAACTGTTGTGCACCCACATAATTCACAGTCTTTGTAAAAGTAACAAAAGCAATTGAGTTCTTAACTAAATGAACTGCCAATTAATACAAAAATAGCACAAAATAAATAAAGCACTACCAATAAAGCACAAAAACAGCATTTGACAGGCAGCAAAAAACATACATTGTGGGGCAAGTGTTTCTCAAGGTTTCCACTAAACCGGTGAAAAACTGACAAACATTATGTTATGAAACAAAAAAATGCATGTACAAAGATTGAGATACTACTTACTGCAGAGAAGCCATTTCACTTAAGGACAATCATCCATTGTGGATGATCCATTGTGGACAATCATCCATGGTGAGGCCTCATTTGGAGTACTGTGTCCAGTTTTGGGCCCCACACTACAAGAAGGATGTGGATAAATTGGAGAGAGTCCAGCGGAGGGCAACAAAAATGATTAGGGGGCTGGAGCACATGACTTATGAGGAGAGGCTGAGGGAACTGGGATTGTTTAGTCTGCAGAAGAGAAGAATGAGGGGGGATTTGATAGCTGCTTTCAACTACCTGAAAGGGGGTTCCAAAGAGGATGGATCTAGACTGTTCTCAGTGGTAGAAGATGATAGAACAAGGAGTAATGGTCTCAAGTTGCAGAGGGGGAGGTTTAGGTTGGATATTAGGAAAAACTTTTTCACTAGTAGGGTGGTGAAGAACTGGAATGGGTTACCTAGAGAGGTAGTGGAATCTCCTTCCTTAGAGGTTTTTAAGGTCAGGCTTGACAAAGCCCTGGCTGGGATGATTTAGTTGGGTTTGGTCCTGCTTTGAGCAGGGGGTTGGACTAGATGACCTCCTGAGGTCCCTTCCAACCCTGAGATTCTATGATTCTATGATTGTTGTGATTTTCAGCAAAGGAATTGGTGGCATCATCAGGGGAGGCCTTAGGGGTGGGCAACTGCCCAGGGCACCATAGTCGAGGGGGGCACTTTGGTCAATGCCCCCCTACACACATAGTCAGTCCAAGGCTCCTTTAACCTCTAAGAGCTGGGCCCGGAGCTGGGAGGGGCACGGCTGGAGGCCCTCCAGCTGGAGGGTCTTACTGTGTGTCGGGCTCCAGGTGCAAGTCCTGTATGGGCTGGGGCTTCCTCTTCCCCTGCAAGGTCCACTCCTGAGGCCGGGTCAGACCAATGTCAGGGAATCTCCTGTGGCTGCAGGAAACTTTGCAACCCTGCACTTTCCTGCAGCCATTGCTCCCCATCCATGGGGGGAGGGGTCATTGTATGGAGAGCTGCCCCCCCATTTGCCTGGTGCCACTTTTCCCTCAGGCCAGCCCTGGACATCATCAGCATTCAGAGCGGGGTGGCTGGCAGCAGCAGCTGCTGCCTGGGTGCCCAGCTCTGAAGGCAGTGCCACTGCCAGTAGCAGCGCAGAACTGCATAAGTAAGGATGGCATGGTATGGCATTGCCATCCTTACTACTGCGCTACTGCTGGCAGCGGTACTGCCTTCAGAGCTGGGACGCCGACCAGCAGCCACAGCTCTCTGGCTGCCCAGCTCTGAAGGCAGCGCCGCCACCAGCAGCAGTGGAGAAGTAAGGGTGGTAATACCACACCATGCCACCCTTACTTATCATAACAGACCATTGCGCAGGGAGGAGTAGGGGGCTAAGGCAAATTTTGGGGGTGGACGTAGGTCCAACTACTGCCCCCTACCAGCACTGCCCCTGTTTGAGAGTTTGTGGCATGTCAGCTTTGTGAAATAGAACTGGCTTCAAAATGGGGGGAAATTGCCACAAAAATTCCAAGGAAATATTTGTCTTTTTTACTCATTAATATTCAAAATGTAAATGAAATATGTTGAACTGCCCTATCATGAAAGACTTTTGGCATGTAAATATAAATCTGCAAACCAAAGTATTTAGTTACATGGGTCTGAGCCTTCAGGTGCCAATTCATAATGCTCCAAATTTCAGAGTTGAAACCTGTAGTGTTTGTTCATGCCCATCTATGGTATTGACTATAAATAGAACTTTTAGAAGCCCTTTGTGAACCTAGGACACAGAATTTGAGGGGACCACCTGGGTCATCAAGTCCAGTCCCCTGCTATCACAGGCAAGCCCCCTTCTGGAGGATTAAGGGCTGAATGCTACAAAGGAGTTAGGCTCCTAACTTTCTATTTAGGTTCCTAACTTTCATTGATTTCAATAGAAGTTAGGAGCCTAACTTCTTCAGAACATTCACCCCTAAGTGACTCAAGAATTAGGAATGGGATACAGAGTCTTTTACTTCTAAGTTCAAATCCTGTCCAAGTCAGTAGCAACCAACAGTCATTACCACATGAAAGCTGCTTGGTGGCTTGTGCAAAGTGAGTTTGTGGCCACCTTCCAGTTCTCAGTAGGTAATTGTAACAAAAAAAACCCCAGCAACCCTATAATCTTGATTGGCAGCAACTGGCAGTCTTGGTAGAGAAACCAAATGACTGAATACTTGTGGAGAGTATCCCTATAGGTCCAGGTTTTATATATATTTGGTAGGTCAAAGTGGACAGCGTTCATTAACACACTCTGGGGAAAGAGGATTTCAGTATTCACCTCTTCTAGCAACCTGGCACCTTTAATAAGCAGTTAAGAATCCCATATCACATTCAGCTAAACATTAACTGACTTCTATTTAACTTTCATGTAGTTTATCTAAAATTGCTGTTCTACAAATAAACACTGGTGAATGTTCATGCAGTATTTTGGATGTAGCAAGCACTATGGAAATGCTAAGGGTTATTACTCTAACCAAAAATACAGCATTTGTGACATCAGCATCATGTTGATGGCAGGGAATTGTGACACCCGGATTGGGCCTTCACCGAAGAAACAGCTCGAGCAGGAAATAAGGCAGTGCCTAAAGGAGAGAACTTTTAGTCATACATCATGGTATTCAGTGATAATTGAAAAGAAGATACAGAAATAGTGTAGTGGTTTTTAGTTAAAGTAAATAATATTGCTAATGTGAGCCTTTTAAAAAAAAAAGTCCAGGTGCTGCCAAACTGTGTTCTAGATGTACTCATGTATGAATTTATCAGCATTTACTGGAATTCAGTCATGGCATGCAAACATCACTGTTTACTGAGAACACCAGGGTGTTCTGGGGTAGGCCATGCCTTATAAAGGGTGATTGTAAGTGGTTTCCTCTTTAACATTAATGAATAACTGCAGTGACGGGGTTATAAAATTGCTGATTTTAAAGTATTAAAAATGCCAATAAAACATCATGAATTTCTAAAAATCTCTAGGAGCTGTCCATAAACACTGGTTAAGTAATCTGTAGTAGGAAGAATACCTCTTAGAGAGAGAGAGAGAGAGAGCACTAATAATACTCTGTTAAAGCTGTTTTTATTGCTTTATTTGTTTGAACTTAGGGAAAGTTAATTCTTCTCAGCCTTTCCCATAATTCTTGTATGAATTTTGAAATTTCATGGCTTCATCCTGCTCTTATTAAAGTTAATGGCAAAATGACTCATTGTCTTCAATGACACCATGATCAGGCTCGTAGGATAAACTCACCTTTGCCTGCCATGCACACTTCATGGCCAAACCTTTTAAAAGAGGTTTCTATTATCATTCTAGTAGGATTTTGTGACACAGGCCATGATCCCGCAATGTGCTCATGCAGAGCCCCATTAAAGTCACTGAGTGTATCGCCAGATCTGGGTCATAGAGTATAATCTCATGTGCTACTAGGCTCGCCCCATCCATACGCTCTACACTACTGGACTCTAGAAGGTCTGTTATCCATGGCTGTATGGCATGGCAATAACCTTTTTAAGTCTTTCAAATTTTATTTAGTTAAATTTACTGCATAGTCTGCATAATAATTTCAATCATTTGAAAATCACTATAGTGACTGGTAATCTATAAATATCTAAAACATAGCTATATATTCAGAAAGACAGACAATGAACATTTTACACATAGATTATGTGTGGAGCATTTTCCAGCATAATCTGGGTTTGTGTACTTGAGAGCAAATTCAGGAGGGTTTGCTGCAGGTAGCTGGAGGAGGAGAGTATATAGCAAAAGATCTCTCTCTTGCCTCCAGGTGATGAGTTTGAAAGGGAGAAATTTTCCTACCATCCCAGCTAGACACACTTGGATGACAGGTTTGGTGCTGGGAGGGAAAATAACAGGAATCAAATTCACTCAGCTAAATATTCATCTCATGAGACAAAATTCTGACAGAAAATATTAATCACGCATATATGCTTTTTTCCCCTCCCTTTCCCTAGGAAATGTGACTGGAAACAGTAACTCTACATTTATATCAAGTGGACAAGTAATGAATTTTAAGGGCGATATAATTGTTGTCTATGTTAGTCAAAACTCCCAAGAGGGGACAACAGCTACCGGAACAGCTGATGAGAATGTGGGGAGTCCAGTGCAAGAGGAAAACCTGAACCGCTGCGAGACTTTTGCAGGCAACACCCAACAATACAAAGAAAAATATGCTGATGCTAATCCAGCCTGCCCTGCAGAGAATGAAGGACTAAATAGCACGGGGGAATATGAGCGAAGGCTTGGGCCTGTGGTTCAAGAAGAGAACCAAGACAGCCAGGACAGGAAGTGCTGCCACAGTGGGGCCTTTCAACCTGTGCAAGAGGAGGGAAGGCCAGGACAATTTTCAGAGAAAGCATTGCACTGATGGGACTCAACAGCTGTTTGCTCACTCTTAGTGTTTGACTGAAACACCATTAATTCTGCGGGACTGTATAGCAGCCAATGAATGACATTAATGGTCTGCACAGTTGTGTTAGCTGCTCCGAGGCCAGGTTGCCGTGACTGGTTCATTAGATCTGAGACCTTTATTATTCCTGGTGTCTCTTGGGGACTTCATCAAATGGAACCGACAATTCCACGGTAAATGCCTGTGATGCTATCACTGTGGAAATTATTAGTGGAGACGACACAAGTGTAAAGCTGCTATCATTGCAGAAATATCTGATGGGAAGGAAATCTACTTCCCCACAATTGTACAGGTTGTTCAAGACTTGCTGTCCATCCCCTCATCCTTGGGACATAAAGTGGAAGACTAATTAATTTAGATTGTAAACTCTTTGGGACAGGGAGTGTGTGTGTGTGTGTGTACACAACACCTAGCATATTGTAAATGCTACTAGAGTACGAATACTAATTATGATTAATATTCAGAAGGTAAACCATAAGTATTGACCAATATTTTTCCCTAATGACATCCGGACAAGAACTTGGGGAAAGATTAAGCCAAGCCCTTGTGCATGGCCTTTCTCTTTCCCTATTCTATTGCATTTCCCATGAGAACCTTCCATCTAGATTTAATTCAGCCTTATCACCCTGAGTATCACTGTGCAATGATCCTATTGGCCTCCTGTGAAGATGAACCATGCGCTTCCATGATCCACATGATCAGAGATCTCTTGATTAGAGTGAGAATCACCTGTCCACCAGGAGGAGCATCTTTCACTTGAAGATTTCTTGTTAGGAAGGATCTTCTTCTGAAAAGCTCTAAAGCCGCCAGGCCTTCTGTGTAGCTGCTCCAGTTTGCAATAACATTTCTGTAGGTGAAGACCACCTAAAATCCTGTAAGCAGGCAGTTTATTGAATGTCACATCATCATTAGATGCCCATTCATAGATAAAAAGAAAGGGGGTAACCCCCTTGCACATTGCTTGCACAAATGGAGACCACACATTTTTCAGCCCTCTTAAAAAAAACAAACAAACAAAAAAACCCTATGTGGGAGAATTCCAGTTTAGAGATCTGGGTAGGCTGAATTCTGCTGAGAAGGAGAATTCCTCCACTCAGTCCTTGGTAAATTATCTACTTAGAGAGAAGGGAAAAGACAGTGGTTCAAGAAGGGATGTGTGTGTTTCAAGCTTCAGTTACCCCTCTTTCCATTGTTTGTGTGTGCCACAATGGAAGGGAGAGGGCTAGAAAGAGGGTGGTAAAATCATGGCTCTATTGATGTCATTTACCATTGACTTCAGTGGCACCATGATTTCACCAGAAGAATTCAACAAGCTCTTTGAATAAAGTGTGAAAGAGCTTCAAACATAAGTATGAAAAATGGGTGTGTCAGCCTGGGTGCTGTTATGACTCCATTATGGGAAATTTAACATGCCAGAAGGTACAATGCTTTTCCCTGTTCCAGACTGAACCCAAAGTGAAGTATCCATTCCATGATTATCAACATTCTGCTGTGCTGCTTGGGTTCCCTGCCTTGCTGCTCAGTCACTGACCCTAAAGTAATTTCTGCATCTATGTAATTTAGTTTGTAAGCACTCTGGGGCAGGCACTGTTGTTCACTATGTGTTTGTACAATGGGACCTAACATACTAGGATCCCAATGTTGATTGGTGCTCTGGCTGCTGTTGTAATACAAATAATTAATAATAAATTCCTAAAGATCTTTTTCAGCAAAAGCACAATTTTATTACATTACATGGAGGAAATTAAATTACATCATATCCTCCAATGTCATTTTTGGCAAAAACTCAAATGTGAATATAAAAATCCTCCCACTAGTATGCCTAGGCAATACATGTCCTTTGTTGTTTGGTTGTCACCCTGTGCCCTAGTGATTCCCACAGGAACAGCATTGGGTAACCTGTGGAGCTGTATATTGACAGTCATACCTTAAGAAAGGAAGAAAAGAAAAGAAATCTTGGCTTTTTAGATCTCAGCTCATTAATATACACACCGTTATACTCTTATAGAATCATAAACTTTAAGGTCAGAAGGGACCAATATGATCGTCTAGTCTGACCTCCTGCACAACGCAGGCCACAGAAACTCACCCACCCACTCCCGCAACAAACCCCTAACCTTTGTCTGAGTCATTGAAGTCCTCAAATCACGGTTTCAAGACTTCAAGGTGCAGAGAATCCTCCAGCAAGTGACCCGTGCCCCATGCTACAGAGGAAGGCGAAAAAAACCCAGGGCCTCTGCCAATCTGCCCTGGAGGAAAATTCCTTCCTGACCCCGTAGTTCAAGGCAGTATGAGAGTAAAAAATGGGGCTCTTTATTTTAAAGGTTGATATTTTAGTCTGTGTCTTAAAGACTATTGGTGGTCTGTGTCATCTCGGATGATTCCTTCTTGTGAGTTGAATATGTATTATAAACTGTATGGAATGCAGAGTGAAGACTCTAGAATCTGATTGGCTAAGATGCAGAGCATTTATCTGAGTAACCATGCAGATTTTAGAGCACTTAGAAGAGTGGAGCTTTAAAAAGAAAGCTGGTCTAAACCTTAACTATAGTAGACCTAGCATTCCATTATAATTCTCTAGCAATGCACTGTAGATACCAGTTGAAACTTTATCAACTAAAAAATAATCACTGCACCTATTTTTTAATCTTATAAAAGCAATAACAACCTATCCTCCTGGTATTTCCAGGGGAGGTAAAGCTGTTCAGCACAGTACAGTGATGTCTGTAGAGAATCAGGAGTCAGGGTTTCTGGATTCTATGCCCAGCTCTGCCATGGACCTACTCATTTCACTAGGAGCAATTCACTTAACCTCCCTGTGCCTCAATTTAACCATCTGAAAAACAGAGATACTACTACTCACCTATCTCGTGTGAGTGTTGAGAGGCTTAAATAATTAATATATGTAAAGCACTTTGAGATCCTCAAACGAAGGGTGCTATATAAGTGCAAAATATTGTTATTGATGGAGTCAACTGCATCTTGGACCATTAAGCCTCCCAGCTGATAATTAAGATCCAGGAAATGTCATCTGCTGAGACAATTATAACTTAAATATGTCATTCCTTTTTCAGCGCAGTTACACTGAGAGGCAGAGAATGGATCAGTGCTTTATTGAACTACTTTGCTGCATCCTAAGCCATATCTCAGATTGCCATAAAAGTCTCTCAGCCCCATCTGCAGTATGAAAGCAGCCATCCTGAGGACCAAGTTATCACATGGTTCCCTCTTGTGGTATAGATAGAACTTTACTGCTACAGCTCTGAATATGGTGAGCTCCTAGCTACACTACAAGAAGAAACTATATTTTAACCATTTCAGGGTCAATTGTGTTATAATTGGGTCTCCCACAGGACTGTTTTCATAATGCAGGTGTGCTCTAAATTAATGGGTTAGGTGAAGCTCTAATCTGAACTCCTGCTTCACTCTTTTCCACAGGGAAGGCTTTTGATTGCTGAGAGAAACTAAATAACCTCTTTCTCCATAGAAATGATTTAACAAAAGGTGTGTCTTCCCCCAGTACTTATTATAATGCAAGAAAAGATAAGATAATAAAAAGGATAGTTTTGCAAAAGTAGCGATGAGTATGATATTTCACTGGTGGGATTTTCGAAGTCACCTAGGAATTTAGACATTCAATTCCCATTTATTTCTAAAGTAGCCTATGTAGCATTTATCCCTATGAAGCTACCTATTACATCTTTCTCCCTTAATGATTCCGACATGCACTGCAAATTATGTACCTATTCGGTGCTCCTGGGCTGGAAGTGCACCAGCCATTCAACATACAACATTAGGCAGGGGAGGGAAATTTTTGGCCATGGACACTGGGATAAACCCCTCCCCCTCTGAAAAATGCCATGAGGTCACAGGGCCTGTCCACCCTTTAGTGACCTTGAGTCTACAATGCTACACTCTTGGACAGAGGCTGACTATGGTATCATGAGAGGTTGTGGCATCTCTGAAGGGAGCATCCTTAATATAAAGTCATTTTTACTTATCAGTTGAGTTCCTATAGGGTGCTCTTCAACACGGTATCTGAGCAACTAAGCTGCTCTCCATGCTACAAGACAGACCCACATTTTAACCATATTGGGGGACAGCCTTGTTGCAGCCAGGTCCCCAGCAGTTATTCTCGTGCTGTACACCACCACCATCCAGTTCACACAGAACCCCTCTTCTCAATGTCATCCAAAACAAACAGAACTCAGAGCTGCTTTACACAGACAGAGCCAAAATCCATGGTAAAATTAATATAAAATCTTTGTATGAGAAAGTTGCTTCAGGAACACATACTACATGTTATTAATCTGGTATTTGACAAAAATACTGGTGACACATTTCTTCACAGTCTGATAAAATGGGAAGTGTGAGGAATTTCACAGCAAGAGCAGGTCACCCGCTGAGTAAACACTACAGAATTTGCCACCCATCAGCAATCGTTGTGGCTAATAGAGGAAGAAGTACTAAGCTCAAAATGGGTGAATTATGGGAAAGACAGAGTTTAGTTCCTTTTCAGGTGTCATTCAAGACAGCTGCCTTCTATTTATATCCACTATGGGCCCAGTCCTGCAGCCTGAGGTTTATGAATGAAAAGCGCTATGTGACAGCTAAATATTATTATTTAAAAGGGGTTCTCCACATAATGCAGCAGCAGAAACAAGATTTTGCTTAAGTATTTTTAAATACCTGCAGTACATCTTGATTGCTTTTGTGTTTCCTTTTTCTGGTGAATTGATGGACAGCACTCCTTCATGGCACTGTTTTGATATCTTACAGTATGTATTTATTTTTATTTATTTGCCAGAGACTGGTGAAGGACAGGCTTGTCCCAATTTGGGGATAAAACTGTATTTCTAAATTACATAAAAGGAGCTCATAGACACTTCAGAAATGCATGAAATAATAACCACACTGCAAATAATGGTATTACATGATAGAGCTGCTGCTAAAATCCCCACTACATGATTCAGATCCCTGAATTCTATTACTGCATCTATTAATTAAATAAAATAATACACATTTATATCTTGCTACAGCACGCAGCTTTGCTGTGTATGCAAAACCAAAATCAACATGTCTCAAATCACAGTTTAGTTGTCTGTTTTTATTCATTGGGAACACTGTGCATTGCAAATTAAAAGGGGCAGAAGCACAGCTGCACAAATGACTAATCACCAGCACCTAGTGTTACAGGAACTAAATCCCTTATGTTGCTCCTTTACCTGACACACACAGCTCTGCACTGCTTTATTTTTACTAGAATGTGCCTGTTAGAGGGAACCCAATGGAGTTCTCATGCATTCATCACCATACGCAGGACTTCAAAAGTAAATGATTATAGCAAAAGTAATTAGTTCTCAGGATTACTTTTGTAATCAACATCTGATTACTTTTCAAGCTGAAAATTAACACTCATTTCTTTCTTAGGAAACTTGTCATTATCTTCTCAAGTGTGAATGCTGAGGTCATAGTGGTATGTGGTGACTGACTCACTCACCCATCTGAGATAAAACTAAGTGATCTGTAATCGATGTTGCTATGAGAAAATAATCAGGTTACTTTTTGTTCCATTTATCAGTGATTTGAGAGAGATTTTTTTTCAGTCTTTAACAGCCTTGGATAGCTGTGTCTGCAGGAAATTAAAACAGTACCTACATGAGTGTTCCCGGCATCTCTTCTTCACCCTCATTGTACTCCCTACCACAATGCCTTTTCTTGCTCTATGAGCACAAAGGCTGCTCTGGTCCAGCAAGCTACTGATGACACTATCCCAAGAGGGCTTGGTGTCCTTACCCCAGCCTCCTACATGCTGGGGAAAAGAGCGCTGTGAGACAAAATGACTCCAGGAGCTCTTGCTCAGTGGTGCACCGCCACACTGGCAATTACAGAGGGGTTTACTGTACTGCGACAACAGAGCACCACATGTTTTTCTACCAAGCTACAGAAAGAGAGAGATTTCATACTTCACCTCTCTTCCGCAATTCCCCTGTCTGTAAAATAGGGATTGTGATATGTATAAGTGATGGTCAAAAAAAAGATAAATACATGTCATGAAAAATTTCAGAACACTTTTTTGAAAAAGTTTAAAAATATTTCAAAACACTTGTTTTTTTTCAGTGGGAATAAAACTGACTTGCTCTAACTTTTATTTTTTTCTTCTTCTTTCTACTTGAAAAATTGAAAAGTGAGAAAAAAATATTTTTCTCCATGTTCTTTCCCTTTTTTGTCCACCCACCTTTTTTTCCTCATTGGAAAGAGGGGGGGCAGGGGAGAATAAGAAAGTGAGAAAGACAAAGATTTTCCCCACCAAAACTAAACAAAAATTCAAAACTTTTCATTTGGAAATTTTTAAAAAACCCACAAAAACACATTGTGTCCCAACATTTTTTGTCAAAAAAAGTTGACCAGCTTTGATATTTATAGTCGTTTGTAAAGCATTTTGAGGTCTATAAATGAAGGGTGGATATATGCATTCATAGTTACTTTATTACAATAGGTATATTCATAACAAACATCTGCTAGCTACAGCAACTTGTTCTCCTTATCCACTGAGAACAGGACAAGAAGTAGTGGGCTTAAATTGCAGCAAGGGAGCATTAGATTAGACATTAGGAAAAACGTCCTAACTGTAAGGGTAGTTAAGCACTGGAGCATTCAGGAGAGGTTGTGGAATCTCTGTCTCTGCCAATCATCAATTGGCAAGAGCAAACCTTACTAATGTCCAGTTTTGCTAAAGAAAAAAAAAAAGGTCGAGATGTCTGGGGCAAGGCTTAAAAAGGGGACTGTCTTGGCCAAAACAGGATGTATGAACACCCTAAATATCAGATATTTCTTATGAGTTGGGCATAAATGCAACCAATGCACCTCACTTCCCACTGCAGCTTATCATTTATATGGTCACATATAAAAGTAAAGTTTATTACACTGCCAACCTGATGTACCATACGCTCGCTCTGCTCAACCTCCATTCAGTTTCCCAGTTGCAACCAGGTCCACTAGATGGAGCCAGATGGAAACTTGTGCATGAGTGATTTCTTATTTCGGAATACTTTTTAACAATATGTGTACTTTAAAAATAAATAAATACGTTAGTTACAGAGAACTGAAGGTTGCTGCTCTGCCTCAGCATAGAACTTTGACCTGCTGTGCATGGCATCTGAATGGCACCTATTATGCATTTTCAACAAATATTTAGCACGGGATAAGCTCTTCTTTCTGTCCATAGAGCAAAAACTCTCATCCAGTGGTCATACTAGATGATCACATTGGTTCCTTCTGGCCTTGAATTCTACAACTCTCCTGTAGCCTCCCCAGCACTGATATTATCTAAAGCTGTACAAAATGCAGTTTTTAATATCTTCCTCAGCCTTTGGTCTGAGCACATGCTAAAAATTTAAAACGCACACCTTTTCAAAAGACAATGGTATCTGCTGCCACAAAGTCTGAAGAAGCTCTATAAATACACTAGCTGAGATTTTTTTTCAAAGCAATCTAAGGAATTTAGACATATAGTGGAAGATGTGTCTAAATCCCTTTGGCTGCTTTGAAATTCTCAACCCCACTGAACCTAAACAACTGACAAAGGAAACCCAACTGCACTGTAACTGGAAGGAATAATGATTTACAAAATGATGCTGATGGCCTTAAAATAAGATAGTCAGTCAAAGCAATCAATGTCGGTGGGACCTTGGATTGTGTGCACAAAATGGGCATAAATCATCTTCTTTATCCTTCTGCGCACTCAGGTGCATGGAGTGTCCACCAGTTTCTGTCATTTATTTCCATCTTGTGCTGGTCTGTTCAGGCTTCCAAGCATCATGTTGATAGATTTAGCTTCTTTCTCTACATAATGTTCTACATAATGTTTTTGAGGTAATCCTCTTTTTCTCTTTCCAGGTGGTGTCTTGCCATGGAAGTTGTGTTGTTGGCATCCTTAAAGCATGTCCTAAATATATCTATCATCATCATCTTGCCATATTTGATGCTTTAAGTTGGTGTGCTGTAGTGAAAATTTCCCGTGTTGTAATGAACTTTTTCTAGTGAACCCTGAAAATCATCTGATGGCATTTACTTTGGATTGAGTTGATCTTCTTATCAATTGCTGTCATGGATTTCCATGACTGTGCTCTATAACAGAGGACAGATATGATGATAGTGTTAAATTCTAATTTTGTATCAGTGCTAATCATGCTACTTTTCCAAATCTTTTCAAGTTGATGAAAGTTGTTTGCTGCTTTTGATATCCATTGCTTGATAACTAGTATGGTGTCACTATCACTGCACATCTCACTGCCCAGATAGTGTTCTAGTGTTTCTCCGTCTTCTCTGCTGGTTGCCTTTGGAATATTAACAGACATATATTTTGTCTTCCCCTTGTTGAAGAACAAACCAACTTGTTTTTCCGTGTCTGCCAAAAGCTGGATCTTTTCTTCCATTAAGTGATGTGCTGAACTGAGCAACACTACGCCACCAGCAAAAACAAGGTAATCAGATTGTATTTTATCCTTTGCCATAAAATTTCTCTGCTGCCTTCTGCAGTTAATTTCCTCTTGACATTGTCAACGACCAGTAAAACAATTCTAATTATTTTGCTGGTATTCTATATTATGCCATAATTTTCCAGAGACTTTCTCTATGTGCACTATCAAAAATCTCCTGGAAATCTATACAATGTATCACAAGAGATGCTTGCCACTCTGCATTTTATTCTATAATATGCCTGTGAGATCAACAACATGGTCTGCAGATGACCTCAGCAGTTTAAACCCTCTGTGCTCCTCTCAAAACTAGAAATCTTTTTGTTTCTTGATATGTTCCAGGATGATGTTGGACATGATATTCCCAGGCACTGAGAATGTGATTCCTCTCCAGTTACTGAAGTTGGCATGGTCACCCTTCTTTGGGATTTTACTATAAGATCTCTCTTCCACTGGGTTGGGTTCTTTTCTGCATTTGATATTCTATTCAAAAACACAAGGGGAGCCTGGATGGATGTTTTGTCACTTACTCTGTGCACCTCCCCAGTAATAGTACCCTCTGTTTTCCCATTTTTGAGTTTACTGATGGCTTTTCTAACTTCTTCCACTATAGTGTCTCCTAAATCAATCTTAAGTTCTTCAATTAACTCCATTTGAACACTGAACCTATTCTTTAGTTCAAGCTGAAAAGCAATTTTTGTGTTTGGATCTTTAAATTGTTCACTATTAATGCACAGTCTTTGACCTTCTTCATCCTCTTTAACTTCATCTTCAATTTAGCAATACAAAGATTATGCCCACATCTGTGCCCTTGTACACATGTACATGTGCCAATAAGCTATGAAATTTTCTTGAAATCCAGTAGTGATCTCTCTGATGCTTTCAGAGCAGAATTATCACTCAAAGTCCAACCAGGCTGGGGGCACAGCACCATTTAGAAAAGCACTTTAAAACCTGAAAAGGAGATTAATGGTTGTGTTGCTTTGAAGCCCACTGGAAATTAAACCTCTGAAGTGAAAGACTGATTGTACTAGCATTAAAGTTGTCTTAACTAACTCTTGTTAAAGAGGGGCTAGGTTAACAGACAAGTGATATGCATTGAATATGTAGTATGTATACACCATTTATAGCCAGCAGTTAAAAGAAGGGGGAAGAAGGGGAACACAGCTTCTCTACTAAAAGTATGGGGAGAGCTCCATGTCATTCTTGGCTGGTGCTGCACTAAGCTTAGGGAGAGCTCCTCTTCCTGGCTGGCTGGTTTGCTGAGAGCTCCTTCTTGTGTTTCAATCTTCTTTAACCACTCTTTCCAATGGCGCTAATTAACCTTGTGGAGAACTGCTTCATCTTCAAATACAGTCCTGGAGAGGATCAAAATAATCACTGAGTGGCATCTGTACATTGTGTTGCTGTATCTGTTTAGTGACATGACATTGTTGTCTCAACATCATCAAGTATTGATGTAACATGATGACAGGAGCTCTGCAGTGTAACCTCAGGATGTGATTATGTTGTGGCTCACTGTGATTCCATTCAGCATCATCTTCTAGTCTCCTCCTTTCCCTTCTAACTGCTTGGAAGGGCAGAGAGTAAAGGCCTGAAGGTCAGCAGTGGGTGCCCCTTTGTGTGATCAGCTGTCACCCTGCAGAGGAGCCTCTGCCTCAGTTTCCCCTCACCCAGGGTGTAAACATGTCCAAGCAGGCCTTTCTCATATTAAGAGAACACTTCTTTGGAGACTTTAATTTATTTAATAGGAAAGGACAAAATGAAAACAAAAATCAAAGCTGCCAACAGCTATTCTACTGGAAACTCTCTGCCCTTGGGTTAATCAGTCTTACATCTTGCCCCTGTAGCCACACAGCACTCATAGGCTAAATTCCCTGCCTGGAGCTTGGGGTGTTCAGCTGGATCGCACTCTTCCCTCAACAGTGCATCACTCTTTGCAAAGCAAGGCCCTAGTAGCACCCCAAAGGTCCTACACACAGTTCATTCTCCCGGGCTGCTTGGTCCCTTACCTGGGAGCACTTTCCCTCTGGGCCTGTTTCTTCTCTCAAAGAACCACTTTTCTCCAGGGAGATACCACTGAGAGTAGCTTTCTAACTCGCTCCCCTGAAAAGCCGATCCCTTCAGAAGCTACCTCTGTTCTAGGGTTTCCTGACTGAGCCCTCATATGCCTTTATTAGGCCCAGGAGCTCCTTACCTAATTGACTTCTGCCTAACTGCTTAGGCAATTAACTATGCATAGGTGGATCTGGGTTGGCTCATTCTCCTTAGTGGAGCCTATCACAGGTAGCCTGGGTGCCTGACTCCCTCAGGGTCCAGCTATCCTGTGACACAAGGAATTCCTGCCTCTCCTGTCCATTTCTTCATTACTACTTGGGTTCCCTCATGTACAATGAGAGGAGCTCTGATGTGTGGCTGCCGGGCAGCTGACAGGGGACTGCACTCAGTATTACTGATATATAATGTGGGATGTGTGACCCCACCTATGATAAGAGAGACAAATAAGGCCTTCAGAACCTTAAGTTTGGGATAGCTGAACATCTTCACCATTAGCGTGTGAGGCAGGACTGTTGTGCATTCTGCACTTGCCTCTAGTTTTACAGAAAAGCTATTTTGGAGCCTTTAAAAATTGGTATTGGTGCTATTTTTTTGGTTCCTCCACCTATAACATCTGGTTGCCTTAGTTACCTCAAGTAACAACTAGCTTGTTACAGGTGGAGAGACCAAAACAGCATTAATAAATATAAAAATTAAAGGTGTGTTAAAAAAAAAAGTTCTCCTGTAATATGAGTTAGGAGCATAGTTGGCAGGTTCCTTATCAGCTGTGTAACTTACCCATCATCTCCCTTCTTCACCTCTTCCTCGGCCACCAAAGTGTATGGAGCTCATCCCAGTTTCCTACCCACCTACTCTATTCCCTACCATTCTCTGCTCAAGCCCCTAGTTCTCCCAACTATTCGCCCTGCATTCTCAGACAGAGGCCACTAGGACATGGCCTAAGGGCCCACTTCCTGACAGGGCCGGCTCCAGACCCCAGCGCGCCAAGCGCGCGCTTGGGGCGGCATTTTGCTAGGAGGGCGGCAGGCGACTCCGGCGGACCTTCCACAGTCATGCCTGCGGGAGGTCCACTGGAGCCTCGGGACCAGCGGACCCTCCGCAGGCATGACTGCAAGAGGTCCCCCGGAGCCGTGGGACCGGCATGCTTGGGGCGGCCAAATTCCTAGAGCCGCCCCTGCTTCCTGACCACTAGAGAGGACTAGGGTGTGTCTTGAGGATCTGTGCTCTGGATAGTTAGCGAGGGCCACTCCCTCCTAATCTACAGAATGGAGGAGTGTTTTGCAGATCCTTTCACCCCTCCCACAGCTCAGGTGCAGTCAGTGCTGTCTCTACCACACTGGTAGAAGAGGCAGTTGCCTAAAGCAGCAAAATACAATAGGCTACAGCAAGTTTAGTGTGCCAGCAACTGTCAGCTTGGAGCAGTGAATGTTTACAGTTGACACAGAGCTGCAAAAAATCTGGTGCTGGGAAATTTGCTTAAAGATAATAGCATATACCTAATCGCCTGCCTTAGATGGTGAAAATAAGAACATGTCTTTGAGGTAAGTTGGAGAGAATCTATTTTCTAAGTGGTGGTTGATGGTATGTCTGGTGGTTTATAAGATCTTTATCTTTTCATTGTTTAAGGGGTAAATATGTCATATTCAATACATTAGGCAGGTGATCTCTTCTCCCACTTGATTCAGGAGCCTGCTAGAGTTGGGAGAAAAACACAAAACATTTTTGTGCTCAATTATTTTTCTTTTAAAAATGGCAACTGTTCAAGATTCCCCTGGCGGTCTAAATGCTAGAGGGAGTCCTGCTGGAGATGGGTCTGTGGGCAGAATGCAGGGGAAACAATCAAAGGTGCATGGAAAAATAAAATGTATCAGATGGCTGCAAAAAAGAAGAGCTTGTCTATACCTGGAAATGTACTATTCTGGAACAGTTATTCAGGAGTAACTCCCTGCGTGGACACTCTTATTCTGGAATAAGGGCATCCACATGAAGGTTCATACCTAAATAAGTATCAGTGAATAATTATTCTGGAATAGCTATTTTGGTAAACTTCCAGGTGCAAACAAGCCCGAAAATAAATTTATTTCATAGAGGTCATACTTGGGTGTCTGTCTGTCTAACTAAACTACCTGTAAAATAGCCCTTATTGAGCTATGTCCAGTACCGGACAAGAGATGAAGAAGGACATAAGTGGTTTTATGAAACTCTTGTAACTGGATCTGACCAGGAGCTGGGCCAGCTATTATCTTGTCTGGAATATTTAATTTGTGCCCAGTTGTCTATGATCCCAAGAATCTATTCCAATAGGACTGCCAGATTACAGGCGCACTGCAGCCACGCCTCCTTGCTGGGAGAGGGGAAGTACACAGCTCTATGGCATGTGGAAATTCCCATCCTGCACAGGAAGAATCAGTTCCACCAGGTTTCTGGTTGCTTTGCAGTGTGAAAGGGCTGGAGCAGCCCTGAGAATCGTGCCCAGCTTATAGCACGTGTGTGCATACCTTCCACACCCAGATGAACACAGAGCCCAAATAATTTTGTTTTAAACCTTAAAAAAAAATCCAAGACAGAAACAGTTCAGCCATATGAAGATGCAGATGATATAAACAGCAATAACAAAAACAGGTGAGCTGTATGAATGGTTAAACTGACCATGTTAAGCTTTAACAAAAGCTTCTCCATAAAGAGATGTAAAGTAATTTTTTTAAATGTTGTCACTATTCCTAGAGAGACAAGGTGGGTGAGGCAATATCTTTTATTGGACCAACTTCTGTTGGTGAGAGAGACAAGCTTTGGAGCTACATGGAGCTCATCTTCAGGTCTGGGAAAGAAGAGCTCTGTGAAAGCTTGTCTTTCTCACCAACAGAAGATGGTCCATTAAAAGATAAGGTGGGTGAGGTAATGTCTCTCCAACATCATGGGATCAACACGGCTACAACTACACTGTCATTATTCCTAAGCATTTTAATGTACAGCTGTCGTCTTTAATTCTGTCTTTTTCTGAGGCTCTGTAAAAGTAGCTTCCTCCTGAGGTTGTAAAAGCACAAATTAGACATAACACCCTTCTATGGCAGTGTTCTCAGGATTGAAGGAAGTGGGTGTTTAGTGTTATGTTAATTTTAAACCTATAATTAGTGTGATGTAAGTCCTGGCCAGGTTCCAGTTGAGTTCAATATATTCTCCCTACCTGAATTCCCCTGCACATTCATTGGGATGCAGTGGGCCAGATTCTCCAGACTAGCATAGAGGTGTGTCTGGGTGATCCCTGGCTACTGAAGCTGCCTCTGTAAGCCATCGACAGCTGGTGTAAGAGAGATCAGCCTTCAGGCTGCTCTATCTTGTGCTTAACCCCAGGTTGATAGCCACCCACCCTCAGATCAAAAATCCTCTAAAATAGCTTAATGCCATCTTTGCTGTCCGCTTCTGTTGTGCCTTCCCTCCCGCCATTTGCACGATGTATACCTCAGCTAGTCCAAAGAATCTTATTCAGTATTTTTTACTTGCTGTAAGAAACTGTTGTGCAGTGTTCTTGGGTACTGTTAAAGAGTTGCCTGTAGTCCACCACTGAGATGTTTTCATCCCCCTGTGAGAGTTGGGGGCATTCTGTCCATCTCAGGACATCCTCAGCACCTTGCAGGATCAATCCCAAAGTTTGTCAAGTGTTCTGACAAGAATGAAATATCTTAGTGTATATACATGTAAGAGATTATTATCACCTTCTGTTTTTACGTGTTGCATGAAAATAAAACACTAAGAGGAGCATGAAAAACAAAAAGGACAAACTGAGTCATTATCCCAAGGGGCATAATGAACAGAGTTGCTTAACCCTTGGAAACAAAGTAAAATCACCATGAAGTCGTTTTATGTGTTCAGAAGGTCTAAAATGAAGTGGATATGCCTGGGGAAATATTGTCTTAATTAGTTATTCAGAACCACAGCACTTCTGAAACAGCTGCTAATGAGCAACACTAACTGTCAAGGCTATTTTCCACCTTGTGTGCATGTTTATTCCATAGGAACTTGGGTGGTTATACAGCAGAGAACCGGAGGAGTTATATGGGTTGAACAGCTGAATATGGCTCTGTGGATATAATACTACAACACTGTACAACATTTGTGACCTAAGCACCTCTTGACGCCAGGAGATCCCCTCAGTCAAGTATAAGCACAATAATTCACCAAAGGGTGACATGTAAGGTGTCAACAGAGAACCAGTAGCCCACTGATCATCATGATCATAGTGAAATATATGTAAGGATAATCTGTACAAAGTTATGTACGGTATCTATATTGAAAATTATCTTCTTAGGGTAAGGCAGGTCACCAAGATGTGACATGACTTAGGTTCCACCAGGCAGGAGGTAATAGTAGTTTCTGTCTGATTATGTGCGTTTTGTGTATTGTCCGCTTCACAATGGAGGCCTATTTGCATTACTGAGCCTGTTGCTAAACAGGAAATTGCGAATTCAACAAGAGAAGACAGTTGCAGGGAAAAACAAAAGCAGCAGGGGGTATCCTGTTTATGAGTAAAGACAGTGAATTTGGGGGATATAGCTGGGAGTACTGAGGTACACTCTGGATCTTTCACCACAGAGATAAACTGACAGCGTGTTCTGTCTTATGAAGGGACGGTCACAGCCAACCTGACTGAAAAATGCTGCAAAGACTTTGGGTGAGATAAACTTCATTAGATGTGAGATTGGTAGAGTCTAGGCTTTAGAATGTACCGGTACGTTATAATTTTATTTTACATTTAACCATTTGTTTCCAATACTTTGACTGGCTACATCTCAAATCTCTATATGTTGTTAAATAAACTTTTACTTGTTTTCACTATCAACAAAGCTAAGTGGTGTGTGTTAAACTGACCAGTGACTCAAAGGGAAACTGGTAAGCTGGGGTATATAGTTTCTTTGGGAGCAGCAAATCTGTGAACTCTGCAAGAGTTGGGCAAACCAGGGGCTGGACACTCCAGGGGGACATTTGGAGGTCGATTGGAGTGTGCCTATTGCTAACCTGCGGAAAGAGAGCGGGCCATGTGTAGGGCTGGAGGGGAGTGTCAAGCTGGTTAGAGTGCCTCACAACCACGAGTGCCAACCTCAGGGAAGACTGTCAAGAAGCAAGGCACAAACCCCAAATTGGTTATACATTCTATAATTAGATCTCATCAACTAAGTAACAAGTGTGAACTCCACAAGCACTATAAAAGCCTTACCATGGAATCATAGACAGTCCCCTTGGGTACGCCGGTCTATCTTGCCACCCAGGCAAGCCTGCTTTTGTGACAGATGGTCCCTTACACCAAAAATCACAGCAATATTCAGGTTACTACCAGTCACTTATTTCAGCTCAGTCATACCCCAGAGCTCACACCAAAGACAATGCTTGCAGGCATCCCTGTAATAAACTAACTAAAGATTTATTAACTAAGAAAAGAAATAAGAGTTATTTATGAGCTTAAAGCAGGTAAACACACATGTTCCAAAAGGTGTCAGTAGCTGCTATATATGCACGCTCTGTATGTCATTTAGGGCTAGCCCAAACTAAGCTGCTTGGGGATCCCTTGCTTATGCTTAGAAATATTGCCCTCTCCAAATTCCAACAGAATAATGATAAAGTTCCTTCTGGTCAGGAATTTTTATTCTCTTCCCCCAGAGTTCAAACTGATAAAATAAGGGTCGGCACCAGTCTCCTCTTCATGGGTATGGGAAAGGGGGGAGAAGGCAATCAACCAAGTCTTTGTCCTTTGATGTTTCACAATGGCTCATTTGGTTTCCGTGCGCCTTCTTGTGTGCAGGAACAGCACGTTATGCTAATTAATGCTTCTTTCCTGTTTGTTGTGTTACACAGTTACAGAGGTTTACAATACAAACATTCAGTATAACTTTATACCATGGGCTACGGATGTTACAAGTGAGATCAATACATGCAGCATCCTACAAGCATTTCATCAGGTCTAAACATTAATAACATTCTTATCAACTTAATATCTATTCTAGAAATGCTAACACACAGTAAGATAGACTAGTTTCCAGCCATGCATTTGTGTAGCAAGGGGCCCTGGCCTCCCTCCCAAACAGACCTGGAGACTCCCAGGCCACCCCCTTGTGGGCAGCGCCAGGGCATTCATACTCACCCTGCTTGAAATAGAAGGGCGTGACAGAAACCGGAAGTACAAAGGGCAGACCCTCAAGCTCAGTTGGGCCTGAGCCACCAGAGGAGGACGTCTTCCTGTCTGCTGCTGGAGTTTGAGCCTAATGGATATCACTACATCGCCAAAGTCCTGGAGGACTTGCCAAAATTGCTGGTGCAGGGGATGCCAAAGAGCTGTCAGGGCTGCCATTAACTGTCTGCCCCGGGGAGATGGATGACAACCCCAAGACCCAGGTACCCCACAGCGGGAGCATAGGAATCAGATGATAGTCCAGTTGTATTGTGGCCTGAAACTAGGTTAGCATGTTTCAGGCAAATCCCCACTGACCCAGTGGCAGAATACTCTGCCACTGCTAGGGCCCTAAGCTGGGACTTGGCGCAGTTGTGTGGGCCCAGGTCCCCCTACCCCCTGCCACTCCACCCCTGGGGTGGCAGCCTCCCCACCTCAGGCCAAAGAGCTGGAGCTAGAACGTCAGACTGTTTGCTGTCTGTCCTGACTGCAGGCCAGAGCCCTCTAACTGTTTGGCACCCCACCCTACCTGAGGGCCAGGGCCCCTTGAGTCTTGGGGTACCTAACTGTTTGGTGCTCCATCCTGCCAGAGGGCTCGAGCCACCCGTGTTAATTTCCCCTGAACTTGACCCCTACGTAGGCACTGTAGAGAGGGGGCATGGCTTCCGCAAATGGACAGGGAGGAACAACCCCGACCTCCTACAATTTGTCAATGTTCAGTGAGGCCTAGAGGCCTTGACATGAGCTGGCACCTGGTCTGCCAGCATCACAGGGAGTGCTTGTGTTGATCATCGTCAGTGGAGCTGGACAGCTGACCCCAGCAAGCACAGACAAGGTCTCCTCACGCTTAAGGGCAGGGTATAGTGAGGAGCCTCATCACAGCCCTGGGTGCCTCTTGGAAGCATCATCACTTTATAGACCAATCTTACACTCTGTCATCAAAAGTCCGTATGACTTTACTATGAGTTTTGCCCAAATAAGAACTGTAAAATTTGACCCTTTTTTTGTATACAAACTGTTTTCCAAAACATGTTGCAGATGTGAATAGTAGCAGAGGGAGAAGGGAATAAAAGGCACAGAGGAAAAACAATACGGTATATTTTAGCTGCGATTTGAAATGAACTGATCGCTCAGTGAGGCAGAGAGATACAGGAATGCCATTGCATGTGGCAGGAGGCCCTAGAGAAGGCAGTTGTACTAGTCAAACTGAAAGGAGATGAAGAGGCTGTATGGGCATTGTGGAGGGAATTCATGGAAGGCAGGTTTATTGATTTAAGGTCTGACACATAGTACCTTACATTCCTGTATCAAACCATAACTTACTGGACATATACTGTACTGGACAGAGTATAGATCAGACTTGCTCAAGCAACTACTACTGATTAGCAGTTCCCTCTACTGGCTGATCTAATTAAACTGTTTTTTGCACTCTACAGGCAGATGTCTGCTTTCAAAAGTATGTGGTCAAGCTGACTCCCATGTGCATGTAAATGGACACAATCACTACCATAGAAAGGTGACACAGGGGAATTGTGACGCATGATAAAAATGGGCCTGTTTCTAGCGTTGTCAGACTCTTTTCTCTGATAATAAGACAAGCAACATGAGTAAGGCTTTTCATTCTAGGGACCCCTAGAAATAATTCCAACATATGATTCAAGGAGATAGCCCAAGCCTTTTCTGCTAACGTTTTGTGCTGGTTTGTTTGCCTCTGTGTCATTTGGAACATGATGTGTATTTGTATTACACAATTTTTTGTTTGCTGAGTGTGGGGGTGAGTCTGACCCTTAGCCTGATAAATATTACATGTTTGAGAGACTGTTGTCCCTACTACTTGTCTATGCTGATGAGGTTCTATACTGGTGAGGTTCTCTCTATTTAAGTAATAAAACAAATTATTGATTTTTCTTTTACGAAATACCCCCCTCTCCTCAACAAAAGCGAGATGATGGCTTAGATCAAACAAATGGTGAGTTAGTTATTAGAAAATTCAGAAGCCTTATATCATCCTTAAATAAGTAATTAAACAAAAAACAATGTTTAAAATACCAGGTAGTCTGAATCTAAGCCTGTGCCCTCCCAAAGTGAAATCTGCCCATCATGAAGAGACAGTTGTAGACCTTTTTTGAGGGGGGAAGAAAAGGAGCTCACCCCATAGCTCCATCCTCCAATCACAAAGACTAAAACACCAGAAAAGATATCACTGGCAGTCACAACTCAAACAGTGATGTTATGAAAACACATTAGCAAACAATTACTCTTTACTAGCAATATATGGACTTGGCTCTGCTAGCTCTGAAATCCACTGTGATCCAGTGGATAGGCCACTGTTCTGGGAGTCAGGAGCCTTGAGTCTTATTCACAGCTCTTCCATTGATTTGCTTTGTGACACTGGATACCTCTTTTCTGCCTCCATTTCTCCATCTGTAAAATGGAAATATTAACCTACCTTTGTAAAGCACTTTGAGAGCTAAAGATAAATCATATATTATAAGTAATTATTATTACAGGGGGAACTGGTAGCAGTCCTTACATTTAACTTGCCTTATACTTTGCATTATAAAAGATTTAATTAGTGTGATTTTTTTTATAAGAAGCTCTAACACCTGTTTACAGCAGACCTTTGCAATCCAGCAATTAGAAAGCCCTCAGGCTAGCAAAGTACATTTTTCCCCCTTTGTGAAATTCTGTTCAAGTTTGACTGAGTTGTAAACTGTTAAAACCCACCATTTCCCTGCTGTGGCTTGCTTTTCTCAGGAAAATGTTGCCAGCATCTAAAATAATAAATGAAGATGAGAATTCTAATGTAAGTCCAGGCCCACCCTGCCATCAAAGCAGCAACATATACTGTACCGGAATGCCCAGGAACTGCCAGAACACTTGTATCAGAGGGTCACAAGGGTGGAAGGAGAGCCTAGCCAAGCCAGACTGGACCAGCAAGTTGTTCTCCTACCTTTGGGGGCACCACACACAGAGATGTAGTGAGCACCCGCCGTACCCTCCGACCGGAGGGGGCCCCGCAAGGAAGGGGGCCCCTAAAAGTGGCAAAAAATGTAAGGTATAACTAGGTAAGTGACATTTATTGACGCTATTGCACAATCCATGTCGGTTTTACTGACAAAACCGTGAAGTCATTATGATACATCATAATGCTATTGGCTACATCAGTTGCCTGTCGGTCAGTTTCGAATTTTAGTTGGACCCATTCAAAGAATGTGTATTTGCGTTCATAATGGCAGTCAGCGGATGTTATTAATTTAGTTGTTTAATTTTTTATCGTGCTTTGTGATGTCTAAGAGAACGTATAAGAGCGGAGCTAGTAAACGAAAGGCAGCAAAAGATGCCGAGAAGGAACTTGAGAAAATTCCAAAGTTGTCAATGTATTTTGCGCTGCAATCCAACGTACAGATACAGGCACATGAAACGGACAGCGCTAGCAGCGACGAATCGTATCCAGAAGTATCCAGAAGTGCTTCAAGTGAGGTCGAAGGTGAAGCCAGTTATTCTACCAAACAAACTGTGACAGATATTCCAGCTGCTGCCGGGAAAGAAGTATCTGAATCTGAACCACTGACTGATGATCCAGGAGATTGGCCGTCTATAATATCGGACAGGCAAGTGTGTGACATTGTTGCACGTGGCCCACCACAGCAGAATGAAAGTTATGAATTTCCATTTAACGAGGAAAGACGGAGGTTCACAAGTGCTCATTTCTATCGAACCATGGCAAATGGCGAGAAAATAAGACGTTCATGGTTAATGTACTCAGTTCAGAAAGATGCCATTTTTTGTTTTTGTTGTAAATTATTTGGCACTGGCGACATACCGCTACGTCGTGGAACATCTGCACTGTCAAAAAGACTTCAGCAGCATGAAACAGGCAAAAACTGTATGGTGAAATGGTTTGACCTTCGGTCAGGCATAGTAAACCGTACATCTATTGACCAACTCGAATTGCAGGCTTTTCTGAAAGAAAGAAAGAGATTTCTGGAGAAATGTTGTCAAACGCATGGTTGATGTCGTTATTTTCTTGTCCGAAAGAAACTTGGCATTTCGAGGAAGTAATGAAAAGCTCGGCAATCCTTCGAATGGCAACTTTTTGGGACTGTTTGAATTGCTTGCAAAGTATGATACTGTCCTCAGCGAACTTTTACAGAGGATTAAGAAGGCAGAGACACATGTTCAGTACCTCAGTCCACAGATCCAAAACGAGCTGATTCAACTTGTTGCCAGTAACATTCAAGAGGCCAACATAGCGCAGCTTAAAAAAGCAAAATATTATTCAGTTATTTTGGACTGTACTCCCGACGTGTCACATGAAGAACAGATGTCTGTGGTGTTACGCTTTGTTGAATGCAACGGTGAAAATGGTGTCAATATTCGTGAAGCGTTTGTTGGTTTTCTTAATGTTCATGATACAACTGGCGAGGGCTTATTGGAAGCGTTTCTTGAAAAGGCAAACAACTTAGGAATAGACATTGCTGACATGAGAGGCCAAGCTTATGATAACGGCGCAAATATGAGAGGAAAGAATAAAGGAGTTAAAGCCCGCATGCTAGAAATAAATGACCGTGCCTTGTTTGTACCATGTGGAGCTCACACTTGGAATCTTGTGATCTCAGACACGGCAAAGTCATCGAAATATGCCGTTGACTTTTTCGGTCTGATTAACAGAATATACGTTATCTTTTCTTCGTCACCTTCATGTTGGGATATACTTCAAGAACATATGCCAATATCTGTTAAAGAGTTATCGGACACTCGTTGGGAGTCGAGAATTGATGCTGTGAAGCCATTGCATTATCACCTTGAAGAATTGTGCAATGCTTTGTCATCTTTGCGAGAATATGTGCTCAAAAAGAAAGATGGCAATACAGCAACAGAAGCCGGTGCGCTTTTAGACCATGTTACTATGTGGCCTTTTGTTCTGACTGTGTACACGTGGTACGATATACTATTTCACGTCAATAAAACCAGCAAATTAATTCAGTCACCAGATGTGTCAATTGACGTACTGCAGGCAGAAGTCGGTGCTACAATGAAGTTTTTGGAAGACTATCGAAATACAGGATATAACTCTGTGGTCACAAATGCACGTGAAATAGCAGAGCATATGGGTATTGAGCAGGTGTTTCCAGAAACCAGGGTGCGACGTAAGAAGAGAATGTTTGATTATGAATGTGCTGATGATTCGAGTCGTCTTTCTGCCGAAGAAAAATTCAAATCGCAGTTCTTTCTTGTTCTCACTGATCAGGCCATATCTTCTGTTTCATCACGATTTGACCAACTCGTGGAGTGGTATAAGTTGTTTGGATTTCTGTACAACGCTAACAGCCTGAAGCAGTGTCACAGAGAAAATGAACTAGAGAATCACAGCAAAAATGTTGAAAGAAAAATGGGACACATTGATGCCAACGAACTCATAATGGAATTGAATCGTTTTATTTATGTCATCGAGAAAGAGAGAGGACTTGTCACGGCAAACAATTTTTTAACGTACGTATACAAGAACAGCCTTCAGGAGATTATATCTGAATCTTTGCATTTGCATCAGAATTCTTCTGACCACACCAATTACTGTCGCCGGTGCTGAAAGGAGCTTCAGCAGAATGAAACTGATCAAGAATATCCTGCGCTCAACCATGACAGATGACAGGCTTTCTGCGCTTGCAGTTATCTCAATCAAAAACAAGATTGCCAGATCTCTGGACTATGACGCATTGATTAACCAATTTGCGGAGAACAAGGCTCGAAAGAAGCGCTTTGCATAAATACGGAATACATGTACACTGTAGGCCTATGTATACATAATATGAACCCTGTATATTGTATAAAATAAATACCGCATTCCAGTTTCTGCATTGTAAGGGGCCCCAGACATATGTTCAGAGGGGGCCACGTTCTTTGTTGCTACGGCCCTGACCACACAGGGCAGGAATCCTCCATATCCCAGGGAAGAGAGGTACTCCCTAAACCCAGCACACGGTGCCAGTGGCTCAAATTCTCCTACTGTGGGATAACAACCTTCTCTTGCTGTTAGGGTGACCAGACGTCCTGATAAAATCGGTACCGTCCTGATATTTAGGTGTTTGTCCCGATATTTCGCTCTGCCGGCAGCACTGGGGTTTTTTTTGCTCCACCGGAGGATTCTCTCCTGCCCCCACCCCCACACAATGTTTTCCAATATTTTCTTCCTCTCATCTGGTCACCCTACTTGCTGTTAGCTAATGTAGTTAGTCCTGCACTTATGGAGGAACCAGTCTGTGGTGAGTGTTCCAGATTCAGACCCTCCTAAAGATGAATGAGAAGGGAATATTATATTTGTACATAATAGAATTTGCTTTTATCTTTTTACTTTCTTAAAAAAAAAATTAAGCAATTACCTGCAAAACAAACTGCATTAAAATAGCATTATGTAGGCTGCAAAGTCAAACACTCAAAAGTAGAGGTGGTTGAAAAATTTTCAATGGATAGTTTTCCATCAGAAAATATAGTTTCATTAAAATTGAAACCGTGTGCAGCAATGTATTGAGTTTGACAAATTTTTCTCTGGAAAAATGTAAAAAAAAAATAAAAAAATTCAACTTTCTTATTTCATTCTGATGACGTAAAAGAGGTTTATTTTGATAAGGTAGAAATATTTCATTTTGGCCTTAACATTTTGAGCCATTTTGTTTTATTTTTATATTCTCTTAATGTTATTTTAATAAAGTACTATATCTCTTGATAGTTGATTTAATATTTTATATTATAATGTTCTGACATTATCAAAATGAAATATTTTGACATTATAGATGTAAAACAGGTAAATGTTTCTTAATTAATTTTTTTCAGAATTTCCATTCTGTGGGAGATTCAAAATTTTGACTTTTCATTCCAATTTGAACTAAACAAAATTTCAATATATCAGAATTTCCCACCAACTCTACTGAAAAATTAGGAAATGTCATTGTGACGGGTTGGATCACAGAAAACCCCTTGGGAACTGCCAACTGATGTGCCGAGACTACCTCTGAACCTGTTTTCCCTGGCAGCTTGGGACTTCAGTGCCCTGCCTGGTTTGAGCCAGACACGCTAGCCTGTTACAAACCCAGACCCAGGTCTGAACCATATCCCCCAACAGCTGCAGGCTTAACTGAAAATGGGTTAAGAAGTGTTCCTGTCTCCCAACACTCAGATGCCCAGCTTCCAATGGGGTCCAAAACCCAAATAAATCCATTTTCCCCTGTATAAAGCTTATGCAGGGTAAACTCATAAATTGTTCGTCCTCTATAACACTGATAGAGAGATATGCACAGCTGTTCCCCCCCCCGGTATTAATACATATTCTGGGTTATTTAATAAGTAAAAAGTAGGATTTAAGTGGTTCCAAGTAATAACAGACAGAACAAAGTGAATTACCAAGCAAAATAAAACAAAACACGCAAGTCTAAACCTAATACAGTAAGGAAGTGATTACAGATTAAATCTCACCCTCAGAGATGTTCCAGTAAGTTTCTTTTACAGACTAGCCTCCTTCTAGTTTGGGTCCAGAAATCACTCACACCTCTATGGTTACTGTTCTTTGTTCCAGTTTCTTTCAGGTGGAGAGGCTATCTCTTCAGCCAGCTGAAGACAAAATGGAGGGGTCTCCCAGGGGCTTAAATAGACTTTCTCTTGTGGGTGTAGACCCTCTCCTCTCTCCTATCCAGAATTCAGCTCCAAAATGGAGTTTTGGAGTCACATGGGCAAGTCACATGTTGATGTATGATTGAGTTCCTTACCTAACAGGCCACATTCCTGGGAAAACTCAGATGTGGATTGGCATCTCCAAGTTAACTGTTGGCTTCTTGATTGGGCACTTACTGAGAATAGTCTTTTCTCAGGAAGCTGACCAACTGCTTCACTAAGGCTACTTAAAATTAAACAAGTACATAGCCAATATTCATAATTTTGAATACAAAAATGATACATGCATACAAATAGGATGAATATATTCAGTAGATCATAACCTTTACAGAGATATGTTACATGGCATATGTAGCCTAAAACATATTCCAGTTATGTCATATATACATGCAGAAGCATATTCCCATAAAGCATTATGGGGTGCAACGTCACAGTCATATTTATGGTTGCCCAGGCAATGTTATTTCTGCCCCATTTTACAGATACATTATGCAATAGCCTTTAATTACACAATCATATACTATTTTCCCCCACAGGGCCGCTGTCTCATTCAGTGCACAGGATGGATGCACAAGGCACAATTAAGGTTTCATGGGCAACTGTCAATAGCATTTTCTAATTTTCAAGTGCTTGACGTTGTGACCTATATAACTTTCTTTAATGTACATTCTGTGTATGTAATTATTATTATAAGTCAGCCAGAGTACAATGAGAACAGAGTTGCACAGGTGACCATTATTAGCTTAAAGCATCAAACTGCCAAATTAAGGAGAAAGGAGTAAAAGCAAGTGAAAGAAGCCAGGTAAAAATGGATCAAACTAGGGTTTTACACCTAGACATAAGACATCACAGTCAAAGATATATTTGTGTGAGACTAGAGAGAGCTATACTTTGCATCTAACCATTTGCTATGGTCTCACGCCCAAGAGGCCCAGTGCAAAAGCACAGCTAAAAACAACATGTGAATCTCATTATTTGCTTGTAAGGAGCTTGGCTTGTGTCCTGATTTATTTTGTTTGAGTATTGGTTGGTTGGAGATGGGAGGATTCTACTGGCAAGTAAGAGATATGCTTCTGATTTTCACCTGAGCCCTTTCCCCTTTTTAAGTCCCTCACCAGGATGTCCACTTAATGTTAGTAGAGAATAGATCACAGCTACTCAACTGACCAAAAATAATTTCTGATTTACTGAAGCAGGATCAAGGCAACTTTTACTTGTAACTTGATATCGCTTGGCTATTTGACCATTAAAAAGTATAATCGCTTTCCCAAAGAACATCTTACCAGCTTTGTTCTGTTTGCTGTATGGGCTAGTTTCATTACAGAAAAGAGAGAAAGTGAAAACAGATATTTCATTGAAAAACAGTGACTAGAAACAGACTCTGTGTGTGTGTGTGTGTGTGTGTGTGTGTGTGTGTGTGTGTGTGTGTGTGTTCATACCCACACACAAAACCTACTTAGGCTAAAGAATCATCATTTTCCCCCTACAAAACATGTTTAATAAAATTAAATATCTGCACATCTCCTGGTAAATACCACAGGGGCAGCTTCTGCCACTTTTCCTTAGACTGAGTAGTACTTTCAGGGGCGGCTCTAGGATTTGCGCTGCCCCAAGCAGGTCGGCATGCCACGGGGGGCGCTCTGGCAGCCGCCGGTCCCGCGGCTCCGGTGGACCTCCCGCAGACGTACCTGCGGAGGGTCCGCTGGTCCCGCGGCTCCAGTGGACCTCCCGAAGGCATGCCTGCGGATGCTCCACCGAAGCCGCGGGACCAGCGGACCCTCCGCAGGCACGTCTGCGGGAGGTCCACCGGAGTCGCCTGCCGCCCTCCCACGGGATGCCGCCCCAAGCGCGCGCTTGGCGCGCTGGGGTCTGGAGCCGGCCCTGAGTACTTTACTTTGTGAGGAGTCCCAAATCAGAACCCACCATGCACTCACTTCAAACTGGTGAAAATAACTTTACAAGGTGTATGGCAATGGTGAATCAGGCTTGTACAGTCTAGTCTTGCAACACTTATTACTGGGCACATGCTTAAAGTTAAGGACATGTTTAAGACTTCTGCTAACTTGGAGCCATAATGCATACTATTATGAGTGAGTAGTCCCATTGGCATCAATGTTCCATTTGGTTCAATGAAACCAATCATATTAGTCAAGCAATGCATCCAGTGGAAAGTGTTTGAAGAATTGGATCTTTAGAGCTTGAATCACTATGACCTTGGAATTGGATTAAGCTAATTCAGAACAAGAGAGTCCATACATGGAGTTAATGAGGAATAGTTAATCCACTTTAAATTCACACCTTACTTTGTTCTAGATTGACTTTCACATGTAGACAAGCCCTTACTCCAGTTTTTATGCCAGTGTAACTCCACCCAGAGCTGTGGAATTGCACCAGCATAACAGTGCAGCAAGACAGTGGTGAATCAGGCCCTCGTAGTATAACTAATGAGTTGCTCTTTTAGCAAGCAGTATTAAAAACAGGACCTTTATGTCTTCAGGAAGTTTATGCAATATGTTGGTCATCCAGTAAATGTACTTCATTACTATAGTTGTAAAAACAAATTCCAAATTCTGAAGATATGGTTGACAAAACTAAAAGAGCTAAGAGTAATTGAATGATTCAGGGCTTGTATTAGATTAACAAATACACTATGTGAGAAAGACCTAGTGGGATGCATAGATTTTTAACACATTTTATAACAACGTATATATGCCTATTAGAACTCATCAGCTATACTGTCTCTACTGTATTCTATTCCCTTATCTTTTTAGAGCGCTTTAAAATTAATTATTTCTGTCTGTCATAACTAAGGACCCACAGTTATGAGTTATTACTACTTAAGAATTGCCCAGGCATCAAGGCTGTTTAGAAAATGTAGGCCAGAGGAATGAGAGAAAAAAGATCCCACAGTCTAATGGGAAGATTTCTTCAGATGTCTGAGCTGCTGCAGTCTTTTGCAAGAGTGTACTGCTGAGGCAGCTAGAGAGATTTTCTGTTTTTTTCCTGTCTGTGAATGAATGAATTCATTTTTTTATATCAAATGCATATTATATGATGTGCCAGATAAAGTAATGAAAAATAGGGAACTTGATAGAATCTAATATTGTGATTAAACCAAGTTTATCTGTACAAAAGGGAAGTCAACTATAAGTGATACAGCTTTCGGCAAAATGCTGTAAACTTTAATGGCAGGGTTTACGACCTCATCGGCAATCCTGCTAGGGAAGAAGTGGTTGTGTTTATATAGACTTTTTGTAGTTTAAGTAATAAAGTGAAGAACTAAGGCTAATACTTTCACTCAAACATTCTTATGTTATCAAGTTAATGAAATACACCTGTGCTGAAAGAGGCAGTAAATAAAAAGGAACTGAAACTAAATAGGGTGTTTATAAGGACACATGATCACAGAGTAGAATAATCAAAAATATAACTGTTTGATTAACAATGAACAGACTCAGTTCAGCCATATGTACCAAGATCCCACCATTGTTGTTAAAACAAGGAGAACAAGTATGGAAGATGTATACAGCTGTTCCAGCCTGCTGGAAAACAACAGTCTTTGAAGTGACTTTGCATTTTATAATGGACTGTTAAAACAAGTTTAAAGAGCATCAAAGAATATGGAAAGATTTTGTGTAAATTGTTTAAACTGGACATTTCAGTAACTAGCAGAGCGTTGATGGAGAAACTGCAACTTGACCACGCATAACTGAAAAATTGACCAAAGAATGCACCAGAGAGGGAGCTACAGAAAGTGACTTGCAGAAGTCAGTCACTGACCAGAGCAAATCAATCAGTATTCAATGTATGCCTCAAGATGGCTGTAGCTTAACATGTCTTACACAAGCTGGTGTGACAAGATGTGTTGCACAAAGAAACTAGAAAATTCTAGTCCCAGTTGCAAGAACTCAAAGGTGATGCCTCGTTCCCTGAATTGATGGTGAGCAAGAACAACTCTAATTTTGATTGGACATTTTAAATCTTTGGAAGACATATGGATCACTTTCTGACTGTCCACACCAGCATCTCCAAAAAGAGGAAACAAATTGGACCACCCAGCAGAAATGGGATAAAAGGCCCTTTTTTCATTCAGCACACTGCTTCCTGAAAGCTGAAGTCACCTGGAAGGGAGAAGACTGACGTCCTGGGTCAGATACCTAGGAGTTCTCCTGGTGACATCAAGTACCTATCTCAGATACCTTTAACTGCTGCCTCTTTCTATTTTCCAGCAATTCAGATTGCCTGCTAGCACACTTGGAAAATACTATAGTCGTGTCCGTCGTTCTCCTGCTGTGAACAGTAACTGGAGCTTAAAGCTAATGGCTAAGCAAAGATCTGATGATGAGTAACACACAGACTTTGTCTTGAGTGACTACCTAAGTCAGTCAGTTGACCATTCCCTGAAACTGTGTACCCACTTAGTAAGGAAATGTCTATGGCTGTGTATGCACTTTAAACATTGTCACAGAGTTACAGGGTGTCCCCTTGTTTTGTAACAGGTTCCAAACAAGATTGTAGTAGTTTTGAAATTGAGCAAGGTACTGTTAACTAAGATTGTAGAATATTGTACATATGTCTACCATAGTTAATGCTTTCATACTGCCTTTCAAGTTTTCTGTGCATGTAGACATAAAACAGACCAACTCTACATGACTCCTGAACATCTACTCTGTCCCTGTGGCTCTCGCATAAAAATGCATTCAGATAATCCATTGGCATCCTTTTGCATAAAAGCATTGCATATGCTTAGGTTGTCACATCCATATCACTGAAAATAAGGCTATAAGTTAGTTAAAACTAACTAACATTTTAGCATTAGAGATGGACTGGCATTCAGACAAGAGCATATGCTTCAATTCTAAGCAAATGAAAAATCCATATAAAAGAGAGACTGCATGGTTCAGCTCATCTGGAGAGAGAGAGAGAGAGAGAGCTTTTCATCTCTAGAACACAGTTCAAATCTAACTCAGTGGTTAGT
Source organism: Mauremys mutica (assembly GCF_020497125.1). Taxonomy (NCBI): domain Eukaryota; kingdom Metazoa; phylum Chordata; order Testudines; family Geoemydidae; genus Mauremys; species Mauremys mutica. Next base: position 124,808,678 of record NC_059073.1, on the reverse strand, counting down.
AGTGACTAAAAATGACCCTCTGTTGTCTCTTGGATGTGTAAAATGAGCTGTGTTGGTCTCAGAGTGCTTCCCAGTGAACAGCTGTCCAAATCTCAAAAACTACCACAATTGGACCTAATCTGCAGGCTCAGTAGAAACCTCTTAGATGTTGAGTCACTTGTGCAGGGCAGTGTGGGGACACCTGTTCCCTCGGGCCTGTTATAGGGCATCAACAATTACTCAGCACTCTCTTTGGTGCTGCACTTTCAGTCTGTGTCTAAATCTTCCTGCGTCTTCCTACACAACATCTCTAAGAGCCAACCTTTCCTCTCCAGCCACATGACTAAAACCCTTATTCAATCCCCCATTATTTTGCCCCGTGTTTAATATTTTTCTCCCATAATTGGCTGAGCCTGGTTCCCTTTTGGTCTCCCCTCTTCAGAGGGTTGGTCAATGCTGCACTTATGGGAAGATGCCTTTGGGATCTTTTGTCCTCCTAAACAGGAGACTAAATACACAAGCAATAAATTTCTACATGCAAAAGTTATGAGATGGAAAAAAATACAGCACCTAGTATCTGCTGTTCTCCTTTGGGTTACAGTGTGCTGCAACTGCTGATACGTCAAATCATCATGCAAAGAATGAGGCAGGCACTATTCGTTTCAGTTCTCTTTATTTTGCTTTGATTCTCAGTGTGCTGTATACTAGCACTTCAGCTAGACTCCCTTACACACTACTTGGTACACAAAGCACTAGGTATAGCTGTAAAAGAGTAGCAAATATTTATATTATGGTAGCGTGTAAAGGCCTCAGTTAGGATTGGGCCCCATTGTGCCGGGTGCTGTACATTTAGGGTTTGATTCTCATTTACATCACTCTAGTCATGTCAAGGGGCCTTAAATAGGTGGTGGTATAATTTGTTGCTCTGTCCATACGACAACAGTTGCATTTCATGACAACCTTTGAGGTTTCCAAGTTTGTTTTCATTCCACATTGGGGAAAAAAAACAAAACACCAAAACCTGTCCAACATTTTCACTAAATTGAATTGTGTTGAAATGTTCATTTCCAAATTGAATAAGTAAGGTTTTCAATTCATCTCTCTATCACTGCTCAGAAGTGACCAAAGAGTTCTGGACTTCAGAGCCTTCCTATCAAAAACGTTATAAAAATAGATAGGTATCCACAAAATCTTTCAGCTATGATGAAATAGCATATTTCAACCAAAATACATTTTGTCAAAAATGTTCCGACAAGTTCTAATAATTTGCTCTCACTTTATGACCCATTTTATACCACCAGAGTGCTGTCATGTGGCCCTAGGGTAGATGAGATTCGAGGCCTTATGCTGATGCCATAGAAACTGTACCTGGGGATACATAAATCATGCAAGAATGTTCAACTCTCTGCTACCCCCAACAGCCACAGCCAAGAACAGCGCATGCTTATTCTGGCATATTCCACAGTGAAATCATTTCAAATAATATTGCCCATGGAAGGTGTTACTTACAGGAAAGACCTAGCACCAAGCAAGTGGCACAGAAGACATTGCAGTATCATTTCCAAAAGTTTGAAGGCAGTTTTGTGCAGAAACAGCATCAAAAGCAATAAGTGCTCCCAGTAGAGTTTAAAAGGGTGGATACTTCTTGGTGGTAAGTCAATCCAGGTATGCACCCGGGAACACAGTCCAATACTATCTCATTGGCAGAACTCCAGCAGCTGGGTTTACACTCTGTAATTACTTGTACACTTGCTGATTCTACTGCCAGCAAGGTTCTCCAGTTATAGCTATAAGGTAGCCTTAGTGGGGAAACACTATTATAGGGAGGTGTGTAACAAAATACCAGGCCTCACCCATTGGGTCTTACAACCAATACGTTTCCTAATTCCTAATTCAATACCTTGCACACTTTTCTTGTTTAAACCACTGTAAAGACATGCAACAGTTAACATACACAATGTATTTGGGAGGCTGCATAAGTATTATTAGATCCATTTCACAGGTGGGAAAAATTAATGCAGAGAGGCGAAGGAGGTGTGCTGTTCCAGGAAGCGTGCTGCCTGCATGGAGCCTGCGTCCAAGATATTATAGAAAGGCTCATCCAGCCCTCTGATTACTATGCCATGCTGATCATTCACATGGGCACAGGTCTGACCCTGACCAGATCAGCAGTGACTACAGGGTTCTAGGAAGTTAGAGGCATGGTTAGTATTTTTGTCCATCCTCCTAGGTGAAGGTAAGGGCCCAGGCAGGGACATGCATCCTGGAGATGAATGCATGGCTGCAAAGATGGTGTTGATGAGCGGGCATTGACTTCCTTGATCATGGGATGCTGTTCCGAAAAGGTCTGTTGGGAAGAGATGGGGTCCAAATGACCAAGAAGGTGAAGACCATCTTCATGCATTGACTTGCCAACTTGTGAGTACAGTTTTAAACTAGGTTCTAAGGGGGCAGATGACAAAAGCACACACGTAAGTACAAAAAAAGGAGACTTTAAAAGAGAGTTAGATGTTGGGGGAAATGGAATGTTACAGAAGGTCACTGGAGCAATAAGAGGGAAATGAGTGGTGGAATCTGGTCAACATCTTAGATGTCAATACACAATGCAAAGAGTACTAGGAAATAGAAATAATTTGGGAACCTCTTCCTGATCTCAGAGTCTAGGTCCATGGCAACTGGTTCCTGCCTTATAAGCAGGACTAGGGCAGTGATTGCTGGACAGCTAGGTAGGGCAATTCATAGGCCATCTACAACAAAAAATTCCTGGGATGTTGTCTTCTCTCCAAGTTTTCCTTTCACATTTAATGGAGACTATCCTGGGCCTTTCATACCTCTTTTGGCTCTGAAATCACTGTTACTGTGTCTATTTTGAAGTCTATTTTATACTTTTGCAAAATGATCCTGGTGATCCATGGTGGTTCTTTTTAGTCATCTTCTATGGCTCCAAGACATACAATCCCAGTATCCTTTGGGTTTTCTTCTTGAAAGACATCTGCTACCATACATTTAGATCAACAGACTCCTACATAGTGTCTCCTTTTTAGACATTTCCTGCATGTGGTGTCCCTTACTGGACAAAGCTGGTTGTACAACCCACTCCACTTCCAGAAAGATGGAACTCAGCTGGAAATAAATTCAAGAGTGAGCTGGGGGGAGGTATTAACCACTCTTACCTCAATTTCCCCACCTTCAGAATTAGGATAAAAATATTTATCAGTCTCTTAAGGGTGCTGAAGATTAAGTAGCTAATATTTGTAAAGAACTTTGAAGATGAAAAGTGCTATATTACATATAATTAAGTACTTTCAGCTCTTCAGTATGATGGGCTCTGTTATTAAACTGCACATCATAAATCAGCTTCAACAGATTTTTCTAATGACTGCAAACCCATTTAAAAGAAAGACAAGTTTTCACTTTTCCAGCACTTAAATTTTAAAAACTATGTACCTAACTAAGGTTTTGCGGTAGCATTCACTACTACAGTATCTCAGTGCTTAAAAACACAAATTCCTGACATGTTTTTTAGGGTATATTTTTTAAGTTATTCAACCAGGGCTTTTCAAAGGCATTTAAGGGAGTTAAGCACCCAACTCCCACTGAAATTTGTTGAATGCTGGAGTTAAACTAGGCCTCTCTTTACAGAAACACATTGGGCTGACTACATTAACAACAGTTTAAAGAAGCCCATATTTCATAGGTATTGAAAGTCTCTACCAGAATGGGCAGAAATGAGAAAAAAATATCCCCACAGAGTCTCTACAATGGGAAAAGAAGAGAAAATAAAAACTGGATAAAATTGTCTTCAAACTGCTTCACAATGTTGATTACCATTTCAAGTGGCAAAAATGAAACATTTGAAATGGCCTGAAACTAGAAAGAGTATACCTGTCACAAGGACTGGGAAAGCCTTTTTTAGGAGTGCTGCCAATGGTTTTGACATTAATACATTTTATTATTTTATTTAATTGATTATGCAGTGTTTTTCTGTTTGATTTTTGCTGCCTTTTCTCTGGGAGGTGATACGTATGGTTGTCAAGACAGATAAGAACTCTTCATTTTGGAGTAGCTGTTTTTGATTATTGTCTCATATTGATCTGTGGGGTAGCAGTAGTGAATTCCACGCTCGTCCAAATTTCTGATTTATAGCTTCTATCATTACTTTTTTTTTCTGCTTGAGGAAGATTCAAGTTATTATGATTTGTTATTAATATAGTGCCTCAAAGCAAACAAGGCACTTTAGAGATCTAGAAGATAAGACATGACCCTCTCCTGAACAACAGATGCTTTATTAATATGGTAGCCTCTAGAAGCCCCAACCAATGTCAGGGCCCCATTGTGATAGCCACTGTACAAATAAACAGTGTGAGAAAGAGAGTCCCTTCCCAGATTATTTAAAAATCTAAATAGATAAAACTGGCAAAAAGTGGGAGAAAGGAAGTGCTATTGTCCCTGTTTTACAGAGTGGGAACTGAGACAGAGAGAGATTAAGTGACTTACTCAAGGTCCCACAGGAAAAATCTGTAGTGGAGCTAGGAATTGAACCCATATCTCTCGAGTCATAATCTAGTAATTGCAGTGGCCATTCAGAGAACAAAATTTGAAATTCTCATGGTTGTCTCAAATAAAGCCCTCGTCTGATCCATGTACTTACAACAACAAAGATTTTGGTCCCAATCCCACTTATGTTGAAGGCAATGATAAAATTTCTATTTACTACAATGGCACAAAATCAGGCCCTTTGTTTTCATGCAGACGCCCTCAGGTGTTAACATTGTGGGAAGAGAAAAAAATGAAAAATACGATGATATAAACTGAGGCCAACATTTTCAAATTGGGGTGTCTAAAGTAAAGCTCCTAAATCTATATTTAGGTACCTTAAAACTGGACTGATTTTTTTTCAAAGGTGCTGAGTGCCCAGTGGGACCAATTAACTTTCATGAGAGCTGAAACTTTTGGCCAGAATTATTAACACAATATTTTCCCAAGACCATCATAAGGCACCTGCAGCTCATTAAAGTCCAGCAAATGCTGAATATAATGAGGGAAGAAAAACAAATTGTGAATCAGAGAGACGTGTGGACAAATTGCAGGAGGTCTGAAGTTAGTAGGCCTTGGGTCACTTAATTGAGAGCCAGATGCAAAAGCTTGAAAGCATTTTTTTTTATTTTGCTTTTCTTAACAGAAAAACTTTGTATTTAATGTATGGGTTTAAAAAAATTATTCTGGTGATTTATTAGCTAAGCCTCTTATTTCTTCACAGCCAGCTGAAACTTATCAGCTCTCCACTTTCCTTGGAGTTCTGGAAAAAAGGACGTACTTAACATGTACAGCTGGATGGACTATGTTTTTTTGTTTGGTTTTTGTTTTGTTTTCCCTGTGCAAAATTTCAGCTTTTCAGCAAAAAATCAAAACCCAAAAATTTTCAGCCAAAATCTTAGGGCTGAACTGAAATTTTCAGTTATGAAATGCTGCCATGGTGCATCATGCCTCCATTCTCCTCTAAGCACTGAAGTTTACTGGACAGACTACTGTATAAGTCATATGATGCACCACAGTCTCCCCTGCTAAGCTGCTGTGGGGCATCATGGGAGTCCCTGGCTGTGCTGCATCATGGGAGATGTAGTCTGGCTGAGGAATTCAAGCCATAGAGAAGAAGAATGGTTCATGAGACAGTGAAAATACAACTCCCATGAAGCATGTTTCCAAACTTGAAATATTTCTGGTTTGAGCCAAACTTTTTTGGGTTTCAGGTGTTCGTTTTTTCAATGAAAAGTCAAATTTTCCATGGAAACCAGGCATTTCATGAAAAAAATTGTTCCGTGGAAACCCCAATTTTCTATAAAAAAAATGAATTAAATGGAAATGTTTTGACCCACCCTATTAACAGGTATTTCTATCCCATATGATGATTAACAATATTTCAATGAATGCCAGAAGAAATAAGGAATAACTAGCCCATTAATTATTAGACTTACTAAATGATTTGTGGATGATACATACTTTTGCCCTTTTTTCTCAAACAGGGGTTTTCACTTGAAATGCAATGCAATAATTTCAAAACTCTGAATTTGGAAGTATTCACTGGGATAATTTGTAAGTTAAGACAAAAAACGAACATGGCCCTGGGCTACTTTAAGTGGATTTAAATGCATGGGTTGCCCCAATCAACAGTCCATCTCTAGTCAGTAAAGCAGTTAAACACATGCTTAACTTTAGGCACATGCTTAAGTTCCAGTAAAGTTATGCATGTACTTGCTTTGCTGAATAAGGGGTTTACTTATCTGCGGGGAAGATACCCACTACCCATCATAAGCAGATCATCCCACTTCCACATGGAAGAGGGACACAATCACTTCTAAGCTCCATTCCCACTCCAACCTCATGGAGGCATCTCCATAGGATGCCAAGGTCCTTGTGAGGGTGAGGATGGGGACTGTGTGAGCTGGGGGCAGCAATGGTCATACCCATATCATCCCTGCTGACTGCAGTAGTGGTCCAGCACTAGAGGGGGGATACAGTGGGTTTCACAGATATCTGCTGTTAGTGAGAGTCCGGAATCTTGGATTCCTTTCCAGGCTCTGGAGGGAGTGTGCTTTAGTGGGCACAGACTCTTCCTCCCATTCCCCCCAAACCTGACCCCTTCTGTTTTGTCCCCTCCAATCTGTCCCTGTCCCAGTCCTGTTTCTTTTCCATTCTTGGCTCCTCGTCCTATGCCATTCTCATTGTTGACCCAGTCCCACTCTCCACGCCCCATGCTTCTTATCCCAGGCTCAGTCTCCTTGCATGGCCAGTCCTAGTCTCACCTTCCCAGTTTACTGTCCAAGTCGCAATTCCCCTTGACTATCAACCTCTCCCCCTTCCCACACCCGGTCCTAGTTTCCTTGCCCAGCCAGTCCCAGGTCCCATCTCCCAGTTTTTCATTTCATCTGTCTCTCCTCTCCCCCTGCACTGCCTACCAATCTCGGTGTCCTTTCCCCTTTTCTTGTCAATGTCATCCAATCTCAGTCTCCCCCTGCATCTCTTCCTGGGCTCCTTTCCCCAGTCTCCTTGCCTGGCCAGTTCCAGTTCCCTCCTCCCCACTCCCACCCAGTTCTTATATAATCTGTGTTTCCCCACTACCAGTCAACTGGGCCCCAGGCTCCCCCTTACAAGCTCTCCCCCAGTCTCTTTTCCCAAACAATCCCAGCCTCTCCCCACCGCCAGTTTCCAGTCCCAAGTTTCTTGTCCAACCAGTCCAGCTGCTCTCCATCCACTGCTTCCAGAACCATCCTCCCCATGCAACTCCAGTCCCAGTTTCACCAGACTCCTGTTCCAATCTACTCCTTTCCCTCCTTCCCTGTCTGGCTCTTGTCTCTTCTGCATTCAAATCAGATGGCTTCCTACTCCAAGCAGCCTGGGCAGCAGCAGCAGCATTGAGAGCACAGAAGAAACAGGCTACTGCTCTCATTTCCCGTGCCAGCTAGGAGCAGCCACTACAAAGAAAGTCCAGCTTTGCCCCATAGACTTGGGCTGGAGGAAGGGTGCTCAGTCTCTCTATAGGGATAGTGCATGCACAGTCTGGTCATACATAGGAGCTGTGAGGGGATGCAACATGTTCGGTTGTTCTGTGGAGATGACATTTTCACAGTCTGGTCAGCACTAGGAGCTAAGAGGGGCCCAAGCATGCTCAATGAGGACAGAATCTTTGGAGATGTTAGTTACTAAAATAAAAAATGTCTCTACTGAGCATGTACAAACTGCATTTTTTCAAAGGCTTATGACTTGGCCAAATTGGTAGCGTTTTTCTCAGGGACGGCAAAAGCTACAGCTCTGACACAAAGGCCACTCACTCCCCTGCCAAATTTCAAGACTCTCCTCCAGAGCATTGCGGGTGAACGTGTATTTTGAAGAAAAGATCTAAAGAATTTTTTTAACTTACGCAAAACAATATATTTTCCCCTTTTCTTGGAAATGGCTGAACTATTTTGGCTGAAAATTTTCAGAGAAATTCAGCCTGAACCAGAAATCTGGCATTGAAATTTTCAACCCAAACTGTAAGGCTTCACAAAGTTACAAGCAACTGAAAACAGGGTCTTATAATGGGAAATGTCAGGCAGCCATAATAATAGATGGTGTTAACAATCCCACATATAATGATTTAAATTAATTAACTGGATCACTAAGCTCCATTAAAGCAGAACATATTTTTAAACGAGATAATGGTGTTTCCCAATTCATGTTATTTCTGCTCTTGTGCATCCTCCAATTTAAATTTCTGATAATTTTCTAAAATACCTTCATTGGAAAATAAGTTGTTGTATAGATTTCTCTAAAGATTATCTCTGTCACCTTGTCTTTGCTCAAAAATAAAAATCTTCCATAACATTCTTCAGAAGTTACAAATAAGCTGTTGAAGACACTAGGAAAGTCCAATAACTCATCAAAACAGAACAGCAATGCTGCCATCTCTCATGATTTTATTGCAATTCTTGGATTATTTGGTATTTTTCTTAAAACCCCAGATGCTTAAATTATGACATTGCATGAGAATCTCAACTTTATTTTAAAAAAGTAAGCTCCGACTTCTCATGGCTTGAAGGAAAAGCTTGAAAATATGAAGCAAGTGTACCCTAAAGTATCAGAAGGCAAACAGAAAAAGAAAAATGTATTTTAAAAATATAATTTCATGATTTTTAACAAATCTCATGGAGCCTGACTTTTTAATAGTGTTGATACAGAACATATCTAGCATAATTGAAGATTGTCAGATTTTCTCAATGAGTCTGAAGTGCTGTCCAAACATTCCTTCTAGTCTACTAATCTTTATATATTTATTATTTTACAACTAAAATAGACTTTTATTAACAACCTGGAGTGGGAGTTTGTGAAGATAAATACTTCTTTTCAGTTCATAATAAAATAAAGTGGAACCAGTTGTCTCAGAGATTTGGTAATGGGATATGAAGACTTTCATCTATAAATCACTGGTTTGGATCTAGTGCTAGTCAGTATAGGCATGCAGCAATTCTCCAAAAAGGCCATATTTTGGAGTATAAGGTACCCACCCTACACACATTCAGATCATATATAATTTGAAAGCTTATTTTATGTACATTTAGATGAGATCTAATGTGGAGCTGTTAAGTCATGCTTTACGCCTGTATTGCTGTGAAACAATAATATCCAAAACTAGAGAGCATCGTTTTTTGCACAGTTCCAGAAACACTGCAACATGACTATGACTACAGATTTACTGTTTGTTAATTTCAATACCTTAATTTTTGCATGGGCAAGGGTTTTTTTCTTCAGAAATGATTAGGCTGTTTAGCATGTGGCAAAAATGGCAAATATCAACATTTTGCAATATACTTACATGAAATGTTTTCACATCACATATTTTTAATTGTCAAAAGTACCTTGCAAGTGAGTTTTTAACATTTTCAATTAATATTTGCTGACCAGATCAGTCTCACACTGAAGATTGTGCACCAGAAGCAATAGCTTGTGTGCCCATAGTTTGTACTGCATAGTGAGTAGAAATGACTGAACCTCTTCTACATACAATGTCTCATCTCGTCTGTCTGGTAGAAGTTTTTAATTTGTAATTGCCTGTTCATGTAGTACAGCCTTTGAAATATTCTGAAAACTAGCTTTTTAATTCAGTGATGCTTATGCACAGGTATTAGTGTTATAGATGACAATACACAGCTTCATATTGGGCTTCAATCAAAGTGCTCGCTAAACAAAAATGGCAATTTTGATACTACCATATAGATCTAATTTAGCACAAGTCTGCATACTTGTATAAAATGAAAAATAGTGGTAGTCATGGTGGTAATGCTAACAATATACTTTGGGAATTTTACCTCTACATTTTTACCCTGTGATGTTTTATTGCATGCATTGAGAAATTGTGGGGAGATGCCAGATTGTTAGACCTTCTTGTCGATTCTGGTGTGCATGCAGTTTGCACTGCAGATCAAATGCTTGCGGGTAGAGCACAGTTGAATCGCATATGGCTTGACTTTAGCATTTGAGGCTCTGAGTGCTCTGAAACGTTATTCATTTGCTAAATGGTGTGAGCAGCGAGGAGATACTCATGTAGTTCCAGCATTAATCCGCAAATGTTGGCTGACTCTCAAAAGGTGTTTGAGTCTGAAGACACTGAGTCCCTATAGCATGTCATTAAAGAGCATGATGATGCTGTCACTCAGCATATGCCACCACTACTGGAGGAATATCAATCATGGGGGCATGTCCAGACTCCTACATTCAAGTTCTGGGATCATTTTTTCCAGGTTATACAGATACTACTTCTAAATGCATCTGCTGAGCGAGAGGATGATTAGAAATTTCACCTACACACAGCATGCCATGCTTCCATAAGTCTTTACTGCAAACAGGCCCAACTATGCCAGGTGGATACCAATCTACAGTCTTGATATGTTAAATCTCCCTAAAGAAATACACAGTGCCTTTGAATCTGGGGAATTTGCTGTGCATCTTGGAAATGGGAGTGACTTGGGAAAAGAATCAAAGGGCAGAAGTGGGATTGTAGGACTGACAAGAAAGAAACCTTATTAGCTGGACCCTCACAAGACATATTCTGAGTGAATATGCAAAGCTAGGAGCAAAAGAAGGGGCCTAACAAGAAGTAGAGGAGAGGGATACCGTACTGAAGAGCAATGAAGAGCACATTATGGCTCTTACCAACTATGTCATCAACAATATGACAAACTTGAATCACATCCAGAAATACCTATCAACGTATCTACTGGACTGCATTTAACATCAGATGTGCAAGAAAATAGCATATGTTGGTGAAAAACAAAGGGAGAGATTTGTGAGAGGTGCACTTGATTCTGATGAGATGCATATCTTCTTCAGCCCAGTCAAGAAATCTGATGTCAAAACATTTGCTGATATGGCCAAGAAGACCAAATTTAAGCTTGGTAAAGGAGGGACAATCACAGCAGCTTTCACTCCAGAAACTGTTTTCCGCAGAGCCCAGTCCTTAACAAGATACAGATGTTTCAATGGCAACTGTTCTTAGTTACTCAATAGGACCTGTGCCTGTCTCCTTCCATGCTGATGCAACAATGAGAAGGTGAACTAGGGCATCCATAGGTTCCAGGGCTGGCACACTCATGGAAAAAAATTAGCAGATGCTTAGCACCCACTGGCAGCCAGCTTCCCCCTCCCTTGCAGTACCTCCCATCTGTGGGCAGCCCCACCGATCAACTCCTCCCCCCCCCTCCCAGTGCCTCCTGCCCACTGTGATCAGCTGTTCTGCAGCATGCAGGAGATGCTGGGAGGGAGGGGGAGGAGCGGGAATGGGGCACGCTTGGGGGAGGGGGTGGAATTGGGCGGGAAGAGGTGAGTTGAGGAGGGGGGTTGGCAGAAGAGGTGGAGCAGGGGCGGGGCCTGGGGCAGAACATGGGCAGGAAGAGGCAGGGCAGGGGTGGAGGTATGGGGGAAGGGATGGAGTGGGCCGGAGCCTGGTGCTGAGCAGGGTTTGAGCACCCCCGGGCAAAGGAAAAAGCCAGCGCCTGTGAGCGCATCAACTGGAAGCTTAAACTGCAAGAATCCATGAGCTAAGAGAATGCACCAAAAAAACCACAGTGTAAATCAGTGATGCCATGGATGTCACACAAATGATGGTTAGAGACAAATTCCACACATTCGATGAATTGGCTGCTGAGTACCTGAGGCAGATCCTAAAAGGATTTGACAAAGTTCATTCTGTAATCAAAGTCTTTGCTAGATATGACAGCAATAACTCTGTGAAAACTGTAGAAAGACAGTGCTGGACAGGATCTAAGGTTGGATGAAAGAAATACCAGGTGATTGATGGACACCCTGTGTCTCCGTGGAAAAAGTTTCTAAACGTGGCATCCAACAAGCAGTCACTTGTAAAATTCTTCTGTGGATATATGGTTCAAAATGCACCTGAGAATGTAGGAGTACACCCAACACAAACACTCCTTCTTGCTAGAGGCTTTTCCAGTTGTGAAGTAGAAAATCCATCACCAGTAGAGGTGTTGAAGAAGCCCAAGACTTATACAGTACTCAAGGAGAAATAGACACAAGGATGCTTCTGCAGGCTATCTGTGCCAATATGGCTGAAAGTGAAGCTAAGGGCCTGATTCAAAGTGTGTTGATGTCAATGGAAAAGCTTCCATTAACTTCAATGGGCTTTAGATCAGGGCTGAAAGGAAGAAATGGAAAAACTTAGGGGACAAAAGAGAGAAATGTATGGATGGTGTTTAAATATATTCATTGTTTCTCCCTTTAGTTCAGTTGTTCGCTCTCTAATGTATTATATTATATTTTTCTTATGATTCTCTCCCCCCTTTTTAATGTACTGCTGGAAATTTTTCAGCTTTTCAGTACAGGAGAATAAAAATACCACATGGCTGATAACCTTTCTGCAAGGCCTTTGTGAGAGAAATTGTTACAGTCAAAAAGATGCATCACCCAAGGCTGCCTGTGTAAGGTACTGTGAGATGCAGAATGCACTACAATAAACAGGAAAATACATCTTGCATTTCTCTGGTCACTCTTTGCCCCACATTTATCTACACTGTGAAATGTTGGTAATGTACCCAAAAATCATCTCAGGTGTATATAGATAAGAGCCCTGTGCAGGACTAACCACAGTGGGGTCTGGACAGCCAAATTCACAGAATGATATAGCAAGGATGAAAACTTGGCTGGGTTAACAGCGGCGCCTGCTTTCAATGCCGGCATATCTGCCTCTGAAAAACATGTGAACAAGCACTATGAGGGTATAATAGTAGACAGGCAACTAGAAGGGATGGAAGAAAGATTCAGCAAGGAAACAAGGAGAACCCTATTGCTACAAATGTAGCAGTCCCACAGTAATCAACCCAATCCTTCTACAGTAAAAGCTGGCTCTTCATCACATTTCCTGCCCTTGAATGAGTTTGTACGTGACAGCAGCCCTGCTGCACTCAGATATCACTTGCTACAAGAATAGCCCGTAGCTTCCATGAACATGAAGACAGAATTTAGAGTATCCATGAGGTTGCTCTCTATTGCATTGGAGCTGAGCAGGTCCACCAGATTGGGAGGAGGATTATAGGCACCTTTGCACCCCTTCAGTTCCTGCATAATGTGCAGCTTGGGCAGACATAAAAACATAATAGCTGCCATACTGGATCAGACTAAGGTCCATCTTGCCCAGTATCCTGTCTCCAACAGTGGCCCATACCAAAGCTTCAGGGGGAGTGTGCAGAACAGGGCAATTATGGAGTGATCCAGCCCTGTCTTCCACTTCTGGCATTCAGAGATTTAGGGTTGCGCCGAGAAGTGCCGTAACAAGGGCAAGGAAATGAGGCTCTTGACTCGGGGGCGCAAAGCGGAGGGGCACAGCTCTATCGCGATCGGCGGCACTTCGGCTGCAGCTCTACCGCCGCTGCTTCTTCAGCAGCAATTCGGCGGTGCGTCCCTGAGTCCCTCTTGGAAAAAAGGACCTGCCGCCAAATTGCCACCAAAGAATGAATGAAGTGGCGGCAGCAATTTGGCAGCAGGTCCTTCCCTCCGACAGGGACTCAGGGACCCTCCACCGAATTGCCGCTAAAGAGCCTGGAGCCGGCCCTTGCCTCGGGCACAAAAATTCCTTGTTACGGCTCTGGCACCGAGCATAGGGTTGCATCCCTGACCATCTTGGCTAATAGCCATTGATAGATCTTTCCTCCGTGAACTTATCCAGTTATTTTTTTGAACCCATTATACTTTTGGCCATCACAATATCCCATGGCAATGAGTTCTACAGATTAGTTGTGTTTTTTGTGAAAAACTACTACTTCTTGTTTGAATTTAACCTGCTGCCTATTCATTTCACCAGGTGACCTCTGGCTTTTGTGTTGTGTGAAAACATAACACGTCTCTATTCACTTTTTCCACACCATTCATGACTTTAGACTTCTATCACATCCCCCTTTAGTTGTCTCTTTTTTAAGCCGAGCAGACCTAATCTTTTTAGTCTCTCCTCATATGGAAGTCCTTCTCTGAACCTTTTCCAGTTATCCTATATCCTTTGCGAGGTGGGACGACCACAACTGGACACAGTATTCAAGGTATGGGTGTATCATGGATTTATATAATGGCATTATAATACGTTTTGTCTTATTTTGTGACCCTTTCCTAATAGTTCCTAACATTTTGTGTCTTGTTGATTGCTGCTGTACACTGAACAGAAGTTTTCAGAGAACTATCCATGTGACTCCAAGATCTCTTTTTTTGTGTGTAACAGCTAATTTAGACCCCATCATGGTATATGTATAGTTGGGATTATATTTTCCAATGTGCATTACTTTGCACTTGAATTTCAACTTTGAATTTCATCTGCCATTTTGTTGCCTAGTCATCCAGTTTTGTGAGATCCCTCTGTAACGCCTTGCAGTCAGCTTTTTGGACTTAATTATCTTGAAAAATTTTGTATTGCCTGCAAATTTTGCCACTTCACTGGTCACCCTCTTTTCCAGATCATTAAGGAATATGTTGAACAGCACAGGTCCCAGTACAGATCCTTGCAGTCCCACCACTGTTCACCTCTCTCCATTCCAACCCTGTGTTTCCGATCTGATTATTGGCTCCAGTTTCGAGAGATGAAAGGCTATTATATTAACTCACTGCTCTACCTTGTCATCCCCCAAACCAACTATTACTATCAATGTCCAGAGACTGTATGAGCTGCACAATAAATTATTTGGTGCATGTCTACTTTGCTAGATAGAGTGAGCTAAATCCTGGTCCTGCTCTGAAGCATATACAAGTTTTGTCTTACTTCATCAGGATCAGCATTTGTTTTCAGTGGGTATATACTGTGTGTTAAAATTTCTTTTCCAGCTTTAAGGACAATCAGATTTTTTAAAATAATAAACAGACTACTCAAGGGACGCAGGAACCATTGTCACTGCCGAGTCAAATTTTGTAATAGCCTCTTGTGTTGTTACTACAGACTCATCAGTATACCTTCTTTTTTTCTGTTTTCTTTTTCATTTTCCTGCTGTCTCTGAGTTTCACTTTCATTTCACGTTTCTCTCAGACACTTCAGTTTCATTTCTGTTTCTCTATGCTTGTGCCTTCCCATTTTGTTCCTGTTCTCTCTCCCTGAGCCACTGGAATATTTTCATGTTCCCCTTCTTACACTGACTTTCAATCTCCTTTATACTGTTTCATTTTCTTATTCTCTTCCTTTCCCTCTTTCTCAAATTTGGTTTTTTTCCTCTCTCTGTTTTTCCATTTCCGTGGTTTGTCTGCTTTTCCCTAAGTGCTACATTTTAAAACAGAACACAACAACAAACAATTTGGAATACTCCTGGATTAAGAGAGGCTGGGGTAATCAGTGGAATGTAAGCGTGTTTAAAGTTAAGCACGTTTGAGTTCTGTCCTGAATAGGGATGGATTTAAACACATGCTTAAGTGCTTTCCTAAATCAGGGACGATGGGTATGTCTAAACAGCATATAGCAGTGAGCTGCCTGGCCCAGGTTGACAGACTTAGACTAGCAGGGCTTACACTAGCACTCTAAAAGTAGTTTGGAAGCTTGGGTTGGATCTCAGGCTCTGAAGCCCATCCCTCTCCCTACGCTTCATGCTCAAGCCACAGCTTCAAAGTGCCATCTACACATCTCTTTTTAGAGCGCTAGCGCAAGCCCCACTAGTTCAACTCTGTGAACCTGGACTGGAAGGCTCATTGCCACAGGCTGTGTAAACATACCCTAAATTACTCATTACCAGCCATCCAGTCCACCATGTACATATGCAGTTTATCATAGAGTAGTCGATTTAGGAATAGGTCAGTTTGGGGTGAATCTTCTCTTCTCTCTCTCTCTCTCTCTCTCTCTCTCACACACACACACGTGTTTTACTACTTTTCCTATCAAATTGTTATGTATTTGGAATTGTCATGTCAGGTTCGTATTGTATCTAATTAATTACTGAAGTACCAAAGATTTATTTCTGTACTATACTATACCTATTTCTACTAGTTATATACATGTGGGCCTGCAGTTTTCACTCAGGCAAAACACCCACTGACATTATTAGGCTGTGAGTTCAGGCCCTGTTTTTGCATTATTATTCCTAATTTGGCACATCATGCTATTCTCTGTAATTTTTTTTTTTAAACATCACACTGAATATATGAGACCCAAAAATGTAAACACTACATTGTATATAAATGATCACATCAGCCTAAATTTTCAAGTGATCTAATAAAATTCCAGAACAATGATTTCACAATGACAACATAAGGAAATTACCATAGTGTTATGGTACCTGGATTGACTAAAGAATATATTTGTTGCGCCCAATCTCTGGATCTGGCCAAGCTCTTATCAATGTAGGACCTAAGAGGGAAAAGGATAAAGCACCTGTTGCATCTTTAAACCGTGCTCAACTCCCAGATCCTGGAACCAGTCAAAGAGCTGTTCTACCACCAAGAGATCATACCGCAGTGCACTGTTCATTTCCGCTTCTCTGCTACATCCCTTATATCAGGAGCAGCAGCAAGGATGGCTGACATAGGGCTGCTGATACCAGCTCTGCCACTGGAATATTCCCCTATGTAATGGGAACTCTTCACCTGGCCACCTGGGTTAGCATTAAGTCCACTTTTCACAACTGGAATGGGCCAAAGTTGCCAGGATGTATCCTTGACTATACAGAATACAAAAGTTTCTTTTTTATAAAGAACTTGCGGAGTAAATATAATAGAGAGATACTTTAGCTTATAATTAACACTCAGCTCTGAACCAATATTCTGTGGCATGTCTGAATGATGTTTATAAAATCACTGTAACTTGCATGACATTTACTTAGGTGTTTAATAAATAGGTTCTTTCATTATTGCAGGATTAGTTTCTGCAAGGATAAATAAGGCTTTTTACTATTAGCATTCTATACTTTGTAATTATAAGCAGTTTGAGGGTGCTGTTTTGCAGCCTTCCCATTAAAATATATTTTATTTTTCATTATGTTGTTTTGCAAATCAAGGATTTAATTTTGTTCTCAGTTTTACCACCAGTATGTGAAAACAGAAACAGAAGCCATTATGTGTTTTAGACCAGGGTTTCTCAACCCAGAGGTCGAGACTCAAAATTGGGTTGCCAGAACGTTTCAAATGTTTCATGGCAGCTCCTGTCCCTGCTCCAGGCACTGCAACAGCTGGGGTCCCAACCAGCTCCACTCTGGTTTGGCCCAGCCAAATTTGAGTGAGTGGCACTGCAACTCCATGAGCCAGATCACAACTTCACCCGCACAAATTTGGTCTAATCAGGAGTGTGGGGACAAACCTGAGTAGCGCTGCAACCCTGGAGGTTGCAATGCCCGGACTGGAGAGCAAAGCCCAGCCAGCCCCACAGCACAGGAATTGCCCAGGTGGGACCCAATCCCCCCAAAGGGCAGGATCTGACTGAAAGCACCCAGGGCAGGGCCAGGGAGGCAGCAGGGAGGGAACACCTCCTCCACCCCTGACAGCAAGCCACACATCCTGTCTGAGTTGGGGGGGGGTCACGATCAAAAAATCAGAGTGGGGGGAAGCACATAACCCCTCATGTCTCCCCATGTGTTGCCTCTGGTACAGGGCACAAATAATGCTTGCTTGCCCCAGGTGCTAAAATGTCTAGTTACGGCTCTGCCACAGGGCCTCCACCCCCAGAATATTTACTGGGTCGTGACAGTCCATAAACATTTACAAATAGGTTCAGAGCCAAAAAAAGGTTGAGAACTACTGTTTTAGACAACTCAAAGTACTGCCTGATCTTACATAAAAACACAATTATAATATTTGGGAATAACAGATGGGAATAATACAATGGCCTTATTTTAGTCTGATTTTCCTTGTTTATTTAAAGCATATTCTTCAGGTTTTTTACCCCGTAAAATCTAAAATAATTTGCCATTAGAACTCAGCCCCACATGACATTACGGCCAAGACCTGAGTAAGATTTTTTAAAAAGGATTAGGCATTTTTAATAAGTAATAGATTTAATTACCTTAACTAGAATACATTTGTAAAGGCTATAAACAACCATGCTTCTGAACCTAGCAATTTTCTGTTCTTTGAATGGATAGAAGTTCATACCCCAATCCTTTAAACTACTCCATGCAGATGAACTCCTGTGCCTAGTAGAGCCCCGCTAACTCAATGTGAAACTCCAGGTGGGCCCAAGAATCTTTTTGTGGAATAAGAGCTTCCACACATGGAGCTAATCAGGGATAGCTAATCAGGAATAATTTCATGTGTAGACAGGCCCTCTGAGAGATTAATGTTCCCCAGTTATTCAGCCCTATTACAGTTATTCAGCCTTATTCTAACTGCAGATAGAAGCTGTTTGTTTTTGCCCATTTCACCACTGAGGTGATTGGATTATATCCAATCATGATATAAGACCTGCACAAGAATACACAATTTGTATTTTGTGCCACAGAATAGTCATGTTGCTGACTGGGCATTATAATAATACTTTGCACTTCTACAGAGTATTTCAAACAAAGATATCATGGGGTTTTAAAACAAATGATTATGCTTCAATTAACTAATGCCTCTGAGCAGCAGGTGTGTATTGAAGAATCACAAAGCAGCTCTTCTGATTTCCTTAACAAATACTCAACTTTTATTTAAAAATGAAATGGTTTACAAGGCATGCTGATGATCAAACAGTAGTGTAACCAGCTTCCTAAAAGCTACTCTCCTCCACTGCTTTCAAGCTGTGCTGCTCAGTCTGCAGAATGAGTAATTAAATGCAGGTGCAGGCCAGGATATTAGCTATACCAATGCATCATCTCCTTGTCTATTTTCTGGTGCTTCTACCGTAGGAGTACCTGAGGCAATAACAGTTAGATTCACTGATGGACTAATGTGTTACAACCCTCAGAGTGGCAGTGCCTAACTTTTAGGTACCTTACCATGCAATGGAAACCATATCCCTGAGTCAGGTGCTTTGTCTTTCTAAACAATGCTTAGGGAGAGTTGGGTATTTAAAAATGGGATCCACAAAAGCCAGCAAGCTGAGGTGGGAGCCACATAAGCTAGTCAGTAGGAAATGCTGAGAAGAAGGATGTGACCTAAGACTCCCACCCCTCTTAGGGAGCCTATCTCTGCTTGGGATTCTCAGCCATGACCCCTCTCTAGGAGTTAAGGCCCAGCTCCTCAACAGTATTTCAGCTCCTAACTCCCTTTGAAATCAATGTGCTTAATATACTCTTGTTGGATCTGGGCCTAGGTGCCTAAATTGTTCTTGGAAGTCACGTTTGAGGGAGAAAGGCAGGGCTTAGGCCTCCCTTATAGACCTTAGCCCAGGGGTTAGGGTACTCACTCACCTGGGATGCGGGAGAGGCCAGTTCAGTTTCCCCCTCTGCCTGCTGAGAAGGGATTTGAAGGTAGGTCTCCCACCCGCACGCAGGTGAGTGCCCCCCACCCCCCGAGAGCCGTTCTCACACTCCCATGGCCCAAAGCATATCCAGCCGCGGTGCTGAAATGTGATAGCGGATTGTTACTATCCCCATTTACAGATGGGTGGCATGAAGCAGAGCAGTTCAGCCTGCACATGAAAAACCACGGACGCAGCCCGGCATTGAGGCCAGGAGCGCTGTTCCCCAGTGACAGGCTCCTGAGGCTGCTCTCCCCAGGCAGCCTGGGGTTATTGCATACCAGGAACAGGCTTCCTGGGCTGGCTACGGCCGGGGTTTCATGCCCCCCTGGTCTGTA
The DNA here is from genome assembly GCF_020497125.1 of Mauremys mutica. Lineage (NCBI taxonomy): Eukaryota > Metazoa > Chordata > Testudines > Geoemydidae > Mauremys > Mauremys mutica. The sequence goes on along the minus strand of NC_059073.1, from coordinate 124,788,980 downwards.
ACACACCCCTGCGTGCAGCAGGGACGGGGCTGGAGCAGCGGCGAGACCCGCCTTCCCCACCCCCTGGCTGCAGCGAGACCCTTCCCCGGGCTCTTTCAACTGAAACACGGGGCCTGTTTAGGACCCGGCGGAATCCGGGCGGGGGAGGTCGTAGAAAGGAGCGGACTGACGTAAGCGGCAGGCCACCAAGCTGCCCGCTGATAGGCGGATACCGGGCGTTCCGCTCTTCGCCCCGCCCCGCCCGCCCCCAGCCCGTGCTCAGTCCGCGCCGGCGAGTGGCGGAGAGACCAGCGCCCGGGCCTCGCACCGCGCACGCACTGAGGCGGGGGCGCGCCGGGAACCGACACGTTCCGCCCCGCAGCCGCCGGCGGCAGAACCGCCCCCCCGCGCCGCGCGCCCAGGGCAGCAGCAGCAGCAGCATGAGCGGCTCCTCCGGGCGCGGCAGCCGCTGAGCCTCGCCCGCCGCCGCCGGGGCCTCTCGGATGCTCGAGGCCCCTCCGGGCTGAGGATGCTGAAGATGAAGCTGCCGCTGAAACAGACGAGCCACCGGGCGGAGGAGGCGGCGGGGATGGGGCTGAAGGAGCCCGGCAGCCGGGACTGTCACCTCCAGCTGCAGCAGGTGCCCCGGCCGCCTCTCCGAGGCGGGGCGTCGGCGGGGTGCGGGCGGGAGCGGCCCAGCCAGCTGCCTGGCTTGGGCCCGGGACCTGGGCCGCCGCCGCCGCCGCCGGCTGCTGCCGCGGGCGTGGCGGCCTCCCGCACGGACAAGGAGACGGTGTACGAGTGGTTCGGCCTAGTGCTGGGCTCGGCGCAGCGGCTGGAGTTCATGGTGGGGCTGCTGGACTTGTGCAACCCGCTGGAGCTGCGCTTCCTGGGCTCCTGCCTGGAGGACCTGGCCCGCAAGGACTACCACTGCCTGCGCGACGCCGAGGCCAAGGCCAACGGGCTCAGCGACCCCGGGCAGCTGGGAGACTTCCGAGACCCGGCCGTGCGCTCCAAGCTCATCGTCTACCTGGCGCTGCTGGGCTCCGAGAACCGAGAGGCCGCTGCCCGCCTCCACTGCCTGCTGCCCCAGGTGGACTCCGTCCTGAAGAGCTGCGGGGCTCGCGTGCGGGAGGAGGACGGGCCCGAGGAGGACATGGAAGGGCCTGGAGAAAACGGCCAGGCCCTCCCTGTTGAGAGCCTGGGCATCGGGGCGCAGGAGGAGCTACTGTTGCTGTTCACCATGGCCTCTCTGCACCCCGCCTTTTCCTTCCACCAGCGGGTCACCCTGAGGGAGCACCTGGAGCGGCTGCGGAGGGCCCTTTTTGAGGACCAGGAGGAGGATGCCTTCGGCCCTGCAGCTCAGGTACCAAAACTCCCACCCTAGTTTCCAGACAGCGTCCTATTCCCCCCTTCCTATGTGCTGTCTTGGGCTCTTCTCTCCCTTCTGCCATCATCCCAGATGGTGAAGTTGCATCTTCTCCCATCCTAATCTCCATGCTGCTATGTGGGAGGCCCTCACTCTCCCCATCTTCTGGTTGCTGCTGTAGGAATTTCCCCTTGTGACCTAATAATGTCCGAAGGTGGTTCTGGGAGGAAAGGGGATTCTCCCTGGTAGCTGCTGTATTCAGAGCTGACTGCAGCATATACTAACTAGTAGGGGGCAAAACAGCACTAGTGCAGTCCAATGAGCTCTTTATACACCCAGCCTGGAGCATTAAAGTCTCCACCATGAATTATACTTATGATCCACATAAGCTGTGGCTAATAATATCTAAACCTTTGGCCTGGTTTTGAAAAGGCTACTGCTAGAGGAGATTGCGGATAGTCTCTAGTGATACGTCCAGTATGTTGTAGAAACTGAATGTCCAAATGCCAACGTGAATGTTGGCAAGAGATCTGACTTTTTAGTGGGACAGCGGGTTCTGTGTCAGACACTTGAATTTGCAGGGATCAGGGGTATAAAACCATGTCTATGTTGGAGACTATGCAGGTGTAGCTATGCTGGGACAATACCATAGTGTAGCTGCACCCTGTGCCCATGGTGAGGGTTTTGCTGTCAGTGTAGGAACACAATTTTTCCAAACAAAATTGTCTACATTGACAGAAGTAGTTTTGCCTTGACATAGCTGCATCTATCCTATGGGTTATGTTGGCATGGCTATGTCATTTGGGGTTGTGGCTTTTTCACACTCCTGACTGAGATAATTATGTCAACCTAACTTGTAGACCAAGCCGAAGACTGGCCTCTGGACATCAACATTGTGTAAGTTATGTTAGGCATGGATAGTGATCATTTTACTATGTGAGCAAATGAAAATGTCAAAACTAGAACATGTGTTCGAAGTGGATAGCTTAGCTTCCTAGATGGGACACTTGTTGCTGCATTGATGGTTATTTCTGGTAATAAAGCCTTTCATTTAATGGTACAAGTCATCTTTTCATAAGAACCAGCTATTGTGAAACTCAGAATTTCACTAGGTAGCCTTAATTTATGCTCTGTGTTCTTGAATATTTTTAAAAATGTTTGTTACAATTTCCCCTTATTTATCTGACAGTGCCATCTTTTTATGGGTCTACAGCTTTTGGTCTCCAGATGGCTCCTGGCTTAAGAGGAACAAAGGGTGTGGGGAGCATTTCTTTGCAACATGTTCCATGTATAGAAATGATCTTATGTTAGTTTTTTCACTGTAGGAGTAATGAAGTGTTTCATGACTACCTATGACACCATCAGTATACAGCCACCTCTGGGATAAGAAGGCAGCAGTCAGGCAAAAAACTCTTTCATGGCATACTGAACAAAAGAGAATAAGCAGGACACCAAAGCCAACTAACTCTTATGCAATGTGTCTTGGGATATTTAAGGACCAGACGGGCATCAATTTTTAAGATTTCATACATCTTAAGTAAACACTCAACTCTGGCTTTAAATTATTCAGTTGGCAGGTCAGCAGCAGAGAGTGAATGTTCTGATGCTGAAATCTTAATGATGAATTCACGTAAGCCGTAAAATAAAGTAGGGAACACGAGGTTTGTCTTATTTTGACGAATTCATTTGCATCAAGTCTGCCTATAACAAAGACCTGCCAAGATTCACTTTGTGGGGGGAGAGGATTATGGTAAGTTAGCTGGCAACTCTTTCTGTTGGATGTGAGTGCTGGTAAGTAGGCATATATTTTTCCCAACTGAAATTAGAAGATAGTAAACAGTTATATAGACTAGGTGATGTGCCACAGATGGCACTAGAGGCTTAACCAGAGCATTAAGTTAGGATTCTTATTCACAAGGGCCCAAGTCCACAACAGTGCCTAGACACCTAAACACTAGACTAGGGTGCTCAAGTTTCAGTATTGGCTCCACATGTACAAAACTCCTGGCGAACCATGTAGGTGCTTATGTTTCTGCCTTTGGGCATTCATGCTGTGTGTGTCTTCTCTGCCCCCACCCCGAATGTCCAGATGCCTGTTTCCCAGCCTATGTCCCAGAGTGATTAACAAACCTGGCAAAGATAGGGGTGTTTGTTGGCCTGAGTGGTTTGTAGGACTTGATCTAGTAGGCATGCTTGAGGCTGCCTAGCAGATTGGGTCCCATTCAAAATGTGGCCACTGGAGAAGGTGATATTGGTGATGCCCACCTTTATAACTCTTAGTTCAATGGTTAGAGCACTCAGCTGAGATGTGGGAGACCCAGATTCAATTCCCCCCTCTGTTGCAGGGGGAGAGAGAGCATTTGAAGAGGGATCTCCCACCTCTGAGTGCTCTAACTGAGCTTTCGGATAGTTGAGGGTCCCTCAGTCTTCCTCGTGTTGAAGCCATTCCACAGTGGATAAAGAATGAACAATTGGAGCATGGGGACTGGACCCTGGGTCTCCCATCTCTGAGGTGGATACCCTAACCACTGATGTAGTCACTCTTGACGTGTGTGCTCTGTTTAATATTCAAGTACACCTCTCCCTCGATATAACGCTGTCCTTGGGAGCCAAAAAATCTTACCGCATTATAGGTGAAACCGTGTTATATTGAACTTGCTTTGATCCACTGGAGTGCACAGCCTTGCCCCCTCGTAGCACTGCTTTACTGCGTTATATCCAAATTCATGTTATATTGGGTAATGTTATATCAAGGTAGCGGTGTATTTATCCATAGTAGATCCTTTGTTGGGCCAGAGACAATTCATTGTATAGGGACCTGGGCACCTAACTTGGCTTTGTGGATCATTATGTTCCCATGATTCTCTTGGGGCCTTAGATGCTGTGATGCTCAGCATTGTAATGTTCAAGTCCCTTTGTGGAGTGTATCCATGGAGGCTATTCTGTATGACTGTTTAGCTTAAAAGCTATAGTTAAAAAGCCGCCACTTTGTTTGCATAGTCTATTCATATAAACCATACTACCTAGAATGCAGTGATAGCCAAATCAGCTTGGCTTATCCTACAGGTCACATTTTTTAGCCTACACGGCACTGAAGTTCTGCATCACCGTTCCCCAACAATTTTTATCATAAATACTACAGAGCACTTCCTGGGATTGGCTGTCTGGGAAAAGTGGGTGGATGGACCTTACCTAAAAATGCTGTCAGTTCCCAATCAAATAGCTTGCAATTAAACCAGGGGAAGCAGTGTGATTGGAGACACTGGTCTGCCATTGATTTGCTGTGTGGTGTTGAGAAAGTAACTTGACCTGTAGGTCCCAATTTACAAATGGGAGGTAAATACCCTTTGTATCTCACAGGGGAGTCATAGGTTTGTCTGTGCACTTCTTCTAGTAGGTGAGGTGCTAATTAGTGAAAACGTAAGGGAACATGTGCATGCTTGATTTTTATAAGCTCCAGGGGGTAGCATTTCCAGTAGTTTGTGCAGGGAGTTTCTAGAGTGTTAGTTCCTGCCAATTAGTTCCACTGCTGCAGCCATTCAGCTTGTCAGTTACACGTGGGAGCCCCAGTGGCGGCAGGTGTTTTACCTCTGATCCTTTGTCCTAGGGGTGGAAAGCTACATCCATGACCTGTCCAAAACTAATTAAACTAAAACTAGTTCCCCCATCACTACCAGGGCAGACATCTCGGTGGGGGGTGGGGGGGCTAGCAGTACCAGAGCGGGAAAGCGTAGACCTTTCAGTTGCCACACAGTGGGAGGACCCGCCAAGGGACAGGAACCTGCTGTCTGAGGAGGGGTGCTGGGAGGAGCCGGATCTTTACCACCCGGCTGCCCTACAGAGGCGATGCCTGTGGGGGAGGGTGGCCGCGTCTGAGGCAGGGAAGGACCTTCTACCTGTGGGGAAGGAGGTGACAGGGGGGAAATGCTTCCTTCTCCTGTGTGTGGAGGGGGCACCCTTTTGCCTCCCGCCCCGTGACTCTGTGGAGGAGGCTCGCGCTGCCCTGTCGCCGGGGGAGGGGCGGGGGCGCAGAGTAAATCGGTGACTAACGGTCATTGTGGCTTCCCGCCCCGATTCAAAATGGCGGCCGCGGAACCGACGCTCCCTGTCACGTGACTTCGGGCCTGCCCTGGGGGCGGAGTCTCCATTCATTACATAACGAGCGAGATGGGTCTGGCTAATTCTGATGGGGCCCGGCCTCTCGCGCGCTTGCCGTTTGCGCCCTGCGGGGATGTGGGAGGGAGCAGTGAGAACGTTGCGGCAGAGGGAGCCGGCCTTTGGGATTGGGGCACGCGGCCAGCCAATGGGAGGGCGCAGTGTCGGCGCGTGCGGGTCGGTTTTTCGGGGTGATGAGAGCGGCCGTGAGTCGCGGACAAGCTCTAAGGGGAGTTCGCGGGCTTAAAGCCGAGAACCTGCACCGCCCCCTCCGGGGACTGCGTCGTAGACGAGCCGGGCGGGCGGGCAGGCAGAGCTCCCAGCTCTGCGGTCCGTGGTCGCCGGGTCTCCCCTGAGTCCCGCGTGTCACCATCGTGCCCCGGTGGCGTGCAGGGGAGCAGCCGTGCAGCAGGGACTGCGTCTAAAGCTCTGGTCCCGCCCGGAGGCGGGGAGTCTCCAGCTATCGGGCGTACAGCAAGTGCAACGGGGTCTGTTCCCTTTGTCTCCCAAGCGCCTCGTCCCACCCGCTGTAAGTTGTCTCCCTCGATCATCTCCGTGTGTGCAGAGCCCTGTGAGTGTAGCAGGCTGCAGGAGAGCCTCTCCTAACCTGAGTCTTGCTCACTGGTATCTAAATCACCAACGATATCTAAGCATAGAAATACAGACAGCCCCCAAGGACTAAAATAGCAATCATTCAGTGTCCCAAAAGGAATCAAATTCTCTTGTCCTAATAGATAAGAGGTTTTGAAATTAAACTTTGTATTTTGGGTTGGCAGAATTTAATTTTTATTTTTGTATAGTTTTGAGAGATAATGTCAGCACTTATTTGAAAGCATTTTTATATTGTTTTATATTTTCACAATTGCAGGAAATTATGGATGGTCAGACAATTATGTAATGACTGTAGACATTGACATTCAAACAGTTAAAGCTTTGTTACTATTAACACACAGATAGTATATTTTGACATGTGATACTGACAAAGTATATATCCTTGTCAAACATCAGTATTACTGAGGTTCTTGGTTTGAGAAGTACTTTTGACATAGAGTACAATGAAAGTACTTTGTTGCTCATTCTGTTCTTCTCTATGTAGGTTCTTGTACCTTCTTATACCTCACTTCTTACGTTTGTCAGTGAAGAAAGTGAGGGATAACTTTACACTGCAAAATTAGCCTATAGAAATCACTGCCATAGGTAAAACTGAGCTGAGTAGCTGAACAGAGTTTTAAAAAACTGGTATATTTAGAAAATATATTCATCATTATCCCTGTAAGCCTATTTTATTAGAAGCTAAAAGTTAAAATTATTAAAACCTCCTATATGTTAATCTTGTAATATCAGTCTTACTGGCAAACAATAGGACAAATGGTAGTGAGAACTTATCATATATGTACTGTATCAACCAGTTTTCTAGAACAAGATGGATAGATCAGTCATCACATTTCTTAACTTCCATTTATAGCTTGAGATGAGACTAGCTCATCAACTTTCTCTTCCTTGACTTCTCAGGTTTTGAATAAATTAGTATAAGTGAAGGCAGTTCAGTCAAACACTTTTTTAATAAAAAATATTTCTCTTATAATGCTTTTTGTCAGTGATCTCAAAGTGCTTCAGTCTTCAGTGTACAGTAACTCCTCATTTAATGTTGTCCCGATTAACGTTGTTTCAATGTTGTGTCCCTGCTCAATTAGGGAACATGCTCGTTTAAAGTTGTGCAATGCTCCCTTATAACGTCGTTTGGCTGACTGCTTGTAAGATTCTGTGGAAGAGCAGCAACTTTACAAGGAAGCATTGCACAAGTTCCGCTTCTCCACCTCCTCCCCCTCCTTCCCAGCTTTTCCCCCACTGCCAAACAGCTGTTCAGTGGTGCTTAGGATTTTCTGATGCATGGCTTCTCCGCTCCTCCCCCTCCTTTCCAGCACTTTGTGCTTAGGACTTTCTGGGAGGGAAGGGCAGGAGCAGGGAAGGGCTGTGTCTCCGCTCTTCCTCCCCCTCCCTCCCACATCAGCTGTTTGGGATGTGGTGTGCTGGAGAGGAGGGGGAGGGGGAGTGGGAAGAGGTGGCCCCGGGGGAACAGGAAGAGGAGGGCCTGGAGCATTCCCGGCAAAGTCCGAGCCTGTTCTTCTCCAGGGAAGCTGCTGCTGTTGCAAAGGTGCTTCCTAGCATCCTTGCCTGCAGTGGTGTGATGCCTGTGTGGGGTAAGCCGGGGCACTTCCCAGCCACAGTACAGTACTGTACATAATGCCTTTTGTCTGCCCCAAAAAATTTCCTTAGAACCTAACCCCCCGCATTTACATTAAATCGTATGGGGAAAATTGGATTCGTTTAACATTGTTTCACTTTAAGTTTTTTAAAGAAAAAATTAAACCTACAGCAGACTATTGACAAAAGAATGTATATGTAAGTTTCATTAAAAGAGTAGTTCACTAAATATAAATGCATGTAATGTGGGCCAACCTGTAACACTGCAGGCATAAACATACAAGATGGGAACAGTAGTAATTTCATAGTTAAGGTTATAATCAGCTTTTATTAAGCTAAATTTCGATCCCTTTTCCTGCTATTGCCTCAGAAAACCTGTTTAAAACTCTTCCATTTTGGTCTCCTTCCAAGTGACACCTTACAAAGTTGAGGTTTTCATTTTGTTGGCATATTGTATTTTAAAAACTTTGTCTGAAAACTTGTTCTTGTTGAGAGCAGCCTCTTATAAAGCTAGTAAGCATGGGGGTTACATTTGGAATTGCTTGCAATGCATTTGCTGTCTGAGGATTCAAGCTCAATATTGTCAGCCTTATGGCATTTTAATTCCACAGGCCTAGTCTGTGGACTTGAAAGTCTGGAAAAGAACCAGTCAATCTGAATTTGCTCTGATTTTGATTCTTGGTAGTTCATGCCTGTAGCTATAACAGGGATACAATTATTTTTTTGTAAATATCCAAATTTCTTGGTCAAGGTATAGTCAAAGTCCAGACTCTAGAGGAAAAGGGGATCGGGGGGATAAGTAAATACAAAGATTTTGAGGTCCTTTTCAAACTTGAGGATAAATAAACTCAAAGGCTGGATTTATGGTTGAAGCATGGAGCGGGACTTGAGAAATCTGAGTTCAGGCCAGGCTCTGCAACAGGTTCTGTGACATGGGGAAGTCATTTAATCTCTGCCATGGTTCCCTACCTGCAAAAGGGAAATAATACTTCCTTTTTCTTGCCTGTTTAGACTGTAAGCTCTTTGGGGCAAGGACTGTATTTTATGTATACAGCATTTAATACAACACGTTGGTTGGGTTTTCAAGGTGCTGTAATTCATAGTCAAAAATGAATGTTTTCTTCAGCTACTAAGAATTACCTGATACGCATTCATTCAAGAAACTGCAAATAATGGATTATTTCAATGTTTTAATTGCAAAAAATAGCTTGTCAAAAATTCAGTTAGTATTGTGTGGAATCTCAACTCTATGTATTAATGCCCATAATCTATCCAATAAAATCTTACATTCATCTATTTTTACACTATAGACCACAAACTCCATACTTTACATACCATTCTACAAAAACGCCTGTTGCTATCACTATCATACATCAAATTGAGTAACAAAACATAGGGTTTATTTAATGGAACTTTCAACTAACCTTGGCTGTGAATTGGCCATTAAAATTAATTTTAGCAAATATTGAGCTATTCCTCTTCAGACAATGTTTTTTCAGGACCTAAAACAACCATTTCAGCACCTTGACGTGATATAATAGAAATAATTCTAACTAGCATATATTGTAAGCAAGGCTTAGTCTAGATTTTTGAATATTTAATCAGGATTGATTAATGACAGTACTAGAACTAAGATTGTTTAGTTAAATAGAACTTATTTAATATCCTAGTACTCTGATAGGTGCTATGATTAGCTGGCTTAAGGAACCACTTTCAGAAAATTCCTGTAAATCAACTTGTAAACAAATAAATGAATGGTTTCTATTTACAGATTATTTTGCTTAACAAGTTATGGCAAAACACAACACCATTTCTGTGGCTAATCTTCAGTGATTTATAAAAAAGCAAGATGCTGGTGCTTAATTGTCTTAGAATCTAAGGGAGTTTTTTGTTTTGAGAGAGTAAAAAACTACCCAGTTGCCACCATGCTGCACATACAGTTGATGTATACTGCCAGACACACCTACTTAGGTTCTTATCACTTGTATATCTTCTGAAGCAGGTTTAAATTGGAAGACTAGAAAGGTCAGTGTGCTACTGACACTCTTATTTCTTTAAATGTTTTTGTGTAGTCTATTGACTTTACATTTCAGGCAAACTAGTATATATTTTTGCCTAATATAGTTTCTTACATACTGGAGTGCAAAAACACCATGGCTCTTTCATGGTGACCCTGACCCATGTGCTTCTGGAAAAGAGCGCTGCTTCTGGATAATAGTCCTCAGGCTCTATGAAGGAGCTAATGGTCTCTCGGGGAGGGAGGGAGATAGGTCAGTACCAAACTGAATGTGGTACCTGTTGGGAAACAGACTGTACATCTTAGTAAATCGCTTTATGTAGAGTAGTGTTGAGCGTATGGTGATTAAAAAAAACAAACAAAAAAAAAAACCCAAGTAGACAGTAAAGAAGGTGAGTAGTCTGGCTTGAGTTGCTCTGTTTCAACAAGGGGTAAGAAATGAAAATGGAATACAGAGAGGTTGGGTAAGTGACTAATGTAGATAGGCTACATTGTTCTCATTAGTCTTTCCCCTCCACAAAACTTGTACTACTTCCAAAACACTAGTAAGCTAATATGAGTACTTGTGTTTAAAAAAGGTCTTGTAGACAGTATGGGGCTCCACTGATGGACAGCAGAAAAGGTTTCATAGAGCAGTGGTAGACTGGCCATATCTCAAACCCTTGCAGCTATGGAGTTCCCAGAATTAAACCATTGTCAGATACACTAAGGCCTTGTCTACACTACTGCAGTAAGTAGACCTACGTCACGCTATTCCAGCTATGTGAATAATATAGCTGGAGTCAACATAGCTTAGGTCGACTTACTGCAGTGTCTACATCACACTGTGTCAACGGGAAATGCTCTCCAGTTGACTTACCTCAATCTTCTTGTTCCGGTGGAGTACTGGAATCGACCAGAGAGCACACTCTGCAGTAGATTTAGCAGGTCTTCACTATACCCGCTAAATTGACACACACACACCCCCGCATCGATCACAGCAGCATTGATCCCTGGTAAGTGTAGACATGGCCTCAGTTTCTTTCGTACTGGCTCAGATAGAGACCAGGTGTTTTCAATGAGGACATGAGTATTTCCTCTCCCTTTAGGGTCTGGTTTTCCTGTCGTATGCCCCTAGTTGTATACAGGGTCTTAAGTCCTTTTTATGCTGTCAGCAGAGACTGGAGCTTGTAAAGGATAAGCTAAGAGCTGTGGTGGTGACCACCTATGAGTTCCCTATCTCCTGTGTTACCTTTCCCCGATCTTTAACTCCCATCCTCTTTCTTATGCTGCAGTGAATTGTGGAGCTGAAAGCTTGTTTTAAAAAATTTCTCATCTCTTTTTCTATTCAAGAGTTGTTAAAGCATTAAAAATCAAAACAATACAAGCTAATTCTTCAAATAGCTGTATTTTAAGAAAAAGAGAGGAAACTGTCAGACTTAGGTTTTAAGTATGCCTCAGGTTAGACTGTATTAAGGGAGTATGTTGTAGTATATTTTGTCACAAATTTTAATATGTGAATATCTTGGGTCTGACATGTAAGCAGAAAGCCAGTTCCTACTCTTGTTTGTTTGTTTAGGTCAATTTTAGAAAATGCTGTTAAATGCAGAAAGTACAGCTTTCTAAAATGAAAGGTGATATAGCTTTTCACTAAAGCTCATGGTTGTAAAGTAATGGGAGACTATTTTATTATAGGAAACAACATATTAGACAGCTCTTCCAAAATGTTAATATAGAGTCATTCTGCTGCATGTGGTAGAGCTAACTTTTGTATCTACTTTTTGTATCTGACAAGGCATTTCGCTAGAGCTTAAACAGGGCCTAGTTAATAATTTTCTGGCAGCTGCATTGATCTTTTGAAAGTTGAGTCCAGGCCTTTGGTTGGATCACAAGAAGGCACTTTCACTGTCTGCCAAAACACATGCTAAAAATAGTCAGTTCAAATAGCTTGTTCAACTGCATCCATAGTTTTTGCCCTACCAATTTCACAGCTGTGAAATAAGCCCTTCCCTGCAAAATCTGATCTCCCCCTGGTTGCTGGGAGCCCCCCAGTGAGGTGGCTCCTACCTGCAAGTCCTAGTTGGGCTCAGGAGGGAGAGGATTTGTCCTTCCTCTGCAAAGCTGGTCTCGCTGTCAAGGGGAGATAAGACCCACCTCTTCCAGGGCTGGAGCTTCATGTATCTATTGGGTTTCCGGGAAATGGGGTGGGCGAAGCCCGCCCCATGCTAACGGAACCCCCCACCCCCCCCAGCCTAAGAAACACAGGGCCTCAGAAACCCACTAATTGCGGGGGACAACTAATAAAAGAACACGGACAGGAATGTGGTCAAAGGGTCATAAGAAGGGAGCCTGACGGGGACACCGAGCAGAGACCCCGGACAGCGCCCACTGCTCCTCGAAGGCGTCAAGGGAGCCAGCAGACGCTGCCCAGAGGAACTCTGCCCAGAGACGTGGGCGGGGCGTGCCCTCACGCAGGACCCGGTCGAGGTAGGCCCGAGCAGCGGGCGGCAAAGCGGCCTTCACCTCCTGTAGTACGAGCCGGGGAGTACAAGGTCTGGAGAGCCCCATCCGCCAAGCGAGCGTCAGGGGATCCAGCCAGTCTCCCCGGTCGTAGTCCAGGAGGTCTCCGACCCTGGTGGCTTCCACCAGGACCAACCTCTGGCGCACCGTGGGGGACTCCGCCACCTGCACACGGAGCTGGGGGTTGTGTAGCAGGGGCTCCGCGAGGAGGAGCTTCATGTAGCAATGGAGGTTCCTACAGCTGGAGGAGATTTGTGGATATGGGTTGGATATTCCCCTGCTCTTAGCTGTGAGTTCCTGCTGGGATGGGGAGGGATAGGACATGGCAGCTGAGGGGTGGGTGGGTGGGAGGAGATCAGACCCACTTCTAGGTACTTTTTGGGTTGGGACCCCCAGAGTTACAACACTGTGAAATTTCAGGTGTAATCAGCTGAAAATGTGAAATTGACTAATTAAAAAACCCTCTAGCTGTGAAATTGATCAAAATGTTTAGTGTCTGAGTCTGTCTCAAAATACTTCTATCTATCCAAAATATTTTTATTTCTAATTGTAGAAAAATTGCAAATAATAAAGCTGTTAAAATGCCAATTAGTTCAAATACTCATATTGTGATCAGAATTTATTTTAAATCTCAGCAGGCTGAAATGATGGGTATTTATCAGAGGAATGGGCTATGGATTTCAGCTGAATGATTAAGTATCTGTGCAAATCATTTTAATGTTCAGAAGACTCTCAGTTTTTTCCTATTAATAGGGAAGTCATAAGTTTGAAAACTGAGATGTTCCTCAAAGCCTAATGAAGCCCACCATAAACAGTCCAAATGTAACAATAGTACATTGGTTTAAGTAAACACTTTGAGTTTCTGTGCCTCTTAAATTCTGTGCAAGACAGGAGGAGGGATGCCTATGGTAGCTTTAACACACCTTTGTGCTTTTCTGATTCTGGACTGCTTAGCAGCCGTTGACATTACTGACAGCCATTGGGGGGTGGGGCTGTCTAAGTTACTCAGCTTGTCCCTGTCTGCTTGTGGGCCGTGGCACTGCATGGACCCTTGCTTTTGCTCCACTCCTGACATGCATGCCTCCTTTTGAAATATGCATGAATGGGTCCTTACAAGACCACTTTGTGTTTTGGGCAAATCTGGATGAATCTAGCATTTTTAATATTCCTTTACACCACTGTGGTCCTTTCTGCCTGCATAAAGAGGCCATGGCAGGGTGCGCATCTTGCTCTTTGTATACATAGTGCATATAAAACTGTGAAATTTGTAGTGGGAGACTTCATTGTCTGCCTCTGACCGAAGGTGAAGGCTGAAGGAAACACATGATTCTACACACCTATTTTCCCTGGTCTATAGTACATATTTGATCTTCACTCTTTGCGCTCTGCTTATCTGAAGTGGTGGTAACATACCTTAGGAGATCTTTATGTTGACAACTGCAAAGAAAGCCAAAACAGACTTTGAGTGTGATCAGTATCCTATGCATTTGAAAACGTGGATTTGGGGATGTGTAAAATCAGAACTGGAGATGGAAAGTAATTCTATTTATCAGGAATTCAGTCTGCAGGGATAAAGGAGCAGAGGTAGCAGCATCCAGGCTTGGGGGTAGGGGAAATACATCTTGTGAATAATCAGCATTTCAAAGCTCCTTACAGCTGATCACTCAGTCTTCTGACTTTCCTGTGTGAATGGCAATTGGAGTGCAACTCTGAATATTTAATATCAGTTCAGCATGTTGGGCTTTAACACAATGCATCTTTGGTTCCCTTAAAATGTATTCTGGAGTTGAATTCCCAGGTACCTCACTTCCAGTATCTCAAAATATAAGAAAGCTATCTCAGGATTTTGTAAAAAGCTTACCCTGATAGGGGGTCATGTTGCTTCCACCAGGAGCACAACAAACTTAGTACAGTTAAGAACACTTAAAATCATTTGAAAATGACCCTTCCAGACCTTTTCTGAAGTATTTCTATTCCAGTAAGCTTCTTTTATCCAAGAACAAATTGAAAAGACAAGACTTGTGATGTGCATGTCAACAGATGCTCAGACTTCTATGCTACAGTGAAATGGCCAATCTCAAACTTACTGCACAGTCTTTCCAGATGCCATACTTGACATTTGATAGTCCCTTTGTTCTGTTCACTTGCCCTAGTTACTATGTTGAGGCATACAGGTGTTTTATCTCCTAGTTTTAGGATGACTTGGGCAACTGAGCTGTATACATATTTTAGTAGCAAAATCATAACAAAGTAGTATGTGAGGAGTGTTTATACACTTGTATTTGAGAGAGTGCTCAGAATTAAGTGAACAAATTACTTAAATCTGCTGCTATGGTTAGTGCTAATCTATCACTTATGGTAATTATTACATTTGCCAAGGTTTTTTGAGAGAGACTAGTGATCTTGAGTGCCCAACTTCAGACATCTTAAAGGAATCTGACTTTCAGAGGCTGTGGGGGGAAAAAAAGTCCTTTTGAAAATGTTTTGTGTTGAGCACCTGGAAAATTGAGGTACACTGTCACTAGTCACTTCTTAAAGTCTCAGTCTTTGTCAATAGCATGTACTGTGCACCTGTAGGAAAAAATAACTTGCTTGCTTACTTGGTTGTGTTTTTCTGTTGACAGCAACCTCTCAGATTTACAAAATTTGGCCTGCGTAATTTCAGGTGGCTTTTTTGAGAATATGTATTGTTTAAAGGAACTTCTCCTCTATTTTTCTTCCCCCATATAGAATGACTTTTCCCATAATGACTGCATGCCAAGTAATGAGAACAGTTTGGATCACATCACACCACCTCATGATGGACTTTCGATGGCCTCTCATAGACTTCAGCGGGAAGGTATGTAAATAAAATTGTTTAGAAGTTTTTGGTATTCTTTGCAGGTTAAATTTAACCTAGTGTTATGGGACTCCTATGTCTTACTCCTCACTCAACTGAGGAATTGACTGCTCCCTAAGTGCAGCTGCTTCTGGACCAGATACACATACTCTCCAATCTGGTATGAGCAGAATGACAGGATTGTAAAATTCTAGTTAGTTTCCTACTGCAAATATCAGAATGGATAGAGATTAATTGCTGGTGGGTCAAGAAATAAGCTTCCCCCGAAGCAGAGATGGTGTATTGGGAGGAGGAAAATAAACTTAACATGAACTGACATTATCCACAGTATTGGTTGCTATAGTGATGCAAAACATTTTGTGAATTAAGATGTCAATACTGTGAAGTAGTGAATTGTTACTTGCTTGGTTCACTCCTTTAACCTAAGACTCATAGACTTTAAGGTCAGAAGGGACCATCATGATCATTTAATACAGGGGTGGCCAAACTGTGGTTCATGAGCCACATGTTGCTCTTTTACAGTGAAAGTGCAGTTCACGGAGCCTCACCCCACCCCCCATTCTCCACCTATCAGACGGGTGGAGCTTGGGGCTTCTGCCCTCTGGTGGGTCTAGTGGCTTCTGCTCAGTGGGGTGGTGGGTCTAAGGGCTTCAGCCCTTGCAGGAGGAACCTGCCAGGGCTTAAGGCTTCAGCCCCACTCTTTCTGAAGCTATGAACACTGTCAGGTGCCTCCCATGGGGCTGAAGCCCGAAGCCCCCTACCCTGCTGCAGGGCAGAAGCTCCGAGTAGGTGACCACGGCTCTCAAACTTCTAAAGATTTTTGCATGTGGCTCGGAGGACCAGTAAGTTTGGCCACCCCTGATCTAGTCTTACCTCTCCTGCACATTGCAGGCCATGGAACCTCACCCACCCACTCCTGTAGTAGACTCTCAATCTCTGGCTGAGTTACCGAAGTTCTCAAATCGTGATTTAAAGACTTAAAGTTAGAGAATCCACCAGTTACACTAATTTAAACCTACAAGTGACACATGCCCCATGCTGCAGAGGAAGATGAAAAGCCCCAGGGTTTCTGCCAATCTGACATGGGGAAAATCTCTTCCTTACCCCAAATATGGTGATCAATTAGATGGTGAGGCTGTGGGCAGGACCCATCAGACATATACCTGGGAAATAATACTCAGACCCTTCTCATCTAGTGTCCAGTCACTGGCTGTTGGGGATATCTGCTGCTAGCAGTTGCAGATCAGATACATGTCAATGTAGGTGGTCCCATCATACCAAAGACTTATCAAGCTCAGTCTTGAAGCCAGTTAAGTTTTTTCCTCCCACTGCTCCCCTTGGAAGCCTGTTCCAGAGTTTCACTCCCCTGATCGTAAGAAACCTTCATCTAATTTCAAGCCTAAACTTATTTATGGCCAGTTTTATATCCATTTGTTCTTGTGTCCACATTGGCACTTTACTTTAACCCCCCACTCCCTCTCCTTCCCCCTTTTTTTATCCCTCTGATGTATTTCTAGAGAGCGGTCCTATCTCCCCTCAGTTTTCTTTTAGTTTGGCTAAATAAATCAAGCTCTTTGAGTCTCCTCTCGTAAGGTAGGTTTTCCATTCTTACGATCATCCTTGTGGGCCTTTTCTGCCTCTGTTCCAGTTTGCATTCATTTTTCCCTAAACATAGGAGACCAGATCAGGTCTCACTAGTGCCTTGTATAACTTAGAAATGTAGATTATTTTTTTAATTATTTTTGTTTACATAACTGCACTTAAAAAAAACAAAACAAAACAAAAACCTGTAAAACTTTTTAAAGCCTACAAGTCCACTCAGTCTCCTACTTGTTCAGCTAAGACAAACAATTTATGGGAGATAATGCTGCCTGCTTCTTATTAACAGTGTCACCTGAAAGTGAGAACAGGCATTCACATGGCACTTTTGTAGCCGGCATTGCAAAGTAAATACATTTTTTTACATTGTTTTATGTATGAGTGCAGTTATGTTTAAAAAAAAAAAATAAATCCTACATTTAAGTTGCACTTTCAGGATAAAGAGATTGCACTACAGTACTTATATAAGGTGAATTGAAAAATACTATTTCTTTTGTTTTTTACATTCGAAATATTTGTAATCAAAAATAATATAAAGCAAGCACTGTACACTTTGTCTTCTGTTGTAATTGAAATCAATATATTTGAAAATGTAGAAAACATCCAAAAAGATTTAAATAAATGGTATTCTATTGTTTAGCAGTGCAATTAAATCTGCTGTTAATCATGACTATTTTTTTAATCTCGTGATTAACTTCTTTAATTGTTTGACTGCCCTTCTACTTTCTCTTACAAAATTTGTTTCAAGACTTGTATATAATAAAGGTAAAACTAACAGTTCTGTAGTATTCCTGGTCACTCCTCTCTTTCTCTCTCCCCCTCCCCCCCGGCCCTTAAAAATAGGAACTATATTAGCAATTCTCCAGTCATGGGGTATGACACCACCACCCATACTCGTTTACAGATTACAGATTTATTAAAAATCCTTGCTATTGGTCTTGCAATTTCATGTTCCGGTTCCTTTTAATATTCTTGGATAGAAATGATCTGCGTTCCGCCCCCTCCCACTTAGTCACATTAAATTGTTTCTTTGACTTCCACCTAAAATGTGGTAATTTCTACTTCCATATTCTTGTTCAGTAGCCACCCTACCACTACCCCTAAGCTCTTCGTTACCCTTATTAAAAACTGAGGCAAAGTATTTGTTTTAGATGTTGGGCCATTCCTACGTGATTTTTAATCTCCTCCCCATCCTCAGCGCTTAGCTATCCCACTGCTTCTTTGATTGTTTTCTTCTTTGTATGACTATAGAACCTTTTATTGTTTTTAATTTCCTTTGCAAGATCCAACCCTACTTGGCTTTTGGCATTTTTCACTTTCTGATCTCTAATAGGTATCTTTCCCTACTGATCCATCCCACCTTTCATTCCTTGTAGGCTGTCTGCTTTGGTAAAAATAACCTGTTAAAGATGCTTGCTCTCGTCCAGCTTGGTCTGGAACCTTTCCGTATGAATTTTTTCCCCTTGCTTGGGATGCAGGCTTCAGTAATTCTAAGCCTCCTTCACATTTAGATCCTTGAGTTCTTTAGTTCAGTCCACTTCCCTAACTAATTCATTTTAAGTGTGCCCTTTTTAAATCAAGGACCCTAGTTGCTGATCTACTTTTGTTTCTTTCCATTTGGTTTAAACTGAATGAGCTCACTTGAACTGATTGTAGGGGATAACCTTGGTTCTTTTGTGAGGTCCTCATTACTCACCAAAACCAAATCTAAAATGGCATTCCCCCTTGTTAGTTCAGAAACTATTTGAAAAAATCTGTCAGCTATCACATCCAGGAAAATCTGGGCCCTACTATTGTTAGTAGCACTTATCCTCCAATCTATATCTGAGAAGTTAATCTTCCATAATCACACAATTCTCAGTACTGTTTATTTCATTAAAAACATTAGAGGTCTCCATATACAAATCGGATCCTATGAGTATCATACCCAAGTACTATCCTTGGGGAAGAAAGCTACCAGAGGTTCTACTAAGTGATTTTGACCCAAACAGACTGTTATCCATTCCGTCATTTCTAATGTCTTTGCAGTCTACCTCATCATTAATATACAGTGCAACTCCTTCATCTTTGTATTTATTTCTATCTTTCCTGAACAGCACATACCCTTCAATACTTATACTCAAGTCATGACTACTGTTCCATGATGTTTGTTATCCCTATGATACTTGGTTTCACTTCCTGCACCAGTAGTTCTGGTTCCTCTATTTTGCTCTCCAGACTCCTTGTATTGGCGTACAAAAATCATACACAACTACCCCGCTATAACGCAGTCATGGGGAGCCAAAAATCCCTACCGCGTTATAGCTGAAACCCTGTTATATCGGGGTAGGGGCAGCAGGGCTCTGGTAGTGATTTAAAGAGCTCCGGGCTCCAGGTCCTGCGGGGAGCCCCCGGCCCTTTAAATCGCTGCTGGAGCCCCACTGCCACAGCCCTGGGGTAGCGGCGGCAGGGCTCTGGTGGAATTTAAAGGGGCCGGGGCTCCCAGCAGCAGCTGGAGGCCTGGACCCTTTAAAGCACTGCCGGAGCCCCACTGCTACCGCGCTATATGTGAACCCGTGTTATATCGGGTCGCATTATAGTGGGGTAGAGGTGTACTTGTTTCTGCTTGACTTCGCCCAGATTCCTCACCCAGTTGGGTACAGTCATTCTACTGCCAGTACTGCTTAGCTTCACTGGCATTGGCACTAATAGTCAGGTATCTTTCCTCTTAATGTCCATTCTCCTACCCATTGCTGTTCCTGTCTCCATTGCTGTATCCTCTCTTACTTGGTTTTCTTCTCCTGCTCAATGTTATAATCAGGTGTGGCAATTACATGAGGGTTTTATTTGGAATGTTTTTAGCTTAACAAAATACGTAAATGGGAATGAGTCTTCTGCTTTTCTTTACAACTCCAGTTTGGAGTTTTAAAAGTGTAGTAGTGAAATACTGAAGAAAATGAGTCGCACTTGATTACCATCATGGAAAACTAGACAAACTATTACTCTATTGCATTCCTCATTAAAAACGCCCTCTTTGCTTAGGGAGTATGTATATATAGATACTCCGGGGGTAATTCTGCAACAAAAACTAAATTCTGTGCACAATATTTTAAAATTCTCCATATTTTATTTGTCAATGCAATATAATCCTGCCAGTTGCAATTATTTTGGTAAATTATTTAAACTACAATACAATGGATGGAGAATGGGATTGTAGGGAATTGGAGGAAATATCCAAACCCCCTTTGTCTAATAGTAACGTAGCTAGGTTTGACCCTTTATTTCTAGTTTATTAGTCAACAAATTATATGCAGCCATATGCTCAGTATTACATCATAGGCAACTGGAGAGCAAGTGAGGCCTGGGGAATCAAACTCACAATTTATATCGGCTGCCAACCATTTTCAGAAAGGTTAGTAGTAGACAGTTCATAGAGCACATTTTGATCGGAGAATTTTTCAGTCCAAAAAATTAGACCAGTTCTAATCACTGAAGCACCATAAGCATTTATATGGTCCTACTGTCTTTTACAATAAGGCTCCTTTATACCTCTCTGGCAATGTAAAGGAGCCTTAAAACTTTTACACGTTTTATGCTCCTGGGGGGGACGCACTAAGAATAGGAACAAATCACTAATAGTGGGACCAACTAAGTAGTCAGGCTGCTATGTTATATTCTGCCTGAGAGTACAGAGCCTGCCTCCAAACACCCCAAAGCCCCTCCATGCCAGACATGCTGCAATAGTGAGCCAGAAGGACAGAGTCTCTCTTGTTCATTCAATTGCATGCCTGCCCAGTCCCACCCCCTGGCATTAACTGATGTCTCCCCACGAACGTCAGCCCTCTCCCACCCCCCACGCTGATTTACGTCTTCACCGGCTGCTCCGAGCAGTGGTGCAGAATTCATCCAGGAGTGTGTAGTGCATCTTCCAGGTGGGATCGCTGAGTAGAGTTCAGGTAACTTGGAAACTTGTGGCAATCATATATCTTATCCAGTAAACCCCAGTTCTTCTCGTATAGATGACTTCAGAACTCTGTTTTCAAGCCAGCTGTAAAATATATTTTTGTTCCTGTATGTATAACTCAAAAGGCAAAGCAACACTGCAAGATGGGGTAATTAGACTGTAGGGAAGTTGAGTTTGGAGGAAAGAACTAAGGCATAACTATCTTCATATTACAAAAACATCTCAGAAGTTCTGTCTTGGGTTTGAAGCCCCATTGTGCTAACCACTATAAGTGGTTAGAAATTGACTGGGAAAACAAGAGATTTTAGCTTCTAGACTTGGTTCTGGTACGTAATTTGATTGTAGCTAAGTGTTTAAAACGATGTTTAGAATGATGGTAAGCTGTAGAATGCACACATGCATACTAAGTTGACATTCAGCATGAATATGTATTGTGTACAGAATGAGTCTGAGCTATGTATGAACCATTATCTTAGCCAGTGTTACTTAATTTAACTAGATGACCAATCCATCCACTTACTTAAACTCTTAAAAACACTGACTCTGGAAGAAAAGTCTATTTAAAAACATAAATAAAAAAGCAACGTAGGAAATTACAAAACTAAGTCTTTATTTCAGAAACACTTATAGGCTGCTTAGAGGTAACTACAATGTTAGTGCTCTGATTGATGACAATCTAAAGCATTGAAAAGCAAGAAAATGACTAGTAAAGGACATTACACATCTTACACTGCCTACATAATAAATGCATCATAGTTATTCCTTAAATATTATAAATATTTCAACACAAGTCTTAAATAGCGTAAAATAAAATACTAGTTTCTTTTTCAATATTAATATCAAATGTGCACACACATAGTTAGGATCAGCCTCAAATACTAGTCGGCATACACTTTCCCTATTAAATCATAAACGTATGGTGAAATGTCATAATTACATGTACATCATTATCAAATGATTGTAAGAATGTAAACCAAGAATTCTTCTGTCTGTATGCAAACGTTAACTGGTATTTCCCATTTAACCATACCTCTTAAGGACCCTCCCAAGGGCCAGACTCAAGGTATTATGCAATGCATATTTCTTTATAATTAAAAACAATGCATTTGTTAACATAGGCAGTTGAAGATTTTGTAAGGTTAACTGTTCTGTTATCTTTAAGTTCTTGAGCTTAAAGTGACAGGTGTAGCAGACTTAACTTGAAACTTTTTTGTTTAATTTTTGGGCTAACTTAAATGTCTATGTATTGGTGGGTAAGGTCACTTTTTTTTCCTCTTGTTACTTTGAAAACAAGTTGCTCTCACAATTTAAAAAAAACACACACAACTGGGAAGTGACATTTAAAATTCCTAGCTATAAAAGATACTGTTTATGGTTTGGAAACTAAGTATTTCAGGAGTTGTGGGATTATAGGATTTCAGGTTTGTGTAGTTGCTTGTTCCAGTTTATCCAAGATTCAGTTACTAATTTAGCTGTTTAAGTCTGGAACTGGCATTTACAAATTGATGTCTAACCTACTGAAACTTTTAAATTTAAATGCAGTATGAGCAGAAGCTGTACAAGTTATATAAGGTGATAATATTGCAGCTGATTTGGCAAGAATGAATAACCCTATTCTAATGAATATATGCAAGGAGGTTAATTAAGATTCCTTATCTCTGAATTACCTAACATTTTAACAATTTCAACCTTAATTTTTTCAGTGATGAAATAACAAGCTTGCTACTTAATAAATTTTTAAAAAAAAAGTGAGCAGAACAACGAGAGAATCTCCAGCAGACAGAATTGTACAAAAGATCCATGTCTTTCCTTCTTCAAGGTCGCTGATACAAATGCTAATGTTGTGACCTTACTTAACTTATGAGGTCTGTCAAGATCAGCCCATGGTTGTAAGGAAATGGATTCTTTATATTGATGCATACTTGGGGCATGTCATGCTATGTCCCAAAATCACTTTTATTAGGTCGACTTACAGCCAGGGCAGGAATTACTGCAGTGGCTGATGTCACCACTACCCTCCTTTTTTGTCAGTGGTGTGCATCCTCACTATAAGCGCTTCCACCAACTGAAGAGAGGCAGTATGGGAGCCTGAGAGCCAGAGCTCTCAGCCCTGCACAGCTTCATGCTGGGAGCCCAGTTGCCGCCTGGGCTTCTCGCCTCCCAGCATAGAGCTGTGAAATTGAAAAGACACTTGCATCCACTTTTGTATAACGCAGTGTCTACGCCAGGGGTCAGCAACCTTTCAGAAGTGGTGTGCCGAGTCTTCATTTATTCACTCTAATTTAAAGTTTTGCGTGCCAGTAATACATTTTAAGGTTTTTAGGTCTCTTTCGATAAGTCTGTAATATACAACAATAGTTGTTATATGTAAAATAAATAAGGTTTTTAAAATGTTTAAGAAGCTTCACTTAAAATTAAATTAAAATGGAGAGTCCCCCGGACTGGTGGCCAGGACCCGGGCAGTGTGAGTGCCACTGAAAATCAGCTTGCGTGCTGCCTTTGGCATGCATGCCATAGGTTGCCTACCCCTGGTCTACAAATACACTGTGTCTCCTTAACTACACTGACATAAGCGCTACGCCTCACATGGAGGTGGAGTAGTTACACTCTACGTCGGCGGGATGAGTCTGTATTGTGTACACGGACATAATTAGGTCAGTGTAAACTGCCCTACGTCGACCTAATTGTAGCATTGACCAGGCCTTAGAGAAACCAGATAAGAGGAGCCTCTCAGCTTCATAACAGCTTTATACAGAATCTTTCTTACAAGTTACATCCTGAAAAACACCGATTCAAGTTTTGAGTAGTATTTGAAGTCTACAACACCATATCTCCTTAACAAGTATCAGCAAGGAGTGCCCCCTTTTTCTCAGGTGTGGGAGACCATGTGGAGGGTTCAGAGGGTGTATAGAGCCTGTAGCCCACCCTCTCCAATGCAATGTAGTGAAACTGCCCCGGCCTGTTACTGGGTGTGTCTGGGTGCTGGAACTATTATTCTCAATCTCTTCAGCTCTTTTTCAGTAATTCTGCGTATGAACAAGTTCAAAATCTGCCAATATTAATATAGTACTTCTCTCTTCCAGTAGTCTCACCATCCTTCTCTCCTCCCCACCCCTTTTCTGTTCATTGACTTGTTCATGCTGTCATACGTCTATCAGTATTCTACATGTTACCTCTCTTCTCGCTTTGACTTACAAACCCTGCCTTCTGTTTAGTGGGCCCTATTTCTTGACTCCTGCAAAATGGGACTGCAAGGCACAGGAGTTGACTGTTTTCAGTTAGCTGCACAGAAACATTTTGCTATAAATGCATAATTTATTTTACAATATTATTTTAAGGCTTTCTCTTCTCTGACAGTAATTACTGGATTGACTGTGTAAGGTTTTATGCCCACATCTCTAATATAGTATAATACATCTGGACAGAAATACACAAAATGGTGGCAATCAGTGTTGAGAATCTAGTTTTGAAGAGTGGTTTTCAGACCAAAGAAACTTATTTCCTTGAGCAGCAGGACCATGAGCTTCTGCTCCTATTTGCCCAAGAAAAAGTAACTGGCAGCGAGGATGCATGATTCTCTGATGTGGTGATGCTGTCATAACAGATAAATACATTTTCAAACCAGACCTATACCTAATACAACAAATTGTTGTTGTTTTTTTTCTTTCAGCTGTACACATTGAGAAGATAACA
The DNA here is from genome assembly GCF_020497125.1 of Mauremys mutica. NCBI lineage: Eukaryota > Metazoa > Chordata > Testudines > Geoemydidae > Mauremys > Mauremys mutica. The sequence goes on along the minus strand of NC_059073.1, from coordinate 124,764,682 downwards.
CTGAAAGGAGTACCAAGAAAAAGGGCTGACAAACATTTGGAGTACACCTTCAAAGTAAGCAAATAACAGCTGGCTTTTAAAAGTACATCTTTTTAATATGAAGTTAACACCGCTTTGGGATATACAAATTGTTTTTAAAGTACTAGTGTTTAGTGAGATTTCTCTCCCAACTAGTTCTTTTAAAGTGGTGTCTAGTATTCTAAGACACTTGCTCTTTGCCTCCTTCATTAAGGTATGGCGCAAATGCTGCCTGTACTACCAGGCCTGAGGTTTGAAGATACAACATACTGAGCACCAGTTAGGCCTCTTCTAAATGTAGTGTGTGTTACTCCAGAGGGATGATATGCCTGAAAATCTTGGCCTCTTTGGGTCTAACCCAGACTTGGAGAGCTGTATGCTTGTGATAATTCTAAAACAGAGTACTAGTAAAATATTTAATACTAAAACTGTTTAATTTCTTAGTAAAAATACCGAATATTTGTCCTGAGGTTTTGTCTCTGCAGCTACCAGTAGTATGGAAGTCAGGGAGGCATTCAAGGCCATGTGGCCCTTTTATAACTATATTCTGAATGTTTGATACTACAAAAAGGTGGCCCTGACAAGCACTGCTTTCTGGAAGGTCTACCTGGTGCATCCCACAAGCATGAGAATATCCAGAGACAATGATCTGATGGTTACCAGGGATTGGGGGTTGATTACCAATTAGAAATGAGTAGTGCTTTGCTCAGGGATGGGCAAACTATGGCCCGCGGGCTGGATCCGGCCCTTCAGGGCTTTGGATCCGGCCCGCGGGATTACCCCTGGTGGTGCTGCAGGCCTGGTGCTGCTCTCAGAAGCAGCCCCCGGGCCGGGAGGCAAAGGGCTCCATGTGCGCACGCAGAGCCCTCTGGCCCCCCCCACCCAGGGGCCGCAGCACTTCCTGGAGTGGCGTGGGGACAGGGCAGGCATGCAGGGAGCCTGCCCTGGCCCTGGTGTGCGCCACTGCCACCCCGGAGCCACTTTAGGTAAGCGGCACCGGGCTGGAGCTCAAACCCCTCCTGCCCCCCGCCCCCCAACTTCCTGCCCTAAGCTCTCTGCCTGTACCTCGCACCCCTCCTGCACCCAACCCCCTTCCCTGAGCCCCCTCTTACACTCTGCACCCCTTCTCTGCCCCAATCCCTTGTCCTGAGCCCCTTCCTCCACATCCCGCACTCCACCCGCCCTGCCCCGGCCCTGCATACAATTTCCTCACCCAGATGTGGCCCTCGCCCCAAAAAGTTTGCCCACCCCTGGCTTTGCTACTAGTTCAGAAAAATAGCTTTTTATACTGAAGTGCATTAAGTTAGACCAGTGGTCCCCAACCTTTTCGTCTGGCAGGCACCAGACGAAGGACTGTGGCGGCGGTGGAGCATCCGCCGAAATGCCCCTGAATTTCTGCCACATTTCGGCGACGACGTCTCTCGAAGACGCCGCTTGTCAGCAGCAAGCGGTGTCTTCGAGAGGCGTCGCCGCCGAAATGCGGCAGAAATTCAGGGGCATTTCGGCGGATGCTCCACTGCTGGCCAAGACGCGGGCGCATTTAGCCCCAGGGGCACCGCGTTGGGGACCCCTGAGTTAGACTATTAATACTGTGTATCCGTGAATTCTGTAAACTGGTGCTACTTTGACTAAATGAGGACAACTTACAGTTTGTCCCTAGTCAATGCTATGTAATGTGGCCAAGTACATAAGGCACTGGATTGGGACTCAGAAGGCTTGGGTTTGATTCCTTTCCCCATCTGTAAAATGTGATAATGATACTAATCTTTTGCAAAGCATTTTGAGATCTGTTAATAAAGTGCTATATAAAAGCAAGGTATTTCAGCAGCTAACCTTATGGGCCACTGACAAGTAGACATGAAAATATACAGTAACAATATTCCCAGGCAAAAACTTTTTTAAGTTTGGAGCTAAAGTTTAAAAAAAAAAATCTCACTTGTGTTTTGGGGGGACAGAAAACCATAATGTTGTAGAGCACATTAATTTAGAATTTAGTCTGCAAAATGTATCACACTGCAGATGCACAGGCTGTTATTATTGAAGCAATCTTAACTGGTGTAAAAGTGGCTCTCTGAGAACAACCAGAAACTTGGGTTATGTCTGTTTCAGCTGGGAGCATGCCTCCCTGCCCAGTAGACAGACTTGTGCTCTCTACTTGAGTTAGCATGCTAAAAATAGTAGGTTGGACACTGGCATGGGCAGCTGCTTGAGCTAACCACCAGAGTCCAACTCTGCCTACCCCTCTGGATCTGAGCTCTGATAGCTAGACCAAACTACTGCCTGTGCCACAATATCCACACTAGCAGTCGGCCCCACCATGTTATGCAATGGACCTTTGACAAAATTACTGTACTTAGTGATGGACATGCCATTCAATTTTTTAAAAAAATTACTGCGGATCTCAACATTTTTACTGCAGAGACATGTGTCCATGTACAGACATGTTGCTGACCCCTGCACCCACTGCTACTTCTAACACACTAGTTGAGCAAAGTTAACAACTGGGAGGCATGCTCCCATCTGCAGCATAGACATACCCTTTAGACAACCATCTCCAGCCATCGCATAATCATTTCATTAGTGACATAAACATGAGTAACTCAAAGGTGTTTCAGAGAGCCAGTCTGCAGGTTGTCATGATAGCAGTCTGGAAATCCCACATGAAGTAGGAAGGGAGCAGAGACTTGCTGGAAAGCATTTAAGTGAATTCTCCAGCTCCACTCCCTTTGTACTCTTAGGGTGGAGAATAGCTCCTTCTCCAGCACATCTGGGAACCCAAACAACTAGATCTTGGCTATTCAACTTTTTCCTTTTGCTCCAAACTACTTGAAGGGTCTGCCTTGTAAGTTCTTCTCTACCCTTCAATAAATATGAGGTTCTAGAAACTCTCATCCTCCACAATCATAGCAGCTTACAAGGCTCTCCAGGATCTGGATTGAAAATGGTAATGGTTAGAGCCACTCAGCTATTGCTAAATACTCTCTTATTTTGAGCTATCAGCTCCACTTCCTGGTATATAGGATCTTCTGAAGTTAGGTCTGAAGCTAGAAAACAGAGCCATTTAGCAGAGGAGGGGGAAATAATTTACTCTTCACTTAAAAAGTAATTATATGGAGGCTTTATTTTGCTGTTCACATATTGGCTAGTGCAGCAAAGCATGGAGAAGCATTGATACAGTGTATAAACACATACCAGAATATGGAGTCTACTCTAACTTCATAACATTTTTTGATGCAAACTTTTGCAATACTTATTGCATTCTACATCCATCTTTTGTATGACTTTTTAAACATTAAAACTCCTTAACTTTGAGAGAGCTAAGTATATCATTTTACAGTTAGAGTAACTGAACAGAGGTTTTGACTTACCCAAGTAGGAATAGTGGAACTAAATTTTGTATGCCTCACTTGGAATCCTCTTCTCTAAAGAAACTGTGGTTTACTGGGCTTGTGTCTGGTACTGGGAGCCAGTGATTACTGAGCACTAATACTGCTTCTTCTAGTAATTTAGTTGTATAGCCTCAGATGCATAATTTAGGCCCAAATTTTCAAGTGTGTGCTAATCTTGTGTGTCCAGCTTGATTTCTCTCTCTTCCCCCTCTTCCCCCCCATCACTCTCTCGCATTCTGGAGATGATTGATTTATTGGTGCTTGTTCCTCCCAACATGCTGTAAAAACTCTATGGCCCACCTGTGCCGCAGCAACTGGTTTTCTGCATATAAAAAGGGAGACCAGGGTTAGGGGGTAGTAAGAAGGGCAATTGCATGGGGCCCCTATGCCACAGGGCCCCGCAAAGCTAAGTTGCTCAGGCTTTGGCTTCAGCCCCAGGTCATGGAGCTCAGGGCCCTGGGCTTCAGCTCGATGCAGTGGGGCTTTGACTTTTTGCCCTGGGCACCAGTGAGTCTAACACTGGCCCTGCTTGGAGAACTCCCTGAAACCTGTTTGGAGCCCCCCAGGGGACCCCAGACCCCTGGTTGAGAACCACTATTTTAGAGGATATCCAAAGTTAGTAGTCTCCTTTTGAAAGTGTGGCCCTTACTATCTATATTTTGCCAAAATGGATATTAATACTTAATTGCAGTGGGTATTTGTATACCATCTTGAAATGGACAGTGCTGTAGATGTACTAAACATATTTAGTATAATGCAAGGAAAGAAACATGATGTAACGTTCCTTTTCTTCTCCTCTCCCTTCCTATCAGGTAACCTGGTCTGATCTTTCCGTAACATGTGTAACAAAAACACATCAGGAGCTGCAGGAGTTCCTACTAAAAGTATGTATTCAAGTGTAAGCAACCTACAAGAGTACTGTACATCACACTACAATTTCATGGGATGGGGCACTAGTAGACGATGATTTTGGCTCTTGAGCTTCAATGACAGAAGCTTGAGAATATTGCTAGACTCTTGGCTTTCAGGAAAGCACTGATTGAATGAATACCAATGTATGTTAACCATTCCATTTAAAGGAATGTATATTGTATGGTGATTTCTTTCCAAAGTATGTTGACCATCCTTCTGCCTAAGCAGGACTAGAAGGTATGGTTTTTATCAAGAACCAAAGGATAAGATTCCTTGGTTGGCAGGAGACGGTAGTTTGAGATGGGAGACAACCCTTCCTACCCTTTTGGTTCTAATTGAGCTATTATAAAGCTGTAAGGCTGGCTTTCTTTATGCTCCCAGGGGAGCTTGGAGCTAACACTGGACATGGTCTACATGGATGCTAACAAACATGTTAGTACTGCTCTAGGAAAATAACTTAATTACTGGTGCAAAGCCAAGAATACCAAACTTCTTACAATTTTCTACCTGGTGTTGTAGAGACAAATGCAATCCACTTCCCTGAGGAGCTCACAAAATATGAGTAAACTAGCAGATATTTGTGCTGTATGTCCATTGTGTCCTGTAAAATGGGTTAAAACAGTACTATCATCCTAGCTACTGTGGTCTTGCATCCATTCCTCAGTGGCTATTCTTGGGTTGTGCCTACCCTGGGGAATCTTCCTTTACCTCTCCCAATGATTCAGAGCATTAACGAGAGCGTGGCTCGAATAGCTTCTGGTGTTACTGTTACCCTGTTAACGGGAACTGTGGCACATGTAACTTTATACAGAGAGCATCTTGATGGACCCCAGTGCATATGAATTATCAGTGTTTGGAGCTCCGCTACTCAAAAGGGGAATAACAGTTAAGTTCATATTGGAAAACCCTTCTTGCTCAGCATACAATTCCAGACTTTTTTGAATGTTATACGCTTTTTTCATTTGGGAGACTTCTAGATCTGTGAGAGCTTTGAAGGGTTCTAAGAGCTTGTGTACATTACCCGTGGGATCGACGCACAGTGATCGATCCAGCGGGGGTTGATTTTATCATGTCTAATCTAGACACAATAAATTGACTGCTGAGCACTCCTGTCAACTCTGGTAATCCACTGGAGCAGAGGCGCAGATGGAGTTGATGGGTGAGTTTCAGCCATCGACTCACCACAGTATGTTGACTTCATCTACTTGAATTGCATAGCTGAAGTTACGTAACTTAGATCTCCCCCTCCCCCCACTCCCAGTGTAGACCATGCCTAAGAGACCTTCCTCAGCTTTCTAGTAACCACTCAAGTGCTAAGAAGCCTGTTCATGTCTGCTTCCAGGTGCAGAGCTAAGCCTAGAGATTTAACTATTAAGAATCCAGCGGGTATGGATTTAGTTGAAGTATGTATGACCCTAATTTAGACTGGCTACACAATGTGGTGCAAATGATTGGCCAGCACCATAATGGTAAAATACTGTCTCTAACAAATAGAGAGGGATCCACACCAAGTGACTCTGCAAAGAGGCAGTGGGTCTCTGAGAGTAGTGAGGCACAGGATGGCTGTAATGATATTACACTACCTAATAGGGATGATCAACATCCTGGTAGACTAACTCAGACAGAATCTGTGGTACCAGTATGATCCCTGAAAGTCAGTTGCAGCATGGATATTTTTCTGGTGGGAATACATCTGTCTAATGTTATAACAAGACATGATACCAATGTCAGAGGTTCTGTTCTAGGCCAGATGAAGATGTTAGTCACTTCAGTTGTTTTTCTGCCAAATTGGGGAACAGATCTCTTTTGCCTCCCTCTTCCGTCCCTTTGTTATCAAGCATGTGGAATAAAGTCTGGCAAGAAAGGGCACTGCTTTTAGTGGTTTCCATTGTTCTATTGGTGCAACTTCCAATAACAGTGTGACTGAGCAGTTTTACTGGTAAGTAACTTTCATATACACATACTCATGCTGCTGCTTTTGTATTTGATACCTTTTTTGATGAGTTATCTTGCCCCTAGAGCAGTTCAGAGACGGATGAGTGATTACGGTCATGGAAAAATCCTTGTATGAAGGATTCCCAGTCATCTTTACGTTAGAAAGACAAATAGGGGGATATGATAAGTGTATAAAACCTTCAGTAGAACCTCAGGGTTACAGACACAGAAATACAAACTGACCAGTCAGCCTCATTTGGAACCAGAAGTATGCAATCAGGCAGCAGAGATAAAAAAAAAAAAGCAAATACTGTACAGCCCAGTGTTACATGTAAATTACTAAAAAGGGAAAGATTTAAAAAAAAAACGGACAAGATAAGGAAACTATTTCTGTGCTTGTTTCATTTAAATTAAAATTCTTAAGCATCCTTTTTCTTCTACATAGTAAAGTTTCAAAGCTGTATTAAGTCAATGTTAAATTTTGAAAACAACCATAACGTTTTGTTCAGAGTTATGAACAACTTCCATTCCTGAGGTGTTCATAACTCTGAGGTTCTACTGTATACTATAGAGTAGGTAGATAGAGAGCTTCTGTTCTACCCTCATAGTGCAAGAATAATTGGACATTCAGTGAAACTGATTAAAGGAATTAGACTCACAGGATGTTGCTGAGGCCAAGGCATAATTCACAGAGGGATTCAACATTTGTATGGCTAACACAAACAGTTTGTTAAATTCTGAAAGGGATAACTGGATAAGCATGTGGTCTGGTAGGTAGTCATTCTCCAAGTAGTAGGTACAGTGAAACCCCACTATAACACGATAATTGGGGTCCACAAAATTCCATCACGATAAATGCAGGATCACTTTATAGTGGGGTTATGAAAATTTACCATTTCAAGCCGGTCTGTTTGTCTTGTTTAAAAAATAAAAATAAAAAAAAAATAAAAAAATTATCCCAGCATGTTTTAAATAGGAGTAGTATTTAATTACATGTACATGAAAGAAACATGTGAAATCGACAATACTAATCATTGCGCAGAGTGCAAAGTCAATCTGGTTGCATGACTCCGTAATTTTAAATTTCATCTCTTCTTAAAGCTATCTAGTGTGGTCTGCTTATTTGCCGCAGACTGTTGGCTTCTAGCAAAGTCAAAAATACTTCTGAGTTGGAGGATTTTGACGCTGTCCATGTCTTGTATCAGAGGGGTAGCCGTGTTAGTCTGGTTCTGTAGAAGCAGCAAAGAATCCTGTGGCACCTTATAGACTAACAGACGTTTTGCAGCATGAGCTTTCGTGGGTGAATACCCACTTCTTCAGAAGAAGGTCTGAAGAAGTGGGTATTCACCCACGAAAGCTCATGCTGCAAAATGTCTGTTAGTCTATAAGGTGCCACAGGATTCTTTGCTGCTGTCCATGTCTTGAGTTTCCAGCCACCTCAAACTGGCTTCTAGGTGCTTTACTGCCTCAGATGCTTTTGGTGGGGGAGTTGAGGTGCTGCCGTCATCGTCGTCATTAGTGCCACTGGTTTCGGGCTTTGGTGGTGCAGCTTTATTCTTCCCGCTGACCTTTGCAACAATTTCATCATTTGAGATGTGTTCATATGGGGCAGATGTCATCTGCTGAAAACCAGCTGAGGATATCATGACTGTGCTCATATTCTCTGAGTGCTTCTTTGGCTAAACATACGTTGTCTTCAGTGAATCTTGTAAATTCAGGCTCGTCGTTGTTACCATTGTGTGTAGATGACGGAAAAGCTGGATCAAGACCCTTTATCCAGCATCATTCAATGCAACGTGCAGAGATAGCAGCATCCCAGGCTTTCCCACTGAGGTGACAGACTTCTTTCAAGTTGAGTGACGCCAGTGATGTGTCAATGGAGGAGTTGTTATCCGCTACCATCTGCTTGATCATTTCACGACTATAGTTTTGCCTTGGTCCAGTGGCTGGATTTCTGACAGTGTTCTCCGGGAGATAAGAGACATTAATCTTGCCGTCATGACTGACAAGATTTTCCACTGTGGGGTGGGCAGGGCAATTATCCAGCAGGAGAGCTTTTTTCTCCTGCTTGAGTTTTCGCAAATGACCCAGAACGGCTGGCACGAAAGTTTTATGGAACCAGTCTTTAAATATGGAGCTATTCATCCATGCATTCTTGCTGTTGGTGTATTCGAAGGGAAGGGCCTTCATATTAACATGATGAAAACATCTGGGAGACCTCGCTTTTCCGATCATCAGAGGTCTGACTTTGTGGCTGCTAGACTTGTTGATGCAAAACAAGAGTGACTCGGTCCTTCCTCTGCTTAAAGCCTTTTCATTTGTGACTATCAGTCCTGGTTGTGAGGGTGCAATCGGGGAACATTTTAAAGCCTAAACCAGTCTCGTGGCACTTGTAAACTTGATCGGCTGTGTAGCAACCTTCCTCCAGCAACTTTTTAATCTCAGTTGGGTAGGAATCGGCAGCCTCTTTATCAGCTGAGCGGATTTCCCCAGACACAAGAACTTGGCTTATAGTGTGCCTTTTCTTGAATCTGTCCCGCCAGCCATTACTCTCCTTAAATTTTGGATTCTTTTCCATTGATAAGGCGATCAAATTTCTCTGCTTGATCTTTCAGAATAGTGCCAGAAATGGGAACTCCTTCTGAGTGAGCCTGGACAAACCATTGGTACAAGGCTGAATCTAGGCTTTTGTCATTAGCAAACTTGACCTTTTTATGCTGTAAACCAGTTTCCTCTTCAAGAATGCAGGGTAGGCTACCGAGCTTTTCTTCTTTTTTCCACCCTTGAAGAGTGGACTCGCTAATTCCTAGATCTCTAGCAAGCTGAGTTAGTTGTTTGTCCTTCTTCAGTTGATCCAGGCCGTACAATTTTCTCTTGGGCAGAAAACTACTTGCATTTGTGAACTGGCGTATCCATAACTGTAAAATATTTTTTTAAAATAGGAAATTAATAACAAGTTCATAGGCAAACACCATACACATGTACAACCCGAGAACTAAGTGCAATGGGCCTGCAATGGCCATGAGTCACTTTATCCTATAAAACCGGAAGAACGCAGTTTATTTATAAATGTCATTTAAAAAAAAAGATTCCAGCAAAACGTGGATAGTATTACGGCCTTAAAGGGGAGCCAACTTATGATTGCATTATATCCAAATTTGTGTTATCATGGGGCACGTTATTGCAAGGGTTGACTGTATTAGATGAGACCTTAGTGAGGACAGTCTGTCCTGTATCTACCTGCGGCAGGGTTTCTTGCATCTAGGTTTGGCTTCTCTCAGATAGGACATTGGAATAAGTAGATCATGGATTTAATGCTCTTTCCTGTGTTACCTAGACTAATAGTCTTCAACACTCACTTTCAAAGTTTCTTGAGAAACTCATTTAAAAGGTTCTAGACTGTTCAGTCGCTGAAGTCTAGAAGAAAATGTTCACTCCATCGGTTAGGCAATTCAAGAGGGAATTTTGCTCAAACGACAAGCCAAGATGAGCCATTTCAAGTTTTCCACTCTTCAAGGTAACAGAAAAAGAAGCTCTGCTTCCAAAGGGAAATGAAGCTGTGCCAAGGCTGCATCTGCAATCTCCATCTCAAACTGCTACATGATTCCCTCACTTCAGTGGCCCAAGAAAGCATAATGGGGAAATCTATGCACCTCTACAATGTCTGGTAGGGGAATCTTATTAATTCCATAGGGCTACTCTGTGGAATAGAAATACCCTATTTAGGACAGATTAATTCAGTCCCCTTCATTACAACAAACCCCATAAAGCAAAGGACTATTCAGGTCATTCTAATACTTCCATTTCATCTCGGAAAGATCTCATTAACTGAATCTCCATGAGAACTTGCAGTATATTCAAATCTGTACGTCCCCACATGTGTCATGATGATTGACTTAGGTATGTTTTGGAAATTTTACTAAGTCCTCTTGCATCCAAATTCACTTTTTACATAATGGTTTCAAAGCAGGCACTTCAAGAATTTAGGTCTTGACCAGTTAAACTGTCATTTAAGGTGGCATCCCTGGATAATGAACACCTATCAAGATTTTTGTGCTGTGGATCTCTGCAAGCCTTCCCCAGTTTGTAGATTTCCATTCTGGTCTAAGACATTCCTACTTTCAACACTTGATTTGAGTTTAAAGTTCGTATTTTCTGTGGTCAAAATCTCCTTTCTCATTACCACTAATTTAGCACCAAGTCTCTGATGTCCGTATCTTAAAAACCAAACACCTATAGAACACAAGCTCTTATGAAAGCACCTAGTCCTAGAGATGAAGACGGGCACTCTACTCACACTTGACTTAGGAATATTATATTTCATGAGTCTTCATGTTTCCTCTGCTTCCACTAGCTGCTGTGGTCTAGTCCATGAGACCAATGCCCACTTCATGAAGTGGAGAGTAAAAAAAAACCTCTACTTCTGAAATTTGCCACTTTCTTTTTTTCTATGCCTTCGTTACTCTTTGTGTGGGATGTTAATTTGCAGGTTTTTATTTAGAAATTCTGATTGTCAAGTTTTGTAAGTTGCTACCTAGCAGTTGCGCACATTGCATTAAATATGAGGTACCGATAGTTCTTCATGCAGTGCAAGAAATTCTTAACTCCTGGCCAGTGAATAACATGCAGTTCCCAGCTAGCACTCTGACTTCAGTCTCTTCAAATATGCTGAAGGATGCTGCTGACAGACAACTGCTTCTTTGTAAACGGTATAACCTATTGATCATAGCTGTCACTAGATGTTAAAAGGTGCAGTATTGCTATTCAGTTAAATTTTGGAAATTGACATTGGATTACTAGCATTTCTCAAATAAAAATTCAATAACTATCTTTTTTTTCTTAGACGTTCTTTATTAGAATCTCATCTCATGCTTTCATATTACAGCACATCATTTCGAAGCTTTCGTGTAAAGAATGTTAACAAATTTTTGTCTCCAACTAAATTGGAACATCTAAGTGGCCTCGGACACTTTAATATTCACAGTTCTCTAACAAATTGTTTTGCTGTTAACTGGGGCACACGCTTCTAGAGCAATGAGATTTGTTTTAAAAGTAGCAAATCCAAGCTCAGTGCTGCTAAGTACATGCAATTATACTTCTTATAAAGCGTACTGTTGTCAAGTCTTTGAATATGAAAGTGCATAACTCATTTGGAATCCTTTCACCAGCTTCCAAAGGAACTGTCTTCTGAAGCGTTTGACAAGACCATTTTACGAGCACTAAATCAGGGTTTCCAGAAGAAGGAAGAACGGCGGCACCCAGATCTAGAGCCAATAATAAGGTAACCAGCTGAGCAGACAAATTATTTTCTTTGAAAAAAACCACCTAAGTTAAGTGAGCTGTCAGCAGCATGGCATTCTGTGATAAGACTTCCTCAGTGGCTCTGGGCTTCTTCAGAAAAGTAATATAAGATATGAGTCGCATGTGGAAACCTATTGTATCTTATTCTGTCCAGTTTCTCTTCATTTCCTTTTTGGTTTTTTTCTCTCCCCTCCTCCCCTTAACTTTGAAGAAAAGAAAATAGATTCCTCTTTTTCAGGTCAAATGAGCATTTCCTTCCCTCAACCAGTGTTCAGTCATTTTTTTTCCCATTGAACCTATTTTCTATATGCTTTCTTCCCTCCCTCTTTTGTGAATATGTACTGCAGAATGAAACTTTATTTCAAAATCTCCAGTGGCTACCAGACTCAATCCATTGACTTTAGTGGGAATTAATTGAGCTCATGGGGCAGAGCATTTACAGGCAAAATGGACTTGCAGTGGCTAAGTGAAACAGCAACTGTTTTATCTTTGAGAGCCTGGTATTCAACTGAGACACTCTTAGGAAGATACTCTTAATAATTAGCTGCTCTACTCAAGAAAATGCTTGTCTTGAGATAACATTATATGGTAGCGTTATATCCAGGGATCAGATCTCCATTGTATTAGGAGCTGTACAAACACTATAGGAAGACAGTGCCCCAAAGGGCTAATAGTTTCATGTAAGATAGGAGGCAATGAGTGACAAACAAGATGTCTTGAAAGAGAATGGGTAAGGGTAGTATCATGTGAAGATAGAATTAAATAGCCTAGCTATATGTAGAATTTGATAGTCCCAAATAATCCAAATCCAAATTGATTTTAATAGAAATTCCAGGACACACACTCTAAAATTGGAGTATACATATCTTTAAGGCTAATAGCATGACACGGAGGCTGTAATGCATGATTATGAAAGAATTACAAAGCCAGGAAATTCTGTTAAGGTTACACTTAAAAGAAATCCAAACATGTTATGGTATGGAAATGTGGTTAAGATACCCAAACATTGTTAACTGTCCTGTGATGCCATGCATTAACCATATAATTATGGCATTGTGGTTTTTGTGGTTCCAGGTTAGATTAAACTGACTTTTTTTTTTCCCCTCGTGGTGTCACTGCAGGACAGAGTTAAATTTTTGTTTGTTGTTTTAAATGTAACACAACTTGACGTTTTTCAGCAATGGAAAGCATAGTTTTCTGGAAAATGGAACTGGGTAATACTCTTCAGCAAGCAAAAACTGGAACTTGGGCTGGATTTTCAAAGTACTTGATGTTAGCCTAAGCCTTCTCTTACTTGAAGGCTCACGGGTTTCATTGCTGACTCAGTGGGAGCAGATTTAAATAAACACAGAGTGCTTTTGAAAATCCAGTCCTTTTTCATGTTTACCTCCAAGAATATTCAGACTACTACTCTGACTTATTTCCATAGACAAATTTAAATCTACACGTAAAAGAATAAACTGACTGGATTTGGTAGCCCCTTGTGCTCAGTTTCAAAAAAATTTAAGATGCTGGAGCACTAATTCCATGGTCTGGTAGCCCCAAGTCTTGCTTATGAATGTTACAGTCAGTTAAAAAGTTCAAGCTAGTCTGAAACCAAAAATGTGGAATTTAAAAAAAAAATAAAAAAATAAAAATTCTATATGAATGGATGTTTTTAGATGAACATTGAGACTTCTTTACAAGTCATGGTTGGTTTTTGCTTTTAACTATTCCTTTGCAAGGTCTGTACTCTAACAATACTGTACTAGCTCAAAGACAAAGATGGACTTTTTTATATTGTCTATACCAAATTAAGTGTTAACGAAAACTAAACGTTGTTTCATGGTTAATTTAGGATGATTTTAAATGACTTATGGCTTTACGTTAAAAACCAATGTCTTAAAGTAACTGAAAACTCTTTTATTTCAGGCAGCTATTTTCAAATATGTCACAGGCTTTTCTGCAGAGTCAGAGAGTGTACAATTTCTTCCAGTCAATTTCATCAGAATCTTTGCACACTCACAGTAAGAAATTTCTAAATATTCTTTTGTATAATACGAAGAAGCTGTAAGACTTTTTTCTTCCTTCCCCCAAGTTACTTTATCCCTTTTATGAACTTTGTATCCATTGCAGAAGTGACTATTCACTGGCCCCCCTCTCCAGAATACAAATCTAGAATGAGACTGAAGATACTGTAGAATGTTTTGTTTTCTTTGAGTTTCTAGCAAAGGGGCAAGTAAACTTTTTTTGGCCTGAGGGCCACATCAGGTTTCCAGAATTGTATGGAGGGCTGATTAGAGGAGGCTGTGCCTCCCCAAACAGCCAGGTGTGGCCCAGCCCCTGCCCCCTATCCAACCCCCTTGTTCCCCGGACCCTACACCCCTGACTCCCCCCCCCCCCCACCACATCCAACCCCTGCTCTCCTTCCTGACTGTCCCCCTGGGACCCTGCCCCATTCAACCCCCCTTCTCCCTGACTGCTCCCCCTGCACCCATTCAACTCCCGTTCCATGCCCTCTGACTGCCCCGACCACTATTCACACCCCTGCCCCCTGACCACCACCCTGAACTCCCATGCCCTCTACCCATCCCCCACTGCTCCCTGCCCCTTACCGTTCTGCCTGGAGCATCAGTGGCTGGTGGCACTACAGCTGCGCTGCCAAGAGCACCAAGACAGGCAGCCGTTTCGCCTGCTGGAGCCAGCCACACCACTGCACAGCACAGAGCACTGGGTCAGGCTGCGGCTCTGCAAGAGCCCCGCCACCCAGAGCATTGCGCCAGCAGTGCAGTGAGCTGCGGGTGAGGGGAACAGCGGGGGAGGGGCTGGGACTAGCCTCCCAGGCCAGGACCTCAGGGGCCAGGCAGGAGGGTCCCACGGGCCGGATGTATCCTGCGGGCTGTAGTTTGCCCACCTCTGTTCTAGCAGACTGGCAACACTTAGTGTGTGCAGCAATTTGAGGCTTCCTGATTTTGGGTACTCCATAGAATCTCTTTGGATCATATCAGTCAATGGTTGATCCTGCTTTTTGGGAGGGAAATCTTTTTTCCTCCCATGCTAGTATGCAAACTAGTGCATAGTGTGCAGGCTTTTTGCCCGTGCAGACCTTTCCATATATTTGTAGAGATTGAGTAAAGGACTGCAAGGCACAAAGGGAAAATATGAACTTATTGTGAATTATTAATTTTTACATTTATCTTTACTACCCCCCCACCCCCCAAAGCCTTCTGTATCATGTTTATAGCCCTGTAAAGTGAATGACAAACACCTTCATAGACTTGGAACAAAATATTTATGGATTCAACTTGGCTGACTTCAGATCAGCTTCAGTTTCTTATCTCTATTCCTCATGTTTTGCTAGATACCTCAATGCTGGATGCTTCAGTGCTTAAAGTAGGATTTGCACCGTGTAAATGTTGGGGCAAATTGATCTCCAAAAGATATTGAATCTTGTCCAGAGTCTCTTTTTGGCTCTCACCCCTGACAAACGTATTTTGCAGTAGATTTCCCTGGTGGGAAATCTGTTATGCAGCATAAGTTGGTCATGCAGCCTTCACTTTGTCCCCTGGTGCAAATGCATTAGGGTACAGCCTAATAATATGATCATGCCTTTTTCCAAAGGACACCCTGCTGCATTCAGTGCACAGGGTGGACCATGTTTGCGTGGTGGTGGTGGTGGTTGGGGGTCTAGACTACTGCCTCAGTTGTTGCAGAAGTTTGAAGTTAAGTTGCAAATGAGGCAGGATACCCCAGGAAGCAAAAGGTTAGTGTTGTAGTTAAAGCAGTTGAGTGCTACTCTGAAGTGAATTCTCTCTCTCTTCCATAGTTCCTACGTTATGCTGGGCAAATTACGTAAACCAAAACTTCCTGGTGACAGTTTGTTTTTGGGGTGCCCTATTTCGGACACCCGTGCTTTGACTTGCAGAAGTGCTGATTATTTGCAACTGAAATCAGTAGGAGTTGTGCTTTGAACAGCTGAAGTGCTATAATAAAATTAGTGGACACCTTTGACAACCTTGGCCTGAATCTCTGCCTTAGACCCTCACTCTATAGTTGGGTAACTGAATATCTTGCATCACAGGGCTGTTTTGAAGATAGACTAATGTTTGTGAAGCACTCCTATGTAACAGGGATAAACACCATAAAGTCCATGAGGAAATTTTACTAAATTTGCATTCAAGGCAAGTTTTGAAAGGTGTGCAGTAAATAAGGCTTAGGGCCATGCATACAGGGTAAAGATATTGAATGGCTAACCATTCAGTGAGCAGTCATCCACACTGCCTGAGACACTAGCTCTCAGTCCTCATTCTCAGTGTCACAGCAACCGTCTCCCAGCCGACTGGAGAAGCACCAGCAGCAAAAGGCCTACTCAATCCCAGCCTGGATTGTGCTTTGGGGGTAAAGCATGCTCAATATTGACAGTGTTCAGGAAAATTGTGTTGCTACTTCCCATAAGCCTCTAATCCACATGTGCAAACTGTTTCCAAAGACTTACAGTTCAGCCAAATCTTCATGGATTTTCCTGGACAGGAAAAAACAATGATTCCAGAGCAAACGCTGTCAGATTTTCTGTTCCAAAGCATGGGAGTACTTTTTGTTTCTCAACAAAACAACTGTTAGAATTTTTAAAAACTTTTTTCCCCTGTCTCCCTGTCCCCAAGAGCAGAGCGCAAAAAGAGCAACCTCAAGGCAGATACCTGATATAGAAAATTTTAGCTCACGTGGCTGGCTTGGCCGTTATAAGTAATTGCAAATTAGAGCTTGCAGTAGAAGGTATTAGGCAAACTTAACTATAGTTAATGCCACATCACTTTCACCTATACTTGTGAAAGGATTAAGAAATAACTCTAAACTTGCAGAAATGCATTTGAACCCATTTCAAAGAGATTTTAAAGTAGTTTGTTTAACCATCTTCATACAGTCAAAGCTGCACCATAGTTTTAAAATGACACACTTATTCACTCCTTCTCTCAAAATAGCCAGTCCTGGAAGGGTTTGTTGTCCTGAGAGTATGTTACTGGTATAGTTCACGTTGATGTGTCATAGTTGGAATTTTAAAGGTGTTAGAACTGCAAAGAAACACAACTTCTTAGTCATTTATAATGTGTGCTGAGTGCTTTTATTTGCATTTGGCACACCTGTGTAAAGTATGCTTCTGGTTTTCATGATATTTGCACATAACTTCACCTGCTATTCATCTAGCTAAAATTAAGATGGTATCTTTAAGTTGGTATAAAAGCCCCAAGTGTGTGTTCTCTCTCTCTCTCACTTTTCCCTTAACATAGCTTCTAGTTTTCTGTACCTCTTGCAGAAGCTAACTTTTTTTGCCCTGAGTTAGTTGCTGTAATTTCCTAGAAAACTACATAAAACTTATTCTCAACAGGTAACTTACAACCCTCTTTGAAGACAGCTAAGGCATCAGAACACTTCAAGGAGGACAGTTCAGAGGCTTCAAGTCAGGAGGAAGGTATTCATATATTCAAAGGTTCTATTTATGAGTAACATTTTTACCAGGCTGACAGTCACAGAAATAATGTATTTGACTGACTTCTACCTCTTGTAAAGTGCTGAAGACTTTGGATGAAAGTTGCTATATACATTTTAATTTTTGTTACTGCACACTTTCAGTAACTTGATACGATTATTACATTTTGTGAATAGGAAGGCTTTGGAGGTGTGGTTGCTTTTTGAGTTGTTTTGAGAGGCTGGGGTGAGCAGCTAGGAAGAGTTGTGAGGGTTTGTTAGTACGCAGACAAAGATATTTGTGACTTCCTCATGTGTCTATTTTTTTATGACCTGGTTAATGTTGAGTGAGTTATTTCAGTTTTAGTTGATGCTTATTTATAAAACATCTTAAATATGAAGATCCTCTATCTGGAAATACCTCATTCCTCTATTTTTATCTCAAAGCTGCACTTCTGTAGCATTGTGACCAGTTACTAACAGTGACTCTAACCCTTCTGATCTGGGTAATGAACTCCAGATATGGGAGTTGGTACTTCTCAGATACCATGATAAGTTTTGATGGGATGTACTAGCCCAGTGGATAAGTAGTCTTATTTTGAAAAGAATGCCAAGCCAGTTTTGCATCACTTGCGCAGTATGCTAGTTTGACTTTTCGATTAGGCAAAGGAGGGCATGCGACGCAAAGGACTATTAAGCCATACTGTTTGCTAGTGCACAGTATTATCATTCCTATCCTCTTATGCAGACATGCAAGGTGGAGTGTGATGTACTTTTGGATGCAACTTTTCTGACTCTCTTTTCAAATAAAGAAATGTGAAAAAAGACCGCAGCAGCTTGGGCCATCAGGCAGGAATGCTAAAGAGACGACAAGACTAAATTCCTGTTCAACTTCCGTTTTCATAAGAACTTGCAATAGGTTGCTTGCTCCTTTAGTAGAAATGTTACTATCTTTAATTTTAGCTATTTCACCATAGTACTGCAATAATACAAAATAGCTATTTTTCAAAGAGTCCATTCCTTTCACCAGTAAGCTATTTGGTCAGGTCCCTGTTAAGGAGACACATTATCCAGTGGATTCTCTGATTGTGATTGTGTTGCAATGCATTGGCAAAATGTGATTCTTAAAGTTCTGTACTGTAAAAGCCAGGGTTGGTTGATTTGTGTCAAATTTTGTTCCCTTCAAGGCAGAGAGAATATCTTCTACCACTGGAAAACTATGCAATTCAGAAAAGCTTTTATCTGTTTTTGAAAGAAAATGTCACCCATTGCGCTGATCTATCTTAAAACACTAACCAAACTCTGGAATGCATTTGAAAATACCCCGCTACCTCAATATAACACGAATTTGGATATAACGCGGTAAAGCAGCGCTCCGTCGGGGGGCCGGGCTGCGCGTTCTGGCGGATCAAAGCAAGTTCGATATAACGCAGTTTCACCTATAACGCGGTAAGATTATTTGGCTCCCAAGGACAGCGTTATATCGAGGTAGAGGTGTAGTTCAAATTGTCATTTTTACATTGTCCTTAAATGAGAACTTTTTCCACTTTAAAATTTCAGATGCATTTGAATACATGCTTATTGCCATTAGTGTAAACTTTGGTAATGCTCAAGGCCGGCTCCAGATTTTTGCTGCCCCAAGCAGCGAAGAGAGGGGAAGGGAAAAAAAAAAAAAGCCGTGATCAGCAGCACTTTGGTGGCTGCTGTACCACGCCGCTTCTTTCTTCGGCGGCAATTTGAAGCCGGTCCTTCCTTCCGAGAGGGACCGAGAGCTTGCTGCGCTGGTGCCTGGAGCCGGCCCTGGTAATGCTTTTAAACTTCGTACTTTCCAAATAATTCCAATTCTCACTCTGCCTTCAGTTTTCTAGTTGGATCTCTATTTTGATCTTGTTCTGAACTGCGTCTTTAAGGGAGTTGAGGTAAATGATAGCAACTTTCAAAAGAAAAATAGAAAAACCCAGAAATGATAGCAAAGGAGACAAAGAGCTTACTTAGAAGCCAAAGATCAGCAGCAATTGAACTGTAGAAATTTTACTTTTGGCAGTATAATAAATATACAGTACTTCAGAGAGGTAAAAAGACAAGGTCATTGCTTCAAGGACTTGTGGTTAAAAATAATAAACATTTTTCTACATATACATGCTATTACTTGTAAGGTTTACTTAAATTGCAACTAATCTCAGGTTCTAAATGCATTATATCAATGCAGGAACTTACTCATTAAGCAGCTCATAACTTACCAGTACCGTATTAACCTTCTGGGGCAATATCCAGGAGTTGGAGAAAGGAAACAATTTCCATTTTTCCTTTTGATTTGACTGATTTATTTTTTTTCCTCCCCCCTGTCCCATTGAGCTACATCTGGCAACCTCTAATGACACAACCAGGGCACCTATGGTTAGTCTGTTGGTGAAAAATAATCCCAGTTGCTTATGAAATGTACACTTCTCTCCCTGTGCTTTTTGGTATTTTTGTGACTTTTCTGGGAAACTGGAAGGTCCCCAGTCCTACCCATCTGATCCATGTCAACTGACCCCTGCTTCCATGCATTGTTTGACTTGAGTGGCCGTCTGTGCAAGTGTAAGGGGTCCATTCATGTTTGATCAGATTGTAAGACTGGGATCTGTATCTATAGTAGCACTGGTCTTTTTCCTGTCACTACCAAAACGTTGCGTGAAATATAGTCGAAAACCTTTACTGAATGGGTTATTTTCCTGGATTGACTTATAATAGAAACAATTATTACTATTGGCATTGCTGATTTGTGTTCTTTTTTCCTCCAGATGTAATGCAGCACACATCAGTCCATAAAAAACATAATGGGAAAAGTCCTGTTGCCAAGTAGGTATTAAGGTTTGCAAAACGAGCATGTCTACTTTAAAGTCAAACTGTCTATAAATTTCATTGTGACTTCTACTTCTTGTGTTATGTAAAGGGGTAAATAACACTTCCTTATGCACTTTCCCCACACCATTCATGATTTTATAGACCCCATCATATCCCTCCTTAACCATCTCTTTTCCAAGCTTAGCAGTCTCTCTCTTTTTAATGTCTCCTTATATGGAAGCTGTTCCATACCCCTAATCATTTTTGTTGCCATTCTCTGTATTTTTCCAATTCTAATATATTTTTGATATGTGACTGATACCTATATATTTTGTGCCGTGTACTATTGATTATCCTCATTACATCAAGTTTCCATGGTATATAGTCTACCAATATCCTTGTTTAATGCCTGGCACTCTGGTTCATCCATCTTAGTATCTAGACTTACAGCATTTATATATAATGGTCTTTTTACAGCAGCTTAGCTTTCCCAGAAAATCTGTATGCGAGGTGCCTTATAGCCTGCCACTTTGTTCTTCATTTCTATATATAAATTTTATTGTATCTTGGCCACACCAAAAAAAAAACCAAAACCAGAAACTGCAAAATATCTAGCATAAGTATCAATATGTATCTTAAATTCTGTGGCTCCTGGCACAGAGTAAGAAGAGAAGCTGATTTTCCATTTTACTTACTTACATACATACATACATCTATCATCATGCTCCATCTAAATTTCCCTCTCTTACACTGGAAACTATAACTTGTTCTATGCCACACCTTGTCTGTAGACCTAATCGATTAGGACTAAACTAAACCTATTGGATACATAAGATGAGGGTTCTGTTAACTTAAAAAAACAAAACAAAAAAGCACTTTGCTTAACCCAGTTGCTGGGATGGTACAGGGGTTCAGGTAGTAGCAATCTGAAACTTGAAGTGCCCCATCTGCAAGTTGATGGAAAAGAAACTTTCTCTTCTCTCCCACCTTGAATCTGCTGGTTTCTGTAAAATGGGGGAAAGGTCTTAACTTCTCCTTCCTTGCAGCAGCCAAGCAGATAAGACAGGGACAGAAGTAATCTTGCTATTCTAAAATCTCTCCCCTCCTCCCCCCCAAGTTGTCTCCCCTCCTGTGGATAACTTCAGTCTTTCTCTTCATGTGTTCAAATACGAATGGCGTCTCCTAGGTGAAGTAAATTTTTGTAGGTCAGTTCTTACATACTCATCCATATGAATCTGGTGTAAATCTTGGGTCAGGAAAATTATATCTCTGGAATAGGGGTGGTACACTGTAGAGAAGCTTGTATAGTACCTTCTGCACATTCTGGCTGAAGTTCTACAATCACTCTTTTTTAGAAAAAGCACAAATTGATTTAAAGAGAGAAGGTTAGGAATCTGAAGTGAAGACTCAAAATAGTCTTAAAACTTACTTGATGTATTTGGAAAAGCAGCAAGGGTTACACTGAAAACAGTCCCTGTCCCTAACCCTTTATCAGCTGACTCTCTTTAGCAGAAGCTTCCAAAGTACGCCTGTACACATTAGTTGTGGACCTTTCCGTGTGTCTATTTCAAGACTCTTGAAGACTGAGTTCTGATCGAGGTTTACTCGAACTATTTCCTGAGGATTCATTGAAACATTTAACTCACTTTAAAGCCTCTCCTTTAATATCTTCCAGAGGTGCTTGGTAATGAGCAACTGAAGCTCTCTAGTATCCCTATCGCCTTGGAATGCACTAGAGTGACACCATCCCAAGAATGGAATAAAGTGTTTTGTATTGCAGTGCTTTCCTGAAGCGGGCAAGAACAATTAATTTTAAAATATATTTTAAAGCAAAATGTCATATACATTTATAACCAATATTTTGCTATAAGACACATTATTTATTATTTTTTCTTTTTGTTCTCAGTCAAGAGTGGGGCACATCTGTGGATGACAGATGAAGGGTGGAGTATAGGTCCATGTGGCCTGGTGACCCCCATCAGAAATCTTGTTCCAAGAGTCCATGTTGACCAATGTGTCTATACTTAGTTACAAATCAATCAGACTGGCTATTGCCACATGTGGTTTGATTGGAAAGCATTGAGGCCCAAAGTAAATGCCAAACATTAGTTTAGATTTCTCAACACTCTTCAAAAGTGGCAAGTGTGAGGACAGAGAATATGCAGCCAAAGGAATAGTTTTAAATTCTGCTTTGTGGTTGTAGAAATGAGCACAAAAGTGGTTTGTAGATGGTCCTACACGGCTTTTTCTAACTTTCTTGTATAGTTTAAAAATAACGGTATGTAGTCACTTTTTCAATGTTTTTGAAGTTCAGAGGAGAAGGAAAACGAGTTGGTTTTTTTTTGTTTGTTTTTAAATCTAAATCTGGAAAACTGCTGTTTAACCACTTGCCCTTTTTAAGTGTGAAAAAAGGCAATGAATCATGAAACATTTCCATGAGCTATTAGGATTTGTGAGGTTGTATATATCCTAAATTTTGTCAACATAAGGGCTTGTCTACACAGTGTGATAATACAGCAAATTAGGGTTCTTTAGAAATCACACTCTAATAGAACACATTTATATTCCTGAGGGCATTCTGCGCACAATATTTTAAAATTCTGCAAATTTTATTTGTCAAATAAATGTGAAGGCACCATCATGGCATCGGGGAGCATAGGCCACTGGCTACACAGAGGTGGGAGATCATTGTGCAGCTCCTTTTTCCCCCTCCCCTCGGACATGGACTCAGCAGTGAAGCTGCACCCAACCCTGACACAGCACAAGGACCGGGCCTGCCCCAGAAACACCCAAGGGCCCTGCTCCTTCATGTGGGCAGGCAAGCTCAGCAATGCAGGATCAAAGTGTGGGGGGATCCCAGTGTGGGTTGAAAGGGTTCTGTGTGTGGGTGGCTCAGTGGGGGATCCAGGTGCAGGGAGGGATCTGGATGCACAGGGTCTTGTTGCGGGGGTTCTGGGTGCAATGGTAATGAGACTCTGCGGCGGGGGGGGTCCATGTGAAGGTGTTTGGGGCTCAGCAGGGTGGGCTCTGGGTGTGGGGGGGATAGAGCTCTGTGGGGGGGATCTAGATGCTGGGAACGTGGGGCTCAGCTGGGTGGGGATACAGGTACAGCTGGTTGGGGCTCAGTGGGGTGGGGATCTGGGTGCAGGTGGCTCGTGGGGGTGGTCCAATGCAGGGGGAGTGGGGCTCATCAGGGGAGTTTTGAGTCTTTGGGGGGGGTTGGCAGGAAAGTGAGTATGCGGGGGTCTGGATGCATGGGGGTTGGGCTGATGGGGGAGCAGCTCCCTGTACAGGGATCCCTCCCCCTGTAGCTGAGGAGTGATGGGTACAGGATGTGGAGTGGGGGCCTGGGGAGTTTGCAAAGCTTCTTGCAGCTGGGGGAGAAATCCAGGGGTGGGTCTTACCCAGCCCCGGATGCTGTGCAGGGGAAGAGGAAGTCCTGTCCTCCCCAGCCCAGCCAGGACTAGCAGGTGAGCCTGGTGCAGGGTCTTCTCCAGTCCTGCCTCCTGCCCCACAGTCATTTACCTTGGGCACACAGAACATACTGCTGGGAAAGGTCGCGTGACTGCTTTTGTGACTTCCCTGTTGGTCATTTTTCTGTGGGGAAGCAAAGAAATCTGCAGGGGACATAAATTTTGCACATGTGCAGTGATGCAGAATTCCCCCAGTAGTAACATTACCCCACATGTACACACACACCTTAAGTATCCCTAGTATATAATTGCCTGTTAAGTAAAGTAAATTTAAGGTTGATCTAGCTTAGAGCCGTTTTTGTGTGTTTACACACACACACACACACACACACACACACACACACACTCTAAACATGTTCCACCTAGAGATCTATTGAGAGATTGAAATTTTTCTGAAAACACCTGTCTTCCCAATATGTTACAAAATTGGGAATGCTGTTATGGAAATCTCAGAAGTTTTTTATACTTGTGTAATATGTTTTTCACCAGCACTGGCAGTACAAAATGTTCTTCACTGGATGGCCTTAACATAAAACACTCTGAACAGAATGGGGTAGTGGATTGGAGAAGAAAAAACTGCACTGTTCAACAGCATCCAGAGCACTGTACAAACTTACTTGATCAGGTGAGTGACTTTCATTTAGTTCATAATGGTAGGTGAGGATATTACCCAGAGCTCACCGTTAAATTTTACTTCAAGGCTAGTTATACACACTACAGCATTAATTCTTGAAACTGTTTAAGTTCAGCTGATCCATAATATCCTAATGAGAGAGCTCTGAACAGAAAGGTCAATATTCAGTTCCACTTAATTTCCTACAGGGAACACCTTATTTTAATGAGTTCTCACTGGATACAGTTCAAAGCTTGAAGATTATTTTATACCTAACTGCAAACAGCAGGATAGAGTAACCTGTTTGGTACTGTTTAAATGTCTCAACTGAGGGCACTTAGCACTTCGTTCGTATCCATTGTATCACACCTGCATTGTATAGGCAACTAAAATGCTATTATCTTTTGCTGAAAGACAATTGTAGTGACATTTATTTGTGGCTAGCCAGTGTCCATCCCCTTGATATTACAGTGCAATTCTCCAGTAACTGTAAAACAAGAGTAACTGTTACAGAAGTGGAAGAACTAAATTAGTAGATAGTTACACATACTGTACTTAAAATTTTCATGAGTCATCTGCCTCGTTTCTGAAAAAAAATTGTATATAGTAACTAATACTTACTATGGTATATCTCAATAAATGGAATTACATTTATTTTTCATCAGACATACAGAGTTGGGTATTGACAAATATAGCAATATTGCAAGCCAAAAGAACAGCTTTGTGGGTCTTGCAAAATACACAGTGAACTAATGTTTCCTTCAAAGTAATTCTATAAATCTTGCAATCTGCTAACTTTTTCTACTTCTTGACTTAATAGTATATAAGCATGAGACTGTAAATATTAAATACTATACTAGAGCAGGTTAAACACTACCTACTATTTTAAGGGGAAGGATGAATACATCATAACTGCAGACTTACTCTGAATTGTCATAACTAATTTTCACTCATTCACCAAATTATAGAATCTTATTTACAGTTAAGGAGAGTGTAGCTTTCTTTTGGTTCATTGTACCAGTCTTGATAGATTGGGGGTAGTAATTGGGAGAAGCATCCTGTGAGAGCATAGATGCCATATTCCTCTCTGACGTACCTATGGCTGGTACCCAACAACCAGAGTGGGGAAAACTGAAGGTTGTTTCTAAATATTGGTCTCCAGTATGAGTGGTGTGCATCCAAGTGATGGAGTAGAGTAACTTGCAGCACGTAGACACTCTTCTGAATAGCCAATAACTTCATTCACTCATGAAATTAGCTCCTCCTCTCAGCAGTGTCAATAGACATAAGAATTGTGAATAACTCTGGAGATCAAACTGGTTCTTTTCAATGAAGGAATTGTTAGGTGTTGCCAGTTGAAACTCTTCTAGTTTCACTCAACAGGAAAAGACTTACGGCTTGCTTCCAACACTCAAATCAGCAATTTGGTTCATTCTCCCAAATATTTGCTGATACTAATAATCAACATTTTTTCACTGGCTAGTACCATTCAGCCAAGGCAGACCACATGAACGTAATTCCTGGCAATTCTAAATTAAGAAAACATCATAAAATGCTTTGGGATTTCTAAAAACACACTTGTCACCATAATACTGTAGCACCTAGGAGCCTTAGCCATCAACTATAAATGGGGAAAAACTCTTGAGATTTCTACCTCTAAAGAACTCTTATTAAACTTTGTGGACTTCATACTTTTTGTCCAATACAAGATGTAAATGTATATTTTGCTTGGTTCTTGTGGAGTTTTTATTTTCTAACTACCATCATGGTATTTGCTCTCTAGCATGCAGGAGAGAAACGGGGCTTATCTTCAATAAGCAAGAAGAAAGGAAAGCCACAACTGGAAAAGTAAGTTTTAATTTCATATAACTAGTAACTAAGGACCTAAATATAATGCATGCAACCAGAAAATCCATGGTTAATCTAAGTGTTTTGGTTTCCATTAACATTGAGATTTGAGGATTTGTATCTTATTTCCAGCAATTTCTTAAAATTTGATTCCCTCTTTTGACTGACTGTTTTGACCTTCATTCTGTGCCTTCAAGATATAAGTTTTAAAATGGATTCTGTCAAATGTAGGCATGCAAGCTTACTTGTTGTTTTTTTTAAATGATTGCCTTTTTGTAAGTGTAAATACAAGGATGAATTGGATGCTGTTCCTTTTTCATCCATTTGTTTCAGCCTGGAATTGCTGGATGATGATGATGATAGGCATGTTATGAGTCACATAAACATACAAATCCGTAACTCCTTGTTGTAGTTTGAAAAAAAGAATATAATGAATAATAGATCTGTAGAAAAAGAAGCTAATTCTTCCATATGAAGAGAAGCTAACATATACAAACACTTTTGAGATCTGTCACAAAATTGCAACTTAGCCAAATGTGCAAGGGATGGAGGAAGGACAAAGCGTAATTCTATGTCTACACTACTACCTTAAATCAGTCGATGTTAGGTCGACTTACAGCCACCGCATTAATTACTGTGGTGGCTGATGTGCATACTAACCTCCTGTCAGTGATGTGTGTCCTTACCAGGAGCACTTCCATCAACTGAAGAGGGGCAGTGTGGGGGACTGAGAGCCAGGGCTCTCAACTCCACACAGCTTCCCATCAGGAGCCCAGCTGCCTCCTGGGGCTTCTCAGCTGTGAGCCGGAGGCAGCTGCCAGGGGCTTTGTGCCTCCGGTGGAGAGATCCACACCCAGATTGTGCGGTTGACTGTTGAGCTAGGACCTCAGTGGGCAGCAGGGCTTTCAGCGGGGTGCCTGGGCAGCAGCCCAAGCCAAGAGCCTGTGTGGCAGCCTGGCTTCAAGTGGAGACCCAGCAGCAGCCACTGGAGCTGTGAAATTGACAAGAATTACAGCCAACAGCGGATGTAAGGAACGCAGTGTCTACACTGCGTTGTCCTAACTGCATTGACATAAGCCTTGGCCTCTCGTCAAGGTGGCTTTATTATGTCGGCATAGCAAGGGAGTTACATCGGCAGAAGAAGCGTTTCAGTGTGTATACCTCCACTGTTTTGTTGACGAAAGCTGACTTCAACTATATCCTGAACAGATATAGGATTTCCTTTTTCTTAACGTGTGTGAAAGGTAGAGGCTGTAAAATTATCCAGGACACTTCATTAAAATGTTCCTCAATGTGACATTGCTTAGTGTACAGTAATTTGGTGAAGATGGATGTATTTAAATTAGCCACCATTTCAGCTGTTTCTGTAAGCTAGTAGCCCATCAGTATATGTATAACTGGTTTAAGTTTTTTTCACAAATTGAAATCATATGCCATTTTGTAAGACAACCTGGTATGTGCCTCTGCTATATTTCTGTTATGTACCTGAAGAAACTTCAGTGCTAACTCCAACTTCCCATCCATTTTCTCATTTATCTTTACTAAATATACTGAATAACATGGGTTGCAATTTTGACCTGTGATATATCCCAAAATTGACTTCTGTAGGGTACTGTTTTCACTGATAAGCACATTTGAGGTCACAAGTAAATATTCCAGTGCAAATAAAAGTAATATTATATACCTTTTGTAGTATACTTGGTTATCTTTGCCAAAACTACCTTCGAAAAATATTCTTTCATTCTGCCTACATAGGGATAAAATAAAGAAAACTGACAGCAGATTGAGCAATAGGATTAATGGAGTTAGAGTTGCAGCAACACAGCACATCCGTGCAGGGGCAGTAAAAGGTAAGACATTCCCTTCAGGAAAAAGATTCTTATTAACTATAATAAAATAGTACATTATACTAAGGAAATCTGTTAAAGCTGCCATATCTTTTAATCTAGTCTTATTTTTTTTGCACAATTACTACATGCATGTTTAAGAGTGCCCAGTGTCCAGATCCTCTGCTAGTGATTGCAATAGTTAGGAATTTATTTAATTTAATATTGAAGGGCAATTCCAGTATGTATCTTTTTTACTGTTATCTAAAACTCAGTAACTGTTTCCCTCTCCTCTTGTGCCCCTCTGCATCGAACACTTTCCCCTCATCTCCTTATTTGTTTTGGACAAAAACCTAACTTAAGCCTGTTTACTTTTATCTCCCATGTCAGCACAACTATTGATACCATATTTGTTAGCTTGTTCTCTTTTGCTGGTTTCCCCACCTCCTTCTGTTAGCATCAAAGGAAAAGTATTGTAGGGTAGGCATAAGTGGCTGCTTAAAACACAAGCAGTAGAGTGAAATGAGAATTTCTGAATCAGCACAAAACAGCAGTTTATTATGGTTTATTTGTATATACGTTGAGAGGAAGGAGTCCTAAGTGCTGCTGTCCCAACAACCTTTGTCTGGCTAGCATAATGATCAGTAAGACTGAGGGTAGTGCAGTTTGAGGAAGTAAAGAGTAAAAGTGGAGAAAGGAATGAAACTTTTACTAGTGCTAACCTGCTCATCATGTAGCAGCAGAGAGAAAAGCAGTAAAAAATATCCATCAAATCATACATTTGCTTTAAGGAAGATTGGTTTATGTCTAAATAGTTCAGATATCTTATTTCCTAGTGTATTGTCAATATTTGAATATTTTAACAAAACTGAAGAACTGCAGAAATACCAACTTCTCACTTCAAATGGGAAAAGTGTGAAGTCTTGTATGAAATGCTTCTACTCTATACTTCAATATAATTGAACCAGTAGAGGAGCTGAAACCAAATGTTGAGCACTTCAAGAATTAAAGTACATAGTAAATGGAACATTATCAGAGGGAAGAGGGCATTTTATCCCATATAAATAGTAGCTCAAATAGCAGATTACGTGAAGTACAGCTGAGGGAATTCTGCACCAATAAAAAATTTTGCACAATATTTTAAAATTCTGCAAATTGTATTTGCCAATAAATAAAGGCTTCAGCATGGCAGTGGGGAGCCCAGGCCACTGGCTGCATAGAACTGGGAGATGACCTTGCATGTGCGCACACCTCCCTCTCTCCGGGATAGGGACCCGACTGAGGCTGCACCAAACCCTGTCGCACACAAGTGCCAGACCTTCCCCACCTCAGAAACACTCTGCGCCGGATGCACCAGGTGTGGGCGGGCAGGCAGGCAGAGCCCAGCAGGATCCAAATGTAGTGGGGCTTAGTGCGGAAAGGATCCAGGTGTGGGGTGAGAGGTTTCTATTTGGGGCAGTCTGGGTGTGGGCAGCTGAATGGGGGAATCTGGATACACAGGGGCTCATTCTGGGGTTCCAGATGCAGGGACAATGGGACTCTGCAGGGGTGTCTAGGTATGGGGGATGGGGCTCAGTAGGGGGGACCCAGTTCAGGAGGAGTGGGGCTTGGGGGTGGAGCTCCAGGTGTTGCTGGTTAGGATTCGGGGGGGGCTCATCGAGGTGGTCCAGACGCAGGGTAGGTGGGGCTCATCAGAGTGAGGGTTCGATGGGCCTGCTTAATGGGAAAGCCCCAGATGCTGATGGTGCTGATGAGACACTGCACGCAGAGCTCCTCCCCCTTCAGATTTCCCCTATTCCCTTTTCTTCCCATCCCTCTCTCATGCCCTTATTCTACCCCCCTTTCTTCCCCCCTGCCACTTCTTCCTCCTCCTCCCTTCCCCCCCCCCCCCAAGACTACACCCATGGGCATCCCCAGGCCTGTTAAAGTAACAAGCCCCGATGTGGCTTCCCTTCACTTCCCCATCACTTTCTGCAGGGAAGCAAAGAAATCTGTAAGGGGACGTGTTTTCAGTGCGCATGCAGTGGTACAGAATTCACCCAGGAGCAAGTAAAATCAAGGAGGGGAAAAATGGGGAAGGGGGAGGTATACCCAGCAGTAGGAGGAAGGTCACATTCAGCTGTTCGACTCTGCTTTTTCCAACCTCAGAAATGACTTTGAAAGTGAGTACAATGGTACTATATGATCATATGACAGTTGCAATAGTCAGCTCTTCTTTGAGTGCTGGTCCCTGTGTGTATTCCACACATGGGTATACATGCATGTCATCACCCAGCTCTGGGATTCATAAGAAGCAATTCTATTGGCCCACATATGCGCAGATGCCTTCCTTGTGCTCCAGACTTAGGGTGTAAGAGGCAGTGCAGGCCAATGCCTCTCCAGTTTCTTCTTACCAGTGCGTGGCCAGAGTCACAATCCAGTGTCCCCAGATTTCTCCAACTTCTTTTTTTATAGTCTGTAAATAGTTTTTATATTAGTTAATATAGTTTGTTCTTCAAATGATGGTTCCTGTTTGAATTCCACACATGGGATATGCATGTGCCCCCTGCACCTGGATGTAGTGCGTCTGTCTTGCCTGCATGTGTGTGTCAGCTCTCCTCATGTGCCAAACCAAAGGCATAAAAGGTGGTGTAGGCTGACACCTTTCCAGTCTATAATTATGCATGCACAAGGTTCAAAAACTGTTTCCTGAACTCAGTCATTTCAGTGAGCAACGAACATCTATGCTGCCTCTATTGCCTGGGTGAGGCACATATTTCTGTTAAGTGCGTCATCTGCTGCTCTTTCACCCCAGAACTCATGAAAATTAGGAACTGAGACTCGGAAAATCTCATGGAGAAGACAATGAATCCCCAACCAGAGCTGTGCCAGGGATGACCTCCCCTCGTTCCCCTGCCAAGTACATCAGTCTCATAGAGCAGGCAGAGCCCCTCCAAGCACAAACTTGGGAGCCAGAGGCTAAGACTGTGAAGCCTAAGGAGAAGGTGTCAAAGAAGTGCTGGGAGCACTCTCATAAACATAAGGACAAGCCATCTTAAATTAAGACTGCCCCGAAGAGAGTGTCCTTTTTCCTGACCCACCAAAGTTGGGAGACCTGGTACACATAAATACCTCCTGGTGGTCCCATCCACTTCTACAGCCAATGGACTACCAGTATGAGACAGCCCCAGAGAGAGCCAACTGCCATGATGACCAGGGAAGCACCAGTACTGACAGCTATGCCAGTGGATTCTCATTGTTCTCCAGGGTGATCTAAGACCTACATTTCCCCAGCAGACATCTTTGCTCAATCCTATCAGGACAGGCTCTATTCTGGGACATTGTTATAACAGAGGAAAAGACTGTCCTATTAGGTAGAGTTGTTCTCCTATCCCACCTGCCAGCGTTAAGATGCAACTGTCAGTTCCACTGGAGATGAGTGATATGGCTTTCTCTTTGGATGAGTCTTAGGCCCCACAGAAGTCTGTGCAACATCAGGCAGTGACATGACAAAGGAGCCCCAGATAAGATTCCACAGGAGAGAGGTGGTATGAGGTCCTCCTCTGTCAGTTGAGCCATCATACTGGCAATAATAGGGACCATGAGAGCCCTACTCTAAACAGCCAGAATTGCTGCAGGAATCCTATTTTGCCATTGCCTGGACATCCACAAATGGCACTATTGGAATATACAGAACGGGAAGGTGAGCCGGATCCAACAGTTTAGCGAGCAATCTCATAATCTTCACCCAATGAGTTGGTTACTCTATCTTCTCCATTTCCACCAGACAACTTTAAGCAATATCAAGAGCTCATGCCTAGGGTGGTGCTGCAGCTACAGATACAGCTTGATGAAGTCCCAGTCAAGTTGCCCTCCCCATCAGCAAGGCCATTATGGACCCAGCAAAGGCGGTTTGGTACACTCCTGCTTCTTGTGCTCTCATCCCTAGGAGGGCAGAGAAGCATTAGTTTGTTCCATCCAACTGGTGAGGGTTTTTATTCTCACCCACTGCTTAACTCATTGGTGGTGTAGGTGGCTACAGTGATCTAAGCAACAGCAACCAAAGGCTACTCCCTCTGATAAGAGAGACCAGCAGCACAACCTTCTCTTCCACCTCTCTCCAGTTCTGGATCTCTCATTACTAGGCTTTCTTGGCCAAATATGATTTTACTAATTACGCTGAGTGTATGGAATTTAATGACCAGCTCCCTGAGGAGAATAGGTCCTGTTTCCAGGCGTTAGTGAATGAGGGCAGTTTGGTGGCCAAAACTTCCCTCCAAGCACAGGGGAGGCAGCAGATACTGCATCTAGGGAGATGGCTATAGCCATTGTTAGGAGAAGAGAGTCGTGGTTGCAATGCTTAGGTTTCCCTAGAGAGGTGCAGAGTATCATCCAAGATCTGTCCTCACAGAATAGGCTGATAATATCAAAGACTAATGAGTCTCTCCACTCCCTCAAAGGCTCAAGCTCCCTCACTGGGCATTTAGACCTTTGCCTCTGAGAGAATAGATGTTCACACCATTTTCAGACCCCTCTACTGCCATGACCTCCACCCATTCCCACCCACTTAAGGGCTACTTTTGACACCTCAGTTATAGAAATGGTAGGCATCAGTCTCCCCATTTTTCTTTTGGGCAGTCTCACGTTTTGCCTACACTTGGGACTCTATCATGACAGACAGTTGGTTGCTAAAGATTATCCACCATGGTACGCCATCAAATTTCTCTTCCCTCCGCACTCCCCCCTGCCCCCCTTCAGGAACCGCTCTCACAAGGAGATTCTTTGCCAGGATGCAGATTCTTTTCTTCAGCAAGGGGCAATAGAACAAGCAAGTACCACCTCAGTATCAAGGGAGAGGGTTACTATTCCCCATGCTACTTAGTCTCCAAAAGAGATGTCGGGTTGGGATCCGGGACCCCCTGACAACTGAACATCTTATTCAGATTCAGGTTGGTTACCCCTCCCTACAAGATGTGAATGTGGTTCGTAGTTCTCGATATGAAGGGCACTTTTTTTTTATGCAGATATTAATCTGTCCTACAGAATTGCTTCAGTTCCTGGTTAGTCAGGAAACATTACTAGTTCGGAGCCCTTCCTTTTGGATTAGCAATAGTGCTCAGGGTATTCACAAAGGCTTTCCTCTATGGTGGCAGCCCATCTGAGATGTCAGTTTTCCCCCTATTTTGATGATTAGCTCTAAGTAGTAGGTCACTCCAACCACACAGTCAGATGAGTGACTTTGTTCCTGCTTCATCTTGTGGCGAAGTGCAGTTTTACATGAACAAAGAAAAGTCTGTTTTGGCAGCACATAGATGATAAAGTGCATCAGTGACACTGGACTCGAGTTTCAGCAAGAGTTTTCTTCCTGCTCTCACCCCTTCCCCCCCCCCCCCCCCCCCCCAAAAAAAGAAACATTTTATTCAATGGGCAATGTATGCTTTCTCAGCTAAGCCACATGGCCTTGTGTTCTTGTAACACCATTTGTCAGACTTCATTTATGCTGCCAGTAGGCCCAGCTCTTGTCCTTCTACTTGCCAGATGGAGACCACGTAAACACCAGAGTGACCATTCTCGCCAGGGTCATCACATCTTTGACCTGGTAATTGAACCCAGAACGAGTGTGAGTGGGCCTTTCTCCTGCTCATGCAGTCATTCTGTATCCAAGCAATGTTGGACAACATCACCATGCTCTCTTATATAAAAACAAGCAGGGTGGTGCAAGATCCCTTTCCCTCTGCCTGGTAGCAGTCAGGCTTTGGAATTGGTGCACCAGAAACCATATCACTGTCCAAGTGTTCAGAATTCATTAGCAGAGACTTCTCTGCAGACCATGAGTTCTGTCCTGAGCAAGACATTCAGTTAGTGGGAACACCTCAATGGGCCCTCCATACCCCCAAACTTCCCCAGTACTGCTCCAGAGCATCTATGGGCAATGACTCTCAGGGTGAGTCTCTCCTGTTCTCATGGATGGACCAACTCAGATGTGTCTTTCCACCCATTCCCCGCTATCATGGGTCTTAGGAAACATCTGTCGCAACAAGGCAGGAGTCATTCTCATAGCACCCAACTGGCTCTACCGTTTTTGTTCCCGGACCTTCTGAGGATATCAGCCCTTCATCCTATCAGGATTAACTTCTCTCTGAATCTTCTAATTCAGGAAGATGACAAAATCAGATGTCCCATTGGCCCACGCTGCCTTTTAGGCCCTCAGTCTGGAGCATGAGGAGGGTGTGGGGGGGGGGGTGTACACACCAATGGACATTGCTTGTTGAGAATCTTTGGACTCAAGTGCATGGTGTTCATCCATACTTGTGTGGAATACAGATGGGGACCGTACATCTTGAGGAACCTCCCTATTTGATCACTTCAGAGGTTTCTTTACACTCATAAAAATATTGCTAATGGGCCTTTTGAAGTGAATTTTTTTTTCCTTCCAGAGGTGACTTTAAACTACCATTTTTTAAAGAACTTCTGTCACATTATGTTGCCATCTTTTGGAAGGTATAATTTGTAGAAATAGTTCGTGCTGGTAAACTATAATGTGCTGATTTGTTATCTGAAGACTCTACTATTGTATTCCCTCAGTTGTGTTCATCTTGTTTAAAGATGAGTAACCAAACTTCTGGAAAAATGTTTGATGGAGACCACTGATGGGGACTTGGATTGTTGAACAGCCTCAACTGCTGATGGAGTTAAGGCACTGTAGGAATGTTTTGCATTTTTAGTAGGGCTGTCAAACGATTAATCATGTGATTAAACAATAATACAACACCATTTATTTAAATATTTTTGGATGTTTTCTATATTTTCAAATATATTGATTTCAATTATAAAGTGTACAGTGCTCACTTTATTTATTTTTTCATTACAAATATTTGTATTGTAAAAAAAGAATTTTTAATTCACCTAATAGAAGTACAGTAGTGCAATCTCTTTATCATGAAAGTTGAACTTACAAACGTAGAATTATGTACAAAACAAAACTGCATTTAAAAACAAAACAATGTAAAAATTGAGAGCCTCCAATCCACTCAATCCTACTTTTTTGTTCAGCCAATTGCTCAAACAAACGTGCAGGAGATAATGCTGCCCTCTTTTTATTTACAGTCACCTGAAAGTGAGAACAGGCATTCGCGTGGCACTATTGTAGCCAGCAATGCAAGATATTAACGTGCCAGATGTGCTAAAGATTTGTATGCCCCTTCATGCTTCAGCCACCATTCCAGAGGACGTGCATCCCTGCTGATTTCTGCTTAATAATGATCCAAAGCAGTGCGGACTGATGCATGTTCATTTTCATTATCTGAGTCAGGTGCCATCAGCAGAAGGTTGATTTTCTTTTTGTGGTTTGGGTTCTGTAGTTTCCGCATCTGAGTGTTGGTCTTTTAAGACTTCTGAAAGCATGCTCCGCACCTCATCCTTCTCAGATTTTTGGTAGGCACTTTTGATTTTTAAGCCTTGGGTCGAGTGCTGTAGCTATCTTTAGAAATCTTACATTAGTACTTACTTTGCATTTTGTCAAATCTCCAGTGAAAGTGTTCTTAAAACGAACATGTGCTGGGTCACTGCTATAACATGAAATATATGGCAGAATGCGGGTAAAACAGAGCAGCATGCATACAATTCTCCCCCAAGGCATTCAGTCATTAATTTAACACATTTTTTTAATGAGCATCATCAGCATGAAAGCATGTCCTCTGGAATGGTGGCCAAAGCATGAAGGGGCATATGAATGTTTATCACATTTGGAACGTAAATACCTTGCAATGCCAGCTACAAAAGTGCCATACAAGTGCCTGTTCTCTCTTTCAGGTGACATTCTAAATAAGAAGCGGGCAGCATTTTCTCTTGTAAATGTAAACGGACTTGTTCGTCTTAGTGTTTTGGTTGAACAAGAAGTAGGACTGAGTGGACTTGTAAGCGCTAAAATTTTACATTGTTCTATTTTTTAAGTTCAGTTGTGTAACCAAAAATCTACATTTGTAAGTTGCACTTTCATGATAAAGAGATTGCACTACAGTACTCGTATGAGGTGAATTGAAAAATACTATTTATGCTTTTTACAGTGCAAATATTTGTAATAAAAAATATAAAGTGAGCACTGTACACTTTGTATTCTGTATTGTAATTGTAATCACTATTTAAAAATGTAGAAAAAATCCAAAAATATTAAAATTTAAATTGGTATTCTATTGTTTGCAATTAATCACAATTAATTTGAGTTAATCGCGTGAGTTAACTGCAATTAACCAATAGCCCTAATTTTTAGTCTTAATTTTTATTCAGTTGTCTTGAGTTGTGGTTTGCAGACGGTAAAGGCACTTTCCTTTTGGATTTGTGCCTTATAACATACCTAAAATGTGTGCCAGGTGTCCATAAGTATCCTGATGCCTCTGAATGTTAAAAAATGAGATGTCTTAAGTGAATGCTGTCATATCTGCAGCAGCAGTAGTGGTGTACCTGCCAAATGTTACTCTCTGAATTCCAGAGAACAGGAAAGCATCCTGTCATTTTTTGTTATCTTCCTAGGGTATGGCTACACTTGCAAATTTGCAGCGCTGCAGCAGGGTGTGAAAAAACACCCTCTGCAGCGCTGCAAATTGCGGCGCTACAAAGCGCCAGTGTAGTCAAAGCCCCAGCGCTGGGAGCGCGGCTCCCAGCGCTGTCCGTTATTCCCCACAGGGAGCTGGAGTACGGACAGCGCTGGGAGAGCTTTCTCCCAGTGCTGGGGCTTTGACTACACTTAGCGCTTCAAAGCGCTGCCGCGGGAGCGCTGCCACGGCAGCGCTTTGAAGCGCTAATGTAGCCATAGCCCTAGTGTATAATGTCTGTTACTGCATATTGACTGGAGTAAAGGTCACACCTGTCTGAGGTCACAAAGTCCCATAACTTTGATTTTTGTTTCTATATAAAATTTGTAGGCCTGTACAAGCTATAGGTATTGCCCCTTCCTCACTTCAGTTGTGCTTTCTCCTCTTCCCCATTGGCCTCTTGGCTACCAGAATACTTTCATGCAGCTCTGATAATCCTTCTGTGCCATTAGAGTGGATTTGCTACAATGTTAAGACTTGTAGAACAATTGAAATTGCACATTCAAACTAATGCCTTCAAATGGAGTGAGACCTTTTTTTTTAACCACCTCTGCAGTTCATGTATTCTACTAGTTGGTAGTCTGGTTCCTAACTGGTATGATCAGAGCTGCTCTGCCATTTTACTCCTGAAGGAATTCTGTGCCACTGTGCAATGCAGAATTTCATAGAATTCTGTTTACCCCCTCAGAATTTCTGGCTGCCACTAGAGGCTGCTGGACTCTACAGAAGCCAACTCTCAGTGAGTGGAGCCCCCAGTTTGGTGGGGCTGGAGGCTGCATGCTATTTGATCCTTATTCTCCCAGGGATAGGAGAGGACCTGGGAGACCCAGCCAGCTCTGGCAAAGGGATAGAGTTGCCAACTTTCTATTTGCACAAAATCAAACACCCTAGCCCTTCCCCTACCTGAGGCCCCTTCCCCCACTCACTACATTCCCTCTTCCCCACCCTCACTTCCACTGGGCTGGGGAAGGGGGTTGGGGTGCAGGAGGGGGTGAGGGCTCTGGCTGGGGGTGTGGGCTCTGGGCAGGGAAGAGAGGTTTGGGGTGCAGGAAGGTGCTCCAGGCCGAGGGATTTGGAATGTGTGAGGGGACTGTGGGTTGAGGCAGGGGGTTGGGGTGTGGGCTCTGGGTATTGGCTCTGAGGTGGGGCTGGAGATGAGGGGTTCAGGGTGTGGGAGGGGCTCAGGGCTGGGGCAAGGGTTGGGGTGAAGGCTCTGGGGTGCAGGAGGGGCTAGGGGTTGGGATACAGGAGGGGATATGGGCTCTGGGCTGGGGGATGCTGGCTTTGGGGTGGGGCCAGGCAGGAGGGGTTTGGGTCCAGCTCCTAGGCGGGGGGAAGGTGGGAAGCAGGAGGCTCTGTGTTTCGCCCTGCTCTCACCTGCAAGTACTGCCCCCAGATTCCATTGGCCAGGAACCGGCTAATGGGAGTGCGGAGCCAATGCTCAGGACAGGGGCAGCGCATGGAGCCCCATGGACCCCCTGTCTAGGAGCCGGACCTGCTGGCTGATTCCGGGGTGCAGCGTGGTGCCTCAGGACAGGTAGGGACTAGCCTGCCTTCGCGTCGCAGCACTGCTGACCGGATCTTTAATGGCCCGGTCAGTGGTGTTGATGACAGCCGCCTGGGGCCCTTTTCGACCGGATGTTTCAGTCAAAAACTGGACACCTGGTCATGCCAGAAAGGGGGTGAGGAAGGGCAGGGTCACATCACACCACGTCCCCTAGTGGGACAGTAAAGAAGTTGCGGGAGAGTAAAGGCTCTGGGGGTGCTGCTGTCTGGGCCTGGGGCTGCCCCGTGGCTGGGCTCTGTGGGGAGGGGCATGCTGCTATCTGGGCTGAGGGGTACCCTGCACCTGGGCTTGAAAGGATGGGCGTGCAGGTGTCTGAGCTCGGGACCCCACACAGCCCCATCTACCCCCTGTCCAACTGGAATTGGGTTGTTGTAGGGGTTTCTTTAACTCTCTACTCATGGGGGAATCATCTTTGCTGTTGTCTGTATTGTTGACATGTTGACAGGAATTTTTGAAATAAATTACCAAAATAATTGAAACCGGAGCAATTATATTCTGTTATTTTGACAAATAAAATGTGCAGAATTTTAAAATATTGTGCACAGAAATTTTAATTTTTTGGCACAGAAATCTCCTGTGGGTACCATTTTCACTTGTGTACTTTCCCCTCCTCCTCCAGCTATTGTTGTTGGGAGTGGGGCGGGAGTAGGCGGGGAAAAGCATAGTTGGAAAGCAGGATTGTAATATTAGAGGTAACACTTCAGCTATTCATTAACTACTTTCCCTTTTTCTTCTCACTTTCCTCCTTAGTGAAATTTTAACACCATAAATCTAAACTAATATCTCAATTTTAACTTGTTTGTTCCTAATCACGCTTCTTCCCCATCTTTGCTATCTTTCTTTTTCCCAGACTCCTAATCTGTCATCTAGTGATTATTTAGATATATGGGAGAAAAATTCAAAGTCACATCTTTGCCATTTCAGATCTTCCCTCTCCTTACTGTTTGTCTTCTGTTCACCCACCCACAGTCTGTCCAAAATGCTACTGCTATATGCTTGTCTTGCTGGTCTTTTCACCTTTGTCTTCTATCAAGAATTCATTCTCTCCTCTTTTTTCGCAGCTTTAGTAACCCCATCCCTTTCCTGTCCTGAACTGTTAATCCTATTTGTTGGAGGATTCTCTTACGAGACTTAAGTAGACATTGAAATTTCAAAAATGACTGTCAGTGTGTGAACTTCCCTAAATCTGTAATGTTTTCAACCAGTTCTAATTGTAAGCTCTCCAAGTAGAGAACATTTCTTATGTTTTGGAAGATAGTGTTGTTCAAGTGATGTCCCTGTGAGTGATCCATTTTAGGTTTTCATGCACCCTTACTCTTGTACCACTGCTCTACAGCCAAAATGCTTCTGAAATAAATGTAGTCAAACTTTACTAATTCTGGGTCACTGAGAACGAAAATGATGCTTAAAATTGTTGATTGGCTCTAGTTTTCAAGTTATGCTATTGGGTCAGTATATACGACCCTTGACTTGTTAATAGCGGAGGATAAGTGAGTTATAAAGGGAAGGGATCTCAATTTAAACTAGAAATGACTAAAATACATCTTTGACTGGATCTATGAATAAATCTGTGACTGGGTTTGGACAGTACTTGCTTTTTAGGCAAAACAATGAATGATGCAATCTGAAGCTGGTATTGCGTCATACATGATATGAATTGCATCATGTTATTCCTAGACGTCATGGATGATGCAATCGTAACGAAGCTTACATCACTCTGCTGAACAAATTGCCCTATATCAGCTCTAGAAATCATACAGTGTCGTGCTCTCTTATTTGTCAGTGTTTGATTTTGCAAAGGGACACATTTCTGTTTAGCCTAAGTGAGCAGAGATGCCTCGTACTTGTGTGAACAGTGCAGATAACTTCTGCTATGTTTGTGGTGAAGTGACTTTTGCATCACAAAAGCCC
This sequence comes from Mauremys mutica, assembly GCF_020497125.1. Classification (NCBI taxonomy): domain Eukaryota; kingdom Metazoa; phylum Chordata; order Testudines; family Geoemydidae; genus Mauremys; species Mauremys mutica. Next base: position 124,725,051 of record NC_059073.1, on the reverse strand, counting down.
AGTATAACCACTATGGTTAAGAAAGCCTATCACCTTTATTTTGGCTGCAAAATTGGAGATCAGGACAAGAGGTGGGCCCCACACATATGCTGCAACACTTGTGCAACAAATCTTCGCCAGTGGTTGAACAGGAAAAGGAAATCTATGCCTTTTGCAGTGCCAATGATTTGGAGAGAGCCAACAGATCATACCAGCAATTGTTACTTCTGCATGGTGCCTCCAGTTGGGAAAGGTGTGTCAAAGAAGAAAAAGTGGACTGTGCATTATCCAAACATTCCATCAGCTATACGCCCAGTACCCCACGGAGAAGGACTGCCGGTTCCTGATGCACCAGAATCATTCTCACTTGAGTCAGACGAGGAAGAGGATGAAACGTCTGGTCCTGAACCATCAATGTCACAGGACCCACATTTTCTCCCATCCTCCTCCTCTGAACCACACCTCATAACACAAGGTGAACTGAATGACCTTGTCAGGGATTTGGAACTACCCAAGAGTAAGGCAGAGCTGTTGGGCTCCAGACTACAGCAGTGGAATCTCCTGGCAGGTGATGTTAGGGTTTCCATGTTCCGTGACCGTCAAAAGGATCTTGTCCCATTCTTCTTCATGGAAGGTGATCTTGTAGCCTGCAACAACATTGATGGTGTGATGGCAGCCCTCAACATCGTTCATGATCCAGATGAGTGGAGACTGTTCATTGATTCCTCGAAGACGAGTCTTAAAGCTGTTTTACTGCATAATGGCAATGTTTTGCCATCAATTCCAGTTGGTCATGCAGTCCATATGAAGGAAACCTATGACAACATGAAACAACTTTTGAGGTGCATAAACTATGACCAACATCAGTGGCAGCTTTGTGGCCATTTGAAGGTTGTTGCTTTCTTGCTTGGTCTGCAGACTGGATACACAAAGTACTGCTGTTTTCTCTGCGAATGGGATAGTCGTGCAAGAGATTCCCACTACATCAAGAAAGATTGGCCACTCCGACAGTCATTGGAGCCTGGGAGGAAGTGTTCAGCATCCACCACTTGTTGAATCAAGGAAGATTTTGTTACCACCCTTACACATCAAGCTGGGTCTGAAGAACTTTGTCAAGGCCATTGACAAAACACAAGCAGCTTTCAAGTACCTCTGTGGAAAATTTCCAAGGTTAAGTGAAGCTAAGATAAAGGAAGGTGTCTTTGTTGGTCCTCAGATTCGTGAACTTCTTCGAGATGATGCATTTGACCATGCACTGCGTGGCAAGGAAAAGACGGCATGGAAAGCCTTCCAGTTAGTGGCAATAAATTTTCTCGGAAACAACAAGGCAGACAACTACAGGTTGTTGGTGGAAAACCTCCTCAAGGCATACAAAAGCCTTGGTTGCAACATGTCACTAAAGATGCATTTTTTGCACTCTCATCTAGATTTTTTTCCACCGAACTGCGGAGCAGTGAGCGGCGAGCGATTTCACCAGGACATTGCAACAATGGAGAAACGCTATCAGGGCAAATGGAGCCCATCAATGCTTGCAGACTATTGCTGGACAGTGACAAGAGATGCTCCATTTAATGAATACAAGAGACAAGCCAAGAAGCGCCGAGTAGACACTGAATAGGACTAAACTATGTACATAATAGTTTTTTGCCTTTTGTTTCATAATAAAATTTATTTATATAACCCTTTTGCTGATTTTTAGTGTGTGACATAAACAGGACAGGTGAAATATTATCATGTAAAGCAATCATAAACGCATGAAAAGACCTAGGTTTACAATTTATGATTAAAACTCTACTATCTACACAATATGCATAGACATAAAATGTAAAAACTTAAATGTTAGAAACAGTAGCCAATCAGTTGTTTTAATTGTCATCTTTGAATTCAGCACATCAAAATACATAATAAATAGCACATTTTATCTCTGAAGCAGACGACTTCTCAAAAATTGTAGACCAGTGAATAATCGGAGATTTATAGTAGCAGTGCCCAGTTGGGTCGCACATGGGCTGCCCTCATCTCGCGCTGCTTCAGGCGGTTATCTGGCGCTGTGCGACCATCCCCCTTCAGTTCCTTCTTTGCCTTTTGCTGTCAGAGCATTTAGCCAGTGCCTCAGAGCTTACTTAGCATAAAACAACCCCCCAGTTATTTCTTTCTGAGTGTGTCCACTGCCTAGATGAGACACACATACCTCAAAAGTGTCCACACTGCCATAAGTAAAAGCCAAGACTAGGAAAGCCAGGGACTTGCAATTGAAATTACTCCTAATGGAGAAGTCCCACAAGCCAGCATCTGAGCCAGAAGCACAGACCTCCCCTCCCCCTGGGGCAAAAGTCAACCCACAGCAGCCTCTGACAGAGGTGGTTCTTCTAAGGCTCAGACAACCAACCACCCAACCAAAAAGGTGGCTAAAAAGTGTACTTTGGATTCACCAACTTGGGAAATGACCAAGAGACGTCAGTCCCCAAGCTAACACATGCAGTTGGTACTGACCGCACCAGAAACTTCTACCACTGAAGTTTCAGCACCCTCTGGTACTATGGGTACCACAAGAGAGCCAAGGACTCCAAGCGAGCCAGCTCAGATATAGACAGTAAGGGGAAAACAAAACCCATGCCACCAACACCACCACTCAGCACCAAGCAGCTCCATGCAACTACAGGACGTGCTGCCACCTACCATCAGTCTGCCACAACCAACACATACAACTATACCAGTTTCGAGTGATGTCTCTGAGGGACAACTGATTGCTGGAATGGCATTGATTATAGGCCACCTTGGACTCTGCAGACATGGCAGCGTGGTCTACAGCTACTGCGATAGTCATGAGGAGAGCTTCTTGATTGCATCTCTCTGGAAAAGAGATGCAATTGACAATTGAGGATCTGTTGTTTGAAGTGCCCAAACTCTTCATGGTCAAGACAGATGGGTCTTTACATATCCTCAAGGGCAACACTGAAATCCCTGGGAATTTATACGCCTAGGAACAAGAGAAGACAGAGTAAATACTATAACATGCAGCAATTCCGGTCTACACCATAGACACAAACACTTAGACAGTATGAACCACAGGGCCAAAAACAGAGGCCTGCAAAGAGATGCCAGCCTCTACCTCAATATGCTATATCTTACAACCATCCTCCAGACAGTAAGTTTGATGTGTTGGTCGAGGGTCAGAGAACACCACATCTCTCAGTGTTGGAACCCCTCCCCATCTCTCAACCATTTGCAGACTGTCTAATTCCATACTATCCAGTCTGGAAGTCCATCACAACATACAAATGGGTACTGGAGATAATTGAGGTTGGATACTTCATCCCTTTTACTCCCCTTCCCCCCCCCAATTCTCCCTCTCTCTTCAGGGACCCCTCTCACGAAGCCCTACTGCAACAAGAGGTAATCCACCTCGTACATCTAGGAGCGGTAGAACTGGTACCAACAGAATACAGAGGGAAAGGGCTCTATTCACATTATTTCCTCATACAGAAAAAAAAACAGGAGGGTGGAGACCCATTCTCAATCTTCCACTCAACTTCTTTGTGAAAACCCAACACTTCAAGATGGTCACGTTAGCCACTGTAATTCCAGCAATAGGACAGGATCATTTCCAATACAAGATCCTACCCTTCGGCCTATCCACTACTTCTCTCTTTTTTTCAGAGGTCCTTGCCATCGTGGTGGCCTACCTCCACAGGAAAGGAACTTTGATATTCCCATACTTGGATGACTTCCTGCTGAAAGCACCTACAATAAGCAGCATCAGAGTGCACCAAACAGACGATAGATCTCTTCACGAGGTTTGGCCTCCAGATAAATGCACAAAAATCAACCCTAACACCAGTGCAAAAACTAGAGTTGATTGGAGCCTACCTCAGTTCTCCCGAGGTGACAGCCTCTCTACCACAACAATTTCTCACCTTAACCCAGGGGTCCCCAACCTTTTCAGGACCAGGGACCGGTCGGGAGCGCTCGTCCCGCGGCTCAGCTGGACCGCCCGCAGGCGTGCCTGCGGGAGGTCCACCGGCTCCGGTTGAGCTGCCGCAGGCATGACTGCGGACGGTTCGCTGGTCGCGCAGCTCAGCTGGACCGCCCGCAGGCATGCCTGCGGCAGCTCAACCGGAGCCAGTGGACCTCCCGCAGGCGTGCCTGCGGGCGGTCCAGCTGAGCCGCGCGACCAGCGAACCGTCCGCAGTCATGCCTGCGGGAGGTCCACCGGAGCCCCGGGAGCAGCGGACCTCCCGCAGGCATGACTGCGGAGGGAGCACTCGTCCTGCGGCTCGGGTAGACCTCCCGCAGGCACGCCTGCGGGAGGTCCACTGGGTCGGTTCGCGGCCCAGTTTCTAAGAGGCCGCGGCCCGGTACCGGACCGGGGGTTGGGGACCCCTGCCTTAACCAACCTGATCTCCACAGCACGAAACAGCCTGCAAGTCACTGTCAAGACTTGCTTGCAACTACTAGGCCACATGGCCGCCACGATGTTCATTGTCAGGCACGCAAGACTACACATGCATTATCTACAAGCTTGACTCCAGTCAGTTTACATCCCACACACAGTATAAACAAGCACCTCACAATGCCAAACAAAATAAGACTCCCTGCTCTGGTGGACACAACCAGACAGTCTGTGCATGGGGTTCCTCTTGTACAAAATTCCCCAACGATGACCATCATGACAGACGCGCATCACTCCTGGGTTGGGGGGCACATCTGAACTCACATTCCATCCCGGGCCGTTAGTCCCCAGCAGAATCCCTTCTCCACATAAATCTTTTAGAACTACGAGCCATTCACAATGCTTGCTCCAACTTCTTACTGATCATCAAAAACAAGACCACACTGTCCCTGCCAGCAGGTAGGGGATCTTGGGGGACAATTACTGCACTGGTGGGGTGCAAAATAAACTTTATTAAGAAAATGCAAAAACAGGGAAAATTCAATAGTGAAGGGGTATGGGGTTTGTTAAGGTAGACAGTTGGGGAGGGGTTTCTTTTGGTGAACAGTATAGGGGGTTTCAATAGTGGGGTACAATACAGTAGGATACAATACAGTGGGTAACTAATTAACACAGAAATATATGATGTAACAGGTAGCTAACAATTTTCTATGTACAGGGTGTGTCACAGCAGCATATAACCAACTAACAGTTATGGATAAAATATGTTAAGTAGCAAACAGTTCTAGGTAAAAATGTGTCAGTGGTGTAAATGTAGAATGTGAGGTGTATCAGAGAAAAAGTAACCAATGGGGTTTTATGCTAGACTTCAGCAATAGGAGCGGGGTGAACATGTGAGGGAAGGAATTAAAAGAGAGAGCATGAGGTGGAGGGAGATTTAAACTCAGGGGGAGACAGAGAACAAACAGACTGTAAGTGGCTGGGGAAGCCCGGGGGGGGGGTGCTGACAGTGGGGAGACAGACTTAAGATTTTGCTGTGTTCTGTATAATTGTGATTATCTATGATCTAACTTAACCAAGACTACACAAATTAGTAAGTAACAAAACACAATGCAACAATTTTCTAAGCCTAACTTACAGAGTACAATGCTAAACCTAACTTAACCACAGCTATGCAAAATGAAATTACAATTTATCTAGACTAAAGGCAAAACCTAACCTAATGGGTGCACCTTATACTAGGTAGGGGTAGTTCTCCAAGGGTGTGGCTGCAGCAGTGGGACAACTGTAAGTGGGCTGCCCAGGATAGAATCCAGGGAGGCACAGCTTGGCAGTGGCACAGGTTTATTTCCAGCAGCACAGACCATGGAGTTAGCTTAGGTCTGTCTGCTGGGGAAACAGAGCCAGCAACCAGGACGGGGGGGTTTGCAAGAGGGAGTTCTTACCAATCCCCAGGACAGCAGCAAAGGCAGAAGCAGGCACAGCAATTTCAGCATCAGAGGACTCAATTCGCTCACAATAATCAGGAGATCTCCAGGCAAAATTAGTTGTTCGTGGGAGGGGAGTTTAAAAACGGGGGTACGCTCAAAAATAAAATGAGAGCGGAGAAAGGACCCCCCAGAACCGCTGGCTGATCAGACCAGGCAGCAATGCAGGAATCTTTCTAAGGTCTGATCAGAAAATGTCTGGTTATAAAGGCAAACTTAGGCAGTTTCCCGCCAGTAACTTTGATTGGTTCCCCTTGTTAGAGGGGAGGAGAGGAGACTTCAGGTGGGCACAGACATGTCTGAGCAAGTTTTAAGCCACAGGCATGACTCATATGCTCAGCTATTTGGCCATATTAGGTCTTGCATACCTGGGCAGAGCACCTCTACACTGAGCCCAGGTCTGAACAAAGGAGCCAAAAGCCCCCCTCCCCTGAGCAGAGCAATGGCTCCAGTTAGTCTGCACAAGTCATTTCCATGAACAGCAGGGCCAGGCTGTGACTTTTGTTAGCCCAAGGCTGGGAGGGGTGGACACAGAACACCAGAAAGGAGAGGGGAAAAAAAGGAATGCAGCAGGAGGGACAGCTGTAACAGACACACACAAGTCCTCACGGACAACATGGCATGAATGTTTTTCATGGGCAGCAGGGAGCGTGCTCACACTCGCTATGCGGAGAAGCCATGCAGCTCTGACACTGATGCATCTCGCACAATATCCATGTCACAGCAGCATATTTACTTGGATGCCAGAACACCACAGCAGATGCACTAAGCAGGAACTTCTCTCAGGAACATGTGTTCCAAAATGTTTTCAAGCATTGGGGGTTCCCAACAATAGACCTGTTTGCAACTGCATAAAATGTCAAATGCCTGCTGTTTTGTTCCAGGGCAGGACTTGGTCCCCACTCTCTAGGCAACAACACCTCCCTCATCCAATGGAACACTCCTCTTCTATATGCTTTCCTTCCCATCCCCCTCTTAGCTCAAGTGAGCCACAAGATCAGGCAGGACAGGTCCAAAGAAATCCTAATAAGCCCCATGTGGCCTCCGAAAACCTGATACCTTTATCTTCTCAAGTTGGTGGTGCATCCACCACATATGCTCCCACTTCTGCCTTGTCTTCTGTCGCAGGACGCAGGTCACATCCTTCACCCAGATCCCCAAAGACTCCACCTCAAAGCATGGTTACTCCGTGGCTCAGGATCTGAAATGACATGCTTGACAGAGGTACAAAACACTTGGTTAAACAGCTGCAGAACAACCACCCGTCACGTGCACCTGCACAAATGGAGGCGATTCAATACCTGGTGCCAACAAAAACAGATTCTATCAATCTCTGTCCCCTTGCCTCTAATATTAGACTATTCGTTAGAACTTAAATCGGGCCTCTCCATGAGCTCAGAGTACATCTCTCCACTGTCACAGCATTCCACCATAAAGTAGATATCGCTCTTTGCCCACCCACTCACAAAACCGTTCCTTAAAGGCATCATCTACCGGGAAGTGTAAAATCCTACTCTACCATGGGACCTCAGCCTAGTCCTTTGAGTTCTCACCAGCCCTCCATTTGAGCACATAGCGACATGCTCTCAACTGCACCTTTCCATAAAGGTAGTGTTCCTTGTGGCCATTACATCTGCCAAACGAGTGGGAGAGTTGGGAGCTCTCATGGCAGACCCACCAAAGACCCACAATCTTTTTCAAAGATAGTTTACCTGAGACCACACCCCAACTTTTTGCCTAAAGTCTGTCTGTCTACTAACATTCTACCCCAAACCCCACGAGGTACGGCACTCCCTATTACGTACCCTGGATGCACGCAGGGCAATAGCCTTTTAAATAGAGCTAAATCATGTTGTAAGTCCCCAAAACTATGTGTATCAGTTACTGAATGATCCAAAGGGGATGCCATATCTAAACAGAGGCTATCCAAATGGATTTTGGATTGCATCAAACTGTGTTACCATCAACATGACTGGCAACCCCCTGCAGAGATTCACACACATTCCACCAGGGCCTTATTGGCCTCCACAGCATTCCTTAACATTTCCGTTATGGACATCTGTAAGGCTGCAACGTGGACCTCAGCCCCTACATTTATTCAACATTATGCATTAGAACAGCATGTAACCTCTGATACTCTGTTTGGACTCACTGTACTGTCATCTGCCACAACTTTAACTCCAAAGCTCCCTCCTTCCACTGGAGGGCACTGCTCTGAAGTCATCTAAAATAGAGCACTCACAGGGGCATCATCACTCGAAGAAGAAGAAAGTTACTCACCTTATGCAATAACTTAGGTTCTTTGAGATGTGTCCCTGTGGGTGCTCCACTTTAGATGTTTGTGCACCCACCCCAGCATGCAGAATTGGAGATTTATGGTAGCATGCCTGATTGGATTGCACATGCACAGTCCTCGTCTCGCACTGCTTGAGCAGGGGTGGCTCTAGGTATTTTGCCACCCCAAGCATGGCAGGCAGGCTGCCTTCGGCGGCTTGCCTGCGGGAGGTCCCCAGTCTCACGGATTCGGCGGCATGCCTGCGGGAGGTCCGCCGAAGCCGCAGGACCAGCGGACCCTCCACAGGCATGCCGCCGAAGGCAACCTGCCTGCCGCCCTCGCGGCGACCGGCAGAGCGCCCCCCGTGACTTGCCGCCCCAAGCATGCTCTTGGCGTGCTGGGGCCTGGAGCCCCCCTGCGCTTGAGGTGGTTATTTGGCGATGTGCGACCTTCTCTCTTACCCCCCTCCCCCTTCCTTCTCTAGCATTATTATGACACTCCGAAGTAGAGGGGAAGAGGGAGGATAGTGGAGCACCCACAAGGGACACATCTGAGTGCATTTTACGTGACAAGCTTTGTTTATTAAAAACCACACACACCAAAAATGTGCACAGCAAAGAGAAAATTACTCAGCACGTCCAGTAGTGTAGGTGCTCTATCTGTCTCAGAACATGATAGGGAGAATGTATAATTTGGGTAGTATAAATGCAAAGATAAAATAAGGAAAAAGAACTTGGAGTTATCGTGGATAGTTCTCTGAAGATGTCCACGCAGTGTGCAGAGGCGGTCAAAAAAGCAAACAGGATGTTAGGAATCATTAAGGGGATAGAGAATAAGACTGAGAGTATATTATTGCCCTTATATAAATCCATGGTACGCCCACATCTCGAATACTGTGTACAGATGTGGTCTCCTCACCTCAAAAAAGATATTCTAGCACTAGAAAAGGTTCAGAAAAGAGCAACTAAAATGATTAGGGGTTTAGAGAGGGTCCCATATGAGGAAAGATTAAAGAGGCTAGGACTCTTCAGTTTGGAAAAGAGAAGACTAAGGGGGGACATGATAGAGGTATATAAAATCATGAGTGATGTTGAGAAAGTGGATAAGGAAAAGTTATTTACTTATTCCCATAATACAAGAACTAGGGGTCACCAAATGAAATTAATAGGCAGCAGGTTTAAAACAAATAAAAGGAAGTTCTTCTTCACGCAGCGCACAGTCAACTTATGGAACTCCTTACCTGAGGAGGTTGTGAAGGCTAGGACTATAACAATGTTTAAAAGGGGACTGGATAAATTCATGGTGGCTAAGTCCATAAATGGCTATTAGCCAGGATGGGTAAGAATGGTGTCCCTAGCCTCTGTTCGTCAGAGGATGGAGATGGATGGCAGGAGAGAGATCACTTGATCATTGCCTGTTAGGTTCACTCCCTCAGGGGCACCTGGCATTGGCCACTGTCGGTAGACAGATACTGGGCTAGATGGACCTTTGGTCTGACCCGGTACGGCCTTTCTTATGTTCTTAAGAAGGCATTGCCACGTACCATACATTCTGTTTCCCTATATATGCCTTCTATTGTATAGATCTAAATATTGCTTGACTGGCAAGTTGACACCCCCTGTAAATGCAGATCAGTGTTCTCCCTGGCTGATTAAGGCTATTGGAGAAGTGCTTGATCCACAGCTGATGGAGGAGACTAATTTTTCTTGAATAGGTGCAATGCTCAGCTGTCTTCTGGTTAGCCTTTGGGACAGTTTTTAATGTAAGGTGTTGTCAATTAAACGTCAGTCAATCCAGTTCAGATTGTCATGGCATGAACTATGGACAAAAAAAGTCTGTCCTTGCTGATAATCTTTGATTGCAATTGATCATAAGGTATTGGTACCACCTAGTGGCTGAACTCAGTCCTGGAGGAGGTCTCAAAGTGTTGAGGGATACTTGGTTGACTGACATAATTCATTCTTGAAATGCTACAGACTTCTATCTTGGGTCCTTCTTTTCATTCTCTGTGACCATGCTAAGGTATGTTTTGATCTGCAGGAAAATATTTTAATGAATATGATTACTTGTGTCCTTTGTCAACCCAACTGTACACTGTGGTGGCTGTCTGGCACACGTTTTTGTTTGGATAAGAGAGAGGTGATTTAAGTTTTAACCCAGATAAGATATAAGTAATATCCTGTATTTGAATATTGTGGTGGTTTGAGGAAATGGCAAGCAGTCACTTAACACTGTAAATTTACATGGTGTTTTATACAGCATAATATCTGCTCTGGAGTGTTTACTGTTTAAGACTGACAAGACATATATCAAGAATTCTGTTAAGGGAAATTCTGGGGTATTTTGGTGAGAACAAGTAGGGGAGTCCAGAGCAATGTCTCCGAGAGGTTCAGAAGTTAAGGCATGTCTGGATTGTTCCCTTTGTATGGAAGTCCATAATGCAGTAGTATTCTGGAGGATCAATTACCATTTGAATGTTGCCTGACAGGGACCGTCGCCAAGGTGATAACCAAATCACAAGTGAACAAGTAAAGCGATTTGCTTTTATTTGGAGTTGTCAATTTCAAGGTAATAGTTACAGAATGTGCTTGCCTGCTTGTTGCTTAGCGTATGGCAAGAAAGCTGGTGATGTCTACCCTGACTTTACTGAGTTACTTGAGGCGAGATGGTCATTTGTATTCTTCCCAAACATTTGTGATCAGCCAGGTTATATTTGCACAACATACTAAGTTGCATCTGAAATGGGCTCAAAGGCAGAGCTCAGTCTGTGAAGAATGTCCATCCTGAATGGCATGCTGGAATCCCTCTGTAGCTATAACCAGGCATGGTCTAAGAATGTTCTGTTTGGGTTGGTAAAACTTGACCACTTTTTGTCTTTCATGACATCTCCTACCTCTGATCTTTTGTTCTTGTTTCTAGTCTTGCCATGCCATCAGTTAATTATGTTGTAGCTTTGTACACTGTCAGATACTTCTGAGATTCCACTTGAAGATTTTGTTTTCAGTGACCAGAGCAGCAAATATTTACCTTTATAGCTAAGAGAACATTAGACTACATTGGTTTTTCAGTCTCATTTGAGTGAATACAAAATTCTCACTCCCAAGAAGTCTGCTAGCACTTGGTTGGGTAGGATGGGTGATATGATCTGTCATGACTCTGTTTTACTACATATTTAACTATTAAAACTCCCCAGGAAATTGAGCTTTCTCCCAATAAGTCTAAGGTGGAGAAGTGTGTGTGTGGTTGAAAGTCCTCCTAACAGTATATTTGATAGAAATTCAAAAGAAAGGACATGATTGTTATACTGCAGTTCAGCAAGGGACACCATTTGACTGAGCATTTATCCTTTCTTTTGGTTCTATGTACATATAGAAATTAAAGTCTGAACTAGTAGGGTGTGAGCAATCCAAAATAACCCAGCTGCCATACAGTGTGATACAAAATAAAAAGAGAGGTTCTTTTTATTTTTAGATCTGAATTTGGACGTTGGATCTGGACATGACACATGTGGAGAAACGTCTTCAGAGAGTTACAGTTCTCCTTCTAGCCCACGACATGGGAGGGAAAGCTTTGAAAGTGAAGAAGAGAAAGACAGAGGTTGGATTTGTGCAGTGGTGTGTGCGTGTGTGTGTGTGTGTGTGTGTACGTACATACGTACGTACGTACTTGTTTGAACACCTCAGTAGGGCAAACATTGAGCTTGACCACTTACTCTGGAATGCTCTAACAACGGTCTGGTTTAATCTTTATTCCTATAATCTGTAAGTAGTGTAACTGTGATTGCCTCAGTCCATATATTTGATTACCACATTGCCAGTTGGTCAGGATTCAAGTTTTCACTGCTATTTCAAAACCTTGTTTTGCAATGTTAAATAACTCACTTCTAGGTATACTCAATTTGCCAATTGACTAATTTTATGCCTCCAAGAAAACAGTATTCCAAAAATTTCACTAAGGTTTTTCCTCTTCTTTTTAAAACACCAAAGTTACTTAATAACACTTCTGACACTTAACTTACATCCAGATATGTATGTATGTTTGTGTTGATGGTAGAGAGTACCTAGGTGATGCATTTTGTAGTATTGATGCCTGAAGGCAAGAAATGCTAATCTTTGCTTTGCAATACTTAACTGATACACTTCATTTTATACCATTATAATAACTCCTTCTCACACATGCAGTCATATGACAGTAGGAAAATGTGCTTTATATACTTCAGTTAGCAACATAATTGGAAGACACAAGATGTCTATTTACTGTGAAGGAGTATGATGCATGTCACATGGCACCTTCCAGAAAGCAGTGAACAAACAATAGATCTCCTGCAGACACAGTTCTGTAACAAGTTATGGGTTTACTTTCAGTAACGCGACAACATTTTGGCAATTTCCAAAGCTTTTTTTAACTGATAAGGAGTTCCTTGGAAATTACAAAGTTATGCGAAATGAGATGATGTACAGATATCGCATTTGTTCACTGCAGGCTTGAGGTGACTACATAGTCTGTATTTGAAATAAGTTTTCTGGAGAATGTTCTGCTGTCAGCCTTCCTGAGAGGGGCTGTTTTCAAAAGCTTTTAAAAATAGCTTTGAATTTTACTTTAATATAAAACATACCAAAAAATCCCCAAGATAAATACATTGCCACTAACATACACCCCAGGAAAAAAGGAGCAATGCTCAGCCTCATACCGCATATACAAAGTCCCCACATTGAGATTCAGCTGTAAGATTCCAAATGTGCGGCACAATTACACTTTGTCATGTTTTCAGCTGTAACATCTCTCAATCTGATAAGTTAAGAAAAACTTTCCACTTTTGGTGAAATTTTTCGACCTTCCGTAATTTTGTATGTTTGCTTGTAAGAGACTTGGAGCTCCTCCCTGCCTCATGCTCCTTGCATAGCATTTTCAAAACTCTTCCCTATGTGCCTTGTAATTAGCCCCACTCAGTGCCTTATACTCTTCTTCTACGTTCAGCTTTTTAAACATAAAACGAAATGCGATGTTGAGTGAGGATATATGCAGTCTATTGTGGAGCTGGGCAGTGGAGGCAGGATGAACACAAGGCTGGGTAGGAGCCAGGGATGGGAAGGAGACCATGTGGAGTAGTGCATGGTGGCATGGGCTGTATAAGAAGGACTACACTTTTTTATGTAGACACTTTGTTGTTTCATGGTTTGTTCCTTTGGATTGCCTGACTATCCTTTGGTTAAGGCAGACCATCTTAGGTTTTAGGAACACTGTCAAGGTAAAAATCGTTGTGTATATCTTTAAATATCCCTACCTGAGTTGTTAATACCTTAGTGTTTTTTTCATCTTAATTTATTTTTCACCATTTACTTATGCTTTTTTATTTTCTTTGAATGATGGGCTAGTGGTCATGTTTGCCTTGCTTTCATACACTTAATATTGTGTTGGGGCTCTTAACAATTAAGAGACTTGGTTAAATACAAGAAATGCTTTCTTTGAAAATTGAGAAGTGACACATGAAAACTTTTTTTTTTTTTATTTAGCAAACCTATTGTATAGAAATCTCAATGCTAACCATGTTTGTTTGTTTTCAGTGCTGTAGATCAGTGGTTCTCAATCAGGGGTCCGGTGCCCTCTAGGGTGCTGTGAGCATGTTTCAGGGGGTTTGCCAAGCATGGCCAGAGTTAGACTTGCTACGCCACAGGGCAGAAAGCCAAAGCCCCACCGCACAGGACTGCAGCTGGGGCCCCAAACCCCTCCACCCCGGGGCTCGGGCTGAAGCCGAAGCCTGAGCAACTTAGCTTTGACAGGCCCCCTGTGGTGTGTGGCCCTGGGCAGTTGCCCTGTTTGCTACTTCCTAAGCTAGCCTTGTCTTTTATATGCAGAAAAACAGTTGTGCCACAGCTGGGCCGTGGAGTTTTTATAGCATGTTGAGGATCTTCAGAAAGAAAAAGGTTGAGAACCCCTGCCGTAGATTACTTGTATTTGACAGTGCAGTAGATGAAAATGTTTTGACTGTCCTAAAAGCTCAAGGAGCAGAAAAGTTGTTTAAATATACATGGTGTGCCTGAGCTCTTTCTCCTCTTCCCCTGCCACATATATTTTGAGAATTGTACCAGCTGGGGGCATAATGATTTCACATCTTTCCAGGTAGATGGGAGGAGCTTAATTTGTTCTGTGCCCTCCACTTATACATATGTATATAGAAGTCACAAACACAAAATAGCAAGTGGATTATTTGGTGTTAGCAAAGAATGGAAAGCAAGGCAGATATGCCTCTAATTGAAAAGAGAAAATCAGTCCAACTCAAGTTGGAAAGGTGGATAAACGGTCTTTAATTTATTCTAATTCAAGATGAAATAACACTTACTAGTGCCATTAAAATATAGTAAAACCTCAAGTTTACATTTTTAATTTTTCATTAATGCTTTATCTTCAACAGATACAGACAGCAATTCAGAGGACTCTGGGAATCAAGATGCAGCCAGGTTTACTGTTTATGGTGCTGTCAGTCCATCAAACATCAAAGCAGCAGCTCAGATTCCTTCAGTGAGTAATGAGAATGGAAGTATTTCAGAGGATCCTTTAAATTCAAAGTTTCAACATATTTCATTTATGCCTGCCTTACACTGTGTGATGCACAATGGTGCACAGAAACCTGAAGCTGTAGTTCCACCACCCATATCTGCTGATGGTAAAACAATGGGAATGCTTGTTACCACTCCTGTCGCTATATCGCCAATGAGAGAATCTGCAAATTCAACTCCAGTTGGAATAGGGCCAGTGACTTCTGGTGAATCTGAAAAACGCCTTGAGCTGTTGGCTTCCCCTCTACCAGTACCATCCACTTTTCTTCCACATTCTATCCAGCCTGGTAGCCCAGCTTTGCACTTGGCAATACACAGATTGAAAATACCCTCTCCGCAGGGATCATCTGAAAATTGCACAGTTAATGGACCACAGCAACCAACAGGAAACTTAAGCATTGGCTCACCAAATACTGCCTTTATCCCAGTCCACAGTCCAGGTAGTTTTCCAGGATCCCCAGTTCCTAATACAGATCCCATCACAAAACCTGCATCCCAAGTGGTAGGACTGAATCAAATGGTGCCTCATATTGAGGGGAACACCGGAGCAATCCCTCAGCCTACCAGTCTAAAGGTAGTTCTTCCCGCAGCTGGTCTTTCAACAGCACCTCCACCAACTTCCTATACTTTGCCAGGCACTCCTCATGCTACCAGTGTGTTGCCCAACCAGAATACAAATGTGCTGAACACTGTAGCAACTTCCACACCTCCTCAATCAGCTGGTTTAGGTGTTGGTCAGATCCAGTCAACTATTCCCCCTGCAATACCTACCCATACACCAGGCCCTGCCCCTAGCCCAAGCCCTGCTTTAACACACAGCACTGCGCAGAGTGACAGCACATCCTATATAAATGCTGTTGGAAATACTAACACTAATGGGACTTTAATGCCTCCACAGCAGTTGGGGTCTGGGGCTTGTGGTTCTTGTGGACGTAGATGCAGCTGTGGGTCCAATGGAAGCCTTCAGATCAATAGCTATTTTTATCATAACCCTATTCATGGACAAGTCTACAGAGTTCCACCTTTCTTCACTCTGCCATCTCTTTGCAATGGCAGCTACCTCAACCAAGCACATCAAAGCAATGGAACACCGTTTCCTTTTTTCCTGCCTCAGACTCCATATGCAAATGGACTGATGCATGACCCAGTAATGGGGAGCCAAGCCAACTATGGTATGCAGCAAATGGCAGGATTTGGGAGGTACTATCCTGTATATCCAGCACCTAACGTAGTTGCCAACACAAATGGATCGGGGCCCAAGAAGAATGGGAATGTTTCATGTTACAATTGTGGTATAAGTGGACACTATGCGCAGGACTGTAAGCAGTCATCCATGGAGGCCAATCAGCAAGGTAATCATGATAGCTCACAACGGACTTGCTTTTGAGTTTACTAGTTTCTCTTTACCTTACTGACCATGCTGTTTCTGTTCTTGCAGAAAGGTGTGTGCGTGTGTGTTTGTATAAATGTACGTTGTGCACTAGTGATCTGCTATAAAACTGCAAAGAGGCTTATCTAGGCCCAATGATTAAACACTGGGGGGAAATGGAGTTCACAGGTACTAAACTAAATTTTAAAAGGGTATGAAATGGGGCTAGGAAATCAACCCATCTCTGTTCTAAATTGTCATTCTTTTCTCTAGGCTTTTGGCAGTATTTTCAGACTTGCATGCTATTAATATCAAGTCTTCCACTCCCTTTGATGTTTTGGTAGAATTCAGTTGCAAAAAGGATTGGAAATTGTCAGGTACTATATACAATACATGGCTTGGATTTCTAAAGCATGTGAAGATTTGGAAAACAACTGGTCATTCTGATGTATTTTTTTACTTCTGCATAACCAACTATCCTCTGTATAACCTATTTTATGTAGGTGGGATTTGTTTGAAACCTGAGACAGTTGCAGCAGAAAGACATTGAAATAAGACACTAATAAGAAATTAAAATTTAACAAATGACTTCAGTTTTAGAACTTCCATCCTCTTTCCATTCAAAAAAGAGGGGGAAACAGTGTTTGTACCTGTAGAACATTAAATACATTTTTCTTCCATCACCTCCTTTCTGATCCTCAGTGTGTGTCTGCTCTGACCTTAATCATTTTTGCCAAACTTGAACAAGAAAAATTAGTCTTGGTGTTTGGGGGTTGCTTTTACTTTGCATTTTTCCAGGGGAGGTAGTGTCTTACATTTTTAGGTTGGATTTCTTTTATGCTGACACTTCATCAAGGAGATGAAAAACTATGAAGTTTGAGCCCTCCTTTTTAAATAAGATCGGAGAACAAGATAGTGCCTTTTCAAGAGCATGTCCATTTTGATACCTTGTAGTGCTTTGTAATCTGTTTAATTGTAAACAGTGACTTAGTAGTTCTCTTTCCTGTTTTAGGCACTTACAGACTGAGATACGCACCTCCCCCTCCCCCTTCCAATGATACGTTGGATTCTGCAGACTGAAACAAGTAAACATTGCCTACATAACAAACTGAAGTTTGGGGAATTGGGGGGGAGAGGGAATGTTTTCTGTGGTCTTGCATTTGGGATATTCCTGGTTTTATATTCTTTTGGAATTTTTCATTGCTCTTGCACCTCTGTTCAATACAAAAGAAGAAAACTGAGTCCCTGATCTCCTGAGTCTGCAAAAAGCTTACATAATGCATGCAACTCAAACACACAGCCAAACAATCAAAAGAGCATTTGAACCATACTTTTGCACTGAAGACTTAAGACATGTGCAATGTTTACTGCATTTTTTTAAATGTCCTTTGACCTCTGACATCACTGGTGGAGCAGCCATATGGTTGAAAGAAGAAACTTGGTCATGTTCCCTCACAATCCCCCCCTCTTCTGTCCCACCCCACTCCACCTCCAGCCTGTTCTCCTTATGCTGCTGTTTTTGTTTTTCTCCCACCTTCACTGTGTGTCCACATGGTTTCATTGGACTGCATGAGTATTTGGCAGCTTATACAGAGTTTGTCCATACTATAGCAAATTGTTATGCTCATGAATTATATGGGGAAATTGTTTAGTCTTCCTGTGAGGAGCAAGACTAAAGACTCACAGAATTGTGTATATATGTAATATCTTGTATTATACATACACACAGCTCTGGGTCCAGAGTAAATGAAAATACTTCAAGTGGGAAGGGAATGAAACTGTGTGGACTTGAACAGATTTATGAACATGAACAAGCTTAAACTGAAAGATCTTATTTCCATTGTGATGTTTTAGCCTGATTGATCCAAGAAAAAAAGGCGGGGGGGGGAGGGGGGAATTGGTATGAATGTTGTATTCCATGTGTTTGCATTTCTAATGAAAGCTGACAGTGAGTCCTTTTTTAAAAGCTATTCTACTTCTGTGTCAACACAGAATGAACATTACTTGATTTTGATTTTTCCCTAAACTATTAGTGTTGCATTGTATTTAGAATGTAAATGGTTTATTTCAGTCTGAACAAAAGTTATGGTTTTCTACAAAATAAGTATTCGTATTAGGACCAGTCTACCAAATAGCAAAGTCACTATTTTATAATAATTTACCACTATGCGTGATTATGGTATAATGTGAAAGACTGAAATGCGTGTGCTAAGATGGTATTAATCATGTTGGTGTCATGTCAATAAGTTTTAATGCTGCTGTATTTTTATTTTTAAAAGCCAATATGTACTAAATTGCTTCCAGGTAATATTTGATTTCCTAAAGTGCACTGAGGTTATCTGGAAGATTGAGTGTATTTTTCATGACTGCTACATTCAACACCGATGAACAATTACCACTGTATATCCATAGGTTTTTGGCATTCCTCACAGTTCATAGCAGAAATGAAAGCAAGATGCTGGTATGCAGTAGGGTGACAAAAGTAAAATTGTTTGGGGGTTCAGCTGCCTAATTGCTAAAAAAAACTTGAAGAAAAAAAGCTTGATTTACTAAATGTCTTCATAGGTAGCATTTATATTTATAGCACCAGTATACATTTCTCCCCCTTGGGGTGGGGTAGGGTAGATGAAAGCTTTACTTTAAAAAGAAAAGAAAAAGTAAGTAGTAAATGGAAATTATTTTGATTAAAAATATTTTATTTGATCTGGGTATTTTTGAACCGCATTATTAAATGAATTAACTACATTTGAGTTTAAGTGAGGCTGTTAAAGCACCAATGGACTCACATTGTGAATTACCTGCCAGTTGTACTTTATGGAACTTATTTTATGATTTAAAATACTGTACTGTAAATAGGAGGTATGTTACCTTCTCTTTATTTGTATGTTTACCATATACTTTGATATTTGAAATGTTATGTACTGGAAAGGTCACTTATATTTCTAGAACAGATTGGATTTTATGCAACCTTTCTTCCTTGAATTAACAGCAATAAAAAAGGAAAAAAGCGTCTCTCTGCAAGTACTGTACTTTATCGCTCATAACAAAACTAATGAAAGTGGTGCCCTGCCCTATTATGTTGTTTTTAGCAAGGTACTCCTTTGGCTGGAAAGTGGCATATATTGGACCATTTTGTTAGTGGAAGTATGAAGTACTTTGACTAGTTGAGATAAGAACAACTTCATAGCCTAATTCAGGGCCATGATATCTTGGACTGGGTAAGTGAACTACCAGCTACTATGATTCATTGAATTATGAAAATAAATGAAGGAATGAAGTGATCTGGGGCAACAGTGGTTTAAAGCCTCAGGGATCTCAGTAAAACTTAGCTAAGTCTAGGCTCTGTTGGCTGCATGTCTTGGGCTTAGGGTAAGCCCCTGTTCTGATATGCTTCGTTGGTCCAAGTGAAAGCTCAGAGTCCCTAACGCTCTGGAAAAATCAACATACCCAGTCATAATACCTGGAAAGTGAGCTGTCTTCGTGTCATTTTCTTCATTCTGCTGTGGAGAATAGAAGACAAACAGGCCTGCAATGGCTGAAAATCCAAGCATCTGCCAAGTGGCACTTCTGTTAACTCCTTAACAGGATAACTTGTTGGGCAAGCTGTCTTGGCCTAAGTCAAAAATGGAAGGAATTATGCTCCATCTGTCACCTGACTTCCCTTTTTCATATCCAGAGCACCACAGTTCCAGGCCTTAATAGCAGCTTTAAAACCATACACCTTGTTTACACTAGACACTTAAGTCCACCTATGTTAGGTCAACCTACAGCCACTGCAGTAGTTACTGCAGTTTTTCATGTCCATACTACCCTCCTTCCGCTCACTGGGAGCACTTGCTCTGACAAGTGGGGAAGGGGGTGCTCACAGCCCAAGCAGTCAACCTTGTGTGGGGCTTACAGCTGGAGCCTTGCTGCCAGGTGCCAACAGCCCAGGCTGTCTGCTCTGCACAGAGCCCCGTTGCTGGACACCGACAAGTGATGTAAGTAACGCAGTGTCTGCACAGATACTGCGTTGCCCTAACTACATCAACCGAAGCACTATGCCTTTCATAGAGGCGGGGTTATTAGGTCAGTGAAGTGAGGGACTGCAGGCCAAAAGGCTTGCCCACCCCTCTCTAAACCAACATTTACTCATCAGAAAATGTGATCTGACAGACCTGTTATGGTATGAGACTAGTGTGGAGTAAGCAACTCCCCACTCCTTAAGCTCCACAGTTAATTGTTCCACACATTGAAGGAATAAGTCACCAATGGGGGAATCCAGCAGTTGTCCCTGCAAGAGAGAGACCCAAAAAAAAAATGTTCTGCAAGTACCATAAGGTATCTAGGTCCAAAAAACTTATGCACTAACACCAACTGTCTCAGGCAGCACTCCAAGACTCTTCCACGTGGCTTGGCCTGCTATAAATTGCCAAGTGCTCCAGGAGCCTGTTTTAAAGTGCTAACTTGCCCTGTTTTTAGTTAAAAGTACATTTGCCAGTTTCTGATTAGAAAGGGAGTAGAATGAAGAGCAACTTGACCAGGATTACTAGGTGCTACCATAATTCAAATAATTTTATCCAAACCCTTGAATTGATGATTGATGATAGTAAAATGCAAGTCACTCATCATCTGCTTCATTTGCACTCCACTGGGTTTATGATCTGAAAAGACCTTCAATTGTAGAATAAACTTATTGTAAACACTGTATACGAAAGAGACCTCAAAGCACTGCAAGCCCATCTTACCCTATTGTGAAATAAGCATATTTTCAGTTCATCTGTGCTCTGTGCAGCAGTATAAACCTAGCTGAATATACTGCAGCTTCTCATGAGAGTTTTTATATAGACTTGAGCTGTCCATGTTTTCAACATCTTCCTGCCTTCAACGTAAACTTAATCGTTATTAAATTTTCATAAGGGGCTTCTTTGGTTCCCAATTTTGACAAGCTTACTCCTCCAGAGTTTTAGTATGTAATACATTGCCTAGTATGCTGGGTATAGTACTGTTGGCTTTCTGGCAACAAATATCAAAGATGTTAGTTTATTAAACGCCTCTCTAAAATCTCAAGTACATGGAGCTCTTGGTGTTTTCATAGTGAGGATTGAAGAATTAAGAACAGTTGAAAACAAAACCTGTATCATGGGAACTTGGGGACTAGCAACACTTAGAGTTTTTCATATAACAAATGCACAGATGTAATGGTGGTGGTTTGTGTAGACATGTTTTTTTAGAGAGGTAAAAAGTAGCATTGCCTTAACCTTCAAAATGGTTATTGGAGGACTTCTTTTGTCCTTTCAGGAGAGGTTTTCATTTATTCCTCCAACTGTACGTTCATAGCCTTAGGGTCCAGTACAAAATAGTGTTTACAACCAGATTGTACATTTGCCAAGTGTTGATCCTGTGCAATAATGTACCCAAAAAAAAAGAGACCCTGTGTATTCTCTTGATACTGGTATAACTAACTTGACTAGTGTGAGTGAACAAGTGAGCAGAAAGTGTCCCGTATAAATGGTTTTAAAAAATCCTGTACAAAAAGCAGGTTATTGCATTGGCATTGAATAAATCATTTAAGTTGGTAAAATACAGTAGCTTAATAGCTTTAGTTGAGTGCATTGTAGCTGCAATATCATTGATTCCCTAGCTTTGGAACTCTTCCTGGGTGTAAAATAGTCCTGCTTTCTCAAGACATTCTCTTCTCTCCCTCCCCCCAAAATGGAGGACTCCGGTTGCTATTCGAAGATCAAGTATGCTTTAAGCTACTGAGTAATTAGATAATTGAGTGAAGGGGAGTCCTGGAGTAATTAATGCATGTTAAGTAGCACTTAGAACAAAGACTAGGCACTCCTTTTATTGAACATCTGTAAATTGAAAGCTTAAAGTTTTTACTAACTTTTCTAATAAGACACTTTTTCCCTAACTGTTCTGATTGGAATTGATTCCAAACTTCTGAAATAAATCTGATTAACTTTGTAATGCTAGTACATTTCAGTGGGGAATCTAGAGTTAATTATGCATTACTGTATAAAAGTATCCTTTGCTTGTTTCCAACATCTTTCATCCTGACTGGATCCTGAAATTCTTTACAGCATATACATATACCCCAGCGCTGAAATGTGTTTCTGCAGTATGGACACAACCTTTGTTTTTAAGAATTCATCCAAAAAGCCCCTATGATCAGTAACGGTCATGGAACTGATTATTAGCTTCTGGAAGAGAAAGGGTTGAATCAGCTCTTAGAAATTATTAGAAGTATAAATCTCAAGAATTAGACCATCAAATTAATTAGACCACTAAACCATTCCCTCAACATAACAGAATTCTTGAATTATAGCTTATGATAACTTTTGGCGTGGTGCATGGGTGGAGTTGGAGGTATTTAATTTTTTTAAAAGACAGGGTTTGAATGCACAGAGATGAGCCAGTCTTTTAGATTTCATTAGCCGTTTTATGTATAACCAGATTTAGTTATTGGCAAAAGTTTTAAAACCAACAATTGTATCAATTAGGTATGCAAATAACTGAACTATGTATTCGTGTAATCAGTACAGTTAACCATCTCAGATACACATTATCTTGTTGAATAGATTAGCACAGTATGCAACCTATGCTTTTCAACAGATTAAAATCCATAAGAACTGCCTTACTGGACCAATGCAGCATTTAGCTCACAATCCTGTCTCTGACAGTGGCCAGTACCACAGCTTCAGGGGAAGTGTACAGAACAGGGCAGCTTGGCAGTCAGTCTCTTAGGATTGCCCTGAACAGGGCCATAACCAGGGTGAGGGAGTGGGGAGGTGGGAGATGATGGAAAAAACAGTAGGGGATGCAAATGTGCTTGCTCTGGGTGCTAAATTGCTTGGTTACGTCCCTGGCCCTGAGCACAGGGTTGCATCCCTGGACAGCTTGACTAATTGCCACTGATGAACCTATCCTCTGAGATTATCTAGTTCTTTTTTTGAACCCAGTGATGCTTTTGGCCATCACAATATCCCATGGCAACGAGTTCCACATGTTAATTGTGCATTTCGTATGAAAATTTACTTCCTCTTGTTTGTATTAAATCTGCTGCCTATTAATTTCATCGGGTGACCCCTGGTGGTGGTATTGTGAGAGGGTAAATAACATTTTTTTTCCACACCATTCATGATTTTATAGACTATCATCATATCTGCCCTCCAGTTGCCTCCTTTTCTAAGATGAACAGCTGCAATCTTTTTAGTCTCTCCTTATATGGAAGCTATTCTATACTCTTTATCGTCTTTGCCCTTCTCTGAATCTTTTCCAATTCCTCTATATCTTTTGAGAGATGGGACAACCAGAACTGGCCACAGCATTTAAGGTGTGGGAGTACTACAGACTCGGTGGCATTATGAGATTTTCTGTTTTATCTATCCCTTTCCTAATAGTTCCTAATATTGTTAGCTTTTTTTTGACTGCTGCTGCATGTTGAGCGGATGTTTTCAGAGACCTGTCCACATTGATTTCAAGATCTGTCTTGAGTGGTAACTCATTATACATACAGAATGATGGGGTCTAGTTGGGATTATTTTTTCCAATGTCCATTGCTTTACACTTATCAACACATTGAATTTCTATTGCTATTTTGTTGCCCAGTCACCCAATTTTGAGAGATCTTTGGGAGTCATCATTTTTCTCTCCCTTTTTTCATAATTATATAATTTATAGAATGTACTATATTAGAAGGAAAGGGAGGCGAGACCTTAGTTTAGAGAGAGAATTGGCCAAAAACTCAACTATTAATGCTAGCCAAATAAGTTTGTAAGTTATGGGACAGAGGAATATTGCTGTGTGCATGTATTTTCCCAGATGTACTGCTTTTTTCATCAATTAAGATCATACTATAACTTTATTGTCCTCTTTAAGAAAAACAAAGATTATTAAATGGCTGTGGTACAGTTTGTCTATAGCAGGAGTTGGCAACCTTTGAGAAGTGGTGTGCTAAGTCCTCATTAATTTAAGGTTTTGCATGCCAGTAATACATTTTATATTTACAGGGGCCAGCGGACGGAACCCCAGACCGGCAGCAGGCTAAGCAGCTCAGCCTGCTGCCAGTATGGGGATCCATCCACTGGCCCCACTCAGCCCACTGCCAGCCTGGGGTTCGGTCCATCCAGGCTGGCAGCGGGCTGAGCGGATCTGGGACTCCAGACTGGCTGCGGGCTGAGCATCTCTATCTGCCAGTCTGGGGTTCCGTCCGCCGGCTCCTGCCAGCCGGGGTCCCAGTCGCCGGCCCCACTCAACCTGCCAGCCTGGGGTTTCGTTCATCCAGGCAGTGGGCTGAGTGGGCCAGCGGCTGGGACCCCAGCTGGCAGCAGAGTGCCACTAAAAATCAGCATGTGTGCCGCAGGTTGCCGACCCCTGATCTATAGGCATCAGTTTTCTCCACCGTACCTCCTTGATATGGGCCCAAGCACATATAACGAGTAGTTGCAAAAACTCCAGCTGAATAATAGGCTTCAGAGTGGTAGCCGTGTTAGTCTGTATCAGCTTATGCCCAAATAAATTTGTTTGTCTCTAAGGTGCCCCAAGGGCTCCTTGTTGTTTTAGCGAGTAATAGTGAGATAAACAATGCATGTCCTGATTAGGGGTAGGGTAGCAGGAGTCTTTAGACTGCTGCCAAACACTGATTACCCATATTTTTAAAAATAGGAGCCTAAAGTTGGGCTCTACATCCTCTCGGCACCTAAGTGGCCTGATTTCCAATAGTTGGAGTCAGTGGGAGCTGCAGGTGCTGAACACCTGAAAGATTAGTTTCTGTAGTTGACGTACTCTCTAGTACTGTTCAGAACATCTCCCGAGTAGCAAAGGTGAGGGAGGAAGCAGTGTGTTTGCGTTCTAAGGGATCTACTCAGCAACAAATATATGCAGCTTTCTGGGTCATGTATGCTGACTGTATGGTGTTCAGACTTGCTCAGAGAAGAGGACCTGGCATGCAACAACTGAAAGGAGTCTTTGAATTAGAGAGCTGTGAGGCCCCTAAGAAGCACTACTGCAACTCTGTCACAGCTTGTCTCCTCTTTACCCCCTCTTCCTCCCTGCTCCCCATGCTTCCTTCCTTCACAACCTGGGGCCATACAAAATCAGCTGGAGCTTCTCCAGCTATACGGCTAGAGTTACTCTGCAACAATGGAACTTTCTCCAGCATAGGATGAAGGTTGGGACAGGAGAGAGCTATCTCAGGTACCGGTCCAAGATTAGAATGTATTCCCATGGGAACTAAGGACCACCACAATTCTGCTCCAAGTTCAAGGTGGGTTTCTCTGACCTTGGCTTCTCTAACATAAACATGCCTATATTTAAAAACAACAAAAATACCTACCACAAACATTCCACTGCATTCTTGTTTGTCCCTGGAGGGGTCGGAGAACAAACCCTACATGGCAGTTGCTCGTCACATCCTTTATCCCTGCTTGGGCCACAGTGGAAAGGGGCTAGCTCCTTCTGGACCAGTTCCTTTCTTTTCTCATCCCTAAATCCTGATGCTTTCAAGATGAAAGGAGCTAGTAATTTTCATATGACCATTCTTCAGTTTGAGTTATTGAGCAGGAAAACTGCATTGGACAGCCATTTACAAGGAGAATTACCACTTTGAAATAAATCAACCTTCAAAACTGCAAAACCCAGGAGGCCTCTGGAGCCACAGAGACTTAGGACAGGTATATGGTAGAAGACTGTACCCCATCTCCTAATTTATTAGGCTCTTAACAAATGGGGGAGGGGAAGTTGGGTGAGCTTTTGCAGTTCATCTAGGTCAACAATAGTATGTGCGCCTTAGCCTAATGAATAAATAGACGTACATTTTGAAACACCATTTTTTTTAAGTTCCAATTTGCCCCTCAGTCTCACTTCACAACACTATTTCCCTTGCAATAGTTATTGAGAAAAACTTTGCATGTCTATTTGTGCCTTCTCTTTGGGGAAAGTGCTTCCCAAAGATGGTTTCAACCTCCAAGTGTACTAAGCATCTCCATAACAAACATTACAAGTAGTTCAGGCAGAGGCTGACTCACTTAACCAAGGTGTCACAAGAAATCAATGGCAGAGCTGTAAATAGAATCAAGGTCCCTTCACTCAGTACTGTAATCACACCATTGGAACACCTCCTTGTGGGTTTTCACTCAGCAGTTTTCAACACACACATCAAGAGAACACTGGACCTGGCAGGTAAGTGGAAAGGAAGAATTTTTAAAAAAATACTCTTTAATTTAAAAATATTAGATACAAAATATATGTGCGAGCTTATTTCTTAGCAACTAAAAGCATGCTAGGTGCTTTACAGTAACTAGTCAAGATATGATCACTGCCCCAGAGATCTGCAGTCTTAACTGTCTGTAAAATATTGAAAACAAAGAAAATCCATCATCTGTAGCTATTCACTGCAAGGCAATAGAATATTGTGTGTCTGGATTCCTGGGTTGTCTTGTCTTCCATAGAAATAAAGGTGATCTTAACTCAAGTTAGCTATCTCAAGGTAAAATCCTATTGAAGATGAGGGAGTTTGCAGTCTCCATACGAGTTAGCAGGTTGAGGTAAAGACTAGGGGCCAGACTTTCAACTTCGTGTAGATGTGATAGGCACCTAGTGAGCTTTTCAAAAGTGCCTAAGCAGGTTAGGCACCTAACTTCCATCGCTGTCAACAGGAGATAGGTGCCTAAGAGGATTTCCCTAAAGCACCTATCTTCATCTTTAGACACCTAAAATACCTTTGATCATCTAGCCCTAGTAGCCTCCCCTGTGGTCTTTTCAACCACATGGAAACTACAAATGGCTTTATCTTCATTAGGATTTTGTAACTCACAATATTAATGCATCTTTTTTCCCCTAGCAAACACAGGGTCTTCCTAGCCTTTTTTTTTTTAAGAGGAGTTTGGTCTACAGATTAGAGCAGGGGGTTAAATGGTAGACATCTCTCCTATTTGTCTTTTAATCATGTTTTGTATTTACATAGCATAAGAACATAAGAACAGCCATACCGGGTCAGACCAAAGGTCCATCTTGCCCAGTATCTATCTACCGACATTGGCCAATGCCAGGTGCCCCAGAGGAAGTGAACCTAACAGGCAATGATCAAGTGATCTCTCTCCTGCCATCCATCTCCATCCTCTGACGAACAGAGGCTAGGGACACCATTCTTACCCATCCTAGCTAATAGCCATTTATGGACTTAGCCACCATGAATTTATCCAGTCCCCTTTTAAACATTGTTATAGTCCTAGCCTTCACAACCTCCTCAGGTAAGGAGTTCCACAAGTTGACTGTGCGCTGCGTGAAGAACTTCCTTTTATTTGTTTTAAACCTGCTGCCTATTAATTTCATTTGGTGACCCCTAGTTCTTGTATTACGGGACTAAGTAAATAACTTTTTCCTTATCCACTTTCTCAACACCACTCATGATTTTATATACCTCTATCATATCCCCCCTTAGTCTTCTCTTTTCCAAGCTGAAGAGTCCTAGCCTCTTTAATCTTTCCTCGTATGGGACCCTCTCTAAACCCCTAATCATTTTAGTTGCCCTTTTCTGAACCTTTTCTAGTGCTAGAATATCTTCTTTGAGGTGAGGAGACCGCATCTGTACACAGTATTCGAGATGTGGGCGTACCATGGATTTATATAAGAGCAATAATATATTCTCAGTCTTATTCTCTATCCCCTTTTTAATGATTCCTATTAAAATAGGAATGCTAAAATAAAATGCTAATGATAGCATCTCTAGGTTTCAGAACCCTTTTCAAACATGGTTATGCAGGAGCAGCCACACTTTACAGACAGCGTAACAACCCCCAGTACAGCTCATCAGCCAGGTCTGCATTATGAACCTCATGTTAGCCAAGCACACACATTCAAAATGAGCATGCCAAGAAGTAGTGCATCTAGGTATGTGAAACTGGTGGGTCTGTCATTTTAGAGACTTGGGTTCTGTTCCCAAATCAGCCAGAAATTACTTTTTCTATCTCCTCTAAAGTGTGGGGAATTGTATACTTGTCTGCCTCCAAAGGTTGGAATATGTGACCTTTGTACTACGGGTTGTGAAGTGCACAGAATTAACACAGTAACTTGTGGCTTCCTGGCTCCCAGCCCAGCATTTCTTTCCTTAGGCTAGAGAGGAAGAGGAGATGACAAAGCTTCCAGCTCAATGCACCTTTCTGGAGAAGGAGGAATTTTGCTTTGTGCTTCATCTGAAACGCTGTAGCTCTATCTCAAGGTATTTCTACACAGCAAAGAAAAACCCGCGGCTAGCCCGTGCCAGCCAACTTGGGCTCGTGGGACTCAGGCTGTGGGGCTAATTCATTGCTGTGTAGACATCTGGGCTGGGGTTGGAGCCTGGGCTCTAGGACCCTGTGGGAATCTACACAGGAGCCACACAAGCCAGGGTTAACTGGCACAGGCCCACGGTGGGTGGGCTTTTTGCTGTGTAGGCCCTCAGGGGCTTACACCTACACTACAGGAGAATCAGCAGGGTTTGGGAGCATGTGTAGTGCAGTTGGAATGTTCAGAAAACTAAGAACTAGCAATAGAGCTCTGTAGATGGCGATTTTTCAGAGATTCAGAACTGACCAAAACTGGATGGGTTTTTTCCAGGGCACCAGAAATCCTGGGGTCAGAGATGACAAACTTTCAGTTTCTGCTCCTAATCATGGGCGTGCTAGAGCTCTTCAAGAATTTTTGGCCACTGGGCCTTTCTACCTATTTTTCACAAGCCTCATTCTCACATTGCTGAACCATTTTTGCTCAAATTTTGGAAAAAAAACAAAAACAGTTTGGGAAACTTAAACCTAAGCTATTAATATGACAACTTTAATATATGTGTATATGTTGTTAGTAAATAGGATATTTGATTAGTAATTTGAGCTCTTAAACATTTTTTTCAAAACTCGTTTATTAATCCCTTGATGCTTCATGTTTTATACCGGGGTAGGCAACCTATGGCATGCGTGCCAAAGGCGGCACGCAGGCTGATTTTCAGTGGCACTCACACTGCCCAGGTCCTGGCCACCAGTTTGGGGGGCTCTGCATTTTAATTTAATTTTAAAGGAAGCTTCTTAAACATTTTAAAAACCTTATTTACTTTACATACAACAATAGTGTAGTTCTATATTATAGACTTATAGAAAGAGACCTTCTAAAAACGTTAAAATGTATTACTGGCATGCGAAACCTTAAATTGGAGTGAATAAATGAAGACTCGGCACACCACTTCTGAAAGGCTGCTGACCTCTGTTTTATACCTTAAATTCACAGCTTAAAGGTTTTATTTTTGGCTGTTGTTTTAGATTATATCTGGTTCAAATATTAAAGCTTTAGATATGAAAATATTCAGAATTATTTAAAAAAAAAAAAGCAAGGCTACATGATGCCTCTCATTTGCTCTCTTCATTTCCATATATTATTTGCCCCATATTGTTCAGTTTCTTTGTTTAGAAATGCATCGAATTTCCTTTTGAACTCAGTAAAGCTGCTTACTTCAATGACCAATGTGGGTAATGTATTTCAGATGCATGTTTTTCTTTCGTTTGAAATGCTCTTTTAGTCTCTTTCTTTGATCGAGGTATACGTGCAGGAAGCCAAGCTTGTTCTAATGCTATTCTAACATCTGGGCAGCTCCCTTAATTCTTTGTAAAAATTATGTTCAAAACGTGTTTCTCTTTCTCCTGCTGTACATAATGCTACTTCGGTTTGCTTAGGTGTTTGCATATTCTGTAGTAATTGTTTATCTCCGCCAGTACATTATTTTTACAGCTGGCCGTGCCTTTGATATAAGAAGATGTTAGAGTTCCGAAGGAGAAAGAAAATGATTATGGGAATCAACAGCAATTTGCAGTATTCCCAAACCCTAGCAGAAGTTAAGGGGGAGAATTTGTAATCCCATATCTGTAAATGGAGTTGTTCTTTGCAAATCTCCCTGTGCAGAAGGAGCAAGCAAATTATGATCTTGGGGTTGGGGGATTAAAACAGCAAAGTTGGATGCTGCCAATACAGTGAGTAGAAGTTCTTTTCTTAAAGACTGAACTGCAGCTCTGGGCATTTTTGCTCCAACATCAATAGTTACATGAATGAGAAATTGAAGTAACAGTGGTGGATCTGGTCCATTCTGTCTCCCCAGTGAAGTAATGGGAGTTTGTGTATATATTGTTTTGGGTAAAGATTTCTGCAGGATCACAACAGCAATTAAACTCTGTGGTAATGTGGTTCACTGCTCAGCTGAGGACTATTAAAATAAAGACACTGCATGTTAAGGCTGAGGCATCAAGACAGGTTGAAGAGGGGAGCCTTGACTACAGATTGTTCCTGCCTTATCTGAGGAAACAAAATAAAGGCAGAGCAGTCAGCTTAAAAAGTCCTCACTTGCCACATGGTGATGTCTGAAATGCCAGTTTCCCCTTCCTCGAAATCCAGTAACAACTGCATTTGTACCAGTTTACAAATACAAATGCAAATGACTTTTAGTGGTGGCTATTATGTTTTCTTAAGCATCTCACACCTGCCTCCTCTACCAGAATCTGGGGGGGGGAGGAGGGGGAATACATTTTTAGCGAATTAGGCCTGAGTCTTGGTTGAGGCCTGCAGATGCTGGTGTAATACAAACAATAAGGAAAATTCCCTGTCCAGGTATCTCCATTTCTACAATGCTGTTTGTTCCGGCCTTCTTACAGTCTCTCTGCAGTTATCACTGTTGGTCCCAAGCCATCCAGTAGGCCAGGGGTCAGCAACCTTTGGCACGCGGCTCGCCAGGGTAAGCACCCTGGCGGGCCGGGCCAGTTTCTTTACCTGCTGTATTGGCAGGTTCGTCCGACCGCAGCTCTCACTGGCCGCGGTTCGTCCCAGGCCAATGGGGGCGGCGAGAAGCACCGTGGGCCGAGGGATGTGCTGGCTGCGACTTCCCGCTTCCTGCATTGGCCCAGGACGGTGAACCGTGGCCAGCGGGAGCCGCAGTCCACCGAACCTGCCGACACAGCAGATAAACAAACTGGCCCAGCCTGCCAGGGTGCTTACCCTGGTGAGCCACGTGCCAGAGGTTGCCGACCCCTGCAGTAGGTCTTGTTATTGCTTTGCCTTGCTGTTCATGTGTTACCTCCCTTCTGTCATCTTTACTCCTTTGTCTCCCTGTTTTGTCAATGAGGTCATCTGAAAATTCTCAGGCTCACACTTAATGCTGTTGCCCAAACTGGGCCCTTTTAAACTTTTTCCTCTTCTGAAGGACATGGCCTGAAGCAAGGTTTCTCTCTGAAAGTAGCATAAGCATAGGAGGAAATTGGCTAGCAGGAGGAGGGCCAACAGCTGGGCCAGCAGGAAGCAAGCTGGAGGGATGTATTGTACTCTGAGCTAGAAATACTGCCCCATGGATCACTTCAGTACCGTAACTCCTCACTTAACGTTGTAGTTCTGTTCCTGAAAAATGCGACTTTAAGCAAAACGATGTTAAGTGAATCCAATTTCCCCATAAGAATTAATGTAAATAAGGGGAGGTTAAGTTCCAGGGAAATTTTTTTCACTAGACAAAAGACTATAACATATAAAATATCTACCTACAGTGTAAGTTTTAAACAAACAGTTTAATACTGTTCACAGCTATGATGATTGTGAAGCTTGGTTGAGGTGGTGAAGTTAGAGAGTGGAAGAGTCAGCATGGCAGACAGAAACAGACACACACCCTGTGTGTGTGTGAGAGAGAGAGAGATGTGCATTTCCCCTTTAAGTACATTGCCTTTTTAAGTAGTTCAGGAAGTTGAGTTCCTGCTAGCAAGCTCCCTGCGTCCTAAGCCCTGTTGTGTCGTCCTGTCCCACCCCCCTCTATGGAGATGGGGTAAGTGGGGGCCAGTAGGAGGGGAGGGGAACACCCTGACATTAGCCCCTCTCTTCCCACCCTGCACAGCAAGCAGGAGGCTCCTGGGAGAAGTTGGAGCAGAGGGCTGGAGCAGCACATTGCAGTGGGGAGGGACAGCTGAACTGCTGGCAATTGGCAGCCACCCAGTAGGCTATCACTCAGGGAACTTAAGGGAACCAGGAGCTGATGGGGGGGAGGCGGGGGGGGAAGCTGGCGCTCCACAGTAGTTCCAAGTCCCCACCAGCTGGCTCCAACGGGCTGCTCTTACTGCAAGCAGTGGACAAAGCAAGCGGCTGCCAAACAACGTTATAAGGGAGCATTGCACAACCTTACACTAGCATGTTTCATTGCTAATTAACAATGTTACCTGAGACCAATGTTAAGTGAGGAGTTACTGTGTATGATTCAAATGGTCTCTGTCAAATCTGGCTCCATAACAAGCACTGGGAAATGCTGGTACTTGTACATGAACAGGTAAAGAAATCTTTGATTTTGTTTTATGTTGAATGGGTTGATCTTTGAGGTTGGGGATAGAGTGTCCCAAAGCAACTGTCATCCTCTAGCTTTGTGTAGGGGGATGAAGGGCTGCTCCTCTATCAGGAGCTTTAATGATTCGTTTTTGCTTTCTAAAAATTCAACCAAAAAAATTTTTTTTTAAACTAGACTGGCAGTTTGCCGCTTCTCAGTTCGTTTATTTGTCCTGGGTCTAAATCTCATGTCCTCACATGAACATCTGATGAGAACAATAGAGCAGAATTAATAGCTCTCCTGTGAAAGCAGCAGAAGTAGCCTGAAGAACCTAGTGCATTTCCCTCCTCTCCAATTTTAAATGTGCTGCATTGGAATGGCACCTTTCACTAGCAGAGCTCAAATTACTCTTTATGCATCATTTCATCACAGCACTCATAGGAGATAGGTAAGAATTGTTCCCATTTTACAGATGAGAAAACTGAGGAACCGTCCAGGGCAGCCCAGTGAGTTGATAGGCAGAATATCTAATGTTGTCTCCTACGCCTAATCTTTGTTTACAAACTCACTCCTCTGTCTTTCTGAGTTCTAAGAACCCAAAATGTCCCCCTCCCCAGGTCAAGGCTTCCTGACAACTTCTCCAATCCAGTTACCCATTGTTATACCCAAAGCCTGCAACATATTGAAAATCTGGGGACAATGCAAAATAAATTGAACTTGATCTCCAGATAAGGATGGCTGACCTTGACTGGGGAATGGAGCTGTGAGTGGGAAATGGCTTGAGGGAGGGCAGAGGTAAATGGGAGCCTGTCCATGTAATTTAAGTCTAATGTGCCAAGTAGGACATGAGGTCTTGGCACAATATACTGGAAAGTATATAGGAACCTTCAATCTCCTTATGTAGAAAAGAAATTGGGTCAGTAACTGGTTTAATTTAAGAGTTCCTACCTTCCCTCAAGTCTGCCTTTTAAAAATATTCCTATGCTATTACCCAGGTCACATGCTCTTGGGAAGTATCTTGCAGCTGATTGACTTTTGTGATCAAGAGAACCGGTTTTTATTTAATTTACCCTCCCTAGTTCATTTCCTAGCCCTGACCTCCCTGCTGCTGTTTCCACCCCGTGTGTTCCTTTGTACAAGTTCTGCTATTTTTACTTTTGACTGTCAGTGAATAGTTTTGCTATGATCAATGACTTACCTTTCTTTAAACAACCCTTGCTTCTTATCTACATAAATGTTCTTTTAATCGCTCTTCTCATTCTGGACTGCACTTCTATAATGGATTCCTATTTTTTTAATCCACTTCTTGCCTTCTCTATCTGAATTGGCTCTGTTATGTATGAGAGCCAGCAGCTGGGAAGATGAATACTAAGCAGCTTTGTCTGTCTTTACTGCACCATAACTCAGATACCGTGACTTCATATCAATATAGACTTATTGGATGGAAGATATTGGTGAAGGACGCTGGGGGAGCTATCACATAAGAATGAACCTACTCTACCTGAATGGAGCTGGATGAAGGTGACCTTTGAGATCTCATCTAGCCCAAACATTTGATTTAAAGCTGTTTTCACTGTCAGGCTTGTCAATTCCTAACCTGCAAGTCACTGAACCCAGAAGACTGAATTTTAAGCTTATAATTCATTCAGTTTTTGTCAAGCACTTTTATCTTGTAATAAACTGTACCCTGGGGAAAACATCCTGAAGGTGAAAATGCATTAGTGTGTGAAACCTCCCTGTTCACTGGTGGAAGCCTTATCAGTTGAGCCCTTTAAAACATGGGTGGACAAAGCATTGGAAAACCCTGTAGGGAAAGAGCCCTATAGTGGCAGGGACATGGACAAGGCAGACTGAACAGGTGTGCACATCTCCTATAAGAAAACCATTATCTTTGTCAGTTTCACTAGCAATGATGGGAGAGTAATGGTCTGTACCCACGTTACAACATGGATAAGTATTAATATCCCCATTGTGCCCGTTTCCCCATCTATACAAAAGTCAAATGCCTCACCCAGGATCACACAACATGGTGGTGGTAGAGCTAGGAATAGAACCCAAATCTTAGCTTCCCAATCCTCTTTTCTAACCACTAGATGACACTGCATCCAAGTTTAGAGATCAGCAGAGTAAGGCAGAAAGTCCTTCTAGTCATAGGACAGGTCTACACTATGGGGAAAAGTCAATCTAAGCTATGTAATTTGAGTTGTGTTAGTAGCTTAGATCTATTTACCATGGGGTCCACACCACACTGGGTCAACGGGAGAAACTTTCCTGTAGACTCCCCTTAATCTTCTTGTTCCAGTGGAGTACTGGAGTCGATGGGGAGAGCAATCAGTGGTTGATTTAGCAGGTTTTCACTAGACCTGCTAAATCGACCCCGGTGGATCGATCGCCACAGCATCAAACCCACTGGTAGTGGAGACAAACCCATAGATCTTTTTTATTACATCAGCAAGATGCAGCTGTATCATGGCTCAGAATTCTTCTGGATCAAAACAAGATGACAGGAGACATTTTTCCTTTAATTTTCTGACCCCATTTCAAAATTTAATAATGCACAATTAAATTTATTATGACTCAGTTACACCCTCAAGTAAATCTTATATTGCTTGCTATGATATTACAGCTGGTGTATTCCAAATCTTTCCATTATGCCCATGTCTTCTCTTCCCCAATTTAGTTCTGCACATAGATGTGGAGCCCACTCTGTTTCCAGGGCTGCACAAAAGCTGCCCAGTCCCTTAATTATTTTATCAGTGCAACCATGTTCCCTCAGGTCTCATAATCTCAAATTATAAGAGGTTTGTCCTTTGACCTTTGGGGGTCTCGCTCTATATATTCTGTCTAAGAGTTCTCTAAATTGAATGCACTGCTCCTTGTCCTTTGTATATTGAATGTTCTCTGAGGGGACCTTCATCTTGCTCGCGGAGTTCCTTGTTTTAAAGCTAAGGCTGGCAGCTCAGCGTTTTGTTTTTATTGTTCTCCAGCTGTTTGGTTGACTATTGTAAAGAGCCAGGCTGTATGGCACTGGGCCTCTACCAATTAATAATGGAGGAAAATTCTTGTAGGTTATAAAAATATTAACAAGGGCTGTCAAGCAATTAAAAAAATTAATCTCGATTAATCACGATTAAAAAAATTAATCTTGATTAATCGCGTTAATGGAATACCATTTATTTAAATATTTTTGGATGTTTTCTACATTTCAAATATATAGATTTAAATTATAACAGAGTACAAAGTGTATAATGCTCACTTTATTTTCTATTTCAAATATTTGCACTATAAAAAACAAAAATAATATTTTTCAGTTCACCTCAGACAAGTACTGTAGTGCAATCTCTTTATCATGAAAGTTCAACTTACTTTTTGTACATAATTCTACATTTGTAACCACATTCAAAAATAAAACAATGTAAAACTTTAGAGCCTACAAGTCCACTCAGTCCTACTTCAGCCAATCGCTCAGACAAACTTGGTTACAATTTGCAGGAGACAATGCTGCCTGCTTCTTGTTTACAGTGTCACCTGAAAGTGAGAACAGGCATTTGCATGGCACTGTTGTAGTTGGCATTGCAAGATATTTACGTGCCTGAGGCGCTAAAGATTCATATGTCCCTTCATCTTCAACCAACATTCTATAGGACATGCCTCCATGCTGATGACGGGTTCTGCTTGATAACAATCCAAAGCAGAGTGGACTGATGCATATTCATTTTCATCATCGGAGTCAGATGCCACCAGCAGAAAGTTGGTTGATTTTCTTTTTTGGTGGTTCAGGTTATGTAGTTTCTGCATCTGAGTGTTGCTTTTTTAAGACTTCTGAAAGCATGCTCCCATCTTGTCCTTCAGATTTTGGAAGGCACTTCAGATTCTTAAACTTGGGTCGAGTGCTGTAGCTATTTTTAGAAATTTCACATTGGTACCTTCTTTGTGTTCGTCAAATCTGCTGTGAAAGTGTTCTTAAAACAAATGTGTTGGGTCATCATCTGAGACTGCTATAAAACGAAATATATGGTAGAATGCAGGTAAAACAGCTGAAGACATACAGTTCTCCCCCAAGGAGTTCAGTCACAAATTTAATTAACACATTATTTTTTAACGAGTATCATCAGCATGGAAGCATGTCCTCTGGAATTGTGGCCGAAGCATGAAGGAGCATACGAATGTTTAGCATATCAGGCACATAAATACCTTGCAACACCAGCTACAAAAGTGCCAGGCGAATGCCTGTTCTCACTTTCAGGTGACATTGTAAATAAGAAGCAGGCAGCAGCATCTCCTGTAAATGTAAACAAACTTGTTTATCTTAGCGATTGGCTGAACAAGAAGTAGGACTGAATGGCCTTGTAGGCTTTAAAGTTTTACATGGTTTTGTTTTTGAGAGCAGTTATGTAACCAAAAAAAAATCTATATTTGTAAGTTGCACTTTCATGATAAAGAGATTGCGCTACAATACTTGTATGAGGTGAACTGAAAAATACTATTTCTTTTGTTTTATCATTTTTACAGTGCGAATATTTGTAATAAAAATATTAAATGACCACTGTACACTTTGTATTCTGTGTTGTAATAGAAATCAATATATTTGAAAATGTAGAAAAACATCAGAAAATATTTAATTTCAATTGATATTCTATTGTTTGAGTGCAATTAATCGTGATTAATTTTTTAAATTGCGATTAATTTTTTTTAATTGCATGAGTTAACTGCAATTAATTGACAGCCCTAGTATTAACATGTGGAGATGACAGAATTTGTCCTTGCCTGCTCCAATTGATTATTTATACAAACATAAGATGGCTCAAACAGCCACACGGCAATGTAATGCATGATGTCAATGTTGAGTAAAGGTGCACTGGAATGAGGTCATGAACCATGTTGAGCTGAAGTCCACTTCACTCTGATAGTGTTCAGAGGGAATTTGTTGCAGATCTGTATAAATCAGACCACACGGAAGTTGTAAAACATGGAAAGGGGAAGAGGATTTTGAGTGGCATCAACACCATTAGCCACTGTGGGACAGAAGCAGAGTGAGGGAAACAAACAGCCCAAGATAAACTAAGCTATGTCTACACTATGCACCTTTTAGCTACACAGCTGTGCCACTCCAGCTGTACCTTAGTCTAAAAGGTGGACAGTCTAGTAGCTCTGTGTCGGCAGGAGAGAGCTCTCCCGCTGACCAAAAAAATTCCACCCCCACCGAGCAGCGGTAGCTTTGTCGGTGGGAGAGCTCTCCCACTGACAAAGTGCTGTCCACACTGGTGCTTTTCATCGGGAAAATTTTTGTCAGTGGGGGGAGGGGCTTCACTCCCTGAACGACAAAAGTTTTACTGACGAAAGTCCAGTGTAGACAACTTATACTCCTTGTATGTATTTAAGAAAAAAAAGAGGTACAAATATGTGAATTAAGAATGACAGTGCGGCCCTCGTTTTCTTTCACAAGCACCCATAAGAGCAAGGAAGGGCTTTGTATTTCAAATGGGTTAAGAGGGGTTATGAATAGAGCTTTACCCAACAGCAAAGATGCGGTTAGTCTGTTCTGGAGAAAAACAATAGGCAGTGCAGGTAGCAAACACCTATAGTTAAGAAGTTGCCGTAAACTTTTTCTGTTTATAAAACCTTGTTTTCAGTTGCTTAGAACCTTGCCAACCTGAAACCATTTGGGCTATTTTCCAGGCTGAGTGCTGGCCTCAGGCTGAATTTGTTTTTATTTTTAATTTTCAGCTAAAATGATTGTTACTTTTGAGATTATTGAAAAACACACTGATTTGCTCATGTTAAAAAATTCTTAGAACCGTTTCATTAAAAAGCTGTAGCATCTCCATGCTCTGGAGCAGGGTCTTGAAATTTGGCAGAGGGATTGCCCTGAGCATGTTACTCAAACCATTATTTTCACAGGTTTGTGCTCCTCACTTTCTGGGTGCCAAACTTGAAAACCTTGGGTCTAATTTGCAGAAGTGCTGAGCGCTCTCAACTGCAGTCACCATCAGGAGGAACTGCACACACAACATATGTAATAGTACTCTGAAAATCAGATCTTAGGTTTCTCAAATGGGCACCCAAATTTAGTGTACACTTTTGACAATTTTGGCTTTAATTTGTCTGTTTCCTATGTGAAAAAAAGGGACTAATACTCCCTCCCCTCCCAGGGGAGTTATGAAGATAAATCCATTAATGTTTGTAAAGAATTAAGATACTACAGTGAAAATACCATAGAAAAGTCCATGAGAAAATTAACCATTCTGTATTGTGGGCAGCATTTGGAATTCTTGAATAACTACCTATTCAGTAAGTACATCCATCTTGTGCACTTAATGAGGCAGGGATTCTAGGGAAAAATAGTAGGTGATCGTATAGGTAAAGACTTTATTATCAATTAAAAATCACACCTTAGCAGGGCTGGATTACCACATAGGCAAACTAGGCACATACCTAGGACCCAAATTTGTGGTGTGGGGGTGGTAATTACCAATGTAGATTTGCACACAAACTAAAAACTTCACTTGAGTGAGTGTGAGATACACAGAGGCCCTTTGATACCAACTGGCAAAGGGTTCCGTTCTTTTGGGTTTTTTAATGAACAATTCCTGTTTCAGACCTGACAAACTCACTACATGTAATACACTACTTTCATATACTGTTTTTAGCATTACAGCATACAGACCCAGACAGTATGGATTAGAAGTCCCAGAAGCTGTATTAAATGTAAAAGTTCCTTGTGGCCATCAGTGCTTGGCCTCTGGTCTGGTCTGTTGGCAGCATACGGTCTAGGTGAAGGTGGAAGAGGAGAAATCAGCTCTGCTGTTTATCATGCCTCTGCATCCTAGCTCAATATTCCGTTAATATATGCCTGTATTTTCCCCCACTCCTGAGAGGTGAAATTCACAAGAATCTGAGAGACACCTGGGCAGGGCAAATTTCCACTGGAAGCCTACAGTCAGCTGTTTGTGTGTGCAGTCCTGTTGCTTGGACTCCCTCTGCTGTGAGGCTGGCTTGAGTAAAACTTTGAGAAATTATACGACTTGAATGGCTGAGCCAAGAATACAAATAGAAGATCCGTAGCAGGAGTTGGTTTGCTTGCTAAACAGAAAAACTAAAAAGGGAAGGATCCAGTAGCTGACCTTGAAAACATAGCGGCAGCAGGGACTGCAGCTTTGGACACACAACCAAGTACTAGTGGAGATCAGTGTGAACAAATGACTCTAAAGCTAGATGATCTGATTAATCAAACTAGATAAAATAAGGGTACGTCTACACTACGGGACTATTCCGAATTTGCATAAACCGGTTTTGTAAAACAGATTTTATAAAATCGAGTGTGCGCGGCCACACTAAACACATTAAATCGGTGGTGTGCGTCCATGGTCCGAGGCTAGCGTCGATTTCTGGAGCGTTGCACTGTGGGTAGCTATCCCGTAGCTATCCCATAGTTCCCGCAGCCTCCCCCGCCCCTTGGCATTTCCGGGTTGAGATCCCAGTGCCTGATGGGACAAAAATCATTGTCGCGGTTGGTTCTGGGTACAGCCTCACCCCTCCCTCCCTCCCTGACAGCGGCAGACAACCGTTTCGCGCCTTTTTTGCTTGGTGAACCGTGCAGACGCCATAGCACAGCAAGCATGGACCCTGCTCAGCTCCATACCGCAATCGTGGATGTTTTAAACACCTCGCGCACTCTCGTGCAGTATATGCTGAACCAGGACCTTCGAACCGAGGCGAGTAAGAGGCGGATACGGCAGCGCGGCGATGACAGTGATGAGGACGTGGACACAGAATTATCTCAAACCGCGGGCCCCGGCGCTTTGGAGATCCTGATGGTAATGGGGCAGATTCTATCCATTGAACGCCGATTTTGGGCCCGGGAAACAAGCACTGACTGGTGGGACCGCATTGTGTTGCAGGTGTGGGACGATTCCCAGTGGCTGCGAAACTTTCGCATGCGTAAGGGCACTTTCATGGAACTTTGTGACTTGCTTGCCCCTGCCCTGAAACGCCATAATACCAAGATGAGAGCAGCCCTCACAGTAGAGAGAAGCGAGTGGCGATAGCCCTGTGGAAGCTTGCAACGCCAGACAGCTACCGGTCAGTCGGGAATCAATTTGGAGTTGGAAAATCTACTGTGGGGGCTGCTGTGATGCAAGTAGCCAAAGCAATCACTAAGCTGCTGCTACGAAAGGTTGTGACTCTGGGAAACGTGCAGGCCATAGTGGATGGCTTTGCTGCAATGGGATTCCCTAACTGTGGGGGGGCGATAGATGGAACCCATATCCCTATCTTGGCACCGCAGCACCAGGGCACCCAGTACGTAAACCGGAAGGGGTACTTTTCAATGGTGCTGCAAGCACTGGTGGATCACAAGGGACGTTTCACAAACATCCACGCGGGATGGCCAGGGAGGGTTCATGACGCTCGCGTATTCAGAAGCACTACTCTGTTTAAACGGCTGCAGCAAGGGACTTACTTCCCAGACCAGAAAATAACAGTTGGGGATGTTGAAATGCCTGTCGTTATCCTGGGGGACCCAGCCTACCCCTTGATGCCATGGCTCATGAAGCCATACACAGGCAGCCTGGACAGTGGTCAGGATCTGTTCAATTACAGGCTGAGCAAGTGCAGAATGGTGGTGGAATGTGCATTTGGCCGTTTAAAGGCGCGCTGGCGCACATTACTGACTCGCTCAGACCTCAGCCAAACCAATGTCCCCTATGTTATTGCTGCTTGCTGTATTCTCCACAATCTCTGTGAGAGTAAGGGGGAGACCTTTATGGCGGGGTGGGAGGCTGAGGCAAATCACCTGGCCGCTGATTACGCGCAGCCAGACACCAGGGAGATTAGAAGAGCACACCAGGAAGCGGTGCGCATCAGAGAAGCTTTGAAAACGAGCTTCATCAATGGCCAGGGTACAGTGTGACTGCTGTGTTTGTTGATGAACACCCAACCCCCTTGATTGACTCAGTCCCTGTAAGCAACTCCCCCTCCCCCTTCGAGTACAGCTTACTTATGCAAATAAAGTCACTCTCATTTAAAAAGCATGAATTCTTTATTGATTCATTATAAAAAGAGGGAGAGAAGTAAGGGTGTGCTTTGGGAGGAGGAAAGGAGGGATGGAGAAGGCCATTAAAAAAATAAAATTCAGAGTAACGACATCCTTCTGGTTGGGCTGTCCACGGGGGTGGAGTGGGCGGGTGCACGGAGCCTCCCCCCACGCGTTCTTACACGTCTGGGTGAGGAGGCTAAGGAACATGGTGAGGGGGGAGGGTGGTTATACAGGGGCTGCAGCGGCACTCTGTGATCCTGCTGCCGTTCCTGAAGCTCCACAAGACGCCGGAGCATGTCAGTTTGATCACGCAGCAGCCCCAGAGTTGCATCCCGCCACCGCTGATCTTCCTGCCGCCACCGCTGATTTTCCTGCCGGTCTTCCTGCCGCCACCTCTCATCTCGGTTGTCCCTCCTGTCCTCACGTTCATCCCTCCTGTCCTCACGTTCACTGGCCTCTTTCCTGTAATTTGAAACCACGTCCTTCCACTCATTCAGATGAGCTCTTTCATTGCGTGTAACTTCCATAATATCCGAGAACATCTCATCTCGCGTCTTCTTTTTCCTCCGCCTTATCTGTGCTAGCCTTTGGGATGGAGGAGGGACGCTTGAAATATTTGCAGCTGCATGAGGGAGATAAATATTTAGAAAGATACATTTTACAGAACAATGGTTATACTCTTTCACAGTGAAAAGCACTATTCACCTTACATAGCACATGTGATTTCCCTACAAGGTCGCATTTTTCATCTTAATAGTGCCTGCTTGCAACTCTTGGGTTACAGATCTCAGACACAGGTCCAGGCATCAGGATTCAGCTTGCATGCGGCCATGGTAAGCCACTGTCTCAGTGATTTACCCCTCCCCCCCCAACGCATGGCTAATACCACGCTAGCTCCCTGCTAATCAACAACCTTCCCCCTCCCCACCACACACTGCTTGTCCGGTAGCTTGGGGAAGATCGCCTCGCCGGTGACCAAACAGAAAAGATCATCGGCATTTCACTCCTCCCCTCCCCCCGCTTCGCTACGTGCAGGAAAGTGTTTTTTTTAAGCTGCTGCATTCCACGAACCCAGTAGAAAAATGGCCACCCCCCCTTACTTAAATTCCTGATTTCTAACCAGGTTATCCTGAACGATATCACTTTGCTGAGGATAACAGAACAAGATAAAGAGCGCATGCTTCTTGAATGCCAGCAGTCACCGGGACCATACGCCGCTATGCTTTGCCACGCAATGATACCTGATTACTTGCTACATGCATGGCATGGTAAAGTGTCCTACCATGGTGGGCGGAACAAGGATGCCTTGCCCAGAAACCTTCTGCAAAGGCTTCTGGAGTACCTACAGGAGCGCTTCATCGAGATGTCCCTGGAGGATTTCCTCTCAATCCCCGGACATGTTAACAAACTTTTCTAAGTAACTATACTGTCTGCGAATGCGTCCCAAGTCCTCAGGGCAAATCAATCATTAAAAAAGGCTTGCTTAAAAAACACTGTTTGCTATTTGCAAAGGTACACTCACCAGAGCTCCCTTCCATGGCGTCATTCTCTGGAATAGTTGCTTGTGAGGGCTGGGAGCAGGGTAATTCCGTCAGGGTGATAAAAAGCTCCTGGCTGCTGGGGGTCACGGAGTGCTGTGTGCTCTCTGCGAGGTCTTCCTCTTCTTCTTCCTCTTCATCTTCCCCGTCTGACATGGCAGAGATTACAACCCCCACCTCGGAATCCACGGTCAGGGGTGGGGTACTTGTGGCGCAGCCCCCTAAAATTGCATGCAGGTCATCATAGAAGCGGCATGTTTTTCGACCTGCCCCGGACCTTCCGTTTGCTTCTTTGGTTTTCTGGTAGGCTTGTCTGAGCTCCTTAACTTTCACTCTGCACTGCACGGAGTCCCTGCTGTGGCCTTTATCCGTCATAGACTTAGAAATTCTTTCAAATACTTTTTCATTTCGTCTTTTGGAACGCAGTTCTGTTAGCACTGAATCCTCTCCCCATATAGCGATCAGATCCATTACCTCCCGAGCGGTCCATGCTGGGGCTCTTTTTCGATTCTCAGGAGACTGCATTGTTAACTGTGCTGATGAGCTGTGCGTGGTCACCTGTGATGATGAGCTCTCCACGCTGTCGAAGCAGGAAATGAATTTCAAAAGTTCGCGGGGCTTTTCCTGTCTACCTGGCCAGTGCATCCGCGTTGAGAATGCTGTCCAGAGCGGTCAGTGGTGCACTGTGGGATAGCTCCCGGAGGCCAATACCGTCGATTGCGGCCACACTAACCCTATTCCGATATGTTAATACCGATATTAGCGCTACTCCTCTCGTCGGGCAGGAGTACAGAAACCGATTTAAAGAGCCATTAAAATCGATATAAGGTGCCTCCTAGTGTGGACGGTTGTGGCGTTAAATCGGTTTTAGGCTCCTAAAACCGATTTAAACGCCTAGTGTAGACCAGGCCTAAGAAGACATTGGTAGCCAGTGGGGGCCTTGAATTCAGCAGTCTGAAGGATTTTTTTCCCCTCTAAATATCATACTGAAAGTTTAAGCATGGACAATGATTGATTGCATCCTAGATTTAAATAGCAGTTCTGGATGCTCTGAATTTCTGAAAAATCAGACCATCTGTTTAGATGTCTAAATATAGATGCAGGTACCTAACTTAAGTACCCAATTTTTAGAATGTTGACTTCAGTAGGTGCAAGCCTGGGATCCATGATTATTAGATATTTTTTGCACCATCGGGATTAATACATCCACACCAACAAGATATTGCATAGCAAGAGATTTGGCTATATTTTAGAAACCTTAGATGGGTACAAGTGCCATCTGCTGGTGGTGATTTTATTCTCCCTTCTGACACAAAATAAATTGGTGTAATCCCTGATTTATAAATCCAGGATGATAAACCAGAAGTAAAGATGAATTAGAAGTGCCAGTGGATAGAGACTGAGAATCCCCCAAGGAGACATTTCGGGGGTTAACAATGTTTATATTGTAAATACCTTGGGGCAAGGATCTTGACATCTGTCATGTCAGTA
Organism: Mauremys mutica; assembly: GCF_020497125.1. Taxonomy (NCBI): domain Eukaryota; kingdom Metazoa; phylum Chordata; order Testudines; family Geoemydidae; genus Mauremys; species Mauremys mutica. The sequence continues at coordinate 124,680,631 of NC_059073.1, read as the reverse complement.
AAACAGCAAGCATATTGGTAGTTCAATATAAATAATAATAAAGCAAGATGGCCTGTATCTTTAGCTTCTAAGCCTGAATGGAAACTTACCTTTGCCAAGACAAGCAAGAAAGGTTTGGTATATGCATATATTAGGAGAGTTTATCCTACCTCTGTACACACCTGGAGTTGGGCATGTGAATATTATATACACTCTGTAATTTTGATTACCCAATGGCATTTGTTGGTACTGGTGGGGAGGAGAGACACTAAATAATGTAATTGGAAGGTATCTTTAGTGTTGGACAGTTAGCCACTATAGCATATTGTCCACTATCAGGGGATGTTGGCTAATTGAGGTTAGCAAATAGAGTACACTGCGTACACCAAATACCTGTACAATGTATGTATCTGTATATACTGGGAATGGGTTCTCTCTCTCTCTCCAAGAAAATAAGTGTTCTTTGCCTCAAATGTAATACGTTTTCATAAATCAGGGACTACAGATGATTTTTTATATATGGGGATTTCCACGTAGTATGGTATGAGACTCATCGCTGCCAAGTCATACTTGTCCACTTCTGATGGCTTCCAATACAGCTTTTGAAGGAGGTCCTCTTCTCTGGGCTATGGAGAAAACCAAAGAAATGTGTCAACCCTTGATAAATGTGCCAGATGTTAATGTCTCTTTGACAAAGCGAGTCGTTACGTTTGCTCATGTCTGTGCCTATATTTCCCAGTTTGTATAGCCAAGATGGGTCATTCTATCTAACCTGCTTTCCCCAAGACTCATCTGATGCACCATCACGGTGGTGATTGTACTGTAGAATACTGTAGAGATGCCGTACTTCCTGTGCCATTTTTGGGTTTCCTGTGACACACTCCGTGCTGGGGCCAGAAACAGAGAAGCCCAGGACAGGGCAGTTGCAGGTTGCTGCTTCACAGAGTAGTCGGAAGTTTATCTAGGGTGACCAGATGTCCCGATTTTATAGAGATTTTTGGGTCTTTTTCTTATATAGGCTACTATTACCTTCCACCCACCCACCCCCATCTTGATTTTTCACATTTGCTGTCTGATCACCCTAAGTTTATCTCACTGTCATGCATAGTGCTGGTCATAATAAAGAACTTAGCCTGACACCAGTCTCTGCTCATTTGTAAGATACAACATGGCACCAGCAGTGGAAGGTGCAGTGGGCTGGAAGAGACCCAGTGAGAAGTAATGTTGCAAAGGTTGCTCCAGCGCCTATGCCACTGCATATAACTCCTCCACCTGGCAATCAGGGGAAATGCAGAATGGTTCAAACATACGTTTGAGTTGTAAATGAAAGCCACAGAGGAAAATTAACTGGATGATGAGTCAAGGATTGCTCTGCTTTTAACTGTGTCAGGCACAGAAGCCCTGGATTTAGACAATGTATTCCATGGGAGGGAAGTGATGCAGAAATAATGAAAATGTTTGTTTCCCTGGAACAAATTTTACTTTTTGAAATATATATATGTTCAGAATGAAGGGGAAACAACATAGGAGTTTTTTACACTCTTAAAACTAAAGGGCCAGTCCTGTGCCATCTTGGGATATAACAATAAGAACATAGGTGAATGTTACTAAGGGTATGTCTACACTACAAGAGTAGTTCGATTCAACTTAAGTCGAATTTGTGTGTCCACACTAAGGACAGTAATTCGACTTTGTGAGTCCACACTAACGGGGCAAGCGTCGACTTTAGAAGCGGTGCACTGTGGGCAGCTATCCCACAGTTCCCGCAGTCCCTGCTGCCCATTGGAATGCTGGGTAGAGCCCCCAATGCCTGCTGGGGGAAAAAATGTGTCGAGGGTGCTTTTGGGTAACTGTCATCATTGAACCGTCACTCCCGCCCTCCCTCCCTGAAAGCGCCGGCGGGAAATCTGTTCGTGCACTTTTCTGGTCAGTGACAGCGCGGACGCCACAGCACTGCGAGCATGGAGCCCGCTGCAGTTATGGCCGTTGTCAACTCCTCGCATCTTATCGTCCACCTCTTCCACAGTCAGCTGCTGAGAAATCGGACTACTTTTCAATGGTGCTGCAAGCACTGGTGGACCATAGGGGATGTTTTACCAACATCAACGTCGGGTGGCCGGGCAAGGTTCATGACGCGCGTGTTTTCAGGAACTCTGGTCTGTTTAGACACCTGCAGGAAGGTAGTTTCTTCCCGGACCACAAAATAACTGTTGGGGATGTGCAGATGCCTATAGTGAACCTCGGGGACCCAGCCTACCCGCTAATGCCCTGGCTCATGAAGCCCTATACAGGCACCTTGGACACTGACAAGGAACTCTTCAACTACCGGCTGAGCAAGTGCAGAATGGTGGTGGAGTGTGCTTTCGGACGTCTCAAGGGGAGATGGCGAAGCTTACTGGCTGCCTCGGATCTCAGCGAAACCAATTTCTCCATTGTTAGTGCAGCTTGCTGTGTGCTCCACAATCTCTGTGAGAGCAAGGGGGAGACCTTTATGGCGGGATGGGAGGTTGAGGCAAATCGCCTGGCTGCTGATTACGCTCAGCCTGACACCCGTGCGATTAGAAGAGCCCAGCGGGAAGCGCTGTGCATCCAGGAGGCTTTGAAACCTAGGTTCCTCAGCGAGTAGCGTGACCTGTGACTGTTCAGTTTCTTTACAGAGAAGCTGAACCTGCCCCTATTTCTTTACCCAGTTACTGTTGACTATCCTCTGCAGTTACATACCCCGTTCACCCCGTTTCCCCCACTTCCAACACACGTGTAAAAATAAAATACATGTTCCGTTGTTACTTAACAAAGATTTCTTTATTAATGACTTTGCGTTAAAGGGTTGAAACTGGGACGCAGACTGTGCTGGGTAGGGTGTGCGGTGATGTAAAGACCGCCTCTAAACTCGAGGAATGACAGGCTCCTGCTCCTACAGCGGTCCGCAGTGCCGGACTGGTTGTTTCAACGGAGCCTGCCATCCCTCCTTTTTGGGACTCTGTGTGCGGGGGCTATGTGACCTTGTGGCGGAGGAGGACGGATACAGATTCCTCTGCTGCTTGCCTCTGTGGTCCAGGACAAGGACCGCTGCATAAGATCTGTAACCGCCCTCCCCCGCTACAAAGTCACGTACCCCCCACACCCACACAGAACCTGCAAACCACCTCCCATACCGACCAGGGTGCCTACTGACTGCACTGTGTGTGTGACCTGTTGCTGATCCTGCCCCTGTGTCTGTACCCTGGTAAAGGTGACTTTCCTATGCAATTACCAACCCCCTTCCCCACCCCTCCCTTCAAACACAGTCTTCTGTAAAAAAAACATGAGGGAAACAGTAATTAACAGCAAAGTATTTTTAATAATTAACTAGACAGAGGATGAAACTGGGATTGGGGCTTGGGTGAGTCAGCAAGGGAAGGACTTCTCAAAATGTAGGGTATGAGAGCTTTTGGGTACTTGAGCACTCTGCTGGGGTGCAGTGACAGTTTTCACGGCCCCTGGCGCCCCTCCTTCTGGTTATTTTGGGTGAGGGGGGTATGGGACTTTGTGGCGGGGGAGGGCGGTTGCAGATACACTGCAGGGGGGCTCTGTCCTCCTGCCTGCGGTCCTGCAGAACATCCACAAGGCGCCGGAGCGTGTCCGTTTGCTCCCTCATTAGTCCAAGCAGCGTTTGAGTCGCCTGCTTCTCTTCCTCACGCCACCTGTCCTCCCGTTCGCTGTGTGAGCGCTGGTACAGAGAGAGGGTCTCCCTCCACTGGCTCTGCTGGTCCGCCTCGGCTCGGGAGCAGCCCATAAGTTCAGCGAACATCTCGTCCCGTGTCTTTTGCTTTCACCGCCTAATCTTTGCCAGCCTCTGTGAGGGGGATGCTGTGGCAGGTCTGGAGATGCAGGTCATCGAAGTTGTGTGATGGGAAAAAGGGAGTGAATTCCTTGCAAAGATACATTTCTGCGAACAATGAACACAGTCTAGTCTGTCTCTGTGAACAAGACCATGCACAGCACCTGTCTCGTGCGCACTCCTGCTCCAGGCAATCCGGAAAGCATAAACTCTGCCCCTGTTCCACCCCATCGCAGTCTCCCCCGACCCTTGGATTTCTGGGTTGAGATCCCAGTGCCCGATGGGTCAAAAATCATTGTCGCGGGTGGTTCTGGGTAAATGTCGTCAGTCATTCCTTCCTCCGGGAAAGCAACGCCAGACAATCATTTCGAGCCCGTTTTCCCTGGATTACCCTGGCAGATGCCATAGCGTGGCAACCATGGAGCCTATTTTGCCTTTTGTCACTGTCACCGTATGTGTACTAGATGCCGCAGACAGAGGCGATTCAGCAGCGCTACACAGCAGCATTCCTTTGCTTTTGCATGACAGCAGAGATGGTTATCAGCCATATTGTACCATCTACCATGCCATTGTAAATTGGCAATGTGATGACGGTTACCAGTCCTACTGCACTATACCTTCTGCAGCTGTCATAGGTGCCCCTGGCCGAGATCAGCCGGGGGCGCAAAAGACAAAACTGGGAATGACTCCCCGAGTCAATCCCTCCTTTATGGTATCTAAAAATAGAATCAGTCCTGCCTAGAATATGGGGCAAGTGTACTAGGGTTGCAGTGTATCAGAGAACTAGAGAGCACAGCCGCTCCGTGTCAGATCATGCAGGAATGATGAGCCGCATGCCATTCACAGGGGGTGCCCCTTCAACAACCCCACCTGTTGCTTCCCTCCTCCCCCAGCCTTCCTGGGCTACCGTTGTAGTGTCCCCCCATTTGTGTGCTGAAGTAATAAAGAATGCAGGAATAAGAAACAGTGACTTGTTAGTGAAATGAAATGAGGGGAAGGCAGCCTCCAGCTGCTTATTAGTCCAGACAGGACATTAAGCAGTGTGGGGGAGAGGAGACCAGCATCCTGCTGCTATGATAGTCCAGGCAGTACAGAATCTTTTCTTTACATATGAAGGGCGGGGGCTGATGGAGCTCAGTCCCCTGTTGCTATGATGAAGACGGTTAGCAGGCCGTCTACTTATGGGCTGATGACGAGGACGGATAGCAGTCCTACTGCACTACACCATCTGCCACAAGGCTGATGATGAGGATGGATACCAGTCGTATTGTACCGTCAGCCACCCATGAGGCGGGGGGTGGGGGAGGATGCTACAGAACAGTGCCGCAGCATCGCGTCTACCAGCAGCATTCAGTACACATAGGGTGACATTTAAAAGAGTCAAGAGACGATTTTTTTTCCTTTTCCTTCTGGGGGTGGAGGGTGGGGGTACATTGACGAGCTATGCCCTGAACCACCGCAGGCAATGTGTTGACCATACAGGTATTGGGAGCTCAGCCAAGAATGCAAATGCTTTTTGGAGACTGCAGGAACTGTGGGATAGCTTGCATCCTCAGTCCCCCCTCCCTCCCTCCATGAGCATCCATTGATTCTTTGGCTTTCCGTTACGCTTGTCACGCAGCAGTGTGCTGAGTCTCTGCTATGCCGTCTGTCTGGAGATTTTTTAAAAATACTTTGGACCAGGCGTAACATTACAGTAATTCCCCTAATTAGATGCAGGAGTCGCCAAGCGAGATCACCCTGAGGAGGGTCACTGAAGGAGATAGAGAGCGCATGCTGTGTGAAAGCCAGCACAAACCAGGGGCCTATGCTGCCATGCTCGTGGAGGCAATGCTCCCAGAATACCTCATGAAAGCCTGGCGCGGAAAAGTGTGCTACCACGGAGCACCCAATAAGGCAGCTCTCCCCAGGAACCTCCTGTGGAGGCTTTTCGATTACCTCCAGGAGAGCTTCGTGGAGATCTCCCAGGAGGATTTCTGTTCTATCCCCATATATATAGACCTCCTTTTCACATAGTTCAGATTCCTGTTACATTAATAATAAAAGTTTACATGTTTAAAGCACTTACCGACTGATCCTTCCCCTGATTCAGGGTCCGGGGTAACTGCTGGGGAGGGTTGGTAGGGGATCTCCGTGAGGGTGATGAAGAGATCCTGGCTGTTGGGGAAACCACCGTTGTAAGCGCTGTCGCCTGCCTCGTCCTCCACAAACCATTCCTCATCTGCCCTGTCCGCGAACATCGCCGAGGAACTGGCCGTCGACACTATCCCATCGTCGGAGTCCACGGTCACTGGTGGGGCAGTTGTGGCAGACCGACCGAGAATGGCATGCAGTGCCTCATAGAAGCAGCATGTCTGGGGCTGTGCTCCGGAGCGTCCGTTTGCCGCTTTGGTCTTCTGGTAGCCTTATCTCAGGTCCTTGATTTTCACGCAGCACTGCGTTGCATCCCGGCTGTATCCTCTGTCTCTCATGGCTTTGGAAACCTTCTCGTAGGTCTTTGCATTCCGTTTTTTGGAGCGCAGCTCCGAAAGCACAGACTCCTCACCCCACACACCGATCAGATCCAAGACTTCCCGGTCAATCCATGCTGGGGCCCTCTTTCTATTCAGAGATTGCATGGACTCCTCTGCTGGAGAGCTCTGCATCGTTGCCGGTGCTGCTGAGCTCGCCCTGATGTCCAACCAGGAAATGAGATTCAAACTGGCCAGACAGGAAAAGGAATTCAAATTTTCCCGGGGCTTTTCCTGTGTGGCTGGTCAGAACATCCAAGCTCGGACTGCTGTCCAGAGCGTCAACAGAGTGGTGCACTGTGGGATAGCTCCCGGAGCTACTAAGGTCGATTTCCGTCCACACCTAGCCTAATTCGACATAGCCATGTCGAATTTGGCGCTACTCCCCTCGTCGGGGAGGAGTACAGAATTCGAACTAAAGAGCCCTCTAGGTCGAACTAATTAGCTTCCTGGTGTGGACGGGTGCATGGTTAAGTCGAATTAACGCTGCTAAATTCGACATAAACTCCTAGTGTAGACCAGGCCTAAGAGAGATGGATCTGACATTAGCAAGGGCAATATGTCTCTGCAAAGCAGCAGAGCAACCTGAAACAAAATAATAAGCCTAGGAAAAGGCACAGAGTATAGAACTGTGAGTAGCATAACTAAATCAGCAAGGGAAAAGTTAACAGAAATTAAATTGGCCAGGGATAGAAAAATGGAAAGTAGGAAACAATGCCAAGAATGTGGCATTCAGCATAAGTATAGGATATGCCCAGCATTCTGGCAAAAATGTAGAAACTGCACTAAGCCTAACCATTGTGCTGAGCTATGCAGAGAAAACAGGAAAGTGCACATATTAAGTGCAAAACTGGATTCTTCAAGTGAAGAGGAAGAGCTGTTCTTAAGCATGATAATGGAGGAGGCTGAAAACTCAAAAGACTGGCTAGTTAAAATATGGAAACATGGCACTTGTGGCACACAAGACAGACACGGAGCAAAGCACAAGAAAATGTAATCATAGAAACTGAAATGGAAAGAGGTAAGGAGCACCTAAAAGCAGATGAATTAAAAGTATCTGTGAAAGATAACAATGGAGGAACAATTCCAGTGTTGGGGAAGTGCACAGGGAGACTTAACTAGAAAGAAAAAATGATAAAACAAGAGTTTGTGGTGGTATGCCCAGGCAAGCAACCAGTCGTGGGCCTACACATACATGAGGTGTTTGGTCTCATTAAGATGATGTATGTGACGGGGGGGGGGGAGACACTATAGAACCACATATCAAAGTATTAATAGTATCACATGAAGATGTATTCACAGGAAATGGGTAACACACAAGTTAAGAGAAAATGCAGAAGGTTTGGTACATGCTACATGGAAAGTTCCATAAGCCTTAAGAAAGAAGCTAGAGCAAGAGCTGAGAAACATGACAGCAAAGGGTATCGTTTGGACAGTAAAAGAAAAACAGACTAGGTTCAGTCCTTAGTAATTGTAGAGGAAAAAAAAGGAGGGGGCCATGGTTGTGTCTAAATCAGGGGTGGGCAAACTTTTTGGCCCAAGGGCCACATTGGGCTGTGAAACTGTATGGAGGGCCGGGCAGGGAAGGCTGTGCCCCCACAAACAGCCTGGCCCCTGCCCCCTATCTGCCCCCTCCCACTTCCTGCCCCCTGACTACCCTCTCCCAGGACCCCCACCCCAAGTGCTCCCTGGGACCTCACCTCCTATCCAATCCCCCTGCACCCAGTCCCCTGACTGCCCTGACCCCTATCCACACTCCCGCCCCCTGACAGCCCCCCTGGAACCCCACCCCCTATCCAATCCCCCATTTCCCATCCCCTCCCCCCCAAAAACCTCCCTGTCCCTTGACTGCCCCCCAGGATCTCCTTCCCCATAGCCAATGCCCCGGTCCCCCGGAGCCAGACATGCTGCTGCACTGCCCTGCTTGAGCGCACAGCCCCCCTTGCCCCGGCCCAGAGTGCTGCTCACGCAGTGGTGTGGCTGCAGGGGAGAGGGAGCAGTGGGGAGGGGCCGGGGGCTACCCTCCCCGGCCAGGAGCTCAGAGGCCGGGCACAGGCAGGATGTGGCCCAACTCTTGTCTAGATCCTAAGGAGCTGAATAAAAACAAATAAAACTAACACTTTCGCTTGCCCCCCAAAAGTGAACTATTGTCTGAGAGGAGAAGCCAAATTCTTCAGCAGATTAGATGCATGAGCAGGAGTTTGGCAGATCTCCTTGGACATTGAGAGCTCCAAGATCTGCACTTTCAACACACCATTTGGCAGATGCAGCTTCTTAAGACTGCCTTTCATAATAGGTTTATCTCCAGAAGTATTTCTGTAAACAAAATGCTAGAGGATCTAGTTCAGGGGTGGGCAAACTTTTTAGCCCAAGGGCCACATCTGGGTGGGGAAATTGTATACAGCACCATGAATGTAGGGCTGGGGCAGAGAGTTGAGGTGTGGGAGGGAGTGCGGGGTGGGGGCACAGGAAGGGGCTCAGGGCAAAGGGTTAGGGTGCAGCAGGGGGCTCAAGGCAGAGGGCTAGGGGGTTAGGGCAGGCGGTTGGGGGCAGGGTGCAGGAAGGGCTCAGGGTGTGGGCAGGCTCTGGCCTGGCGCCACTTACCTCAAGCGGCTCTAGGGTGGCAGTGGGGTGCAGCTCCCTGCCTGCCCTGGCCCCGTGCTGCGCCACGCCTGGAAGTGGCCAGCATGTCCAGCACTGGCTCCTGGGGGCGGGGTGGGGCAGGCGGCTCTGCCGCATGCTGCCATCACCTGTGGGTACCACCCCTGAAGCTTCCATTGGCCACGGTTCCCCGTTTCTGGCCAATGGGAGCTGTGGGGGGCGGTGCCTACAGGCAAGGGCAGCACACAGAGCCCTATGCCCCACCCTTCACCCCCAGGGCTGCAGGGACATAGTGCCAGCCACTTCTGGGAGCAGCGCAGGGCCAGGGCAGGCAGGGAGCCTGCCTTAGCCCAGCTGCACCATGGGGCTGGCAATCCCACAGGCCAGACTGAAAGACCTGGCAGGCCAGATCTGGCCCGTGGGCCATAGTTTGCCCTCCCCTGATCTAGCTGGTGTGAAAGTGTATATTGATAACATAATTTTGGGGCAGTACAGCCATTGAATATTAGGAATGATTGAGGAGAGTACTGGAAATTGCAAGAGCTAATAACCTGAAACTGAATAAGGCTAAATCTTAGCTTCGAATAACAGAAATAACACATGTGGGAGAGAGAGCCTGATCTCCAAGGGAATTTTGCCCAATGAACCACAGATTCAGGCAATACTGAAGAGGCTGAGACGTGAAGATACAAAGGGAATTCAAAGGCTGCTGGGCACATGGCATTATGTCATCAAGTTCATATCTAACTATATGGCTCACACAACTCACCTAAGACATCTCCAAATGTCACTGAATGGACATAGATGTCAGAGCATGAAAGAGAGTTCAATCATTTAAAGCACATTCTGACATCAGCTCCAATGCAGCAATTTTTTGACCCATTGAGATACATCAGACACTCAACAGATGCCTCAAAAAGAGAGCTGGGAGCAGTACTATTATATGGAACTGACTGGTTGCCACCAGACATGCCAAACCCATGGGAAAAAATGCAGAAATGGGGCTTGGTTTTGGCTTAATTGGCTTGAGTTACTTGTTGGCTCGTTTTTGGCTTGTAGCTTGTTGCTGCTGCTTTTTTTTTTCTTTTAATTGGCTCCCGGCAAGCAGGGGCAAGGGGGTGAGAGAATCGGGGATGCACAGTGGGCCCACCACAGTCCCACCCAGCATACCAGGGGGATCTAGTCACATAGAGTGGTGGGGTTCTTAGGAACTGGCTTGTTTTGACCTTGTTTTGAAATGGGATTAGCTTGATTTTTGGCTTATTGTGAAAGTCGGGATGCTTATTTACCGTGTGCAAGTTGGCAACTGTGGATGCCACTCTTGTATGCATCGAGGGCTCTAACAGCTGCAGAGATGGTGTACACACAAATTGAAAAAGAGACACTAGGTCTGGAGTATGGGATGTACACGATTTCATGATTTTCTCTATGGTTTGGCTTCAAAGCAGAAAGTGATCACAAACCACTGACAATCTGGAAGAAGATGTAAACATACATGTGAACATGGTAAGTGTCATGTGCTGTCTCTCCACGCATATGGGATGAATTGGAGCCAGAGAGATGAAATGCTGCTGTTGTGATAAAGGAAACAAATCAACACTTCCCATCTGGCTATTCCCACTATAAAAAATGAGCTTTCTGTGATCTCAGAAGTTCTCTTAAAGGGGACATAGATTGTGGTTCCACATTGATGAGAAGAAAAACATTGTAACAAATACATAAAGGGCATCTAGGAATGACCAAATCTAAAAAGAGAGCTAGAGAAGTTGTATTTTTGCCATAGTGATAACAAAGAAATGGTGAGCAGGTGGAACTTGTCCGAAGTATAGAGAGTCCCACCAGAAAGAACCAAAGATATTGCATGAACAACTTGAAATTCCACAGTACAAAGTTGGAACTGACACATTCAGCCTGGTAAGACCTGATCACCTGGTTATAATAGACTACTAATATCCCAGAAGGAGTCACACTTGAAGATACATTAAATCTGTATTTCCACATCATGGAATTCCAGTACGGTAATAAATGGCAATAGTCCACTGTGACCCTAAGAGCATCCCTCCCCTGAAGCCAGATGGCCAGAGGCTCCTAAAATTTAACTCTAAATCTCAGCTGGTCTGACCCATACCATAGTCTCACCTCACACACAGTAGTCATGATATTTATTTATTTAATACATTATCTGAAAACTATCACCACACTGGTCATTAATATCACTGTGAAGTGTAAGTGAAATTATGGATTTTCTGATGTTCTGTTTTGGAGAGTGAAAACAGACAAAGGAGGCAAAACAGATTTTTTCTAGAGAAAGGAAAAAGGCAAACCTCTCTGTGGTACAGCTGTAAATTGAGCCAGGTGTGGTCAGGGACCAGGACAATGGGCTATTCATTTATGCTGGAGATTGCGGGAAGATCATTTGCATCTTAAATCACAGGAGACTGCAAAATGAACATGGTGTTGGCTCCCTAGCAAACACAGGAAGCTCAGCCCCCAGGAGGGCTTCCTGAGTTTGAAGACAAAGATGAACTTTGGGGATATGAGGAACTGTTGGAAGAGTCTGGGATACCTGTCTACTGAGAGAACAAAAGCCAGCGCTTTGTATCTATGAAAGATGGGTCCTCCCGCCAAAAGAGGCAAGAGAATGTTGACAACTTGGTGTGAGCAAAGAACTATGTTAGGCATAGCTATATATCGTGCTATAAACGTAAGTTTTGGACACTAGAAAATGAGTTATTTTTGCTTTATTTTTAACCCTTTCATGTCTCTTTCACTCTTGCTTGAAATCACTTAAATCTCTGTTCTTTGTTAATAAACTTATTCTTAGTTTTACTACAAACCATCTCCAAGCTGTTTATTAAGGTTAAGTGTATAACTCCAGCTGGGCTAACAAGTGGCTGTGTGTACTGGCTGTTTGGAGGCAGCAGTGTTACCTCTGTGCGAGTGTCCAGAAAGAGGGACTGGATGCTGCAGGGGGGATGATTTTGGCAAGACTTGGGACCGGAAGAGTTATAGGGGGCACCCTGCAAGGAGTAACTGGGCTAGTGGAAGCCAGGTGGAGACCATGGTGCTGTGAGCATGCTGCTGGTGTCAGGGCTCCAGGCACGGAGGCCTTCAGGGTTGGCAGTGACAGAACCCCTTATTAGTCTGGATGAACCACCAAAATGTCACCACCACATTTCAAGAAAAAGGAATTTCTGGACCTGGACTTTGCTAAAATGTACGGCTTTCATCATGAGACATTTAATTCCAAATATCCTCAAGCCAATGGATTAGCTGAATGTGGAGCATATGTAATGAAGAACTTGCTCAAAAAAGCAATGGATGCAAGAGAAGATCCATATTTAGCACTACTCAGCTATAGAGCTACACCACTGCAGTGTGGAAAGTAACGTACTGAACTCCTCCACAACAGGTGTATAAATACTCGATTATTAGATATGGGACGTTATATGATTAAAATACGACCATGTAGATCATTGTTGCTACCACTGTTATACAATTGCAACAAATCTTTGTACAAAGTATGTCATGTAAGGTGTTGATGGAAAAGTTATGATTTGCTGAATATGATCATCCTATTTGAATGCATGTATCATTTTTGTATCTGAAATTATGAATATTGTCTGTATACCTGTATTTCAATGTGTTTGCTCCTGGGTAACACCCACAAGGTATTTACATCCAGTCTAGCCAGCACACTGTGAAAGAAATGTTTAAGTTGATGGTCCATCAATGAACATGATGGGCCATGAAAGAAGCTTATCCCACCTGATGGACCCTCCTGTGGACACTCTAGCTATAATATGGGTAATGGCCCCTGCTATGACTTATCGAATCACGCAAGGGTATGTGACTAGACTCCATCTTGTGTGCCTCTAATTTTCCACAAACTGAGGCTGAGAGTTTTTCCTCCACAGGGCAGAAGCTATAAAAGGCCCTTGAAACATCTCCATTTTGCCTCTTTCCTGCTCTAATTTGTGGACTATGGACTTATACTAATGGAAGCATTCTAATCAAGGGACCAAGGACCTTCCAATCATTTGGAAGCAACCAGAGACTTAACAAGCCAGCAGCTTATTCCATCACTGCTATGAGCCTGAACCAAGATCTTTGCATTACTGTATGTATTTGATTCCTTTAACCAATTTTAATTCACATTTCTTTCTTTTTTATAAATAAACCTTTAGATATTAGATACTAAAGGATTGTGTGATTATTGGGTAAGATCTAAGTTATATATTGACCTAGGTATGTGGCTGGTTCTTTGGAATCAGAAGAACCCTTTGGTTAATTAAACTGGTTTTAAATAACCACTCATCATTAAGTCTAGTGGGTGTTGAATCCAGGACTGGAATACCTAAGGCGGCTGCATTTCTGACTTCTTGATAGCCACTGTGGTGAGACAAAAGTTTACTTCTGTTGCTGGTTTGGTATATCTTATGGAAGAATAACCACCAGTTTTGGGTATATCTGCCCTATTTCTCAGCAGCCTGTCCTGAATTTGGTATTCTCAGTTGTGACCCACTGAGGCACCGTGACAATGACTAAAGAGTCTGTGATAGTGAGTAAAAGACTGGGAAAGTACAATCAGACAAAATATTATCATAAAGGAACAAGACCTCATCCACTGATAAAAAATAATAGATTCACTGAGAATTTGGCAAGATGGACACTGACCAGTGAAAGCTCCAGTGATCAAAGAGGAGTCACCTTGCAAGCAAAGCTGCCTGAGCTAAGAAATGTGTTGGCTTCCAGTTGGAATCCTTCCCCCCTTGCTTCTGACAAGCATCTTTGTAAGTCCCTTTAATATCTTTGAGGATACAGCTGGCATCCCAGTAGCCTGGATAAATACCTTTGGGTAGTTGGAGGGAGCTGCCATCATCTAATATATCTCTAATGGATTTATCTTGGGCAAAGAGTAGCCAAGGTGAGAGTGCTACAGTTGACTGTGAACCCTAGACACTCCAGACTAGTGTTGAAAATAGGGGTTCAAAATAGATTTAGCAGAAGAGTTGAAAATATATTTAGCAGCCTTTCTGCCTTGGCTGCACTTGAGAGATTGTCTAAATACATTACTCTCCAAGACAGTAGCAACTGAAATAGTAGATACCATGATTTAACAAAAAACACCACCACCTTTGGGTGAGACAAAGATCAAATGCCATGACTTACTCCAGGAAACCTGAAGTTGCTTGTTCATAGAATCATAAAAGATTAGGGTTGGAAGAGACCTCAGGAGGTCATCTAGTCCAACCCCCTGCTCAAAGCAGGACCAACCCCAATGAAATCATCTCAGCCAGGGCTTTGTCAAGCCAGGTGTGACACGTCTAGAAAGGGTTAAACATCCTGCAAAAATAAATAACCTTCAAAAGATGTGGGGAGATAATGTTTGTGTTTTTGTGTATTTACATATGTATGAGTAGGGTCAACAATGTAATCAACAGTCCCTGTCTATACTGTATTCTGATAATTCAGAGGTCAAAAGAACATCCTATCATTTAAATTAATTGTAAACACAGGATATCTCAGTATTCATCTGTCTTTGAAATGTACTGTGAATGGTGGAGGAACAAGCAAATGGCCTTTTAATTCTATAGCTAAGTACCGGTGATGGACCTCCTTCAAAGTCATGCTAATTACCTTTTGAACTCCTAACTTGTCAAAAGACATGAAATTGTATAAAAGATCCTTGGGTCCTCAGATCTGCTTAGGCTTCATCAGGGGAAGTTTGAGTTGCAAGATGAAGTCCCAGTTATACTGGTCCGCCCTGAATATGATATTTGGTCATTGGACTATAACCTATGAACTATTTCTGAAAGAACTCTTTGCAACTACAAAGCTCACAATCTCTGCTATGAATCTGCACCTCAATTAATTGAACTCATATCTGTATGTATATTGATCTTTTAACCATACTCTCTCTCTTGTTTTTTAATACATTTTAGTTTAGTTAGTGAGAATTGGCTGTAGCATGTATTTGGGTAAGATCTGGAATATTCAATAACCTGGGAGGTAATGTGTCCAATCCTTCGGGATTAATAGAATCTTTTCTTTTATATGATGAAATAAGATTTACAGAATTTTTCATCATATTCGATGTGGGTACCTGGATGGAGGCCTGAGGCTGGATCACTTTAAGGGAACTGTGTTGTTTGGACTTCTGAGTAACCAGTAAGGTAATAAAGAAGCTGTTTTGTGCTTGCTGGGTAAATCTAAGTATTGGTATATCTACCATTTTTATGGGGAATGTCTGCCCCATTCTTTGGGATTCACCCTAATTGAGTGACCATAGCTGGCTCCCCACTAGGACCCCGGTCACACTGGGCCTTAAAAACCTTTAAGGATGGAGATTCCACCACCTCCCTAGGTAACCCATTCCAGTGCTTCACCACCCTCCTAGTGAAATAGTTTTCTTAATATCCAACCTAGACCTCCCCCACTGCAACTTGAGACCATTGCTCCTTGTTCTGTCATCTGCCACCACTGAGAACAGCTGAACTCCATCATCTTTAGAACCCCCCTTCAGGTAGTTGAAGGCTGCTATCAAATCTCCCTTTCACTCTTCTCTTCTGCAGACTAAATAAGCCCACTTCCCTCAGCCTCTCCACATAAATCACGTGCCCCATCCCCCTAATCATTTTCGTTGCCTTCCGCTGGACTTTCTCCAATTTGTCCACATCCTTTCTGTAGTGGGGGGCCCAAAACTGTCCACAATACTCCAGATGTGGCCTCACCAGTGTCAAATAGAGGGGAATAATCACTTCCCTCAATCTGCTGGCAATGCTCCTACTAATGCAGCCCAATATCCCGTTAGCCTTCTTGCCAACAAGGGCACACTGTTGACTCATATCCAGCTTCTCATCCACTGTAATCCCCAGGTCCTTTTCTGCAGAACTGCCACTTAGCCAGTCAATCCCCAGCCTGTAGCAGTGCATGGGATTCTTCCGTCCTAAGTGCAGGGCTCTGCACTTGTCCTTGTTGAATCTCATCAGATTCCTGCCAATGCTGTGGGAGTGGGGTGGAGCCCTGTACTGGGATCAGATGGGAATGGTAACCAAGCAGGACATTTCAGGGTCTTGAATTAGAGCCTCCTAGAAACTTTTTGTGAGGTTGTGGGTAACCGTCAGCCATAGATTTAAATACTTACTTACTGACTTAGTGCCTTACTGAGGAGGCTGGAGTTCTCCAACATGGGGAAATCCATTTGTTTTGACAGCTTTATTTATCCCTACAGCTGTAGATTGAAACTCATTCAAGTACAACAAAAGACTTGTGTCAGGATATACCATATAATAGTAACCACTGACATCAGTGGATGCTGATCCTCTGTCATTTGATTGGGGGTAATGAGCTTTAGAATCCTAACCCAGATCATGTCATATGACTTGGAATATGAAATAGTTTTTCTTCCTTGGTAGCACCCTGCCTGTGTGTCAAAGCCTTATTACTGAAGTGACCATATGTCCTAGTTTTACTCGGACAGTCCCAGTATTTCATATGATGTGCTGATGTCCCAGGAACTCTGTTCAGGTTATCAGATAAGTCTCTGTTTTTCATTTTATCATCAAAATGGTAAGGTTTCTTTATTATAACTACAAAGTATTTGTTCAAAACATACCGCTACACTAGATAGAACTTGCTCTCTGTATTTACCAGGATCTGACAGACCAGGGGAATTAGGGTTCAGTTTGATGAACAGAGTGTGAAATTTAGACAAAAGTCAAATGAGTGTAGAAAAAAAAAAGCTGTTCTTTTGCTCAAAGTGCATGTTAGTGACACTTGTTTGGTGTTTCATGGTAAACTGATTTAGAATGCTAACTACTTGGGAAAAATCCTCTGCTCCAAGAAATACACGTCACTGAGCCGCAAGGTGGCAAAAAAAAAAATTGCAGGAAATATTTTTTACTTTTTTTTTCAAAATTTTCTGTTTTAATTTTTTTTACTATTTTTTTATCAAAAACTAAAAAACTTCAAAAACTTTTTTTGATTAAAATTTTTCACTTTTGAAAACCTGAATATTGAAAAATTTTACCAAAAAAATTTGGTTTCGGGTTATCACAAAATACCAGAAAAAAAATTCTAAAATGAATATTCCGTGGTTTTCATTTTGGTTGAAAGTCTTTTTATTTAAATGTTTTTGTGAAAAAAATTTCAAACAGCTACATTAGCATTACCAGCACACTTTGTGTATGTGTGCACTTCATCTTTTGTATCACTATTTCATGCTAAGGAAGGATTGCATGTAAGTATCCTGTTCTTGTTTTTCATTTTTAAAATATGGTCAACTTATACACTTTCATACAATTGGGAGGAGGAAGACTCTGCTTTTCATATGATAATGAAAGCAAATGTGATTTTATTCCCTATAGTATAGAATTTGCTTCAATGTAAAATAGAGTACCTGCACACTAGCTTTTTTAAATATGTATTTCATTTTTAAACCTATAGCATCTTGAAAGAAAAAAGTCAGTTGATCTAATCAAGTGCAAAATGTGGGAGGAGCAGGCAGGAAGGGGATAAGTTAATGGAGATCCGAAAAGCTGCCTTAGGTTGAATTTTTCTTTGCACTTTATAACAGCTCTCAAATGGCAAGACTTATTTTTTGTGTATTTCCTTTAGCTGATATTTGTATTTGCCAAATTTCACCCCTAAGTACTCTTTTCCAATAGTGTTTCTAAACACTGAAAAGCCAGGTTTCAATGCTATTGCTGAACCAACCTGGCTTATAAGAGAACTGCATCAACAATGCCATTGTACTTATAAATATGTTTAATTCATTGTAGACTTAGAAACTGCTAACAGAGCAACAACTACTTTTCTTTATAAATTTCTCAACAATTCCTTCAGAAGATTAGTAAGAGAACTGGCAGAAACTTCTGTTATAACTGGAGACAATGGTCTTGTATGGATCTGTCGATAAGTTCAAAATCAATTAGGATAGGGGTTTATCTCGATCATTGGTTATCTCGATGGCTTTTGGCAAACCCCTAGGCCATCGAGATAACAGGGTTTAACTGTATTTAGATTCTCTGAGAAGCAAAAATCTTTGCAGTGCTTTGGTTTTAAAATGAGATGGTAGCTACTAGTAACAAGAAGAGGCTGAGTTCCGTAGTTTGAGTCTGGAAAACAATTTAACTATGGTATGTTTTGAGGTATATGCAACTTGCTGAGAATGTCACCAGGGTTCTCTCTGCTCCTGGCCAAATCCGCAGTTCCTAATCAGGCAAAACTTCTATTAATGTAGCACTTTAGAGTGGGACTGTGAAACAGTTCTTACTGTTCTGTCTCTCCCCCCAAAACATAATTGACTCCTCTTCATCATTAACACTGTGCTATGCACAGGGTCAATTTAAAGATTTTGTGGATGGTTAGCAAGGTAATTCTTTGAGGTACATCTCCGCAGAGTTGCTGGGTCTGATGTTCTGCCAGTGATATGAGGGTATGTCCACACTACCCGCTGGATCAGCGGGTAGCGATTGATCTATCGGGGATTGATTTATCGTGTCTTGTCTAGACGTGATAAAATGATCCCCAAACACACTCCCATCGACTCCGGAACTCCATCAGGGTGAGAGGAGGAAGCGGAGTTGACGGGGGAGCCACGGCCGTCGATCCCGCGCCGTGAGGATGGGAGGTAAGTCGATCTAAGCTATTCTCGTAGCTGAAGTTGCATATCTTAGACCAGTGTAGACCAGGCCAAAACCCACCCTTATTATGACAGACAGCTTCCCAATAGGGGGCGCTGTGGTATGCATCTATACAGGGTAATGTCTAGGTTCTGTGGACTTACTTTCAGAAAGTGCTTGATGGGCAAGTACAGCATATGTGGGAGGAAGAAGTAAAGCCTGAATGTTGCACTGTTTTGGTTCTCTCTCTTCTTATGCTTGAATGTTGAACAAACCTAATCTGATATGCTGATGGAAGGAGAGATGCCCCCAATGTGCACTGCTGATGGAAAAAGACAAAATATAAAGTGTGTTTGTATTTCCAAATACATATATGAAGGTAAATATAACCAAAGAAAGGGCTCACACTCCTCTGGTAGAGCTCTAGAGAGGGACAAAAAGCAATTCAGAAGTGATGCACACATGGCATCACCAAAATGTTATCCTGCTTCTGCATGCACCGTACTATTGTGATTTTCAATAACTTATAATGTAAAATGGCTTTATGACTCAACTCACCTGACTGATACAACATTTTAAAGATAATTAATTTTTTGTTAGCTAATGGTAGAAAAGGTAAAACGGCACCAGTAGACAAGTATTTTCTAGAATTGAGGCCTATTACATGTAATTTGCAAGCACAGGCATCCTGGTTTTGCAATAGCTCTCATTTTAATTTCCCCTGAACAATAAATCATCTTGCCTACATTAAAATAATCCAGCTTCTTATTGAACTCTTGTGCTGTTACTCAGCTCTGCCATTGCTAGTGGGGCTTGGGTAAGAGTCAATAAATGTTTAACTCCAATGATATTTATGGCCTTAAGTAAAAAATCTTCTGGCTGACACTAATACAGGAAATGTATTTAAGTTTTACTCTTTTAATTATTGACAGGAGAAGTTAGGGTTGTTTTTGCCTACTGGCATCAGGGCTACTATAAGCGTCATAAATGTTATATTCAAATTTCCCTTTACTGTTACATGGTTTTGATCTTAAAGCACACTGTATATCAACACAGGGAGTGCTTCAGAACTGAGGGAGGCTCTGGGCAATTCTTAAGAGATAAAGACCAGCTCTATAGGCTTATACTTTGCTTCTATTCCAGCACATGTGGCCTAATGGCTAGAGCACTGGTCTGGGATTTAAGGATTAAATTCTTAGCTCTATCACTGGCTTGCTGGCTGACCTCGGCCAAGTCATTTTCCCTGTCCTGTGCCTCAGTTTCCCCATCTATAAAATGGGGGAAATTATACTGACATTTGCAAAGCACTTTGAGAGCTACTGAGAAAATCATAGAATCATAGGCCTGGAAGGGACCTCAAGAGGTCATCTAGTCCAGTCCCCTGCACTCATCACAGAACTAAATATTATCTAGACCATCTCTGACAGGTCTGTCAAACCTGCTCTTAAAAACCTCCAATAATAGAGATTCCACAACCTCCTTAGGCAATTTATTCCAGTGCTTAACCGCCCTGGCAGTTAGGAAGTTTTTTTCTAATGTCACACCTAAACCACCCTTGCTGTAATTTAAGCCCATTGCTTCTTGTCCTATCCTCAGAGGTTAAGGAGAACAATTTTTCTCTCTCCTCCGTGTAACACTCTTTTATGTACTTGAAATCTGCTATCATGTCCCCTCTCAGTCTTCTCTTCTCCAGACTAAACAAACCCAACTTTTTCAATCTTCCCTCATAGGTCATGTTTTCTCAACCTTTTAATCATTTTTGTTGCTCTTCTCTGGACTTTCTTCAATTTGTCCACATCTTTTCTGAAATGTAGCATCCAGAACTGGACACAATACTCCAGTTGAGGCCTAATCATTGTGGAGTAGAGCGGAAGAATTACTTCTAATGTCTTGCTTTCAACACTCCTGCTAATACATCTCAGAATGATGTTTGCTTTTTTTGCAACAGTGTTACACTGTTACCTCACTGTTGAGATCCACTATGACCCCCAGATCCCTTTCCACAGTACTCCACCCTAGACAGTCATTTCCCATTTTGTATGTGTGCAACTGATTGTTCCTTCCTAAGTGGAGTACTTTGCATTTGTCCTTATTGAATTTCATCCTATTTACTTCAGACCATTTCTCCAGTTTGTCCAGATCATTTTGAATTTTAACCCTATTCTCCAAAGCATTTGCAACCCCTCCCAGTTTGGGATCAGCTGCAAACTTTATAAGTTTACTCTATATTCCATTATCTAAACCATTGATGAAGATATTGAACAGAACGGGCCCCAGGACTGATCCCTGCGGGACCCCACTCAATATGACGTTCCAGCTTAACAGTGAATCACTGATAACTACTCTCTGGGAATGGTTTTCCCACCGTGATGCACCCACCTTGTAGTAGGCTGTATTTTCCTAGTTTGTTTATTAGACGGTCATGTGAGATAGTATCAAAAGCCTTATTAAAGTCAAGATATACCACATCTACCACTCCCCGCCACCATCCACAAGGCTTGTTACCCCATAAAAGAAAGCTATTAGAGTGGTTTGACACAATTTGTTCTTGACAAATCCATGCTGTTACTTATCACCTTATTATTGTCTATATGTTTGCAAACTGATCGCTTAATTATTGCTTTAATTATCTTTCTGGGTACTGAAGTTAAGCTGACTGGACTGTAATTCCCTGGGTTGTCCTTAGTCCCCTTTTAATAGATTGGCACTATATTTATCCTCTTCCAGTCCTCTGAAATCTCTCTCGTCTTCCAGGTCTTTTTGAAGATAATCACTAATGGCTCAAATATCTCCTCAGTCAGCTCCTTGAATATTTTAGAAGGGATTTTTCATCCCTTGCAACTTGAAGGCATTTAACTTGTCTAAATAATTTTTACCTTGTTTCAGCCTCAGATCCTATGTCATATTCACTGGCATTCGCTACATAAGATGTCCGATCGCTACTAACCTTTTCGGTGAAAACTGAAACAAAATAGGCATTTAGCACTTCTGCCATTTCCACATTTTCTGTTATTGTCCTTCTTCCTCATTTAGTAATGGGTCTACCCTGTCTTTGGTCTTCTTCTTGCTTCTAATGTATTTGTAGAATGTTTTCTTGTTATCTTTTATGTTTCTAACTTGTTTAATCTAATTTTGTGCTTTGGCCTTTCTAATTTTGTCCCTACATGCTTGTATAGTTTGTTTATATTCATTCATTGTAAACTGACCTAGTTTCCACTTTTGTAGGACTCGTTTTTGTGTTTCAGATCATTGAAAATCTCCTGGTTAAGCTAGGCTGGTCTCTTGCCATACTTCCAAACTTTCTTACGCTGCAGAATAGTTTGCTTTTGTGCCCTCAACTCTCTCAAACTGTTTCCCCCTACTTGCTTCCCATGGAAACTTACCTGAAAACTCCCTGAGTTTGCTAAAGTCTGCCTTTTTTAAATCCTTTATTTTTCTTCTGCTGTTTTCCCTCCTACCCTTCTTTAGAATCATGAACTCTATCATTTCATGATCACTTTTACCCAAGTGACCTTCCACTTTCAAATTCTCAACCAGTTCCTCCCTGTCTGTCAAAATCAAATCTAGAACAGTCTCTCCCCTTCTGAAATAATTTCCCCCCATCTTCTTATTTCAGCAGCTGTGGGGGGAGTGGATTATCTCCAGTGCATTCCAAGACCTTGTTGGATAATCTGTGCCCTGCTGTATTATTTTCCCAACACCTGTCTGGGTAGTTGAAGTCTCCCATCACCACCAAGTCCTGTGCTTTGGATGATTTTGTTAGTTGTTTTTAAAAAAGCTCATCCGCCTCTTCTTCCTGATTAGGTTCTTTATAGTAAATCCCGACCATGACATCACTCTTGTTTTTTACCCCTTGTATCCCTACTCAGAGACTTTCAACAAGTTTCTCTCCTATTTCCATCTCAACCTCCGTGCAAGTGTATACGTCTTTGATATATAAGGCAACACCTCCTCCCTTTTTTCTCCTGCCTATTCTTCCTGAGCAAGCTGTACCCTTTTATACCAATATTCTAGTCATGTGTGTTACCCCACAAAGTCTCTGATCCCACTATGTCATAGCTGTGTTTATGTACTGGTATTTCTAGTTCTTCCTGTTTATTCTCCCTACTTCTTGCATTAGTGTACAGACATCTAAGATACTGATTTGATTTCCCCTCTGTGCTCCCTCTTGTCTCTCCTTTGTCCCTGCTATAAAGGCCCATGCTGCCCCCAGACTGACCCTTCACCCGGGTCACCATGTTATTGACTTACCTGTGGGCTTTTGTCATCCCTTCAGACTGTCAGAGAAGATGCTGGACACTCTGTGCTGCTGTTCCCCCACCTCACCTTGATAGCTCCAATATCCCCATCCTTCCTCCCCATCTTTCTAGAGTAGAGAATGCAGTACCCTCAATTTGTAGCAAAGCTTCTTTCATGGTGGTAGTTGATGGCAGATCTGTTATGTGCTGGAGGGGGCTTTTAGGACCCTTGTCAAACTTTTACCACCAGGAGGAAAAGAAAATCAGTTTAATTTTCCTCTAATACTCTTCCCCCTTTTTCAGGCTACTTTTAAATCATCCCCGCCAGAGACAGCTTATCCCAGGTGCTCATGAACAGTGCTTCTGAAGAGCAAACGTTTTGTCTTTGGAATGGCCCACATGGTAATAAATAGTATTGTCCAAAAACAATTCTAAAAGGAGGGAGGATCCCCCACTTTCATCCCCATTCTCATCTTGCAATAGTAAAAATGGAAAAGTGTTGTGGCTTTTACTATACTCAGTATAGTAAACAAGAACAAAGGACACACTTCTAGCAAATGCAGGTAACATGTTTGCGAAGTGGTGATGCCTCACTTCCTAATGATCCATTCCCTCACCCCTTCTGTCCACAAGCACAAGAACTTCCGGTCTTTATCACAAACCAAGGAGGACATTTCTGTGGAAGCCCCTACTTAAAATGTTGGCTGCACAACACTGAGGCAGGTGGCAAGGGCATTTAGGCTAAAGAGTTCTTGAATGTTCAGCTGCTTCTGTAGCGTGTGAATGTGAGCACATGGGTCCTAACACAGCAATCTTATGCATGTGACCATACCTGAAGGAACCCCATTTTGAGTCACAGAGAATATGAATTTATTTTAAAAACTGGAAGATTAATTTTGTAGCTCTAGCCTGTAGGAGAGATTGTGAAAATGTAATGGAATAATAGCCATCTCTTACATACCAAAAGTCATGGAAAACGGGAGAGATTCCTGAGGACTGGAAAAGGGCAAATATAGTGCCCAATCTATAAAAAGGGAAATAAGGTGGTGGACGCAACTTGACCTCTGAGCAGCTCTTGACTGACTGCAGTGTGTGCCCTTGGGGAGTGGAGCGGCATGAAAGGTGCAGAGAATTTGGGACCTAGCACAGCTTATTGTTTTAAACTAGCCCTAGTTGGAGGTAGGCTTGTTAGATCAACCAGTCCATTCCCCACGCAATGTAGGATTGTTTCTTAGTGTGTTCTCTGGTGCTTTATTTGAAAAGTCACAAGCAATGTGGTTTGGGAAGATTATTCCAGTTAAACAGATCTCAACAGACTATTGAGAAGCATTGGTCCCTTTCAATATATTGTCTGTAAAATTAGAGTATAATAAGAAAAGAGGAAACATGCAGACTTTTAAAATAAGATCTTTTGAACATTCACATAAAACTGTAGTCGCCAACTCCATGGGTGCTCGATGGGGGGAAAATGGTGGGTGCTCAGCAGCCCTCCTTTCAGCACCTCCCTCTTGCCCCCAGTGCCTCCTGCCTGCCGGTGGGCCCCTCCAATCAGCGCTTCCCCCTCCCACCCACCGCAATCAGCTGTTTCATGGCATGCAGGAGGCTGGGGAGGGGGAGTGGAGGAGTGAGGACACGGCATGCTTGGGGAGAGGGGATGGAGGGGGGTGGGAAGACATGGGCAGGAGTGTGGCCTTGAGGGAAGGGGTGGAGTGGGTGTGGGGCCTGGCTGATCTGGGGGTCGAGCACCCCCCAGCACAGGAAAGTCAGCGCCTGTGTCTTGAACAACCTCATACTGGGCCAGCAAACAAAGGGAGGAGTTACACAATGAAACTATTTATGAACGTGTTAAAAACAGACAGGATGTAGATCTTAAGAAAAGTACTGAACCTGGATAAGTTTCAAATTGGAGATTTTGTTTGTGTGACACTGCCATATATAGTCAAAAAAGGACATTCAAGATATTCATGTCCTTTGCAAATAACAGCAATCTTAGGAGATGTATTAATAGATGGAAAGAAATGGAACAGTTCAAGATTGTCTGCAACTCATCAGCCAGCAGCTGAAGAAGAGAATGCTGACTTTCACCTGGGACCAGAGAACATTGGTGACACTGATATTAACGATAGACCATCTATAGCTGTAGGAATTGCTCCACCACCTACTCTTGTTCCTGACTCATCAGGTATTAGGAAAAGTGTCAGACAAAGGAGACTGTCTAAAAAAATTGGAAGATTTTGTTACTGGACTCAAGTGACAGACTGGGAGGTGACTGTTTAAAGTTTTATAATTGTTATTCTCAAGGGGAAGTGTGTGTTTTAGCTAGCCAGGTGCATATAGCTACCCCAGTGTTTGTAATAAGTTTGTTCCTACATGATTCCTGTAGCTTTAAGTCCAGAAACTACAATTCCCAGGATGCACCAGTGGAGGAGGCAGGAACAAAAGGAGAAGGAAAGGAAGAATGTGAGCTCTGTGAGCCAGTGAAGGGAATAAACTGTACCTTTGATGTTATCAAGCTTCTCACCAAGTCCTTCTCAAAGGAGTTCAGGTACAAAAATCACTTTGCATATCTCTATAATGGTGTGGAATCTAAGATACCTCCTAGATTTCAAGCTTTTTCTGACTTTTCTGACATGACTATGGAAGTTGCAAGTGCCAGAGCTGTAAATAATGCAGCCATAGTAGTGACATTGATAACAGCTGAGGGAGTAGGCAGTTTCTCAGGAAGTTCCCATTTTCGTAATCTGCACTCAGGGCTGGATTAACCTTTTGTGGGCCAGGCGCCAAACATATTTGTGGGCCCCCATGGAGGCAGTGAAGCATGGCGCAGGGAGGTCAATCCCCAGACCGAGGGGCTAGCCAGAGTCAATGGGGCGGGGCATGGCATGGCAGGGGTGGCCCCGCTCCACCCAGCCCAGTGCGAGGGCACTATTTACAAACTGGCAGTTGCCAGACGCACAGTGGCCCACCTGGCCTTGTGCTGCCAGCATGTCCCTTCCCCTCGGGGGCAGGCCTATGCCACGCCACCCCCCCCCCACAACCCCACCCAACAACTCCCCAACTGCCTATGGCCAGAGCCCCCCCGGACTCATGATGCCCAGGCCTCCCCCACAAATGCATAGCACCCTGCACAAAACCACCCCTGTCCACAGCCCCCCTGCCCACAGACACACCACAACTGCCCAGCACCCCACATAGAACCCCCACTGCCTAGTGCCACAACACACAGATCCTCCCCGCCCCCTCAGCCCAACCACCCACCCTGACCCCCTGGAGATCCCCTCCCCCATGCCCTGCCTCCTGGCCACACTCACCGGCCCTGCTGGGAGGCGACTGTGTCTGACAGGCTGAGCCGGCAGAGTAGCCAGGGCTGGTCCCTGGGTCAGGAATTACTCCAGCCCCTCAGGAGTGGCGTGATCAGCCAGGCCAGGGCCTGCCCCGGCCAGGATTCCTCAAGACACAGTTGCCTGGAGGGGCCCAGCCAAGCCAAGCCAGCCCCCCCCCCCCCACCCCGCCAGCTGAGACTGGCCAGGCTTCTGCACCAGTTCCAGGTGGCTCAGCTCTGGGGAGACAGGCAGGCCCCCACAGGTGGTGGGAAGCAGAGACTGCCCGGAGCCGGAGGTGCACTGGGGTCCAGCCAGGGGCCAGAGATGAGCAGAGGGGTGGGGCCAGGGGGCGAAGAGGAACCCTTGGTTGGTCAGCGGGCAGGTCGAGAGGAGCAAGTGGTGGGCAGGGGGAGTCAGCAGGGTCTCGGGGCGCAGTTGTAAGCGGAGCAAGCCGGGGCCCCTTCTGAGCATGGGCCCAGCTCCATGGAGCCACTGGTGCCATTATAAACCCGGCACTGTCTGCACCAACTTCCCATTTCCTTCTTTCTGATAGTAACCATGGACTAATGTTCCCCATTGTCAATGAACCCTTTCAGATACAAATGTCTCTTCTAAAACTCTTGCTGCTATACCCCACTATACAGGCCTGTTAGCTGCACCTTTGTAGGGCTAATAAGTTCTTATATAGTAAACTCTTTATGGTAAGGATCATTCTTCCTATGTATTGGTACAGCACCCAGCACAAGGAATCCTTGCCTTTTGTTATGGTCTCTGGACACTACTGCAATATAAATATTAAATTACAATTAATAATAAAAGCAGCAAAGAATCCTGTGGCACCTTATAGACTAACAGACGTTTTGCGGATGCGAAGAAGTGGGTATTCACCCACGAAAGCTCATGCTGCAAAACGTCTGTTAGTCTATAAGGTGCCACAGGATTCTTTGCTGCTTTTACAGATCCAGACTAACACGGCTACCCCTCTGATAATTAATAATAATTGACTAAATAAGGCATTTTAATTGTTGCACCATCTAAAGATTTCACAGTTCTCTATTCCTATGATGTAACAGTGCTGAAGAGCGAAATATATATCTTTATGGAGCATAGATACCAAACGCATTGTTGTGCATGTAACTATGATGCCTATTTTGTGTACTGCACCTTGAAATTTCTATGAAGGAGCCATTTTGTTGTCAAAATGGCTGCAACTTCTACAGACACACACATGCACACCATACTCTCTTGTGGAGTCTTCCCTTTTATTCTTAATTGTTTTTTTCTTAATCTAAAATAAAGCTATTTAGACCAAAAGTATATGTCTACTCCTTGTGTTTGAGGAAAGCTCATCAGTGCACAAAGTAAAAGTCTGTTACAGTGCATTAGCAGACAAACACCATACCCCATGATGCATCCTACTCTAGAATAACCCCTTTGGGTCTCAGATCATGTAGGATCTGCAGGTGAACTCCAACTTGGTGAAAAGGTTGAGCCTCCAGTATTGCTAATTCCAAATGTTCCAAAAAATCATAAGTAAGGCCCTAAAGAAACATGAGATAAGCTTAATCATGGGAATATATAACCCTAAAGTTAGGTTCTCCCTTATTTGCCTTTTGGTTTTTGCCTTTAGGATGCGCGTTGATTGCATTTTCAAGCTTTTCTTAGCAGCCTGAGGGCAAGAAACATCCTTTCCTTTTAGATGAGTGCTAAGGGTCTCACATAATCACAGGACCTCAGGAGCTGGAACTTCAAAAAAAGCATCAAATATTGTGGGACTCATGATAAAATTGCAAAAGTTGGCAATACTGGGCCTCACTCTGGCTGCTTCCCCATGAATGTGTGAGAAGAAGCCTGAATATGAATTTGATTTACAAAAATCTGAGTTTTTGCTTTCTTAAGTGTTATTAGTAACAAAAGTAAAATTGAAAATATCTTGTCAATGTTGATACTGCCCCTTTAAATGATATAACTGTATGTGTGGTGTAGATTACACAATCATTTATATTCTATTACTGGTATGAACTATGTACTGTAATTACACTTTGGGCCCTAACATTTTCAAGAGCTAATGAGAGGAATTTTATAATCATGCCAATGGGGACAACACTCTAGTTACTATGTAACTGAGACATTTGGTCAATATAGAAGTGACAAGGGTATTATTTCCTAGTTAGTTCCTTAGAAAACTGAAATTATTTACAACAGTGGCATTTGATATATTGTATTTGCTAACACTACATTTCACTGTTATAGCCATGGAAATCAAGAATCTTTAATAACCCAGACTTTACAATTTAAAAATGTTTGATTCTTGATGGAGGCTTCTTGTCTTATTGTGAACAATAATGTGTGCAGGGAATTTACTTTGTACCTGTGAAGTGTATTTTATTATATTGAAATTAAATTGATTTAGCCAATTTAGTGGCTTTGAGTGTTTCCTCCCTGGCAGCATCAGAGGGAAGCCACTCCACCTCATGACGCCACCAAGCAGGTGAGAGCCGATCAAAAGTGGATTAGTGTGGTAAATCAGTCAAGAGTCTAGAGCCCTGACCCCTTGAGGGAGGGCATGGCAACTGGTAGTCTTTAGCCCAGCTCCCGGCTGGGGCAGACAACCACCACGGTCAGGCTCAAGCCCTCCATGTAGGGCAGAGCAAATCAGTCTGTAACCAGCCCCCTAGCTGGAGCAGACAGCAGACAAATGCAGGTCATCTGGCCTAAGGTGAGGAGGCTGCCACCCCAGGGGTGGGGCTGGCAGCAGGGGGTAGGGAGACTCAGTCCCACCTTACTTCACCCGGTTCCAGCCCAGGGTCCTAACAGTGCGGGGAATCCTGCCACTGGGTAAGTGGGAATCCTGCCAAAACCTGCTGAATGTGGTTTCAGCAACACAACTGGACTAATGTCTGGTGTCCCTGGGCTACTTCTTACCCCTACCTGTTTGTAGGGCTTCATCGCTCACGGGCCCTCAGACTCCTCAAGGTACTTGGCAGCTGGCAGTTCCAGCTGCTCCTCAGGGCATTCCTCCAGAGACAGGTTGCTACAGCTTGGTCCCTGATTCAGGGGCCAGTAGCAAGGCAGAGGCATCCAACTCCTTCCCTGGCTCTCCCTCACCTGAGCTGGAGGCCCAGCCTTGCTCTTCCCACTGGGGGCGGGGAGTGGTTCCTCCCTGTCAGCATCCGAGGGAGGCCAGTTCATCCCACTACAGCCATTCAGAGTTCAAGAATGCTGTAAAGTTACTGATATAGTTTCTTCTCAGTTATGTGGTTCCCTGCACTCTGATTTGCATACGATTAAGGGGTCAGCATTTATTTATATTACAATAAGGTTATTGCTTTGTCAATGGAGTGTATCCTCAAGTTGCAGGAGTCAACTTTGTGTTCCTATATAGTACCTTCCATCTGTGGATCTCAAAGCACTTTGCAAATCTTAAAGGTGACTTGAAAAGGAGAAGAACAAAACATTAGGCTCATGACCCAGTCTATCCTTGAAAACTGTATGATGACTGGAGAACCAGTGAATTAATGACAAGAATTATGAGAGTGAAAGCTGTTCGAGTGAGAAGGGAAGGGATTTTTAATGGGACAGTTCAAAACTGTTTTCTTTGTGGGTTTTTTTTAACACCTATTTAACTTAAATGAGTAGCATGTTGGAGGAAGGCAGGCTTTATTATATGTTCTTCCTGGCCACCTCTTTGTTTTATTATTTATGTTTTTACTTTTCCCTCAACTCATCCTCATCATGTGTGAGAAAGGAGTTAATTGTGAGAGGGGAAAAAGAAGACTGTGCGCATAGGCGGCAGGTTCGTATAATTTTTGGTGGGGCCCAAAATGGTGGTCCCCCCCCCCGCTCTCACCCTGTAAGCTGATATAAAATGAAGCTACAATGCGTCAGCACCACAAGATTACAAGGGTCAATTAAAAGTGGAAAGTCAGAAGCAGCACTTGCCTATTAATACCTAATATACGGTATTAAATTTTGTTGCACCTGTTGTGACAAAGTGGGAATGTTCTTAATGTTTTCTCTGAATACTGTGTGGGTGCCTCAGTTTCCCCTGCAAAGTGCCAACTGACGGTGTTGGGGACAAAGAGATCAGGTGGCCTCCTTGTCCGGAAGAGACACAAAGGCCAGATGAGGGAGTGTCAGTTTGGAGCTGGCTGGGGAAATCAGGAGAGGCCCAGAACTTGGGTCTGGGCTCCCCACCCCCCAAGATGGACCTGACTGAGGGGTCCTGTTTTCTGTACTTACAAGCTCTGTTTTAGACTGTATCCCTGTCATCTAATAAACCTTCTGTTTTACTGTCTGGCTGAGAGTCACATCTGACTGCGGAGTTGGGGTGCAGGGACCTCTGGTTGCCCCAGGACCTGCCTGGGCAGACTAGCTGCGGAAAGTGCATGGTGTGGAAGGGCATGCTGAATGCTCCGAGGTCAGACCCAGGAAAGTGTAAGCTTCTTGCCCTGGAGACAGTATGCTCAGAGAGGAGGCTCCCCCAGAGTCCTGACTGGCTTTGTATGGAGTTGTTCCAAAGCATCCCAGCATCCCCTTCCACACCATGCGCTTCCCGGAAGTCTGCACAGGCACTGACACTCCCTCCTCTGGCCTTTGTCTCTTTTCCAAGCATTAGGAGGCCACCTGATCTCTTTGTTCTCCAACACCTTCAGTTGGCACCTTGCAGGAGAGTGGCCCAGGCCATCAGTTGCCTGGAGGCAGGGTTGCAGCCATTCTCTGTGCAGACGGCATCACACTGGCCCTCTAGGGCTTTACAACAATCACACCCCCTTATCCCACCATCTAGAGCCTTAAGAAATGCATTGGGGAAACTGAGGCACACAGACAATATTCAGAGAAAACACCTGTATACGACCAGTTACATACTTTGAAGGGTGTAAAATAATCAAATATTGTGCTAAATACAATGATACTCCAAACACCTTCAGTTGGCACCTTGCAGGAGAGTGGCCCAGGCCATCAGTTGCCTGGAGACAGGGTGTCGGCCATTCTCTGTGCAGACAGCATCACACTGGCCCTCTAGGGCTTTACAACAATCACACCCCCTTATCCCACCATCTAGAGCCTTAAGAAATGCATTGGGGAAACTGAGGCACACAGACAGTATTCAGAGAAAACACCTGTATACGACCAGTTACATACTTTGAAGGGTGTAAAATAATCAAATATTGTGCTAAATACAATGATACTCCAAACTGACCACCAAATTTAAGTTGCATGTTTTTCCCCTCAGGTGAGGGTTCTGGGGTGGGGCTGGGGATGAGGGGTTCACAGTGCAGGAGCGTGCTCGGTGCTGGGGGTGCAGGCTTTGGGGTGAGGCAGGGCTGAGGATGAGGAACTTGGGGTGCAGACAGGCTGCCCCAGGGCTAGGGCCAGAGAGGACTCCCCATCACCACCACTGGCAGCAGCAAGCTCCAGGGGAGGGAGCCCTCCTGCCCCCCACGGCACACACACTCTGCACATGCTCCTAGAGCCCCTCTCAGGTCCAGAAAGCTCACTCCCCTCCCCTATGATGGGTACTGGGGGGGGGGCACAGGTGGCCTTCCATGTTGCTGCCCCCCACCATAACTTCACTGTGGATGGGGCTGCCCCTTGCCCAGCATGGGGCAGAAGTGGGGTAGGCAGGGTGGTGGCTGGCTATGGGACGGGGGAGCAGGGTGTCATAAAATTCACCCAAGCCCCAGCTGCTCAGGTCTAGGAAGCCTCCCTCTCCCAGCCCTCCTGTGGCGGGTGGGTTGGTGGGTGCTGGGGGAGGGGGCATTGCCTTCACATGTGGCTTCCTGCCTCCCCTGTGCAGCCTGCTGTGCCTCACTGGGGGTAGGAGTAGGGGCTGGGACTGGGGCTGGGGCAGGGGGGGAATCAAAGGGTCAAACACTCAAACATAATAAAAAATCATAGGGTCAAACACTCACGGAAGCCCCAGCAGCTGCTAAGGTGAGTGATGTCTGTCTCCTGGCCCGTTTGTGTCTCCTCCAGGTAGGGGCAGGAGAGGGGAGGCCCCCTCCACTCCCCTCCCCCTCCTGAGTGCTTCAGCAGTAGTTAGCAGCATTCCTCTTATGCTAATGCTGCAGCCCTTAGGCTACGGCAGCAGCAGCAAAGGAGAGACAGACGCGCTGTGCGCTCTCTTTACATTCAGGCAGGGAAGCTCCGGGGAGGGGGAAAAATCTAGCTCCAAATATTGGTGGAGCAGAGCCCCTGATTATGAATATTCCTGGGGCTTTAGCTCCAAGAGCCCATATAAGTTGGCGCCCATGTGCGTGTGTGAGAGAGAGCTATAAAATATACAAATACAATGTAATTATTTATTTTATTTACAAATTAATTATTGGGTGTGAGGATTACAATGATTAATCTTTCATAAATAGCAACTGGGACTAGGGATGCAGACTGAAAGGACCAAAGATAGATGGGTTGGTGGGTGGTAAGGGAATGAAAAGTTCAGGTAACTAAGTTTGTTCAGGTATATTGATCTGTGCAGAAGCTGTAGTGAATCAGAATGTATATTGTAATTAGAAATAACCATACAGTCATCAAGTGAATCTGCCATTATGAAGCCCACTGAACTGAACAGGAGACTTTCTTTGACTTCAGCGGGCTTCATGATTGGCTACTGTTGGATGTGAGTATTGTATTATTGTTACTGAGAAATTGCCACTGGTTGTTGGTCAGTAGAGCATCCCATTGTTCTGGATGGCTGAGATGGCCCCATTTCAGTACGATTCTCTTTAATCTGTAGTAAATACAGAATATTATGTAAATGAACAGCATTCAAAGGAAGGAAAGAAATCACAGGAAAACATTAATGACAAGATCCCCTGCTGTTCTGAAGCAACTCTCTCTCACTTTTTCTAAAGTAGGCTGCATAAATATTGATTTTCCCTGGGTATGCCCTACATTCATTTGCACAGACATGATAAATGTGCTTGAGAATGAGAGATCAATCTTACTTTCCTGCACAGTAAATATATACACATTTCAGAGTGCATGTAGATAATGCAAATTCTCAATTCTCAAGCCTGCCACTTAATCATTGAGTTACATAAGAAAAATATGTTATTCTTAGCTATTCAATATTTTAAAATATATTTGCATTAATCCCACTAAAAACCATTTAAAATGTATTCAAATCACATTTAAATTATAATTATAATGCCAAAGTTTCCTGTATTTTCCCCTTATTTTTAGTCATCTTAATTTTTATAAAATACTCTATTTTAGTGAAGTTGTAACCCAAAAACATTAATATAACCTTGTTGCTTTACTACTCTTCTTCCTTAACTGTTGTGGTTTCTATTGGTTTGAGGTTATGGGCAGCCATCCTTGACTCCATCCAGCACACCTCTCTCATCCTCTATTATTCTCCTTCTCATAACTCAATATGTTCAATAAATTGAAAGGGAACAAATTCAAAATTGATAAAAGGAAATACTCGTTCACAGAATGATGTGCCAGAACTTGTTGCTACACAATATCATTGAGGCCAAGATCTTAGCAGAATACAGAAAAGAGCTGGATAACAAACATATCCAGAGTTACAATAATAAATATTATTTAAAACAAAACCAAGAGTTTTTAAAGGGATAGACACCCTCATGCTTCAGGGGACAAGCCAACCTCCAACTACAGGTGTTTTGGAAGAAGTATTTTGTGGGCAGCTCATTCCACAATTGCAGGGTTTTTTGCACCTTCCCCTGAAGCAAATGTCACTGTTGGTGACAGGACACTGAACTAGAAGGACCAATGGTCTGATCCAGCGTGGCAATTCTTACTTTTCTGAATAGAAAGGTATAGTATTTTTTTCTTTCTGAATACTGATATTCTTCAAATTTATCAAAGTGTGGGCAAACGTGACTACACCTGAAGGCACTTGAAAACTCCAGCTAGTGCAGACAGCAGTTGCCCATGTACTTTGCAATCCCTCATTATACTTGTGCTCTAGAGACTGCGCTGACTTCTAATCTATTTCTGAGAGCAACTCAAGTTGCTGATTTGCTCTGTAAAGCTCTTCATGGTTTTTATTCTGTGATCTTAGAGATTGCGAGTGAAATACTGATCACACTGAAGTCAATGGAAGTTCTGTCACTGACTTCAGTAGAGCCAGGATTTCCCTCAGTCGCTCTCGTGTGATACTGCAGAAGTTCAGAACTGGGACATGCAAACTAACAGCCCCCAGGTTTGACTGTCAGGGGGCTGAGGCAGAAGATTCCTAGGGGAGGACCCTGATTTGGGATTTTACTCCTCCAGCCTCTCTTGGTTCAATAAAGCTAGAATGTGTTGCCTTATCTATTTACTGAGGGTTTGAGAGGTTTCTGGGGAGCTGTATGTATGGGGGATGTTAATTGTTTTATTGTCATTAACTGGTATATTGATAGTTAATTTTTTTTACTTTGATTTTTATTTAATTCACCTAAGTATGAATCAGAAAGAATCAGAATTGACAGAGAACAGTTAATGCATCTTCTCTTCGCTGACGACTGTGTAATACTAGCAAAGGACACAGCAGAACTGGAGAACAAATTGGAGCAACTGCAAACACTTTCGCATGACATTGGGTTGGAAGTGAACACATTGAAGACAAAGTGGATGCGGAATGAACATTGTGCAGAAGGAATCATCACTATAAATGAGAAAGAAATCGAGGAGGTGGACAAATATATTTACGTGGGTCAGCAGCTGAGCAGAGATAGCTCATTCGAAGGGGAATGCTGTAGGAGGAGATAGATGGGGTGGGCAAATTTCAACAAAATAAAGATGTCTCTAACGGATAACGAACTGCCAATGAAGAAAAGGAAAGAACTGTTTAACTCCACTGTTCTGCCAGCAATGATATACGGAACAGAAAGCTGGTCAATGATGAAAACGGAGGAAGAAAAATTAGCGGTCACCCAGAGAGCAATGGAAAGGTGAATGTGTAAGATATCGCTCTGTGATCACATACCGAATGAGGAGATCAGAAGGTGTACAGAGGTGACCAATGTAGTGCAGGTGATGTACGACACAAAGCGAAGATGGGCGGGTCATGTAGTCTGCAGGCAAGACAATAGGTGGATAACACATATCAGTGATTGGATCCCCAAAGATGACAAGTGATCGCTGGGCAGACTGAAAACGTGCTGGGCCAATCCCAGAACAAAACTCTTTGGCCAGAAATGGAAAGAACGTGCTCACAACAAAATAGCATGGTGTGGCGACAACTTGTGTTCAAGGACGAGGACAAATCTGATAAAGGTGAAGTATGAATATTGTTTTATATTTAAGTACCTTTTAATAAGGTGTATATTTTATGTGCTTAAGCAGCTAAATAAAAATAACTTTTGAAAATGAACTAACTGATGCATTTTGTCCATGCTTTTAGTTAATTATTGTAGAAGCAGCTGGAGGTGGGTAATAGGCACCTTGTACAAACGAAAACAATAAATAAACATTTAGAATTTTTTTCTTCAATTGTGCCTACTCTCACATCATAATTTACTCTATTCAGATTTAAAATATGGGAATTTCTAAATTGGAAAGAAGTCTCAGTTATTAACATGATCAATTCTTAGCACTAGAGATTGTGACATGAATGATTTAAGGAATTTGCTTAATGGAAGCTTGTAATGCTATAGTGAAAAACTGCCGAATACTGTGGGTCATTCCAAACTTGCTAATGGTCGCTGTTTAGGTTTATCGCTGATATTGAAAACAACTGTGTTTGAGTCATTGTGTTAGGTTATAGCTTTCTGAATCCACATTAATCCTGTTCAGATTTATTAATGATGAACTTGTACTTCAGGGAATTGTAGTTCTGGAACACAACAAAAGTTTGAACAAGCAAATGCCAACCTAAAGAGAAAATACTTGAGGTAGAAAAAAGGGTGTTATAAGCTTTTGAAGAAGAACCTTTTAGTTTTTTAACATGCAATGGGGAACAAAACTTTTTTCCCCTTTAAATAAATAAATAAACAAACAAACAAATCTGTATTTTAAGACAGGAGAGTGGACGGCTGGGTAAGAGGATTAGTGAAAACTTTCTACCAATTAATCTTTCAGCTCTGAAGTCTGGGTTTGAGATTAATCCAGCACAAATTAAAAACAAAATATTTAATAAATGTTGCTTTCATTTTAAGACAATACTTACTGTAATAATTTAGAATATTTGATATATCATCTAACATACTCCTGTAGTTCATAAGTGTTTTTTTTTCTTTCTGAATTTGTTTCTGCAGGTGCTGTTTTTAATAGCATCACAATTCACCGTCAGCTGCTGTCTCGAACAACACAATGAAAAAATTTAAAAGACACCTGATGTTTTATTTGTAGCTCTTTAAATCTCTCCCTACACATGTGATGTGACGCTGTTCGTAGCGCTGATAAAGGATCAACATCTTTGTTTTGGGAGTGATAGATATAATCAGAATAAGTTGGGGCCTTCTTAAATTTGCTAATGCAGCCACACTTCTGAACTACTTCATTACAATGCTAACACAATATTACAAATAATTACATATTAACAGTCTAGCACAGTCTGGAAAAATACAATTGACAATGCTGATTATTTAGGAAATCCTTGTCTCATTGAAAACTATAAGATCTAGCTATAACGAGGACCAACTTCAAATACTGGTCTTAGCCTCAAACTGGTCCCGCAGTTCCTGTGACTGGTGGGAACTGTGGGACATTGTAGAAGCAGCATCCTCCACTCTTGGGTTAGCGGGAGCCTTGCATTACTTAACAGAGACCCCAATAATCAGAAATGACAATGATGAGCCTCTCAATGGAGCCCTATCCAGCCTGCCAAGTCAGAATGAAGTTAGTGACATGGGCCTGGATCCTTAAATGTATTTAGGCTCCTAACTTCCATTGAAATCAAGGAGTCTAAAAACCTTTGAGGATCTGGGCACTGGTTCCTATTCAAAGAACAGAGGCAAGAGTCATATATTCACTTTCTCCTATCTAGATTTCACAAGTGATAAACAGAGGGCTTGGAATCTACTCCCAGCTTTGAAACTGACTCACTGTGTGATCATGGGAAAGTCACTTAACCCATGTTTCTCCATCTTCCCCATTTGTAAAATGGAAATAATTATGCTTATCCATCCTTTGGTAAAATGCTTTGAGATCTACAGATGAAAACTCTTAAATACTATTGTAAGCTAACTGGGTTTTTCAGCCTGGAAGAGGCTGTGGATTTGAAAAGGTGGGCAAGCCATTGCCAGAAATGTTTGTAGATGTTAGAAACAGAAAATAAATACTAAACAAAATTTCAGAATCTCCCCCACTCCTTAAGGATACAAATGCAAGTATAGAGTATTATATAATATATGGCCTAATTCTTTTAGACCCCAATTCAAGAAAGCATCCCTGTTGAGGCATGGTTCTTAAACTGATGCTCAACTTTAAGCAAATATTTAAAATTACATATGTTCTTACGTGCTTTCCTGAATAATGATGGACTTATGCACCTCAAGTACTTTCCTGAATTGGGGCCTTGGACTATTGATAACACCTTTCAAATGAAAATACTGAAATGCATTTACAAAAAAAACACATTAAATTGCTTTATTTTATATGGCCTCTCTTCTCATCTTTCCCCTACTTCTTGGATTATTTTTACTGTTGGAAATGCCTTGTCTTCTGCTGCAACATGTTAACACTTAAGCAAGCCTCTTGCCTCTTTCTCTTTAGGGAAATTCTCTTTCTCTAGCAAAAATAGGCTATTAAAAAACAGAGCTGAACAAGGCTCCAGATACCTTAGTACAGAGCTGATGAATATTAATTCCTCCTTTCTGAACTAGATGCTATTTCTTAGCTCCCATATTTTTACTTCCCCCCCCACCCTTCACTGGGATCACTTCAATTTTTTCCCCAACCCTTTATATCCCTCCCATTCTTAAATATAGATCCTCATTAGCAGCAGTATTAAAACCTACTTACAGCAGGGAAACTATTAATATGATCTTTCCACTAGTATCTGCCAGTGTTCACCTGCTTTTGATCCAGCACTGACTCGACAGTAAAGTTTTATTTATTCAAGGACTGGAGAATGAGCAACTCTTGCTCAGTGAGGGCACAGTATTATACCATTTTGAAGTTTAGTATTTAAAAATAAAGTAATAATTGCATATGCCATATAACAATAACCTTCTTTTTTGAATGTAGTAAATTATCAAACTAATTAGTTAACAAGGACTACATAATATATACTATTCTGTTCCAATGGATAAAAAGACAGGATTGAATTGCACATCAAGACATTCATTTTAGCTAAAACTAAGAACTGTACAATTGCAAGTGCTGTAGGTTTAATAGAGTCAACACAACAAAGTGGCACTGAAGTGGGTTGACTGTGGGCCACATTCTCCAATCTATTTCTGCAGTCAGAGAGGAGCTAAACCCCTAGAAACCAACTGGTGCCCCTACTATGCCCCCTGTATGGTAGAAACACCTCCTATAGGTGTACTTTAGTCTCAGGGCTCCATACAGATTTGTGGGAATCAGGGAGTAGCTGCTGTGCTGCAAACTTCATAGATAGATGAATGGCAGTTAATACTACTCTAAGCAAAACTGATATGGCTGGGTCCCCTCCTGATGCAGCTGATGGCAGCAAGCCTTATATAGCCATGCCGCCACAGCAGAGGTAGGACAGTAGGGAAGTGCAGGGAGTATATTGGGCCTGGTCTACACTTAAAAGTTAGGTTGACATGCCTATGGTGTTCGGGGGTGTGAATGATTCACACCCCTGAGTACTGTAGTTATGCTGATGTAACCCCTGGCATTGACATGGCTAGGTCAGTGGACAAATTCTTTCACTGACCTAGGTACCACAGCTCAGAGAAGAATTTTCTGGATTAACTATGGTGCAGTTGAAAACCCTTCTGTCACTGTAGGAAGCATCTACACCAGGGGTCGGCAACCTCTGGCACGCGGCTCGCCAGGGTAAGCACCCTGGTGGGCCGGACCAGTTTGTTTACCTGCTGCCTCTGCAGGTTTGGCCGATCACGGCTCCCACTGGCCGCAGTTCACCTCTCCAGGCCAATGGGGGCGGCAGGAAGCCGTGGCCAGCACATCCATCGGCCCACGCCGTTTCCCACAGTCCCCATTGGCCCGGAGCGGTGAACCGCGGCCAGTGAGCGCTGCGATCGGCCGAACTTGCGGAGGCGGCAGGTAAACAAACTGGTCCGGCCCGCCAGGGTGCTTACCCTGGTGAGCCACGTGCCAGAGGTTGCCGACCCCTGAGCTACACTACAGCGGAACAGCTGCAGCCCCATAGCTGTGCAGCTGTAGCACCCTAGTGTAGACATGTCCTCTCATGAAGCTACTGGTCCCAGCCAGGGCTTCCAAACAATCTTATGTCCCCGTTGTTGCCTCTAATCCTCTCTCCCTCTTGAGAGTTGCATGTGAAAGAAACTCTAGCAACAGGGGTGGGCAAACTTTTTGGCCTGAGGGCCACATCTGGGTATGGAAATTTTATGGTGGGCCATGAATGCTCACGAAATTGGAGGCTATGTGAGGGAGGGGGTGAGAGCTCTGGGTGGGGGTGCAGGCTTTGGGGTGGGGCCAGAAATGAGGAGTTCAGGGTGTGGGAGGGGGCTCCGGGATGGGGCTGCGGGTTGGCATGCGGGTGAGGGGAGTGAGGCTCTGGCTGGGGGTGCGGGCTTTGGGCTGCAGGAAGGTGGGACCGAGAGGTTTGGAGGGTGGGAGGGGGATCAGGGCTGGGGCAAGGGGTTGGGGTGTGGGAGGGGGTTGCGGTGCAGGCTCCGGGCAGCACTTACCTCAAGCAGCTCCCGGAAGCAGCGGCATGTGTCATTCCCCCCCTGGCTCCTACGTGGAGGTACGGCTAGGTGGCTCTGCGTACTGCCCCATCCACAGGCGCTGCCCCTGCAGCTCCCATTGGCCCCATTTGCTAGCCAATGGGAGCTGCGGGAGCGGCACTTGGGGCGGGGGCCAGCTGCCCCTATGCGTAGGAATTGGAGATGGAACATGCTGCTGCTTCTGGGAGCCACATGGAGCAAACCCCAACCCCACTCCCCAGCAGGAGCTCCAGGGCCAGATTAAAATGTCTGAAGGGCCGGATGCGGCTGCCGGGCCATAGTTTGCCCACCCCAGCTCTAGCAGATTCATCTCACAGTTTCATAGGCCTACTGTTCTCTTCCCACCAGTTTTTCTGTGGAAAGGTATACTATATCCCCTCTGTTTAATGTAGTTTTTAGTAAGAATTATTTCATAATGATAAACTTAAACTATTTAGGTTTTTTTTTAAAGTGTTTCAAGTTCAGAAAATTCTTCATCAAAATTGCCAGATTCTGCTGGGAAGTCTCTAGATTGTGAATCATCCTCTTTCCCACCATTCCTTTTTATTTTTTAATAATAATTATTAATAAATATAAAAAAGCAAAGAAAATATGAATACTTCATCCACCTGCCCTGAGCTACAAAGATTAATCTTGAGAGTATTGCAGTATAGCAGCAGTTAATCCCTATCAACATTTCCAATTCCAATAAAAAAAATGGTAAGAGAAGAATTAAGGTTGTAAATATCTGTCAATTACTGGGAAATACCGTATATACTTGTTCACATGCCGAATATTTTTGGTAAAAAAGTGACGCATCAAAGAGCGGGGGTTGGCTTACAAACGGGTCTACACCAAAATTTGATTTTAAACTCTATGGAATCATTTAATTGAATATCTAATACATTGTCATTTTGTTTACCTGGAGCGTCTTGTGGCATACAGCCCCTCAGCTCCCATTGGCTGGGAATGGCAAACCACGGCCACTGGGAGCTGAGGGGCTCCGTGCCTGTGAACGCTCCAGGTAAACAAAATGTCCAGGCCCGTTAGCGGCTTACCCTAACGTGCCAGGAGCCAAAGTTTGCCAACCCCTGAAATATAGGGTCGGCTTATGAAAGGGTCATACAGTTTTTGCTGTTTTTACCTAACCAGCTTGGGGGATCGGCTTATAACCAAATGGGCTAATGAACGATTATATACGGTAAATCCTAAAGAGAACAGTGTGGTTTTCACTGAAGATACAAACACGAGTCTGAATGTTCAAAGTTAAATTACATTTTAAAAAATTAGAAAATATGGCAAAAAAAGCAATTCCCCACATCAACCCTAAGTAATCAGGCTTCATACAAGTGAAGTGTGGGGAGGCAAGGTCAGAACAGACCTTGTCAATTAATTGTCAATGAATTTGTTCTTTACCATTGTGCCCCAACTCAGGGATCACATAATGCTAGGGGACTTGTATTAGTCTTTTGCACCTGAGTGAATTTTACAATGCAGTGGTAACCCAAACAACCTTAACTTGCTTATTAAATCACTACTCAGTTAACAGAGTTGTTTTATGGATTTGAGTAGTTCTGTGGGCAGAGTTATGAGCTGGATTCACAGTTAGTGTCAATTAGAATAGCTCCACAGATGCTAATGGTGCTATGCCATTTCACACCAGCTGAGAATCTGAACTGAGGTTGTTTGGATGACTGTAGCCATGCATATGCATACTATCTAATATTAGATTTTCTGTATGTTATGGATTTTAGTGTAATCTTAACTCTGAACTTCCAGGTTTTCTAATATTTGTTCTATTTGAGAAAACTGTTGTTTCCCCCTTTAGATAAATATTTACCAGCTTAACTCCACATCAGCAAAGTATTTTCTGGAAAATTCCTTTCCTTTAAAAACAGACAATATAATACTAAGCGACAACAGTCTCTTTGGAACTTGCTGTTCTCCCTCTTGCTTGCCCCAAGCCAGGATCATTTGCCAAGCTTCCCATGTCCTTCTCTCTCTTCCTCCAGTCTCCCCAGACAAGTATCCCATATACCCCATTCCACCCCTGCTGCACTTCAAATTGGGCCATCTGTACTGGGGCTGTGGTGTCTTTGCAAGGACCACATGGGGGCTCAAACTGTTTAAGGAAAACACCTTTGATAACTAAATAATTATGGTAACAACCTTTTTGTTCTTCTCCCCTCCCAAAAAAGTCAGAACCCATCACCACCTGCAAAGTATATTTGGACCTAAAATCTTGGAGAAAACAGATGGTTAAGGAAATGTATTCTGATTTGGAGTCATAAACTTTATTTTATTTATTTATACTATTTTAGGTCTTGTGTATAGTAAGACTAAAGCCTGAATCTCCTCTCACTTAAATCGGTTTAAATCAGATCAGGAGTAACTCCAGTTAAGTCAGTGGCATTACAGTACATTGTGTAAAATCAACAGAAGTGACAATAGAGAATGTGGAAGGAAGTGGAGGATGAGAGTCTAAATATCTGGACTGTGATATACTCAAAGCTGCATTTATGCTGCATATTGCCCCTTTCAACTTTTTTTGGACATAAATCTGAGCCGTTAATAGCTGAGTGCAGCATTCAACTGCTCTCAATTTATGTTCTGGATGTGATTCTGGTTATCTTAGAAAGAATTCCAAAGATGCTTTTGCTTGCAATTAGACCTAAGGATATACACAAGATTACTGGAGATTCAGAACACAGCAATTAATTTACAAATCACTCTGTTCTAAAGGACAACAGTCTACCAGTGAAAATAAACTTGTGAGCCTCCATTAGACACACATTTTACAAAGATTAAGATATATTTACATCATAAGTTCTTTAGAGAAGACCTTGAGTGTTTTCTGTGAAGTGAGCAGCACACTTTTTCAGGATAAAAATGATAATGTACAAATGGACATAGCCTGCTTTGTTGTTTCTCTTTACATTATAAATATGTTTTTAAAAAAATCACAAGTTTTGCAGTAGGTTTCATAGTTAGTGTTGTTTCATTGACACTAGAGATATTATCTTAACTAGTGGAGAAGATTTGTTTCTGTCTCCCATAATGTTGTTGATACTTGGTTAATTGCCAAAAGCAATTAGTTTAGTGCAGTCTGTAACATTTTTAACAAATATTTGGCAAAACATTTCACTGCAACTTTACAAAATGTACTAAATGGGGTACAACTCTCAAGCAGTTCAAACCTGATCCTGGGGACATTACTTGGCTAAAACTCCCCCTTGACTTCAGCAACAGTTTTGCCTAAATAAATATTGTAGGATTGTGCCCCTACAATATTAAAACTCATGCTTTCACATAGTTATGTGTATTTACCAGATATTTACAATTTTAATACATTTTTATTTTGAGGCATATCTTTTTGGACAATTTTGCAGCATCATTGTTGCTACTAAGTAATTGTTTAAATCAAAATATTTTAATTCAGTTTTCAGTGCTTGAAATGGGTGCTAGACCAACAACCACTTCTCTGTGGACCAAACACCTGCAACAGCTGTACAATTTTTTTCACAATTGTATGCTTGTTTCTCCATCCTGGTTCTAATCTGAAGAGATCATCCTCTATAGATGAGACAGTAGCTCACTCTTCTTATTAATTTGTTGGCCTCTTTACTGAAACAGCAAATAGGGTTGCCATTTCAGATTTTAAAAATTATGTGGCGATGGTAAATAGACTTGTAAGATTGTTTTACATAGGCCCTCAAGAAGCTATCAGCTGGTACTTACTTTCAAACAGGGTTGCCTGAACCCAGTTTTAAACTAGTGAAAGGAGCTGCATATAGGTTTCATTATCAGTGCCTTGGGCCATACAGGTTCCCCGGAACAGCTGGATTTATTTTTGAGAAAGCTTGATATAAAATGTAATAATTGGGTATAGATCCTAGTATAGATTTCAAAACTAATTAAGCAATGTGAAGAGTGGTAGTGAATGGCA
This sequence comes from Mauremys mutica, assembly GCF_020497125.1. NCBI lineage: Eukaryota > Metazoa > Chordata > Testudines > Geoemydidae > Mauremys > Mauremys mutica. Next base: position 124,636,813 of record NC_059073.1, on the reverse strand, counting down.
CTGCCTCAAAGTTAATGGTGATGTCCCCTGGGAGTTCTAGATAGTCTTTTCTTTATTCAGTTTCTTAAATCTGGTGGTATCTGAGAAGAAATGAATCTGTGTTCAATACATTTATGAACTGGAAGAAGTGTGAAGAGAAGTTTCCCAGCGATAGTAAATCGGTTTTAATTATTAAAAAGGAAGGAAAACCATGCCCATGTGATCCTAACCAGGGCCCCTGGATGCTGCTGTGGAAGACTTCAGACTGGACTTGAGTACACTGGAGAGTTGAGCAACGCGGAGGGGGGCGGGGGGGCAAATGTGCCTGGGGCCGGGTGGCTGCCAGCTGCGGGGGGAACCCGCCCGGACGGCGGGAAAGCGGGTCTAACACGAGGCTGCAGGCAAAGCCACCACGGTTTGTGCAGCCGCAGGTGAGGCATTTCTGACAGAGCCCCCGCCCTGGGGCAGTCACAGGAGCAGGTGCAGGCAGGCGGGCGCGCGGTGGGGACAAGAGGGCAGGAGAGAAAAGGGGGGAAGCGGGGGCTGCTGGGACTTGTAGTTCGTGTGTGGGTGCGTGCCCTGTGGGAGCTGGCCGCGGACTCCATTTCCCAGCATGCCTCGCTCGCCCCCTGCCGTCACCTTGAATTTATCATCGGAGCCCCGCCCCACCGCGCCAGGGATGGCGTCAACCTGGGACGAGTATTCATGAGCCCGCCCCCTTCGCTCCTCCCTGACGGCTATTGTAAATAGAAGGTTGGGGTTGCTTAATATTCATGAGGCTCCGGGGAGGGGAGGCGGGAAGGCGGCTCCTCTCTCTCTCCCTAATGGCGCTCGCGACAGCTGTGGAGCGCGGCTGAGCCGAACGCGCGGAGACAGCGACCGACGGAATGTTCCCAATTGCTACATAATCCGCCTCTGGAGCGCGGCGCCTCTCTCCGTTCTGTTTCCCCGCCCCCCTCCTCCTCCGGGCTCCGAGCGGCGCTGCCCCGGGGAGGAGGCGGCGGCATCCCCAGCCCCCGGGCAATGGAGCCCGCGCAGCAGCGAGCGAGAGAAGCCCCGGCGGCGGCGCGGAGCAGCAGCGTGGAGCAGCCGGGCAGCTCCCCGGGCGAGAGGACCCCGGGTACGCCGAGCACCGAGAGGAGCGTGGAGCAGCCGGGCGGCGCCGAGGCCGGGCAGCGAGAAGGCAAAGCAGCCGGGGGGCCGCGGAGGAGGCGAGGGGCCGCTGGAGGCTTCACTCCCCACGCTGCGCTGGTGGCCAACGGGACTCAGGCTGCTCCCGGCCGGGGCAGCAGCGCCAACTCCCTGCTGCTGAGGAGGGGGAGGCTGAAGAGGAATCTTTCTGCTGCCGCCGCCGCCGCCTCCTCCTCTTCCCCGGCTGCCCCTGCCTCGCTTGGCACCCGCAGCCTGGACAGGAAAGCGCTGCTGCTGAAGCCGCCCCGGCAGCTGCAGCCGCTGCAGCCTCCGGAGCGGGACTGGGTGCGGCGGGACCTGCAGCGGGGCTGCGTCCATGTCTACGAGCGCCACATGTCCTACCTTCGCCCGGTGCTCTGCACGCTGGAGACCACAGCGGCCGAGGTGGCGGCCCGGCTGCTGCAGCTGGGCCACAGGGGGGGCGCCGGTGTGATCCGGGTGCTGGGTAGGGCGAGCTCGCAGCCCCAGCAGGAGGCGGCAGCATTCCCGGGGGAGACACTCTCCGGTGCCGCGGCTGTAGCAGACCTGGGCAGCCTGACACCGCCCGACCCCCCGCCCGCAAGGCAGCAGCGGCCGGAGCACGATGAGAGGCCGAGAAGCCGCCAGGGGACCCGGCATGAATTGGCCCGGCAACCGCCGGGGGACAACGGGGAGGCGGCCCGACCCGGCCGCCTGGCACTGAGTGGCAGCGCCGGGGAGAGTAGCTGGGCAGATCCCCGGCCGAGTCCCTCGTCCTCCGACTTCAGTCCCCGGGCGCCGCCGCCCGCCGAGCTCTACCTGGCTGGGCCGCCGCTATCCTGCCCCTCCCTCCTGGGCGAGCTGGGGCTGGCGGGCTCCGACACCGAGAGCTTCAGCCTCAGCCCCAGCGCGGAGAGCGTCTCCGATCGCCTGGACCCCTACAGCAGCGGCGGCGGCGGCTCGTCGTCCTCCGAGGAGCTGGAGGTGGATTCTGCTGCGCCAGCGGGGGAGGGGGCAGGTGTGGGGCCGGGCAGGAGCCATCACCGGCCGGGCGATTTCCCCTCGATACACCCCCTTCCGCGAACAGGGCGTGCGGGAGAAGAGCCCCCCGGGGCAGGGGTGGCTGCGGCAGCCCCTGCCGGCTCCAAGGTGTCTCACTTGGGAGGAGAGGCGGGCGCCTCGTCTCCCCTGCCCCCGGCCTTGTACGTGCAGTTCCACGGGGAGATCAGCCGCCGGCTGGAGGCGCACGAGAAACCCCTGCAGATCCAGAACGACTACCTCTCCCAGCTGGGCTTCCGGGACCTGTGGAGGGTGCAGGAGGAGGGCATGGACTCCGAGACCGGCTGCCTCATCCGCTTCTATGCAGGTGAGCAAAGGGGTGTGCCTGTAACAGGGCTGGCTGGGTGCGGGGACAGCTCTGCCTACCAGAAAGACCAACACTAACCTGTGGGGTAACTAGACATCCCCAGTTGAGTACCAGGGGACTTACTTTAAAAACTGCACCTGTGGACTGTCTGTTATAGTGGCACCAGAGACATGCTGGGTTAGCCTGTATTTATTATAGTGTGTTTGTAATTATATAGCCCCCAAAGTGCCAGGTGCTTTACAAAAATATGGTGTCACTCTGCCGTGAAAAGCTTACAATGATGATCTTCCGTCCCATTTATTTGCCGTACCAAATTCCACACCCCAGGAACCCAACCGAAAAACCTGATTAATGTTCCATTATCATTTATGTGGCTAGACTGTCATGAAAACCTATCAGTCAACTTTAGCAAAAGCCTCTGTTATCCAAAACTCACATTATCTGAGCTTATTTAATGTTTCTGATGCTGTTTGGGTCATGAAAGTTGTACTGTAATGTTGAAGAGTTCTTTCCTCCTACTACATGAAATTTAGCATTTAAGGTTAAATCAGAAGTTCTAATATATTGTTATTTCTGTCTTCCACAACTCTTTGTTGGGCTGAAAAGGCAAAAAAAAAAAAAGTATATCTTAAATATTAACTTGCATCATACAAATAGCTTAGCAGTATATTATGCATGGCTTTCAACTGTTTCTTCTTAAAACATGAAGCTGAGGGCAGGGCTGCATAGAGATGTGTAGTAAAGATGGATCTTCAAAATTTAACCACTTTAGGCTTGTAATTGTACAGGTAGCACCAGTAGTTCCTGTGAGTTCATAGAAGTGCATATTGCTGAAAACTAAATTCTGTATTTACATTAAAAAAATTTGTTAAAAGCAACTGCAGATGTTTGAGCAGTTTATACAGAACAGTCCTGTCTGTATTGAAAGAAGAAGACAATAACCACAGAAGTGTATATAGGCAAAGTAACACTTAAAGTAACACTTTAAGAATATATGTATCAAAATCTTGGTCACATAGACTAAATTTTTAATGAAACTTTGCTGTGTGGCTTACCAAGCAGAACTTGGGAAGTCAGTTGCTTTTAATTTTTGCACTGTAAATGTGCACAATTTTGTATTTGTGATATCTGCTTTAAAACATGCGGTGCCAATTGTGTTACTGACTTAATGTAAAATGTCAACCAAATAGTTTGCATTTAATTTCCTTGCCCATCACTTTAAAAATGAGGCGAGAAAAGCACAATTGAACATTCAAATACAGTACCTGCCATGTATTTGAATATGTGGTCACCTGCAATAAGTGAGTTTATTTCAATGTGCATATCTTGTATCTTACAAGTTGGTACACTTAGCCATTTGATAGAAAATGACAACGCAACATGTTGCCACTATTGGACCTGACCATGAAACTTGTTTTCTATTGTGTACTACTTAAAGCGACAGTACTGAGGCAGCAGTTCTTGTGTACTCCACTAAATGCAAAATGAACAGTTTGGAAAAAAGTGTACTAACAGTAATACACTAGATCAACTCCCCTCCCTCTTCAGGTGGTCTGATGCTTAAGAACATAAGAATGGCCCTACTGGGTCAGACCAAAGGTCTATGTAGCCCAGTATCCTGTCTTCCGACAGTGGCCAGTGCCAGGTGACCCAGAGGGAATGAACAGAACAGGTAATCATTAAGTGATCCATCCCCTGATGCTCATTTCCCAGCTTCTGGCAAACAAAGATTAGGGACACCATATCTGCCCATCCTGGCTAATAGCCATCTCCCTTTCATTGATGTACCTATCTTCCATGAATTTATTTAGTTCTTTTTTGAACCCTGTTAAGGTCTTGGCCTTCACAAAATCCTCTGGCAAGGAGTTCCACAGGTTGACTGTGTGTTGTGTGAAGAAATACTTCCTTTTATTTCTTTTAAACCTGCTGCCTATTAATTTCATTTGGTTACCTCCTAGTTCTTATGTTAAGGAAGTGTTGTTTACTACTTCTCATATCTACTTTCTCTACATCAGTCATGATTTTATAGACGTCAATCATCTTTCCCCTTAGCTGTCTCTTTTCCAAGCTGAAAAGTCCCAGTTAATATCTCCTCATATAGAAGCTGTTCCATACCCCTAATAACTTTTGTTGCCCTTTTCTGAACCTTTTCCAATTTCAATATATCTCTTTTTGAGATGGGGTGACCACATTTGCACACAGTATTCAAGATGTGGGTGTATCATGGATTTATATAGCAGCAACATGATATTTTCTCTCCTGTTAGCTATCCCTTTCTTAATTATTCCCAGCATTCTGTTTGTTTTTTTGACTGCCACTGCACATTGAGTGGATGTTTTCAGAGAACTATCCACAATGACTCCAAGATCTTTCTTGAATGGTAACAGCTAATTTAGACCCAATCATTTTATATGTATAGCTGGGATTATGCTTTCCAATGTGCATTACTTTGCATTTATCAGCATTAAATTTCATCTTCCATTTTGTTGTCCAGTCACCCAGTTTTGAGAGATCCTTTTGTAGCTCTTCACAGTCATCTGCCTGGGTCTTAACTATCTGTAGTAATTTTGTATCATCTGCAAATTTTGCCTCCTCACTGTTTACCCCTTTTTCCAGATCATTTATGAATATGTTGAATAGGACTGGTCCCAGAACAGACCCCTGGGGGACACCACCATTTCCCTCTCTCCATTCTGATGCTTCCTTTAGGTTTCTAGCATGCACCATAGCAGTATTTTCACTGCAACTAGAGTATTGCTCAGTGCAGGAGTTGGTTGGGAGGGGATAGATACCTTGGGATCAGAAATTTAAAACTGTTTCAGGTGGTTGTAGACTTAATGTCTTAACTATGCAATAAGGTGTAATTAAGTAGGTCTCTTAAGGAACGTCTTTTTTTCTAAACTCATTACTTCCACTCCCACAGTTAAGTGGTAATACACAAATTTGGTCCCAAATGTGGTAGCAACTGTGTTTGCGCTTCTGTATGCTTCACAAACTGCACATTATTTATATAAAATAAAAGTTAAAAACCATGAGCCTTTTACAGTCTTGCTCACACCCACTTACATATTTTAACGTTAATGCGTGACTATTTTAATTTGAAAAGATCCCTAGAATGCCAAAATTATTTAGGCATGGGATAATCTTTGTGCTTTTATCCACTTGATAGAAAACTTAACAGCTTGTAAAAACTGAATTTCCTGGCTTTAAAACACAACTTAGTAGGATGAGTACATAGTATAGAGTATGTAGTGGATTAAAGCAAACTTAAATTTGAGTTACACAATCTCAAATATTGATTAGCATGCCATTTTTTAGCACTTTCAAACAAAAAAACTTTCACTCAGTTTAGATTCGTATTTCTCAGGATGACCTGTTTTAATAACCAAATTAGGAAACCCCTATAATGAGGTGTCTATTATAGAATGACTACATTAATTGGTAGCCTATGCCATCCAAAACTAGTGATTAAAAATAATGGACAACATGTAATCATACTGATTTCATGTAGCAGTCTTAGAAGTCAATTAAGTAGCCATCTCCCTTTCATACCCTATTTCTCAGGCAAATGAGTGTAACAGTAACCAGTAGTGGTGAACAGACAATAAATGCAAAGAGAAACAAGATGGATGAGGTAATATCTTTTGTTGGACCACCTTCTGTTGGTGAGAGAGACAAGCTTTCAAGCTTACACAGAGCTCTTCAGATCTACTAGGAGAGATTACCTCACTCACCTTGCGTCTCTAATATCCCGAGACCAACACAGCTACAACAATACATACAGTAAATACACAGGACAGAATTAACAAAAAATGGCATAGGGAAGTGTTGAATTATTCCCTATGACCGTCTGGTCCCTTATATTCTAGTGGAGGGCTTCACCTAAGAGGGGTGGAAGGAGCAGATGCCCCTCACATGGGATATTTCTGGTTGTGATAAACAGTGTGGTTACAAATAGTGACTCATAAAGACCCTGGTGGAGGGTCCTGAGGGCTGCTCTGAAACTGTGCACCCCTTGCCCCCTCTGGCCATCATTCTCTTGGGTGGTGCACCAATGGATGGAGGTGTTGGTTGTTATCTATCTTTACAATTTCCTGCAGATGCAGTAGGAATTGGTCTATTCTTTCCCTGGTCACTTTTATCTTTGTTTCCCTGGTATACTAAATTTGTGTGTTACCAGAAACATGCCTATGCAAGGTGAACATGAGTAATAAACTGCATGGTTACTAAATTGAAATTTACAAGGGTAATGTCCAGTAAGGTATTGATATTAGTGTCCAGATCTTAGTGATCCCTCTAACTTTAGAACATGACACAACCTATTATCTTAACAGCCCCCCTCCCTCCCTGGAAAACAAAACTTTGGAAAAAATTGAAGAAAAATATAAGTTTTCTCCCTTTCATAAAAATGTTTAACACTTTAAGTGGAGGAAGATGTTGCAACACTTAAATGTACTTAAAATATAGGATGCTAGTAGAGTGCTACATTTCTCTGTGTGGAATTGCAGCTTTTATTAAAAAAAACAAACAAACAAAAAAACCAAGCAAACAAAACGCCGAAACATGACGCTTGACTTTTTTATGGCAAAGTTCTGTATTCTACGTGTAATTAGTAGGAAGCATGTTTACCTTAGCTCACTTCAAGATGTGGCTTGCATATTTCCAGTATTTCTCCATCGGCCGTGCTCATCTTATTTTTAAGATCATGGAGGTGTTTAACTCTTGTCTTAAGCTCTGTAACATTTAAAGTTACAGTATAACTCTGTTGAAGTGAAACACATCTTTTGGGCCTTAAGGGCCTGATCCTACTCCCATTGATTTCACTGTGAGCAGAATCAGGCCTTAAGTGACTAGTCATGCACAGTAACATTGTGCTTGGTGGGAATCTATTTTTACGACTTTCCTCAAAGTCCAAATATTAAATCTTAATTTAAAAGGATGTGGTTAAATAGCTTTCTGCTGAGGTATTATTTTACTGGATTATGGAACTCAGTAATAATCCATAGTGCAATTATACTCGTGATATTGTAGCTGTGAGACCGATTAGATCAGAGTTACTAAATTATTCCTTAAACTGTAAGTTTGGCTTTGATCCAACATGCTTTTTGAACACCAAGTATAGTGTCTCTTAATGCTCTGTTTACCAAAAAAAAATCTTGTGAAACATTCTCCCAGTGGACTGGACTCCTTAAATTTTCAATGCAGGCAAAATTGTGCTGCTGGTACAAATAATTTTAAAATGAACAGATCATTTTGGACTAATGAATTTGAGCTTTCAGATCAAAAGAAAGCTTAAAAGGGTTTCCTTAATTTATTCATGCTGCATTCTGAATCTGCGCACTGTAAACAATGTGTTCTCTGAAATGATTTCTGAAAACTTGTCTTTTGCGACTGGCATTTTCGGGTGGCTTTTTGGCACTTGCTGAAATGTGGCATTACTTTTGCCCTGAAATTCAGTGTGAGTCATGAGGCTTCCATACTGCTGGTGTCATCAAATACCACTTTTCAGGAAAATTGCCTATAGGCAGAATATTGAGAAATGCCAGTTGTAATAAAGAACTTTCATTTCAGACATGGTTGTTAGATCTTATTTGAGAAATGCTTCTTGCCCATTTGACCTTTCAGAAAGCAGTGTTGAGAAAAAAATGTTCAGCTTTATATCAAACTTTATTTTGAGGTAAAATATGTCAGTCTTCCATTCTTGTCTCAATTTTGGGACAATTAAGTCATCAGTCAACTGGAATGATCTAACTGGATTAAAAATAGTCAGTTATTGAAGCTGGAAATGTTAATGTTACTATGTGGGCAGGAACAGGTTTTAGATACTTAATGTTATGTGACACATGGGCCTTCTAGAGTGTGGCACATGTGGAATTGGCTAGACTTATGTATATTTTAGGAATAGTGTGGAAGTCATGATTCTGAAGTTGTGCCACTTTGTGATAGAGAGAATGAATAATTTAATACAACTGTAGCAAAATACCCCTCTACCTCAATATAACACTGTCCTCAGGAGCCAAAAAATCTTACCGCGTTATAGATGAGACCGCGTTATATTGAACTTGCTTTGATGCACCGGAGTGCGCAGACGCCACGCCCACCCCCCGGGAGCACTGCTTTACCGCGTTATATCCGAATTCCCGTTATATCGGGTCGTATTATATTGAGGTAGAGGTGTATTTGCACCTTTTTTCTTCAGGGACTACTAGTGGTCTTAAATTGAGTTAACCAAACACAGTGCATAAGCATAAAACTAGAAATGTACTATTAAGGTCTTGCTTTGTTGTTTTTGCATCGCTGTTTTTGTTTTTAACTCCATTACTTTATTTAATGTAATACACCCCACTTTCCCCAAAGACGTCATTGAGAAGGTGAGCTCTTTGGTGTGTTAACTGAAACATAACTGTACAACCAAGCACTTTAAAGAAAACAGTTTTTAGCTTGAAGCTTCCTACTTATTTTCTTTTCTTTTTCCTTCCTGTTTGATGTAAATTGTATGTACACTGATCACTTGCATAAGAATGGTCACAGTGCATCAGACCAATGATCCAGATGCATCTGACAGTTGGATATATCTTTTTATTGAGGTGCAGTGACCAGAACTGCATGCAGTATTCAGGGTGTGGGCGTACCATGGATTTATATAGAGGCATTATGATATTTTCTTTTTCTTTATCTATCCCTTTCGTAATGGTTCCTAACACTTAAGTGTTTTTTTGGGAATGGGAGGGAGATGGGGGATGGATGGGACTGCCACAGCATATTGGGTGATGTTTTCAGAGAACTTTCCGCAATGACTCCAAGATCTTCCTTGGGAGGTGAAAGCTAATTTAGATCCTGTCATTATTGTATGTATAATTGGGATTATGTTTTTGGATGTGCATTACTTTGCACTTAGCAGCATTGAATTTCATCTGCCATTTTCTTGCTCAAGTCACCCAGTTTTGTGAGATCCCTTTCGCAGCCAGCTTTGGACTTACAAAATTATTCAAGATAGTTATCACTTGCAAATTTTGCCACCTCACTGTTTATCCCTTTTCCAGGTCATTTATGAATATGTTGAACAGAACAGGTTCCAGTAGAGATCTGTAGAGGGGTCTGGGATCCTGCTATTTACCTCTCCCCACTATGAACACTGGACACTTATTCCTACTTTTTTCCAACTGTCTTTTTAACTAGTTACTGATCCATGAGAAGACCTTTCTGCTTATCCCATGACTACTTACTTAGCTCAAGAGCCTTCTATGTTGGACCTTGTCAAGGGTTTTTTTTGAAAGTCCAGATACACTGACTGGATCACCCTTGTCCACATGGTGGTTGATTCCCTCAGAGAATTCTACTAGATTGGCAAGGCATGATTTCCATTTACAAAAGCTCCAACATATTATGTTGATCTGTGTCTGATAATTTTGTTCTTTACCTAGTTTCAACTAGTTTGCCTGATATTGACATTAGGCTTACTGGCCTGTAATTGCCAGGATGGTCTCTGGAGCTCTTTAAAAAAAAAAAACAAAAAACAGGTGTTGCATTAGCCACCCGCCAATCACCGTGTACAAAAGCTGATTTAAGTGATAAGTTCCATACTGCAGTTAGTAGTTTGCAATTTCATATTTGAATTCCTTCAGAATTCTTGGGTCAATACCATCTGGTCCTGGTGACTTCTTATTGTTTAATTTGAATTTTTCTTCCAAAACCACCTCTGACACCTCAATCTGGGACAGTTGCTCAGATCTGTCACCTAAAAAGAATGACTCTGGTGTGGGGATTTCCTCTACATCCTCTGCAGTGAGGACTGATTCAAAGACTTCGTTTAGCTTCTCTGCAACAGCCATATCTTCCTTGAGTGCTGCATTAGCACCTTGATCATCAATTACCCCACTGATTGTTTGTTTGACAGGCTTTCTGCTTCTGATGTACTTATTTTTATTTTTTTTTCTCCCTTAGTTTTTATGTCCTTAGCTAGTTGCTCTCCATATTTGTTCTTGGTTTCCCTTCTTAAATTGTGGCAAGCTGAATAAAAATATATGCCCCTTTCTGTTTCCCTCACTAGGATTTGACTTCCCATTTTTAAATGCCTTTTTGCGTCTGTTTTTTTTATTCTTTAACTGTGGTGGCTTTTTTTTGGTGTTCTTACTTCATTTATGTATTTAGGATATACATTTAGTTTGAGCCTCCATTATGGTGTTTTAAAATAATCTCTGTGCAGTTTGCAGGCATTTCACCCTTGTGAGTAAGGGACACATTTCTGTATCATGCAGTAGGAGAAAAAATTGGTAAATACTCACACCTCAGACCAGACCTTATTAATCTTGTTTGAATCTGAAACATTTAACCTTGGTATGTTAAGGTGACTAAATGTCCACCTCTGAAGTTACATTTGTTTCCTTGTCAGCAAGTTAAAACGATTGAATCACTGTTAGTTTGCAGTAGTTCAGTTGATGTGAAGACTCAGGGCTTGGCTACACTGGAGAGTTGCAGCGCTGGTGGTGGCTTTACAGCGCTGCAACTCACTCACCATCCACTCTTGCAAGGCACATACAGCGCTGTATCTCCCTGGCTACAGCGCTGGCTGTACTCCACCTCGGCCTGGGGAATAACGACTGCAGCGCTGGTGATGCAGCGCTGCTCCGCCAGTGTGGCCACCAAAAGCGCTGTTGTTGGCCTCCAGAGATATTCGGAGGTATCCCAGAATGCCTGTTCAGCCACTCTGCTCATCAGTTCAAACTCTACTGCCCTGGCCTCAGGTGACCCGCCTTTTAAATGCCCCGGGAATTTTAAAAATCCCCTTCCTGTTTGCTCAGCTAGGTGTGGAGTGCAATCAGTGAATCTTTCCAGGTGACTATGCCTCCATGCACCAAACGAGCCCCAGCATGGAGCAGTGGCGAGTTGCTGGACCTCATCAGTGTTTGGGGAGAGGAAGCTGTGCAGTCCCAGCTGCGCTCCAGCCGTAGGAATTACGATACCTATGGGCAGATATCAGATAGAAAGGGGCCATGATCGGGACGCGCTGCAGTGCAGGGTGAAAGTGAAGGAGCTGCGGAGTGCCTATTGCAAAGCCCGCGAGGGAAACAGCCGCTCCGGCGCTGCCCCCACGACCTGCCGTTTTTACAAAGAGCTGGACGTGATACTTGGGGGTGACCCCACCGCCAATCCGAGGACCATGATGGACACTTCAGAGCGGGGGGGTGGAGGAAACCGAGAGTGAGAGTAATGGGGTGGGGGGAGACACCCTGGAGGCATGCAGCCAGGAGCTCTTCTCAAGCCAGGAGGAAGGTAGCCAGTTGCAGCAGCTGGTACTTGGTGGAGGACAAACAGAGGAGTGGGTTCCCGGTAAGCAGCTTTTATTTTCAGGATGGAAATTTTTCAGGAGAGGAGGGAGGGTTCTGGATGCATGCATGCCTAGATGTGGAATAGCGCATTGATGTGGTCTATCAGGACATGGTAATCGGCCTCGGTAATCTCTTCAAAAGTTTCAGCCTGAGCATGGGCAATGCGCTTGCGCAAGTTTATTGAGAGAGCCACCGTGGTCCTTGTCTCAGTCAGGCTAACGCGTCCACGCAGCTGTGCTGCGAGGGGTGGGGGGACCATTGCTGCACACAGGCAAGCTGCATAGGGGCCAGGGTGGAATCCGCATTGCTGTAGAAGACCCTCCCGCTCTTCCCAGGTGACCTGCAGCAGCGAGATATCTTCCAGGATCAACTCCTGTGGAAAATGTTGGGAGAGTGTTCAGTGTAGGTGCCCCCTGCAGCTGTTTGCTTCAGGGCTGTACTGTCCTCGGGGTTTCTGTGCGTTGGGGAAAGTAATCAGTCCCCCTTACTCACTATTTCAGGGCTCCTGTGGTTTATGTGCACTCTTTGGTCTGGGAAAATTATGCTATTGTGAAGACTGTAAACTCCTTCACTGTGTGGGATTAACTGTCTAATATAAACAATGCTGCCTCTGTTAGGTGTTTCCTTTTTTGCCTTTTCACAAGCAACCTTGAGATCTTGGCTGCCCATGTTATCAACAGCTCAAAGACTCCAAAACCTCCGGAAGAAGCCGCAAAGAAGACCTGCTGCAAGCAGTTATGGATCACTCTGTCACAGAAAATCAAAAACTGCAGGACTGGAGGGAAAGGGAAAGCAGGATCTGCCAGAAAAACGCAGCAGCCAGGAAGAAAAGCACAAAGCAGCTGATAAGCATCCTGGCATGCCAAGCGGACGCTATCCAGGCGCTCGTAGCCATGCAGGCAGAGCACTACCGCGCCCCCCCCTTCTCCCAAAGCTCTTTCCCTTGTGCCCCTTTCCCCAGCATCCAGGTTCTTACCACCATCAGCTGCCTCCAACACCTGTACGTTCACCAACCAGCCCTGAGAACTACGACCCTTACCCTCTGCACTCAACCCCCATCACCATGCAGTATAGCCATCCTGAAGTGCAGCAGTCATTGCACAGCACTCCAGACAGGACATATTCAAACCTGAGACTGTACAGTTCCCCAACCCACCCCCTTGCCCTTTTAGGTTCCCAAAATGTTGTGTGTCAAAGTTATTTTCTTTTCAATAAATGCATTCTTGGCTTTGAAAACGGTCTTCATTATTGCAGAAAGTCAAAGATACCTTAGCCCAGGAAAGAAACAGGCACTGCAAATCAGCTTAGGAAACGCAGATTCCTACTAACATTGTAACCACTGCACTTCACTCCCGTGCAAGGCATCAAACATTACTGTTGGTTTTCAGCCTCAAATTCCTACCTCAAGGCATCCCTAATCCTTGCAGCCCTGTGCTGGGCCTCTCTAGTAGCCCTGCTCTCTGGCTGTGCAAATTCAGCCTCCAGGCGTTGAACCTCAGGGGTCCATGCCTGACTGAATCTTTCACCCTTCCCTTCACAAATAATATGGAGGGTACAGCACGCGGATATAACCGCGGGGATGCTGCTTTCCCCCAAGTCTAGCTTCCCATACAGAGATCGCCAGCGCCCCTTTAAATTGCCAAAAGCACACTCCAGTCTTTTGGCACTGGCTCAGCCTGTAGTTGAACCGGTCCTTGCTACTGTCAAGCTTCCCTGTATATGGTTTCATGAGCCAAGGCATTAACGGGTAAGCGGGATCTCCAAGGATCACTATGGGCATTTCGATGTCCCCTACTGTGATCTTCCGGTCTGGGGAAAAAAGTCCCTGCCTGCAGCTTCCTGAACAGGCCAGTGTTCCGAAAGATGCGTGCATCATGCACCTTTCCAGGCCAGCCTGTGTTAATGTCAATGAAACGCCCACGGTGATCCACAAGCGCCTGGAGAACCATAGAGAATAGGAGCTCAAAAGCGGCGTTCCATGGTGCTGAGTATTTCCGTGAATGCCAGAAGCAATTTAGTGTCATACGCATCAGGCGACTCGCTATCATTGTCGGACTCCTCATCACTTTGGATCTTAAGGAATAGCTCAATTGCCAAATGTGATGTGCTGGCGAGACACAGCTTGGGCTCCATTTCCCACAGAAATCGTGCTGCACAGGAACCGTTGAGAGAGTCAAGATGGCGCCAAACGTGGATGGAAAAACAGGGATTGCTGGGATGTGAAGCGATGCATCACCGGGCATTGGGACAGGAAGCAGAATGACCCGCACCCTCTGCCCCCTTCCCACAACCCACGGCTCCAAAATGGGACGAGGTGCTCTGTGGGATAGCTGCCCATAATGCACCACTCCCAACACTGCTGCAAATGTGGCCACACTGCAGCGCTTTCCCTACACAGCTCTACGAAGACAGCTGTAACTCCCAGCGCTGCACACCTGCAAGTGTAGCCAAACCCTCAGTTGGTGTTATGAAGCCGGGGGCTACAGTATGTGCAGGCCTTTCAAATAGTGGAGGAGGAGCCACACTGATAACATTGGAATGCTGTTGTAGCTTGAGTTGATATGCAACAGCTGCAAGTCCCATGGTGTTTACAGCTCTCTCACAAATCCTGGTGCACACTTGGCTAACTTCCATTATTTATAAGTACATATGAAGAAGTTAAAATTTAAATATCTCATTATTAAGTAAATTTTAAATACTGCTATATTCTGTAAATATTTAGTATTTAGAATGTTTTAAGTGCTGAATTTCACTACTGATGCAGTATAGAACATGGTATTCTTTTTCTTCATATTTCTTCAATTTTCTTACGTTGTAAATATCTGATATTCTGACTCGCCCTTTTCCAAATCCCCAAAAGTTCTCACTTTTGGAGTTCTGTGGATAAACCCCCTCTTGATGATGGTATCATTGATAAAAACCCTCTGTGCAATTAAACATCCATCTGTTCCATTAAAACATTAGAAGTCCCATGCATCTGTCATAGGAGAACATGGCCTCATAAAGGCAATATCAGTGGGGCAAAAGGAAACTAAAGCCCTTATACAAAACAATATTAGCAACTGGCTTTTACTGACTGAGAAGTATTTACTGCTTTATTGGTCTAATGAGACAATGTAAAGGAAGTTTCTTTTTTTAAAGACGTAATTATATAATACAGCTGTAGTGAATGCTTCTATGGAGTTGTCTTAAAATTTATTTCTGGAAAATGTACACAAAGTGCACTTTTTCACTGTTCTCTACTTTATCATAACAAATACTTTTGGGTTTCGAACACCTACAAGAAAGCTTCCCATTTGTATTAAATTGTTTAATTTTGAAGTATAGTTTCACCTCTGATTACTTTCAAATCAAGTCCTCATTTTTGCCCTTCCCTTTGATTTTTAAAAGACAGACAATTTGAAGAAATTGATTGACAAGATATTTTTATTGCTTAAGTGAGAATTTTAAAAATCCAGTTACTAGTGCCTGTGCTGACCGTTTCTCTTTCCTTTTTCTTTGGACTGTGAAAATCAATGGAAAAAAGTTTTTTGTTTTATAGTTCATTATACTTTTGTAGATTGAGTTTTTATTGGTTGGTTGTCTGGCTCATTTGTTCTTGTATGTTTTTAATTTAAAAAAAATGTAACTTCTAGGCCAAAAATGCACATTGTGCACCTGTGTCTAAACAACTCTTACAAAACTTCTTTGGTGTTGAATTGGGAGCTGGATGCTCTGTGCCATTGGAGTCCATGGCAAAAGCTTCTTTGGTTAAAATGGGAACAGATTTTGGCACTTGGGGCCTATTCCAATTCCTGTCGGAATTGAATCAACCCTTTAATGAGCAGGTTGATTTTTGGATGGCTTACCTGGCAGCCATTTAAGAGAGAACCCAGGAAGCTGAAACTGTGCTGCTAATTGTATGAGAGAAATGGGACCCACTTCCACCACCCAATTGACTATTAATATTTCATTTTAAAAAAAATCACTCTCCAAAATGAATGTATTTGAACTCTTTACATAGTTTTTGGCCTTCAGAAACTTTGGGGCAATCAGTTTATTCCAATGGTTGTTGCAGTATTAACATCTCATGGAAGGTAGTCTGTTGCTTGTTCAGTTTGAAATTCTTTTTTTAGAGCTTTATGCTCTTGGGCTTCAAATACATTGTGTAATATGGGACTTGCCCTCCAAAAATAAATCCAAGTAAAAACCCAATGTGTTCCCCCTCCCCCGCCCCCAACCAGTGTGGCTAGGATTAAACCCACATGGACTACTGTACTTAACCATTCAAGTTTAAGGTGTTATGGTATCTAAACCACAGTTTCAGTTTTTATTTGGTGGCATGATGTTAAAGTTAAATATATTTTTACCACAAAGCATGTTACAAATATAAATTACATTACACATGTATACAAGGAACAGCATCAATTGCTTCTGGAATGTGACAGCGGCCTTAACTGCACAAAGCAACATTTGTGGGCTGGAAATGAATAACAATATTGTGTCCAGTTGATATTCTAGGGGGAATTTAGGTAGGTAGAATAACTACCCAAATGTCACTTGCTATAGTGCCCATGCTAACAGGGGCGGCTCTATAAATTATGGCGCCCCAAGCAGGGTGGCGCGCTGCGCCGCCCTTCCCCTGTCCCATGGCCGGGGCAGAAGTGTCTGCGGCGGGTGCGCTGGTTCGCAGCTCCGGTGGAGCATCCGCAGGCATGCCTGCGGGAGCTCCGTCCGAGCCGCGGGACCAGCGCGCCCGCCGCAGTCATGCCTGCGGCAGGTCCACTCGTCCCGGGCTCCGGTGGACCTCCCGCAGGCATGACTGCAGAAGGTCCGCCGGAGCCAAATGCCGCCCTGCCCCGACAATGCCGCCCCACGCGCCTGCTTGGCGCGCTGGGGTCTGGAGCCGGCCCTGCATGCTAACACACCTATTTTGAAAAATAACAACTGTGATCCCATATTGAGTCTTAGATGTAAGATAGTACCTGTAAAGGCGCCCTGTGCCCCTTCCTCAACAATGCCATGCATGGTCATTGACTCAAAACCACTGAATTGTCAGTGCCACTTTTGCCACAATCTGGATTTTATTTGAAGATCTCCTGTTCAAGTGCTAACTAGACCTTACCCTGTTCAGCTTAGATGTTGTGTCTTCACAACTGTAAGTGGCATGGCTGCAGATGATATAAATTCTGGAAGGATGTGAATGAAGTAAACTGTCTTACTCTCCCTCTATTTTTCAAAATATTCCTATTTAATATAATTAATATTCAATAATTTGCATTTAAAAAGAAACAAATCTGTCTCTAAAATCAACATCTGTTTTAGCCTTTAAATAAAAATTGCCTGAGGGTGGGGAATTGTTGAATTTTACCCCACAGCATGCCTGTAGGTTTTCTATTGGTAGGAAACTAGACTTTCTCCCAACTGGCTTTTGTGGCCATGGGTTGATTGCTGAAACTATTCATTCCCAAATGAGCCAAGCATTTCTTAGTGTGACAGTTGATGGTTTTTTTATGCAGTCAATAAAACTTTCAAATGAATATTAAGAAGTAGAATTCTTTTTAATTATATCTAGGCTTGGTTTTTAGGGTAAAAACGAAAGAGTGAAAATAGTATGGTATATACATGTACCCTTGTCTTTTTAGACGGACAAAATGTGTGACTTTATGTATGAAATACACCTCTGGCTTAAGTGTGTAACTCAATTGAGGAGTTGTCAAAGGTAAATTTGGTCCTGTAACTTGTATTCCCTTGATGAGACACTGAATGACTAATAGCCCGAAGTCAGTGAGTGTATGTCAGTTGATTCCCATGGCCTTCGGATCAGATCTATGGTCAGGGTTGACAATTTTCTGGGGAAAAACTAGTTTAGGACATGGTGATGGGAAATACCAGCTTAAACCCAGTTTACACTGGGAAACTGGGAAAAAATAATTGCATTGGTGTCCAGCAAATTCAGCAAGCGCATAATGAATCTTTTCAAACTTTGGGTACGTCCATTTAGAACTGAGAAACAGGCTCTGCCTATCCCAATGGTCCCCAAACTTTTTAACTTTATACCTTGCACCCTCCCGCCCCTGAACTGGGGCTGGCAGTGGGGCTGCAGCTCTTGGAGGAAGGACATGGACAGGGGTAAGGGGGCCGAGGCTGGGGGTGATGCCGGGAGTGGAGCTAGGTGGTGCTCCCTCCTCACCCTCTCCTTATGGGGGTGTGCCCTACAGTTCGGGGAGTTCTGGTCTATCCACTACATCAGAGTTGGTCTTCTGCTACAGAACATTGCATGACCACGTGGACCTGGACTCTGCATGCTTCTGACTGCTCAGTGCTTCAAGCCTACAATTCCTGAATTATTGTTGTTTTCATATAATTGGATGTTTTGGCTTTTGTAATAGTGAGAACTGAAATGAGTCATGACATGTATAACTTCCTTGAGGAAAATATCAAACCAAAATGTATCCAGACATTCCAAGGCTCAGCATTATTACAGATTAGAATTATGCCCACTGCAGTTTATTTGTGTAACCCTAAATCTATGAATCTACTGCCTTATGTAACTGCAGTTTGGGTATGTAACTAAAACTAAGTGTAATAGGGTGTGCGCGTTAACAACACAATTTTTAAACTAGAAAATGCCTTAAACTGGGGCTAATTTAGTCTTTCCTGGGGCAGTAAAAACCATGATTTTACTTAGTATTTACTTGAGGTGTTTTTTACTATGCCATCCCTGCCCATAGTTCTCAAAACCAAAAAAATAAAATAAAATAATCCCACCCCCACAGCCACCTTCCCACTACAGTTTCACAAAATGCTCATTTACTTAGCTGCCCTTCCTAGAGTTGTAGGGTCAAAATATGTCTTTAAAAGATATTCCCAAAATAAATACATTTTAAGACACCAGACGCTAATAACAGATTTATTTCCTGTAACACAAGTATTGTTTTAAAAACTTCCTTGAGCATAAAAAACCTTTTTCCACTGAGTAAGAGTGGAATGGAATAGAATTGTTGCAGGATAATAATTTGTATTTCATCAGAGATCTGAGAGATCTGTGCTGTAACAGCACAAAGTTTTTTTTTTTTGAGTCAGATTATTCTTTGCCTATAAACAAACAGAGGCATCCTGCTTTCCGCAGTCCGTCCATGCACAACTCACGTTATTGAGGAGTTAGATATTTTCTCCTCCCTCTGCATGTGCACCATGTGTCTGGTGGACCAGTAGAATAGGGTCAGTCCTCAAATAAAGATATTAAGAGGTAAAGATGACCTCTTCTTGTAGTCAGCTGTAGCTGTATTAGGCTCTCTGTGAATGGGGGCAGGGAATGAGGGTCATGTCCTCGCCCCCAATCCCCATTCTGTTTCCACGCTTACATTTAATTGAATAAATTTACCTCCTTTAACCCACTCCTCTCTCTGCAAGCATTCAAATGGTTGTGCCAACTTTATTTTAAAATGATTGGATGGATCCCATGAGGTGCTGAGTAGATGTCTGCAGCTCTTTTCAGGATCAGACCCTAAAGTGTTTGATATTTTATGCAAATTAGCATCTAACATAATTGATGCTTTTAAAAGCATTGATGCTTTTATATTATGTAATCTGAACGCAGGCTGGTTTTATCTGTTTATATCCCACGTAGGAATCTGCTTCTGACCCAAAGGGAATGAGAGAGTAAGCAAGACCTATAACTAAAATAAATGGGGGCCCATTCTCTTTCTAATGGGTGTTCTAGCTAAAGGAGAACTGTTGAAAATGCATTGGAAAAAGGCAGCACTAGAACAAAATTTGTAATTCTAATCTCTACAACTCAGTTAATCAAAACAATACCAACCCTGCTTCCTTATTTTAGTGAGGGAAAAGCTACACGTTTGTACTTAAGTTGTTTAAACAGCTTCTTGATATTCAGTTGAGCACATCTTTTTTCCTTTAAGATAAATAAAGTAGAAAAATTGAAACCTCTTATGAATTATGACTTGATTTTTATGTGGACCACAGAGTCTAACTTGAAATTTAATGAGAACCTCATATAGTTTTAATATTTGAAGGTTAATTAGGTCAGTGAGGCAGTCTCCTAACTAGAAATTTATATAGTGATATTGCTTCTTTGACAAGTAAACACTTCTTTTGGTCTTTCCTACCCTGACCCCTACATAAACTCTCATAAAGCAAATTCTAATCAGATAGAAAAGAGGGAGCAATATGTTTACAGTATTACGGTTGTGATTCAAAACCCTGAAAATGTGAATTAAAAGTGATTTTTTAACTTTTGCGCAGTTTACCTGTTAGCAGCGTGATTGGTCATTGCAGAGCTGGCTACTTATTGTTGTAGGATGCATAGTGACTATGTTGGCTCAAGTAGCCTTGTCCATGATACTCTCTGCTGTATATTACTCAGTGCAATAAGAGGTCCGGCAATGTGCAGTACAATCAAAATCCCGATTCATCGGTCATAGCCTTCTGTGATAAGTAAAGACTTGAATCTTGTTTAATTTGTGAAACTGGATTATATCGAGTGTGGCTTCCATGTTTTTGTGTTCTGTACTGGCTGAGGGCTGATATGATACTGAAGCTGACTTTCTGGATCAGGCCCCTCCTCTTGCTGCCGAAGCCTGGGGTGGCTCACATCTGTAATACATCAAGGAGATGTAGCCCCAGTATGTAATGCTCTATTATAATCTGAGCCATTTCAGATTAAAGGTGAAGGTGCCTGCAATCTGGGCTCTTGGCAAGATGCCACTGTTGCTTTTAGCTGGTGGAACAACTTGGCTACCCCTGCCTTATAAGCATATATATTTCAAGTGTTTTTTTTGTTGTTTTAAAATTTTCCATAGTAGTAATGATGGATCAGTTGCAGGCTTCCTCATCTCACAACTTTGCTAAACTTGCTAGTAAGGTGTTTGTCCTCCATGAAGCCTTTGGGAGTTAAATATCAGAGCTTGGAGCATGTACCTTGGGTTTTTCCTCTTTTAAGCATGCTTACTGATATGCTTAGGCCTTTTGTTCTGCAAGGTGATATGCATAACAGCAGCCCTAAATTGTAATCTGACAGGGAGGATTTGTTCTAAAAGAATTATCAGATGCAGGGAGTCTTCAGTTGAAGGCCAGAATCCTGAACAGTTGGCAGTGAAGACGGCATCTGTGAGGTTTGTCTACATAGACGCGCTAGCTTGGCATATCTATGTCTGTAAAATGCGGAGGCTCAAACCATGATTTAAAGCACACAGCTGAAAAAGAGCAAAGTTTAGAATATTGACAAAGCATCGCACTTGGTGTCTGAGAGAAGTGTACGAAAGCAGTTGCAAATTCAAACTTTTTGTGGTACACATTTGTGTTTACTTTACTAGTAGTTGCTCATTCAAATTTAAAGCCCTAAAACTCTCCAAAAATACTTGATCTTAAAAACATCTTGTAAAGTAGATATGAAAGAAATAGATATGAGGCTGGTGTTGCCACAGCAGGGGAGTTAATGATGTCTGGATTGGCAGCGGAAATATTTCCATGTTCTTAATGTGTTTTAAGATTGAATTTAAATTTGAGTGTCCTGGTTCTTAATAATCTGATATAATACTACAGTCTCAACCTTCACTGCCGTTTAACGAAGGTTTTTTTTTCTTGCTAACGTGTGTGAATAACTTCTGTTAATGTGGAGGATTTTCTTTGCTGTGAATCGATATCTAACATTGCAGGTTTGGACTATTATCTGGTGGCTAGACAGCTGCCTTTTGGTTTGGTGTCGGTAGTGAGGTGTAGAGGACAAGACTGTAAAGCTTAGGCCTGGTCTACGCTACACAGGCCAACATAAGGCAGCTTACATCGACCAAATTATGCAGTGTACGCACTACAGCCTCATCCCGCCGATGTAAGTGCTCCACAGGGTGGATAAAAATCAATGTTTTTTTATCTGATTTTTTTGATGAAATGCTTTTTGAGGAAAAAACCGATCTAAAAATCATTTTAATTAAGATACATTATAGCTCAGATATCACATCATGGAATAGGGATTATAAATTCTAATTCTATAGTATGAGACAATATATTCATGTAATGTTTATGAAAAGCTTTGTAAATGAGTTCCAATTGTTCATGGATTAGGGACCCAATTTTAGGGGGTTCCACAGGCTTCTGTATACACTATTTCGGTTAATCTTTCTATCTACCCAATGGCACTCAGTGCTCAGTCTAGAAGATAGCATCAGAGATGCTTAGATTTGCAGTTCTCAAACTGTGGATTTGTGTCTCCAGAGGTAACATGCTTGTTAACAGCAAAAATGTTTTAAAATAAATATATAGAGGTGAGAAATAACAGACCTCAATTCTATTGTCCTTCTGTAAATTTGTGTACACAGAATCAGTCCCTTATCTCTCTCTAAAAGTGCAAAGTTTCAAAGAGTTCAATGAATAGAAGATTGTTGGGGGGCGGATCTGGACAAGGAGAAGAAGTCTGGAGATAAATGTGAGAAGTGAGGGACATATGCTTGTTTTATCAAAATATTATGTTTGCTGTTGAAGAAAAAAATCCAGAACATTTAACGTGTTTTAGTTAAATAAAACAATTTAAATGTCTGTCTGGTGGTGATCTCCTAGAAAATCAAGGAAATCCTTCAAATATTAATGATTAACTTGTTGAATTGGAGATAGTTTACCTCCTAATGACTTCATAAATATCTGCGTCATAAATGAAATAACCAAACAAGCATTCATTTTCTGATATAGCTGTAAAACTAATCTGAAAAGTTTTCAAAATAAATCAGTTAAAAAATGTATAGTGTGTACCTTCTAAAAATGAAACTATTTGAGTTGTGAAGAATATGTGTTAAGGTTATAACAACCAACAAGAATGCACTTTTATGTAGAAAACCATGATTAAATAGTCTTCCTGACTAGTGATGTGATTTAAATCAAGTCCACCTTGGTACTCCACTACACTGACATAACTCCACTTCCACGAGAAGCTTAGGGCTTATGTCAGTGTAGTTAGGGCGACACAGGCCTTGTCTACACTGCAGAGGAAATTCCATTTAACCTGCACAATTTGAGTTACACAAATAGCAAAACTCAAAATGATGTAGCTTAGATCTACTTAGTGTGGGGTCCACACTACACGATGTTGACGGTCAGCGCTCTCCCATTGACTCCCCCTACTCTCCTCGATCTGGTGGAGTACAGGAGTTGATGGGAGAGCGAACTGCGGTCGATTTAGCGGGTCTTTGCTAGATTGATTAGCACTCGTAGATTCCCCGGTAAGTGTAGACGAGCCCAGGGGTCTGTAGAAAATGCTTTACTTGCATCAGCTGTTGGCTGTCTTGTCAATTTCACAGCAGGAGCTGTGGGCAGCTAGAGCTCAGCTGCCCCCACTTCACTTGGAGAGCTGAACGGCTCCTGGTGGGAAGTTGTGGTGAGAAGCCTGGATGACTTCTGGCTCCCCTCAGGGAATGTTGTCTGTCTTGTCAATTTCATGGCTCTCTGCTGGAGCTGTAAAATTAACAAGGCTACCTGGCTCCTGGTGGGGGAAGAGGGGTGCCAAGAAGCTGGGGCGGCTGGACTCTGCTCCCCAGAGGCGATAAGCCCTGGGTGGCTTCCTCCTGGTGGGGAATAAGGAGGCAAGAAGCCCCGGGCAGCTTCCCCACCGCTCCTGGCAAGGAACTGGGAGGCGAGAAGCCCTGAGACTGGACTCTCAGCTCCCCACGCTGCTCCTCTTAGATTGGTGGGAGCACTTCTTGTGAAGACGTGCACCACTGACCCAAGGAGGGTAGAGTGGATATGCACCACCTCAGTAATTGCCGAGGTGGCTGTAAGTCGACCTAATATAGATTGACTTTAAGTTTCTAGTGTAGACATACCCATAGTTTCTAACCTGGAGCTGTTTCTCTGATTCATGAGGAGTGGTGCTGTGGAGTTGTCATGTCAATATGACTTCAGTCTAGTCAGTCACTGCAACTGAAAGCTTGTTGTGTGTGGTTTTTTTTTCTTCCACTGATAACTGAATATTCAGAATTTGTATGCAGTTCATGGAAAAAATTCAGTTCACTATGAGAGAAGTGTGAATACGTTAGCACCAAAAATCAGTAGAAATTTCTATAGCTTGGAGAGAAATTGTTTCCTTCAGGTACATGCAATTTCCATTCTATGGAGGTCTGACACACACCTCCTTTATGTAATCTAAAGTGTTAGTCTTGCAGATTTTGGAAATATTTCTTTCAAACCCTGTACACGGACTTCAAAGTTTGCAACAGAGCACACTCTCCTGTTGGGTAAGGCTCGCAGTTGAACAGGGCTCTAGCTAAGGCATCCTATTGTCCCCTGCTCAGCAGCAGGGCTTTGGCAACTCCAGCTAGCAGTTTACATCTGAACCTCACTTTGAACCTTTCTGACATGGTGGTGACATGACCTTTATTTAGATAAACAAATTGGGTGTTAGTGAATAACATACAAACATTGGTGCAAGAAATGCAACTGTTACAGAGGCAGTTAAAAATTGATAGCTAACTTCCACATCTCTTGTGGGTGGAGGTCATGATTTTTTAAAAAATCATCCTCCTTAAAACTGATGTCCACTCATTTTTTGTAGTTGAAAATTAAAAGCTGTGATTTAAATGTAGGATTGAAAGTAATGAATCCAGCAGTTCCAGATGAGCTGAACCTTCTGCTATAAGCAAAGCACTAAATGAGGTTTTGTCAGCTGAAAGTTTTTGCTGGTATAACGTACAGACTACTGACTATTGAATGGGCAGCTTTGGATTGAATAGGAAGGACAAAATAATTTGATTTTTAATTTGACATATTATGTATAAATAACTGGATGTTCAGGAAAACCTTGAAATATCTTGGCTTGCCACTTTCTCCTCAGGTTTTTGCTCTCCAGGGGTACTGGAGATATTGGGGGCACTCAGTGACAACTTGTGCTCAAGCTGGTGGACCAGAGTGTCGGTAGAGGTAGTCATTGCCTCCTTAAAGGAAAGCACATTGCTGTGCTCCTTTAAGTAAACCAGTGTATGCCACAGCACAGGAAACCGTTGCTTGATGCTCGTGATCTGGCCATTTACCGCTGTCTCTGTTTTTTGGTTAAGATGATGGGAAAAGGTTGTGGTGAGGCAGTTTTCACAGTATCCTGGTTGTTTCAGATTTCATTGATCTTTGTCAATATGGCTACAAATCAGGTATGGAACAGAAGTCACTTTTGTTTGCATTGATGGATTACCTTTTCCTGGTAATAGACAAAGATCAATATCCTTGCTGATATTGGGTCTAAAGATACCATTTATCATGAGATGACTGACTTGTGATCCAGATTTGCAGACTTAGCAGAGGTTAGAAAAGCCCATAGTGTTTGAAAAGGGTAGAAAATTGTGAGATCATTGAATTGTTGCTAAGGAAGGCAGTTTTAATTTTTTTAACTTGCATGGCTTGCTGGTTAGGGGCTAGTAGGAAGGAGCAGTTGAAGTTATAATAGATTCTGATTATGCACACTTTGATCTATATTAAGGGTGCCTACAATTTCGGTGCCTGCAATATCCCCTTTCTACTGTGCACATATCCAAAGATAAATTAATAATGTATTTCAGGGGAGGGGATTGAAGATACATTTTGACTTTGCTATTGTACCTTGTCTGGGAATGTGGTGCGAGTTTCCCAGTGTACAGAGGAGTGGAGTTAAAAAATGAGACAATAAAGAAGCACATACAACTTGAAAGCTCACTTGTAAAGGCTTTCTCCTTGCAGGTAAAGAGTGACTAAGAGTGCAGTTAACTCTTCCCTAAAGTATTTACAGGAGTTTGATAATGACATCACCTCAAGAAAAAGGGAGAATGTCAGGAGAAGTCACTGGGTCTGCTTGTTCAGCACAGCCACTTGGAAAAGGCTTTCTTTCGTATGCTGCCTAATTATATTATAAAATAAAAGGCTGAATCCATTAAATAGCCAAGCCTTTGTGAAGCTCCTGAATTCCTTTAATTTAGCGGCTACACAGAAGCTGAATTCAGAGCATTCATAGGCCTGTACTATCTCCCTGACTAGTTGCCAGGTCTATTCATGTTGTTCTGAGTGCAGGAAGTTCTCACATTCATTCAGGAATGGGGGGGGAAATGGAGGTTTTTTTTTTTTTTTTTTTTTTAAAGCAAGGGAAATGGTTATAAGGAAAATTCTTTAGTGATTCCATGGGACCAATTTACCAACTGTTAATCTGTGAGTAAATAATGGGAACAGTTTATACATTTGGCAGCTTTTGAGAATGACCTAGGAATCATGAAAGTTCAGTCCACAGCCCCAAGACAGCTAAACACTTTGATTCCTTAGGATTTGTCTTGACTAAGGTAGGAAGGTGGGGTGTTTAAAAAAAAAAAAAAAAAGAATGCATTAGCTAATATATTCTAAAATCTAGTGTAGACAAGGAAAGATGTAAATCGACGTGCTAGCTGGCTAAAGTTCAGCTCAGTCAGCTAATATGTGCCAAAGTACAACTTGCTGCGTCTACACAGGACTTTTAGAAGGAGCCATCTAGAATCTGAACATTTTCTTATACTAGCCAGCACAAATCCCATGGTAATTCTTTTCATTTCCCCAAGAAGGAGTTAGCAGAAAATTAGTGCGGCATCTCCAGGGAGGGATATATGCTACAGTAGCCAGTTCGGGCTTTTTGAGGGCAGCTAGGGAATATCTGTGGGGAAGAGGAGCAGAAAAGAGAAACAAAACAGAGAAGGAAATGAATAAAAGAACTAGATATTTAAACACATCATAAACCTAAAAGCTTGTTTCACTTCTCTGGAATCATCCCACACTTCTAATCTAAGGCGTATATAATTTTTACAACTAGACACCATGATGGTAGGCACAATTTACACCTAGAATACATAATGGATGGGAAGATGGCTGTAGAATGTCTTTTTGATAATGGGAGCATGGTAAATATGCAGATCATGGAGTATTTAACTGGTTAAGTATGGCAGATGGTTCCTTAAAGCGGCAGTAGCATGTAACAGTACCCCCTTTACCTTCCGAAGCAGGATGGTGTCTTCAATCCTGCAAATTTGGTGGTCTGTGGATAAACCTTTCATGATGATAGATTCTCTCCACTATCAGTCTCCATTGCATAATCGAGTTCGGGGTGGGGGCGGGAGAAGGAGCTGCTGTGGGCTTATGAAGAAGGTGCTATATTGTGTTGTAGGTTTCTGCTCTTTTCATTGGTACTGGTAATGGACAATATTGAATGTGTTCATTGTTATAAGCATGAAGTGTGAATATGCATTTAAAGTGATGAAAATTGTAGAGTGGATGGGAAAAGTTGTGTGTGTTTTAACATGTTCTGGCCAGTCAAAGTGAACTATGGGTGAAGCCTAAGACTTCACCTTCCCATTTTGTGTTAAAATACAGCTTGCCCTGTCTCATGGGGGTATTAAAATGTGGTCTCTCTGTCTCTCTCTCTCTCTCTCTCTCTGTATAATTTAAAAATCTTAATTGACACCCCTTACACAGGTGTGATTACTGCCCTTAAGGTATTTCATTTTGATTTTTTTGGCATAAACAGGCAGGATATACTGACTTAAATGAAGCTTAATATAAACCTACAAGCTTATCTTCTCTCTCCTCTCCTCTGAGTATTCTGTTACCTTCTACATACAGGCTTTCTAAGGCTATGTCTACACCAGTGTTTCTCAAACTTGGGATGCCGCTTGTGTAGGGAAAGCCCCTGGCGGGCCAGGCCAGTTTGTTTATCTGCCTCGTCTGCAGGTCCGGCCGATCACGGCTCCCACTGGCTGTGGTTCGCCACTGCAGGTCAATGGGGGCTGCTGGAAGCAGTGGCCAGTAAGTCCCTTGGCTAGCGCCGCTTCCAGCAGTGATCCGCGGTCAGTGGGAGCCGTGATCGGCCGGACCTGCGGACGGGGCAGGTAAACAAAATGGCCTGGCCCGCCAGGGGCTTTCCCTACACAAGCAGCGACCCCTGTTTGAGAAACACTGGTCTACACTGCACACCTTCCAACAGCATGGCCGGGCCACTGTAGCTCTGCTGTTGTAAGGTTAGCAGTGTAGCTGCTGTTAGTCAGCAGGAGACCCTCTCCTGGTGACAAAGTGCTGTTCACACCAGCGCTTTTTGTCAAAACTTTTGTTGTTCAGGGGTGTGTTTTAACAACAAAAGTGCAGAGTAGACAAAGCCAAAGGAAAGAGGTTCCACTCAGTTTGATACAGTTCTGTTTGTCCACTTTAACTGCTTCCTCTCTTTAAACATTAGCTCATTTCTGATACTGAGATTTTTAACTTCACTCCTCCACTGTCCATCAAATACAGAAGTGGTAGTCCTGCTATTACAGTAGTTGGTGAGTAGTAGAGGAGTTAAGTTAAAATTCCAGTCTTGGAAATAAGTTAGTTTAAAGCTCCATTGAGTCTGGAAAACCCTTTGTATCTTCTAGAGAGGATTTTGTATAGATTGTCATGGATGGAATGCTCTTTAATGTGCCAGAGGAGTTCCCAGAATTGTGGTCTGCTAAGAACATTACTTATGTACTGATTATGGGACACATTAACATGCATATAACTATGTGAAAGTAATGCCAAATGTCTGGCTTGCACCCACAAAAAATAAGGAAATGAGTATAAAATTACTGTCATTGGATTGCCTCTTCACACTTGCAAAACTGTTTTTGATTTGGAGCTGTGAGCAGTGCTTTCTGTTTTATATTAAAGAAGATCAGAAGTTCTGAGCTAGGGCAGCTTTTTCTTTAAAATAAGACTAATTTACTGTTTTGTAGTCTCTAGTAGTACTAACTTATTTGCTTTATACATAGGAAAGCAAAAGTTGTGTATTGTTTTTTAAAAGCAGTTTGCAGTGTTTAAAAAAGCTAATAGCCCTACTTTGAGAAATCATTTGCATAGTAAGGCTAAAAAAGTAGCTAGAGAGACTCTTAGTAAAGGATAAGTTGAAGATCTCTTTTGGGAAGGTTTTCAATAAAAACAAAAGCCAACAGCATCAGCTGTTCCACACAACCCTATTGGAGTATTTAGGGAAGAGGGGGAATTTGTAGATTTAGGGAGAGATGACAAGCTAAATAAAATGCTGTTGCCAGGCAGCCCAAGAAATGAGACTTGGCATCACTTGAGAAAGAATAGATTGGGGGCTGGTGTTAGAGCAGGGTGAAGGGAATACAGAAAAGGGAGAACTTGAACAGTATTCTTAATGCATTTGCTCCTGCCTCCAAAATACAAAACAGAGGAAAATGATTGTAGATTAATATTGATGGCAAAATAGCCAGTCATCCAGGAGGCCTGACCAATGAGTGATGAAAATGTAGCAGTGGATCACACTTGAAAATATAGTTCTATTCCTTTAGTTTTTAAAATTATCTTAATGCTGTAACTCAAATAGCAGTCAGGAGGATAGTGTGCACCCACTTTTGGGTGGTGGTGGATTGTCAAATCACGTGAAATCTTCTTTCCATCAGACATCATCTTTGGATATAAAGGTGCTTTAGAGACTCTTCCTTCACGATTGCAATGTGAAGCTTTTTTAAAAATTTATTTTAGTATCCTGTCCTGCAATACAAATGAGTCTAGCCTTTAACACGGGGCCCTACAATATGCCTGTTTCTTAGGTGTGATACTTGTAGAGGTGATGGAATATTGTCTCAGTATGATCCTTTTGTTTCCTTCGTCTTTGTAATATAGGATGGAAGTTTTAGTATACCTTCCTAATTAGATACCTGCTGAATGCCTGAAGGAGTTGCTCTGTGTATCAGATTATATATTTCCTCAGTTATAAATGAAAGCCACCCCCTGCTATTAGTGCAGAGCTTGCTACAATGTAATGTGCGTAACTCCATTAGATTAAATTTGATAGTATGGATTTTTATTTGTAAACTGCTTATAACTAATAGCGTGCTTTACCATAGTTGCTCTAAAACATATTGTAATAACATATGGATGCAAGATTGTTTTGTAAACACTTCTGGTAATGTACACACTTCAGAAGATGGAATTAGACTGGAATTCCCCTCGGGTTCTGGATAACTCTCTCTCATTCCCATAATAAGAAAAGGCTAATGACTGCTCCTGCAACTTTCCATTACCTTGCTGATATTGTTAAAAGATAGCCTGGTTAGACTTGAACAGTGAGTCAGAAGATGGCGTTTCTATTTCTAACTGCCACTGACTTTGTGGCTGTAAGCAAATTTCTTAATTTCTTTGCCTCAGTTTCCCCATCTGTTACGATTATTTCAACTTTGAACTTTTTTTCTTGAAAAGTGCTTTGATATCCTCAGTTTAAACTTGAAGATCTTGAAAGTACAGTCTTGTCATTATTATAGTAAATAAATGCATGCAGTATTTTTGTTGTATAAAGGGCTTGTCAAAACAATTTTTGCATTGATTTAACTAGATCAGTACAAAATTTTGTACTGAAGTTGGTGTTTTTACCAGTATAACTATATCTACAAAAGGGGGTTTTCACTGACTTGACTAAACTTTCACTGATCTCATTAAATCAGTGCAAAAACCCACATGTAGTCAAGCCCTAATGCTTGAGCTATGTTTGTTTTGTGGGTGCTCTCCAGTGTACAAAATCTTTAAGCTTTGCTTATTTAACTATTCTTGTGAAGTTTGAAACTACTGTGAAGGGCATTATGGCAGATGGTTTTCATGGCAAAATTTTAGATATGGCTCCCTTCCCTCATTCCACCCCCCACTACTGAGGATTGTGAGCAATGCTGTTCTTGTGACCTTCTAGTTTTCTTCCAGGAATAAGCATTTTATAACTTCAGAATCAGGATTCTAATGATCAGGAAAAGTGCTTTTCTCTCTAGCTCCCCATCTCTCTCTACATTTTAATTATTAATGTAGGAGACCCAAACAGTGCTAAACTCTTAGTAGTGTTTTTCCCAAGGTGCTCATTGTCTATTTGTAACAGTCCAGAAGACTAATGAAAACGGAGGTGATAGAAATGTTTCCTTTGTATGCCCATGTCCGTGAAAAAAGGAAATGTAACACTACCAGTGTGAGAGAACAGCTGCAACTGCAAATAGGGCGGGTGTAGGGAGGGACTAGCCGGTTGTTTGATAACAGCATAGCAGACTGTAGGCTTGGTTTGCATGGTCTGTGAAGACCGCTTACAAGCTCTGGATTTTGGTGGTTGCAGTAAGATTCCTCTGTGTGCCCAAATGCAAGTTTCTCGCTTAGTTGTCACATGTTTGCCTATACCCAGTTTGGGAGTGTAGGGGTGATGGTAAGGGTGCCATATGGAAATCAGGCCATTCAGAGTTAAATTTCTGAAGGCTCCTCAAAGGGCAGCAAACACTTAAGCTTCATAGATGTTCACTGACTGCTCAGAGAGTTTACGACTTGTGTTACTCTGTTGCCCAGTCTCCTTTTTACACTTGGTTTATATCTACACTGCCCATGTTAGTATGGCCATAGCAGCGCTGTGACGTGGGCAGTGTAGTGACACTTTATCACCGGGGGAGAGCTCTGCCCACGATGTTAAAAATAACAACAACAAAAAACAAACCCCACCCCAAATGAAGGGTGGTAGCATTAACGTTGGGGGCATGGCTCTCGGCAGTAAAGCGCTATCTATATTGGCACTTTTCAGAACTAAAACTTCAGTGTTCAGAAGTGGCAGTGTAGAGACAGCCTTGATCTCCCCCAGCTGCCTTTGGTGTTTCTTTCATGCATAGTGCTTGTAGACATTGTGCATCACTAGTTTTGTGGCCCTACAGGGTCTTGAAAGATTTTCCCAGGATCTGCTGTGCTGCACATACTATATTTAGCAGATTCTGGTGCTTGATGTTTCCTCCCGTGTGTGTGTTCAACCTACATGTCATCCTAATGAGATGTGTGACACTGAAATCTGCTGGGACTCCCTCTCCAACAGCAGCTTCCAATTTCCATAGTACTTGTAGCATCACTCACCTGTGCTCTGGGAATTCCTCTGCCACCTGGAGAGGAGTGTAAGCAGCCAAGTGATCTTACCTACGTTTTACTGAGTATGTAGAGCATGATTTTCTGACGTAAATATTGTCACAAATCATGACCATCCCAGACCCCTCTGTGTCTGAATTTCATAGAGCACCAAGAGCTGGAGAAGCTAACTTTGAAGATTAAATTTAATCTGAAACTTCAGTGGTGACAGTTCCTCTCAAATTAATTTTAATAAAGCCAACAGGGGATGAAGGTTTTGTGCACGGAATCAGCTAGTGGTAGGATACAAGAGATACTAATGACCACTGCTTCTGAGTTTCACTTTAGTTGGGAATTATACTATATTCCAGTGAGAGGATTATTTTTATCTTCGGTAGAGGCCGTATCTAGGCATGTAAACATTTTTTAAATGTCAGTTTTCTTAGTAGAAAAAATTCCCCAATCTGAATTTGTGTTCTAATTTTTAGTAGAAGTTCAATATCTACTTTAGCATCCTAGACTATAAAATGGAAAGAAAATGAACTACCAACTTGTAAATAAAAATTCTGACTGTACATTTTAAGTAAAAAACGGACCTAAAAAAATTTAATCCCCCCCGAATTTACAGCTATTTTAAGACAAATAACAATACTCATGTATATACTTACAACAGTATATATGCATTTAGATTTAAAGGAAAGTGTTTTTCCATCTTTCCATAAATTCAAACTCTGTGGCAACCTACTAGTGAGACTGCTGAAACAGTGCTCTTTACTCTACTGTAATAACCTGCATTAAAGTTTGACACTTGCTGGGATTTCCTTGACACCCCCACCTCCATCCCCCAACCAAACAGGCTGTATAGAGAAGATGATTGATCCTAACTGAGCAGACAGCTTCACTAATGTCAACTGGGGACAGACAAGGGGAGGATATAATATCCTTCTAAACCAAATATAGCATCTCTTCCTCCCCCCCCAACCACTTCTTATATCAATATTGTCATTTCAGCAACATAGTTACTATGTTACCAGCAGGAAGCACAGAAAGGCCCATTTTAATTAAAAACAAAACCAGAAGATTGTCTTATTTTCAAATACAACTTCTATTTTATATGGTAAGAAATACATCACAACCATTTGAACTTACTCTCTCTTTTTTTTTTTCTCAGCACAATATTCAGAATCTCTTAACCTCTGCTGCTGGTGGGTCTGGAGAGTCTGCCAATATTGTTTGTTTGCTTAATGTCCAGGAAACCCGTCTCCTGATACCAAGGGCTTCATAATGTTGGCCCAAGCTGTATAAGAATGAATGTGGGATTTCTCTTTGAAAAGATATGGCCTTAAATTCTAATAGACCATATGTCATTGTTTTCTATGTTTAATGTATGTTCCTGCTGGGAACACCTAAGGCGGGTAAAGGATTTTGTTCTTTCTGGTTTAGTTAATTCATTTAGGTGTAGGTGTCTGCTAAAAACAAAGCAAGGGTACCAGTCTGGGGCTGCTTACTTCACTGTGCAATGATCTCTATCCACCCAAACATGTGGTCTGACTGAAGAAAATTAGTCTTCTGGTATCTTCCATCTATTCAGGTAATAGAAATAATAGTTAATAGAGGGTGAGGTAAAGTCTTATGTAACCTACCTGGCTATATTTCCATGTATGGGAATGTGTTAAAATGTGTCATATTGGTGATTCTTGGGGTGTTGTAACAGGGTTTTGTGATCGGTTGGTGCTGTTAGCTCTTCTGTAGATATAAACTATATTTCCCCCCCCCTGGTTCTTCTTTGTGGGCCGGTGGTATGTATCCTTGCAACAGGGCTGGCTCCAGGCTTTTTGCTGCCTCAAGCGGTGGAGAAAAAAAAATTATAAAAAAAGCCGCGATCGGCGGCACTTCGGCAGCAGGTCCTTCACTCTGAGAGGGACCGAGAGACCTGCCGCCAAAGAGCCAGACGTGCTGCCCCTTCCCCTTGGCTGCCCCAAGCACCTGCTTGCTGCGCTGGTGCCTGGAGCCGGCCCTGCCTTGCAAGAGGCTGGCAGCAGCACCAGTTGCATTTGGAACCAGAACTTTGGGCCGAGGAATCTTATTTCTTCTCTCCCAGCTTTCAGTTGCAGTGGTAGTCTTGCTTCACAATCTTCAAAGAGAAGCTAGTTATGGAGTTGAGGAAATGCCAAAAGGGGCAAGAATTGTTCCTCATGTCAAGATTGCTGCAGCCACTCCTGGGTATTTATATTTGCTTATAACTAGCCACCGGGGCATGCATATTTCTTCCTTGCAGAGGTTAGCACTTAAGTCCTGAAGACTGAAGGCCAATAATGCACAGTATTAAACAACTGTAAAGTAAATGTAAAGTACTAAACATGTATAAAGTGTATAAGGATGGAAATGTTAAGTCAGTAGGTATTCCTGTTGATGTAGATTGTAAGACATCTGGGGCAGGAACCACATCTTCATTCTTTCTATATAGTACCTAGCGTACAGGACTCCGAAGGAATAAATAAAACTAGATTAAGAGCATCAGGACTAGTATTTCCTTACTGAGTGCTTAACCATTCAAAAGTTCATGTTGCCTACACCACTTCTGACGGTGTCGTCTTGTGCATATGCATTTCTCCTTATAATTATAAGGTCACACATAATACCTGCAGAGCTCCTGCTACCTTTAGCATAGTGCATAGTGATTGAAGTGGTGTGACATTTATTTTGAAATACCTTCTGAAAACAAGTGAAGGAAGCTGCACACATTAAAAATATCTGTGCTAAAAGGAACTCTGGCAATTACAATAATTTCTACTTTAAATTTCTTTTAAATAAAAAAAGTACATTTTAAATAACTCATCTTTCATACAGTGCACCCCTTCTTTCACTGTGCAAATTTTGCTCTACTGCATAAGTATGGTTTTTGTTTTCAAGGTTTATTTTTTAGCCATTTGAGTTGTCCAAAATGTGTCCTTGGGGGCTTTCTCTTTGTATATACTGTAACGAATAATCTTCGTAATATTTCCTAGTGTGCTTTAACATAGTACTGTTTCAAACAGCACTATGTTCAAGTGCACTATGGAACCTTTAGTGCGCATCAGCAGAATCTGCATGGACCAATTAATGCACGACATGTTGGTGTGCTTTAGAAATCGCACCTCTGTAGTCTGCATTTCTGTTCCGTGTAGACAAGCCCTTAGATACAAGGAACATTTCCAATGTTTTACTGGCATTTATTGGATAAACTCAAACTTTTTTTTTATTGGGGTCGTTTTATTGGTATTTGTCAATTGAAACCTATAGTCAGAAGCCCTATATATGTGTACATTTACACTGGGGAACTGCTCTGCATTTAGACTAAGTGCAAACAGAACTTTGCCATGTTAGGCAAGGATCCTCAATCCTGCTTAATTTACTGCTCGCCCTTCTTTTTTGTGTTGGCTGCATGCTGAATAAGATGGGCTCATGTGATCATGCAATTAAAAACTATTGTATGGGTCACAAGGAGGCATTGTTAAGATTGCATAAGCAATCCTAACAACTTCTGCATGAGGTTTTTTTTCTAATAGAGAAATGGAAATTGTAAAATACACCCCCCTTTACATGTGTCTCTTATGCATTTAGATGTATATAAAAATCTCTATCTGAAACTAGTAAAAGGAAATTTGGGTAAAGGAAGGCTTTGTTTCCCATTCTCCCTCCGTGAGGCTGTTTTTAGTTTTTTTTTTTTAAACCATCTCTCTATGGGATTCGGAGGTTGTGAGTAAGAATTTGGTACAAGAAGACATTTGTGTGTGATTCACATGATATTACTTAGTAATATCCAGCAGGGTTTTGTTAATGTGCCAGGCCATGTGAGATAAATTAAATTTAAAGAATAAAAGAAAATGACACACAAAAATCTTGTTACAACAGGTAATGTACAGTGGTGAGATCTTTCCATTTAAGCAGTACTGTGGTAGTCAGGCTTCTCTTCTCTACTTCTGAAGAAGACAGAGGGTAACACTTGTCTCCTACATTAATGTATTTGTAATTTCTGCACTCTAGAAGAATACAGCTCAGACAGACCATCTTATCTCTTACGTGACATGATCAACAAGTGGTGGCAGTTCCTTAGTTGTATCAAAACATGCATATTTCCATTTTGAAGATAATATAGATGACTACAGTTCTTTCATTAGGTATTTTGGGCAGCAGTATAGAGTGGGCTAAGGTGACAAGAATATTTCCTGTAGGGTCTCACTTAAGTGTTCTTTCCTAAACCACATACTTTCTTGGCTTGAGCCCCTGTCCATAGAAGCTTACACGCTATACTCTGGAAAATAAGAGCCTGGCATACATAGTTGGTGCTTCTTAGCTCTATAAGTAACAGATGTGGTTTAGTAGTGAGAAGGGGAAAAAAAAACTTAGAGGACTACACCTGTGAACAAATCTAAAATGAAAAAAGTTGGGGATGACTAAAAATAGAAACTGGGCACCTTATCCCTCAAACAATAAAGTTGGATCCATTAAATCACTTATTTAATGTCCACAGCTTAAATATTACAAAGGTTGCTTCCAGGCAGCGGTGGCTCCAGGCACTAGCGCTCCAAGCGCATGCCTGAGGCGGCAAGTCCCGGGGGGGTGCCCTGCCGGTCCCTGTGAGGGCTGTAGTCAGGCAGCCTTTGGTGGCTTGCTTGCGGGAGGTCCCTGGTCCCATGGATTCGGTGGCAATTGGGCAGCGGGTACGCCGAATCCGCGGGACCAGCGGACCTCCTGCAGGCAAGCCGCCAAATCCGCGGGACTGGGGATCTCCCACAGGTGAGCTGCTGAAGGCTGCCTGACTGCCATGCTTGGGGGAGCAAAAAAGCTAGAGCTGCCCCATCTTCCAGGACGAAAGGAAAGACTTAGTTCATCACCTGTACCAACACCACTATCTTATGGGGATCTATTGGATGGAAGTTGTGGTAATCATGTAAGACAGATAATCAGGGCTCGCTAGGGCACAGACGGTATCCAGGGTTCACCAGCAGTAACTCAGAAACAGTGGAAAATGTAGGATGTGACAGAGGGTGGGAGGGAAGCTGACAAGTAGGAGCTCTTTGCTTGCATGTGGTATCAGGGTGGATTTGATTTAAATCACTAGTCAGGAACGCTTGATTTAATCAGGGCTTTCTACATAAAAGTGCATTCTTGTTGGTTGTAATAACCTTAATACATACATATTCTTCACAACTCAGATGTAGGCTTCATTTTTAGATGGTACGCACTATACATTTTTAAACAGTGATTTATTTAGAAAACTTTTCAGATTAGTTTTACAGCTCTATGAGAAAATGAATGATTGGTTATTTCATTTACCAAAGATAATTGAAGCAGATATTTATGAAGTCATTGGGAGGTAAACTATCTCCAACTCAACAGGTTAATCATTAATATTTGGAGGATTTTCTTGCCATGCTGTATTAGGAGAACATCAGCAGACAGATATTTAAATTGTTTTATTTAACTAAAACAACAATGTTATGTCTAGATTTTTTTTCTTCAACAGCAAACACATAATATTTTAACAAAACAAGCATATGTTCCTCGCTTCTCACATTTATCTCCAGACTTCTTCTCCTTATCCAGATCTAGTCCGCCCCCAATATTCTTCTCTTCACTGAACTTTTTGAAACTTTGCACTTTTTTAGAGAGAGGTAAGGGATTGACTCGGTGTACGCAAATTTGCAGAGAGACAATAGAGTTGAGGTCTGTTTTTTTTCTCTCTCAATATTTTTGCTGTTAACAACCGTGTTACCTCTGGGGAGACACCTCCACAGTTTGAGAACTGCAAAACTAAGCATCTCTGATGGTGTCTTCTAGACTGAGCACCGAGTCCCATTGGGTTGATAAAAAGATTAACCTAAATAGTCTACAGAAGCCTGTGGAACCCCCTAAAATTGGGTCCCTAATCCATGAACAATTGGAACTCATTTACAAAGCTTTTCATGAATATATTACATGAATATATTGTCTCATACTATAGAATTAGAATTTATAAACCCTATTCCATGATGTGATATCTGAGCTATAATGTATCTTAATTAAAACCATCTTTATATAGGTTTATCTTTAGATAAGTTTTTTCCTCAAACATTTTATAAAAAAAAAAAAAAAATCTGATTTGGATTTAAAAAAAATCATTAATTTTTATCCACCCTGCGTGGTATGGCAGATGGCTTCTCCACTATGCAAGTGGCTGTAACCTTCAGAGTTTCTGAAGAGTGCATTATTATTTTCAATCTATATGACAGCTGCTTTGGGAGGGATGATGTACCAGTCTCTTCTGCTTTTTATCACGGAAATTTCTCCCCCTGGGAATGGCACATGGTGGCTGCTCTCAAAAGATCTGGCCAATCTACCATTTAGTACATAATTGGCCAGGTATAGTTCAGCTCTCTGGTCTTCTGATAGAGGTGAAGGCCACTTTGCTGCTGAATACCTTAAAGGCCCTAGAAAGCTCCATGTTTGAGTAGGGCTATAGTATTGGTGAAACATGCATATTCCAGTATCTAGCAACTAGAATACTTTCTGTTTGTTCACTAAGATAAGCTGATAGTTATGTCAACTTCACACAGGTCTTTGATCTAGGATTGGGTAATAGTATCCTTCTCCAGTTTATCTATTGACACTGTCTGGGTTTCAGCCCTCTAACTCCTTTGGAACTTAAATCTGTAAGCAAAGTAAACCATAACATACAGATACTCTTGTACTTTTTGCATGTTGGCTAATTACAAATAGAAGCTTGTTGCTAAACGAGACAGTATATTTATGTAATTTCTTAAGCAGTTGTTTTGTTTATGTGCAAATGAGAAGCACCCACTGAGAATTCACTTGTGGAATGGAAAGCGTGGCTCTTAAATTGTGAACACTTAATCAGATTAAAAATAGACTTACACCAGTCTGAATTTGACAGGTATATCCTGTTTTCAGAATGCATTCTGGGTGTGTTTTGAATGAGAGGAATGAAGTTGATTGTAAGACCTCTAGAGGGAAGAATCTTAGCTTCTGATCTGTTTTGTAAACAGGAGGAGTTGTGTGTGTGTGAGACCCATAACTAAAATGGAAATTTACAGTATAATTCTATCAGGATGCTTCTCTGTGCAGAGCACGCAGAGCACTCAGGGCAGTGTGCAAGTTAAATGCATTCTCTTATTGCTGATCATTAAGCATTGTAATACTGGACAAATTGGTCTGGGTGTAAATATTCACGAAGATTCTGGGCACAATAGAGAACTATGGTACTGTAGACTCTAGATATAATCCCTGTATCCATGCAATGGGTTTATTTTAATTTGGGTTTTGGAAGTGGATTTTAATTAAGAGCTCTAGCTAGATAGCAATTGCTAAATATGAGATACTTTCTGCTTTGATATGCTGAGTTCTAAAATCCAGCTTAAACTATAATAGGAATGTATGTTCAAATTCCAGTGTGAATCTGAATCTTGGAAGTCAAACCTTGCATCTAAGAAATTAACTTTTGAATGATTTCTGATGCACTTTAGAAACAAACTTTTTTTTTTTTTAGTGGAAAGCAAGTAAGCATCAGATGTGGTTGTAAAATGTTTCTGCTCAACTTCCAGCTACTGTAGCAGATTAATACATCCTTTTAATACTGATATAGTCAGTTTCCCCCTGTTAAGCTTTTTGTTGGCTTTGATTACTTCCTGCAATTCGAGTGACTAATTCCACATTTTATTTAACCCATGGTGTAGTGTGTGGGTTTTATGCAGTATTCTTAAGATAATAGTTCCTGAGAAAAAGCTGGAGGAAGGATAGACCAATTTTCAAAATGGTGTCTTAACCAATAAACATTACCGAAGCAAAGCTCTTGCCCCCAGCCTCTTCTACATCAGTCACGTGTTTAACCTTTTTTTACGTACAGTTGATAGAGCGCTTGGCATGTAGCGAAGGTGTGGCATGACAACAGTAGGAAATGGAGGGTATAGGTCACTCCCTGACATTGGTGAAAAAATGCTGCTTATTTTGAAAAAGTAACTCTCTTTCGCAATTGTAATTGAGAAATTTGATTAATCTTTTCAAGTCTAAGTGCTGTCTTCTCAGCCAGGTGAAATCTTCTCACCATACTGCTTATGCACTGAAACAATCAGTTGTATAGAGGAAGAAAGGAGAACTTTATGTTCTGCTGCAAGGTGAATTGATTTAAATCTAAGCAATTTAAATCAGCAATCAGGAAACCTTGTTTTAAATCCTAAATTTTAATTGCACTTTGCATTTGTACTTTTTAGTTCTTTTCCTAAAGAAAGACTGAGCTGAATTTGTTGGTAACCATTAAAATGTTTGTTTGCAACTAAATATAGCATTAACACTAAATTTGGTGCTCTTTGATAACCAGGAGGATACACTCAACCTATACACATTTATTAAAACAATTATATAGCTTAATAATGTATTTTCAGAAAATGGTGAATGATGCATTTCTTATTTACTAGATTTATTTTTTTACTTTTGGCTTGCATCAAGCTCTATTTAAATGGAAATTCAACTTCAATTAACGCACAAAAACAGCATTTTAAACCTTTTTAAAATAAAACTTAAATATGCTGGATACATAAGAAAAAAGATTCAGTAAGTTTATCAAAACTTGTTTTGCATTTAAAATCAGTTTATTAAAGGAAGTATTATCTGTAATTAGTAAATTGAACTGATTTGTTTCTGGTCACCAGATCCTTCAAGATTTTAGAACTAGTAGATCTCATCCTATCTGAGCTGTTTTTCATGAACTTAACTTTGAATGAAACTAGTCATTGCAGTGAACTAGTTGAAGAAATTAATATGAAGAAAATATTCTCTCTGTACCTGCAAAAGAGGCTACTGCTATCAAAAGCCGGTTTGGCACATCAGCAAACTCTGGTTTCAGTTGCTTAGCCAGTGACTTCCACCAGTTTGGTGGTTTGACATTCTTTAAAACTTGGCAACAAATATATACTGCTTAATATTTTCTTTTAATTTAAATGATTTTAATAGATTACAGTAAATTTACGACTAAGCATACAGGTCCTAATTTCAAATTTTGAATAGGGTAATTTTAAAAAAAAAGCCTGCATTTAATTTAAATTTAAAATCCAAGTTTTGATTTTTTTAAGAAGAAAAATGGACTTTATCCACCCTGTTCTGCTAGCTGTTGAATTTTGGTTTTGTAACTTATTTCCAGTATTCCTGGAGCCTTGAATAGATGTCCCTTCAGTTTCATATAAACAAATTTTTCTGTAACTGTTACCATGCCTTTGTGTCCTATTTCTACACTCAGACCTGTTTTTTTCTTTTTTCTTTTTTTCTTCTTCTATGCTTGGCTTATCCTTGCTGTATGTCTAGGTTTCTGATAGACTTCAAAGAAGTAAATGGATTTGGTGGCATGGACAGATACCATTGACTTGTTTTCCTTCATTAAAGCACAGCAGAGCTATTTGACTTGACTAGGTTTAACTGATGCTGCTCTGTTCTAATTTAGCATAGTAATTGAGAAGGGGTGAAAAGATACTAGGCAATACATGCTGAAAGAGATGTAGGCATTAAATTACTTTAAGCTCACTTCCAACTTCAAGAATACAAGATTTATACTTTTAAAGATTCTGCTTAACTTCCCCTTGTTGTTTTAATTTGTTTAGTTAAGTGTTGCAAAAAACATTGAGATTAATTGTCCTTGCTCAAAATATCCTTAATTCACCTTCTTTCATACAAGCAGAAGAGTGCTTCCTTCCTCTCATGTTTGAGTGGTTTTTTTTCCTTTTTAAAAAAAAAGCTGGATGTTCCAGACTCTTTATAGAATGTGTCCTTGCAAAGTGCCATTCAGAAATGTAGAAAATAGCATGCAGCAGGAAAGAAGGAGGAGAAAACAGAAAACTGTTTATATGGTGACACAATTTGTTCATTCTTAACATGAATGTGGTAATTTTAGTCTACGTAGCAAAACTGATATTCCAAATGGCAGTTTATTTTTGGTGAGACTCATTGGGCATTTAGATGGAGGCTTCTGATGATAGTCAAATATACTATATATACATAACTTTTCATAGTATCTTGTTTTCCAGTTCTGTACCTGAAGTCCTCTAAGATTAGTGAAATAATGTGATTTTTCCTTTTCCTGCAGCATTATGAAAAGAATAGTGATTGAGCAGCTTTAGTTAAGGAAACTGGGGAGGCTCTCAAATTTCATCTTAGTCCTCTTGATACATAAAGTAAAAGTTTTTCCCAACTAGGGGCCCATGGTCTCACTCCTTCCTAGAACTGTGAGATGATTGGGCTTCAGTTTACCTGTTGGCATTGGATGACCTTTGAGTCATCTAATTTTTCAAATTCATTGCAAGCTAACCGCTCCATAATGAGCTGTATAGATCTACTCAGCAACAGGTTGTATTCTTTTTTGAGTGCTTGCTCACATCCATTCCATGCTAGGTTTGTGTGCACCGTGTACATAGGTTTTTTTTTTTGGTAGTATATTGTGTAGTTATTGTAGTTAGTATATATAGTTCTTCGTGTATATAGTCGTGTGTGAATAGTTGCCCCTTTCATCAAGAGACTTTCACCCTGGTCACGGGCTTCAAGCAAAAACTCTGCAAGAGCTATAAAATAGAGAACAGGCTATGTTAAAGTGGTATCAACTGGGGGAAAGGCCCTATATCCCCAAACTGAGATGCACCATTGGACTTTGAGCACCTAGACAATAAACCAGGCAAAAAGGAGCTGTGTTCAAGCCCTGCTACCCAGAATTCAGCTGGTAGCCGGTCAAGAGCACGATGTGCAGGACTCTCTCATCTGTGCTTTGCCAAGGAGCTTGTCCCTGACATGCAACGCCAGCTCTGGCACCCTCCGAGGTCTTTACAAGGGGGGCTATGGGTCAGTGTGGCCAGGCCATCTGTTCAGAAGGGCAGCTGTGGTGGCAGAGGGATAGCTTAGTGGTTTGAGCATTGGCCTGCTAAACCCAGGGTTGTGAGTTCAATCCTTGAGGGCACCATTTAGGGATCTCGGGCAAAAATCTGCCTGGGGATTGGTCCTGCTTTGAGCAGGGGGTTGGACTAGATGACCTCTTGAGGTCCCTTCCAATCCTGGTATTCCATGATTCTAAGGAATGTGCCTCCTGTGGCAAGCTGATGCCACTGAGTAATCTGCACTCTAGCTGTCTAAAGGGCCTCAGGAAAACTCACATTAAAGAAAAATGCCAGATCTGCAGGGGCTCCAGACCGTGCACTCAAAATTAAAAATTCCTTGCACCAGAGCTAACTAGTTTTTCCTGGGG
Source organism: Mauremys mutica (assembly GCF_020497125.1). Lineage (NCBI taxonomy): Eukaryota > Metazoa > Chordata > Testudines > Geoemydidae > Mauremys > Mauremys mutica. Next base: position 124,593,882 of record NC_059073.1, on the reverse strand, counting down.
TGGTAAAAACCAGGATTTTACCTGATGGAAATGATCTCTTGATATATACTACGCCCTTCCTGCTCATGCATTGTCAGTTTAGAGATGGCAGTTTAAATTGTGTGAGCAGATGAAGTTGGCCAAAGATGGTGTGGCGAGAGTAGAGAGCACTAGACGGAATCCCACAGAAAACGGGGGAGGGAACAAAAGAACCACCAAAAGACAAGATGTAAGGGAAGAACCATTAGTGTATGGGATAACTTAAGCCAAAGGAAGACAATAGGTCAAGCAGCACAGTTCTGTATATGTGAGATGACATTTTTTAATTAGTACTGATTAAGGCTGCTGCTTTGTGTTGATACTCAAAAGAAAACTGTTAGTTTTGCCACTTTTTAAAGCTAGCTTAAAAAAGAAATCTTATCTTTACAGCTTATTGTAAAGGGTTGCTACATTCCTGTTTTTCTTGCTTGGAAATGAGTACTGTTGTGAGTAATTTCCCCACATAATCTCTTAAAGCCAAAGCTTTAAAGATGCTACAGTATTTCTCCATAAAATATTTCCCCCATTTTGACCATGTGCAGTTGAAAGTCTGGCTAGACACACTTCTTTAAAGCTGCTTACAGCTATACTATATAATGCTTAATGAATGTTTTCCTCAATTCATTTCTTTCTAAATATAAACAGATACACCTCTACTCGATATAATGTGACCTGATATAACACAAATTCAGATATAACATGGTAAAGTAGTGCTCCATGGGGGCGGGGCTGCATACTCCGGTGGATCAAAGCAAGTTCAATATAATGCGGTTTCACCTATAATGCGGTAAGATTTTTTGGCTCCTGAGGACAGCGTTATATCGAGGTAGAGGTGTATTAGGAAATAGGTCCAGGAAGACAGTCACTATTCCAAGGGATGGTATTCATCTCAGTACAAGGGGAGCCAATCTTCTTGGGGATGAGCTGGCTTGAGTAGTTAGGAAGGGTGTTTAATAACAAATGAGGAAGTTGAAAAAGGGAACAGATGAGCAGTCAGCACAAATCATGATGTTGAGAACAAAAAAAAAGTGAAGAAAAGAAATTCTTTAGTTGCCTATATGGTAATGCCAAGAGCCTGGGTAACAAACAGGAGGAATTACTCATTTATAAACATAAATTCAATATAGGTGGTACTGAAACTGGTGGGATGACCTGCATGATTGGAACATTCAAATGGATGGTTATAATCTACTTAAGAACGAAGTGGGCAAAAGGGGAGGAGGTGTGGCTCTTTCAGAAATCACTATCTGTTTGAGTCACTGACAGCAACAATGAATTTGAATCTTAAAATGGGAGAAGAATTTGCTGTACATCAGTGGTCCTTAATCCTATAAATACTCTTATCAAAAACTGAAGAAAAATTAGTACGTCTGTTTTCTTACAAAAGAAAACACTCTCAAACACTTTTTTAAACAATGTTATGTTGTGCAACTTAATATGGCTTCGATTATAGCATATTGAATCATTTTTTATAAGAAACTCCATGCCTCAGAAGGAAATAAAAACCCTAATGATGAGATGTCAAGGGCATGTTAAGTCAGTGAGGTAGCACTATTCCTAAAAAGAGAGTAACTTTTAGAGCACCGAAGAGAAAATTGTCAGCATACAACATTTTAACTCTATCAGGCTTTATTATTTTTATGTTGTAGTTGTACAGTAATTAAATAAATGTTCACAGAAACAGAAATTGAACTAAAACTGAGTATTAAATATCTAAAACTTGCTATTGTTTGTAATATGCATAGTAGAACATTCTAAACCAGTCATATTCAGACCTCAGTGGTTCAGGAGCCAAATTAATGATCAACTTTACCCAAGAGAGCCACAGTAGTATGAATTCATTTTCATTTACTATTTATATATATCTAATATATATATTCTCACAGCAAAATGACAACGTATTACTATTTATCAACTACAATTGGTTAATAACATAGTACAAGCATCCTGATTGGTTGTTAACTTAGATTGGTTAATTAAATCAGTGTTAATATCATGTGTTGCAAAGAGCCGCAGGAGACACATTAGAGAGTCACTTGCGGCTCACGAGTCTGAGTTTCACTGTTCTAAACCTATGGGATCAAGTAGGAAAATGCTCTTGTATCACTGACTTTTGTTCTTTTGATTTTAAAAAACATTATCTCTTGATCTGAGACCAAGAACTGAACACAATCTTTCTAAAACAGTATTTAAAAAGCTTCGTGTGTGTGTGTGTGTGTGTGTGTGTTTAAAAAAAAAAAAAGTTGTCGGTGATTTTTAGTCTGTGTGGAGACTTTATCAGGTGTAGTCAGTCTAGAGTTCTAGTGCAGTGATTTAGTTTGGTTTGTAGCAGGATTCCTAAATAGTAAGACAGCATTTCTACAAATGCAAGCTTAAGATACAAAATACTCTGACCTCTGTAGGTTTTATGGAAGTGATGCTTGCCTTGAAACAAACACCTCTTCACCCCGAACTAGGATTCCAATAATCTTAATAAATGCTCAGATAAAGTACCGGTAATTCATATACAAGATGGCTGGGTGTCTGGCAGTATTATTTATTTTTTTATATTCTAATCTTTTAGCCTTTACCAAAAGTCTTTTTAGCTGACTCTGTGTAAGTTACTTAAATTACTCTATCAGAAGCGTTTTAGAAATTGATAGTGGGTATCTCCAACTTCCTGACCCTAAGGAGTTAGCATTGAGTGAGTGTGATTCATTAGCACATCAGTTCAGGAAATCCCAGGGTCAGATCAGATTGAAGTGAAGGCCTTTTTCTTAAAAAAAAAACAAACAAACAAAAAAAACCAAACGTTTTAAAGTAATGCACAACTGAGCCTTGTGAGAATGCTTAAACTTATCTGTTTAGTGGTGAATTAATTGATTCACCTTTTCACTGTACCGCACAAAACTTAATTATGGTAGGAACAAACTGTCTCTGGAGACAGAAGCTTGAGTGGTTATATGAGATCCTGGCCTTTGTCCAGCAAATGATGCCACGACCTCTCTTGCTTCTGATGCTTAAAATGTGGTATTAAAGTACATTTATGTGCGTAAAAAAAAAAAATCAACTACTGCATTTTTTTAGTTGTTTGTAGCAACACAATGCTATCATTTAACATACAAGTTAGTATGCCTTTTGTTATAACTATAACTATACTTTTTCAAACTGCTTCATTACCTTGTCTGAGGGCGGAGGGGCATGTAAACTGTTTACGGTATTTCTCACACATAGTCCATCTGCTGGAGTCCTTGCTGTTGCCAGTTTCTTGAGGTTTTTAACAAAGCTATGTCTATATTCATTTCTTTTATGGCATTTGTACTCCTTCACCAGGAAGACACTGTACCATTAGCCCCAATTTTCATGTTTGTTCTCTCCCTCTCCCTCCATTGAATGCTGCAGCTGTCCTTGTCACTCAGCCTCTCATCTTCTCTCCCCCTCCCCTTCTCCACTGGGAACCAGATTGAGATTCCTGACTTCAGGAATTCTAAAATCTAAACATATTTCAGAGCAGCATATAGAGCCTTCAAGCAAAGCAGCACCTGGTATTGTGCCTGGAGTGGTTCTGAGCTGCCTACTTGAAAATATTAACTTCCTTTGCCTGTGGCTGTTGGTCTGCCATCCCAAACACTAGAGGGCAGTCTGTCCTGACCCACACCAGTGTCTCCAACTACTTTTAAGACAGCAGAGGCGTAAGAATATCCAACAGAGATTTCATTAAGAAAGAGGCAAAACACTATGCCTGCTAGTGATATTCTGTTCAGTTGATTTACACCAGTGGTCCCCAAACTGTGGAGTGCACCCCAGCTCCACACTCTGCCCCCAGACCAGCGAAGTAATTCATGTCATTGGATGGTACTATTATAAGAAATTTAAATTACAGGTAAAGAAATAGAGAAAACTATCTAAACTGAAACTTTGAGATGCTGAAGCAGTATTTTACAATGTGTTCTCTTTTGATTAGGCAGGCTTTCTTAGTTTGCTTGACTACGTGTATACCTGGTGTGTGAAAAATTGGTACTTGCTATATGTGTCACTGATTTTGAGGGGCAAGTTTTCAGAAATGCTCAAAATTACTCCTTCATTTGCAAACTGCTATGGTTGTGCATGCATTTGTAACCGCATGCTCAATAATGATTGTACATGCTCAGTTGAGTGCGTGCTCTTCTGAAAAAGTAGGCTTGCATCTCCATAGAAGCAAGTCAAAACGCGTGTATTGTGATTATATAGCAGTTGGGATTCCTATGGCCATGGTGTCTTTTGTTTATATTTATTTGTTGTTCCGTAGTCTAGGACATCGAGCAAACTTTTCCAGTCGTGTCCCCCTCCCCCATTAATAGAATCTGTCTGTGCGCTTCCCCCCCCCCCCATTTCTGCACAGCCAGGGCTTCCTCAGGGGTTGATCTTGGGCTGAAGGTGGAGCTGGGGGAGGAACTGCAGCTAGAGACGGACCTGGTCTGGGGGCAGAGTGTGGAGCTGGGGGCAGATGCCCAAGCCCTGCTGCATGCCCCTCTGGATGTTCTTCCACACCACTGTTGGCAGGGGTGCACCCCACAGTTTGGGGGCCACTGGTGTAAATCAACTGAACAGAATATCTCTAGAAAATTGCTTCTGGATATTATGCATATTTTTTGTAAAAGAGGAAAAGATGAGCAACTGAAATCACTTACTGATAACTGAGTGTTTCGATGTTTGCATTTTTATAAAATCTTTTGAGAGGCGACTTAAAAACAAGGAGGGGGATATTATATTGATGCTTAGTTTTCTGAAACCCACTGTAAAATCTCATTAGGGCTAATGACACTTGCAAGGATCAATCTGCTGCAAAACACTGTGCCTGCTATGGACAATGCTGAGCAATAGGTGGCTACGTGTCCACTTGGCAACGAAGTCAGTTCACCCCGGTTCCTCAACAGTGGAGTGCCACAAGGCTCAGTACTTGTGCCAAAACTTTTCAGTGTTTACATGAGTGACATGCCTCCAACAAAGTCATGCAAATTTGCCTATTAGGATAACCTTGTCCTGGCAATGCAAGCAGTCACCTTCAGGGACATCAAGTCCATTTTGAACAGGGACCTAAATACCATGAAGGAATATTTCCAGAAATGGAGACTCAAGCCAAATCCTCACAAAACAGTCACTGCATTCCATCCTGATAACAGGAACGCTACGTGCACCCTGAAAATGACCACCTGTGGCAGCACTGTGCGATGTGACTCCACTCCGACCTGAAGCTAGATCACATGCTAACCTTCCACGGCCATCTGAAGAAGTAGGTGCCAAGACGAAGACAAGGGTCAACCTGGTCCAGAAACTGGCAAGCACAAGCTGGGGAGTGTCAACATCAGTTTTACGGGCATCATTGATGGCCCTTGTGTACTCCATAGCCGAGTACTGTACACTGGTATGGACCAGGTAGAACTAATAGAACTCCAGTAAACTTACTCCCAGAGGATTAAATTGGGAGCTATGGGTATGACCCCATAATCATACTACTTCAAATTTCTTAAGGATTGTATCTCATGGCATCCTTGGTTCGTCCATTCTGTTTGCAGTATTCTTAGATAAATACTAGATTGTAACGTTGATTGTAACAAACTGCTTCCATACTGTGCTTTTTGGAATGAATGTCTTCTTTCTTCTCTCAGTAGTAGGGGTAAAAAGTGGACATTTGAGCCCTTAGGATAAGCCATTTTCTGCATCTCTTCCTTTCCTCCTATTGCTTTCCTTTAATCTCCTCTTCAGAACAACTATCTTCCAGATTGCAAGAACAGTGGGAATTACTTATGAGTCTTGGTGCATGTCACTCATCCTTTTGTATAAGAGGAAATGTGGAAACTGGAATAAAAACCTTTTTAGTTTACATTCTAGATCTTGATATAGTGGCTTCCTGGGATGTTCCATCTGCATGCTGGGAACTTCCAATACCTATACAAGAATTGGTCACTCAGGGCACTTGTCACAAAGCAACTCTAAATATGATGCTTCTGTAAAGGGTATAGCAGAATGTATAGTGTAGTTTCACTTACCTAACCACCTCCTGTAACATAAGAGAAATGAAAAGGCAAGCAGTTGTCAATGTGGTCATTTTTTTCCACATGTAGTTTATGAGCAAGTGTGTTCTGCCCATTGCTTTGCAGGTTGCTGTTTTTACTGTTGAATATTTTGTAGTAATTCTAGAGTATTTTGTAGTGAGAACTAGAGATGGAAAATCTGATAGGATTTAAGAAAAAAAAAAAAGACAAACCTTCTTTCCAGATTTATTTAACCTTTCCTCTTATAACTTGCATGCATACTGGTTTCAGCCTGAAATTCTGAAGGGATGGCTGCAGTCCATGATCGTCTGTCTACCAAAATAATGAGCTATGGTTAATATCAGGAGAGCCTGATCTTGTAAGACTTCCACATCAGGTTAAACCAGGGATAGGCAACCTATGGCACATGTGCCAAAGGCGGAACGCGAGCTGATTTTCAGAGGCACTCACACTGCCCGGGTGCTGGCCACTGGTCCGGGGGGCTCTGCATTTTAATTTAATTTTAAATGAAGCTTCTTAAACATTTAAAAAACCTTATTTACTTTACGTACAATAGTTTAGTTATAGAGACCTTCTAAAAACGTTAAAATGTATTACCGGCACGCGAAACCTTAAATTAGAGTGAATAAATGAAGACTTGGCACAGCACTTCTGAAAGGTTGCTGACCCCTGGGTTAAACTAAGTCTCAGACTGTGGGTCGGGACCCAGAGTGGGTCGCAACCTTGTTTTAATGAGGTTGCCAGGGCTGGCGTTAGACTTGCTGGACCCCAGGGCCGGGGCCAAAAGCCCCAAGTGCCACTGCCTGGGTGATGGGGCTCAGGTTACAGGCCCCCCACCAAGGGTTGAAACTCTTGGGCTTCAGCTTTGACCCCCCTCACTTGAGGCAGCGGGGCTCAGGCTTTGGTCCCCACTCTTAGGGGGTGTGCAGTAATTTTTGTTGTCAGAAGGGGGTCGCAGTGCAATGAAGTTTGAGAACCCCTGAGCTAAGGCATTCCAGTTTGGGGCTGCTTATCTGAAACAGAACATCTGGATATTATCAGTCACTATTTACCCAATAGCTCCCCTGAACACCCTGGGTGCTAATTTATGATAATGTTATTGCACTGTCTTCAAGACAATAAAGCATTTATTGTAATAGGATTCTGAAGTCAGTAAGGTTAGGCAGTGAGGTATGAAACCAATATTTTTAGCACTTCCTGGTTAGCATTCTTCTTCTAGCTGGGAGATTTGGCCTTCTCATTCTAGGATCTAAGTTTCATTTTTATTTTTATTCCTACTATGTAATTTAAGGCATTCAAAAGTGCATTTTTGTGCACGTTAGACTAGATTGGGAATCTTCCTTCCTCCCCTTAAAACTATAATAAAAAGGATACACTGTGTTTTTCAGCTTTCTATGGCAACCAACCCAACTTTCTGAGAGGACTGCATAGTGAACAGCAGACGGTGTTGGGAGATTCCAAGCCTTGCTATTAGCCTGAACTGTTTCTTGCATTTGATCTAAAAGTTGCCAGGCTTGAGATTAGTTGTGATGGCCCATGGCTGCAGATATCTTACCCTGGCTCCTGTGATCTTTGAGCTTAGGCAGATAACCAAAGCATGCAGTTACCCTCAATCCAAGACTCTTCTACAGTATCTTTGAGGTAAATTGCGATTAGACCAGTTAAAGTTTTTGCCTGAATCCTCCCATCCCTCACCCACCTTTTCGTAGAGTACTTACAACAGATGTAACATTCTGTCATGATCTAAGACATCTTGCATTAGTTGAATCTTCCAAGTGCTGCAGTAGCTTATTCTCAAGGTAACCAAGGTACTGACAAATGTAGTTGTGCTCTCATCTGAGAAGAATGGTCACAATCTCTTGGCCAATCAAAGATTAAAAGAATTTCTGGTCACCACTGATGAGTATAGGAGGATCAGGACTCTGAACTGCTTTGATAGGTGGGCACATGCTCTCCAGTTCTTCAGAATGCTTTCCCCTGCTTTCCCAGTATAATGCCATCTAATGTTCTTGTGCCCAAGTCCCTGTCTCCTTCAGACATTGAGAAAGCAGGGAAATGGTTTTTGTCCAGATCTACTGAAGAGGTTTAGGGCTTAGTATTACTGCCGTATTGATAATGCTGACTGTAATACACTATGGGCTATGTTCTCCTAGTGCCTTCATGTATGTTTAGGGATGAAAAGGTTGGACTTCATGGAATGCCGCAGCTGATTGCCCTGAGGTGAGAGAAGAGCACTTGTTCAGCATCCTCTTCTGTGATCTCGCAGAAGGGAATGCTTGGAGCACCTTTTAAGGCAATTCTATTTGTCTCTGCCTTCCAGGTCCTACAGCCAAGTTAGTTTTTCATGATCAGTGTTAAAGGCAGCTGATAAATCTAGTAGTATCAGCATGGAGATCTGACCTCTGCTCATTGCCTTGAGAGGAGAAACTGTAGAGTGACTGACTCCTTCTCCTTCAGTCATACGTCACTTTTTCTGCCTTAGTTTCCTTCCATCCTATAAAATAAAAAAGATGCTCTTTTCACTTCTGAGGAAAACATATTTGTGCAGTCAGGCTTTTGTATCCTCTGCAGCAAGTAGCCCTGAGGGAGCAAAGAACAAACCTCAGTCTTGAAGCCTGACCTGACTATCCAGTGAGCCATAAAATACTGGGGAGCTGCTATAAGAAGAACTGGTAGCACTGTCTGTAGGTGAAGTTGCCTGATGCTTCCATTATAAGATCGTATTTTTGGTTGCTTATAACTTTTCCAAACAGTAACCATTTGGTATGACGTTTCCAAAGCTGGGTGTCTGCCTCAGGCTGAATTGTTCTGGAAAGCTTCATCAACAAAGTCAAGCCGTTTCCAAGAAGGTGTGGGGGGGAGGGGAGAATACGTTTTGCCCGTGTTTTAAACTCTTGCAGCAGTTGTGTTGAAAAGCTGTAGTGCCTGCATGCTTTTGGAGCAGGGACTTGAAATTTGGCAGCAGGGGTGGCCTTTGTGTCAAAGATAGAGCTTTTGCTGTTTCTGTGAAGAGCCACACAAATCTAGTAGAGTTGTAAGCCCCTGAAAAATCAGTTAGCATATGCTCGGAGACCTGGTATTTGGATAGTTAAATTCATGGAGGATTCCAATGGTACTGAGCATGCTCCATCCCAGAGCTGTAAGGGTTGAGCAGGACCTTTCCCTGCAATGGCTCTTCTTGTGTATTAGGGGCTGCTGTGGTGCTGGGCATGGAAAGTGGGAGTGGCAAGAGTTGCTTCTGTGCTGTCAGTGCCCCCCATACTGGCTCCCAGGCTGCCTGCAGAAGGAGTTTGTGTGACCTCAGTGCAAAGGGACAAACTGCTCTGAGATGATCTTTGAACTTAAAGACTATTCTTTTTTTATCCAGGATTATACTGAGTGTATAGTGCTTTAGGTTTAAAAGGAAAAAGGTATGCACAGGACACCAGATCCAAAATAAGCCCTGTGTCCTATGATTTGTGTAAGCACTGGATAGGTAATCATGAATTTAAAATATGAAGAAACAAATAGAGGCAACCAATAACTGCACCAAAGTTAAGGTTATAATATGGCTTCTGTTTAAAGGTGAATATCCAATCCACATACACAGTTAGATCAGCTTAGAAGTACGTGCCCCAATTCAAGTACCAGAGTAAAATGAACTTGCACATCTGAGCTTGTTCAGGCTAGGAATTCTTGAGATTGTTTAACAAGAACCTTGCTCAAATTCACTAGCAAAGCATTAACTTTCTTGGGAAGCTAAAACTTCCATCTTACTCATTCTCCCCTGCCCCATGCCTAGCATAGAGACCCACAGAACTTTGTTTCCCAAATATGTACTTCCTTATTTTCCTCACCATTCATATATTTGTGCTTCAGTCAGTTTCTGCAGTGTTAAAGCATAACCAACTTTATTTTTGTTAGGTATTGTCCTTGCTTTGGGGAAGAAAGACTTTTTTTTTTGTTTTTTTTGTTTTGCATGTTGCAGAACCTCAGTTGATTAACTTTTATACTGTGCCTTTTTAGGGTGGGAGGTGACATCTGCTCCATCAAATATATTTTATATGTAGATTATCCTTCCAGCAGTGTCTCAGATAAATTATTGGTCTTACCTGAGCCATTTGATTCCATAAAATTGTCTCACTGTCTGAATAGCGGATGAGTTTGACATTAGAGATCATTGGGCAAGGTGGCAGGATGACCCTGATAATTACTGATCACAGTTCTGGAGTTGTCTGGTTTATTTACAACAACCAGCCGTACACACTCTTATAACTGCAGATAAATGCATTTTTTAACAAGATTTCTCTTAAACTAGGCTGTTTGGGTAACATCTGGCTTTCTTTTGTTTTTGTTTGGAAATGGATTTTGATTACTCCCAGAGTTCAAAATAGAGGCCATTCATTTTTATCTATAAAAGAACCCTTGAAGTCTCTAAAGATCAAACAGTGAGAATGTCTTGAATTTTCTAGCAAGCTTCATTTACCTCGACATCCCAAATCTTACAAATCATGTTAAGCACCTAAGTGCAAAAGTGATGACCCAAATGCAGAAGCAAGGTCTTCTACGTGAAGAGATGGCATAACTTCATGAAGAAATAATAAAAGTTCTGTGTTGCTCACAATGTAGCATGTAGCTTAGTGGCGTGCCCAGCAGTGATCTGCCATCACTGATGTTCTTGTAGTTTCTTTTGTAAGCTTTAAGCACAGAATTAGTGGATTACATTTGAGAGTATAGCTATTTTCTGTCATTTTAAAAATGAGCAGGAAGATTATAGGGTTCTGTTTTTGTTAGATAATTGTATGGTTTCTCTTACGTAGCTGTTATAATATTGAAATAGGAATATGGATGCCATGAGAGAAATTGAGTCAGGGAAAATACATAGTTAAGTATGTTGTGAAAATCACTCCCTTTACTCTCTCCATGACTCTTTTTAATGTGGAAAGATCAGGTTTGACTTTCCATGGGTTTTTTAAATGTTTACAATGCTTCAAAAGTGAGCAGTTATTAAAGTTTCACTATACTTGTCAGATTTTAAGTTTCATAACTGATATTCTCTATTACTAAATAGTGTTTGGATGATAATGAAGGACTCTAATAATATCCCAATGGCATGCAATGTATTCTCTCAAACAATTACAGGGTGAAATTCTGCCAACAATGATGAAATGACTGTTTGTTTTACAAAAAGCCTTTAAAATTATATTTTATAGCCAGCATGAGAAACTTGGAAGAGACCTTCAGCATTTGAGGGAATTGATACAGACATTCCTCCTTCTCCTCCTCCTCCACGTTGCTGATTTGCATGTTAGTAATAGGTTTAATTACCACAATATGCAGTCAAAGACCAAGACACTGATTACATGACTGGACAGTTGCTTTGCATACTGGAGACCTAGGACCATTGACTTATGCCATCCCCCACGTGAGATGACCGGATTTCATAGAACTCAGGAAAATGAGTAAATACTCATCAATTTTAAGCTTACATTTTGCTTATAGTCAGGTACTTGTTGGGAGAGTCCACCAATGTGGTGCTGGTGGGAGAACTATATTGTGTACAATTCTTGTTTATATATTTGTGTGTGTGTAGGTATGACAGGAAATATACTGCATTTTGAAAAGGGAAAACTTGTAACTTGTGCATATACTAATTTAACTTTAAAATGGGTGAGAATTTAATATGCCCCAGCTAGCTGCAGATTGATTAGCTATTAAAACAGCAACCCTCGGTGTCATGTTCAATGTCAGAAAAGTGTTGCCTTAATCAAAAGCAAAATATATAATTCTTTGGCTCTGTCAGTGAATCTCAGTAGATCAGGGTAATGCTGTGAGGCTGTGTTCTCTGCTATTCACCACTGCGCTTTAAATTGGTACATGGAAGCTTCTAAGTTCCACAGCAGCTGACAGTAGGGGAGACTCTTCTTCTTAAGAGTTTACAGGCCTTGTTTAAACAAGTCTTTCTCTCCTTTTCGCCTCAAAGTGCCTTTTCGTTATATATTCAGTCCGGCTGTCATTTGCTGAAACTCTCAAATTGTTCCTGCCTTGAAAAAGGACTTTCCCAAGGAAAGTGTTGGACAGTGAAACCTTGCTTGTTTTGAATTATTTAATAATGGGTCTCTAGTTGGGGTTTTAATATATCAATTTTTAATAGCGGCTTCTATATCCTCTGAGCATCCATCTGGGTCACTGCCTTTCCAGCTGTCATCTGTCCACCCATGTAGCAACAGTTACAGAGAAGTGTCTGTATTTGCCTTTTTTTGGGAATCTGTCCTTTTTAGTCTGAATGCCACTTTCTTTCTTTAAAAGTGCTGCAGTATACCCAGTTTCAACACTATATATTAAGCTGTATTGTCGTTGCTCTCAGGTCATTAGGATGCTGCAGATAGAGATGAAAAAGCCACCAGTTCTCTAAGGCAGTATTGAGTTTTTGAGTCTCTGTTCCAAGCCACCATTCTTGATCCAAAGCCTGGGGCTGCAGAACTTCAAGAAAGCTCAAACTCCAGCTATCTGGTCATATTATGAGCCAGAAGAACAGCTCATGGTTCTTCTAAGCAAGAAAAATATTCTACAGCAGAAAAACTCTTGGTCCAGCAAGAATAAACAGCACAATTTGCCGGGATCCAAAACATGCTAGAACCAAATAGGGCCTACATGTCACCCAACTTCTACCTTTCTATTCTTCTCCCTTCATGTTTTCCTCTTCCAGAAAGAAACACTGCAGTTTTGGCACCGTCAGTACATCAACTTAAAATTTTGGTGGGTTACTGCCTTTTTGTTCCAAACTGACTAGAAGTAGGCCATTTTCTTGGCCTCTTCTGCAAGATAATTTTTGTCCTGTCATCTTTCTTCCTTTACCAGAGACAGCTTCAGCTCACTCCCTCTGTTTCTGTTTTATTGAAAACAATGGGAGATGCCAGCTATTGGTTTCAAAGTGATGTATTGAGATACAGGAACCTGAAAGGTAAGAACTACCTTTTTTGAGACCCTCTCTTGGGCTACGAGGATTGCTGCTCAAGGAAAAGTGCAAGAAATATCACTGACAGCTGGGATGTTTCCTGTCATGTCTGAAAGCTAAATAATGATACAGTAACTTCCTCACTTGTCATGGTGCTGTATCCTGAGGGCCTTCACTAAACTGAAGAGTGCACAAGCAGACCTGAGACAATTTGTCGTCATATGTTGAAATGTCTGGCGGATAAAAACTTTGCCACTTGGCCACCAGCTCATCAGGCATACTCAGTGTTGCCAGATACTAACACTCCTTGGCTAGATAGAGAACTGAAAAATAGGTCCTTTCAAGTACATCAGCAAGCTCCTTGAACAAGGGCATTATTTTAATGTGTGCGCTCTCTTCTGAAAACAGTTGGTTTCCTGGGGCACTTGTCCACCTAGTAGTTGGTGACAGTTAACTGATGTCCACTCTAATAGCTCTTCTTTTCTTTGGGTCTGGCGCATGTCCGCTGCGGTCTGAGTTTCCAGTGGCTGACCCATTTCATTTGGTGGTTATCTGATTATTTTTAAATGCTGACGGCCAGAAGAGAAGAATATCTGGGAGTGGGTATCACCAAGATGAAAATTTTGAAAACTAATGTAGTAGACATGATGTATATCTGAAAGACCATGTTGCATTTCAGGGGGTACCTGAACTGTGAGTTGCTGTGTTACCCCTCTGTCTCAGCATCTGAGAGCTTTGCTGTTGCTAAGCTGTGTCAGCTCCCTGACACACCAGCCAATCTGCCTTGCCAGCAAACTCTTCGAGACTCTGCCAGTCTCAGTGTTGCTTGGCAGGTAACAATCCGTGAATCCCAGTTTGAGTTCCCCAGAGATGTCTCCCCGCAGTGTCCGTTTCCTCTCACTGGACACTCAGAAACTATTAGGTTCGCTGTCTCCAAAGAGACAGAGCACACATCAGCCTATTAGGGTAGCTGAAGACTCATATGTCATTTGAATAAACAACATTAAGATGGTTTAAAACAAGAATAAGTTTATTAATAAAGAACAGAGATTTAAGTGATACTAAGCAAGGGTTGGGAGTGGGGAAGACCTGATATTGTTACAAACAAAATAAAATAAAACATGCTTTCTAGTGACTAAAACATTATCTTAGCAAGTTACAATCTTTGTCTAAGCATTTTTCTTATTCACATCAAGTTAGTTATCAGCATCTCAACATTCACAGAATCAAAGGGTGCTGTTTCCTAAGTGATGGGTAACTGAAATGCCTTTTTGCTCCCCTTATATCACCCAAAGTTCATTGTCTCTGCCTCAAGAGCCAGGAAGGATTCCTGGGGTGCAGACTCAGTTCCTCAGTCTGCTCACTAAGATGCTGCTTGATAACTTTGTTTACCATATATGTAAATATATTTTCATTGTCCTCTGCCGGTAATCAAGTTGGTCAGACACGTTCCTTTGGCAGGTTTATTCATTACCTCCCAAACACATTTTAAGAAGACATTTCTGGCACACACACAATTTTGTACACAGTGCCCTACGTACATCACACAATGATTTTCAGGACCAGCCTGTCAGCAGTTTACATATGATCCCTTACACAACACTTTTTAGATACATAATATGCCAGCAGTTTTGGGGATACGGTGTGTCAGGTTTGATCTGAGTTAGTGTGCCAGTTGGCATTGAGGAGCTCCTCAGGTCGACCCTCTGTAATCTTTGTAGACAGTCACTTTTTATGGAATACAAGAGGGATATTTTTTGAGATAGAATATTAGATAAATGCCCGATAAAACTGTTCCATTTGATCTCTTTATAGATTGTAACATTTTACTTGATGATGAATATCGGTAAGGTCTCTGTGCATTAACTAAAGTAGAATAGGAAAGCAAATACTTAGCTGCACCCAGATGTCTTCAAGAGACTTGAGTAATCCAATTATGAGATGCATTTAGGTGTGCCTTTTTAATTTAATCACTCTATGTGGGGTGGTCTTCAAATCTTTCCTTTTGATGACAATGACTTGTGTGATCAATCTTGTGCTTACAGGGCAGTCTTACCTTGGGGTCAGCAGTCAGCGCCCCTCCCCCCTGCCCTTCAATCACTTATAGCTGAAGTGACTTGCAACATTTCTGTCAGCCGTGGCATTATTGATGTGATATGTAAGAGAAACCCGTAAAATTAAATTGACAAAAGCCATATGAAGACCCCACTTCAAGGAAATAAATCAGTCAGTAAAAATTCCTAGTGCTACATAGACACTGTATACATTGTCATGCCATTTGTACACAAAGGAAGTAAAGGAGAATCAGAGTTGCCACTTTTATAATATGCAAAAATATGTTTTGAGAGGCAGGAAACAAGTGTGTGTTCTCTCTCACATGTGCTATATGATGACCTGTATCGTCTCCTAAACTTATACAGTATTTCATTATTGAAATAATGCTATGCTTTAAAAAAAAAAAATTCTTAATGCAAAGTGGGGTCATTGTTATCCAGAGATGAACTTGGCTTCTCTGAATTTTTTTCACATCCTGATATTTTAGTTTCACTTGGATGAAAAGAGCTGATGATTCATTTGTACACAAAAAGCACAAATCCAGTGTCTTTAAAAACATTATGAAGTAACTACTGAAACGTTCAGGTTCCTTTTCAAGACTTATCATATACAAAAGCTACATTTAAAGAACATTATTAAGGTTGTAAGGTCAAACATTCCAAAGTTAGGAAATCCCAGAATTAAAGTTGTATGTGTAACCTTAGCTTAGCCCCTGGTGTATGTGCATTATGATAGTATGTGATGTAGTTGAAAGCTATTTTTTTCCACAGGGAACCCTGCCTCAGTCAGGTCACAGAATGAACAATAAATGCTCTGTGAATGAATCAGGGTTGTCTAGTGAAGGAGATTGCAGGATCTCTGCCTCACTTGCTTTAGTAATTGAAAGATTTGAGGAGAACAGCGTCAGAACTGCAGAAAGAAAAAGGACTGTATTGTAGATAAAGCAGATGGATACCACTGGAAAGCCATTCTGCCTGCCCATGCCACAGTCTTCCCATATGATGCTGGTGAGGGGGGGGACAGGGTGTGCTTGGAGGAGGCAGGCTGGGGGCAGGGTGGGAAGAAGTGGGATGGGCTGGGTCTTTGAGAAAATGGGTGGAGTGGGGTTGGGGTGGAGCAGAGTGGGAAGAAGTGGGGCAGGGGTGGGGTCTTGGGGGAAGCACCCCTCCTCCGCCCCCCCGGTGGAGAAGAAGGCTGGTGCTATGGTTACGAATCAGGAAATCATACTCCAAGGCCAGAAGGGCTTATTGTGATCATCTAGTCTGACTACCTGTATAACATAAGCCATAAAATTTGCCAAAAATAATCCCTAGAGTATATATTTTAGAAAAACATCCAATCTTTATTTTAAAATTCAGTGATGGAGAATCCACTGCAACCCTTGGAAGATTGTTCCAATGGTTTAATTACATTCACCATAAAAAATTTACACCCTATTTCCAGTCTGAATTTTTGTCCAGCTTGAACATACAGCCAGTAGATCATGTTAGACTTTTCTCTGCTAGCTTGCAGAGCCCATGATTAAGTGTTTGTTCCCCATGTAGTTAAGGCCCTACTTGAATTGTAGGATGACTAAAAAAAGTGTGGATGAGTCATGGATGAGCCATGGAAAAATGCAGAAAAGTAGTAATGAAGCTTATTTGTGGTAATATCCTTTTTTTTTTCCCCCTGTTGTCGGCTGCCTGGGGCTGAGAGCGGGGGCTCCTGCTGGCAAAATTGCAGTGGAAGCCTAATATTGTGGATTCCACAATAAAGTTAAATAGGGCCTTACTTATAGACTGTAATCAAGTTAACTCTTAACCTTCTCTTTATTAGACTCAAGAAGCTCAATCTGTTTTTAGCTTATCACTAATGTTTTCTAATCCTCTGATTGTTTTCGTGGCTCTTCCTTGAACCATCTCCAATTTTTCAACATCCTTCTTGAATTGTGGGCACCAGAATTGGACTTAGTATTCTAGCCACAGTCAGAATACAGAGGTAAAATAACCTCTCTGCTTCTACTTGGGATTGCCCTGTCTCTGCTCCCAGGATTGCATTAGCTTTTTTGGCTACAGTGTCATACTGGAAGCTTATGTTCAGATGATTATCCACTGTGACCCCAGGATAGAAGCATGCCCCCGTCATGTAAGTATGGCCTACATTCTTTGTTCCTAGATGTATACATTTACATTTAGCCATATTAAAACACACCATTGATTTTGCACCCAGTTTGCCAACCAATCTAGTTTGCTTTGTATCAGTGACCTGTCCTTGTCGTTATTTACCACTCTTCCAGTTTGTGTCATCAGAAAACTTTGTCAGTGATTTAGTTTTCTTCCAGGTCATTGATAGAGATGTGAAATAGTGTAGGGCTAGGAACAAATCCTTGCAGGACCCCCTTGGAAACAGACCTGCTTGATGACTTCTTCATTTACAGTAACACTTTCTGACCTATCAGTTAGCCAGTTTTTAATCAACCTCATGCGTGTCGTGTAATTTTATGTTTTAGTTTTTAATCAAAATGTGCGGTACCAAGTCAAATGCTTTACAGAAGTCTAGGTGTATTACGTCATCTCTGTTACCTTTATCAACCAAACTTATAGTCTGAAGGGCTCTTCTTTCCGCAACAGTTGGTTGGAGCTTTCTTGAAGCTTTGCAGCCCCAGGCTTCAGATCAAGGATGGTTGTTGGGAGCAGAGGGTATGGCTACGTTGCAATAAAACACCTGCAGCTAGTCCATGTCCGCTGTCTTTGGCTTGTGGGGCATGGGCTGTGGGGCTATAAAATTGCAGTGTAAGTGGTCGGGCATGGTCAGGAGCCTGGAATCTGAGTCCCTGCCACCTCCTAGTTCTACAGACGGAGTCTGCTGACACAGACTAGCCACGGGTGTTTTATTGCAGTGTAGATGTGCAGACTCTCCCAAAAATCATTACTATCTCTTTAGAGCACTGTTGATTTATTCATAGCAACCTGTGCTCTTTGTCCCTGCTTCCCACCTTCCTGATTTGGAGAGGAAAGAGCTTGATTCTCCTGGAGTGGGTCCTTGGGGCCATGGGCTAGTTCCAGGGATTGTCTGAGGATGCCCAGCCGGGTTCTCTGGCACCCAGAACATGCTGCTAAAACTTGAACAACGAAACAGAAAGGAAATGGCAACTTACAGCAGTTTTACAGCTTGACTAAATGTGAACAAAACTTCATGGGACACAAGGCATTTTTCAGGCCTCTAGTCTTTACTCCTGTTGATTTGCAACAGGAGGTATGAGAGAACTTCTCAAAAGATGGAAAGTAGCTTTTATAATGGAAAGTATGTCAACCTCCACATAGGGTTGCTACCAGCTTCCATGTTCTGTTTCTTCAGTAGCAATCACAAAATGCAAAGCAGCTTCCATGCATTAGGAAAAGCCCCTATTGTAAAAAGCTTACAATCTAGGGAAATGGGCAGTGTTCAAAGGGTGGAGGAGGGGCGGGTGAAGGATAAAATCAAAATATGTACATAATGTCTAATTACACGTGACTGTCCAATGTATCTTCTATTTTTATACTGCACATGTCAAAAAAGGGGATGCTAAAGAGAAATTTGAAGACAAAAGGTGTTAGCGTTCTGAAGAGGGAGCAAAATAAATAAGATGGACACCAGACACTTGAGAGAAGCAGTTGACCTAGGCTAGCATCATTATTGGAATGGGAGGGAGGGACGGGGAGATGGGGGCAACATAAGAGCCAAGCAGATAAGCAAGGAAAGACAGAGCTGGGAAGGATCTTGGAATACATATTGCCATTTCTTCATTCTCTCGGTCCCAAGAGGTTCTGAGCTAATGCATGAATAACTACTTGGAGACCCCTTAATTCTGAGGGATTCCAAAAGTAGAAAATACATCTCCTAGTCCTGTTGCCTTTACGTTCACAATCACAGCAATGTTTAGGAGCACTCTTGCACATTAAATTTAGTGAGTTAGGCTATGTCTACACTAAAGACCTTACAGCAGCCAGTAGTACTGCTGCAGCTGTGCCGCTATAAGGTCATCCATGTAGCCGTCCTATGCCGACTGGAGAGAGCTCTCCTGTCAGCATAATTAAACCACCCCCAACGAGAGGCAGTAGCTATATCGGCATGAGAGTGTCTCCCACTGACAGCACTGTCCACATTGGCGCTTTTGTTGGTGAAAGATATAATGTGGTCTCACCTATAATGCGGTGAGATTTTTTTTTGCCTCCCGAGGACCGCGTTATATCAAACTTGCTTTGGCCCCCCCCATTCCTTGTTCACTGACTGCCCCCTCCAGAGATCCCTGTCCCTAATCACCCCCAGGACACGCCCCCCCCCGATAGGCACGGAGCAGCCTGGCCCCAGCCCGCTGCACTCTCCCATCTCCCAGTCACGGCGCTCCGCTGCCGGTGAGTGCGGGGAGGTTGGGGAAAGGATGCCACCCCCACCCCGGACTCACCTGCAGCTGGTAGCGGGGCGACGCAGCCCCAGCCTGCTCCGCTTTCCTTGCCCCAGCTGTGTTGCTGGGGGGTGGCTGGGGAAAGGTCCTGCATTCACCTGCGGCGGGAAGTGGAGTGCCACGGCTGGGAGCTGGCAGAGTGAAGCTGGCTGGGGTTGGGTTTCTCCGCTTCCTGCTGCAGGTGAGTGCGGGGGGGTTGGGGAAAGGACGCCCCCCCATACTCACCTGCGGCGGGAAGCAGAGCGATGTGGCCCCAGCCCGCTCCATTCTGCCACCTCCCATCTGTGGCGCTCCGCTCCTCGCCTCAGGTGCATGCAGGGAGGTTGGGGAAAGGACGCCCCCCCATACTCACCTGCGGCAGGAAGCAGAGCACTGCGGCTGGGAGCTGGTGGAGTGGAGCGGGCTGGGGCCGGGCTGTTCCACTTCAACCGCTGTTGGTGAGCGCGAGGGAGATCTTCTCCCTAGCCTCCTCCCCGGAGTGGGAAGCAGAGTGGGCTGCTCCTGGCCCCCCGCTAATCCCCTGGGCCACTCTGGCCCTCCAAAGTGTCCTCCCATAGCTCCTGTCCCCCAGACCCTTGTGGGGGGAGCCCGACTGCCCCCCGAGACCCTCTGTCCCTTAATGAACCCCTCGGCCCCAGCCTGGTCTGGCACCCTTAACATGCTGCTCAGAGCAGCATGTCAGAGCTTTACCAACTTGTATACGAATTCATCTTATATCGGGTTGCTTTATATCGGGGTAGAGGTGTAGGTTGTCAGGGTGGTGTTTTTCACACCCTTGATCAACCCTTAACCCTTGTAGACATAGCCTTAATGTTTCAAGCCACTGCAATACTGTGGAACCTACATTTTTACTTGTGATTTTATGCCTTCCCTGAGCAAATTGTGGAGATTTGAGCCCAATTTTGAGCAGCAGTTATTCATTTGGATCCATGGAATTATTGTGTATGCTCGAAGGATAAAGCATGTGTGAGATATAACAGAGCCAGGGAAGAAAGGCTGAGTGTTCATTTTCTTTCTCTCTATTACAGCCGTGTAGGGAAGTGCATCAATTTCTAGTTCTAAGTGGGAACGCTGCACAATGCTGAGAATTGTCTTGGTGACTTGAAGGCAACACTTCTGCTTTAGTTCCACTGCCTCTGGATTGTGTTTTCCTTCTCTCATCTGTTCTCCCCATCTGAAAAATACAAAGATCTTGCCTTGATGAAAAGACTTAAATGTTAACTTGACTTTAACTGCTGCAACAGGGAGGGATAGCTCAGTGGTTTGAGCATTGGCCTGCTAAACCCAGGGTTGTGAGTTCAATCCTTGAGGGGGCCACTTAGGAATCTGGGGCAAAAAATCAGTACTTGGTCCTGCTAGTGAAGGCGGGGGGGCTGGACTCAATGACCTTTCTAGGTCCCTTCCAGTTCTAGGAGATAGGTATATCTCATTATTATTATTATTTTATTTATTATTAACAAGGAATCCAGTCCGTTTCAGTCTGTTGAAGCTATGGTTCCTTGTGCAGAGTGGAAAATGACATCTGCAACTTCCATGGGCAGGAGAGAGAAGCGTCACCAGATAGAGGCCTGGTAAGAGGGTCAGTAAAGAGATTTTGTTTCTTTTGAAGTCAAATTACAGTAACAGAGTATCAGTGTATACACCACAATAATCTTTATGGACAAAACTCATTTGTCCAAGGAGATTCTGAGGGGGAAAAAAACTAGAACTTGGGAATATACTGAAAAAAGGGGGGAAAAGAAAGAGCTTGTTTGCTTTTTAATTAAATGCAGTATTAGGTTCAAATCTCCTTGTGATGGAAGGGTTCTGTAGTGCAGAGTAAGAAGCAGGTATGCTAGTGGGCCAACTGAAAGCGATGTTTCTGGGATATTTTATATTATTGACCGCTTGTTACTGTTTCAGCTTTTAATGCTTTCGACCATTTTTTATCTAATATGTTTTTAGACAGTGCAGAACATCTGAATTCTCTTTCAAATTGTTGGAGCTTAGAGGCTGTTTTGATTAAAGTGTTGCAGGGAGTGTTCTCTCAGGCACATAACTTCTTTGCCTACTTAATTGGTGCTTGAGTCTAATTTAAGTGTCATTGTTGAAGTTGGTTCGCCTCAGAACTGGGTCCTGTCATGTGATGTCATTCAAAGACCCCTTCAATGGCACGGCGGTTATCCTAATGCTTTGTTAAGCAAAGATATTTTGTGGGAGGACAGCCCATAGTTTTTAACACACAACTACCTGCTTGTCAAGGTTATGGGAGTAGAGTGCAAAATACAGGCAGAGTGATCAGGTGATAGAGGCAAACATGCTGGTTACACATTTTCTTTATTTGTGGTTTTTTTGGACATGGGGTTGGGATGGATTTAGTTGCAGTGGATTAAATGGAAAGACAGGGAGGGTGAGGGGGCCGGCTTTAGGAAGTGCGGGGCCCAATTCGAACAGTTTCGATGGGGCCCCAGCAAGGATGATTTTTTTAAAAAAAAAACCACGTAAAAAAACACGTGGGGCTTGTACTCACCAGGCGGTGCTCCAAGTCTTCGGCGCCACTTCGGCGGTGGGTCCTTCACTCGCTCCGGGTCTTTGGTGGCACTGAAGGACCTGCTGCCGAAGTGCTGCCGGGTGAGTAAAAATTAAAAAGGCGCCTCTAGCCAGGTAAGGGATTCTCACTGGGTGCGGGGCCCTCTTAGGCGCGGGGCCCGATTCAGGGGAATTGGTGGAATAGGCCTAAAGCCGGCCCTGGGTGGGACAGCAGATAAGAGGGAGGGGAGGAGGAGGAAAGTATGAGGGTTGGCTACAGTGAAGAATGGGGGGAAGTTTGGAAGCAAACAACCAGTCAGCATAGGGCAGAAGGCCATAGATCAGTTCAGAAATAAACCATTGAAAGTCTGATACAATATATTATGGAGGTCAAAATAATTTAGAAGGCCAGAAAACCTATTAGGCTGCCTAAAATGACTGTGCAGTACAAGATTTCCTTTTTCCCTCTCCCCATTTTCTGATGAAAGTAATTTTTTTCTAACCTGTTCTACTTAATCCTTAATGTGAGTTGTAGTAAAAATATGTGCCCTAATTAAAAAAACTAATCCCCTTTCTGAGCAGCACAAACACTGATTCAGCTGTTAGTAGCAAGTCATTATTACACACTCCCAGGAATGATAAACAGAGATGATTTGCTTATGTGGGTCTTTTTCTAATTCTCTCCCTTCCCCCAATTAGTCTGATGCCTTAAAATAATAATAAAAAAAAAACAAAAAACCCGCAGAATTTATAAGTGGCACTTGAGGCAGAGATTTTTTTTTTTAAAGCACTAATAGCTTGTCTTAATTAACAAAGGAAATTTGATCAATATAGTGTTAGGCCAGTATGTCTAAGAACTGGTTACAGAAGTGTGATCACATGGGGAAACTGAATTTTTTCCCCTGTCCCATTTGTTACCAAAGTGCAACTGTTCAGTAGAATATAAAGATTTCCCTGGGGTGTTTTCTGCTTTAAACAGGCCTACATTTGAATCATAATTGTCACTTTTGCTTTTGTGATGGTTGTGACATTATTGCTTTACTAATGACTAAATTCCAATTTATTCCCAGTCTCCTGTGGTTTACTATAATAAGATGAGTCACTTAAAAATGTTATCTAATCATGTTGAAATGTTTTAAAGTAATTTTCCTATTTAAGTTATTTATCCTGAAAGTGATGCTAATTATTTAATCTTCTGTAATTTACAAAATATCCACTCGATAGCGCTTTTGTTATGAACACAGATGTCTTGAACTTCTTAAATCAAAGAGAAAAACAAAAGATGAACCCACCCACTATATTATACTTAACCTGGGCATTCATTTATCAGGCAGCTGATCAGATGCAGTGTGTTCCCTGAGTAGTTCAGAGTGGCTGAACTGCTTTGGAAATGATAAACTGATCCTTGACCTTCCTATAGGTTTGTAGATGAACATGACACCTTTTGTGTTTTGAGAGTAAGGAAGATATGAGGCACATAGCCCAAGCGTGCAAAGCAATCTTGCCTGCAATTGTGTGCTGTGAGGGCTTGAATTGTGACAGTCTCTTTGGGGGTTGGGGGGGTGCTGGTGGAAGTGAGGTGATTATGAGCTGGGAGTGAAAGTCTCTAAGGCTTTGGCTACACTTACACTTCAAAGCGCTGCCGCGGCAGCGCTTTGAAGCGCTAAGTGTAGTCAAAGCGCCAGCGCTGGGAGAAAGCTCTCCCAGCGCTGTCCGTACTCCACCTCCCTGTGGGGAATAACGGACAGCGCTGGGAGCCGCGCTCCCAGCGCTGCGGCTTTGACCACACTGGTGCTTTGCAGCGCCGCAATTTGCAGCGCTGGAGAGGGTGTGTTTTCACACCCTGCTGCAGCGCTGCAAATTTGTAAGTGTAGCCAAGCCCTAAAAGTCCAAGTAAGGATTCTAGCCCTTATTTCACCATCAATATAGTGTTTATCCTAGTCGCAGACATGCCATCCAGATGCATCTGCAAGATGGCAAGGTTTTACCTATAGATCCCTGTGGATCTTCTGTCTTGATTTGTGGGAAAAGTGTGGGTTTTTTTTGATAGGATTGGATGCCTTAGACAGGGTCTGAGCCAGGAAACTAGTTTATGGAGGTTGTCTTGAATCCACCTCTAGTTCTAATGCGAATTTGGTATTCATGAAAATGAGACTAGAAATAGGCCTTATTGTGGGCTCAAGCTTTCTCACATAGTTGACCAATTTTTCTTCTGACTCCAGCAGCCTTGCTGTTCCCCTCTGGGCCCCTCCCTGAGTAGAAACTAGTTGTTGTAGTGGGTTTATTGTGAGGACATCCCAACAAAATGGTCTACGTGTTGCAGATAGCGTGTTTTTTTTAGATTGGGCGGATACATAACAAACTAGCCACAGACTGCTGTGAAAGATCCAGGGCACAAGATTCAAAGGCAATACCCAGATGAGGAGCCAAGTTGTCTTCTCTCCCACTCCTGCTTCTGGGTTCTAGGAAAAGTAGGGAGTGCTGCTGTCCCTGTTCAAGTGCCCTGTGCCTCCTAGTAACGTACTAGTGTACTGTAGTTCATATGGTTTCGTTGTAATATGACAGGGATTTGCTGATGTGGTTCTTTGCTGCTCTGTTAATCAGTATTTGTGCTGTTGCTTGAACCTTCTTTCTCTGCACTGGGCAGCTCTTGTCTGTTTGTGTCTGAAGATTGACATGATTCTCCTTGGCGGTGCCCAACCCACATGGGCAGGAGAAGAAGATCTGGAAGGAATCCTATTTCCAGGGAAAGTCTCTCCGAGTTCACCTCTTAACTTGGGCTGTATGGACAATCCAATAAGAGGTCAATTTTTGGTATATGATAGTGTGGGACTTAGCGTGTCTCCAGGGTGTGAAGTCTCCAACAGAAGAAGCAATGTCTCACCTGACTTTCCGCAACACTGTCATTTTGTGGCCTAGGCTTGGCAGAGAGCATGTTACTTTTTGATTGGGCTGATACATAACAAACACATGCCCTGAATGCAGCCTTGGAAAGGAGATAACTGTTCTAAAACTACATAATTTAAAAACTGTGTGAATGCAGGTCTTGAAAAAACTTTCTAAAGCCTGGTAGCCTCTTCCCATATATTTTTCTCTCCTTCCTTCTCTTCCCCTTTGTCCCTCCCCCCAAAACAAAATTTCTTTCAATACCTTACTACTACTTTGACTATCCTATTTTAACTATGCACCCGTATATCATGCTTAAAAATTGTGCTGGACAGTTAACACACTAGCCGCAGGTTGATGTGAAAGATAGGAGGCCCAGTATTCAAAGGCAATAATACCCAGATGAGGAGCCAAGTCGTCTTCTCTCCCACTCCCACCTCTAGCTGCTAGGAAAAGTAGGGGCTGCTGTCCCTGAGCTCTGTGGGGATGCTTAATTGGATTCTTACATGTTACATATGTTGATGTTACTTGTCTGGAATTCTACTTGTCGTGGCAGTGAATTTTTAAACACTTTCTGAATAAATGTGATGTGTAGGTGCTTTTTAAAGACACCAAGAACATGAATTGATGATGGAAGGCTTTTAAAGATGTGGTTAAAAAAAAGAGAAGTGTTAAATATCTGAATTCTCCAGATGAAAACCAAAACCAATAAATAAGAAAATTTGGAGGAATGGTTGTCTTCTAGTTAATTTATAGATTGGTGCACAGAGTATGTGCAGTTTTATACTTCCAAGGCCCTTACTGGGGTTCTGCCTAGCTGAATATACTCATTCCAATAGAATGGTGAGCAGAAGATAAAAGGACTGTACTGGTTTTTGATCAAGCTTGGATGACTTTAATCTTAATTTCTAATTCTCCACCACCTAAACACTGTCAAGTGCAGAGTGAGCATCTTAACAAAAATAAAGACCTTAGTATTTTAGCAAAGTTTTTTTTTTAACTTTAAGTACTCTTTCATAATTACATTTTTCCTCTGTATTCTGTCTGTAACCTCTTAAAATTTTTTTATTGGGAATCTTATTACATCTGTGATTTCACATAAACAGTAAACATTGAACTCCTTTTGAGGTGGAGGCCAAAATAGAATGTATAGCAAAGCTGCCACTCTCCCCACTGCAGCCCGTTGGAGGGAAAAGATAACATTAACTTATCAAAGAACAAAATTCATCTTGGAAGCTCTGCTTCCAGAAGCTTTTATTCAAAAATCTACAATACGGTGTTTTCATAGATTCATAGTTAAAGGCCAGAAGGAACATCAGATCATCTAGTCTGATCTCCTGTATATCACAGACCAGGCCATTAAATTTCACCCACTTACCCCTGTATTGAGGCCAATAATGTTTTTACATAAAATATTTTAACTGAAAGTCAAATTTACAGCAAATACATCTTAAAGAATCATAGAAATGTAGAGTTGGAAGGGACCAGGAGAGTTCATCTAGTTCATTTTCTATCACACACACTGAGACAGGATCTTCCCAGACTAATTTTGGCAGGTGTTTGTTGAACCTGTCCTGAAAAATCTCCAACAGGGATTCTACAAACTCCCTTGGAAACCTATTCCAGTACTAACTATCCTTACAGTTAGAAAGTTTTTCCTAATATCGAACGTAAATCTCCCTTGCTGCAGATTAAGCCCATTACTACTTGTCCTCCCTTCAATGGACAAATGATGACCATCCTCTTTTAAAACAGTCCTTGACATATTTGAAGATTATCCATTCCCTTTTTTTCGTCTTTTCTCTAGACTAAACATGCCTAGGTCAGGTGTTCTAAACCTCTCATCAGTTTTTTGTTGCTCTCCTCTGGATTCTTCGCCTAATTTGTCCACATATTTTCAAAAACGTGATGCCCGAAACTGGACACAGGCCTCACCAGAGTAGAATGGTGCGGTTACCTCGTCTTGTATACAACACCTGTTTGTACATACCAGAATATCAGCCTTTTTCACAGCTGCATCACTATGATTCATGTTCATTTTGTGATCCACTATAACCCCCATATCCTTTTTAGCAGTACTACTGCCTAGCCAGTTATTTCCCATTTTGTATTTGTGCATTTGATTTTTCCTTCCTAAGTGTAGTACTTGTCGTTATTGGATTTCATTTTGTTGATTACAGACCATTTCTCCAGCTTATCAAGGTCATTTTGAATTCTAATTCTGTTCTCCAAAGTGATTGCAACCTCTCCCAGCTTGATGCCATCTGCATATTTTATAAGCATATTCTCAACTCTATCCAATTCATTAGTGAAAATATTGAATAGTAGTAGACGCAAGACTGACCCATGTGGGATTCCACTAGAGAGGCCCTCCCAGTTTGACAGCAAACCATCGATAACTACTTTTGACTGTGGGGTTTCAACCAACTCTGTACATCCATCTTATAGTATTCATCTTGCATGCTTTTCTTGTGTTTCTGTTCTACAGACTGGAGATACAAATTCTAACCTCACAAATATGGAATGATCAAATCTTTCTTTACAAAAGCATAAAAATAATCAAGTCTGGATATTTTTGCATAGGTAGAGGTATATTTTATGACTTTTCTGCCTCTTACCAAGAATCATCAAGTTAAAGAGAGAAAAATACCTGTCAAGTGAGATTCCTCTGAGTGCTAAATAATCAAAGGATATAAACTAGAATTAAGAATTACAATTGTATCTAACATGTCTGTATAAACCGGAACATTTTATTGGAGATAATTACTTGTTAGCTTTAACTTTCACGATCCTGCTTTTCAGCAGATAAACTTTTTTGTTTTCCTCACCCTAATGCTTGTAAATATTAACAAATTGATAATAATGCAACTTCATCGTGCTGTATTTGTCAAAGAAAATTAAACTCAGTCATTAGAGCCATTAGGCAGAACCTCATAAAGTAGCTCAGGATATAGTTCACAGCAGCCGTGTTTTTTGTCATATCTATACTCTTATTTCCTCAGGGTAATCTTTAAGACTAGCACACTCCTTAGTTGGATGAGTGGTGTGTTGGCAATAATCTTTAAATTCATGGCCAGGATATTAAGGTGAAATGTTTCGAAAGGGAGATAGGGCAAACTTGAAAAAGTTTTATGTTTTGATTACTGCCAACAAATTCTGTAAAGAGATCTAGTTTTATAATACTGGCATTGGGCATGCATTAACTGCACTCTGTTCCCATTCATTGAAGTGATTGAGATGCTGTCCCTAAAGCAAACCAAGATCTCATGAATAAATAATAGTAATGTGGTTAGCTTCTTTCTTTGAAATATTACATTATGCTGACTTTCCAGAGAAACAGATTTTATGTACCATTCATGCAATTTAAAATGTGTTTAATGTGAGTCATGAAAAGCAGTGGAGAACCTTCCACAGTTATGGTTTGCAGACCACATGGTGGAGAAGAATGCTAGAAACCTACAGCACACCCAAATCTTTAATTCTCACCCCCCCCAACCCCCAGTAGTTTATAGATGCTCTCATGAGTTTGAAATAGTTGTAAATGGTCTGCATATTGACATTTAAATGAGCACATCAAGTGCCTCACTTTGCTTCAGAATTTCCTGTCCAGTATCTTCCTAGATGTAGGCTTTTAAATTGGAGCTTGCACAACTTTGGAGAAGGAGAAAATTTATTATGATCTGTTAGTGTTTCCATTTTAAATTACCTCTTTTTTTAGAAAATGGCTTAAATTTGGCATATAATTTCTCAGTGCAAATGTGGGGGGGGAGGGGGAAAGGAAGTTACAGTTGGATTTGGACAAATACCAAAGTCTTTTATGCTAATACATTCTTACAATGTAATCAAATTGTTATATACTAAGAAATTATCTGAAAATAGGTTTTGTTTTTTCAGTTTATGGGGGAATGACTGGCATCTAAGACTGAACACTGGGTATTTCACAAATTTAATATGGATAGCCATGGCATCGACAAAATAGACCTTCAGGCTCTTTTTGGAATCACGTTGTCAGTACACCTACTAATGCTTTTGTTTGTCATTGTCTGCAATATCATTAAAATAGGTAAAGAGTAGTCTCTACAAATTCATTGGCTGTTACCGTGTTATGTACGTTTATGAACCCTGTTCCTAGGGTGAAAACTTTTTGGTGGGGAAAGGGAAGGGTGGGTAGGGCAAGATGGCTGATGAGGAAGAGCATTTTGTAGAATTTTGTATCACAATATTAGGAATAATGGGAAGTTGAAAAACCATCAGTATTACTTTAGAATACACTAGGTCCAAAATGTCACCTTTAACCTCTGGGTATCTGATTTTCTGAGTGGCTGATGAAAGGTGCCATATGTGCTACAATTTGAAGCCATGTTAAGGAGGTCTGAGGATGGATTGGCTGAGCCTGCTGGGTTTAATTCAGATTTGTAACCATGCTATATGGTTAAAATTACCCAAAACAAACATGCTAGTAGTCACTAGTAGTGCAAGCCTGGGAATAGAAACCAGTTTCGGAGGGTCATT
The DNA here is from genome assembly GCF_020497125.1 of Mauremys mutica. Taxonomy (NCBI): domain Eukaryota; kingdom Metazoa; phylum Chordata; order Testudines; family Geoemydidae; genus Mauremys; species Mauremys mutica. The sequence goes on along the minus strand of NC_059073.1, from coordinate 124,564,529 downwards.
TTAAACACGTTAAGGATAAATGGTAACCTGGCATACATGCATGATGAAAATGCTATTAACAGCTTAATACAAGGCTACATTACAGGTGACAAAACATCCCTACGGTTGTGGTAGAGACTTATTGGCTTTGAACAAAACACATGCAACAGAACTTTTTCTATATATTGAGCATCTGTTAATATTATGGGCTTTGTTTTCCCCCTAATACTTGTATGGAGTATTCTATAAGTAGCTTATTTTTTCTGCACTGTCCATTAAAAGTTCACATTTTCAAATTTAATGACTTGAGCATACCAAACTAATACTGTTTAGCCCTACTAGCATATGATGATTTGGCTGTTCTTGTATATTGTATTAGCATGTAACTGCAAAAAATTTCACTTGACAGCACTAGACTCTATTCCTGTAAGTCTTTTAAATCTTGCAGGGTTTGACTTGGTATCAAAGTACACATTTTAAATAAGTAGACTGGCTAGTTTTCCTCTACTGCTAGGCACTTGTTGCTCTGTTGAATCCTGGACTCAGTATGAGACTCATTGAGTGGTTTTGAATTGGACACTTTCTCCTTCTGTGGTGCTATTCATCTTGAAAGGAGATAGCGTTGTGGTTCAGGCCAGAGGTCACTGTGTGGGTGTGGAGGAAAGATGCGATTCTTAGCATGCAGGATTTATAGCTGTCCCAGGTAGAACTGGAGAAACTCTTGAAGCATTCTTTACAAGACTTTACAAATTGAGTGGGTAAATTCATGCCCTATGCAGATTGTCAATATGCAATAAACTCTATTTTTTCTTAAAAGGGCAACTTTAAAATGTTTAGTAACATTATAAATGTCAAAGCAATAGAGCTGTTTCACATTGGGGGGTTACCCTGATCTATTTTGATGGAAGTGGAAATGGGAATCTAATATATTCCTCTTTGTATTAAATGTTTTTTTCAGTTGTCTGTGATGTATCTTCTATATAATGACGGTGTCATACCAATTACAAAATTAGATAAAATACTGAATAAGCTCTTCTTTTTTTAAACATAATCAAAATGTTTTTTTTAGTACAAGAAACATACTACGTTACCTCAGTCCTTTATGGTCCAAGAAGTGAGATTTGAAATAAAAACCCATGGCAATATCCTAAGTCACAGTGCAGAAAACTACTAAGACTCCTGGAATTTTTGTAACTTTGAGGCCTCTAGGTACTAACAGATTACAATCAGAGATCATTGCCACATCATGCTGGAACTGAACACACGTGCAATTAAATGACTGTCCAAGTTTTCGGCTTTGAAAAATCTACAAATCCTACAGTATTACTAATCCAACATAGTAAGGTCTACAGAACTTAGTGACTAAGAGATGCTCAGATATCTCTGGTGACAGGCTAATCGTTTGTTTAGGTGTGCTCATGTGTAGCTCTATAGCGTGCCAGCACTGCATATTTCACTCTTGACACTGTGGGTCCTCAGCACAAATCTGGCCTCAATTCCTGTGATAAATTCCGTTTCTCACAAATCACTACTGATAGTTTTGCCATCTCTCTCCTCAAATCCTTTGCACTAGAAGACAATACAAAACAAACCTCATATGCATGCATCAGGGGTGTTCCAAATAGACTGAATTAAAGCATTCAGCATCTTCCTGTATTCTAGGCCATCTGGTGAGCTGAGGCCAAAAGGCCTCAGAGTATTAGGGGGGTGTGTGTGTATGCGTATGTGTGCGCCTGAGATCTATAAGGCAAAAAAATTATCATCTTTGGTCTTAGCATGCTTCTTAAGAGCAGTATGATTCTTGTGTGCAGTGAGTTTATATACCCTATATGTAGAAATCTGTAGAATCTATGTGCTCATCTGCCCACACCTTTGCAAAATACTGGGTAGGTTCTTGTATGCCCCCTATCACCTTAGTATGCTCTTTGGCAGATGCTGGTTTTAGGACAGTATTGCACAGTGTAGTGCCGTAGTAATTTGGGAACTCCGCATGGAATGTAATAAAATGTGTGCATTTTTATAATCGTAGAATATCCGAGTTGGAAGGGACCTCAGGAGGTCTAGTCCACCCCCCTGCTCAAAGCAGGACCAATCCCCAGACAGATTTTTGCCCCCGATCCCCAAATGGCCCCCTCAAGGATTAAACTCACAACCCTGGGTTTAGCAGGCCAATGCTCAAACCACTGAGCTATCCCTCCCCTGTATGGTCCCTCCTTAGCTGTACTCTGTTGATAAAATGTCTGTGTAGAATGTATGGCTGCTACTATGCTGAGGATGAAGAAAATGTATCTATGCTTATCTTCACATTTACTTCAAATAGTAAGGTCTACAGACCATGCCAACACTATGCAGGGTCTAGACACCTTTTTTTGGGGCGAGGGTTCCAGGGAGGGGGCTAGAGTTAAATGGCTGGTGACTATCCTTTTTACTATTTAATTGTAACCGGGATAGTCCCCTCATAAGTCAGTTTGTTCTTTTCAGACCAGGAGGAGTATAGTCCTCTGATCTTGACTGCTTGAAGTCCCTCTTTCCCCCACAGTATCGAATGGTTCTTGATAAATAGGACCATGATAAAGTGCTCTCCTGCAATAGTCTGGCTCCTTTCTTCCGTAACTGGGAATAGCTCTGCAGCCAGGATCTCCTTTTCTATATGTATGCCTGGGTGAGGCTTGCTTACCTGCTTCTCCCATTCTTTGAGCAGCCAGGCTGGCTGTGTTCCTACTCTCATAAAAGCAATTGAGCCTCTCTCTCTCTCTGTGCATGAGGACTTCTGATCCCCTCTCTAGGAAGACTGGGGTTAGGTTTAGCTAGTTGCTACTCCTCTGGGTTGACTCCCAGAGACTCCTGATTGGCTCTTTTCCTCTTTCCTCTCCCCTTCCACCTGCATGAGTTCCATGAGCTGTTTTCAAAAAAGGATGGGGGAGGCCAAACCTTATGGAGTCCATAATTCTTTGTGCTCTCCCTTTGCAGCGTCTGACCCCAGACCCATCATGGCAGGCAATCGGAGGCCCTCCATCACCATCTTGTTTGTAGTCCTTTTCTTGTCAGTCTCTGGATGAGAGAGTAACCTAAGGGGTTACCATATGCAAAATATATAAAAAATAATTTTCTGGTATATCCAACAGATCATGTTTCATTTCTTCATTCTAGACTTCTCTACAGAGAACGCAGTGACTGTATAAAACCAACAGGCCAGCTAAAAGTTTGTGTTACCAGATTGTAGCGTGTTTTTTTTTTAATTTTGCAATTATATGCTAATCTTAATGGTGGAGTACAAAAACAATCTACCAGTATTTTCAAGTTGCTAAAATGAAATCCCTTAAAACATGGCTGATTATTTAAAAAAAAAAAAAAAGAGGAAAGGTTTAGCAATCAGATTGCAACAATTGTTTCAATTTCTGCTGGTTATAATGCTAACCTGGCTCCACCATCACCTGCAGCAGGAACCAAATGCCAGTTGCTTGAGACTGTTAGCATTCATGACTAAGTCTTTCCCTCTACATACTTTGGAGAACAAGAGTTTAACCCGGTTTGATTTCACCCCCCACCCCCGCCAGTGGCTTCATTATTCTGACTTTAGTAGAAATTAAGTGCACTGTCACTGTTGTACCGCTTTTAAGTGCAAACTACTTTTGACTAAATACACAGATGAAGCTTTCACAGAGTCTGGATTCTCTAATTGGAAAAAGGCTTGAGAGATTTGAGAGGCATCAAGCTTCATGTCATCACAAAGTTGTTATTCTTCAATAGACCACAAAGAATGTTGGTGACATGCTAAGTTATTTTTGGTGCTCTCAGAAGAAAGAAGGATGTTACTGAAAATATGAAGTAACATACGTTATCTTGTCAGACAAGGACTTGCATTGCAAGGCCATTATACTGAACAAGCTGAAAATAAGCCCTTCCATGAAGAGGTTAACTGCAACTTTTATTTGCAGGTCAGATGTGACCCTGATATTTCAAAGTGGCTGAGAGTCTAGAGAAATTCACAATTCTTATTCTGAGAATTTCTATAAAATTATGGTAGATGAAACAGACTTCTCCAATGAAGAATTTTGGTTTATGCCTGTTATGTGGATGATTTGAATATTCATGAAGTTAATTGCATTTGTACAGGCTAGCCTGTACATCGGTGAAGGTAATATAATTAAAGATCTATATTATTGCATCTGAATGTGAGGATCACTAATTGTCATGGACAGTTCTAATATGTCACTAATATGGCAGGCTTAGTCTCCTGTGTAGCACCCACATTGCAGCAGGAGGAACCATGAGCTATATATACTCATTGTTATGGACATGCTTTGAATTTGACATGCTAGATACCTATTTTAAAAAATACTATCCTAAGAAATATGCTTGAAACTATTTATTCTATTATAATAGAAGATGAAATGTGTTGAGTACCATCACCAGGCATCTGTCCAACAAAATGGACTCCATGGAGAAGCTTTGGCTTCAATTTGAGAATTACCTTGTCCTGTGCACAACATGGGAGGTTGCAAAGGATGGAATGGAAGATCCTGAAATGAGCTCAAATTGGTCGCATAGCAGCTCAGATGGAATAGTTTAAGTTCCTCTTTGGTACTGAGCTAGGTCAAAAAATTCAGAAACATAGCAGACAGTCCAAAATTTTGTGAGGGTCAGATGTTTCGGCAACAAGAGGCTACGTTCTTATGAAAGAGACACTTTGGTCCATCTGCTTATTAGATGGAAAAGTACAACTTTTTTCTACAAGCAAATGCACTGGAAAAGCTTAATGTTGGAGGTAGTCAGAATGCCTAAGCTTCCAGGGAAGAGACACTTCCCAGGAAAGTATAAATAAGGACTGGTGAACCCAGCAAACATATTTTAAAGTATATTTATTTTAAATTTAAATCTTAAAAATCAGTGTGCAATATTAAATCAAGTTATGAACCGATTTTACAAAATTTTTCAGTCTTGAAGCTCTCAACTCCAAATGCAAGTTAAAGATGTCCTTCGGATGTATGATCCTGGTTTCAGTCATGATTAACTGATTACTCAGCCTCTTCTGTCACAAGCCAACTGTCAGTTCACAGAAAGATTGTTGAAGTCAATTCAAAAATATCTGTTCACTCAGCCAAAATCTAATGTTAGCTGTTTTGTGAAGTGGTGAGGCTGATGATTTTTGTGGTACCAGCAACCAAATGCTGTCAGTGAATGTTGTTCCAGTGCTCTACATCGTATTAAAGCATGGCTTTGATCTACAATGGGACAGTCATGGCTCACGTGGTGTATGACTTCATATGTACAGAGCAAAACTAACTTAGAGCTTACAGATGTTTCAGCAGAATTAATTTCAAGAAGCCTACGATGAAGATAATTGTTCAGAACTTTTTTTCAGATTAAGTTTTTCAGATTAAGTAATGCTTTAATGAATTGTCTTGTACCATGACTAAAGTGCTCATTAAAAGTGACACAAGTCTGCTTCTGTTCCAAATCCCAGTTTCCTTTATTAATGAAATTCCTAATTTGGGGGTGGGGGCAAAGAGGGGTGCCAACACGCTCTCCAGTTGGCTTTATATTTGCTATTGTCTGATAAGGAATCACTAATTTGGAAGCCAGCCTGAAACTGTTCTTGTCTTCGGCTATAAGCATACTCCATGCTAAAGTTCAAGATGGTTTACTACTTTTTAAAAAAAAACAAAAAAACCCACCCTCTCTCCCCCAAATATGAGTGTGGTCTTTGCTGTGGAAGTTTGTCAACTGCAAGGTTATTCAGAAGGAGTGTATATCTGCCATAGTGAGAGATCTGGTTTCTGTCCCCAAAGCTTCAGGTGGGCTGAAAAGATGTAGTAGAATTAGTGGTCCCTACTGCTTCAGTAAGAAAACTTTTCCAGTAAGATTGGATAACGTATTCCACTAATGTTGCTTTAGTTTTTCATTTGCATGTCTCACTTCTTGCTTTAGAAACTGAGCGAGAAGTAAACAAAAAATGGTATTAAGCGGAATATAAACCCATGTTTTACCCCAGTCCAGTTACGTTGCAATTCCTTATCAATACTGCAAGAACTTGTATATGATCTCATTGATGGTATGCTCTTTAAAGTTCACTTTTCAACAGTTGTACTGCTGTTTTGCTGCATTGGCTTTGAGAGGTCGAGTAACTAAAGGAGATCATTTTATTTTGAAATAGGATACTCTAAAGTGTTCCCATTTTATCACGGTCCCTAAACTTTCTAAAACAGTGTAGCATATGTAAGCAGAGATTAAATTACGTAGATAGTATGCAGTATATAGTTTTTATCCTTTAGTGGTTTCATCTAGACATTTTTTTGGTATCAAATCACTTAGAAAGATGCACCTATTTTATTTGAGTTCTGCCTTTTCACCATGGATATGGCATGGCATCCACCTACCTTTGTGCACTGTTCCCTCCATCTGCCACTTCCTGCCACTTACTTAGGGCCAGGCCGGCTTCTGATCCATGGTCTTTTAGTTGATCAGTTATGTATTGTATATAAACTTTTTTTGGTGACAGGGAATTGTGTTTTTCCCCCATACTGGCTTAGCTGAGCAATAAATACATTTCTAACCTTGACATGGAATCTTGAATCCCAGGAGCTCATTCTTGTGAGAGTGGCAATGCCAATCCAGTACTATACTTGTGGTACCTAGTGGTTTAACTATTAGTATATTAGGCATGTTAGAAATGTGAAGGTTTTCTTTAAAGAATAATAGTGAGAGGGGATAGATTAAGATAGGTGATTTAAATTGCTTTGATATAAATCATGATTTAAATTAGCAAGTAGGACACCTTGATTTAAATCTATTTTAATCTTGTTTTGCATTTTTACTTTAGTTATCTTCCTAAAGAGAAAGTGTTTATCATTAGCTGACAATCATTGACATGTGAAATATAGCCTTTGCACTAAATTTGGTATTTAATTAACATAAATGATTTTAGATTATAGTAAGCTTAGGCCTTAATATAGGTTATTTCAAATTTAACTTTACATACATTAAATATTTTCGCTCAAAATAAATGTAAGTAAATTCTATGTAAATTGTTTAAAAAAACCATCTGATTTAAAAAAAAAATCTATTTTTTTCCCTCCGTGATAGCTGCCAGTATTCACAATCTACTACCTAAAACAGTTTTGCTGCAGTTACTTAATGGGTGATATCTGTAGCTGTACACTCTTAAACCATTTATCAGAGTGGTTTGTCATACTTCAGTTCAGAACAATTGGAAAAAAATTTTTTGTGCCTTCCAGTATTCTGGTACTGAAGCAGGTTAGAAGTGCCTTCGTTCTCTTGAATGTGTAGCTCCCATACTCCCTGAGCCACTGTCCAGCAAAGTCTTCAGCTGCCAGTTCCCTCCAGAATTGCCAATTACTTTTTGTGTTTAAAAAAATACTCCAAAATACTCCAAAATAAAACTCCTCTAAGTGCATAGCACCAGGGAGAGAAAAGTGTCATAAACTTTACCTACAATGTACATACACACATTCTATCTTTATTAAGCCTAGAATTGCTAAATCAAGGCACATAATTGAAGGGACAACATTGAATACATCCCCAGTGCTTTTGAAGGCTAGTAATTTGTCAACTGTCTCTTCAGCTTTGGGCAACTCTGGTCCTAAGATAAACAGAAGAGGATGGTGGTGGAGCAGCACTTAATGTTCGAAGATCAAACCTACTGGAAAAGTGCTGTTTCATTCCAAAACACAACTTCAGGCATTTCAACTATTTATTAATCTGGTCTACTGAACATCTCAGATGCTCATTTAGCAAAGGTTCAGTGGAAGTGGAGAGGTGTAAGTTCCTGAGAACTGGACCAAGTTATGAGATGGTCAGAATAACTCTATTAAAAACAATGGTGGTTTTTTTAAGGAGTGCCTTTGCAAATACACCCCATGTAGACTGTAGGGCAAGAACTCTCTTCACTTTGTGTTTGTAGAGCACTTAGCATACCAGGACCCTAATTCTGATTGGACCTTTTATTAACTTTATACAAGTAATTGCTATTTAATTCACACACTTTAGCCTACAAGAGCCTTTTGGGAAGCAGTGCTTATGGGTGCTGTACAAGCATCTTCGTGTTCAAGTTTGGAACAGAGCTTGTAAAATAAATACTAAGTGGTTCTCCTAATACTAAAAAAAGGAAAACGACAAGGAAGAGGGGGAAATGGGCAGGTACAGATACATTTGGAAGTGAATAAACTCAGATCACAGCTACTGAAGAATTACTTTTTTTTTCCCCCTCCCCTTCAAGGATAGTCTCTACACAATCTTAGTTACAAGAATTTTAACAAGAAATTCTAAACCAAGGTAGGTAGACTGAGTTGTAACTAAACATCACAGCATGACTTTCCATTGGAGTTAGTATTTTCACCAGTGAGGCCAATATATGAATGGACCTGGAGGATGAAATATCCTCTCATCTCTAGAATTGGCCCCACCCACTGTAATTGATTCATACTGTGGGGCAGTGTGGAGAAGCTAGCAGTTCTTACTCTGAATCTGTTCTGTGGGTTGAGGATACCTGGCTGTTAGTCTTGCATTTTTCACAATCACTAAATTGACTGACTGTATTTAAATCAGAATGTTGCATAATCTGAAAATGTGCTTCCCCTATAACTGAGCAAAGTATGAGTGACGTAAAACCTTAAATTCCTTTGCATAGCTTTCCTATTGCCAGTCATTGTACTGGTTGATTACAGAGGGAGTCCTACTAAAGAATATCGCCCAGAAGACCAGGGAACAATGTGGGTTGGTCAATTACTATCTGTATCTACAATATTTAGCATGATGGGTCCCTGAAGACCCTTAGTGCTACTGCAGTTTAAATATTTAATAATCGATGATAAACTTCTTACTTGAGAGATTACTGGACTAAATATTGTAACTTGCTAACTATGCATCTGTAACTAAAATATCTTTTGTGACAAATCTAAGGCAATATGTGACTTCTTTGGTGGAAAATTTTCCTTTTATAATGAGTATTTAAAATTTTAATACGGAAACATGATTCTCAGCAGAAGAACTCTGACAATGCTGAGGTGATAGGTGCAGTTTCTTTTATGTAAAGCCTTTTTATCCAAATGAGGTGGAGGCAGCCTGTATTTTGAAAAGGCTTTTTTTGTGATTGATAACACTTGCCATAGCTTCTTTAAACCCATTCAGTATTATATGTTTGAGATAAGGTATGTTGGTATTCTCCCTCTTTTTTTCTCCTCTCTCCTGTCCATCCTACCACACTCTTAGGTCTACACTCTGGTCTACACTTAGGGTATGGCTACACTTACGGTTTGCAGCGCTGGTAGTTTGCAGCGCTGGTCATCCAGCTGTGTAGGAGCAGCGCTGGTGTGTGGCCACACTCACAGCTACCAGCGCTGGTGTGTGGCCACATTTGCTGCATTAGCAGCGCTGTTGGGAGTGATGCATTATGGGCAGCTATCCCAGCATTCAAGTGGCCGCAATGTGCTTTTCAAAAGAGGGGGGTGGAGTGGGGTCTAGTGTGACAGGGAGTGGGGGGAGAGAGAGAGTGGATTTTTGGAGCCAACACTGTGTGTTTAGCTTCCTGCCTTGAAAAATCAGAACATTTTTCCGACCCCTTAGTCTTAACTCTTAATTGCAAACAGCCTGCAGCCAACACGACTCCCCGCTGTTTCATTCGCTCCCTGCCTGCCTCTCATTTGATTGTTTACAGCCAGGTACAGATGATCACAGCAAACAGGAGCTCTGTTTGTTTTTTAGATAAGCAGCAACGGCAACGGAGCTCGTTCACAACAAAACAAAGAGAGGCTGCATAACAAAACAAAGAGTAATTTATAAAAGTATTCTGGGATACATCCTTATACCCTGGAGGCCAATCACAGCACTGGTGTGTGGCCACACTTGATGACCAGCGCTGCAGCACCAGCGCTGGAATCCTTATTCCCCATGCTGAGTGAGGTGTACGGCCAGCGCTGCAGCCAGGGAGTTGCAGCGCTGGAAGTGCCCTGCAGGTGTGGCCACTTACTAATTGCAGCGCTGGTGGAGGCTTTCCAGCGCTGCAAATCGCCAGTGTAGCCATACCCTTAGTGTATGTTGACATAAGTATGGGCTCAGGTGTGATTTAAACCCATACCCATGAGTGCCATAGCTCTGCTGAACTAACCCTGGTGTAGATGCAGGTATGTCGGGGGGGCAAACTTTTTGGCCTGAGGCCCGCATCTGGGTGGGGAAATTGCATGCAGGGTCATGAATGTAGGGCTGGGGTTGGGGTGTGGGAGGGTGTGCGGAGTGCAGGAGGTGGCTCAGGGCAGGCAGTTGGGGGCTCATGGCAGCGGCTTGGGGTGCAGTGTGCAGGAGGAGTTTGGGGTGTGGGCTCTGGCCCGGCGCTGTTTACCTGGAGCAGCTCCAGGATGGCAGCTGCACACACCACCTGCCCTGGCCCTGTACCACTCTGGCTCCGCTCTCTCCCTGCTGCCCCACTTTCCCCAGGGGCCAAGGGCTCTGTGTGCTCCCATCGCCTGTGGGTACCTCCCTTAAAGCTGCCATTGGTCACGATTCCCCATTCCTGGCCAATGGGAGCTGTGGGGTAGGGGGGTGCCTGCAGGCAAGGGCAGCACGCGGAGCTCTCATTTGCCGCCCCCCACTCCCCCGGGGCTGCAGGGATGTGGTGCCAGCCACTTCTGGGAGTGGCGCAGGGCCCATGGGGGTGGTAGTCCTGTGGACCGGATCCAAAGCCCTGATGGGCTGGATCTGTCCCGTGGGCCGTCGTTTGCCCACCCCTGAGCTAGGTTGACAGAAGAATGCTACTAGCCACTTGAGGACATGATATTCCTACAAGTGACTTAAAAATCTTTTCCTTTGCTGTAGGTTGCATTTACACCACACGGTTATGCTGGCATAGTTATGGTGCTGTAGTTTTGCTTCCGTAGTCCTTGTAATGTAGACATGTCTGTAGTAAAACAGTTTGAATCTGTCAGCATAGATATCTATCTAAACTTTGTACCCTGAAGAGCTTCTTGCTGCAATTTGCTGTATGTAAATGACCCACAGCAATATCCAGAAAACTGAGCTAGTTGTGGTTACCTTCATCTATGATACAGAGGTGCAGAGACTGCTTAGGATCAAGATGGACTGACACAAGGTGAGACTTAGTCTCCACAGGTTGCACCTGCTGTATTAAAAAAAAATAAGCGGCTACGCCCCGCTGCGTAGACTTTGCCTGTGGGCTGCACTTTGACCACCCATGTGTATTGTGGATGATGATAAAATAAATGGTTTTAACTGCTGATTGCTGCTGACATGCTGAAGTAGCATGTTGTATTTTGTAAATATGATTGGGAACTAATGAAGCACGTCAAGGAGAAGCAGCCTTTTACATAATGCCATAGCTTCAGCACTAACGTGACTAATTCATTCGGACAAGTAACGATGAACTTAATGGCTCATTACAGGATGCTTGAGTAACTTGGTTGGTTAGAAACAACAACCTTTGTATTGGCTTGGCATGATAATCTCCTTTTTATATGAACAAGTAGCTAGGTTCTCTTCAAAAGCATACTATTTTTGTTTCCGAACAGTTGGATGAGAAGCCCTGGGGCAGTGCATTTAAAAAAAAATACTCATTATAGCTGCAGGCTAGAAAATGTTGTTTGGAGCATCGTCCATAGACATAGAACATAGAGGAGGATGGTAATGGAGGAGGGTATAGGGGATGGGGGGGAAGGACGAAACAGCAATATATGAAGTTGCAGGTTTTTAACCTAGAAGTGAGTTAAGAATGTAGCAATTTAATATTAAATTAGGGGTTTTTAATAGTCCAGCCAATTTTTCTTCTCTCACTGCGTGGTGTTTTATGTGTATATCCGTGTTTTGCTCTGCTTCTGTCATCTCTTAATCACCTTGATTTTATTAGTATGAAGTGGAGACTTGAATGCAGCAACAGAACATGTGGTTTTTGTTACTACCCAAATAAATTCTCATGAAGAACCATGAACTCAGATTGGTCCCAGGTTTAAGAAACAGTGTTTGGCATTTCTTCCTTGTTTTTAAGTTTACAAACTCTTGTAGGCAGCTACAGCTCTTCGAATGTCTTGCATAGAGTTAAAAGGCTAGATCTCTCTATGATTAATAGCAAGCACAATTCAATTTTCCACAAATACAGACCACTGTTGAATTGACAACTATAAAAACATTTTAGTCAGTTCTGGCTTATTATACACTGTTCGCTAATTCTTAATAGTTTAGCTGAGCTTATCAATATTGCTTAACTATCCCCTTTCCTCACTTGAAACTGTTTTTGAGAGGTAGCTTCTGTTTGGCCAATTTAATAGGAACAAAATGTCATTAGCTGTGGGTTGACTATAAAGCAAAATAGCAGATACGTGGATTTATTTTAGGGAGAGGAGGAGGATGATAGAAATCGTACAGTAATAATCGGCTATGTCTCCTACTTGTGTATATTTTGAAGACAAAATATATTTGCAGTTATGCAGTAGCTTTTGATACTGATTTTTGAAGAATGTTAATTAGAACTGCCTCCTGTCAATAGAATTATACCTTTCATAAATGCAGACTTGGTCTATGCTCCAACTTCTTCTTTTAATATACAAAGGGTTTAACATCTTTTAAGACTTAAGAACGCCATTGAATTACAAGACTTACTTTAAATCCTGTGGCATTTTTCTTAAGACACTATTTATAGGGAAAATATTAAATATTCCCACCATTATGTTCTAAGGAGCTGCCTCAGCTTCAAGCGAGTAACGCCAAAAAAGAAAATACACCAAGTATGTTAGTACAGATACTGCATAGTAACCAAATTTCTTGACATGGCTGTACTTGTCGTGAAGGCAGGGCCTAAGGTGACTTGATGGCAAACAAGCCTTACGCCTTGCAAGAATTAATTGGGTAATATGCTTTTTTTTTTCCTTGCAATATCAGCCTCTCAGCCAGTCTCCTTTCTATATTTGCTCTTTTGTTGTACTCATTCTTCTCTACATCAGAAGTGTCGGGTCAGAGACCTTGTTTAATCTTCCCAGTGATGTATCGTATTTAGTCATGAGAGAATCTTTTGGAGTTATTTCCAGGAAATGCAAGACAGAGGGCATCAGTGAATAGTCCATCGTGACTGCACCTGGATAGGAATGGTGTTCTCCAAACAGGGAGCACATTGGTTCTGAAGAGGTTCTGGCTTTGCTGTTCCACTTGAATTGAACTTGCATCACTCTAACTTTGCTCCTAATAAGAGAACTGGATGTGCACAGCTGCTATGCTCTGTCTGCATAGATTGTTTTGAAAGCCATTATATTAGTGTATGTATTTTGTTTCTAAAATTGGTAAATATGGCATGAAATTTAAGGGGCACCCAAAGCTGGACGTAGTGGCTTGCATTTCAATCCATTATCCTGAAGCCAAGTACAGTGTGGGCAGCCTACTTCCACTCTGTCTACGAAGTTTGCTGAAGGAATTGGAGAATTTAACTTCCGTGCATTGTATCCTGTGTTTCGGAGAATTAAATACAACATTTCTATTCAGAATGTCTCTTCATTAACTTCTTGGAAAATTGTACCTTTGTGTTTATAAACATACCACTTATGCTTAAAGATCCCTGTACCAAATTTTGAAAAATCTTAACTAATATCATAAACTTTATCTTCAGACATTTTAAATGTCTGAGACTAGATTAGCTGGAATTAGCGATCTGTGGTAAATAGAATGAATAGTGGTTACACTCCTGTCTTCATGGAGCCAAGAGACCTATCCTGAAGAGAATGAAACAGGTTTGTCTGGCTCTCAGTCAGGAGGCAGAGAACAAGTACATTTCATCCAAGTGATGCAGGCTCTTTTGCCCCTACAGTTAGGATCTGGCTAATGTTTTGGTTTGTTCTTTCAAAGATGGTTAAATCACTTAAAATAATCTGAAGTCTCTTGTGTCTTCTCCAGAAGACTTTAAAAAAAGAGCCTTTGAGGCGACTTGAAGTTGGCTCTAGAGTCTAGAAAATGGGCACCGTATTCAGAGTAGCACCTTAGTGGTGCAGTTTTGATACTGAACAATGTGCAGATCTTGATTTTTTTTAGCTCTTTAATAGATCTCGTTGAACTGTGCATTGCAAACCAGATACTTAGAATGCAGCCCTCTTTTTCCTGTGTGTGAATTGACTGATCATATCACAACTTTTAATGAATTTGCTATTCAAAATTGTTCAACTAACAGTTTTTACTAACTTGTTTGAATTCTGGCTTGTTCAGTCTTTGTTATGAGCATTCAGTTAATTATTCAACATTTTGAATTCTTCAAGCTGTGTGACTGGCTACCCAAGTTACATGTCCCTATTTCTATTTCCCAATTAAATGACTTAACCGCTTATAAACTAGCTCTTCCTGAAACTAAGTTAGTAGAGATCGGTTTATCGAGAATTGTGGGTTCAATTTCTTTTTTGTGAGCAGTCTTACAGAATGATGGCTCATTTTTTGTGAACATTCTTACAAGCAGTAGCCTGAGTAGAAGTCCATTGTGCAGAGATATTTGTGAATACTTCCCTGTTAGTTACAGAGGTCTGCTTTTTAGGCTGAGGGGGATTGGAAAAGAGTTCTTGGAAAGCTTTTTTTTGAAATTATGTAAACCTCACTTCCTGTCTTCTTATAGGGCTTTGTGCACATTCATTTAGATTGAGGGGAAAAAAGCTACAAAAATTATACAAGTTTTTTATTTTGGGTCAAATACATAGTCACAAAAATGTATGTAGAACAGTTCTTCTCCAAAGCCATTTCTTTTACTTCCTTACGACTAAATATAATTGTATCCTCTCATGGAGTGAGAGAAATAACAAAACCAAAACAAATAATGTGAACCAACATTTTTAAACTAAGTTCTCATGGATTCTCACCTTTTTATTAACAATTCTTGTCTAAGAGCAAACAGTTTGGTGTTCGGCAAGACAGTGTGTCCAAGCAGCCTTTTATACAGTGCAGCATGCAAATCAGATGCAGTAAACCACAGAGTCTTTTTCTCATAATTACATTCCAGGTCATTGGTTCAAATAAGCTCACATACCAGCAGGAAGCCAATGCAGAAACCCAGACTTATGAAGTAAGACTGAGTAAGATGAGCTGGGACAATTGGGGAGGGGTGAGCGGGCGGGATTCTACTTTCTGTGGTAGAAAGGCAGCCCCCTTCCCCTTTTCCTTAACTTTTTGGAAGCATTCCATTGCTATAGGATACAAAACATTTTCCCCCTTGTAGTCTAGAGTTGATGGTAAAGCCCCGATCATGCAGTCTGAGTCTCCATAAGAGCTGAAAATGAAACATAACCGTATGCCTCTCATCCATGCATAGGAGATCCTCTAGACTTGTGATCTTCTAGACTAAACTACAAAGTGTTCCACAGACACCGTAAGTAGCTGTAACCCTATCTATTTAAATCCCCTCAACCGCTAAGTAATTTCTTGGCATTCCTACAGTTTCACAAGGCAGTCTTGAAGTAATTACACCTGAAATTTTGTTCTCCATCTTGATGGGAGTGACCATAAGTGGTTGCTGATATAATAAATTTGAGTATACTAATTTTTCCTGCAATCTTTTCCCATAGAAATTGAAACTTATATGCCATGGTAAGTGGGTCTGTCTGCCTACATGCATGCTTGCATATATTTTCTCCTCTCGTCTCATCCTCGTTTGACGCAGAGTTTAAACAAGACTGTTCACAAGCACATCCCCCCCCCCTCATCTTTTTGGGATGTTCACATCCCTAGCCCGTCTAATCCCTTTCATGTTAGGTTTGGCAAAAGCCTCTGTCTTTGCAGTGTTTCAACCTTAAATTTTACTTTCTTAATTTGCAGTCAGATTTAATCTGCTTGGTTATAGCGGGACTATTCCAATTTAAAATTTCTGTACACCCGCAGTTCTTTATTATATCGGTTCATTTGACTGTGCAGTAAGGTGACATCTTCAAAAATAAACTTTATAACTTGCATACTGTTAATATGAAGTAAATGTGATTACATTGACTCAGCTGTTCACGTTTTGCATTTTATCTCCATCTCTCTATTCTGTTTTTTTCTGGCGAGAACTTTTAATGCAATTTTAACATTTATTTTGCCCCCTAATAATTATATGAAAAAAGTGCCTTGGGTGGCTTTTTGTTTTGGTCTCTTTGTTTATAGTACTGTAGAAACATAAGTAAATGCTGACAATCCCCAGAGGATTCAAAAACAGCTTGCAAGTATAATGTATCCTTGACCTCTCCCTTCCCTTTCTTGCCTGGGTGGAGATGCAGAAATTTGGAACATATATAGATTGTATCAAAGTAAGATCCTTGAAAGTCTCAATCCTCCTAACCCAGAGGAGGGGAAGAACCAGTAAGATTGTTTGTTTTTTATCCAAATGGAAAGGATTACTTTACAATTCTATTTAAACAAAAACATTTTTTAATGGTGGTGAATGTTGCTGAATTAGACAGTGTTGGAATCTCCGTATAGAGCAAGTCCAGCACGGGCGGCAGTAGTAGCACAAGCTTCCCCTATATTGTCCTGCCAGTGTGCTTCATCCAGTGCTTAATTTGTGCCAGCGCTGAGCCCTGTCACCTCTAGGCTTGGTAGTTCATAGCCCTGGCACCTCTGGGCTTGCTGCATCAGTTCTGAAAGTTTAAAAAAAGCTTGAGCGCCAGCACCTCCTTTCATTACAAATTAAGTGCAGGCTTCATCCCTGTTCTGGAGGAACCATTTCTAGGCATGAGTAGTTTAAACTGAATTATTCTTCTTGAGTAAAATGATTAATCTGAAATAGGACTCTGAAGTATGTGTTTTCTTTTTAATCTGCTGTTCTGGACCTTGCTTATTTACTCTGGTAATCTGGCATTTGGGACACTAGCAGGAGAGAATTCTTACTGCTAGGACATCTACTTTTAACACTCAACCCATTTTCTTTCCACCTCTTCAATGTGACCTGTGAAGGGCTTTTGAAAAAATTGTTTGTCTCCTCTATTTGCTGCTTTATGGTGTGGGAAGGGTCTGGGAGTTGTGCTTTTTTTTACCTTAGAAATATCAGAAAATTTATCTTGAGCAAACGTTAGTCATCCTCTGGCTGGGATTTTTCAGATTCCTGGGATGGTTTTGAATATGTTCAGCTTTTGTGGGAAAGGGGATCTACAAATACCTTTTTGATTTAGCTTAGACAACCTCCTGACTTAAACAGGCTTCAAGAGCACTAAATCGGCTCTGTACTTGTAAAACTGGACCATAGCACCAAGATTTTTTTCATGAACCTATTCATTTTTTTATGGTAGATCTATGAAGCAAGATATTTTTGAAGCATCAGGCAACCTTTATAGCCAGCACTCTAATATTCTTTGAGGCATGTTTAGAATGTTTTGTACAGAAACTGACAGCAGGTGCTGGGAGGACTCTGAGATCAAATGAGTGTGATGGCTGATTTTTAATTAATTTAGAGTGGCTGTGCAAAATGTGTATTTTTATATTATGCAGATACCCTGGTATGTATCTCTTCCATGTGATTCCTATATGTCAAGTTTTCTGGGAGAAGTAACTTCAGACGAATATTGACAGAGGTGAGGAAAAGTAGCATTAAACTTAACATCTGTGGGTGAGCGATAGATCTCCCCTAGCTGATATTTTAAGGAATAGGGAAAGCATCATCTGTTCCTCTTCCAGTTTCTTCATGGTGAATCTCCCTCTTCTCTGTCCTCCCTCAAGAACTTCCCTTCTCTCTTCCATTGTGAAGAGAGGCCTCCCTTTATCTGTCTTGCCCCACCCCATCTTTTCTCTTTCTCCCCAATACACACACTCACATAGGGATGTTGAAGCTGCTGCTGGCGGTAGGTTCAGGGCTGCCCAGAGGATTCAGGGGGCCTGGGGTCTTCGGCGGTGGGGGGTCCTTCTGCTCCGGGACCCACTGCCGAAGTGCCCTGAGGACCCGTGCCGGGGGCCCCCTGCCACTGAATTGCCACCAAAGACCCAGCACTTCAGTGGCATGTCCCACTTCAGCAGTAATTTGGTGGCGGGCGGGGGGGGGGTCCTTCCACCCTGGAGCGGAAGGACCCCCCCCCCCCCAACGCCGAATTGCCGCCAAAGACCTGGAGCGGAAGAAGCTCCGGGGCTCCCGGAGCGAGTGAAGGACACTGCTCCAGAGGCCCTGAAAAACTCTCTCATGGGGGCCCCTGCGGGTCCCGGGGCAAATTGGCCTCTCCCCCCCCTCCCCCGGGTGGCCCTGGGTAGGTTAAAGCTGACAGACCAGTGAGTGGGGCAGCTAATGATACCAGCCTATCTCCTGATGTCTCTCTTCCTGGCTGTCTGCTGAAGAAGCAGGCTCTCACCTTGGAGCCTGGAGAAACAGCAAGAGAGAAGGAAAAGAAACCCGTGCAGCCTGGAGTGATTGGTAGGGAGGAACTGCAGTGGAAATGCTGCTTAATCCCAATTGCTTGAACCAAAGACACAGCTATTGGGGTAGAAAATTGGGACATCTCAATGGAAACAGGACTGTTGGGAATTGTGTTGTGTTACATATGGAGCAGTTACGGCATACAGGTTAAACGACTTTCCCAGGTCACAATGAGTTACTGGCAGACCTGTTGATGTGACCTGAGCAAGCTTGTTTATAGGGACACTGTGTAGGGGATTATTTTACTTTATCACTGTATTTTAGATTACTAAAACAGGCAAAAGTTAAGTCAAATGCCCCAAAAATAAGTGTGTCTCGGTGGCCTGCCATATGCAATGCACTCTTTTGCTGTTTATGCTGTTTGGGTTTTTTGTCTTTTCCTGCTGCTTTGTACAATTAAATTAAAAAGCTTTCACTTTTGTTTAATAGTCAGTTTCACTTTTAGGTTCTTGCATAATAACAGTGTTGCAATATGTTATAAACATTGGTCGGTTCAAATCCAATAGAATTGGGATTGTGAAAAACCAACAAATATGGGAACACTTTAGGTTTTGTAAAAGCTTGTTATTTCAAAACCTTAATTTTAGAGCATGTTTGACCAGACATCCTCCCTAAAACTTATTAAATTTGAACTTCTAAACATCACAATATATTGCTGCATATTCCCCAGTGTTTTCATAGCAATTAAATGTTTGAGGCATTTTAAATGAGAACTAAATTAGATATGCTAGTCACTGTCTTGCAAAACTGCACAATATTGCTCTGACCCAAACAGCTCATCAAACGAATACTAATAAATAAAACTGTCTTGATTCTGTTATGTGTTGTAATGCTGGTACAGTACTCTACTGCAGGGTGTATTACTTAAAACACTTTAAAAGGATTTAAATGACTAAACTATTTCTAAACCTATTTTAGAATTCTGAATCTGGTTAGTTTTGTTGAAAGAACACAGAAAATATGAAACCATAGCTGTATTTACTGTATATTCACTGTAAATCACACTGTACTCTATGTACTGTAAACTATTTTGTGAATTTTAGTGCATCTCTTGGCTTTTAAAATTTTAGTCTAGAGAACCTTGAATGGCCACATGGTGGCAAATGTATATAAAACAAATTGATGTTTGTATACTACAAGACAATCAGGTTTATTCAGCATCATGTTTTATTAACTTGATACACTATTGCTAGAATGGAGTATAACATTTAACACAGTAGTGTCAGCAGAGAGGATGGTTTTTAGTAGAGAAGATAGTATTTTCATAAGGTCTGTTAAATTCCGAGGGAGGAGAGGAGAGAGGATATTCTTGCCCTGAAGTTTTTTTGCTAAAGGAATGTGCTTTTAAATTTGTGACCATGAGAATTTTACTGTTTTGTCTGAGACTAGCCAAATTGTGATGCTTTTTTTGCTGGTAGAATTCCTGGGTTTTACAAAAACAATTTTTCAGTTTTTTCTGATTTTTTTTCACCCTACATTTGGATAATTAAAATATATAAAAAATAACTTGTTTTATTAGGAAAATACAATATATACATACATACATTCGTGTGTGTGTGTATGCAAAGCTGCCTGAAGTAAGGCTATGTATTCATTTAGAAGATATACACAGTAAACAAACAGGCATGCCCGCAAGCTCTGAAGCGCATGCACATCTGAACGTACTGATGAATCTCATGCCTACCATGTACACATTTCAAGCTGTTAGCAGATAAAAGGTTTAAAGATTTGACACTAAAATGGGAAGAAAACAAAAATCTGTATCAGAATACATTTCAGAATACAAGGAAGTATGCAAAAGTTTAAAAAAAACAAACAGGGTAAAAGGATGAAGTTGAGTGCATGCGCTGCTAATGGTGTGATGTAATTATTAAATGTAAATATTTATAGGCTAATAGTTCTAAGTATACAACAGAAGTGTTTATTCAAATAAATTTTTATTTGGGGATTAGAGATTTGTTGTTTTCTTAAACTCAGAGGTAGCATGTTTTGAGTTCAGTTTTAGTTCTGCAGCAACACATTAATGAACTGAATTCAAAGCATTAATC
This sequence comes from Mauremys mutica, assembly GCF_020497125.1. Lineage (NCBI taxonomy): Eukaryota > Metazoa > Chordata > Testudines > Geoemydidae > Mauremys > Mauremys mutica. The sequence goes on along the minus strand of NC_059073.1, from coordinate 124,544,144 downwards.
TACGGAATATTTTTTCCCTGTCTTTCTGTCCACCAAAATAAACCCAGGTATTTAACCAGAAAAAAATCTTTGCACTTCGTTTTTCAAAATTCAAAATGAAGGGCCCTAAATATAGATAATTTTTTCCTTCGTGGCAGTGAAATATAAATATATATTAGTGTCAAACCATTGCCAAGGGCTGTAATCCACCACTGTTCCTTCTCTGTGGAGGATAGTTTTATTTATTAAAACAGTTGATTAAGTTTCAAACAGTATAGTTTTTATGCATCTGTAATATTTTTCAGGTATCTTCCAAAACTGCTAACTGTGGGTCATCAATATATTTATAAAGGAATAATTTTTTCAGATTCCAGCAAGAATACAGTTTTTTGTTTAGAACAGTGGGTTATCTTTAGAGGTTTTGCCCCTATAGAAATTGCTTTACAGAGAGAGAACATCATCTGGGATGTCAGGGATTTTAGTCTCTGGCTTTATTAAATGTTGGCAGTCTAGCAAGCAGAGTTCATTTTTACATAACTTCACAGAAATAAATCTGCATTGTTAGCATTCTGTGTATCTGTTTTTAAGGGGAGAAGACCAGGCTGAGCTGTCACTAGGGCCTATCCTACTGAAAATTTTGTACGATCTTTTGAAATCCAAGACATTCTTTCCATACCATTAAGGATTAGATTTTTGGCTAGTGTTTGATAAATTCCTGTTTTTAACATACATCTGTGCATATGTACAATTTTATCTAGAACACGGTTTACTGAGATCATCTTAAAACATGGATGAGATTCAGTTTTTGCCAATATATTCTCAGCATGAACCATCCTGCTGCATAAGGTTTCACTTTGGGGATGTGACAAGGTGGAAAATGTTTGTTCTTGAGGATTAGGTTTTAAATTGGAATAATCCTATTATGGGGGGAAATATTATTCTTCAGAGAGTGGTTGGATTGAAGAATGGTGGTATTGTTCAATAGGACTACTAAATAAATCCAGTCTCTAATTTCTATGAATTCAAGATGGAAGTTCTATTAAGTGATCAGTCCAGGTCATTCCTGCAGAATGACCTTTAAAAATGTGAGTTAATATTGAAGGTTTTTTTTTTAGGGCTGTTGATTAATCGCAGTTAACTTATGTGATTAATTTTTTTAATTAATCGAAGTTTTAATCACATTGTTAAACAATAAAATACCAATTGAAATTTATTAAATATTTTGGATGTTTTTCTACATTTTGAAATATTGATTTCTATTACAACATAGAATACAAAATGTATACTACTCACTTTTATATTTTTTATTACATAGATTTGCAGTGTAAAAACGATAAACAAAAGAAATATTTTTCAATTCTCCTCATACAGGTACTGTAGTGCAATCTTTATCATGAAAATGCAACTTACAAATGTGTGTTTTTGTTATATAACTGCACTCAAAAACAAAACAATGTAAAACTTTAGAGCCTACAAGTCTACTCAGTCCTATTTCTTGTTCAGCAAATTGCTCAGGCAAACAAGTTTGTTTACATTTCCAGGAGATAATGCTGCCCACTTCTCACTTTCTGCTGACCTTGTAAATAAGAAGAGGCATTCGCATGGGACTTTAGCATATTTGGAACGTAAATACCTTACAATCCCAGCTACAAAACATTTGTATGTCCCTTCATACTTCGGCCACCATTCCAGAGGAAATGCCTCCATGCTGATAACTCTTTTTAAAAGAAAAAAAAAACCAAAACCTTAATTACATTTGTGACACAGTTCTCCGCCCAGGAGTTCAATGTCTCCTGCTTTGTTTTACCTGCATTCTGCCATATGTTTCATGTTCTAGAAGTCTCAGATGATGATTCAGTATATGTTGTTCATTTTAAGAACACTTTCGCTGCAGATTTGACAGAACACAAAGAAGGTACCAATGTGAGATTTCTAAAGATAGCTACAGCACTCAAGCCAAGGTTTAAGAATCAGAAGTGCCTTCCAAAATCTGAGAAGGACCAGGTGTGGAGCATGCTTTCAGACGTTTTAAAAGAGCAACACTCTGATGCGGACACTACAGAACCTTAGCTCCTCCAGAATTTGGGTCCGGGTGTTTAAAGCTTCCAGAGTTTAAAACTGCCTGCATTCAAACTCAGGGGGCTAGTTCTCATGCAACTCCCTGCCTCCCATCCCTTCTCCTGTTCTGTTGGGCTCCAGACTCGGCTTTCTACAGAGCCTCACCTGGTCTTTCAGGATTCAGTCAGGGTAATTATCTCCTGTCTTGGTAGTCCATCGATCTGATGATGATAAATCTGTGCAGATCTATCTATTGTTGGTCTCATGGTGTGCCCTCTGACTATACAAGCCAATTCTAGAGGTGTACATTTTGCTGCAGGTGCATGGGAAGTTCGCAGTCAGTGGGTTGTGTGCTGCTGGTGCTCTGTGACGTCGTTCACGTTCCTCTTGTAGACCCAGGCAGCGGTCTTCCTCAAAGGCGATGCAGGTATTTCTGATTGTTGCACGCCACTGTGTCCTGTCGCTGGCGGCGTCCTCAAGGTCCTTAAGTTTGATACTGCTGTACTGCAGATTGGCTTTGATGGTGTCCTTGTAACGTTTCCATGGATGACCTATATGCCGGATGCCCTGGGAGAGCTCACCATACAGAAGCTGGCGGAGAATTCTGTTGGCATCCATGCGGCTGACATGACCGGTCCAATGTAGCCGTGACTTCATGATCATCGTTTCGATGCTTGTCGTCTGGGCTCTCTCGAGGACCTCAAGATTGGGCACTTTGTCTTGCCAGCGGATCTTCATGATGTTGCAGAGCCAGCGCATGTGGAATCCTTCGAGCTGCTTGATGTGACGCCTATATAGTGTCCATGTTTCGCACCCGTACAAAAGAAATGAAAGAACAGCTCTGTATACAAGCAGTTTTGTTGACATCCAGATGTTGTGGTGGTTTAAAACTTTGACATGCAGATAGCCAAGTGCCCGGCTTGCTTTGGATATTCGTGAGTTGATCTCATTATCCATCCTGTAGATACTGCCTAATTATTAAAGTGACCTAACTGATTCCTGGGTGTCACCATTCTCTGATGTTCCTTTTCTACTTCTTTCAAATGAGCTAGAACAGGAAAAAATGCTGTAGCGTAAACGACGGGATGTTCTTCATAATCTTTGTATCACATGCACTCAGTCATACCATATGGAAACCTCCCCTAAGATATCCAACCTCACCAAGCACCATGCCACCAGCCTGTAACGGTTTCTGTAGTACAATGGAGGGTTCTGCCTCTCCAGGTACTGTTTACAGGCTAAAGAATTTGGAGCTTAAGTGCAGCATTGGTCTCAGTTCTTCATTCTCTCCGGTAATGCTTCCCTGTGCAAGCATAATGAACTACAGCTAGACATGTCAAGATAGCCTTGGGTTTCATTTTGTGCACCTGCTTATATGCACTTTGTGTTTTAAAACTTGTTAATGTACTGGAAATGAGGTGGGGTGGAAGGCACAGGGAAGGCAGAAAAGAGGGGGATTGTGGAGGGCTGATAGTTATCTTCTGCCCCAGAATGTTAAGGCCAGCAAAAAGGTTATTGAAATGTTTTTTTATTTTGTCAAATATTAGATTTTTTGGGGGGTGGAGAGTGAAGCTTTTTGGTATGTTTCTCCTGCAATGCACATTTGCAGATGTTTGCTAATGCATGGTCCATTTCACAATGTACAGAGGCAGCTAAAACTGTCATTCATATGAAGGCAAGTGGGCCTGAAGGAAGCTGCCTCCTTGTACTCTGTTCTGCCTCTAAAATGGTAACAGGCAGCAGCTAGAGTTCCCAAGCTGCTCCTCCATCATCATCTGCAAGAGACTTGCAGTTGACTTGCCTTTTTGGATTGCAAGAAGCATCCTACGTTGACCATTCTGTCTCCCTCTTTGGTCTGTCTTTCTTTAGGCCTGATGAAGATACGAAATTGCACCAAGTTAATGTGTTAAACTGATTTAGCTAAACCAGCACAAATCCCTGTGTGGATGCTCTGGCTCGTATCTATTTTTGCCTGTTGGTAATTGTACAGGAAAAAGCTAAATCAAAATAACCAGTTTTAAGTTGATGCATGCAAAATCCTGTGTGGATACACTTGTTTAACTGCCTTTAACTTTTTTTGTTTGTTTGTTTTTAATCAGTGTGACTTCTGTGTGGGGACAAAGCCTTAACTTCGACATTAACTCTGAACGGGGGGTGGGGGCAGGAGACAGGCCTGCGAAAACTAGAAGTGAGGAGTACTCAGGCTATGAAATCATGGATTTTTGTTCTTTCAGGTGTGTCTCCATGTAAAATAAAGATGAGGGATCTCCACTGAGTTATGGACTCTGTGCTGGGAATCACACTAGCAGCATTTTAGAAGCTTGCTCAGTGGGTTTAATGTAGTCAGGATTGTTGGTATAATACCACAGTCATTACTTTCCAATGTGATCTCTTGTACAGCAGTTGCGCATCTCTCCCAGGGGTGCTATCATAGTGAAGGTAGAATATATCTTACAAAGGCCAAAGAACATTTATTTTCTAGTCTGCCTTTGCTTCATAAGATGCATGGTTTTCTAGCTTGTAGTTCCTTGGGAGGAAGAAAAGCACCAGATGCTTTGCAGTCTTAATAGAATTTATTATGCAAAATGTAGTTGTATAACTACAACAACTCTGTGGACTAGATATGTAGGTGACTTGCTTTCATTTTCAAGTAGTCTACATACCATCGAGTACTAGATCTTAAACTACTAATTCATAGGCAAAGATCAACCTGGATTTTTCCAGGTATAATGCTGCATGTATGTAGCAATACAAGAAGACTCACTCATCTATCTTAAGAATGTGATTCCTTATCTCTGCCTCTCCCCATCTCTTACTACAAACTAAGGACTCGATCAATCTTTCAACAACCACATGTAAATCTCATTACAATTTTTAAAGAAGACTTGGAACAGATTAAGAACCCTGGTGTTTTCTTCAGGAAGGAAAATCCACTTGCTACATATGACTTGAATTACTAGTAGGTTCCTGCACATAGCTACTTGATTATGTTTCTCTGACTAGTGAAATACATAATAATCAAAGCTATTTATTCTTCCCATTTCTGTCATACAAGATGTATTGCAGTATTCCTCTTTCAGCCTCCCTTGTGTGTCTAATATTCTGCTGCTTCTCTTATCCCTCCCTAGTCCTTTATCCACTTGCTGTCCTATTTGCATCTGTCTGTCATTACTCTGCCACTTTGCCTGCAGTTTTCTGCATTATTGTCATCTTTTGACACACGTGAAGGATTAAGGAGTTTTAAATACTCAAAAAGCTTAAGAAAACCATATCACTAGCTTTCTTTGAAGCCTTGTGTAGCCAAGGGGAAAAGAGCAGCAATATTTAAAACAAAACAAAAAATACCACACTTCTGATCATTCAGCGGTTGGGATAGCATTGGTACAGCAGTTGCTGAGCACTGAGGGTATGTCTACGTGGCCAAAAACAAAACAAAACAAAAAAACCCTCGCCGCTAAGCCCGAGTCTAGGCCAGTTAACTGGGCATCTGCTTTGGCGCTAAAAATAGCAGTGTAGACATTTCCACTCAGGTTGGAATCCAGGTTCTGAAACAATGCGGCTCCAGCCTGAGGGGAATGTCTAAATTGCTATTTCTAGCCCTGCAGCCTGAGCCCAGTGAGCCTGTCAATTGACTTGGGCTCTGAAACTCAGCACTGTGGGATTTTCTTATCTGTGTAGACATAATTAAGTATAAACAAGGACATGCAGGAGTTGGGACTATTTCAGTTAATCAAGCTTTACCCATATTTATAACTGGGCAAAAGCTTGATTAGCCAAATTAGTGCAAAACCTTAGCTTGCTTCTACGTTTAGGGCTCAGTATAGCTTGCGACCACCAGTGGCTGAGTTAAAATGATTATTCCACATGATCCAAACTGGAGAACTCTGATCTTCCGTTCAGACTCATTCACCTGGTAAGGAAGCACAAAAAGTAAATCAAGGTGGTGAGGTCTGTCTGTCTGTCAATGGGGCGAATAAGAAATATGGGAGAGGAAGAGGAAATTCCAAGCCTTTTATAATGGGTGGTAGCCTAATTTTTCAGAAGTGACTAGTGATTTCGGATACCCTGATTTTTGGGAGCCAACTTTGAGATACCTTAAAGGGATCTGATTTTCTGAAAATGAGTACTAAGTAATATAGTGCTCTCTGAGCACCCTTTTTCTGAATGTTCGATCCTTTTGAGGTACCTGAAATTGAGTGACAATTTTTGGATGCCCAATCAGCAGTCATTCTTGAACCTTCAGCCTATTCAAGCAGACTGACAACTAAAGCAAGATATACGTTGTAAGTATGAAAAGCTTATATTCTTATTGGATAGCAAAAATCTGAGACTTTTTGAGAAGACCGAGAATATACTAGGAGAGCCTGTGCTAACATGTCAGGCTGGACAAATCCCAATCAATGCTGTATAAATGTTTTGCAGTTGGGGAGATTCTTTAGTACCTACCTTTGACGAAATAAAACTTATTACAAAGTCAGATGAGTTAGCAAGTCCAATACATCAGTGCTGACTACATTTTTCCCCTCTCTTTTGTTTGGTAACTTTAAAACTCTGTGCACAAGTTAACTTAACTACAGCTTTAATTTCATACAAATTCAGACACTCTAAATTTAATTCTTTCTAGTTTCCCTGTATTTTCTGGAAATGCTTTATCCCATGATAAACAGCTATTTTATAACTTTTCTCAGCAATGCGTTGCAAATCATAAATATCTCAAAAGTTTTGTGACTAGGACAAATAGCTATTTTCCAGATTCCAAAGTCAGCTGTTGTGGGTTCTCAGAACGGTCTGAAATCTTTTGCAATCCCCTAGTAGATGTAGAGTATCTTCACAGTACTCATAGCTTCTTCCAGCTCAGTCAGGGACAATCTCTAGGGGTCTCCACTTTGTTTAGTGCAGAATTCTATAATCAGCGGGGATAGAGTATTTTTTTTATTAACGTCAAAATGTGGACACCGAAAATCGAGCAGTTTTATAAATTGCCTAAGGGTGTAACTTGTATAGTTCAGTATCATAAATTATTTCATCCAAATAATCTGTTTGCAGGGAACAGCTGCTGGCATGCAAGAGTTCATTAGTGTTGGTTGCAGTGTGAATAAAAACAAACACTGACTTTCTGTAGAGTAAATATTACAGCTCCCCCAGGATATTCAAACTTTTCTTGTGTGGTTTTTAATTTCCATTGTTAATAAATCAGAATCATTTTTTTTAAAATATTTGGAAATCTGTTGCAATTCCATTAAGATTATCTCACAAGTTTCTGAAGAAAGTAATGTAGCTAGGAAACCTCCAGAAGATAACTGTTACCCAACTGTGCTTCATGTGGGAGAGCAGTGCTTCTCCTGGACTCTTCCATCTGAAGGCACGTCTACATTGCCACAACAGACTAGCAGCACAGCTTCAGCTGGCCCCTGGTCACCTGACGTGGGCTCGTGGGACTCAGGCTGAGGGGCTTTAAAAGTGTAGTGCAGACAGTCAGGGCTGGAGCCTTGGCTTTGAGTCCCCCAGGAGGGTGGGATCTCAGAGCCCAATGGGATTGGGTCTAAGACTGGAGCCCAGGCGCTACACCACTATTTTTCACCCTGCAGCCCAAGGTCCGCGATCCTGAGTTAGCTGATCTGGGCCAGCCATGGCCGTGCTGCTGGTTTTTGTATGGCAAGTCTAAAGTTAAAATCAAAACCCTAGGTTTTTATACCCTTATTCTAAATGCCACCTATTCCCCTCTAGGTCCTGGGACAAATTTAAAACTAAAGGTAACTTAATCCTGAATGGCAGGTTAACTGAGTGGTCTGTTTCTCGATCTCTGACATCTCTTTAAAGCATTGCATAGAATGTTATATTATAAATGTCTTGTCTTGTTCTGGGTGTGTACAGGGTTGTACTTTTGGAGTCTTGATAGGAATGAAAAATATTTTTCTTGCCAATTTACCCAAACTGTTTTGATTTTTTTTTTTTTTTCAAATGCTCAACCCATTTTTTTTTTCTATTATGTGTTTGGGATTTGCTTCGGACATTCTGGTCTTCACTCTTTTACATCAAGGTGATAATTCCTGCAAAAATATTTAAGATATTGTTGAATTTTTTATTGGTGCCATCATGAAGCATCCTTAGGTACTTTTCATATATTGGAGAAAATGTGACATACACTGTTCTCTGAAATTCACCAAATTGGAGTGCTGTCAGGCTGCTTGAGGAAGCAGATTCTAAATGTTAGTCTCCAGTGAGAATGTATTCCTTTCAGCTGTGGATAATTTAACCCATTAACCAACAGCCTCCCAGCAGAGATTGTTAATACTTGTGGTTATAGTCTGGTATACTATAAGTTGTTTGCCTTCAGACTCTTGATCTGTAACCCAAAGGAAGGTGTCTAGAGTTTGTTCAGAGTTCACGTTCATGAAAGGGATGGGACAATTAACCATAAAAAGAGTTTGCGCCCCTTTATAATAGATCAGAGACTAACTTCTGCTTCCTGTGCATGGCTTGTTTGGTTTTTTTGGGCCATATAAAGTTTGGATGAATTCCTTGGTCTTGGCTCGCTCTCCTCCTCTCCCTCTACTTCATTTAGCTATTCTGTATTCTTACTTACAGTAATGGATCTGTTGTTGATGCCATCTTCTGCCACCTGCTGCCTTGATGATGGTGCAGTGAGAAGCAGCAAATATGAGTTCCTTCACTCTGTCAAAAAATCTTTGTTCTTTTGTTGTCTAACTCTATAGCTCATCATTGCTGAGGCTTTCCTGCCTGTTGCACTCTTTGGCAACTAATAGTCTTGATCTTTTTAAACTTACAAGCTGTTCAAGCTAATCTGTCAGCAGACAAGATTGCTTCCTGTTAAATAGTTTCTCCTTTGAGCCATGTGCTCTCTGGGTGGGAATTCAGCTATCAGGTAACTCTGAACTAGTGACACATTAACTCAGTGGTGTTCAGATGGATTCAAGTAAGTTCAGAATAATTTAGCACCTCTCAGAATCATGTAGAACTGCCTCATGTTTTTCTTTTGCACTGTAAATTGAACTGTGATCAAACTTCCAGATGACATTAAATATTGATGAATTGCAATCCTGTAGGAGGAGTGACCAGAATATTAGAGTACTTTGGGCTGCAGGAAATAAAGGGAAATGTAGTATTAGTATCCAGTCTTGCACTCAAGAAAAAGATACACATAGTGAAGATACCAAATGAGGAAGGGAAAGGACATAAGCAAGCAGTTACACCTATTTCAGTAAAGCTAAATTTATTTTTTCTCCTTACTGTTGTAATTTTTTGTATAACAAAGTACTGTAGCTACTAGAAAGTTTGTTAGCTTTTTAAGAACAGAAGGGACCATATGACAATTTAGTCTGTATTCTTCTATAACACAAACCACAGAACGTTGCCCAGTAATTCTTGAATCAAATCTGTTTTTTGGGTTGAGAGCTGGTTTTTAAAAGATAGCCAGTCTTGATTTAAAGACCTTCAAGTGATGGAGAATCTACCACATCGTTTGGTTCCAAAGTTTAATTAGCCTAACTGTTAAATATTTTCCCTGTATCTCTAGTCTGAATGTATCTATCTAGCTTTGTCTGCAAAATCAGAGGTGTCTGACAGTTCTACTCACGTAGTTACTTTAAATGGCCAAATTACCTCTTAATTCTTTCTTGGATGAACTAAGTATACTGACAAGTTTCAGTGGTAGCCGTGTTAGTCTGTATCAGAAAAAAAATGCCTCCTTGTGGCACCTTAGAGACTAACAGATTTATTTGGGCATAAGCTTTCGTATACTGAGCATCTTTAGTCTCATGCTATAAGGCAGTTTTTTCCAGACATTCCATCATTCTTGTATCTCTTTTCTGAAACCTTTCCAGTTTTTCAATATTTTTTTCCAAGTGGGGACCCTAGAATGGGAAACCATTTTTACACAAGGCAATATCACTTCCCTATTGCTATTCAGTATTTCACACCAGCCCTCTTAGACAGAGCATCGCACTAGCAGCTCATGTTCAGTTGGTTATCCACAGTAATCTCTAAATCCTTTTCAGAGTCACTGCTTTCCAAGATACAATTCCCTATCCGCTAAGTACGACCTACATTCTTTGTCTCTAGATGTATGACATTGCATTTGGTTATATTAAAACACGTGATGTTCAAATGAACTCAGCTTACCAAGCAATCCCGATTGTTCTGTACAATTCACCTGGCCTTCACATTATTTACCATTCTACCAAGTTTTGTCATTGGCAACTCTGTTAGTAGTGGTTTTGTATGTTCTTCCAAATAACTGATAAAGGCCTGGGCTACAGAATTAGGTTGACGTAAGGCAGCTTACATCGATCTAACTCTGTAAGCAGCTACACTAAAATGGAGCCCCCACTCAGAGGTGAAAGTAAGCCGGTACGGGCTGGTATGGAGGACCGGTAAGAAAAGGAGACTGGCTGAGGGAGGGAGAAGCCTGCCCCCTGCATAAGAATAGTTTAAACTCAACTGTTCCCTGAGCGATTCAGCCTCCAGGGTTAGGAGTGGTTTCTGGCATCCTTGTTAATTTCACTCCCAGTTGTTGGGGGGGAGGGGGAAGGGTGTGTGAGACCACGGCAGGGGCAGTCCTTGTCTGCCCCCGGGATGAGGGGATCTTGTCTCCAGTACTAATATACACAACAAATACAAGCATTTGGCTGCACAGCTTAAATCCAGAGCTAATAAAAGCAGGTGGAAGGGGAAAACTCATGGTCACATTGGTTTCTCGTCTCCTCCCTCCCCCTCCTGCCAGGCTGCAGACAAGGCTCTGCATTCCTTCCCCCCCCCAGCAGGGGTTCTCCTCTAGGCTCTAGCTTGCAGTAGGGGCACTGGCTGAGATGCCTGCTGCTGCTGCCTGCATAAGAACAGTTTAAACTCAGTTGTTCCCTGCACAGTTCAGCCCCCAGGGTTAGAAGCCGGTTCTGGCATCCTTGTTAATTTCACTCCCAGTTGTTGGGGGGGAGGGGGAAGGGTGTGTGAGACCATGGCAGGGGCAGTTCTTTTCTGCCCCTGGGATGAGGGGATCTCCTATGCACAAAAAAACGCAATCAAAATCAGGAACCATTTCCAAGTTCAAATCTATCCCATTCCCTCCCCAGCAGAGGATCATGGTTGTGATGTCCAAACTGCTTGCAGATCTTCTTTCAAATGTTACTGAACTGCGCAGGGAACAGCTGAGTTTAAACTGCTCTTATGCAAGAGGCAGGCTTCTCCCTCCCTCAGCCAGTCTCCCTGCTGCAAGCTAGAGGGAAGCCCCTGCAGCTGCTGCTCAGTGCCAGGCAGGGAGAAAGCATGGAGCCTAGTGTCCGCAGCCTGGCTGGAGGAGGAGGAAAGACGCAGAGAAAAATGTGACAGTGAGTTTTCACTTTTTCAGGCTTGTTCCAATAGTAAAGTTTTATTACAGACAGTACTGGTAGTAGTAATAGTTTTTATTTTCTCTATCTATGTCATGCAATGGGAGGGATCCATGAAGTATGTAGGCGAGGTGGATTGCTTGCGATTGGAACATATGGGTAAGAAATGTAAATTACTTTCACCTCTGCCCAAACCCCAGGGCTCTCTGCAGCTGGTAGCTACGGGGGTGATTTAAAGGGCCCGGCTCCTAGCTTCAGCTGAATCCCTGAGTCCTTTAAATCCTGATTTAAAAGCCTTGCATTTTAAAGGCCCCACCTCTTCCGATAGAGGCCACTCCTCTTCCGGTTGAGGCCCCTCCCCCTCCGCAGGACTCGAGTACTGGCAAGTCCTTTAAGTTACTTTCACCCCTGCCCCCACTGATGTAAGTCGCCCACTACATCGACTTAACTCCACCTCCACGAGAGGCATAGCGCTTTGGTTGATGTAGTTAGGGCATCGCTTATTGGCTGTGAGCCCCATGTGGGGCTCACGGCTGGAGTCATCCCCCCACCCCAGGGCTGACAGACGGAATGGCCCCCGGGGCAGACAGCTTGGGTTATCAGCCCCAGAGTTGGGGGAAGAGGAGGACTCCTGCTGTCAGTGCCCCACACAGTTAAGTTGGTAGAAACGCTCCTGGTGAGGGCGTGTACCACCGACAGGAGGAGGAGCTTAGTGTGGATGTGAACCCCTGCTTTAATTACTGGAATGGCTGTAGGTTGACTTAAATTGACTTAATTTTGTAGTGTAGGCATGCCCAAAGACCTTGAATGGCATTGAGCCAAGATACCTAAGGAACCCCTTTAGAAACATCCCTTCAAGGATGATGATTCACCTAGATGATACAGTTGCCTTTTGAGTTTGATCAGTTCACCAGTTTTAAATGCATATAATGTGCTATATTGATCTTTTCTAACTTTGTTAATCTGAATATTATATGGTATTAAACCAAACACTTTTCAGATGTCAAATTACCCGTACTTGTAATATTGAAAATATCAAGTTTGTTGTTTCATACTAATTCTATTGCCCTCCTTTAATTTTTCTTACTGACTTCACTCTCTACTAGCATCTCCATGACTTTGCCTTGGATCAGGTTTTGGCTAGTTGGCCTGTAGTTACCATGATCATTCCACTTACCCTTTCTAATTATTGACATATTCATCTTTTAACAGCCCTCTGGAACTTCCCAGTATTCCAACATTTGTTAAAAAATGTTTCAGAATTCCTCATCCAGTTCTTCTAAAACTCCTAGGTGCAAGTTATCAGTTCCTGCAGATTTTAAACTTCTAAACTTTGTTTAATGTTTTAAGTTGTGGAATCAGTTGCAAGATTGGGAATTATTCTTGATCTATTGAAAGGTATGATCCATAGTATAAAATGGAGAGAACCATTACTTAAACTCTCTCTCCCAAAGGTAGTTGTGTGAGACATGGTATTGGTGGATGTTAACTGTGTTCATTCTCTTGTTGATTCTTTCTAAACTCTTTTTGCATGTAGTTAGCTTTGGAGGATGAGCCTGTTTACCTCATTAAACAACAAAACTGCCTTTAGTTAGATAATTGTTTATTAAAGTATAACTGAAGGTACGCTCTGGTCTGATATAGCCCCCAGTCTGCCTGAAGACCATTGCTCTTCATATCTTGGCTCTGGACATGTCTGACTTTTCTGCCATGTAGCAGCAACATGGCCTCTCTAGACATCTTATAGAGCTTATCCACAGGAATATTATCTCCAAACAGCATCAGCCCTGGTGGTCTACTTTATGACTTTTCTAAAGGAGTTCTGAGTTTGGTCACAAATTTGTAAACCTTTTCACAGCAAGCAGCATTCCTACTTCTGTATAACACCTAGCATGGCACAACACTGATTCACATTCCTAGCACTACTGTAGCCATACATATGAACAATAACAAGATGTTTTTCCAACTTCTTTTGCCATGTAAGCTCTCAAAATAACTTTTTCATTTGCCTCATGGAGATTTCTTCTCCTGAAGGTTTGATTCTCAGTACTGTACTAGGTTCATTGCATTTGATAGCAGGTTCATACAATAATAAAGTTCCAGCCATAGCCTGATCATCTGATTAGATTGCAACTGATTACATTGTGTGCCCCCATCTTCGAAGTGATGTTGGACATAATAGGAGTGCCTTCATCTTCTGATGGATTTGAGTTTGATACGTGGTAGTGCCATGTCAGAGTATCAATTATTAATAAATGCCAGAAACCTGTAGGCAATGAAGCATCCTTTTTTAAGTTACAGCAGCATTCTTGGCGTTCTAAACAGGCAGACAGTAGCCTAAATGCCAGAGTTAATTAGAGCATAGCAAAACTGGGACTAACTGTGCCAGGTTTGGGCTTAATAAACAGATTTTAAAAGGGAAGTGATAGTTGCAGTTGGCATTGGGGAAAATTACTTTGGGGTAGGTGACTTAAATTGTTTTGTCCTCTAAGGTTAATTTAAAAGAGCTGATTCGGTGAGAGACATCAACCCCTTAGAAAAGGGTGGTTCTGCACCATGACTTATCTTTTTCAAATAGTGGGCCCTGACTGGAGTGATCCTAATCTGCAGCAGCTGTGGGATTTCAGATTTTCTTTTCTTTAAAGAAATTGTATCTTAAGATTTCTCTTGATCTCATGCTTTGTTTTTTTAGAAAATGGATGAATCTTCATTTTACCAGTCTTTTGTCTAGGCATCAGGAAATTTATTGGAGTTACGGCTTCTGCTGTTTCACCAACAGCAAAACCTTTCTTTAAACATGCTGTCAGAAAAGTTGCATTAAAACCGAGCACAGTATTAACAAGCTTAGCCAATGTATCACACATCTGTCATTGCACCTCTGTCCTGACTCGCAGCAGCCTTGCTACTTTAGTCCTCGGCTTGTCTTTAGCGGAGTAATGCCAGATTTGGAGGTGGTGGTAATTTAATATGGCTAAATGCTTCAGATTATAGTGAGACAATGAAAATCCTTTCCCCCTGAGGCCTAAGAATTTAAGCATAGAGCTCCATAATCTACTGCACCATGTGGCCACTGAATGTCATTGTCAATGGTGGCCTCTTTGAGAAGAGAGCTTTGTATTACAGAGAGTTCTCCTTTAAATGATCAGCCTGGTCACTGATTTGGTCACTGCTCATTTGTTACCCCTGTCTGCAATTTCTCGGTAGTACTGTACGTAAAAGTGCTGTGGGCAGTTTTGAGGGTCTAGTGAGACTGAAACAGTAACATCTAGAGATGTTTGAAATGAATTCCAAGCTCTAATGAATAGAGGACATTCCAAGTCGGTGAACACTTCCGTACTATTAAACAAGTATTCAAAATGCAAAATACACGGTCTTTCAAATATAATTACTAGGGATGGGTTAGTGTGGTTTTGGCACTGGTTCAGAAGAGAGGCAAGAAAAGGTATTGTACATAGTTGTAAAACAGAAGATGCAAAAAATTATTTTCGAAATTTTCTAGGCAAATACACCTCTACCCCAATATAATGCAACTTGATAGAACGCGGGTTCACATACAACACAGTAAAGCTCTGACACGCTGCTCTGAGCAGTGTGTTAAGGGTGTCGGGCCAGGCTGGGGCCGAGGGGTTTCATAAGGGGCAGAGGATCTCGGGAGTGGTCAGGGGCTCCCCCCAGGGACTGAGGGGCAGGAGTGGTGGGAGGGCGCTTTTGGGGGCCCCTCAGTCCCAGAGTGGCCCGGGGGATTAGCGGGGGACCGGGAGCAGCCCGCTCTGCTTCCCTCGCCCCGGTCCCAGCCCCAGCTCCAGCTGTGTCATTCAGGGGAGGGGGCTTGGGGGAAGGGACTCTCTTCACCCCCCCCCACACACACACACACTCACCAGCAGTGGCAGAAGCGGAGCAGCCCCATCCCACTCCACTCCGCCAGCTCACAGCTGCAGCATTCCGCTTCCCGCCACAGGTGAGTATGGGGGGCATCCTTTCCCCAACCTCCCCGCACTCACCCGCGTGGCGCTCCAGTTCCCGCCGCAGGTGAGTGCAGGACCTTTCCTCAGCCACCTCCCCGGCGACACGGCTGGGGCCAGGGCAAGGAAAGCGGAGCAGGCTGGGGCCACGTCGCGCCTCTTCCCGCCGCAGGTGAGTGTGAGGGGGCATCCTTTCCCCAACCTCTCCGCGCTCACCAACAGCGGGACGCAGAGCGCCGCGGCTGGGAGCTGGCAGGGTGGAGTGGACTGGGGCCGGGCTGCTCCGCTTCCTGCCGCTGCCAGTGAGTGCCTGTCACGGGGAGGGGTGGATAGGGGTCGGAGCAGTCAGAGGCTGGGTAGGGGGTGGTATCCTGGGGGTGATTAGGGATGGGGGTCTCTGGAGGGAGCGGTCAGGGAACAAGGAACGGGAGGGCAAAGCGAGTTTGATATAACGCAGTCTCGCCTATAATATGGTGAGATTTATTTTGTCTCCCAAGGTCTGCGTTATATCAGGGTAGAGGTGTATTTAAATGTACCAAAACTGCAAGACTAATACTGACTGGTACAATTTCTGTTCTTCAGTATCCATGTATTGGTACTGCAGTGCTCAAATCCCTTTATTTATTTGTTTGGCTCCAGAGTTGGTTGTCATTTGTTGGATTGTGCTCAACATTATTAAGAGTGATTGGAAAAGGAAAACATCCTTAGTGATAAAGTGCCTGCTTTTGTTTCAATTTCAGGAAAGCCCCACAGCACTGGCAACTCTGAACGAATTCAGCTCTCAGGAATGTACAATGTTCGAAAAGGGAAAATGCATTTGCCAGTCAACAGATGGACAAGACGCCAAGTTATCCTTTGTGGGACGTGCCTAATCGTATCATCAGTGAAAGAAAGCCAAATTGGAAAGATGCATGTTCTCCCTCTAATTGGTGGAAAAGTAAGTAGTTTTTGGTAATGCTTGAGGCTGCTCACTTAATCCTGTTTTTCACTGCTGTAGGTATACATGGTGATTTTCAGACATAAGTTCCTGCCCCAAGTTGCTTGCGCTCTGTGGAATCTGATGATGAAAACAATTATTACTGGACATAACACTTACTACCTGTATCTGCTTCATTTTTATCTTCTTGCAAAGTTCTTGCATTGAGAGCTTAAAAATGGCAAAAATCAGGGAATAGCAATTAAATTTTGTGTGTGAGATCATTATCTCCTCGTTTCATGTAGTATTGTTCTGTGTGTGTATGTGTGTATGGCAGGGGTGGCCAAACTTATTGACCCTTCAAGGCGCATACAACAAGCTTCAGAAATTTGAGAGCCAGGGTGCGCCTGCCGAGGCTCAGGGCTTCAGCTCCACTTCTGCTGAAGTCCCGAGCACCAGCACGCACACCCCGCGGGGCTGAAGCTCTGAGACCTCCCTCTTTGCTTGGCAGAAGCCAGAAACAACATATGAGGGGGGCACATGGGGTCACATGCCTCCACAGATTTTTGCCAGAGTTGGCTGACCCTGGTCAGTCGCATGGTTCCACCAGGCCCCCTCCCTGCACAGCAGCTGCTGGTGCCGGGAAGCTGTGGCCGTGGGGAGAGGCAGCAGCAATCAGCTGGGAGATATGCAGGGAGATCTGCCACTTTTGCTGCTGCCTCTCCCTGTGGAGCTAAAGCAGTGGCCCGTTCCTGGAGCACCCAGCTGTTTGCTGCTGCTTCAGGGAGCTTCAGGGAGAAGCTGCTCAGGGTAAGAAGGGGCGGAGTGCCTAGGGGGGCATGACTCAAATGGTTGTTGGGGCCAAACCTCTAAATTGTGCCCCTTCCCCCCCACTCTCAGCAGGAACTAGTCATCTCTGGCAGAATCCCTGAGCTCTTCTCCCCAGCCCCCCACACTGCATTTTAACTGTAAAAGAGCCGTATGCGGCTCAAGAGCAGTTTAGCCACCCCTTGTATATGGCAAGACACATTTTTATTGCATCTGCTGAGTAGTACATTACTTTGCCCATTGGCTGAGTTTAGTTTTCATTAGGTTGCATGTGTAAATATATGCACTTAAATTTTAGAGCAATTCCACAGCATAACTGTAAAATGGCACCATCTTAATCAACAAATCTGTTTTGTATATTCAGAGTTGTATCTTGCAAGTGTAGCCAAGCCCTAAGTCACTAGAAAGTTAGAGCGCATTAAATCAGCTCTGGGCACCCTAACTCCTGAGGTATCCACACTGGCAAGGCACTTAGAGCGCCTGGACTCTGTGGCTGGAGCGCCCCCTGGTAATCCACCTCCATGAGAAGCATAGAGCTTGCTGCGCCCTGGCTGAGATGCCTGAGTGTCATTGTGGATGATGTGTTGCATTACTGCGCTGTGATTGGCCTCTGGAAACCTCCCATAATCCCACGAAGTTAAATGGCCACTCTCGTCATTGTTTTGAACTCGACTGGCAGCCACATGGCTATCCCCTTTCAAAGCTCCATTTCTGACAGCGGCATGCTTATCTGCTCTGGGACACAAAGTAAACCATTATTGTGGAATGCTGCTGTGTGTGTGTGTGTGTGTGTGTGTGTGTGTGTGTGTGTGTGAGACACGGGATGGGTGGGGGCTGATGTCAGGGTTTTCCCCTGCTGCTGTCTGAACTTACTCTCTGCCCCCCAAAACAGTCTCTTTCCCCATGCACACAACACACTCCCTGTCACACTCCACCCCCGCCTCCATTTGAATAGCACGCTGCAGCCACTTGCACACTGGGATAGCTACCACAATGCACTGCTCTCTGTGGCGTTACAAGAGCTGCTTATGTGGCCACACCAGTATGCTCGAATCTGACAGTGTGGACACACTGCAGCACTTTCCCTGCTGCGCTCTCCAAGGGCTAGTTTAACTCACAACGCTCTACCTCTGCAAGTGTAGCCATAGCCTTAGGGCAGGTCTTTACTACCTGCCAGATTGGCAGGTAGAGATCGATCTATCGAGGATCAATTTATCGAGTCTTGTCTAGACACAGATAAATTGATCCCTGAATGCGCTCCCCGTTGACTCGGAACTCCAACTCGTCAGAGGCGGAGGCAGATTCGGCGGAGGAGCAGCAGCGGTTGGACTCGCTGCCGTCCTCACAGCCAGGTAAGTCGACCTAAGATGCGCCAACTTCAGCTATGCCATTCGCGTAGCTGAAGTTGTGTATCTTAGGTCGACCCTCCCCCAGTGTAGACCGGGGCTTAGTGTTTATTGCTGTTTGCTCATGCTACCTGTTTTTTAAGAAATTGAGCTGGATTCTGTTCCATTTTGTGCATCAACAGAATGTATTCCAATCAGATATGCCTATGAAACAGCACTGATGACAATGGGGCTACATAGGAGCAACTGGAGACCCAACTGGAGGCCTGCAGAATCTTCATAACTAGTTGTGATGCACAAGATGAAAAGAATCAGAGGGGTAGCCGTGTTAGTCTGGTTCTGTAAAAGCAGCAAAGAATCCTGTGGCACCTTCTAGACTAACAGACGTTTTGCAGCATGAGCTTTCGTGGGTGAATACCCACTTCTTCGGATGCAAGTGGTCATCTTGCATCCAAAGAAGTGGGTATTCACCCACGAAAGCTCATGCTGCAAAACGTCTGTTAGTCTATAAGGTGCCGCAGGATTCTTTGCTGCTTTTAAGATGAAAAGAATCCTTCTTGATTCTTGGACCTCAGGCTGATTTTTGCAGGGCTGGCAGCTGAATCTTTTTTGAACCTTGTGTACTAGCACATGATATTGAAATCGACTGAGACACACTAAACATGGAAGTCCATGATATCATATTTACAAAGTCAGTTTTCAGAGTTCCACTTTAATATTCTGTATTAGGGCATTTTATATGCCGAATCTATTTGTATGGAGCTTCCCCTGTTCTAGCAACAATTTTCTCTCCCTTCTCCATCTTCTCCATACAAGAATGTTCCCGCCTTCTCCATGGAGTGTGTCCTTTCCCTCTGCCAGAAGAAATACAAAGAGATATTCCACAACCCTCTCCCCAGCAGCAAATGGCATTTCTCATTGCTGCACACTGGGAAGTGCAAGATTCAAGCGTTCCTAGCCTGCTGTTACCTCAAGGAAAGCCACAAGGGAGGAGTAGGGTAAAATCCTAGCATTAAAAATAGAGAGCTAACCAAATGGATCCTGAGCCTTTAAAGGGTTTTATTCATGGAATTGGCAAAAAAGTATGTCTTTGCTTATGTCTCCTGCATGTTGTAGGAATTGCTTATGTGCAAGGGGTCAAGTTGAATTTAGAATGCAAACATAAAATGAAAACTGAGTCAAGCCCAAAAATATTTGCTGAAAGTAACACTGTTGAGGCTTGGGTGGGGGACAGTTGAAACAGAATAAGTATTTTTTTTAATTACTTTTTTTTTAAATAAAAAATTCTCCCTCGCCCACTTCCTGGTTTACAAAAGGCATTCCAGAATGTAGTGTTGTGAAACATCACAGAAACATCTTGGAGACCATACATTGTACCAGTTTCCTTTTTAAAGGTAAATTTTTACTAGTGAAGAACAAAACTAAATAATATATTCTTTGCAGCTCCTTATTGAATGTATAAAAGCAGTATAAAAGTCTTTCATAAGGAATGTCTTTTTTCTGTAGAGTTCATTTCAGGTCATCCATATACCTTGCTGAAGACCTCTAGCAAAAACAGAGATGAGGACTTCTTGCTTTTTACGCGTTTGGAATATCCAGACAAAACTAAACATTTGATGCTGGTTTTTATATAAAAGGAGCAGCAAAGGGCACAATATTTTTTGTTTCACATTCCACTGTTAAAGGCTTATCAGCAAATACTTGTTTAAACTAGAAAAGAGGTTTTATTGCCAAACTCCTCTCCCTTCCCTGCCCTACCCAAAGCCCATCAGATTTACATATCTCCCACTCCATTTCAGAGTCAGAAGAAGCATGTGATTAATACAAAATTTTTTAAATGCCAGAAAATAATTGACTTTATGGCAGTTTAATTTTGGAAAAGTCTTATGATATTCAAGTCTTAAGAATTATCCAGCTCTTTATCTTCAACTCTAACTGTACATTTATATAACTTAATTCAAGAGTCCTGTTAAACAATTCAGGTTTCTTAATCTGTTGCTTGCATGAGTTTTGTGGCTCCTTGACACTGGATTAATTAGGTTGCAGGCTTAACCATACTTAATGAGGTTTTTGTGCTGCTCCTCCATTTCACAGCTTCACTTTGCCTTGCTGGTTGCACACTGACTCTTTCCAAATTTTAAGCAGTAATTATTTTATCTTTTTAAATACAGGTGGAAGAAGTGAAAAAGCACCAGCACTGTTTAGCATTTAGTTCCTCTGGACCTCAGAGCCAGATCTATTACATTTGTTTTGATACCTTCACGGAGTATTTACGGTGGCTTCGACAAGCATCCAAGGTAAGAACACCTCTAGCAACTAGAGTTCTCCTTTGTTTTCAACTTAAGAAAAATGTTGTTCACTTTCACCATAATGGCATAAACTGTTGAGGGTCTGTGGCTGGAGTGAGGGGTGTGTGCTGTTAAAATCTATTTGCCTGCAATGTGTAAATAAAGAATACTAGCCAGATTTACCTCTTTCCCTCACCTTGGTGCGGCTCACTAATGTAGGGAATAAGGCCATTAGAATAGAGAAGGTCAGTAACATTTCTTTCCAAGCTTTCAATATGAAAAGTTGTGTTTCAGAAGTAATAAAAGCTGTGGTAATGTATGACATGTAGAGAAGCCAAAGACAGTGCTAGAAACTTTAAGAACCAGTTGGAGGAGTTCTTCTGTTGGGAATGTTGTGCTTCACTTCGGTCTTAAAATAGGTAAAGTTTAGTGACTGGCAAGATATCAACATATTTCCTATTGCTGATCAATTAGTGTTCTCCAATATACTGTATTTTGGTAGCTATTCAGCATCATTGCAGTTATACATCTACCAGTGCTAGTCTCTCCACAAATGGAGCAATCCACCTTCTAGCTGAGCTGATGAATTTCTATTTCAGAGCTCCTTTGCATTTGCCTTCTGCTGGAAAGACTGAGCATGGTGAGGAGCCTGTTCAGCATGATCTGTTCTCCCCACTTCCCTCAGTGGAATAGCTCTGAACAGCAGTTGTGGCAGAGTTCAGAGCAGCCCTGCTCTTTCTCCTGTCATTCTGATAGCAAAGCAGCATAAGGTGGTGCAGTAGGAAAAGCCAGGCAAGGGGACTAGAGGTGCTGAGGATACAAGGGAACCTCAGATTAAAAGAGAAGTAAATCAATAATTGAACAGAAATCCCACAATGCAATGGGCAGGGTGAGGCAATAAGGGAGAGCTAACTAAGCTGACACTAAAACACTTTCAACATCAGTCCAAAAATGTTTAGATTCCTTTCTATGCCTTACCATGTGTGTGATGGGGAGGCCCACTCATCTTTAAAAATGAAAGCTCTGAGCATGTTAAAGTAGAGTTCCGGACTTAAAAATACATCATGTGTGTTAGAGCAGGCTTTGCCAACAGAATTTAGGTGTTGTTTTTTTACACCATTTGCATTATTAACCTCTTACTATTTGGTGCCATATTATCTTGTCTTGAGAGGTTGTTTCTGCAATTGTCTTTTTCTCTATTATACTCATTATTTCCCATCTACTCCTTTAGTCAGGTTCTTTGTGGTGTCTGATAATAGCTCATATTCCTGTATCTTGCGCACTGAAGGGTAAAGAATGTTTCAGTTCTTTTGTCACACTGGTTAAATATTTTTCTCTTTGGTTTTCCACTGTATTTTTAATGTTCATTAATTCCATATTTAGTAAGAGACTGCCGGTTTTTATGTTCTTGATTGTATTAAGGTAGTTTGTGTGATGTTTTTTGAAGAGATTTATAGATTTTATGGCACTCTAGATCATTTTCAGTCTCTGGCTTTTCCAAAAGGCAGTATACTCTGAAACCATACTTTATCTAGTGAATGTTTGGAGTATTGGTTTTTAAAGAGGATTGTTAATTTTATGCTCCTATAGTAAATTGGGTTGAATTATGTTGTAGCTTTCTTTGGGCAATAAATGTTTGGGATTTTTTCTAGAACAGAATGCCCTTTGTGCATGTTCTAGTACAGGGGTAGGGAACCTGTGGCATGGGTGCCGAAGGCGGCACATGAGCTAGTTTTCAGTGACACTCGCATTGCCCAGGTCCTGGCCACCGGTCTGGGGAGTCTCTACATTTTAATTTAATTTTAAATTAAGCTTCTTAAACATTTTAAAAACATTATTTATTTTACATACAACAGTAGTTTAGTTATATATTATAGACTTATAGAAAGAGACCTTCTAAAAATGTTAAAATGTATTACTGGCACGCGAAACCTTAAATTAGAGTGAATAAATGAAGACTTGGCACAGCACTTCTGAAAGGTTGCCGACCCCTGTTCTAGTAGTTCATCTATTTTAGGATTTTGTATTGGAACACTAACCTAAAACTCCCTGACTTCTTATTGTGAAGCCAAGGTATACATGGTTTGGGGTCTGATCTGATTTCCAGTTTTGGGCTTGTTCTTGTTGTTCAGTTGATCTTTATACAAGACAAGTGTTCTTTCATCTCCAGTGGCTCTGACATTGGGTGAATGAAGGGCAGATCTCATGAGTGAGGATAAACAGTGTAAAACAATGAACTTCAGAAGTAGAAATAAATGGCCAGAAAGTCCCACTGAATTACTGACAGCATAGGCTTGTTCTGTACCATGCTGTGCTTTCTCTCTTGCTCTCTCTCACCCATATGACTAACAGTATTGGGAAGGTAGCCAACCTGAGGACATCTCCCCATATAATCATGACATCTTCCCTTTTTTAAATGTAGGGGGAGGAACTCCAAGCCCAGAGCTCATAGAAGACTTTAAGTGCCAGAACTGAGGAAAGCCACTAATATTAGCAGTTCAACACTTAAGTATGTTGACAGCAGCACATAGCAAGAGAAAAAATGAGAAAATCTTTGTTTCATAGTTAACACGTCCATCTAACTAGATGGCTCTGTTCCAGTAGTATAGCTGCTTTGTAGATTCACATCTTTCAGCCAGGACTTAATGTGTTAGAATGAAGTTTCTCTAAACTGTTATGTAAGATAAATATGGAAAACAAGTGATACCAGCTCAACTAAATGTGTTAGTGTGAGAAGTATCATTCAATAACAGAATAGTATGTTACTGAAATAGTAAAACTAGCAATAACCATAAATTTAAATATTTTGGGTACTGATACCAGTACCTGTAGAATTCAATCTAGAAGATGAAACAAATAGTTCCTGAGTTGCATGTACAAAGGGAAAGGATGGAAGGAATCTACTGATGTGGCTTAGTCCTTTTGTAGCAAAATAAACCCTAGCCCTGTATTTCCATTTCTGTATTTATCTTAAAGGATGCTACCTATTTGAAAGCTAGTTCAGTTAAAACTGGTTTCAGGCACTCAAAACACCCTTGGAAATGGGGGAGGGGGAGAGAGAAATACAAATGTGCTGTTTAAATGTACAAAGTAAACCATCTGGGGGGAGGGGTGGGGGAATTTTCTCTAATCTTTCATTGTTAGCTTTTAGGTGTGACTTTGTAACAGGTTAAATGTTTTTTATATAGAAGTGATCTATTTAAAATGCTATCCACTTTTAAATGTTTTTGGAGCAGGGGATGTATGAAATTTGTAGTCATGTGAATACTCATACTCATTGAAACTGTTTTTTAAAATACATTCATTACTTAGTGGCATCTATTTGGATTTTTATTAACACTCAACATTAAATTCACTGGTATTCAAAAGCACTTCAGCATCTGTAAAGGATAATCTGAAAGTAAAATTGTGTTGTCTCTAAATAGTATCTGTCTGATGTGTTCTGACAAATTAGAGTAAAAACTTCCACTTACTAGTATATTCAAAAAATAAAATGCATCATAAATTTAATAAACACGAAGTCACAGTACTAGATATTTATTTATGAAACATTTCATTTTAATTTTCAGTTATGAAAATCTTCAATTGAAAAAACATTAGGTAGTATTTATACATGCTTCAGGAAAAATTCTCAGATGGTCTTGTGCACTTTTATATAACTCACATAGTTTAATCTTGAAAATTGACTTTGCAAAGGATTGCTTGCTTTGACAGCATTTTTGTATGGTGGGTGACGAGTGACTATTTTAATATCATGTCAACGAAAAAAATCCCTAACAAATCATATATGCAACAGGAAAACATTGATAAGGAAACAGATTTCATTCAAGCTTCAAAACAATTAATGGGTGAATTGTTTGCATCCAATAATTGAGTTAATTTCCATTTCTTCTTTAATTGTGGAGACCAAAATGAATTCCACATCTTTCTAATTCTGCCTATTGCTAGTTATCAGTGAAAGGCTAAAAGTTAAGATTGTTGAAAACATAATGGGAAACATGCGCATACTGTTGCTTCTTTAATTTAAAAAGTTTAATGTTAACTAATGCTCAGAATAAAAACAAGGTGATTCAAAGTGTGTGTTAGCCAAGACTGCCCTTTGCTTCCACCCCCACCCCCCCAATATTTTTTGTTTATTGTTAATGGCTTTTGGATAGGTTTTCATATGTCCTTTGCACGCACACATTTAAACAGTGGGGCGGGCTGATTGTGTGTAGACTTGTACACAGATAACACTCTATTATGGCAGGGAGGTAGAAGTGGAGGCGATTACAGTGAATTCTGCTCAAGACTGAGATTCAATGGGGTCACTGCAGAAAGGCTGACCTAGATATGGAACTTGGTGACACACTTACTCCAAATAGGTCAGTTTTAAATATGGTGATTTAGCCTCAAATAGAATGCTTTTAAAAGCTGGAAATGTGCATGCTCTTCATTATTGATAGCCTTTTTCTACACTGTATCATAACTTTAGTTTTAATTTCTAAATATTGTAATTATAGTTTGTAGGTTGTTCAAAAGGTTTATAAAGAGGATTCAGTTTTATTAATCTACTATATTTACCCTATTGTCAGGCTGAAAACAAATAGGGGGGTGTGTGTGTGGGTGTGAGAGAGAGAGAACTTGTTTCCCTACTCTGATATTAACGGTATTTTGTTGTCTACATTAACTTGAAATCAAGATGCTGATACTTGTATAGTTCCTTAGTGCAAGTGATTCAAGTTAAGCAGTTGATTCTGGACTATCACTGTACACATTTTCTACGGGAATAAGAGGAGAAAGAATGTAGTAGTACTAAACAGCAAAAAGAAGCAAACATTAAATTAGAATGCCAGTATTTTGACAGTTTTGAACACCTTATACCTTACAGCATTAATTTGTAGGCAGAAAAGACTGAACTGGGTGGGGAGGTATTTAATGGCTTTTCACAAGACATTGGAACTTAAATATTCCTTTTCACATTTTGTGTGGGACTTTCCTTAGCTGTTTGAAGTTACCAAGGGAAAATATTAATACCCCTGCCACATAGACCAATTTATTACCCACTGTGCATGTGGGTGCCATTCCACCTCATGAAGAGAACACTGACCTGGATCAAAAAAGTTTGTGTGTGACGTTTGTGAGGCTATGCTTAGGAAAAGCTAACTTGTCCCACACTCTTGTTACACCTGTTCAAGTCACAGCCCTAACCAAGAGACTATTACTGCAACAAGATGTCAATACGGTTCTCTCTTCCAAACAAGGACACCAGCAGTCAGGGGCGGCTCTAGGAATTGCGCCGGCCCATCAGGGCGGCATGCCGCGGGGGGCACTCTGGCGGTCGCCGGTCCCGCGACTGCGGTGCACCTCCCGTGGGACCAGCGGACCCTCCGCAGGCACGTCTGCGGGAGGTCCACTGGAGCCGCGGGACCAGCGGACCCTCCGCAGGCATGTCTGCGGGAGGTCCACCGGAGCCGCCTGCCGCCCTCCTGCGGCACGCCGCCCCAAGCACGCGCTTGGCGCGCTGGGGTCTGGAGTCGGCCCTGCCAGCAGTACATCTCTATCAGATACCCTGTCTCAAAGTATTTAGCGACAGATGCTTTTCCAAGGAAGAAAAAACCATGTAGTGTGCCCTTATTTAAATTGTACAATACTATGCCTTAGAGAGAAATGGATGTTCTTCTCCAGTAGTAATATGCCCTGGAGCATGAGGATTCATAACTCCTTTTTATGCTAGCTACATTGTAGATATCATTAGTCACGTAGTACTCAGTACTTGTACAGCACTTTCATGTCTTCAAGCTGTTTTACAAACATGACTATTACAAATGCCCAAGCTGCTTTTTTTCTTTTTTAAAGAAAATGAATTGCCCTGTGGCAATGACTTCCATGGATTTATTATACATTACATACAAAAGTATTTCCATTAAGATATCTTCAATGTGTTGGCTGTTTAGTTTAATTGAGCCATCCTCCTCCTTTCCAGTAACACCAGAATAAAGGCAGAGGACGGCTCTGGGCAATTCTAGCCACTTTGCATTGTTCGAATGGCACGAAGCAGCCAGGATATACAATGAATATGGCCATAGAAGTTAAATAAAAGGTTTAATATTCCATAACTTCCAGTAATTGGAAATATTACATGGTAACCTTCTCCTTGGGTTTGTTTACCTTTCATGTATGAAATTTTTAATTTGAAAAAGTGAAATTCCCAGACTCAAGCTACATTAAGATAGACTTAAGGTTAAGAATACCCTATAACATAGGGTAAAATACATTACAAGATATTGTAATTTTACTGTAAATTCTTAATCTTAACTACATCTTAATACAGCTTTTGTTTCTGAATTAAATGGAATCTTTAAATTCTGGAGCACCATGTGGCGTCCAGAATCAGGGACCCTATGCATGGGCCTACTGGACCTGATGCTTAATCTGGCCTTGATTTGCTATAATGCCATGTGCTTACGACTGGAGAAGTTCAGTTCTACCTAATACAGTAGAACCTCAGAAATATGAACACCAGAGTTACAAACTGACCGGTCACCCACACGCCTCATTTTGAACTAGAAGTATGCAGTCAGGCAGCAGAGACCCCAAAAAAAGCAAATTCTGTACAACACAGTACTGTTAAATGTAAACTACTAAAAAAAGGGGAAGTTTAAAAAAAGATTTGACAAGGAAACTGTTTCTGTGCTTGTTTCATGTAAGTTAAGATGGTTAAAAGCCATAGTAAAGTTTCAAAGCTGGATTCAGTCAAGATTCAGTTGTAAACTTTTGAAAGAACAACCATAATGCTTTGTTCAGAGTTACGAACAACCTCCATTCCCGAGGTGTTTGTAGCTCTGAGTTTCTACAGTACTCTCAGTTCCCAGGCAAAGCTCTGAGCAAGAGAGAGAGGTGTGCTTGGGGGCAAATCCTTCCTAAATAAATAGGGTACACAAGTCTACACAGACTATTACAATTTCCTAGGCCTGATAAACTGAGTTGGTCCGTGTGTGTGGGTGGGTGGGAGGGTAGAGGAACTTCATGATAGTTTAGTGGTTCCTTTTTAAAGAGGCAATAAACATTAGAAAAGTGCTTTGCGCAGCTCTAGTTCAGTCCAGTAACTAAAAGGTTAGTTCTCACTGTGTGCACATGTGCTAAGGAGCAGTTGTCAGTCTTGTTCCTATTTGCTAATAGGGACTCAGAACCATAAAAGGTATGTTTGACGCAAATGTTTTAGTCTGATATTTTTTTTCTTAGTCTAGAGGTAAAGGTATTTGTATTAGCTGAGCATTTTCTAAAAGTGATTGAGATTGGCTGTTTTGATCTCTCATCCTTCCTTGACTACACACTAGTGTTGAACTTATTCATAATTTGTGAAAGCGAAGTAAACCTGTAGTTTTGATTTATTTTTTAAATATTTTTTGTCCTCCAATTAAGTAGCACACCCATCCACTGGATAAGAGAAGATGGGCACATTGCAGTAGCATTTAATGTCCTACCTCCTAAGATCCCCTGGTGGCAGCTTTAGAAAACTCATATAAAATAGTTTTAAAACATATTTAAGACTTTTTTTCTAGGATGTGCTAGCTGGGCAGTTGGCCTTCCTGCTTTATTTTAATTCCTTTTTAATAAGGCAGTTGATTTTAAGGTAATTTTGGAGGTATCAGTGTGTCCTGTCTAACCATGCTTCGCAGTGTCAGTTTAAATAGCATGGAGGGGAAGTGGCTGCATCGTTACTTGTAGCATACGTGTAGTGGCTTTTGTTCTAGAACATGCACAGAAGGAAATGTGTAGGATACTAGCTGTATGCTGCTTTGAGGACTGTGGGGAGATTTCAAGCATTTATATGGAAATAAACTATTAAATTATTCATATCCTAAAAAAAATCTTTCATCTTGGTTTCAATCGTGTAAGTATATTCCAAAATAAGTGACAGAAATGTAATCAGTGTGTATCCCCATGATGTGCCAATTACAGGGATAGTGCTGAACTCAAAGAAATCGAATGCGTTGCTGATTAGTAAAGTAGCTTTGATTGTCAGTTGTGCTTTGTTTATTTTTGAGGTAGCTAAAGATAATCTAGTAGGTGAACATTTTTCCTTTGGGCTATTTGCTCATTAAAATAAAAGTTGCATGTAATCAAACTCAAATTGTGTCCAGAGGCTCCATTTTATAGACTGAACAGCTATCACTAACATATGATTTTAAAACTTATGATACTAGGCATGGCCAAATATAAGGAAGTTTAAAATTTGATTCCAGTTTAAACTGATATCAGAAGCTTGGGTTTCACAGAGCTTTCTAAATACAAATTAGCAGTCCCGATCCAGAATGTAGAGGAGGCTAGGACCAATTAAGCTTGTGGCTGAATAAACTGAAACCACTCCAAAGTTTTCAGGTTGGCATCTCTTTCCAGTTCTATTTAGCTAGTTCTGCCCATTCTTGGAGGCATCTCCACTCTCTTATTTGTATCTGCGGAAGCTACAGTGAGCGTTACAGTTCCTACATAATTCAAGACTTCAGAAACTTTTATGATCAGTTTGAGTTTTTTGAGGTGTCTGTGTGTATTGCCTACAAGCTGCTCTCTAGTAGCTACTATTCAGAGCCAACCCTGAAAATTATTGCTTTAAACCCTTGGCCTCATCTCAGATAAGTCAGAGAAAACAGCAGCGCAGCACATCCAAAACATGCAAAAAGAGAAATCCTGTATAACTTAGAAAATTGTTTGTTACAGTACTTTGTTTAAAATTGATATTATAGCTTTTTATTTATCTTTCAGGGCTTTTATTTTTCACTGGACTACATTTCCTTGCATTTAATATGGTGATTATGAGATGATCACTTCTGAGTAATTGGACCCAATTTTCACTCTTCCTCATGCTTTGCCCCTCCCTGGTTGAGACAGTGTTTGCTCACTGATTACAGAATAGCATCATTGTTTTCATTAAGTAAGAAATACAAGCCTGTTTTACCCCCATGGGATTTTCTCTCCATTACAAATTTCATAGAAACAAATCAATACCATATTGAACAGCATCAGGGATAAGATACTTTTTACAACAGCAAAACACAGGCTGTTTCTTCACATTCAGATTGATAGTTTCTTTGATTTTAAAGCATCTCGTCTAATTTTGATAATTGCTTTTTTTTGATGTTTTTTTTAGATTGCTTTAAGTAAACCAGTCTCCTCCACACATAGACATAGTGTTCAGATAATGCTTCTCTGGAAGTAGAGGTCTAAAAATAAACCCACAGTTTCCTTTTAGTGGTGATTTCAAGTACTGAAACATAAACAAAACCTCTGGTTTCCACACCGGATCTTAACTTCCTTTTTTGTGTATGTATGAAACCTTGAATATTAAGACCTTTGGTCCCTAATAATATCTAAGAGTTCCTGTCTTTGATGGTTTATAGTATGTTTATTCATTGATGACACTTCCTGAAAAAATGTGCAGTTCAACTCTTTGAGTGCAATGCAGGCAGTGGGCCTAGTTTTTGTGTTCTGGCATTGTCCCCTGAAATAATGCAGGTGAAAAACCCGCAATTGCCCTTCAAGGTACTACTCCATTTTCCCAACAAGATTCATAGGTACTGGAACGAAGAGGGTGGGGGTGTGCTGCTGCGCCCCCGGCTTAGTGGTTTCTGTTGTATTACAAGGTTTACAGTTTGGTTCAATGGCTCTCAGGCCCCCTCCCTTCTCCTGTCCTGCCCCCCCCCCACTATACCAGGGGTAGGCAACCTATGGCACACGTGCCGAAGGCGGCACGCGAGCTGATTTTCAGTGGTACTTACACTGCCCGGGTCCTGGCCACTGGTCTGGGGGGCTCTGCATTTTAATTTTAAAGGAAGCTTCTTAAACATTTTAAAAACCTTGTTTACTTTACATACAACAATAGTTTAGTTATATATTATAGACTCATAGAAAGAGACCTTCTAAGAACGTTAAAATGTATCACTGGCACACAAAACCTTAAATTAGAGTGAATAAATGAAGACTTGGCACACCACTTCTGAAAGGTTGCTGACCCCTGCACTATACAAATTGTTCCAGCCTCTCTGACAAGATTTATACTTTTCGTCAGTTGAAGCAAGAAAAATAACTTTGTGGAGCCAATACCATATTTGTGTCCCTGGAAGAACAAAAGAATGATCAAAACAGATTTGAAAATTGCTGTGTGAAATAAGAATAGACTAGGGTTTTATTGTAATCGTAAAGCACTTAGAAGTGATTCTCTTCTTCTAATATCTATTGCTGTGTTCTGTGCCCTCAGAGTTGTTAAAGGTTAGTTGCCATTTCAGTTATGAACCTCAGTTTTCCAGGTTTATAACATGCCTGATACCAGGATGGGACTGAAGCTTTGTATTCAGACTGACTTAGACTACAAGTTTTCACCACCTATTACAATCCTGGAGGATTCTCTGCAGCTTGAGGTCTTCAAACCGCAATTTGGGGACTTGGATAACTCAGACATAGGCTAGGGGTTTGTTATAGAAGTGGATGGGTGGGATTCTGTGGCCTGCATTGTGCAGGAGGTCAGACTAGATGATCATAATGGTCCCTTCTGACCTTAAAGTCTATGAGTCTGAGTCTAATTGAGATCTTTACGAATAAGACTCCAAAGTACGTGACATGTTTAGTGATTTGAAGCTTTTAATTTTCTTGTTTCAATTAAGCTGTGGCTTTTCCAGTGGAGGGAAAAACAAAACAAAAAACTTAGCAACCCTGTGATCCCCTTTCTAGACCGCTGCCTTTAGTTAATAATACACCTCTACCCCGATATAACGCTATCTTTGGGAGCTAAAAAATCTTACCACGTTATAGGTGAAACTGCGTTATATTGAACTTGCTTTGATCCGCCAGAGCACGCAATCCCCCCACCCCCTTCCAAGCGCTGCTTTACCATGTTATATCCGAGTTCGTGTTATATTGGGTCACGTTATATTGGGGTAGAGGTGTACGTGCAAAATGTTGCAGACAAGAGTGAGAACTTGAAAAGTGGTCATTGTACACATGAAATAATTTTCAAGCGCCAATCATACATTGCCATTAAATCAGTCATAATTAGGGTTGCTAACTTTGTAATATTTAAAAACCAGATACTCCAACAGGAGTGCCAGAACTTCCCCCCACCCCATCTCTTCCCTTGAGCCCCTGCCTCTGTTTGGGGGAGGAGGGGAAAGAGCGGTCACTCGCTGCTCCCCCCCCACCCCCCCGCCAGGTCAGGAGGGACTCACTTGCAGAGCCAGGGCTGGAGTTGCAGCTGCCCGATGCAGGTAAGAGGTGGCCCTGGCCGAGTAGGGGCTCATGCGGGTGACCCGGTGCCTCCCTCGCCCACAGTAACTGGACTTGGGGTATCTGGTAAGATGATCTGACCGGACACTGTCCAGTCTCCTTTTTGACTGGACTTCTGCTCAAAAACTGGACATGTGGCATCTCTAGTCCTAATAATAAATGTGATTCTACAGCATACTTTTGTATATTTAGATATACAAGACTTGCAGATTTTTCTGCTGAGTTAGAAATTGCATGAGGTGCTGTGTACGCTGATTTAATGTGTAGCACCTTTTTAATACAGAAAGATCCCAAAGTGTATTGCAAAATACACACCTATTTCTGAAGAGCAATCATTTTAGAGAGTTCCAGATAAACCTGTGTGTATGTGGCTTTGGGGTGTGTGTGTGTGGGGGGGTGGCAGTAAGAAAGGGAATGGATGCAGATCCAAATTTTGGAACTGCGCAGGGTATTTGCACAACATGAGGAATTGTTGAGTAGTTTTTCATTTGGGGTATTTGGGTGGTGAAGGCATGGGAAGGTAAATGTCTCAGGGTACGTCTACACTACGGGACTATTCCGAATTTGCATAAACCGGTTTTGTAAAA
The DNA here is from genome assembly GCF_020497125.1 of Mauremys mutica. NCBI lineage: Eukaryota > Metazoa > Chordata > Testudines > Geoemydidae > Mauremys > Mauremys mutica. The sequence goes on along the minus strand of NC_059073.1, from coordinate 124,511,577 downwards.
CAGATTTTATAAAATCGAGTGCGCGCGTCCACACTAAACACATTAAATCGGTGGTGTGCGTCCATGGTCCGAGGCTAGCGTCGATTTCTGAAGCATTGCACTGTGGGTAGCTATCCCGTAGCTATCCCATAGTTCCCGCAGCCTCCCCCGCCCCTTGGCATTTCCGGGTTGAGATCCCAGTGCCTGATGGGGCAAAAATCATTGTCGCGGGTGGTTCTGGGTACAGCCTCACCCCTCCCTCCCTGAGCAGCAGACAACCGTTTCGCGCCTTTTTTTGCTTGGTGAACTGTGATGAGGACGTAGACACAGAATTCTCTCAAACCGCGGGCCCCTGCGCTTTGGAGATCCTGATGGTAATGGGGCAGATTCTATCCATTGAACGCCGATTTTGGGCCCGGGAAACAAGCACTGACTGGTGGGACCGCATTGTGTTGCAGGTGTGGGACGATGCCCAGTGGCTGCGAAACTTTCGCATGCGTAAGGGCACTTTCATGGAACTTTGTGACTTGCTTGCCCCTGCCCTGACACACCATAATACCAAGATGAGAGCAGCCCTCACAGTAGAGAAGCGAGTGGCGATAGCCCTGTGGAAGCTTGCAACGCCAGACAGCTACCGGTCAGTCGGGAATCAATTTGGAGTTGGAAAATCTACTGTGGGGGCTGCTGTGATGCAAGTAGCCAAAGCAATCACTAAGCTGCTGCTACGAAAGGTTGTGACTCTGGGAAACGTGCAGGCCATAGTGGATGGCTTTGCTGCAATGGGATTCCCTAACTGTGGGGGGGCGATAGATGGAACCCATATCCCTATCTTGGCACCGCAGCACCAGGGCACCCAGTTAGTATACCGGAATGGGTACTTTTCAATTGTGCTGCAAGCACTGGTGGATCACAAGGGACGTTTCACAAACATCCACGCGGGATGGCCAGGGAGGGTTCATGACTCTCGCGGTATTCAGAAGCACTACTCTGTTTAAACGGCTGCAGCAAGGGACTTACTTCCCAGACCAGAAAATAACAGTTGGGGATGTTGAAATGCCTGTCGTTATCCTGGGGGACCCAGCCTACCCCTTGATGCCATGGCTCATGAAGCCATACACAGGCAGCCTGGACAGTGGTCAGGATCTGTTCAATTACAGGCTGAGCAAGTGCAGAATGGTGGTGGAATGTGCATTTGGCCGTTTAAAGGCGCGCTGGCGGACATTACTGACTCGCTCAGACCTCAGCCAAACCAATGTCCCCTATGTTATTACTGCTTGCTGTATTCTCCACAATCTCTGTGAGAGTAAGGGGGAGACCTTTATGGCGGGGTGGGAGGCTGAGGCAAATCACCTGGCCGCTGATTACGCGCAGCCAGACACCAGGGAGATTAGAAGAGCACACCAGGAAGCGGTGCGCATCAGAGAAGCTTTGAAAACGAGCTTCATCAATGGCCAGGGTACAGTGTGACTGCTGTGTTTGTTGATGAACACCCAACCCCCTTGATTGACTCAGTCCCTGTAAGCAACTCCCCCACCCCCTTCGAGTACAGCTTACTTATGCAAATAAAGTCACTCTCATTTAAAAAGCATGAATTCTTTATTGATTCATTATAAAAAGAGGGAGAGAAGTAAGGGTGTGGTTTGGGAGGAGGATAGGAGGGATGGAGAAGGCCATTTAAAAAAAAAAATTCACAGTAACGACATCCTTCTGGTTGGGCTGTCCACGGGGGTGGACGTGGGCGGGTGCACGGAGGCCTCCCCCCACGCGTTCTTACACATCTGGGTGAGGAGGATGTGGAACATGGTGAGGGTTGAGGGTGGTTATACAGGGGCTTGCAGCGGCACTCTGTGATCCTGCTGCCGTTCCTGAAGCTCCACAAGACGCCGGAGCATGTCAGTTTGATCACGCAGCAGCCCCAGAGTTGCATCCCGCCACCGCTGATCTTCCTGCCGCCACCGCTGATTTTCCTGCCGGTCTTCCTGCCGCCACCTCTCATCTCGGTTGTCCCTCCTGTCCTCACGTTCATCCCTCCTGTCCTCACGTTCACTGGCCTCTTTCCTGTAATTTGAAACCACGTCCTTCCACTCATTCAGATGAGCTCTTTCATTGCGTGTAACTTCCATAATATCCGAGAACATCTCATCTCGCGTCTTCTTTTTCCTCCGCCTTATCTGTGCTAGCCTTTGGGATGGAGGAGGGATGGTTGAAAAATTTGCAGCTGCATGAGGGAGATAAATATTTAGAAAGATACATTTTACAGAACAATGGTTATACTCTTTCACAGTGAAAAGCAGTATTCACCTAGCACATGTGATTTCCCTACAAGGTCGCATTTTTCATCTTAATAGTGAGTGCCTGCAGCTCTGGAGTTACAGATCTCACAGACACAGGTCCAGGCATCAGAATTCAGCTTGCATGCGGCCATGGTAAGCCACTGTCTTTCGGCTTCTGTAGTGATTATCCCCTCCCCCCCAACGCATGGCTAATACCACGCTAGCTCCCTGCTAATCAACAACCTTCCCACCCCCCCACCCACTGCGTGTCTGGTACCTTGGGGAAGATCGCCGGTGACCAAACACAGAAAAGATCATCGGCATTTCACTCCTCCCCTCCCCCCGCTTCGCTATGTGCAGGAAAAATTTTTTTTTTTCAGCTGATGCAGTCCACGAAACCCAGTAGAAAAAATGGCCACCCCCCTTACTTAAATTCCTGATTTTTAAACCAGGTTATCCTGAACGATATCACTTTGCTGAGGATAACAGAACAAGATAAAGAACGGATGCTTCTTGAATGCCAGCAGTCACCGGGACCATACGCTGCTATGCTTTGCCATGCAATGATACCTGATTACTTGCTACATGCATGGCGTGGTAAAGTGTCCTACCACGGTGGGCGGAACAAGGCTGCCTTGCCCAGAAACCTTCTGCAAAGGCTTCTGGAGTACCTACAGGAGCGCTTCATCGAGATGTCCCTGGAGGATTTCCTCTCAATCCCCGGACATGTTAACAAACTTTTCTAAGTAACTATACTGTCTGCGAATGCATCCCAAGTCCTCAGGGCAAATCAATCATTAAAAAAGGCTTGCTTAAAAAACGTTTGCTATTTGCAAAGGTACACTCACCAGAGCTCCCTTCCATGGCGTCATTGTCTGGGATAGTGGCTTGTGAAGGCTGGGAGGACGGTAATTCCGTCAGGGTGATAAAAAGCTCCTGGCTGCTGGGGCTCACGGAGTGCTGTGTGCTCTCTGCTAGGTCTTCCTCCTCTTCTTCATCTTCATCTTCCCCGTCTGCATAATCCTCAGCCATGGCAGAGATTACAACCCCCACCTCGGAATCCACGATCAGGGGTGGGGTACTTGTGGCGCAGCCCCCTAAAATTGCATGCAGCTCAGCATAGAAGCGGCATGTTTTTCGACCTGCCCCGGACCTTCCGTTTGCTTCTTTGGTTTTCTGGTAGCCTTGTTCTGAGCTCCTTAACTTTCACTCTGCACTGCACTGAGTCCCGGCTGTGGCCTTTATCCGTCATAGCCTTAGAAATTCTTTCAAATACTTTTTCATTTCGTCTTTTGGAACGCAGTTCTCTTAGCACTGAATCCTCTCCCCAGATAGCGATCAGATCCAGTACCTCCCGTGCAGTCCATGCTGGGGGTTCTTTTACGATTCTCAGGAGACTGCCTTGTTAACTGTGCTGCTGAGCTGTGCGTGGTCACCTGTGCTGAGGAGATGTCCACGCTGGGGAAGCAGGAAATGAATTTCAAATGTTCGCGGGGCGTTTCCTGTCTACCTGGCCAGTGCATCCGAGTTCAGACTGCTGTCCAGAGCGGTCAACTGGTGCACTGTGGGATAGCTCCCGGAGGCCAATGCCGTCGATCAGCGTCCACACTAACCCTAATCCGATATTTTAATACCGATACTAGCGTTACTCCTCTCGTTAGGGAGGAGTACAGAAACCGGTTTAAAGAGCCATTAAAATCGATATATGGTGCCTCCTAGTGTGGACGGTTGTGGCGTTAAATCGGTTTTACGCTCCTAAAACCGGTTTAAACGCCTAGTGTAGACCAGGCTTTACTCTCTCCACTACTTTACTTCTCATCTAAGGGTTGTTTTCTGGGAATGTCAAAAACCATGGAAGCCTGAAGGAATCTTTCGTAAGAGCAGACCTTTAAAAATCAGGTTAATGACTTACACAGGGAAGGTAAAATAGAACCTTGGGCATCCTCACTTACTGAGACTGCAATGTTCAGTCTTAAATTTTATTTTATTAATGGTGGGTTAGGATGCCTAGAGCTTCAGATGAAACCTTTTTATTCTTTTAAATCTAAATAAAATAGGTAGAAGTGTGAATTAACTTACCCAAAATCTTGCAAGTAACTTTGAAACAACTTGCTAAACAGTAACCTTTTCTACAAATAGAAATATCTGGTAATCAACTGTGATCGGAACAGGTAGCAGTTTGATGTACTATCTTAGAACAAAACTGAGGGTCTTGGTTCAAGAAGCCTAAACAGAGCCAAAATCAGAAGGCCTCTTAAAAAGCCAAACCCGCAGAAGGAGGGGGAAAAGACTGTCACTTGTATCACAAAATGTTCTATGAATTTACCTCTGCAGACATTGCATCAAAATAAGTTTAGGTTAGTACAGGACTCTGATCAAGACTGAGTGCACAGCTGTGTGGAAATGTTCCACCACTGATAAGTAGCTTATCTGGGTAATGGATTTGACGTTTCTCTCAATATGTAATAGAGAGCATGGCTAGAAAAAAAAATTCTGAAGTAAAAATTCAAACTGAAGTCTTAAATTGTATTTGAGAGAGAGAGAGACCATTGTTTGACTTCTCCTGAATGGAATAAGTCAGAAAATAGTGACCTAGCCTTTTCAGCTAGCACCTTTTCTAAAGATATCCCTTGTTGGGAGGGTAGGACCCAAGCAAATAAAAATTGTTGGACTCGCTAGTAATCTCCTCAACAAGAAGTTGAAAGACTTCCCAGTAATTACTGCAGCGAAAATGACTCCAACTGAAACAAATTTTTGGTGTTGGAGGGTTCTGCCAACACACAATAAATCGTAAAAACATGTTCTTGCTAAAATGAATTAGACTATTAAGAATATAGCTACTCCTGATGTCAGAATATTACGTCTGTCGGAAGGCGTAGATCAGGGGTGGGTAAACTTTTTGGCCTGGAGGCCACATCTAGGTATGGAAATTGTATGGCAGCTATGAACGCTCACAAAATTGGGGGATGGGGTGTAGGAGGGGGTAAGGGCTCTGGCTGGGGGTGCAGGCTCTTGGATGGGGCTCGGGATGAGGGGTTGGGGGTGCAGGAGGGTGCTTCGGGCTGGGATTGAGGGATTCAGAGGACAGGAGGGGGATCGGGGCAGGGGGTTGGGGTGCAGGAGGGGGTCAGGGGTGCAGGCTCTGGGTGGCACTTACCTCAAGTGGCACCTAGAAGATGCAGCATGTCCCCTCCCCTGCCTCCTACACAGAGGCGTGGCCATGCAGCTCTGCATGCTGCCATGTCCGCAGGTGCCGCCCCTGCAGCTCCCATTGGCCACAGTTCCCAGCCAATAGGAGCTGTGGGGGCGGTGCTTGTGGTGGGGGCAGCATGCAGAGCGCCCTGTCTGCCCCTAAGCATAGGTGCCAGAGGCAGGATATGCTGCTGCTTCCAGGAGCTGTGCACAGTCATGGCATGCGTGAATCAGAGCAAGCCCTGGACCCCAGCGGGAGCTTGAGGGCCGGATTAAAATGTCTGAAGGGCCAGATGCAGCCCCCGGGCCATAGTTTGCCCACCCCTGGCGTAGATAGTAGCTGTTCTGAGTCTTGCAAATAGTTGACCAAGCTGCTATGGAGCATAAGGGATTAGCATTTTGAGGCAGAACAGGTGCACAAAGTGCTGGCCCCCAGACTGGACCCAAACAGTGAACTTTATTTAAAAGTGTAACTGCTAATATTTCCCAAGCTAAGTGTTTTTCATAAGGTTAAAAACTTTTGAGACTACCAATAGCATTTTTTCTTTTGTCTGTTTTCTATCTGTCCATACTCCTTGGACTGAGTTGCAGAGAAATGGTCTTCATTTCAATCAGAAAATTACTTTTTCATTTGGCAGCTTAAAAAACAACATTAAAGGTCAACATCTGAGTTTGTCATCTGTGGCTTCCGGTGGCATGGAATGAATCATGGCTGTGCCTCTGAAGACAGATCTTAGAGATCAGTGGTTCACGATGTTCCATGGCTCAGCTGTCTTCACATTTGAATATTGGCTGTCCTTCATTTTCCATTTGTGTAGTAGGTAATAGCAATGCCTTTTGTGGATCTGATGCAGTTTGCTGTGATCCATACATTGCATGGCATGGTGAAGCCAGGTAGTTGGTCTGTAGGACTCATGATTAGGTCTTGATTCTTGATCCCACTGTTCTCCCCTAGTCTCCACCATTAGTGTTTTGGTGATAGTCCTGAGGTTTTGAAACCCTTGGTCACTAACCAGAACGGGTTCCTGTACTAAAAGCAGCATCTCAAGTGTTTTGAGACTTGTAGGTGGGCAAGTCTGGGTGGGTTATTGCCTGGTTGTGTTCTTGTATTATTGCTGCTGCTTTGGAGGGAGAGTGGTAAGATGGATGGAGAAATGCTGTCTTCGTGTTCCACCTCTACAACCACCATGGAAAGAAGCACCTGAATGTCACCTTCTACGACATCAAACTCAGGAAGAGGATTTCCCAAAACAACTGATAGAGACCTCTGTCCAGATAAAGGCTGGGAACGATATTATCCACAAACCAGCTGGGGCCAGTAGGGGGTACAGATGTTCACCCCTTGTGGAGAGCCATAACCATAATCTTCTCTGTAACTGATTATTGTGTACTGGTGTGGGCAGGTAGCGTACATACACAACTTGTCTATGTGCAGTTGAGCCCTGCCGTTAGAATTGTCACACGAGTACTGAAGTCAACGCCAACTGAAAATTACTTAAAGTGAAGGTATTAAGTATATTCTGCTGTACCCAGTACATCTGAAGATTGCCTAACAAGGTTGCATGCTTGGGGATTGTCTCTGCTGGGAAACTTACTGCCATATAGCAGTATAAATACAGTGGTGTAGTTAGACTGGTAAATATTCCCTCCCACAGACAGGTCTTGCCTGCAAAATCTGGAAGAATCCCAGGATTTCATCTTAAGTGTTCAAGAAGAAAGTTCCAAGAAGATGACTTGAACAGGTGGGGGTGTTTGTATGTAGGTAACTATTTTTTTCATTGGTCTGTTTCTACAGTAACAAACTTTTTGATACACCCTTGTCTGAAGTTCAAATATAAAAAAGCCAACCTTTTTTAGGTAAGGTGAGACTGGAGCAAGACATTTTTTGTACCAAACACTAAAGTTGGTGTTTTCTCTTGCATTAGGTTCCATGCTTAGATTCTCTTGCAGTTCCATGCTTACATATAAAAGATGCTTTGGCTGTGGGGTAGGGTTGGCTTTGATTACTTCTTTGCTTTGACTAGCTGGCCTGGAAGGTTTCCAGTGCAGTAGTGTTCACTGTTATCTTAGTTTCCTATAGGTCTGTATCACTGTTACTGGAGCAAGAGTCAGAATTAATGATGCACTGAAGTATGTAATGACTAACAGAATGTTAAAAAAAGAAAACATCTAAAGGGGGGAGAGGATTAAAATGCTTACATAAAAAGGCCAATATAACAAGTTTAACTTAACAAAAATCACCTTAGAACAAACCAACTTTGTTAAAACCTTATTTCTTCTTTGAGTAGTATCCCTGTGGGTGCTCCACTGATGCTGTTGATAGGATGGACTGCTACCAAAGTTTTCCTGCTCATGCATGCATTGCTGCCCGTCTGACATGAGGCTAGCCAGTGTGCGAGGGCACTCCTCAGTTCCTTCTCAACCACCCCTGGCTAGAGACGGAGCTAGAGCTGTCAATTCTCAGATTGCTAACTCTTAGAATTGCTAATTTTAGCTTCTTTTGAAGCCCTTTTCCTTTCTTTGCTTTGTTTACATTTTATTTTGGCCTTTGCCTTTATTTAAAAAAAAAAAAAAGGCGGGGGAGAGAGAATGCTTTCTTCCATCAATGCCCTGTGTGGGGAGCCCCCAGGACAAGGATATGCCCAGCTCTCTGGGCTTCAAGAAGTGCCTCAATTGCAAGGAATCTATCCTAGTGACTGACAGAACCTCACAGTGCATTCGCTGCCTGGGAGGGGGAAACATTCCACAGAAGTGTGGCTTGTGTTGGCAATTGAAGCACAGATCCAGAAAGGACAGAACTCTTATTCATGGAGTCAGCCCTTCAATCTCCGGAGTCCAGGCGGGAGCCCTCACTGGAACCCGCTACTTCGAAGAGAGGTGAATTCAGAGGCACACCTGCAAGCTACTCATGTAAGGCCTCTAAGAAAAGGTCTGTGATTCCTCATAATGAACCCTGATTGAGCCGAAAACAGTCCCTTACCTGTCACAGCTGGCACTATGTCCACCGATGACTCTTCCAAACACCCTTTACCTTCTGTCGCAGAATGAGAGACGCACTCTCCATCCCAATCTGTGGATTCTGCAGCTCAAAGCTTGGCTCCTTCATAGTTCCAGCACATAGAGACAAATTGTTCTGAGGAAGTACAGGAGATATTATTGCACAACAGGTGAGGCAAGTAGCTCCTTTCCTATCTACAGAAATGGAAGAGATTCCAGATTTGGTGCCAGCCCAGAGGTGTCATTCCCTAATACATTCACCCAACCAGTGAGACTACCTGTTTACTTTGAAGAAATTGGGACTCTTGATCAGTTCACTGCAGGTCCATCTAGCAGAAATTGCAACCTTCTATCAGCTTATAGACACATACTCAATCTTCCATCTGACTACATTTCTCAAAGGCTTGGGGTAATGCAAAAAGGATTGGGGTAATAGTAGCTTTCATGGCACAGCCCCCTTTCACTGTGTTCTTCCTTCACAAGGTCATGCATAAATCAGCTTATTCAGCTTCTAGCCTTTTATCCCAAACCTCATCAGGATAATAGGGAAGCCCTCCTCCATATGCTCGATGTGAGGAGAGCCATGGCCTTTTATTTGGATCAGACAAGTGCCTTGAGAAAATCTCTGAGACTCTTCCTCTCTGTTGCAGAGAGGGCGAAAGGTACAGCGATTTCAGCTCAGAGACTAAGTGGGTCTCTGGCTTGTGCAGTAATGATGGTGGTTCGAGGTGTGTCCCCTTGTGGGTGCTCCATGGACTGCCCTCCTCCCCTCTGCTTTGGAGTTCTTGTCTTTCACTCTGCAGTAGAGAAGGAACTGAGGAGGGTTGGTCGTGCATGCTGGCTAGTCTCGTGGCAGGCAGGGAGCAGCCTATGCCCAGGAGGAAGACAGCTACCAAAGTTCTCCAATCAGCAGCACGGCGACACTGACACACCTACAATGGAGCACCCATAAGGGAGCACATCTTGAAGAACCATCATTAAGACTGGGTTTGTCATGGATTCCATGACTCTCTGTAACTTCTGCAGAAGCTGGACCGCCCCTGGGCCAGCCACACCAGCCTCTTCTGGGGCAGTCTCAGGCCACCGTTCTCCTCTCCTCTTCCTCCCCCCCTCCCCCAGCAGCAGAAGTAGCAGTTCAGGTGTGGGAGGGGGCTCAGGGCAGGGGGTTGGGATGGGGGCAGCGCTTACCTTGTGGGGGGGGGCGCTCCCTGGAGGCAGACAGCATGTCCCTGCAGCTCCTAGGCGTAGAGGCCAGGGGGCTGTGCACTGCCACTGCCTGCAGGCACCGCCCTGCAGCTCCCATTGATTGTGGTTCCTGGCCAATGGGAGCTGCAGACCTGGCGCTCGTGGTAAGGGTGGCTCACGGTGCCCCCCCCCCAGCATTCTCTCCCCTCTCCTCCCCTTAGGAGCTGCCAGGACATGTCAGCTGCTTCCAGGAAACTGGGTAGGGAGTCCGCCAGCCCTGCTGCCTGCCCCCTCCAGCACAAGTGGGGGGTCCCAGGCCATGTGGTACCTCCTCACCCCCAGCACCCCTGGCAGCTGCCCCCCCAGAGCACCCATGGCCTCCTGGCTCAAGTTTTAGTTAGGGGTATATAGTACAAGTCATGAACAGGTCACAGGCTGTGAATTTTTGTTTACTGCCCATGACCTGTCCATGACTTTTACTAAAAATACCTGTGACTAAAATGTAGCCTTAACCACCATTACTGCACAAGGTGAATAACTTGTTTTTGAGTCAGAATCCTGGATCACTTTACAGTGCAGTCTGTTAATTGAGTTTTCTTCTGTTGAAGGCTCTTTTTAAAAAGGTGCATCTTTTAACTCTCTGAATACAGCTTTCAGGAGAGGGGGTGGACAGGAGGAAATTATTTCAATTCACACCTTAATGTTAAAAAACAAAAATAAATTCCTGCATAGACAAGACCTATAACTTTGTCCATACAGCTGGTTCAGTTGACACCCATTGTCAGCAACAGGTATTTTTGTAGTGTAGCCAACGCTTTAGAATAAACAGCGCCAGTGATCAGTCCTGGCAAGCTTTGTGACAGAGGTGGTATTTTACTGTTGGACAAAGGAAAGCTTTCTTTAAATACCATTCTTTATAGGCAAGGATATCTGTTGATTCACAGAGGGGTTTGTTACGATGGTTTCTGCTGCAAACAGCAATTTGTAATTAAACTAAACCATCTTTTGACTTTCTCAAAATACTCAGTTTCCTTTCAAGGACACCACTGTTTTTTATGAACTCTTGTTTACATTTGTAAGCCTTACGACTGCACGGATAAACAGATGATAGTTTAAAAATGCTTTTGCATTCCCTGAGGGTCTTCATATTCTGATAGTCATAGTTCTTTTCTAAGTAAACTGATTCTCGGTGGAGAATGAGAGAACATTTACTGGCTTTCATTGCCTGATGAGAGAGAGTACTCCGCCAATACCATTATGAATAATGATGCTGGAGTAGAAGCTGCATTTTAATTGCTGTAGAACTGGGAGTAAAAAGCAAGTTGAGAACTCATTGCTATGGAGGGACACATGCTAGTTTTATTGGCACATTAAAAAAGTGGAATAGGACCTAGAATAAAGACTTTCACATTGCCTTGCTTGACTCAAAGTAGGCGAAGGAAGCATTTAAAATATTGTAGGTCTGAGTTGCATAACCAGGGTTGGACTATGGACTTAAAGGATCTTCAGTCAAATTTGTTGCTTTTTAATGTATAAATTGTATCTGGACTGCCATGTTACTGTTCCTTTAAGTCTCCTCTTTAAATATTAACAGGGGTAAATTAAATTTCCATAAAATCATTCAGACATTTATCTTTGAATAGAGTATAGCTAAGTGTTTTGTTTGCACCCATGTATTTTTATTGTTATAAATAAAAACCAGCTGAAAATCAGGACTTATGGAGTACAGATTTGGCTATATCCTTGAGTCTGTAACTTCATTAAAAGAAATGTAAGCTACTAACATTCCTATTTGGGGGAAACTGGCTTTCACTCTATGCAAATGCATTGTTGTTTTATTCTGTGGCTAGAGTGACTGAAGTGGCACCAGAATTGTTAACCGCTATCCTTAGTGATCCTCTACCCACCACTGCAAACCTACCATTTTTCTTACATGGTTATTGCTACAGTCTATTTATGTGAACAGTAGGCCTCGCACCTAGGTCTAGCTTAGGGTAAGATAACTGAAGAAAATTCAGGAAGAGATTCAGCTGGGCCATGGGTTCTTTCACGTTGGAGATTACGATCATCCTTCTTTTTGTATTGTTAAAAGGGGGTGTTGCCAATATAGATGAGGTTGAGAAGCATTGGGCTCCCTAGACAGAACAAGTCTGATGCCCTCTCTGTCAACTTGAGCAAAAACAAACAAGCAAGCAGAAAAAAAACCCGAACAAACCAAGTTTTTATCATTGTAGTAATTTTAGTTAAATCTAGATTTATTTATTTTTAAGATAATGCTGCTGGAGTGTATCCTCATTCTGCACAAAATATCTTTTTGGGGGAGGAGCTTACTTTTACTGTAATTTATCTTTTCTCTAGAGGGGCTAGGTTGGGGAGGAAATCTAAGTAAATCTTGCTTGTTCTTTCTGCAGATTTGATTGCCCCTAGTTACAAGGCTTCTTTTTCTTACCTTTTTGTGTGAAGATTGCTCTTGTTGCTTGATTTCTTTTTAAGCAACCCACTGCAGTAGGTTTTAGAAGAATATTCTGATTTTAATAATCCAATAGAAAGTAAAAAAGTCATGCACAAAGTCTCTTTAAATCTGGGTTGATGGAAACACAAGATTTAAATCTCCTTTACTGTTTAATTTGGAAGGCAAGACATCACTTCAGTGTTTAACCAGCTTTGAAGATGAAAGTGACATATTTTAAAAAAAGTTACACTTGAAAGCTGAGAGAGTATGCTGCTTGGGTTTTTTTCCATATCTTTCTCAGTGTAAATGTGATCCAGGAAATCTGCCCTTGTGTTGCCTACCACTTTGTGGTAGCAAAAAGTGAAATAACTGAAAGTCAAAAACACCTTATCTGTTTATGGTTCAGAGAGTGCTATGGAAATGAGCTGTTAGCTGAATATTAATATTCTCCATTGGGATACTAAAATTCATTATCCTCAGAATATTGCTTTGTTTATAAGCCATATACAGATTGTGATAAAATTCAATAAAATTGACAGCTGTCTGGACTAAAACTTTTTTAATATGTATTTTTGCATACACTTTAGTTTTGTATTAGAGGCATCTTCAAAAATCTACTTTGGGAAGTAGATTACGCTAATTGGAAATAGAGCACTCTTATTCCAGAACAAGAGCATCCACAGAGAGTTAATCAGGAACAGCTAGTCTGCTTTAAATTCACACCCTACCTTAATCCAAATTATCTTCTCAGTCCAGACAAGCTGTGTGGGGGAACCCTTGTGGTAGCAATTGCCAATGGTTCATACTTTACCAGCCATATTCTGACACTAAAATGGAATTATCACTGTGTTCTTATGCTTGGTTAGAATGGCATACAAATAGCATTTTGGTTAGTATAGAAGAAAGCATTCTCGATCCTTTATGGACCTAAATATGAAATGGATGGGTAATTGATGAGTAGACAAAATGAGCATTTTGAATGAAAAATCATGGGAGAAACTACAAAATTGATATTTTCGCCTTGAAGCTTACAGTGGAGTTGCTCTATCCTACAGTTCGCCCTGCTTTGCATTTAAAATAAAATTAATGAACACTTCTTGTTCCTGACACCAGCCTTCAGCCTCAGAATGCAATTGGGCTGTGCTGGCTAAGCCTGACTTGTGTCTGCATTCAGGGCACCTTGTGAAAAGGGCCATGATTTTGCACCAAAATTACATATTTTCACTTCTGAGCTTACTGAGCTCTTATCAAATCTCCCTATGTGGTGTTTATGAACTTTTAAAATATTTTTTCCATTAGATGTTGTGTTTGTATTTTTATTGGGCCTTAAGAGTATAAGGGCAATAAAAATGCCACTGACCAAATAAAATAATGTTGCTGTTGGAATGAATAGCTGACACAATATATAACCATTTGAGCATCATTTGTGCTACTGGGGAGTCTTAATATGGTGAGATGTACCTCTTCTTTTGATTATTTCTTTAACGAGGTCCCCACACAAAGCCCCTTCTCCCTATACAACTAGTGGACCTGCCCAGTGGTAGACTTTCCCTTATTCTTTATTCATTCTCTGGCTCATCCTCACTATTCATTCTCTGGCTCATCCTCACTAGAAAATTAACCTTATGGTTCCAATAGAGTTTACTCATAACTGTGTGTCAAACACAGCATCCACTGACTTCAATGTCCTATCCAACATTCTGCCTGTTCATATAGCTCCTTACAGTCGTTTTCTAATGTTGAGCTGATTTTCTAGGGGAGACCAGCCTGTTTCCCTGTCCCCATCCCCCTTTCTGCATGACCAAGTGAAAAGGATTTTTAAATAGTTTTTGCAGAAGCTGCGTTGGGGGGAGGGAGGGATAGGATACCTTCTTTTTTTAAACCTTTTTGCCACAGCAGCCTTATTGGTGTATAATGAAGCATGGATAAGGCAGAGACTTGTTGCTACTCAGCATATCATGTCTGAAACCATGGTAGCAACACCTGGTGGTGTTTCTTTGATCACTAGGGACAGGTATCTTTTTCTTATGAGAAGAGTGTTTAAAACCCCCAAATCTCAGCATCTCCTTTCTCATACCACTGTTGGTTACTCTTGGCCATTTTTATCCCCTGAATTGTTGTGGCCTGGGTGGATTTGCAATATGAGCAGCAACAGGGGTTTCTATAAATGAGTAACCTGTTTTTATGTTGGTTTTTTAATATGACATGGTGATTTTTCTCTCAATATCCCATCATTAGTACTGCATTTAAGTGCTTGAGATAGGGCAGATGGATATGGCACCCTTTTTGTGCAATTGTGCTTTTTTTTCATCATTCTGGTATATTCTCTACCTATGCAGCAATAAAGACATCTGCTCTGTCTCATTTGCTACTGTTATCCACCTGCAGATAAATTGCTGTCAAACCAATCTCTGATCTTTCCCTCAGGTCTTAAAGTATTGTTTTCATTTTTTTAGGTGTCTATTTGTGAGGATTACAAATGTTTCAAGTCTTGTATTAGAATGTCTTATTGTACATGTCCATATGGACTGGTCACCAGTGGAGCTGAAGTGGCATTACAACAAAGCAAGGGAGTGTCTCACCAGTTATTCCGACCCTATTTTTTGAAAGTTATGCATACGTGGGCATGTGTACTGACAATATTGACCAATGATTTCTGCTGTGTAAAAAATCTTACCTTGCACTTGTAGGTATAAAGGGTGACATTCCTATATTTTAGGTGTGTTAATGTGTTTGGTTATCTTGTTTTCTAGGTTGCATCCCAGCGCATAAGCTCAGTGGATCTCTCATGCTGCAGTCTGGAGCATCTGCCTGCCAACCTCTTCTACAGCCAGGACCTCACTCATCTCAATTTAAAACAGAACTTCCTGAGGCTAAACCCCAGCCTGTCAACAACTAGAGGGCTTAGTGAACTACAGAGGTAAATAAAAAAAAACCCATGTGCTTTTTAGCCACATCCTCCATTCTGTTTTTACTCACTGTGTGTAAGTTTAGTGATGCTTCATTTGCAGGAACTTCCCTAAACGTATATCTGCAAAAAGACAAAAATGTGTGTATTTGTGTGTGGAAACATGCTATGGAGCGATAGATTCTGGTCTTTTTCATAGATAATGAATTTGGAAAATGTGTGTGCAGGGAGCTGATCAAATTCCATAAAGAATTTGAATGTTGTTCTCTGAATTAAGCAAGCTTTTAAAATCCAAAATAGTTTTCCACATTCACTGTTTTTCCTTGCACACCTGAGCCCAATTTAAATCCATTGATCTTTCACATGTTTGATCATCGGTGTGCTTTTATGAATTGCCGATCAGATTGGTTCTGTTCTTGAGCTATGAAGTAGAAACTGTGTAGGATTTTATATAGGTGTCAGGAAAGCAAACTAGTAAATTAAATGTGACATCTGCCCCTTTTCCCTACTACCTACTCCTCTAGCAGCTGTGACCTTAATGATTCTGTCTGGATTTGACCACTAATATATGTGACTGTTTTCTGATGGGCATAGAGCAAGAAGGAACAAATTGATAGTAAACAGTGTCACTGCGTAGATGGGGCATGAACGCTGTGTCTGCGTACATCCCTTAGAATTACAGAACAGACTAGCTGTTCATATTGAGAAAGATGGATGTTTCTATATTGCAAGTAAAGATGTTTTGCAATTTCAGTGGTGCCTGAATTGCAAAGTGCGCTGGGATTATTTGTGAATGATCCTATATAACTGTATTGTAATACACCTCTACCTCTGTCCTCGGGAGCCAAAAAATCTTACTGCATTATAGGTGAAACCGCGTTATATCGAACTTGATTTGATCTGCCGGAGCGCACAGCCCCGCCCCCTGGAGCACTGCTTTACTGTGTTATATCGAGTGGCGTTATATCGGAGTAGAGGTGTATATTATAACCAGCACTTCTAATCCTTTTCTTTTTGAAAAAATACAAAATGGATTATGCAGGCTGCTGCATTTTTACATAATCTCCAATTGACTTTTAGAAAAACAAAAAATTTGGCACTGTAGGGGATGAACAAACCCAATAAGTCTGATTCACAAACAAAACAGACAGCATTTCCAGGAACAGATGAGCACAGCCAGAAGTAAACTGTAGTGGAATAGTTGATTTGATGCCCTCTAAAACCATATCAGCAATGTTGTACTGCCTTATGTTGCCAGTTGAAGATGAACAAATTGGTGAACATAAGAACCAACTTGCATCTTCAACATGAAACAGTTTTGCTCTCTTATTTTTAATGTTAGAAAAGGTACAGAAGTCCTTTTTTGTGAACAGAGTGGCTTGGTTCCAACTGCTGTTGAAAAGGGAAGTGTTCAAATAACATGGCAGGCTACTCTCATTATCTGCTATGTTTGTGCTCTGCAGTAGTAGGAACTGCTATAGAGCCAAAAAATGCCCTCAGACAAACCTGGGGTCTAACCATACAGCCGAGAGACAGCTCATTTGATCAAATAAAACTTCTCCTTCCCTTGCACTCCTCCTCTGGTCTCAGTTTCTGCTTTACGGCAGGGAGGTCTAGGAAAGCCACCTGTTCCTTAGGACACAGAACAGAAAATTTGCCTTGCTCCTCAGGAAGGAAGCCACTCCTACTCTGCCAATGAATGACAGTGCGTCAGGCTCAGAGTTGACTGAAGATGAACTGCTAAAGGTGTCTGGACCTTTTCAAAGCAGAATGAATTACTAGGCAAAACAGTGGTGCTCTGTGGATGGGAACTCTGCCCTATCAACCTCCTGCCCCTTTTTTCTGTCTCGCATGTCTTACCGAGATTGTAACCTCCTGAGGGCAAGATCTTCGAGGCACCTGGCAGACAGCTGGAGCTAAGTCAGGACCCTTAATGCCTGTCAAGGTCCCTGGCAGAGGAATTCTATGCCTCTTCAGTGCTGATAGGAGCAGTAATACACTTAACCTGTTTTCTACAAAAATGAAGACACCAAATACATGAATAAATTAATTCTCATAGCACTCATTGGTCACTGGTGTATTGTGGCCTTTCTGATGGTTATCTAGTAGGTTTGGTATCAGCTGGGTGCAGATATCTTTCTGATAGTATTTGTCAAGGGGGCTTGCACTTCTTTGGTAACTCCTTGAGGTGGCACTAAAATTCCTCGTTGGCTGGCCCCTTAGTGCCAAATGTGGGGAGTAGCTTCTCTGTGAGGCTGCACAACAGAAATGTTGGGAAGGCTGCAACACTACACCACTGAGCCTCAGCAGTAGCTTCTCTTAAGTGAGCACCAGCTTGGCAAATGTCGTTGGCATCTCATGGCTTACTGACATCACACTGGAGCCAATCCCCTGCAGCCATCGCAGCACTGACACTTAATCCATCTTCTGTTTCCCACACCCATTTGTTGTCACCATTTCATCATTCACCTTAAATTTCCTAGGCATCCCAGGGAGTGGGCAGTCTGGCCAGACTGCTTTCAGTTTTCTGAGAGGGGTAAGTCGCCCAAAGAGGAAGCGAGATTGTGAGAGAAGGCAGAAAGGGAAATAGGAATGTTCATCTATACTCAATTGAATGTTTCTTTTGCCCATCTTAGGGAGTTCGACAGTTCCTTAACAGTGGATCTTCACCTTAGGAGTCAGACTGTACGTTTGAGTTACTGGCAGAGTTACTGACACTCTGAGAACTTTAATAGTTGCCACTATAGATCTAGTATCAGAGGGGTAGCCGTGTTAGTCTGGATCTGTAAAAGCAGCAAAGAGTCCTGTGGCACCTTATAGACTAACAGAAGTTTTGGAGCATGAGCTTTCGTGGGTGAATACCCACTTCGTCGGATGCATCCACTGAAGTGGGTATTCACCCACGAAAGCTCATGCTCCAAAACTTCTGTTAGTCTATAAGGTGCCACAGGACTCTTTGCTACTATAGATCTAGTTCAATGACATCAAAATTGCATAATTGTTCAGCAAGCAGGGAACATGCATTCCTGTGAAAGGCAGAGTATAGGTAACTTAATCCCTCTCTCATTTTCCCTCTTGTAAAATGGGGATACTACTTCCCTACTTTACAAGTGTATTAAATCTTAATTTATTATATGTAAAGTGGTTTGAAGTCCTTCACTGAAATGTAGCATAGAAGCACAAAGGAAACAATCCTTCTGTGCTTTACAAGGAACTAATTCTTGAAAGCATAGGTCATTAAACTGTAATAAATGTCGTCATTGAAGTCAAGAAAAATAGTATTTAAATAAAATTGTAAACTAATTTTTATTACTTAAAATGAACAAGAATTTGACTAGAAAAAGGCCCAGGGGTGTGATTCACCATTGTGTAATCATTTATACCAGCGCAAAGCGAGCGCAAAACCATTGCCATACTGATTGGGTGCCATGTTATAGGCCCATTTTGCTCTGGTGTATGACTACACAAGGGGCAGGGCCTTAGTGAATCTGCCTCAGAAACCCTTTAGTCAGCAAGGACAATGATTTGAATGGGCATATTGATGGAAATGCTCTCACCTCTAGATCAAGCCTCCTTGGTTCAATCTTGAATCAAATACAGTTGGTAGGGCAGTCTGGGAAAGCTCGCACTGCTGCTACAGCTTGTGGTGGTACTGGTCCTGTGGATAAATAATAAAGCACTTCACCTGTCCCAGGCACTAACTCCAGCACCTCTCACGAACGCTTACTTCACGTACATTAAACTTCTTACAAGAAGAGGCACCTCACAGGAAGGAGAAAATACCAGCTTTTCCATTACCAATTAACTACAGGTAACTTGGTCATGGTAATGAAATGCTGGCTGGGTGGCATCCCTATCAGTCTATAGCCACCTGGTGTACATTTTGGATAATATTGTTTTAGCCAGGAATGTATGTATGTTCAACAGCTTCTGAAAGAAATCTGTTTGGAACCGGCTGCTTGAAGATTAAAGTACTGTAAAGTTATTGAAGTTTGTTTTTGTTTCTATTTTCAAGATCATGTACCTTGTGAGACTGAACAATACATAGTCAAAACTCTGGTTCACTAGGTCATGTAGATAAACAAAGCCTGATATGGTGATGAATTGTTAGCATCGTGAAGGCTTGCAAAGCACTAAAACCACTTTTCTTGTTGGTCTGCCTTCCTCAGCATCTTATTCACATTAAAATAATATGCCAGGTCTGATCCTTCCAGTGAAGAGACAGGACAGAGTAGATAGATGATAATCTGAGATTCAGTTTTGCCCTCAAATATAGATGTTCATTGCTGCGTGCTGTAGAAAGAAGTTTTATAGTAACTGTGTATTTGATATTTTCCAAGTATTGTAAAAGGAAGAATCAAGATGAGTTGCACATTTGGCAGCTTCATGCATCTCTTTTGGAAGGGGGAGGAGTGGGAAAGGACATATTTGCTTGGGGCATGAGATAAGTAAACATTACTTTGTGAGACCGTTCATGTACACTTGTTTTATTGCTCACTTAAACTTGTTAAATCCACTTTGTAGTATGTTTCTGATGGTCCAAAATTGTAAACAGAACTTTGACTACTGGGTAGTTTTGTACCAACACCTATATTTTTCCTTTTTTGGGCATGCTAGAAAATAGGGAACAAATATTTGAATCTAACCTTCAAAGGTAGGTGGTGTAAAAATTCAAGTACAGTAAAAGATAAATGGCCTATTGAGTGAGTTGAGTTTACTTGGCTCCAGTTCACAGTGGCTGGCTTCTTTAAAGCTTATAACATGGTGGTGCCTTTCAGGAAAAGTATTCCCCAGTTGTTGCAATAATGGAAGCTATGAGATACTCACAAGATTGGTATCAGAGCAGTGGGTGGGATGGAGTCCCTTCAGTCACTTTTAAGCACTATATTGCAAATGTACCTGAGCTGTTGTCAGACACACATTCAAAAGTATTAAAGTGCCACAGCTTTTCTCTTCATTTTTAGCATTAAAGCTTAATTTTTCAGTTTAACAAAAGTGTTAGGGTTTACACTTGCACTGGTATTCATCCTCTGAAAATGTTCTAAAGCAGCTTACATTTGGATCAGCAATTTGAGGAGCTACATCAAAAACATTACACTTGGAGCTGCAACTGCAGTTTTCTCTTTATTTACAATTAAACTCCTCAGCTCCTTTACTGAAATGCAAAAGATAATTCAGGAAGATTAGTTAGTCCAGTGACTTCAGTTCTGAGGTTTGAGGCAAACTCATGATTAAAATTTGTTGTTTGCTGCTGATCTGTTTCACTGTGGCAATATGTTTAGATTGAATACATCTCATTTAGATTAAATACTGATACGAGACACACTAAGAACATTGTTTGCTTGTTAAATGATGGAAAATGATTCAGTCAAACGTTTGTCATTAAACAATGTTTTAGTGAAAGCATGCAACTGAACTTAGAGTAAATAGTATTGGCAAACACCATTTTCGTCAGCATTTTCTAGCAATTCTTCTTATGACGCCAAGGAACTAGCTTTTTTCCCCACCCTTTGCATTGTAATTAAGGTTTAATAATTAATAGTGACACTATAGATTTTCTTTTACAAATATATACATGCAGTCATTACCGGTTTCCTAGGGGCCTCTCTCAGAAATCTAATCTCTCAAGCATCCGTTACTTGAAATTGCTTTAGACAGGTGACACAGCTTTAAATCTTCCAGCTTTCACAGGATATGACAAAGCAAAGGGTTTATAGATTATGGATGCTAGCAGTGAAAGTGTTTGTTTGAAAGAAGCACAGGAATTCAAAAATAATCAAATACCCCAAAGGACAGGAAAATAGTGTCATGCTTTCCAGAGAAATTATAACCTGCTAATGGTATATTCTGGGGTTACAAATGTACACAAGAGGGAGAAGGGGATAAGGCATTTAATAGCTCAGTCATAGGAAAATAATCTCTCTCTAAGGGCCCAATCCAAAATCCACTGAAGTCTATGGAAAAAGATTGTTTGACTTCAGTGGGCTTTGGATCAAGGCTTAAATGCTGAGGTATTTTATTTTCATAGCTGCAGATGCTGGGAAGGAACTTATTTTTACAAACAACTCACTGCATTACTGGTGGGTGAGGAAAAATAAACCATTGTAAATAAAATCTTATTTTACAAATAGCAGATCATTAAAACTGAAAGTTTTTTAAAATTGAACTTTTTAAATTACACGAAAACAGCAGTCACTTTCTAGTCCGTTTTGCCTTTGTTTTGCTTTGCAAAGTACTGCAATGTTTGAGTTGCAAACATTGTAAAGGGTTGGTTTAAAAGTTACCGTTTGGAATTTAAAAAATAATATAAAAGCGTTTGTTAACTTTTCGGTTTTTAAAACAGAATTTTGTGGCCACATTTGAAATGACTGTAATGCAGGAAAGCAGAGTAGAAGATGGTATGTGAAAGGGATATTCTATTTCTTGTATGTAATCTTTATTTCCCTTTACTTGTATTTTCCACTCTAATCTTTGTATTTTCTCCAGTATTTTGTTCCCTTCTGAGTCTTTAGCTGCATCTTCATCTTTTCTCTAGTTTACCAGCCTTTAGTAGTGGTCTTTACAATAATACTCCTTGGCTTTCTCCCTCAATGTTCTTTGGGACTTACCAACACATAACTTCAAAGACCCTGTGCTGCCATGATGATTCTTGTGAAAGAACTAGGGCTGTCAATGAATTGCAGTTAACTCACGTGATTAACTCAAAAAAAAATTAATCATGATTAATCGCACTGTTAAACAATAGTATACCAATTGAAATTTTGGATATTTTTCTACATTTTCAAATATATTGATTTCAATTACAACACAGAATACAAAGTGTACAGTGCTCACTTTATATTTTTTATTACAATATTTGCATTGTAAAAATAATAAACAAAAGAAACAGTATTTTTAAGTACACCTCAGTGCGATCTCTTTAAATAAATTGAAATTTAAATAAATGGTATTCTATTTGTTTAACGGTGCAATTAATCATGATTAATTGCAATTAGTCATTTTAATCGCTTGACAGCCCTAGAAAAAACCTTAGATGTGCTGCTTCGTATAGAACAGGGATGATCATCTATAGCTGCCAGATTTGTAAAAGCTGTCCCTGTAAACACTTTTCAAATAAGATGGCAAGAGCACTAAGTCTCGAGACTCTCTGCATTCTGGTTTTAAAAAAAACCAAACATTATATACAAATGCCTTAGTTAATAAGGCTTGAAAACAAGTTTCCTGACCTTTCTTAAAGGCCTGTTTATTTCCCAAACTGACAATCTACTAAATCCTATATTCTCTGCCCCACAAGATTACAGTGGTGAGCATGGTAAGAAATGCCAAAATAATAAAATGCTGTATTGTAACATTGCATCATTGTGACAGATCGCATAATCATACTATGCTACAAGAAGATGCGCTATAAAACACATTATTACAAAAATACATAAAACCAGTGATATGTGAACCCCTCAAAGGTCAGTGTCTTCCTAAGCAGAATAAAATGTGGCTGATACCCTATTTGCCAGCACTCCTTAATTGTGAGGTCATTTAGAGCTCTGATCATGTGAGCAGCTGCAGGTGGCTCAGAAATCTGAGCTCAGTTACCTATGGCCATGAGAGACCTCTTCCATCTGCTGAGGGGGCGGCTGCCTGTAGTTCTTGTGTACCCCTCAGTGTCCTGCACGGAAGCATCAGGGAGCCATCCCCACCCCTCAAAATGAGGCAATAGAGGCCATAGATGGGCCTTCTTCCACTTGCAGTGCAGGGACTGTGGACAACGGTCATATTGTTTGGGTAATAGTGCAGGAAGTAAGGGGGAGGAGGCAACAGCGTAACCTATTGGCAGAGAAGTTGGCCATATTTGTTGGAAACTGGGGTGAGGCTGACTCCACGGGGTTGAAGGACTTGAGAGAGGGGAATTAACCTGCTGGATTATGGGGCAACAGACTGAGTTCTGGTGCAGACTGCTGAAGTTGAATTAGTACTAGAGGGCAGAGGCAGCTTTGTGCCATGTGAGGTGAGGAAGAGAATTGGAACAAGTGATGTCTGCTGGGGTTAGGAGTGGCTGGAGAGGGTGGGTGAAAGTCTGTGGAAAGATGCTGTAGAGACTGCTTGTAGGAGAGGAGGGTGGGGTTGCCAAGGAGTGGTGACTGAGGAGAAGTATGTCATGCCAAGAGCTCTCGGGAGGAGAGGGGACAAGGATGGGAATGGTATGTCCTAATTTTTTATGTACATGCTTTGTGTTCATTTCGATTTGAATTTTTATTCTGAAAATATGCACACATGAGTGTCAGGAGGGTTTTCCACAGACAGTTACAAAATCAGGAGTCAGACCCAAACCATGCAGTTCACTCAGTTAGGATCTCAGGATTTTTAACAGTCCTATGTGTTTCTGGATCTTTCATGACTTTGACGACATACTCGTTCCCTCTTTGAGTGCTTGCACATGTCCATTGCACTGTAGGTATTCTGAGCACAGTCACTGGAAAATTTCCCCTCAGCGGCACCCTTTGAGGCAGCTCGGATGCCCTGTAGTGCCGTGTGCACATAATGCCGATATAAAGGGCCCAGCTGACCCCACGCCCCCTCAGTTCCTTTTTACTGCCTGTGATTGTTGCTGGCCCTGCTCTCCTTGCTACGACAAACTTTTCTCAGTGGTCTGGGTTGTGTGTTGTTTTTTTTTTTAAACCATAGTTGTATATAGATTTTTTTTTAACCTTAGTATGTTAGCATAGTTGGTTTTCTCCATTAGATAGCGGAGTTTTGTCCAGTCCTGGCGCTGAGGCATGCCTCAATAACCGGGCTTCTAGCCCTGTGTCTCCTGCAACAAGGTTGTGCCTCTGAGCAACCCGCACTCTAGTTGCCTAAAGTGCTTGGGTGAGGCTCACGTCGGGGATCATTATCAGATCTGCCTTGAATTCAACCTCATATGAAGGAGGACTGGAAGTCCAGGTTAAAGCGCCTACTAAGGGAGGCAGCGCTGAGACCTTCCTCTGAGCCAAGCTGGTCTGACTTGGCACCGAACACCTCAGCATCGGAGAGGAGTTCTCATCCCACCATACGGGAATCCTGGCACCTTTCAGCATCCCGAGTGCCGAAGAAGCAGCACAGAAAGAAGCTGGCTGAAAGGGGACGTTCCCCCACACCAAAGACAGCCAGGCATGGGGAGCAGAGTGGAGTGTGACCTAGATCAAGCTGCTTCTCTGCCTCAGAATCGCAGTCGGCACCATTGACTCCGGCTTTGACTCAGGCACTGAGTCTGGTACCAGACAAACTGG
The DNA here is from genome assembly GCF_020497125.1 of Mauremys mutica. Classification (NCBI taxonomy): domain Eukaryota; kingdom Metazoa; phylum Chordata; order Testudines; family Geoemydidae; genus Mauremys; species Mauremys mutica. The sequence goes on along the minus strand of NC_059073.1, from coordinate 124,487,328 downwards.
CTGCATCGGAGGGACAGCATGGCACCAGCACTATTGCCCCTCAGTGAGGCCATTATGGACCTGGTGAAAGCCCTGTGGCCTTCCTTCCCCCCACCTTAAAAACAATTGAGAGGAAATACTTTGTCCCTGGCCCCCACCCCCAATCCCTGGTGGTGTCCGTGGCCGCCAAGAGGAAAAGGCAGGGACTGCAGGGGGTAACTCCTAAGGCGAAAATCTCCAGGAAATTGTACCTTTTCGGTAGCAAGGGGAACTCCACCGGGGGGCTGCAGCTTGGGATCACTAACCAGCAGTCACTGCTGGACAGATGTGACTTCAGCATGTGGGACTCCATGTTGAAGTTCAAGGACTTGCTTCCCCAAGAGGTCAGGCAGAATTTCTTGCTGGTGAACCAGGGGAAGTTGATAGCCAGGGCTTCCTTGCAAGCTGCCCTGGATGTGGTGGATTCAGCAGCTAGATTCACGGCCTCCACAGAGGCGAAGGATTTCATGGCTACAGCCCTCAGTCTCCCGCATGAGATCCAGCAAACCCTTCAGGACCTTCCCTTCAAGGGAGCTTCACTTTTTTCTGAGCAGACCGATGTGAAGCTCTGATTGTATAACCTAGGGACTGTGGAACCATAGCAGGGGTTTTAGATGCAGATTGCCACTCCCTACTGCAGGGGTAGGCAACCTATGGCACGGGTGCCGAAGGCGGCACGCAAGCTGATTTTCAGTGGCACTCACACTGCCTGGGTCCTGGCCACCGGTCCAGGGGGCTCTGCATTTTAATTTAATTTTAAATGAAGCTTCTTAAACCTTTTAAAAACCTTATTTACTTTACATACAACAATAGTTTAGTTATATATTATAGACTGATAGAAAGAGACTTTCTAAAAACATTAAAATGTATTACTGGCACGCAAAACCATAAATTAGAGTGAATAAATGAAGACTCGGCACACCACTTCTGAAAGGTTGCTGACCCGTGCTTTACTGCCATGGTGTCAATGTGTGCCCCTTCCAGACACCCAGGGGGTGCTAAGCAGAACTTTTGATGAGATGCTCAAGGACGTCGTACCAGCTTCCATATGCCTGGTTCCTGTTTCCCCTTTATTAGCAGACCACCTGTACCACTTCACCAGTGTGTGATCTTGTATCACCATGAACAGTTGGGTGCTGAGCAAGGTGGAAGTGGGATATATCTTTCAATTGGTTTCTCTCTCCCCCATGCTCCCAACCTCCCTCCCTGTCCCTCTTCAGGGACCCCTCTCACAAGCAACTTCTAGTCCAGGAGGTGCATTCTCCTCCAGGTGGGCGGTGTGGAAGAGGTTCCATAGGATTTAAGAGGGAAGGTGTTTTACTCCTGCTATTTGATCATCCTGAAAGCCAAAGGAGGTCTCAGACCTATTTTAGATCTATCCCAGTTGAATGGTTACCTCAAGAAACTAATGTTCCTTAGGGTTTCTCTGTCTTCCCTTATTTCCTCCCTGGATCCCAGGGACTGGTATGCTGCCTTTGATTTAAGAGATGCCTGCTTTCACATATCGATCTTCCAAGGCCACAGAAGGTTCCTCAGGTTTGTTGTGAACCAAATGCATTATCAATCTGCAGTACTCCCGTTCGGCCTGTTGGCAGCCGCAGAAGTGTTTACAGAATGCATGGTGATAGTGGTGACCTTTCTGAGGCAACGGGGTGCAAGTCTACCTGTATCTGGACGACTGGATAGTCAGAGCTCAGCTAGTCGAGCCTGCACCGCATCCAGTTGACGTTGCAGGCTAGAGGCTTGCTAATAAATGTAAAGACGTTTACCCTTCCTCTGCTGCAGCAGATAGTTTATTGGAGCAGTGCTCAACTCCACCTAGGCCAGAGTCTATCACATCCCCGATAATAAATCTTAAGGGCCACCCCATTACAAAAGCCTGGTTTTGTCTGAGGCTTTTGGGTCACATCAGGGGGCGTCTGTTTTTTGCTGCCCCAAGCACAGCAGTCAGTGCGCCTTTGGCGGCATTTCTGCGGGAGGTCCACTGGTCACATGGATTTGGCGGCGTTTCTGCGGGAGGTGCGCTGGTCACACGCCTTTGGCGTACCCGAAGCCGCAGGGCCGGCGGACCTCCTGCAGAAATGCCGCTGAAGGTGCCTTGACTACTGCCCTCACAACAACCGGCAGGCCGCCCCGCCCCTGGCTTGCCACCCCAGGCACGCGCTTGCTGCGCAGGTGCCTGGAGCCGCCCCTGAGTCACATGGCCTCATGTATGTATGTGGTGCAGCACACAAGACTGCACCTCAGACGCCTTCAGACATGGCAGGCCTTGGTGTACTCTCCAAATCGCCACTATCTGGACTCTGTCCTCACAGTACCTTCCCCGGGGTCTTTGCCTTCCTCAACTGGTGGCTGGACCCATAGGCAATTCGCACAGGCATTCCCTTCTCACAGTCCCAACTGTGGAATATCCCTGGTCATCAGCGTTAGACGGGGGAGCTCATCTGGGGCCCCTGAGGACTCAAGGCCTCCGGTCTCTGGAAGAGCTCTTGCTAGACATCAGTGTCAGAGAGCTCAGGGCAGTTCACCTGGCCTGTCAGGCATTTCTGCCTCATGTTACAGGCAAGAGCATGTTGGTTCTTATGTTAAATCTCAGCAGTCAGGGAGGGACTAGCTTTCCTCTGTGTCATGAAGCAATTCAGCTGTGGGAGTTCTTCATAGCCTACATAATCCACTTTGAGGCTTCTCACCTTCCAGGAGTGCAGAATGAGCTGGCAGATTGCATCAGCAGGTCTTTCTTCAGTTACCATGACTGGTCCCTTCGCCCGGACATTGTGAGGGACGTTTTCCAGTGGTAGGGGACTCCCCAGGTAGATCTGTTTGCAACTGAGCACAGTAGAAAATGTAACAAGTTTTGCTCCCTGTGAGACCACAGCCTGGGTTCACTCAGACACCTTCTTACTCCCATGGACAGGTCACCTGTACTACACTTTCCCCATCCATCCTGTTCATGCACAAGGTTCTGCTAAAAATCAAGCGGGACAGGGCCTGGGTCATTCTCATAGCCTCATTTTGTCCCCCTCAGAGCTAGTTCACCATACTGCTAGGCTTTACAGTGGTGTCTCTCTACTTCTACTCCAACATCTGGAGCTGATCTCCCAGGACCATGGGCGACTGCTCCACCCAAACCTGAGTTGACATAAGTTGACAGCCTAAAAGCTCCATGGCTAAATCTTGGTGAGCTGACTTGCTTGGAGCAGGTCTGCCAAGTCCTATTAAATAGCAGGAAGCCTTCCACCAGGGCTATTTATCTCTCAAAATAGAAACAGGTCTCCATATGGGCTTCCCACCCTGCAGTCATCTCTGCAGAAGATTCTTGAGTATTTATTACACCTGAAACAGCAAAGCTATCTCCTGAATTAAGATTCACCTTTTAGCAATTTTGGCATTCCACCCTGAGTGGATAACCAGTCTTTTTTCACCAGAGATGTCTATCCATTTTCTCAAGGGCATGGAAAGACTATACCCCTGAATACAAGAACCTGTCCCTTCGTGGGACCTAAACCTGGTCCTGTCAAAACTTGTGTCCCCTGTTTGAGCCATTGGCAACATCCCCCTTACCATACCTCTCAGGGAAGATGGCTTTCTTTGTGGCCATTACTTCAGTCTGAAGGGTCTTGGAGGTCTCACGTCAGAACCTCAATATATGATCTCCTTTAAGGATAAGATGCAGCTACATCCTCACCTTAGCTTCCTCATAAAGGTGGTTTCCCAGTTCCATAGCAATCAGGCAATCTTCTTACCAGCCTCCTACCCGAAGCCATTCGCAACGAGGGAGGAGCAACGTCTTCACGCTCTGGATGTTAGACATGCCGTAGTGTTCTACATAGAAAGGACCAAACCATTCCGTAAATCCACCCAACTCATCACAGCGGTAGCTGACAGGATGAAAGGTCTCCCCATCTCTGCTCAGAGAATCTCATCTTGGATCATATCATGCATCCACATGTGTTGCGTCCATGTGATTGTTCCACCACCAGCTACCCTGACCACGCACTCCCCAAAGGCACAGGCATCCTCAGAAACATTCCTATCACAAGTCCCTATTCAGGACATTTGCAGAGCAGTTAGCGCATACGTTTTCTGTTGATTACACCATTACTTAACAGGCTAGGGACGATGCAAGTTTCGACTGAGCAGTTTTGCAGTCAGCATACCCATGACTCCGATCCCACCTCCTAGGCAACTGTTTGAGAGTCACCTACAGTGAATGGACACTCAAAGAAGAAAAAACAGTTACTAACCTTTCCGTAACTACTGTTGTCGCACATGTCCATTCGACAACCTGCCATCCTACTGCTCTACTTCGGAGATTAGCAGGGAAAGAAGGAACTGAGGGGGCATGGGGTGAGCTGGACCCTTTATACTGGCCCTATGTGCATGTGGCAACAGAAGGTGCCTGAGTCACCCTGATGGGTATCAGAGGGAAAAATTTCTGGCAGCTGTGCTCGGGGCGCGCACAGACCCACAGTGCAATGGACATATGCAACACATCTCAAAGAACAACAGATACAGAAAGGTTAGTAACTGTTTTTTCTGAAACTATGGAGGCGCCTACTAGGCATTTGCACCTCTGGCTTGTTACCATTCTTGCTGGAGAAGGAAGTTGGGGAGAAGGAAGTAGCATAATGGCGTGTTACTTCCTCTACAAGGGTTTGGGGGGCAGCCAGCAGACTTACTATCTTCTGTCATCTTCATGGATCATACCTCCCTCGTCTGTCTTCCAGTTCATCCCACTATTTCCTTTCCCTCTAGCTTCTTGCTGTGCCTTCCTTCCCCATTGTAGGGGAGGCAATGTCTCCTCTTCAGACTTGTCCCTTATGGCTCTCTCCTCCACCAGAGCTGGAACAAGCTGAAGTGGCTTCCTCAGGTTGCCTCCTTTCTCCAGGAGAGAAAGGGATTTGTGGCGGGAAGCCCTGTAGCCTGCTAATACCTGTTACAGCACCCTTTGCTGGCCAGATGCAAATGGCTACCAAGAACCAATTTCAGAGCTGTTAGCTTTTCCCCTCGCCAAACACTCAAAGACTTGATGAGTGCAGTAGAGAAGGACAAGTGAAGCAGCAGCTCTTGGGCCCTATGCTTTAAAGCAGCTGTGCACTCTGTATTTTTTTTCAGGGAGCTTTTATAAACACAAATCAATCTTCATTTGCTCTTTAAGTTAAAGGTGGGGTGTGTTGTCAGGAGGAAAGGAATGCTGCACAAGGCGGGAAGATTGTGGAGGTCCCCTGCACTTTGGAGGCAGGAGTGCCCTATTTCTGTATCTACCTGTGAACTTTGTATTTGAAATCTGACCACCTAAGCAAGATTAGGACAGAAGTGTCATCATGACCATGGCATCCCAAAAGTGCACGTTCACTATAAGCCTTTGAGGATTCTCTTTGATTGCCAGAGTTGGTCACAAAAGCTAGCTTCCGGCCATTGGCTGCTCATGTTTATGTGGGCTGGCAACACTGAATTGGAATTTAAAACACCAAACAAAGCACTTAGCTGAAACATGTTCTGTGCAGAATTTGGCTGCTTTAGTTTTATTTGGCCTATAAATACTACTTAGAATTGTTACTGTCTATTTTTGGTACTGTTTCAGGGCTTTCATATCCATCATTTTGTCTACTAGTAGTTACTGTTTAGTTTTTCGTTGAAAAACCTATACCTAATGTAAAAAAACCAAAAAACCTAAACACAATAAATTATAAAATTCTGGACAAAAATACTGTCAAAACACCAAACAACTATAATTAACTAAATCTGATAGAATGCAAACACTTTTATGTCTGAAAAAGTGCTATTTTGTAAGCAGAACCACCTGAAAGCAGAAACTGTATAGCATTTCATTTCTGTATAGTTAAAAAATGAAGACTAAATACAGGATGCTATGAAGTATGCTATAAAGTAAAAAGTGTTAGGCTAGTGTAGTTTATGTGCAGCACTTATGGTGCATCTGGTGACTTGGATTCTTGTGGAATTTAATGAATCTGCATTACTAAACAGGACTTTGCTGCTGGAAATGCCTGCTTTGGCATGGGTGGACTTTTAAAGCATATTGAAATAAATAATAGAGATTATGTATTGGTCTACTTCTGACTATTCCTTTTTGATGCAGCTTTAAAGCTGCTGATGTGAATTCTTTTGGTAAGCTTTTGTCTTTCATCCATTTTCTCCCATCCTAACCTCCAAAATGATAAGCTGAGATTTTGTACATTGTGCTAGCTTCTAACTTCAAGGACATTTTTATTACCATTTTAGTACCGCTTTTGGAGAAGAATAGCTTGTAATGGAAATGGTGACTGACCTTCAACTAAGTGGTGTTTGCATGTGTCACTACAATAAAACTACTTTATTTATAATTCTGTTGTCAATGACATTTTATAGAGATTGAGATGAAGTGGAAATAGAGGTGGCAAATGTGTTAATTCAGTCTCAGGATGTGAATTTATAATTACAGTGAACTACATTTCTCTTTTGAGTTAAGTTTAACAGTCATTTTTTTTAACTGCTCGAAGATGGGAGAGAATGATCAAATCAGTACATAAGTATAGCATGAGGCTTACTTTAAAAGGTGGTTAACAACTAATTAAGAGAGAGCATGCTAGGCATTCCAGGGTTTCTGGAGTATGTCTGGAACCCTCCTTAGACCTTCCTTTCTAGTTCATTGAAGTCTAATGCAAGTTGGTTTACCATTTCATATTATCTGTCACTCACCCTTTCTGAATGGTTAATTGAAGAGGAATCTGTCCCTTTTTTAATACCATTTGTAGTCTGTTAATCTGCTAGTGATCTCACATCACATCCGCTGCTTGCCCTTGTCTGTGTCCTCATGATATGACTATTCAGGATTAGGAGTTGTAGAAAAGTGATGCTTTGACTACTTGTGATCAATAAAAGATCCCCCGGTACTTTTCACAAGAGCAGAGATGTTCTAGACTTCCCGGCTCATTTCCAGAGTGAGTATTTATATTCTGCCCATCTGAAATTCCCCCTGTACTTTCAATTGAATAAGATTTTTTCAGTTATTCAAGAGCTAGTTCTAAATTTATATGGACTTATTTTTATTTTTGCTTGTCTCTTTGATAAAGTATTTTTCTCTTTCAGCATCAGATACCTAGTAAAATTAATTTGTATGCTCATCTCTATTTTTTTCTTCTGCTGCTAAGCTTGTTATAAATATAATATCTGGACCAGTAAGTTTAAATAGCAGAGGCATATTGCCTTCAGTAATTGTCATAGCAGTATATTGAAAAATTACAGCTGAATTTCCTGAGAATAAAATATTATGCTACTTGCTGTTAGATAGGAAAAAAAGTAGGAGATTAAAATCTTCACTAGTTTATTTGCACTTAATATTCCCTTTTATCTTGTAATCACATATGGTTAGTTTGAAAACACATTGGTGTGCTCAACCACTAACTTAATTGGACAGCCTTTCTAATTTACATATACTTGGCAGGCTGGGATTCCGGTCAAATCTAGTTTAAATCATACGGTAAACTTTTTTCTTGATCATATTTTTTTTAAATCATACTGCATTCTGGAATAGAGTAGTGGAGTTTTTGCTCTCCATCTTATTGAAATTCTGCATATGGTAGTTATATACGCTTAATTGAATACAGTTTTATTTTGGTTACAGTAATAGCTGGATTATTTGCTTGTTAGCAGCAGAAACTGGATGTCAAGAAAATTTGCCATAGCAAGGAAGAGTTGGAGATTGTTGAAAGAGCGTCTTGCGCAAGGAGCTTTTTGTGTAATCATAGTAATTTGAAAAGCTTTCCTAGTATTTTTGGCACTCTTGTTATTTAAGAAGAGATTCCTGAAAGAGAAGGGTCCCTCTCCAAGCAGTCTGCTTGCAGTTTAAAACACACTGGTTTCATAATTGTCAGGTTGGCAGTACCTGTCTGCAACGGGAGACTCACCTCTTGAGTGCCTCCAATCAGCTGGGTAAGGCACTGCAGTCCTTTTTGCCCCGGTGCCTTCTGCAGGCTACCGACCGACCTTGGTGGGTCTTCAATTGCTTGGCCCTCTGGCTGAGTCACAAAGTCCAAATGAACCCCTTCCAGCATATTAAGGAGTCCAACAAATAAGCAGTCTGTTTCTCTGGGCTAGGGTTTTCAGCCCCGCCTCTAGGCTTTTTAAATTCAGCCCTTTTTTTTTTTCCATGCTCCCTGATGAGGCATGTCCCCTTGTTGGGGTTTACACCACTTCACCTCTGGCCAGTAGGGGAACCCAGGACTGCCCACTACTCCAGATTCCAACCTGGGGACCCCTGTACACCGCAGCTACATACTGCTTGCGTGAATCCATTGCTGCTATTTCCGTGGGCCTCATCCTACTGAACCTTTTTATTTCTAGCCCATTTTAGGGCCAGGTTTTTTTTCTATCTCCAGGCCAGACAGGAGCCCCTTTCATCATTCCTCTGGTCCCAGCCAGTAACTGACCTGCTAAGGCCAGGCAGCTCCTTTTATCTGGGCCAGCAGGGCTGTGATTAGCTGTTGCTAGCCCCTTTAGCTCCTGTGTTCTGAAAATAGACTTCCAGGGTGGAGATGAGTATAGATTTTCACTTTCATCCTTTAGGATTTCCTTCTCTTTGCAGGTGAGAATAGTCTTTCCCCAAGGAAGTAGTTTGCAATAGGCTATTGCAGAAATTGAGAATTGTAAAATCCTGCTTCCTTGTAAAGCACCATATAACTTCAGGTTGTTTCCATTAACAACATATTTATCTTTTTATGGTCTTACTGATTTTTGTAATAGAATAAAAGCTGCTTATGACTTGGATGTAATCCTAGTTTGATTTAGCATCTGTGGCTATTTGTATGTTTTGAAAAGTGAGCCACTAAGGTTTGAAGTTGCTCTTTGTGCAATGTGATACATTTTCTTTATATATTCTTCAGTGAAAAATATGATTATTAACTTTTGTCTGCATATAGAGACTTTGAAGTTTGTCTTCACGAACCCAGGCACCCTTTACTGTGTTGGATCGAGGGAAAAAAAATGGCAGGATCCCTGTAGTGTTAGTACAAATGCTGTAAAACTACCAAGGACTGGGGCTTAACTTTTGTTTGTTTGCATGGGGATTTGAAAACATTTTTAGGAGGTAGGGTTATATTTGAGTTTTAGTTATTCAATTAACTATGATTGTTAATTGGTTTAGTAGCCAAAACAAACTCAAATACAATCCTTACCCTAAAATTAACCAATTATCTGTGTCTGTTGCTTGTTTTGGGATTCTTTTCCCTGTCTGCTTTTGTATGTTGTCATCTCAGATGCATTGGAGCTAGTATAATAACTTGGCCTTCAAAATGGAAGGGAAGAGATCTGAAGCACTCCCCTTCTCCTCAGGCATCTGGAGTGAAATCCTGGCTGTATTAACCCAGTGGGAATGTTTTCATTGACTTCAGTGGGGCTAGGATATCCCTCTGCATCTGGATTATTGCTGAAAGATTGAACAGATCCACCCCCACCAAGCACAATCTTTGAGCCAGCTAGCTGCAGGGAAGTGTTTTCCCACTTGGAGAGCGCTAGAGTAGCAGGAGCCTTCATAAAGCTTTGATCCCGACAATTGCGTGGCTACTTTAAAGTCTTAATGGCTATACCTTAAAGGGAAAAGAAATGCTGTCTGTCTTATATTTCTGGCTCCAGGGTAACTAATCCCTTGGGGAGGCATTAACACTATAGTCCATGAGGATCTCAAATGACAGCTAAAAGACAGTAACTTGGATTATTAGTAGTAAGAACGAAATTTAACCATGTAAGCTATTTGGCAAATTCGTGTAATGAGATTGCCACCAATTCCAATACTTAATTGCCTCATCCTGCTTGCCTGCTAGCTAGTGCTCTCAACATTCTGCTGGAGTTGAGGGAGAATGCTTTTTTTTTTTTTTGGTCTGAAATGATGTTCCATTGTAACCATAAAAATAGATCCATGAAAGACCAAAGAGATCAGTGGGAATTTTGTTTTCTTTCAGGTTTGTTACCTTATTACACTAGATATCCTGGTCAGATATAGTAAAAATCACCTTTTGCATAAACACTTTTGATAAGAATCAGACAAACTGGTTATGTCAGGCCAACTTCTGTAGCTTTGCTTGACTGACAGCACATAGCTTTACTGTAACGCTTATTTCAAACATATTAGAACACAAGTACTATGTAGTATAATCAATATTCCCTTTTTGTGCATTTCAAGTGGATCAGAATCCTAAAGTTAGAAACCATGATAAACGTGCACATATTACTGTGTTAGAGAACTTGGTTTATTGATCCCCCGCCCACCTTCATATATGTCAAACTAGTCTCTCCTAAATTGGCAGCTTCAAGAACAAATAATGTGGATGCTATTTCGCTCAATTATAACAGTTGGTGTTCAATCATATTGCATGTTCAAAGACCAGGGTTGATATGTCAGCATTTTGCTCTAGCTTAAATTATAGAAGGCTCAGAATCAAGTTTTCTGATCTTGGTGTGTTCAGGAGAGGTAGGAAGTACAATTCTACAAGTGGCTTTTTTTGAAGAATGGCAAAGGTCTACAGATAGGAGGGAGGAAATGACATATCTTGAATTATGGAGTCAGTGTATCATCAAGTAGTTAACAAATTATGTGTATTGTGGAGTTTTCCTCCTACCAAGGCATGCTGCAAAGGCATCAGTGTTGCTTGTCACCACTTTTCTAGTTAATGCTGTCAGCACAATGTAACGATTTAGGAGAAAGGGAAACAGTGGATATTTAATTCTTTAAAGCCTGATTCCTTGTACAAACTCAGCAGAGAATTGTAGTCAGTTACATACCTTCATGGTATCCTACTTGCATCAGTGACAATGTAGGTTAATGGCATAACTCTCTAAATATAAAAAATATTGGATGCAAAGTCAGTATTTCAGATCAGTTCATTTTTGGCAATGCTCCATAATAACAAACACCCTGGACCATTAGAGATTCATGCTGTTAATAATTAATGTGAAGCAGGTGATTAAGATGTGAGCTTGACTTACTATCTTAATTCTCTGAGCAACTGCCCACCAGCCTTCATTACTAATATATCTGCTGGATAATTTACACTGCTGTATGAAGAACGTAGCTTTAGCATCTTGGAACTGAGAGAACACACAGAGAAGGAAATAAACAACACCCTCTGCTCATCTTAAATTATCCTCTAATGTGGGGGATAATTCCAAGTATACAGTCCTTCCTTCCAACTTTTCTTTAAATGTAATTTAGCAATCATCTTCTTTGTAATGTTTGAAACATACTCCGAAACCCTCTGCGGCCATAGCCTATGTGCTGATTATTAAACTGGCTAATTTTCTTACGGCTGATTAAAAAATGGTAATGTTTATTTTTGAGTTTATCCATGGATGTAATTGTATTGACTGTCACTTTATCTCTTCTGCCCTCCATCTCCCCCCTTTTTTACTTACTTGCATAAGTATTGCAAATGGAAGTTAGGTTGAAATATTATTTCTATATAAATCTGGGTCCATTATGCATCCCACTCATGTTAGTGTTTGCTGCAATCCAGTCTGAGGGGGAAGTAATGATGACGTTTTATCACTGGATCGCTGAGATGTAATCTGTTAACTGATTTTCTTCCTTACATCATAACACTTTCCTGTTGATCAGCGAGAGGTGTGAAATGAAGCTGACAAGTGGAAAGCTTACCCTGGTGAACAAAGGACCTCAACCATCTATTTCTCAGAAAACTGGGCAACTAGGCAAATGAAATTCAATGTTGATAAGTGCAAAATAATGCAAGTTAAAAAACATAATCCCAACGATACATACAAAACGATGAAGTCTAAATTAGTTGTTACCACTCAAAAGAGATCTTGAAGGAGTCGTGGATAGTTCTCTAGAAACCTCACTCAGTGTGCAACGGCAGTCCAAGCTAACACTGTTGGGAATCATTAGGAAAGGGATAGATAATGAGAGAGAGAAAATACCATGACACTATAAATCCATGGTATGCCCACACCTTAATGATATAAAGTGCCATAGGACTCTTTGCTGCTTTTACAGATCCAGACTAACATGGCTACTCCTGATACCTTAATGATAGAGGTCTATATAATCATGAATGGGGTAGAGAAAGTAAATAAGGAGGTGTTATTTACTCCTTCCCATAACACGAGTACCAGGGGTCACCTGGTTAAATTTAATAGGAATTAATAGGAAGCAGTTTTAAAATAAACATGAGAGAGTACTTCACACAAACCACAGTCAATCTGTGAATCTCATTGTCAGTGGATGTTGTGAAGACCAGACGTATACCTGGATTCAACAAAGAATTAGCAAAGTTCCTGGAGGATAGGTCTATCAATGGCTATTAGCCAGATGATCAGGAACACTACCTCAGGCTCTGGGTATCCCTAAGTCTCTCCCTGCCTGAAGCTGGGACTGGATGATGGGGATGGCTCACTTGATAATTGCCCTGTTCTATTCATTCCCTCTGAAGCATCTGGAACTGTCCACTTTTGGAAGACAGGTTATAGTGCCAGAGGTACCATTGGTCTGCCATTGTCATTGAAGTCTCTGTAAATGTTACACATCTTCACTGTCTCAGCTTCCAGTGACATAGACCCCCCCCTTTGATATATCTACAGTCTAACTACAGTCTGAAGGCATTATTTATATGTTGATGGGGGAGAAGTTTTCATCATTGGCTGCATATTCTGTGTTAGTCAACAATAACATCATTGCAAGCTGGCTAATTGGATTGCTCCCTATCTTTTTTTAATCTTTTTGTAGTTTTTATTTTCTAACACTTTTTTGATTGCTTTGCTTGTACTAACTTTATAATTGGAGAACAAATAATTTTAAGATATTAATCTGGGGAGGCCCCGGGCTGCAGACTCTTAAAGGCATGCTTTTAGAGCTCTTTTTTGTCTATACCGTTAGAGTCAGTAGGTGTGGTACCATTTTTACTGACTTTATATAAGAACACAAAGGAACTGAGATTTAGTGACGGGAAAGTGAAGTCTGAATAAAATGCATTAGTTAGCCATGCCAGAAAAGAGCTTCCTCTCATCCATTGGCTCTGACACAGATCTTTTCATTCATCCAGTTAGTTGCCTTTAGGCACTCCTCCCAGTGGTTGTTAGGCAACCATAACAATGTTGCTGCACATGTAGGCTGTGTAATTGGATTGTCCTCTACCTTTTTTTAACTAGTCTTTTTTTGCATTTTTAACTTTTTAAACAAGATGAGTATAGGCTGCATATGCAAGTGTTCCTTTCAGGAGATATGAGAAACCCAGATTTTAGGAATCCCATGACATGTCTCAGGAGGATAAAATTATGAAATCAGTATAATTGCAGACACCCTTGTAGATATGCAGAATTGAGATTTTAAGGAAGTGCTTCTTCCATTACCAAAAGTGTTGCTAAATTTCAGTTTACTGTAATGGATGTTCCTTTTCAGTTCAAATTAACATAAAAATCTTTTAAGAATTTTCCAGTTGAGAGATGAAGTCTGCACAGATGAACAAAACTGAGCCATGCAGCACAGGTTTTTCAGTTCAAAGGGCTTACACAGAGGGAATCATGCACCTGATAACTGATGCTGCTAACTATATGGGCGGTTCTCTAGCATGAAGCATGTTAGAATACAGTAGTACTTCAGTGCAAGATCAAATGCCACAGAAGACTTTGTTAAAAGTAAAATCTACCATACGATTCTGACAGGGTTGGGGTGCATCTACTGCATTCTGATGCACTTGTAGAAAATGTATTTAGTGTTTCACTCTGGATTCCCTCTTATGCCTATACCAAATGGTGTGTTGACATCAAGGGAACCAACAAACTTTCAATGGCCCACTTAAGTGTCTTTAACTGAGCTTACAAATCTGTGTATGACACCCAGAAAGTACAGACTTGAAATGCATACCAGCAGCATTCGAATAATCCAACTGTGAGGTTGCACTCTGTATGATTTTATGAAAATATGCTAGACTGTGAATATAATGTAACTGGAATATGCTTCATGCATAAAAAGTTTGTAAGGTATTCATTACAAAGCTTATAATCTACTGAGTTGTGGTCATCCTATTTGTATAAATATATAACTCTTGTATCTGAAACTAGAAATAGGAAATATAACTCTGAGGTCCTATTGTATTTATGGAAAGCGTGGGCCATTAATGGTGGTTTGGAATCTTGATGGCTCCCATCAGCCAGGACAACTGACTGTGGATGGCTCTGTTTGCTTGTAGGCCTTCCTGTGAATCAGGCTGGGAAGAATGAGGGCTTGGAGTTTTACAGTGACATGATCATGTCACCTGGTACTGGAATCCATCTTTAACCTGGTGCTTTTCCATTTAGAAGGAGGGGTGGGAACCCAGAGAGAGACAAAGGATTCCTGCCTTGTGCAAAAAATATATATAAAGAGGGCTGCAATCATGAGAAATCCCCTAGCTACCATCTGAGCTGGAAGAAGGGCTGTACCAGGGGAAAGGATTGTGCCCAGACTAGGAAGGCATCCCGTCTGTGATAGAAGCTTATTGAAACATCTGAGGGTGAGATTTTTATCTGTATCCAGTTTTTCTTACTGTATTAGCTTTAGACTTGCGTGTTTCGTTTTATTTTGCTTGGTAATTCACTTTGTTCTGTCTGTTATTACTTGGAACCACTTAAGATGGGCACTACATTAGCCTTTTTCCAGTCATCTGGGACCTCCCCCAATCGCCATGAGTTTTCAAAAATAATGGCCAATGGCTCTGCAATCACATCCGCCAACTCCTTTTAGCACCCTCGGATGCAGCGCATCCGGCCCCAGGGATTTGTGCTCATCCAGCTTTTCTAAATATTTTCGAACCACTTCTTTCTCCACAGAGGGCTGGTCATCTCTTTCCCATGCTGTGCTGCCCAGTGCAGCAGTCTGGGAGCTGACCTTGTTTGTGAAGACAGGCAAAAAAAGCATTAAGTACATTTGCTTTTTCCACATCCTCTGTCACTAGGTTGCCTCCCTTATTCTGTAAGGGGCCCACACGTTCCTTGATTTTCTTCTTGTTGGTAACATACCTGAAGAATCCCTTCTTGTTACTCTTAACATCTCTTGCTAGCTGCAACTCCAAGTGTGATTTGGCCTTCCTGATTTCACTCCTGCATGCCTGAGCAATATTTTTATAGTTCTCCCTGGTCATTTGTCTAATCTTCCACTTCTTGTAAGCTTCTTTTTTGTGTTTAAGATCAGCAAGGATTTCACTGTTAAGCCAAGCTGGTCGCCTGCCATATTTACTATTCTTTCTACGCATTGGGATGGTTTGTTCCTGCAACCTCAATAAGGATTCTTTAAAATACATCCAGCTCTCCTGGACTCCTTTCCCCCTCATGTTATTCTCCCAGGGGATCCTGCCCATCTGCTCCCTGAGGGAGTCAACATCTGCTTTTCTGAAGTCCAGGGTCTGTATTCTGCTGCTCTCCTTTCTTCCTTTTGTCAGGATCCTGAATTCAACCATCTCATGGTCACTGCCTCCCAGGTTCCCATCCACATTTGCTTCCCCTACTAATTCTTCCCAGTTTGTGAGCAGCAGGTCAAGAAGAGCTCTGCCCCTAGTTGGTTCCTCCAGCACTCGCACCAGGAAATTGTCCCCTACACTTCCTGGATTGTCTGTGCACCGCTGTATTGCTCTCCCAGCAGATATCAGGGTGATTAAAGTCCCCCATGAGAATCAGAGCTTGCAATCTAGTAACTTCTGTTAGTTGCCAGAAGAAAGCCTCATCCACCTCATTCCCCTGGTCTGGTGGTCTATAGCAGACTCTCCCCACAACATCACCCTTGTTGCTCACACTTCTAAACTTAATCCAGAGATTCTCAGGTTTTTCTGCAGTATCATACCGGAGCTCCAAGCAGTCATACTGCTCTCTTACATACAATGCAACTCCCTCACCTTTTCTGCCCTGCCTGTCCTTCCTGAGCAGTTTATATCCATCCACGGCAGTACTCCAGTCATGTGAGTTATCACATCATAGTTCCTTGACTGTGCCAGGACTTCCAGTTCTCCGTTTGTTTCCCAGGCTTCTTGTGTATAGACATTTGTGTATAGGCACTTAAGATAACTCGTTGATCGTCCCGCTTTCTCAGAATGAGACAGGAGTCCTGCCCTCTTGCACTGTCCCGCTCGTGCTTCCTCCCGGTATCCCATTTCCCCACTTACCTCAGGGCTTTGGTCTCCTTCCCCCGGTGAACCTAGTTTAAAGCCCTCCTCACTAGGTTAGCCAGCCTGCTTGCGAAGATGCTCTTCTCTCTCTTCGTTAGGTGGAGCCCGTCTCTGCCTAGCAGTCCTTCTTGGAACACCATCCCATGGTCAAAGAATCCAAAGTCTTCTCTCCGACACCACCTGCGTAGCCATTTGTTGACTTCCAGGATTCGACGGTCTCTACCCGGGCCTTTTCCTTGCACAGGGAGGATAGACGAGAACACCACTTGCGCTTCAAACTCCTTTATCCTTCTTCCCAGAGCCACGTAGTCTGTAGTGATCTGCTCAAGGTCATTCTTGGCAGTATCGTTGGTGCCCACGTGGAGAAGCAAGAAAGGGTAACAATCCAAGGGCTTGATGAGTCTTGGCAGTCTCTCCATCACATCGTGAATCCTAGCTCCTGGCAAGCAGCAGACCTCTCGGTTTTCCCGGTCGAGGCAGCAGATAGATGACTCAGTCCCCCTGAGGAGGGAGTCCCCGACCACCACCACCCACCTTCTTCTCTTGGGAGCGGTGATTGTGGAACCCCCATCCCTGGGACAGTGCATCTTGTGCCTTCCAATCGGTGGAGTCTCTTCCTGCTCCCTTCCCTCAGATATATCATCTAGCCCACTTTCCGTATTAGTACCTGTGGAGAGAACATGAAAACGGTTGCTCACCTGTATCTCCATTGCTGGTACATGGACGCTCCTCTTTCTTCTTCTGGAGGTCACATGCTGCCAATTTTCTTCCCCGTCCTTCTGTCCCTGCTGCGCAGCCTGCTCTGATTCCTCAGAACGTTGTGCCTGTAGAAGCATATCCTGACGTCTGTCCAGGAAATCTTCATTTTCTCTTATGCAACACAGGCTCAATACTTGTTTCTCCAGACCTCAAACCTTCTCTTCCAATATGAAGACCAGCTTGCACTTTATACAGACAAAGTCGCTTCTGTCCTGTGGAAGAAAGACAAACATGGAACAACCTGTGCAGGTTACAACAGCTGAACGCTCACCTTCCATATTTCCTTCCTTCGAAGAGCTTCCTCAGCTGTTGCAGAAACTGCTCAGAGAAGCCTGTAAGATGAAAGCCTCAGTGCGCTCTCCCCAGGCAAACTCTCTCTGTTTGCCTCCGCTGTTCGCCGCTCAGCTGGTTCGCTGCTGACTGCCTTTTTATAACAGTCAGGCCCACTCAAGGCCCACCTGGAACAAAGCACTCCCAATTCACACTTTTCAAACAGTCAAGCACACGGTCAAACTGACAAACTGTCCCCGCAACAGACACTCAGATACTCACCAACACAGACCCCCAATGCAGTACTTAGCGTACCTCCTCTCTGACAGATCCCAGGCAAACTCCCTGTGTTAGCTGTCCGCTGTTCGCTTTAAAAAAGGGAAGGAGGAGGATCCAGGGAACTACAGGCCAGTCAGCCTCAACTCAGTACCTGGAAAAATCATGGAGTAGATCCTCAAGGAATCAATTCTGAAGCACTTAAAGGAGAGGAAAGTGATCAGGAACAGTCAGCATGGATTCACCAAGGGCAAGTCATGCCTGACTAACCTAATTGCCTTCTATGAGGAGATAACTGGGTCTGTGGATGAGGGGAAAGCAGTGGATGTGTTATTCCTTGACTTTAGCAAAGCTTTTGATACAGTCTCCCACAGTGTTCTTGCCGGCAAGTTAAAGAAGTATGGGCTGGATGAATGGACTACAAGGTGGATAGAAAGCTGGCTAGATTGTCGGGCTTAACAGGTAGTGATCAATGGCTCCATGTCTAGTTGGCGGCCGGTATCAAGCGGAGTACCCCAAGGGTAGGTCCTGGGGCCAATTTTGTTTAGTATCTTCATTTAATGATCTGGAGGATGGTGTGGACTGCACCCTCAGCAAGTTCGCAGATGACACTAAACTGGGAGGAGTGGTAGATACTCTGGAGGGTAGGGATAGGATACAGAGGGACCAAGACAAATTAGAGGGTTGGGCCAAAAGAAACCTAATGAGGTTCAACAAGGACAAGTGCAGAGTCCTGCACTTAGGACGGAAGAATCCCATGCACTGCTACAGACTAGGGACCGAATGGCTAGGCAGCAGTGCTGCAGAAAAGGACATAAGGGTTACAGTGGACAAGAAGCTGGATATGAGTCAACAGTGTGCCCTTGTTGCCAAGAAGGCTAACGGCATTTTGGGCTGTATAAGTAGGAGCTTTGCCAGCAGATTGAGGGACATGATCATTCCCTTCTATGTGACATTGGTGAGGCCTCATCTGGAGTACTGTCCAGTTTTGGGCCCCACACTCCAATTTTTCCATATCCTTCTTGTAAAGATTCCAGAGGAGGGCAACAAAAATGGTTAGGAGGCCGAAGCCACATGACTTATGCAGAGAGGCTGAAGGAACTGGGATTGTTTAGTCTGCAGAAGAGATGAATGAGGGGGGATTTGGTAGCTGCTGAAAGGGGGTTCGAAAGAGGATGGATCTAGATTGTTCTCAGTGGTAGCAGATGACAGAACAAGGAGCAATGGTCTCAAGTTGCAGAGGGGGAGGTTTAGATTCGATATTAGGAAAAACTTTTTCACTAGGATAGTGGTTGAAGCACTGGAATGGGTTACCTAGGGAGGTGGTGGAATCTCCTTCCTTAGAGGTTTTAAAGGTCAGATTTGACAGAGCCCTGGCTGGGATGATTTAGTTGGGGATTGGTCCTGCTTTGAGCAGGGGGTTGGACTAGATGACCTCCTGAGGTCCCTTCCAACCCTGATATTCTATGATTCTATGAAACCCTACCTTTCGTATTTAATAAAATCACTTTTTACTTAACCCAGAGTATATATTAATGCCTGGAGGGGCAAACAGCTGTACTTATCTCTCTATCAGTGTTATAGAGGGCAAACAATTTGAGTTTATCCTGTATAAGCTTTATACAGGGTAAAATGGATTTATTTGGGTTTTGGACCCCATTGGGAGCTGGGGATCTGAGTGTTGGAGACAGGAACGCTTCTTAATCTGTTTTCAGTTAAGCCTGCAGCTGTTGAGGGAAGTGGTTCAGACCTGGGTCTGTGTTTGTAGCAGGCTAACATGTCTGGCTCAAACCAGGCAGGGTTCTGAAGTCCCAAGCTTCCAGCGAAAACTGGCTTAGAGGTAGTCCCAGCACATCAGTTGGCAGGCCCAAGGGGGTTTCTGTGATCCAGCCCGTCACCCAAACGTACATTATATTTCAGTTACTACAAGGCAACTGTAGTAACTTGGTGCATTTCATATTCACTTTCCTTAAAGTGCATTTTCCTGTGTTTCTTATTATAGGTTCACAAAGTTGAAGAGCCTTAACCTTTCCAATAATCATTTAGGAGACTTCCCGTTGGCAGTTTGCAGTATTCCAACCCTGACTGAACTCAATGTGTCCTGTAATGCCCTCAGAAGTGTTCCAGCAGCTGTAGGCGATATGCACAAGTACGTATTTTTAAACTTCGTGTACATGCTCAGTGGGATCCTGTTGGTACACACAATAGAAGATTGTGACCCCCTATGCATGTCTTACTATATGTATGTATACACTCACTTACTGGACTGTTTGTCACAGAGGGCTCACTTTTATGCTCATGTTGAGCAATCAGAAACAGCGGGGAGGAGGGGAGGTCTCCTGTGTTTGTAGCTTTTCTATTCTCAATATAATTTTAAAAGTAGCCTTATTAATATTGGGAAGACAAATTTAAAATCCATTTCTTGTAGAAAGAAAGTTAATTGTGTAAGATATAAAGAAGGTTGTAGTACGTGCAAGAGAAGTGGGAATTCTGAAAACCAAGATGTGACACATCTATGGTCCACAGTGCAGAATTAGCAGGGCTTGTAAGATTTTTGTTGTATTTTTTGCAGACCTGTTATGCTTATCTTTAAACTTTTTCCTCATTAGTCCATTTTCTGCCACTTTAGTTTCCACGATTTGTGCTGAATACATGTTCAGAACCAGGAAATGTAGTTTAAACAGTCATTTCATTTTTCCCCTAGTTTGCAGACGTTTTTGCTGGATGGTAACTTTCTCCAGTCCCTTCCTGCTGAATTGGAGAGTATACATCAGCTCAACTATCTGAGTCTTTCCTTCAATGAATTCACTGACATTCCAGGGGTACTAGAGAAGCTGACTGCCATGGATAAACTTTGTATGTCTGGAAACTGTATGGAGACCCTCAACCTACAGACGTTAAGAAGAATGCCTCATATCAAACATGTGGATCTAAGGTAAACACTTGAGGGGAAAATAAACAAACCTGAATTGTTGGTGTAGAAGTTACTTTCTTACATGGTGATAATTGGCCCTAACGTGTAATGCTGTTTATATTAGTTCATCTTACCACCTTTCAGATCATACTATACAAACTCACGCTGCTTGTGATGACTAGAATTCTTTTGGGGAAAGGGGGGGAGGGGTTAGGGAAATGAAGGATTTAATGTTTTTAAAAAACCTGTAAATTAAAAAAACAAAACAAAAAAATAAACCTTGCAATATCACCGACAAGCTCAACCAGGTCAGGGTTTCATTGTGCAGGTAGTGTATAAACATACAATAAATGATAGTCCTCTGTCTGAAAGAGCTTACAACTTAAGACATGAAATAACTGATGCACTAGACAAACAAGTGGGCAGTAAAGGGGAGAGACCAAGGAACAAAAATATGATTCTGCACAGATTAGTTATCTGGACAGTACCTAGCCAAATTCACCATGTGTAATATTTTATTGATGATCTCACCTGTGTGTTGATCAACTCATCTATATAAACAACTGTGGTGGGGCTCCCCTCCCTGCTAGGTTGTTTCAAATTCTTATAACCGTTGGGAAGCATGAATTCACCCAGGAATCACTCTAGTGCACAACTCTCTCCCAATGTCCTTATTAGCATGAACAGAATCCCAGTGTAATTAAATACAGTCATTAGGAGTATGACATAAATCCAAAATGCCTAAAAGGAAGTCTCCCTTCATCACAAACACTCTAAGGGCCCCTCGGAGTCTCAGCCTCGGTCATGGATTGAGTCATCTCCTTCCCTTTGTATAGTAGCCAATTCTTACCGCATGCTTAGATTGCTCATTAGGCCAATCCCTGAGCCCCAAGTTCAGGTTTTTGGCCTGCTGTGTTCTTTTAGTGGTAGCATGTTCCCTCTCCACCACTTGGAAGAGAGCTAGCACCTAAGTAAGGATGGAATGTCCTGCCAGTTTTCTAGTCAACCAGGGCTCTGTGTGGGTGGAGAGGCCAGTTTCTTCAGTCTCTGTCCAATCCTAACCAATCAGGCTCTGGGGGAGGGACAGCCTTCACAGCACTGCTGCAATGTTGATGAGTGAAGGAGTGCGAGGTTCCAAACAAAACTGGATTTCAGAGTACTTTTGGTAACTAGGTTAATATAACAGAAATGTACTGCACACCACATTGTCACATAGCCCTGTTTCTTTGTAATGAAGAAGAACCAGTGCAATGATGGATCCATGAGAGAAGTATTCAGATACTGCAAAGGGATCCTTAATCTGTTTTTTTGTTTAATTACTTCTCTTTATGAAATTGATTTTTCACATCCATTATTAGAACTTGAGTTTTAATCAGAACCCTTTACTAAGTGCAGCTCATTTAGGAGAAGTCAGACTGGCCATTGTGAAAAAGGTGCAAGTCCTAGAAACACTCTACTCAGCACTAAGGAGGCCTCAACTGGAGTGCTGTGTCCAGTTCTAGGCACCATGCTTCAGGAAAGACAAAATTGTAGAAAAAGCAAGAGAGCAACAAAAATGATTAAAGGTCTAGAAAACATGACCTACAAGGAAAGATTGAAAATACTGGGTGTGTTTAGTCTAGAGAAGAGGGGTGACATAAGTCTTCAAGTATGTAAAAGGCTGTTATAAAGAAGGTGATAGATTGTTCTCCTTATGCACTGAGGGCAGGACAAGAAGTAATGGACTTAAACTGCAGCAAGGGAGATTTCAGTTAGACATTAGGAAAAACTTCCTAACTGTAAGGGTAGTTAAGCCCTGAAGCAAATTACTTAGGGAGGTTGTGGAATTTCTGTCATTGGAGGTTTTTAAGAACAGGTTAGACAAACACCTGTCAGGGAAGTCTAGAGATACTTAATCCTTCCTTAGTGCATGGACTGGACTAGATAGCCAATCAGTCCCTTCCAGTCCTGCATTTTTATGATTCTGTGGAACATATGGTATCATTTTCAGAGGTGCTAAACACCTCCGATAATAGGGCTAATTTTTTTTGTAAGGAGGAAAAAATTTGAAGGTTGGTTTGTACTCAAATGACCTTCTAGTTTTTTCATTCGATTTAAATAGCAATGACTGTATATCCTATGGTAACAGTGAATAATGTTGGATACACAAACTGCCAACCAGGAACCAACTCTTGTTATGACTGTTTTTTTGGGGTTTTTTTGTTTTTTTTTTTAAACTCATTGGTCATTTGGCAATGGGAAGAGGGAGGAGGAAGCTCTTGATCTTTAGGAGAAATGTAAGTGTTTACTGTGCATCCAGTGATCCAGTCCTATCCATGTAACGTCATTGAGCTTTTGCTGCCTATTAGCCAACCAGGTTTATACTGCTCGAAGTAAGGAAAATCGTGAAATCTATGATAGCTGTAACAAGCTCCGCTTTTGAACATGAATATTATTACTTGGTGGCCGTATAGTACAGATAGGCCTGAACCAAAATAGTGTGTCAAAATATCCTGAACTTTGGAAAAGTCTGCTGCTTGGGGCCCATCTGTCAGCTGCTTCCTTGTACCCCGAGAGATGAATATTACTTTTTTAATAATTAATGTAGTACTCCTACACCTTGAATGTTTTGTGTTGAATTTGTTCATGAACTGTATCTGCTACATGATATGTATAATGCTGCAATGAAACCAGGGGCAAGCATTTCCTGTCTAGTTAAAAACACCAATTAAAAAAAAAAAAGGTGAATATAGCTTTTTTCAAGTTAGGTTTCGCTGCTAAGGCAAAAATTGTTGAAGTGCACTGAAATCTTCTTGTTGCTCCTTTTAATAGAACTGGCCGGCTTCAATCTACTAACTGCTACATTGAAAACAGTAAGAAAGCAGTAAGAGCTGTTCTTGTCTACAGAGTGGGTTAGTGTGTGACAGACTGGTGCACTCTAGATTCATACCCAGACTTGCTGCACACTAATTCACTGGATTAGATAAGCCCTTACTTCCAGATCCTTTCCCCTCATTACCTTTTAAGTTCAGTACGCTTTCTTCTGACTCGGTATTTGGTTGCCTTGGAAGGTGGTGAAGTGAGATGTGAGTGACTGTGTGTAGAATTTAGAATTTTGGATCTTGCCTTTCAGTAAGTCAGACTCCCAGTATTTTCAGTTTCTCACTTTGTCTCCTGAAGTATGTACGGGTATCTGCTCAGGCAGTCCAGCCGACGATAACTATGGTTCTTTGAAGGCTAGCAGAACTGTAAAGGTTTTACTTTTCTGTGCTACTTCAGAGTAAATCACAGCAAGATCACCTTTATTGTTTTAGACACCATAATAATAGCACTAGCTCTTACATAATGCTCGGTAGATCTCAAAAGATTCTTCCAAAGGGGTCGGTGTTGTTATCCCAGTATAACAGTAGATAAGATAAAAGACCTGAACCATCCTGTTTAAAAGTATCCCAAAGAAGAGAGAAGAATAAAACAATTAAAACTGAAGTAGGTCAGGATCCTGAATCTTTTCATTTTGACCCAACCATTGGGGAATAGCTTAATTGGAGAGCAAAGTTTCTTTTCCTCTACCCTGCCAGAAGGGAGTGTGTAGTAACTGTGTACTAGCAACTTTTATTTTTTCCCTCCCTTTGCAAGATTGAATGTAATTAGGAGGCTGGTGCCGGATGAAGTAGACTTCCTGCATCATGTGACACAATTAGACCTACGAGACAATAAACTCTGCGAACTAGATGCAACAGTTTTCAACAACATCGAAGTGCTGCACTGTGAACGAAACCAGCTGGTGACCCTCAAAATCAGTGGATATTTTCTCAAAGCTCTTTATGCCTTTTCAAATGGTAAGGCTGTTTTCAAGGCTATCATGTTGAGGTCTGTCTTTTCATTACCTGGTTTTCAAACAGCCGAATGAATGCTTATTAAATGGAATACACATAATTGGGCTTAATCAAGGGATCTGTTGACGTGACCTTTGGGTAAATGAGAACTTTTACCTATATCATGTCAATGGTAATTTTAAGTTTCAAAAATTATGTTCAAATGACACTGAGGGTACGTCTTCACTATCCGCCGTATCGACGGGTAGTAATCGATTTCTCGGGGATCGATATATCGCGTCTCATCTAGACGCGATATATCGATCCCCGAACGCACTCCTGTCGACTCCGTAACTCCACCATCCCGAACGGCAGTAGCGGAGTCGACATGGGGAGCCGCGGACATCGATCCCGCGCCGTGAGGACGGTAGGTAAATCGATATAAGATACTTCGACTTCAGCTACGTTATTCACGTAGCTGAAGTTGCGTATCTTATATCGATTTTCCCCCGTAGTGTAGACCTGCCCTAAGTGGCTGACTTGAAGGACACAGCATCATAGAAATTTAGAATGAAGGTTGAAATTCCATTCTTAACCCTCCACAGTATACAATGTCAAAGGGGTCTTGAAAGTGTGAATTACCGTATATGCTATGTGTGTTGTATTGCCAAGGCAAGCTAAGGACGTTGTTTCTCCTTTCTGGAGGTAAGCAGTGTTTTAACAATTGGCCTTTTGGGTGACCTAGTAAAGTGGTATGTATTTTTATGAACAGATCTCCCTGCCTGTGTTGTGGTTAAAAAGTTACAAATCTTATGGTCAGTCAACATTTTGTTTTTTTTCCTAATATAGGGTATGCAATATCTTTCACCTAAACAGCTCCTCTGATTAAATTAAACAGGGAATAAAATTAATTGAATGGTCTTTAGAATTATTTATATTTATTAAAAACTACACAATTTCCACTAGTCACTTTGATTAGATTTGATTGTTCTAAGTAGTTGGTACTGGATACTTCACACTTTCTGTAGAAAGAAGGCTGTGTTTTAATGAAGTCACAGTTTTGAGAGATGTGGAAAGAGTCCAAGGAAGGGTCAGGTGATGTGTCTTCACGGCTACTAAAAGTTAACATGAATACAGCCATGTGCAGCGACAGATGTTGAGAAGCCTAGTGATTGTGACAACTGCTTATTTCAGTCAAAAGTGATAGGAAAGGACTGTTCTGAAATAAAAGGAAGGGACTCCTCACAAGTGGTTCTGGGTGAACCAGCCAACCTAACTTATTACTGTGCAATCTCTCTCTTCCTTCCCTGTGCATTTTTCCTACCTCATTTTACTGTTTGTAAGTTATAACTGAAGGTAATGTATTGTGTATGTACATCTTCATTTTAGAACACTCTGTAGGTTTAATTGTAATATGCATTACTCAGTGAGTTTCAGCCTTCATTCTGAATTGAGAATTTTAATATTTATTGCATAGGTCTTTAGTTTTAAAAACTTTATTAAACAACAAAAAGTGCTTATATTGTTAGTGGTACCTACTTGGGCTGCTTAAAAAAGAAAATCCCACAGGAATGCAGATACTCTGACATTGTCACTGAATGCTAAATTGAAGAATGTGCTTCATATCTGTGTGATCTGGTCGAGCACAGCACATCTAAGAGATGACCCATTCTGTTTGGGAGGAGACCATCTGCTCCTAGGTACCCAGTAACAATGATTCTATTCATTAGTGAAAAAGTAGCACAGATTTATGCCTGTCTGTGCTATCTTATTAAATAGAGATAGAATAAAGGAAAGAAAGCTAAAGGTTGGAGCTCTGGGTAGGAGGAAGTGGGGAAAATAAAATAATTTCAGTTAGTCACTTGTTTCCTTTTTTAAAATTAACGAAATACTATCTTAAATGGTTCATTTTGATTATTGTATTAAGTCTGCTACATAGCAAATACACTTCATATGCAATACACTCTGGCACAATCAATAAAGCTACATGATGCACTAAATGACTAGTTTGCTTTTCATGAAATTAGTTTTTTTTCTTCTCCCAGAACTTGTTCATCTTGATGTGTATCCAGTCCCAAATCATCTGACATCTATGGATATTTCTAGGTAAGAAGGATGAATAGCTTTCTCTTGCTATTTGTAGCATCTACATCAATCAGTTAAGTTCATGTGAAGTAAGCGAGGCTCACCTGTGTTTTACTGAGCATAAATACAGAATTATGGAAGGGCTGTGATGTTGCCTAAGAGGTTTCAGGAATTTTGAGTTTTATTCCTAGTTCTTCAACTGCATCCTATCTCTGGTCCTATGTACTGGGCATTCTGCCTGTTTCTCTTTAATTTTGTGATAAACCATACTACTGGAGTCACTTACAATTACTTTTGTATAAACTTCATTGGCTAACAGATTCCCTATCCAATGTAGATAGGCTGGATTCGTAACAGGGAGGTTTCTTGAGCGCTTCCTCTGTATCAATTTAGTTCTCTATTCAGCTCAATATTTAAAGCATGTGTTCTAGTGGTTTCCTAAACAGGGATGACTTACGGTTGTGCTGCTTTTTCAAGTGCTGGTCCTTATGTGTATTCCACACATGAGTACACGTGCGCCTGAGTCCAGAGATTTTAACAAGTGTCTGTTATCATCCGCACATAAGGGCTTGTAGATTTTAAGTAAATGGCCAGTTCCATCCACCAGTGCAGCTCTCGACTCAGTGGTACCGACGCATCCTCCTAAAGAACACAGCATGACCAGAGATGTACTGTTACCATCAGTGCTGACCATCAGAACTCCCGTCTTCTCTGGCCTAGCCCTCCTGAGGGACATAGCTACACTGGAAGATGATAGTACTTTGGTGTCCCAGGAACAATCTTACTTACAACCATCAGGCGGGATTGCCCCAGTACTGACAGCTTCACCATTACAAGAGCAATTTTCAAATTCAGACAAATATGATGAGCCAATCCCTCATTCATCCCCACAGAGAGAGAGCTAAGCCTGGACAGGTGAGCCAGGATTTATGGTTGCTATTGTTATGAACGTGACCTCCCTAGGAACCAATGGTTCCCTGTGCCATGGGGTCCCCCTCAAACAGTTGGCCCCTCTTTTTTGCCCTATTGGGGATCGTGGGATCCCTATACCAGACATCTAGGACACACCCAGGAGTCTTTCCAGTCCCCTCCCACTTGCTCCAGCAATTGGTTCCATTGGTGGAGGAGGAGGTGGTTGAACTGGGACGGCAGGTACCAACATTTCTGATGGGAGTTTCCTCTTCCCTGGATGAGACGGTCTCTCCTTGCCCCTCCCCTCCAGATGACCATAGGTAGAACCTACTATGAAGAGCAGCTGGTAATCTCCAGATATCTCTCAAGGAAGTCCAAGACCCACACCATTGACTGTTGGACATTCTGCAGCCTCTGGAGTCAAGTAAGGTGGTTCACCCTGTTAGCGAAACACTATTGGAACCGGTGGCGAGATTGGTCTGGCACACCCCAGCATCCTGCCCCCCACATCTAAGAAGGCTGAGAATTGCTCTTTTATTCCGGTAAAGGGAGCTAAATTCCTGTTCTCCACCCTGTTCTCAGCTCCCTGATGGTACAGGCTGCTATGAAACCTAATAGATCTCAATACTTAGACCACCCCATCAGACAAGGGCTCCAAGAGACTGGACCTCCTGGGGAAAACGTCTTCTCTGTGGGCTTGCAATTCTATCAGTTCCAATTACCAGGCTCTCCTAGCCAGGTATGACTTTAATAACTACTCTAGGTTGCCAGCCTTTCAGGACAAATTTTCCTCTGAGGACAGAGCCCAGTTCCTCTCCTTTCTAGAGGGCGGCAAGCTGGTAGTGAAAATGGCTCTTTGGGATGCAGCATCCAGCAGCTTGGCCACTGGCATTGTTACAAGGAGGGATTTGTGGCTGCAATCTTTGGGCTTCCCCAAAGAGATGCAGAATATATCAAATATCTTCCCTCTGCGCCCAACCTCTTTAACGCAAAGACTGACTCTCTCCACTCATTAAAGGATGTAAGGCCTATTTTCTGGTTCCTGATGATCAACACACCAGCCCCAGGGAGAAAGCACTAAAGACAGACCTATAAACCAAGTCCACCACCTTCTCCTCCTGTGCTTTACTACCAGCATCCTGCCAAGCCTCCCACAAGCAACAGAAGACTGAGGTCCTGCTTTCTGGCCCCCTCTACCACCACACCTGTGACCCATTCCTAGCCCACTGCTAGGAGCCTCTTTTGACACTTTAGTTGGGCCAACAGACGCTGCTTGTCAGTCTACAGACTCGGGTGCGTGGCGTGCATGTTTACCCACGTGTGGAATACAGATAGGGACCACACATATCGAAGAACCTCCAGTTACAGTAAGTAACCTCCACTTAAGTGCCATTAACTTCATAAAAACTGTTTAAGCCACTTGTAACCTGTTGAACATTTTAAATGGGAGCATAGCAGTAAATGAGCTAGCCTGGGGCTGTGGCCATCCGTTTTTAGATGTGCAAGAATATAAATCAGCGTAATTGGGTATCTAACCTTATTGTATGTGCATGAGTAAGTATGATTTACTGAAAAGTGCTGTTTGTAAGAAGTGGAAAACAAAGCATTAGTCATATTGAGGAATATTGATTTTGCAGTGACTTTGAAACTTTTTTATGACTTCATTTTTGTGTGTTATAATAAATTGGCATACAGTTAAGCAATGGGGCTTCTTTTTTTCTAGAGGAATATGTTTGATTTGGTATTCATGATTATATTTTTAAGGTAATTGATATTTCAGTAAAAATATGGGCTTGGTCACTATTTGCTTTTTTTGGGTTAAAGATCATTCTTTGAATAAATCCAAAGGGGACTCAAGCACACTGATGAGAAAGGAGTGTTGATTTCTATGCAGTCAAAAATATTGTTCCCTAAACTTAATTTCTGCATGCAGCTACCTTAAGTTAGATGCCTAGTTGTGTAGCTGAGTATTCAGTTAAGTGCTCGACAGGGTGTATATCTGTTCCTCCTGTACTAGGTGCTTTTACAGTTGCAAAGAGGGAAAGTATTCACAGTATTTGTGCATGAGTTTGAAAACTTAGTTCCTTCCCCATAATGTTTAGTTTTATAAAATAATTGGCTGCTTTCTCTTCTCTTACAACCAAAATCTTACTGTACTCAGTGTTTTCTCAATGGTGAGAGGATCTACAGTTCCCACTGGGACCTGTATGTGCAGTAGGCTTCGTGTGTGTTTGTGCATGTGTGTACAGATAAGTTTTTGATTGTGTTAGTAGCAGTCTTTAAGGACTACACCTTAATTTGATTCCTGTGTTCATCTCCATAGAAACCACCTGGAAAGCCTGCCTGAGTGGGTATGTGAAAGCAGAAAACTAGAAGTGTTGGATGTTGGCCACAATCAACTATGTGAACTGCCTGCCCGGTGAGTCCTTCAGACCAGGTTACGCAACTTGGGACAGGATAACCGTATTCAAAAATAATTGCTGATTCAGTGTTTAGTGTGTTCCATTGACTGACAGGCTTGTTTTATCTTTTGATTGATTTTATGTTTACCTCCTGAGATGTCATCATGCCATAAGCTTCAGCACGGCCTTTCTTCTTTACTTTCACGCAGAGAACAATGTCTTTGAATTCCAGACAGAAGTTCTAAAGCCGTCTCTGCAGCTATTCAGAGAGGAAAGCTTATTAAATATTTATAACCATAACTTTGCATGATGCTTTATAGATTCAGAAATTACAACTTAATGCTGTTCCCCTAGAAGCCCCAAACAAGGCTCCATGGTGCAAAGTGTGGTAGAAACAGAGCAATCCCTGCCCCTAAGGACATTACTCACCTAAGGGCTCGGACTGTTCTAGGTTTGTACGACAGTCAGCAATATTCTCAGGAAAAAACATGGGCCCTGCCCCTCAAGAGTGGGGGGACACGTGTGGCTCACAGGAGGAGGGTTGTCGTTACTGGCATAGGAAGCAGCCTGGAAAAAGACATAGTGAGCGTGGGAGAAGAGAGACAAGCAGCAGCCAAGTGGTGAGAAGAGTGGGTGAAGTGATGGAGAGTAAGGGGCAGATCCATAAAAGTGAGGATAAGTTCAAACTTCATATGGAAAAAGAGCCATTGTAGCAAAGAAGAGTGTTAGGGAAGCCAGAGAAGGGGTTATTTTAGTCCAGGTGAGAACTGTGGTGTGAACCGAGGACTTTGCATTAGAAATAGAAAGTAAAGGCAGAATTTAGAAATATAGGCTGAAAAGAATGAGAGAAGATGACTTGAGCAACCTATCAGGCTAACGTACTTACTGTTAATTCTCTAGAAATGCCTTGTTCGCATTAGCTCCAGTTGCCTTTCAGTTGTTGTTAGTTTTTGCTGTTATAAAATACATCAAGGCATACACAGGGCATCTTTGGAGATGAATGATTGGCTGAAACTAATGACTCCAAGGCACAATCTACATGCATCTTCTTTGCCCATCTTCCCATTAAATACCAGGAAATGTTTTAAACCTCAATAGCTCTTCCTGATAGCATATGCTTAGGTGACTTAGTGATATTATACTTATTGATGGGCCCACCCCAAAACATTGGCTCTGAACATCCCTGAACTTCAGGCAAGTTTGGGCCTGGATTTAAGCTTTGATGCCCATTCCCAAATGTTTTATCAACTTCGGTATAAATATGTATTTGGAGCATTCCCTACTGCCCCTTTACTCCTTCCCGCTCTCAAAGGAAACCTGGTTGATTTGTTTCCATATTGGACAACAGTGCCAGGACATGCTAAGTGGATGAAGAGCTCACTGTTTGGAGAAAGTTTTAATACTGTAAAAATAAGTGTCCATAGTTTGAATAAAGAGAGAGACTAGTGATTTTGCTGGGAGCCTGGGGGTTGCACCTAATTTGAATTAACTGCAGCAGATTGTCATTGCACTTACCTTTTTATAACTGAGATATAGTCCTTCAAGCTGTGGAGATTACACAGTCAAAATGGAGCAGAGCATACAAAGAAATGTAGTGTCAATGTTCCCCCACCTCCGTAACATGCTGGGCTGCCCAGCTCTTTGGGTAATCAGGTAGCTCAAGAAGCAAGCCAAAAAATTCTGCTTCGGTTCTCCCAAAATTGATTATATTTCTTTTTAATTTAGCTTCCACAGAAAATTTTAAATTTTCGACATTCCATCCTGATTTGGGACAGAAACTATTTCCAGTTTTCTTCCACATCTGCTACATTGTTTTGTTGGCCAGCTTTAGTTACTAGCTAAAACATTTTATGTTGACAACATTGACCAGGCCTATGAGAAACAAAAAATAGAAGGAAAATTCCATAATTCTTTTTCTCTTATAAGAGGCATTTTTGAACAAAATTGAGAGTTAAAGCAAAGCAGAACAAAACTACTAAAATAGGTTCAACAATTTCAGAGATACTTACCCCTATTGCTGAGTCGTCTTGGCTAGAGAAAGTGGTGACATTGATTTGTATCCATAATTACATAATGCAAGCCCTCATCTTCCTGAACTGTTGATACTGGCGCTCACTTGTAGTGTCTGACTACATCTGTCAAGGGAAAAGCCAGCATACTTAACTGATTACTTTGGCACACTTGCCCAATGACCTACAGTGGCACTGCATAATAATAGTTGATGCATTGGGGGTGGGAGGGAAGGCAGGATTCTTTGCGGATGTATGGGTCTCGTGTGAAGAGGGGGAGGAAGGTTTCCACTAATGCTGAGTAATATGTGAATCTTTGCTTGAAAGCAAGGTCAAAAAGAGGCATAGTCATCTTTTAATTAAAACTGTATAGTCACTGGAGCACAGGGCAGATGAAGAATAATCTTTTTTTCTTTTGATTTATTCCTGTTTAAAATCGAAACTTGGTCTTTTTTGTGTTATCGGGCTTTTTACGCCCAATATCTAAATTCCTTTAACAATTTTTGTAGGAACAATTAGTGGTTTTGACTTGTAGTTTACCAAAACAAACCTTTTATCCTCGCTCTTCCCCCCCCCCCAAAAAAAAAGGCAGTGAGGGGAACTTTGGGCCATCCGCAGCTTGTAAAGCTCAAGATAGAAAAGCGGATTAGATAAATTTCATTCCCTATAGAACTGGAAAGGAGGCTTTATGTTAGTCTGGTATTAACAAAAAGAAAAATGGAGGTAGGAGGGGAAGTACAGTGGATTATGAGTCAGCACATGATGAGTATAGTGCTGCTACTACTACTTTTCCAGGGTGGTTGGTGTTCTCTCACTTTTTTTAATCCTTCATTATCTGGAGAGATCCCACAGGTTCAGCTTTCTGAAGTCACTGCTGGTAATTACCCACTTCACCAGTGACACACTCTCTAGGAATAGCCTGTGGAGTGATTTGATTCCTTGTCCCTTCTCCTCCCCCAAATCTCTCAACATTCATCCATTTTCTGAGAGGTTGGTGGGGTGTGGGAAGACTCTTGTGGATTATTAAATCCACTCTTCTGCTAATCAGTTTTTTATGAGCCAGTTTTTGAAACAAGATTTGGGTCCCCTATAAAGTAGTAGTTCTCAGTGTGTCCTTATCTAATTTAGATTTATTAATTTTTGACATTTTATTTTTTTTAAGGTTGTTTTGCAGTAGCAGTTTGCGTAAGCTGCTGGCAGGACATAACCAATTAGGAAGACTACCAGAGAGGTTTGAACGAACGCAACTAGAAGTCCTGGATGTGCAACACAACCAGCTCCTTGAGCTCCCATCGAATCTTCTTCTGAAAGCTGACAGGTAAATAAAAAAAAAAAATTTTTTTACATGACAAACCTGTTTCATTTTATTTCTTAGTTGAAAGGGTAATCTGAGGGTCCCTTAAATTGAAACCTGTGAGCCTTCTGTGCTAAGAACAGATGTCCTGTCTAACCGGCTAAAACATAAATAATTTTTTAATTCTGGTTTTCTGCTCTCATATGCTTTTTTTGGTCACTAAGCTCCCACAGTACCTCTACCTACAAAGTAACGTGTGCCATTTTTTGCTATACATTCCCAGATATGTTAGCAGCAATTTCTAAATAAATTTTAACCCAGAGTGTGGAAGCTTCTATGTGAATCAAAAGCCAAAATGTATGTATTCCTTTCAAACAAAATAAAACCTGTCACATAAGATTGTCAAAATAACTGACAGTGGTTTCTTCTGTTCCTGCTTCTGAAATTTTCATACCTTTGAGTGTTTGTCACTAATTTATTTGGTGACATCACTTGATTTGATTTCCTCTCCCCCCACCTTTATTTCTGTGCTGCAGCTTTACATGCCTTGGAGTCTTTGTAATTGTGTTTATGAATCGGAAGACATGGACTTCAAAATGTACTTTAATTTGTGTATGGTCTAGAGGCACGAAGAAGTATTTTTAAGACATATTTGTAGCATCTGAGTGAGGCAGATTTAGAGGTCTTTGATGGGACGACCTGCTTAGCTTTTTATATTTCTTGTACCTTCATGATTCAACAATGGTCATAGGCTTACTGGTGACATCAATGCTGCATGTAATTTGACATGCAAGACTGTTTAGTTCGTTTTCTAAACTATGACAATAGAATGCACAGCTACTGGTTCTCCTTGGGTGGGAAACCTGCACTGTTAATCTCACTGTCATTATTTAGACAAGACTCATTACCAAAAGATTGGTAATGAGTCAGTCAGAGGGATGCCCTTATTTTATGCTGTAAATCTTTTATGAAGGCAGTGTTATGTCTTCATTTTCACGGGCTCGTTGTGTGAAGGTTATAATGCTACAGGTTTGGTTGGAGATGCAGTTTGCATATAAATTCTAAACTTCAGTAATTTGCTGTGGGAAAACTGTCCTTTAGACTAAAACTTGTAATGCCAAAAGGTTAATTTTCGTTAGGAAAGGTTTCTTCTATGCTTGGGCAACTTGAACAGAACTTCCTTCTTTGTGGTTTTAAGGAATCTTTCAAATGTGCTTGTGCTGGGAGCTGAAATGGAGTTTTGATTTTAAAAGTTTGATTATTGCAGTATGCCCTCCATATTCAGCACTATGTACGCATCAGGTTTGCTCAGTTTATTCCAATGTAGTTGTTTGATATTATGGTTGAAATTTTGCAGCCCTCAAACCAGTGATGAGCTGCCAAAATCTTAACAACGGGTTCCCTATAAAAAGTTCTGATTTAACAACGGGTTCCCTATAAAAAGTTCTGATTTAACAACGGGTTCCCTATAAAAAGTTCTGATTTAAGGGATGTGCGACAGCATGTATTTTTTGTACCAATAGGGTTACCATACGTCCATATTTTCCCAGGAGGTGATTAAGAACCGAAAAGCCTGACATGTCCAGGAAAATACAGATGTATTTTAACCCTACCTAAAGTTCTTTTTTAAAAAGATGGGGCTGAACTAGAAATGAGCTCCGTTTCACATGTGTGGGTGGTGATCAGGGACAGTCTCAATTTTTGGGTCTTTTTCTTATATAGGCTCCTATTACCCCTCACCCCCGTCCCGATTTTTCACACTTGCTGTCTGGTCACTCTAGGGTGTGCACATGTGTGGGTCCCAGCTGCTCCCTGCCCCCCCCCCCCTCATTAAAGCAGGTGTGCAGGGTTACTGCCCTGGGAGCTGCAGGGCACCAGTGGATGTGGGGCTGGCTGCAGATAGGGGCGTGGGGCAGGGCTAGCTGGAGGCAGGGAGTGACACGGGCTGGCTGTGGGCAGGTGATGCAGACGGGCAGGCTGCAGGTGGCTGTGGGCAGGGGGTGGCTGCGGGCGGCTGTGGGCAGAGGCTGGCTGCAGGCAGGGGGTGGCTGTGGCGGCGGCTGCGGGCAGAGGCTGGCTGCAGGCAGGGGGTGGCTGTGGCAGGGGCTGCAGGCAGAGGCTGGCTGCGGGCAGAGAGTGGCTGTGGCAAGGGCTGGCTGCGGGTGGCTGTGGGCAGGGGGTGGGGCAGAGGGCGGCTGGGGGCAGGGGCTGGCTGGGGGCAGAGGGCGGCTGGGGGCAGGGGCTGGCTTCGGGTGGCTGTGGGCAGGGGGTGGGGCAGGGGGCTGGCTGGGGGCAGGGGGCTGGCTGCGGGCAGGGGGGTGGCTGGGGCCGGCTGTGGGCAGAGGGCTGGCTGCGGGCGGCTGGGGGCAGGGGGCGGCTGGGGCTGGCTGGGGGCAGGGGGCGGGGCAGGGGCTGGCTGGGGGCAGAGGGCTGGCTGTGGGCAGGGGCTGGGGGCAGGGGGCGGCTGCGGGTGGCTGGGGGCAGGGGGGGCTGGGGGCTGGGGGTGGCTGGGGCTAGGGGGTGGCTGCGGGTAGCTGCGGGCAGGGGGTGTGGCAGGGGGCGGCTGTGGGCAGGGGGTGGCTGGGAGCAGGGGGCGGCTGGGGGCAGGGTCTGGCTGCGGGCAGGGGGTGGGGCGGGGGTGGCTGGGGGCAGGGGGTGGCTGTGGGCAGGGGGCGGCTGGGGCTGGCTGGGGGCAGGGGGTGGCTGGGGCTGGCTGGGGGTGGGGCAGGGGCTGGCTGGGGGTTGCTGGGGGCAGGGGGTGGCTGCGGGCGGCTGTGGGCAGGGGGTGGCTGGGGCTGGCTGCGGGCAGAGGGCGGCTGCGGGCAGAGGGCGGCTGCGGGCAGGGGGCGGCTGCGGGCAGGGGGCGGCTGCGGGCAGGGGGCGGCTGCGGGCAGGGGGCGGCTGCGGGCAGGGGGTGGCTGTGGGCAGGGGGTGGCTGGGGCTGGCTGCGGGCAGAGGGCGGCTGTGGGCAGGGGGCGGCTGTGGGCAGGGGGCGGCTGGGGCTGGCTGCGGGCAGAGGGCGGCTGGGGGCAGGGGCTGGCTGGGGGCAGGGGCTGGCTGTGGGTGGCTGGGGGCAGGGGGGTGGCTGGGGCTGGCTGGGGGCAGGGGGGTGGCTGGGGCTGGCTGGGGGCAGGGGGGTGGCTGGGGCTGGCTGGGGTCGCTGGGGGCAGAGCGCTGGCGGGGGCTGCATGCGGTGGCTGGGGGCAGGGGGCTGGATGTGGCTGGCTGGGGGCTGGGGGTGGCTGTGGCAGGGGGTGGCTGCGGGCAGGGGGTGGCTGGGGCTGGCAGGGGGTGGCTGCGGGCAGGGGGCGGCTGGGGGCGGGGCAGGGGCTGGCTGTGGGCAGGGGGCGGCTGGGGGCAGGGCGTGGCAGGGGCTGGCTGGGGGCAGGGACTGGCTGCGGGTGGCGGGGGGTGGGGCAGAGGCTGGCTGGGGGCGGGGGGCGGCTGGGGGCAGGGCGTGGCAGGGGCTTGCTGGGGGCGGGGGCTGGGGCAGGGGCTGGTGGCGGGGGGTGGGGCAGGGGCTGGCTGGGGGCGGGGGCTGGAGCAGGGGCAGGGGGCGGCTGGGGGCAGGGGGTGGGGCAGGGGCTGGCTGGGGGCAGGGAAGGCGGGGGAGGGGCGCAGATACTCACACCGGGGGGGGGGGGGGGTTGGGAGCAGCAGGACGCAGCCGGAGCCCCAGGGCCAGAGGTCCGAGGAGCAGCAGCAGCAACAGGGCCAGGAGGCAGCTCACATGGCTCGCGCAGCACAGCGCAGCGCCCCCCGGCGGACAGGAGGAGGAATTACAGGCTTCCCAGGCAGAGCCCATCAAAGCTTCCCACGCAGGGAAGCCAGTTAACAAGCAGTTCTAAAACCGCTTCTAAATTTAACAACGGGTTCATGCGAACCGGTGCGAACCGGCTCCAGCTCACCCCTGCCTCAAATACACAATTAACAAGTTGAGAAACATAATAATATGGCTACCAGGGCAACTGTAATTTATTGCAGTAAATTTAACAGCCTGTATAGTAAAACAAACTATTACCTATATTTTGTGTGCAAAAGGACAAATTTATAGCTGCTGATGCAGGATGACAACTTTGAACTTCCTGTCTTTTGTACATCTAAAATTTCCATCATAACATTGCATGAACATAAAGCCTGACCCTGCAATCATATTCATAAGTGCTCACAAGAGTAGATCCATTTTGTAAAATAAATAAATACCGCCCCCCTCCCCAAACAGGAATATACATTTCTACTCAAAGATTTTTTTTAAAAGAAAATATACTTAGTCGAGCCTGGAGAGCAAAAAAAGAAGAAATAGAAGTTTCAGAAAGCTACTCACATCTCTGAAGGGGGAGTAGGGAAGTAATCCTTTTCTGAATTAGATTTACCATCTGTTAGTCTAGAATGCAGATTAATGCCATTTTGCGGCAAAATAGAGAAGCTGCAGGTGGAGATTGTACCATAATATGCATACCTTAAACTCAACTGCAAAAACATTAAGTACCATAACAACATTTGACTGAAATAAACAATCAGAAGAAAATTCAGACTTTAAAGTAAAATGTATATGACAGATTCCAAATGTTCTCTTCCCTTGTGAGCTTACATGAACTTTAGGTCCCCTCAAGGTTCTGTATCTTCCCTCTACGACCTAGACATCCCAATGCATTGTAAAGGAGCTCTCCTTTAGCGATGTACTAGTGATGTAAAGTATTGTTGCAGGAGATACACAGGCCTTGTCTACTCTAGAATTTTTCTTAACACCTTTGCAGCTCCACTGTTGGTTGGATCATTTATGTAGACCTATCCTGTTACCATGTCATCTAACCCTACTCAGAAAAGATACAGAAGAGACAATGGTAAAAATGACACTTTGCCTGGTCTATTAGTGCACACACCACTGCTGCAGCAGTGACAGTTGTTGAGAAAAAGGCCAGTGTAGATTAGGCCTCAAATTTGGAGAGTGTGAACTTGGGTCTTGTCTGGAAAATGCCTTTTTACTTCATGGGTTTTTAAAAACATGAACTGAAAGAATTGTATGGCTGAAATTCACTCAAAGTGGTTTGTAGGGCAGCATACCCCTATGACCATGTAATTAAAGCACAGGAGTGGGTGCTAAGACAGCTGGTTTCAAGTTCCAGCTCTGCCACAGTCTTTCTACAGCATATGATGTTGGGCAGATCATTATTCCCCAGAGGCCCTTAATTTCCCCATCTATAAAATGAGACCTACATCCAGGAGTCCGTGGAGATGGATTTTGTTTGTATAGCACTTCGATATCCTCCAAGGGAAGATGATAGAAGATGTGCTTCAGCTCATAGACCTCTCCATCTTCCTTGAACTCCAGATATCCTTGGGTTTTAGTGGGTCCGAGGTGCCTACTTAATTTTAACACAGCGTTTGTTTTTAGCATCCACAACACCTGGTTGAAAAAAACACAGAAATCAGTGCATCAATGCATGTTGAAAAACAATAAGATATTTACCAACTTCTGTCTGTGTTTTGCATCAAACCTTTAATGGCATCCTCCTCAAACTCGTACAAAAATTAAAACAAAATTTGTATTCTCAATTGGCAAATAGAGCTTAGGAATGTGATGCACTAGTTTTCATTAAAATTAGTTTTCTATTTTTAAACTATTACAGTATCAGATTTGTGGAGAAACTTCCATTATGTCTGTTAGACCATAAGCTCCTGAGGATTTGTCTATGAAACTAAGTTCCCCTGACCAGGACAGAAATTCCTTTTTTTGCCCCAGATCCCTAAGTGGCCCCCTCAAGGATTGAACTCACAACCCTGGGTTCATTTGTTCCTGAGGAATGCATCCAACAAGGATGAGAGAGAGGTGGTCCCCAAGGTAGATCAGTACCTTTTTAAACTAAGGTCACATTTTAAATACAACTGTCACAGAGCTTGGTTACAATTCAGTTCCATATACCTACTTACAAACTTGGCTCCAAGACTTTCACTTGGTCATGTATTAAGTCTACTCTGTTCTGTGCTACAGATTAGAACTGTGATTAACTATTTGGAGACAACTGGGTTGTAACCAGGTTCACTGATGTTGTTTGACTTATTCCACCATTCAGAATGGTGGGTGTCGTACTCACAGTAACTGTTATTTCACATGTGGACTCTTAGTACTCTAGTACTAGGTAGAGTTGTTGTTTTTTTTCAATGTTTCTACTTCTGAGTAGAAGCCTGTGTGAATTCACATATACATGAATCACTCTGACCAAGTCTCCATCTGTTAGGATGTGGGACAAAGGTTCTTGGCCAGACTTGGGTGTAAAAAATGTGTTTGGCAGCTGCTCTGTTGGAGTATGTAGCGTCAGTGGTGAGTCTAGGGTCGTACATCCGTATACTGTGACAGATGTTGAGGGTAGGGTGTCTATTGATGGTGATTGATAAATGTGGGCTAGTTCTTCAGAATGTGTTCATCTTTCATGTCTGGTTTTAGCTTCATCCGGGTGCTGATCCCAGCACCAGGGCTGGGTAGCTGGGAAAATATTTGATGAAAAAAAGATACTGCTAGCACCTAATATATGCCACTTTCGTGCACCGCTGAGTCACACCTTAACACTCCCCATTACTTCCTGGTGCTGTGTATGATCCTAATTCTTGTATCAGGAGGGGGAGTGGGGAATGACAGGTGGAATGATTGATACCCAAACCTTCTGCGCACACATAATTTAACATAGTTTTATCTTCTTCCCCTCTCTTCCTATTTCATTACCTGAAGGTGATCAACTGAAACAGATACTCTGGAGACAGGAAGGTAGTTTCACTGGAGGATTAGGGAATAAGAGAATGAGGGACAGGAGAAGGGGAGGTAGGTAAGATGGCAAGAGCTAAGGAAGAAATTAGATGATCTGGATAGTGTACTTTTGGCGGTCCATTGATAGGATGATTCAGAGGGGGATTGGGGATGTACTTTTCCCACCCCTTGCTCAATTAGAACAGTCATGCCAGAATTGGCTGGTTTTGCAAGATTAGTATCAATTTAGTATTTATTTTCCCTGATTTTCCCTTTTATGGAACTTGTTTCCATTTCACTTCTGTGCTGTTGATGGTATTAGATGTTCATATACTGAGCATTTTTTACAGATACTTAAAATGGTTTCCTTTTCTAACTTGTATCATCTGAGATCTTAATACGTGGGGTACATATTGGCCTAGATTCTTCTGATTTCCATTTAATTTTGTGCATTTTTTTTTTGCAGCTATATGACCTCTGACTGAATATGTCACTGTCTGCAAGCTAAACAGGATTGCTTTAATTTAAATTTCCTGTCTTTCTTACTGGATACAATCTTTTTTACCTTGCTATTTTAAACAATTCCATAATATAGATGTGCATTTCTAAACATCTAGCATGTTACGCTCCATTGGTAGCTGCATTGTGACGTTTATAAAATGTTTCAGAATACTTCGGGGAGAAAGAAGTACTATACAAATTTGAGGGTTCTTTTACCCCAGTTTATTTCTTGAATACAATACAGCTAGATACCAATATAAATATTTTGGAATCTCTTAATTATTTTTCCTAACTGAAGATTGTTGCCTCTCCTGTAGAAGTAGATTTTTAAGGTGAAATCACTCTTTTACTTCAAGTAGTTTAACACTTTATGTAAACTGCACACATGTTGAGAGATCTGTTTCAGCGGAATCATTGAAGCCCTACCATGATTGTGTGTGTTCTCTGGGAAAATTTTATATTTTGCCTAGGTGTGTGGTTGAAAAAAATAAGTGACTTTTTATTAAGATATCAGCCTAATACTCTATAAAACTGAAGGTGACTTGTTCCAGCCAGAGCTGAATGTTTATTACCCCAGAGGAAACCTAGCACTTTGTCAAAGCTACAGAATTCCTGTGTCGCTGCCAGTGACTAAGTTTTCTTTTTTATCTCTGTAACTGTTGTCAATTCATATTTCCTCGCTATTGTATTCTGGTATATATGAGGGTAGTGGAATCAAGTTCTTATGTTGATGTCCTTTTTCATGTGCTTGTGGGGGATGTGTGTGGGGGGGCAGAGTCTGAAGGAAAAACAATTAAGTTTGGACTAGGCTTTCATGCTTGACATTCTGGTTCCATCTGATAGTGATATGAGTGGGATATCTGCAGGCACATGGAATGGTTTTTGAATACAGGCACTGGAAAGATGTCAATGCTTGTATCTAAGTAAATTCCCAGCACTGTGGCTTCAGAGGGCATTGATGGAACATGAAACAAATCTAACGTGGTAGCTGTCAGTGCCAAACCCAGCTGGAGGTTTGAGGATGAATTCTAACAATTCAGGCTATATCTGCACTGCCACTTATGTTAGTAATAGCTTATGTCACTCGGGGGCATAAATAAGCCCCCCTACCGAGCAACATAAGTTACACCGACCTAAGCGCCAGTGTGGACAGCATGATGTTGGTGGGGAGAGCATCTCCTGCAGACATAGCTACTACCTCTCATTGGGGGTGGATTGATTAAGTTGACGGGAAAGCTCTTTCCCATTGGCTGAGGGTGGCTACTCTAGAAAGCTTACAGTGGTGCAGCTGCAAGCTCTCTAGTGTAGCCATAGCCTCAGGATAGCCTTTACTAGGCCCAGTTAGTTAAATCAGCGTGATGGAAATTTATCTGCGGACTCTTATCAGCTTATTTTATGTACAACTAGTTTAGAGTTAATGTTGTTGTTTTACATTATTTCAAACCATTCATTCATTAACCCTCCCCTCTGAGAATATTGTCCTTTTATATATGGGTATGTGTTTGAAAATTGCTGGCAGAGCATTTTTATGAATCCTTCAGTGTCCCAAAAACTAGCATAATGACTTATCTACACTTACATTTTATAGCGCACTAACTTGCCTGCTCAGGGGGGTGAAAAATCACCCCCCTGAGCATAGCAAGTCTGAGCACTTTAAAGAGCTAGTGTAGACAGGCTCTGAGCACTGGCACGGCAGAGCTAATCCCCTCGTGGATACCAGGAGCGCTGGGAGAGCTGTCTGCCAGCGCTCACGCGCGACCACTCTCGCACTTCAAAGCGCTGCCACGGGAGCGTTCCTGCAGCAGCACTTTGAAGTTTCCAGTGTAGACATACCCTCAGTTTGGAATGACAGCTTCTAAAGAGGAATGTTAATGAGCAGTGGTGATCTAAGTTATAGATGGGGGAAGGGGGAATGAAAAATGTAGGCTCTGATATCCTAACCACAAACGTGGAAACTGTAACTATGTGCACTTGAGTTTAAAAAAAAAACCAAAAAAACCACCCAAACCTGTTATACAAAGGAAAGGCAGATAGAACAAATGAGCGTAGATTTGAGGATCCCAATCTTGAGCTTTAGGGAGGGGCTGTGCCAGCATTCTTCTTGGCATAGAGGAGCCCAGTCTATGGAATCCCTAAACAGTGGGAAATGCAGTGTAAATTTAAAAAATGTCAGAATTTTCCAAAGAACAGAAATTCCAGTTTCGACCAGCTCTACTGCCTTAGAATTGCTGCGTGCAAATAGCTTAACCTCTCTGCTTTAGGGTTTCTGCATAGTTACTGTGTGTTGGGATTCATGCAGTAATATACACCTTTGCTACAGGGGCACTTAGAGCCTTGCATATTACAAGAAATGAAGTAAAATAGCCAGTTATCCCTCTTATGCCCGCAGAACTTGGTCTCCAAGAAAGCACTACTCCTCTCCACAGCACAAGTCAAATCCCCCGTGAAACCCCACTCTCTGCTGCAGGCCCTGCAAATGTGTGCGCCTGGCGTTGTGCTCTGAAAGTCACCAGAACAGCTTTGGACCAGGTGGAGGGCTGAGACAAAGCTGAACTGCCAGACCTCTCTTCCAAGGGGATCAAGCTTGAGTAGCTCTACTGATTGCAACGGTAGTAGTGCAGCACAGGAAGTAGGTGGTTGCTCAGTGGTGAGACCTTAAGCCATTTTCAAAACCGACCATTCAGTAATGGTGGCTGCAGGAATGTTTAGGCTTTGTAAATGTTAAATCACTTATAGCACCTTTAATTTGAGAAGTTTTTATCATACCAGAAAATATAGTGGAGAAAAGAGGAGACTAAAAGAATGCTGTTGCCAACATAAGTTGTTACAGTAACGTCTCATATTTTAGCATTAGGGTGCGCATTCTTGTGATTTAGTAAAGTAATTTGTTTAGTTCAGTATGCTTACGCTTTGTGATCCATTTTTGAACAGACAGTGTATTTTTGTTTGCTAAAGGATGAAGTGGGGGGGGGGTTGTGTTAAAAAAAACAAAACACAAAAAACCTTGCAATCGCAATCTTTTTCCATCAAGTTATACAGCTCCTGTGAATAACAAATGAGACTGTTGATTTAAGCTGCGTTTTTCTGCGTTAGTGGACTCCTCTGGAATCTGTGTAAACTAGTTAACCTAGTTTCAGTTGTTCAGAGCTCCTGGAGTTTTTTGTTTTAATGGAAAATTTTTAATCCCTCAGCATTGTGTGTGACTTTTCTATAGTGTGTAAACTCTCTTGTTTTCTGTGGACAAGGTTCAACAGGTTGCAGCTGTGAATTCTCTTGGAAATCTGTTTCATTCATTAATAAACCTTAACATTTGGTGTGAATCCCCGTGTAGTTGGATGACTAGAGAAAAATTTATCAATATTTCATACCTTCCTCATGAAATAAATCAGGCAGTATTGCTTCTTCAGTCAGACACAAATACTTTATTTTTTGTAATTTGTGTTCTGTTCCCTTATTTTATGGGTACTGACCTGCTTTCTTGTCTACCAAATTAACATAGTTGATCTTCTGTTTCTTGAAAATAACTTCGACTGTTGCAGCTGTCATTTTTCATTAGTTGATGAGAACAGTGCGGTTTGATCTCAAGAGCCTGGACGCTGTACATTTGCACACACAAACACCCTCATTCTTCAGCAAAGTATGCTCCCGAAGGCAGTCTCTATGTAAAGTAAATAGTGGGATAAAAGTTCTTCCATTTCTCTTGTAAAATATATGTGGCATTAAGATATTTTTCAAATAAGAATTGTATCTATTTGCCAGATATCCCTTGAGACTACTGTATGTATCAATCTAGCACTAAAATTATTTAAACAAATGAGTTCCTTGTCTACAGATCTATATAGGTAAAACACAGGCAGTGCAACCTTCTCCACACCAGT
The DNA here is from genome assembly GCF_020497125.1 of Mauremys mutica. NCBI lineage: Eukaryota > Metazoa > Chordata > Testudines > Geoemydidae > Mauremys > Mauremys mutica. The sequence continues at coordinate 124,443,332 of NC_059073.1, read as the reverse complement.
GTCAATTGTATCTCATCCCAGGGCTGCAAAAGCTTTTTTGAGGGAGGGAGAAGGACTCAGTTTTCCTGCTTATTCAGTCCTTGGCCTCTCATCTAAGACTGCAGAAATAATTAAGAATGCCAACTACTTGGCTATGAGCACTGAGGGGAGAGAGAGGCAGCCTGGTCTGGGGATAAGATGTACCTATCCATCAAGAACTAGACACATAGGCCACCAAACAAATGTATAATAGTAACCATTTCTTGTTGCTATTAGTATCTGTCAGATTTTAAACAATGATGTAGAAGTGAAAAGTTTCAACTCCTAAGCCACCCAGCCCTTATTGCCAGGTACATCTTTGCTATTTACCTTGCATATTTGTGTAACCAACTTTTCCAAGCTGTAAATACAGGTTCCATAATGTGTTTCATACTGTACATTAGGAATGCCATCTGTGGTCCAGTGAGTACTAGAAAATGCTTTTTTATCTATGCCACCTCCAAGAGCACAAAGTCTCTCACTACTTAATTTAACAATTTAAATGGAAATTTACTTTACATGTATAAAACTAAACTGTCTTCTTACCACTTCCAGCAATTTTCTGCTTCTGAATGTAACATTCTGTAAATCTCTGGTGGTGGTGGTGTTTATAAATGAAGACAGATGAACAATACAGTAACTCTTAACTACATGTACAATCTTGTTTTGCAGCTTGAGAAAATTGAACGCCTCTGCCAACAAACTAGAAACACTTCCTCCGGCCACCCTTTCTGAAGAGACCAACAGCATCTTACAGGAACTTTATTTGACCAATAACAACCTCACAGATAAATGTGTGCCCTTGTTAACGGGCCATCCACATCTGAAGATCCTGCATATGGCCTACAATCGGTTACAGAGCTTTCCTGCGAGGTAAGTAACTTCTTAGTGCTGCTTGTCTCTTTATTAGAAAGCAGTCTTAAGTGGAAAATGCGGAGCATATTTTCATAGCAAGGTTTTGTTCACAAATTGGAGTGTTGCATTTGTTTTTTAAGCGCATGTGAGTGTTGCCTGTGCAGTGGTGGGTTTGTCCATTGCCACTTGTATGTAACTACATGCTCTCGTGTTGTACACAGGAATGAATGCACTTTGTATGTTAATGTGTGCATTTATCTCTAGAGATTGTGTGCTAGTCTCAACTAAGGAAAGTCAATGCACTCTCCTGTCGCAGCCACGTTATGGAAATCTGGAAGCTGTTTCCCACATAGTTAGCATAACTTGATCACTTTACACACACATACTGAGGCCTTATCTACATGGCAAAATTGACCACAATAGTTATTCCAGAATAGCACATCACGTGGATGCTTATTTTGGAATAAGAGTGCCTTTTTCCAGATAAGAGTAATGCATTTTTGAAGTGGATTAAACTAAAACAGAAAAAGACACTCTGATTGTGGAATTAGTGTCTGCACGGAGAGCTAGTCTGGATTATCTATTGTGCTTAAATTCACACCCTACTTTGATCCAGAATCTCTCTTAAGTGTGGACAAGCCAAGTGTAAGGCTGGGGATGCCACCAGATTCCAGAAGATATATTACACCTGTCATGATATGACATTTTGCACAGCCAGGCTACTGACACTGGTGCCCCATCTCTCCCCTTCCTTCAAATTCTTTCCTTCCTCCTATTGGTACGAAGGCACTACATGCCGCCACTCTCTTGCACACTGCTTTCAGGGAGTAACAAGTAGGAGGGGAAGTGAGAATACATGTTGCTCTACAGAGAGCAACAGAATGAGGGGAACTTACCAAGCATTCTGCGAGAGGGAATGGAAGCAGGATGCCAGGGGAAAGGTAAGGAAAGAGCATAGAGTAGGAAAAGAAAAAACTAATACTAAAAGAGGAAAATATGAACAAAAAATAGAAATAAACACCAAGAATTTTTAAATTAAGAAATTAACAATACAAAATAGAACAAATGAGATCTTATGATGTGACCTTGCTGACATGACATGATAGGAGAGATGGCAAACACTGATCTCTTACAACAGTATGGGCCTACAATTTAAAAAAAAACAAAACTGCTAAGCTTAAAATTTAAAAATAACAGTACATATAAAAAAAAATTCCTTAATCTCCCTTCTTTCTTTTCATAGTAAAATGGCCAAGCTTGAGGAATTGGAAGAAATTGATATTAGTGGGAACAAATTGAAAGCCATTCCAACAACCATTATGAACTGTAGACGTATGCATACTGTGATTGCTCACTCCAACTGCATTGAAGTCTTCCCAGAAGTCATGCAACTTGTTGAAATAAAGGTATGGAATGGATGCATTTTAAAAAAAACAACACACACACACACAAGTTTTGAAAGGATTCTGGGTGCTAGAAATAGTGTGAATAAAATGCCTCAAGAATGAGATCCTCATCGTAGTACAGTGTGTTTGTAACCAGGCTATGTTGTGTCCTTAAGTTTGTCACAGCACACATGTACTAGTCGTATATGTGAATCCCAAATCCATCATGCTGCCTAACTCCTACAGAGTTTTACCTTCTGTTGAAATCTGGGCAACTTTACTGTCATGGGGGACACCATGCCAGAGGACATGAGGAATTCACTTTGGAATGGTCTGCTCCATAAGGCAAGGAAGGAAGGACCTGCTAACTAGGCACTTTTAGCAGGTCCTGTCTTCTCTACAAAATAAGTATTAATTGTCTTCCTGTAACCAGGTTGTATATGTCATGAGTCAGTACTTGTAACCATGTCAGCTAACCATGTATGGAAATGAATAATATTTAGAGCCAGCCATATAACTAACTGGTTTAAAAATACCTTTAAAAGCAATAGAGCAGGCAAGACTTAAGGGGTAGTGATAGTATTCCAGAAGAGGAAAGATCTGGCAAATTATTTTGCAATCAACAGTCTCGGTAATATTTTGAAAATTACAGCTCAAGAACACATAGCTTTTTAAAATTTTTGTGTTTTGCTTAAAAATAAGTAATACAAACCTGAGTTTTCCTTAAGAGATTCTATCTTTGGAGGAATGCAACAATTGAACGTGTTCAGGAAACTATTGCTTGCCTCTTGTAAACTAAAATTTTGTCTCTTTTCCAGTCCATAACACAGAACTCTAACAGGTCATGTGCTAATTATCCAAGTAGAAAATATTTAAGGTATACTACTAGGGCTCTCAATCGCAGTTAACTCAAGTGATTAACTCAAAACAAATTAATTCGATTTAAAAAAATCACGATTAATCCCAGTTTTAATTGCACTGTTAGTTAATAATAGAACGCCAGTTGAAATTTATTATAAATATTTTTCTACATTTTCAAATATATTGATTTCAATTACAACACAATACAAAATGTACAGTGCTCACTTTATATCGTTTTGATTGCAAATATTTGTACTGTAAAAATAGAGTATTTTTCAGTTCACCTCATACAAGTACTGTAGAGACAGCTTTGTCGTGAAAGTGCAACATACAAATGTAGAATTTTTTTTGTTACATAATTCACTCAAATAAAACAATGTAAAACTTTAGAGCCTACAAGTCCACTCGGTCCTTCTTCTTGTTCAGCCAATCACTAAGACATACAAGTTTGTAGAAGCAGCAAAGAATCCTGTGGCACCTTATAGACTAACAGACGTTTTGCAGCATGAGCTTTCGTGGGTGAATACCCACTTCTTCGGATGCAAGCAGTGGAAATGTCCAGGGGCAGGTGTGTATATATAAGCAAGCAAGAAGCAAGCTAGAGATAACGAGGTTAGATCAATCAGGGAGGATGAGGCCCTGTTCCAGCAGCTGAGGTGTGAAAACCAAGGGAGGAGAAACTGGTTCTGTAATTGGCAAGCCATTCACAGTCTTTGTTTAGTCCTAAACTGATGGTGTTAAATTTGCAGATGAACTGGAGCTCAGCAGTTTCTCTTTGAAGTCTGGTCCTAAAGTTTTTTTGCTGTAGGATGGCCACCTTAAGATCTGCTATTGTGTGGCCAGGGAGGTTGAAGTGTTCTCCTACAGGTTTTTGTATATTGCCATTCCTAATGTCTGATTTGTGTCCATTTATCCTTTTCCTTAGAGACTGTCCAGTTTGGCCGATGTACATAGCAGAGGGGCATTGCTGGCATATGATGGCATATATTACATTGGTGGACGTGCAGGTGAATGAACCGGTGATGGTGTGGCTGATCTGGTTAGGTCCTGTGATGGTGTTGCTGGTGTAGATATGTGGGCAGAGTTGGCATCGAGGTTTGTTGCATGGGTTGGTTCCTGAGCTAGAGTTACTATGGTGCGGTGTGCAGTTGTTGGTGAGAATATGCTTCAGGTTGGCAGGTTGTCTGTGGGCGAGGACTGGCCTGCCACCCAAGGCCTGTGAAAGTGTGGGATCATTGTCCAGGATGGGTTGTAGATCCCTGATGATGCGCTGGAGGGGTTTGAGCTGGGGACTGTATGTGATGGCCAGTGGAGTCCTGTTGGTTTCTTTCTTGGGTTTGTCTTGCAGTAGGAGGCTTCTGGGTACACATCTGGCTCTGTTGATCTGTTTCCTTATTTCCTCGTGTGGGTACTGTAGTCTTGAGAATACTTGGTGGAGATTTTCTAGGTGTTGGTCTCTGTCTGCGGAGTTAGAGCAGATACGGTTGTACCTCAGTGCTTGGCTGTAGACAATGGATCTTGTGGTGTGCCCGGGATGGAAGCTGGAGGCATGAAGGTAGGCATACCGGTCGGTAGGTTTTCGGTATAGGGTGGTATTAATGTGACCACCACTTATTTGCACCGTGGTGTCTAGGAAGTGGACCTCCTGTGTAGATAGGTCCAGGCTGAGGTTGATGGAGGAGTGGAAGCTGTTGAAATCATGGTGGAATTTTTCCAGAGTCTCCTTCCCATGGGTACAGATGATGAAGATGTCATCAATGTAGCGTAGGTAGAGAAGGGGCGTGAGTGGACAGGAGCTGAGGAAGCGTTGTTCCAGGTCGGCCATAAAAATATTGGCATATTGTGGGGCCATGTGGGTGCCCATAGCGGTGCCACTGATCTGGAGATATATATTGTCATTAAATTTGAAATAGTTGTGTGTGAGGATAGAGGCACAGAGCTCAGCAACCAGTTGTGCTGTGGCATCATCAGGGATACTGTTCCTGACAGCTTGTATTCCATCAGCGTGTGGGATGTTTGTGTAGAGAGCCTCTACATCCATGGTGGCTAGGATGGTGTTTTCTGGAAGGTCACCAATGCATTGTAGTTTCCTCAGGAAATCAGTGGTGTCACGGAGATAGCTGGGAGTGCTGGTAACATAGGGTCTGAGTAGAGAGTCCACATATCCAGACAGTCCTTCAGTGAGAGTTCCAATGCCAGAGATGATGGGGCATCCAGGATTTCCGGGTTTGTGGATCTTGGGTAGTAGATAGAATAGCCCTGGTCGGGGTTCTAAGGGTATGTTGGTTTGTTCCGGTGTTAGTGTAGGGAGTGTCCTGAGTAGATGGTGCAGTTTCTTAGTGTATTCCTCAGTGGGATCTGAGGGAAGTAGCCTGTAAAATTAGGTATTGGAGAGTTGTCTGGCGGCCTCCTTTTGGTAGTCAGACCTGTTCATGACTCTGATACTTGACATACAAGTTTGTTTACGTTTACGGGAGACAATGCTGCCTGCTTCTTATTTGTAATGTCACCTGAAAGTGAGAACAGGCATTCACATGGCACTCTTATAGCCAGCATTGCAAGTTAAATAAGTTTTACATTGTTTTATATTTGAGTGCAGTGTTGTGTATTAAAAAACAAAAATCTACATATAAGTTGCATTTTCACAATAGAGATTGCACTACAGAACTTAGGTGAATTGAAAAATACAATTTCTTTTGTTTGTTACCGTGCAAATATTTGTAATAAAAATAATATAAAATGAGCACCGCACACTTTGTATTCTGTGTTGTAATTGAAATCAATATATTTGGAAATGTAGAAAATATCAAAAAATGTTTAAATAAATGGTATTCTATTAACAGTGCAATTAAAACAGCAATCGTGATTCATTTTTTAATCGTTTGACAGCCCTATATAATACACAAATGCCATCATAACACAGAAGGTTAACTGTATTTATCTTGAGACGTAAAAAAGATTGAGAGCAGGTTACTGTTGTTGGACCAAAATGCTTACTATACTACAACAGGTTTTTTTTGGTTTTTTTGTTTGTTTTTTTGGCTTGTTCTCATAGTTCTGAGAACAATCTGTATTTTTCAGTAAATCTGGTCACTCGAAACGTAGTTACTAAGCTGCTGCTTGAGAATGAGCACATCTAAGGATGAGCTGCTTAGGCTGGTTTTAGCCAGGATATGTAAAACAAAGTTGTGGATTCGGGATACTCCTCCCTCTTTGGAACAATAGCCAGAGGAAATTGAACACCGTTTAAAATTGATCTTTTAATTAAAGGAAGGGTTGGGATGGAGCAGGGCAGACTTTCCATGGGAAACATTTTTGACAAAAACTATACACTTTTGTGCTTTTTAAAAAAAGAATAATGTAAACATGCTGATGGGAAGCAAACAGCTTTTCTTGCGTTTCCGCTCAGCAAAAGCAGAAAGCCCTATGGAATAGTCAGTCTTCAAAATGCAGCTATTCTTTTGTAGCATCCTATGAGAAAACAGGTTAGCAAGAAAAGAGGGAAAGGATTTGTTTTTCATTTTTTCAGGAGTTGCTTAGGCCTCATATTAAAATAGACAAGAAAGCCATTCTTATGAAAATTGTCCTCTCGGTTTCAGAAATGCTTTATTAGAATATACAACAAAAGATAAGTCATGCCTGACTAACCTAATTGCCTACTATGAGGAGATAACTGGGTCTGGGGATGAGGGGAAAGCAGTGGATGTGTTGTTCCTTGACTTTAGCAAAGCTTTTGATACGGTCTCCCACAGTATTCTTGCCAGCAAGTTAAAGAAGTGTGGGCTGGATGAATGGACTATAAGGTGGATAGAAAGCTGGCTAGATCGTCGGGCTCAACGGGTAGTGATCAACAGCTCCATGTCTAGTTGGCAGCCAGTTTCAAGTGGAGTGCTCCAATGGTCAGTCCTGGGGCCGGTTTTGTTCAATATCTTCATTAATGATCTGGAGGATGGTGTGGACTGCACCCTCAGCAAGTTCGCAGATGACACTAAACTGGGAGGAGTGGTAGATATGTTGGAGGGTAGGGATAGGATACAGAGGGACCTAGACACATTAGAGGGTTGGGCCAAAAGAAATCTGATGAGGTTCAACAAGGACAAGTGCAGAGTCCTACACTTAGGACGGAAGAATCCCATGCACTGTTACAGACTAGGGACTGAATGGCTAGGAAGCAGTTCTGCAGAAAAGGACTTACAGGTTACAGTGGACAAGAAGCTGGATATGAGTCAACAGTGTGCCCTTGTTGCCAAGAAGGCTAATGGCATTTTGGGCTGTATAAGTAGGGGCATTGCCAACAGATCGAGGGACGTGATCATTCCCCTCTATTTGACATTGGTGAGGCCTCATCTGGAGTAGTGTCCCCCGTTTTGGGCCCCACACTACAAGAAGGATGTGGAAAAATTGGAAAGAGGGCAACAAAAATGATTAGGGGGCTGGAGCACATGACTTATGAGGAGAGGCTGAGGGAACTGGGATTGTTTAGTCTGCAGAAGAGGAGAATGAGGGGGGATTTGAGAGCTGCTTTCAACTACCTGAAAGGGGGTTCCAAAGAGGATGGATCTAGACTGTTCTCAGTGGTTCCTGATGTCAGAACAAGTAGTAATGGTCTCAAGTTGCAGTGGGGGAGGTTTAGGTTGGATATTAGGAAAAACATTTTCACTAGGAGGGTAGTGAAGCACTGGAATGGGTTACCTAGGGAGCTGATGGAATCTCCTTCCTTAGAGGTTTTTAAGGTCAGGCTTGACAAAGCCCTGGCTGGGATGATTTAGTTGGGGATTGGTCCTGCTTTGAGCAGGGAGTTGGACTAGATGACGTCCTGAGGTCCCTTCAAACCCTGATATCCTATGATTCTATAGGAGGAAATACTGCTCTGGGGCTTTTTCCTTAATATACAGAAAATACCCAGTTGGTACTTAGCCTGTTTTACCCAGGTATAAAGAACTTGGTCTCAGTCCAGTTCCCAATAAATGGGTGTTCACATAACTACCAACCTAGCTAGCACTCTGAACAGAGATGCTCTAGACTTGGCAAGTTTGGAGGCCAAAGTGCCCATAACAAATTTTGTGGACCTTAAAAGAGGAATCTCAATTCTCATGGGGAGGAACTATCTGTTTGGAGCTGGAACTGCTGCTGATTGCTTTATCTGTTCCTTGGCTATATAGGAAATTCAGTCTTCAGGGCTGTCAATAATTCAGTGCCTTTGAAAAGTACCTAACTAAGGGTATGTCTTCACTGCCAGCGTTAAAGCACTTTAATGTGGATATGTAGTCGCGGCACCCCACGAGGGGAGCTCTCCCAGCACTGGTGCACTGTCTACATTGCCACTTTACAGCCCAGAAACTTGCATTGCTCAGGGGGGCGTGTTTTTTCACCCTCCTGAGCAAGGAAGTTTCAGCACTGTAAAGTAGCAGTGTAGACAAGGCCTAAAGTTTCTAACTTGTCTGAGGGCTTGTTTTGTTTCATCTAATTCCTAAATCTTTATATAAAGTCTCATTGTATGAGAGGCACAGTGTGAGCATCCATATACTACGATGAATAGTGTGCATGTGTATACCATGTTATAGCAGTAATTGTTTAAGCTATAAGAATGAAATAATGGTGGTGGCATTAAAATAACTTTTAAATATATCACATAACTATGTATGGCCCGAGGTAAAAGTAATTGTCAGTTTTCATGTTTAATCCTTCATCATCTTGGGATGGTTAGATCTTGAATTTCAAATATCATGAAACACGTGGGTTTTGTGCTTTGTGATGTACAAGGCCTGGTCTACACTGGGGTGGGGGGGAGTTCAAAATTATAGCGTAGCTGATCTCGAAGTACCTTAGTTCGAAGTACTTACCCGTCCTCACGGCGCGGGATCGAAGTCCGCGGCTCCCCCGTCGACTCCGCCACCGCTGTTTGCGGTGGTGGAGTTCCGGAGTCGACGGGAGCGCGTTCGGAGTTCGATATATCGCGTCTAGATGAGACGCGATATATCGAACTCCGAGAAGTCGATCGCTACCCGCCGACCCGGGCGGGTAGTATGGACGTACCCCAAGTTGCAGAGGAAAGGTAATGTAGATAATGGAAACAATTTTCACTTATGCTTCAACTTCTGGACTTATGAATTAAAAATATTCAACGGGGGCATTGAGAGCCCAGCAGAGACAGGCTCCCTGTTCCAGGGCCTGGCCCCGAGTAGCCATTATAGGAAAAGTCTGGCTTTGGCCTTGTAGCCTTGGGCTGGAGGGAGCATTCTCAGTTGCTTTGTGGGGGTGGTGCATGTTCTTTTGGGTCAGCAACAGGAGCTTTGAGCATGGGATGGAGCACGCTTAGTTAGGATGGAATCTCTGGAGATTTTAGAAGCTAAAATCAAAATTCTCTGAGTATGTGTGAACTATTTTTCCAGAGGCTTATAAATTGGCCACAATTGAATGAATTTTCACAAGGATGGCAAAAAACAGGTCCCTGACGCACAATTTGATTTAATGACAGGTTTCAGAGTAGCAGCCGTGTTAGTCTGTATCCGCAAAAAAAACAGGAGTACTTGTGGCACCTTAAAGACTAACAAATTTATTGTAGCATGAGCTTTCGTGAGCTAAAGCTCACTTCTTCGGATGCATAGAATGGAACACACAGACAGGAGATATTTATACATACAGAGAACATGAAAAGGTGGAAGTATGCATACCAACAGGCAGAGTCTAATCAATTGAGATGAGCTATCGTTAGCAGGAGGAAAAAAAACTTTTTGAAGTGATAATTAAGATGGCCCATAGAAGGTGTGAGGAGAACTTAACATAGGGAAATAGATTCAATTGGTGTAATGACCCAACCAATTGAATCTATTTCCCTATGTTAAGTTCTCCTCACACCTTCTATGGGCCATCTTAATTATCACTTCAAAAAGTTTTTTTTCCTCCTGCTAACGATAGCTCATCTCAATTGATTAGACTCTGCCTGTTGGTATGCATACTTCCACCTTTTCATGTTCTCTGTATGTATAAATATCTCCTGTCTGTGTGTTCCATTCTATGCATCCGAAGAAGTGAGCTTTAGCTCACGAAAGCTCATGCTACAATAAATTTGTTAGTCTTTAAGGTGCCACAAGTACTCCTGTTTAATTTGATTTAAAGGGCTGTGTGGACAATTGTAAATTGATTTAAACTTAGTTTATCAATTTTTTTTAAGCAAATCATTTTAGGGAAGTTGTCACACAAGTTTGCATTGATTGAATTAAATCAATTTGAATCACACCTTTAGTTGAATTGGTTGCTGGGTTTAGTGCACAGGAGCTGGACCGTGTTGATGGCCTGTGATATACACATGGTAAGACTAGATGATCTAGTCTTAAACTCTTACTCTGACAGTGCACGTTTTGTGTGCAGATCAGCCCTCAGCAGGGTGTCAATTAGCTGATGGAGAGCATTATCTAGCAGGACACAGGAAAGTATGTACCTTGATTTAGCAGAGACTGAGTACAGTGCACGTCATAAAACCACCCAAACAAAATGAGTTTTCAACTTTTGCTAATTTTTTCTCCTTTAAATTATGGGAATAGTAGTCCTACGGGTAGATGGAGCAAATTTTTTGGCCGGAAGGCCTCATCAGGTTTCCAAAATTGTATGGAAGGCCAGTTAGCAGAGGCTGTGCCTCCCCAAACAGCCAGGCATGGCCCGGCCCCGCCCCCATCCGACTCCTTTTGCTTCTCACCCCCTGATGGGCCCCCTCCTCCCTGGCCCCTGACTGCCCCCTGCCACCACCTCCAACCCCTCCTCTCATTCCTGACTCCCCCCCCGAACCCCTACACCATCCAATCCCCCCTCCTCCCTGTCCCCTGACCGTCCCTGGAACCCCAGCCCCTGACTGCCCCCTGCCACCACCTCCAACCCCTCCTCTCATTCCTGACTGCCCCCCCCAGAACCCCTACACCATCCAATCCCCCCTCCTCCCTGTCCCCTGACTGCCCCCTCCAACCCCTCCTGTCATTCCTGACTCCCCCTCCTCCCCCCGCCCTCGGAACCTGTACACCATCCAACCACCCCTTCTCCCTGTCCCCTGACCACTCCCGGGTCCCCTGCCCCTGATTGTCCACTGCCATCCAACCCCCCTCTCATTCTTGACTGCCCCCGGGACCCCTGCCCCCATTCAACCCCCCTGTTCCCCGCCTTCTGACCACCCTGGTCCCTATCCACACCCCCGCCCCCTGACCACTACCCCGAACTCCCCTGCCCTCTATCCACCCCCACCCCCTTACCGCACTGCCTGGAGCAGCCGTGCCACCGCGCAGCACAGATCTCTGGGTCAGGATGGGCTCTGCAGCTGCGGTGCCCCGGGAATTCGCAGTCCTGCCGCCCAGAGCATTGCGCTGCCGGCGGAGCGAACTGAGGCTGCAGGGGAGGGGGAACAGCAGGCGAGGGGCCGGGGGCGAACTGCCTGGGGCAGAAGCTCAGGGGCCGGGCAGGAGGGTCCCATGGGCCGGATGTGGCTGTAGTTTGCCCACCTCTGAGATAGAGAATGGGTGCTGAATGATGTCTCCAGCAACACGAGACATGTTGATCCCCAACTTTAGGGTCTGTGTTGCCTGTATGTAATTGATGGGAATTTCCATGTGTTGTTTTATGCTTTAGAAAATTTATATCTGAGCAGAATTTATTTTTTTCCTATCTGCCTTGAATTTTGTAAGCTTGGAAAACAATTTTTACAAAAAAAGGAGTAATTTCCTAGCAACATGGCTCTGCTTTCTGGGACAAACCAACTGGGATATATGTTCTCGCATATTTAAGCAAAGTTCAGCTGTACTGACTCACCCTTTTGACTGGGTCCAGGTTTACCCTGCTGGGTTCACAGTATATATTCTAGGTTGAGAGTATCTAACTCTTCTGCTGTAATTACAGGGTGTCTTTCCAGAAATAACTGTTTTGGTTGAATCACTTTATTATATGGTTGCTGTTGGAACACTTGACAATTGTGAAGTTTTCTCCTTGTCTCACTTACTCTGGAATATCTCTATAAAGACCAAGAATCAGTGAAGATCTGTTACAAGTAATACCTTTTTGAAGAAGAGAATCTTAACTTTTGATAGCTGTTCTCTGAGTTATAATAGCTCTCCCACACTAAAAAGTCATCTTTAGCCACAATTAGGGATACTGTAATGTGCACGTGAGCTGCAGACAAGACGTGACTCCTAGTAATAGCGCTGTCAGTAACTGCTGAGTAACTGCAGGAGCAGTCTCAGAACTACCAGGTTCGTGGATGACTTGTGCTCTGAACACTCATCTCTCATACTTTGGAACAAATGTATTTAAGATTCATCCTTCTTTGCCCCCCACTTTGCCTAAACTAATTTTGGAGGGGAGGGAGATTTCTGCCTGATCGAGTGGAAATCTATATATATTTGAGTAATCTTGGTGCTGTACAAGCTGGGTTGATACTTCTTGCATTAAAATGATACATCAGGGAATCCAAATCTGTGATATGATTGGAATTATAAACTTGTTCTTTTCTGTTTGTATATGGAGTAGAGTGAGAGCTAGATTTAACTGAACACCTTGTTATCCTTTGGGATAAGGCTGCAGAGAATTTTTAAAATCATCCTAGCATGGCAAGAAAAGTTATGCCTGTTGGTGCCAAAGGATTAGAGTTGTTGCAACAAGGCATTGCTATGTTTATAGGTGCTAGGAGTGTCAGAGCACTACAACCAGCTAAATCAAAGTTATGTCATAACCTTCAGACAGTCCTGTGACTTCATAGTTTTGGTTTTGTTTTCCATTAAATCTTGAAAGGAGCATGGAATAAAAGGGAAGTGTGTTGACATGGTCTTGAAAAGCCAGAGTGGTAATAAGTAGGGTTTAGGTCTGTCAAGTGATTAAAAAAAATTAATCCCGCTTTTAAACAATAATAGAATACCATTTATTTAAATATTTGTGGATGTTTTCTACATTTTCAAATATATTCATTTCAATTACAACAGAAAAAATAAATGTACAGTGATCACTTTATCTTTATTTTATATTACAAATATTTGCACTGTAAAAAAAAACAAAAGAAATAGTATTTTTCAATTCCCCCATTACAGGTACCTTAGTGCAGTCTCTTTATCATGAAAGTTGAACTTACAAATGTGGAATTATGTACAAAAAACACTACATTCAGAAATAAAACAATGTAAAATTTTAGAGCCTGCAAGTCCACTCAGTCCTACTTCTTGTTCAGCCAGTCGCTCAGACAAACAAGTTTGTTTACATTTCCAGGAGATAACGCTGCTGCTTCTTGTTTACAAAGTCACCTGAAAGTGAGAACAGGCATTCGCATGGCACTGTCAGAGCCGACATCAGAAGATATTTATGTGCCAGAGGTGCTAAAGATTCATATGTCCCTTCATGCTTCAACTACCATTCCAGAGGACATGCATCCATGCTGATGATGGGTTCTGCTTGATAACGATTCAAAACAGTGCAAACCAATGCATGTTCATTTTCATCATCTGAGTCAGATGGCACCAACAGAAGATTGATTTTCTTTTTTAGTGGTTCGGGTTCTGTAGTTTCCACATTAGAGTTTTGCTCTTTTAAGACATCTGAAAGCATGTTCCACACCTTGTCCCTCTCAGATTTTTAGAAGGCACTTCTGATTCATTAACTTTGGGTCGAGTGCTGTATCTATCCTTAAAAATCTCATTGTTACCTTCTTTGCGTTTTGTCAGATCTGCAGTGAAAGTGATCTTAAAACAAACAAACATGTTCTGGGTCATCAACCAAGACTGCCATAATATGAAATATATGGCAGAATGTGGGTAAAACAGAAGACATACAATTCTCTCCCAAGGAGATCAGTCACAAATTTAATTAATGCATTATTTTTTTAATGAGCGTCATCAGCATGGAAGCATGTCCTCTGATGTGGTCACTGAAACAAGAAGGAATACATGAATCTTTAGTGCATCTGGCACATAAATATCTTGCGACACCAGCTACGACAGTGCCATGCGAACGCCTGTTCTTGCTTTCAGGTGACATTGTAATTAAGAAGCGGTCAGCATTATCTCCCATAAATGTAAACAAACTTATTTGTCTTTGATTGGCTGCGCAAGAAGTAGGACTGAGTGGACTTGTAGGCTCTCAAGTTTTACACTGTTTTGGTTTTGAGTACTGTTATGTAACAAAAAAATCTACTTTTGTAAGTTGCACGTTCACAATAGAGATTGCACTACAGAACTTGTACGAGGTGAATTGAAAAATACTGTATCTTTTGTTTATCATTTTTGCAGTGCTAATATTTGTAATAAAAATAATATAAAGTGAGCACTGTACACTTTGTATTCTGTGTTGTAATTGAAGTCAATATATTTGAAAATGTAAAAAAAATCCAAAAATATTTAATAAATTTCAATTGGGATTCTGTTTAACAGTGCGATTAAAAGTGCAATTAATCGTGATTAATTTTTTTAAGTTAATCGTGTGAGTTAACTGCAATTAATTGACCGCCCTGCTAGGGATCAATTCCTGAAAAGTAAACTACAATGAATCAGAAGGACCCCAACTATAGTAGGGAGGGGAAAAACAAAAATCTCAGTACATTAGCTGTTGTGTTGAGATTTCCACCATTTTTGTTCATCCAAAGGATCCAAATTCTGGTTCGATCCGCCTATGCTTAAATAATGTCAGCAGAGTTGGAATTTGGGCATTGGATTTTAAGATCTCCATATCAGGCAGTCTCTGGTTTCAGGTTTTAGAAGTATTACTTTTAATAGGAATTCAATTTAAGCTGTACATAATTTAAACTATATTAACGAAATCCTAGAATTAAAGAAAGGAGAGGGGAGGGGGAACTTTTTAGGCCATCTGATCCCTTTTCAGTACAAGATTGGCATTACAGTATAGTCTCAAACGTCTTGTCTACTGTGCGTGTTTTAGATCAGACATGAGCTATCACTGCTATCCTTGGAGATTATTTGACAGATAAGGTGTACTTTCAGTAAAGTTAGCCTGGTACTCAACCTAAATTTTCCTTTTCATAATTTTTATCCATCTTGCTCTTCTTGCTTTTACTCACTGAAAATGGAAGTTATATGTTGCCTCTTAGTCATCTTTTAGCTAAAAGATGTGCATTTAGTTTTTTATCATTTCTTAAGTCAGCCCCTTCAGACCACTAACCATTCTTGTTGCTTTGTTTTGCCACACACCTCAATGCAGGTTCCTAGAATAGGGTACAAATATTACAGTGCTTTCTCACAAAGACCATGCTGTTCCTCCTGGATCCATATTGATAAGCTTCTGGGTATTCTGCTCAAACTGCATTCAGGGGTTTGCCCAAATATTGTACTGGCCTGTATAATTTGCTGTCTACTTCCTGGATTCCAAACATTTCCCTCCCATTGTGCATTATTTTTCAGAAATGTATTGACTTTTATTTTTCCTGAGCAAATTTGATTTTTTGCCTGCTTGATTTTTGTTCTCTTGGGTTTTTTCCCTCCCTGTGTTTATTGGTGCCCCCGCTTCCCAATATAGAACTAGCTACAAATTTAATATTTGTCTTCAAGATATTTAACAATGTTAATTAAAACTAGGTTTAATATTGATTCCCCTCCTCCCAACACAATACTTTGCCATTTATAACACTTCATTTTAATATCTTCCACCCAATTTTCAATCCTTGTCAGTGCTCATATCCAAGCCAGTTTGAATTGACTCCTCTAAGTAAGATTTTTTTTTTGTGCCCCACTGAAGTTCAGATCTGTTGCATCTATTATTTCCTTTATCTAGGGTTTCCAGGTGTCCAGTTTTCGACCGGAACGCCTGGTGGAAAAGGGACCCTGGTGGCTCCAGTCAGCACTGCTGACTGGGCAGTTAGGTCTGGTTGGCTGCCCACAGCAGGGTGCCTGCCCAGCTCTGTGTGGCTCCCAGGAAACTGCCAGCATCTCCCTCTGGCTCCTCGGCGGAGGCATGGCCAGGCAGCTCTGCAAGCTGCTCCTGCCTGCAGGTACCGCCTTCGCAGCTCCCATTGGCTGCGGTTCCTGGCCAGTGGGAGCTTTGGAGCTGGCGCTTAGGGTGAGGACAGTGCATGGAGCTGCCTGGCCATGCCTCCGCCTAGGAGCCAGAGGGAGATGTTCCTGCTTCCGGGAGCAGCCTGAGGTAAGTGCCACCCAGAGCCTGCACCCTTGCCCTGAGCTCCCTCCCAGAGCCAGCACCCCCTACTGAACTTCCACCCCGTGCCCACCCCTGAGCCCCCTCCTGCACCCCAAATCCCACATGTCTAGCCTCACCTCAGAACCCGCACCCCCAGCCAGAGTTCTCACCCCAGCCTGGTGAAAGTGAGTGAGTGAGGGTGGGGGAGAGCAAGCGATGTGGGGGAGGGGTGGCACTCAGGGAAGAGGCAGGGCAAGGGTATTCGGTTTTCTGCAAATAGAAAATTGTAACCCTACTTTTATCTGCTAATTGGCAAACAATTGTTTTGAAGTCATCCTCTTTTCATGAGTCATTAGTTTTTCTCTGTTTAACATGCATTTAATTTTAAACAAACGCTATCTTTTTAAAAATAGCATAATATATGATGTATACCGGGGTCGGCAACCTTTCAGAAGTGGTGTGCCGTGTCTTCATTTATTCACTCTAATTTAAGGTTTCACGTGCCGGTAATACATTTTAACGTTTTTAGAAGGTCTCTTTCTATAAGTCTCTACTATATAACTAAACTATTGTTGTATGTAAAGTAAATAAGGTTTTAAAATGTTTAAGAAGCTTCATGTAAAATTAAATTAAAACACAGAGCCCCCCCGACTGGTGGCCAGAACCTGGGCAGTGTGAGTGCCACCGAAAATCAGCTCGCGTGCTACCTTCGGCACTCATGCCATAGGTTGCCTACCCCGATGTATACAGTAAGCATGGCTAGGATACTAGCATTTATGTATGAACAGCAGATCAGACCCTTAACACAGGGTGGATTTTAAAAAAAATTAGAAACAAACAAAACCACATTGGATTTTTGTATTTAAATTAAATTAAATCCATCTTTCTGTTTTAAAATAAACCTATTTGGAATTTTGACAACCTACATGAAACCAAAAACTATAATCTTGATTGCTTATATTAAATTTAAAAAAATTATTACAAAGAGTATGTTTGCTGCTGAAGTTTAAAGAAAGTCAAACCACTGAACTAGTAGAAGTCACTGGCTCAGCCCCTAGAACCAGAGTTTGTTGAAGGGCTAAACCAGCTTTTGACAGCAGTTGCCTCTTCTGCAGGTACGGAGAGAGTATCTTTTTCATTTCAGTTTTCAACTAGTTCAGTTCAGTATCTAGTTCATTTAAATTTGAGAAACCAACTGGGAGGCAGGAAAACTTGTTTTCCTCTTCCAATCTGAAAGAAAAGTAGGTGTGAGAGAAAAAGATCTGCTAGCTCTAAAATCTTGAAGGGTATGGTGATCAGAAACTATCACGTCAGTTAATTAATACAGATAATACTTCCTTTGTTATATGTTGCTTAGTTTCAAATGCAAAACAAATTTTAATTTTTTTCATATGTATTCAGCATGCTTAAAGTAGTTTTATTTGACTAATACTAATTTTTAAATGCGGTTTTTGTGCATTTTAATTTAATTCCAGTTTCCATTCAAGTAGAGCTCAACACAAGTCTCGAGTAAATAAAACAGTAATTTAGTAAAGAGGAAATGCATCATTCATCATTTTCTAACAAACACACAAAAATTAAGAAACTTGTATGTTAGGCTATGTAATTGCTTAAATGTGTATGGATATAGTGTATCCTATTCAGCAAAAAGTACCATTTTTAGTGGAAAGGGTATACTTAATTTAAAATCAACAAATTTTAATGGTTACAAACCAGTGAGAATCAACTTCTCTTTATGAAAATAAAGTACAAATGCAAAACAAACTTAAAATGTATTTAAATTATGGTTTCCTGGTTGCTAATTTAAATCAATCCACCTTTGTTGATAGACATTAAGACTAGTAAGAAATGGGAGAGGCGCAAACATATTTTCAGGTGTCCTGTGATATCTTCGAAGATTACAGAAGAATTTTCCTACTGCGTTTAGTAAGAAAGAGCTTTATGTAAATAGATGATGCAGATTTTGGATTTAGTCATTGTCATGTATAAGGCATGTTTACTTTTAATTTAGCCAGAAAGTTACAAGTCCTTCTCCAAGTTCTCTCCCTCTCTTTTCCCACTTCTTTCTGCAGTGTGTGGACCTGAGCTGCAATGAACTGAGTGAAATCACATTACCTGAAAACCTGCCTCCAAAACTACAGGAACTGGACCTGACCGGAAACCCCAGACTAGTCCTGGATCACAAAACCCTAGAGTTGCTGAAGTAAGTAAAATGTCTTTTTAATAATGCAGGAGGCAGAATGACTCCAAAGGCACGTGGGACAAGAACCCAGTATACAAGTGAGACATATGTGTCTTTTCAAGGAGTACAGCTTTTTATTGCCAGAGGGGGGGAAAGACAACATGTGTAGTTAATTCAGAAAATTAAGGCTTCTCTAAACAGAATTATTTTCCCCGCACACAAATACAGTTGCTATCAATACCATTCCTAATCAAAACCAGCTCTAACTACTATTGGGCTGATTTGACCTAATTTTTCACTCTGTACATTGGGTCCCAACAAAATACATTAGTTTATTCCATTACTAAGATGCATATACCTTGAAACTATTGGTTTTCTCCCTTGTCCTCCCACTGTCTCTCTTGTCACAATCCTGTGCTTCTTTCCACTTGACTCCGCTTTGTATGACTTTCCTGTGGTACTTACCCTCTCCAGACTTGTGGCTTTTAAAGACCCACTTCTGCCATACTGCCTGCAGTGAAGCTTAGTTATCTTGTTTGGGTTCTTTCTGTCCTTTTATCGTGAGCTCTTTGGAACAGGGATCATCCCTTACTGAATGTCTGGAAAGCACCTAGCACATTATAGGTGCCACCATAAATAATTGGGTTGGCGCATGGATAAGCAATTTATTTTGAGCCTATATTGATTCCTTCCATAGTGTTCTGGGTTTCCCCCTCGGGATGGAGGTGTAGCTGTTATAGTGGTTCTGCCTTTAAGCCTCTTGTATTCTTTAACATCCAGTAGGCCAGAGCTAGCTACACCAACTCTGAGTCTCTTTGCCTGCCTGATCCTTCCAGCCTGTTAGCTACTTACAGACCAAATTGGTTCTGGGAACAGTTTAGATTTTTTTTTAAAGATTAAGCAAATGTTTATGTAACTCTACTTTAAACAGTTTTCAGACAAACAGTGCACTATTAAATTTCACCTGTCACAAGTGATGCTTGTTCACATTAAATTTGTTAACTTTTAACAATTAAATCTTGGTACCTTATTGCATTAAACTAAACAGAGAATAATTATTTAAGACCAGTAACCTAGGTTAAATGGGAATTTAAGGCAAGTGTTTGATAGTTGAAAATAAATGTCAATATTATACAGCGAACAAGGCAAGTGAACAGGAAGACTTATCCTTCTCTATTTTAGGAGTTACCTTAACACAACAGCAGTACAGAAATATGTGTCTGTTCTGCAGATGACTTCTGAGGATGGTAATTTAATTATGCGTAATTCTATTACAATGGCAAATCTCTCTAATCCACGTGTGGATGACGAGTGCAGTATGTGCAATAGAGAACTACCATGTAGATTGCATGTTGATTTTTAGTCCTAAAAGTGCTACACCTAATCATGTAGAAATGTAATTTTAGCACTTTTACTGAAAGCACTCTGCCAACAATGTGAGGTAGCTGTTACCCTCATTTTACAGATGAATAATCTGAGACATAGAGTTTATGGTTTACCCAAGGTCAGCAGTCTAGCAAAACCAAGAATCGATCCCAAGTATCCTCGTTCAGTCCTCTGCTGTAATCACCAGATAGTCTCACTCTTAAATGCAAGGTACATTGTTCACCGGGGAAGATAAATTTTCACCAGTGACCCTTCATTTTAAATTTATTTATCTTCACTAAAACTTCAGTATATTAAAATTGAAGGAATTCTTAATCTAAATTGCTTTTCACTGTTTAAGTAGTTTGTTCAGTTTCTGCTTCTCAGTTTGGACAATGAAAACAGACTAGACAATTTTACTACAGTCCTTATCAATTTCTTGTCACTTTCAGGTTACCACAGTGCTGCAGTTTTTAAGTTGGGAAAAATGCAAAAGAAATGTCTTAATTTACAAATTCTTTGCACTGATGTATTAGTTTTTTAAACTTCATGGAAACTTGTCTTCTGGTTTTAAGATTATTAAAGGAGCCAAATGTGGGTTGCATTTGACTTGATGCTGTACTTCTGACAATGCATCACAAGACCCAGATCTCTCCATGAGAGTTTTTAATATATCCTGTGTTGATCTCACACACACACACACACACACACACACACACACACACACACACACACACACACACACACACACACACACACACACACACCTCATAGCAAATAAGTAAATAACTTAGTGCAAGTTGATAAATTAATAGTAAAAGCATCCTGATTGGTTAATATCTTAGATTACTTAATTAAATCACACAGTGTTTTAATAGCATGTGTTGCAAAGAGCCACAAGAAGCACATTAAAGAGACACTTGCGTCTTGTAAGCGTCAGTCTGAGTAGCACTGGTCTAATAGATGGTTTGCTGGCAGGAAGGACCATTCTTTGCCTTCTGTCCAGTTACTGAAGATGCAAAGGAGTCACTGCTGGCTGTCAGAGATGCAGTGGAGATGTGTGAAATTCCTCATTTTATTGATTTGGTTCGTGACAAAAGATCACATTGCTTGAAGAAAGTCTCTTGTAGATCTAGGTGCTGATGGCACTGACTGGAGTAGAATTCTGTTCTGAGCAGATCACAACCAATAAAAGTGTCACTAAACACACTAGGGAGTAACTCTCTGGAGGGGGAATGGTAAAAGGGTGGGGAGGAGGATCCAAAAAAGGCCAGTTTCGGATCCTAGGTGGGAAGTAATGCCATCTTGGAGTGTACAAGAGCCTCCAAAGGGACAGAATTAGAAAAACAAAACTGCTACAGGCCTAGATCTGGTATAATCTTTTCCAAGTGTGAGATGTGGTCAAAGGTAAAAGAGATAATAAATAGGGCATGAAAATGCAGACTTTCCCCTGTCTTATGTAACCCTCCAAATTAAGTTTTGCATAAAACTAATAGTTTCTGAATTCAAGTCTAGTCATGACTGTCCTACTTAGCTTTATTTTCTGGGTGTATTTATGCACTAGAAGATAATCCTAATTGCTTTTCAATAGAGGCTTACTATATTGCAAAAATAGTGTTTTTTATAATGTACAGGAAATATGCAAATAGTTCTAAAGAAGTGATCCTCTTTTCCTATGAAACTTTGAGACTGGGAGTTGGAATTTCTCCGGTACTGAATGCTACTGCTAAATGCCATGAGAGTCCTTGTTCTGTCAGTGCCAAAGGGGTGAGAGGGTGGGAAATTCAGTTCTCAGAAATCCATTTGGATCCAAGTTCCTGCTTCCTAAAAAAACAAGTGCAGTGTACACAAGCCACTTCAGTATCTGCTGTAAATTGCATTTGCATATAGTTTATACAGAACTGCAAGTAGCATTGCTTTAAAACAGGTCTGTTTTTTGTTTCTTGATTAGTGACCATTCTTATCAGGTATATTAGAAGTATGTTAAGTTTTCCTTCTGTTTGACACTTAGAAGAGTATAGAACCCAGAAACTAATATGTAAACATCAGTAGTTTGAGCGTCATTTGGGGAGTTTTCATTTGTTTTTAATGTGCTCTGGGAAGTGCATGTCCTCTATATTTATTTGTGTAGGAAAAGACTCTGATCCAGATACAGCAGCCCTAATTTAAGTTGTTTGAGGAAGAGTTCCAAGGCCATGCAGATTGTGCACACACAATTTCGTAGTGTTTCACAGTTTTAACAGGCAGTGAGGGTTTGAATAGGGAGAAATTCACGTTTAAATAGAATGAATAGTCAAACCTTTTGTCCTTTTTATAATGCATTTGTATCACTGAAAGGCTCTGGTGCCTTTGAAGATGTAGCATTATGTGGAGAACTTGCTTAACTGCCAATGGAGCAGAACAACAGGGGGTCTGATTTTTTCCTCCACATACAGTAGTAGTATTAAAAGATGGGTATGAACAGATGGGGTTGGCCCCTTTTAAAAGCTGAATTGTGCTGCATACCATTTCAGATGTTTGAAATTAGGACCAGAGTTTACACTGATAATTAATCAGAGGGAGGAGGGATCTAATACCCTAAGTAAAAGCTACCACTCTAGAGTGAGGGGGAAGAGAATGGCAATTCTTATAGCTAGAGCACACACCTGAAGGCACCCAGGGGGAGAGCATCCTCATATTAGCTTTTAGGCATTTTCATAAGAGGTTTTAGAACATTGCTCTATCATCAGCTTTTGGCTCAGGTGGGGGCGGGGGGAAGCTGGACATGGTGGTGATATGGGAGCATTCATTTTAATACAGTAAAAATCGAATGCAGAAAGATCTCATTCTGGAAATGGATAAAAAATCCATAAGTTAGATAGGATTTTCCCCCATGGCTCCTCTCCATATCTTCTCAGGCCAGTGGCACATTCTGCTTGTGTTTTCTGCAGAGCGAAGGTTAAGTTTCAAACAGCTGAGAAAAGAAAAGACAAAGTTAACGCAAACAGGAATGAAATAGATCTGCATTGGACTGCTTATTGCTTGTTCTTTTCCTGTGTGTATTCTGACAGATAACATTCTGCGCACTCTAGTAAGCGTTTCCCCTTACGGGGACGCCTCGTTTTCTTAAACGTAGTCTTCTTAGAGTATGTGCAACGTGCCGCAAGTGGCAGGTGACTATGATAATTGGGACAATAAAAGCTTCCTTACAATTTTAAGATAGCAATGACTTTAAGCTTTAATTTATTGGACTTTTTTCTTTTCCCTTCTCATTGCAGCAACATTCGTTGTTTCAAGATTGACCAACCGTCAGCTGGTGATGCTTCAGGAGCCCCAGCAGTGTGGAGTCATGGTTATACTGAAGCTTCGGGAGTTAAGAACAAGTCAGTACTGGTTTGGTATCAGCACAGAGGTGTTCTGCTGCTAGAACACATGTGTGTTTTGTTTTTGTTTTTTTGGGGTTTTTATTTTTATTTTTTTAAGGCCCTACAAAGAAACACTTTTTTTAGGAGAAAGTTAGTTGGGGACATTTGTCTCACAAAAGCAGAGGCCATGGCATGACTTATATCTGTAAACTAGGCCCCTGCCTGGCTCTCATATTTCTTCTTTGTTAAAGGAGTTGCTAAGATACAAGTGTTACTGGCGCATTTTGTCTATATAAGACTCCAGTATTTGCAAAAGACCCGGGTGCTTAAATGCATCACCGCTCTTTGAAAAGCCACTTTATCTTTCGCTGAAGCATGTTCCCAAGCATATCAGGGATGCTGCTGGAAGAGGAGTGGCTTAAACTGTGCATATTCCTACACCACTGGCTGGTCCTTTTTTAATGACTAAAGCAGCCCTTGACAAATAACATCTTAGGAACCTGACATGTTAACTGCTTGTATGCTGCTGGTTATATGATACATCTCACTTTAATGGTCCATGAATAACTTCTACAAATCTTTTTGCACTTCCAGTTGAGGTTTTCAAACACTTGAGTCAAGTGCCAGCAAGCTTGTACCTGGCATTCTATTAAATGTATAAACAAACTAAAATGATTATCACATAGAGTAACAATGACAACTCTAAGGGGCTACAGGGATGAAGGCAATTTAAATTATGGTATCCTATTTCCATCCCCCTCCACCCATTTACACAATGCAGCATATGAAATAAGTATTGAAAAGAATAAAGACTGGTTAGGTGTACCAAGTTAGTTTGAGTTGACCAGCTTACCAAGGCTTTGCTGTAGCGGTGGTGCTGTGAGCAGGAGTTGCTCAAACAGTGAATTGCTGACCTCTATGTGTGTGCTTGTTTTTAACACTACACCATTTAGAAGCTAGAGTCAGAGAGCACAAAACAATCCATGGGATTGTTTATACCAGGTCCTGAGGGGTCGGAAGGCTTCCTCCTTACCCCTGATAGCTTAGTGGAAATGGAGGTGTAAACCTGCTTTTCTTTGTGAATTTGTAGATTGAATATTACTGTCTGACAGCTATTGAGTTGGTCTTACTTACTCCAGCTGTCAGTCGGCATGCATCCACGTCATAAAACCCATGTCACTGCTTATCCCATGTTGGCAGCCTCGACAGAGAGGCCAAGATCTTATATGGTCTGAACTACCCTCTCACTCCTAAAGGCACTTATTTCCATACCTTGATGAAGCATGTTCAAGGGGGCAGTATGGAGAATCTTGCTTTTAAGCTTCCTATGCTCACTTTTCATGGGTAAACTTAAGAGTAAACAGTGCAATAGCTTTCTCGGTTTTTACTACAAATTTTTTTTTAAGTCACAAAAATAAAGGCTGCACTTCACATGCCAGAAAAGTTGAAAAATCATTAGGGGTCTCTGTTTCAACCTCTTTGTTGCTCTCTTTACATAGAATTTAACAGTGCCATAAATGCTGCTTATGTTGTTCACTACCAGGATCTGAAGTGAAACTTGATAACTCATGGAAGTTTGTGATGCTTATTATAATCTGATCTTCCTTCAAGCTGCACATCCTAGTCAGAACAGTGAGGAAAAAAATTGAGGAGTGTTAAAATGTTGTTCTGGTACAAATGCTTACTTATTAAAAACCCATTTCTGGTTTTCTCTTTTTCCTTAGACTCTGTGTGGCGGCTCTTTCAGCCAATAATTTCTGCGACAACAGGGAGGCTCTGTATGGAGTCTTTGATGGTGATCGCAACGTGGAAGTGCCCTACCTTCTGCAGTGTACAATGAGTGATATCTTGGCAGAAGAGCTACAAAAAACAAAGAGTGAAGAGGAATACATGATCAACACTTTCATCGTTATGCAGAGGTTAACCCCAGATCTTAAATTTTTGTCATATTCCTCCATACGCTGATCAGTCAGCGTACTTGCTTCTATCCCAGAGCTGTTTTTTCCACTGTTTTCTAAATGATTTTGTTTGCTAGCTTGTTACTTCACATTCTTGATTGTTTTTTTTAATTGTGACCTGTTGTTGCACACATGTCCTAAATTGTTCATGACCAAGGAATGAATAACTTCTCTCTTCTAAGATGTGCTTAATTTCCTTAAAAGTCTCATTGTTCAGAATTGCTAATATTTAAAATAGTGATGTGACTTTTCTTTCCGGAGACTGATCATCTTTAAACATCCCCCCTCCTACAACTTGCAAAGCCCGGCATGTTTCAGCCTGTCCCTCTGCACCAGTTCAGATGATCATAAACATCAAAACTGTTGTTGAGGATATCCATTCTAACGGTTTAACTGCATATTTCCAACCGTAAAATTGAATTCTTTGAGCCAGGCATAAAGAGATGGTGTTAGAAGTATGACGTAGTAGGTATTTTTGGTTATTTGAAAACCAGTGTATGCTGCTGTTGACAGTATAAGAGACTGTGCCTTGGGGAATAGAGTTGAATGAAGAGGATCAGACAAAAGGGAAGGAAGAGGTAGGGAAAGCAAAGGAGAAGACATGCAAATAGGCTTGACTACACGGCCTCACAGTGTGGACTACGGAGGTGTGAATGGCTGTGTATGGTAAAGGACTGTGTAAACGTGAACTAGGCCCCTTCTAGTTTGTGCTAGCCAGGTCTACACGGGGCAGTTACAGTGCAACTCTTCCGTGCACGCTGTGACCCCCATAGTCCACACTGCAGGGCTATGGATTCCATTGTGTGAGGGCTTCTTAATATTTGTCAGACAGTCTCTTCCTGACATAAGAATTGGATCTTTTCAGGAAGCAAGAGCAATAAGATCAAACTGAATCAACTGTACACAGGGGAAAAAGGGGGGCTTGGTCCGTTGCTTCTGTAATACTGCGCCTCCCCATTTTTATCATTGCTGGGGATATTGCCTCACTCCGACCGGTGTTGGAAGTGAATCCTGCAGTATGATTAGAATCCTAGGTATGAGGCAGGGAAAGTACCTAATAGATGTCCTTGCCCATCCCTGTACTATAATTTCAAGGAAACTTAGTTTTTCTGCAAAAAGATAGTTCTTTACACGTGTCTCAAAGAATAGGCTAATCAACGTTTCGTAGAACCCAGAAATGGTAATGGTTCTAGTTGCATGTATCCATTTATGGAGGATTAGGACAATATTTCTATTTCTCAAACATTCCTGAGGTGGTAAAATGCTAACCTACATCAGATCTTGGAAAACTGAATTTGAGTATTATCACCTCAGGGTTCTATATCAAAGTTCTGATCTTCGTTAAAACAAAAGAGCCAAGAAAGCTTGGAACGTTCTGTAATGTAGTTGTTCAGTTATTGCAAAGAAAGTTAAATAGGTTTAGAAGCCCATGCAGAGGGAGAGATGGAAAAATTGTTAAACACAACCAGAAATTAAATTGCGAAATGTCATAAAAAGTAGTTTAGTTTTAATATGAGCAAGACAATACTTTGTATGTTCGTTTGCAACAGGTTTTGTCAGTGAACTTTAGCCAAGGCCTTCTAAAACATGACAAGTTAAAAATATTCTTCAAATGTGCCTGATAAGTTATTACTTCTGATGTGCTAATAGGTTTTTGAATTAGTGATCTTGAGTCCAAGTACAACTGGAAAGTGTTTTGGGTTTTTTAACGATAACTGTTTCTATCACTTTAATGGTGATAGATGCTTTACAGTGGAGCTTTAGGAGTCTGAAAGTGCAGAAAAACAACGGTTAAATACTTAAAACTGAGTGGCAATAAGCAGTAAAACATTGATTCCAGCTCTTTAAAAAATACATTGCAGCTTTGGAAACTAAAGCTTCATTTTCATAAATTATTATATTTTTAGATTCTACCTCTAGTTTTTCAATAGCTTCTTAATACTTAATACTTGCAACTTTTCCAGTTAATCAGCAAGTATTGCTTTGTTTACATTCCAGGAAACTTGGAACTGCTGGACAAAAACTTGGAGGCTCTGCTGTCCTTTGCCATATAAAACATGATCCCACGGACCCAGGTGGATGCTTCACATTAACCTCAGCAAATGTGGGGAAGTGCCAAGCTGTTCTCTGTAGGAATGGAAAACCTTTGCCTTTGTCCAGGTCTTATGTGATGAGTTGTGAAGAAGAGCTAAAGAGGATTAAACAGCACAAGGCCATTATCACAGAGGTAAGAGAACTGTAGTGCTGGTGGAGGGAATGTTACAATCTGCAACTTCCTCTAGAGACAATTCTGAGCAACACACCAAACGCATTTCCTTATCATATAAATAATAACCTGTATCTTAAAGACGGGTGCAGCT
The DNA here is from genome assembly GCF_020497125.1 of Mauremys mutica. Classification (NCBI taxonomy): domain Eukaryota; kingdom Metazoa; phylum Chordata; order Testudines; family Geoemydidae; genus Mauremys; species Mauremys mutica. The sequence goes on along the minus strand of NC_059073.1, from coordinate 124,415,894 downwards.
GTGCTGGAATTTCATCTTCCCCTTCCAGTATGTTTGATCACATGGTCTAGTTGCTGTTGTTCTGCAGAGATACTCAGTTACCAGGGTCTGAGCATGGTGGTCTTAAACAGGGGAAGATGAGGAAAACAACCTTCTACCTGGAAGAGGAATTGCTGGAGTAGGAATGAAGACCCCCATCCCCTTTGTGTAGGGTGGGAAAGCGCTGAGAGAGAACTTGGAGTGTGATGTCTTTTCTTCCATAAGAGACTTTCTCTGCTCCTTCCTGCTGTCTGACCAGCCAGGATGCTGACAGACAGCTGGCTCATTTTTCTGTCTCACGACAGAATGTATTGTGCCAGCTATGGGCTTGTGCTGTGGCAGGCAGCTCTGTAGGAGAGAGACTGCAGCTTCTGCACAGGGAATCCTGTCTGTGCTCACCCACAGATTGGAGGTTGAGTGAGCGGCTGAAAGAGTAGAGAACCAGTTTCCTCCCTTGGAAGATACAGACCCAGAGGGCAGATAGCTGACACAGAACATACATGTAGGGAACTGATCGAAAGCAGAAAGAGAGAGAGAAGCCCGTCCTTTTCTTTTTAGTCTGCTACATCCCTACTTAAGAATGTGATGCTCAGCCTACTGCTGTACGTGCATAGATCTGTTAAACCTGCCAAGCAAAGGTGATGGGGGATTAGAATCTAAAATGTGACATGCCTGAAGCGAGACGCTCCATCACATACTGTAGATAACCAGGGAGCTGTCAGAAAGTCCCTTTGTGAAGGAGAAGTGAATTCCTGCTTTAAATCTTAAAATGATTCACCAATTTCACACACTTGGATGGCTTATCAATTCTGTCAGGTTTATTTAGAATATGGAACCCTACAGGCCAAAGAGGTTTTTATGTTCTGAGGCACTTTAAAGGCCTACCTTTTCCTCATCTTCATTAACTTTCCTTTGGTTATTTGTTCTGTAGTGGCCATTGCTGGCATCAGTTGGACCAAATGATTATAAATCATTGCCTTCGTGGTTCTCTAAATTAGCAGGGTTGCAGTTATCCCTGGCAAGACTGGCAGGAAACCAAACACAACAACACTTGAGATGCTTGCTCTCCTTACCGTGCCAGCTCAGATTCTAACCAAGCCAGAATCTTGGGATTTGAATGTACATGGGATTTATTTCTTAAATACACATTTTTAATGGTGTTTTCCCACTCCGATATTACTCCTCCTCCCCTTGGGAAATGTTGTATCTAAGAGGAAGTGTAGTAAGTAATTGGAGCATGTAAAACATTTCACTACAGCTCAGCTGATTGAAAAACAGACTTGTACTCTGCTGTATTTGACTTGAATTTATAATTTAAAGAATATTTTTAAATTGTACCTTTCAAAGGGCTGAGCTGAGATAAATAATGTATAGCTGCAGGAGAGAAGCCATAACTGTGATCCTATAGTCATTGTTCAATATGGACTTGTGGGGGCAGAGAGGGTCATACACAAGATAAAATACCTTAAGTGGAGGGACAGATCTGACTGGCTTATAAGACAGTAGCTGCATGAGCCATTAGCCAGAGCAGTGACCCCCACACCTTTATGCACAGTGTGTACCATTTGCAGGGGTTTTGGGGATGGTGGGGTGGTAAAAGGGCTGTTTTTTCCCTGGGCCCCCAGGTTGAGAGGACCCCCAAAGAAGAAGGTTCTGCAACCCCATTTGTGCCACTCAGGGTTGGTCCCACAGCCGCTCTCACCATGGAGGGACCATGGGGCCAAACCTGAGTGGTGTTGCTACCCCACAAGCCGCGTCGCAATGCGTGGAGTGGGGAGCCAGGCCCAGCCTTGTAGGGGCAGCAGCCAGGCTTCTACTGCGGATTGTGATTGTGCATACCAGGGAAATGTTTCTGCAGGGGGCCTCAAGCCAAAGCATTACGTTTTTTATGCGCCCAATCACATGCTCCATTATGTTGTCAAGTAGCCTCTTGGGTATTAGAGACAGACCTGTGTATATGTGACACCATAACTGTAACTTGTATTAAGTCCACTGAGACAGGATGGTGTAGTGAGCAAAGCATGAGACTGGGAGCCATGAAGTCGCGAGTCCTAATCCAGTGCTTGCACTGACTCAGAGTAGCCGTTTGCAAGACACTTCATAGAGTCTAAGGCCAGAAGGGATCACTGTGATCTAATTTCTTCTCCTGTATAATTCAGGCCATAGAACTTCCCCAAAATAATTCCTAGAGCATATTTAGAAAAACATCCAATCTTGATTAAAACTTGTCAGTGATGGAGAATCCACCACGACCGTTGTTCCAGTGGTTAATTACTTTCACGGTCAAAATTTTGCACCTTATTTCCGGTCTGAAACTCTCTAGCTCAACTTCCAGCCATTGGATTGTGTTTTCCCTTTCTCTGCTAGGTTGAAGAGTCCATTGTTAAATATTTGTTCCCCTTGTTGATACTTACAAATGATAATGAAGTCACCCCTCAACTTTCTCTTTGTTAAGCTAAATAGATAGACTCAAAGACCTCGATTACTATAAGGCATGTGTTCTAGTCCTTCAATCAGTCTCATGGCTCTTCTTTGAACCCTCTCCAGTTTATCAGTATCCTTGAATTGTGGGCACCCAAACTGGACACTATATTCCAGCAATGGTCGCACAAGTGCCAAATATTAGAGGAAAAATTACCCCTCTGCTTCCACTCGAGATTCCCTTGGTTCTTGATCCCGGGATTGCATTAGCTCTTTTGGCCACAGCTTCACGTAGGGAGCTCATGGTCAACTGATTATCTACCACATATTTTTCAGAGTCACTGCTTTCCAGGATAGAGTCCCCCATCATATAAGTATGGCCTACACTCTTTGTTCCTAGATGTATACATTTACATTTAGCTGTATTAAAATGTATATTGTTTGCTTATGCCCAGTTCATCAGCTGATCCAGATTTCTCTGAATCAGTGACTTGTCTTCATTACTTACCTGTCTCTCTCTCTCTCTTCCCCCCCCTCCCATTTTTGTGTCATCTGCAAACTATCCATTTTTCTTTTAGGTAATTGATAAAAATGTTAAATAGCATAGTGCCAAGAACCAATCCCTACGCGATCCCACTGGAAACACATTCACGTGATGATGATTCCCCATTTTCAGTTACATTTTTAGACCAATCATCTAGCCAGTTTTTAATCCATTTAATGTGGTGCAATGCCATGTCAAAGACTTTACAGAGTCTGGGATATTATGAGAACACTATTACCATATCTCCCAAACTTATCATTTCATCAAAAAAAGATAGTAGGTTAATTTGATAGGATCTATTTTCCATTATCCCATCTTGATTTGCATTATTTACATTACCCTCCTTTAATTCTTTATTAATAAAGTCCCATATCAGCCACTCCATTATCTTGCCCAGGATTCATGTCAGGCTGACAGGTCTGTAATTATCAGGGTCATCCTGTTTACCCTTTTAAAAATTGGCACATTATTAGCTTTCTTCCAGTCATCTGGAACTTTCCCAGTGCTCCAAGGTTTATGGAAAATCAACATTAACAGTCCCATGAGCTTCTCAGCCAGCTCTCAAAATTCTTGGATGCAAGTTATCTGGACTTGCTGATTTTAAAATGTCTAGCTTCATTAGCTTCTGTTCAACATCCTCCAGAGATACTAGTAAAATGAATAGTGTTATCATATGATGAGACTACATCTGTTTTTCCCCAAAAAACTTCATCACTCTGGCTCCTTATCTATAAAATGGATGGGATGTGTAGCTGCCACACAGGATGTTGTGAAGATAGACATTTCTAAAATGCTTGTAAGATGTAAATACTAGGCATTTTTGTCTTTGTATAGTCTCAACTTCGTGTCCTCTTTTTTTTTTTTAAATTTCAGGATGGTAAAGTAAATGGCGTGACAGATTCCACAAGAATCTTGGGATACACCTTCCTTCACCCAAACGTAGTGCCCCGCCCTCATGTCCAGTCCATTACCTTGACTCCGCAGGATGAGTTCTTCATTCTGGGTAGCAAGGGATTGTGGGACAGCCTCTCCATCGAGGAGGTGGTGGAAGCGGTCAGAAATGTCCCTGAACCACTGGCGGCTGCAAAGAAGCTTTGCACTTTGGCCCAGAGCTACGGCTACAACGACAGCATCAGTGCGGTGGTGGTTCAGCTCAATGTGACGGAGGACAGCTTTTGCTGCTGTGAACTTAATGGAGTCCCGCCTCCCAGCCCAGGCATCTTTCCCCAGTCAGTCAATGTAGTCATTAAAGACAGACCTACGGATGCTTTGGGAATGCCATCTTCCAGCAGCGGCATGGCCTCTGAGATTAGCAGCGAGATCTCCACCTCTGAAATGAGCAGCGAGGTGGGGTCCACAGCCTCTGATGAGCCCCCTCAGGTAGCCATGAATGAGAACAGCCCAGCATACCCCAATGAACAGCGCTGCATGCTTCACCCAGTCTGCCTGTCCAATTCTTTCCAAAGGCAGTTGTCCAGCGCCACCTTCTCGAGCGCCTTCTCTGACAATGGCCTTGACAGTGATGACGAGGAGCCAATTGAGGGTGTCTTTACCAATGGCAGCCAGGTGGAAGTGGAGGTGGACATCCACTGCAGCCGAGCAAAGGAGAAGCAGTTGCTCCAAGTGCCTGTGGAAGCCAGCGACGAAGGCATTGTCATTAGCGCGAATGAGGATGAAACGGGCCTTTCCAGGAAAGCAGATTACTCCAGCACTGGTACAATTGGGCGCCGACGGGGCAATGGTTCTGTGGCTCCTCAGGAAAGGAGCCATAACTTGATTGAAGTAGCAACTGATGCACCTCTCAGAAAAACTGGGGGCTACTTTGCAGCCCCAGCTCAGCCAGATCCAGATGACCAATTCATCATCCCACCAGAGCTTGAAGAAGAGGTCAAGGAGATTATGAAACAACACCAGGAACAACAACAACAACAGCAGCAGCGGCAGTATCAGATGGATCAGCTGCCAGACTATTACGATACACCACTATGACCCTGTCTGCATACTGTTCAAAAATAAACTAACGAACAAGAAGACATGAGTGCAGGACCCAAATAGGGCTCACATTACTGCAGGGGTTTTACTACATTTTGTTTTCCTTACCCTGCCACTACAGATAACTGCAGCTTCTCTTTCTGTTTGTTAGTTTTAATATCAACTGACATTGTTCTAGAGATTTACCAATAAGATTTAAACTAGTTAACTTTCCCCTTAACATATCAAGTGTAAAAAATAAAAGGTTTAATATATTGCAGAGAGACATGATGATGTAATTTTTTTTTAAATGGCTCATTTTTTTGTTTGTTTGGAAAGCAGGGCAGTATGCCAGTGCTAAATGATTAAGTAATATTGTAATACTGTATTTCTTTGAGAAAGAAAAAGGCTTTTTTGGTCTTGAAAATGACAGACATTTGTAGAATATGGAGACTAACTCCTAGGAGTTGCTTTACTCTTTCAGATGACTTAAGTCACTGAGATTCACTAATTTTCTCTGAGAGAACAGTTGATTGGGAAATTACTGTAAATAGATCTGTGTTGTATAGTGATGCTTAAAATGTTTTGTAGTTTTGGCATAAGGACACAACCTGAACTGACTTTTGTTTTCTTGTCTCTTTGGGCCATGGTTGTCATACTGAGTGGCTGTATAAATTACCTACAAATTTTGGTGGTTCTTAAACCATAGAAAACAGCCTCTTTTTTTCTGGTCTCTGTTTTTCTTCCTTTTACTTTTACAGGCACATTTTATTTGTGTTCCTTATTGCTGCCACAACCAGCATGATTGTATAGAGCTCCTTTACTGTAGATCATTTACATACCAAGAGTTATATTAAAGCAGAATGCACAAATGAACATGTCATAACTTTTGTTATAATAAATACAAAATTTACAAATAATGAGTCTGCTTTTATGTCTGAGCAGCTGGATGTATGTATTTCCTGAACAAAAGTTCTTGGAGTTCTTTGGGTTCATCTGGATAGTGCACACTGTTTTTTAAATAGCTCTGTTTAAATTGTTCTGTGAAACTGGAGAATTTTACAAAGCTAAACCTTGCAAATATAGAAATCTGCTATAAAAATAAATTATCAGGTACTTCTGCAATGAAATCACATTTCTTATAAAGGGGCTCAAATTCACTAGCAGAGAAATATTGCATTTAATTTCTATTGGCTTTTTTTCTTTCAGTAGCAATCATCAGCTCTTTCTCCAAAACACTATTGATGATATTGGAAGACTCAGGACCACCTATGATCTAACCTCAGACCCCACCACCCTCCTTCAGAAGGATGGAGGAGTTGAGAAAAATGGCAGGTTAGAAATGGTAGAGTGGTCGTTTGGGGCAGAGAAGAGAAAGGGGCGAGAAGTCTGAACAATTTGAGTTTAATGGGAGTTCTGCCTTTCATAACAAGAAAAAAAAATTTCCTGCTTTAGTTGAGAAGTGGTGACACTCTCTTCTCAATCTCACTTTCATTTGAATGCTGCACATCGGCCTTATTTTGGCTTTGATGGATGGATCAGTATTTTAATAGCAGATGACGTACCTCCCTGAGGCTGTGTTGAGTCAACATCTTGTAACAGGAGCATAAAACGGGATAGGCTTCCCAGTCTGCTCCAGGACCTGATGGCAAAAAGGAGAGATTTCCTTTAATACAGCTTTTGACTAGCTTTCCCTCTAAGAATGCTACAGGCAATTAAGAGGTGGGGAATTTGGGGGGAAAATACAAAAGTACTGATTTTCAGTTTGACAGATACTAATTCACACCGCTTGCCTAGTGTGGTTCTAATGCAGAAGGTGTTTGTAGTCCCATTGGTATCATTAATGAGATCAGTAGGGACATGTACAGCTGTGGGAGTATGTTAATTTACTGCAGAATCAGCTCCACAATGGGAGCACATTTGACTTGTTCTGGAGGAGCCATAAGATACAGTATTAAAATAGAGACTAGATTAACAACTTTTAGGCAGGTAAAACTCTGGATAGTCTTTGATAAAAGGTTCTGAAATCCGAAAATGGACTGGAAGTGATTCATTTTGTTCCGAATCATCAGTCTTAATGTCCTTGGCACAAACTGAGATTTTTCAGTTGTTGCCTGAGTCTAAAGATGCTAATGAACAAAGGTTATACAAGGGCCTGGGCAAGTGGGTACAAGTTAGGGCTTCCTGAGTAATTGTAAAACTTCTTTGCACCCTAGGAATGAGAATTTTCTCCAGTGCAGAGTCTATTGTTAACAGCACAATAATGCACTTGCTGCTCTGTCAGTGAGCAGGGCTAGCTTGAATTGTTCTTCTATTTCTGTTCAGTCTAAAATGCTTCTGTGAAATAACATTACATAGATAACATAATGGTGAGTGAGATTTCCTCTTTTATTAATGTCAATTGATAGGCGCTGGGTGCAGATACGAGGGACAAAATGGGGGATTCTTTCTTATGAGTCTGTCTGACCCTAACCTCAATAATCCACATACCCCTCTGTGTCCCATCTTCTTTGGGTTTCACACAGAATGTTCTCCTTCCTCACCTTCAGAGAGGATGAAAATAAAGGAGAAGTTCAGTCTAAATGTTAGCTATTTCTTGCAGGGAATGCCTTTTAGCATTTTCTTTTTATGCCTATATATGGTAGCATAAAGACAGGCAAAACTGACAGACCACCAAATCTTGCTCTCCTCTACCTACCACCTACTTTAAGGTGAGTGATGATCAGTTCACTGGAAGGGCTTCTGTAGTCTTATAATGCCAGGATTTGGCTGAGAAACTGTATATTTTGGATTTCTTGTTCTTGTGAGACAGTGATTTGTTTGTGCACTTCCAGCTGCTGTCCTGGCAAGCCTGAGATGCCAAGGATTGAATGGAACCATAGAGACTGAAGTCTTCTCTCATCCTTCCAGTGCGCCCTCCAGAGCATGCTGAAAAACATCAGCAAGGTGGTGGATGATGTTAAACCCATCATCTTTCAAAAACACTTTTAAATAAACAAGAGGATGGGCATTCTTCTGGTGGAGGCTCTGGACTAGGACTTGGGAGACCTGGTTTCAGCTCCTAGCTCTGCCACAGACTTCCTGGGTGTCTTTGGGGAAGTCACTTAACTTCTGGGCCTAAATTCTCCAAGCTGGCTAGGCATCGTGATGCCATAGTGATGATCCCCCCCCAGAAAAGCCATAAATATAGGTAGTGTGCTTTGAACAATAGCCAATTAATAAAAATCAGCAAGAAAGAAGGGAAATTTTCAGTGAATAATGAGCCCAGCTCTAATGGGATCAGAAGTTGAGAAATTGAGAAAAAGAGGTGCTTGAGATGCAGACAGTGTTAAACTTAATGTGGCCTTTGAAACATGCAGAACGAGAAACCTGAGACAGGCAAAGATGCATGACTGGAAAGGGGAAAGGCTGATGGTGGAAAGGTGGATGGTGTCCCCATTGTTTTACAGAAAATACCTTTAATATAAAACAAACTAGTGTGTGTATGAAAAAATAACTTCATTTGTTTACAGTATATATGCAAACCTTTTTTTGGCATTAAAGAGAAATATTTCATCTTGCCTGCTGTCAAATAGCTCTTAAATAATGCATTTTATTGTGGATGATGGATCATAGGAATTCTGCTAGTGTGTTTCAAGGGTGACTCTTTAAATCACATCATCTTTTTCATTTGTAAGTAATGAAATGATTTTTCTTATCTCTTTAGATGATTTATTGCTTTCAGCATGAGCCCAACTGTATCTGTATTGATGCAGTCTCTTGCTCCTCGAACTAATTACCTTGTTGAAGTGGCACAGAAATAGCAATGCTGAAAGGACAACAGTTTTAGTGATCTTAATCTGATCTCTGACTCGTTTGTTTACAGATTATACACATCTGGTTGCAAGCACAATAACTGCATCTCTACACAAACTGAATAGATGTCTAACTACTCAACTTGTATATGAGGGTATAGTAATTGTTTATGCAGTTCTGTGCACATACAATTGAAGGTCACTTTGTGAAAATTTTCCCAGTAGTGACTACTTGTCGTTAGAATATAATCTAAATGAATAACATATCCAGTAGAGAGACAGAGATAGCCAAGCAAGGCACGTCTACAGAAACACTACGTGCAAGTTAGCTGTAAATTCTACACCACTCCAGAGTGCTGCACACTAGCTGTCCATGTGGACCTTGCTGCTGTGCAATGAATGTTCCCTAGTGTGCAGTGACCTACTTTTGTTCCAAAGCATAGTAGGTCACTGTGTATTAAGGAACTTCTAGTGCACAGCATGCTAGTGATTTAGACCCCAGATTTTTACACACTAATTTTTCATCTAGATAAGCCCTTTGATTCAGCCACATCCAGAAAGATTTGAAGTCTATTTTAGCTTGGGATTCATTTAATCTCCGATAATTTTTCTTACTAAAAGTAATTTAGTGTTTATTTTTTTACCAGTCATGGAAAATAAGATTCTTGTGTGTGGCTGACTTCTCGGATCTTTTAATGCATTCAAAGAGTGCTGCTTTTGCCATACACACGTACATCCTAAATAGAAGTTTTTAAAGGCACGGTGAGGAACACCACCAGATCACTCCATCCCCCTGCCACTGTAGGCTGTAATGTCTTAAATAAAAGACCAAGTTGGATCTGTTTTTGTAGCATTTGGTAATAAGACAGTTGATGAGTGGGTTTTTTTAACTTAGGCCAGAGTTTCCTCTCCCAGAAGATGACTTACTAGCTCTCCCTCTCCCATATATAATTTCCATGATGGTACTGCAAATAGGTACAGGTTTACAAAAGAAATCTGTAAGTAAGAGGGCTGTTGTATTGGTGTACTTCAGCAGTACTTTTGGATGGGCTGATGCAAGTGAGAGCTTAGTGGTATAAAACTGGACATCTCAACTAATGGGTTGCAACCAGAAAGTAGATAGAAGGGGGTTTCCCCTCGCCACCTGAGGGTCAGGAGAAAGTACCAAAACCCTGGAATAATGAGGATTTAGGGGATACCAGGGTAAGGAAGGGAAAGCCTCCCCCTCCAACATATGCTGCCCCTGCTCTGCCATGTCTCCAGTCCTGAGACAGCTCTTCTGCTCTTCCTTTCCTGCCCGTGCCCGAGAGGAGATATATTGGCCCCACTACCTCTGGAAGGGACTCCTGCCATCCAAATCTACAGATCCTTGTGGCCACTGAATTATGGGATATATTGGGTTGTGGAAGGAATTTCTGACTAACTTTTTGAATTTCGCACCGAAAAAAATAAATTCAAATACAGTTAGATTTTTAACAAGTCTTCACAGACCCCTCTGCCAACATTCCTCTTCCCTCAGTCACTGTGTTGTTTCAGTTGTGGACCTTTGCTTTAGTGGGTTGATACTGCAGGGCTGGCTGTAGAGAAATTTACATGATCTGCTTGTGGATCTAGATCATAGAGACGCTTGAATTTTAATTCCAACCCTGCAGTGGATTTCCTGTATGGCCGTGCTCAATTCACCTAAGCTTTTATTTTAAATAATTTTATTTAAGTAAATGTTTAGGAAGTCTACCTCTTCTGTGATGTTGACCCTTTGTGTGTCATCTTATATTCTGATATGGAGACAAAGATGCTTTCTTTTGTACTTAGCGGAGAGGTGTAGTGAGCACTAGCTAGTGAAGTGTTTGAAAATGTATGCAGTACTTCACAAATGCTTTGTATCATTATTGTCCCTGATGTGCACAGATACACAGTAATGGGCCAGGTTAAGGTAACCAAAATTCAGTCCAAAGAAATTCTTCTGTATCCCCCAAAGTCAGAATGGAATCCCGTTTTCCAAAGTGACAGGCCGTTGGATGGACCTACTCTGCCACTCGTTCTTTCCTTCTCCTATCCTCTGTGCTGTTCCCCTTGAGAACTGAAATGGCTTGTTTTGGAGCAGGATTACTGCACTATACTTTGACTAATTATTTCTGTCTATTGATTGCTCAACTTGTAGTGAGGCTCTTGGGATGTGCTATGTGGGTGGGTGTGTGCATGCGTGCTTGATTACTTGAGTTTTGGAGAAGGTCATGTTGTGACACAAATCCACTTACAATGCTAATAGTATAATGCTATATTTAATAAATGTTAGAAAAAAGTGTACTGCTATTACGTAGAAAAAATGCTTCACACATCTCAATTTAGGTTTTCCTCTACATTTTGATTTTTTCTTATATCAGAGGGGTAGCCATGTTAGTCTGTATCCACAAAAACAACAAGGAGTCCGGTGGCACCTTAAAGACAAACAGCTTTATTTGGGCATAAGTTTTCATGCATCTGAAGAAGTGGGGTTTTTTTTGCAAGCTTATGCCCAAATAAATGTCAGTCTTTAAGGTGCCACCAGACTCCTTGTTTTTCTAAATTTTCTCAACTTACGGCAGTAGTGCTTAGGAGTCTCAGTGAAGAATTGGGGCCCATTTAGGTGCTGTACAAACAATTCAGAAGTTCCTTGCTGCAAGTCTTCTGCTCAGATGACTAATCCATGCCTTCTTTCTCCTAGTTTATTTATACTTTCATTTGTTTGAGTTCAGCCATCGGACCTCCTTCTGTGAGGTGAAAAGTTAAAATTCCCATGCGGTTAGTTCACATACCTCTTCTACCAACTCTGCTTTTAGTCTGTAAAGCAAGTTCAGCAAGTGACAGCCTTTTATCTTGGTCATGACTGAGTGAAGAGCTAAATGGAAGAGACACCATATTTCATCTTTCTCCAGTGGGTATGTATTACCTTCATGTGTAAAAGAAACAGACACTCCTATTCAACAAGAAGTAGTTGGAAACTTAACAGTAGAGTATGCCGTTTTGAAAGACTTGCATATATGGTAATAGCTGAAATGCAGCTGAAGCCTGTTATCTGACAAGGAAGCATTGGTGCATTTCTCAGCAAGTAAATCTCTTCTGAGTGAATGCACTTGTGATGTTTTCTGCTGTAGGAGAAATTTAAAGCATCAGCCACCATTAACTAGATTAACTGATGATTGAGTGGTTGTACTAAGAGCTATGTCTAGCGTGTGCTATAACATTGAGCTGTTACTGGCTGTTCCACCCCCCCACCCCACCCTCATTAGTGTGTTGCTTTCAGACTACTTGTGTCTGCAGATCCTACTATTCTCGACTTAGGCTGCAAGTTCTCTTCTGGATTTCTCTCTCTGTGTTGCTTATTGAAAATCTAGTAAAAACTGAACATTTAAAAAACAGTTCTACTCAGAAAAGAGGCTCTGTTTTAAAAAAAAAGTGTTATTAAAATGAACAACATGCTGGGTCATCATCCGAGACTACTATAACATGAAATATATGGCAGAATGCAGATAAAACACAGAGCAGCTGACATACAATTCTCCCCCAAGTTCAGTCACAAATTTAATTAACGCATTCTTTTTTTAACGAGTGTCATCAGCATGAAAGCATGTCCTCTGGAATGGTGGCTGAAGCATGAAGGGGCATAAGAATGTTTAGCATATCTGGGACGTAAATATCGTGCGACACCAGCTACAACAATGCCATGAGAACACTTGTTCTCACTTTCAGGTGACATAAACAAGAAGCAGGCAGCATTATCTCTTGTAAATGTAAACAAAATTGTTTCTCTTGGTGACTGGCTGACCAAAAAGTAGGACTGAATGGACTTGTAGGCTCGGAAGTTTTACATTGTTTTGTTTTTGAGTGCAGTTATCTAACACCAAAAAACTCTACATTTTAAAGTTACACTTTCACAACAGAGATTGCACTACAGTACTTGTGTAAAGTGAGTTGAAAAATATTTCTTTTGTTTATGATTTTGCAGTGCAAATATTTGTAATCAAAATAATATACACTTTGATTTCAATTACAACACAGTATACAATATATATGAAAAGGTAGAAAACATCAAAATATTTAATAAATTTCAATTGGTGTTCTATTGTTTAACAGTGCGATTAAAACTGCGATTAATTGGGATTAATTTTTTTAATTGCAATTATTTTTTTGAGTTAATCACGTGAGTTAACTGTGATTAATCGACAGCCCTAACTGCCAGTAATTATGGTTCTGCAAGCCTTGTTTTCAGAAGGGTTGCACCAGTGTAACTGGAACTTAAGAAACAATTGTGGTGGTAAGATGAAATAGCCAATCTCTCCCTCCCCTACTTGCGTTGGCTCCTGCAAGGCTAACAGGACTGTAAGGAGATAAATATTGTTATGAGCTGGGTGAAACCTTGTTACAGGTTGAGTTGAAACCCAACTGAGGTTGACAGGTGTGAATTCATCCTAAGTTAACATAACTATAACCATAAGCCCCTACCAAGACAACAAGTGTATGTCAGGGTAGTCAATAGGCAGAACCCAGGCCACATCCGGACCTCCAGATGCTTTTGAACTGACCCCCAAAATCTTGTTACTTCCCATTATTATTGTTTTATTACAATGTTCTTTGGAGTCTGGATCTTGACTATATCTTGAGCAAGAAATTTGGATCTTGACAACAAATAATTGGTGTATGTGAACCCACCCAGGAGGAGGGTGTGTGTGTGTGTGGAGAGCTCAAACTGAGAACAGACAAGAAGAGAGAGAGGGAGAGGCAGGAACCTAAGCACAATGTGATCTTGGAAAAAGCTTGATAGAGCTTTTGAGTCTGGTGTTGGCTAAAGCAGCTTGGGTGCTGTAAGAAACAGCTCCTTTTGTTCTTGGTTCATTCTATGTTCAGAGACGCAGTAATTGGTGGATTCCTTGTAAATAAACAAAAAAAAAAAACCAAAAAGGGGACTGGACTACATGACCTCTCGAGGTCCCTTCCAGTTCTATGATTCTATTGCACTGTAGAAGTATGAGACACTGACTCGTGAATAAAATGCTTTTTCATTAGAACCACAACCAAGGAAGAGGACACCAGCTCTGGCAAACAAACTTACATTAAGTGCACTTGCTGTAAGCATTTATACATTGTACAATATATGGAATATATGGACTGTGTTCGTTTTTATTAAAAATTGGGTGGTGACGGAGCAGACCTGGAAACTGGGATGTCTTTTCCTCTAGGAAAATAAATACACCTCTACCCCAATATAATGTGACCCGATATAACACGAATTCAGATATAACGCGGTAAAGCAGTGCTCCAGGGGGCAGGGCTGCACACTCCAGCGGATCAAAGCAAGTTTGATATAACGCGATTTCACCTATAACACGGCAAGTTTTTTGGCTCCTGAGGAGAGCGTTATATCGGGGTAGAGATGTATATTAAAAAAACAACCCTGACACTTGCATTCCAAATGAAAGTAAAAGCTCTTTATATGACTCTTTTTATGAACCTTAGGGACAAATTAGCTGTAGCAGGGATGATTCTGCAGGCTCCATAAAGGGGAGAGACTTCATCGTAGGCAGGGAGATTGTCCCTGCATGAAGTTTGACAGAATTTTAAGAAGGAGCTTCTGTGTCCCCTACACCCCAGCACATCATTGTACCTCGGGCAATGAAGTCTTTCTACAGCAATCTCATAAATCATTTCCAGGCCCACCTCAGTCTCTTTAACTATTGGGAACCTTCTTCAGGATGAGGGAGACTTGATTGTAAAACAAATGTATTCCGGGCTCATTATCCTGTTCAGAAGCTGAGCCCCCTAGGAAGCTCCTTGTGCAAAACTAGTTTACATGGCTATGGCGCACATGCACTGAAAACGGAGAGAAATGCCTCTGTGGAAATAGTTGCCATATCTTGGCTTTTCAGTGATTTATGTGAAATTAGTTTGTTTTACAGACTAACTGTTCTATTGCACCTGGGAAATTCCCTAAGCACATGTGAATGTTTTGAGTTACTGGTCTCCGTCCAGTTCCTGGTGGACTCTGTTCTGAAACTCCCTCCTCCATCTGGTGATACTGTCAGAAGTCACCAAGTGGAGCACCCATAGGGGGACACATCGCAAAGAACCACAGTTACTGCACAAAGTGAGTAACCTTTTCTGTATGATCACTAAGTTAGCATATTTTTAAAAAAATAAAGGAAATGGTCATAGCTGTCTCAAGACATTCTAACTTGAACCTAATCCCCATTAGCTTGTTCAAGGACATGACATAACTACCGGCCATCTCAGAGTCAAGGTGTGTTTCCACATTCTCTGAAGGAAGGAAAGCAATTCTCTGCATCAATTGAATGTGTCTGTTTTTTCCCTCCATGGTGGCCAAGAAGCATCGCTAACATCCAGTTTTATTTTCAAAAGATATTTTTCTGTGCATTAATGTGAGGTTTCATGGGCCAGATCCTTAGCTAGTGTCAAGTGGCTTCTGTGGTGCTGCTGATATGGTACTATATTTGTTAAAACTTATCATTTGAATCTAAACATAGTGTGTGTGTGTGTGTGTGTGTGTATATATATATATATATATATATAATACATATGAGAATATAAATGTCTATATCAGCAGTTCTCGACCCACGGCTCATGGGCCACATATGGCCCAATTAGCACACAGCTGTGGGCCAGCTCAGCTGTGTGCTAAAGGTGGGCGGGCTCCCGGGCTGCTGCTGCGCAGCAGGAGGGGCAGGCTCTGGGCTCCCGACTGTCATGCTGTGGGGCGGGCAGGGTCTGGGGGCGGGGTCCTGGCTGCCCCCCGGCTCCCCACACGGTTCCAGGCCGCCAGTTGCCGCCTAACCCTGCGTGGCAGGGTCAGGTCTCGGCAGGGTCTGGATCCTGGCAGCCTCCCTGGCCCCGCACAGTGGGGGTTGGGAGCCCCCGTGCAGCAGGATCCGGGATCGGGGTCTCTTCCCCCTGCCCAGCTCTCCATGCCTGGGCCCCACTCTGTGGAGGGGGTTCTGGGTGGAGAGTGCTGAGCATAGAGGTTTGTGGGGGGCACTGTGGTTCTCAACCATATGCAGCCCAGAATGATAAATAGGTTGAGAACCACTGGTTATATATAATACATATGGGAATTCATGTTTAATTAAGGATACTTCATATATCGAATTCGCTTAAGAGTTGAGGTTCCAACTTGCATTAAGAGCAGATGGGCAAGTTTGAACTCTTATTGTTTTTGCTCATATTCATCCAACCTCAACTTGAAAGCCTGTATGGAATACAGGAAGCACAAGTTTTCGGGTATCTACTGTTGTCTAAACAATTTTACTCATCACTAAAAGGAAGGTATTGTATATGAATAACATAATGTATCTGAATCTTAATTGAGTTACACAAAGCACATTTAAAACATCTGTGTCCCTTACCTATGTATCTCTCATGAGCCTCTCAGAATCTTTTTGAAAAAACTAATCTACAGACGTTGTGTACACATTTTCCTCATTTAAGCTGCTCAAGATGCCATGAGAGCTTCTGAAAGTCCAGTAGCAGCTGCATTTCTCAGTATAAATGGGATCAGTATAAATCAATCTAGACCATTTGTATTATTGAAGGGCATCCTCTGACTTGCTTGTCTTGAATTGTCACATGCCAAAACCAATCACATCAAATGTGTTGACAACCTACAGACCTTGCAAGGATCCTGTTTTATTTATGATGGGTGATGGGGAGCATCTGCGACAGTTTTCGTGCTGTGCTGGCATAAAGCTTCTTAATACATTGAATGCCACCCTTTCTTAGAGTGATGCTGTGGAAGAGATGAGTAACAATGAATGTTTGTCATGTCTGTCATGAGTAACATGGTTTCTATTTCTGTTTTAATAACTTATCTGAGATTTTAAAGAAAAAGTTCATGAAAGTTCAGTAAATACAATCAAGCAATACCAAAAAGACCAAATCATCAATATGTGTTTATGTATATATGTAAAATTAAATTATACAAAGAATAGAGAAGAAAAGCAAGACGAACAGAGAGACTAACTTAAATACAAGGGAAAGATTACAAGTGTGAGCACAATACATTATTCATTAACATTTGTCCACATGTACAATCGAACTGTTCTTTGATGCATTAATCTATACAAACATTTTCACTGAAAGATGCATCAAGGATTCAGATGTAATCAAGAGTCTTATGCTAGACTTTGAGTGTGATTTCCAGTGTTGTAGAATTATTTGCTTGCATTCAGTACTACTTCTACATTAAACACAGACTATTCCAAAACACATTGAAACGAATGTATAGTACTCCAATCCTGACAACTATTAAAATGCATACCTTGGTGAAAGAGAATAGGATAACTTTATTTATGGATCTTATTACTCAGGCAATTTTCAGGTAGATTGTTACAAGGGTACGTCCGCCTACTTGCAGCTTGGGGGAAGAGAGAGCCCTGCAAGTCCCTGGTAGGAGGGAAGTACCCTGCTTCCTGAAGGTCTCTTGAACTAACCTCCACAGTCAGGATAATTCATATCTATTTTTCTAGAGTGAGGAAAAAGCACAATTTCTCTTACTGTAGACCACGGGAACAAACCAAATCCAATTGCCATCTCTATTCTGGATGTTCCATATGTCTCCAGGCTATGGGCCTTATTACACAAAAGAAGGTATATTTTCAGGTAAGCCGATGAATGTTCTTATTCATTGTTCTAAGGTGCACAGATTCATTGCCATGAGATTTTCACAAATGGGAAGCTTGGTCGTTCTTTATATATCCTCCCTTGGGCACTAATATCTCAGCTGGTACATATTTAAAGTATGGAAAAGAGTTCTGCCAGGATGCACTGGCTATAGATTGGCTAACCAATGTTTAGAATTTTGGTGAATTTATGTATTGATGGCCCTGTGGCCACCTAGCAGGTCTCAATACAGAAGACATGACTCCTGTGCCTGAGATTTAATGCGCCTAAGGACTGGACTTTGATGCTTAACAGAAGGAAGACTATTTATTGAATTTACTTAGGAAATTTAATGTTATGATTATTGTGAGGACTAATGTCTAAATTACAAGTACAACACTGGGTGTCATCTGAAAGCTCCCAATTTAAACATTCATCTGATTGAAGACAGTAGCTATTGGGAGATCTGCTTTAATGGATAGGAAGTAGATGCATCTTGTGCAGGAGTTTGATCTAGGTAGATGCTGAAGGAGCAGAATGAGATTCTAAGGTTATGTTTTCTGAGCTTTATTGGGCTAGAATAAGCATTGATGTCCTAAGGAAGCGTTTAATCCTGGGATTTGTACCAAACTTACTTTCCTTGAACACTAAAACATTATAAAGATTTACCTTTCTGCTTGGACACTTATACACTCACATTAGCCCTCCTGGAGGAATTCAAGACTGTTTTACTTCTTTTACATGGTAGCTAAACTACAGGCTTTGCACCAGCCAGCAGAATTTGTTTTTGTTGAGTTACTTTGAGTCCATAAGAGCGATGAGTCCTTCCATTTGTAACCTGTCTGAACCCAGATGAAGAACTGTTTTTTTCAGTGGCAGACGGCCTCTGTGACATAGAGGCATCAGAAGATCTAATGCTAGTTAATTGCCTGAAATCCATACCCTCTTCACCCACAAAGGCAAAAACAGTATCACTGCCATGCTCTCCTTCCTATCTTTTGTATGGTCCTGGGCAACAATGGAAAGACACATATAGCATACACACTGCCCAGTTTTGTGAGAGGTCATTCACCACCTCACAATCTAGGTCCTGATATACGGAGAGGCCAAATATGGCTTTCTGTTGTTTCTAGATGCAGATGTCAATCACTAGCTCACCAAGATGACTGAGTGAGGCTAGTCTACATTTGGTTGAGAGAGTGGAGAATATATGATGGGGGCCTTGATCCCATCACATCCATTGGCAGAGATGAGATGCAAGGGAATAGTAAGAATTACTGAACAGGTCTCATAGGAGCTCTGTTTCTTTGAAGCTCATCTGCCATGAGATCAGCATTCTCAATAGATTCCAATAAGAACTGGATTTTTTCTGAGACACCTCTCATTTTCCTTTGTGGCCATAATCTTCTGTTAATATTCTTCTGAGATGAGAGCTGGTACCTGATAGTATTCATCCTCAGCCCTCTTTTCTTTGGCTTACTCTGTGAAGCATACATGGGTACCAGCCATTGCACAAATACCTCAGAAGGGAGAGCGGAGCTGAGGAGACAATCACCCCCCCCCCCAAATCAAATGCAGCCTTGGGACACAGCAGGGGATTAGACAGAACTATTGAGCCAAACTGTTAGTCTAAACTTCTGAAAAAGTTTGGAGTTTCTCTCTGAGAAAAGCTCTGCAGCAGGGAGGCCTGCCTGAGCAGCCGGGCACTGGGGAGTGACTGACAGGTCTTGTTCTGGCCCCAAGCTGCCAGCAGGCTGCTGTACCCATTGTAATGTATCTGTGGACCTCAGCACAATGAATGTATTGAATGAAAAAATCTTTTGCTAAACAGGACAAGTAGGACAGTGAAATCAATATGAAAAAAGAAAAATATACTTGTCAAACATAGCTGAAGTTGGAACTAGCTGGGCAAGGAGACTGGGGCTGAGAACTAGTTTGGCTGAGGGCAGGAGGTGAGAGGAGCTAGATCTGGTAAGGAGTTGACATGCATGGGAGACTGGGACTGGCTGTGCAAAGAGAGGGACAAGTAGCCAGGCAAGGAGAGATACCGAGATTGCATGATTCAGAGTGGTAGCCGTGTTAGTCTGTTTCAGCAAAAACTAGGAGTCTTGTGGCACCTTAAAGACTAACAAATTTATTAGAGCATAAGCTTTTGTGGGCTACAGCCCGCTTCTTCAGATGTCTGGAGTGAAAATAACAATAGGCAGTGATAAATATACAGGGAGGGAGATTGGGACTGAGCCAGTGGGGATAGGAAACATGGAAGTGGGTGAGATGACTGGAAGATAGGGCTCAGGAGAGATGGATCCAGTGAGGAGCCCAAAGAAAGATTAGAAGTGGCTGGGCAGGGAGACTGGAATGAGGGACTGGCATTGGCTAGGTGAGGAGAATGGGTCTGGGACAGTGAGCCTGGGGTGGGGAAGAGAAAGCACTTGAATACACAAGAGGGGACAAGGAAGAAAGTTCATGCTGCGGGGAGGGAAGGGAATAGACCCACTAAGAGCACACACTCCTCCAGAGCCTGGAATGAAACCCTCATTCCTGAGTCTCACCATTCCTCTGCTCTCAGCAAACAGCTGTGAAAACCACAAGCAAAGTGTCCCATTCCCTGTTAGTGTAGGCTGTCATCCTCTGCATGGACCAACAACTGCCATAATTTACTCCATTAATGCAAGTGATAGAGGTCTGTGTGGCAGACCTAGGGGTTCCAACACTGCTGGTGACCCATGTAAGTGTCAATATGATGCCACATGATGGAATTTGCTGTTCTGTTTTTTTTTTTAAAAACCTAGGAGATCTGTTAAAATAACAATGTTGCAAAGTCAAGCTGTCAGAAGTTAGGAATTACCAGATTTAAGGTTGCTTGTGCAATCTTAACTCGACCCTCTTGTGATTATGCATTATGATAGTCCTAATTCATTATTATATTTTCCCCCACAGGATCCGTTCATTCAGTGCACAGGTGGACCTGCTCTGGGGATGAATCAGGGTTGTGTAATGGAGACTGTTATGTGTAGGAATCATTTCCTTTATTTCAGAAATTGGAAGATGTGTAGCATAAAGGGTTGCGGGAAGAGAAGGGATGGTCTCATGGTTAAGCCAGTTGAATGCTCCCCTGGAAAATTGGGTTCTATGCCTCTGCCACAGAGTTCCTATGTGATGCTGGGTAAGTTGCTTAAACTAAACTTTTCACAAGTGGTCTCTATTTATGTGTTCCTCATTTTCTGGGTGCCAGGCTTGAGACCCTGGGATCTGATTTGCAGAAGTGCTAAATGCTCACAGCTTCAACTGAAGTCGATGTAAACTGTGCTTGGAACATATAAAGTCCTATATAAAGTACTCTGGAAAAAACAGGTCCTAGGCATCTCTAAATTAGTGGATACTTTTTTACCTTAAGCTCTTTGTACCTCAGTTTGCTATCTGTAAAATGGGGATAATACCACATGTCAGGGGCATTGTGAAAATAAATTAATATTTGTGAAGCACTTGAATACTGCAGTGATAAGCACCATACAAAAGCTGATGAAGAAATTATTTAATGCCTGCTCTGAGACAGAATTATGAGTGTGCAGTAAATAAACCATGAAGCCATAGATTTGCATGAAGAGAAAACAAGCTATTGAATAGGTGCTTCTTCAGTGACCACTGTCCATTCTACGTACTGAATAAGGCAGAGATTCTGTGGACAAAAAGTATGTGATTAAAGACTGTCATAGTACATATGCAGAGCAAGATCAAATTAAGGTTGTATAGGTGACCTCAATTGTGGCATTTCCTAACTTGCCAGTGTTTGATAAGTGCAACCTTTGTTTTCTTAACATATTTTTGGTGTGTAATTTTAAAAGGTATAGAATATGATCATGTAACTACAGTCTGTACCACAGTTTATATGCACAATGGGGCAGCAGACTTCAGAGACCTTGTGCAGCCTTAAATTGGGAATATCCTGATTCAAGTGCAAAATTGAGTTGCTATGGGTATTATTCCTAGTAATAGATTTGCCAGTGGTAGACTGTTATGCCCACACAGAACACCAGTGGAAGGTATTCTGGTCTGGAGCAATAAGCACAGGGTTGGAAGTTAAGAGGTTCTGAGTTCTAATCCTCCTGCCACTGGCAGATTTATTGAGGGGCTCGGTTAAGTCACTTCACCTATGTTTCTCAGTCTGTAAAATGGGGATTACATTTATCCACCTCTTAGGGGTGTTCTGAGGTTTAACTTAACATCTGTTCAGTACTTTGAACACATACAGTTTTATATAAACGCTAAATATTATTGCAAAGTCCATTCAAACACATCTGCACAGTCCAAACTTAATATTAACATCTTGTTTGTATGGACTATACATCAAATATCACTATATTTATTGTAATTTATGGGGGTGCATATCAAAAAACTATTCCAGTATGAAAAGAGGGCTTCATCTGAATAATGACTCTCATGCAGGCAAAACTGAAAGCAAAGAGCATAGCCAGGATCATAATAGCCTTCTCCACATGTTGACATAAATCATGATGTGATTCAACAAAGCTTTTGCTTTCTCTTTCATCTGTGCTGTACAGTGATCTCTTTGCTTTGCTTCAAACAGAGTATTTTTGAAGACGTTTTCTTAAACGATGATTTTCTTGACCCAGGGAGTGTCTGATTATTGCTGTGCATCAGAGCTTTTCATGCAAAGATGTTGGAGGGGCATGTGTGTTTGTCATTCTGTTACAGCTTTTCTCTGGGGGCGGGGGGAACTGTTTTTAATACCCAAGAGAAGTCAGTATGTTCAAGTGTAAGTATTTATTTGTCTAGCATTCATCTCCTCATTCCTGTGTTTTGAAGTTTGCAAACTGCTCCTTCATTCAGGGGAATACTGACTCAGATCTATCGGGCCCAGTTCTGATGTTTCACGGTTGGTAAATTCAGATTAACTCCACTAGGTTCAGAATTACATGGACATAAAAAAACATTGTGTTTGGAACTGTAGTTAACACCTGCCTGCAAAATTCCTCAGAGAGCAGTGGGATCAGGGTGTGTAAATATGGGTGACTTGGGATCAACAGTGGGAGTTTAAAGCCTTTCCCTAGATTAGTAGCATGGTAGCAACCCAGGCAAGGGAGCTGAGTTGTAGTTTAGGCCCTGATTCAGTGTGATCCTTAGGAACGTTCTTATCTTTGTTAGTAGACCCACTGAAGTCAAAATTAAAGTTAGGCATGTGCTTAAGTACCTTTCTGAATAGGGGCCTAAATCCATTAGCTGGACGTGTTCATAGATTATTAACCTCTTATATTGGCTGGCCAACTGGAGGGGAAGAAGAAATGAAATTCCCACACTCCTAGTTGGGGTTATATCTATACAAAGGAAACTAAAAAAAAATAATTCCCACCACTGTTAACTAGTTCAGCTCCCCCAATGTTAACATGCTGGTGTTTACTAGAGTCAGTTGGACCAGCTCTGAGCATGGCTGAACTGTTGAAACCAAATATATATTTACATTTGAAAATAGACTTAAGTAATTGGTGTAACCATCTAAAATTAAAATTTACTGTGACAAAGTAAATTTTATTACATTCAGGACTTTTTAGTCCATCATAAAATTGACAATTAATGCTGTACATGTGTACACTATGGTCCGTATGATAGATGCTCTGTATTTAAAGAAAACCCTAAAAATATCAGATCCAGTGCCTGCCCATCACTGGAGTTGATGCTCCCTGCCACTGCACTGAGTTCCATGACAGATTCTACACCAGTGTTGCTATAGCCTGTGCATTGTGAGTGCTTTCGGGGCCTCTGTAATCCTTTTGGTATTCTCTCTCACTGTTGCTGTTCTCAAGGCTGTATTGAGTCCTGGTCATCTGGCTCCGAAAGGCCCGTACATTTCGAATGGTGAGTGCACAGATCACAAAACTTGGGAAGTACAAACAAGCAGCAACGATGCCAAACAGGCTGACAGCTGCATCACCCCCCTGAACCTCGCAGTTCATCCAGGTGTATCCACGGCGTGCATACAGTCTTTCCCTCTTCTTGCATGTGTCTGTGGCGTTCACTTGGATGATAAAGTGTAAGTAAAGGCCAACAGCTGCAATATACCCCATACAAGCCAGCGCATCAAAGGCACATTCTGCCACGAGCATCTTCACAGAGAGTCGATCAATGGGTTTTGCCCCAACGATGAGGAACAGGAGTGTAAGTGCTACTAATGTCAGGCTGAAGGCTACTCCCCCATACACACAAGGAGCTCTCATCTGGCTGTACTGCATGTCCAGGTCTCGCACCTCCTGGAACTCGGTTCCTTCAAATGGGCTGTAAAACGAACCAATGTTGAAAGAGCCCGTTCCCAAACCTCCCATAGAACTATAGCCAGCAATAGCTGCATGGGAGGCTCCAACACAGATCAGCACTAGAATGTTGACGGTAATTTCAACAAACTTCAAAATACCTGCAGGAAGAAAAGGGTGAATGAATTAAATATTGGCTTAAAATGTATTTGTACAAATGGCGGGGGCTGGGGGGAGAACTAATGCATTTTAAACTACAGAGAGATCATATTGAGCTTTTCTCCTCAGGGGAGGCTACAGAAAAAGCCCTCCTTTGTATACGAAGCATTCACTTTAATTAGTGTACTTCAGAGCCTGAGCAAGATGGCTTTTTCAGTAATATGACAGTGCACTTGATAAGTGGATCATGCAAGAAAAAAACAAAGATTTTTACAGTGTTGCTTGTGCTGTGAAGAAAAGGTAACAGCGCCAACAGATTGTATTTGGTATTCCAGCTGCTTGACACACAACCACACAGAATGGGAGCTGTCCATCTGAACAAAACTGTGGACAAGATTTTTTTTAAAAATCTCCAAACTCCAAGTGACTTTTTTTCTTTAAATAAATAAATAAATCAGGCCATTTATTAGATCGCTAAATATACATTTGGCAACCTTACTTTAGGCTCCTGTTTTAAAAAAAATTGGCCTCTTATTTGCTGGATCTAATCTAAATCAAACAAGGTTTTTAAAATCATATTTAAGGAGACACTTGTTCAACCTGTGTGCCTCGACTGACTTTTTAAAGGGAAGTAAATCCTATGATTCCCAGCTTGTCTTACCTAACACCCACTTTCTAAAGCTAAAAGTGTATGAAAAAGTTCTTCTAGGCTGACCATCTTCCTCCTCTTGTAAAAAAATTATATGAAATGGACTTTAAGCAAAGGAACAGCATTTGGATAATTGACTCGTTTGTCTATCACAAAGTAACAAAAGTAAAGCTGAAGTTCTTCAATTTCAAACCATCCACCATTGCAATGGCAATTTTATGAAGAGATGCCATTTAACATTTATGTTCCAATCCATCACCAAGCTGACAGGCAAAGGACCTTTTTTATAGAAAGGATTCACAGACCTCTGCTGCTAGTAGGCCATATATCTGTATTCTAACAATCAGGCAGGTCAGTGTTTTAAAAATCAGAACTACATATAACTTTTTTCTATAGCAAGGTTGTAGGGATTGATGGCTGTCTGTCGGATATCACTTCCTGGAGCATAACTGCATGTTAAGTTTCTGCAATCCAACTGAATGCTGGCATTTCAAAAGGGCATTTTAACCAGCTAGTTGCTCCCCAATGTAAGATAAGTCAAAAATATAATATGTAGTTCTTCATCTTAAAGTGGCTTATAAAATATATCCACACAGCAAACAAATACCTACATCCTTATGTTTGGAAAATGGGAACAAATTGGAGGAGGGAAAAATTTGCCCAAGAACACCAAGGCAAAACCTTGCTGTATAAGAAAGTGTCATAGGATTTTTAATGTCCATCCAGGGAAGACAGTTTTCATATCACACGTATACACAAGACTGCATAGAACTCATTTTATCTACCTTGTATGTCAGGCATTGAACCAGTGCCTCCAGGAAATTCAGGTACTGTACTACCCCACCTCTCCAAACACACATAAAACACACCTGACCAAATAAAATGGCCTGTTTTTATTAAATCTACATTTTTGCTACTTACTAAATCAGTCTTTGTACTGTTTTGTCTTACTCCATTAAAAAGGACTAAATGTTTATTTTTTCTGGAAACGTGCTGTAGTTTGGATCCTGCTCACTTCAAGAACTCAGCCTCCTAAAATGTAAATAGTCTTAGAGGAAGAGAAAGTACTGAATTAGCTTCAGATTATGTTGGACTAGAAAATCTAAGTGTTAATCTTATGTGATGACATCACCTTAAACAAGGAATTCAACAAAGTTACTGAAGGTCTTGTAAAGTGCTGGTTCTAGCTAGTGATGCCTGTAACACCACTGTTTTATTTACTGTTTGATGCAGATGGTATTTTAGATCTCACTGCCTATTTTAAAACCTCCAGGGTGGTAAATGTGAAGTGAAGAATTTTTCATGAGTCTAAGTAAATAATTCTACTGTAGAATTTGAAAAATATTAAATACTTCAGCATAGTGTGTGTCTGCTTCTGTGCTATGCAGAGCTAGTCCTTCAATATGCATGTAGTAGTAATGATCACTTCATTAACCACTAGAGGGCAGACTAAGTTTAGTAAACGTTTTATTGCAGTTAAATTTGAAGCTTCAGGAGGCCAAACCTGTAGGGTAGTGAACATGCTGCACCTCCTTACTTCTGAAAGTAATTACTGAGTCCCTAAGGCTCGTCTTACCCCTGCTCCCCATTCTTTGCAGCAATAAGTGAATATAGGCTAAATGTAAGAAGCTTGCCAAAATGGTCGTGCATTTACTGGCCATTACAAAGTGGGACACAAATCACAAGAAGCCTGCAGTCTTTCACTTTATGCTGCCAAATTCATCTGTGTCGCATTTCCCTGCTGTTATCTAGACAGCTGCTCTCTGTTGCTGTCAGCTCTGTCTGAGCTTGCAAAGAAAGGAATGAAGCAGCACAACAAAAATTGGACTATGAAACATCCTTCCTCTTGCTAGGCTGTGTTGTTTTAGAAACACTTTGTTGCACTTTGGGAAGTGGGATTTCACGGTGCGAAACCAACTGTGCTCTTAAGTGGAGAGGTCTGAAAAACCCTGGAATAATACCATGACAATTACTGAACCCAATCTACTATTTTGCAGTGCCCATAGCTTACTATGTAATTGCAGTCGGCCTGATTCTGACATGCTGATTTCAGTGAGACTCCTTCTGGAGTAAGGTACTACAGCATGATTAACAGTAGCAAAATCTGGCCCTTAGCAAGCAGGAGAGGAAATAGATTGAGGTCACTACATGTGTAACCATCTCTGACAGTAACAGGAGTTGCTTTATGGCATGTTGTGAATTATATTTCCACAAAGGCAAGAAATTCAGGTTAGACGGGTTTTTGTGTCAGTACATTTTTAACACTAAACTGCCACGATGCTGACTTATTGAGGAATTTGGGCTCGGCTTCACTGAACCAAGTTCACTGTACTTGCTTAAACAACACACACAGTCTTCCAGTGACCCTCTACTTCCCAGTTACTTGCAACATATTCAGACTGATTGTAAAATGGGCAAACATCCACAGCTCTCCTAAATCAAAGAAAAAAAATATTCAGCTCCAGAGCAAAATAGGCAGCTGTGAATTACAGGGCAGCGGGGCTAGGTTTTGTCAAAGTAATAAACAGCTAAAGAGATTAGAACTTTGGATTAATAGCCCTTCTCAAAGTCTGACTTCCTTTAAAATATACACAATACATTGATCAGAGTACTGTATCCAAGCCCTGCACAGTTGTCTCAGCAGCTCTTGTTCCTTCTCTGATCTCATTTACTGCTGCCTCCTAGAAAAACTCCCAAGCTACTGCTCCTGCCACTATCCTCCAGTTCCACCCAGGTAGAAGTTTGCTTACGTGAGGTACATTTTGTAAAATTTTCCCACAGCAGCCACACTGGTGCCTGTATGTTGGGAGCGCTAATGTGCTCAGCCTACTGTCAGTTTTAACACACACTATCCATTACACTGAGCAGGAGTCAATGAACCTGTGGAAAGGATACCAGCTGCTGATGCACCTTGTCTGAACTAGGGCTCGCAATATCGCTCAGACGTGTAGAGCTACACTATTCTGGACAATGATAAGAAAATTTTACAAAAAAGTCCCCTATGTAAACAAGGCTTGGTGTAGATGCAAGTTTAAACCTAGTGCCCAATTTTCTGCACCAGTACAAGCAATGGTGTAGATGCAAGCCCTGATACTGTTGCTGAGGAACGAGCACTAAACATGCCAATTTAGTGGGTCTTGCCCCGGTGTTCAGGCTCTAACTGATCACCATATATAGGGTCAGGAAGGAATTGTCCCTCAAGTCAGATTGGCAGAAACCCTGTGTGTGGGGATGGGGGGAGGAATGGTGGGATTCACCTTCCTCTGCAGCATGGGGCACAGGTCATTTGCTGGTCTGAATTAGAGCAAGTGGTGGATTCTCTGTAAGTTGAAGTCTTTAAATCAAGATTTGAGGACTTCAGTATCTCATCCATAGGTTATGGGTCTATTACAGGAGTGAGTGGGTGGATGAGGCTCTGTATCCTGTGATGTGCAGGAGGTCAGACTAGAGGATCATGATCCTCCCTTTTGGCCTTAAAGTCTAAGCGTGTGGTGAAGCTTGAGTATTTCCACCTCAAGCAGCAAGGGCCTCAGGTAGGATTTACAGATGTGCCTGTTAGGTAGGATGTGCTAGCTAACTCCTTCTAATAGTCTAGTGTACACAAAGCAGAGTTTAACTCGTGCTAAGATGATAGCGTTAAAGCCTATGAGGCTTTGACATTCCACCTTAGTGTGTGTGAAAGTCTATGCTGCCTAGTCTACTTCCAGTGTCTGTTAGCTAGCACCTCCTACTACAGTGTTCTAACTTTTCAGTCCTAGTTTAGACAAAGCCTAGGGGGCTAAGCTGGAGCTGCTGCCCTGAAGAGTAAAGTGCTTGTTCTTACTAGGTGATTTCATAATTAATGGATACTTTTTTCTCCAGGGTTTTTAGCATCACTTTTAAGGACAGCACACAATGATTACCAATATCAACATCACGCCCGAGTCCTTCCCCAGACCCCCACCCCCACCACCAAAGAGTGAGCCATGCAAAAACTCAGGCTCACTCCCACCCATGCAGAAATAAAAAAGTGGACTTTTCAGTGTGCCCAGCAGGTTGGAGGAACTGAAGCTTGTCTGACCTAAAGAAATTGAGTAATACTGCCCATTAAGTGAGGGAGTAGAGCAAGTTTGGTTGGGGGGGGGGGGCTGCTTTATAACTCTGCAATTGAACACCAGAAACCTAACATAATTTAGTGTAGCACCACCATCACTCACGCACAAAACCGCTCCTTTGCCACAATAATTTAGTTGAAATAAATAAAAATTACAAAGTGATAGTATTTAGCAATGCTGAAGGAAGGCAGGCAATAGTATTTCCCATAACTTGAGGGTAAAATTTTGTACATTTGCATAAAATGGAGACTGCTCTGAAGGAAACGTACATGACCAAAACATGTTGGGTTTAATCATTTTAAAATAAAACACCCCGGACTACATGGTTGCCCCCAAACTTGAATATGGGGGATCAGTTATCTATGGCTTTAGCTCGAGCTAAGTTAAGTTCATATCAGGACTAATTGTGTCATAAAATAGTTTCAGTAGTTCATTCCCATGGCGATTCTGTCAACAGTGAGAACCATTTCTGATCGTGGTAGGTTAAACAAAGGTGTATTGTTGCAGTCTGTGGTGTAGAATATGAAGACCGTTCTGAGAGCCTTCAAGGAAAACTACCCTCTTTCTTTTAAACTTCAGAATAATCTTGGACTATCTCAACTAATGCTATTGCATTTTGTAAAAAAAATAAGGTAATAACATTCATCATGAAAGTTAAAAAATATACAGGATCTAAGCCAAAGCCCACTGAAGTCAACAGACACTCCCTTGTGTTGCAAGGATCAGACTGTGTATCTTTGAATAGTACCCTTATTGAAAAGTCCTGTAGAATTTAATAATGTAACTGTTCTATATTATTTTAATGGTACTATTTGTGCATGATGCAAAATTCCTGTAGAAGATGTATCACTATTATACAGTTTTTAGCGTAGTTTCTGCAGCTGCATATTAAATTTCTGTTGAACCCTGATAGTTTTTCCTTATGAAAGTTGGTAGGACTTTTCCGTAAATCCTCATGAATTTTTGACCACACCCAGACCAGGTAAGTCTACAGCTCCCCCCGTACCTGAAACTGAACTCTAGTTACTACTCCACCTAAGCTCATCCCTTACATCATGTCTGGAACAGTTGTAACTCGTGCCCCACCCCCACCCCAATCCCCCGGCCTCTTCTTCGTTCTTTTTTTCCTTCTCTTGTTTTTCACTTCTGTGAATTTTTTTTAAAACTTTGTGTTTTCCTCCTCTTTCCCTACTTGTCTTCCTACTCTGACCCTCACCTGAAGAGTGTGTACTACTGTATTTGGGTTGGGCAGAATTCACTGGTGGCCCCATAAGTGCCAAGCTATACATGTGGTGGCTGAACTGAATGTGAAAACTTTTGCCAATGAGCTACTGCATGAATCTGCAGCCCTGTGCACATGAGCTGTTCCTGTGGCAGGCTCCATGAGGGGCTGTTATAGAAGCAGGTCAGATATGAATTGGTCAGCTCAAGGGTTAAAGGCTGCACAGCCCATTTTAAATTCCCTGAGCCAGTGAGTATCCCTCATTTAAAACAGAGATTTTTAAAAAGTAGGTTGGCTTTTGGTCTTGAAGACCAGTATTCTGACAATATAAAGTGACTTGAAGAAGCAGGAGTCGAACAGTCCTGCAAAGGATTCCGTATGTAGAACTACTCTGGCCAATAAACATTTTGCATTCCACAGAGTAAAGTTACCGCTGAACTTGAGGCTTTACAGTCACTTCTGTGCTGCAGCAGCTGGATTGAGAAAGGAAAGGGGGAGATGGAAAATTAAGAAAATCTGACAGAAGGAAAGAAAAGATTTTTAAAAACACCAAGGGGGTGGGGGAGAAGAAGACACGCCACTGAAAGGAAAAACAGGTGAGGAGGATGAAGAGGAACAGAATGAAAGGTCAGACAGAGGAGGGAAGGTCATTATAAAAACAGGAAGGGAAGGTAACGAAGGAAAACGAAAGCAGCAGACATAGAAAGGTAACACTCTCTAAAAACAACCTAATAAAGCTGGATGCTTCCATGTTGCAATAAAATTGCATGTTCACATGAGTGTGTTTTTGTGTTGAACACCTTACGTGTACATATCCATGAGTGTGATCCTGCTGCTAGTGAAGTCAACAGCAAAAGTCCCACTGTCTCTAATGGTGCAGGATCAGACCAATAGAAAACACACTGTAAAAAACCACCCACCCTGCAGTTTGTATGTTCCCTTTCCAGTGGTGCTCTTCTTTCTCTGGATATTGCTAAAACATCCCTAATGGGGTAATACTTAAAAAGCACTCAGGTTCCAGGAGTTAAGACAGGCAATGTAATGACAAAAATTAATCACTGAGCCTGGGAATTTCAAGGGAGTCTAAGGGAGTTAGGTACCTAAGTCTCATTGAATTCAAATAGAATCCAGGTGCCTAAGTCTTGTAGGATCCTTTAAAAATATTTTAATGAGAAAATCTTGTTGAATTAAAGTTATTCAATTTATCAAAATATTTTAAGGCCCTAAACTGGTCAAATGATGGAGAAAAATTAGTCAATTTGGAAAATATTACAAAATTTGATTTAGCAGCTCTCGTCAGAAGAGAGGCAATAGCACTATCCTTTTAAATATTTGTAAAATGTCCCTTGTTAGTGAAGATAACAATCCTGCTTAAAAGCCTCAAGTGACTCCTCCCGATATCCTGGTAATTCTCAAGTTCATATGCAGGAGTTGTTCCATTCCCCACATGCACCGTACCCCGGAGACCATTTTCTCCCATAGGAGCAGTTTTTCCATACTGCCAAGAACTTACTCCAAGTCCTACCGTTTGAAATTCCTGCCTCTATTGCATCTGTGGCATATTTGGGACCTGCAGGACTGTCCAGGCAATATTGACAAACCTAATCTCTAAGTGATGGAGGGCAGCTAGCACGATATTAACTTCATGCTCCAGTACCACATAGCGTTAAGCTGTAGCTGCGTCATATGGGCTGAGAGCAATATGGCAAATAACTTCAGGCCACTTGGGGGATCAGGCCATCTTAACCTTTTGCATGGTTCTTGCCTGAGCTTATTCCAGGTCCTGCCTTCTACTTAGACTCTTTTCATACTTCCTACAAAAGTAGGAACTGCTATTTGCTGCTTCTATGACTGCAAAATTCATCCCTGAAGCATTGAGGTTGAAGCAGATGAGAAGAAAGTGACACACCAAATCTTGGGCCCTGTACCAAGGGGTCCCAATATAATAACATCACAGAGGGGCCTACATTTATTTTAACTGGCACTGGGCACTTGCAACAGTACTTCCTGTTGTGAGTTTCAAATACTGAGATTTTCACCCATTGCACCCAGAGCTTTCTAGAAGGTGGCAAGTAAATGCCTCCCTGGTGCTGGAACAAATGTACTGAGTTGGTAGGAGGAAACCACCTTTCCCCAGCTCTTTTTACTATTACTCCTTTATTAAACTGTCCTTAGTAACTAGAAGGTACTCTGATAGTTACTGCTTTTTTAATGAGCATCACTTGCAGAAGCTGGGGCAGGCTAGGGGAACTTGTACACTGGGACATTTTGTTAAATCAGGCAAACCTAGGCTGTAGAACCAACACCACAGCAGGATCAGTGGAACCTGTTCCACGATATGCTTTTTTTATAATTAGTTTATCCTCGTCTCAGGAAAACTGTTATAGCTAAATTTAATAAATACATATGTAAGGTGACTGGGAACAGTACTAGTCTGTTTGAGCATGATTACACTTGTTAAAGGAAATTATTATTTTTATTCTAATTGTTAGAGGAGCTTGGCTCAAGTGTGGGGAATCTCAGCCCGACATGGTCATAAAAAACAAGATACTCCTAAATGGGAATAATAAAAGTTGTGAACTTAACTGATCCATTCTAGTTTGGTCCATCAAGCATAATGGGCAGTGTCATTCTTTTTTCCTTTTAGAGGCTGTATAAATGTGACATCATGGATCAGTATCAAATAGATCCACCTAGTAGATCATACCTGCTTTGCTACTGTCTCCTGCTGTGGCCTTGGGTAAATCACTTCAGCTCTTAGCCTCAGTTTCCCCATCTCTGAAAATGGAGGCAATACTCAACACACCCTTGGAAGATCAATAATTTGAGCTGGGAGCCTCTGTGAGAAGTGGTTCATGACAGACTGGCAAAACATATGACGTAAATTTCACAATGGACATGACAGATGTTGATCCTATGTCCACTGGACTGATCTCTAATCACTGGTGTTGATTTCTATCTTAATATTCCCAAAATATTCATTCCACTATTCAGAACTACTTTCCAGAATCGGTAGTGGTGGTTAGAACTTCCAGTCACATTTCTGAGGACAAAGGCTTATGGATGCTTACGCTGTAATTAGTGCTAGTTTATTAATGCATGAACATATCCTGGAGAAAATCATGTTAGTGCACTTCAATTTTATTTCCTGATGAAATGAAATTTAATTTTATTTGCCTTTAGTAAAAAGGGTAAAACTGAAATTAAAATTTCCTTGTTGCTGAGAGATACCACTCCCTGAGAAGAGAGGGGTCTGAACAATCAGAGCATTTAGGTTACATGTATGTTCACTAGCAGCCTATTATACAACACTGTTCACTGCATTTGCTTTGAGCTGCGTTCCTGCTGCTGAGAAATAGGATTTCTGTTACACTTGTTCCCTGCAAACTGTCTCTCAAATTTTTCTTTAATCTTTCTATTCATTTGGAATTTAGAAAGTTAGAGACTAGGTAGTACCAGAATTAAAATAGATTACTACTAATGAAATTTTTACTGAATAACTTCTTGAATTGTTGGAATGGGCCAGAATAATGTATAGACAAAAGATGAAAGGACTTCATGGACTTTTACTGTATAAACAAAAGTACTGTAAATAAATGTTGTCATGTCACTATTGCTTTCTCTTTCACACCAATAAAAATATATTGAAACAAAATCAAAATGTGTGGGGTGCTCGTTGTTCGTTTTGTTTTGGGGAGTTGGGGATAAGGACACCCCAAACATCTCTACCCTATTTATGATTAGAGCCTTACTCTCAGACTTGACTCAGTTTTTGCCCAAACCTAGGTGAAGAAAGTAGTGAGAGGCTCAATCCAGCACTTTCCACACCTATGACCTTCATTCTCCTAACTCCCCACATCCTCTGTCCTGTCATTCAATAAGAGTAAAACTGCATGTGAGCAAAAGCATAAATTAAAGTTTATTTTCATTGTCACAGGAAAAGGACATGCAAAAAATTAATCACATTAATTGTAAAGCAAACTAAAAGACTCGTAAAACATGACAATCTCCAAACATTAAAAATATTTCCAACCTATGTTTTGTTAGCATATTACAAATGTTGTTGTTAGGTAAGTTGTAAGTAGCTATTGCAAAAAGTAGTTCCTTAATTTACAGTAAGTCTTCATTTAAGTGTCACCACCATTGTAAATTTTTCTTTCATATCCCCATCTCAAATATGGGATTTTTAGAGGCACCATTACCCTTGAAATCTAGTCAGTTAAAATACATCTCAAGGTGAATAATTTTTGGTGTTAACACCAGCCCCGCAAAATCCTCTACCAATTGTTGTGGGATAATCTCATTTCCCTATTTTTTCAGTGGTTTTCTCTCCTCCTCTGAAAGACCTTGCAAATGGGGGAAATTGACTATCCAGGGGAGGACAGTAAAGTTATATATACACACACCCCCTGCTATTAAGTGCAAAAGATTTATAACAAAAGTAGTGAAGAGTACAGTTATAGTGGTATTACACATTACTTGTAACTGCAGCTGATAAATTAGATATGATTTCTTTTAAATAAAGTTGATAGTATCTCAAGTCTGAATAAATTAATATATAAAGGTTTTGTCTTTTTGAAAGTTTTTTTAAACATTTTTAGGTTGATTATATTTCACTTTAAACAATCAATTAATAAATGCTCAGCTAATGTATATTGTCACCAAATTCCTATATTCTAAAATAATTTGTCAGTGACTAGTTCTATTGTATAGTTTTTTGCTGCACCAAATCCATTGGTTTGTCAAGCGTTCAAGGCTTTCCCCCAAAAATTACACTGGGTGTAATTAGTCATTAGTTCCTAGAGCAGTACCATCATCACACTGGCGATGCTAATTTGAATACCAATGATATCTAAAACTGAGGCAGGTAAACTTGATTGGAAGAACGGGGTACACAGGTAATAGATCTTGCCTTACTCAATATGAATATGGTTAACTGCGTATAGTTAGCTACTATAGTTTGTTCATATAATTGTATTAATTCACATTGACTATTGTACTTGACAGAATAATAAAAGCAATATGAAACAGATCTTGGTACAGATGCATTGCTCTGATAGGTTTTATATTTTAATAAAGTAGAAAAGGCATGGTTTTGTCTTGATAAATAATGCAATATCTGTATGGACCATTTTAGCATCACAAGGACCAGTATTTCTCTGCAATAATTTTTATAATTTCTGAATTTTAAGAGACTGTTTTGGAATTAGATTCATTTGTTTTGCACAATATTTTTTATTTGACAGCTGGAAAGAGGCTAATAGATAAAGGTGAACACACAAGAAGGAGAAAGACAGCAAGAAATGGAAAAATGCAGTTCCTTTCTCTGGTGCTTGCAGTTCAGTTTTTGGAAGGCTATAGCACAAACCAATTGGCCTCTTCTAGACCCCCATTTTAATCCTCTGCCCCGAGTATGGTTGCCAACTTTGGTTGGAAGAATTCCTGGAGGTTCTCACATGAAATTATCTTTAATTAAAGATTAATCTTTAATTCCTGGAGACTCCAGGGCAATCCTAGAGGGCTGGCAACCCTAGCTCTGAGGAAAAAAACATCTGTCTTGTCTGAGCATGGCAAAGATCTTAAGAGATCTGGTCATTTAGGAGTCTTTTTGCTGTGACCAGTTTGGCAAGCCAAGTGTGCAAGGGTTAGGCTTATCGTGGCCGGCTAAACAAAATAGAAGACAGAGGAATAAGGTGAGAGTAGAAAGTAAAACAATAGGATAGCAGGAGCTCTCAATTTACACATCAGGTGTTGCTCAGGAAACAGCCATGGAGAAGATGTTATTTGGCTCCCTGTTCTGGGCCATGCTTATTTCAGAATCAGAGAAAAGAGGGTTCAATAGTGTGGTGCTAACTTCCTGGGTCTCAACATGTGATGGTGGAGAATTCATGTGGTAAGGATACCTCAGTTTCTAGATATTCCACAGAAAATGTCCAAAGGGAGCAGCAACACCCCCAGAGAGAAACTGACTATTGTAAAACAGAAAGATACTGGGTCGGATTGTCTGACAACAACAGGAGAGATGAGGCTTATTCCAGACCATCCAAGCTGTGTATATTTTTCATCATTAAATCCATATATGGCTAGGTACCTAGAAAATCACTGGATTCACAAAACCTAAGTTCAGCTCCCTATATAACAAATGGGAAGACTCAAGTGCCTCTGAATGGGATTCACAAAAGCCAGCGTGCTGGGAGGCTCCTTGCCTAAGATAGCGCACACACACCTTACCTTGGCTAAGGCCAGCCCCTTTTGAAGACACGCATCTAAGTCCTGGTTGCAAGGAGGGGCCTAGCTCTGCTTGGGATTCTCAGTTGCAAAACCTGTCTTGGTGTTAGGCACCTAATACCATTTTTTCAAGAAGCTCGAGGGGGAGAAGAGAAGAAAGTGGCCCTCCCTCAGAACTTTTGGCCTATGGTTAGAGTACCCAAGTGGAATATGGGAGACCCACTGTTCAAATCCCCCCCGCACCCCACCTGAGGAGAGAAAGTGAGTGCCCTGACCACTGTGCTATAAGATACTCCAGAGTGGGGAATCCCTCAAGCTCTCCTGTTGAAGCTGTTCCACTGTGGATAAACACTTAAGTCATTGGAGCAGGGGGCCTGGACCCTGGGTCTCCCAGGGGAGTGCTCTAATCACCAGGCTGTACAGTCACTCATACTTGCTCTGGCTTTCTATCTTGGGCCCAATGATTCAGTGATTCCTTAATGCAAAATTCCATGTTTTAAGGTGGCATATAAAGACTTAAGGCACTTGTTTGCATTTTTTAGCCCTTGAGGAATTTACAAAAGCATCTAAGCAGCCTAGAGGCCTAAGTCCTATTGAAAGTCAGTGGGAGTTTGGTGCCTAACTCAGGCTCCTAGTCAGATTCACAAAAGCACCAATTTGCATCTTCAGGCATTTCTTTGTAAATCTGGCCCGTAGACATTTAATAAGAACAATAACTGAATCATAGCTATGCCATTCATGAATTAGTCTCCCTGGACATTGGTAGTCAGTCCCCCTCCGTCTTTTGTCCCTTAGCCTGAGTTTGTTGAGTATATGAATCAGGATGTGTGATTGAAACAAGGACATAAATCTGAAGCGACACATGGATGGTAAGCCCAAATAAAAATCCACATACCTCTCCTTGAGCATAGGTTATTACATTTCTCTGAAAAAGTCTTTTTCTCGGGATCATAATTTGGTGGAGAACTGACATATCCATGAGTTGGTAGGTTGTTTTTTTGGTACAGATCTGAATTAGCAGTAGAAGGTCTGGAGTGTTGGTTGCCAGGAATCCCTTGTGTTGACCTGCAAATGGGGTAAGAGTAAAAGATTATTTATAGGAGACAGCACAGTCTAATATTTTTGGACAAGTGCACCAAAAAAGTATTAGTTTTAGTTTCTGGAATTTTTGCTAACTGACTTGCTTCACTGGTATGTATGATCCCTTTTGTTTGCAGACATTTGGTAAAATGAGATCTGTTTGCAAGAATGTTCATGAAAAGCAAATCTATCACCTGCTTGCATTAATAAATATTCACAAAACATTGTGACTATCACAGCAATTTTGAAAAACTATTTACATAAGTCCATTCAACTATTGCTAATGCTTTTGTATAATTTGCAAAAATAAAAGAGTGAGTGGGTGGAACTCTTGTTTATAAATACCATGTACCCCGTGATCACTCATCTGCCATGAAAAGCAAATACTCAACTACCAGCTTATGGACAAACTAGAGGCTAAAGTTTTCTGTAACAGTTGCACATAAATAAATCTGTAAATAATCACCACCAATTTGTGGATAAGCAATGTATCATGCATATTTGCAAATTTACTGCATTTCACAATGATTCTTTTACAAGAATACAAAAGCATGGAATTAAAACCAGAATATAAAATATTTCATGACAGTAACATTGCATTTACTCACAACCATTCTTGTAAAATTCTAAAAAGGAGATCTAGTACAATCTAGTCTCTCCCCTTTTCTCTGAACTCCCTTCCAGTTTAAGAATATCTTTCTGGTGATGCAGTACTACAGCAATGAATGCAATATTCCAGCTGCAATAGCACCAGTGTCAATGTGTATAACTATTGCCTTTCTGCTTGGATAGCCAAAATTGCACTGGCCATTTTGTTGCCTTATCATACTGTAAACTCATCTATGAATAACACTTTTCTACCATTTATGGTGGATTAGGAAACTATCTCTCATCCTGGCAGATAATGGCCTGACTTTAGTTAAGCATACCTTCA
The DNA here is from genome assembly GCF_020497125.1 of Mauremys mutica. Lineage (NCBI taxonomy): Eukaryota > Metazoa > Chordata > Testudines > Geoemydidae > Mauremys > Mauremys mutica. The sequence goes on along the minus strand of NC_059073.1, from coordinate 124,377,868 downwards.
TTTCCTCAGCTGGATTACAGCAATGCAATATGCTGGGGCACGAAACCACCAGTTCTTAGTTTAGTCCACCTAGTACAGAACATTGCAGTACATCTCCTCAGTAACAAACTATTATTAATACATCCGTCCGCCACTATTCCCATAGGATAGCAAATTCCAGGTCTTAGCTCTTTATCTTCAAGGATCAAAATGGCTTGGACCCAGGAGAGCTAAAAGATTTCCTGAAGCTCTGGTATGATCAACAACTCCACCCCTCAGTCACAACAGAACTTTCTAGCACAAGGGGAGGGGAAATGTATCGCTGCAGGAGAGAGATTTCTTGGGGGCAGGTTTGAAACTGTAGAACAAATCCCCACAGGAACTAAGGATCATCACAAGCCCCACATCTTCTGCTCCAAGTCCAAAGCATGCTTCTCTGACACGCGTTGTCTAATATACAAACATAGCAGCATGAACATAAAAGCCCTATCAAACCAAAACACAAAGCTGCCCTACAACTAAAACACAGTCCTCCCTCAGAGGAGGATGAGAGAATGGACTGCATGTGACAGACGTTATACATATTTCAGTGCATGACTGAAAGGCTCTCCATCACTATAGTTATGAGGATGGAGTAAGAAACTGTATAGAACAGAACATGTCTAATATGGTGTCTTATTACTCTTACATTTCCTTCAGCATTATTACTTTAAAATGTCTCCTTCCAATTGAACATCTATCTGAGATTACTTATCCACAGGTCTATTAGCCTGCATTTTCCTCAACTGAATTTGAGTTTCATTTTCTGATCTCCAGGTTCTTTTGCATTTGTCTATCCTCCTACAACTCCATGAATTTAACATAATCCACAAATAGTTAACCTGGATCTGTAAACAAAAGCATCCTCACTCTATAGAGAATTGTGATTTTTCTCGCTAGTTCTTTAACTTTAATCAACATTTTTCTGACTTTTGTCCTGGGGCTTGGGGAGCTGCCTGACAAACTAAACTGATTTATAAAATCTTTCAGTTAACTGACCCAGCCTGGAACCCACTCCTGTACCCCTCATCCCTGGCCCCACCCCAAAGCCCGCACCCCCAGCAGGAGCCCGCACCACAACCCTCTGCCACAGCCCGGTGAAAATTAGTCAGTGAGCAAGGGTTGGGGAGAGTGCGTGATGGAGGGAGTAGGGGATGGAGGGAGCAGGGGACAGGGCAAGGGTATTCAGTTTTCTGCAATCAGAAAGTTTGTAACCCTACCATTAGCTGCTTCACATGTTGCACCACATCCACCCCAGACACTGAGACCTTGCTGACACGCTAACACTGGTTTACTAAAGAGTGACCACATGTGTTTACATCAAGTTATTTTGGTTTAGCTTAAACCTGTTCCTAGTTGGAAAAAGTGTTCATTCAGCCTTAGCATCTGTTTAGCTAAATGGCATCTTCAGTTAAACCAGTGCAACTCTGCATGTAGACAAGCCTGCACCAACTGTCATCTCTGGGAAGATCAGGACATAACCCCTCCTTGGTCATGTGACCCAGCCAAATCTCCTCGTGCCCACAACTCAGCTCCTCCCCTCTTCCTTCTCCGCCTCCCTGACTCAGCCTCACCTCCTTCCTATCCTCCCAGCCCACGTGACTTTGTCTTCCTCACTGTAGTTCTTTATTACAAAGAATGTTTAATTAGACTCTAAAACTTCCAATAGCAAAATAACTCCGCCACAGTTCTGAATGTGGCATATTGACATTTCTGAATTTCAAATCTGAATATGTCCCTCCTGGTATTGTAATAACCACAACATGAATGTAAAAACACAAACAAGCTCTGCACCCCATAGTGAGGGACAAAGAAGACAAGACATACCTTCCATTGGATGAGTATGGCTTTTTAGCCCTTCTCTCCTCATGGTGTCTGTCAGATCCGTGGCTCTCATAATATCGGTGTTGCTTATCGCGGTGAGGTCTCTCAGCATGAGACATCTTGTTTCTCACATGTATTTCTTCTTGCTGAAATAATCTACTGAGCCAGAGAGATAAAACCAATTCAGTTGATAGTTCTAATTACTCATTGACCAGCATTTGCACAACATGATCACCCTGTGCTAGTTAAGATTTCAGTAAAGGTGATCAAGAAGTACAATGGTGTGTGTGTGTTGGGGAGGAGTGGAGTGTGGAGGGGAGGGAAGCAGTACTTAGTCCATGAGTAAGATGTAGCTTCTCAAGAAGGAAGTAAGGTCTCCTTTTATTTTTCCATTGCCAAGTAACTCTGACGTTTCTGCGTTCAACAGTACAGGTATTTAAACACATTTTTCTTCTCTCCTAGCCTGATTATAAGCAGGGCCGACTCCAGGCACCAGCGAAGGAAGCGGGTGCCTGGAGTGGCCAATAGAAAGGGGTGGCAGTGCATCTCTTGTCGGGGCGGCACATCCATAGCTGCCAGCGGCCGCATTTCGGTGGCAGCTCAATCGGCCCACTCCTGATCGGCGGCAGTTCGGCGGCGGGTTCTTCACTCGCTGTCTTGCTCCTCTACGGCACTTGGGCAGCAGCTTCATTGGTTTTTCTTTTCTTTTTTCCCGCCACTTGGGGCAGCAAAAAAGCTGGAGCCGGCACTGATTACAAGGACAATGCATAGCATCCTCCTGTATTCTTATATAAAGCGTATCTTAAGACTCATGTAATGGTTGCTTAATGTCTTATAGAAAAAGACTAGGAAATGCCCACATACCTATTTAGGTCCCCATGGTGTGAATATGTGGTTTCCCCTGACTTTACTAAGAGCCATGTATATCTGAGAGCAACATTTAGCACTTTTAGTATGTTTAAGGAGAGAACAGAAATTAATGTGATGCCCTTTAAACGGAGGGTTATAGTTCTGGCTATAGCTATTAACATGGAGATAAGATTTAGAGTACATTATCCTTGGGTATTTAGGGTAAAATACATTAGAGGTGTTGTAATTATCCTCCCAAAATCAATGTTATAAATTCAGGAAATTCAAATGTAAGGTTAATGTTAAAAGAATCACAAGGTGTTAAGGCATGGAACCATGCAGTTACTTCACCCAAACAACCTTAACTCTGCCGTGTAGAGATACCATGTAACAACCAAACAATTGTGATTAATGCATAAATGTTTACAGACCCACATTAGATGCAAGTGGCCTCTGGCCTCCCCTCCCCCCCCCAAATTTTTTTCCCCTAGTGGTGGCAGTGAAGGGAGGAGTTACGGTTGTATGGCTGACAAATGGGGAATCACCATCTTCCCTAAAGGCAGGGAATGGCTTCACTTCCATTTTTCTCAAAGGAATGCTATGACCAGTTTGAAAGTGGGCCATTGTCTTTCCTGAGGGCAGCTCATGGCCTCACTTTCATTGAGAACAAAAGGAGATTGCAGCTCATTTGAAAGATGGGCCCTTTGTGGAATTCTTTGCTGAAGGAGAAACAGTTATAAAGTGGCAAAAAATGACCACAATTTCTTCTAATGTAGCCAATGCATGAGATTTCAACATTTAATTATGAGAAATGTGTGTTATTCCATTAAGATTATGCAGGCCGGGCACAGACTCCGAGAGACACAGGATGGTAAATTTAAAGTTCTCACTTTAAAATTAGTTTTGTCAAACTAATTACCTTGTGTATGTGCACAGTCTCAGAATATTCATTCTATACTCAGCCTTAGTGCTGTACTTTAGGGGAGCATATACTGGGCCTGAATCCTTAGCTGTGGAACTACAGTAGCCTACTCCCCTAACCTCGCCTGGTTCCCAGCTCGGCCCAATTCTGCCTGTGTGATCTCGGCCAGTTGACTTACATTTCTTGGCTCTTTCATCTCCTCACCTGGGAAAGGGATATATTAACTTTCACCTCTACTAGTCTGGATTCCTAGTCCAAAATTTCAGCCCCATGAGCCCCTCTGAAGAGGAAAATGCCCCCTCTCCCCCTGCACGCCACCCCTTTAGCCTGCTCCTCTGGTAAACAAACAACACAAAGACACCAGGTGCAGGGCTTCGAAGGGCTCACACCTACCTCTTCCCCCACCAGCAGCGGCCACTCTCAGAGAGAGTCCAACCCAGCCCCAGCTCCTCTGCCATGGCTGCCCCACCCCCCAAAAATCCCCACCACATAAGACCCCGGCCATGCTCTAGTGCACAAAACCCCCGCACCTCTAGACCCTGTCTGCACAGTCTCCTTAGCCCGGAAAATCCAGCCCCAGCCCCAACCCCAACCCCAACCCCAACCCCAACCCCATGCACTTCTCCTGCCCCTCCCCCCCATCTCTCTCCCTTACCCCTCTTTAAAAGCGAATTTAAAGCGCCTCACGTGTCTGGCGGCGGCGGCAGCAGCACTCGGAGCCAGTGGTTTTAGCTGAAGTTTCCTCCCTGGCTGCTCCCCTGGGCCTCCCTGTTTGCCGCTCCAAGCCAGTGGAGCTGCATTTCCTTGTGTGCCGGGCCGGGGGAGGGGGGAGGACGCGTCTCACAGGTGGAGGACAGGTCACCGCCCCTCCCCGCGGCTCCCCGGGGAGTTTCGCTTCACACCGCGCTGGCTTCGTGCCCTGCGCGAGGTCCCAGCGCCAGGGGAGCTCGCTGCCGAGGCCAAAGGGTGGCTGGTGAGGGGGGACCAGGCAGCCTGAGGCGGGCGTTGTTAAGCTCCCCGGGAAAACAGGAGGAAAACAGCAGCCTACCCGTGCAATGTGCGCTGCACCCCAGCGATTAGGGCACAAGCGGCTGTACCCTGGGTGCTTAATTAGAGTGTACCGCCTTAATTGGGAGTTAGACCTTCTCTGGCTAATATTTAGACAGCGTTTGGGAGCGGTTGCTATGTAGTGATATTTATGCCAAGTATGTGGGGATGTTCGTTCACTTTCTCAACAGTAACAGTCTCTTTTGCGGCAGTGGGGCTCAACCAGGGGTACATATACCCCTAGGGGTAGGCCGAGGTCTTTCAGAGGGTACAGCTTTAGATAGTTGCTTAGTTTTACAACAGGCTACATAATAAGCACCAGTGAGTCAATGCAAAGTAAAATTTCACACAGTGACTCATTTATACCGCTCTATATATGATGCACTGACATGCAAGTACAATAGTTATATTCCAATTGATTTACTTTATAACTATATGGTAAAAATAAGAAAGTAAGTGATTTTTCAGCAACAGTGTGCTGTAACTACTTTGTGTTTTTATGTCTGATTATGCAAGCAAGTCGTTTTTAAGTGACATGAAACTTAGGGGTATGCAAGACAAATCACACTCCTGAAAGTGGGACAGTAGTCTGAAAGGTTAAGAGGAGCCTCTGCTTTGGGATTTCTAAGCAGAGCAGGGGAACAGATAAGTGAGACAAAGTCACAAACAATTACAGCCCACCAGGGGCGGCTCTAGACATTTTGCCGCCCCAAGCACGGAGGGTCCGCTGGTCCTGCAGGACCAGCGGACCCTCCGCAGGCAAACCGCCGGAGGCAGCCTGCCTGCTGCCCTAGCGGCGACCGGCAGAGCGCCCCCTGCGGCTTGCCGCCCCAGGCACGCGCTTGGAGCGCTGGTGCCTGGAGCTGTCCCTGCAGCCCACCCAATTAGCCAGTGCCCCACCCTCTTAAAAGTGAAGGCTGAGTGGAATAAAGTAGCAAGCAGGAGTCAGGAGGGAGAGAGATTGAGGTACTGATGCAGACCTTGGGACAAAGGGGTGATGCAGCCTGGTAGGCAGTACTGCCAGCATAAATCCGCCCTGACTTCTGCATGAGACACAAAGTGGGTGAGGTAATATCTTGAGCAGTTGGACTGCAGCCTGTAGCATATGGATTGGTCCAGGTGTCAGGAAATGGAAGAAAAAGAAACAAGGGCATAAATAACCACATAAACTTATTGCTCCCAACTCTCACGATTTGACCATGGGCCCTGCAACATGTGGTGTTTTGCTGATAACCCACAGCTCCTAGAACTGTGTAACTATGTGAGAATCTTTCATTTATTAAAAAGTGAGTTCTAGCCCTACTGATTGCCAAGAAAAGCTGGTAAATGGACCTCTAAGGCCTCAAATACCAAAAGGCAGATAAAAAGCCCCTAAAGTAGTTGTTGTATTTTAAGATAATCTCATGTATTTTGAATGTTTAGGGTTGGCAATTCTGTAGCCTGAAATCTCTGAAGAACAGAAAACCAAAGAAGACAGAGTAAAAGAGGAGAGATCTGGGCTCAGGAACTGGAAAGGTAGGAGTGGGGGATTTAAAGATTGATAAAGGGGAAAAAAGAGTAGTCTAAATCAAGAGGGAAATACATTAACCTTTCATTTGATATAAAATAGGTGTTAATTGTCCATTTGTATTAATAGGCTTCTGATTTCTTTGCATTATTTATAAAAGTACATGGTGTGGTTGATTCAGTATAGGACTGGCAATTCTTGCTTCTAATCCCAGGCATGCCAATCCTTTGTGGCCTTGAGACTCTGGTCCCTTAAAAAGTATTCCTGGAATCACAGAGACCCGCAAGACAAGTCTTTGGTAACCTTCTTATTAGCAAATAATGTCAGGGAATGAGAATTTACCATTTTAGTTTAGGAGAGAATAATGCATTGCTTCCCACAAGACATTTCATATCCAGGGCTGTCAAACAAAATTTGATTTTTTTTTCAGCAGCCACCTAAGAGAGATTGAATAAAGAATGTCCTTGAGATCCCTGAATCAACACACACAATAGTCTAGGATGGATAAATATAATACAGCAAGTAAGGTAAAAATATGCATGTCATGACTTATCAAGACTGAATCATAGAATCTCAGGGTTGGAAGGGACCTCAGGAGGTCATCTAGTCCAACCCCCTGCTCAAAAGTCCAACCCCCTGCTCATTTCTGATCATGTCCTCCAAGAAATAGTCATATTCCACACTGATTCTGTTCTTACAACTCTGCATATATCAGAGCATCGTTCGTCCTGTCCTTGCAATTCTTATGACAGTAGTGCAGAGATGTGCAGGCTCCATGCATCTGCACAGGTACTAGAGCCAGAGGTGCGGGGGGTGTTGCCACAACCCCTGGCTTGAAGTGGTTTCCATTACATACAGGGTTTACAGTTTTTTCAATGGCTCTCAGCACCCCCCCTACACAAATTGTTCCAGCCCCTGTCAGAGATGACAGACAGCTAGGAGGGCTGCGTGGGTTTGTGGGATTTTTTTTTTAAAAAGGTGTGAAAATTGTGGGATGTAGATTATGATGATATAGGATGAAGACAGCTGCTGGGAAGCTGACCCCATGCTCCTAGTCACCCTGAATGACTCCTTTCTGCCCCACCGTGCATTTCCAAAACTTCCCAAAGGAGAGTGCGCTGGGTGGCTGTGGGTTGCACACTGGGATACCTCCCCATGGTGCATCGCCCTGTACAGCAACACGAGCACTCTTAGTGAGAATGCACACACACAAGCAATATAATAACTGTGGCGGCTTTATGCTGACATAACTTGCATCGATCAAAGTTTGTAGTACAGACATGGCCTCAGTCTTCCACTCTTCATAGAGCTCCATTTCAGACTCTTTGTATATCTGAACAAGCATAAAGCACATTTCCCCCTCTGTCCCACAAGCATGTTTTAGGGAAAATGGCAATTTAAAAAATAGACCCCACCCCCACATACCCCTAGGTGGGCTGACTCTGTATTTGTTCTAGACGCTAAGTAAGGTGAGTGGAAACTTCTATGATCTTTTAGCTTTAAAAATATTGCTTTAGCAGAGAATAATATTTTATGGTACTACAAACTGTTCCAGCTATTTAAAAATATTTGACTTTCCAGCTGTGGAAGGGTGAGTACCACTAGCCTGTAGGCATCTTAGGGCTTGTTTAGATTTGGAGTAAAAGTTTCAAAAGTGCCTAAATCCCATTTTCAGAAGTAATTTAGGCACTCAGGAGCCTAACTCACTTAAACACTTTGACCCAATATAACTCTATTGTAGGCACTACAAAAGTGAAAAACAGGATATGTATGTACCAGCCAGGGGTCGGCAACCTTTCAGAAGTGGTGTGCCGAGTCTTCATTTATTCACTCTAATTTAAGGTTTTGCGTGCCAGTAATACATTTTAACCTTTTTAGAAGGTCTCTTTCTACAATTCTATAATATATAACTAAACTATTGTTGTATGTAAAGTAAATAAGGTTTTCAAAATGTTTAAGAAGCTTCATTTAAAATTAAATTAAAATGCAGAGCCCCCCCGGACCGGTGGCCAGGAGGACCGGGGCAGTGTGAATGCCACTGAAAATCAGCTCACATGCTGCCTTCGGCACACGTGCCACAGGTTGCCTACCCCTGTACCAGATCAACGTACTTTGGTAACTTACTGGGAAGGGTCTTGTCAGTGTTTTACACTACATTTTACATCTACAATAAATGCAGTTTATTCATGCTGGAAGTTTTTACCAGCAGAGCTAAAACGATCTAGTATAACCAGGGCAGTAGGTGCTGATCCTGCAATTGGATCTACATGAAGAGAGTTCTCCATCCATTCAGATCCTCATTGAGGTCTATGGGGTTCCATACAGCTGCAGGGGTCTGCTCATGTGGATCCAATTGCAGAACTGAGGTTGAAGATGCCTCTTAGTTGTGTCTAGCTGGAATGCTGCCCTCCTAAGGTCAACATGACTAACATTTACATTGATGTCAAGTATCAGAGGGGTAGCCGTGTTAGTCTGGATCTGTAAAAGCAGCAAAGAGTCCTGTGGCACCTTATAGACTAACAGACGTATTGGATCATGAGCTTTCGTGGGTGAATACGTGCATCCGACGAAGTGGGTATTCACCCACGAAAGCTCATTTACATTGATGTTTTTTTTCTCTTCTGATGACTGGAATCTCTAAGTTTATCGTTAGTTATGAATAAGGCTGTGAGTTTGTCACAGAAGTCGTGGAAGTCACAGATTCTGTGACTTTCTGTGACTTCTGCAGCGGCTGATGCAGCTGGCCCGAGGGCCACCTGAGGAGCTGGGTTAGCCCCTTGGCCGGCCGCTGCTGGGGCAGTCTTGGACCACCGCCCCTCCTCCTCCTCCTTCTCCCCCCCCCCCGCCAGCAGCAGCAGGAGTTTGGGTGGGAGGCTAAGGTCTGGGGGTTGGGGCGCGGGGAGGGGTAAGGGGTAAAGGCTCCCTGGAAGTGGCAACGTCCCTCGGCCCCTAGGGGGAGGCACGGCCAGGGAGCTCTGTGCACTGCCTCTGCCTGCAGGCACTTCCCCCGCAGCTCCCACTGGCCAGGGTTCCTGGCCAATGGGAGCTGCAAAGCTGGTGCTCGGGGAGGAGGCAGCACACACAGCTGCCTGGCTGCGCCTCCGCCTAGGAGCTGAGGGATGTTGCAGTTTCCGGGGAGGCGCGGAGCTGGGTAGGGAGCCTGCCAGCCCCACCAACCCCCGTGCCCCAGCATCAGTGGGGGTCCTGGGCTGTGTGCTGCAGCCCTTCCCCCCCATAGCACCCGTAGCGCCCCCCATCACCCGCAGCACCCCGAAGCTGTCCCCCTCCCCAAGATTTAGTCAGGGGTATATAGTGCAAGTCATGGACAGGTCACGGGCCGGGAATTTTTGTTTATTGCTCGTGACCTGTCCATGACCTTTACTAAAAATGCCAATGACTAAAACATAGCCTTAGTTCTGAATAAGTGACTAATATCTGCAGAAGAATTAATTTGGTTTGGGGGTGGTGGTTTCTTTTTTTTTTTTTTTGACAGTTTTTTAAAGATCCAGTCTTGTAGAATGGGATGTAAATTGAGTTTTGGAACTCAGTAATTGGTTATGTCTCAGTCAATTTTCTGTTCTAGTAGAAAATAAATATAATCACACTGGATACTGCCTAGGGAAAGGAAGTAACAACCATGAGTTTTTATTAATACTGCATCTTTGCTTTGGGATGTTACACATACACACTTTATTTCTAAAAAAAAAAAAAAAAAAAAAAAGCAGAATCATCCTTAGACTTCTTTTTTGTTGTTGTATTTTTCGCTCCACCCACTTTCCAAAGCTAAGTTCTTCCCACCTTCTACTGAGCAACAAAAAACACAATCTCTTTCCCCAATGGATCTTTGAGGGTGAGGAATCTGCTCAGATCATGAATCCAGATCCTAGACTATGGAAGATCCTGGTTCAGGGAGTGATCCAAAACCGGCTGAAGGCAATAAGAGTCTTTCCATTGTCTTCAGTGGGCTTTGGATTTCAGTTCTCAGCATATCCCTTCAGAAATCATATTCCTATCATTAATATATAATTGAACCTTAACTATGCAACCCCAATTGCAACCTCCATAACCTCTTTACCACTACAATTTTCCACTCTCATGTTCACCTTCTTCAGAACTGTTGTTATTTGACTAGTTAGCAGGTGTTAAAACATTTTCATCCAGTCTTGTTTCTGTTTTCCTGAATCTGAAAATGAGTTATTTTTGGCTGAAAGCATATGTTTTTCCCTTTCAAAAGTGACAAAAGGAAACATGCATACATTTTTCTACTTTTGAAAGTTGAGAAACTCTGTCCCATTTCCTACCAGTACCCTGCTATTTTACCGATGTTAGGGGAAGGTATTTTCACAGTAAAAGTCTCAAACTTGATAGCGCCAATTCCATATTTAAGGTCTTTTTAAAAATACTTAGCACTTTATATATAACCCTAGTATTTCAAAATAAGCTGAATATAAAATGTAATGTGATATTTTGACACTTATTCAAATATATCTGAAACCAGCTTGGATCTTCAGAATCTTTGATTTTTTTTTTCTTCTTCAAAATCTATGGCCCCAATTCAGCAACGAGCTCCTTACAGATGTACATCCTCGATTTTTGCATGCATGGAGCTCATTGCAGTACTGGGGCATAAGGTCCGAAGGCAGGTGTTCTCAAGCCTTTTATTCATAAGATAGACCACAGCATAACATAGAAATTGTCTAATGGAATCTTCTCCCACTCAGTTGTGTGAATCACTTTCCCTCCCATTGGTGAGCACGTTACATCCTAGACTGCTTACATGGGAAAGTTATAATAGGAAAATATGGGTTTTTAGTTGCCTTTAGCGCGCTAGATGCTTTGTCCTTTTTCAAGAATTAATCACACAAGCTACTTTGGCTCTTAATTTCATTCCCTCTTCCCTGTATTCTCCATCTCTGAGCTGGAAACAGGTAAAACCCACCAGAAGGTATTTATTTTTTCTTTTGCATTCACAACTAACAGAGCCAGAGCCAGTACCTGTGGCAGTCAATGAGCAGACTTACTTAGCAGTACCTCATTACCTCAGCGGGCACTGGATTGGGACCATAGTGCATGGGAAATTGTGTGCACATAAACAATGGCTAAAGGTACCAAAACATTTTATTTCTGGCAGATGTTTTGTACTGTGATAGTGAGCTTTTCACATCAGGTATTGTCTGTAGTTGTATTGCTAGTGTAATACAAACAAAAATTCATTCATATGAATAAGTTTTTCTTCATTTATTTTGACCTGCTGAAAAAGAAAAGAAATAGCGCCATCCTGTGGTCTATATTGTTAATGGCATGTGTGTGTATTTTCTAGAGCAGGGCAATCTTTCTTTGTGGAATGGTAGGAAATTTGAGTTATTTTGGGGAACTTTTAATTAAAAAAAATAAAATAAAATCTTCCACACACACAGTACAAATCTCAGGGCTTCCATCGGTTTATTTCACTTTCACTTTTGATTTCTTTAATGCTTTCAAGAACCAGACAGCATATACTGTGCTTGTGCTGCCAGTACTCCAGCACCCTAAAAAGCAAGTCACTCTACCAAGTTTCACAAACTTTAATCATGCTAACTGTGCCAGGAAGGGCTGTGCCTGGTCTTTGGTATATTATCATTATACAGCCTCGGTATCCAACAGCAAACTCACAAATACAATTACTTGAAGTATCATGCCTTTTACTTATCTTCTCTCCTATGATTTTTTTCTAACAGAAAAGAAAAGAAAAAATATTAGATACTTAATTTAGTGATCCAGAGTAAGACTGATACAGGAACGTTCTCACTGGTTGTATGTAAGATTCAGGGGGAAAAAACTGTGTTAAGGTTAAGGTTTCTTGGTGATAGGTTGTCCCCTTGCAGATCATTGAGTTGAGCAAAACTCAAATTTCTAAAACCAGGAAATGCACAGCTAAGGTTGAGAGACTGTCCTCTGAGTAAGTGTACGGCAGCTGCAAAAGTCTATGAAGTGGTTGTTAAATTGTACACGTGTGGTATTCTTTCTGGGGAGTTGGCTAAGGATGTGAATGTATGTCAGGATCTAGAATCGCTAAGGGCCAGTGTGAATATGTGGATATTGAGTCATTGCTTGAAAAGGGTAGAGGGAAGGTGGAATGGGCAGCCTTTTTTTTCTTTCTTTCTTTCCTGTTTTTCCTTTATTAGTCTTGGACGGAATCCTGTGGATGACAGTTAATAGGTTATAAAAGGAGTTGGCTCATTAAGCTGTAATCAACTGGGATAACATCCAATTTGCATGGTCTATTAAAACTCGAACAAGCCTGGTGCCCAAATATAGTTATTCATTGTCATTGTTGGGTTAAAAAGGCATTTAGGTCACCAAAAATTAAAAAAAAACAAAAACACTCATTCATCCAGAACACCTTTGGACAATTTTTTAAAATTCCTGTTGCCAAGGAATTAACTACTTAACTACTTTCATTAATAATCAGGAATTTATCCCTAGGCAGCACTGTATCAAAGTAACTATTCGTTGTGGGTAAGAGGTGAGATTACTTGATTTGGACAGGTGTTTCAGAGTCCTGATTTGAAATCATGTCAAGAGATGTGTAATAATATAAAGATTCCATATTTTCAATATTTACAAGTCAAACACTTTATTGTGAAATCTGGATAGAAGGCAGGTCTATCTAGACCTTTAACCACATTTGAGGACAAAAGGTTTAATTTCTAAAATGTATACAAGTTGATTGAAAAAGATGTTAAGAAAACAACTCATATGAAAAGATGGCAGGCAGATTTGGACAAAGAAATTGATCTGGATGAGTCTCTCTCAATATGGGAAATTACTGTATAGATGGCATTTGACTCCAGTTAAGATCCATCATATTTTTTGCTACTGGGGGGATGCTGTATTGGAAGGGACGGGTGGAATGGGGAACATACTTGCACATATGGTAGTTGTGTCCAGGAATTAGACAGTTTTGGGACGAAATTATTAAAGAGATTCATCTTATGTCAGCTGTTAGGGATACCCTGACTGGTTACTTAATGCTCCAGTAAAAGATCTAAATTTTAAACAGAATGATAAATTAATTTCTTTTTATTGTTAGTTAGCAAGACTTTGTATTGCATATTATTGGAAAAATGTGACTTCCTCTATGTAATTGTGGTATAGTAAAATATGGACTGTCCTCATAACACACAAGCTTTCACATCAAGTCTACATACAAGAGAAAAGCCAAAAAGAGGATAGATATTTAGAAATTTGGTTGCCCTTTTAAGCATACTCAGAGGAGGAGGGCTTCCCTGCCAGCAAGCCAGAATCTTTAGCCAGGTTCTTTGAACATTAACCTGATCCTGAATAAGTAGTGTACGATGTAGTAAATTAGTGTTTTATTGTAGCTTTGTCTTAATAAGTTTTTTAAAATGTACATTTTCTTAAATACGATTATCAGTTTGGGTCCCTAAAAGATTTAGTGGGTGTCCTGCACTAGCTTAGGTAAAACTTCACAAATTGAGGCCATTTTGACACACACTATGTCAATAATTTGATCTTTACCTATCTGCAAAAAAAAAACCCACCTAGAAACTTTTTTGAAAAATGGCTAGTTTTGTCAGGGCTTATATCTTTGCAACTCTTAGCTCAAATGACCTCAAATTTAGTTCAATACCCCTACACAGTACCCTCTGGAGGGAAACCAAATTTCAAAGGAATCTAATTATGCCTGTCAATTTTACAGGACTTAGAAAGATCAACCTGTAAACAGAAATCAGGATGCCACCTTAACTGTAGTGGTGCTGCTGCTGTGCCATTAGTACAGGTTTTAGTATAGGAACAAGGTTCCTGAGTAGTCTTATTATGGGGTAGCAGTAACTGAACCTTAAAGTTAAGTCTTGCTTTCCATTATAAGCCTATTTTAGCCCTTCAAACAAACAGTGCAATCGATACAAGCGCTCCTGGTGAGGACGCACATGGCCAAAGTGTAGACATGCTCAAGTGATGTAATTACCATGGCAGCTATATGCTGACCTAAGTTAGGTTGACTTAATTTTGTGGTGTAGACATTCCCTCAGTATGTGGTTTGTGGCCAGTATAAAAATACTTTACTAAATTTGATGATTTTTGAAGCAGTCAGTTTTGAGATATGGGAGATATAGCTTGCACATTCTTGTAAAGCTTCATGTCACATCCTAGCTACACAATGAGTTGGCTAAATAAAGCTTTTGAAAGATCTTGGTGCATACAAGAGCAAATCTGACGTTGAAAATATGTGAGACCTTGGTGTACATGATAATAAAGTAATGAATGAAGCAGAGGTTTACAGGACCCCTGCCTAATTTACAACTAGCACTGATTGATTGAATGGCAAGTATATAAATAAATATGGCTGACCTATATTGTTCACTGTGCAGCATTCATCTGTGTCCTGAATGAGGCAGGAATCTTGCAGAGAATCTGTGATTATGTAATGATTGCAAGCCAGATTCTCCCCCCCCCCCCCCGCCCACAGCTGTCTTGGGCTGCTTTGGCACAAAGATAACAAACAGCTGCTTAAACAGAGGTGATACAGGTAAGAGAGTGGCCGTAGAAGGAAGGAAACTTTCTGAGGAATTAGTGAGCTTAGAGCTCTTGTGCACTGAGGGCAACTATCTGTCTTTTAGTGTCCAAAAGAATGCACAAACTTGGAATCTTAAGGGATTTATCACAGCTCTGGATGCTCAAATAGCAACAATGGCCAGAAATGCTACCTTTCACCACTGACTAGCAGTGAACCTGTGCCCTTTCCTCTCTGATACATTCTCAGCCATGGAGATTCATCTCGCCACACACTACCTGGGGCTAACAGTGAAAGTCACTTGAAAGTTCAGTGAAAGGCCGACCAATATCATGCTTGATTTCTGCAAATACACTCCATCTCTCTGTCCACTTTCAAAGTTGTTTCAACGTCCTAGTCTTTACCTTTAAATCCCTAATGGGCTATGGTCTAACTATCTTAAAAACAGCCAGTTGTCTCCTCTACAGCAACAACTGTGATCAATAGCAGCAAAGAGCTCTGTGGGACCTTATAGACCAGGGGTAGGCAACCTATGGCACGCGTGCCAAAGGCGGCACGTGAGCTGATTTTCTGTGGCACTCACACTGCTGGGTCCTGGCCACCGGTCCGGGGGGCTCTGCATGTTAATTTAATTTTAAATGAAGCTTCTTAAACATTTTAAAAACCTTATTTACTTTATTCACCCACGAAAGCTCATGCTCCAATACGTTTGTTAGTCTATAAGGTGCCACAGAACTCTTTGCCGCTTTTACAGATCCAGACTAACACGGCTACTCCTCTGATACGTCTGATCAATAGGTATTCTTTAGGCCTCAACTGGAGTATTGTGTCCAGTTCTGGGAGCCAGATTTCAGGAAAGCTGTGGACAAATTGGAGAAAGTCCAGAGAAGAGCAACAAAAATGATTAAAGGTCTAAAAAAAATAACCTACAAGGGAAGATTGAAAAAATTGGGTTTGTTTAATCTGGAGAAGAGGAAAATTACGTCCCCTCTCAATTTTAAGTACACAAAAGGTTGTTACAAGGAAGAGAGAGAAAAATTGTTCTTGTTAGTCTCTGAGGGTAGGACGAGAAGCAATGGGCTTAAATTGCACCATGGGTGGTTTAGGTTGGACATGAGGAAAAACTTCCTAACTGTCAGGATAGTTAAGCACTGGAATTGTGGAATCTCCATCATTGGAGATTTTTAAGAGCAAGATAGACAAACACCTGTCAGGGATGATCTAGATCAGGGGTCTCAAACATGCGGCCCGCGGGCCGCATGCGGCCCGCGGAGCTCTTCCCTGCGGCCCGCGGAGCTCCCCAGGGGAGCTCCGCAGGGGCCCCCAAGAGAAAAGCGGAGGCTCCCGCCTCCGCCCCTCTCCTGGAGCCTCGGCGCATAAAGCGCCGAGTCTCCGTCCGAGCGCCTGAGCCCCGCCCCGATCCGAGCCGCGTGGGGAGGGGGCGGGGCTGGGAGCTCTGGGCTGAGCGCTGCGCTCGGCGTGGAGCTCCCAGCCCCGCCCCCTCACCACGCGGCTCTGAGCGGGACCGCCGGAGACGCGCTCGGGGAAGGGGGGGGGGGAAGCCGGACCCCCCCGGGGCCGGGCCGGGGGCGGGAAGCGGGACCCGCCGGGGCCGGGCTGGGGGGGGGGGAAGGGAAGCGCTCAGGGCTGGGGCAGAGGATTAGGGTGCGGGGGGATGAGGGGTTCATGATGTGGGGGCGCTCAGGGCTGGGGCAGAGGATTAGGGTGTGGGGGGATGAGGGCTCTGGCTGGGGCTGAGGATTAGGGTGCAGGGTCCTAGTGCCTGCCCTCCGCCAGTACTGGCAAGGCAGGCTTCCCTTACCCTGAGCCTCTCCAACCCCAAACCCTCAGCCCCAGCCAGAGCCCTCATTCCCCCCGCACCCTAATCCTCAGCCCCAGCCCTGAGCTCCCCCACATCATGAACCCCTCATCCCCCTGCACCCTAATCCTCAGCCCCAGCCAGAGCCCTCACACCCCCACACCCTAATCCTCTGCCCCAGACCTGAGCGCCCCCACATCATGAACCCCTCATCCCCCCGCACCCTAATCCTCTGCCCCAGCCCTGAGCGCCCCCACATCATGAACCCCTCATCCACAGCCCTCACCCCACACCCAAAACCTCTTCCCTAGCCCTGAGCCCCCTCGCATCATGAACCCCTCATCCACAGCCCTCACCCCACAGCCCAACCCTCTTCCCTAGCCCTGAGCCCCCTCGCATCATGAACCCCTCATCCACAGCCCTCACCCCACAGCCCAACCCTCTTCCCTAGCCCTGAGCCCCCTCGCATCATAAACCCCTCATCCACAGCCCTCACCCCACAGCCCAACCCTCTTCCCTAGCCCTGAGCCCCCTCCTGCATCATGTACCCCTCGCCCTCAGCCCCACAGCCCTCACCCCTGCACTCCCTCCTATCCCCAAACTCCGTCCCAAAGCCTGCACCCCCACCCCCTGCCGCAGCCTGGAGCCTGCATCGAGCACAGAGCCTGCATCCAGACCCCCTCCCCCACCCAAACTCCCTCCCAGAGCCTTAGGCAGTAAATCTAAGTGCGTGTTTTGTCCTTTGAGTGAGGTGCATTACTGAGTGTATATATTTATTAAAACTGCGCGCGCTTAGGGGAGGAGGTGGAGAAGAGACAGGGCAGGGGCGGGGCCTCATGGAAGGGGTGGATTGGGGGTGGGGCCAGGGGCAGCAAGGGGGCGTGTCAGTGATGCGGCCCTCGGGCCAATGCACTAGTCCTCATGCGGCCCTCGGGGTCATTTGAGTTTGAGACCCCTGATCTAGATAATATTTAGTCCTGCTGTGAATGCAGGGGCCTGGACTAGATGACCTCTCGAGGTCCCTTCCAGTCCTATGATTCTATGAAGGGTTTGCAAGACACAGCCTGTGAGGACCAGGGGAAGAGTGGTGAGTGGCTATGGAATTCTCCCTCAGTGGAGATCAAGATGAGCCTGCCTCAATTATCTTTACAAGGGGGTTGATGACAGGCCTTCCAGTAGCCTAATCCCCCACAACCCTCTCTTTAAGAGGATAAAGCAAGAGATGGGGGCTTTCAAAGCCTATCTTTCCTCTCTGATCCCCTCTACATCTGTCCTAGAGGTGAAAGCTTCTGCATACACATTATCATTCACCTGAGTTATCCAATCCCCATCCCCACTTCTCCAACAATTGCATCTAAAATAAGCAAAGATAAGACTGGAAAAAATATGGACTTGTCAAGGTGACTGTGTTCATATTAAACCTATTTTGTACTGTGTTCTAATGGGACTAACCTTCACAAGTACAAAATAAAGTAACTTTGACTATTCTTATTTCATTTTCACCGGTGTCTAGAAGGATATTATATGTAAGGTTCATCTGTATTTCATGTGATTCTACCTTAACGGGTGAAAAGCAGATTCTAGTGGTCAGAGTGGTTTCCTACTCTCCATACACCAAATTTCTTGTGGGCATCAAGTTTTCTGTTGCACATTACAGTCAAAGCAGTCCCCTTCCTGGGAGAGTCTGACAGGGATAGAGAATTGGGGCTTAACATCTTAATAAAGAGACAAAAGTGTAAGGAACACTTATGAAAGCAAATGTTTTGCAGAACATGAACCTCAGTCTCTTGTCCATTCAATCACTGGGCTGCCCCCTGAAATAAACATGCTTGAAAAACAAACGTTTAAACTTATTGGAACTGCAGTAATGTTAAAACAAGATCCTTTTTGTCAGTTAAACTGACAGCTCAGATAAGACGAGCTGGTTTCAGTATCATCTGTTGCACAACAAACCGCTCTTGAAGAAAGAAACAGTACCCTGTCAAATGAATTTCCTTTAACTGTCAGAAGGGCTATTTTTAGTTTGATCTTCCATCTTTTTAATTTTTTTCCCCTTAATCATCTCTTTCAATTTTCTCCCAGTTTGCAGCCCTCCTCTTTTCTTGTGGTCTGCTTCCTTCCAGTACAGATACCTGCTGGTATCTGGTTGCTTCTAGCAGTAATTTGTCACCAGTCTCTCAATGTATGTATTTGCTGGGACTGAACTACTGTAGCGCTTGCACAGAAGTGCAATTCTCACCTGCCCTGCCATGCCCAAGTCAGTCCCTGATTTGCCAAGGGAGGGAGGCCTGGATCCACAAAGAGGCTTATGTGTTGCGATGGCTAAAAAAATCACAGGAACCACATTGGGATCCACAAAGCCTGAATTAGGCCCCTAAGCACTTTATACACTGAATAGGGAGAGAGGGGCACCTTAGAATACAATCTACAATAGCCGGAATACCAGGTGAAGCCTAAACTAGCCAATGGAAGTTGCTGATGAGAGGGTCCCAAGCCCTGCCACTCTCGCTGAGATAGGTGCCTAAATCCAGGGTGCAAGGAGGTGCTTAAATCTGCTTGTGATCCACAACTGGGTCCCCCTCTACTGGAAGCAAGTGGCATAGACAACTAAGTCGTTTATTATGAGGGAGGAGTTAGGCACGTACATCACTCTACACAAAACCCAGGGCAGGCGAGGGGGTGATGGTGCCCACTCTAACTTTGAGCCCTGTGCTTAAAGCACTCAGCTGGAATTTGGAAAAGCTGGGTTCAGTTCCCGCTCTGCCTGAGGAGGGGAGAGGATTTGAAGAGAAGTCTCCCACACCTCTCAGGAAAATGCTGTAACCACTATGGGATATTCTGATATGGGGCTCCCTCAGTCTCTCCCATTGCCACCTCTGTCTGACTTCCTTTCAGTCTGTGTCTCCTGGTCAATCGTCATGCTACTCTCCCTGTTTGGCATATTGTTGTTCTGTTCCTTCTTATTGTACAGCACAAAATATCTCTTCTGGGGACTAAGTGACATGGTGTAGAGAAGTAGCAGGGAGCATGAGCACTGGCCGAAAGCTTCTTCTAAGTTAACTTAGGTTCCACTGGGGGCCTGACCTTTCAAAAAGTTTCTCCTAGGTCATTAGGAGATTACTGGGCAAAAGCATCAGAGAGAAACTCAAACTGTACTTCCAAAATGGACCTGAGACCAAAGACGCAGAATGCTTCCTTAGGCAGATTTTCTTCTTAGACTGCAGAAAGACGGTCAAAGACACCACCAGCTGAATGGGTATAAGAAATAGCCTTCATGATCATTAAGCCCATTCCCGAAGCCACAAGAATAGCTGTGAATTATTTAAACAAAGCAGTGAGCAAGAATGAAAGGAAAAATTAGAGAAGAGAAGCTGTGCTATAAACAATATTGTCTCACACACAACACACCACAGCATTGCCAAATTACTATGCAACATGGAGAAGTGGGTCAGAGCAACCTCTTTCCCTCCACCCTGTCAAACTGATTTGAGCTTCTATTGAAAACATTACAATGGGAAAGCTTGGCGCTTACATTCACTAAGCTAAACTGATCGGTTTTCCACAATTTGAACAAAGTTGCTAGATATTGCATGCAAGTATAATGCAGCAGTTCAGCTGATCATGGAGAGCTGATGGTCTAGTGACCATCAGCTTTCATTTTAACAAGACCCATATTGCTTTAGGTTTTAAAATTAATGTACACGTCAGATCTACATGGACTATCCAAATCCCTATTTGCTTGCTGTATCAGCCTATACATAGGTACAGTTGCCCACCATCCTTAGTTTACAGGTGGATGGATTGTTTTAAATTCATTGAGATGCTAATTGCTGTTTTATGTCACTGTTGATATGAGTCTGGTCTAGTTGGCTTATTTACTTTTGGGAAAATAGAATTCAAATATTAATAAAATGAAATGAACAGGGGACAGCAATCCGGGGAATTGGAGAGGGTGAAAAGGAGATCCCCTGCTGAACAAGGTGAGATTGCTAATCTTGGGGTGAGTGAGTTTGTTTGGCTGTTTGTTTTTTTTCTCCTTCAGTGTCTGTTGGGATGGTGTGTTTGGGAACTGTTTGAGCCTTTGTTCCCTGGGTTATCCTTGATCAGCCTTGTGATCACCCTCCCGCTGTGTGATTAATGAGGGGATAGGGCTGACTTAGGAGAGACGGGCTTAAAAGCCAGAGGCCAAGCGACCTAGGAGACAGCAAAAGGGAGTTTGTGGGACGGAAACATAATATAATTATGATTAGGAAAGGCCGCATTGCCAGTGCCAACGCTGCTCATGTCTCCTCCTCCTGCACCTGAATCCAGACAGAGAAACTGACCAGGGATGCCTCCACACCTGGTGTGGATTTGCAGAGACTGTGGCCTGCATTTCCCTGTCACAGAAAGCCAGGCTGGGGGGTGGCATCCAGTGTGAGAAGTATCTGCTGTTGGAGTCTCTCAGGAAGCAGGTGGGAGAGTCTCTCAGGAAGGAGGTGGTGAGGCTGAGGAGCATCTGTGCACATGAGGAATTCATCAAGTGTATTCATATGGAGACTTCCAAGGCTGAGGAAGCTATCCAGCTAGAGAGGATTGCTGTTGTGCCCCCGGGAGAGGTAGATATGGCTCTGCCACAGAGAGGACACTGGTTACTTCTGGCAGCAGGCAGTGCTCCACCCCTGCTCCCAACCCACCAATCATAGTAATGAAGAACTATTATGCTGCCCTGGCAACATGGGATGAGGATTTGCCCCCAAAGGTGGTAGAGGAGAAGCTCTGTACCCCCAAGGCTGGGAGGATTGCAGCCACCACTCCTAAGCACCCATCTGCAGGCTTGACATGACATCTTGGGAGGTGTCAGAGGGATTGTCAAGGAACATCCGGCCCTCTAATACTACCCCATGCTGCTCATCCATATGGGCATTAGTGATACTGTGAGGTATGAGCCTGAGTGGATCAGAAGTGACTACCGGGCTCTGAGAGTGAAGGTGAAGGAGTTGGGGGTGCAGGTGGTCATCTCTTCAGTTCTTCTGTTTAAGGGAAGGGGACTAGGCGAGACAGAGGCATCCTGGAGGTGATTGAATGCATGGCTGTGCAGATGTTGTCACTAGGAGGGTCTTGGCCTTCTTGACCACAGGATGCTCTTCCTAGAAAAACTGCTGAGCAGAGATGGGGGTGCACTTACTGAGGAAGGAAAGACCATATTTGGATACATTCTGGCCAACCTAGTGGGTCAGGTTTTAAACTAGATTTGATGGTGGCAGGAGACAAAAGCACCAAGGTAAATCAAAAACAAGGAGACCTGGATAAAGGGTTGGAATCTGGGAGGAGTATGGGCAATTATAGCAAGGACAAGAGAGACAAGAGGGACCATAGAGGTGAAATCAAATCAATATCTTAGATGTCTGTATACTAATGCAAGAAGTAGGGGGAATAAACAGGAAGTACTAGAAATGCTAGTGAATAATCACAACTATGACATAGTTGGCATCACAGAGGCTTGGTGGGGTAATACACATGATTGGTATAGAAGGGAACATCTTGCTCAGGAAGGACAGGCAAGAAAAAAAGGGACGAGGTGTTGCCTTGTATATAAAAGATATATACACTTGCCTAGAGGGTGAGATGGAAATAGGAGACAAACTTATTGAAAGTCTCTGAGTAGGGATAAACGGGGTAAAAAACAAGGGCAATATCATGGATAGAGATCTACAATCGAGCACCTAACCTAGAAGAAGAGGTGGGTGTCCCCCTACCTCAGTGGGTCACAACTGGGAATACCAAATTCAGGACAAACTGCTGAGAAATAGGGCAGACACACCCCAAAACTGGTGGTGGTTCTTTCATAAGATATACCAAATCAGCAACAAAAGTAAACTGCTGTCTCACCGCAAGAAGTAAGAAATGCAGCCTCCTTAGGTATTCCTGTCCTTGCAACATCCAGACACTAGACTTAATGATGAGTAGTTATATAAAACCAATTTCATCAACCAAAGGGTTATTCTGATCTCAAAGGACCAGCCACATACCCAGGCCAATATATAACTCAGATCTTACCCAATAATCATGCTGTTAGTATCTAATATCTAAAGAGAAAAGAAAGGTGAGAGTTAAAATTGGTTAAAGGAATCAAATACATACAATAATTACAAAGTTCTTGGATCAGGCTTGAAACAGTCATAGAATAAACTGCTGGCTTGAGTCTCTGGTTGCTTCCAAATGATTGGAAGGTCCTCGGTCCCTTGTTTAGAATATTCCCATAAGCATAAGTCCATAGTCCAGAGACTATCAGAGCAGGAAAGAGGCAAAATGGAGATGTTTTCAGGACCTTTTATAGCTTCTGCCATGTGGAGGGTACTTCATTGTCGCAAGCAAAGCCCTCAGCACAGTTTGTGGAAAAGTACAGGCACAAGATGGAGTTCAGTATCACATAATCTAGTCACATGCCCTTGCATATTTTGAGTCATAGCAGAGCCATTACCCATATTCTAGCTAGAACATCCACAGGAAAATCCACCAGGTGGAATAAGCATCTTCCATGGCCATTGCGTTTGTTGATGGGTCATGATCTAGACTAGTTCATTCACAATGTGCTGGCTAGATTGGATGCAAACTACCTTGTGTGTGTTACCACAGGAGCAAACACATTTGAAATACAGGTACATAGACAATATTCCTAACCTCAGATACAAAAATGATACATGCATACAAATAGGATAATCATATTCAGCAAACCATAACTTTTCCATTGACACCTTACATGACATACTTTGTCACAAGATTTGTAGCATATATACAACAGTGGTAGCAACAATGGTCATATTTTAATCATATAATGCCACAGTGGGTGAGGCTTTTTTTAAATAACAAAATCATCCAAAGTACAGGACTTGGTCGTGATGGGGGACATCAACTACCCAGATATCTGTTGGGAAAATAATACAGAAGGGCACAGCTTATCAAATAAGTTCTTGAAATGCATTTTTATTTCAGAAGGGTGGAGAAAGCACCCAGGGGCGAAGCTGTTCTAGATTTAATTTTGACAAACAGGGAGGAACAGTTGAGAATTTGAAAATGGAAAGCAGCTTGGGTGAAAGTGATCGTGAAATGGTAGAGTTCGTGATTCTAAGGGAGGGCAGGTGGCAAAACAGGAAAAGAAAGATAATGGATTTCAAGAAGGCAGACTTTAGCAAACTCAGGGAGTTGGTAGGTAAGATCCCATGGGAAGCAAGTCCAATGGGAAAAACAGTTTGAGAGATTTGGCAATTTTTCAAAGAGACATTATTATGAGCGCAGGAGCAATCTATCCCACTGCGTAGGAAAGATGGGAAGTTGGGCAAGAGACCGCTCTGGCTTACCAGGAGACCTTCAGTTATCTGAAACTCAAAAAAGAGTCCTACAAGAAGTGGAAACTAGATCATATTACAAAGGATGAATATAAAAATAACAGAAGCATGTAGGGACAAAATTAGAAAGGCCAAGGCACAAAATGAGATTAAATTAGCTAGGGACATAAAAGGTAACAAGAAAACATTCTACAAATACATTAGGAGCAAGAGGAAGACCAAAGAGGAGGAGAAGGACAATAACAGAAAATGTGGAAATGGCAGATGTGCTAAATGCCTTTTTGTTTCAATTTTCATCAAAAAGATTACTAGTGATTGGACATCTGGTGTAGAGAATGCCAGTGAAAATGAGGCTCCAAGGCTAAAATAGGGAAAGAACAAGTTAAAAATTACTTAGAAAAGTTAGATGTCTTCAAGTTGGCAGGGCCTGATGAAATCCATCCTAAAATACTCAAGCAGCTGACTGAGGAGTTGTCTGAGCCATTCACGATTATCTTTGAAAACTCATGGAAGACAGGAGAGATTCCAGAGGACTGGAAGAGGGCAAGTATAGTGCCAATCTGTAAAAAGGGGAATAATGACAGGGGTGGCAGGTTTGTAGAAATTTTGGTGGTGCCCAGAACACCCAGAACCCCCCTACCCACAAACTCACCCTTCCACCTGCCTACGGCTCTGGGAGGGCATTTGGTTTGGGGAAGGGTTCTGGGGTGCAGGCTCTGCAATGAGGTTTGGGTAGAGGCTCTGGGCTGGGGCAGGGAATTGGGGTGCAGGAGGGGTGAGGGGTGCAGGTTCTGGGAGGGAGTTTGGGTGCTGGGTGCAGGCTCTGGGCTGGGGCAGAGGTGGGAGTGGAGGAGGGGGTAAGGGGTGCAGGTTCTGAGAGGGAGTTTGGGGGTGAGAGGGGGTGCAGGAGGAAATTTCAGGGCTGGAGGGTGTGTGTGCGCAGGTTCTGGAAGTGGATGGGGGGTTTGGTGCTTACCTGGGGCACCCCCTCCAGCAGCGGCTCCTAGGCAGGTCAGGCCATGGGGTCTCCTTGCGCTGCTGTCCCCAGGCACTGCCCCCGCAGCTTCCCATTGGCTGCAGGGGTGTTTGGGGCAGGGGCAGTGTGCAGCGGCAAAGTCCCCCAACACGGGCTGCAAGGACGGGCCGGCAGCCACTCAGCCCTGCTACACTGCTGGGTGGTGGTGGGAGTCTCCGGGCTGTTTTAAATCACCCAGGTGCAGTGGGGTGGGGGTGGGGGCGGCAGGAGATGCACAGGGGGAGTGTGCAGGGGGGCAGGCGGGAAATTTTGCTGGAGCTGAGCACCCCCGGCACCATGGGCCCATAGAACTCGCTGCCCATGAATAAAGACAACCCGGGGAATTACAGATCAGTCAGCTTAACTTTAGTACTTGGAAAGATCATGGAGGAAATAGTCAATCAATCAATTTGCAAACTCCTAGAAGATAAGAAGGTGATAAGTAACAGTCAGCATGGATTTGTCAAGAACAAATCATGTGAAACCAACCTAATAGCTTTCTTTGACAGGGTAACAAGCCTTGTAGATAGGAGGGAAGCGGAAGATGTGGTATATCTTGACTTTTCGTAAGGCTTTGATACTGTCTGGCATGACCTTCTCGTAAACAGACTAGGGAAATACACCCTCGATGGCGCTACTATAAGGTGGCTGCATAACTCATTGGAAAACCGTTCCCAGAGAGTAGTTAGTGGTA
The DNA here is from genome assembly GCF_020497125.1 of Mauremys mutica. Lineage (NCBI taxonomy): Eukaryota > Metazoa > Chordata > Testudines > Geoemydidae > Mauremys > Mauremys mutica. Next base: position 124,352,327 of record NC_059073.1, on the reverse strand, counting down.
CTCAGCCAAGCTGGAAGGGCATAACAAGTGGGGTCCTGCAGGGATCAGTTCTGGGTCTGGTTCTGTTCAATATCTTGATAAATGATGTAGGTAATGGTATAGAGAGTAAACTTCTAAAGTTTGTGAACAATCCCAAGATGGAAGGGGTTGCAAGAGCTTTGGAGGATAGGATTAAAATTCAAAATGATTTGGACAAACTGGAGAAATGGTCTGAAGTAAATAGGATGGAATTCAATAATGACAAATGCAAAGTACTCCACTGAGGAAGAAACAATCAGTTGCACACATACAAAATGGGAAATGACTGCCTAGGAAGGAGTACTGTGGGAAGGAATTGAGGGCTTATAGTGGATCTCAAGTTAAATATGAATCAAGAGCATAACACTGTTGCAAAAAAACCCCAACCAAACATCATTCTGGGCTGTATCAGCAGGAGAGTTGTAAGCAAGATACAAGAAGTAATTCTTCCGCTCTACTCTGCACGTGTAAGGTCTCAGCTGGAGTATTGTGTCCAGTTCTGGGTGCCACATTTCAGGAAAGATGTGGACAAATTGGAGAAAGTCCAGAGGAGAGCAACAAAAATAATTAAAGGTCTGGAAAACATGACCTATAAGTGAAGACTGAAAAACTTGGGTTTGTTTAGTCTGGAGAAGAGAAGACTGAGAGTTTTCAAGTACACAAAAGGTTGTTACAAGGAGGAGGGGAAAATTGTTCTCGTTAACCTCTGAGGATAGGACAAGAAGCAATGGACTTACATTTTAGCAAGGGCGGTTTAGATTGAACATTAGGAAAATTTCCTAACTCTCAGGGTGGTTAAGCTCTGGAATGGATTGCCAAGAAGGATTTTGGAATCTCTGTAGGTTTCTAAGAACAGTTAGACCAGGGCTTGGCAAACTTTTTGGCCCGAGGGCCACATATTGGAATAGAAATGAATGCTCACAAAATTGGGGTTAGGGTGCAGGATGGGGCCAGGGCTCTGGTTGGGGGTGCAGCCAGAAATGAAGAGTTCAGTCTGCAGGAGGGGGCTCCGGGCTGGGGCTGGGGCTGAGGAGTTTGGGGTATAGGAGGGTGCTTTGGGCTGGGATTGAGGGGTTCGGAGGAGAGGAGGGGGAATCAGGGCTGGGGCAGGGGGTTAGGGTGTGGGAAGGGTGCAGGCTCTGGCTGGGGATGTGGGCTCTGGGGTGGGGCTGGGGATGAGGGGTTTGGGGTGCAGATCCTGGCCAATGGGAGCTCCGGGGGTGGCGCTACACGTAGGGGGGCCATGCTGCTGCTTCCGGGAGCTGTGTGGAGCAGCCCCAAACCCTGCACCGCAGCTGGAGCAATGGAGCAGGGCGAGCACCAGACCCTGTTCCCCAATGGGAGATCAAGGGGTGGTTTAAAACGGCTGGCGGGCCGTAGTTTGCCCACCCCTGGGTTAGACGAACACCTGTCAGGAATGGACTAGTCATTACGTAATCCTGCCTTGATTGGAGGGGACTGGACTAGATGACCTACTGAGGTCCCTTCCAGTCACACTACTATGATTCTGTGACTCCATACCTGAAATTTTGGGGCCTTTCTTTCATTTTGAGTGGCCATATAGGTAAACGCTTTTTCATCCTTGTCAACTGGTCTCCATTTGTGATCTCAATCTGCTTTCATGCTCTCTTTGTTTTGTTTTATTTTCTTGCCATTATCTTAGTAGCTATTTAACTGCCTGTACCACCTTTTTCAGAAAGGGAAGACAACCTACACTTTATGCATATGTAATGCCCATCCACCACAGGCTGCCAGTAAGGATACAACCTGAGACCTTCCCTCTTGAGCTACAGCTACTGCAGTAGCTGACAGTGTTAATAAGCTCTTCTATTTCAAAATTGCCATTTCCAGGGTTTGAAGCTGTTTGATAATCATATTTTGCCTGCACTGGAGTAATTTATCCTCTAATTTCACTATGAACCCAGGGCATGCACTTGTCTCAAAATAAGCACATGCTCTGTCATGTTTCATTCCCTACATAAGGTGTCTTTTGTTTCTCATAAATTCTAGCTTGATGAGCAGCAGTGCCAAGAGCTGTCTAATGGAACTACCAGCCATGAAGCAAGGAAAGCTGTGCAGGCCAAGCCTGTTAAGTTATATTGCAACTTGTGAATATGTGCAGCAGCAAGTTGTGATGGGGATGTCAGGAAATTTCCCTGTTTCTCTAATAGTTAAGCGATCTCTCTGGATGGTGCTAAACAATTTAGTTTTTAAATACCAACTGTGTGACCCATTGCTACCAATTTGTCCCCAGCTCATAACTATGCTTTTGAAGTTTACACCAAATAATTTGCTCCCAAAAATATTCTTCCTGTGGGGAGGATGACTTTTCATCTTTCATGACCAGACAGCAAATGTGAAAAATCGAGTCGGGGGTGTGGGGTAATAGGAGCCTATATAAGAAAAAGACCCCAACATTGAGACTGACCCTATAAAATCGGGACATCTGGTCACCTCTTTCCTCTGCAAATGATTCCATTCAGTTGGGGATCGACATTTGGAGAGGAACTCTTACTTTTCCCATTAGTCACATTTTAATTAAGTCATCTGAGTCCATAATCTTTCCTTGGATCTCTCATCCAAAAAGTCCATCAAAAACAGTTTAAAAAAATCAACAAAAACCTATCTTTGGAGAAACTTAAAAAGAGAAACCATTGGAAGTTCAACTGTGGGAGACTGCTCAATCTGTTGTCAAGCCTCATTGCTTCAATCTCCCCACCCCACTCTGGCAACTATTTTTTCTGTAAGAATGAAATCCATGCATGCGGCATGAATTTTTGACAAGACAATATTTCTTAGTAATTTAGTAACAGCGCATGCACACACAAATACAGTTATAATTAGCTCTTGTCTCAAAAGTTGGAAGAGCTTTTAGATTCATTGGAGGCTGGCAGCCAAATTTGTTATCTAATTGGATGAAGCTCCTGCTTTCTTCAATTTGGATGATGTCTGCTTTTGCCCAAACTCATTAAATGCAGCTGTACTTAAAGTTTATAACGACAGCCTCAGTGAAGACTAGTTTGAAGTTAATAACTGCTCTGGTTTCTCTTATATGTCTCATCTTACGCCCCTTTGATGGTAGTTGAAACATGTCCAAATCTTCTCGCCTTTCACTCACCCCCCCCTTTTTTATTTTTTTTGATTCGGGATTGTCTTGCTAATTATTAAGTATACAAATTACACTGGGGTCTTGTGTCTCTTTTGAAACCAGAATGTTTACAGGGCACTTTCAAAGAAGAAAAATTTTAAAGCAATTACTTCCATGACACACACACACTGATGATTTATATTTTGTATTTCAGCACTGGGGGATAAGATGCAAAGCTGTCAATCCCAGAATCATGGAAATCGTCACAGATGCGTAGGATGACCAGATGTCCCAATATTAAGGGCTTTGTCTTATATATGCAATTATAACCCTTATCCCCAAAAAAGTCTCCCGATTTTTCACACTTGCTATCTGGTCAACCTTCTGATGGGCTTCTGATTATGAAGGTGAAATAGTGACTCCATAGTTAAGATTGCCTTAAGCTTTTGCATTTAACTGGACTGTAAAAGCCTTTTTGTTGGTCAGAATGAATATTTTAATCCAACAGTGTAATGTAATATTTCTGAAGTTTCTGACCTTTTCAAGGTCTATTTTGGACTTTCAATGTCTTAGTAACATAAATATATTAAAAAAATCTTGGTTTTCTAAAATTTGGGTTGGTGTCACTTCTAGCATGGATTCATTTCACATTTACTAAGATACCACACACCAGCCCCATCTGCAATACAGATGTATCCATATTTTAAACGATTTGATAACTTTTATAGATTTTTTTCCCTCCCATAGCTGGGAACTATGCCAAGATTTGCCAGAGAATTTCCAGAGCTTTGCAAGAGACTTCCTCTAGCCAACAGCTGTATATTGGCTGTACAAATTGCTTCAGGGACAAGTCTCCCTCTCTTCCTTCCCTTTGCCATGTTCCATCTTCCTACCAAACAAGGGCAAGGAAGCTGCATGGAGATGGGGAGTCTTGGAGCTGAAGTTGTCTTTCAGGAAGAGCCATTACCTCCTGTCCTGAGGGCACTTTCCCTTGCCAGTGAATCTCCTGTAATTGTATTAATCCTATGGTCTATGTCAGATGCTCCTCCATCTAACACCTATGCTGCTTAGTGTCTATATTCTGTGGGCCGTTGTGCTTTTTTGTTTGAGTCCTTAGCTCAGGAAGGGCTTGATGCTGCAAGGTTCTGGCTTCTGTGGAAATTGTGGGAGCTCAGCACCTCACAGGATTGAGCCCCTGGGTGACGAGACAGTAGGGGGGGGCGGGGAGGGCATGAGAGAGAATGTCTGTATCTTTTCTGAACATACCCTTCTCAGTCGTGCTGTAAATTCCCCTCTCTCCTCCAATGAACACAAGAAGATACTGGAGTTGCATGTTGTATTAGATTATGAAAACTGAGACTCACTATAACTGATTTCTTCTGTTGATTGTGATAATGAAGCATTTTTATAGCAAAGCTCATGTTGTGGATTGATTATCGATTCTTTTTAATTACGATGTGTACACTTGGTAGGTTGTCTTATGTTGGAAAAAGTCAAGCTGCAAGGCTGAGTCTGATCCAAAAATAGTTTTGAATGATCTATTGTCCTAGGTGGAAGAATTAAACCATTACATCTCTGTGACTTAGCACAGTTGTGCCTGTCTCCAGACTTCAGCAGCCACAGTTCCCATTTAGGCAACTAAGTGAAGTGGTGAAATTTTCAAGAGCTCCACACATGGCAGCCCCCATTGTTTTCATGGGTGGATGCTGATCATTTCAGAAAAGCTGACCCTGACTAAGTACATGAAATGAGAAGACTGTCTGAGGTCATTACAAGTTAGACTAGTGTTATTAGGTCTTTCCTCAACAATGAAGGTAATTCTTATATCTGACCTCTACCATACCATATCTTCTAAATGCACAAATATATTTGATTATCAGAAATGGTGGTTTATATATGAGTTCGCTTAATGCTAGAGCATTTTTTCTACGGGCATACTTAGCTATGGCACATCGTGAAAATGACAATGCTTGCTACTCTGTGTTGTCCATTTTTATTATGTTTTGACACAATTTGTGATATGAATGTGTGTTTGTCCCAGAGTCATTGATGACTCATACTATTTAATTTGTTTGGTCAACGTGACAAACAGATATGGTGTTCTGGGAATGAAAAGCTTTTTCGTGTGTGGTTTTGAGCTCATGGACTGCTTTTCTTTGGATGTGATTAAGAAAAAATAGTAAGGTCTTTCAGTAGCTTTTGAGTGAGTGGTGGCAGTTGCAGGATTTCATGACAGAAACACATTTGCTTTTTAATATTTGTAAATTTTGTGTTTATTTGTATTTGGAAGGAGAAAAAACAAGATGCATTAATGAAGTGATGTTGACAACTATTGATTCATAGAAGTGTGAAGTCTTTCATGCATCTCACTGCCATGAATGTGTGTCATTCTGTGCAGGCTTCTGCACTGGAGAATTCTGCAAAATGCCAGTTATAACCAAAGACAACTATAATTTGGACAATAGGGAGCTGCAAGATTTAAAACTAGACATCAGATAGTTCATTTATATGGCTTCCTCAGGAAACAAGTGAAATTTCTTTTAACTATTCTTTCAAGACAGTTTTAAATAACAATTGACAAAGTTTCAACTTCTGCTTTTTTTAAAAATGTGCCACAATGAAAAGAATAAATAAAAAGGAATAAAAGATTTTCAAAATCTTTTCTTTCCACTAACATCTCCTGTTGTGATGAAATTTTAAACAGTTTGATATAGAAAAGACAGTAGTTCTGCAAATATTTAGGAAAGTGTGAGGTTAAATATCATCCAAGAACTAAGCAAGGAAATAGAAATATCTAGTAAGGGGAGGGGAGGAATGTGTACACACTTAATGGTACACACATCGCACTTCCATGGCATGTTCCCTTTCCCTAAAATCTACATCAGTTTGGATGTTGGTGCTGGTCCAACTGCAGCATTAACTCTCCCACCTTAGCATTAAATCTCCCTGGAGGTTATCTGCTGCATGGTGGGGGAGCCAGTGGCAGCCACAGGGGTAGGGTGGAGCTGGCAAGTAGTGAGAAGGGGCATCTGTTCTGTAATTGTGACCAGAGAGTCATAGGGGCTGGGATCAGCCTCGGTGTTCCTCTAGTTAGAAAACCCCAGTCATGGTCAATCTTTGCTAAAAATAGGAGAGATTTGAATAGATCTACAATTTTCCTAGCGGTTGTTAAAGCACACACAACTATTAGAGCTATTTTGTGACCGTAAATGTTTCCATTGTTGGATATGAAAATAAAGGAGTTGACCCTACTCCTACTGCGGTCAATGAGAGTTTTGCAGTAGAATTCAGTGGGAAGAGGCCCCAAGTTTGGGATATGTCTTAAGAAAAAAATGGGACTTTCCTGAACCACAGGTATTACCCCAGATATTATCAGAGGTGGCCCCACAAGTTATTCTTTCCTTTCCATGGTTCAGGGATTTCCTTTTTGATCGGTCTTTCTTATTTCCTCTTGATAGAGACACCAGGCTTGTGACCTAAGCCTAGTACTTCCAATCTGTGAATGAAGATTGATTTAAATTAGAGAGAGAGGTTACACTGGGTTTTGTTTTACGCTTTAAGCAGTGATATCTTAAGTGATCAGATAGGGTGTTGAGCTTGATACAAAAAACCTACACGGATAACATGGATGTTACTTAAGGGTCAAAAGGAGTTAAAAGTAAGTACATTTGTTTAAAATGAATCTGTGCCTAATGCTCACCCGTGTTTTAAAGTGTAAAATACAAGAATTGTTTTTCTTAGAGCTGCTTGTCAGAGAAGCATTTGTGTTAACAGCAGTTGAATTACAAAATGGGAGAAATGGTTGCAGAATTTACATGTTACTTTAGAGAAATAACAGCTGCTTTTGTGAGTGCAAAAAACCTGGAGCATTTAAGGAGGTTGGGGGGCACAGGGAACTGTTGTGAAAGTAATGAGGAGAGGATCCAAACACCTCACCTGCTTTATCCCTAGGTGTAGAGGGAATTCAAAATTAGACTCCAGATGGCGAACAAACTCTGAAACATGTGAGCGTCCAGCCAATATCCCTTGGCAATGTTAATTTACAGCCTTATGAGTGAACGCCTTGGTTTTCTGCCAGTCCTAGCTAAAAGCACATTATACGAGGACTCTGTAACATAGTCAGCAATCCGTTCCAGGCCAGAACTTGGGCCACATATCTGTGAGGTGAAATTAGACAGCACAGCCTGTTAGCTGGCCTGGGAGACACAGAACAAACTAACGGATTTGTCTGTGTTCAGAGTCCTCAGTGAAAAGGTTCCCTATGTATTCATTACAGCCAAGTACTGTTCCTTCTCCACTGGCTGTCGGGCACCACAGATACCAGCATTTGTGTTTTATAAAAGTTGGTTCGCCAAAATTGTTGCTCAGGATATTTGGAGGGTTTTGCATTATTAGATTTAGGTGCTGGGTTGCTTTGTTGTTGGATGAAAGACTAATCAGGGTGTGGCTAACAGCTGAACAAATCAGAAAAAATTAGAAAACCCTCTGAAAGAGGTTGTTTAACTGTAATAAGATACAAAAGTTGTCATAGTGGGGGTTTATATATATTATTAGATATGGAGTTGTAGCAGGGATCAATGATACATTTTCAGGAAAGGATAATTCATATTTCCTTGTCAGATATAAAAATTATCTTGGTCTGGTAATTAGCTCTTCAGACTCCCCCTGCACCCTGCCAAGTTTTTTCCAGATTATCCAAATATCACAGGAAAACTTGACTTCATCCTGAGAGATTTTCATCACCTCTACAGCCTGATAATTTTGTATTCAGAGTCCGAAGTCCAGGGCCACATTCTGCCTCTCAGTCCTGCATGGTTTGTGCACTCGTGTGGGGTGGTGACTGCTGAGTGCACTCTGCTGCCACTGATGTCTATAGGAGTTTGTAGGCACACAGCACCTTTAAGTATGAGTCCTGACGGAGACCAACAAACTTTATGTTATGATATTGGTGAGGTATTTTTAAGTGTTTAGGTAATGATCAGTGTTTAAATGTTTGTGGGTTTTTTAATGGATTGTTTTGCATTATTACTGCAGCGGGAACGATGTAGCTTTTTAATTTGATTAGCAGGGAAGGAGGGCAACCTTCCACCCCTACCCCCCCCCACTTCCGTTGCAATATCTGAAAGAAGGATGTTAATGTAAGGTTGCTAACTGTCCTGTGATTTTGTCCCTTACATTTTTAGAGGGCCATTTTATATCTGCTGTTACTACCGACTTCTTCCACTCAGGTGTTTCAATCAGCTCATTGACAACAGCGATCAGATGTTCAAAGAGTTAATTTGATCTTTGTTGTCTACCCAGCTTGCTAAACAAACTTCTTACACTTGTCTTATCAGTAAGTAGGGTGACAAGAGAGCAAGTGTGAAAAATTGGAAGGGGAGGGAATAGTTGCCTATATCAGACAAAGCCCCTAATATCAGGACGTCTGATCACCCTACCAGTAAGGCTAGGTAACAAACACCTTTCTAGAAGAAATTCTTGCTAGCGTGTAAAGGTGGAATTCACTCCTGTGAAGGTCAATACGTGGCTACTCTATTGGTAAGATAGTGGCACAGCTGTAGTGCTGTGACTATACCATTATAACCCTGGAGTGTAGATGCAGATTATAGCAACAGAAAGGGTTTTTCCTTCGCTGTAGAAACTCTGCCTCCCTGAGTGATGGTAGCTAGGTCCACAGAAACAGTCTTCCATTCACCTAGCTGTGTCTACTCTGGGGTTACATTGGCATAGCTACTCTCAGGATGTGGATGTACCACTTAGGGCTTAAATGAAACACAGTGGTACATAACCCTTGTTCTTCCCCTCTGAGCAGGGGTGAATTTCACCCGGTATGATTGTTAGTCTATTGATTAATGAATGCACAAGCTTAAAGGACAATACATGGATTTAGCCTTAAGGATCATAACTATGGGTACTGAAAAGGTTAAAAAGCACTTCAGAAAAATGAATGGAAGGAGACTCAATGGGTTTGCAATACTCTAGGATTATTACAAACTTTGTTGAGAAGCTGGGTGTGAGGAGCTGCTCCTTTGTGTGCATTCATGGGAAAATTTAGGGCAGGCAAAATTAGAGATCTCTTTTTGTAAATGTAGCTTGTTATTTTCTGTCCATTCAAGGTTTTTCTGAGGGGACTCTCACCACGGTCTCTAGTGCACATTTTGGCTGTCAGGTCCGAAATGCATTCTGACTCACGCCAGACTTACTTCCCCTTCATCTTGTTCTCCTCATCATCTTACTGCACTTCTGCCCAGGTCACTAGTGCCATTACAGATGCTCATCTCTCAGCCTTTCAGAAAGGAACCAGTGCTTGCACTCAGTGACAACAGGGAAAGGAGAGTCTGGAGTGGGCACGTACTGGGATTGTTTGCATATGTTTTGCCTCTCTAGTGGAGAAACTTACATGATCACCTCTCCACATGTCAAATGTCATTCTAAAAAAGATGTGCCTCCCTAACTCGCCTCCGGCCAATTGAACTAAGCCCTTAATATCTCAGTACCCATGGGGACTGATGATAATGGCAGAAAACCTGTAAGAATAAAAGAAACATAATATTTCTTATTCTTAGTGTTGGTTAATCTTGCTATTATAATTTCTCAGTGTCTTTATACTAGAGTAAAAAGTTGCTCAGCAAAGAAGCAGTTAGTCACATCAGACAGCTAGATAAATGGTAAAGCCAAAATGCAGTCATGGCCTAGGATTTCCAAAATCTGAGGTGCATCTGCCTCCTATATTTCATATAATGGTGGCCCATCAAACATTGGATGATACATCTTGATGTTTGGGGCCCTTGTGTGAAAATCCAGACTCTCTAAAATACGACCTTGACCAAACGTCCTTCTCTTTTGATGAATTCTGTTCAATTCTGGTTCTCTATATTGTGCCTTATTACCATGGTACCTGAGCAGCAGTGACTCAGGTTTGGGCTCCAGGGAAGAAAGAATTTGAGTGAAAAATATAAAGTGTTTGAATGGAAGTTAAATGCCATTGTTTGAGGTGCCAACGCACTTTTTAGTGTTCTTGTGGACAATTCTTACATTGCATTCTTTTTCTAGGAGCAGGTCTTGTAGCATTATATGCCCAAAAGCAGGATTCTGCTATTGACAATACTAAGAGACACCCCTGGCTTAAAAGGTGGATCTTCGCTTATGTGGCCCCTTTTTGACATGGCTGTTTTCTAGGTCTCCTCTGGAAGATTCCCTAGCTGCTTGGTACTTGATTTAACTACTTTGGAAGGATGAAACCTGAATTGACTTGCTTGCTGGGACCCAGGCCCATAATTCCAGAAGGCCTAGGTATGATAAAATTAAAGCTCAGTCCACTTGGCCATACCGTTTGAATAATCTTACCAAAGGTCCAGTCCTGCAAGCACTTAGACCGCAATACTGCAATAATCTCTGTGTAGGCAGACACCTGATTTAACAAGGCACTTGGTGTGGGTGCAGGAGTCCACCTCAGTACTGTCAATCCCAGGTGTTTAAAAAACAGAAGTTGGATCCCCAAAAAATCATGACATTGGCTTGAAAAATCACAAGATTTTTAAAAACATACATTTGAAGTTCTGTTTATTTGCCTTCTGGCTTTGAACCTTTCAAGCTTCTCTCTGCAACCATGAAGGCTAGAAACCCAATTCACATGACTCCAGTATCTAGGACTTTAGGAAAATCATCAAATGTTAAGAGATTTGCAATTAAAATCACGTGAATTGGCAGTGCTTCCACAGAGCTCATTGCAGGATGATGGTTTTATATGCAGCCTAGTGTGTCAACAGAACTATTAAGTAGCAAACTCTACACTCTAGTATTTACAGGATCACACTCATAAGATGTTTGCTAATAGAGGGGAAAGTAAAATCTTACTAACAATTCAAATTCATAACAAGTAACTCACAGTGTACTTTATTATTTCTTCACAATATTAACTAGACAGACATAGAAAGTTTAATGGCAACATATAACAGTTTAAACACAAAGAACAATGTAATCATATTAAACAATAATAAACTGGCAAACTACTTTACCTTACATACATCATCCAGGATAATGGATATCTGCTTCTATACAATGATGCTGGTGATATTTAAAAGTCAAATATTCAAAAGAAAAAATGCTCTTTAAATAAAAATATACATGATTTTTTATGTGTGATGGATTTCTTAATGCTTTATAACTTGGTTGTAAGGATTTCAATCCAGGATGAAGCTGCATTAACTTTTAGCACAGGAGCACATTTTAAAAACCAGTTTAGATTAAATTGATTCCCTTGCCTTCCTGTTGCTTAGTTTTGTTTTAAAGATAAATAGGAATGCAAAATAAAACTGCATTTTTCTGGTTTCAGAGGATATTTACACTCCAAAAGAGTGAATCCAAAAAAGTTTAATTTATCATACATGGTATTAGGAGTCATTAACAAATAATGTAAATTAATCTATATGCTATCTTGTTTAAAAAAAAATAGAAATCCAGGCTCTTTGCACATGCAACTTCATCACACTTTTCATCAACATTTAAAAAGATTTTTAGGATATGAAATTAGTGCAGATGCATGGCCAACCACATCACCATGCAGAACTTCCACTGAGGCGAATGGGAGGTTTGTGTATGCAAGGACAAGAAGTTTGGGGCTCATAACCTGCACCTTATAGCATCTCATATTGACCTTCACACACAAAAGTTTGTTTCCAAAGGAATTATTCCAGTCTATAGCTGTGTGCTTTTTTAAAGTAGACCCATGATTTCACAGCTCACATCAAGAAACTAGGAAAATATTATATTAATTGTAATTAGGGGTTGATGCACAAACATGTAGATAGTTATGATTGAAATTTACTTCTTGGGCCATTGTGGCCAAGCTTCTATATCATACAAGACTGTGTGTACAAACCCCACTCACCTTTCAGCCCTCACTAGCCCACTTCTCTCTGTAGCTTCAATTACCACAACGGACATGTTATTCCATTGTCCGATCCAATGTCTGAACTACCAAGAACTATCTTCTGTCTCTCGTCTAATTTCTCCATATTTAGTTTTAGGCTCTTTCCCCTTGGTTTAGAACTCTTATTTACCCTGTACATACAGACCTTTGTTTTCAGTTTTTATTTTATTTAATTTTCCCCGGGAATTTATCAGTGTTTATAAACACAACTACAAAAACAGGTGGGAAACTCAGTGCAAAAAACTATTAATAATTTTTCTGGATAAATATTGGGGCTTATTTTGGTGGATGGAAAGATGGGCGGGGGAAAAAGTATTCAGTAGATTAATGCTTTGAATTCCGTTCATCAATGTGGGTTGCTGAACTAAAACAGAACTCAAAACACAATGCTACCTCTGAGTTTAAGAAACCAGTATCACTCTAATCCCCAAATAAAACTTTTCACTTGAATAAACAGTTTACTGTTGTAGACTTAGCCTATAAACATTTAATAATTGGGCCACACCATTTGCAGCGCATACACACAACTTCAGCCTTTTCTCCTGTTTTTGTTTTTTTAAAACTTTTGAATATTTCCTTGTGTTCTGAAACATATTTTGAGACAGATTTTCATTTTCTTCCCATTTTAGTGTGTCAAATATTTAAACTGTCATCTGCTAACAGCTTGAAATGTGTACCTGGTGGGTGAGATTCATCAGTATGTTTAGATACACACGCACTTCAGAGCTTACATGTGTGCCTTCTAGACTAATACATAGCCTTACTTCAACAGGCAGCTTTGCATGTACACACATATATCTTATGCAATGTATTGTATTTTCCTAACAAAACAAGTTTTTTTTTATCTATTTGATACAAAAGTAGGGTGAAAAAATGAATAATACTTTTTGTAAAACAAAACCCAGGAAATTTTAGGTAAAAATCAGTTAAAACTGAAAACAAAGGGGCTTATCGGTACATTGTGGAACTATAACAAATCTCAGATGATCTTATGAAGTTTTCGTTTAAAAAAACAAGACCTTTTTCTTTATTATTTTATTGAAAAACAAAGCCCAAAAGAATTGAAGGACAAAAAAAAAATGTGGTACAGTAACATCAAGTATCTGATCTGGTTTGTAGATGATTGCTGCTAGAATGAACAAGGCTTTACTTAAGTACTTGTGGGGGGTGGGATTTTGTAACCTTTTGCTCTGTTTATCTTCACTGCCTATCATTCTTTTTCTTTTCACCTAGATGAACGGTGGCCAAATTTCTCAGACACTTTTATCCTCAGTCATGGAGATATATCAATGATCTATCTCCTCTTTACACTTCTTAACACCTCTTCCCGTGTTGTCCCTTGGTTCTCCACAGCCAAGTAACTTTAGAAGTGCAACTATTTATATGTTTTGCTTCTTTTTACAGATTGCCACCAGGACTGATCCAGGGTGAGAAGTGATTTTTAATTGAAATGTAGTTGTGGAGCATGACAGTAAGGCCTTGCATGTTGTAGGGAAAGTTCTGTTTCACACGGTAACGAAGAAAATGGAAGTGACAGGAATCACTGGGAAAGCAAGAGGGTCGAGGGGGAGATTTTTTTAAACAAGTTCAAGCTTTTATATACATTCAATGTTTCTAGTATGGTGATTAATAATAAATGCATCATCAACTTACAGCTAACGCAGCCACAATATTGTACAATTCTGCAGTCAGAATGGGAAAGCTCCATTATCTGTTTAATAAAATAACCATTAACAGTTGCCTTGACTTTTTTAACTTATTAACTAATATGCTGGGAATCCCAGTGAATAGATACAACAGAACACAAATTGGCAGCATCTACATAATCATCTCTGTAATGTGACTACTTCATATTACTTCTAAAGCAGCTTTGAAAAATCTTGCCACTGGAGGATAGTCCAAAATAAACTCTATCCAAATTATCTGGTAATATAGCAGCACAGGAATTTATAGTTACTCTTTTTATATTTTTTGATAATGTAAACCGTCAATAAACAATTCAACGATGAAAAAGTTCAAGGTCAAATCATTCATTATTTTTAATGGGAGGTTAATGGGCACAAACTGAAATGAAGACTAGATTGTGAAATGTGGATTGAAACAGTAGTACAGTGCCAATTCTAGTTCAGCTTTGTACCTGGCTTTCCATAAATTAAACCTGCTAGGTTGAAAAACTAAGACCACATTCAGTTCCTAATATGTGGTTCCCTATTATTTTTAAATATTTTTCATAAGTGCCTTGCACAAATGCATACAGTTTTGACATTTCAGGTGTTTTTACTCAGAGTTTAAAAACAGATCACATTTGCTTTACAAACATTAGTTCCATTAAATGTTTCTGTAAAATTAAAATAATTTCAAATTTGAAATGCAACGCTCACTCCATCTTTGCCCATAGAAAGTGTAGGTGCCATGACTAAATAGCAATAAAAATGCTGAGATGCACAAATCTAAAAAAAAGCAGCTTTGAAGAAATCACATCAATTACAGCCTTAACAATGAACATATTACATTCCTAATTATTGCAGATATTGCATATAATGCCACAAAGTTATATTATTGAAATCACAAAGTTGACTCTGCATAGTTTTTCATTGTATTGTTTTCACTCTGAAAGTACTTGTATGTTGTTCCTGTCCTTTTATCCAGAGCTTTCTGACTTGTCCCTGGATGTACATTTAGCCACAAAGTTCATATTTTGACAGTTTCATAGTAAAAAAATAAAAACACTTGACTTAGAGGTTTTTAAGGTGGAATTCATAGAAGCCAAAAGCTTGTTAAAGCCCACCTTAAAGTATGTTGACATGTCTAAGATATATGGTTCAGGATTTATGCAGTTGTTATAAAGCTGTATATTAAGTATTCTGAATTAATCTTATTTAAGTTGCATTTATTGTTCAAGAAGCCAACTCAGTCCATCCTTTCCCCCTCCTTATTCTCCCCTGAAATGACAATAGGCACCTAAGGAATCTGGATGTCAGTGAGTCTCTGTCCAACTAGAGGATTAGGACAATTTCTTCATCTTCTTTATTTCTGCAGAAAGTCTTAAGAATTAATTAGTATGAAATACTTTGGTGGGGTGGGGGTGAGATGGGGGAAAGAATACAGGTCATCTGACTTCTTTGTTATGAAAATGTACTTGATTTTGGTGTCCAGTTTGATAAACAAGTATAGTTCGAGCTAATCTGGAACTCAGATGAGGTCTGTTTCTTGCCAAATAAATTTAAACCTTTTTCAACTTTCAGGGATTTAGAGACCAAACTTAATTGGTTTCAAAACCCTAGAGGAGCTCAGCAAGTAAACAGGATCAGTTGCAGATATGAGCCCACTAAAATGGGACACAAGTCAGGACTCCAGCTGTGCTCTGCAGAGGCAGGCACTTACGGTCTCACGGTTTCTGTGTTTGTAGCTGTAAAAGAGATTTTACTGCTGAGGAAATCATTGAAACAGTAATTTCTTGCATGTCCAAAGGATTTCATTTCATGCACTCATAAAGAGTATCTGAATTGACATATCATCCTTTTATGGTATCAGATGATACTGTTATGATTATGATGTATTGGCACAATTTGGTAGCTTAAAAATACTTTCATAAAATATATGCAATCGTATTTCAAACTGTTGTCCTGCCAGGAGACTCCTGTAGATAGCTGTCCGAGAAGTTGTTATTCTGACACCAAGTATGTACCATATTGAATTGTATACTAATGTCAGTACTTGCCAGCTGGAAATAATTCTAACTTCACTCCCTCTGATTTTTTTAGGATCCCATCTCCTTGGATCTGTGAGAAATTGTAGTAAAATCAACACAATTACACAGTCTGAAGCAGCCCAAGTAACTGCTCTCCCAAGAGAAAGCAGGTAGGTCTTTGTCAGTATATTTAATCCATCCAGCTGCATTAATTTATTTTAAAAAAAAAAAGCTTAAGGTGTTTGGGGCTCATTACAATTCATAACAATATTATGTGATACTCGGATATAAATTGTTTGTAGAGTTTCTGAAATAGCAAGTTAAATGTAAATATCTTTAATAAATAACTGTTTCCTGCAATGTAAAAAATAAATGATACCTCCCTTTGGCAGTAATAGCTGATTTATATTTAGCCAGGAACTTCTGCTCATAAAACTAATATCATTGTGCTACTGGAAAAACCATATTATTTTATTGTTTCGTAAGACGTTTGTAATCCATAGTTAGATGGTTGACTTCACTTATGTCCCAGATAAGCGCCCAGGGTGATGCAAGCTCCCACCAGAGCCAGACTTAGGATAGTCTTCAAAGAGATCCAGGAGAAATCAAACAAAGGCCTCATGTTCCTGCCGTACAATTCCACAAAGGCATCCTGGGTTGGGAGGAAGGGAAATAGGAATATGAGATTCCATAGCAATATGATATGCAGACAAGAACAAAAGACATTTGTTCATTAAAGCTACATTAATAATAATAATAATAATAAACACAAATTATTCAGAGAAACTAAGAAAAGCACAAGAGTGAGCTCTTTCATTCATGCAGGTAACTCCGGAACCATTTTAGCATACAAACTACTACTAAAATTTTAAGTTCTTTAGGTCAGGAATCGTCTTTTTGTATAGCACCTAACACAATGTGCTCCTGGTGCTACTATAATGCAAATAATAATAATTAATAATAAAGCAAGTCTGAGCACCTTGAGCTCCTATTGATGTCACTGGTATTTGTGGATGCTCAGAACTTCTGAAAATGAGGCCACTTTTGTTTAGTTTCCTAAATGTGGATTTAGGACCTTAACTTTAGGCAGACAGGTTTCTTTTTAATGAAAAGATGGCTTTTGATGGCTTTTATTTTGTGACCAGGCTGAGCTTTACATTTTCTTATATATGCGTAGTCTCTCAAGTGCATAGAAAACTGTTTTACGGACAAAAAAACTAACCTTTTTAATGAAAGGTGTCAAAAACATCTAGATACTGGGGGAAAAGATGAAGACTTTCTGAAGTTGTGCATGACTTATGAATACAATAAGATTTGTGCCGTTGAAAGGATTAGTAATCATACTAATAATGCTTTGCACTTACATAGTGTCTTTCTTCCAAGGAGCTCAGAGCTCTTTACAAATATTAAGTAAGCCTTCTACTATCCCTGAGGGTAGTTAAATGAAGAGAGAGGTTAAAGGACTTTCAAAATGTCTCAAATTAAATTGGTGATAGAGTTTGGACTATAGTTGTGGTTCCCAGTTTCCTGTTGTAATTCCTA
The DNA here is from genome assembly GCF_020497125.1 of Mauremys mutica. NCBI lineage: Eukaryota > Metazoa > Chordata > Testudines > Geoemydidae > Mauremys > Mauremys mutica. Next base: position 124,335,056 of record NC_059073.1, on the reverse strand, counting down.
TGCTCTGCTACCCAAATATTATATATATATATATTGCTAGCTCCTACCATTGTTTTTAAAGGTTTTGGTGGCAGGGTTTCAATTTGTTGTAGAAAATAAACATTCCTTTTTTTCAGTTGCACTTCCTGTAAAATGTCTCCATGAATCTATAATGTTACATTTTATACAAGGCAAAAGCCTCCTAAAATACAGGAGTAATTCATGAATTACAGCAACAGAGGGGGAAAAAGCCACAGTGTAAATTACATGAAATAACAATAAACCTTTCAACCATGCTGTGTGCTTTCCATAAGATATGGACATATTATAGTACTTTACGCTGTCCTTTGTCATCTGATATCACTAGCTATTGTAGGTCAGAATGGAAAGGTTAGTTTTTGCCACAAGAGGGCGTGTATGTTTTTTACATTTTGCTATTCAAATCCTGTTCAATAGAAGTTCGGCTCTGAGGGAGATGTACTTAAATGGAGAAATCGTGTCTACTTCCACAATTTCTCTTTATAATAAGTGATACCGGACCAAATCCGGCACCCCATACTGAGGCAAAACTCCTATTGATTTCCGTGGGTGTATTGCCTGAGTTAGGGACCTAACCCCCACGGTCCCTAACTCAGGCAATACACCCATAGCATGACTGTGTGCAGAAAATGCATCTCTCTTCATATCGTTTTTTGACATTTTGATCCTTTAGGCCAATATTTTCAAACTTGTGTTTCTACAGTTAGATACTTAAATCCATATATGGGCACCTAAATAAAAGTCTGATTTTCAATTATGCTTCCATAGAAGCTCTGAGGACTGAGAAAATCAGGCCACTTTTATTTGAGTACCTAACTTCAGAAACACAAGGTTAATAATGCCGTTCTTAATGTTTTGTTGTGTTATGTTGGGTTGTAAAACACATTTGCTGTGCTGTTTTTCAAAAAGCACCTTTTACTCCACCTCCTTATGACTATGAGACAACACAGACTGCAAGCAAACATTACAGACTGGGCTGAATCCTGCAATCACAATGTAGACTCTCACTGATTTCAATGGGAATTTTGTCAGTGTCGGCAGTTCAAGATCAAGCCTTATAAAAATTCGTCAAGGACAAAGTTCAACATACAACAATAAAACTATAGGAAAGAATAGAGGAAATTTGAGGAAAAAAGTATTGAGAAAATGCAAGTCACATAAAAGTTTTTAATGTTAAACTTCAGTGGTGCTCTTTCTACAGTCTTGATCCTACTTCCATTACACCAGTGGGTGCAGAAACATATCCTGGATCAACCCACCCCAGGTTTAGAGGATGCTCAGCCCAATTTATTACAAAAACTATTGTTAGGAACCCAATAGAGAGAGCTTTTGGTGCCTGGCATGAAAGTAGATGAGAGGGATGCACTAACACAATGCAAAAGCCCTGACTAATGGCTCAAGAAAAGGAATGTCAGCACAAAACGTTCAGCATGAAATAGTTTTTGTTATTGAGACAATTATAACAACAAGATGAACCCAACCTTCTGGTTTCTGTACTATATATTACAAGTAGCTACTTTATGGGTGACTTTTTATTGCGCTTTTGCCTTGTCAAACATCCTGATTAGGCTTATTTCCGAAGCCTGTTTGAACAGCCTGTCACTATTTGTTTAAGTTTCAAACCTGTTTTAAATAAACACATGCCCATTTTATGTATTAAAACAACAGAAGAGGGGGGCCTGCCCCCTGTTCCTAGTGAAAACTGCTTTTAATGCCAAGAGAACTCTAAACTGTATACAGAATGTTCCATAAGTTAGGTCTCTTTCTATGTATATGTACATTAGTACTTGGACTTTCGTAATCTAAATTGATCTGAATAAAGTGAGTGTCTGTATAAAAAAAACCCCACACATGACGACACAAACTGTTTGAAGTCCTCTGAGAAATATTCTCCCTAGGTTAAAATGCTTTGCACCTACACCGAGGCTCAGAGCCTGGATCCTGTCTACAAAGCTGCCATGCTTACTGAAAAGGCTTGTAGAATTTGAGAGAATGGTAACTCTTGTAGGTTTTCATTTTCAATGGAACTTCACAGAAAGTTATACCCCAGTATAGAATTCTCTAGGACAGTTCAAAAACCCTAAAGAAAAAAATTCCTTCTCTATGAAACTCTATAGGTTTTTGAAAATAATTTCTGTAGACCCCTACTACACTCCTATTATAACAAAACCCACCCTTTTACTTTAATCTGTTTAAATTATGTTGGACTTTTCCATAAGGGAAGGGGGTGGTGAAGGAGGGATGGAATCCTCATGTACCTGCTACATTCTCTTCTACAGTAGGAAAAGGACTGGCTGGTGGATCTATGGAGCTGTGTATACATCACTACCAAACTGCCCAAGCTGCATGGAAGTCTTGGCCATGATGTTCTGCTCCACTATACACACCCACAGGAGTTGGAGAGAGGATCTACCCTGCCCCCCCCCCAATAACCAGCCATCTCTAGTTAGCCACCCAATCATTACTGAAAGGTAATATCGCTGCAAATTTATAAAGGCTCAGTATAATTGCTACATAATCTGCCTCTCTTGTACAGTTCAGGCTGGGCCCACCTTTTTTAGGTTGTGTAGAGCTAAGTATTTCCCATATGCTGAGCCCAGTGATGCATTAACAATGTGAGTTTTCTTCATTGAAAATATAAAGGGAAAAACCAGCTTAAGTGCCACACTCTGCATTTATTAGTAAGGGGGTGGTGGGCAGAGCAAACATGAGGAAGTAAAGACTTCCTTTTTCTACCTGAATCAAACAGCTGGTGAGGAAGTGACTTTATTTCCCTTGTTATCATTGGTTGACAGGATATCCTCTTGAGCCACATTGTATTGAATGAAGTGCCTATGAGACTTCCATTTCACTGAACGGGAATTGCCTTGTAGCTATTTTATGCTGCCCTTTCTGTGACTCCAAAATAAACAAACAAACAACACTAATTCTAGGCTTTTGAAGAAACTTTCATGACACAGCTTTACAGAGAATGACATAATTGCTGATGCTGAGAGTGAGTGGATGAATGACTCTTCACTTCTCCCTTGCCTTGATATGAAAAGCCTAAATTTTCATAAATCTCTAGCTTTAGGAGAAGGATTGAGAATTGACTAAATCAGCCACTGACTTATAAAATAAAACCTCATTTAAATGTCAACCTGCAAGTAACAAGACTGCTCCTGGAACATGAAAAAACAGACAAACGTCTTGCTGTTTTTCTGAAGAGTTAATTGTTATTTTATGTAAATACAGACTGAGGACGTATGCAAATAAGAGCAGCTCTGATCTACAGTACGTTGTGCCTGGTTTTGGTGTTTTACGGTCCTGACATTTACAGAGGCCAATAGCTTTACCCTTGGAGCGCTGAAATGTTAGCAGCCCAGCAGGGTCTGCTTTTCAAATCTTCCTGCAAAAAAACATCTGTGTTGAGCACCAGCAGAGAAGCATCAGGGGTTGGGCTTGGTTCATTATGTTCATCATTGTGATGATAGGGTTTTTACACCCTACATCTCACATCTGGGCAACCCACTGTGCAATACATCAAAGCACTGCGTTATTTTCCAATCTCCAATTTTCCAGTAGTGGAACTGGACTGGATTTGACTCTCTCTCATGTTTCCCAAAAGGTTAACCTGAGGCCTACCACTGGTGTAGTGTTTCCTCCAACAAACTGTAAGACTAACACTTTTCAACCCATTTGGACAAAGTATCTCTCACAATGGTGGCCTTCCTAAACTGTTCCTTATTTGTATCATGTGTTAGTGCAAATAGCTGCCTTAACAATCCCACAATCTCAGGGGCAAATCGTACAGTTCTTATTCAGGCAACACTTCCATTTAAGTCAATGGAAATATTGCCAGAATAAAGACTGCAAAATATGGCCCTCAGATTGCAAGATCTATGGAACAGTTTTGATTTGTGCATGCCAGCCCCTGTAAGTGGTGCATACACTTAAAGCGCTATATTAATAATAATGATAGTAAGTAAGTATTGTAATAAGCTTGAGTGTTGTTGTTTTCTCTTCTGGAGGCTGAGCCTATCAGAAAAGGGCTATTTCACCCACTATTCTGAAAGACTGGTAAATAAACCTTGGTTATGGAGAGTGATTAATTCAGTCTGGTTAACCACATGATTAGTAAGGTAGTGTTAAGTCAACTTGCATGGAAATCTACACAATGTTCAGTCTAGGCTGCATGCTTGTTAAACCAAGTCAGCCTATGAAATGTTTAAGCAACAAGGCTTAGTGTTTTCAGCTAAGTTACGCATGATCCTGCAATTTCCCCCCAAAAACCCCAGACCTAGTGGAGGCTGCCTTGTTTTGCTTTCATTCCTGGAAAATGAGATACTTCTGGCACTAGGATACCAGCTGAAATATCATTGCATCAGCATTACCCAATCAGTGGTATCTGGTGATGTGACACCTCTTCTCAGGGAGCAGTATTAAATGATGGAAAAGATTATGGTAATCACTGGATTTAGGGAGTACACTGAGTGGGTAAAACTACAGACCTACAAACAATAGTGGTGCTGCTTGTGTCTATCCCCTAACAGTGAGCTCTACAGTTCAGCTCAGTTTGAGGAGTAGATTTACTGGAAAATGATCAGTGGGGGGTGGAGGGGGAAGGGGCGCCTGAGATCTGTATGTCCAAGCATTTCACTTCCACAAAGATTAATTCAGTTTTAGGCTCATCTTCCTGTTCTAGCCAAACTAGGTTATAAAATTAGTTTTGAGGAATTTAAATTGGGTGTAGCATGATAGTCTAGGCAAATACATGTGTCAACATTTTTCTATTGTTCCAGCTGCGAGGAGGGAATAAGCTCCATGTAACTGCTAACTGAAATTTCACATTACATAAATTAAGTAAAATCTTATATTGGTACCAGTATACGTTTTATGGTTCGAAGCTGGGTAAAATCTTGTTACGGGACGAATCAAACTGACGGGTGACTGTGCCTTCACTTATGATAGTTATAAGAAACACTTAAAGGGGCCCGACTCAAAACAAGACCTAATAGAATCTGCCCAGAAACTAGCACCATGTGGGTGGGGGGGTTCCAGAGGTAATGTGGCCAGCTGTGGGTGAGGGTGAGAGAGGGCAGAACACACAGAAACTCAGAACAGATAAGAACTGAGAGAGAGAGGCAAAGGCAAAAATGAATAAAGCCAAGCAGTAGCCTATGAGCACAGTGTGACTCTGGGAAAGGCTAGAGAGAGAGCTTTTGGGTTTATTGGCTTAAAGAGGCTTGGGGCTGTAAAATAAGAAACCTCTCCTTGTTGTTGGTTCCTCCTGTGTTCGGCAAAGCAGGACTTTGTGTATATTTCTTGAAAAGTAAACAAGCTTGCATCAAAGAGACTACCAGACTCCATCGATTTCTACTTCCAACCGGAACATCCCTAGGACCTTGAAATGTCAGGTTGAAAAGTGCCATACCTTTCAAAGTGGATACGTTAGATGCCTTATAGGTCATTACATTCTCAACTCTTTAAAAATCACTTTACAAATAGAAATAAAAGTGACAAAATGAGTTTGAAAAAGTCAGCCTGGGCCCATATTTCAAACTTGAGTACGTAAGGGTCCAACCCTTTGAACACTTTACTATTGGGAGTGGTCCTATCAGAGTTTACCGAGGTGAGGCCTAAACGAGGCAGTGGTGCTGGAATGAGGGGTGCTGCGGCACCCCCGGCTTGAAGTAGTAATTACAAACACCAAATACATGGTTTCCATCAGTACCCCCCCCACACACACTATAACAAAATTGTTCCAGCACCCCTGAAATTAGAGTACTTAATTCTGTACTTAAGCACTGAAATGCTGTTCTCATGGTAGATGCCTGCCTGTCAGTTTGAAAACTGGGCTCCCCCGAGCGCTGTAGTAATAACCACAAATATTAGCACCTGCCCCTTACATTCCCTGTGTGTGTTCCAGCTGCCAGTGCCTATTAAAAACTGCTGCAAAAGAGTTAATTCATGTAAGTGTGAGAAATGGGAACCGAAAGTAGCTGCTTGTTACATGTTCAAAGTAGCTTGGTCTTAACTATTGTCATCAACACACTGCATCCAAGGTGGAGGGCCTGGTGTTTTATTACAGCTGTTCAGTTAGACTGGATCATAGGTTTGATCCTTGCTTGTTTTAATCAGCAGGTGCTGACAGGTTTAAAAAAAAAATACACACAAGGAACATTAGTTTCCTAAAAGGAACTTGCTCAGAGTGATCTCAGCACTAGCCAAAGCAGCATATCAGCATGAAGAGGGCGAAATGGAACTAGTTTGAGCAGGCTGCATCATCAGCTGAGCACCACGAGGGTCCAGTCATGCATTCTCTCTAGCTTTTGCTTTTTAACACCTTAGGAAAATATGTGCTCCTTCTCGTTTAAACTAGACATTAAGTTTTGATGCAAACGCCTTTGGCTTGACTGACCTGCCCTCCCCCTTGAGCAATAGCTATCCAGGACTGGATTTGAACTCACAGGGTTCTAGTCCAGCGCCTATTGTATCCTCTGTGTTATTGCAGCACATGATGTTAAAAAGTTCACACAGTGCCACTGGCACCTTCTTCAGAAATGCCACAAATTCTTCACATGGCCTACAGCAGACTTTCTTAAAAAAAAAAATCTTGTGATTGTCAAGTGACTTACAGAAAGAACTCACACTTGTAATAAAAAGGCTGCAACAAGAGTAAGAATGCTTGAGCCAAATAAACAGCCCAGAAGACTTTATTGGACAAGTACGCCACCTCCACCACCACCTTGGAAAAATGATAGGAACTTGTGCATGTGTGTTCTTTGGCAACCACATTTTTACTGATAAAATCCAAGCTGTTTTAGTATACTTGGAAAAACTTGATATAAAGAAAAGGAGCAGCAGATTCTATGTAGTGGCCTGCACAGAATCTGCTGTAATGAAGAAGAGACTTTGCAAACTGATGCCTTCATTCTTCCCATTATTGCACGCTGAGTAGTCATGACAAGAGAGCTTACATTACTCTACCATGCTTCCTCAACATAGTGTCAGCACTTCTTCTGTTTCCTGTATCTCTTGCCTTAACATATGCTATATGAAGAGATTGACTTGTGAGGAGGCAAGGGAAAGGAATTGCCAAAAACCAAAGCCCTGCTGCCGCTCCTTTTCCTTATATCAAGTCTTTCCAAGCAATAAGGGGAAATGAGATGGGGAGGTTTCCTCATCTGCAGCTGGTTGGAAGGTAGATTGTCTTTGTCCTAGTGCCTCCCCTCTGCTCCCAGCTCCTGTTCTTTTCATAATATAAATGACTCACACAACTGGAGGAGCCAGGAGATAAACAAAGGGAGACTCAGCTGGCTCATGCACCTGCACAGCAGGGTGAAGAAAAATCATGATAGTCCTGTGAAATTAGGCACATGGGAGGGTAGTACTTAAAACAGATTTAATGGGATAAATGAAAACGTCTTCCTGCCACAATGAACCAAATTCTGCTGGTATTCACTTCATCCTAAAGTGTCCCCCAGATTCCATACAGTGTCACACACCCACTCCACCCTACTGACTTCACTGGGGTTGCATGAGGGTTAATAAGATGAACTTTGACAGATACAACTACATTCCTTTTGTTCACTCAGTTAAGCCCTTGTTAAATCTTAGCAGGTAGGAGCTAGCAGGGCCAATATGAAAATCCAGGGCAAGGTCAGTGTGTAAGAATATGATTAATATACAGATTGAGAGACTGCATTTTGTTATTCAAATCAGCTCCTTCAAAGTTCATTTGCATAGATAGTTGTAATCCATTAACTATGACAGTTAGGCTTGTTCAAGTACCACAGCACAGAAACTAAAAAAGAAGACTTAAAAAAAAACCAAAAAACAAGAGGCACCAAAGTGAAAAATAGCAGAACCTCCCTCAAAATAGACAGCTCCTGCTGGGACATTTGAGAGAGTAACACTTTTCTTATCATATATGTATTTTTATTTTTCTGTACAAAAAAAGTCTGCTAGTGATAGAAGCAAAGGCAGAAGGTCCATGTTTTAAAAGGTATTCCTATACTGCAATTAAAAACCCACCGGTGGCCTATGCCAGCTGACTCAGGCTCCAGGGGCTTGGGCTAAGGGGCTGTTTAACTGCAGTGTTGCCATTCGGGCTGGAGCCCAGGCTCTAGGACACTGTGAGGTGGGATGGTCCCAGGATCCCGAACATCTACACAGCAATTAAACAGCCTGTTAGACTGAGCCCTGTGAGCCAGAGTGACCTGGCATGGGCTAGCTGCAGGTTTTTATCTGCAGTGTTGATATACCTGTAGTCACAAAACTGAACTGATGTTAAAAGTGAATAAGAACAAAAAATTGTATCTTTATTTTCAAAATCAAACCATTTAACTAAATGTTAAGTACTGATCTCTGAGTATTAATTTATATCACACTCTTCCTAGCAGGCTAAATAATTCACACTGCAAATGAACTGCACCTTGAGAACCAATAAGTTTCCTAACACACTGACTATACCATAAACTTAGGATATGATTTTATAGGTAGCTGAGCACCTGGAGCTCCTGCTAACATTATGAATGCCCAGTCTCTCTTGCAAATCAGACCCCAGTACAAGTCCTGTAAGTCCCAACATTTTTCATGCAGTTCTACCAGTTTACCAGACATAAGCATTGCTAGGGTGTACACAGCTGATCACGTGGTGACATGCTGCCTATTGCAATTTATCAATGGCTCATGCAGGGTGCACAGAATCTTTCTAGACTGAGCCATTAGGTAGAGTGTGAGCTTAGCGTGCAAGCCCTTTGTGGCAGGGACCAGGTCTTTGTTCTGTAATCATATAGTACCTAGCACTATGGGGGTCTCGACCAGGGCTTCTAGGCACAATCACAATACAAATAATAAATAGTAATAATGAGTCCCAGTAACAAAGTACCACTGAATCCTGAGGTACCACTGTTGGCAAACTGTACAAGCAGGTCTTTGGGAACAGCTGAAGTAAAGCACAGCCACAGCACACTGAATTCCTATTGTTAGTCACAATAGAAACTAAAAGGAACATTATTTAGTTAACCATTTCTTTTTGTAATCTTGGATGCTATTCAGCCCTTCTGAAGCTCAGGCCTTAGCAGTCGTATTTCCATTTGTCTTCCCTTGGAGTTGTGGCTGTCCAGCACCTCTCACAAACCAGGCCCTAGGTGTATAATTTCTGAAAATAACAAATCAGATTCAAGTTCACGGAGTGCTTAAACCTGTCACAGTGATCTTGAGTTCACAGCACTAGGAAGGAGAGGGCCATGATCCCAACAGGAAAATGCTTAATTTATTTATTTGTCTGGCTTTTACTACAATGAATAGGAAATTCACACAAAATTTCAGATAATCAAAAGGAGAGTAGGACACAAAAACAGGAACACCAACCATGACAGCAGTAAAAATTAAATACAATTCAATATAAATCAAAATTGTGCTGGAAGGCGTTACTCTATTTCTGAAGTTAATATTAGTTCAAAAATTGATAACTATCAACCAAAATTGGCATGAGATAAGTGTATTGTTGAGCAAGTAAAGTGTACTGTAGCACAAGTAAAATCTTCTGTCTACCTAGGAAGCTAGGTCAGTGCTAACGGTTCCATCCAGAGGACTCCTGCTGGCAGCCACCCTCTATGGCTGCCTCAGTTGAGAAGATGACCAAGGTCTCAATTCTCTCCTGCACTCAAACTCTGCCACACCCCCACTTTGCCCCATGCTCCCAAACCTTCCATCCCTAGTGTGCCTCTTCCCCCACCATCAGAGGTGGGCTGGCCCAGGAGCTGTCTCTGTTCATGTTATGCCCTTGGGTAGTTCGCCTCTGCGAAGAACATTGCTGGCTATTCACAGCTGTAACCCAATGAAGAAGTGACATAACCACCAATGATATGTCTAGGTTTTTATACCACACACATTGCTGTGGAATCTGAGCATCTAGTGATGGATGCAATTTAGTTAGACCTTTTGCAAGCTGACAGTGGAAGTTGCAACCCAATATCCTGTTGCTCCTAAATGCAGCCAGCTGTTTGCGAGAAACCAGCTCTAGTGAAGCTGCCTCAAAAGTTCTCAAACTTAGCAGGCCTTCTGCTCAGTTATGTTCCCAGATAATGCAAGAACACAGAATGGGAAACTTGCCAAGCATCATGCGGAACCAAAACAGAAATTCAAAGTGCTGCTGGTATGAGAGCCAATGAAACATACCAGCCTGCTAAAATGCTACTGTAGCATTTCCAACAAGATTTTACTTTGAACTTGATTTTCTTTGTATCTGTCTGCATGGGGAATATGCCTACACATCAAGTAGAGTGTAGCCGCGGCAGCATGGTGGTGAAATGGGCTAGTCACCCTGAGTGCATACCCACTGGAGACATTAGGCATGTACGTGGGGTGGCTAGCTCCTTCCACCACTTGTGCCATGTGGATATGTCTTCTCAAGTGGGACTCTCACCCCTAAGTGCAAGTGTAGACATACCGTAAGAGGCTCATCCATCAGAGGCCAGGAGCATCACTGCTTCTTTAATTCATAGTAAATAAAAAAGTCACAAACAATTACAAATCGTTCCTTAGTTTCAAAAGTAGGAATCGGCCTTCAGATTTTGTGAATACTTAAGGCTTGATCCTGCTCTGATTGTCAGTAGGCACAGGATCATTCCCTGAAAGAGCAGTTTTAAATGCCCCTTCTTCTGATTATCATATGAGTCAAGACAAGAAGATAGAGAGGGACTGGAGGTTGGGGGAGATTAAATTGTATTAAACATTATTCAAAAATATTCTATATTAAATTGGAGGTCTGATTTGTTTAAGGGAAGAGGAGACAAGAGAAGAGAAAAATGGAGGGCTTGTCTACACTAAAAATTTTGCTGCTTTAAATATCCCAGTATAGTTAAAGTGGCAACTCGTAGTGTGGGCCTGATTATCCTGGTATATGAAGCAAAATAATCTATACTGATATAAGGCATCTTTATAAGTGTGTGCACACTGGGGCTATGTCTGCACTACGGACCTTACAGCGGCACAGATGTATTGCTACAGCTGCGCTGCTGTAAGGTCTCCTGTGTAGCCGCTCTATGCTGGTGGGAGAGAGCTCTCCTCCCAGCATAATTAAATCATCCCCACCGAACGGCCACAACTATGTGGCAGGAGAGCATCTCCTGCTGACATAGCGTTGTCCACACTGGCGCTTTTGTTGGTTGCGGAATTTTTTTTCACATCCCTGAGCAACAAAAGTTTTACCAACAAACAAAAGTCTTAGTGTAGACAAAGCCTAGGTCTTATACTAGTATAAATAATCTGTAAAAAAAAAAATCACACCCCTAAATAACATAGTTATACCAATATAACTTTTCTGGTGCAGACCTGGACCTACTAAGCGAAGAGGAGGGGGTGATGGAGCAAGGGTGGAGGAATCGTTTGCAGGCTACCAATTTATTATAATTTGTTCTTTAAAAGATCTTAAATGAAAGCAGATAAAACAAAAACAAAGACCCTTTTCCTTTCCCCTACTACTTAATCCCATAACATTAAAGTTAGATTTGTTGATTTGTTTCTGGAAAGCAAACTGAACCAAGTCCGTGACTGCAACACTAAGTTAATTTGGTTATTTGAGAAACACTTTATTTTAAATGTTCCCCACAGAGTCTTTAGTATTTTTTTATATTTTGTTTCCCGAGTCTGTTTGACGTGAAAGGAGAGCATTTTTTACAAGCCACAGGATTGAAGGATCAGAGTAGTTAAGAGATGGAACAGACCTATTGGAGCGTTAACGTCATTCCTCTGAGAGTCCCCCAGATATTGGGGAGATAATAAAGATAAACTGAAAAAAAACCCCACCTCTGCTGCACTGTTTCCATCTTGCCTGGCTCTTTTCTCCATACATTTTGGGACCATAATTTCATAATAAAAATGTGGGAGACTTTATTGTTCCCCCATGTCTGCTATGCCTCTTTCCTATATTTTCTCATTTCATTTTAGGCTTTATTCTCTCACTCAAATTCTCATTGCTTGCACCCTACTTTCTTTTTTGTATACTTTGTCTATATTTTGTGGGTTTTGTTCTTGTACATTTCTTTCAGATCTTTAACCTCCATTTCCCCCTGCTTTGACCTTCTCCCTCCCAGTGCTACCCTAGGAAATTTCTGCAAGGCACTACTTATGCCTTTCCTCTACTAATAAATTGTCTACTCCCAACCACAAAATGCAGCGAATGTAGAAAAGGACAAAGACATGTTTAGCATCATATTTGCTTATCATTGTCAAACCCTAGTCCCAGTAGATTTCAACCATGACCAGCTGACACAATGCTGGACATAATGTATCTGTGCCAAATGCAAAGTTGTGAGTTGCATTGTGTTAATGAGACTCTTCAAGGTCATGTTTTAACATAAGATTTTATTGTGAAGTCAAGCCCCACATGTGGCTCTGTGAAGAAAGTATTAACTGATCTATAAAATGTGTAATGCACACTCAAAATACAAAGTCAAGGTTATTGGAGAAGCCAGAAGCATGGGGGGGGGGGGAATTTGTGTTATATGTGCTTTCCTGATATAGTTTACACCCCACATTGAAACTGCAATTGGGTTAAAATGTTGATTTCAATACAGTTATATGAAATGCTGTGAAGCCAACACAAAACCATGACAGCAGAAATGGAAGGTATGGTCACCCTATCCATATGGCTCAAATTTTAGCTAAGAGCATTTGTCTTGTTGCCTGAAGAGAGGTTTTTCCTTCCATTCTGCAGTCTCCTCAATGGTCAAAGAGATATTAGCAGCTGGGCTGCATGAGAAGTTCTCTGAAGGCTCTGAGACTGACGTGGGGGAGATGTTCTTGAGCATATATTTGGCATCTTTCTCCTCACCTGTGCATCTGGCTGTCAGAAAATAAACTGTTCAACATTTTAAGAAGATTGCAGTTATCTTTCCACTCACCCTTTACACAAGAAAAAAATCCCTCTCAAAAAAGTTTTGTTAAGCCTTTCCCACCAAACAGAAGCAGAAAGAATTCCCTGTTTGAAAAAAAAAAGAAAAAAAAAAGAAATTAATACAGGACTGATCCTCTCTATTGAATTTCTTAGATTTGTGTCTTATCAATCTCTTTGGATACAAGTAAAATAATGTCACCTCACGTAGATAAAGAATCTAATATTTTGAACGCAGGAACTGCCATACTGGATCAGACCCATGATCCATCTAGTCATTATTACTCAGTGGCTCAGCTACTATCACTTCTTGAATTAACTTCTGTTTGTTAGTTAAGACAAAGTCAAGAATAGCTACCCTATCCTCTTGTGTGCTCTAGAACTAGCTGTATCAAGATCCAATCATTTAAAGTGTCAAGAAATTGTTTAAACTTTGTCCTGTTGTGCCATTTAACCAGTTTATATGTGGGTCCTACATTATCATTTTGTTCGAGTTTGCTGCCTCTTTGATTTCTCTCAATGTTGTGCACTCAATTTCCTTTTCTTGATCTTGAGGTTGGTAGTATAGCCCTACTAATATATTTAGATTCTTATAGCTTGGGATTTGTATCTTTCTATTTGGCGATTCAATGCTGTGGCCCTCTACACTCAGAATTTTTTCTCTCACTAGAGTCTATCTAATCTTTTAGTTACAATGGTGGTACTCTACCTTTTTGGACTAGCCGGTCTTTCTTGTATAGGTGGAATTAGGCACTGCAGTATCCCATTGTTTTTTGTCATTCTTCCACACTTCCATAATGTTTATTATATCAAGATCTTCATCCATTGCAAGGCATTCAAATTTATATATATTTTTTATTTTTAAACTTCTCACATATATGTATAGATATTAATAGATGTTTATTATCCTTTAGATATTAATAGATGTTTATTATGGTTTATTGTCTAGGTACCTTTTTTTTATTTAACTCTAATCTGACATGCTGCTGGTTTTATAGCATTTACCTCTGTTTTTATCATGTCCCTGTTCTAGTTCAGTTGTAGTTTGCATCCTATCCTTGGTTGGATACACAGATATTGTTGTATTACCAAAGTCTTTAACAGATGTTTCTATCTGACTATGTGCTTCTCCTTCCTGCTGGCTCCTGTCCCACTCTTAAACACTCCTCTAAAACCTTATTTGTTTTACATGGCAGCTGTTGGTTTCATTTTGATCCCCTCTGTATAGGGTCCCCCTTCCTCAAAATGTTTCCTGATGCCTAATAAACCAACACCCATCTTCTTTGCAGTTTTCTCTACCAAGCATTGAAACCCCGAAGGTCCCTCTGTTCACTGGACCTGCATGAGAGACTGGACGTATTTCACAGAAAGCTACCTCTGAGGCCTTGGACCTGTAAGCCTTCTACCAAGTCAAAATTTAGCTTCCAGGACCTCTCTCCTAGATCTCTGGTACCAAGATGTAACATGACCACAGAGTCCTCTCCAGCTCTTTCAAAAAAGACTTCACTGGGAGCTGCTGGGGAAATCAGGCCACTTATTTAGGTGCCTAATTTTGTCATTAGGAGTGTTTGAAAATCTTGGGTGAAGTAATACATTACAAAATTACGGTATGGATGAGGACAGGGGAAGCTAACTTTATGCTCCCATTTTTGAAAATTTTGGCCATATCACTTTCCAAAACTTGGGCTAAAATTTGCTTGGTTTTTGCTTAAATGTGACTTGTTTGTAAATTCTGAAGAAATCTATTCACTTAGAGTTGAATTTTCTACTATACTGAAGAATTTGAGGGAGTTCAGAGAAAAGCAACAAGAATGCCTTGGAGCATGGCAAAAACACTCTCGTATGAACAGAAATGGAAAACTCTGGGGCTGTTTATCTTAGAATAGAGCTGAATAAGAGAGGACATAAGTTGATAAAATAATTAATGATATTTAGGTTAAACAGGGAGAACTGAAGCTCTCTGTCTCATAACACAAGAAAAAAGCAACCTTTAATGAAATCAAAATGTGGCAAATTCAAAACTGATAAAAGGAAATATTTTTTCACACAACACATAATTAGGCTGAAGGATTCTTTGACACAGGCTGCTGAGGTCAAGAATTTTGTAAGACTCAAAGAGTAGATTGGATGGTTATAGGGAAAACAAGAATATCCAGAGTTATAAAAATTAATTGGAAAAAATATTGGAAGGTATATTAAACCTCATACTTCAGGGATTAAGCCAATGTCTAACTAGTTAGAATTAGGAGGTGACTGTGGGTGCAGATTACCTGATATCTGCCTACTATTCCTGTCTTGCACCTTCCTCTGAAGCATCTGGTGCTGACCATTGTCAGAGATAGACAATGTAAGTGTGTGTGCTCGCCACATGCATTGGTGCTGGAAGTTTTTCCTCGGAGGTATCTGTAGGGGACTGGCTCTGGAGTGGCACACATATGCACCGGTACAAGGAGTGCTGCCAGCACCTTCCATCCCTCAGTTCCTTCTTGAAGGAACTCTGACAGAGGGGTAAGAAGGGTGGGTCATGGAATGGACATGAGCAATACATCTTGAAGAACAACAGTTACGAAAGGTGAGTAACCATTTTTTCTTCTTCGAGTGCTTGCTCATGTCCATTCCATTGTAGGTGACTGCCAAGCACTAATTCCAGAGGCAGTTAGGAGTTCATGGACATGTTGATTGCAACACAGCTCTGCCAAATCCAGCATCATCCCAGGCTTGCTGGGTGATGAATCCATGAAGGTGTGTATCGACGACCACATCACGGCTCTGCAGATGTCTTGGATGGGGACATGAGCCAATGACACCTGAGCTCTCATGGAGTGAGCAGTTACTATTGGTAGAGGCGTCACCCATGCCAGTTCGTAGCAGGTACAGATGCAAGTGTGATCCAGGATGAAAACTTCTGGAACAACACTGGGGGCCCTTCATTCTGTCAGCCACTGTAATGAAGAGTTGACTCAATCCACGGAAAGGCTTAGTACCCTCCAGGTAGAAAGCCAGGGCACACCTGACGTCTAGGGTGTGCAGACGCCTGTCCTTGTTAGTGTATGGCTTTGGACAGAACACTGGGAGGAAGTAGTCCTGGTTGACATGGAAGTGCGACACCACCTTTGGCAGGAAGGGAGGATGGGGATGCAGCTGAACTTTATCCTTGTAGAACACCACATACAGGGGCTCCAAAGTAAGAGCTTGAATCTCGGAGACTCGCTTCACCAACATAATAGCTACAAGGAATGCTATAACAGGTGGGGGAGAACAAGAGGCTAGAGGGTCAAAAGGAGGACTGGTAAGCCTGGAAAGGACTAGATTGAGATCCCATTGGGGAACCGGATTCCGGACCAGGGGAAATAGCCTCTCGGGATCTTTGATCATCATCTTATTTGAGAATACTGACCTACCCTGGACGCACAGATGGAATGCTGATATGGCCGCCAAGTGCACATTGATCAATGAAAAGACAAGGCCCTGGCACTTTAAATGCAGGAGGTAGTATGGATTGGAGTGTAAGGAGGCACTGATAGGGGAGATATTCCACTCCGAAGCCCAGCAGGAGAAGCACTTCCACTTCACAAGGTAGATATTGCTAGTGGAGGGCTTTCTGCTTTCCAGAGGAACCTGCTGGACCTGAGTGGAGCAGATCTACTCCTCGGGGCTCAGACATGCAGCATCCATACTGTGAGGTGGAGAGAAGCGAGATTCGGGTGCAGCAACCATCTGTGATCCTGAGAAAGCAGGTCTGGACGGTCAGGGAGAGTCCACGGGTCTGCCACTGCCACGTCCATGAGAGTGCCGAACCAATGCTGGTGAGACTGGATCAGGACAATCATGATGACTCACGCCTTGTCCTTCTTGATCTTGAAAAGAACCCTGCTGATCAGCAGAAAGTCATACATGAGACCCTCTGACCATGACAGAAGGAAGGCATCCAATAGTGAGCCGCCGTCGAGGCCTTGTAGCAAGCAGAATTGGTGGCATTTTCTGTTTTGTCTGGTGGTGAACAGGTCCTCTTGGGGAGCTCCCCACCTTTGGAAGAGTATCCGGGCAACCACTGAGTGCAGGGACCACTCATGGTGAGAGAAAAAGGACTTGCTGAGGTAATCCGCCAGTGTGTTCCGAACACCAGGGAGAGGGAGGCTTCTAGGTGGATAGCATGCTGGATGCAGAAGCCCCACAGGCAAAGGGTTTCCTGACACAGTAGTGATGATCGGGCTCCCCTTGTCTGTTGACGTAGAACATGGAGGCCGTGTTGTCTGTCAGTACCTGCACAACTTGACCAGATAGACGAGGATGGAACACCTTGCATGCCAGGCAGATGGCCCTGAGGTCTCTGATGTTATTGTGAGGCGACAGTTCCTCCTGCGACCATAGTCCTTGAGTTTTGAGGGCACTGAGGTGTGCTCCCCAGCCGAGGTCGGACACAGCCAACACCAGGGATATGGTGCGCTGTGGAGCCGCAAACAGAACCCCTTCCATCACAGGATTTGGATTGCACTACCACTGGAGGGAGCTGAGTCCCTGGGGTGAGATCATGAGGAGGCTGTCCAAGGGGTGTCAGGCTGCAGAATAGACCAATGACAACTACATTTGAAGGGGCCTCAGCTGCAGCCTAGGTGTACACAGCCATGTGCCCTAGAAAGCTAAGACAGACCTGGGCTGTGGTGAACAGGTATGCGGTGACTTGGGCAATCAGATCTGACATTGCCCTGAACCTGGCTTGTGGTATGAATGCTCTGGCTTGGGTAGAGTCGAGGACTGCTCCAATGAACTCTATCCTCCAAACAGGGGCCAATGTCAATTTTTGTTCATTTATCAACAGGACCAGGGCATGACAAGTGGCTCACAACACCTCGATACTGCGCTCCACCTGCCCTTTTAAGCGGTCCTTGATGAGCCAGTCGTCCAAATAGGGATAGATCTGCATTCCCCAATGCGTGAGCTAAGCTGCAAATACTGCCGTGCACATTGTAAAAACTCTTGGCGCTGTCGCTAGGCTAAACGGGAGCACTGCAAACAGGTAATGTGTCTGACCAACCAAAGACCGTAGAAATCTCCTGTGGCCGGGAAATATTGAGATGTGAAAGTAAGCATCTTTCAGGTCAAGGGCAACATACCAGTCTCCAGGATCCACGATGGGGATGATGGAGGCCAGGGAGACCATGCGGAACTTCAACTTCTTGAGATATTTGTTGAGGTCTTGCAGGTCTAGGATCAGGTGTAGGCCCCCTTTGGCCTTCAGAATGAGAAAGTACTGGGAGTAAAATCCTTTCCCTCTTCATTCCGTGGGAGCTTCCTCCACAGCCCCCAACCACAGAAGGGCTTGCACCTCCTCGGCAAACAATTGCTCGTGAGAAGGGTCCCTGAAGAGGAATGGGAAAGAGGGTCGGGAAGGAGGAATAGAAAGAAATTGGAGGGTATACCCTGCTGCCACCGTATTGAGGACCCAATGGTCCATATTTATGGCGGCGCAAGTGGGGAGGAAACATGGGAAAACAAAGGGCAAGACAGATCCCGGTTGCAGGCTGGGAGGTCATCCTCGAGCATCCTCTCAAAATGATTGCCTGTTCTTGGGAGGGGCATGGCTCAAGCCCGAATGAGCCCCAGCCGCAGGTTCTTGCGATTGCCTTATCCTTATCTAATATGGCACTGAACTCCTGCTTAGCATCCTGTGGGAGTGAGTCAGCAAACTTGGCCGTGGACTGCCATATGTTAAAATGTTGCCTTCCGAGAAGGGCCTGGTGGTTTGCGCATGCAAAGCTGTAGGCTGGATGTAGAATAAATTTTCCTGCCTTACAGATCAAGTTGCTTCGCGTCTTCATTGTTGGTATTCGAGCTGGGTTGCCCCTGCCCGTCACGCTCATTGGCAGCCACGACCACCAGTGACCCAGGGGAGGGGTGTGTATATAAGTACTCAAACCCCTTTGCAGGAACGTGCTGCCCTTAGAAATAGGGGGTGGGGTCTGCCATAGGGCTTTTACCATTTTAACTACCCCCATTGCACATGTAGTGCCATCTTTGCCGAGGCCGCTGCCGCCGAGACTTCGAATAGGGAGTCCGCGGGTTCGGACATGTCCTCTGCCTCCGATCCCAGGTTGGCCGCCACCCATTTAAGCAGCTCCTGGTAGGCATTGACATCATCATGAGGCACAGTCTGCGACAGGCCTGCTACTGCCTCATCAGGCAATGAGGAGGAGGGAGGTGAGCACAGGATGAAGGGTGGGTTCCACGTCCTCTGCCTGGGGAACCACATCCACCAGAGGAAGTGGCTGTTGGGCCCCTTGGACTAATG
This sequence comes from Mauremys mutica, assembly GCF_020497125.1. Classification (NCBI taxonomy): domain Eukaryota; kingdom Metazoa; phylum Chordata; order Testudines; family Geoemydidae; genus Mauremys; species Mauremys mutica. Next base: position 124,315,866 of record NC_059073.1, on the reverse strand, counting down.
CGACATCTGAGCCCGGGGGCAGTCAAGACACTGAGGCTGAAGTATCAGAGGGGTAGCTGTGTTAGCCTGTATCCACAAAAACAACGAGAAGTCCGGCACCTTAAAGACTAAGGCTGAAGGTCTTTCTCCAGCCCCTGAGACTGAGCACTGGGCCTGAAGTCCTCCAGCCTGGGGAATTGCCCATGGGTTATAGATTTGCCAGGGCCCAAGCCACTGATCCTCTGGCCATATGCTTGCAGGTTGGCTCTGGGAAGAACCTGCTGGCTGTGCAGGTGACTGTTGGTCCCTGGGGGCCATCAACTCCTCGGTCTCAGAGCCTGAGGAGAAACGGTCTTTCTCTGGTGACCACGGCAGTGCCACCATAGGGTAGGCTTCCCCACTATGCCTGCCAATCCGGGGGCAGTATCAGGACCCTGCTGAGTCATGCCACATATCTGGTGCTCACAGGCACAGTAATAATCCGGAGAATGATGCCACCTGCTTTGGGAACGGTCTGCAGACTCTGGTGACTGGGAGCGCAGGGATCGTCTAAGACACCCCGGTGACCGACGTCTAGGCTCCAGCGACTGGTGATGGTCCAGTGACCATCGTAAGGGCTGCAGTGATGTACATCAGAGTTCCAAGGCCATCGTTGAGGAACGGTGCCGGGACTCTGGAGAGTGCTGAGGAGGCTCTGGTAAGAGGTGCCTAGGAACTAGGGAACGGCGCCTTTTGGATGACCACTGCCAGAGTTCCAGGGTCTGGAGGCATGCCTCTGTGGCCTGGTACCGCAGATCTGGTGACTGACGTGGATCCTGGAGATCGGTGCCTGGAGTTCAGCAATCGGTGCCGGGAACCCACCAAGTGGCCGCGGGTCTGAGATTTGAGACGGGGCTCTGGAGATCATTGGCACGGTCCTGGTGAGTGGGCCAGAGTATGGTGCCATGGGGTGGACTTCTGCAGGGGTACCATTGAGGGCTTCTCCCTAGAAACAGATGGGTGGGAGGGGTCCTGAGGCCTCTCTTCCTGAGGAGTAGGTGGCATCAGGAGAGAGATGTCTTTTTTCGCTTGAAAGGCTTCTGGGGTGGATGGTACTGCGTACCTATACCACTGCCTGGGGTAGAAGGCAGGTCGCAGGGCAGACTAGACCCAATAGATGAGGCTGCCTCGTGGCTGCACTCCGGTGATGGCGAGATGGTCCAACTTGGTCTAGGCTCCTCTTCTCCCTTATGCTTACCCTTACAAGACCCTGGGGAGCGCATTTTCCCAGCGTGCTTTTTGTGCCTTTTGGCCGGAATCAGTGACAAGGATTGGCATTGAGAGGGAGTTGGTGTCAAGGGCACACTTTTTGTTGATGCCGAAGTACTCGGCATTCAGTCGGTATGTGCCGGCTCTGAGGCCAGTGCAAGAGCAGACTCCATGAGGAGTGCATGGAGCCTAATGTCTCTCTCCTTTCTGGTCCAAGGCTTGAATCCCTTGCAAATACGGCACTTTTTGCAAATGTGGGACTCATCCAGACACTTCAAATAGCTAGGATGTGAATTGCTGATTGCCACGGGCTTCTCACAACAATCACATGGCTTGAAGCCCGGGGAGTGGGGCATGCCCCATCCCTGGGCTAAGTCCCTGGCGGGACCATGAATAACTAAAGTATACTAACACTATTAGGAACTGTTAACTGTCTCTAATTGCAACTATTTACACAAGAAAAGTTCAAAGAACCACTGAAAGAGAACCACTTGCTGAAACAAGGGGAACATTCCAGCACGACACTGGCAGTGAAGAAACTGAGGGAGGGAAAGGGCCGGCAGTGCCCTTTATAGTGGTGCATACACCCGCCACTCCATAGGGTGCCAGAGCCGGTCCCATATGGACACCACTGAGGAAAAACTTCTGGCACCAATGCATGTGGCGAGCGCACACACCTACAACAGAATGGACATGAGCAAGCACTCGAAGAAGAAGTTGTATTTTTCAAGCTTTAAGGAAAAAGCTAGGCTCAGGTTGCAGCTCAGGCTCTCAAGCCTCGGGGGGCGGGGTGTCATGTTGGCTTAAGAGCCTGTGCTGCAGCCTCAGCTACAACATCCACACTGCTATTTTTAGCACGCTAGCTTGAGCCCTGCTGTGTGAGTCTATCTACTTCCCAACTGCACCCCTCTTTTTTAAATATGCGCACACAGTTTGAAAATGGCATTTATGGAAGAGAAGAACATCCTGCACACAGAGGTGCCAGCTATAAATCTGTCACTGTTAATAGCTCTCAATCTCTCCCTCATGATCAGTTCTGCCTCCCAATCAACCCTCTCCATCCATTCAGTACTTTCACTCACCTCAGACCACTAACCCACCAGTCATTCAACTCTCACACCTTACCCACTACTTTCACTCTCAGTCGCTTGCCCGCCATTGTCACTTTATCATTGTCACTTGCTCTCATCAAACCATTTCTTTCAGACGCCCACCCCTCTTATCCGCCTCTCACACCTGATGCAGATAGGGACTTTAGTCAATGTTCACTCTGAGATTCTCGGGTCAGAAGATGCAAAGAGAGTGATGATGGGAATGGATTGGAAATCCTATTGTCAGAAGATGTGGCATGTGTTCCTGGTGTTACATGTTTCCGAGTTCCTGTGTGAGTTTGTGTCAAGTCCTTATGCCCAGATCCTCAAAGGTATTTAGAGACTTAATATCGCAGAGGATCTGGGCCTTACTTACAACCACCCTGGGGCAAGTCAAGTGGGATTTGTTAACCCTCCTCTCCCCCCCCCCGTGACATTCTGTACCCCAATGCAATACCCTGGCACCTTCATATTTACCATGGTGATATGATTATGATATGTTTTATACAAAGTATATCATGTAAGGTATCAATGGAAAAGTTATTATTTGCTGAATACGATCACCCCATTTGTCTGTACGTATAATTTTTGTATCTAAAGTTACGAATATTGACTGTGTACCAGTATTTCAGATGCGTTTGTTCCCACAAAGTAGTTTACATCCATTTTAGCCAGCACATTGTGAATGAACCATTCAAGATAATGTCCCATTAAGAAACACAATAAAGCTTCTTCCAAGACCATCCCCACCCAATGGACTTCCCTGTGAATGTTCTAGCCAGAATATAGGTAATGGCCCCTGCTAGGACTCATCAAAGTATGCAAGGGCATGTGATCAGATCATGTGATACTGGTCTCCATCTTGTGCCTGTCCTTTTCCACTGACGGTGCTGGAGTCTTTGCTTGGAACAATGAAGTTCCCTCCGCATGGAAGAAACTATAAAAGGGGGAAGTGACATCATCAGTTGACCTTACTCTCCCCATAACTCAACACCTGGAAACATCTCAGGAACAAAGACCAGACTGGGGAGGTGGTCCCAGGCTGAAGGGATTTCTAGCCTGTGTATGGAAGACTGGTGGACTGTACCATCAGGGTGAGACACTGCTTGATTCAAATCCTGTCTAGTGTATAGACCTGATAGCAATTTTGTTTTATTTCTTAGGTAACCAACTTTGATCTGTACACTATTACTTATAATCACTTAAAATCTAGCTTTCTGTAGTTAATAAATCTGTTTTATATTTTTTACCTAAACCAGTGTTGTTTGAAGTGCAAAGGGCAATCTGCTTGGGACCAGGGGCTGATGCATTGTCCTCTCCACACTGAGGGAGGGGCAAACTGGGTAATAAACTTACAGTGGTCAGGCTTTTTACCAGGGAAAGATGGGACAGCTCTGGGGTCCTAGGCTGGGGATCTGGGCGGGAACTGGCTGAAACCTCTCTATTGTTGGTTCCTGGATGACTGGCAAAAGCATTCATGGACCTCAGCTGAGTGTGTCCCTGCCTGTAAATGTTTGTGTGAGTGCAGGACTGGGAGAGATCTGCAGCTTGTCACGGCATCACAGTGACAGAGGGTGACCCAGGCTGGTGAGACAGAGGGCTCAGCAGTACCCCAATTCCAGAATGCACCCTGGGGAAGTTCATCACACCCCCGCACAAGCAGGTTGAGATCCATCCATGTTCAGATCTGGGGAGAGTATTCTTCCTTCCACAGTCACTACAGAAATAGGTTGCTCACAGCAAATCAATTTTAGCTCGTCTTTTACTTTATCTAGCTTTATATTCCTGCACTTGGTTACTATAGAAAATAAAAGTCTGAGCCATATTTGTGTATCATCTTACTTCAGAATCTAAGAATACACAAAATAATGAGAAAAAATTGTCATTACTTTTCTCAAATATTCTTCAATCTCTTAGATATCTGGTGAATTCACTGGAATGTTACAGGACTGTTCTTGTGGCCTAGTCCTAAATGACTTATTTTATCCTTTCAAGCCATGTATGCACCATTTATTGACAGAACAATAGATGCCTGTCAACACCTGCCACCTTACAGAATGGCCTAGGGAGGATTATAGTCTGATTTAGACTATAAATCAGCTTTTGTACAGTACCCAAAACAGTTTTTCTGTAAACAAAACCTAGAGGCAAAATTAAAAAACACTAAATACTAGTGTAGTGGGAGGCAGACCAGACATCAAGAACATTAAAGAAATAAAATTCAGTTCCTAATGACTTTTTTTTGCCAGTTGGTGACTATCCACTAGAAATTATTTAACTAATCAGCAGAGTCCACTGGTCACTAGCTGGACTTTTGCTATATCCATCCTGTACGTTTGAGTTGATGGCCAGGGTCTTCATCAAGGGCCTGAGCTACAGTCCACTGATGCCAGTGGAAAATTCCTATTGTCTCAGTAGGCTTTGGGTCAGGCCCATAAGGAGTCATTGCTGAAGAGGCCAGGCAAAGCATCCTCTCCAGCGCAACTCTGAATGGGGCTTTATAGGCACATGGGGCTAGATTTACAAAAGAAGTTAAGTGCCTAATTTCCACTTTAGATATCTGAATTCCAGAATCAGGCCCCACTGGGATTCACAAAACCTCTGCTCAGCTGCCCCTGAGTCCTGCAGGTGCTTAAACACACTCACGCCTTAATTTTTGCAGTGAAAGTTCCCTAAGTTTCTGCCTCTGAGCATGTGCACTGTATCCCACACCAGGCATCTGGACACCTGGGCCCCAGTGAGATACACAAGCCAGGGGAAGAGCAGGTGTTCCTCCACCTAATGTGCATGCAGGCCCCAGTCTGGTGCTCATAGCTCACCTCCCAGATAGGGCCCCTCTAGGGACCTGGGTTCAAGTCCCTCCTTCACCTGAGCAGGAGAAAGGATTTGACAGGGCTCTGCCACGTCTCAGGTGAGTGCTCTAATCACTGGGCTATAGGATATTCTGAGGTGGGGCTCTATCAGCTTTCACTTTTTGAAGCTGTTCCACTGGCTTATTTAAAAAGTCATTGGCACAGGGGGACTGGATTCTGGGGCTCTCACCTCCTGTGTGCTCTACCCACCACCTTACAGCATCCTTCTCCTACTTGCGTTCATTCATTCTCTCTTTCCCCCTTCCTCCACCCAACAATTTTTCCTTTATGTAGCCACAGTGGAACAGCTTCAACAGGAGAGAGTGAATGGGCATCTCCCATTGGCTAGATTAGGTGAGGAACTGTCTCGTGTGCTGGCCTTTTTGAATCCCATTCTGAGGTGACTATCTCCCCCCATTCATTGTATAGGGAGCCTAGGCACCTAACTTAGGCTTTGTGAATCACAGTGCTTTTCTAGATGCCATCACCATGCCTAATTTCTTTGCGAATCCAGCCCTTGGGCAGTGGGTGTGCGATTCTGAGGACCAGTTGGCCAATAACACATGGATAGCAGGCTGCAACGCTGACGCTGGAGAGGGCTTTGCAGGCATTCTGTATAGTTCCTAGAGGATTCCTATCTTTTCAAAGCTTGTACCGTTCCCATGCATAAAACCAATTTACGTGGGTTTTACATGGGACCCTGACTTGGCCCTAAACCATTAAAGAGCTGAGCTCATGTCTGGTAGAAGTTGCCCTTGTTAGATTATGCAATTCTTGTCTTTAATAAATACTTCCTAAAATCTTCAGTTTTTAATCAAATCACCCTACTGTATGGCAAAGAATGATCAACAACATTTTGTGTGTCCACACATTCCCTAGCCTGACAAAATGTTCACTGTATATTAAGAATCAATGTGGAGCCAGTACCCTCACAACATATATTAACTATACAATTCAATTAATGAACACAATTCATATTTCATTAGAACAGAAGCTATTTATGACCTCAAATGGACAACAATTTGATGGGGGCACTGCAGAATTTTAATTAGGGAAATAACAAAGAAAAACTGAATGGAGGGAGGGTGGAAGATCTGCCAGGCAGAATTGTTCCAAAGAATTTAAAACAAAAGATGTATTTGTTTCATTAAGTCTTTCTCCTCCTTCCCCATTAGCAATGGTGTAGAGAACAAAACATTGTTGGCTTTCTTTGACTATGATTAACCATTTACAAGGAAGGCTATCTCATCATTTATACTGTGTGCACCTGTAGGTACAGGGAGACTGATAAAATAAAACTCTGTGGGTACCCCGGTTACTTTTCGCACACACTAGTACAAATTAAGAACAACTCCACTGAAGGCAGTGGAGTTATGTCAGTTTAAAACCTGAGTAACTCAAAGGATAATCAGGCCCTATAATTATCAATAAGGTGGGATAACAAAAAGACACTTAAATGTAATATATTTGATCAAATACAGAATGCCACACATCTATACACAATCACTGACAGGGTTAAAGTAGAGCTGAGCTGAGAGTGAACTACCAAACTTTTGTATGTTCGAATTTCCATCTTAAAAACAGATGTATTTTTACAGGTATGTTAAAAATTGGGTGGGAATGGAGTGCGGGAGCTGTTGTTAATTCGTTACCCAAACTACTGCTTGTTTCAGTTGCCATAGCTACAACATTTCTTTATGTGCTGCTTTGGGAAAGGGAGCAGTGGTGTAGTTACAATGGGGCAAGTGATGCAGTCATGCCAGACTCCATGAGGTTACAGAGGCCCAATGAGATGGAATGGTGCTCCGGCATTTCACTTGGTGCCTGGGATCAGAATGCCACTCAACCCTCCCAAATCTGAGTGGAATTGAAACTTGTCACACAGGGATCACCACTCAGGTTTGGCCCAGCCACTCCTCTGTCATGGGGTGGGGGTGGCCGACCCAATCCTGAGTGGACCCCATGCACCAAGTTGTAATGCCACTCATCACGCTGTGTGAAAGTGGGAACAAGCGGAGCCACTGGACAGCTGGGTTCAGGAGGAGCCACCATAGGCAGGATGGGAGTAGAGCGCTGAGCTGGAAGTGCTCCAATGAGTGACCAGGAAGACCCGGGGTGGTGGCTGAAGGGCTGGGGGAAAGTTATTTGTGGGCTATGGGGTGAGGGCAGAATTCGGAAGGAGATCCCAGCCCTTACATATTCTTGCACCAGAGTTCTCTGGGGTCTTGTTACACCAATGAAAAGGAGGAGAAATAAAGTAGTTTGCATACGTCAACCTATCTTAACATCCATTGGCTAAGTGCCTACTTGCTAACTGGCTTTTTAATATCCATAGTTTCAATTGACCCAATGGGCATTTCAATGGTTTGACTCTACTCTCATCAAAATCCTACCAAACTCACTATTGCTGATTATATAAGGAACAACATCCTCTTGTCAGAAATTTGATTTTTTATTATTTACTTATATAACGCCAAAAGTGTTCCAGGCAAATCCTAGCCATGTAAGAGGAGAGATTCTGTTCCAAAGAAATTACGATATAAACAGACAACATAAGAATGGGAAGATTATACAATCTTTTTTTTCCTTTATCCTTTTTTTCCTATTTACCATTATTTATTGTTTCATGCTTATTTTCTTTTTTAAGCCTTTTTTTTTGTTTTTAACCCTTGCTTTTTTCTTTTAATATAGCCCTTTTAAGCTTTAATACAAAATTAGTAACTAAAATCATACAAAGCTTCCCGGATTTTGCATTATAAACAATGTATCGTATAGGAAGGAACTGGGTATGTAGCAAGATGCATCTGTTTAATCTGGATATTTGCTGATCTGGGTCAGTAACTGGGTGGGTGTTTGTCAGGGGCCAGCGGGTGGTAATGGCAGCAACTGGCTTATAATAGACATGGATTATTTTTAATTTTGGTAAACATATCCAGATGGATGTGATTTAAATTCATATATGGCAAGGCAATATATTTATTAAACAGATTTTAAAACTAGTTTCATAACATTGTTTAAAATAAAACATCTCACTATTATTACATAGTACTTTTAAGTAATATTTGAAACCAGGTTACCATATATCTTAAAGAAATTTTTTTTTTACTTTTTACCATTCAAACATATCTGACATTGCTTATATATTATATATAAAATGTGTATTTTTTCATAAGAGTAGGTCAAAAATACCAGTACTGTTTAATACTGACTCTCTCAGACTTACTGTAAGTGAAGCCAGTTTTACCAGAATAGACCGAGTTATTTTATTGTCAAATAACTTTTTTTAACACAAAGAAAACAGAAAAAGTACAGTTACTAAATATGAGAGACCGTACAAGGGGAATTTCCAGAAGTCACTGATATTAGCAATTCACCTCTACATTCCCTTCCCCTCTAGTTTCAAGATGGGATGATTATAAAAAGGCTGATTTGTCAGAAAAATGAAACTGAGCAAATTTGCAAACTGACACCAAGCAACCTGGGGAATTCCCACGCCTGCACGTCTGACATGCATCCAAAGAAGCAACAAACCCGAGACCGAATGATTTTATTTTGTGAAGCATAACTCTTTCCCCCATTCCCTATTTCTAAACCTCAGTATTAATGATGATTAAAGTTTTACTTTAACTTTTGTTTGGTCCAAACTATAATAGTCCTGTTTAGAGCAAAAGACAGTAGGTTTTATTCAGCCTTGCCCCTTATGTATCCATTTACACCTGTTCAAAGTGAATGTAAACACTACCTGCTCAGAATGGTAGCTTTTTGTACACCCACTTTGCACAGGTGACAATTTCTATATGCCAGTGTGCGAAGCAGGGGAGAATCATGCCCTGGGTATTCATTTTTAATAGTTCAACTACTGAGAACTTTTTATTGCATAATTTCCTTTAACTTTTTTTCCCCTGCTTGTTTTTGGCTTAACTGATAGGGGATGAGGAGGAAATGTCTGCCTAGAACAATCACCTACCTCATTATCATTAGAGGGATGGCCCTGGTAAATCTTACAGTCTTATGGACACATAATATGAGATATTCTATAAGTTATGCTAGTGTTATCTGTATCAGTGTTGTTATCATCATAACAGAATATAAGTGTAAGTTAATATGGTCAAGTCTTCTGCACTGTCTTTTATGCAACCGATTGTACAAATCTGACACCAGACTATGCTCTGTTACAGTACTGTAAATCTGATGTAACCCCATTGAAGTCAATAGAGTTACTGTGGATTTAAGCGTGTGTAACTGAGAGCAAACTAGCTTTTACATGGGGGAAGTCGAGGTTTAAGAGTAATACATACTTATCTTCTTGTATTGCTCTTGGAGACTATTTTTGGCACTCAGGAAGGATTCACAAAAACTGGTAATACCTATTTTGGTCAATTTCACATACTTCTTAGTTTTCAGTATTCCAGAAGTGTGCAACAGGCTTGAAAGAAATGAGAACACACTACTGTCTCACCCTATGCTTATGTAAATAGAAGCACAGCATTCCTACTATCTGTATGTTATAATAGTTGAGAACTGTGTCTTAAAACAATATTTGAGACTATTCAGTGGGATTGGGTCCAAATATTGTATTCTAAAACGAACACAAAGTCTTCTGATGATCATAACAATGTGGTTTTTAAAGTATCACTTTAAAAGGTCAGCTATACCACCCTTCTAAGAGCACAAAGTATAGCGGATATATTGAGTCACACATATTGTTCATTGTTCATTTGCATTTGGTGAAATCCCTGAGTTGGACCCAATTTAGTAAGCAAGCACAGCCTTGGACTCCCTTGGCAATACTTACCTTGTAAATATAGCCACTGTGTTTCTCTAAAGCAAAATATTATTCCATCCTGCACTGCTAAATCACTCATGGTTCCTTTGATCTGTCGTTGTTGTTGTTCAAAACATGTGGGTTACGTCACATTGATGGAGAGAGCGACAGAGGGATTATGGGTATTTTGAGATTCACATCTTGGACACATTTTCTGCTTATTCTAAACAAAGTCATCAACTATATCAATATGCAGATAACCACTAGTACATGACAAGATGTTAATCTGATCTAATATTGCATGGGTGAAGAACTATTATATCCATTGAGCTTGATCCTGCAATCACTTACCACTGAGCTTAGTGCTAACTATCATGGATAAGTTTTCTTGTCTTCAGTAGGCTATCTGTGCAGCTGTATATGTAGTAAGTGTTAGCAAGATTGGGCCCCATGTTTCTGTCCTTGTTTTTGCATATTTCCTCTGATGTGGACTGTTGTGCTTTCCAGTTGTCATGTGGGCAACATTTGCAACCTGTACATCGCATAAGTTGCCCTCCCCCTTCCAGGAGCTGCACTTAAAGTGTAAGCAAATTATGTGGGTATTTTCTAAGACTTCTATGTTGTATGAGCAATGTTAAAAAAAATGACTCATTCTCAGCTCTGCTAGTGTTGTAGTTGGTACATACTGGTGCGGAGTGATCATAACTCTAGATTTGTAAATATAAACAGTTCTCATCGCACTGATTTTCCTGCCGTAATATTGTTGGTTAAATTTGACTTCACAATGAGAGGAGGAGGATATAGAGTAGTGTAATGTAGCTGGCCAGTTCTGCAGAATGTATTTGGGGGGAGGAGGGGAGGTGCAAGAAAATCATCCAACAATAGAGAAATAAAGGAGGAGGAAAAGAGCAGCTGATAAACTTTAATATTAGTAATACGGATGTAACACATTTTAAACCATTGAATGAAGACCACAGAAAAATAATGTAATGTTGGCCAGCTCCAAAACCCATTGAAGTCAATGGAAGACTCCCACTAATTTCAATGCACTTTGGATCAGGCCCTGATTGAGGATTAATAAGAAACAAAAACCGACTAATTTACAACTAAATGTCCTTGCAGCATTGAGAAGCATTTGAACAGAATAGCATGAAAGCACTTAGACGCTGAGGGAATGGCATAAGAAAGAAACCACTCCAAAGTGGGTCTTAACTGCATGGCCTCCCATTTGCCCCAGGGAGTTTTTCGGGGCCCCTGGAGCGGGGTCCTTCACTCGCTCCGGGGGCCCCGGAAAACTCTCACGGGGCCCGGGCCCCCAGAGCTTCTTCCACTCCAGGTCTTTGGCGGTAATTCGGCAGCAGGGGCCCCCTCCCGCGGGTCTTCGGGGTATTTCGGCGGCAGGTCCCAGAGCGGAAGGACCCCCCACCGCCGAATTACCGCCAAAGAGGGGGCACCCTGCCGCCGAGGACCCCAGGCCCCCTGAATCCTCTGGGCAGCCCTGCTTAACTATGTCCTTACAAATAATTTCCTAGCACCTTTTATCTAAGAATACTAATATCCTTGGTAAAGATGAATTATTTAGTCTTCACAACACCTCAGGCAGTTATGGGAAGTGTTATTTACTCATTTTACTGGCAGGGAGACAGCGGCCCAAAGAGTTGGTTAAGTGACTTGCCCAAGGTCACCTGGTAATTCAGTGGCAAAATCTGAACTAGAACCCTGCAGCCCTGACTCTCAGTCTCCTGTTTTAGCCAGCAGACAATATTGCCATTTGCGATCATTACCATTTCCTTAGTTTTGATGGCTTGTCTAAGCATCTAAGGGCTTGTGTATACTACCACTTACTTCGGTACAACTTATGTTGCTCAGGCGTGTGAACAATCCACACCTCTGAGCGATGTAAGTTACACTGACCTGAGCGCCAGGGTAGGCAGCGCTATGCCAGTGGGAGAGCTTCTCCCACTGACATAGCTACTGTCTCTCACAGAAGTAGAGTAATTAAGTCGACAGGAGAGCTCTCTCCTGTCAGTTTAGAACATCCTCACCAGATGTGCTATCGCGGCTCAGCTGCACTGATGCGGCTGCGCTGCTGTAGCACTTCTAGTGTAGACTAGCTCTTAGTGTGGCCAATCCTCATGCCTTACTTTCTGGTTCTGAGTCTTGTCTGCCTGTCACCATCAGACTTCCAGTTCATCTGGGAGCACTAAAGGTATGTGAGGCTAATGCTCTTTTTTTTAGAGATCCATCTTGTCCCTTCCCATGTCAGGGGAGGGTCCTGGTCAGGGTTGCTAATCTCACATCTTTCGTGAGCACTGAATTAAAAAAACAAAACTATGAAAATTAATTAAGCTAGAAACAAATAGCATTGAACCTCCTGCAAGGCTTACATATGTCATGTAAGCAAGTAACAAACAATATTTATATTCACAATTGTTTGCTACTTATATAGCACATTGTGTTAAAAAAGGGGAAACCCACACAGCAGGAATGATGATGGGACAAGATTATATTGGACCCACATGCATTTTAGCTACTTAAAATGCTATGCTATGTTGAGGGGAGGAAGTATCATTGTTAACAATATTAGAGCCACTCAGCTGGACTCAATTAAAAAAAGTCTGCCCAACATTTTAGATTGTGGAAGGCTGTGTAACTTGCTCCAGAAGTTTTAATTGAATCCAGCCCTTAAACACAAAAAAGAATTCTTCGAACTAGTTCATGATATAAAGTAGGATAAAAACATCATACTGATTCTCCAAAATGAGGCTTTTGCTGTATACCACAAGCTTACCGTGCACTCAGGTCTTCTCTGATCAATGTTTAGTATAGAGTAGTGTTTACAAAGATTAAATATTTCCAGTCGGTACATGCTGCTCAATGCATAAGTAAGTCTGTCCTAATTTTGGCTTGATTCAAAACAATGCCCCTGATTCTAATTTCACAACAGTGTAAATCAGAAGTAATTCCACTAAAATCAATGGTCCTAATCCTAAATGAGGCAGAGGAGTGCATTGGGGGGTGGGGTGACAAAGATGGAATTAAAAAGAACGTTGCGCTCATTAGATCATGGGACCACTGTATGCTGGTCTGGTCCCCAATCACCATGATGGCCACTGGTGACCTCAGTGACTTAGGGGAGCCCGGGCCATGCTTTTTCCCAGCCACATCCCATATACCCACGACAGGGAGCATGTGGAAGGAAAAGGGACCACTATGCCAGTCATATGCCACACAGTAATACTGCATGGCTGGATATGCTGATTTCAAGGCTGCTTTGCATCAGTGAGGCAGTGTTAGCAGAAGATCAGGGACAATCAGTTCTACCAGTATAAAAATGGTGAAAATGCAGTAGTTCTCAAATGCATTGTGTTATGCATGAAAAATAATATTTTAACTATAGGTATCAGCCCATTATAAGATTCTACCAAGGGACACTAATTAAGGGTATTTTATCTTTGAAAATATTCTCTGTTTATTTGGAAAAATTAGGTGATGGGAGAAGCAAATCTGAGTTTCAGAACTGAAAGCATCTTCTGACTGTTTTAAGATTTACCTTTTGTATCATAAATTTTCCAGTCTGCATTTTACTTGTGTATGCGCACACACAATGATCACAGAATACGATTATATTTATAGATTATGCTGCCCTACTGCATAGAGATTATTTTTTTCATGTTCTGTCCAACACACTGACTTAATGGATTAAAAAGGCTGCTGATGTCAAACACATAGCTTTTTAACCTCTTAGAAAAATAAGAGAGGATTCAATCAAGGTGTCATAAGGTTTTAAATGGCCCATTGATACAATTCATATTGTAGTATCCATTCAGCTACTGTACAATCATAGTGTGAATGAAACTGACTCATTGCTGAACAAACAGATAAGAGTTTGGAGAAACTGATCAATATGTTTAGATAAGGTGTAATGAGAATACCTAGCAACCTGTGCCTTTGTCTGTACTTGGAAAATTAAAGATTTAAGGCAGAAAAAATATTCTCTATATTAGAGACGTCAGGCCACATTATTCTCTCAGTTACACTTGTGTACATCTGGAGTAACTAGGCTGAACCTTCTCTTCAGTAAATGAACCCTTTGAACTTCAGTTTGCCCACACACACTCTTACTCATAGTGTGTTTACAGAGAAGCAGTCAGAAGTTTTAAAAATAACCCAATAAAACTGCCAAATTGGGAATGGCCAAATGCAGATAAAAAGCATAGAACTATAGGTTTGTTAGATACAAGAAAATATTAAAATGTATGCAAATACTCATGTGTTACTACTAATAGTAAACTAATGTGTTGCTCCTTTGACTGCCTTCCCTCCCACTCCAACCCTTATTAGTTGGAATTCCATTAACTGTGAATGGGATCTTTGTAGTAATTAGTACAGGAAAAACTAGGACAACATTTAGTATGAAACAGCCTTTGATAAAAGAGCTAGTTCAGTTACCAAGGCTGTGTTCAATTGCCTTCTCTGTTTTCTTTCAGACAGCAGCTGAGTAATTTTAAATAATGGAAAAAGAGAATCTGTTTTTAGTACAAACTGGAAATTAGACTCTACCTGAAGCTTCCATACAAGTTAGCTTCACTTGTCTGTTTTTCTTAGCAAAGCTAAAAGTACTTTCCCTCATCTATATTATATAATAATTTGGTGGAATACTGTACAAAAACAAGCCTGGAGAAGAGTATTTTGAGATCTCTTCCATTGGGGACGGGGGGGGCCTTACTCACTGTAAATGGACATGAAAGAACTAAACATCTGTTCCTACTGTAAAAACCTGGTACACTTCTTTATACATTTTTGCATGGACAGGTTTACTATGGGGTAACCACCAGATGCAAACTCCAAAAGTGCTGGTGCCCACCAAGTTGTACATAACATAAATTTGCTTAGAGAAAAATGACACTAACTTATGTCTCATGTACCTCAATACCACATGGTCTCCTTATATCCATGATCATATACGGTTTAGTGTATACTCAGTATTATCCAACATTAAATACCTCTCACATTGTGCCCAAACCTTTTGAGAAATGCAGAGTGACCCCAAACCTGCCCCTCCATTGCCGTCAAAAATAATTTCAATTCAGTTTGTTGGAGAAATTGAATTCAGTGGGAGTTCTGGGTGTTCTTCAGAGGTGTTTAGCCTCTTGCAGGTTCATGCCTTATTAGCTAACTCTCCTTGGTGCTGGTGAAATGTATACAAAGTACACAGGACATAATGCTCAAATGCAACCTGCCTGATTGCTATGAGGCTATGTCTACCTCTCTGATGACTCCCACAGCAAGAGGTTATGAATTTAAACAATCTAAGGCCCCAATCCCCAATGCTTTCTGATCCATACCTGTGGGCTGCTGCACCTGTGATGAACCCCACTGAACTCAGTTGGACTTCACTCAGGCGCAGCAGTACACCTCAAAGATTACAATGCAAGATCAGGGACTAAATTTCCACACAATAGAAATGGAAAGTTGTTCTTGGTTTATACCCTATCAAAAGAAATGTAATAAATAACAATATTTTTGCCCTCTGTATCAAACTTTTTCTTGCTAATTTCACAAGTATCAAAATTTTGGGTAAAATTGCATTGGATACACTAAGAATTACCATAGTTAACCCCATAAGTTTAATGAAACAAAGGATCAGCATAATTTGATGACAATTCCAGCTTGTGTGTATATTAACTGTACTGATTGTTATTGTGTTATGGGCACACCCTATCACAAGCACTGTCCCTATGCCCATGAGAAAAAAATAATTTTAAAACACCCAGGAAAATGTTTGCAAAATTATTTTTTTAAACGAAATCATTTTGATTTAATATAAACATAATGGGCTTTATTCTCTTCTCACTAGCAGTCTTGCACTAACGCACCTCTAGTAACAAAAGTAGAGTTACTGCTGATCTATTTTGGTGTAAGTGAGAAGAGAATCAGGCCCAATATTCAGGCTGCACATTTCAGCTAGGATTATAAACTGTTAACTTCAGCCTGAGCGCATGGAGCTCAAACTTTGCTTCAGCCTGTCTACCATCCTGGTTTTAATAAGTCGGACTTACATATTGCAAACTAAGGGGCTGAACTGGGTAAGTGCTGAGAACATGAAATTCCCATTTACGTCCCAGGGGAGTTGAGGCACCTAAATACCTTTAAGGATCTGGACCGCAGTGCTGGTCAAGATTAGGCCTCTAGATTGCAGGAAGTAGTATTGAAAGTAATTCAAATATCAGCATTTGGATTCCAAAAAAGGAAGACGCATATGGCTGAAATCCTGACAGCCTGAAAAATCCCTCAAAAGCATGACACCTGAACTGAGAGAAGAATGCCCATGATCATCTTTGACTATATTTAGAGGCTGAGGGCCAGCCAAACATGTATTTTCTAGTCAATGTATTAGAGACTGGGGTATGTCTTCTTCAAAACAACAGTTAATATAATTACTTCTTAGAGTATCCATGGTGTGTGTGTAACTCTCAATGAGACTGCATAAGCAGTCCGTGTTATTGCTTACAAAGTAAAGAACACTGTGCTTACGTGTATTTAACTGCACACCCAACATGCTTGACATGGTTCAATTAACGTAAGCTTAGGCTAGTCTGAACCAGTTAACTGTTCAATTAAGTATGATCCACTGCATCTCCCCTCTTTATTTGATACATATCCAGATACTACGTTTTTTTCCATGACACAAGTACCTCTCTAATCCTGTTGGAAAAAGGCTTTTGGCTGATGTGCCTTGCATATATAAGACAGAGGTTAGGAAATGTTTTTTATCTCAACATTGTGAAGGGGGAAAAAAAATCACTGAATGTGACAGATTGGCATGGACTAAATGGAAGTTATTTTCCTGAGATATCACATTCTGCCTCCAAAATGAGTGATATAGCACATCAGACAAAAGCACCAGCAGCAGCATCAAAATTCCATTTTAATTTTCATTTGTAGCAAAATAAATGCCCATAAAGAAAAGCTTTAAAAGATCTTTCTGAGCAACATGAATCTCTGTAAACAACTGCTTGTCACAGTGCAAAGCAATGATTATGACACAGGGTGGAAATTATTAATCTGCACTGTGATAACTCTTGCATGTATTTAAAATTAAATAAAGAGCCAAACCCTCTACTGGTGTAAATCAGCACCGCTGCAGTGACTTCACTAGGGCTATGCCAATTGACATCAACTGAGGATCTGGCCAATTACATTCTGTGAAAATGCTTCGTTTGCTGTGAGCTACTGCACGGGATGATCAAAATCTTTCATTTAAGCATTGCCATAAAGGACTCCCCTCAAAATAATTTAGCTTTTTCCCCTGTAAATATAAAAATGAAACAGTTCTCTGCTCATCTGGCAATGGCTGGCTGATAGGCCAAAATTAAAGTTCTGCTCAAATTTGGGGAAGAAAGGGCCTTCTCCAGGCAAAAATAAGCCAATGTGGCAGATTGACTCTAGCAGGGGTAGGCAACCTATGGCACGCGTGCCGAAGGCAGCACGCGAGCTGATTTTCAGTGGCACTTACACTGCCCGGGTCCTGGCCACCGGTCGGGGGGTCTCTGCATTTTAATTTAATTTTAAATGAAGCTTCTTAAACATTTTAAAAACCTTATTTACTTTACATACAACAATAGTTTAGTTATATATTATAGACTTATAGAAAGAGACCTTCTAAAATGTTAAAATGTATTACTGGCACGTGACACTTTAAATTAGAGTGAATAAATGAAGACTCGGCACACAACTTCTGAAAGGTTGCCAACCCCTGGCCTGTAGTAACTCTGCAGTGGTCCTGTGCTCCACAATGACAGAGACTAATGGAGATTCTCAAAGCCAGAATGAGGGGAAATCCTTTGAGGGATGTAGCTGGGAATTTGAACATGCAGTTTGATTAGACAGTCTGTAAACTTGCTCTGAAGGGCTCCCCATCATTGGCTTGGGCAAAACTTTCCAGAGACTGTCCCAGTTGTACTCATGCAGGTAAATTTCACCTCTGGGGCAAGGGAGATCACTTTAAAGGTCAACTTGAAGAAAGTCGAGCAATTAAAAAAAATCCTTGCACATATAGAAAAAACAAAATGTTTCCCAAATTACCCAACCACTCTTACTTGCCAGGGCTCCTAGAAACAGCTGTTCTACCATGCATATACCTCACTCAGCCTCTCTTGTTAAGAGCTGTCACTAAAGTCATACATAGCCTGTGAAGGCTGCCCTTTATACAGTTACGCTAGACTCGTGATTCCCTATCCTTTAAAAGAATATACACTGCCTTTTTAATGATAAAAATAAAAAGAATGACTCCCCAAGCTGTAAGGCAGTGTGGATGATGAGATCTATGCAGCCTAGAGCTGCAGTAGTATATGTAGGGTGACCATACATTCTGTTTTGGCCAGGACAGTCCCCTTTTTAAGCTCTGTCCCAGGGGTCATGACTTTTTTGGGAAAATTGGGCATTTGTCCAATTTGCTCTTGCTCTAGGGGGATGCAAGGGAACGCTGGGCAAGAGAAAATGGGACAAATGCCCAGTTTTGCCAAAAAAGTTGTGATGTCCATGATGTCCGCTCAGGGCGGCTCTGTGTGGCCGGGGTTGGGTGAGCGGTGACACGACGTGGCAAACTCAATAACCCCCACCTTTTCATGTTCTCTGTATGTGTTTATATATCTCTTCACTATATGTTTCATTCTGTGCATCCGATGAAGTGGGCTGTAGCCCACGAAAGCTTATGCTCAAATAAATGTGTTAGTCTCTAAGGTACCACAAGTACTCCTGTTCTATTAAAATAAATTAAGTAGCTTAATATATACAAAAGATATGAAGACTGAACAAAAGAAGAGGAGAACACTGACTGTTAAATGTTCACCATTCAAGCTCTTCCTATCACAGATGCCCTTATGAAGAATGCAGTTGTTTAGATGGAAGGAACAAAGAGTCCTGTGGCACCTTATAGACTAACAGACGTATTGGAGCATGAGCTTTCGTGGGTGAATACCCACTTCATCGGATGCATGCGAAGTGGGCATTCACCCACGAAAGCTTATGCTCCAATACGGTCTATAAGGTGCCACAGGACTCTTTGTTGCTTTTTACAGATCCAGACTAACATGGCTACCCCTCTGATACTTAGATGGAGGGGAATCTCTTGGGTTTATTTCATTTAGAATTGCTAAAACCTTGACCCATGTTGTAGATTTGGTTGGAGAGATGAGAAACAGCAACAAGATTTGGCAATGGCGTATATTAATGACAAGATTTGGAGAATACTATTATGAATATATTTGCAACATTAAAAAAGGTAAAAGCGTAAAGTCATCATATATTTCATTTGACCATGCACTTTCTGCTATTTGTATATGGTGTAACAACTGTTGTTCCTAATGTGCTAGTCTGGCATGATTTTCTATTTCTTTCTCTAAAATTTCCTTTTATGGCTGCCGTGCAGTAGATCTGTTATTTTTAAACTACTGAGTTTTTTTTTCCTAACACTCATCAGACTGTTCAAAGCCCCACCATGGAGTCTCAAAACATACAGCTGCATTTTTCCACAGTTTCACACTGAGTTCATTTCAGATTTGGATCAGCACAGGATTTCAGTCTAGGATTTTTTTTTAGATTTTTGTTGTTTGTTTGTTTAAACTTTTGATTGTTACAGGTGAAAACTGTTGCAAAACAATCTTTTACTTCTTTGGCAGCAAAGCTGTATTATTATTTTGGCTTCCAGGGCCCTATGCATTTCAAAACCATCAGCAGTGTTGAACTGCTGACTATCATGATTACAGGGTATTTTATAGGTCAGCCCATACCCTCTTCCCTCCAGCCTGTAGCATGCAGTTCTGCTCCAAAAGTGACTGTAAGGCAAGCACAATTTTTTTCGATATCTGCTATTCAGGCCAGATTCTCAGCTGGCGTAAACTAGTTTAGCTCCATTGATTATCATTGGAGCTATGCCAATTTACATCCGTTGAGGATCTGGACCCTTGCATTTTCCAAGTCACAGCTATTGAATTTAGTAACTAAAATCAATATTAACAGTTTCTTAATCGTATCAGCACTGCAAAGCAAGCATAGCAATGCAGAAAATTCTATTCCATTTTCTGTCTCACAACCATAACTGTTAACCAAGTTCCAATTAGTCATACTTGTGCAAACCCACTGAAGTCAATGCAGGAGTTGCACAGGTTTTACTGAAGGCAGAATTTGATGGCAATGGAGTTGGACAGGTATCTGTGCAGGACTAATTTGAACACAATGGGGTTTCACAAATACTGCTGAGGACCTAATTTGAAGAGGGAGCTAAGAAATATGTGCACACACCTGAAGGTGTGAATGAAACAGATATTAACAATACAGCACATTCAAATAGAGCTTGCTTTGTTTTTACAAGGTTCTGTGTGAAGATAAGTGAGCCCTCAAACAGATCACTCACACAGTATTCTGTAGGGAAAGGAAGGTTTAGCCACTGGAGGTGGAATTCACAAGGGGGACATGGGCATTTAAATCTAAATTATAGATTCTCAAAAAACTTTTTCTCTACTCCCTAGGCACCTGGGTTTCCACAGGCAGAGTACCCATGGCACCTGAATTTTTGCCACTGGGCACACACAGCTGTCTCAGTCCTGACATCTCTGAGCAGTTCAGCACCTATCTCGTGCCTAACCCCCAGCAGGATTCACAAAATAGGTGTTCCTCACCTACGTCACCTGTGGGACCTGATTGGAAAGATGTGCTCAGAGGCCGCCTTCGAGCATGTTTACCAGATCAGGCCCCATACAAAACACAGCTGGAGGAGGAGGAGGAAGATGAGGTGCCCTTTTACCCAATAGTGCAGTAGCTAGAGCACTTAGTAGGAGAAGTGTTTGTGAAGGAAGCACTTGGGTGCTAGTTATTATCAGAGTTTCCATAATTGGGATTGGGGCTGCTGTCACCAAGGAAAATATGAGCTAGGGAGAGTTTTGGCAACCAGAGACAAGAGTGGGGTTTCTGTGAGTAGGCAGTGTTTGGCAGACACTGTGGGAGGAAGAAGCTGGGTTAATTTTCAGGGGGCAGGGAAACTCATACGTTTTGGCAGTTGAGAGCTAGGGAAGTGAAGGGGGTTTTGTAACAGAGGTGAAGGTTTGGCAGCTGTGAAGATTGCGTGGGCTCTTCTGGGCCTGTTACTGTTCATTAATAACCCCATGCTGGTACCGGGATAGATTCCTAGAGCATGGAGGTCTTTTGAGTTGGCAGCTTCCTTGCATCTAGCCTAAATCCCTTCTCTGTACTCTTTAAGAACAGGGTCCCACACCAGAGATTTCTAGGCTTACAGCATTGAGAAGTTCTGGCCCTTTGTGGCATTCAGTCTCAAATCATATAAGTAAAGATAAATGTGATAAAAACCATAACCCATTAGAAATCCTTTGGTGGTATATATAGTATATACACATGCCCATGTTGTATTACACAGAGGAAACTACAGAACTTCAGTGCATTCAAATGCTGGCCAGACATAAAACTAGCTCTGACATTAAAAGTGTAAAAATCACCCTATTTATGTGTTGTCAGTCACAGAGCTCTGTTGCTTTACTCTTTTTTGTTTTTCCTCCTTATGCAAATAAATCTTATCTGAAGAACCTGCTATAATTTAAATTGGAGTTGTTAATATAAAGATATGTGCAGAATAGGCCCAAATCATTAAAAACGTTTTGTCTTCATCTCATTTCCATACCGTGAAAGTAGTCATAAAGCTATAAGGGCCTTAAAAAGTCAATTTATCATATGCTTTTACAAATATTAAATATCTTGCATGCCTAAAGCTTGGTATAGACAAAATACATGCTCTTGGTCCTTAAACATGTGTGATAAATGACAAACATTGCAGAACTAAAATAAAAAATATAAATAAGCCAAAAACTTGATGCAGAATTAATCTTTTAAACATGTTTCTCAGAACTCGGATTTTTTTCCCCTTATAATCACAAACATATGTTATGAACCAATGGATATGAATAGTTTTTTTAAAACTATTTATTAAAATGCTCTGGATATAAGTTAATTTTCATGCTCCATACATATCATTCCTTCATTTGGTTTAAAATAGGAACGACATGAACTTTGACTTAAAGATTGATTAGCTTTCCTAGACCATTGCCCTAGATGTGCTTACTACAATAATCCAGGTTATCCAATATCTAATTAAACATAGGTGGAACCTGAATTTGTTATGGGACAAGAGGGGTAACTGCTTTGGGTAGCTTGAAAAGGAAAGAGGTGCTTAGCAGAGAAGCATAAATAGAAGAGGCTATCCTAGTCAAAGCTCAAAGGGGCTGGTTCTGTTCCATCTGGAGTCAATAGGAACAATACTAACAACTTTAAAAGTTTTTAATACATTTAACCATTGTTTTCTACCAGTATATGCTTTCCCCAATACTAAAAACTTTGCCTAGGCCTTTCAAACTTAAAGAGTTTCCCATAGATTCCTGGCCTATTTTTGATAGTAATGTTTTGCTGGTGTCTAATTGCAGTGAGAGTTTCCCTGTGACTGGTCTTGTCTGTGACCTGGAAACTCCCCTCTAGCCTCTCATTAGAAAAAAAAACTATTGGATCATCTCGCTTTTGCTTACCGCAGTGTCAGTTCCTCCTGAGCTGAATGTGCCTTTTTGTATAATATTACTACTTACTGTATAAATTAACTGAATCTCCCACCTTCTGCTGACTGCAACTTTGACTTCAACGAAGCACATTCTTTTTGTAAAAATCACAATATATAAAACATGTACCATGCTTTTAGTTTCGCTTAAACATGCTACTACCTCTGAGCAGAGCCTTGATGACGTGAAATAGGTCTGTCTCAAGAGAACAGAAATTGCAATTCTAGTTCCCAATGGGCCACAACCTGAATAACTGACTTTGCTCCATAAAACTACAATCCAAACAAGCAAGTGACAGGTTTAAAAGTGGCACCTATATCAGAAACTTGGATTAATATAATTACACCTTTAAGCCTTGATCCTATCCTTCAACGCTAGATGTTATCTCTTTTTTAAAGTTAGCTATTGTAAATGTACATGGAAACACAATAGAGAATTTTCCAAGATCTACATTGATAAATGTTGTGCTTCACAGAGCCAGACACAGCCCACGGAGTTTAATATCATACCGTAGACGACCTTAGTTCCACAGAGTACACACCAGCAAGGCTAAATGGTGATCTGGCCTTGAGTGAGTGCATAGGAGTGCACTCAAGGAGCATCCTCGTCACCAGACTCGTTACATGGACAACTATTGGTATGTCTACACTACAATTAGACACCTACGACGTGGGCTTGCTGGGCTCAGACTAAGGGGACCCTTCCACTTCACAGGGTTCTAGATCCCAGGCTGCAGCCTGAGCCCAAATGTCTACACTGCAGTTAAACAGCCCGTAAGCCCGAGGCCCGTAAGCCTGAGACAGCTGGCATGGGCGTCTAACTGCAGTGTAGACATACCTAAAGAGTCACAACACAATAAATCTCAGAGCGGTTGTGAGGTTAGACTCCTCCCTCTGAGGAGCAGGGCACAGGTGAGAGGCAGAAGTGGCAGACAGGGTGAACTGGGTTATAGAGTCTTTGACATAAAGATCATCTGTTCAAATCTGGCCATGGTCAGTACTGACCTCATGCTTTTAACCATCTGATGACTGTCCTGTGTGAAATGAGCTAGGCAAGTTCAATCCAGTTCCTAGCTGGTACCCTGCTCTAGCAGTTTCAGAAGAGGCCATGTCAGCCAATCAGACATACTGGGTGAACAGTTGGGTGGCCTGCCTTGCTGTACCTGTTTTTAGTACAACAGGACATCAGTGCCCAGGGCTGTCTATCTAGGTCCCTAGATTAGCGTTATATTCACAAAGGGAAAATACATGTATGGAAAATACTGGCAACAATATTCAATACTTATACAGATGGAGTTTATTTAATTCTCATGCAGGGGCTGGATTAACAGTCCTGGAGACTTAACTATTTTATTCACCGTTCAGATCAAGCACCGACAGTCCCAGCTTCCCCCCAATACCCTGCCAATGAGCCTCAACCCTTACGTAGAGGGACTATTTATAAGGAGTGACGGGGCAGGTCAGTCTTCATGCCCATTTGGTCCTTAGCCTCTGTGTTAGGACAGTCACCAAATATGCTGTGTAGGTCTCTGTGATATGGAAAGCCAACCATATGGAACTTGACTAAGGCCATCAATTCAGTTCACAAGAATCACTCACTCAGATTGTAATCAGTTTAGATCACTAAGAACTGGGCTCGACACAAACCAGTGACTTAGATTTGAGAAGTTCTGCATCTTATTACCTGAGCCATCCTAGCTTCTTAAGTAATATTTTCAAAACGTTACAGCAGAGAACACATCCTCTTTGTTTCTCTACATACTTCCTTCCCTCTGCCTCTTCTCTCCAAGAGGATGCTACACTAAAATGAAGTCCAGTTTAATTACAGACCAGTTAAAAGATACACACATACGTAAGAACAGATTCAGTAAGAAGTTCTGTGTGCATGAACTGCTCCTTTTAAAATGGACATAAACATATAATGCAGAGCATGCAGACAATGCAGCCAAGAGTAGGGAAAGGGAACTATTTGTAGAAAATGAATTCATGTTGGGTGGGAGTAAAACTGCCAACTTTTCACATCATATCTCAAACCAGATTGTAAACTCTTTGGGGCAGGGACCATATCCCACTGTAAATCACCTAGCACACTCTGGTTACTGTAAAAGTAACACTAAATATGGATCTGAAATCTTAATTTTCTTGTCTGTGCTCTCCTCCCTGCTATCCCTTTTAGAGGTATGCTGAATGGCATGTATTATTTTCTATAACGGAGAGCTGATTCTATAAGTAGGACCCCATTTTGGTCAATTTCAAAGTCATAGGACTTTAAAAATCATAAAATTTCACAATTTCAGATATTTAAATCTGAAATTTCACAATATTGTAACTGTAAGGGTTTCAACCCAAAAGAGACGGTGGGCAGAGGGTCCGCAAGACTATTGTAGGGGGGTCATGGTATTGCTGCTGACCGGGAGCCCAGCTCTGAAGGCAACACCACCAGCGGCAGAGGCACAGAAGTAAGGGTGGTATGGTATGGTATTGTCACCCTTACTTCTGCACTACTGCTGGTGGGGCACTGCCTTCAGAGCTGGGTGCCCGGCTAGCAGCCATCACTCTCTGGCCTGTATAGTATAGGGTAAAAGTACACAAAACACCAGATTTCATGGAGGGGGACCAGATTTCACTGTCTGTGACACATTTGTCATGGCTGTGAATTTATTAGGGCTCTATCTATGAGCAATGACACAAGGATCTAAGCTCCCTACACTAACTGCCCAGCTGTGCTATAAGCTACAGTTTAGAAATGATGTCGTTGGTGAAACACGTGCAATTATTTCTGTATCAGACATTTTCCTTTTGCTGCAGGAAGCCTCTTAGATGTGACAGGATGATTTAATTCTGTACAAACCTCACCTCCCTGAATTCTTAGAATGTAGATATATACCACTACCGGTATTCTTAGAGTTAGGGCTCTACAACCTCACTGAGCAAATATAGTACAATGGAACTCACAGTTTCACTGGAATCCCTAACTTTTAGCTATTACGTACTTTTCTTAGAGAGAGACGGGAAACCAAATAGATCAGAGAGATCTATAGATATCTCTGCATTTGTCAATATAATGTTTTCATAGGTTAGCAACACACCATGGAACCTGCTTGCAGTGCATTCAGTAAAGGTGAAACTCTGCTCTTAGTGTGGTGAAGTGAAAGTCCCAAGGTGCTTCAGTGTATTCAAGGGACTATAAATATTATCTTCACTCCAGTTTGGTTCCACTGTGCTAATCCCTTTGGGGATATCCAGCACCAAGGTGTTAAACATTGGGCACACTCCCAGAAGATTACCATATGGAAGCTGCCGCTACCTTGTGTGGTGAAGAGTAAGGAGGAATTCCCCGGACTTTGCTACAGCTGCTTGCAGTGCGGAGGGAAGAGGAGCCAGACTTACTATACCAGTAGCTATTTCCCATCAGAAGTGAAAATGGCAATTCCCAGAAATCCTAATGTAGCTGCCAGTCCACAATGCAACGGCAGGAGGTAAAGTGAAGACAGGTTCCCATGGTTAAGCAGACAGGCTATTTTGCACTCTTGTTACAGTGAAATCTTATTTATAATGGAAAGATTTTTCCTGGGTGTGAAATAACAAGCTCTGCTGCAATTAAGACCCCTGGGGGAAGGCTGCTGGTGCCTGACCCCCAGGGGCGGCTCTAAGCATTTTGCCGCCCCAAGCACGGCAGGCAGGCTGCCTTCAGCGGCTTGCCTGCGGGAGGTCCCTGGTCCCACGAATTCGGTGGCAGCCTGCGGGAGGTCCGCCAAAGCCGCGGGACCAGCGGACCCTCCGCAGACATGCCGCCGAAGGCAGCCTGCCTGCCGCCCTCGCGGCGACCAGCAAAGCGCCCCCCGTGGCTTGCCGCCCCAAGCACGCGCTTGGCGTGCTGGTGCCTGGAGCCGCCCCTGGTAACCCCCTTCCCATTTGGATATGCAGATTATGTGGAGCAACCCATTCCACTATCACATTTGTAAAGCAGCAATCTCTCAGGGAGGAGCAGCCTCTTCTCTTACATATATCAAAAATAGGCAGAGTTCCCAATGGCGCTGTCGGGGTTTCTGGGTTTTTTTATATATAATTTTTCTTCCTGCCCATCAGGTATCAAAACCACCTTTTGAACTGAAATCATGTATTCAACAGTGTGAAGAGCACCCCCAACATTGGTGAATAACTCCAACTGCCATCATGTACTCATCCCAGCATGCACATATGTTTTATTTGGGTTGCCTGTCTAACCTTCCTCTCAAATAATAAGAATAAGAATACCTAGCTCTTATACTGTGCTTTTTTTATCTGGAGCTCTCAAAGTGCTTTAAAAAGGAGGCCAGTATCATTATCCATGATTTATAGATGGGGAAGCTGAGGGACAGAAAAGGGAAGTGACTTACCCCAGGACACCCAGCAGGCCAGTGGCAGAGCTGGGAATAGAACCCAGGTCTCTCTCAGGTGTTTCTATGGGGTTGGACACACTAGAACCTAAGTGCATGTTTTCACTATGAAATTCACAATTTTATAAACAGATAGGAGTGAAAAGATGAGAAAGCAAAGGAATGTTGTTATCCTAGCAGGAAAGCACTGAGTATGTTCACAGTAGGTCTGATCTTGTACCACTGGAGTCAATGGAAGCAGGACTGGGCCCACAGCTCTTTAAGTGAGCAGGTTGGACTACAGGATTGGGCCCTAATGTTGCAAAGAGTCCTGTGGCACCTTATAGACTAACAGACGTTTTGGAGCATGAGCTTTCGTTGGTGAATACCCACTTCGTCGGATGCACGTATTCACCCACGAAAGCTCATGCTCCAAAACATCTGTTAGTCTATAAGGTGCCACAGGACTCTTTGCTGCTTTTACAGATCCAGACTAACACAGCTACCCCTCTGATACTTGGCCCTAATGTTGTAATTCATCCCAGCCCAAGAGGCCATCCCAGGTCTATGCACCACTTAAACCCTTCTTAAGTCCTCACAATATGAATTATGTGGACCTTAAATGGTACGTAGGTTTTGTATTGGGTCTCCAGACAGGGTTGAATTTCACCCAGTGTGAACCAAGGGCATCCAGCACTTCACAGCACTGCTTAAAGGTGGCTGGAGATGATAAATGGAAAACTTTCTCAACCTAGAGGGGCATGGTGGAGCAGAGCTTTAGCATGCTGGATACTCCACGGGCATTGGAACCTGGCAAACTTTATGCCAGTGGCAGAAGTTAAGGCTACCCCGTGCAGCTCTGAATCAATGAAGCACAACCAGCTCACTCCAACTCGCCCAATGTCTGAGCTCTGATTGGACAGTGTGGAAATGCAAGCCTGGAAGGCTATTCCAGTTTTAAATCAGTGTAACTCCACTGATTTCAAAACAAGCAAGCACTTCACTATAAAAACTGTAAATAACTGTATAAAAAGAATCATATACTGACAATCCCTTGTATGGATGGATTTCAATGGAATTGCAGCAGCTTAAAACTAGATCAACTCAATTGTGAAGCAGGTTTTAGACCTTTACTAAATACATACAATGGATTGTCAACATATGATTTTTCCCCCTCAGCATTAAAGATACCAAATGATATTATTTAGGTTTGGCAGTCATATGTATTTCTGCATTGCTGATGCGGTCATAACAGACTATGCTATAAACTCTTCAGCTACTCTACTAACACTGAAACCAAAATAATCTGGCAACCCAAACTTGTTTCTCTTAAATCATATGACATCATAGCATAAACACCCTTTATTTCCTTAGTCTAGTCTAGACTTACCAAAAATCTATTTAATTACAAGAGCCACTGGTTTGCAGTTTAAAAGAAAATGTGTCACCGTGCCTCTTAAGAAAATTTTACATTTTGAACATGAGTAAAAGGAAATTTTTTGGGAGGGAAGTTTAGTTTATTCTGTAGTTTTGATCAGTCAGTTTATCTTAGGGTATGTTTTATTACAAAAAACAGCATGCAAATAGTGCTGGAATTAAAATCCTGGTGCTCTTTCACTGCTTGGAAGAGAAGCTGCACTCCTGATCCGCACAGAACTCCAAACAACCCACATGTTTGAAGCAGAGCATGTGAATAGCAGGTATATAGATTTGTGCTGACTCTATGCAGGCAGGGGGATTTTTATTTTCTTTTACCATAAACAGACTGTGTTCATGTTCTCAAATGAAAAGTGCGTCTGAGAACCTTATTTACAGACCTAGAAGTACAGGCTAATCCCTTGTCCTTGCAGGCAGTTTCAGCCACCTTTAGGTTTTTCTTGGCAAATGTCCAACTGTAATGGTGGTGTCATATGCTTAATACTGCTTTAGTCAATATGATTTCTGTTGAAGTCACCTGTCGTGTGAATTGGGCAAATGTTTAGCCCTATTACTACCAAATAGTTATTTTGAACTGTATCCTACACAGAAAAGGCCTTGGCTTAGATATGCACCAGGAAGAGACCATTTTCTTAGAAAAGCATAGTTCTCAGTAAACCACAGAACTACTGAGTTCAGACTGTTGTACACATTAAACCACAAAAAACTATGTTTGTATATTTTTAAGGGTCTTCAACTCCCCAAAACTAAGGATTCTCAGATTGAAGTCTGGAACTCAATCACTTAACTCACCCTACTGGGTCTCAGTGTCCCAGCCCTGCTCCCATGGGATGTGAGTTCTTTCTCCATGTGTCTATTTAACTGAAGGAATCTGCAATGTCTCCATGTAGCGAGGCAGTCTGGCTCCCCGCCGCCCTGGAGGGGGACGAGCCTCTCCGGACACCGAAGTGGGCAGAGCCAGCAAACCCTGTGCCCACCCCTCAGAGGTCAAGGTGCAGGACAGGAAGTATAAAAGCCCAGAGCTCACTTGAAGCTCAGCCACTGGAGAGACTAGATGCCTGTGGTATAGCTCCTAGTGGGGAGACCACGGCTATTATCGGCCGAGCCAAGGACTGGCCAGACCAGCCAATGCCTAATGCTAGCCCAAGCCCAGAGACGCTGCCAAACCTACCACTTGCCCATTACCCTGAGGAACTGCCAGGCCTACCATGTGCCAGTTACGCCGATGAGCTGCCAAACCAACCGCTCACCAGCTACCCCGAGGAGCACATGGTGTGTGACCCCATGGAGGATGCCATCCGGACCCAGGTACCTCTAGAGGGGGAGGCAGGAAGTAGCCTGGGGGCAGACAACCTGAGTCTGGCTGCAGCACTGCTAGAACCCACGTCAGTGTGTTGCGGTCAGGATCCCCACTGACACAGCAGTGGGTCTTCTGCCGCTGCTAGGGCCCCAGGCTGGGACGCAGTGGAGTGGGAGGGCCTGCGTCCCCCCCTGCCACCCAACTCATGGGTGGCAATCTCCCCGTCTCCCTGGCTGCTCAGAGCCAGGGGTTTGCTGTTGAACCTGTTTGCTTAGTCCCTGCCTGAGGGCCTGAGCTACTGACTGTCTGTTGCCCCATCCTGACCCAGGGCCTGGGCCTGCTCATATTGAACCTGTTTGCTCAGCCCCTGCCAGAGGACTGGAGCTGCTGACTGTTTGCCGCACAGCCAAGCTAATTCCCTGACACACCTGACCAAACTAGCAAGGGGGTCTGGCTCCCTGCTGCCCCAGAGGGGGACGAGCCCTGGCCAAACCGCCCTACACTCCACCATTTATTATTATTGAATTTTGGGTTAGAGTAGTGTCTATTGTACAAACTCGGTAATAAGGTAAGAGTCCTTGCCCCAAATTGCTATAGTCTAAATAGACAAGACAGACAAAGGGTGAAAAAAGGAAGGGTTGTGATAATTGGGCTTACTCACTTTTTACAGATGAACTAAAATTAGGATAAATCTGTATGTTCATAAGATGTCAATGGGAAACGGTACAACAGGGAGACAGAGATTAGTCCAAACAAAAAGGCCTACTGGCATAACTCAAGGAGTGCATTACAATCATGCTTGGTAAACAAGAAAAGTGTGGACCCAAAAATCAGTAAACCAAAATTGGTGTGTTCGATAATTGGTGAACAAAATAATCAGAGGATGGGCTATTCTGCCTACCACTCCCTTTGTGGGTACTTAAAGAGATTTTGGGGAGAAAAACTGGCTACTGGACAGAGCTTCATCATCAGGGCTGCCACCCCCATCCTCTCCTGGGACCCAGTGCCCTCACTGTCCTGATCCTAAGAGATGTCTGGACCATACCAGGCCAGAGAGAGGTGACAGTGTTGTCTGGGTCCCTCTATTGGCTCCAGCTAAATTTGTAACATTGCCTGGGATGAAATGGGATTGGACTTTAACAGTGACATCTCCAGCCCAATTCAACTAACTTCGCCAAAAAGGACAGTTATTACCATCTTTAATGCCATCTAAGAGACTGTCAAACAATGGAGTTTTGCTTGTAAACTCTCTCTCCAGCTAAGGGGAATAAGGGATGTTGCTAAAATGAAAACTCAACTTAATACTTTACATTTCAAATTCTTTAACTGTTTGTTCCTTCTTTTCTTTATCTTTAATAAAAGGTTTAAAAGATTTTTAATGGTGAGTTAGCCATAATACTATGCAGGCTGAGGTCTCTGTACACCAAGCTCTGATCCTTTTAAACACTATTTACTGGTTATTAGTGACTGGGTTATGTTAACATTTTCAGCCCATTTATTCCATTTAAATTAATACAACAGTGTTACAATGATCCCCAATTTATAAAAGAGGAAATCAGTCACAGAGCCTACACCACTGGAAAGCCTCCCTATTCAGAAAAGCAACTTAAGCTCTAAGCATGGGCTTATTTCCCACTGAAGTTGTATAGTCCCATTGAATTCTGTGATTGGGCCAAATCTTAATTAGGTAGGAGCAGTGGCTGCTTCATTCTGTTCTGCTATTACAGACTCTAATCTGGTGAGGCCATCTCAGAATCTGCTAATGCTTTTTCAGTGGAGAAACATGGATGAAGTATGGTCTGAAATTGGGCCCAATTAGTCTGTGTTGTTTAGACATCTCACTAGCTGGGATAGTTCCACTGATATTGAGTTAGGGGCTTCTGTAGCAGAGAATCTTGAATAAGTAGCTTCTAAAGCAGGGAAAAGGTAGAAATTTAGAGATTTCTTTTTATGCTTAACTGAATGAATTAACCTGAACTTTTATCCTTGTTTTTCTGTGTTGAGTTAGACTCTTAGCAATGTAGTATTAATGAACTGGAGTTATCCAGCCATCTGATTATATCCAATCTTCTTTATTTTTGACATAAAGAGAACAACAACAGGCTATTTTTATGCATTGTGCTCTGAATTGGCATAACTCAAACTCAGTCTAATCTCTAGTAACACAGAATTCCACAGCTGAGGGTTCTCAGTTAAGAATGCCCTGATTCCGTCCCCTAAGAGATTCACCTGGGGCTCCATCAGCAATAACTTCCCTGTTAATTACAGCATTCTAATAGGGCCTGGTCTACACTAGGAAGTTAGGTCAGTATAACTGTCAGTCAGCGGGTGAAAAATCCATACCTCTGGGCAACACAGTTAAACCAACCTAAACCCTGGCATAGACAGCGCTATGTTGATGGGAGAATTCTCCTGTCAACCTAGGTATTCTCTCTTGAGGAGGTTGATTACCTATGCCGATGGGAGAAACCCTAGGCAGTGTCACCACTGAAGCGCTACAGCGGTGCCGCTGCAGCATTTTAAGTGTACACAAGCCCTAGGAGTGCAGTGAGATTTTCATGGAGATTAAACATATCTTGTATTGTATGGGGGAGCCAGTGTACGATGCAGAGCAACAGTATGTGTTGCCTTTGGTGACTCTCTTTCTAAAAAGCTAGGCTGCTGCCTGTTGTAATGGAGGACACTTCTGAGTGGCCTTCCCAGTCAATCCAAGGTTGCAGCTAGCTCAGAGGTGACAAAGCCACAGACTAGCATGACAAGTCCACATCTAAAACAAAGAAGTCTAGCTGAAGATGGAAGAAAGGCGTTTCTGGTCTCTGCTGCTATTTAGCTGTCAGGATTTAGCAATGAGCCCAGCAGAATTGCATAGACTGCTCCTTACCTTGACAATAAAAAGATGCCTTTTACACAACCGGGTGGTAATCAATTCAGCCAAAAATGATGTCTCTGATTTTATACATTTGGGAAATGTTTGCTTTAAAGACCCATGACCAAACAGAGGAGAATTTAAAGTACAGCTATGGACAGAAAAGTGACCATGTCAAAATGGCACTTTCTAACTCATTATATCTGCTCATGTGTTTGAGTTACATGAGCTTACTATATTGACAAAAATAAATGTAAGCACTACCTACTCCATATAGCTATGGAGGGGCAAGTCAGATTCTACTCTGTTTCATATATCTACAAGAGTGACAGCTAAATTTTTATTATTAAGCATAAAATCCTGGCCCCAAGGAAGTCAATGGCAAAACTCCCGTTGACTTCTAGGAGACCAGGATTTCACCCCAAATCTTTACGGCTGATGGTAATCTGAGAGTGATTCAGAAAGAAGACCGTTTTAGTATTCAGATTCCAGGGCTGGCAGGAAAAAAAATCATCCTTTGACTCTTAAACTGAGCAAACCCGATATTTATTCTCTTAGTGAGTTCCATATCAGTTTGCTCAGTTTACAAGCTAACGGAAGATTTTTCTTCCTGTCATCACTGCTAATTGAGTCTGGTATTAGCTTGATATATTCAAAGCCAGGAAAAATACATCTGGAGTGGAGAAAAAGGATGGAATGGGAGGTTGAGAATGCTGATCAAGATCAAATAAGACACGGTTCCAAATATCAGAATGGTAAATTGCTGAGAAAAGGAGAGATTGTAGATAAAGTTTATTGTTTTCAAAGTTTTTAAAGCAGTAGCAAATTAAACTACTGTGGAAATTAAGGGTATAATAATTCTAGCACCTAGTTACCACTTGAGGGGAGGAGACCACTAATCAGTTGGTGGGTGGAAAGCAATGCCCACATCATATATTTAAGAGACACAGAGAAACTAAGGGACTGCCTCAAGAAAGTAATGCTGTTCTTGCAGTACAAATACTGCATAAACAGGGCCTGCTGCATTTAAAGAGCATTTGGTAAATGTTTTAAAAAAGAAGGAAACAGTGAGTGAATAGTCTTTATGTATCAATGTTATGTGCTTTAAAGCTTCCTACGCCAGTCATTTGGCCAAGGTTTACCCCTCCGTTGCATGTTCAGCTCCCACTGAAGTCCAAAGAGATTTTGGCCATAGTGTTTAAATATAATTACTAGGTATATAAAATACACATATTTAGTAATTTGGTAACTGAAAAATCTGCTAAGTAATCACTACAAGGCCTAAATATTAAAAAGGGGAACTTGGAGAACAAAGAGTAGAATCTTCAGGTTTAGACTAGCAGCACTGGACTTACAGAAATAATACTTTGGATGGAGGAAAAACGAAAGCCAGTACATCTATCTATTGTTTATCTCATTGTTTTTACTGGGAAAGCAGACAAATGAGAGAGACCATATCCTCAGCTGGTATAGTTTGGCATAATGGCACTTAAATAAATTGAGCTACACTGATTTACACCAGCTGAGGGTCTAGGTTTTAAAGTACTACTGAAAGGGTGGATGGATGTATAACTTACCAAATTTTAAGCAAAGTGTTATAGTAATCATAAAAATTACTTATCTTTGTGCTGAGTGTTTGTTTCTCTGAGGGAATCCACTGGCTCAGTTCATTCAGAATAAACAATTAAGGAAAAATGGGGGTGGGCGGGAAAACAAAATCTTTAGCTTAGAACTGAAAATGTGTTGAATTGTGCATGTTGGGGGAGTGAGGGTGGCTTCTGAGAGCAGTCTCAGTTCTGGATTAACCAGTTGGTGTTCACCATTTTGACTCTCTGGCACCTGAGAGGAAAAGTTTAATTACTGCATCCAATGAGGACTCTCTTTTTTGGTTGCAATCTTCAGAACCAATAATGATATTTTAGCGGCATTTTTATGGACTTCCAATGCACCCAAATATAGGTTTACACATTTCCAATCAAGCCAAATACATGAGCTTGTCTAAGCAACAACTGAAGGTGACTTAAATCTGTAAATTCTTTTCAGTATAAATGCCAGAGGGAGAGGAATTACTAACCATAATAAAAGGGAGTATTAAATAGGAAATGTGGGATGAAATTATAAAAGGAAAATATCAATGGAATATCATGAACATTTTCCTGGAAAGTTCTAATAACCAAAGAAAGAAATTGAATCCCTATCATTTGGCAAATCTAAAATATTACTGAACTGGTGTAGAGTTGGACTTAAGATGAGCTAAAACAGCAACTCTCAACATTTCTTGTTGAATCCTCCTTGTAATAATTTGGTAGGTGTAACGGAGTGGAGAATCAGGTCCAAACACTTTATACCAATGGAAAGCTAGGACTTAGGAAAACAGAAGCCCAGAAAACTGTCACAGGTCAAGAGCCTGAGTACAAGACCCAGATCTTAACATTCTGCACCTTTTCAATGAACTGTATCATCTGTTTGGTTCCTAAATACCTTTAACTCTTTTTTGGATATCAGAAGAGGGGAGTATTGTGCTGGGAATTTTAGTGGCAGCATCAAATTCTCAGATAGTTAAAGAGGAGATGGTTTGGGAATTGGAATAGTGGGCTGAATCTGTGTTGCTGGATGTTCTGCGAAAATTACATCTTGAAACTATTGCAACTGAAAATCCCTTATTTGGATTTTTTTTTTTAAACTCCACTTTGCACAGAGAATACATGGCTTCAAGTGTGTACTGTTCATGAAGGTTTTTTTTCTTTTTATTCTCCCCTGGCTTAAACAGTGAATGGCAGAGCTCCGAGTCTGAATAAACAGTGTGGGTGGTGACTGTTCTGTGAGGCCCATGTAAAGGATGCAGACATTTTCTTTCTCTGTTCAGCATTAAATCATGTGAAACTAGTTCAGTTACAAAAAACATTTACTCTATAACAGTGTAACATACTGAGTATTCTTTCCTAACTTTGTACAGAAAATACTAATTAATTCTCCTAGCTTCAAGCATTTAGCTGTGTATAAAGTTTATTGACCTCACTGGTTGCTGTCAGATGATCTTGCTAAGGCCTGTGAAAAACATCCCAGGAATGCAGTGATGTGGGCAGAAACAAAGTGAGTTCATGCCACAAAACGCTTTAAATGGAACAAAATCAGCAACCATCCAGAGAGAATGCACTGAAAACAGAACTTTAGAATAATCACTGGTTTAACCTCACCTAAGCACAGCTAGTCCTTCAAAATAACCAAAAGTGATTATTATTAAATCATACTTTAAAAAAAAATAAATCATTTAGGCATCTGTCATGTGACTATCTGAAGTAACTGTTTAGTGGTAATCTCTACAGCTGAGTGAGAAGGAACATAATGGAATGACTGGTGAGGCTTAGATGGCTAGGACATGGGAATGAGGAGACCTGGGTTCTGTTCCCAGATTCCATGTCCCATCAAAGTGAGATAAAATTTCCCTTTTGGTAAGTCCCTTAACTTCTATGTGACTCAGTTTCCCATTCTGAAAAAAGTAAATGACATGCCTGCGTTTTTCAGTGCTTTGAGATCTTAGTAATGATCACATATTTCGCATATATGTGAGTTTTATCTGCAGCACTAAAATCAATGCTTTCTGAAACGTCATTTCTGCATTACGTTAACTGAAATCTCTTTCTGACTAGTAGCAAAGGAATACTTCAAGCTACTCATTTCAGATGCCACTGTTAAATTAATAAATTCAGCATGAATCAGCTGTTATGTTTATTGTAAACTCATATAAAGAGAGCCACTGATCTTTTAATATAAACCTATGTTATTCAAAAGGGATGTCACAGCCTATTTGTATTAATCAGCATTGCATAAACTACTGTATAAACAGGTTTCACTAAATTTTTAGTGTAGATAAAGGCTGAAAGTGTATGCACCAATCTACATTAGATTGCAAGGTCTTTAGGACAAGAACTGCACCTTTGTTTGAGTTTGTACAGGACCTAGCACACTGGGGCCCTGATCCTGATTGGATATTAAATAAAGGCCTGGAAATAGTGTAGTCTATACTTTGGTGAGGCTGAAGCCTTAGTCACCTGAAGGTGATCTGTGTAATAGGATAGAAGGTTCTGCAGTTTCTCCAATGGACTAGCTACAAAGTTTGCCTCGTTTCTCTTTCTTTTTTTTTTTTGGGTCCATGTGGAGTCCCACCATACAGCTGGCAAAGCATGATGTGTTACTACTCGGCATGCCTCTTTCAGTGTACTTTTTCATAGCCATTGCTCCATGCTGATTTGTGAGAGTAAACAAGTATGGTTTATAGACAATACGGTGATGCAAAAGCTAGTTTGATATTATGACATAGGAAAATGGCCTGCATCACCATTGCAGTCTACTTCCTCACCCTATTCTCTGTGTACTCCAGTCATGATTATCCAAATCCCTTTTAATATACTTCTGACATTTTGACTGTCTTATGACAACAGCATCAGCTATGTTCCTGAATAAATAACTCTGGTTAAACTATTTTTTATTCAGTTATTTGGTACATTTTGGGCACCATAACAGGCTTGGATTATAACTTCCACCATCTGGAATGTAATCCTCTTCACAGACAGATAAAACCAGATCATCACCATATTAAATTTTGGATTATGATTATGATCTCTCTTCGTATTAAGTGATAAAGCCTTACCACAAAAGAGTATAAAGCTTAAGACAATCTATACTATTAAATGTATTGGAAAAGATGTACTTCATTATTTGTTGTGTATATTTTATCCACACATTGTGGATCATAGTAATGCCCTTAATCTTTTGTGGAAATAGTTCAGTTGAACTCTTT
Source organism: Mauremys mutica (assembly GCF_020497125.1). Taxonomy (NCBI): domain Eukaryota; kingdom Metazoa; phylum Chordata; order Testudines; family Geoemydidae; genus Mauremys; species Mauremys mutica. The sequence goes on along the minus strand of NC_059073.1, from coordinate 124,278,553 downwards.
TTCTCAAAATGTGTGTTTCTTAAATTAATTTTTGCTTTTTATTTTCCGAGCTTAAAGTATCAGGGTACAGGAATTAAGTGTAGCAAGAGCAATGCAACTGAATGTTTGTGCGAAATATAAGTTGAAGTATTCTGAGAGCAACAGACCTATAAAATCAATCAGTACCAAGGCCTATGTCAGACACATCATGCTTTTCATAGATTTTGTTGTTTACAAAAACAAGGTCAAATAAATGCTTCTAGAACTGCAAATATATAAGCAAAATATGACTGAGCTGCCTTAAAGTTTTGAAACATCAAGAAAATTGACACCAAACTGTACTTCTTAAAGAAATATGTAGTACTCAGATGAGACATTCTGATTTTATAGAACTGGAGCAAAATATGTGAGCAGATTTAAGACTGAATGGCTATCTGAGCAACATACACTTTCATTAAAGCTGAACCCAGGACTGGGTTCATTACAATATCTATCAAAGTTAATGATAAATATTCTAAAACTGGGGACCATAAATCAATGCAATCAATAGGTCTGAATAGGTGAAATTGAGAAGAGTTTGACCACATGAGTTCAGAGGGTTTGTTGCTTACACACAACTGTGAAAAGATAAAACAATGGTAGAAAGATGCTTTTTTCACGTGAAAGCCCCATTCTCTTTTAACTCCTTAAAAATACAGTAGTAAAAATCTAAAAGAAGCCACTGAAAACCACAGATGTCTAGAAAAAGGTGTATTTATCAGTTCAGGGATTCACTATTTATTTTTGTTTAAACAATGTCTGGGAAAGCCTTGGTATTGCCAGAAATAATGAGCATTAGTCGCATCCAATACTGAATAATATCTTGGATTGCCACCACCACCATTTAAAGTATGATTTTAGCAGCCAGTAGCTAAAGGTTCATTAGACTGAGAGTATTCTTTAGTGCCACTCGAAAACTAGGGATGCAAACTTTCAGATAGTATAAAGCACTGGTTAATATATTTAACAGTTCTTGACACAGTGATCCTCATAATCATGTTGCAATCTGAATGAACAATCATTATCAATATATACATTTTAAGGTTCAGTATCTTGTGATACAGCAGTACTAGAAACAAATGCCTTACACTACTGGAACAGTAACACGACTGACTCAGCATTCCAACGATATAATGCGTTTGTTTCTAGCCTTAGTGACTTACGAGACATTAGACTTTAAAACTGTCACTGTTTCTTTGCTCTAGCATTGCTTTGTTGACAGGTCTGAATATAGCAAGTCCAAGAGCTTAGACTACTAAAATCTTCAGTCCCTGTCCATTTTGAGTTAAGGACTGAAAAAGGCTCCATTCTATGAAGATACAAGTGGTTCTTTAGAGACATAGGGGCAGATCCTCAACTAACCTAAATGGGTGTAGCTCCATAATCATAGCCAGAATGAAGAAAGCTATGGATTCTCATTGAGGCATAGTATTTCACAAAGAATATGAAATCACAATAAAAAAAGAAGGAAGATACTACTGTCATTTCAAGGAGAGAGGATTAAGGGACTCATAGCTCACTGGATAAGGCCCAGATTTTCTTGTCTAGTCCTCTTGTTTTAATCCATTTTCCACTTGCATTTGAAATGAGTTATGAGGTCTGAATAGTGTTCAAGGGCATAAATCTATTCTACAATACAGTCACATTTAAAAAATATACATAATTCAACACCCTTCATATCTGGAAAAAAATCGGAAGTAAATGTTGAAGGGGAAGAGGACCAATTATCTATTTCAGCTAGTAAGCAAAGATTAATCAAATAAATGGGCCAACAGGCCAACCAGCTGGAACTATTAAACTAAAAGCCCACTTCTGAATACTTGTATTACATCGTACACGGGCTGGAACTGGTTTAATCTTTCTTGACTGCTGCAGCGGAAAGTGAGATAAGACAGGCCTAGCCTACGGTGGAAAATCTTGCTGATATTTTTCTTCCCAAGATGCTAAATCATATGAAAAATACATAATTGTAATTATTTTCCCACTCTTAGCATCTTTCCCCTGAGGACATGAAAGTGCTTACAAATCTTGGTGAATTATGCCACACAATGATCTTGGAAGATGGTATATATTATTAGACCCATTTTACAGGTGAGTATACACACAGGCTCATAGACTGACCCAAAGTCACAAGGCATAGTCAGCGGCAGAGTTCTCATTCCCTATTTCTTGCTCTAACTCAGGGGTCTCAAACACGCAGCCCGTGGAGTTATTTGCTGCAGCCCGCCAAGCTCCCCCTGCCCCCTGGAGTTATTTCCTGTGGCTGCCAAGATCCCCTCATCCCCCGTCCCCGCAGGAGTTATTTCCTGTGGCCTCCAAGCTCCCCTCACCCCCCGCCCCCTCCCAGCGAACCGCATCCCCATTCCTCTGCCTACCTCCAGATGAGGGGGGGAGGAACGGGGAGCTGCACGCTCAGGGGTGGAGGCGAGGAGGTGGGGCAGGGGTGGGGCTTCATGGAAGGGGGGGGAGTAGGGGTGGGGTTGGGGGGGGGCTTTTGCACCTTTGTATGAAAAGGTGTCAATGATGTGGCCCTCAGGCCAATGTACTAGTCCTCATGTGGCCCACGTGGTGATCTGAGTTTGAGATCCCTGCTAACTACTAGACCACAATGTCACTCAGAGAAGGAGTCTAAAGAATCACAGGGCTTTGTTAGTGTAGAAGTTGAATTACCCCAGCTACTAAAACAGGAGGACTCTTATAATCAGATAGAGCTGATATATAGGGATTATATTGTAATGTTCTGTACTGTATTTGTTAACTGCAGATTGCCAACAATATTCAGTTTCTAATCCCTAATTTTTCTTAAATATTCTCCATAACAAAGACACAAAAATAGTCACTAGATGTTAACAGAAAATGATTAGGAAAAAATTAAACTTTACTATATCATGTACAGTACACAGCAATTTAAATTTAATTAATTAATAAAGCAATATGAAGGGGGAAGAAAAACAGACAAAAACATAACAATACAGCAGAAACAAGCCTTCTTCTGTAGTTCTAGTTGTCTGAAATCTGTACTTTTCCATTTTTATTTATTGTGATGGATTGACCATGAGCTGCTGGAAGATTTTATTCTGCCTACATCAACAATGGCGAATCCTTTATATGAGCAACCAAACTGAAGGTAGGACAATAAGTTATGGGCTTAACATGCAGCAACAGAGATATTAGGAAAAGAGTTTCTAACTGCAAAGGTAATTAAGCTCTGGAACAGGCTTCCAAAGGAGGCTGTGGAATATTGTAGGTTTATTTGGTCCTGCCTCAGTGCAGGGTGCTGGACTTGATGACTTCCCAAGTTCCTTTCCAACCCTACATTTCTATGATTCTATGAAAGGCTGGTCATCTATATAAAAAAGTACTTAAAGATTTTTATCTACATGGGACATTTAGACCCTCTTCCTGCAACTGGATCTGCTGGTGCAAATCCCTGGACTGGTGTGACTGTATTGACAGCAAAGAGGCTCTACCCAGACCCAGTAGTAAGACAGGGGCTTCAGAGTGTTGACACTCAGTGTCACTTGGAAAAAAGTTTCTGGAGGAGTTATCCTGTATTCCCTCTCACTGGAAACTGCCCTCCCAGAGCCCCATTGAACACCTGTGAGAGCCATTAAGGATCATGCTCTGAGTTTTAAACCACATTAGCCAGAATCCCACACAATTAGGATGTTCAGTACAGTATTGCCAACCCCAGGCATTCAAAAATCATGTCAGGCTCCCAAAATCATGAGTTTGGCTTAAAAATAATATTTTTTCTTTGCCTTCTGGTTTTTGAGTCATTAGAGGTTGCACTTGGGTCACGTTTTCAAGCTTTTCTCTGCAACCATGAGGGCTAGAAACTTTCTTTAAAAAAAAAAACAAAAAAAATAAAAAACCCAAAGTTGGGATTCTCACAGAATCACAATTCCAAGAGCTAAGGCTTTAAGAAAACTATCAGATACCACAAAACTTACAATAAACATCACAAGAATTGGCAACACTTGTCAATAAGTCTCTCTAATTCCACAGTGACAGGCAAATATAGTGCCCTTTAAAAAAGGGAAGAAGGAGAAACCAGGGAACTATAGACCGGTCAGCCTCCCCTCAGTCCCTGGAAAAATCATGGAGCAGGTCCTCAAGGAATCCATTTTGAAGCATTTGGAAGAGAGGAAGGTGATCAGGAATAGTCAACATGGATTCACCAAGGGCAAGTCATGCCTGACCAACCTGATTGCCTTCTATGATGAGATAACTGGCTCTGTGGATATGGGGAAAGCAGTGGACGTGATATATCTTGACTTTAGCAAAGCTTTTGATACAGTCTCCCACAGTATTCTTACCAGCAAGTTAAAAAAGTATGGATTGGATGAATGGATTATCAGGTGGATGGAAAGCTGGCTAGATTGTTGGGCTCAATGGGTAGTGATCAACGGCTCAATGTCTAGTTGGCAGCCAGTATCAAGTGGAGTGCCCCAGGGGTCAGTCCTGGGGCTGGTTTTGTTCAACATCTTTATTAATGATCTGGATGATGGGATGGATTGCACCCTCAGCAAGTTCGCATATGACATTAAACTGGGGTGGGGGGAAGAGGTAGATATGCTGGAGGGTAGGGATAGGGTCCAGAGTGACCTAGACAAATTGGAGGATTGGGCCAAAATAAATCTGAGGTTCAACAAGGACAAGTGCAGAGTCCTGCACTTAGGAGGAAGAATCCCATGCACCACTACAGGCTGGGGACCGACTGGCTAAGCAACAGTTCTGCAGAAAAAGACCTGGGGATTACAGTGGATGAGAAGCTGGATATAGTCAGTAGTGTGCCCTTGTTGCCAAGAAGGCTAACGGCATATTGGGCTGCATTAGTCGGAGCATTACCAGCAGATCGAGGGAAGTGATTAATCCCCTCTATTCGGCACTGGTGAGGCCACGTCTGGAGTTTTGGGCCCCCTGCTACTGAAAGGATGTGGACAAATTGGAGACGGTCCAGCGGAGGGCAACGAAAATGATCAGGGGGCTGAAGCGCAGGACTTATGAGGAGAGGCTGAGGGAACTGGGCTTGTTTAGTCTGCAGAAGAGAAGAGTGAGGGGGGATTTGATAGCAGCCTTCAACTACCTGAATGGGGGTTCCAAAGAGGATGGAGCTTGGCTGTTCTCAGTGGTGGCAGATGACAGAACAAGGAGCAATGGTCTCAAGCTGCAGTGGGGGAGGTCTAGGCTGGATATTTGGAAACACTATTTCACTAGAAGGGTAGTGAAGCACTGGAATGGGTTACCTAGGGAGGTGGTGGAATCTCCATTCTTAGAGGTTTTTAAGGCCCAGCTTGACAAAGCTCTGGCTGGGATGATTTAGTTGATGTTGGTCCTGCTTTGAGCAGGGAGTTGGACAAGATGACCTCCTGAGGTATCTTCCAACCCTAATCTTCTATGATTCTATGAGAGGTGCCTTAAACCAGAAAGTCAACGAAGACAGTATCAAAATTCAGACTGTTTCATATTTATTTTATCCCTGATTTTACTCTTCTGGGTAATTCCCAATGTACAAGTCTCTCTGTGTTTAATAACAAATAGTTGACAATAGTTGGTTGGGAGGTTCAGTATAGATTGCAGATTCTTCTTTAAGTATTATAAAGTCAGATAAGCGTCCATGCTGGTAAAAAAAACAATTACCAAAACTGAAGGCAAAGGCATTCTATGCCTGTATGCTCTGCCTTAATTTCAAGTAGAACATTTTAGATTTTAGGATTAGCAGCTGGTAAATGAAAATGACCTTTATACTGCAAATGGCAAATTGCATGCACCCTGTATCAATCTATGCTCCCTTACTTGTTAGTTCTTTGATTTCACAAGCAGAAGGAATTGAGGGTTTTTCCCAATCTGTATTAAAAAACAACAACAACTTTAATACCTCACTGTAAAATATATAATCAGAATTTGAATTGAGCAGGAATGCAGTGGTTTTCCACAGCAGCTCTTCTCTGCTGGTCTCAAAGATTAAGATTTCATTGTTTTAAAAATTAAGTTTCTAAACTTTAGGATTACAAAACAAATCTCTGGCTGCGGCTTGATGTGATACTGAAACTACAGCCAGACAGATTAAGACGGCTCCTGTGTGAATCTGATGACAATTTAAATAACACTGTTAATTATTTACTGCTGATCTTTTTAATTGTAGTGTGGAGTGAGTGATTGTGCGTAGTGTATGACCACTTTTCCCCCACATCATCAGTAATTTTATCCTTATATGTAAGCAATGAAAATGTGGAGGCTCTTAAACCTTTATCTATTTAAACACTAAGCTTGACGGAAAACATTATGTTATATAGAGAGTAACTGTTTTCCTTTATGATGTAATTAATTGTTTTATTATGTATTTTGATGTCTGGTTTATGAAATATACTGCAATAATTAGAAAAAGGATGTAAAATGCAAAAATTTGAATAATCATGAAAGCAAATAGTTTACATAGGATAGTAGGGCAGTGTGGATGATGAAAAGTTCTAAAATTATAAAAGTTTTACATTCTATTAAAATATGAACAACAGAACAAAGTGAATAAAACACTGGTAAAACATGGCATTTTCACTGTTCTGAGTGATTATTCGGGATTAACTTCTGCATTGGAAAGATGATTCTTAGTACACTGTGGGCAAAAAGGAAATAATACACATATTTGTGGCTATGAACACTAACCAAAAAAAAAGAAAATTGTCAGGGCTTACTGTTGCTTAAAAACATGAAGCAATTGTACTAGTCATGTCTCCTATTTAGTTTCTTGGGACTAACTTCCGACTTTTCTTTCTTTTTCTTCTTTTTCTCTTTCTTTCTCCTGTCCTTTCCTGTACAGAAAGGTCAGAGTTTCTTTTTTTAAGACAAGTATGTGTATAAATACTGACACCTTCATTATCCTCTTTAATTAGCCACAGCGGCTATTAAAAATGTCATTCTTATTAAATAGCTTCTATGCAGGTTAGTTTTCAACAGCCTAGTTTTCCTCTTTTGCCTAATAAAATTCTAGTTTTCTTTTTCTCTATCTCATATAGAGAACAAAATAACTTCTATAACTTGTTCTTGAACATCCTTGGTATTTTTTTTTTTTTATAAATGATTCACCAACCAGGATCAGACCAAGATGCAGCACAGAAACAGCTCCAGTGGTATTAAAATATGACATTCTCATGGCCACGTACACAGGTGAGGTCTCTCTGCAGCCTTTGACACAGCGGACCACAAGGTAATACTACATACCTACACGACATAGCAGAAGACAGACTAGCATTACAATGGTTCCATTCGTTCCTCTGCATCAGAGAATGGTGGTGGCTAACTGCTCCTACTCTCCGAAGGCCCTCATTTGTGGGGGCCTGTAGGGATCTACACTATTCTCACTTATCTACATGAGACTACTGAGAGAGAGAGAGACTGACTGATGCACACACACCATGGCCACAGCTTCCAACAATAGACTGATTACACTCAACTATACATCTTGCTGTTTCTGAAACCAAACATGAAATTGACACATAGCCTCCAGCTGGTACAGAATGTGGCTGCCCCACTTCTCCATGGCTCAGGCCCCCTGTGAGCACACCAGGCCTGTGCTCATGTCGCTTTGCCAGGGCCCAGTCAGCTTCTGATGTCAGTTTAAAGCACTGGTCCTAATTTTCAAAAGAAATTAATAAATCAATCCCCCGCTACATCAAAGACCAAATTTCAATCTGTCAACCCCCATGTCACTGTGCTCCCCTGGGGCAAGTCCAGAAGAAAGCATGTAAGAGCTTGAGACAGAGCATTCCTTGCTGAGGAGATCTGGCTAGGGAATAAGCTCCCAGCAGAGATCAGGAAAACCCAAAGTCTAACCAGCTTCAGGAAATATTGCAGGGCCACCATAAATGATTCTCAGTTTGAAAACCTCTTTTATTCCCAAACTCCTACCAAACCTGCTGTTCTCTCCCTCCCTCCCCACCCCTCCAAAATCCCCTACTCCAAGCAGAGTTCTGACCCTGAAAGGGGAGTGTGCCTGTCTCCATGAAGTCCACTAGGGAGTTCACTATTGCTATTAATTTTTATGTGAAAAGCACTCAGATACTGTGTGATGGTCAGCAATATAAAAAACAGACAGACAGGATCTATGAGACAAAAAGTTAAGAGGCCTATTCCCTATTTGATACATGGGGAAGCTATGTGCAGAACATCCTTCAGCATTAATAGGAATTACCTGTGTAACTCTCCCACAAACTGTACAGCAGTCAAGAGTTATACTTCCATCATGGCATGACTGAAGGGCAGGATGGTCCAGGAGAATTAGCTGAGGGCTGTAGCCTTGATAGATACTTAGTCCCAAATTTTCAAATGTGGCCTCTAATTTTGGGTGCCCAACTTTAGAGTCAATGGACCTGTTTTTTTGAAAGGCTCAGGCCCCACACCTCAAGGGGAATGGCTGGTCTTAAATTGGATTTTGCCTTAACCTCTCTGCTTGCATTTCCCCATCTGTAAAATTGTATAGATACTAATGTCACCAACAATAAACCAAAAGAGACATATACACATACGCTGGGCCTGCTTCTCCACTGTCACATCTCTTGCATAGTCATTTACACTTGCACAAAGTGAGTGTGAAAAGACTTGGGCCCTAATTCAGCCAGATACTTAAGCATGTGCCCTAAGTTTTTTGAAGTTTAATGGAACTACTCACATGCTTAAAAGTTAGGCATGTGCTTAAGAGGCTTGCTGAATTGCAAGATCGGTGGGAAATAGCGTCCACTATCCATGCCATCATCATTAGCTGGATAAGGTCCTGCAATGGCTGCCTCCCAAAGCAGCTACATTTTTAGAAAACAAATTTACTAACTTTTCACTGGTAACTTTAGGATGGATCTATTGAAATAAAATTTAAAAAGTCAGAATTTCCTAAAGCACGGAAGGACGATATTATAGTTAAAGTACAAAGAAAAGGAATCTGAGTTCTAGCCCAGGCTAGACAGGACAAAATTGTCTAGCTGAAAGAGGCGCTGAGTACTTGCAACTCTAACTGAGACAAATGAGAGTCAGGCCTCAGCTATCTCAAACTGATCACCCAAAACTAGTGAACACTTTTGAAAATGTTGGTCTTATCTTCTCTGTCTCATTTTCCCCATCTGGAAAACAAGGAGTCTTACTCATCTCTCACAGGGGTATTGAGTGGTTGATAGCAATTTTGAGACCCTCATATACAAGATAATACAAATAACCATCCTTCCATCAGGCTCCTGCCTCCCACTAAAAACAGTTAAAGAACAGGGTCTTCATAAGCTTAAAAATTATTATTTAACAAAACAATTTATTAACAGACATTTATCTAGATCTAAAAATGTACACAGTGCTTCACAGAACATAGGTCAGACAGAACCACTGCCCTAAAGAACTTACCATTTCTCTAAGTCAGCCATGCAATTCAATAAACACACTATTGTAAATGGCTATGCAAAATGCTGTTGATGGAGTTTTAAGTAATTAAACAGTCTAATGTCAGAGACGGACTCATAAAAGAGCCTATATGAGTTATGTAGTGTCTCATCAAATACACTCATCCCGCCTTATTAAAATGTGCATATTCTGAACAGATGCTGAATGAGGTTTCTTCAGTTTACAGCATGATTTGTAACTTATACAGCCTTAATAAGCCTGGTGCCCACTGAACACTTCAGGAATAATAACCACATTGGATTAGAAACAGCCAGATATGTTCTGTGACAAGATGTTGTTGTCCTCTACAGTGTGTCTGAGAAGAGACTTACTGATGAATGAGTAAGAACATAACGTGAAGGAACAAGCAAACACTACAGATGGTTCATTGGGACAATGTATCAGTGTTCCCAATATATCCTAGGAAAGAGAAACAAAGTTTGCATACAAACTGTGCTTGCATTTATTCAATGAAATCTTATTTGTACACACAGAGGATTAAGCTGCCCTAAGGCAGACAAGAGGCAGTGTTTGGTATATCAGAGGTGTGGTCTACACCTAAAACGACCTAACTACATTGCTCAAGGCTGTGAAAAATTCTACACCCTGTGCGATGCAATTATCTGGACCTAACCCCCAATACAGACCCAGCTAAATTGACAGAATAATTCTTCCACCAACTTAGCTACTGCCTGTCAAGAGGGTGGATTTACTACAACAAATGTAAAAACCCCTTCCGTCCCTGTATTAAGTGTCTACTCTAGTACAAGTGGAGTAGATGTATCTGAAAAATAGCTAGCATAAAAGAAAATAGATTGCAGCTTCCACTGCAGAATGCATGTGACAAAACCAAAAGGTGTGATATTTTACAATGCAACAGAAATTGCCAGGAGTAAATGAATTCAATGTACAGTAATCTCAAGTACAGCAGTGGACAAGAGAAAGATTAAATTTTCATTCTACTCTATCCTGTTTCCTAGAGCAATACACTTACAGCACTAGAGTGATCATACCATTAAGATATCTGGTTCTCTGAAGTCTAGGCTGAGCAAGTGTTTTTCCTATTCAAAATTTGCAGATTTCCAAAGATCATTTGCCTTCCAGAACCCCAAGTCTGTTAAAAATCTTTCTCCCAGTACACTTTTGTATGGTGCTAATGTCAAGCCACATCAAAGTCCATAGGAATCCTACACATGTGAATCCAAGTTTAACCAAGAAAAAAAAAAGGGCTCAGATTTTTATTATGTGAATTTTATTGGAACATTCCCTTCATGGCCCTACATACAAAAGAGCGTCTGGATTCACTTACCGCTACACTGACTCCCACACATCTGCTTTCTTATTGTTATAGTTACCTTTTCTCACGGGATACCTTCTTTTTTTTCCCCTCCCCTATTTCACCTTTGGATACATGATGATGATGATCAAAAGCTCAGGTTTCAGATGTTCCAACATAAAGATATTAGGCATCATTTATGCTTTGAAGTTGCTTATATATTTTCCCTAATCTGACTTTGTTCTAAAATCAATAATGCCGATTTAAATTCTCTGATTTTAAAGTATCTACAGCAGAAACTATATATAGTTTTGCTCACAATTACACTTATGCAACAGTGCTTGAGTTATAGGATTGTGTGGGGTATAACTGATGGCATGTTCTTATTTTAATGCGTGTGTGTGTGTATGTTTACAACACACAATTTTTCCAAGAGCCATGTTTCACTTGAACAGACATAATGTAAGGTACAATGTAGTTTCCTAGCAACATAACCAGAAATATTAAAATAAACTTTGGATCTGCAAGGTTCACATTTATTATATAAACTGCTTAACAGGCCGCGTGATTGAAAGCGGTACATTTCTGACCCTAAATGGTGCTCAGTCTTTGCAGCAAGTACTGAGCATCCTTAACCCCAGCTGAAGTCAATGGGATTAAGGGTTCTCAGAATTTAGCAATATAAAGGTTCTAATTTTGTCAAAATCTTAATTTTAATAAAGGAGGCTTTACCAGTTGCCATACTATGGGGTGAGGTATTTTTATACAGAACAGTCTGTAAATTCAGTCTTTCTGCAAAGCTTTCAAGAGTAGATCTTATCATGGTTTTTTACTATAAAGGCCTAAACCTGCTCCAGTTGAAGGTAATGATAAAGTTTCCATTGACTTTAATGGAAATTAGATTGGGCATTATATACATATAGTGATGAACCACAAAGACTGATAAAGATGTACAGGCCCTCGTGTAGGACAAAACATTTTGGGTGACGAAGTTTCAGGTATTTCTAAAAGGAGTGTGGCACAAAAGGAAGGAAATAGAAGACGTAGCTACAGAGCTTAGAGTTATTACTAAGGTGAACATACAAAACTGACCTATTTTTGATTCCTCCGAGCAGGTGACAAGGGTTAAGTAGTGTGTATTTGTGTCAGGATCTTAGGTACTTACATAGATTCAGCGATAGACATTGGCAGGATTTCCAGTGCAGGATCTCAAGCATTTTTTGAGTCTGACTAACAGCACGATATCAGGAAAGGCAGTAAAGAAAATTATAGATGGGCATGAGTGAGCAGGGCCAAACGTCAACATTAAAAGCTTGTACATGGCAGGAATTAGGATTAATATAAGAGACAGCAAAAATAAACAGAAGTGATAGCAAATATTTCTAATGTACCCCATTATTTAATAATCAAACCATTGGGATGTAAAAATACGTGGGATGAATTCAATGCAGTAGAAATGAATATAGGAACATTAAGGCCCAGGGCAGAAGGACTGCATTCTCATTCTTCTCATTGAAGAGACTTCTGTTACCAAAGTGCTGATCGACCAATAAAGGTACTACTAATTAGTTCAGGCCAGAATTTGCATGTTACCATTCCAGTTTTCTTGATGGTACAGAAGCAACCCTATCTGAGAATTGTAAGTGAAAGCTAAATAGGAAAAGCAGCGTATTCCTCTGCGTGTAAATTATTTTAATTTCTGGAGTGCACTTACAGAGTGAGGCTGAGGCTTGTGATGGCAGACTTAGATATGGCACATTATTCTCCTGAGAGATATACTAGCTGTTCCTACTTCTAGCTCCTCTGACAGGCCTAGGGAGGAATGGCCTGTGCCATTCCATTTGAAACTGGGTTTCCTAATGTACCTCATCATTTAATAATCAAACCATTGGGAGAAATGTAGGGCAGATGCTACTTTGCATAGCTGCAAAACATTGTAGTACACCACTGGGCTGAAGCACTGAAATACAAATGCTAGTCTGTTCCTGTCACAAAGCATTACTAAGACAATCATTTTCTACAGAGCACTGATTGATAAAAGAGGAGATTATAAAAGAAATTAAATTGCAGCCAATGTAAATGGTAGTGCAACTGCATTGTTCTGTAAATAAGCTAATTTAACCATCAAAATTAGGCATAAGTACAGAAAAATGGATATTGACCTCTGGGGAAACTTTAAGACTAAGAGAGAAAATTGATATAAACCATGATGAAAGCCCTTTTTAAAAGTCACTACCCTCTGAAATCATAGATTATTTACTATGATGCACAAAGGAGTTTGTTAAAAATGAATGATTGCTTTTCTTAAATTTGAGCCTTTTCAAATAAACATCTTAACCTCCTCCTTGCCAAATACAGGGTACCTTTAACCTTCAACAATAAAAACTTTCTACATAGCCATAATATTGAACTAGGGACAAAAAACCCACAAGTGTTATGTTTCCCCTCCCCTAATAGTTTTTCCTGTTTTCATCCAGGGGAGCGAGAAATCGGGGCGGTATTACGGCATTATCCATTTGCACTCCATCCACCCTATTTGAGCAGTGCATACAGAGAACGATGAAACACGATGATAACTGCACTATCATCCTGGATTCTTGATGTGGAACAACTAAACATGGATCTAAGACCAATCCTCTCATAAGTGAAACAATCTGTGGACCAATGACTGGCAAATTCATATCTTCACTTTTAAAAATATTCAAAGTAAGCCCTCTGAATTCCTAGTAGTATTAGAAATCAGTAGGGATGGGCCCAAACCCAGGACCCAAGTACTCCTGAACTTTGGATATTTAGATCTAGATCCAAACATCATGACTGCCCCACATCTTTATAACAAGCCAGATCAAAACTTGATCTGGAACTTTGAGATAGACTAGAGATGGGCTCCAGATCTGAACTTAGTTTCCATAAAACAACCCTTTTAACAAGCTTACAATTGTTAGTAGGCATTTCTACCTGCTGCTTGGCATTTCTTTCTCACACAAACAGGGGGGTTAGCACTTAATACTGAGGCATCAGAATCTCTTTCACATCTAGAGCTCAGCTTGAATCAATGCATTTGATAGGCTAGTGCATGCAGATACAATATCCCAGAATAGCTTGCAGAATGTTGCGATTGACAAAATGGGAAATGCTAAAAGTAGCAAATTAAAATATCATAAAACATTCGTTTTACACAATTAGAGAAACCAGTCATTAGAAGTATCAGAGGGGTAGCCGTGTTAGTCTGGATCTGTAAAAGCAGCAAAGAGTCCTGTGGCACCTTATAGACTAACAGACGTATTGGAGCATGAGCTTTCGTGGGTTAATACCCACATGCATCCGATGAAGTGGATATTCACCCACGAAAGCTCATGCTCCAATACGTCTGTTAGTCTATAAGGTGCCACAGGATTTTTTGCTGCTTTTACAGTCATTAGAACTTCTCTTTTGCCACTAGTTCTAGCTGCTCTCTGCCAACTTCATTCCACTGCGATTATTGCCAGCAAAGATACATTTGGCATTCTTTTCATGTCTACTTTAAAACCTGTTCTGTAATCTGTCAACTAATCAGGCCTCAAATTATTAGAGGATAAGTGCATTTTCCCATGTAGTCAATCTATATTCACACTAAACTCCAGTCACTAAATACTGCACTGTAGAAATGCGTTCATCCTATAATAAACTAATCACACAAATGCATTCATCCTGTATTAAACTAACTCTATCTTTCCAGAGCTGAAGTCTTGACTAAAATTACTGACTTGAGAAACTTGACTTACAGGGATGAAAACATGGTGATGCCCTACTTAAATTTCACCAGCGATCCAAGAATAGCTGCATACTGTTGCTGATAACATGATCAGCAGTGAAATAATAATGCAAACATTTTAAATTGTCCCTATAATGTTTCAGAGTTTTGCTTGCCCCATTTGCCATGTATAGGTAAGGACAGAAAGCATGGCCCAGTGGTCAGGGTGCTAGCCTGTGATTCAGGAGACCACAGTAGTTCTGCTAAAACTTCCTGTGTGACCTAGGGCAAGTTCCTTAGGGAGTTTACCTTTCAAGATCTTTGAGGATTCCTTATCTGTAAAATGGGTTAAAATAGTATTTCCTTACCTTATAGGGTTATTGTAAGGATAAATACATTAAAGATTGTGAGGTATGCAGATTCTATAGTCATGGTGGAATCTAAGTAGCTAAGATTGATAGATGGGTCTTGCTTCTTGAACTCTCTCTTTGTGTTGGGCTTCCCCTACACCAACTAACAGCTACACAATGGTTCAGCATTGTTCTCCTTGAAAGCAATGATCCTATTAGGGCCAGTGGTTGGAAAAGAGGAGGTGGAGTCTTGATATTCGCGTGCAGTAGGCTAAGGGATAGGATAGGGATCAAGATTGAGACACTAAAATAATAATCCATCTATCTCCGGCACTGCAGGGGTTTTCCCTATGCTTCTACATTTACTATAGTTTTAAAAGTCCAATCTTATTATTTATGTATTTGTATTAGCTTGGAGCCCCAGTCATGGACCAAGACATTTGAATCTAGTTTTAAATATCCCAAATGCTGTGATATACATCACTTCCCTTGAGAGACAATTTCACAGCCTAAGAAATCTCAGCCAAAGAGTGAAGATTTTCCTGTTTTCAGCCTAAATTTTACTATCTTAATTTCATCCCATCACTCCTACTTGAACTTCCTGCAGCCACCTTAAATAATTCCTTTGCTTTATATATTTCTGATAGTGAAGTGCCAAGAAGTGAATGAAATTTTCCAAGTGCAGTTGCACTAGAACCTTTATAGGAAGAGATTATTGCCTTTCGTGCCTCCACATAAGCAGCCCAAAACTATATTGGCCCTTCCCCTCCCCTCCCCCATCATATGATGACAAATTAATTTCTAAATTCTTGTTTAAATACTATGAGTGGCAAAATATTCATTTACACTGCATGTGAATAAGGTGCTCCTTTAGTACTTCAAGCCTGGGAGCGTGCATTACTCTATACCTCTACACTTCTGGTGCTATATAAATACAATTAATATAATAGCTAATAAATGCTCCTCTTTCTCCTCTTCTCTGCACAAGTGTAGTGCAATGTTGTAAAAGACTCCATTTTTTATTATGGTATAGGGCTTTTTATTCACTGTGGTACACAAATTAAAAGAAACAAATATAAAGGGTAACTGGTTATATGAATGGGGGGGAAAAAATCACAAAGTACACATTTCTGTAATTAGTAATTGATATGATGAGGGACCAGGATAGCTCACGGAGTGTGGTGTGGGACTATTCACTTCCAGGGTCCCTATTCAAGTTTGACCTGGGTCAGCAAAGACCAAATGTTATTTGCTGCTGGCCTTTTGATGCAAATTGGTGGTCTCAGTTGATTTCTAAGAAGATAGGGGTCCTCATCACAAAACCATCACCACAGTTCATGAAGATGCCAAGGGCTAAACAGAGATACAAATTAAGCTGCCACTAAATCCTGGAAATGGTCCTTTTATGTCCAGGTTCAGGACCAGAGGAAGGTAAGTATGGGGATGTCTGAATTATCACTGCCTGTGTTATATACAGTTTGTGAATAAATAGAGCACTTCAATCTGAAAAGGCATGAATCCAGCAATAATGACCAGTATAAAACTCACTAAAGCAAATATGACAACTGATTTTTTTAAATTGATAGCTTTCCCTAAAATACATATGGATTAGGCCTGATTTTCAATGAGACCTTAACCAGACTTCCACATGCACATGTGCAACTTTGCAGATGCACTTTTCATACAGTGTCACCTATGTGCACACAAGTAAGAGATACCATCACCTGCACGCTCACAGGATCAAAAGTACACTTGCAAAACCCATCAGTAACATACACAAATGATACAGCAGATCATTTGAGCCTGGCAATAGGCACAAAAAGTGCATGTGTAGCGGTCTTTTGCCACTCACATCTAAGCCACCTTTTTAAGATTAAAGTGCGTTGTTTCCATTGGGTCAACAAATTTCAGTCAAACACAAAGACATAGTAACGCCAACATCAAACCATCAAATGTCAAGCTTACCAGGGAGGGGGGGAAGGGGGAGATCAATGGACAGTTAAAATTCCATTCACGAAAGTTTCTGTATGACATGGAGTACCCATTTACAGTTTTTGATACACCGATCTAGAAGAAATTTGCATAAATTTAGATCTTGTTTCAAAGAAATGTTAGCCTGTTATTTAAGATCATGAGACACCTCATATTCAGCTCAAAAACTGCCATAAAGCTCTTTTCATACCAAAAATATGTTTAGGAAGGGCTTGTTATATTTTGGTTTCTGATTTATTTGTTTTCTTATTGATCTCACTAGCACTTTAGGCAATAAACACAGGAATTCATATCCAGAAATATAAATAGAAACAAAACGAAGAAGATATAATGGGCTACATTTTTATGGCTCACACAATGAGTAAGCCATGCAAAATGTGAAGAGCAGACAAAAAATAATCTGTTTTTACACCACAAACAGGTATTAAACTGTGCATATTAGATAAAAGCTTGTGCCCATTTATTTGGGAGGCCTGGATACCATATGCATTCAAGTACATTCCTATTTAGGCAGCTGACTGTGAGGCATACAGAAGATACAAAATGCAGGGTACCCATGCACTGAGTCCAGCTTTAAAAAATAGGTCCAGTATTATATTTAGACGTTTTCAAAATTACTTTTCATAAGACTATGTTAAAGATCTGTTTTTTTTATTATTTTCTCTTACTCTTTTTGTTGAATGGGACTTGTGATAGATAACAGGCTTTTCCAATGTCTCATCCAAGTAAAAATGCTAAAGGGTTTCTTCTAATCGACTACATCTTGTAGAGGGCAGTTCTATCCAAGAAAGATTACAGGGTTTTAACCCACCTCTATTATGCTAAACTGCTATTCTCATTCTCTTAATAACCCTTTCTCCTCCTCCAATAGCTATGTATGCTGAATATGGACCAATGCAAAGTCTTCTCATTAGATTAATTACTTCCTAAGAACTATAATGGTTCCACAGCCAGTGGCTTATGGAAGCAGACTGGGTGGAAATGAAGGTTCAGAACTGATACTTTCTCCAAAATCTGTTGTCTATGATGCTCTTAGCTTAGCTGGTCAGAGCTAATGAAATGCTAAAAGAACTCCCAAATCCAGGTCTCCTAGACAATACCATTTTGTGTAAGCATCAGCCAAGCCTTTGGACTGGTGACACAGAGTTTATCCTTGTTAACAAATTGTAGTGCATCTCCAATTACACAGCATTGCTTTGGTCCTTGTCTAAATTTTAGGTCAGGGAATAATTATTTCAGTGAATACTCCTACAAAATGCTAAACGATTTCCACCCCACAGGCCTCAGAATTAAAGGAACTGAATACAACATCAGAAATATTCATCATAATGCAGGATTGGACCTTATGTAAGAGACATTAATTACAAAACTTCCACTGACGATTGAGCACAAAATGCTTTTCTTGCTTCCATTCCTCTTTAACTCACAGGATTGGCATATTCTGTAAACATTTTCAATCCATTGCAATCTTTTTGTGCAATTATGAATATTTTAATGTCTGACATCAGTACGGTGTATTTTCATTGTGCTTAGAGCTTCTCAGTTAGGATGGGGCCTGTGTTCTTCCTCATTGCCTTTGGTACTTCATACTTGGCAACCAACTTTGTTCTGTATCAACATATTCCTTTTTCTTCCACTGGGAAGAAAGCAATATGCAATTCTTTTTATTTATTGTTCTTGATAATTGGCTTCATTTTCAGTCAGAATAGAACTGATTATCATGGAAAAAGAAATAAAACACAGAAAAAGCCATTTAGGAATTTTTATCTCCAAATTAGAAGGGCAGTGAAAATAACCAGAAGGATGAGATAAGTGGTAATGTTAATCTGAAGGCTAAAACCCTCACTTAAATGTCTCTTGAAATTGATACTGCTCACAATTGCAAGTATTTATATCCCTTTATTTCTGGACTTTTCACTTATTACAGAGGCTAATTTATAGTAAGTAAAACCATAAAATTTACAATATTTCCACAGCTTAGAGGCTCAATCCTGCTCCCAACAAAGCCAGTGACAAAACACCCACTCACTTCAATGGGAACAGGATGTGGCTCCAAATTCAGATTCAATTAAGGCTGGACTGTGCCTTGAGCAATAGGTGGTGCATATACTGCACCCACTAGCAGTAGCACCAGAAAGCATTATGCTGGCTGAGACACAACTCCTTTCCTACTTCCCTTTGCTCCACTGAGGTGGAGTAATAAAGGGCAGTCATTTTGCTACTGGCCTATTCTAACAGCAAATTACAACTCCCCGCTTGCTATTTCAGATATACTGGCAAGCACGAGGAATGCAGAGTCTTTGCCCATTCCATGCCCTGCCTGCTCCCCATATCCTTATTTTGGGGAGATGGGTAGCAGCCCCCACTTACTCCTGTGTGCCCAGAACCTAGTTCTCACTCCCTTGTGCAGGCATGTAGCTCGACTCACCATTTAGTCCCTTATTACTGGAGTTTCAGCAATTACATTGTTGTTTAGTAACCATGTGAAGTACTAGCAGTAGGTACTTTCCAAGCTTTCTGTACCAGTAATCACACATGCATATATAAATTACAAATATAACTGACTAGAAACCACGTCAAATGTATTAAGTAGCTGGGGGTAAAATGAGAGAACAGCAAACACTGTATATTTCAGAGTTGGAAATTCATACTTGGGTATATCCAACTACAAGTATTAGTCCACAACTTTTGATTGCTCATTTGTGGTCAACAGATCCTGCACTGCTAATCCATATTATTAGTCAAAGCAGACACTGAAATGACCAAACTGATGACATACAGAGATATGTTAACTAGAATGAGGGAGTACAGACTACCAAGGCTATGTGGAGTAAGAATGCAAGTCTCTTTATGAACCAATAAGTCAAGGGCAGCTTGTTTTGAAGCAAACTAATTAAAGGGGCATAAATCTGTCCTCAGTTCTCTCTCTAGGCAAGTGCTTTTTAAATAGAGATAAATGTGTTAATTAACACAGCAAGATGTTTTATGAGGAGTCCTAGCAATAGAATTATATAGATTGACAGTAAACTCAAAGAGAAAGATTGTACCATGACTTGTATCCTGTGTAACTCCATTGATTTTAATCAGTTATATGAGATGTAAACCAGGGCAGAATTTGTCACATAAGATACAAGAAATAAACACATAAAATGGTTGAGGGGTTTTGGATTTTTTTGTTTTGTTTTGTTTTGTTTTGGGTTGGGTTTTTTTTTTGGGTAAAGGTAGGATAGTCTTGTGGTTAAGGCATTGGTCTAGATCTTAGAAGATGTGGGTTGAGTTCCTGGCTCTGCCACCTACTTTCTATGTGATCTTGGGTAAGTCACTTTGTTACTCTAAGATTTCCACTAAAGTGAAGCATAATGTGGAAGGATTGGGGCCTTAATTTTTCTGTATCTCCATTTTCTGCACCACATTGTCAAATGCACCATGTTTACCCTTAGAGCAGCTAAGCAGAATGGCCCCCAGAGTAATGTAGAGCAGTTTAAGGGGCTACTGTAAATAACACTGTGTATGCTCTGTCCTATCCCCTCCAACCCGTAATGAAGGGGGCAGGAAAGTGAGTGGCACAGATTCAGTCTAACCCATCTGAGGACTGCCCTCTGCCATAGGGAATGCTCAGGTACTCCTTTAGGAATGCTTTACAGCTGCTTTGTGCAGCTGAGACAGCACAAAGTAGCCAAAGCTGGAGATGAGGATCTGGCCCTCCATCTGTAAAAAGGAGATAACAGCATTTCTGTTATCTTCCTTACCTCACAGAGGTGTTGTCAGGCTAATTCTTTGTATAGGAGGCGCTCAGATACTACTGTAATGAGGCCTGAGAGACAAAAGCTTGCACTGAATTCTCTTAACACAATCAATTATACCTCTTCAGATAAAACAAAACTATATTTCAATTTTCTTTGGGGTTAAAATGTTTTTATATTTAATACACAATGTTAAATCTACTAATACAGTATATCCTATTTGTGCATTAACATGAAAAGAGAATTATATTTATATAAAACCCAAGGTTGCCTACAACTATTATGTATCTATCAACCATTTAAAAAAAAATACAATCACACAGAGTAAGGAAGAAAAACTATGCTCTCAAAGGGTATCAGTACTGCATAGAAACTTTAACAGAAACTAGTAAGATGCTACAATCAAAGTCTCCGATGATATTGTAACTTACATAACAATACATAACAGTTCACATCTTTAAAGTATGGTACAAACACTGACCCTCATACAGCACCTCTGAGAAAGTATTGTCCCTGTTTTTACACGAAGTATTAAGGTGGTTTTTTTAGACAGTTTAGGACAGTATTGACCTGCAGTGCAGACTGAACTCAATGGAAGCTGCAGGTGAAAAACACCTCTAACAATCAGGCCACTTTAATTAGGTGACTGAATATGGATTTAGGAGCCTAAAAGGCATTGTGGGTAAAATACTGGCATCACTGAAGTCAGTAGGAAAATTGTTATTGACCTCAATCAAGACAGGATTTCATCCTCAGTTTTGACAGTGTTGGCCATGCTAAACATAAAATCCAAAATAAGAGGCTTTTAAAGTTCAAAAAAAAACATGCAAGAAAAAAAGGCAGACAGCTAGGCAGATGAGCTACATTGATAAAATTTAATCCTTTTATCCTGGAATTTAAAAGGATTCAATGGTTTATTCTGGTGCTTTGATCAACATTTATCATAAATAAGCCTAGAATAGTACATAAATGACAGTCTGTTTGGAAAAATATACAGAGCAGTCCCTTTATTATTACTATTATTACTTTCAGTTAGGGTGCTCAGATTCTAACTCAATTCCTTTATCTGTCAGAGACAGATGAGCCTTCTGGTTGGGGATTTTTTAAAGTATAAAACCCAATTACTCTCCTTCACTGAAGGTAAATTCAATTTCTTTTGTGATGCTCTGTTGTGCATCTCAGAATAGTGCCTTCAAATTATGACTAGTGCACAGTATTCTCACTCACTCAAATGAAAGAGAAAATATATTTGTAAACTGGTTACTACTGGAATAACAGCATGAGCACAGTCTTAATAATTCACTCATCCTGTGGTAAAGTGAAAAAATTTCCCTGGTTAACCAGGAAGGCTAAATCTAAACTATGAATTTCTGTAGTATTTAAGTTTCAATTGTTTTAAGTTTCCAGCTGTGACACTGCCTTGATAATGTGAACCAATGACGCGCTGTCTTCCTGAGTCTGCAAACACATGGCACTAGTGCTGCTGCCATGGTTTATAACTTTTTGAAGCAGCAGCAGACTGAAATCACAGACTGGTCATTTTCCCACTGCCATTAAAAATTCCGTGGGAATCAATAAGACTGACAAGAATCAGATCAGTTTCACGCTGCTTGGGAAAACTATGAGCCTTAGCAGAGATGAACACTAAAGCTATTAGTAAAGAAGGATGGTATACAACATGGAATTGGGATAATCTCTTTTGTAAAATGGTGCCCATCTCACTGCATAAGTGGTCTCAGTCCAGGTCAAAGAGGACACGTCCACAGTTCAAACCAATTAGCACTTTGCTGGCAGTCTTAGCAGAGAATCTAAAAATCAGCATGAAATCTGAATTACCCTCAGTTCCATCTAGGGGTGAAGTCTGTTAATGGGACAGTGTGCAGAAGTTTGTAATGTCACTGCCCTGCTGTATACATTCTGAGGATAATAAACAGAGGACTTCAATCTCCAAGGCTATCGATCTGTCACATTTAATAAGGACTAAAAATCACTTCATTTTTTAAAACCAAACCCCAAAAACATTGACATATAGTTTGCAATTTTTAAAAAAAATGAAGCAGTTTTTTGTTGAATAGTACGAGGGCAGCCTGGATTTTTCCCATTCTTTTCGCCTCAGGCTCAATCATGCTCACATCACACCATCTAGTCTGGTATCTTCTAAAAATCATTGGCAGGACATGTGTGTTCAAGCTTAGTATATAGATGCACAAGTTCAAACAGATGTCCAAGAGTAGAACTGAGACCTATTGTGAGGTAAATTTCTCTGCACTATAATATACTGTTCCACTAAAACACAGCAAGCTGCTTAGGTTAGATGCTGAATGGAAAAAATGCACCACTGAATTTAGCTATTAAATTAATTCCATTATTGTTAAAAAACAGAAAAGAAAAATATACTTAAGTTTCATATGTAAACAAGCATCCCATTTTGGAGAGATTCATGGACCAGGTACAGTACAATATTTTTTTTTATTATTATTATTGTTTGTAGTTTCCAGTTTAGGATTTATCCAATTATATATCTATTGTGTGACAGGCCTGGCATGAGAGATTCCATTTACAGGAAATATTTCTGAGATCACAGGCCCTGCAGGCTAAATGCAAACACTGGAGCAGATGGTAACTGATCCAGTAAAGCTGTACCTTGGGGTGCTGGAAGGGGGAAAAAACTTGGAAAGTAAAGTCTGCTAACAAAATAACTTCATATTATTACAAAACACAACTTCATCAGTCCAGTAAGCAGCTAGGGACCTAATTACAAAACAACTCCTACCACTTCTGTTGACTCATTTTTCAGGGGAAAGCAGGGAATGGGCAGGAGAAGTTGGTTGTATCATAAAACAATCCTTTACCAGTCTGCTAAATATAATGTTATGGAGAAAATTTAAATTCGAATTATTGGATTGAGATAACACCTAGAGGCCTCAACTAATATCTGAATACTGACCCACCTTTTCACATAATCATTCCCAGTCCCTCCTTTTGGTACTCATTGCAGGCTTTTGAGACTAGAACTCTAAGTTCCCTCTCTATCTTAACAATAAACCTCTGTGCTGGGTCCTGGTACACCAATGCTACTATTCAGCTGTATGCCCTCTAATCTGTAACATATCTTGTGTTTTTAATAGCCCAGGCTGAGGCCAGCTCTACACTAGAAAAAGTTTGCTAGCAGAGCTATACCAGCAAAGCTTCCTAGCATAGACGCAGGTTATGTGCTTTTGCTGATATAGCTTACACTACCAGTTTCCCATGTGAAATAAGCTATATCCGCAAAAATAACAGCCTCTACACTAAGAGTTTTGCCAGTATAAAAAAAAGAAAAACATGCCCCTGAGTGATACTACTATACCACCAAAAATTTCTAGTATAGACCCAACCTTAAGCTCTTCAGGGCAGGGACTGTCTCTACCTGTATGTTTATACGGTACTTAACACAATAGGCTACCAATCTTGACCGGGGCCTGTATGCACTAGAGCAGTGGTACACAAAAGCTTTTCCTATTACACACCCCCTTTCCAGTAATCCATTACTGCACAGTTGGCTCAGCAGAGGAGCTTGGGCTGACGGTGGAGCTGGGGGCAGAACTGAGGATGAGGCAGGAGCTGGGGCTAGAGGTGGAGCTGGCCTGGGGGTGGAAAGGGAATAAGGGCAGCACTGGGCTGGGGGCAGAGCAGGGGGCAGAATGGAGCTGTTGCTGGAGCAGGGGTCGGAGGGGAGCTGTAGCTGGGGGCGGAACTGGGCTGGGGACAGAGCGGGGCTAGGGTGACCAGATGTCCCGATTTTATAGGGACAGTTTCAATTTTTGGGTCTTTTTCTTATATAGGCTCCTATTACCCTCCACCTCCGTCCCGATTTTTCACATTTGCAGTCTGGTCACCCTAAGCGGGGCTGAGTGGCCACTCACTGCCGGGGGGGCTGGCCTGGGCCCTGCCGTGTGCCCCCCAAATGTTCCTCTGTAGACACATGGGGAGCACTCCCCACAGTTTGGGGACCACTGCACCAGAGCAGTGGTTTTCAAACTTTTTTTCTGGCAACCCAGTTGAAGAAAATTGTTGATGTCTGTGACCCAATGGAGCCGGGGATGAGGGGTTTGGGGTGTGGGAGGGGCTCAGGGCTGCGGGGTGAGGCGGGAACAAGGGGGTCAGAGCGTGGGAGAGGGCTCTGGGCTAAGGAAGGAGGTTGGGGTGAGGGAGGGGGTCAGAGCTCTAGGCTGGTGGTGCAGGCTCAGGGTGGGGCCGGGGATGAGCTGTTTGGGGTGCAGGAAGGGGCTCTGGATTGGGATGGGGGCTAAGGGCTGGGGCAGGGGGTTGGGGTGCGGGCTTACTTCCAGCAGCTCCTGGTCAGCGGTGCAGCCAGGGTGCAGAGGCAGGCTTCCTGTCTGTCCTGGCACCACAGACTGCGCTGTGCCCCAGAAGTGGCCAGCATCAAGTCCAGATCCTGGGGTGGAGGTGCACAAGTGACGGTGCTAACCAGAGCTGCTGTGACCCAGTCCCTTCCATTCCGCGACCCAGTTCTGGGTCATGACCCACGGTTTGAAAACCACTGCACTAGAGCACCGTAAATAATAAGTAATAATAATGTGAGTTAGAGTATATACACAAATGAGGGGAACGTAGGAAGAACTGGGTGAAAAGGTGAGGTTTTAAACTGGTAAACTTGTACAAGCTTGAGTACACTGGGTTTTATTAAACTGAATTCATGTTTTAAAATTTGGTAGTAGTTACACCATTTCATAAGTCAATCAGTGCGAAAAAACTATTCAGGCCACTTTACATTATTTATTTATTGGAAAAGTATGGGCCTAAAAGTCACATTGTTTTTATTGTCTCATCTTTATTGAGCATCTACATAATTTTTAAAAGGCAAGAATCATACTGACTTTTTGGCCATTTATATAGAAAAATAAACCTTGATGTGTGCTAAAGGCCCAGCTGCACTGGGAGCCGTTAATGTAAACCCTTGTGCCCCCTGCAGAGTTCTGTCAGAATCAGGAGGCGCCTCCACATGGGTTGGGATTTAAATCAGCCACAATTGCTATGATTTAATAACATTTAGTGGCTCTGTTATTTTGCTGTAGACATCAAGTATTACTGCTGAAACTGTTAGCTAAATATTCTTGTAGAAATTAAGGTTTTATGTTTTTGTTTCTGGGACTTCTAAATTCAGGCCTAGTGGACTCAACAACATTCCTGTAAACTGCAAATTAAATGCTAATTTTAAATTCCATTTTGAGCTCAGTGAAGCTTCTAAAAATGCACCAAAATTTTATGGTCAGAATTTCTAAATTCACATATTATTTACAATCTTGGGATAACTTATAATAAACTACAGCTTCCTAATAAAACTTCAGACACCACACTCTTATACTTTTAACACATTTTAATGCTTTCCCACAAACCACACAAACATGGCCTGAAAAACTCCAGGTGTCAAAATAAACGACATCTCAGAGTTCTAAAAATCACAAGCCAAAAAAAAAAGAAAAAGAGAGATCCCTGAAAAGGTGCCCTGCTGTCTCCAGCTATTTTGTCACCTTGATGTTAAACAGCACGTTGATCACCTTTGACTTCATTCTAAATTTCAGGCAAAACACAAAGGCCAAATTCATGACCAGTAAAAGAAGCAATAACTCCACTTAAGTAAAAAATCCATTATTATTATTATTTGCACTACAGAAGTGCCTAGAAATCCTAGTAGTGATTGGTGTGCTATTGCACTAGACACTCTCTATATACCAGTAGTGAATCTGGTCCTAACAGAACACATTTTCTATTCTTCCAACATTCAAATAGATCTCCGTGTACATTCTGCATAATTAATTTGATCAAAATTCATTCATTTCAACTGAATTGGGTTTATTCCATACTGTTGAACCAAACTCCGGGAGAAATTACTACTTACACCTCTACCCCGATATAATGCGACCCAATATAACACAAATTTGGAGGTAAGAAAGGAAAGAGCCAGGTCAAGTTTTGTGCCTTCACAATTTATTCAAATTTATGTCAATCACTCGCTTACAATGAATTTTAACTCTGTGGAGAGCATGAAGGATAACAAAACAGCCATTTGTTATCAAGAAGGATCAGAAAACAGGTAATACACAAAGCAAATGTTTTTCCTTAAAGGTCTAATTTTAAATTAATTTTAATTTGTATACTAAGTACCAGATTGAGCTGAAAATCCCCATAATATTCAGTACTTATCCTCAGGTTACATGCTGGAAATTTGAGGGGAAAACACTATGATTCATGCCAAACAAACATTGATTCTAAATTCTGATATGTCAACATCTGTTTTTGTCTTGAATTGGGACAAAAAGTTGAATTATTATTAGAGAACAAAACATTTTGAAAACTTTGAATTTGGAAATGGCAAAACATTTTGTTTTAGCATTTTAGACTGAAATGAAACATTCTGAGTTGAAATTTTGAAGTGTTTTGTCTGTTTGTCAGTTCCTCAGTTTTCTCTTCTGTACAGTAACAGTTACCACCCTCCTGCCTCACGTAGATGCTACAATGATTAATTAGTGTTTGAAATACTGAACATGACAAGTATCATCATCCATGGATAAAATTTTCAAATGCACCTGAGTGTCCCATTTTCAAAAGTGACTTAGGCTATCAGGAGCCTCATGCATTGAAAGTCAGTGAGACTTAGACACCTAAAATCACTTTTGAAAATGAGACTCTAAGGTGCTTTTGAAAATTTTACTTGGGGATAATAATCCCTCATACTTTTCATTTTTAACATTTCAAAGAGCTTTCCAAACACTAATTAATCAATCACTGCAACATGCAGGTGAGGGAGGGAGGTAACTATTAATCCCTTTGACCAGAAGAAGAAACTGAGGGGGAAAAAGGTAAGTAAGTTGCTTAAGGTCAAACAGTGAGTCAGCGTTGGGACAGGATTGCAGGGTTCCCATTCCTGTGGTCAACTCATCTCATCAGTATAAGTCACCCAAGGTATCCAGTGTAAACTCCTGAATGAAAAGTCAAGTGATAGAGCCAACAATAAACAGGCAAGTAACCTAATCTGAATAGTTTACAAATCAAAGAGAAAAGACGCAGTAAGCCTACTGAGAAGGCCATTGCAATAATCACACTGTGAATTATCTAGAGCATTTGCTGTAGATAGATAAAAACTCTTTTGGAACTATAGGGCTAGATTCAGATACTTTTACTCATGCTGAATAGTTATTCTTCAAATAGCCCAATCAACTCCAGTGATACTACTTACTCTGAAACACCCTGGCTAACAGGGCTCTGGCCAGGCGGACCAGGCTCATTAGTCTGGGCAACTAATCTACGAGAAGGTCACTCCAAAAATAAACCTGGAGCCAGCAAGTCTTTCAGTTGTCTCAGTTCACCTTGCTGCTGGAAATGGTCTCATTGGCCGAAAGCGCGTGCAAGTCGGTGTGCAACTGCTTGTATACGTTTAGCTAATTCTCATGCAACCTTCAACAAGCCCCACGGCATTGGGGGAAATGGTGAAAGTGACAGGCGATGGACACTGCTGGGAGTCATAGTTGTGAACCTGAGCCGGCAGGTCAAGACTCTGGTTGTCCTGCATCTTGATCAACTACGCTGCTATATTCAGGAACAGTACAGCCGACCACAATCCAAGGAGGGGGCTATAAAAGGTGCCCTAAAAATTACTCATCCCAAGAAGCCCTGACCAGCTTATGGTGGCCATCCCATCATGTGGTCAAAATTCAAACAAGCCTTGAAAAGTTTCTTTTGATCTCTGTGTTGTAACGTGTAATGTTCTTACAATCCTTGATCATCCAAACCAAACTGATCATCCTGCCAGGTGGACTGCTCTGGTTGCGCAAGAGCTTGAAAGATATCATATTGACATTGTGGTGCTGGAGTGAGATGAAACTTGCTGAAGAGGACCAAATGACTGTGCCTTGATGGTGCGCTCTGACGTGGCATTATAAGATCTCACAAACAGCTTTGCTACAGTGGCTCGTAACTCTGGCCACACCATCAGCAAAATGAAAACAAGGTTATGTATCAGACAGCTCCTCAACAACCTTACCATGTTGAACAATGAAACAATAATCAACTATGAAGTGGATGCGTAAATTAAGAAAGCCAGCACCGAATGTGGTCTCCTCCATCACTGAATCTGGAAGCAACATGGACTCTACATTACAGACTTTGATATTTGCCTGCAGATAGTCGTCCTCACAACATTGCTCTACGAGTGTGAAACATGGTCCTGTTATCAACAGCGCATTAAAAAGCTTGACAGTTTCTATTTGCGACAAATAGGGTATCAAATGCCTGGAATGATCTTCCAGTACAGAAGTCTTGGCGAAAGCCGATTCGGTCAGCATCGAGGCTCATTTGATCATTTGACTAATTGACATAGTCTGGCTATGTAATTCATATGCCTGATATCTGTTTATCAAAACAAGTCTGATATTCCAAAGTAAGCTCCAGCAATCATAAACATGCAGGGCAGATGAAATGCTTCAAAGATACCTTGAAACAAAAATCTGCACAGAATGAACATTTCTGACTCGAATTTGAGCAACTGGCAATTGATAGTAATGCATGGCACCATACCATAAGGGTAGGTGCCCATGACTTGGAGAAGAATTGCGCTGAGCAACTAGAAACACAGAGCCAGGCATGGAAACAACACGCAGTTCAATCAGTGCAACTAGGCACATGGTTCTGTGGCCAGTGCAGTAAATGTTGTTCTTCCTGAATTGGTGTATGGAGTCATGTGAAGACCTATCAGTACAAAATATGATTGTCAACATCTTCCTCAAAATCAAGGTGACTATCAAGATCATCACTAGCTGTAGAATAAGGTACCACTTGGCATGAATAAAGGTATCAGAATCTGGCCCATAAGAAGGAAATAATAAATCTTATTTAAAAAGTTTATCTGAGTTTCTTACTACTGAAATAGAAATCATGCTGATAAACTGTAGGGGGGGGGGGGAGGAGCACCTAAAACAAGAAAAGAAAGCATCAAATAAAAATATCAGTTTAGTCCATGTTTTAAGGTGGACTGAAAACCTTTTAAATTGCTAATACTTGAGTCAGGGAACTGAATTTCTCTTGCAAGTGCTGATGGGGTCTTTAACATCCAAACAAATGCCAGTAGCTGCCCATGTCTTACACTGATTTAGGTGTTGGTGATTTTAGTAACTCTTACTAGGGGAAATACAGGCTTCTGCTGGGCCAAATTTAGTGGCCCAAACTGGCAAGTGGCTGACCCTAACAAGTCACAGCTATAAATTAGCAACCATTTCATTCCCCTGAGAAACCTGAGTCTCTCTATTCATGTACTGGCAGGCAAATAAAGCAAGAAACAACTTTCAAATATGTTGCTTAAAACCTGAATTATTTTAAAAATCTAGCTATATCTATATATATATATATTGTTGATGATTGGTGCCATCAAAACACCTTTCTATATTTATTTAGTTTAAAAAATGTATTTCTAGTTCACTTTTCAGAAAAAATATTCTAAGAGTCCAGTCATAGACAGTGGCTAAATATCATGAAATGTGTAGACAGTCTTCAGAAAAATGTAATCAAAGCACCAACTGGCAGTCAATGTAAATAAAACTGCACTTGGCCCAACTCCCAAGTCCTGCAGAACATCACTGTGCTAATTGGAAGAACAAAGAAATTCTTATCGCCAAAAACATGAAACAATTGACTAGTGAGGTATAAGTCAGCCATGTGAGCTCAAACCCTTAGATACCAAATGTGGAGGACAGATGTTAAATAAATATCCTGTCAATTGTATCAAAAGCTACTAATAAATCAGAAGTAGAACATCTACTAGAAGTACCTTAAGGACCAAAGAATAAATTCTCTGCTGGCAGAATGCCACTGCTGGAGTTCTGCCAACACAGAATTTGGTCCCAAATTTTCAAAGGAATTTCAATCCAGCCTCCACCTGCACACAACAAAAAAAATCACTTGCACATGTGATTTTTGTACACTGCCACTCTGCACACAAATAGCAGCATTTTACATGCAAAAATTGCTATGTTCGTGTGTAACCCAAATGAAAATGAGGGGAGAGGGACGTTGCATGTAAAATTCTGTTTGTGTCTACAAGTGACTATGTGCTTGACCATGAATGAAGGCCATGTTCTGAAAATTTAATTCTAGAGGTAGATTGTATATAATATATCAAGAATATATGCCAAATATTCCAATTTAGGAAGAACAGTTCCTATATTTTAGCATAATAATCACTGTTTTTCTACTTTGTCCCTTCAAAGATCTCTGTTAGTTCAATGGAGTCAATTATGTACCTGCTTTACTCCCAAATATCCCTATTTATGCTAGCAGGTATGTAGTAAATACACAAATAGAAAGAACATAATCACCCTTTCCCTGTGGCCTATAACACATACAACTAAATATGGATGGATATCTTACTGCTACATGTGTATTTTACTAACACTGTCATAAGTAGTTAGTTAAGGGTTAAGCTCTACCTGTAAAGGGTTAACCCAGACCTGGTAAAACACCTGACCAAAGGACCAATCAGGGAAGAGAATTTGAAAAGACACAGAGACCCAAGTTCCCGCTCTCTGGGATTTTCAAATTCTCTTCCCTGATACACACTGGATCTATTTTAAAGAAACAATTTCAAGTTACACCATTTTCTATATGTATAGAAGTTTTTCTTCTTCAAATGGCAATTAACTTTGTCAGTGACGTAATGAACACTTATGAAACCTGGTACACTTGAATACTTGCAAGAGCACAGCAAGCAGGACACGGTGGCTTAGGACCTGACCCAAAATGCACTGAAGTCATTGGGAGTCTTATGGAAGTTGGATCGTGCGCGTAACAACTGCAAAGTCACTAAAACAAAATAAGTACTTTTTTTATGTATAGAAGAGCATGAGGAAGCTAGTCCCCATAGCAAGTAGCAGGTAACAGACACTGATATTTCTCTGACTACAAGTAGCAGTTGGCGCCTATGCTGGCAGCCATTACAATATTTCTATTTATTGTGTAAGTAATGAGAATTTCAGAGCAAGAGGTTTCAGTGTATGCTTAGTACTGGGTATATTATGGTAATAACACTAATTACTTTAAAACAAACAAACAGAAAATGTCAGAATTATAACGGTGACCACTGCAGTTGTGATATTCTTGTTGCTCCAAGACTGCATAACTTCAGGTCCCATGGCCTACTCCACTGATGTTATGAGCTTCAAAACCCAAGAATTGTGCTTCATATTCTTCAGCACCATCTACTAGTACCATATCTATCGGCTATCTATTTACATACATGCAGGCAACTGTCACTTGCCAAAGTGTCAGTATCCTGCTCCTTTTTTATAAAAAGAAGTGGAGTGACTATCAGGTCAAAACTCCTGAAGCCTCTATTGGCAGGTTCTCTCTTGCGTGTGGATTGGCCATCCAAATCAAGCTTTGGGGGCATATCACTGTACACTTCCCAATACACTTGCAACTTAAATCCCAGCCATAAATCTGAATCCAACTCATATTACACAGGTGAATAGAATAACCTCAAACAATCAAATTAAATGTTTTCATAACCAAGGGCCTCCTGATACATTTCAGTGAATTCACTAATCTTTCCATTTAAAATATTCCTGGGTCCATTGAACACAGAAA
Source organism: Mauremys mutica (assembly GCF_020497125.1). NCBI lineage: Eukaryota > Metazoa > Chordata > Testudines > Geoemydidae > Mauremys > Mauremys mutica. The sequence continues at coordinate 124,246,387 of NC_059073.1, read as the reverse complement.
ATCAGCTGGTTCTCTTTCCTCTTCTTTATGTCTCCTCCACCCTTCTCTTCTTTCGTTCTTAAATGCTCTGCAGGCTGCATCCACGCAACTGGATAAATTTGACAATAACATTCCATTCATTTGAGGATAGCATTTGGAGACAGACACAAAGATAGTGAAACACACACACAGCTCTGTCATCCTGTAAGTGTAATAGATATGCTAAATACACACAAATAAACTGCACTTCCCTACAAACCTAGAACATTAATAGGAGTCTCTCTAGAACAGTGGTCACCAACCAGTCGATCGCAATCTCCAGTGGTGCAGCGTGGCTGCCGCTAAGGCAGACTCCCTGTCCCAGCCCCACGCCACTTCCGAAAGCGGTCAGCATGGCCCTGCGGCGGGGGGCAGGGGTCTCCCTCTGCGCGCTGCTCCTGCCTGCAAGCATCGCCCCCAAAGCTCCCATTGGCCAGGAGAGCTGCGGAGTGGTGCTTGCAGAGAGGGGCAATGCACTGAGCCACATGCCTCCCCCCTCCAGGGGCGGCAGGGGTGCGTTGGCCTCTTCCGAGAGTGGTGTGGGGCCAGGGTAGGCAGGGAGCCTGCCTTAGCCCTGCTGCGCCCACCGCCGACTGAGAGCCGCTGGAAGTAAGTGCTGCCTAGCAGGATGCTGCACCCCAACCCCCATCCCTGAGCCCCCTCCCGGAGCCAGCACCCCATATCCCCTCCTGCACGCCGAACCCAAATCTGGGCCCCCTCCCAGAGCCAACACCCCAAACTCCCTCCTGGCACTCCAACCCATAGCCCGGAACCAGCACCCCATCCCCCTTCTGTACCCAAACCTCCTCCTCCACCCCAAGCCCCAGTCCTGACCTCCCTTCCAGAGCCAGCATCCTGTAACCCCTCCTGCACCCAAACTCCCCTCTAGAGCTTGCACCCCTCATCCCCTCTTACACCCCACCCCCCTTCCCCAGGCTCAGTCCAGAGCCCCCTCCCACACTGCGAACCCCACGGCCCAAGCCCCGAACCCCATCCCCCTACCCTAGCCCGGTGAAAGTGAGTGAGGGTGGGGGAGAGTGAGTGATGGGGAGTATGGAGTGAGTGGGGCAGGGCTTTGGGGAAAGGGCAGGGCCTTGGGGAAGGGGTGGATAGATCCTGGGTTGCCCTTAGATTCAAAAAGTGATCTTGGGCGTAAAAAGTTTGGAGACCACTGCTCTAGAATATGAAGCACAACTTGTTTCTCACCACACAGGCTTTCAGTAGTACTTGCAAAGTAAGAAACAAGAGAAAACCGTAAGGCAGAAAATTAGAATCTTTCATTGTGCAAAATCAATTCCAATTGATTTCAGTTCACAATTTGTATTATAATTTATTAACAGGAAGATGCTAGCCCAGGCCATTCATTTCCTTTCATGGTGGTGGTGATCTGACCGCACAAAAGAAAGGAAGAGAAGTAGGAAGTAAAAGCCCTGGCTGCTGTACATTTTTTTCAGGTTACAGAGTCCATCACAAGCTGTAAAAATCCGTAACGACATTGTCGTTTTGGAATTGCTACTTATATTAACTATGTTCACTTTCTGACACACTAAGAAGGTTCCTTTGTCATTCTGTAAATGTCATCCAACCATATTGGTTAGCATGCTTTCATTTTTGTAAAGTTACAATGACAAAAAATTTGATTAACACCTCAACTGTCTTAAGATGTAGACCAAACATCCTGTAAAACAGAGAATGGTCTCTCATGTCTGCATAGTGCATCCCAACATTCAGCTGAAAATAGTGGAGGTCTCTCTCAGATGCTGCAATGGGGACTAAGTAAAGACTAGCGAGACATGTAAACACTGGCAAGAAAACACTGGGCCAAGAGTGGGGGGAATTAAAGAGTTCTTAAATTAATTAATTAATTAATGTAGTACTTCTATCTTGTTTTTGGAGGTCACAAATAAATGAAATTAAAATGCAAAAAAAAAATCACATTTCTTATTTACATTGTTACATTTTTCTTAAATTCATCTGTTAACTTTAAAATTCAAAGGAAAAACATTTTAACTAACATTCCTGAGGAGAGAAAAATTGGCATTCCAAGGTGTCTGTATAGTAAAAGAGCACTTGAGAAATTCACTGCTGTACAGAGGGCCAGCATGAGGCCTATGTAGGGCTTCATGTTTATGTAAGTCGTATTTTGAGAGCCTAAATTGGAATTAAGATGAACGTAGACATTGTGCTGACTCTCTGCACAATGGTGAATTTCACCCTCTGACAGATTGAACTGAATGGAGAAGATACACAGACTTCTAAGAAGGACATTCTCTACATGAAAACAAGTCATTTTGAAATTAAAATACACCTGTTGTGATTTTACAATCAAATTCTCTCATTTTTATACAGAGTACTATCAAATACACAAAGTAAGCAAAGTGGGGCAAAAAGAGAAAAATAATATTTTTCTTATCTTTTTCCATTATAATAATTTTAGGTGTTACTTATGACATCCATAATTGAAACATTTTAGACCAGTGGTTCTCAACCTTTCCAGACTACTGTACCTCCTTCAAGAATGTGATTGGTCTTGCGTACCCTGTTTCACTTCACTTAAAAACTTACATAATCAGACATAAAAATACAAAAAAGTGCCACAACACACTATTACTGAAAAATTGTTGGCTCTCTCATTTTTACCATATAATTATAAAATAAATCGACTGGACTATAAATAGTGTACTTACATTTCAGTGTGATACCTGAGCCTGTTTTTCACTCATGAGCCTTGTCTGAAGCCAAAGCCCCGCCGCGTGGGGCTGAAGCACGTAACTCAGTTTCGCAGGGCCCCAGGCAATTGCCCGGCTTGCCACCCCGTAATGCCGGCCTGCACTTGCAACCCCAGCCCCCTAAGCCCATCCCCAGGTTGAGAAATACTCATCTAGATGAGTTGAGTACCCCCTGGAAGATCTGAGTACCTTTAGGGGTACACATATCCCTGGTTGAGGATCACTGGTTCAGATTACTTGTGATAATTTTAAGTTGATAGTGTCTCTTTAAACAGATTCTGACACACATCTAAAGTAAAAACCAAACTGCTTTCCCACTAGTTTTGCATTTCATTTCCAAAAAAACAACCTTCAAATGATATCTAACTAGTATTTCTTCTGACTGAAAACAGGATCTGGATTATAGCCATAATAAAATACAAGATACTCTTCTTTTCTAAAAAGTCATGTGACAGAAAAATAAAACACCTGAGTTTTGCAATTTCAAATATTTATGCAGGACTAACAACCTTTTCCTGTTGAAATGAATTACTAATGTACAGTGCCTTTAAATGGTCAATTACAGTTGGCATGGAAAAAAAAGAAAATATGTCTGCTTTTTCTCAGCATAGCACTGCTTATATTGACAAAAGTACAAAATCTATGGCAATAGATTTTCACTGAATCTAACCTATAACAGGAAAACCTGTTTAAATTGCAATAATTGTTGGTCATATATATGTATACACATACAGTATGGTCTTTAACCAACTGCTTGCATATCGCATGGGGAATAGAACTCACAATTTTTTACACCAAAAAAGCCACTCGTCTCTACCACTTGAACTTTAGGGCATAATTACCATTAGCTCTCACTAGGAGTAGGGCTTCTCTCCTTTTTTAGGCCAGTTAAAGGATGAGAGATCCAGGTACATAACCTCAGTTTTTACTGCTGCCGCTTACAAAGTGACTAAAATGTACAGAGTGGGAAAAAGCAACTTGAGTGTGGCTGGCTCTACATGCTTATGAGGTGAAGAAGACAGAGTACAAGAAATCTTCCTCCCTCATACCCCTGAGTAAAGCCTGGGCCCCAACCACAGTCCTTATGCTCAGGAAACACAAGGACCATGCAAGTCTAGTGCTGTTGTCTATGAGAGCATCTAAAGAGAAGCCAAAACTAACAAGCCCCTTTGCACAAGCCAGCACAACTTGTCATACCCCAACATCACTCCTTAACAAAAGCTGTGGACTAAATTGTGCTTTTCAGGCAAAGTATGGCTCACACTTTGGATAGAGTTAACTCAGTTCTATGTCCCTTCTACAACACAATTTTTGGTTGTATTTTTCCTATGAATTTCAATTAGGGGATATATATATAATCTGATGACCCACACACAGGTCTGCGTTAGACAATATTAATTTCTCATATAACTCTCTTGTTAAAAAATAGGAGACTAGCGAAGAACTAAAACTAACACAGCAACTGTTTTAGTTGCAGGAAATGGCAGATCCATTTAAGAACATGGGGTCAAGATGATTTCAAACAAAAATAAAATCAATATAATATGGCTATCAAGAATGCCTGATTTAATGTTAATGGCACAAGCAACTACAGATTTAACTCTTACTTTGTTGAACTAATATTTTCTACTACTGCCATTTTAAGTGACTATCCAGATTATCATCAGATTGGGGGTGTAAAGCTCACACACACACACGGAGAGGACCAGCACCAGGCATAAATTTCACTTATATCCAGGGGCGGCTCTATGTATTTTGCCACCCCAAACACAGCTGTCAGGCAGCTTTCGGCGGCATGCCTGCGGGAGGTCCACTGGTAACACGGATTGGGCGGCATGCCTGCAGGAGATCTGCCGGTCCCGCGCCTTTGGTGTACCCGCCGCCGAAACCGCGGGACCGGCAGACCTCCCGCAGGCATGCCACCAAAAGCTGCCTGACTGTCGCCCTCACGGCGACCAGACTGCCCCCCGCGGCTTGCCGTCCCTGCTTATATCCCACTTATTCATTTTGAGAATTTAAATGATGCCTTGATCTTGTGCTTGACCTCTGCACAGGGGGGAATTTTATCCTAGTATATAGTTATTGGAATTTTTTTCATCATTAAAAAAGAGATCATGAACCAAACTATAAACATGATCATGCACATTATTCACTGGTGGCACATCATATACAGTATACATCCTATAAAGTGCAAGTTCTGCAGTCTCTAGTGACTTTGACTCCCATTGACTGATTGCATGGATGTAGCATGCCTGGTCCTAGCATGCTACCTCAAATATTAACATGCACAATTAGAGGTCTGTGCTTGTCATCCTGATTTAATTCCCATTACATCATTTACTAAGGTACTAATGTTATCATAATCACTGAAATGAATAGGGGAAGGAAGATCAAATGCATTTTTTATTCCTAGGCTTTAGGAGTTGAATGTACCCTGAATTCCACTCTGCCCTGTGTCGCAATCCGTTGCACAGTTATGGCTATGTATGGCCACTTGTCGGTCCACGGCCATCTTGAACCTGTTCGAAGGACAAGACAGCCTCCATGTTGGACCAAGTTCTTGTTAAAGGGCAGAGATGCTATCCTACCCAGCAACACTGGTTGTGTATGCATTCCTTTTTTTTACTGGGTCATCTAAGGGTCGGGCTAGTGCCGTGTGCAGAGGCCTGATCCTGCCCAGCAACTTGTGATGTCGTGTGCAATATTTTGGTGCTGTGTGCATTTTTCCCGCTCTTTTTGGGCCCGGTTATCTAAGGGTCAAACTTGTTTACTCAACTACCCCAGTGTGCCGTGTGCAAATCCTGCTGGCGTGGGGTGGCAACAGCTTGTAACCTGGAGGGAGGGGGGAACCAGGGAACCAATCAGAGACCGACACAAGGGAATGAGACTTTTCAATAAAACTAGGTTTCCCCCCAGAAAATCTTGTCTTGACCATCGTCTTCTTTGGTGGAGTATCCGCGTGTCAGCTGAGGGTCTGATCAACCTTTCAGCCAGGGTCTCCTCCCGGTATAGAGCTCTCGTGTCGTGTCGTTTAACTTCATCTTGTGGATTTATCTTTTGGATCTATTTTTTGGTTTTTGGATTTTTCACTTTGGACTTGGTCCCGGTCGGCTCATCATGCTCCTGGTGTCTGTTCTGCTGGTCAGCTGCTCCTGGAGTGCGGTATTTGTCTTTTAATTTCTGGCAGTTAGTCTAGTTAGCCTCTCATTTTCCCTTTCCCAAATTGGTACCAGCCCCAAACAATTGCACATTTGCACACTTGTACATTTGCACATTTGCCTAGCTAGCTTGTTTACTCATTCTACTTGTTATTGAATTGTTAATTGCAAACTGTTTATGTGAATGAATCACTGCTCTGTCTGTGTCCAGTGTGTGTGTGTTTAAACTTGGGAGCTGCCTCTACTTAGAGAGTAGCTGACCAAGGGGGTCCAGTCCCCGCGGTCTGAGTAAGTGGAATCTGCCCAGCTGCAGCCGCACCACACTCTGGATTTATCCTCTGTGTGAACGCAAGGGTGGCTGAGGCAGTGGCCCGTGGGTCTCTTTTCTGTGTTGCACCGGGCATCGCCCTGACGAACTCGATTCCTATCTTGAGAGATTGGTGTGCCTGTCTATTTGGTGGTGTGGCGAGCAGTATACAGTACATTGTTATTGGTTTGAATTTGCTTGCATTGTTTATCTGAGTCCCAGTTGGGAATTGCCTCCTCCCCCGGCCCAAGGTGTAAAGAAATCCCTAAATAAACGCAGCCACTTGGCTTTTCAGTGTTACCCTGGTCCTGCCTGTCTTTTCCTCACTCAATACCAAGCTTGAACGAACCCCCAGCTAATTCAGACACCCTGAAACAAAGTGGAACTACCAATTATGTAGGTACTTTTGTTTGTTTTCTAAATTCTGCTAAAAAGATTGTTGTTCATAAAGATCACGTTAATTCATAATTTGAAAATCATTATAGGCCTGATCCAAACCTCATAAAAGTCAATGGAAAGTCAGGCCCTAAATCACAAACTATTTAGATATAACTAATAAACATTTCATACTCTAAATTAGCTGCCACTTAGGGCAGGACCCATTTCTACTATGTTAGAACCCTCCTGTCCAAAGCATTCAGCTGCTTTTCCATTCAATTTGTGAGCAAGTATGGTATTCTAACACACCACAGAATAAATGGAAGTATTACAGGAGCAGAACTAGTAAGAATGGTTAGCCCCCTAACTGCTATCCCACAAGCTACTACACATAATGTGCATGTTACCCAGTACTTCAGTACCATCCTATTGTAAAATGTAAAAGGTTAAAGTTACACTCCATGAAAATCTCTTGTTTGTCTGGTTGTCATAAACATGTAGAGGGAAAAGGAAACACTTCACACATCATGTTTTCCGCTCCTAATACATTTTCAGTTTTCTATTACAGTCTTTGTTTGGCCATGTATCACTGATAAAGGGTTACTATAGTCCCACTATGCTGCATAATACTTTCCCTTCCTTTTTCTGTAAGCTTCCTCATGACGGAGTACATATCTTTGGCCTTAAGGAGAGAACCTAAATGTACTGTCTCTAGGAAAAAAAGTCTTTAAAATGCTAAGAACTGTATTTTTTTTCATAATCATCATGACCCCATGCATGTACGTATGCATACACACAAACACACACACAAATTAAATATAACTATTTATAGAGCTGTATGGTTTTTATTGGCACAAGTTTTGACAAAAAACTCTCCTGAAAGATTAAGTTTGCATGGTTTCATATCCCTTAGTTTTGCTTTGAGTTCAATGGTTGTGTAACACCCTATTATTCTTACCCCACCTCTCAAAAAATCCAGCTCAGCCTATCACTGATTAAACTGGCTGGTTACATTATTGAACTCATCAAAAATTCCTGTGAGTTTTGCGAAGAGATTGGTGAATTTTGCCAGTTTTGTAACAATCCTCTAGCAATACAAATCAGACTGGTTTGGGTGAAATCTTTCACTAAATGCCCTCTTTTTGCGTCTATGAGGTTCGACATGCTTTGAAAAGGATCGGTGAAAACTCCTCATGAAGTGCAGCAAGTTATATTGTTGGGGTCATAGATAGGCAAATACAAATTTCAATAAAAAATTTGTACATAGCACTAGTCACCTAACCTTCCTAGTTAAATACACATCAGTGTCTACAGACCCGATGCTGAGTGCCTTCTGTGAGGCGCTGATTGTACTCAGATCCCAGGAAATGAAAGCGCTCAGGGACCTCACAAGGTGAGACACTCATTACCTCACAGATCTGGGACCATGTATTTGTTCTGTTTATACAGCATCTAACGTAAGAGGGTCGTGGTCCATGACTAGTGTAACAGCCTTTATAGAACTAGTACCAGCTGGTATAATTTTAAGCAACCCAGAGGCTGCTCTAATTTAAGCTGGGCCCAAACCAATCTCCAGCTACATTAAGTAACAGGGGAACATAAATGTGGCATACAGCCACCTTTACTCCCACTCCTCTCTTGAGTCCTTTAGTGAGCTCAGTTGAGTTGGACCAGAGGATCAGAATGCAGAAAGGGTATTACTTATATCAAGTAAAAGACTAGTAAACTGAAAACCCACAAGGCATATAACAGCTTACTGCCAGACTTTTCAAAATTCAAGTGCTGATTGTTCAAAATTTATGTCTAGATTTTCCTTAAGAATGCAATTTCCTGGCACATGGTAAAACTCACTTTTAGACCCACATGTCAACAAAGCAGGCATCCTGTTTCAAATGTTATTATGGAAATACTACAGTATTCTGTGCCAAATTTGTCCAAATTAAACCAAGGGGAATGGAAATACTCTCCCTGGATAGGTCATGGTTGCACTAGGTGGGCTTGTTTATATGGAGAGTAAAAGTTACAGCTAAATATAAAAACAGATACATCATAATATTGTAGAAGAAGTTGAATAACATGTCATTCAGCCTGTGTACTGTGGAAAGAACACTAAGGTCATGTCTAAAATAAGACTAGTGACTGTTTGATAATAGAAACAAGTAGGAGGTAAAACTGGAGAATTTTCCACTTTTTTTTTTTTTTGGTCAAAGCAAATGTCCTTGCCTGTGTTACTATGGGTCTGATGCAAAGCCCATTGAGTCTGTGAGAGTCCTTCCATTGATTTCAAAGGGCTTTGCATCAGGCCTTAATGCCAATACAATACGAATACCTATACTAGCCAATATTATTAGTTGTTTATGTTTTGCCTCATGCTCGGTTTGGACAAATGAAAAAAACAATACTCTGCTGAATTTTTGTTTCTAGACAGTTTCACTTTCTGGTTCAACTGCCTGATCCTGTTCTCACAGAAGTCATTGACTTCAAAGGGTCTAGTTGTGTGCATAAAGGTAAGTATGTGTGTTTGCAGGATTGGGGCCTAACAAAATTCAGGGGTTGAATTTAAAGTTACATATACTGTCAATACATTTTGAAACACAAAGTTTGAAAAATATTTCCGGTTCGTTTATCCACCAGGTATTATGTTTCCCCTGCAAGGACTTGACATCACTAAACACTTGAAAGCATAAGGAATGTAGCTTCCTGCTCTGCTGTACGGGTAATCTGGTGTCAGCAATTCTCCTAGGAGAAACACAGAACGCTGAACTCAGGCCATGACAGGTTGAGTTTTCTTATTTGTTGTGTTTATTTAAGAAAACAATTCTTACATTTTTAAAGTAAGATTAATCTGTTTGTAATTTTAAGGCTACACGTGTCTGAATAACTAAAGGTCAATTTTTTTTTCTTAAAAAAATAGTTACATTAAAAGCATTTCCGATAAGTGTTAAAAGGTTTGAAACCTTTGCCAATGGGAATAAAATAATTAGGATGCATATACTGTAACCTATATACACTGGACTCTCACTAGAAGATGTGTCTATATAGTGCGAATTCGCATACAATGCAGTCGTGGCCATGGACCCCAAATTTAATTACTTTAATTGCAATTCATTTTAACGCGGTCCTTGCATTAACACGGTACCAAGCATGGATCCCAAATCCCGTGTTCTAGCGAGGGTCCAGTGTGTGTGTGTGGACACACACACGAAAGTATTTCAAATGTTACAGGATATGTAAATTCATGCATTTTTATATTATATTTTAGTCACCCTTTAATAAAGTTACAGTAAGCTATCTATAACAAAAAGTCAAATAGGCAAGAGTTACAAAATTCTCATAATTACAAAAAGCTCAGCTTGAATCCCTAACAACATAGTTGACAATAACACCATAATGACAAAAAAGAAATCTTAGCAATTCAAAGACAAAGTCAAAAGGTAGTCACAATTCATTTGGGCATAGAGATATATAGATAATCAATTTGGATCATGGATTTCAATGTTAAAAAAAAATTAAATGCTAAAACCTCATATTATCAAGTCCATGTGCTAGAGACTCTCAGGTGCACCCAAGGAGTGGGAAGCCACAAAGGAGCCTGTTGCAGCTCCCTGAACATAAGAACATAAGAACATAACATAAGAACATAAGAAAGGCCATACCGGGTCAGACCAAAGGTCCATCTAGCCCAGTATCTGTCTACCGACAGTGGCCAATGCCAGGTGCCCCTGAGGGAGTGAACCTAACAGGCAATGATCAAGTGAACTCTCTCCTGCCATCCATCTCCATCCTCTGACGAACAGAGGCTAGGGACACCATTCTTACCCATCCTGGCTAATAGCCATTTATGGACTTAGCCACCATGAATTTATCCAGTCCCCTTTTAAACATTGTTATAGTCCTAGCCTTCACAACCTCCTCAGGTAAGGAGTTCCACAAGTTGACTGTGCGCTGCGTGAAGAAGAACTTCCTTTTATTTGTTTTAAACCTGCTGCCTATTAATTTCATTTGGTGACCCCTAGTTCTTGTATTATGGGAATAAGTAAATAACTTTTCCTTATCCACTTTCTCAACATCACTCATGATTTTATATACCTCTATCATGTCCCCCCTTAGTCTTCTCTTTTCCAAACTGAAGAGTCCTAGCCTCTTTAATCTTTCCTCATATGGGACCCTCTCTAAACTCCTAATCATTTTAGTTGCTCTTTTCTGAACCTTTTCTAGTGCTAGAATATCTTTTTTGAGGTGAGGAGACCACATCTGTACACAGTATTCGAGATGTGGGCGTACCATGGATTTATATAATGGCAATAATATATTCTCAGTCTTATTCTCTATACCCTTTTTAATGATTCCTAACATCCTGTTTGCTTTTTTGACCGCCTCTGCACACTGCGTGGACATCTTCAGAGAACTATCCACGATAACTCCAAGATCTTTTTCCTGACTCGTTGTAGCTAAATTAGCCCCCATCATGTTGTATGTATAGTTGGGGTTATTTTTTCCAATGTGCATTACTTAACATTTATCCACATTAAATTTCATTTGCCATTTTGTTGCCCAATCACTTAGTTTTGTGAGATCTTTTTGAAGTTCTTCACAATCTGCTTTGGTCTTAACCAGGGGTCTCAAACATGCGGCCCGCGGGCCGCATGCGGCCCGCGGAGCTCTTCCCTGCGGCCCGCGGAGCTCCCCAGGGGAGCTCCGCAGGGGCCCCCAAGAGAAGAGCGGAGGCTCCCGCCTCCGCCCCTCTCCTGGAGCCTCGGCGCATAGAGCGCCGAGTCTCCGTCCGAGCGCCTGAGCCCCGCCCCGATCCGAGCCGCGTGGGGAGGGGGCGGGGCTGGGAGCTCTGGGCTGAGCGCTGCGCTCGGCGGGGGGCTCCCCGCCCCGCCCCCTCACCCCGCGGCTCTGAGCGGGACCGCTGGAGACGCGCTCGGGTAAGGGGGGGGGGAAAGCGGGACCCGCCGGGGCCGGCCGGGGGAAGGGAAGCGGGACCCGCCGGGGCCGGGCGGGGGGGGAAGGGAAGCGCTCAGGGCTGGGGCAGAGGATTAGGGTGCGGGGGGATGAGGGGTTCATGATGTGGGGGCGCTCAGGGCTGGGGCAGAGGATTAGGGTGCGGGGGGAATGAGGGCTCTGGCTGGGGCTGAGGATTAGGGTGCAAGGTCCTAGTGCCTGCCCTCCGCCAGTACTGGCAAGGCAGGCTTCCCTTACCCTGAGCCTCTCCAACCCCAAACCCTCAGCCCCAGCCAGAGCCCTCATTCCACCAGCACCCTAATCCTCAGCCCCAGCCCTGAGCACCCCCACACCATGAACCCCTCATCCCCCTGCACCCTAATCCTCAGCCCCAGCCAGAGCCCTCATCCCCCCACACCCTAATCCTCTGCCCCAGCCCTGAGCCCCCCCGCATCATGAACCCCTCATCCCCCCGCACCCTAATCCTCTGCCCCAGCCCTGAGCGCCCCCACATCATGAACCCCTCATCCACAGCCCTCACCCCACACTCCAAACCTCTTCCCTAGCCCTGAGCCCCCTCACATCATGAACCCCTCATCCACAGCCCTCACCCCACACTCCAAACCTCTTCCCTAGCCCTGAGCCCCCTCGCATCATGAACCCCTCATCCACAGCCCTCACCCCACAGCCCAACCCTCTTCCCTAGCCCTGAGCCCCCTCGCATCATGAACCCCTCATCCACAGCCCTCACCCCACAGCCCAAACCTCTTCCCTAGCCCTGAGCCCCCTCCTGCATCATGTACCCCTCGCCCTCAGCCCCACAGCCCTCACCCCTGCACTCCCTCCTATCCCCAAATTCCGTCCCAAAGCCTGCACCCCCACCCCCTGCCGCAGCCTGGAGCCTGCATCGAGCACAGAGCCTGCATCCAGACCCCCTCCCCCACCCAAACTCCCTCCCAGAGCCTTAGGCAGTAAATCTAAGTGCGTGTTTTGTCCTTTGAGTGAGGTGCATTACTGAGTGTATATATTTATTAAAACTGTGCGCGCTTAGGGGAGGAGGTGGAGAAGAGACAGGGCAGGGGCGGGGCCTCATGGAAGGGGTGGATTGGGGGTGGGGCCAGGGGCAGCAAGGGGGCGTGTCAGTGATGCGGCCCTCGGGCCAATGCACTAGTCCTCATGCGGCCCTCGGGGTCATTTGAGTTTGAGACCCCTGGTCTTAACTATCTTGAGTAGTTTAGTATCATCTGCAAACTTTGCCACCTCACTGTTTACCCCTTTCTCCAGATCATTTATGAATAAATTGAATAGGATTGGTCCTAGGACTGACCCTTGGGGAACACCACTAGTTACCCCTCTTCATTCTGAGAATTTACCATTAATTCCTACCCTTTGTTCCCTGTCCATTAACCAGTTCTCAATCCATGAAAGGACCTTTCCTTTTATCCCATGACAGCTTAATTTACGTAAGAGCCTTTGGTGAGGGACCTTGTCAAAGGCTTTCTGGAAATCTAAGTACACTATGTCCACCGGATCCCCCTTGTCCACATGTTTGTTGACCCCTTCAAAGAACTCTAATAGATTAGTAAGACACGATTTCCCTTTACAGAAACCATGTTGACTATTGCTCAAGAGTTTATGTTTTTCTATGTGTCTGACAATTTTATTCTTTACTATTGTTTCAACTAATTTGCCCGGTACCGACGTTAGACTTACCGGTCTGTAATTGCCGGGATCACCCCTAGAGCCCTTTTTAAATATTGGCGTTACATTAGCTAACTTCCAGTCATTGGGTACCGAAGCCGATTTAAAGGACAGGTTACAAACCTTAGTTAATAGTTCCGCAACTTCACATTTGAGTTCTTTCAGAACTCTTGGGTGAATGCCATCTGGTCCCGGTGACTTGTTAATGTTGAGTTTATCAATTAATTCCAAAACCTCCTCTAGTGACACTTCAATCTGTGACAGTTCCTCAGATTTGTCACCTACAAAAGCCAGCTCAGGTTTGGGAATCTCCCTAACATCCTCAGCCGAGAAGACTGAAGCAAAGAATCCATTTAGTTTCTCCGCAATGACTATCATCTTTAAGCGCTCCTTTTGAATTTTGATCATCAAGGGGCCCCACTGGTTGTTTAGCAGGCTTCCTGCTTCTGATGTACTTAAAAACATTTTGTTATTACCTTTGGAGTTTTTGGCTAGCCGTTCTTCAAACTCCTCTTTGGCTTTTCTTATTACACTCTTGCACTTAAGTTGGCAGTGTTTGTGCTCCTTTCTATTTGCCTCACTAGGATTTGACTTCCACTTTTTAAAGGAAGTCTTTTTATCTCTCACTGCTTCTTTTACATGGTTGTTAAGCCACGGTGGGTCTTTTTTAGTTCTTTTACTGTTTTTCTTAATTTGGGGTATACATTGAAGTTGGGCCTCTATTATGATGTCTTTAAAAAGGGCCCACGCAACTTGCAGGGATTTCAAACTTTAGTCATTGTACCTTTTAACTTTTGTCTAACTAACCCCCTCATTTTTGTATAGTTCCCCCTTTTGAAATTAAAGGCCACAGTGTTGGGCAGTTGAGATGTTCTTCCCACCACAGGGATGTTGAATGCTATTGTATTATGGTCACTATTTCCAAGCGGTCCTGCTATAGTTACCTCTTGGACCAGCTCCTGCGCTCCACTCAGGATTAAATCTAGAGAATTAAACCTGGTCCTGGGACTGATTCTATGCCAGCTCCACCATACTTTAGAACAGGGGTGGGCAAACTTTTTGGCCTGAGGGCCACATCTGGGTATGGAAATTGTATGGCAGGCCATGAATGCTCACAGTTCCCGGCTAATGGGAGCTGCGGGGGTGGCGCTTGGGGTAGGGGCAGCATGTGGACCCCCTGGCTGCCCCTACGCGTAGGAGCTGGAGGGGGGACATGCCGCTGCTTCTGGGAGCTGCACAGAGCCACGGCACATGCAGAGCAGGGCAAGCCCTGGACCCCGCTTCCCGTCGGGAGCTCGAGGGCCAAATTAAAATGTCTGAAGGGCCAGATGCGGCCCCCGGGCCGTAGTTTGCCCACCCCTGCTTTAGAACCTTGTGGACTGCTCTAAATTATTCTGAATGGTAACAGTTCGCAAGAGGCATCTGCCAGCTATGGACTGCAAGAGCTTTATATATCCTCGCCATGCCACTGACACACCCCTTATACCAGACACTGCTTCAGGGAAAGAGACATCGGAGCCAGCTATGCCAACTCTGCTGGCTGCTTTCCAGCCCTTGTGTACCACCAGAATAGTGCAAGGGCTTGGACTGTAGCATGTGTTTTACTTCTTTTTTTGATAAAGAGAATTAAATAAATTCTTGACTTCTGCTTCACAATGGCCACCTGTTATTTTCACACCTAGGGCTTACATGTAATAGCATATAATGTTACTAGCCCTCAGAAATAGCATAGTATTATTTTGGGACAACACTAAAGATAACTTGAGTCTTGACTAATGGCACTGGTGGCAAAAAAAACAAAACAGCAGGGGGTTCATCTCCAAGACAGGTCATTGAACGCAAGGCATGTTGTTAAAAAACAAATACTGAACTGGTTGGTGAATCTGATCACAAGGGAGTTACTTAGAAAGGAACCTCCGGTCTATTCTTAATAGTGATAACTGGTGTTTGTTTATTGCATTCTAGCTATTAGAGGCTGCAAACCAAAGAGTCTGCCTCCCATTGTCAGTTTTATCTCTAGGACACTTATTAAAATTAATAGACTCGTTTGAGCACAGGATAAACATATAGTCTGTATGAGGAAATATAGATAAAATAAAATAAAGAACAAATTTTCTCCAGCTCAACCATGAGCTCATCCCATGTATACAGCATAGCAGTAAGCCAACGTTGCAGTCTTTACTTGTCCAATAAGCTGGTTGCAGAGGTCAAAATTGTGTCGAATTTGTTATCCTGTACTCCAACCAGTGTTCTGAGGGGTGTTTTTGTTGGAAAACAAAGAAATGAATTGTGATTAAAATAGCTCCTGAAAAAGATACATTTCTCTCAGTGGAAGCAATCATCCTTGGAAGATTAGAAAAAGGTAAAAAGGGAGGACTTGACAGGTTCTCCCATTGTTTGCAAGAGGCATAATGAAAACCCGAGTGAAGAGCAGTCATGAGCTTCTGACTCACTACAATAAAGTACCAAATAATTTCATCAGCTGATTATTAGCTGAGGATGAAACATGGTTTTACTGGTGGAATCCTTAAATAAGATGCCTAAATAAGAGACACAGTGGAACCACAAAAATTCTAAAACAACAAAAACCTCCCAACTTTCATGCAAATGGTCACTGTTGAATGCATCTGTCTGATAGCTGATGTAAGTGACTCACTGAACATGCAGGCTTAGGCCAAAATTTTAGAACCTCCAATGTTGTCTGCCACTTCTGCACAGCATTGCTATGTTCCACAGTTAAACAATTCAGGACGCTTTTAGGACTCCCTGTTTAACCATAGCTACCGGTAGTCTTAGAATCCTAGGGTGAAATCCTGGACTCACTGAAATCAATAGGAGTTTTGCCACTAACTTCAGTGGGTCCAGGATTTGATACCCTAGTTTAAAACAGAATGGTAGAATCCTCTACTGAAGCTGCTCTGAAGCCAACGATCAATTATTATAGCATTCTGATGGAATTCCAGGGTGGGTCATTTATTTACATTCTGCCTGCCACCTGAAGTTTCAAATGAACACAATAATTTTCATGTCCTGTCCTAAACTGCTGTTTAGTGATGCTGTGTACGGCTAAAGGATTACCACCTTGCATTCTAGAAGCAAATGAATTTAAAAGGTGAGCAAATTAGTTCTCTCTTATAAAATGTAAAATAGTATTACTATTTGTTACTACAGAGTAGTATATTTGGGACAATAAAGAAATGGGACAGGTCAAATGATAGTTTGAAAATGATGGGCTCACTAGTACTGATTCTCAGTTACACTAATGACCCTTTACACCATTCAGGGAAGAGATCAGATCCTTAGCTAGTATAAAATATCATAGCTCCTGACAATATATACCAGTTGAAGATCTGTCCCTGGTAGTGTAAATGGCATTTATACTTTACAGGGTTCCTATTCATTTCCAAGTGCAATTCAGGCTTTTGATTTTGATCAATGAAGTGTTATATGGCTTGAGTCCTGGTTACATGACAGACTGCCTATGGCCTACAAATGTACCACTGCAGTAGAGATCAGCTGAGGCAACTAAGCCAATAGTCCAGTGGAGGGCAACCTGTGGCCCATCAGGATAATCTGATTGCGGGCCACGAGACATTTTGCTGAGGTTGATCGTCCGTAGGCACGGCTCCCTGTAGCTCCCAATGGCCACAGTTCACCGTTCCCGGTCAATGGGAGCTGCGGGAAGTGGCAGGCCATAGGGATGTGCTGGCCGCTGCTTCCCGCAACTCCTAGTGGCTGGGAACAGAGAACCAGGGCCACTGGAAGCTGCGGGGGGCAGTGTCTGCAGACGGTCAATGTCAGCAAAATGTCTCGCGGCCTGCAATCAGATTACCCTGATGGGCTGCAGGTTGCCCACCACTGCAATAGTCCCTAAACTGAATGTCAGAGGTGAGGAGTTCCCAGAAGATCTTGGCGGATAGTTCTTGACTGTGTCTGACCTAACTTACATTTGCAGATTCTTGAGGACACAGTCCACAGCTTATTTTTATTCAGAATCTGGCAGTAGAGCGCCTTGGGGTGTTTTTAATTTTGTTTTTAAATGTCATTCATTTAATTTAATTCTGTACTGAGATGTTTTTTCTAACTGGGTACATTTTATTTAACAAAAAATAAATAAATCAAGACTAAAATGACTTGTAGACTTTTTAAAGGAAATAATCCTTTAGGTTTTTTTAAAATAAGAAATAATGCACTCTCCTACATTCTGTATTGCAGTCTCTAAGTATTCTCATAGACTTTAAGGACAGAAGGGACCATCATGGTCATCTAGTCTGACCTCCTGAACATCGCAGGCCACAGAACCTCACCCACCAACTCCTGTAATAGACCCCTAACCACTGGCTGAGTTACTGAAGTACACAAATCATGGTTTAAAAAGACTTCAAATTACAGAGAATCCACTATTTACACTAGTTTAAACCTGCAGGTGATCCATGTCCCATGTTGCAGAGGAAGGTGAAAAACCCCAAGGGTTTCTGCCAATCTGTCCTGGGGGGAAATTCCTTCCCGACCCCAAATATAGCGATCAGTTAGACCCTGAGCATGTGGGCAGGGACCCATCAGCCAGATCCTGGGAAAGACTTCTCTGTAGTAACTCACAGCACTCCCCACTTAGCACCCCATCACTGACCACTGGAGATATCTGCAGCTAGCAGTTGCAGATCAGCTACATGGCATTGTTGGCAGTTTCATCATACCTTCCCCTCCATAAACTTATCAAGCTCAGTCTTGAAGCCAGTTAGGTTTTTTGCCCCCACTATTCCCCTTGGAAGACTGTTCCAGAACTTCACTCCTCTGATGGTTAGAAACCTTCGTCTAATTTCAAGCCTAAAACTTGTTGATAGCCAGTTTATATCCTTTGTTCTTGTGTCCACATTGGCGCTTAACTTTAATAACTCCTCTCCCTCACTGGTATTATCCCTCTGATGTATTTATAGAGGGCAATCATACTTCCCAACTGCCTTCTTTTGGTTAGGCTAAACAAGCCACACTCCTTTTGAGTCTCCTGTGAATATGGTAGGTTTTCCATTCATCAGATCATCCTAGTGGCCCTTCTCTGCACCTGTTCCAGTTTGAATTCATCATCTGTCTTAAACATGAGAGATCAGAACTGCACACAGTATTCCAGATGAGGTCTCACCAGTGCCTTGTATAACAGTACTAACACTTCCCTATCTCTACTGGAAATACCTCACCTGATGCATCCTAGGACTACATGAGCCTTTTTCATGGACACATCATACTGGCGCTTAGTCATCCTGTGATGAACCAATACATGCAGGTCTCTCTCCTCCTCTGTCACTTACAACTGATACATCCCCAGTTTATAGCAAAAATTCTTGTAGTTGGTCCCTAAATACATGACCTTGCACTTTGCACTATTAAATTTCATCCCATTTCTATTACGCCAGTTTACAAGGTCATCCAGATTGTTTTGTATGATATTCCAGTCCTCCTCTGTATACGCAACATCTCCCAATTTTGTGTAATCTGAAAACTTTATTAGCACACTCCCACTTTGTCAGTAATAAAAATGGTAAATAAGATTGGTCCCAAGACCGATCCCTGAGGAACTGTACTAGTAACCTCCCTCCAGACTGACAGTTCACCTTTTAGTATGACCCGTTGTAGTCTCCCCTTTAACCAGTTCCTTATCCACCTTTCAATTCTCATATTAATCCCCATCTTCTCCAATTTAACTAATAATTTCCCATGTGGGAACTGTATCAAATGCCTTACTGAAATCCAGGTAGATTAGATCTACTGCATTTCCTTTGTCTAAAAAAATCAGTTATCTTCTCAAAGAAGGAGATCAGGTTGGTCTGGCACAATCTACCTTTTGTAAAACCATGATGTGTTTTATCCCAATTACCATTAACTTCTCTGTCCTTAATTACTTTCTCTTTCAAAATTTGTTCCAAGACCTTACATACAATTGATGTCAAACTAACAGGCCTATAGTTTCCCAGATCACATTGTTCCCTTTCTGAAAAATAGGAACTATATTAGCAATTCTCCAGTCACCCAGGATACAACCCGAGTTTACAGATTTATTAAAAGTCCTTGCTATTGGGCTTGCAATTTCATGTGCTGGTTCCTTTAATATTCTTGGATGGAGACTACCCAGCCCCTTCAATGTAGTCCCATTAAGCAGTTTGAGCTTGACTTCTACCTTGGATGGGGTAATTTCTACCTCCATATCCTCATTCGCCACCCTGCTACTACCTCAAACTCTTCATTAGCCTCATTAAAAACTGAGGCAAAGTATTTGTTTAGGTGCCAGGCCAGGCCTAGATTATCTTTAATTTCCACTCAATCCTCAGTGCTTAGCAGTCCCACTTCTTCTTTCCATCTTATTTATATGGCTATAGAACCTTTTGCTAATGGTTTTAATCCCCTCTGCATGGTCTAACTCTGCTTGGCTTTTGGTAGTTCTCACTTTATCTCTACACTGTCTGACCTCTAAGAGGTAACTTTCCTTGCTGATCCCTCCTATCTTCCATTCCTTGTAGGCTGTCTGCTTTCTCTTAATCACCCGTTTGGGATGCTTGCTCATGAAGCTTAGTCTGCAGCCTTTCCCTACAATTTCCCCCCCTTGCTTGGGATGCAAGTTTGCCCTTTTGTAATCAAAGACAATAATTGCTGATCTATTTTTGTTTAGCCTTCCACTTAGTTTAAACCGAATGAGTTCATGATCACTCAAACCCAGGTTGTCGCCTACAACCAGTTCTTTTATAAAGGTCCTCACTACTCACCAATACCAAATCTAAAATGGCATCACCTCTTGTTGGTTCAGCTACTATTTGGTAAAGAAATCTGTCGGCTATCACATGCATGAAAATTTGGGCCCTATTATTAGGCCTGGTCTACACTGGCGGGGGGGGGGTCGAACTAAGGTACGCAAGTTCAGCTACGCGAATAGCGTAGCTGAACTCGAACTACCTTAGTTCGAAGTACTCACCCGTCCAGACGCCGCGGGATCGAAGTCCGCGGCTCCCCCGTCGACTCCGCCACCGCCGTTCGCGGTGGTGGAGTTCTGGAGTCGACGGGAGCGCGTTCGGAGTTCGATATATCGCGTCTAGATTAGCCGCGATATATCGAACTCTGAGAAGTCAAACGCTAGCCGCCGACCCGGACGGTAAGTATAGACGTACCCTTAGTAGTAACACTTGTCCTCCAATCTATATCTGGGACGTTAGTCTTCGATAATCACACATTTCCCAGTAGTATTTATTTCATTAAAAGCATTAGAGGTCTCTAGCCACAGTCAAATCTGATCGGGGGTGGGTGGGTGGGGGTGTGGTGTCTGTAGCACACCCTGAGCACTAGCCCGGGGACCTTCTGGTAGCTTTCTTCCCCAACGTGATTTTGGCCCCAAAAAAATCACGGTCTTATCCATTCCAACACTTCTAATTTCTTTACACAGTCTACCTCATCATTAATATACAATGCTACCCCACCATCTTGGCCTTTATTTCTGTCTTCGTTGAACAGCACATACTCTTCAAAACCTGTACTCTAGTCATGACTACTATTCCACCATATTTCATCCCAATCCCTGGTTTCACTTCCTGCACCGGTAGTTCTAGTTCCATCATTTTGTTGTCCAGGCTCCTTGCATTGATCTACAATCATCTTAATTGTTGCTGCTTGGCTTCACCCACATTCCTCGCCCAATTGGGTACAGTCGGTCATTCTACTGCCAGTATCGCCTGACTGGTATCAGCATTATCTTTCCTGGTAACGTCCATTCTCCTACCCACTACTCTTCCTTTCTCCATTGCTGTATCCTTTCTTACTTGATTTTCCTCTCCCCCAATGTTAAATTCAGGTGTGGGGATCATACGAGCATCTCCCAACCATCTGCTCCAAGTTCCTAGTTTAAAGCTCCTTTAATGAGTTGTGCCAACTTCCATCCCAGAAGTCTATTTCCCTCCCTACTCAGGAGGAGTCCATCCCATGAGAACAGTCCTCTGTCCATGAACGCCTCCCAGTGGTCGAACATCCCAAAGCCCTCCTTACAGCACCACTGCTTGAGCTATCTGTTGATCGTCATAATCTTGTCTTGCCTTCCTTCTCCTCCTCTAGAGACAGGCGGAATCCCATTGGAGATACCTGAGCCTCCATTTCATTAAGCATCTTCCCCAGCTTGGCATAATCTCCCTTGATATGTTCCAGCGAGAATCTAGCTGTATCATTTGTTTCCACATAAAGGGCAATCAGTGGATTATTTCCAGCTCCCATTAGGATCCTCTTCAGCCTCTTCTACAGGTCCACATCCTGTATCTTGGCTCCCAGCAGACAGCACACTCTTCTGTTCTCCAGATCAGCTCCGGTGACAGGCCTGTCTGTTCTTCTTAGTAGGGAGCCCCCAGTCACATAAACCTGCCTTTTCCTGGTGATGGTGAGATTTTCCGGCCTTCCGCCTGTTCTTTCTGGCTGCAAGTCATCCTGTATCCTCCTGGGGTTCTGAACTCTGGGTTTCTTACAGGAATAGCCGCTCATCTTTTCTTCCTTGCCCGCCCACCTTTAGTTACTGCCTGCTGTGCCCCTTCTTCATATTCCAACTCAGCAAACCTGTTCCTAAGCTCTGTTTCTCCTTTACTTACTTGGAATCTGTTTCACAGGTTCTCCTAAGGAAAATGACAACTTAAGAATAAATACTCTTTCCTCTAGTACAAAATTGATTAAAAAAGTTATTTAACCGAAGTAACACAACACAAGCTTTGCAATATACAGTATATTGCTATAAAAAAGCATTTCACTAGACTACAGCCATAGGACCCAATCCTAATGTCATCACCCAGGCAAAAGTCCCACAGGATCAAATAGGAGTTTTGTCTATACCAAGGACAGACAGGCCCCAGTTCAGCAAGGTAGTGAAGCATGTGCCTAATTTTAAGCTCATGAATAGCTCCACTGATTTGGTAATTAGTCATATCTTATTTGAGTGAATATGTCTTCATATTTTGTCTAATTGTACCTGAGATTTACTTATTTAGGAAGCAGATTTGCACTAGTGAAGGAGCATGTGTGTGCGTGCATGCAGATGTATTGTGTGTGTACCGCTAAAATAATGTAATTCGTTTTATACATGTGTATAAGGCAAACTGAAAGGAAAGAGAGTTTCCTTTGTTAAATGTTTACCAGGAAAGGCCTACTCATGCACAAGGGAAAGGCCTAAAGCTGCAAACTATAGCACTGAAAATTTTCCATGGATTTTCCAAATAAAAATCTACAAAACAGCAAACCAACCTCCAAATTGACCAAAATAACTTGTTTTTCCATTCACTGGTAATTTCCTCTACCTGCTTTGCTAAACGCATTACATTATTAAGGCTGAAAGCATTTAAATATAATTTATATTGAAACAGTTAACCTTTTATTTTTCTGCAGTTCACTGAGTTAAATTTGGCCAATAGTCACTTTCTAATCTATCTAATTATTTTCTGGTTGCACCTACTGGCCAACTGCAGCAACAATGAATGTAAGCACTATAGAATACTGTTTAACTCCAAACCCAAAACTGCCATGAAAACCATGTAAAATCTTTTCTTTTTAATTAAAAAAGGTAGACCTAAAATGCCTGGTAGCCTGTGCTTCTCAACATTGCTACGAGGCAGGCATATCAAGTATCCATTTCACGGTTGGGTAAACTGAGACAGAGAGAGAGAGATTAAATGACTGGCTCAAGATCACACACCCAATCAGTAGAAGAACCAAGAAATAAACTAAGGAATTCTGGCTCCCAGTCCCCTTCTGTAATAACTAGACTACAGTGCTTTAATATCTCTTTGGGGGAAAGGGGGATCATTTCCCTGAATTACATGATTTCTGTACATAAAATCATACATATTAATAGGGTGAAACCCACTCATACATAGTGGTGATGAGTTATCTTTTCTTATTAACAAAACATGGTAACCAACTCTTCACTCATTTTATTTCTAACATGGAATGATAGCATTCTTTTAATGTATCACTATTCCTATTAATTTTATTAATTAAATACATGTGAGTACAACAGCAAATTCAATAGTGTAGATGCTCTTACAAAATAAAATGCCTTTAAAATTACAATTTTAATAAAATTATTGTAATGCCAGTAAAAATCTCATCAATATGTAATTCAATAGCCCACAAATACAACACTCCTGAAAAGAAGCACAGACTCAACCCCACTTCTCAATGTAGTTTTAATAGAAGAGTTGCTACAGCAAGGCCTCATACTTAGAGATTTCAATACTTTTACAAAATATATTATTCTACATTTGAGTAAACTATGAAGTAATCATAGTCATTCCCACACCATACCAGTGGTCTATCTAGTCCAGCATCTTCTCTCTGACAGTGACTAGTACTAGTTACTTCAGAGGAATGTACAAGAAACCACATAATGAATAATGATGGACTAGCCTACCAATAGAAGTTTTTTCCCAAACTTCATCAGTTATTGTGTGATTTATCCCAATTCATATGGGTTCGTATCCCTTATATGCAATTTTTATCCTGTCTAATGTAAGTGTGGATGTTCTCATTATCAATGTAAATCTTTACTGAATCCAACTAAGCTCTTAAACACAGGGACATCTTGTGTAATAGATTCATACATTTTAAGGCCAGAAGGGACGATTGTGATCTTCTAGTCTGACCTCCTGCATGAACACAAGTCATAAGACTTTCTGGAATTAATTCTTGCTTCAAGTCCAATAGCCGTGGGTGAAGTAGACCATATCTTTTAGAAAAACATCCAATCTTGATTTAGAAATGTCAAGTGATGGAAATTTCTCTGGTTAGTTGTTGCAATGATTAATTACCTATACTATTAAAAATGGGTGCCTTATTTCTAGTAAATTTGTCTAGCTTCAACTTCCAGCTATTGGGGCTTGTTATACCTCTGTCTGCTAGATTGAAAAGCCCTCTATTATCAAATTTCTATTCCCCATGTAGATACTTAATGACTGTGATCAAGTCACCCCTTAACCATCTCTTGGTTAAGGTAAATAAATTGAGCTCCTCGGGTATCTCTTTATAAGGCATGTTTTCTAATCCAAGCACCAGGGGTTAATTATGCGTTGAATAAGAAGTATTTGGTTAAAGGAAATGGTTAAATTTTACTGTATCGGAAACAGTTAACATTTAACAATTGCTTAAATAAAGTCTCCTTATGCTCTCACTGAAGTTAATGGAAAACTTTCAGTGACTTCATTTGGAGCAGGATTGGGCCCTAAATGAACAGGTGCATTATGCAATGTATTTTTTCTTGTTCTTCAAATCATACTTGCTAATTTGTAAAATACAGGCAATTACAGGAAGCTTCCCAGTCAGTGTGAATTAGCAAGATTCTTCTGCATATAATTCAAGTTGCAAAATAACATTGGTAAAAACCAGCTACAACTTGGACATAGCATACTGTGCACCTCCCAACAGGAAAGGAAGAAGGAATGCTAGATTCCTGGGTGCACTTGGAAAAGTTATCAAGCTTCATATTCTTTTACAAGCCAAATAAAAATCTGATCATTTATGAAACCAAATGCCAGAGCAGAATAAAAATTCTCCAAACTGGTCATCAGTGTCTGTGTGCGTCACGAAGGTCTGGATGTTATCCTGCTGTGGAACAGATTTATAGCACCACACTCCTTCATTTATCCTATTATTGTGCATGGAATGAGAAACACCATCCCAGTACTGCCCTCAAAAATAATTGTATTTTGTTGTCACTGAGTAACAACTGCGTTCTCAGTTAAATAGTAATAAATATTTTGATAAGGGACCAGCACCCACTACCTTCAGAGAGAAAACGAAGAATTAAGTTTATATTTCAACCAGTGATGGAAAACAATAGAGAAAAGATTAAGAGACTGATCCAGGGCCCACTGATGTCAACTGGAGTCTTTCCGTTTACCTCAATGGGCACTGAGTCAGGCCATAAGTGCCAAGTGAATTAGTAAATGCTAATTTTCTGGATGACTTTGTATGTTGTTGCATGATGAAAAAACCACAAGCCAGGTTAGTGTAAAGCTGGTGTGTGACCAACATAATGTAACAAATGCAGTTACTCTTAATTTATACCATTGTGAACAGAAAATAGGACCCATGAGTTTAGCACTCCATGGACCTGGTCCAATGACCACTAAAATCAGTGGAAATGTTCCCATCAACTTCCGAGAACGTTAGATACATTCCATGAGAATGCCATACAATTAGATACTCTAGCTAAACCTTTGAATTTCAAAATACATTACATATCTGAAAAAGTCTTCCAAAACATTTAATATTAAGACAGTTCTGTTTTCTATCTGCAGTGTGCTTTTGCTGTTCCTTTGTTTAGAGTTGCTAAACTACTGCTACAAAATGATTCACATATTTAAGAATGGTTCTGTGGATGTACTGAGAGGTAAAAACCTCTAAACATGCGCCACCCACACACAGTGTTTCCCAGGGGGGTCATCATTCAGCTGTCAAGCTGTATGAACTTAGATGGGAAAGACTAAAGGGGGGGGGAGGTTATGGCTGTGGCTTTTCTGGGGCTCCTGCTACTTTGTGACTGTTGACATTTAAGAGACTGGAACTGCGTCTGTTTAAGAAATGATTACTAGAAAGCGTGACTATAAATCACTACAGAAAGCTGGAGACTCTGACGAGCGGTCAATTAGAACTAAAGAGGAGAAAATACAATTTACTAAAAGCAGAACAAAATCATAATCAAAATACAAAGCTATCACTAATAGAAAATTGCTCGAAAACTTGACAAAATTGATACTTTTATCAATATGCAGCTTTACATTACTGAATTCCTAAAAGGGACGAAAATCTAAGATAAAAAATCCACTTTGCTAAAGAAGATGTGTTATTTAATCAGATTTCTCACACTGTTTTTGATTATGGTTTTATTGCTACAGCTGTTGACTAAGTTTAGGCAGCTATGGCTTATCTGCACAAAGCACAGGCCAAAGATTAATGTACTAGTAGTACATTAATTAGTAGGAGTAGTAGTAACAGTTCATTACTGTAACATCTAGAGATGCAATGACTGGGGCCCTACAAAACTAGGCATTTTACAAACACAATGGTGAAAGATAGTCCAGAAGATTTTATAGTCTAAGCCAGTGTGACAACTCACCGCTGCGGCAGCTCCTGCTGGTTGTCCAGGGAATTAGCTTTTCCAGCTCCGGCGTGCCTTCTGCAGGCCAGTGTCTCGCTGCTGCTGGCCCCCGTGTCCTTTCTGGACCCCAGTGCCCCTTTGCCCAGGGTTCTGCCCACTGCACCAACCCCCCAACCTGGGTCTCCCCACTCAGGGGAACCCCCAACCCTCTATCCCCACCTCGTCTCAGTGGCTACTGCCAGTCACCATCTAGCGTCTGTACACTGGAGCAGACTGCAGTGTACACGCCATTCATCACTGGCAAAGGAGGGTTTGGACCTGCTGCCTTTGCCTACCCCAGGCTACCCCTCTGCAACCCCAGTACCTGTCCTGGCCTTTATCAAGGCCTGCAGCCTGGGGGTTCTCCGGGCTGGAGCTCCCCAGCTCCTCTGGCCTTTCCCCAGCCCTGCTCCACTCTAGGTACCTTTCTCAACTCCTAGGCAGCCAGGCCCTTCTCCCTCAAAAGCTAGAAGGAGAGTTCTCTCAGCTCCTGGCTTCCCTGCCCTTTATAAGGCCAGCTACGCTTTGATTGGGGCGTGGCCCCAGCTGTGGCTGTTTCCCCAATCAGCTGAGGCTTGCTGCTCTCCCTAGCAGCAGCAGCCCTCACGCAGCCTCAGCCCTGTCCCAGGGCTGATTTCAAGCCCTTCAGGGCAGGAGCGGGTGACCACCCTGCTACAGCCAGCATTTCTCAAATACAGTCACTATCAGGGCCGGCTCTACTTTTTTTTGCTGCCCCAAGCAAAAAAAAAAAAAGAAAGGAAAAAAAAAAGCCAGCCGATGAACAGCCAAAGCCAAAAAAAACCCAAAACCGAAATGCTAAACTGCCACCCCCTGAATAGCCGGAATGTTCCACCCCAAGCACCTGCTTCCTCGGCTGGTGCCTGGAGCCGGCCCTGGTCACTATGGGGCGTTTCTTGTGACCACAGCCTCCTGGGCAGTGATTGGGGGGTATGGGGGAGCGCTAAAAGCCGTGCCTCTTCCCCAGGGCCACCAGAAGAGATTGGGCCCTCTCTCCCTCAGGAGCCACAAACGCCAGAGGAGCAGGCAGCCAGTGAGTTCCGCGCCTTCCTGGGGACGGTGAGGCTCGGGCTTCAGCCAAGCTCCAGTCATGGAACTTAGGGCTCCGGCCCTGGATCCCAGCCACGCAGCGGCAGGTGCCAGCTCTGGGTTCCCCGTCACTATTGTCCTTGATCTCCTGCAGCCTCCTCTGGCCCCGGGCTCTGATCGTGCGGTGGTAAGCTCCAGCCCTGGACCCTGGGCTCACCCCCCTTGTCTCCCTACCCACCTCCCCATCCAGGGCTTAATTTGTCCCCTAGCTTGCTAGGGCTCAGTAAGTCTGCTGTGAAAATTGATATTTGTACGGTAGTTAATATCACTTTTCACAGCCTCCCAACTAGCTGGTAACTCTGCTATGAAAAGTGATATTAGCAAACATACAAATATTACTTTTCGCAGCAGCAGACTTACTATCTAGCATGCCTTCTTTTTAAAAAGTCAACCAAAAACAACAACAAAAGACCAGAATGTGCAAAGCACCTTATTTGTGTTTCTATTCTGCTTAGGTCAAGTAAAGAGTAGAGAACTGTATATTATTTTTATTATTGAGTCTGCAAAAAAAAAAACCAACCCCACATAAATAAATTATAATGATTTGGACATGTATATGTGCATATTTATCTGTTTTTCCTAAAGTTAATAGAAGTTTAAGAAAAATTGTCATAGAGGCCACCAGCAAGAGTTGGTGGCTGCACTCTGAGGCCACCAAAAAATTTATTGTGAGGATCCCTGGGCTAAACAGACAAGTCAAACTAAAGGTGGGAGAGAAAACAGAGGCAATGGAGAGGAACTGATTTGACCAAGGTCACACAGCAGGTTAGTGAATAGAAACCAGGTCTCCTAACTTCCAGCCCAGTGCCATATTCACTAGCCAATGCTGCCACACACACCTTTGCACTTTCCTCATCCTGGCCATTCCCTCTGTTGCATCATAGGATCCCAAGACTTGCTATAATTTATACCAGTATCAAGCAACCCACAAGAGACCAAAACCAACACAGAGGGTTAAAGAGGATCCCCTTTTCTCTGATTGTATCCCCTTTTCCCAGTTATCCCAGCCTTGCACCACCAAAATGATCCACTTTATGTTGAGGTAGTTCTCCTTGGGAAGTTTAAAATCCCCTTTAGGGTCAGATTCCACCACTGATGCAGTGCAAACAAGCTGTGCCACACTGGAAAATCTGGGCCCTGACGTTTGGCTGCTGGGAAAATGTTCCTGCTCGACACAATTTCACACATCACTGAATAGGTCCTATGACTCTTCTGCTGAATCAGTGCATTTACATTGCAGTATGCTGGCAAAGCAATCTGATTGGATTTACCATGCATTTGTGGATTAGCAAATTGTAGTATCAATCCACATACTAAAAAAACACCAATCTTAAACTAGATATTTTTAGTTTGCCACTGAAAACACAGCATCTCCGAGGACACATGTATTAACGCAAACACAGAAAAAATAGTTCTCAATATTGTAACTAAGAATAAACCCAACCAGCTGTTTGAACATCACATTACTTTGCCATATGAAGGCAATTAACTACAATTGGCAATATAGCCATTTCCTAGAACAGTAGTACTCAACCTTTAAAAATACATGATCAAGTTAAAAATCAACCATTTCTTTCAGAAAATATGTTACCTAACATTGTTATAAGTATAGCTATAATTACTATACATGAAAGAGATTAGAGAAAATTCTTTTTTTTCCCACTCTGTTTACTTTTTGCATTTGACAACAGCTTGTATATAGTCCATTTCACTGTTTCTCTTACAGAATTAGTTTCTTCTGTTACACAGGCCTTAACGGGATTAGTTTCTTCTTCAGCAAGAGCACTGAGAAAAATATTGTGATAAATAAGAAAATTGATTATAAAACCACAAAACCTGGCAAAGGACTCAGAAGGTTTTGTACCTGAAACTACTATTAATTCATTTTTTTTTTGGTGGACCAGATTTCAAACGGACAGTGTCCCTTTAACAGTCAAATAGTGACTTAGTCATTAAACGGAGTCAAAATGAGGCTCAGAAGAACTCATCATATATTAACATTTCAAAAAAGGATATAATAAAATTGAGCAACAACTAATGCACTCATCAAAACAGCAAAGGGACAGATTTTGATGCCCTTACCGCATAAGACCTTATGTTGCAAATTGTCTCACTGAAACCAACGGGACTTCTAAAGGACAACTCAACAAAGTAAGAATATCAAAATCTGGCCCTAAATAAATTTAAAAAAAATGCTGTACTGGAAGGTAAAGTAAATCATCAAAGTACCATTTTCCCCACCTACCTGAACTAACCACTAGCGCAAATAAGGATTAATCTCTCTCTCCCTCCCACCTCTCTATAATATATGTTTGTGAGAGTGCCTCTCTCATTCCATGACCCTCTGTTCTTTGTTTTTAATTCCTTCTTCCCACCCCCACCCCAAAAAAAACAAACAAACCCTCAAACCCAAGAAGAGAGTCACCTGCTGGGCTATAAAAAAGGTTGAGCACCACTGATCTGTAATTTAGTCCTTGGGCTCCATACTAGCCTATTAGGAATACATTATTCCAAAACAAATATGGTTATTCCCCAAAGGTACATCTTATTTAAGATTCCCTAAATCAGACTCATAAGTAACAAGCTGTACTTATCAGTATTCTACAGCAAGAATAGCAGAGATGAAAAAATAAAATAAAGCCATTAACTGGACAATCAGAAAAATATATATATTATACTTAATACCATGAAATTCTAGAGATGACCTGGTTCTCTGATTTCTTTTGTAACATTATTAATATGTTTTTATCAAGTCACAGTACAATACTGTAGCATCCTGACCTGTGTTCAAATCTTTTAGTCATATTTATGTGCCACCAGAATAGCAAGGTAAAACTACAGCCTAAATTAGGCAGTTTGTTGACTTGTTTTTTTTAAGTCTTGAGTATCAAAGCCATTAAACAACCTAAGTATTAAGACATCTAACAATCATTAAAATTTGTAGTCCACAAGTTATATCCATTCCTGACTATGTTTGTTTGGGTTTCTCTCTTTCTTTGTTTTCCTTATGTAATAATACATGTAGGTCCTTTTGGAGATACTTGCTGGTGTTTAATAACTGTTTTTGTTTTTTAAAGACATTTGCAGCCAAAAGCTTTCAGACCTGGCTACCAGAGGTACACTTACAAAATGGAGTAAATACAAGCTGAACAACTTGTTTGCTGCATAAGACAGGTTTGTGACTGATCATTTGACCCTTATAGTTTGTGACAGTCTTCATAAACGATACATTGTAGTACCACATCTACTACAAATGATCATAATACTACATATTGGACCACGACACTTGAAAGCAGAAGCCTGTAAAAATATGCATTTCATATAGCTGTACCATGTACCCATGTGGTATAGAAATGTGATATACAGTTATGCTTAGACCACATGAAGTGTCCATATGTCTGCATGTGAGTAATTATTTATAAAGAGGCATTCATTATACCGTAATAAGGACATATGTTGGGTACGTTGTGAATAACTGCCAGGTTGAATAGAGTGCTTCCAGCACCTGGCAAGTGTCATCACACTATAAATTATGCCATGAAGCATGTTTTTCCTTTTACACATTTTGAAAAACAAATTCTATGAGAAGTGCCATCTTGGATTTCCTCCATCTGAAATGAGGATCCCAACAGCTGCATTTGAGCCTGGAAATTTCTACCTATGTTGTTAATAAACATAGGACCCAACTGGTGCAACCTATTTTACAGAGATACAAATGAAAGTCTATGGTGTGATAATTTGCATAGCTTTTTACATATGTACATTACCAATATATACACACAATAAATGGTGTCACATTCATCAGAAAAAAGAATCAGCAGTCACTACATGAAACTTTGATAAACATCACAGTAAGTATCATTCAGAAGCATCTTTCCTTTTAAAGGCTACCATTAGAGTACTAGGTTATTGTATTTCTACATGTCGAGAAATCACATTAGTATGTTTGCATCATCTGGCCAAGATTTTTCATTTGTATTCATTATTTATATTTTTTAAATAGAAGATAATATACACACACTATAGCATTAGGGCTTGATCCAAAGCCCACTGAAGTCAATGGAAGATATTCTTTTAATGTTTGGCCTAATTTTAAAGATCTAAAAAATTCTAAACGTTCTGCTCTCCTATGCACAGCATAAATAGCTGTCCCAAGGAATGCTAAAGATTTGTTTAGAGAAATGTCATCTTCAAAGGCTATCTTTCAGGTCCATACTGCAACTTTTTATACCATATTTATAACGTCCAAAGCAAGCTGCTTTTCTTCATGTTTCAGTTAACGTCACTGTCTAAATCACTTGCCCTGAGAGAGTTTAACTTCAGAAGTAGAACACAAATGTGGTAGAGTGCCCCAAATTCCTACGTTACCCACCATGTGTGTTCCCTAGTCCCTTGGATGTAAAGCCCCTTGAGCTGAGAACCAGTTGTGTGCATGGGAGAGAAGGGAAGCTCTCAATATTTAAACTGAGACAATCACTGCAAGGTAGCATGCTTCAGAATATAACACTAAGTAATGAAAATGATGGATGCTGAAAATTAAGTACAGTAACAGTTTATACATGTTTTAAAAATGAGTTTAATAAATAAAATGCATTAAAAATGGTTATATAACAGATTTCGCTCTATAAATATACCTCATAGCAGAAAGAACTAGGACCTATAGCTCCCCAGAACTATTATACTTACTCCCTTAAAATGATTTATGGCAGCCCCTTGACTCATATGTTAAGTTTTCTGTTGCAATGTGTCTTTTGCTCAATTACACTCCTCTGATTCAGAAATATATTACAGGCATATCATATAAGATTGGGTTTATGCACATTACAAGAATGAATTGAGATCAGGTGCTTGGGAACAAAATTTAATACAGAAAAGGAGAAACCAACTTTCAATTGATAAAACTATTATTTGAGACAGAAAGAGATGAGGTTTGATTGTAAGGATGAAAATGGTAGATTTTCCTTGCCTATAGTTGAATTTATCCCATCTAAAACCACCTCAGCGAGAGATTTTTTTATCCCTGGGGCTCATAAAATACTTCTTGTCTTTGGAATACACCAGGCTACAACAAATATCATGTACTCTCCAGAAAATTGTCACAGAAAGTTCCTCCCCAGGTCTCTTAGAAGGACTTTATTCCTTCTTTCCTGAAAATGATTCAATACAAGCACTATAAAGAGAATTTTAAAATTATTACTTTTAGTGTATCAGTAAAATCTCATTCTAAATCTTTGCTGTTATAAACATGAGATGATACTCAGTTTTGAGCACCGATCCATTTGATTATCAGTAATATAGGGTTCGCCTGCTTATAGCGTTCCTGACCAGAATGTTGTTCCTAAGGTGAGCGTAAACACAAAACACACATGCTTTCCTTTCCCCTACTACCTGCAACCTCATTCAAGCATTAGGCAGCACATGTCATGCATGTCTATAGCATCGTTCCTGGATATAACGTCATTACTTTCCTTTCCCACACTGCTCTGTGACCCCATTCTACCATAAAGAGACATGTATGTATGATTTCAATGGTTAAAATACATTGAAACAGGAGGGAGAACTCTCACTGCACCCGCCAACAAGAAAGGTGTGTGTGTGTGTGCGTGTGTGTGCGTGTACACGTACAGCTTCACTATCCTCTGCTAAAAGCTTGGGTAACTGTGACCACTCCCGCACCCAAACTTTAACTCCTGCATGACATGACATTTCAGAAGGCCCATACCAACAGCCATGCTGATAAACACTACAGTAACACAAACCAAACTACTGCCTTACTTTCATTGGGATAAAGTATACTATGATTTTCATATTCTGTTCTATATAGGTGTCTATACTGCTTGCATCACTATAGTATGTGACCCGACTGATGCAGATTTTACTGTAATTTAAAGAGAAAGGAATACTGGACACATACCCAGCCTCCGTTGTCCTGGATCCAGTTGTGTAGATGTCTGTTCAGGTACTCGGTCATCCACACAGCAATGCTGTCCACAAGAGGCGACATCTCCCGATTAACGCTCTCCACGCACATCACACCACCAAATTCAAAGAAGGCCACGATCCTTCCCCAGTTAACCCCATCTCGGAACAGCTCCTCCACCACCGCCACAAAGCGCCCCCTGGCCGTGAATGGGGTCAAGTGCAGCTGGCCAGACATCTGGGCAAAATCTCTGTGGTAGCGATGGGAAAATTCATCTCCAGCTTGGCACAGAGTCAAGAGAACAGCCTGCGGTGCTGGGCGCAGCCCATCACCAAGGGGCACGTTACTAGCAGCAGCCGAGCCAGGGGGCTCAGGAGGCAGAGACACCAGCCCAGCATGGTCAGATGAGGTCCCAGTAGCAGTAGGGGGAGAGAGATTTGGAGAAACTGGTCCTCTGTTTTCATTGGCAGCCCAATCATATCCCCTCTGTGACAGTTTGTAATGGATGTACTTCAGCACTATCTCCCGGTTATCATAGCCTCTTCTCCCAGGATGAGCCATAATTTCCAACAGGGAGCAGCAAGGAGGAGGGAGAGAGGAAGAAGAGGAGCAGGATGAACCCAAAAAAGTAAAGCAGCCAATAATAATAATAATACCACCAAAAATTATAATCCAGTTATTGTATTGGATGCGGTTTCATTCATGATGGTATGAGGAGCTCTCAGGTCTCAGAGGTACTTTCGTCTTCTCGGTTTGAGATGCACAGTATAAATAGATTTAAAATGCTGTAAGTATTTTATTTCCAGAAGCACATTATTTATTATATATTTATTTTAGAAACATTTTCTTCTTGATGCTGATTATATATATATATATATATATATTTAAATCTCATACTTATTCAAAACCAAGTGCATATTTCCCTTAGGTGCTGAACTAACACGTGAATGAAGGAGCTGAAGAACATATACTGTAAAAACTGCAATTCAAAATGATTTGCTCAACAGCCTTAGATGAACGTTAATCCAATGCACTTTAAACTAAAATCTCAAAATTCTTTCTTTTTTGTTTTTTAATTTAACAATGTAAATTTCCTGTGTAAAGTACTTACTTGGACTATAAATATGTTCCTCTGTCAAGTTTCCTTATTAAAAAAAATCACAAGTCTTCAGACACCTTAAATTCTGGTTGCTTTGATGTTCAAAAGATCAAATCACCAAGGGGACAGGAAAGGGCCAAAAAAGATAAAAATAAAACCCCACTATGGATTTTAAAATTTATTTCCCCAACTTCTGTTAAACAGACACCTCCAAAGACATGTCAAAGATCAGAATATCCCACCTCAGAGCCCAAGAAGGAAAACAACCCAAAACAAAAGCAAAATTATGAAGAGCAGATGAAACACACCTTTGACTCCAAGCTCTTGCAGAAGTACTGTGCTTTTCCCTCCAGTGCAACGTACAGACACATGCAATTAAATACATGTAGTTTCATTCAGACACTGATCTCTAGGCAGAGCCCAACGCTCCCCCCGCCCCGACACACACCCACACACACGAAAAGGGAGCATCGAAATTTTTGACTTTTGCCTAAACTCCAGGGAACAAATGCATTTCCACAGCAGCTTTGTTTGTATAAAAAGCAAGAACACCCGCCACCCCACCCCCGAGTGCAGAGGAGGGAAGAGGATGGGGGCGTGTGTGGAATATTATTCTTACAAATTAGGACCGCTGCTAGGAAGCTGCTCCCCCACTACCCTCCCGCCCCAGCACCCCCAGCGCAGACAGCCGTGCAAGCCCCCCCCCCCGGCAGAGCAGCCCCCTCGTCTTTCTGCAGTGGTGCTGCTGAAGCGCCAGTCCGTTCCGCGTAGCTGTGGCGGCCGGGGAAGCAGAGTCACAGCGCGGGTGCAAGAGGAGGAGGAGGAGGAGGAGCAGAGCCAGTGGCGGGGAGGAGAGAGGCCGGGAGAGGCCCGCACAAGAGGGGCGGGTTCCCTAGAGCTCCACCTCGCTGTTCATTCAGAAACCGGGGAGAGGAAGGAGAACTCGCCACCGGAGCCATCGCTGTAGCCCTGGCGGGGCGGGCCACATGCCCCGTGCGCGGCCGGGGGCTGCCTGCTGGGCTTGGGCATGCTCAGCTCGCCCTGCTGCCAGGCAGACGCTGGAGAGGACGCGGCTTGGCTAGGAAGGGGCGGGGAGGGAGAAACGCACCGGGTGGCTCCTTGCTGCGGGGCTCCCCTGGCCCAGGGGCAGATTCATGCCTGGGGTAGCTTCGCGGCCGGCCAATGCGGCGCTGGGCTCCGTGGTGCGGCGCCCTGCCAGGGCCTGCTCCCCCCGGCCTCCCCCTCACACCAGTGCCCCTGCAGCCGGGCGGCTCCCCCGCTGTGAGCGCCAAGCCCGGCCCGCTCGCGCCTTCCCAGCTTCTCCTCCCCTGAAGCCGGCCGAGGCGGGGACGGGGGGAGGACGCAGGCCGGCTCCTTGCGCGCCGCCAGCTGCGGCTTTCCCCGCGCCTGCAGGCGGGGGACGGGACGGGATGGGATGGGAGGCAGCGGCCGCTGCAGCAGATGGAGCCAGGCGGGACACGGGGCCCTAGGAGGCTGTGGTAGGGGCTGCTGCCTGCTTAGCCCGGGCCGCCGCGCCGAGCCCCGCAGGTGAAGACAAAGGCGACCGACTTGCTTTGAGATCGGTTTACATAAAATGGGTACAAAAATAATAATAAACCAGTTCCAAAGTTGTGGTGCCGGTGGAGCTGAAAAGAGGCCAGTTTGTTATTGAACCCCCCCACCCCGCTAGCCATGTGATTAGTTCAGGTGTAGACGCTTCTAGTGCTTCATTTGTAATGAAAGAGAGAGGTGCTGGGACTCAAGCAATTTTTTTTAATTTCATAAATGACACTGTGGGCACAGGGCTATGAACTGCCAAGCCTAGAGGTGCCCCGGGCTCAGCCCTGGCACAAATTAAGCACTGGAGATTTCTTTCCTCACTAATTGTTGCGCTTTCCACTTGCACTAGGATTGAAGGGGAAATGCATTTCTGAAACCCTCGCTCAGAGGGAAAAGCCCTGCGGGGTGGTGTAGAAAATCCTGTGATCGTTTTTGCTCATGGTGCCCACTCATTGGGATTAAGGGCAGCAGAGTGGGTGGTAAAGACTCAAGCTGCCACTAACAAACCGGGAGAGATAGCAACATGGGAAACATTTTATTGCAAAACACTCTGTCACATAAAGAAAACCTTTCATATTATTTAAATGTTCATTGTATTGTATAGTACTTATGACCTTTTTGACCTCCCTTTTCACTGGCCTGTATGGTTTTCCTTTATTGCTCCTTTGGAAATATTTTGGGGGCTATCACATCTAATTTTAGGCCCCGATGTGCAAATCCTTAGTCCTGGATGTTGTGCTTACTACTCTAATAATCCTGTTTAGTGCACTTACCATCACAGTTAGCATCATGCCCTATAGTAAAATGTTGTTAGCTAAAGCCCTTAGGCCCTGATCCTGCAGAGATTTACACACATGCTTAATTTTGTGCATATGAATAACTCCACTGAGGTCTGTGGGACTACTCACATATATAAAGTTTAATACATGCATAAAACTTTGCAGGATTGGGGCCTTAGTTTGTACACAACCTAGATTCATAGATTGGGGGGCAAGGGAAATATAAATTTTTGAGAGTAAATTAATCTAGAGGCTGATCCAACACACACTAAAGGCTACAGGAATCCTGCTGGAAAATGGAGCAAGAAGCACCAGTGAAAAATCAACACTACTATTTGTCTTTGTCTACACCAGTGCAACTACACTGATGGTTGATATTGAGGCCTTGGCTACACTGGCGCTTTACAGCGCTGCAACTTTCTTGCTCAGGGGTGTGAAAAAACACCCCCCTGAGCGCAGCAAGTTACAGCGCTGTAAAGCGCCAGTGTAAACACTGCCCCAGCGCTGGGAGCGCGGCTGTAAGCTAATCCCCACGGGGAGGTGGAGTACCTGCAGCGCTGGGAGAGCTCTCTCCCAGCGCTGGCGCGGCGACTACACTCACACTTCAAAGCACTGCCACGGGAGCGCTCCCACGGCAGCGCTGTTCGGCTGCAAGCAAAGCCATACCCTAAGATAAATTCCCAGTGTAGACAAGGCCCAAGTTAAATCAGGGTTGAAGGTACTCAGCATCTCTCAGTATCAGGTCATTAGCATCAAAGGACAGAAACAGATTGCTAGCATTTATAAAATGTCACTTTAAAGGATTTTCATGTATCTGAATGCAAAACCTTTTTAAATCCTGAAGAATTAAATGCAAGGTGTTAACTGGAACATTTCCCACTGTGAATCTAGAGGGGAAAAATATTTGAAACTTAAGATGCGAATTTGAGAGTATTCTTTCCATGCATAGGGAGTAGAAAGTACATTAATGCTTTAGTCACCATGAGGGACTGAAATGCAAGGCTGCTCATAAATGTTTACCTAAATTCCAGGGGGGAAACAAAGCCATAGGACACATAATTATTTTAAAATTAGGGGGAGGATTTTTATCATTTTTTCCCTTCTATCAGATTCTGAAGCAATGCACTATGATTCTTTAAAACTCACCTGTAAATTCCATTGTTTTGCTCTCCATTCAAAGCATGCTTGTCTTACATACTCACAATTCCACTGAGGCTACACACATGAGTAAGAAGAGAAATATTTCACTCCCATAAGTATAGGAACTGCCAGTGTCCTAGTAGAGCATTTCTTTCATTGTGCACACCTGTATATTAGTAATGTGCATTGATTTAGCTTATTTTTGCAATAGATTGTGCATGTATAATGTTATAATGCATGGAGGAGCTTCTGTAGAAAGTTACAAAACAGCATCATGCAGCTGGATTCAGTTCTGTCAGTTGCTATAGTGAAAGAAACTAGATAATCTTTTAGAGAGACAAGGTGGATGAGGTAATATCTTTTACTGGATCAACTTTTGTTAATGAGAGAGACAAGCTTTTGAGCTTGCACAGAGCTCATCTGCAGGACTGGGAAACGTACTCAGAGTGTCACAGCTAAATACAAGATGGAACAGATTGTTTAGCATAGGTAGTTAACACATATTTCAGGGGACCATTCAAGGTGAAATGGCTGGTTAGTACTGTTCCAGCCTTGGGAATTAAAGGGAGGGGGAAGGCAGCTGGAGGGGGAGATTGTTAATGGGTTATAGACTGTTGTAATAATCCATAAATCCAGTGTCTCTGTTCATTTTTAATTATTTTTAATGTCTAGCAAAGTTATGAATTTAAGCTCCCATGCTCATCTTTTGAAAGTGTTGTGCAGTTTTCCTTGGAGGATGAGGACTGATGGGTCAAATATAGAGTGATCGCGTTGAGAAAAATGTTCACTCACATTGTTCTACTAATCCACTTTAAATTTACTTATGAAAAAAAGTTTTCTTACCACTTGTTGCCACCTAGTGGCTGCTGCTCACTTCAGACATTTTGAAGTCACTGTGGCTCTTGGGGTTTATTTTAAAGGGGCGCACTATCAAATTAAAGTCTGGTTTCAGGTACTAGCCATGCCCCTGAACACCTCTGCTAAATTTTGGGCCTCTACAATAACTTTTCCTTTATTCTCTCTGGAACTGACTATATAAGAGGGTCAGTGATGCTGACTATGCACAAAGTGTGGTCAAATATACAAAGTAAACTTACTGGGGGAAAATATAGAAATTTTATTTTCTTTAAACTAATTTTTAGAATATTTATTACATTTAAAATAGTAGGTTAAACAAGTCAGACTGGTGTTTTTTAAGCTGTTGCATCCCTCTAATATTAGTGTTTTTCAGAATAAGTCTAGGAAGAAATAATATTATTTAGGAGAGACAATCAATTGTGTTTTTATAATTCTTACTTAGCAACAAAAATTGAGAGCCCTACATCCTAAAATGGTAGCTAAAGTGTTATAGCAGTCTAGTATAATTAAGCATTCCACCAATATGGATTCAAATCCTGTTCAATAGAGAAGTTGGATGACTTCTAGAAAGTCACAGGATGAGTAAATCTGTTAATTTCTTTTAGGATGATAAGTTTGTTGTGTTTATTATCTGAAGGAATTTTAAAAGGAAGCAGAGCATGTAGTAGGTCAAGTGAACTGAAGCCACATGGACAATGACAATGCAGAAAAGAGTGACTGCTGTTGGATTATAAAATGAAACCGTGCTCCATCATGGTCTTGTGTACACTGTCAAAAAGGGACTCATAATTTGCTAACAGTGCAGCTCCACTTATGGTATGAACAACTCCCAGCAGGGTTAGATGCCAGAGAGGTAAACACATCTGATCCCCATCTAAACGAAAACCACCAACTGTGGAGCTGCATTAGTGATGAATCACAGGTCCCATTTCTGACAGTGTAGTTGCAGTCTAAAGGTCTCAGTTCTGTAAACTCTGACACGTACATAACTTCACTCACATAAGTAGTCTTATTGAAGTCAAGGGAACTAGTCAAGGGAGTAAAGTTATGGACATTACATAGATGTTTTCAGGAATGGGGACTACAAATGTACTACATCCTCTCTAATATCCCAGGATATTTTCCTTTATTACTATAAGACAAGAAAAAAATTTAAATTGATTAAATGATAGGAAAAAAAGTAGAACAACTTGTCCTGACAGAGAGAAAAATAGTGATGATTTGGAAACACCAAATACCCTCACATTTTCTTAGAAACAAACTGATTTTTTTAAGGAACAGGAGATACAGAAAGTGAGAACAGCATTAACCAACGGCATCAGCTACTAAAATCAGTTGCTTCTGCAACAGCAAAATATAGAAGTGGGCCAACTACAAGCAATCACAGAGGTTAAGTGACATAAAACAGATGAAAGAATATTTCAGAGGCTGGAGAAAACATGGGTAAAGAGCATAAAGATATGGCTGAGATTCATTGTATGATGAGATTTATAGTCCAACAGGAGGTAAGTTAGTAGTGAGATGCTGATCCAGAAAATAGAGATTGGAGAAAATGTAAAATTGATGGAATCCTGGGAGGGAAGAAAATCAAAAATGGAAATTTAATGTAATTTGTTCAGAGTATTTCAGTATATTTTGTGTGAGGAGATAAAAAGACCTATCTAAATAAACAGAATATACTGAGGAATATAAACAAATTAACAGAATAAAGTCAGCTATAGAGTTCATAACTAACTTCAAATAGGAACAGATACTACAAAGCTGTATGAGAATTGTTCTCTTCAGAGTGGAATGGGTTAACATGATAATGATATTTTAAGTACAGGATCTAGACTCAGAGTCCCACCACAGAAAAATATAGAACCCACGTGGGGCATTCGTTTAAAAATGTTTTTGAATTTTAAAAGGAAAATGTTGTTTATTTAGAGCTTGAAAAGAAGGTATCTTAATGCTGGAAGCAACTGAGATAGAATTTAAATTGAGAGCAATATAAAAAACAAGATTAATTAAGATCTGGAAAATCCAGATAAATGTTTGTTTAAAGCAATATAAGGAGTAAGTCACAAGTTGTGACTTGAAGAACAACAAATTGGACTCTCTGTTTAAAAACCAAAAAACCCCTGCACACCTAAACTGGATGTGTTTAAGGGTTTTTTTCTCAACTTGACATGGATGTAGGCTACTTTACCGGGTGAGGGAGTGGCATTTTAATACGATTATAAAGTTATGTAAGTGGGCAACAACTGTGAAGTCAGCTGAAGTTTCACAAGTTTGTACTCTATATTGTTTTTGAATCATGTTTCTTGGTTGCTGTTTGGGAGGTAGGGATAGCCATGAGGTTGGATAAAACAGGAGTAAAAAAGTTTCCAGGACAAGAACAGTATGGTTTTGAGGAATGCAGGATAATACAGTGGCAGATAGACATCTAGGAGTGTAGGATTTATCATGGAATGCAGGAGTAATTAATAAACCCTAATAAGAAATGTATCACTGTAGCTCTTCTAGATAGTATTGTGACGTCTGTCTTCTACAAGATACAAAATCTGATCGTGCAACACTTCTACAGATATTTAATTTTATGCATGTGAATTGTCCCATTGAAATTAATTGAGCTAATCATGTGAGCAAAGTTACTGGTAGGTAGGAATGGGACAACAAGAGAAATTGGAACATCCAAGTGGAAGGTTAAAACATTATGTACAGGGCCATTCTAGAAGAGACACTAGTTAGCAAGCAGACAGTTATGGAGCAGAAAATAGTGTGTGTCTGATTTGGCAGCCAGGAAAAGAAACAAGAAGTAACAATACAATCAGTTGACAATTGTACCATCTGCATGTTACTGGGTTTATATTAAATTTCAATATCTTCTAATTTTAGGGTGAGACTTCAAATAGGTATGAAATATTGATTTATATAAAATTATTCCTGAGACCAAGGGAAAAAAGCAGAACTTTAAAGAAAAAAAATGTGCAAGTTGACTTGAAATGTACGTGGGGCATAGACTGAATTGGTGAAAAGGTTTTGGTTTTTTTTTTCAAAATTTTTAAGAATGGCCACTGACTGTAGGTGGCTTTCTTTTGGGTGCCCAGTTTGAGCCTCATTTCCAGAGGTGCTGAACACCATGGTTCTCGTTGACTTCAATGGAAGTTGTGGTACTCAGCACTTCTGAAAGTCACTGGCTACTTTTGAAAATGTGGGTATTAGTAAGCTATTCAGCAGTTCAAAAGGTGTAGTTGTGTATAAAGGTTGAAAAGATTTCTGACAAATTGTTCCCACAATTAATATCTACAAGAGTTCTCCTGCTGTTGTCGGATCACTTTCCTCTGCCAATTAACTAGATGCTGTCATGTTGTCTGGAGTGAATCACAACTGAGAGTGCCTATCTCAGGGCAGACTGTCAGAAAACAGGGCAGGCAGCTCAAACTGGTAGTGTGTTCTATATTGAGATTTTACCAAGCCAGTTACAAATGTGAACTCCTGAATCACTAAATCAGTCTTACCATGGAGTCACAGACAGTCTCCTTAGACTCCCGAGTCTATCTTGCCATCCAGAAAAACTGAATTTAGTGATAATGGTCACATACCTCAAAAATCACACCACATCAGGTTGCTCCCAGTCCCAAAGGGCCAGCCACTTACTCTCCGGTCAATTGGTACTCTGGATCTCACACCAAAGACAACGCTGGCAGCCAATTCTTTAGTAAATTAACTAAAGGTTTATTAGCTAAGAAAAAGAAAAGAGAGTTAACGAGAGGTAAAAGCAGGTAAAATACATTAACGGGTGAGTCAAACTCTCTAAATCCAAAATGGTAGCGGAGATATGGTAATCTGTTTCACAAAAGTTTTTCAGGGCTACCCAGAATAACTCTGGGGATCTCCATCTTCTTGTTTAGTCATTCCACCTTGTTAGAATCAAAACAGTCTAAAGATACAGGATGTCTCTTTGAATCAGTACTTATAGCTGACAGCAAGCTGACATTCTCTCTACGCACATGGGCATTTTCCTTTGATTGGAGTGAGCAATGCATTTTGTGTATCTGAGTCAGGTCCTCACCACAATGGCCACTGGTTATGGAATTAGCATCTTTTCTGATAAAGTCCTTCATTAGCATCTCGCAAGATTGCTTTGATGGGTAATTTAGTTGCAAGGGTATTTACCATGTAAAGGTTGTCAGTTACATTATGACAGGAACAGATAAGCAAAAACTTTATATAGAAGGGAAATTATCAGGTATTGTAAACATGAAATGATCTTATGTTGAAAAATTGGACTCTGGCATTTATAAATTAGGGTAAACAGACACAGAGCACCTAAAAGTATATATAAATTACATCCTTTCAGAGAAGTCTCTTGTTCCTGAGACTTGGGCTTTGACACTAAGTGATCACCAAGGCAACAAAAATGTCAAACACAGCAAGGCATATAGACCAAAAGCCAGGTCTGGTAAATTTATTTTGAGGAGTTTTAATTATGGTTGATGGGCCAGGGTATAAATTTAAGACATGCCAACTTTGACCCTTAGTGGTTCTGCACGAGGACTAAGGGTGAGGGCTTTTATGTAGTAAATTAA
Source organism: Mauremys mutica (assembly GCF_020497125.1). NCBI lineage: Eukaryota > Metazoa > Chordata > Testudines > Geoemydidae > Mauremys > Mauremys mutica. Next base: position 124,202,971 of record NC_059073.1, on the reverse strand, counting down.
CTTTTAATTAACATTTGTTCAGCAGCTTATTGCCCCCCCACCGCAGCATCACCAGGTGTGAACATAGACTCCCCTTTCCAACCACTGATTATACTGTGCTTTTGTATCAGCTTTTTCCATCCTTCTTTCTCTGTTTCTTTCCCCCATCCCTGTCTCTCATCCTTGCAATTTTCAGTTTCCACCCACCATTGTTTTTTTACACCCCCTGTTCCATTTCATAAGCTAAATGATCAGCAGTGAGCCAGTTAATGCTAACACCTAAAGCCTCTGTCTTTATTATGTTTTAGAATTATTACTCTTACCCCAAACACAAAGTATGGGAGTTCATACTTCGTGTAGGCATGTTTCATCTGTAGACTTAGGGAAATGTCTCTGCATTAATTCACATGTCACATTTAGAAGCTTTTCTTTGCAATGATGTGGGCCAAATTTTGTTTCAATCCCACTGTGGGTTTTGGAAAATGTGAATATACCAAGCAGACTACATAAATACATCAGAGTAAATGCAGGTACATGCATGAGTCAGGTGTTTGACACAGCTACCCTAAAGAATGAAAGAGATTCAGTACAATGTACAGTAGAGGTCAATACTCTTGGGGAAAGAGCAGGATTTATGGTAAATGCTGACAAATGAGAGGTAGTGAAAGTATTCAGTGGTAGGCACAGATTGCTTAAGTGGAAAGACTTGGAACTTGATTACTTTGGGGTTATACTTCACCCTTAAATTGAACTAAAACGTAATTTAAATATGGCACTATTAGATTTTTTTTTTAAAGCCAACCTCAATTCTGCTTTATAGGACAGACTTACTGAAAGTTTGTTCTGACAAGAATCCTGTTTAACGTTCCTTCCATGATATCTGTTTAAGTGGTGGAATGTAATAAATGATTCTGTCCATTGGTTAGCAAATTCAGCCAGCCCAAGGTGGTTAGTCAGAGCATATGGGACTTCTAGACTTTTTAATATTCTAGCTTTAGGAGTTCATGAGAATACTGTTTGCTAACTAGAACTGAAGTGTGTTGGAGCCAACAGTAATCAGCATTATCTGTTAAAACACAAACATCACCTAGCTAATATCACTATTTGTGAAAGTCAGCTATGTAAAATGTTAAATTGTATGATAAGAGTTGAAAATATTTGTACTGGACTAAAAGCATTTCTGGCTTTGGCAGATCATGCAACACTGGTCCTTCCTGGGGGGGGGGGGAAATAATTTCCCTAATATTAACACTTGTCTGTCTTCCATGATATATATATCTCTAAACAGTCCTTGGTTTGCAGCTTTGTGGTAGCAGACCCCGTGACATGAGGATAGAAAGATTGTTTTCCCCACCACCACAAACCAAATTCAGATTTGCTACTTGCAGATTTTAGTAAGCTGTTTTTATAACCCATTCTAGGAAGGTCTAAAAACTGTAATTTGGGATATTGCATTTAATAATTAGGCGTATTTCTCTGATTTTGGACCAGGAGATACCGCTAGAAGGGCACATCCACCATTTGTGGATCAGAGTTCCAGTTTCTCCAAATTCTCTCCAGCAGCAATTTTTTCTTGCTTTGAAAATGTTCTTTAATTTAACTAGTGTGGGATATAGGCTTTCTAAGCAGCTTCACCTACTGGTATTGCAAATTGCAGGACTTGTCTCTGTTCCATATCTGCAGGCACTTTTTGTGGCATTTCCCCCCCTTAGTATCTTTATTCCATCTACTGATGAAATGTGGGTATTCCTTCATGTAAATTTCAAGTACTATTCCCTATGGTTAAACATTAATCCTTATTTCACTGTCTATTAATCTTAGTGATTCAATCACAGAGCATTGTAATTGCAGATATAGATGAAATGTAAGGGAAGGGAAATAATATTTAGTTTTGACCTCATCATGAGACATAATGGTTTAACCTCCAAGCAGTTGGTTCAGTGGCCTGATTCTGGCCACATCTCAGTCTTTCAAGTCCCACAGAATTCTGGATTACCCACAATTGAGGACAATGGGGATAGACGTGAAGAAGGTCTGCTTGAAACCTTATGTGGGATCTCTAGAGTCACTCTTTCAAATGAATTAACTGTAGATATTAGAGGGTCTCTACTACTTTGGTATCCATTTGGCTACATTCAGTCCCACATCAGTGCATTCTGGTTGCCGTCTTTGGGCCAATACTCATCTTAACTTCAGTGCATCCAATTTACTAGTCATCTCAGATGACATGCCTGAAAGTATAATAAAGGTGGGAGAGAGGGTTGTCTCTTCTTTTCTTGCATAGACTGAGATAGCCGTTGCCAACCTTGCAATTGTTTCTCTGAAACCATAATTGGTATTGAATTACTCTTACACCTTACTGGATTCTAAATTAACTATCAGCCAGGAAAGAGATCTGGGCCTTGTTGTGCACACTGAAGACTTCTGCTCAGTGTGCTGCAATGTCAAGAAAGCAAATGAATTTTAGGGGACATATATAGCAGGGGTAGTCAACCTATGGCACGCATGCCGAAGGTGGCACACAAGCTGATTTTCAGTGGCACTCTCACTGCCCGGGTCCTGGCCACCGGTCGGGGGGGAGGGTCTGCATTTTAATTTAAAATGAAGCTTCTTAAAAATTTTAAAAGCCTTATTTACTTTACATACAACAATAGTTTAGTTATATATTATAGACTTACAGAAAGACACCTTCTAAAAACGTTAAAATGTATTACCGGCACACGAAACCTTAAATCAGAGTGAATAAATGAAGACTCAGCACACCACTTCTGAAAGGTTGCTGACCCCTGATATATAGGAATGGGGATGGAGAATAATACAGAACATATACTATTATATAAATCAGCAATCTCATCTAGAATATCATATTCAGTTCTGGTGATTCTTTCTTATATAGATTCACCAGAACTGAATATGATATGAATAGTGGGGGTTCAGTGACAGGCAAGGCGAATGACAAATTCTTACGTGATGAGTGAAAAAATTAAGAAAGTTGTACCAGCAGTTTTATCAGCATAATGCCAACAACAAAACTATTTTGGGAGAGCGTATTCACACTTGACTGCTTGTGCTGATACATTGTGTCCACATGCCATTGAAATGCATTAGTGAAAAGCATTTTCCACTGTGGGTAGGCATTAGTGTCCTCCACATCACCTTCAGATGCACTGCCTTGTTAGAAATTGTCATTGTGTATTGTGGGCCTCTCAGGAAATTGTGGGCACATGGGGTGAAAAGCCCACATTTCCTTGTTCTCTCAGCTGCTGTTTCATGCCATTTATGAACTGTCTGCTGCAACCATAGATATGGCACAGATGAACATAGCTCTGTTCTCTATTGTAATAGAGGCAATAGCAAGCCTCATAGCACAAAAACAAGATGAAAGTTTTCCTTGCAGTGTAGAAGCATGGCAATTGCATATGGAAGCATGAAACTCAGACCATTATTGAATGGTAGGAAATCAATTTAATGTTGGAAAAATAAAGTTGGGTCAGTCATCAGCAAGGTATGCAAAGCAGTAGTGTGTCCTGCTGCTCAGATTAATCAGGCTAGGCAATGTGCAGGAAATAATTGTAATGGAACGTTAATCTGTATTACACTGTTCAGCCAGGATGTGGCACTGTGTGCAAAATACCTTATTTAAATGAACCTCAGCCATAGCTGGCAGAGCATCAGACGATCTTATGAACAACACACCTCGTGTGTATAAGCAAGTGCTGTGACTGGTTCATATATAGTACAGAAGAACATGACAATAATCAACGGATTCAGTAAGCTGGACTTCCCAAACTGTGCTGGGGCAATAGCACAATGGGATCCCGATCTATTGGGTTTCTATGCACTATGGTAATAAAGAATGTCCCCATTCTGTGTACTCCTCCATCCCCAGGCTCGGGAGTACTTCCTGATGGTTATGTTGGCCTTTTTGTATATCACTGTGATTGCATACCTGACAAATACTGTGTGCTCTGGAAAAGTCCACACTACATGCATTTTTAGAAATGCTGCATTTCTTCCCAAGCTGAAAGCACTCTCCCCCTCCTTTTAGTTGACATGCTTAGAAACCCCATCCTGGTTCTTGGTGACACCGCCTAGCCTTTATTTCCCTGGCTCACACACACTGGTACATGTTTCCATGCTTCTGGGCTGCTTAAGTAAAGTACAGCCTGGAGCAATTGCAGAATGACCATGGAGTGTTCCTTTGGGAGACTAGAGGGCAGGTGGAATGTTCTGTGAGATCACAACCTCAGCGAGGAAAACCTTCCTAGCTATATAGTATCTGTGAGACCAAGAGCGAGCCCCTAGTTTTAGGATGGATGTGTGAGGTGAACAGGCTCTCTGCTCGATTCAAACAGCCTGAAAGTGATGGCCCCAGAGGTACCATCAGATGGTCATGGGAACATCTTATCATGGTGGGCTGGCCTAAGCATCTTTGACTGTATCAAAGCTTAAATATTACTTGCTGACATATTTGTGAAAGGGTGCCCATGCACTGGAAAATTGTGCTTAAAAATTAACAGGCTATTCTGCCAGTAGCCCATGGCACCATAAATGCATTTTGGTGATTGTGCCTAGTGGTGTTTGTTTGGCTCTGTGTTGTCCCCAGCCATGCTGCACCATGACTTTTAACATTCAAGTGTCTCCCTTCTGTGCCAGCTGTAATCCATGCACATGCTGTGTACATGCACAGTACATGCTGCCTTTTCAAAGTGAATACAATGCCTCCAGCTCAGTGATTCCAATGCTACAGCAACTGTAGAAGGAAATGTATATTGTGTGATCCTGAATTTGTAAACTGAAGTGTAGCATGTTTCTATTCATGATTTATGGTGTCTTGCCAAGCTGCCTGTAATGCCTTAAAAGCACTGCTATTAAACAACCATGTAAGCACGTACGTGTGTTCCCCTATGATGTCAACTACATTAAACCATTTATTAGTATTGCCTCAGTTGAGTTGCTATGCACTTGCTTAGTGCTAATATTGATGCAGTTAGGGCCTTTGTAATAAAAAAAAAAGCTATTTACAATTTTTTTTCTGCACAGACAACAGGATGGGGGAAAGGAGGATTTTAGTATAAGGTAGGTATGAGATCTGGGTTCATGCTTGCCTCCTAATGTCAACAGAGGAAAGGGACAGGTTGGTGTGGGTGTGTGATGTGAGAACACGCACCACAAAGTATTTTCAGACCTATTGAGGAGAAAGAGGATAGCAGTAGATGCCACCTCTCCCACAACAAAGCCAACATACAAAAATATATTTGTCAAGACTTTGGGCAGATCAGCGTAAGCAGGCTTTATTTAAGGAGCATTAATGATCACTTCTACCTACCAAAGTCTCTCTGCTCCAGGGATAACATGTGCGAACATGAGACATTCACAATGAGAGGCAGGGGTCCAGCTTCATGCCATGCCAAACACTTCCTCCTCATGCACCTCTCTGGGGAGAAGAGTGCCTTCCTCCCCTTCAGATGTGAAGTGTACACAATAATTACAGAGATGGTGGTAGGGTCCCTGCTGCATTTAACATTGAACTTGGTATAAAAGATGCAGGAAACCCTTGAACTCATCATTCTTCACCTTTTGGTGCCCTAGCATCAGTTCCGTTCATGCCATCTTGGGCCTCCTCGCTAGAGTATCAGGGTTCTGCCATCTCCTTCAAGTTGCTATATTCTTCTCTCTCTTGGAGTATCCTAGTTGGGCCTGGACACACTTCTCTTCCCCACTGTACAAGGAAAACAAGCACTGCTCCAAACTAGGCAGCAGTGTAAGAGTAAGGAGCCATGTTTGGAACAAAAAGGTAGCAGGTAACAGGAACTGATGTGGTTGTGAAGACCAGGCTGGGCATGAAAAGAGGTGGACTACCGGTCCCTGTGAAACCTGTGCAACAACCAGTCACTCCTAAAGGGAATGTTGCACCATGAAGGATTGCTTATACCAGTACACATATGCCCAGAGTGGCACTGTGCCAACAATAATGGGAAATAACTATGGTGGAAGTGGAAAATTTTCTTGATATCAGACAAAATTAAGTGGCAATTTTATTTATGTTTTAAAATATATTTTTATACCTACCAAGTTATTTTGGTAATTGCTATAACTTATGGTTTTTTTGGGGTTTTTTGGGGTTTTTTTTGCAATCTAGAAGCCAAACTTATTAATACTCCCTTTACTGCTGCTATCCTGAAATACTTTAAATATTGATCTATTTCTTTTTCAATATTCACCACCACTTAGGGTTCTTGCATCAAGAAATTAATGCTCCAGTTCATTTAATGGGCCCAAACAAACTAACAATTTCAAACCTGGCTGCCTAAAGTTAGGCTCTTAAATATTTTCAAATGTGATGAGTAGCAGCATTGCCTATGACTACAGAGGAATTCATGGATGTGCAGGGCTTCAAGTCAGGCCATAGATTAAAAATCCCTAGATATGGAGTTAAGAATGTAACTTCAAACAAGCAAGGTTGAAAGTTTTGGCTGCAGTCTTGCATGGGGGCAGAGTGAGTGTAATACTGCCTACATATGAATACTATATTGCTGATAACTGAACACAATTTAATCTATTCCAATATATAATTGATGTAATTGTAGTCTCCCTATATTGAGCCAATTGTAAATTAAATGGCTTTTACTAGCACCATTATCTTAACTTCCCCATCAGATAATGTAGTGTAGGGTTCAACAAATCTCAGAAAGTTGCATAAAAATATATATTTTGCCCTAGATTTTGGCATACAATGAGCTCAGTATAATCTCACTTCTACTCTTACCCATGTTCTTTTAAGTAAAAAAAGTATTTTATTTTTCAGTTCTCTCTAAAACAAAGGGGATGGGTAGCTATTAGACACTCCCTTTCGTTTAGAGGACCATGAAGAACAATATGCCTCGTTTAACCAGTTCTCCCAGATTTCTTGTAACATCAGGATACATCTCTGTTTCGGACAAGTTATCAAGAGCAGATCTCTTAAATTCATTCAGGTCTTACTCTCACTTATGCTATTAAGTCTTTTCCATTTGATATAATCCTGATTTATTTTGGGAATTAGCATATTTCAATATTAACCTTAACACCAGTATTATAAGCCCATATTATCATCACCTCTACACCTTTGTTTTTATTTACATAGAAATTCCAGAATTATATATTAACTTTGTTTTAATCAGTACCCATTATGATTTTTACATCACAACACAGATGAAGCTTCACAATTAGAACTTTAAAGGTTTAAAAACAAGTGAATTTCCCTACCAACAAAATACGAAGATGTGGTCTCCATTCATTCTACCCAATTCTTCAGTATTTTGGCATCGTGGAGCTTTTTATCCTTATTTGTTAGGATTACAAGAAGCAACAACGAAGCACTGGCAGCTGGTGAAACCTATGTCCAGAAACTTCTAGAATGTTTCTTTGTTGCTAGAGCTTGATATCTATTTCAGGATTTTTATCCCTAAATATAAGATAGTATCTGAAAGGCTAGAATGAAATTCCCAGCAGTAAAGGATCATGGATCCTTTCAAGACCCTTTTTATTTAAACTACCTCAAAGTACCTAGAGTGTAGGCAGACAGATCTTTATAAGTTTATATTGTTTCCTAGAAATAAAGCCTTTAGGTCAGTTCTCCAGCTTTTCTCATGATGGCCTCTTTCTGATGATAGCAGTACAGCCTCACTATGAAGTCTCTTGCCATTGCTAACTTTGGGAGAGGATAGAACAATGTCACTTACAATCTCATCTGCTCTCTGCCAGTCAAACTCAATGGAATTACCAAAGAACCACCTTTAATTCCCATTGCTCTTTTTTTAAATCCAATTTTGCTTTAGCCTGCTACTTTGATGGTCAGTTCCAACTGCAGTGTTTTCCTGCTCCTGTCTCCATGATGGAAACTCTACCTTCCAAGTCTAACTTATTAATTCCCAAATATTTGCTATAAAAAAAAATCAGTCCTCATGGCTTTAAAACTCTGCCAAGCAATTTATCTTTTGTTAGGATGTTCTTTTCCCAATCCAGGCTTGCTTTGGGAGCCACGTTGTCTTCTCCACTTGCAGGTGAGAAGCTCTGCGTTCACAAGAGTCAGTTTTTTTGGAAAGCAACTTCTCAAATTTTGAATTTATTTCAGGAGTAGGTAAGAGAAGTCTTACTTTTTGTAGAGAAAGAAGGCGATTTTTCTCTTAGAGATCAGCTGAGGCAATCCTAGCCCATGGATATCACATTCTACAATTTGCTTTGATATATATTAAGAAAAAAAACAACAAACAAACCTCAATTCTGAAGCTTTCTAATCAGGAAGAAAGCAAACCTTCCCTATCAGGATTCACCAGTATTAGAAAATTGCATAAAATATTCAGCAAACCACAATGCTGATCCCACACAGTCTCTGCTAGCGTTATCCTCTGCATCTGTGCCAAGTTTCAATTAAGTGAATGGGCACTCACATGCCCCTGCTAACTGATCTCCCTGTCAGATCAGGGCTACTGAATGCTTTACAACTTTGGTGAATGAGGAAGTATTAGTTTATAATAAGGCTGATAACATGGAAGGCTTTCTTGCACTTAGAATGTTCACTGCTACAATGCAAATTTTACTTTTAAAAGTTTTCCTTCAAAATTTGCTCCTAGAACAGGGGTAGGCAACCTATGGCACGCGTGCCGAAGGCGGCACACAAGCTGATTTTCAGTGGCACTCACACTGCCCAGGTCCTGGCCACCAGTCCAGGGGTGTCTGCATTTTAATTTAATTTTAAATGAAGCTTCTTAAACATTTTAAAAGCCTTATTTACTTTACATACAATAGTTTAGTTATATATTATAGACTTATAGAAAGAGACCTTCTAAAAACGTTAAGATGTATTACCGGCATGTGAAACCTTAAATCAGAGTGAATAAATGAAGACTCGGCACACCACTTCTGAAAGGTTGCGGACCCCTGTCCTAGAATAACACCTCTTGTGTTACTATAAGTTTAGTTACAATACAAGTTTTACAAACCCACTGAAAAGATGACAATTGATTTTCAATGTTTGAGTGCAACACTAACAACTTAAACAACAAAAACTTGTAAACCATAGGCTCAGGTCTTTTAATATGAAGAGACTTAAATTTAGAACTTCAGAATAAGCATTTTTGTTCCTCCATTTATTTTGAGAAATACAAAACATGAAAATTAGTTTACAGTTCTGGCACAAAAGCTTTTAAAGCAATAAACTGGAGATGGGATAGATTTTAAAAACAGCCATATACATTTTTACCATTTAAAAGTGCCTAGAGTGTTTCACAGCAAACTAACATGTAATTTACTATTTCCTTCTTAGTAAATATTAAACCTACTTAAATTGCACATAAACCAGAATTTTAGTTAGAAAGTATACTGTATAATAAGTCTAACATTAAAGCAGTAACTAGAAACTAAATGAAATGTAAGAGAAACATTTTGGCTCAACTATCAAAACTTAAATTGAATGTTTAGAAGAATTCAAAAAAAGGCATAACATTTGAGTCTGGTTATAGCATCGATTACATATTGTTAATTTGACAAAAAGGTGGTAAAGAGTGTTTTGTTTTAAATACTTCAGAGATCTGTGGCTCTACTGAAAAAAATTAGATGCGAGTATCTTGATTAAGTTTAGCTGACGACAATCTGTAGGCTGTCAGTCATCTTTTCCACAAGATTACAAAGTATTCTTGTTTTTAGCTCTCTCCTGATGTTTACAGCTTTATGCTAAAAACTTATTAGAATCCCTTAGCTCTGATTATTTCCAGATTAGGCTCTTTTGACAAAAGTAATGAACAACCGCAGAATCCTAATATATATGAAAGTGTCAATTAGTTAACTAAATACACTAGCTTGCACTAACAAAACTATGACATTTAAAGATCAAATTCTTTACTTACCTGGTTCACACTACTAAAATAGATATAGGGTTTAATCTGCAAAGCCTTACTTAGCTATGGTTGTAACCCTGTAATGTAGATGCAGTCTATGGTGACAGAAGGGTTTCTTTCAGTACTGTAGGAACTCCACCTCCCCAAGCAATGACAGCTAGATAGACGGAAGCATTCTTAGATTTATCTACATTTAGGGGTTAGGTTGGCATAACTACAAACACTCAGGGATGTGGATTTTTCACACACCTGTTTGTCGACCTAAATTTTAAGTGTAGACTAGGCCATAGTCAATGGGACTACTTACAATGTGCAAAGTTAAGCAAATGCACATCTCTCTGCAGGATTTGGGCCATGGGATGTTAGATAAGACTACTGAATTAATTTAAGTATAAACTTTAAGAGCAAGCACCAGACTTAATTTGGAGTCTTCAACCAGCATTTTCAAAACTGGTTAGTGACTGGCTACCCAACTTATGATACTTTAAACAGGGCCCAATTTTCAGTTTGGGTACTCAGCACTTTCTGAAAAAACAGTCCTTAAGACTTAAAAGTTCACCCAGAAATTGAGGCACCCAGAATCCCTAGTTGCTTTTGAAATCTTGGCCTTCAGGCTTTTGATACAAGTCAGAAACTTGATGTTATTTTTAGCATTTTGTCAGAAATACTAACTCATTGACTTGGTATCTGGTTTGAACACTTTTATTTAATCTTATTCTTGATTTATATTAAGGCTTGGTATAATAGACACACTAGTAAGATACATCAGGTCCTGAGAGAATGGGCTGTGATGACTTTCAATAAACAAAGCAAACAATGACTCTGGATGTTATTGTAAATGCTCCATAATACACAATCCATAACAAACAGCACAGAGCAACTAATGTATATGCAAAATAGCTTCTTCTGCTGTGAAACTCAGCTGTTTAGAATTGTAAGGATGCCTACTATGCTCAAATCTATGCATTCGTCTGATAATTAGAGGCATGCAAATTTTACATATTTAAAGAGGCACTCTGGTAGGTTGGCCCCCAAACTTAATGAGAAACTGTTTAGACTGTCAGTTTGAATACTCCCCTATAGGGTTTACAGAGCAAACATTGCAGCACCGTGCTAATGCAAGAAACCCAATAAGTTAAATTGACTAATTGCACTCAGGGGGGTGGGGGGGACAATAGTATCAATGAGGAGTTATGTTTTTGAAGTTATTCCAGTTAAAAATGCAAGATAAGAAAAAATATTTTAGCATATAGTGTCTCATTAAACCATTCCTTAGATGAGGGACATAGAAGACTAAGAAACAGTATCAATTTCACCCAATATTTGATTAAACTTTATTCCTGTGGAGGAAGTGAGCATGACAAATTTTACCAGTTAAGGTTTAAACTTTAAAATATGGATTGAGACTAAAAAAAACCCTGACATCTAACAATGTAGGAGTGCTAACAAATATGAAAGATGCAGCTTTTGCAAAAGAAGACTCAGAGGCACTTACTGTAGTAGTCCAACTGAACAATATATCACAATCTCTTTATGTGCTATCATTGTTACGAACTAAGCATTTTCAGTGTTAGAAAATAATTGGGTTCAGTGTAGTCTGGCACAGATGTGAAGCAGTCTTGATTCATATGTGCATCTAATAAAAACCAAGAGTGGAGTGTATTTTTAAACCAGACCTTGTCATCCTAACAAGTATACTCACATCCAGGGATAAATTAATCTGGAATGCCATTTTGACCCCCACGTCCCCTCCAAAAGCTACATTCCTGCTACTGGAAGAGCCTAGCATTTTAAATTAACATTTTAATTACAACCGATTCTATCAACTACTTGTTTGGCTCATCATTTGCAGTTTTTAAAAATGTGCATAATGGCAACATTAAGCTACCTTTCTCTCCTCAGCTCAACTGACAGATAAAAGGGAATACATTAGAAGATTATACATCAATTTAAAATTAGATTGTGGCTTTCAGCAATTTTAACTACTTGTTGTTCTAATGGTTTGATTTGTTTAGAAGGTATTTCAGAAGGCTAAAAAAATATTTCCCAGTATTTCTCAGTGGAGAATGGGTTCTTCATCTCCCTTTAGAAGAGTATGTAGCTACTAAAGCATACCTCAACTACTCCCACACTGAGACGCTTTGGATCATATAGGTATGGCTCCCCCACCTAAAGATCCCACAGCCGTAGTAGTGCAAGATGAAAGCCATGGATAAGTCTGTTTACTGATTTACTGACAATGGGGAAAGTAATCCGACCATTCAAAGTTAAAATATGGTTGTGGAAATCTATTAGGAGCCTAAACTCTCTTCAAGGAGAGTTCAAACTTCTTAGGTTCAATGTGTGATGGTACTTACCCTTATCTCTGAACACACCATCAAAGAAAGAAAACCTAAGTATTTGTCCAGAATTACCAGCAAATAACCCACTTTGAAATTTTACTCTTCACACTTAGAGTCTCTAGATTCACAAATGTTTCTTCAACTCAAACCATTGAAAAAACTAGTCTTCATTCATACTTTTGCATAGTTTTGGTATTTCCTGGGGTTGTACTTTTGTTCTCTTTAACTTCCATTTCAAAGCATTTAAATGAAAGTCTTTATGTGAGAAACTAAGTCCCATTTAGCAGCAAGCTGTCCAAAAGTAACATTCTTCTGATTCAGTGAGTAAAGATTATTTAGTTTTATCTGTACTTTCAGATTTTTCTCTTTGTATCATGCAGCGACGAACTATGCTGTCAAAGCTTCCTAGGTAAAACAAACCAATGATGCGAAAAAGGCCCATGCAAACAACCTGCAAGCAGAGAGAAAGAACTTCAGCTATTTCAACATGTTTTTTTTATTATAGTCTATATCACATGACTATTTTTACTTAATAAGCAAACAATTTATATTGCTTACCTGCGTGAGGCTGTGAATGAATAAAAGTTTATTAGAGACTTGCCTTGGACAAATTAGTTAACTTATCTGTGCCAAATATTCCAAATCTGTACAATATTCTCTCCCCTCACGGAGGTGAAGTATCAAGGTTTGTAAAGTACTTGAAAATGTAAAGTATGACTAAATCTTTGTGAATAAATATGGTTAAAAATTATAGCCTCTCCAGATCTTACCTGCTGAAGACCTTCAGTAATAGCAGTGACAGGTGACATTCCACTGGTCAGTACTGATAACATGTAACCATCTGAGCCCATAAAACTGTTAAAGTTTCCTTGCTGGGAAAGAGAAAATTTAAAAACAAACAAGAAGGTTAACAAATTTCAAAATTCTCTTTTAATTGTTTGAAAGTAATATTACAAAACAGATTGGTTAGTTTAAGGCTCTTGCTGTCCTTCCATTCCCTTAATTCAATGGGGACAAGTACTGTGAAGTAAGTGATACCAAAAGAAATGTAAGAATTAAAATTTAAAAAAAAAAAGTGTTAGAAATATTGCTCAATTACCAACAGAATGCAGGTTTCTGCCCACAGAGCACAGAAAGATGATAAAGGAACACTGATTATTTAAGATGTTTTCCCCACTTATAAACAGGCTTCAAGGACAGTACTAGGGTACGTCTACACTACGGGATTATTCCGAATTTACATAAACCGGTTTAGCAAAACAGATTGTATAAAATCGAGTGTGCGCGGCCACACTAAACACATTAAATTGGTGGTGTGCGTCCACAGTCCGAGGCTAGCGTCGATTTCTGGAGCATTGCACTGTGGGTAGCTATTCCGTAGCTATCCCATAGTTCCTGCAGCCTCCCCCGCCCCTTGGAATTTCCGGGTTGAGATCCCAGTGCCTGATGGGGCAAAAATCATTGTCGCGGGTGGTTCTGGGTAAATGTTGTCAGTCACTCCTTCCGCTGGGAAAGCAACGGCAGACAAGGATTTCGTGCCTTTTTCCCCTGGATTGCCCTGGCAGATGCCATGGCATGGCAATCATGGAGCCTGTTTAGCCTTTTGTGACTGTCACCGTATGTGTACTAGATGCCGCTCACAGAGGCGATTCAGCAGCGCTACACAGCAGCATGCTTTTGCTTTTGCATGATAGCGGAGATGGTTACCAGCCATATTGCACCATCTACCATACCATAAATTGGTAATAAGATGATCGTGGCTACCAGTCCTTTTGCACTGCACCATTTGCTGCTGTCATAAGTGCCCCTGGCTGAGATCAGCCAGGGGCGCAAAAGCCAAAATTGGGAATGACTCCCTGAGTCAATCCCTCCTTTTTGGTATCTAAAAATAGAATCAGTCCTGCCTAGAATATGGGCAAGTGTACTAGAGAACCACTGTATCATAGAACCAGAGAGCACAGCTGCTCTGTGTCAGATCCTGCAGAAATTATGAGCTGTATGCTATTCACAGGGGGTGCTCCTGCAACAACCCCACCTGTTGATTCCGTTCTTCCCCCAGCCTTCCTGGGCTACCGTAGCATTGTCCCCCCACTTGTGTGATGAAGTAATAAAGAATGCAGGAATAAGACACAGTGACTTGTTAGTGAGAAATGAGTGGAAGGCAGTCTCCAGCTGCTATGATAGTCCAGACAGGACAGTAAGGAGTGTGGAGGAGAGGAGCCCAGCATCCCTCTGCTAGTCCAGGGGCAATTGAATCTTTTCTTTACACATGAAGGGTGGGGGCTGATGGAGCTCAGCCCCCTGTTGCTATGATGACGATGGTTATCAGCCATACTGTACCATCTACCACGAAAAATTAGGACCAGGCGCCCTTGATTGACCTTACCGATGCTAGTCGGCATGGTTACCAGTCCTTTTGCACTGCCCCATGTGCCAATAGGTTGATGATGAGGACGGATACCAGTCATATTGTACCATCAGCCATCCATGGCGTGGGGGGAGCAAGGATGTTGGTGTTGAGTGCTGCAGCATCGCGTCTATCTGCAGCATTCAGTAAAGATAGGGTGACATGTAAAAGAGTCAAGAGAGGATTGTTTTCCCTTTCACTTCTACGGGTGGGTGGGGGGGTGCGTAAATTGCCTAGCTATGCCCTGACCCACCGCGGACACTGTTTTTGACCCTAGAAGCATTTGGAGCTCAGCCAAGAATGCAAATACTTTTCAGAGACTGCAGGAACTGTGCGATAGCTTGAGTCCTCCAGTCCATGAGCGTCCATTTGATTCTTTGGCTTTCCGTTACGCTTGTCACGCAGCAGTGCGCTGAGTCCCTGCTATGGCATCTGTCTGGAGATTTTTTAAAAATGATTTTGAATTTCGTCTTCTGTAACGGAGCGCTGATAGAACAGATTTGCCTGCCCTTACAGCGATCACATCCGCATGGTCCATGCGGGAGCTCTTTATTTTGATTTTTAACTGCATCACCACACGTGCTGATCGGAGCTCCACGCTGGGCAAACAGGAAATATTCAAAAGTTCGCGGGGCTTTTCCTGTCTACCTGGCCACTGCATCTGAGTTCAGATTGCTGTCCAGAGCGGTCAGTGGTGCACTGTGGGATACCGCCCGGAGGCCAATACCGTCGATCTGCGGCCACACTAACCCTAATCCGATATGGTAATACCGATATTAGCGCTACTCTTCTCGTTAGGGAGGAGTACAGAAACCAGTTTAAAGTGCCCTTTATACCGATATAAAGGGCCTCTCAGTGTGGACGGGTGTGGCGTTAAATCGGTTTTACGCTCCTTGCTGGGAAAGAGAGAAAATTTAAAAACAAACAAGAAGGTTAACAAATTTCAAAATTCTCCCCTCCCTTTTATTTTAAATTTTTTTTTGGACATTCTGAAACAGTGTTCTGTACTGCATTCTCTTGGCCACAGGGTTTACTTTTTTATGTTATCTGGAAATAGCTAAGAACAACTATACAGCATGTGGATGAAGACTCAAAAAAACCCACACACACACTTGGTGAAAGTTTAGATCAAGTTTTTAAAGTAAGAAAGGGATAGCCTCTCCCTGTCTAGGGCTATAAATTATACTATTGGGTTGCAGTTATATGAATAAATTAAGAACTGAAACAAAATTTGACAGTATGTGGCTGCAAGCAAACATGATGACACTGTTTTCATTACATGCTTTAAGGCACTCCCCTTAATGTCATTTCTCTTTGTGCTTTAAGAATGAAGATTCTATAGGACAAGATCTCTGAGAATAAAGAGGTGCTGGAAAGGCTGTTGTCTCCATTGCTACAACCAGTGGGATTTTCTGCACTATGATTATTCACAAATCATATACTCACACATACTAGAATACTATGAATTTTTGTATAGTTAATTCAGTGTCAACTGATCTCGACCAGAGAAATGAAGGCTTTCTTGGATCTTTCATAGGCACTAGGCAGGTAACCTTTTACTAACCATTTGATGCATGGAAAACATCTTTAATGTTTTAAAACATTTTGAGTCTATTCTGACATGACATTGCTGCATTTTGTTTTGTTCTTAAAAGTAGAAGCTCCAAAGACATGTTTGTTCCAAGAGATTAAATTAAAGATGTTTGGAGGCAGGGTGACGAAAGGGAAATAAAGAAATGCTAAAGAATAATATTCCTCTACAACAAATATAAGTAACATTCCATGTAGAAGAAATGTTTTTATATTTAACAATTCTTATTTACATCTTTAAACAAGTACTTCATGCAACCATTTCCCATCCCATGCCTCCCCTCAAAGACCTTATTTTAAAAATTACTTACTATGGCATCTTTAACAATAACTCTGGCAACCTGTTCTGCTTGGCAAACAGATGAGGCTTCTGAAATTAGTTTAGTCTCTAAAGGCTTTAAAAGAAGATACAGAAGTATTATTATAAATTTGATTATATTGACAGAGAAGACAAAAAACTCAGTTACCATTATTTCTTGTGTCATGTAATTTACCTGTCTTAGGCTTTAAGTCAGTAGTCTCCAACCTTTTTATACACAAGATCACTTTTTGAATTTAAGTGCAACTCAGGATCTACCCTGCCCTTTCCCCGAGGCCCCACCCACTTCCTTCCTCCTCCCTCCATCACTCGCTCTCCCCCCACCCTCACTCACTTTCACTGGTCTGAGGCAGGGGGTTGGAGTGCAAGAGGAGGTGTGGCTCTGGGCTGGGGCCCAGGGGTTCGCAGTGTGGGAGGAGACTCTGGGCTGAGCCTGGGGCAGGGGGTTGGAGTGCAGGAGGCGGTGAGGGGTGCAGGCTCTAGGAGCGAGTTTGGGTGCAGGAGGGGGCTCCAGGCTGGGGCAGAATGTTGGGGTGCAGGAGAGGGTACAAGGTGCTGACTCTGTGAGGGGGCTCAGGGCTGGGGCATGGCCTCCCGCCTGGAGGTGCTTACCTCGGGCAGCTCCTGGTCAATGGCAGAGTGGGGCGAAGGCAGGCTCCCTGCCTGCCCCAGTCCTGCGCCGCTCCTGTAAGTGTCCAGCACATCCCTGTGGCCCCGGGGGGGGGGGAAGGGAGAGGGAGGGGCGGGGCACATGGCTCTGCACACTGCCTCTCCCTGCAGACACCTCCCCTGCAGTTTCCATTGGCTGCAGTTCCCCATTCCTGGCCAATGGAAGCTGCAGGGGAGGTGCCTGCAGGAAGGAGCAGCACATGGAGACCACCTGCCCCCCTGTGCGGGCCACTTCTTGGAGCGGCACGGGGCCAGGGCAGGCAGGGATCCAAGGATTGACCAGTTGATCACGATCAACAGGTTGGTGACCACTGCTTTAAGTGAACTGGCATCAGTTTAGGTTCGCTGTACCAAAACTGTTAACAAGAGACACCTCATGGACTGTCAAATATAACTCCTCCTTTTATAAGGTAAGGCAATATTTCATAAACTAAAGGACAACTTCATGAAAAAGTTGCCAACACTTTGTTGCTTTTAGTTATTTGTAATATTTTACGATTGCAGAATATTAAAAATAGTAATTGCTCAAGTGTTTTATTCTTAATTGAAGTTATTAGAATTATCAAACTACATTTAGTTTATATACTAGATATAATTCAAGTTCTATCGTCTGTAGATTATACTGGAAGTTTAAACTGCTTTCCATTAACAAGAAAATACTTTTAGATCCACAAACCAAGAAATTATTAAAATTATAGTTTTCTGTACACAGTATCCTTCAAAAATCCACTTTTGCATCTCTTCCCTTTCTTGGGGATTTACAAAATTTACATGTGATGTTCTTGCACCTCTCAAGTGAAGCAGCTGATGTGCTACATTAATGCCTCAAGGCACATATAACTTGGCACCTATCATTTAGATCTCTTCTAATCTAACAGGTCTGTTAAAAGAACAAAAACAAACAAGAGTCTGGCATGCTAGCTCTCAGGCAGATGGGGGATTTTATATCTCAATCATACTGCTATGAGAATTGCCGCTGAAGTTTAAGCAGCCAAGACTGAAAACTCCAATACAGAAACCACTTTAGTGTAACACTGAGGTTGCACAGTCAAAACTTCAAGAGCATGGAAATACCTTGTTAAGATCATATACACAAACTCCATTGTGCATTTCCATTATAAGAGAATCTTTAGTTGCATCACAACAGCCTATTCCAGATAAAGTTGTTTATTAAACATAAGGACTCCAGGCCTGTAGTGCTCAAGTGCCTGTAAGAAGTTAACTATACATTTAATTAGCTAGCATGTGCACATAAAATGCATTTACCTACATGCACAGCTATAGAGATTAGCAAAGATTCGGACTGGATAAAATCTTTTTTTTTTTTTTAATTTAAATACAAGGCTTTTTTTTAAAATAAACCTGTTCAAAATTTAATTTCAAATTATGACTTCCTATATTAAGTCCTAAATTTATTGTAATCTATTAAGGTCGTTTAAATATAGAAACAAAAAAGTTGAATCAATCAGCCTTCCTCAAACTTTAATGATTTAAAGGGTGTGGCTTTTTAATTCTATTAAAAAAATCACTAGGAAAAGCATCTTTACTTTTGAGGTCATCTCAAGCTTTGGAAATGTCACAATGTCATGTACCACATTAAAAAAAAAAATCAATATTACTTTCAGCCTTTACAATGAAACTGCTATTTTACATTTTTTTCCAGATATAAGTACTTTCACAGATTCTGTTGTGCAGAAAAGGTTTTGGTTACTTTTGGTTTCAATTTAGCTAGCAGGTGCAGAGAATATTTTCTTCATTTGGACTAGTTTATTGAAAGTTGAGAAATTGAGTGGGAATAGAAAAAGCAAGAACACTTGTTTTCCTCTTCCAGTCTATCAAAAACAACCAACCAAAACAAAATGAGGTGGGAGAGGATGAGATCTATTAATTCTAAAGCTGTGAAGGACATAGGGGCCAGATTTTCAAAGGTATTTAGTCATCTAAAGATGCATATATGTGCCTAGTGTGATTTCCAAAGTTCATAAGCAGGCTAGGCACTTAACTGCTATTAATTTCAATTTGCTGTGTTGCTGTAGATGTGTTGGTCCCCCAGTATAGAGAGGCAAGGTGGGAGAGGTGATGTCTTTTAGTGACCAACTGCTTGTGGAAAGGATCTCAGGTCTCAGGAAGAGCTCTGTGAAGCTTGAAAGCTTGTCCCTTCCATCAACTGCAGGTGATCCAATAAAAGACATTACACCTCACCCACCTTGTGTGTCTCAATCTCACTGGGAGGTAGGTATTCAATGAGTTTGGCACTTCTGAATATCTGGCCCATTGTGATCAGAAAAATCTGTTAATTCACTAACTACAGTTAATATTTCCTTTGTTTAATAAATCAGTTGTAAATGCAAAAGACATTTGAAACACAAGCTGTAAGTATCCAGCACATTTAATGTAGTTTTATTTAAAAAAAAAAATTAAAAATGCTGGTTTTGTACATTTAATTAAATTCCAATTCCATCCAAATGCAGTTGGACACCAATCCTTAGTTAAAAAAACAAAACAAAAAACCCACACAAAAACCCCCGCTAATATAGTTATTCCCATTTTTAAACATAAAAATGTAAAAATTAAGAATCTAAATAAATGTATGTTAAACTACAAACTGGTAATTACTTATCTAAGTTTGCATAAATATATTGTACCCTCTTCATTAGCAAAGCGTGCCATATTTAGCATAATCTATATTTGGTCGCAAATCAATATGTTTTAATGACTATACCAACCAGGGAGAATGAACTGCTCATTAGGAAAATAACTAAAATATTAATATCAATGATTTAAATTATTAAAATGTGATTTAAACTGCTTTGATTAAAATCAATCCACCCTGAAAAGACTACTGTACATATTCTACACAATTGTCAAATTCTCATCATAACTTTGTAAACCAAACCCAAATTTCTCCCAGTCCCATGAAGTACTTAACTACTTCCACACCAAATTTCAAACTTTTACCATTTTTGCTGAACCCAGCCAGAAGTCTGCTCCTGCACAGATTCTAACTCAAGAATAGCAGAAAGGACTTTGCTCAAACATTAAAGATTCAGCTGTAGTCAAATTCCAAACAGAAGGTGAATGTAAAGTTCTGAACATTAGGAAACAGGATGAGAGTGTCAATAGCATCACAATTTTGCAAATTCAGTAAAAGCAGCAGTGGGTAGTGACTATATGATTCTTTAAAAAAAGATGTATGATGTCAGCATTTAAGATTCTCAATCTTTGTTTGGTTACCTTTGTTTAACATGAATATCAAGGCCCAAGAGATATTTTTAGATACATAAAGTATCTTCTAGTAATAGCTGCTCTTCAACTACAAATTGTGAAAAATCTCAGTGTTAATTTAAAACAGCACAGAAAATAAAATCCAATAGGAAGGAAGATTCTCTATTTCCAAATATATAGCAAAGTATGCAAACTAGGGCTGTCAAATGATTAAAAAAATAATCAAAATTAATCACAAGATTACTTATAAATATTTTGGATGTTTTTCTATATTTTCAAATATATTGATTTCAATTACAACACAGAATACAAAGTGTACAGTGCTCACTATTTTTAATTACAAATATTTGCACTGATAAAAGAGAAACAAAAGATAGTATTTTTAATTCACCTCATACAAGTACTGTAGTGAAATCTCTATCGTGAAAGTGCAACTTACAAATATAGACTTTTTTTTAACATAAGTGCACTCAAAACAAAACAAAACAAAGTAAAACTTTACCGCCTACAAATCTAGTCAGTCCTACTTCTTGTTCAGCCAATCGCTAAGACAAACAAGTTTATTTACATTTAGGGGAGATAATACTGCCTGCTTCTTATTTACAATGTCACCTGAAAGTGAGAACAGGCATTCATATGGCACTGTTGTAGCTGGTGTTGCAAGGTATTTATCTGTCAGATATGCTAAACATTCGTATGCCTTCATGCTTCGACCACCATTCCAGAGGACATGCTTCCAGGCAGATGACACTCATTGAAAAAATAATGAGTTAATTTTCTGACTGAACTCCTAGGGGGAGAATTGTATGTCTCCTGCTCCGTGACTTTTACCTGCATTCTGCCATATATTTCATGTTATGGCAGTCTCGGATGATGACCCAGCATATGTTCAATTTAAGACTTTCACTGCAGATTTAACAAAGTGCAAAGGGTTACCTAGCAGCTCTGTGTTCTTGGGAAACCAGGGCGCAGTACCCAGCCAGTCTGACTCACGAAAGACCTTGCCCCCCCCCCCGAACCAAAACCGATCAGAAGAAAGTCTTACAAAAAGCAATGAAAAGGCAGTGGGAGACATACCTAAACCCCTAGGATAAGGGTGACAGGATTAAGGAAACTCCCTTAGCTTCATTTGCATCAAAGATGGGACAGTGAGGCATCTCTATTACCATAGAGAATGGAGAACAGAGATTCCAAGGCAGGAACTGCACGGAACTCTGAGACCAGAAAAGCAGGGATGCACTGCATGATGGGGGAATCACTGCTCCAGATGTTAATGAACCCCTGCCTGCACACACCCAGCTCAGTGGTTATCAGACCAATTGTAGTAATAAATCCTTTATTGGTATCCAAAATAGTGAAGCATTGCATTGTGAGCTCCCTCCAAGGAACACCGCCCATAACCAGGAATGATCAGTTCCAATTGTCTAGCCTGAACAAAACAACTTTGGTATACTCCCTGGAGTCATCAGTTTACACAAACAAATCTAGTGTTCTCCCTTGAACCATTGTTGTTTCCCTACAAAACCCCCCTACCCATGCTCAAAATCTACATCAGTTCCATTGGGACTTCATCTTCTCCTGACTGATCGTGCTGGGGGCTCTGCCTGTCTCCAGCACTCCGGACCCCCCAGTTACCACCACCACCTGGGACCCCCGATCGATTCAAGTGCCACGGAGTGGTGAGAACCTGTCTGTCTCTCTTGCTCTCTCTCTCTGTATAGCTTTCTGACCCTGACTTGTGTGATCAGTTATAGTTTTCTAAACCTGACTTCTATAATCAAATTTAAGTTAGATTTAATATTAACTGTTTTGTTTGTTTGACTCCCCTATGGTTATTTCTCATCATCATGTTCCTATTATGCTTCTCGCGTTTAGGGCAATGACTAAGCTCCTCCACTTCTGTCTGTTTCTGGCAAGTCTTTCAATGGTTCCTCAGCTGTCCCTCTGGTTTTTCAGCTTCCACAGCTCTTCGCCGTGTTGTTTTCGGGTGGCCTTATTTTCGCTTGCCTTCAGATGTCCATCTTATTGCTACTCTGGTAATGGAATCAGTTTCCATCCGAAGCACATGACTGATCCATCTCCGATACCTCCTGGCAATGATGGTGTTCAGATCCTCTTAGCTGCACTGTATCAATAGATCTTGGTTTGTTCTGGGCCAAAAGATACGGAGGATTTTTCTGAGGCAGTTTGTATGGAATGAAGACAGTTTGGACATGTCATACTATCTCATTCCTCAGCATTCTGCACTATAAAGTAGCGTTGAAAGTACACAGCTCTGATACATCTTGAGTTTGGTTTTGGTGGGGGGTTTTTTATGATGATTTCCAGACTGTATTTAAGCTCTGGAAGGTGTTTCTCGCTTTACTGATTTTGTCCTGGTTTGTTCCACCATCCTGGCTGATGGTGCTGCTCAAGTATGTGAATGTACTATGGATATTACCTGGCAATAAAGAACTTTCATGGTTAAGCTGGTTGCTTCTCTATCCCCCCCTCACCCCCGGGGGGGTGTTTTTTTGGCTTCCTCATTCGCTCTGCAGGAACACTCCTCGTACTTAAGCTAAAAAGATCCCTGCAGCACCCAAAAATCCTATGGGGTTTGCCCATCAAGTGGGTTACTACCGGAACAACTGAAACGTGAAAGTGGGAATAGGGACGTGTTGAACCTGGGACATATGAGGATGGCAGCTCGGAGGTGCTGCTCAACCCAGCCTGCTGAATCCAAGGGCCTATGAGGGTGACACCCTGGAAATGCTGCTTGACCCAGCCTACTGAGTCCAGGAACATATGAAGGGCCAGCTTGAGAGTACTGATTAACCCGGTCCTCTCAGACATGCTCTGTTAGGGTGTGTTCGTCTGATTCTGGGGCTAGAAGAATCCAACCCTGGGGAATCTAGGTCCTGCAGAATAGCTCCATTGGGAGGGAACTTGCAGCAGGGAGAAGTAGAGCTCTGCATGAGAACACAAGTGACACAAGCAGTACATTGACAGAATTACAGAACATCCCCCACTCCAAAAGAATAACCCTAATAAATGAGCATACCCCAAAATAACAGGTAAATCTGGTAACAAAAGAAGGTACCAATAAGACTGGTGCTTGACCCCAGGTTTAAAATCTGAAGTGCCTTCCAAAATCTGAGAGGGATGAGGTGTGAAACATGCTGTCAGAAGTCTTAAAAGAGCAATACTAATGCGGAAACTACATAACCCAAACCACCAAAATAGAAAAAAAAATCAACCTTCTGTTAGTGGCATCTGACAGAGATGATGAAAATGAAGGGGCAATGGCCCACACTGCTTTGGATTGTTATCAAGCAGAACCTGCCTGTTCTCGCTTTCAGGTGAAATTGTAAATAAGAAGCGAGTAGCATTATCTCCCGTAAATGTAAACAAATTTGTTTGTCTTAACAACTGGCTAAACAAGAAGTAGGACTGTGTGTACTAGTCTCTAAAGTTTTAGATTGTTTTGTTTTTTAGTGCAGTTAAGTAAAAAAAAATTTCTATATTTGTAAGTTGCACTTTCATGAAAAAGACTGCACTGCAGTATTTGTATGAGGTGGACTGAAATACTACTTGTTTTGTTTTTTACAGTGCAATAAATAAAAAATAATATAAAGTGAGCACTGTACATTTTGTATTCTATATTGCAATTGAAATCAATACATCTGAAAATGTAGAAAAACTTCCAAAAATATTTATTAAAATTTAAATTGGTATTCTATTATTGTTTTACAGTGTGATAAAAACTGCAATCATAACTATTTTTGCGTGTTAATTGCTTGAGTTAACTTCGATTAATTGATAGTCCTAACGCAAACCTATCCCAACTGCATGAGATACGGAATAATGCAAAGTTGCATATTTAAGATGTAACTGAAAATTTAGATCTTAGATGCCAAAAATGCAATAATTTACAATACTAAATGCACCAGAAAAACTTCAGTGTCTTTTTCTATTCCATTATAAACCATAGGGGGATTTTTTTATTAAAATAAACAAATAAAATAAAGTTATTTTCTTGTAGTATTTGCAACCAAAACACTGAACATTATAGGAGAAGTGAAATGGGCTACAAAAATTAGCTAAGTGACAGAAACATTAGGTGTTGAAACAAAATATGCAGGATAGCACAGTGAAAAGAAATGCAAAGAGCTCTATCATTTATCTGCAGTGTTATTTGTAACAGCTAAGTTTTTAAAATATCATCTTTCCCAAAAAAGCTCAGAATGCCCAGGAAAGGACTGTCTTTTTTTGGTATTTGCACAGCACCTAGCACAACGGGGCCCTAAACCTAGCTAAGGCCGTTGGGCACTACTGCAATATAAATTGCTGGTTGTTTATTAAATGTGAGAGGAAAAAAAAATCTAACTATTCCCTCTAACTTTCAGACACCCTACAATTACTCTGGACAGCCTTACGACCAAAGAACAGTCAATGTACAATGGAGAAAAAACAGGCACTCATCATGTCTTCTAGACCTAAAACAGTATATAAGCAAGGATTACATTAAGCATTTGGCCTTGATTTAAAAACCACAAAGTTAGGGAACATCTTTATTTAGTATTTCTTTAAAAGATGCTAACTGGAAGAAGAACGTATAAGTTAGAGCAGAGATTGATTTTTTTTTTTTAATAAAAACCATTAGACGCTTCTCTCTGAATTCATTATTCAGGAGCTACAGCCTCCAGCCCTAAGCTCAGCCCTTCAGCTCAAGCCACCAGAAGAGGGAACCACACAACTCGATTACGAGGGAGGTTACTAGTAGAGTGTCTCAGGGATTGATTTGGGGACCAATCTTATTTAATCTTTTTATTACTGACCTTGGCACAAAAAGTGGGTGTTTGCTAACAGAGTTTGCAGATGACACAAAACTGGGAAGTATTGCCAATACAGAGAAGGACTGGGATAACATACAGGAATATCTGGATGACCCTGTAAACTGGAGTAATAGTAATAGGATGAAATTTAATAGTGAAAAGTGCAAGGTTATGCATTTAGGGATTAATAACAAGAATTTTTGTTATAAGCTGAGGACTCATCTGTTAGAAGTAACAGAGGAGGAGAAGGACCTCGGAATATTGGTTGATCACAGGATGACTATGAGCCGCCAATGTAACATGGCCGTGAAAAAAGCTAATGTGGTCTTGGGATGCATCAGGCGAGGTATTTCCAGTAGAGATAAGGAGATGTTAGTACCGTTGTACAAAGCACTGGTGAGACTTCATCTGGAATACTGTATGCAGTTCTGGTCTCCCACGTTTAAGAAGGATGAATTCAAACTGGAACAGGTACAGAGAGGGGCTACTAGGATGATCCAAGGAACGGAAAACCTGTCTTACGAGAGGAGACTCAAAGAGCTCAGCTTGTTTAGCCTAACCAAAAGAAGGCTGAGGGGAGATATGATAGCTCTCTAGAAATACATCAGAGGGATAAATACCAGGGAGGGATAGGAATTACTTAAGCTCAGTACCAATCTGGACACAAGAACAAATGGATATAAACTGGCCATCAGGAAGTTTAGACTTGAAATTAGACGAAGGTTTCTAACCATCAGAGGAGTGAAGTTCTGGAACAGCCTTCCAAGGGGAGCAGTGGGGGCAAAAGACATATCTGGCTTCAAGACTAAGCTTGGTAAGTTTATGGAGGGGATGGTAGGATGGGATAGCCTAATTTTGGCAATTAATTGATCTTTGACTATTAGCAGTAAATATGCCCAATGGCTTGTGATTGGATGTTAGATGGGGTTACTACAGAGAATTCTTGCCTGGGTGTCTGGCTGGTGAGTCTTGCCCACATGCTCAACGTTTAGCTGATCGCCATATTTGGAGTGGGGAAGGAATTGGCAGAGGCCCTGGTGGTTTTTTGCCTTCCTCTGCAGCGAGGGGCATGGGCCACTTGCTGGAGGATTCTCTGCACCTTGAAGTCTTTAAACCATGATTTGAGGACTTCAGTGGCTGAGACATAGGTTAGGGGTTTGTTGCGGGAGTGGGTGGATGAGTTTCTGCAGCCTGAGTTGTGCAGGAGGTCAGACTAGACGATCACATTGGTCCCTTCTGACCTTAAAGTCTATGACTCTATGTGGTAATAAAAGGAGCCTCATCTTCTCAGTGTTCAGTTTAAACTTCAACATGTATCCTAGCTACGTAGCTCTTTAAAAAGTTACGCTTTTGTTTGGTGATCTCTTCACTAGACCTTCCAGAACAGAAGGAACTCATCCTGTATTAGAATATTTAGGGATTTTTTAAAATATTTATTTAAATAAAAGCCTCTTGTTGGCAGACACACTGGTGGAAAGAGATATGGTAGAATTGCATTTAGGTGTCTAATACCAAGAGAAAAACAAATACTTTCCATCGTACTTTAATATATTACATTATGGTTAAGATTTTGTAATAGGTATTTTTCAAAGTCAAAGTCACGCAAAGGCTGCGGGCAATAAAACAAAAATTCATGGAAGCCAGTGACCTGTCTGGGTGTGTGTATGTGGGGGAGGGTCAGGGGTTTGACGCTGAAGTAATCATGGAGTTCCATTAAAGTCACGTGACTTTGGTGACAAAGTCGTATCCTTAATTACGGCCAAATCCTCCCTGAGTTACACCCCTGAAAACAACTTAGTTCATAGGTTCATGAGTGTAACTGACAGCAAAATTTGGCCCATCTTAATAAAATAACTTTTAAACTTTAAACATTAAGCGGTTAAGACAGACTTTTGTTTCTGTTAAACCAGTGTTGAAGCAAGGTAGACTGGTTTACAATTGTTAACACTGGTCCCTTTATGACATTTTCAGCAAGACTTTGTAAAGAAAATTTATGTAGATTTTTACATAAATTTCTTCGTAAAGAATACACTGATCTGAATAAAATGTTTTCTTACAAGGTAATTGATTTTGAATGTTCCTGTTGATAAACATTTGACAGTTAAAGTTCAGTAGCATTATCTAATGACATTTAGAGTATATATTTTTTAAAACATATAAAGCATGATGTTAATGAACACAGTGGACAATGCATTTTAATTTCAGAAGTGATAAATCCTGGACTTGTGTGCAAAATTCTTTATGAATTAAGTTACCTTTGTTTTGATTTCTTCTGCAAAGCCAGGTGTATCAGTATCTGGAGGATAGGCAACTGTTACATAGATGTTATAAGGCTTTACCTGTTTTTTGGAAAAACAATTGCATCTCTTAATATGAGGGACATATTTGTTAAGTTTCATATATTTCTACTGACATTCTATTGTGTTGAGATGTTGTTTCAAACAGGCTAAAATTCTGCAATCATGTGTAGTCTTACAACCTAGATGATCATGATGGTGAGACTATTTAAGTACTGCTCTGCTCTTAGAACCAAATGAGAAAAAAAGATGCATTTTTACATAACAGGTAGTGTGTGTGTGTGTGTGTGTGTGTATGTGTGTGTGAATTATAGCATCCTAATTCAGTTTAAAATGGTTTTCATTGTTTTTTTCCTTCTATTGTAACTGAAGGAGCCTACATAACTAAGAATAAACTGATTCTATGCCTTTCTCATGCATCAGAATTCTTTACTGAGCTTCATTCAGTTATATCTGTGCAACTTTATAAACAGTAATGGGGTTTCACAGCTGTCACTGAGGGCTTAATGTGGCATTTAACTATTTGTCATTGGCAATGATGCACAAGATGGAAAGAACACAACTTGACTGGAAGAACAGTAGGCCTAGCAGTTAGAAATTTTTTTACTTGTAAACAAAATATATTTAATACAGAAATTGACAAACATGGCTACTCAATGGTTTTTAACTGGTCACTTTCAGATCAGAACTTCACTTTTAAAAAAGACTGTTCATAATCTGTTAGAACCATTTTAAGGGTCAGTGTCATTTAAATAATCATAAAGGCTGCTATCTTGTTCTTAATTGGGCTTGTTGTGCAGAGGCATTTTAGTACTATGGTATGTCAAACATATATAAGGATGCAAGAGATAAAACATTTTTAATATCTACCAATTATGCTACAAGTAGCTGAGAAATGGATAATCATACCTCCATTTGCAGAGCTTCAGCCAATCCTCGAAGAGCAAACTTGGTTGGAGAATAAGCTGTGTAACCAAATAGTCCCACCTGTCCAGCCTGAGATGATACAAACACAATCCTTCCCATTCTTCGTTCCTTCATGGTAGCAATTACGGCATGGCTTGCGTAAACACTACCAAAGTAGTTGACTGCCATTAACCTCTGTGCAAATATTATGATCATATTTGAATTGTACAGATACAAAATTCTTAGCGTTGAACATTTCAACAATCCATATTTACATCAGTCATAGCACAGCAATCATAAGAGACTTATACTAACTAACAGAACTAATTATAGGAAGGGTAGTTATATCCCGAGTTTAGAATATTATACATGCTTGAAGTGAGAATCTTGACCACACACATTTTTTTTTAATATTTATATACATAGCCTAATGACATTTAGTGCATTTAATAATGCACCCAGACAAGATGCTGGTCTTCAAAATAAAGTATGCTTAGCAACTTTCAACTACTGGAATCTGATCTGAAGTTAGATAAGGCGTTTTGCACCTGTCAAGGAAACAATTCATTTAAATATTCAATCATATGAAAGAATACTGTGAAGTGCCATTGTTTTAAAGATAGGTAGCAGGAAGATAGTTTGGTGTAAATAAGCAACAGATTTTGGAGATTGTCCAATGACTGGCAGAGTAGCAAAGGGAGAGAGAAGCATGTTGATTTGTGCCTCCAACACAGTGGTATTGCAATTAACTGACAGGAGACTGGAAGATACTGAATTAATATGTTAAATATTGTTTTACAACTCATGCCTAAATATCTTTGTAGTGCTTCACTTTAGAGTACAGGACAAATATAGACTATATATGGAGGAACAAAACCATAAAGACAGGGGTTAACTTGACTTCAGTTAACAAAACAAAAAAACTAGCCAACCTTTTCTGAGAGTCACAAGTACGAAAAGATTTCTCACAAGATCAGATAATTTGTGACCAGATCACAATTAGACTAAACTGTAGGACAGGGGAAGGCAACCTATGGCACGGGTGCCGAAGTCGGCACGCAAGCTGATTTTCAGTGGCACTCACACTGCCCTGGTCCTGGCCACCAGTCCGGGGGGGACTCTGCATTTTAATTTAATTTTAAATGAAGCTTCTTAAACATTTTAAAAGCCTTATTTACTTTACATACAATAGTTTAGTTATATATATTATAGACTTGGAGAAAGAGACCTTCTAAAAACGTTAAAATGTATTACCGGCATGCGAAACCTTAAATTAGAGTGAATAAATGAAGACTTGGCACACCACTTCTGAAAGGTTGCCGACCCCTGCTGTAGGATAATTCAATATTCTGACCTGCTAGAGGGCTAATATTCAAAGTAAGGACCAAATCCTGACCCTTAAACAAAGTTCAAGTAAGCAAGCTTTGCATGGAGGACCTCCACAGGGATTAAGAATGAAATCCTCCCACAGCCACCAAGCTCCAGAGCTGCTACAGCAGTTTAAGGGCTGCTATCATAGCTGTAGTCCCATTTTGGCCTGTGTTTGCTTAGAGTGAATCCACAGGCCAGGCTCCTGCCATTCTTGCATGTCATCTCCCAATAATGGTGACTCAGAGATGCTAGAGAGCCACAATTCCCAACACACAAGAGGACCAGGGTCAACACTTGAACAGCTTTTCCATGACCAAAAAATTCTCCATCCACTTAGTACAGCAGAAACACACAAGTGACAATGCCTGAGGCTATCCACAGAGTACAGAATTTGTCCTCATACATGTACACCCAAAGTTAAGTAACTTAAGTAAATAAACCCAAGTCTAATGCCCTGCAAAAAATAAAAAAGCAGCTCCTAAATAAACTGAAACCGTCCCCTGCAGAAACAGGAGAAAGACATCAATAATAAATTTAATACAACCACTATCTGTGGTGGCTATTGTGCTACATGATTTCAAGTATTTGCCTTAACTAAGCTGAAATAGCAAATTAATGTACTTGAATTATACTCAAAATTGCTGATCTGCTTCCTGCATGGCACTATGAAAAGTTGTGTCTGATATTGCAGCGTGGTTTCAACTACTTTGATTAATGAGCTAGATTTCTTCCTGGGTAACTGGTAGTAACAGACTGAAGTTTAGTTACAAGACATACTTTTGCAAATTTTAACTTAAGCTGCATGAGTCAATTTGGGTATTTACAACATAACACAAGGCCCACTGAAGTTAAGGGAAAGACTCACCCTGAATTCAGTGGGCTCTTGTTCAAGTCCTTAATGTGGCAAAACAGCCTTATGAAATACATTCTTAGAATGTAATCAGAGCATATGCTCTCCTTAGGGTGTTTTTCATCTGTAGACCAGTAATCTCAACTGGAAAGTAATGAATGCTTTGTGATGAATCATATGAACACAGAAGTCTTTTACACCAAAAAAAGATTTTTTTTTAAGTCTCAGAGAAATGCTGACTGTGGGTGAGGATGATCAGTCATTTTCTTGGCTCATGGCTTGTCTTCACTACAAAAAGTTAACTCAAGTTAGAACTTGTGTGCCATGCTCAGAGTCCATCCACATACACAAACCCCTGAGAATGGATGTGCTTTTAACTGAAGTTGGGTGGCCCACAAAGGGGTATATGCTATTGCTTGAGCTAGCATGACTTGTCAGCTGCTCACACAATCACTCTGGCCTCGTCCACACAAAATTTTGCCAACACAGCCAATATCAATGGGGCGGGGGGAATTGAGAGGAGATCACCCTCCTCAGCAGACATAGCCATGCTGGCAACTATGAAGACGACTAGTTCTGTCTGCATAGCTAATGTCATTCAGGGAGGTGGTGTAGCTAAGACGGCAGAAGGAGTTCTGCCAGCTTCCAATGTGGGGATCTGCCATCATAGCAATACTAGCCAAAGCCTTATAGGGTAGGCAAGATCCTGTGTGCTGCTTGAGGAGTATTTTGTGGCTGTTTTCACCTGTGATAGTCTAACTCTAAAGGAGTTAATGCAAGTGTAAACAACTCAGGTTAACTCAGCAGTGAAGAGACATAGCTTAAGACTCTTCAAGGGTATGAAAGTCTAAAATATGATATTCTGCAAGACTGCTAACAGATGAAGGCTTGAATTATCAGCAACACAGAGGAGGCTTATCACTTTTGTATCAATTCTGAATAAAACCTAAACATAGAGCTTGTCTACACAATGCATTAGTTTCCACTAAAAGTACCCTACTGTGCACCAGCCAGATCCACATGGGACAGTTAGTGCATAACACATTAGTGAGCACTATAATTTACACCTCTCTAGTGCAGAGTAATGCACCATGCAGACAAGCCCAAAACTGTCAAGCTGAACAGAATAGTTAATAGTATCCTCTTGGTACTAAGTGATACTATATACCCAAACAATGACTGATATACACCTCTACCCAGATACAACGCGACCTGATAGAATGTGGGTTCGCATACAACACGTTAAAGCTCTGACATGCTTCTCTGAGCAGCGTGTTAAGGGTGTCGGGCCAGGCCAGGGCTGAGAGGTTTGATAAGGGACAGAGGGTCTCGGGGAAGGTCAGGGGCTCCCCCCCCCCCTCCCCAGGGTCTGGGGGGCAGGAGCTGTGGGAGGGCACTTTTGGGGGCCCCGCAGTCCCAGAGTGGCCCGGGGGATTAGTAGGGGGCCAGGAGCAGCCCGCTCTGCTTCCCTCGCCCCTGCCCCAGCCGTGTTGCTCGGGGAAGGGGGCTTGGGGGAAGGGATCCCCCCCCCCCCACTCACCAGCAGTGGCAGAAGCGGAGCAGCCCGGCCCCAGTCCGTTCCCCTCCGCCAGCTCCCAGCCACAGCGCTCCGCTTCCCACCACAGGTGAGTGCAGGGGGACATCCTTTCCCCAACCTCTCTGCACTCACCGATGGCAGGAAGAGGAGTGCCATGGCTGGGAGCTGGCAAGGTGGAGTGGACTGGGCCGGGCTGCTCCGCTTCCTGCTGCTGCCGCCGGTGAGTGCCCGTCAGGGGACAGGAAGGGCTGGATAGGGGTCGGAGTAGTCAGGGAACAAGGAAGGGGGGGAAGCAAGATTGATATAACGCAGTCTCACCTATAACGCGGGGAGACAAAAAAATCTCACGAGGACCACGTTATATTGGGGTAGAGGTGTACTGATAAACTGCCTTTATAAATCGGTCCTAAGTTTCTCAAATCCCTTAAATTTCTTTTGTCAAGTGAAGAATTTGCTTGTAATTATTTCATTCACAAAACATAGCGGTTTCTTGTTTAGAGCTAATGATCTTCAATTTTCAGACTCTTTATGGAGTTCACTGGGATTGTCCTTTTTTTTTTTTTTTTTAAAGCATGTTTTCATTTTTTTGGGGAGGAAGATACTTAAAATACCACACACTAAGTGTCCACCCGTCTCCTCTATATCTATATATAAAAAAGAAAAAACTGTCACAGCATTCAAAGTTTCAAATTGTGACTTCAGTACATATATTTTATTTTCAGCTTCCAGGACCTCAGAATAGACAGTTTACTTGATATAAATGTTGGATTAGCTAATCTTTCGAAATTATACCCAATTATCTGTTAAAGAGGGGGAAAAAAATGCCTACTCACTTCAAAACAGCTCACTTCAAGATCCTCAAATTTTCCTGTAATTGATGTTCCAGCACAGTTTATAAGCATGTCAACTGGACCCAACTTCTCTTGAGCCTATACAAAAGTTAGTATGCATACTGGTAACAGTGAAAATATTTTTCGTACATTGCAGAAACTTAAATGTTCAAAATCATGAAAAGAAAATATATTTACTATAAATATGTAGCATACAAGGAAAAAATTCCAAAAAATAGAAAATTAATTATTTTCTTACTTGTTTAAGGACGTTCTCCACATGTCCATAGTCTTTAGACACATCAACAGATATACAAAGCACAACCTAATGAAGGAAAAAGGAATGAAAGGTTCAATGATGGAACAAACAGAATAGAGTCCTATCTCTTTAAAATGCCATAAGAGTCAAATGTTTTTCTGCAAATCAAAATATGGCTTTGGAGAAGTCAATAAGAAGTTACTGAAGTGCAGGGTATTAACATTTCAATTTTACTTACAAACAACACTATAGGTCTAATCATTTAGGCTGAGAAAATTCACTTATAAGTTAACCAGTTAAGAGAGAGCAATCAAGTTTAATAGTTTAAAACCCTGTAATTCAATTGTAGCATTTGTCAATATTGATGGTCAGATATCAATATGGCTCACTGATATTAAAAACTGCAGGCAAACTTAACAAGTAGTTTTTGCAAGTCACAAAAGTGCTTGGCTTGTTCTGTGGAGCTCTTTGGAAATTCAGGATTAACACCTATTTTAAAAATGCAATATAAAGCAAAAGAGTAAAACAGCATTGTTTTACTTAATTCCATGCTAATGATGCAATCTCTGAATGCTAGAAACTATGCTTTTCTTTTCCACAGGTTGTTTTATCAACAGGATATTAAGCTTGTAGAACAAGTTTTTTGTTTTTTGTTTTAAACTGTATGGTGACATACATGTCTTAATTGGGGCAGTTGCCAGGAACAGATTCCATGGAAAGCATTTCAATGAGTAATTCGTTAATCATACACAGTTGTGGCAAATATTTATGATGTGACAATGTCTCATGTGGCCTCCTTGAGGGCACTTCTCTCAGGCCTCTAGCTATCGCCTTTCTTGGGAAGGGAACCTGTTTCTCTCCCTGCAGATTAGGGATTTAGGTGCAATTTCCTCCTGCAGCTCACTTTGATCACCTTTGCAAGTCTGAGTTTACTTCAGCACCTGTCATCCTGTTTTCTGTAGGGGCAACAACAGGTTTAACCAATAACCAACCAACCTTCATAAAGCAAAGTATTTATTTAGAAGGAAAGTGTTACAGAGAAAACATATCTTGAAAGACGACAAACAGCTTATATGCATGCCTGTCTTACCAGGCATCACCATCTTACATATGGAGACCCTGGTAGATTTCAAAGCCCTTCAAAACCCTTTCTGGAGCATCTGTCCCTCTGGGTCAGTGTCATTTCAGTGTCTGTGACCCTTCTTCTATAGCTATGTATAAACTACAAGCTAGAAGTGTGATTTTCCTCCTCATGCACACATGCATACCAGCTTGATGATACATAGCAGCGTGGTTGTGATAGCACAGATAGTGGCCGAGTACAAACCAGCCTTGAACCAGGCTCGGCCATGCCTCTACTGCTGCTACCTGTGCTACCACGACTACACTTATTTCTACTCATATTAGCTCAATCAGAGCTAGTGCAAGTACATATAAACAACCAGGGAAATCACTAGCTTGTAGCGTAAATGTAGCCTACATCAAGTTGGTCACTTTACATAAGTTCTTAGTTCTTTGTTTGCTGGACCTCTTGAACCTGGTCAAAACTAGTATATACACAACTTCCACCAGGGAGTGATACCTCTGAAGATTTATTTACTTGGGTAGCAATTCACCACCCCTCCCCCCACAATATTTGTAAGTTCCTGATTGTTTATTCACATTTTTGGTGACTCTATTCCTCACTACCCCCAGCAAATGCATTAGTTGTCCTGTTCCAGGACATAAGTTTACCCCTGCCCAGTTTAGCAGGTAACATTACAAGGTCAGAGGAGAAACAACATCAAACCCATTTTTCATAAAAAACAACATAAATTTCTCAGTTCTCCATAGAAAGGTGTGTGAAACAGCAGTTGATAATGTAATTTTATATTTGTATAACCCTTGCTAGCACTTTTCTTTGGGGTCCATGAAGTCCACAACCCTAATCTGGGAGACTGAGAAATGTAAATAAGAATCATGGGTCAGGATTTTTTTTTGCAAAGAGCAGTAAATACATAAAATTGATAGAAACCAATTGCTATGGTTGAAAGTTAGTCAACCAGTAACTCAGGAAAATCGGTATTTCATGGTACCCCATTCCACCTTGTAGGCACTGGGTTGTTGAAGGTCTTCAATTTTGGGAGCAACTCTTGGTTGAAGGGCAGCAGTGCTGTTTAGGCTCCCAATTGTAGCACTAGAGCCACCAGAAATTTAATCTCAGCCTGCTTCTTACAGCAACGCTAGCTCCTTTGCTGAACTGCCAGTGACATTCTAGTTCAACAACTTGAGACCATTCTGCCTCTCACATTTTAAGGATGGGACTGCGAGTAGGGACTTCCGCATTCTAGTTCTGATGCTGGCCCCCTCTGTGGCTTTCATTGTCACCCAATGGTCTTTCTCAAACTCTCTCCAGGAGTTTTTAAAACGGTTTTCAACAAGTTAACATCATGGCTGGCTCTAGTTATGATGTATGCAGACACACAAAGTTAACATACCATAATTGTGGAAGCTAACCATGCGTCCAGTTGGCCAGCAGTATAGATTGCATATGCTTGTCTTCCTGTGGCCAGATTGCAATGTTTAATTTTTCTGTGCAAACAGAACCTGCTAATCATTCCTGTGTGTAAGGTTGGATTGTCTTTCCTCCCAGCATTCTGTGCAGCAGGACATCTGAGACACACTGCACCACAAGTTGCTGTTGGTACTATACACTTCCCGTCTGTGCATTCTATTTCCTAGTGAGGCAGTACACAATACATGCCCAGATAGCTCCAGAAAGCATTGCTACAGAGTTAGGTGGGATGATAGGTGTGCACACAAAAACAAGAGTGACAAACAGGTGCATTGTGGAAAAAAGGCACTGTTTCTTACAAATGAGTCAGATGAATGGATTACGTGGTTACAGAACACTTACAATTGTACTTTGTACCTTAGTTTCTGTATCTGTAAAATGGGGATAATACTTAACTATCTCAAAGACTTGGGTGATGAGCCAGTTTATGTTTGTAAAACACCAAATATGTGCTAAAATTGACTAGTTTGCATACAAAATGTGCCATACCCCGTAAGAAGCCCCCACACATATGTGGACAAGTGTCTCCTGAAAGATTTTTTTTGAAATTTTAGCAATTATTACACTTTAATTTTTAATTATTAATTTTAGCAATTACCCCCACACAAACAAGTCTCCACTTCTGCTGCAAGAGGCTCTTAGGAGGACATAAAGATACATACACAAGTACACTTTTTATATGAAGTGAGTTAACTATGTTTGAAATGCATCCCAAAAAGTTGTATTGCTAAACCCGGCCTTGTGGTGTGATCATGGTGGACAAAAACTGGTTATAATATTAGGGAGGATA
This sequence comes from Mauremys mutica, assembly GCF_020497125.1. Lineage (NCBI taxonomy): Eukaryota > Metazoa > Chordata > Testudines > Geoemydidae > Mauremys > Mauremys mutica. The sequence goes on along the minus strand of NC_059073.1, from coordinate 124,166,354 downwards.
AAAAGAGGTTGAATATTTATTTGCAGGCCCACCCAAAAATTAGTAAGAAAGGCTTTGGACTATTGTGCTCTACACCATCTTGCTTTCTTAAAGCTGCTAATTCAATTTTATGCTTTTTTTATACGAATTTAAGAAAAAAAGCAATTGTAAAAAGACAACGACTTGTAAATAGCTGAATGCAACTGCAGGACCAGTCAATCTGTACAACCTTAATTCAGCCCTCTTGCACATACGCATTATGATCAGGGCCAGATTTAGGGGCAGGCGACCCAGGCGACTGGCTGGAGTGCCGAGCTTGATGCTATTTGAGACATGAAAAAACAGAATGTTTGAAGTAAAACATTTCAGGTATTCCATATGTGGAGTCATTTTTCCACTAACCTCCTAGAATGTTTGGGACCTTTGTAGAATCTCATGGAATTGAAAACTACAAACCTCCAAGAATGCTGTCACCCATGCCCTTGTAGGTATATAAGGGGCAGGGGGTCGCCAGTCAGTCAGTGAGATACAAGAACGAACTGAAGTGAAGTGAGAGCCCGGCTGCAATATTGTGAACCTTGTTTTGTTGTGTAATTGTGAAAGTCTACTTGTATTTTAAGACTTGAAGAATGTAAGTAGTGACCAATAAAGGATACATTTAATCAGATGCCAGAGATATCTATCGAACCCCTATCTACATAACAATATAAAAGAAATACTGTTACTTCTTTTGCCATGCTTAACACGTCATGTTTGATGACTTTCTAAGACTGAGGAACAGACTTTTGCTCTCCCTAATACTGTCTGTTTTCCCCCATAGAAAATAAAAGTTGCCCCCAAAGAAGCCTTCAGGAGCGCAGTATAGGAAGCAAAAAAAGATGGTTACTCACCGTTGTAACTGTTGTTCTTCGAGATGTGTTGCTCATACCCATTCCAGTTAGGTGTGTGCGCGCCGTGTGCACGTTCGTCGGAAGATTTTTACCCTAGCAACACTCGGTGGGTCGGCTGGGCGCCCCCTGGAGTGGCGCCGCTATGGCGCAGGATATATACCCCTGCCAACCCATCCGCCCCTCAGTTCCTTCTTGCCGGCTACTCCGACAGTGGGGAAGGAGGGCGGGTCTGGAATGGATATGAGCAACACATCTCGAAGAACAACAGTTACAAAGGTGAGTAACCGTCTTTTCTTCTTCGAGTGATTGCTCATATGCATTCCAGTTAGGTGATTCCCAAGCCTTACGTAGGCGGTGGGGTCGGAGTTAGATGTTGCAGAATGCAAAACTGCTGAGCCAAAGGCTGCATCAGCTCTGGACTCTTGGACCAATGAGGCAAAGGTGTGGACCGAGGACCAGGTAGTTGCACGACACATCCCCTGAAAGGGTATGTGAGCCAGGAAGGTAGCAGAGAAGCCTGAGCCCTGGTGGAATGTGCAGTAAGGTGGCTCCATGGAACATGGGCCAAAACACAGGAGGTGCGGATGCACAACGTCATTGAAGATGAAATTCTCTAGGAGGAGACAGGTATGCCCTTCATCCGGTATGCCCGTACGACGAAGGTTTGGGGGTGTTACGAAAGGGCTTTGTCGGCTCGATATAGATTGCGGACGCCCTACGGACGTCTAGGGAGGGCAATTGTTGCTCTCCTTGCGATGAGTGTGGCTTCGGAAAGAAGACCGGAAGGAAGATATCCTGGTTGATATGAGAGGCCGACAACACCTTAGGGAGGAAGGTCAGACATGGTAACAACTGCCCTTGTCCTTGAGGAACACAGTATACCGTGGGTCCATTGTGAGAGCCTGAAGCTCGGAGACTCATCTGGCCGATGGAAAGGCTACAAGGAAAACTGTCTTCCAGGACAGGTATATCAACGAGCATGTTGTCAGTGGCTCGAATAGGGCAGTCATAAAACTGGTTAGAACCAGGTTGAAGACCCAGGTTTTGGCGGGGCCCAACTGGGGGGCGTATAAACGCTCCAAGCCCTTGAGGAACCTAGAAACCACAAGGTGTAAGAATACGGAGCGGCCACTCTCCGCTGGGTGGAAGGTAGAGATGGCTGCCAAGTGTACCCTTAATGATGATCGCGCCAGGCACTGCTGTTTGAGAGACCAGAGGTAGTCCAAGATGGAATGGATCGGGACCTCGGCGGGAGAAACATTGTGTGTTTCGAAGCAGCAGGAGAAACGCTTCCACCTGGCCAGATACGTTAACCGAGTGGAAGATTTCCTACCACCCAGGAGAATCCTGTAGAACCGAGGCAGAACAACGTAACTCGGATCGGTTTAGCCACGCAGCAGCCATGCTGTGAGGTGCAGGGCTTACAAGTCCGGGTGGTGAAGCTTGCCGTGATCCCGCGTCATGGGGTCTGGGCAAAGAGGCAGGGAAATAGGGTTGGCTACCGACAGGTGTAGCAACGTGGTGTACCAGTGCTGCCTGGGTTACGCTGGAGCGATCATGATCAGGTGCGCTCTGTCCCTGCGGAGTTTTAGCAGGACCCTGTGAACCAGCGGGAACAGTGGAAAAGCATACAGCAGATGGCTCATCCACGGCATCAGAAAAAACCTCCAAGACCGAGCCTGGGGAGAGGCCTTGGAATGAGGAGAACTTCTCACTCTTTTCGTTCTCGCGAGAGCGAAGAGGGCTATGCGGGGAAAGTCCCACTTCCGGAAAACAGAATGGATAATGTGCGGAGGAAACGACCACTTATGAGACAGGAAGGATCTGCTGAGGCGATCCGCCAGCTGAAACGCCTGGTATACAAGGCAGACTGCTCTCAGCTCTCGGACATTGATGTGTAAGGCCAGCTCCTGAGCGGACCGAAGGCCGTGAGTGCGAAACTGACCCAGGTGAGCACCCAGCCGAGAGATGGGGTGTCTGTCATGAGGGACCCCGAGGGGTGAATGGAACAGCATCCCTGGATACACCAGGGAGGGCGCTGACTCCCGGTCGAGGGAGCCTAGGATGCTCGGGGGGAACTAGACGACCATGAGTATGCTATCTCTGCCCGGGTGGTACACCAAGGTGAGCCACGATTGAAGTGGATGGAGGCGAAGCCTGGCATGTTTGGTTACAAATGTGCAGACAGCCATGTGACTCAGGAAACCTAGGCAAGTGCGAACCAAAGTTGTCGGGAAGGTCCGTAGACCTTGTACAATTGTTACCATCGCCTGAAACCGAGGCTGAGGTAAGCAGGCTCTGGCGAGACTGGAGTCCAGGATGGCCCCAATGAATTCTTTTTCCTGTGTGGGAATTAGAGTGGATTTTTCTATTGATCATCAGGCCGAGACACAGGAATAGGTCCGTGTCGATGCCCACATGACTGGTAACTTGGGCCCGGTGGTCCCTCGAATGAGCCAATCGTCTAGATACGGAGAACGTGTATCCGACGGTGGCGAAGAGAGGCGGCGACTACAGCCATGCACTTTGAATACACTTGGGCTGTATAGAGGCCAACCGGGAGGGCCGTATACTGGAAATGACGACGGTAGGCCCCAAACCGGGGGTACCTTCTGTGTGGAGGAGAAATGGCGACGTGAAAATACGCGCCCTTCATATCGAGGGCGGCATACCAGTCTCCGGGATCCAAGGATGGGATGATGGTCCCCATGGGTACCATGCGGAACTTAGCTGTATCGTGAACTTGTTGAGTTCCCGCAGGTCTAGGATAGGTCTGAGACCTCCCTTCACCTAGGGGATTAGGAATTAGTGGGAGTAGAACCCTTTGCCCCTTTCGCCCTTAGGTACCTCCTGTATAGCTCCGATGAAGAGGAGCATTCGCACCTCTTGCAAGAGGAATCGCTCGTGAGAGGGGTCCCTAAGAGTGACGAGGATGGATAGGCTTTTGCCCCATTGGTGGTTAGAAGGACCCTAATTTCGGCTCCTTTGGGGTCCTGATTGACGCCTACGACCGCGTAAGCCACGCGCGCTGGCAAAGTCCTGTCTTTGTCTAGGCGCAGGGTAAGAGCGGTGAGGCTGGGGACGGAGAGGTCGGCGCTGAAGCACCGGCGTGTCCATGCCGAGAGAGAGCGCAGAGTGACCCTGCTGCCCTTTAGGCTTTGCAGCTTAGGGCCAGTTTCGGGGGGGGCGCCCCCCCCCCCCCCCCACCCAACAGGCCTTTGCCATTGAAGGGCAAGTCCTGTATAGTGTGCAGCAGCTGCGAGGGAAGGCTCGATAACTGGAGCCATGAAATGCGCCTCGTGGCAACACCCGAGGCCAGAGTTGTGGCAGCGGAGTCAGCTGCATCCAACGAGGCCTGGAGGGAAGCTCTCGCCAGCTTCTTCCTTTGCTCCAGGAGGGCATCGAACTCTTGACGGGAGTTCTGAAGAACCGACTCTGTAAATTTGCTCACCGCCACCCATAGTAGCGGCTAGGCAGGGCTTGCTAGTTTGCTACACGAAGTTGCAGGGCCCCCGCTGAGTACGTCTTACGGCCCAGTAAGACCATTCGCCTAGCCTCCTTGGATTTAGGGGTGGTGCCTGCTGGCCATGGCGTTCCGTCCCATTGAGGGACTGGACGACAAGGGAGCGGGGGGGGGGGATGTACATATAGGTACTCGTACCCCCTGGAGGATACCATGTACTTGCGTTTCGATCAGAGGAGGGCCCGAGGAGTATGTTCCTGCTCCCGCCTCATCTGGGGAGGAGGAAGAAGAAAAGCCAGGGACAAGCGGGTCCTGTGTGGGCTCGCGCTCCTGGACGACCTCCTGATCCGGTGGGATCTGGGAGCCCGGTGGCTGAACTGGGGCTTGCTCTGCACCGGTCGAAGGGGACGGCTAATTGTCGCCTCTGGCACCCAGAGCTCCGACGGAACGGAGCGAGATGGGATCACCGGTACGCCTCTGGCGTGGTAGTACGCCCAAGGTGACTAGAATGACCACTGATAGGTCTCCTGGAAGACTCTGGAGGGCACATCGGAAAACAGAGTATTGCGCATATGAAGTGTCCGCACGGGACGACACTGATACGTGACTGGATGGCCCTGGAGGAGCTGAAAAGCCCTTGGTAGAGTCTCCCTCTCTAACTGACGTCGCTCGACGCGGCACCGGGGATCGGTACCGGGAGACATACCGGTACCGAGAACAGGACCTGCCACCGGAGCGGTGCCGGGCGGTCGACCGAGATCGCGAGGCTCGATGTACGGGAGTGGCTACGGGAGTCCCGGTGCCTGGAGCTGGATCGGTGCTGAGTGCACCGGGCCGGCGAACAGGACGCTGACCAGTGCTGCGAGTCCTACTGGTACCGAAATAGAGAACGGTGCCGAGACTGTGAGTGGCGTCGGGACCTCGATCGGGGACGGGACCGAGAACGTCTGCGGGACCGCGATCATGAACGGTGCCGCACTGCGGTGCCGACGGAGGGTGGTCTGATCAAGGCAGGCTTGCCGATCGACTATGTAACCCGCACCGGCGGTGCCGGGGGTTGAGGCAGCGCAGACGCTGTCATTGCAATCAGCTCCCTCGCCGTGGAAACTGTCTCCGGCATGGAGGGAATAGTGAGCTCGACCACAGCTCGCGCCGGGGAGCTTTCAGGCACCGGACTCGACAGCTCTTGCGTGGCCGGGGTTGATGGTGCCGGTATTGTCGGTGCCACGGCAGGTATCGGAGCCGGGCGGTCCGACTTAGTATAGCGCTCAGGCTGCGGAGCAGGGCTCTGACGCAGCTTAATAGTGAGCTCGACCACGGCTCGTACCGGGGAGCTTTCCGGCACCGGACTCGACGGCTCCTGCGTGGCCGGAGGCGATGGTGCCGATACTGTCGGTTCCACGGCAGATATCCGTGCCGGGCGGTCCGACTTAGTATAGCGCTTGGGCTGCGGAGCAGACGGCTCGGATGCAGCAGGAGTCCTGTGCCTCTGCATCCTCCAGGAGAGGTATCCGTGCCGAGTGGACGTCGGTGCCGGCGATGGCCTGTGCCGGGAGGCCTTGGTGGTACCGGCGATCCGGTGCCGAGGGAGCGCTTCTTGAAGACTTACCAGCGCTCGGTGCTGAGAGCAGAGGCGTAAGAGCTGCCTCCCTCAGGAGCTACTTGAGATGAAAGTCTCGCTCCCCTATTGTTCTCGGCTTAAAGGCCTTACAAATGCGGCACTTATCTGTCAGGTGAGACTCCTCGAGGCACTTAGGAGAGGATCTCTTGTCGGCATCGGCTTATGGCCGGCCGAGCATAGTTTGAAATCCTGTGAACCGGGCATAGTACCCGGCACTGGGTGCGGGGAAGGGAATAAGCCCCAAACCCCTGTGACTATATACACAAACTATACTACAAACTAATAAAGTGAACTATCTATACAAGAATTAACGAGAGAAACTACGAGTAGCTAGGGAAGTGGAGGTCAGCTAAGCCGCGCTCCACTGTTCCAACGACTGACACGGGCGGTAAGAAGGAACTGAGGGGCGGATGGGTCGGCAGGGGTATATATCCTGCGCCATAGCAGCGCCACTCCAGGGGGCGCCCAGCCGACCCACTGAGTGTTGCTAGGGTAAAAATCTTCCGACGAATGTGCACGCGGCGCGCACACACCTAACTGGAATGCATATGAGCAATCACTCAAAGAAGAAGCTCAATTACAATCTAGTGTGCAGCAAGAGACAAATTTGATGGGAAAATATCTGAAACAGAACAACATAGATGGGGTTTTAGGCAGTAGTGATTGTCTCAATGCAGAAGAAATTGAGGCATGAAGAGAAAATGATGAAGTCCCATTATTAAGGAATTAGCAGATTTACCTGAAGATAAGGAATGAAAATGTGAGGCAACTGATGGAGAATCATCCAGTTTTCCTGGTGGTGTAAAGGAGAGTGAAAAAGAAGAAGAATGTGGCTCACATGAAAAGGAGAGTAATGACAAAGAAAAATCTGGTTTACATGAAAAGGAGAGAAATGATAAAGAAGAATCAGACTTACATGACGACAGAAACAGCAGAGAGAAAAACTGCACACCACAAATGGATACATCAGATCCTGCTTTATGACCAGCGATTCTAAACTCTGCCGATATTGATCGCACAATTTGGAACGGGCCAGGCAAAATATGATGTTAGCAATATCAACAGCAGTAGAGAAATCTGAACCTTGTATTTGCATCTAGACAGGTAAAATGCCTTTCAAGTTAAAATGTATCAAATAATAATTTTCAAACTTCAATATTTCAGGACACAAGCATTATTTTTAATATAAGCGAGACTAGTGAAACCACGTAGTGGGATTAGGAGGGGGAGCTCCCCCCCTTTCTTTTTTACTGTTATGTAGCACAGCCGCTTGGTATTCAGTACACACTGGAGGCAATGATCTTACCTGTTTATCGTTAACAGAGTATTTTTCAATTTCTTTCTTTGTCTGCAGCAGCTTGCTCTAAAATGAATATAAAGCACGATTAAGGCACTGCAATCATGAGAATTCTTTTCTGGTATTTCACTGAAGCTAAAAACATTTCAGCACACTAACGACTGGTATTTTAATTTTGTAAAAACAGCCTTGCATTTGGTAAATGTATGAGATCTTGCCTAAGGCTCAAAATTGCTATTTTCATTAATCTTTAAAAAAACATAAGCTGCAGTTTTGAAACACTTTCCTTTCCCCTATTCCTGAGGTTAACATCAGAAAAAAACCTCTACAATGATAATGTTAAGACTGAGACTGAACACTTCAGTTATTTATTTAATTTAGGGCTGTCAATTAATCACAGTTAACTCAGGCGATTAACTAAAAAAAATTAATCGTGATTAATTGCAGTTTTAAATCGCACTGTTAGACTGTTAAACCAACTGAAATTTATTAAATATTTTTGAATGTTTTTCTGTAGTTTTCCAATATATTGATTTCAACAACACAATACAAAGTGTACATTGCTCACTTTTATATTTTTATTAATCATTTTTACAGTGCAAATATTTGTAACAAAAGAGATATTTTTCAATTCACCTCATACAAGTACTTTAGTGCAATCGCTTTATCATAAAAGTGCAACTTACAAATGTGTTTTTTTGTTACATAACTGCACTCAAAAACAAAACAATACAAGTCTACTTAGCCCTACTTCTTGTTCAGCCAATCGCCAAGACAAACAAGTTTGTTTACATTTACGGGGGATAATACTGCCCACATCTTATTTACGTCACCAGAAAGTGAGAACAGGCATTCGTATGGCACTTTTGTGCTGGCATTGCAATGTATTTACGTGCCAGATATGCTAAACATTCGTATGTCCATTCGTGCTTCGACCACCATTCCAGAGGACATGTTTCTATGCTGATGACGCTCGTTAAAAGAATAATGCGTCAATTAAATTTTTGACTGAACTCTTTGGGGGAGAACTGTACATCTCCAGTTCTGTTTTACCCACATTCTGCCATATATTTCACGTTATAGTAGTCTCGGATGATGACTCAGCATATGTTGTTCATTTTAAGACCACTTTCGCTGAAGATCTGACAAAAACGCAAAGAAGATACCAATGTGAGATTTTTAAAGAGAGCTACAGCACTCGACACAAGGTTTAATAATCTGAAGTGCCTTCCCAAATCTGAGAGGGATGAGGTGTGGAGCATGCTTTCAGAAGTCTTAAAAGAGCAACACTCTTATGCAGAAACTACAGAACCGGAATCACCAAAAAAGAAAATCAACCTTCTGTTGGTGGCATATGACTCAGATGATGAAAATCAACATGCTTCATTCTACACTGCTTCGGATTATCATCGAGCAGAACCCATCGTCAACATGGACACGTGTCCTCTGGAATGGTGGTTGAAGCATGAAGGGACTTATGAATATTTAGCACATCTGGCATGTAAATATCTTGCAACACCAGCTAAAACAATGCCATGTAAGTGCCTGTTCTCGCTTTCAGGTGACACTGTGAACAAGAAGAGGGCAACATTATCTCCCATAAATGTAAACAAACTTGTTTGTCTTAGTGATTGGCTGAACAAGATGTAGGGCTAAGTAGACTTGTAGGCTGTAAAGTTTTATATGGTTTTATTTTTGAATTCGGTTATGTTCTTGTACATAATTCTACATTTGCAAGTTCAACTTTCATGACAAAGATTGTACTACAGTACTTAGTATTTTTCAATTCACCTATTTCTTGTTTTTTACAGTACAAATATTTGTAATAAAAATAAATATAAAGTAACCATTGTACACTTTGTATTGTGTTGCAATTGAAATCATTTGAAAATATATAAAACATCCAAAAGTATTTAAATAAATGGTATTCTATTATTGTTTAATTGTGCGATTAATCTGTTTAATTGCCTGACAGCCCTAATTTAATTACATGAAGGGATTAGGAATTTGTATGTTATTGCTTTACAGGTTACTGTTTGTTTATATGATTGTTTAAATCATACTGAAGAACACATGGAATAACCGCATAACAAACCAACCATTTATTCCAAAACTCGGAACAGATAAGGGAAATTTTGAAATTTCACTTTTTGGGGCGGGGTGTGTGTGTGGCAGTATGAAGGTAATTTTAAATTTATCAGACTGGTCAAGATTATGCAAAAGACATTTTCTGCTATGTAAGTTACCAAACATCATAACTAGAGGTAACTGAAAAAATGCCAGTTATTTTTATGTTTAATTTCAAAGTATGCTATATGTTTCCTGATTTCCCCAGCCCTTATTTACTGACAAAAATCTGAAACCTGGAAAGTTTTTCAGTTCAGTTTTTCCACTGAAAAAGTTAGATGTTTTCTGAAAAAGTTTTACTTTTGGTTAAAACCTTTTTTTTTTGGATAAAAAAAATGAGCTCAAATAGCAAGAGATAAATCAATTCAAGGGAAAGATTTAATTAATTCAGGCTTAAATTGTTTTTTTTTATTTTAAATTATTAGAGGCCTGACAGAAAGTGTTCTCTGAATTCTAAGTATTCATTTGTCAAATCCACCACTTGTTGACAAGAATTTAAAAGGCAACAGCATAGGACAGACAAAACTGCATTATAGGATACAGTATAGTAGTATGATTCACTGCTATATTATATGATGCTCTGAAGGTCCTATCTTTTAGACTAATACAAACCGAGTCTGTAGAACCAGGGGTAGGCAACCTATGGCACGGGTGCTGAAGGCGGCACACTAGCTGGTTTTCAGTGGCACTCACACTGTCCGGGTCCTAGCCACTGGTCTGGGGGCTCTGCATTTTACTTTAATTTTAAATGAAACTTCTTAAACATTTTAAAAACCTTATTTACTTTACATACAACAATAGTTTAGTTGTATATTATAGACTTATAGGAAGAGACCTTCTAAAAACATTAAAATGTATTACTGGCACGTGAAACCTTAAATTAGAGTGAATAAAAGAAGATTCGGCACACCACTTCTGAAAGGTTGCCAACTCCTGCTGTAGACTGTTAGAGTGAGTACAATAAATGCTATTTCCCAGGCTGTACCCATACAATCACTGATGAGTAGGGTCCTACCAAATTCACAGTCCATTTTGTAAATTTCACAGCCATAGAATTTTAAATATCTTGAATTTCACGGTTTCAGATATTTAAATCTTAAAATTCACGGTGTTGTAACAAAACATCAGTATGCATTTGAAAACAGCAAAATATAAACATGTAAAGCCCCTAAGACTCAGTGTTTCTCACAGTGGGGGTCCCGACCCAAAAGGGAACAACAAGGCTATTGTAGGGAGTCACAGTTTTGCCACTCTTACTTCTGAGCTGCCTTCAGAGCTGAGTAGCTAGAGAGCAGTGGCTGCTGGATGGGTACCCAGCTCTGAAATCAGCAGTGCCACCAGCAACAGCACAGAAGTAAGGACAGCAATACCATGATCCCCTACAATAGCCTTGCAACCACCTTTTAGGTCAGGATCCCTGCTTTGAGAAACGCCGTCAACTCTTGTATACTTTTACCCAATAGCATAAGGTACTTTTAAAATATAGTGTAAACAGGGTGACCAGAAAGCAAATGTGAATAATCGGGACAGAGGGTGGGGGGGTAATAGGAGCCTATATAAGAAAAAGAGCCAAAAATCAGGACCATCCCTATAAAATCTGAACATCTGGTCACCCGAAGTGTAAAATTACATAACGGATCATATTTCATAGTCCGTAACCCACTTTTCATGGCCATGAATTTGGTAGGGCCTTACTAAGGAGAACAACCTAGGATAACAGAAATGTTGGACTGTGTTCCATAAGAAACAGAGACAGAAGAATCTTTTCCAGATGAAAGAAGAACTACCAGGGAGGAAAGTTACATGTTCTTGAAAGCAACAGTTATAGGAAACAGCCTATGTAAATATAAATTTTTCAGTCAATAACGTTTCTAAGACACATTCAGAATCTGTTTTAGTAACAAGCCAGTGACTCACTCACATTGCTTGGACAGAGAAAAAAAAACTCATGGGATTTTAGTTACTTCAATTAAAATATTCATCAGCAACACAGTATGAACAATTACTGCTAAACTATATTTTATAACACATCCCTATTTTAAACTAGACCTCTATTTTAAACACTTAAACACATTATTTAGTTAGTAAACATACACATAAAAAGTTACCTCATTTCTTGCAATCAGAGTTATAAATGCACCCTGCTTATAGCATTCAATAGCAACACATTTTCCAATTCCACTGGAACCTCCAGTTACCTAAAAAAAGATACATCATTTAGGTAATTTAATTATTACTTTGAACAGCAGCTTTACTAACAATCCATTATTTTAATCTCCCCAGCCCTACAAATCATAATTGCATTCTCAGAGTTCTTAATCATTCTCTGAAATATATCAAAGGTGACAATTAGCCTATCAACGATACATTGTAGAAAAGTGAGTATGCAAAAAAAACAAAAAACAAAAAAAAACCCACACCAACCAAAAAGAACACAAAACAAAAAACTAAAACAAACAGAGCTATCTTACATCAAGGAGTTTTTCCAAATTTTCTTTTTTAGTTCAGTATTAGTTGTATATACAATTTGATACTAATATGCAATGTCCTACTTCAACCATTAATCTGAACATACCTTTAGTCCCTACCCTAGACAGGGCCGCTCAGAGGATTCAGGGGGCCTGGGGCAGGGCTGGGTCTTCGGCGGTAATTCAGCGGCGGGTCCCTCTCGGAAGGAAGGACCCGTTGCCGAATTGCCGCCAAAGAATGAAGCAGCGGCGGTAGAGCAGTCTAAGTGCTGTTGATCGCAGCTTTGTTTGTTTGTTTGTTTTTTCCCCGCCGCTTGCAGCACTTATACTCACTGGGCAGTGCTCCGAGGCATCGGCAGCACTTCAGCGGCGGGTCCTTTACTCGCTCTGAGTCTTCCGCTGCATTGAAGGACCCGCTGCCAAAGACCCGGAGCGATGAAGGGCCCGCCGTGGAAGTACCGCCGAAAACCCGGAGCGGCTCGCGGGGCAAATTGCCCCATTTGCACCCCTCTCTGGGTGGCCCTGACCCTAGACCTCACTTCCATCTGGCCTGATTTCTGGCTTGTCTCTTATCTACTGCACAAGCATTTTATTGGTCAAACTCAGTTGTAACAGACTGAACTCTGTAAAACAACTGATACAAAGGTTTCGCTAAGGAGACAGGACAGTTCATAGCAAACTTTAAATCAGAATGAATGCTGGCTGGCCAGCCCTTTAATCTATTACTATTAACTAACTATTGGATCAAATCCAACGCTGTATATATGAAGTAGCAATAGAAATCAGTTGTGCAACAAAGAACATAGTTCAACTTCGCTCAGTGAAGATGTAATCTTGACAAAAAGCCAAAGTTCAAATTTATAGCCTACGATTCAAAATACCTTCTTTGCTGTTAATTTTATAATTTAGTTGAACTGCCTAATTGTTTGAGTATAGCCATTGGGTATTTCTCTTTTGTGTTTACTATTTCTAAAATTCAGTCTATTCAATGCAAATTGTAAAATATGTATGGCTGTTCTTATTGGTCAGATATATTGAAAATTAACATCAGGATCATTTGGGTATTTTGCACATTTTTTTTAAATTAGTGTTTTGCCCAAATTTTCCTCCCACTGTAAAACAAGAAAACCGATAAGCTGTAAAACTGAGTAAAATTCAGCTCTTCCCATGTCTATATTATTTAACTTTTCAATCCCGCAACTGGGAAATATAATTAACAAAAACTTGACATTTCGAAATAGCTAGAATCAGTTACTTTTCGTGGTTCTTTTGTTTTGCTTTAAAGGGACTATGGTAAATGTCTTTGGGATTGTTTTAACAATTAAAGCAGAAACCATTTCCCCATCACACTCCTCTTCAAAAAGACTTAAAATTAAGTATTATTAAAACTGGCTCTTATATCATTCTTTTCATCCAGAGATCTCAAAACACTTCAAAGAGAAAGAGATGGTATTCTCCATATTACAGATGGGGAGATTACATCCCTATTTTAAACAATTTAAGACATAATTTAGTTAGTAAACACAAATAAAAAGTTCTCATTTCTTGCATTCAATAGCAACATATTTTCCAAAACTGAGGCAGAGCTGAGTCAGCAAAAGCAGCAGAACTACTAGGTCTCCTGATCCCGAATCCAGTGCTCTCTCCACTAAACCATGCTGCCTCCGCACCTGTCTCTACCACTACATATAATTCCATGATTCTATAAAAAGGCTATCCTTAACTTGTGTTCCATCCTCAGAAGCAGGAGGGAATTAAGAGTAAGAATTCCTGGGTTCTGTTCCCAGCTCTGCCTCTTTTATAACACTTAAATTTGCACACAAAGATGGCCATGGCCAAAAAAGTGCTAATTATCTAGATGTAAGTCATACAACTAAATGTACTAGACATGATATTTGACAAGACTGGTGTTGTGGTGGCTTTATTTTGGGGAGGGAGTGGAGAAGGAAGGGGTGTGAAGCAATCTCTGTTACTTGGTTTGAAAAAAACTAAAAGAAAGAACCACTAGGCTAAATATTATTCAAAGTTTCATTAAGTCCTACAAGGTCCTTCCTGTAAGGTAATACCTGAGATATTTTGTGTGCGCCACCAGGAAAAAGAGAGCCTCTGAATATGCTCCAGAATAAAACAGTTTTATCTACTGAGAGATATTCTAAACAATAATTGTATTTATCATCAAATGGTGGTAATTTATTTAAGACATCTGAAAATGTCTAATTTGCAACAGTAGTCCTTACTTCTCTGTGAAATATGAAAACAGGAAACTCTGGTATGGATCTATTAATGCACAGTTTACATGACTGAAATTAAATTGCATTTAAGTGCTACAGGATTACCAGCATTCCCAAACAACTTTATACATTTAAAAGCTATGCTCAGTTCAGAACAGCCAAAGGTTTCTATATGAAAACATTAAACTAAAAATTTTCCTGAACACAGGTAGGTCTACAAATGTATCTGTGAAAATAATACTTTATGTGATGAAACACCGTGTAAAAAAAATATTACATGAACAGTTTTTAGAACCCATAAAAACCACAGTAGAGCAAATGTTCTCCTTCAATAATGAATTTTTAATTATGCAATTACATCTTATGAACTCTTTTTGTCATATAATTCCTGTAATAACAGAGTACATAAATTCTAATCCTCTCTGAATGGGGAATGGTAATATAAACAGGATCCCCAGAACCTCCTCCTCTTGGCACAATCACCTAAGGTTTTTTACCTAATGTACCACATAGTAGGTAAACACTGAAATCTAAACTTGTGAAATTTAAATGGCTATTATCAAAGTTAAAATGCCTAAAAATTGAGCTACCTTAGAAAGGTTTGCTGTAAATTTCAGTCAGTCATCCCAAACAGTAATGTTTTGAGAATGAGCGTGACTAAATTCATGTTGAAGAAAACTGTAAAATGGGATTGCTTAAAGTTTGTGGGGCTTTTTCTTTCTAAAAAGGCCTTGATTTTTCCCATTTAAGAATTCTGAGCCATCAGAGTAGTTTTTAGAAAAGGTAAATACGTTGACAGCAACAGATAGACCTAAGGATGTAGGTGCTGTATGTATGAGAAATAGCAATACAAAATGATAAGTGGCTTTATAAAATTCACAACACTAAGAGCACCCTGGTTGCCTGTTCAATGTTATATGCAGGTCAAACACCACAAGTACAGTAATAGGGCAAGATCCTCACCCTTGTTCTAGCCCCTTTACGCTATGTGAGAGTGACAGAGATGCATAAAGGGCCCTAAAACCCCTGATTGTACCTGGTGGAGAATTTTCCCTGGTACTAGCACTGTGGAAATAGCTGCAAAGTTTGCCTTTGGATGACCTTATTGTAAGCCCTAGCACACACGGGCTTTTCCAAGACAGAGGGTGGGTCTGGGCCACAGTGCTGAGAAGATTCCAGGTAACACTGTAGCCCACCATATTGGGGATGCTACTGTAACTTAGGCAGGTCTCCAGAGCTGTCTAGGTTATGCTGGTGGCCACTGAAGTTTGCAGAATAGCCCAGTTTGGGCGGATGCAAAGGTAGCTCCTAGGCCTGTGAGTTCTATTCTGTGCCTCTTACAGGTGCAACACAAATTAACCCCCAGTGCTGGTGGTCCACTTGTATTTAGAGGACTGACCTCAAGAAATGCAGAGCACCCACAACTTCCATAGAAATCTATGGAGTCATGGATGCCCTGGCAAATGTTGCTTTAAATGCATATGGGGAGCTTATAGTTTAATTACGTGTGGCTTTTTGTCCCTGCCTTAAAGGCCCATCTTTTTTCCTCATTCCCTATTTATCTGCACATACACTTTCACTATGCCCGCCTCACACCTTCTAAAAACCATGATACCAACAGGCAACCAATAAGTTTCTTATGGAGATGAGGAGTATTTTTAAATTTGAAAAAAGGACATGCCACCTGACCACTTTATTTGTATATTGTCCCCATTTTCCACCATGCTCTGAATTACCTTGAAGAAAGTAAGCCTTGGACTACCAATTCTTTTGTGTTTATAAAATCTGTACCACACTGCAGATGCTACTGGAAACAATAAATATGAAGTATCCAGTAAATCTAGGGTTATAAGTGTCATTAAAGACTAATACATTCAATCTGACAATATAGAATACTGAAGGTAGTGAATTCCCAGTGATTCAGATGCATGTCTTTTGCCAGCTGAGATATGCTCTGTCTCTCTCTCTAGGGAACCATTGCATATTTCTCATTGCTTAGACATCCCCAGTGCACACAATACCATCTTAAACATGTAGGGCACTGATAGTGGCTCCACAGTTAAGAACTACCTATAGGTAGGTGCTCAGCTACTACAGTGAGGACAAAAATATAAATCCCCTGGGTTTAGAAATGTGATGTCCCTTCCTCACCACTTAAGTTACATTATGTCTGAATGTTGGTGAACAGGGCAATCAGTTATCACCATCGCCACCATCTTGTTGTATCACAGGAGTGGTTTTTAAACGGATCCTCCAATCCCACTTAGTCCAGGGGCCGAGGCTGACACAAACTTCTTTTGCTAGGTCTTCTTGTGAGGGGAGGGGCCCAAGCAGGGGTCAAGGAAGCTCGCTGCTTTTAGAGCAAACAATACATATACATACACACACACATACCTCACGCTATATGCGCATGTGTGTGTGTACGTTATACACACAATCCACACACTATGTGCATATATATACACACACACACCCCACACATGCATATATAAATGCACATAGTGTGTGGATACACACACAATGTATCTATACGCACACCTATATACACCCCACCGCTTCCATACAATATGCATTTGGATATATACATACACACAACCTATTTACACACACCCCATACACTCCATCCATATACTATAGGTGTATATACAGACATGCATAGTATACACACACACCCCCCGCTGCACCCCCACTCTGTGTATAGATGTGTCTACACACAGACACAGGCGCACTACATCCCCACCTCACGTACCAATGCGTCCACACACACTCCCCTGTACGCACCCCACCCGCCGTGTACAGTGTGCACACAGCCATGTCCTCGCGGGGTCCCCATCTCGAGTCACCCGCAGCCCCCCCTCCCCCAACCGGGAAACCAGGGCAAGGCGGCACCTTCGCCCCGACACCAGCCTGGCCCCGGGGCCGCCCACCCGCAGGGCGTTGGGGCCGGAGGGGCGGGCGAAGAGGCGCCCCCACACTCACCACGACGTGGGCGCCGGGCAGCTTGAGGGGCTTGGGGCTGATGAGCGGCGACACCATGTAGAGCAGCAGCACGAAGGCCACGACGCAGGCGGCCGCCAGCAGCAGCAACATGGCTCGGAGCGGGCGGGCGGGGCCGCGCGGGCTGCTCCGGGGGCCGCGGCCGACAGCGCCAGGGGCCAGCTCGCTCCGCAGCGGCGGCCGCTCTGCGCCGCCCCGGTCCCGGCCCCGGCCCTAGAGTGCCGCCCTGTCACGGGGGGCGGGAAGGGGCGGGAAAGGGCGGACAGCGGCTCCGCTCCGTGATTGGCCCGCGGGATGGGTGAGCTGCGAGGGGATTGGCTAGCCGGGCGGGTCAGAGCGCGGTGGGACGAGACCCTGCCCGGGGATTGGCCAGCGTGGCGTAAGGCGCGCGCGGATAGGTGCCCCGTGGGTGCGAGGTTCAGGGAGGCCGTTCGTTAGAGGCAAGGGGGGAGGGGGCTTGCGCGAGCGCCCCCTGGGTGCGAGAGGGGAGTTTGCTCCTGGCCGGGCCTTGCCGATGCCCCGGCCCCGGCCCCGGCCCTGGGGGGTCAATCGTCGGGAACGCGCGCGCGGTGAACGGGACGCCGCTGCCGGGGCGCAGGGGGGGGGGTCAGGCCGGGCTCGCGCCCGCGCATTGCACGGGGCGGGAGCGCAGAGCGCCTAGCTGCCCCCCCCTTGCCCCTCCCTGGCAGGAAATTTGGGGACCTGATTTGCAGCGGTGCCGCTGAGCACCCGTAGCTGTCGCTGGATCTCGGCAGGTGCTGCCGCTCGCTTTTGAGCGGCTGTTGCGTGGCTAAGAAAGCGCATTGGGGGGGGGGGGGCTTCAGAGAGCTAGTAGGTCTGGCTACAGAGCGTGAGCAAATTGTTTGCAGGACCAGCAATTAAAAACACAAAACTGTCTGGGCAATCGGAATTAAACAACTCCTCCGCTTTAACTGTTACCGAAATATTGGGTCAGCCTAGCCGAGAGCCAGTGACAGCCAGACAGGGATAAGGAAAGGTTGCTTTATGCTGCAGAAAAAAGGAGAGCCCCTGCACCTTGGTACAGAGGGCTTTGCCTTATACAAGTTTTACAGATTTTTTATACACATTTAGACAAAGACCCTTGCTGTGTTAACACTTGATTGGTGGTTGCCAGACCCCGTACTTTTGCTATTTGGTTAGTGAAAACCGGTTTGGCGCCCGCTCCCTCTGCTTTAAGGCAGAGGAGAAAAAACAGTTTAAAAGTTTAGGTTACTGTGTACGTGAGGCTTTTGCTTTTTTCTAGTGGCTGCCTGCTAGTTGTTAAGAGGGGGTTACCAGTAGCTTTTACAGCCCCCCCTTCGGGCCTGACAAGCCCAAATTGTCAGGCCCGTTACGCAATTTGTGATTAAGCTGGAGGGACAGATACTGGGGGTTTATTATGGACAGCAGAGCATTTGGTTATAGCATTACACAGACATTTATACTTCTGTATTAGACAATAATAAGCAACAGCTGCATTTTGTTTATACATAGGTTATTATGATATATTTTTTTTTACATTTGAGAGATGCCAGTTTATTTACACATTATTTACACAAGGTTAAAACAACTTTATACAGTTTTTTTTGCTTGCCTTACACAATTTTTGCTTTTACAAAGAATGTATATGCTATAAATATATAGGCCTCTGAGTTGTCTCAGCCTAGGATATAATAATTATCCCCTGAATGAGAAACACCCACAGATTATATTATTAATAATAGTTGTTCTACAGCATCTTAAAATTGCACACAGCTATTTATGAAGTAAAAAAAAAACAAGGTCCTAGCCCCAAAGAGACTAACCAAGACAGAAAAAAAAGAAGGGTATGAAAATAATACTAGTAGGAGATTAGAGGTATAGAGTGGGAGGAAACTGGAACTGAGATGTATGCAGAAATCATGCGCAGTTTTGAAGATGAGGGCAAGGAGCCTGAATTTGATACAGTAAATGTGGGAAGCCAGTGATGAGATTTGTAGAGCCCTGTAAATCCACAGATGCAGATATCCACGGACCATTTTTGCAGATCAGATGAGGATTCAAATTTTGTATCTGCGCAGAGCTTTAGAGATTTGAGAAGGAGTTGGCATGGAGCGAGAAAAGAAGAGAGAGCATTTCAGTTTAAATGTTTTGAATAGAATGGAGCAGGGAGAGAAATATGAGGAAGCAAGAGAGGAAGAATTATATTAGTTGAGAAACTACCAACATGATGGCAAGTGTTTTATCAGTAGGAATGGAAAGAAAATAATGATTGGTAGTAATAAATATAGAAGACATGACAAGACTTGGGGAGAATGTGGGAGACATAGACACCAGCCAAAAGCTGTGTCTGAGCTTGTCTAACCAAAGATGACATGAGGCCCCTTTGCAATCTGTATTCAGGACAGGAAATAGTCTGGAAACCACACGGATGGAATTGATGATCTACTGGAGGACAGAAATCCATTCTCTTATCCTTGGACAGTATCTAACACGGTCAACCTAAAGATACTACTCAAAATGCCTGCTACAAAAAGTGTCCTTTTTACCTCTTTCTTGGTAAGAAAATATTCCCAAAGTACAACCAGTACCTGTGAGAAGATCTGCCCAATTTCAGATGCTTCCAGGTGAAGGAAAAGATCACTAAAAGTGCAGACAGGCAGGTTGCAGACTCTAGAAACAGTGCTAGTGTCTCTGTCCACTCCTCAATGTGGTGCTGACCAGCAAATTAGAATAAACAGGGACCAGATAACTGGAGCAATAGCTCCGCTTCCCCATCCAGTGGGCACCATTGTGGTGAAAGTCCTTGGTGTGGCCTGGATCTAGCTAAGTCCCACTGTGGGCAAGAAAACATCAGCTACCGTTGCCACTTGGCCGGTTTTTGTACTGCCTTGCTGCAGGTTAAAAGATGTGCATATATTGTGGGTTGGTTTTTGGGAAATGATTCTCTAAAACAGTCTAGCAATTAGGTGCTAGTGCAGACTATAACTTTTTTATTGGTGGGACAGGGATAGACAGACTGACAGTGGCCATTTTTTCTGGGTCTCAGAGGTGGCCAGCAGCTGCAGCTGCTACAGAGCAATTTCTTGTTCTATTTTTCCAAAAGAGTAAGGCCCAGATCCTCAAAGGTATTGAGGCACCTAATCCCACTGATTTCAATAGGAGTTAGATGCCTCAATACCTTTGAGGATCTGCAACTAAGAACTTCCTTCCTCCCTCCAAACATCCCCTCTGTTGTAATATAATGTCTAGGATGTGACACACAGGAGAGCTGGTATGAGACTGACCTTTGTTTCCTGGCTCCAGTAACTTGAAATGTGTCAAGGCTACATGACATGGGTCCCAGGCCCACTCTGGGATTTTGGCTTCTGCTGGAACCAGTCTTGTAATGATGGGGAAAGCTCCAGCCTTCAGATAACTTCCAGCCTGCCCAGCCAGTCTGATTCTCTGCCTTTTCTGTTCCTTCACCTCCTAGGGAAGAACAGTCAGTCAGGGCTGCTGCAGGAGGTAAGCAGATATCATATCAACCAGAAACAACCAACACAGATTAATGCTGCCATTAATAAAACACATAGCTAGACACATCTGGGATAGAGGTCAGGGCAGAACTGTCAATCCTAATGGTCCAAAACTCATATGGCAGGCATCAAAAAAGCATAAAATCGGCTTAAAAATCACAAGATTAAAAAAGAAAATGATAATAAATGTTGGGTTCTTTTTATTTTCCTTCTTGTCTATGATCCTTTACATCTAGAAGCTTTTCTTCTCAACCATGAAGACTAGAAACTTCTTCCCCGGGTTTTATTTAGGCATTTTCTGTCTCTCCCACTTGACTGACAATCAGGGATGGCTATGACATGACTTTGGTATTATCATGGCAGGATGCTAACAGTTTGTTTTCCAAAAGCGAACATCGTGTTCCACTTGTGATGGGGTGAATGCGGAGGGGGAGGGGAGCATAAGTTAACAGTGAGAAGATACTGGTCAGCATGATAGACAGTGGTTACATCACATGCCAAGTTTCCTGGCATATAGCTACTTTTGAAACTACTTTAGGGCTAATTGTATTTGATTTAAGAAACCTGATTGATGTTGAAACCAAGGTTTTTGTTCTTTGCGCCATACATCTCTGAACTGGAGATCCTAGTAAATCTTTGTGAGACTTGTTGCAATATTCCAGCAATGTTAAATGTGCATCCTTGAATCCTCCAGGGCTTGCCTTATTTACTACATCTAGTTCTTTGCTGTTAGCACCAGCTCTTCTGCCAACTCATATAACTGATCATAGGAAGGGCTTGGCATATTTTGAACAAATTTGCCAAAAGGAATTCCCAAAATGAAAATGAGTTACTTATGAATGGTGGAACATTATTATCTGTTATTAACTCATCTGGAATCCCATGAGAAAACTGTGATGTAAGAGCTCAATAATAATAAAAACAATAGCAGTCTACAAATAAGAGGTAATCTTACCCCTCTAACTCAGATAGACATAAACCAAAATTGGATTAAGGTGATCTGGAATCCCAGTTGGTTTGTGGGTTTCTTTTGCATTCTGTTTCCTGTATTTATTGCAGATTTTATACTTGGTTGCCTTGTCTTCAATAGCAACATTAAAGCCTGGCCAAAATAGGACAACTTGTATTCTCCTCTTACACTTTTCAATATCCACAGAGGCACAGGGGATTAGGTTTAGCATTTCCAACCTCATGCTGTATAGCATAATGACAGAAAATCCTTGGTACAGAATCCCATCCAATGGAGAAATTTAATCTCTATAGTTCCAATATGTCTTTATGCTTCAAGTTGAAGGTGCCTGGGCTTCTTTTGCTGGCCATCCATCTAGAATTACTTTCTCAAGTATTGTGAGTTTGGGTCATTATGGGCATCTCATTTGAGCTTGTCACATATTGTTTCAGAAATGGGTGTTATTGAATTATATTTATTTCAGCCTGTTCCTCTGTCTCCTTTCTTTGCCCCCCCCCCACACTTTTTTTTTAAACCACACACAGGTGGTCTTTAAACTATATTTACTATAAGAATCTCTGTGTCAGGCCTGTATTTCACATTTAACAAATACTTTTACAATTTCATATTTGTTTTCTTAAATCTAGTGGGAAATTTTACACAATGGTTTCTGTAATTTGACTTCCAGTGGTTTATGATATTTTTTTCTACCATGATCTATTTCTGTCCACAAGCGTATTCATTAAACTGCACAAAGCCAATTGCCAGCATTTCTTTTTCAATCTCAGCACAATTCTGTTGTTTTTTTAATCAGGACTTTGGACACATATGGCTCAGGAAGATCATCTTAATGTTCACTATTATGAAGTTAATAGTGGGTACCAATTTTCACCTGTTTAATTTTTGTAATAAACACCAATAAATTCCTGGGGATATAAACAAAATAAACCTCCAAAACAATGGGCCTTGATGACAATCTATTAAGAGATGCTCCACTCTTCCACTTGAGTAATTTGAAGCTCTTACTCCTTTTTTCCCTTTCCTGAGCTCCCTCCCTCTCTTTTCTAACCAATTACTGTTATGGTTATGGTGCACACTGGAACATGGTGAGAACAAAATAAATGGGGTGTAAACAGTTGAGAGACAAGAGCAGAAGCTATTCAGCCCTAGATTTTGGTAATTATCACTTGTCGTCTGACCGTCATACTGTTGCAGGCAGATATGACAAAAACAAATGAGTCAAAAGAAATTATTGTTTATGGAGGCAGATATGATAAAAACAAATGAGTCAGAAGGAATTATTGTTTATGCTTTAGAGATCACGTGGTGTTATAAACACGTGTGAAAGTAAGGTTCCTGCCTTGACTAACACACCATTTAAAGAGGCTGAGGCATCAGAAGGAGGTGGAGCAGACAGAAACCAATCTTGCTAATCTGTGATCTGGTGCCCTAAGCCACTTGGACAGATAGGGGAGAACAGAAGAAAATAAAATCATATCCTCGCCTCAAAACACAGGTACATCCTCATGACCTACAGTGACATTTGTCCATGGTGGTGCCTCCAAAATCCAAATGTAGGTCAGGATAGCCTAGAGGATGGAAGTTCCTTGTACTGGAGTTGAGCAATATATTGATTCAACCCCTCACAGTGTAATAAGATTTCTGGGATTTTACTCCATTTTATACATATGATACAACAGCTTAGAGGTTCATAGAAGTTAGCACAATGTAGATGTAGGAAAAATGTTCCTTAAAAGGAATGCTATACCTGTGGAATGTAGACTTGTAACAGGGTGGAGACCCTGGGGCTAAGCCAGCCCTGATTACTGGAGGAGGCATACCTGGATTGTATCAAGTGATCACAGGGTAAAAGGCAGCAGGAAGCTGCTGGGTGAGGGCTTTGTAAATACATACTATATATAGCTGTAGGGCACCAGGAGAGCAATTATGTGCAGCCCAAACTATATCTAAGGACCAGTCTACACTACTGTGCTGCTGTAGTGCATCTGGTGAAGATGCACTATGCTGACAGGAGAGCACTCTCCTGTTGGCATAATTACTCCACCTCAACAAGAGGAGGAAGCTATGTTGGCAGGAGAGCATCTCCCACTGATGTAGCGCAGTGTGGACAGGCGGTGGCTTTTTCACACCTGTGAACGACCTAACTTACATCGATGTAAGTTGTAGAGTAGATAAGCCCTAAGACTCCGCCATACTTTTTCAGGAGGGAAAAATCTGTAAGGAAAGCTTTGGTATATGCACACTCCTGAAATTCTTTTACAATACAGTGGGAGAGGTGGGAGAACTCTGCTAGCCAAAGTTTGGCTTGAATTTTTTTCTGTATGTGGTAGGATGATAATTCAATTTTGATCCCCAAGATGATCATCTGTAAATTGCCACCCCCAAATGACCAAGTGCAATGGTATTTTAAACCATGCCTAATTTGTGCTCCATCAATAAAAGGGTGTGGGGGATGCCCCAGAGGGAGTGAACCTAACAGATAATGATCAAGTGATCTCTCTCCTGCCATCCATCACCACCCTCTGACAAACACAGGCTAGGGACACCATTCCTTACCCATCCTGGCTAATAGCAATTAATGCACTTAACCTCCATGAATTTATCCAGTTCTCTTTTAAATCCTGTTACAGTCCTAGCCTTCACAACCTTCTCAGGCAAGGAGTTCCACAAGTTGATTGTGCGCTGTGTGAAGAACTTTCTTTTCTTTGTTTTAAACGTGTTACCCATAAATTTCATGTGGTGGCCCCTAGTTCTTATATTATGGGAACAAGTAAATAACTTTTCCTTATTCACTTTCTACACATCATTCATGATTTTATATACCTCTATCATATCCCCCCTTAGTCTCCTCTTTTCCAAGCTGAAAAGTCCTAGCCTCTTTAATCTCTCCTCATATGGGACCCGTTCCAAACTCCTAATCATTTTAGTTGCCCTTCTCTGAACCTTTTCTAGTGCCAGTATATCTTTTTTGAGATGAGGAAACCACATCTGTACGCAGTATTCAAGATGTGGCTGTACCATGAATTTATATAAGGGCAATAAGATATTCTCCGTCTTATTCTCTATCTCCTTTTTAATGATTCCTAACATTCTGTTTGCTTTTTTGACTGCTGCTGCACCTGCATGGACATCTTCAGAGAACTATCCACGATGACTCCAAGATCGTTTTCCTGAT
The DNA here is from genome assembly GCF_020497125.1 of Mauremys mutica. NCBI lineage: Eukaryota > Metazoa > Chordata > Testudines > Geoemydidae > Mauremys > Mauremys mutica. The sequence goes on along the minus strand of NC_059073.1, from coordinate 124,141,639 downwards.
TAGTTGTTGCTAAATTACCCCCCATCATATTGTATGTATAGTTGAGGTTATTTTTCCCTATCTGCATTACTTTACATTTATCCACATTAAATTTCATTTGCCATTTTGTTGCCCAATCACTTAGTTTTGTGAGATCTTTTTGAAGTGCTTCACAGTCTGCTTTGGTCTTAACTATCTTGAGCAGTTTAGTATCATCTGCAAACTTTGCCACCTCACTTTTTACCCCTTTCTCCAGATCATTTATGAATAAGTTGAATAGGATTGGTCCTAGGACTGACCCTTGGGGTACACCACTAGTTACCCCTCTCCATTCTGAAAATTTACCATTTATTCCTACCCTTTGTTCCCTGTCTTTTAACCAGTTCTCAAGCCATGAAAGGACCTTCCCTCTTATCCCATGACAACTTAATTTACGTAAGAGCCTTTGGTGAGGGACCTTGTCAAAGGCTTTCTGGAAATCTAAGTACACTATGTCCACTGGATTCCCCCTTGACCACATGTTTGTTGACCCCTTCAAAAAACTCTAATAGATTAGTAAAACATGATTTCTGTTTGAAGAAACCATGTTGACTTTTGCCCAACAATTTATGTTCTTCTATGTGTCTGACAATTTTATTCTTTATGATTGTTTCAACTAATTTACCCTGCACTGATGATAGACTTACCGGTCTGTAATTTGCCGGGATCACCTCTAGAGCCCTTTTAAAATATTGGCGTTACATTAGCTATCTTCCACTCATTGGGTACAGAAGCCTATTTAAAGGACAGGTTACAAACCATAGTTATTAGTTCCGTAATTTCACATTTGAGTTCTTTCAGAACTCTTGGGTGAATGCCATCCAGTTCCGGTGACTTGTTAATGTTGAGTTTATCAATTAATTCCAAAACCTCCTTGAGTGACACCTCAATCTCTGACAATTCCTCAGATTTGTCACCTACAAAAGCCGGCTCAGGTTTGGGAATCTCCCTAACATCCTCAGCCGTGAAGACTGAAGCAAAGAATTAATTTAGTTTATCCGCAATGACTTTATCGTCTTTAGGTGCTCCTTTTGTATCTTGATAATTCAGGGGCCCCACTGGTTGTTTAGCAGGCTTCCTGTTTCTGATGTACTTAAAAAACATTTTGTTATTACCTTTAGAGTTTTTGGCTAGCTGTTCTTCAAACTCCTTTTTGGCTTTTCTTATTACATTTTTACACTTAATTTGGCAGTGTTTATGCTCCTTTCTATTTACCTCACTAGGATTTGACTTTCACTTTTTAAAAGATGCCTTTTTATCTCCCATTGCTTCTTTTAAATGGTTGTTAAGCCACATTGGCTCTTTTTTAGTTCTTTTACTGTGTTTTTTAATTTGGGGTATACATTGAAGTTGGGCCTCTATTATGGTGTCTTTGAAAAGTGTCCATGTAGCTTGCAGGGATTTCACTCTAGTCACTGTACCTTTTAATTTCTGTTTAACTAACCCCCTCATTTTTGCATAGTTCCCCTTTCTGAAGTTAAATGCCACAGTGTTGGGCTGTTGAGGTGTTCTTCCCACCACAGGAATGTTAAAAGTTATTATATTATGGTCACTATTTCCAAGGGGTCCTGTTATAGTTACCTCTTGGACCAGCTCCTGCATGCCACTCAGGACTAAATTGAGAATTTCCTCTCCCCTTGTGGGTTCCTGTACCAGCTGTTCCAAGAAGCAGTCATTTAAAGTATTGAGAAATTTTGTCTCTGAATTTTGTCCTGAGGTGACATGTTCCCAGTCAATATGGGGATAATTGAAATCCTGCACTATTATTGACTTCTTTATTTTGATAGCCTCTCTAATCTCCCTTAGCATTTCATTGTCACTATCACTGTCCTGGTCAGGTGGTCGATAATAGATCCCTAATGTTATATCCTTATTAGAGCATGAATTACTATCCATAGAGATTCTATAAATAAATACATTAATGGAGATACCCTATCTCCAAGAACTGGAGAGGACCTTGAAAGGTCATTGAGTCTAGCCCCCTGCCTTCACTAGCAGGACCAAGTACTGATTTTACCTCAGATCCCTAAGTGGCCCCCTTAAGGATTGAACTTACAACCCTGGGTTTAGCAGGCCAGTGCTCAAACCACTGAGCTATCCCTCCTCCCCCTGGAACATGTGGATTCACTTTAAGATTTTTAATTCGTTTGATTCTACATTTTCTTTCACATATAGTGCCACTCCCCCTCCACTCCGCCCCACTTGTTTTGTCCTTCCGATATATTTTGTACCCCGGAATGATTGTGTCCCATTGATTGTCCTCACTCCACCAGGTTTCTGTGATGCCTATTATATCAATATCCTCCTTTAACATGAGGCACTCTAGTTCACTCATCTTATTATTTAGACGTCTAGTATTTGTGTACAAGCACTTTAAAAACTTGTCACTGTTTATTTGTCTGCCTCACTGTTTATTTGTCTGTTCCCCGGAGAACTAGAGAGTTGGATAACATCTTAGGTATCATGAAATGATACCTAAGATTAAGAAGAAACAGAATTCTTCTTCTGAAATGAAACCTGATTAAGAAGAAACAGAATTCTTATTTATACTTGAAAAAAGTATGTTGATTATTAACAATACTGCTTTCAACCAAAGCATCCTATAAGTAGCTGGAAGAAAATTTCTTGATGATTCAAACAAGCCCAACCTGCAGTGAAGGGCTGAAAAAGCTTTCAAGTCACTTCAGAAGTCTTCCAATGAGTCCTCCAGGAAATGAAACAGGCATGAGGGAGCTTGAAGTTCCTGATGTTTATATGGCAAAACAAATTTCATTTAAGTATGTTTAAGGACTTCTTAGACCTTAGACAAAGGGAGAAAAGTGTTGTGCCCCCTTTCTCCTATGTAGATCACTTTTAGCTGTGGCATTAGAAGTTTTTCTTGTGTATATGGCACCTCACACAAATATTTAAAATAACTTTGTAATAAGGTTGTAATTATGAATGACACCATACTTGATTCTACTCCACAGACAACATAATTAGCGTGCTTGGTAAAAGATGTGGGTGTACCATTTTTGGAGGTTGCTCGTGAGTAGGCCAATTGTAAAGCAACTTTTAGAATGTAACATGGTTCTGCTGTGGAGGAAATGACCTGAATCATACTTGTGCAGTTAGGTTGGCTGGATATTTTGCATTCTTGTTCTCTGCAGACAGACACCCTAAAGTGCATTTCTACACATGGAAAAGATACCCACAAATCCTTAGCTATGACTACTAAAAGTTAAAATAGTATAAGAAAATTGCACAGATTTTCCCATAATGCCCTGAATGAAGGATAGTTGTGCAACACAGAAAAGAGACTATTGTGCCAGGAAAAAAAGGTTGCTATCAATATCTATTCAGAGCTTGGTGACACTGAACATGATTCTATGTATAGATGAAAGCCTTCCAAGCTGTGTTACTAGGTTCAGGCTGTGAAACAAATTTTCTGGAATTTAAACCAGTTGCTGCAAGTTTAGAATTGTTCTATAAACACATTTGATTGTTTCCAAGACACTAACTTGTAAATTTAATGAAGCAGTTTCTTCCTCAAAACAAATGATAGACATGTGCCTCAGAATTTAGGAGCCCTGCATCCTCATTGGCTTTCCTTATTAGAAGTTAGGATTCAATGACAAATTGATGCAAAAGATGAGTTAATAGAAAATAAAATCAGAGCTATAAATATTTGCCTTGCGAGGGTTCCTCAAAAATGTGAAAACTGGAACCATCTTTCTACAAACATCTTAAGACAGGAATAGGCAACCTCTGGCATGCGTGCCAAAGGCAGCATATGAGCTGATTTTCAGTGGCACTCACACTGCCCGGGTCCTGGCCACTGGTCCCGGGAGGCTCTGCATTTTAATTTAATTTTAAATGAAGCTTCTTAAACATTTAAAAAACCTTGTTTACTTTACATACAAAAATAGTTGTTATATATTATAGACTCATAGAAAGAGACCTTCTAAAAACATTAAAATGTATTACTGGCACGAGAAACCTTAAATTGGAGTGAATAAATGAAGACTTGGCACACCACTTCCGAAGGGTTGCCAACCCCTGTCTTAAGAAGACCTAATCCAGCCAAGGTTGCTGTACTGAGACATTTGAGCCAGCTAGACTAATGACAGGTGAATTTGTTAGCAGGGCTGCCCAAAGGATTCATGGGGTCTGGGGCAAAGCAATTTTGGGGACCCCTTCCATAAAAAAAATTGCAATACTGTATTCTTGTGGGTTCCCCTGCGAGGCCCGGCACAAATTGCCCCACTTACTCCCCACCCCCCAACAGGTGGCCCTGCGGAGCCCAGGGCAAATTGCCCCACCTGCCCCCCCCCTCTCCCGGGTGGCTCTGTTTGTTAGGATTCCCAAGAACCTTCTCTGATTTTTACAACTTTTTTTTTTTTAGTTTTTATAACAATACAGTAAATAGGTAGTCCAATGTATTAGATAGTCTAAAATGATGTATGTAAAAATCTGGAACGTAACAGTGAAGTCGAGCACTCAGGAATTTTTTTTTGTTTTTTTGTTCTTGAACTTTTTATTAAAACATTTCAAATGATAAGTACTAAGAGATGGATTGTCACTTTTGTAACTAATGGGTTAAGCTCTTTTATACATATAAAAAAAACCCATCATATTTGCAAGTCTGTCAGAGTTCAGAGTATGGTTATTTTCTGTGCTTTGGAGTGATAGCCTAATACAGTTTACGGAAACTCCAACAGAAACATTTGACAAATCATCCTTATTATGATTACAAAGTACTTCCAAGGAGTTAAGCTTATTACAGCTTTTGATATGGTACATTTCCTTCCTTCCGCCACTTATGTTTGATTCATTCAGTTTCATTTCAACAATATCTTATCAAGTAACCAAAGCTAAATTCAAAATTTGCTTTACATTTATTGTTGTAAAAAAGCTCAAGTTTTCAGACTGTTTATATCTCCCACCCTTAAGTCTTTAATGAAATTGGATCCACCCACAACTATGAATAGATGACCACTGTTTTGTCTATTTGGAGCCTGTAGACAGCAGGGCGATCAGTCCAGATGAAGCGCTTATAGACAGAATGTAGTTTACGGTGGGGTTGAAATTCTTCAACAGAAAAAATGAAGCAATGATGACCAAGACGAGAAAGAGGGTGTTGTTGGAGAAGATAGAAAATGTTGTTGCTTCGTAATCTGCAACTTCATTTTTCTTCCACAGAATTCTCTCATCCTTCTCTTTGCGAGACATCTTCCTATTGTCTGCCTCAGAAAGTTTGCGAGTAACTTCTTTGGAAACAGCATCTTCTCTCTTTTGGGCTACTTTGTGTTTGAGAACAAACTTGACGTTCTTGTATGCAAAGGCTACCAGATATGTACTGACAAGGGTCATTACACTGTATAGGACTGCAGACTGAACAAGATCCATGTGCCATATCCGCCAGTACAGCCAGATGGGGATGGCGGACACGATGAAGGCGTTGCCGAAGAAGAGCGCCGAGGACTTGGCCGAGAGGTTGCGGCTGAAGTCCTGCAGGAGCAGGTCCTCCTCCGACTGCTGCCGGGCCTCACTACCGCCTTTCGGAGCCATCGCCGAGACCAGCTGAGCGAGCGAGCGACCTACCGCTGGTCCTGCCTGCCTGTGCAACTTTAGTTCAGACCCCTGGTGCATATGCATAATAAGACAGTCTTTAAATTACATGACCACATACTATTTTTCCAAAGGATCCCTGCCTCACTCAATGCAGGAATCCAGGACCTTGTGAAATGGTCACTCCCATTTAGTATAACTTTGTTTTGGATGCACGTGTGCTTAATATGGATTACAAGAGAACAAAATAACCGTATTTCACTGAGTGCATCTTCCCATTTGAGGGAAAGACATTCAGAAGTAAATTAATTATAGTATTCCATTTAGCTTTGCCAATGTAGTATAGATTCTACCAAGTCCAGAAAAAAAAAATCTCTTGTAAGTAAATATTATGCAGGTAAAGTCAATTCACATTTCAGACTTTATTGCAAATATAGGGCTGAGTATCTTTCCCAGCCTCCATAGAAGCACCTCCAACTTCTAATGGTCTAATAGAACAATTTACCAAGGGTCATGGTGGATTCTCCATCCCTGAGAATTTTAAAATCAAGATTGGATGTTTTCCTAAAAGATCTGCTCTAGGAATTATTTTGGGGAAGTTCCTTGTATGGGCTGTGTTATACAGAAGGTCAGACTAGATGATCACAATAATCCCTTCTAGCCTTGAAATCTATGAATTCAAATGTTACTCTGTCCATATGTCCAAAAAATACAAGTTTTTATCTAGCAATTCAAGAATATTTAGGAGTACTGTGTAAAATTATATCATACGATGGTGGGTTTTGTTTTATTTCTGTTCCCCACTCATGCGTACTCAACAGCAGGCATATTTTAGGATCAGTTTAATTATGAAGTTTTAGGGGGATTTTATGTTTGTTTTCTCTACGTTTTTCAAGAAAAGGCTGCATAACCAAAAACATCTTTGTAGGTGGATCTCTGATTTTTTTAAAACATTGATGTTTATCAGCAATATATTTTTTAAAAATCCGTTCTAGAAATAGCTTAAAATGCCAATAAACAATGTGGGGGTTGGTTTTTTTGTTTGTTTTTTTTCACCTGAGATCGAGTGTCCAGAATTTCTCTTACAACAGAAAATAGGAATACGTATTTGAAAATTTCCTTTCTTGGAGTAATGAGGTCCACAGATCTATGACATTGTGCACTCTGCTCCATGCAGCCCTGGAGGCAGATCAAACCTGTCAATCAGAGGCCGGGAGGTGTGGCTTCACCACTGAGAAACTGCCAGTTGAGACACTTCCATAGTTTATGAAAAATTAAGCGCGCTATATCAGTAAGGAAATTTAAGCATTAAGACTACCTAGAACAACACTTCTGCAGAGCAAGGAATTCAATTAAAAATTTGAGTGACAATTAGTAATTCAATATCTTTTCCCAGTTAACAGCTCATTCAGGGTGTGTTGGGTCTGTGAACCTCATTACTCCAAGATTGAAAATTTTCAGATAATACACAGATACATTTTATTTTTCTTCAAAGTAAAGTCTACAGATCCATGACACTGGGATTTTTATAGCTGTGTCCACTTAGAGGGGAACTATATGCTGTTATGTATATGTGAAAGGGGATAACCCTTTCCTAATAGTTACTGGGACCCTACAGCGAGGGGCACCTGTCTAATGAAAGCAGCATCAGACTATGACTGGATGTCCAGCTTGTAGAATTTTGAAGGTGCCATGAACAGGTGACCAGAGTTGAGTGCTTTACAGAATTTTTTTCTTGTATGAGGCATGTGATCCTTCAAACTAGGGAAATGTGGTCTAGAATAAATTATTATAAGGTGGATGCACAACTGATTGAAAGACCACACTCAAAGAGTAGGTATCAATGGCTCACTGTCAAACTGGGAGGGCATATCTAGTGGGATCCTGCAGGGATCAGTCCTGGGTCCAGTACTATTCAATATTTTCATTAATGACTTAGGTAATGGAGTGGAGAGTATGCTTATAAAATTTACAGATGACACCAAGCTGGGACAGGGTTGCAAGCACTTTGGAGGACAGGATTAGAATTCAAAATGACCTTGACAAACTAGAGAATAGGTCTGAAATCAACAAGATGAAATTCAATAGAAACAATGCAAAGTACTACACATAGGAAGGAAAAAAATAGATGCACAACTACAAATAACTTGCTAGGAACTAGTACTGCTGAAAAGCATCTGGGAGTTATAGTGGATCACAAACTGAATATAAGACAACAATGTGATGCAGTTGCGAAAAAGGCTAATATTGTGGGGTTAATTCACAGGAGTGTTGTATAAAAGACAGGGGAGGTAACAGTCCCACTCTACTCAGCACTGTTGAGGCCTCAGCTGGAGTACCTTGGCGAATTCTGGGCACCACCATTAAGGATGTGGACAAATTGGAGGGAGTCCAGAGAAGAGCAACCAAAACAATAAGTTTAGAAAACCTCACCTATGAAGAAAGGTTAAAAAACTGGTCATGTTTAATCTTGAGAAAAGAAAACTAAGGGGAAGACAGACCTGATAATAGTCTTCAAATATGTTAAGGGTTGTTATGAAGACAATGATCAATTGTTCTCCATTGTCCACTCAAGGTAGGACAAGAAGTAATGGGCTTAATCTGCAGCAAGGGTGATTTAGGTTAGATATTAGGAAAAGCTTCCTAGTTATAAGGGTATTTAAGCTTTAAGAAGGGTGCTTGCAACCCTGTCCCAGCTTGGTGTCATCTGTAAATTTTATAAGCATACTCTCCACTCCATTACCTAAGTCAGTAATGAAAATATTGAATAGTACTGGAATAATCTGTTAATGGAGGTTGAGGAATCCCCACCATTGGAGGCTTTTAAGAATAGGTTGGACACCTGTCAGGGATGGTCTCCTTTTACATTATCCTGCCTCAGTGCAGGGGGCTGGACTAGATGACCACTTGAGGTCCCTTCCATTCTTACACTGCTATGATTCTATGAAGCTGTCGTGACTCTGAGGGAGCAAGCTCTGATATTGGAAGATGGAGTTACGCTTTTTTATTTGTATACTTTTGAGATACAATATCTCAGGTACCTGGAAATGGAGGATTTCAAAACCTTGTTTCTCATTGATGCTGGTTAGTAAAGCACAAACAAAGCATTTGTTCTTGTGATCTGTGTTAATTATATACTTTGAGTTCATTGCAGCCATCCAAAACATGCCACAATTTCTCTCTGGAGTTTGATGGAGCTGGACGGAAGGATGGAAAACAAATTTCCTGTGCTCTCTGGAGCCTGGAGTTATTTTTTAGTATGAATAGAGGATTGGTTCTGAGTACTTCATTAGCCTTAAGGAACATACAGTACTGAAGTTCCAGGAAAAGTGCTCCTAAGTGAAACACCCTGTGAACAGACATGATAGTCATTTAAAAAAAATCATAATGTTAAGCAAGTAGAGAAAGATTTTCATTAATGGTTCAACTGGAGGGCCTGTAATGGCACATTGGCACTAAAAACTAAGGCCCATAAAGGAACTTTATGCATGTCAGGATAATGCAGAAGCAATGCTTCTCTTGTAAGAAAAACACTGGACAGCTGGGTGAGACTAAATTCACTGCTTGTTTACTGCACAAAAGATGCTATACAAAGCAGCAACTTGATCTTTGAGAGTCTGAACTGCCAGGTCTAACATAAGTCCATTTTGAAGAAATTTGAGAATCAGTGGTACCAATGCACATGGGAAGTGGAGGAGGAAGGTGAAACCCTTGTCCTGGTACTAATGGTTAAACTTGATCAGGCCCTTGACTATGCTTAGGAGATTTATTTTTGGGAAGATAAAATTGTGGATACCAACTCCCTGAATAACCTCTTTGGTTCAAGAACCAGGCAGCTAGGCTCAGACTGTCTGGATTTTGATGCATGACTGGCTCTTGTATCATCAATAGGGCTTGACCAAATTCATGGCCATGAAAAACGCATCACGGACCATGAAATCTGGTCTCCCCCTGTGAAATCTTGTCTTTTGTGTGCTTTTACCCTATCCTATACAGATTTCATGGGGAAGACCAGCGTTTCTCAAATTGAGGGGCCTGACCCAAAAGGGAGTTGCCGGGGGGGGGGGGGTGTCACACTATAGCCACCCTTAGTTCTCCGCTGCCTTCCGATCTGGGCAGCGGGAGAGCAATGGCTGTGAGCAAGGCACCCTGCCAGCAGCAGCACAGAAGTAAGGGTAGCAATACCATACTGTGACATTGCACTCCATATGATTTTATGACAATATGCTAATGAGTGTGAATATAATGTAACTGGAATATGCTTCATGCAAAAGGTCTCTTGTAAGGTATCATTACGAAGCTTATAATCTACTGAGTGTGTTGATCCTATTTGTATGAATGTATCATTCTTGTATCTGAAACTAGGAATATAAAATATAACTGAGATCCTACTGTAGTTATTCAAAGTGTGGGCCATTAATGGTGGTTTGGAATCTTGATGGCTCCCATCAAGTAGGACAACTGACTGTAGATGGTTCTGTTTACTTGCAAGCCTTCCTGTGAGCCAGGACAGGAAAAATGAAGGCTTGGGGTCTCACAGGACATGTGACCATGTCACCTGCTACTGGAATCCATCTTAAACCTGGTGCTTTTCCATTTAGAAGGAGGGGTGGGGACCTAAAGAGACAAAAGATTCCCGCTTTGTGCCAAAGGTATATAAGGAGGTGGAACAGAACAAAGGGGCTGCAGTCATGAGAAATCCCTTAGCTACTACCGGAGCTGGAACAAGGACTGTACCAGGGAAAGGTTTGAGCCCCGACTAGAAAGGAGTCTTGTCTGTGAAAGAAGCTTATTGGAACATTTCTGAGGGTGATGTTTCATCTGTAATCAGTGTCTTACTGTATTAGGCTTAGATGTGCATGTTTTTGTTTTATTTTGCTTGGTAATTTACTATGTTCTCTCTGTTATTACTTGGAACCACTTAAATCCTAATTTTTATATTTAATAAAATCATTTTTGCTTATAAATTAACCCAAAGTAATTAATTCCTGAGGGAGCAAATAGCTGTGCATCTCTATCAGTGTTAGACAGGGCAGACAATTTATGCGTTTACCTTGTATAAGCTTTATACAGAGTAAAACTGATTTATTTGGGGCTTGGATCCTATTGGGAGCTGGGTGCTAGAGACAGGAGCACTTCTTAAGCTGTTTTCAGTTAAGTCTGCAGCTTTTGGGGGATGTGGTTCAGACCTGGGTCTGTGTTTGCAGCAGGCTAGAGTGTCTGTCTCAACAAGACAGGGTACTGAAGTCCCAAGTTGGCAGGGAAAACGGGCTTAGAGGTAATTTCAGCAGATCAGGTGGCAGTCCCAAGCGGTTTCTGTGACCCAGCCTGTCACACATACCATGCCACCTTTACTTCTGTACTGCTGCCTTCAGAGCTGGGTGGCTGGAGAGTGGTGGCTGCGAAGGGCCCAGCTTGGCAGGCAACAGAAGGGTGGCAATACCACACCATGCCATCCTTACTTCTGCAGTGCTGCTGGCAGCGGCTCTGCCTTCAGAGCTGGGGTCCCAGCCAACAGCTGCTACTCTCTGGCCGCCCTGCTGTTGCTAAACCAAAGAGCAAGGACCTGTATTGGAAATGTTTTGCTGCAAAATCAAAGTTTAGGAAGTATTTGGGAGACTGGTGAATTGGTGTATGGAGATTGGCATCATTCAAACCTATTGCTGTTCTGCAGTCCTTTTTATTGATGGCAGCTAGTATGGATTTTAGTGTTTCCATTGTGAATTTTGATTTTTCTTTTCAACAGATCTGTTCATTTCTTGATGTCAAGAAGTGCTCTGTAGCTTGGACTTTTTTGGCGGCGGGGGGGATGTTGGGGGGTGGGAGGAGGAATAATATACAGCAAGGCCTGTTTTTCTTTTGAAGAGGTGGGACAGGTTCAGTTGCTCCCATTTATAGGAGATTTAGGATGGCTGTCTGCATGCCCTAATTGCTTCTCAGGCAGAAGCTCTTAAGCTGTACGGTTTTTATTTTTTTTAAAATAGGTTGAGCAAGACCATACTTGCAATACTGTCCATCCACCTTAGCACTGCTTGTGAAAGCATGTGGGGGCACTTAGGCTGTCAAATGACAATTCTCTCATTTACTTATTCTTGTTGGCTTCATGCCTTCAACAGTTTTCATGTCCAAAGGAGGGGGCTGCGCTTATGCCTGCCTGGAACTGGCTGCCTCTGAATGGCCTTTATAGAGAAGAGGCCATTTTCAGGTAAAAAAATTTCTGTTAGAAATAAGTCCTTGACCAGTAGGGAAAAAGGCCTGTTTATCTTCAGTGGAGCCAGCTGGATGAATTTTGATTGGTGCACACTGAGGAACCTTCTGGTCTTATAGAACAGGATAGAAGAAAAGTGGCAGGCCAAGAGGTCCATCAGTGCCTGCCAGTTCTTCCACAACTGGACTGATGTCCCTCTTAGTGCTCCATAGCTATCTGCTGTGGGAAGGAGGTGGTAATGAAGCATGGCAACCTGCAACAGAAGCTGAGAGCAATAACCACAACATTAGGGCCAAGTGACCCACAGTGAGAGCTGGCATTGACAGCCCATTACCACGTGTCAACCTGCTGCAGCATCTGAGGACAACGGCCCACTGCTTTCCCAATCTTTAGGTGTGGCACAATGTCCCAACCCCACTATTACACACTCACAGGGTACACTGAGGATTATCTGCCCTGTTACCTTCCTGGAGTGTAAGAGGAGTCCCCTGAATCAGACTCTTCAGAAGATGAATGGTGCTATGTTCGGGTGACTAATGCGGTCTGAACATCTGTGAAACCTCTTTTTATGCCTCATCTTGGTTCCTCCTCCTCCTCTGGAGCAACATTTCAGACAGACGGTTCCCTGGAGGGAGGGGGATAGGTCCCTTGTGGTTCCTCTTTCAAGTAGCACTCTTTCTAGCATAAAACCCCTTTTTCTCAGGGCAATGTTCCAGCTGGGGGCTTCCCAGGGTCCCATGCTTTGTGTAAAGGAGATCCCTGGACGTGGCCTGGAGTTAGACTGATGCCACCTCAGGGACACCAAGCTGAGCCACTGCAGGGCTGAGCAAGGGGCCTGCTGTGCAATGGAGGAAGAGGGTGGCCTGCTCTCCTTGCTCTTTCTTTAGATCCCCAGTAGTAGATCCCTGCCCCTGAAGCCATGTGGGGGGAGGCACTGGGCAACGGCTCTGTGGTCAACAGACATGACTATGGGCAACAGCTCCAGGGGCTGGGCAGAAAGCTTCTCTGACCCTTTGCTACTGTGCTTCAACCTACCCTCCCCCCCCCCCCCCCCCCCCCCCAACAAAGGGCAGGGAAGAGGGAAAGGAGGGATCAATTGCTTGCTGGTTCCAGGAGGGTTGCAGTTGTCTGTGCCAGGCACAGGGGATTTTTCTTACAACAGACCTGGTAATGAAGCCATTTTCTCCCTTCTTTTTCTTTAAAATTTGCTTTAAAGTGGGTGCAGGGGAACTGGTCTGTCTGCCTGCCTGCAGCTGGAGAAACAGATGATATTTGGCAATTTCTCAGAGATGGAGCCACACTTTCCCTGCCTCTGACTGACAAGTTTGGTCTGCCTCCAAGGCTGCATACAGCACGATACCCAATGTCATGGATCTGTGGACTTCATTACAAATAAGAAATGTAAGTTGATAACACTATAGCAAAAGTATTGAACACAGAACACTTCCCACAACTAAACAAAGAGTTATTGATTCACATTTCAAATATGTCCAGCAGAACACATTTAATGAAGAGATTACAGAAAGGTGAATTGATGGTAACCCACAGTATGCTTAACACAGGTCTCTGCACTTCCAAGATACAGCTCTGAGAATCACAAGATTGCACTAAAGTCTCTGGTTTGAATTTTGTCAGGTTTGTCAATATTTGGAATTATGCACACAGACTGCAATGTGAGACAAAGGCACAACTATTTCTTTGATGTGAATGATGTAAAAAGGAATTTGGGTATATAAAATACAGTGAAAGTTTACTGGAAAGGAAATGACATTTCAGTACTATGTGGATTAAGAAATATCTGAAGATTGCTTCTGTGTAATAGTGCAAACTGTACCCATGAACTGCAGTAGAAAGTTTGTCCAGGACCCCCTTGAAAATACTGAAGGAATAAGCTGAGTATAGTTGTTGTACTATGATATTTTACTTAATTTAAGTACAGCAAATTTCACCAGTCCTATGATTTATACAGTACACAAAATATGTACATAAAAAGAAAACCAAACCCATCAAAAGGTGACCATATAATATATCTACGAAATGTGCAAATTTCTTTTTTAATGCAAGTTAGTTTAAACAAAGATATGCAGGGATAGAACTTTACAGTAATAATGGAATGTACTGTATTCTAAATACCTCAATAATCTTTCATATCTACAGTGCAAACTTACAAGGCACAAACTCAATGCTGACAGTATAGTGTTGTAAGTTACATTCAGGCACATCTTAGAATCCTTTAGAAAAAAATCACAGGAAGTAACATGATACTACTATTGTATTTTGTTTAGAGGGGTATTTTCAAAATCTTTAAGCATTAAATTTATACATGCTATGCACTGTACTAAAGGAGGTACTTAGGACAATTTAGCCCATCATCTCAAAGTTGTAGCCTTTTACTACTTCCTCCCTAAGTTTCCCAGGTTCTGAAAATAAGATCACAAGTTAGTTCCAGAAGCACCTCACTTACAATATTCAAAGATTGGTTATACCTTGCAGGCCTTCAATTATGTAATCTTATGCAAGTACTCTAAAACATTCTATATGTTTGGTCGAAACTCCTACTGAAAGTAAATCTGGATTTAAAAAAAAAAAAAAAATCAGTGAAGAACTTTCTTCCAAGATTCTTAAATTTAATAAGTCTTTGCTAGATTGCACAGTGACAGATGTCTATCAGCTAGTAGAATTAAAAAACAAAAGTTTGCTGTTTTTTAAGGCAATAATTAAACACAGCATACCAGAAAAAGAGCCAAGTACCAGTTCAATATCTGTAGTTCAAAATATTAGCCCCCATCACAGTGTTCTTTGCTTACCTATTTTACAGGACATGTACATCTGCAATATCTGATTTATTAGCAAATTTTTATGTATTTATCTAACTGAAAAGAAAGCAATTAATGTGCAGGCTAATTGACTGACTTTCAGAACACTTGACAGTTACATCCTCTCCCACCCCCAAAAAGGTCATTTATCGTTGGGCCCAATGGGACTTCATAAATAATTTATAGTCAGGCCTACCAGATATAGCCTAAAATTTAACATTTAGTAAAACTTAACTAATCTTTTAAGAGATTTCTAATATTTAAATACAATTTACCACATCACTTTTGCTTTGCCATATGATCCTAAAATTATACTCTTAGTATTACCTCTCAGTAGAAGAAGACATTTAATAGACATTTGAGGAAAACAATACAATACAAAAGCTCAAAGGGTCTTTGCAAAGATATCTTCTATTCCATGTGCAAAGTAAGAAGGAAGTGATTTTTTTCATTGGCAATTATTTGAAATGCCATCAATAAGGAGGCAAAAATACCTATGAAAGAGAAAACATAAGGTCGAGTCTTCCACGACTGTCTTTGGTTTAGCCTTCCTGACCAAAGTCTTTTGTAAACTTCGTTAATTTTTCCAGATCCTGTTCATTTACTGTTGGTTTTGTGCTAGCCAGTGACCGTAGCATATCAGCCTGTCAGAGAAAGAAAACAGTACAGATGAATATATTAACAGAAATATTTTCATAAACTCAACATTAGCAACAATATCACATCCAATAATCTTGCTGCTAATATGCACACTGGAAAAAAATCATCAACTGGGACAGCCATGAAACATGGAAGTAACAACAAAAGTATAAATGACCAAAACATTTATGTGCATACTTTCCATAATATAAAATACCGTATTGTCCTGAGTATAGGCCGCACTTTTTTCCCCTAATTTAAGTCTTTAAATTAGGGGTGCGGCCTATAATCAGGAACTTGAAAAAAAACAAACAATAAAAATACTTCAAATCCCAGCCGCGGCCGGGAATCAGAGCGCTCTGGGCTGCCCGCCGCGGCGGGGAGCCCAGAGCGCTTTCAATCCCAGCCGCGGCCGGGAATCAGAGCGCTCTGGGCTGCCCCAGCAGTGTCCCCGCCTCCCCCGCCGCCCGGCCCCGGCCCCGCGTACCCGCCTCCACCGGCCCTGGCCTCGCGCCGCCCGGCTCCAGCCCCGGGTGCGTCCCCGCCCCGCTCCGGCCCCAGGCCCACGTACCTGCCTCCGCCGGCCACGTCCCCGCCTCCCCTGCCGCCCGGCTCCACCCCGGCTGCGTCCCCGCCTCCCCCGCCACCCGGCTCCAGCCCCGTGTACCCGCCTCCGCGGGCCCCGGCCTCAGGGCCGCGGGGGCGGCGGCAAAGGGGGCAATTTGCCCCCGGGGCCCAGCAGGGGCCCCCACGAGAGTTTTTTGGGGCCCCCGGAGCGGTGTCCTTCTTGCGGGGCCGGGCGCAGGAGCTTCTTCTGCTCCTGGTCTTCGCCTGCGGGGGGGGGGGGTGTCCTTCCGCTCCGGGGCGGAAGGACCCCCCACTGGCAAGTTACCGCCCAAGCAGGACCCGCTGCCGAAGTTCAGCCTGGTCTTCGGCTGTAATTTGGCGGCGGGGGGCCCTTCCGTTCCAGGACCCGCCACCGAAGTGCCCAGAAGACCCGCGGCGGGGCCTCCCGCCGCTGAATTACCGCCGAAGACCGGGCTGCACTTCAGTGGCGGGTCCCGCTTCGGCGGTAATTCGGCGGCGGGGGCGCCCCGCGGCAGGTCTTCAGGACACTTCGGCGGCAGGTCCCAGAATGGAAGGCCCCCCCCCCCGAAGACCCCGGGCCCCCAGAATTCTCTGGGCCGCCCGGCGCCGGCCCTGGCCGCGCGTCCCCCACCGCCCGGCGCCGGCCCTGGCCGCGCGTCCCCCACCGCCCGGCGCCGCATCGCCCGTCCCGCGCGTCCCCCACCGCCCGGCGCCGCATCGCCCGTCCCCCGCCGCCCGGCTCCGGCCCTGGCCCCGCATCCCTTCCCGGCTGCCCTACTCTGGCCGGCCAGCTACCTGGCTCTGGCCGTCCGGCTCCCGCCACATATTTTAAGTTAAAAAAAGTTAAAAATTTATTTTTTTTAAAATAGCACCAAACTTTAAGGGTGCGGCTTATAATCAGGAGTGGCCTATACTCGGAACAATACGGGTATGTGGTCAATGAATAAAGACAGAGGTATATCAGTGACATTTCTAACAGTGAAACCTTGGCCAGTAAAATTTTTAGGTTTAACCTGCTCCAGTAACCAGCACACCATTTGGTTCATCATTGCTTAGTGGAAGTGAAGAATAACTTCATATGATAGGTCTGTCCACTGTTGCTCACTATCATAAGTGTAACTTCAATAATATTTGGGGGATGGGGGGAGGGAAATCAGGAGTTCTCAAGTACATGCCATGGTACAATACAATAGAAGTTGAGTTGGTATATAAAGCAAATATTTTATAACTGATATCTAGCAAAGTTTAGCTATTCATGACTGACAGGCAAACCATCTCAAAAGGTGTCATTTCAATTCAGCCAACCACCATTACGACACACTAGATTTTCCTAAACTTTTGCTCCTGTTTTTAGCAGCCTATATCAATGAAGCCAGAGCCCTGGAGATAAAAAGTACTTACTAATATTCAGGACAAAAAATTGTAGTTTCAATCATACGTAGTACTGATTGACTGGAGTAGGTACATTACAAACCATACTATTAAAAAAAACCCTGCCAAACACATGAAACATTAACAGGGCTATTTTTTAGACAATGATCACAAATGACCTGACAACAGATATTACTCTTTAAAAGGAATCAACGCCTGATCTGATTAAGAACAAGAGCTGATTTCTAACACTGAAAGACAGAAACATTGGATTTCTGCCAGTGAAGAACTTGGGTTCCTTAAATATGTCCAGCAATACCAGCTGTAACAATCTGGGTCCAGACACCCCAAGGGGAGAAGAGGTTACTCACCTGTGCAGTAACTGATGTTCTTCGAGATGAGTGTCCCTGTGAGTGCTCCACTCCAGGTGTTGGTGAGACCCTGTGCCTTCACTCTGAGATTTTTACAGCAGTACTCGTACCGGTCATGCATGCGCAGAGCCTGCCCCCCCGCTCTGAGTGTACCTTAACAGTACACGTGCGTGACCAGTTTCCTCAGTTCCTTCTCCACAACAGAGGCTACCCCAACTCCGAAGTAGAGGGGAGGAGGGTGGGTAGTGGAGCACCCTCATCTCGAAGAATGTCAGTTACTGCACAAAGAGAGTAACCTCCTCTTCGAGAGATGTTCCTGTGGGTGCTCCACTCCAGGTGACTTAAAAGCAGTGCATCTCAAGGAGGTAAGGACCGGACCATGTGGTTGTCTGGGCCACGACGGGGCAATGAGAATTACCATGGCACGATCTGTCTGTATCTTTGTCAGAACTCTGTGGAGAACTGGTATTGGGGGTGGGGGAAGCATACATTAAGTGTTAAGCCCATGAGATCAGGAATGCATCTCTTAGGGAATGGTTGCCCAATCCCACTGTAGAGCAAAATTTGGGACACTTCTTGTTCTTCAGTCGTGAAGAGGCTCAGGGTTGGATAGCCCCAAACATGGAATATATTATGTATGATCATGTCATTTATCTCCCATTCGTGATCCCAAGGAAAACGTCTGCTTAGTTTGTCTGCAATGGTATTCAGGGCCCCAGGGAAGATAGGTGGCTGATATCCAGATGTTGTTCACGTGGCACCAATTCCAGAGCTTCGTGGATTCTGTGCAAAGCGAGTGAGATCGAGCCCCACTCCCTGCCTGTTGACATGCATGCAATGTTGTCTGTCATTATCTGAACATGTTGGTTCTGAATGAATTGGGAGGAAGTGACGGCAGGCATTGCGTATGGCTCGCAGTTCTAGGAGGTTTGTGTGTAGGGAGGCTTCGGTGGAAGACCATCGCCCTGGGCTGTATGGTGGGACATGTGTGCTCCCCATCCGGTGAGGGATGCATCAGTAGTCATTATGAGTGATAGGGAGTCCTGGAGAAAAGGGACTCTTGAGCAGAGGTTGGAGGGAACTGTCCACCAGCAGAGGGAGCCTTTGACTCTGAAGGGTATTGATAGAGGCTTGTTTAGAGCGTGTACGTTCAGTCTGTAAACTGTGGCCAACCAAGCTTGGAAAGCACCTCATGTATAGGCATGCATTTTTTACCATGAAAGTACACGAGATATGCCTAACAGTGTGGCCTAATAGTTGCAGGCGGTCTCATTCAGTGACCTGGGGACTGTTGCGAAGTTTTGTAAGTAGGAGCTTTATGGTGTTGAAACAATTGAGCAGGAGAGACGCTATTCCTGTTCTGGAATCGAGGTGCGCTCCTATGAACTTCTGTTGTTGGGTAAGAGATAAGGTGGATTTGTTTTTATTTGTAGGCCAAGAAAAAGGGAACAAGCGACAGTAAGCTGCGTGGATCAAAAGAACTTTGTTGAGTGTTGAGGCTTTGAGGAGACAATTGTTGAGGTAAGGAAATCTTATAACCCCATTTCCTGAGGTGGGCAGTAATCATGGCTAGCAGTTAGAAGAAAACTCTGGGGCAGTAGATAGGCCAAAGGGCAACACTCTGTATTGAAAATGTGTCGAACCGAGAGTAAAATGAAGAAAACATCTGTGGGAATAGTCACATGAAAATAGGTGGCCTGTAGGTCGAGGGCTGAAAACCAATCACCTTGCTCCAGTGCTGGGATTATAGTGGCGAGGGTAACCATTTTGAACTTTTGCTTTTTGATAAATTTGTTTAGCCACCTGAGGTCGAGGATCGGTCACCATCCCCCGTTTTTCTTTTCTGTTAAGAAGTAATGGGAATAGAAATGTTTCCCTCTGTGTTGTTCGGGCACGGTTTCCACTGCCCCCAGTTGAAGGAGATGTTGCTCATGAGAGGAGTCCCTGAAGAGGGACAGGAAGGGTGGGTGGGAGGGAGGCAGGGAGAAGAAAGGGATGGAATAGCCAACTGTGAAGACCTCTAAAGCCCACTTGTCGGTGGTAATATTTCACCATTGATAGGAGAATGGGCATAGGCAGTGAACAAAAGTAGGGGCAGGCAGTGTAAGCGCTGAAGTGGAAATATTGTTTTCTATACCCTTAACCAAGGCTTCAAATTTGCTTATCAGTTGAAGGGGGTTGAGACGGTGCCGAGGAGTTGGGACGGTGGAATTGGTATTTGGATCTCTGGCGTTGCTGTTGCTCGTGAGATCTATGGAATTGCTGGGTGTATGTGGGGTAGCATGGTCGCTAGTAAGGCTGATATCTATATTGTCGCTTCTGGTCGTAGGGGTTTAAATTCCTAGAGACCGGACAGTTGCCCTGGAGTCCTTCATGGAGTGGAGTACATCATTTGTGGTGGAGGCGACAGTGGTTACCGTTGAAGGGGAGATCCTCAATGGTACTCTGGACATCCCGGGGAAAGGAAGAGGATGAGAGCCATGACCCTCGGCGCACCACGACTGCTATGATAGTGGACTGTGTCACAGGTGTTGGCCACATCAAGGGCAGCTTGAAGAGCAGTGCGGGAGAGGATTTGTCCCTTGGAAATGATGGCTGTAAATTGTTGTTTCTTTTCTTCTGGAATGTGATCAATAAAGTCCATGAATTTATTGTAATTTTTGTGGTCATACTTTGCTAGAACAGCTGTATAATTAGCAATGCGACACTGCAATGTGGAAGAAATGGATACCTTACGTCTGAGCAGATCTAATTGCTTACTGTCCTTGTTGGAAGGGGTGGAGCGGGGAATCTGGTGTTTGTTCTTTTGGTTAACTGTGTCTACTACCAGTGAGTTTGGCGCTGAGTGAGTAAACAGGAATTCCAAGCCCTTGGAAGGAATAAAGTACTTTCCGTCTGCTCTTACAAGTAGGAAGGCTTGCAGCCAGGGTTTGCCAAATGGCCTTGGCAGGTTCTAAAAAGGCTGCGTTGATAGATAATGAAATTCTAGAAGAAGAAGAGGGCTGCAGGATGTCAGTTAGCTCATGCTGCTGTTCAGAGACTTCCTCCAGGTTAATTCGTAGCTCATTGGCAACTCTTTTAAACAGGTCTTGAAATTTTGAGAAGTCGTCCGAAGACATCAGGGGAGGAGGAAGCAATGCTTCATCAGGTGGAACAACTAGTTCTATAGGGTTAGAGGCAGGCCGTCCTTGCTCTTGCAGTTGTGACAGGGCTGCCTGATGTCTGGAGTCAGTGGCAGGGTCGCCAGCTGGTGGTACCGAGCCGGTCTCATGTCTAGCTGCAGTGGTATAATACTTGGGACCACACTCATAAGGAGCCCATGGAGCCCAATATTGCCACTGTGCTGGAAGGGCATGGGTAGTGCCATCCAGGGATTCATGCACCATGGGGCAGGACCCTTGGAGTAGGACAAGGCAGCTTTTCTATGACCTCTCTTGATTGGGGTCTGTGAACGGGAGATCTTATAAGATGAACATTCTCCCTGCAGCCCAGATTCCTCATCACTGGAGGAAAGCTGTGCAGACCTTGCCTGAGTGTCCGGAGAGAAGTCGGTGTTAAGCAGGGGTGACTGCAAGATAGGTGACACCAGCAGGTCCCTTGAGTGTGTGAACTGCAGTGCCGCAGCGCCTCTGTGAGGGGAGAGCTGCGTGAGAGGAATTTGTTGTGAGGAGGGGTTTCTCTGCACCGGTGTCCTGAGCGTTCTGTCACTGCCGTCTAGTGAGAGGCAGGCAACTCAAAGCCTGAAGCCTTGGCACTGGAGATTAGCGTGACTGTGACCGCCGCAGCCAGAGGAGCCCGGCGCATCATAGGTAGTCAGCTGGGGGAGCGCAGGGAGGGAAGCAGTACCTGGAGAAGGCTTATCCCTGTGAATACCCTTTGCGGGTGAGAGAGACTGATGTTTTTTGGAAGTTTTCTTTTGTCTCTTTGAAGTGTGTGTGGGGGGCCTGCGGTGTACAGCAGAGTGAGAGCCCGGGTCTGAGGCTGGTCCGAGGGATTTTTGCAGAAGGAGTAGTTTTAACCGCAGCTCCCTGTCTTTGCGTGCCCTGGTTTTCAACTTGCTGCAGTGGGCACATTTTGGGGGGGATGTGGAACTCCCCCAAACATTTAATACAGTTAGAGTGGCCATCTGAAAGAGAGGGTGGCATCATTACAGTTAGAACAGCGCTTAAAACCTGGAGAGCCAGGCATGTTGGAAGTGGCTGTGGTGACAGGAACGTTTTTTTTTGTTTTAATTAAAAAAAGAAGAGAAGACCTAACTAATACTGGTAAGCTAAACTAAGAGGGGGAAAAAAGTTGAACAAGGGAGAGAAGAAATTCTCTAATGAGTCTGCTGAGCTCCATCTCAGGCTAGGGACGGTAGAGAATGAACTGAGGAGATCGGTCATGCACGCGTACTATTTAGGTACACTCGGGGGTGGGGCGGGGGAGAGAGGCTCTGCATGGGCGTGACTGGTACAAGTACTGCTGTAAAAATCTCCGAGCAAAGGCGTAGGGTCTCACCAACACCTGGAGTGGAGCACCCACAGAGAAATCTCTTGAAGAACAAAAGGTTTGAATCCTCAAAATAAGTAGTTAAATCAACTGATTGCATACAAATGTTACAGTACAATAAAAATATATCGAGTAAGGTATTTTATGAAATCTGGTAATGTTCTAAACTCAACCATTATGAGATACATACACATATTCATGTATTTGTATATAGAGAACACTGTGCTGCAACTTCAGCCACATTTTACAGGAGGGTGGTGAGCACTCAGGCATGGAGGGACACCTCCCAAAACAGTTGTTTATACCAGTGGTTCTCAAAGCCAGTCCACTGCTTGTTCAGGGAAAGCCCTGGTGGGCCAGGCCGGTTTGTTTACCTGCCGAGTCCACAGGTCCGGCCGATCACAGCTCCCACTGGCCGCGGTTCGCCACTCCAGGCCAATGGGGGCTGCGGGAAGCAGCGCGGGCCGAGGGATGTGCTGGCCGCCATTCCCGCAGACCCAATTAGCCTGGAGTGGTGAACCGTGGCCAGTGGGAGCCGCAACCGGCCGAACCTGCGGATGCGGCTGGTAAACAAACCGGCCCGGCCCTCCAGGGGCTTTCCCTGAACAAGTGGCAGACCAGCTTTGAGAACCACTGGTTTACACAAACCCGGCTTCAGGCTTCAAGTAACCATCCATAGTCCATCCTAGGAAAGGACAACGGTGAACCATTACAGTTAATGGAAAGTCTCTGAAATAACTCGAAGTTGAAAAGAACACAGTGGCTCCCTAACATCAAATCAGGAGGAAATTTCACAACTGTGATTAACCATGAATCATCATGGACTGAGAGGAAAAAAAAGAAAAAAAAAACAGAAAAGGAAAACCCTTTTTAAAGCAGGCTTGGAACTGAGCTAAACCCAGAAGTTGGGGGACAGTCTCACGGCAGGAGGCTGTCTGTGAATGCTGGATACCTCCTATAGCTAGGGGATATGCTGGGAAACTGCATTAAGGCAATAGGTAACATATTAGAAAAGGGAATTTATCTGATATAGAAGTGTAAAGGCTGAGGTTATGTCTTCATGTTTATTTTCCGTGTGAGTCAGATGTTTGCTTTCTGTTACTATTTCATCTTTGATCTGTGGATTTTCTATTAAATAGTTTTGTTCATTTTTGTCCCAAACAGGTCTCTGTTGGGCAAACTGTGAGGCATGTGCGCACCATGGTGAGCTGAGAGCTGGGGGGCTCGTTTCACACCTTTGGGGGCAAGAAACCAGAGGGGAAAAGTTTAAGTGCCTGGGAGGACATCGTTGGGGAGACGCAGGACTAGAAGGGTTGCTGGTGTCACCGTGCAAAAGAGTAAGTAGGCTAGTGAGCCAGGGTGACACCATATGCTTGTGGACTGGCTACTGGTATCAGGGATCTGAACCATAGCTGCACGGTACAGAGGCCCCCAAGTACCAGGGCAGGGGTGACAGGTTTGGGTAGTCTCTAAAGTGTAACAAAAGGTCTACATAGTATCCAAAAGGTAGACAAAACCCCTGTTATACCATCAGATAGAGATGCAGGACTAGACTTGCAAAATTGGGTGTGCACACACATCTGTGTATGACTCACTCATGCAAATACCCTGAAGGTGCACAAAGACAATATGGTCAATGTTAATTTTTAGTTTTTTTGTTTGTTTTTGGGAAAGGAGATGGAGAAGCACTGAAACCTAAGTAAAGAGCTAGTTTCTAAAAAAAAGAAAATTCCAACTATCGAGGCTTTCAACATTAAAGAATTTTATCAGAATGGAGGGCAAAATTAGACTGGTCAGTTTCACATAGAAGTTCTGATACAGACAGTAAAATGCAAGTAGTCAGACATCCATGGTGAAAAATAGTATAGAACATTTAAAAACAAACTAAGAGAACAGGGTCAAACACACACACCCAGAGCCATATAAAGTTCTCTGAAAGTGCAGCAAATAGACTCCTGCTATGACTGGCTACTGCTTTCAGGTATCAGAGGGGTAGCCGTGTTAGTCTGGATCTGTAAAAGCAGCAAAGAGTCCTGTGGCACCTTATAGACTAACAGACATATTGGAGCATGAGCTTTCGTGGGTGAATACCCACTTCGTCGGATACTGCTTTCAGAACGCCCTAGTCATGCCAGAGACGCCATGTCAAAGGTGTCTGTCATTCAACTGACAACTTATAAAGGCGTGATTTTTTTTTCTATTTTTGAGACAAATGGGTAATCGTAAGAACCTGAGGTGGTGTCCTGCCCAGTAGGCAACAAGTGCCCTGGGGCTAAATCCTATTTAGTCTGAGATAAACCTACTACCACTGAAAAGTCCCGCCAATGCAGATTACTTGTACTCTGAGTAAAAGTTGTAGCTAAAATACCCCAGCTAGTGCTTTTAAATTTCATGAGCGCTGATGATCTGATAAAATCTTTCTTTCACTACTTGAACAGGTACAACATGGACAGTGGCAGCTCAAATCTCTCCCCAACTCTCCCTCCAGCCAAATATCCACTATTTTGTATAGATCTGGTCTTGCAATTCTTGGAAAAATATGGCAGCAAGTGTCATGTAACAGATTTCACTATATTGACTGAACTGAAATTGAGTGAGCCAAAGACTATGATCTGTTTTATAAACCGGAGAGAATTGTTGTTTCTCTACACATGATAAATGTATTCTATGCTCCAGAATAAAAATTATTTTAAAGAGACAAGTATAGGAAGAGAGGGGGAGAGGAGAGGGGACCCTCACACACCTTTATGCAAAATCCACTGAAACTACCATTATATACATATATAATCACTTGTCACAAAATTGTATTTGATAATTGGAGTTTTCAGCAATATTTTCAATCTGTAAACACCAGCCTGCAGTATAACAATTGACTATATTCTCTCAATACAGCAATACAACCCTGAGACTCAGGGATGACAGTGATGGAAAAATCAGTGATAACAGAGGGGAGGAAACAGAGGTGTTTGGGTGGTAGGGACCACTGAAAAGCAGGGATGAACAGTGGAGGAGCCACCTGGCAGGCTACCACACAATTAACAGCTGATAAGAGAAAGGTTCTAGCTGCATGTCAGCTGATGGGCAGGATGAATACAGGGAAGCTGTAAGTCAGGGTGGGGAGAGTTGGCTCTATAACAAAAAGGGCTTACAGTTGTTGAACAAACTGTACCAGACTCATGACTAAAATGGCATGCTGGGATTAACTGAGTGCTGATGGGTGTGCTCAGCCCTTCTGAAACCGGGCCACTAATTTAGGTGCCTAACTTCAAGCACCCACGTTGGAAAACTTTGCTTTAAGATTATCATAAAGTTCTACGAAGCATGAAGAAATGCATTTCGTAATAAAAACAAAATTCTGACCATGGAAACAACAGGCTCCAACAGCTTATCTCCTGGGACATCCATCCAGGTCATTTCAATGGCATTAGGATCACCTGGGGAGCACGGAGTAAGCATGTCTTCTACCAAAATATTTGGGTCAGCCAGTGATGGTGCTCTTACCTGGAAAAAATAATAATAATAAAAAAAAATCAAAAAATCATACAATGAAGCATTATAGAAAAAAAAAAGTATAGACCACAGACAGAAGATAAAAAAAACCCAGACGCCAGTCAATACATTATTTGCTGCAGAAAGTAATTAATGTTGAGAGAACTTTTCACTATTTTCTATGCAAGGAGTGGAAGAGGGGAAAAGTTATTTTATTCTCACCTTCCAAAAGGTTCTCTATTGGTAAACCACCAGTTAGGTCTTATGTTTTAAAAAAATGTTAATATTTACTAACTACAGTTGCAGCATATGAGATTCTTGACAACTGAAATAAATTTTGGCCTTATTTGAAAAGAGTGCCCTCTTTTTAGTCTGACTTCCCTCCCACTAGTAGGCTCCACTTTCTTGCTCAAGTCATGTGAAACAGAAGCCAGATCTTTTTTGACCATGAGGGTGGTGGCAGCAACAGCTGAACATAAAGGTCACTTCATGGAAATCTGTTGCTTCTTTGGGAATTGGATAAGGTCTAAGTTCTTGTAGATGACTATCAGTAACAAAGAAGTTGCTTGAAGCGCTTCTGAGAAGCAACTATACGAATCTATAAACTAGATTAGGGAAATGTTAAAAGTGCCAAGGGTTACAGCGGACACCCTTTCCACTTTCTGGTAATAGTGCTGGGTGATCTGCCCCTACTATCAGCCTTCCCGTAACATCTGGATAGTCATCCTAGAGTGCATAGCACAGAGGTCTCTTGTAAACATTCAGCTACTGACCCACAGTCTCTTCGGAGCTGCTTTCCAGCTCCTGCATTACAGAACTTGAGATGGAAAGTGGGGCCATCTAGTGGAAGGAAAAAAAGTAATCTTTAGAGGGAACACTGATCGACAGCCCTAGTATAATTTTTCCCACCCATGTGGGGAATGAATTTTGTTATGTGCACCAATGTGGAGGTGATGTGTGAAACATCACCTCCGTACCGGTGCACATAACAAAACTCATGTGGCGGGGTGGGGCCAAGGGGTTCTGTGTGTGTGAGGGAGCTCAGGGCTGGGAAAGAAGGCTGGTGTGCAGGGGAGAGGAGTGTGAGAGCTCTGGCTGGGGGAGTGGGCTCTAGAGTGGGGCTGGGGATGAGGGGCTCAGGGCTGGAGCAGAGGGTTGGGATGCGAGGGGATTAGAGTGCTGGGTGGGGGTGCAAGCTGTCCTGCCCTGGGGCTACAGCAGAGAGAGAGAGAGAGAGAGAGAGAGAGAGAGAGAGAGAGAGAGTGAATGAGAATCCCCCCCCCCAGCAGCACCTGGGCTGGGGGGAGGTGCGCCTCTCCCCACCGCAGCAGCTCCAGCGGGGCTGGGCTGAGCTAAGGGCTCCTCTCCCTGGCCATGGCAGCACTGGCAGGCCTGGGCTGGGGCACCTCTTCCCAACTGCGGCAGGTCCGCTGGGCCTGGGGAGGGGCTCCTCTCTCGGGCAACTCTGGAGGGGCCGGGGGACCTGCATGGTCCTAAATAGCCTGCTGCGCGGCCATGCGGATTACAGGGAACCCAGCTGTCGATTACGCGCAGTTAACTCATGATTAACTCCAATTAATGGCGATTAATCACAATTTTAATTGCACTATTAAATAGAATACCAATTGACATTTAACAACTATTTTGGATGTTTTTCTACGTTTTCAAATATATTGATTTCAATTACAACACAGAACACAAAGTATGCACTGCTCACTTTATATTATTTTTCATTACAAATATGTGCACTGTAAAAATGATAAACAGAACACAGTATTTTTCAATTTACTTCATACAAGTATTATAGTGCAATCTCTATTGTGAAAGTGCAACTTACAAATGTAGATTTTTTGTTGTTCCATAACTGCACTCAAAAACAATGTAAACCTTTAGAGCCTACAAGTCCACTCAGTCCTACTTCTCATTCAGCCAACCGCTCAGACAAACAAGTTTGTTTACATTTATGGGAGATAATGCTGCCCACTTCTTATTTCCAATGTCACCAGAAAGTGAGAACAGGCATTCGTATGGCACTTTTGTGCTGGCATTGCAAGGTATTTATGTGCCAGATACGCTAAACATTTGTATGGCTCTTCATGGTTTGGCCACAATTCCAGAGGACATGCTTCCATGCTGATGATGCTCATTTAAAAAAAAAAAGTGTTAATTAAATTTGTGACTGAACTCTGGGGGAGAACTGTATGTCTCCGGCTCTATTTTACCTGTATTTGGCCATGTATTTCATGTTATAGGAGTCTCGGATGATGACTCAGCACATCTTCATTTCAACAACAACGCTTTTCAGATTTGACAAAATGCAAAGAAGGTACTAATGTGAGATTTCTAAAGATAGCTACAGCACTTGACCCAAGGTTTAGGAATCTGAAGTGTCTTCCAAAATCTGAGAGGGACAGGCTGTGGAGTATGCTTTCAGAAATCTTAAAAGAGCAACACTCTGCTGTGGAAACTACTGAACCCGAACCACCAAAAAAAGAAAATCTACCTTCTGCTGCTAGCATCTGACTCAGATAATGAACATGAACATTTGTCTGTCTGAACCTGTCATCAGCATAGACACGTGTCCTCTGGAATGGTGGTTGAAGCATGAAGGAACATATGAATCTTCAGTGCATCTGGCATGTAAATATTTTGCAATGCCAGCTACAACAGTGCCGTGAGACCAGCTGGTCTCACTTTCAGGTGACATTGTGAACAAGAAGCGGGCAGCACTATCTCCTGCAAATGTAAACAAACTTGTTTGTCTGAGCGATTGTCTGAACAAGAAATAGGACTGAGTGGACTTGTAGGCTGTAAAGTTTTACACTGTTTTATTTTTTAATGCAGTTTTTTTGGTACATAATTCAACATTTGTAAGTTCAACTTTCACGATAAAGAGATTGCACTACAGTACTCGTATTAGGATAATTGAAAAATATTATTTATTTTGCTTTTTACAGTGCAAATATTTGTAATAAAAATAAATATAAAGTGAGCACTGTACACTTTGTATTGTGTTATAATTGAAACCAATATATTTGAAAATGTAGAAAACATTCAAAAATATTTAAATAAATGGTATTCTATTATTGTTTAACAGTGTGATTAATCGCGATCAACATTTTAAAGCGCTTGACAGCCCTAGTTTATACATTATTTCCACAGTCATATATCCAAAATATATATATGACCAAAGTTAACTTCTAGGTTTTTAAGTAGCATAACTAGGGTTGACAATGCTATTTTACATTGTCATTTGTTATATTATACATCCTCAGTAATTCAGAATACATGCAAACTGCTTTTAAAGCACAGGGATTTTGGGGGAATGTAACTAATGAGTCTTATACTTTTGACATATTGAATATTTTGTTTGGTAGTCTGCCTATATGTCTAAACAGACTGTACAATTTTCAGAGCAAGGAATGGTTTACTCTGCACTGGTACAGCACTTAGAACCTATAAGCCTTGATCAGAATCAGGGCCACACTGAGCTAATATAATACGAATAATTAATAAGGGTAAGCTTTTGACACCCATGATTAAGGTAACTGTATCCCAGAAGGCACAACAGAGCAGATAGGCTAAGCTTTTCCTGAAGCAGCACTCCAGAACGCTGGTAAAACATTTGGATAGAAACAAGACTATAGGTCCTGACCATCTGCCCTTTTGCTGCTCTATAAACTGCAACAGTACTGTATTATTCGATGGCTCTCTGGTACCCAAGTTAGAACAAAGTTGTAGATCTCTGTGACCACCTCAAGAAATCTTATTCTTTGTAGCTTGATGCGAACAAGATTAAAAATGCTAAAGAGGGTCAAGTTTTAGTGCCTTTTGCTATATGATTGGATTGGAAGTTTATCCAAGATGTCATTTAAACACAAGTTAAGGTACATTTAAAGTGTTCAGCAGATAATTTCAGACATCCCCACCAGACAAAGAAACCACTTGGGAGATTCTCAGATGGAAGGTGACTTTATGTAAAGTATAATACAGGAATTTTATGCTGAACCAGATAAAATACTTGTTTTCTAAGAAACACAACTGTGGGATTGCTTTTATTGCTGCTTGACATCAAATTTCTAAATCTAAGGATTTAAGCTGAAACTACCAAACCATCAACT
Source organism: Mauremys mutica (assembly GCF_020497125.1). Taxonomy (NCBI): domain Eukaryota; kingdom Metazoa; phylum Chordata; order Testudines; family Geoemydidae; genus Mauremys; species Mauremys mutica. Next base: position 124,111,977 of record NC_059073.1, on the reverse strand, counting down.
ACGCTTCCTTTACCAGTATAAGAACTGTGAAGAGTAAATAGTATACTCTGGACAGTTATTACCTAATTCCCTTCCAGGCTGTAGAATTTTTTTTTTTTTTAAATCTCATACTGACTCAACCTGTTCAAGATTTGGAATAAATTATCCTTAGTATTCCCCCGTGCAGCTTCCTCGACATGCCAGTGTAACTGATAGTTGGTCTACTGGATTTCTCTCTAGAGCAAAGCATTTTGTGAATTAGGATCCCATAGGTTTCTTTTTAAACCAGAGGTTACAATCAAACAAGGAGCAGTAGTAAAAATCCAGCAGAAAGACCTTAGTCTTGCTGACAGATTATTAATATTTCCCTTCAGGAAGGCAAGATACCAGTCAGTCTTAAAATAGATGGTGGATAAGTCCCTGCTTAAGAAACCTTTCCTGACGCTGACAATATTACTAGTTATTCCCTCATTTCTACTCTTTTTAGGGAAGGCTATGGAGAACACTGGGATAAAGCAGAGTAGATTGGTAATTTAAATCACTGATTTAAATCATCAATTTTATTTATGATTTAAATCAGCAAGCAGAAAACCTTGATTTAAATAACCAATGTTAGAAGTCTTGTTTTGGATTTTTACTTTTTATTTTCCTAAGAAGTTGATTCTCATTGGCTAGTGACTATTACAACAAGTTGATTTACAACTAAATACAGTATTTACACAACATTTTCTTTTTTTGCTAACCAGGATATACTATATATGGTTACTGAAGGAACTATATAGCTTTACTTACATTTATTCAGATTCTTAATTTTGTACCTCTTTATTACGTTAGAAAATGGTGACATGCATTTCTCATTTATTAGATTAATTTTTATTTTGTGTCAAGCTATATTTAGAAGGAAGTTGGATTTCAATTAAAAATTAACTCCGTATTTAATTTTTTACTAATTAAATAAAACTACCTCAAATGTGCTCGATACATGAGAAAAAACAATTATTAAAACTTGTTTTGCATTTGAAACAAACATTTTGATTCCAGGTGCTTAACGAGTAACTTTCACCGGTTTTACTTTAAGATTCCAGCTGGTACTGCTTAATTAAAAAAAAAAAGATTAAATAGATTAGAATGAAAGTTTAGTCCTTAACACAGGTCATCATAATTTCATATTTAAAATAGTTTTATTTGAAAAAGGTAAATGTACTTATGTTATTTATTTTAAAAATATCAATGTTTATCCACCATCAGGATAAGGCACTTCCAGTTAAATCTGGAGTACAGCAGTCAGGCTGTATCACATGAAAAAAAGCTTTTGATCCCTTAGGTTAGCAGTCTATTCATGGTGATGGAATCTAAATAGGTTCGCCTGCTCATTATCAGATCTGTTAGCAGCCTTTGGTACTATTGACCACTTAGCTGCTACCATTCCTGAAAGAACTAAATGTGGTTCTATTCAGGGGTTAAGGCTACTATAATGGTTCCTATTAGGCATGAACAAATAAGAGGTCAGGGATGAAGTGTGGTCTTTATTAGAGCAGGAATGGGAGTGGAGCACAGGGTTCTATTCCCATCTCTACCTTCCACTTCCTTTGTGACTTTGGGAAAATAATTTTGGGTCTGTTTACAATCCACTGTGTTACCTAGTTACAGCACAATTAAAATGTTTAGTGTGGCCTGGACCTAATATGTTGCAATGGGTCAGATAAACCAGTCTAAAATCATATCTGATGGCAGTGCATCTTACAAATTTTAACTGTGTTCTAATTAGGTGAGGCACAACTGTCTTCAATACAATTTTTGTAGTGTGTATATAGAGCCTTAATAGCAGTGCTTCAATTTCTTCATCTGTAAACACAGGAATCTCTCTCTCCTTGCCATAGGTGTTGTGAGGCTGAATGTGAATTGGATTCTTTTTATTTAGCTTCTTATCTTTAAGACTTAGGGCAAACACACCCCTCCCCCCATACACCTCTCTCACATGGGTGAGAGAGTGTGTGTGTGAGAGCGCGAGCGAGCCAACCCTCCCTGCCCAGCGCTCTCCACCTCCATGCCTAGCTGACCCCCAGGGACAGACCTACCTCTCCCAGTACCTGGTGCCGTGTCTTCTCGAGGCAACATGTGGAGGGGACACACAGGATCACATGCCCCCCTCAGCAGATTTCTGCCAGGATTCACCCCAGAATGTGGCCAGCAGCAGCCTTTTTGCACTGCATAGGAAGGAAGGGACAGGAGCTGCTTCCAGCTGCAGGGGAGAAGGAGCGGGGGGAAGGGATGACCTGGCCCGTGTCCTTGCTCATCTCTTCTATCTCCTTCCCCTGTGGCTGGAAGCAGCTTGTCCCTTCCTGCCCAGTGTCGAAAGGCAGCAAACACTTTCAGGCTGCTGTGGGCCACCGACATAACCCAGCTGCCTCCTGTCCACCAGCTACAGTGCGGGCAGCAAGGGGTTAAGCCCTAAGGATGCATTGTGCACCAGAGCCCAGGGAACCTGACTGCAGGCGCTTCAGTGAACCCAGTCAGAGAGGTGGCTCAGCAGAGGAGGTTGCCTACGGGACTGAGCAGCCCCACGCTCCCTGGGGGCAGGACCCAGGGCAGGTGAAGAGGGTGCTAAGGATGCTGTGGAGCCTACAGGATCGGGGCACAAACAGGCTGGAAATCACCTTCCCACCACCATTCCAGAGTTAGTTGAGGAGCGGAAAGGCTTCCCTGTGCCAGTGTTGTGTGGGGCTTTGGCACATGCAGGGCTCGGCTCCTCCTGGCCAACCCCCCGGGCTGGAGGGTCTTGGGCTTTCCCAGGGTGCCAGCCCAGCCAGAGTCGGGGGGGGGGAGGAAGGAGCCTGCCGGCCAGGCTGTCAGTGAGCTGAGCACTCCGACCAGGGGGTTTCTGCACAGCGCTGGGAGGACATGCCCCGTTGGGGGTGGATATGGAGGAGCAACGGGGTTGGGGGTGAAGGGGCAAAGCAGGGAGAGGACGGCGAGAGGGGGAGCACGTAAAGGACCAATGGGTGGTCAGCAGAGGCGACACAACTGGCCATAGTCTGCCTGTACTCACCAGCCACCGGAGCGCACAGCCAGTGCCAGACAGAAACAGGATGGGAGGCGGGACCATGTTGGCAGAGAGCTGGCACACAGCGGGGGCTGCACTGACAGACCAGCAGGGGGAGCAGCTAGCCTTGCACGCTGTGGCTTTGTCCCACCACCAACCTTGCACCCCCCCGCCATTATCGGCCACTGGACCCTCCCACTCACCTCTGGTGGGCAGGTGGCTGGCGAGCAGGGATCTGGCCAGCAGCAGGACCCACCAGTATTGATTCGGGGGAGGGAGTGGGGGGGGAACAACATAAAATATGGGATAATTGGCCCGTTTTTAAGAAAAAGTTGGAACGCCTGCTGGAGGGCTTAAATACAGGACTCTTTAAAAAGGGATGTCTGGTCACCCTATGACCCTCTAAAGAGTGCCAGAACTGCTATCAAATATAAGTCAAATGAAACCCCATTCCTTCACCATCTTGAGAACAGGTATAGTTTTCCTGCTTCTCCCAGAAAACACTGTTTTCAAAAGCAAACAAATGTTAAATGAGATTTTACTTTTGCTAAAGGAAGCGAACATATGCACCTGTGCAGAGAAGCTTATATAAATTACATCTACCAGAAACTTAACAGCCACAAAACAAAACTTGTAGCAGAAACATAAATAATAATTTAAGTATGGTTCGACCCTGAAAAGGGATTTTATAGAAAGAACAGCACTAGCTTACTCAATATATCTGCTTCTAGTGTATATGCAGAAGTATAGTTCTGAGTATACTGACAAAAAGATTTTTTTAAGGCTTTTTAATTCCTTTTAGCACTGCACAACCAAGCTAGGCAGGCAAGCTGAAGTCTATTCCATTTTGTGCATCAACAGAATTAGTTACCAAGTCCCAATCACTTGGGAAAACTCTGATGGCAGAGGAGTTGCAGAGATGTAACAGACCTAATTTGGCCTGTAGAATTTGGTAGCATTGTGAGATTGAAAGAACCCAGCCGACTTTCAGCTCAAGCTGAGCTTGCAAGTCCAGTTAGAAAAATCATTTAAAAATGGACTGTATTTGATATAGAAATCCCTGCAAGACTATATACAATATTCATTGTACCGCTGCATGTTAAGTGCTGAGACAGTAACCCACAAGATGTTAGGTGTTGTCCAAATAGTGACATACAATCCCTGCTCAGAGAGCTCAGGTGACACCATCAACTTAAAAAAAGTCACTCAAAAATATTTTTACCCATTATTGTCCCAACTCACCACTAAGATTGGGAGAGCTTAAAGATGGAGAAAAGCCTTTATTTTTTCCTGTTTATTTTCTTTGCAGATTTTTCAGTGCTTATGTATAAGCAATTGCCATCTGTATAGGTTTTTCTTTAGCAACAGGAAAGAGAAATACAATAGGAAAGTGCAAATATAAAAGCCTTTGCCAATTTTCACAGAGCTCAGGGAAGTTTTACACCTGAAGTTAGCTACTTTTAACGTGGTTTTAAGTGGATGATTTCAAAGTTGATGGTGTCCCTTTAAGCAGCATTCAGAAGAAATTTGTCAGAGCCAGGAATACAAGTTACAGACTCCTGTACCGTGCTCAGACCAGTTCTCTGAAACAGAGCTAAGAGAAAAGCTCTTTGTCCTAGCATGTACTTTCTTTTCATAGATTAAAAGCATATGAAAATTCACATACAAGTAACATTAACCAACCACAAATTAAAAGCTCAATTTCCAGAAATCTCAAAAAAAAAAAAAAGGAGATTTGAACGCTAGAAACTAGGAGTTGGAAATTCCGCTACTTATTATTATTATTATTATTTTTATATACTTACTTTCTTAAAGTGAGTGGCTGATTGCACTTTCCTAACAGGCTGCATCAGTGCATCGCGAACAATGATGCTGATGTCAGCACCAGAATAGCCATCAGTTCTCTTTCCAAGCTCTCGATAGTCTGATTCTGTCAGGCTGTTTGGGGTGCTTCCAAGGTGAAGCTTAAACATAGCAGTCCTACCATGGTCCTCAGGCAAAGGAATATAAATACGCTTCTCAAACCTTAATTAAAAAAAGCCACAGACACTGATTCTTGCAGGTTCTTGATGGAAAGCAGTTTATGCAAATCAAAAAATGGTCTAATGGAACTAGAAAGAATAAGGAAGCAATCTGAGCATTATAGCTTTAAGAATGTGTGTGCGCGTGAAGTGAGTGTGGAACATTAGCACTGTTTATTTTATATGTCTGCTAAAAAAGTACTGTAATATTCATAGTGGCAAACACTAATTAAAATTACGTTCAGAATATTATAACCCCATTTCTTCCTTTTCATGACTGAGAAATCTTCCCTTGGGTTTGAAATTATCCCATGCTTGCGGCATGTCTACATGGAGATTTAGTGCATGACAAGTAGGGGTGTCAATCTATAGTGCACTAGCTTGCCACACACTAACTGGTCACATTGACCCAGCTACCATGCAGAAGTAGTTCCACTGTGTTTGAAACAGCAGTACATTAAAGCATATTATGTAACTTTTAGGCTTCAGCTACACGGCACAGATATGATTCCCCTGCTCATGTATGCATATCTGCACTAGCTCTCATCAAGCTGGCCTGACTATAAACAGCAGTATAGCCATGATAGCATGGGTAGTGGCAGTGGAGGCACAGCTTAGCCATGCAGTGTATGTACTCCACCTGAAACTGTAGGGTAAGTCCTCAGCACAGCTAAGCTGTGCCTCTGCTGCTGCTACCCATGCTACCATGGCTATGCTGCTGTTTATACTCGCACCAGCTTGGTGAGAGCATGTGTACACAAGCAGGGGAATCACACCCCTCGCCTGTAGAGTAGATGCGCCCATAATGCATGGTAGTAGGGTCTACACTGCCAGTTAGTAAGCTGTAGATTTACACCCTGGTTTGTTGAACACAATCTCCATGTAGACAAACCCTTAGTCACAGCTGACAGACTTTGTTTCTAGAAGGAGCTCGAGGGACAAAAATCCCTTCGATATTTTTGAGGTATGGAGTGTCAAAACAGTTTTTTTGCTCCATTAACCAAAGTATGGCTGAACACCTTGAACACCCTCTATTAATAATGTCTCTTTATTTACAATAGCTTTGTAAACTTAAGTTAATCAACTGAAATGTAACATCAGGGCATGTTCAGTGAGACTCCGCTAAAAATTTTAGTACCTTGATCAAGCCTCTTCCCGATATATTACTAGGAGGTTTTTAGAATTGCAGTTCTCCCTGATAAGCACAGTGACTATTGTTCTTAGACTGCTAGGATTATTTCCCCAAAATGAATGCATACAAAATATTAGCTAGGGCAGTGGTTTTCAAACTTTTTTTCTGGTGACCCAGCTGAAGAAAATTGTTCATGCCCATGACCCAACGGAGCTGGGAATGAGGTGTTTGGGGTGAAGGAGGGGACTCTGGGTTTGGAATGGCTCAGAGTTTGGGGTAAGTGGTTGAGGTGTGGGATGGGGTCAGGGCTCTGGGCTGGAAATGCAGGCTCTGGTGTGGGGCTGGGAATGAGGGGTTTGGAGTGCAGGAGGGGGCTCCGAGCTGGGGCATGCGGTTACCTTGGGCGGCTCCCGGTTAGCGGCACAACGGGGATGCTAAGGCAGGCTTCCTCCCTGTCCTGGCATTGTGGACTGCACTGACTCCTGAAGCAGCTAGCAGCAAGTCCGGCTCCCAGGCGGAGGCATGCAAGCGCCTCCGCGTGGCTCTCGCCCACAGGCACGGCCTTCCCTTGCCCCTCCCCCCCCCAGCTCCCATTAGCCGGTTCCTGGCCAATGGGAGTGCAGAGCCGGTGCTTGGGGTGGGGGCAATGCGCAGAGCCCCGTGGCCTGTTCCGCCCCCCCATCTAGGAGCTGGACCTGCTGCTGGCTGCTTCCGTGGTGCAGCGCAGGGTCAAAACACGTAGGGACTAGCCTACCTTAACTAGGCAGTGGGACTTTTAATGGCCCGGTCAGCGGTGCTGACCAGAGCCACTGCAACCCAGTGCCTTACATTCCGCGACCCAGTACTGGGTTACGACTCGCAGTTTGAAAACCACTGAGCTAGGGGGTAGGTAGTGCAACAAGTCCATGCACCAGCTCTTTACCATACTGACACAGACCAGAAAATTAGCTTCTCTATTGAATCCACTTCAGCATAATTACCATTCTTTGCTCAAGAAAACCTCAGGACTAGACTGAGTAGGTGTTTTCAACTGAGGTAAACTCAGAACTCTGCGTATGTGAGAAGAGGGAGATAAAGGGGCAGAGACCTACATGGCACCAGCACATATTGCATGCAACCAAACACTGGCCTGATTGGTATTATTTAAAGTGACCACAGGACCTCCTGCCCACACATTCAGGATCTACTGTAAAAGAACTGGAGAGTTTTCCAGTGTACAGATATTCAGGTCTCCCATACAAGGTAGTAAAAGCAGGATAGTATTTTCAAACATTCACAGATTAAGCCACCACCTAATCACTAGTGAATTGAAAAAAAAAAACCTAACACTTTGTGCTGTACAGTGTGAAGTTGCATATTTTACAGGACAATACATGTTTTTGTTATAAGTTACCTTCTCCTGATAGCAGAATCCAGAACCCAGGGTATGTTTGTAGCTCCCAAAACCAAGATTCCTTCATTGTCTACACCAACCCCTACACCAGAACAGGTAATATTTAATAATGTAAACACTTTTTAAAAAAGCATTTTAAAACATCTTGAAAGGTTCATCTTGAAAAACTACAAATTCTCTTCAGTAATCTTATCCAAACTGAGTACCAAACAAGCCAAAACTGATATTATTTGCTTTAATTAACTGTTCCTTAAAGCCATTAATCTTACCTTGCATCTGAACTAGGAATTCTGTTTTAATTCGTCTAGCAGCCTCACTTTCATTCTCACTTCTTGATCCACACAGAGAATCTATCTCATCAATGAAGATAATGGAAGGTTTGTTTTCTCTGGCAAGCTGGAATAAGTTTTTCACTAATCTAGAAAAAAAATTAAGTTATCTTCGATGAGAAGACAGCAAGTCAATATTATTATACTGCATCATATCAAGCTTACCACAGGATAAGGAATCAAGGTTCATAATCATGATTTTAAGTAAGCAGTTGAGGATCCTCAAGAGGCAAAGTTCTTTAGCTCTGTAAATGGTGCTTCACTCTAATCCAAGTCATCTGGCAATGCTGGAGGGAAATGAGGACTATAAAGTATAGTGCTTCAGTCACGTTCTAGCTAGTGAAAGATCTGTTCATGTTTGCTTTTGGTCCTTTACAAGCTGAGCAGAACACAAAGAAACAGACTTATTGTTCTGTTACATATTAAATGTAATCTAACCAGCTCATGAGACTTTGTAAGGAGTAATACTGAATAATGACTTCTGTAAATACTGTATCTGGTAGCTCATTAGTTCTCTTTAGGTGAAGGAAGTAGCCAGAAGGGTTGATATGCCCGAGATCTTACACATGTTCATATTTATTTGTTCAGGAAAAAAACTGATTAATATAAAAGTTGATGCCAATAATTTAAAACAGAGAAGTCTCAGGTAAAGCTCTGAAAAGTGACTAAAAATGGTGTCAGATACCAGGTCTGTCTCTCAAATTTGTTCTGTTTTCGAGTGGAAAAAAATGTTTTCTAATTGCAAAATAAAAGTCAACCTGGGGTTTTTATATCTTTCCTGCTTTTCCATCACCACCAGTAACCCTGACTCAACTGATATGAATTATAGGAATATTTAAAGTGTCTAAAATTTGTGCATTTTTAACAGTAAATGAAAGTCACTTTTCCTCTCAGATTTAACTTTCTTGGCATTTCTGGTGTGATAATCTTGCAAGTTCTTCCATCATCTATGAATTCTTCCTGGAAAAACAAGATGGGGAATACCTACATTTCTTTGTCCTTTTTAAAAAAAAAATTATTTAAAGAGCTTTTCCCCTGTAAGCCCTTCAGGCTTTGTTTGTACACTTTAAAGAAGCAGAAATAGTTGGCCAATATTTACCATTTTTCTCCTCCGAAGGTCACTTTTAATAAATCACCCAAGTTCTGTTACAAGACAGGAAGGAGAAAAATGATCCTTATAATAAAAGATCCACACCAAGGACCACATATAGTGAAGACCCTCTCTTCATGCACAGCTGTAGAAGAGAGAGTCAAGGCTGATGTGGGACTAAAACCAAGTTTCCTGTCCTTTTTTGGTTTATTTTAATGAGACATATATAATACAGACTGCCAGAAATTTTCCAAGAAAAATGCTGGTTTGTGAAGCTGAGATGTTTCAGGAAAAGTTTGGGTTTTTACAAAACTTTCATCAAATGACTGGCAGGAACCTGACTGGCAGACTGCTGGGGGACCCTGGGTTCAAGTCTGCAGCCCCATCCTGTGGACTGCCCCCCCCGCCTAGGGAGCCCTGGATCTAATTAGGGCTCAGCCCTGTAGCATGGAAGCTCTGAGAGCCAGGGCTCGAGCCAGTGCTCTCAGGGCTACCAGGTTCCCGGCCGTTGAGCCAAGAGCTTGGAAGACTCTTGGGGCATCTGGCTCCCCAGGCTGTGAAGTCAGGCAGCCCACATGGCAGGCTGCCCAGGAGCTGCCGATCCCTTAATCCCCAGCAGCTCCAGAGTGAACTGGACAAGAATGTGTGTTCACTCAGGAGCTGCCAGTGATCTCTGGGAAAATATTTCATTACAAAAACACTACATTTTGACATTTCCAAAGCAAAAAATTTTTTTTTTAAAATTTCCCATTCATGGGAAATTTCAAAACACTGAAATTTTTCTAAAACCTGAAATTCTGAGTTTTGGGCCAGCTCTAGTATACAAAGTATCTCAAATTTTACCTACTTTTGAAAGCATCATGAAGTTGCACAAATATTTGAAAAAAGAAAATAGTAGTGATTACATTCCTGAACCTCAGAAGACAGTGGATTGCAGTGTTTCAGAACCAAATAAAACCATTTGGTATATTAAAAAAAAAATAAAAAAAAAAAATCAACTGAGCTACTTACTTTTCACTCTCTCCTAACCATTTTGAGACAAGGTCGGAGGAGGATATTGAGAAGAATGTAGAGTTGTTGGCTTCTGTTGCCACAGCTTTTGCCAAGTAAGATTTTCCTGTTCCTGGTGGCCCAAACAGAAGAATTCCTCTCCAAGGTGTTCTCTTTCCTAAGAGAGTTATATTTAAAAAAAAAAAGAAAAGGACTTGCCTGAAGAATTTTGATACAAGGATCAGTTTGGTATAGAACTTAGTAGAAAAATGAATCCTCATCCAAGCTTGTGAAATTGTTTATATATTTATTCACTTTTGCAGTTGAAAGAAGTTGGTATCTGTTGTATTTACATCATTTAGATTCATATATAATTTGTCGCTTTATTAATAAACTATACCAATCATCAGTTTTCCAAAGTTAGCAAATGTGTAAGAGAAATACAGCTTATAACATCGCTGTATTTAGAGTTACCATTGTTCTTGAACCAACCTCTCCTTTCTCCCAATACAATTCCCCAACTGCTCCCACCATTTCAGCATACACATCCCACCAGACTATGGAATAGAAGCTCTTAGAGGACACCTAGACATAGGTCACCACGATGACAGTGTAAAATACTTCTCCCACCTCGCCAGCCACGCCTCTCCCCCAAACTGTAACCATTAGGACCAAGAAAGTATATTAAATTTATTTCACCTGTAAATAGATGAGGAAATTTAATGGGCAATATCACTGCCTCTTTAAGTGCTTCTTTGGCTCCTTCAAGACCAGCAACATCACTCCACTTTATATTTGGTCGCTCCATAACAATGGCACCTATAAAATAAGAGACCAGATAAACTAGGAAGGTATATTCCTTTCCAAAGAGCCTCTGTTGTCAAAGAATTAAAATCTTGGACCCTGTTCACATATGAACTGCTGCTCGTCAATTCCAGCATGGCTTCCATGAACAAACTGCAGCATGTACAGATTTCAACAATTTTTAACCACCATACTTAAGCAGGGTTCAAGTTCTGTTGTGGCTAACTAGAGTTAGACCATGATTTGGCCAGCAAGTATGAGTTTCCTAGCAGAACACTGCTCTAACATCATTTGGTTGTGTGTAAATGGGCATTGTCTGCTATAGTCCTCTAAATCAGCTCCAGTAGTTTCTGCAGAATTTAGGCTTCTATTTAAAATAAAATGGATAGCCCTTATGTAAAGCAGTGTGGCCCAGGGGACAGATCACTTGACTGGGACGACTCAGACATGGGCTTTATTCCTGGCTGTGCCTACTGGGTGACTGTGGGCAAGTCACTTCACCTCTCTGGGCCTCAGCGTTCTCATCTGTAAGATATAAAGCCTTCTTTGTAAAGCACTTTGAGGTCTATGTATGTAAGAGTATATTGGGGCCTGGCCTCTCTCGAAGGATGAAATGGACTGATCAGGAAACAGTGAGTCCCAAAGGCCTCTAAGTGGGGCTTTCCACTTAAGTGACCTAAAGACAGAACTTCACTGCTACCAGCCAGTCTGTATATTGATGACAATGCCCAGATTTGCTAAGTCATATTGCTATTACATCTTGGATCCTGGTAAACACCCACTAACACAGATAAGAGAGCAAAGCTAATAGGCAATACCTGTGGCAACACTGGTCGGTGAACATGAAGATTAGCAATTTGAAGGATACCCAAGAGTCGAGATAAGAGTTTAGAGAAATGGCCTAGCCAATGGTGTGAACTAACTGGGTTCTTTTGTTAGTTTGGTGAAAACCATAAAATCTGAAATAGGTCTCAAGTCCACAAATTTTTGGAGCAACAAAACAATTGAAAAGAATCCTCAAAACACAAGACTTCTGTATTGACTCCAACAAAATCACCTCTTATTTTGTGGGAGTCAATACAGAAGTGTCTGTTTGAGATATCCAGTTTCTTGAAATAATTACATTCATGTGGGCTGGAACTGAAACTCCATCTGCAGTGGGCAAGGGTATAAAATACTAATAAACCCCAGGCAGCAATCTCAAGCATCCTGCAGTCATTTTCTCTCAAAATTTTAAAATATAAATAAAACCTCTGTTCCATAATGAGATTATAAATGGGATTGGATCTGTATGTAAAAGGGTATTAAAAGAGCATGATACTTAGTTGTAAATTGGGTAAAGTAGTTCTTGAAACTATATATAAAATCTTTTAGGTGAGAGGATCTGATGTTTGTTAAGCTCAAAAACAAACAGAAAAAACACAAAAGAGAAATTCTTCTTAGATTCATAAACCTCTTTATGTAGGGCAGCTACAAATAATTGTGCACCATTGAAGAGTAATCTAACAACACTGGATTTGGAAGTTATATTAGTTTTCCTATTTTTTCTCATTAATAACTGACATTTCTGGCAAAGAGGCTCAACTTATCCAGAGCAGGGTCACAAGATAGGCAAAATATTTTGCCTAAGGAGAACTCCTGGGGAATATATTTCAAAAGGTTCCTGAGAGCCTTCTAAAAAGAGTTTTTACCAAGACGACTGAGTAAATGGAAGTATGAAGGACCTGATAGCTGTTGTAAAGAGAGTCTCAGACACTTCAGTTTTCCAATCTGCAGGTTCAATAGGAAAAATAAACACTGCAGCTGAAAGGGTAGCTTTATGGAACAAAAAGGATATAGAGGATTCCACCTTGTGACAGATGGCAGAGGGATACACCTTTTCCACAAAAGTTGTTAGAGATTTGGAAGTATCAAACATATGAAATTCTCATCAATGAAAGACAAAGCTATTCAGAGCAGTTGCTGTAGCAGACACTTTTGGGGATCAGTTTGATCTGGAAGAATATCCAGACTCTCTGGGCTAGTCTACACTTACGAGCCGGGTCGACGCAGTGAGTTCGACTTCTCGGAGTTCGAACTATCGCGTCTAATCTGGACGCGATAGTTCGAACTCCGGTACTCCACCACTGCAAAAGGCGGTGGCGGAGTCGACCTTGGCGCCGCGGACTTCGATTCCGCGGCGTCTGATCGGGTGAGTAGTTCGAACTAGGGTACTTCGAATTCAGCTACACTATTCACGTAGCTGAATTTGCGTACCCTAGTTCGACCCCGCTTCTTAGTGTGGACCAGCCCTCTGTGAAGTAGATTGTCCAAAAACAGTTAAGGACAAACAGCCACAAGAAAACAGTAAAAAGACAGCTGCAGAAAACTTCCAAGGTAAGCAATTGTCCACTGCTGCTGAAAACCCTACATGAAATAAAGCTAGGAATCAGAGCTTCCCATTTGCAGGAAAATAGGATATTCTATTATAAGCAAAAGAGGTGCAAGCAAATAAAGCTATTTCAAAAAGGAAAAAAATGGTCTCCCAAAACACCATACAGCCTCTCAGAGTTCAAGCATTTCCACAGGAAAGGGGGGCAGTTCAAGCTCTTCATGTCTATGTGCTCCACAAGGGCACAATCTGGAAGCTCTTGCAAGACTCCCTGGTGGCAGTACTCCCACCTCCAGATCACAATTTAAGAGCAGACAAATCTAGAGTTCCCACAGAACAAAAGACTGCTCAGAAGAGCTTTTAGTTTTTCTAACCAAGCTCAGGAATTTCACAGAACTGACCTGCCATGAAACTCTGTGGGTCCTTCTTACATGTTTGGGACCCTCAGAATCTCTTAGCTTTCACCTGCTTCAGAGTATAAATTCTTCCACAGCGTAAGGACTATACAGGAGAAGAAACAACAAATACTGTGCAAATGGACCAAGAGGCCAACTGCCAGGAATTAAAATTAAGTCTGTGCTAGACTATTCCATTGTGAACTGAGTGCTTAAAGTGTTGGGGGGGGGAAGGGAGGGGGGGGGGAAGGGATCAGAAGGGTCTAGCACTGCATGAAATGATATTAAACCTACTCAGCACATTTAAAAGAGTCACACTGCTAAAATGTAAAATAGGCCCGGGGTACATGGAAAGATTAATAAGTAGTCATGGATCATAGTTTTACAAGATTCACTAAGTCATTTAGAAACAAATTTATCTGATTTGGTCACAATAATAGTACCACACAGTGGATTACAGTCTTGAATGACCAAAATGGATTAAACCCTTCAAAGAGAATCACGACTCACGTCAGTATGGAAAAATATAATTTCAAACTCTGAAACACTCATTATCCACATGTATTTTTTTTTCCATATTCAAAATGCCCTGGGAGCACTCCACACCATCCGGGGCCAAAGAAATATCAAACAGCATACTGAATGTTCTACTTCAGATTATTATAAAGTGCCTTGAATCACAACAGACTACCAGTGGTTATATAAACACAGACAGAGATTTAGTAGTACGTATGAATGGAAAACCTATAATCAATACACAAAGATCCTTTGGGGCAGACTACATTATTAAATCTGACCAACAGCTATACTACACAACGATAAATACTCTGAAGAATGTTACAGTCAGCTGCAGGAACCGATAACATGTTGATTACAGGAAATCTGAATGCTAAAGTGAAAGTGATGATCAGAACATGACAAAATATGTGGATTAGGAAAGATCAGTGTCAAGGTCACTGGTTCTTTAACATTAATTTTTCTCTGCCAATGAATTTCTTCAATAATACATAATTCAGCTGGAATGCTCTTAATTAGCTACACAGAAAAGCCAAATCTTTTTTCCACTGTGTACAAAGCTACTGTTTTCTGCTATACTGAATCACTGACCTGAAGCTTGATTTCAAAATATAGAAGACTAATCTCAGCCAACCAAGAATGATGTGCTGAGATAAGAGGAGAAACCCCAAATCACTATCCCCTCCTCTCCCAGATAGGCAGTGGGCAGAGCATGCCAAGAGAAAGGGAGAGAAGAATGTCAACAACGGGACTATTAGCTGAACAAACACCAAGAAATACATAGGTAAAACACTGTCCTTTACATAAAAGTTTGAGAAGCAAGGGAAACTTGAACAGGAAGGAGAAGAAAAGTAGAGACTATATTCTGGCCAAACAAAAATCAAAACATTTCCCCTTATGGTGGGGAGCATGGATTAAGTGGCTGGGAGAAAACTGTTAGTATGAGACAGTCCCTGCCCCAACAAGCTTATAATCTAAATAGATAAAGAATAGCTGAAAGACTTAATTTACTGATCCTTGATCTTTCTGATCACTAAGTGCTTGTGCGATGACTACCATGATCTGAGTCTCTAGGTACTAATGATAAAACTATAAATATTCATTTGGCCTCAAGGAGCTTTTCCCCTTTGGATCAGTGTTCTCTTCAGGTGCATGCAGTAATTCAGTCGCATGTTAGAATGGGGATCGACATAGACAGGAATTATGATACACAATTTAATAAAATCCAGACTATCCAAAAGATTAGTTTATAGTGAATGTACAGAGGAATTTCTATTGCATTTAAATGCTCTGTGGCAAGTCAATCCACAGCTCTTTTATAGACAAAAAATAAAATTAGGCAATTTTGATCTGTTGGTTAACAAGCCACTTGATACAATGATTTCTTTAAAAAAAAGAAGTTTCAGAACTACCTTGAAGTTGATTTTGCAGTTTCTTTTTTTCAGGATCATCAGACTCTCCTTCCCCATCACTGTCAGTCCTAATTCAGACACAAGTAATAAGATGCTCAACTACAAAGAAAGCCACCTGTCTTAAACAATTTTGTAAATGGAAACTATAATCTACCTCACACCTTCCATCATTTTGGTAGAGATATTCAGGGAAACATGTTTTTTACGTTTTATAACAGAATTCTGTAGATTCTTTGAGGGCCCAACAGCCCTGTTGAATGAGGTCATTTTATTTTTAAAAATCACATGATAAAAATATAAAGCCAAGTAGTGTCATCCTAAGCTTCATATAAAATGTGATTTCTTCTTTAAAATATTTTTGACAATTGAAATGAAGTACATTTTAATAAGTTTTCCTACGGCATTTTTAATGTTTCCATGATTTTTAGAAAATATTTATGGCCTAAATTCCACTTTTGCTGTTTTTAAATTAGATTTATTACAGGTACAATTGTCCTTTTTTCAGTGCAGGCAGATCTAAGCAATCCTCTATATGTCTGGAGCAGCAACTTGAGTTACTGGTCAGATCCAGCTAGTGCTATGTTTCCATGGTTTGCAAAAATGCAGCATAGAGGGCATGCCATATGCACAATCTTACAGCCATCATAATAAGCATGTGGAACATGGTGCAGCTCTGAGCTTTTATAAAACAAAAAAAACCCAAATCAACTGTTGCTCAACTGACCAGTACTATAGCAAGAAAGGGGTTCTGGCATGTGTGTATTCAGAGTTCCAGGGACAAGCTACATTCACTGAAAAAAAACTAGAAAGCTTGGCAAATAAACTGTATGCAGTATAGTTGTAGTGAACAAAGCAATCACTAGGTCTAACTTATCAGTCCTCATTCTCAAAGGAAACCCGCACATTTTCAAAAGATGACCCTGGGAGCTTAAATTCATAACACTGCTAGACACCAAAAATCATGGACAGAACAGAAACACTGGATTTATGGCTAATTACAACAATCTGTAACCCACTAATCCCTCTTTTTGTCTTATGACTGTGAGATATTAATGGGCTACTCTACCTAATATGGTCCCTTAGAACATGTGCTAATTACTTATGCTAAACAATCTGTTCCGCCTTGCATTTAGCTGTGATGCCCAAACCTGAAGAAGAGCTCTGTGTGGCTCGAAGGCTTGTCTCTTTCGTCAACAGAAGTTGGTCCAATAAAAGATATTACCTCACCAACCTTGTCTATCTTGCAAACAGTTTAATAACTGAACATGGTATCAGTCCATTTAGAAGACTTAAAAAATAACACTGAAAATAAGATTACCACCATCAGTGTTCAGGAGACTTTTTTTTCCTGCAAGTATTGAAAACATTAGGCATCTGAAGCAGAGCACTACACTGTCTGCTGCATTAGGGTCCCCTGAGGCCATCAACTTCTGCAGAAAAAATAAAGATCCCTGGATTCCGATAAGGGAGAAGTGACAGTAACTGATTTTCACATGATATACTGCAATGTGCAAACTGAATTTAGTTACCAATCCGAGTCAAGTACAACTTTAAACCCTCTCTTAGATCGATTACGAGCCATAAACGAGGAGAGTTTTCCCTGCGAATCACTTAAATTTTACTGCAGTTTTACGTTTCAACGAAGAAATAAAATATTAGGTATAAATGTAATTATCTAGATGTCCAACAATTACTGTTGCCAATAACAAGAATTGGGTGAACAGAACTATGACTAGATGGTGCAATGGATTGGGAACGTGATATAGAGCTTTGACCTCTTGAGCACATGTTCAAAATTGGCCTAAGTTATCAGTGGTTTAAATCTAGTCACTGATGCTCTGAAGATCTAGATTTTAAGTAGGTAGGTGTCCATATCATAGGCCACCACAGTTGTCATCCAGCAGGAAGGCTAATGACCTGCTAGACATGAGTTAATTTACTAGCATGAGAGTTACTGCAAGTGGATCTTCCATGGTAGGGCTAAGGCCTATTGGTAAAGAAACATAGGAAAGCTTGTAGTATTAGTATGCACGCTGTCCATATTGTTTGGTTAGTTATTGTACTTCAGTACTGCTCATCTGATACATTTCACACGCATTAAACTTACTTAAAATGTTCTTTCAAATATTTAACTTTAGTTTCAGCTGAGTTTGGAACATGAAAAATATTGCATTTTGCTTTACCGTCTCCAAAAAACATACCCTTTTTCATCGGATGGACCAGACTCTTTCACTGGCTTTGCTGGAGCTTTCTCTTTCTTTTTCAGATATTCCTTCAGTTTTTCCGCTCTGTCCAGATATTCTGTACACTTCGTTCTGATACTTTGTTTTGCTTTATCACCCTGTGCTTCATCTAAAAAAATTGAAAAAATGGTTATGCTTTACTGGAAGCCAAAGAACCATATAAATCAAACAGAAAAGGGTAATAATTCTGTCCCAAGTTTAATACTAAATTTAATAGATTACGTAAGAAATTAGTATGTAGTAGTTTCTCCGGTCTCAATGAAGAAAAAGTCAATTGAAAACCTCCGACCTGCAAGAATCCATTATGTGCTTAGTGAATGCTTCAAGAGGCATTTAGATGCTTATATTGCCAATATCCACCATATTATCTGAGCAACAGCCAACTATTTCAAGAGAGCTCTTTCTTTCGCCTGTAGGAGAGAAAACTTGATTAAGCTAACAGGTTTTTGCTTAAGATACACTTTGAACTGGACTCTCTATTGAATGGGAAGCCAATGCAAAGAGCAGAGCTCCATGGTGATACGTTCATTGTGATTTGTGTTGCTAAGCAGATGGGGTACTGTGGTTTGTATCAGGTGGAGCTTTTTCAAAGCGTGTGGCTTCACTCCTAGTTATGAGCTGCAATAATCAAGCCTGCAGAGCACAAGTGTGGCGGTCACTATAACCAGGTTTGTACTGATAGGATGGGGTGCAACTTTAGGGCCAGTTGTGGGTGTTTTGGATCCCATAAGTATACAATTATCCAACAGCACTGAGATTAAAGGACAGGGTTACAGACAGAACTGAGGGAAAATGCATCTGATAATGGAGAAGTGTTAGGAGGCAGCCAGTTCTTCAAAGGCCTTCCTTCTTCCTACCAAAATCACCTCAGTTTTACCTGGGTTCAACTGTAGCAAGATGCTTTCATTTCAGGCGCTGATTTCACCCAGGTATTGAAGTTGATGGTACTCTTAACAGCAAAAGTACACGAGATGTTGCACTGTGCATTGTCTAATGTTAACCTACCAGATCTCCCAAAAGCTTCAGGCAGATGTTGAATAATATAGTTGAAAGTGACTGAGCCTTGTAGGATTCCACAGGTGGGGGCTTTAGAAGTACAGGATCAGTTGACTATGACAAGATTATGGATTTGGTGTGAAAGGTATGAAAGGATCCAAGCCATTTCAGGGTAGTTCTGTTCATCTCAAAGCTTCTTGTAAGCAAGCCAGGAGTACATCTCTGCATCATTACGTGATCTAAAGCCTGATTGATTGAGAAGGATCAAGGACACTGGTAGATGGATAGCTTCTTGATTAGCTTGCTTAAAAAATGGATGTTACTGGGCAGTAGTTTAAGAGATCGCTAGTGTTGAGCAGTGGTTTTTGTTTATTTACAATGTATGTTCTCAACCCCCTCTGCAATCTTCCAGTTTCTTAAAAAAAGTTGTCATTCACATTGAAAGGGAGATGGGCATAAAATCTGACCAACCTTTGCTCTGTGTAAGCTCGAAAGCTTGTCTCTCTCACCAACAGAAGCTGGTCCAGTAAAAGATATTACAGTAACTCCTCACTTAACGTTATAGTTATGTTCCTGAAAAATGCGACTTTAAGCGAAACAATGTTAAGCGAATCCAATTTCCCCATAAGAATTATGTAAATGAGGGGGTTAGGTTCCAGGGAAATTTTTTTCAGACAAAAGACTGTATTTTTTATTTATTTATATATAATAAAATATAAATACACACACACACACACACATATACACACACACGCACATGCAGAGTATAAGTTTTAAACAATTTAATACTGGTACACAGTGATGATGATTGTGAAGCTTGGTGGAGGTGAAGGAGTCAGAGGGCGGGATATTTCCCTTACTGCTAAATGATAAACTAGCAATTGGCTGAGCCCTCAAGGGTTAACCGTCTCTCTACACAAGGCAGCAGGAATGGAGGGAGATATGCGCATTTCCCTTAAGTACACTGCCTTGTTAATTAGATCAGCTTGCTGAGAGGGCAGCTGATGCAAGCTCCCTCTGTCTTGAGTCCTGGTCTGTCCCCCCTGCTCTATGGAAGATGGGGTAAGCGGGGTGCAGAAGCAGGGAGGAGGGGGACACCCTGACATTAGCCCCCCTCTTCTTTCTCTCCTCTCTGCACAGCAAGCAGGAGTCTCGGGGAGCAGCTCCAAGGCAGAGGGCAGGAGCAGCACATAGCAGTGGGGGGAGGGACACCACTAAACTGCAGGCAGCTGCTACACAGGGAACTTAGGGGAGCTGATAGGGGGCTGCCAGTCCACCCTCCTCGTTCCAAGCCCCCAACAGCTAGCTGCAATGGGCTGCTCTTCCTGCAAGCAGTAGACAAAGCAGGCGGCTGCCAAACTACGTTAGAAGGGAGCATTACACAACTTTAAATGAGCATGTTCCCTAATTGATCAGCAACGTAACAATGAAACAATATTAACTAGGACGACTAAGTGAGGAGTTACTGTACCTCACCTACCGTGTCAACCTTAGATGGCACATTAATAGTTATTATTGTCCTCCTGGTCTCTAATCTATTAAAAAGCATTTCAGGCTACACAACAAGAGACATGCACACTTTACTCTATGTATTAAGTCCCAAAAGTGTGCCCAGCATTGCAGAAGATACATTCTTTCGCCCCACAGAGCATAATTTATAGACACAAAAGACAGACAAAACCCGCACACAAACTGCCCTGAATGATCAAAGGGAATTACTGAAAATGTGACAGTACATCTAACATGGAGTGAGTTTGCATTGGTAGGCTTGGCAGAAATAACACATTCTAAGGTGGAATTTAACTTAAGAAAGGCATTTCCTTGCACATCAAAGACAAGAGCAAGAATTCAGGCATAAGAGGCAACAGAGAAGGAAGCATGAAGACAACAGTGAAGGAAGGATGTAAAGGGAACTGTAGACAAGGTATTAGCAGAAGAAAAATGAGAGCATACGTATCGGCCTAAACTACATATGTTCATTTGTGCAGAACCTTTAAGATAAGCATAAGCAGCTTGAATCTGATAGAGAAATTGTTTCACCAGCAAAAGACAGTAACTTCTGTGGGGTCACTACACAAAGACTGGCTTTCCAGATACCACCTGACTTTCCCTACATAAAAAGGAAATACTTAACCCTTCCCACCCTCTACTGGTCCACCCTACACTGCAGTCACCTTGGAACTTTCTGAAGAAATCTTGCATTTGTAGCAGGATTCCTTTCTAAATAGCAACGAAGTGGACTATTTACAAGATTGGAGCAATTGGAGAGCATGTGCATAGAAGAGGAAGACACACATATGTGCCCTTAAATAAAAGTATAGCTGGCAACTCTCATTTGACTGTTTGAGAGATTTAGTATCTTTAGCCAAAATACTAATTGATGCTTAACATGGTGAATATTTTGCATTTTGGTTCTATCAGGTAGACTGCTGTAACTTTATATAATTTAGCTTTTAAAAAACTGCAGCAAATAGCTAGCTAATATACCAAGTCTTACATTTAACAACATGGAGAAAATACTGCACAGCATGTTGGTACAAGCGGAGTGCTTCCTCGTAGTTTCCTGCTTTGTCTTCTTGTGCTGCCTTGCTAGCAAGATCTATTGCTTTCTGTAAAGCAAAAAAAAAAAAAAGTGAAGTGATTAAAATGACAACTATTATGCAAGAGTACTACAACATCAGAGTGATAATTTAAGCTGTTGCACTGAAAGCTGATGCCTCACCTTTACAAAACTATGCGAACAAGTTGAAGGTAATTGATTATAAATTCATTGGGACTGTCCTTGTACAGCCCTGAACATAGGATAATTAAAAATTGCTAAAATATTATTAAATTGTGAATATTATGTAACTAATCTGCCAGGAAATGGGATCTCTTTTCATTTTGTGGTAATGAGACCTATTTCTAGAAGTATTGAAATAAAACTCACTGAATACATATGCAAAGGAACTCATGCTCATCTTCACTGGTAATATGCAACCAGTCTTCTTGTAAATACCAGAGGGAGTAATTAACCCAAAACAATACCAGAGGTACAATTATTCGTAGAAATGTTAAATTTATATGTAATACCAAAAAACAGTTCTACTGCAGATTGAATAAAACTATTGTGCATTGAATTGAGTGTAATCTTCCATTACCAAATGAAAGAAAACATACTAAGGAGAAAAAACTCAAGGATCCTGGCAACAGCTGCATGATACAGGTCTTACCAAGATTTTTATTTTGCTTAACTATATCATGTGACTAAGTAGAATTATGCTTTCTGTAATGGTAAGTCTAAATGAGTTTTAGCTGATTTATTTTTTTATTCTGTGCTGTTTTCTTTTGTATGCCAAACAAATGTTTGCATGTAAAATACAAATTGTAGTAACTTAGGCCATGCTCATGTAATAAGCTCCACATAGGACTCCTTCATGCACTTCTTGCTCACTGTAGAACCAGGGCCTTAAGTTGGAGCAACTGCTGTTGGGTATCTCAGGGAGAAGGACTGACTTCAGAGTGGACTTGGGAAATATCATGGACATAAAGCTTTGTGAGAGAGCTGCCTGAGATCAGTGTGGACACAGAGCCAAAGTGACCCGAGTTCCCAAGTCTGGATATATTACAAATGTGATTAAAAAAAAACAACCGCACACACAAAATGTAACCGCCAAATGAAACAAAATGTTATGTCAATTTATTTAAACAATATATTCTAGGTGGAACAGTAGTGACACAGAGTTAAAGCCACTGAAGCATTTCTACTCTAAATCAGTTTTCAACTGCCTGTTGCTTGAGGAAGTTTGACCTAAGAACCTAATATTAAGATCTGATTGGAGTACATTCCTATTTTTTTAGTCTGAGCTAAAACAATTCACTTGTCTCAAAACATGAAAAAACATTTCCTTTTATTAAGAATGAATGCAACCTTTTAAAATGCTCTAATGCTGACATAGCTGGGGTAGAAACAAGAAATCTGACAAGCATAGTTCTTACTGAGAAGAACTTTTCAGTGTTCTGCAAAGTCATGCTTCACATGAACACAATTTAAGGTTTTGCAGTTAAACATTTAAAAGCAACATTAGAAATAATAGTAAACTGGCACGTGCTGAGATTGTGACAAAGCTATTCTCTTAATCTATTAAGGGTGTACCAAGCCATTCATCAATTTCATGTACACTTTGCAGAGTTTGCACTAAATGCAACAGTGACACAATAAAAAGGAAAGAGTGCAACTCCTGAGGATCTAGGAGAAGGACTCTCCTATGAACTTTTTAAGGTGCATGAGTTAGGGGCATTCTAGTGGCATCTAGATCTTTTCCTGTTTAAAGAGCAAAAATCAATTAAAAAGTCTATTGTAAATTAATGTTAGTTACACAGGTAAGCTCTTAAGTAATGAAATGCCAAAGCTGAAGTTGCATGCACTACCATAACTCTGCTTCCCTTGTGCATGTGTTGCAAGACAGTTTATTACATATTCACAGTATTGTCTACAGCTAAGTAAAATGCCTCTTGCCAGGTGTGCAGTCAATGATGGAGGACTCCACCCATCTCACTTCCTCGTAGATCTTTCACAGAAATGCACTCCATAAGTCATTTATATAAGATGCCATACATACATACTTAAAATTATAAAATATAATTTGAGAAATACTGTGTGCATATGATAGTATGTTCATAAGGAGCAGAATCAAGGTTGCACATACAACCTTACCAAAGAAATATCAAAGTTAAGGAGGGCTGGATTCTACAAACATGCATGAGTAAACTTTATTCATACAAGTCATCCATTAATATAAATGTCACTACCTGCTTGAATAAAAATTAACTCACATTTAAGCGTTTGGAGAATTTGGCTGTAAGAGCTTACTGGTGCAACTTTTAGGCCCTTTTCCTGCAAAGACTTATGTGCTTATCACAGTAGCAAAGCTAAGAATGTGCATAAGTCTTTTCAGGATCAGGATCTTATTTTCTTTTAATGTAGTTTGGCAGAATACAGAATGAGTTTAAAATCTATTCTATTAGGGTGCCCTAGTACAAGATCTCCCTATTAAAATACAAAAGTTGTGAAAATAAAAAAGCACCTTACTTTTAAATGAGCTGAACAAATAATCTAATAGAGAATTGTAGATACAGCAACAAACCACAAATTCATGTCTTCATCTGAACAGATATTAGCAGTAAAAAATATTTTTGCATTGGGCAACAATCAGTATCTGTCTACAGTACTTCTACAGCTAACTTGAAACCAACATGGCTACAACAACACTGCCTACAACTTGAAATCTAAGTCAATTTAGAAGTATTTTTATTAGTATTTATATTGCAGTCTGACCTAGAGGGTAACTAGGTCAGAACCTCTTTGTGCTGAGTGTTGTACTCATATAGAGTAAGTCAACAGTGTACCTTCAATATATATCTGTAGTACATAAACCAGAAAGTGTTCCTCTATACTAAGCTATAGTTATTACTGGAGTGTTAATCCAGCGCTTCCAAATTTTTATAAGAGATCTCTTATGATAATTGAAAAGATGTATGGAGAATCCACATCATTCTAAAATTTATTTTATCTTCATAGTGTATCCTGAGAAATTTTTAAGTTATCAAAATCAACCGTTACTAAAAATCTTTTAGTGAGGCTCCAACATGATTGAGCCACATGAGCCACTTCAATACAAATAACAGATAAAACCTGCATTATGATTTGAGATTAGTTCTGGGGAAAAAAGATGTAAGGTAGCAGTGCCAAATATTTATAACCACAAGTTTAGAGTTCAAGTAAACATAACTCTTAAGTAGCAACAATTCTGTATTTCAAAGATTCTGAATGTGGTTCTCACCTCTTATAAAAAGGTAAGTGAAGTGGGAAAGAAGTACGGTTTTGTGCCATTCTTTATGTATGAAAAACTTTTCAGGCACTTTTTACTTTTCTTCCCTATTTGTGTTTTTACTTCAGAAACAAAAGGGGGAGATTTGCTTTTGAAAATCTCCCCCAGTAAGAAATTTGCTGGAAATCTATCTTGGAGGACTCAGTTGTAGACTGGAAGCTCTTTCAGTACAAAACCTCAAAAAGTTGTAAACAGTCTGAATGACAGTAATTACTCCTCAATTAATCCAGTTTCATATCCTTAGTATCTCAAGAGTGTCTTCCAGGAAAAAAGGGCAAACAAGGACTGAATTCCTAACAAGGAGGAAGTGGCCTTCAAACATTAGAAAGTTGTATAAAAGGGCATTTTTTTTGTCCTTTCCAGATTTCCTAACAGCTACAGTTATATTTGTGCATGGAGAAAGGGAACAGATTATTGGATGATTTTACATTTCTAACTAAGTATTTAGAATTTGATTTTATTTGGCTCACACCAATATAAAAATGTGGCCACTTAACCGCTAACAATTTACTTAGAGTAACTATACACCTATATAGTAAATGTTACTATATTCAGTCCTCTCATACACAGTTATTTCCTCTGCTAACTGTACTAACAATGCAATCACACTGATCATGGAAACTCAGCAACAAGGCTGTTTCTAGCAGTTTCAAATATAGTATGCACTTGTCCTTGGTCTCTTGTGAATACATCCATGTCAGGATTTGGGCTCTCTCTAACATATCAGACAAAACAAAGCGGATACACAGCAGCAGCACCAGTAGGGATCAGAAGATAAGTAGCACAGTATCCTTATTGTTTGGCTTGGTTTTGACTCAAAGGCACTGGAGTCAAACCTTTTGGTTTTAGGAAGATTAGGAGCTTGTTTCAAAAGGGAGATCTTTTAAATGGTGAGCCAACAGGTGTGAGAAAAATTTTGAATCCTTATCTCATTAAAACCATGAGCAAAATCTTCCATTCTGGGGGGTATGTGAAAAGATGTTAAAGCAGACTCCCAGCAAGAGAGGAGGTTGTGTTACATTCCTGTCCTGCTCCTACAAACAAAAATCTACACATTTCATTGGCCACTTCTGAAACCCACTTAAATTAGCCTGAAACTCTGACAAGGGGCCTATGCCTCCCCTTTTATAAACACAAGAAAATAATACAGAAACATCATGTTAGACTGCTAGAGATTACACAACATCAATTTCATTGTGGCAAGGAAGGCATCTACAAAATATTCTCTTAAATGCTATGATAATACAAATAATAGTGAATCAGAAAAAAAAAAGTATGTGGCGGGGGGGGGGGGGGGGGGGGGGGCCGCCGCAGAGGAGAAGATAGGAGAGAACCTAGGGCCTGATCTGCAGCCAGTTTTGTCACAGTGTAACTATTTCAGTTACAGGTGTGATTTTTTTTTAAAACCAAAAGCACCTTTATAACTGATCTAGCATGAAAGCAGTTATAAGAGTGTTTGTTACCACTTTAACAATACCAGTACTACTTTTGTGAGAAGACAAGGAGAAAGGAAGCATAGTGCAAAAATAAATAAAATCAAATAAAAAAGTGACTGCAGCCAACAGCGCAGAGAAGATATTAACAATTACAGATCTCTCCTACTCCAACCTCAAATATATGGTAGCATGTGGGATATATGCTTCTAGAAGTTATCAGAAACAACTTAAGACTTAATTGAAAAGTGAGTAGGTAAATAAATCTATGTGCTACCCATGGGAGTATGGTACGAGATGACAGTGAACATCAGTGTACATAGCCACTGAACCAGGACACTAATGGAAAATGGACAGAGGGGATAAACCCCCCAACCAGAGCAGACATATTATCTCGGCTTTTGACAATCTGTTTAAACTCTGATGGAGGGTGTATTTTTAAAACAAATAAACCAAGGTATTTTAAAGTCTTAATGTAGACAGGACAAGAGATGCTTTAACACAGGGGTTCTCAGACTTTTGTACTGGTGACCCTTTCACACAGCAAGCCTCTGAGTGTAACACTCCCCCCACCTTATACATTAAAAACACCTTTTTATATATTTAACACCATTATAAATGCTGGAGGCAAAGCAGGGTTTGGGGTGGAGGGTGACAGCTCACGACCCCCCCCTGTACTAACCTTGCGGACCCCTGGGGGGTCCCGACCCCCAGTTTGAGAACCCCTGCTCTAACAGATGTTGGCTGGATGAAGATCGTCCCCCCCTCTCCCCCGCGTTTTTTATCGGACTCGAGACGAACCTCAAGACACAGGACACTATGGAAGCTCCAGCACCCAGGGGCCGGACACCCCCCCCCCACGGCCGCTCCCCTCAGCTCGACATCCACCCCGCCTCCCCCCACCCCATGCCCCGCCCCCCGCTTCCTCTTCCCCCACCCCAGACACCCCCTCCGCCCAGACACCCCCTCGCTTCCCCCCCTCCGCCAGCAGGACGCTCTGGGCGGGGCCCCGGCTCCGCCCGTCCCCACCTGCAGGTTGGATGTCGCGGCCATGCTGGGGGACGCCGCTGCCGCGCGGTGTCCGGTCTCTGGAGCTGCTCCCCGCTACGGAACCCACTGCCCGGACCCCGCGCTACTTCCGTGTCCAAAACGCCGCCGGGACCCCGCTCCGCTTCCGCTTCCGCCCCCGCCCAGCGCCCGCGTGACTGCGCGTGACGTCACGCAGCCTCTCCCTGGGCCTGGAGGCGGGCGGGGCGGTGGGAAGGGCCGGGGGGACGTTGTGCGCAGGAGCAGCCCCGCCCCCCGTGCCACGGGCCGCTGCCCGTCCGCCGCGGGAGCGCCCAGCCGGGGCCGGCTGCCTGCCTGTCAATCAGGGGCGCGCGCCGGCCGCCTCACGGCCCCCGCGTAAGGGCCTAGGAATGGCCCTGCCAGTGTCCGCCCCTCCCTATTTGTCGCCTATAGCCTGGATGTGGGCCCTTGGGAGTGACTTCTGCTGCACGCACAGCGCCGTGCACAGCCGTGGCTGGGGCAATGGGAGCGTCCCACTCTTTCGAACCTTTTGTGACCCCCCCCCCCCATAGGCACCCGATGTTTAAAATTGGACTGTAAACCACTTCCAAGCTGGCCCCAGGGTTTTCTGTTTGGACATGCAGTGCCAAGCACAGTGGTGGGTGCTATGAAATCTTAGTGCTTCAGGCTTTTGTGTAGGCTCATGGATCAGAAATAAAACTGACCCATCTGCACTCCCAAGTTCCTGCTAAACAGAGAGGCTCGGGTTGCCAATTTTCCATGGAGTATTCCTGGAGGTTTCATCACATGACATAATCTTCAATTAAAGATTAATATTTAATTATTGGCGACTCCAGGACAGGTATGGAAGGCTGGCAATCCTAAGAGAGGCTCACATCGCCACAGGTATTTAGGTTCCCAACTCCCATTGAAATCAGGTGCCTAAATATCTTTGCGGATCTGGGCTATGGAGACCAAGCTAGACCACTGCCTCTTTGAACTCCCAGTCTCAGTAGCCCATAAGGAAACAAGCTTTTCTGTATATGACAGAGGAATTGTGGCTTAGCGACAGTACTTCTGTAGTATGCTGTCAGATGTGAATTTTTATGCAGGGTTATAGCCGTGTCACTCCCAACATATTACAGAGACAAGGTGACTGAGGTAATGTCTTTTATGGTCCAATAAAATATATTACCTCACACACCTGATCTCTGTGTTTCCTTGGTCTGACATGGCTACACTACTACTGCATACAACATTGGAGATAATGAACCTTACCATCTAACATGGAAATGCCGCAACATGAAGAAAGAAGAAGCAAAACTTAACAGTGACATCTACTTCCTGAGCAAATGCAAGAAACAAAACATCCTCAGTGGTCTCACCATCTATAGCCCTCTGATCTTTACATGCAACCAGAAGCTAGTCCAGTAAATAATACTACCTCATCCACCTTGTCTATCTGTGAATTTGGGCAGAAATTGTCAGTATCGAAGGGTGTGAAAAATGAAGTATTGAGTCAGTATAATACTATTTGAGAACCTGAGGTTGAATCCTCAAACTTTTACTCAGGCAGAACTCATTCAATTCAGTGGGATTTGCATCCACATGAGAACTTAGTAAAAACATAAGGGTTTCACAGCTGATTTTTAAATTATTTGAATCTATACTAATTTTAAATTACGATTGCCAGACTCTTGCCATAGAATCCCATGTCTATCAGCTAGTGCACTATTAGTTTTGATTTAAGGAAACTCCTTCCTTCCTCCCACCCCCCCCAAAAAAAAGCTTTATTTTTTTTTTGGAAGGATTGCCTCTGGCTTCCACAGCATCTGATTTGTATGTACCATGAGTGATTAATGCTGTTTATTTACAAAACCAGTTCTTGATGAATTCTGTTTTGGTTGGGAGCAGTCACTTCCCTGAGCTGTACTAATGAAATAGAAGCTAATATGGTATTCTCCATATTAGAGGAAATGACTCATAGCAAGTTTCAAATCATAAATCAATTTTGAAACGTCAACCTACTAGTGCTAAATTAGTGTCATATTTTATCTTTCCTGACATTAGTATAATTGCATTAATTAATGTCTCAATGAGTATTTCAAGAACTGTTCAGTTAATTCATAGCTCCCCTCCCCCCACCTCATAGGAATTTAAACAAAATTATTAGGTGATTTTCTAAAGTTTGAGAATATCAAATGGATAATTTTACAACAAGCAATTTTTCTGTCTTCAAATAGTATCCTAATTATTGATATATTTATTTAATTGCTATCTTTATGATAGCAATGCCAACAACTATTGCTGATTAATATTTATTTAGAGTGCTTGATGTGTACATAGAACTTTATAAGTATGAAAGAAAACATGGTTCTCTGGGCCAATGGTATCTAACTGAGACAATTACAAATAAAAAACGGTAAATGCAAAAGTGGGAAGAGAGGAGACAGCACTCGCAGGCTAAGATAAAGAAGTGGGTTTTAAAGAGATATTTGAAAGAGGAGAGAGGTCATTTGGCACCTAGGAAAACATAAATGGTGGTACAAATAATGAATATTATATTGACTGAGCTAAGGAGGCAAAGTTTCTGCTTAGAGGAGCATTTGAGCAGACAGCAGGGTTGGAAGGATGCAACACTTCAGTAACAAAAATTACTGAAACACCTCTGACCAAATTAATAGCTGCACTGACTGCCTGCAAAGGAATCCACTGTCTAGTTTTTAAACCAGCAGCATGATAACTTTGAAGGTGTGGAATGTAAAGGTGTGGGATGATCTAAGCTCTGACTGTCAGATACTCCTTAGATCATTACTACTTCCAGTGGAATGTTTCTGTCACTAAAGCTCCTAGTTGTTTCATCTGTACCTATGATTTTAAAATTTGTATTTGTAACATTCTAATTAGCTATTAGGTATTTCACTCAATCATAGGTCTAAAACATTTGGGGAAGTCATGACACACACAGGCATGTAAGTGATAATTGTCTCTGTCTCCAGTCATATCAGACATTCTTGGGCAGCCCTGGAAAGACAATCCGCTTCCACAGATTTGAACCATAGCATACACAAACACCTTCAGAAAGACCAGTAAGCCTCTTAAAGATCCTCCTCATCTTCCCTTTTCCCAGCTAGCTGGGGTTGGGTCACTGGATCAGTCTTTTCCTGACTTGCCAGTCTAATACTCACTCCATATTCACTTGGTCCTCCTTTACACAGTCTATCTACCATTTTCTTGTTCATCCCCTTGTTTTCCATCCATGAACTCTAGTCTCAAATGCCTCCCTAATAAGATTTCCTTCATCTGTCCATCTGCCCGTACCATGTCAGCCTCCTCTCTTGGACCATCTAAATGATACTGGAAAACTTGGTCTCACTCCTGATGACATCATTCTGCATCTGGTCCAGTACAGTCACTCCCTCACTGCTCTCAAACATCTAATTTCAATGGCTTCTGGTCATCTCAAGTACCTCTTTGGTTGCCCATGTCACTGATCCATACAGAAGAGCTGGTCATATCGTGGTTTTGTATAGTTGTCCCTTAAGTAGTCTGGGCGTCAGTTTATCTTCTGTCACTCTACTTATCTTGCACCAGACTTTCCCTGCACTCAGCAGCCTTACTTGCAGTTGTTTTTCAATTTCTGCTTTAGGAGCTAGCAAGCCTCCAAGGTACTTAAACTCAGAAACCTGATTTAGGCACTGGCCTTTGATGTTGATATTAATCTGTCTTGGTTTTTCACTAGGCTCCCATATGACTTTAGTTTTCTTTTTGAGGCCATAGTTTATTAGTTTCCTGTTTGAGGCATCAGTCGCCTGGACCAAATCTTCCTCACTATCAGCCCTAGTGCACAGATCAACTTCATACCACCTTTCATTAGGATTTGCTTACTTAAGAAGTCCAGCACAATTATGAATAATAATGGACTAAGCGCTGATCCCTGGTGGAGCCCAACCTTTACCTTGAAACCCTTCATTTCACCATAGGGCATCCCCATTTTTATCATGGAACCATCACACAAACCATCTGGATAAGGTCCTCCAGTACCTCATAGAATTGTAACAGAGGTACCAGCAGTTACCTAAGTACCTTGTAAAATGTCAATTCTCCAAATTGAGGAAAGCACAATCATGCTTGATGTTTCACTCCAGCTTCTTTTTTTACCATCTGTCTAGTGATGAACGTATTGTCGGTTGTCCTTTTCTAAATCCAAACTGCTCCTTTCCTAAAATAGGTTCAACTATTCGGTTAATTCAATTATCTATGATTCTCTCTAATAGTTTCATGGAATGGGACAGCAGCTTAATTCCTGAGTACTTCGAAAAATCGTGTACTTTCTCCATTCTCCAGGGATTTCCTTCTCTTTCCAGTCTTCACACTCGACTCAGATGAGCCAGCATACACCAACCTCTCTCTAGGCTTTGATAATTTCCTCTGTGACTTTATCCGGACCTGCTGCTTTTCCACGTGCCATCTTCAGCAGCACTGTCTTGATGTTTGCCTTTGACAGATCATCAACATTTGTAATTATTGGTTATTAGCATATAAAGGGTCTCATTAAATAGACCCTCATAGCATTTTCACCATTAGTTTAGTACTATGTCTCCTGTCAAAAGCAGTCTCTCCCTACACCATTTACAAATGGTGTGTTCGTGCCATCTTCCTTCCTTTTGTTTTTTGGATGTGAAAATTGCATATATTTTCTTTCTGGAAAGTTGAGGGCAGTTGTTCAACTCATTATACAGCTCATCTAAAGCTAGATTTCTTTTAAAGATAATGGGCCAAACTTAGATCTTCCTTGTTGGGTCTGATGATTGACCAGGGACTGGCTGGTGGAGAACTTTTGTTTTGCCTATGTTCAGTGTTCACCCTAGGCTTTTGTAAGCTTCAGAGAAGCAATTAAGGGCTGTTTGTAGGTCCTCCTTTGAGTGTGCAACTACAGCACAATCATCTGCATACTGGAGTTTGGTTATTGTTGCCGATATTACTTTAGTTCTGGCATGGAAAATGTAGAATACTTTGCCTATCTTGGCAGCCATCTCTCACAGAGGGCAGACATAGATGTCAAGATTCAGTACAGCATCTGCTGCGCCAGCCTTGCCTTTGGCAGACTGTCTCACCAGGTGTTCAACAATCACAACATCAGAACACATATTAGACTTTTAGTTTATAAAGCAGTGGTAATCCCTACTGTCCTCTATGGCTGTGAGACTTGGGTGACCTATAGGAAACACGAACACCTGAAAAACCTTGAACGCCAGCACCAGTACTTTCTTTGGAAGATCCTCTATATAAAGTGGGAGGATCATCACACTAATGTCAGTGTCCTCACAGAGGCCAACATTTTCAGTGTTGAGGCCCTGATTATCTAGCACCAGCTGAGGTGGAGTGGGCACTGTGTGCGCATGCCTGATATATGCTTACCAAAACAACTGGTGTACACCCAACTCACCAAAGGAGAAAGGAAATGTGGAGGCCAAAAGAAACACTTTAAAGACACCCGCAAGATAACATCAAGAGATGTGGCATTGACACCACACACTGGGAGACAACAGCCCAGGATAGGGATGATTGACAAAGACTTGTCAGAGAGGGAACGTTCACTTTTGAGAAAAATCGCCTTTCCTTGGTCGCAGAAAAAGGCCAGAGAAGAAAGGAAAGACAACAGTTATGCAGTGATCACGGCCCAACCCTGTCTTCCAACACCAGCTGCAATGTCTGCCAACAAACCTGTGGCTCAAGGATTGGACTCCTCAGTCACCAAAAGACCCATGAAAAATAAAACCTGTGAAAGATCATCCTCGACCTCGAGGGATTGCCGATGATGAATGGGCCAAATCCGGAAGTCCTTAGTCAGTTATTACGCATTGAAAACTCTCATTGAAGTCATGAGTTGGTTTGCCTGAATAAGGACTGAGGGAAAACTGTATTTGGATCACCAGTTCCAGGGAATTTAGAGCATCTGATTCAGCGTATGTCAAATGACAAAGGTGCTCATTTGGCATGAGACGTAAGTATAATACATTGTTATTGAGCAGATCCCATTATTCAAGTTCACATGTTATCAAACTCTAAGAGTCCATGTAATATAGTTAATATTTAAAATTGATTGTATGTTTATTATTATTTATTGGGGTATTACCATAACAACTGGTGGTGTCAGCTGAGACCATGGCCTCATTGTGTTAGGCACTATACAAACACATTGTTGAGGCCAGTGTTACAAGGTGGCACTATTACATGTAGTCTTCCAAGTTTCTTAGTGTGTAAGTAAATGATCAGTCGTCTTAGTTGTTAATTTTTGTTAGCCAAGATTCTGTGCAGAGGCAGTGGCCTTTGGAGAGGAATAGGAGTTGGGAAAGCAGCAGGGAGTTGGCTCTCTGTCTTGGTCTCTGACTGGAGTCAATCCTTGAAGCAGAGTTGCTGTCTGGGAACCAGGCATTAGTGTTGAGCTGAGATTCAGGAAACAAGGAACTGCCTGCATGCTGTTTAACCACCTCCGTTTCTGGACTGGTGTATATGTATAAATAAAACAAGTTACACTTACAACATACCCAGTCTCTGTGTCACTGATTTTTCCTCCACTGTGAAGCTGACCTGCAAGGCCCCAGACACCTGCTGCCAGCTGGTAGAGGGAGATGATGTGAGAATTGGACACTGGTGTCATATAAAGGGGCAACAACACAGTAAGAGACAATTCTTGCCCTGATTAACTTGCAGTATAATTGGCATGATGGAAAGAACATGGGAAAAAGAAACATTTTACAGATGATGAACGGAGGCACAGAAAGTCACACAGGAAATCAGTGGCAAAATTACCATACCTTAATCACCAGACCTCCCTTCCTTCCCCTCTAACTTAAATTGTGTGTCACTGGGGGAGGGATGTTGACTCCTCACTGGTCTGTAATCACCACCCATGCCCTTGGAGATAAGTGATAATAAAGAAGTAGTTGAGGTAGATTGTGCCTGATAGCAGGGGTGAAAGTAATATTAAATTCTTACTGGTACGGGGGCATGGCTCTGGGCCTCCAGAAGGGGTGGGAACATCAGGTGAAAGGGGCGGAATGTCAGGCAGAAGAGGTGGGGATGAGGGTCAGTCTCCCCCCAGCCAACCCATCCGCGGTGCCTGGCCTGTTCCGTCTGGGGCTCCGGTGGTGATTTTAAAGGGCCCGGGGCTCCAGCTCTGCTGCGGTAGCAGCGGTGGCCGGGAGCCCCGGGCCCTTTTAAATCGCTGGCCCTGGGGCAGCTGCCCCTTTTACTCCTCCCTGTCGGCGGCCGGGGGGGGGGGGCAAAAGGGGCAATGACGTTAAAGTGCTGCCGTGGCAGCGCTTTAAGAAGGGTCCTTTTCCACGGCAGTGCTTTAACGTTGCTGCTCCTTTTGCCTCTCCCCCTTGGTTGGTGGCCCAGCTGGTAGGGTCCCTACTGGCAGGGCCGCCAATGGGGGAGAAAGGGGCAGCACTTTAACGTCGGCTGCATATGGGCCGGTACCGGCTCACTTTCACCCCTGCTTGACCAACATTTGTGGTGGGGTGGAGCCTGAAGAGGCACCATCCCACCCACAGCTCCCTGTACAGAAGGAATGCGTGCTTGCTGCACCATCCCTGCTCTTCTACCTGCCTTCTTAGGACATTTTCAGTGTTGCTAACTCTTGCAATTTTATCACAATTATTAATTATTATTATTATTTATTTTAAACAGCTCATCATGGTCTCCAGATGTCTGACAGCATTCTTGCAAACGTTTGCCCTTTGTCAAAACAGGTTCTATCTCCCAGTACTTTCTAAAGGACCAAAGCCGCAAGCCACCCTCAATAAAGATGTGCAGAATCAAAACCAAATCTGGGCCAAAACAATGTTGAGTTGCTTCTATAGGAGCACTAGGGGCCTAAAGACCCTTTGAAGACACTATTAAAGCATGGAAGGGCCACTTTCCCAAGAGCCGTCTGATCCTGTAGGCACATCTCCTGCCATATGGATGGCAGAAGTGCCAGCTTTGCTCTGAGGTTTTTAGGGATGTTTATGAAAAAGCTTTGGAAGGAATTAGAGGTTGCCTGGACCTCTCTCTCACCCCCTCTCCTCCTCATCCCTCCATTCTCCCCACACAGATCAAGACCTCTCCCTCCTCCCCTCCCCTCTCTGTCTATGGCCAAAGGCAGGAGAACTGGGCCCCCTGGGCTCTCCCCTCATTGCACTCATGATCCTCTCACACCCACCCCCAAACAGGGAAAAAGGGAGGATTGGCTCTAGGAAAG
The DNA here is from genome assembly GCF_020497125.1 of Mauremys mutica. Lineage (NCBI taxonomy): Eukaryota > Metazoa > Chordata > Testudines > Geoemydidae > Mauremys > Mauremys mutica. The sequence continues at coordinate 124,076,701 of NC_059073.1, read as the reverse complement.
ATGCCCTTCTATGCTGCATAGGGCCCTTATTTACCTTGGCCAGTCCAGCAGGGTCCACATGGGGCAGTTAGAGCATAATACCCAGCTTGTGGTTTGGGCGGTGATCCAGCAGCACCCCAACCCATTCAAAAATCACAGCAGCTTTCCTTCTATCAGATCCTCACTGTGCAGTCTGCATGTGTGCCACGGGCCATGTGGAGAAAAATGCCTCCTCAGCCAGAGTGCTATTTGCTGTGTTCATTGGACCCAAGTGATGGTGAGTGACCAGATCATATATATGTGATACATGTGTGCTTTCAAAATTAATAGATTTAAGCCTGAATTGGTAATTTCATAATTACATGGGAAATTGGCTTGATTATGGATAATTAAGGAAGGTTGGCATCTCAGGGGTGGGGAGGTTCCCCAGTGACTGTGAGCTTCATGATGCGGCTCAGGAAGCTTTGATTTCTTGTGGATCAGCCAGTAGATTCCTCATCCAAAGGATGTTCTGATGTCCTATTGCATCCCAGCTCTGGCCTGCTCATGCCACTTTCTAAGGCTTGTTTCTGTGGTTTAATGCCAAGTACTACCTGGTACAATTCGGGGAATATGATCCTCATCTCAATAGTGTCCTTTGTCTTTGAGTCCCCTTCCTGGGCAGCAAAGAGCAAACTAGGGAGCTGTTTTAAAACAAAGAAAATATATATTATAAAAACCTCACCCCACGGTTTGACTAGTACTCATTCCTGGACAATGAGAGCTGGGGTGGTGGGTCGCGGTGCCTGCAGGCGAGAGCTAAGCGGAGCCGCTTGTGTGCCTCCACCTAAGAGCCGGACCTGCTGCTGGCTGCTTTGGGGGGTGCAGCACAGTCCGCGGTGCCAGGACAGGCAGGAAGCCTGCCTCTGCATCCGAGCTGGGCCACTGACCGGGAGCCACCCGAGGTAAGCCCACGCCCGAACCCCGCGCTGCAGTCCCCTGCCCCAGACCTGAGACCCCCCCAAACCCAGAGACCCCCTCCTGCACCCCAAACCCCTCATCTCCAGTTCCACTGGGTCTCGGGCATCAACAATTTTCTTCAACTGGGTCACCAGAAAAAAAGTTTGAAAACCACTGCTCTAGGGAGCAGGGCCGTCCAGAGGATTCAGGAGGCTTGGAGTCTTCGGTGGCAGGGGCCCCCCGCTTCGGCGGCAATTCAACGGTGGGGGATCCTTCTGCTCCGGGGGCCCCCCCGCCGCCGAATTACTGCCGAAGCGGGACCCAGAACCGAAGTGCTGGGTCTTCGGCGGTAATTCGGCAGTGGGGGATCCTTCCGCCCCGGAGCGGAAGAAGCTCTGGGGGCCCGGCTCCGCAAGAGTTTTCCGGGGACCCCGGAGCGAGTGAAGGACCCCGCTCCAGGGGCCCCAAAAAACTCTCATGGGGGCCCCTGCGGGGCCCGGGCAAATTGCCCCACTTGCCTCCCCCTCTGGGCGGCCCTGCTAGGGAGTGAGGTTCAGCAGGTGGGAGTGGAGAATTTCTAATACAAAAGCTACAGACTTTCATTCCAGGGTAAAGAAACTATGCTCATAACAGAGAGTGAGATGTTGGTTTTAGGCAGTGAAAACAGGGACTGTTTAACACTTAGGGCAACATTTTCAAAGGGCCTAAACTGATCTCTAAGTTATACACAATCACTGGGGCATGCCAGTGATCAACTCTGCAGCTACAAATGGCACTGGCCTTTCATTTGCACACACATATCCTGTTTTCAGATATGGGGTCTATCATTTGCACATAGCAATGACTCTGCCTGCAGAATCATTCATGCAAAATTAGAGGGCCTGTTTTGAAAATGTGGTTGTCAGTGTACATTTACCCTGTGCATTTTAAAAAATAATTTCCTATACATCCATGTATTAACGTATTTCAGAGCCTTAAAAATTCAGTAACAAATACACATTTAAAATAATTTTGCATTTAAATAGTTTTAGAGTATTTATTTCATCCACAAACATCAGGTTTTGTTTTATTCACTCCACTGCAGTATTTTTGTAAATGTGCCTATGGATCATTACTCTTTATTCCTTTGCCATTGTTGAGCCAAATCCTGACATCCTTATTTTTTACTCAGTCCTTATTTAGGCAACCTCCCATTGATCCAGTAAGTACTGCAGTAAAAATAAAGTAAGGACCTCAGGATATGGCTGGTTACTTCAGATAGATCAAGTCTTATTATCATATAGTGTTTTTTAAAGCAATCAAATAGCTTTCCCTCTATGCCTCTTGTGTTGTAACAGTGCCATCTTGTGGTCAAACACCATCATATTTTGCTGTTCAGTTTATATATGTATATATCACACAGTGGGCAGGCTCATCAATATTTTGATTTTTAAAAAGCCGTTTGATCACCTTCTATTTTTGTACCTTAATATCATGAAGAATCTTTAAAATAAATTCTGTCAAGCCCTAAATCTATTGTGCAAAAAAGAAAAAAGTGAGACAGCAAGAGGTGGCTGCAACATGTCATGCATTTTGTGTGACAGTTGTTTTTTTTACTGGACAATGCTGATTTGTCAAACTATTCATGGAAAAAGATTAGTTTCAACGAATCTTCCACTATACATTTTTTTGAAAAAAAAAAAAAAGGTTTAGAAACGATTGAAACAAGGCCAACATTTTCAAAATGAAAAGTTTGTTTTCCAGTTCAAAATGATATTTTTTGTTTAAAATTTTAATTAATGTATACTAAAAAAGGTCAAAATCAAAACAAATTGAAAGAAACTGTTTTGATTAATCCAATCTAATTTTTTTTTCAGATTCTCAGTTTGCAAAAATTTTTGAGATTTCAACTTGTCATCCGTGTTCAGGACAGGAAAAGATTTCAAAATCTTGTCAACTCTCATGGCACGGGAACACTATTTCCCACCCAGCTCTAACAGTTACACATCTGGTTCTATCACATCCAGCTGAACTTCAGAAAATCAACAGCCATTCACCTGCAATTGTGCCTTCCTACTGTGTGAAGCTGGAGTGACACCTACTGAGCAAGCAGCTCTCCGCCTTTTCTCTGGCTGCTCGCACAGCTGGATCACAGCCAGGAGAAGATGGAGGTGATGTAGCAATGGCAGTGGCAGCACCAGAATCAGCACCATCAGAAGAATGGCCCAATATTGATCTTGGTCTCTCTCATCCCTCTTGTCAGACCCTATCAGGCACCCCACCCCCCATGCGCCTAGGTGCCTCATACGCTGCAGTCCTCATCCACCCACCAGCAGTCCCAGGCACACAGCAAACATACTTAGCAAAGTTCCCACCATTCCTTGCTACTCAAGCACCCTTCTATCCAAACTTTCCTGCACCCAGAACCCACCTCCAGTACCCCTCCACACCATCTCACCTCCCCTACCCACAAGAGCCAAGTTTTGTGCAAGTTTTGTCCTATTTCTGCCAATACAAGCTGATGGTTGTGGTTATATGAACATTATCCCATTAAATGTTTTGCATGTAATGTACAGGTGGAGCCGTCCAAAACCTGGCAGCTGTTGCGGCCATTTGGAGTTTGTTAAGAGCCTCTTGGTGATCATATACCTGTGTGCAAGCAAGTGAGCTAACTGAACTTCATCTGTGCCCCAATTCGATAGTCAGATGATACCATGACAATTTACAGAGGCCCCAGTGTCAAACACAGCGTAGCATTTCCCTATTCTTAGAACATAAAATAACTGTTATCTTAGATACCACAGTGTAGCTGAGGCTGAAAGTCAATAGGAACTCCTGAGTTCTAACTCCAGCTCTGACACTGATTTGCTCTAAGGTCTAACAACATGCCGATATCCAACTGTATATCACGTTCTCCACCAACGCAACCACCGCCACTAAAAAGATGCCAGAATATCTGAATCTAAAAGTCTGTCTTTAGAAGATACTAAGAAAATCTTCCTCTTTGGCAAAACTTTTACACCATAGCAAGAACGATGCTCACATTGATACCTCTTCTACCTGCTCGCAACACCACCATATTTAATCCCTGCCAAACCAACCCACCACCCACCTTACTCCAAACCTTATACCTTAAAAAGAGAGTACAGCCAAAGATTCCATGAACTCTGTTAGAGACTTTGCTGCAGTGCTGCTAATCCATTTTACTTGGGCTATGGCTACACTACAGAGCTTACAGTGGCGCAGCTGCACTCTGTGGTGCTGCTAGTGCAGATGCTCTAAGCCAATAGGAGAGAACTCTACCGTTGACTTAATTATTCCATCCCCTGCAAGCGATGGTAGTTATGTTGGCGGGAAAAACTTTCCTGCCGACATAGTGCTGTCCACCCCGGTGCTTAGGTTGGTGTAACTTGCGTAGATGGGTGGCTTATTCACACCCCCGAGAGACATAATTTATACCAACGTAATCTGTAGTGTGTGTATATAGCCTTGGAGAGCACGCACTACTGTGGTGACAGGTGGCTGTATAAAACTCTGAAATAGCCATACAGATGCCTTCCACTACTATTACAATAGGCCCCATGGTGTCTATACAATGACGGTGTTATTTCTTACATTTTGGTGTGAATTGTGCATTTCTTTGGATTTGTCGCTGCTTTAGCAGTGTTTAGCTGAATTGTGTTTGTATTTTGAATGTACTAATACTTGAACTTTTTTTGTTTGTAATAGAGCTAGGTGATTTTTTTGGCAAATATTTTATTAATTGAAAAATGCAGTTTTGGGTCAACCGAAACTGTTCATGAGTTCAAGTAGAATTCAGTAAAAAGTTCTGACAGAAAAAAAATGATTTTTTTTTCTGGGAAATATTCTAAATGAAACATTTTGACTTTTCATTTTGAAATGACTTTTTTTTTTGGCAATTTAATCGGAAGGGAAATGTTACAATTGTTGCAGGTCAAATGATTTAATTTTTTTTCCATTAGGTGAGGAAAAAGAGAAAAATTGCCATTTTGGATTGACAGCACACGCTTTCCGCCCCCCTGGACTTTTGGGTTCAGCTACTGCTCCAGTTTATAAGCATGTACAGGCCCAAATATGAAAATGTTTCAGCAAATGGTTGTGATGAGAAACCAACCTTGTAATACTATACCTTTGCCTTGAAAATACAAGATTTGGCTTTGATTCATATGTGTGTGAGAAATATTTTACCCCGAGTGTGAAATGCTAAACCTTAAAGGAAATGTGGGCTGTTTATTTTCTTTCATCATGACACATTTCACATGGCATTATATTTTCAATGACTCTTTACTAAAATTTTCACACTAAAGACACAACAGCTATTGTAGTATAACTGTACCACTGTATGTCAATATAAGTTGAAAAAAGAATAGTAAATCTTTGTAGGTAGTAAATCAATGTTACCTGAGGGTGAGAGAGAAAAAAGAATCAAAGATACAAACAAGTGAAATTAATCCCTTTCTTTAGTAAGTTTAAACAAGTGTCAGTGGATCAAATTCATCCCTGATATAACACCAGTGAAATTATACCTGTATAAATTCAGAGTATCTCCACTACAGTTAATGGAGTTTTACACAGAAGTGATTAAGAACTGAATTTAGTCCAGAACATCAGTAAAAGAGGTTGAATAGATAAATACAAAGCAGGAGTTAAGGAATGTTGTGCAGATATTCATGTGATCTTTTGACAGAATGCAGCCACAAAAAGTTTAGCTCTTTTTGTTTAGCTTGTAAACTCCATAGGCCAGGACTTTCCTGTGCGTTTGTACAGTACCGAGTGCAATAGGGGCCTGAACCTTATTACCTGATAGTTGCTTGGCCTATATGAAGTGAGTTTGGTGATCTGCAACCAATTCCTCATCACAAATTTGTCTCATAGTTGGCACTAATTGGCACCCTTATTGGCAGGGCTAGCACTAGCCCATTGGGGCCCTAATCAGGAATATTTTTGGGCCCCCTCCCACAAAACACATAATAAAAAGCAAATAGCCATCCTCCCCCAAGCTGTTCATGGCACTAAGCAATTGCATAGTCTGTTTAGGCCTAGCGCCGACCCTGCTCAGTGGCAATCTTTATAGAGAGGCCAAGAACACAACTGGGATAGAGATTGAACTTTCTGGTTCCCTGAGGGGTAGTTTCTCTAGAAATGTGAGGAGGCACATTGTTTGGAGAAGATCATGTTTTCTGGAGTTTCATTTTTTCTTTCTGCAGTTCTCACTAGATTCATTAAAAAAAATTAATCCAAGCCTCCTTTTCATACTGCTTCATACAAATAAATAATCTAACCAACTCAGTACAATTGACTTAATAGTAGGATTCTTATATTTTGTGGTGACACCGCTGACTCATACTTGAGTAACGTCTGAGTTGATTTGTTGTTGCTCATTTGGGATATTCAGTTAGAAAGATTTTGTCAACCACAGCTGCTGACTCCTCCATCATGTGGATTCTGTAATGTACATTGTTCAGTTAAGTGCAGTAGTCTGTTTTTCTTCTTGTCTCTTTTTCTTTTAAAATATCTTTACTAGCATCTCTTATTCAGTTGGGAACACTTCACAGAGACTAAAAGTCAAGCTTCAGTTTCTACAAAAAGCATTTTTCTGGTTTAAAATGCATATTTATAAAACCTGTTTCACATTACTCATTTAATATTTTGATGACCTGTAGAGCCATTGGAAACATTTATCTAGGGACATGGTGGATTCTCCGTCACTTGTGGTCAAGACTTTATATCTTTCTAAAAGCTCAAACAGAAATTCTGGGCTTGATGCAGAAATTACTGGGTAAGATTCTGTGACCAGTGTTATGCAGGAGGTCAGATTAGATAATTATAAGGATATTTTCTGGCTTTAAAATCTATGAATCTACAAATCTAGCAAAATCTTGTTTGTGGGGTTCTGCCTTCCAGTGCAAACCAGAGTCCACATTCTTATCATAATACCACAACCTTAAGATGTACAGGAATACAGCTGAAAACAGAAAGACAATCATGTCCACTTAGTCTTTCCATAAATAGGTAACCAAATCCCTCTAGACAAATTATGGAAGAAAAATTGTACCATTGAAGCATGCAGAGGAATAACTACCTAAGCTGTTTCAGAACAAAGAGTCCCAGTAGGAGCCAGTAGGAGGTGGCAAACTGTCCTAACACTGCTCTGCTACCTCATCAGTTTCTGCAGAATTTAAATTTAAATTAAAAAACCCCAAAACATTTCTAACCTTTATGACTGCAAAGGACTCCTTTTGGAATGACTGAGTTGGGAATAAATGGGAAAAGAAATGAACCAGATGCTTGGCTCTACTATGAACCCTTTGAACCATTTTTCTTTCAAACTAGTACATATCGTGTTGATTCCTTGGATCAGGTATCTTAAGGAATAAGAGCCTAAATTTGCCCTCCTCTCCATGGGTGCAAAAGGCCCTAAGTAGAATTTGGGTATCTGCGGGGAAGTGTGTAAGCATGGAGAGGCCGTGAGGGTCTCTGCAAGCCAATGCAGTGCCTCTCTCCAAAGTACTGGAGTAGTAGGGACCCTACCAAATTCAGGGTCTATTTTGGTCAATTTCACAGTCATGGGATTTTTAAAATCATAAATTTAATGATTTGAGCTATTAAAATCTGAAATTCACAGTTTTGTAATTGTAGGGATCTTGACCCAAAAAGGAGTTATGTAGTTGTCACAAGGGTATTGTAGGGAGGGTTGCAGTACTGCTACCCTTACTTCTGCATTGCTGCTGGCGGCAGCACTGCCTTCAGAGCCAGCCAGTAGCTGCTGGCCAGGAGCCCAGCTCTGAAGGCAGAGCCGCCATCAGCAGCAGTGCAGAAGTAAGGATAGCATGGTGTGGTATTGCCACCCTTACTTCTGCACTGCTGCCTGCAGAGCTGGGCCCTCAGTCAGCAGCTGCCACTCTGCAGCTGCCCAGCAATGAAGGCAGCAGCGCAGAAGCAAGGGTGGCATGGTATGGTATTGCCACCCTTAGTTCTGTGCTGCTGCTGCAGGTGGGGCACTGCCTTCAGAGCTGGACACCTGGCCAACAGCCCCCTCTCTCTGGCCACCCACCTCTGAAGGCAGCAGGGCAGAAGTGAGGGTGGCAATACTGCAACCCCCCACCTAAAATAACCTTGAAACCCCCCTGCTATGCCCTTTTGGGTCAGGAACCCCAATTTGAGAAACACTGGTCTTCCCCCTGAAATCTATATAGTATAAGGTAAAAGCACACAAAAGACCAGATTTCACGAGGGGAGACTAGATTTTACGGTCTGTGGCGTGTTTTTCATGGCCATGAATTTGGTAGGGCTGACTGAATAGGTAAGTGGTGAGCAAGTTGCTAGTCCAGCTACCACTGTGCAGATCCATGTGCCCAAAACCCCTCTAGGGGGCACACAGAGGCTCCATTTCTGTAGTAAGATCATCAATATCTAGCAACCACTCCCTACCAAACACCTGGGCTGGAAAAGGGAAGATTTCTTTTTCCCTCCCAATCCCTCTTTGATCCTCTGCTCAAAGCCCTTTTAATTGTGCTTTGCATGGGGACTGGGAGGTGCCTGAATTTGGGACTAGTAGTCCTTTTCTCTCTCTCATTAGTCAGAACATTCTTAGGAAAAAATCTTCATCTAAAGGAGGAGAACTTTTAAACGAGGTTCAGTAACACTTTCCATATCATTTTAGCAAACGTATAATCCAAATACAGGTATGCCACAGCCTTTTCCTCATTCAGTACACTTCTCACTGGCAGTAGGTAGGCAACACATCCCTGCTCATTATTTCATCTCCTTTCACGCAGAGTCACAAATCACTAGTAGCCTGATCCAAAGGCCTTTAAAGCCAATAGGAATCTTTCTATTTTACACTGAATTAAAAATTGACTTCTCTCATGAGTTCTTATAGACCCAATCTCAGACTTCCTAGCTCCTCTTTTCAAGGTATCACTTTTTTAATGTTACTGTAAAATATGTTAATTCACTGTGCAGCACCTTAAATGTCTTCAGAAGCTTTCCCAATAAATAGTAACAGGGCTTGTGGCAATGCAGAAGAAATGAAGACGGACCTGTATCAATAGTTTATTCACCTACTGAGTAAATGCCATTGGGGGCAGGAAAAAAAACCCTGTCCAGAAAACATTTGTTATCTAGATCCATCACCAATTCCTTGTGCAGTCTTTTATAAAATTATGGAATGGCAGTGTCCTCTATTGGGTAATATAATACTCTCGCAAGCATATTTTGTGGTGGAAGTTTAGAGACGCTGGGATGATTGGGCGAGATCCTCAGCTGGTGTAAATTGGTGTAGCTCCATTGACTTCAAGGGAGCTACACCAATTTACACTAGCTGAGCATTTGACCCCTTATTTACAAATCTTACATCTGGGAATCAAGAATCGGTTCCATGCGTAACTGTTAAATCTGCTGAGTATCTGATTATATAGAGGTGAATGCAGAGGGTGTGTTCCTTAAAGCAAAACTTCAAAGGGCAGAGTGTGATTTTTGTTGCCCTTAACAGACTTGTCAAGTACCAACTGCAGAAGCAAGAAACAACATGCACATACCTAGCCCTGCCTGCATTCCTAAAACACAAATTCAAATGAGAAGTTATTTGATTTTTTCAGTTGGTACCTTTTGTAGTGAAAAACGCCAAGTTTATTTTCCATTTAACTGACAGAGGAAAGCCTTATGACTAGAAATGAAATCTAAGGTGTGGAAAGTTTGAGCAGATTTTGATGTTATATTATGTGACTATCAGTTGTTTCTTGTATAAGAATTTATGCAAAGCAATTGTGATAACCAATCCAGTAACACGATCTGAAAAATCAGATACTGTAAGATGGTTGAATAAAATAAAATACCATTTTTTTTGTGTGAAATGTAGACATGGCCTTAAATTGGAGTGTTGGCTCCAAATAATGCCTGTCCTTCCAAATATATACACTCAGCAAGAGGAAACTGAGCTCCAGATTCAGACCAGAACTTTGTGATTGAGCCCCATTTTTAGTGAAACATTTAATAAATATTGATGCTAAAGAGTTTTTTTTTTAAAGTACAGATATTCTGGAAACAAAATTATACCAGAATTTGTTGATCCCCCCCCAAAAAACAAAACAAAAAACCCAACTACTTGAGAAGGTGTATTTCTTCATCCAGGTTAATCACTCAGACATACTGTAACTGCCTGGATTTTGGACTAAACTGACTCATCAGTCCATAGCTTTGCTGACGACATTGGATAAAAGAGAGGGGGAAAAACCCCCAAACCCAGAGCATACAAAAGAAAGAAGTGAGGGAATTTGGATGTTAATTCCTGTGGACTGTCTTCTAATACATCTATTAACTCATCTTACCTCAGACTATTTAGTAACTTATTCTGAAAATGGGTCAGCGATGCCTCGCCAACAGCTGTAATTTTCTGGCATGCATGTGTTCAATTCATGGCTTGAATAATAAATATTTAACAAAGGGTGGGGCAGATGAGATTTTTCTTTCCCGTCAGTCCTTGCTTCTACATATTGTATATTAAATTAGTTTCTACAGTTCAGGTTTAGCTCGCACTAGTTTCCCTCTTTATGAGTTCAGAATGGTATTGTTGTTAAGACATAAGATTGGGACTCAGGAAATAGGGTTCACTTCCTAGCTCTGCCATAGACTTTCTGTGTCACTTTAGACATGTCATTTATGGCCTAATTTACAAAACAGCTCAGCTCCCACTGGCTAGGTTTCCAAAAGTGTTCAGCATGGAGTAAATCCCATTGTTCTCAAACAAAGCTGCTTGGTATTGGCTCTGGAAAATCTAGCCTCAATTGTGAGTGTTGAGCACAGTTGAACATCTGTCCCCTAATCTCTCTGTGCCTCAGTTAGCCACCAATAAACTGGGGAAAACACTACTTCCTGTCTCTCACCTTGTGTCCTTTTTATCTGCTTAGAGTGCATGATCTTCAAGACAGGGACTAACTCATCTCTTACAGTGCCTAGCACAATGAGGCCACGATGTTAGGGCTTGTGGATGCTACTATAGTACAATAATAATAATCAGCTATTAATATTTATAAAGTGGCATGTGTCCATTGCCTGAGCCTCAAGGCACTTACAAAAATTAAGAACACAATCCTATATTTATTATTATGCTGCCAATCTAATCTCTCAAATTTACCCCCACCACCAATCAGGGGCGGCTCTAGGCACCAGCAAAACAAGCTGGTGCCTAGGGCGGCAAAATCTAGGGGGCGTTCCCTGCCGCCGGGGGGGGGGGGGCGGCAGGCTGGGCCGGCGGACCTGCCGCAGTCATGCCTGCGGGAGGTCCACCGGAGCCCCGGGACGAGTGGACCTGCCGCAGGCATGACTGCGGAGGGGGCGCTCGTCCCGCGGCTCGGCTGGACCTCCCGCAGGCATGACTGCGGCAGCTCAAGCGGAGCCACCGGACCCGCGAGCCGTCCGCAGCCGCGGGAGGTCCAGCCGAGCCACGCGGGACCAGCGGTCCCTCTGCAGTCATGTCCACGGGAGGTCCGCTGCTCTCGCGGCTCCGGGGCGCCTCCCGCGCATGACTGCTTGGGGCGGCCAAAAAGCTAGAGCCGCCCCTGCCACCAATACAGTAAAATGCATCCACCCAGAGATAACACACTAAAGAATAATGTGGCCACCCTTAACCATAGAACCTTCCCTATCAGCCTGTCTCAGGCAAAGTCCTGAATGAATAGAAAAGCTTTTCACGACACTCATGATCTTCAAGATAGTACCTCCCAGAGTGCATTGCTTTAGTCCTATGTCACAAGAGCATGGATAACAAGCCAAGGTCCACATCAGAAAGCAGAGACCTCAGTCACCATGGTAAAAAAAGCATAGATGGAACGAAATACCCATGTCACTGAAACCATACATGAGTCCAAGGCAAAGAAAGAACCAAAAGTAACAATATTTAATACCTCCTTGTAGACGGTCGGACTCACCCCCGTGGCGCCTCCTGCTGGTTACTCCGGGAATTAGCTCTGTCCAGTGCTGGAGCGCCCTCTGCAGGCCGGTGATCCACCTGTCCTCTGGCCCCCGTGTCCCTCCCTGGACCCGGTGCCCTTTCACATGGGGTGCTGCCCCTGGCAGTAACCCCTTTCTCTTAGGGTCTCCCCTCCTCAGGGAACCCTCACCCTCTATCCCCACCTTGCCTCAGTATTGGCTACTGCCAGTCATTGTCTAGCCCCACACTCTGGGGCAGACTGCAGTATCAGCCTACTCATCACAGGCAAAGGGGTTTGGACCTGCTGCCTTGGCCTACCCCTGGGCTGCCTCTGCAACCCCTAGTACCTGTTGGCCCACTGCTAGGCCGCAGCCTGGGGCTTTCTAGGCTGGAGCTCCCCAGCTCCTCAGCCTTTCCCCAGCCCTGCTTCACTCTAGGTACCTTGCCTATAGCCCCTGCAGCCAGGCCCTTCTTCCTCTTCAGGCAGAGGAAGACTGTCTGTGCTTCTGGCTTCCCTGGCCTTTTATAGGGGCCAGCTGTGGCCTGATTGGGGTGTGGCCCAGCTGCAGCTACTTCCCCAATCAGGCCAGCTTTTAGAGCCACAGCTCTCAAGCCCTGCCAGGCCGCTTTTAAACCCCTCAGGGCAGGAGCAGGGTCCACCCTGCTACACTCCTTAATAAAACTTGTGTGGAATAGGAATTAACCCTGCTTTACTCTTACATTGTTCTCTCCAAATATCACCTACCTTTTTTCTGGACGTAGTAGACAGTTTGCTCTCATCTAAGTCCCCATTTTAGCCTGACACTACAAGTTCAAGGTTCATTTCCTTTTGGAATTAGGAGGACACGTCTTAGTGCTCAGTGCCTCTCCTGATTGAAGACATCTACTTGCAGCTGTTCTGATATCTCTTTCATAGTTTTAGCAGCTTGTATAGTGGAGGAAGAGATTAATACCAAGTTTATGTGACAGGGAATTTTTATCTTGTAGATATGCGCTATTTTCCTTTATATTTTGATTTCCGGGTCAAATTGCTGTACTACTTCCTTATGCCCTTCCAAATTATTAGTCACCTCCGTCATTTTATCAAAGCATCTAATTTAGTGACTTACTTGCACAAGGTAACCCACACACCTCCTGGGTGTAGTGTTCTGTCCCATCTAGTGGCACCAAGACCACTTAGAGAGAGATTAATGAGTCTGCTCTACAGCCTTAGCTAAGAGCCTTACAGTTTTTAACTCATGCAGTAGAGGCTCATGCATATAGCTCCAGAGGTTTGATCCCGCCCGCTGAGACTGGGGTCTGTCAGCATTACAATAGCACCAAATGTTTGCTAGGTACTTAGACTACTAAATGAAGAGGATTCAGTCTTTTTTTAAGATTGATTTTTGCATGTGGAACCATTTGCCTCCAGTTTGCCAGATCAAAGTTTGGTTCTGACTAAAAGTTGTTGCCATTCAATAGCTCTTTGGTGTCCTGTGTGCAAGAAGTTTCAACCCTATTCTTATTAGATGCATGTCTTCCTCAGAGGTGAAAGTAAGCCGGTGCGGTCGGTACCACGTACCGGCAAGAGCCAGTACGCCGTGCTGGACCGCATCAACTTCCATGGCGGGGATTGAAAGGGCAGCCCTGAGCCCTTTAGATCTCAGCCGCGGCCAGGATTTAAAGGGCTCAGAGCTCCCCGCGGCTGCGGGCAGCCCAGAGCCCTTTAAATCCCAGCCGCAGCTCTGGCGGCAGGGCTGGAGCCGGGATTTAAAGGGCTCAGAGCTCCCCGCGGCTGCAGGCAGCCCAGAGCTCTTTGAATCCTGGCCACAGCTCTAGTGGCCGGGCTGGGGCCAGGATTTAAAGGGCTCCAGGCTTCCCTCAGCGGCAGGAGCTCTGGGCCCTTTAAATCCCTGCCCCAGCCCCGCAAAGCTCAGGGTTCCCCTTGGCGGCCAGAGCCCCGGGCCCTTTAATTTGTCCCTGAGTCCCGGGGGGCTCCCAGCCACCTCTGCAGCTGGGAGCCCCTAGTTGATTTAAAGGCTCTGGGTCTCCCAGCCACAGCTGGTTCCCCAGGGCCTTTAAATCTTGAGAGGCCACGCCTCTTCCAGATGAGGCCACGCCCCCCTCAGGACTCCGGCAGTACCGGTAAGTCCTGTAAATTACTTTCATCCCTGGTCTTCCTCACAATACTATCACAATTGGCAGTCTCAGCAGAGGCATCAAAGCTAAATGGGCATGAATGCTAAGGTCTCACAAGAATTTTTTTGGTGACCTCAGAGTGCAGCCACCAACACTTGCTGGTGGCTGCTCTGACAATTTTTCCTAAAATACTTAATTAACTTTAGGAAAAGCAAGTAAATACGCACATACACATGTCCAAATCATAATTTATGTAGGTTTTTATTGCAGACTCAATAATAAAAATAATGTAAAATTGTCTCTATGCTTTACTGGACCTAACCAGAATAGAAACAAATACGATGCTTTGCACGTTCTTGTCTTTTTGTTGTTGTTGTTTCTTTTGCTTTTTTGGTTACTTTTTTAAAGACTTGCTAGCTAGTAAGTCTGTTTCTGTGAAAAGTGATATTTGTATGTTTGTTAACACTGCTTTGCTCCTCCTCTGCCCACAATCACTGTCCAGGAGGCTGTGGCCGCATGAAAAGCCCCTGGTGGCTGGATGCGGCACGGCGGCTGCATTTGAGAAACACTGCGCTAAATTATCCTCCTGTTCTTAAAGGAAGTCATTCCAGAACAGTGCTTGGACATCAAAAGGCAGGTTTGTAAAAATCTAATTGCTACCCTCCATATTATATTTGTCTGTGGCTAGAGGACTTCAATCTACATGGCTATAGGTGGGCAAACTACGTGTCCGGCCCATCAGACCCTTTAATCCAGCCCTCGTGCTCCCACTGGGGAGTGGGGGTTGGAGGCTTGCCCTGCTCCATGCCTGCTGTGGCTGCACGCGGCTCCCAGGAGTAGCGACATGTCCTCCCTCTGGCTCCTAGGCATGGGGCAGCCGGGGGCTCTGCATGCTGCCCCTGCCCCAAGCGTGGCTCTGCAGCTCCCATTGGCTGGGAACTGTGACCAATGGGAGCTGCAGGGGCAGCACCTGTGGATGGGCCAACGTGCAGATCCACCTGGCCACACCTCCGCATAGGAGCCAGAGGCGGGACATGCTTCTGGGAGCTGCTTGAGGTAGGTGCTGCCCGGAGCCTGCACCCATGAGTCACCCCCCCATGCCCTAACCTCTTGCCCCAGCCCTGATCCCCCTCCCACCCTATGAACACCTCGGTCCCAGCCCAGAGAACCCTCCTGCACCCCAAACCCCTCATCCCCAGCACCTGCACCTCAGCCAGAGCCCTCACCCCCTCCTGGACCCCAACCCCCAATTTCGCGAGACTTCATGGCCCGCCATACAATTTCCATACCCAGATGTGGCCCTCAGGCCAAAATGTTTGCCCATCCCTGCCATAGATGCTAACACTTTAGGAAGAAGAGAGAAAAATGAGAGGGTTAACTGTTTACTGTCATGTTTATGTCCTTTTCAGTGCAGCTGTAGGTATAATACATTATTACTCCTGGTCTATTTTCTTTTAAATCACTTATAGGAGATATTAACGTTAAACAGGGATCAGCACCCTTGTTATTTGAGGAATACAAACCACATGCACAACTGGAGACTTAACCCCCTCCTCCCCGCTATTTTTATTATAGACGTATTTTTAAAATTTAGTTAAAAAAACAAAAAGCTGGCAAATCAAAGTAAAACTGTAAAAATTATTTTGTATAAAACTGACTTCCTTGCAGCACCCTTTTAGACAAAAGTCCCAATTGGATTACAAGACACTTTACATTTCAGGATGGGGAGTACTAAAGTGTACACTAAATTGTTTTATTTGCTCATCAGTTCAGTTCATGGGTGAGTTATCCTGTACCTAAGCCCGGCTATCATTAATAGGGGTCAGGCATGCTAATCCCCTGAACATCAATGGGAGAAAAAAATGTCCCCTAAGAATTGATACTAATAATACTTCACATATACAGCATGCTTTCCATCTTCAAAGTATTTTACAAATATAAAGGATTGAATCTTCATAACATCCTGTGCAGCAGGAATATGTAGTATTATCATCTCCATTTTAAAATGGAGTATGTTTCAGAATTGTCTGATGATTTTGCTGAAGTAAGGGTTGGAGAGAAAAAAGTTTTTTGTCACAGCATGTTGGAACAAAGCTCTCATAAGGTGTTCTAAGGGAGTGGCAGGCAAGGTCTGTCAAGAGATCACTAGACTGGAAAGCTGAGTAAATAAATGAGCAAACAGTTATAAGGTTACTTCTTACATGCAAAGAAAAATACCCCATCTACCACTTTATTAAATAAACCTATATACCCCTGGTGTGTATCTGTTGACTATTAGTTCCCAATGAAGCATCAGCTCATGCTCTTGAAGAAACTCCAGGGAGGAGTGCTCAATGGCTATGCATTAAGCCTATCAGCTATCTCAAACACATCATTTGGTCAGTGATGACAAAGTGAAAGTGGAAAAAAACATAATTGTAAAATAACTTTGGGGTGAAAAGGGTGTGTGCCACTGTACATTTTAAAAATATGGTAGAACTGTTTCTAAAATGAAAACTTTTGGGGCTATTAAAAGTGGGAAAATTACCTGGAAAAAAGACTCATCAGAATATGACAACAGATTATAATTCCAGTCTATGCGAAGTTTTAGACTTTATGTTTAAAATGGTTTCACATGACATTTCCACTCCTCCAGTGCTACCCAGTTTCTTGCAAATTGTGTTTGTTTTCCTTGTTAAAGGAGTTAAATATGAGCCCCCTAATTCATTTGTGGTGGTGTTGTAGCCATGTTAGTTCCAGGATATGAGAGAGAGAGAGGGTAGATGAGGCAATATCTTTTATTGAACCAACCTCTGTTAGTGAAAGGCACAAGCTTTCAAACTTCACAAAGCTCTTCTTCAGGTTGGGGGAAAGGAAACCAGAGTATCTGAGCTAAATATAAGTTGGGATAGATTGTTATGCATGAGGGGGCTGTCCCAACTTGTATGTATCTCAGACACACTGGTTTCCTTCCCCACCTGAAGAAGAGCTCTGTGCAACTCAAAAGCTTGTGCCTTCCATCAACAGAGGTTGGTCCAATAAAATATATTATCTCATCTACCCTCTCTCTCTCTCTCTCTCTCATTCATGACAGGGAAGATATTGGTTATTACATTGTTAGTAAAAAAACCTGTTTTGAATCTATTTATTTTTAACATACTGTGGGGAATTCAGGTCAGAATGTACAAGTCTTGTAAGTGCTTAGAGTAAACTGAACAAAAATAATTGAATGAAGGGTAGATATGGCCTGTGGTAGTTGTAGAAGGTGGTGGAACCAACCATTCAGTCAACCGAGTGAGAAAATTTGCTAAGAAAGAGCCAGCAAGTTTTAGTTGGTGTCCCCTGCAAAGATCAAGTAAAGACTTCATGCTAGTTTCTCTTGCTTTTTCCCTTCTCCCTGACAGAGCAACATTTAAGGCTATTCAAACCCTGCTCCTGAAACCACATATTGTTAATATGAAGGTGTCAGAATTTCACTGCCGTGCTAGCACTAGCACTCATATCATGGAAGCTCTGCATATCCATAGGAGGTGGCGTGGAATATTCCACCTAACCCATATGATATCAGCATTAGTGTCATATGAGTACATCTGTAGATTCACAGGCACCATAATCCCAGTACAGCCTGTTGGTATCATAGTAATTGCACACATAGTATATTCCTCATTATTATTATTAAATGTATGCTAAATAACTTATGTATTGATTCTGCTAACTTTAGAGGGTTTTGCCAGGGTTCTGAAGTGGATGTGTGTTTTGCTGTTGATTTCAATGGAATCAAGATATGGTGCATGGAGCCTCTCATCCTGAAAGCTTCCAAACTCCTTCACAATGGACCAAATTCTATAGTCTTTGGAAGTTTTGCCTTAATAAAGGCTGAAAGCTTTGGCCTTGCATCACTTGTGCACTCTCTGAGTGGAACCCAGTACCTTCTGCATGCAGCAGGCAAGACTCTATTCTAATTCCGCAATAATTTCTCCAGTGGAAACTACAAACAGATATGTAATGATATTATACTGGCTGGTCACCAAGTTTACTATGGAGATACAGGGGTGCTGTGGTCTTTAATTTATGATAATTCATTAAGTGTTTGCTATGTTTTTCTATACACACAGAGCAAATGTATTTGCAGTCAGAATGCCTTTTATTTTACATTAGGAAAAACAAGAAAAGAAGCAAAGCTTTGAGAGAGCATGCATATGTTTATGTTTGTGGGTGCTGCAATGAGCCTGAGAGCAAAATGACTGTTGTCTTCACACAAGGGGAAAACAAAAGCAAAGGTTCCAGCTTCATACAGCAGGTTTGACTTGCAGGACCTTTTAATTAGCTTCTTTAAACACACTACTTCCTTTTTCTCTGTTATGAAGTCACCTATTATTGCAAAATGAAAACACTTTCCATTTCAATCTCTGGGTAAGTGACTGAAAACAAATCCCTTGTCACTTTATGGAATTCAACAGGATTTCATTTGGAGGGTTTGGGTTCAAAGAGCCTCTTTGGGAGCAAGTATAGCTAATTAGGAGGTCACAGCATAGGCTGTTAATCGGAACAATGTGAAAAATTAAATGAGAAACGGCAGCTTCATAATGTTCCTCTCAGCTTTCAAATTCTGATTGTGTCTGAGTACGTATAACATTTGAAGCGAATGGAAAGAAATTCTCTTGTTTCCTATTCCTTCCCTTTAGACCAGTGGTTCTCAAACTTTTGAACTGGTGACCCCTTTCACATAGCAAGCCTCTGAATGCGACCCTCCCTTATAAATTAAAAACACTTTAAAATATATTTAACACCATTATAAATGCAGAAGGTAAAGCAGGGTTTGAAGTGGAGGCTGACAGTTCATGACCCCCATCCCCACGTAATAACCTCACAACCCCCTGACGGGTCCCGACCCCCCGTTTGAGAACCCCTACTTTAGACAACTCTAAATGTCAGAGTTTCAAGTCTGAAAACAGACTTTAATCATTATTTTTAGTAACCATTTTTTTCTATCGTAATAGCACCCAATGGTCCCCGCACATATGACCACATTGTGCTATTAAGGTACTAGCCTGTAGTGGAGGTGATGTGGAGCTCTACTGCCTCAAAAGAAGCTTAGCCATTGTACCACAGAAATACATGATGCTTCCAGGAGCTCCAGGGAAGCACAGGTGCATATGCTCCCCTCTGCAGGAAGCTAGATCTGCTGGTCATTGCAAAGGTGTGGGGGAAAGGGACCCAGCCTTTGCCTCCTGGGTAGCTAGTGTCCCAGTGGGCAGTGCAGTCCTTGCATTCACAAGAGCATGGTATGTAGTTTCAGTAAACCCTTATACTAGAGGTGCAAGAAGAGGTGTGCAACTGGTTCTCTCCCCTATGCACCTGCACAGAGACCAGTCTCAATCTGGCCATGTGCTTTTTAAGAAGAAAGTAAAATGCACACAGGGGCCAATCTAAAATAGTAAAACATTACTTGAGAGCTAAAAAAAGGGAAGGATTTAAAGTGGCCATGAGCACACATGTAATTTGCTTATTTTTCGGTGTCATTTTCCCAAGTGGCATGAGTTTACATGTATCCTGGAGCACTGGTTTTGGTGAGAAGATCGTTTAATTGCTCATTCACTCCTATTTTCTACCTTTTAGACTCTTCCCCCCACTCCAGTGCTCTTGTAATCTGAAGGCAACATCCAAAGACTGCTGCTGCCTGCTAGAGCATGTTGTCATTTATGAGAGGTGTGCAAGCAACAGCAGCACCAGTGTGAATCATTATTTTCCTACTATGTGTGAGTTGCCAAGAAGGATGATTAAGGAAAGAAGAAAAGAGAGAGTCTATGCACAAATTAAGATTGGGAAAGTGGGAGTGGCATTACTTGTCAGGTGAGTTAATAGATTCTTTCTGCTCTGTGGGGTGGCACCACGAACACTTAGTTCTTTCTGCTGTGCCGATTTAATTTTTGTCTCTTCATTTACCAGGATTATTGCCTAGCAAGGTAAGTGCAGATCAAAATTGTTTACTCACCTCTAACTAATATCCATTGTAAAATATCAGCAAGTGGGATAGAAAGGCCGGTAAGAAAAAAATGAATATTTTAAACTGCTGCATGTATTTCTTTTGTTTAATTCAGTAGAACTTTTCAGTTCCACCCAAAGCCAATTTCTTTTCCTAAGTTACCTTCCTCTCCACGGAAATGGTGTATCGTAAATAGTGAATAAGATCAGGCAGCCGTTGTTGTAAAGAGTAGGAATGATTACAATCTTCACACTTTCTGTTGTAGAAATTACTTTCCCTGTGTTACAACAGACTGATTGTGTCAAGGCACCCTTCATCTGTGTTTTAGGATTTAGATTATTAGATTGTTGTAAGAACTTCTGCTGCAGAAGGAATTTTCCTGTCAGTTTCTATATGGGTGTGTACACCCTGCTCTGCTTTCTGTGTACTATGATTAATCCTGACTAGGCTGCGCTGTGGGGCTGGGACATTAACCTAATAATCATTTTGATTTTCAACCTGGCTGTTTAGTCTCCTTAATTCACCCCTTATATACTAGGCACAGTACATTTTTTGGTTCAATTTTTCTCCTTTTCCCAAAGTTTCTTTCTCTTTCATATCCTCTGACACAGGACCTTATCCTTCTTTCAATAAAATCAATGTAAAACTCTTTGCTCACACTGAAGTCAACAGAGCAGACCTGTACTTTGCACAATTTAAAGAAATGACAGTTCAGAGGAGATCATGTCTTTCACATGTTTGTCCTTTATACATCACTGGATGATCTGCCAATAAGAGAACCAGTCTTATTTTCTTCTTCTTTTAAAAAGGGCACACAAAAGCCTTCTAGTTCTTGTACACCTTTCTTCCTTAATATAAACCGGTTAAGGGTTGAACTGAGCCCATTTTTGTTTTAAAGGTCAATGTCCTACATGTCAAGCATGGATATGAGAAGCTGACACTATTTACTCTGCTCAGTGAAAACTTCCATTCAGTTTCAGTCTTGAAGTGAACATATTGGTCATATTGACAGCTCCAGAAATTCAAGTCCAATCATTATTCCCAGGATTGTGTAGATAGCAGCAACAGAGGGTTCCACCCACTGCCAACACAAGGGTGCCCCATGCTTCTTTTTGGGTACTGCTCAGAATAGATGGTCCTTCTCCATGGCTGACCTATTATTTCCATAGGGTGGGGAAGGAAGGATGCAACAGGAGTCTATGCTGCAGTTTTTTAAATCCCCATTCAATTTTTTCTTGACTCCTCCCTGTGATTAATGGCTCAACAGCTGGGTCTCTCTATAGTTTGATTCTTTTAGAAATGTACCAGTGTAGTCTTTCTAGGTCTGCTAATGGGCTTTCCCTTAGTAGATGTCCCAAACTTCTTCTCTTTAGCTATTCCTGTTCCCAAGG
The DNA here is from genome assembly GCF_020497125.1 of Mauremys mutica. NCBI lineage: Eukaryota > Metazoa > Chordata > Testudines > Geoemydidae > Mauremys > Mauremys mutica. The sequence goes on along the minus strand of NC_059073.1, from coordinate 124,055,379 downwards.
CTTTAATGGCAGGGAAATGAGGGACATGGCCCAAGGCTCTCCAACCTTTAAAGGGCCCTGATATTTCATAATATTTAATATAGTAGCTTCCTTTCAAACATTAGATATCAAGTCAAGAGCCTCTAAATCTCATACATCTCTGATAGGAGAACATCATTCACCCGTAATCTGACCATGGCTGCTCCGCGTGAAAGGATATTTAAAACCAGTGATCTGAAGGTTTGGATAGAGTTTGAAGCTGGGTTCTGCGTGATGCTGAAATGATTTTGTTAAGGAAGATAATGCAGACTTTGATTGGTTACCTTAAGCTTTTCCACACCTTGAGGTCTTTAGCCTCCCTGCTTCTCTGATTCACATCCTTCTGCCGTCTTTTTGACCCAGATAGATTATTTTCTTCTGATCCCATCTTTTCCCTCTCTCACTTGTTCCTCCACCTTGATCCCTTCCCTCTGAATAAAAAAGATCAATAGACTGATCATTCCAATCTGGACACAGGGTAATTCTTCTTCCCTATTGTCTATAATCTTGGTGTGGCTCCAAGGTGTGTCCTACCATCAATAGGGATCATAATCTTTGCTAACAGTCTGCCAAATCAGTTGGATGTGGGGGATGGTGAGGCTTCAGCAGATCTCCCAGTCTCTCTTGGACCTGGACTAATTACTGTCTTCAGATCTGGTGTGCTGGGATTCCATGATTCAGAGGAAACCAACTGTGTGTGTCTTTGACTCCTGTAGGACACCACAGTACTTTAAGTTTAAAGATTTGTGTTGGGCCAGCTGCTGTGTTTTGATCACAGATGTTTATCCAGATTGATCCAAACCTTCCATAACATTTGAATTTTACCTGGCTCAAGGTTTAGGGTGAAGTTCAGGCTGGGTATTTTTACAAACTCATTCATCCACCCCAATTAGTGCAGACAAGAGAGTGCAATGGGTGTCACCAGAAGAGAAAGTGCCTTTTGCTTCCTCCCAGTTGGAATGCTCAGCAAGCAAGAACTAGCCCAACCCTAATGCTGAGTTACACTTGCACGGCTCCAGCCAGAGTTGGGGAGGACTGGGACATCAGGAATAGATTCCTGCACTTTCAGAAAGAAATAAAACTACACCCTTGTGGGGAAAGGGTATTGCTGGGGGCTCTTTCCTCTTCCCCTTCACTCCAAATACCAGAAGGAAGGGTGGGGTTCAGCCTTTTCCTGGCTCCATTTTCAAGAGCTATCAGCCAAGGAGGTTTGTCTGTAGACACACTGCCCAACTCAGCCACTCCTTGGCTAACTATCATTCATTCAAGAAAGTTCTTGCCCACCTAATAAGACGGGGCGGGCAAACTTTTTGGCCTGAGGGCCGCATGGGGTTTTGTAAATTGTATGGAGGGCCAGTTAGGGGAGGGGGTCGTGGCCCAGCCCCCACCTCCTATCTGCCCCCCCCCCGGACTCCTGCCCCATCCAACCGCCCCTGTTCCCTGACGGCCCCTCTGGGACCCCTGCCCCATCCATACACCCCCCGTTCCCTGTCCCCTGATTGCCCCCGGATCCCCGCTGCCCCATCCAACCCCTCCTCTCATTCCTGCCCCCCCAGACCCTTTCCCCATCCAACCACACCTTCATCCTGTCCTCTGATGGCCCCCCCAGGATCCCTGCCCGTGCCTGCCCCCTGCCACCCCATCCAACCCCCCCTCCTTCCTGACTGCCCCTAAGATCCCTGGCCCCATTCAACCCACTGTTCCCCCCCGACCACCATCCACACCCCTGCCACCTGACCACCACCCCAAACTCCCCTGTCCTCTATCCAACCCCCCCTGTTCCATGCCCCCTTACTGCGCTGCCTGGAGCACTGGTCCGGATGTGGCCCGCAGGCCGTAGTTTGCCTACCCCTGTATTAGGAGATCAAGTGAGACACTGTAAGTGCTCTGTGCCTTCCCTGATGTGATTCCTTCATAATCTCCAACTTCTCCCTAGGCCAGGGGATCATAAACCTATCTCTAGTGGAGACTATCTGTGATTTCTGCCTGCCCTAGAAACCCCAAAGAAGAGTAATACCCTACCAGAAAGAACAGAACCAGATGAAAACCTTTTTGGTTTATAACTCACAGCAACAATCTTTGATATATGCAAGTGGAAAAAAATGATGGATTTGGCACTATTCTTCCAATCCCAATACAGTGTCTTAGGGAAAATGACAACGTTAGAGCCTTTTGAAACAAACATTCTACGTTTTACTGATGGCAGTCAGATCACTAGAAAAAAAAATTATAAATGTTGAGTCGTTTATCATCCCAAAAATAGAATCTATTTGATAAAAAGTCTCTCAAATAGGACTAATTATTGGATCAATATACAGTACAATGAAAGGTTCTTCATGCAATACTTCCAATTTTCAGTAAGGAATGCACTTGACTCCAAAACAAGCATGGTCATATCCAGTGGTGAGCTGGAGCAGGTTCCCACAGGTTCCCAAGAACCGGTTGCTAAAATTAGACCTCCATGGAGAACCGGTTGTTAAAGGGCCAGGAGGTGGGCAAAGAACTCCAGTCCGTGGGCCGGACCATCCTGTTGCTCCCAGGATTCCCAGCTGGGGAGGCTGAGGCTCCCCCTGCCCTTCCCCTGCTTCCTCCCAGCTGCAGCGTGGCCAGCCACCGGCATCAGCTGGGCAGCTCAGCTGAGCTCCGGAGTTGCTTTGAGCTGCCAGCAAGGTAAGGGGGGAGGGCTCTAGGGCTGCTGGGGGGGCAAGTGGGGCAATTTGCCGCAGGCCCTGCAGGGGCCCCCAGCCCCACAAGTATGTCTCCGCCTGCCCCGGCCCCTCCCCCGCTCCCCCCCTTAAATCAGAACTTTTTATAGGGAACCGGTTGTTAAAATTTTGGCAGCTCATCACTGGTCATATCCATTCATGTGTCTCCAACACTAGTGGAGTTAGGAATAGAGATGGAAGGGAAGGATTTCAAAGTCATATATTGCAGCTTTTTATTGCAATAAGGAAGAAGAATTTCACTTAATTTTGAAAAAAAAATTTTGTACTCTTACTCTCTGGAAACCAAGTCAGACACTTAACTCACATGCATTTCCACAGTTGAACGATGTGCATTAAGTATGAGAATAAAAATTCTATTATGGCTTTGTAGAATCTTTTAGTTACAATCCTGAAGGACCAGATTCAGGTATAATATTCTATTCTGATGGGGAATAGTTTAGCATTTAAGAAGAAAATCTTTCAGATAAGTTGCACATTTCATTCTACATTTTGTAGAGTCTTGCCAAGGAGACCAATTGTCCATTGTCTTTTTGATGATGTCACACTTGTACACCAGTTCCCAGTAATGCATGGCTGGGACCACATTACTGAAAATGAAATGAAATAATCCCTACCTTAATAATGCCAGAAGCATGGGGAAACAAGTTAAAATGTGTGTGCTGGTGGTGGGGGAGGCGTGTATGTAATAATGCAGGCAGCATTGGGAAGGAGTGCGGGAATGTCATATTTTACATATATGCACACACACAAAAGTGAATATGTGTAACTAGCAAGTGCATAAGAGAGAAAGACTCTAGGAGAAATAAAAGGACAGTTTTAACCTGTTCTTTCCTCCCTATTTCTTGTAACTGTTCTATATTCCATGTTTTGTTTAAAGTGGCTGTTGAGCCCTAAACTACTACTGAAAAGGCAGCCTGGCTTTTAGGGTATGGAGAAGAAATTTAAATAGTCCAGGGAAAGGAAAAAAGATAGAGAAATTTAAAAGCTAATAAGTCAAAACAATAAGTACTTATAAATCTTTTCTCTATTTTCTATGAATGCTTTTCTCACAATGGAAGGATACACTGCATAACCTTTGGGTCTCAGAACTTAAAGACATTTTTATAAGAGCTCAATACAAAATGTAAAATGAATGAGCTATACTCTACTAGGAATAAGCCATGCCTGTCTGTGAATATGAGTGTGTGGCATAGATTTGGTTGCAATTCTTGGTATAGACAAGTGGACTCACCCCCGCAGCACCTCCTGCTGGTGACTTCTGGGAATTAGCTCATTCCAGCTCCGGAGCACCCTCTGCAGGCTGGTGATCCACTTGTCCTCTGGCCCCCATGTCCCTCCCTGGACCCCGGTGCCCCTTTAAATGGGGTGCTGCCCCCTGACAGTACCCCACTGATCTGGGTCTCCCCTCCCTGGGGAACCCCCAACCCACTATTCCCACCTCACCTCAGTCTTGGCTACTGCCAGTCATCACTTAGCCCCCGTTCCCTGGGGCAGACTGTAGTGTATCAGCCACTCATCACAGGCAAAGGGGTTTGGACCAGCTGCCTCGGCCTATCTCTGGCTAGCCCTCTGTAGCCCCAGTACCTGTCTGGCTTTACACTAGGTCGCAGCCTGGGTTTTTTTTAACCAGGCAGAGCCCTACAGCTCCCCTGCCCTATTCCCCAGCCCTGCTTCCCTCAGGTTTTTTTTTGGTTTGTTTTTTGTTTCCCTCTCTCTTTTTTTTCTCTCTCTCTCAGCTTCCAGCAGCCAGGCCACTCTCTCTGAAGGCAGAGAGAGACTGAGGCTGCTTCAGCCCAGCAGTCCCATTATAGGTCCAGCTGAGTCCGTTTGGGGCATGGCCACAGCTGCGGCTGTTTCCCCACTCAGCCTGGGCTGTTCTCCCAGCCTGCCAGCCCTCTCTGAGGGCTGGTTCCAACCCTGTCAGGGCTGGAGCGGGTCACCACCCTGCTACACTTGAGTGGTAGCAGACAAGTGGCTCTTTTCCTTATGCCTCACAAAGCATTCAAGGCACGTTTCCAATGCCTTGCTGTGCACACCACAGTGTGGCATACAGCTGTGGTAAAAATATGATAGAACACTCATGGCATATGTTTACCAAAGCATTTGAAAGGTTGCTGGGAAACAGGTGCGTCTTGCAAGGAAATTAATCCATTGCCAATATTCACTGACGCTGAGAAAACCTTTCGAGAATGCAGCATAAATTAGGTGTGTTTTTTAAACAGGGACCTGGTATGATGCCATTTGGTTGCTTCATATACTGGTAATTAAATTGTGAAATATATTTCAATAATCTTTTTACATAGCGTCTTTTAGACTAAAGATATCTCCAAATGCTTTACAAAAGTGAATCTAGAATTACATACCGAAGTTAATTAAAAAGAAATCAAAGCTATTTTTCTTATAAAAGGCCCTCTCTAATAAAAAAAATCTTGACTATTAAGAAGACAAGTTAATTCTAGTGTACAGGAGACACTAATATGCACACATATGTATTCCCATAAAATTTACAAATACTATTGTTTATTTTAGAAGTCTCTACTAAACAGCAAGGGCCATATTTTCAAAGGGTCCCCTATGCAGCATCTCTCTGCATACACACAGCAATGTGCATGAATACCACACCCATACCACACCCATACCCTACAAATGTGCACACATGTTAGAATTTACACAGTCAGAAGTCTTTGCACTTACTATGTATATGGAGGTAAGTGTGTACAAATTCTTTCACAATGTGCACACAAAAAAATGTGCTATATGCAATATTGAACAGGTACCTGATTACAGACAGTCCATTGTGCACATGGCTAGTGGTTCTTATTGCAGTTCCAACATACTCTGCTGCTACTTGGGATTAGGGTTGCCAGGTGTCTGGTTTCAATCAGAACACCCAGTTGAAAAGGGACCCTGGTGGCTCTGGTCAGCACAGCTGACTGGGCTGTTACAAGTCTGGTTGGTGGCGCAGCGGGGCTAAGACAGGATCTCTGTCTGCCCTGCCTCTGTGCGGCTCCTGGAAGCAGCCAGAATATCCTTGCTGCCCCCAGGCGCAGGGGTGGCCACGGGAGCAGTACGCGCTGACCCCGCCCTGAGTGCTGACTCTGCAGCTCCTATTGACCAGGACTGCAGCCAATGGGAGCTACGGGGATGGTGCCTGTGGGCACAGGCAGTGCGCAGAGCTCCCTGGCCCCTCCGTCTAGGGGCCAAAGGCAGGAGCGGCTCCAGGCACCAGCACACCAAGCGCGTGCCTGGGATGGCAAGCCAGGGGGATGCTCTGCCGGTCACCGCGAGGGCGGCAGGCAGGTTGCCTTCGGCGCCATGCCTGCAGAGGGTCCGCTGGTCCCGCAGCTTTGGCAGACCTCCCACAGGCTGCCGCCGAATCTGTGGGACCGGGGACCTCCTGCAGGCAAGCCGCCGAAGGCAGCCTGCCTGCAGTGCTTGGGGTGGCAAAATACCTAGAGCCGCCCCTGGCCAAAGGGACATGTCGTCCACTTCCAGGAGCCGTGTGGAGCCAGGGCAGTCAGGGAGCCTGCCTCAGCCCTGCTGAGCCGCTGACCGGGAGCCTCCTGAGGTAAGCGCTGCCAGGCCAGAGGCCGCACCCCAACCTCCTGCTCCAGGTCAGAACCCCCTCCAGCACCCCAACTCCTTCCCAGAGCCTGCACCCCAACCCCTGCCCCAGCCCTGAGCCCCATCCCTGCACCCAAACTCGCTCTCAAAGCCTACACCCTGCACCCCCCCTCCTGCACCTCAACCCCCTGCCTGAGCCCTGAGTTCTTGCCTGTACCCCAAACCCCTCATCCTCAGCCCCACCCCAAAGCCCACACCCCCAGCTGGAGCCCTCAGACCCTCCCGCACCCCAACCCACTGCCCCAGCTCTGAGCCCCCTCCCGCATTCTGAACCCCTCAACTCCAGCCCAGAGACCCCTTTTGCACTCCCAGCCCCACCCCAGAGCCTGTACCCCCAGCTGGAGCTCTCACAACCTCCCGCACCCCAAGCTCTTTCCCCAACCCGGTGAAAGTGAGTGAGGATGGGGGAAAGCGAGCGATAGAAGGAGGGGGGAATGGAGTGAATGGGAGGTGAGGCCTCAGAGAAGGGCGGGGCAGGGGTGTTCGGTTTTGTGCGATTAGAAAGTTGGCAACCGTAATGAGATCGGTTATGACGACAGAGATGTAAAATAGCTTAGTAAATGTTTGAGAATGCAGCAGAGTTTCAGAGCCCAGGTCAGCTGACTTGGGCTTATGCTACAGAGTCAAAAATAGCAGTGTAGAAATTCCTCCTTGGGCTGGAGCCTGGGCTCTGACACCCGGTAAGGGGGCTTCATGGCTTGATGTCCTGTAACGTCTTAGTATTCTCTTTCATCTCTCTCTTTCTCCTTAGTCTTGACTAAACACTGTGCTGTGTCACCCAGGGTTGAGGCTGAGGAGTAGTTATAAACCTGGGTATTGTGTTTGAGTGTTTGTTGGGATGCATCTTATCTAGGCCTTGCATTGCCTTTCCTGCTTGATTCATTTAATATTCCCTTTTGATCTAATTCTATAGCAAGTAACCCATAACAAACGACCCACAGAGAGACATGGGATGATTTAGTTGGGTTTGGTCCTGCTTTGAGCAGGGGGTTGGACTAGATGACCTCCTGAGGTCCCTTCCAACCCTGAGATTCTATGATTCTATGAACTGTATTCATACAAAACAGTACAAGTATTTCCTAGTTCATCTCAAGCACATAGCTAAGTGACTTTTGTTAAGGTCTCAGGGTACAATCCTAGTCACACAGAAGTCAATGGCAAGATTCCCATTAATGTCAATGTTTCAGAATTTCTGTTTCTCTGTCTCCTTCTGCGTTACTTCGCAGAAAAACTGTGGAGCAGTTAAGGTGAGTTTTTCCTCATTTCCGTCTTCTATACTTCATAGTATTGCAGACAGATCTGGCCCAAATTAACTAAACCAATGGGCCATATTCTTCTATAAATCCAGAGGAATGCTTAAATCTTACTATTCAAATTTGGCTCATTGACTACAGTACAGCTGAGGTACACCTCCTTACACGAGGGCTGAATTTGGCCCAAATCTGTTCCCAATAACTTGACAGTCTACAAGATCAAAATGTTCCTAAACCCTTTCTTAGCAAGGACCACATTTTAATACAAAGATTGTCTCATGGACAATCCCTTCCTGATTTCACAGATCACCTAAACATCCCTGTGGCAATGACAGTAATTGCTTACATATAAAAATCTTAGGAAAGTAATTGCAATGTAAACAGTTGGAAATGATAAGTCAGCATGATAGCTGGGATTTCCATAGGAACCTAAGGGAGTTTGGTACCTAACTCCCATTGAATTTCAAAGGGATTTAGTCTCAAAAGGATACAAAATGAACTTAACTCATTTAGGCTTCTTTGAAAATCCCAGCCTACAGGACCAGCCTGCTCTTTGCTGAGCACTAGTGAGGGAGCCACCAGTCACCATCTGGGAATGGGAACTTCTGCTCTAGAAGATCAACATGCACAAAAATTCACCATAGGCTTTGATGGAACAGTTCATTGTAAACCAAGAGACATGAAGGTCAATGAAACAAATAAAGGGGTGTTTCAGTATCAGAGGTACCTAGCGCGCAGGAAAGGTACCTTTTAAATCTGTGTAGTTTAACTGTATACATCAAAAATAGATTAAATACAGATTTGGCCCTTTGTGCCTCAACATGCACTGTTTTATTTGATCTGACCTCTTCCTGCTGGTGTTATGATGAACAAATCAGTGTTGCACCCCAGAAATCTTTACAGCATGAGCAAGTGGTAGATTTTTTAATTACCTTGGTCTTATTTTTTTCTGTTTCAGGAAAATGGCTATTGATGCTCTGCGTCTAGCAAACACTGGCTTTGCAGTTGATATGTTCAAAAAATTGTGTGAGAAGGACAAAACAGCCAATATTGTTTTTGCTCCACTGTGTACTTCAACTTCTCTGACTCTGGCATATAAAGCTACCAAAGGTGACACCGCAACCCAAATGATAAAGGTGAGCCTCTAGCTTCACTTTTAGGTATAAAAATATGCAACTGGCGATTATAGACAACCTTTGGCACGTAGCCCGTCAGGGAAATCTACTGGCGGACTGAGACGGTTTGTTTACCTGCAGCATCTGCAGGTTTGGCCAATTGCAGCTCCCATTGGTCATGGTTCACCATTCCAGGCCAATGGGGGCTGTGGGAAGCAGCACGGGCCAAGGGATGTGCTGGCAGCCACTTCCTGCAGCCCCCATTGACCTGGAACGGCGAACCACGGCCAGTGGGAGCTGCAATCAGCCGAACCTGCGGACACTGCAGGTAAACAAACCATCTCAGTCCACCAGAAGATTTCCCTGATGGGCCACGAGCCAAAGGTTGCCGATCCCTGATCCATCACCATGTGTCCTTGCATCCTCACTCAGCCACCCCTTCTCCCCCCACCCTATGTATCCCTTTATCCCCCTCTCCTCTGTCCCCATGTGTCCCTGAACCCCCACTCAGCCACCCTCTCCCCCGTCCCCATGTGGCCCTGCATCCCCTCCTCCCATGTGGTCCGGTACCTCAGTCAGACAACCCCATCCCCCGTCCCCATGCATCCCTTGACTCTCTCTCCCGTCACCATTTGTCCCTGTGTCCCCACTCAGCCACCCCTCCCTCCATCCCCATGTGGCCTGGAACTCCCACTCAGCCACACCCCTCCCCTCATGTGGCCCTGCACCTGCTCTCCCCATACCCATGTGGCCCTTCACCCCCACTCAGCCATCCACTATCCCCATGCATTCCTGTATCCCCTCCCCATCCCCATGTGTCCCTGCACCCCCAGTCCCATTCAGCCCCTGCCTCAGTCTGTCCCCCCAACTAGCCCTTCTGAACCCAATTCTGTGATCACCCCCACCCAGCAGCTCCATGCTGTTTGTCCCCATATATACCGTACCTCCTGACCTGGCCCCGTGGACAGGATGCTGTGAGCAAGGCAATGTCTTTCTCTTCTCTATCCATAGCTGGGGCTGCTCGCATCTGGGAGCAGTTGCTGTATTCTGGCAGCCAAAAGGAGTAACTGCATCACCTTTCCAGCAGAATGTATTTTCTGTAAAAAAAAATAATTCTGCACAGCACATGAATTCTCTGCATGTGCAGTGGTGCAGAATTCCCCCAGGGGTGCCAGGGTTCCACTGTGGTTTACTGCACAATTGAGACCACTGAACTTTCTGGAGAATGGCTTTTCATTACAGCACAACTCAGCATGATTGGCAATATCTACTCAGGATAGGCCTGGTGTTTTAACAGCAGGGTGTGTTGCAGGGATGTCTAGGGAAACATGCATAAAACAAATTTTGCCCAAATCCATTAGTGGTACAGTAGAATCTCAGAGTTACGAACACGTTGGGAACAGAGGTTGTTCATAACTCTGAAATGTTCATAAATGAACAAAACGTTATGGCTGTTCTTTCAAAAGTTTACAACTGAACATTGACTTAATACAGCTTTGAAACTTTACTATGCAGAAGAAAAATGATGCCTTTAACTGTCTTAATATAAAGGAAACAAGCACAGAAACAGTTTCCTGGCCTTGTCAAATCTTTTTTTTTAAACTTTCCCTTTATTGTTTTAATAGTTTACATTTAACACAGGACTGTACAGTATTTGGTTTTTTCCCCCTTTTTTGTCCCTACTGCTTTGCTCTGATTGCACATTTCTGGAGCCAAATGAGGTGTGTGGTTCACCAGTCAGTTTTTACTCTGGTGTTCATAACTCTGTAAAAGTACTTAATTCCCTTGGCAATAAAATTCACCCTTTCCCCTGAAAGTAATCAAGAGAGGCTTAATGCAGTAGAACAAGCAGTGATGGCCCATGTGGACACAGCTACAGTGCACTGAAAGGTATGTAATGCACATTGATGTACTGCTGTTGTGCACTGTAGTAGTGCACTTTGATATACTGGTAGTGCCCTGTAGCAGTGTCCACCCTGGGTGCTATTATGTGGCAAACTAGTGTGCTGTAGAGCCTTCCTTGCCAGGTGCCAGTGTCCCCTAAAATAATCCCTGATATAGCTCTGGAAGTGTTGCTATTTGCAAACTGCTGAAGAGTCTCCCACTGCTGGATAAGTAACAGGGTTGCAGCTTTACTAACTGCTTCACGTATGCTGTAATTGCCATACAGATATATTTCCCATGCTTAAACGATAGCAGTCAAGGCATGGGGCTCTTCATGAGGAGATAATGGGTGAGGCTTGGCCAAGATAATTTTGCTATGGTTACAAAGACAAACTGGAAAGAAGATGACATAGGCTTGGAGCTTTTCTTTTTTCTGTGGGGGATACGCATCTCACTGGTATTTACACAACATCTCTATAGAGATAATGCCCTATATATAATAATTGGAGATATACCAATCTTCTAGAACTGGAAGGGACCTTGAAAGGTCATTGAGTCCAGCCCCCTGCCTTCACTAGCAGGACCAATTTTTTGCCCCAGATCCCTAAGTGGCCTCCTCAAGGATTGAACTCACAACCTTGGGGGTTTAGCAGGCTAATGCTCAAACCACTGAGCTATCCCTCCTCCTATATTAGCCAGTCAAATTTCTGGAATCATCCTTGAACGTTTAATCAATCATTTTGTGTGCTCTCTTATACCTGCTGAGGTGGGGCACTTAAAGGGTTATGCTTGCAGGGGAATAAATAAGGTGGCAGGGGATTTAGTGTATGCACACTGGCAGTGAATGGATTACATCTACAGGGGAAGGAATGATGTGGGGAAGAGGCAATTACACCCTACTGTTCCCTGTCCCTCATTTCAGGAACTTGAAATAGATACTGTAATGACCAGTGGGGAGTCAATGAGAGCTGGGTGGGGCTTTTTATTTAAAGCAGTGTGACAAACTTAATGGTATGGATTAGTTTACATTTAGAAGGCGATCTTCAAATTGAAACTGCTAGAAATTCTCCTCCCACTGTCCAAAAGCGAAAATCAGCACTTATATTTAAAGGGGTAGCAGTATAGTCAATTCTCAGGATTTCATTGTGACTTTCGTAATATTTGGTGATTTTCTTAAAGCCCTGGCTCTTAGAGGAAGGTGATTAGTAAAAAGCCCCACTGCTTACATTAAAAAGAAAGTTTCTAGCCCTAATAGTTGCTGAGAAAAGCATAAAAATGTGACCAGAGTGTACCTGAAAGGCTCAGAAACCAGAAGACAATTAAAAAGAATCCAACACTTTTTTTAAATCTCATGACCTTTTGGAACCTGACTCATGATTTTTGAATGCTTGGGCTTTGCATTTCTGAGTTAGCTACCCAATCGTCAGCTGTATTTTTCATGTCACTGTAGCTGCTGGCATCTGATTACTCTTTAAGCAATTCTGCTTCTGCTCCCCCTTCACCTCCAAATAGTTTATATAACACTGTGTTGTTTAAAAACTGCTCTTCCCTGTTAACTAATTCTTTGGGAGGTGTAAATGCATAAGAAGTTTGAACTACTGATATTTCCTTACCTTAAAGTTATAATTCAGTAAAGCTTCTGTAATTTGCTTCAAATTTTTAAAAAGTTTCAGCTGCCCTGATCCTAAGAATGATATTTTCTAAAGCTACAAGAGGTTACTCAGAGTTTTTTTGGAGGGATTGGAATTTGTGGACACGGTGACAGCCCAATGCTGAAAAGACAAATGTGATTAGCATCACTTGCATGAGTAGTCCTATTGATTTCAGTGGGACTATTTCCACAAATAACGTTGCAGGCTCAGGACTTTAGCTTTATGTGAGATTTGCAGACAGGGCTTATAAGGGGAGAAAGAAGCTTTGTTACCATTGTAAATATAAGGAGCAATGATAGTGGCCACATACTAGTGCTGTTTATTACTGAACAGCTAGGGATTTTAAGCCAAGACAGACGCATAATATCTTAACATGTTCATTAACAGGCACTCCATTTAGAAGACGTCAAAGATGTTTTGTTTGGGTTTCAAACAGTAACGTCTGATGTTTCCAAACTCAGCTCTTTCTTTTCATTGAAAATGGTCAAACGGCTCTATGTAGAAAAGTCTCTGAACCCTACCACGGTAAGTAGTTAAGGAATACATTTGATAGGCTGCTTGGCCAATGTATTGACTGGCTATACAGGCCTTATGGTTATTTTAACATAATAGCCTGTCTCTGTTTGGATGTTACTGTGTTGGCCTCAGAATTAAAATGTCTTTATCCACTTAAATTGCATTTCTTTCTAAAAATTTTTTTAATCAAGCCAACTTATCAAAATGCCTAGCTTATTGTTGACACTAAATAAGTTACTAATAATCAAAAATCTCTCCCTTTCCATGCTGTTCTAGTAACTTTAGAAAGTAAGCCCCCTTGCTTAAAATTGATATAATGGTAGTTTACTAATTTCCGTCTAGTTATACATTAGCATGCACTGCTGAAATAAAAAAACAAAGTTACAAAGTCAAGTGCTCAGAAATTACAAAATGCCAGAATTAAACTTGCCCATGCTGCCTTAACTCTGCCTCCTTGTGCACAGTCATTATGATAGTCTTTAAATATATGCTCACATCAATTTTTTTCCCTTCCTCTGGGTCTCCCTTTCCCTTCAAACATAAATGACTTTTCTGTGCCTTGAAGACCCTGCACAACATAGCAGCAGTATTAATCCGCTTTAAAATGTTACTGTCTGAAATTGTTTTACCTAGGACAGGGATTCTCAACCTTTTTCTTTCTGAGGCCCTCCCAACATGCTATAAAAACTCCACGGCCCACCTGTGTCACAACAATGGTTTTCTGCATATAAGAGCAAGGGCTGGTGTTAAGGGGTAGCAAGCAGGGCAATTGCCTGGGGCCCACAGCACAGGAGCCCCAGTGAAGCTACATTGCTCAGGCTTCAGCTTCAGCCCCAGGTGGCAGGTCTCAGGGACCTGGGCTTCAGCCCTATGTGGTGGGACTTCAGCTTTCTGCCTTGGGTCCCAATGAATCTAACACCAGCCCTGCTTGGAGGACCCCCCAGAAACCTGCCCGCCAGGGGGCCCCAGACTCCTGGTTGAGAACCACTGACCTAAGAGACTGTAATCACCTAAAGATAGCTAAAATCTATTTCTCTGTTTTTCCAGGCTGAACATTTAACACAGTGGCTCTCAAACGTTTGTACTGGTGACCCCTTTCACATAGCAAGCCTCTGAGTGTGACCCCCCTTATAAATTAAAAACATCTTTTACATATTTAACACTATTATAAATGCAGGAGGCAAAGTGGGGTTTGGGGTGGAGGCTGACAGCCCGACCCCCAGTTTGAGAACCCCTGATTTAATAGGATTCTGTGTAGTATCAGTTTCACTGTTTCCCCTATAGAGTCAGTTTCACTTTTTTGTAATGGGTCATTTTTCTTGTGATTGTAAAACCACAATAATTAGAATGGGGAGCCAGAGGCAGTCTGTTACCTGAAACTATTTTTTACTCACATCTGGAAACTAACTTGATATCAAGTTAGTGTCACTTTAAATTAAGAAAAACAAGACCAAAGAAAAAAGTTCTCTTCCCCCCAACAATTACTCTATAGCTTCCACCAATTACAATTTATTTTCCCTAATATCAGGCTTGAAGTTTTAATTTAAAGTATTGAGTGGTTAGTGGAAGCTAAATAAAAGTCTCTTGTGATATACTTTTTAGAGGGTATATTAGACTTTGTCAGATCTGTATCACCTGCTGACTCCTATAAAGGGTCACCACACTGAGGACCATTCAATTTTTAGGGTCAGCAGGAAGAGCTATAGTGTTATGATCTTAAATAGGCATGCATTATAGAATTACAATATTGTAAAAAAATAAATAAAATTGCCTATAAGCTGCGTGCTATATAAGTATTATTGTATCTGCTCCCTATTTGTTTAGTAGTAATATGTGTTATGGAAACATTGTGTCAAATAAGTAACAGCATTAATTAAATAATGTACAATGTAGAATGTTAAAATGTTATTGTAATTTTACCTTAAAAAAAAGTTTAAAAACAAACAAAAAAATGAAAAAGTTAATTTTTTAGTAGCAGCATTAACACTTTTGCATTGCACATCCGGTGTGGTTTTATGCTAAGTCTTTTATGATGAATAGATACATATTAAGCTACACATGTTTATCCAGACAAACAGGAGCTGAATTACCACATGCAATACGGGTACATCAACATTACATCTGGAACCTTAACTTAGGCATTTCCTGATTTTTGGAGACTTCCGCTGTGCAATTAACTTTGCATTAACAGGGTTTATTTGCATTTAATGTGGCAGATTTTTTTAAAAAGGAAAATCGTTAAGGCAGCATCAACTCTCAGAATAACCTCATATGATTAAGATGGTTAAGAACCTTTTCTGCTAACTTAAACATTTATGTCAGGATAAGAATGTCAGCTTCCTTACAGCTGCATAAATATTTAAACTACCTGAAATCTTTACAGCAAAAAGGCTTTAAGGCACAATAGGCATTTATGCTGGGTTAAAGATTTGTCACCTCAAATTCTTCCGATCTTAAACTCATGAGTCCAAAGGTGGTGTGTAAATGTGCCCCTAATTTACACACACAGACACACACACTATGATTACGTATGTCAGGTTTGGAAGCTCAGCTGTTTTTTCACTTTTGGGGAAAAAAAACAAGTGTGATTAAAAAGAAAGGAAAATGATTGTTTGCTTTTTCAACTCGCAGAATTAAAAAATGGCTGAAGAGATTTAAAAAATTAAAAACAAAACAAACAAAAAAACCCCCACCACCATCATTCCTTTGGACAGAGCTCAAGCATGGAAAATTTCAGCCCAAAAGCTGATTTTTTTTCAGAAAGCTAAAATCCAGTGAAAACAAAGCTATGATTATGGAAACTTTCTCAGCTTTATTTTAGTGGTGACCTAATAGCATCCATTAAACTCTTCAAATATATTGTCAGGATGTTGAGGATGTAGATTGTATGAATAGTCTGTTTTTACCAATCATTTGCAACAGGAAGACCATGAATGTGGTGTCGTTTTATCATCTCAAATTATGGTAAGATAGGCACTTTTTAAAGGCCATAGGTCAATTTATTCCCTCATGTAATATAATTGAATCTTGACTCCTGTTGAACCTCTGAGCTGATGACATTCACAGGCTCTCTCTGTGTCAAATGAACCCATGTAGTAGGAATATTAAATCAGTGGGATTGCACCTGGGATGTATTTGACTCTTTGTGTCTTTCAGGAGTTTATCAATGCCACCAAGAGACCCTTTCCATCTGAACTGGAACTAGTAGACTTCAAAGAAAAAATGGAGGAAACCAGGCAGCAGATCAACAAATCTGTTTCGGAGCTAACCGATGGCAAGTATAGTTTAATCCAGGAGACCCTACTTAACGTCTCTGAAAAGAAATAAGAATTCTGTTCCCTTGTGACATTTTTAGTTAACATTTTCAGACATAATTATATAGTGAAAGAAATGGGAACATGCTTTTTTAGTGTGATCCTTAAAATTAATGATGTTAAATATATTCTGACATAGAAAAGATGCAGTAGTGAAACTGAACTAAGGACTAGATTGTGAAAGCCTTCCTTATCCTGGTGAGTAGTTACACACTTGACTTCAGTGGGTCAATTTGAGAATATTTGCTCTTTGATGTAAGGGGTTCACATTCGGGCCTAAACAAACATTCAAAGGACCGTATTAATAATTTTAATCCAATATCTGACCTGCTTTAAAGTTATATGCTAATGGCAAATGTTCCCCAGATTCCAAATTTTGTGGTTTTTTCCCCCCCCAAATAATTTCATATAGGCCATTCATTCCTTGGCCTGTTTGCTGACATAAAGATGCCAAATGGTGGTGATGTTTCCTTATCTGGATACGTCTTTATGTAATAATTGGACTGAGATCACTTACTCATATCAAATAGGCCACCAAACAGCTGTCAGAAGTTAATGATGTTTTGGACACCACCAATGGATACCAGACTTGGACCAGTGAGCAGGAGACTAAGGGTCCCAGGGCAGAGCATGCAGAATTCCTTAGGGGAGGGGTTGCCTTCCCAGCTCTTGCCAGCCTGCTGCTGAGTTTAGTAGCACAGGGCTTGATAGCACTGTGTGTATTTACTGAGCACTCACAGGATTTCTTGGTCACTAGTGCCCCCCAGTGGTAGGACTATGAAATTAGATGTACATGATTCAGGTTTTCATTCTTCCAGACAGGTGGGATTGTGCAGGTAGCTTGTACTGCCTATTTTGTGCCTAAGTCTGTGCATAAAGAGAAGTTATGAGTCTAGAATGCTGTCAATCCAGTTCCTTTCGTGACATTGCTAAAATTTTAGAGTGTCTGGAAAACAACAAAAATACCTTTCTATGACTTTAAAGCGTACCATGCAGTACTAGGTAGCGTGCTATAACTGAAACAGCACTTCTTGCTTTTTCCCATTTGTCTGATACCATCTCAATCTGAAATTAGCAGCAACTAGCTTTGAAATTTGCCTTTTGCTCCCAAAATTACAAACTGTATCTCACAGAAACTTACTATAGAAGCCTGCAGCTCTCTAGCCATTACCTTTCTGTATCTAGTGTCTGAATGGCTGCAGTTCTCTCATAATAGCATTTGCTATTTACTCTGACCACAATGGATCAAATTCATTAAACTCCATTACTTCCAAGACAGTTACACCAAATATGAATTTGGTCTACAATCCTTAAAATAGTCCTTGTAAAAATGTAACCAATTATAAAAATAAAATAACCATCTGTAACTATTTCACTAAAAATGAAAGATCAATAGCTTTTAAGAATTGTTTTTATTATAATATACCCAATATAGGAAAAATCATCTGGATTCCAACACCACATAAAATACAAAATAAATATTTTGCATCATTTGGAAGTTCAGGTCCCTCCCCACCCCAAAGTTAGGCTACAAATACTAAAATCACAAGTAGAGTGTCTCCCTCTTGAATTAAATTTCCTAATCTATGAGTACAGTATCTAGCCAACCCTAGTATTGTAACCGGGCAGAGTATTCAACTATTCGAACAACAATATTGCTGTATTCTATTAATGATGTGCTTTTTTAAAAAAACATGTGCACAGGTAAAATGGAGAACATTTTGAATGAGGGGAGTATAAATGACCAGACTAAGATCCTCCTGGTTAACACAGCTTATTTTGTAACAAACTGGATGAAGAAGTTCCCAGAGGCACAAATCAAAGAATGTCCTTTTAAAATCAACAAGGTATGTTTTAAAAAAGCATTTAAATTATCCTGTTTCAAAGTAAGTAAATGTTTGGAAGAACTGAAATAGAAATCTTCAGTATTACTAGGCTGTCATGGAGCTCTCTACTGAGACTTGTTGTTTTGTGTCCTGGGTGCCATAAACCAGTTAACATTTTAATGTGTTGGTGGTTTTATATAAACCTTTCAAAGACCCCACCTCATCAGTTTCTATGATCTGAAGAAAAATTACCAGATATACTTTTCTCTATGCTGTGACGTTTACTACACATGTTCTCAACCTTTTTCTTTCTGAGGCCCCCGCAACATGCTATAAAAACTCCACATCCCACCAGTGCCCCCCCAACAACTCTTTTTCTGCATATAAAAGCCAGGGCTGGTGTTAGAAGGTATCAAGCAGGGCAATTGCCTGGGGACCACAAAGCTAAGTTGCTCAGGCTTTGGCTTCAGCCCCAGGTAGCAGGGCTCAGGGCCCCGGGCTTCAGCCCTGCACGGCTTTATGCCCAGGACCTCAGTGAGTCTAACACTGGCCCTGCTTGGAGGACCTCTGAAACCTGCTTGCCGCCCCGCAGGGGGCCCCAGACCCTTGGTTGAGAACCACTGTACTACACTATGACTAGAGTGTCATTGACAGAAAGAGTGATCATTAACTGCCATTATGTGAGTGAGGGAGAAGTGCAATCTCACAGGTAACTGCACCCCAGAGATTGTAACCAATACCAGAAACTGCATCCTAACCCAAAGAGGTAGCCAGTGCAGGGCACAGAATATTGGTGTTATACACTCAGAATGGCTCCCCCGCTCGAGACACACTGCACTAGCTGAAGACTTCAGATACCCTTGAAGTAACCTCAAGTAGCTCACATTGCAGAAAGCTAGTCTAGAAGTCACAGAACAGTAGATCACTGTGGTGGGATTTGTGTCAAAGGGAATGGTCACAGCCTGTAGGCCACGCAGAGACAGAAAAAAGTACAACACACTACAACTAACTCCTGATGATCCAGAGACATCAACGCCTCCATCATAACCCAGAGACTGGTAACATCACTGGTGAAGGCTAGTCACACCTCCCAGAGAAGGCATACTCACAGTTCCCGCCCATTCCTCAGTCTAATGCTTCCCCCTGCCCATCAGAAACACTTCCATTTTATCGGAGTGGAGACGCTAAACCGGTGTTTTCCAGGGAAAGCACAGACAACAGTGTCTGGGTTCAGCCAGGAGGTGGTGCAAAGCTAGATCTAGATCTTCATGCTAGAGCTTTGGAGCGCCTATCTTAAGGTCATCTACAAACAAGGAACATTTCAGGCCACAGTATTTCACTATGTCATCTAGTGAAATAGCATGTCCTTGGCTTGTGTAATGTGGACTGTTATTTTCTTACTGGGTCAATGATATGTTGGTCCAGCTCAGGATTAGTTAATAGTTTTGTTTGACAGTAGTCAAAATGTTAATGACAGGAAGCATTTGGTGGTATTGTATGATTGAACCCCAAAAGTTCCTTTCGGACTAGTACTAAAACAGTTTATGGAAATAAGTATCAGAGGGGTAGCTGTGTTAGTCTATAGCCACAAAAACAACAAGGAGTCTGGTAGCACCTTAAAGACTAACAGATTTATTTGGGCATAAGCTTTCATGGGTAAAAACCCCACTTTTTCCATGCATCTGAAGAAGTGGGTTTTTTACCCATGAAATCTCATGCCCAAATAAATCTGTTAGTCTTTATGGTGCCACCGGACTCCCCGGAGTTTGTGGAAAATGTAAGGTTCTTTATAAAAAAAGGGGCACTCTTACTGCTTTCCGCTTATAGCAGAGGTGTTGCCAATTTTTTGCTACCCCATGCTGATAATGTTGTGCCTCAGCCATTGGCATATCTTCAGTGCTTTAGGCTCACTGATATTGCAATGCCCTTTAGATGTTATACATTGTAATTTACAGTGAAACTGCTACCAGAGGCCACCAATCTGAGGCAACCTCCTGTCTTCAGAAACCTCCCCAAAGTGTCCCCCAGTGTATTAAGTAGAATCCTGATCCACCATTAGTAGAAAAGCCATTTCCACCCATGTCTGTCATTCTGGAATGAGGCCAGACAGGTTTCACTGTATATGAAGGCAAACAAATGCCCCAATCCAAAGAAATGATGCATAGGTACAACTCTCATCCAAGCACACATACTTTCCTTCCTTCCATCCCATTTGTGAAAGAAAGGGGCTGCCAAGTTGTACTCTGTATGTTTTACAGACTGAAACAAAACCAGTGCAAATGATGAACCTGGAAGCTACGTTTTGCCTGGGCTATGTAAAGGAATTAAAAACTGCAATCCTTGAGCTCCCTTGCCTCAACAAGCACATGAGCATGCTCATTCTGCTACCAAAAGAGATTGAGGATGATACCACTGGCTTGGAACAGGTAAGAGAAACAGACAAGGTTTAAATGTTGTTTTCAAGGGAAGCATTCCATTTACAATAATTCTGCCTCTAAGGTATATTTTCTGTATTACTCTCAAGTTACTAAGAAGGGAACAGGATAGTGGTTCCTTAGGAGTTAATTGTCTCCTTCTGCTTCTCTGCATCTGATGTTGTGTTTGTGAAATCGCATTGCCACCTCAGCTAAAGGAAATCACTTGGAGTGCTGTGTCTAGGACCAAGTGCTTTTGTAGAGCCCACTAAGTGCCTCACTGCATCTTTAGGCACCTAAATACCTTTAAAAATCTGGCCCAGAGATCTAGTTTCCATGTTAATGTACGTGTAGCCTGGCGATTATAGCAAAGCACTTAGGCCCAGATCCACAAAGGTACTTATGCTTCTAACTTGCACTGAAATTAAAATTTGCAGTGTATTTGTAGCCATGTTGGACCCAGGATGTTAGAGAGACAAGGTGGGTGAGGTAATAGCTTTTATCAGACCAACTTCTGTTGGTGAAAGAGACAAGCTTTAGAACTTACTCAGAGTTCTCAAAGTTTGTCTCTTTCACCAACAGAAGTTGGTCCAATAAAAGATATTACCTCACCCACCCTGTCTTGCTATTGAAATAGAGGGTTGTTAGAACCTAACTATATTTGTGGGTCTGGGCATTACAGTCATGATTACTGGGTTCTCCTATCAGCTCTGGCCTGAACTTGTTCAAAAGTAAAAAAACAAGTCACTTCACTTTTCATGCCTCAGTCTCCCTCATTTGTCAAAGGGTATATACTAGTGCAGAGATTGGCAACCTTTGGCAGGGCCGGGCCAGTTTGTTTACCTGCTGCATCCGCAGGTTGGGCTGATTGCGGCTCCCACTGGCTGCGGTTCACCACTCCAGGCCAATGGGGGCTGCGGAAAGTGGTGCGGGCCGAGGGATGTGCTGACCCCATTGGCCTGGAGCGGCGAACCGCAGCCAGTTCACAGTTTAGACATTAAGGGTCAAGGAACCCCACTTACGTCTGTGCTACTCACTGTGAGTAAGGATCTCAGAATCTGGCTCTAATTGTGTTAGCACTAGCATAAGCACATGCAGTTTTGTGGGTACTATCATTTATACATGGAAGTTGTATTCAGATCATGAGACATCCTTTAATTCAAGTTCGAGATGGATTCCAATGAAATCGCCTGCTCTGCACACCCCTCAGACTTTGGGCCAAATAAAATATCTGGAAACAAACACTGACAAAAGCTGATCTAGAACAGGGTGACCAGATAGCAAGTGTGAAAAACTGGGACAGGGGGTGGAAGGTAATAGGAGCCCATATAAAAAAAAGCCCCAAATATCAGGACTGTCCCTAATCTAGATCCAGATCAGAATTTTGAAGCTTGAGTCTGTTGTCTAGTTCAAATGAACACAAGAACATAAGAATGGCCATACTGGATCAGACCAAAGGTCCATCCAGCCCAGTATCCTGTCTTCTGACAGTGGCCAATGCCACATTGCAGAGGGAATGAACAGAACAGGTAATCATCAAGTGATCCATCCCCTGTCACCCATTCCCAGCTTCTGGCAAACAGAGGCTAGTAATTCCATTGCTCGTGGGCATGGGAATCAAGAGGCCTTGGCTCACGTATCAGCTTTGCTATTTCACTTGCTATGTGGCCTTGGGCAAATCACTTAAGCTGTCCTTCCCAATTTCCTTGAGGTACCTACCTCAGAGGGCTATTGTGATGATTACTCACACAGTACTTGTAATGTGCTAAGGACCAGATTATACTCATTCAATGGAGTTACTATAGAAACCTACACCAGTGAGTTAAACCAGAGTGATATCAATGGAACTGAAAGCACCATTTACCCTTAGGCATGATAATTACTATATATCAAGGGCAAGTTTAAGTCCCTTATCTTTGGTTTTTAAACAGAGGAGGACAGTGGGGAGTGTCTTTTCCCCCCTTAAATTGACCATTAATATGCTCCCTTGCTTTATTATTTCAGCTTGAACAGGCGCTCACTCCTGAGACGTTAGTACAGTGGACCAATCCCAGCGTGATGGCCAATACCAAAGTGAACGTGTTTCTTCCCAAATTTAAGGTGGAAGGGGATTATGATCTGAAGCCTGTTCTGGAAAGCCTGGGGATGACAGATATTTTTAACGAGAATGTAGCAGACTTCTCTGAAATGTCTGAGACTAAGGGTGTGGTTTTGTCCCAGATCATCCATAGAGTCTCTCTGGAAGTAAATGAAGAAGGTGCTGAATTGAGAGAGGTACCAGGATATCGGATCCTGCAACACAAAGATGAATTTAAAGCTGACCATCCATTTATCTTCTTGTTTAGGCATAACAAAACTCGCAACATTATTCTTTCTGGCAGATTCTGTTCTCCTTAAATAGGGCATATCTATTGAGAAAAGCAGAATCCATTTGTTGTGATTCATATTTCGGTAAAGCTTTGCATCCTGAGTACCACCATTGAAAGGTAATCTAAGATGTTCATATATCAAACAGGCAGCACCACATACTTTTCACATGCAGCAGTCATATAAAATGATGCAATTTAACTCCTTTTGTTTCACTCACCTAGAATAAGGAATTTAGCACCACACAGGAACTCTCATGTGTTTCATCAGGAAATACCCCATCTCCAGCAACAAACAAACATTCATGTTTCTCTGATGCATTTCATTTTCTAAAAGAAAATTAAATCAAAGTCCATTTTCCTGGAGGAAGGTGAATTGGAATTGCTGAAGGATCTGAAATTTCATAATGAAAGCTAGCTAAGTTTTCTATAAATTTACCTTGTGCTGTGTCTAGAATCTTTCCAAAGTGTATTCCTACTTCCAAAAAAAAAAAGTATTTTGACATTTGGGATTATAGCTCTGATCCTTCGGTTGACTGTGCAGACACAGTGCTGTGCTTCAGTGGAACGTTACTGGCTTCAGTGAGACTCCATTCGGTTTGAGCAGTGTGTCTACACAGTCTATTGGAGGACTGGGGCTGCCATCTGTAATATGGAGTTAACAATTCTTATTCACCTTCATAAACTGCAGCGATATCTAGGGAAGAAATGCACTAGATAATACAATAATTAATGATAATACTTACAGTTGTTACTGTAAGCGCCAGATCCTCAGCTGGCAACCTCAGTGGAGCACTAGTGTAGGATCTGGCCCCAGTAGCTTGGAAATTCCCTAATGATGCTCCTTAAATGATGAAATCAAGTTAGCAATGTAAGTTAGTTAAGTGGCAGTGATGTAGTGATAAAAAAAGAAGTGGGTAAATTAACCTAGACTGAACTCTATATTCCTCAAATGAGAAGTGGGTAAACTCAGTTCACCCTTGACTATGCTACTGCTCAGTGGCAGTTCCAGCTATGAAGAGCCTAGGTTGTGTATATTCTGAAAATGAAAACTGGAAATATTGAACGTACCAAACATTTGCTATGGAGTGAGAACTGCCACACGTCTCAGGCTTATGTTGCCCTATCATTTCTGACTTCAGAGTAGTCGTTAAAGATGATCCCCGCAGTGAATGTGATGTGTAAAAAGGAAATCCAGACATTAACATGGATTAATATATTTAATTCCTGATGCAAGAATGGAAAAAAATGATATTTTTTTATGAACAAGGTCTTCAAGAGAAACATAACAGCACTGTAAGTAGGTTTAATTTCTGGCTAAGGTCTTCCTGCTGCATGTGTTCAGTATTGGTTTACCTTATACCATTCAGAATAAAGCATTATAAAAAGAAGTGTGTGTCGTCTACTTTTAAACTGGTTCAAAGGCCAAAAATTGGTTTCTGTTATATTCATGCCCACCCTTTAATCCTGTACTATCGATATTACAGACAGATAGGATCTAGACACACTTTGGATATATTTTTTGTTAAAAAAATTGTTGTGTGGTCAAAACAGCAGATGAGAAAAATGGTTACTGCATCTCCAAATATTGAATGAGTTTTTTAAGATATTGCGCTAAAGAAGGTTATGTGATGAATGGATGACTGATGGGGAGAGATATACAATTAAAATGGTTGGTTAAATAGTGCATCTCTTCCAGATGTTCACATCAAATGTAAACTGGAGCTTTATTTGGAGGTCTGCATTTTTCTAGGAATGAGTTTTCAGCAAAATGCCTGCAAAGCCTCCAAACAGAGCTGGCTCTTGGTTTTTTGCTGCCCCAAGCAAAAAAAAACCCAAACAAACAAAAAAAACAGAACAAAAGCCGGAGTGCCGCTGCTGACGAGAAAAAAATAAAAAGCTGAAGTGCCGCCCCTTGAGAAGTGCCGCCCCAAGCACATGCTTGGGATGTTGGTGCCTGGAGCTGGCCCTGCCTCCAAAGTCAGTATGGTGCAATTGGTCCTTGTCTTCTGATAGATTGTGGGCTTCTGAAAATTCACCTCAGCCTATGAGCCAAGATAACAGACCTAATATTTCTGGATCACCCTGGGAACCAATATATCAGCATTTCACTGTCAAATGTACAATACTAATGGTTCAAAATCTGCAGTAAGTCCAAATAGATGTGAACATTACAAGCAAGAGACTTCTTTTGGTACTCCTGAACTGAAAACAAAGCCAAAGGGGATTCCCAAAGCCCCCCTCAGTGGGAATGCATGTGACTCAGGCTATGTCTACACTACCACTTATGTCGGTATAACTTATGTCGCCCAGGGGTGTGAATAAGCCCCCCGAGTGACTTAAGTTACACTAACCTAAGCTCCAATGTGGGCAGTGCTATGTTGCAGGGAGAGCTTCTCTCACCGACATAGCTACCGCTGCTCATTGGGGGTAACGGGAGATCTCTCTCCCGTCGGCTTAGAGCAGCTCCACTACAGAGCTTACAGCAGTGCATAGGTACAGCTGTGCCATTGTAAGCTCTCTAGTGTAGCCATAGCCTCAGAAAATATAGGCATCTACCTTCCAGAAACAATACTTCGGCAACAGAGGGGAAAGCCCTGGGTCTAGTGGTTGGAGAGCTGGTTTGAAGACAAGCGTTCTGGGTTTTATTCACAGCTATACCACAGACTGTGTGTAACCATTGGCAAGCCACATAAGTCCCGTGCTTCAGTTTCTGCATTTCTAAAATGGTGGCAATAACCCTACTTATGTTGCTAAGTATATCTAGAGACGATATAGGGCTTGTAGGTGCTACCATAATACATAGCCATCACACCGGAAAATGAGGGATGGCAAACATGTAGTAGAATCCTTGTCTGGGCCTACTGAAAGGGAAATAGTTCATTTCCCAGCAGCCTGCAAATATCTCTCTCCTTCTGAATGGATGTTCTCAATAACAATCAGCTAACACTGTGCAATAAAGTGAGGAACAACTAAGGGTATGACTACACTGCAATAAAAACCCTGCAGTTCTAGCATCCTGTGAAAAGGGAGGGTCCCTGAACTTGGGCTGCCACCAAAGCCTGAACATTTACACTGCAATCAAACAGCCCTGCAACCTGAGTCTCAAGAGCCCAAGTGAGCTGGCACGAGCCAGCGGTGGTGTCTAATTGCAGTGTAGACATACTCTAACTGGCTAATTCTTTTGGTGAAGTGATCTTGTGACCAGGAAACCCCGATCAATAATTATTTTGGCTACAACTATGGCTTTCCAAATTCCCTTTTTCACGCCTCCTGCCAGTTTCAGAATAACAGAGTGTGAAAATATTCTATTTGGTGAGTAAGGCCCAGTTCCACAAAGTGATTTAAGCTCCTAACTTCCATTGACATCTGTGGAAGTTAGGAGCCTATATATCTAAATATTCACTTGCTGCAACTTGCTTGCTGTTTGAATTAGAAATAGAACGTCACACACATGCTCCTCCCATTACAATTAGAAATCAAGGCTTCTCAGACCTAATGCCACCCCACTGTGAGCTATTATCTGACCTCACCACCTAACCAGGATTGGGCCTGGACAGTATTTGATGGGAAATCTCTTAAGGAACACTTCTGGTAGGTATTGCAGAAAGTGCTGTTGCTGATTCAATAGGTGGTGTGATGTCCTTGGAGATACAGTGGAGTGCCAAAGGACGCAGCTGAAGATGCAATTGTGATGAATCTCATCTACTGGAAGTCCATGGAACTGATTGGTTTGCCCACTGATACCAAGCACTGTTTCATTGTACACATCTTCAATCTCTATGTAGACCTCATTACCACAGTGTCTGATACCTCACAGTCTTCACAGTATTTATGCTCACAATACCCTTGTGAGGTGGGGAAGTGCTATTATCCCCATTTTACAGATGGGGAAAGTGAGGCACAGAAACTAAGTGACTCACCTAAGACCCTTCATGAAGCCCGTGGCAGAGCAGGAACTGGAATGCAGCTTTCCCAAGCCCTAAACTAGTGCCCTACTTACTGAACTATCCTGCCTCTCCACATAATTCCTTCACATAACTCAGGAAAGAGGCAACATCACTTACCAAACAAGGAAACTCTTTACACTTTATTCTTAAAAAACCCGAGTGTAGCACAACAGCCCAGCGTGTGGAAAAGAGTATTTTGCACAAAGAGAGGAAATTACTTAGCACAACAGTTTTTCTGCCCCAGGAAAACTCTCTGAAACTATTTGCCTAACTGGAACGCATTAGGCATGCAAAATGAAGCATCTTGATGAGTCAGGGATTATAGTCATCATTCTCAGGGATAGTCTGGCAGTGTCAAGGAAGGGCCTGTACTCCAGCTGAGACAGAGAAGTCCCAACCAATTTCCCTTTCTTTCACTATGCTGCACCACACTAGTGGTATATGTCAGTGGTTTTCAAACTTTTTTTCTGGAGACCCAGTTGATGAAAATTGTTGATGCCTGTGACCCAACAGAGCTGGGGATGAGGGGCTTGGGGTGTGGGAGGGGCTCAGGGCTGGGACAGAGAGTTGAGGTGCAGGGGAGAGGGCTGCAGGGTGGGGCTGGAAATGACGGGTTCAGAGTCATTTCCAGGGGCTCTGGGCTGGGGCAGGGGGTTAGGGTGCAGGGCTCTGGGCTGGGGGGAAGATCTGGAGTGGGGCCGGGGATGAGAGGCTTGGGGTGCAGGAAGCGGCTCTGGATTGGGGAGGGGCTCAGGGCTGGGACAGGGGATTGGGGCATGGGCTTGGGGCATGGGTTTACCTTGGGCAGTTCCCAGTCAGTGGTGCAGCAGGGGTGCTAAGGCAGGCTTCCTGCTGTCCTGGCACTGCAGACTGCATTGCACCCTGGAAGCGGCCAGCAGCAGGTCCAGCTCCAGCTCTCACCCACAGGTTCCCAGACAATGGGAGTGCGGAGCCGGTGCTTGGGGTGGGACAATGCATGGAGCCCCGTGGCCCCTCTGCCTGGGACCTGCTGCTGGCCCCTTCTGGAGCACAGTGTGGACTAGCCTGCCTTAGCCAGGCAGCACTGACCAGAACCGCCGCAACCCAGTGCCTTACGTTCCACGACCCAGTACTGGGTTGCGACCCGCAGTTTGAAAACCGCTGGTATATATAACCCTTCTGCCAGGTGGAGCTGGCAGCAACGAAGGTCGGGTTCTATATCTAGAGGTCTCTATTAACAACATAATACACAACTGGCTTGAGTCCCCACCCAGTAATCTGGGAAAAATACCTACAACCCCAGAGTGCCTCTAAAAGGCCACACTTCCACTCTCATGAGCAGTCTGTGTATGGAAAAGAAAACTTTTAAAGAGAAAGGGAAAGGAACCCAGCATTAATTTGAGAAAATGCCACAAGCATATAACAATAAGCAAAACTCCCATCCCAGAGTAGGCTGGGCAATGTCCTTTGCCTTAGTTTCTCACAGTGCAGTGTGAATGTCCGACAAACTAATGTTCTTTTATCATGCCGTTCCCCAATCCCTCCATGCACCCCATTCACTGTTGTGGCCCTTGGCCAGCGATGACTCAGAGTTTAGAGGCGCATTTATGTGAGTTCACCTCCTGCCCAAACGGGAGGGAAGGCATCAAGCAATGCCGCAGCTGCTGCTTCCT
Organism: Mauremys mutica; assembly: GCF_020497125.1. Taxonomy (NCBI): domain Eukaryota; kingdom Metazoa; phylum Chordata; order Testudines; family Geoemydidae; genus Mauremys; species Mauremys mutica. The sequence continues at coordinate 124,027,069 of NC_059073.1, read as the reverse complement.
TGCCATCATTCACATCGCATCACTGACCGCCATGCTGCCATTCACTACTGCATCATTGTTTCCTCTGTCACTGTTCTGCTGTTCACGCCACTGCTGTTGGCTGCTGAGCCATCAGTTTCTCCGCTGCCACCAGCCTCCCTACTACAACCTCTGGAGGTTCTTGAGGTCCCACCACCTAACACAGCTCTCTGATTTCAGCAGAAGCCACACCACCACCTACAAACACCTGTCCCCACACCTCTCTCCCTTTGACTGGGATTTGGCCTCCCTATCCCCTGCTTAGCAAGTGGAGTTCAGTTGAGGGTGAACCCTTCAACCAGGTCAGGCCAAGCACAGCCTTCTGCCCCCAACTCACATACCAAGGACAACAACCTTTCATCACTCCTGCACTCAACACCAAAGTGACTTGCAATCCAACACCAGTCAAAAGTGATCATTTGGGCAAATCTGCTCCATGATGCTGAGCACCTAGGCGGAGTAGGCATGTCTATGCAAACAAGGTTGGTTCCTGAAGTCTTTTTCCCCAGCTCATCACTAGATGTCAGGGGAGAGCTCGTTCAGACCCTGCTTAGACATAATTTGTATAAGCAAGGAGTCAGATAACCAGCACAGGATGTATTCCAAGACAAAGATGCGTGCTAGGCTGGAGTGCAATGTAAATATAGGTAGTGCAATGGTAAGAAAAGGCTTAGCAGAACATTGCCTTTATCATTAATAAAAAAGCAACCGCTAGATTATTCAGAGTGAAGGTTAAACTCAAAAGAACCCAAACATTTGAAATACGGAATCCACAGTTAAGGTCAGTTGTAACTCTGCCCCATAGTGATATCAGCCATCCAGCTTTTTTTTTTTTTTTTTTGGTCCTGATGACCCTACTGCCTACGTTGTGTTATTTTTGCACCAAGGATTTTTCCTAAGAGCTTTAAGAAGTTTACAGCCTACTTCTTTTGAAAAGCAGCATATGCTTTCTTCTCATTCCTCTGCTTTCATATTTACCTCCACTTTTTGGGGTCACCCTGTGGAATCATATTGTCTTCTCCTTTCCTTTGCTGCTTCTGTTTCTGTCTGTTTCCCTGCTCCATGTTGCTTTCCTTCCATCTTTTTGCTGTTTCTCTCTTTCCCTCCTTTTTCCTCCTTCTCAAATTCTCCCTGAGGGTCTTCTCACAGGTTGCTATTACTAATACTATTATTTGTATCACCATAGCACCTAGGAACCTTAGTCACGGACCAGCGTCCCATTGTGCTAGGTGCACAAACACAGAACAAAAACATGGTCTGGACCCAAAGAGTTTACAAACTAAGTAAGAGATTGCGTCTCCCTGCGCTGAATTTCTTTGCTCCTCCTCATCCCCGAACTTCTCCCAGCATCTACCTGCTTTACTCTCCAGTTCTCGGGGAACTCTGGAGACCCCAGGAGTGGAGGGAGGGAACCTGTGATGATACAATAAGATGCTTCATGGATCCTGTTCTATGTTCTCCAGCCCACTCTTAAATTTGATTCTCCCCTAAAAAGTGACTTCAAGTGACCTCTCAGTTCCATATCCAGTGGCTCACTGATTACCACATCTGATTTTCTCAGTTTGCAAACAAAGAGATTATTGTTTTCACTAGCTGCCAGCCCTGCAAACTCACTCCAAGAGCCAAGAGTCATGCGGAGTTCTTTTCATCTTGTACACCACACCCAATAATAGAGATTCTGCTGAATGATGCCCCCAGCTACACCCCTGGTGAGCTCCAGCCGGTTCGCACTGGTTCGCAAGAACCGGTTGTTAAATTTAGAAGCCTTTTTAGAACCGGTTGTTCCAGGACAACCGGTTCTAAAAAGCTTTTAAATTTAACAAAGGCTCGGGCAGCTGTCCACCCGGCCCCTGGCCCCAGCTCACCTCCCGCTCTCCCCTGAATGCTCCGCCCTCCTTCTCCTCCCCTTCCCCTGCTTCCCGGGAATCAAATGTTTGCGGGAAGCCTGAAAAAAGCAGCAGGCAGGTAAGCTGGCACGGGGAGGGCGGAACGGCTCCCCCTGGCCCCGGCGGAGCGCCCCAGCCCGGTCCCAGCCAAGCACCCCCGGCTCGGGCTGGTCCCGGCTGCGCGGCTTGGACCCGGCCCAGCTCGGGACCTGTGGCTCCGGCCCTGGCCCCAGAGCCGGCCCGGCCCGGGGAGTCGGGCTCCGCGGCTCTGGCCCTGGTGCCAGCCCGGCCTGGCCCGGGGAGTCGGGCCCCGCGGCTCCGGCCCCGGTGCTGGCGCGGCTGCAGCCCCGGTGCCGGCGCGGCCCCGGCACAGCCGTGGTGCCAGCCCGGCCCTGGCCCTGGCCCCGGTGCCGGCCCGGCCCGGGGACTCAGGCCCCGCGGCTCTGGCCCCGGCCCGACCCGGGGAGTTGGGCCCCGAGGCTCCGGTTGAGGTGCCAGCGGAGCGGACCCAGTCCCGGCCCCAGGCAGTGTGGTAAGGGGGCAGGGAGCAGGGAGGGGGTGTTTGGTGGGTTGTGGAGGGGTGGATAGAGGTCAAGGCGGTCAGAGGGCAGGAAACAGGGGGATTGAATGGGTGCAAGGATCCCGGGGGGCAATCAGGAAGGAGCAGGGGTTGGATGAGGTGGTGGGGGCACTCAGGGACAGAGAGAAGGGGTGGTTGGATGGGGCAGGGGTCCCGGGGGGCCATCAAGAATGAGAGGAGGGGTTGGATGGGGCTGCAAAGGGCAGTCAGGGGACGGGGAGGGGGGGGATGGGTCAGGGGTCCCGGAGGGGTGTCAAAAAACATGGGTTGGATGGGGCATGACCCCTCGGGGGGGAACGACCCCCTCGTGAGGTGAGGAGGAGGGAACCGCTTGTTAATATTTTGGCAGCTCATCACTGGCTACACCCATATGCAAACAAAGATATTCATGGCAATGGAGCTGCACTCAGAATTATTGAAGGCAGAATTGGATCTGCAGAGTTTTTATTCCTGGTGATGCTGCACAAGAGGAGAAGAACGCACCTGGCTGGTGACTATGTGGGGCTGACAAGAAGAGAAACAAACAAACAAACAAACAAACCACCACCATCATTGTATTTGCTCTGCCAGGGAGTGAGCATTTGGAAATCAGAGATAAAGCTTCTTGTTGAATGGGCTTTAAATCAAGTCCCAAGTGAGCAAGACTCCCTCTTGTAAGCAGGGGCGGCTCCAGGCACCAGCACGCCAAGCGCGTGCTTGGGGCGGCAAGCTGCGGGGGTGCTCTGCTGGTCACTGCGAGGGCGGCAGGCAGGCTGCCTTTGGCGGCATGCCTGCGGAGGGTCCACTGGTCCCGCAGCTTCAGCAGACCTCCTGCAGGCTGCCGCCGAAGGCAGCCTGCCTGCCGTGCTTGGGGCAGCAAAATACCTAGAGCTGCCCCTGCTTGTAAACTTTACCAGCTGCTGCTCACTGACCGGAATCTGACAGGAAGACCTGTGTTCCAGCAGAAAGTTTGCTCAGGTCCTGATGTTGTTCATTAGGTTGTAAGCTCCTTAGAGAAGGGACTGTGTGTGTTTGGCACCTAACACAACAGGTCTCTGACTGGGTCTTTTTGGTGATACAGTAATATCAACCTGTTGGAGTTTTATCTCCCAGGTGAAATCCTGGCCCCATTAAATCAATGGCAAAACCCACATTGACCTCAGTAGAGTCAGGATGTCACTCACTGTGTCCAGGCCACATTTCTAAACTGTGTAGTTCCAGTCTTCCTCCCTAAATTCTGCACATTAATTTGGAAAAGCTGTTGTATAGAGTTGCATCCATTTCTTCCTTCTATTAAGAAGATTAGCAGCATATGACTGAAAAATGATGTGACACACCCTGCTTTGAGGAATTATACATCATAGGTTCCAGAACTCATTTTATGTTTTATGAAATGTGCAATTGTGCTCATTGTGAAAAGTTTGCAACTCTCTTTGTACTCAGCTTTTCCTTCTTTCTCTGAAGCCCAAGGCTGGCTTTACGGGGCAATGTTTAAGGGATATCCAAAAACAGTCCAAAATTAATAATGCAAAGCTAGACTCTCCTCCACCTCCTCCCCTATTGATTGCACAAACTTTTTTATTTCCCTTCTTTCATGGCCATGATACTCTGGTTATCTGGGCTCCTGATTCTCCACTGCCCATCAACAAAAAGGATTCACAACACATGCAAAATATAATTAAAAGAGAAAAGTTTGTACTCTTGTTTTTCCTTTTCCCTTCCCGATTTCTTTGGTTCCTTCTTTCTGTCCTTTTACATAACATTTTTCTTATTTCACGGCCATTCTCATTTTTCTTGCTATATTTCTCTATTTTGTCCTCTTATACTATTTTACTTTGAGTCTTCCCCTATTCCTCTTTCCTTTTTCTCACCCCACGCGCATCTTTCTTTCTCCTTTGGGCCTCTTTCACTGCCCATTCTTTCCACCTAATTCCTTCTGCCATTGAGTCTCCTATACCTTTTCCCCTTGTCTCCCCCATCAGTTTTCCCCTTTCCTCATTACATTCCCAACATTCCCCCATCTCTTTCCCTTTTTCTTCATAGTCCACATTTCCTCCCTGGCCCTCATACTAACCCTATTTTGTCCATTAATCTATCCACTGCTTCTTAAACACATCCCCTCAGCTCTCCCAATTCTCTAACCCTGTTTTGTCTGACTCCTCTACTCTGAAACTTCTTTTCCCTCTCAATACCGCCTTGCTATCCTTCAGCCTTTGTCCTTTTCCCACAACAGCTGCCATCTCTCCCCATAAAATCTACACACATTTTCCCAGGTCCTCCCCAAACAATCCTCTCATGACATTCCCCACAAACTCCTTCCCTTCCTTCGCCTGCCTGCAGACCTACACGATAACAGCAGCAAAGATAGTGATTGCTCAGGTTTGAAATTCTGGCAGTTTCCTTCTAGAGATGGCCTTCTAGAAAGCCATGGGAAAGGTAATGTTTGCCCTTCCACCAGCCGTTACCTGTTGCTCCATTGTTGGCCTCCACATCAGTAAATCTTGGAAGTCCAGTTGCCTGTGCTGGGTGCTTGATAGCTGAACTGCTTCTCCAGTGAGCTTCCTCAAACCTTCTGTAGCTGCAGGATGGGTTTGTGGCTCTGCTGAGGAGAAACTAGCTGCAGTAATATGTCCAGAATCTCAGAGGACTGTGCTGTCCCATGTGACCATGTGGAGGGGGCCTTATAAATTGGATGCCCTTAAAGTCAGTCTTGGCTAATTACCTGCCATGTTTCACTATAGAGTTGGCTGTTCTTGAGTGGTGGAATGTACAATGTTCTCACTCACTGGGATAGCCATAGATAAGATGGTAGTCAGCAGAAGTATGCAGAAGAGCTGTCATTGGTACCCATCAGATTTTTCTTTCCCTTTTCTAATGTTGCTACTGGAGTCAGGGAGAAGGTGGATTTTAATCAGGTTTTGTTGCAGGGGGAGCTACAACTCAGAAAAAACGTCCAGCTTTTAGAAACACACTCGAGCTGTCACTCCTGATCTATTTTTACTTGTAACTAAGATTTAAAAGCTGTCCTGACTGGATTATTTTTTATTGTTCAAGGAGGCAATTTTCTCTTCTTGATTAAAATCTTTAAATACAAATGAAAACTAGCTTTCTGTATTATCTTCAAATAAAATAAAATAAAATAAAATAAAAAGAGAGATGGACAATTTTCCTTAGACAATGGAAAAGTAACACATCTCAATTGTTTCCTCTATTACTGCAATTAGACTGAATTCCAAGCAAGGAGTCTGAAGATAATACCACCCTCAGGCCTCAACTCTGAAATGAGCTCTCCCTGGACAGATTTCTGTGCACATGCAGAGCCCCATTGACTTCAAAGGGGTGCTCCCGAGGGATCCCCCTTCACCAAACTCATTGCAGGTCTGGATCCTGAGTTTCAATGTGAAGAGAATCTTGGTTTTATGATCAGGAGATGTTGGCAACAGATATAGACTGTCAGACTGTTAGGCAAAATAGTCAAAATAAAACTCTCGTTGCAGAGAGTTGGACACTATCTTCCTCCAAAACGCTGCAAGAAACTACAAGATGATGGGACTTTGACATGACTAAATTATAATGATTTCACCACCACTGCAGCAAGTGGGTGGAATATTATGCAGGGGGAGTGGCAGAGACTTTTATATTCTAGCAGCCACAGAAAACTGCTCGGAGCTCACATACTCAGCAGACAAGAAGACAAGAAGCAGACAAGAAGGTAAACATTTTTTAAACAATTTTGTTTTTTAACTATGAACTGTGATTGGTGAAGAAGGCTGTTTTAAAAGCAAACTTTTAAAATTAAGGAATTCTGTATGTTTGCAAAATAAACAATGTTTCAAAGGGGACAGACAGTTTGATCTTTTAGGTTGTTCATCTTTTGGAGAACTAGGCAACAAAAGCACCATGAAAAATCTGACCATGGAGGAGATAAGTTCAAAATTCTTAGAAGTGTATGTTGTGTGATAAAATCTGTGGTGACATATGTATGTATCTGCATGTGATACTGCTGAAGTTGTAATTAGTGGAGGCCCTTGGATAAAATAACCAAAGTCCGTTCACTTGAATGGCACAATGAAAATCCTATTTCCTCTCTTTGGCTTTTGGAGAGCTAGAGGTGACAGGTGGGAGAGTTGAGTATCTTCAGTTTTTCAGTATTGGTTGGGAGGTTAATGTCAGCTCTGGAAATATCCGATGTTGGCTTTGATATTTGGATTATGCTTTAATGTTTGGTAGAAAGCACACAGAGCTCAGGATAGATGTAGGTGAATACACAGATATAAAAGATCTTCATGCAGGAACAATAGGGTCAGAAAGTAGCGGAAGGAATGCATTCCCAAGGCACTAGCTACTAATTAGTGGAACACTGCCAACTGCTTTCCCACAGAGGATAATCAGCATTATTTCATTTAACAAATGGGGAAATTGAGAGACAGAGGTTAAGTGTCTTGCCCAAGGCCATTCATAAAGGTAATTGTACAGCTGGGATGAGAATCCAAGTTTCCTGACTCTAAGCACAGTGCCACACGCACTGGACTATGCTGTCTCTCAGTGAAATCCTGTACAGCAACATGGGCACAACAAACGAGAAAGCCATGACAGGTCTCTTTAAAGGCAACTTTGATGGCTGAACTCTGCTTGCTTTGCTCATGCCTGTAGTTCTATTTAATGGGATAAATCTTATAAACAAGACAAGCAGGTTTGTGCTGAAGTCCATAAAAATGAGAGTGTTAGTGACATGATTCTCACAGAAGGAATTTATCTGGCCCAAAACCAACACAGAGGGGGAGTAGGAGTGCACAACTCATATTCCACTCCCGTTCCCAACAGTAACCAGCACGGTGACCCTATAATGTGTGTTGGGGCTCAGGATTCCTTCACTCTGAGCTTTGCTATGTTGTAACTACAGCTGGGCAGAACATTTATCATGACAGCTTTTCAAATGTAGTTCACCTGCTTTCTAGTTTGCAAAACTTCCACGAATTGAACCAATTTGAAAGGAACAAAGTTGGGTGAAATACTGTTTCATAGAAGTATGTCTGAAAAAGAAAACAGTCATTTTTTTCCTCAAATTCCCACTCAGAAGGATATGAATGAAAAAGAGCCCCTTCCAATACCACTGAGGCTTATGGATTAAACAGAGAACTAGGAGCCACAAAATCTTGAGTTTTATTCCCTCTTCTTTTAATGCTCTGCTAATATTTAATTATGAAGTAGGTAATTATTCAAATTCCCCATTTTCCTGCTGTAAAAATGAAGGTTCAAAGAGATTAATTAACATGCCCAAGATCACAAACTCAGGCGCAGATTCTCTGCTGGTATAAATTGTCACAGCTCCACTGAAGTCAATGGAGAAAGATGGTGTAAATTATCTGAGGATCTGCTGCATTGTGTCAGCACCAGGATTAGAATTGGAGTCTGGTGACTGTCTCCCAGACAAATCAATTAGTCACCTCTCTTCACAGCTTTGTCTGAGTTTAGGGATATGTCTTAACTTAAAACGCTACAGCGGGAGGGCTGCAGCTGTGCTGCTGTAGTGTTTCAGGGTAGACACTTATCATGCTGATGGGATGGCTTCTCCCACAGCTATAGGTAATCTACCTCTCCTCGAGGTGGTACCTAGGTCAATGGAAAAATTCTTCCATTGATCTAGCGCTGTCTACACTCGGGATAGGTCGGTGCATTTATGTCTCTCGGGGTGCAGATTTTACCTATTGCCTTTTGGGGAGGTGGATTACTTATACTGATGGGAGAAGCCCTTGTCATTGTAGGTAGTGTCACATGAAAGTGCTTTAATGTACTGAAGTGCAATGCCAACTGCTCTATCTGGCTCAACTGCTCAACTACGGAAAATCAGGCCCAAGATGTTGCAAGACGAGCATCCAAAACAAAGGACTTGTCTACACTTAAAACACTACAATGGCACAGTCTTTTGAGACTTTGCACAAAGAGGGCTTTTCGAGATTTCACAAAGCCTCTGAAAAATTCAGGCTGCTAAAATTTTGAGGATACAAGGTGAGGCATAACTCATAGGTGAAATACTTACATATATATATATGCATCCCTTTCACCCACCACAACTCTTCAAGTGAACAGAGCCTTTTATATGTGCTTTTCACACTCCTTAGAATAGGAAGCATACCTATATTTTTGTGTCCACCAAATACCTCCCTTCTTTTCTTTATGAGAAACAATGGAGCATTAAAAGTGGCTTAGTGAGAGCAGATGATGCAATGCAAACTGCCATAAGGCACTGTGCACAATAGGTTCCAACTTGCTTTAAATCTTATTAAATATGCAATTATGCTCAGACTAGGTTGGCATCTCTCCTAGCACCCAGCCCTTCTTTCTTCCATTTCTGTTCCTTGTATAATTTAATATTTTTACTGATATTATAGCTCTCTTTCTTTGAGCACAGCTTTTACCCTTCTAATAGTATTTACTAAAATTTCATATACAAAACTCAAACATTTGATAGAAAGGTTTGCATAAGAGGGGTTTCTCCCTATTTAACAAAGGCATGGAAAAAGGTTTGTTACCTCCAAAAGGATTGTAGCTGGGTGGTTCTCTCCAAAAACATCTTTTCCAAGTAGCTATTTGCTTTTCTTGCAAATATCAGCAACTGACAGCCCATCTTTAGAGCATCTTTGATTCACATTAACCATCAAAGCACAACTGTGGTTACTATCATCAGACTTGCTACTGTATCTGTGTGCAAATACTTAGCTTACTGTATTTGTGTCAGGAAAATTGCTTTCTCAGAAAGGTGTATCAGCATGGCCTTTTCCTGTGTGATCCTTTTGAAATGTTCTGTTTCCATTTTGAGATTTTAAAGCACATTTTGTATTTTTTTCTGGATATCAGTGTCATTTAAATTGTTTTCTGTACATAACACAGGGCTTTTCCCTTGTAAGGAACATTTGTATCCTGATCCATGCTCTGAATTGGCCACCCAGAGAAGGAGAAATTAAGAACACCAACCACCATCTTAGTTAAGCCTGAGGTGCAACACAGAGAGAGTAAAGATCAAACCCCACCACATATGAAAGAGCTCAAGCTACATCTTGGCACCAAGGAAGATATCTGTAGATATCAATTTAGATCTAAGCTAAGATCAATCATGTGAACTAAAGACTCTGAGAAGGAACGAAAATCCTTTGGAAGAGCAACTTGAGGATGCTTAAATTGCTCCAATGCCCACTAATGTGTGTGTGTGATTGTGCATCTTTGTGTGTTACTCATTGTACCCCTAAAGTAGATACTAAACCCTTAAGTCTGTTGTTGAAACTGCAAAAGATCTGTAGGTTAAATCAGTGTTCTAAAGCTGCTATAAATCTAGATTTTTAGAAAACATTCTGTGTGCCAGATTGCGAGAAGGTTACAGGCATTGTATTAACGTGGTAAGGGAAATATGTTAAACCGAGTATAATGCAATCTTTTTGAATAGCAAAGTTTAATGGGAGAAAGAAGCAGCCAAAAGGGAAGCTACCAGGGAATCTTTTTAAGGGTTGTACTTTAAAATCAAGGCAAAGTAACAGCCTCTGCTTTTTATCAGAATCTGAGCTAAATTACTCAAGTTAAAGGGAATGAAGTCTCCCATTAACCTTGCTGTAAAACCTTAAAAGGATCATTTTCTTTAACTTGCTCATTTAATTTGGTTTAACTTCCTAATTGTAGCAACTGGTGAGACAACAAATTATTCCATTGATTGTATTTCAGTTGTATCAATTTGGCCATTCATTGTGTTTTTCTGTAAATTATAGAGTCACAGAGTGTAACACCAGAAGGGACCATTCAGTCAGGAGAACTATAAATTCACCTCACTAGCGGTATAATTTCACTTAAACTTATGTTGGTTTTATAACTCCCTGCTTATAATTTATATACCAATACACTGACTTAACATGGTTGTTCCTCAAAACTTGAACACAAAGTAACTTACATGGGACGGGGAGAACAAACTTAGTCATCCTGAGCCCAATCTATATTTCAATCATTTAAAATATTGCCTGATTCTTCCTATACCCTATAAGTTGGTCAGATGGCATTTTTTCTCTTCTTTATAAAAAAGGGGATATAAATAATCCTGGTAATTATTGGCCAATCAGCCTTTTAAATTTGGTCTTTAAAATCTAAACCAGTTATTGGAGGTCAGAGGACTGTGCTGAGAGCTTTGACCTTTCTCTACAAGAACAAGCCAGCTTTAGGCATGGCTGCTCAACCACAGATAATTGTTTCATGCCCAGGGGCGGCTCCAGGCCCCAGCACGCCTGCAGGAGGTCCACCGGAGCCGCGGGACTGGCGACCGGCAGAGCACCCCCTGCGGCATGCCGCCGTGCTTGGGGCAGCGAAATGTCTACAGCCGCCTCTGTTCATGCCCACACATCTGATTTATAAATATTGTTGCCTTAAGAGGACAGTTTGATGTGCCTGTTGATCTGAAGTCTCCTTTTGATTCTTTGGAAGAAATTAAGGAAGGCTGGGATAGATCTTAGTTACTTTATCTTTTGAGACCCCCTACATGGTCAAATGGTGGCCAGGGTCAGAACAGGGTGGAAAGCACATTAACTGATCTCATTCCCATTACAACTGGCAACAAGGCTGTCTTCTGGCCCCCTTTTAGTTTTACTTTTTTTATCAATGAGGTTTTGGTGGCGTTAGAGGGGAGGCGGTATTTCCCTCCCAAAGTTTTTAACCGACCTGGGCGTGCTGAGGACGTGGCCAGGGGGAAGATTTGCTGTGTTGCCCATTATTTTGCAACTTTTATTGCTGTTTGATAACAAAATGTTCCTTCCCAATCTTGGCTCAGAAGCCTTTTGCATCATTGACTCAAAAACTGGAATATTAGTTGTACAGTGATAATGTTTCTGTTGTATGGGCAGTTGCTCTATTTGCCTGATTAGCAGCCAAAAAAAACAAACAAACAAACAAACGTGCAAGGGATATGCTCTTTATGACCTAAATTGATCTGTTTATTCCTAACTTCTGTAATTTTATTTTTGTATATTGTTTTATGGACTATTTAAAAATGTAAATTGAATCTTGGAGACTGGTGGTTAAATCCATGCTTTTTAATTACTCCATTGTAATGATTTTAAAACTTGCATTGTTCAGTTATGGCTAATTGCTAAGATGCCATATTAACAAGAGATTTGATTGGTAAATTGCTTTCTCAGTCGACACTTTTTTGAGTGTTCCTTTTGAGCTTATTTTATAATTCCATTTTGAGATATTTTTGTAAACATTTGAATTTTTTCTTATTTCCGGGTTCTTGGGGCCCAGTTCTGTCCTCAGTTACAGTACAACTCATTGATGTAACTCATGATTATGGTATATAGATGATGCACACAATGTAATGATTGTGAATCCTTGAAAACCAATCTTGCCTGTAGTGGATTAGGGGTTGTCCCTCCCACTCTGGCTTAAAGGGAGGCCACTTGGCCTCACTGCAGGGGTCAGCCCAGTTGCAGGAGGAGGAATTAGCAAATCAAGGGCTAAGATCTATGGGGTCGGGCACAGGTCCTCAGGCAGGGCAGAGCAGCCAACAGCCATTCAGCCTAAGCTGGGGAGAGGGTGGGGTGGGGCTGGCAGCAGGGAGTAGGGTCCCACCCTACCCCACTAGGTCCCAGCCAAGGGCCCTGACAGTGGTGGAGGGCTCTGCTACAGGGTCAGTGGGGATTCCACCAAAACACGCCGACAGAGCACTGACAGCAAAACCGGACTGAAGTCTGGTTTCGCGGGGCTACTTCCTACCACAATCCAGGGAGGGGTTCTGGTGGCCAGGGATAGTAAGGGTAGTCGGCTGCTGGCAATCTCAGCAGCTCCTCTCCAGACTCGGTCTCTTCTGGGGGCTGGGCGCTACCCAGCTCAGTCTCAGGGCCAATGGCCTACAGCAAGTGACAGTGGTTTCCATCCCTGGCTCTTGCTCAACAGAGCTGGGATCTGAAATAAGCTCATTTTTTCCATGGTGCAGAACAGATGAACAAGCCTGCCTGAAAGGCATGTCCTGATCATTTAGTTAGACAGAATAGAGGAGGATGCAGTGGAATGAGGGACCCGGCAAGCTATTCACATTCTGTATATAGGATAGTTTTCATTAAGGATCAAGTAGTAAAGTTATAGTTCATATTTTTTCCATTGAGTGTTTTATCCTGTAATAAATATAGTGATTTTGTAAGTCTATTCCATGGCTACTTAGCCTATTATTGTGATTGCTAGAGATAGTAACAGACCTATTTATTTTCCCTTACCGTGTGACTAACTATTCATAGTTATAAGGGAGAGGTAGGTTATATCTAGTATATAATTAGGTTATTCTCTCCTAGTGCTGTTTTAACTAATCCAGAGTAGTCTAATTGTGATCCACTCTCAAAAACATGACCTGCTCATCATGAAAGAGAAAAGCAAACAATTTTAGCCAGGGCTTTTTCAAAGTTCTTACTTGCTTAGCTATCATTCAGTAAGACAAGATGGAAGAGGAAATAGCTTTTACTGGACTAAATATTCTGTTCGTGAGAGAGACAAGCTCTTGAGCTGACAGAGGTCTTCTTCAGGTCCTCCCACCAACAGAAGTAAGTCTAATAAAAGATATTATCCCACCCACCTCATCTCTTTAATATCCTAGGACTGACACGGCTACAACAACACTGCAGACCATTCAGTAAGGCAGAAAAGAATCCAGTCCTACGTTAGGAAATCAGAGCGTGTTCAGTTCTGGATCTAGTATCATTGCCCAGGCGAGCTGCATTCTTGCTGCTAAGCTGGGCACAGTCAGGAGCTGTACCTTGGAAAGTGGAGAAGAGTAGAAAGAAGATGTCTCATGGCTATACAAGATGGTTGATGATGATCAGTAGTAGCTTCCTTGGCTCAGGAGCACCTAAGCTTCTGTTGGTTACAGTAATTTCATCTGAACTCAGGCTTTAGTCTCACACAGTTGAGCAAAGTAAATTATTCAGATTTGGTTCTCTTCTTTTTGTTTCTAGCCCACCGTGACTTCACAATGGGCTCCATTTCTCAAGCAATTACTGAAATGGGCCTTGATCTTTACAAAGAACTGAACAAAAATGCTGCAAACAAAAACATCTTCATCTCCCCTATGAGTATCTCTACTGGCCTGGTCATGGTCCTTTTGGGTGCCAGAGGTAACACTGCTACTCAGATGCAAACGGTAAGTGTTAACAAAACACTTGTACATGTTTTTATATTTTACAAGCTTTTTTCTGTTAATGCAAACATTAAAAGTAATGACCAACTATGTGATAATTTTATTTAAAAGTGCATTTGCTGCATCATGATTTCTATCACCTGTATGTAGTGTCTGTCTAATGATACAATTAGGATTCAGCAGCATAGAGGCAGGACTTAGGTCACATGGTGGCATGGCAGTTTGCCACCATTCCCTTACCGCCATCTTGGGCTCCATTTTAAAAATAATGTTTCTAGTAGTTATGTTTGTCAAGAAATCCTTGAAACTGGGAATATAACCAGTGCAGAGATGTCTGCAGAAAGTCTGGAGCAATTGTTCTGAGAGATGTGAACTGTCCTGTTCATTTTAATGAGGTGTTAGCTCAGCTGTGCAATGTTGACATTTTGGGGTCTAATTTTCTGAAGTGCTGAGCCCCACAGCTCCTTTTGAAGTCAAAGGGAGCTGCAGAAGGTCTACTTCTCTGAAAATCAGGCCTTTGAATATAAACCTTACTTTTTCACTGCTCATCAGAAAGTCAGAGTTTAGTTTGCCACTGCCTCTTTATTTTTCCTAAGTTTGAACACTGCGTATGACTCATCCTCTCAGAATGTCCTTCAAACTTCCTGTCCACTAGCAAAATTGTAAGAGCTGGTCAGAAAACAGGATTTTTTTCCTCTGTCAAAAAAGTTTTCCTTTTCATCCAAAAACCAAAATGTTTTGGCCAAAAGCTGCTGAAAAAACAAAAAAAGTTGGTCAAAATCTTCTGAAAGAGTGGACAAAAGGCTGGACAAGATCAGTGTTTCTCAACTTTTTTGATACCATGGATCAGCATGCTGCCTTTCTAAACTATGTCACGGAGATTTCAAGGACTGGTGCCAATCCATGGATAGGTTGTTGAGAAACACTGGACTAGATGACCTCTTGAGGTCCCTTCCAGCCCTACATTTCTATGATTGGTATTCTTAGGTTACCATGTGTAGAACCTGACTGCTGCACGAACACTTTCTCAGGGCAGAGCTTGCTCCCTTTTCACCCACCCAATGGCCTTGACAGCTATACTGAAAATGCTTATGTTAAAACAGGGATGGAGTTCCAATCTTCCCCAGAAAGGGGCTAATACCATCTCTTCTTTCTGAATTCAAGTGTCAGTCTCGAATTGAGATTCACACCTTGAACATTTTCAAAATGAAAATGTTGTTTTCCTGTTCAAAATGACTAATTTAGTGTAACCCTTCTGCCCATCTGAGTTGGCAGCAACAAGGGCCGGGTTCAATATCTAGGGGTTCCGTTTCAATAACGTAATGCAAAACCGGCTCGAGCCCCCACCCAGTTACCTGGGACAATTACATACCACCCCCCAGGTGCCTCTAAGAGGCAATACTTCCCCTCTCGCAAGCACCGAGTCTGAGTGTAGCAAAATCCTTTTAATAAAGGAGGGAAACAATGCGGCATTATGTTGGGGAAAGACCACAAACAGGATTCATAACACAAACCATGAGCAAAAGACACCCTCCCCCCACAAGTAAGTTTGGCAGTATCCTTTTCCTCTCAGGGTCTTAAGTCCAGCAACCCAAAAAAATCACCCAAAGTCCCCAAAGTCCAACATCCCAAAAGTCTGCGTCCCTGGTCAGTGCAGCCCCAGAGTTCAAAAGTTTATCTGCAGAGTTTTACCCACCCTGGGTGGAAATGGGGGAAAAGGCGTGCACGGGCTGTTAAGGGGCACCTTATGTGATCTGAGGCCAACTGCCCCACCTCTCCGTGGGGTTCTGCTGCAGCCTTCACCACGAGCCACTCTACTTCACCCAGCCATCTCATGAGCTGCTCCAGCATCCCACAAACTGCTCCACTCAGCTCTGCTCTACTCGCCATCCCGTGGGCTGCTCCAACCATCCCACAAACTGCTCAGCTCCACTCTGCTTCACTCCACTCGCCATCCCGTGGGCCGCTCCAATCATCCCACAAACTGCTCTGCTCTGCCAGCTGCTTAGCAATATATATTCAGGCTCCCCCACTAGTTAACACAGCACTCAGTGATCTCAGCTCTTAGTAATTTTAGCTCTTTAGCAATTTCAGCTTGTAGTAGGGGAGCCCCAGTGCTGCTGCACCATTGGCCCAAAGTGAATTCAGCTCAGCAGCCTGTAACTAGACTCTTAAGGGAATCAAAATCAGTTCTTTCTACTATTCAATAGTGGAGAGAGGAGAAGGTGCAATTGGTATTTCAGGCCCTCAAAAGAGGCCCATACCACCAAGTACACATGCCTGCCCCAGCCTCTCTCAATTCACTGGGTTTTGGAACCCATGTCCCTTGTCTAGCGAGTGCTACTTAGTTGTGGTGAGTCCTTCTGTCATAAAACAGTTCCACTGTCCTTGATTCACATAATCAGGGTAACAATGCTTTATTCTTCCTGCCCCAATAACAGAGAAACTGGGGATCACAGCAGACAAAGTGACCATTTGGGCAGCTGTGGGCTCTTGCTAGGCAGGTGGGTGTGCCTTTGCAAATAAGACCAGCCCGTGAAGGTCTTTTCCACAACTCACCATCAGATGTCAGGGTAGAGCTCATCCTGACTGCTTACATTAGAAACAATCTACTTATAGTTTAAAAATGTAAAGTAGAAATTGAAGTGTTTCAAAAATCATCAGAACAAAATGTTTTGATTGACCCAACATTATTATTAATTTATTATTATTATTATTATTTGCTTGTGGGTTCAAAAATTTTAGATTTAGACATTTTATCCCAATTTGGGACTGGAAAACTTCTCAAAATCTCAAGTATTTTGTCAGGACAGGAAAACTGTTTCCTGCTCCGCTGTAATTAGTATCTAGTGTTACAAACATCATACAATAAGAAAAAGCCTTTCTGTGGAATGCATTTATGCCACTTACAGCTGCAGTAATATTACAATTTCAACCACAGGCTCTTCATTTGAATAGAGCTGCAAGAAGTGCAAATCTCGAAACTGGGCCTGTCTCTGAAAGTGGGACGACAGAAGCTGAGCCAGAATATCTCAATGAAGGGCAATATCATCAACTTCCTCACTTCCCAAAGGTACCTCCTCTGAACAAGACTGAGTAGCGTTTTCATAGCTATAAGGGGAGCTGCAGGCTGTATAATGGTCAGTGACAGCCATTAGAGGAGTCATGATCACAGGCAGGAGGCCACTCTAGTATACTAGAAAATACTTGATCTGGAAAATACTTGATTGATTGATTAAGGGCCCAATCCTGGAGAAATCAATGGACACACGCACACATCCATGGAAACACACTCTATACTAAGAGCCGGGGGAGCAATTTCCCTGCTTGTGTACAATTACTCATGCTAGCTCTCAGTGGAGCTAGCATGAGTATAACTAGCAATGTAGCCGCAGTAGTAGAGGTATAGGCTGTGGAGGCACTGCTGAGCCATGCTGAGTACATGCCCACCAGTTTCAGGCAGGCTTGTACTTGTTGCCGCTAGCTGTGCTACAATGGTTATGCTGCTATTTATATTCATGCTACCTCACACTGATAGAGATAGTTACATTATATGGATGTTTGAGTATCGGTCCTGGTTTTTTAACCTTTATATAAATTTAACAAAGAGAAAATGAAGCGTCTTTATTTCTACCTTGTTTGAAGCCTTCTCCTTCACGATGTGACTTGGTTGGAGGAATCCACACAGAGTTCCAGACACTCCTTTCCCAACTGAAAAATCTCAACAAGAGCTATGTATTGAGTCTGGCCAACAGTCTGTTTGCACAAAAAGGATATAATTTTCACCAGGTAAGTTACCAGTGTTTGTTACATGTGAGAATTGATTCAAAGCTCAGCTTCATACCAGAGATTCAGGGTTGCCAACTCAACAAGACTTTTTGGTGGGAGTTGGCTGCCTAACTCCTCTTTGTGGCCTTGGGAAATCTTCCTTCATGGTCTGGAGACTTTTCTCTTTTTGTTCAACTACATGTTAGTGGGATGAATGCACCAGATGCTCAACATAAATAACAACAACAGTAACTTTCTATGTCTTATCTAATCCTTATTTTTACACTTATTGTAGGTAAGTAATTCTCCATGAAAAATCACCAATGTAATAAGGGTCCAGTTCATGATTGTATTATAAGGCAATTAGCTATGTCCAAATGCTCAATGAATAAACTTCTAGTACTTGATGTCAGGGCTAAACTTTAGTTTCCCCATCAAATTTAGTCCTGAACAAATTGTAAAAGAGCATGGCTTTTTTTCTAATTGGCTTAAGTCACCCAGTTTCTTACGGAGGATCTGATTTATGGATTCTAACATTAATGAATTATTTTTATTTTACTGTACAGCAATATTTAGAATGCACTAAGGAATTATATGGAACAATGCTGCAAACAGTCGATTTTGAAAATGCTACGGAAGCAGCCAGGCAGACGATAAATTCCTGGGTTGAAAGCAAGACACAAGGTAAGAAAGCATAGGTCCGATTGTCATTGGTTTTTCTCACTCTTTCAACAAAACAAGAACCAGGATTTGAAAGCAAAAGGTTTTCCACCTGTGGGTGTGAGTCCTTGTCTAAAATATTTTTACATTAAAAATATGAATTTGCTATCACATCCTCATTTTTATAACATTGCCTTCATATCCTGGTTGATGGCAAGAATATGGGACCACAGTGCTGGGGCAATAAATGGGGGCAACAGAAGCTGTGGGTCTAGCTGTGAGGTGGAGCAAAGCCAGGGAACGGGAGAAGACAGATCAAGAGTCTGATCGTGTGGGAAGCAGAGATTACAGAGCAATGCCCAGGGTGTGGATGATGTCCTAACTGCCAGGGAGGGTCAGTCACATCATGAGTAATACATTTTCTGTTACCATCTCCTTTAAGGACCCAAACATGAGTAATGATCTCTTGCACACTGGCTTGAGCAAAGTATATGGCACGTTCCCTTTACCTAGGCTGCAGTCTCACCTAGCCAAAGATAATCAAGCTTTGAAATTTCAAGCTGAATGTGGACAGAATGGCTCAGAGGACTGGTTTTGAGTGGTGGAGATTTTTCTCTAAGGGTAGGTCTATACTTACCTGCCGGGTCGACGCACAGCGTTCGACTTCTCGGAGTTCGAACTATTGCGTCTAATCTAGACGTGATAGTTCGAACTCCGAACGCGCTCCCGTCGACTCCGGAACTCCACCACTGTGAACGGCGGTGGCGGAGTCGATGGGGGAGCAGCGGACTTCGATCCCGCGGCGTCTGGACAGGTAAGAAGTTCGAACTAAGGTAGTTCGACTTCAGCTACGCTTTTCGCGTAGCTGAAGTCGCGTACCTTAGTTCGACCCCCCACACCCTAGTGTAGACCAGGCCTGAGTCATAGATTTGTCTTTGTCTCTGTAAGCAAGTCAGTTGTGAAAAAGAAGTTATCAGCTGACGACTGTCCAATGACCCATGTAGAAAGAGTTGTTATTTTCAGTCAGGTTCCTAGTATCAGAACCTGAGGCCCACATTTCAAAAGCAGCCTCACAATGCTGGAAATGCATGATTGTACAGAGAACCAGCCCAAGGGTTGTGCACCAGCTAACTCCAACTTCAGGCCTCAGAATGGAAGTAAAAAATGACACAGATTATTACCAATCCCTGGAGCCATTCTGTCCATATTTGACTTAAAAAATGCAACTGAAATGGTGCTGGCCCCCTGTGCAGTGGTGAATGTCTATACCCTCATTGAATGTGGTGGGTTTAGTGAACTATCTACTTAATCCTTCTAAATCAGGGTTGAGTCATATTAGTAGCAGTGCATAGAGATGCTTACAAGGCAGCTGGCTATTTCATAACCGTTCTGTGGATAAACAGAAAGATTTAATTTGCAGAGCCAAGCTCTAGGTTTTCCCCATGTTAAATTAACCTTGCAAATAAATATTGATATATGAAAGTTCAGCTAGATCCATCTTGTCTCTATTGATAATTTACATGTAGCTTGTTTTTCTCTGACTGTTTTTAAGGTAAAATCAGGGAACTCTTTGTTCCTGGTGTTATTGACCCAACCGCTGTGCTGGTGCTAGTGAATGCAATCTACTTCAAAGCAACATGGGAATATAAGTTTGAAGAAAAATACACAATGCCAAAAGACTTTAGGATAAACCAGGTACTATAGCAGCATTCTATATTTTTAGCTTTGTTTCATCTTAGACACCTTCAACAAAGTCACTGTGGGGCACAACTTAGGTATGGACCTATAGACATTGGCATCCTATCAACCTTACAAGCAAAATGTGGGTATATATTAAGCATAACCTGACTCTTCTACTGTATGAAATATGTCAGGGCTGTTTTTCAGTAGCGGCCAGTGATCTCAAAGTGAATGAGGAAAACAAGAGCAAAACTGTAGCAAGATTAGATGCTTAGTACGATACACACTTGGAACATGGTATAAACACCAGGATATGGATTTCTTTTTTGTAAAATCTACAACAGCGCTTCCCTTAGGCCATGATCCTGGAAAGACTTAAACATGTAAGTAATTTCAGCATAGGTCCGTTGACTCATGTGACTAAAGTTGAGCATATGCAGAAAATTTGAGCTTCGACTTTCAGAATCTTAAGCCCAGTCCTGCAGGTGCTCGTAATACCAGATTAGTGTCAGAAACCTAGGAAAGGAAGGTTGGGGTTTAGACATGAATTTGTTTATGATACTAGTGATGTCACACACATCTGTCAGAGAAACAAGAAAGTCTGAAGTTCAGATTTCTCACAGTGTTAAGGCAATTGTGTTAGATTTTATTAAGTGATCGTTATACTTTAATAAAAAGTGTAAGTTTTGGGAATTTAAAAATGAAATTGCAACAAAATGCCTATTATACGTCACATTCAAAGGCAAACAGCAAAGGAAAAAACAAAACAAAACAAAAAACAGGTTTGTGTTTGCTTTTTTATCATGTCCGAAAAATTTAACTTTTTTTCTTTGTTTGCCATAGGATTTCAGGGAATGTCAAAGCTGGCTTTCCCTGTTTAGCTGAGTCCTTAGAGGCCTCACGTGCCAGTTCAAAAGAGTTGGGACATATTGAAACTTTACAAAAATATTTTTCCAGTATTTGAGTCCAACTGATGTTATCAGAAATAAACAGTCATTTCTCTCACTTAATCCAATTTTGCTTGCTTGCTATCTATTGTGCTGACATTTTACCAGTTCTCATCCATGAGTTCTTTTAAGAAAAACAAAATACATAAGATGAGACCTGAATTTCTACAGTAATAAAACATGCAGATTTTTGTTGAGAGTCCCGTTCTTCACTCATTAAAAACAAAAAGGTCAGCAACCTATATCCCCATCCTCCCCTTTGCAGGGTTAAGAGACTAGCAAGATGGTGTTGCTACAATAGCTAATGGGTTCATTTATATCTGAAGCTTTTACTATTTTCTTCAGAATATGGACAAAGAATCTGTTCTACAGCTGAGAACAGTCAGTGCATTTGTGAGCACCATATCGCATACAAATCTCAGCTACACCTTTTTATTTTAATACAGATTAGCAGGGAGGGGAATTTTACTGAACTGTAAAAAAGGGTGTCACCTTAAAGATTCCTTGCTGAGCAAATTGGTTACACCTAAAATAAGACTTGAGCAACGACTTAAACAAAGATATTGAAAAGGATGAGACGTGCATTAAAGATGGTAATTTCTCAAAGATGAATGATATGAATGGATGACTGCCAGGAAACCTAGATATGATTGTAATCTGGACATGGGTGCTGAACTGCTACATCGTACAGAAGCCCACAGAGATGGGGAGAAATTATGAAAGTGAATTCCCAACAAATGTTGGGAAACAAAAGTCAGCAAGGTATTGAAATCCCATTTGTTAAAATGAGCAACTCTATTTGCATAAGCAGTGAACTTCAGAGGGGGTTAGCAGTTTAAAGCCATATCTTCTTCACGCAGGGGGAAGAGGAATAATAAATAATTGTTATTAAGCTCTGTCTTTGTACAGGGCAAGGTACAAACAAATGGGGGAGCTTCCTGAGTTGAAGTGCTCATGGTTCTAGGGGACAAACTATGATTTGGTTGCATGGTTCATAAAAACAGGAAGGCTACACTTGTACGGCTTGTCAGACATCAGCATTTTTTTCAAACTTAAGTCATCCCAGATCTCTTCCTGTGTGGAGCCTCTGAAGAAGCTGTGTCACAGGCAGAATGGGGAAGGGGAAGTCTCCCTTCCAAAAAGCTTCTATTGTACGGCTTTCAGCAACACTACAATTCTCCTTTACCTAACAGTGCCATAGTGATGTTATTTAAATGACTGGTTAGCAGTGATTTTAACCTCTCCTGTGTTGTTTTATTCATGCCAAGTAGTTCCAATGACATAAAATGTTTGAAAGATAGCAGGAAGGTGAACTGAACCAGTTGGGGTGTGTGTATTTTCCTTGATCTTGTCACTTGAGGAATGATCACATGTATGCTGGTTTTATGCCAGCATAACTCCAGTAGACCTGATTCTCCTCCCACTTACACCAGTTTTAAACTGACTTCAGTGTTGTTACTCCTACTTACACCAGTGTAAGAAAGAACAGAACCAGGCTCACTGACCTCAATAGAGTGTCTCTTGATTTACGCCAATGAGAGAAGGATTGTGTTCATAATCCCTAGGTAAAAGCACCCCAGTGATTTTGAAGTTTTCGTCCTGTTGTGATTATCATGCCTAAAATTTACCCCTATTGTAAGGTCAATTGTAAAGAGTATAAGAAAGTTCATAAGATGTCGCAATACCTTATAATTTTTTGCCTGCTAGGAAATTAACCATGGAAAATAGGTCAAATGGTTTTCAACAATGAATGTTACGAACACATGCAAGAGAACAAGACAGAGAAACTGGATTAGTCCAAACAAAAAGGCCTGCTGATATGGTTCAAAGACTGTTGAAATCATGCTTGGTAAAAAATAGATGACATGGAGCCAGAAGTTAATGAAGCAGAATTGGCATGGTGGCTATTAGGCCTAATCGCTGGACAAAAAATGAGGGGATAAACTATGCTGCCCACTTTTCCCTTTTTTGTGGTTCTTAAAAGGAGACATTTTGGAAAAAAATCTTATGTCCCTTCCTACCTTGCATCCCACCTTGTCCCATCTCATCTCCCTTGACCCATAAAAGAAGGAACAGACCAGCTTGAAAGATTTTCATCCCAAGAAGAAGACCAGTAGACCCTGCTCTTGTTCAGGGAACTTTGTTTTTCGCTTGTGTCCTGAAAAACAAATGACCGCCAGTCCTCAGTCCATCGATGGGGATACTTAGTTGCCAGCACCACAGAGGCACATAAGATCCTCTTCTGCCTCTTTTTCCTTGTGTGTTATTTTCTGCCTCGCTTCCTTCCTCTCTCTCACGCTCTCAGCTTTTCATCAAATTCTGAAATCTCCAGGTGCTGATGCAGTGCAGTTGATAACATGACCACAATCCTGCCCTGTCTAAGGTGAAAAGGCCCAATCAGACAATGTCCCTGACTGGAATGTGACTCAGAGTCCAAGCAACAGGTGTCATGGTCAGCTTGCCAGCCAAAGCATCTATTTGTAACTGAACAGCCATCCAGTGCTCCAAAAACATCAACAAAAGCTGTATTCCCCACCATAGGCACCGACTCCATGGGTGCTCTGGGGCTGGAGCACCCATGGAAACAAAATAGTGGGTGCTCAGCACCCACCAACCACCTGCTGATCAGCTGTTTGGTGGTGGGCAGGAGATGCTGGGGAGGGGAGAGGGGGCAGAGCTGGGGTGAGAAAAGGTGGACCAAGGGTGGGGGTTTGTGGGTAGGGACAGAGTGGCAGGGCCGGCTCTAGGTTTTTTGCCGCCCCAAGCTTCGAGAGCGCAACTGCTCTGCCCAAGCAAAAAAAAAAAAAGGCCAGAATGCCACCCCTGGAATTGAGCCGGTCCTGCAGAGTGGGATGGGACCTCAGGGGAGAGTGAGGGTGGAGAAGAAAGTAAGAGCCTGTGTTTCCCCCACCATTTCCATCCTGTTTCTCCTCCACCTTGTGTGTTTGTTAAAAATAATAGAAGTGAATAAAAAAAAAAGAGAAGTGAATAACCTTCACATACCCTTTCTTTTTCATCAAAGAACAGTTGCTGAAACATGGGAAACTGATATTTCGCCTCCTGCAAAAGGAAACAAACTTTAATAGGTTTTAATTAAGTTTGTTTTGCATTATCACTCAATTCCAGTTTCACTATAAATGCTTATTTTAATGTCGCATTCCTTCTGGAATCAATCAATCAATTAATCAAGTTTATCAATTAGTCAATAAACTTTCAACTTTAGAATGAATGTTTTTGGGTGATTGTCGAGGAACAGAGTAAATCCAAGGCATCTGCAGAAAATGACGTATCACTGTTGGACAGTGAAAGAGTTAATAAAGATTTATCTCTTTCAGTCATTGATATCAATTCAACAGTCCCACTGACTTTCAATGATACATAGGCTCCTAAGTGCCTTAATAATGCTTGAAAATAGGACTTAGGAGCCTAAGTTACTTAGCAGCTTTTGAACATTTTACCCTAAGTTAACATTGCCAGACCACTTGTCTATGATCTATGTTAGGTCCAACTTCTCTCCATTACACCACTTTAAATCTGGAGTAATTTCACTGAACTCAATTACAAGTGGAATTACATCAATGCACTGAAAGCAGAATTTGGCCTATGCACTGGAACTCAGATGCCTGATTTTTTGTGAGTTGACTCTCACACCAGATCAGTACTGACTTCACTAGAGGCTATCCTGATTTACAGCAGAGTTTGAGATCCACATCAGGCCCCAGATCTTCAGGTGTGAAAGTCCCTGGTATTAATCTACTACGTTCCCTCATTTTGTTCAGTTTTCAGCACCTTCTGTTTTTCAAATGATAATCCTATTTTAAATACTAGCTTGAGTAATACTCTGATATACCTTGATTTATAGTTTCTCATTTACTAATATAAATGACATAAAATATTTATCCTATTTGCAATCAGTGTTCCTGTGAACACTTCACATTGTCTTTTGTTCAAATGCAGGAGGACACTGTCAGTTGTATTTATGTATCATTTTCTTTTAAATAGAATGAGAGCAAATCTGTGCAGATGATGTATCAAAAAGACAGATTTAAAATTGCCCATATACAGGAGATGAATGCTCAGATTCTTATGATCCCATATGCCGGAAAATCACTGAGTATGATGATACTGCTACCCGATGATATCACTGGTCTGGAACAGGTAAAGACATTATACCACTGAATATCTGTGAAGTAGCCTGAACTTTGGCTCTCCTTTTTATCTGAATTAAGCTTGGATAAAGATCTGAATTTTCAGAACTTCTCAGTTCCTTTGTCATTTATCTTGGTCTCTCTTTTGGACCCTATAGGTTGAAAGGGCAATGACTTATGAGAAATTAATACGCTGGACTTCCTTGGAAAGTATGAGAGATAGAGAAGTGGAGGTGTATTTGCCCCGGTTCAAGCTTGAAGACACCTTTGAGCTCAACTTACCTTTACAAGAGATGGGGATGATTGATGTCTTTGAGGAATCAAAAGCTGATCTCTCTGGAATGGCTCCCTCAAGGAAGCTGTTTCTGTCAAAGGTTGTCCACAAGGCCTATGTGGAAGTTAATGAGGAAGGCACTTTGGCAGCAGCTGCTACAGGAAGTGTTGTTGTTAACAGATCCAATCTATCTGGTGATCCGTTTATGGCTGACCATCCTTTCCTTTTCTTTATCCAGCACAATCCCACCAATACCATACTCTTCCTTGGAAAACTCTGCTGTCCTTGAAATCAAGGCAATTTTCTACCTCAGCAAGCACAGACAGATTATCTTATATTCTTCTACCCTGAAATACTAGGACAGGTTTCTTTTCTTAGTGCTTTTATAATCCTTTGAAATAACAAGCTAGGAATTTAGGTGATAGCTTTTTAGACCCTTTCCCTAGAAAGGAGAGAATTAGGGTCCATATCAGAGGCACAGGCCACTCCCACAAAGCAGAATCTCTTTTGCTAACATAGGTCAGCAGTTCAGCCTGAGCTCAAACTCAAGAAGTACTTGGCATAGCACCTTCATGCTTGTGATCAGTGTAGTTATAATGGAGTCTTACTCTGTTACTATACTTTTAAGCAACCTACACACTACCCAATTGCAGCTCATGTGCCATCTTTGAACTAGGTCTTTAACACCGTCAGCCACATTCTTGGTCCCAACTAAGAACACTCAATTGCAAAGCAGCCACACGGTTGCTGTGAGAGCATAGCCAAGGACTCCTGTTGGTAGGTATCTGGCCCTATGTCACCTTCTCCCTCCCTCGTCCACATAGGGTACGTCTACACAGCAATTAAACACTCAAGTCTGGCCTGAATCAGCTGACTGAGGTTCGCGGGATTAAAACTGCTGTGTAGATTTTTAGGCTTGGGCGGGAGCCCAAGCTCTGGGACCTCATGAGCGGGGGAAGGGTCCCTGAGCCTGAATGTCTGCACAGCAAATTTTAGCCCCACAGCCTGAGCCCAAGGCAGCTGTATGAATACATCTCCCTAGAGAATATGGTGGGGTTAGAGAAAGGAAAAGTGATTAGTGCTCCACTGATCCTGGTCCCTGTGTCACAGTTGTTACTGCAGCCCTTCCAAATTAGAACAGTGATTACAATGCGTTAAATCATCATAGGGGCTATTTGGGGCCCTGGCCAGCCCAGTATCAGGAGTAGAAAAATGGTAGAGAAGGGTCGCATTTCTCCCTACCCCACTTTCTGCAGCTGTGTGCTAAGTCTGAACTTGACTCAGATGACCGTTCAATCCTGTCAATTCTCTTTTCTCATTTATGTTCAAATAAGAAATATTTCCCTACAGCAAATAACCATGTATGTGCCGATAAATGCATCACCTTACCTGTGATAATGGATGCTTGATTTGTCTTTGTGCTATTTTACACTATATTAAAAATCAATTGCACATAAAGCCCCCCTCTTCCTTTTTTGGACATAAATCCACAATATTTCAGTTTACAAAGGTTTACACAGGAGAGTGATACAGTGTGACTTGGGTGTCTTATCTACATGAGATCTGAATTTTGTCACATAGCTGGAGTAATGTTTTGTATTATAGCAGCACATAGGCCCCATATCACAACTGCAGCTCCTATCACAGGGCAGCTCAGTGGCTACCCAGTGTGCCACACTGCCTGCCCAGTTCATGTGGTCTCACAATCACAAACACACACTAGGCTGTTACCCTTTCATCACTTATTATTTATTATTTCCTTACAAAGTATAACAGGGTATGGCAGGCTTATCACAAGAGAAAGCTGCCATGCAGCCATCACTCCTCACTCCAAACTCATCCTCTGAACTTAGACTCATAGGGTTAGAAGTGACTGTTCCTCCCACTTATAGCCTTTCATTTACTGAGCCCATTGCCCCATTAGTCCAGCAATTGCCATCCCAGGGTCACCAATCCCCAGCAGAAATCAATTAATTGGCTTCAATTAAGCCTGCGCTCTTCCCAGTGCTGCAACAACCTCCGTGACCAGGGTGCTACTAACAGTGCCCTGTCAAAGAGCCCCATCTGTACACATGATAGAAGATAAATTCTTCAGGGCAGGAATTGCAAGACAAACACGGGGTGGGAGAATGGAAGTGTCATCTCTGTGTTACAGATGGGGAACAGAGACAGAGATTAAAGTGATTTGCCCAAGAATATACAGGAAATTTAACCCAGATCACCTGTATTCCAGTCCCATATCATAATCCCCAAACCATCCTTCCAGGGGTATGTTTATTGCCAGAGACATGAACGTCAAAAGTCCAGAAGGGAGGCCAGGAAAAAAAACAGAGGAAATAGTCCACTATGTCATGATCAAAAGCACTTAGTATACTGTATCTAAGGAGCATTTGTGATTCTAAGTCCATGCCAAACTGTTTCTGTATGTTTCGCTCTGTATAAGAGCCACCCCACAAGGTTTGTTACCATTATCACATTCATGTGCACTATTGCCAGGCAACTTTGAAGGAAAATGAAAATCACTAGTGTGGTTTTGATTTGGTATTGTCTCTTGCATTCACAGAGACAGTAGTAAAACAGACAGGTATGAACTGGGAGAAGATCACTAATGATGGAAGTTATACATCAGTTAAAAAGTCATTGGCCAGATATTCATGTAGATTGGAACCCATTAAAATCCTAGACCCAAATTCTCCAGTCATTAGGCAACTTCCAGGAACATCAGCTAGAGAGAAATCTTTATAAAAGCCTGCCAGGATTTGGCCTAGAAAGGAGTGAAATCGGTACATTTCAATGGAATTTCATCTTACCTATTGGTCTTGACCCAATATTCACTCCTGTCAATAGGAGTCTTTCCATGAGAGCTAGATTGGGCCTATAAAAAAAAGCTTCACTCTATTTACAGTGAAGTTTCACTCTGCAAGGGTAATTCTTTGGAAGGTAACAATTACCAACTAACAGACATGAATTAAGTGCACCCTGCCACTGCTTAATATTTATTATTGGGCATCTAATCTATCTGTGCAGAGTGTTGACATTATTTTGTTAGTGGTTTATCCAGCCCAACTTTAAATGCCTCAGTCAATAAAGTGCCTAGTCTTTGCTGAGCAACAAAGCCAGTAGCAATGCTGTTGTTATAGAGGGAAGCATCTGAAAAACCCTCAGACTTTAGTGCAAGACATAATGCCCCCTTTTTTAGCCAATCTTCTTTTGAGCATCTCCAGGGACAGCTCCTCAGCCACTATCCATGCTCTAGCCCAATGCCCAATTACCTCTGCAAATAAGTGTTTCCCTTTACCTGGCCTGAGTTATTTTGATTTTACTTTGGAGACATTCCTTTTCTCACATCTTCAGATAACGGGAAGAGAGGACTTGTGTTCCCTTTTCATCTTTCTGTGATAGTCAATGGCAGAGACCCCACAAACTGTAGGGAATTCAGAAAATAATGGTTAAAAATGCATGTAACAGAGGCATTGCAACAAAATGGCATGGATTAACATTAGACTGACATAATTCATTTATTTGCACTAATAAAGAGAAGCATTTTGTAGTCTCCCAGGACCTGTAAAGCTACCAGCAGTGCTGCAAATATGCAGTGGGAGAGATCCCCTTGTACTCTGTCCAACTCACAGGCCTCATTTAACAAGACTGTAGGTGGGAGCTGGCTTGTAGACTGTAGTTCTGGCATGAAGTACACTATAGTCTTTATGGAAGTTCCATGGAGCAAGCTGCCCTGAATTGCAGTTTTGTTCTCTACCAGATCAAAAAACCTGCAAGTTTTGATGTGTACAGATACAGTAGACAGTATAACTGGTGAAATCATTTGTTATACAAAAAAGCAATATTGAAGGGACATTCAGGGTGCAAAGTTTAACAGTCAGAAGCTAGGAAATGCTCAACTTAAAGTTGCCTCTGAAACCTTAATTTGGCCCCTTTGTGGCTATGAAACAGTCTTTAGTTACCTCATACTAATACTATGTTTTCCAGAAGACCCCTGTGTCATTCAGTGCACATGGTGGATAGTGCTGGGGCTGAATCCAGGTTGTGGAGTGAAGGAGGCTGTTGTCTGTAGAACCTCTGTGTCATTCATTTCAGCAGTTAGAAGGTATGTAACGAATGAAACAGGGAATGGCAGGAAGCAAAAAGATGATCTCATAGTTAAAGCAGTTGAATGCTGCCCTGAATAATTGGATTATATCCCTTCCTCTGCCACAGAGTTCCTATATGATGCTAGGCAGGTAGCTTAACCCACACGTTTTGCAGGTGGACAACTAGTTGTTTGTTCCTTATTTTCTGGATGCCCAAACTGAGAGACCTGGGCTCTGATTTGCACAAGTGCTGAGCACTCAACCACAACTGAAGTTAATGAGAGCTGTGTGCCAAAAGAAATAAAATGCTAGATTCTCTGAAGAGTCAGGCCATAGGCATTTCAAATTGGGCACTCCAAATCAGTGCATACTATTAACATTGATGTCCCAGTGCTTCTGTTCCTCATTGTAAAATGGGGAAAAGATCACATCACTTCTTAGCATATGTGCAATGTGCCTCAGGTGGCACTTGACCAAGATTCATCACTAAATTTGGTCCACTGGTTGGATCATTAGCTTCTCCAGTCCGGAGCAGGTACTGACAAGGAGTGTGACGTGAATGTTAATCCATGCCCCCCGTCTCCTCACTGTGGCATTGTGAAGGTAAATTAATTAACATTTGGGAAGCACTCAGATGTTATAGTGATGAATGCCACAGAAAAGCTCATAAGGAAATTAATAATTCTGTCTGCAGTGCTGTGTTTGAATGATGTGCAATAAATATTTACTGAAGAAACACTAAAGCTGCTCATTCATTTAACATTGTCCATCTTGTGCACTGAATGAGGCAGCAGTCCTGTGACAAGATGTGATTGTGTAATTAGATACTGTATCATGATGCATGGACACTTTAATTAGGGCCTTTCCTAACTTTTGTGAGCATGGCTTTGCAATCTTAATGTTCCTTTAACAAAGCTTTGTGTGTGCAACTTCCTAGTGTTTAAAAAACAAACAACCCTGAAAACAAACAAACATACCAAATGTACAGAAATTCCATCCTATGGAACCATACTGACTTCCAAATGGCTCATCAACCAAATCCAAGGAGGTACCACAGCAGCCTTTTATTTTTTTGAATAAGTGTTTTTCAGTTTTCAGCTGAAAACCAAAATATTTTAGGTTTTGGGGTGCCACATAAAGTCAACATTTTCTGCACAAAGCAGACACTTTTGGTAAAATCTTTTAGTCAGTGTCACAGCCCCATCAAGATCCCTCTGCTGGACACTTACCAGGCTAAGCTCCCCTTGGCCTAAATAGGCTCCAGGTGCTGTCTCATTCTTTGTCTTCTAGGGTCACTCCTAGGGTACAGACATAGGTGTAATTTGACTTCTATACTGGGGAGAGGGGCAGCTCCATTTATATTTGCAGGGCTCGGCCTGCTGTGGAGTCCTACTGCCATGTGTGGGTTTCCTGTAGACTCAGAGCTGGCCCCACACTCTGACTCATGGTGCCGCTGGGTCCCTCCCTGGCAGAGCCGAGCCAGTCAAGTAATCTTGGAGGCTGGACAAGCTGTGCTGCGAGCTGTGCCTGTGAGGAGATGCAGGAACAACTGCTGTGCGCTGCAGGGAGGGGTCGCTGCTTTCCGGGGCAGTGAGACTGGGTGTAAAGGGGGGGTGTCTGTCCAAGGAAGGGCCGTGATTTGAGCTGTTCACAGGGCAACTGAACCTTTAAATTGTGCTCCCCCACTATCAATGTGTAGAGTTTGATAGTGCCCCTTCCCACAGGCAGGTGAGCCATTGTCCCCTCAGGCTGATCAAATGGGAAATCAGGCAAGGGGCTGCCAAGCAGATAGCCTGGCCTCCCCAGGCTCAGCATGGACCAAGGCCAGCAAAGGGCAAAGCAGCCAGGCAGGTGCCATAGCCAGGCTCTGATGACACCCTCCGCCTCAGCCACCCACCCAGCAACCTGGCGTGCCTCGTGGACACCCCCTGTCTGGGAACGATGGAGGGGCTTGGGGGCCACCAGTGCTAGACAGAGGCAAGCGCTTGGGACGGGTCTGGCCATTACCTGTGACAGTCCCATGGTGTTGTCCAGATGGAAACAGAGCAGCACCACCAAGCCCCGATCCCTGGGGGGTGAGGGAGGCACAGGGGCACTACTCCTGGGGGCCCAACAGTCATGGACAGGGCTGACCTTAGTAAAATGGCACCCTGAGAGAACTTGTATTTGGTGTCCCTGGTCCCCACTGCCCCAGGCCTACCTTGCTCCTTGCCTCTTGACCTCGGTGCCCCCCTGACTGCCAATCCATAAGGCCAGATCTGGCCATAGATTGCAGGGTGTGGTGGCTCAGAGCGGGAACAGCTGTGAATACTCTGGCCTCCCTGGGAGCCACTACCTTTCAGGGCCGGGCCTCTTCTCTTGGCCCTCCACCCACTGCCTGATGGGTCTACTTTGCTCTTTGCCACCTGCCAGAGGCACTGGACTCCTCTAGCTCTGTGCAGGGGCCATTGTCGGCTTGCACTCCACCAGCATATACAGTTTGGTGGGAAAAGCCTTCCCATTCCCCCCCAAACTCCACCCAAGGGTACAGACTATCTGAAACCCCTTCTTGGAAGTGGCCTCAGCACTGCTGACTCCTTCCATCCCACAGCTCCACCCTCCTAGTGGGGACTCTGGTTTACACTTTAACCCTTCTTGGAACCCTTGATGAAGCCAATAAAACACTTTGCAGAGGGATTTCTAAATCAGTCCAGTATTGCCAACCCCCAGGGCTTAAAAATCATGTGTCTGTCCCGCAGCCCAATGAGATTTAAGGGGGGGATTATATTGTATTTTTTATCTGTCTTTTGATTTTTGACTTCCCATTGTCCATATCCTCTGTGTGAGTGTGTGTGTGTGTGAGAGAGAGAATGAATGAATGAATGAATGAATGAAATGGCCTTGCCAACACTCCCATATTTATTAAGGTGATTTTTGCCCCTGCTGCAAGAACTCTCACTCCCACATCTGCCTGTCCCCTGTTCCCCACCCCACATCAATTGTGCTTCATCCCCAGCCTCACCTCTGCTCTTTCTGCAGCTCCTGGGGCTCTTCACTCCTCTCTCCCTGGAAAGGGGGCAGGTTCATCAGGTCCTCCTTCTAGGCTAGGGGCAGCTCCAGGGACTCTTCATGTCCTGCTGTCCCTTCCCAGGCCAGGTGCTGCAGGGAGCGGGAGGAGCAGAGGAGTCATCCCCATTGCTCCCATTGCTCACAGGGAGAAGGGGATCATAACACAATTCTAGAGTTTTGATGAAATTGGACAAGGCCTTCAAGCAACAGTAAGAAGTGTGCAGCTTAAATAGCTCAACTGGCAGAGTTTACACCTCAAAATGGATGCTGAAAATTGGAATATGTTCAGAAAAGAACTACAAGAATATTTTAAAGTCTGGAGAACATACCACATTGTGAGACACTTAAGGTCAACCTGATTAATTTATCCAAGAGAAGGTTTAGAATTGACTTGATCACAGTCTACATCTACCTACATGGGTAAGATTCTCTATCACAACATCTTTAAATCAAGACTGGTGTTTTTTCTGAATGATATGCTATACATAGCTCAGACAGAAGTTATGGGCTTGATGAATTTAATGGGAGAGGTTCTTTAGCCTGTGTTATGCAGGAGTTGAACTAGATCAGTGTTTCCCATGTGGTGGGTCCTGACCCACCAGTGGGTCATGGTAGGTTACAGATCGGCTATCATGCCCAGGGCCAGAATTGGCCTAGACAAACATATAGTTCTCCCAGCCCAACCGGTGTGGAGGGGAAGCCCTGGGGGAAGGTGCAGGCTTGGAAAGCAAGCCTGCCTCTTGCTCACCCCACAGTAGCTGGGGCAGGCTTTCTCTCTCCAAATCCTGTCCCTGGTGGCTTCCCTCCACACCAGGCTAGGATTAGAGTTGTGGAGCCTGGCAGAGGGTGCACATATGTAATAATGGATTACCCCAAAAAAAGAAAAGAAAATGCAGTTGGTGGGTCACCTGGTGCAATGTTTGGGAACCACTGAGCTAGATGATCATAATGGTCCCTTGTGGCCTTAAAACTGATAAATCTGTTATCCAGTCCCATGCCTTGTCAGATCTCTCAGCTATGAAATAAAGCACCACTAGATTATCCTATCTCTGTTCTGAGATTATTTATGAGTTTGGTGAAAATATAAAATTAAGGTCCCAATCTGACAAAAACGTAAGCACATATACTACTTTATTCATGTGAATTCAATGGGCCTTCTCATGTGAATAAAGTTATGCACATTCACTTTTCCCTAGCTGCACTCTGTTCATTAGTCATGGCTACGGTGGCTCTATGGCAGCGGAGGAGGATTCCCAAGGGGGCCTAATCAGGGCCGGTGCAAGGTTATTTTGCGCCCTAGGCAAAACTTCCACCTTCCGCCCCACCCACTTCCTCCTCTCCCCCCAGAGCATCGCTTATTATCAACTTTCAAAAATGAATACTGCATAAATTGGCATTGTTCATTATAATTAATACACATTCAGCTTGAAAATTTATTAATTTCATTATTTAGACTACACATTTAATAAAAATAAATGAATAACCTGACAGTGTTGACATTGTTATTTTTTTCAGTTTGCACAACATAGCACGGATATTAAAATAAATCACATACATTATACACAATACACTGTCACTTCCTCCCTTCATTCTTTCATATCAAAATCTACTACATTTTATTCTACCTTTATAATATCCAATTATTGTTATTAATAAAATTTATAAAATTAGAGCCTTGCATGGTGTCAAGTATCAGGGGGTAGCCATGTTATTCTGTATCCACAAAAACAACAAAGGAGTCCACCAGCAACTACACACCATACGCAGGAACACTAACCTAGGAACCAATCCCTGTAGCAAACCTCGTTGCCTATTCTGTCCCCAGATCTACTCTTGTGACACTATCAGAGGACCCAACCACATCAGCCACACCATCAAGGGCTCATTCACCTGAACATCTACTAATGTTATATATGCCATCATGTGCCAGCAATGCCCCTCTGCCAGGTACATTGGCTAAACTGGACAGTCCCTAAGTAAAAGAATAAATGGACACTAATCGGACATCAGGAATCATAACATACAAAAGCCAGTAGGTGAACACTTCAATCTCCCTGGTCATTCTATAATAGATTTAAAAGTCACTATTCTTGAACAAAAACACTTCAGAAACAGACTTCAAAGAGAAACTGCAGAACTAAAATTCATTTGCAAATATAACACCATTAATTTGGGCTTGAATAGGGACTGGGAGTGGCTGGCTCATTACAGAAGCATCTTTGGCTCTCCTGGAATTGACACCTCCTCATCAATTATTGGGAGTGGACTACATCCACCCTGATTGAATTGGCCCTGCCAACACTGGTTCTTCACTTGTGAGGTAACTCCCTTCTCTTCATGTGTCATTATATAATGCCTGCATCTGTAATTTTCACTCCATGCATCTGAAGAAGTGGGTTTTTTACTCAGGAAAGCTTATGCCTAAATAAATCTGTTAGTCTTTAAGGTGCCACCGGACTCCTTGTTGTTTTTATAAAATTAGAATGGCAGATACTCTGTCATACTGGGGGATTGGGTTTGGTGGGGAAGGGAAGCAGACTGGGTTCGGGTCAGTGAGGGTTCGGGTTTGACTCGGGAGTGCAAGGGGAACAGAACGGATTCAGTCACTGGGAGAATCGGGTTTGGCTGGGGAGGGGAAGGGAAGCAGACGGGGGTCGGTCACTGGGGGATTGGGTTTGGCTGGGGAGAGGAAGGGAAGCAGACTGGGTTTGGTCAGTGAGGGTTCGGGTTTGGCTGAGGAGTGCAAGGGGAGCAGAATGGGTTCAGTCACTCGGAGGATCGGGTTTGTCTGGGGAGGGGAAGAGAAGCAGACCGGATTCGGTCAGTGATGGTTCCAGTTTGGCTGGGAGGAGAAGGAAGCAGACTGGGTTTGGGTCAGTGGGGGATTGGGTTTGACTCAGGAGCGGAATGGAAGCAGACTGGGTTAAACCAGTGGGGTATCGGGTTAGGTGGGGAAGGGAAGCAGCAGTAGTTTCCCCACGAATTGAAATTAGGCGGGGTGTTCAAATTTATGGGTGTGCGTGTGTCAGGGCCGATGAGATATATAAAAGAGATATGAATAAAGTAAATGTTTTGTTAGGATAATGCAAATTTAACATAAGGATAATGCAAGTTACACCAAAACATATAACAGGTCTAGATTTCTAAAAACATATAATTAAAAAAAAAATGTATTTAATTTAAATTGACTTTTGAAAAGTAAGCCATCATGGGATAAGAGGGAAGTCCTCTCATGGATCAGTAACTGGTTAAAAGATGGGAAACAAAGGGTAGGAGATAAATAGTGGTATCCCTGAGGGGTCGGTATTGGGACCATTACCGTTCAACATACTCATAAATGATCTGGAAAAATGGGTAAACAGTGAGGTGGTAAAATTTGCAGATGATACAAAACTATCTAAGATAGTTAAGTCCCAGGCAGACTGCGAAGAGTTACAAAGGGATCTCACAAAACTGGGTGACTGGGCAACAAATTGGCAGATGAAATTCAACTGTTGATAAATGCAAAGTAATGCACATTGGAAAACAATCTCAACTATACATACAACATGAAAGAGTCTGAATTAGCTGTTAACACTCAAGAAAGAGATCTTGGCGTCATTGTGGATATTTCTCTGAAAACCTCCACTCAATGTGCAGTGGCAGTCAAAAAAATGAACAGAATGCTGGGAATCATTAAGAAAGGGATAGAAAGACAGAAAATATCATATTACCTCTATATAAATCGATGGTATGTGTACACCTTGAATACTGTGTGCAGATCTGGTCACTCCATCCCAAAAGAGATATATTGGAAATGGAAAAGGTACAGAGATGGGCAACTAAAATGATTAGGGGTATGAAACAGGAGGAGAAATTAAAATGACTGGGAATTTTCAGCTTAGAAAAGAGATGAGTAAGGGGGGATACGATAGAGATCTATAAAATCTTGACTGATGTGAATAAGGAAATGTTATTTAATCCTTCACATAACACAAGAACTAGCAGTCACCCAATGAAATTAATAGGCAGCAGGTTTTAAAAAAACAAAAGGAAGTACTTCTTCACACAACATAAAGCCAACCCATGGAACTCTTTGCCAGGGGATGCTGTGAAGACCAAAACTACAATAGGATTAAAAAAAGAACTAGATACATTCCTGGAGAATAGGTCCATCAGTGGCTATTAGCCAGGATGGGGAGGGATGCAACACCATGCTCTGAGTGTCCCTAGCCTGTTTGCCAGAAGCTGGGAATGGGTAACAGGGGATGGATCATTTGATGATTCCCTGTTCTGTTCATTCCCTCTGAAGCACCTGGCCTTGACCACTGTCGGAAGACAGGATATTTGACCCAGTATGACCATTCTTATGTAAAAATCAATTATAATAATAAAAATGTTTATTACAGAAACTCCCCAACATAATGACCTCTCAAAATAGCAACGATGTGAGATAACAACCTTGGCAAATAATGCATTTTAAAAATCTTGGCCTACTAGGAAACATATTTATATAAGTTTCCATTCCCAGTCACAAATCTAGCATTCTGGAGCAAAGTCACTAAAATATAATTCAACAAACAAATGTTTATTTAACATGCCCCTCACTTTTCCCTTCACCGCACCCCACTTATCGGTGTTGTCCTTGGTCAGTGGAGACTCAGAGTTCAGAGGTGCTTTCATGTGAGTACACCTCCCAGGTGGGGGGCAAGAAGGCATCTTGCTCGTTCCTCCAGCTGCTCACTGTTCGCTCTGGCCACGGCTGTCCGTTGTGCCACCGTTCACTCCACCGCTCTGTTGCCAATGGCCCTGCACAGTCACCTTCTGCTGCCACCTGCCACTGTGACCTCTGCGAGTTGGTCTCTTGAGGTTCCACCAGCTCTCAGTGATTTCAGCTGAGCTCTTAGTGCAGTCTGGGCTGTCTTTTGCACAAAAACACTGTACCCACAGCAGGACTAAGCACTTAGACCTGATTATCAGTGATTTCAGCTGCAGTGGTCACTTAACAGAACAAAAGACTATCTATGGAGCCTAATCAGCTCTGTCTTTAAACAGTGGAGAGGGACAGGTCCCCACCCTCTCATTTGATGCCCTCAATCAGCACAATAAGAACAACATTTCATTCCCCACCCCAATCCCGCATTCAAGTGATTTGTAACCCAACCCCAGACAAAATCTATCACTTGGGAAACACAGCTCTGTTTGCTGGATACCTAAGTAGATTAGGTGTGAATGTAAATACAGTCTGGTCCTGAAGCCTTTCCCCCCAGCCCCCAGCTCATCACTAGCTGTCAGGGAGAGCTCATTTAGACTTTGCTTACAAATCATCATTTGAAATTATTAAGTTGGCCAACATCACCGAAATGAATGCACTGACATTGTCATAAAAAAACAACAGCTGTATAAGGAAGCTAGTCTATGTTCATATTTTTCAAATCTACTATACTTTCAGATACACGTATTTTATCATACACTGAATATGCTTTTAAAGTGTGTATTAATGTTTCAATTTCAATTCAAATTTCCAAAGAGTC
Source organism: Mauremys mutica (assembly GCF_020497125.1). Lineage (NCBI taxonomy): Eukaryota > Metazoa > Chordata > Testudines > Geoemydidae > Mauremys > Mauremys mutica. Next base: position 123,989,322 of record NC_059073.1, on the reverse strand, counting down.
ACTAAATTGGCATGTTTCAGGGTAGCAGCCATGTTAGTCTGTATCCACAAAAAGAACAGGCGTACTTGTGGCACCTTAGAGACTAACAAATTTATTTGAGCATAAGCTTTCGTGGGCTACAGCCCACTTCATCGGATGCATAGAATGGAACATATAGTGAGGACATATATATACACATACAGAGAACATGAAAAGGTGGGAGTTGCCCAACCAACTCTAAGAGGCTAATTAAATAAGATGAGCTATTGTCAGCAGGAGAAAAAATACTTTTGTGGTGATAATCAAGATGACCCATTTAAGACAGTTTGACAAGAAGCTGTGAGGATACTTAACATGGGGAAATAGATTCAATGTGTGTAATGGCTCAGCCATTCCCAGTCTCTATTTAAGCCTAAATTGATTGTATCTAGTTTGCATATTAATTCAAGTTCAGCAGTTTCTAATTGGAGTCTGTTTTTGAAGCTTTTCTGTTGCAAAATTGCCACCTCTAAATCTGTTACTTACTGGCCAGAGAGGTTGAAGTGTTCTTCTACTGGTTTTTGAATGTTATAATTCTTGACGTCTGCTTTGTGTCCATTTATTCTTTTGCATAGAGACTGTCTGGTTTGGCCAGTGTACATGGCAGAGGGGCATTGCTGGCACATGATGGCATATATCACATTAGTAGATGTGCAGGTGAACGAGCCACCCAGATGTGATTAGGCCCTATTATGGTGTCACCTGAATAGACAGAGTTGGCATTGGGCTTTGTTGCAAGGATAGGTTCCTGGGTCAGTGTTTTTGTTCAGTGGTGTGTGGTTGCTGGTGTGTATTTGCTTCAGGTTCAGGGGCCTGTCTGTAACCTTTCAGGATAGGTTGTAGATCTTTGATGATGCGCTGGAGAGGTTTTAGTTGGGGGCTGAAGGTAACGGCTAGTGGCATTCTGTTATTTTCTATGTTGGGCCTTTCTTGTAGTAGGTGACTTCTGAGTACTCTTCTGGCTCTGTCAATCTGTTTTTTCACTTCAGCAGGTGGGTATTGTAGTTTTAAGAATGCTTGATAGAGATCTTGTAGGTGTTTGTCTCTGTCTGAGGGACAGAGCGGGTGTACCTTAGAGCTTGGCTGTAGACAATGGATCGTGTGGTGTGGTCTGGATGGAAGCTGGAGGCATGTAGGTAAGTATAGCGGTCAGTTGGTTTCTGGTATAGGGTGGTGTTTATGTGACCATCGCTTATTAGCACAGTAGTGTCAAGGAAATGGAACGCTTGTGTGGATTGGTCTAGGCTGAGTTTGATGGTGGGATGGAAATTGTTGAAATCATGGTGTAATTCCTCATGGACTTCATTTCCATGGGTCCAGATGATTAATATGTCATCAGTGTAGAGTAGGGGCATTAGGGAATGAGAGCTAAGGAAGCATTGTTCTAAGTCAGCCATAAAAATGTTGGCATACTGTGGGCCATGCGGGTACCCATAGCAGTGCCGCTGACTTGAAGGTATATATTGTCCCCAAATGTGAAATAATTGTGGGTGAGGACAAAGTCACAAAGTTCAGCCACCAGGTTTCGCATGTAACTAGTTCACAAAACTGGGGGGGGGTGTTGGGGAAATTCGGGGGGGTGTACACCCCCACTGGGGGGGTGTAGGGAAATCACTGGGAAGTAGACTGGGTTCAATCAGAGAGGGAATCGGGTTTGATAGGGAAGGGAAGCAGACTGGGTTTGGTCAGTCAGGGTTCGGGTTTGGCTGGTGAGTGCAAGGGGAGCAGGCTGGTTCGGTCACTGTGAGGATCGGGTCTGGCTGGGGAGGGGAAGGGAAGCAGACCAGGTTTGGGTGTGGAGGGGGGAGAGGGCGCAATCTGGGTTTGGCTGGGGGGCGGCGTGCAGGGTAGGATTAAAAGAGCTGCAAGGTGAAATGGGTGCTCTCTTCTCCAGTCCCTGGCATGCAGCAGTGGGCCAAGTGCAATTGCAAAAGGTCAATGGGAGCATGTTGCCTGCTTTGCCGTCACGAGTCCGTCCTGCGCCGGGGCTTGGGAGTTGAATGCTGGGCTCTCGCTCTGGCAGGGGGTGCGTGGCTCTCACGCCAAGGCAGGGTTGGGAAGGTAGAAAGCTGGGGCACAGGGAGGTGGGTTAAAGCGGCTTAGCCACCCCTCCATGTGAGAAAGCCCACAGAGCTGCCAGCCGCGGCGTCCCTCCCATCTCTCCCCAGGGAGAAGCAGAGCCTCTGCCTGCAAATCCTGCAGCCCGCTCTCCGAGCATGCCATGCAAGCCGCCCTGCTGCACCTCACTGACAGCACAGCTCAGCCCCAGCGAGGGTCTTACACTTCTCCCCCTCCCCACAAGCTGCTCCACTCTCCTTCTGGCTGCTGTGCAATCTACAAGACAAAGGAGCTATTACTGTGTAAATGTACCTATCAACCCAGCAATCAAATCAAAAGCTGACTTTCTAAAGGCAGGAGAGCTATTCATTGGGAGTGTGGTTCTTATCATATAGTCTTCCCTCCCTACAGTCTGCGATCTGCAGCCAGCGTCTTGACTGGCCGCAGTGCCCCCAAATCTTGGCGCCCTAGGCGGCTGCCTAGTCTGCCTAGTGGTTGCACCAGCCCTGGGCCTAATCCACCAGATTTAGGGCAGCTTTGTGTTCAGGGGTGGCTCTATGTATTTTGCCACCCCAAGCATGGCAGGCAGGCAACTTTTGGTGGCGTGCCTGTGGGAGGTCTGCTGGTCCCACGCCTTCAGCGTCCCCGCTGCTGAATTACTGCCGAAGCCACGGGACTGCCTCATGGCGACCGTCAGGCTGCCCCCCTGTGGCTTGCTGACATAGGCACCCACTTGGCGCGCTGGTGCCTGGAGCCGCCCGTGTTTGTGTTGGAGGATCAGTGAAAATATACAGCAGAGGTAGCCTCTGACAAATAGTGTCTTATCTTTCCAGGAGTATAAGAATGATAATTATATTTTATGACTAACAAAAATATTCTATGGATTGCATTCTAATTAGTTATGCAAGATACCGTTAAGCAATAGTACATTTAATAATTTCGACATAAGATAATGCCAGTGGGCGTTGCAACTGATTTATATTCCAGCACCTTCCAAGACACCACACCAAACAGCTAGCAAGTTTCAAACTTCCTCTCTACAGCCAGGTAAGCATTTCTTCTATGTACATTTACAGTCTTAGTTACTGTTATGATTTGTGAAGGGAATATTTGTAAGTCCTTTTGCTATACCCAGTCCATTTTAGGATTGCACAGATTAGTCCAGCTGTCCAGAATGTTACATCCCCAGTGGAGCGTTTGCCAACGGTACAAGGCTGGGGCTCAGGAGTCTATTCCTGACTCTGCCATTATATTCCGGTGTGACTGTGGGTGAGGCACTTTGGCATCAATTTTAGACGTGGGTGCTTAAAGGTAATCACTTAACCCAGATTTAGGTACCTAAATAAACAGCTTGATTTTCAGAAGCACTGAGGCCCACACATCCTGCTGGTTTAAGGTAAGTTATGATGCATTTATATCAGTGTAAGCGCAAAATTTGGCTTGCAGAGTTTACAGAAAATGTTGTAGGTGTCACCACTTTCCAAAGCATATCACATTACTACAGATAATCATCAGCTCTTGTGAAATGTGTAATTTGCCAGCTTTTGATGCAGGGCTGCCCGAGTGGGGGCAAGTGGGGCAATTTTCCCCAGGCCCCCATGAGAGTTTTTCGGGGCTCCTGAAGCGGAGTCCTTCACTCGCTCTGGGGGCCCTGGAAAACTCTCGCGGTGCCCAGGTCCCCGGAGCTTCTTTCGCTCTGGGTCTTCGGCGGCAATTCGGCTGCGGGGGGCCCCCGCCGCCGAAGACCCCAGGTCCCCTGAATCCTCTGGGCGGCCCTGTGTTGATGATTAGAAAAGAAATTCTCAGCAATATTATTACTTTTTCTATAACAAAGCATGTTGTACTAACGATAATACACAAATTTTTCTTCTCAACTTCAGACATCAGTAATACTGTGCATATTTTTGAAAAGAGTCTGAGATAGAAACAAAATATTTAAGTAAGAAAATCATATAATGAAGGACTGGAAGAGAACTGAACAGGTCATCTAGTCCAGTGTTCTGCCCAAGGCAGGACTAAGTATTATCTAGGTCATCCCTAACAGGTGTTTATCTAACCCATTCTTAAAAACTTGGTGATGGGGTGTCAGTTCATGATCTGTTCCACCTTGCATTTTGCTGTGATGCTGAGAGAACTTTCCCAGACCCGAATAAAAGCTCTGTGTTGCTCAAAAGCCTGTCTCGCTCACCAACAGAAGTTGGTCCAATAAAAAATATTACCTTGGCCACCTTGTCTCTCTAATATCCTTGTAGTTAGGAAATGTTTCCTAATGTTAAATCTAAATCTCCCTTGCTGCCATTTAAGTCCATTACTTCTTGTCCTATCCTCCTTATAACCATCTTTTACATACTTGAACACTGTGATCATGTCCTCCCTCAGTCTTCTCTTCTCCACACTAAACAGGGGCAGCTCCAGGCAGGGGCGGCTCTAGACATTTCGCCGCCCCAAGCATGGCGGCATGCCGTGGGGGGCGCGCTGCAGGTTGCCGGTCCCGCGGCTCTGGTGGACCTCCCACAGGCATGCCTGCGGAGGGTCCGCTGGTCCTGCAGCTCCACCGAAGCCGCGGGACCAGCGGACCCTCCGCAGGGACGCCTGTGGGAGGTCCACCGGAGCCGCCTGCAGCCCTTCTGGTGACCGGCAGAGCGCCCCACCCGCGGCATGCTGCCCCAAGCATGCGCTTGGCGTGCCGCCCCCTGGCTCCAGGCCCCAGCACGCCACGCGCGTGCTTGGGGCGGCATGCTGCAGGGGGCACTCTGCCAGTCTCTGGGAGGGTCCTCTGGTCCCGCGGCTCTAGTGGACCTCCCACAGGCGTGCCTGCAGAGGGTCTGCTGGTCTCGCAGCTTCGGTAGGTCCACGCCTGAGGGAGGTCTACTGGAGCCGCGGGACTGGCGACCGGCAGAGTGCCCCCCCGCGGCATGCCGCCTTGCTTGGGGCGGCAAAATGTCTAAAGCCGCCCCTGACACTAAACAACCCAACTTTTTCAATCTTCCCTCATAGATCATGTTTTCTAGATGTTTAATCATTTTTTTTGCTCTTCTCTGGACTTTCTCCAATTTGTCCATATCTTTCCCAAAGTGTGGTGTTCAGAACTAGACACAATATTCCACTTGGGGCCTTATGAGCATTAAGTAGAATGGAAAAATTATTTCTCATATCTTTCTTACAAAATGAAAGGTGATGTTGTATAACACAATTTCAGAGGAAGAGTGGATTAGAATTTGGAAGGGGAAAACCACTACATCATCCACTTGTGTAGTGAAGAAGAAAGGGGGACTCACATTCAAGTCCCTGCTCCAATGACTATTTAATTTGTACAAAGTGGAACAGCTTCAGTGGGAGAGACTCAATCCATAGTACCTGATGGCCATAACGACTAGGCTATCTTCGGATTGGTGAGAGATTCAGATTGAACGCTCTGTTCTAAACCGGGGAGAATTGAACCTAGGTCTCCCACATTCAGGTATATACCCTAACCTTTGGGTAGAAGGGAGAGCACCACCACCTAAATACTAGGCTAAAGCTACAGCGGGGCAAGGAGGACACCACCAACCACTTAATGAATCTAACCTGAAAATGTTTTTTTGGCCCAAACTCTGGTAAATTTGTGTCAAATGCACAAATAATTTCAGGTCAACCAGGATTACATTTTTTAGCAGATAAACTATTTGTCAGAAAAACTTCACTCACTTCTTTTTTATCAATTTGTGAAAGTCTTGAAATAGCTACCTGGGAAGATATCAAGAGTATCCCTTTTCAGAGTGAATGGAGATGGATTAGACTATAATCTTCCTCTCAGTCAATCTCAATTGGAAAATGAATTGCAATAAATAGACATTCACACATCTTACATAGTGTATATTTCTTTTATAATAGAATAAACTGATTCAGTAATATCTTACCACATATTAATCAAATAATTTTCTACCCATTGTCTGTTGTTGTTACCTAGACACCAGGGGTCAAATTGGGCTCTCATTTACACCTGTGTATATCTGGATTCACTCCTCCGAAGTTGCTCTAGCTATATCTGGGTGCAAAAGAGAGCTTAATGTGGCCCTGATCACATACAAACAGAAATTGGAGCATCCAATAATTCCTCTCAGGAAGCCTGATTTTGAACTCATACTGCTGTAAATCATGCATAACTCCCTGAAGTCAGATGGGGAGATGCATCAGCGTGTTTCATTGCTCTAAGAAACTGTGTTGGTAGAAGATTTTACTCATTGTAGTGTTGTACATTAGCCGCAGAAGTGGAAGAAAAAGGATAGTCTCAGTTTCCTGAGTGGAGAATTGAAGATGAGGCTGTTTTCTTAATAGGAATTCTCTTTTTAAAAGTCTGTATCACAGTCTTCCCAGCACTTATGCCCATGGGCGCCAACTTATATGGGCTCTTGGAGCTAAAGCCCCAGGAATATTCATAATCAGGGGCTCTGCTCCACCAATATTTGGAGCTAGATTTTTCCCCATCCCTGGAGCTTCCCTGCCTGAATGTAAAGAGAGCGCACAGCGCGTCTCTTTCTCCTTTGCTGCTGCTGCCGTAGCCTAAGGGCTGCAGCATTAGCATAAGAGGAATGCTAACTGCTGCTGAAGCACTCAGGAGGGGGAGGGGAGTGGAGGGGGCCTCCTCTCCCCTTCCCTCCCCTCTCCTCTCCTGCCCCTACCTGGAGGAGACACAAACGGGCCAGGAGACAGACATCACTCACCTTAGCAGCTGTTGGGGCTTCCGTGAGTGTTTGACCCTATGATTTTTTATTATGTTTGAGTGTTTGACCCTATGATTCCCCCCCAGCCCCAGTCCCCGCCCCTACTCCTACCCCCAGTGAGGCACAGCAGGCTGCACAGGGGAGGCAGGAAGCCACATGTGAAGGCAATGCTCCCTCCCCCAGCACTCACCAACCCACCCGCCACAGGAGGGATGGGAGAGGGAGGCTTCCTAGACCTGAGCAGCTGGGGCTTGGGTGAATTTTATGACACCCTGCTCCCCCGTCCCATAGCCAGCCACCACCCTGCCTACCCCACTTCTGCCCCATGCTGGGCAAGGGGCAGCCCCATCCACAGTGAAGTTATGGTGAGGGGCAGCAACATGGAAGGCCACCTGTGCCCCCTCCCAGTACCCATCATAGGGGAGGGGAGTGAGCTTTCTGGACCTGAGAGGGGCCCTAGGAGCATGTGCAGAGTGTGTGTGCCGTGGGGGGCAGGAGGGGTCCCTCCCCTGGAGCTTGCTGCTGCCAGTGGTGGTGATGGGGAGTCCTCTCTGGCCCTAGCCCTGGGGCAGCCTGTCTGCACCCCAAGTTCCTCATCCTCAGCCCTGCCTCACCCCAAAGCCTGCACCCCCAGCACCGAGCACGCTCCTGCACTGTGAACCCCTCATCCCCAGCCCCACCCCAGAACCCTCACCTGAGGGGAAAAACATGCAACTTAAATTTGGTGGTCAGTTTGGAGTATCATTGTATTTAGCACAATATTTGATTATTTTACACCCTTCAAAGTATGTAACTGGTCATATACAGGTGTTTTCTCTGAATACTGTCTGTGTGCCTCAGTTTCCCCAATGCATTTCTTAAGGCTCTAGATGGTGGGATAAGGGGGTGTGATTGTTGTAAAGCCCTAGAGGGCCATTGTGATGCCGTCTGCACAGAGAATGGCTGCAACCCTGCCTCCAGGCAACTGATGGCCTGGGCCACACTCCTGCAAGGTGCCAACTGAAGGTGTTGGAGAACAAAGAGATCAGGTGGCCTCCTAATGCCTGGAAAAGAGACAAAGGCCAGAGGAGGGAGTGTCAGTGCCTGTGCAGACTTCCGGGAAGCGCATGGTGTGGAAGGGGATGCTGGGATGCTTTGGAACAACTCCATACAAAGCCAGTCAGGACTCTGGGGGAGCCTCCTCTCTGAGCATACTGTCTCCAGGGCAAGAAGCTTACACCTTCCTGGGTCTGACCTCGGAGCATTCAGCATGCCCTTCCACACCATGCACTTTCCGCAGCTAGTCTGCCCAGGCAGGTCCTGGGGCAACCAGAGGTCCCTGCACCCCAACTCCGCAGTCAGATGTGACTCTCAGCCAGACAGTAAAACAGAAGGTTTATTAGATGACAGGGATACAGTCTAAAACAGAGCTTGTAGGTACAGAAAACAGGACCCCTCAGTCAGGTCCATCTTGGGGGGTGGGGAGCCCAGACCCAAGTTCTGGGCCTCTCCCGATTTCCCCAGCCAGCTCCAAACTGACACTCCCTCATCTGGCCTTTGTGTCTCTTCCGGACAAGGAGGCCACCTGATCTCTTTGTCCCCAACACCGTCAGTTGGCACTTTGCAGGGGAAACTGAGGCACCCACACAGTATTCAGAGAAAACATTAAGAACATTCCCACTTTGTCACAACAGGTGCAACAAAATTTAATACCGTATATTGAAGCAGGCAAGTGCTGCTTCTGACTTTCCACTTTTAATTGACCCTTGTAATCTTGTGGTGCTGACGCATTGTAGCTTCATTTTATATCAGCTTACAGGGTGAGAGCGGGGGGGGGGAGGGGGGACGACCACCATTTTGGGCCCCACCAAAAATTATATGAACCTGCCGCCTATGCTTATGCCCATGCCCACCCTGAGGCTAGACATGAGTTAATAACTAGCAAGAAAGCCACTGAAACCTTCTGATGCAGTAAGAGGTTGAGAAAAGAGACTGTTGAACTCTGTTGATTTGGTTTTTTTTTTTCCTCTGCAGCTTTTCATTTTCACAATGAGCTCCATCAGTGAAGCAACTACCAACTTTTGCCTTGACTTTTTCAAAGTACTGAATGAAGATCATCCATCTGAAAATATCATCTATTCTCCTCTGAGTATCTCAGCTGCCCTGGCCATGGTCCTTTTGGGGGCCAGAGGTAATACTGCCACCCAGATACAAAAGGTAGGCAATAATAAGGCATTTGTTTTATTCCTTCATATTTATTTAACAATGGCAGACTATTCCCACATGCAATATCACCTTAGTGCCTCAAGGCTCTTCTTTTAACACAGAGCATTTTCCTTTTCCACATGTAATATAGCCTGCACAAGCAGCAATTGCCCTAGTTCAGGTCACAAAGGCGCTTTTATATTGAATGTAACTTTATGGAGTTTTTAAACTTTATGGAGTTGAAAATGTGCCTGGCAGAAGCTGCAGGCTGAGAACATTATAAACTGGAAATAACATTTCCAGTCCAAGAGCAAGAGGTTTTCCCTCTCAAGCCCTGATCCTGCAAACTGCTCCATATATGTGTGTCATTATATACATGAGTAATGGTACTTGGGTGTGTTATTGTTTGTGAGACTATGGCCTATGGTGCCACTTCACTTACCTTCTGCCTTGGCTGGTCTAATTTGGCCCATATAAATGTTTTCAGCCCCTCACATTCACTTTACACATACATTTCTGTTGTAATGTTATCGTGCACTGCCTGGTGTCTCTGGTTTTAAAAGCATTTTTATTTGTTTTGTTTTGGTGACATTTTTGTGTTCTGCATTGTACCAAAAGAGAGATACATAGAGTAAATGGTTATTTCAGGAATGTGTATCTCAGATGCAGGGTCCTTTCTAGTTGCTTACTAAGAACGTGCTGAGCATCAGACTTCCTAGTGCTGAAGTGTCACAAGTTTGGGTCATAGTAATAAAAATATAAATTGAACATCTAGTTTGGCAAAAATATTAACTTATTTCAGATCCCATGAGCCTGTATGAGTCAACTTTTTTCATTGGAAAATTATTTGTACTGCTCAAGCTTGGATTGCACAGGAGTTAGTACTAATCAAGGATCACGTATCATCAGTCTTTGAATAAATCAACTGCCATCATTAGAGCTTTGAGATGAATATTTTGCTGTGAAGGCTAGAAGCGGGACCCAATACAGTTAGCAGATGGAAAGGGATCTGCAGACGAGAGGAATAAAATTTAAAAAACCCACACAGGTTCCAATAATGCCGGCACAGAAGTCAATGGCAAAACTCATATCCACTTAAGTACGGGCAGCAACTTACTCTGTATTTGACAAACAAACACTGTATTTGTTGGAATTAAACCTAGCAAACTCTGAAAGCATTTCCATTGGTCTTCAGATTTTTCCTTTCATTTAGGTTTTGTAAAAAAAGCTTTTATCCAAGTCCCAGTCCTGTGATATGGTCCACTATTGCAGATCACTGCATGCCTGCAGAACCCTACTGAATGTATTGCCCTACTGCAGCACAGTGCTAAAAGATCTAACAAACTGAATATTATGGGCAGAAATAGGAAGTGATTACCACAATCATAGAAATATAGCTCTCCCTTCTAGTGATTTTAAGTAGTATTCACCAAATGGCTTGCTGATTTTGATGTCAATGGATGGACTGGAGCATCCAGTGATAAAAGTTGGGAACACTTGTCTTTTGGAAGCATGATATCCATCTCCAGTAGAAAGGACAGTAGGTAAGACGGACAACTGAATTATCTGTGACAAGTTTAGTTTCACAGATTGTCATAAGTAAATCAATACAGTGTATGACTGTTGCAATGTTACATTTCTACTTCAGGCGCTTCACGTCTTTGAATTTGCAGAACATGAAAATCCAGGAAGAGGAACCTTTTCTGAAGCAACAAGAAGTTATGGCAATTCAGAGAGCAGTCGCAGACTACCTCGTCATTCCCGGTTACTGGTATATTAGAACAAATGTTGGAATTGGAGAAACTTTGGGAAATTTGAATGAAAATTCAAAATTGGCAGATTTGAATTATAACATAAAAATAGGGGGGGGAATACTGTGATGGTGAGTGACAGAAGGTATAGGGAGAACGATAAAAATGTACACAAGATAGCAAAAAGTAAGGTTTAGGGATTTTTATTGAAAATATTGTACAATTATATGCTTGATTTGTGGATGCAATAGTCATAACCACATTTACATGTGATGAGTTCAGTTTGCATCATGTTATTTTAACGAGCTTCTACAATGATTGTGAGTGCATTTGCGTGTATAAATCAGACATACAGAAAGCATTTGAAACTCTTCTACCCTGAACCTTTTTCATTGTTCAACAAATTTTCACGTGTGGGTGCTCCATAAGTAACGAGTGGAACATCCCAAAAGAGCCACGGATTACTTAGTCCTTATAACAGGGCTTTTGTGCCACAGATCTGCACTGTCAGGAACAAGAACAAGTCAGAGAAGGCAAAACTAGCTTAGTTATTGAATCTGAATGGATTAATAGGAGAACAATTATTAAAAAAACAACAAAAAAAAGTGTCTGTCACTCCCAGCCTTCTTCAGTCAGAAATAAACTATAGCAACTTTGTGTTATTTGAAGGTTCCTGATGATCAGTGTGATATACCTGGAGGGATTCATTCCCAGTTTCATGACATCTTCTCAGCAATCAACAAACCCACCGCTTCTTATGAGCTGGCTATTGCCAACAGACTGTATGGAGAAAAGACATTCAGCTTTCTTCAAGTGAGTTGCATTGGGATTCACTTTAATGGCCTGTGACATTGTAGGACAGATAGAGATGAACAACAAGGGCTTAGTTCAGTTGAGGTCCCATTTCCTGCTGACTTGATGGGAGGTGTATTCACTTAGACAAAGGGTGGAGTTGATCTTATGGAGGTACCGAATAGTAGGGCAAAACAGCCAATTATCGTAAAATAAATCATGTGGTTCCAGAATGGAATGTTTAAGATAACTTTAAAGCCTTAGTTACAGGCTCTGCTCATTCCCCTCTGGTCACAAGAGCATTGTAATTAGGTGTGTTGAACAGCACTGAAAGCATAATTTCTAAGTGTTTACTATTATTATTTGTATTTTGGCAGTGCCTAGAGGCCAGGGTCCCATTGGGCTAGACACTGTACAAAATATAAAAAAGAGACAATGTTATGTAAGCCTGTCCCTCAAAAGCTGTTTTATATAGTACACTGTTACCCATGTTTTTCTTCAGCTTTGTAACTATTAAATTACTTCCATATATCAACAGCAAAATAAAGTTTAAAGGGTGGCTATAATAATAAAAAAAACCCTATTTAATCCTGGCACCAGCTTACTCAACAGATATATATTTGGAGTTATAGCTGGTTAATTGACTGACAAAATTAAGATTTAATGCTTTCTATTCTTGTTAGCACCATAGAAGTAACACAGTGATTGGAAAGTGAGCTAGAATTATTCTGGCTCATACATTTTCAATAGAATTACTAACTATGTTCTGGGATGAATTATTCCTCCAGAAAGTTTCATGCTGCATTTTTAACCAATTCATTTCATGTTATTTACAAGATCTCATCATTTGATTTGTGTGAAATTTCATACGCCCAAAAACTGTTCACAAATCATCTTTCAAAATTTACTTCTAGTTTTTAATTTCTTGTGGATTGCAGTCATCTTTAGTTATCTTGACTGAAGGGAAAAAGAAACATTGAAACAGTGCTTCAAAGACATTCATGAATTACATATAAATATATAGTCAGTGACACATAGGTTAGACAGGGACAGAAGTGGCTAGAGACATACATATCTCTAGGATAAATTCAGAGTTCTAGCGGTAGAACCATGAATTTAACAGAAAGATCTATAGTGGGTTCTGTTTCACCAGTTTTTCCTAGTTTGCAGTCCACCCAGAATGGAAAGTAAAATTGAGAGACCTAACCACTGGCTGCTGCAAGAGGAGGCAGCTTTATCAGATCTGGAGCACCCACAGAGTCGGCTCCTGTGAGCAGGACTCCAACCAAAACATGCCAACTTCCCACTGGATTATAGCTAGTGCATTTCCCCCCACACCCTCCGGCCATATCTTTTGGAGCTGTAGTTTAGGCATTGTCTGCAGGGTTGGATTTACACCTTATGCATTCCTAGGTACAGCATCTTCAGTGCTTCCCCTGCCTACAGCTGACCTCTGTGTTGCACATGATTTTAGAGACTTATGGTGCCCCTTAGAATGTTGGTGCCCCTAGGCACATGCCTAATATGCCTAACTGGAAATCTGGCCCTGATTGTCGGGGTCTCCAGGCTTTTTGTTGTGCGCGGTTTTGTGTGACTCAGATCCCTCTCGGATGTCCACATTCACTTGGGCTGAGTCTCCATGGCTCCAGCTTCCACTGTCAGGGGTTCCATCTGCTCCTGGGCTGGAGCCAACAAGGAGCATCTTTCCTCCCCAGAAGTTAGCACAGACTGAACCGGGGTGCTCCTTTTTATACTAGTGCTGCATCTTGAGCATGCCCAGTAGGGATGTGGGGGTGTGGCTTCCTCAGCCTACAGTGAGGAGTTAACTCTTCCCCATCCAGTGCGAGGTGAGTTCCCCCCATCACAGAGTGTTTTATTCAAAATCTCCAAACCTATCAAGCCCTTTGCCTATGCTATACCCAACTGGTCCAGTTCATTCTGCTAGTCCAGCCTATTTCTAGGATATAGGAAAACACTTTTGCAGTGTTGCAGAACTAAAAAACAGGAACATTTTATTTTATTTCGCACACAGTCTAAAAGAGAGAGAGAGAGGGGGAGAGAGAGAGACCTGTTTTCTGATGTATTGTTCTGACATTCTCTCTTATTGTACAGAAATACCTATCCTGCATACAAAAGTTATACCAGGCAGAACTGGAACCAGCTGATTTTCAGAATGCTGCAGAGGAAACCAGGGAGCAGATAAATTTGTGGGTTGAAACCTTTACAAATGGTAAGGACAGGTCAGCCATTGGCTGCTATTACTTGATATTTATTGCTTAAAGTGTACAAAGTGCTTAAGAATCTGGAGGAGAAAAAAGTTTCCTCATAATTGGAGCATGCCCAGTATGGGCCTGCAGTGGCAGCTCTCCACAATTCGACCACTTGAGTGACCTAGAGCTAGATCATTAATTCCCACAGAGAACACATATTTGAAGAGAACAGTAGCCAGCAGACTCTGGACCCTAGTACAACACCCATTGAAATCAACAAGAATTCTTCTGACAACTTCAGTGGGTGCTGGACCACCTGTGACCACCTGTGTGTCTGATTGCATGGAGTTTAAGGAACTATCAAATCAGATGCAAGAGGTATTGGGGGCAAGTAGTGGGTACCTTCTGAAAGTACCTTGATTTATGAGCTCCTATACAGATAAGGTAAATGACAGCGCACTACTAAAAATTTGACGTGGAGCCAAGCCTAGTCAGGAGAAATAAAGAATAAATTGGCCATTTTAGGAGACATCTACTCTCCTAAAATGTACACTTGAGGCACATCAGTGGGTCAGTTTGGGGAAAATCATAGTAACACTGCTTGGGTTCCACTAGTTCTGTGAACAGATAGAGGACTTCAGCTTCTCAGGGCAATCAGTCAAACATCTTTCATGTGTGTCCAGTATCATGTATATATTCTTACACCCAGGTACATACAAGCACTAAACATCATAATTATTACAACAGATAAATGGAACTAATGTTACCGATCTGCCAAAACAAACTAATTTGCCTCCCTTTCTTTAAGGTAAAATCAAGGATCTCTTTGCCCCGGGCACTCTTTCTGCTCAGACTACGTTAGTCCTCGTGAATGCTGTCTACTTCAAAGGGAAATGGGAAGTGGAATTTAAGAAAGAAAACACCGAAGAAAGACCTTTTCAGATTAATGAGGTAGATTACAGAAGTACACATCACATTATTCATCCTATTACTTCACATGCTTGGTAGACTATGAGGCGGACTGGGGGAAATGGCCCTTTAAATGTAGGGATCCATTATGGCCTAGGGACCTGCTCAGGGGTGGAGAGGGATTTTTTCCCAAAGCTTCAGCTAGGAGAGTGCATCATGCCTGACACTGGTACAATGCCTCACATAGCCACCTGGGGCACAGGGGAAGCCAGTGTATAAGAAGCTGCAGCATCTGCCCCCTCATTGGCCTGTCAGCTCTTCTGGCAGGAATGGAAGTGTTCAGGACATAGCCCCACTTTCTCCCCATCATAGGCACCAAGTTCCTCTCTACTCCCCTCTGCTTGACCCCCACCTCTGCCCGAGGCCTGCCCCCCTCCACCTCTTCCTCCAAGCCCCACCCCACTTCTTTCCATCCTTGCTCTGCCCTCATCCCCCCACCCACTCCACCCCTTCCCCCAAGCCCCCAGACTGCCTCTTCCAGCCCCTCTCCCTAGCATGTCCCATCCCCGCCCATTCCCCTCCCTCCAAGCGCCTTCTGCGTACTGCAAACAGCTGTTCCACAGCATGAAGGAGGTGCTCGGATGGAGGGGGAGGAATTGATCAGTGGAGCTGATGGTGGCTGAGAGGTGCTGGGGAGAAGAGGAGGTGGCTGCTGGTGGGTGCTAAGCACCCGCTAATTTTTTTCCATGGGTGCTCCAGCCCAGGAGCTCCCATGGAGTCAGTGCCTGTGCTCCCCATTCCCTTTGGGGTTGCTGGTGCAGTTAGGTTTACTTCCCTTGTATAGTTTTGCACTCAGAAGAGCAAAGACTGACAGGCCCCTGAGCAGAGGCCTAGCATAAAGATGCATCTTGTACCTTCCCCCACTATGTACCTCATTTGGAGCAGTCCACAGTCTGGTGTCTAATAATTTTCTACACAGACTTTTAACTGGTTTGCTTTTATTCAGACCTACAATGAGTTGTTCTGCTGCAACATTTACAATGACTGCCACCAAGAGATCCATTTAGTCTGTGTTCAGTTTCCACATTCTGTCACCAGATTGATCTCCTTCTTCATTTTTCTCATTAGGTTAAATATTGAAAGTGGGAATTTTTTTTAGTTTACATTCTGTACATTGTCCCTGTGTTATTCCACCACATGTTGTGTGGTCAATGAATGTAATATAGCCAGCTTCATATTTGCTTCAATTCAGTTTCACTTTCTGTTAGTCACACATTAGTACAATGTAGCAAAAATACGTTGGGAACACTGCAGGGAAACATTTGTTTAGCTAAAGGAAAATTGTTCTTAGTGGAATTTGTTTCCATTAAATTGTTTTGTAAGTGGCTGTTGCTTTTAGGTTTTGTAAATTTCTGGGTCAATTTGACCTGAGAACATGCTATTATATCAAAATTTAAATTAAACGAAAGATGAAAACCTGTAGTTTTATTGTCCTTAGCATGGTTCTCAAGCTGGACAACCAAACTGTGACACACACTATCAGTGGCAATGTCTGAAAGTGTTGGTCCTAGGAAACAGTGTTGACTGTTCTTCTAAACCTTCTATTCATCTTGCAGGCACAGGGAGATAATAAATGGTATCTCAGCTTTAAAGGGGCAGGGGAGAAGCAGCATGGTGGAATCCTGGATCATGGGGATGGGCTTTATGGGGTTTCCTAGTCACCATGTTCTCATACCTCACACTGATCCCTTTCCCTTGACGCAGAGAGGGAGAAAAAACTGTTGTGAGATGTTTGAAGGGGTTCAAGAGGACTTTATACCTTTCATTAGAAGGTGCTAATCTGCCCTACACAACCACTGCAGCATTTAGGTCCATGTGAAGATGTAATACAAGGAAAAACATTTAAATACAGGAGGATACATTGTATGTATTTCATTTGTTACTAATTGTCATTGCTTTCAGACTACAAGCAAACCTGTGCAGATGATGTACCAGAAGGGCAAGTACAAAATAGCTGCAATCGAGGAGCATGACTGTCAGGTGCTTGAACTCCCATACAAGGGTGGTGACCTGAGTATGTATATACTGCTGCCAAAAGACTACACGGGTCTAACACAGGTAAAGTTGCCTATGATGAGATGATAACCTTATAACCAGAACATGAACATGGCAATGTCTTGGTATCTCTGATCACCTGGACAGACAGTATAGGAGAAAATTACCTTTCCTCCTCCTTGCAGAGAATGCAGCACGTTGAATAGTAAATCTGAGGGCAGGCTGCTTATGCTGTTCCTGTGTCATTGAATGTTCAGAAAACAATTAGCCAGCCATTTTATTCTCCAAATAGGGCACAGTGACAATGTAATTAATAGCTAATTGCTACAGTTAATACCCACACAGACTAGTCTTAAAATGAATGAACAATAAATGCAAACAATATAGGTAACACATCGGCAGATCCACAAAGGCTGTCTGCCACATATTGCTGCAAGACTTAACTTCTGATCCAGCTCCCTAACCCTTTTTTCATACAATTCAATTGCAAAACACCCATTGACTTCACTGGTGCAGGATCAAGTCCCTTAGCTTTAATGGTAGAAGTCAGAACACTGAGGTTAAAAGTTTCACCATTGACTCCCACTGGTGACCCAGCATTGTGGTCATTATATTTACATTGATTGTAGAATCTGGTTTTCTTTTTTCCAAACACTGCATAAACACTTATTTGGAAATCTTTAGGGTACAGCTAAAGGGAGATAAAAGCCCTGTGGGCTAAGGGGCTAAAAGGTGCTGTGCAGACATTGAGGCTCAGTCTGGAGTTGAAGCTCTGGGACACTGAGGGTGGAGGGTCCCAGGGCTTGGGCTAGAGCCTGAACCAAATGTCCCCACAGCAATTTTTCAGCCCTGGAGCCTGAGCCTTATGATCCTGAGTCAGCAGACATGGGCCAACCATGGGCTTTGGGTTTTTTTATTCCCTTTGTAGACATACTTATAATGAACCTCATGCTACTGACCTCAGTAGCATTCTAAGAATCATGCCTGACATGGTTACCAGAGTGTGAATGAACGTCACTTTTCCAACTTTCTCACACAGTTCTGTGTCTTGTTGATATTTATGCATAACCACAAGATTCTGATTCCCATGTATCTTTATACCTGTAGCTGGAAAAGGAACTTACCTATGAGAAATTAACAACTTGGATCAGCCCCTATTATATGAAAGAAGATGACGTGGAGGTGTCTCTTCCTCAGTTCAAAATTGAGACAAGCACTCAACTCAACCAATATTTGAAAGCTTTAGGAATAACCGATGTGTTTAGCCATGAATCAGATTTATCTGGAATAGCAGAAGCAGGTGACCTGTCTGTCAGTGCAGCTGTCCATAAAGCTTATATAGAAGTCAATGAAGAGGGCACTGAGGCAGCAGCTGCAACTGGAATTGGCATAGGTGTGACCTCAGTCGGACGACGTATAGAGTTTGTGGCTGATCACCCTTTCCTCTTCTTTATCAGACACCAAAAAACTGAAAGCATTCTCTTCTTTGGTAGATTCTCGTCTCCTCAAGAAAATTTCTAATTAACATGAATGAGATTCTGGACCACGGAACCATGATATGGAAAATACAATGGAAATGTTTATTTTCTTATTTTTTCTCCTTTTCTTGCACTGTATTTAGCCACTGACTCCACAGTTATATACTCATGGCACTGTGAGCTGAGTTTAGCTAGTCTATAGAAAGAGCGTTATTTTGCTTTATATGTAACATATATGTGACATTCTTTTGATGAACGAGTCCTACATTGTCTGTTGTTTCTCTCACAAGCTTGCTTATGGTTCCTACTTAAAGAATGTCCCACTCTCTCAGCAGCTGAGGAAGGGCACCTCTGCTAAGTCCCAGCTCAATAGGAATCACGTTGAACCAAAGCTTTGATAATCAGTAGTGAAGTAAAGAGCTATGAATTTTCTTAATCATCCTGAACTGAATTGGTATCGACATAAACATTGACCAAACACTTGCAGTGGAGAACCTGGCCCAAAGTTGCAGCAATGTAATGTAAGGATCAGTTCTCAGTTATTGTTATTGCCCTTCTGCCACCTGTACTCACAGAGAGTTGTGCTTACTTCATAAGGAATCCTGCTGAAGTGAGTAGGACTACCGTGGAGGAAGGCACTGCTCAACATGATATAGAACAGAGGGAGAAGGGAGAGCTGGAACAGAGTCTGACTTCTTAGTACTTGAATATAAAGTTAACACTGTACACTGATACAAATGTCTACAGACAGGGTGTGAATTAGGGATGATGTGGGAACTTTGTACTTCCTGACACCTGCATTGATAATTAACACAAATGTTGCTGTGACCCAAGAACCTCTTAATTCCAGCTGGCAAGGGGGTGCAGAGGGCTCCAAGGTTCTCCTGATTCTCGATCAAAAGAATGTCACATGAGGTCAGAAATAAGAGTCGGTGTTGCACTCTTCATCAATATTGTTATGAAATGTATGTAAGGATACTATGTAAGGAGTGGTGTATGTACACAGAACATATGTTCTTAAAGTCTGTGTCTAGGGGCTGGTCCCAGCAAAGGTAAAAAACAGGTTTTTTTGTCATACATGAAATGTTTAGTCACCTACAAATCTACATGTAAATTGAGTGTTGTCTCATTCACAATGGGTCTCCTATCACCAGTCTGAACTGAATGCAAATGAAGGATTGTGAGAACTTCAGAAAAGAACTAAAAGGAAGAAAAGAGCAGAGAGGGAGAACCTTATCTTGAGGTGTACATCAAAGGTTTGTTCTACTATATTTGCAGGGCAAAAAAGATGCCCAGGCATCCCTCAGCTAGGAAGCAAATGAACAGCAGATTTGCTTCATGAAAGTGGGATCTCAGCCAGACTGGGCCGAAAACACTGGAGAGAACTTTGGGTGTGATAAGCTTCTTTAGCAGGAGGTCAACCTGTTAGTTGAGTTTAGCTAGTCTATAGAAAGAGCGTTATTTTGCTTTATATGTAACCATTTGATTCCAAAATTCTTGCTCACTATTACTTGAATCTCTAGTCTTTGATAATAAATGTATTCTTCTTTTCACTATAAACATATCTAAGTGCTGTGGTGATAAGTAAAGTGATGATCCTGAGTTGAATCTTACAAGCTAGTATGTAATGTTTCTTTGGGAACGGCAGGCCTGGTAATTCTGTGAGTGTTCAGTGGATCAGGGACTGGACACTGCAGGGAATGCTCTAAGGACTTGAGGGTTGATGCATATCCATCACTACTTGTGCAGAGAGAACAAGGGCTGGAAGGCAGTGCTTGTGTTGTCAAAGGCTTTTGGTTTCAGGAGCTGATCCACAGCAGGCGCAGACATGACTTCTTCACACTAAGGGCAGGTGGTGGTGAGGTGCCTCATCACCCTGGGTACCCCTGGGGAGCATCACAGTTGCATTAGCACTTTTAAAAATCATTTAATTGGTATAATTTAACTAAGTCCAGTTGTTTGCCACCAGCTGTGAGGCTACTGTGAACAGGAAAATTGGGATCTTCCAAATTTCATGTAGCGTTTTCCTGTCAGTTGTTTAAAGTTTAACACAAAATTAGAAAATTTTGTAGACTCATCAAAAATCTAAACTGTAATTAACCAATTGTCTTCCAAAAGGGCAACTGGGGAAAATAACTGTCTTTCTGCGGAGTTCTTGAGATTGTAATTTTATGGCTTTTCTTTGGTGAAGTATTATAGATGTATTTTGCTTTTGACCTTTTAATTTGCACAATTGCAATGCATCTATGCAGCTATCAAGTTAAGCACTCAATAAATCACAACATATTTTTTTCATTTTCAGTAGTGGCAGGGAAATAAGCCAAACGGAAGTTGAAGACATACCTGTGTGCATTCATGTAAAACAGAAGCAGCAAGTGTAGAACATACTGCTAGTGGTGACATGCTGATAGACAGTTCATAGACCCCATTCCAGACAGCACTTGGCCATGCACTTATGTCCCATGGATTGCAATGGGACTCAAGCATGTGCTTAGCATTTGTTTAAGTGCTGTTCTGAAGATGGATGAACTCCTTGGGGTCGTAACATACATCTTCTTCTAATCATTCTTAAGTGGACAAGTGAGTACTAATAATACATATTGATATTTTGGCAATCTACTCAGTTTCATTTTTCAGTTTTATACTCCCTTGGTTCCTAACCATAAATGGTTAGTCTTAAAATATTGTTTCTGTAATATACCAATATAATCTACGTAGACCAGTATTTAGATACGTTATGTCCCCTGAGAAATGCTTAAAAGAATGAAGCTCTAATGTACAAGGTACTGAGCATTTCTTGTATATGAGGTGAGAAACAAGCTTCCGGTCCATAAAGTAGGGCTTGTAGCAATCTGCATGGAACTGGGAGTGAAGAGTTTGGAGCCAGCATCAGGAAGCCAGTCTGTGTGTACAAGGCTGGAAATGTTGCTGCAGTTACAGCATTGTGTAAAAGTTGCACTCACCACAGGTGCACCCTTGTGGTTGGGTGATGTGTAACAGCTCATGATGTAGCACCCCTTGTTGTCAGCTGCTACGGCCTTGGGGTAGCCTCTTTTCTCATGAATTAGCCTTCCTGTCAGGTCTCTTTAGAGTCTCTCTTCTGCCAGGGCTTCTGTGTGCTACATGGACAGCGCCCTACACAGTACTGGTCATCGATCTGTCATCCTCCTCCTATCCCAGACTCCTCTTCCACTCTACTTTTCTATCAGACTAGCAGCCCTAGGGCTTTTCCCTGGACTTTGTTAACCCAACTCAAAAGCAAACCACAAATTTCAGGGAAAGCAGCGTCAGGCCTTTTTCCTGCCTTGTATTTTTAAACCATCCTGTGTCCACACCCCGTCCCTCCCCAAGCTCTCCATTCTTCTGCAGAGTGCTGACTTTCAGGGCCTGCCCTCCTTAAGTCTTGCCCTGTTTGGATCCTCAACTCCAGTCCCTCCCAAGGCTTTCTGCTTGTGGGGTGGCCTTCTCTCAGGCCCACTTCAAGATTCCTCTTAAACCCTGCTCCCTCTTCCATCCAACTTCCTCCTGAACTTCCTGCATGATCTACTATCCAGACTACAGGTTTCTTCCCCTTTCTCTTTCTCCCTAAAGCCCTTTTCTACTCTGGGTTTCCTCCCTTTATAAAAAGCACCCACATTCTCCACCACCTGAGACTCATTTTTAACTGGTCCTGGCCTGCACTCCATGTGCCATCACCTGGGTGTATTGATCTCTCAGGCCCAGATTAACCATTTCATTACCTTGTGTAGTAAACACCACATCACACACCACTGCTCTCTTCAAAAAGAGCAGTTTAGTTTTAGGATCATGGAGTCTTCTCATCTTATTGCCCTGTACATGGTACATGAAACATGGTGGCAATGGTCAGTCTAGAAAGAGACAATAAGGAAGAGTGTGTGATTAACAGGCCTACAAAGCAGCACCTAGAAAGAGAGGAAACATGCAGCATGCAGATATTCAGAAGAGCAAAAAGGATGGCAGGCATTCAACTGCCATACTTGCAGCTACACCAATAGATTGCTTCCATTCCAGGCAGGTTGACTAGAACACAGAGGCTGTGTCTACACTAGAAACACTACAGCTTTGTGAACAGGAAGTTTCGCAAGGGAGTTTGGAAGGGGAGTGGAAGGGGACAAGGGCCCCTTGCTGTCTTGTAAAACTATAAACTAAACTACATTCAAAAACTTCTTGATTTAAACAAAACCCTTTCATTAACTAGGAGAGAGTGGGGGCTATCCAGTGTATTGTGCTGAGTGCAGCATATATGATTAACTGCCCTGTGGGCAGGTGGCGTAAGTGTGCATTTGTTGCAAGGAGCTCCTGGCCCTCAGAGACCGAGTGGAACTGGAGGAGCTAAGGGAGGCAGAGAGGTATGTTGATGAGGCATTCCAGGACACTGCAGAATTGTCCCACCTCCAGTCAGACATCCCCTGTGCTGTTGAGGATGAAAGGCCCAGGGAAGCAGAGCAGTCAATGGGAGTGGAGGGAAATCTTCCCATAGTTGGGACCCTCCTTCCAGATGGTGTTAGGGTATCCTCTTGCACTGAGGTTTCCTCTCTGGGAGAGGGAACTCCAGTCACTAGGAAAAGGCAGGTGTTAGTAATGGGAGATTGGATCATTAGAAACATAGATAACTGGATTTGTGATGACCGGGAGAACTGTATGGCGACTTGCCTGCCTGGTGGGAAGGTTGCAGATCTCTCGAGGCATCTGGATAGACTTATGTGTAGTGCTGGAGAGGAGCCAGTGGTCGTGGTACATGTAGGTACCAAAGACATAGGGAAGGGTAGGAGAGACATCCTGGAGGCCAAATTTAGGCTGCTAGGGAAGAGACTGAAATCCAGGACCTCTATGGTGGCATTCTCAGAAATGCTCCCAGTTCCACATGCAGGGCCAGGTAGGCAGGCAGAGCTTCACAGTCTCAATGAGTGGATGAGACGATGGTGTAGAGAGGAGGCGTTTAGATTCATTAGGAATTAGGGAAACTTTTGGGATGGGGGGAGCCTATACAGGAAGGATAGGCTCCACCTAAACCAAAGTGGAACCAGACTGCTGGCACTTAACATTAAAAAGGTTGCAGAGTAGTTTTTAAACCAGGAGATGGAGGAAAGCTGACTGCTGCAGAGGAGCATGTGGATCAGACAGAGACTTCTCTTAGAGGAGAGACTATTGATAGATATTCTCTAGGTTATAGTTAGGAGCAGAGGATGGAAGAGGATAATGCAAGGGCCAGATCAGATGAGAAACATTCACATAAAGAATCAGACATATCAGAAAAGGGCAGACAAATAAACAGTGACAAGTTTTTAAAGTGCTTGTACACAAATGCCAGAAGTCTAAAAAATAAGATGGGTGAACTAGAGTGCCTCATGATAAAGGAGGATATTGATATAATAGGCATCACAGAAACCTGGTGGACAGAGGACAATCAATGGGACACAATCATTCCAGGTTACAAAATATATTGGAAGGACAGAACAGGTCATGTGGAGAGTGGCACTATATGTGAAAGAAAATGTAGAACCAAATGAAGTAAAAATCTTAAGTGAATCCACATGTTCCATAGAATCTCTATGGATAGTAATGTCATGCTCTAATAAGACTATAACATTAGGGATCTATTATCGACCACCTGACCAGGACAGTGATAGTGACGATGGAATGCTAAGGGGAATTAGAGAGGCTATCAAAATTAAGAAGTCAATAATAGTGAGGTATTTCAATTATCCTCATATTGACTAGGAACATGTCACTTCAGGACGAAATGCAGAGACAAAATGCCTTGATACTTTAAATGACTGCTTCTTGGAGCAGCTGGTACGGGAATCCACAAGGGAAGAGGCAACTCTAGATTTAGTCCTGAGTGGAGCTCAGGAGCTGGTCCAAGAGGTAACTATAACAGGACCGCTTGGAAAGAGTGACCATAATATAATAACATTTAACATCCCTATGGTGGGAAGAACATCTCAATAGCCCAACACTGTGGCATTTAGTTTCAAAAAGGGGAACTATGCAAAAATGAGAGGGTTACTTAAACAGAAATTAAAAGGTACAGTGACTAAAGTGAAATCTCTGCAAGCTGCATGGGCACTTTTTAAAGACACCATAATAGAGGCTCAACTTAAATGTATACCCCCAATTAAGAAACACAGTAAAAGAATGAAAAAAGAGTCATTGTGGTTTAACAACCATGTAAAAGAAGCAGTGAGAGATAAAAAGACTTCCTTTAAAAAGTGGAAGTCAAATTCTAGGGAGGTAAATAGAAAGGAGCACAAACACTGCCAAATTAAGTGTAAAAATGTAATAAGAAAAGCCAAAGAGAAGTTTGAAGAACGGCTAGCCAAAAACTCCAAAGGTAATAACAAAATGTTTTTTAAGTACATCAGAAGCAGGAAGCCTGCTAAAAAACCATTGGGGCCCCTCAACGATCGAGATACAAAAGGAGCGCTTAAAGACGACAAAGCCATTGCGGAGAAACAAAATTAATTCTTTGCTTCAGCCTTCATGGCTGAGGATGTTAGGGAGATTCCCAAACCTGAGCCAGCTTTTATAGGTGACAAATCTGAGGAACTGTCACAGATTGAAGTGTCACTAGAGGAGGTTTTGGAATTAATTGATAAACTTAACATTAACATGTCATCGGGACCGGAGGGCATTCACCCAAGAGTTCTGAAAGAACTCAAATGTGAAGTTGCGAAACTATTAACTAGGGTTTGTAACCTGTCCTTTAAATCGGCCTCTGTACCCAATGACTGGAAGATAGCTAAGGTAACACCAATATTTAAAAAGGGCTCTAGAGGTGATCCTGGCAATTATAGTACCGGGCAAATTAGTCGAAACAATAGTAAAGAATAAAATTGTCAGACATATAGAAGAACATAAATTGTTGGGCAAAAGTCAACATGGTTTCTGTAAAGGGAAATTGTGTCTTACTAATCTATTAGAATTCTTTGAAGGGGTCAACAAACATGTGGACAAGGGGGATCCAGTGGACATAGTGTACTTAGATTTCCAGAAAGCCTTTGACAAGGTCCCTCACCAAAGGCTCTTATGTAAATTAAGTTGTCATGGGATAAGAGGGAAGGTCCTTTCATGGATTGAGAACTGGTTAAAAGACAGGAAACAAAGGGTAGGAATTAATGGTAAACTTTCAGAATGGAGAGGTGTAACTAGTGGTGTTCCCCAAGGGTCAGTCCTAGGACCAATCCTATTCAACTTATTCATAAATGATCTGGAGAAAGTGGTAAAAAGTGAGGTGGCAAAGTTTGCAGATGATACTAAACTGCTCAAGATAGTTAAGACCAAAGCAGACTGTGAAGAACTTCAAAAAGAGCTCACAAAACTAAGTGATTGGGCAACAAAATGGCAAATGAAATTTAATGTGGATAAATGTAAAGTAATGCACATTGGAAAGAATAACCCCAACTATACATACAATATGATGGGGGCTAATTTAGCTACAACGAGTCAGGAAAAAGATCTTGGAGTCATTGTGGATAGTTCTCTGAAGATGTCCACGCAGTGTGCAGAGGCGATCAAAAAAGCAAACAGGATGTTAGGAATCATTAAAAAGGGGATAGAGAATAAGACTGAGAATATATTATTGCCCTTATAGAAATCTCTGGTATGTCCACATCTTGAATACTGCATACAGATGTGGTCTCCTCATCTCAAAAAAGATATACTGGCTCTAGAAAAGGTTCAGAGAAGGGCAACTAAAATGATTAGGGGCAGGGCCGGCTCCAGGGGTTTTGCCGCTCCAAGCAGCAAAAAAAAAAAAAAAAAAAAGCTGTGATCACGATTGCGATCTGCGGCAATTCAGCGGGAGGTCCTTCGCTCCGACTGGGAGTGAGGGACCCTCCGCTGAATTGATGCCAAATAGCTGGACCTGCCGCCCCTTTCCAGAGTGGCCGCCCCAAGCACCTGCTTGCTAAGCTGGTGCCTGGAGCTGGCCCTGATTAGGGGTTTGGAACGGGTCCCATATAAGAAGAGACTAAAGAGGCTAGGACTTTTCAGCTTGGAAAAGAGGAGACTAAGGGGGGATATTATAGAGGTATATAAAATCATGAGTGATGTGGAGAAAGTAGATAAGGAAAAGTTATTTGCTTATTCCCATAATACAAGAACTAGGGGTCACCAAATGAAATTAATAGGCAGCAGGTTTAAAACAAATAAAAGAAAGTTCTTCTTCACGCAGTGCACAGTCAACTTGTGAAACTCCTTACCTGAGGAGGTTGTGAAGGCTAGGACTATAACAGTGTTTAAAAGAGAACTAGATAAATTCATGGAGGTTAAGTCCATTAATGGCTATTAACCAGGATGGGTAAGGAATGGTGTCCCTAGACTCTGTTTGTCAGAGGGTGGAGATGGATGGCAGAAGAGAGATCACTTGATCATTACCTGTTAGGTTCACTCCCTCTTGGGCACCTGGCATTGGCCACTGTAGGTAGACAGGATACTGGGCTGGATGGACCTTTGGTCTGATCCAGTACAGCTGTCTTATGTTCTTATGTAGCTACACCGCTGTAGTATTGTCATGTCAACACTCACTACAGCAACAGAAGGGGTTCTTCCATTGCTGTAGTAAACCCACCTCTCTGAGTGGCAGTAGCTAGGTCAATGGAAGAATGGTTCTGTCAATATAGCAGTGTCTACAATGGGGCTTAGGTAGGGTTAACTATATTGCACAGGGTATGAAATTGTTCGCAGCTCTGAGCAATGTAGCTAAGCTGACCTAACCTGATAAACAGCACTATTAGCCTGGAGAAAGGTGACCACAGGTGGCTATGTACAATTAAACCATTTGGAAGCCAGTGGGAAAATACAGATGGTTGATTAGAAACCCACAAAACAAGTGATAAGCTTGGAACTTATAGTAGTTGACACACAGCTGCACCACCCACTGCTGGACAGCTGGGCAGTGTAAGCCATGGATTTGATCTTAGTACAACACCAGAATATCCTTAATGTGAGAGAGGAGGGATACCAGTCACCATGCACCCTGTCCAGCATTCTAACAGAACGTAAGGATGTAATGCAAGGAGATGGACACTGAGAGGGCAAGTGGAAGTTAAAAATACATCCCCACATGAAGCGCAGGAAACTACCAAAATGCAGAGTTTCATTACCTCTGGCAAAGCCACAGAAGAAGGATCTGACAAATCTGCAAAGAACAAGCATATTACACCCACAGAAACTAACACAAAGTGGATAAGCTGTCTAGTCATGGTGAGAAAACCAACAGGTAAACTGAGGATCTGCATGGACTCCAAACCATTGAAAACAAGCCACTAGCCATTCCCAATGACCGAGGACATACTACATGATGTATACAGGGCAAATGTATTCACTGCTTGTGATGTCAAGAATGGGTTCTGGTGTACTGAGCTAGACGAGCCATCCAGCCAACAGGCAACCTGTCAGACTTTTTGGCAGGTGGTGTGGGTACAAAAGCTTATGGGCATCAGCTTGGCCCCAGAAGTGTTCCACTGTCAATTGAACTGAGCACCTCAAGAGGATAGTTGACAACATTCTTATTGCAAAGGAAGGCAATATCAAGGAAGAAGGAATTCAAATCCTCAATACTAAGCTATGGCAACTTCTAAACAGGTGCCAGGAGACTAATATTAGGCTGAATACAGACAAGCTGAAAATGAGAAGAATTGAGGTTCTTTACTCCAGGAATTTGACTTTTGAAGGATTTGGTGGCACACAGAGAGACGTTTTGAGTGCCATTAAGGAAATGCTCGGACCAAAGGGAGTCCAGCAATTTACATGGATGGCCAATGATTTTTCCAGATTCTGTTCCACCTGTTAGAAGCCTGTGAGCCTCTGAGACTGTTAACATATAATGATGCACCCTGGGAATGATCAGAGACCCAAAATCAGGCAGTGATGCTGGCAAACCAAGGGCCAGTTCTTGCCAAGACTTTAGGCTTCAGCTGAACACTGAGAAATTCCTTACTGGAAACCAGACCAGCTCATCTGTATGTTACTATGGTTAAGATGGATATTAGACTTATAACACGTGTTTAAACTTTATGAAATGCTTGTAAGTTGCTGCATGTATTAATCCTTCTTATAATGTCTGTTTTCCACGCTGTAAGGAAATACTTAAGTATTTGCTATACAGTTTGTAGAGAGGTTAGCTGGGGGCTCGTCCCTCTCCGGGGTGGCAGGGAACCACACTGCCTCACTACACACTGTGGATGTCTTGGGAAATTAGTCCAACCATGAGAGTCCCCCTCAGCAGTCTGTTTGAAAGCAGAAATAAATACAGCAAGCCCAGGCCCTAGGTCAGGGTGGGAAACAATGAGTCAGGCGCTCAGGCCCTCAAGCAGGGGCTGAGCAGTAGCAGTACAAGAAGTAGCAATGAGCCCAGGCCTCCAAAGGTCCTGGGAGAGGGGGAGACTGCCACCTGTGAGTTGGGTGGCAGGGGGGATGCAGGCCCTCCCACTCCACTGCATCCCAGCCTGGGGCCCTAGCAGTGGAGTGGGGCAGGCCCGGCAACTCCTCTGCGTAGCTGGTGCAGGGCAGGGCAGGGCAGGCCAGTCCATGGGTGCACCGTGAGCCGTGGGGGGTTCCCAGTTACGGGCTGGGCCAGAGGTGTCTGGCCTCCCGGCGCTGTCTCTCAAGTGAGTTCTGAGGCTGAGCCTTTATACTTCCGGGGCACCGCCTGACCCTCTAAGGGGTGGGCTCAGAGCTCTCTAGCTCTGCCCACACCAGTGTCCGGAAGGGCTCGTCCCTCTCTGGGGCAGCGGGGAACCACACTGCCTCACTACAAGTTGTAAAATGTTTGTTTTGAAATATCTAACTCACCAAACAAAGGAAAAAAATGTTACCTAGTGCAAAATGCTAAATCCCTATGAAAGTTTTTACCTCTTGCACATCAGAAGGGGCTATCCAAAACTGAATGGGCCAGTGTGAGATATCAGAGTACAAAGACTTTGCTAATTGCCCCTGCACACCCATGAAAAGGCTACATGCAAAAGGGCTCATCCGATCAGCTTGAATTCTGGAAGAAGGAAATACGTTTGCTTGCTTTAACCTTGTAAAAACCCTCTCATTTCTTTTCTTAGTTAATAAGTCTTTAGTTAATTACTAGGATTGGCGTTTGTCTTTGGTGAAAGATCTAAGGTACTAATTGACTTGGGGTAAGTGACACAAAGAAGAGGTGGGGGCCTGGTTTTAAGACCAACACATTTGAAGGCATATGAAACCTAACAGGCCACAAGGGGCTGGAGGAAATGATCACAGCTCCCTAGTGGGTTATGTACTAGTAACCGGTGGCCCGAGCAAGTAAACAGAAAAGTCAGGCCATACGCATTTCAAATTTGGCACTCTCATTCAATGCAGACTGTCAGTGGCGCAAGAACATTTTTAGTAGTGGGGTTGCTGAAAGCCCAGCCCCTTTACCCATCTGCCCCCTGCCCCTGAGGCTGGGAGCAGGCTGTGTCTCCAGGATAGGGGGACCTGGACAGAGGTAAGAGGGCCAAGGCCACAGTGGGGGGCAGGCGTGGGGCCAGGGTAGGAGGCTGGTAGCAGGGCCTCAGGTGTGGGGCCAAGATCAGAGCGCCGGCCGTGGAGCTGGGCATGGGGACAGTGGCCAGGGACCAGGGCCAGCGGCTGGGGCCCCAGGAGCAGAGCCCCAGCACAGGAACAGGAGTGGGGTGGGCCCTGGAACCAGAGGCCTGGGACAAGGGTGAGATGAGGGGTTGGGGAGCAGAGTGTGGGTGGAGAGCATAGGTGCGGGAAACACTCCCAGGTTTTATGCACAGAGCCCCACAGCACCCCGCAGTACCCCTCACTTCCCACACCTGTGCATACTGTTGACATTGATGTCCCAGTATTTCTGTACCTCAAGTGTAAAACGGGGAGATCGTCATGTCACTGTGGTGTTGTGGCCTCATTACCATTTGGGACGCACTCAGCTGCTACTGTGATGAGTGCCACAGAAAAGCTCATAAGGAAGTTAATAATTCTGTCTTCAGTGCTGTGTTTGAATGGTGCGCAGTAAATAAAGGTGGGGGCCACATATTTAATGCAGAAACATCATAGCTGCTCGTTTACTTAGTGCTGTCCATCCTGTGCACTGAATGAGGCAGCAGACCTGTGGAAAAATGTTATTGGGTAGTTAGAAACTGTAGCATGAAGAACAGACATCTTAATTTGGGACTTTCCTAACTCTTGCATGCTTGACTTTACAATCTTCATGTTCCTTTAACATAGCTTTGTGTGTGCAAACATAGCTAGGTTTTCTTTAAAAAAAAAAAAATTAAAAAAACCCAAACCAAACCCCCAGCAATTCCACCCTGTGGAACCGTACTGACTCCCATCTGGTTCATCAACTGCACTACAACTCCAAGGAGGCATCACAGCAGGCTTTTGGAATAAGAGTTTTTCAGCTGGAAACCAAAATATTTTAGGTTTGGGGCTAGGACATAAAGTCAACATTTTCTGCACAAAGCAGGCATTTTTTGTAAAATCTTTTTGTCAATGTCACAGCCCCAGTCAACATCCCTCTGGGGTTAGACTACTTGATACCCCTTGGAAGTGGCCTCAGCCCGATGGCCACCGCTGAACCCCAACAAGCAAGCTCACCTTCTCCTCAGCTCCACCCTCCCACTGGGGACTCTGGTTTACAATTTAACTCTTCTTGGAACCCTTGAGGATGCCAATAAGACACTTTGCAGAGGGATTTCTAAACCAGTCCAGTATTGCCAATCCCCAGGGCTAAAAAATCACGTCGGTCCCACACGCCAAAGAGTTTTAAGGCGGGGGGGGGGCGGCGGATTATTTTGTATTTATTTTAATCCATGTTTTGATATTTGACCTTTCATTGCTCATCCCGTGTGTGTGTGTGTGTGAGAGAGAGAGAATTAGTATTGCCAACACTCCCATATTTATTAAAGTGATTTTCACCCCTGCTGCAGGAACTCTCCTGCCTGTCCCCCAACCCCCATGAGAACTGCTCACCGCCAGGCTTCCTTCTGCACTCTCTGCAGCTCCTGAGGCTCTTCACTCCTCTCTCCCTGGGAAGGGGGTTTCCAGCAGGTCCTCCTTCTCCCCCTTGTAGGCTAGGGGCTGGTATGGGGTGTGGGGGGCTTTAATCCCCTGCTGCCCTTCCCCGGCCAGGTGTTGCAGGGGGAGGGGAGGAGCAGAGGGGTCATCCCCATTGCTCACAGAGGGAGGGGGAGCTACCCCAAGCTGCAGGGCTCTTTCTGCTCCCTCCCCATCTCCCCCTCTGAGAATGGAATCAGCTCCTGAGGAGAGGGGCAAGTGAGCTCTGCCTGATTCAGGCAGTAGCTCTGCTTTGCTACTGTTCCCTAGTGGGGAAAGCAGCCTGGCTGTTTTCCCCCTAGGCAGAGCTGACATTCACCAGAAAGCTGGAGTGTTTTATGTTGTCACTAGACTGTCTGCAACCCCAGCCCAACTGTTGTGAGTCAGGGAGATATCGGGAAAGTTGGCAGCGCTGCAATCACACTTACTTTTCAACAGCACAAGGAAGGTACACATCCATGCAAAATACAGAACACTTGTATGTCATTTCTGCCTCAGTTTCCTCATCAGTCTGGATTTTCGGGGCTCCAAGTCCTTTTTCCTGCATGTCACTCCACCAGCACAGGCTGCTCTTTCTCTTCTGCTTGGTGAGAGCGAGCAGGTGGTGCTCCAAGCAGTCCTGATCTTTTGATAACTTCCAGTCCCCTCTACTGTGGGAAACCTTGTGGTCAGCCTCCAGTCACTCCCTCAGGAGATCAAGATCCCACATCATGTGGTTTGTGGACCTGCAGTCCTGACTTGAATAACTGGCTCTAAGTAGGCTATTGCCCTGCCTCCCCTGGTGTTCTGATGTAGATTGTCACTAAGGTTCATCAGATTCAGAGGCACACACCCAAGCACTACCCCCCATTCTTATCATGATTAGTATGGTGAAAGAATTACAGCACAACATCCACAAAACAATAACAAAGTTACCTTGCCTCCAGATTGAGCAAACAACGTCCGAGTCCCTGAGCAATCTGAGAAAACAAAATATCTGGAGCCTCCTTTCTTTTAGAGAGAGGTAACACAATTCCAACAACCTTCTCCTCAAGATTTAAACAAAGTCTTCAGCTTCCATTTCCTTCAGGGAAGAGATATGGGAAAAGTTCCACACAATATTTAATGAAGTCTCCAGTTCCTTCTTCTTTCACAGAAAAGATATGAGGAAATTCCAAACAGACCTTAAACAAATTAATGAGCATCTTAGAAAAAGCCCCTCTGTAGCCCATTGGTTTTGTACTCTTAGCTAGCCAACATCAGATCCCAAAAGCTAACTTCTTCCATGTACCTGCTCCAGCCTGGCTCCCTGGGTCGGGAGGCCAATCAGTTCCAGCTGTTTTCTGACTCCCTGCATCAAACCTTATCCTGGAGTTTCCTGATGCAGCTTCTTCTGACCTTCCTGAGCCCCAGGGGGCTAGCAAAGTATACTTCTTACACAAGAATAATTATTATTTGCCTAGCAGAGACCTCCATTTTGTTAGAAATACATTAAAAAGTAAATACCCCATTGTGAAAGAATGATATATATACATATATATACACATTTAAATTTCTTCAAAATATAACAAAATTCTAGAGTTTTGGTTAAATTGGACAAGTCCTTGCAGCAACAGTAAGAAGTGCAGCAGCTTAAGTAGCTCAGCTAGCATAGTCCACACCTCAAATGGATGCTGAAAATTGGAATATGTTCAGAAAAGAACTACAAGAAAATATTTTGAGGTCTGGAGGACATACCACATTGTGAGAGATTTAAGGTCCACCTGGTTAGTTTATCCAAGATAAGGTTTAGAATTGACTTGATCACAGTCTACATCTACCTACATGGGTAAGATTCTCTATCACGACATCTTTAAATCAAGACTGGTGGTTTTTCTGAATGATATGCTATACATAGCTCGGACAGAAGTTATGGGCTTGATGAATTTAATGGGAGAGGTTCTTTGGCCTGTGTTATGCAGGAGTCGAACTAGATCAGTGTTTCCCATGTGGTGGGTCATGGAAGGTTACAGATTGGTTATCACGCCCAGGGCCAGAACTGGCCTAGACAAACTTATACCTCTCCCAGCCCAGCAGGTGTGGAGAGGAAGCCCTGAGGACAGTGCAGGCTTGGAGAGAGGCCTGCCCCTTGCTCACCCCACAGCAGCTGGGGCAGGCTCTCTCTCCAAATTCTGTCCCTGGTGGCTTCCCTCCACACCAAGCTGGGATTAGAGTTGTGGAGCCAGGCAGAGGGTGCACATATGTAATAATGGATTACCAAAAATAAATAAATAAATAAATAAATAAATAAATTTAAAAAAAAAAAGAAAATAAAATGCAGTTGGTGGGTCGCCTGGTTCAATGTTTGGGAACCACTGAGCTGGATGATCATAATGGCCCCTGGTGGCCTTAAAACTGATAAATCTCTTGTCCAGTCCCATGCCTTGTCAGATCTCTCAGCGATAAAATAAAACACCACTAGATTATTCTATCTCTGTTCTGAGATTATTTATGTGATTGGTGAAAATATAAAATTAAGGTCCCAATCTGACAAAAACGTAAGCACATATACTACTTTATTCATGTGAATTCAATGGGCCTTCTCATGTGAATAAAGTTATGCACATTCACTTTTCCCTAGCTGCACTCTGTTCATTAGTCATGGCTACGGGGCTCTATGGCAGTGGAGAAGGATCCACAAGGAGCTGAATACACCAGATTTAGGGCAGCTTTGTGTTGGAGGATCAGTGAAAATATACAGCAGAGGTAGCCTCTGACAAATAGTGTCTTATCTTTCCAGGAGTATAAGAATGATAATTATATTTTATGACTAACAAAAAATATTCTATGGATTGCATTCTAATTAGTTATGCAAGATACCGTTAAGCAATAATACATCTAATAATTTCAACATATGATAAAGCCAGTGGGTGTTGCAAATGCTTTATATTCCAGCACCTTTGCAAGACACCACACCAAACATCTAGCAAGTTTCAAACTTTCTCTCTACAGCCAGGTAAGCATTTCTTCTATGTACATTTACAGTCTTAGTTACTGTTATGATTTGTGAAGGGAATATTTGTAAATCCTTTTGCTATACCCAGTCCATTTTAGGATTGCACAGATTAGTCCAGCTGTCCAGAATGTTACATCCCCAGTGGAGCGTGTGCCAATGGTGCAAGGCTGGGGCTCAGGAGTCTATTCCTGACTCTGCCATTATATTCCGGTGTGACTGTGGACAAGGCACTTTGGCATCAATTTTAGACATGAGTGCTTAAAGGTAATCATTTAAACCCAGATTTAGGTACCTAAATAAACAGCTTGATTTTCAGAAGCACTGAGGCCCACACATCCTGTCGGTTTAAGGTAAGTTATGATGCATTTATATCAGTGTAAGAGCAAAATTTGGCTTGCAGAGTTTACAGAAAATGTTGCAGGTGTCACCACTTTCCAAAGCATATCATATTACTACAGATAATCATCAGCTCTTGTGAAATGTGTAATTTGCCAGCTGTTGATGATTAGAAAAGAAATTTTCAGCAATATTCTTACCTTTTCCATAACTAAGCATTTTGTACTAACAATAACACACAAAGTTCTCTTCTCAACCTCAGACGTCAGTAAATCTGTGCATATTTTTGAAAACAGTCTGAGATGGAAACAAAATATGTAAGTAAGAAAATCATATTATCATAGAAATGAAGGACTGGAAGGGACCTAAACAGGTCATCCAGTCCAGTCTCCTGCACCGAGGAAGGACTAAGTATTTTCTAGATCATCCCTGACAGGTTTTTGTCTAACCTGTTCTTAAAAACTTCCAGTGATGGGGTGTCAGTTTATGATCTGTTCCACCTTGCATTTTGCTGTGATCCTGGGAGAACCTTTCCTAGCAGGGCCGGCTTTAGGCCTATTCCACCAATTCCCCTGAATCAGGCCCCACGCCCAGTGAGAATCCCTTCCCTGGCTAGAGGCGCCTTTTTAATTTTTACTCACCTGGCGGCGCTCTGGATCTTCAGTGGCACTTTGGTGGCGTGTCCTTTGCTCGTTCTGGGTCTTCCACAGCGGGTCCTTCAGTGCCGCCGAGGACCTGGAGCGAGTGAAGGACCCGTCGCCGAAGTGCTGCCGAAGACTGGGAGCACTGTCCAGTGAGTACAAGCCCCACATGTTTTTTTACATGTGTTTTTTTTTTTTAGTCATCCCTGCCGGATGCCCGTAGAAACTGTTCGAATTGGGCCCCGCACTTCCTAAAGCCGGCCCTGTTTCCTAGACCTGGAGAAAAGCTGTATGTGGCTCGAAAGCCTGTCTCTCTCAACAGAATTTGGTCCAATAATAGAGGATACCTCACCCATCTTGTCTTCCTTGCAATTAGGAAGTTTTTCCTAATGTTAAATCTAAATATCCCTTGGTGCAATTTAAGTCCCTTACTTCTTGTCCTGTCCTTAGTGGCTAAGGAGAACAATTTATCATTCTCCTCATTATAGCAATCTTTTACGTACTTGAAGGCTGTGATCATATCCCCCCTCAGTCTTCTCTTCTCCAGACTAAACTAACCCAACTTTTTCAATCTTTCCTAATAGATCATGTTTTCTAGACTTTTAATCATTTTTTTGCTCTTCTCTGGACTTTCTCCAATTTGTCCATATTTAGTGGTGCCCAGAAATGGACACAATACTCCAGTTGGGGCCTTATCAGTGCTAAGTAGAGTGGAAAAAATATTTCTCTTTTCTTGCTTACAAAATAAAAGGTGACGTTGTATAACACAATTTCAGAGGAATAGTGGATTAGAATTTGGAATTAGATCATCCACATGCATAGTAAAGAATCTCTTCTCAGATGAGGGGGACTCACATTCACGTCCCTGCTCCAACGGCAATTTAATTTACATAAAGTGGAAAAGCTTCAGTGGGAGAGACTCTAGGCCACCTGATAGCCTAGGCCTCATGGTATTTTCCTGAGCAGTGAGAGTTTCAAATTCAACTCACTGTTCCAAATCAGGCAGAGGGGGGAATTGAACATCCCAGCTGAACACCCTCACCTTTGGGCAGAAGTTGTACAGGACATTGCCACCACCTATACATTGGGCTGTAGATAAAGGGGGGCAAACAGCCCACCTCCAGCCAATGCCGGCTTTAGCAAGTGTGGGACCTGATTTGTACTCACCCGGCAGTGTCCTGGGTCTTCGGCGACACTTCGGCAGCAGGTCCTTCACTTGTTCCAGGTCTTTGGCGGCACTCAAGGACCCACCGCCGAAGACTCGGAGCAAGTGAAGGGCCCACTGCCGAAATGCCGCTAAAGACCCGGAGCGCCACCATGTGAGTAAAAATTAAAAAGGCACCAGCATGGGGCCCTCTTAGGTACAGGCACGGGGCCCAATTCCAGGGAATTGGGTGAATCGGCCTAAAGCCAGCCCTGACTCCAGCCACTTAACAAATCTATCCTGAAAATGTATTTTTGGCCCAAACCCTTTTGTAAATTTGTGTCAAATTGGTGAATAGTTTCAGGTCTACCAAGATTATATTTTTTATCAGATAAACTATTTGTCAGAAAAACTTTGCCCGGGTCTTTTTATCTATTTGTGAAAGTCTTGGAATACTTCCCTGGGAAGAAATCAAGGGTATCCCTTTTCAGAGTTAATGGAGACAGATTAGAGTATAATGTTCCTATCAGTGAGCCCCAGCTGGAAAATGTATTGCAATAAATAGATGTTCACACATCTTACATAGTATATTTCTTTTATAATAGAACAAGCTGATTCAGTGATACCTTATCACATATTAATCAGATCATTTTCTACCCATTGTCTGTTGTTGTTACCTAGACATGAGTGGTCAAATTAGGTTCTAATTTACACCTGTGTATATCTGGATTAACTCCTCCAAAGTTACTCTTGATATATCTGGGTGCAAAAGACAGCCTAATGTGGCCCTGATCACATACAAACAGATATTGGAGTATCCAATAATCCCTCTCAGGAAGCCTGATTTTGAACTCATACTGCTGTAAATCATGCATAACTCCCCTAAAGTAGGATGGGGAAGATGCATCAATATGCTTCATTGCTCCAAGGAACTATGTTGGTAGAACAGTTTACTTCTTGCGGTATTGTCCATTAGGCACAGGAGTGGAAGAAAATTTCCTGAGTGGAAAACTGAGGATAAGGCTGCTTTCTCAGTGGGAATTCTTTTTCTAAAAACCTGTATCCCATTCTTCCCAAAACTTATCGGTCAGAAACTTGAGTATTATCCCCATCTATATTATTTAGGTGGATTCCCACCCTGAGGCTAGACATGTGTGCATAACTAGCAAGAAAGCCATTGAAACCCTCTGATGCAGTAAGAGGTTGAGAAAAAAGACTGTTGCACTCTATTGATTTGGTTTATTTTTTTCTTAGGCAGCTTTTCATTTTCACAATGAGCTCCATCAGTGAAGCAACTACCAAATTTTGCCTTGACTTTTTCAAAGTACTGAATGAAGATCGTCCATCTGAAAATATCATCCATTCTCCTCTGAGTATCTCAGCTGCCCTGGGCATGGTCCTTCTTGGGGCCAGAGGTAATACTGCCACCCAGATGGAAACGGTAGGCAATAATAAGGCATTTGTTTTATTCCTTCATTTTTGTTCAACAATGGCAGACCATTCCCACATGCAATGTCACCTGAGCTCCTCAAGCCTTTTCTTGTAACTCAGGGTATGGCTACACTTGCAGCTGTACAGCTCTGGGAGTTAAACCTGTCTTCGTACAGCTGAGTAGGGAAAGCGCTGCAGTCTGTCCACACTGACAGCGCACTGTCGTGGCCACATTTGCAGCATCTGCAGCGGCATTGGGAGCGGTGCATTATGGGCAGCTATCCCAGCATTCAAGTGGCTGCAACGTGCTTTTCAAAAGGGGGAGGTGAGGTGGAGTGTGACAGGGAACGTGGGGGAGAGAGAGAGTGGATTTTTGGAGCCTATACTGTGTCAGCTCCCTGCCTTGCAAGTTCTCACCCCCTTCCCCACCCCTCTCTCACTCACTGAAAGCAAACAACAGCTGTTGTTTTTTTTCTCACAGACCAGATAAGCAGCCACTCCGAAACGGCCCCCCACTCCCTCCCGCCCGCCATACTGCTCCTCTCCTCAAGCAAACACTAGCCATGGGCGTTCCAAAGGGAGCCCCCCTGCCTCTGCTCATTCACAGCAAATAGGAGCTGTGGTTGTTTTTTTTTATAAGTAGCTCCCAGAGCCCAGAGTTCACAACAAAAAAAAGAGCAGATCCTTCACTTCAAAGGATTATGGGAAGTTTCCGGAGGTCAGTCACTGTGTACTAAGATTATTCCCTGTTTACACTGGCGCTCCAGCGCAGCAGCAGCAGCAGCAGCGCTATACTCTTTATTCCTCTCAGGGAGGTGGAGTACAAGCAGCACTGTAGCCACAGAGATACAGCGCTGTATGTGCCTTGCCAGTGTGGACAGGGAGTGAGTTACAGCGCTGTTGGTGGCTTTATTGCACTGTACTTCTCAAGTGTAGCCAAGGCCTCGGAGTGGTTTCCTTTTCCATGGGTAATAAAGCCTGCACAAGTACTGCACAAGTAGCAATTGCCCTAGTTAAGGTGAATCATGAATCATGTGTCATCAGTCTTTGAGTACATCAACTGTCATTATTAGAAATTTCAGATGGATCTTTTGCTTTGAAGGCTGGATGTGTGACCCAATACTGTTAGCAGATGTAAAGGGATCTGCATACAAGAGGAATGCAATTAAAAAAAAATCAGGTTCCAGTGATGCCGGCACTGAAGTCAACTGCAAAATTCATGTCCACTTAAATATTGGCAGGAACTAACGCTATATTTGACAAACACTGCATTTGTTGGAATTAAACCTAGCAAACTCTGAAAGCATTTCCATTGGTCTTCAGATTGTTCCTTAAATTTAGGTTTTTTAAAAATAAGCTTTTATCCAAGATCACTGCACACCCGCAGAACCCTACTGAATGTATTGCTGTAGCGAAGCCAGACTCAATGGCGCGGCACCTCCTGCCGGTCATCTTGGGAATTAGCTCTTCAGCCTCTGGAGCGCCCTCCGCTGGCCGATGTCTTGCTTGCCTCAGGCCCCGTGTCCCTCCCGGACTCCGGTGCCCTTTATCTCGGGTTCTGCCCCAGCAGTACCCCCACGCTCTGGGTCTCCGGTCCCAAGGGAACCCCCAACCCTCTATGCCCACCTTACCTCAGTGCCTACTGCCAGTCTTCATCCAGCTCCCTTTCCCTTGGGCAGACTGAAGTCTGTAATGGCCACTCATCATTGGCAAGGGTTAGGACCAGCTGCCTCTGCCTAACCCTGGGCAGCCCCTCTGCAACCCCTGTACTGGCTTTGGCCTTTAGCAAGGCCCGCGGGCTGGGGATTTGCCAGGCTGGAGCTCCTCAGCTCCACTTGCCTTTCCCCAGCCCTGCTCTACTCCCAGTACCCTGAGCTCCCAGGCAGGTAGCCAGGTCCCTCCCTCCCTTCCTTCCTTCCTTTCCCAGCCTGGCCCTGATTGGCCTCTCAGCCTTTTCTGATTCATTCTCAGCCCCAGCTCTCTCCAAGGGCTGGCTTTTAACCCTTGCTGAGCCGGAGAGGGGTAACTGCCCCACTACAATTGCCCTATTGTACATTGTGTAAAAACTGAATATTATGGGAATAAGTAGGCAGTGAGTTCCACAATCATACAAATATAGCTCTCCCTTCTAGTGATTTTAAGTAGTATTCACCAAATGGCTTGCTGATTTTGATGTCAATGGATGGACTAGGGCATCCATTGATAATAGTAGAGAACACCTGCCTTTTGACATCATGATGTCCATCTCCAATAGAAAGGACAGCAGTTAAGACAGAAAACTGAATTTTCTGCGACAAGTTGTTTCACACATTGTCATAAGCAAATCAATGTAGTGTATGACTGTTGCAATGTTACATTTCTATTTCAGGTGCTTAACTTCACAGAACTTAGAGAAAATGAAAATCCTGGGACTGGAAGCTCTTCTGAAGCAACAAGAAGTGATGACAATTCAGTGAGCAGTCGCAGACTACCTCTTCCTCCCCAGCGGCCTGTATCTTAGAACAAATGTTAGAGTTGGACAAACTTTGGGGAATTTTCATATGAATTCAAAATTAACGGATTAGAATTATAACATCAAAATTTGTGGGGAGAATGCTGTGGTGAGGGGTGATAGAAGGTATAGGGAGAAGGATAAAAATGTATACAAGGTAGCAAAAAGCAAGGGTTAGGGTTCTTTACTAAAATGTTGTACAATTATATGTTTGATTTGTGGATGCACTAATCACAACCGCATTCACAAGAGATCAGTTCATTTTGCATCCTGCTATTTCAGTGGGCTCCTACCATGATCATGAGCACATGTGCATGTATAAATCAGACATACAGAAAACATTTGCAATTCTACTAACCTGAACATTTTTCACTGTTCAACAAATTCGCATATGTAGTTCTCCATAAGTAACAAGTGGAACATCCCAAAAGAACCACGGATTCCTTAGTCCTTATAACAGGGCTTTTGCTCCATAGATCTCCAGACTATCAGGAACAAGAACAAGTCAGAGAAGGCAAAGCTAGTTAAGTTATTGAATCCGAATAGTTTCATAGAAGAACAATTAAAAAAACCAAAACAAACAATGTCTCTGTCACTCAGCCATTTTCGTCAGAAATAAACTATAGAAACTTTGTGTTATTTTGAGGTTCCTGA
Source organism: Mauremys mutica (assembly GCF_020497125.1). Classification (NCBI taxonomy): domain Eukaryota; kingdom Metazoa; phylum Chordata; order Testudines; family Geoemydidae; genus Mauremys; species Mauremys mutica. Next base: position 123,948,434 of record NC_059073.1, on the reverse strand, counting down.
TGATCAGTGTGATATACCTGGAGGGATTCATTCCCAGTTTCATGACATCTTCTCAGCAATCAACAAACCCACCACTTCTTATGAACTGGCTAATGCCAACAGACTGTATGGAGAACAGACATTCCAGTTTCTTCAGGTGAGTTGCACTGGGGTTCACATTAGTGGCCTGTGATATTGTAGGACCAAAAGAGATGAATGTGGGCTTAGTTCAGTTGAGGTCTCATTTCCTGCTGACTTGGATGGGAGTTGTGTCCACTTAGACAAGGGGTGGAGTTGATCCCATGGAGTTACTGAATAGTAGGGCAGAACAGCCAATCAGCTTGAAATAAATTCATCTGGTTCCAGAATGGAAAGTTTAAGAGAACTTCAAGCTAAAGTCTTAGTTACAGGATGTGCTCATTTCCTCCCTGGTCTCAGAGCACTGGAACCTAAGAGCAATTAGGTGTGTTGAACAGCACTGAAAGCAAAATTTCTAAGTGTTTACTATTATTATTTGCATTATTGTAGTGCCTACAGGCCAGGGTCTCCCTGGGCTAGACGTACAAAAATATAACAAAGAGACAGTGTTATGTAAATCTTGCCCTGAAAAGCTGTTTTATGCAGTACATTATTATTACCCAGGTTTGTCTTCAGCTTTGTAACTATTATTTATATAATTACTTTGGTAAATCAACAGTAAAATAAAGTTAGAGGGTTGCTATAGTCAAAAAAGTAACTGTTTAATCATGGCACCAGATACTCAGATATATATTCAGAGTTGCAGCTGTTTATTTGACTGACAAAATTAAGATTGTAATGCTTTTTACTCTTGTTAGCACTCTAGAAGCAACACAGAGATGAGAGAGTGAGCTAGAATTATTCTGGATCATGCATCTTCAATAGAATTGCTAATTATGTTCTGGGGTGAATTATTCCTCCACAGAGTTTCAGGCCACGTTTTTAATCAATTCATTTCTTGTTATTTACAGGGCCTTGCTGTTTGATTTGTTTGAAATTTCATAGGCCCAAAAACTCTTTACAAATCAGTTTTCAAAATCTACTTCTAGTCTGAAATTTCATGTGGAAGTACCGTTGCAGTCATCCTTAGTTATCTTAGCTGGTGGGAAAATGAAACATTAAGGGACAATGCTTCAAAGACATTCATGAATGACATATAAATGTACAGTCAGTGACACACTAAGTTAGACAGGGACAGAAGTGACCAGAGACATATAGGAAATGGACTAGCTAAGAATAGTCCCCCAGCCCTTTGGAGCATGAGCAGGCATTTAAGGACCACAAGAGAACCTGTGACAATCAGATATTTTTGTTACTCAAGAGTGACCTAAGTCTTTGTGTAATAAGAACCTGATGTTCTGTAAATGCCTGCTCATGTGGTTGGGCTGTTAGGGGGATATATGTGTTTATTGCATCTAAACAATAAATAGTAAACGAGCCTCACATAATAAGATTGCATGTGAAAACTCACCACAGCAAAACTACTTAAATCTGGTGAGTAGTCATTATTTTCACAGTAGTAAAACCTAGGTGCCCTAACTAAGGTCAAGGCCCTGTTGTGCTAGAATGTTGTAGAAAAATAGTAAAAGACAGTCCCTGCCCTAAAACTTCCAATATAAACAGACAAGACAGACACTGGGGTAGGAGAAAAGCAGTATCACTATCCTTATTTCACAGATGGGGAACTGAGACGCAAAGATTAAATGACTCTCTCAATGTCATACAACGAGTCTGTGGCAGAGTCATTTATCAGCTGGCGGAACTTCAGAAAGGTTCAGTGTTTGGCTGTTTTATGCAAACTGTCCAAACCTGCATGGCCCTGTATCCCTACGCTCTACCCAACTGGTCCAGTCCATTCTGCTGGTCCCCACACTGTCTCTAGCATGTACAAAAATCCTTTTGCAGTGTTGCAGAACTAAAAAACAGGCACATTTTATTTTATTTAGAACATCTTTTATTAAAAGACCTGTTTTCTGATGTATTGTTCTGACATTCTCTCTTATTGTACAGCAATACCTATCCTGCATTCAAAAGTTATACCAGGCTGAATTGAAACCATCTGATTTTCTGAATGCTGCAGAGGAAACCAGGGAGCAGATAAATTTGTGGGTTGAAACCTTTACAAAGGGTAAGGACAAGTCAACCATTGGCTGCTATTTCTTGATATTTAATCAAAAGCAGCGAGGTGCTTAAAGTGTACAAGTTGCTTAAAAACCTGGAGCAGTAAAATGTTTCCTAATAATTGCAGCACAGATGTATGGAGCTACAGTGGCAGCTCTCCATGATTTGACCACCTGAGTGACCAAGTGGTAGATCATTAATTTCCATAGAGAAAACAAATTTGAGGAGAACAGAGTAGACAGCAAATGCTGGGACCTAATACAACACCCATTGAAATCAACAGGAGTTTTTCTGACAACTTCAGTGGGTGCTGGATGAGACCACTTGTGTGGTTGACTGCATGGAGTTAAGGAATTATCCAATCAGATGCAAGAGGTATTGGGGCAAGGAGGGGGGACTTTGAGAAAGTATCTTGATTTTTGAGCTCCTATTGAGATAACGTAAATGACAGCGCACTACTTAAAATTTGACCTGGAGCCAAGACTAGTCAGGAGAAGCAAAGAATAAAATGGCTACTTTGGGAGATGACATCTGTTCTCCATTTTTCACTTGAGGCACATCAGTGTGTCAGTGTACATAAGCTACAGAAATGCTGTTTGTGTTGCACTTGTTCTGTGAATAGATAGAGGACTTCAGCCTGTCAGCAGGGCCGCCCAGAGGGGGGGGGCAAAGGGGGCAATTTGCCCCGGGCTCCGCAGGGGCCCCCAAGAGAACAGCAGAGGCTCCCGCCTCCGCCCCTCTCCTGGAGCCTCAGCGCTTGATGTCTCCGGCGGAGCCCCTGAGCCCCGCCCCGCTCAGAGCCACGTGGTGAGGGGGCGGGGCTGGGAGCTCCGCTCCCTCCGCTCGGCGTGGAGCTCCCAGCCCCGCCCCCTCCCCACGCGGCTCTGAGCGGGACGGAGCTCAGGCCCCGGCGGGGACACGCTGCGGCTGTTCCGGCGAGGCGCTGAGACTCCGGGCGAGGAGGGAGCCGGGGGTAAGAGGCTGGGGCCGGGGCCGGGGCCGGGGGGAAGCGGGACCCGCCGCCAAAGCGCAGCCCGGTCTTCGGCGGCGGGGGGCCCTTCCGTTCCGGGACCGCCGCTGAAGTGCCCCGAAGACCCGCGGCAGGGGCCCCCCACCGCCGAATTACCGCCGAAGCGGGACCCGCCGCCGAAGTGCGGCGGGCCCCCGCCGCGGGTCTTCGGGGCACTTCGGCAGCGGGTCCTGGAACGGAAGGGCCCCCCGCCGCCGAAGACCCCGGGCCCCCGGAATCCTCTGGGCGGCCCTGCCTGTCAGTCTAACATCTTTCATGTGTGTCTAGTATCATGTATATAATCTTACACTCAGGTACATACATGCACTGTACATCTATGTTATTACAACAGAGAAATGGCACTAGTGTTACCGATCTGCCAAAACAAACTAATTTGCCTCCCTTTCTTTAAGGTAAAATCAAGGATCTCTTTGCCCCGGGCACTCTTTCTACTGATACTGTGTTAGTCCTTGTGAATGCTGTCTACTTCAAAGGACAATGGGAAGTGGAATTTAAGAAAGAAAACACCAAAGAAAGACCTTTCCAGATTAACGAGGTAGATTACAGAAATACACATATCACATCATTGCTCCTATTGTTTTACATGGTTGGCAGATAACAAGGAGCTAACATGGGATGTGTCCCCTTAAATCTAGGGCTCTATTATGGCCTAGGGACCAGCTGTGGGTGTGAAGAGGGATCTGTTTCCCAAAGTTTCTGCTAGGAGAGTGCATCATGCCTGACACAGGTACAATGCCTCACAAAGCCACCTGGGGCACAGGGGAAGCCGTGTATAAGAAGCTGAAGCATCTGCCCCCCCTGTGGTCTGTCAGCTCTTCTGGCAGGAGTGGAAGTATTCAAAATATAGCTCTGCTTTCTTCCCAGCCCCTTTGAGGCTGCGGGTGCAGTTAGGTTCACTATTCTTGTAAAGATTTGCATTCATGTGAGCAGAAGGGTACTTCTTGTGCCTTCCCCCACTACACTCCTAATTTGGAGCAGTTCACAATCTGACCTCTAATCATTTTCTTCATAGACCCTTAACTGGTTTGCTTGTATTCAGACATACAAGGAGTTGTTCTGGTGCCACATTTACAATGACTGCCACCAAGAGATCCATTTAGTCTGTGTTCAGTTTCCACATTCTGTCACCAGAGGGATCTCCTTCCTCATTAAGGTTGAATATTGAAAGTGGGGTTTTTTAGGTGACATTGTGTACATTGTCCCTGGGCTACTCCCTCGCCCTCTCCATGTTGTGTGGGCAATGAATGTAGAATAGCCAGCTTCATATTGTTTTAGTTCAGTTTCACCTTCTGTTGGTCACACTTAAGCACAATGTATCAAAAATAGCTTGGCAACACAGCAGGGAAACATTTGCTTAGCAAAAGGAAAATTGTTCCTAGTGGAACATTCACAAAACACTTTCATGGAAATATTTCTATTGCTTTTAGGTTTTGTAAATTTCTGGGTCAGTTTAACCTGAGAACATGCTTTTATACTGAAATTAAAATTAAATGAAAGATGAAAAGCCTATAGTTTTAACCTTAGCATTGTTCTGAGGTTGGACAAACAAACTGAGGCACACATTACCAGTGGCAGCTTCTGAAAGTGTTGGTCCAAAGAAATAGCATTAACTCTTCTTCTAAACCTTCTATTCATCTTGGGGTGGGTGCGCCTAAGCGCTGGCACAGGAAGATGATAAATGGTATTTCAGCTTTAAAGGAGCAGGGGAGAAGCAGCATGGTGAAATCCTGGATCACAAGGATGGGCTTTATGGGGTTTCCCAGTCCCCCCTTCCATCAGACCTGACTGACCCCTTTCCCTTCAGGCCAAGATAGAGAAAAAACTGTTGAGATGTTTGAAAAGGTTCAAGAGGACTATATGCACCTTTCTTTAGAAGGTGAAAATCTGGCCCTAAACAACCACTGCAGCATTTTGGTCCAAGAGAAGATATAATACAAGGAAAAATGTATTAATATAAGGGGATTCGTTGTATGTATCTCATTTTCTAATTACTTGCCACTGCTTTCAGACTACAAGCAAACCTGTGCAGATGATGTACCAGAAGGGCAAATATAAAATAGCTACAATCGAGGAGCATGATTGTCAGGTGCTTGAACTCCCATACATCGGTGGTGACCTGAGTATGTATATACTGCTGCCAAAAGACTATATGGGTCTAACACAGGTAAAGTTACCTATGATGAGATGATAACCTTATAACCAGAACATGAACATGGCAATGTTTTGTGTATCTCTCATCACCTGGACAGACAGTATAGGAGAAAATTACTTTTCTTCCTCCATGTTGCAGAGTAGGCAGCATGTTGAATAGTAAATCTGAAGGCAGGCTGCTTATGTTGTTCCTGTGATTACTGAATTTTCAGAACACAATTAGCCAGCCATTTTATTTTCCAAATAGGGCATGGTGACAATGTAATTAATAGCTAATTGCTACATTTTTGTATTATCAACCTTTTGAAATAGTTAATACCCATACAGTCTGAAAATGAATGAATAATAAATGCAAACAATATAGGTAACACATCGGCAGATCCACAAAGGCTGTCTGCCACATATTGCTGCAAGACTTAATATCTGATCCAGCTCCCTAACCCTTCTCCCATACAATTCAATTACAAAATACCCATTGACTTCATTGGTGCAGGATCCAGTTCTTTTACTTTAATGACAGAAGTCTGTCCACTGAAGCTAAAAGTTTCACCATTGACTCCCACTGGTGACCCAGCATTGTGGTCATATTTACATTGGTTATAGACTCTTGTTTTCTTTTTCCAACACTGGACAAACACTTATTTGGAAATATTAAGGGTACAGCTACAGGGAGATAAAAGCTGTTTGGGCTGAGGGGCTAAAAATTGCTGTGCAGATGTTAAGGCTCAGGCTGGAGGACGCTCTCCAGGACCCTGTGTGGGTGGAGGGTCCCAGAGTTTGGGCTCCAGCCTGAGGTTGAATGTACACACTGCAATTTATCAGCCACGCAGCCTGAGTCAGCTGATGTGAGCAGCTGTTGGCTTTATCCCTTTGTAGACACACTCTTAGTGTATGTCATGCTACTGAGCCCAGTAGTATTGTAAGAATCATGCCTGATGTGTCTACCACAATGTGAATGAAAAATCACTTTTCCCACCTTCTCACACAGTTCTGTGTTTTGTTGATTTTGATGCATAATTACAAGATTCTGATTCCGATATATCTTTATACCTGTAGCTGGAAAAGGAACTTACCTATGAGAAATTAACAACTTGGAATAGCCCTGACCATTTGAAAGAAGATGAAGTGGAGGTGTCTCTTCCTCAGTTCAAAATTGAGACAAGCGCTCAACTTAAACAATATTTAGAGGCTTTAGGAATGACCGATGTGTTTCGCCCAGGAGTAGCGGATTTATCTGGAATGGCAAAAGAAGGTGGCCTGTTTGTGAGTCAGGTTGTCCATAAGGCTTATATAGAGGTCAATGAAGAGGGCACTGTGGCAGCAGCTGCAACAGGAGATGAAGTGACTACAACCTCAGCCGGGATACCTGTACAGTTTGTAGCTGACCACCCTTTCCTCTTCTTTATCAGACACCAAAAAACCAAATGCATTCTCTTCTATGGTAGATTTTCTTCCCCTTAAAGGAAAATCTCCAATTAAGACAAGAGAAATCCCAGGCCATGGAACTATAGTACAGAAAATACAACAGAAATGTTATTCTTTTCGTTTTCTCTTTTCTTTGCACTGTATCTAGATAGTGACTCCATAGTTATGGGTGAAAATGCACACTATGCTCATGGCAGGACTGTGATACTAGTCTTACCTTGGCTGCTGTTTCCCTCCCCGCACAAGCTTGCTGCTGTTTCCTACTTAAAGAATGTCCCACTCTCTCAGCACCTGAGGAAGGGCTCCTCTGCTAAGTTCCAGATCACTAGGAATCTCCTTGAACCAGAGCTCTGATAACTAGTAGTGAAGTAAAGAGCTATGAATTTTATGACTTTTCTTTAGTGAAGTGTTATAGATATATATTGCTTTTGACCCTTTTAGCCCATAAAACTGCAATGCATCTATACAGCTATCAAGTCAAGCATTCAATAATTCGCTACATATTTTGTCATTTACAGCAGTGACAGGGAAATAAGCCAAACAGAAGTTGAAGACATACCTGTATGTTTTCACGTAAGACAGAAGCAGCATGAATATAACACTACTACAAATGGTCACATGGTGATAGACAGTATATAGACTTCCTGTTCAAGAGAGCACTTGGGCATGTACTCATGTCCCATTGATTGGAATGGGACTAAAGCATGTTCTTAGCATGTGTTTAAGTGCTGTTCTGAATACGGATGCACTCCTTGGGGCTGTAACGTACATCTTCTTCTAATCATTCTTAAGTGGACAAGTGAATAATACTAATAAAATTGATATTTTGGCAATTCTACTCAGTTTCATTCTCCAGTTTTATACTCCCCTGTTTCCTAATAATAAATGGTTAGTCTTAAAACATTGTTTCTCTAATAAATCAATATAATCTACTTTGACCAGTGTTTAGCATAATTATTTCCCCTGAAAAATGAGTAAAAGAAAGAAGTTGAAATCTACAAACTACTCAGTACATATAAGGTCAGAAACAAGAAAGCAGCCTCTTGCCCCTAAATTAGAGCTTGTAGCAACCTGCTAGAAACTGAGAGGGAAGAGTTTGGAGCAGGCACCAGGAAGCCAGTATGTGTGCAAGTGGCTGGAAAGTTAGCTGCAGGTGCACCCCTTGTGGGTGGGTGTGGCATAGCAACTCATCATCTAGCACCCCTTGTCAACAGCTGCTCTTGCCATGGGGTGCTCTCTCTTCTCATGAGTTAGCCTTCCTGCCAGGTCATTTTAGAATCTCTCTCCTGCCAAAGTTTTAGTGTGCAACATGGACAGTGCTCTACTGGTCATCAATCTGTCATCTTCCTCCACTCCCAGACGTCTCTTCTACTGTTTCATCAGTACCTGTTGGGGCGAAAATTTACTCTTCTCACAGACCATCGACCTCTGACATCAATTTTTGGACCTTACACACATGGAACATCTCGACAAACCTCTCCGGTCTCATCCGACCTTGTTCCCTACATGTCCAAGCGGACGGAGTTATCGGTCCAATCTGGTTGTTTGTTGTGGGGGAGACGTGTCATTATTCCACCACCACTGAGATCACAGATGTTAGAACAGCTACATTCCGGTCACTGTGGAATAGTGCGCATGAAGGAAATTGCACGAAGCTATTTTTGGTGGCCTGGACTGGACAGCGCTATTGAAGAGAAGGCAAAAGCTTGTATGTCATGTCAGGGTGTGAGGAATGCACCCCAGTGGGCACCCCTACACCCATGGGACTGGCCTGAAAACCCGTGGCAACGTATTCACGTTGACTTTGCTGGCCCCCTTGAAGGAAGCATGTTCTTGGTGGCAATAGATGCCCATTCTAAATGGCCAGAAGTCTCTATAATGCAGTCCACTTCTGCAGAGAGTACTATCCAAAAACTACGAGGACTCTTTAGTCGTTTTGGTCTGCCAGAACAACTTGTGAGCGACAACGGACCGCAGTTCGTTTCTCAGGAGTTTCAAAATTTTATGAAAGCAAATGGGATACACCACATCACGTCAGCACCATATCATCCATCCACCAACGGATTAGCTGAAAGATTTGTGCAGACAATGAAAAACGCTTTGAAATCAGCAAGGGGACAACACTCCATTCAAAAGCGTCTGGATACCTTTTTACTTTCCTACAGAAACACACCTCATGCTACGACCCACGCATCTCCGGCCTTTCTAATGATGGGACGACAGCTGCGCACTTGCTTTGATCTGCTGAAACTTCTGAACCCCGACAAATTGTGCAACATCAGCAGCAATATCAAGTCATCAGACGGGCACCCAGAGCAAAAGACCGAACCTTTAGCCCGGGACAGCCAGTTTTGGCTCGGAATTATACTTCCAGAGCTAAATGGGTTCCGGCCACAGTCATCACTCAAACAGGACCTGTTTCCTACACAGTCCGGACTGCAGAGAATCTTACCTGGCGGCGACATGTAGATCAGCTGTTGCCAGGTCATGCCAGTCCTCAGGACCCATCTGCAGTTGAGGGGTCTGACTTCACCTCTTCTGGTGAGGGATCGAATCACGAGTCACCTGTTTCTGACTGTTCTCCTCCATTACTGCCGGCGGCTGAGATACCCCTTTGCCCAGCACGAGCTGATACCACCTCCTCACCTGTTCGTGCTGCGGACCCTGAGCCCCTAGTGCTTTCGGGTGCAATAACACCAGTAGTTCGCCGTAATCCACCTAGAGACAGAAGGCCTCCTCATCGGCTGGATCTTTAGCTAGGGCGAACCCACGGTTATGGGGCAAAATAATCCCCAGGGTTTAGCCGGGAATGGAGGCAGTCTACCCTCCTTCTCTAGTCTAGTGTGTGTTTTATTTAGGGGATGTTCTTATTAGGGGGGGAGGAATATGTTGTGTATTTGGTTGTCATGGTTTTGTTGCTATGGCAACTGAGTTAGATTATTATGGGTTAGCTCAACCGGTTTCAACCGGCTGAGGAGCTCTCTGTATATATGTAAATAAAATGGAGGTTTTGGTTAGCTGCCTGCTCTCTGGCCTCAAGTGATTGCTTCCTACACCGGCTGCCCCAAGGATATAACACTACTCTACTCTTCTATCGGACTAGCAGCCCCAGGGCTTCTCCCTGGAGTCTGTTAACTCAACTCCAAAGCAAAACACAAATTTCAATAAAAGCAGTATCAGGTCCTTTTCCAGGCTTGAACCTGTGTCCACTTGCCTCTGCACCCCCGCAGTTCTCTTTTCAGGGACTATCCTCCTTAAATCTTGCCTTGTTTGGACCCTCAACTCCAGTCCCTCCCAAAGCTTTCTGTCTCTGGAGTGGCCTTCTCTCAGGCCCACTTCAAGGTTCCTCTTCACCCCTTTTTCTCTCTTCCATCAGGGCCAAGATTGTAAACTCCCTCCTGAACTTCCCAGAGAAAGAGGAAGAAACTTGTAGCCTTTCTCCCTGCAACCCTTTTCTACTCTGGATTTTCTCCCTTTATAGAAAACACTCACATCCTCCCTCAGCTGGGAGTTATCTTTAACTTATCTTTAACTCCAGATGCCACCACTCGTGTGTGTATTGGTCTCTCAGGTCCACATTAACCATTCCACCATCTATGTGGGTACAATACCACATAACAGACTTCTGTAAACAATTCTCTTCAAAAAAGAGGAAGTTTTGTTTTAGAAATACGGATCCTCTCATCTTATTACCCTGCATGTGATACATGAAACATGGTGGCAATGGTCAGTCTAGCAAGAGACACAATAAGGAAGAGTGTGTGATTAACAGGCAAACAAAGGAGCATCTAGAAACAGAGGAAACATGCAATACGTAGAGACTCAGACCACTGGACAGGCTGCCAGCCATTCAACAGCCATATGTGCAGCTATGCTTGTAGATCAATGACCAGTCAGATGGCCTGGAACACAGAAGATGTAACTACCCTAGAAACTACAGATGTAGCTGCACCACTCTAGCACTATTGTGTAGACACTCACTAGAGCAGTGATCACCAATCAGTCAATCACAATCTCCAGTGGCACAGCAGGGCTGCCGCTAAGACAGGCTCCCTGGCTGCCCTGGCCCCACGTCGCTCCCAGAAGTGACCAGCACAGCCCTATGGAGGGTCTCCCTCCACATGCTGCTCCTGCCTGCAAGCACTGCCCTTGCAGCTCCCATTGGCCGTGAAAGGGAAACTGTGGCCAATGTGAGCTGTGGGGGCGGTGCTTGCAGAGAGGGGCAGCGCGTGGAGCCACGTTCGCCTGCCCCTTCCAGGGGCCGAAGGGGTGAGTTGGCCTCTTCTGGGAGTGCCATGAGGCCATGGTAGGCAGGGAGCCTGTCTTAGCAGCAACCACACTGTGCTGCTGACCAGGAGAAGCTGGAAGTAAGTGCTTCTTGGGGGGAGATTGAAACCCAACCCCCAGCCCTGATCCCCCTCCCAGAGCCAGCACCCCAAACCTCCTCCTGCACCCTAACCCCTCTCCTGCGCTCCAGCCCTGACCCCCCTTCCAGAGCCAACAACCTGTACCCCATCCTGCATCCCAATGCTCTACCTTAGCTGGGAGCCCCCTCCTGCACCCCAACTCCCTACCCCAGGCTCAGCCCAGAGCCCCCTCCCATACTGCAAACCCTTTGGCCCCAGCCCAGAGCCCGCACCCCCTCCTGAACCCCAACCCCCTACCCCAGCATGGAGAAAGTGAGTGACAGGGAGAGAGGGGGATGGAGTGAGTGGGGTGGGGATTTGGGGAAGAGGTGGAGCCTCGGGGAAGGGACAGGGTAGATCCTGGGTTGCCCTTACATTCAAAAAGTGATCTTGAGCATAAAAAGGCCAGAGACCTCTGCACTACAGCAACAGAAGAAGTTCTTCCATTGCTGTAATAAAGCCGCCTCTCTGAGTGGTAGTAGCTAGGTTGATGGAAGAATTCTTCTGTTGACCAGCAGTGTCTTCAATGGGGCATAGAGAGGCTTAACTACACTGTACAGGGTGTGAAATTTTTCATAGCCCTGCACAATATAGCTAAGCTGACCTAACTCTGTAGGGTACTTCAGCACCATTAGACTGGAGAAAGGTGACCAGGTACGGCTATGTACAATTAAACCATTTGGAAGCCAGTGGGAAAATACAGCGAGTCAATAAGAAACCCACAAAATGAGAGGCTGCTTAGAACTTATAGTACTTAACACACAGGAGCACCAGCCACTGCTGGACAGCTGGGCAGTGTAAGCCATGGATTTGATCTTAGTACAACACCAGAATATCCTTAATGTGAGAGAGGAGGGATACCAGTCACCATGCACCCTGTCCAGCATTCTAACAGAATGTAAGGACATAATAGAAGGAGATGGACACTGAGAGGGCAAGCTGAAGTTAGAAATACATCCCCACATGCAGCCCAAGATACTACTGAAATGCAGAGTTTCATTATCTCTGGTGAAGTCACTGAAGAAGGAGCTTTGAAGACTGATATTTGTTGACTTTGGAGGGATTTGGGGGCACACAGAGATGTTTTGAGTGCCATTAAGGAAATGCCCAGATCAAAGGGAGTCCAGCAATTTATAGGGACGGCCAATGATCTTTCTGGATTCTGTTTCCACCTTGTAGAAGCCTGTGATCCCTTGAGACCATTAACATATAATGATGCAGCCATAGTTCAAAAATGGTTGAAACTGAAACAAAACATATTGAAATGATCAAAATGTTTCAAATAACTTGAACAGCCCCCTCTCTCCCCTCCCTCACATTTTTTGTTCTGAGCGGTTTCTTTAGCTTTGAAATTTTTTTGTGATATTGTCTTTTTGTCCCTTTTGGGATGAGAATTTTCCCACCCAGCTCGAAAAATCAGCTCCATCAAGAAGGGAATAGAGAACATGGGATACCAAGTGTCATTATAAAATACAATGATTTTTTTTCTCACATTCTTGTCATTTCTTTTAAGACACCGAGTAACCTATTGGCAGTAATTTCTCTCTTTAGAGCAATACTTAAGTTGTGCTAAGAAACTGTACAAAGCAGGCCTGGAACTGTTGATTTAAAAAATGCGGCAGAAGATGCCAGTGTTGTTTAATTCTTGGATGGAAAGCCAGACAAATGGTAAGGACAGGCCATGTGTTGGCTTGCATTTCTTTTTTTGTTAAGATCATCAATTAGAATGTTGAAGTGTGACGAAACTTCAAAATCAGGAAGAGAAAGGGTTTCCCCTGTACTCAGCAGTGGATTCACATGACACAACATATTAAATAGAGCAAAGAGGGAAGTGGAATGGTTAAGATCCAGCACCCAAACTAAAGACAGGTCTAAAATTCTCATGATTCCTTTAGAACTATGAATCTGTTAACTCCCATGGTTTATTCTTCTTTCCAGGAAATTCAGGAGAAGACAGTAATTGTGGTGAAAATTGTGACAACTGTAGAAAGATAAACCAGATGTTGAGGAGTAATGGGAAGGGCAGAGATTTGTAACAGAGAGGAGAAGGAGATACAGGGAAGCAGGAGAAAGCAGGTCCCATGTTTGGGATTTTTTCCTACTTCCCCTTCAGCTTCCTCTATTCCCCCACCAGATCACCACCTCCTGCTACCTCTCCCCCATTCTCCACCAATCTATTAATTTTCCTCACTTCTAAACAGTTACCACTTAGGAAGGAATAATTAATTGCACAAATACAAAGTGGGAAATGACTGCCTAGGAAGGAATACTGGTCAGTTGACCCAGTTGAGAGCAGTCTAGCCTAGCAGGCCTAATAGAGTCATAGGGAGCCAAAGCCAAGGATAAAATCAGAAGGCAGAAAATGGGTACCAAAGCCAAGGGTCGAGCTGGACTCCATAGTCAGGAGCCAGTGCTAAGGTCAGGAACTGGAGAGAGGGAGGCTCTTAATCTCTGCTACTGTCGTCAGGGCCGGCTCCAGGGGTTTTGCTGCCCCAAGCAGCCCAAAGAAAAAAAGCCACGATCGCGATCTGCAGCAATTCAGCGGAGGTCCTTCGCTCTGAGCGGGAGTGAGGGACCCTCCGCCGAATTGCCGCCGAATACCTAAAAGTGCCCGGCCCCCCTACGGAGTTGCCGCCCCAAGCACCTGCTTGATAAGCTGGTGCCTGGAGCCAGCCCTGACTGTCGTCCATGGCCACATTAGACCCAGCTACTGTCATGTGCTTAAATAATTAGCTCTCTTATTCATAGGTGTGTATACAAAGAATAATTGAAAACACAGTAAGTCCTGTTTGCAAATCCCAGGCACAACAAGCCCAGTTAATGATAGTGATTCAGCATTAGCTCTGAATTTCATAATATTTGCCTTGAGTTGTATTTTTATAAAGTTTTCCCCACCCAAAATATATTTTCTTATGTTCTTTCAGAGTGTTAAAATAGAAATTTAACCCCGTCACATACTGTCCACAGCATTCCATTTGGAACTATGCCATTCTGTCTAAATGACTGATGCTGGACCATTTAGGAGTCAATCTGCTGGACATACCTTGTACATTCATAAGCACTAAAAGAGTTAATAAATCAATAATAACACTGCTCGTAGAAGCAGAGGAAAATCAACAGTCCCTTCTCCCACTGACTTCACTGTAAGTGTGATTTGGCTGACTGAAGTGTTATCACATAGACTGTAAAGAGTTTGGTAGAGATCTTATTGTCTGATGTAATAAACTTGGAAGTGTACAAAAACATTCCATATCTTTAGTCTAAATTTTCACTTTGAAAATTAACATTTTGGAAATTATTGTAGTTTCATAAAATCTAAGGCAAAAGTATGTGAAATTCAATCCTCACCAGAAGCTCTGTAAACTAAACATTTATATTTAGTGAGACCATCCTACCTCCTTAAGGGCCCATTTCAGTTTTTACTGATCTCAGAGGAAAGACTCTGGATGAAGCATTAAACACTCTGCCAATGTGCTCCGACAATGTTGGTACAGAGTCAGTGAACTGGCCTAGCCTCCCCAGCACAGTGAACATGTCATCTTTGTCAGGGGCGGCTCTAGACATTTAACCACCCCAAGCAGGGCGGCATGCCGCAGGGGGCGCTCTGCCGGTCGCCTGTCCCGCGGCTCCGGTGGACCTCCCGCAGGCGTGCCTGTAGACGGTCCTCTGGTCCCGCGGGTCCACCGAAGCCACGCGGGACCAGCGGACCCTCCGCAGGCACGCCTGTGGGAGGTCCACCGGAGCCGCCTGCCGCCCTTCCGGCGACCGGCAGAGCGCCCCCCGCGGCATGCCGCCCCAAGCATGCGCTTGGCGTGCTGGGGCCTGGAGCCGCCCCTGATCTTTGTCCATTTTATGACCTCCTGCTGTTTCTACAGGGCTATGTAGGAGTGTCATGTTGCTCATATTAATGTTTGTTCCTGTGCCTGAAAGTGTTTGTAAAGTCTTTTGAAAGTGTTTGTAAATTAGATTGTCTAACAGTTCTGATGAGCACAACTGATACGAAAACTTTCACCAGCATGCCTCCCATCTGACTATAATGCTTATGGACATATGATCTAAAACCTGCAGCATTCAAACATCAGTCATGTGTTGTTAATGTAATTACTAGTTGTAATTTGTTCCCATTCCTAGATACCTATGTCACTAATAAGGTAGAAAAATAGGTTTTCAGTTTACAAATGCAGTTTAGTAAATACAGTAACTCCTCACTTAACATTAACCCAGTATATGTTTTAAACAAACAATTTAATATTGTTCACGGCTATGATGATTTTGAAGCTTGGTTGAAGTGGTGAAGTTAGAGGGTGGCAGAAGGTGGGATATTTCCCAGGGAATGCCTTGCTGCTAAATGACAGGATTCAGAGTAGCAGCCGTGTTAGTCTGTATCCGCAAAAAGACCAGGAGTACTTGTGGCACCTTAGAGACTAACACATTTATTTGAGCATAAGCTTTCGTGGGCTACAGCCCACTTCATCGGATGCATAGACTGGAACATACAAGAAGAAGATATTTATACATACAAAGAACATGAAAAGGTGGATGTGGGCTGTAGCCCATGAAAGATTATGCTCTAATAAATTTGTTAGTCTCTAAGGTGCCACAAATACTCCTGTTCTTTTTTGCTGCTAAATGATGAACTAGCATTTGGTTGAGCTCTCAAGGGTTAACACGCTGTTGTTAATGTAGCCTCTCCCTTGTCCCCCGAAATTAGTGGGTTTCTGAGGTCCTGTAGATCCTTCCCTTAGGCTGTGGGGTGGGGATCCTTTAGCATTGGGCGGGTGGAAACCCAATAGATACAAGCCAACAGGAATGGAGGGGAGGGGAGCTATCATAGCAGACAGAGACAGACACACACTCTGTGTGTGGGAGAGAGAAAGAGAAATGCACACTGCCCCTTTAAGTAAACTGACGCACTCTTAAGTGCATTGTCTTTTTAAGTAGATCAGGAAGTTGAGATAGAAGCTGTGCCCCAGGCTCTCTGTATCTATCTCCCTCTGTGTCCGTACCCTGCCCTGGAGAAGAAGAGGTAAGTGGGGTGTAGGAGCAGGGGGGAGAGGGACACCCTGACATTAGCCTCCCCCCGCAGGAGGCAGGGGCGGCTCTACAAATTTGGCCGCCCCAAGCAGTCATGCGCGGGAGGCGCCCCGGAGCCGCGGGAGCAGCGGACCTTCCGCGGGCATAACTGCGGAGGGTCCGCTGGTTGCGCGGCTCGGCTGGACCTCCCGCAGCTGCGGGCGGTTCGCTGGTCCGGCGGCTCCGGTTGAGCTGCCGCAGTGATGCCTGCGGGAGGTCCAGCCGAGCCGCGGGACCAGCGAACCGTCTGCAGTCATGCCTGCGGGAGGTCCACTGGAGCCGGCCGAGCGTCCCCTCCGCAGTCATGCCTGCGGCAGGTCCGCTGCTCCCGGGGCTCCGGTGGACCTCCCACAGGCATGACTGCGGCAGGTCCGCCGGCCCAGCCTGCCGCCCCCCCCCGGGAAAGGGCCGCCCCAGGCAGGTGCTTGCCCCGCTGGGGTCTGGAGCCGGCCCTGGCAGGAGGCTTGGGGAGCAGCTCCAAGGCAGAGGGCAGGAGCAGCAGATTGCAGTGGTGGGAGGTATAGTTGCAATTGCCAGCCTGCTCAGTAGCTGCAGCACAGGGAACTTAGGGGAGTGGGGAGCTGATGGGGGAGGGGCTGCTGCTCCACCCTGGTTCCAAGCCCCCACCAGCTAGCTGCAACAACCTGCTCTTCCTGCAAGCAATGGACAAAGCAGGCAGCTGCCAAAGGTTAGAAGGGAGCATTGTACAACTTTAAATGAGTGTGCTCCCTAATTGATCAGAAATGTAACAAGGAAACAAAGTTCACCAGGGTGACTTTAAGTGAGGAGTTACTGTATGTTCCTGTCATTTACACAAATTCCAATGTACTTGTAGCTGTGTATAACTAGTGTATGACTTGTGTATTACTTGCACTTAACTAGTGCATGACTTGCACTTGCACTTAAAGCAATTTAAAAAACCACTGAGATTATGTTTCTACTATTCAAATGGGTGATTTAGCTGATTATAGATAGTGTTGGGGGGGGTTGACATTTTTGTTTTGTTATGATATTCTAAACCCTTTTAATATTACAGTATGTTTTCATTGTTACCATTCCAAAATGATAATCGTTTAACTAGGGATTATGCCTGGTACTTAATTTGTAATGAAAGAGGTGCCAGGGCCCAAGCATCTGTTATGTATGTAAAAAAATTGCAGCAAGCCCAGAGGTGCCTGAGCTGTGACCTGCCAAGCCTAGAGGTACCAGGGCTCACCCTGACAACCCCTGGCACAAGTTGAGCACGGGCTACGCCCAGATAAGACTTTTATAAAAGACCATTGTTTTGTGTGCACCGGGTTGCACGGTGGTGTTTAAAATCAGTGATTTGAAATGTTCGCTAACACACGTGGCAAACCCAGCTCCTTCTCCTAGTCTAGGCAGGGCCTTAGTGACTTGCTTCTATGAACCTGCCCGGAGCAGCATGTTTGAAATTTAACCCCAACAGAACAACTCAGACCCGCTGCTGCAGGGAATTAGGGAGGGGCGGAGCCTGAGGCATAAAACGCCCCGTGGTGGCTTCCGGGCGCTAGGAGGGCGGGCGGGATCCCGGGGCTCGGCGGAGCTAACACAAGCCCGAGGCCACCGCCCCTTTGCCCAGCGCCACCGGTGTAAATTACAATGTGTAATAGACAGAATCAATCAAAGAACTAGACAGAGATCATACAGACAAACAATAGGGAAGTGGGGACCATAAAGATAAAACAATAAAGAAATGTGGGTTTCACAAGCCCAACTATTGATGAGTGATTTCTTGCCAGACAGAATGTTATCAAACTAAGTTTTCTCTAACCATTTTAAGATCTGTTTCTTTATCTGGTGATGGTGGGTGCTATTAGGACAGGACCGCCTTCTCAACAGTTTGATATTACATTGTTTTAATTTGGATGGCATGTGAAGATGTGACTTCCTGCTTGTTAGCTAATGGCTGCTGATCTCCTAATATGACTGCAGACATAGGATTTATTCTTACAAAACTATTCACAGTATTCATAGAGCAGAGAATAGTTTCTTGACATTCATTCAACAACAACAAAAAGTGAAGTGTTTATTATTTGTTTCCAGCAATACTGTCATATCCTCAGCACTTTCCAGCCATTAAAAAAGGGGTGATCCCTGCTCTGTTGCGCTTACAACAAAATAAGAAAATTGAAATTGTTTGTGGCTTGTTAACAAAAGGTTTTAATAACACAATGTCATTTTGTTCCCTTGCCCTTTTTTGTATGAGAAATAGATGATTTCCAGCTACCCATAACCTTCTCACAATCATTAGTGCTTACATAGTGACATTATGGGTGCTGTGCCAAACCTTAAAACAAATAAGTAATCAATTGGCTGGCTTGTAGATGTCACATATGGAGTGGGCCCTCGGGAAAGATTGAAATATGAGGATTGAAGTTGCTTACCAGACTAGTTCAAGAAGGGTGTTTCATGCATGGGAGAAGTGCCAACATGGAGAGAAGATATTTGGTTGAAGAGGTTGTTTAATCTAGCAGACAGAAACATAACGAGATCCGATAGCTGGAAGTTGAAGCTTGACAAAATCAAATGGGAGGTGAAGTGTAAATTTTGAACAGGGAGGATAATAAATCAGTGGAATGATTTACCAAAAGACTTGATGGCTTCTCAATCACTTCATATTTTTAAATTAAAATTAGATGTATTTCTAAAAGATATGCTGTAGATCAACCACAAGTTAGGGGTTGATATTGCCCTAATGAGCATGTGTGAAGTATCTTCACATACTCATAAGGAGAGTGAAGCTCTTAGGGTTATGCAGATGGTCATGAGAGACCACTGTGATCCTTAAAATCAGAGTGCTGTACAAATGTGATGTTTGTTAGCATTGGTAGAGTGGAGGGAACAGGGCGGTTTGGACCCGGGGTGCTGTTGAATGCAAAATGAGGCATGGACAGCCAAAGAAGGTAGATCAGTTATGTGGGGCCTTGAAGTCAAGAGCAAGAAGCTTGAACGTAATGCAGTTTGGAAGGGGAGCAAGCCCTTTGATAAACAAATCCCTCACATCTCCTAGTTTCCCATTTGTACTCCATAACTTTCTGCTTGATTCAACTGGATTTCTTGACTAGGTATATGTTAAATACAGTATTTAAACAGAGATGGACAGCACGATACACACCGCTACCGGACACAGGCCTCAGATGCACTGTGATGAACAATATGAAATGAAGTGCTCTATTAATATTATAGCCTCTGAATATCTCTGATAGTTTTTAAATGTAATATAAATTCTAAAAAAGGTAGCTCTTATTCTTATGTATATGCAAGTTAGCAGTTTTCAAATACATTTGATTTCCCCCCCCCTCCTAATTTTGACCCTTTCCCTATTTCAGCTTCAGTAACTAGAGGAGAAATACAAGAGGCGGATTTACAGTAAAACACAGGGTGCCCTGGCACGGGGCCACCCAGCAACTGGGGGCCCCAGGGCTGGGCAGCTGCAGAGGCAGAAGCTTTGTCCTCATGGCTCCTGCTGCAGGCTCTGCACCCATCGGCAGCCAAGCTCCTCCCTCCCCTGCCTCCTCCCCCGAGTGTGCCACATTTCCGCCTCTCCCCCCCCAGTGCTTCCCCCGCCGCCAAACAGCTGTTTGCCGGTGCTCAGGTCGCTCCTGGAGGGAGGGGGAGGTGCGAGGCCACAGAGTGCTCAGGGGAGGAGGTGGAGAGGAGACAGGGGCGGGGCCTTGGGGAAGGGGGTGGAATTGGGGCATGGCAGAGCAAAGGCGGGGCACCTGCACTCCCCCTACACATACCCACCCCTGCCGTGAGTGGCTCAGGGCAGGGGGCTGGGGTGGGGCAAAGGGCTGGGAGCACCCCCTGCCCTGACTCCTGCACCCCCCTCACACACTCCCAGCCCCTTGCCCACCCTGACTCCTGTACCCCCGCATACCCACCTGCACCCCTCACACAAAATGGGAGCTGCCCCAGGTAAGCGCTCCACACCCCAACCCCATCCCCATGTGCACTTGCGAAATACCCTAAATAGCTGAATATTCTTTTAGAATATTATTAGAAAGTTGCCTTGACCGTTTTGTAGAGACGCTGCAGTTTGTTTTAGCTCTTTATTGCCATATCAATAATAAAAAATTAGTATTGCCTGCTGGTCATAGGTTCTGAAAATACAAAAGATATCAATCGGCTCTAATGGGGAGTTTTCCAGTAATTTCTTTATTCACAAGTGTATTTACAATGAGCAACTACTGGGCAGCAACATAAAAATAACACCATTATGTTACAGAGATTAATAAAGAGACTGAAATGTGGACTCCTTTCATGGGCTATTAGACCAAGACAACCAAATTTGTTTCATATAAGCTACAGAACAGTCATCAGATGGCAACGCTGGTTCGTTTTATTATTATGTGTTCTTGGATGGGCACATATGTCAACTACATATCTTCATTAGACCTTAATCCAAAAGGTTCTGTCATACTACAATGTGAATTAAGGATAATATTCTCTTGTCATGATTGCTGTCAGTCTCCCAACTGGTTGAATGAGAAATGCTGGAAGCAGAATCTCCTGTTAGTCACTGACAGACAGGAATAGATGGGCTGAGAGTATAAAACAAAACCAGTGCTGAACAATTGCTCTCTAATTGACGTGTCAGGAACGGAAGAGGAAAGGAAGTTAAAAATGACTGAAACAAAAGAAAGGGATGAAACATTAAAGAGAGAAGACTGTAATAAAGAACTCTTTTCTTAGTTTCCCTCACCATCACAACCTCTCTCTCTCTCTCTCCCCCCTGCCATTATATTTTGCTATTTCTCTTCCCATTTTGCCTCAATCTCCCTATCTCTGCAGAAGTGGCACTCCACCTCTGTAGAACATATAGTCACAGGATCCACTCTCCATAACTCTGCTGCGGACAAACACTATCCTAGTGGCCTAGAAAGCAGTGGGAAGTAATATGTGGATTTACCACTAATGAGTGAATAAGGCAGGTGTTTATAGAACTTTACCCCCAAAATCAATTTGCTTGACTAAGCAAGTTACCAACCCAGATCATAAAATACGTGCAGTGAATATTTTACACAAGAGAATCTAATATATATTCAAATAATTATGTACTACAGGTTGGATTAAAATAAATTTGAGGTATGAAGTATTGCACAGCTGTGACTTAAGCAACGTGCCTCCAATAATGACCATTAACTATAAAACAAATTCAACATCAGTTGATAAATTTGGATCACCTGTCTAAATATGAAATATAAATTGTATTCATGCGACTAGACAATCTGCTAGCTAGGAACTGAATTCCTCTAAAACAGTGTATAATGCTATTGAAACTCAACAAGAATCTTAACTGGAAAAGTTTGTAATTTGTGTGAGTTTGTCCCATTATTATCTGAAGGCTCTTTTATATACTCGGATTTTGACAGAACACATGATCCTTAAACTTATTTGGCAATGTGTTAGATCCTGAGGCAGTGTAAAACCCATATAGTTACACTGACTTCAGTGGAGTTAATGGTGCTTTATACCAGCTGAGAATCTGGTGCATTACATTTTAAATCTGTATCTTATGTGATCTTTCCTTTGTGTTTTATCTTATAGGGGTTCTGAACCATGGATAACCTCAGTAAATCAAACACCACCTTTGCACTCAACCTATTCAAAAAGCTGAGTGAAAATGCCAGTTCACAGAACTTATTCTTTTCTCCTTTGAGTATCTCCTCTGCTTTGTCCATGGTTTTTTTGGGTGCAAAAGGCAACACTGCAGCCCAGATGGCAAAGGTATGTCTGGATAAACTTGAACCACTTAACACAAGTTTGGTCTAGAAACTGAACCACAGATCTCTGTATGTTCTGTACCTATGGAACACTCCCACTATCATCCTTGTGTGCCTCAGAGTAGAATTTTGATGGCACCATACAGCTGAGGTACCTTGAAGAAGAGAGAGCTGTCTAGCTGCCTCAAGAGTTAGAAAAGAACTTCTTCAATTACATTCTCCTGGGATTAGTATCAGATTATACTAATCACCTAAATATGTCTTAAAAACATAGCCAGGAGCATTTTCTTAAAATCAGCCCCCTTTTAAGATGTCAAGTTGGGCAACCAAAAAAATCACTAGTCGCTTTTGAAAATGTAGGTCTAGTTCATTAAACTCTTAATGCCAAATCCTGCTCCAATGAGCACTCGGAACCTCCAGAGAGAAAGAGGGCCTAGGGAAGAAGAGTTGGGTGCCAAGTATGGATCCCTGAGGTCCCCCTGAAAGGTCAAGCAAAGACCTAAGAGGAGACCCAGGAGACAGAGTCACAAATGTGAAGAGAGAACAAGATATAGAAAAGGAGAGTGATCAATAGTGGCAAAATTGGCAGGAGTCTGGGAAGATGAGGATGAAGTTGAGGCCCTGAAATCTGTCTGCAAAGAAGGACTTCTGTGTTGCATCTACGTACGCAATTAGGTTCTCTTAGCTTGTGGGTTTTTTGTGACGTATGCAAGGTGTCCTGGGGTGAGAATTACAAATTTCAAAACTACATTTATAGCTGTCCACTTAGATCTTTATACAGTATTATTTGGCTTAGAGGAGGGGAAGAGTTTGTCTAAACTTGCAGCTTCAACAGTAAAATAGGGTGGAGTTGAAACTGATTCCTTATAATCTGTAAGCACTTTCAGAATTGGCCTGTATATGTCTTTTGTTTAGAATGATTAACTATCATACTAAACTAGGTTGCTAAAAATTACATGTACTAATGGGTGTGAACATTCTTTTGTTCTGTGTCAGTAAAATCTCTTGCTCAAAATATCAGCCAGTCTAACAGCTCTGCAATTGTTATAGAATTCATATCATGGCATTTTTTTAGCTGTTATTTTTAAGCAAATCCAACATTTAGGAGGCTGATTTAAAATAAAATAAAAATTTCTTAATCAGTGTGTCACCTGAACTCAAAATTGAGGATGAATTTTAAGATTTAGTACTAGTTATGTTTTAAATTAACATTGAGACAAATTCTGCTGTTACATTGGTGTAAAACTGGAGTAACTATTAGACTTCAATGGAATTGTGTCAGATTTACTTCTATGTGAATGAAACCAGAATATGGCCTGATCTTGATTTTAAGACCGTTGACCTACGAGACCTGACATCAGTGAATTTAGCCCAGAGACTTACCATGGGTGTCCCACGGAGTTACCCAGACTGCATTTGGTTGAATTGGGCCTATTGTGTCCTATGATGATCCTTTGGTGAGCTGCCCATCTCCCCTGTTGGTTGTTTGGCTCTTCGGGAAGCCTCTGAGGTTATTTTTGTCACTCTGGGCATTTGTCTGCCCAGACACAATGAAGTACTGCAGAGCTAAAGTTTTCCCTTAGAAAGGCCTTTTCAGGGTCTCTTGCTTCACTATAGTGTTTTATACTAGAAGAGCCATTCTTGATCTCTATTAATTAAAGTTTGCGCATATGAAAGCAAAGGACTAATGTACTAGGTCATTCTGTAACTTTTCTTCATTCCACTACCATTTAAGCTTAAATAAGAGCCAGATCTGTTCTTGAATGTCTTCAAGAGAACCTATGCTAACTATTATACTATTGGGTGTTTCATCTTAGAGAAGAAGAACGAAAAGAATGGGGAATAGAACAATGCAAACACGAAATGATGCAACAAAACTCCATTGTGGAAGGCAAAATGGAGGCCCTGTGGCAAAGGCAGCAGCATCCTATGGGAGTGCTTGAATTGAAGGCATAGTTCCAAAACATTGCTGGAAGCCTTGGGAAAAGGACGGTTGAAAGGGATACCATCAACTTAAATTATACCTTGTCTGAATTTTTTTTTAACCTCCTAGTGTTGCAAGTAACAGTTAAGATTAGGGAAAAATAAGGGACGTTTCTCCCAGTTTGTATACTTGTGTATTTGATAGCACTTTGTGTTTCACTGTTTCTTCCATAGAGACATTTTCCCTGTTTGTCAGGCTCTTTCGCACAATGAAACAAAACAAAAAAAAGTAGTGCTAAAGCTACAAAAATTGGCATTGGGGCTCTAGAGACAAGTCTGAGACCTGAAGCTACTTTAAATTCATGTTTTGATACTGTGTAGATTTCAAGTTGATGGTTTTCCTTTAAACTCTCCAGAACTGTTCATTCTATATGCCCTAAAGCTAGAATGGAGTGAGGGGTCTTATCAAAACATCTATGTTTATTTCCACAGTAAAATATTTTAGAATGAAGTTTCCTTCTTCTAACCTGCACAATTTGCTCCAAATGTGCTGTGTAATGGGAAATCCTTTCCCTTTTAGGGCTGCCTTGGGTGTTCAGGTTGCAGCTTTCATCTCTAAGCTGATGAAAGGCATTGTACTAACCTGTCCCAAAGTGCATGTTTCCTAACTGGTCCCAAAGCACATGTGGGTCATGCTGAGTGTATTCCTGTCTCTTTCTATAGGTGCTTGCTTTGGACAAAGCTGAAGAGATTCATGGTGGATACCAGTCACTTATTTCTGAAATTAACAAACCAGGCACTAATTATGTGCTTAGGATTGCCAACCGGCTCTATGGGGAAAAGACGTTTACATTTCTTGCAGTAAGTCAAACATTCAGTTTGTTTTTGTGTTATAACACACTTCCTATGGTTCCACTTCTGAGTGCAAGTCAAGATATTGGCTTTAATCTACAGGCACTATGTAGTTCAGGACCTGACTAACCAAAGCCACTCTCTGTGTAAAATCCATTTGTGTGCTCAGCTGATTGTTTGACAGTCCCTAGCTCTGAACTCCTGAGAACTGGAGCAGCATGTTGTCAATGGAAGGTCCAACAAACCCCAACTCTTCAGCATTCCATTAATCACTCAGGCATTTTTGGGCAGGAGGAAATTCTTAAAATCTTAGCTTCAAATGGTGGGCAAGGAGGGGAATAGGCATTATTGTGTGACTTTTTGAGGGGGTCTTCCCTCCCCTTAAATTGGACAATGCATTCAAAGGACACAGCAATAGGCACATAATTCTTTTTTTAAATCAGACAGAAGAGCAATTAGAAATTCTCCAAAAACTTACCTGAGAGTAACAGCAACTTTTAAAATGTATCTTAAAAAAAAGTGTACCCTGGTTTTAACCTTCTTTCTGATACCCTTCCTTCATCTCAGGAAAATTAAGAGGTAACTGAAAATTTTCTTGAGTTTTAGATTCTAAAAAACAAACTTACATTTTCAGTAAGACAATCAACCTTACCCTCCTCAATCTACAGTAATTTTATTACTAAAAGGGATTGCCAGTATAAATTCTCAGATCAAGAGTTCTTCTCAATTAAGGTTAAAACCACTGTGATTAAATATTTAAACTTGGTATCTTTGGCATTTCGTCCATAAAATAGAAAACTCCAAAATACAAATGAGAGAGAAAGCGCGCGCCCGCATGATTTTGACCACATAATTGTTGATCTCCTGACATTTGCAAGGTAGACGTTTCATAAGGCTGAAGAGCAGGTTATTTTGGTCCACACATACTATACAAAAAAAGAGATAGAAATAACCTCCCTGAGGTTTCACTTCTAAACTAGATCAGGTTTGAGTTACTCTTGGAGGGTTACAAAAACCTTTATCTAGAGATCAATTTACAAAGCCTTGTACTCTCAATCCAAAGCATCACTTTCACCATGCAGTCTTGTTGTTGATCTGTCGGTAAGCCGGCTGCTTGAACTAAGAATGTAATAATAGAAAATAAAATGCTCAGCTTGAATAGAAGTGATGACAAGTTGGTGTTAAGACTGACTCTTTCTGAAGGGATGGAGAAAGAAGAGGTAGATTCTATGACTGAATCTACAACGGCACGCCAGAAAAAATATATTAAGACATCCTCCATTGTTTGTCCTAGACATTTATAGACTCCTGCCAGAAATTCTACCATGCAGAGCTGAAACAACTTGACTTCTCTAGAGCTGCAGAAGATTCCAGAAAATACATAAATGCCTGGGTAGAAGAAAAAACGGAAGGTAAGTTGCTTGCAGAGTTCCACAGTGTCTTTTTAAACAAGCAAAGCCTGCTTTAAAAAAAAACATATGGTCATAGAAGTGATACAGTAGGGGAAGGAGAAGAAAGACAGAACTGAATCCTTCAGATTAAGATGTAGTTCTTGTATTGTGCAGCAGGTAGAGGATACTGTAGTTAATAACACAACTAGGTAGATGGATGTGTATTAGCTAAAAGCTATTCTTCCTTTAATGTGTCATAAAGGTAAAATCCAGAATCTGTTGGCTCAGGGTGTTGTTGATTCAATGACCAGACTAGTCTTGGTGAACGCCATCTACTTCAAAGGCAACTGGGCAACCCCATTCAACAAGGGTCGCACAGTGGAAAGGCAATTTAAAATTAACAAGGTATGAAGTAGGAAAATGTCACTAATTTTTCACTACACTTCACCCAGAGAAAACAAGAAATGTTTTTAATCAGGATTG
Organism: Mauremys mutica; assembly: GCF_020497125.1. NCBI lineage: Eukaryota > Metazoa > Chordata > Testudines > Geoemydidae > Mauremys > Mauremys mutica. The sequence goes on along the minus strand of NC_059073.1, from coordinate 123,921,835 downwards.
CCCTAAGTGCACTTTACTACAACCCTCTGTTCTATCCCATCCCCTCAACACAACCCCTTTGATTATTTTTATTGTAAACATCGTTGAAGCTACATTTTCAATTAAATAAATTAATGTAGATGTATTTCTTGTTTCCTTTATTCTCTCACACTGCACTCTAAGCAACTAAAATACATGTGGTATTTCCCTCTGAATAAATGTCAAGGGACTGGGCATTTCAAATGGGAAAAGCCTGATGGAATTCTGGTTCATTCCCTGCCACCCCAAAGGGCAATGGTAGGACCCTTCCCTACAATATTTTCTAGTGCTCTGTCCAGCCTAATTTCAGATGTCCCATATGATTTGAATCCCGGTTCTTCTAGTTTAGTACCAACATGCTGGTTCTGTAGTACCTGTTGACATTGATACTATTTTTTTTTTTTAAGAATGAGAGCAAACCAGTGCAGATGATGTTCAAGACAGCTAAGTTTAACATGAGATACATAGGAGAGTTTCAAACCAAAATCCTTGACCTCCCTTATATTGATAACGAGACTAGTATGATCATCCTGCTTCCTGATGAAATCCAAGATAATTCCACTGGCCTGGAACAGGTAAGGCATTTGTACTGAATACAAAGCTCAAATCCTGCTAGAGAAGAGCATTTGACTAAATCTCATTTAGATCTGTGAATTCAAGTTCCAAGCTCTTGAACTCACCAATATTAGCACAGGGTGGGAGAGCTGCGGAGGCATTGCATCTGTCCCCACCAGATGGGAATACCATGTGTCACTGTCAAGTAATCCCAGCTCTCTCTGATGTCCAGAGAAATGTTAAGTTGTGAAAGGAGAGACTTCTTGACCAGAGGAGTGGTCACCAGGGATTGGGATGAAGCCAGAATGTAGTGAGTGACAGATTGAAGGAGATCCTGGAGAGCTCCATTCTTACAAAAAATCAGTTCCTGTTTGATGGATTTTCCCCCATATTCCTTTCTAACCGTTGTTTGGTACAGTGAGGGAGAGTCTAACTCACATTTCTTCATATGGGAGTCCTCAAGTGCTCCTCTATTCAAGAGCTGCTGATTTCTGTTCTGTGCTATGTTGTTACTGGGCTGGCCAGGGACAGCGAAATAGCAATGCCTTTCCCACAGTATCCACCTCTGCTAAGTACACTTCATTACTAATGACAACATGCAATTGCATTAACTTGTCACCGTGAAAGATGGGCTTGCGACGGTACTTGCCTATAGCCCAGTGGGGCTCTGATCTTAACTGGGGGACCTTTTTGTCTTATTGAAAAAAGAATAAGAATGTTTCTGACAGCCATTTATTTTTGGCTTCTGACTATAGCAATAACATTCACTCTAGACGAGGAGAGGATGCTAATCCCTACTATGTAAACACACACAATGGTCATTGTTTTGTTAGTATAAATTCATGGCTTTTCTTGCACTTTAATTTTGTGACCTTTTCTTCCTGTAGCTGGAAAGAGAACTTACCTATGAGAAACTTATAGAGTGGATAAATCCAGAAATGATGGACTATACTAAAGTGGACGTGTTTTTACCCAGATTTAAGTTGGAACAAGGTTATGATCTGAAGCCTGTTCTGAAGAGCATGGGAATGGCTGATGCATTTGACAGCAAGAAGGTGGATTTATCTGGAATGTCAGCCAGCAATGACCTAGTTCTGTCTGAGGTTGTTCACAAGTCCTTTGTGGAGGTAAATGAAGAAGGCACGGAGGCAGCAGCTGCTACTGGAGTAATCCTCGTTGGGTGTTGCTTACAGATTCCACCACAATTCACTGCTGACCATCCTTTCCTCTTCTTTATCCGGCACAACAAAACTGGCAACATTCTGTTCTATGGCAGATTTTGTTCCCCCTAAAACAAAAAACAAAAAAAATGCAGCCCTTAACACAGTAAAATTATTTCCATTTGACTATCTTGCGATTTTTTCACTCTCTAAGCAACAAGCTTTGTACAGATGCTGTACGTTACATGGTGCAACCCTAAACACCCTTCTCTCTTGTGCCTGAAGTAGCTTTTTGTAGTCCTCTATTCAAATTTAAGAAACGGTTTTAAATAACAGGATCATTTAGGAATGTCTGTTCCAAGTGGTAAGACTTAAAATGGCATTTGCCATAGTTCACTGTGTATTCACCCTTTGTATTCTGTATACCTAAATAAATACTGATTTCTTTAGCTTGAGTCCTGGCTCTTTCTTAGCCATGACACCTTGCTTACTGCATCCCTCCATCTCTGTTCATATTCCCCTAGAAATTTGGTTCTCATACTTGGAGTTGCTTAGCAGCAAGTGGTAAGATCTCGTGGGGAGAGGAAAAAGAAATAAGACTGACTTCTGACTGACCTCCAAATGTTTTTTGCAAATTTCCCTTTTCCCCATCTCATTTTCCAGACTGGTTCCTTCTGTGTCTAGCTGTGTTCCCATTTAAAAAAAAAAAAGAAAAACAGCTGTTGGCAGCTGTCTAACAGATTTTTATGAATGATGCTAACAATTGTTACTCTTGGGGGGAAAATTGAGCAGGTACTTATTCAAGACAAGGAATGAAGTCAGCTCTACTGAAGTCAATGGTAAAACTTTCTTATTGACTTCAGTGGGATCAGAATTTTACTCTGCATATGTCTTATCATTAGTTTAAAATATTAGCGTAACCCAGGTTAACACTTGTTAAATAGGACAGACCTTTCTATCTATAGCAAAGGTTATAATAAAGAGCTTTCAGGACACATACAGTAATGTAAATGCGAGAGCTCTCATATGTGTATCTAATGTAACAAACCATGAAGGCAATATGTAACAGCAGTTTGTAAATCTTTTTTGCTTAGACTTACAATGCTAAAGGATACAATCATAGTTGTCTTATCTAGTGATTTGTGTCTTGCTGTTTGCTCCGTGAACCAACAATAAAGGAACTGATGTGAAGTGTTGTGGGGTCAGGTTTTGTTTGGGTTTAATTGTGTAGTTCTTCAGCTGGAGTGGGATTGAAACAAACGTGTGAATTTTGCCATCAATAACTAGCAGGGACAGGCTCTGCCATTCTAAGACTGCACTAGCAGGGCTCCCACCTCCAACCAAGTCCAGTATTTATTGCTTCCTTTAGAATACTTGGCTGCCAAGAACATACGTAAATAGAAGCAATATGGTTGTTAAACTGGAACATAGTATTTAGTGTTGTTCTGAGTGTTGCAGCTAACTCAGTTTCAGTCTCAAATTAGAGCACGAATAACAGCACCTCATAACCTGGCAGAGTGAAGTCTGAGGGGGTAAGGACACAGGCGTTTCTTCTATGCATGGAATTAGTTTCAGTGAAAACCTCATGGTTAAAAATAACCTTTCACTATATTATAAATTATAAATTTTATAAGATAGCAGTCCTGGATTGTATGCAAGGTTTTCATTCCCTGCGCCAAATACAAATCCTGACCCTTCACAATCAGTGCCCCTACAGGCACTGTAACAGAGTTCAGCATTATAGAAACACTGACTTGACTTTGAAGGTGGTGTAAAGGAACGGTCCCTGTGGGCAGAGCTAGGGCATTCTAAGCTGCCCTGGGAGCTCACAGTGGATATGCACCACAACAGTTCCTTAACTCTGGAGAAATTGAGGGAAAAGCTCCTACCAGTTCACTATTAAAATGTATTTCATTATATTTATTTTTATATATAAATTTATTTCAGTGGTGCCTAGAGCTCCAACCATTACTGGGGGCCTATTGTGTTTGTACAATGTCTAGTACAGGGAGACAAAATACTCAAGACCAAAAAATTGTGGAAGGGGGAAGTAAAGTGACTGGTCCAAAGTCATAGCTGGTCACTGGCAGAGCTGGGAATACCACCCAGATCTCTGGACTACTAGTGCCCTAGATCCTAGCCACATGCTGTCTCATAGGCAGCATAAGCAGGAACACCACAACTGACATCAGAGGAGTTGCTCATGCTTCCCTCAGTAATGATTTTTGGCCTATAATTCTTTCACATTTAAGAAGCGTTTAAGAAGTTGCTCCATGTAACTAACTTCAGCAGCAACAGCACTCTGTTTTACTTCTATAGTTCTAAGATTTTAAAATCCTAGAGTCACATGCTTCAGTGTTAAGTTATTAGGAAGTGAAAATAAGAGCAAGAGCTGTTTACAGTGGTGTCCTGACCAAATCCCAACTTAGGTTGCAGAATGCCTTAACCTAACAGCCCCCTACATTAACCCGTTCTTCAGTCTCTGGTGTAAACTAGTGCTCGTATGCAATACTGAAAATCTGTTCCAGCTCAGAGGTGACTGCATTTCTGTAGTAGGTGAAGTGATGCCATAGACTTGCCAATTGTGCCTTCATTGTACCTTTCAGATAGACTGAGGTGAAGTTAGTTTTCTAGGTGTTCCCCATAGCAAGTAAGGGAAAGTTTAGGAAATACTGAGGTAGAATGCTGCAGCTATTAACAGCACATCATTCACCACACATATTTAAAGACAGGAGCAAAAGAATAAGCTACATAACAGGCTCAATATTTATGAACTTCTGTGACACCTCTTGAATGAAAGGGAAAGCTGGCAGTGAGATTTCTCCCCCACCCTCAACAGAAAATCCATCTCAGATCGCATAAAGTCTACAATTGTGCTTAGTTCAACAAATTTGTTTGAGGTCAGAATGTGAAACTATAGTGGTAGGTTACAGGCATTTGGTATATTGTTGCCAAGAATGTTGGTCTGAAGCTTACATAGGGCTTTGGCATTTTTTAGCCTTTTGTAAGAGGGTTTCTCCACAGGGACCAAGGAGCTGTATATTGCAGGGTTTGGGCCTCTTGCGTGAATTTCCTCTATCTCTGGTAAATAAAGGAAATATTGTCCTCTTTAGGTAATAGTATTTGGAGAGATGTATCCATCATGTGTGTCTTTTAAATCAAAAACTACACGATTAACACACTGTACTGCACTGACAATACTGGAAGCTGTAGAGTTTATTTTGGGCCCTTAGTGAAGTATTTATAAGAGTGAGGTCTGCACTGATGGTTACTATTCATACTGTGACAATACTCAATGGGTACCTTTCAGTAACTGGGGCCCCATTGGTAGGCACTGTACAACTCAAGGAAGAAAGAAAGCCTCTGACCTGAAGAGTTTACAGTCAAAACAAACAAGATCTAGGCAGGGAGGGGAAATGGGCTATGCTGTGCAAGCCCAGTGATTGGCTGGTAAGCACGCATCTTATTAATTCTTTGGGGGCATTTTACATTAAAAACAAAAACTTTGATTGATTAGTCTTCCATATAACCTTAGCTAAGCACTTTAAACTACCAGCTGAGGAAGCTTTTTGGGGTTTTTTTTGTTACTTTTCTGAGGACAGCTGTCCTATACCCAACATGTAAGCTGGGCTGCTTCACTACTTGCCTTCTGCTTTCCTACTTTGGGCTGACTAAAATATCACTGCAGCCAATCTGAAGAACCCTTCAACAACTGTGCTGACTACACAGTCCCTGGAGCTCATCTCACCAGCTGGCTGTTAAGCAAACATGCAACTATTGTCTCCAATTATATTCTACCTACTTTAAAAATTGGAGGTTGTTATTGCAACAGAGAGGGGAAGGGTGCTCTTGTCAGCTTTATTTCAAAGAGGAGCTATTACATAATAAATGGTCACCTGAACATCAGTGGTGCCTCCCCTGTAAAGCTAGACTCATGAAGGCCTGGATAACATTTGTTGTTTCCTTAGCAATGTATTTTCTTTACCTTATGATGTCACGGCCAGCAGTACCCAGTGAGATTCTGTGCACTCAGAGAGGCAAATACAGCACTGCAGCTGAAAAAAAGTCAGGAAGCTCATGTAGACTTTCTGCCTTTCAGTCATGTAGCCTAATGAACTCTTCCAAAGTTGTGTAACTACCAGATAAACTATATTAACTTGAACAAAGTTTACTATAGCATAACTATGTACACACAGGCTTACCACTGAGCAAAAAAGAGAAAAATTAACAATAGTAGACTAAGTTACTGGACCCCATATCACAGCATAGTAGAGAACAGCAACATAAAGAAAAGGCAGTGGTTGAAAAGCTATTTCTGTGGGAGACAGCCTGCTCCCTGACAGTTACATATCAGGATAAGGGGCTGAGAGAGCTTTTCTGCAAATCTTATCAGTCTCATTCATCTGAGGGAGGTAATAAACCTCCTACTGATAGAAGCTGTGAGGGGAAGACAGCAGCAGATTTCTCCAAAATTGCCCTGTTCTGTACACCCTCCCCCCCGAAGCTCCGGTACTCACCACTGGCAAGAAACAAGATATTGGGCTCAATGAACCATTGGTTGGACCCAGCATGGTTTTTCTTATACATATTCCTCTCTTTTGATACTCTTTTTGTGTAAATTTTAAAGTCCTTCCCTCTTGTGATGAAAGATTTTGTAATTTGTTTTAAGGGGATATTTCAGTCTGTCCTCATTGTTATCACACCTATTATCATTGTTTCACATCTAAAAGTGTTGCCAAACTCCATATGGGCGAATTATTTAAAGCTGTTCAGGTAAAAATATGGGGCTAGAAGCCAGGTCTGAGACATAAAGACCTTGATCAAATTACTTAACCGCACTCCACCCCCGTTCACCTACTGGTAAATAATCCTTATGGCACAGAGGTATTACAAATTTGCTTTAGTTATTTGTAAAGCACTTTGAAATCCTTGGAAGGAGGTATAGTAACACAAAGTAGTATTGTAACAACCAGTTCCAGCCTTCTCTAAACCCAGCTGGAGACAGAGGAAACACTAGTAGCAGTAGAGAAGCTTTTTGCTTGGAAACTGTTCATTCTTCAATAAAGACACTGAGCCAAATTTTGCTCAGTTACACAGTGTGAATACAAACTACTGTAGAACCTCAGAGTTATGGACACGTTGGGAATGGAGGTTGTTCGTAACTCTGAAGTGTTCTGTAACTCTGAACATTACATTATGGACTTCAGCCACTGGAGGGTTGGGGCTGCAGCTGCAGGGGATGGGGGTGTCAGGGGTCCAGGCAGGGTCTCAGGGCTTCTGGGTTGTGGGAGCACTAGGGCTCAAGGCTTTAGAGCTGGGGGCAGCACTGGAGCTCAGGGCTTCAGCCCCACAGCTCCACTCCCAGCTTCTTCCCCCTGGGTGGGGTGCCAGGATCAGGGCTTTAGCTACCAGGGCAGCGCTGGGGCTGAAATGGACACTCTGCTTGTAGGTAAAGCCCCGAGCCATTGTGCCCCCCCCCCACGCGGCTAAAGCCAACAACGGAGCCGCAGGGCTGAAGCCCCGAGCCCCAGAGCTGCCCCCAGTCTATAGCCCTGAACCCCAGGGCTCCTGAGGTCCCAAGTCTCCCTCCTCCTGGAGCCCTGACCCCTCCCATCCCAAAGCCCCAAGGCGGTATAATATTTGCTGCTGGGGTTTGTTGGGCATCCCCTGCCTGATTAATTACTCCCAGTTCCACAGGGTGTCTGGTTGACCGGTAAGTCCAGGGCCGGCTCCAGGCACCAGCTAAAGAAGCAGGTGCTTGGGGCACCCAATACCAAGGGGTGGCCCTCCAGCCACTATTGGGGCGGCAGATCCGGGTCTTCAGCGGCAATTCGGCAGCGGGTCCCTCAGTCCCTCTCGGAGCGACGGACGCGCTGCTGAATTGCTGCCGAAGAGGAGCTGCACGATCGCGCTGCCGCAGCTTTATTTTTTTTGGCCGCTTGGGGCAGCAGAAAACCTGGAGCGAGCCCTGGGTATTCGTATTTGGGTCCATAACTTTGGTGTTCGTATCTTTGGGTACGTCTACACTACGGGACTATTCCGAATTTGCATAAACCGGTTTTGTAAAACAGATTTTATAAAATCGAGTGCGCGCGGCCACACTAAACACATTAAATCGGTGGTGTGCGTCCATGGTCCGAGGCTAGCGTCGATTTCTGGAGCGTTGCACTGTGGGTAGCTATCCCATAGCTATCCCATAGTTCCCGCAGCCTCCCCCGCCCCTTGGCATTTCCGGGTTGAGATCCCTGTGCCTGATGGGGCAAAAATCATTGTCGCAGGTGGTTCTGGGTAAATGTCGTCAGTCACTCCTTCCTCTGGGAAAGCAACGGCAGACAAGCATTTCGCGCCTTTTTTCCCTGGATTGCCCTGGCAGATGCCATAGCATGGCAATCATGGAGCCTGTTTTGCCTTTTGTGCCTGTCACCGTATGTGTACTAGATGCCACTGACAGAGGCGATTCAGCAGCGCTACACAGCAGCATGCTTTTGCTTTTGCATGACAGCAGAGATGGTTATCAGCCATACTGCACCATCTACCAATCCATAAATTGGTAATAAGATGATCATGGCTACCAGTCCTTTTGCACTGTTCCATTTGCTGCTGTCATAAGTGCCCCTGGCTGCTCTTAGCCAGGGGCGCAAAAGCCAAAATTGGGAATGACTCCCTGAGTCAATCCCTCCTTTTTGGTATCTAAAAATAGAATCAGTCCTGCCTAGAATATGGGCAACTGTACTAGAGAACCACTGTATCAGAGAACCAGAGAGCACAGCTGCTCTGTGTCAGATCCTGCAGAAATTATGAGCTGTATGCTATTCACAGGGGGTGCTCCTGCAACAACCCCACCTGTTCATTTCATTCTTCCCCCAGCCTTCATGGGCTACTGTAGCATTGTCCCCCCACTTGTGTGATGAAGTAATAAAGAATGCAGGAATAAGACACAGTGACTTGTTAGTGAAGGCAGCCTCCAGCTGCTATGATAGTCCAGACAGGACAGTAAGGAGTGCATCCCTCTGCTAGTTCAGGGGCACTTGAATCTTTTCTTTACACATGAAGGGTGGGGGCTGATGGAGTTCAGCCCCCTGTTGCTATGACGATGATGGATATCAGCCATACTGCACCATCTACCAGGAAAAATTAGGACCAGGCACCCTTGATCGACCTGACAGATGCTAGTACGCATGGTTACCAGTCCTTTTGCACTGCCCCATGTGCCAATAGGCTGATAATGACGATGGGTATCAATCTTATTGTACCATCAGCCATCCATGGCGGGGGGAGCAAGGATGTTGGTGTTGAGTGCTGCACCATCCCGTCTATCTGCAGCATTCAGTAAAGATAGGGTGACATGTAAGAGTCAAGACAGGATTGTTTTCCCTTTCACTTCTGGGGGTGGGTGGGGGGGGTGCGTAAATTGCCTAGCTATGCCCTGACCCACCGCGGACACTGTTTTTGACCCTAGAAGCATTTGGCGCTCAGCCAAGAATGCAAATGCTTTTCAGAGACTGCAGGAACTGTGGGATAGCTTGAGTCCTCCAGTCCATGAGCGTCCATTTGATTCTTTGGCTTTCCGTTACGCTTGCCACGCAGCAGTGCGCTGAGTCCCTGCTATGGTGTCTGTCTGGAGATATTTAAAAAATGATTTTGAATTTCGTCTTCTGTAACGGAGCGCTGATAGAACAGATTTGCCTGCCCTTACAGCGATCACGTCCGCATCGTCCATGCTGGAGCTCTTTCTTTATTTTGATTTTTAACTGCATCACCACCCGTGCTGATCGGAGCTCCACGCTGGGCAAACAGGAAATATTCAAAAGTTCGCGGGGCTTTTCCTGTCTACCTGGCCACTGCATCCGAGTTCAGATTGCTGTCCAGAGCGGTCAGTGGTGCACTGTGGGATACCGCCCGGAGGCCAATACCGTCGATCTGCGGCCACACTAACCCTAATCCGATATGGTAATACCGATACTAGCGCTACTCCTCTCGTTAGGGAGGAGTACAGAAACCGGTTTAAAGAGCCATTAAAATCGATATAAGGTGCCTCCTAGTGTGGACGGTTGTGGCGTTAAATCGGTTTTACACTCCTAAAACCGGTTTAAACGCGTAGTGTAGACCAGGCTTTTGAGGTTCTACTAGGAGTAGCTCTGTATTTACACTGTAGGGCTGAGAAATTCAAGACACACTCTGCAGTTAGATGCTAGTAAAGAGAAAAATCGCAGTTATGGCTGAATTTCTAGCATGGCTGTGGAACCTGCTACTACTATGCTGCAACCTGAGCTGCGCCTGGGTGGGAAGGGCTTCTGGCAACTGGTGGGGAGAAAGGTGCCCACTGCCTGCCAACCCTCAGACATCAACTTTCCCTGTTTCACAAACAGAGAACTGGGGCACAGACTGTAGGAAAAGGTAGGATGTGAGAACACAACAGTCTGCTGTTTTCTCTCAGTCACAGCCCCTTTCCTATATTATCTACTATTTGATTCATTTCAAGACCCCTGGGCAGTCCCACCCCTCTTTCTTGCACACGTGTGCACACACACACACACAACACATCTCTTTTCTCCTCTTCCTCATTATGAGCTTTCTGTTCTGTTTTTTCTGTCTCGTGTCTTGTCATATTTCCCTTTTCTCTTCTGAACTTTATTTTTTTCTTTTCTGTCTTCCCACCATTTCTTGCTAGCTCACACTTCCTCTCCCGCCTACTGATGCTGAAGCTTGCCCCTGACTCTTCTGCCCACCAACTGGTACACCCACCCACAAAGGCCTTAGGGACCCTGAGAATTCACCTACCACCAGCCTAGCCCTAGTGCCTCACCCCAAGAGGTGCTGAGGATTCTGAGCAGACCTAGCCCCCCACAGAAGTTGGTCCAGAAATGTTATTACCTCCCACAGCTGGTCTCTGTCCTGGGACCCCCGGGAATACAACAACCCTGCACACAGACCCCAGCCAAACAGGTTTATGTGCCTACACTCTTCCAACCAACTGTAGCTGGTTCATCTCCTCCTCCATTCCTCACTTTTTCCTCATCCTCCCATCCCGATCCATGCCCCCATCCTCGCTGCCTCTACTTCTCCTGCAGAGGTGGCCACTCAACCCCCGGCAGTCACAGCTCACCCAGCTAGTGTGTGGCTGGCAACCCCGGTCCTCCCGCAAGCAGCTGCACCCTCCCTTGGTCGGTGCATTTCCCTCCCCTAAGGCTTGTCCCCAGCCCAGCCCAGCTTGCGCACACGCTCCCCGCCCCGGCCTGGCTAAGCACACAGGGCTGAGTCACTGGTTCACGTGTCTCTCCTACTGCCTGGAACCAGTGACTCCCCAGCTGGCTGCAGGGTAAGAAACTGCAGCGGTGTGAATTTGTCCCAGTCCCAGAGCAGGGGAGGGGTCGCTCATTGGCTCCGAGAAATGGGGCTAAGGGGAGGACTCTGTGCCATGTGCTGGGGACCGAGCAGGCGCCTGCAATCTGCTCCCCCTCCAGCATATTAGAATGTGCAGCTTGGGCTGGTCCCGAGCGCCTTGGCCTGTTCTTCCTTCCCCGCTCACTGCGTGCCTAGAGGGGACACGGAGACAGCCCTGCAGGAGAGAAAAGCCCACAGTACCAGCTGAGCCTCTCCCATCCGCTCCTAGGGAGATGAAGCTGCTTCGCCATAGCCTGCCCATGGCAAGTTCTCCTCAGGGGCGGCTCCAGGCACCAGCACGCCAAGCGCATGCCTGGGGCGGCAAGCCACAGGGGCGCTCTGCCGGTCGCCGCGAGGGCGGCAGGCAGCTTGCCTTTGGCGGCATGCCTGAGGAGGGTCTGCTGGTCCCGCGGACCTCCCGCAGGTGTACTGCCGAATCTGCGGGACCGGGGACCTCCCACAGGCAAGCCGCCAAAGACAGCCTGCCTGCTATGCTTGGGGTGGCAAAATACCTAGAGCTACCCCTGGTTTTCCGGTTCCGCAGCCTTCCAGGGAAAGCCCTGTATGCAGTTCCTCCTCCTCCTCCCTTTCTTATGATTTGCCCTCCTTGACTTTCACTCAGAGGCAGAAACAAAACAGGTGCACATCAGATTTAAATGAAGTAAGAGTGTCCACACCCGGAGTGGCACCTGTTAAACGTCACAACTTCTGTGTGTGGTCAAGCTGCCAGAGACTGGAGGGGCAAAGAGCCTGTCTGTGCTGTGCTGTAGCAAATACCTTATGGTGGGGCAGTGGCATGATACATGAACATTCACTCCTGAGGGAATTGTGCATAAAAAAAATTAAAAATACTGTGCAAAATATTTTAAATTGCTACAGAATTCTCCATATTTTATTTGTGAAAATAATCATGCCAGTTTCAATTATTTTAGGGCTGTCAGTTAATGAAAATTAACTGATGTGATTAATCACAATTAATATTTTAATTGTGATTAATATTTTGAGTTAATCACAGTTTTAATCATACTGTTAAACAATTGAATCACAATTGAAATTTATTAAATATTTTTGGATGTTTTTTCTCCATTTTCAAATATATTGATTTCTGTTATAACACAGAATACAAAGTGTACACTACTCACTTTATATTACTATTTTATTACAAATATTTGCACTGTAAAATTATAAACTAAAGAAATAGTATTTTGCAGTTCACCTCATACATGTACTGTAGTGCAATCTCTTTATTGTGAAAGTGCAATTTACAAATGTAGAATAGTTACATAACTGCACTCAAAAAAACAAAGTCCACTCAGTCCTACTTCTTGTTCAGCCAATCACTAAGACAAACAAGTTTGTTTACATTTATAGGGGATAATGCTCCCCACTTCTTATTTACAATGTCACCAGAGAGTGAGAACGAGTGTTTGCATGGGACTTTCGTAGCTGGCATTGCAAGGTATTTGTGCGCCAGATATGCTAAACATGCCCCTTCATGCTTCAGCCATTCCAGAGGACATGCTCCCATGCTGATGACTTGCATTAAAAAAAATAATGCATTAATTAAATTTGTGACTGAACTCCTTGGGGGAGAATTGTATGACTCTATTTAACTCACATTCTGCCATATATTTCATATTATAGTAGTCTTGGATGATGACCCAGCATATGCTTATTTTAAGAACATGTTCGCTGCAGATTTGACAAAACACAAAAGAAGGTACCAATGTGAAATTTCTAAAGATAGCTACAGCACTCGACCCAAGGTTTAAGAATCTGAAGTGCCTTCCAAAATTTGAGAGGGAGCAGGTGTGGAGCATACTTTCAGAAGTCTTAAAAGAGCAACATTCCAATGCAGAAACTACAGAACCCAAACCACCAAAAAAGAGAATCGACCTTCTGCTGGTGGCATCTGACTCAGATGATGAAAATGAACATGGGTCGGTCCTCACTGCTTTGGATCATTATCAAGCAAACCTGTCATCAGCGTGGGCGCTTATCCTCTGGAATGATGGTTGAAGCATGAAGGGACATGAATCTTTAGTGCATCTGGCAGGTAAATATCTTGTGACTGTGCCATGTGAATGCCTGTTTTTACTTTTAGGTAATATTGTAAACAAGAAGTGGGCAGCCTTATCTCCTGCAAATATAAATAAACTTGTTTGTCTGTGTGATTGGCTGAACAAGTAGTAAGACTGAGTGGACTCACTCTAAAGTTTTACATTGTTTTATTTTGGAATGCAGTTACTTTTGTATATAATTCTACATTTCTAAGTTCAGCTTTCATGATAAAGAGATTGCACTACAGTACTTGTACTAGGTAAATTGAAATACTATTGTGTTTTTTTACAGTGCAAATATTTGTAATCAGAAAAATATAAAGTGAGCACTGTACACTTTGTATTCTGCATTGTAATAGAAATCAATATATTTGAAAATGTAGAAAACATCCAAAAATGTTTAAATAAATGATATTCTATTATTGTTTAGAAGTGCAATTAATTAAAAAAATTACTTGCAATTAATCCCGTGATTAAAAAAATTAATCGCAATTAATCATGCAATCATGGGATTAATCGCAATTAATTTTTTTAATTGCTTGACAGTCCTAATTATTTTGGTAATTTATTTCAAAAACTCCTGTCAACAAGTATGTCTGTAACAATACAGACAACAAAAAAGATTCTGGAAATGTTTTTTGACAAATAGATTCCTTACTAGGCATATTAATACAGAACTTTGAGTAATAATTCATTTAAAACAACCATATAGAAGTACACCTTTACTCACAGAGTTGTTTTTACTTCATAAGGAATCCCACTAAAGTGAGTAGGACCACTGTGGAGGAAGGCACTATTCAGTATGATGTGGAACAGAGGGAGATGGGAGAGTTGGAAAACAGAGTCTGACCCATTTGTATCTGAACATAAAGTTAACACTGTACACTGATACAAACTCCTACAGACCCTGTGTGAGTTAGAGATGTATTAGCAGGAATGTTGTAAGCAAGACAAGAAATAATTTTTCCTCTCTACTCAGACCTGATAAGGTCAGTGACAAACACCCTCCCATGCATTTTTCATACATTCTGAAGGAGTAAAAAGGGCACAAGACCTTTATCCATCTCCCTTCCTTGTAGGTCATTAATTGATGATCTCATGGGCGAAAGCAATCAGATATTGCATTATTTGGAAATCAACAAATTTCAAAGCAAAGGTTGTTTCAAGTAGTTTCAAGGGGTATTCCACCCTTCACTCTCTTGGGCTTCGTAAAAGAGCCTTTGGGGGTGGGAGGGGAATGCAAATGAATGTGAACATCAGCTGACTGGAAGATGAGAAGGGGAAGGAATGGGCATCACCATCATAGCTGCCACCCCTCTATATCCTGCGACCCCAGCAGGATCTGGTGTGACATCGTTGTGCCTTTTTCTTCCTAATCCTGAGAAATGTCCTGACCAGATTGGGCCAAGAAAGAGGGACCCAGGTGACTTCACCACCTCCAGCTGAATCCCAAACACCACGTAAGATGTAAGGCTGTACAGTGTGCAGCCCTACAGGAGTGCTAATCGCTCACTAGGATTGTTGTTGTCAGGGGCGGCTCTAGGATTTCCGCTGCCCCAAGCAGGGCGGCACGCCGTGGGGGGTGCTCTGGCGGTCGCCGGTCCCACGGCTGCTGTGGACCTCCCGCAGACGTGCCTGCAGAGGGTCCACTGGTCCCGCGGCTCCGGTGGACCTCCTGCAGGCATGCCTGCGGACGGTCCACCGGAGCCGCCTGCCGCCCTCCCGCGGGACGCCGCCCCAAGCACGCGCTTGGCGCGCTGGGGTCTGGAGCCGGCCCTGGTTGTTGTAGCAGGATACAGTGAAAATGTGTTGGTTCAAAAAGTGTCACTTTGTACAGAATATAGTGTTCCCTGACTGAATGCTTAACACCTCCCAGCAGAACAGAGCATCACTGTGATGCGGGACTCTTCAAAATGACTATCATTTAAGGTAGTCTGCATTTGCTTCCTAAAATGAGCACCAAAAGATTCCCAAACTTGTACTCTAGACACATGTCTGTTCCAAGTGGAGATGCTGTCTGTTAGTCTGCCCCCGTGCCAAGGAAAGCAGCTTTCTGTTTAATAAATTGCTGAGAGAGTCCAACAACCTCAGTTGAAATAGACACAGCCACTAGCAGTGCAAAGTGTTCCCATGTAAACCTCTTAAAACAGGTTAACTTTTACTGTTGTGCTAATACCCTGAGGCCCTGCTCAGATTAGGGCAAAAAAATTAATTTATACATCTAGGAACAGACATTCCCAGGCAAAAAGAGCATACATCTTGTAATAATGACTGCAGCACAAATACCATAAGTAATAACAAGGTTCCTTTGTTTTACAGATTTTGTAGTTCAGCTAATGATGGGAGAAGAGCAGGTGCAAAATAGACAAACCAGAAAGTTTCCAGAGAAAACAGAGAAATGCTAGGATTTGTAGGTGAGATCAGAACTGCTGTATATCCAGATCTGGGGCAGTCAGTTCCTGTTATTGTTCCTAGTTACTGACAAAATAAATTTAATGTGCTAAGAAAAGAGCTAGAAAGAAAATACTGTACTATATATCCAGTTGCTGTTCATAATGAAACTACTAATTTGTTGATGTCCTTAGTGTTAATTAATTGTTGTTTTATTAAGGGAAGGAGAGTCTTCCAAGAAGAGAATCATGTAGGAGTTTTTGTGGTGGATAAAGAAGAAAGGATGATCAGCCTGAAGCACTACTGGAGGTATGTAAGAGGTTGTTATAATAACCACTCCTCTGACACTTGCTTCCTCAGTGTCCACTTCATTAACATCCATGTAGGACTTATGGGTGACCTTTGAAACTGACAGGCCCCCTTCTGTGGATATGCCAGAGAGATCAGCTGCATGAGTAAAGAGGTCAGTTATGGCCAAAGCTGTTAAATTGATTTGAGACTACAGTAACTCCTTGCTTAACATTGTAGTTCTGTTCCTGAAAAATGCAACTTTAAGCAAAACCATGTTAAGCAAATCCAATTTCCCCATAAGATTTAATGTAAATAGAGAGGGTTAGGTTCCAGGGAAAAAATTTTCATCAGACACTATATATATAGTGACAAGATGGCTGATGTTAGGATGGTGGGTCCTGTGCTTTTCTTAGCAGGGAGCTAAGATGCCACCCCTTGCCCTACTCTTGGGGCACCAAGGGCCCCTGCTAGTGGCCCAGGAAGGTTGTAAAGGAGGGGAGCAGGAGAGGGGTCTGGATTTGTTCCTTACTCTGAGCCCCAGCCCCTCTCAACCCCTGCAGGTTCTTACCCTCTTCCCCCTTGGGTGGGGTACCTTCAGCCCTTAGACAGTGGGGGAGAGAGTCTCCCTTACTTCAGTTCTTTGATCTTTCAAGTCTCACAGCACATCTCCAAGCTCCAGTCCTCTCTCCTTCCCCCTGTCTGCCTGAAACGGGGGGTGTTATTAGGTTCCTGACAGGGCCTTAATTGACTGCAGGTGCTCCAATTAACCTGTAGCCACCCTCCCTAATGTACAGGGAACCACACCTTAATTAGCTTTGGGCTTATATATTTCCCCTCTAGCACTCTACCCCTGCCTCTCCTGTATCAACATAGACACAATGATTGTGAAGCTTGGTTGAGGTAGTGAAGTCAAAGGGGGGGGGGGATATTTTCCAGGGAATGCATTAGTGCTGAATGATGAACTAGCACTTGGCTGAGCCCTCAAGGGTTAACACATTGTTGTTAATGTAGCCTCACACTCTACAAGGCAGCACAAATGGAGGGAGGGGAGATAGCATGGCAGCAGGGCCGGCTCCAGACCCCAGCGTGCCAAGCGCGCGCTTGGGGCGGCATCCCGCGGGAGGGCAGCAGGCGGCTCCGGTGGACCTCCCGCAGGCATGCCTGCGAGGGTCCGCTGGTCCCGCGGCTCCGGTGGAGCATCCGCCGGCATGCCTGCGGGAGGTCCACCGGAGCCGCGGGACCGGCGACTGCCAGAGCGCCCCCTGTGGCGTGCCGCCCTGCTTGGGGCAGCGGAAATCCTAGAGCCGCCCCTGCATGGCAGACAGAAACAGACACACACACCCTGTGTGAGAGAGAGCTGTGCATTGCCCCTTTAAGTATGCTGACCCCACATCAGCTTTTTAAGTAGATCCGCAAGTTGAGACAGCAGCTAGCAAACTCCCTCCGTCTATGGAGATGGGGTAAGTGAGGGGCAGGAGCTGCGGGGAGAGGGACACCCTGACATTAGCCCCTCTTCTCCCCTGACATTAGCCCCTGCACAGCAAGCAGGAGGCTCCTGGGAGCAGCTCCAAGGCAGAGGGCAGGAGCGGCACACTGCACATGGCAGTTGGGGAGGGACAGCTGAGCTGCCAGGCAATTGATAGTCTGCTGGGCAGCTGCCGCACAGAGAGCTTAGGGGAGCTGTTAGGGAGGATGCCGGTCCACCCTGGTTCCAAGCTCCCACCAGCTAGCTGCAACGGGCTGCTCTTCCTGCAAGTAGTGGACAAAACAGGCGGCTGCCAAACAACATTATAAGGGAGCATTGCACAACTTTAAACGAGAATATTCTCTAATTGGTCAGCAACCTAACAACGAAACAACATTAACCGGGATGATTTTAAGTGAGGAGTTACTGTATATTGCTCCTCCAACTTCATCTTGGGCAGGTCTACTTTCACTTTTCTATTTTTCATGTTAGCAGAGCTGGTCCAGGAAGTTAGTTCTCAAAGGTGATTCTACTTTCAAGCTATCAAGACAAAAACAGGGAAATCAGAATTATGCAAATATGGATCAAAAGCTGCAAAATACTGAACCAACTGAGGAAACACAGCTACAGAAGCATCTTGTTGAAAGCTGTCTTTCATTAGTCTGGTCATAAATTACTAAACTTAGTAATCGTGATCTGCCATGTGTCCAAATCTGCTCCTTAGTAACCACCCATAAGTATTTCTGACTCATGCATGTCAAAATATTTTTATTGGATGCTTTTTCAGCTTCTGTGTAAGAGATGCAATAGGATCTAAAGAACTAAACTTTGCCCTCAGCTACATCATTTTATCTCTATTACCCTAATAGATTTGGTCCTTTGAGTTCCATTATCTGTTGGTACTAGAACTCAACTCTCCACATGGCAGTGCAGAATCAATAAGTTGGTCTATCTTCTCTTTTTTTTAACTAAAAGCCCTAAGCATGTGTGACAAAATATGTCCCTATGTTCACACCCTACAGACTATTGTAATAATCCTTGTACAAGGTATCATCTAAAACTCAAAACTTGCTGATCAATAATATCATGGCAAAATGCATAGAGCAACATTATATGTAAAGTTTTGAACATAAGCTGAGATCATGACTAAAAGCAGGTTTTCCAGACGAGTCTGGGAAGTGCTCAGACCAGTCCCTAAGAGACAAAGACTACTGGAAGAATGTGGTGAGAAAACTTTGCTTTGAATCTAATAGAGTTTGTTAAGTTAGGCACCAGTAAGTGTTTTGCCTTTATTTTTCTTGTGACCATTTCTGGCTTTGATGCCTCATTACTTGTACACACTTAAAATCTCTCACTTTGTGCTTAAGAAAACTTGTTTTATTGTTTTATCTAATCCAGTGTGTTCAAGTTGAAGTGTTTGGGTAACTCCATTTGGGGTAACAAGTTGTGTGCATGTTATTTTTTTTAAGGAATAATGGACTCAATATATTTTTACTGTCCAGGAGTGGGCTGGGCAGTACAGGACATACGTTTCTGGGGGGAAATCTGGGACTGGGAGTGTGTTGGGGTTGCCCTGCAGTAATCCTTAAGGCTGGTAAGAGTCAGTTTGTGGCTGGCTGGCTGCAGCACACTCAGACATAGCTGGGAGTGACTTACATGCTGGAGGCTGCTTGTGAGCTGTCCAGGTTGGAGGCTACAGCAGCAGGGCATTTTAAAGGGCACCCCAGGTGACAGGGCAGGGGTGACACAGCTACTTATTGGTCTGGATTGTATCCAGTGGTGCAAGTAGAAATAATTTCTTGCCAGTACACTGCACTCATGGGAGGGATACAAAGGGGGGGACATGACCTCCCCACGTGACCCCTCACATGACTCCTCCCGAGCCCGGGGCCCCCACGCTCCCCATGATCCATATTCATCCCACGCTACATGGGGGGGGGCGCTCTGTCCTCCTCCCGCTGCGCCAGAGACTTCTGCTGTACAGACCCCAGGCAGGAGGACTCAGGAGACGCAGCTGCCTGGAAGGACTGGGAGCCGTGCTGGGGGCAGTACAGCTGCGCCGGAGCAGCTGCCGGCATAGGGCCGCCCGTCGGCCTCATGTTCTGATCCTTTTGCTCCTATGGTTCCCGGGAGATCAGGGCTCTCTGGAACCACAGCAGCAAAAGGAGCAAAAGGAGGAGGACAGGGCTGGGGTGACAGAGGGGACATAGTAGGTGACTTCTCAGGGTCCCCAACTCCTTTGTGGGTGAGTTCAGAGAATCAGGGAAGAGAATACCATAGTACGCGTTATTTTGATAAGTCACTAAATTAAGTGTGCGGTTTGGGGTTGGTTCGTGTTTGATTTTTGTAGGTTTTTTGCAGCTGAGTTTGACATGTCTATTGCTGTTCATCTCAGCGCTTGGCCTGTCTCTTGCTGTTTTGGCTCTGTTTCCATCTTTATAAAGCATGGTAGTGAGAATTCTAATCAGATTGCTGGAGCCTGATGGGTTATTAATACAAACCTATTAAATCTGTACACCTGGCATGGTATTTCTGAAATAAGATGAGGAATATAATGATTAATTCAGGGAAGTCCTATGGTCCATGTTATACAGGGGGTCAGACCGGATGATCATAGTGGTCCTTATAATCCTCTTGGCTTTATAATCTATGAATCTCAGATTATAATGTGTCCAGTAAAACAGATAAGGAGTTCTAAGTATTAGCTGACACCTCTGTTATCCCAGAAATTATCACCATCCCATATAAATAATTAACCGTACTTATAATTTACATAGTCACTCAAAAAAGGTAGGTTATAAATCTGGTTCCCCTAGATTACTCAGTACATCCTGCCTTTTTCTGTCCCCTAGGCCCTGATCCTGCCATGAGCACCACATGGACACAAAACCTAGCCCATGCAGAGCTAGGGACAGGCAGGATGCAGATCATACACTTTTTTGGGCAGGGATTCCCTTTCTGTTGTCAGTAACCAACAAATAAGCAACTTTTACAGCTGAATAATTCAAAAGATGACATCATTTCTCAATTAAAAAAATATACCAACATCTGAGGCAGGTCTCTCTTACTCTGATGAGTCCTCCACCCTCTTCCCCCACAGCAGTAGTTTTCTCTGACTCTAATGATAAATACAGGAATTGTCAATTTCAAGCTGAAGGAGATTTGAAGATTTGCATAGCACTGCAGTGGGAGATGTGGTTGGTTTTTTTTGTCCCGCACTTGAGTCCTACTCATCTCCCTCAGTACCACCAGTGGTGTAGAAACGGTGTTCACCTGTGAACCTTTGGCTCACTCCTCAGTCCAAACAAGGGCCCTGCTTTCTCTGGCTGGAGCACATTAGCAGAAGAGAGAACTTAGCTCCAAGTTAGGGGAGCATTCACATATTCAATAGAGCAAGGAGCCATGGAGGATCATAGCAATATAAGACTGGACAGGACCTCGATAGGTCATTTAGTGCAGTCCCCTGCACTGAGGCAGGATTAAGTTTTATCTAGAGTATCCATGAACGGTGTTTGTCTAACCTGTTCTTAAAAACCTCCAGTGATGGAGATTCCAAAACCACCTAGGTAATTTGTTTGAGTGCTTAACTACCCTGACAGTTTGGAAGTTTTTCCTAATGTCCAACCTGAACCTCTCTTTTCATAATTTAAGGCCATTACTTCTTGTCCTGTCCTCAGTGGTTAAGGAAAACAATTTATCACCCTTCTCTTTGTAACAATTTTGGCTGTGCATTAAGACTGTGATCATGTCCCCACACAATGTTTTCTTTTCCAAACTAAACAAACCTTATTTTTTCAACCTTTTCTCGCAGGTCATGTGTTCTGGACCTTTAATCATTTGTGGTGTTCTCCTCTGAACTTTCTCCATTTGTCCCATCTTTCTCAAAGTGTGGTGCCCAGAACTGGCCTTATCAGGTCTGAGTAGAGAGGGAGAATTATTTCTTGTGTCTTGCTTACAACATTCTTGCTAATTCATCCCTAACTCACACCCAGAGTGTAGGAGTTTGTATCGGTGTACAGTGTTAACTGTATGTTCAGGCATGAACAGGTCAGACTCTGTTTTCCAACTCTCCCATCTCCCTCTGCTCCACCATAGTGCTTTTCTCCATGGGAGTCCTATTCATTTCAGCAGGATTCCTTATGAAGTAAGCACAACTCTGTGAGTAAAGGTGTACTTCTGTACTGTAGTTTAAATGAATCATTACTCAAAGATCTGTATTAAATATATATATAATTGGAGATATACCTATCTCCTAGAACTGGAAGGGACCTTGAAAGGTCATTGAATGCAGGCCCCTGCCTTCACTAGGAGGACCAAGTACTGATTTTTGCCCCAGATCCCTAAGTGGCCCCCTCAAGGTTTGAATTCACAACCCTGGGTTTAGCAGGGCAATGCTCAAACCACTGAGCTATCCCTCCCCCCTTAGGGATAATTAATAAATATGTTATTAATTAATTATTAATTAATTAATATGCCTAGTATGAAACCTACTTGTCAAAAAATTTCCTGAATCATTTTTGTTGCTACAAACATACTTGTTGACAGGTATTTTGAAATAAATTACCAAAATAATTGAAATTAGTGTGATTATTTTGTTATTTTCACAAATAAAATATGCAGAATTTTAAGATATTGAGCACAGAATTTTTAATTTTTCCCTGCATAATTTCCCCAGGAGTAAATGTTTATGTATCATGCCACTGCCCCACTATTAGGCATTTGCCACAGCACAGACACTCTCTGGCAGCTTGTCCACACGCAAAAGTTGTGATGTTTAACTGATGCCGCTTTAAGTGTGGACACTCTTCCTTCATTTAAACCTGATGTGCACCTGTTTTGCTTCTGCCCATGAGTGAAAGTTGAGGAGGCAAATCAGAAGAAAGGAAGGAGGAGGAGGAACTGCATCCCTGGCCTTCCCTGGAAGACTGCAGAGAACTTGCCACAGGAAGGCTCTTTTGAAGCAGCTTCATCTCCCTGGGAGCGGGTAGGAGAGGCTCAGCCGGTACTGTGGGCTTTTCTCTCCTGCAGGGCTGTCTCTGTGTCCCCTCTAGGCACGCAGTGAGGGGGGAAGGAAGAACAGGCCAAGGCGCTTGGGACCAGCCCAAGCTGCACATTTAATACGCTGGAGAGGTGCAGAGTGCAGGCACCTGCTCGGTCCCCAACACATGGTGCAGGGTCATCCCCTTAGCCCTGTTTTTCGGAGCTAAAGAGCAAGCAGCATGGCTCTACCTCCCCTGCTCTTGGACTGGGACAAATTCACCACTGCTGTTTCTTACCCTGGAGCCATCTGGGAATTCACTGGTTCCAGGTAGTAGGAGAGACCCGTGAACTGGTGACTCAGAGCTACGTGTTTAGCCAGGCCAGGGGTGGGGAGTGTGTGCGCAGGCTGGGCTGAAATATCCCCTTAAAACAAATTACAAAATCTTTCATCACAAGAGGAAAGGACTTTAAAATTTACACAAAAAGAGTATCAAAAGAGAGGAATATGCATAAGAACTACCATGCTGGGTCCAACCAATGGTCCATCGAGCTCAATATCTTGTTTCTTGCCAGTGGTGAGTACTGGAGCTTCGGGGGGAGGGTGTACAGAACAGGGCAATTTTGGAGAGATCTACTCCAGTCTTCCCCTCCCAGCTTCTATCAGTCGTAGGTTATTACCTCCCTCAGATAAATGAGACTGACAAGATTTCCAGAAAAGATCTCTCAGCCCCTTATCCTGATATGCCAAGCTTTTGGTTTGCTCTGAAAAGGCACAGAGAGGCACTCTTGCTGGTGGGATTTTATGAACTCTGCAGGAAGCAGTGTGCAGGCTGGAAAAAGGTGCACAGATCAAGACCGCTGGTATTATCCACTCTTTAAAGGTGTGGACAATTTTTTCTGCCTCTGGTGGGAAAGCAAGCTCCTCCAGAAACACCTTTTCAACCACTGCCTTTTCTTTATGTTGCTGTTCTCTACTATGATGTGATATGAGGTCCAGTAACTTGGTCTGCTTTTGTTAATTTTTCTCTCTTTTGCTCAGTGGTAAGCCCGTGTGTCCATAGTTATGCTATAGTAAACAAATTGTTCAAGTTAACTTAGTTTCTTTATCTGGTAGTTACAACTTTGGAAGAGTTCATGGGCTACATGGTTGAAAGGCAGAAAGTCTACATGACTGGGCCCCTGGAGCTACCTGCCTTTTTTCAGCTGCAGTGCTGACTTTGCCTCTCTGAGTGCACAGAATCACACTGGGTACTGCTGGCCATGACACCATAAGGTAAAGGAAATACACTGCTAAGGCAACAACAAATGTTATCCAGGCCTTTATGAGTTTAGCCTTAGACACCACTCATGTTCAGGTGACCATTTATTAGGTAATATCACACCTTTGAAATGAAGATGACAACAGTACCCTTCCCCTCTCTGTTGCAATCACAACCTCCAACTTTTAAATTAGGTAGAATAATATAATTGGAGACAATAGTTGTGTGTTTGCTGAACAGCCAGCTGTGAAGTCTTCCCTTCTCTTCCAGCTGGTGAGATGAGCTCCAGGGACTGTGTAGTCAGCACAGTTGTTGAAGGGTTCTTCTGATTGGCTGCAGTGATATTTTAGTCAGCCCAAAGAGGAAAGCAGAAGGCAAGTAGTGAAGCAGCCCAGCTTACGTGTTGGGTATAGGACAGCTCTCCTCAGAAACATAACTAAACCACCAGCTGGGGAGGCTTTTTTTTTTTAATAAAGTGATTAACTGTGGTTATATGGAAGACTAAATAATGAAAGTTAACATTAAAAACAAAAAATGCCCCAATGGAATTAATAAGATGCGTGCTTACCAGCCAATCACTGTGCTTGCACAGCATAACCCATTTCCCCTCCCTGCATAGATCTTGTTTGTTTTGACTGTTAACTCTTCAGGGCAGAGACTCTCTTTCTCTGAGTTTGTACAGTGCCTACCCAATAAGGTCCCAATTCTGCTTGGACCCATTGAGTGTTGTCACAGTATAAATAGTAACCATCAGTGCAGACCTCACGCTTATAAATACTCACTAATGGTCCAAAATAAACTCTTGCAGTATTGTCAGTGCAGTAGTGTGTGTTAATAGTGTAGTTTTTTATTTAAAAGACACACATGATGGATAAATCTCTCCAAATACTATTACCTAAAGAGGACAATATTTCCTTTACTTACCAGAGATAGAGAGAGGAAATTCATGCAAGAGGCCCAAACTCTGCAATATACAGCTCCTTGCCCCCTATTGAGAAACATTCTTACAAAAATCTAAAAAATGCCAAAACTCCATGTAAGCTTCAGACTAACATTCTTGGAAACAATTTACCAAATACCTGTAACCTACCACTATAGTTTCACACTCTGACCTCCAACAAATTTGTTGAATTAAACACCTGTAGACTTTATGCTATAAGAGATGAGATTGATATTCTTTTGGGGATGGGGGAAAAATCTCACTGCCAGCTTTCCCTTTAATTCAAGAGGTGTCACAGAATTTGTAAATATTGAGCCTGTTACGTAGCTTATTCTTTTGCTCCTGTCTTAAGGGGTGTGTGGTGAATGATGTCCTGTTAATAACTGCAGCATTCTACCCCAGAGATGAGTATATGTCAGTGATGGATTAAGTGATTGCTAGGCAGTGGTCTCCCTTAAACTTCTCAGTTTTGTCTTTTACAAAAGAGTACCTCGGTATTTCCTAATTTTTCCCTTATTTACTATGGGGAACAGCTAGAATGCTCCAAAGACTGAGGTGAAGTTAGTTATTTTAAAGTTACAATTAAGGCACAATTGGCAAGTCTATGGCATCACTTCACCTACCACAGAATTGCAGTCACCTCTGAGCTGGAGAAGATTTTCAGTATTGCGTACGAGCACTAGTTTACAACAGAGACTGAAGAACAGGTCAATGTAGGGGGCTGTTAGGTTGCAGAATGCCTTAACCTAAGTTTGGATTTGGTCAGAACACTACTGCAAACAGCCCTTGCTCTTATTTTCACTTTTCACTGCCTAAGAACTTAACACTGAAGCATCTGACTCTAGGATTTTAAAACCCTAAAACTATGGAAGTAAAACAAAGAGTGCTGTTGCTGCTGAAGTTAGTTACACAGAGCAACTTCTTAAATGCTGAACTTACATTTATGCACAGAATTTCTATTGCATTTGAGTAATGGATGACAATTTTAAAAAAATGTACTATTACCTGCAATTTGTGTAAGTGAAGCTAATTGAAAAAGTCTCCCATTTCTTTCTGGCCAAGTGAAAGAATTATAGGCCAAAAATCACTGCTGATTGAAGCATGAGCACTCATCTAAAGTCAGTTGTGTTCTTGCTTATTGGTTGCAATGAGGCAGCGTGGATCTAGGATATAGGGCACTGGGAGTCAAGAGACCTGGGTGGTATTCCCAGCTCTGCCAGTGATCAGCTGTGACTTCAGAAAAGTCACTTTACTCCCCCTTTCCACTCCTTTTCTGTCTGAAGTATTTTGTCTCCCTGTACGATCACAATAGGCCCCCAGTAATGGTTGGAGCTCTAGGCACCACTGAAATACATATAATGAAATACATTTTAATAGTGAACTGGCTCAGTTGGTAGGAGGGTTTCCCTCAGTTTCTCCAGAGTTAAGGATCTGCTGTGGTGCATGCCGACTGTCAGCTCCCAGGGCAGCTTAGAATGCCCTAACTCTGCCCACAGGGACTGTTCCTTTTCACCACCTTCAAAGTCAAGTCAGTGTTTCTATAATGCTGAACTCTGTTCCAGTGCCTGTAGGGGCACCGATTGTGAAGGGTCAGGATTTGTAGTTGGCGGAAGGAATGAAAACCTTGCATACAATCCAGGACTGGTATCTTATTGCAATTTATAATACAGTGAAAGGTTATTTTTAACAACGACGTTTTCACTTAAACTAATTCCATGCATAGAAGAGACAGCTGTGCCCTTACCTCCTCAGACTTCATTCTGCCAGGTTATGAGGTGCTGTTGGCAAACCTAATTTGAGACTGAAACTGAGTTAGCTGCAACACTCAGAACAACACTAAATTCTGTGTTCCAAGTTAACCACCCTTTTGCCTCTATTTACGTATGTTCTTGGCAGCCAAGTATTCTAAAGGAAGCAATAAATACTGGACTTGATTGGAGGTGGGAGCCCTGCTAGTGCAGTCTTAGAATGGCAGAGCCTGTCCCTGCTAGTTATTGATGGCAAAATTCACACAATGTTTGTTTCAATCCCACTCCAGCTGAAGAACTACACAATTAAACCCAAACAAAACCTGACCCCACAGCACTTCACATCAGTTCCTTTATTGTTGGTTCAAGGAGCAGAAACAGCAAGACCAAAATCACTGGATAAGACCACTATGGCTGTGCAGTTTAGCATTATCAGTCTAAGCAAATGTCTGTCCTATTTCACAAATGTTAAAAATATTAGTGTAACCCAGATTAACTAGTGATAAGACACATGCAGAGTGAAATTCTGACCCCACTGAAGTCAATAAGAAGTTTTACCATTGACTTCAGGGGAGCTGACTTCATTCCTTGTCTTGAATAAGTACTTGCTCAATTTTCCCCCAAGAGTAACAGTTGTGTTAGCATCATTCATAAAAATCTGTTAGATGGCTGCATAGCTAGACATGGAAGGAACCAGTCTGGAAAATGAGAGAGGGAGAAGGGAAATTTGCAAAAAGCATTTGGAGGTCAGTCAGAAGTCAGTCTTCTTTCTTTTTCCTTTCCCCATGAGATCTTACCACTTGCTGCTAAGAAACCCCAACTATGAGAACCAAATTTCTAGGGGAATATGTACAGAGATGGAGGGATGCATTAAGCAAGGTGTTATGGCTAAAGATGGAATCAAGTTAAGGAACCCTGCATTTATTAAGGTATACAGGATACAAAGGGTGCTTTACAGGTAACTATGGCAAATGCCATCTTACGGCTTGGAATAAATATTAAATGATCCTGTTATTTAAAACTGTTGCTTAAATTTGAATAGAGGACTACAAAAAGCTGTTTCAGGCACAAGAGAGAAGGGTGTTTAGGGTTACACCATGTAATGTACAGCATCTGTACAAAGCTTGTTGCTTAGAGTGCAAAAAAAAAATCCCAAGGTAGTCAAATGGAAATAACTTTACTGTGTTAAGGGCTGCATTTTTTCTTTTTAGGGGGAACAAAATCTGCCATAGAACAGAATGTTGCCAGTTTTGTTGTGCCGGATAAAGAAGAGGAAAGGATGGTCAGCAGTGAACTGTGGTACAATCCGTGCACAAAGCATACGGAACACTAATGCAGTAGCAGCTGCTGCCTCCGTGCCTTCTTCGTTTACCTCCACAAAGGACTTGTGAACAACCTCAGACAGAACTAGGTCATTGCTGGCTGACATTCCAGATAAATCCACCTTGTTGCTGTCAAATGCATCAGCCATTTCCATGCTCTTCAGAACAGGCTTCAGATCATAAGCTTGTTCCAACTTAAATCTGGGTAAAAACACCTCCACTTCAGTATAGTCCATCATTTCTGGATGTATCCACTCTGTAAGTTTCTCATAGGTAAGTTCTCTTTCCAGCTACAAGAAAAAAAGATTATTGCTGTAGTCAGAAGCCAAAACTAAATGACAGTCAGAAACATTCTTATTCTTTTTTCAATACAGTCAAAAGGCCCCCCAGTTAGGATCAGAGCCCCACTGTGCTATATGCAGGTACCATCCCAAGACCATCCTTCATGGTAACAAGTTAATGCAATTGCATGTTGTCACTAGTAATGAAGCGTACTTGGCAGAGGTATTACTATTTTGGTATCCCTTGCCAGCCCAGTAACGATGTATCACAGAAAGGAAATCAGTAGCTCTTGAATGGAGGAGGAGCACTTGAGGACTCCCAAATGAAGAAATGTTAGGTAGAGAGTCAGGTACAGTGAGGGAGAGCCCAACCCACTACAGTTAGAAAGGAATATGGGGGGAAATCCATCACACAGGAATTGATTTTTGTGACAGTGGGAGATCTCCAGGATCTCCTTCAATCTGTCACTCACTACATTCTGGCTTCATCCCAATGCAGGGGTCGGCAACCTCTGGCACGTGGCTCACCAGGGTAAGCACCCTGGCAGGCTGGGCCAGTTTGTTTACCTACCGCAGTGGCAGGCTTGGCCAATCGTGGCTCCCACTTGCTGCGTGGCTCCAGGCCAATGGGAGCGGCGGGAAGCAGCGTGGGCCGAGGGACATGCCGGCCGCGGCTTCCCGCCGCCCCCATTGGCCTGGAGTGGTGAACCACAGCCAGTGGGAGCTGCGATTGTTTACCTGCCGTGTCGGCAGATTCGGCCAAACTGGCCCGGCCCGCCAGGGTGCTTACCCTGGTGAGCCACGTGCCAGAGGTTGCTGACCCCTGTCCCAATGTCTGGTCAAGAAGTGTCTCTTTTCAGAACTTAACATTTCTCTGGGCATCAGAGAGAGCTGGGCTTACTTGACAGTGACACATGGTATTCCCAGCTCTTGGGGAACAGATGCAACACCTCCGCAGCTCTCCCACCCAGGGGCGGCTCAAGGTATTTTGCCGCCCCAAGCACGGCAGGCAGGCTGCCTTCGGCGGCTTGCCTGTGGGAGGTCCCCGGTCCCGTGGATTCGGCGGCATGCCTGCGGGAGGTCTGCCGATGCCCCGGGACCAGCGGACCCTATGCAGGCATGCCTCCGAAGGCAGCCTGCCTGCTGCCCTCACGGCGACCGGCAGAGCGCCCCCCGTGGCTTGCCGCCCCAGGCACGCTCTTGGCGTGCTGGCGCTTGGAGCCACCCCTGCTCCCACCCTGTGCTAATACTGGTGAGTTTGGAGCTTGGGACTTGAATTCACAGATCTAAATGAGATTTAGTCAAATGCTCTTCTCTAGCAGGATTTGAGCTTTGTATTCAGTACAAATGCCTTACCTGTTCCAGGCCAGTGGAATTATCTTGGATTTCATCAGGAAGCAGGATGATCATACTAGTCTCGTTATCAACATAAGGGAGGTCAAGGATTTTGGTCTGAAAATCTGCTATGTAGCTCATGTTAAATTTAGCTTCCTTGAACATCATCTGCACTGGTTTGCTCTCATTCTTTAAAAAAAAAAAAAGTATCAGTGTCAACAAGTACTACAGAGCCAGCATGTTGATACTAAACTAGAAGAACTGGGATTCAAATCACATGGGACATCTGAAATTAGGCTGGACAGAGCACTAAAAAATATTGTAGGGAAGGGTCCTACCATTGCCCTTTGGGGTGGCAGGGAATGAACCAGAATTCCATCAGGCTTTTCCCATTTGTAATGCTCAGTCCCTTGACATTTATTTTGAGGAAAACACTACAAGTATTTTAGTTGCTTTGTGTGTAGCTTCCTATCAACAACATTGTTAAAACACTGGAACTCTGTGCCTAAAGAGTTTCACGCTTGGATTCAAGCCCTTTAATTTATTAACATATATTAATCTTTGTTTCAAATGGACAGGGAACATCTTCAGCTTAAATATTTTGTTCTTTTAGGCTCAAAAGAAATGTCAAATATTTTAGTGATGTTATAAAAATAATTAAATCCTAAAATCATAAAGCCACTAATGGTTTGAAATGACCATTTTAAAATCATAGAATCATAGAAGATTAGGGTTGGAAGAGACCTCCGGAGGTCATCTAGTCCATTCCCCTGCTCAAAGCAGGACCAACCCCAACTAAATCATCCCAGCCAGGGCGTTGTCAAGCCAGGCCTTAAAAACTTCTAAGGATGGAGATTCCATCACCCCCCTAGGTAACCCATTTCAGTGCTTCACCATCCTCCTAGTGAAATAGTGTTTCCTAATATCCAACCTAGACCTCCCTCACTGCAACTTGAGACCATTGCTCCTTCTTCTGTCATCTGCCACCACTGAGACAGCCGAGCTCCAGCCTTTTTGAACCCTCCTTCAGGTAGTTGAAGGCTGCTATCAAATTCCCCCTCACCCTTCTCTTCTGCAGCCTAACTAAGCCCAGTTCCCTCAGCATCGCCTCATAAGTCATGTGCCCCAGCCCCTTAATTATTTTCATTGCCTTCTGCTGGACTCTCTCCAAGTTGTTCACATCCTTTCTGTAGTGGGGGGCCCAAAACTGGATGCAATACTGCAGGTGTGGCCACACCAGTGCCAAATAGAGGGGAATAATCACTTTCCTCAATCGGCAATGCTCCTACTAATGCAGCCCAATATGTCATTAGCCTTCTTGGCAACAAGGGCACACTACTGACTCATATCCAGCTTCTCGGCCACATCCCCCGGTCCTTTTTTGCAGAACTGCTGCTTAGCCAGTCAGTAGCGGTGAATGGGATTCTTCCTTCCTAAGTGCAGGACTCTGCACTTGTCCTTGTTGAACCTCCTTGGATTTCTTTTGGCCCAATCCTCCAATTTGTCTAGGTCACTCTGGACCTTATCCCTACCCTCCAGTGTATCTACCTCTCTCCCAAGTTTAGTGTCATCTGCAAATTTGCTGAGGGTACAATCCATCCCATCATCCAGATCATTAATAAAGATGTTGAACAAAACCAGCCCCAGGACCGACCCCAGGACTACTCCGCTTGATACCAGCTGCCAACTAGACATCGAGCCGTTGGGCAGTACCCATTGAGCCCGACAATCTAGCCAGCTTTCTATCCACCTTATAGTCAGCGTAAGCAGGCTGGGGATAAAAAAGTGAGTTTTACGGTTTGTTCTGGAAGCACTAATTTGTGAATTCCATAGTTGTGGGTCATCTGCCGTCTTCCACTCAAGTTTTTTTGACTGACAGTTCTGTAGTTCGTAATGAATTCTTTTAAAAGCTTTATTCCCTGTCATGAAGAAAACACAGTCCTTGAGTAGCTCTGGCCAGTTTCATAGACAGCTTTGAAGATTAGGGTCAAAACCTTAATATGACCCTGTATTTAATGGGAAGTCAGCATATTATTGATCCCCCCCACCTCCACCCTTGAAGAAGAAAAAGGAGAACTAAGCAACTTCACAAGCTAGGGCTCTTTCTGGGAAAGATTGGCACCAACTCCCCAGTAGGTCTAAGGCAGGACAATAGCATTCTATCAAATGCTTCAGAGAGATCCAAGAGTGTGAATGTATGTCTCTTATCCATGGACAAGAGCAGGTCATCCATCAACACTACTTGTACTGTCTATTACCTATCAAGATCTGAAGACCAGATTTGGGAAGGTCCACTATACAGATGGTAAGCAGGTGTATCCACTTGCATTTTCATTACATTATCCACAAATAGGAAGGAGGTTAGATCCCAAGCACTAATTAGTAAAGTCTGTGGTTTCCACTCACAGAATCATAGAACTGGAATGGGGAAACTGGGATGGTAGGAAAAGTTGAACAACTTCCTGTGTGTGTAGAATCCTGTTTTTTTCACTCTTTGGCCTGCCCTCTGTCCACTGAACCACATTGCCTCCCAAATGTTGTCAGCTGGGAAAAATCAATATGTGACTAAACAAGAGGAATACTTCAAACAACCAGTTACCCTCCAGTAGCAGATTTTAATCCATCTGCATCAACATCTCTGTTTTGGCTCAGATTTACTAATGCATTGCTAATTTGAATATTTTGACACAGGGCCAGTTTTTGCTTCTAATAGTACCCCCAAAATGCTGTTTAGCTGAAATATTTTATGCCGTAGAAAAAGAATTCACAGTACATTGAGGAATTTCAACATTATGGGCCTGATTCTAGAATAGCTGTTGAAATCAGTTTAAGTTATATTGGTGTAAAGCTTGTGTAAATAAGAACAGAATCAGGCCCATTGCTTTACTTAAGCATAAAATTTCCATGGGTTTATTTCTGCCTATGTAGTTCTAAAATGCTTATTGTTAATATAAGGTACTTTTTTATAGTTGGCAGAATTTTTCACTCAGAATTTAACACAGCATCATTTTAAATATTGCGCAGAATTGCACATAATGCAGAAGTACATATATGCTTTGATTTTCTTTTCATGTAAGTCGGATTAATTTTTAATTCATATTGAATACCAATACTTTTTTCTATGAGTGGAAATGTATACTTGGTTCATAGGCTCATGCTGATGTTTACTATCTATGTCAGTATTGGAATTAGCACCACCTGAGTAATTTTTAATGTTAACTAACAGTGAAACATGATAATTCAAGATGTAAATTCAGAATATCTGACAATAAAATAACATTGGTCCATGTTTGTTTGGGAAAAAAATAACATGCTACCAAGCTAAAACACTTCCCTTTAAATTTATAGCATCAGAGGAATATATGTCTACAATACATAGGAAGTATTTGAAAACTGGTTTATTTTCCTAAAACATATAGGTACTAGAATAAGTTTTTGTAAATTCTACTCATGATAGTGGAAGGGTTGGTATTTGTACCGTTCAGTAATCAGGTGGATTAATTTACAGTCCTTTTAAACTAATCTTCTGGTTAAGGCCTTGATCCTGCAAACACTTACTCAAGGGTTTAGTTTTAAGCATGTGAGTAATCCCATTGAAGTAACAGAATTTATACGATATGATTGGTTCTGATGCCTATCTGTTTTCTTAAAACAAACCAGTTTTTAAAATACCTCCTCTGTACTGGGGATATGTATTTCTCTCACACTGTAAATTTAAAAGGCCGTCTTTTATCTTGGTAGTTTTTGGATTTTTTCCAAACAATCACAGAATCAAAGAACTAGAAGGGACCTCAAGAGGTCATCTAGTCTAGTCCCTTGCACTCGTGGCAGGACTACTAATCTAGACCATTCCTGACAGATGTTTGTCTAACCTGCTCTTAAAAATCTCCAATGATGGAGATTCCACAATCTCCCTAGACAATTTATCCCAGTGTTTAACCACCCTGACACTTAGGAAGTTTTTCCTAATGTCCAACCTAAACCTCCCTTGCTGCAATTTAATCCCATTGCTTTTTGTTCTATCCTCAGAGGTTAAGAAAAACAATTTTTCTCCCTCCTCCTTGTAACAACCTTTTACATATTTGAAAACTGTAATCATGTCCCCTCTCAGTCTTCTCTTTTCCAGACTAAACAACCCCAGTTTTTCAGTCTTCCCTCATAGGTCATGTATTCTAGACCTTTAATCATTTTTTGTTGTTCTTTTCTGAACTTTCTACAAATTGTCCACAACCTTCCTGAAATGTGGTGTCCAGAACTGGACACAATACTCCAGCTGAGGCCTAATCAGAGCAGAGTAGAGCGGAAGAATTACTTCTCGTGTCTTGCTTACAACACTCCTCCTAATACATCCCAGAATTATGTTTGCTTTTTTTGCAACAGCATTACACTGTTGACTCATATTTAGCTTGTGGTCCACTATGATCCCCAGATCCCTTTCCGCAGAATTCCTTCCTACGCAGTCATTTTCCATTTAGGATGCGTGCAACTGTCCTTACTGAATTTCATCCTATTTAGCTCAGACCATTTCTCCAGTTTGTCCAAATCATGGCTTCTGTGGTGCTGCTTGACTACAGCATGTGTTGGGCTAGGCGATAAAATTCTCTCTCTAAAAGATGGCATCAAGAGATAGTAGGACTTCCAGGCACTCCTGAATGACTTTCACCATCCAGGAAGGTATGGGTAAACATACAAGGTGGCTCACATTTCATTCAGTTTCTTGGTATGCTCTTCAGAGTCATGTCACCAATCCCTGTTTGTGCTATTTGGAGACAGCCTCAAGAGGATGAATGAGCTTCTCCAAGACAGAAGGCTGGCCTATAATCACATTGAGAATTACTGTATTATGCCTTGGGGTAGAGTGGATGCACTTTAAGATGAGGAGATTTACACACTGTGATGTGAGTAGCTAAAAAAGAAACCTGATCTAATTTGTGTATCAATTTAATGGTGGAATCCATTTTAAAGCAAAAGTGATCTTGTTTTGATCAAAGTTTGCTGTAAACAGAAGCGTTCTATGTGTAAAAATATCTGAACGCATGTGTGTTCCCTTCTGCTTGTATACAGTAAGAGCCCAATTCTTCTCACTTATTTTTTATACTATCATACCTCTTGGAGTCCCAGTCATGGACCAGGACCCCACTGTGCTAGCAAGAAGACCAACCCTGTCCCGAAGAGCTTACAGTCTAAGGGTACGTCTACACTACAAGACTATTTCGAATCAACTTAAGTCGAATTTGTGTATCCACACTAAAAACACTAATTCGACTGTGTGAGTCCACAGTAACGGGGCCAGCGTCGAATTTGGAAGCGGTGCACTGTGGGAAGCTATCCCACAGTTCCCGCACTCCCCGCTGCCCATTGGAATTCTGGGATTTCCCCCCAATGCCTGCTGGGGGAAAAAATGTGTCGAGGGTGGTTTTGGGTAACTGTCATCATTGAACCGTCAATCACGCCCTCCCTCCCTCCCAGAAAGCGCCTGCGGGCAATCTGTTCGTGCACTTTTCTGCTCAGTGACAGCACGGGCACCACAGCACTGCGAGCACGGAGCCCGCGGCAGTTATGGCCGTTGTCAACTCCTCGCACTTTATCATCCACCTCTTCCACAGTCAGCTGCTGAGAAATCGGGCTACTTTTCAATGGTGCTGCGAGCACTGGTGGACCATGGGGGACGTTTTACCAATATCAACGTCGGGTGGCCAGGCAAAGTTCATGACGCGCGTGTTTTCAGGAACTCTGCTCTGTTTAGATGCCTGCAGGAAGGTAGTTTCTTCCCGGACCACAAAATAACTCTTGGGGATGTGCAGATGCCTATTGTGATCCTCGGGGACCCAGCCTACCCGCTAATGCCCTGCCTCGTGAAGCTCTGTGCAGGCACCTTGCACAGCGACAAGGAACTCTTCAAGTACCAGCGAGCAGCGTGACCTGTGAGTGTTCAGTTTCTTTACAGAGAAGCTGAACCTGCCCCTGTTTCTTTACCAAGTTACTGTTGACCAGCATCTGCAGTTACATACCCCGTCCACCCCGCTTCCCCCACTTCCAACACATGTTTAAAAATAAAATACATGTTCCACTGTAACTTTACAAAGGTTTCTTTATTGATGACTTTGCATTAAAGGGTTGAAACTGGGACGCAGACTGTGCTGGGTAGGGAGTGCGGTGATGTAAAGACCACCTCTAAACTCGAGGAATGACAGGCTCCTGCTCCCAGAGCGGTCTGCAGTGCCAGACTGGTTGTTTCAACGGAGCCTGCCATCCCTCATTTTTGGGACTCTGTGTGTGGGGCCTATGTGGCCTTGTGGCGGGGGAGAACGGATACAGATTCCTCTGCTGCGTGGCTCTGTGGTCCAGGACAGGGACCGTTGCATGAGATCTGTAACCCCCCTTCCCTGCTACAAAGTCACGTACCCCCCCACCCACACAGAACCTGCAAACCACCTCCCATACCGACCAGGGTGCCTACTGACTGCAGTGTGTGTGTGACCTGCTGCTGATCCTGCCCCCGTCTCTGTACCCTGCTAAAGGTGACTGTCCTATGCAATACCCTACCCCCTTCCCCACTCACCCCTTCAAACGCAGCGTTGTGTAAAAAAGCATGACGGAAACAGTAATTAACAGCAAAGTATTTTTAATAATTAACCAGACAGTCAGGGGATGAAACTGGGATTGGGGCTAGGGTAAGTCAGGAAGGGAAGGAATTCTCAAAAATTAGGGTATGAGAGCTTTTGTGTACTTGAGCACTCTGCTGGGGTGCAGTGACAGTTTTCACGGCCCCTGGCGCCACTCCTTCTGGTTACTTTGGGTGACGGGAGGTATGGGACTTTGTGGCGGGGGAGGGCGGTTGCAGATACACTGTGGGGGGGCTCTCTGCTCCTGCCTGCGGTCCTGCAGAACATCCACAAGGCGCCGGAGCGTGTCCGTTTGCTCCCTCATTAGTCCAAGCAGCGTTTGAGTCGCCTGCTTGTCTTCCACCTCTCCTCCTGTTCGCTGTGTGAGCGCTGGTACAGAGAGAGGGTCTCCCTCCACTGGCTCTGCTGGTCCGCCTCGGCTCGGGAGCACCCCATAACTTCAGCGATCATCTCATCCCGTGTCTCTCTCTTTCGCCGCCTAATCTTTGCCAGCCTCTGTGAGGGGGATGCTGTGGCAGGTCTGGAGACAGTCGAAGCTGTGTGATGGGAAAGAGGGAGTGAATTCCTTGCAAAGATACATTTCTGCGAACAATGAACACAGTCTAGTCTGTGTCTGTGAACAACACCATGCACAGCACCTATCTCATCCGCACTCCTGCAGCAGGCAATCCGGAAAGCATAAACTCTGCCCCTGTTCCACCCCATCGCAGTGTCCCCCGACCCTTGGAATTCCGGGTTGAGATCCCAGTGCCTGATGGTGCAAATTTCATTGTCGCGGGTGGTTCTGGGTACATGTAGTCACTCATTCCTTCCTCCGGGAAAGCAACGCCAGACAATCATTTTGAGCCCGTTTTCCCTGGATTGCCCTGGCAGACGCCATAGCATGGCAACCATGGAGCCTGTTTTGCCTCTTGTCACTGTCACCGTATGTGTACTAGATGCCGCGGACTGAGGCGATTCAGCAGCGCTACACAGCAGCATTCATTTGCTTTTGCATGACAGCACAGATGGTTATCAGCCATATTGTACCATCTACCATGCCATTGTAAATTGGCAAGGTGATGATGATTACCAGCCGTATTGCATTATACCTTCTGCTGCTGTCATAGGTGCCCCTGGCCGAGATCAGCCGGGGGCGCAAAAGACAAAACTGGGAATGACTCCCCGAGTCAATCCCTCCTTTATGGTATATAAAAATAGACTAATTCCTGCATAGAAGATGGGGCTAGTGTAGTAGAGAACCAGTGTATCAGAGAACCAGAGAGCACAGCCGCTCCGTGTCAGATTATGCAGGAATGATGAGCTGCATGGCATTCACAGGGGGTGCTCCTGCAACAACCCCACCTGTTGCTTCCCTCCTCCCCCAGCCTTCCCGGGCTACCGTTGCAGTGTCCCCTGATTTCTGTGCTAAAGTAATAAAGAATGCAGGAATAAGAAACAGTGACTTGTTACTGAAATGAAATGAGGGGAAGGCAGCCTCCAGCTGCTATGATTGTCCAGACAGGACATTAAGCAGTGTGGTGGGAGAGGAAAATAGCATCCTGCTGCTATGACAGTCCAGGCAGTACAGAATCTTTTCTTTACACATGAAGGGCGGGGGCTGATGGAGCTCAGCCCCCTGTTGCTATGTTGAAGATGGTTAGCAGGCCGTCTACTTATGGGCTGATGATGAGGACGGGTACCAGTCATATTGCACTACACCATCTACAGCAAGGCTGATGATGATGATGACGGATATCAGTCTTATTGCACCATCAGCCACACATGAGGCGGAGGGGGGCAAGGATGCTACAGCTCAGTGCCGCAACATCGCGTCTACCAGCAGCATTCAGTACACATAGGGTGACATTTAAAAGAGTCAAGAGACGATTTTTTTTCCTTTTCCTTCTGGGGGTGTGGGAGGGGGGTACATTGACGAGCTATGCCCTGAACCGCCGCGGACAATGTGTTTGACCATACAGGTATTGGGAGATCAGCCAAGAATGCAAATGCTTTTCGGAGATTGCAGGAACTGTGGGATACCTTGCGTCCTCAGTCCCCACTCCCTCCATGAGCGTCCATTTGATTCTTTGGCTTTCCGTTACGCTCGTCACGCAGCAGTGTGCTGAGTCTCTGCTACGCCGTCTGTCCGGAGATTTTTTAAACATACTTTGGACCAGGCGTAACATTACAGTAATTCCCCTAATTAGATGCAGGAGTCGCCGAGCGAGATCGCCCTGAGGAGGGTCACTGAAGGAGATAGAGAGCGCATGCTGCGTGAAAGCCAGCACAAACCAGGGCCCTATGCAGCCGTGCTCGGGGAGGCAATGCTCCCTGAGTACCTCATGAAAGCCTGGCACGGAAAAGTGTGCTACCACGGAGCACCCAATAAGGCAGCTCTCCCCAGGAACCTCCTGCGGAGGCTTTTCGATTACCTCCAGGAGAGCTTTGTGGAGATCTCCCAGGAGGATTTCTATTCTATCCCCATATATGTAGAGACCTCCTTTTCACATACTTCAGCTTCCTGTTATATTAAGAATAAAAGTTTACATGTTTAAAGCACTTACCGACTGCTCCTTCCCCTGATTCAGGGTCCGGGTTAACGGCCGGGGAGGGTTGGTAGGGGATCTCCGTGACGGTGATGAAGAGATCCTGGCTGTCGGGGAAACCAGCGTTGTAAGCGCTGTCGCCTGCCTCGTCCTCCACAAACCCTTCCTCATCTTCCCCGTCCGTGAACATCGCCGAGGAACTGTCCGTCGACACTGTCCCATCGTCAGAGTCCATGGTCACTGGTGGGGCAGTGGTGGCAGGCTCCGTAGCGTCCGTTTGCTGCTTTGATTTTTTGGTAACCTTGTCTGGGGTCCTTGATTTTCACGCAGCGCTGCGTTGCATCCCGCCTGTATCCTCTGTCTCTCACGGCTTTGGAGACCTTCTCGTAGGTCTTTGCATTCCGTTTTTTGGAGCGCAGCTCTGAAAGCACAGACTCCTCGCCCCACACACCGATCAGATCCAAGACTTCCCGGTCAGTCTATGCTGGGTCCCTCTTTCTATTCACAGATTACATGAACTCCTCTGCTGGAGAGCTCTGCATTGCTGCCGGTGCTGCTGAGCTCGCCCCGATGTCCAACCACGAAATGAGAGTCAAACTGTCCAGACAGGAAAAGGAATTCAAATTTTCCTGGGGCTTTTCCTGTGTGGCTGGTCAGAACATCGAAGCTCGGACTGCTGTCCAGAGCGTCAACAGAGTGGTGCACTGTGGGATAGCTCCCAGAGCTACTAAGGTCGATTTCCGTCCACACACAGCCTAATTCGACATAGCCATGTCGAATTTAGCGCTACTCCCCTCGTCGGGGAGGAGTACAGAATTCGAACTAAAGAGCCCTCTATGTCGAATTAAATGGCTTCCTGGTGTGGACGGGTGCGCGGTTAATTCGATTTAACGCTGCTAAATTCGAATTAAAGTCCTAGTGTAGACCAGGCCTAAGTATAGCTGTTTTAGCTCCATGGATTGCAGTAGAGTTGCTCCTGATTTACATTGCTTTGAGGAGAATTGGCAACTGCCACACATTTTACAAATCAAACCTTATAACACATGAGGTAGTTGAGCATTTTTCATGTTCCAATTTTATCACTGGGTAAAAACTGAAGCAAAGGGGACCAGTTTCTGTAAGTAACCATAATTCTGTGGGAGTTCTGCACACAAAACAGCAACAGGTTCGAGGAAAGGGATGTCAAATGACTTACAGGTTCTCTAAACACTGAACAATGTATGGAATCCCAAACTGACACTCATTTATCCACTTCTTCCCTTACATGTTAAAATTCTGACTATTGTAAGTTCTGTAATTGTGTTCAAGGCTACCGCCCTCCAATGCTGAAAAGATATACTGAGAGGTACAGCAGAAAACAGAGAGAGAATGAAGGAAATAAGGGATACATCCATGTTAATGGATTTATTTGAAAATGTAGTTTCAAAGATGTTTACAATAAACTAACCAAAGGGGTTGTGTTGAGGGGATGGGATAGAATGGGTTGTGGTAAAGTGTACTTAGGGC
The DNA here is from genome assembly GCF_020497125.1 of Mauremys mutica. Lineage (NCBI taxonomy): Eukaryota > Metazoa > Chordata > Testudines > Geoemydidae > Mauremys > Mauremys mutica. The sequence goes on along the minus strand of NC_059073.1, from coordinate 123,881,986 downwards.
AATCCTGATTAAAAGCATTTCTTGTTTTCTCTGGGTGAAGTGTAGTGCAAAATTAGTGATATTTCCCTACTTCATACCTTGTTAATTTTAAATTGTGTTTCCACTGTGCAATCCTTGTTGAATTGGGTTGCCCAGTTGCCTTTGAAGTAGATGGCATTCACCAAGACTAGTCTGGTCATTGAATCAATAACACCCTGAGCCAACAGATTCTGGATTTTACCTTTAGGGCAGATTAAAGGAAGCATAGTTTTTAGCTAATACACACCTGTCTACCTAGTAATGTTGTTAACAGTATCCTCTACCCGCTGCACAAGACAAGAACTACATCTTAATCTGAAGGATTCAGTTCTGTTTTTCCCCTCCCTCCCTTATTGTCTCTCTCCTATAGCCATACGCTTTTTAAGCAGGCTTTAGCTGTTTAGAGACACACTGTGGAATTCTGCAAGCTACTTACCTTCAGTTTTTTCTTCTACCCAGGCATTTATGTATTTTCTGGAATCTTCTGCAGCTCTAAAGAAGTCAAGTTGTTCTAGCTCTGCATAGTAGAATTTCTGGCAGCAGTCTATAAATGCCTAGGACAAACAAAGGAGGATGTCTTAGCAATATATTTTTCTGGTGTGCAGCTGTAGAAGACTCAAACATAGAATCTACCTCTTCTTCCTCCATCCCTTCAGAAAGAGTCAGTCTTAACACCAACTTGTTGTCACTTCTTTTCAAAATGAACGTTTTATTTTCTATTATTACATTCTTAATCCAAGCAGCTGGCTTACTGACAGATCAACAACAAGACTGCATGGTGAGAGTGATGCAATCAATTTGCTTCGGTTTGAGAGTACAAGGCTTTGTAAAATCGGTTTCTAGATAACGTTTTTTGTAACCCTCCCAGAGTAACCCAAACCTGATCTAGTTTAGAAGTAAAATCTCAGGGGGGTTATTTCTATATCTTTTTTGTATAGTATGTGTGGACCATAATAACCAGCTCTTCAGCCTTATGAAATGTCTACTGTGCAAATGTCAATAGGTCAGTAATTGTGTGGTTAGGTCAAAATCATGCTCTCTCTCTTTCCAATTTGTATTTTGGAGTCTTCTATTTCATGGACGAAATGCCAAAGATGCCAAGTTTAAATATTTAATCACAGTGGTTTTAACTTTAATTGAGAAGAGGATATCTGAATCTGAGCCAATTTATACTGGCAATCCCTTTTAGTAATAAAATTACTGTAGATTGGGGAGGGTAAGGTTGATTGCCTTACTGAAAATGTAAGTTTGTTTTTTTGAGTCTAGAACTCAAGTGAGACTTTCAGTTACCTCTTAATTGTCTGAGATGAAAGAAGGGGGTCCGAAAGAGTAAGGTTAAAATCAGGGGTACAATTTTTGGATTTTAAAAGGGAAACATATACCCCAGTACCTGTTACTCTCCGCTAAGTCTTTGGAGAATTTCTAATTGCTCTTCTGTCTTATTTTAAAAAAGAATTATGTGCCCATTGCTGTGTTCTTTGAATGCATTGTCCAGTTTAAGGGGAGGGAAGACATTCCCCCCACCCCAGTCACACAATAATGCCTATTCCCCTCCTTGCCCACCATTTGAAGGAAATTCTTAAAATCTTAACTCCTGGCCAAAAATGCCTGAGTGATTAATGGAATGCTGAAGAGTTGGGGTTTGTTGGACCTTCCATTGACAACACGCTGCTCCAGTTCTCAAGAGTTCAGAGCTAGGAACTGTCATACAATCAGCTGAGCACATGAATGGATTTTACAAGGAGACTTGCTTTGGTTAGTCAGGTCCTGAACTACATAGTGCCTGTAGATTAAAGCCAATCCCTTGATTTGCACTCAAAAGTGGAAATGTAGCAAATGTGTTATAACACAAAAACAAACGGAACGTTTGACTTACTGAAAGAAATTTAAATGTCTTTTCCCCATAGAGCTGGTTGGCAATCCTAAGCACATAATTAGTGCCTGGTTTGTTAATTTCAGAAATAAGTGACTGGTATCCATCGTGAATGTCTTCAGCTTCATCCAGAGAAAGCACCTACAGAAAGAGACATGAATACAATCAGCATGACCCACATGTGCTGAAACATGTGCTTTGGGACAGGTTAGTACAATGCCTTTCAGCAGCTTAGAGAAGAAAGCTGCAGCCTGAACACCCAAGGCAGCCCTAAAAGGGAAAGGATTTCCATTACACAGCACATTTGTAGCTCATTGTGTTAGAAGAGAGACCCTGTTGAAAAAACATTTTACCGTGGAAATAAACATAGCTGTTTTGAAGAGACCCCTCACTCAGTCCTAGCTTTAGGACACATAAAATGAACAGTTCTGGAGAGTTTAAAGGAAAACCATCAACTTGAAATCTACTTCATTTTAAAACATGAATTTAAAGTAGCTTCAGGTCTCAAACTTGTCTCTAGAGCCCCATATCGATTTTTGTAGCTTTATAGTTACATTTTTTTAAATTTGTTTCATTGTGCGGAAGAGCCTGACAAACAGGGAAAGTGTCTCTATGGAAAAAAGAGTGAAACACAAAGAGCTGTCAAATGCACATGTATACAAACAGGGGAAATGTCCCTTATTTTTCCCTAATCTTAACTGTTACTTGCCACACTAAGAGGTTAAAAAAAAAATTCAGATAAGTTATGATTTAAGTTGCCGGAATTATTTTCAACAGTCCTTTCCCCAAAGCTTCCAGCAATGTTTTGGAACTATGCCTTCAATTCAAGCACTCCCACAGGATGCTGCTGCCTTTGTCCCTTTGTAACAGGGCCTCCATTTTGCCTTACATAATGAATTATTTGTTGCATCATTTCATGTTTGCATTGTTCCATTCCCCATTCTTTTCCTCCTTCTACTTTACTAAAATGAAGCACCTGATAGTACAATAGTTAGCATAGGTTCTCTTGGGAAGACATTCAACAACAGATATGGTTCTTATTTGAGCTTAAATGGTAGTGGAAATGAAGAAATGTTATAGAATGACCTAGTGCTCCAGTACATTAGTCATTGCTTTAATCTGAGCAAGAGTTATTTAATAGAGATCAAGAATGGCTCTTCTAATATGAAACACTGTAGCGAAGTAAGACACCCTGAAAAGCTCTTTCTAAGGGAAAACTTTAGCTCTACAGTGCTTTACTGCATGTGGGCAGGAAAATGTCCAAAGCAACAAAATAGCCCAAGACCTTGGAGGCTTCCCAAAGGGCCAAACAGCCAACAGGGGAGACGGGCAGCTCATGGATGGAAGTGTCCCCATAGGACATAATAGGCTCAATTCAACCAAATGCAGTCTGGGATAACTCTGTGGGACATCCATGGTAAGTCTCTGGGCTAAATTCACTGATGTCAGGTCTCGTAGGTCAATGGTTTAAAAATCAAGATCAGCCCATATTCTGCTTTCATTTACATAGATGTAAATCTGACAATTTCATTGAAGTCTAATAGTTACTCCAGTTTTACACCAATGTAACAGCAGAATTTGTCACGGTATTTATTTAAACATAACTAGTACTAAAGCTTAAAATTCATCCTCCGTTTGAATTCATGTGACACACTGAATAAGATTTTTTTTTTTAAATACTGCCTCCCAAATATTGGATTTGCTTAAAAGTAGTAACTGCTAAAGAAATGCCATGATATGAATTCCATGACAATTACAGAGCTGTTATACTGGTTGATATTTTGAGCAAGAGATTTTACTGACACAGAACAAAAGAATGTTCACACCCATTAGTACATGTAATTTTTAGCAACTTCTGCTAGTATGGTAGTTAATCATTCTAAACAAAAGACATATACAGGCCAATTCTAAAAGTCCTTAGAGATTATAAGGAATTGGTTTCAACTCCACCCTATTTTATTGTTGAAGCTGCAAGTTTAGACAACTCTTCCCCTCCCCTAAGGCAAACATTGTATAAGGCTCTAAGTGGACAGCAATAAAGCTAGTTTTGAAATTTGTAATTCTCACCCCAGGAAACCAAGCAGACTACACTAAAAACCCACAAGCTAAGAGAACTTAAAAAGCTATGCAACTGCAACACAGAAGTCCTTCTTTCCAGACAGATTTCAGGGCCTCGACTCCATCCTCATCTTCCCAGACTCCTGCCAGTTTTGCCACTATTGATCACTCTCCTTTTCTAAATCTTGTTCTCTCTTCACATTTGTGACTCTGTCTCCTGGGTCTCCTCTTAGGTCTTTGCTTGACCTTTCAAGGGGGACCTCAGGGATCCATACTTGGCACCCAACTCTTCTTCCTTGGGCCCTCTTTCTCTCTGGAGGTTCCGAGTGCTCATTGGAGCAGGATTTGGCATTAAGAGTTTAATGAACTAGACCTACATTTTCAAAAGCGACTAGTGATTTTTTTGGTTGCCCAACTTGACATCTTAAAGGGGGCATGATTTTAAGAAAATGCTCCTGGCTATGTTTTTAAGACATATTTAGGTGATTAGTATAATCTGATACTAATCCCGGAGAATGTAATTGAAGAAGTTCTTTTCTAACTCTTGAGGCAGCTAGACAGCTCTCTCTTCTTCAAGGCACCTCAGTTGTATGGTGCCACCAAATTTTTACTCTCAGGCACACAAGGATGATAATGGGAGTGTTCCATAGGTACAGAACATACAGAGATCTGTGGTTCAGCTTCTAGACCAAACTTGTGTTAAGTCATTCAAATTTATTCAGACATACCTTTGCCATCTGGGCTGCAGTGTTACCTTTTGCACCCAAAAAAACCATGGACAAAGCAGAGGAGATACTCAAAGGAGAAAAGAATAAGTTCTGTGAACTGGCATTTTCACTCAGCTTTCTGAATAGGTTGAGTGCAAAGGTGGTGTTTGCTTTACTGAGGTTATCCATGGTTCAGAACCTATAAGACAAAACACAAAGGAAAGATCACATAAGATACAGATTTAAAATGTAATAAGTATTTAATGTGCCAGATTCTTAGCTGGTATAAAGCACCATAGCTCCACTGAAGTCAGTGAAACTACACTGGTTTTACACTACCTCAGGATATAGCAAAGTATCATATAAGTTTAAGGATCATCAGAATCCAAGTTTATAAAAGAGCCTTCAGATAACAAGTGGAACAAACTCACGCAGATTGAAAAGTTTTCCAGTTCTTTAAGATTTGTGTTGCGTTTCAATACCATTATACACTGTTTTTCAGGAATTCAGTACCTATCTACCACACTGTCTAGTTACATGAATACAATTTATATTTCATATAATGTTTTATATTTTATGTTAATATTTAATATATTTTATATAATATTATATTTCATATAACATGCTTTATATCTAATAGTCATTATTGGAGGCATGTTGTTTAAGTCACAGCTGTGCAATACTTAGTGCCTCAAATTTACTTTAATCCAACCTGTAGTATATCATTACTGTATTTGAATTTATATTAGATTATCTGATGTAAAATAGTCACTGCATGTACTTTATGATCTAGGTTGTTAACTTTTGTTAACCAAACTGATTTTGGGTGTAAAGTTCTATAAACACCTGCCTTATTCACTCATTTGCAGTAAATCCACATATTACTTCCTGCTGCTTTCTAGGATAGTGTTTGTCTTCTATTTCAAAGAAGAGTTATGGAGAGTGGATCCTGTGACTATATGTTCTAGAGGGGTGGAGTGCCACTTCTGCAGAGATAGGGAGATTGAGGCAAAATGGGAAGAGAAATGGGAAAATATAAAGAGAGGGTGAGCGAAACACAGGTAAGACAAGAGCTCTTTATTGCAGTCGTCTCTCATTAATGTTTCATCCCTTTCTTTTGTTTCACTATTTTTAAACTTCCTTTGCTCTTCCCTTCCTGACACGTCAATTAGAGGGCAATTGTTCAGCACTGGTTTTGTTTTATACTCTCAACCCATCTATTCCTGTCTGTCAGTGACCAACAGGAGATTCTGCTTCCAGCATTTCTCATTCAACCAATTGGGAGACTGACAACAATCATGATAAGGCAGTATTATCCTTAATTCACGTTGTAGTATGAGAGAACCTCTGGGATTAAAGAAAGTCTAATGAAGATGAGTAGTAGACACATGTGCCCATCCAAGAACACATATTAATCGAACCAGCGTTGCCATCTAATGACTGTTCTGTAGCTTATATGAAGCAAATTTGGTTGTCTTCATCCAATACCCCATGAAAAAGAGTCCGCATTGCAGCCTCTCTATTAATCTCCGTAACATAGTGGCTTTAATTTTATGCTGCCGCCCAGTAGTTGCTCATTGTAAATACACTTGTGCATAAAGAAATTACTGGAAAGCTCCCAGTTAGAGCTGATTGATACCTTTTGTATTTTCAGAACCTATGACCAGCAGGCAATACTAATTGAAATTAATGGTGTGGGTGATTGATTTGATTATTGATATGGCAATAAAACGCTAGAACAAACTGCAGAGTCTCTACAAAACTGTCAAGGCAACTTTCTAATAACAATATTCTAAAAGACTATTCAGCTATTTAGGGGATTGGAAAGTGTACAATTTCAGCGCAGTAGCAAATAAATCATTATTGTAGAAGGCTGGACTGTTGATTACAAAGCTATTTTGGAATGCGGGACATTCAGTATCAACTCCCTGCTCTACTATAGACTTCCTGTTTGACCCTGGGCAAGACACACAGGCTATGTCTACACTGCAATGAAAGACCTGAGGCACAGATATGGCTAGTCTGGGTCAGCTGACTTGGTCTGCAGGGCTATAAAACTGCAGTGTAATCAGGGCCAGTGCAAGGATGTTTCGCACCCTAGCCTTAGCCCCCCCCGTGGCAGCTCCCCTCCTCCGCCCTGAGGCGCCCCCCTTGCAGTTGCAATCAGCTTAGGCACCACAAGCTTGGGAGGCGGGAGAAGTGAAGCAGCCACGGCATGCTCGGGGAGCAGGCGGGGAGTTCCCTTACATGCCACCCCCCGACACTTACTTGCTGCAGGCGGCCCTCCCCGCGCTCCCCTGCCCCAGCTCCCTCCGTCTAAATGCGACGGCGACCGGGGTGGCCGAAGATCCGGCCACCGCGGTTGCTGCCAAAGAAAATGGCGCCCCCTAAATGCCAGTGCCCTAGGCGACCGCCTAGGTCGCCTAAATGGTTGCACCAGCCCTGCGTGTAAAATTCAGGCTCAAGCTGGAGCCTAGGCACTGAGACCTCGTGAGAGGGGAAAGTCACAGTGCCCAGACTCCATTTTGCCATTGAATCTAAAAAAAAAGGGGGGGGGAGGGGAAGAGGAATTACTGTTGGTCATCATGACATCCAGAGATTACAAATTGGTTCCTGTTGCAGTGTTACCAGAAACTCAAATCAGATCAAAGTCTGGTTCAGTCCATGTTTGGTTACCCTGAGTACCACTGGAACATGAGACACTTGTGCACCTTAAAGCTTAGACTGAATATAAAAAAGATTCCATGGAGAATTTTACACCACACACACAGGTACAGACTTGCACTTCTCTTGTGTAGATGTCATACATGTTTTAGAGTTTTAATTCCTGCAGAGATTTTTGTTTGTTTTTTGCATTATGTACTGGTTTGGGCACTATTAAATTAAATTGCAAGCTGATTTAATTTAAATGTATTATATTACAGAAAAAAAACAGACTCAGTACTGTCACTTGTTCTTTGTCCTCCTTGACCCCAAATCTAGGAGATACAAGACAGCAAAATATAAATCTGCTAGCTCCTAAATACTTCTGCAAGACTAATCTGTCTTGATCTTATGTTCTTATGATCATGCGGTCTTATTATCGAAAACAGAAGTTTATCAAAACCCTAAAACAGATAATCGATGTACCAATGGACACTCACTCTGCTTCCAAAATAGTGCTACTACCTTGGAAATAGCAGGAATACATTTTGACTCTGTTTGACTTAGAATATTAATTGACCATCTGGAATAAAGCTCTTTAACACAGTTTGAGGGCAATGTTACCAAATAACTGAATCATCTGCCCTTTTCCATTTTACAATACTCCTATTAGGAAAACAACACGCCCCTCCCTCTCTCTCTCTCTCTCTCTCCCCCCCGCCCCCCACCTCCCGAGAGGAATGCATGTCTCTGTGGTATACAGGTCTAGGTATACCACAATCCATACTATTAGGCCTACCCAATCAGATTCCTTTCATGACCATGATGATGGAGCTGCTTTTTTAGTTTACCAAACAGTGGAGTCTGTATGTGTGCTGGTACGAACTGCGACATGTCAGAGGGATTAAACTTCTGGGATCTCATAAAACAGCATTGCTTGTGTTTTCCCTTTGCTCTGTGTTGTGTAGGATAACTCCCTGCATTACAATGCAAGTTTCCATGCTTAGAAAAATTTCTAGATCTATGGTCAACGCAGTCCAAATAAGAAACAATCCTGCAATCCTGACAGCTGCCACAAGCTTTACAGTCTTGCAAATTTGCAGCGTATTTTTCCTCTAGTTACTGAAGCCGAAATAGGGAAGAGAGTCAAAATTAGGGGGGAAAATCAATTTGATAACTGCTAATCTGCATATACATGAGAATAAGAGCTACCTTTTCTAGAATTTATATTACATTTAAAAACTATCACATAGCTATTAAGAGGCTATAATGCTAAAACAGCACTTCATTTCATATTGTTCATTTGTACTCCATAACTTTCTGCTTGATTCAACTGTTAAATACAGTATTAAAACAGAGATGGAAAACATGATACACACATGTCAGATAGTGGTGTGTATCATGTTGTCCATCTCTGTTTAAATACTGTATTTAACGTATACCTAGTCAAGAAATCCAGTTGAATCAAGCAGAAAACAGGAATGGGAAACTAGGAGATGTGAGGGATTTGTTTATCAAAGGACTTGCTCCCCTTCCAAACTGCATTACGTTCAAGCTTCTTGTTCTTGACTTCAAGGTCCTGCATAACTGGTCTACCTTCTTTGGCTATCCATGCCTCATTTTGCATTCCAACAGCAACCTGGGCCCGAACCGTCCCGTTCCCCCACTCTACCAATGCTAACAAACATCACGTTTGTACAGGACTCAGATTTTAAGGATCACAGTGGTCTTTCACGACCATCTGCATAACCCTAAGAGCTTCACTCTCCTTATGAGTATGTGAAGATACTTCGCACATGCTCATTAGGACAACATCAACCCCCTAACTTGTGGTTGAACTACAGCATATCTTTTGGAAATACAGCCAATCTTAATTTAAAAGTGTGAAGTGATTGAGAAGCCATCAAGTCTTTTGGTAGATTATTCCAATGATTAATTATCCTGCCTGTTCAAAATTTGCACTTTACTTTCCATTTGATTTTGTCAAGCTTCAACTTCCAGCTATAGGATCTTGTCATGTTTCTGTCTGCTAGATTACCAAATAACTTCTCTCCATGTTGGCACTTCTCCCATGCATGAAATAGGAGGTCTGCTGAAGCCACGGGACCAGCGGACCCTCTGCAGGCAAGCCACTGAAGGCAGCCTGCCTGCAGCCCTCGCGGCGACCGGCAGAGTGCCCCCAGTGGCTTGCCGCCCCAAGCACGCGCTTGGCATGCTGGTGCCTGGAGCCGCCCCTGCCTGATGGCATGGCAGATGTGATTAGGTCCTATGATGGTGTCATCTTGAATAGATATGTGGACAGAGCTGGTATCAGGCTTTGTTGCAAGGATAGGTTCCTGGGTTAGTGTTTATTGTGTATGGTGTGCAGTTGCTGGTGAGTATTTGCTTCATACTCCATATGTGACACCTACAAGCCAGCTAATTGATTACTTATTTGTTTTAAGGTTTGGCACAGCACCCATAACTTCACTATGTAAGGGTTAAGGGTAGCTGGAAATCATCTATTTCTCACACAAAAAAGAGCAAGGGAACAAAACGATATGGTGTTATTAAAACCTTTTGTTAACAAATTTTGTTATAACCTTAACAGAGTAGGGATCGCCCCTTTTTAATGACTGGAAATTGCAGAGGATATTACAATGTTGCTGGAAACAAATAATAAACACTTTACATCTTTTTTGAATGAATGTCAAAAAACTATTCTGCACTCTCTGAATACTGTGAATAGTTTGAGTTTTTAAAAGTCATCTCATAAATTTAAAAAACTGTGTATGCATATCTATATCTATCTCCATTTGTGTGGGGGCATAATGGGAGCAAAAGCAGTATTTAACAAGCTGTAATGTTTTTGTAGATACAGGCAATCCTCGGACCTCTGACACAATTGGTTAGTTACAATTGCGTTGTGTCATAATGTCATAACTTGGAACTGCAATCTACTCCATTACGGGATGGAACAGCGTAAACTCAAAACCTATAATCGTAAGTCAAATCGGGTTGTCAATGCAGAAGTGTCGTAAGTGCTGTTCGTTGTAACCAGAACGTTGTAAAGTCAAGAACTGCCGGTATATTGTTATCTTAAAAACTAAGACCCCCAATCCTGCAATAAGTCTGCATGTGTGGACCTCTGTAGTCTCATAGAGCTCCATAAGGCAGTTAGAGGGGCTTTATGCAGGGCTTGTTGCAGGTCCGGGGCCTAAAGTGTATATAGCCATAAGTGGCTCTCCCCACCTCAAAAAGAAAAAGCTTGTTTTACATTGAAATAATACATCAGACTATCTGGTGATCACAATATCACATATCTTTAGATATACAGTTAGCTCTATTTGTAAAAAGAGAAAAAAAAAGTGAGGGGCACAGAATGTGCCTAATATAAGCAATGAGTCAGAAAAAATTAATCCCAACATTTCAATTAAAATGTAATTCAGGCCCATGGTCTAATCTTCCAATGAGTTTGTACTGTCTGTTTTATTGAGACACAGGATGGGGGAGGTAATAGCTTTTATTGGACCAAGACATTGCTTTAGTCTCAGTCTAGAATAGTGTAGTTTATGCTACTGTACAGAGCTTATTAACGTAACAGGTGTATGTGCACTGCAAGCTTTATTGCCTTCTTCAATCCAGGGCTGCAGGGATTCATTTAGAGACAAGTGCCCTGTTTCAGTGGCTCAGTAAACGGCAGTGCCAGGCACCTCCCATCGCAGGAACCTCTCCCACAAGAATCAGCAGCCAAGGCCGGGCCCCTGTACGTGCAACGGATTTAATAAATCCCAAGTACCAGCAACCCGCGCTGCGTGTAGCACACCCACCAGCTCCGTCCTACCCCACCGGCAAGGGAACCGGGGGAGGCTCCTTGGCGGGCGCTGCAAACCCCAGGGCAAGGTGCACAGAATCACGGGGCTCCTCCCCCACCCGGGCTTGCTGGGAGGGGGAAGCCCCAGGCTGAGCCACCTTCTCCAGGTGCCTGTTGTGAGCTCTGGATTCCAGGTTCAGTGTCTGGTCTCTTAGGAGCCTCGCTCCTCCCGTCCCCCCCAGACAGACCTGCCCCCCGGGGCACAGGGGCCGCACCCCCGGGCTTGCGGTGGTTTCCATCACAGGGCGGGGTCGCAGGTCGGTGCCTGGCCCCGGCCCCCCGCGCACAGACTGTCCCAGCCCCGGAGCCGGAGCCGCCACTGCCCGAGAGACAAACTCACCGGGCACCACCGGGCCCCCGCCCTCGGCTGCTTGAACCAACCGTGCGGCCGATGCCCAGGGCGGCCTCCGGCTCCCGGCGTCTCCTCCCCGCCCGCCGGCCCCGGGCTGGAAACCAAACCCAAGTCCCAGCCCCGCTCCCCGCCCCGCCAGGCTGCGAGCGCGGCGGGACCCGCCCCACACGCCGGCGGCGCCAGGCCGGGACTGACCGAGGGCAACGCTGCGGGGCCGGGGCGGAATCGGGCGGCGCAGGTCGCTGAAGCGGCTCCAGTGGCGCTGGGCAAAGGGGTGGTGGCCTCGGGCTTGTGTTAGCTCCGCTGAGCCCCGGGAGCCACCACGGGGCGTTTTATGCCTCAGGCTCCGCCCGTCCCTAATTCCCTGCAGCAGCGGGTCTGAGTTGTTCTGTTGGGGTTAAATTTCATACACGCTGCTCCGGGCAGGTTCATAGAAGCAAGTCACTAAGGCCCTGCCTAGACTAGGAGAAGGAGCTGGGTTTGCCACGTGTGTTAGCGAACATTTCAAATCACTGATTTTAAACACCACTGTGCAACCCGATGCACACAAAACAGTGGTCTTTTATAAAAGTCTTATCTGGGCGTAGCCCGTGCTCAATTTGTGCCAGACCTGGCAACTCTAGGTTGAGCAGTTCATAAACCTGGTACCTCTAGGCTTGGCAGTTCACCTCTGGGCTTGCTGCATCCATTATGTATGTAAAAAAATTGCTTGGGCCCTGGCACCTCTTTCGTTACAAATTAAGCACTGGGCATAATCAACCCTAGTTAAGTGACTATCATTTTGGAATGGTAACAAGGAAACTATTAAAAGTGCTCGGACTATCATATCAGAACACAAGTGACAACCCCCCCCCAAAAAAACCCAAACTCCCCTATAATCAGCTAAATGACCCATTTCGATAGTAGAAACATAGTCTCAGCATGTTTTTTTAATTGCTTTAAGTGCAAGTCATACACTAGAGTTATGGAGTAAAATATCAGCTAAAAGCATTGGAATTTGTGTAAATAACAGGAATATCTTTGCTGAATGTATTCTTGAAATGAAAGCCTATTTTTCTACTTTATTGGTGATACAGGTATCTAGGAATGGGTTCAAATTACAGCTAGTAATTACATTAACAACACATGACTGTTGTTTGAATGCTGCAGGTTTCATGGTATGTCTATAAGCATTATAGTCAGACAGGAAGCATGCTGGTGAAAGTTTTCATATCAGTTGTGCTCATCAGACCTGTTAGACAATCTAATTTACAAACGATCGGGCACAGGAACAAACATTAGTATGAGATGACAAGTTCACTGGCTGGGGAGGCTAGGCCAGTTCACTGACTCTGTGCCAACACTGTCAGAGAGCATTGGCAGAATGTTTAATGCCTCATCCAGAGTCCTTCCTCCAACATCAGTAAAACTGAAATGGGCTCTTAGGGAGGTAGGATGGTCTCACTAAATATAAATGTTTACTTTAGAGAGCTTCTGGTGAGGATTGAATTTCACATGCTTTTGCCTTGGATTTTATGAAAGATAGTTAACGTTTTTGTACACTTCCAAGTTTATTACATATCAGACAGTAAGCTCTCTAACAAACTCATTACAGTCTATGGGATAAAATTTCAGTCAGCTGGATCACACTCACAGTGAAGTCAGTGGGAGAAGGATTTGGCCAAATGTCAATTTTCCTCTGCTTCTATGAGCAGTGTTATTATTGATTTATTAACTCTTAGTGCTTATGAATGTACAATGTATGTCCAGCAGACTGACTCTTAAATGGTCCAGCATCTGTCATTTAGACACAATGGCGTGGTTCCAAATGGAATGCCATGGACAGTAAGTGATGGGGTTAAATTTCTATTTTAACACTCTGAAAGAACAAAAGAAAATATATATTTTGGGTGGGAAAAACTTTATAAAAATACATTTCAAGGCCAATATTCAGAGCTAATATGGATTCTCTATCATTAACTGGGCTTGTTGTGCCTGGGATTTGCAAACAGGACTTACTGTGTTTTCAGTTACTCTTTGCATACAGATCTGCAACACCTGTGAATAAGAGTGCTAATTATTAAGCATTTTACTGTGACTTCAGGAATGGTCTACATAATACTTAGTCCTGCCATGAGTGCAGGGGACTGGACTAGATGACCTCTTGAAGTCCCTTCCAGTCCTATGATTCTATGACTTGGTCTAATGTGGCCATAAACAACAGTAGGAGAGATTAAGAGCCACACTCCCTCAAATCATTCTGCAAAACTAATTTAGACCTGCCCACATCTTGTCTGCAGGCATGGGGATAAGGTCATGGCCTGAACACTGAGGTGCATTCTCCTGTCCTATGAAGAAATAAGTGGGGAGGGACAGAGGCTACTGAGCCATGACTCTGGCCCCCATAACACTAGCCAGGAGAGCAGGCTCAGTGCAGTGGGTAGTATGCTGCACTTTGTAAGGGGCTGCAGTAGATTATTGTCCCCTCAGTGCAGCAGAGGAGCACAGGAGAAATTGTGCCTCAGTGTTGTCCCTGAGGCACAATTACTTCTGAGGCTACTCCTGATGGAGGCAGCTTATGCTCAGAGCTCTAACTAAAAGCACACACCAGATCTACGCTTTGAATTTCAGGCTTCAATTTGTATTTGCCAGTTGCATGGTGAGCAAATGATGTTATTTGGTAACAGAGAGTAATACATTCTAGGAGGAGCAGAATCTGCCTAAGAAGAGGATGCTGTTGGTTTTGTTGTGCCTGATGAAGAAGAGGAAAGGGTGATCTGCCTTAAACCTTATAGAATTAACAGATGCTCTCACTACTACATTACTGCACTGCACTGGTAGCTGTAGCCTCAGTGCCCTCTTCATTGACCTCAATAAAGGACTCGTGAAAAACTTGTGACAAAAACAGATCATTATTCTCAGACATCCCTGTGAAGTCAGCTTGGCTCTGACTGAAGACATCTCACATCCCCATACTGCTCCAAGTGGACTTGAGGTTATAGCTCTCTTCCAGCTTGATCCTGGGCAGAAATAATTCCACTTCAGACATTTTCATCATTTCTGGGCTGGCCCACTTGGATAATTTCTCATAGGTCAATTCCCTCTCTAGCTACCGTGAGTTAAGAAAGAGATGCAGTTAGACAATTAAAAAGCAAAAAGGAAATCATGAGTAAATGAATAAAGCTCATCATGAAGGCATGAAACATATACATTGCTACCACCCAAGGATATTGCCATCATTATAGGATGTGCAAAAAGGGTTTAGTCCTACAAGGTTCTAAGTGACGTACACTCCCGTTTATCTAAATGGGAGGTGACCTTACATGCAGGATTGGGTCCGTAAAGCAGTTCCTTTTTTTTCTATTTAAATGTACATGGGAATGTTCCCCTCTTATGTACAACTAGAGCTCCTGTTAATGTTAATAGACCATCTACATGTGCATGCAAGGAAGATTTCATGCTCTGAGGGATTTGGTGTCATTACTGAGGTATTATATAAGAAGAGCAAGTTAAGGGACTTAGAAGGTAAGAGATAGAGGCTTCTGTTTCTCTTAAAAAGCAACGCAGACCTTGTCTAACAAGCCATCCTTAGTTCAGCAGCCAGAGATTCCCTGCTGAGGAACTAAAGCTGGTTCATCTACAGGAAATGCCGGCACAGGAACTTTTGAGATATCTTCAGGGAGAGCATCCACCCCTATCCCTGCCCCACTCCCAAAATGCTGAGAGGAAAGGGGCTTGTCCTTAGAGCTGTCTGAGGAGCAGAACACTTCAGGCAGTTCCCCCCTCCGGTCTAATGAACCATGATTATCAGAATGCATCTGCTGGTTTGGTGGGAAAATACGGGTAATGTCACCACCACCCCACTCCATCTTTCCAGCACCACATACACCTGGCCATTCTCCTACCTTCCCACAAGCACCTTCCAAATACTTCCCTATACTCAATATATTCTCACATACCCCACTCCCACCTTAACTTCCACATCATGCTTTCCCTCTTCATGTCAACACATCATACCCTTCACAATTGCACACATGCCTGTAGGATATGTCTGTAGCTATCCAGTCTCTGAGGTCAGAGTTCAGGTTTTGAATTACAATGTGAGTTAGAGGAACTGTGTGTGTGTGTGTTGTCCATCTGTACATGTGTGAGGTGGAAGGGAGTTCCCTGGGGAGGTGCAGAGTCAGTGGCATGGTGCGTTCTTGTTCAGGAGTGTGAATCAAGGTGCCTTTCCTGCCTTTGAAGGTTTGAGTGAGTGTGTTTTGCAGTTAAGCAACCTTAACTGGTGATTAACTACAATTTTTGGAAGGCGGGGAGCAATATAGATGTAGGCTGAAAACAACCAACTAATAGCACGATTCAAACTAGTGCCGCTGTTGAACTTTCCTATTCCCAGAAGAACAGCGGATTTGTTTCTCTGATATTTTGGTTCTAAAGAATACCATCTTCCTTTTCTTTGGCCTCCCACGAGAAGTTCTTGTCACCTGCAAACAGCCTCCTGTTCCTGTACTCTTCTTAAAATGAAGCACCTGCAAGCAGAGTTTGTAAAGATAGTAAATATATTTGAAGACAGCTATCTAAGACAAATGTACACACAAATTGATTTCTAGTGACCTAATTGTCAAAACCTTCAATTTACTATAATTAGTCATCAAAGATGTTTGCTACTTAGCCTCCTAAGGACACTATATCTATGATTTTCAATGAGGATTTGAATGTAACTGAGACCCAGGACAGAACCACACAGCTGGCTTAATAACAGATCATCTTTACGAATCAGATGAAAATTAATTTAGTCATATAGTCAGACCATGTGAAATTCATGATGGCTTCAGCCATTTATTATTATATTCCATTTATTATTGGGCATCATTGATGTGCTAGATGCTGTACAATATATAAAGGCACAGTATTGCCCCAAGGGTTTACAACCTATATTAAAAAGACAATGCAGTTTAGTTGCATAATACACCGAATGGGCATATAAAGATGTAATCACAGAGCCATCAAATGGTAATGATCAGATAAACTTATGGTCAAAACATAGATTGATTAATCTTGTCCCGTTTCAGCATCTTTTCTTAAACCCTGCAACTTGTACTCTGTTTTCTAAAAACTGAAATCTATACTAAATTTATGATGAAAATGTGTAGTCCTTATTTTACTGCATGACATGGATGTTATCATTCAATCTGCCCTGTAGGGCAGGGTTTAACTACTTCAGAAGAAGTTTCAAAGAAACCTAAGCATGTTTAATACAAATATTTACATTACCTCAGATTCTTGTGAGAGACAAGAAATTACTTGCCTCATCGGTTGGGTTTTGGGTCAGTTTTTTAGGCAATAAGTATATTTAGAAATATAAAACAGCTGTGCTTCCTTGTGGCCTACATCCTCCACTCTTACTGTCCAATAGATTTCACCACCTATGTTTACCCCTCCTCCCCACAATTTTCTATTGTGAAGTTTGCCTAGATTGTTGACATACTGTGTATTTGTTTGGCAATAAAGTTTAGAAATAAAATCAGATTGCAGTTCACTTTCCTTCTAGCCTACGTTCTACACCGAGCATCTATCCTGCTTAGGTATGCACCTCTCTGCATCTTTAGGTGCCTAAATATCTTTGATAGTCTGGCCCTCAGGCCTTGGACTCTTCAGGTTCTGTGGTTGTCAACAGAGTTCATTATGGAGCACCTAAACAAATTAATTCTTTTGTTATGGGAAGAGTAACAAGAGAGTGACAATATAAAAATCTTGTTGTTCCGCCTCAGGGGAAGAACAATTTAGTGCTTGGCCCACTTATTTGCGGTGTTGTACCATCTCACAGCCAGAACTATCACCTGCAGATATTTATCCTTACTTATCTAATTTAAGATTGTAAGGAACAGATTTTCAGTTCCTCTGTTGGTTGCACTGAGTGCAGTGTTTGAATTGCAGATTTAATGTGAGTTAATTAATGTGCTTATGATTTAATTAAAACAACTCTGACACCTTGAGGATTTAGAGACTGGCAGGCTTTTGAAAATGGAGGGATTGAGGTCTCTCTCCAGCTTTTCTTTCTGTTCCAGCCCACTAGCATATATGACATTTCATGGCCTAGTCACATACTTCATTCTGAAAGATTGTTCTTTTGTAAATCCAGCCTTAAATTTCTTTGCCCCGTTTCCTTTGAAGTAGAGGGCATTGACTAGCACCAACTTGGTGAGTGAACCAACAGAGTTGACAGGCAATAGCACCTGAATTTTAACTTTAGGAAATAGTGAGACAGTAATATCATTGTGCAGCTTTTATGCCTGGAGTAAATACCAGATTCAAGTTTTGGAGAATATATTTAAGAAAAATGCACTATTTGATACCATACTTGTAGAGCAGCTTCCTGTCTTAAGAGATGAAATATCCTCCAACATATTGGGTTGGACTTTGTGGTACCCTTCAGTGATTTTGACCTACTCAGGCTGCCTCTCGCTAGTAATAACCCTGATTGATAGTCTTAATCTACATTCCTCCCATGGACAGAGAAAGAAGACTGAAGTCAACATTTGAGGCGACTTAGGTTGGCATAAAGGACCCAGTGGTGTAGACGCATACATTAACAGGTCGACTTAGGGCAGCTTCCATCCACCTAATGCTGTAGTGTAGGCCAGGCCTCAGAGTTTATCACACTAGCTGCAGAACCTCAGGCTTGTGCTGAAACATCTTTACCCCTTTCTAGTTTTGGAGGAGAAAAGGCCTACAAACCCCTCTGAGGAATTTAAGCAGAGTGTACCATTTCTGTCAGACTGTTTCATGACACTATTTATAACAGAAAATGAAACCCCCGAACATACTGCATGGAATCCCATCAAAATGAAACACATTTTGCTATGTAAGTATTTGTATGAGGCCCAATACTGTGGTATCTTATTGCTTTCAAACACATACAGGTTAAATTGTTATCCTAAATATTTGTGCAAATGGAAAGCAGTAGTCACCAGTGTTTCCCCTGTGGTGTGAGTAGTGTTATAACTTTCAAATGCGGTTATCTGCCTGCCTCCAACTGGGGTAGTGAGGCAGCAGCATTTTGTGTTTCACTTCAAATGCAGAATGTAACAGAATGAATCAACATTTTTCTCTCCCCTCATAAACAATTTAGGGTGGGAAAATACATGATGACTCCCTGTGAATGGTAAAAGAACAGTCCTGAGATCACCTTCAGTCTGGCATTCAACACTAGAATTGATCTCTCTTCTGACTTCTGCTGCTGCTGCCATGAAATAAACAGCTCATGGCTCTGTGGTAATATTTGTTGATCAAATGTAAGTATTCCTTCAAAGCAGGAGAGAGACAAGTCTTACATATTATTTGGCAATATATCTGTGCCAACTACTGCCAAATAGAAAAGAGAGTTCACGTTATGACACAGTTTACTAGGAGCATAAAGCTCTGTCTTCAGAGAAGCAAAATGTTTTTAGTTGTATTTGTTATCAATCATTTACTCATCTATGATTGTTCATGTTTAGATATAGTCCAGTCCGGAAAGGCAAATAAAAAGAATACTGTACCTGTAATCTTGATCTGAGTACAGGTCTATCTCATCTTACGCGGGGGTTCCATTCTGCGGTTAGCGCGTAAAGCAAAAACCGCGTATAGTCAAAATTACATTGAGTTGACTGGCGGGTGGAATTGCCTGCACTACAGAATTGACTACAGTACAGTGTTTAAATTGTTATTTTTCTCTTTTTTTTGTTTTTGCCAACCGTGTAAAGCTGAAATCGCGCATGTTAAATGCGCGTAAGATGTAACAGACCTGTATCTACAAAGAGTCAGTAGGAAATAAATCTTAAGGGATAATAAACTATTTTGCAGATGTAATTAAAATATTTGCATTTATGTCTTGTATGTTTTGTTGTCATAGACCAATCATAAAGATGAGTTGTATCCCCATTACACAAATAGATGAACTGCTTCACTTCCTTTATTGAAAGGTAATGATTTCTCTCCATATAACTGGTTGACACTTTTAAGCAGGTAATTTTTAGTTAGTTGCTTAATTTCAGAGCTAAGTGCCTGAAACCTTGCATGGATGTTGCTTGAGTTCTCCAGATTGGCCTTGAAAGAAGGAAGAAATATTCTGGTTATTTATCTGCGATTTCTAGCTTAAGTGATTCAGAACTTCTAATATATATTGCACATAGCTCCACTGGTGACAGTTGCATGTAATATCCTATACAGTTACTCAAGTAATTTTTATGGACTGTGTGTCCAGACAGTGGACACACCATAAACACTTTGTGAGCAAGAGAGAGCTGAAATATAAAGTTATCTAGAGAGATTATTAAAAAACAAAGCACATGCACAGAGATAGTGATAGTACAGTGTCTGTAAAATGCATGGAGAGTTAGCTATATGATGCCTATTCGCATTTATGAAAGTCACATAACCAAAAATTCCCATGTATCACTTTGAAAGTTTGCCCCAAATGTGTAGAACTAGTGATTCCAATATTGGCTGATAGTGTTAGTTTGAAAACTGTTTGTATTGTTGCACATGAAGCAGGTAAAATTATCACAACATGAGGTGAACTGAGTTATTTAAAGTAAGTTAAACAGGGACTCAGTAATTTTGGGCACAGTTTTGCAAGGTGCTTATTACCTATGAGAGTTAAGAATATATGAAGATAAGAATAGCCACCCTGGATCAGAGCAATGATCCATCTAGCCCAGGATCCTGTCTTCTGACAGTGGCCAGTTCCAGATGCTTCAGAAAGAATCAACAGAATTTATCGAGTGATCCATCCCCTGTCATCCAGTCCCAGCTTCTGGGAGTCATAGGCTTAGGGAAACCCAGAGCATGGGCTCGTGTCTCTCACAATCTTGGCTAATAGCCATTGATGGACCTATCATCCTCCATGAACTTTTCCAATTCTCTTTTGAACCCAGTTATATTTTCAGCCTTCACAGTATCTCCTGGCAACAAGTTCCACAGGTTGACTGTGTGCTGTATAAAGAAGTACTTCCTTATGTTTGTTTTATACCTGCTGCCTATTAATTTTATTGGGTAACCCCTGGTTCTTGTGTTATGTAAAGGGGAAAATAACATTTCCTTATTCACTTTTTCCACACGATTCATGATTTTAAGGGCCTCTATTATATCCCCCCTCAGTTATCTCTTTTCTAAGATGAACTGTCCCTGCCTTTTTAATCTCTTCTCTTATAGAAGCTGTTCCATATGCTTAAGCATTTTTGTTGGTCTTCTCTGTGGCATTATTATTTCTGGCATTATTATATTGTCTGTCTTATTATCTATCCATTTCCTAATGGTTCCTAATATTGTTAGCTTTTTTTACCGCCTCTATGCACTGAGCAGATGTTTTCAGAGAACTATCCACAATGATACCAAAATCCCTTTCATGAGTGGTAACAGCCAATTTAGAAATTTTGTATGTACACTTGGGATTTGTTTTTTGATGTGCATTACTTTGCACTTATCAACAATGAATTTCATCGGCCATTTCATCGCCCAGTCACCCAGTTTTGTAATTCTTTGCAGTCAGCTTTGAACTTAATTATATTTAGTAATTTTGTATCATCTGCAAACTTTGCCACCTCACTGTTTACCCTTTTTTCCCCCAGATCATTTATGAATTTGCTGAACAATTTTGGTCTTAGTACAGATCCTCAGGTGACCCCTCTATTTACCTCTCTTCCCTGTGAAAACTGACCATTTATTCCTACCCTTTGTTTCCTGTCATTTTAACCAGTTACTCTTTTATGAGAGAACTTTCCCTCTTATTCTATGGATGCTTACTTTGCTTAAGCCTCTGCTGTGTCCCACAGTTCACCCCCTCCAACACCTGCACGCCCGCCGCCCCCTCCGCCGCAATCGGGAATAAACCAGGGAAGGACTGAGCCAGGCACGCCAGAGCGAGCGGAGAGCTGTTCCCAAAGTAGCCCTGATGGCGGCAGATCAGATGGAGCCAGAGCTGCCGCTAGAGTAGCAGTGAGTCAGAGTATCTCCCTGGATGCCCTGCTCCAATCGGTCTCCTCCCCACTGGGCTGGGCAGGGGGCACAGATCCTGGCTCGCGCGCTGACAGGGTGAGTGGCTGGGCAGCCCGAGCTGCCAGGGAGCTGCCGCCGCCCCCTCCTGCCCCCGGACCCAGCCCGCTGCGCACCTCTCCCACCTTAGGCCCGCGCTGCCTGCCCTGGGCGTGGAAAGGCAGAGTCCAGCTCCGAGCGGCACAGCCGGGGATACTGCCCTGCCTGGGGGACCCCCGTGGCTCAGGCACCTGCGGGGGTCAGTGTCCCTCCTCTCTGCCTGCACGGGGCTGTGGAAGCAGCTGACAGTGCCTGCCTCTCTCAGCCCTTGCACTCCCTCCACTTGTACCTCCCCCCATCGCTCCTTCGCCACGCCCCGTCCCCTTGTACTCTCCCTTCACCCCCTTGGACCCTCCCCCAGCCCTCTCCTCCCGCACCTCCCCTCTTCCTCTGCACCTCTTCTCCCACAACCCTCCTGATACCCCCCTCTCCTCCTCCATGAATACATCACACCCCACTTCTCTGCCAGTGTAGAGCCCCAAAGCACCCCCACACCTGCTCCTCTGCCTGAACCCTCTTTACTGGATCCCCATCCCTTTCCGGGTACAAGGTTTGAGGGTTAGTCCCTATGCCTTCCCTGTGCATTTGGAGCACTAAAGATGGGGTTGCGGGGGACGGTGGCAAGATGTATAGGAAAATGAAATAAAAATAGGAGAAACTGTTTGATCCCAACTGCAAGTGTAAACGGGGACTGCTGTGGTGAATGAGGAGGTCACTTTGGTGGCGGGGAGCACAGTGCTGGGGCAGCAGGGGGTGCGGGTGGGTGGAGTGAAGAGAGAATCCACTGCTGGGATGGCGGGAGAGGGGCCACTGGTGGGCGGGGGGGTGGGATCCCAGGGCTGGGGTGGGGGGCAGACACATTTTTTTTTGCTTGGGGCAGCAAAAAACCTAGAGCTGGCCCTGAGTGCAGTGCACAGACCAGAGTCAAAGTAAACATATCCTAAGGTTCCTAGTACCCCCTACCCTGCAATGTTGACACTCTAGCCTATTGCCCACCCTGTTCCCTCACTATGAGGGTGCTACCGATGGGACTCAGGGGCTCACAAGACACGCAGGAGTACATAAACCGCATAATGAGCTCCTTTGGTGGCTGTCTCAGTAGAATGACTGCAGTCAGGACCAGCAAAGCAAGCACGTGCTTGGGGCGGCACAATTCCAGTTGCGCTCTTGGAGCTTGGGGTGGCTAGTTTTTTGCTTGAGGTGTCAAAAAACCTAGAGCTGGCCCTGACTGCAGTTTGAGAAGGCTTTATACTGAACTACCATCTAATCTGAAAATTGGGCTCTCCAGCTCTAGGCCAAGTCACAGTGGCAGGAAAATGCCCATGTCCACCTGTTCTTGGGAGAATTAGGACGTCAGTCTCCAGGGCTGTCAACCATTTAAAATTAAACTTTTCAATTCTTAATATTTAAAATAAGATGCTCAGTGAAGGTGTTTTTGTTTCTTTGGGATTTTTTGGCCAATTTTGAGGTTTGACATAAAATGAAGGTACCAGAAGAAAAACACACGTCCCAGCCTGGCTGCTGCCGGCTATGGAGTAGCAAAGTGCATCCCCATGGCCTGGGTGCAGTGTGCTCCAGCACCCTGTGGGCTCCCTTATTCCGGCACCCACTGTATCCCAGGAGGCAGGGATCAGGGATCCCCAGGGGGCTGCAGGAAAGTTTTGGGGACAACTCCCACTCACCACCCTCACAGTGCTCACTGTGCCCCTGCAGATGCAGCTCCAGGGAGACCCAGGGGGGTCCAGGGGCAAGGGACAGAGAGCAGATTGGGACCAAGCACTGCCCTGCAGGAAGGCGGAGCAGCAGAGCTCTTGGCTCAGCACAGCTGACGAGGGATGACCCTCAACATCTCAGTGACTGTGAGCCAGTTCTTGCCTGTCAGCTTTGCTCCCTCCTCCAGGCAAGCTCCATGCAGCAGCAAGGAGTAGCTGGAGCAGTGGGAACTGGCTCAGCCAGGCAGTAATGGCACTTCTGGCGGCTGCCTTGGCTGCCAGGAACTCTGGGATACATCCGGAGGACTTCTGGGACCCAAAACAAGCACACAGGAAACCAACAGGGCTCAACCCTAGGTCCCAGCTTAACATGGATCCTGGGCTTAAATTGTTGAGTAGATACAACCTCAGTGTCAAAGCTGAGACATTGAAATATCAGTATAAATAGTAAAAATAAATTGGTTCTATGAAGTATCACTTTTTAGCAACCCTAACTAGTTAGAAGCAGCACAGGCAAGAAAATTTAACTTTCATTCTTAACCATATTGTTTTCACCTGATCCTTTAAAAGTGTCATTTGTCCTCCTTTGCCTTGTTGCAGAATACAACTAAGCCAGTGCAGATGATGTTCCAGAGAGGGAAATTTAATTGGACCTACATACAAACAGTACACACGCATATTGTTGAGCTCCCATATGTCAATAATGACCTCAGCACACTCATACTGCTACCAGATGACATCAGCAATGACATCACTGGCCTAGAAATGGTAAAGAAATTAATCATATTAATACAGGGAATTCAATTGTTTTTATGTCCTAGATGTTTAAATGGCTGCTGTCTTATGGTAAGTGATGCTACATTCTTGTATTAGGAACAGGTGAAAAGATCTGGCTCAGAGAACCTGAGAACCTGAGCCTTTTTTGACCTTTGACAAGATTTTCATAGACCCAACACTTTTTTTTTCAGTTCTTGCTGTCATCCAGTCCTAGACGCAGAAGCCCCCAAATCCTGCAAGAAAGGCAGTACTTTCAGCCCAAGCAGAACCAGAGACTACTAGAACCATTGACAAAAAGCCAGGATAGATGGGAAAACTTCATACTACACTATCTACATCTTTGAAGTTTTCCCCAGCACTAATCTGTAAGGACACCAGCACCAATGTAATGAGCCTGCAGCCCTTACTCAGTCAAGAATACCGTTAACTTTAACTGGAGTTCTGCTGGGACAGAAGCTCTGCTGGATCAGTTCCAAGATATGCTAGAATGCCAAAAACTCAAGACATACAATATGGTTACTATCATGTACAACAGGACTCAGCTGCTATTACACTACAAATACTCAATACTGAAAGTATTCACTATGTGGGGTCAGGAAGGAATTTTCCTCCAGGTCAGCATGGCAGAGACCCAGGGGGGTTTCACCTTTCTCTGTAGCATGGGGCATGTGTCACTTGCTAGTTTGAACAAGAGTAAACGGTGGATTCTCTGACTTTGGCTACACTTGCACTTCAAAGCGCTGCCGGGGCAGCGCTTTGAAGCGCTAAGTGTAGTCAAAGCACCAGCGCTGACAGAGAGCTCTCCCAGCGCTGTCCGTACTCCACCTCCCTGTGGGGAATAACGTACAGCGCTGGGAGCTGCGCTCCCAGCGCTGGGGCTTTGACCACACTGGCGCTTTGCAGCGCCGCAATTTGCAGCGCTGCAGCAGGGTGTGAAAACACACCCTTTTCACACCCTGCTGCAGCGCTGCAAATTTGCAAGTGTAGCCAAGGCCTAAGTAACTTGAATTCTTTAAAACAAGATTTGAGGATTTCAGTAACTCAGACAGAGGTTATGGGCCTATTGCAGGAGCAGGAGGGTATGATTCTGCAGCCACCAATGTGCAGGACGTCAGATTAAAGCCAGAAGTGATTATCATGATCATCCAAACACTGAAATCTTCCAGTTACTACACTAACCTACTGTAAGAAAACACCCTACTTTACAGTTGAGAAGACACTTGTAAACTAGCCAGAAGCTTTTCAGTGATCTTTACGATAGTTGTAAACCATCTCTATAGTTTCTCCATTTAGGATTATGAAGGACGTCAATGTTAAGGAAGTTTCATTTTCACTGTGTAATGTTTGATTCTCTCTTTTTTAATTAACTGAAGCTAGAAACAGACTGGTCGTATGAGACGTTATCCAGATGGACCAGCTCAGAAATGATGGAGAAAACTGAAGTGGATGTGTATCTGCCCAGGATCAAAATGGAAGAGAGTTATGACCTCAAATCTACTTTGAGCAGCATGGGGGTGCGAGATGCCTTCAGTTAGAAGTGAGCTGATTTCAAAGGGATGTCTGAGAAAAACGATCTGGTTTTGTCAAATACTTTTCATGAGTGCTTTGTGGAGATCAATGAAAAAGGCACTCAGGCTGCAGCTGCTAGTGCGGCTTCTATGACAGCACAAAGTCTCATTTCTGCTATTCAATTTGCAGCAGATCACCCTTTCCTCTTCTTCAACAGGCACAATAAAACTTAGACCATCCTCTTCTTTGGCAGAGTCTGCTCCCCGTAACCACCAGATTTCTGTTGCTAAACAGGATCTTGCAGCAGCAGGACTATACCACAAAGACATCACCTCAAGTGTCTCAATAGCTTGGGTAATTTTACTTCACTTTCCTGTATTATTGGCCAGTCTTTGTAGCTTGGGGGACAACAAATAATGCAAATTACTCAGCATTTTTCTCTTCTGGTCATGTGGTTAGAGGACTTGATAATATTTGGCTACGACCCTCAAATGCACAATAAAAATGCACTGCTTGCTTTTTCCAATGATTGCAAATTGCACTTTTTCTTAGTACAACCACAAAGCAGAAGAATAAGTTTGATATAGAGAAATACATCTCAGGAATAAAACAATTACTTGTGCAGGCATACAAAGAGTACACAAGTAGGTGCAGATGAGGATCTGGTCCACAGTCTCATAAGTTATATTGACTTAACATAGGCATGGCTAGCAATGCAATAAAACCATTTGAATGTAAATGTTTTGTAATCTTTACATTTCTACTGGCATTTTTTCTTGTTTGCAGACTGCTTGCAAGTGTTCTGGAAAAAGGGGTAAACAGTGAATGTCAAAATTTGCAGATGATACAAAACTCTCAAGACAGTTAAGTCCCAGGCAGACCATGGAGAGCTACAAAAGGACCTCTCAAACCTGGGTGACTGGGTAACAAAATGGCAGATGAAATTCAATGTTGATAAATGCAAAGTAATGCACATTGGAAAACATCATCCCAACTATACATATAAAATAATGGGTTCTAAACTAGCTGTTACCACTCAAGAAAGAGATCTTGGAGTCACTGTGGATAGTTCTCTGAAAACATCCACTCAATGTGGAGCAGCAGTCAAAAAAGTGAACACAATGTTGGGAATCATTAAGAAAGGGATAGATAATAAGACAGAAAATGTCATGTTGTCTCTATATAAATCCATGGTACGCTCACATCTTGAATACTGTGTGCAGATGTGGTTGTCCTACTGCAAAAAAGATATATCGGAATTGGAAAAGATTCAGAAAAGGGTAACAAAAATGAATAGGGGTACAGAATGACTTCCATATGAGGAGAGATTAGTAAGACTGGAACTCTTCAGCTTGGAAAAGGGATGACTAAGGAGGGATATGATAGAGGTCTATAAAATCATAACTGGTGTGGAGAAAGTAAATAAGGAAGTGATATTTAAATAAGGGAGCTGCTCAGCCTGCTGCCTCTCCAGGGTTCCCGCTGCTGGCCCCTGCCAGCCGGGGTCCCCCCACACCCGCCACAGCCGCACTCAGTACTCGCTACTGGCCTGGGGGAAGGAACCCCAGGCTGAGACCCCAGCTGGCAGGAGCCGGCAGCCGAAACCCCAGGCCAGCAGCGGGCTAAGACCCCAGCTGACAGGAGTCGGTGGTGGAAACCCCAGAGCGGTGGCGGGCTGAGCCGCTCAGCCCGCAGCTGCTCTGGGTTTCTGGCTGCTGGCCCCTTGCCAGACGGGGTCCCATCCGCAGTCCCACTCACCTTGCTTCCAGTTGGAGTTCCAGTGCAGGCCCGCTGCCAGACAGGGTCCAGGCTTCCGGCACTGCTCAACCCTACCAGCTGCCAGCTCCACTCACCTCAGCTGCCGATCTGGGGTTCCAGCCACTGACCTGCTGCCAGCTGGTTATCAACTTATAACTCAGAAGCCTGTCTGCAGCTTAAAGTATCTAAATAGATGCCACCAGACATTGGAAAACTCAGCAAGGAAAAGCAAGGGCAAGGATCACACTAAACTAATAAGTTCTGCATTTTAATTTAATTTTAAATAAAGCTTCTGAAATATTTTGAAAACCTTGTTTACTTTACATACAACAGTAGTTTGGTTATATATTATAGACTTAGACCTTCTAAAAACATTAAAATGTATTACCGGCATGCGAAGCCTTAAATTAGAGCGTATACATGAAGACTCGGCACACCACAGCTGAAAGGTTGCTGACCCCTGTCCTAACTCCTTGAATTCAGGGGAGAGATTAAATAAACTGGGTACACTAGTGAACCTCCAGGTATATTGAAAATATTCCCACCTGCCTGCAAGCACTTTGGAAGTCCATGCTTCTGGGATGCAGCACACACCTTTCTTCTTGGTTCTGCTTCCTGGATGGGAAAAGAACAAACATGAAATAATGTTACATAAGGGTTTATTTATTTTATTATACCCACTACGACTGCATGAACACATTCCATTTAAATACTGTCCTGTTGAATATAACATGATAAAGCTGTGTGCTAAAATGTAACCCCAAAGAAGTCGCTTTTATGGTATATGTCTGCACAGACACACTTTCAAGAAAAGGGCTCCTTCACACAGCTAACAGACTTGGATTTTCAAAATACAAGACCAACCTATGCAGAATGAAGGTACCTGTTTAATTCAGAATTCCTTTTCTGCTGTCTTGGAGAGCGGGAACTCTTGGCTGTACATGAGCTACTAATTTTCATGGTGGGTCTCAGCATGAAATAAACAAACAAAAAACCCTTTGATTTAAAAAAAATGGTTCTACACTTCAGCATCCAGTGCACTGAGTGCAGATCAGTTTGTGTATCAAAGGATGTTCTTTAATCCAGCCTTTAAATTAAAAAGGGATACTAGCCCTCATCCTTCAGTACACAGAGCACCCACAGCTGCCTTGAATTAGAGAGAAGCTTCCTACATGGGAATATTTTAGCGCTCACTCCATGCATTCTTTGACAAGCCCATTTTGGGAGTCTTACATCCTCCACTTAAACATCTGGTATTGGTCACTGCTGAGGACCGAATACCAGGCTCAGTTTGATTGTTTGTCTGAACTGGCATGGCAGTATCCATAGTCCTAATGGTTTTAAATTAGGATGGTGGAGTCACAAGGCCTAATTGATCCCTGCATTACTCCAGTTTTACACTGATACGCCTCAGTTGATATCTATGGAGTTACACTGGTTTAACACTGGAATAATGCAATCGAGAATCAGGCCACACAGAACACCCATCCAGCACAAAGACAGACATTTGTGTGGTTTGGTGTAAGTTAAACACTAACTGTACTTATTTTAAACAGAAGAGAGTTGCAATGGACAACATCACCAGCCATTCTTACAGTAGGCCATTTGGTGTTATTTTTGCTTATCCTATGTCTAAAATACCAGCTCTTATAAGATCATTGTATTCATCTAAATCTCTAAGATTTCTGTTTAAAATACATACAATGGATCAATAATCAGGTCAAACTTTACAACAATAATTTCTGGAAAGTGGTTGGGAGGAAGAGAAGGCTTATGTGGGGAAACATATTGAGCACTAGGGGTGGAGAATATAGGCTAGAAAGAAAGGAAGGTGCAATCTCATTTTATTTCTAAACTTATTTACTGCCATACAAATATATGGTATGTCAACAATCAAGGCAACCATTACAACAGAAAGTTGTGGAAATTGGTAGGGAGGAGGTGTAAGCGTAAGTGGTGAAACAGATAGACCTGTAAGAGTGGATGATGTAGGCTGGAAGGAAGTGCAACTGTTCTATATATCTAAACATATCAATTGCCTAACAAACAGACCCAGAACTTGGCCGAGGACACAAGTAATTCCTTCTCTCTCACAGGACTCTAAGGTAATATAGATATTTGTGTAGACACAATTAGCTTTCTTTGAAACTTATTCTGAATTAGTAAAACCCTGGGCAGATTAAATGATAACATCCACGTCAGGCAGTAAAACAGGGCTTGAACATTTTCATTGTGAGTTTAGTTTAGATTTCTGTTTTTAGAAAACAGAGTGTAAGTATTATAAACTTGCAGAGTTTTAAGAAAAGATGCTGATATGGGGCAAGATGAATCAAAGGAAGAATTTTCTTGAGTAGATGACAATCTTGTTCCTTAAAATCTTGAATTGGATAAATAAGGATAAATCTCTGCAGGTTGTAGTTCTTTCTCTGAGATGGCACAATACAGAAAATTCGTGGGCCAAGGACTAAATTGTTGTTCACCTGAGGGGGAAGAAAAAGGATATTTTTAGTTTGCCCACCTTCTTGTTTGACTTCTCATGACAAAAGAATCCATGACTTAGTATGTGTTTGGATACTCCATAAAGAACCATGTTGACAGTCAGGGAAACCTAAGAGGCCAAGGCCTGAGAACCAGATGATCAAAGGTATTTAGGCAACTAAAGATGTACATTGGTGTGTATTGGGATTTTCAAAAGCACCTAAGGAGGTTGAAATCAATCTTTAAATAATAATAAAGACCATGCATGATTTGCGTGTCAAACAAGTATTTGGATAAGGATCAATTTACAGCAGAGACTATAGGTCAGATATTCTAAGGGAGTCTGGAATTATTGTCAGCTAGAAACATTTTCCAGTTTCTGAGGAAAGTTTGTTTGCCTCTGTACAGAGAAAACAACACAAGCTGGAGACTAAGGTAAAATCCTGGACCTACTGAATTCAACTGGAGTTGTGTGGTTGTTGTCAGCTGAGCCAGGATTTTACCCCAAATCCCTGAGGGTATCAGATTCTGACAGTGAGTAGCAACTCACTGCTTGAGTAGTCCCCTTGAAATGAACAGGACTACTCCAGGAGAAAGTCCTATTCAATATCCGTAAGAGTCTTTGAAATTGGACTACTATAAGAGGAAGGCACTACTCAATTTCAGTCCACATCAGAATCTGACACCTAATATTTTCTTAGTCCTTAATCTGGCCAAAACTTTCACCAACTCCAATGGGAATTTAGACAGTACAAGTTCTGAATAAAGACAAATTAAGGATTTTTTTTCACGCTAGAACTGAATTCCATATTGATGCACAACATGTTTATAGGAAATGAAAAATGTTGTAAGTCCATTTGGCAAATCATTAGCAGAGGAGAACATTAAGCTGGGAAATTCATAGGTTCCTGCAAACCAAAGTCATCAGGAAACCACAACTAAATTGCAGTTGTCTAAAAGAGATACTGTTTTACAGCTATAAATATGGAGGATATTTATGCCACCGCCTATATACTGGGCTAAAGATAAAGAGGGGCCAAGGAGCACAGCACCAGCCACTTAACAAATCCAACCTGAAATGGTTTTTTGGCCCAAACTCTTTGGTAAATTTGTGTCAGATTCGTGAATAGTTTCAGGTCGACCAAGATTACATTTTTTAGCAGATAAACTATGTGTCAGAAAAACTTCACCCGGGTCTTTTTATCTATTTGTGAAAGTCTTGGAATACCTCTCTGGGAAGAAATCCAGGGTATCCCTTTTCAGAGTTAATGGAGACAGATTAGAGTATAATGTTCCTATCAGCCAAACCCAACTGGAAAATGTATTGCAATAAATAGATGTTCACGCAACTTACATAGTGTATATTTCTTTTATAATAGAACAAGCTGATTCAGTGATACCTTATCACATATTAATCAGATCATTCTCTACCCATTGTCTGTTGTTGTTACCTAGACATCAGGGGTCAAATTGGGCTCTCCTTTACTCCTGTGTATATCTGGGTTAACTCCTCCGAAGTTCCTCTAGCTATATCTAGGTGCAAAAGACAGCCTAATGTGGTCCTGATCACATACAAACAGAAATTGAAGCATCCAATAATTCCTCTCAGGAAGCCTGATTTTGAACTCATACTGCTGTAAATCATGAGTAACTCCCCTGAAGTCAGATGGGGAGATGCATCTGCGTGTTTCATTGCTCTAAGAAACTGTGTTGGTAGAAGATTTTACTTATTGTAGCATTGTACATTAGCCGCAGAAATGGAAGAAAAAGGATAGTCTCAGTTTCCTGAGTGGAGAATTGGAGATGAGGCTGTTTTCTTAATGGGAATTCTTTTTTTAAAAGTCTGTATCACAGTCTTCCCAGCACTTATGCCCATTTCCACCCTGAGGCTAGACACGAGTGTATAACTAGCAAAAAAGCCACTGAAACCTTCTGATGCAGTAAGATGTTTAGAAAAGAGACTGTTGAACTCTATTGATTTGGTTTATTTTTTTCCTCTGCAGCTTTTCATTTTCACAATGAGCTCCATCAGTGAAGCAACTACCAAATTTTGCCTTGACTTTTTCAAAGTATTGAACAAAGAGCATCCATCTAATAGCATCCATTCTCCTCTGAGTATCTCAGCTGCCCTGGGCATGGTCCTTCTTGGGGCCAGAGGTAATACTGCCACCCAGATACAAAAGGTAGCCATCAATAAGTCATTTGTTTTATACCTTCATTTTTGTTCAACAATGGCAGAGCAATCCCGTGTGCAGTGTTACCTGAGCTCCTCAAGCCTTTTCTTTTCTTGTAACTAAGAGCAGTTTCCTTTTCCATGGGTAATAAAGCCTGCACAAGCAGCAATTACCCTAGTAACAGTCTGAAAGGCAATTCTATATTGAATGGAATTGAACTTTATGGAGTTGAAAGGATGCCTGGCAGAAGCTGCAGGCTGAAAACATAATTGTGAACTGGAAATAACATTTTCAGCCCAAGAACAAGAGATTTTCCCCCTCAAGCCCTGATCTTGCAACCATTCCATACATGTGTGTCATTACATACATGAGTTGTGCATAATGGTACTTGGGTAGGTTATTGTTTGTGAGACAATGGCCTATGTTGCAGCTTCACTTACCCTCTGCTGAGATTGGTCTATTTTGGCCTGGAGGGATGTTTGAGCCTCTTGGCCAATAGCTCAGCCCCAGCAGAAGAGATCATCTCAGATAAAACCCAGAGAAATATTTCCTCAATATTTGCAATTTCCAGACCCGCATCTTCATTTTACTCATACTGCCTGATGTCACTTCTGTCTTGTGCATTATATCAAAAGAGAGAGATGTAGCCTACATGGTTATTTCAGAAATGTGTATATCTCAGATGCTGGGTCCTTTTTAGTTGCTTACTACGAACTGAGATTTACTAATGCTGAAGTGTCACAAGCTTGGTCGTAGTTATAAAAATATAATTTGAATATCTAGTTTAGCAAAAGTATTAACCTATTTTTTTGGATCCCATGAGCCTGTATGAGTCACATTTTTCATTGGAAAAAGCTTGGATTGCACAGGAGTTAGTACTAATCAAGAATCATGTGTTATCAGTCTTTGAATACAACTGTCATTATTAGAACTTCCAGACAGATATTTTGCTGTGAAGGCTAGACATGGGACCAAATACAGTTAGCAACTGTAAAGGAATATGCACACGAGAGGAATGAAATTAAAAAAAAAAAAAACAAGTTCCAATGCTATTGCCACAGAAGTCATTGGTAAAACTCCTGTCCACTTAATATGTGTGGACGCTAACTCTACATTTGACAAACAAACACTGCATTTTTTGGAATTAAACCTAGCAAACTCTGAAAGCATTTCCACTCGTTTTGAGATTGTTCCTTAAATGTAGGTTTTTAAATAATAAACTTTTATCCAAGTCCTAATCCTGCGATAGGATCCACTATTGCAGATTGCTACATGCCTGCAGAACACTACTTAATTTATTGCCCTATTTCAACATAGTGTAAAAACTGAATATTATGGCAGAAATAGGAAGTGAGTTCCACAATCATAGAAATATAGCTCGCCCTTTTGGTGATTTAGTAGTATTCACCAAATGGCTTGCTGATTTTGATATCAATGGATGCACTGGGGCATCCAGTGATAAAAGTTGAGAATAGCTGCCTTTTGACATCATGATGTCCATCTCCAATAGAAAGGACAGTAGGTAAGACAGACAACTGAATTTTCTCATGACAAGTTCAGTTTTATATATTGTCATAAGTAAATCAATATAGCGTATGACTGTTGCAATCTTACATTTCTATCTCAGGTTCTTCGCTTCACTGAACTTAGAGAAAATGAAAATCCAGGAACAGGAAGATCTTCAGAAGCAACAAGTGATGAGAATTCAGAGAGCAGTCGCAGACTACCTCTTCATCCCCAACTGGTATCTTAGAACAAATGTTGAAGTTGGACAAACTCTGGAGAATTTGAACCTAAACTCAAAATTGGCAGATTAGAATTATAACATAAAAATGGGGTGAGGGGGAATGCTGTGATGGTAGATGACAGTAGGGGGAAGGATAAAAATGTATACAAGATAGCAAAGAGTAAGGTTTGGGATTTTTTTTATTGAAAATGCTGTACAATTATATGCTTGATTTGTGGATGCCATAATTGCAACCGCATTCACAAGTGATCAGTTCAGTTTGCATCTTGCTATTTCAGTGGGCTCCTACCATGATCATGAGCACATGTGAATGTATAAATCAGACATACAGAAAACATTTGCAACTCTACTAACCTGAACATTTTTCACTGTTCCACAAATTCGCATGTATAGTGCTCCATAAGTAACAAGTGGAACATCCCAAAAGAGCCACGGATTACTTAGCCCTTATAATAGAGCTTTTGCTCCACAGATCTCCAGACTATCAGAAAGAAGAACAAGTCAGAGAAGGCAAAGCTAGTTAAGTTATTGAATCTGAATGGTTTCATAGGAGAACAATTATTTTTTTAAAAAGCAGTGCCTCTGTTACTCTCAGCCTTCTTCAGTCAGAAATAAACTACAACAACTTTGTGTTATTTGAAGGTTCCTGGAGATCAGTGTGATATACCTGGAGAGATTCATTCCCAGTTTCATGACATCTTCTCAGCAATCAACAAATCTACCACTTCCTACGAGCTGGCTAATGCCAACAGACTGTATGGAGAAAAGACATTCAATTTTCTTCAGGTGAGTTGCACTGGGGATCACATTCATGGCCTGTGACATTGTAGGACAGATAGGGATGAACAACATGGGCTTAGTTCAATTGAGGTCCCATTTCCTGCTGACTTGAATGGGAGGTGTGTCCACTTAGACAAGGCGTGGAGTTGATCCCATGGAGCTACCGAATAGTAGGGCAGAACAACCAGTCATCTTAAAATAAACCCATATGGTTCCAGAATAGAATGTTTAAGATAACTTCAGTCTAATGCCTTAGTTACAGGCTCTGCTCATTTGTCCCCAGTCACAGAGCATTGGAACCTAACTGTAATTAGGTGTGTTGAACAGCACTGAAAGTAAGTGTTTACTATTACTATTTGTATTATGGTAGCGCCTTCAGGCCAGGGTCTCACTGGGCTAGACATTGTACAAAAATATAATAAAGAGACAGTGTTATGTAAACCTTACCCTGAAAAGCTGTTTTATATAGTACATTATTGTTACCCATGTTTGTCTTCAGCTTTGTAACTATTACTTATATAATTACTTCAGTACATCAACAGCAAAATAAAGATTATAGGGTTGCTATAGTCAAAAAAGTAATTGTTTAATCATAGCACCAGATACTCAGATATATATTCAGAGTTGTATTTGCTTGTGTCACTGACAAAATTAAGATTGTAATGCTTTTTACTCTTGTTAGCACCCTAGAAGCAACACAGTGATGGGAAAGTGAGCTAGAATTATTCTGGCTCATGCAAATTCAATAAAATTGCTCACTGTGTTCTGGGGTTCATGCTACATTTTAACCAATTAATTTCACATTATTTACAAGGCCTCACCATTTCATTTCATTTCATTCATAGGCCGAAAAACTTTTCTCAAATCAGCTTTCAAATTTTGCTTCTAGTTTGAAATTTCACGTGGAAGTATGGTTGCAGGCATCTTTAGTTATTTTGGCTGGTGGGAAAAAGAAACATTACAGGACAGTGCTTCAAAACATTCATGAATTACATATAAATATACAGTCACAGACACACTAGGTTAGATTGGGACAGAAGTGGCGAGATAATATATATAGATTTCTAGTTCCAGGATAAATTCTGGGTTCTACCTGTAAAACTAACAGAAAGACCTGCAGTGGGTCCTGTTCCGCCAGTTTCTCCTGTTCTGCAGTCCACCCACAATGGCAAGTAAACTTGAGAGACCTAAGGATTGGTTGCTGCAAGAGGAGGCAGCATCTATCAGATCTTTCCACTGAATGGGAGTAGAAAGTGGCCTGTGTGAAAATAGTCCCCCAGTCCTTTAGGGCATAAGCAGCCATTTAAGGACCATGAGAGGACCTGTGACAACCAGACATTCTGGTTATTCAAGAGCGACCTAGGTCCACCTTCCATTGGGTAACCAGAACCTGATGTTCTGTAAATGCCTGCTAAAGTGGATAGGTTGCAGGGGGATAGATGTGTTTATTGCATCTAAAAAATAGAGAGTAAATCAGCCTACATAACAAGATCACATGCAAAAGCAAACACCAGCCTCACCTCCGCAAAACTCCTTAAATCTGGTGAGTAGTTATTGTTATTTGTACAGTAGTAAAACCTAGGAGCCCCAACCAGGGTCAGGGCCCTCTTGTGCTAGAATGATATAGAAACATAGTAAAAGACAGTCCCTTCCCCAAAACTTACAATATAAATAGACAGAACAGACACCGAGGTAGGAGAAAAGCAGTATCACTATCCTTATTTCACAGATGGGGAACTGAGACACAAAGATTAAATGACTTTCTCAAGGTCATACAATGAGTCTGTGGCAGAGTCAGTCAGCTGGCAGAATTTCAAAGAGGTTCAGTGTTTGACTGTTTTATGTAAACTGTCCAAACCTATGTGGCCCTGTATCCCTATGTGCTAGCCAACTGACCAGTTCATTCTACTAGTCCTCACACTGTCTCTAGCATGTACAAACACACTTTTGAATATTTTGTATATTTCTTGCAGTGCTGCAGAACTAAAAAACAGAGACATTTTGTTTTATTCAGGAGACAGCCTAAAAAGAGACCTGTTTTCTGATGTATTGTTCTGACATTCTCTCTTTTGGTACAGCAATACCTATCCTGCATACAAAAGTTATACCAGGCTGAATTGAAACCAGTTGATTTTCTGAATGCTGCAGAGGAAACCAGAAACCAGATAAATTTGTGGGTTGAAACCTTTACAAAGGGTAAGGACAAGTCAGCCACTGGCTGCTATTTCTTGATATTTAATAAAAACCAATGAGGTAAAGTGTACAAGGTGCTTAAAAACCTGGAGGAGAACAATATTTTGTCATAATTGGAGCATGCCCAGTATGAAGCTGCAGTGGCAGCTCTCAGCAATTTGACCACCTGAGTGACCTGAAGATGAGTCATTAATTCCCACAGAGAACACATATTTGAGGAGAACAGAGTAGCCAGCAGACTCTGGACCTAGTCCAACACCCATTGAAATCAATAGGAATTCTTCTGACAACTTCAGTGGGTGTTGGATGAGACCACCTGTGTGTCTGATTGCATGGAGCTTAATGAATTATCCAATCAGATGCAAGAGGTATTGCGCAAGGAGAGGAGACCGTCAAAAAGTACCTTGATTTATGAGCTCCTTTACAGATATGGTAAATGACAGCGCCCTACTTAAAATTTGACCTGGAGGCAAGACTAATCAGGAGAAGCAAAGAATAAAGTGGCCATTTTGGGAGATGACATCTGTTCTCCATTGTTCACTTGAGGCACATCAGTGTGTCAGTGTACGGAAGCTACAGAAATGCTGTTTGTGTTGCACTTGTTCTGTGAATAGATAGAGGACTTCAGCCTCTCAGGCCTGTCAGTCTAACATCTTTCATGTGTGTCTAATATCATGTTTATATTCTTATACACAGTTACATACATGCACTATACATCTATGTTATTACAACAGATAAATGGAGCTAGAGTTGCCGAACTGCCAAAACAAAATAATTTGTCTCATTTTTTTAAGGTAAAATCAAGGATCTCTTTGCCAAAGACACTCTTTCTGATGCTTCTGTGTTAGTTCTCGTGAATGCTGTCTACTTCAAAGGGCAATGGGCAGTGGAATTTAAGAAAGAAAACACCAAAGAAAGACCTTTTCATATTAACAAGGTAGATTACAGAAATACACATATCACATCATTGCTCCTATTGTTTTACATGGCTGGGAGACAATGGGGAGCTACAATGGCTACTTGAATCTAGGGCTCTATTATGGCCTGGGGACCAGCTGTGGGGGTGGAGAAGGAGCTGTTTCCCAAAGCTTCTGCTAGGAGAGTGCATCATGCCTGACACAGGTACAATGCCTCACAAAGCCACCTGGGGCACAGGGGAAATCAGTGTATAAAAGGCTGAAGCATCTGCCCTTCTCTGAGGCCCGTCAGCTTTCTCCCCTTCCCCTTTGGGGCTGCGGGTGCAGTTAGGTTCACTACCCATGTAAAGATTAGCACTCATGTGAGCAAAGACCGACTGGCCCCTGAGCAGAGGCCTAGCATCAGGGTGCTTCTTGTACCTTTCCCCACTACACTCCTAATTTGGAGCAGTCCACAGTCTGGTGTCTAATAATTTTCTACATAGACTTTTAACTGGTTTGCTTGTATTCAGACCTCAATGAGTTGTTCTTCTGCCACATTTACAATGACTGCCACCAAGAGATCCATTTAGTCCGTGTTCAGTTTCCACATTCTGTCACCAGACGGATCTCCCTCCTCATTAAGGTTAAATATTGAAAGTGGGTTTTTTTAGGTGACATTCTGTACATTGTCCCTGGGCTACTCTCTCACCCTCCCCATGTTGTGTGGGCAATGAATGTAGACTAGCCAGCTTCGTTTTGCTTCAGTTCAGTTTCACCTTCTGTTGGTCACACATTAGTGTACTGTAGCAAAAATAGGTTGGCAACACTGCAGGGAAACATTTGCTTAGCTAAAGGAAAATTGTTCCTAGTGGAACCTGTTTCCATTAAATTGTTTTCTAAATGTCTATTGCTTTTAGGTTTTGTAAATTTCTGGGTCAATTTGACCTGAGAATATGCTTTTAAATGGCAATTTAAATTAAAGAAAAGATGAAAAACCTGTAGTTTTAATATCCTTAGCATGGTTCTCAAGTTGGACAACCAAACTGTGAGGCACACAATATCAATGGCAACTTCTGAAATAGCATTAACTCTTCTAAACCTTTTATTCTTTTTGAGGTGGGTGTGCTGGCACAGGGAGATAATAAATTGTATCTTAGCTTTAAAGGGGCAGAGGAGAAGCAGCATGGTGGAATTCTGGATCATGGGAATGGGCTTTATGGGGTTTCCCAGTCTCCCCTCACCCAATACTTCACTGACCCCTTTCCCTTGAGTCCAAGATAAAGATGAAACTGTTGTGAGATGTTGGAAGAGGTTCAGGAGAACTTTATACCTTTCTTCAGAAGGTGATTATCTAGCCATGAACAACTACTGCAGCATTTGGGTCCAAGTGAAGATGCAGTACAAGGAAAAATGTTTTAATGCTGGATGATATGTTGTATGTCTCTCACTTGTTACTACTTGTCACTGCTTTCAGACTACAAGCAAACCTGTGCAGATGATGTACCAGAAGGGCAAGTACAAAATAGCTACAATTGAGGAGCATGATTGTCAGGTGCTTGAACTCCCATACAAGGGTGGTGACCTGAGTATGTATATACTGCTGCCAAAAGACTACATGGGTCTAACACAGGTAAAGTTACCTATGATGAGATAGTAATCTTATAACCAGATTATGAACATGGACAGACAGAATAGGACAAAATTACTTTCCTCTTTGTTGCAGAGCATGCAGCATGTTGAATAGTAAATCTGAAGGCAGGCTGTGTATGTTCCTGTGACTACTGAATTTTCAGAAAATAAACAATTAGCCAGCCTTTTTTATTCTCCAGTGGGGCACAGTGACAATGTAATTAATACGTAATTGCTACATTTTTGTATTATCAACCTTTCTAAACAGTTAATACCCACACAGACTAGCCTAAAAATGAATGAATAATAAATGCAAACAATATAGGTAACACTTCGGCAGATCCGCAAAGGCTGTCTGCCACATATTGCTGCCAGACTTAACATCTGATCCAGCTCCCTAACCCTTCTCCCATACACTTCAGTTGCAAAACACCCACTGACTTCACTGGTGCAGCATCAAGCCCTTTAGCTTTAATGGTAGAGGGCTGAGCACTGAAGTTAGAAGTTCCACCGTTGACTCCCACTGGTGACCCAGCATTGTGGTCATTATATTTACATTAAAAAAAAAGAAAACAAGATTCTATAATCAACACTGGACAAACACTTGTTTGGAAATCTTTAGGGTACGGCTACATGGAGATAAAAGCCCTGCGGCTGAGGGGCTAAAAATTGCGGTGTACATGTTCAAGCTCAGGCTGGAGCCCAAGCTCTAGCACCCTGTGTGGGTGGAGGGTCCCAGAGGCTGGGCTCCAGCCTGCGTCCAAATGCCCACACAGCAATTTTTCAGCCGCGCAGCCTGAGTCAGCTGACACGGGCCAGCTGTGGGGTTTTTATCCCTTTGTAGACACACTCTTAGTGTACGTCATGCCACTGAGCCCAGTAGTATTGTAAGAATCATGCCTGATGTGGCTACCACAGTGTGAATGAAAAATCATTTTTCCCACCTTCTCACACAGTTCCGTGTCTTGTTGATTTTGATGCATAACCACAATATTCTGACTTCCATGTATCTTTATACCTGCAGTTGGAAAAAGAACTTACCTATGAGAAATTAACAACTTGGATTAGCCCTGACCATTTGAAAGAACATGAAGTGGAGGTGGATTTTCCTCAGTTCAAAATCGAGACAACTGCTGACCTTAAAAAACATTTAGAGGCTTTAGGAATGACCGATGTGTTTCTCCCAGAAGTATCAGATTTATCTGGAATGGCAAAAGGAGGTGGCCTGTTTGTTAGTCACGTTGTCCATAAGGCTTTTATAGAGGTCAATGAAGAGGGCACTGTGGCAGCAGCTGCAACTGGAGTTGGCACAGGTATCACCTCAGCCGGGATTTCTGTACAGTTTGTAGCTGACCACCCTTTCCTCTTCTTTATCAGACACCAAAAAACCAAATGCATTCTTTTCTATGGTAGATTTTCTTCCCCTTAAAGGAAAATCTCTAATTAAGACAAGAGAAATCCCACACCATGGAACTATAGTACAGAAAATACAACAGGAATGTTATTCTTTTCATTTTCTCTTTTCCTTGCACTGTATCTAGATAGTGACTCCATAGTTATGGGTGAAAATGCACACTATGCTCATGGCAGGACTGTGATACTAGCACTCCAGTCTTACCTTGGCTGCTGTTTCCCTCCCCCGAAAACTTGCTTCTGGTTCTTACTTAAAGAATGTCCCACTCTCTCAGCACCTGAGGAAGGGCTCTTCTGCTAAGTGCCAGATCACTAGGAATCTCCTTGAACCAGAGCTCTGATAACTAGTAGTGAAATAAAGAACTATGAATTTTATTAATCATCCTGAACTGAATGGGTATCAATACAAGCATTGCCCAAACTCTTGCAGTGGAGAACCTGGCCCAGAGTTGTAGCAATTTAACAGGTGAATAATCAGACACATTGTTTTCACAGTTATTGTTATTGTCCTTCTGCCACCTTTACTACCCCTGGAGGAATTCTGTGCCAAACAAATTAAAAACTCTGTGCACAATATTTTAAAATTCTGCAAACTTCTTTTTTATTTGTGAAAAAAACACAAAATAATCATGCCAGTTTCAATTATTTTGGTAATTAATTTCAAAATATCTGTCTGCAAGTATGTCTGTAACAATACAGACAAAAAATATATTCAGGAAATGTTTTTTGATGAATAGATTCCTTATTAGGCATATTAATACAGAATTTTGTGTAATGATTCATTTAAACTAAATTAATACAGAACTTTGTGTAATGATTCATTTGAAGTACACCTGTACTCACAGAGAGTTGTGCTTACTTCATAGGTAATCCTACTGAAGTGAGTAGGACTACCATGGAGGAAAGTACTGCTCAACATGATGTGGAGCAGAGGGAGAAAGGAGAGTTGGAAAACAGAGTCTAACCCTTTAGCACTTGAATATAAAGTTAACACCGTACACTGATACAAACATCTATAGTCAGGGTGTGAGTTAGGGATGTTGTGGGAACTTTGTACTTCCTGATGCCTGCATTGAAAATTAACTATAATGTTGCTGTGACCCAAGAACCTCTTAATACCAGCTGGCAAGGAGATGCAAAGGGCTCCAGGGTTCTCCTGATTCTCATTCTTCAAAAGAATGTCATGTGAGGTCAGAAATAAGAGTCCGTGTTGCACTCTTCATCAACGTTGTTGTGAGATGTATATGAGGACACCATGTAAGGAATGGTGTATCTATATTGAACATATGTTCTTAAAGTCTATGTCTGGGGGTTGGTCACTAGCAAAGGTAAAAAACAGGTTTTTTGTCATACACGAGATGTTTAGCCACCTATGTATTTACATGTACATTGAGTGTTGTTTCATTCACAATGGGTCTCTTATCACCAGTCTGAACTGAATGCAAATGAAGGATTGTGAATACTTCAGAAAGGAACTAATAGGAAGAAAACAGCAGGGAGGGAGAACCTTATCTTGAGGTGCACCTCAATGGTTTGTTCTACTATATTTGGGGGGCAAAGAAGACACCCGGGCATCCCTCAGCTAAGAAGCAAATGGACAGCAGATTTGCTTCATGAAGGTGGAATCTCAGCCAGGCTGGGCTGAAAACACTGGAGAGAACTTTGGGTGAAAAGTTTCTTTATCAGCAGGTCAACATGTTAGTTATGTATAGCTAGTCTATAGAAAGAGCGTTATT
Organism: Mauremys mutica; assembly: GCF_020497125.1. NCBI lineage: Eukaryota > Metazoa > Chordata > Testudines > Geoemydidae > Mauremys > Mauremys mutica. The sequence goes on along the minus strand of NC_059073.1, from coordinate 123,839,624 downwards.
TTGCTTTATATATAACCACTTGATACCAATATTCTTGTTCACTATTACTTGAATCTCTAGTCTTTGAGAATCAATGTATTCTTGTTTTCACTATAAACATATCTAAGTGCTGTGGTGTGAAGTAAAGGAATGATCCTGAGTTGAATCTTACAAACTGGTGTGTAGTGTTTCTTTGGGAATGGCAGGCCCAGTAATTCTGTGAGTGTTCAGTGGATCAGGGATCAGACACTGCAGGAAATGCTCTGAGGACTCAAGGGTTGATGTGTGTCCACCACTACTTGTGCAGAGAGAACAAGGCCTGAGGGATTCTGGAGGGTAGTGCTTGTATAGTCAGAGGCTGTTGGTTTCAGGGAGCTGATCCACAGCAGGCACAGATATGGCTGCTTCACGCTAAGGGCAGATGGTGGTGAGGTGCCTCAGAACCCTGGGTCCCCCTGGGGAGCATCACAGTTGCATTAGCAGTTTTTAAAATAATTTAACTGGTTATAATTTGACTAAGTCCAATTATTTGCTGTGAGACTATTGTGACAGGAAACTTGGGATCTTCCAAATTTCATGTAGCAATTTCCTGTCAGTTATTTAGAGTTTAACACGAAATTAAAATTTTTTGTAGACTTTGTCAGAAAAATCTAAATTGGAATTAACCAATTGTCTTCCAAAAGGACAACTGGGGAAAACAACTCTTGGTGCAGTGCTCTCGAGGTTGTAATTTTATGGCTTTTCTTTGGTGAAGTATTATAGATGTATTTTGCTTTTGACCTTTTAATTTGCAAAATTGCAATGCATCTATACAGCTGTCAAGTCAAGGATTCAGTAAATCACTACATATTTTATCATTTTCAGTAGTGGCAGGGAAATAAGCCGAACAGAAGTTGAAGACATACCTGTGTGCATGTGATAAGAATGAAGCAGCAAGAGTAGAACACTACTATAAATGGTCACATGGTGATAGACAGTATATAGACAGCACTTGGGCATGTACTTATGTCCCACTGATTGCAATGGGACTCAAGCATGTGCTTAGCATGTATTTAAGTGCTGCCTGAATATGGATGCTCTCCTCAATCACAGATATAACATACACCTTCTTCTAATCCTTTTTAAGGGATAAGTGAGTACTAATAATATTGATATTTTGGCAATGCTTCTCAGTTTCATTTTCCAGTTTTATACTCCCCTGTTTCCTAATCATAAATGGTTAGTTTTAAAACATTGTTTCTTTAATAAACCAATATAATCTACCAGGACCAGTTTTTAGCATAATTTATATCCCCTGAAAAGTTATGCAAAAGAAAGAAGTTGAAATCTACAAACTACTCTGTACATATGAGGTGAGAAACAAGAAAGCAGCCTTCTGCCTCTAAATTAGGGCTTGTAGCACCTCCCTAGGAACTGGGAGGGAAGAGTTTGGAGCAGGCACCAGGAAGCCAGTCTGTGCACATGGCTGGAAACTTAGCTTCAGTTGCAGTCATGACAGGTGCACCACTTGTGGCTGGGTGTGGTGTAGCAGCTCACCATCTAGCACAATATTTCTCAAACTTGGGACACTGCTTGTGTAGGGAAAGCCCCTGGCGGGCCGGTTTGTTTACCTGCCCCGTCCACAGGTCTGGCCGATCGCGGCTCCCACTGGCCGCAGTTCGCCACTGCAGGCCAATGGTAGCTGCTGGAAGCAGAGGCCAGTATGTCCCTTGGCCCACGCCGCTTCCAGAAGCTCCCATTGGCCTGCAACAGTGAACCGCGGCCAGTGGGAGCCGCGATCGGCTGGACCTGCGGATGGGGCAGGCAAACAAACCGGCCCAGCCCGCCAGGGGCTTTCCCTACACAAGCGGCCACTCCAGTTTGAGAAACACTGATCTAGCACCCCTTCCCGACAGCTTCTATGGCCCTGGGTGGTATCTCTTCTCATGACTTGGCCTTCCTGCCAGGTCACTTTAGAGTCCCTCTCCTTCCAGAGTTTGTGTGCCACATGGACAGTGCCCTATACAGTACTGGTTATCGATCTGCCATCTTCCTCCCCTCCCAGACTCCTCTTCCACTCTACTCTTCTTTCAGACTTGCAGCCCCAAGGCTTCTCCCTGGAGTCTATTAAGCCAACTCAAAAGCAAAACACAGATTTCAGGGAAAGCAGCGGCCGGCCCTTTTCCAGGCTTGAACTTTTAAACCATCCTGTGTCCACACACCCCGCCCCCCTAAGCTTTCCATTCTTCTGCAGAGTGCTGACTTTCGGGGATTATCCTCCTTAAGTCTTGCCCTCTTTGGATCCTCAACTCCAGTCCTTCCCAAGGCTTTCTGCTTGTGGGATGACCTTCTCTCAGGCCCACTTCAAGATTCCCCTTCACCCCTTTTCCCTCTTCCATCAGGACCAGGGTGTAAATTCCCTCCTGAGCTTCCTCTGTGCTCTCCTACCCAGAAGAAACATGTAGGCTTTCCCCCTTCAGTCCTTTTCTACTCTGGGCTTCCTCCTTTTACAGAAACCACCCACATCCTTCCCCATCTGGGACTCATCTTTAACAGGCCAGGCCTACCCATCTAGTGCCACCACCTGCGTGTATTGATCTCTCAGGCCCACATTAAGCATTTCATCACCTGTGTGTGGTAAACACCACATCACACATCTCTGTAAACAGTTCTCTTAAAAAAGAGTAGTTTAGTTTTAGAAACATGCTGTGACATGCTGCACCCCAAAGCACCCCATATTTACCATGATGATGTAAGTATGATATGCTTTGTACAAAGTATGCTTTGTAAGGTATCATTCTAAACATCTTGATCCGTTGAACATTAATATCCCATTGGAAGGATGTGCTGTCCTTCTATAAAAAGTTATGAAGTTTTGCTGTGTGCAGGGCCGGCCCCAGGCACCAGCTTACCAAGCAGGTGCTTGGGGCGGCAACTCCGTTGCGGGGTGGCACTTTAAGGTATTCAGCGGTAATTTGGCGGAGGGTCCCTCACTCCCACTAAGAGCAAAGGACCTCCCGCTGAATTGCCGCAGATCGCGAGCGCGGCTTTTTTTTTATTTTTTATTTGGCTGCTTGGGGAGGCAAAACCCCTGGAGCCGGCCCTGGCTGTGTGTGTTACTGAAAGATGTTGTGAAGTTGGAAACACCCACAACTAGCCTTTCAGGTACAAAGATGAAGAAGCTAGATAGTGCTTATGGTTCATCAACAAAGACAATGGCCCATGGAAAGGGCTTGTCCTCACCTGGGGACCCTTCACCCAGCCTATGAATAATGGCTGCTATGAGTCAGCAAGGCATGTGACCAGACCATAAACTGGGCTGGGAAGCTGGCTTGAAACAAAGCTGGGGAGTGTCATCTTTTGGTCTTCACTCCCCCACAACTCAGCACCTAAAAGAAACGCTAGAAGACAAAGTACTTTGAATAGGGGCATGGGAAACCCAGGCTACAAAACAGATGCATCTTGTGCCTCAAGAATCTGTACGCCTGCTTGTATCATCAGTCTTGGTGAGATATTGCTGATTCAAATCCTATCTAGTATAGATGACTTAGATTGCATTTTGTTTGATTTCTTAGGTAACCTGCTTTGATCTGTTTGTTCTCACTTATAATCACTGTGTGTTTTTGAGTGATGTGTTAGTGAATCTTAATTCTGTTAACACACTTGGGTGAATATCTTCCCCACATTGAGGGGGAAGCAGACTAATTTAATGAGCTTGCACCGTACAGACTACTCTGCAGTGCAAGATGGCTCTATTCTGGGTTTATACTCCAGTGGGCACGTAAGGCTGGGGAGCTGGGAAATTAGCTGGGGCCTCCATTGTTGGTCCATAAGTGGCTTAGGTAAAACCCTCAGGTAAGACAGTTGCATGTGTGGCGCCACCTGCTGTCGTGTTGGGTGATAACAGGGCCTGCAGGGGTTGGCTGTGAGTCGCCAGCAGAGCAAGTGTGGGAGATCAACTCAGCTAAATAGTTAGGGCGCACAGTAGTTCCAACAGCGTCTAGATTTCACCCTGGGTATAGATCCTGTCACACATAGTTCTTCTCATCTTATTACCCCACATGTGATATGTGAAACATGGTGGTAATGGTCAGTCTAGTGAGATACAAACAAAGGAGCACCTAGAAACAGAGAAAACATGCAGCACGTTGGAACTCAGACCACCAGAAAGCTGCCAGCCATTCAACTGCCATATTTGCAGCTACACTAGTAGATCAATGACCAGTTCGATTCCAGCCGGATTGACTACAACACACAACTGAAGGCTTAGGGAGCAGACTAACAGACAGCATCTCCACTTCTACTCTAGACACACATCTGTTCCAAGTCTGGGAATCTTTTGGTGCTCATTTTAGGAAGCAAATGCAGACTACCTTAAATGATAGTCATTTTGAAGAGTCCCGCATCGCAGTGATGCTCTGTTCTGCTGGGAGGTGTTAAGCATTCGGCCAGGGAACACTATATTCTGTACAAAGTGACACTTTTTGAACCAACACATTTTCACTGTATCCTGCCACAACAATCACAGTGAGCAATTATCACCCCTATAGGGCTGCACACTGTACAGGTGTTACCTGATACAGTGAGCCTGTGAAGTAGATTAGCAGATGAAGAAATAGCGGCTCAGAGAGGTTACCTGAGATTTGTTTTAGGCCACAAGGAACTCCCAATCTATCTTAATCCACTGTTCCATGCAGACTCTTTTATGAAAGAGCTCATAGAAGAGTCTCTGGCCTTGTCTACACTACAGGACTATTTCGAATCTACTTAATTCGAATTTGTGGATTCGACCTTATGAAGTCGAATTTGTGTATCCATACTAAATACACTAATTCGAACTTCTGAGTCCACATTCACAGGGCCGGCGTCGACTTTCGAAGCGGTGCACTGTGGGAAGCTATCCCACAGTTCCCGCAGTCCCCGCTGCCCATTTGAATTCTGGGATTTCCCCCCAATGCATGCTGGGGGAAAAAATGTGTCGAGGGTGGTTTTGGGTAACTGTCGTCATTGAACCGTCAATCACGCCCTCACTCCCTCCCTCCCTGAAAGCGCCTGCGGACAATCTATTCGTGCACTTTTCTGGTCAGTGACAGCGTGGACGCCACAGCACTGCAAGCATGGAGCCCGCTGCGATCCTCGCCGTTTTCTCCTCCTCGCACTTTATCGTCCACCTCTTCCACATTCAGCTGCTGAGAAATTGGGCTACTTTTCAATGGTTCTGCAAGCACTGGGGGACCATAGGGGCCTTTTTACCAACATGAACGTCGTATGGCCGGGCAAGGTTCCTGATGCGTGTGTTCTCAGGAACTGTGGGCTGCTCAGACGCCTGCTGGAAGGTAGTTTCTTCCCGTACCACGAAATAACTGTTGTGGATGTGCATTTGCCTATAGTGATCCTCGGTGACTCAGCCTGCCCGCTAATGCACTTGCTCATGAAGCCCTATACAGGCGCCTGGGACAGCGACAAGGAACTCTTTAAATACCAGCGAGCAGCGTGACCTGTGACTGTTCAGTTTCTTTACAGAGAAGCTGAACCTGCCCCTGTTTCTTTACCCAGTTACTGTTGACTCTCCTCTTCGGTTAAATACCCCGTTCTCCCTGTTTCCTCCACTTCCAAGACACGTGTAAAAATAAAATACATGTCACACTGTTACTGAGGAGAGGTTTCTTTATTCATGACTTTTCGTTAAAGGGTCGAAACTGGAACGCAGACTGCGGTGGCTCGGGTGTGCACTGATGTAAAGACCGCCTCTAAACTCAAGGAATGACAGGCTCCTGCTCCTACAGCGGTCCGCATTGCCGGACTGCTTGTTTCAACGGAGCCTGCCATCCCTCCTTTTTGGGATTCTGTGTGCGGGAGGCTATGTGGCCTTGTGGCGGAGGAGGACGGATACAGATTCCTCTGCTGCGTGACTCAGCGGTCCACAACAAGGACCGCTGTATAAGATCTGTACCCGCCCTCCCCCGCTAAAAAGTCACATCCCCACCGCCCACACAGAACCTGGAAACCACCTCCCATACCGACCACGGTGCCTGCTGACTGCACTGTGTGTGTTACCCGCTGCTGATCCGGCCCCCGTGTCTGTACCCTGCGAAAGGTGCCTGTCCTATGCAATTAGCAACGCACTTCCCCACGCACCCCATTCAAACACAGTCTTCAGTGAGGAAACATGACGGAAACAGTACTTAACAGCAAAGTATTTTTATTACTTAAGTACACAGTTATGGGATGGGACTGGGATTGGGACTTGTTTGAGTCCGGAAGGGAAGGACTTATGCAAACGTAGGGTATGAGAGCTTTTGGTTACTTGAGCACTCTGCTGGGGTGCAGTGACAGTATTCACGGCCCAGGGCGGGCATCCTCCTGGTTATTTAGGGTGAGGGGGGTATGTGACTTTGTGGCGGGGGAGGGCGGTTGCAGAGATACTGCCGGGGGCTCTGTCCTGCAGCGGTCCTGCAGAACATACACAAGTCGCCGGAGCGTGTCCGTTTGCTCCCTCAGTAGTACAAGCATTGCTTGAGTCGCCTGCTTGTGTTCCTCACGCCACCTCTCCTCCCATTCGCTGTGTGAGCGCTGGTACAGAGAGACTTTCTCCCTCCACTGCCTCTGCTGGTCCGCCTCGGCTAGGTAGCAGCCCACACATTCATCGAAAATCGTGTCCCTTGTCTTTTTCTTTCGCCGCCTAATCTTCGCCAGCCTCTGCGAGGTGGATGCTGTGGAAGGTCTGGAGACAGTGGAAGCTGTGAGATGGGAAACAGTTAGTTAATTCCTTGCAATGATACTTTTTTGCGAACAATTAACTGAGTCTAGGCTGTCTCTGTGAATTTTTTGTTGAGACCCCTGTGCCTGCTGTTGCACAAATCATTTGCGCGGTGGATTCTGGGTAAATGTCGCCAGTCATTCCTTCCTCCGGGAAAGCAAGGGCAGACAATCATTTCGATCACGTTTTCCATGAAATGCCCTGGCACACGCCATAGCGTGGCAACAATGGACCCTATTTTGCCTTTTGTGTATGTCACCGTATGTGTACTGTATGCCGCTGACAGAGGCGGACCAGCAGCGCTACACAGCAGCATGCTTATGCTTTTGCATGACAGCAGCGATGGTTACCAGGCATACTGCACCGTCTACCATACCATGAACTGGTAAGAAGATGGTAATAAGATGGTCATGGTTACCTGTCCTTTTGCACTGCGCCATTTGGTGCTGTCATAAGTGCCCCTGGTCGATCAGCCAGGGGCGCAAAAGCAAAATTTGGGAATGACTCCCCGAGTCAATCCCTCCTTTTTGGGTATCTAAAAATAGAATCAGTCCTGCCTAGATTATGTGCAAGTGTACTAGAGAACCACTGTATCATACAACCAGAGACCACAGCTGCTCTCTGTCCAATCCTGCATAAATTTTGAGCTGAACGCTATTCACAGGGTGTGCTCCTGAAACAACCCCAGCTGTTCATTCCGTTCTTCCCCCAGCCTTCCTGGGTTCCAATACCATTGTCCCCCCACTTGTGTGATGAAGTAATATAGAATGCATGAATAAGACACAGGTAGTCGTTTGTGAGAAATGAGTGGAAGGAAGCCTCCAGCTGCAATGATAGTCCAGAGATGACATTAAGGGGTGTGGAGGAGGGAGCCACTCATCCCTCTGCTAGTCCAGGGGCAATTGAATCTTTTCTTTACAATGAAGGGTGGGGGCTGATGGATCTCAGCCCCCTGTTGCAATGATGAGGACGGTTACCAGCCATACTGCACCATCTACCATGAAAAATTAGCAACAGGCGGCCTTGACCGACCGGTCCCAAGCAAGTTGGTACGGTTGTCATGGTTACCAGCCCTTTTGCACTGCCCCATGTGCCAATAGGCTGATGATCAGGATGGATTTCCATCGTTTTGTACCATCAGCCATCCATAGCGTGGGGGGAGCAAGGATGTTGGTGTTGAGTGCTGCACCATCGCGTCTATCTGCAGCATTCAGTACAGATACGGTGACATGTAAAAGAGTCAACAGAGGATTGTTTTCCCTTTAACTTCTGGGGGTCGGGGGGGTGCGTAAATTGCCGAGCTATGCCCCGTCCCACCGCGGACACTGTGTTTGACCCTAGAAGCATTTGGAGATCAGCCAAGAATGCAAATGCTTTTCGGAGACAGCAGGAACTGTGGGATACCTTGCGTCCTCGTTCCCCCCTCCCTCCATGAGCGTCCATTTGATTCTTTGGCTTTCCGTTACGCTCGTCACGCAGCTGCGTGCTGAGTCTGTGCTATGCCGTCTGTCCGTTTATTTATTAAAAATACTTTGGACCAGGCGTAACGTAACATTTCTTCCCCTACTTAGATGCAGGAGTCTCCGAGCGAGATCACCGTGAGGACAGGCACTGAAGGAGATAGAGAGCGCATGCTGCGTGAAATCTAGCACGAACCACGGACCTATGCAGCCGTGCTCTGGGAGGCAGTGCTCCCTGAATACCGCATGAAAGCCTCGCGGGAAAAGTGTGCTATCACGGAGCACCCAATAAGGCAGCTCTCCCCAGGAACCTCCTGCTGATGCTTATCGATTAACGGCAGGAGAGCTTCGTGGCGTTCTCCCAGGAGGATTTCTGTTCTATCACCATATATACAGAGACCTCCTTTTCACACACTTCAGATTGCTGTTATATTAAGAATAAAAGTTAACATGGTTAAAGCACTTACCGACTGCTCCTACCCCTGATTCAGGATCCGGGTTCCTGGCCGGGGAGGGTTGGTAGGGGATCTCCGTGACGGTGATGAAGAGATCCTGGCTGTCGGGGAAACCAGCGTTGTAAGCGCTATCGCCTGCCTCGTCTTCCACAAACCCTTCCTCATCTTCCCCGTCCGTGAACATCGTCGAGGAACTGTCCGTCGACACTGTCCCATCATCAGAGTCCATGGTCACTGGTGGGGCAGTGGTGGCAGGCTCCGTAGCGTCCGTTGGCCGCTTTGATTTTTTGGTAGCCTTGTCTGGGGTCCTTGATTTTCACGCGGCGCTGCGTTGCATGACGGCTGTATCCTCTGTCTGTATCATGGCTTTGGAGACCTTCTCGTAGGTCTTTGCATTCCGTTCGTTGGAGCGCAGCTCCGAAAGCACAGACTCCTCGCCCCAAAACCGATCAGATCCAAGAGTTCCCGGTCAGTCTATGCCGGGTCCCTCTTTCTATTCAGAGATTACATGAACTCCTCTGCTGGAGAGCTCTGCATTGCTGCCGGTGCTGCGGAGCTCGCCCCGATGTGCAACCAGAACGTCAGATTCAAACCGCCCAGACAGGAAAATGAATTCAAATTTTCGCGGGTCATTTCCTGTGTGGCTGGGCAGAGAATCCAAGCTCGGGCTGCTGTCCAGAGCGTCAACAGAGTGGTGCAGTGTGGGATAGCTCCCGGAGCTACTAAGTTCGATTTCCATCCACACCTAGCCTAATTCGAACTAGCCATGTCGAATTTAGCGTTACTCCACCTGCCGGGGTGGAGTACCAAATTCGAACTAAAGAGCCCTCTAGTTCGAATTAAATGGCTTCCTGGTGTGGACGGTTGAGCGGTTAGTTCGAATTAACGCTGCTAAATTCGAATTAAAGTCCTAGTGTAGACCAGGCCTTTAACACTAAATAGGTGTGTGCTGTGTCTGACTCTGTGAATCATTCTGAACTCTAAGAAGAAAAGTAGATCCACTGATAAAGTGGTGTATTTCCTGAACGGATTAAGCTAATAAATTACTGTTTTGCTCGGGTTCTCACTGTCTCTCTCCCCTCTTCATCACCCAACCAAGAGCAGACACACAAATGCTGACAAAACAAACATCACACACAGCATAAGATGATAAATCTGATCAATATACTATGTCACTGACACAAGTACTGAGAAGTGGCAGAATATCCAGCAACAAAAGAGAAAATAGTTCACTATTTGATGAATCAAAGAGTTTGCAGGCAGAATTAGCTCAGATCTTGTCCAAATATCAAGGGCATTTGCATACAGGATTCAATTCAAACACAACTTTAAAAAAAATCAAATGAAACAAGCCCAGAAGAATGGACATATTGGCCATGTATTTCTTTGCCTCAATAAGTCCAAGTTATTCCGGCTCTATATCTGATAGTAACAGTGAAGTGTCAGTAATGTTTTAGTCTAAATCTCTTAGAAAAGAGCACATAACTGAGCCTGGATGAATGAAAGACACATTATTGTTTCCAAGAATTACTATTAAGGGAATAATTGATGGGCCATCTCAGCCTCAGATGGATGTTTGCCCCATCAAAATTTGGGCAAAGAAATCTAAACTGAAAAGCAGGCTGCCCATACAATAACAGTTTGTGTTTGAAAGGAATTTGTGCCCCCAATTCTGGGACTACCAGGGAAACAAAACAAAAATGAAGCAGCCCAAAATCAACATTTTGTGAGGCCAAAAAGGTCTCGAATCTCAACCTTTTTGAGTGAGTTTAGAGTCTGAAAAATTCTCATCACCCTAAATTAAGGAGACTAGTGTTGAGACATTTCATACCTTGTACAAATTCTAGGAAATGACTTGTGCAACCTGTTGAATAACTAGTTCCACTATTTAAATTTAAAATTTACTGACTTCACTGCCTAAACAGTTTCAATGGGATTAAAAGGACTGCGTTTGATAGCACCTGTCCCAGTCAAGATGTGTTGTCTGGGCACTAATGCAGTACAAATAAACAGCCAACACTGTGTTTCTTAGCAAGTTGTTACAGGTAGATATGAAAGCTCCCATATTTAGCACTCGTACTCAGCCGCAAGTATCTGGAAAAGTCACATCTGTGATAAACCAAGTCAGCCACTGGAGGTCAGTCTCTGAACAGGTGCTAAAAATCAACCAAAAGACCTGTTCCTCTCCAAATCCATGTTCTCTAGGCCACTTTATCATCTTCTATTCAGCCCAACCTCTACTAGACCACCTTTCAAACACCCTAAAATTTGGAGTTTGGATTAGGATTGATCCATTGCAAAGACAGGGGCTAGCTGTGGAATTCTGCTCTAGCTCTGGGCTTGGACACAATGTTGGTGAAAATTGCGTTTGATCTGTCCATGGGACTAGAGTGCCCAGATAATGTCTGTTAAACAACATTTATATGTCTACAGCTATCCAATTACCAGATCTCAGTTTCAGTGTAGTGTACAATATGATTTCTACAAGTTTGTGAGGAAGGCTACATATATGGCTTATCAGACAATATATTCTTGAGATTTTACTGATGCAAACAGCTTGTATTTAGAACTGTTCTTACTTCTTATGTTAAAAAAATTAAGCCATCGACTATTCAAAATTTCACACATTGTGTAGTGAAAGGGAACACAATGCCTTCTAAAATACAGGGACTGGTAAATAAAACTGGCAAGGAGTTTTCCAGTGATCTTTAGTGTATTTTCAAAGTCTCCCTTTGGGGATTATAGAGAATGTTCACATTAAGGCAAACAACATGTAATGTAGACAGGGCCAACTGGTTATATTTTCAGTCTTTGATTTACTAATTCTCTGAAGCCAGAAAGAGAATTAGCTTATGAGAGGTTTTCCAAGTGGACCAGCAGAAAACTGATGGTGAAAGCTATAGCAGAGTATATCTGCCAGGGATCAAGTTGGAAGAGAAATATTACTTCCATCCATTCTGAGCTGTATGTGAATGAAAGATGCTTTCAATCCACACTGAGCTGATTTTACAAGGCACCATTGTTAGCTCTTCTATGGTGCCATATTGTTCTGGTACTATCACTCAATTTGTAGCAGAACACTTCTTTCTCTTTTTTATGAGGCAGAACAAGACCAAAAGCATCCTGTTCTTTAGCACAGCAGATCTCAGCTGGGGTTCCGTGGCCTCCTGGGAGTCTGCGAGCCCTTTCAAGGGAGCCGCGGAGCCCTGTTACTGAAGCCCCGATCCCCAGCGCCCCCCGGAGGGCTGAATCCTGGAGCCCCGAGCCCTGCTGCTCCCTGTGGAACAGAAGCCCTGAGCCCATGAGCAGCACTGGGGACATGGAGGGCATTGCCTTCCACCCCAAACTGCATGGCAAGATCACGGCAGTCTCGGGGGCAGCTCCCACCCCATCTTCTCTCCCCACCCACTGGCCAGGTCAGAGGTGGAAGCTGGAGCCAGGCAGTGTGGGGCAGCTGCTGCTCTGGCTGGTGCCATGGAGCCGTTAGCAGCAGCAGTGTTCCCTCCTCTCTTGCTGGTGCCCCAGGTTGAAGTTGCTCCTCAGCTCCCAGCCCCCTTTGCTTCCGCAGAGACAGCCGGTAAGAGCCCCCTGGGTGGGGAGATCCGGCTCCGTGGCTCGCAGGCCCCTCCGGGAACAGGGACCAAAGGGGAGCCCTCTCAGCACACAGCCCCTAATGCCCTCTCCCTGTACCTTGAGCTACCCCTCTGCCTGCACACAGCCTCCTAGTACCCCTCTCCCGACACCCTGAGCTACCCCTCTGCCCACACACAGCCCCCTAGTGCCCCTCTCCCGACACCCTGAGCTACCCCTCTGCCCGCACACAGCCTCCTAGTACCCCTCTCCCGACACCCTGAGCTACCCCTCTGCCCACACACAGCCCCCTAGTACCCCTCTCCCGACACCCTGAGCTACCCCTCTGCCCACACACAGTCCCTAGCCTCCCACCTCCCTGAACCCTGAGCTACTCCCCACCTGCACACAGCCACTAATACCTTCTCCCTACACACTGAACTATCCCCTGCTCACACACAATCCCTAGTACCCCCTCCCAACACCCTGAGTTACCCCCCCGCCCGCACACAGCCCCTAGTATCCCTCTCTACACCCTGAGTTACCCCCTGCCTGCACACAGCCCCTAGCCACCCCCTCCCTACACACCCACAGCCACCCTCTGTGTGCACACAGTCCCAGCTACCCCTCCCTGTACCCTGAGCTATGCTCTGCCTACACACAGCCCCTAGCCTCCTCCCTCCCTGTACCCTGAGCTACCCCCCACCTGCACACAGCCACTAATACCTTCTCCGTACACACTGAACTATCCCCTGCTCACACACAGTCCCTAGTACCCCCCTTCCAACACCCTGAGTTACACCTCTGCTCACACACAGTCCCTAGTACCCCCCTCCCTATACCCTGAGTTACCCCCTGCCTGCACACAGCCCCTAGCCAGCCCCCTGCCTGCACTCTGGGCTGTTTTTAAACTTTTTGAGCTAAGCCCCCCACCTCTGAGTTATAATTTTCGGTTGCATGTCCCCACCCTCACAACTGAGACAGGCTGGGTGACCTGCTGAGGTGAGTCAGGGGGTGGAGCTGGCACTCCCTCCCTGGACCTTGCCATGCAGAGGTGGCTCAATCCCTGCTGGCTCCTGCTCCCTGCCCCCACCAATAGAAGTCAAACTATGCCCAAGGCCCCTGCCCCGAGCCCTGCCCCTCCCCCACGACCCTGTTGGGCCCTGGTATTTTTATAGCATGTTGAGGGGGGCCTCAGAGAGAAAAAGGTTGAGAACCCCTGCTCAAGCAGACTCTGTGCCCCTTAAGAAGTGTAACTTGCTGTTACCTAATAGGATCTTGCAGAAGCAGGAATGTACCACATTTTCTTGAGTGTCTAAACATTTTGGGTACTTTTTCTTCACTTTCCTGTATCTTGGTCAGCTGTAGAATCAGGAATAGGAAACAGTGCAAGTGACCACAATACATTTAAAGATAAAAAAGTGTGACTGTCCCTACAGTAATCTGTGTGGACCTGATAATGGTAAGTGAATTTCAACTTAAACTCTCGGCAGGAATGTACCAATTTTTTCTTCCAATGATGCTCTAAACTGCATCATTTTAGACTTTTGTAGCTGTTCTAAGCCAGAGGTGGGCAAACTACGGCCCGTGGACCACATCCGGCCCGCGGGACCCTCCTGCCTGGCCTCTGAGCTCCTGGCCCGGGAGGCTAGCCCCTCCCCCAACGTTCTCCCTCCCCCACAGCCTCAGCTTGCCCTGCCGTTGGCGCAATGCTCTGGGCGGCGAGCTCCTGGGGCAGGGCAGCTACAGAGCCCAGCCTGACCCAGTGCTCTGTGCTGTGCAGTGCATAGCTGGCTCCAGCCGGGCAGTGCGGCTGTAGCGCTGCCAGCCACCAGTGCTCCAAGCAGCACGGTAAGGGGGCAGGGAGCAGAGAGCGGGGGGGTTGGATCAGGGGGGCTCCAGGCCCCAGCACGCCAAGCGCGTGCTTGGGGCGGCATGCTGCGGGGGGCGCTCTGCCGGTTGCCAGGAGGGTGGCAGGCAGGCAGCCTTCGGCGGCATGCCTGCGGAGGGTCCGCTGGTCCCGTGGCTTCGGTGGAGCCGCGGGACCAGCGGACTCTCCGCAGGCACGCCTGCGGGAGGTCCACCTGAGCCATGGGACTAGCGACCAGGAGAGTGCCCCCCGCAGCATGCCACCGTGCTTGGGGTGGCTAAATGTCTAGAGCCACCCCTGGGTTGGATAGAAAGCAGGGGAGTTTGGGGTGGTGGTCAGGGGGTGGGAGTGTGGATAGGGGTCAGGGCGGTCAGAGGGTGAGGGACCGGAGGGTTGAATGGGGGCAGGGATTCGGGGGGGGCAGTCAGGAAGGAGTGGGGGTTGGATGGGGTGGCAGGGGACAGTCAAGGGCAGGGGTTCCGGGGGCAGTCAGGGAGAAGGGGTGGCTGGATGGGGCAGGGGTCCCAGGGGGGCCATCAGGAAGGAGAGGAGGGGTTGGATAGGGCGGCACAGGGCAGTCAGGTGTGGGGGTCAGGGGACAGAGAGTGGGGTGGGGTGGGGCAGGGGTCCCATGGGGCCATCAGGGAACAGGGGGGTTGGATGGGGCAGGAGTCTGGGAGGGGGTGACAGGGGGCCAGAAGCAGAGGGAGTGGATAGGGGATGGGGGATGGGCCAAGCCCTGCTCCCCTAACCGGCTCTCCATACAATTTCCAAACACAATGCAGCCCTCAGGCCAAAAAGTTTGCCTGCCCCTATTCTAAGCAGTAAAAACAGGCTTCATTTGAGAAATACATCTCAGCAAAAAAAGTAAATAAATGTAGAAACAACCTCCCCACCCTGATTTCATTGACTTGACACACAGGCATGACTAGAAAGAGGATTTTATTGTAAGGATTGGTTTGTAGTCTTCACTAGCTGAACAAGCATTTACACTGTGTCCATCTTTATCTGAACAACAACTGACAAATTGTCAATGTGCATTTTCTAACCCATATTCTCAAATATTCACACCTTTGGAAAAGTTTTAGATTTGAGACAGATTCTGGCCCTGTAGAAACTCTCATCCTGGAAACACATATATGTCTTTAATTTTACACACATGAACAGTCCAATTAAATTCAAAGGGACTACTCACCTGCATGAAGTTAAGCATGTGTTCAAGTGTTTGCAGGAGGCCTTACTCTATAAGAAAGGTATTACTTGGAGCGAGTTAGGGTGGTACCACTTGGCAGTGTCAAGACCATTCTTAAAAATTACTTGGTGTTCTCTCCATTTTCTTTTTATGGCATGTTTCCAGATTGAGTTGAGAATTTTCAAAGACTTGTGTATCATTGTTATTGCAGTTTCTCATTTTTTCTAGGTTCTTGCTGGACAAGCTATTTTCTCTGAAATATCAGGAATCTGGTTATTGGAGCTCTGGGTGGCTCATTTTCTTTTGGTTCAGCACAATGGGTTCTGCAAGCTCTTCCCAATTCAACACTTACCTCTGTATGTTAGTTATTTTCAGATTCTATCTTCTGTTGTCCAGAACCCCCATTTTATCCGCACATCCACCTCTCCTGACATCAGCCATTTCTTTACACGTCTCTTGAGCTTCTACATGGCTAATTCTTTGCTCAGTCACATCAGCTTTTTGAATAGTTTGTCTAACTTGGAGTCAATATAGTCTTATATTATTTTTAAACTCACCCAGTCAGTTAAACATGACATTTGGGGAGTTCTTAATGTTCTTGATTAAATCTAATTTCCATGTTGGAGCCCTCAGCAAACTGGCCCTGGATACCATCCTCTCCCCTTGCATATGTGGGTTATTTGGTCATCATCATCAGAAGTGCACTGACTGTAGATGATCCTGACTGTTTCTACTGATTTCTTCCTCTGGATGGATCTCTTGCTCCTATTTATAAATATTTGATAATCAGCTGAATAGTTCATAAAACTAAGAACTTGAAATCAGGTTAGGACAGGCTTTTTTGGGAGGTGGTGTTTGTGGGACCAATCAGACATGGTGTCCAATCAAGATGTGTCTGCTCACTTCACAAATATGGTGAGTCCTTCAGTCCATGTTACTTTAGCTTAATGTATCAGCGTCTTTATTTTTAAAAATATCATGATGGAGGGAAGGGAGCAGAGGCACAAGACACACAATAACAAAGTATGTAGGGAGGAAGGGGGAACACATCTTTGAAACAAACTAGGAATGTATAGCATGAAGCAAATAACGAAGCATTATTTGACCTACATTCCTATGCCAGTGCCAACTATCTAGAAATCTGCTTTTCCATTTTTCAGGCAGTGGTTTGAATTTACTGGCATTCACAGTAGATTGCAGTGTGGAGTTAAAAGACCAAAATGTTTAGGGAGGCATTATTGCCATTAGAGCTGTAAGAGGTGGTTTGTGGGAGAATCAAAATATAGGAAGCAAGAAAACCTGCCCCCCACCCAATTATCTTGGCTAGAAATGCAGGCAAATTCACCAGTTGTCTGTCTGTTTTTTCTACATCTGTCTGAACCAGTCAGATATTGGGCTGGAGTTTTCCATGCTTAGTCTCTGTCAAAAGGTGATTTTTCTTGTCATTTTTCTAAAGATTAAGCAAGGCTATTTTCAATCTGAGAGGATTTCTACTTTCAAATTTCTATGTAACTCAAAATTCAGGGCTAGTTCTTTCCTGCTCTTACAAATAACATTACTCACATGAATATACTTACTTGCATGCATAAGTGTTTGCAAAATTGGGTCCTCCATAGACAATTGGGCCCTATGGGCCAGATTCTGGCACCCTAACTCAGTCCTCTTCGATAGTCCAAAAGGGAAGTTAAGCTCTGTGACACCCTGGAAACCCAATATTCGTCACTGTCATGTAATTAGGATATGTTTTGTACAAAGTATGCCTTGTGAGTATCATTCTAAAAGTCTTGATCCGTTAGCCAGTTATAGCTCATTGGATTGTATGTGCTATTGTCGTATATGAAGTTAGGAAGTTTGGCTATGTATGTGTTACTGAAACATGTTGTGAGGTTGAAAACACCCTCAAGCAGCCTTTCAGGTTCAACAGTAAACAGGCCAAACAACGTTAATGGCTTATTGAGGAAATGCACCTGGAGTTACCCCAGGAACTGTGTAAAACAGAAACCTCTCAGAGATAGCACTGCACAATGGCAACTGTTTGACCCAGGTCACAGCAAAAGAGCTTTCCAGCAAGTGGGAACAAGATATAAAATGGGTACCTCATTCTCCCTACAACAGCACACCTGGAAACACCTGAGGGGCAAGGACTGAACTGTGGGAAGTGATAGTCCCAGGCTAGAGTGATTTTTAGCCTGTGTATGAAAACCTGGGAAAGCCACAGCAGGTTGTGTCTTAAGAATCTGCCAGCCTGCTTATCACTCAGGGTGAAAATTTGTTAATTCATATCCTACCTATCTAGTGTGTTAAGCTGAGTTTGCAGTTTTGTTTGTTTACTTACTATGGTAATCTTTTGTTCTGTTTGCTATCACTTATAATCACTTAAAATCTATCTTTGGTGGTTAATAAACTTGTTTTTGTTTTGTCTAAAACCAGTGTGTGGAAATTATAACTTGGGGCAGAAAGTTGTTTGATGTCTCTCTCCACATTGAGGGAGGGGGCAAATTTTATGAGCTTATCCTGCACAGTTCCCTGTGCAGCGCAAGACATTATAATTTTGGGTTTACACTCCAGAGGGGAGGGTGTGCCTTAGCAACTGGGAGATGCCTTAACTGAGCCTTCCTATGCAGAGCTGATCTCAGCATCTGTCTGTGAAACTGCAGCTGGGTTTCTTCCTATCTGTGTGTATGCTGGTGAAAGAGCAAGCTTGGAGAGCTTGCCAGCTTATCACAGTAGCACAGTGTAAGAGGGGACCCCAGGCTGGTGCAATTTGATGCAATTTAGTTCATTCAAAAAGGCAAAATCAATTGGTTTTCAGAAATTAAAAAAAAAAAGCAAAAATTTTAACAAGAGGCCCCCAGATAGCCCTTCTCAACGCATCAGTGCATTGATACTAAGCTACATTTTTATAACTGGTTTCTGTTTGGTGTTCTCTTCCAGGAAAAAAGGGGGATAGAAAAAAGATCTTAGCACCAGTTAAAATAATGTAACATGAAGCAGAGAATTTTCTGATTCAGCAGTAAGGCAGCTGCCACAAAGTCACACCCTGTGACATCAAAAGAATCTCAGTGAAGTTTTTATACATGAATATTACCTGTAAACCTATCATTAATCACAGTGTGTTTCAGTGTTACTATGCTTTGTTACAGAGAAACCCAGGTTCCCCCTCATAGTTTTAGCATTACAAGTCAACTGGAAAATTTCAAGACTGCTTGCTGATGTCTGCATCATCACTGGGACTGCATTTTTGTGAATACAAAATCTAAAGGTGTGTATAGCTAGCAAAGTAATATAGTTTATATATGAATTGCAGCCTCCCAAAAAGTGTTTAGAAGTAAATTTAGATTGTGCTTTTGAATAAGCAAAAAACTGAACAGAAGAATCCCCTGCATATAAATATTGCCAGTTTTGAAGATTTCCACTGAGCAAAGAAATCATGCTTCATCAGCATGGAGAAACTTTTGATACATCAAGACTACTCAACATCCATTTCTTTCTAACATGGGTTGTTCTTTAGATCTAACAGAAATCTACAAAACACATCAAGTTTGAACCAAATTATTTTACTCTGAGAGTTCTGCATGAACAAGATTTCTCACTGGAATAAATATGTTTGTAAACAAATAGGAGTCATGAACAACCGTACAGATTTTGGCAAAAATTTCCAAAACTAAGTCACTTGTTGGCAGAAACCAGCCATGGAAAGTTTCAGCCCCTGAGCAGTCTGAAAGAGTTGAACAAGACTTGAGGGGGAGCAAGAGAAGAATACTTACAATAGAAGATGCATTGTTGCCTCGATTTTGGAAATAAACTTGTATTTCTTTAATTAGAGAGAGAAACACTGAACAGTGTAGAAAAATAAGTTAAGAAAAAGATTGAATTAATTGCAGGAGGAAGAGAGGTAGGCAGAATGCCATTACACAAGTGGAAATTTACCAGGTCACTGTAATGGTCAATATTAGCCCTGCACAGAGTGCAATGGAAGCTTGGATGACCACAGCGGACAATCCCTCACATTTACATCCCTTCAGAATGGGGATGGCAGCACCTCCCCCAACACAATGTCTTCTAACAACACGATGGTGCCTTAATTTAGCATGAATTTAGAGGGAAGAGTTCCACAATTACCAAATCACCAGCACTGCTTCCTACTCGCTTTTGTGTTTTCCTTGGAGAACCTCAGTACATGGAAGAACGTGCGGATATATATTTTTTATTGTTATCTCTCATCCCATCACAATGATTTAATATATATTGTCCTTTTACTTGAACAGAATTTTGTGTGTAACATAGATGCACTTCTCATAGATTACATGTCACAGGAGAATAGGATTTAAGAGAAGACAGCTTTAAAAATATTGGGCTACTTAGAAATTATATTGAATAACCACAGAAGTCTTTAATTTCACCTTATACTGCACGTGTGTGTACAGTGCATCACAACCATTTCCCAAGCTGTAACATCCTCACTGTAACACCACTGATTACAGAAAAAACTGGCCCAGTACATCTGTCATTCACCCAATGAAGGGGATATAAGTGCTTATGGGCACAGCACTATGAAGTGGGAGAGCTTGTCCCACTGACACAGCTTCTGCTGCTCGTGGGGATGGGTTTTTTTTTATGCAGACAGGAGAGCTCTTTCCTGGCAGCATAAAGTGTCTTCACCAGACGCTTTGCAGTGGTGCAGTGTGACATAGCCTCACACTTTCTCTGGAATGAGCTTGGGGAAAGATGTCACCATCTTTTTGTTAGTTAAAATTGCATGGACTTCTAAAGCGATGAAGCAAATTAGCACAACTCACAGGGTTAGCCAGCAAGGTCCCTTGTCTCAGAAAGAACTGTTCTATTTAAATCACAAGGGGTAGTCAGGTGAAAAATCCTTGTCTGTTCAGCAACCCTCTGTCCCTTGTCTCTCTTGGGATTTTATAATTTCACAAGTTCTACTCCTACAATAGGTAGACAAAACCTGAGTATCTAATACGAAAAAGCAAATATTTATAATCTAAATATATGTTCCCCTGAACCCTGTGACAAGCACCCTCCCATGTATTTTTCACACATTATGGAGCAGTAAAAAGGGCACAAGGCCTTTCTCCATCTCCCTCCCTTGCAGGTTATTAACTGATGACCTCATGGGAGAAAGTGATCAGATATTGCATTATGTGGAAATCGACACATTACAAAGCAAAAGTTGTTTCAAGTAGTGCTGGTTCATGTCATTACTAGCCTGTTCCCATTAAATGCCTGTAGTAACAATGTGGCAGCCAGTCCTGTACATGAGATCATTCCCACCATCCCTTTGCATCCAGCTCTTATGGGATGGCTCAGTGCTTCCATAGAGATATTTCCTTTCGGCAAAACTAAACTGCAACATTCTGAGTCACTGGAAGTCTTTCTGTGGGAGGGGTGAAAGAAACACTATATATTCAGCCTACCATGTGTGTGAATTGTAACAAACCCAAGAAATACATCGAGTGCCAGACTTCATCCTTGAGCAAAACAAGGTATTGTAAAATTACTTCAATAGATTCCACATTTTAATTCTCATTGATATACTGTGGTGTTAGTAAATGCATAGAAAGTATACATGGAGGGGCTCTGGATGGAAGCAGTGTAATAAGAAACACATTTTAACGAGATAGCAGACACTGTCTAGAAGAGTAAGTTAACTTTAATTTTATCTCTTACAGAAAAATACACAAGAAGATCAAATTCTATTGTGACTTACCTTTAGACTTGGCAGAATTTGTCTTGTTTTTTAAATTTTGCTAGATAATATCAGTGTCTATTTTTCAGTATTTTTTAGATTTGCATGGATTTAAATTATCACTGTTGGGTGAAATTGGTGTGTGTGTGTGTCAGACAATTGTTTCCTGACAGTAGCTGTTGAGACTCAAATGTTATGTTAAAAACACAAGCTGTCAACATCAAAATATACAAAGTAAATATTCTTAAATCAACAAACAATACCTATTTTTATTATTCTTTTTGTAGTTCATTTGTACCAAGCCTAATTCAAAAGTATAAATCACTTATATGTTCCCAAGAAGCATTTTTCTTACTTTTAATATGTGTAATTTTGATTATGATTGATGGAAATATTTTTTCATCAGTTTGTGTGTACAGTGAAATTGATGTTTACTGATAAAAATCTAATCCTTCCAAGCCTACTTATATTTTATGCAACTCCACTGGATGATGTGTTAATCAGGGCAGAGTACGGACCTGTGTATATATTAAAATTACTGTATTCTAGTGTTATTATTTACATCAAAATACCTAGATTATAAGATGTCTGGGGCATAGACTGTCTTGTTCAGCATTTGTGCTGTATCTACCTCAGTGGGGTCCCTGATTCATATCTGGGGCTTCAAAAAGTACAAATAATAAATAATAATTGTGTGTATATTTGTAAACTATCTCCTCCCCCCGCCCCCCCAAAAGAATCCTTGCCCTGAAGAGCTGGATGTCTAATAACATGTATGAGTACCATGCAGAAAAATAAAATACTGAATAAGTCAGAGTGACTACAGATTGTTACAGCTGGACTGTTTCACAGAAGGGATAGGATTTCAGGAGATTTTTGAAAGGCAAGAAAGGAATACATGGTATTTGACATATAGTAGTTGGCAGTCTAGCTCACTGAATATAGCAAAGTGTTCAGAAACATTCTGAATGGTTGATCAATTTGACCATGTTTGTTTCTGATTTATTCACTCTTTACAAATATCCAAGTCAAAGGGCTTTTGTTTGCACAAACAGGAACATTGGAATTGCCACAAACAATTGCATCAGGGGTTCATTTAGTCAAGTATCCAGTCTCTAGCTGTGGCTAATTCCAGATGCTGCAGAGGAAGGTGCAATAAGTCCCACGGTGGCCAACTATGGAATAACCTGCAATAGAGGAAGCTTCTTCTAAACCCAGTTAGTTGCAGGCATATGCAATGAACCATGAGGGGTTAAACCTTATAATATTTTTATCGTAGCTAAAGTAACTATTTAATGTTCTCATTAGTCATATAACCATCTAATTCTCTCTTGAATCCTACTAAGTTCTTGATGACTCAATGATACTTGTGGTAATGAACTCCATGGGTAAATTTGTGCATTGTGTAAAGATTTTTCCTTTATTACTTTAAATTTATTACCATTCAGTTCCATTAAGTTCTCGTTCTTTTGTCTGTTATAAAAAAAGGAGTTATGTGTGCATCTACCTATTTCACTATACACTGTGTAATCAAGGAATAGACAATTACATGCAACTTAGATGGCCAATCAGACAGCAGGAATAACAGATAGCAGATGGTTGAAGTGAGCAGCCCATAGACTCCTGAGAGGGTGAAATGTGTTCCTTCAACTTCCAGAGCTTCCTTCAGTTCAAAACAAAATACTATACACAAATGCATAAAAAGCCAGCAGAACTTATTGCCACAAGGTATCTTTGGGTCAGATCTATAAGTAGAATCAATATCCTCTATCAGAGGCCTTTTGAAAAGAAAAGGCTTAACACATACTGTAGAAGGGTCTCTATGAAATAACTAAAGTGAGGGAAATGTGTTTTAACACAGACACGTAGCACATACTAAGGTCCAAATGACTATTTAGCTGCCTGCACTGAAAAGCTTAGCTCTCAGGGTAGCTACACCTCAGAAACTTTCAAACCACTTTAATTTCTTCAGTAGGAAATAGGGTTGGGCAGCAGTCACCAGCATTATGCAATGAGCTGCCAGCTAGAGATGTATTTTCTTTTCTCTCGCTTTCCAGGTTTCAAATAATGGAAGCTCTGAGTGTGGCAAACACTGGTTTTGCCCTCGACCTTTTCAAACATGAGTGTAAGACACAAACCAACACAAATATCTTGCTTTCCCCTTGGAGTATTTCAACTACCCTGGCCACTGTGTACCTTGGAGCCAAAGGCAACACTGCAGATCAGATGGCAAAGGTGAGCTGGGACTACAGAGAATGTCAGCTTTTGAGAAATGCCACTACTATTGAGTAACATGTGTTGTACAACAACTGGTGCTTACTGATGTGGATGAGGGACTCCTGTATTAATTTAGATGGAATATAGAGGCCGAAAGAGCCAAATTTGTTAACATGATTCTGTCGCTGTCCAACATCAAACAATTTAAAACAAGTTTTGGAGGTTGGTATACAGAAACCACAGCCAGCCTGGTACCAGGGCAAACACATCACTAAAAATCCTTTACATCTTTTATTAAAGATACAGAAAAAAAGAAACAATAGTTAATATGTTTAAAAAGGCTTTTAACAGCATCCCTTGTTCTCTTTCCCTTTAGCTGAAGACAGAACCTCCCCTAGTCTGACAGCCTTTTAGATGGTGTTAAAGATGACACTAAGGCGTTGTCTACACTAAGGGGGGGGAGAGGAGGTAAGTTGACCTAAGTTACGCAACTCCAGATATGTGAATAACGTAGCTGGAGTTGACGTACCTTAGGTCGACTTACAGCAGTGTCTACACCACGCTGGGTCAACAGGATCCGTTATTTGGTCACATTCCCTTAATCTTCTCATTCCAGTAAGTGCCTAAATTGACAGGAGACATGCCCTAACTGTCTGTCTGGGGAAAAGAGAAGAAGTTTGCTGAGATGGGCTGGAGCTGTCATTGTTGCTGTTGTTGTTAAAGTTTAAGCCTCTTTCCTAAAAGACAAAACAAGACAAACACACAGAAAAGGGAAAAGAAAAGAACATCAAAGATAGAAAATGCAGCTTCTGTCTCTGGCTTTGACTCTCACTTGAAACCTCACTGATGGAAAAACACAGGCACAGCACATGATCTTGTCAGCCACTCGGAAATCAGGAAAATTTGTACAAGTATCAGGCTGTTTTGGGCATTGCTTTTAGCTGCCTTTCTGGCCTCCGGCTTACAGCAGTGTTGCTAAACATACAGTCCTGGCTGGCCAGAACAGAAATAAGGTGGAGAAGGAAAAGGACACAAAAAGAGTGTGAGTGGGATGGGGGGTGAGAAAGAGGCAGTCTTACATCTTAGGTGGTGTTTGGGATTCAGCTGGAGCGGGTGGAGGTGGTGAGGTCACTTGGGTCCCTCTTTCTTGGCCCAGTCTGGTCAGGACATCTTTTGAGATTAGGAAGAAAAAGGCACAATGGTGCCATGCTAGATCCTGGGGTCCCAGGAGACAGAGGGGTGGCAGCTGCGATGGTGACATTCACTTTTTCCCCTTCTCTTGTCTTTCAGTCAGTCGCCAATCACATCCATCTGCCTTCCCCTCCCAGTCCCAAAGGCTCTTTTCTTTAAAGAACCCCAAGAGGGAGTGAAGGGTGGACTACCCCATCCCATAGGCGAAGCATAGCGGGAGTCGGGGGCATGCAGAGGCAATTGCTGCCCCCCACACACCCCGATTTCAGTGAGTGCCAAGCTGCCCGTGCAGGGCTTGCTCTGTTCGGCCTGCTGCCAAGGGAGGGCAGCTCTGTCCTTCTCTTGCTGTACCTCTCCCTGGGCACTTCCAGCTCATTCGGCCCCTCCCCGTAAATGCCCGGGCCAGGCAGGGAGCTGAGGGATTGGAGCCACTTCTCATGCCAGCTGACTCCACTCAGGATCACTGTCTGCCTGAGAACTCAGCTGGGGAGGCGGCGGCAGCAGCCCCCCAACTCCAATCCCTGCCTGGGCCCAGCTGCTGGAGACAGGGGCCAAATGAACCGGAAACGTAATGTGGGGAGGACAGGACTCCAGCTCGTGCTACCCGTTCCTCTGTGTTCCATGTCTCCAGACTCCCAGGAGCTGGCAGGATTGGCTGCCCTGGCCCCACAGTATCATCAGGCATGAGTTGTCTATGCCCCATCCCTCATTATTGTGTTTGCCAGTTAGCCTAATATCTGACATGCCAGCTTTGGTCCACTGATTTCCAGTCTCCAGCTTTTCTTGTTTTCGAGGCAAGATCTTAACACAGTCCTTGAGTTGCAGACATGGGCCTTTTTGTTGAGAGTAATTCAGTCTGTCTCCCTTTTGCAACGTTTCCTATCAATATCTATTGTTATAGGTTATTGTGACACTTTATGAGCTCTCACTCACTTTTCACAGTTGAGCTCACAATTAGGATTATTTGGGAGGCCCAATTATTACAAGAGGACTGTGGCTGGGATCATAGAGAGAGACAGGTGTGCCAGCTGCAGTCTTTGAGGTGCACTGCCCTGTCACTGTGCTTAAAGTTCTGCCCTCCCCCTCTCCCTCTGAGAGGCCTGCCTTCCCAACCCTCCCTCCTACAAGGGGCAAGGACCTCCCCCAGACTCCACGTAGCTCAGACATGGACACCCCCCACCTCCTCTGCCCCTGAGGCCAACGACCCCTTTCACCAAAAGTATCTCATTCCCCTTAAACCATCCGCTCCTGGCTCTAAGGCTTAACCTCCCCACCCCCAATGCTGCTTAGCGTTTTACTGACCCACACACATGCTAGCTTGTTGTTACATATTTTGGATGGTGCAGCTATACTTCTCGTTTCTAGAAAATTGGTAGCTTTTGGTGTTTACAAGATACTAATAGGAGAGCCAAAGGTAGTGTTCCACACACTATTAAGTCAGGCAGAAACTGGAATAAAAGACTCCTTCAAGCACGGACTGGAGCCCCCTCACAGGGACCCTCCCAGAACTCAGGCTCCAGCCCAAGCCCCAATGTCTACACCATAATTTTACAGTCCTGCAGCCCAAGCTGTGGAAGCCCAAGTGAGCTGACCCCGCCAGCCACAGGTGTTTAACTGCTGTCTAGCCGTACTCTAAGTGACTAGCCTAAGACCACAAAGTAAGTTGGGGCAGAGGCAAGAACAGAACCGAGATC
Organism: Mauremys mutica; assembly: GCF_020497125.1. NCBI lineage: Eukaryota > Metazoa > Chordata > Testudines > Geoemydidae > Mauremys > Mauremys mutica. The sequence continues at coordinate 123,813,553 of NC_059073.1, read as the reverse complement.
CAGGTCTCCTGACCCCAAGTCTTCTGCTTTAACCATAAGTTCTTACATATCAAGTGATCTGTCTCTCACTGCATCTATTCTGTTTGCAATTCTCATTGTAGGTGCTTCACTTTAACAAAGTTGGAGGAGCTGGAGTTGACATCACAACCATAAAACCACGACGAGCCTATTCCAAAATGGAGGAGCTTCTATCAAATCCGTGTATCAGTGTTAAAAAGGTAGCTCACCAAAATAAATGTCTAAGGTGTCCAAGTTATAGGCATGTTCCCTTCTTTTTTAGACTGCCTTTCCTTCCATGTTTGAATTCACTTTGGTTTGCCTTTCTCCTGTTAAATGTACACAGTGAATGAGTATGGTATTCTGAGAGGTTTCCTCCTGTAATATTGTCCCTGATACAACAAGAGAGACATCCTTCCCTTTTATGTAAATTGCAAAGGGTGTGACTTGCATTTCCTCATTTGAGGTACTCCGCAGAGTTGTGACCATTCTCTGTGTTTCTTTGCCTTTCTCTTTTTTAAATTTGTGGGTTTTCCTTTTTTTATTATTGTTAAATTTCTAGCTATTGAATATTAGAGTGTGCTCTGCACTCTTAAAGACATGATCCCTGCTTACAACAGCATCAAGGCTGCTCTCACACATGTAAATGCAGTGCTGGGTGAAATTAAGATATTATTGGCTCATACAAGAGACATGCATGTGAGATTTTGAGAGGGAGGGATTTTCCCCATGACAATGCTAAGGAAATACACTGCTGTGCTGAAATGTTCTGATATAGATAAAATTATTGTGCTGGGTGTAAATGGGCAAAACAATCATGTTAGGGAATATTTCTATGGCACCCTGAAAAGTCCTTTATCGGTCATTATAGTGTTAGATGGAGTGTGCTTGATTAATCATTTTTGGTGCAAGGGAGAGCAAATCACAATCGTCTCCACCACTGGTGCATTGCTGGTAGGATTCCCTCATGGTAGAGGAGAGATGGTCTTTTCACTAACTCCCTACCCTACAGTTGAGCACCTTTAAAGTGTGGCTGGCTATACAGAAGACCTGACAGCGGATGATGGTCAAGAGTGTTAATTAATCAGCGCATTTGACAGCCAAACTCTTCCTGGCCAACTCCACCCACCTTTGGGGCTCTGCTGACAAGCCAAAGACCCCACTGGTGGAGAAGGGGTTTACTTTCTGCCAGTAGGAGCTCACCATACAGACTGGCATAAAGCCCAGTGTCTAGATCTAACTGCGTCCTCTCTGTTAGCAATCAGAGCTCATACCGTTTGCAACAGGATATCATCATTTTGAGATTATGGAAGTGCTGCAGGGAACTTTCTGTCTGTTTAGAAATTTCAAATTGTTTCATAAATCCTTCACTGTCATATGCTTGTAAGATATGAATGTACTATGATCCCAAATTCTGAGCCACCCTGCAGTTTTTGAACACTGATACAATCTTTATTTCTCTAATTTATTTTCTATAATAAATTTAATGGAGTGTATTTCCTGTACTTTTCTCTCAACAGCATTTTTTAAAAAGACTCCAGAGGTAGGGTGACCAGACGTCCTGATTTTGAGGAGTTTGTCCCGCATCCTGTTGTCCCGATATTTTGTTTCCTGGTCTTCGGTGGCAATTCGGCGGAGAGTCCTTCAGTCGTGGATGGTCTTCGGCGGTATTTCAGCAGCGGGTGCTTCTGTCTTTGGCGGCAAGGTTTATTACCTGCCCCCGAATTACTGCCAAAGACCGTCCGCGACTGAAGGACTCTCCACTGAATTGCCATCGAATTCCCGGACAGGTGATGTGAAGAAGAAAAAAAACGCCCCCCCCGCCCCCCGTGGCGGTCCCAATATTTTCCCCTTAACATCTGGTCACCCTACTCCAGAGGTGATCCTGGCAATTACAGACTGGTAAACCTAACTTCAGTACCAGGCCAATTGGTTGAAATTATAGTAAAAAACAGAATGATCAGACACAATATGTGGGAAGAGTCAACACAGCTTTTGTAAAAGGATATCATGCTTCACCAATCTATTAGAATTCTTTGAGGGGGTCAACAACATGTGGATAAGGGCGATCCAGTGGATATAGTATACTTGGACAGTATACTTGGACTCTCAGAAGGCCTTTGACAAGGTTGTTCAGCAAAGGCTCTTAAGCAAAGTAAGCAGCCGTGGGATAAGAGGGAAGGTTCTCTCATAAAACAGTAACTGGTTAAAAAGGCAGGAAATGAAGGGTAGGAATAAATGGTCATTTTTCACAGTGGAGAGAGGGAAATAGCAGGGTTACCTGAGTATCTGTACTGGGACCAGTGCTGTCCAACATATTTACAAATTATCTGGGGGGGAAAAGGGGTAAACAGTGAGTTTGCAGACAATACAAAATTATTCAAGATAATAGAGTTCAAAGCCAACTGCAAAGGATCTCACAAAACTGGGTGACTGAGCAAGAAAATGGCAGATGAAATTCAATGTTGAGAAATGCAAAGTAATGCGCATCAGAAAACCAATCCCAGGTGTACATAGAAAATTATAGTGTCTAAATTAGCTGTTAACATTCATGAAAGGGATCTTGGCGTCATTGTGGCTAGTTCTCTGAAAACATCTGCTCGGTGTGTAGAGACAGTGAAAAAACAATGTTAGAAACCAATGGGAATGGGATAGATAATAAGACAGGAAATTACATAATGCCAGAGATAATGCCACAGAGAATGGCAACAAAAATGCTTAAGGGTATGGAACAGCTTCTCTAAAAGTGGAAATTAAAAAGACAGAGACAGTTTGTCTTGGAAAAGAGATGGCGGGGGTGGGGGGGGGAGAAGGATATGATAGAGGCCCTTAAAATCATGAATGGTGTGGAAAAAGTGAATAAGGAAATGTTATTTACCCCTTCACAGATCCCAAGATCCAGGAGTTACCCAATGAGATTAATAGGCAGCAGGTTTAAAAGAAACATAAGGAAGCACTTCTTTATACAGCACACAGTCAACCTGTGGAACTTGTTGCCAGGGGATGTTGTGAAGGCCAAAAATATAACTGGGTTCAAAAAATAATTAGATAAGTTCATGGAGGATAGAGGATAGGTCCATCAATGGCTATTAGCCAAGATGGTCAGGGACACGAACCCATGCTCTGGGTGTCACTAAACCTCTGACTGCCAGAAGCTGGGACTAGATGACAGGGGATGGACCACTCAATACATTCTGTTAATTCCTTCTGAAGCATCTGGCACTGGCCACTGTCAGAAGACAGGATCCTGGGCTAGATGGATCATTGCTCTGATCCAGGGTGGCTATTCTTATCTTCATATATTCTTAACTTCCACAGATAATAAGCACCTTGCAAAACTGTGCCCAAAATTACTGACTTCCTGCTTAACTTCCTTAAATAGGTTGACATCATAATTTTACCTGCTTCATGTGCAACAATACAAACAGTTTCCTAACACTACCAGCCAATATTGGAATCACATGTTCTACACATTTGGGGCAAACTTTCAATGTGATAGATGGGAATTTTTGGTTATGGGACTTTCATAAATGCTAATGGGCATCATATAGCTAAGTCTCCATGCATTGTAGAGACACTGTACTATCACTATCTCTGTGCATGTGCTTTGTTTTTTAATATTAACTTTATATTTCAGTTTATTACAGAGCTCCCTCTTGCTCACACAGTGTCTATGGTGTGTCCACTGTCTGGAGATTTTATTGATAGGTTTAGTGCTCCTCATTCATATCAACACACAGTTCACAAAAAATTACTTGAGTAACTGTACAGGAGATTACATGCAACTGTCACCAGTGGAGCTATGTGCAATATATGATATTAGACGTTCAGAATCACTTGCCTAGAAATCGCAGATAAATAACCAAAATATTTCTTCCTTCTTTCAAGGCCAATCCGGAGAACTCAAGCAACATCCACGCAAGGTTTCAGGCACTTAGCTCTGAAATTAACCAACCCATTAAAAATTACCTGCTTAAAAGTGTCAACCAGTTATATGGAGAGAAATCATCACTTTTCAATAAAGTAAGTGAAGCAGTTCATCTATCTGTGTAATAGGGATACAACTCATCTTTATGATTGGTCTATGACAACAAACCAGACAAGACCTAAATGCAAATATTTTAATTACATCTGCAAAATGGTTTATTATCCTTTAAGATTTATTTCTCACTGACTCTTTGTAGATACTCAGATCAAAATTACAGGTATTCTTTTTATTTGCTTTTCCTGACTGGACTGTATCTAAGCATGAACAATCATAGATGAGTAAATGATTGATAACAAATATAACTAAAAACATTTTGCTTCTCTGAAGACAGAGTTTTATGCTCCTAGTACACTGTGTCATAACATGAACTCCCCTTTTTATTTGGCAGTAGTTGGCACAGATATATTGCTAAATAATATGTAAGACTCTTCTCTCTCTTGCCTTGAAGGAATATTTACAATCGATTAAAAAATATTACCACACAGAGCCACGAGCTGTTGATTTCATGGGAGCAGCAGAAGAAGTAAGAAGAGAAATCAATTCCAATGTTGAACACCAGACTGAAGGTGAGCTCGGGACTGTTCTTTTACCATTTACAAAGAAACATCATGTATTTTCCCACCCTAAATTGTTTATGAAGGGAGAGAGAAAACATTGATTTATTCTGCTACACTCTGCATTTGAACTGAAACACAAAACGGCCGCTGCCTCACTGCCCCGGTTGGAGGCAGGCAGATAACTACATATGAAAGTTCAGTAACACCAAATCCAAAATGACATTCCCCTTCAGTTATAACACTACTCACACCCCAAGGAAAAACACTGGTGACTACTGCTTTCCATTTGCACAAATATTTAGGATAACAATTTAACCTTCATGTGTTTGAAGGCAATAAGATACCACAGTGTTGGGCCTGATACAAATACTTACATAGCAAAATGTGTTTCATTTTGATGGGATTCCATTCAATGTGTTCAGGGGGTTCACTTTCTGTTATAAATGGTGTCATGAAACAGTCTGACAGAAAGGGTACATTCTGCTGAAACTCCTCAGAGGAGTTTGTAGGCCTTTTCTCCTCCAAAAATAGAAAGGGGGTGAAGAAGTTTCAGCACTAGGGTAAGGTTCTGCAGCCAGAGGGATAAACTCTGAGCCTCTTATATCTTTATACTGTACTTTTATCATGTGTAGGCCATACTCACCACAGTAGTATCTTTTTGCCTCAGGCAAAATTAGTTTCCTCTCTTGGAGGCCACACTGGATTTTTTTTTATTTTTATTTTGACATGTCCCCACCTCTTCCTTTTTTTCTTCAGTCTTCTTTCTCTGTCCAGGGGGGGAATGTAGCTTAAGACTATCTATCAGGGTTATTACTAGCAAGAGGAAGCCTGAGTAGGGCAAAATCACTGAAGGAGACCACAGAGCCCAGCCCAATGTTTGAGGATATTTCACAATAGTCTTTTAAGACAGGAAGCTGCCCTACAAGTATGGTCTCAATAGCACATATTCCAAAACTCAGTTCCTACATTTACTCCAAGCAGAAAAGCTGCACAAATATATGACTGTCTCACTATTTCCTAAAGGTAAAATCCAGGCGCTATTGCCTGTCAACTCTGTTGATTCACTCACCAAGCTGGTGCTAGTCAATGCCCTCTACTTCAAAGGAAACTGGGCAAAGACATTTAAGGATGGAGTTACAAAGGAACAACCTTTCAGAATGAACAAGGTATGTGACTAAGCCATGAAATGTTATAAATGCTGGTGGGCTGGAACAGAGAGAAAAGTTAGGGAGAGACCTGTCCCCCCATTTTCAAAAGCCTGCCAGTCTCTAAATCCTCACGGTGTCAGAGTTGTTTTAATTAAATCATAAGAATTCCCCTGAAGTATCTGCAATTCAAACAGCATTAGGGTGACCAGATGTCCCGATTTTGGGGTATTTTTCTTATATAGGCTCCTATTACCCACCTACCCCCCCATGTCCTGATTTTTCACATTTGCTGTCTGGTCACCCTACACAGTGCACTCAGTGCAACCAACAGAGGAACTGACAATACAAAGAAGTGAAACTTAGGGTTCAGGTCTGTTTTCAAGCTGTGTTTACACATCAATGTCAGCCTCGGGTTAGTGGGACTCAAGTCAGCTGACTTGTGTTAGGGAACCCTGGGCTTGAGCGTCTACATTGAATTTTAACAATAGGTTAAGAATTTTCTGACCAGTGCTTGAACCTAGGGCTCTGGCATCCACACCGCAGTGCACAGACCAGAGTCAAAGTAAACATATCCTAAGGTTCCTAGTACCCCCTACCCTGCAATGTTGACACTCTAGCCTATTGCCCACCCTGTTTCCTCACTATGAGGGTGCTACTGATGGGACTCAGGGGCTCACAAGGCGCACAGGAGTACATAAACCACATAATGAGCTCCTTTGGTGGCTGTCTCAGTAGAATGACTGCAGTTTGAGAAGGCTTTTTTCTAATCTCAGAATTGGGCTCTCCAGCTCTAGACCGAGTTACATTGGCAGGAAAATAGCCAAGTGCACCTGTAGTGAAGAGAATTAGGACATCGGTCTCCAGGGCTATCAAACTATTGAAATGAAACTTTTCAATTCTTAATTTTTAAAATGAGAAGCTCAATGAAGGTGTTTTTCTTTGGTTGGGTTTTTATTTATTCTTGTCTGTTTTTTTAAAGTTTGACATAAAATGAAGGTACCTGAAGAAAAACACACATCCCAGCCTGGCTGCTGCCGGCTATGGAGTAGCAAAGTGCATCCCCATGGCCTGGGTGCAGTGTGCTCCAACACCCAGTGGGCTCCCTTATCCCTGCACCCACTGTATCCCGGGAGGCAGGGATCAGGGATCCCCAGGAGGCTGCAGGAAAGTTTTGGAGCTACCTTCCAGTCACCGCCCTCACAGTGCTCACTGCGCCCCTGCAGACGCAGCTCCAGGGAGACCGGGGGGGCTGGTAGCAAGGGACAGAGAGCAGATTGGGACCAAGCGCTGATGGGGAGGGATGACCCCCAATATCCCAGCGACTAGGAGCCAGCTCCTGCCTGTCAGCTTTGCTCCTTGCTCCGGGCAAGCTCCACGCAGCAGCAAGGAGTAGCTGGAGCAGGAAGTGGGAATGGGCTCAGCCAGGCAATAATGGCACTTCCAGCCACTACTTTGACTGTCTGCTTCTCTGCGCTGGGAACTCTGGGATATATCTGGAGGACTTCTCGGTCCCGAGTCAAGCAAGGGCTGCGTGCACACAGGAAACCAATAGGGCTCAGACACTAGATCCCAGTTTAACACTGGCTGGAGCCCTCCAGCCCCGCAGGATCCTGTAACCCTAGGTCTGAACCGTAGGTTAGCACATTTGGAGTGTGGACACAAAGAGAGGTTGCCTTGTGCCCGGGCTCAAACCCGGGCTTAAACTGCTGTGCAGACATAATCTCAGTATCAAAACTGAGAGGTAGAAATACACCTCTACCCTGCTATAACGCAACCCAATATAACACGGGTTCGCATATAGCGCAGTAGCAGCAGGGCTCTGGCGGTGCTTTAAAGGGTCCAGGGCTCCGGCTGCTGTGGAGCCCCGGGCCCTTTAAAACACCGCCGGAGCCCTGCCGCCGCTACCCCGGGGCTGTGGCAGTGGGGCTCGCCGGCGATTTAAAGGGCCTGGGGCTCCCCGCAGTGGCTGGAGCCCAGAGCTCTTTAAATCACCGCCAGAGCCCTGCCGCCCCTACCCCGATATAACGGGGCTTCAGCTATAACGCAGTAGGGATTTTTTGGCTCCCCATGACTGCGTTATAGTGGGGTAGAGGTGTATCAGCATAAATAGTGACAAATAAATTGGTTCTATGAAGTATCACTTTTTAGTAACCTAACTCATTATAAGTAACACAGGCAAGAAAAATTAATGTTAATATTTAACTATATTGTTTTTGCCTGATCCTTTAAAAGTGGCATTTGTCCTCCTTTGCCTTGTTGCAGGATACAACTAAGCCAGTGCAGATGATGTTCCAGAGAGGGAAATTTAATTGGACCTACATTCAAACAATGCGCACCCACATTATTGAGCTCCCATATGTCAATAATGACCTCAGCATGCTCATACTGCTACCAGATGACATCAGCGATGACACCACTGGCCTAGAAGTGGTAAAGAAATTAATCATATTAATACGGGGAATTCAATTGTTTTTATATCCTAGATGATTATATGGCTGCTGTCTGATAGTAGGTGACACTCCATTCTGGTATTAAGAACAGGTGAAAAGATCTAGCTCAGGAAAAAATAAGGACAGATCCAAAACATTGTCTAACACTCAGAGAACCTAAGCCTTTTTTGACCTATGACAAGATTTTCATAAACCCGATACTTTTTTGCACTTCTTGCTGTCATCCAGTCCTAGATGCAGAAAAAATCCTCCAAGAAAGGCAGTTCTTTCAGCCCAAGCAAAACCAGAGACTACTAGAACCCCTGACAAAAAGCCAGGATAGAGGGGAACACTTCATACTAAACAAATATCTACATCTTTGAAGGTTTCCCAGCACTAATCTGTAAGGACACCAGAGCCGGCAGTACCCTTTCTCCAGCAAGACTCCCATTAACTTAACTGGAGTTTTGCAAGGGGAGAAGCTCTGCTGGATCAGTTCCAAGAAGGGATGATGGAAATGCCATCATCTTCATTGTTCCTTTCCAGCTCCCCCTTGAAAAAATACTAGGTGACCGGATTTCCAAATGTATTGTCATACAATAAATATTTTAAATAAGGAAAACTATAACTTAGAACAACTCCGCTAACAAATAGTGACTTAAGCATATGTGTAATTAATTAACAATCATACTTTTCTGGTAGATTGCAAGCGGATAAGCTAGAATGCCAGAGGCTCAACAGATACAACAATACATTAACTGGGCTACTATTAAGTAAATCAGGACTCTGCTGCTATTACGCTACAAATATTCAACACTGAAAGTATTCACTATGTGGGGTCAGGAGGGAATATTCCTCCAGGTCAGCTTGGCAATGACGCAGGGGGGTTTCACCTTCCTCTGTAGCGTGGGGCATGTGTCACTTGCTGGTTTGAACTAAAGTAAATGGTGGATTCTCTGTAGCTTTAAATCAAGGTTTGAAGACTCAGTAACTCAGCCAGAGGTTATGGGTCTATTGCAGGAGAGGGTGGGTATGATTCTGTGGCCCATGATGTGCAGGACGTCTGACTAGGTGATCGTCCCTTCTGGCTTTAAAGTCTGTTCGAACTTCCAGTTACTGCACTAATCTGCTGTAAGAAAACACCCTGTTTTACAGTTAAGACACCTGTAAACAAGCCAGAAGCTTTTCAGTGATCTTCACTATATTTGTAAACCATCTCCATAGTTTCTCCATTCAGGATTATGAAGGACATCAACGTTAAGGACGTTTCATTTTCACTGCGTAATTTTTGATTCTCTCTTTTTTAACTAACTGTAGCTAGAAAGAGACTTGACGTATGAGACATTATCCAGATGGACCAGCTCAGAAATGTTGGAAAAAACTGAAGTGGATGTGTATCTGCCCAGGATCAAAATGGAAGAGAGTTATGACCTCAAATCTACTTTGAGCAGCATGGGGATGCGAGATGCCTTCAGTCAGGACCGAGCTGATTTCAGAGGGATGTCTGAGAAAAATGATCTGGTTTTGTCAAATGTTTTTCACAAGTGCTTTGTGGAGATCAATGAAGAAGGCACGGAGGCTGCAGCTGCCAGTGCAGCTTCTATGACATCACGAAGTCTCATTTCTGCTATTCAGTTTGCAGCAGATCACCCTTTCCTCTTCTTCATCAGGCACAATAAAACTAAGACCATCCTCTTCTTTGGCAGATTCTGCTCCCCGTAACCACTCAGATTTCTGTTACTAAACAGGATCTTGCAGCAGCAGGACTGTACCACAAAGACATCGCCTCAAGTGTCTAAATAGCTTGGGTAATTTTACTTCACTTTCCTGTATTATTGGTCAATCTTTTAGCTTGGGGAACAACAAATAATGCAAATTATTAAGAATTTTTCTCTTCTGTTCATGTGGTTAGAGGACTTGATAATGATAATATTGGGCTACGACTCTCAAAAGCACAATAAAAATGCACTGGTTGCTTTCTAAATGACTGTAATTTGCATTCTTAGTACTGCACAACTATACAGTTTGCCAGAAGCTGGGAATGCGCAACTGGGGATGGATCACTTGATGATTACCTATTCTGTCCATTCCCTCTGGGGCACCTGGCACTGGCCACTGTTGGAAGACAGGATACTGGGCTAGATGGACCTCTGGTCTGACCCAGCAGGGCCATTCTTATGTTATAAAGCAGAAGAACAAGTTTGATATAGAGAAATGCATCTCAGGAATAAAACAATTACCTGGGCAGGCATACAAAGAGTACACAAGCAGGGCCAGATCTTCAGTAGGTGCAGATTGGACCACCCCCACTGAAGTCAATGGAGCTAGGCCAATTATACCAGATGAGGCTGTGGCCCACAGTCTCATGAATTATACTGACTTAAGATAGGCATGGCTAGCAATGCAATAAAACCATTTGAATGTAAATGTTTTGTAATCTTTACATTTCTGCTGGCATTTTTTCTTGTTTGTAGACCGCTTGCAAGTGTTCTGTTTCATCTGCAGATAACATGCCAATGGGCAAGTATTGTACAAGAATCAATTGTGTGAACTATAAGAAATAAAGTGCATTTTTCTTACAACCATCTGCTTTGTAATAATTTTACTTTCAGCCAGCATCATACTAGGGCAGAGGTGGGTAAACTACGGCTGCAGGCCAGATTCGGATCACCAGCCATTTTAAGCCAGCCCTCGAGCCCCTGCTTTCCCTACTCCGGCACTCCAGCTGGGGAGCAGGGTTGGGGGCCGCTCCAGGCTGCTCCTGGAAGCAGCAGCATGGCTCCGCTCAGGGGCGGCTCTACAAATTTGGCCGCCCCAAGCAGTCATGCCCGGGAGGCGCCCCCGAGCCGCGGGAGCAGCGGACCTCCCGCGGGCATGACTGCGGAGGGTCCGCTGGTCGCGCGGCTCGGCTGGACCTCCCGCAGCTGCGGGCAGTTCGCTGGTCCGGCGGCTCCGGTTGAGCTGCCGCAGTCATGCCTGCGGGAGGTCCACTGGAGCCGCCGGCCGAGCGTCCCCTCCGCAGTCATGCCTGCGGCAGGTCCGCTGCTCCCGGGGCTCCGGTGGACCTCCCGCAGGCATGACTGTGGCAGGTCCGCCGGCCCAGCCTGCCGCCCCCCTGGGAAAGGGCCGCCCCAGGCGGGTGCTTGCCCCGCTGGGCTCTGGAGCCGGCCCTGGCTCCGCTCCAGCTCTTACGTGTAAGGGAAGCCAGGGGGCTCTGTTCTGCATGCTGCCCCTGCCCCAATTGCCACCCCCGCAGATCCCATTGGCTGGGAACTGTGGCCAATGGGAGCTGCAGGGACGATGCCTGCAGATGAGGCAGCGCACAGAGCTGCCTGGCCACGGCTCCGTGTGGGAGCCAGAGTGGGGACATGGCCACTGCTTCCGGGAGCTGCCTGAGGTAAGTGCTGCCTGAAGCCTGCACCCCTGAGCCTCTTTTTGCACCCCAATGCCCTGCCCCAGCCCTGATCCCCCTTCTGCCCTCCAAACCCCTCAATCCCAGCCTGGAGCACCCTCCTTCACCCCAAACTTCTCATCCCCAACCCCACCCCAGAGCCTGCACCTCCCAGCCGGAGTCCTCACCCCCCCCCCACACCCTACTCCCCCTGCCCAGCTTGAAGCCCCCTCCTGCACCCTGAACTCCTCATTTCTGGCCCACCCCAGAGCCTGCATCCCCAACCAGAACCCTCACCTCCTCCCACACCCCAACCCCAATTTCATGAGCATTCATGGCCATCCATACAATTTCTATTCCCAGATGTGGCCCTTGGGCCAAAAAATTTGCCCACCCCTGTACTAGGCACTAGTTCTCCACTGCCGCCTTCTAGCTTTATGATGGAGTAACCTCACTGAAATTGATGGAGTCACACTGGGGCAATGGAGAAACGGGTCCTAATTATTTATCTGTAACTATCATGCAGTATGTTTATGCAGAACCCATATCTTCATACATTTTGGTGTTGGAGCTCTTTGTTCAAATTCAGCAATCAGTTACAGTGGAATAAAATACTAGAAGCACAGAGTTTTTTGAATAATTTCCTACCTTTTCTGGGACTGCTCCTAACTCTTTGAATTAAGGGCAGAGATTAAATAAGCTGGGTACTCTAGCAAGCCTCCAGCTCTATTAAAAATATTCCCACCTGCCTGCAAACACTTTGGAAGTCCATGCTTCTGGGATGCAGAACACACCTTTCTTCTAAGTGCTGCTTCCTGAATAGGAAAAGAACAAACATGAAATAACATTACATAAGGGTTTATTTATTTTATTATACTCACTCTGACTGCATGAACGCATTCCATCTAAATACTGTCCTGTTGAAGATAACAAGATAAAGCTGTGTGCTAAAATGTAACCCCAAAGAAGTACCTATTATGGTATGTCTACACCAGGGGTATGCAACCTATGGCACGCGTGCCAAAGGCAGCACGCAAGCTGATTTTCAGTGGCACTCACACTGCCTGGGTCCTGGCCACCAGTCCAGGGGGCTCTGCATTTTAATTTAATTTTAAATGAAGCTTCTTAAACATTTAAAAAACTTATTTACTTTACATACAACAATAGTTTAGTTATATATTATAGACTTATAGAAAGAGACCTTCTAAAACGTTAAAATGTATTACTGGCATGCAAAATCTTAAATCAGAATGAATAAATGAAGACTTAGCACACCACTTCTGAAAGGTTGCCGACCCCTGGTCTACACAGACATACTTTTTAGAAAAGCGCTTCTTCATACAGCTAACAGCATTAGATTTTCAAAATACAAGGCAAGGTGAGGGTACCTGTGCATTTCAGAATTCCTTTTGTACTATCTCGGAGAGAGGGAATTCTTGGCAGCACATGACCTATTAATTTTCAGCATGAAACAAAGAAACAAAAAAGCCTTTGACGTTTTAAAAAAAATGTTTCAACATTTCAGCATCCACTGCACTGAGCGTGGATCAGTTTGTGCATCCAGGGATGTTCTTTAGTTCAGCCTTTAAATTAAAAAGGGATACCATCCCTCATCCTTCAGTACACAGAGCACCCACAACTGCCTTAAATTAGAGAGAAACTTCTGACATGGGAATATTTTAGCGCTCACTCCATGCATTCTTTGACAAGCCCATTTTCGGAGTCTTAAGTCCTCCACTTAAACATCTGGTATTGGTCACTGTTGGAGGCCGAATACCAAGCGAGCTGGACTGTTAGTCTGATTTGGTGGCATGGCGGTATCTATATTCCTAATGGTTTTAAATGAGGATGGTGGAGTCACAAGATCTAATTAATCCCTGCATTACTCCAGTTTTACACCGACATGCCTTAATTGAAATCTATAGAGTTACACTGGTTTAAAACTGGAATAATGCAGTGGAGAATCAGGCCACATGGAACACCCATCCAGCACAAAGACAGACATTTGTGTTGTTTGGTGTAAGTTAAATGCTAACTGCACTTATTTTAAACAAAAAGTCTCACCACTACCAAAAAGAGAGTCGCAATGGACAACATCACCGGCCATTCTTACATTAGGCCACTCTGTGGTATTTTTGCTTATCCTATGCCTAAAATAGCAGATCTTATAAGATCATTGTATTCCTCTTCTAAATCTCTAAGATTGCTGTTTAAAATACATACAGTGAATCAATAATCAAGTCAAACTTTACAACAAAAATTTCTGGAAAGTGGTGAGGAGTAAGGATAGGTTTAGGTGGGGAAACATATTGGGGACTAGGAGTAGAGAATGTAGGCTAGAAGAAGAGTGAGCTGCAATCTCACTTTATTTCTAAACATATTTATTGCCAAACTAATATAGAGTATGTCAACAATTGGGGCGCACTTTACAACAGAAAGTTCTGGAAACTGGTGGGGAGGAGGGGTAAACGTAGGTGGCGAAACACATAGGGTAGTAAGAGTGGAGGATGTAGGCCAGAAGGAAGCACAACTGTTTTATATTTCTAAACGTGTTTATTGCCTAACAAACAGACCCAGAACACAGCCCACGACGCAAGTAATTCCTTCTCTCTCACAGGAATCTGAGGTAATGTAAATATTTAAATAGACATAATTAGCTTTCTTTTAAACTTCTTTTTAACTACTTAAACCATGCCCGACAGGGCAGATTAAATGATAAAAACTAAATGTTATGCAGTAAAACAGGGATTGCACATTTTCATTGTAAATTTAATTTAGATTTCAGTTCTTAGAAAACAGAGTATTATATTATATACTTACAGAGTTTAAGAAAAGATGCTGATATGGCAAAAGGAATCAATCAAAGGAAGAATTTTCTTGAGTAGATGACAATCCTGTTCCTTAAAATCTTAGATTAGATAAGTAAGGATAAATCTATTCAGGTGGTAGTTCTTGCTGTGAGATGGTACAACACAGCAAATTAATGGGCCAAGTACTAAATTCTTGTTCCCCTGAGGGAGAAGAAAAAGATTTGTATTCTGTCATCCTCTTGTTAGTCTTCTCATAACAAAAGAATCCAGACTTAGTATGTGTTTGGATACTCCATAATGCACCTTGTTGACAGCTACGGGACCCAAAGAGGCTAAGGACTGAGGCCCAGATTATCAAAGATATTTAGGCACCTAGAGATGCAGAGAAGTGCCTACTGGTATTTTCAAAAGCACCAAAGCAGATTAGGTGCCTAAGTCATATTGAAATCTTTATATAACAGTAAAGAGTGTGCATGATATGATTTGTGTGTTGTACAAGTACCTAGGGATCAATTTACAGCAGAAACTATAGGGCAGATAGTCTAAGGGAGTCTGGAATCATTGTCACTTAGATACATTTTCCAGTTTCTGAGGAAATTTAGTTTGTTATGATACAGAGAAAACAACACAAGCTGGAGACCAAGGTAAAATCTTGGCTCCAGTGAAGTCAAACTGTTACACTCTGTCTTCATATATTTGTCTTAGGTTTCAGCAATGGACTCTCTCTCAGCATCAAACGGTAGTTTTACCCTCGACCTTTTCAAAAAGCTGAATGAATCTTTTAAAGGCCAAAACATTTTCTTTTCCCCTTGGAGTATTTCATCTGCTCTGGCCATGACTTATGTGGGGGCAAAAGGTAACACTGCAACGCAGATGGCTGAGGTAGGTTGTGAAATTTGACTATGTCCTGTATATATCTTGATATGACAAATGGTTCCTACACATGCTACAACAACCTGATAATACAGTATCAAACACAATATCTTTGAAGGAATGGTGAATGGAAATGCCGGGTAGACTATAGGGAATAACAAATTCCCTGCAATTTGAACTAATTTCAGAGTTTCCCGGTAACTCTCTGTACCCCACACAGTTCAGGTACTCTGGGCCGGATCCAGTGTTCTGTTCAAAGGGAAAGCTAAAATGGAAGGTCAGGTTCTAAACTACTGGGGCAGCTCCCTGTAAAGAGGAGTTCCAGGTGGTAGCTCCTGGCCCTATTGGTTTGGGGGCTTTCCTGAGGTGAAAGGGGGCTTGGTCGGAGCACACTGATCCTGGGTAGTTGAGTGGCTCCTAGTAACTTCTCCAGGTGTCTCCTTACCTTCCCTAGGCAGAAATCTCCTTTATTTACCTCAGTTTTCTGGAATTCTTTTTGGATTGAGGTTCTCTGAATCCAACAGGTAACCCACTGAAAGGGAAAAGTCCCCTACTCAGACTGAGGACCCCATCATTTCTCAACACCTTCACTAGCCCCTGCATCTCACTTGCTCCCATACTTCCCAGAGTGGTGCTGCTGGTTTGCCAGACTGGAGCCGCCCCGATAGTTTAGAACCTGACCTTCCATTTTAGCTTTCCCTTAAAACTCAATTTAACATTATTTTAAACACGTTTCTAAGATGTGAATATGAGTGTTCTGTACATAAATAAATGCCAATGCTGAAAACGTGGCTTGGTTCATCCATAGCTCTTCCATGACAATCGGCTTACACTCACAATTGAAACCTTTTCAGTTTAGTCCTATTTTAAGCTATTTACATTTGCCTGAATTTTGCTAATAAAAATGATAAAGTTGCATAACCATTGTAATTTGCAGTGATCATACCTTGAATTGTGTTTTGTTGCTGCTACTACCTATGCTTTGAGCATAAATCTATCTGATCATTACCATTTGATGGCTCTGTCATTACACCTTCATTTGGCCATTCCATGTATTATGCAACTAAATTGCATTGTCTTTTTAATAGAGGTTGTAAACCCTTGAGGAAGCAATCTTTATATATTGTACAGCATCTACCATATCAATGATGCCCAATAATAAACAGAGCATAATAATAAATGGCTGAAGCCATCATGAATTTCACATGGTCTGACTATATGACTAAGTTAATTTCCACCTGATTCATAATAATGATCTGTTATTAAGCCAGCAATGAGACTGTGTGGTTGTGACCTGGGTCTCAGTTACATTCAAATCATCATTGAAAATCATAGCTATGGTGTCCTTAGCAGGCTAAATAGCAACCATCTTTGCTGACTAATTACAATAAATTGGAGGTTTGGACAAATAGGTCACAAGTAATCAATTTGTGTGTACATTTGTCTTAGATAGCTGTCTTCAAGTATATTTACTATTTTTACAAACTCGGCTTGCAGGTGCTTCATTTTAAGAAAACAACAGGAACTGGAGAAGGCTGTTTGCAGGTGACAAGAACTTCTCGTGGGAGGCCAAAGAAAAGGAAGATGGTATTCTTTAGAACCAAAATATCAGAGAAACAAATCCGCTGTTCTTCTGGGAATAGGAAAGTTCAACAGCGGCACTAGTTTGAATCAGGCTATTGGTTGGTTGTTTTCAGCCTACATCTATATTGCTCCCCCCATCCTGAAAAATCGTAGTTAATAACCAATTAAGGTTACTTAAGTGCAAAACACACTCACTCAAACCTTCAAAGGCAGGAAAGGCACCTTGATTCACACTCCTGAACAGCAACGTAACGTGCCACTGACTCTGCACCTCCCCAGGGAACTCCCTTCCACCTCACACATGTACAGATGGACAACACACTCACACACAGAGTTCCTCTAACTCACATTGCAATGCAAAACCTGAACTCTGAACTCAGAGATTGGATAGCTACAGACATATCCTAAAGGCATATGTGCAATTGTGAAGGGTATGATGTATTGATATAAAGAGGGAAAGCATGATGTAGAAGTTAAGGTGGGAATGGGGTATGTGACAATATATTGAGTCTAGGAAAGACTTGGAAAGTGTCTGTTGGAAGGTAGGAGAATGGCCTGGTGCATGTGGTGCTGGAGAGATGGAGGAGGGGAGACGATACCCCTATTTCCACAGCAGATGCATTCTGATGAATCTGCCTTGGTTCATTAGACCGGACGGGGGAGCTGCCTAGGGTGTTCTGCTCCTCGGACAGCTCTAAGGACAAGCCCTTTTCCTCTCAGCATTTTCAGAGTGGGTCAGGGATAGGGGTGGATGTTCTTCCTGAAGATGTCTCAAAAGCCTCTGTGCCAGCATTTTCTGCAGGTGAACCAGTTGTAGTTCCTCAGCAGGGAATCTCTGGCTGCTGAACTAAGGATGGCTTGTTAGACAAGGTCTTCTGCTTTTAAGAGAAACAGAGGCCTCTATCTCTCACCTTCTAAGTCTCCTAACTTGCTCCCCTTTTATAATCCCTCAGTAATGGCACCCCGTTGCTGCTTCTAATGCTGAGGGAAAGCTACTCCTCATCCCCAGCACAGCTGTGCTCCATCAGAGAGATGATTTCCACCAGAGCTATGTGACCCTGTGTTGAATATCACAGTCTTCATGGTGCAGGAGTGGAGCTCAAACTTTAAGTCCCACCTAAGCTGTAGCTAGAATACTCACCTGATGATGTTTGTAAAAGTCTTTGCAGCAAGGTAGAAACTGACCCGCTCACTATCCAGTGAAAACAATCTGATTACAGACAATTCAGTCAAATGCACAGAGTCAATAAACAGAAAAAATAGAGGAATCCGCCCTCTCCTCCCCCCAGTAATTTCTGTTAACTGTAGTAATCTTAGGAGTTACAACATTTTCATAAAGAAATGTGATTTCCAAGTTCATTGTGTCCCTTTTAAAGGAACCTGAGGACTGCAAAGATGAAGACATTCATTCTGAGTTCCAGGCATTAATCTCTTCAATCAACAAACCCCAAAATTCTTACTTGCTTAAAACTGCCAACAGACTGTATGAGGAACAGACTTTCCAGTTCCATAGTGTAAGTTGAATACTTTTACTAAGCTGAAGAGAAAGTTTTGAAAGATATTTATGACACTCAATACTGATCAAAACCCAAGATTATTAATAGAGCAGATTGAAAAATTTCCAAAAGAACAATTTGCCAATGGGAAATGCTGATGTGATAAAACTGAAATGTTTTGTGGGAACACATAGATTTTGTCTAAATTTCTGATGAAAAATTATCAAAACTCTTCGATAAAGTCAAAGTGCTTTGTTTTGACATTATTTAACTTCTATATTAGATAGTATACATTTATATTATTACTTATAGTTCATATTATATAAAGTTAAAACAATAAAGTTGAAACAAACCACTTCAACCTTATTAAAATGGAAAATTTTCATGCATTCTAAGGCCAGAAGGGACCACAGCCATCATCTAGTCTGACCTCCATAGAACATCTCCAAAATAATTCCTAGATCAGATCTTTTAAAAAAACGTCTAGTCCTGATTTTTAAATTGCCAGTGTTGGAGAATCCACCATAAGCCTTGGTAAATTGTTCCAGTTGTTAATTACTCTCACGGTAAAAAATGTACATCTTATTTCCAGTACGAATCTGTCTAGCTTCAACTTCCAGACACAGGATTGTGTTATACCTTTCAGAGTAGCAGCTGCGTTAGTCTTGTTAGAACAAGAGTACTTGTGGCACCTTAGAGACTAACACATTTATTTGAGCATAAGCTTTCGTGGGCTACAGCCCACTTCATCGGATGAAGAGAATGGAACATATAGTGAGGAGATATATATACATACATACAAAAGTTTTTTTCTCCTGCTGATAATAGCTCATCTTAATTAATTAGCCTCTTAGAGTGGGCAACTCCCACCTTTTCATGTTCTCTGTATGTATATAGATCTCCTCACTATATGTTCCATTCTATGCATCCGATGAAGTGGGCTGTAGCCCACGAAAGCTTATGCTCAAATAAATTTGTTAGTCTCTAAGGTGCCACAAGTACTCTTGTTCTTTTTGTTATACCTTTCTCTGCTAGTCTGAAGAGCTCACTGTTGTATGTTTATTCCCTATGTAGGTACTTATAGAATGTAATCAAGTCATCTCTTAACCTTCTCTTTGTTAAGTAGATTGAGCGCCTTGGGTCTACCACTGCATTTTCTGTTCCATGACTCTTCTCTGAACCCTCTCCAGTTTATCAACATCCTTCTTGAATTGTGGGCTCCAGAACTAGACACACAGCATTCCAGTTATCCTTATTATTAGATCATTTTGATATTTCCTAAAAGAATGTTTTCAGAATTATCATTTCACAGAAAATTTCAAAATTTTAACTTTTTGTTCTGATTTGGGATAAAAGGGAATTTCCGGTGGAATTGAAATAGAGATTCAACCAGCTCTAATTATTAAATATACTGTGCTGTCGGTCTTACTTTTAAATTTTATCTAGCTTAAGTTGAATTGTACTCTCTTTAGTATTGTAGTAGTTATGTTGTACAGCAATCTGAATTTTTTTAAGTGATGCCATTTTGAATTTACTTTAATAGCAAATTTTCTCTCCTACCTTTCAGGAATACGTAGAATTCATAAAAAACTATTACCATGCAGAGCCCCAAGCAGTTAACTTTAGAAAAGCTGCAGAACAAGCCAGAAAAGAAATCAATTCCTGGGTTGAAAGCCAAACTGAGGGTAAGCTAAGGACAAACAATCAGAATTTTGCTCTTCTCCCACTATAGTTGCTAATTTCTTTTGGGTAAGTGGCTGCATTTGTACATGTGTTCCTCCTGTAGTCAGGCACTAGTGGAGCTAATGTGGAAATTGAGGAGGGAGAGGTGGACAAATGAACAGTTGAACAGTTTCAAGTGTCTGATTCAGAGTTTTTTTAATTCAATGGAAAGACTCCCATTGACTTCAATGAGTTTTGGATAAAATCCCAAAAGAAAGAAGGGAATCGCCTTTAGAACCTGATTTCCTCTAAAGAATCAACAGCTCCTGCAGGGCCTCTGGTCTCATGGGCCACCATCACTGCTGGAACTACAGGAGCAGGATTTATGACCATCGACTCCCTTTTTCATGAGCCTGATTTTTCACAGCCTAGCCCCTTGTGCTGCTATTTACTCCTGTGCAAAAGGAGGGTGAAATGGGTATAAAATGCTACCATTCTGATTTGGCAGAATTTGGAAACTCACTCAGGGATCAGGGGTTCTGAGGCACATACATTCTCAGCGGATAATTAAAGAGAAAGCAAGATTAGAAATAGTCACTTGCTGTACTGCACTGGAATAAAAACACCATTCTTCTCCCTCTGAAAGGGAAAATCCAGAATCTGCTGCCTAGAGGTGCTGTTGATCCCATCACTGTACTGGTCCTGGTTAATGCCATTTATTTCAAAGGAAAGTGGGAAAAGAGATTTCTGAATGAGAACACGTCTGAGAATCCATTCAGACTGAGCAAGGTATGTTCCACTAACGTTCATGCCGTTGAACAGTAAGAAACCTCTATATGGCATGAAAATCTTTCACCCACGGTTCATATTCCATCGTAAAACTATTGGTAGCTCGACGCATGGCCTAAAGTAAATAACTGTGACAATTTTAATATTTAGTTAGTAAAACTACTACATAGTTTAAGCAAAGATTTGAAAAATGGGTTTTAGCTTCAAGAGGAGACTGTTGGGCCTTATGTTATTAGAAACGCTAGTGAATACCCTAACTATGTGTGAATACCCTGTTAATGTGAAGGCTCCACAGCTCTATAGACTATAGTAACATTTTCAAAGTCACCTATGGGATTTAGGAGCCTAAATCCCATTTTTCAAGTGATTTAAGAGCCTAACACTCATTTAAAGTCAGTAGGACTTAGATTAAGGCTACAAAGCACTGTTGTGATAGTCTAATCTGACCTCTTGCCTAACACAGGCCACGGTACTAAATTCCTGCCTCAAATCCAATAACTGTGCTTGAACTACTGCATATCTTTTAGAAAAATAGCCAATCTTGATATTTTAAATTTCTAGTGATGGAGAATCCAGCACAACCCTGGTAAGTTTTTCCCATGGTTAATTACTCTCACCCTTTAATAATTGTGCCTTATTTCTAGTCTGAATTTGCTTAGCTTCAACTTCCAGCCATTGGTTCTTGTTCTACCTTTATCTGCTAGATTGAAGAGCCCTATATTATCAGTTTCTGTTCCCCATGTAGGTACCTATAGTCTATGGAACTCAGGGGTTGCAAACACATAGGAAGTGAAATTGTAAAGGACTTCATGAAACTCCTGCAAACCAAAATTACTTCTTGTGCGTCTAAATATAGCACACCCACACCCACTCTTTGCATAGCACTGCTCCATAACTGAAACTAAGTGATCTTCCTGAATCCCTGAAACTTCACAAACACTGAGTTTTTGTATTTATTATCCATGCGGCATCATTAATATCTATAGATTCCACTCTACAGCTGCTACTGCTAAGCCCGCAGAGAGTCAGCCAAAGACAGCATTTTTCTGTTCTGCCAGGGTGGAGAAGAGACCAAAGCAGCCCCTGAATGCAGTGACCTTTCTCCTTGTACTCAGAGGTTCCCCAGAATTTTCAGTGTTAGGAGCTGTGTGCCTCCCCCGACTTTCTCCCCTCAAAGGTCTTTCCTGTAATAGGAACAAATGTCAGGAAACTCAATGAAGTGATCCTTGCAGAATTTTCTGGCTCCTCTGTCCCACCTTCTGTGAGTTATTATGTATGTACTGGGGAACAGTGGAAGATAAGTCCAGGTCACGGAAAACAATGCTTTGAGACAAACAACAGGACAATTAATCAGGGCCAACCAGAGGATTCAGGGGGCCTGGGGTACTCGGCGGCAGGGGGCCCCCACTTCGGCGGTAATTTGGCAGCGGAGGGTCCTTTCACTCCGGGACCCATCGCCGAAGTGCCCCAAAGACCCGCGGCGGGGGCCCCCCGCCACCGAATTACCGCCGAAGCGGGACCCGGCACTTCGGCAGCGGGTCCCGCTTCAGCGGTAATTCGGCGGCTGGGGGTCCTTCCACCCCGGAGCGGAAGGACCCCCCGCCGCCGAAGATCTGGAGCGGAAGACGTTCCGGGGGCCCTGGACCCCGTGAGAGTTTTCTGGGGGCCCCGGAGCAAGTGAAGGACCCCGCTCCAGGGGCCCCGAAAAACTCTTGTGGGGGCCCCTGTGGGGCCCGGGGCAAATTGCCCCACTTGCCCCCCCCCCCCGGGTGGCCCTGCAATTAATATTTTCTCATGAAAGGAGCCCTGTTAAACCATGCAATCAACTTTGGTTCATAAATCTGTACTCAAACTTTTATTCTTATTTCATCTGAAGCAAGTCATACATATTTACTGATAACCCATATGTTTTAAAGAAAGAAGTAATATTTATTTTCTTATGGAGATATATAATTTCACAGACCAAGACTAAACCAGTGCAGATGATGTTTCTAAAAGATAGATTTCCAATATGCTACTTGGAAACAATGAAGGTCAAAATTGCTGAGCTTCCATACGTCAATAATGACCTCAGCATGCTCATCCTATTACCAGATGACATTGAGGATAAATCTACTGGTCTGGAACAGGTAAAACCATTACAACATATTGTTGGTCCACAAAAGTGGAATTTAACGTTTCCTCAGTGTGAGACAGCTACAGGATAATGCTCAGAATGAATTTAGCAATATCCTGTACATTAATGCATACGGCTGTAGACAAATGTATGGCATACATGTGCCTTTTTGTGAGCAGGATAAGAACTGGGAAGTGAAACTTAGCAGTTCTGATGACGACACCACCTAAGGTACAATGTTAAGGGGTATCATTGGCATCAGGGGTGGCTCCAGGCACCAGCCTGGGGCAGCAAGCTGTTGGGGGTGGCCTGCTGGTCGCCTGCGGGAGGTCCGCTGGTCCCGTGGTTTCATTGGCAATTCGTCGGCAGGTACACTGAAGGCGCGGGACCAGTGGACCTCCGCACGCATGCCACTGAAAGCCTCCTGACTGCCGTGCTTGGGGTGGCAAAATACATAGAGCCACCCCTGACTGGCATGATGTATTATTATCTAGATGAAGCCCAAAAGAGCACAAGGAATTTTCCAGAACAAATAGACCAGGTCTGTGTCCCAGAACAGCTAACAGCCTAGTTTCAGATGTGGTGCAATGAGAGAGTAACAAACCATAAGGAAGTGGGGTGAGGAAGTAGAAGGCTTGTAGCAGGGGGATAATTGGTTTCAACATGTGCATGTCTCGTGGATTCCATAAAGTCATACATGTATTTAGGGAATACTTGATTTTCTAGTGTGATATGCAGGATTTTCAGCATTCTGTTGGGATAACTGCATTAAATGGGAAGTGTAGTACTTGCTATACATTATGTGGTGATTCCCCTAAACAAGAATTCCAAACTGGTTGTTGAAGCCAGTTCTTTTGCCCTGACCACAATCTGACTCTCTGGCCCCTTGCAATTAATGCTCTTCCAAGAGCTGTACTCCCTTTCCCCGTTTTCTGGCCTCTCTTTATCTAGTGAAATAAGAAATTAGTAACCCACCTTACAAGGGACTAAGCTCCTCACAGTTGGTTCTGAATGCCTCAACTCAATGGGAACCAAGAGATCTCAACAACATGAAAAATCAGATGCTCCATTTGCAAGCACATCTGGGCAAGGACCATATCCTCTTACTTGTTCCCATGAACACCAATCATATATAATTGCGAAGGGACAAGTCTTCCTTGGAAGCACATGTAGATGATATATTAACATTAACAGGAGCACTATATATGCATAAGAGAGGAACATTCCCATGTATGTTTAAATAGAAAAAACAAGGAACTCCTCTATGAACCCAATCCTGCATGTAAGGTCACCTCCCATTTAGATAAACAGGAGCGTACGTCACTTAGCACCTTGCAAGATCAAACCCTATTTGCATGTAGCACATCCTATAATGATGGCAATAGCCAGGGGTGGTAGCAATGTATGTGTTTTGTGCCTTTATGATGAGCTTTTTTCATTTACTCATGATTTCCTTTTTGCTTTTTAATTGTCTAAATCCCTCTCTTTCTTAACTCACTGTAGCTAGAGAGGGAATTGACCTATGAGAAATTATCCAAGTGGACCAGCCCAGAAATGATGAAAATGTCTGAAGTGGAGTTGTTTCTGCCCAGGATCAAATTGGAAGAGAGCTATAACCTCAAATCCACTTTGAGCAGCATGGGGATGAAAGATGCCTTCAGTCAGAGCCAAGCTGATTTCACAGGGATGTCTGATAATAATGATCTGTTTTTGTCACAAGTTTTTCACAAGTCCTTTGTTGAGGTCAATGAAGAAGGCACTGAGGCTGCAGGTGCAAGTGCAGTCGTTGTAGTAGTGAGAGCATCCTTAAACTCTGTAAGATTTAAGGCAGATCACCCTTTCCTCTTCTTCATCAGGCACAACAAAACCAACAGCATCCTCTTCTTTGGCAGATTCTGCTCCCCCTAGAATGTATTACTCTCTGCTACCAAATAACATCATTTGCTCACCATGCAACTGGGAAATACAAATTGAAGCCTGAAATTCAAAGCTTAGATCTAGTTGGTGATTTTAGTTAGAGCCCTGAACATAAGCTGCCTCCGTCAGGAGTAGCCTCAGAAGTAATTGTGCCTCAGAGACACACGCTGAGGCACATTTTCTTCTGTGCTCCTCTGCTATACTGAGCAGACAGTAATCTACTGCAGCCCCTTACAGAGTGCAGCATACTACCCACTGCACTGAGCCTGCTCTCCTGGCTAGTGTTATGGGGGCCAGAGTCATGGCTCTGTAGTCTCTGTCCCTCCCCACCTATTTCTTCATAGGACAGGAGAATACACCTCAGCATTCATGCCATGACTGCATCCCCATACTTGCAGACAAGATGGGGGCAGGTCTAAAGCAGTCATGCAAAATGATTTGGGGGAGGATAATTTCTCTTAATCTCTGCTACTGTCGCCCATGGACACATTAGACCCAGCCACAGTGAAGTGCTTAATAATTAAGACTCTTCTTCACAGGTATTGCAAGTCTGTATACAAAGGGTAACAGAAAACACATTAAGTCCTGTTTGCAAATCCCAGGCACAAGGCCAGTTAATGATAGCAATTCAGCATTAACTCTGAATTTCATAATATTTGCCTTGAGTTGTATTTATGAAGTTTTTCCCAACGAAAATATATTTTCTTTTGTTCTTTCAGAGTGTTAAAATAGAAATTTAACCTCATCACATACTGTCCACAGCATTCCATTTGGAACTATGCCATTCTGTCTAAATGACTGATGCTGGACCATTGAGGAGTCAGTCTGCTGGACATACATTGTACATTCATAAGTGCTAAAAGAGTTGTTCAATCAGTAACAACACTGCTCATAGAAGCATAGGAAAATCAACATTAGGCCAAATCCTCCACCCATTGATTTCATTAGGAGTGTGATTTGGCTGACTGAAGTGTTATCACATAGACTGTAATGAGTTTGTTAGAGATTTTATTGTCTGACATGTAATAAACTTGGAAGTGTACAAAAAAGCATTCCATATCTTTAGTCTAAATTTTCACTTTGAAAATTAACATTTTGGAAATTATTATAATTTCATAAAATCTAAGGCAAAAGCATGTGAAATTCAGTGCTCCCTAGAGGCTCTTTAAACTACACATTTATATTTACTAAGACCATCCTTTACCTCCCTAAGGGCCCAATTCAGTTTTTACTGCTGTCAGAGGAAGGACTCTGGATGAAGCATTAAACATTCTGCAAATGCTCTCTGACAGTGTTGGCACAGAGTCAGTTAACTGGCCTAGCCTCCCCAGCCAGTGAACTTGTCATCTTTGTCCATTTCATGACCTGCAGCTGTTTCTAGAGGGCTATGCAGGTGTGTCATGTTGTGCATACTAATGTTTGTTCCTGTGCCTGATCTTTTAAAAATATTTGTAAATTAGTTTATCTAACAATTCTGATGGGCACAACTGATATGAAAACTTTCACCAGCATGCCTCCCATCTGACTATAATGCTCATGGACATATAATCTATAGTCTGCATCATTCAAACAACAGTCATGTGTTGTTAATGTAATTACTGATTGTAATTTGCACCCATTCCTAGATACCTGTATCACTAATAAAGTAGAAAAATAGGTTTTCATTTCAAGAATGCAGTATAGCAAAGATATTCCGTTATTTACCCAAATTCCAATGTGCTTTTAGCTGATATTTTACTCCATAACTCTAGTGTATGACTTGCACTTAAAGCAATAAAAAAACACTGAGATTATGTTTCTACTATTCAAATTGGTGATTTACTTGATTATAGATAGTGGAGGATTCGGGGGGCGGGGGAGTCGTCAGTATTGTTTTGTTAGGATATGATATTCTAAGCACTCTTAATATTTACAGTATGTTTTCATTGTTACCATTCCAAAATGATCATTTAACTAGGGTTGATTATGCCCAGTGCTTAATTTGTAATGAAAGAGGTGCCAGGGCTCAAGCAATTTTTTTTATTTTTTATTTTTTTTACATACATAACAGATGCAGCAAACCCAGAGGTGCCAGAGCTGTGAACTGCCAAGCCTAGAGGTGCCGGGGCTCAGCCCTGGCAAAACCTGGCACAAATTAAGCGCTGATTATGCTCAGCTGAGACTTTTAAAAATATCGTTTTCTTTGTCTGCATTAGGCCACAAAATGGTGTTTAAAATCATGTTATTTAAAATGTTAGCTAATACATTTGGTAGACACATCTCCTCTTCCTAGTCTAGACAGGGCCTTAGTAACTTCTTTCTATGAATCTGCCGAGAGCATGTATGAAATTTAACCCTAACAGAACAACTCAAAGCTGCAAAGGCAGTGTGTGCAAGCTTCCCTGAACATAACTAGCTCACTAATACAAAGAAAAATACTTACTTTTTTTCTATATGTACCCAAATACATATATATACATACAGATTCAGATAACAAACCAAATTCAACCTTGGCATGTACACTGAAGCCAGTGAATTTGAATTCTATTACTGCAGGACTTAGTTTGGCCCAGATTAGATGCTGAAATTTGTTTGTTTTGTGACAGCTGCTTGTGACACCACTGGAACTGAGTTTTATTTGTTCAGCTGCTTAACAAGCCCGTTTTCACAGTACTGCTGTACTAGAGTCACAGATGCTGACCAGAACTATTTGTCTAAGCCAGCAGGGTTTATGCTACCTGAAAGAAATACAGTAAAACTGATTATACCAAAACAAAAATTAATAAATCTTACTTTTCTAGACGAGTGTACATATCCACATAAAATATCATAATGAACCAGTTGTGCTCCTCCCTCACAAGTGAAAAATACTCTCCATGTACAAGTATCAGGGGGTAGCTGTGTTAGTCTATATCCCCCAAAACAACAAGGAGTCCGGTGGCACCTTAAAGACTAACAGATTTATTTGGGCATAAGCTTTCGTGGGTAAAAAACCTCACTTCTAAAATCTCACTTCTTCAGCTATCTGAAGGAGTGGGTTTTTTCCCCACGAAAGCTTATGCCCAAATAAATCTGTTAGTCTTTAAGGTGCCACCGGACTCCTTGTTAGGGTGACCAGATGGCCTTATTTTATAGGGACAGTCCCGATTTTTGGGTCTTTTTCTTATACAGGCTCCTATTACCCCCCATCCCCTGGCCCTATTTTTCACACTTGCTGTCTGGTCACCCTACTCCTTGTTCTCTACGTACAGTTTACACAATACACATTTGCAGCCAAATCCACCTGACAGTACATTCCCCTTTCCGCTCCTGTCTATACAAACGAAAATAGATTTTCTTTTCCACCCGCATCACTGTCCTTTGGTTTCAGCGTAATACCTTATTCATTATTATTATGGACTTAGATCTTTTGTTCTGGTAGGGAAAAAAGCGGGGGGTGGGGTCACCGACTTTACAGCACAGCATAGAGGTCCCTATTAAGTCCCCCTCCCCGCCTGAATCGTTCCAGCTCGTCTCGCCTCCACCCCACCCAGATCTCTGTTCGCCCCTCTCCCCCAGCAGCGGCAGCGCTAGTGGGGGCCTGGAAAGTGGGGCCGCACTGAAACTCATTGGGCAAAAGGCAGCGAAAGGGCGCCAAGGCTCCCTCTCGGCAGGAGCAATGAGCCTGTGCACACGCGCGGCAGTGGGACAGCCTCGGGCAACGCGACTGCGCGTAACACTGCCGGAGAAACATCGGCCCTGCAAGCCAGCCCCTACCTCGCCCTAGGCCGCCGCGGCTGCTGCTGCTGCAGGGAATCAGGGACGGGCGGAGGCATGAAACGCCCCGTGGGTGGCTCCCGGCGCTTCCGGGCTCCAGGGGGCGGGATCCCGGGGCTCGGCGGAGCTAACACAAGCCCGAGGCCACCGCCCCTTTGCCCAGCGCCACCGGAGCCGCTTCAGCGACCTGCGCTCAGCGACGATCGCCGGGGTCCGGCTCCCTGCAGCAGCCGCTGCCGCCCGATACCGCCCCAGGGTCAGTCCCGGCCTGGTGCCCTCTGCTGCGGTGCCCGGGGGCCGCCGGCGTGTGGGGCGGGTCCCGCCGCGCTCGCTGCCGGGCGGAGGAAACCCGAACCGGGAGCGGGGCTGGGACTTGGGTTTGGTTTCCAGCCCGGGGCTCGGTGCCGGCGGGCGGGGAGGAGACGCCGGGAGCCGGAGGCCGCCCTGGGCATCGGCCGCACGGTTGGTTCAAGCAGCCGAGGGCGGGGGGCCCGGTGGTGCCCGGTGAGTTTGTCTCTCGGGCAGTGGCGGCTCCGGCTCCGGGGCTGGGACAGTCTGTGCGCGGGGGGCCGGGGCCAGGCACCGACCTGCGACCCCGCCGTGTGATGGAAACCACCGCAAGCCCGGGGGGCAGGTCTGCCTGGGGGGGACGGGAGGAGCGAGGCTCCTAAGAGACCAGACACTGAACCTTGAATCCAGAGCTCACAACAGGCACCTGGAGAAGGTGGCTCAGCCTGGGGCTTCCCCCTCCCAG
This sequence comes from Mauremys mutica, assembly GCF_020497125.1. NCBI lineage: Eukaryota > Metazoa > Chordata > Testudines > Geoemydidae > Mauremys > Mauremys mutica. The sequence continues at coordinate 123,784,307 of NC_059073.1, read as the reverse complement.
CAAGCCCGGGTCGGGGAGGAGCCCCGTGATTCTGTGCACCTTGCCCTGGGGTTTGCAGCGCCCGCCAAGGAGCCTCCCCCGGTTCCCTTGCCGGTGGGGTAGGACGGAGCTGGTGGGTGTGGTACACGCAGCGCAGGTTGCTGGTACTTGGGATTTATTAAATCCGTTGCACGTACAGGGGCCCGGCCTTGGCTGCTGATTCTTGTGGGAGAGGTTCCTGCGATGGGAGGTGCCTGGCACTGCCGTTTACTGAGCCACTAAAACAGGGCACTTGTCTCTAAATGACTACCCTACAGCACTGAATTGAAGAAGGCAATAAAGCTTGCAATGAACATACCACGATTATTTTCATAAGCTCTGTATAGTGGCATAAATCCGCACTACCCATGGCAGAACTGAGCCTGAAGATTTTACAATTTGCTGCAAGGCCCGCATGTTGTTTTGGCTGGTATTTCAATAAGTATATAATGTAGCCCTATTAGTCCCATGATATAAGAGAGACAAGGTGGGTGAGGTAATAGCTTTTATTAGACCAACTTCTGCTGGTGAGAGACACAAGCTTTCCAAGCTATACAGCGCTCTTCAATACCTTTCCGAGACCTGAAGAAGTTTGAAAACTTGTCTGTCTGACCAACAGACGTTGCTTCAATAAAAGCTATTGCCTTCCCCACCTTTTCTCTCTAATAAGTCTATAAAACAGACAGTACAAACTCATTGGAAGGTTAGACTGTGCGCCTGAATTACATTTTAATTGAAATGTTCGGATTAATTTTTTCTTACTCATTGCTTGTATTATGCTCATTCTGGGTTCCTCACTTTCTTTTTCTCGCTTTACAGATAGAGCTAACTGTATTTCTGAAGGTATGTGACATTGTGGTCACCAGATAGCCTTATGTATTATTTCAGTGTAAAACAAGCTTTTTCTGTTTGAGGGCTTGGGGATAGCCACTTCTGGGTACACACACTGGGCCCCATCCTCAAACAAACCCCGCATAAAGGCCCACTCACTGCTTCATGGAGTCCTACCAGGCTGCAGAGGTCTAGACATGCAGACTAACTGTAAGACTGTGGCCTTAGTTTTTAAGATAACTGTATATCTGCGCAAACATTACAACTTGTTAAATACTGCTTTGCCTTGGCTCCCGTTACACTCCCACACAAGGGGAAATAGATATAGATATGCATACACAATTTTTTATTAGATGAATTTTTAAAACTCAAAACTATTCACAGTATTCAGAGAGTAGAGAAGAGATTTTTGACGTTCCTTTCGACCAAAAACTAATCAGTTGGTTGACTTGTAGATGTCACATTTGGAGTGGGCCTTAAGGAAGGATTTAAATATGGGGATTGAAGTTGCTTTGCAGACTAGCTCAAGAAGGGTGTTTCATGCATGGGAGAAGTACCAACATGGAGAGAAGAGCATAATGAGATCCTATAGCTGGAAGGTGAAGCTTGACAAAATCAAATGGAAGGTAAAGTGCAAATTTTTAACAGGGTGGATAATCATTGGAATAACTTACCAAAAGACTTGATGTCACTTCACATTTTTAAATTAAGAGATGCTGTAGTTCAACCACACATTATGGAGTCGATGTTGTCCTAGTGAAGTATCTTCACGTGCTCATAAAGAGAGTGAAATTCTTAGGGTTATGCAGATGGTCATGAGAGACCATTGTGATCCTTAAAATCTGAGTCCTACACTAACCTGATGTTTGCTAGCGTTGGCAGAGTGAAGGGCATGGGGCAGTTTAGGCATGGGGTGTTGTTGGAATGAACAGCCAAAGAAGGTAGAACAGTTATGCAGGGCCTTGAAGTCAAGACCAAGAAGCTTGAACGTAATGGAACACGAGCAAGCCCTTTGATAAACAAATCCCTCACATCTCCTAGTTTCCCATTCCCACTCCATAACTTTTTGCTTGATTCAACTGGATTTCTTGACTAGGTATCCGTTAAATACAGTATTTAAACAGATGGACAACCTGATACGCAGCGCTACCTGACACATGCCTCAGATGCACTGTGATGAACTATATGAAATGAAGTCCTCTATTAGCATTATAGCCTCTTAATATCTCTGATAGTTTTTAAATGTAATATCAATTCTAAAAAAGATAGCTCTTATTTTCATGTATATGCAGGTGAGCAGTTATCAAATAGAGTTGATTTTTCCCCTTACTCTTGACTTTTTCCCCTATTTCAACTTCAGTAACTAGAGGAGAAATACACTGCAAATTTGCAAGACTATAAAGCCTGTGGCAGCTGTCATGATTGTAGGATTTGTTCTTATTTAGACTGCGACCATAGATCTAGAAAGTTTTCTAAATCCCAAAAGAATTGTCTGTTGCGGCATGGAAACTTACATTGTAATGCAGGGAGTTATCCTACACTGCACAGAGCAAAGGGGAAATATGAGAAATGCTGTTGTATGAAATCACAGAAATTTATTCCCTCTGACATGTAGCAGTCTGTACCAGCACACATACAGACTCCACTGTTTGGTAAACTAAAAAAGCAGCTCCATCATCATGGTCATGAAAGGAATCTGATTGGCTAGCCTAATAGTAGGGGCCATGATATACATAGACCTGTACACCACAGAGAGATATTTTCCTCTAAGGGAGAGAGAGAGAAGAGTGTTCTTTTCCTAATAGGATTATTGTAAAATGGAAAAGGGCAGATGATTCAGTTACTTGGTAACATTGCCCTCAAACCAGATGGTCAATTAATATCTAAATCAAACAGAGTCAAACTGTATTCCTGCTATTTCCAACTTAGAACTATCTCGGAACCAGAATGAGTGTCCCTTTGTACGCTGATTATCTGTTTTAGGGTTTTGATAAACTTCTGTCTTCAGTAATAAGACAGCATGATCAAGACAGATTGGTCTTGCAATATTTGGTCAGAGGGTTTAGGAGCTAGCAGATCTGTGATTTGCTTTCTTGTCTCCTAGCTTGGAGTCAAGGAGGACAAAGAACAAGTGCCAGTACTGAGTCTGTTGTTTTTCTATAACATAATAAATTTAATTTCAATCAATTTGGGATTTAAGTTCAAGGTGCATTTAATAGTGCCGAAAAGGTACATGATGCAAAAACCAAATAAGCAAAAAACACCGCAGGAATTAAAACTATAAAACGTATCACAGCTACATGAGAGAGGGAGATGCAATTCCAGTACAGGGAGGGGGTGAATTGGCTTACACCTCATCTGTATCCTCTGGCCCTTCCATGTGGGTTAGAGTATCCCACAGGGCTTACCTAATTTGTGCCCTGTCTGTCTTGGATTGATGGGCCTTGTGGCAACTGGGGAACAGCCAGTACATAGGAATGCACTAGTCAAGCCTTCTCCCTCCCCCAGCACACCATCTAATATTGAAAACTATGGAAAGCAAAAATAAGATTGTCCATTCTCTCTTACTTTGTGTAATATAAAATAGAAGAGATCTGTCTTCCCCTCCCACCTCTCAATTTTCTTGACAAGTGGGATGTGAGCAGGTCATTCCAAATGTAGCTACCAGGGGCTTTTTGTGCAGCCACAGACCACCTGGGTGGTGATGGAGGAGGGAGAGCAAAGCATTATCCCCTCCCTTCTTGTTGCTCCTGGATGCACTACCCTGCACTGCCTCTGGAGAGAGGTAGGGCACAACGCTGAAGGAGCAAGGTGAGTTCTTGACCTATGGGGCAGGGGCACAGTAGGGGTCAGGCTTCAGTCCTGGGGTGGTTGGGCAGCAGGCTCGGATGGTGGGATTTAGAGAGCCTGGCTATGTAGACCAGGGCTTCAACCATGGGGCTTTGTGCCCAACACCTGGCTGCAGCTGCAGTGTTTCGGGTGCTGACCCCTAGCTCTAGCCACATGACCCCGGCCTGTGGCCAGGCCCATAGGGCTTCAGACTCCAACCCCTGGCCTTGCGGTGGCAGGCTCTGATCCCTGGCTCTGGCCACACGGCGCCAACCCCTGGCTGCATGTTCTGACCCCCCAGCCCTGGCCGCTGACCCCGGGCACGAGCCCTGGATGCCGACCTCCTACCTCCAGCCCTCAATGCCAACTCCTAGCCCCAGCTGTGCGACAGCAGGCACTGACCATGGGCTCTGGTGGTTGCTGGTCCTGGGCGTTAATCCCTGTCAGTGATCGCCAGCCCCAGCTGCGGATCGATCGCCAGCCCCAGCTGCGGATCACAGGAGCTGGCCCTGGTTGGTGACCCCTGGCCGTGCATCGCTGGATGTCAACTCCGGGCTCTAGCAGTGCAGATCTAGCCCTGGGTGCAGATCCCTGGTGGCAGGCGCCGACCCCTATGTTCATGGCGGCAGGCTCCGACTCCAAGCCCTGGCCGCCGACCCCTAGCTCCGGCCTTGAAGCAGCGGCCACTGGTCTCAGGTGCCAGCCCCACAGCCCCCACTGTGAGTGCTGACCTAGCCTCTGGTGGGAGCTGGCCCTGGGTGCCAATCCCCAGCCCTGGCCATGCAGCAGCGGGTGCCAACTCTGGCTCCAGCGTATGCTGGCCCTGGGCGCTGAGCCACAGCTCTGGGCACATGGCAGTAGATTCTGGCTCTGGCTGCACAGCTCCTGCCCCTGGGCTCTGGCAGTGGGTACCGACCCCCAGCTGCATGGCCACCGATGCCCAGGTCTGGTGGCAGGACTCACCCCCATCACCCCTGGTCCCTGCTGCCTCACTTGGCTCTGCATCCAACCTCCCCCCCCCCCCTGCCATTGCCCCATGTCCCTGTTGCCTTCCTGGTCCCACATCCATCCCCTCATCACTCCTAGCCCCTGCTGTTCCCCATCCAACCCCTCCATCCAGGGCTTAATTTGTCCTGGGGCTTGCTACGAAAAGTGATATTAACAAACATGCAAATATCACTTTTCACAGCATTATTTTTATTATTGAGTCTGCACCACTCACACAAAAAACATACATAAGTAAATTACCATGATTTGGCTGTCTGTCTGTGCATATATATTTATTTTTCCCAAAGTGAATAAAGTATTTTAGGAAAAAGTGTCAGTGTGACCGCCAGCAAGAGGTGGTGGCCGCACTCTGAGGCCACCAAAAAACTTGTTGTGTGAATCCCTGAGTTCTAGTCTCTGATAAAGGCCCAGTCAGTACATGTAGTCAGTTAGACCAATGACAGAAAAATAATCTAAGTGTAGCCTACTACAGTAAGCATACTGCAAAGTATGTCTGAAAGTGGAAACTTATGAAATTTGCAAGGTCATGATGGTATTTTTCTTCCAATACTTTAAAAATAATTGTTTGGGTGTTAGCTGGATGGAATCAAAACTGAAAGCGGTGTCATAACATTATCTTTAAATAGCATTTTTTTTTAATTTCAAAATTCTGTTAGTACTGGGTTATTCCTTTCTGACAGCTGAGAGGAGGAAGATGTGGAGTTACTTGTCTTAGACCACAGTGAAAGTCCATGTCAGAACCAGGAATAGAGCTCCTGATTCCCAGTCTTCTGCTTGGATTGCTGGAACAATACAACTTTTAGATGGAATTACATTGAAAATCTGCTGTTACAATAGTTCAACTGGCTAGCATTTGTTATTTTGTGTGTGTGTAGCTAGTAGAATTTTTGCTACTGCAGTTGTAACATACAATGTGGTTGGAGTGTGTTTTTCAGTAAGATGACTACAAAGACTTGCATGAGTAAACTTAACTGCATTCTGTGCAGGGCAATTTTTTTTTATTTTTTGTAAGTCCCACAAAGAGACAGCACTAAATATTATTCTTAATTCAGTGTTGTAGAGTAAATGCCCTTCTTATTGCTTGAGCTCTGATAATTTTCAGAGTACACCTCAATTATCTAAAGATCAGTCAGATAATGTAGTGTAGAAAACTCATCTTCATTAATCTCAAATTTAAATTTTAGTTACTCATTCTCAGTGAAACAGAAAAAAAATCTCCAGCTAAATGTTTTTCTCTTTGTGAGTGCCGAAGGGCAGTGGAGACTGCTGCTCTTTATTTTTTATTTAAATGCAGTGCTTTTGCACTCTTTCCTGAGTTTAACAAAGCCTCTGTCTTGAGTCAGTTACAATAACGTACAATATCAGACAAATATACTTGACAGTTTGGCAGGTGTGTTGAATAATGCCTCGGTTACCAGCGAAGCTGACAGCAAGCATTTTTCTTAGGTTCAAACAAGAAGTTAGTAGGATGTGGGGTTTTTCCTCGATGTTAGAGATGGTGAGTCAGGAATGTGAATTTGGTGTAGGATTGTGTTTTGTAGCAATAAACATACCAATGTTAGTTGCTGCCTTAGGATAAAAGATTGGAGAGGTTTTGAAGTTTTTGTTACTGGCTGAGATCATAAAGTGGCTGTAAATTCTTATCTGTAGTTAATTCACTATTATCTCAACTGCTCATGTTGTAGGTGGCTGGATCTGTAACCTCAGGTTAACATTTAACCCTCCCCCCACTTCCTCTAGGTGGACTGTTTGCACTTATTTTCTAACAACCTCAGAAGTGCAAGTGTTTACCTGTGTGTGTGTGTGTGTGTGTGGTGTAAAATTCTCTGTGGATTCTTTTTTAAATTCAGTCTAAGCTTTACAGTGCACAAGTGTCTCATGTTCCAGTGATACTTGGGGCAACCAAACATGGACTGAATCAGACTTCGAGTTTCTGGTAACACTGCAACAGGAACCAATTTGTAATCTCTGAATGTCATAATGACCGACAGTAACTCCTCTCTCCCCCTTTTCTTTTCTTTTTTTTTTAGATTCAGTGGGGGCAATAGGATGGAGTCTGGGCTCTAGGACCCTCCCACCTTGCGGGGTCTCAGTGGCTAGACTTCAGCTTGAGCCTGAATTCAACACTGCAGTTTTATAGCCCTGGAGCCCTAAGTCAGCTGACCCACGCTAGCCACATCTGTGCCTCAGGACTTTCACCGCAGTGTAGACTTAGCCTGTGTGTCTTGCCCAAGGCCCCACAGGAAGTCTGTAGCAGATCAGGAAGTTGATACTGGGTCTTCTGCCTCCCAAAATAGCTCTGTAATCAACAGTCCATCTTTCTACAATAATGATTTCTTTGCTACTGTGCTGTAACCAGGGGCGGCTCCAGGCCCCAGCACGCCAAGCGCGTGCTTGGGGCGGCACGCCGCGGGGGGCGCTCTGCCGGTCGCCGGGAGGGCGGCAGGCGGCTCCGGTGGACCTCCCACAGGCGTGCCTGCGGAGGGTTCGGTGGTCCTGCGGCTCCAATGGACCTCCCGCAGGCACGCCTGTGGGAGGTCCACCGGAGCCCCCTGCCACCCTCCCGGCGACCGGCAGAGCACCCCCCATGGCATGCCGCCGTGCTTGGGGTGGCGAAATGTCTAGAGCCGCCCCTGGCTGTAACTGTGCACTTGAGAAATCCCCTAACTAGCTGAATAGTTTTAGAATATTTTTATTACAAAATTTCCTTGACAGTTTTGTATAGACTCTCTAGTTTCTTTTAGCTTTTTATTGCCATATCAATAATCAAATAAATCCTCCACACAATTAATTTAAATTAGTATTGCCTGCTGATTATAGGTTCTGAAAATACAAAACATTATCAATCAGCTCTAATTCATAGAATATTAGGACTGGAAGGGACCTCGAGAGGTCATCTAGTCCAGTCCCCTGCACTCATGGCAGGACTAAGTATTATTTAGGCCATTTCTGACAGGTGTTTGTCTAATCTGCTCTTAAAGATCTCCAATGATGGAGATTCCACAACCTCCCAAGGCAATTTATTTCAGTGCTTAACCACCCTCATAATTAGGAAGTTTTTCCTAATGTCCAACCTAAATCTCCCTTGTTGTAATTTAAGCCGATTGCTTCTTGTCCTATCCTCAGAGGTTAAGAAAAACAATTTTTCTCCCTCCTCCTTGTTGCAACCTTTTGCATACTTGAAAATTGTTGTCACATCTCCTCTCAGTCTCCTCTTTTCCAGACTAAACAAACCCAAATTTTTCAATCTTTCCTCATAGGTCATGTTTTCTAGACCTTTAATCATTTTTGTTGCTCTTCTCTGGACTCTCTCCAATTTGTCCACATCTTTCCTGAAATGTGGTGCCCGGATTGGGAGCTTTCCAGTAATTTCTTTATGCACAAGCATATTTACAATGAGGAACTACGGGGCGGCAGCATAAAAAATAAAGCCATTATGTTATTGAGATTAGTAAAGAGACTGTAATATAGACTCCTTTTCACTGGCTATTGGACTGAGACAACCGAATTAACTTCATATAAGCTACAGAACAGGCCTCACATGCCAACACAGCCTTCATTTTATCACTAGTATGTATTCTTGGATGGGCACATATTTACTACTCATCTTCATTAGACTTTCTTTAATCCTAAAGATTCTCTCATATTGCAATGTGAATTAAGGATAATACTCTTCTTAAAATCCTCTTGTCATGATTGCTGTCAATCTCCCAATTGGTTGAATGAGAAATGCTGGAAGCAGAATTTCCTTTTGGTCACTGTCAGACAGGAATAGATGGGCCGAGAGTATAAAACAAAACCAGTGCTGAACAATTGCCCTCTAACTGAGGAGTCAGGAATGGAAGAGGAAAGGAAGTTAAAAATGACTTGAAACAAAAGAAAGGGGTGAAACATTAAAGAGAGAAGACTGTAATAAAGAACTCTTTTCTTACCCGTGTTTCCCTCACCATCACAACCTCCTACTTTGCCCATTATATTTTCCTATGTCTCTTCCCATTTTGCCTCAATCTCCCTATCTCTGCAGAAGTGGCACTCCACCCCTCTGGAACACATAGTCACAGGATCCACTTTCCATAACTCTGCTGTGAAATAGAAGACAAGCACTATCCTAGTGGGCTAGAAAGCAGCGGGAGATAATATGTGGATTTACCACTAATGAGTGAATAAGGCAGGTGTTTATAGAACTTTACACCCAAAATCAGTTTTTAGTTGACTAAGAAAATTACCACCCAGATCATAAAGTACATGTAGTGAATATTTTACGCTAGAGAATCTAATATAAATTCAAATAATTATGTACTACAAGTTGGATTAAAGTAAATTTGAGGCATTAAGTATTGCACAACTGTGACTTAAACAATGTGCCTCCAATAATGACCATTAAATGTAAAACAAACATCTGCTGATAAATTTGGATCACCTGTCTAAATATGAAATATAAATTGTATTCATGTGACTAGACAGTTCTGTAAGCTAGCTACTGAATTCCTGAAAAACAGTGTATAATGTTACTGAAAATTAACACGAAATCTTACAAAAATTGCAAAGTTTTCCAATTCTCTAAGTTTGTCCCACTTGTTATCTGAAGGCTCTTATATAAACTCAGATTTTGAGAGAGAGAGAACACATGGTCCTTAAACTTATTTGACATTGTGCAGTATCCTGAGATGGTGTAAAACCAGTGTAGTTCCACTGACTTCAATGGAGTTATGGTAATTTATACCAGCTGAGAATGTGGCAAATTAAATACTCATATTTTAAATCTGTATCTTATGTGATCTTTCCTTTGTGTTTTATCTTACAGGTTCTAAACCATGGATAACCTCAGTAAAGCAAACACCACCTTTGCGCTCAACCTATTCAAAAAGCTGAGTGAAAATGCCAAGACACAGAACTTATTCTTTTCTCCTTTGAGTATCTCCTCTGCTTTGTCCATGGTAATTTTGGGTGCAAAAGGTAACACTGCAGCCCAGATGGCAAAGGTATGTCTGAATAAATTTGAATGACTTAACACAACTTTGCTCTAGACGCTGAACTACAGATCTCTGTTGTATGTTCTGTACCTATGGAAAACTCCCATTATCATCCAGGTGTGCCTGAGAGTAGAATTTTGGTGGCACCATACAGCTGAGCTGCCTTAAAGAAGAGAGAGCTGTCTAGCTGCCTCAAGAGTTAGAAAAGAACTTCTTCAATTACATTATCTGTGATCAGTATCAGATTATACTAATCACCTAAATATGTCTTTAAAACATAGCCAGGAGCATTTTCTTAAAATCAGCCCCCTTTAAGGTGTCAAGTTGGGCAACCAAAAAAATCACTAGTCACTTTTGAAAATGTAGGTCTAGTTCATTAAACTCTTAATGCCAAATCCTGTTCCACTGAGTACTCGGAACCTCCAGAGAGAAAGAGGGCCTAGGGAAGAAGAGTTGGGTGCCAAGTATGGATCCCTGAGGTCCCCTGAAAGGTCAAGCAAAGATCTAAGAGGAGACCCAGGAGACAGAGTCACAAATGCGAAGGAAGAACAAGATTTAGAAAAGGAGAGTGATGAACAGTGGCAAAATTGGCAGGAGTCAGGGAAGATGAGGATGGAGTTGAGGCCCTGAGATTGGGCTGCGAAGAGGTTATTAGAGGGAAGGACTTCCATGTTGCAGCTACATCCTTTTAGGCACTCTTAGCTTGTGGACTTTTAGTATAGTCTACTAAGAGTCTTGGAGTGGGAAGTATAAATTTCAAAACTAGATTTATAGCTGGCCATTTGGAGCCTTATACAATATTGGGGCTAGGGGAGGGGAAGATTTTGTCTAAACTTGCAGCTTCAACAATAAAATAGGGTGGAGTTGAAACTGATTCCTTATAATCTGTAAGGACTTTTAGAATTGGCCTGTATATGTCTTTTGTTTAGAATGATTAACTACCATACTAGCAGATGTTGCTAAAAATTACATGCACTAATGGGTGTGAACATTCCCTTGTTCTGTGTCAGTAAAATCTCTTGCTCAAAATATCAACCAGTATAACAGCTCTGCAATTGTCATGGAATTCATATTATGGCATTTTTTAGCAGTTGGAAGCAAACCCAACATTTGAGAGGTAGTATTTTTGTAAAAATATTATCTTTTTAGTGTCACTTTAACTCAAACCGAGGATGAATTTTAAGCTTTGATCCTAGGGTTATTTATTTAAACTACAATGTTTAAATAAACATTGAGACAAATTCTGCTGTTGTATTGGTGTAAAACCGGAGTAACTATTAGATTTCAATGAATTGTATCAGATTTACACCTATGTAAATGAAACCAGAATATGGCCTGATCTTGATTTTAAAACCATTGACCTACGAGACCTGACATCAGTGAATTTTGCCCAGAGACTTACCATGGGTCTCCTGCAGAGTTATCCCAGACTGCATTTGGTTGAATTGGGCCTGTTGTGTCCTATGGGGACAGTGCCTTCAATAAGCTGCCAGTCTGCCCTGTTGGCTGTTTGGCCTTTTGGGAAGCCTGTGGGGTCTTGGGCTATTTTTGTTACTTTGGGCATTTTCCTGCCCACATGCAGTAAAGCACTGTAGAGCTAAAGTTTTCCCTTAGGAAGGCCTTTTCAGGGTGTCTTACTTCACTACAGTGTTTCATACTAGAAGAGCCATTCTTGATCTCTATTAAATAACTCTTGCTCATATTAAAGCAAAGGATTAATGTACTAGAGCACTAGGTCATTCCATAACATTTCTTCATTCCACTAACAATTACGCTCCAATAAGAGCCAGATCTGTTGTTGAATGTATTCGCAAGAGAACCTATGCTAACTATTGTACTATCAGGTGCTTCATTTTAGTGAAGAAGAAAAAGAATGGGGAATAGAACAATGCAAACATGAAATGATGCAACAAAACTCCATTGTGGAAGGCAAAATGGAGGCCCTGTTGCAAAGGCAGCGGCATCCTATGGGAGTGCTTGAATTGAAGGCATAGTTCCAAAACAGTGCTGGAAGCTTTGGGGAAAGGACTGTTGAAAGAGACACTGTCAACATAAATCATACCTTGTCTGAATTTTTTTTTAAACCTCCTAGTGTTGCAAGTAACAGTTAAGATTGGGGGAAATATCCCTTAATTTCCCCTAATTTGCATACTTGTGCATTTGACAGCACTTTGTGTTTCACTTTCTTCCATAGAGACATTTTCCCTGTTTGTCAGGCTCTTTTGCACAATGAAACAAATTAAAAGAAAGTAACGATAAACCTACAAAAATTGACCCGGGGAGATAGAGACAACTATAGGGCCCGAAGCTACTTTAAATTCATGTTTTGAAACTGAGTAGATTTCAGGTTGATGGGTTTTCCTTTAAACTCTCCAGAACTGTTCATTTTATATGCCCTAAAGCTAGAATGGAGTGAGGGGTCTCTTCAAAAGAGCTATGTTTATTTCCACGGTAAAAGGTTTTATTATGAAATTTCCCTCTTCTAACGTGCACAATTTGCTCCAAATATGCTGTGTAATGGAAATCCTTTCCCTTTTAGGGCTGCCTTGGGTGTTCAGGCTGCAGCTTTCATCTCTAAGCTGCTGAAAGGCATTGTACTAACCTGTCCCAAAGCACATGTGGGTCATGCTGAGTGTATTCCTGTCTCTTTCTATAGGTGCTTGCTTTGGACAAAGCTGAAGAGATTCACGATGGATACCAGTCACTTATTTCTGAAATTAACAAACCAGGCACTAATTATGTGCTTAGGATTGCCAACCGGCTCTATGGGGAAAAGACGTTTAAATTTCTTGCAGTAAGTCAAACATTCAGCTTGTTTTTGTGTTAACACATTTGCTACATTTCAATTTCTGAGTGCTAATCAAGGGATTGGCTTTAACCTACAGGCACTATATAGTTCAGAATCTGACTAACCAAAGCCAGTCTCCTTGTAAAATCCATTCATGTGCTCAGCTGATTGTATGATAGTCCCTAACTCTGAACTCTTGAGAACTGGAGCAGCATGTTGTCAATGGAAGATCCATCAAACCCCAACTCTTCAGCATTCCATTCATCACTTGGGCATTTTTGGCTGGGAGCTAAGATTTTAAGTATTTCTTTCAGATGCTGGGCTAGGATGGCAGGGACAGGGTGTGGAATGGGCATTGTTGTGTGATGTTTTTAGGGGTTCCTCCCCTTAAATTGGACAGTGCATTCAAAGAACATAGCCCATGATTATTTTTTCAATAAGATAAAAGAGACATTAGAAATACTCTCAGCTAACTCTTTGGAGAAATAGATACTATTGTGTACAGTTTCCTTTTAAAATGTATCCAAAAAAAGTGTACCACTGATTTTCACCTTACTCTTTCTGATACCCTTCCTTCATCTCCAAAAATTAAGAGGTAGTTGAGTCTCTCAAGTTTTAGATTCTAAAAAACAAACTTACATTTTCAGTCAGGCAATCAACCTTACCCTCCCCAATCTACAGTCATTTTATTACTAAAAGGGATTGCCAGCATAAATTGGCTCAGATAAAGAGCTTCTCTTCTCAATTGAAGTTAAAACCACATGATTAAATATTTAAACTTGGCATCTTTGGCATTTCGTCCACAAAATAAGATACAGCATGATTTTGACCTAACCACGTAATTACTGACCTATTGATATTTGCACAGCAGGCTTTTTATGAGGCTGAACAGCAGGTTATTATGGTCCACACATACTATACAAAAAAAGATATAGAAATAACCCTCTTCAGATTTCACTTCTGAACTAGATCAGGTTTGGGTTACTCTGGGAGGGTTACAAAAAACGTTATCTAGAGACCGATTTACAAAGCCTTGTACTCTCAAACCAAAGCAAATTGATTGCATCACTTTCACCATGCAGTCTTTTTGATCTGTCAGTAAGACAGGTGCTTGGACTAAGAATGTAATAATAGAAAATAAAATGCTCAGCTTGAAAAGAAGTGACGACAAGTTGGTGTTAAGACTGACTCTTTCTGAAGGGATGGAGGAAGAAGAGGTAGATTCTATGACTGAGTCTTCTACAACAGCACGTCAGAAAAATATATTGTTAAGACATGCTCCATTGTTTGTCCTAGACATTTATAGACTCCTGCCAGAAATTCTACCATGCAGAGCTAGAACAACTTGACTTCTCTAGGGCTGCAGAAGATTCCAGAAAACATATAAATGCCTGGGTAGAAGAAAAAACTGAAGGTAAGTAACTTACACTGTGGAACTCTGCTTTTCTAAACAGCCAAAGTCTGCTTAAAAAGCATATGGCCATAGGAAAGATAGAATAAGGGAGGGAGGGGAAAACCAGAACTGAATCCTTCAGATTAAGATGTAGTTCTTGTCTTGTGCAGCGGGTAGAGGATACTGTTGTTAACAAAACAACTAGGTAGATAGGTGTGTATCAGCTAAAAACTATGCTTCCTTTAATGTGTCCTAAAGGTAAAATCCAGAATCTGTTGGCTCAGGGTGTTATTGATTCATTGACCAGACTAGTCTTGGTGAACGCCATCTACTTCAAAGGCAACTGGGCAACCCAATTCGACAAAGATCGCACAGTGGAAAGGGAATTTAAAATTAACAAGGTATGAAGTAGGAAAATGACACTAACTTTGTACTGATTTTCACCCAGAGAAACAAGAAATGCTTTTAATCAGGATTGCCCTAAGTACACTTTACCACAACCCTCTATTCTATCTTATCCCATCCCCTCAACACAACCCCTTTGGTTAGTTTATTGTAAACATCTTTGAAACTACATTTTCAATTAAATACATAGATGTATCCCTTGTTTCCTCCTTTTGCCTTCAGCTGCACCTCTCACTGTACCTTTTCAGTGTTGGAGGGAGGTAGCCTTGAACATGACAGGGAAGAATGTGGATAAACGAGTGTCGGACTCCATAAATTGGGACCTGTAAATTGTTCAGTGGTTAGAGAACTTGGAAGTCATTTAACCTCCCTGTCCTCCAGCATGCTGCAGTTTTGTGTGCAGAACTACCACAGAATTATGGTTACTTACAGAAACTGGTTCCCTCTGCATCAGTTTTTACCCAGTGATAAAATTGGAACATGAATAATGCTCAAGTACCTCATGTCTTGTAAGGTTGGATTTGTAAAATATGTGGCGATAGCTAATTCTCCTCACATCAGTGTACATCAAGAGTAACTCCACTGTAGTCAGTGGAGCTAAAACAGCTATACTTAAACTGTAAGCTCTTGGGAGCAGGGTCAGTCTTCTTGCTAGCACAGTGTGGGCCTGGGATTCCAAGGAGTACAATCAGTGGTGAGCTGGAGCCAGTTCACGTGAACCAGTTGTTAAATTTAGAAGCCGGTTTAGAACCTGTTGTTAAAGGGGTGGGCAAACTCTGGCCCGTGGGCCACATCCGGTCCACCTGAGCTCCCAGCTGGGGAGGCTCCCCTGGCCCTTCCCTCGCCTTCCCCCCTCTTGCAGAGCCCGGTGCCAGCGCTCTGGACTGCTCCTGGGCAGCTCTGAGCTCCTGCCGCTTTTGAGTGGCAAGGTAAGGGGATGGGGCAGCGAGCTCCAGTGGGCCATGTGGTATCGATACACACTGCCCTGAGCAGCATGGTAAGGGGGCTGGGCTGGGGCTGGGAGGAGGCAGAGGTTCTGGGAGGGCGGTCAGGGGTTGGGGAACAGGGGGTTGAGTAGGTGTGGGAGTTCCAGGGGTCTGTTGGGATGGTGGTGGATGGGATCGAGGCAGTCAGGGGACAGGGAGAGGGGCGAGTTGGGTAGGGGGTGGAGCCCCGGGGGGCAGTTAGGGTGGCCGAAAACTGGGAGTGAGCGAAGGACCCGCGGCTCAAGTGCCACCGAAGACCCGGTAGGGAACCAGTTATTAACATTCTGGCAGCTCATCACTGGGTATACAATAGCATAAAAAAAAGTGAGAAGAATTGGGTCCTTATTGTCTACAAGCAGAAGGGAAGATGCATGCGTTCAGATGCTTTTACACATGGAACACTTCAGTTTACAGCAAGCTTTGAACAAAACAACATCACTTTTGCTTTTAAATGTATTCCACCATTAAATTGATACACAAATTAGATCAGGTTCCTTTTTTTTAGCTACTCACATCAGTGTGCAAATCTCCTCATCTTAAAGTGCATCCACTCTACCCCAAGGCATAATACAGTCTGACTGTGGCAATAGGCCAGCCCTCCTTCTTGGAGAAGCTCATCCATCCTCATGAGGTTGTCTACAAATAGCACAAACAGGGACTGGTAAGGTGACTCTGAAGAGCTCAGCCCATTTGCATACCAAGAAACTGAATGAAATGTGAGCCACCCTGTGTGACTTGTACCCATCCCTTCCTGGATGGGTAAAGACATTCAGGAGTGCCTGGAATCCCTGCTATCTCTTAACATCGTCTGTTAGAGAATTTTATCGGCCAGCCCAACAAGTTGTCAGGCCAGCACTCCAGAAGTCATGAGTGGAAACCACAGACTTTACTAATTACTGCGTGGGGGTCTAACCTCCTTCCTATTTGTGGATAATGTAATGAAAATGCAAGTGGATACACCTACTTACCATCTGTATAGTGGACCTTCCCAAATCTGGGCTTCGGATCTTGATAGGTAACAGACAGTACAAGTAGTGTTGATGGATGACCTGCTCTTGTCCATGGATAAGAGACATACATTCACACTCTTGGATCTCTCTGAAGCATTTGATAGAATGCTATTGTCCTGCCTTAGACCTACTGAGGAGTTGGTTCCAATCTTTCATACCAGGCCATTCTCAGACAGAGCCCTAACTTGTGAATTTGCTTAGTTTTCCCTTTTCTTCTTTGGGGGTGGGCAGGAAATCAATACTATGCTGACTCCCCATTGAATACAGGGTCATATTAAGGTTTTGACTCTAATCTTCAAAGCTGTCAATGAAACTGGCCTGAGCTACCAGAGGACTGCATTTTCTTCATGACAGGGAACAGGGCCGGCTCCAGAGCCCAGCGGGGCAAGCACCCGCCTGGGGCGGCCCTTTCCCGGGGGGGCGGCAGGCTGGGCCGGCGGACCTGCCGCAGTCATGCCTGTGGGAGGTCCACCGGAGCCCCGGGAGGACCGGACCTCCCGCAGGCATGACTGTGGACGGTTCGCTGGTCCCGCGGCTCGGCTGGACCTCCCGCAGGCATGACTGCGGCAGCTCAACCGCAGCCGCGGGACCAGTGAACCGCCCGCAGCTGCGGGAGGTCCAGCCGAGCCGCGCGACCAGCGGACCCTCCGCAGTCATGCCCGCGGGAGGTCCGCTGCTCCCGCGGCTCGGGGGCGCTTCCCGGGCATGACTGCTTGGGGCGGCCAAATTTGTAGAGCCGCCCCTGACAGGGAATATAACCTTTAAAGGAATACATTAGGGGAGAGAGAACTGTCAGTCACAAAAACTCGAGTGGAAGAGGGCAGATGACCCACAGCTATGGAATTCACTTTATAAGGCATAGGAATGACCACAAATCTCAGTGCTTCCAGAACAAACTGTAAAAATCACTCTTATCTTCAGCCTGCTTACGCTGACTAGTCATAAAGAACGGTCAGAAATGGAGTTCAGATAAGCATGCAGAAATCCAGATGCTACCTGACCTTTTCAGCTCCTCTGTGGTATCAACCATGAACACTCTCAACAGCCTTTCCAGCACACTAATAGCCACTCTCTTTTTCTACTAATAGCCACTCTCGTTAAACTACTCACAGGATCACGGTTTGTTTTTGCTGCCTGCTCCTTTCTTAAGACCCATCAAGATCCTTAAGAAAATCTGGCTTTGTGCCCCTGTCCACTCAACGTCTCCTTTTCCGTATTAACAGGCAATAGCAGTGCTGGCCATATTTGCCATTTAGCATTCAGAGGTTTGAAATCTCCTGCCTACTAACCTTTTAGATTCAAGCTTTGGAAAAGTTGGATTAATGGCCTTAAAGTTTCAGGCTAATTCTTATTTTCTCATCTTGAATTATAAGAAAATAATGAAATAGCCTCACTAGCTTGTGCTCCATAAGAGAAATGGTAGGAGATAGTGGATTTCAAACCATTAGTGGCTTTATAATTTTAGGATTTAATTTTAATATCACTAAAATATTTGACATTTCTTTTGAGCCTAAAAGAACAAAATATTTAAGCTGAAGATGTTCCCTGTCCATTTGAAGCAAAGATTTAAAATATGTCAGTAAACTAACAGGCTTGAATCCAGGTATGAAACTCTTTAGGCACAGAGGTCCAGTGTTTTAACAATTTTGTTGATAGGAAGCTACACACTAAGCAACTAATACACATGTGGTTTCCTCAGAATAAATCTCAAAGGACTGGGCATTACAAATGGGAAACACCTGATAGAATTTTGGTTCATTTCCTGTCATCCCAAAGGGCAATGGTAGGACCCTTCCCTACAATATTTTCTAGTGCTCTGTCCAGCCTAGTTTCAGATGTCTCGTGTGATTTGAATCCCAGTTCTTCTGGTTTAGTACCAACACGCTGGCTCTGTAGTACTTGTTGACATTGACTTTTTTTTTTTTTTTTTTTAAGAATGAGACCAAACCAGTGCAGATGATGTTCAAGAAAGCTAAATTTAACATGAGTTACGTAGCAGATTTTCAGACCAAAATCCTTGATCTCCCTTATGTTGATAACGAGACTAGTATGATCATCCTGCTTCCTGATAAAATCCAAGATAATTCCACTGGCCTGGAACAGGTAAGGCATTTGTACTGAATAAAAACCTCAAATCCTGCCAGAGAAGAGCATTTGACTAAATCTCAATTAGATCTGTGAATTCAAGTCCCAAGCTTTGAACTTACCAGTATTAGCACAGGGTGGGAGAGCTGTGGAGGTGTTGCATCTGTTCCCCGAGAGCTGGGAATACCATGTGTCACTGTCAGGCTCAGCTCTCTCTGATGTCCAGAGATATGTTAAGTTGTGAAAGGAGAGACTTCTTGACCAGAGGAGGGGTCACCAGGGATTGGGATGAAGCCAGAACATAGTGACAGACTGAATGAGATCCTGGAGAGCTCCATTCAAGAGCTACTGATTTCCTTTCTGTGCTATATTGTTACTGAGTTGGCAAGGGATGGCAAAATAGTAATGCCTCTCCCACAGTAGTCACCTCTGCAAAGTACACTTCATTACTAGTGACAACGTGCAATTGCATTAACTTGTCACCATGAAAGATGGGCTTGTGACGGTACTTGCATATTGCACAGTGGGGCTCTGATCCTAATTAGAGGGCCTTTTGACTGTACTAATATAAGATTGTATCTGACAGCCATTTATATTTTGTTTCTGACTACAGCAGTAGCATTCACTCCAGACTAGGAGAAGATGCTAATCCCTACTGTGTAAACACACACAGTGGTCATTGTTTTGTTAGTATAAATTCCTGGCTTTTCTTCCTCTTTAATTTTGACCTTTTTTCCTTTAGCTGGAAAGAGAACTTACCTATGAGAAACTTACAGAGTGGATAAATCCAGAAATGATGGACTATGGTGAAGTGGAGGTGTTTTTACCCAGATTTAAGTTGGAGCAAGCTTATGATCTGAAGCCTGTTCTGAAGAGCATGGGAATGGCTGATGCATTTGACAGCAACAAGGTGGATTTATCTGGAATGTCAGCCAGCAATGACCTAGTTCTGTCTGAGGTTGTTCACAAGTCCTTTGTGGAGGTAAATGAAGAAGGCACGGAGGCAGCAGCTGCTACTGCAGCAGTGATCCATATGCGATGTGCACTGATTGTACCACAGTTCACTGCTGACCATCCTTTCCTCTTCTTTATCCGGCACAACAAAACTGGCAATATTCTGTTCTATGGCAGATTTTGTTCCCCCTAAAAAGAAAAAATGCAGCCCTTAGCACAGTAAAGTTATTTCTATTTTACTATCTTGGGAATTTTTTTTGCACTCTAAGCAACAAGCTTTGTACAGATGCTGTACATTACATGGTGTAACCCTAAACACCCTTCTCTCTTGTGCCTGAAACAGCTTTTTGTAGTCCTCTATTCAAATTTAAGCAACAGTTTTAAATAACAGGATCATTTAATATGTATTCCAAGCCGTAAGACTTAAAATGGCATTTGCCATAGTTATCTGTAAAGCACCCCTTGTATCCCGTATACCTTAATAAATGCAGGGTTCCTTAACTTGAGCCCATCTTTAGCCATGACACCTTGCTTACTGCATCCCTCCATCTCTGTACATATTCCCCTAGAAATTTGGTTCTCATACTTGGGGTTTCTTAGCAGCAAGTGGTAAGATCTCGTGGGGAGAGGAAAAAGAAAGAAGACTGACTTCTGACTGACCTCCAAATGCTTTTTGCAAATTTCCCTTCTCCCTCGCTCATTTTCCAGACTGGTTCCTTCCATGTCTAGCTATGCAGCCATCTAACAGATTTTTATGAATGATGCTAACACAACTGTTACTCTTGGGGGAAAATTGAGCAAGTACTTATTCAAGACAAGGAATGAAGTCAACTCCCCTGAAGTCAATGGTAAAACTTCTTATTGACTTCAGTGGGGTCAGAATTTCACTCTGCATGTGTCTTATCACTAGTTAACCTGGGTTACACTAATATTTTTAACACTTGTGAAATAGGACAGACCTTTCTATCTATAGCAAAGATTATAATAAGCTTCCAGGACATATACAGTAACGTAAATGCGAAAGCTCTTATTTGTATCTAATGTAACAAACCATGAAGGCAATATGTAACTCAGCAGTTTTATATCTTTTTCACTTAGACTGATGATGCTATAAACTGTCCAGCCATAATGGCTTTATCCAGTGATTTTGGTATTGCTGTTTCTGCTCCTCGAACCAACAATAAAGGAACTGATGTGAAGTGCTGTGGGGTCAGGTTTTGTTTGGGTTTAATTGTGTAGTTCTTCAGCTGGAGTGTGAATGAAACAAACATTGTGTGAATTTTGCCATCGATAACTAGCAGAGACAGGCCCTGCCATTCTAAGACTTCACTAGCAGGGCTCCCACCTCCAATCAAGTCCAGTATTTATTGCTTCCTTTAGAATACTTGGCTGCCAAGAACATACGTAAATAGAGGCAAAAGGGTGGTTAACTTGGAACACAGAATTTAGTGGTGTTCTGAGTGTTGCAGCTAACTCAGTTTCAGTGTCCAACTAGGTTTGCCAACAGCACCTCATAACCTGGCAGAGTGAAGTCTGAGGAGGTAAGGAATTAGTGTCAATGAAAACCTCATTGAAAATAACCTTTCACTGTATTATAAATTGCAGTAAGATACCAGTCCTGGATTGTATGCAAGGTTTTCATTCCCTCTGCCAACTACAAATCCTGACCCTTCACAATCGTGCCCCTACAGGCACTAGAACAGAGTTCAGCATTATAGAAACACTGACTTGACTTTGAAGGTGGTGAAAAGGAACAGTCCCTGTGGGCAGAGACAGGGCATTATAAGCTACCCTGGGAACTGATTGTGGATATGCACCACAGCAGATCCTTAACTCTGGGGAAATTGAGGGAAACCCTCCTACCAACTGAGTCAGTTCACTATTAAAATGTATTTCATTATATGTATTTCAGTAGTGCCTAGAGCTCCAACCATTACTGGGGGCCTATTGTGATTGTACAATGTCTAGTACAGGGAGTCAAAACAGAAGAAAGGGGAAGTAAACTGACTTGTCCAGAGTCACAGCAGGTCACTTGCAGAGCTGGGAGTAGCACCCGCATTTCCTAACTTCCAGTCCAGTGCCCTGTAGCTTAGATCCATGCTGCCTCATTGTCACCATGGAGCCAAACATCATTGGTGGCAGATGAGTTGCTCGTGCTTCCATCAGCAATGATTTTTGGCCCATGATTCTTTCTCTTGGCAGGAAAAAAAAGGGAGACTCTTTCAGTTAGCTTCATTTATACTATTGCCAGCAGCTTGTGTATTTTTTTTAAATTGTCATCCATTACTCAAATGCAGTAGAAATTCTGTGCTAAAAAATTAACGTTAGCTCAGAATATAAGTTGCTCCATATGACTAAATTAAACAGAGGGCTAGTGCTGCTTTACTTCCATAGCTTTGGGATTTTTAAATCCCAGAGTCACATGCTTCAGTGTTAAGTTCCGAGACGGTGAAAAGAGAAAATAAAAGCAAGGGCTGTTTGCAGAGGGGTCCTGACCAAATCCCAATGTGGGTTAAGGCATTCTGCAACCTACATTAACCAGTTCTTCAGTCTATTCTAAACTAACGCTCCTAGGCAATACTGAAAATCTGCTTCAGTTCAGAGGTGACTGCATTTCTGTGGTAGGTAAAGTGATGCCATAGACTTGCTAATTGTACCTTTTATGATAATTAACTTCATCTCAGTCTTCGGTGCATTCTAGGTGTTCCCCATATTAAGTAAGGGGAAGTTTAGGGAATACTGAAGTCATCTTTTATCAAAGATAAAGCTGACAAATTTAAGGGGGGCCACTGTCTAAGAATCACTTAATCCATCACTGAAATATACCCACCTCTGAGGTAGAGTGCTGCAGCTATTAACAGCACATCATTTACCACACACATCTTAAGTGCGGAGCAAAAGAGTTAGCTACATTACAGGCTCAACATTTATGAAGTTCTCTGACACCTCCTAGATGAAAGGCAAAGTTGGGGGGGGAGAGAGTGACTTGTTCAAAGTAACAGCCGGTCACTGGCAGAGCTGGGAATACCACCCAGGTCTCTTGACTCCCAGTGCCCTATATCCTAGACCAGGGGTCTCAAACATGTGGTTCCCTGTTCCTGGCCAATGGGAGATGTGGGCGGTGCCTGAAGCAACAGCAACACATGCCCCTGTACCCTTGCTCCCCCATGTTCCAGCCGCTTCCCAGAGCAGCACGGGGGCAGGGCAGGCAGGTAGGGAGGGAGTCTGCCCTGCCCCCAGTGCATGCCGGGCCAGAGCTCACCCCCTGAGTCCCTCCTGCAGTTGAACCCCCTTCCTTGAGCCCCTTGCTGCACCCTGACCCCCTGCCACACCCCTCCTGCACCCCAACCCACTGCACTGAGCCCCCTGCTGCACCCTGCACCCCTTCCCCTGATCCCCCTGCTGCATCCTGCACCCCAACCCTCTTCCCTGAGCCACCTGCCGCACCCTGACCCCCCTGCCACACCTCACACCCCTCCTGCACCTCCTGGGGGCAGGGAGGGGGTAAAGTTGGGGTGAGGATTTCGGGGAAGGGGTTGGAATGGGGGCAGGGAAGGGGTGGGAAGAGGCAGGGCAGGGGGCAGGGCCTCATGGAAAGGGAGGAGTGGGGGGGCGGCGGGGGGGAGGTGTCAGTAATGCGGCCCTCGGGCCAATGTACTAGTCCTCATGTGGCCCTCGTGGTCATTTGAGTTTGAGACTCCTGGGATAAGGTATTCTTCAACCTAACAGCCTCATACATTAACCCGTTCTTCAGTCTCTGGTGTAAACTAGTGCTCGTATGCAGTACTGAAAATCTGTTCCAGCTGAGGTGACTGCATTTCTGTGGTAGGTGAAGTGATGCCATAGACTTGCCAATTGTGCCTTCATTGTACCTTTAAGATAACTAACTTCACCTCAGTCTTTCTAGGTGATCCCCATAGTAAGTAAGGGGAAGATTAGGAAATACCGAGGTACTCTTTTATAAAAGACAAAACTGACAAGTTTAAGGGAAACTACTGCCTAGCAATTACTTAATCCATCACTGAAGTATACCTATCTCAGGGGTAGAATGCTGCAGCTATTAACAGCACATCATTCACCACACACCCCTTAAGACAGGACCAAAAGAATAAGCTACATAACAGGCTCAATATTTACGAAGTTGTGTGACACCTCTTGAATGAAAGGGAAAGCTGGCAGTGAGATTTCTCCCCCATCCCCAAAAGAATATCAATCTCATCTCTTATAGCATAAAGTCCTACAAACTTATTTAGTTCTACAGATTTGTTTGAGGTCACAATGTGAAATATTGTTGCCAATAGGTTGGTCTGAAGCTTACATGAAGTTTTGGCATTTTTTAGACTTCTGTAAGAACATTTCTCCATAGAGGTCAAGGAGCTGTATATTGCAGAGTTTGGGCCTCTTCTGAGAATTTCCTCTATCTCTGGTAAGTAAAGGAAATATTGTCCTCTTTAGGTAATAATATTTGGAGAGATTTATCCATCATTTGTGTCTATTAAATAAAAAGCTACACTATTAACACACTGTACTGAACTGACAATACTGCAAGCTGTAGTGTTTCTTTTGGACCAGTAGTTAAGTATTTATAAGAGTGAGGGCTGAAGTGATGGTTACTATTCATACTGTGACAACACTCACTGGTTCCAAGCAGAATGGGAGCCCCATTGGTAGGCACTGTACAACCTCAAGGAAGAAAGTCTCAACAAGATCTACGCAGGGAGGGGAAATGGGCTATGCTGTGCAAACACAATGATTGGCTGGTAAGCATGCATCTTATTAATTCCATGGGGGCATTTTTTGTTTTTAATGTAAACTGTCCTTGGTTAGTCTTGATATAACTATAGTTAAGCACTTAAAAAAGCGCCTCCTCAGCTGATGGTTTAGTTACGTTTCTGAGGACAGCTGTCCTATACCCAACACGTAAGCTGGGCTGCTTCACTACTTGCCTTCTGCTTTCCTCTTTGGGCTGACTAAAATATCACGGCAGCCAATCAGAAGAACTGTTCAACAACTGTGCTGACTACACAGTCCCTGGAGCTCATCTCACCAGCTGGAAAAGAAGGGAAGACTTTCCAGCTGGCTGTTCAGCAAATATGCAGCTATTGTAGGTAGAATAATGGAATTGGAGACTTTTAAAAATTGAAGGTTGTTATTGCAACAGAGAGGGGAAGGGTGCTCTTGTCATCTTCATGTCAAAGGTGGGCTATTACCTAATAAATGGTCACCTGAACATCAGTGGTGCCTCCCCTGTAAAGCTAGACTCATGAAGGCCTGGATAACATTTGTTGTTTCCTTAGCAATGTATTTTCTTTACCTTATGATGTCACGGCCAGCAGTACCCAGTGAGATTCTGTGCACTCAGAGAGGCAAATACAGCACTGCAGCTGAAAAAAAGGCAGGTAGCTCCAGGGGCCCAGTCGTGTAGACTTTCTGCCTTTCAGTCATGTAGCCCATGAACTCTTCCAATGTCGTAACTACCAGATAAAGAAACTAAGTTAACTTGAACAATGTTTACTATATAGCATAACTATGTACACGGTCTTACCACTGAGTAAAAAAGGGAAACATTAACAATAATAGACGGAGTTACTGGATCCTGTATCACGTCATAGTAGAGAAAAGCAACATACAGAAAAGGCAGTGGTTGAAAAGGTGTTTCTGGGGGAGACAGCCTGCTCCCTCACCAGAGGCAGAAAAGACTGTCCATGTCATTGAAGCGTGGATAATACCAGCAGTCTAGATCTGTGCACCTTTTTCCAGCTGGCACACTGCTTCCTGCAGAGTTCATAAAAAACCACAAGCAAGGGCTCCTCTCTCTGCCTTTTTCAGAGGAAAACAAAAGCTTGGCATATCAGGATAAGGGGCTGAGAGATCTTTTCTGCAAATCTTGTCAGTCTCATTCAGCTGAGGGAGGTAATAAACCTCCGACTGATAGAAGCTGAGAGGGGAAGACAGCAGCAGATTTCTCCAAAATTGCCCTGTTCTGTACACTCTCCCTTGAAGCTCTGGTACTCACCACTGGCAAGAGACAAGATATTGGGATCAATGGACCATCATTTGGACCTAGCCTGGTTGTTCTTATGCACATTCCTCCCTTTTGAAACTTTTTAGGTAAATGTTAAAGTCCTTCCCTCTCTAATGAAAGATTTTTTAATTTGTTTTGAGGGGATATTTCAGTCTGTCCTCATTGTATTATCATTGTTTCACATCTAAAGGTGTTGCCAAACTCCTTGTGGGGGAATTATTTAAAGCTGTTGTAATAAATATATGGGGCTAGAAGTCAGATCTGAGACATATAGACCTTGGGCAAATTAACCGGTTTCCAACTCCATTCATCTATTTGTAAATAATCTTTGTGTTACAAAGTTGGTTTACTTATTTGTAAAGCATTTTGAAATCATTGGAAGGAGCTATAACAACACAAAGTAGTACTGTAACAACCAGTTGCAGCCTTTTCTAAATCCAACTGGAGAGAGAGGAAACTGTGGTCACAGTACAGGATTTTTTTTTGTTTGGAAACTGTTCATTCTTCAATAAAGACATTGAGCCAAATTTTGCTCAATTACACACTGTAAATACAGTGGAGTAGCTTTGTATTTACAGTGCAGGGCCAAGAACAAAATTCAAGACACACACTGCAGTTAGACAGTACAGAGAAAAATCACAGTTACGGCTGAATTTCTAGTGGAATACAATGTGGCTGTGGAACCTGCTACTACTATGCTGCAACCTGAGCTGCGCCTGGGTGGGAAGGGCTTCTGGCAACTGGTGAGGAGAAAGGTGTCCACTGCCTGCCAACCCTCAGACAGCAACTTTCCCTGTTTCACAAACAGAAAACTGGGGCACAGACTGTAGGAAAAGGCAGGATGCGAGAACACAACAGTCTGCTGTTTTCTCTCAGTCTCAGCCCCTTTCCTATACTATCTACAGTACTATTCGATTCATTTCAAGTCTATTTATCACCCCTGGGCAGACCGACCCACCCCTCTTTCTTGCACACGTGTGCACACACACATCTCTTTTCTCCTCTTCCTCATTATGAGCTTTCTGTTCTCTGGTTTTTCCGTCTCATGTCTTGTCATATTTCCCTTTTCTCTTCTGAACTTAATTTTCTTCTTTTCTGTCTTCCCACCATTTCTTCCTAGCTCGCCCTTCCCCTCCCACCTACTGATGCTGAAAGCTGCCCCTACCCCTTTACCCCTCTCTTCTGCCCACCATTTGGCACATTTGCCCACAAAGGCCTTAGGGACCCTACCACCAACCTCGCCCTAGTGACACCCCCAGTTCTAGCAAAGGCAGAGGTGCTGAGAATGCAGGTCTAATAAAAGCTATTACCTCCCACACCTGGTCTCTGTCCTGGGACCCCCGGGGATACAACAACCCTACACACAGACCCCAGCCAAACAGGCTTTCGTGCCTACGCTCTTCCACCCAGCCGTAGCTGGTTCATCTCCTCCCTCCATTCCCCACTTTCCCCTCATCCTCCCCTCCCGATCCATGCCCCCTCCCCCGGCAGTCACAGCGCACCCAGCTGGCGCGGGGCTGGCGGCCTCGGTCCTCCCCGAGCAGCCGCACCCTCCCTCGGTCGGTCGGTGCGTTTCCCTCCCCTAAGGCTTATCTGCAGCCCAGCCCAGCCCAGCCCAGCCCGCGCACACGCTCCCCGCCCCGGCCTGGCTAAGCCCACAGGGCTGAGTCACCGGTTCACGTGTCTCTCCTACGGCCTGGAACCAGTGACTCCCCGGCTGGCTGCAGCCTGCAGGGTAAGAAACAGCAGCGGTGGGAATTTGTCCCAGTCCCAGGGCAGGGGAGGGGGACGCTCATTGGCTCCGAGAAACGGGGCTAAGGGGAGGACTCTGCGCCATGTGCTGGGGACCCAGCAGGCGCCTGCAATCTGCCCCCTGTGCAGCGTATTAGAAATGTGCAGCTTGGGCTGGTCCCGAGCGCCTCGGCCTGTTCTTCCTCCCCCCTCACTGCGTGCCTAGAGGGGACCGGAGACAGCCCTGCAGGAGAGAAAAGCCCACAGTCCCGGCTGAGCCTCTCCCACCCGCCCCCAGGGAGATGAAGCTGCTTCGCAATAACCTGCCCATGGCAAGTTTTCCGGTTCCGCAGCCCTCCAGGGGAAGCCCTGGATGCAGCTGTTCCTCCTCCTCCTCCTTCCTTTCTTATAATTTCCCTTCTCGATTTTCACTCGCGGGCAGAAGCAAAACGGGTGCAAGTCAGGTTTAAATGACGTAAGAACGTTCACACTTAAAGCGGCACCAGTTAAACATCACAACTTCAGTGTGTGGACAAACCCCCAGAGGCCAGAAAGCCTGTCTGTGCTGTAGCAAATACCTAATGGTGGGGCAGTGGCATGATTCATAAACATTGCTATAATTATTTATTTTAATTAAAACAGTTTTGTTCCACCTATGTGACATGATATGGTTGGTTTGTTTTTTCTGTGTCTGAAAAAAATCAATTGTTACCATATTTGTTAAAGACTGAGGCAAATACCTACAGTGTTGGGAGAAAGTAGAAACACTCTCTTTTGCTTTAAATTCATTTTTAGTGGAGAATTAGAGCAGAATTGCAGAAGTTAAGAACATAACAGCCACAATGGGTCAGACCAAAGATCCATCTAACCCAGTATCCTGTCTTCTGATAGTGGCCAGTGCCAGGTGCCCCAGAGGGAATGAACAGAAGAGGTAGTCATCAAGTGATCCATCCCCTGTCGCCCATTCCCAGTTTTTGGCAAACCATCACTGACCATCCTAGCTAATAGTAATTGAAAAGTTTTATAGAACAGTCAGTACCTGTCTGAATCTGAATGATTCCTTGCTGTCAGTTAAAGGGGATAATTGTAGATTTTAGAGTTTGTGTAGAACTACCGTAGCAGGGCACAGTTTTATAACATGGTTTGGGGTATGTGTTTATGTATGTATGTATGTATGTATTTGGGACAAAACCATGTTTTAACAATATTCCTGATCCTGAGTAACAGCTCTGATTTGTAAAAGCAACAAAGAATCCTGTGGCACCTTATAGACTAACAGACGTTTTGCAGCATGAGCTTTCGTGGGTGAATACCCACTTCTTCAGATGCAAGCTCTGATTTGTAGTGTCAGCTATATAGACTATTAAGTTTAAAATAAATTTTAGAATGAAAAGGAATTATAAATGGCTAAATCCTGCAGTGCTTACTCCCCCTGAAATCAGTGGGGGATTTGCCTGCAGGCATAGGCAGACAAAAGAAATTGAGCAAGTTAAATCAACGGACAAAAGGATTTTGCAGTATCAGGCCCAGGCTTTGTATATCCTGTATTTCACTTTTGATTTCAAAACTCCAGCTCTCATGTACACATTTGGTTCCATTCTTGGGCTCTGATCCTGCAAAGATTTAGGCGCATGCTAAACATGATACACACTGAGTAGTACCAGTAAATTTGATGAGTTCTCATAGTGCATGAAGTTAAGCAGATGTGTAAGTCTTTGGAGGACTAGGACCTTAATTTGGTGTGGTCTGTTTAACAGAAACAGGTCTCAGATGAGATGGAGATTTAAGTACCTTTCACCAGCTACTATACTGGATGCCTTAGTGTATTACAATTAATAAATCCACTGGTGGGAAAACAAGGAGGAGGTCACCCACCCGTTGTCTTGACTGTGTCTAATTTGTGAATTTGGAATAAGAGGACTATAGTGTCCATTCCTGCACCCTCCTTAACCTTTGTTTGTTCCAAATTTAGAAATAAGAGGCTACTGAAGTTTATTATATAACATCTGTAAGGTTGTAACCAGAACATTTGGGGTAAGCAATCTACTAGCTGTTATATCTATTTATGTGAATTTGTTAATGTGTGAGGAAGGTAAACTGAAGTTAATATTCCTGATTTCCATATGTTACAAATGCTGTTTTGTTAGTTTCACCTTTGCTTTGCGTGATGCAGGATATTTAGTTTTTGAAAAATCACTTCCTGGAGCCTTGATTGCACTTATTTTATTTTTCAGCTTGTAACCATGGAGAAACTGAGTAATGCAAACACCCATTTTGCTCTCGATCTGTTTAGAAAGTTGAATGAAACCAACCCAACAGGAAATATTTTTTTCTCGCCAGTCAGTATTTCTTCTGCACTGGCCATGGTCCTTTTAGGGGCTAAAGGTAACACAGAGATACAGCTGTTGAAGGTCAGTGAAAATTTCTCTCTTGTTTAGATTTTTAATGTTATAGAAAATAAGTTTTAAGAGAAAAATGTAAGAATTCATTGACCCTTCCTATTGTTTCCCACTTAATTCAGTCACTAATTAATTTGATCAAAACCTCTGGAAGCAAATTATTTTTTAATTTGTTTTCATGCCTTTTGATGCTAAGAGCAGGGCTGCTCCAGGCCCCCAGTTTGAAAGGGCCCATAAACTGAGTGGTCACAATGCCTGGAGAGGGGAGCAAGGCCCAGTCCCACAGGACAGGGTTCATCACTGTGGGGTGAGTGCAGGGGGGGCTCACTCTCCACTTCCCCTGGTCCTTGATAATTTTTATTTTTTTGGAAGGGAGGGGAGCCTCTGTTTCAGATTTTGCCCAAATCCCCTGTGCGACTCTGGCAAAGAAATCGGTGATTTTGTAATACATAATGTTATGCATACTGCGGCCATGTTAAAAAACAAAAACTCAACCCACCTCCCCCCCCCTTTAAATTTAAGTGTCATAATTATGATAATGCATGATGACAATATCTTTGCATGAGATCATGAATTTTGTTAAATGACGGGATTGTTATCTCCCACAAGACACGTACAACAGATGTGAATCTTATTTCAGTCCAGTCACAGTTAATGTTGTTTGCAGTGTTGTTGTAGCCATGTTGGTCCCAAGATACTAGAAAGACAAGGTTGGACCAACTTGTGTTGACGAGAGAGACAAGTTTTTGAGCTATACAGAGCTCTCCTTCAGGTCTAGAAAAGGTACTCAGCATGTCACAGTTAAATACAAGCTGGAACAGATTGTTTAGCGTAAGTAGTTAATACATCTTTCAAGGGACCATTCAAGGTGAAGTGGCCTGTTAATACCCCTGCAGTCAAAGGACAAAAAAGGGGGATTAGTGGCATATTGTTGTAATAAACCATAAATCATGACCTCTCAGTCCCCATCCTCAAACGAAACCTGCACAATACTTTCCAAAGACAAGCCTAGGAGCTTAAATTCATAACTTTGCCAGACACCAAAAATCATGATCTTAATAAAGACATTGGATTTATGGTTTATTACAACAATCTGTAACCCACTAGCCCCCTTTTTTATTTTATGACTACAGGGGTATTAACAGGCTGCTTCACTTTGAAAGGCCCCTTAGAATATGTGGGGAAAAAAACTAGGAGTCCTTGTGGTACTTTAGAGACTAACACATTTATTTTGGCATAAGCTTTCGTGGACTAGAACCCACTTCATCAGATGCATGAAGTGAAAAATACAGGAGCAGGTATAAATACATGAAAGGATGGGGTTGCTTTACCAAGTGTGAGGTCAGTCTAACGAGATATATTAATTAACATCAGGATATCAAGGGAGGAAAAATAACTTTTGAAGTGGTAAGAGAGTGGCCCATTATGGACAGTTGACAAGAAAGTGTGAGCAACAGTAGGGAGAAATTAGCACTGCGGAAATTAAGTTTAGGTTTTATAATGACCCAAACTCTCCCAGTCTTTATTCAGGCCTAATCTGATAGTATCCAGTTTGCAAATTAACTCCAGTTCTGCAGCTTCATGTTGGAGTCTATTTTTTGAAGTTTTTTGTTGAAGAATTGCCACTTTGAGGTCTGTTATTGAGTGACCAGAGAGATTGAAGTGTTCTCCTACTGGTTTTTGAATGTTATGATTCCTGATGTCAGATTTGTATCCATTTATTCTTTTGTGTAGAGACTGTCTGGTTTGGCCAATGTACATGGCAGAGGGGCATTGCTGGCACATGATGGCATATATCACATTGGTAGATGTGCAGGTGAAGGAGCCCCAGATGGTGTGGCTGACGTGGTTAGGTCCTATGATGGTGTCCCTTGAATAGATACGTGGACAGAGTTCACACTGGGGTTTGTAGCAGAGTTTTGTTCCTAGGTTGGTGTTTTTGTTGTGTGGTGTGTAGTTGCTGGTGAGTATTTCCTCACTGCGGGCCTGTCTGTAAGCGAGGACTGGCCTGTTTCCCAAGGTCTGTGAGAGTGAGGGATTGTCCTTCAGGATAGGTTGTAGATCCTTGATGATGCGCTGGAGAGGTTTTAGTTGGGAGCTGTAGGTGACAGCTAGTGGTGTTCTGTTACTTTCTTTGTTGGGTCTGTCTTGTAGTAGGTGACTTCTCGGTACCCTTCTGGCTCTGTCAATCCGTTTCTTTACTTCACCAGGTATTGCAGTTTTAAGAACACTTGATAGAAATTCTGTAGGTGTTTGTCTCTGTTTGAGGGGTTGAAGCAAATGCGGGTGTATCTTAGAGCTTGGCTGTAGACAATGGATCGTGTGATGTGGTCTGGATGAAAGCTGAAGGCATGTAGGTAAGTATAGCGGTCAGTAGGTTTCCAGTATAGGGTGATGTTTATGTGACCATTGCTTATTAGCACTGTAGTATCTAGGAAGTGGACCTCTTGTGTGGACTGGTCCAGGCTGAGGTTGATGGTAGGGTGGAAATGGTTGAAATCATGGTGGAATTCCTCAAGGGCCTCCTTCCTATGGGTCCAGATGATGAAGATGTCATCAATGTAGCGTAAGGGGACGAGAGCTGAGGAAGCGTTGTTCTAAGTCAGCCATAAAAATGTTGGCATACTGAGGGGCCATGCGGGTACCCATAGCAGAGCCGCTGACTTGAAGGTATAAATTGTCCCCAAATCTGAAATGGCTGAACTTTGTGACTTTGTCCTCACCCACAACTGTCAGTTTGCCGTGATGGTATTGGGGATGCTATTCCTGATGGCTTGTAGTCCATCTTTGTGTAGAATGTGGTGTAGAGGGCTTTTACATCCATAGTGGCTAGGATGGTAAACTACCTGTTTAATCTTCTATTTGTCTGTGACACTGAATACACAGAGCTCTTCAGGTCTGGGAAAGGTATCTCGAAAGCTTCTCTCTTTCACCAACAGAAGTTGGTCCAATAAAAGCTATTCTCACCCACCTTCTCATTTAGAGTCAAGTCATTATCAGTCTCATATCAAAGATGATCTGAATGAGATCAGCCACAATAGTAATATTCAGCACATCCAGGGCCGTCTCCAGGCACCAGCTTAGCAAGCAGGTGCTTGGGGCAGCCACTCCAGAGAGGGGCGGCAGGTCCAGCTATTCGGCGGCAATTCGGCAGAGGGTCCCTCACTCCCGGTCAGAGCGAAGGACCTCCCACTGAAATGCTGCAGATCGCGATTGCAGCTTTTTTTTTTTTTTTTGGCTGCTTGAGGCGGTAAAACCGCTGGAGTCAGCCCTGAGCACATCTGCAGACTAATATTTTCAAAAATAGGTGCCTAATGTTCTAAATAAGGCCCCGATTGGAAATTATTTCCTTTTCAGCACACCACTTAAATGCTTAAGTCATGAAGGCTTTAAGCACATGCTTAACTTTAAACACTGTATTTTGTGTTTTCATTGTATTTTGTGCCTGATGGCCCTGATCCAGAGTCCACAGAAGTCAATGGAAAGACTCCCTTTGAGTTCAATGGGCTTTAATCAGGCACTTCCACATAACTTTACATTAGCCACATTTTTTAATAACAAAAGCTGTTCAATTTTGTTTTATTACTGTGGCTGGCCCCAATTCTAGTGAAATCAATGGGAGTACTCTGCAGGGATTAACACTATTGAATATAAGCAAGGGTTGAAGAACTGAGCTCTTTGTGTTCAGCCTTTATCAAATTCAGCCAGTAAAAAAACTGCATTAACTAGTGCGGTGAAGATTTCCTGTAGGTTAAATTCTGGTTTTAGAGATGGGAGATTTCAAAATTAGTATTTATAAATTTTAAAATACAAAAAACAATTCTGGATGGCAGCATTGGTACTAATTTCATGTGGGATTTATTGCTTAGGAGGGATTCAGCTATTCATGGTTTTCTGTTTTATTGGAATGGCACATGGAGTTGTAAAAGGGTATGTTTGAATTCACTCTGCTGGGGGTCACAATATATTTGTTTAAGAATATTGTCTCCTTTGTATTGTTGGCTTTAGGAGGGGCTCTTTTATGTTGTTAGGCAGCATTGAGTTATCCATTAGAACAATAAAACTATTTCATCACCACCTGTCAGACCTGAACTTTGTTCAGAAACTAACTCCCATTCTATCATCTAAATTAAACTAACAGCCCAACCCAGGTTGAACCTATTCAGAGCAGAAATAGCATGAAAAGGGGCTAATAGAAAACCACTCAGACAAGTTTCGACATGCTAATCTGTGATATTCTATGTTCTAATTCAAAGTACTTTGTAATATTTGTGAAAATACATTAACCGTCATCGGAAGGAGGGAGGTCAGAGAAACTTGTGGGAAAGGTTATAGCTACCAAAGATTTTAAGATGCATGTGGATATTTGTTTCTGTGGGTAATGGACCCATTTTATAGTGCCTTAATACTGAATCTTTTCGCCTATACAAAGCAGATTGAAACTTCCCAGGACACCGAGGCCTGATGCAAAGCCCATTGAAATCAATAAGAATCTTTCCATAGAGTTCAATGGACTTTGGATCAGGTCATAGAATATCAGGGTTGGAAAAGACCCTAGACCATGTCCTACGTGTGGTCTCTGGTTTAGTTTAGCTTTGTCCAAATATTTCTCTGTGCATTGAAGGTCCTTGATACGCTCTCGTCGGCCCATCTAGATTCAGGTAGATCTCTCCATAATGCATATATCCTGTTGAATAACTTATCTCTGAGAATCACTCAGAGAGAAAATATGCCCTTAAAGAGACACTACAGTAACATATTTAATTTTTAAATTATCAGACATCAATAATATGTGGCAGCATTTATATTATCATCTATTAAAAATAAAAGAAAACCACACTAAATCAGATCAAGCTCACCTTACTCACATGTTCAAATAAGGTGTGGGAGAATAGATAGGGCTTGCAATATGCTCTGAGGGAGCAAAAGCAAAAGAAGTGAATTTGAGAACTGAAGGTCCCTTTGTTGGTAGCACCTTGCATACAGATTTAGTATCTGGGGACTAATATCAGTGTCCAAACAGATCTCTATGGCTGGATGGCGTATAGGGGGAGAGCTGCCAAATATTATAGATTAAAATAAACAGCTTGAATTGTGCCCAAATATAAACTAGTAGACCGTGCAAGTGACTGAGCACAGGTGATATATTTGTGTTGCCATTAAGTCAACCACTAGATTTTGCACTAGCTGAAGTTTTCAGATAGCTTACAATCAATCAGAAGGCAAACACTGTTTTTGTTTTCCTCCTTATTCAAAGGGCCTGATCGTTCAAACACTTACTACTAAGTATTCTGTATTAATTGATATTTTTTTTTAATCTAGACCCTTCATTTTGATGTTGTTGAAGAGCTTCATTCAAGATTTCAGACCCTGACCTCTGACATAAACAGAAGTGGAGCTTCCTATCTGTTGAAGCTTGCCAATCGGCTTTATGGAGAGAAGTCCTACGTTTTTTTAGCAGTGAGTTCATGTGACAGAATTCCTGTAGAATTTTTCAAAACTCAATCATCAGTTACTTCCCATTTCTGTTAGGGCCTGGTCCTGCCCCTCTTGAAGTCAGTGGCAAAACTCCCACTGGAACAGGATTTATATAAAACCTTAATACAATTTGGAATTAATTTAGTAAACTGCATAACTGCCATGTTATTGATTGATTCCAAGCAGAATAGCTTAATTATTTGTATATTTATGAGGTAAAAAATTTGAGGTCAGTTGAAGGACCCACAAGACAAACCATTTTTGGCTACAAATTTAGTACCCTGCTTTGGGAAGTAGCAGTCTGATATCCATTTGTGCTTCTGGCTCTCAAACTGATAAATCTGTAAATATGGGGGAGAGATTTTTAAGGGCACAAGTGGCAGTTAGGTGCCTACTGCCATTGATTTTCAATGGGGATTGTGCTGCTATGTCACTGAGGTATTTTTGAAAATCCCACTCGCTAGTTATATCAGTGGTACACTACCTGATATACTTTAAAACCAGCATACCTTCCATAGGTGAAATTCTCCCCTATGCAGAGAGCCTACATGAGGTCTGATGGCCACTTATGTCCCACTTAAAATCTCAGTGGGAGTTCAGTAGTGCTTAGGCTTGTATGGGCCTGTTGCACGGGGGAGAACGTCACCCAATTTAAAAAGCCTAACGCTGAAACATCAGTAATAAGCAATCAGTTCATATTCATGCATAATGGGAGCATTGAAATATTAGTGTTCACCTGTATCTGTCAGAAACAAAAATAATAAAATGCAAGATCAGTTCACCCAACCCTTGAGATAGACAGATTCTTTAGCTGACCTAAGTTAGTGTTGTTTCACTAGGCTCTAAATAGGCTTGGCAGAATTTATTTTTTATTATTTTATAATGTTGGCGGATAATATTTTTAAGCATTTTATCCTTTGTATTTATCTATTTAAATTTCTAGTTGTGGGAAATTATGGGGGGGGTTCTAACAATGGGCAGGTCAGAGAGTAATGATTTAATAGCAATAGAGATTCAAAAAGTTAAGATATATAATAGTTAAAACACAAATTGTCAACATCATATGTCAAAATATAGAAATCAAAGATCCTTAAATCAAACTCTGGAAAGCAGCATTTTTCTTACTGTGCCTCTCTGTAAATTTCAATTATTATTGATGGAAATGTCTTTTCATCAGTTTATATATGTAGAATGAAATAGATGTTTACCAACATGTACTGAAAAAAGTCTAATCCTTCCAGACATAGCTATAAAGATATTCTCTATGTGCAATGAAAGCTATTCCTTCTGACTGTGTATTCTAGGACTTCTTGACTAAGACTCAGAAATTATATGGAGCTGATTTAGCTACGGTTGATTTTCTACTTGCTTCAGATGAAGCAAGGAAAGAAATTAACCAGTGGGTAGCAGAGCAGACTGAAGGTAAGAGATTTTGGTTAGTTAAATAAAGGGCGTCTTTGTGTGGCTACTCATTAGGGATATGTCCTAATTTTCTGCTGCCGTTAGAATTGTTTCATCTTGTTATGGGATATCCAATAACATGGCTGGTAAAACCAGAAAATGCATGAACATAGTGTTTATGGCAGCTATATAACTCAAAAGAAATGTGCATTTTCATACATTAAGGCCAACGATTGCCGAAATAGGTGCCTAAATATGGATTTAGGAGCCTAAGTTTAGGCATCTGGTTTTGAAAATCTTGGTCTTATTTCTAAATCATGTAGTCCTAAATGTTGGGTGCCAAACTACAGATACCCTAAAGAAGCCCTATGCCAGATAGCATATGCTCACCACTTTCTGAAAATCAGGCCCCTTTAAGTTGTCTTGAGTTGAGCACCCAAAAATTGAAGCATTTCTGAAAATTTAGGCCATAAGGGTTTACACTTTTGTGAAGTTATTATATATGGACTATTATTATGATACACAGCATAATGTAGTACAGTACAAGAGGATGGTGCTTATATATACTATATTTGTATCGGGGGGGGAAATCAGAAATCTTTTCTTGAATTAAGACAGCAGATTTTTTTTAAATGTAGATATGTCTGGTGTAAAATAATGTTGTAATGATTTTTTATTTCTTTTAAGATAAAATCCCCAACCTGTTGTCTGAGGGCTCAGTTAATAATATGACCAAACTAGTGTTGGTGAATGCTATTTATTTCAAAGGAAATTGGGCTGAGAAATTTAAAGAAGCAAACACGAAACCAATGCCATTTCGGTTAAATAAGGTAATGTAGATACATGCTGTTATCTTTTTGCTTGTAGAATATCTATAAAGGGATGCTCTCAGGTAATTTAGGCCCCAAATTAAAGTTTTTATAAATTTTTTTAAAATTACAAACCAAATATGAATAGAAACATTTTCACGTTCTGGTTTTTTGTTTTGTTCTTTAATTTATTCAAACAGTTTTTTGTTTGGATATAAACCAGGGGTTCTCAAACTGGGGGGTGTGACCCCTAATGGGGTCACAAAGTTATTACATGGGGGATCATGAGCTGTGAGCCTCCATCCCCAAACCCCGCTTTGCCTCCAGCATTTATAATAGTGTTAAATACAAAAAAAGTGTTTTTAATTTACCGGGGGGGGGTGTCACACTCATAGGTTTGCTATGTGAAAGGGGTCACCAGTACAAAAGTTTGAGAAACACTGACATAAACATGTTCCTGAAATCAGTGGGCTAGATTCTGTGTTTCACTGCTTGTCCATTTTCTGCAGGAATGGAAGAGTGGAGGAAAATATGGCATGAAGTACATTTTGCCCCTCCAATACTCTGTCTCGGGACCTGTTTTCCCCAAATATAATTTAGCATAGCTTTAAATTATGCTTTTAATGTCTCCCTGGAAGCAGTTATGCTAGCTGAGCATAACTGAATCACCCTGTACTTGGCCAAGGCTTCTTTCCTTGCCATATATGCCCCTATGCCAGTGACTGTGGGAGGAACCATGCTAGGGTTGCTAATTTTGCTTGGACATGTTCCTGAAGGTTTCCTCACATGACATAATCTTTAATTAAATATGAATTCCTGGAGATTCCAGGACAG
This sequence comes from Mauremys mutica, assembly GCF_020497125.1. Classification (NCBI taxonomy): domain Eukaryota; kingdom Metazoa; phylum Chordata; order Testudines; family Geoemydidae; genus Mauremys; species Mauremys mutica. Next base: position 123,746,350 of record NC_059073.1, on the reverse strand, counting down.
TCCTGGAGGGTTGGCAACCCTAGACCATGCAGAGCAATCTATTAGTTTTACAGTGCCTGGGGATAGCTTTTACACTGAGGCTATTTCTCACAGGCCGTTAATATAGTTTGTGGCCCCTCTTGCTATTGGAGGAGCGTAAAGGAGCTACAATTGAATGAAGAATCTGGGCTAGTTTCTACAGTCGAAGAAGGAAACATTATGCTAGGCAAGAGAAACCGAAAGCAAAACTGAACATAATAATATGCTAATAATTCTTAGCATTTACATAGCCCCAGGTCTTCAAAGAATTGTTAATAAATCAAGCATTCGTGAATCTGACCTGTGAGTATTTTCATTGCCATGTGGGCAGAGGGGGTAAACCATACAGTGAAAAGAAATTTAGATTTTAAAAGTCAATTTTAATCTAAGGTATTGTTAATAACATAGGTAAGGAAATCTGATTTTTAATTGTAATTTAAAAAATGTTCTTTATTTTTTGTAAACCATCCAGAATGAAAGAAAGACAGTGCAAATGATGTATCAGAAAGAGAACTATCCTTTGGGGTACATCTCTGAACTGAAATGTCGTGTGCTAGAGCTTCCCTATGATGGAAAAGAACTTAGCATGATTATCTTGTTACCTGATGACATTGATGATAACTCCACTGGACTCCAGCAGGTGATTTACACAAACCAGTCTCAGTTTCTGCTTGGATAGCATTTCAGTTTTCATGTAATATAGAACCTTGTTTTCAGTCTGCCCCTCACCCATTCAAAAGCCCACAAATTGTAACTTTTAACATTATGCCTTCACCTGTTCATCCTACCAACAAAACAGAAAAGATTTAATAACAAAAGGGGAAAATCGTGCTGTTTCCAGTTATCGTCATCCTCTGATAGTCCTTAAGTACTTTCATTGTTATTTATTTTAGAAGTGTAGGAGGAGTTTTACTGATCAAATAAAATATTGGGCCAGTTTCCAGGGTGTGGTGCATCTGCTTTGCATCACACTGTTGGAGGAATCCGGCCGTGGAGCTTGACTAACTATCCCCAAGAGCGTCAGTTCTGAGTAGGGGGATCTTCTCAAGTTGGGTGGGTGTAGTGGATGCTATGCTAGTCCTCTCCTTGCTGATGGCCTGGGGTGGGGTTGCCCAAAGTAGGGCAGAAGTTTCCTTGCACTCTGCTGATGGTCAGTTCAGTCCCTTAGAAATCTATTGGCAGCCAGTGTTACTTACACCAGCCTTCACTTTGTCAAAGTGCTGCAGAAACCCCAACCAATTAATTAATCCTCAAAACTGAGCCATGAGGTAGTTGACAAAGTGAAATAAAAATAGGTTACAGATAATAGTCAACCTGTATTTTCCTTTAAATGGTGGAGTTTATCTTTTAGCTGCTTTGGATGTTGTGTTTTCTGTGCTTTCAAACGGTGAAGCTGATTATCTTTACTGAAGGGTCAAGAAAAAGCAACTCCCTTGTTGATTGTTAATTATTTTCATTGAGTTTTAGTGACTTATACTTCCAAGTAGCTAGATGAAGTGATAGAATTTTTTTTTTTTAGTTACTAGTACAGTATTTCTTTAACTCCTTTGTACAGAGCAGCAAAAAGTTGGATGATTTGGGTCAGATTCTGATCTTGATTACTGGGGTGTAAATGTGCAGTAACTCCATTGAATTTAATAGAATTACTGTGGGTTTTTACAGGGATAGCAAAGATCAGAGTCAGGCCTTTTATGTCTATATTTACTTTACTTTGTATACATGTATCTTTAGAGACCGTCTTTTTCAATATTGCATTTTAAATGTTTTTGGAAGAGAAATACTTTTACACTGGTGGTATTCAGACTCTCTCTACACAGTTTAATGATCTCTGTGCTTTTAATTTCAGCTAGAGAAGCAAATCACCTTAGAAAAGCTCCAGGAATGGACACAGCCACAAAATATGCATCCCATTGATGTTCACGTGCATCTGCCTAAATTTAAGCTGGAAGACAGCTATGACCTTAAATCAGATTTATCAGGTCTGGGCCTGCAGGATATATTTGACAGTGGCAAGGCTGACTTGTCTGGAATGTCAGGTGCACGAGACCTCTTTCTATCTAAAATTGTACACAAGTCTTTCATAGAAGTGAATGAAGAAGGCACAGAAGCTGCAGCTGCCACTGCTGGCATTGCTATGTTCTGCATGCTTATGGAAGAGGATTTCAACGCTGATCACCCTTTCCTTTTCTTCATCCGTCACAACTCAACACGAAGCATACTTTTCTTTGGCAGGTATGCTTCGCCATAAAAGAGAAGACAGAGCTACAGTTGAGGACCTGATCGAATTTCTACTTAAATCAGTGGGAACCTGTAATTATGTTCTTTCTAATTTTCATTGAAATTCTGCATTTCACAATAAAATCACGACTCAGAAATTGATACCTAAGATCCTTCCTGGGCTTCTTTTCCAATTCCTTAGCACTGATATCTGTTTGTGTACAGTAAAATCTGCCTTATGCAATGACTTGCAGGGCTGACAAAGTCTGGTTGCTCAACATGGTTGATCTTTTAATAAAGGTGGACCAGAATTGAACATAGTGCTTTTGGGGATTCTTTGAGACGGTTACTTGAGTCAGAAAATTCTCTAAAGTATGAATGTCCTCTTGTGTGGGTTTTGCCATAAACTGTTAGTGACTTCCTTTTGGTGTAATTCCCCTCTCTGCTGACTTTGATCCAGTAATTCAATGTGCTTGCTCAGCAGGATAAGTTTGCAAGGCTTTTCCTTTCTTAGGGCTTAGCTACACTTGCAAGTTAGAGCGCATTAAAGTAGCCCTAGGTGTCCTAACTCGACCCATCCACACTGACAAGGACCCTGCAGCTGGAGCGCTCCTGGTAATCCACCTCCATGAGAAGTATAACGCTTGCTCTGCCTCGGCTGAAACATCCCAGCGTCAGTGTGAATGTGGTGTTGCATTACTGCACTCTGATCGGCCTCCAGAAACATCCCATAATCCCCTTAAGTCAAGTGTCCACTCTTGTCATTGTTTTGGAATCGGCTGTAGGAATGCAGATATGCCCTTTCAAAGCTCCATTTCTGACAGCCGACATGCTTTTCTGCTCTGGGACAAAGCTAGCCATTACTGTGGAATGCTGCTGTTGTGACTGTGTGAGAGAGAGGTGGGGAGGAAGGGGTCTGCTGCTGTCTGAACTTACAAGACAGCATGTTGACATGCTCTCAGCCCCCAAAAACCTACTCTCTCTCCCCCCACATACACACAACACATTGCCTGTCACACTTCACCACAACCCCATATTAAAAGCACGTTGCAGCCACTTGCATGCTGGGATAGCTACCACAATGCACTGCTCTCTGTGGCATTGCAAGAGCTGCTAATGTGGCCACACCCGTGCGCTCGAATCTGACAGTGTGGACACACTGCAGCGCTTTCCCTACTGCGCTCTCTGAGGGCTGGTTTAACTCTCAGCGCTCTACATCTGCAAGTGTAGCCGTGCCCTTAGAGTCTCTTCTTTTAGAGGCCTTTAAACAAAATGCCGTTTGGCACCAGAAGGCATTGAACAGCCGAGTGGGCCTTATGTCTTGGGATAAAAGGTCAATTAGCATTTAAGCATTAAGCTGTTTAAACACGTGCAACCCTTTCAATCACTGTTTCAGAACTCTAGTATGATATTGCTTCTGAGGAGGCAGAAATGGGACAGGCAATTTCTTAATGGTTTTTAAGACATCTTAACACTTCTGTACATTTTGAAGAAAAAAATTAAAACTGTTTTATCCATTCAAAATGTATGGAGATTTTGAGAGGGCTTGAAAGACTTTTCAGATCGTTGAAACTAACTTTCCAAAAGGTTGTGCAATCTTGGTCTAAAACTATAATATCAATACAGGAAGGATCCCAGCTTTCCAGGGAACTGCTCTGTAGCTGTTCCAAATTTCTTAAGTACAATTCATATATATTAATGCCACAGTGCGCTCTGGCCCACATGGCTGGCTGGCTGCCTACTGCCTCTTTACAAACTGATTTTTGTACCAAATGACAGTTTGATTTCTAGGAACAGGTGTACTTATGTACTCGTAATATCCTGCTGTTGCTTCCTGTTAGTACTAGTAGCCTGTATAATTTAATGTATATCCTGCACAGTTATTTCTGTGCATTAACAGTATAACCTCAGATATATTCTGTGTGTCTAATTCTGTATTCCTTTGTGAACCTCACTATAACTTTGCCTTGGAAGTACAAATAAACGGTTGTATTTAATTAAAAAAAGGCATCTGTTTGTCCACAGCAGGCAATTTTATGCACAAAATGTGGCGTTTGACAGCACAAAAACATTGGATACTTAAGTGATAACACCAAAGTAAGCAAGTGGGTCGGTGGGTGTGGTCTGCTATATAAGTTCTCCTTTTTCATTTTCAGAATAGTTGGTGGCTATTGGGCACCAGCCTGTTGCAATGGGAGAGGGAGAGCAGAGAACTGGAGATTAAACCTGGGAAGGGGCGGGCAGAAGTGTTGAGAGAACCAGGAGCCGCTGCACTATCTGTGCGCTAAATGCACCTGAAAATATTTGGAATGATGCCTGGAACTGAAGGAGTGATTGGTGGGCAGAACACTGATGCTAGGAGCTGAACCGACTCATGATGTGGGTGTTCAGGAAACTGGCACGTCCTTAAATCATTTTTGAACTTCCTCTGGAAGTTCATAAGACTAACTGTCAATGTAACAGACTGCAGCTAATACTTTTGAGAACTTAAAAGCAATGTGGGGAGAACAACTAACCGTTTAAATTATGTTCCATAACAGTGTGGTTTCAGCATCAGTAAAAAATAAGGTTGAATCTGTTACTAACGTCTTGGGTTCAAAGGCTCTGTTTGTTTGAACCAGATCAGAGGAGGAGCTGCTAGAATCTTTGTATGTATAGTCCAAATATGAGGGGGCTATGGAAGGCCACATTACAGATCCACACTGTCCAAACACAATGGCCTATCCCTGGAGATTTAGAAACTCAGATATACTGTTGTATAACAATCCCTGGCCACTCGATTACAGACCTAAAAGGTGCAATATTACAACAACAAAAAACTTCAAAAACAGACTTCGACGAGAGACTGCTGAATTGGAATTAATGTGCATATTGGACACCATCAAACTAGGCTTGAATAAAGACTGGGAGTGGCTGGGCCATTGCACAAAGTAAAACTATTTCCGCATGCTTATTTCCCACCCCACCCCCCGCCCCAGTTCCTTACATCTCCTTGTCAATTGCTGGAAATGGGCCATTTTCATTACCACTACAAACAGTTCTTTTTCTCTCCTGCTGATAATAGCTCCCCTTAACTGATCACTCTCCTTATAGTGACACCCATTGTTTCATATTCTCTGTGTATATACATTTTCCTACTGTATTTTCCACTACATGCATCTGATGAAGTGGGGCTGTAGCCCACGAAAGCTTATGCTCAAATAAATGTTAGTCTTTAAGGTGCCACAAGTACTCCTCTTCTTTTTGGAGATAAAGACTAACACAGCTGCTACTCTGAAATCTGATATACTGAGGGGTTTTTTGTTTGTTTTGAGGAATAACATGTCTGCAAAATGCCTCATATAGAATTATTTTCAGTTGTACTAGGCTCATTGGTTTCCCTTCTGAAAATTATTCTGGGGTGATTGTTCAGTCTTTAAAAGTCAAACTTCTGTTGATAACAAGCGGGGCTTTTGCCAAAGTAATGGTTAGGTCCTGTTTCATTGCACACTCTTTCCCTTACTGCACGCTTAGACCTGGTCTACACTTGAAAGTTCTACTGTATAACTATGTCTGTTAGGACTCTGATTATTTCTCTGATACTGGTATATCTCTACAAGCCCTAGTGTGGATGTCATTATACCAATAAAGGTGACTTATATTAGTATAGTTATCACCTTCCTGCGTGGGAAGAAGCTATACCCATAAAAAGCCCCTCTACACTGATACAATGGCATTGCTTTAATTATACTGGTTAAAGCAATACAACTTTTTAGTATAGAAAAGACCATAAAACAGTTTGAAAAATGTAGCCCTGAATGTAGAAACAAATTACTTAGCAAGTTTGAATAATGTGACATGACATGTCTTTGGACTGTTATGTAGGGATTTAGGGAATGGAAACTCTCTTATTAAATCCTTCCTTTGGCTTTGGTTGTTTGGTGATTGTGAGATACAAATACGTCTTTCTCCAGCAATGTGAGATGCAGAGTTCAAATGGTTGTAATACAGCAATTGATAAAAGTAAAACCATCTACTTCTTGAAATATGGTCAATTAAAAAAAAAAAGTATTTTGACATAATACACTTGTCCCCGTATCTCCTTGCCGAGTTTTGTGGTTCCACGATCGCATTTTCCAATTTTTTTTTTTAAGATGGGCTCCCCTGTTCTCATATCAGAAATTTAAACAAAGAGGGAAAACTGATTATACTGGGGAATGGTGAAAGTGACTATAGCCTCCGGCAAGATATATAAAAATGGTGCTTAAAGTCAGGCTAAATCCTGATTAAGGTGTCTAGATAAGTTACCTAATTTTTAAAACCTGAGCAAACACCACCTCCACTTTAAGACAGTGGGAGATTCTAGGTGTGTGGGATTTTTGAAAATCAGGTCACTCATTTGGGGTCTTAATCAGGCACTATGCATGAAATTGGAGCCCCACTGAAATCAATGGCAAAACCCCCATTGACTTCACTGAAGCCAGCTTTTCATCCTAGAGGCCTGAATATGGAATCCGGGGTCTAACTTCAGGCACACATCTTGGCCAAAGCACAGTCACACACACAAAACCTACAAAATATATATTTTTCTCTAAAAAAAACCCAACTCATTTATACTAGTCCTATGTGTTATTGGAAAATAGTCAGACAAGTGTACTTGTTTCCCTTTAAAGGACTGGTAAATGTTTGAAAATTAGCTTTTCCATCTAGCCCCCAGTTCATAGGGGTGGTACAATATAAGAAGCCACAACAAAATTTTCTCTAGGATAGGGTAGAGGATTTCTAAAGGATACCATTTTGTTTCATGTTGGTGTCTCCTGACCAGAAACTACCATGCATCACAAAATGCAGAACATAATGTATGTGATTTTGGAATGATGAATAAGTTGGACTTAGTCTTGCTGCTTGCGTGGCCTCTTTATGACTCTTTGCTTTTAACAGTGTCAACGTACATGCCTATGAGATACCAGAGGAATGTTGACATTTGGTCATTGTCTGATCTGCACACTTGGAACAGCCCTTTCTGCAAACTAAGCAGTGCATTCTGCATAAGGACTTCCGATATCTCCAGGTTAAAGTCTTCTGAAATTAGAAATGAACTAAATTGGGTTGGTTAAAGATCTAATTCATAGAAGATTTAATATTAAACCACATACTCTGTTAAACGTTGCTATCGTTTGCATATGAGCAACTATATGGTCAACTGCATGAAGCTGGCTGGCCAAGTTATGAAAATATCTTGGAGAGAGACATTTGACCACTTGATTTGGGATTTACTGACATGTGGTGTAATTGACATCAGAATCTGGCTCTTGGACTCTATTTCATACCATAGTTAGCATTTAGCATTTTCAAATCAATAGCAGTAAGTCTACCCCACTTGGCTGGATCTACCCAGTTAGATTTTATTTTTACATATAATTATGAAAAATATTATGTAGCTTCTGCAAACATGAACTTTCAACAAATGAGAGAATCTCCTTAACAGATAAAATGATATGGTCCATAGGCTAATTGGGGATTAACTCTCTTTTGGAAAATAGCACAAGGAAATTGGGAACTTCTGGATAACTCCTCCCCCCCCCATGTTTTAACAGGTTGGTTCTCTCATCTGGTAGTGCAGAACCGGGCAAATAATGGAAAGAAAATCCATTAGCTAATTTATTAGAACAATGATGATGATGGACGATCACTCGTTACCGAGCATTATCATCTTCCATGGGAGTTATGGGTCCTCAGGTGGCTAATAAGGCCAATCCTTGAACCACAAATTCTATTACAATGAGGGCAGATGTTTTCAGGCTCAGCAGGAGGCTGTTGACCATGATGAGAGCAGTCTCTCCCTCCTCCTGCGCCTCGTGTCCTCTTCAGCTTGTCGGTGAGCAAGTTCAAAATGCAAGGGACCATCACGTAGGACTTCACTCCATTTTAAGTGATCCTGGGCAAGTGTCTCCAAAGTATCAATGTCAATATTACATTTGTTTAAGTTGTCCTTTAGCAAGTCCTTATAACGCTTCCATTGTCCACCCACGTTATGGTACCCTTCTTTCAGCTGAGAGAACAGGACCTGTTTTGGGAGGCAATGGTCTGGCATCCAGACAATGTGACCAGTCAAGCAGAATTGCTGATGGATGATCATTGCCTCAATACTGGTGGTCTTCGCCTCTTCCAGAACACTAATACTGGTGCGCCTGTTTTCCCATTTGATCTTCAGAATCTTATGAAGGCAGCGTTGATGGCACTGGCACAGCTCAGGTGATGTTGAATTTCTGCATCAATGTCTGCCTTGGGTGAAAGATGACTTCCAAGGTAGAGAAAATGATCGACATTTTCCAGTGCCACTCCATTGATTTTGATAGATGGGGCATGTAATACATCATTTGGAGAGGGCTGATACAGCACTTTAGTCTTCTTGATATTAAGAGTGAAACCAAGACATGCATAAGCATCGGCAAACACATTCAAGAGAGTTTGAAGATCTTTCTCAGAGTGGGCAAAAATTGCATTTCATCAGCATACTGAAGTTCCACAACAGATGTTGTGGAAATCTTACTCTTGGCTTTCAGCCTGCTAATCCTGAACAGCTTTCCATCCATTCTGTAAATGATTTCAATGCCAGCTGTAAATTTCCCAGCAATTCGGTGAATAATGACAGCAATAAAAAGTGCAAACATGGTTGGAGCAATGATACAGCCCTGTTTGACTCCTGTTTGTACTTTGAAAGGTTCACTCTGGGAGCCAATGATGCTCAGAACAGTCACTTTCATGTTATCATGAAGCAATTTTAGGACATTGATGCATTTATCAGGACATCCAATCTTAGAAAGTACAGTCCAGAGGGCACGGCGATTCACTGAGTCAAAGGCTTTAATTAGATCAATAAAAGTCATGTATAGTGGTCCATTTTGCTCCCAACACTTTTTTTGCAGCTGCTGTGCTGTGAAGATCATATCTGCAGTTCCACAACATGGTCAGAAACCACTTTGTGACTCTGGTAGAATTCCTTCTGACGGGGTAGAAGGCGGGTTGCAAAGATCCATGCCAGAACTTTGCCTGCAATGGCTAGGAGGGAGATACCACGATAATTTCCACAATCCACTTTAGCCCCTTTCTTGAAGATGGTGACAATCAGGGCATCCCTTATTTCATTGGGTACCTCCTCCTTTATCCAGATTTAAGGATAAGCAGGTAAGGCTGCCGAATTAGATGTGGTCCACCATTTTTAAAGATTTCAGTGGGGATCCTATCTAGACCTGCTGCCTTGTTGTTCTTCATCTGCTTGGTGGCACTGTGTACCTCATACAAATTGGGAGTGTCTCCGAGCTCATCCCTAAATATTGTTGAGGGATTTGCTCAAGGACTTCATCTGCAACCATAGAATTACGGTTAAGGAGATCTTCAAAATGTTTTTTCCAGCGAGAATTGATGGCTTCGTTGTCCTTCAGAAGTGTGGTTCCGTCCTTAGAGTGAAGAGGATTCATACCATGACAAATTGGCCCATAAACAGCTTTGGTGCCACCAAAGAAATCACATGTATTGTGGATGTCCGTGAGATGTTGGAGTTCTTGCGCTTTCTCAGTCCACCCTTTGTTCTTAAGTTCTCGGGTTTTACGTTGTATGGGCATCTCTCTTTATATTACAATGTATGTCATTCTGCCAAGCATGAAATGCCATTCTCTTCTCATTGATGAGTTGCTCAATTTCAGCATCATTCTTGTCAAACCAGTCCTGATGTTTTCTGGTTTGGTAGCCTATAGTTTCCTCACAGGCATTGAAGATTACTGCTTTCAACTGGCTCCAATGTTCCTCAATTTCTTCCAGAAACTCTGATAGGAGCTTTTCTTCTAAGACTGCTTGGAAGTGGTCACGATTAAGAGGGTCCTTCAAATCTTGAACCTTCAGCTTGCGCCTGACTTGCTTCTTTTGCAGCCTCCATTTGGGAGCGATCTTAATTTTCATTGTGAATCAAATAAGGCAATGATCAGTCCAACCGTCATCAGCACTTGTCATTACTCTTGTGAGAAGTACGTCACTATGATCTCGGGCACGAACTACGATGTAGTTAAGGAGATGCCAGTGCTTTGACTGTAGGTGTCTCCAAGGTGTTTTGAACTTTTCCTTTTGTCGGAAAAGAGTGTTCATAATAATAAGTTCATGTTCAGCACACTTGGTCAGGAGCAGAATTCCATTGGAATTACTTTTGCCAACTCCTTCTTTCCCGATTGTTCCTTTCCACAGGTCTGAGTCTCATCCAACACATGCATTGAAATCCCCCAGAAGGATGATCTTATCTTCTATAAGGGTCTCCGATAAAATGGTTTCCTGCTGAGAATAAAAATCTTCCTTTACATTCTCATCTGCATCCAGTCTTGGTGCATAGGCACTCACAATAGTTGCCTGTTGATTTTTGGTGAGCCTCAATAGGAGCATCATAAACCGCTCATTGATGCCAGCTGGTATCTCAGAAGTAGGTGTAGCCTCCTTTCTCCTACCTCACCTGTCCTTCATCAGCTCTTCTAGTTTTGGACAAAGCAGCAATATCGATGTTAAACCAACTCAATTCACGAGCAATAATGGCTGTACGTCACTCTGGTCAACTGCTGTTTGAGTTGTCCATCAGGGTACATACATTCCAAGGTCCAAAGTTGAAAAGTTTCTTACATTTTTGACCGCTGAGGTGGTGTTCCTGCTGGATGCGGCTATCCAGCCAGGAGAAACAGAGGCAAGACTATTTTTAGGGTACCTTTTCTAACCTCATCCCCATCTGGGGATCCTAAAAGAGACTGCTCAGTTGTGGGTGCAGCTGCTGAGATGCTCGACCCACCTCAATCCTTGAGCAAGACGACTGTATCACACACACATCGCCTGTGTGTCGGTCTGTGACTAGGAACCTCCGGATTTCACTGTCCTGTTCCCGTTGCCACTCACCGATTGCCACTGGATTTTTGACTTGTGCAAATGTTATTTTCCCCCAAACTGGAAGATGCCTGTGTGGGACTTCTTTTAAAGTGGGGAGACTGGTGCACAGCAGTCACCACACTATCCTTAACAGATAGAAGACTTGAAACCAATAGCATGGACACCATGACGATTCGAGGATCTCTACCTGCTGCAGCCTTCATCCACCTCCACAGGCTTTGTAACATTATACAACAGTTTCACCTCCATTGTGCAGTTCTCCTCCATCTGCTCTGCTGTTAGGGACTTCTTGGATCACACTTTGTCTGGAATATTGCCCTTGATCATTCTGCCATGGTTGACCCTAAGGGAGTACATGACTCCAGGCAGCATCGCTGTAGGTGGCATTGAGACATGCAAGCCTCTCCACCACTATAAGCTGGTGATTCAATAGATCCATTAGAACAATATCACCTTATTCATCCATTAGATTATTCAAATAATATTGTTGGCCTCTCTCTACTTTTGAGGTTTGTATGTTACTATTTGGGTCAGCTGCTATCCTCATTTTTCTTAATTTCTTATTTTATATCCTGATTACAAATTTTCTTTACTGTCCATAAAATTTCCACAAGCAATCTGGCTGTACAATGCACTTTTTGGAGTTGTTTGGAAATTTTTAATTAAAACTTTATAATAAATAAAGAAAAAAATATCAGTAACACACAAGCAGATAGTAGCGACCCACATTTGCAGTGCTGCATACCAATACTTTACATCTGCAGCATGTTTAATCCCAAAGCTCATCACCAACTATATACAGCACATGTACCATAAAATGCAAGAATAATTTGGTATGAAAGGCAGCGCCCAGGCAGAATGGTATTGACAATTCTTGTGATTTTGGCATGAATCTTGAGATGTTTGGCATTTGTCTTAACATCCTGGACCTTGGAGTCAAGTGAATATCCCAGAATCTCAGCTTCCAGTTTGAAAAAATACATTTCTAGTCCTCTTGCAAGCTTCAAAATCTGAATGCTAAATGTTCAAAAGTCAGAAGACAATTCAAGAAATTTGAAAGTCCTGCTTATGATTTTTTGATCCAGTCTCATTTTGGAAGGGCCAGATTTATGATTTTTGAATGCTTGAGTTGGCAATAGTGCAGAAAATTGAAAAATTTAGGGGAGATATCGGAGTGGGGAAGTGGGCATTTTGGCCTTATATCTATCTCAGACTTTATGGGGGAGAGGAAGTGGTTCAAAGTTAAATGTCCATTTCCAACTTGTCTCTTAACCGAGGACTCTTTAATCTAGCAGGCACACGTACAACAAAAGCCAAAGGTTGGAAGATGAAGCTAGACAAATTCAAATGGGAAATAAAGTGCTAATATTTAACAGTGAAGCTAATTAGTCATTGGGACAGGTTACCAAAGGACGTGGTGGATTTTCCATCATCTTAGTTATAATGGTCCCATCTGATCTTAAAAATCAATGAGTATGAATTGATCACCTGTGCAACAACAAGCTTTGAAAATATCTTATTCCAGTTTGTCAATATTGTGGATTGTCATTCACTACGAATTATATTTTGCCTTCACATGAGAAAGACTAGGAAATACAGCATAACAGGATGTTGAAACCATTTACTTTTTAAAACTGTTATGCCCTCTGGTGGCTGCACATTTTACTCAGCTGAATAACATTGTAAAAAAAGTTGTACCTCTGACGGATGGTGCCTAACTTAACCTGGAAATATAACCGGCGAAGCAAAGTGAGGCCTCACTCTCAACTCAATGGCATTTCTCTGTTTGTCTGTCTCACCTCCATGTGAAAAATTTCGAACACCACAGCCAATAAATTCCAAAATTGTAGGGACTGTTTTAGGCATTAATGGACTGATTTTGGTGAAGACTAGAAAACCAGAGAAGAGGGACACATGGCATCTGGTTAGAGGAGCCAGCAGCTTCAGCCACTTCTGTACTTGTTTATAGATCAAAGAACTTGTGGATGGCAGCTATGAGCATCTTCCAGCATCAAAACATTCCATCTCATCTCTGCCCATCCTCCAAATATGATTTAAAATGTTGACATGCTGAATGACACACCCACCCCGCCCCAGTCAGAAAGAAAAAGTAAAATAGGTGAGGGTGAAGGGAGGAATGAAGGCTCACACAGAGGGGGGGGGGGAGAAAAAATGGGGGACCCTGGTGTGTGGGAAGGAGTAATGGGAGACAGAGCCCCTGGCAGGGGGTGGGTATAGGAGAGTTTCAGGGTGCCGCTGAAATAAAGTGGGATGGGAAAGTGATACCTAAGGAGCTTGTGGGAGAGAATGGACAGCTGCAAGTATGAAATTCTGACTCAATTTAATGACAATATAATTGATTTTTTGTTCTAGACTGCAGAATCTCACTAAGGTATTGCATGTATCCATAAGTGAATTAGCAAATGTCAAGCACTCTGAAGTGGTTTATTAAAAATGCAATGTCTCATCTAACGTACGCAGTCGGGACCAATGAAAACTGTCCTTCACAGCAGGGTAATGCTTAACTGCCCAATATATTTCCCTATTTATTAATGGTGATAAGTGTTTTCTATCCTCTTAATTTATAGACCGCTGCACTGGACAAAATTAATTATCTTTCACTGTGAGCTCAGTCTTCTGCCACCTCTGAAACAGAACTAAGTCAAGATCATGCCTTCAATGCGCGTATTCAAAAGTTGTATCCTGTGTGATCCTACAGGAAACCTGCATTACAATAGTATTTCCTGTAGGAAAGATTTTCATAGGAGCTGTGGAAGAAGTTGCAGCACACTATGGAAACAACGACATTTCGAGTGGGTCGCACATTTGTGTACCCTTCTGTCAAGTGCCGGTGGCAGCAACATTTGCCAGATTCAATCTATCCAGGAATCTTTTTATAAAATAAATAAAATTATGGCTCAAGTGCCCACCCAGAGCTGTATTACTTCTAACTCTGGGACATAAATAAATAAAACCTCCCTGGTCACATTGAAAGGTTTTCCCCTCACATGCAATCACTCAAAAGTCTTTTGGGAACATGGCACGCATGGGGAGTGGGGGACGGGGGAGGAGGAATCAGTAAAAAGAAACATGGAAACTCAGTATTAGGTTTGCATATAAGAAACTGAGCAACCCTAATTAATATATTAATACAAATCCCCAGTCCTAAATAATGAATGTCCAGTTTATGGAGATCCAGAACTCTGTCTCACCACATGCCCACCCACCTAAAACCACACTCATGAGTTGAGTTAGTCTTAGTGGTTGTCAAAGACATCTGAGGGTGACTGTCCCCCACTGATCTGCTCCAGGCCTGATAAAACTGCTCCTCCTGCTCCAACGTGCAGCTATCTGGTCCAGTTTTGTGATTTCAGCTCTGCTTCCACGAGCCAGAGGAAGTCAGTTTAGCACTGCAGCCAGTGCTGCTCCAGTCACTCCTTGCCCTGAAATCATCTCTACTTGCCACCGCTGGGCCACCTGAGTCCCCTCAGTCCTCAGTGTAGAGTCAGCTCTGCTTCTATAGCCACTGGTCCAGTCCAGGATATTCTTCCAGAGAGAGTTCAGGTGAGGAAATGAAAAAAACAAACAAACAGGTTGCTTGGATGGAGTTCATGAGATACCACTCTTCATCTCCAGGATACAGCCTTTTGCCATTGTTTTTCTTAGCCTGAGCTTCATTACCCAACCAACATCCATTACTCATAAACTCAGGTTGACAGCTCACCTAGGCAGGGCCAGCTCTAGTTTTTTTGCCACTTCAAGCAAAAAAAAGGCTAGAGTGCCGCCCCTTGAAAAGTGCCGCCCCAAGCACGTGCTCGGGGCGCTGGTGCCTAGAGCTGGCCCTGCACCTATGGTATATCTGCACAATTCCTGTGTCCTTTTATGAGTACCATAAAAATAATAATCTATTGTCACATTTATTCATCAAATCATAAGCAAATTCCAACCAAAACAACAACATTTGGTAGGTGGAATTATGGGTAAAAAACATAGTAATTCAAATGAAGCTGGCCTGAGAGCTCCATCCCGTTAGTTATTGTAGCCCAGGGGCTTACTCTCAAATGTCTGGCTAAGGCATTCCACCAACCGTTAGTGGTCGGATGGTAAGCAACTAATGCGACATGATGGATACCATTACTTTTGAGGAACATCTGAAACTCTTTGGCTGTGAATTGAGTTTCATTATTACAACCTGTTCAAGGATGCCCTCCCCCCCCACATCCTTGAAAATAACAGTTTTTACACCTTCACTATCTCCATTGAATTAGCTGAGTTCATACAGAATACTTCAGGCCCTTTAAAATAGGCATCTACTGCAATAAAAAATGTCTGTCTCATACGTAGTCCAGCACAGACTATATATATTCATTGCTTCTGGTAGTTAGCCACTCCCAGGTATGCAATGAAGCATGTGAGGCATATGTTGGGTTTGCTGACAACCTTGATGCTGTTTTGCCATTTCCTCTATTTGTGCATCAGTTCCTTGCCAACTCACAAAACTCCTGGTCAGGACTTTCTCTTTTACCATTCCCAAATAGTCTTCATCTCAATCTTGGAGTACTCATGACTGGAATGTCATAGGAATAACCAGTTTGGTGCCACATATCAGGCAACCTTGATAGACACATAGCTGTTCTTTTTGAGCAAAGAAAGCTGGAAATAGTGTTTGTGGAGGCAGGCTGTTTCCTCCTCTTCCTCAAGGCTGGTGGGGAGGGAGGAAATCCCATCGGGGGAGCACTGGAAGCAAGGAAAGAATCTCCTTACTCTCAGTTCCTCCATCTAGTGCCACAGTACCCCCCACTCCTCTAGCTCCTGGAAGTAACAATTGCAGGGAAAGACCTGGTCAATCCCTGCAGCTCTGGCTGGAGCAAGCCATGTACAAACACAATCATCAGAAAACGTAGGTGCAAAGTCTCTATGGAACACATGCAAACTGCAGTTTTTCAAAGATTTATAAATTGACCAAATTTTGGAGGAATTTTCATGGGGATAGCCACAGGCACATCCCTGCCACTAGGGAGAGCCTCTTGCCAAATTTTCAAGTCCTTGCTCCAACTGTAGCTTCTCAGTGAAGGGGCTGTAAGACTTTAATATGGGCAAAATAACATTTTTTCTCCTAGCATTCGGAGAAATGGCTGAACTATTTTTACTGAAACATTCCCAAAAAATTGCCGCAGGGATACAGCCCAGCATGGAACATTTCAGCTCCAATAGCTGAAGTTTGACAAAGGGATAAGCAGCTGAACACAGGGTCTAATCATGGAAAGCATTAGGCAACCGTGATAATAGATGTAGCTACCAGCTCTCCCTAAAACAGGCAAGAAACTACAATGTGGTGTTGCCCTGTGACAGCCACAGGCGAATGTTAGCTGATTCAGTCTGAGCTTTGGTCAGGCACATAGAAGCTCCCTTACTCAACTTGTTTTGAGCTAAGAGAACTGAATTAATTATTTTAAGGGAACATACTGAGTAAAGAAACCCTTATGTCAGACAATAGTTCAGCCTGCATTAGCTCGCATTTTTTCACCTGTGAGTTGTTAACAACATCAGTCTCTTGTACAGTTGTAAGGAAAAATACCTTTACATGACTCGCAGCTCTACTTTTTTGAGGGGTTGGTTTGTTTTGCTGAAAAGGAGGTGAAGGGACAATCTGGAACATCTTAAGCAATAGTTATACTGACACTACCTCTTAGGGGAAAAAATGAAATGTTCATTCTAAAAGTGTATACTGGTATATAGTTTTACACACAGTATTGGTTAAAAAAAGGTTAATATAAAACACCAAAATTGCATCATTTTTTGCCTTTAGTTTACAGGCTATTCAATAGATGCCTGCTTCTAAAATTGAGCTATTGACATGTGCAGATACCTAAACATCCTTCACAATAGGTGGAATAAACTTGATTTGTGCTCACCGTTCCTCTTTTAATAAATAAGGGCAAACTTTTACTCATGGAAGTTGTCCAAATGTTAGTAAGCAGTCCCATTGTAGTAAATGGGGCTGCTCTTTTGAGTAAGTACTTTCATGAGTAAAAGTTTATAGGATCTGGCCCTTGGCCTCCTATAAACACCTAAGAGATCTGTATAATAAGTGCCTTTTTGCAATATTATCCCCTACATTTTTAAAGGGTTACACAGGTTTTAGGCCCTGATTCAGCAAAGTAGTTTTAAGCATATGACTAATTCTATTAACATCAATGTAATTACATGCTTAAAGTTATGCATCTGCTCAAATAACTTGCTGAATTGGAACCCTACCCATTTACCTTCTTTTGTATATTCAAATACATATGAAGAGCTAACAGTTCCGTGGTTGATTCCATAGCTATGGGGTCCTGGCATTCCTTCTGAATCCAGCCTGCTGCCTTCAGAAACAGAAATAACATACCTACATTTCCAATAAATACATATCTGTGATCCATGTATATCAAGTAGCTGTCCACCAGATGGCTGGGTTGCACCACACATACAGCATGGCACAGAAGCAAGGGGTTCAATACGGCTTCCAACAGAAGGCAGTTTTTTTACCTTGTCAAATGCTTTATCTTTTACCAATTATCTTCATGGTGTGGCATGTGGCCATCCCATTTTTGTTGTCATTTGTTTGTTTTTAATCATTGCATGAAATATTACAAAGAGGCACCAGTGGGTTTTCAATTAATCATATATTTAACACCCCCATCCCCCAAAAAAGAGAAGCTACAACAACCTTTTTCCTCAGAGTACAAAGCAACATGCTAATATTTGCTTATATGATTAACAAGTATAATACAAAATAAAAGAACATAAGAACCTCCATACTGGGTCAGATCTAGCCTAGTATCCTGCCAGAGCATAGCCAATGCAAGGTACCCCAGAGGGAATGAACAGAACACTGAGGGATAGCTCAGTGGTTTGAGCATTGGCCTGCTAAACCCAGGGTTGTAAGATCACTCCCTGAGGAGGCCATTTTGGGAACTGGGGTAAAAATCTGTCTGGGGATTGGTCCTGCTTTGAGCAGGGGGTTGGACTAGATGATCTCCTGAGGTCCCTTCCAACCCTGATATTCTATGATTCTATGAACATGTAATCAGCAAAGTGATCCATCCCTGTTGCCCATTCCCAGCTTCTGGCAAACAGAGCCTAGGGACACCATCCCTGCCCATCCTGGCTAATAGCCATTGATGGACCTATACTCCATGAACTTATCTAGTTCTTTTTTAAACCCTGTTATGGTCCTGGCCTTCACAACAACCTCTGGCAAGGAGTTCCAAAGACTGTGCGTTGTGTGAAAAAATATTTCCTTTTGTTTGTTTTAAACCTGCTGCCTCTTAATTTTATTTGGTGACCCCTAGTTCTTGTATTATGAGGAGTAAATAGCACTTCCTTATTTACTTTCTCCACACCAGTCATGATTTTATAAACCTCAATCATATTCCCCCTTTGTCATCTCTTTTCCAAGCTGAAAAGTCCCAGTCTTATTAACCTCTCTTTATATGGCAGCCATTCCATACCCCTAATAATTTTCATTGCCCTTTCCTGAACCGTTTCCAATTCCACTATATCTTTTTTTGAGATGGGGCAGGAAGGATAGGAGGAATTAATCTTGAATTATAAGCAAAATCTACACTCAGTGGCCTTCTTAGTGACAGCACAATGGCTTGTTACAGCCTTTCTGACATTTTTGGGGGACATAAGCAGGTGCATGTCCTTCCTCCTTTGAGATCTGGACATTCTCAGTTAAATTCCCTATCAAAGGACATCAGAATTCTTACCCCCTTCAAAACAGGTCTGAGAAGCATCTCATTGTGAGAGATGCTGTCATAACTTAGGCTCTGTCTACATTAAGGAAATGCATACCATTGTAACAATATTAGTACCAATGTACTTATACCAGTAAACCCCTAATGTAAACACACTGCACTGGTGAAGCTCACTTCAGAGTCAGACTGGTATGCATTTTCTTAATGTAGAAAGAGTCGAAATCACAGAAACAAGTTATTAGGCAAAAAACCTTTATAGGAAAGGAATTCTTTATTAAATGAACTGATCCACAGGAGGCCAAATCCAAAGCATGGCCCTTGTACACAGATATTTCTCTCTAAGAAAGATGGGCTTGCTGAATGCAGGAGTTGTTGATAATTAGTATGAAGTTCAATTCTATTATATACAATAGGAGGAAGAAAGAATCGTTCCACATCGAAACAGCTGTGGAGTAGACTAAGCCAGGCCTAGTATTACTAGCACATCCAGAAAGGGAACTGCACGGAAACAAAAAATGAAGGATACAATCCTGTTGCTGGGACTATTCACAGCGTGAGGAACAATTCAATGTGAATGAGGGCATTATCATCTGCCTCTATATTATTTAAGACAAAAACTGACGGGGAAATCTTTACATCTGAGAAAATTAAAGAAGAGATCTCTCAGCTTTCTGGTCAATGCGACATGTCAAAATATAAACAGCAGAGAGGGTATCTCTAACTTTTCTGTAATCAAAATTGCTCAAATCTACAGCCAACAGTTTTGGTGGACAGACACTTAATAGCTTTGACTAGAAATTTGGATGGAATTTGAACTCTTTCAGAAGTGTGTTGGTTTAGAACTAGTTGCAAAGAAATTCTCTTAGTATGTACTAACTTCCCTACTAACTATGAATAGTATTTAGAAGTAAATTTTATAAATCCAGACAAATTAAAGTTTGCCAGGGATTTGATATTCTTCCACACCACTTGTCTGCAATCTCACCAGACCCCAACAAGTAACAATAGTGGAAGGCCTGGACTTTTCTGACCCACATTCTCTCTCCATGGCACAGAATTCACTGAGGAAAACAGCACTTGTTCATTTTGCACTTCCCAGGTCACAACTGACACGGCAGTCTCAAATCCAGGACTACCCCAGCTACATACCTAATGTTCAGAATGGAAAGAAATAGCTTCCTACTCTTCATCAACAGTAACCTGTGAAAACTGCTAATGAAACCATGAAAAGGAAAAAAACTACAAAAGGATACAACTGTGCCATAACTTCTATAGTGCTATTTTGTTAAAATGAGATGGAGTAATTAAAGTGAAGTTGCTGAGATTGACAGATTCTTGTCCAACAACATTGGATGCATCACAAACACTATTCTTTAGCAGTGTTTGTTACAGATTTGGCCACTCGCCCTTTCAGGAATTAGAGACAATCTGCCAGTATGGTTTTGAGTGGTGTATGGTTGTTGAATTTACTTTCCATAAGCCTCCCATGCAGCTCAGGATTTAAGTTCTTAGCTTTCAATGAAACACATACAATTACCCACAGCCTTCAGATTTTTCACTACAAGGTGTTCTCTTTCATCAAATCTCACAAGCGAAGCTGGGTCAGAGTGACTCTGTGCTTGGATAGACCGCCAAGGAAAATTCAGGTAATACAGGAATCATTGTAATGATTCAGGAGTACTTGTGGCACCTTAAAGACTAACAAATTTATTTTAGCACGAGCTTTCATGAGCTACAGCTCACTTCTTTGGATGCATAGAATGGAACACACAGACAGGAGATCTTTATACATACAGAGAACATGAAAAAGTGGAAGTATGCATAACAACAGGAAAAGTCTAATCAATTGAGATGAGCTATCAGCAGCAGGAGGAAAAAAAACTTTTTGAAGTGATAATTAAGATGGCCCATAGAAGGTGTGAGGAGAACTTAACATAGGGAAATAGATTCAATTAGTGTAATGACCCAACCATTCCCAGTCTCTGTTTAGGCCAGAGTTAATTGTATCTAATTTGCATATTAATTCAAGTTCAGCAGTTTCTCTTTGGAGTCTGTTTTTGAAGATTTTTGTTGCAAAATTGCCACCTTCAAGTCTGTCACTGAGTGGTTAGAGAGGTTGAAGTGTTCTCCCACTGGTTTTTGAATGTTATGATTCCTGATGTCAGATTTGTGTCTTGCAACAAAGCCCGATGCCAGCTCTGTCCACATATCCATTCAAGTGACACCATCATAGGACCTAATCACATCAGACACGCCATCAGGGGCTCGTACACCTGCACATCTACCAACGTGATATATGCCATCATGTGCCAGCAATGCCCCTCTGCCATGTACATTGGCCAAACCGGACAGTCTCTACGCAAAACAATAAATGGACACAAATCTGACATCAGGAATCATAACATTAAAAAACCAGTGGGAGAACACTTCAACCTCTCTAACCACTCAGTGACAGACTTGAAGGTGGCAAGACACCTACCCCTAACCGGCCCGCCATACAATTTACGAAACCCGATATGGCCCTCAGGCCAAAAAGTTTGCCTGCCCCTGTTCTATGATATCAACAGCTACTTCCAAGATGTTCATTGCCAGTGCTGGTCATGGAGACACCACAGATTTGAACACTGGCAGCAACTGGACTTAACTGTCACCTGTAGAAAACACCTACAGGATGTTATCCATACTTTCAGTTTTCACAGTGAAGATTGGACTGTGCTGCAAAATAAGGCTTTTACTAGAAAAATCCATTGTACCAATTAACACTGCCACCTATGCATTATCAGCTCAAAAGACCAAGCAAGGTGTCTTCAATTCATTGCAAATCTCAGCGAAGCTATGTCATTGATTGCATCATCCCTGAATGCTGATGCAGCATGGAACACAGTCAGATTATCCAAGAGCTAGATATAGAATCACCTATTGCTTGAAAAGGCAATCACTTCCCAGGAAAGGTGACAAGAAAAGATGGAATTCCTGCTGACATAGTGAAACAAGGAGGACAGATTGTGCTTAAACATCTGCCAATGTCCTGGTTGCCTGTTGGAGGGAAGGAGGTGTACCACAAGACATGAAGAATTCCACCATCACAACATTGTACAAAAACCAAAAGAGATCAAAGTGATTGCAACAGCTACAGAGGAATCTCTCTCCTTAGAGTTGCTGGCAAGACATTAGCACAGGTCACTCAAAAGACTGCAAGTTCTTTTGCGTCTATGCCGGTAGATCAATTATCTGTATATCTGCATATATCCAGAGAGTCAGTGCAGTGTTGCACTAAGGCAACTGCTAGAAACATTGACACCACCAGCTGGGAAGATGCAGCTAGCAACAGACCATACTGAAGGGATGTGCCAGGAAGTCAGAGAGACCAAAGAGAGTGAAAGTGAAGAGAGCAAAGAGGAAAGCGCAACGGGCCTCAAACACTAGTCATGTTCCAGCTTCAGTTTCTGGCACACATTATCTGTGGCAAGGACTGTTGCTTGAGAATTGGACTTCTGTAGCATCGTGAGTGGCTAAAGAGTGCACACAGAAACTGAACTGCTTTGATGGCTAAACCATTGTCTTTCAAGACAGACAGTTGCCATTCCATTCCTACCATGAGACAAGTCAAATCTGTGCCTCCCAACTGTCTTGACTCAAAGCTAATGGAAACTCTTGAGCAAGACTGGAAGTATTTAGCAGATAATTTAGTATTATAGGGTCTTACTTCTCAAAAAGCTATATTTAAAGAAAGCATCAGATTATTAAAAACAAAATAAAGAGAGCTACACATAAAATGTTATTTTTCAATGTGATGTGGTCATGCTACTTTCAACCTGAATTAGTCTACCAGCAAATGATTGGAATTTGGTATGGAAGCTGGTTATTAGAAATAAATACACCACAATAATGTTAAGAACCCCACCACTACCATAAAAATGTTTAACACACATACACATAAATAACTTACAATAATTTTGGAACAGTTTTATTAATTTATGACATCTTGTCATATCAAAAACAGTTTAAAACACAGTATAATGAATATTACATTGTAATTACATATTGTTTTACCATAGGATTTTATATTTTATTCTGTGCAATTTCAGTTTTTTTTTAAATAGCATCCTCAAAATAGGAAGTAAATTAAGGTGGCTTTTAAAATATATAATATTCCTTCATTGTGTTGTTCTGACAGTTTCAGTCTGTTCTCCTCAGTTTTACATTTATTTTCCTTAAAGGGCAAAAGCCATGTTGCTTCAACCACAAAATGTTACTAAGTTAATAAAAGCCACCTTTGGTTTCCTAATTTGTGCAACTGTAGATTGTTTTTAAAACATCCTCCAAAATGTTTACAAAACAGAAGGACAACAGTGTCATCATGGGCCCAATAGTTTCATCATGTCATCCCAGCAGGCATATGTCTGAAGTGAGAAGAGATTTTCAACTCAATTGCAAAAAAAAAACCAACAACACTTTTTTTTTTTTTTTAAATAAAGGCACAGTAAGACTATTACATTTTTTGTCCCTTAAAAAAGTCCACTCCTTTCAGCTCTTCAGGCAGATATTCTTGCTCTACAGGTTCCTGGTACATGGGGTTATATTTATAATCTTTACCATAGCCCAAGTCCTTCATGAGCCTGGTTGGGGCATTTCTCAAGTGCAGTGGAACAGGTGGAAGTGGTCCCTGGTGGTTTCTCAAACATGCTTTGACATTGCTGTATGCACTGTACACCTCAATAGACTTGGGTGCTCTAGCAAAGTAGACTACACATTGGGCTAGTATGACCTGCAAAACAGAGGGAGAACAATATTACGTGACTGTTAAATTGTAATCTCTTTGGAACAAAGACCATAATTTAGTTTGTTTGTACAGCATGTAGCACAAGGGCCATGTCTGGCCTGTAGCTGCTATTGCACTAATAATGTTTAATAACAAAACCACCAGCACCACCACCTCCTCTTGCTTTTGGCTAATTAAGAAGCAAAAGAATAGCTAACTTAGAATACAAAGTTGTAAATATCATACAAAGAAACCAAGAGTGACAAGACAAAATAAAACTTGTTAAAAATATGTGTATACGCGTACAAACAATTTTGTGACAGCCTTACCTCACATTCTGGCATGCCAATAAAATGACAGCCTTGGTATGCAGCAACTGCTTGTGTTAATGCCAAAGGATCTGCCAGTCCTACAACAAAAAGGATCATAGATAAGTAAATTAAAACCAGGAAAGCAGAGCAAGTACTGTCGTTCTTCATCTACACTACAAAGTCATACCTGTGCTACTGAAACAAAGGTATGCAGGTATATTTTGAGGTGGCTTTTTCAGATAACAGGTCATTTTAGATAATATATGTAGATGGTTTCCCCAAGACTGCAACCATCACATCTTCACTAAAGTATTATGAAGGAAGTTTTGGTGAATCAGTCAGCCGTGGATAAGCCAGCAGGGTGTTTACAACTGGGAAAACAGCTAGCAGGCTTTGAAGTCAGGGTGATCTATAGAGTTAGTTTCCCCAATTACCAGAAAATATGGGTGTCCCTAACACCCTCTGGATAATTTAAGTTCAAATGAAAATACATTTTTAGTTAAATCAAATAAAATGTTTTGATTCTCTACTGAAACCTGAATTCAGGGATCTGTGTTTTTCCTGTAAGAGGTTTCAGAGTAGCAGCCGTGTTAGTCTGTATCCGCAAAAAGAACAGGAGTACTTCTTTAAGGTGCCACAAGTACTCCTGTTCTTTTTTCCTGTAACAGTTGATCAAATCATTAACACCCAAAGTGGAATGCTGAATGCAGTCATCCACTTAATCTGAGGTGTCAATGATATCATCAGTTGTTGCAAAAGAAAAAGTTTAGCCCTGAACTCTAGTTATGGCAACAGGCTTTGAACTGTTGTCTTTTTAAACAAACAGATTTTTCCAAAAGTAACTGATGCAAACCAAAGAACTTCTAGATATTATTTTTTAAAATGTTCCAGTACTATTATTGTGATGCCCACCTATATCTTCGCTTGCAAATCTCACCAGCCTTCTTGCCACATACAGTGGATCCTCACCACCTTCGAGCATTCGGGCAAGCCAGTAGAGGGAAGCATTTTCATCTGAGCCTCGCATAGATTTATGAAGTGCAGAAATACAGTTGTAATGCTCTTCACCTATTTAGAGAGGGGGAAAAATGGCGAGAAATGTTATGTACAGAAATTTAACTGAATAAACCCACAAAACATCTATTTGTTTATTACTTGTGCTTTCAATGGTAAATACATTTTAAGGGAATTTTTTTTAACTAAGTAATAACTAGATATGGGCCAAATCTCCAGATCCAATACCCTAAATCTGTGTGTGTAAGGTGTGTCTGATACGCAGCAGGGCTTATTCAATTTTTTAAAGTTTTTACCTTTTCTTTATACACTGAAAAACAAAATTGTTATGGAAGTTCTCCTTTAAAATCTGTCTTCAACAAGAGAAATTAAAAATTTTTTTAGGGCAACTGGGAATCAGGAAAGCCCTATAGAATAGCTAATGATGAGAAGCAAGAAAAGGGAAAAATATTCCAGTCGATTGGTGAGTATTACTGGGTAAAGAATTTGTCAACAAGCTTACTGTGCTACCACTTTTGAATATTCATGGGAAACTGGGGAGGTGACAGAAGACTGGACAAAAAACAAACACTGTACTACTGATCTAACAAAGAGAAAAGGAGCCTAGCAAATATATTCCCATAAATTGAACAATATCTCTGACGACATACAGCAAAAATTAAGGAAAAGTATTTCACTCCTATGCCAATTTTTTCCCATTCAGACAGGGAGAAACCTGGAAAGATGCAATACTGAAAGAGATCTACGGATGACAGAAGACAGTAAATCAGATGTGAATTTGCAATGTTAGATACCAACAAAGAAACCAATGCAATTTTATGATGAATACATAGAGATGTCATATCACAAAGTCTGGAGGAAATAGTTTTTCTCTACAGCGCTGGTGCAACTGCATCCTGAAATACTGGATTCAGTTACAGGCACTTTCTTTACCAGACAGACACTGACAAATGGATGGGAGCTCAGGAGGGAAGAAAGCAATTACATATGGGGCTAGAAGGACTGAAATGCCAAGGAAGTTTAATATACAGAAATTGGCTAACTAACTCCTCCAGGGAGACAACTGAGGAAAAGGAATTTTTGAGCAAAGCAAAAATGGATATAACTAAGAATAAAAGGGGGAACTTAAGAAAGGGAAACAACGGTTACATTTCTCGTCCTCCTCTACCCCCAAAAATTCACAACCACAGGGCCATATCCTTAGCATTCATAGGTGTTGTGTAATAAAAGCTGTGCACGTTAGTTTGAGTACAAAGGCCCCAAACCTTCTGCCATTGAACTGAAAAGGAAAACACTTGCAGACTTTCATGGGAGCAAGACCTGGGCCCAAGTCCCATATGGTTATTGTAAATATCATATTGTTACTCTATCCAGATTTTAGGCTCACAAGTGTGATCTTCTGGAACATACAAGCCTGCAGACAGCTATTTTTGATAGTATTCCACACAGAGTCCACTGGTATGCAGTCATTATCATGCCAACATACGCAGGATATCTGTGCTCCGTCATAGCACTCAAACTTTCAACTTCAGCTGGTAGCAATAAACCCAAGCAGCTGAACTCGCATCATGCTCTCGGAAAAGGCGTCTCTTGGTCTCTTAAAAGTAAAGACGACACACTTGCCCATCTCTTTCTAATGAAAGTGCTTTCTTGTGCTGTTTAGGCTGCTAGACGGGAGTTCACTTTGTAATACAACACCAGATGGGGAGAACCCACACATGTATATAAGCCCTGAAACACAACAAGGTATGTATTTCACAGCAGATGACTTTAAGTCTTGTTGGTAGCAGGCATGGAAAAGGCCACATTACTATTCTACATTTACATTACAATTACAGCTAGAGACCTCAACCAGGTCAGCGTCTCATAGTGCTAGGCACTGTACAGATAACAAGCAATAGTCCCTGTCGCACCCATATTCTGCCCTTTTCAGCCAGAGAAGAATGTAGCCAGCCTGTGGATAAGGGATAGCAAGTACACAGTAAAAGGGAGACCACAACAATAGAACTGAAAAGAAGAGGTCTTCTGCCTGGGACTTATGAGAAAGAAAGCATGAAAAGCCAGTACATAACCCTCAGCCTGCACATAAGTAATGTAGGGCTCTTTGCAACTTCATGAAGAAGGAAGACTTTTTTTTTTAATAAGTTGAAGGGGTTTCCAGATAATAAGATATTCCCAGAAGCTAAGCTAAACAAACTCAGAGGCCAAAGACTGAATAAAGCAAAACAATGATGACTATAGAAATAAATAGAAACATCACAGTGATTATTTATCATTGTTGTTTTCAATTAAATCAACACTAATACAATCACAAATAGGAAAATAAAACGTAAAAAGTGATGGGGTAGTATACAAACTTGTAACTGAAAGGCAGTGTTGTATCGATTAATCCATTAACATAAATATCAATATTGTGGAACTGTTTTCTTGTGCTTCCCCATCTATTTGTCGCTTGTCCCATACTTAGATTGTAAGCTCTTAGAGACAGGGATCTCCTTTTTGATATGGGTTTGTACAGTGCCAAGCACAATAGGGTCCTGCTCCATGACTGAAGCTCCTAGGCACTATGGTAATACAAATAACCAATACTACAATATGGACACTGTTCAAGAGTGAGTGCTGTATCAACCATTACATACCCTTAAATTATACTGAAAAAAAATCAAGATAAAAAACCCCCCAAAAACTACAAGATGACCAGAATCACTTGTTCCCCTCAGATCTACTGGTACATTGCAAATGCTGCAGCATTCAATTGGTGGCTGAGTTTGGCAAGAACACCTCCTTTATCTGGATGCTACACTGTACAACTCAATCTTCGCTGGTGTGCACACACAGAGAGCAGCTTCCCTACGAGGGGAAGGATTTATACACTTTGGGTTGAGAGTGGCTTGCTCCCTAGGCTTCTGGTTAGTGCTTGGTGGAAGTATATAGGAAAATACACCTCAATATTTATTTGGCCACACTTGCATAAACTGACAAGAACTCTCAATTTCATATTTACTTAACATCTGATTAAATGCCACTTAACCACTTGGATTAGCTAAATGCACAGTTATTATATAGAGTTTATGCTATTACGATCATGATTAAGCAACAATAATTACCGTTCACTATTGTTAGGCTAAATACATTTCTTAGAACATATTCTACTAGAAGGGCAATCTTGATTCACCATGTCCCGGTTAGAGCATATTGTAAGAAATTCTGTATGTATACAGCTCCTGCTGTCTAGAAGCACTTTACACACTGTATACCTAAAGCATCACTGAACTGCAGTGACCTCTAGCATAGAGGGCAATTGTTAAGCAGCACACATGAGATTTCACAGAGTAGGGAGAAGGGAAATGTTGTAGGAGGATATAGGAAGGCAAACCTCGACTCTTACAGAATGCGTCATGGGCTCTTAAAAATTGTTTGCTCTGTGTGTTAATCTTTCAAAGGCAATATCTGATAAATTCAAACAGGTAAACTGCATGGAACCCAGTATATTTACCTCAAGGGCAAGCAGCTGACCCAATATGCTTATATTTGAACTAGTGGCTTCAGAGAGACATAGACTATGGCACCTGGATACATTCTAACTAGACAGAGGAGTGGAAGCTGAGGGCACTCAACACCTCACAAGATGGGTTAAGCATTTCAAAGGACTGGGAAATAAAGAGAGAGCAAACTGATAAAGGATGGGGAAAGGTATATAACACACTCGTGAATCCCAGAATGTGAAATTTGGCATTTGTCTCCTTAATGCCACAATTTCCTCTCCTTTCTATCTCTATCCAATGCCTTTTTTTTTTTTTGCGCGCTGTCTACCACTGGTCTTTTGTCTCTCCCCCCCACATACTCCCCCCAATTAAATCAGTTGCTGGCTGGGTGTCCTTTACCCAAAGATTATTTTCTTAGACTACAGTTTCTCTTTGCAACAGAAACCTTAAAAGCACCATACAAAGTTAAAATCCCCCCCAAAAATCTCTCATTACAAATTTTGGTAAGTGTAATTACAGATAATCCATCACACTTGATCTACTGGAAATTAAGTCAATCCATTTTCCAAACTTTTCTTGGCATAATTTTTAGAAGCTAAGATGCAGGGTCATTCACATATTTCCAAAACACTAGCATATAAATTGTTAAGTATAAGGAAACTCATCTAATCCTTAATACTCAATCTCTAATTCCCACATCTACGGCATAAAAAGGTACAAATAGCCAGCATTTGAGACATATAATGTTGCCAAGTCACGAATTTAGCAAGAGCTGGTACCATATTAGGAATCCTTACATGCAGTTATACGTAGATGGCCTGACATCAGCAAACTACAAAATTCATTACCTTATAAAGCAACTCCAAAAATAAAGTTCAAAATGCAGTTTGAAAATCTGAATGGTTTTGCAAATATGAGCACTGAAAGACTTTTCAGACCTAATAAAAATGCCACTGAAGCATTCCATCTTCCCCACAAAATAAACATTTAATTTAAAAAATCCTTCTATCTCAAACACCTACCAACCAAATACATAACAGCAACAACATAACCATTTTAGAGTTTTTAAATCACCTTTAGGCAGGCCAATCTCAACTAAATGTTGCCTAAAAAAATGACGACAACTTACATCACTACAGTCACAAATTTATTTCTGGATTCCATGTAAGATATTAGTTATATCTTTCATAAAACATTTAATTTTCCATCCTTCAGAATAATTATCTTACATGAAATAAATATGATGAATATTGACTGGCTTATAGTGCGAAAGAGGTACTATACTGCTCTAAAGCCTATTTCTCAATCTGAAGAACACAACCATCCTGCCCTTCCTATAATACTAAATGGGAGAGGGATCCCAGCAGAGGGGAGGGAGGTTCCAGGAGATCCTGATATGAAAAAGGTAGAGAACCACTGCTCTAAAGATTTAGACATTTAGCAGTCCTGTAAAAGAAGATAACTTGGGTATGTTAAGGGCAGTATTTCAACACAGTTACTACTGCATCCGAGTGAATATTTAACTGTTCTATTAAAAAAGGCTACATATAAAATTATTAAAAAAAAAAAATCAGATCTTAAGGTTGAAGTGTACTAGCCAAAGCAACATATTCGGGTAACACATACAATATCAGGAAATATTTTAAGCTAACAGCAAATCAATTATATTTAACAGTCCCCAGGGACATCTGGAATTTATTTTATTGTCCCCTCTAACTTTGTTCCTTGCTGACTGCTCGTGTGCACAGACAAAGCTCTCTGCTGTTCCACTCCTCTTGTCTCCCATCCTCTTGTCAGCAACCCTCCACCCATACTTCCACAGAGATTCTTTAGGTAAAGATAGCAGGGTCCTTCTGCCCCAGACAAACAGTCCAGGTGAGAGGCAGGCCTGGCTTCTTCTTTACTGAAAGGTGTGCAAGTAGAAGCACTGACGGCCCTGGGGTGGTGCCCTGCGCTGTACTACAAGCACCTTCTGCTCTGCCGTTCCAGCTATTCCATTCCAGGCCTTACACATCACCATGATGCAATGCTTCTCCAGGACTCAGATGAGACCTAGAATTAGCGGAAAGGAAAGTCTCTCTCACTGGCACTGGAAAGACTCCTAACTCTTGCTGGCCTTCAGAAACCAGCACTCTGGGATTAGGCTGGGACTCAGAGCACTGGTGTTTCACAGCTGGCAGCCTCTGCCAGATCGACAGTCTGCAGGCATCCACATCAGACATGAGCAGTGAACTATTTCCCTGAAACCATGAGCTGGAACTAGGAGTGCTGGCTTTAAGTGGTTTCCATTATATACAGGGTTTACAGTTTGGTTCAAAGGCACTCCGCAAACCCACTATACAAATTGTTACAGTGCCCCTGTGTGGTGCTCTCTTCTGTGAGACCAGCACACTACTTTAGGTCATGTGATTTGGGTTCAACCAACCAAATTGCATTAAAAAAACTGAGGTTAATAAATGTTAGGCTAAGTCTTAAAAAATTATTTGAAATGGGAGGTGTGCTCCCTCAATTTCCCAGCAACATTTTAACTACACACGATTTTGTTTATTTGAAACAGCATTTTTGGATGCCTACCAGAAAAATCCATGCATCCCCTGTCAACCCTGACCAAACTGCTATTACCACTTTGCAACAAAATACATAATGGGCTTCAA
Source organism: Mauremys mutica (assembly GCF_020497125.1). Classification (NCBI taxonomy): domain Eukaryota; kingdom Metazoa; phylum Chordata; order Testudines; family Geoemydidae; genus Mauremys; species Mauremys mutica. The sequence continues at coordinate 123,715,249 of NC_059073.1, read as the reverse complement.
TTGCTTCCTCTAGGCTCCAGATGGAGGAGAGGTTTTAGTCACTTGGTTTTTACCCTCTGGCAAATTTTCCATATCATGGGGCCTAAGTTTATGCCAACATAAGTCTAGGTGAACCTCATCTGATTTTGGCCCACACCTGAAATGGAAAGAGCCCAGCTTGACTCTCAGTTCTCAGGGCAAGTTTGTAGAGCTGGCAGTTAGACTAAAGTTGGAAACTGAGCACATTTGATATAGTCATTAAGAGAAATAAGAAACCCCACAATATCTTTTTTTGGGGGGGGAGATATCAGACCTTTTTTCAGAGTAGAACCACAATTCAAGACTAGTTTGTAAATCAGTGACAGCTGGGAAAAATAAATAATTCATAAGATATAATTTTATATCATCAGTCCTTGCTGCATAGCACTACCTTCAGGGTAACCGCTCACCTGCTCGGTCATACAGGATATGGGATCGCTGTAGTCCTTCCTTCACATGGTCTTCTGTTATAAGAACTCCATCCACAGAGCAACCTTGTGTGCTAGCCTGATGAGAGGTTTTCCCTGCAGTTAATCTGGCTTGAACAGCCAACTGGAGTCCATTCAGTCCAGTTCTTGCATCACCATCACAAAGGTAAGCTAGAGTGCTTACAGCTTTTTCCTCTATGTACACAGGGGACCTGCAACAGAATTACCCCACGTTGTTTTCATATTACATTCTTTTCATTGGAAATTATTCACAATGTTATGTGTTTTTTTTTTTTTAAAACAGCATTCACAGAGAAGTATCTGGGTTTAAAGAGCTGTCCTTTAATTCATGCCATTGTGCTGAAGTATTGCAGGGGCTCTGAGAACAGTATGTGACCTATGCATCATGTGTGTTATAATGCTTAAGCACAATGGCATGTGTAAAAGCTGGAATGGAAGATTTCAACCATATCTGAACTTCCTTGTTTTTGCAAGATCAGATTGGACAGGGAAGTTTATTTAATGGTAGATTAGGTGATTTTAAAGCTCATCCTGTCTGTCCTGGGAGTGTTGTGGACTTCACTCAATCAATATTTAATAAAACACTGACATCCTTGGATGGAAGGCACTTCAGAACTATTCTTATGCACAAAAATGTGGTACTTTTAGCATGAAATTATCCAACTTCACATTATAGACTAATGAGGCATTATGCAATCAATATGACCTTTGAAGCTACTGTAAACAAGAGAATTGACACCAGATCACTTTTTTAAAGTTAAAAAGTGGTATTTAAAGTTCACTTGAAAGTGTATAAAAGTCTTAGACCATAGAAAATAGATAACAAGCAATTTGTCTTGGAGCCAAATCTTCATGAGTGTGCAGATAAAACTAAAGAATAAAGAAGTCATTATTATGAGGATAATTTGTATTATAGTAATTGTACTAGCTCTGTACAAACGCACAGAAAGAGACATTAAAGAACACACAATATAAACAGAAAGACAGACCGAGGGTTGGAGGAAAAAGAGAAGCATAATGTAAAGTGACTTCTGACACACCAAATAATTTAGGATTCACCCACAGCTCTGCACTTCATTCACTGAAAGATTTACTACTATTATCAGAAATGATGCATGACGAGGCCAGCTACCAATGCCAGTGTTTCCAGACATACTGATCTGCTAATCTTTATTATTTGACCTGGGTCTCTATAGGGTTATGATAAATATCTTAGCTGAGCAGGCAACAGCTGCAAGGGCTCTGAAATTACAGGTACAAGGGCAGCAGTAACTCCCTCTCATTTTAGCCTAGTCAGAAGCAGACCTGAATGTCAACACCAGATATATATATCAAGTTTTTATTCCTCTCAAACTAAACGCTTGCTGCACACTCCCAAACCAGAGGGCCATTTTTGCTAAGAAAAAGATAACATAATACGCATGCCTTCAGCTGTCACTCCCCTCCACACCTTAGTACTTTTATCTGAGGGACTCAAATACAGAACATTAAACAGGTGTTGCTAATGCCTCAGTGGTGTAGTCTGTAGCTTATGTGCCCCACCTCCTTTATGTGGTGGATTTGAAGGATTGGGAATGACTTATGGATCTGCATATTCTTGTGTCCACACCATCCCCACATTCTCTCCTCCAACGGTGCACAAGCAGCCCCAGAGAGCCATGCTCCACAGTGTGCAGGGAATGCACATCCGCCACACTGAGATAACTACTTTTTCCAATAACATTTCGGGCAGGCGGGAGGGCGCTGTGGAATGAAGGAAGCACTGTACAGTACATCTCATTGTAACAATACATCATCACAATCTCTTTAAATATCAAGGTATCAGGATTCATCCTTCAGAGCTAAAGTTGGCCACTGGGTTTTGTTACGTTTTGAAACAAACCAGTAGGTACTAATCAGTTGTAGCTGAATAAAAGGTTATTTTTAAAGCACAGCAGGCAGCAAAAGCACTTGTAGTATAAGTGCCTACGTCAACAGAGAGCAAGAGCAAACAACATGCTGTATGTTTAAAAAACAAAATACTTTGGATTTCCCAGTGGGGAAGATTAGAGACGAGGATTCATAGAATAGTTCTGACAGAGACCAGGCATTTGCCTGATTAAAAAAAGGCATGAGGCATTTCAGGCTTCTTGCATTCAGAATATAGGCTGAAACTGAACCCACATCCAGTGGCTAGGGCATCAGACTGGGAGTCAAGAGAGCTCTTAGGGGCAGGGATTATCACTTCCTATGTTTGGATAGGCCCCAACCTTGTTGAGGGCTACCAGCCCTATTGCAATTTAATTGTTAAATAATAATACATTTGAGTTCTATTATTGGCTCTGCTATTGACTCATTGTATGACCTCAGCCTCTCAGTGCCTCAGTTGTACTGATAAGGTGTTTATATACCCGACTCTATTGTAATGACAGGGACAATAATCCTTGCCCTTCTTGGTAAAGTGCTTTGAGATCTATGGATGGTGTAGAAGTAGTAGTCTTATTTCATGAAAACAGCATTATACCAAACGTGGCACAATATAGCTATTTTAAATAAAAAAGGTTCAATATCTAAATGTAGACTGTATTATATAACAAATTCTTATCAGCTCCATTATTATTTATTAAAAGTCAATAATATGTAACATGATCAAGACAGCAGGCTCTCTCCCCAAAAGCTTTCTATGTATTATGCTAAAATCCACCACGGGAATAGAGAGAGCACCTTGATTAATGACAGAAGTATCACAGTGACATTGCTCTCTTCGTTTTCAGGCGACGGTATTTTAGGCAGGCAATAATAGGACTCCACAATAGGGCATTGAGAGCACAGAGGAAGATGTAAATAAAAAAAATCTGCTTGAAAAGGGAGACAAGGTAAAAGACTGAAAAATATGATATTTCACTAGGCACATTTAAAAAAAATTATTGCACATTGAACGTGAGATTAAAACAGAAATGAGTGTAGAAACTATCATGCATGAAACAGTCATGCTTACAATACAGTACAGTCAGTGGTTTTAAATAAGGTTGGGATTCCTCCCCATCCCCTCAAAATATTTCAGTAGAAGCAGGGGCGGCTCTACAAATTCGGCCGCCCCAAGCAGTCATGCCCAGGAGGCGCCCCCGAGCCGCGGGAGCAGCGGACCTCCCGCGGGCATGACTGCGGAGGGTCCGCTGGTCGCGCGGCTCGGCTGGACCTCCCGCAGCTGCGGGCGGTTCGCAGGTCCGGCGGCTCTGCTGGAGCTGCCGCAGTCATGCCTGCGGGAGGTCCAGCCGAGCCGCGGGACCAGCGAACCGTCCGCAATCATGCCTGCGGGAGGTCCACTGGAGCCGCCGGCAGAGCGTCCCCTCCGCAGTCATGCCTGCGGCAGGTCGGCTGCTCCCGGGGCTCCGGTGGACCTCCCGCAGGCATGACTGCGGCAGGTCCGCCGGCCCAGCCTGCCGCCCCCCCGGGAAAGGGCCGCCCCAGGCGGGTGCTTGCCCCGCTGGGCTCTGGAGCCGGCCCTGAGTAGAAGAGAATACTCCTTCATCAGAGGAAACTGATACTTACACTAATTCATTCAAATATCGCATTTCTTCCCTTAAGAATTACTATTTCAGTACAAATTGTAGCTGTGATCCAGAGACTCCAGATTAAGAGTTTCATACACAGTGTGTTTGCTAATTTTGCTTTAGCAGGCAAGATCCTGATTACAAAGTAGCATTTAATTATGTCAACAGTTTGGTTTTGAAAACCAAACTATTTCACCTTTTTTACCCTGGCCTGCCATCCTATGCTCAGAAGCTCAAACCCATTCTCTGTGTTTTTACAGACTTGCCCCTTACCCTACATGCCTTAACAATTGCAAGTTGTTGAATACTACTCTGACCTCTCAACAGATTCATGCTCATCTTACAAATGGACTGTCTAGTATTTAACAGGGAACATACTGGATGCCAAGTCTTGATGTTTGTACCTTGTAACTAGCGATACTTGGAGACAAAAATATAAACAAACAAACAGGGGCACCCCAGGAACTATCACTTACTGACAACAAGCTGGTATACTAACTAAGGTGAAGGAAAACCACAGCTAGATAGTTTTTTCAAGAGTAAATATATCGCTAGCTTATCTCCACTACGGAATCCATCTGAATCCCAGTATGAACTATCCTAAAAAATTGTCATCATCAGGCCAAATTCTGAGGTGATGTGCAAAATGCTATAAGTGAGTGCAAGGGAGTGGAAGTGAGTGTAACCTACTTGTGGAAGGGCTGGAAATACAACAAACAGCAGGGTGCAATATAAAGTAGCCCCTCATTTCTTTAATGTATACCCTCAAACCTTACAGTCCAACAGCAAATTCCACTAGCGTAGACTCCCTTCTCAACAGAGCCATATAACATCAATTTTGAAGCACAATTTTCAAAGAAATAAATTAGTTCTTCATAAAAATAATAATACAGATAACTGACGATACAATATGTAGCTTCCACCACCTTACAAGATCACTTCTGAATTTGGCCCTTCATCTCAGCTACAACGTCTGCAGGAAAGTTGGAGAGAATATTGTGATAAGAGGGGAACAACTTTCTAAAAAGGCTTGAAATCAATTAGGAGATTTTAATCAAGAGGATTAAGATAAACCAAGTAAGTGGAACAATATTCCATTAATTACAATGCACTAATTACTAGACTGAATTGCACGGCATCTAGTGGTTGATAGTGCAGGGGACTAGAGATATGAACTCCTACATTTTGCTTGACTCGGCCACTACTTTGCTATGTGACCTTTCTATGTGTGTTTATACATGTTTTTCTAAACAGACAAAGTTGGGAGGGTTAAAAAAAATATTTGTAAAGTAATTTGATTTCCTGACATTAATGTTACATTGTATAAGTGCAATGTATCACTGTATGTAGAACAAGGCAGGAATGAATACATTTTAGAGTCATATTGTATATTAGTAAGACCCCCAACAAATGGAAGTGTTGGTAGCCTCTCTTTACATTTCAGAAACATGTCTAATCTTTGGTACGGACTTCTTTTTCCTTACTTCTCCCCCTCACATTTTTGTCTCTCTTCCTTTTTCCTCCTGGCTCAGGTTTACAGTGGTTGAGAACATGGTGCAAACTTACAAGAGAGTGCTTTACCTGGAGTAGTTTCTTTGGGCACAGAATTAGGACCATAGAATTTGCAACATTTTTCATCTTAGTATCTATGTTCACAGCTGGCATAAGCAGGGGCAACTTGGCTACAGTGAATCTGGCCCAAGTGTAACACATAGACATTATGCTGCAGAACTTTAATAACTAAATTCAAAGGTTGTTAAAATAACATTAGGACTCTAACTTAATAATTGACAAAAATAAGGAAATAAAAATTAGGCGGACAATCCACTTAGTTGTAGTTACAGAAGGGGTCCCTAAAATGCCAGGGGTTACACACTATGGCCAAGGTTTCAAACTTGGGTGGCTATAGTCAGGCCTCTGAATCCATATTTAGGCACCCACATGTAAGAGGCTTCATTTTGCTAGGTCCTCAGTACTTCAATGCCTACAGAAGTTGATCTGTAGCTGCTTTGCATATTTGAAAATCACTTTACATATAGGAGTCTGAACATGAATTTAGTAGTGTAACTTCATGCACCCAAGTTTGAAAACCTTGGGCCATATGTGTCCACTACACATAAGAAAGTGACTTCAGGAGAGAATCATCCTGAACACTGAAATCTTTTGCTTATGCTTTTTTATGACTAATCCCCAGCTTTGTGCTTTAAACTAGAGTTGTCCCATCACCAACCTCCCTTGTCATCAAATACAACATACTGTATCTTTGCATGCATATGCTCATAATCAAAACGGGGGGTAACAGTATAGATCAGTTGATAGAACTCTTACCTCTGGACCAGAAGAACAAGTTCTACACTAGGACCCGGGCTCCTACCCAATACTAAATATTCTATCCAATGCTAGCAGGAGAATGAAAAGATGTTCCTAAGCTTTAATTACCACCCTCATCTATATCACAACAATTTTACTTCTTAAGGGTCATTTATGGCCCAAAGTGGATTTTAAAATTTGTATTAAAGAGATACAGTTTTGTGGTGCTGGAATTTGGAGGGAACCTTACTGGGACATCCTTCAAGGAGCTTCAGAGGGCACTTCCATTGCTGCAGCAGGAGGCAGCCCATCTCCTGAAGACAGAGGACCTTCAGCTAGAGCAGTGGTTCTCAACCAAGGGTCCGGGACCTCCTAGGGGGCTGCAGACAGGTTTCAGGGGGTCCACCAAGCATGGCCAGTGTTAGACTTGCTAGGGCCCAGGGCAGAAAGCCAAAGCCCTCCTGCGCAGGACTGCAACCAGGGACCCCGAACCCCACCACCGGGGCTGAAGCCAAATCCTGAGCAACTTAGCTTTGTGGTCTCCTCTGTGGTGTGGGGCCCTGGGCAATTGCCCTGTTTGCTACCCCTTAATGCCGGCCCTGGCTTTTATATTCAGAAAAACAGTTGTGGCACAGCTGGGCTGTGGAGTTTTGATAGCACGTTGGGAGGAGCCTCAGGAAGAAAAAGGTTGAGAACCCCGGAGCTAAAGGGCAAGAGGAAGTCCAGCATATGATGTGACGCATTCATGTCGCACTCCCCATCAGTACCTGCCCAAGCTGGGAAGCCAATGATCCAACCAGTGGACCAAATTCGGTAATGAATCCTGGTCATGTGCCACCTGAGGCACATTGCGTATACACTAAGAAGATGACCCTTTAATTTATACATCTTTTGCGCACCTTAACTACTCCGTCACATCATTGAACAGGGGGCATGTACCACTTTGGGAAATTCTGCCTTAATCTATATATCCCCTTCATCCCTCAGTTTCAAGGAAAACTTCATTTTATATGAAAATAAAACACCACAGAAAACTTTTTAGGCCTTGGGACTGTATCCAAACTCGTGTGCTTATCTCCCAGTGCAGCATGATGAACTATCAGCTAGCTGCATCTACTGCTAGATGTATTTTGGGGTGATGGGATTGATGATGGAGAAGAATGGCAAACAGGGATGAGATGAAAGTGGCTGGGGTAGGGGGAAAGAGGGAACATGCAATAAGAAGAGAATTAGAAGGATAGCAAAAAAGCAAACAAAAGAAAAGACAAATCAAAGGTAAGAGACAAGATGTATATAAAAGGATATTTTTTTGACCAATAAGAGCACCATTTGTCAGACAGACAAGCAGGAAACACCAGGAAAGAGCTAAAGAAAAGAAAATGTTAAAACTGGAGTTCTATCCTTACTTTTAAAAAGCTAGGCCCTCATTTTTGTCACTGGTCGGGGACACTGTCCCTCATGGACAAATTCCTGAAACTATGCTAGTCAAAAGAAATCTGTCTCTTTGTGCTGCTTAATTCATCCAGAGCTAGTGGACAGTTACAGATATGGAGTCAAATGAAACCTAAACCCTCACCAAATGCAACTGAAACTATGCCTTGTACTTTAATCCCATATACAAAGCCTCCAAAACCCAGTCAGGGTGTAGTCGCAAACACAGCTGTGCTGTTACATTAAAGTTGACATGCAGCCCTCCCTCCTCCAGGCTACAATTCACATCCCTGTGTAATATATAAAAGCAACAAACGGGTAAACAATGTCAGGAATGGTGCCCTAAATAATGTAACAGAATTCCCTCATTCATTGCCCTAAACTGTACAATATAGGAATCCACATTGCTCACGTAATACAACAGAACACACAAAGTTCTTAATTATAACACAGTTAAGCACTAGTATGGAAACAAATGAAATAAACATGAAATTTAAACTGACCTATGCACTATTTTGAATTCATTAGTTGCCCATTTTAAAATGATGACTGCAAATCAGTGTGGGGAAGAGGGAGCACAATAGAGAGTTTATTTTCCAAGAAAATTTTATTAAAGTGGATGTTTGACATTACACTCCTCTCTACCCTTTTTACCCTCAAGCTCACTCAAAAATACTTGTAATCCCCACTGTAACTTCAGAAGAAATTGTGATTTTAGTTTCTCAGGTACCAAACTTTTAGCATGGCTTTAATTTAACGTGATTGATTTGGACAATTAGAGGAAGGAAACAGGAAGTAGTTATTAATATTTTATTCACTCCACACAGTGAAGAGATAAAGTCGTGTGCGGTATATAGCAACTTCATTTGCTGTGTAGGTTCACAAAGGTTCCCTCTCCAACTCATTCAAACAAGTTATGCAAAATACAGGAGCTTTTTGGCTGGTGGGCTCAAAATAAGTAACATGTGATGCCCTATCTACCACTTCACAGTAATATGATGCTTTTACAACCAACAACAAAAAGTACTGCATGAGGGTATGACAGGACCCAGTTACAGCTTCCAAAGCAAATCCTCAGCTGCAGAACAGATTTACATATCCTGTGGGTGAGTCAGAGGCGACAAATCCAAGTATAAAACTCTGTACTAATTCAGACAGTAGGATTTTTTTTTGGATCCACCGGTAGCTAATGCTTTGTATTCTTTTTACCCCGCTAGCATCCAACATATGTTGCTACTTTCTTTTCTTTACTATTAGGAGTGGTTAAGATTTCCTTTCCCCCCCCCAGCTCTCTCTGGCAGCCTGTCAATGGATTCCTCGGGTCGTGTGTGTTAACACATGGCAGTTCGTAGAGTACTTACTCAGAGCTCTTGCTGTCGCTGCCATTCGCAGAACTAGTGTGTTGCTCATCTTGGCCTAAAACCCGGATCCCCAAGGACTTGATAGCCCGCATCAGAATCGATTCCATCGCCTCAACAGAGAGCTTCTCGAGAACAATAACTCGACATCGACTCAGAAGAGCAGAATTGACCTGGAAGGAAGGGTTTTCGGTGGTTGCCCCGATCAGCGTCACAGTCCCACACTCAACGTGAGGAAGGAAAGTGTCCTGAACATGGGAGGGAAACAGAAAAAATTGATCTTAATCAACGACAACCTGAACCATCCCAAGTGAGTAGTTATTAGGCATTTTAAAGTACATTTTTCATGGCTTGCTATTCTCCAGGCTTCCAGCTGATATGCCTTACGAGCTCACTGACAAGAGAGCTCATCAGCTAGTTGCCTAAATGAATTCATTCCATTCAAACAGTGCATGATGGTTATTTCACCTTAATAACCTGTCCTTTCTCCAAGAATGAACTGAGATACTGAAAAGAACAGCATTAGGAAAATGCAAGTCATTACCATTTAGTACTGTGATTCTGTTTTATTGTTAGGCAGACAGCAGATACGATGAAAAGCTGCCCTTATGGAAAAGTCTTATAGAATTTAACAGCCAACCAGGATACTTCCTATAGTTTTTTGAACCAAGTTTAGAATTCTATGGAAGGGATAATAATTCTCTATTAAATTCTATAGAATAGGTCAAAAAACTACAGAAAAAATTGACTAGAAACAGCTAACCTATCAGTTTTAAGAAATTTCTATATAGCCATATTCCATTTCTGTCAAACCCTATTGGTTTGATGCCTACCAGTTTTTGTAGAACTTTTTCCTAAGGGCATCTGAAGTTTTGAAGCTATGGTAGTAAAGTGTTAAAGAATATGAATAAAGGAAATGATGCTTAAGGAGGAAAAATTCATATTGGCTGTGGTGAGGTACTATTCATAAATACATTTCATGTCTTGGTTTGCTTTATTTTCTCAATAGAGAAGAGTGGGTATGTACAAACAAAAAACAAACAAGGAATGTCTGCAGGCTTCCTAGTGACGTGCTCTTAATTAAAAACTGAATAATGTTATCACTGAAATGAAGGCTCTTCTTAATAGGCAGATACATAGAAGAAGTGAAGTTGTAATACAGCTATAAAGAAGTAAAATTTCAGGCAAAAAAAAAAAAAAGAGTCAGATGTGACAATGCATGTAAAACTTCTACAAAAGCTGATTTGGTTTTGAACTGAAGTTCCTGAAAGGCACACAGTACACAACTGAGACTCTTAAATTAGAAATCTAATTTAATTTTTAACTTCTAAACTAAAGCTTCTGAATATATCAAGCAGTGACTTAAAATATAAAGGTAGAAAAAACATTTATTGTTCAGCACCAAGGTACATACATTTTAAGCAAGTAATATGTTGACAGGAACTTTGTTCCTGACATTCAGGTGGAGCAGTACCTGCTGAGATTTATTGAAACGATGAATCTCATCAATAAAGAGGATGGTCTTCCTCTTGAGGAGTCTTTTTTCATTCTCTGCTTGCTTGATAACATCTCGGACATCATTTGTCTTGGCACTTGTTGCTGATAAAGTCACAAATCTTGTACCATTCTTCTTGCTGTTGCTGGCTATGATATGTGCTAGGGTAGTCTGAAACAGAGGAAAGAACTAGCTTTTTAAAATCATTTTGGACATAGAAAGTATTTGCCTAAAGGAAAGAAGCCAAGAATAGAGCAGCATGTTAACCTAGCGAGAGTGTTGACACCCTCGAGAATAGGAAGTTCATGTTGTTCTAGCATAGGGAAGATGTGAAAACATTCTGCTAGAGATGTCTGCCAGCTCCATTTTCCAGAGTTGCATGTTAAGTATCTACTTGGTATCAATATAGAAAGGGCCAGTGCCCTAATTTAGCACAGCTTTTGTGACAGCTGTTTTTTTCACCCACTGAAGAAAAAGGAAGCCCCTTCCCCCAAATGTGCTGTTGCTACAGAGGACAGGAGATATGCTGCTCTTCATTGGGGGATATTGCTGTAAGTTACCATACAGCACAACAGCTGAGGATACTGAGATGCTTAAAAAAAGCTACATGAAATTAGACAGTATTTTTAAAAATCAAATCACAGCATTTGCTGTTCTTGTTGCAAGGAAAATGAAACAATAAATGAATAAATATTCAGCAAAAAGTAGTTCTCCATATAGCCTCAGCATTTTAATAAAGAGAAATTATAATACTAAAAAAAAAAAAAAACTGACTCTTTACAATCTAAATAGGATTTCCTAGGCAACCAAACCTGGCCTGGATAAACACAATGCAATTACTACCTGCCAAACAAATTTTTAACTTGTTTTAAAGGATGGTTTTCTTGTTTTCCTCTCCATGACCCGCTCTATACCAACCACTCCTTCATAGCTGTATTTATTTATAGGGATTTAAATTGCGTTCATTTTAGTATGGGAGCAGCCTGCAATGCTACTTTATAGTCTGCAGTGTTGTTGCAGCTGTGTTGGTCCCAGGACACTAAATAGATAAGATGGGTGCAGTAATATCTTTTATTGGACCAACTTCAGGACCTGAAGAAAAGCTCTGTGAAGCTCAAAAACGTCTCTCTTTCACCAACAGAAGTCGGTCCAATAAAAGGTATTACCTCACCCACCTTGTCTTTTTAATTCCACTTGATAGGCAGACACACTAAACTGAATGTGCACATTTCAGAATTTTTTTTCTTCCAGAACCACCTTAGCTTTCTGAGTAAAGGCAGGTATATTGGTGTGTCCCAAGCAGAGCAGGCAGCTCTGTGTTCTGGAACACTGCAACAAAAAGCGGAGAGTTTTTTCCCTGAGCTGCCTCCTCCTTAACTAATGATGTGGGGGACAAGTGCTAGCAAGCCAAAGATTGTCTTGAAGATATATTCCAAGGATCAAAATTAGTGCAGCAGGTGCACTGAACCTGATCCTCTTGCAGGGAAAGATGTGGAAACAGAATCATCTACTAGTCTAAGAGTGACCCATGATGCCAGCAGGAACCTGTTTGGGGTTCCTTCAGTAACAGCTCTCTCCTCCTTTAAATGGCTCCTCTCCTGGCCCCCAAGGTGGCTCTAAGTCTGACTGTCCCCAAGTAGGAGAGGAGTGACTAAAGGGGAGAATACCTTTAAGGTATCTCCTGCTTGCTCTAATCATTGTGTGTTGATGGAAGGTGCCTTCCCCATTTTCTTTAGATGAGGTTTGGTTTCAGTGTGCCTGATCTTCTGAAACCAATCCAGAGTCATCTCACATACAGAGTCCACACCTCTCCTCCTCAACCTCATTGAGCTGTTCACTAAAGGAGGAGGAAGACGAGGGGAGAAGTATTAATTTCCCTGTTCGAGTGCTCTAGAAGACTATGCTGGAACACTTTAAATTGCCTGTCCTGCTCTGCTCAGGAGATCACCACCAAAGCTGCCCCTCAGACCTGTCTTCAGTCAGGAAGCAAAGACATCTAAACAAAACAAAATAAAACATTATCGCCTTATAAATTAAGTTGCCAAGGTAAAACCAAAGTTGGTGTGTCCCTACAAAGTGGGATGATAGATTCAGAAACGGAGGCAGGAGAGTATGCCCACACTTTAAAATACTGGGTGCGCTGACTCATTGGCTCATCCAGTTTAAAGGCTGAAAACAAAAACTGATCTCCCATTTTCTTTGAAAGCGGCAGAAGAAATGGATGACTCAACTAGCTGGCTGTTCACTTTCCTGAATTTGTCCTTTAGCTCCACTCAGCAAGGTATGCCCCACAGTGAATTTAGGCAGTGATTCCACATGTTAATGGGACCACTCACACACTTAAGATTGACATATGCTTAAGTATCTTTCTAAATCAAGGCCTTGCAGAAGAATGCAGGGGAAGCCAATTTTCATTTCTACCTTCTACAATTGTCCATCAATGCATCCAGGATTCATAAATGCAGGTCAGATCTGCCACTTGTATTTATGTCCCTCTCTTGCAAACAACTTAAAAAAAACATTCACTTTTGGTATTAAAAAAGTTTGTAATTACTGTATTTTCCTGTGAAGCAAATTTGAGCTAGGGTCCTTGAACATGCTACTTTTAAAATAAAACAACCTACTCCCCTGACAGGCTCCTCTCCCCCAGATATATAAATATTTTTGGATGTTCTGAAAAATTATTTAGATAAAGAAAAACATTTGGGGGGGAAAAAGCTTGAGGGTAACATTAGAGTCACAGATTTTAACTGAGAACGTAGTAAGTTTTTAAGCTGATGAATCTCAATACTACTCCCTTCACACAAAAGGTCAGAGGTCCTGCCATTAGGATAGGGTAAACTGCATTTCAAAACTAATGCTGAAAGCAGTCGTCATATTCTTGGCCTCTTCCTTATTATTCCGTGCCATCAGTCCTTTAGAATTAAACTGCCTATTACATAGGTGTGGATCGTTTCCTTATTTCCCCATCAGTTTCCTCTGAGTTCACTTTTTCATTTATGCATTTTGATATAATTCCTGTAGCCAGAGCTAATAGCATACAATTGTTGTAGTGTATCAAACTACAATGAAGCCAGAAAATATATACTCTAGTGGAGACATAATAGGAGCCCAAAGTACAACTCCTCCCAAGAATGCAGTTGCTTGCACAGACAAGCTTGAGGAAATGTGCCAAACTACTATGGCGTTTTCCAACAAATTTAGTTATAGTGTATTCTGGGGATGAAATGAAATCTGAATACTACTAAAATCCAGTATGGTATAAGGAGAAAAAAGCACCAGATATTGTATGGACATCTGAAATGAAATTAAGTTCCTAGATTTTTACAACATAAGCGGGCTATATTGTTAGTGTTACACTGAAGCTTGTTTTTTAGATGAATTAAAAGTATTTCCCATCAGAACACATCACAGTAAATTGGAGGAGACATTTAAGCAAGGTAATAGTCTGCTTCCTCATACTGGAACAATGTACAAGTACTTCTTGTTTAAATAGTCTTCTTTGCTAATAGCCAATATAAGCACTGCTCCCACACCTATTTAATTCAATGGCATTTACTTAAGTGAGAACAGGATTGGTCCCATAGTTTGAAGTCTACAATTTTAGCACCAATGCGAAGCAAGGAGCAGGACTGGGAGCAACTGCTATTATAGAGCGAGACAGCCAGCTGGGATGGAGCAGCACTGAAAGGAACTAAATGTGCTCATTTCACAGCCTGGCTACAGATACCTACCCTGCCAACAGCCCCGGGACACCAGCCAGGAGAGCAGTTCCCTGGGATGGGTTTACAAAACCTGTGATCTGCCCCAGGCAAACTATGAGTGTCAGCAGATATATTACTGAACTAGTCTTGTGGAACCCCATTCTGCCTGGGAGACACAAGGTCAAGTCAGCTTCAGACTGAAGGAAGCTGGCAGGGTAGCAGATGAGCATGGCTCAACTGTGGCAATGGCTGTGGAGACAATAAAAATTTAAAAATTGATATCACTTAGCTATGGGAGGACTCTAATATGCTTACTCACCTTGGGTGGTACCTGACTCCAAAAATAGTCTACTATAGACTACTTGAGGAGCAAGGTATTGATCACTGTAAACAACAATAGTCAGAATCTGGCTAATAACACCTACACAACCCAATTCAGATCAGGTGTAAACAGGCACAAGGCCACTGAATTATACTTACTGAAAGCAGAGCTGTGCCTGCTTACACTAGGTCTGAATTTGTCCCTTTATATTTAAACTGCTTTACAAATACAATGGGCCGATTCTGATCTCACTTTCACCAGTATCACTCCATTGACCTCAATGAAGTTAAGCCTAATGAGAGCTGGGTAAAATTTTTTGTCCTAATTTAAAAAAAAAAAAAAACAACCACCACCACCACCTAAACAAAAAAACAGAAAACAACAACAAATCATATTTGGCCATACCAAAACAGTCTGTGAATGTATGTTGTTTTCACCAAATTGTGTCCAGCTCCTGCCCCTACAGCCCCAAAAATGTTATGAAAAAGATGAAACATTTTCTTTAACATTTTGATTTTTTGTTTCCATATGACTTGTTTCAATATTTCCTTCAATTTTATTTAAAAAATTCAAAATTGTACAAATTGCTCAAAATCTAAATGACACATTTCATTTTGGATTGACCACATTTCATTCAACTCCAAATGCAATGTTTTCCAACTTCTCAATTATCCAAAATGTTTGGGTTTGGTCTGATCTTAAATGATTTTTCCCCCCTGGAATTGCCAGCAAACCAAAAAAACCCTTATTTGCACAACTCTACTCCTGTTTTACACCAGTGCAAGATCAGAATCAAGCCCATTATGTTCGGAGACTATCACTTTTCCTTATCTGTTTTTAATTTTAAACTCCGCACTGTTGTAGAAGCCATCTTGATTCTTAGTTAAGATCTGCACTAAAGCTCACTGAAGTCAATGGAAAGACTTTCATTGACTTCAATGGGCTTTCACTTAGGCCCCAAAGGATTAGGAGGGGACATAAAATGTAACCAAATATTCAAATAGTTCAGATGATGCCTCAATTGCTAATTAGAAGGGGGAGGGGGAAGGATCAGTTACAGTACATTTTACACCCAAGAGACCAGAATCCCAATCTGCAAATATTTTGTGCCTTCTCATGATGAAGTTTTGAATAAAGCAAATACAAGGGATTGGTTAAAAATAGATAAACATAAACCCAATGAAATGTAATACAAATTGCAAGGACAGCTTGCTATGTTTTGGTGTTACACATTCCTATAAACATTACCTACATTAACCTAGTATAGGATTGCACACACAAACCCAAGCAACAGTGGCTGAATGCCCTCTGCCCTAAATTTTCTAGGCAACACTGTCCCAGTTAACCTATGGAGGGGGGGAAATGTTGGTAACTGGGTAACAGCATGCTTATAAAAAAAAAGAAAAGGAAGGTTATCACTTTGAAATACAAAATTGTTCAGATTTTGCAGTCCCAAAGCTTATTTGTAACAGCAAAGTTATTCTGTGCTTGAGCTACTGGTGTGGACATCCCCCTGCTGTCTCTTTACTAAAATTGGGTGTCCCATGGCAGACAAGCAAAAATCTAAATCCCCACATTAAAGTGTCATAAATCACAGCACAGCTTACTCAAATTGCAAACTTGGATTTGAGCAGCTGGGCCACTATAGACATTCATAAGAGGTTGGTTTTTTTTTTTAATTTGAACAGTCAGGGTCCACTGGTAGATAACCATGGCATTTCTTTGAAAGGTGTTATTTACATGCTCTGTCTGCTCATTTTTTTATGAGCAAGGCTATTGAAATGTATAAAAGAACATAAGTTACTAGCACACTTGTGGGTGCTGTAAAATATAAATAATACATAATAAAATAAAAGAAGGGGGGTTAGCAAGAGAGTCAGTATCTTTTGGTTCATAAAAGAATAGCGCAGAGGGACAAAAGTTGCAAACACATTCATGACCTTAACAAACCCAACTGAGAAAGCAGGCTTTTAAAGACTGTACCCCTTTTGGAAAACATGACAAACCTTTCAATAGCAGGAAAACTTAAAAAATATCCAATCTAAAGGTACATTAATTTGGTCTCATTATTTTGAACACACCCCTTCAAACATATATATTCATTCAGGGCTGAATTCAACATAATTTGTCTAGTATCAGAAGGGTAGCCGTGTTAGTCTGGATCTGTAAAAGCAGCAAAGAATCCTGTGGCACCTTATAGACTAACAGACGTTTTGCAGCATGAGCTTTCATGGGTGAATACCCACTTCTTCGGATGCAAGTTGCATCCGAAGAAATGGGTATTCATCCACAAAAGCTCATGCTGCAAAACGTCTGTTAGTCTATAATTTGTCT
The DNA here is from genome assembly GCF_020497125.1 of Mauremys mutica. Classification (NCBI taxonomy): domain Eukaryota; kingdom Metazoa; phylum Chordata; order Testudines; family Geoemydidae; genus Mauremys; species Mauremys mutica. The sequence continues at coordinate 123,698,295 of NC_059073.1, read as the reverse complement.
AGTCTCTCTCTCTCTCTCTCTAGCACACACACACCTCTCTCTCTATCGTTGTCAGCACCCGTTCCCCCTGAACTGGGACCAAATGTAGATGGATAAAAACAATTTCAGCAATGTTACAGAAAGTTTGAGACCTGAGAGTGGGTGGATATTAACTGTGCCTCTGGGTACTCCCTTTTTCTTGTTTTTGAAGATAAGAAAAATAATGAGATAAGACTCTTTATGGAGTGTTTCTCATACACCTTAACTGTATGTATGCTCATATTATTCAACTTCTGTTGAATGATATGATTGGGGTTCATGTGGATTTTAATATTGTTATTTAGCTGTTTGGTAGGTTTGAAAAGACTTACTTTTCTTAGCAAGAAGGATATTGAGGCTTTTCTATGAATAGGAGATGGTACAGCCCATTCTGAAGTTTACAATTTATGTTAAGCATTCTTGATATTGCTAGTTTTGGTTTTAAGGAGGTAATGTAAGACTGCTACCCTATTTCAAAGGACTGAAAAAACAACGATGGGGCTTCAGAAAAATTCTTAACTGATACTTTTATGACAATTAAGAGGCCTACAGAACTGTTGCAGAATCCTGCAACTGGATTCCCTGCTATGTCTACACTACCGTGGTAAGTCGACCTACACAACTCTGGCTACGTGAATAACGTAGCCGACATAACTTAGGTCGTTACACCTTAGGTCAGGGTCTACACAGGGGGGTTGACGGAAGAAAATCTCCCATTGACTTACCTTACTCTTCTCATTGGGGGTAGAGTACAGGGGTCGACTGGAGAGCAATCTGCAGTCAATTTGGCGGATCTTTACTAGACCTGCTAAATTGACTGCTGGTGGATCGATCACAGAAAGTCGATCCCGGCTGTAGTATAGACATGGGTAGAAGTTGTTAATAGGTCTAAGGGAGTCTAACTTACACCACCTCATGTATCACTTCTGAATTTAGCCTAAGATATCTGATGCTATTCCTACTTCAACACATAAACACTTGAGACGATTTTTCTGGTATCTAGGGCTTAGAATCAAGATTTGATACACTTGAAGCTAAATTACATATGGTGTCTGTTAACATTTCTCCACTGAAAAACCTGGCTAAGATGGTGGAGCAAAGTCTTAAGGAAACACAAGGAAGTCTGTACTGGAGACAAGACGGAAGGGGGGGGAGGGAGAAGCAAGGGTTCTTCTAAAAATGGGAAATACAAGATTATCTGGTTCTTTGCTGCAAAACATAGTTTTTTATTTATATTGCTTAGGTTACAAATAAATATTTTAAGATGAGCAGTCTTTTTTTTTCCTGAGATGTTTTAAGGTCTTTTAAGCTTTGATAAGATTCTGATGATGTGCCAAATGATTTTACCTTTATCTGCTATACTGTCTCAGTAAATTGATACTGAATGATTTATTAAATTATTTTTAAAAGCTAGAAAATAAATGTTTAATTCTGGAGAGGTGCTTATTGGTAGATACAGACTTTGAACAAAAGAAAGCTTTCTCCCTCTGCCCAGTCACTGTGTGGTATGAGCAATCATCTTTCTAAGGTCTTTTTGATTTTGAATGCTGACTGAGGTTCTCCCTTTCCTTCTCTGAAGAGGCAGTTTTTCACCATCAGACTAGTTTCTTAGAGTACTGTATCCACACACAGTAAGATCCCCCATTATTTCTTTAGTATAAAATCTTATTTGATATACTTAGGTCTAGCAAAGACAAAAAGCCAAGAAAGATGACAGACAGCAATGTAGTCCTGTTTCTCATCATTAGAGTCATCTTGGTTTAGCAGTGTGGACCACGTGAAGTTTACAGACCAGAAATTTAGAGAAGAACATTTAAAAAAAAAAGAAAAGAAAAGAAACTTCCAGCAGTTTAAATGAGAAGTGATTGAGGCATATTTTAAGATTTTAGTAGAGGAGGGATCAAGATAAAGCTGAATTCTACCAATATTCTGGAAATGGTGTTAGGCAGACCTGAACACAAAGGAAAAGAGATCACTTGAGAGTAACGGGGCTTTGTGTCAGCATAGAAAAATGTTGCAGGACTGCAGACATATATTCATGTTTACAATTCAGATAGCTTTTTGAAATTAATCAGTCAGTGAATAAAAAGGATGGAAGTGTGGAAACAGGAAGAAAGAGAGAGAATAGTGAGACCAGAACAAGCTGAAAGTTAACTAACTTAGAAATACATATTTACTTACAGAGAAGGGCTTGAACAAAATTAAAGAAAACAATCCTGCCTCCCCCCCAAAAAAGCCCTCTCCCCTCAAGATTCATACAGTGCATTTCAGATCCTCTCTCTAATAGAAACACCATTATTATTCACACAATAAGTACATTTATAAGATGCAAATTTTAATAAGGTGTAATTTTTTAACCACAGGAGCAACTAACCATAGGAACAATTTACCAAAGGTCATGGTGGAGTCTCCACAACTGCCATTTTTTTAAATCAAAATTGGATTTTTTTTCTAAAAGATGTGCTCTAGGAATTATTTTTGGGGAAGTTTTATGGCCTCAGTTATACAGGAAGTCAGATTACATGATCACAGTGGTCCTTTCTGGACTTGGAATCTATGAATTAGAAGCAAATAATTGATCTATTAGCAGACGTTTTGAGGTGAGGGGCTATATTATTGGTTGAGCACCGGCAGCATACAGCTCAGCACCTTACAGAAGCTAAACAGAGCCATCTTCTACCAGGACCTGATACAGAGAGACTGTCAAGTGTCCTGCTTATTACCACCAGTCATTCCAGGGAAGGCCATGTAATTACCCTGGTAAGCACTGCCCCATGGCACCATAAGCACCAACCTCCCCCCCCATTTGCCCCTGCCCCCACTCCACCCCTTCCATGAGGCCCCACCTCTGCCCCATTTCAACCCCTCCTCCAAAGTCCCCATCCCAACTCCACCCCCTCCCTGCCAATATTCCAACTCCTTCCCCAAATTCCCTGCCTCCTCCCCTAAGTGTGCCACATTCTTGTGCCTTCCAGAGCATGGTAATGCTGCCAAACAGATGTTTGACAGCAGCCAGGCGGGGAACGCTGGGAAGTAGGTGGAGGAGCGGGGACATGGTGTTGCTCCAACCCTGGAGCAACCACCACAGAGTCAGTGCCTATGCATGGTACTGAAGGCAGCACTGAGCCCTAAGGAAATGCATAGAACAATTAGAATACCTGGAGTAGCTGGACTGCAAGTTATTGACACTTGTGCAGTTGCAGCCCTGTCCATCCCAGTGTATTAGAGAGACAAGGTGGAGGTGACAATATCTTTTATTAGGCCAATTTCTGTGGTGCGGACAGAGACAAGTTTTGGAGCCACAGAGACCTGAAGATGAGCTCTGTGTGGCTCAAAAGCTTGTCTCTCTCACCAACAGAAGTTGGTTCAATAAAACATATTACCTCCCTCACTTTGCCTACCTAGTGCAGTACTGTATTCATTTAACCAGGTGAGCAAAGAAATTCAGAGCAGAGACACAGAATGGGAGGGAAGCTACGTTTGGGTAAAACTGCCCCCCAACCTTACATGTTGGCTGGGATCTGTGAGGCCCCTGTCAGTGTGCTGGTGCCCCCGTGCAAGCCGGGCTCACCACTGGGGAGGAGGCTGTGCGGCCTAGTGACATTGAGGCAGGGGCTCCCTTGGGCCGCCCAAGCAGCCCCGGCGCCACTCACCTTGCCGCAGCCAGGGGGCCCCCAGAGGACGAGCGAGGGGATTTCGTGGGCCTCCAGCAGGGACCGCAGCAGGGTCTGTTCTCCCAGCACCTGATCCTGCCCCACGTAGTCCCCCAAGGTGCCCGGCCGCAGCTTATCGGCCAGGGGCTTCCCCTCCAGCTTCTGGGCCACGGTCTCCCCGCTCAGGGCAGCCGCGTGGCTCCCGGGGCTGGCAGCCGGCCCTGCCCCCCGCTCCTGGTCTCGGGCTGCAGCAGCAGCAGCAGCAGGCGCTGCCCCGTGAGCCCCCGCTGCCCCGCCCGGCGTTCCCGGGGGGGCTGCAGCCGCCCGGCCCTTGTGGAACAGGGAGAACATGGGGGTGGCGGGGCCGCTCCCACCCTCCCGCTCCTCCTCCCCCCCCGGGGGCCCGGAGAGGCGCATTTTCTTGCTGGAGGGCTGCGGGCTCCGCTCCGGCTCGCCGCCCCTCCCCGCCCCCGAGTCCTGCAAGCACCCGTCCAGGTGCGAGTTGATGTGCTCGGCGGGCAGCTCCCACAGGCACACGGGGCAGCGCACCAGCGGCGCGTCCTGCTGCGCCCCGGCCCCCTCCATGTCCCTGCGGCTTCCCGCTCGGGGCAGAGCAACAGCTGCTGCAGCCCTCTCCCCCGGCCCCACCCGCAAGCGGCCTCCCTTGCCAGAAGCTGGTAAATGCTCCCCCCTCGCTCAAAGCTGCAGGCAGAGGCCTTCCTCCCCCAGCCGCTGCCCCCGGCCGCACGCGGGAAACGAAAGTGACCCGCCCGTGGCCTCCTCCTGTAGGCTGCCCCAGCGTGTAGCCCTTCGGGAGGTGTAGTCCTGTGGCTGTGCCGGGGGTGGAGGGTTAGCTTCGCGTCGCTTCTTTCTTGCTCTAAAGGAGACGCCGAAAGTTGTAACCAACGTTTTCCTCTCTCCCCCGATTTATTTAGACCTGCTCCCTAGCAAACTTACTGTATGGAGGGCCTCGTCTCTGCAGGGGCGTGGTAACAATTTGTATAATGGGGGTGCTGAGAGCCATTGAACCAAACTGTAAACCCTGGATCTGATGGAAATAGGGTGATGACCAGCTGTCCCGATTTTTGAGTCTTTTTCTTATATAGGCTCCTATTACCCCCCCCCCCCCCCAGTCCCTGTCCCGATTTTTCACACTTGCTGTCTGGTCACCCTAGATCAGGGGTCGGCAACCGGTGGCTCGCGGCTCACCAGGGTAAGCACCCTGGCGGGCCGGCCCGGTTTGTTTATCTGCCGCGTCGGCAAGTTCGGCCGATCATGGCTCCCACTGGCCGCGGTTCGCGGTCCCAGGCCAATGCGGGAGGCAGGAAGCGGCGCGAGCCGAGGGATGTTCTGGCCCCGGCTTCCTGCCTCCCGCATTGGCCTGGGACCGCGAACCGCGGCCAGTGGGAGCCGCGATCGGCCGAACTTGCCGACGCGGCAGATAAACAAACCGGGCCGGCCCGCCAGGGTGCTTACCCTGGCGAGCCGCGAGCCACCGGTTGCCAACCCCTGCCCTAGATGGAAACCACTTCAAGCTAATGGGGGTGCGGCAGCATCCCTAGTTCCAGCACCTATGGTTCTCTATGTGTCCTGTCACATATCTGCTGGTGAAAGAGACTGGCTTTCTAGCTGCACAGAGCTCTTAGTCTTTAGGGCTGGGCAATGGGTCAGCGGTGTCCCGGGTACAACACAGGTGGCTTCCCCCAAGGGAATATGTCCCAGAGTGTTATAATGAGGATAGGGGGTTTTGCTGGGTCTTAAGAATTGTTGGGTTGCATCTGAAAATGCATATTATTTGAATGTATTCAAACATATTTTTATTCCGGATTATTTTGTTTGGGGTTACTTCTGGTGCCCGTCCCTAATGTTACTCTATAGTATTTTGAAAAATTAGTAAGCAGACTCCTTAAAAAATTCTTTTGTTCCTTTTTTAAAGAGCTCAGTCTTTTAAACTGTCACATTGAAATATTTCTAGTAATAATGTGTCTCAGATTTAGGCCCTGATCTGTATAAGTGCACATGCTTAACTTTGCACATGCAAGTGGTCTCACTTTTCTTTTTTTATCTCCACTCTTTCTTTTATTATGCTCTGCACTTCTGAGCAATAACCATTGTTACCACTAATACCTGTACCAATAAAACTCACTATCACACCTCAACTTCAAACAGTGAAAAATCATGAACTTTATTAAACATCCCTGAGATGTATAATATCATCACTGAAATTTACCAAAAGCTTGAGTTCCGGCTGCACACTTCAGACATTTTAAAAATAAATCCTGACTCCTGCAGGCAAATCCTGAAGTGTAACTTCATAGAGTTTCTCTGATTTCACACTGGTGTAAGTGAAATCAGAACTGGGCCCTGTGTGTTTGCTTTTTTTAGATTCCCAGGCCATTTATCAAAATACCTGGACGTTTGTTTTTTTCCCCACCCCCGAGAAGAGTCAGATATGTTGTTAGTTTTTTTAAAAAGTCTTCCCATTATCCTAAATTGTACAAAACATAGCATGGGTTTTACTAGATAGGAAAGTATAATAACTAGTACAGTTAGCATCATAGTTCATCACCTAAAGTTGACCTAATGGTAAACCTTTCCAGGTTATATTGTTTTTTCCTCCTATTATACATTTAGTTTTAATTATTCATTATTATATAACTGTTCCTGTCCTGTAAATTTCCAGGTCAGTCTAATATTAAAGATGTACTGTGCTGGGGTACTGAAATGTAAACAAGTGTGGCTACTATGTAATAGTACCTGTCTTCTGAGTTAAATCTTGAAAGTGTCTGGCAAAATACTAGTATGTAGAAAAGGTAACAGATGAAGTTTTGGTTTGAACACATGATGAAGGCTTATAGGTTATTATTAATACAGTGCCCAAAAGTTTCCAAGGCACATTACAGAATATGGAGTAAAGCAAGTCCTAGTTTAAGAGCTTACAATCTAAAGAAACAGACTGAGAAAGAAAAAGGATATACATTTTCTTAGCGGTGCCTGTATATTATATTCATGCCCAGCTCTAAACTACCTTATTTCACTTGGGTTATGGATATGTTGCTATTATTGCAAATGATAGAGATAACATTATACATGCCCCTTTCTCACATAATCATGTGAGTTTCTGTGGCTCTGTGCAGGTGAAAATATCTGTAGCCTTTAGGCCTCTGTATGCCCAAGAAGACAGCAAAAGATATCCTGGCCAAAGAGGAATGCTGGCCTACTGAAGAAGACTGAAAGGAAAAGCCCCTCAGGAATGAGTTGGAGAGCCATGCTCCACAACACTTAATTCTAGGTCCATCTTCTCCCTTCTCACCAGCACAGCCACAGAGTTACAAGGTAGATTTAGGGCAGATTAATCCTGTTTCTGTGGTAACAGATGGCTCTAGGCCCAGTCTCACAGGTTTCTGCTTCGTCAGATTACCAAAGAGTGCTGGGAGTGCTATGCTGTCTATTTTATCAGTGTTGTAATGGTGGTCACTCACTGCTGTTGAATTCCATAATTGTTTGAACCCTGGAAGCCTTCCCTTGTTTACCATGTTGTTTTAGGAAGGCGTTAAGATAATAATGGAGAGGAGTGAAGTAAGATGTGGGCAGTAGCCCCCCCCCCTTCTTTTATTTCCTTGCTACCTGCCTCTCTGTACCAGGAAATATAGTGGAGCAAATGAAGCTATCAATTTGCAAACATCTAGAAGAAAATGAGGTGATATATAACAGTCCTGATAGCTTTCTTTGAGGGGGTAATAAGCCTTGTGGATAGGGGGAAGCAGTATATTTTTAAGAACAGGTTAGACAAATACCTGTCAGGAATGATCTAGATAATACTTAGTCCTGGCATGCATGGAGGGGACTGGACTAGATGACCTCTCAAGGTCCCGTCTAGTCCTATGATTCTAAAACACAGCCATGAGCCAGGAGGATCACAGCATCTTTAGGCTTGTCACCCCTTTAACATTTTCCTCAGCTAATTGAACATCAGTCAGCTAGGGATAAATGTGCCCTTTTCATTAGGACATGTCACTCTCATTAGACAAAAAGAACAGTAGTACTTATGGCACCTTAGAGACTAACAAATTTATTTGAGCATAAGCTTTCGTGGGCTACAGCCCACTTCTTCGGATGCATGGAGTGGAACATATAGTGAGGAGATCTATATACACATACAGAGAGCATGAAAAGGTGGGAGTTGCCCTACCAACTCATTAGACAGATTGCCACACTTGGTGATCATGAGCTGGGGAAGGACTGGTCTTTAAGTGATTACAGAGAGCCTACTTAGGCTTTCTATTGCCATTGGGGGTACTTCTCTCTCACAGTAGGAAGCACTCTTTGCAGCTGTATAGTCCAAAAGCATTTCAGAATCTCTGAGTAATGGGAACCATAGGATTATTTTTACCTGGATTATAGCCTGTTGTTTGTCTAACAGCTTTTAAATATTTTCCTCCACACACTTGCTTAAAGCAATCTTCAAAATATATCGTGGGCTAAATTCAGTCCTGGAATCCCTCTGTTCGCCTTTTTATAACAATCAAGGCCCACCTGGAACAAAGCACTCCCAATTCACACTTCTCAAACAATCAAGCACACGGTCAAACTGACAACCTTCCTGCAACAGACACTCAAATACTCACCAACACAGCCCCCTTAATGCAGCACTTAACGTACCTCCTCTCCAGGGCCGTTCTTACCCATACACGAAGTACAGAGCTGCGTAGGGCACCAGGAAACTTGAGGCACCAAATTTCCTGGTGCCCTGCGCAGCTGCGTGCTGCTCCAGCTCCTGCTCTGGCTCTTCCACATGGCCCTCACCTCTGCTCCGCCCCAGTCCCGCCTCTTCCCACCCCAGCCATGCCCCCACTGCACCCCTTCACCAAAGCCCCTGCTCCAGCCCTGCCTCTTCCCACCCCAGCTCCACCCCAGCCCCAGCCCCACTCCCCTGAGGGGTGCAGCAGGGCCGGGCCTGCACTCACTGGTGGCAGGAAGTGCAGGGACCCAGCCCCAGCTGTGCCACTGGTGAGTGCTGGGGGGTGGTTCCCTCCTGCCCCCCAAGCCAGCCCCCCCACAGCAGAGGCCTGGGGCCAGCCCCCTTCACCCCTCACAGAGACCTGGGGCCCCACACACACATCCCAAAGGGGAGCTGTGTAGGACCCCAGCATAGCTAGGGGTCCTGATCCTCTTGGATGGATCCCAGTCAAACTCCATCTGTTAGCCTCGCTGCTGTTTGCGGAGGAAAAAGGCTCCAAGAATCTCTTTCCTGCACTGGGGAGTCACAACACAGCAACCAGGTACTGTTCCAGGAATAGGTGGGGCAAGGTCAACTGGAAGATATGCTGACCTAACACAGCCTAGTTTAAGTGATGACAAATAATTTTTCTATTTAAAGGGAAAGTGTCCAGATGAAAATCACATATTTAATTACTTAGTAATCCTATATTATACAAAATCACTTATCTATGTTACTAATAACAGTGAAAGAATAATTAAATTCTAATTTACGTTGTATAATTTATGGTGTTTGTCCTGGTGGAGCAAAATGTGAGCAATAAACAATGCGACTGGATTGGTCTGTTTCAGCTTTCCTGTGCTCGTGAGCTAGCACGATGCTGTTGTATTTGGATTTACATCACTGCTAGACAAGGCTTACAAAAATAATTCAAACATTTTATTCACTTTAGATTTTAGGTCTAAAGTAAATTGAGAGTCCCTTTCCTTTACTACTGAAGTGTTAGATTCCATTGCTCCCCATCAAAATCTGTGGTATGAGGAGACATTTTTTCAATGTGTGAGTGCAACACATTTTTATATAGATGTGAAAATGGAATTTACGGCTTGTCTACACAGGGAAGTTGACCGACATAGCTCCCTGTGTGGACATTATTCTAGAATAAAAGTCACTTTATTCCAGAATAATTAGTGTGCTTTGGAATAGCTATTGCAGAATAGTTTAATCTGCAAAGCTATTCTAGTCAATTTCCCTGTGAAATCAAGCCTTTAGGTTCCTAAAGTCACTAAAAAACTGGTAATGATATCTAAGGCCTGGGCTACACTAGCGGGGGGTGGAGGGGTTCGAACTAAGATAAGTGACTTCAGCTATGCAAATAGGGTAGCTGAAGTTGCTTAAGTAACTAAGGCCTGGTCTACACTAAGGGGGGGGGGTCGAACTAAGGTACGCGACTTCAGCTACGCGAATAGCGTAGCTGAAGTCGAAGTACCTTAGTTCGGGCTACTCACCCGTCCAGACACCGCGGGAATGAAGTCCGCGGCTCCCCCGTCGACTCCGCCACCGCCACTCACTCCGGTGGAGTTCCGGAGTCGACGGGAGCGCGTCCGGAGTTCGAACTATCGCGTCTAGATTAGATGTGATAGTTCGAACTCCGAGAAGTCGAACGCCGCCCGTCGACCCGGCAGGTAAGTGTAGACCTACCCTTAGTTCGACTTACCTGGCTGTCCTCATGGCGGCGAGTCGACCACCGCGGCTCCCCAGTTGACTCCACTTACTCCTCCTGCCGAGGTGGAGTATGGGCGTCGATTCCGGGATCGATTTATTGCGTCTAGACAAGACGCAATAAATCGATCCCCGTTACATCGGACATTCCGGCAGGTAGTATAGACGTACCCTAAGACAGGCAAAAGTTACTAATGTTAGCAATATGTTTCTTTTTTGAGCCTAGCTAGTTATAGCTACAAAAAATACCCCCACAGATTTTAAGAGGAAAAAAGTATAACATTTGTATTGCACAGTTGACTTGTTTCTAAACTAAAAATGCATGTTAATGGTTCATTTGTTTCTCCTCATTACAGACAAGAAAAGGAAGATGTCAAACATCGTGAGTATTCACTGATTTATGAAACCAAGCTGGAGAGAGATCAAGATGGTAACCTTATTGGGTACAACACAAAGCTATTTAAGATTAACAGGATGGAAGAAATCAATACACAGTACAGCAGTACCAAACTGGGCAAAGTGGCTTTTTTTCAGAGTTTGGAAAAGATGGAGAGGGTGAGAAGCTTTTGGGAAGAAAGAATCAGTGAACCAGAGCCTGGCACAGAAGATAAAGAGGTAACTAACTACAGAGATATTACACTCCCTCCTGTGCTTCCCACATATGTATAGCTTAGTACAGTGAAATTTCACTTTCCATGCTATTTTTCATATTTTCTATTAAAATACAATGCCGTTACTGTAGTTTTGAAAGATTTTTGAACTTGGGTGCCTAAAGTTAGGTAATTAAATCTGTATTTTGGCACATTGCCTGATTTTCAGAAGACTCATGGGAGTTGTGAGAATTCAGCACCTCTGAAAAAGCAGGCTGCTTATTTAAATGTGGATTTAGTTGCCCCTCAAGTTTAGCAGGTTCCCAAGTTAGAAAATTCTGGAATAATTTTTTGAAAAATATGTACATCTTTCCATGCCACCTAGTTAAAAACTCAACAAATGTATTAACATCATAGGTGGTGATCCTGCATGATTGAAGTTGGTGGGAGCTTATTGACTTCCACAGGAGCAGAAGCAGGCCCATAGCATACAGGTTTGGTGCAGAAAGATGGTTCCATGTTCAGCTAAATTCTCCTTTTAGGTGGTTTGAAAGAATAAAACATTTCCTGACATCAATACATTTTACTAAAGGGAAAAGCCAGAGAAGCTACTGACTCTACTGATCTGTAATTCAGACAATGGTTAGGGAGCAGTACTTAGAACCAGTGCAGTGAGAAATTATTTGTTTGCACACCAGTTTGTGAAAAATTACATACATTTTAGTTTTTAATCTGTGGGAGTAGAGTTCAGGGAAATGTAAATATTCAAAAGTTATAGACATTTGGATAATTTTAAAGTTTTTCTGAGATATTTTGCTTTTATGTTCAAAACCCAAGAAATTTAAAGTTTTTTTTCATCATGATATATTTGGGGGAAATAATTATTTTACTACACCTCTACCTTGATATAACGCTGTCCTTGGGAGCCAAAAAATCTTACCGTGTTATATCAAACTTGATTTAATCTGCTGGAGTGTGCAGCCCTGCCCCTCTAAACACTGCTTTACCGCGTTATATCCGAATTCGTGTTATATTGGGTGATGTTATAACGGGGTAGAGGTGTATTAAGTGTGCTGCTACTGTTGTTAGTCATTTAAAAAAAGAAAGTAATCTATGTATTACCAAAAAAAACCCTGTCATATGTGTAAAATGCATTTCCAGTCAATTTCAAGGTAAAATCAAGACTCTTCTGACACATTTCTGGGTCTCTACATAGGATTCAAACGTTATATTAAAACAGCATTGTCAAAGCTACTAGTCCCCATGACTAAAAGGTTATTTTCTGGGTGGTGGGTTGTTGTTTTTTTCTTTAGTTTTTTTTTGGGGGGGGGGGAGAGAAGGGGAATCTACTAACTCCCCAAAATTAGGGTTGTGTCAGTATTAAAGTCACAATTATTGGGCTGGAGTGCGGAAACAGAAACCAGTATTGTTGACATGCACCCCACCCCGTCCGTTCTTTCTGCCTGCTGCAACATTCTTATCTGCAGGGATTTGGAATGAAGAGATTTCCTGTTGTTATGATGATTTTCATTCATTTCAATCCACAGCCATGTAACAAAAAGTGTAGCGGGCAGGATGAACTGCTAGCCAGTACTACAGTAAACCCAACATGTCTAGTATCCTCAGTTTATTGCAAGCAGGTTATCCATTCTAAATTGGCATTTTAAGTTTGTTGCTGGTGATATACATATTTTACAAATTGCCCAGGCAATACAAGTGAAATATTGCTCGAGGGTAAAACTAGTTGCCAAGATTGTTATAATAACTTGAAACTAAAGAACTTGCTTTATTTAACTGGATGGCCACTGTCACTGCTAAGCACTCTTTCCTTCCTAGTGGCCTGTGAGTGTGAGTGTCAAAAAAGGAATCAAAACCAAATCTTCTCCTTAGCAATGCAGAGCTTTAGAGTTTCTGTGCCTTCTTGCATATAGCAGGTAGTAGTCTGGGTGATTGCAAGCTTGTTTCCCATTTCTTGGGCGGGGGTTGGGGGGGAACCTCCATTAATCATTGATTCCAACTTCATCACCTTTGATATGTTTCAAGAGTTAGTGCTTTGTTAGAAGTGTTGCTGGAACCTGTGCAAAAAACTTTTGAGGTTCATACGAAGAGGTGTGACTGAGGAAAAGGAGTAAGTGCAGAAGCAAGGTTGTGTCCTCCTACTCTAGCCCAACAGTCTAGTTAAAAGAACAATCTTGCTCAAGCTAAAAGGTAGTATAATTCAGTTCTAATGACATTCTACCATCTTTCTTGAGCCAAGAATTCCAAATACATAAACTTGAATGATGTTTTTCCTAATACTAGTCCCAAATTAACTCACATAAAAGTCATTGGCAACACGCCCAGATTCTAGTTCAGCACCTCATGTAGGCATGTGGTTAAATTTAATGCCTGAAAGTTTTGCTGAACTGATTGGGCCTAAGCCAGGGTATAGGTATAGAAAAAAAGTAAGCCCTGTATATAAAAGCCTTTAGCTTTATCCCCTAGCCTGTTGAAGACTAACATAGTTTTATTATATTATACAATGAGAGGAGGAAGGAATAATTTTCTCTGCAGGAATGGGTGGGTGTGCAGGGAAAAGCAAGGAGTGGGAGTGTAGACTTAATTTCAGTAAGTGGGATCTCACTCAGGTTGGATTCAATGGCAAACCTCCTATTCATTTCAGTGGGAGTAGTACCAAGCCCAGAAAATATACCAGTGAGGTTATGGGGAAAATGTACAATATTCAGAATATTTATAAAAGAAGTGTTCATTTGAAAGATAAATGTTATCAGAGGCTAATTGGATATAATTATAGAAGAAAATACACTCTCTCCCCTTCCCCTTTCCCTTCTCCCCCAAGAAATAGCTGTCTTTCTAGAGATGTTACCTTTCTAAAAGAAATAAACACAAGGAGCTTATCTTATTTTCAATATTACTTATATTTTATAAAAACAAAACGCCTAATCTGAAGACAAACACCCAAGGAACCATTAGAACAATGGAAAACAAACAACTGTGCTGCAAGTTCAGTTATGTGTAATAACTCCAAGAAAATCACTGGGAGAGAGCTTTGGTGGATGGCACTCTTCTTCAGATCATGGGAGAGATGAAAAGTTACTAACTGAATACAAAAAGGGTTGTTATGGCAAATTAGATTTTCTTTCTCTGTTCTTTGTATATATTTTTTGTTCCCTCTGATCCAGTGTTCAGAACAGGCCCTTCCTATTATTTTTGGAACTATATGGGTTTAAATTAAAGACCATCGAGCTACCAAAGAAGGAAAGACCGAAAGCATGAGAGTTAACAAGAAGAAAAAAAGAGTAGTTTTGTGATCAGGGTTTTATATGCAGAATGTTCTGTTGCCCTCCATTTCTACCTATGGCTCAAATTCTGCCCTTGGATGTGTGCACAATAGCTCCCATTGACTTCAGTTAAAGCTGCGCAACTGCAGTCCGGCAGAATTTGGCCCTCCAAACTATTTCTCTATCTGAAGACCATCTAGAGCCTGGCAATTATTTATGCCACCAGAGTTCAAGAATTTTGGAGTTAACCGATAGCCTGATTACGTTAGTCAGTCACAGTCAAGTTCAACCCTGCCTGATTAACTTGGTTGACTTCAGACTGCTCCAATTACAAGATGACATGCTGGCCCATTGAATTTCACCCTCAGTCTCTGCCCCTGGCCCTCAGCTGGTAAAGTGTGGTTTGAGAGCAAATGGAGCTGAAATCCACATGTTTAAATTGGTTGCAGAGATTCAAAATGAGGGGAACCAAGCATAAAAACAGTGCACACTGTTTTAAATGATATGGGATTATTTTCTTTAGTTGTAAACATGTTCTTTAATCTCATTTCCATGATTCTGGTGCAAGTAATTTATTTATGATTTATTTGTTAATTTTATTGATCTTTGCAGTGCCCTCTGCTCTAGCTGCTAGGCACTTGTTTATAGAATTCATAAAACAATAAAACCACCCATGATGGGTGGTAGTAAAAGACCATTTCTTTAGGACTACAAAACCAAACAGCTAAACCCAATCTTAAACTCAAACTCTCTAAACTCTGCCAGACTACCCAGGGGAATACATTTTAAAGGCAGGGCCCCTCAACTTTAAGAGAGTGATGTAATTCACCCCCAGATCCTGAAAGCAGGTATCAATGCGGCAGCACTCTAGATGTTATGGTCTGGAGTGGTGGCCACTACTAATCCAGGCTTCAATGCAGGATTTCTGGGTTTTATGATCTTGGGCCTGGCCAACCACCTAATTTCCTTTTCCTACCAGCTTATTTAGGGTCAGTGCAGAGTTCATCTTTGCAGTACACTGACAGTGCAGAGACCCCTCTATGCAGGCACTCTGTCAGCAGTCCCCCACAGTCTCACTGTGGCATATCAGTGATGTGGAAGGCCTTGGGGTAGTCCTCCATCCTATGAGTCATGTTCACCCAGCTTGACTAATGCAGTCATGGGTCCTAGCGTTTGATAAACAATGCAACTATGTCATTTGCAACGGATTACTACATAAGCAATACCATAACTCATAACACCACTACTCTGGCCTTCTTTCCTCCAAAAACAGTGACAACAGGACCATGGTTGTTATATTCTGATTGTTATAACCCAGTACCTCTTAGCATTGCATTGGTAAAGGGACTAGGACAATAAAGGTCACAAGAGATCTTTCTGATGGCATTTAATGGATGGAGGCAACAGTTTCATGATAAACTCATTTTTATTCTTGAAAGATGATGTCAGAGTCCCCCTCTAAATGCCAAAGCAGCAGGTATATTTTTGTAGTCATGCAACATCCATCAACAAGGTTTGTTTGAATAGACAGTTGCCAGGGCAGTCCATCATGGAGTTAGTTGGAAAACGTATATTTTTTTTCCCCTGACAAGCAATCAAAATAAGTTTTCATTGATATTTTTTGTAGAGGATTTTGACTTTTCCATAAAAAAAACTGAACTTTGTAAAGTTTTTGGGGGGGTTGATCTGTTTTCCAACAAAAAAAATCAACATTTTTTTACAGAAAGCTAGCAGTCATCTAGTCCAGTCCCCTGCACTCAAGGCAGGAATAAGTATTAACTAGACCATCCCTGATGGGTGTTTGTCTAACCTGTTCTTAAAAACCTCCAATGATGGAGATTCCACAACCTCCCTGGGCAATTTGTTGCAGTGCTTAACTACCCTGACAGTTAGGACGTTTTCCTAATGCCTACCCTAAGCCTCCCTTGCTGCAGTTTAAACCCATTGAACCTATCCCCAGATGTTAACAAGAACAATTTTTCACCTTCCTCTTGTAACAATCTTTTATGTACTTGCAAACTGTAGGTAGAGAAGATAATTAAGCCCTTTGCCTGCCAACCTTTGGAGAAGTGTATATACCTAAGCACAGGGAGAATTACAGTATTCCACATTCACACTGCTCCACCCTGCCCAATTAATCCTCTTTCATGTTCTTTGTCCATTTTATTTATATGCACCTGCTATGCAGTTAAGGCTTTAGCTCCAGCCAACTGCACTGCAACTATTATCTAACTCTACATGACATCCTTTGTCCTCCAATTTTGGCTTCCCATCCCTGGAATCCAAACAGTTTCTGTGCTTTAATTAGAGGTAGATCTGTAGCATCATCTGTTGTTAAGGTTGCCTAACATTTCCCTTTATAAGGCCCTGTTTTTGGTTGCTTATAACTTTGCCAAACTTTAACTGCTTATGCCAAAAAAAATTCATCCCAGGTGTCTATCTCAAGCTGATTTTTGTTGTTGTTGAAAATTTCAGCTAAAATAGTTAGCTGTTTCTGAGAATGATATTACAAAATATGTTGTTTTGCTCATGTTAAAAAGAAAAATATACTACTGCTTTGCTGAGAAGCTCCAGCACCTCTGTGCTTTGGAGCAGGGACTTTAAACTGATCTGAATGGCGGATATTGGATAGCGGTAGAGAGCCAGGAGTCAGTGTGGGCAGGTGGATAGAAGGAAAGTAGGGACACATTGGGAGTACATGGGCAGAAGGGTCTATAACCACAAGAGAATACTCCTCTACATAGCCTGGAATGGAACCCAGGAATCATTGTTCTCTCTAGTCCTCTTCTGTCAGCAAATAGCGTTGAAAATCACAGGCAAAATATGTGTCTCCTTCCCCCTGGTGACTAGTCCACGTAGAAGATGATTACCACTTGAGCTACTGGTATCAATAGTAGGCTGAGATCTGTGCTGTGGCTCTAAAGATCTGAACCCTGCTGCTGGGGACTGGTACAGTGCAACAAAATATCATTTCTGTTTTTTCAGGTTTTTGAGGGCAGTTGTTGGTTTGGTTTTTAGTAGTAAATTACATCGAAAAAGTTATATTAGAAGAATGTTGAGTTTGCAAAGTCAAGCACTCAAAAATGAGGAAATGTCAGAAATAAGGTGGCTATATAGCCTTAATTCAGGCTTCTTCTACGTATGCATTACCATAGTCTTTAATTACACATACTATTTTTTCCCACAGTTTTACCATCGAAATGTTGCTCTTTGTGTATATTTTGTATCCCTTGCAAATTAAAAAGCAAATGACTGACAGCATAAACTGTTAACTATTATGGTTGGTGCTAATAGTTTTGGTTCATTTGAGAAGTGCTGGGATGTCAGAGTAAATTACCTTGCAAGCAATCTTGTCTGTAGGCCCCTCACACCTGTTTCTCTCTTGTCAGTAGGCCGTCACTCTTTTTTCCCTTATAGGTCCAGGGAATGTGTTGAATTGTGTGACAGGATCCAACCTACCCAGCAGCGTGCCCATCCCTTCCAGCTAGGTAGTGCTTACCGAGTTGGGGGCGATATTTGATTGTCCAGCAAATTACTTCTAATAAACCAAGAGACCAAAGTAAATCAGCTTTAAAAAATGGATCTACCCTTGAAGGGAAAAGATGTCTGGATTGCAGGTGGTTTCTGCGTCTTAGCTTCATTCCTTGGGCACATGTTATGGGCTGTGCTAACCCGTGGAAGAAACAGAGAGACCTCTGCAACTGAAGATACACAGGTAGTAGAAATACTTTTAAATTAGGTGGATTGATTTCACATATTAGCCTTGATAGTTTTAACCAGGCAAATGCTGCTTGTAAAGAGAGTTAGAATATATATTCTATTAATCTCCTTAATGTATGTTCCTTAAGGAAAAAAGACAGAGAGAAATAGAAGAGCATCTTTCCCTTGGACCACATTAATTTCTTTCACAATATGCAGTAAATCTTAGTAGTATTACTGTAATTTTTAAAAAAGCTACATCTCCCTTTTCATGCTACTTGTTAGTTCCTGTTGAAACATTGTTCTAATGACATCTGCTGGGTGAGACAAATAGGACCCCTTGTCTTCTTTGGCCACTGCCTGAATAAGCATGTCAGGCCTTCTACTAGCTGCAGTATTATTGTCACATGACCAATGCAGGAACCCACACAAGATCCTGAAAGAGGCTTGTGAGAGTTTCAACCCTTTGGGTTGACATCTATTATTTTCCCATTAGTAGGTGAAGATATCATCATCTTCTCAAAGATCCAGGAGCTGATTGATTGATTGTAGTAGATTACAGTATAATTATATTATTGGGGTTGTTGCAACCTAACCACTAAGTTAAACGTGATTTCACAATGAGGAAATGAGTACAGCACGTACCAGCTGGGATTTAGCTTGAGAATTTTTAAAAAGAACTTACAATAAAAAAATGTGGCTTAAATAAAAACAGGTGAATTTAGGTTTAGAAAGGCAAATATAAGGCTCTTCTCGAGTAGCTTCTATCATCCAGATTGTCAGGATGATTAGACTTTATTACATCACTACAAATTGCTGAATTCTATTCATGAATGCATCTGTGCAGTCTCAGAATTAATTTCCTGTGTATAGTTTCTGAATTCTGAAATATCACCAAACTCCAGTTTGGCATATTCTTCTTTCTTATTGTTATGAGCTGCAAGAGGCAATTATCTCATGCTTAATACCACAGAGTTTTACATTTTGGGCAAGAAGCTCAGAGGACAAGGATAAATAAAGGATAAGCAAAATTGTATATCGTCAAATCTCTTTATGTTGTATTTTTAATTTAAAAAACAGTAAAAAAATTGTTATAAACAGAAAGTAAAGCCAAAAAGTCAACTGAAATTGTTCCTAAAAGACTTTCAATTCTTTTGGTATTGCTATAATTATATAATTTCTGTGATAAGCTGAAATGACAACTCTGAGTTAGTGTCTTATTCATCCCACTTTCATAATATTGTATTAGTGACTCAGTGAATTTCATTAAAAAGAGAAAAGTAGTTCTTATGCTATGAAAGCTTTTGATACAATACATTAAAATAAGTTAAATAAGCATGATGCTTCCATTTACGCTACTTCTACTTCAAAGACAATTAGCAGGAGAAAAATGTATAAAGTTATACTTTCAGGGTAAAAATATTTAAAAATACTTCTTTATGCAGTGATTAATAGATCTGATTAAATACTATTTGTTGAATAATATATACTGTTTTTAATCAACTACCTTGTTTTATTATTTTGTGTGTGTGCATTATTTGACCAGCTTAATAGCTGATTGAAAAATAGCCTTTGAAAGACATATGAGGCAAATAAGATATTATTCATCACATATACCATCAGTTAATCCAGTGTTTGATTAGTTTTAATTACTACTTAAAATGTATTTACTTTTCAGGTTGTATTCTGTTTATCTCGTATTCAGTTTACACAATGAAAACAGATGATTTCACTTTGTTTATAGTTACATTCTAAACAGTTTGATTTTGCATTTCTCATGCACTAGCACAATGCTACAGTTTTTGAATGAAAATGCTACAGGAATATGTTAGAATCAAGAAAACATTTCAATTATTTATAGGTTTTGTATAATCATCTTTTTCCAAAATTGAAATTTTGGAAGAAATTTGATTTAATAATGTCTCTTAAAGAACGTCCCAATAATATGGTTTTAAAACATTTTGTATATTGTACTGTAGCATTTTCATCTATCTATGTTTACATTATACAGACTTACTTGGTGTAAAGATAAAATTGGAAATCTTTGTCCTGGAAATTTCAGAACAGTATGAAGAAATGTAAATTTTTTTTGGACTTTGAATTTATGTACTTGAGCAAATTTGGCACATATTGAGCAACAACTGACTGATGAACTTTGTATTGTGCATTCCATCAGTGTTGGGTATTATATCTGCAAATTATATGTGATACAATAACCACATTTGCTCACATACAGCTATTTTGAGAACTGTGAGTTAAGATTTCTAGCCCACACATTGGAGGACATGCAGAAACCTTCTGAGAACTTCTGCTTGTTTTCAAATAAGACTGCCTCAGTGAGACTTCTGTGTTTCTGCTTTCTGCCATATTTTCAATGGTCCTGCTCTGCTCTTTGTCACCTTCCCACTATCCACCCACACGTCAAACCTTTGATCATCTCAAAACCTGGCTTCTGCAGGATCATTGTCAAAAATAAATAAATAAATAAAACAGTCATGCCTGTGGGCATGATATACTCATGTCACTTCTGAGCGACACATCGGTTACTTTAGAGAGAGTTGAATTTGGAGGAAGGTCCAATTCTTTCCTCAAATACATTCATATAACTCTCATTGAAGTCAATGAAAATAGTACTAATGTATCTAAGGGCAGAATTAGGCCTTGGGTTTACAGAGAGAGAGAAGCCAAGAAACAACAGGGTTGTTTTATTGTGCTTGTCTGTGACTTTCATGCTTTTATTTGTTCACTGACTTTGGTTTAGTTTTCTTCAGACAAGCAAGACCTTTCCTCTCAGTTGGCATTTACCTCCAGATTACTGCTCCACTGTTATCAATGCTTGCCTGTCAGTGACAGCACTTGAGTACAGCCCTTAGCACTCATTGTGTTGCAAAGGAAATGAACCAGAAATGGAAGATTTAAGACTTTGTAGTACTACATTTTGGCATCTCCAAATGTGAGCTGGAGAAAAAACAAAAATGTATTTGGTTTTAAGATAGCCTGTTTTGTCCTTTAGTGTATATGGAAGTATATACACAATGACAAGTGGGCTGAAAGGAGTTTTCCGTTACATTGCAATTTAGCAAAGCTCCCACAAAAAGTGCTGTTAGCTGGATCCTGTGAGAGACAACTGTCCATCAAGACATCCCCTTGTGGCACAGTGTGGCCCTACAGATGCGCTGCTCTCTACTCCACCTACCTGGATTTTTGTAAAAAAAAAATCACTCCCAGGCCAGACTATGTTAAACTGAGATTCCCTGTGGGAGATGGGGTCTCATTTATTAAGTAATTTACAGCATATCAATTAGTCTGTAGCCCCTTAAGTTCAGCCCTTGTTCTCCCTGGATTCAGTGTTCCCACCACCTTCCGTCTGGGCTTGTGTGCTACTTTGGGTTGGTCCCCTCTGAGAGCTAGGAGTCACACAGCTCTCCTTCTGGGACCTGTGTATGATGGTTCCTACACACTTCCCCTGCTTAGGTCAGGAATCTCACAGCCCTCCTTTTTGGGCCTGTGTCAGTAACTCAGGCTAGCTGTAGCCCTGGCTCAGCTTTGCTGAGTTGGTCCCTTTTTAATTCTTCTTTTTCTCCCTAGGCAGGCCTCTTCCGAGCTATCTGCTCATACTCACTCCTCCTTTGGCTCTCTAGAACAGTGGTTCTTAAACTAGGGCCGCCGCTTGTTCAGGGAAAGCCCCTGGCGGGCCAGGCCGGTTTGTTTACTTGCCCCGTCTGCGGGTTCAGCCGATCACGGCTCTCGCTGGCCGTGGTTCGCCGTCCCAGGCCAATGGGGGCTACGGGAAGCAGCGCGGACTGGGACTGGGACTGGGACTGATTTAGCTACATGACCTACTTGTCGTGGCTATGAGAGAGGAAGCACAGGTGGGCTGGACCTATAGCCTCAGTGGATAAATACTTAAAGAGCCACTGGGCTGGAGACAGAGTAACAGAATTCTAACACCTGGTGGTCAGGACACCACCTGGGCAATCCACTGTGTAGTCCTCCTGCTCCAATGACTATTAATTATTTATATACAGTATAGCAGCTTCAGCAGGAGACATTGAGAGCTCTTAGTCTGATGTGGAGGGTTGGAGGGTGGACAATCTCCTAGCTCAGTGGCTAGACCACTCTCTGAGAGGTGTGAGAGATTCCTGTTCAAATCATTCCTTTTTCCTCAGGCAAAGGGGGAATTGAACCCAGGTCTCCTGTATCCTGGTGAGTGCTCTAATCACTGGATTAAAAGCTATAAGGTGGCCACCTCCTCCTGTGGCCTAATTTTTGAATGGGGTCTTATGCCATAGGCATGCTCAGAGCACACCAGTGGGATCAGGCCCCACAGGGAAGATAGGCAGATGAACACCTGTCTTCCTCCGGTTCTTGGATTGCACTGGCGCTTAGGTGGGAGACAGGTATCTGGATAACTAGAGGGAGACAGTAATGTGCATGCTCGGAGACAGAAACTTAGGCCTGGTCTACACTGGGGGGGGGGGTCGAAATAAGGTACGCGACTTCAGCTACGCGAATAGCGTAGCTGAAGTCGAACTACCTTAGTTCGAACTGCCTACCTGTCCAGATGCTGCGGGATTGAAGTCCGCAGCTCCCCCATCGACTCCGCCACCGCCGTTCGCGGTGGTGGAGTTCCAGAGTCGACGGGAGCGCGTTCGGAGTTCGAACGATCGCGTCTAGATTAGACGCGATCGTTCGAACTCCGAGAAGTCGAACTCTACGCGTCGACCCGGCTGGTAAGTATAGACCTACCCTTAGGCACCTAAGGATCTTTAGGTCCCAAGCAAGCTGAGGCACCAAAGGATTAGGCAAAAAGGGATTTTGTGGGTCACAGTGGAGCCTAAATTTGGAATGTAGGTGCCTATGTCTGGGGTTTAGGTGCCTAAGTACCTTTGTGAACCTGGGCCCCTGTGACAGATTGTATATTTTGCTGAAGATTTTGTGGAACTTGTAGCTAGGGGATGTTGTGAAGGCCAAAACTGTAATAGGGTTTTAAAAAGAACGAGATATGTTCATGGAGGATAGGTCCATCAATGGCTATTAGCCAAGATGGTCAGGGAGGCAGCCTTATGCTCTGGGTGTCCTAGCCTCTGATTATCAGAGTGGACAACAGGGGTGAATCACTTGATGGTTGCCTGTTCTGTTCATTGCCTCCTGACGTTGGCTACTGCTGGAAGACAGGGTATTGGGATAAGTGGATCATTGGTCTGACCCAGTATGGTCGTTCTTATGATATTTGGTTGGACTGCAGTAATTTTAAAGCTATTTGTTGACTGAATTGCACATAGTGAAAATTCATCACAGTACCATCGTTCAAACTACCGTGTGTTATGTGCTTTGAATCTCACCCTTACTGAATAAAAGTTTACCTTTTCTAGTCCAAAAATCCTATATGAAGTGCAAAGCACATCTAGAAATGCCAAGGTACCCAAACTCTCATAACAATCCAAGTTACGCTTAAAAAGTGTGTCTATACTCTCAACATGAGTAGGGGTGGGATGTAAACAGCTCTGAATGGTTTGCTTTACTTTTCTGTGCTCTGTAGAAAAAATTACTCTAGCCTTCTGAATGGGGGCTTGGCACAGCAATATCCTTTACTCATTATGGTCTTCCCCAAAGCAACATCAAACAAAGGAGCAACAGGAGAGCAAGTTAGACCTGTGCAAAGCAACTGTTAATTATCTCTCTTCTTTTTTTGCACATGGAACCACAGAAGATATTGGTAACAGTGTCTGATCATTCTCTTTGGGAGGACTCAGATTACTAGTGCAGAGGACCAATGACAAATGTAATATTTCACTCATTTGTGACGTGGATGTAATACTGACCTTGTGGTGACAATGCAACATACTGGTACTTGTGTGTATTGGTATGTATGCAATGCAACATACTGGTACTTGTGTGCATTGATATGTATGCAATGCAACATACTGGTACTTGTGTGCATTGGTATATATGCTTTGTGATGTGCAGCTAATTGAGTATACAGGCACTGTGTTCATGAAAGATTTCTCTGAATGGTTCAGATGTATGTTGTGGATATGACTCCTCCATTCATTTTACCATATAGATGATTTTTGTAACTGAATACAACCATGCACTGCATTTCCAATCCCATGTTGCTCAATGAGAGCACCTTTCCTGAGATGACAGGCACACACAGACTTGATATTGCATGTGCAGCACTGTTTGACATGATACAAAGCAGTGTAACATTGACTTTGAAGACATTACATTCCTTTCATTGGCTTTGAATTTGCCCATCTGTTCAGTGGGTATAGTTACCGGTATAATGAAGAGACTTTATTTTTTTATTGTTATTTGTATTACTGCAGTGTCTAGAGACCCCAATTGAAATTGTGCTAGGCACTGTACCAACTCATATTAGGAGACAATCCCTGTTCCCAAAGGCTTATAATATTAATAGACAACCTAGAAAGTGGAAGGGGAAACAGACACACAGATGGGTGAAGTGATTTCCCCAAGGCCATATAGCAGGTCAGTGGCAGAGACATATATACAATGAAATTGAGGTTGTTGACTCCCTGTCCAGTGTCTTGTCCCCTGGAGTATAATTAGGCCTGGGGAGGGACAGTTATGTGTTATCAGATTTCTCAGCCTATCAGATCTAAGCTTTTATCCAAGCCATTTTATAAATGTAAATGTATTTTGTGCGGGTCCTTCACATCAATTGTGCTAGATTATGTTGCATTTTCTTGGTTAGTGATATTAGATACAGCAAAAAGTGGAGAAAAAATATAGTTTCACAGATGCTTACCAACTTGATAGATCAAGAATGTTGATATGAATGTAAAGAAAGGTGAAATGCAGAGGATCATCCTTAGATGTATAGCCTAGTCAAGATTCCCCACCCCCCATAAAGAGGCTCACCAGCCAAACTGTAATATACACTGGGAGATATATGCAGACTGCCAACCATGACCTTTCCTTCTGGCATCTGTTATAGCTTTGTGATGTCTAACTGAACACGTTTAATGAGGACCATGGTGCAGTGAAAATTACATTCTAATGCTGAGTGAATGGTCAAGGATTCTGACGAAGGTCTTTTCACATTGGAGAGGTCACATTCTAGTCACATGAGACGGGATGAATCTTCCTCTTGCGTGATGAACAACATAAGAAGCTGATTCTCATTTTCCCCTTAAATAGTCAGTCCAATATACTTCTCCATGTTTTTTCCTACAGTTGCTTAAATTCCAACTTCCCCACTAGATCTCTCTCTTTCCAGTGCTTAATTTGTAATGAAAGAGGTGTCGCGGCTCAAGCAATTTTTTTACTTTCATAACTGACACGGCAAGCCCAGAGGTGCCGGGGCTATGAACTGCCAAGGCTAGAGGTGCTGGGGCTCAGCCCTGGCAAAAATTAAGCACTGTCTCTTTCACCCTCCAGTGGGCCAAATTCTGGTTTCAGATACTCATGCATGGTACCCAGCTGACTTGAGTGACAATTGTCCATATGTGTCTGTATATAAAGGATGAGTTTTTTCTTCATATATATGGAAGGATCAGGATCTCTGCTTTTCCAGAACAGATGGCGGAATATTGTGGGTAAGTCTCTGGCCATAGTGTGATCCTTGGTGGGAGTGTAGAAAACTGAAGTGGATAATTAAGCAATAAACCCCTCCTCTTTAAGTGCATGTCTACACTACAGTGCTACACTGGTGCAGCCGTGCCGCTGTAGCACCGCTGGTGAAGATGCGCTATGCCGACAAGAGAGTGCTCTTCCGTCAGCATAATTACTCCACCTCTTATGCCAACATAGTGCTGGTGTGGACAGCATGAAACTTGTGTCGCTCGGAGGTGGAGGGGTGTGCAGGCTTTTTCACACCTCATAGTGATGTAAGTTAAATGGACTTAAGCGATAGTGTAGACCTAATCCATCCTAGATATTCCCCATTAGCACAGTATGAATACCGCAGATACCTAAAATACTTAGTATTTCTCTAGCTCATCTTTAATCCAATGGAAAGCATGGACATATCTGATGAAGTGACGTTAATATAGCTCAGACTTTCAACTATTTTGTATTATTGGAGTTTACAAATGAAACCATTGGTATGGGGGACATGAATATAGAGTTGCATAGGACAGTGTTGTTCATGGTAGAGAAAGGCCAGGACTAGATTGTAATTCACATAAAGGGATTCTTTACTGAAGCTTTAGAACACAGAGCGAACCCAGTAGTTCTCCCTAGCTCTTTAGCTCCCCGGCTAACTAACCACAGCCCGTGTTGCCTAATGTCACCACACAAGGCCTCCCTACATCCAAACCAGAACTAAGCAGTCATTGAAAAGGCATGTGGATAGATTTAATTTCAACTGTCACCCCCATCTAATTATGAGCATATTTATTTGAGCTCGTATAGTAAATACTGACTGGAGTTGAGGATTATAGAAGAAAATTATGGCCTATTCATTTAATTAATGGCAGGGAGACCATAGAAGATACAGGCTGGTTTTCTATTGGCTTGTGATGGCGCTACGGCCTCTAACACCCTCATTATGCTTTTAGGGGGAATGCAAACCTAAAGATATTTTGGTTTTGCCAAAGCAAACTCTTCTCTTACCTGCCAAAATCTATGTGAGGCCCATGCTTGATATGTCTGAGCCTGGAGAAATTCGCTAAAACACATACAGATCCTGTCTATCCTAGGTGCACCATAAGGTCTCTCTGTTCTTTTACAGATTCCTTCCAGCAGTAGGTTCAGGTATTAACATAAGCTTATTACGATTTCCAGATATGCAGAGTCTTACTGTATGGGCAGTGTAGCATGCTTCTGAGTGTATCTGAAGTGATCTGGAAAGTGAAAACATGAAATTAATGGGTCCCCCTGATCAATCAAGGATGGCCCTCTATTTCATCTCATGTCTTGAAGGCAGTATCTATTGTATCTATTACAGAGCAGGATCTTTCTCCCATTCTGGACATCTTAGCACTAAGTCGTGAAAATTCATGCTCTGATGTACACCAGTTGCATTTTTGTAATTTTAAAAGTAATTTCCCTCATTTTAAAATGGGGGAAATATGCATGAAACCAATAGTTCACTGCAGAAGTGTGGATTTAGCTAAATACTCTCATTTCCCAAGTGGTTGTCTTCATTGTCATGCTTCCCAGCATGTTTGAGATGAGATGTGAGGATAATTAGTATATAACCATCTAGCTTGTAATCTTTTATTGGTTAACTACAGCATACACACAGTACTATCTCCCTATAAGTATAGTGACAATATACACACAGTATATCATTTGTACATAAAAACAAATCTGTACCACGAAGATGTCATAAATGCAAATCTGTCTTCAGAAGGTTTTAACTGGTCATCTAGCGCTTGATTCTCATTTACAGTAAGGCCTCTTTACAGTGTTCTACCAGGGCCTTTCGCGTGAATGAGAATCAGGTACAGGTCTGGTGGGTGGAAAAATCTCAAGGTAGAAAAGCAGAATAGACTGCAGTGACCTAAAACTTTGTATCCTGAAACTGAGTTGGATCAGTTTCCCCTCCTATTACTGATTTTCCCCCCACCCCATCATTAGTGAGAAGCTATTTTTTTTCTGGCCCAGAAGGCAGTCTTCTTCATTGTTTCCCACTTATGAATTGACTGTCAGGGTTTCTGAACAGCACTACCGTTAGCTCTCTTTCCTTAAAGAATTGCAGCATGGTTGCTGCTCTTTGTTTATCCTTAGTGCAGCTGCATGAGACTTGACCTTATCCAAAGCAGGACACATCCCAAGTTCTCTTCCAGACTTAGCTCTACTGCGCAGAGAGATGGCTAATTCACACATCATTGTTTATTAAAGGATATAGTGGTTTGGATTTATCAGGAGATTACGTGGGAGAGCAAATATCAAAATC
Source organism: Mauremys mutica (assembly GCF_020497125.1). NCBI lineage: Eukaryota > Metazoa > Chordata > Testudines > Geoemydidae > Mauremys > Mauremys mutica. Next base: position 123,670,741 of record NC_059073.1, on the reverse strand, counting down.
TGCAGCTTGGAATTCACAGCCTTAGATCACAAGTCAAAATGCATTTAATCAGTGATCTTCTTACCCAAGTCCCTAGTGAAATATCTGCTTCACAAAAACAGTTTGGTTCAAATGGCAGTCTCTTCTTGAGGCCGCAGCTGGAATCAGGGGCGGCTCTACGTTTTTGGCCGCCCCAAGCAGTCATGCGCGGGAGGCGCCCCGGAGCCGCGGGAGCAGCGGACCTCCCGTGGGCATGACTGCAGAGGGACCGCTGGTCCCGCGTGGCTCGGCTGGACCTCCCGCGGCTGCGGACGGTTCGCGGGTCCGGCGGCTCCGCTTGAGCTGCCGCAGTCATGCCTGCGGGTGGTCCAGCCGAGCCGCGGGACGAGCGCCCCCTCCGCAGTCATGCCTGTGGCAGGTCCAGTCGTCCCGGGGCTCCGGTGGACCTCCCGCAGGCATGACTGCGGCAGGTCCGCCGGCCCAGCCTGCCGCCCCCCCCGGCCGCAGGGGACGCCCCCTAGATTTTGCCGCCCTAGGCACCAGCTTGTTTTGCTGGTGCCTAGAGCTGCCCCTGGCTGGAATAGTATGAAGAAGCTTGTATCGTGCCTCCCTCACTGTGATACTGGCAGACCAGGTGCCAGCTCCTGCCAAAGCCCATAAGCCTCACTGAACACTGATAAATGCATAGCTGGAAACCAGTCTGGCTCACCTGTGTGTTAGTATTGTTAAAATAGGTATTGAAGAGATGAGAATGTGTTTATACTTATGAAACGCTTGTAGGATGCTGCATGTATTAATCTTACTTATAGCATCTGTATCCCATGTTATAAGGTTATATTAAGTATTTGCATTGTAATCCTCTGTAATTGTGTAAGTGATCAAACAGGAAAGGAGCATTAATTAATACAGAAATGCCAGCTTCCTTCAGAAGTGTTATGTCCTTTCCACCAAGAAGGCACATTGAAACCAAATGAGCTATTGTGAAACATCAAAGGACAAAGACTTTGTTGATTGCTTCCCTCCCTGCACGCACTCTGTCCCAGAATCACGAAGAGGAGACATGCAAGTGGACTAGTCTCATCATCTTGAACTCAGGCAGGGGGAAAAGGGAATAAAAATCCATGACAAAAAGGAACTGTATCTCTATTGCTTGAACTCTCAGGGGGTCAAGATTTCTAAGCATAAGCAAGAGATCCTCAGGGCTTGGTTTGGGTTAGCCCTAAAGGACATATAGAGCTTCCATATTACAGCAGCTTCTATTTTCTTTCAGAACATAAGACTGTAACTTGTTTGTGTATGTATGGTTACCTGCTTTAACCTTGTAAATACACCTCCAGCTCGATATAACACAACCCAATATAACACGAATTCGGATATAACGTGGTAAAGCAGCGTTCGGGGAGGGGGGCTGCACACTCCGGTGGATCAAAGCAAGTTCAATATAACGCGGTTTCACTTATAACGCGGTAAGATTTTTTGGCTCCCGAGGACAGCGTTATATCGAGGTAGAGGTGTAACTCTTATTTCTTTTCTTAATTACTAAGCTGACTAAAGATTTATCATAGGATTGGCCACAAGTATTGTCTTTGGTGTGAGATCTAAGGTGCAGTTGACCTGGGATAATGACTGGTCCTTTGGGACTGAGAGTAACCTGAATATTGTTGTTGTCAGGGACCATCTTTCACAAAAACAAGCTTGCCTGAGTGGTAAGAGAGACTGGAGTAACTAAGGAGACTGACTGTGACCCTGTGTTAAGACTGTTACAATGCTTGAGGAGTTAACACTTGTTACTCGGTTGATGAAATCTAAGTATCAAGCTCACAACCAGTTTGGGTTTGTGCCCTGCTTCTTCACAGTCTGCTCTGAGGTTGGAACTCACGCTCCCGAGCCACTCTAGACAGCTTGACACTCACCTTCATGAACTGTAATTTCACACAAGTTAAGATAATAAATTTAGTGAGTTTGCTTCAAGAAGATGAATGAACTTCTAAAGATGGGCTAAATTCATCCCTGGTGAAATCTCACTAAATTTGTGTGTAAGTTTTCCTGTTCCTTTTACCCTCAGATTTAATAGCTCAGATTCTTCTGCAGCACAGAAGGTGCAGTCCAGGAGGAGAAAAACCAATGATGCCTTTACACTTCCCCTATTTTGGGCCAGTACAGCCCCTGGAATAGGCGAGTAGCCTTAAGGGCCTTACCAAGCTGCCTGTGGGCTGGTCTGCAGCTCAGAATTGCTGGAATGCAGAGCACTCCAGCCACTTCCCTTCTAATTCCTGAAATAATCCCTCCCACCTTTGGCACATCCTTACCCCAGGGGCTGTGGAGGGGCGGGGCAGGGAGCAGCATAAGGCCATGTACACCCTTACTCTGCTCCCCTTGCACTGGGGGGCCACTCTGCTCACTTTATGCTTCGGCAGCCCCATAAAAGGGCTGTAGCATGGGATGGAATGTGGCTGAATGTGTTGGGTTTTTTTTTTTTACAATTGAAATAATCTCAGAGAGAAGCACAAGAAAGTGGAGATAAACTATGTATTTATAACTTCAATAGTGCTAAGGCTGTAGGAGAGTTGTAATTCAGGCCTTTCCAAATGTCTTTGTCAATCAAAAAAAACAGTGAATCAGTTATCTTGGGTAGCTCCAAGATTGGCATCAGTCCCTGCTATGGGTTATCAACTTTTCTGCTGAAAAGATGTCATGATGTATGAGTTTCCTAATTAGTCCCATTAGACCTGAATTCTCATTTAGTATCACTTGATACTTTTATTACTTTTTTATCACTATGCAAGTTTGATTCTTATATAGTTACAGTCACATGCCCCTGAAACAGAGCTGACTGCAGATTGTGTGAAAAACAAGATCTCACACATAATTGGCAAATACTAGTTAATAATATCAAGGCTTTTATGTAATATGAGTCAGAGAATACAGTTGCAGATGAAAGAAACAGGTGTGATGTGTGAAACCTTTCATTGCAAAGGGGACACACTGTGGTGAGATAGACTGAAGCCAGGGGTGGCGCTAGACTAGCTGCCAGCAACTGGCGCCCTAGGCGAACCATCCAGTCGGTGCCCCCAAACCCTAAGGGAAGATCTAGGCTGAGTTTTTGGTAAAGTGGGAAACATTTTCCCCCTTTTTTCCTTTTAAGGTTTTTTAATCTTTTTTTTTTTAAACAGAGGCTTAATTGTTTGGTTTGTCCATCCATCCATCTGTCCAACTAATGTTTCTGAGATCAGATAAAATAAAGACACGAAATTTTCAGAATAGATTTGTACACGACAGCTAGATGATATTTCAGTCCGATTATCCTATTGATAACATATTAGAACCCCCTATACGTAAGTTGTGGTGTTGCTTGATGTAGTAAACTTTTTTTCCAGTTACAGCACCAATATTAAACAAATCATGAGCCTAAATATAAGATGTAGAAATTGTTACTTTGAATTATATATTTAAATTAAATAAATACATTATGAAATGAAATTGGAGAGAGTCCAGCGGAGGGCAACAAAAATGATTAGGGGGCTGAGGTCCATGACTTAGGAGGAGAGGCTGAGGGAACTGTTCTTAGTCTGCAGAAGAGAAGAATGAGGGGGAATTTGATAGCAGCTTTTAACTACTGGGGGGGGGGGGGGTTCCAAAGAGGATGGAGCTAGGCTGTTCTCAGTGGTGGCAGATGACAGAACAAGGAGCAATGGTCTCAAGTTGCAGTGGTGGTTGTCTAGTTTGGATATTAGGAAAAACTTTTTCACCAGGAGCGTACTGAAGCACTGGAATGGGTTACTTAGGGAGGTGGGGGAATCTCCATTCCTAGAGGTTTTTAAAGCCCATCTTGACAAAGCCCTGGCAGGGATGATTTAGTTGGGGTTGGTCCTGCTTTGAGCAAGGGGTTGGACTAGATGACCTCCTGAGGTCTTTTCCAACCCTAATTTTCTATGATTCTATGAAATTTAATAATAGTATATAATACATCTAAAGAAGCATAAAGTAAGAAAACACCTAAAGTATCAAGTATCACACATGAATCATGATTAGGTGATTAATCTGTTTTTAAAGTGTTTAATCTAAAGACAAGGAAAAAACTGATATACAAGATGTAACTAAATATGAACAACAAAGTTAAAATATACAAGAATAAAACAAGTATTTTAAAAGATTAAAAAAAACCCATAATATCTGAATGTGGAAGAGGTCCTAAAATGCAACTCTTTGGGATTTTTTTGCAGCAAAATCATCGGTTATATCTTCAAAGTTCAATGACCTGAGAAAATCTTGCTCAATAGCAAGAAGAGCAGGACCATTAAGTCTTTCTTGTCCGATTGTTGATTTTTGTATACTTTTGATTGGTTTCATTTTGCTAAAAGATCTTTCGGCTTCAGAAACAGTGACAAGCATGGTGTAGAATATCCGCAGAGCTACAGTGACATTAGGAAAAAGACATTCCAACTTAAGCTCATGAATTTTATTTAACAGCTCTAATGGTTTGGGAAGGTACACTTCCAAAGTTTGCCTTATATATTGCATTCAAGTGTTTCACCTTATCAATGATGTCCATGGATACATTGTTGTCATATTGCAAAAAGCAGAACATGCGTTTTCAATCTGAGTATCAATGAATTCCAAATATAACCACAGAAAGCTGAAATAATTATTATCTCTGGCCTTGACAAATCACTGTGTCAACCCCTGATTACACAGTCAACAAGCTTGTAAAAACATTCACTTTGAAAACTCTCTCTTTACCCTCCTCTCACAGTTGGACTTCTGGTGTTTCATTGTGAAACAGCTTTCTCTTTTTTGTGCATTTCTCAGGGATTTTAGTTTCGGTTGGCAGGTCTGTTGACACGGCTTCAGCTGCATGTTGACATGGCTTCAGCTGCATGTTTAGCGTCTGATAGAAGATTTTTCTGCTTACCACATAACTCTTTAAGCTCCTCAGTCAAGTTGTCAATGTTTTGTACTTCCACATCAAGAGTTGCCTTTCTTGATTGAAGAGCCTTATTGCATTGATCTATGGCAACCAATAGTTTGAGCCATATTGTTGCCATCAAAGAACATTTAAATGACTGTATGTAGTGTTGAATTCCCTTAGCTCTCTTTTACACTCAGAAGATAGATTTAGTTCCTCGCACTCAATAAATGCATGTTTTATTAGTGGCAAATGTTTTGCAATTGATTTAAAACTTTCCATGTGAGCTGATCATCTAGTCTGAGACAGATTAGGCAATGAACATCCAATCTTTGTTTGCAATATCTTCCACCATTTAGGGCTGTGAGCAAAAAAATTGTAGATTTTTTGGTACAATCCCCCAAAATGTGATTACATCATCACAGCACTCCGCTGCATTTAAGCCACAAAAATGTAAGCTATTAGCTTCACAATTAGAAAATTGGGCAAGAGGATTAATTTAAGTAAAAATGGCATGAGCACCATTATATTTGCCAGCCATATTCAAACCATTGTCATACTCCTGACCCCTGCAATCTTGCAATGGGATATTGTGTTTTTCCAGTGCAGATATAATGAGGTTAGCAATGTCTTGTCCAGTTTTTTTGTTGCAGTCAACAAACTCCAAAAATCGTTCTTTGATAGCAAAACCTGTATTGTTGTGAAAAACGTATTTTAGGATGATTGTAGTTTGCTCTGTGTGAGAAGGATCTGGGGTAGCATCAAAAAGCACAGCAAAATATTTAGATTGTCGTCTTTCCGATAATATTACTTGAACTTCTTTTGCGCTGCATACCTGGATAAACTCATTCTGACTGTCTGCAGAAAGATAATGAGCTTAAAGTCGTTCTCCGTTGTCTTGAGATTGCCTCACTTTACTTACATGATCCTGAAGAACAACAATTCCAAGAACATTACTGTTATGGCAGTCTCCAATTGTGTTTGAAGTTCCCTTGAAAGCAAGTCTTCTCTCACCCAGGAACAAAGTAATTGACAGAATTCGGTTAAGCAAATCCCTCCAGTACTTCGCTTTAACTTCTATTTCTTTGTCTAGCTGTGAATTTATATCAGTTCCTTGGGCAAGTCTTCTCTCTATATCTCGCCATTTCAGATAACTTTGCTTGTGATGATCACTGACTTCATGAGCAGGTAATTTATCATACAATTTGCACCATGATAATTCCTTTTCCCATCCATTGTCACTTGCCAAAACCAATTTGCAAGAAACGGTGTTTGAACTGAATAATCTACCAGGGAAACAAAAGAGCGATTCTGCACTTTCACTCCACACAAGTAAATCCCTGTCAGAAACCAATCTGGGTTTTTTTTGTTGCTTGATTTTAATATAGAATTCAGAAACTTTCTTTTTCTGTCTGTGTTTGGATGCCTAGGTGGCCCTTTTCAAACAACAGTTTTGATCAGAGTTGCAGATAGTGCACTATTTGCTAACAGTCCAGTATCAAATCCACACCTTTCAATATTACTTTCAGCAGTGCTTGTTTTTTCAGTCTCATTTGTATTGAGTGTTTCCTCCCATGCAAGAACACTAGTTTGGACTGTTTCTTTACTTATCACACATTTTAACAGGATCACCGGCTTGCTCTGAACTATTAGGCCCACTACTAGCTGTAGTGACTAGCGGTTCTGCCTGATCTTCTTTAGGTCTTACCCCACAATCAAATGACTACCCTTCCTACCTTTTTCAAGTTGGGCTTCATTTTCTTGTTTTTCTCTCCGTTTCTGAGCTCTGGACTTATGTTTGAACTCCATAATGACACTTTGCCAGTCACGCCAGCAGGGTGCAGCAGCGCTCTGGGAAACTATTGCTGTCCAAATGGGCTATTTTTAACCAACAGTTTAAGGATTTTTTTAGCAGTTGTGAGTGATTTGTGCTCTTCTGGGCTTGGCCCTTGCTGACCCTCCACTCCAAAATATATTGTCTGCCTGAGAAGTGCTGCACTTCCACCTTTCACCGACCAGAGGGCGCTGTGGCTTAGCAACAAATACAGCAGAGGGCAGTGTGTGTGGTGGATATGTGCACAGCAGGGGACAGGTCATTGGGGCGAGGAGCCACTGCCGCTGTGCATAGTACAGGGTGGGCTGGAGCCAGGTCCCACGCTGCTGCTGGCCCAGTGTAGTGTCACCACATGGGCGCGGAGCTGGACCACGTGCCTTCGCCACCACTGGTACCACCCTGTGCGTCTAGGAGCCCTGTGGCCTGCCCGGGTGATTTAAAAGGGCCCAGGACTCCTGGCTGCTACCCTTTTAAATCATCTGGGCCCTGGGAAATTACCCTCTGGCCTCGCCCCCTCCCCACCGTCAGTGGGCCTGGGGTTAGACAATAATTGTTTCACAATGGTACACATTGAGATTCAAAAAGATAAAGCTTTATAACTGTTAAAACACAAGTTGTCAACATAACATTTCAAAATATGCCAAGTAAATACAGTAGAACCTCAGAGTTTATGCTCAAATAAATGTGTTAGTCTCTAAGGTGCCACAAGTACTCCTCGTTCTTTTTTCTGAACAAAACGTTACGGTTGTTCTTTCAAAAGTAATCCCAGCTCTGAAGAATTTACAATTTAGATTATGACAAGATAGAACAGGTAGATGAAACAAATGGGAAATGTGGTGAGGTAACAATTAAGCAAATGAGTTATCATACAATATGTATCAGTCTCAACTCATCGGTGCCTACCCCTAGGAAGGTAGTTGTGCTTTACAGGCATCACATCAGAGGAAATCTTTGATTCACTCTATCGCGTTCGGCTGTGTTTAACATTTTGCTACAGTGACAAAAGCATTGACTGTGCAAACACCACTCTGCGCTGATCACAGATGATTCCTTGAAATAGGCTGCAATGAAAAGGAATAAAGAAGAAGCCACAATATAAAGCAGAGAATAGAAGGGATGTCTGCCACTTATTTTTCATGTTGACAGGGTTTCTGATTGCATCTCTCTACTAAAATGTTCAGATGAAAGAGTCCAAATCACGCTGGTCGTTTTGAATGCCCTGCAACAATTCAACTCCATAACAGGTGTCCCTGCATCTCAAGGATAGAATTGAAACCAAAATTGCACTGTCAGATGAATGAATCGATGATGTATGTTCTCCTATACAGAATGCTGGAGGCCATGACATTCTCACAATATTTTAAAATTCTGCATATTTTATTTGACAATAAATAAACGTGGAGGCTCCACCATGGCAGTGGGAAGCACAGGCCACTGGCTGCATAGAGGTGGGAGATCACCCTGCAGCCTCTCTCTCTCCTCCCCTTCCCCCGGGACGCAGACTTGGCAGTGAGGCTGCACCCAGCCCTGACGCAGTGCAAGGGCCAGGCCTGCCCCATAAATACCCTAGAGACCTGCCTCTCCATGCCACGTGCACCAAGACAGTAAGCGAGAGAGACAGAGTTTCACATGCCCACCCAGCCGTGGCCACTGATTCTAGATGCACAAGGGCTCGATGGGGGTGTTCCAGGTGCAGGGCGAATGAGACTCTGAAGGGGCATCCAGGTGAAGGTGGTTGGAGCTCAGCGGGGAGGGTCTGGGTCAGGGGGGCTCAGTGGGAGGGTTCAGGTGCTGGGGGAGTGGGGCTTGGTGGAAGGGAGATCCGGATGTAGGTGGTTGGGACTCAGTTGGGTGAGACCCCTCCCCCCGGCTGAGGAGCATTGGGGGCAGGAAGCAGTTAGGGGGGAGCTTCCTGCAGCTGGGGAGGTTTCTGGGGTGGGTCTGACCCAGCCCTGGCTTCTCCTTTCAGGGGAAGAGGAAGTCCCATCATCCCCACCCCCAGCCCAGCCTAGCCAGGACTAGCAACTGAGTCTGGCACAGGGTAGGAGCCACCAGCCATGGCATCTCCAGCCCTGCCCCATGCCTACAGTGATTCACCTCTCTTCTAGGCACCCAAAATGATGGACCTGCGCTGCCGGGGAGGGGTGCGTGACCACTCTTGTGGTTTTCCTTTGCTTCCCAATCATTTTCTGCAAGGAAGCAAAGAAATGTGTGGTGCAGAATTCCCACAGTAGTAAAGCCAGGATAGTGAAACAGTAACAGGAATACTGACACCGGCACTTACAATGGGATTCGCAAAATTCTTAAGTTCACTTGTGCTTCTCTGACTGCAGATTGAGTATAGTTTGGAGCTTGTTTGCCTCACTGGAAAATGGGGTGGCACTTTCTAGACAAATGCAGACTACATCTGCAGTGGAGATGTTTGGGAAACACTGGGCCAGTTCCTCAGCTAGTGTAAATCTGCAGTTTTGACTCCAGTAGAGATATGCCAATTTAGATCAGATCTGGTCCATTATGTTATATGCTGCAGAATATTAAGGAATAGGTATTATGATGCATTGTTTCCCACAAAGAGGAATTTCAGGGAAAAATGCACTTTTCAGCTGAAGTTATGAATACTCTGATGTTAACATCTGCCCTGAAAATTACAGAGCAGTCTTGATTTCAGCTTTTCCTTCTGCTCTGCACATCTGCAGGGCTCATATAATAAGCAAACAGAGAGCTGTTGGAAATCTAAAAAGCTGTTTCTCTATTTCTCAGAGTTTATAATCATTGATGTACATAGCAGTACATGTATTTTGCTATCTAATATAGTAGGATGAAAGTGGGTTAAAAGGCTGCCTCCCAAAAATGATTGCTGATGTAGAAAAAAGGAAAAGGAAATCGCTCATATTGTATCACACAGGATTTAGAACTTGAAGTTTATCTATCTTTTGAATCCTCTAATTCTTCTGCATTCAGTTTTTGAAAAGATGGGAAATCTTATGAGATGTCAAGGAAAACCTCTTCTCAGTTATGTGACCATCAGCTGCTAACTAGCTGGTGGTTAGATGCTTTTCTGGAAGGTCTGTTATGCATACAATAGGTATATAGGCAAATGCAGAATCATGGTTAACTTTGTGTCACCTGTTTACAGTAACCTGCCAGTTGCTTTGCTTAGAATGAGTTGGATCCAATGAAGATCCATCTCCTTAGCTATGGATATTTGAAAGATGACTGCAATAAGTGGTACTTCAGGTCCATTTTGTCCCTAGTTGTAGGCTTTTGGCTTTTATTGCACATCTGATTTCCTTATTACTGAGGAACAGCTAAGGAATAAGCAAAGTTTACAGAGACCTCCAGTGGTGAAAAACTTCTTTGGAAAAATGATGTAAGTAATATCACAGTAATATCTAAAAGCATGGAGCCGAGGGGTTGACATGGACACAAGTTTCATTCTCAGAAAGCAGTTTATATTCAGAGTTAAATTTTTTCTTCAGTATTTTGGGTTCTTTTAAATCTTGGATTTTCCTTCTTTTTCTCCCCTTCCCCTGCCAGCATCCTTTGGATCCTCTGTGCATACATTCCAAATAGTGACAGTAATATCATAGCACTGCTGCATATTTTCCTGCAGCACATACTTACCATTTGCTGATTGTATTGTGCTGGGTTAATGGTGCGGGATCATTTTTTTAAAATGTCTGTTTCCCTACTACATCTTTCATCTCCATCTACATTTCTGCTCTCATTTTTTATATTATTTTACTCTCCTCTAATCCTTTGTCCTTACCACTTCCTTCAGCTCCTCCCACTTTTCTGCACCTTCATTCAAGCTATGCCCTGTGTTTGAAAATGTTTCCCACTTTTTATCCACCGAGGACTGTCTCCTCTCTTCTTAAAACCTACTCTTCCAGGATTCTTCATAAGCTGGCCTGTAGTTCCCTCTACTCTCCTCTTTTCTATATATCCTGTATTAAGAGCTGCTCCTGCAAAGTCTTATTCATCTAAGTAATCCGTACCCACATGAGTATGCTCACTGCATTCATGAGTACATCCGAAGGATTTGGGCAGTAGAATATAAGCTTCTTTAGGCAGAGATTTTTATATGGTATGTAATGTGGCATGTACATTTACAGCACTTTATAAATGTTTATTAATAAGTATCTTGTTTATGCCACCTCTAACTTCTGTGGATAGGTAGCAACTAACCTGATTATTGTCAAAATAACTCTAGTGTTTATTTGACCCTCATTGTCTTCATTGTCCTTTCCCAATGCAAAGCTATCTGCAATCAATCATTAAAACAAATGAAAATGAAGCTGAACTATACAAGAAGCTGTATACAGTGTACTTTATTTGGAGCTCTTGATCTTTCATACTCTGGTTTCTTGGAGGATTTTATTCCAGATGGAGTTTTGCATGGCTATATGATACAGGAATCATTTGCCTTTCCCACATGATTTTCATTCTCTAACACTGCATGAACTAAATAAGTATGCATGTAGGATCTAAAATCATCAGACTTCAGCCAGCTGTCCTGAATATAAAACTGTGACTGCATAACACAGAAGGTTTATTTGTTCTCTGTAGCAAATGTACTATAATAGCGGACTCTCTTTTTGTTAGGAAATGAAGGCAGAGGAGCAAACAGCACAGAAACAATGAATTAGAGTTAGAATTTGTAGAAGAGGGGCTGCTGCTGAGTTTCTAAGATGAATATTGCTGATTGTTACAGGTTATAATTCTTGTGGAACCAAAAAGATGTTTTCATTGAGATCTGATTGGACGTTTTATTGTGCCTGAAACTGACATGGATTGAGTTCTGCAAGAAAAATAAATAACTAAATAAAACATCACAGTAGTCCCTGCCTGAAAGATGAATTAATAGTTTAAACATCAACCTTGAAATACCTGGACTTCTTGAAACAGAGGGTTCAAATCCTGGTAGAGATGACTGAGGCTACATCTTGCAAGATAGATACATTCAGTGCTGTGCATTTTATTGTGTAAGTCTTTATAAACCAATATCCTGACTGCTTTATGTGGGTATTAAAGATGCCATGGTCCTCTTTGTAAAAGTAGGGGGTTAGCAGTTTTCTTGACCAAACTTTCACTTCCCTCACTTTTGTCTTCAGTGGGATTTTTATTCTTGTGAGTGAGCCTTGAAAGGTCAAACTCCAAATGATATGAAGCTTTCAGTGTCAGATACGCATCTTATACCTGCTTAGTTTCCCAGTAGTCTCTCTTAAGGTTGCTCGTGGAAAACAGTACTGTCTCTTGGAAGTAAGGACATATTTTTGGTGTCTAATTAAATATATCTAAGAATAATTTGTTCTGTCAAATTTCAAGACAGACAAAAAGCAGGCCTTGTACTGGAGCCGCGATGTTAAGCTGGTAATAGACCTAGCTTTGGTCGCTTCTGAAGTGACAAACATGTGCTGCTCTCCCTGTAAGGTTTACACCAGTAATCTTTGTGTAGTGTAACACAGACATCAGGTTTCATGCCCATGTAAGAGATAATGGACAGTGTCAGGGTATCATGGAAATTTAGAAGTCTATAGTTGTCAGCAGAGCAGCAGGTGCTGATATAATGAAGGTTCAAACCAGCGATGTGACATATAGTGGTGTCATGCCCGTGTCTGGCTCCTCTGCTATGGCTCATAAGTCTCTTTACAAATAAACCAGTTGGAAAATGGCAGTATCTGCAGTAAATGATGCCAGTTCCTGCGTTAGGCAGATTTATAAACATGACGTACGGTGGCATGACTATCAACTGTAACAACTTCACTTGGCGCCTATTGTTTCATGTCCTTATATGGCTTAAGGTATGCTCTTCCATCTGTGCTAATAATAGATGGGATTTATAGATGGCCTATAGATGCCACCCTAAATACCAAGCACTATCAAAATATATTATAGCCTCACAACAGAAGTCTGGGTGCACTTTTCTTGAATGTAATGGTCTCTCACACCTATCCTGTACAGTGCTTAACAAAGTGCTTCCACGGGACTGTTTTGTGGCTCAAAAGCCTCAGACACTGATAGAGGGCATTGAGGATGGACTGTTCCTGAGGCATGTACAGTGGGCCTGATTCTGACATCACTTACACTGTCATAAATCTGGGTAACTCTATTGAAGTTGATGGGGTTAATTGAAATGTAAATGTGATTTGAATCAGAGCCTCTGACTTCAGGAGCACTGGAGAACAAATACAGTACTAGTCAGTGTTAGACTTGTTAGTGGGTGCTTTCCCCTGAGCCAGCCCAGTTAGGGTTCTGTCCAAGTCCTCTTTGGAGTTTCTAAAGCTTTCCTTCCTCTTGCTCATTCACTCAAGCTTTAACACAATTTAACCTAGAAAATCACTAACAGAAAGAAACACAGTATTCTATGGCTGCAGATCCCCTTACAGCCTAAGGAAGCCCCTGATCTGATCGAGACTATTGATGGCTCACCCCTATCCTCAGGACCCGTAACTCAAAAGTCAGTCCCTGTGGAAGTCTTTGTCCAGGAGCACAGGGAAGTATTGCAATTTGGGATGATACACTCTCTGCACTTTCCGCTGATCCTTGGGATCTCTTGGCTGGCCCTCCATGATCCCCTCATCTACTGGCGAAAACAGGAAATTAGCTTCCCTTCAGAAGAAGTTTGCCATTGACACTGCTGGGGACAAGATGACATTGATTCAAACTCCAACCCAAGAAAATCTCAGGAAAGGGCACACTCTCAAAACCCATGGCAGAACTCCTCCCCACCCCATAAATATCAAGAGTTCCCTGATGTGTTTGAAAAGAAACTTGCAGATATCCTGCGCCACACACCGAGCCTATGATTGCCCAATACATTTGCAACCAGGAGCACAGTTTCCACTTGGGCAAATCTATGGTATGACTATCTCCAAGAAAATCTAACTAAAGGCTTCATTTGTAAATCAACATTGTCAGCTGGAGGACCAGTTCTCTTTGTTATGAAGAAAGATGGCAGCTTCTGGCTCTGTGTCGATTACTGAGCTTCAAATCAAATTACAATCAGGAATTGATAGCCTCAGCCTCTGATTCCTGATATGTTGGATCATGTGGGGACTGCCTGAATATTTACCAAGCTAGACCTTCGCAGGGGGCTTACAATCTTGTGCATATTAGAACTAGTGATGAATAGAAAATCGCATTTAGGACCTGTTATGGCCTCTTTGAGGTACAGTAATGCCTTTTAGCCTAACGAACGCCCCAGCCACTGTCCAACATTTCCTCAATGATGTGTTACAGGATATATTAGACCAATATGTTGTAGTCTATCTTGATGATATACTTGTTTTTTCCAACAACTCAGAGTAGCACAGTTTCCACATCAGGACAGTCCTAGAGAAACTATGGCAACATTGCCTTTAGGCAAAATTAGAAAAATGTGCCTTTGATCAAACCACTATAGAGTTCCTGGGTTTTATCCTGTCTTCTGAAGTAATTAAGATGGATTCACACAAGTTATTCGCAATTGGGCTGCACCCCAAAATGTCCATGACCTGTAATGCTTCTTAGGCTTTGGCTACACTTACATTTCAAAGCGCTGCCGCGGCAGCGCTGCCGTGGCAGCGCTTTGAAGCGCTAAGTGTAGTCAAAGCGCCAGCGCTGGGAGAGAGCTCTCAGCGCTCCCAGCGCTGGGGCTTTGACCACACTGGCGCTTTGCAGCGCCGCAATTTGCAGCGCTGGAGAGGGTGTGTTTTCACACCCTGCTGCAGCACTGCAAATTTGTAAGTGTAGCCAAGCCCTTAGGCTTTTTCAACTTTCATTGTCTGTTTATCCTGAACTCAAAGCAGATCACACCTCTCACAACTCTTCTTGGAAAGAATGTTCAGTTCCATTGGTGACCTAAGGTCCAAACCACTTTCAAACAGTTAAAGTTTGAAAGTGCTCCTATATTGGCTCATCTAGGGTATGGCTACACTGGCAAGTTGCAGCGCTGGTAGTTTGCAGCGCTGGTCGTCCAGCTGTGCAGGGCCAGCGCTGCAGTGTGGCCACACTGACAGCTACCAGCGCTGCAGTGTGGCCACATTGGCAGCATTTCCAGCGCTGTACTGAGAGGTGCATTGTGGGCAGCTATCCCACAGAGCACCTCGTCCCGTTTTGGCGCCATTTTGGCGCTGAGTATTGTGGGAAGGGGAAGGAAGTGTGTGGGTCATTCCGCTTCCTGTTCCAACGCCCCGTGGTGCATCGCTTCACTTCCCAGCAGTCACAGTTTCGCCGTCCACGTTTCTTGCCATTGTGAGTGCAGCACGCTTTCAGTGTGTGAAATGGAGCCTGAGCTACTGAGGAATTTGCTGCTGACTGTCGCCAGCACATCACGTTTGGCAGTTGAGCTATTCCTTCAGCTCCAAAGTGACAGTGAGGAGTCCGATGATGATATGGATTTGCCTAAAGCGGGTGACATGAAATTGCTTGTGGCGGTAACGGAAATGCTCAGCACCGTGGAACGCTGCTTTTGGGCTCGTGAGACAAGCAGTGAGTGGTGGGATCACATTGTCATGGAAGTCTGGGATGACGAGCAGTGGCTCCAGAACTTTCGTATGAGAAAAGCCACTTTCATGGGACTGTGTGCTGAGCTCGCCCCCACCCTGTGGCGCAAGAACACAAGATTGAGAGCTGCCCTGACGGTGGAAAAGCGGGTGGCTATTGCAATCTGGAAGCTGGCAACTCCAGACAGCTACCGGTCGGTTGGGAACCAGTTTGGAGTGGGAAAGTCGACCGTTGGAATCGTGTTGATGCAAGTTTGCAGGGCCATTAATCGCATCCTGCTAAGGAGAACCGTGACTGTGGGGAACGTGCAGGACATTGTGGATGGCTTTGCAGAAATGGGTTTCCCTAACTGTGGAGGGGCAATAGATGGGACGCATATTCCTATTCTGGCACCACCCCACCTAGCCTACGAGTACATTAATCACAAGGGGTATTTCTCTATGGTTCTCCAGGTGCTTGTGGATCACCGTGGGCGTTTCATTGATATTTACACAGGCTGGCCTGGAAAAGTGCATGATGCACGCATCTTTCGGAACAGTGGCCTGTTCAGGAAGATGCAGGAAGGAAAATTTTTCCCAGACCGAAAGATCACAGTAGGGGACGTTGAAATGCCCATTGTGATCCTTGGGGACCCCGCTTACCCATTAATGCCTTGGCTCATGAAACCCTATACAGGGAAGCTGGACAGGAGCCAGGACCGTTTCAACTACAGGCTGAGCCGATGCCGAATGACTGTGGAGTGTGCTTTTGGCCGTTTAAAGGGGCGCTGGTGGACGCTTTATGGGAAGCTAGACTTGGGGGAAAGCAGCATCCCTGCGGTTGTATCCGCGTGCTGTACCCTCCATAATATTTGTGAAGGGAAGGGTGAAACATTCAGCCAGGCATGGAACAACGAGGTGCAAGTCCTGGAGGCTGAATTTGCACAGCCAGACAGCAGGGCTACTAGAGACGCCCACCACAGGGCAACAAGGATTAGGGATGCCGTGAGGGAGGAATTTGAGGCTGAAAGCCAACAGTAATGTTTTTTTGCCTTGACCAGGAGTGACGTGCACTGATTACAGTGCTTTTAAGTGCCTGTGTTTTCCTTGAAGTTTGTTACCTGTGTTTTCATTGGGGTTTGTTATCTTTCACTTTATGCAATAATAAAAACTGTTTCATAATCAAAGAAATCATTTATTTAAAAAAAAAGAAGTAAACGGGAAGGGTTGGTTGTTGAACTGTACATTCATAGTTTTTCATATGTACTGCCAGGAGTGCTGTGCACCTCAGGATTGTACTGTTGCATGGTGATGGGGGTTGAGTGCAGAGGGTAAGGGTCGTAGTTCTCTGGGCTCATAGGTGACCGTACAGGTGTCGGGGGCAGCTGGTGATGGTGTAGGTAAGAACCTGGATGCTCGGGAACGGGATTTGGAGCTGACATTGGTGCATAGGGGAAAGAGGTTTGGGAGGGTGGGGGTTTGGCACGGTAGTGCTCTGCCTGTATTGCTACCAGTGACTGCATACAGTCTGTTTGGCGCGCCATGAGGTTTATAAGCTGCCTCGTGGTTTTCTTCAGCATCAACGCCTTTCTCCTGCTTTCTGTTTCCCTCCAGTGCTGCATCTTTTCTCTCCATTCCTGCGCAGTTTTATTCTCTGTTGCACACTGGTTCATAACTGCCTTCACCAGATCTTCTTTGCTTTTGTTAGGTTTCCTTCTCAGGTTTTGAAGCTTTCTTTCAGTCACTGATAAGACTGGCCCAGGACTACTCAAGGACACTATAAAAATACAGCAAATGATACATTTTAAGAGAGCTTCCATTGTGTATAATCTGAAGTTAGTTTCAAGTCTCACACAGTAGCATTCCTCAGACATTTCAGCAACTGCTAGAGAATTCACAGCCTCCCAGAAATGGTAATGGTAATTAACCCTGGGGTTCCTGCCGCGGTATGCTTGGGCAGGGTGCTTCTTGCTTCATGGCTACACTGCCTGTTTTTGGGCTTTGTTAAAGGCAGCACTGCCATGTCCCTCAGGAATTAACCCTGGGGTTCCTGCCGCGGTATGCTTGGGCAGGATGCTTCTTGCTGCATGGCTACACTGCCTGTTTTTGGGCTTTGTTAAAGGCAGCACTGCCATGTCCCTCAGGAATTAACCCTGGGGTTCCTGCCGCGGTATGCTTGGGCAGGGTGCTTCTTGCTGCATGGCTACACTGCCTGTTTTTGGGCTTTGTTAAAGGCAGCACTGCCATGTCCCTCAGGAATTAACCCTGGGGTTCCTGCCGCGGTATGCTTGGGCAGGGTGCTTCTTGCTGCATGGCTACACTGCCTGTTTTTGGGCTTTGTTAAAGGCAGCACTGCCATGTCCCTCAGGAATTAACCCTGGGGTTCCTGCCGCGGTATGCTTGGGCAGGATGCTTCTTGCTGCATGGCTACACTGCCTGTTTTGGGGCTTTGTTAAAGGCAGCACTGCCATGTCCCTCAGGCATTAACCCTGGGGTTCCTGCCGCGGTATGCTTGGGCAGGGTGCTTCTTGCTGCATGGCTACACTGCCTGTTTTTGGGTTTTGTTAAAGGCAGCACTGCCATGTCCCTCAGGAATTAACCCTGGGGTTCCTGCCGCGGTATGCTTGGGCAGGATGCTTCTTGCTGCATGGCTACACTGCCTGTTTTGGGGCTTTGTTAAAGGCAGCACTGCCATGTCCCTCAGGCATTAACCCTGGGGTTCCTGCCGCGGTATGCAGTTGGGGAAACCAGCACTGAAACACTCCCTCCATTTCCCACAGGAGTTAATACTTGAAGATATCTGCCTGCTGCGGGTTACCAAAGAAGAAAGGGAGGGTCTCCTACAACAATGCGGATTCCGCCCTGGCCCTTATGCAGCTTGCCTCTGTGCAGGCATGGTTCCCCCATCCCTCCTGGAACAGTGGCGCGGACGCGTTAGCCTGACTGGGACAGGGACCACAATGGCTCTCCCTTTAAACTTGGTCACGCGAATTGCCTATGCTCTTGCAGAAACTTTTGAAGAGATTACAGAGGCAGATTACTGCAACGTGATAGGCCACATCAATGGGATATTCCATGTCTAGGCATGCAGGCATGCAGCCATACCATCCCCCCTCCTCTCCCAAAACCTTTGCATTGCAATAAAAGCTGCTTACCTGGGACCTGCTCCTGTGATTCTTCTGCACCAAGTTCCAGGGGCTGCGACTGGCTAGCTTCCTCCTGGCTTGAGAAGAGCTCCTGACTGCATGCCTCCTGGGACTCCGGGGTGTCTTCCCCCACCACAGTAGCCTCACTGTCTGCCTCCTCCTCCCCCTCCTCTACCGGCTCTGAACTGTCCATCGTGGTCCTTGGATTTACAGAGGGGTCACCCCCATAAATCGCATCCAGCTCCTTGTAAAACCGGCAGGTCGTGGGGGCACTGCCGGATCTGCGGTTCCCCTCACGTGCTTTGCAATAGGCACTCCGCAGCTCCTTTACTTTTACCCTGCACTGCAGCGCGTCACGCTCATGGCCCCTTTCCAGCATGGCTCTCGATACCTTGGCAAAGGTGGTATAATTCTTACGGCTAGAGCGCAGCTGTGCCTGCACAGATTCCTCCCCCCAAACACTGATGAGGTCCATCAGCTCGCCATTGCTCCATGCTGGGGCTCGTTTGCCACGTGGAGGCATGGTCACCTGTAAAGATTCACTGATTGCATTCCATACCTGGCTGAGCAAACAGGAAGGGGATTTTTAAAATTCCCGGGGCATTTAAAGGGCGGGTCACCTGAGGCCAGGGAAGTAGAGTCTGACCTGATGAGCAGAGTGGCTGAACAGGCATTCTGGGATACATCCTTATACCCTGGAGGCCAATCACAGCGCTGGTGTGTGGCCACACTTGATGACCAGCGCTGCAGCACCAGCGCTGGAATCCTTATTCCCCATGCCGAGTGAGGTGTACGGCCAGCGCTGCAGCCAGGGAGTTGCAGCGCTGGAAGTGCCTTGCAGGTGTGGCCACTTACTAATTGCAGCGCTGGTGGAGGCTTTCCAGCGCTGCAAATCGCCAGTGTAGCCATACCCCTAGACACCATACAGGCTTTTGTCATAGAAGCAGATGCCTCTTGTTGGAGCAGTACTCTCGCAAAGACATGGAACTGAACAGATTTTACATCCCCGTGCCTGTTTCTCCCAGAATCTCACGCCTGCTGAGCAGAAGTATGAAATCCTGGAGAAAGAACTTCTAGCCATCAAAACAGCCTTCAAGGAATGATCATTACTACGAGGGAGACCAGCATCTAGTCCAGATTTTTACTGACCATAAAAATTGAGAGTACCTGTGTAAGGCTAGAGCACTGAATCAGCGACAGCTTCAGTAGACCTTGTTCTTTTCGCAGTTCAAATTTGTCATTTTTTACTATCCTGGAATTAGAAATGGCAAAGTCAAAGGCAAAGCCCAGAACATAGACTATTATACCAATCAAAAGGGTCTGAGCCAGTAACCATCTCATATAGTTAAACCCCGTAATTTCCTGAATGCTGCTGTCTGACAGAATTCATTTTCTTTAATCCGTTCTTCTTCAGGAATACTTCCCAATGAGTTAGCTGCACTAAACAAAGAGCCACATGACACTCAGGAGAGAATCACATTTGTGAAGGGCTGTATCTATGTTCTCCTTGGACCCCCATGCACTATGCCATGATTTCCTGCTAGTCGGACATCTGGGGTGCTTCAAAACCCAATGTTTGGTATCCCATTTCGTCTACAACACAGTTGCTTGTTATTTCTTGTAATGTGTGTGCTTGGGCCAAGACATCACATAGTACACCCTTCAGCCTCCTTTAACCCCTGGAAATCCCACTTAGGCTTGGGCAACTTCACATGTAATTTTATTGTAGAACTGACAGAGTCCAATGGGTTTACAATGATCTGATAGTTGTAAACCACTCTCTGAAAATGGCCCATTTTATTCCCTGTGCCCACCTACCTACATCTGAAGAAGTACCCCAGTTGTGGATAACACATGTTGTCCTTCTCCAGGGTCTCCCAGATCACATTATCTCTGATCATGGCCTACAGTTCATCTCCTGTTTCTGGCAGGATGCACTGTGAATTCTGGGGGTCACCACACACCTCTCCTCTGTATACCATTCTCAGACCAGCAGACCAACAGAGAGAGTAAACCACATCTTGGCTCATCTATGCTGCTACACCAGCTACCATCAGGATGATTGGTCCTCATTATTACCCTATGCGGAATTCGCATACTACAGTGTAGATTATGCTTCCACAGGTCAAAGCCCTTTCTATGCAAAATATGGTTCCACCCACAGTTCCACTCAGTGCACTTCACCCACAGTTCCACTGCAGCCTCTTCCACCCAGCAGCATTGGATTGGGTTCAACACATCCATCAGACTTAGAGAGATGGAAGAGCCATTTTGAAAAATGCAAAACTGGATTATAAAATGCATGTAGACCAGCATTGTCAACCAGGTCCCCCTTGTTCAGTGGATGATAAGGTGTAGCTCTCAGCAGAACATCATCATATAGATAGACCTTCCTGCTACCTGGATCCCCAGTTCCTGGGTCCCTACTGAATCAGATGACAGATCATCCCGGTCACATTTGAGCTCCACCTCACTCAATCCCTCAGGATCCAGTCTGGGTTCCATATTTCCTTGCTAAAACCGTACACAGAAAACCATTTCCTTCATCTGGATCAGCTACCTCTTCTGCTGATGCATGTGCAAGGTCATGAGGAGTATGTTGTCCTAGATTCCAAGATGAAGCAGGGCAAACCAAATCAACTGTGAAGGGTGTGGCCAAGAGGTGCATACTTGGGAACTGTGAGAAAACGTTCACGCCCCTGCTGTACTCAAGGCATTCCACTAAAAGTACCCTCACAAACCAGGTCCAGCACTGCCCCGAGAACACCCCTCAGGGAGAAGGTGCTATCATGATGCCTCAGGATTGAGCCTGGGTCTGCAACATTCTCAGTCGACAGTCACCTCCCTGCTCCCATCCAGTAGCTCGCTACTAAACACATGAGTAGGAGAGACCATGAAACCTGAAGTTGCATCAGGGAAGGCTTCCCTGGGCCTATTGAAGGAAACACCATGACCTCTTATTGGTCAGAGATTCTTATTTAAACCCAAAGAGAGGCACAGGAACTTGTCCATACAAGTGGGCTCTACCTGCTGCTACACTGGACCCTTCCTTCTTGCCTGGATCCTGGTTCCTGCCTTCCTGACCTGTTCCTGGTTCCTACCTTGTTCCTGATCCTTGCCCCTGGACTCCAGATCTGGCTTGGACCCTTGTCTTGACTCCCAACTCCGACTCCTGCTCTAACCAGTAGACCAGCCACCTATGTCTTGTCCGTGACATTCTATTTCAATGAATTGACATTTTCCAATGGAAAAATGTGATGCTAATAATTTTTTTACCAGTTCTAGAAACAACCTTTTGTAATCTTGATGTCATGTGATTGAAGCAGCACATAAAGACCAGTCTCTTGCCATCACTCTGATACATCACACCTTTATTACATGGTTTCAGAAGAAAATCAAATCTTAGATAAAAATGCAGCAACTGAAGCCCCCTGAATCCATCTGTCTGCAAGGGAACCTGGCAGAGAAGAGGATGAAATGGCTGCAGGGCTTCTAAATTTTTTCAGATGCAAGTAGTATTGAAGGGAAACCAAAGAGTGTGAAATCTTCCATGCTGCTAACCTGGCAGGCCCAGAGGCACTGAATATCTCCAGACATTCCAGTGGGAGCATAAAGAAGACTGCAAGCTGTTAAAGAAAGACTTTCAAGAGTACTGATATTCATACAAGAGTGGTATTTAGAAAAGGCACATTTTCTTTACAAGAAATGAGCAGCCTCTTGAGACCACTGAACATCGTTACTCTGACTTCCATATTAACACTAAATCATCTATATTAAAGCTAATAATTAACAGACTAATCAGAAAAGAATTAGGTGTTATAGCTGATGACCATTTCAAAGCAAGAGTATTGTGCGAAATGGACTTGACTTTGCAAAAGAGTGGATTCTCGCAGGCTAGTGAAATGAAAATGAAAATTGTAACATTAGTTACAAGATTCATTTGATAGGGTAAAACCATTAATTACTCTGACTCCTCTCATGTGGCTGCTCCTTAGAATAACAGCCAATCTCTTATTAATCTGTCATACTCTTATACAAAATCTATTTCAACATGATTGTTGCTAGCACCATTTCCCTGTCCTGCATCAATGGGATTTTTTTTAAACATGTGCTAACAGAAATTGTGCCAAATACTATCCTTACTCCCATCCCTCAACAAATCTGTAGTCACACTGATTCAAGATTTAGAACCAAAATAAGTCTTGTTAAACCTGCCAGAATAGAAGAGCTAAATGGTGTTACAAAGTCCTGGCTCTCTCCCAAGTTTTACACTAGAGCCTGGTTTCAAAACCTACTAGCCTGGAAATGTGTTTTGGTATATAGTCCATATAGGGAAACAATTATGGGAAGATTAGGACAAATCTTAACACCAAAGTAAGTGATTTCCTGCATAATTGAAATGGAAAGTGCTGAAACTGAGAAGGATTAGGTCTTGTGGGTACATCCATTGCTTGCCATTTATTTCAGGTAATGTGAAAACCAAAGATCTCTCAAAAAATGTCAACTACACTCAATAATGATGGAATCGATGGAGATGGATTCTTTAATAGTACAACAATGTCATAAGCATATACACTGATTTTGTAGTCTTCTCTGTTTATTGTCACATCACAATGGTTGAGAGTTTGTGTATGTGCATTGCCCATGATTCAAGAGACAGATTAAAAAGGAGGGGTGACAGGGGATACCCCTCTCATGTCTTCTTTCTAGTTGAAATGCAGGAGAAAATATCCATTTGTTAATAGTGAAGCAAGGGGACAGTTGTATGATATATTGATCCAATTCAGGAATATTGGTTAAAATCCAATTTTTTTTAGGCTAGCCATCAGATAAGGGCATTCAACCCTATCAAAGGTCTTCTCTGCATCTAGATATAAGGCTGTGGAGGAAATATCTGACTTCTGAGGTTGCAGAATCAAGTGAGAGATTTTTCTTCTATTATCAGAAACCAATCCATCCTTTCATGAAACCAAACTGATCTGCATGCATTATTGATGGGATGATGCTGTTCAGTTGTGTCGCTAACATTTTTGCAATTATTTTACAATCTGTGCTCACTAGAGATATAAGGCAGAAGTTGCCAAAGTTGCAACCATCTTTGTTTTTCTTTAATATTAAAGTAATTAAAGCAGTTGTCATGTCATGAGACACAGTTCCTTTTTGGAATGTTTCAGTGAAGATCCTTGAAAGAATAGAAGATAACTGATTACAAAATATTTTGTAGCCATCTACTGGAAAGCTATCCATCCCAGGTGCTTTTCTACAATTCTTATTTATTATAATGGGCTCAATGTCTTGTGTTGAGAAATTGTTGTCCATGAATAACACTTGTTAGGCTAGGTAGGACTTCAGTGAAATTTGTTAAGGTCATATTGGTTGTCTGATTTATATAAAGCTGGATAGAATTGCTTAAATTGATTATTTATATCTATTGGTTCAAAGATACCACTCCCGTCTTCTTGTAAGGAAGAAATATGATTGCTGGCTAATTCCATCTTAAGCATCCTGGCAAGTTGTTTACCTGCTTTATATCCCCATTCATAATATCTTTGTTTGACCCTGTTGAGTGTAAATTAGATTTGGCTGGTTAAGCATTCAGTACATCTATATTTGGAGTTGATTAGAGAATGTAGGAAGTTTTCATCATTTGGGTCAGTCTTGTGTGTTCTCCCCAAATCATCTGTTTCCTTAGCCGGAGAGTGTTTAGTAACTTGTCTTTCTCTCTTCTTTTGGGGGGCACACTTTATGTATTCATCCCTTACAGTAGCTTTAAGGGCTTCCCAAAAGATGTATATTTTTTCTCCTATGAAGTTAGAGATGACTGAATCAAATGTGCAACAAAATTTTGCATCTTTTGGTAGCACAGTGTTCTGCGTCCACCTATATATTAAAACAAATTTCCAATGAAATACCCACACCCTTAAGAAAAAATCTAATATTTGCATCTACACGGGGCATACTGCAATGTATTAAGATTATTACAGCATCCAATTTTACTAATTCTCCTGATACCATCATGGGATAACCCATTCTCAGGCTCAAGGCCAACTCCATGCTTAAGACAATTTGGATAGAAAAAAGAATTAACAAAATTTAAAGAGATAATACAAAATGATAGACTGGCCTCCTTCAATTACATGTGTAATGAATACCAGCTACCGCCATTTCACAATTCCTTCTTTCAGTGACTACGCTCAAGGCTTCATGCCTGGATGGGGGACAACTGGTCTGTGTCAACTCTCTCTCCTCTAGAATAACACGTTAAGAAACATGGAAACAAAAGTCACTTTGTAGGAATTATTAATAGGGGCTTAGTGCTTTGCAGTACCCTCTCCATCTCACTCTGAAAGAAAAATGGGAGAAAAGAATTTAGCCTTACTGTCACAACAGAAGTCTGGGACGGTATCTGGCTTCACGTGAAAGATACTTCAAGTTCTTAATCCTTGCAGTTATTTCAGAGCAAGACATTAAACAGGTACTACTGGACTCCAGAGCATTTGTTTAAGGCTAGATTGGCAACATACTGAGTGTTGGAGAGGCAAACAGCCACATGCCAACCTTTCCCACATCCTCTGTACCTGTCAAAAATGTGTATGTTCTGGAACACGACATTCAGTGCTCTCTCCAAAACTGTAATGTCACTGTTTTCCCTTCTCTAAACTTGTGTATTTTAGGGGTGCTGGAATTACCAGTTAACATTAAGAAATGGATTGCAGTAACTATTCTAGTGGCCAAAAGAGAGATTTCTGAGAAAATGGAAATCTGCAATTCTTCCCTCATATGCAAACTGACTGATTGAGCTTTCTGCTACTGCATTAATGGAAAAAAATGACTCAGAGAAACGTGGAAAAAATAGGGGGATGTCTGGTCACACATTAAAACCTTTGCAATTTAGTATATGTTAATCCCCATTACTCACAGACTACGTGCTCATTTATTTATTTAGTCACTTTAATAATTAATGCCTTTTATTACCTTTACAGATTCAGTCCTGCCGCCCAAGTTTTGCAAATAATGACTGCTGAACTTTATTATTTATATACTCTTTCCACTTTGTGGAATATATATTATGTAATTATGTAAAATGCATAAATATATGTATTTATATAGGGTTGGTTTTGTTATATGCTTATATTTGATATAAAATAAAATAAAATAATCCTTCCGGTTTACCAAATTATGCTGGAACCCAATTTAATCATATCTGAATTTTAACCATGTTGAAGTCTTCAGTTAAAAACCCTGTGTAGCAGAGACTATAGCATGGGTCTGAACACATGACTTCTATAATCATTTTAGATACGGACACAAAATATTTTACAAACCTAATGGCTGATTCTCTTCCTGCTTACACCAGTTTTACACCCATGTAACTCTGCTCATTGTGGATAATTCTGTGAAAAGAACTGCTCAATGTGCTGCAGCAGTTAAAAAAAGCAAACAGTGTCAGGAACCATTAGGAAAGTGATAGAATATAAAACAGAAAATATCATAATGCCGCTATATAAATTCATGATACACCCACACCTTGAATACTGTGTGCAGTTCTGGTTGCCCCATCCCAAAAAAGATATATTAGAATTGGAAAAGGCACAGAGACGGGCAACAAGAATGATCAGAGGTACAGAACAGCCTCCATACAAACAGAGATTAAAAAGACTGAGACTGTTCAGTTTAGCAAAGAGATGACTAAGGGGTGGGGACATGAGTTCTATAAAATCATGAATGATGTAGAGAAAGTGAATAGGGAAGAGTTATTTACCCATTCACATAACATAAAGACTTGGGGGGGTCACCTGTCGAAATTTAATAGGCAGCAGATTTAAAACAAACATAAGGAAGTACTTCTTTACGCAGCACACAGTTAACCTGTGAAACTCATTACCATGGGATACTGGGAAGGCCAAAAAAGAGAACTAGGCAGTAGTGTCAGTGGGGCCTATCTCTCTGCTTCTTTTCCTCCCAAACAAGGACTTGTATCTGTGAACCCAAAGAGCTGTTACATTTTGCAAAGTGAAAAGACGTTACGACTCTTTCTCCAGAAGGGACTGTTATGGTCATCTATTCTGACCTTCTTTATTACACAGGCTATAGAATTTCACCCAGTGATTCCTGCACTGAGTCCAACAACTTGTGGTCGAATTAGACCAAGTAATATTATTTTAGTTCTACAAATAGAAGAAGAGAGCAGATGGGGATAGGTCAGGGAAGGGAGAAGAGGGCCTCTGAGGTAAGACGAGAGTCTGTTTCATAACAAAATGTTGCTCTTCTCATGTTTCCCAATCTCAAGAGTAGAGTCACTGGACACTCAGGCATCTAAAATTGGTCTTTCATTAACATCTATACAACAAACATTTAAAGCAACTTTAAGTTTACTCTTTTTGCTTCCTAAAAAAAATTAATAATTTAACACTGAGAAACATAAGGAAATGCAAAGAATCTGGATCCTGCAGTGATGTTAACCAGCCTACCCTGCACATTCAGAGTCTCTCTTATTCCTGCTAAAAGAACAGGAGTACTTGTGGCACCTTAGAGACTAACAAATTTATTTCAGCATAAGCTTTCGTGGGCTACAGCTTATTCCTGCTGTTTTTGAAATTGTAGCTTCATATTTTTGGGAAGGGTTAGGTGTATTCTACAAAAGAAACAGAACGTTCAGTTTTGTCAGATGTACGATGCTGCAGAAGCCTTAATCTTTTCTATTTCTTGTCTTAACTGTGCAAATATACGGATAGATTGTGGCTAGCCTTGTGCTGACGCACAGGGAGGGAGCAGGTGCAAGAAACCTACATGGGCTAATCATAATCACAGTCTTAACACTTCCCAAGTCAGAGGATTGATTGATGCAGGTGCCAGTAGCAGCACTAGTCCTCTTAGATGGGGCAAGGAGGAAAGGGGAGACAAGAGGATGAGGCCATAGACCCAGATCCCATCTGACTGGCCACAGAAGAGTGTGGGGCAGACCTCAGGCACACAAACTCCCCCCTTTCCAAGGGTGTGACGGGTGCCATTCTGCTCAAAGTCATGCAGCACTGCTAAATGCATTATGCCAGAGGTGTTAATGTATGCATTTGGATTCTGATCCAATGAACATAAGAACATATTATTTTTTCCCACAGTCTCTTATCAGTGCACAAGATGGGTGATGAATGAGACAGTCATGAAATTAATGAAGCTGTTGATTGTAGGACTCGTCTCCTCTATTGCTGAAGCTGGCAGATGTGTAGTGTGTGAGGTAGAGGCTTGCAGGAACAGAAAGAATGGTCTTGTAATTAAGGGATGTAATTGGAAATTGGGAGAGATGGTTCTCCTCCTGCTCAGCCACAGACTTCCTATATGATGCTAGGCAAATCAGTTGGGCCAACATGTCCAGAGGTGTCCACTAATGGTGTGTTCTTTATTTGCTGCATGTGTTTCAAGTTGGTCAGCCAGCTGTTGAGACACCCAGACTTAGAGGACACTCTTGAAAATTTCAGCCTTAATCTCTGTGCCTCAGTTTCCTATCAATAATAACACTTCCCTGCTCACAAAGAGACTACAGTGCTGAATACAAGAACTCCCATGGGGGGAGGGATAGCTCAGTGGTTTGAGCATTGGCCTGCTAAACCCAGGGTTGTGAGTTCAATCCTTGAGGGGGCCACTTAGGGATCTGGGGCAAAAATCAGTACTTAGTCCTGCTAGAGAAGGCAGGGGGCTGGACTTGATGACCTTTCAAGGTCCCTTCCAGTTCTAGGAGATAGGTATATCTCCAATTATTATTATTAAATTATTAAAAGTTAGGCCCATAGGCACGTTAGGCATTTATCTGCATTTTAAGTGTCCAAATACCTTTACAAAGCTGGTCCTAAATGACATAGGAGCCTAAATCTCATTGACTAGTCCCTTTTGAAAATGGGACTTAGACATTTAAGTCACTTTTGAAAACTTTATCCTATATCATAATTCAGATGCACTAGAGAGCAGAATTAAGCAACTTTTAATCTGAATTTTCCTGACTTGAATACTTGGCTTTGCAAACTTAACATTCTTTCCACGAAGATTTTTTTTGGTATGGAATACAAAATACAGCACCTTTTTCAGAGCATCTCAATCCACTTTACAAAGATGGGCAAGCATTCTTACTCCCCACTTTTTTTTACATAAATCAGGAACCAGAGGCACAGCCAGTTTAAGTAATTTGCCAAGGTAACTCATGTAGTCAGTGGCAGAGGTAGGGTAGTACCTGCCTCTCCTGAATGCCGGTGCCTGCTTTAAACACGAGACCACACTGTCTTCCTAATAGACTTGTCCTATTTGCTAGAGCATGTGGCTTTGGTCCTATATTATTGTATTGTATTATATTATATTATCTTTTATATTCATTTGGTCCTATTGTATGTGCCATTTTGAATTTCTATGGAAGAATGATGACCTCACATTATCTGAAAGAGAAAATTAAGTAGGCTCTTCCTTAGTTCCCTGGGATCAATAGCTGTTGGGTATAGGCAGCAATGTGGGACTAATAGGTAGTATTGTTTATAAGCAGTACCGTGGGATGGATAGGCAGTGTTCCTATGTAGGCAGTAGCATATCTCTAATAAGACAGTTCCTCTTATTAAATATTTCCACAATTAAAAAAAGGGGGAAGGAGAATATATGCAGATTTCCTCACTGCAACATGAAGGAATAAGCAAGCTCTGTTTTCCTTTTGCTTTGGATGAGTTGGATTCATTTAGCTTTGTTTGAGCCACAAATGTATCCAGGCTTATACTTCTATGAATTCTTTAAAAAGTAACTTCCAGCTGGGACAAACTTTCAGTTTCAGCTTGGCCAAAGGAAGGACCCTTTTTGCTGCTGCAAAAGGCTGTGTAGGTTACATCTTGGTATGTTTATGTGCATCCTGTATAGTAATGTATCAGAGAAACAATACCTCTGTTCTTGGGACTGTAATGAAGCGTTGTGTCCTTCAGGTCATTGGGCTCACTCTGTTCTCACATGCCAGCAACTGCCTCAGAGCACTATTAGGAAGTGGAATCACAACCCATTTTGCTCTTGACTGGGTACCTACATTGCTGCTTCACTCCTAACTCAGCATCCCTTCAGTTTAGATAGCGTTCAGGTTCATTAGTCTGCACAGTAAATTTCAGTTATCTTAAACAAATGCAAAAGACAGGACACAATAAAAAATAAAGAGTAAATAAAAAATACAAATAATTGTAAATAAATACATCTATTTGAACATGACTAAAAGCTCTGCTGGAGGAGGGGGTCCAAGACCTGCATTACAAAATACAGCAGATATTACCTACTGTATGGCACAGTTATCTCTCTCCAAAAGGCTATTTCCTAATGCCTTCTGATTCTGCCAGTGAAGGGTTTCATCATACTTCAAGGAAGGCCTATGTGGTGTCCCAGGTTTTTCTTCGATGTTAACCAGGGGCCACCACTCATACACTCCTATTTCTTTTTATGTACATATAACCGTTGCCATAGCTCAGTAAACTACTGTGCAGTGACATCATTGTTCTTGAGTAAAAATAAT
This sequence comes from Mauremys mutica, assembly GCF_020497125.1. Lineage (NCBI taxonomy): Eukaryota > Metazoa > Chordata > Testudines > Geoemydidae > Mauremys > Mauremys mutica. The sequence continues at coordinate 123,640,890 of NC_059073.1, read as the reverse complement.
ATTAATATAGTTAATTTCTTCCTGTTACTCTCCTAACTTCATTACGTTAAATTTCATATATACTGTTGCCCCCTCATACAAGTTTATCTTAACTGCTCTTCCGGTTGCAATGAATATCAATGCATGCTTTAATAAAAAGGGTTTATGTTGACTAGGTTTGATCTAAATAGGAAGTCGTAGATGCTTCATTTGAAAACTTATCTGGTTGATTGCCCTAAACACCATCTTGAGAAATTGTTTCAATACTACACAAATAGTAAAAGCTGCCTTCTTTCCATGCAGAACACAAATATAGAAATTAAATAATAAATGACACACAAAAAACTACATAAAAATGAACGATGCAAAGTCAAGCTCCCAAAAGTTAGGAAATGCCAGACCAAAGGTTGCCTATGCCAGAATTAAAATTGTCTGTGCAAACTTAATACACCTGTATATGCTTAGGAATTATGATACAATCTTTAATTTCATGATCACATACTATTTTGCCACAGGATCCTGCCTCATTCAGTGCACAGGATTGATGGTGCCCCCTGAATAAGCAGCTATTAAATCTATTGTTTATTTCCTCACTATTCACTGTGTGGCCCAATGCCTTGTTTACTGTACAGCACTCAAACCAATTCTTCAACCCTCTGCGTTCTAGGCAGGCTGCTTCCTCCTTTTCTTCCAGGCTGCCTCGGCACCATCAGAGAGCGCACAGAAGAAAAATTGTCTTCTGCTCTTAGTTTTTGTGCCTGGTGCCACAGCAGTCCCTGGCAGTTGGAAGGAGCAAATTGTGGGGAAAGTCCAGCCCAGCCCCTGTTGTCCTGTGATGGAACATGCTCTGCACAAATGAAATATTCAGAGAATGTAGTTGCCAAACTCTAACAAGTGTACTGAGCACATGGAAACAGATTTTCAGAGGCTCATAAATTGCCCAAACTTAGGTGATTTTTCTTATGGAAATGGCATAATGGTGACCCCGCCTCCCTTGCCAAATTTTAAGTTCTTGCTCCAAACCACAGAGATGCTAGAGCATCTCAGTGAAATCGTGGTAAGAATTTTTTTAACAATGTAGTTTTATCCAGGCTTTTTATCAGAAATGGTGGAGACTTTTTAGCTGAAACTTCAATCAGAGGCAGATAGCCAGTATGGGGACTTTCAGCCTGAACATTTAAAGTTCTGGTGACTGAAAAGAGGGTCACTATCTAAGATTTATACAGCAAGTACAATTCATATTGGACAGATTGGACACTGTTTCGCAGGCACAACATTGAATCTGTGGGATTTTCTGACTGAAAAATCTTGCTGCTCTATGGCTCTGAACCAGGAAAATAGGTATTTTACTATTAATTAAAATAAGGTGTATAGAATGTGGATGGTTATATTTTTCTTTCCATGCCTGAAAAAATGCTGCCATTGTAGTAAATAAGAGCTGAGTGCTCAACACCAATGAAAATCAGATTATTTTTATTTAGGAGTCTAAATATGAATTGAGTTGCCTAACTTGATGCACCGAAGTTTGAACATTGTGGCCTAAGATCTTTTAAAGGAAACAATGAAATTGCTACTCTGAAACTTGATTTAGCTTGGTGGGAAATTAGGCTTACGCTATACTTTACTCTAGGATGTGAGGAACGGAGTCCACTATTAGTTCCAAAGTACAAATTATTTGGTGAGAATAATCATGATATAATTTGGGAATTATGAATGTGTGATTATTTGGACACCAGCCCCTACTAGAGTACTTGAAGTTGAAAGTAATGTTGAAAGTTATTAGAAAGGTAGATTCCTTAAGATTTGCTATTGAGCCTTGCATTTCATGTATAACCTAGCAATCTCAGTAATTTGAGCATTGATCACCTGTTCCTCAAACTGGTTGTTATAAATAATTAGGCAGGCATAATGATTGTAAACCACGTGGGATTTTCAAAAACAACTTGCTCTCCTTAATCAGTTAGGTGCTTTTGAACATCTCACCAAACGTTTTTTGCTGTAACTCTTTTAACTAATGACTGCCAATTTTTTCCCTGTCTCTTCCCTGATTCCTCATTTCCTAGACATGTAGGCCACCCAGAATGAAACAGCAGGGGTGGTTCTACTAGGAATCTAATTAACGATGACCTACGGTGTACTAGCCACTTTCAATTGCATGGAGTAGCAACAGAACATGTTCCTCCCTTATGGAAGCCTCAGGTGAATTTAAGAATTAGAGTATCTTTCAAAGTTCTGGAACATAGCAGGTCTCCTCCTGGACCTCACAAGTTAGCTCAGAGTCTCCATTAGGAATTCAAGATACCGGTATGCCACTAGTTTTGGTTATTCTAAAGGAGGCTGTTGACATTGATAATTTCCCAAGTGTTTTTGAAGTGGGGTTCTTTGGTGTAGATACCATTTGCAGTCTTGTGGCCTGCCATCTTTAGCCATCATTTAGTTGGACCATGCAGTGGTTAAAGTAGATAAAAACAGGAGATGGGGGTTATGATGCGCCTCAAAGTCGTTAAGTAGCATCCGCTTGTGTTGATGGGATGCACCATGCGAAAGATAACAGGGGACCAAAGGAGAAATATATCTGAATGGAATTTCTGACCCCAAACACCAAGCCCAGAGCCAGCCAAGTAAGAATATATATGTGCATCTGTTGTGCATAGAGTTGAGGAGAAGGCTTTCTGGTGAGCCCTTACCTCACTCCCATAAATGCCATCATTTGGAATTGACCAGGACCAAGGGAACACGTTGAAATATTTAATGCAATTTCCTGCATTTGAGGACATTTTTATATAGCTCACACCCCTCCTCCTCCTGCTGAATAAATCTACTCCTCCAGAGGCAACTTATGTTTTATTAAAATGACAAATATAAATCAACCAAAAGCTTGTCTCTCCCCAGACTTGAAGAAGAGCTCTGTGGCTCGAAAGCATGTCTTTCTCACCAACAGAAGTTAGTCCAATAAAAGATATTACTTCACCCACTTGGTCTCTCTAATATTCTGGGGCTGACATAGCTACCACTACATTGCATACAAATATATACCAAAGCCACCAAAATTAGGCTACCCTTTTCCTATCTCTAAAAATAATGGACTCCTCTTCATCCACCACCTACACAATCATGTTCTCTGACATCTGTATTAAATATGAATGTGCCATTTATTGCAGTACTTTGGCACTAGACTTTCTACACAAAGAAGTGGTGAGTTATGGCAGTTAGAGCTTGCCTACACACAGTTTTTGCACTGATTTAACTAAATTGGTAGAAAAACTGATTTGCTTAAGTTGGTGCAACCCCCTACTATGGCTGCACTCACAATGGTATAAAGGTATTTGTATTGGAATAGGTTCTTTCAGTAAATTAACAATCCCGCAGTGCAGTTGCAGGATTAATGCATTCCCACTTTTGGTCCAACACACAAATTTTTAAATGCGGGTATATCGCTACAGTGCAGCTGGGGGCAATTCATCTCTTAAAAATATGTTATGAATACATAGGCAAACAGTCACTGTGGAGAACTAGTTTAATTAACACCTGATCACTGCTTTTTTTTAACTTCACCCTGCTTCCATATTCCCATAACCATGAGTTTTGCAACAAGCAGAGAAGGTTCTACCCAAAATGAAAAGAACTAATACAGCATTTACTAGAAGAGCACTAGTCCCCTCTAGTTGCATGACATCGTATTGCCACACAGATACCTCTGCTAGTCTAGGTATTCTATGTCTATAGTATTTTCACAGTTATAGAAGATACTGGAGAAGTTCTCAGTGAATGCAAAATTAACTGTTTGTTTTATAAAGCCAGCTGGACACACATTGATAGCCTGAAACAAATTGCGGTTCTGCCTAGCTCTGTATCTCCCTCACTTGTTAAGACTGCCTGTGGTGTAAAAGGTCATCACACAGTGTCCATAAATTCTGACCCGGGCTGCACAGTTATGGACTGTAGCGTGGAGTCATTCTGAAAATGAATTAAAAACTCAGTGTTGATATTCATCAATATATTTCTGTTGGAAGAGCTGTTTATGTTACTTTGTAAAAGTGCTACATTCCAAAAGGCGATGTGGCAGTTTTGGAACTCTTCTCCATGGCTGTTTTAAAGAAATTTTCATCGGTACAGTTTCCCTTCCCACTGAAATCACAATCACTGTGTTTTTAGGGCGTTTGGAGGGAGTGAATGAAGTTACTTACATCCCATTTTCCATATAACCACTTCTGATGACAGTCCCTTTTAAGTTTTTCAGGCTATCCATCCTGCATTAACTTTTTTTTTTTGGTAAGAAAAGGCCTTTCGTGGTTTATAAATTTTTAATACAGGATGCTAACTGCCAGAAAAGTTTTGGAAGGCAACCAAAGATTTTAACCAGTCTCCCTAGCAGATGAAATGAGGTACAACACGGGTGCACCTGGAGACAGTGCTGCTTTCATTCCTCCATTTCAGAACTATGACACCTCTGGCTTTAGCTTCAGAAAGTCAGGAATTTTCCTTTAAACTGGCTTCCTGGAAATAGAGTTCTGCTCTATTAATGGGTAATTTATCACAGTATATTCCTCAGCCTTGAGAAAATCTTTATTTTTTTAAATGGGTGAAAAAACAGGGACTAGTAAGCAGAGGTAAGAATCTTTAGATGGGGTCTGACATCTAAGGCGGCTGGGGACATCATTAGTGGAGGCTAACCAGCAATAAAGAAGTCACCGACTTTGACATTTATGCTTTAGTATCAGACATTAGATTATTTCTGTGCATAAGACTGCTGATTAAGGGCGTGATGTTACAATCCTTACTCAACCTTCGCAGCATTTCCTCACACAAAGAGTTCCATTTACTAGTCGCCTAGTGTGAGTGAATTCTACTTGAACTGAGTAAATATCACTTGGTGTGACTGCTGTGAAACTCACCTGAGTAAATGCTACTCAGTATGAGTTAGGTTTGTGGGATCAGGCCATACAAGATTACATTCTTAGGACATCTTCTTAGTCAGTGTCTTACATTATAGTCTTCTGGGAGCCAAGTATTTTCCAGAGTGAGGTATGCATTATGGCAAGCATCTTTTTGTAAAAAGTTATATTTTAAAAGCCTTTGGAGGGTTTCAGAAGCTACTTCATAACAAGTGCAGCCTTAAAGGAAGGTCCTATACGTGTCTTATAATGATGTGTCTTTGTATTTGCCTTTTCAGGGTAATTTGAGTTAATAAAGACACACAAGTTTGGAGAGGTTGAGGCAGTTGTGCTGAGAATGGTTACCAGACACTATTTCTTATTTATTGAGGCTGTATGACATGTAGGGACTTTTCAATAAAAAAAACCTCCTCCAGTCATTACGTGGTTTCTACAGATGATCACCTTTTAGTTTGTTTCAGGCACTTACTGTTGTGATTTATCACTAGGGGCATCTATAGGATACTTTGTTGCCAGAGAGATTGTGGAAAGAGAGGTCAGAATTCATAATTAACAGGTAATAAAGAAGTTGTATGCAGAGAGCCCTATGGGGCTGTAAATTCCCTAGTCATACCTCATGAAGCTCAGTGCCAAAATGTTCTTGCTATATGCTCCTAACTCGTGTGAAGCAGTTTCCTTTTCTAACCCTAAGTGGAGTTCCAGATGAGGTTTTTGGGTGGATCCCATGGGATCCATAAACATATGTCACTTATGATACAGTATGTCACTTACTTTTAGGCATATGATTATTTCAACCCCTTACACTGAGATACTCGATTTAACTATTGGCCTTTGAAATGAGTTGATGCAGATAAACCCCTTGATCCATGTTGATCTGTTTTTGTTGTTGTTTGATTTTTGGGGGGTGAGAGCATTGCTGAAATCTGTGAACTTTCAGTAAACAACATGACTTTCGGAATCTGCTTCACAGCTTTCATGCTTTCTTTCTAGTCTTTCAGTTTCTGTAAGTTTCTATTGTTCAGGGAGTCATTGCCATATATTAGAGCAGGAGCAGACATGCTTTAACCAAATCTATCTTTATGACACTACTGTATATAGTAGTCTCTCAGCTCCTGCTCCAGCATATACAAATTTATATTTTTGGATAGTGGATCTCTTGTGCCTAAAAGCTTGAATGCATTTTTCATTTGAGACCCTAGAGTTCTCTATAACAAATTCAGTAAAGCATATGAGGGGCTTTCTTTTGCATGAGGATAAAAGAAAACAGTTTTCTTTGTAAATTACCTATAAAATCTGTGACTGAGGAAAAAATGCCTGGGACATAAATGATACAAGTTACACTGATAAGGCCTTTAATGTTATAGATGTTAATATAATTTCTCTGCAAAAAACAACCACCACCACCCACCCAAAACCTGCAAAATGTATAGTACTCTCTCTATTAGAAGGTGATAAAGGTTAAAAAAAAAAAGACTACCTACTTCTATAAGGCTTTCTAATTACAATTTTTTAAATTATTTATAAAAGTTACTTATGTAGCCTGGTGAATTTGTACAGCACTTTATAAAGGTACATTAAGATATGTTCCCTGTCCTGAATAGTTTGTAACTGAGGCTTCACAAAATGGACAAACACAAGCCAAGACACAGGGTAAAAACCAGAGGGAAAGAGGTAGAAGGGATTGCTGAAATTATTGGATTTTAAAAAGAGAAGAGGAATACTCTTCCAGGTATATAGGGCAGCATGATAAAAGGCACAGAACTGACACTGGGACAATGAGACTAAAAGAGCAGTAAGATGGAAGATTTGGGAAGAGTATGAGGGCAGGATTATGAAGAGCGTAGTATGAATCCTTAAAAATATAAATCACATTTTCATTTTTGTCATTAAAAATTAATATTTGGAAAATTTTGACCTGCTCTAGCAAATAGTAATATGCGTATGTGCATATGTATCTAAATGCACACTCTATGTACTACAACCAACCAAAGCTATTATATGCGTTATACTAGTTCAGAAACTTTAGCTGCTGTGCTGTGTCTTTTTGCTCCTTAAAAGGTACATATTTTCCACTGGGGTTCTCCCTACTAATCTTGGTAGTAACTGTGAACTCTAAACCTGATCTCCTGCTACGGAAGTCAATGGGAGTAGGATCAGGCCCTATCTACCTACAGTGTGAGTTTCACAAAATAATGCCTGTCTACACACGTGAGGTTTTCTGCTGCTGCTACTTTCTGAGGTGTGGAAGGTGGAGGTCACAGTGGCCTGTGGCTGGTAAGCCAGAGCTACTTGATCTTGCGTTATTTTTCTTAATATACACCCCTCCAAAACTGATCCATGCCAGAACTTAGAAACAGAAATGTCATAAGGATTTGTGTTGCTTGCACAGATGACTAAGCAATGACTGGAATGTGCGGTGTGCACCATACACGTGCTACAAACTCATGAGTGGCAGTTGTTGGTGTTTTGTTTGGGGAGGGTGGGAAAAAATAAATCCTCTTTTAAAAAAAAAAAGGAAAGAGAACAGTAAGATATTGTGCTACATATGGAAACTTTGGAGACACATTGTGTAAAACAATTTGGTATTGATGACAAGGCATTTTGTTCTATATATGATAAAATATAGAGACACTAGTCTTTCATGAATTATAGTATAACCCAAAACTTGGCTTACAGCCAGAGAAAATTGGACTCAGATTCTATTACTCAAACATTTCCACTTGAGCTCTTGTTTATGATGTTTGGTGCCAGAAGCCATAAATTTATGTGCTGCTCTGTCTAGGCTTGTAATGAATAGGAAATATGAAATAACAAAACTGAAAGGACGTGGAGAGGGGGGAAAGAAGGAGGGGAACCCCCTTACGAATAGTTCCTTCAGAAGAAAATAAGATAATGCCAGGAAGTTGGCATCTTAGGGCTAGTCTACACTTACCGTCCGGGTCGACGCGGTGAGTTCGACTTCTCGGAGTTCGAACTATCGCGTCTGATCTAGACGCGATAGTTTGAACTCCGGAAGCGCCGCGGTCGACTCTGGTACTCCACCTCTGCAAAAGGCGGTGGCGGAGTCAACCTTGGAGCCGCGGACTTCGATCCCGCGGCGTCTGGACGGGTAAGTAGTTCGAACTAGGGTACTTCGAGTTCAGCTACGCTATTCACGTAGCTGAACTTGCGTACCCTAGTTCGACCCCCGCCCTTAGTGTAGACCTGCCCTTAGTAGCACCACCAAGGGGCTAGGCAATCACTGAAGATGAAGTGAATGGCTTGTTAAGAAAAAACTGTTCTCTAGCTTTCTACTTGCTGATAGATCTTCATACTAGAAATACAAAGAGTAGATATTTTTCCATTTTACTGACTGGTAACTCTTGTAGATTCTCAGGATTTACTGGGATAACAGTATTTTTCTAACTACTTTGAGCCTGATCAAAATCCCATTGAACTCAATAAAAAAGACTCCCATTGTGTTCAACTGGCTTTGGATCAGACCCCATCAGAGTTGGGATGAAGCATCTCTGAACCTGAGATTGAATGTTTAGAAGCAGATGGATACATCGATAACCAGACCTGTTGTGGCATATTGAATCATGTTGACTAATTTTTCCAAAATAATAGCCACAAAATTTCCATAGGAATGAACTGAGAACATAACTTTGACAGGAGTTTGAGTGAGTTCAAGGGCGCGAACAAAATCATAACTCTAGCTTTCTAACCAGAAAGTTACAAGTACTTTTGTACTGTAAAAAAAAGGAGGAGGGAAAACCCCCTTTACATTCCCAACTCCATATGAGTTTTTTATATTTCTTCTAAAATTTGTATGTGACTTTTCTACTCACCTGCAAAATTATATATGCAAGTTTAAAGCCAGTTTTGACCCCTTCGTAAAAGGTCCTTTGTGTCAGTGCAGAAACAAAGATGGGAGGAAATGCAGGGGTATCTTGGAGGTAAACTTCTAATACATAAAAGTCCTTGGAAAGAATGCAGCATCAGTAGACCACCAAATACAGATAAGAAATAAAAATATTTTCAGAGGACTGTTAAATAGTGTGAATGTTCACAGTTAATTAACACTAAGTTATTTAGCATAGGTGTTTCTATTATTCTGTGGAAAATCTCCCAATGTTCACTAGCCTTCATGCCAACACTGTCACCTGTATGGTGTGGTGGCTGAGTGTTAATATTCTGAGCTATAATATAAAACATATGGGAAATGGTGGCTTGCTCAAAACCTGCAGAAGGGTTTCTCTTTACATGATGTTCATATGGGTGAGTTTCTTTGTTTCAACATCCATAAAACACAACCACTGCCAAAGTTACCTATCTCATAGAGCTGGAAGGGACCCTGAAGGGTCATTGAGTCCAGCCCTGTACCTTCACTAGCAGGACCAAGTACTGATTTTGCCCCAGATCCCTAAGTGGCCCCTTCAAGGATTGAACATAGAACCCTGGGTTGAGTAGGCCAATGCTCAAACCACTGAGCTATCTCGCCCCTGAAGTTGAAACAGTTAATCTCTTATAGGCTGGTTAGAAACTTGTCTACTGAGCAAATGTATATGCTTTTTTTCACTGGATCACAGTATCACCTAGAGCTGATGAAAAGATGGCAAAAAGATTTGGTTTTGCCATTTTTTTCATCAACATGCAACATTTTATTGAAAATGTTTATTGAAATTTCACAATGCAGAAAATTTAAACATGTCATATCATTAAACCCGAGTTTATGAAATCGGAGAAAAAAAGGTGATCATGAGTCAAATTCTGCTCTTTGCTTGCAGTCTGGAAGACAACAGTTATTGGGGTTATTTTGGATGAAAACAGGTGTAAATAAGAGGAAAAAAATTGTCTCTTTTTTTAAAGCTAGTTTTTTTAACCAATATTTAATGGGAAGGAGAAATCCAAAAAGCAGCAATGCTGAAAGAGACTTAGGACTTATAGTGCAATGTGTTAGGGTAGCAACAAGGGCCTGGTCTACACTACGGGGTTAGGTCTAATTTAGCCACGTTAGGTTGATTTAAAAAAGATCACTACAATTTTGGGCTGCATCCATTGGTGCATTACTTCTCAGGACAGGGAGGCCCTTCTCTATATGACTCTGAAACATTGCATTCAGTTCTGGGCATCTCATTACCAGAAGGATATTGACAATTGGTTGCAGGTTAGGTAAGAGTGACCAAAATACCGGAGGATGGCGATGTGTTGATTGTAAGGATTGGTTTATGAGAACAGAATGAAAGAATTAAATGTGCATTGAATGGCTAAGCAAGACTCAGGGTGCAGGGTGAAACAAATACTGAAGGATGTAAACACCCAGGATGGAAATTCATTATGTATCGTAATAAAGTGAGGCATAGCTAGGAGTAATAGGATTATATTAAGAAAGAGCTTGTAAAGCACTTTGAGAGCTGCTGATGAAAAGTGCTATATAAGAGCTAGGTATTATTATTATTCTATTAATAGAATGCATTGATGGGAAAACCTTTCTAATTTTTGGTGATAGAATTACAATAATAATCCATATAATAGTGCTGTAAAGGAAAATAGTGTCCCTGTCCCCAGGAGCTTAAAATTTATAAAAGTTCATCATATAGGCTTATTAGTGTGTTTGTGCTGCTAAACTTTGAAACATACATACTAAGCTGATTTTATTACAGTACTCAGTAAATGACCGTTTTGATGTATTTCTCATGACATTTCCCTGGGTAAGTGTTATGAGAGATTTAAATGTTTAGTACGTGTGGCTTAGTGTATAGGTTAGACTTTAGAATTACTATCAGTGTAGCTGACCCCTCTTTTTATCATTTCCCTGCTCCCGCAAAAGAACATCCATTTTAAAGAAGAACCTCATGACTGACATGCTTTGACTGAGACATCCACCACAGTCGTCCTGGCTGGATGGGTGATGACATATAATGAACCATTGGTCTTTTGTGTGCAGAAGGAAAAAGCTCCAAAGTTAGAATTGTGAACCTCTGCACAGACATTTCAGCTGTGATGAATGGCTCTGCAAATCTGGCCATTTTGCAGATGGTGCAAACACCTCTGCTGGAATTTTGTAACTAGCAGGGGCTTCTGCAGATGTGTAACTGTCAAGAGAATTTAGTTTATGTTTCTAGCAGAGATGAATGGAAGAACACTAGGGGCCTTAAACATAACTGTTCTTTACTGGAATCTCCATGATGCTCTTTGTTTCAGTATTCTTTTTAGCGATGCCTGGTGTATTATTCTTTCCATGAAATAGGGATCCCTAAACACTCTCTTTTTCCATCCACTTGCCTGCTTTTAAATCAATGCAGAGGAGGTACTGTTAACCATAACATATGATTGCAATCTCTCAATATCATCTGCTGTGTAAAGAGGAGATCTTAATACAAGTTTCAGGGTCATGCCTGCTCACTTCAGGTTTCAGTCAGGGTGACAAGCTGCTGTCACGAGGGGGCTAATATAAAAACCCATGATAACCGGAAAACAAGTAAAAGCTCCTAAATCAGTTTTCAGTGCATTATCAACACTAAGTGTACATTCATTCTTAAATTAAAATAGGTTTCAGTGGAAAGCTTTTAAAAATCCATTTGTGAGTGGTTATGAGAGCGAGCTCATGCAATTAAAATGGAGAACATTTTAAACACTACAGGAAGAAAACAAAGTAAGTTTAAAATACTTAGCACTTTATATGTATAAAACTCTCTGCGCATGCTAACTAATTATTCCCCACCATCCCCATTTAACATATGTGGAAACTGAGGCAGGGAAAGGAAATGATTTACCCACATCACAAAATAAGGCTTAGATCCTGCAAGTTGATTGATGTGGACAGACCCCTTGCTGCCTCCAAAGTCCCTCTGACTTCACATTAGTAGTGTAGCTAAACTGGGAGTGGAACCCCAGTTCTGGGTTAATTCCTCTAGCCAATATGCATAGCTGAATTCCAGACTCCCAGTTATGGGATTCTTCCTCTAGAATCTAGACCCTACACTGACTTTAAGAAAAGTGAAAGCCCTCAGGAAAACATTTGTGATAGTAATATAATGACTGGTTTTAAGGGAGCCGTTTACAGGTAGGCAATAAAAAGAATGGAACTAGCAATCATTGCTAGTGAACGTCATTTTCTGAATTTTGTAGTCAGATCATTGTAAATAATAAGAGGCTTCATTAGTGTTAAATTTAACTACATTGGATAACACACAGGATTAAACTAAAGCTCTGGTTATGGGGAAAAAGACTCTTTAGACTTTGGATTGCCTGTGTCTGATTGGTTGTGATCATTGCCCAGTTTAAAGAAAAAGGCTGTGGCTTTCTATAGTGTATGCATACCAGTGTCTCTCTCACTTTCTCTTACGTATTATTTGTATATCACATCTCTCTCTCTCTCTCTTGCTCTTTAATGCTGCCTTTGATAAGAGGTTTCTCAGGCAACTGCAGGTTTGAATCCGAACAATTTACATTAAGCTGTAAAAATTTCAAGAGCCCAAATTTAGCTTCCCCTTAAAGGCCCCTATTCTCTTCAGGACAGAGATCACATTGCATACTAGATGCATGTTTCTGACAAGCAATAACATTACTGCTACAGTGTCTTTACCCATAGTGGCTTCTCAGATATCTTGTAGCCTTTACACTGTCAAATTCCATTTAAGTGCAAATAGTTCTCTCTCTCCTCCCCACAGGTTTACGTCACTGAGCAGAGTGCATTTAGGTTGCTCAGCAAATGTCTGTCTCTATATCCATTTCACTTTAAAACAAGTAAAAAAAAATGAATAGGAGTGTTTTCCTTTCTAAGTAAGTCAGCTGTCTCATTGCTTTGTGATAGTCAAATGTATTTGGATGGTTTTCAAATAGCTCGAGCCTGATTTGCCAAACCCAGGTTTTGTGTTTGAGAAGACTGGATGTGGAGCTTTCTGAGCAGATAATTGGCCTTAAATAGCTGACCATCAGAGTATTTTCTTCTCCTAACTAAACCAGCAAAATGACCACCTCCAGTAGGACGAATTCTGCTACATCCAGGGTAAACTCCTTGGTCAAAATATTTGATCCGAGTGCTTTACAAAACCAGGGGCTTGCTAATGAAGTGGAAACCACCCAAATTCTTTTTGCTGCAAGCAAACATGTCAGCTCCTCTGAAAGTTTTAACACCTTGGATGTGAAGTTTGCCTCCCTTGATCAGAAAATAGATAAGTTGTTGACTGTGCAGGAAAATGTCCTTCAGACACTAAACAGTGTTTCCCAGGAAATGTGTTGCATTGAAAAAGATATAGAGATGTTAAAGGCAAAAGCAACTGAACCTGGACCCACCACAGAAACAAGTGAAAAGCTAAATAAGTCTGAAATGAAGGGGCTGTGCATAGAAATGACCAATACCCTTTCTGACATGAACAAGAGTGCAGAGCAGCAAGCTAAAAGATTTGATGGAATGGAACAAATAGTGCTGGGGTTACAGGAGCTTATAGGGTATGTGGCTAAGAAGTTTAAAATGTGTAAAATCACTGATTTAATTCTCAAAAACAAAGCTCCTCCTAAGCTTGTCAAGGTTGGCAGTTACTTAAAGAAATATAAGGTTGGAAACAATTCCAGAGTGCAGACTTTCTCAGACAAAAGGGATACCGGCACGTCCAGCAACAGAAACGAAAAGGTGAGCCCAGGTTTGCTTTTCATTTTGCTGAGGACCATTAAATTGTATGGTTGTATTTTGCTTTGTGCTCAGTATTTTAATTCGTTTAACCTTAACACAACCAAACCTGTATGCTTTAATATTGAACTGTATTAGACCAAACTGAGCAACTTTTAATGAAAATGAGTCAGAAAATCTAGTCGATGGTAACTGCGGTCATTTTCTGTAATGCTCTATTTACAGCAGGGGTTCTCAAACTGGGGGTCGGGACCCCTCCGGGGGTCGGGAGGTTATTACATGGGGGGAGCCGTGAGCTGTCAGCCTTCACCCCAAATCCCACTTTGCATCCAGCATTTATAATGGTGTTAAATATATAAACAAGTTGTTTTTAATTTATAAGGCGGGGGGGGGGGGTCGCACTCAGAGGTTTGCTTTGTGAAAGGGATCATCAGTACAGAAGTTTGAGTACTACTGATTTACAGTTTCCTTGTGTTAGAAAACATACACCGCCACCTCAATATAACGCCACCTGATATAACACGAATTTGGATATAACGTGGTAAAGCAGTACTCGGGGGGGGGGCAAGGCAGGGCTGCGCTCTCTGGCGGATCAAAGCAAGTTCGATATAACGCGGTTTCACATATAACACGGTAAGATTTTTTGGCTCCCAAGGACAGCGTTATAGCGAGGTAGAGGTGTAGTTAGGGGCCCAATTCTGTTCCCGTTGAAGTCAGTACAAACTTGATATTGACTTCAGTGGGAGCAGGATCTGGCCATGGATTTTGCTATGATATTCTCAAATATAAGTATTTGGGAAAAGAAGTTCAGTGAAGATCTTATGTGGCCTGATTCAAAGTTCATTGAAGTTGATGGAAAAATTCTCACTTGCTTCAGTGGGCTTGGGATCAGTCCTATACAAGTCACTTCATTACATGTATTTTGGTGCAATACTTATACACTCCTGCTGACTTCTGGGGAGTTTTACCTGAGTAAGAATTCCAGGTCTTGGCCCTAAGAAGGTTAGGTTCACTGTAACTGGAACTTCAGTTTGCAAAAAATCCCCTGAAATAAAACTTTTTACTCCTCTTCACTAGAAAAGGAGCTTTGCTAGGTTTTCCATTAACCTGATCTAAAACCCGTTGGAATCTATGAAACAACTTCCATTAACAATAATGGGCTTTGGTTCACTCCTGTAAGCTTGTTTCATTGTGCTTAGATCTGGTAACACTGATATTTGCCTCTTAAGTTTAGATGATTTATAAAATTGTTTTGACAAGTTATTTTCAACATTAACATTAATTACAATGAATTAAAATGGGTGTTCCCAAATCCTTTGCTGCTTTATTTTTCATTTTGTTTAAAGGTGTAAACTTTTTAGGGTTTCATACATTAGAAGACCCATTCTTCAATATCACAAGCTTTTTAACAAAGGGAAAAAATGCGTGAAGTTATTAACAGGATGTGGTGCTACTTGTATTGAGAAGTACCCCATATTACTTCAGAATGTTCCCTGAGTAGCTAACCAGATGCCTAGCTATCTTTCAACAGCTCTACTTCCTAGTTAAATAAGTAGTGCTGGAGCCAATGTATGTAATTTAGTAGAGGCTAATGGAGTCTGAAGGGCAACAGAAACAGCTCATAAAGCTCTTTCTTCCAGTCAATTAGTCCAATTCTCCCCGGTGTCATTGTGCAAACTTGTTTTCAGAGAACATCCATAACTGGATGGAAAAACTACTGCTGTATAAAATAATGAAACGACAAATGATATTTTTACAGGCAGGATCTTTTTGACTGTCAGATTGGACTGGCCTCATTAAATAAATTCTAATAAACAAAAAAGGCTTTCACCTTGGTACTGTTACCTTCATTAATGAGATGTACACTGGTTGGGTGGAAAAAATGTTACTTATTTATAGTATCCAAGTTTTTATTTGTACTTTTTTTTAATGTGTAAAACACTGTGATACAAAGCTAGACACATGGGACCTGATTGTCCTCATACTGGTGTAAACCAAAAGTAAAACTGCATAGATGCCAATGGAATTACACACTTGTGTAACATTGTTGTAAGTAAGAACAGAATCAGCCCCATGATGCTAATGAAGTGTGGTAACACCCCTAGGGCCCAGTCAGAATCAGGGCCCCATGGTGCTGTAGAAATATAGAGTAAGACAAACGTTGAGAAAGTAGTAGCCTTTATTGATGAATTCAGGGAAGCATGCCAGGCATAAGGGAGAGTGTGGAAGATGACCCAGAAATGGGTGTGAGAGAAGATGACAAATGGGCAAGTGAGACTGGCATCCTTGGCAGGTTGAGCAAAATGAGACAGAAAGACACAAAGAGAGGAGGGAGGACACGTAGAGAGAGGAAGCGTTGCTAAAGGCCTGGAAGGGGTGGAAAAGAAGCTTGAATTGGATGCAGTAAGATGGGGGAGCCAGTAAAGGGATCGAATGAGCAGAGTAATGTGGTCAGAATGAGGACTAGGAAGATGTGCCAACAGCAGGGTTTCAGTGGAGTGGATGGGGCAAGGAGTGTGTTAGGGACAACAGAAAGGAGGAGGTTATGAGGGCCTGAATAAGAGCATTAGCTGTGTGGAGAGAGAGAGGAAAAAAGCTTGGGCTCTTAAAATGTTTTGGCAGAGGACTGGAGGTATTTGGACGCTGTCTGGGTGTGTGGGGCAAGAGAGAGGGAGGAGTCAAAGATAACCTCCCCGGCTAGAGGCCTGAGGAACAGGGCGGATGCGCAAGAAGCTTGGAAGGAAAGATAAGAGTTCTGTTTTGGCCATGCTAAGTTGAAGTTGCTGGTGAGACACTCAGAAGATGTCACAAGGACAGGCTGAAATTTGGAAATAAGTGGATGGATATTTTAGGAACATTGAAAATTCACAATAAACTAAGTCCTGGAGCCTTTACTCAGACTTTTGTCACACTCTCTCAGGCAGAGGTTTCTGTTTCACTTGCCCCACCATAACCAGAGGAAAGAGACTAGGGGGAGGCAGAGGGGTAAGACCACCCCACCATCACTATTTCACTTCCAAATATTTAAGAGAAGCCCCTGCTTGGAAGACATTCTAATCCTGCTCCAACAAAGCGTTCTCAATGAGCGTCATCCCCAGCTCACAGCTGCATTGTTTCCCCAATATCAGTCAGCAGCACTCCCCCTTGCCAGAAGGGGAAGGAGCAAAAAGTCAAATAACTTTTTGTCCCATCAGGCTCTCCCTGTTCACCAAGCACCACCTCCTTCCCTCGCTCCCACACTTAGTCTTCAGACTGACTCACTGACATTAATTGGCATCCATAAGGGTTTGTCTAGAGCAGGGGTCGGCAACCTCTGGCACGCAGCTCGCCAGGGTAAGCACCCTGATGGGCCGGGCCAGTTTGTTTACCTGCCGCATCGGCAGTTCGGCCGATCACGGCTCCCACTGGCCGCAGTTCGCCGCTCCAGGTCAATGGGGACAGCACATCCCTCAGCCTGCGTCACTTCCCGCTGCTCCCATTGGCCTGGAGCAGCGAACCACGGCCAGTGGGAGCCATAATTGGCCGAACCTGCTGACGTGGCAGGTAAACAAACTGGCCTGGCCCGCCAGGGTGCTTACCCTGACGAGCTGCGTGCCAGAGGTTGCCGACCCCTGGACTAGAGTAAGGACTGAGTAAGCACTTCTGGATTTGCCCTGATGATATTATTACATTTAATATTTTGGTTGTTTTATATATATATATATTGGCTTGTTGTTACCTTATTCTGTGCATGTGCATGATTTATTATAAAAGGACCATCATGTGAAATTATCAAACAACCCAGTGAACAGTAGCAGAATTTAATACACATATGTTCATCCCAGACTTTTAATTTAGCTCTCTGCTAAGTATAGTGGGACTTAGTAAAAGATCCTTCAGCTGGGTTTGTACATTTCTTCTGCTGAGCCTGTTGCTTTAGGGCTGCCAATTATTGATTTTGGGGGCAAATAGAATCTCCTCTTCCCTAGGGAGGGCAACAGTGTGTTTGCTGCAGGATGGATGCACAAGTTAGGTCTTAAAATGTTCTTGCAAAAACAAAGAGAAGATTTTCCAAAAAAGCGGGGTGGTGGGATGGGGGATTAGATAACTCCTTACACTCACACATGCCCACTGTTATGCCTTATAAAGATATCTGTGGTATAGCAGCAGAGATATTATATGCATTCCAAATGAAATTCAGCCCTTGGCAGATGGCTTGTGTACTGTAGAGACCCTGCAGTTTCCCCTAAATGAAGGACTAGTCAGAGCAGCCAGGTGAGTGGCAGTAATGAGGTGTCTCTTTAGCCTGGTCTTCATCAGCTCTGAATAGTCCAGATTAGGCAGGCTGTACTGGGAATTGGACCAAGAAAGGCAAATCTTATATGAACTAACAGGCCAGAAGCCACTCATTCTCAAACAGGCTGAACATTGTTTTACAAGGGCAATATATCATTTTTTCATGGTCCTCAGACCTTTTTCCTCTTCCAAAATGGCTGCTAAATTTACTTCTGCTCCCACTGAACCACCATGAACCGGAATGAACATTTAGAAACCCCTGGGAACCCAAACCACACTGGGGGCTGCAGTGACGTCCAAGTATTGAGACAACCAGGTTCATTTTGAATCCAGACTTTTATAACCTTCTACATGTGTGAGCCCAGTCTGATAGATGAAAGCAGAGAACTCACTGCAAAGTGAACTTTGGGCAGGGAACCCAAGGTTCTAGTTACCATGAATTTGTTAGGAAACATATTGGCTTGTGAAAAAATGAATGTAATGGTGAAAGTGAATTAATGGCTTTATAGTGGGGCTGCTGAGCTGTGCCACTGTGTTTGTCAATAGGGATAAGGCTGAAGCATATAAGAGGAGAAAAAAGTCAGCAGAACTCAGACATAATTAGATACATATTGTAGGACTGTAACAGGGTGCTGGCCTAAGATGCACTGAACCAGCCCCTGTTAGCTCAGAACCTGCTAGCGCAGCTCCCATCAAGGGGAAATGATTGGAGCTGGCCGGGTGTGGCTCATTGAAGGAGCCTGAGAGCAATCACCTGTGAGCCTGCTGGGGAGAAGGCCTATAAAGCTAGCAGGCAGGAAGGAAGTGGAAAGGAGGGGGACAGGAGGAGTAAGGAGTTACTGCTCCTAGCTAGCAACAGGAACTAGCTGTCCCCCGGGTGGCTACCTAACTCCTATTGAATTGTACAGAGTTGTATATTGATGGTGGCAGGAACGAACACAGGGAAATAAAAGGACACTGGGTTTTGCAAAGTAAGAGGTCTCCGGCTGATTTGTACCGTGAGCGACAAAGGGCTCGTCTACAAGAACTATTTCTAGTCTAGGTCTATGATTGTAAATGAAATGGAAAAGAAAAGAACTTGGATGTTGCACTGATGGGGCCATGTAGGAACCTAAAGAAACAGAGTGATAAAAATTATAGGAGAAAAATGAGCAAAGAAATATCACCAATGCTATGGGTTATGCTTTATTTTTCACAACATATCTAGATAAAAACACTTCTCTTGTCATTCATCATCTAATTTAAGTCATGTCCTGACTGGCTGAAATTATTTGTAGAAAAAATAGATATATCTCTCTACTCTTTGAGCAGAGGGGATGAATTATCTTGAACAGAACAAATGACTGACTCGAAGATCCTTGGACAGGAAAATAGACAACTTAGTTATAGACACAAGCAAGTTATTCCTTTGCATGGAAGCAGACTAGGGGAATGAAAACTCCATAAGGGGAACTTCTTGGAGTTTCCTCAAAACTCTTCCTTCAGGGTCGGAGACGACCCCTTTTTTCCACCACAAAAGTAAGAGGATACAAGCCACAAGTTTCAGATCTGGCTGTATCTCCACACCAGCTTCAAGGCCCCCGGTGACATTGCTGGACTCCATGTCCTGAGGCCATCCTCAGAATCCCCCCTTAAAGTCTTCTCAGCATAGAAAATGGCTCTGTGGGAAATTTAATACAGACCCAGGCTGTATTAATTTTTCTGCTGAATCTCTGCAGGTTGGTGGGAGGATAATGTGTGGCTCCTAACAGTTTCTCCATGCAACACACTGAGAATGAGTAAGCTGGTCTTTCATGTGAGAAGAAATAGATCATGAGCTAATTTCCCTAGGTTTTTGTGATGCATTGCTATGCAATAATTTACAGCATATTAAGAAAATGGACACCATTTTGGGGGTCCATTATGACTCTTCCTCAAGCCTAGAATGACCTTCTGAGATAAGAAGCAGCTGGGAACTGGTGATGAAAGGAGACAGGTTATGTCAGGAGTGTGGGCAGGTGGGAAAGAGAGGGGTCCTGGAAGTGAGGAGGTAGGGGCAGGATGGACTTGGGCTAGGCAAGAGTCCTGATCTGTTCCCCCCTCACAGGTGTGGGAAATCCTCCTTTAGCAGGCCACCAGCTTTTAGAAATTAACCAGTTCTCAGGTGACAGCCCACCTGGGAGAGAGCTAGTTATGTAAGTGTAACGTATAATACATTTGAATGTTTTGTTCAATATGCCCATCTTCCTTTGGATTGTCAATGCAATTTCACTTCATTGCCGGGTCTCTACCATGCTGGCTTTCAGTGACAAGAGTAGTTTCTTTGAGTTAAATTAATTTGCTGTCATTCTGGCAACATCCTTCGTCCTGCACAAACACACTACTGAGGAGCAAAGACTGGCTGTGCAGCAGCCCTAGTGGACCCTGGGGCCATTCCAAGCACATTCCATTCAGAGTTCTGTTGCCCCCATGGTGAAGTGCTGCCGGAAAAAGTGTGCCTACATAGGGAAAATAAAGAAATCCCAGATCTTTAAAAAGAAACAAACAAACAAAAAACCCTTTGCTTATAAAATAAAGTGTGTTATTAGGAAGCCAGCCTGTGTGTGGAAATCCAATTAAAAGGGAATCATCAAAGATGTAGGGGATGGTTTTGAAGTCTGTAACCATTTGGAAAAGTCCCTACAGCAAGCTTTCTCCTAAAACAGCCCATGAAGAAATCTGGACATACCTGCCATGCATGACAATGCATGCTTGATTCAGATGAATCAGTAAAGCTGAGGAATGTCTTCTAACAAGGCCAGCTGCTTAATTGCTCTTGTAGCAAAAGATTGCCTGAAGTGGTCTGACAGAGGAAACTCAGTGTTTTTTATACTATAGTAAGAAAATGGCCACTATTGCTTGGCTTTCAAGATGGATCTCTTCTCCTCCATCCTCTCCAACATAAGCTGTGACAAAGTTGCAGTCCACAGGGGGAAATAAGCCCTTTTGTAGAGAATTCTGGAGTACTGTACAGAGCAAGTATCAGAGGGGTAGCCGTGTTAGTCTGGATCTGTAAAAGCAGCAAAGAGTCTTGTGGCACCTTATAGACTAACAGACATTTTGGAGCATGAGCTTTCGTGGGTGAATACCCACTTTGTCGGATACATGTAGTGGAAATTTCCAGGGGCAGGTATATATAAGCAAGCAAGAAGCAGGCTAGAGATAACGAGGTTAGTTCAATCAGGGAGGATGAGGCCCTCTTCTAGCAGCTGAGGTGTGAAAACCAAGAGAGGAGAAACTGGTTTTGTAGTTGGTACAGAAACTGGTTTTGTAGTTGGTTTTGTAGTTGTACAGAGCAAGTTCTTCATGATGTGATTTAGGTGCACATGCAGCTGGTAGGCCCATGTAAATAGCGATATAGCAAGGTGTTTGTAATAAAGGTCTGACATGTAGAAATGATGGTAATAGATT
Organism: Mauremys mutica; assembly: GCF_020497125.1. Lineage (NCBI taxonomy): Eukaryota > Metazoa > Chordata > Testudines > Geoemydidae > Mauremys > Mauremys mutica. The sequence continues at coordinate 123,619,698 of NC_059073.1, read as the reverse complement.
GATTTTATTTCCTAGTCCCAGTCACCTGACATAGGCAAGGGTTACACATGGTTAATACTCTGGTCATAGCAAAGGTCAGTGGCTGGTTCCAGTGGCTGGTGTTTCTGTACTATTGCGTGCACTCCAGAGCCATTGGAAGTATCTTCATCAACTACTTTTAAAATCCACCTACAGATGACTGCTCTCTGAAATGATAGTGACTAGTGTTCTTGGTGAATATCACAATGTTTAAAAGCAGTTCCTCCTCATTATTATTATTACTACAAACAAGTTGTGTTGTGCTTCTTTTAATATATCAGAGTGCATGTTACAGACTACAGACTCAGACTGTGAGCCCGGATGCCTAAGAGGGCATAAAGAACCCCCTTACTCCCATATGCAGGCTACTCACTTTGCTAGAGATCCTCCCTAGTGGAGGAGGGAAGGGAAGCTAGAAGAGCAGTTGCCACTGGATCGCTCCTACCTCTCCCATACAGGTGGATGGGAAGTGGGCAGGCAGGAGCAGGAAGTGGACAGAGCCTTGGCTTCACTCATCACCCAATACAGCTGAGCCTGTGCATTGGCAGAGGTAAGCTGTGGAAGAAAAAGGCTGGTTCCGCTTTTTTCCAGTTGGAGCAAAGGGAAAGTCATGACTGAACCGTGACTCTCAGTCATAATTTGGCCCCAACCCTGCCCCTGGGGCAGTGTAGCTATCCACTGCCCTTTATGAGAGCTGTCTTGCAAAGTGCCAATTCCACCCTGCATGTTTCTAAATTAGATTTTCACAGTAAAATAGACATTACATACAGTATTTTAGAGCCAACTGTTAGCTTTGCATGTTGAAAAATTTACTAAGAGCCCTCATTTTCCTTTAGGCTGTCTTTGATCTCCCATCCTGAATGCTACCCTCCTTCTTGAGTTATTGGGGCTATATTTAGGCATGGTTCCAACTGTGGTTTTACTGTAACAGTATTAGAAGTGCACTGAACTGCTGAACTAATATCTTTAATAACAAGTGAGGATCATCATTTTAGTCTTGATGGACAGCAATATATTTGTTTACTCATATATATTTGATGTTTCTGTCCTCTTGATTTTTTGTTCTTTAAGCTTGAATACAGTGAAGTGCATTCAAAGATTTCCTGGTATGTGATGGGTGGCTTGATGCAAATTTCCTTGCAGCAATATCTGCCTAGTAAATTCTGTTAGTTATTGCCAAGTTATTTCAGGGCTGTTGGCCACATATGCATTCTCATGTATATCCTAGTATGGAATCATACTTTACATTCTTCGATGTGACTGAATAGATGTTATGACTTGAAATTAGCATATACAGAATAATTATTTATTTTAGAGTGCTGTCAGCACTGTAAAGAACGTGGAAGAGAGAAGATTTCTGCATCTAGGTGCTTACTGCCTCGGTAGACAAGTTATAAATAATTATTCAGTTACACTGAGTGCTATCAGACATGGAAGCAGATTCACCATATGACAGTGGAGTGTGGGTGTGTGTGTTTTGTTTCATGTATATAATAAGCATCAGAATTTCATTCACTGGTCATTTAACACTGCCTGTCTTTGCAGACAAAAAGTGCTTTGAGGAGGGAAATGGAAGTGGAGACAGTGGATTCCAGCTGTTCCAGGATAGGTAGAGAGTTATGGAGCCAAATATTTTCTCAGGAAAAGAAGGCATCACATATGTTCTGATTCCAAAAGTTAGTATATTGAGGATTCAGTCACATACAACAAGTTGTTACATATAGAATTATGTACATGTAGAGAGCCTACATACTGATGCTTATGTAGCAAAGTCCATGACATAACACTGGGTGATAACAACTTGCTCAAGTACTCAATGTCATCACGCAGATCAAGTAACTCAGTCATGTCTATTCATGGATAATGTTCAGCTCTTACATAAAAGCTGGATATCCAATCCTAATAAATCTATGTAAACTATCTTGGACGTCCCTAATACAGACACTAATGACGTCTATCCATTACTGTTATTAGGAAGTATCTCCAAAAGTTGGAGATGGGACACTATATGGGTAGAACTCTGAGTCACTATAGAGAATTCTTTCCATGGTGTCTGGCTGAGGTGTCTGGCTGATGGGTCTTGCCTGCATACTCAGGGTCTAACTGTTTGATCACCATATTTGGGGTTGAGAAGGAATTTTTCCCCAGATCAGATTGGCAGAGACCCTGAGGGGTTTCTCCTTCCTCTGCAGCATGGGACATGGGTCACTCGCTGCTCAGGCAGTACCCAGGGCCAGCCCCACCAGCTGCTGCTCAGATGGTCCCCAGCTAAGTTCCCTGTAAGCTGTGCAGCAGCCTATTTAGTGCCACACAGGTGCTCAGGGAACCTGCCTGGCCGGGACCTGCCATGACCAGGGGAGGGGCGCCCCTCCCCCGGCCCCAACTCAGCCCCAGGGGGAGTCCTCTCTCCCTGCTGTAGTCCCAGGGCAGCCTGCATCCGAAACCCCTCATCCCCGGCCCCTCTCCAGAGCCTGTACTCAGCAAGAGCCCTCCCCCCAGCCCCATCCCACATCCTAACCCACTGCCCCAGCCATGAGCTCGTCATCCCCCCAACCCCAGAGCCCGCATCTCCAGCTGGAGCCCTCACCCAACCCTCTGGCCCAGCCCTGAGCCCCTATCCCCAGAGCCCGCACCCCCAGCCAGAGCCGTCACACCCCTGCCAACCCTCTGCCCCAGCTCTGAGCCCCCTTCCACATTCTGAACCCCTCAGCCCCATCACCTCCATATTGTTGCACATAACAAAATTCATTCTGCACATGAGTGGGAAAAATTAGTGGGAACATTGGACCTTGGGCAGCTGGCCCTGGAACTGCCTGAGCAGCAGCCGGTGGGGTTGGCCCCGGGGACCAACGGAGAAGCAGTCCCTGGGGTGGCTGGAGCAGCCGCTGTCGCAGCCCCCAGCAGCGGTCCCCAGGCGGCTGGAGCAGCTGCTGCTTGGTGGCCCCCCGGCAGCTAGTGCTGCTGGCCCTGCCCCCGCCCCAGCCTCCCCTCCCCGCAGCAGCAGCCCCCCGGCTCCCCTCCAGCAACGGCTCCCAAAGATTTAGTCAGGGGGGTTTATAATATAAGTCATGGACAGGTCACGGCCATGAGTTTTTGTTTATTGCCTGTGACCTGTCTATAATTTTCACTAAAAATACCTGTGACTAAATCGTAGCCTGAGTAATGAGCCTACTACAGAAGTGAGTGGGTGAGGTTCTGTGGCCTGCAATATGCAAGAGGTCAGACTGGATGATCATGATCATCCCTTCTGACCTCAAAGTCTATAGGCCTATGAGTCAATGAATAGAAAATGTACTTTTGCTTATGCAAATTTCTATATATTGCAACCTGTTGAATGGGATCAAACTGAAGCAATGAAATAGTACCTTTTGGCATCAGAAAAAATGTGATGGAGTCACAAAGGAGATCTAACTAAAACCTTAGGGCTGCTTCATGAAGTCATTCATTATAAGGTTGCCTGCAGTGGGAAGAAAATCAAAGGGTTTTATTAGGTGAATAAAAAAAGTTGAAAGTTAGATAGAAAAACATTCCAAAGTTAGCCCTGGTGCAGTATAAAGAAAGAATTTAAGTACAGCACAGCTCATTAAAAAGGAGTCAGATGTTCATAAAAAGCATTACATTAATTTCTGACTGAATCTGAAATTGCTTTAAAATACATGATATTTATATATTTTATGATTGCTTAACGGCTAATTACTATGATTTTTTTCATCACAGAGTTTCTAAAGCAACTCTGAATAGTTTCTGAAAATAGTCTTATGCATCATTCCATACTGTAGGTTCATAAAGAGTCTTTATTCTGCTCCCATGTTATTCTGCTGCTGCTGCCATCACCTATGCTCTTACTCTGTCTTTGTTACATGGAGCCTGAACATGGTGGATGTTGGAAGCAAAAGTTTATGCCTGGAATTTTGTTTTTTGACTGCATAACCCCAACTTGTGTTCCTGCACACACCTTTTTGCTTGTGCATATTTTTAGGCACACAAAATATAACCTTTAATATTTCCCTTTGGGGCAATTCTGGATGAAGAATGAAAACAGCATTGGAAGCTTTGGCCTCCTGTAGATGGGGGGGAACAGGATATGCTGTAAACCTCGTTGTGCATCTGAAATACTTTTTTTTTTAATTGTGTGCATAATTTCCATGCCAGTCTGAGACGCTTTAGATTGTAGAAACCCAAGACTAAGAAAATTGTTTCCTATAATTTTAGAAATTGTGAGAGAAGAAATCACCCAAATGAAAGGCTAAAACCTCCCTATACAGGTTTGGATTAAAGGGATCCCTAGAAGCACCCTTAACAGCTCAGGAAACAGTATTTCATGGGGCAAATAGGATCCGTAGGTATCCACAGTACAGTAGCAATTACATTTTGGGTATTGCAGAGGAATTAGTTGTACCTTTAGGGTGACATTTTCAAAGGACACTAACAGAGTTAGATGTTCAGATCCTATTGCAATTCCCTCTCCTTTGAAAATCCGAGTGTTAAGGCATTGCTTTGCCTTGGGATGCAGAGGAGTTACACTCCCAATAGGAACTTGTGCCTCAGAAAAGTGCAGGGCCTCCTGCAGATCCCACAGAATACAGCCACTAGTCCTAGGGCTGCCAACTTTGTAATATTTAAAAACTGAGCACACCTGCTGGAGTCTCCCCTGCCCCGCCTCTTACCCCTGAGGCCCCACCCCACCCCACCTCTTTCCCCAAGGCCCTGTCTCTGCCCTGCCCCTTACCCCTGAGGTCCTGCCCCCCATTTGCTCCTCTTTCCCCCTCCCTCCATCACTCATTGCTTTTCGCCTCTCCCCCCGTTGCCTGCAAAGCCAGGATTGGGAGCTGCAGCCGTCTGATGCAGGTAGGAGCTGGCCCTGGCTGAGTAGTGGCTGGCACGGGGGATGACTTGGCGCCTCCCTGCCTCCTCTAGCTGCAGTAACCGGACTTTGGGTGTCCAGTCAGTAGATCTGACTGGACACTGTCAGGTCCCCTTTTCAACCAGACTTTCCAGTCAAAAACTGGACACCTGGACACCCTAACTGGTCCTCCCTTTTTGAAGGACACTCTGTCTAATCCCTCTGGTCCCAGCCAGCTCTACAGGAGCCAGGCACAATCTGGCCCTTTGAGAAAAAGCGATGACTGAAAGTTCATATTTTTACCCCTAAGCTAAGATTTGACAAGTCAAACAAGAGGCACAATTTACCTGTAATGGCAAAAACTGCAAGTGGACAGCCCAAGTTCCCATATATACTATGGGTACTCTCTGTCATCCTTCCAGTCTTGGCATTAATTGTACTTCATCTAGTGGCCTTACCATGTGCCACTTATTGGTCATAAACAACCGATACTTACTGAGTCTGAAGGATGCAAGTAAATGCTTCAACCCATTTCATTTTGTACCAGCTGGATTAGCTTTTTCATTTAAATGAGCATGAGCACCTCAACCCCTGCTAAAATATAGGCGTTCAAAAACTATGTTTGAATAAATACTGTAGTGATTTATGGAGCTGTCAAGCAGTTGCAGATACTCGGCATCATCCAAATCTCTACCAGGCAGATTTTATGGAGCTGTCAAGCAGTTGCAGATACTCGGCATCATCCAAATCTCTACCAGGCAGATTTTCAAAAGCTGTCTTCCATTTTTCACACCTGCAGACTGCAAAAATATTTAGTGAGAAAGCACTGTATACCTGCAATTATTTTTGGATGCAGAAATGAATTTTGGCTCCATGTATAAAAAGTCCTTGGAGTCCACTTGCATGGTTATTTGCTCAGCTGACTATTTTATTATAGTCAGTGTCCTCATTAACATTGCCAGGAGGGCATACTTAGGAATGGAATCAGAGTGCATTAGTAATTGCATTAACTTCTTGATATAAGGTTTTGCCCTGCCTCTTTTAGCTCTTTTCACTGCAGAGCGGAAAACCAAAGCAAGCAATGACCAATTCTTTATGATCAGTTCAGAATTTAGATTCATGGAGCATTCTTAGATTTAGGTTCATTTTGCATCTTAGCTGACGAGGCTCCAGCTTGTTTTTTGAGGGTAGTTATGTGCTCATATTTAAGCCCTCTTCATGTTATAGCTTGAATCCTGCTAGGAACAACTGTATTCACAGTTGTCAGTCACAGTTCTTACATCACAGATTCCCTGTCTGTTATGGATAGGAATTTTTTGTAATAGCCAGGCTAGCTGTAGATGCAAACTGCGTATCTCACATTTCCAACTCCTTTCATACAATTTCTTTTTTTTTAATTTCTCTTTATTTCCTGTCGAATTCAGTATGCTTTGGATACAGTAGCTTTAGAGAGTACATATAGTTTTCATTTGGTTCCTGTTATCTGCATAGTTCTATTTAGTTTTGTATATAAAAAAAAATCCTATAAAGAGGCTGCCAGGGAGTGTATATAGTTCTGGTATCAAGTCATGCTCATTTTACTCCCATGAGCAAACAGTAGGATTACTTGCATGAATAAGGCAAGCAAGTTTAGGTGCCTGTTCCAGTATACTCAGCAGAAATAGGTATCAAGCTATTTTAGTGGGTGATTCAAAGAGAGAGTCAGAGTAACACCTAATCTGGAAGAAATCCTTCTGAAAGTATCTAATTGTTTACACCCTTTTGGACCCATTTCTATGATTAACAATATATATGTTTCATTTTTACTATGAAGAGGTTAGGAGGGAGCTAGAGGAAAATGAAATATTGATGAATCATTTATGTCACAGATTGTGATGTTACCATTTTACTAGTACATTAAGAATGTTTAAAGAAAAAGACAATGAACAAATTCCATAAATATATTATTAAATAGCTATAAATGTAACAATAATAGTTACGTTTTATGGGAAGACTATTCAGTACAAAAGTCCTCTAGATGTCAGTATAGCATTGTAGAATATAGACATAGTAGGCTACAAAGCTAAGATTATGGTTTTATATCCTTTGATTCCTGGTAACTGTTTTATCAGCTTGCAATAAATTATTAAAAATGCTGTTACCAGATGTTGTATGCAGTGTAGTTATAGCCATGTTAGTCCGAGGATACTAGCGAGACAAGGTGGGTGTGGTAATATCTTTTATTGGGCCAACTTCTGTTGGTGAGAGACAAGCTTTCGAGCCACACAGAGCTCTTCTTCGGATGTGCTGAAGAAGAGTTCTGTGTGGCTTGGAAGCTTGTGTCTCTCATCTACAGAAGTTACCAGATATTGTAAGACTATTACTGAATATTTTACCAGAACAATAAATATTAACTTTGTTTTAGACTAACCAACCTAATTTTTAAAAGCTGGTAAATTATTTTTCTTGTGGATTATTTGTCAGCTCATGGGGCTTGATTCTGATTTTTTCTATGCTAGTTTTACATTAGTGTAACTCCATTGATTTCAATCCAGGGAGTTACTCCTTATTTACATTGGTACAAACAGAATCAGGTCGATGGCACCTAAAACTGAATACATCATGAGTACTGTCAATAACATTTAAAGATGGATTTTGAATCAAATCATGCAAAATGTTTGGTTTTGTTCAAAAGAGAGAATGCAGTTTTGCAAATAACAGTGCAATGTGAATGCTGTGCACCGTGACTAATGTATTGCTTGCATTCCTACAGGCCATCAGGGATCATAAAGAAAAGGAGAAGTCATGTTTAAGTGCGAAGGGAACAAAGTCTATAAAAAAGAAGAAACCACCCGATTCCACAGGTTAGAGCTTTCACTCTGCATAGTGTCTAAGGGCCCAGTTGTGGAACCCTTACTTACTCATATGAGTAGTCGGGCTGAAATCATCGAGGCTAATCTTGTGAACAAGTGCTCACCAACATGAGTAAGGGTTGCCCAATCGGCACCTAGATATTGACGGTTCTATTACCTTTAGTGCATTATGTGTTGCCTTGTCTTTGTACATGGTCATAAACTTTCCAAGAAAGTGCTTTTGCTTGAATATTTTATTAAACTAGACTTAGTTCACCATGAGTTTAAGTAAGAAAAATATCTGAAAGGGCTACATCTGAAGGCCAAGAATCTGTAGGTGCTTTATATAATGGGCTTTTTTAAAAAAACTATACTTTGCTTGAAAGCTCATGACCATTACTATTGCTTAGAAAACATTTCCATTGACCTTGGAAAGTGGAGGAGAAAAGCAGGTGCCTACTCAGTAAGTAATGGAAATCATGGTAATTACACAAGTCCTTAGTTAATATGCTTGGTATTCTCTGATTGTTTCCAGAGGGAGCCAACCAAGAAAACCAGTCCTGCCCTTACAAAGAAACGGTCCATATGCTCAATAAGGAAAATACTAAAAAGGCAAGTGCTTTTTTGGTTCAAAGGAGTTCTCCCAAATCTCAAGGGCCAAAGGACAAGGGAGAGGATTTAGCTTTGAAAAGCCAGAAGGAACACACAAAGAGCTCTGTTCAAACATCCTTTAGTGCAAGAAAGAGCCAAGGAGCAGAGGTTGCTGTTGATGACAATAGCCAAAGGATAACAGAGCAAGATGAAAAGAAGGAAAGTGAGTCCCTGGAAGGTGTGAAGAGGGCTGGTGGACAGCAAGTGCCTGAAGAAGAAAGGCAAGAGGAGGAAGAAGAAGAGGATGATGCTGGTCACTGTGGAGAAGAGGAGGAAGAATCAGCAACTGCATCCCAAAATGAACATGAGGCAGAGGATGATGAGCGTCCAGCAGAAAGCCAGGGACAAGATGCACGGCTTCAAAGGTAAGATTTAAAACCCAAAGCGTACATTAGCCTATTCTTAAAGACCCATATTCCAGAAAGCCATTTATTTCAAGCATTAAATAAAGTAAGTATATTATCAATATTTATTTGGGAGCTATGCCATAAATCCAGCCCAATATCCAAATGAAAGTGGGTTTAACAGACTGGCTCTGTCTCCAAATTGATAACCTGCCACACGTGGCAAAACCAGTACTGTCTTACATGTTTGCCATTTGCTCAGAGAGAAGGTCTAGAACAAAGAAAGGGCAGCTGGATATTCAACAGTTCTTCATCTCTAAGAAGCATCCTCCCCTTCTGTGTCATGTTTATGTTCCATACCATGTAACTTGTGAGCAAAGTAAAGTTAAAATAGAGAGTGTACTGGTTTGGAATTGCACTGCAATATCTAATAATACAAGTGGTAACATAAAACTGTGACACCTGCCCAGGGAACTAAATTGTTAAGCTTGTTTACTGTAATTCTTCTGTGCTGCATTATTTATAGACCTTCAGAGATAAGTGGTTCAAGATTTCAAGGACCTTTATAAGCAGAGAGTTCTCCCACTACTTTAAAGATGTGGTTGATAGTCAAATATGAAATCAGCAGAATTCAGGCCATTGTTTCAGAAATAGGAAATTTGCCGCTGTCAGGTTTATTTTATTCTACAAAAGGAAGCTTACCCTAGTTAGTTACCATTATTACTTTACACAATAAAGCAAAAAATAAATAAATGTTATTTAAATGCAGCCTGCCCCTGGAATTTCTCACCTTTAGTTCTAAGTTCATTCTGCTTTAAGTTTATACCAATGTAATGCAATGCTTTGTCTTGCAGGTGTAAAGGCAGTGAAAAAGGCACAGGAAGCAAACCATCAGGGACGTTCTCCCAGAATGCTGAGCAGACCTGCCAGCTTGAGCATAGAGGCAGCAGTAAGCGTCGAGTGAATGATGAAGGTCTAATCAAAGCTGACAACAAAAAGAGCAGGGTAGACGCAGAGAGTGCTGGTGACAAATGTAAACGTAAAGAGGCCATTAAACCAAATACTCCACAAGACAAACCAAAGGCAGCTGATTCCACTGGTACAGAGAGTGATAATCAAGCAGAGGCATCTATAGAAGATTTGGTGACTGTAATTGGTAGGAAATAGCTTTTGCTTAAAAAAAAAAGGCATTTGTATCGTAACTATGAGCAAAACCATTTGTTCATGGGGACCAGAGCTCTAGTTGATGAAAATCAGTGTCATTCCATTTACTTCAGTAGAGTTATGTTAATTTTTTTTATCTGCTGAGGATCTGATCTGACCTTTGTTTTTAGAATATTCTGTTCTGAGAGTTGGAAAGTATAAAGTATCTTGGGAAAATCTGGCTGAAAGCAGTTGATATCGCAAGTCAGACTAGAGGCTCGTACTGGTCCTTTCAGGCCTTAACACTTACGAAGTTAACAGTTTTTAGCCCAGAAATGGTCATGTTTTGGGAATCTTTCAATCTCTCTTGGAAACCTGTTTTCTTATGTTGTTCTAAATTATACACTGGGAGTTTGCAGCTCTTCAGGGTCAAATCCTTGCTCAAGAGGAAGAGAACTTCTTTGCATGTTATAGGCCCCAGTAACATGCAAAGGCCCCTGTTTAAAGTCTGCAATTCAGCTCCTGCAGAATCCAAAGTACGTGGCAAAATTCCAGGAGCCCTAGCTTTCTGCAGTTCCTTGACCATGAACTAACTCACTGGCCATGTAAGTTATTAACACATTAAAAAAATCTGGGTACATAGTTGGTGTCCTGGAAAAATGGACATGCCCTGTGAATAAGGACAATCCAGTCTTACATTAATGACCAGAGGATTCCTGCCAACTATATGCTGTCATGGGATTTCTTTTTTATCATTTTCACTGAAGTAATGAATGGTTTTAAAATTGCTCAAAAAGTTCCACACGCAAGACAGCTAGCATTCCAATCCAAAGAGATCATATAGAAACATTACCATTCTAGCCCTTCTTTCCCTTGGTAGAAATGTTTGTCACCTTGGTCAGCCAAAGGTCATTCCGAGGAATATAAATCAATTGACAAACAATGTGGGTATAAAACGAAAAACTTATCACCCCACAAAAATCTAAACACAAATTTAGGGGTTTAAGGGCTTGTCTACAATAGGGATTTTTGCATCTGTCAGGCTGCATGGTGCAGTAGATAGAGCACTAGAATGCAACTCAGGTGACCTGGTTTTATGACCTACAGCAAGTGATTTCACCTTTTGCCTCTCTTTCACCTTTCAGCCTTCTGTCTGCCTTCTCTATTTAGACTGTAAGCTCTTCAGGGCAGGAACTTATGATGTGTATGTACAGTGCCTACCACTGAACTGTTGGAACCTCTAGATGCCACAGGGTAGCTTTGCATCTACGTAGCTATGCCAGTGCAAACTCCCTAATGTAGATAAGCCCTAAACCTGGCCTTTAGGAACAATAGCCATGCAAGGGAGAATGAAAAGCTGTATTGTTGAAGTGATAGAGGCTAGAGGCATTCTGCATTGGGTATGGCAGAGGTAGACAAATCGCCTAGGTGGGGCTAGAAGAGAGCACACTGAACAATGGCTCTTACTACCCCTTTAAAAAGTTGCAGCAGGTACTATATTGGTAACCTCTAGGCACTAGTAAGTGTGTGAGAGAAAACATGGTGATGTCCCCAGTCTACTTGTTCATGCCCCATTGTGGGTATGAAGTAATTCTGGACAGCTATATGCCCTCACCTGGCTTCCGCACCCAGTGTGCTTACACATGAATTCTTGGTGTCTCCTGGATGGGGTGTCTTCAGTGGGGTGGCACAAATATAGTTGGTGCAGAATTTGGCAGTACATTAGCAGAATGAATGATGCCTTGCTAAAGAGGAAATTCTCCTAGGCAGAAACGGGTGTAGGACAGAGGCCGCAAAGGCCACAGAACCACTGTAGGAAGGTGCAACCTGTGGACTGCATGTCTCCACAGTGGCCTTTTCAGTAGGCTCATAGAAGAATGACTTTGGGGTGGAACGCCATCAGGATAGCCACCAGGTCCAATTCTACGAGGATCCACTGGCCAAAACCTAGGTACTGCAGTCTCACTGATGAATACTCTGTGCCATAGCGGTAAGGGTGGACTCATTTTCTTCTTGTCCCTTGGATAATTCCCTTACAAACATCACATTTACTCAGGCTATGCTCAGGGAATAAGATTTGTCCCTAAGTCCTAAAGAGACGCCCCCATGAGTAAAACTTGCCGCCTGGTCATTAAATCCATAGATCATTTTATTTATTAAGAAACAGGATTTAATGTAAGTAATAAATGGTGCATGTTGGTACTAACATGGCAGCTCTCTGGTTTGTCTTTTGTAGACGATTGCCCTGTTCCTCCAGCGCCATTTGATCACCGGATTGTCTCAGCCAAAAAGGGAGTGGTCAACAGTTATTATGAAGTCAACCGGAACGAAGTTCTGGGAGGGTAAGTGGAGCTAATGCTGTCAACACAAAAATGAGTGTTCTTCAGCCACCAGGAAAATATAGCAAATAGCCTTGTAATGAAGGGTTATGTTACAGTTGAATGGAAGCAGCATGCCTTGCTAAAGCCTAGCTCACAAAAGTGCTGTCTAATTGTAAATTGGAGATGGACTAAAATCAGCAGGCTGCTATTTTTGTGGGTTTTTGCGGAGGTTTTGGTGGCTTCATGCTTCGGTTTATATTTGGTATGTAAACAATTTCCTGAGGCTGCCGCATCAGTGCCAGATGGGAATTATAGTGCATTCCAACACAGAGTTTTATCCTAGGCATTCCCAGGCAGGCCACCACTTGCAAGAACACTGTGGAAGACCATGATACCAGTGGCAGTTCAGGTAGGGCTCTTGAGCCCTCTCCTTCCTTGTTTGTAAGAAGCTTTAAAAATTACTGTTATTTCCTTTAGTCCCAGAACTACAAGACCCAAGCCTCATTCCATTTTTCTTGGAAGAAGGTGGCAGGGGAGGCAGGGAAGGGACACAGTTGTGAAATTTTGCAAAATATTTTGGTTTTATGACATTTTGTGGAAACAAAATTATAGCTTTGATAGTGCCCAAATGACAGCTTAGTAGGCTCCGTACTCTGGACTGCTGTTTTGTAGTTACACTGAAAAAATGCTCTCGTATCCTTTAGCAGTGGTTCAGATCGCTACAGCCTACCATAATGACAATGTGGTGTTTGTGACTATTCACCATATTCTTTTAGAAAAGCAGGTGCTGGACTTGAACAGTAGTTTATTCTGCCCATCTAGGTTGCCTTCCAATAAGAGGAAGTATCTGAAGATGATGTAACAGGAACATGTTTCACATTTTGTTAAGAGAATTTTCAAAAGGAAAAAACTAAGAATGTATTAAACGGATTGGTTATAGTGTAGTTAGGGCAAGATTGTGACCCTCTTACTCACACCACAAATAGTCCCATTGGCTTCACTGGGAGTACTCATGTGACTAAGCAGGTCATAAACTGGCTTTCATTAATCAGTGAATATTAGTGAATTAAATAATGGATAGAGTAATAGCAATCAAAACTGAGTGTGATTTTGATGTACCTAAATGTATGGTAATAGGTGTTATTTGTGGGATAGAATAGCATTCCAAAGACTCAAATGCAGCATGATATGTACATCAGGATTTGCCAATGCTGGACGGAGAATAATCTGAAGTGTCTAAAATCCAGACTCCATGCTAGATTCCTATCTCATTTTTAACACCATATGGTGACTGGGGGGTTCTTTTTTTCTTTCACCCTTAGAGGGCGATTTGGTCAGGTGCACAAATGTGAAGAAAAAGCAACAGGTCTCAAGTTAGCAGCAAAAATTATAAAAGCCAGAGGTGCTAAAGAAAAGGTAAGCATTGGCTGCATGGCCCCCACGCCATCAATACTGCATGACCAGTTGGATAATAGCTGGTTTGTAGATTCTTTTCCCTTCTCCTCCAGGACTGCAACCAGCTCATCAACCTCCTTTCAGTTTTTTCATCTTTTTATTGTTTAATTTTCACTTTTCCAGCTTTTTCTCACGTCTTTTCATTTCTTCCCTTTTTTCTCCTTTGTTAATTTTCTTTACATTTTCTTAGTGAAAATGTTTGTCAACTTTTGACTTTGCATGTGTTCTCTGGCATGCACTGCACACTCTGCTGCAATTAATTGCTTTCATCTTGTTGGACTTGGTAGCAAGGATGTTCTGGACTTCAGTCACCAATGCATAAGAGTGGAGAGGGATTTGTCTGGCCATTCTGCAAACCTCAGGGCACTTCCCCCACTTTCATTTAATGAGGAAAATCAAATAGGCATTATTGTGTGGTAGATGTGTCATTACTAGTGCCTGCCTTTCTTAATTTTCCTCATCAGTCCGACCTCGCTGCCACCAAGGCCAAGAGCTCTCTCTCCTCACTGCTTCTCATTATCACTGAATGTCACATCACCGTATATAGCCTGTGCTATTCAGGAGGTCAGACCAAATGATCTAATGGTCCCTTCTGACCTTAAACATGTCTGAATATTCCTGTCGCCACAACAGCCATCAAAGAAGAATCCTGGGGTTGGTGGGCACAGGTGAGCATGTGGGAATGATGTATTTGCCCATGCCCCCCAATTTGTTAGGTGTCGGCTATAAAAGCCTCAAGTATAATATTCCTTACTCTTTTCACAGGAAGAAGTAAAGAATGAAATCAATGTCATGAACCAGTTGAACCACACAAACCTTATCCAGCTGTATGATGCCTTTGAATCCAAAAATGACATTGTTCTGGTCATGGAATAGTACGTATATCTCTCGCCTTCCCTTGTTTGCTCTTCCCTCTTTTCCTGAGGTTGCAGCATTCCATGTCCATTTCTCCTGAAACTAGAGGTGGAGCTTCTCAGGGGTGAAAAAAGCATATGAAAAAGTTTGAGTCACAGGAACCATATTGAAAGAAAGAGTTTTCCTGAGTAGTCATTCATAAACCTTGTTCAACACTGTCATGATGATTTAAGGCACCGTAGTTGTTACACCATCACTCAAACTCCACAGAGAGAGAGAGAGAGAGAGAGAGAGAGCTTTAGATGAGAGAGCCACAGGATGTAGTTCTCTGTAATTTCCATTAGTTGGTATTGTTTGTCATCCATGAAAACAGGCCTGGTAAATTTCCATTTATGTGAGGGGAATGCACGGCCTTACCAGAGGAGAAGAAATACATGCTGGCTCTATGCCACTGAGGATTACCCTTACATTGAGCTGATCCTCCTGGGGCTGGTTAAATTATCTTGAGGTCCAGATTAAATTGGTGGTGAAGCACAAAACAGTTGCACAGCACTGTAGAATCAGGTAGAGGTTGTCTAGGCTCTAGAGGAAGTAAAAACTGGTGTATCATGCACATGGAGAGGGGTGGTAAAAGGTGCAAGTTATATTGACTTGGACTCTTCAGAACTTTCTTAGACTTAGGGCTTGTCTACACTATAGACATGGGCAGCTCATGCACCCCCCCATTCAGGGAGGATAGCCCCCTGCTCTGCCTTTTCTGCCCAAGGCCCCGCCCTGCTCCGCCCCTTCTGACTCCCCCCCACATGCTGCCTGACCTACCGGTGCAGCCCTGAACCCCTGCCGGCGCCTGGAGCAGCCCTGAACCCCAGCCGGCCTGCTGGTTCCCAGAGCAGTCTGGAGGCCTCCGGGACTGGGGCTGCAAAAGGGAGCATTAGCGGAGGTTTGGGGAGGCAACTATGCTGACTGGCAAAAAGACTTTTCCTACCTGCATAGCTACACCAGCTCCCACAACAACAGTAGCTAGGCTGACAAAAGCACTCTTCTGTCAGCATAGTTGCATCTGTACTGGGGGATTTGCTGGGGGTGGGGAGGGGTTGATTTTTTTCACACTGCTAACCATCATATCTATGGCGGCAAAACTTTGTAGTGTAGACTAAGCCTTTGATTTGCTTCTCAGTTTGGCATGCATACTTCAGAAATGGCAAAAGCTATAATTCTGTAAAAAATATAGTGTTAAACTGAGGGTGTTCTAGAATTCTGGAAGAAATTTTAAAAATCTCCATTGTTAGTTCATATGGGCTCACACTGAAATCTTGAATCCCAAATCCATCAAAGTCTGGGGTGGTTTGGATCTAGATCCAGGAGCCTGATTCTCAACTGCATTGCCTCAGCTTTATCCTGATATGACTTGGCTGATTTCACTGGCACAAAAAACATGTTAACACAGCAGAGAATTGAGCTCAGGTCCAAACTTTTAGATTTGGATTCATCTCAGATAGTTGGATCCAGACTGGTAGACTGAATCCAGGCATCCTCAAACATGGGGAAATTCAGGTCAGGATGGATCTGAACCAGTTTGTATGAGCCAACCCTGCTGGAAACTTTAGGGAAATTCAGATCAGCATACAAACTTCATATTTTGGGTCCGTCTCACTGTGCTCAGCTGTGAAAGCATCTCAGGAAAATGGTATTTTGGACCAGTCTCCAGTATATCTTCTGCATTAATTTCAAGGCATGAATTTGAACTCAATGACTATTCTACCATTTTTCTCTCTGCAGTGTGGATGGAGGAGAATTATTTGACCGAATTATTGATGATAACTACAGTTTAACAGAGATGGATACCATCTTGTTCACAAAACAGATCTGTCAAGGGATTCAATACATGCATCAGATGTACATTCTTCATTTAGACCTGAAGGTACAGAACAAGATGCATGCTTTATGCAATAGCAACTTGGCCTCTACCATAGAAATTAATTTCCCTAAGCAAAGGTGCCTAAGGTTCTGTAGATTCCCATGGTATATCATGGTCTCTGTTAAATCAGTGTAATTCAGTGTAAATTTACTTTAACCACATTGACTTCCATTAAATCACTCTGGATTTTTACCACTGTAAATGAGATCAGAATCTTGAGAAGATCTCATCAAGCCCCATGGCTTGAGCTTTCTGAGGATGATTTTCCAGCAAGTCAGCTGCTGACTACAATATTTTGCACTTCTGTGTCATCTTTCATCCATGCATCTCAAGGCACCATGCAAACATTAATTAATTCAACCTGAGAGTGTCTCTGTGACAAAGGTAAACATGATTATTGCCATTTTATCAGTGAGGAAAATGAAACACAAAGGGATTAAGTGGCTTGCCCAAAGTCATAAGATATGTCAGAGACAATGAAAACCCAGTATCATATTCTAATGTCTAGACTGCACTGCCACTCATGAGCGTGAACAGCATCAAAGGAAGCTGTGGTTAGTGACAATTTTTTTTAAAAAATGAGGTAAAAATTAAATGAAATTAAAAAGTATTGGTGATATATTGCCTTTGACCAATTTAAAACAAGCTCCTACTAGTGTGTGTGTGTTTTAAAAAAAAAAAGCAGATGCTGCAAATTTTGGTGTAGCAGTATATATGCAGAGACCAGTTAATTTTTAATGGGTTAATTGGCAAGTATAAAACATCAGTACTTGTATAGGTGTCTAGTGAGGACACACATTTGCAGCAGATCTTTATCCCTCTCCATGGTGAAGTTTTTTGCTGAATAATAAACTTGTCAGTTATCTCTGTTGAGAGCAGGAATAAGAGAGAGATGCTTAAATGCCCTTAGTTTTATGAATAGCTATAAAACTTCCTAATGATCTGCCAGGTTTACAACAAAGAAGAAGGAAACATGTTTGGAAGTTTGTTTTTCTTGGTTTGTAATTTGCTTAAATAACTGGAAGTTAATATACTGTACCTTCAATAAAAGCGGCAAAGAGTTCTGTGGCACCTTATAGACTAACAAACATATTGGAGCATGAGCTTTTGTGGGTGAATACCCACTTCGTCAGATGCATGACCCCTCTGATACTTGTATCTTCAATGTTTTTAAAGCACAATATTGCATATTTGGATCTCACAGACACTTGTGTAAGTCAGTTGCAATTCCAGAGCAAGTCCCTTTTTCTTTGTAAATATTCATAGCCTGGAAACCTATAAGCAATAAATCTGCTCTCTTAATTGAGATTAATTTCTTGGAGTTGGCACAGTTTTGGTGTGAACTCAAAATGCAGAAAAGGAGGCATGCTTACATCCAGGGAGTTCTCAACAGAAACTCTTCCAGGCACATAATGACCATCAATGGTGATTCTATCCAGTTCTCCTTGCTCACAGATTACTTTGTGATATGAAGGTGTTAAAATGGAAGAATTAATGAGACTTATCAGGGCCAGTGTCTGGGACACAGAAATTCCATTATGAGAAATATGCTTTAAAAAATGTTAAATGCAAAGTGAATTAGTAATGGTGACAATGGATAACTAATGTCTTAAGTGTTTAGAGCTGTTTTATTTCAAAGAGGACATCATCAGCAACAAGACCAGGGTAGCTATAAAACTGCTGGCAGTGAACATAAGACTGCATTGTAGACATTTGTACTTCAAAGACAATGGGCCAGATTCTGCTCTCATTTCATCTGGTATAAATCTGGAGTAATTCCGTTGATGCTAATGGATTTATGCCAGTAAAACAGAGAGCAGAATTTGGCCCTATGAAAATCCAGAAGGATTTTACCCTATGAATCCCACCTCTAAATATCTGAGAAGAGTGTAAAGCTGATTTGATTAGTATAATGTATTATCAGGCAATTGCTGCCAGAACAGCAGTGAACTCAGAAATCTGGGGCACAAAGATAAACTTCAAAGCACTGCAAAATCATTTTTTAAATGTTCTGATGTCAGCTCATTAAGGGCTGTAAAATCACAATGCCAAGATCCTGAAGCCTGTTTGGAAGCTCCCTCCCCCTCCCACTAATGAGTCCTTTCTCTGAACTGCTGCATTATATCAAACTGAGACGCCATGGAGAAGAAAAAGCAGTACTGGCACAGAGTCCAAAACCTCAAATGCCACATGATTGCTGGAGGAAATACCCACAAAGTGAAACCTGCCCAAAGATTAAAGCACTGAGATGCTTATTTTATGCTTTGCAGTGTTTTTAGTTTTGATTCCACTACAATTCACTACAAATCCAGTTTGTCATTTCTCTTAAAAGTGTGTTTTCTCTTTCCTCCTGGCAGCCCGAGAATATCCTGTGTGTGAATCGAACTGCTTATCAAATAAAAATTATTGATTTTGGATTGGCAAGAAGGTATGTACGTGTAATCATGCTAATCATAACACATGAATTAGGAGACAATCTCAAAAGTGCTATGCCTTTGGAAGGATAAAGCTGATGCATAATAGCTTCCTACCACCTTTGGAACAAGCTTAAGGTGGCTCTTTTAGTGAGGAGCATCCTTAAATTAAGCAATGGATAGCAGTAAGGTATATTCACACAAGAACGTAGAGTAAAAAATGTTAGTTTAAAACCTATTTTCAGCTGGTATGTCTAAAGGGGCTTGGCCATAACAGACCAGACCAATGGTCCATCTAGTCCAGTATACTGTCTCCAAAGTTGTCTCCAGTACAAGCTGCTTCAAAGAAAGGTGCAGGAAACCTGCAGTACACAGTTATGGAATAATTGGACTGAAGTCCTTATACTAAGACTGGATGTCTTTCTAAGAGACAAGCTGAAGCTGAAGCTCTAGACAAGCTCATCCTCACCATGGGCTTGATGCAGGAATTACGGTAGAAATTCTCTGGCCTGTCATGTGCAGAAGATCACATTATATTATCATACTGGCCCTTATGCCTACATCTACTTTAGACACCACTGGTGGTGTGTGTAGTGTAGGTGTAACTACACACCTCAGTAAAAAGCGCACTGTGTCCACACTGTGGTGTGTAGCTACGTGTGTCAGTGAAAGGCTCTGGCAGCTCCCTGCTGCTGGAGTCATGCACTGCAGTGAGGAAAGGCTCTGGCAGGGGCTTTCCTGCAGCAGGGGAAGGCTCCAGTAGCAGGACATTACTCTGCTAAAAAATAGGAGGGAGACGGGGAGGCACGACTTGGCATGTCTGTACTCTACTCGCCTACCCCGGGCCTCTCTGGCTACACTGCTGTTTTTATCTGCACTAGCTATGAAGCATGAAGATTTATCTCTCTTACAAAAACTTATTTTCATCCTTACTGTTGTACCTCTGATTGTTCTGGTTTTCCATATAAGAACTCTGGTCCTTTTCTGAATCCTACAACATTCTAAGCACCAATGTTAGAAGTTGTATTAGACGTGAAATGGGTATTGACTGTCCTTGTTTCCATCATCCAGATATAAACCCAGAGAAAAACTTAAAGTGAACTTTGGCACTCCGGAATTCCTCGCTCCTGAAGTTGTGAACTATGACTTTGTCTCCTTTCCCACGGACATGTGGAGTGTAGGAGTCATTGCCTACATGCTGTAAGTAGGACTTGTATCTGTACTGTGCACACTCTAATTTATACTGACTTTCTGAAGCTTGCTATTAAAATGGAATATTGACAAAAGCTGTATCTGGGTTGCAAATTCATTTGCCCTTCTGCAGTCTTTATTCGGGGAAAGCTCCTGTTGATTTCAATTCTCTCCTGTCACATTGTAAACATTTTTCACTCATTCTGTACATGCACTTTCCATTGACGTCAGTAGGAATTACACATGTGAAATGAGTGCAGAATATGCATAGGGATCCACAATTAGAGAAGAGAACTGCTGTGCAGATCATAGAGTAACATTTTGCCCTTCAAATGTGCATGGTAATTTTTACTTGTTTTATTCAACCCCAACAAAGTTATAATGAGCCTAATCCTGCAAAGTGCTGAGTGCCCTACATTGCCATTGACTTCTGAATGTGCTCAGCACTCAGTAACTCTCAAGACCAGGTCTTAATGGTCAACAACTTACTGCGAGGGGTTAGGAGCACAACCGTGAACAATGAAACAATCCCAGAAAGAATATGACAAATCAAGAGTAGGAAGGAGGAACCACAGAAGAATTAACATAAGTAGACACTGGTAGTGAAGATGTGGGTTATGCTATGGTGATAGTTAAGCACTGGAAAAGGTTAGACCAGGGGTCGGCAACCGGTGGCTCCCGGCTCGCCAGGGTAAGCACCCTGGCGGGCCGGCCCGGTTTGTTTATCTGCCGCGTCGGCAAGTTCGGCCGATCGCGGCTCCCACTGGCCGCAGTTCGCGGTCCCAGGCCAATGCGGGAGGCAGGAAGCCGCGGCCAGAACATCCCTCGGCTCGCGCCGCTTCCTGCCTCCCGCATTGGCCTGGGACCGCGAACCGCGGCCAGTGGGAGCCGCGATCGGCCGAACTTGCCGACGCGGCAGATAAACAAACCGGGCCGGCCCGCCAGGGTGCTTACCCTGGCGAGCCGGGAGCCACCGGTTGCCGACCCCTGGGTTAGACAAAGAGATTATGGAATCCCCATCATTGGTGGTTTTGAAGAACAGGTTACACGAACGTCTGTTAGGCCTGGTCTTGGTTTACAGTAACTCCTCACTTAAAGTCGTCCCGGTTAACATTGTTTCGTTGTTATGTTGCTAATCAATTAGGGAACATGCTCGTTTAAAGTTGTGCAATGATCCCTTCTAACGTTGTTTGGCAGCCACCTGCTTCATCCACTGCTTGCAGGAAGAGCAGCCCATTGCAGCTAGCTGGTGGGGGCTTGGAACCAGGGTGGACCGGCAGCCCCCCTATCAGCTCCCCACTCCCCTAAATTCCCTGTGCTGCAGCCACCCAGCAGGCTATCAAGGCAGTTCAGCTGTCCCTCCCCCCACTGCCATGTGCTGCTCCTGCCCCCTGCCTTGGAGCTGTTCCCAGAGACTCCTGTTTACTGTGGGGGGGTGGGATGGCTAATGTCAGGGTGTCCTCCTCCCCCTGCTCCTGCACCCCACTTACCCCTTCTCCATATAGAACAGATGGATGGAGAGAGACAGAGAACTTGGGGAAGCAGCTGCTGTCTCAACTTCCTGATCCACTTAAGAAGACAATGCACTTAAGAGTGGGTCAGCTTACTTAAAGGGGCAGTGTGCATCTCTCTCTCTCTCCCACACACAAGGTGTGTGTCTGTCTCTGTCTGCTATGCTGTCTCCCCTCCCTCATGTTCCTGCTGCCTTGTGTGAGAGGCTACATTAACAATGTGTTAACACTTGAGGGCTCAGCCAAGTGCTAGTTCATCATTTAGCAGCAAGGCATTCCCTGGGAAATATCCCTCCCTCTTCCACCCTCTAACTTCACCACCTCAACCAAGCTTCACAATCATCGTAGCTGTGAACAGTATTAAATTGTTTGTTTAAAACGTATGCTGTGTGTACATCTGTATAATACATAGTTTTTTGTCTGGTGAAAAAAATTTCCCTGGAACCTAACCCCCCCTATTTACATTATTCTTATGGGGAAATTGGATTCACTTAACATCATTTCGCTTAAAGTCGCATTTTTCAGGAACAGAACTACAATGTTAAGCGAGGAGTTACTGTATATAATCCCACCACAGTGTGTGTGTGGGGGGGGGAAGGGATGGACTCAATGACCTCTTTAGCTCCCTTCCAACCATATATTATTATGATTCTGTGTTTTTCATATGCTATATAATACTCTTTAGGCTCAGTGGATTGTCTCCTTTTCTGGGTGATGATGACAATGAGACTCTCAACAATATCCTGGCTTGTAGCTGGGATTTCGAAAATGAGGAATTTCAAGATGTTTCTGAAGAAGCCAAAGATTTCCTCTCAAAGCTTCTAATCAAGGAAAAAAGGTATTCAGATTCCCACCATTCCATACCTTTGAAATGTACATTTGCTGTTATCACATTACAGAACACCAAAAATGCTCTGTCACTTGTACTGCTACACTTGATGATTACAGTAGCCATTGTGATTTTGTTATGCCTATGTAAGGTATTGTTAAATTCCACACAGTGTCCTGAGATTACATGAATGCATCTTCACAGGAGTTAACACTTCCAGTTGCCATTGTTCAGCTGCCATCTGGCACAAAGCATCTTGCAAACTGAGCATCATGCAATACCAAAAGGATGGACAGCACACATCACTAGCTAGGGCATAACTGTTGAATCCCAAGATCCCGTATGTATCACTTACTAGTGTTCTGTTTTCCCTTTAGCTGGAGAATGAGTGCAACTTCAGCCTTAAAACATCCTTGGTTATCAGACCACAAACTCCATTGCGGACTACACAAGCAGGTCTCCAAGTTTAAATATTCTTGTTCTTTGCAGATCTGCCAGTGCATTTTTGTTCTCGTTACCTCAATATTTGTTCTGAGATTCTCTTATTCTGTACTTGAGTCTGTCCTGCTGCTGAATTGTGTGTCATTGTGATATATATACATTTGTTTGCTTTTGTTTATTTTTTAAGGCTGGCATGTTTCTGTGTGTGTTCCCTGGCTCTTGCATGTCTGTGGGAAGAAGTACTCATGATGTTGGTTATTGTACATTGTTGAATGAATTGATTTGTTAGCAAAATAACAGACAGTTTATAGCAAAGCATTAAACATTGCAAACTTTCTTTCAGTTTCCAAACAAACATGGGCAGGTTTGGCTTTTAAAATCCCTTCTGGTTCACTTGGGGTCCTGCATGAAATCTTTTTAAAGGTCAATCCTGTCCTTTCCCACCTGACACCTTCCCACCTCCTAACAGAACCTGGAATTCCTGCCAGGACACATCATTTACCTTAAACAGCCTTCTGGGGACCATCATACCCAGAGGCGGCTCCAGGCACCAGCACGCCAAGCGCGTGCCTGGGGCGGCAAGCCACGGGGGTGCGCTCTGCCGGTCGCCGCAAGGGCGGCAGGCAGGCTGCCTTCGGCGGCATGCCTGCGGAGGGTCCGCTGGTCCCGCGGCTTCGGCGGACCTCCCGCAGGCGTGCCACTGAATCCGCGGGACCCGGGACCTTCCGCAGGCAAGCTGCCAAAGGCCGCCTTCTTGCCGTGCTTGGGGTGGCAAAATACCTAGCGCCGCCCCTGATCAGACCATCTCCAACTTCAGTGTGTTTGGGGCTGGCCAGCTCAGTGCTAATCTCAATAGGAGCATCCCTTACTTTGCTCTAAACACTCCATTTGGCTGAAACAGGGTCATGTGGTTTAAAGTAGTTTTTGATTATTACTCACTTAACTAGTCAGTAGGTTTTGGAGGTTGAAAGCTGTTGACAGTCTCATCACTGGGTGAGGCCGATCCATGTGGTTTCATAACCCAAAAGAGAAAAGCCTCTGAAGAGGATACCTGAGGCTGCCATACATTCAGAATTCAAAAGTTTGAGCCTTTAAAATGGATTCCTACATTTATGCAGCATTTGGAGCACAATACATCTTTGTTCTGCCTTTCTTTCGGCTTGTTATCTGCATGTAAGCAACAAAAGTCATTAAAAGGCGAAGAAAACAAAGCAGAAAAATGAAGTAAATAAAATTACTGTAATGTACTGAGTCTAGCGTATAGGTGTCAGTGGTTCCTTCTATTGAACAGAATCAGACCTGTTCAAAATCAGAACTGTCATTAGTAGGTCAGGGTCTCTTCCTTGAGCTCAACTGGTAGAGCCCTGTGCTTTTAAAGCAGGAGGATCCGAGTTCTTTTCCTGCTGCTGACGTTCCCATTGTGACAACTAGAGCTGGTCAGAAAAAGGAAAAAATTCACAAACATTTTCTTTGTCATTTTTTCATTTGCATGGACATTTTCTGAGCTGCTCTAGAGACAAATGTGCAGTCTCAGGTGTTCATGAGCTTATTCCAATACTTAGAAATATCCACAGATGCACTGGAAGGTGTCAAACACATTCTGATGGAAAACAAAATTTTAATGTAAATACGAAGGGATAGAGGGAAAGTCAAAATTAAGCACATTACACTTTTAGGTACACCTCTAGAGGTATATCAGGGTCAGTTGTGCCCCTATTGATATGGCTGCAGTGAAGCCATGGATATGGAGAGGAAGCGGTCATAGTGTAGAGCTTCATGAAGCCTGGACCTCTTCATGAATGGCTGGATCCTATTGCCCCTTCTATGTTGGGTAAAGCCCTTTCCCCAGTGGAGAACTTATAGAGATTTCCTCCATTCTGACCTCCCTCCTATAGTTTCTCTGTGCATACTTGTACTTGTTTAAAAAGTAGCTGTATTAAATAGGCAGGTGTTGCAGTGTTTTGCTATTATATTCAGCACAGGTAAGAAGTGATGGAGCTCAACTAACTCTTCCAATAATGTTTGTCTCCTTTTTTCTAGAGGAAGGCTAAGTGCCACTCAAAGTCTCAAGCACCCATGGCTCAATGACCTTTCCAAGAAAGCTGCCAAATGGAAGGTTTGTCTCAAGTCCCCTTGTTTCTCTTCAGAAATAAATGGTGCAACATCTATGGAAGGTATCAGTGGAATACCAGAAACAGCCACAGTTAATATTGCTGGAGGATTTACTCACCAGCACCATCTGCACAACTGTTTGACAAGCAGTGTGTCACCAAAGCACCAAAACTATAGGCTTGCTCCATTGATTATGACCATCACAACAGTGTGAAAGGGAGGAACAGTGAGAAAAAAATCATAGTTTATATATGAAACTGCACATAGAGCAAACTCAGTGGGTGAAATCCTAGCTCCATTGAAGTCAATGGTAAAACTCCCATTGACTGTAATAGAGCTAGGTTTTCACCCAATAAATGTTCAGTGCTGGAAGCTTTTGGTTTCTTACATAATGGTTGTAAGTCTGGCTTTAAAAGGGATAGAGATATGCTTGTATAGTAATTTCTTAACAAAAGGCTATGGGCCATCTCCTCAACTGGTGTAATCGGTGTAGCGCCATTGACTTCAATAGGATCCAGCCTTAAATGAAGTTGTCCTGTGCTGTTGAGGAATCTGTATCAAACAGCAAAGTTGAGACAAGACATTTCTGTCTCTGTCCTTTTTCCTGGATCACTGTCTTTGCCCTTCCATTGACAAACACTTCATTACTAGTTCTTAGACTGGGGAGGTTGCTCCCCTAAGGGGGCCAGGACGACACAAGTCTGCTCTAATTTTCTGTCTCTGGTCTTTGGCTGAAGCATATTCACTCAACCACTTTCTCAGATGGCAGAACACTCCATACACCACTGCACCGATTCCCACAGCATCTCTTATGAACTACCACAGGACTGGTGCTTCCTCTGAAGCACGGTGGGAACCCAGTGCAAATGATTTGGGGACATATCTGAGGATGACTGGTTGTGGGTCATGGTACGAAGAAAGCTGATATAACCCATGCATCGTAATAACCACGTCCTTTTAGCATTGCACCATGAATAATGACTGAGACACCAAAATAAAAATGGTACCACTTTTCATTGTGTGTGCTAATTGTTAAGGGTATTACCATCCATTTGTTAAGAGACAGTCTGTAACTGATGTTTGCTTTTGTTTCCAATGTGTTTTGTAAAAAAAAATAAAAAAAAATCACTGTTCAGAGGGGCGGAAAAATTCTTAGTCTATTATGATTCACTGTCACTTGCTTTTGATATCTCCTTTCCTGAGCTGCCAAAGCCACATGGTTTCTTAGCATGCTAATGCAGTCACACCAAATATTGGGGAGGGACATGTTGGACCCTCTTTGTACTGATCCTCACGTCACTGGAACAATGCCAATTTACATCAGCTGAGGTTCTGCAACAGCCACACATTGAAAAATATTTTTATTTTTTTATATTACAAGAAAGCAATTATCTGTCTGAAGAAAAAATCAAGTTTGAGATAACTTTGATTATTGACGGCCAGTCCAGTGAAAAAGAAAATAAAATGTTCAAATACACTTTTTAAAGCTTTGTAAATAGTAGCTAACTTATAGTCTACCTTACAGGAGGAGATAGTTTTAAAAAAATGAGTTTTTCAATTTACTCCAGAAGTGGACTCAGTCATTACTGTGTTTTGTTTTTAGAACAAAACCATTGGGATTGCCCTATTTAATCCATGATAATATATTCATGTGACATAAGAACATAAGAAAGGCCGTACCGGGTCAGACCAAAGGTCCATCTAGCCCAGTATCTGTCTACCGACAGTGGCCAATGCCAGGTGCCCCAGAGGGAGTGAACCTAACAGGCAATGATCAATTGATCTCTCTCCTGCCATCCATCTCCATCCTCTGCCGAACAGAGGCTAGGGACACCATTCTTTACCCATCCTGGCTAATAGCCATTTATGGACTTAGCCACCATGAATTTATTCAGTTCCCTTTTAAACATTGTTATAGTCCTATGTTTAAGTGACAATTGATTTAAACATGGTATGGTAAATGTTTGATGTGATTGTACAAGCAAATGGAGAAAATCATATACTCCCATCCCATATGACAGTAGTGACAAAATGACAGCATTGTTGCATTTGATGAGATACCTCCTGAATTTTTTTCAATAAATAAAGAGACCTAGTCCTTTTTATGTTGTAAATAGCATTAAATGATCTTTCACAATCTGAGATGGGGGGTGCGGGAGGGACTCTTTGTAAGCAGTCAGATTCTGCATTGCTTTCTCTCTCACACACAAAGAAACCACCCTGTGATTTTTCTAGGAAATTAAACCAAATAATTATATTAAAAATATATTGCTGAATTAACTAGATTCTTGGTTTGTTTATTTGCAGAAAAGCTGCTGTGTTGTTACTGCTGGTAAGAGATTTGGAGATATCAGCAGTTCTGGTGCTTTGACCTTGTGATGACTTGAGGCTTTTACTAAGTGGACCAACACCACTTTAGCTGCAGGAAAAGTCCCAGCATTATTGAGCTACTTTTTCTTGCTTCAGCTTTCAAAAGAGGAAAACAACTGCTGCAGTTCACAGGAAGGTGTCTCTGCCAGAACACCATGTAATTTTTGTCTGAGATTGCTATGCTAGTTTGAGTTCAGAATATTATCTGTCTTGTCTTTGCTTTCTTGATTTAGCAAGTGAGAGATCTTTGGGGTTTAAATAGCATTGGCTCTTTCTCATCTCAGCCCAGCAAGCAGAAGATCTCTGCATTACAACAGTACTTGGAGTTCTAGTTGAGATTGAAACCTCAAATTGCTTTTAAAAAACAGCTGGCTGCACATTTAAAACTGATTATTCTCTGACAGTGGCATCAACAAGGACTAACCCCACTAAAGTTAAAGAAGCTACACCAGTGTGTTAACAGTCTCACAGACAAGCTCTCAGTGTACATAGGATGCCTTTAGACTAGAGTATGCTGCATACAGGACTGCCTTTGGTGTTTCCTAGCATATCACATTGGTACTGTTTTAAATTCAGTTGGGTTAATAACATACAAGAGGATATTTTGTTATTAGGATACCCAGATTCTCATCTCTAGTGTAAATGCAGAATTAAGCCCTTGACTTCAGTAGAGAACAACTTCAAATCGGTTACTTTGGATTTATGCCAATGTAACTGGCTAACTCCATTGTTGGCACTGAAATTATGCTTATGCAAAACTAGTTTGTGAAAGTAGAATCGGCCCCCTAATCCTCACAATCCAGAGTGTCCTGTTTGCTTCTAGGAAATAGCTTATTTAAAAGCTCGCAAAAAAAAAAAATATATATATTCTATTGCTTCTCCAGATTCCAAGCTGTTCTGATACATGGCTATAAGAGGGGACTGGGAGTCAGGCTACCTGTACTCTATTCCCAACACTGTATGACCATGGGCTAGTCACCTAAACAGTCTGAGCCTCAGTTGTCCCATCTGTAAAATGGAGATAATGACACTTACTTTTGTATAGTGCTTTTTGTATTAAAGACTAGATAAATCCAAAGTGTCATTATTATTTTACTTTACTATGCTGACATATTGTTGTGGCTTTGGATTTTTTTTTATTTTGACTAATCAGTTTCTAATTAAGCAACATGTCAACACAGCCCAGTATATTTTTCTTGAAATAATGGCATATCTTGTTACAAGGCAGAAGGGTAAAGGCCAACTCAATTTAACATTAGAATGGCAATAATTCCCACATCATGACTGTCATATCTTTGCCCTTATGAAGTGATGTTTGTATATCAAATTTCAAGGAAAGAGTCAGATGAATACATTTATTGGACAGCATGCATGTGACATCCTTGACAGACAATTACAGAAATCCAATTTTGTCCAGAGTTCAAAAGGTGTTTAATAGATAGATAAATAGATGCTCTTAATGAAAGCTAGTGTATACATGCATACATATAGCAACATTACTACCACAGTACACTAAAGGAAGAACCAAGAAAGCATAGAAAGCACTGTCCCATTTTGACTGCTCCTACCTCCTGTTTAAAGTTTTAGGGCCAAATCTTTAGGCCCAATTAAAGGATTAGAAAGCATACCTTATACTTACAGTGATAGTGTCTAGAGCTCAATCTGTTTAGCTTAAAAAGGTTAGTGGGTCACTTGATTACAGTCTGTAAGTATCTATATAGGGAACAAATATTTAACAATGGGCTCTTCAGACTAGCAGAAAAGGTATAACACAACCCAGTGGCTGGAAGTTGAAGCTAGAAAAATTCAGACGGGAAATAAGGCATAATTTTTTAACAATTTCCCAAGGGACATGCAATCCATCGCTGACCATCTTAAAATCACAATTGGATGCTTTTCTAAATGATCTGCTCTAGGAATTATTTTGGGGATATTCTGTGGCCTATGCTATATAGGAGGTCAGACTAGATGATCAGAACTGCTCCTTCTGGACTTGGAATCTGTGAATCAATCATCATACCTAGTCCTAACTCAAATAAACTCCCACTGGCATCAATGGGAGTTTGTCTGTGAAAGTACTGAATAAAATCTAAGCAAGAGAAATCAGGATTTGGCCTGTCAGCTGCTTATTGTCAGTCACTGTTCTCCTTTGTCTATGCAAAATAAGTGTGAACGCTACTAGAAAACCTTTTGATAAAGCTAGAATTCATATGATGTGTTGCTGTTCCGACTACACACGAGATCCTCGATACTGCTAGCACTTTGTATGAGAAACAATTCAGTGACCAGACTAAAAGCAGCAGGCTAAAACTGCAATGATGAGATTTCACTTACACAGTTCAGGGCCAGTATTTTGTTGTTTTTTCCTTAGTGGTTTTTATGTAACTTGCATGTAATTTTGAATCTTGATAATTATACTAAAATAACTGTGTGACTATAGTCTTATAACCACTACCTGCTTTAATATGAAATTCAGCTGATGGCATTTGGTGTTTCTGGGGAATAAAGATGCATACACTTCAGTAATAATTAAGAGCTAGATAGTTCCTTAAAGAAATAGACCCGTATTAGCAGGGTGTAGAGGGATTGCACTGAGTTGGAGTCAGCCACGATTCCTCCAGTGATGGTAGGGAACTGTGGTCTCTGCTGTGCTCTTTTACAGGGAACAGAGTTCACTACCACCACCTCCTCTTTTGGGCATGCACACATAGACACATGAAAGCTATGGGACCCCAACATTCTTCACCCTCTTTGGGAGGCTAGTACCACTGTCAACATCAGTCTAAAACATTTTTGGAGCTGCATGGTTGGCTTGGCTCTAAACCAGGGGTTCTTAAACTTCAGTGCACCACAACCCTGTCCTGACAACAAAATTATTACATGATCCTGAGTGGGGGGAGAGCAGGTGGAGCCTGAGGGTCCCAGCCGTGGGTCCCAGCCAGTCTAATGCTGGCCCCGGAGATCCCATTAAACTGTCCCGACCCACAGTTTGAGAACTGCTGCTCTAAACCATTTAAGGGTGCAGGGTAGGGGAGAGGAGCACTTTTTGTTCTCTCCTTCATTTGTGCACGTATGCAGGGCCAGATCCAGCATGGCCCCTAATATTGTAAATATACTCCAGGGACTTGACTTTCACTCAGATGCTAAAATACAAGGTGAAGGCCAGATTCTAAAGTCTTGGCTACGATAGTGTTTATTTTTAAATTTCCGACTGTCGCACTGTCAGCAGTGCACCTCCGTCAGTTGTGGCAGTGGTGCAAGCTGTGATGTAATCAGGCTGTTAACATCTGATGGGGTTTTAACCAAAGATCATCTAGATCTGCTGTCAGTGCAATTAGATGATATGTATTTTATTTGATTTACATTAGTACTCCTAGTGCTGATGAAGCTGCACCAGCAACAGAGCACCAATGTGAAATATGAAGGAAAATGGTAGTGTAGCCTAAATCACTGATCTGCTGTTATGTTCATGTGTGCAAATGGAGTAATGGATTTATTTATTTATACTTAGTGTATCTTGCAATGAGCACCATATATTGCAGGTTAGGATCCAACCCAAAGCATGATTGCAGATTCACCTTCAAAGACCATAACTTCTACTGTCATGAATTCAACAAGAAATTCAAGAGATCAAGTTATCCTTTATTCATAAAACTGTTAGGGGGCACTCTTCAGACAAATTAGGACATATTTGCTCTGCCCCTAGTTGTTTATAGTCTCATTTGCACATGACAGTTTGTACTGATTTAATTATCAGCCCATAGGCATTGAACAAAAATGTATTTTGTAACAGCTCTGCTTTTTGCAGACTGTTAAATTTACATCAACAAGTTATGTACAGCTGTGGGGGAGCAGGACCCAAACAGCTGTATTTTTTTAAAAAAACCTACTCTCAGGGTATGTCTACTCTACCCGCCAGACCAGCAGAGAGTGATCGATCAAGCGGGGGTCAATTTATCACGTCTAGTCTAGACGCGATAAATCGACCCGAGCACTCTCCCGTCGACTCCTGTACTCCACCGCCGTGAGAGGCACAGGCAGAGTCAACGGGGGAGCGGCAGCAGTTGACTCACCACAGTGAAGACACGGTGAGTATGTCTAAGTACATCATCTTCAGCTACGTTATTCACATAGCTGAAGTTGCGTAACTTAGATCAACCACCACCACCACCACTGTAGACCAGGCCTCAGATGTGAGTGTTTAGCTCCCTTTAATGCCATGTATGTGCAGCTAAAGGTACAATTTGGTCCTCAAAATCACAAGCATGGTATAGCGTGGGGAAAGTAACAGCACTGTTGTCAATGTTGTAACATTGATAAAATAGATTTTATTTCTGCAGTTGAATATGAGGCAATGAGGAAAAATGCCCCCTGTACATAGCTTTCACTATGCTTAACAACAAATGGCTTAAATAGCTATTAATAATCATTAGTGCTAATAGAAGTGTGTCTTATAAAATGTTGTTTGAGATATTCAGTTGTTTTCTGGCTGTTGAAATTTTAGTAAAATAATACTGACACAAGTTCTTTAATAGAGTTTTCGAAAGGATAATTCTGTCTCATTGCACTTTGAACAGCATGCCGTCTTGTTTTCTTTTTAATTCTGGTTTGTTGGTTTCTTTTCTACATAATAAATACACCTATTGATTGCCATATTAAATTATTCTTTTGTTTAAACACAATTTTTTATTTTATACTAGCTTAAGAAAATGGATTTAAAATAACTATGTGAGTGTCTGTGTGTTTGCTTATTGATGTTTTTGTTGTATATTGCTTTTTGAGATTTCATTTGGAAACTGTGAATTCCTGTCATTTGCACAAGTTTGGGTGCAAAGGGTACTTTACTAGCTGGGGTTATTACATTCAGCTGTATATTCACAGATGGGCAGAGATGGCTGTAGCTACTGCAGTTGTAACCAGGGAACAGAGTGGAGTAGAAGCAATGGTATGAAGGAAAAAGGTGTCAAGATGCAGTATCCAGTTATGTATGCTCCCACATTGTCCCAAAACAGCAACACCTTTTCTAGGTGAATAAATTTAAGGGCCAGATTATGGGAACTACATTGATTTAAATCATCTGAGGATCTGGCCCTAAACTTGATTGTAGAGAGGAAAACAACATCCATCAGTGGCTCTTCAGAATGCTCAGTAATAGTATCTGAAAGGGTTGGGACAATACGGTTCTTTACATGTTCAAGTACTGTATGACAAATGTTCTCTAGTTAAGCCAGTGCCAATATGAGTTAGAAATTATTATTTCCATTTGACAGATGAGGCAGATAAATAAAGTGACTTGCCCAAGGTGGAAGGCAACTAGTGGTAGAGTTGGGATTAGAATTAAATGCATCCTGGTTATCAACCCCAGACTCAGTTCTTTTAGGCAAGATACTGGTAGCTTCTCAACTTGTTACCCGTGGTGAATACCATGGAAGTTATGAGTGAGGAAAATCTATATTGATTCATGAGTTTTAGTAAAAAAAACAAAACAAAAAAGACTGAACATAATATTATATTTAAAAAGAACCTGTGGCCATTTGTTTACCACAGCATCTTAACAGTGCTCGGTAACCATGTGATAATCTGAATATTGCAAACAGAAGGTGAAGTTTTTTATTAAAATTAGCACTTTTCAGATGCTTTTTGGTAGCAGCTTCTGTATGTTACTGAGCTAAGACCCTGAGTTAAATTCTGCTTTCGGTTGGACCCATACAATAATATCAATGCAGTTTCACAGATCTAAATGAGATCAGTATTTGGTCCACCTTTTATAACACTACCAGTATAGAAGCAGTCTCACAAATAGTAAAACCAGTTGCTGCCAGGCTTGAGTACAGGTTTAATGGTCAGAAAAAAAGCAGCTTTATAGTTTAATATTGCAAAAAACTCATTTGAATGATTAACTAGAACATATATTTTTGCAGTAGTTAAGCCAGTAAGAGAACTGGCTAGAAACTCCCTCTCTCGTTTGCAGCTCTTGTTGCTTGCATCCAGGGGTGAAAGTAACTTAAGGGTCTTACCACTACACAGGGCTGGGGTTTTGAGCAAGGGCCGGGGGCACTCAGGCAGAAGTGGCAGGGCTTTAGGTGAAAGCTGCAGGGCCTTTAAATCCCTGGGCCCTTTAAATCACCGCCACTACCCCAGGGCTCTACTCCATACCAGACCGTACTGGCTTACTTTCACCCCTGCTTGCATCACAAATTAATGATGGGCTTCCTCAGCAAAATGATGCATGCAACCTCCCACCCCAAGCGCTTTTCAACTGCTAGTGATCTGATAACATTATGGGGTGATGTAAATGCTTCTCACACTGTAAACTTGCAGTACAGGATAGTGAGCAAAATGAGTGCAGTTTTCCTTTAACATCAAAAGCCACAGCAGTGATAAACTCATACTAATGTTCCAAACTCTGTTAAAAACTATTGTTTCCCCCTGAAAGGATGCTGCATCTTTTACACATCATTTTGCATCATCATCATCAATATATAGCTGTGATTATGTCTAGTGTAAATGAGACTTACATTGCATGAATCCATTTAGCAACATTAGACTGTCAATATCACCTTCCATGAAGGCTTATAGTTCAACAACTACCTACCTATTTAAAATACTAGATGAAAACTGCATCAAGGTATCTCTTTGTAAATATGTTGGTTTAGCTACATTGTTAAAGTCACTAAACTCCCGTGTGATCACACTTAGATGCAGTAGCGCACATGTTTGTGTCCCATAAAGCAACATTTTCTTAAAGCTCGACAGTGGGTGTAATAGAGCTAGGACTAGAAAATGTGTGGATGCTTATGTAACACAATTTTATTTTTGGAATATGGTTTTGGAGATTAGCACTTGTATCTGGGGGATGTGTTCCCTTGTGAATAATATATAGCAACAATGTACACAAATTATACATTTTAGAATAAATACTGATTTTGTTTACTCTGACGTTCTTTGGTTGGCTGTATTAAATTTAATGTGTCTGTTCATTTTTAAGCATCAGAAAAAAAATATGTGCTCTTTTTCATATGCAAGCTACAAGGTAAATAAAGAGTAACCTGCAGCTGAGGCAAGCTTAGCTAACTGCCTAAACAGAAGATCAATTTTTGGCTTTTCTGATAGTCTCACCTCCTTCAGCAAGTACAGCTGGGGCTTAATTTAAAGTTTATTCATTGGGCTTCAGAGCTGGTTTCCGCTGATGGGGGAGG
Organism: Mauremys mutica; assembly: GCF_020497125.1. Lineage (NCBI taxonomy): Eukaryota > Metazoa > Chordata > Testudines > Geoemydidae > Mauremys > Mauremys mutica. Next base: position 123,585,252 of record NC_059073.1, on the reverse strand, counting down.
GGAATCCCTTTATTGTTTAAATACTCTAGTTACTTGAGCTGAACTAATAACTGGGTTTTTTTGGTTCAGTGGCTGAACCAAAACATCCAGGGGAAAAAATGTTTCATTTCACAAACTGCACCTGTTTTTTTTGTTTTTTCTCACCAAAATAAAAATCCTAAAAAACATTCATTCGATAGAATGAAACCTTTCAAATGTCATTTTGAAACAACATTTTGAAATGAAGGTTTGTTTAACGGATCGTTTATAAAGTGCCAAACTATATCACCTTTTCTTTAAAAAACAATCCTCATTTTTTTTTATTCCTCTGAAAGTAGCTGCTGAATTCAACTCAAATTAGCAGTGTCACAGGGTAGCTGCTCTCTGTGGATAGACTGAGCCCAGTGCCCATAGACTGGAGCAGGTGAGCCCAATCCAGTGCTTTACAGAGGGCTCAGCTACACCTGGGTCTATAAAGAGCTACTAATAGAGAGATGTAAGGATGGTGATAGGCTGAGCCCTGGGGAAGATGATATCACAGTGAAGGGAAGGTAGCTTCTGTGGTGGGTCCCAAGAGCTAGGGGACAGGAGCTCAGGAAAGCAGCCCTGTGGCATCTGCTCCAATGTGGGGGAGCAGAGCTGATGGAGGGTGGGAGGCTGACAGGCTAGAGTGCCAGAGATCCCTGAGTGAGGTGGCCTGAAGCCTGTAGCTAAAGATTGAGTTAAGACTGTATTTGTTAACCCCTGTTATGAAAATAGTCTTTCTTGACTAAGAGTGGGTGTGGCAGCACATGTTTTGGAGCTGGGAGAGAAGCGACAACTCCGGTGAGTCACCTCCTCCTCCCTGCCCCCCCAACTGCATTTTTTTTCAGTGAAGTAACTATTTGACTAAAAAATGTTCCACTCTGCTAGTGCCTGGGCACCATACATGTCAGTCTGTTACACTCTTCTCCATAAATTCTACTTTATAGTAACCAAAAAGTCTAGTTATTATTTGAGCATCAGATTTTTAACCTTAATTAGGCAGGGAGCTTACCTCATGTAAATCAGAAGAAAGACATCCATTAAGAGTTGGATCAACCCTAAACTTGGGTGACTGGACCAATAACAGAAATAAAAGAGAAAAACCAAACATGGACACTGAGGGGGGAGGGGAGAAGCCACAAGTATAGAAATGATTGGGGTTGGCCTCTCCACACAGGGTATCCCAGAGTGCTCTAGCCTATGAAGGTCTAACTATTACTTTTTATGCACAGCTCATTCATAATACTGATCACAACTGTTGACATTTACTAAGCAAAGGACTCAGTGCTGCTTTCCTCACACTAGAAACCTCCTATTTGAAGTCAGTGGGAGTTTTGGCAGAGCACTGCAGGACCAGCCCAACTGAACAATATGAGCCCCTCAAATTAATTTGTAAACCAAATAATATCACAATTTTTAACTTGTGATCTCAGCACTTTTTAAAAACAGTTAATGAAGCTAGAGTCACCAGGCACTATGGCAGTAGAGTTTGGAAGTTGAAGGCAGTGTGGAGGTGAAATCTTCTAACTCAGGATCAAGGTGTAGGATACATGGGCTGGAATAGCAGCTACTGCCCCTCTGTATCAGTTACACAGGCTGCTGAAACCAGCATTCAGATCAACAAAGCTACCCTGATATACACAAGTATGGATCTGGCCAAAGTGGTTTGTCGAACTCCACAGAGAAAGTCACCAGGAGAACTTGAAGCAGAAATCTGGAGACCTTTCTCAAAGTTCCATGAATAATCACCAGATGCATGCCCTCCCACATAGGCTTTAAAAGCCTAGGAAACAAGTATTTCTTCCTCCACCATGAAAATTACTACTAGACTATTCTTTAGTAATGGTCCCAAACACAAGTGATTATAATGACATGAGCATTTGGGGGTATTAGAGTCCTAAACCCTGATTATGCACTGGAACAAACAAGTGTGGTGGATCTGTGTGTCCATGTGGAGTCTCACTGAAGTCAATAGGACCCTGCATAGGTGCAGGTGTCCATGCTAGTGTTATTCAGGGTCTTATATTTTTGCCATTTTTTTACATAAAGACTGTTGCTATGTCTCAGCTTTGGTTGCCTTCAACCTGCCCCAATGGGTTTCTTTTTGAAATATTAGTACCTTTGCACTGCCTAGGTGGTGGTGATGGTTGACAAGGAAGACATTTTCTGTAAGAACATAACAGCCATACTGGGTCAGACAAAAGGTCCATCTATCCCAGTATCCTGTTGTCAGACAATGCCAGGTGCCTCAGAGGGAATGAACAGAACAGGTAATCATCAAGTGATCCATCCCCTGTCCCCCATTCCCAGTTTCTGACAAACAGAGATTAGGGACACCATCCTGGCTAACTGTAGTACTCAGTCAGCAGGCCCTTCACATACTCTCGGGGTGTGTGTGTGTGTATATATATATATATATATATATATGCATGCCTCTGGCAAAAATAAAATACACATATAAAATAACAGCTCCCTGCATGTGTCTGCAAAGCAATCACAAATTTTTTAAAATGTGTTCACTTAGATGCATGTGATTAAAAATGTTGTTGGGGAGGGGGGAGTTCAACAGGGGACATTCATAATTCTTCATTAATTGATTTGATAGCCAAACCTTTCTCTTCCCCAATTATTTCAAAGAGCCTGTTCACATTAAATTTCCTTTGAAATTGTTTAATGCTACTTCAATATTACCCAGAGCTTGGAAACACACTGGGCTTCACTTTACTTTTAATTATTTACAAATTAATTATTTTCTGAATCTTTTCAACCTGTCCATTTGTTCAATAAAAGAGAATTTAAATTTTTAAAGGCCTCCCAAAACTTCCAGAGACTGCTTTATGGGCTGCTTTTAATGAAAGGCTTTGGAAGGGGACTAGAGATTTCCACAGTCCTCTTTAGCCAAAATAAGAAAAAGAAATCACTTCATCAGCTGTGACTCACTCCCTTCTCCTACGTATAACAGGTATTAACTTGGGAGCTAAGCCACCTTGTTCTTGGACTGCAGAACAGAACTGTATACAGACACTATGAGCCAGCTCATGTTAGGTGCTCAGCACCCTCAATTCTATTGATTTAATTGGGAGTTAAGTGTGCTCATCACCTGGCAGGATTGGGGCACAAGGGGCTCTATCCTTGCACCATTTAAGGACTTCAGTGGGCTTTGGGTCAGGCCCTAAGTCAATGAAAGTTTTGGCACTGACTTCAGAGAGTGCAGTAGGTGGCCCAAAGTGATAGAATTATAAAATAAGGAGGGTTTATTCGGTGGCTCACAACTTCTAGGTGTTATTGTTACATCTAGTAACTTCTTTCTCAGCACAGATTTTGTTGTACCAAACTGGGAATGTTACTACTTGCCCTGAGCGTGTGGCAATGCTGGAGTGGTGGGAAGGAAAGCTTCAGATTTGTTAAGGTTACAAGCATATTTTGTTATTCCTTAAAGCTTTGTAGCCTGTTGCATAAGGAAATAAAAATGAGAGACTAATAACACTGGGATGATGCAGGTAAGGTATAGATAGACGTTATGCAGTTCTTCCCCAACCAATGCTTCTATGCACCTCCACTATCCTAATACTGCCATATCGTCATTTATACACAACACACACAGCTTGCTAGTACATTTATATGGGATTTGAGGCCTTGGATATCTAGCAGAGGAAGCAAAACATCTGTAATAAGAAAGCAACAAACAAATTCACTACCTTTGATAGATCAAAGAAGAAACTGGATGCAGAATATCTGGAAGGTTATAGAGCAATTGCATCCACCCTTGCCTGCAAAGAGACAATGCCACATTTTACCATGCACTGCCATAAATGTAGAGGCTTTGACCTAATTAGATGTGATGCCTGACAACTGAAGACAGGTGATGGTGAAATCTTCAGGGTGTTCTTGCTCCTTTAATACTTCCACAGAGGAATGATACAAAGATTCCTCTATGTGAGCTAGACAAAATTGCTTGAAAACTAATCACCCCCATTTTAATGACATTCCAGTTGTCTGGCTAAGGGATAGATGATGAGGCATAGGATGAGGAAAGTTCTCAACCCAGACAAAGCTACATCTGTTTTATATGGTATCTCTGTGTTATACTGTGCAAAATGTTACCTACCAAAGCATTATGTCAGCAGTTTCTCTGGTTACTTTGTAACCAGTTTGATTGTTCATCTATCTAGCTCTCTTCATGGGGAGCATCTCAAAACCACCAGACTGCTGAAAGGAGCTTATTTAAATGGCACCAAAACTTTGCTGGGTTTTTATTTTTGTTATATTTCAGCTGTGAGACCTTAAAAAAAACTGATGTGAGAAGCAGTTTAGAGATGCTCAGCCACTTCATTCTTATGCCAGATTTCTGTGAAAGAAACATTTCTGTGGCAGGGGGTATTTTTTTGGATGGCAGCTGTCTAGAAGTTTAGGAGCTTGGAATGTTAGAAATAGTCCCGGGGGGGGATGGGTTAGCAGACAGAGTGCAGGTGAGAGATCAAAGGTGCCTGATAAATGTCACTTGTCACATGAAGCTGCAGTTTATCCCATAGATAGCACTACCACATACAAATGCACCAGAGATAGTTTCAATTAGTCTCCAGTACATTTATGTACTCCCTTCACTGTCTCTCTGAAATTTTACAAAGTGTTGTCATTATTTGTGTGTGATGTTTGCCCATTGCAAGCATGTTCAGCTGCACAGTTCTTAGTTCTCTCATACTTGCTGTCAATCAAGTAGCTTATGAGATCTCTACATAATATGAGAGAGAAAGAGGTAGGGAATATAAAACATGGCTTCTTCAGTCACTTTTCAAAGGTCCATATTATCCCAACACTAGAATGCTCCTTTGCAGATCATTCTAAAAACTCCTCCCTCTACCACACCCTCTGCTCTCACCCAGTACTTCAGATAGTACCCGGTTCTCATTGCAAGCAGGGGATGGATTTCCTAAACCATTAAAGAGACAGCAACAGAATTAGTTTATCCATTTTATCCAATTTATAATGGTGTAGAGGCCAAAGCAGGCAACCTCTTTTGAGCTATCTCATCAGCTGTCAACTACAGTAACTCCTCACTTAACATTGTAGTTATGTTCCTGAAAAATGTGACTTTAAGCAAAATGGTGTTAAACAAATCCAATTTCCTCATAAGAATTCATATAAATGAGAGATTTAGGTTCCAGTGAATTTTTTTTCACCAGACAAAATATATCACACACAATATAAGTTTTAAACAAACAATTTAATACTGGTACATAGTGATGATGATTGTGGAGCTTGGTTGAGGTGGAGGAGTCAGAGGGTGGGATATTTCTCAAGGAATGCCTTACTGCTAAATGATGAACTAGGAATTAGCTGAGCCCTCAAAGGTTAACACTCACACTCTACAAGACAGCAGGAATGGAGGGACGGGAGACAGCATCACAGACATAGACAGAGACACACACCATGTGCATGAGAGAGACATGCACATTTCCCCTTTAAGTACACTGCCTTGTTAATTAGATCAGCTTGCTGAGACTGCAGCAGCTGCTGCCAGCAAGCTCCCTCCGTCCTGAGCCATGTCGTGTGTCCCCCCTGCTCTATGGAAGGTGGGGTAAGCAGGGGGCAGGGGCAGGGGAGAGGGGGACACCCTGACAGCCCCCCTCTTCTGCCCCTCCCCCCCACAGCAAGCAGGAGTCTCGGGGAGCAGCTCCAAGCAGGGCCGGCTCCAGGTGCCAGCGAAGGAAGCAGGTGCCTGAGGCAGCCAACAGAAAGGGGAGGCAGTCCGTCCATTGTTGGGGCGGCACGTCCGGGTCTGCAGCAGCACTTTGGTGGCCGCTTAGTCGCCCCACTTCAGTCCTCGGCGGCACTTTGGCAGCGGGTCCTTCAATCTGGTTTTTCTTTTTTCTTTTGTTGCCGCTTGGGGCAGCAAAAAAGCTGGAGCCAGCCCTGGCTCTGAGTCAGAGGGCAGGAGCAGCACATGGCAGTGGGGGGAGGGACAGCTCCAATTGCTAGCCTATTGCAGGGCCGCCCAGAGGGGGGGCAAGAGGGGCAATTTGCCCCGGGTCCCACCGGGGCCCCCATGAGAGTTTTTCAGGGCCACTGGAGTAGGGCCCTTCACCCGCTCTGGGGGGCCCCGGAAAACTCTCGCGGGGCTGGGCCCCTGGAGCATCTTCCGCTCTTGGTCTTCGCCGGTGGGGGGTCCTTCCGCTCTGGGGCGGAAGGACCCCCCGCCGGCGAATTACCGCTGAAGTGGGACCCGCCACTGAAATGCAGCCAGGTCTTCGGCGGTAATTCGGCAGTGGGGGGCCCTTCCGTTCCGGGACCCTCCGCCAAAGTGCCCCGAAGACCCGTGGCGGGGGCCCCCCGCCGCCGAATTACCACCGAAGACCCAGCTGCACTTCGGCGGCGGGTCCTGCTTCGGCGGCGGGGGGCCCCCGCCGCGGGTCTTCAAGGTACTTCGGCGGCAGGTCCCGGAATGGAAGGCCCCCCCACCACTGAATTGCCGCCGAAGACCCCAGGCCCCCGGAATCCTCTGGGCGGCCCTGGCCTATTGGGTAGCTGCTGCACAGGGAACTTAGAGGAGTGGGGAGCTGGTAGGGGGAGCTGATGGGGGGCTGCTGGTCCATCCCGGTTCCAAGCCCCCACCAGCTAGCTGCAACGGGCTGCTCTTCCTGCAAGCAGTGGACAAAGCAGGCGGCTGCCAAACAACATTAGAAGGGAGCATTGCACAACTTAAACAAGCATGTTCCCTAATTAATCAGCAACGTTAACAATGAAACAAGATTAATCGGGATGACTTTAAGTGAGGAGTTACTGTATTAACTTCTCTCAGATGTTCATTAAACATTACTGTCATTCAACAGGTAGGGATAAAACACCTTATTTGAGAGTATAACCAGGCTTGTAGCACCATTACTGTGTCAAGGCTGCAGATGGACAAGCTACCAAATATATTTGCAACAAGCTATATTGCTTTGCTGAAAACAGAATACCAACTCACCTGGACAATGTTTCACAACCAAAGGTATCTAAGTGAATTCATCTCTATCAAGCATGCAAACATAACTGTATTTTGTGCTTTTTAACCATTTCCTCTTTCTCCAGCTTTTGATGGTTTGTTACCTTGACTAAGCCTGCTTGCCACAACTCCTGTACAAACGGGTGGAGATCACTTGAGCCTTGTGTGATTGTGATTTAAAAGTTCCAAAAGATGAAATAAACAAGAAGCTCATGACTGTCAGGAGCACATAACCCTCATCTGTTTTCAAAGATTGCTCTTCCATTGATCTCTAGTTCTTAGGTTACATTGTTTACCCCTCTTGTCATTGACTGCGACAGAAAACTTCATAGGTCACATTATTTCCCTTGCCTATCTTAGTTACAATTTAAGTAACACTAGCCAAGATTGCCCAGTGAGATTCTTTCTTTTCACCATCCTTAGTAATGGACCTCTTCATGGCATGTCTATAATTTCTTATATACAAAGGTAAGTTATGTGAATTTCCATAGTTACACAGTATATCAATGGCAGAGTTGGGACTACAACCCAAGAATCCTGTTCTATTTACTAAATACAGTATTAGTGATAAAAGTGTATCAGAGCCATTTACACTTCCTGGAGGCCTACAGTACTATCAATATAAAGTAATTATAATACTTGCATTATGGGATATCTTTAAGATACAAAGATCACTAATAGAGCAAGTTTTCTTCCTCTTTACTGAATACAGATTTCAGGTGAGGGCTTTTTAAAAAGCCAGATAGCATAGATAGGTCAAACTAGATGATCACAATAGTTCCGTCTGGCCTTGGAATCTATGAATAGTTCATTCCTATTAACAGTTCACTTCCTGCAGCTGTGAAGGGATGTACAGTTTATGTATTTCTAGGATAGATCACCTTTCATCATGGTGCAAGGCATACCATACAATATCCTTTCGCTCTTTGCCCTTTCATGCTGGGAATTAATCAGTCTCCCACCAGTGTACGGTTTTGATTCAGGAGATCACTTCACTTCATTCTATGCAGGATGGCACTTAAGCTGGTGCTTCACTTTCAGAAGAGGTTTAAATCCCATTGAAGTAAATGGGATTTAAGTAACATCCTGAATATGTATGCTCTCCTGGGCCCCAGTAGCAGTAATTCTGTTGAAATCAATGAAATTACATTGTTGTAAAACTGGTGCAAGAGGATTCAGGCCCTATTATGTATATCTCAAGATTAGTGATGCAGATTGAGTTAATAATTTGACTCCTTCCCAAGACTTTCTCCCCAGTCGGGGGGGGGGGGAATGCAATGATAAAGAGAGTGAGTCTTAGCTTTGCTGTTAAATGACAGACTCCTACATTTTATTAAGCAGAGACTAGGTGTTGAAGCAGACTGTTGTATTTTCTTGTATGTGGCTACAATGGTCACTAGAGGGCAGTGTTGTTGTTTTCTCATTTAATGGAATGTTCTTCAATTTGTTTATCAAGTAACTGGAAAGTCAAATTCTTTGCAGAATTATCGTAAGCATTTATTTGTATTTCTGTTTGCGCAGATTGAGGGTCAGATTTGGGAAAAGGAGAATAATGGAGGTTCTATGCTCAAGCTACACACACTGTCTCAGGCTCTACCGGTAAGCCCGTAATAGATGGATATTATGATTAGTGATGTGGTTATAGATTCATAAAGTATGAAGCCAGAAGGGACCACTTCGGTCATGTAGTCTAACCTCTATAACACAGGGCATAGTCCCTACCTGAATTAATTCCTGTTTCAATTAGAGCATTCGTTTGTTTGTTTGTTTGTTTTGTTAGGAAAAAAAAATCCAGTCTTGATTTCTACAAATTGCCAGTGATGAATAATCCATCATGCCCCTCAAAAAATTGTTCTAATGGTTAATGATCCTCGCTTTAAAAAATTTTCACCTTATTTCTAGTCTGAATTTGTCTAGTTTCAACTTCCAGCCATTGGAAGTTGTTATACCTTTCTCTGTTAGATTGAAAATCCCCCTATTATCAAATTTCTGTTTCCCCAAGTGGATACTTATAGACAATGATCCAAGTCTTCTTTTAAAGTAAAGGAATTGAGGTCCTTGAGCCTTTCACTATGGCATGTTTTGCAATCCCTTTATCATTCTTCTGGCTCTTCTCTGAACCCTCTCCAATTTGAGTTAGGAACACCAGAACTGATTACATTATTCCAGCAGTGGTCACATCAGTGCCAAGTGTAGAGATAATAGAACCTCTGAATTCCTGTGCAAGATTCCTCTCGTTATGCATCCAAGGATTGCAATAGTCCTTTTGGCCACAGCATCATACTGGGAGTTCATGGTCACCTGATGATCCCACATCTTTTTCAGAGTCATTTCTTCCCAGGGTAATATCCTCCATCCTGTATTTATGGCCTGCATTCTGTAACATTCCATTAACGATGGTGGAATTGAAATTGTAATTATTAGACTCCAGACATTGAGGTGAGGGCCGAGTTTACACTTATGAATTATTGTTTTAGTCCATCTGAAGATTCACTGAAGACAGTGATGCATTAGGCCAGCCAGAAGGTTCTAATCCAGCCACTAAGGGCTAGAAATGTGTGTTTTTCAATCAAAGCTTAAATGCTGGAGGAACTGATAAGGCCAGCAGGGAACTGTTGGTTTGGAAATGCAATGGCCCAATCTGATCTCTGTAAACCAAGAAGAATTCTGTATGCAGTTCAAGAAGAGGAACATAAACAGCCAGCGTGCGGGCAAAACAGGCAGTAACCCTGTCTTATAAAACTGCCATGAAACTGCCTTTACTATAAAGATGGTGACAATGAAAAAAAACCCTAATAATACTCGATTTTCCTGTGAAACACATGACTTCCCTTAGGTTAGTGGAATGAATTAAAATGAGAATGAAGAACTGAGAAAAATGAATCTGTTACTCCTACTTGTATTACAATAAGTGCCTAGAGGCTCCAACCAGAACTGGAGTCCCATTGTGCTAGGCACTGTACAAACACACATTAAAAGACAATTCCTTCCCCGAAGAGCTTACTGTGTAAACAGAAGAGAGAGAGAGAGAAGGGAAATAGTGGTGTGGCGTGAAAGTCACACAGTAGGTCAGTGGCAAAGCTGGGACTAAAACCCAAATCTATCGACTCCCAGTCAATTGGCCTAGCCACTAGACCCCACTGCCTGCCCAATGATGGCACTCTAGTACTGCATAGATCAGAAGATGTGTCGAACATTTTAAAAAGTTAGTTGATGAGAACATGAATCTGAGAACAATTCCCTCATGTATGTAGTCAAGCAACAACACATTTCTGGGATGACAGGAGGATAAAACTGTCATCAGCAAAAATTACAGAAGGACATAGTAAAAGCAAAGCAGGTGACACAAAGGTTGTAATTAAAGATTCATTGGAGCAGGGGGACTGGGCCATAGGTGTCCTATCTCAGTGCCCTAACCACCGGGCTATAGAGTCAATCTTACTCTTCTTCTTTGTCCCAGTGGCTCTTTAATTATACCCAATTAAACAGCTTCAACAGGATAGATTGGAAGACCACACCCCCTATCGGAATATCTCATAGCTCAGTGTTTTAGTGTTCTTAGGAGATCTTCAAAACCATTCTTCCCTGTCAGCCACAGTGAGGAATTGAACATGGGCCTCAGATATCCCTCTCACCTCTGGGATAAAAGGTATAAAGTGGACACCAAACCCACTCCCATTTTATGTAAAGTGAGGTGGGCACCTAACTTATTCTCTCAAGAAATGGCTTGGGTGCCTAAGCCTCCTGATTGCACAAACAGGAACCTCTCTCTTTGATTGCTAGCAGTGATAGGCACTTCTATAGCCCTTGTTGGCCTGCTTAGGAGGCTCCCTGTCTAGCATGCTGGCTTCTGTGAATTGCATTCTTTGGTGCCTCTCTCTCCCCATTTATCCTATATGGAGCCTTGTTGCCTAACTCAGGCTTTGTGGATCACATTGTTGTTCCTGTGATTTTTCTAGGTATCTAAGTTCCTTTGTGGATCCTGGCCTAATGGACCGTTGGCTTGATTAGCCTGTTGACTGCATTCACACAGCTCCCACTGAATAATTGCCCCCATGGTGTGCAGTGGATAGTATACCCTGCTTCCACACAGGTAAGTGAGATTTCATGGATGTCAGGCTAGCAAGGCCCTGTGGAACTGGTACTCAGTCTCAGTAGACAAGGGAGAGGTATTATGAGGCACTCCTCTAGTAGTCAGGCTATAGTAACTTTTTTGGGAGGGGTTTACCTAAGCAGAGACAGTAAGGAATGGAATGAAATAGGAAACAAAGAAGATAGATGTTATTCATTTGTTAAGCACAACAGTGTGCTTGGTGCTGTACAGAACACACAGTGTTGCCGTTCCTAAGCAGGCCCTCAAATGCTGAGTGGCTTAAAAATCATGAGATGTTTAAAATAATAATAAATGTTGGGTTCCTTTTCTTTGCCTTCTGGTTTCTGCTGCACTTGCTTTTCTCTGAAGCCATAAGGGCTGGAAACTTGCTTTTTGTTCTGAATAAATGCCAAGTGTCTCATGCAAGCTCCTGATTCCTGCTTCTGGGGATTAAAGAGAAGCCCCAAGCATCACAAGACTCGCAACTAAATGATGACAAGTGGCAACACTGCAAATACAAAAGCAATCTGTGCTCCCCAAGAACAAACGTCCAAACGTTCTACTCAGACCAATTCTGATTCCTGCTCTCTTTTCATGAGTATCAGGGAGAGCTTTCTTGGCATGTACCATATCCTGGTTAGTCAGAAAAGCCCATGCTCAGATGCCTGAGTCTGCAGAAAGTGAGGTTTGGGCAAATAGCAATGGTGTTAGCAGGGCAAAATGGACATTATGGGATTAAAAATCATAGGGGCAAACATAGGAGAGAGGTTGAAATGGTTCCATTTCTTATTGGAAGTAATAGACAAAAGAAGATAGGTGGGAGGGAAGCAGTTGTGGGCTATACACTGGAAAGCATTTGCCACTGAAAGATATTAATGATCTGAGAGTGGATTACAAATCCACAAGGGAAATTAGAACTGAAAATGGAAAAGACAGAAAGCTAGTCCAGGGGATTTGTGTCAGGTTAAGTTGTCAACATTTAGAGATGGATGGACACTGTGGCTCAAGTTAGGAGGAATAAAAAAACAACAAAGAAACATGAAAAGCTATATGGTACAATAGTGCAGTGACTCCCGCTGTGCAGTAGTTAACATTGTGTCAGTATTTCTATTGTAGCCCCTATTTTTATTGTTATGCAACTTGGCCTTGAATATGCGCCAGGATGTGGTGGGGCAGATTGTTTTGTTTTACAAGCTTTCAGAGAATGTTTTCAGCTATTTTGAAGTTATCAGAAGACAACTCTTGTGATTTACATGACTTAATTTTTACTGAGATGAACCTGGCCCTAAAAGGCAGTACTTTCTGAAGGTAGCTCAAAGGCTTTTCTAAAACGAATTGGCGGCTGAGCAAGTTAAGCAGTGGGGTAAGGAGGGGGTCATACTGTAAAACTTGGGGGGTGGGGGAGTTTAGAGCACCAAGTCTGGATCAGATTGATCTGGTTTGGTCCTGCCTCCACTTCCCATCGGGGATGTATTATGAAATGTAATTGGTGGAAAAGAGCACCTATTTTTTCCATAAAGCAGAAAGTCCATCCTTAAGCAGAAGAAAACCAAATAGGCATGTTCCATGTGAACTCTGCAACTCACAGGCTGGTTCTCTCTCTATTATGTTTAAAAAAAAAAAATTAAAACCTCCACCTCTTCTTATCAATATACCTCCTTATTCTGTCTTCTAGCTGTATTTGCTTATTTTACAGGCCAAAACAAGTTAGTTGCTAGCAATGCAGAGCCAATACTGCCCTTAACTTCTGACAATAACTTGGGCAAGTAAAAAGGCCACTAATTTTGGGATCTTCTGTTTTTGAATGCTCAGTATGTGACAACTAAATGAGGACCCAAAAGCTGAAGCATTCAGAATTTGGAGCCAAATCCCTGCTCCTACTGAATCAGTGGAAGATTTTTCCATTGACTTCAGTAGAAATATGTGAATTTTTGGATGCTCACTAATAATCATCCAGAAATTAACGTTTATCCAGATTTACCCAAACAGATTTGGAAATTGGTCCAGAAACTCATGAGAATGAGATTTCCTGTGAGTTCTTCAGCATTTTTTATTTCAGCTGTATGGGAAGCACAGATCCACTAGGACTGTCTTTTTGTCTGGTTCAGAATTTCTTCCAGTTCTGAAAGCATGATATGCTGAAGTGTATGAAAAAGGCTTAAAATAAATGTGCCAAACAAATACAGCATAGGTCAGGAGTAATCAAATCATTACAAGCTAAAGGCTGTTTGATATTGTACATGAAATAAGTGGAGGGTTTATACCATTTTCCCACAGGCAGGTGTCTACATCACTAGAACTAACTTTATATATAGCACTACAGGTGGTCTCAGCAGAGAGACAGCCATGGATGGAATGGGAATGAATGGCAAATGAATTCCTTCTAGAACAAGGTGGGGTAATGTGTGGCAAGTGTCTTGTTGCTGTGTCTCAAAATGCCACCTTTCATGGGCCAAAAAAGTCACTTAAAAAAATAAGCTACCAAAGAGGATAATTTGAGTTCACTTACCTCCATCTTCCCAGTCAGCTGATCACAGTTAGCCTGACAGCCTGTGAGAGAATGAGATGGGAACCAGAGAACTGAGTGGGGGAAGGATAATTGGAGAGAGCCTTCAAAATACATTTTGAGCAAGAGATCCAAATACAGATGACCTACCCAGGTAAGCGGGGGAGAAGTTCACAAGGCAGGCTGTCAGCCCCACTTGCATGGTGATGAGTAGTTACTCAGCCATGTAGTTAATAGACTGCCTCATGTGAGTAGCTCTTTCCCAGTGTGAGTGAGGGCTTCGCAGTCAAGTACTGCATTAATTCTTAGGAACGCTCTTTCAAGAAAGAGAACCCGACCCAACCAACAACCCACGCTGAAATGTTTCTAGCACATCTAAACTCTTTTTTACAGAATATCTGGAACCTATTTTCAGCAAAAATTGCAAAGGTTTCACAAAACTCAGCTTTGTCTAGACTCTCCCATCCTCAGTGCAGGGAAACAGGGTAAATGGCTGGGGTCTGATATAGCTGCTTTTTTTTGTTTGTTTGTTTGTTTTGGATTTCAGGAAATGAACAAGATAAGCTGTGAATGGCCCTTTCCTGCTCTTGCCTATATATTTTTTTAATTAGCCCCAATAAGAAATGCTTGGAAAAAAGCAAAATCCAGCAGATCTAAAAATGAGAGATGGCACCAAAGCAAACCCTAGAATCCAAGCACCTGGAATGTATGGTAAATCTGAAGCAAGATCTGAATTTTGCAAAAGGGGCCTATCTTTTTTTTTTTCCCAATTCTAGTTAGAGGGTTAGGGTGCAACACAAATATTGAGTATCTGATGGAATTAGAATATTAGTGATTTACAAACAAATCAAGCACTAATCATTATAATTAGGTTAGGAAAAAGACCCTAGGAGATCACTGCATTCATCCCCCTGAAAGTGCACACCAGTCTGAAACATCAGAACATAGGACCTTCTAGACCACATCAGATCAGTCATCCCCCTTGTCTCTGAGGCCAGCACAAACTGCATCTGAGGAAGGTGCAAGAAACACCAGGCTGGACAATTATGAAATAATGTGCCCCTGGGGGAATCTTCCTTCCAAAGTGCTGTCAGCTAATTGGTTTATGGCCTGAAACATGATGTCTTATTCCCCTTATAAAGGTAATTGTGGGTATTGTCTTTATCCACATCAATATCTGATCCTAATATACAAAATGGCTTGAAGGTTCATAATTTCAAGTGCTGATTTTTTAGCATCCAAATAACAGTGTTAGTGTCATATTAAGATGCCTATATCCAAAATTGGTTTCTGTAAGTTTCCTCTGTATTGTCACATTTTACGGTGGCTTATTCAAATGGAGGAGAGAGGCAGAACAGGTTTCTGGACAACGTGGATAGTCTATCTTTTTCTCCCTCTCCTCCCTCCAGCTTCCTGGACCCTGCACCAAAAATAAATATTTGCTAATACTGCTCTGCAGGAAGCAATAGTTTTAATCCTTGATAAGACAAATCTCTGGGCACCTGTATGTGCATGTTGGAAGCTGAGGAGATAAATTCTGACCCTCTGCTGGAACAAGCTGGCCTTTCTCTCCTCTTGTTTGTTTGTATGAGCTGAACTAATTTCACAGTTGAAATCTATACCACCTAAAAATTTCCTAGAATTTGTTTTTAAAGGAGCTTTCTGTGCTAACTTCATCAGAAGTGCTGGGTGTGTGAGGGTCAATTTGGTGTGACAGTGATACATTCATAGGGAGAAGTTGTCACTTCACTATCTCTCCAGGCACCTCTGTGCCTCAGTTTCTCTGTCTGTAAAAAGGAAATAATCTATTTCACAGGGATGTTGTGAGGTTTAATTGATGTTTTTAAAGTGTTCAGAGATCTTCAGATGAGAGGGACTGTTAAGTAAATAGTATCAGTATCCCATTAGTACCAATTAATGTCAACCGTGGTGGGTTTGTGTGTGTGTGTATGATGTTGTCACCTAGCCACGAGAATGTGAATTGAGATCATCAATACATTCACATAGGACTATGGAATAGTCATCAGATATTACTACTCTCTACCAGTCTGGCCCATCACCAAATTAGTGACTTAGGGTCAAAAGGTTGCATAGCCTGCGATCAATTCCTCTCTCCATGTGTTTTAAATGGAAATAATTTTCTTTTGCCATTCATTTTGTTACTACTTTTCCTATTGTCTTCTCACTGTTTTTGTTTCAGTCATTTATTTGTCTTTCTAATGAGATGAGAGGACGGGCTATTACAAGGGGTCCTCAAGCAATCTAGTTTTAGGATAGACAAATGAGTGATCTGTTATTTTTTTTGCTGCTATTTATTTGTATTATGGTAGCTCCTAGGAGCCCCAATCATAGACCAGGATGTCACTGTGCCAGGTGATGTATAAACCCAGAACAAAGAAGATGGTCCCTGTATCAAAGCGCTTACAAGTGAAGAGTCAAATGAAGGCAATGCCAGTCCAGTTATTCACCCAGATGCACATTTTTGTATATTTTGTCCTGCTTAATCGTTGATAGTATATTTAGGGCAAATTTTCTTAAGCTCGGAGCCCAGAGTTGACATTAATGAGAACTGTGAGCATTCAGCACCTCTGAAAAGCAGGTTTATTATAGATTTAGGTGCCCACCTGCACGTCCACCAATGTAATATACGCCATCATATGCCAGCAATGCCCCTCTGCTATGTACATCGGCCAAACTGGACAGTCTCTACGGAAAAGGATAAATAGACACAAATCAGATATTAGGAATGGCAATATACAAAAACCTGTAGGAGAACACTTCAACCTCCCTGGCCACACCATAGCAGATCTTAAGGTGGTCATCCTGCAGCAAAAAAACTTCAGGACCAGACTTCAAAGAGAAACTGCTGAGCTTCAGTTCATCTGCAAATTTGACACCATCAGCTCAGGATTAAACAAAGACTGTGAATGGCTTGCCAACTACAGATACAGTTTTTCCTCCCTTGGTTTTCACACCTCAGCTGCTAGAAGAGGGCCTCATCCTCCCTGATTGAACTAACCTCGTTATCTCTAGCCTGCTTCTTGCTTGCTTATATATACCTGCCCCTGGAGATTTCCACTGCTTGCATCCGACGAAGTTGGTATTCACCCACGAAAGCTCATGCTCCAAAATGTCTGTTAGTCTATAAGGTGCCACAGGACTCTTTGCTGCTTTTACAGATCCAGACTAACACGGCTACCCCTCTGATACTTAGGTGCCCAAGTTTCAGTACCTACGCTCAAAGAATTTGGCTATGGTATCCATTGCACAGTGTCTTGTACCTGGTCCTACATGCCTAGAGTGACTACTTCATGCATATCTAAAGTACTGTTGATAACAGAATGCTTTTCAATTTGTGGAAGGCATTTAGACAGAAAACTTCCATCCATCACCCATATTCCACTACTTATGAACATAATACTTCAATGCATGGAGAGGAGATATCAGCAATGTACTGTGTGTGAATCCAAAGGTTGAGTTCCTTGACAGATTAAACAGCTTTCGTCTATGACAACTGATTACATTTCTGCTGCATGAAGGGTGCACAATGATGTTAATAGCTGGGAAAGAACACTGCCTGAGAAAGTCCCTTCCCAGCCTCACTTCCTCAGGATGTCATTTGGATTTAGAAATGTCTGTGGGCTGTAAAGCATCCACCCACGTTTCTAACTCCAATCTTTCCTGGTTGCTCAAGTTCCCTTAGGACCAACCTACCATTATTTTTTTTTAAGTTTGCCCTTTGGATCAGCAATGCCCTCTGGAAGAACCCTTTCTTTTGCTGGCAGCAATCAGAACACACATGCTGTTCAGAACTGCAGGATCAGCAGAACAAGGAGCATTGCTCTTTAATGGCAGTTGTGGTTGTCTAATCTTAAAATGCCTCTCAGTATAATGACAATCAATGGCTCTACCTCCCTCTTCCTCCTGCAGAAAGCTTGCCCAGACCTGGCACTACACAAGTGCTCATTTTACCAATCTGTCAGATGAGAGATCATTAAAAGTTTCTTCATCCTCTGTAATTTCCGGCGGGACAATACTTCACCTAGCTCTGTAACAAAAGGTTTGTCCTAGGGAAAGAAAAAAAGTATAAAATGTATTAAGGGAATAGAACAAATCCTATTTCTATATGGCAGAGGAGTTTAGAGGGAAGCCCATAACCTAGGGCCTGAGTCACTGCTGCTTTGAGATCTGAGACAGTCCTACCAATCACCATGGTGTAAATAGCCAAAGCGAATGCTGTGCTTTCTGGCTAACGCTCTACTGGAAATGTGTCGCTTGATGGGACGGAGTAACAATAAGAGGGGATGCATGATTTTGAGCATTTTGGCAGTGCATTTCTACCTTGAAAAGTGACTCTAAGCGTATATCTGCACTGAACTGGAGGTGTGATTGCAGGACAGGTTGGCATACCTAAGTTTGTTTGTTTTTTGGCGAAATTGCAGTGAAGACATGGTGGTATAGGCTTCAGCAGAGGCTGTGAAAGCACACCCGGGACCCTGGGTATGTACTCAGGTTGCTAGCCCATGCTGAAGCCCCCACCACTGTGTCTTCACTTCTATTTTCAGCCATGCTAGCTAGATTAAAGCTAACAGCTACACCAGTCCACGCTGCAATCACAGTGTAGACATACCAATTAAATGGGTTTGTGGGATTCCATGTCAATTGTGTCTCAGTTAAACACTATCAAATCTGCTCCATTTATGATTTGCAAGATGTTTTGTTCTAACTTCCAGCCTTAGGCACTCAATCCAGGAGCTGAAAATCAGCTTCCCCCCCCACCCCACCCCCCCACACACACTTTGTGAATCATTGCAAGTAATAAAGGTTCTGCAGGCCAAATTCGATGCTCAGTTCCACATGCTTTAACCCTGGTGAAGACAATGGGGGATACATGGGTGTAACTGAGGACACAATTTGGCCCTGCTGTTGGAATTTATTTGGCAGTTCTGTTGATGGTGATGACCCAGAATAGAATCCAGCCCATTCTTTCAGGGCTGTGTTGTCTTTGCAGTGCTAACAGGAGTAAAAAGTAGTAACAACTTTTATTTTTTTGGTTTCTCTAATGCAATGTGCCCATTTTACTCTGTGTCAAAGCAGAATCACTTTAAATCAAGTTAGAAAAAGACCATTACTATCCCTACAGAGTCTAACTTGACAGAAAATCAGCGGAACTGCCCTGGCAACACTAAGAAGTGGGATGATATTTTGTATACGATGGGCACCAGCTTTCACCTTAAGAATCACAGCGAAGGGCTGTTGGCCTCCTTTGCCCTTTTTCTTCCTTTCAAACAGGTCAGTTTTCACCATTATCCACTGGCCAGCTCTCCTCCCATTCTAAACTCACCCCCTTGATAGAAAGCAACTAGACCTTAACTTTCAAAGGCACGTGGGTCAGGTGCTTTTCAACCAAAAAACAGGGTCAATTGTTCCTTTAAGAATCAGGTGTGTGTGTGTGTGTGTGTGTGTGAGAGAGAGAGAGAGAGAGAGAGAGAGAAGGGTTGGGGGAGAGCTCCTTCCTAGAGCTCTCTGGGAGGAAGTGTACATCCCAAACTCCAGCTACTTGAGGGAAGCATGCCCATACTGCACCCCTTAAAAGGGTGGAGTGTATGCTACCCTCTGTGACTGGCAGCTTCTTCTTGTTCATATGGAGGCTAGGAGGAGGATATAACCATGCCTCCTTTCAGCTCTGCCCCCATAAGAGGGCTAGGTTCCTTGTGCTTTGCCCTTCTCTCGTGCACCTGTGC
The DNA here is from genome assembly GCF_020497125.1 of Mauremys mutica. Lineage (NCBI taxonomy): Eukaryota > Metazoa > Chordata > Testudines > Geoemydidae > Mauremys > Mauremys mutica. The sequence goes on along the minus strand of NC_059073.1, from coordinate 123,565,921 downwards.
AAAGCCCTATGGAAGAGGTAATAACATCTGGAGAAAATTTCCTAGTAGATAAAACTATTTCTTGCTACTCAAGGGTCAAATCCAGAGGCCGTTCTTCAGTGTGTGCCCAATCCTTGGTCACTGAGGTCAGCCTCTGGAGCTGTGCTCCAGTGAGACATGGGGAAAAGTCAATCCCCTTGAAGTTTGCCTAGCAGGGACTGAATAATGGCTGAGTAAAAACTGAGGTCCTGACTCTCCTCTCATTTATAATCTGTAACTACATTGAAGCCACCAAAGCTACTAGGATGGAATGAAGAGGCACATTAGGCCCCGAGTGAGATGATCAGACTATGGCCCCCAAAGGATCATTAGCCTAGGGGCACCATAAAGCCCTCCTGTATGTGTAAAGATACCATATGGAGTGAATGTGCAGAATGGCTCGTTAGGAGCAGTATTTGTTGTGAAAAGATGAGTGCGTGGCTTGCAGTTTTGAGAAATTCACACTTTATGCCCTTTTCCCCGAATTGGGATGCAGCTGTCATGCTGCATTAAGCTGTGAAATATGGTATTTTAAAAAAATACCCTAAAATTTAAATTCTAGGGAGATTGAAATCCATCCTCCAGCCACCCTCCGAAAATGAAAAGTGACGTGGCCCCTACTATAGTCCCTTCAGTGCTGAGATGTCTCATGGCACATACTGCACAGTGGGGAAACCTCCATTTGCAGGGAGACAAACATATTTGAGGAATTTACACACATACACACAGGCAGAAAGACAAAAATCAAAATAATCCTCATTGCTGGACACTAGGCTTGATTATGGGGTTCTTGCCACACCTCTCAGCTGGATGACTCTATAACTGTACTTTTGCCAGGCTCTCATACTAGTCAACAGTATGTTTGGAGCTAAATCGTAGCTACATGGGTGGCAATACAGGAGGTCAAGTATCAGAGGGGTAGTTGTGTTAGTCTGGATCTGTAAAAAGTGACAAAGAGTCCTGTGGCACCTTATAGACTAACAGATGTATTGGAGCATGCTCCAGTATAGGAGGGGTGAGTGAAGGATCCTCCCTGCCCCCCTCCACACACACCCTGCTGGTGATGTGCTACCTTGAGTTCCTGGTAGTCAAGAACCAGGGAAGTCTAATGATGACTGGGACACCAGACTCAAAAGAAGAGGACATGGGTGGGAGAGATGAAATGGGGCATAGCTCGGCCCTTCCTCTGCACCATACAGCAGAACTGGGGTGCCTTAGGGCCCAAGCATACCCAAAGGCATTGGGCCTACCTCACACATCATCCCTGTCAGGGCTGATGCCGATGTGCAGCCTCCGTTCCCCATATCTCATCAGCTCCCATGCTTGTATTGGCTGAAAACCAAAATTTTTCTCTCAGGATTCCTTCAGAAATGAAACCTTTGGAGAAGTTAACTCCATGCCTGCTGCAAAAGCTGCAGCATTTGGAATTTCGATGGGGATCTATGTCAGTTATGTGATGCAGCACAGCACTTTACCTGGCAGGTTATACATCAGGGCAGCAGTGGATTAGTTCGCTCCTCTGCTATATAAACAGATGTGCATAGTGAGTCAGACTGAATGAAGAAAGAGGAAACAGAGAGATTCTTTGTGCTTCTGGGCTTTTGTGTAGCACTTGGTTAGGATTGCATTAAGGTGCTATAGGCCCCCAATTATCCAAGTCATATGACGATGCAGAATATGAGCTTTTGTTTAAAAATGTTGAGCCACAATAATGGTGATGAAAACACTGAAAATGGGGCTCAGCTTGTACCCGATGCAATGATGTCTATTTGAGTTTGCAGAGAGCCTGAAACAATAACTCTGAGTGGTGTGCACTGTGCCATTCATCTTAGCAGTGTGTTAACCCCAAAGTCTGCTGCACTGGCAAGCCCCAATAACATTATCCCAGAAGTAGGCTCTGTGTTGTGGGCTGAGGAGAAAAGTACAATGGGACAAACCCATTTACTTACCTGAGCAGATACACCCTGAGCCCTGGTTAAGTATGGGAGATGGGTCCCTGTTGCCACTGGTGACTCTCTGATAGAGAAGCGGAGCCCCCCTGTTGCTGCTCTTGCTACTCCCAAGGGGAAGAAAGCCCTCTGTCATTTCTTGGGAGAGGACATCTTATGCCACTGCCCCTGCCTTCATGGAAGGGGAAAGGGCTGCCCTGCCTCCATCACTCCAAATGAGGGGTGGGGCTGCAGGGAGGCACATATCACAGTATGCCTAGGCCCCTGAATTGCCTTACTTTGGCCCTGACTCCAGTAAAAGTCATTATATAAAATGATAGATAACTATCTAACGTGTCGATGAGATGGTGAGCGCATGAGAGTACGTGGTAGGGAACAGCTCTAAAACTTGAAGGGATGTTTTTTCACCGAGCTGGAGAAAAGGAGCCTCCCATTGCTGGAGGCCTGTCAGGAACAAAACCTAAATACTGAGCATGTTGCTTTCCAGGGGAGTTTGGTGACTGCGCTGCATCGCCTGTTTTGTGTCTGACAGGCTGTGGTGCATGTGAGGAGCTGAAAAGGAATATTTATTTAACATCTACTGGTTTGCGAATCTCCAAAGAACAGGGTTAATGTGTGAAAAACAGCAGAGTCGAATCGATGAGTCGTATGATAATGCTGCCAACGTCACTGTGGCGTAGTGACTTTCGGAGCCACAGCAGTGATTCAAGCAAAGTTATAAATGGAGCTTTGCCCTTACTGTCTATAGAGGACTGAACTGGATGGGGACAACTTAACTGTACCAAGTATGGAAATGTTATTCTTTCTGAGTCAAATCCTGAGAGCCTTTGTCAGCTTTTATTTAGAGTTGGATTGGGACTCAGTCTCTGCCAGGCTAATCATGTGAGTAACCGCTCAGGAGATACCATTATCACCATGGTGGTTTTCCCAGGGTGAGGTTCATCCATTGCACTCCGGGTGTGCTGACCCCTGCATTTTCCCTCAAATGCAGGAAACTCGACTGCATAATTTGTGGTAGTGGGGGATTGTGTTTGTGCTTTCCCTTGGGGGAAAAATATGTGAGTAAGGGTTACAAAAATTAGCCCTTAGTGTTTACCCAGTTCTTATTACAGTAAGTTCCCATTGAAATCAATGGAAGGCTGTGCCTAAGTAAGGATTGAATAAGGACTGAGTAAACACTGAGTAAATTCCTCAGCCTTTTTGAGCCTGTTTCTTCTTTACATTAAGGTCCCCTCACAGTTCTATGGTATTGTAACAGAGCTTTAAAGTGGAACTAAATGAAATTTACATCCACCTTATGTGTAAAGGAAACTTAGTGTAAATAAGAATCAGGTTCTTTGTGTTTTCCACAGATGTTTAGTTTACCTGGAGTTAAGGGTGGGAAAAATCTATTACTTTCTTCAGAAAAATTCCCTAAAGAGAACATTGCAGCTTTCTCAAAAAACCTCACAAATGTTTGTTAGTTTGGAAATTCAAAATTAAAACAGAGAGAAAAATGAAACACTGAAATGTGTAGAAAGCCAATTTAGACAAAGATGCCATGTAAGGCTACAATGGCATAAATTTTTTATGTTTGAAAATCTGTGGTGGTGTGAATGGACACAAACATTGCTCAGTCAGCCAGGCATCAGAAGGTTTTTATTTAGGCCTTGAAGGGGCCGAAGGGAGGGGAACAGAGTGTGGGTGTAGAGACAGAAATTGGGCTGAGCTGCCAAGTCCTCAACCTCACTGTTACCAGGGGACAGGATTAGCAACTGGCAAAGTCTCTGAAATTAGCTCACCCATCTCTCCTCCTGTTAGTCCCCCAACCCAGCTCTTACACGAACTCCAGAAGCAGATGTCTTATGGGCCAGCCTGCAAGAAAGCAGCCACCTGCCCAAGGGAGTAGCAGACAGTGGCTGTGGCCTCTTCTGCCAGTCATCATGGCATGAGTGGGCATGTACACAGGACAAAAGGGTAAGTAGAGGAGATGAGCCACTAGTGAGGAGGAAGGAGGCAGAGCATATGGGTTGGGAGGGGGTGGTGAGGAAAGGAACAAATCCACTATCAGGGTTTTAGGAGTGGATAGAGTAAGGGCCAAGATGATACATCAGAGACTAGGATGGGTAAAGGAACAGTGACATGGATTAGAAATTATATTTTGGGTGGTAGAAAAAAGGGTAAATTGTGTGGGTGGGATTCTATGTTGAGTTTGTGCTTGGGCGGGAGGGGCCAGCCTACCCAGCCACTGTTCCTGGAACTGCCTTATCTTGCATTTTTTGTAATGCAGAACACCAACTTCTTTTGTGTCTCTTGCAGCATTTTATACATATTTTTAATAACTCTTCCCTGCTCAGGATTTAGGCTGACAGACCATTTTAAATGGCTTCTCTTGACGATGATCTATTAGTTGGAGTAATGGCTTCATATGCAAAATAGGCACTTCTCTTGTTCAAATCCCTTCTCAGGAGTCATTTCTGCTGTGAAACCTATAAGAAATTAGCCAGCAAATAATTAAATAGGAGGACAGTTAAGGATAGTTTATGCAACCTCCCCCCACCATCAAGCTGTGGAACTACCTATATATGCGCCAACAACTCACCTGACCACTCTGCTTGTAGGTTGCATTCCCTTTCCACACCTCTCATCAATTTTGGTTTTTACTGTAAGCTTTTGGGGGCACAGACTGTGTCATATTTTACCTGGCAAGCACCTACCACTTTGTGGGTGCTCCCACACACCAAGGAATAACACTAATAGCAACAACACTGGGCCAAATTCTCCTCTCTGTTACTGCAGTGTGGCTCCGTTCAAGTCATGGTGGTGGCATCCATGTCACTGAGAGGAGATTTATCCTGCGATACCTAAGGAAGGAAAAAATCTACAGTAGAAAAAAGGTAGCCATTTCAATGGACAAGTTAAACAAGATGCAGCTAGCATGAATTTGGTTCTCTTCTCCTATGGGTTTATGAACCTTGAAGGAAAGAAAACTGCCCACACTTGTATCTTATTTGATTTGATCATTTAAAGACTTTTCTAACCTGAAATGGACGCTGGCTGTGCTCTGTCAAGAAACCCATCACATGGCTGTAGAGTCTTGCTAATGCCACTAATGGTTCTAGTACCATGCACTACAGTAACTCCTCATTTAATGTCGTCACGCTTAACGTTGTTTCAATGTTACGTCCCTGCTCAATTAGGGAACATGCTCATTTAAAGTTGTGCAATGCTCCCTTATAATGTCATTTGGCTGCCTGCTTGTAAGATTCTGTGGAAGAGTAGCAACTTTACAAGGGAGCATTGCACAAGTTCCACTTCTCCGCCTCCTCCCTCTCCCTCCCAGTGCTTCCTCCACCGCAGTGTGAGGAGCAGGGAAGTGCCACAGCTGTTTGGCAGCGCTTAGGACTGTCTGGGAGAGAGAGGCAGGAGCGGGGAAGCCCTGTATCCCTGCTCCTCCCCATCCCTCCTAGAAAGTCTTAAGCACCGCCAAACAGCTGTTTAGCAGCACTTAGGATTTTCTGGGAGAGAGGGGGACAAGTGGAGACGCGGGGCTTCTCCACTCCACCTCTTCCCTCCCAGCACTTTGTGCTTAGGACTTTCTGGGAGAGAGAGGGGGCAGGAACGGGGAAGCGCTGCGTCTCTGCTCCTCCCCCTCTCTCCCAGAAAGTCCTAAGAGCCACCCAACAGCTGTTTGGCGGCGCTTAGGACTTTGGGGGGGGGATGTGGCATGCTCCAGAGAGGAAGTGGAGTGGAGGTGGGAAGAGGTGGGCCTGAAGTGGAGCGGGGACAGGAAGAGGTGGGCCTGGAGCATTCCCGGCAAAGTCTGAGCCTGTTCTTCTCCAGGGAAACTGCTGCTGCTGCTGCTGCAAAGGTGCTTCCTAGTGTCCTTGCCTGCAGTGGGGTGATGCCTGTGTGGGGTAAGCCAGGAGCACTTCCCAACCACAGTACAGTATTGTACAGTATATAATGCCTTTTGTCTGCCCCCAAAAAATTTCCTTGGAACCTAACCCCCCGCATTTACATTAAATCTTATGGGAAAATTGGATTCATTTAACATTGTTTAACATAAAGTTGCATTTTTCAGGAACATAACTACGTTAAGTGAGGAGTTACTGTACCTCAGTGGGACTCGCTACTTGCTTAGGAATCTTTCTGTGCACAATACACAGGTTAACTTGTATGTGGTAAGGTGAGAAAGAGTGAGAGACTATATCCAATACTGAATCAAATTGTCCAACATTTCTAAAGGCAAATGCCATAAAGGGCTCATGGAACTGGGCAAAAAAGATGGCAAAAGATGATAGTAGGTATTTATTTTTCCATATATATATTTTAAATTGACACACAGTTATTCCTACTGATTATTAGCCTCAAACTTGAACGAAATGATTCCAGTTAGAAATTCCAGATTCTGTTACCCTTGCTTGAACTGAATAGTACCTTACTCTGCAAAATAATCCAACTTATTTCAGTGGTACTATTCATGAAATAAAGTACACCACCATAGGGTGGTAGAATCTGATCTTAAATGGTTGTATTTATGAGAAATCGCTTCAAACAGATCAAATTGTGAATTCAGCTAAATTAATCCCTGGTATAAATTGGTGCCCACTATGCCCACTTCAGTGGAATTGTACCTACTTTAGCCAAACTCTTTCCATATAGTGTGTCTATTTTCTATGAATATGGAAATTCCATAAATATTGCTAGAATACTTCATTTAAATATTCAAAAATATATACAGAACAATTAAGAAATTGGGTTAATAATTACCATTTAGGCCTAACTGCTTGTAGCACTTTTGAAGCAGAAAAGTCTGAAAGTCCTTGAAGAGAGAGAGAGTGTGTGTGTGTGTGTGTGTGTGTGTGTGTGTGTGTGTGTAAAATGTTACACATACATACCCACCAAAATGTAGCCACCTCTCTTGCTCTGCAAAGCAATATTACACAATGATTTGGGTAGGAAATGAAGAAGAAAACTGTATGCAGGGTATTTATTAAAACTAAAAACTCAAAAGTATCTTGGAGTGGCATCTCTTTGATAGAGCTGGTAGAATGTCTCTCATCCTTTCATTTTCATACCCAAAATTGTGAGATGCCCATTGATGTTAATGGGAGTCACATGGCTGTGGTGCTTTGAAAATGTGCTCTATAAGTTGCTGAGTGCACCTATCGTCCTCCTTAGCCTACTATAGACGGGATGTGGAGGAGGTGACCAAATAGAAGTTATGAAAAATGAATCTATTTTGTCATATCAGGTCTACATCACCTGCTTTATCTTCCCTGCAGGGATTATAAGACCCCTAAGAAGATTATGTGTCATTACAGCTGGTTTCTCCCTCATGCCCTCTTTCCCCTCAAGGAAGCGGTTGTGAAGTTAAAATTTAGAAAGTGGTTCTAAAAAATGTGTGGTTTTATCCTAACCGTAAAATATCTCAAATCATTGGGATTAGCCCTTTTCTCCTTTCCTGTGTGCCTTCAATTAGCTGCATAAAAGCAAACCCATGGCTTTAGAACCAAAAATAGCTGGAGCGAAGTGACGCAGATTTCACCCAAGATGAAAGAGTGGATTCCAGAAGCCTAATTAAAAGCAACTGAGAAACCAGTATTTGATACAGAGTTTTCTCACCTGAAAAAATAAACCAAGAACTGTAGCGAGGCTTTAGTGCAGCGTTGTGGGAAAGAGGCTGGAGGGTTTCACGCAGGTCACAGGAAGGCCCAGCTCTGCTAGAACACAAAATCTTTCTGTTTCTTCATGCTCAGAGTCAGGGGGAGGTCAGCCAGTGAGGTGAGGCCACCACCATTCCAAGCACTATTTCACACTATATTCAGTAAAAAGATAACAGAATCTACCATAGTGGTAACCCCCTTTTTATTTTCCTTTTAATTTCTCTCTCACCACAAGACAGGTTACCCGATTAGTTACACTGAAGATGAATGTTATGGTTTCAGATCACAGAGCCTGCTTTATTCTTCTTCATACCTCCCATTCTCCATTTCTCTATTTCTCCTTCCCCCACCCTGCATGGAAATATCCTACAGAGTTTAACAGAGAATGGAAACCTTTCTCTGGGTTTTCTGTATCCTCCTATAGAATTGAGTTAATAGAAAATTATATCCCTGCTATAGGAGTCTATTTAATCATACCCCTCATTTTTAAAAAGCCCATAGAAAGGATCTCATGCTCTATTACATTCTACTGGGTTTTAGATAAATTTATGTAGAACTTCCCATATTTCTATAGAACTCCCCATATTTCTATTCATCCCAGTCAGATTTAAATTCTACTGGCCTTTCCGTCAGACCCTACTCCCTTAAATCACATAAATTCAGAATTAGAGCTGAGTGAATACTATAAAACATTTTCTTTAAATGTTCACTCTTTTTTTTAAATGACTTTTCTTCAGCCATGTTCGTAGTCTGTGGAGTTTCATACAACTATGATTTTCTGGCACAAATATTTGCAAAAAGAGAATTTCAAGGATGTATATGTACAGTATTTACCAAAAAAATAAGTTTTAAATGCATTCTCCTGGTTTGTATGCTGACTCAATCAGGGAACAAAATCTGTATGCATGGCTTATCTGACCAATTATAGGTAACAATGCAACCTGCATAACAGATATGAAATACTCACAGAGAACAGTTCATGATCAGTATACATAGAATTAAAATATTTTCAAAAAAATTCATAGTATACTTTCAAACAAGTAATACATCGGAACAAACTACATCCATATTCAGTGAGCAGAAAATAAGGTTAAATTCATCAGATAACTTACTGCAAATTATTCAGTCAGTTCTATTTACAATAGTGATTGGTTCAATAAAAAATTCATAGTATACTTTCAAACAAGTAATACATCGGAACAAACTACATCCATATTCAGTGAGCAGAAAATAAGGTTAAATTCATCAGATAACTTACTGCAAATTATTCAGTCAGTTCTATTTACAATAGTGATTGGTTCAATAAAAAATTCATAGTATACTTTCAAACAAGTAATACATCGGAACAAACTACATCCATATTCAGTGAGCAGAAAATAAAGTTAAATTCATCAGATAACTTACTGCAAATTATTCAGTCAGTTCTATTTACAATAGAGATTGGTTCAATAACAAAAGTTACCCAGGCTTCTTTCTACAAGGATAAGTTGACACCAGGATGGGGTATTTGAGCTAAATCTCAGTCAAGAGGAGGAAGCAAGGAAACCTTTTCTTTCAATTTTCATGTGAATCTCTTTCCATGACTTTCAGTCCAGTCACAGATGAATTGCTTGTATCAAAACACATGAATTACTTGATGAAAACAGATAAATTGCTTGTATCTAATACATAGAATTAAGTCTCATTTCAAATAACAAATTCAGATTCAATCTAAATTTAGCAATTTCACATTCAGAAAAGTATTCACAAATTCAAAAATGTTTTTCAATCATCAAGTTATAGAACTGGCATGGGTGTGTTCATTAAAGATTTAGTGCTAAATTCCTCTCAAATTTTCACCACTTCAATTCTTGCTGAAATCAATAGGGACCGCATCCTGCAAACATTTATGCATGGCTTGAACTTCATGCACTTAATTTGATTCAGTCTCATGTGTATAAAGTTACAGAAGCATGCAAGTGTTCACAGAATAAAGGTGTAGAATAGCAACAGGTGTAACGGGGTGTAGAATTTGAATTTGGTTTTGGTTTAGATTTTGAATTTGGCATGATGATGGTTGAATCAGAGGCAAAATGAAAACACTTAAAATTTTATCTGAAATGAAATTTTCTTTGCTCACCCTTCGAAATAGCAGTTGGACTTGGTCTGATGTGTTCATATTTGTTAATAAATTTCTCTGGGCTTGGGAGATAGGTAAAAATGTGGAAGGCTCATTCTTCCTGCAGTGCACATATGTATGCAATACAGGTAAGACAGCTTGGGATACAGGAAGTTGGCAAGAAACTCCATTTAAATGTGGTAGCGTTCACAGAGAACAGTCAGAATACTTGTGCCATACATGATATGGGTCTGATCCAAACCCGCTGAAGTTAATGGAAAGAATTCAGGGGTCTGTGGCTGCTTAGGCCCTTATATCAGGGTTTGCTAATCTGTTCAAACGGGATGTCATATTCAGTGCTGAGATTTCTTATATAGCTGGGTGAAAATACAAATTTGTTATGTTGCAAAGATAGACTGAATAACTTTGACAAGCACTGATATAAAAAGGACAATAGGAAACAGGAAATTGTACAATAGGCACCAACTATATTGTTCCCTGTTAACAGTTGAGATATCTTATAAATTAAAAATTCCTTATTGGAATCCTACTATAGATATTCATGTCTTCTGTGGGCATAGTCTGATATATGGCTGGAGTGTATATTCTGCTGGCGCTGTGACTACAAAGTATAAGAGAAACAGGAAATCTTTTTTTTAAAAATCCAAAAACTAAACAGAAAAGATGTGGTTAGGTTCAGGCAAGAAATTGCAGAAAAAAACCAAGAACTCAGCAATAATAGTCATAATCAAACATTTGACTGAGAAGCTAAAAGAAACAAGTAATTAATTCACACTGAAGAAAACATAGGCATATGGAAGCAAAGCGTAACAAAAAAAATTGCTATATTTTGCAAGTTTGTATGAGGAATGCTTTCTCTTAGAAATCTTTAGAGTAACATATTCCATTTCCTAAAGTGAAACTTTATCCTAAAAGCTGTTTACTTATGTTCAAGCACATGGAATTCTCAAGGACAAACCTTCCAACTTCTTTTAAAAACATTTAAAAAGTGTTTCAGAGGCCCTCCTACATCTAGTACAGATCCCAACACATTCAAGTGCTAGACCTATTAGGGCAAAAATCTCCCCTGATGTTATTCCGAAGAATTAAAACAGGGGTGAATTTGACCTATTATCTTTAAATGGTAACATGCAACAAGAAGCAAGCTCAAGCTAGAACTATGAAATCTGAAGTTCAGCACACAGTACTAGCCTTTCAAATCTGAAATTTTTACTTGTACGTTTATGGCAATTGATTTGAGAAGTACAGCCCAGACATACTTTACAGCCAAAGTTCAATAGGATCAATAATATTGTCAAACCGAATTATAAAAGAACCTCATGCAGATTTTCTGGAGAGAATTATTTTTGCTCTCAGCCAAAAATCAAAAACAAAACATTTGATCTAACCATTGAAATGTTTCACTGTGAATTAACCAGCTTCTCAAAAAACATATTCTAGAAAATAATAGTAGTATCAGTTAAAATATGGAATTGGAGGGGAACATGGAGGGCTTTATTTTTAAAACTGCTAAAAGACTTCCTTACATTATCCCTTCTTCCCTGTTAGGCCAGGGATAATAAAACTGGAAAAGCTGCCTTTAGACTGCACATTGGGGTCTCAGGATTAATCAGGGATTTTCTCTAGCCTACTCCTAATACTCTCACGCCAGGGCAGCTCAGCCACATTTGAGAGGTGTAGCTATAATCCCAGCAGAGGCCAGACTTTGTGGCCTGTGAATCCTTTAGCTATGCCGCTGCTGCTCATACAAACCTTAATTTTGGGATCTTAAAATTGTCAAGGCTAGTATCAGTATTAAAGGAAAAGTAAATCTCTAGCCCTTTTACCAGAGAGATGGCCTTGAACATGTAAATGAGGGGTGGAAAGTTTGCTGTGGTGATTTTTGCTGAAAATCAAAGATTATTCACAGCTCACCTACAGTTGCCCAGGGCTTGGCCGTAGGAGCCAGTGAAACCCACAGCAGTGGGTCCCTAGGCCAATTTGAGATTGGGGGTTGCTACTCAGGCTTCTGCCAATGGATTGCTACAGGCTTCCTCTTGACCAATGCCTGAAATTGAATCAGCTCTCTGTTGAGCAGCTGCTGTGCCCAGCATCCATAAGGAAGGGTCTGCTCAATTGTGAGAGAAGCTACTGTACTGAACATCAGACTGAAAACTAGGAACACCTGCATTCTAGTCCTAGGCTAACTCCAATTGTCTCCGAGGCTTTGGTCAAGTCACTTAACCATCCTACCTTGGTTTCCCTATTTGTTTTATTCTCTTTTCCATCTGGCAAACATTAATCCCCCCCAACCCTTTGTTTGTAAAATTGACCTGGCTTTTCTTTTTCTTTTTTTTAAATCTACTTCCTTGTTTGTTTCCTTCCAGCAGCATAAAAATGTCAAAGGTCAGCACAGGTCTGGTGGAACAGCATTTATTAGTTTACTCATATTCCCTCTACTAGCTATGAAACTGCAGCAGGCCTGCTGTTTTTGCATCATTTTTACCTGTGGCTCTGCAGCACTGAACAATTCGTCTGTCTTTTTACTTTCAGTGGGCCTCAAACACAATTTTTGTCTTTCAATACTACTAATTTTGGGGGGAAGAGGAATTTTAGATTGAAATAATTGAATGACAGCAGCAAAAAGTGAAATAATTACTCTTAAAATCATAACCAAGAATCAACAAACTGTACCATAATCTCAGTGTATGTGTGTGTGTGTGAGAGAGAGAGAGAGAGAGAGCGATCCTGACATTCCTGTAGCCACAAGATGCAACAAGCAACTTTTACTTTTTATTCACAGACAAGATCTTTGGGAAGTGTAAGTCACTTAACTTTCAGTGTAATGGTAAAAGTTATCTACCCACTTGCAATGGACATTATAAAATGAGTGTATGTGTGAGAGCATTTTTGTTAAATCTTTGTGTTCCCCAGTTAGGAAACTCTTTCTGTTCTTGCACTGAGGAAACTGGTCTGTAGGGAATAAAAGGCATCTCTTTCAAACTATGCAAAGTTTAGTGCACACTGCAAGGAAGAGCAGTTCTTCCAAAAACCACTTCATACATTCCCATTACTGTCTGCTGGAATGACTACAGCATATGCCAATTGGCAACTATTAACATGCATTTTTGATTCAGTCAGGAGTGAAACAAAGAAAACATTTTTGTAAGGCTGTTTCAAAATTATATGCAAGGGAAACAATTTTTAAAAATGTGCAGCCATTTTCTTGATGGTGCAGAAATGTCACATCCAATTCAAATGGGCCAATTTTCTCCAACTAGATTTATGTAGCAAGAGCTGCCAGTCAGGCAGACAACTAAATAGCAAAGTGTTTCATTTTAATATAACTTTAATTTAATAATCATGCCAAAAATATCCAGACAGGTTTATAAAGCACAAGTTATACTATTCCACTTTCTCTTCCATTCCCAAGTAGATAAGTACATTCTTGTACACCACCTTAAACGAGCTGATAACTAGGTATCGGGTTGGATCTGGTTTGGATTTAAAGTCTTCCAGACTTCATTAGGATTCAACTTTTCAACCATAACCCTTGTACATCACCCCTCTGTGTACAGTTGTGCTCTCTTGTCACAAATTTTATATTTAATTAATGTATGTATTTAAACAAATCTGCCCCACAGCACTGTTTTGGTGCAGTTTTGTTTCTTCTGGGTTTTTGTAAGACTTCACTGCTATTTCACTGCATATTGCATTATGGAATATTGGCTTCTCCAAAAAGCAAAAGCACTTTGCTGTCATAAAGAGGATCAGAAAACATTTTCATTTTCAGCATGGATCAATGGAGAGGAGAGGTATCAGCCCTGGAACTCTGATTGCTATCCTGTGCGCTGGGGCCCTGATCCCGCCAGAACTTAAAGCATGTGCTTAACTTTACCTATTGAAGTCAAATGGGACTGTTCACTTGATTAAAGTTAAGCATGTATTTATGTGCATTGTGGGGTCAGTGGCTAAATATGCCTCAGGTTACATCCCAGGGAAGAGAAGAGCCTGTATCACTAGATTTTCACATTCTTTGATTCTTTCACTCAATCTTACTACCGCAATATGCATTTTCAAAACACGGTTCAAAAGATTTGCTGTTTCCTCTGGCTTTATAAGGTATTTTATAACATGGAGCAAAGCACTGGTACAGATGAGTACAACACAACATGTTTTCCAAAAGTTGCTTGATAGCCACTAGTCCAGTGGTTCAACCAGGGGTACGCATATCCTTGGGGGTACACAGAGGTCTTCCGGGGGTACATCAACTCATCTAGACATTTGCTTCATTTTACAACAGGCTACATAAAAAGCACTAGTGAAGGCAGTACAAACTAACATTTCATATAGACAACAACTCGTTTATACAACTCTATGTACTATACACTGAAATGTAAGTACAATATTTATATTCCAAATGTTTCAGTAATAGTGTGCTGTGACACATTTGTATTTTTCTGTCTGATTTTGTAAGCAAGTAGTTTTTAAGTGAGGTGAAACTTGAGGGTACACAAAACAAATCAGGCTCCTGAAAGGGGGACAGTAGTCTGGAAAGATTAAGAAACACTGCACTAGTCGGTTATGGCCTCACTAAGCTTCAAGTTACAGGCCCGTGCAGTCCCTGACTGCCCTGCAGTGAGAGAGGAAGCTCAGAAGAGTCTTTAACCTGGTGGGCTGATCCAACCTGGCTAATAACTACTTTTCAGGGCCTTCAGCTGATGCTGATGATAGGCCAAGTCAATCCAGAAAGTAGCACTGAATTCAGACTCTTTTCGACAATTTTGAATGCTTTATAAAGTAGCAGCATTTACTTCTGACAAAAATTAGGAGTAGATGAAGCTCCAGGGCTTTGTTACTTTTTTGACCTTATCGAGACAGGAATTTTTTCCCAATTATAAGCTGAGATAAGAAATTTAACTAATATCGTTATCCCAGTGTTACCCTCCATGTCCATAATCTTCTTCTGATATGTCCCTGGGGAAGGGGGTTAAACTAAACCAAAAAAGTCACTCTCATACCAAAATAAGAATCTCCATATGAGGAGTCCTATGGTCTATGATATGCAGGAGGTCAGAGAAGATGGTCCCAATGATCCCTTGAAGCCTTAAAATCTATTAATCTATATTGGTTTAATTGTGCAGTGTAGACAAGGCCATTGTCTGGATAGGCATGTAAATGTCTGGATGTTCCTTCAGAGTGTTTCTGAAATAGCCAACTCCCTTGGGTATGTGAAGAAAAGCTTTCTCACTAGTTATCCCGTACCATGTGATTCAAAGCAGTCCACAAGGAAAACTTTGTGTGTGGTGCTTATGCTTATAGCCCCAGAGACAGCCTGGAAGCTGAAAGTGAAGAGATGAACAGAAAGGAGTAGTTATTTATTTTTAGGTCAATCATACACTTTCAAGCCACAAAGAAGGCTGGGTTCAAGTTTGGGGTGAAGGTTCAAGGACTGATTCTTATTTTAGTCAACCCAATTCACCCATCCCTTGAGCATATTCCATGTTGAGAGTTTCTCTTGACACAGGTCCACCTTGAAGTGAAAGACTGGCTTTGTGGACAAAACACACATGTGGGGTCAGGACATCTGGGCTCTATTCCAACTTGGGCAAGAGACTTTTTATGTTACTCTAGGCAAATCACTTAACCTCTCAAATGGGAATAATTAACTCACAGAAGTCTAATTTATTAGGCTTAATTTATTGCTGTCTAAAGCACTTTGAGATTGGGGAAGAAGGGGGATGCAACAGCGTAAAGTACTGTGAACAGTATATGGATATTTTTTGTGTGGTCCCACCTATGGACAGAGAAAAACAGCTCCTGTTAGGCCTGATCCACAGCTCAATAACTTAATGGAGAGACTCTCATTGACTTTAATGGGATTTGAATCAGGCCCATAATGCATAGCTAGACTTGTAAAGAAGAGAAAAGCCAGAACAATTTAGCATACAGAAAAAGTAAGCTGTTCTTCTGACTTTCTACCTTCTCTTTTTCTTTCCTTTCTGGTGTCTTCAGATGGTTGACCTTGCAATGGAATTTTTCCCGTGGAGATATTTTCATTTGAAGTTGTTTTTTTTCATTTGGAAATATTAAATTACCCTTTTACCCCTTAGCTACAGAGACAGAGTTAGGGTGAATAAAAAAAGACAGATTTCATGTTCAGGATATGAATTTCCAGCATTTTGCCCCTAGGTACTTTGTTCCTGAAATACACTAGTGTTTTCTGAAATTCACATTTCACCTCTATATATGGCACGGGTCCGTAGTCAAGAAAGCACTTAAGCATTTGCTTAACATTAAAGATACATTTAAAACATAAAGATGAGTAAAACACAAGTCAATTTATGGAAAAATAATCCATTGACATTAAAGCTAGGCACATGCCTAAGTGCTTTCCTGAATAGGGATGATTTCCAGAATCAGGGCCATACATATGATTTAATATTATACTACTACCTGTATGGATCTTGTTGGAGTGTATTTGATGGATAATAATAAACACGTTTGCCCCACTCTGATCTTCTTTCCTGCTGCCTGCCATTTTCATTTCCTTTCTGTGGTTTGAAAAGTAGATACTTGTTGTTTATTTATTAATTTTTATTTAGTTTGGTAAGTCCATTATATTAGTAATTATTAATTAGAATGTCAGATAGTTATCCTTTGAAATGACAAATGATAGGAGTCTAATAATACCAGATTCTGTACAGAACAAAAAAAGCTGGGTTAACAGACAAACATCTCTAATTATCTTTTTACAATTACAAGACTTTATCAATCACCAGCTATTTTGTTTGACTCATTCACTTTTTGAAATGTTTCTTTTAAAGCTTTTACAAACTTGCGGCTTCTCTAGGTTTTCTGTGGCTGTGACCCCTTACAATTCCAATTTTTTAATCTGATTTTTTTCTTGATACCTTGAATATTTTGATTATATTGTTAGACTGTGGCTGGGCTAAACATATATGAGGAAAAGAAAGCTAAGGAAGAGGTATTACGAAAATTATTCAGCATGGGAAGATATGTTACTGAAGGAGCAAAGATTTATTATGGCAGTGGTTCCCAAACTTTAACAGCCCGTGAACCCCTTTCACTAAATTGTGAAATCTTATGAACCTCCTCCTAAATATGAATATTTCCATGGATTTAAGTTTAAATTTCCTCAGTGTGATGGATGCACTTGCTTTGCTCTGTATAGCTCTTGGAAGTCTGGAACCACTGCTGATGGGGGCAGGGCTTGGGCTGCCAGCCCAAACTGCCTGTCCCTGCCCTCTCTGGGGCTCGGGCTGCCAGCCCCGTGTGGAGTGCTGGGGTTTGGGCTGCCGACTCCCCCTCTGACGGGCAGGGCTCAGGCTGCCAGCCCCAACTGCCCGGCCCCACTCTTCCTGGGCCTCGGGCTGTCTGCCCTGCAACCAGGTCCTACTTGCTGCCTCCAGTGCCCGGGGTCTTCTGGCCGCCATTAGTGAATTTTTTCTGGTGAACCCACTGTAACGTTCTGTGAACCCCCAGGGGTTCGCAAACCCCACTTTGGGAACCACTCTGTGAGGAACCTTTAAAATGGGTTCTGATTTTTAGTATTAAGCAGAGACAATAGAAAGAACATAGCATTAAAGTAATAATATCTAGCTTTTATACCCCACTTTACAAAGGAGAGGTATATATCGTTATCCTCATTTTACATATGAGGAAACTGAGGCACAGATAGGTGATGTAACTTGCCAAAGGTCACCTAGTAGACCAGTGAATGAACTGGAAATAGAGACCTATTCTACTGCACTCTATTATCTACTAATCAACACTGCCTCCCTATTTTGTTTTCTTTGAATTTTGTGTGTGTTTGTGTGAATTTTAGTGCTTTTGAGAAGCACCCGACAGCCATGCTGAAGTTGTATCTTTAGCTGCAAATCAGGTACAGAAGCAGGGACACACCTTGTTCTGCCGATATGCCTATTGCCCAATATACTGCACAGGGTGAGAGGGTAGTTTAGCTTCCATGGCTTATTCTTTCGTTGTCCCCTCAGCAAAGAGTGCTGAGAAGTGTGGGGATTAGCATCAGATATACTTACAGCTGTTGTGTTGTGAACTCCTGCCACTGGGAGCTTGACTGTGACCTCCACCCCAATTGACATAAATTTACTGATTGCTATTCAAAGGGTAACTTTTTGTCTCTATTAACCTTGGCTGTATTTGAGACAGTGACCTACAGGGAGAAGTCTCTAAATCTCTTTAGCAATCCCTTATTCCATCCATTTTGTAAAGATCATCTGGAAAAAAGAAAAAAAAAGAGACAGCAGCAATGTTGAGAGTAATTTTATGGTGAACTTGTGGTGAGCTGCTTGTCTCCTTGATGTACTGCTCTTGAAACCACTTTGTCAACTTTGTAGCTGTTCCTGTCATTTTGCAAAGGGGAAATGTTATGTGCGGGGCAGAGGGCAGACCCAATACAGAGCCACAGCTGGATTGGCTGAGAAAGGCCAGCAGGGGGCAGCATCCCCATGGTAGAAATTAAATAGATTCTGTTTTTCAGCTCTTGCTATTCTTTTCTACAAGGCACAGCCTAGAGCTGGAACCAGAAGGATGTGAGAGTGCACCTGCAAAGTGAGCATAGAGGGTCAAAATTGGCTAAGGCCGGGAAGGGACATCATGGATTCAGGATTTGAGAAGGCAGCAGTACAGGTTTGGTAATCAGGTTGGGCATGAGTGCTCAGGAAGACAACAGCAGCAGAAATCTGTGATAGGATCAGCTACCTGATCAGATTTCTGCAACCCAATCATGAAGGGTGTGATTCTGACACCTTTACTCATGGTGAGCAGAGCCTTACTCCAAATGGACTACTAACATGAATAAAGGTGCCTGAATCAGGCCCTGAGTATTCCACACATTCATGTGGATTTGGTCTGTATTTCAGAGAGGGAGACTCGTTGTTCCTGCTAATTAAGCTTCTAAATTAAAATGAGTGGGAGGAAATTCACACCCTTTGTAGTGCTCTGGGTTCGATCCCTCTGGCTGCAGATGCATGACAACAGCCTTGATGAGGTAAATGAATGCACAGTTAACGTCCGTTTTTGTTCATTTTTGAATGAACGGTACATCCAGCAGAAATTAACAAAACTCCATCTGAAAGCCCTTATTCTACGATTCTAAATGAACAGGGTCAGCAGCCCTGTCAATGGCACTGGAATAGTCAAAATATTAGCCTCCATACATGCCAAAACATTTAAACAAGACATCTTGCAATATTACATTTCCCTAGTTGAGGATTTCCCCAGTGTGAGCGACTCCCCAGAAGGCATAAAGCTGGCACAGCCAGCTACTGCATACCCTTTTCCATGTAGGTCCTGGTAGAGGAGACATGTTATGGCCATGGAGGAATGGAGAAGGCACAATCAGAGCACACTGTGCTCTGGCAATTCCCAGAAGGCCCCTCAAGAGTCACTACCAGATACTCTAAAGTAGTAAAGTGGCCTAGAATCAGGAACCTGCGACTGGCTCTTTTGTGGGCTCCCCTGGGTGCAGCTGCAAATGTTGAGATCAGCTGGGATAGTCATGGAGCAGTCCTTAGATTTAAACAGGGTAGGGCATGTTCAGTGGAGAATCCTCGATGGTGGAATTCATTTCTCCTCTTGGGTCAACCTCTCCAGACATACTCACAGCCTCTCTGTTGATACAAAGCTCAGTCATGCATTTAGGCACTGGCCCACACTGTGTGGGGCAAAGAGCCATACACCCTGTAGGAATTCAGGAGGAACTTACCAGGACAGGGAACATGCCTTCATTTGTGGTTGTACAGCACCTAGCAAAAGGTGGGCAATAATAAATAGTAGTAATCTTGCTAAAAGGAAGCAGAATCTCCCCTCAGAACTCTGGTACCTTGGTGGAATGTGCTCACGATACACTTCTTTAGAGATGCACCTACCTCCAAAAAGCACAGGGATTGCATTTGTTTACCTGCTGCCCAGGGGCAGAGTGGCCACTTGTGCCCTCTTCTCTGTGTGTACCAGCCAGCAAAGCACCCAGACGCTATCTATTTCTTATGCTTTTGCTGGGAGAGTGAATTAAGGAGAGGAAATTAGTACAGCTGATCAATTTTTTTTTCAATTTTTTAAATTTAATCAGAAATATTTCAAATTATGCAAAAAAAATCCAGGGGAAATATCAGTGAAACTTTCCCCTTGTTTTTCAAATCAACTGTACAACTGCTTCAAATTTTTCAAACTTTTTAATTTTGAAAAGAAGGCAGGGCAATTCAAAGCATTTTTCAAAAAAAGATTTTCCCCTTTATTTTTTCAACCAGTTCTAGGTTAGAGACTGCTTTTAATGTAATTTTTAAAGTATTATATTAACTTGGATGATTATTCTGCTCTATGTGTTAATTTTTGTATCGTATGTGCACCGAGAGTAGAGTATGGTAACTGGCACAAAATATACATCAAATACAGTTAATCCATTAATTTAACACATTGATTTAGCTACTCGCAATGGGAAGCATAAGCCAAGCCACTGCAAGTAGAAATACAAAATAAATCAACATAAAAAGAAACAAAAAAGAAAGAAAAAAAACAACCAAATGCTAAATCAAATTAAAATATCTTGCATTCCCCCCTGAAAGTTGCCGAACCTGAGAGTAAATAAATGATAGAAAAATAATCATATAGTACATTTTTATGCTGCCTTCTGTCTGAAAGAATCCAAAAGCACTTTACATGTTTCATATGCACAGAAATCACCACTGAAATACTGGCATTTTATGGGAAATAAAAAGTATGGTCAGAATGAAGTTGATTAGAGATGTTGCCAAACTTCATTCGGTGTCCGAAGCCTATTAAATCCTTCCTCTTCTAAGCTTCAGCCCAAGCTAGATTTACATATAAGTTGCAAAGGAAAACAGTTGTACGCAGGTGACAATATATTACAACAGGAAATAGTATCTGAAATTGTTTATAACAATGTGATATTTCAGACTTTATGGTATCTAAAGAGTTACCCACCAAAGCCCCAATCCTATAAATGGATCCCCACAAACAGACTCTTGTGGCTAAACCAACCTCTGCTGAAATCAACGGTGCTTGGCGTGGGCAGAGCCATGTGCAAATCTGATTGCAGGATGAGGACCCCAGTCTCTATAACCCAGTTATGGCTATGATGAGAGATGGGGGCATTTTTATTATTGGTGTACACAGATCTGGAAATGATGGCATGCCCTTGCACAACAAAATCCCTCACTTTCCCTGCTCTTTTCACCTTATATAGTATCTCACATTGTCCTTTCCTAAACTGCCTTATGGATACTAACACATATCACCCACACCCACAGCGTCCCCTTGCCTGCTTATGATGCCCATGAATAAGGGAGCTTAGAACCGGCAGCCCCTCTGTAACTAATTTACAGGGGCACAGGAAGATATGCGACAGGAGGGGTCGATAAGAGTTCACCCCTCGTTTACATCAGAACACATGCAGAGAAATATCTGATTGCACTAATAGCTTTTATTATTTTTAACATGTACTCACTTAGCCAAACAGGTGAAAGTGATTTGTGCCAGGTTTTTACGAGCCCAAGGGCCAAGCGAGCAAAACGGGTTTTGTGTGACAGGGCCTGGCTTCTCCTGGTTCTCCTCCCAGTTTGAAATTTGTGAGAAAATTCAATTTGAGCAAAGCACCCTTTTCAACTCTGAGACAAGCTCGCGGCCACCTGAATCAAAACCAGATGTACTTATCAGGCCTAAAGATAACAAATAGCGGCTTGAGATCCTGTCAGCAGAGGACCACCAGAGCAAGGGCTACAAAACTCGCTTGGCTCATGAAATTCTAGCATGATGCATATTAATGCTCACCAGATCTGGAGTCAGGCCTCTTCAATTTTTTTCTTTAATAAATTCTTCAGAACATCACTGCATTGTAAACTGGTTATTTGAGACTGTTTAAGTAAACCAAAAGCCCCCCCCACATCCCGCTAATTCCCCCCACCTCTCTGATCCCACTTTCCCCAGGCTTACAAAGACAGGTCTTTTAAAGTATGCCCATAGCAGGAGATGGTTTGTTTTGGCAAGAGAGCAGGTGCCTTCCCAAGTTCTGAGATCTGGCGTGTCAGCAATGACCCGAGGCCTTGGGTGGCCGGCTTCACGCTTACACTTCCCTGTGTCAGCTGATATACCTACCACCCACACTCTGAAAGATTCCAGCAAATTCAGAAACTCTTAAAAAAGGGAGCTGACCTTTCTCTTTCCTCCTCCCTTTCTCACCAGCCCTTTCCCTCCTGTCCCTTGGAACAGCCAGGGCATATTATGAATTTCAGGCTTTATTTCTTATAAACAGCAAGGTAGGGGATCATTTGAAAACTGGGGCCGTGTAACATTAGCTTCTTGCGGATGATTACAATATGACCGTATAAACAAATGATGCCTTAAATCTCTAAAATATGCTTCTCTGCCCTTGTCTAAAGAGGAAAAAAAAGATGGGGGGAGGAGGTTTATTTGGTTATTTTTCAGGCTAATTTTATTTGGTGCCCCCAAACAGAGGGTGTCCATTTCAACACTATAGTCGGCTATTCTCCCATTACCTTTTAATTATTCTCTTCTTTCTGCATCAGCCAAACAAAACCATTAGGCTACATAGTGTCTAATAAACTTCAAATGTAATCTCTATCCAAAAAAAACCTTAAAAATCTACTCCTCAGAGCTTTGTGTTTTTCAAAACTGGTATAAACACAGCACACCCAGCAAATTGCCCAGTTTCTAAACTCTTCTTTTTATTTCATCTTTGCTTAAAAAAGAAGAAGAGCGAGCCCATACTGAAGTTTTATAGGGCACTAGTGATGCAGTGTTAGAGTGGGAAATCCCGTATCTTTCATGTGGCCCAGTTCTGACTTGAGATCCATTTGGTCCGATTCTCAGCTAAGGTCCCTGTAAGCCACTCTGGCAGCATAAAAGAGGTTGAAAGGGAGTGGAAATGGCCTTCCTGCACTCAGGGCCTCCCTGGTGAGCACAGAGTTAGCGCGAAGGCTCTTTCCTGGCTCTCTACCAGCCATTGGTACATGGGGCACGTTGGGGCAGAGTGGGGGTGTCTAAAGTGCTCTGCATTACAGAAATTCTGTGCTTCCCAAGGCCCAACAGGAACCATGGGAAATAGAGTGAGAGTTACAGTGGCCCTGAAGCTGCTCTGACTTACACTGGGAACCAAAGAGGGCCCTGGAAAGCCCCAGCCCTCCCTCCCCCCACCACGTTCCTACCCCAAGCAAAGGAAGGGATTAACTGAGAAGCACATTGATTTCAACTGCTAATTAGGAATAGCTAATTCAAGCATTTGATAGTACCAGTCATTGCACTAGAAATAGAAAATGTCATTTGATAAGGTTACATAATTATCACTCCTGGCATGTGTGATTCTGAATTGGAATTAACACATTTTCATTTTGTTTCATAACCCTATTTTCTCATCATTTTATATAGACAAAATAAGTCCCCTGACAATAAATCCCAAGAAATGATAAACGTGTCCCTCACATTTCACCACTAACGATGGCCTCTGGCAGTCTTTAGATAGTGCATGCCAGTTACTATGCCAACCTCTCACACTCCATATGGTTGTAGGGGTACAACTGAGAAGCAGATTATGGCCCAGTCAGCTTTGCTATAAATGCCTTGGGTAGTGGGTCACTAGGAGAAACACATAAATATGCCAGTCTGTCAAGAAAGGTTGCTATATGCCTGTGTAAGGGAAATTAAGCAAGCAGTATGAGACTGGTGTGATTCAGCAATTTCTTTAACCAGCTACTTGGCTTCCAACTTGACACTATTTCTGTGGTTACCGGAGACAGGGAGTGAAGTTCTCATGATTAGAATCATGGTAAATAAGCCACTTCCTCTTCTAAGCTCTAGTCAACGTTTTTCTTTTGCCTTCCTAAGTTATTCTTTGGAGTTAACCTGCACTGAGATCTGCCTGTCTATTGCTCACTGTAGCTGCTGAAATCAGTTTCTTCTACTCTTGCTGAAATGGCGACTCTGTTATCATTGAGCATTAACTAATCTGTAATCTTTCAGAAGTTTCATTAGCAGTAAGATAGAGTTATAACTGCTTAGACCACCATGGGATTTATGGAGACGCGATGTGGTAACAATAGGTTTTTTAAGGCTGTGGTTTCTACTAGAGGAAGAAGGGCCTGATACAAAGTTCATTGAAGCCAATTGAAATATTCCCACAGACTTTAAAGGGCTTTAGAATAGGTTCTAGAATAACTAGGGAGGATTATGGAGATCCTATGTGTCCAGTTGGCTGAATAAAGATTAAACGTTGGCATTATTCTGACTGGGAGAGAAGTAGACTTGTATCTTGAGCCTGACATTTTCCCCAAAGTTGGAGGGCTGAGCATTCAAATAACAAATCTCAGCCTGCCAGCACAGTAATTTTATTTAAAACACTTTAAGTATCACTAAAATAAACATAAAATGAGTACTTTTCCATTTTTTAAAATTGTAATAACTAACGTGGCTCTCCTCTGTATGTCCCCTGCAGAATAAGATTAAGTCATTTTCTATGAACTTTTTCCAGTTTTTTTAGGCATCAGAATTAGTTGATGGTTGATTGCAACTCCTATTTATATGAGCAATTTATATTTTTTGCCTGATGTGACATTTGATATATTTTGCTTGGTGATAACAATGTAGAAATTAGAGGTGTGGTGGGAACTTCAAACGCTCCACAATTTTCTGGCCTTCTGTTCTTTTTCCAACAAGATCTGGTCTAAAGAATTTAACAGAAAATTGCTTTGGTGGGGGTGGGGACCATATTGAGCAGTACAATCCAGCTGCTTTGCGTTGCCACCCAGTGCAAAAAAACTGGACGGTGTTGATTACAATGGCCCTTTGTACCTTACTAACTGATGCCATCTATAAAGTTATCCTATAATAATAATAAAAAGTATATTCTGCAACATAATCTTAGAGTGTGTTGTAACAGTTTGCTAATTTGTCCAAATCACAGAGCTGACTCCTGAAGTCCTCCCTCAGTTTTCTCTGACAAGACCACATTGAAGTTGGTGGCAATTTTGTGCTAGGTCATGTTCTCTGTGGGTAAAACTTGCTGGAGGGAGCCCATGGGAGGAACACACCATTAGATTTTCCCCACAGTGTTTCCTCAGGAAGGAGCAGAGTTTCTACCTCAAAAAAGGAGAGAAAGCAATGGGTCTGCCCATCAAACCCTAGGATCTCTTGAGATCTGTCAATGGCCAAAGCCATCTGCATGTGGCTCTTCTGCACTCCCTGACAAATCTTCTGCCAGGGCTTTTTTAGCCAATAACTGCTACTGAAGGGGAGGGAGCAAGGGGCACTGAAGAGGTGACTTAGCCTCCGGTTGATGGAACGCATAATGGAAAGGAATGTTAGAATTGTTAGTATGGGAACAGATTTTATAAAGAGTTAATGGTTATGGGGAAAACTATACCTGTATTGGGGCAAAGGTTTTCAAACTGTGGAGTGTGCCCCTCTAGAGGGGCATGGAAGAACGTTTGCAGGGGAGGGTAAGCAAAGCCAGGCAACTTGTGCCAGCCCCACATGGCGGGGTCCAGGTCAGCTCCCCACTGGGGGCGGGTGGGGAGGGCGTGCTATCTCCACCCCCTGACTCACCTCAGTGGGCCACCCAGCTCGTGGGTCAGTGTCAATATCCGCTGCAGCTGCAGCAATTTCTACTTCCAGCAACCTCCATGCCCAGCGCTGGCTCTGCTCCCCATGACTGTCACAAGCACCTTCCCCCACCCTGAAAAGCCGATGCAGGAGGGGAAGGTATTGGCCCTGCCCTAGCAGTGCAGCCGGGCTGCAAGGTAGAAGCAGCCTGCTGCTGAGGAAGCCTTGGCTGTGCCACTGGTAAGTATCTGTGTATTTGATACTTACAGGTGCAGGTCATTTCGTTAAGGTCTCTGTTAGGTTTATGAGTAGGCTATCACGCATACCTTTGCATGTGTCTATTTTTGGCTTGGTTGGGGGGTGCAATCAAAAATTGTAATTCAAAGGGGGGTGCTCGGCTCAGAAAGTTTAAAAAAACCACTGTATTAGGGTGAGTACCAGTGTTGCTTATTAATCCAGGTCCGGTCAGGGGTGTGCATTTGAAACAATAGGTTTTTTGCCCTGATTGTTCTTTAGAGGTGGCTAAAGCTTTGCCTCCGAAGGAAAATAATTGCCTGAGCTCAGAACACAGCTAATCGCAAGGAAAAAATGAAGATGATGTCATCCTTAAATAAATCTTTCCCACAAGTCCAAGAAATGGAAAGAGAAGGAATTAAGGTGACAGTCACTTACATAAGTTGTGGGAAGAAATGAGTGAAATAATAAGCAGCCCAAATTCATTAACCATTATAAAAACCAGACCTACTCATTCCTAATTTCAGCTTTACATTACCTTTTAATTGTAGTGGGACATTAAAATCTTGGGCTGTGACACTGTGATCGGTTGACCTGGCAATATGCCCAGAGAAATCTTTTTGTCCTTGGATGAATACCAAGGAGCCAAATTCTGCATTCTGATCCATAAGTTGCAAAAAAAGGGGGAGTTTGATAATGAATGCCACTCTCATCCAGTAAGATCTTGTTCCTAGCGGCCAACTTGTCTGACTCAGGACTGAATAATATTGATATGGAAAGGTCTGATGGTCCTGCTCTTCCAAATAAGAGCTGGATAGCCAAACAAGCAGCAGTTCATTCTAAGAATATAAGGCAGTGACTCAAAGACAAATGGCCTGATGAAAGAGCCCTGAGACAGATTGTTGAATTACCTAATTGTGAATAAGTAGAAGTAGACGTCATCCGCATGCCAGTTTTTACTAAATTTAGGATGACTGGCCAAGGAAAGGAAAATAGCTTTCAAGAAAATATAGGATACTGGCCAACAGGTTAGGAGATGGGGGGTAAAAATCAAGCATCATCAAGAGATCTTACATTTTACAGTATAAGTTGTAAGGTCGATTTGTTACCTTCCTGATTTGCAACACAATAATCAAACACAATCTTTATATGTGCTTCCAAAATTTAGGGATTTATGAGATTGGACCAAAAAGTTTTTGAAAACTCAAATAAGATCTATTCACATGTGCATATACTCTGAGAAAATTAGGTGAGATAAAATAAAGAAAATCAGGTATAATTTGGGGAAACCAATCAATTACTAACTGCTAGAGAAAGTAATTGGGATGCTGGGAGATTCATAATGCTTCCTTTAGAACTATAGGAATATCCTTGATCAAAGTGAAGACAAACAGAGATTAACAATACCGTTGGTCTGAACCAACCACCTCTCCTGCACATCAAACACCCCAAAGAATGTTTTTGGGGCGATATGGAGGACTCAGAACAGATCCACATTTTGTAGTTTGCTGCATTTTTCTTTCCTTTGAACTGAATCAAAAAGCCAGATTTGAACACCTTTAAATTTAGGGGGTTCAAAATCTATATCTAAATTTTGCTGATCAGGCCCATCCTTAATCATGACCATGTTGACTAAACAGAGGTGAGTCAAAAACCAAGAAACTTTGATACCCAAAAAGAATAAGTTTAAAAAAAAATCTCAGTATTGAGAATAAATAACACCAAAGCCTCTCTGAGCTGTGAACTTTTTGCATCTTCTCATTTCTCTCTTAACAAGTAAATAATTTAATTATAGTTAGAAGGCAGGATAGTTCTATAATCTCTGTGTTCCTCTATATCCAGAAATAGGGGAAACTTTTTACAAACTGTGGTCATTGTCCTGTGCTGAGAAAAACCATTCAGGTAGATTCCTGAATCTGCACAGTTGTCTGCACAAAACCAAGGCCTATGATTATTTTCAAATGGATAGAAGAAGAGAAAATGGAGAGTAAAGGCTTTCTGGTCACGATATGGCATTGATATTCTTAACTTTAGCAGTGGGTGTTATGTGCACCAGTGCAAAGAGTGGGGGAGGAGGGGAGTGCTGGAAAATAAAAGGCGGGAAGAGAAATCAAATTAAAGAACAGCATAAAAAAGAAACTGAGAATTAAACTGCCAAGCAAATTTAAGTTGCATTTAGCCACTAGCTTATTGCTGAAATATTAAACTGCAATTTAAATAGCAACATACATATATTCCACAGTCTGCTTTTCACCAAACTGCCCTATTTAAAAAAAAATAAAATAAAAAAAAGTGAGACAGTGGTGACTATGATTACTGCAATAAATTATAATGGGCTAAAAAATTACATTGGATTCTGAATGCTGTAAAATTTATAGTAACTCTGCGGTTTCAATTCCAGTAATTAATTCTTATTATACTACAGAATAACTATTCTTTGTTCAGAGACTGAAAGCAGAAATTAAAAAATATGGCTTGTATATATTAAAAATGTTTTACATCTAATAAGGGCATATTATGCTATGAAACTGTTTAATCCAAAATATTCAACTAAGTCCTTATTTCAGAGTATAATATGAGGCACGATGAAGCAAGCAAGGTGCCCATATGTTGCACCAAAAGAAATAAAATACTGTCCCTTTTGTTTCAAACATGTTGCTAACCATTTTCCAGTCTGTATCATTACAATAATCACAGGCCCTTACATTTGCCAGCTAAGTCAAATACACAGTGTCAATTTTGTGAGCACATCAGACCCATGAGCACCTGCATTGCTCAGAGCTCCAATATGAAACTGGAGAAAAGTCTGTTGAGAGTCTTTGGGTTAAGTTTAGAGGCAACAGCAACAAGGGTGATGTCGTGGTGGGCATCTGCTATAAACCACCAGACCAGGAGGATGAGGTAGATGAGGCTTTCTTCAGACAACTAACAGAAATTTCCAGATCAAAGGCCCTGGTTTTCATGGGGGACTTCAATCACTCTGACATCTCCTGAGAGAGCAATACAGCAGTGCACAGACAACCCAGGAAGTTTTTGGGGAGTGTTGGGGACAATTTCTTGGTGCCAAGTGCAGGAGGAACCAACAAGGGGCCGTGCTCCTCTTGACCTGCTGCTCACAAACAGGGAAAAATTAGTAGGGAAGCAGAAGTAGGTGGCAACCTGGGCAGCAGTGACCATGAGATGGTCAAGTTCAGGATCCTGACTAAAGGAAGAAAGGAGAGTAGCAGAATACGGACCGTGGACTTCAGAAAAGCAGACGTTGACTCCCTCAGGGAAGTGATGGGCAGGATCCCCTGGGAGGCTAATATGAGGGGGGAAAGAAGTCCAGGAGAGCTGGCTGAAGAAGCCTTATTGACAGTGCAGGAACAAACCATCCCAACGTGCAGAAAGAATAGCAAACATGGCAGGGGACCAGTTAGGATTAACAGAGAACTCTTCCAGTGATCTTAAACGCAAAAAGGAAGCTTACAAGAAGTGGAATCTTGGACAGATGACTAAGGAGGAGTATAAAAATATTTCTTGAGCATGCTGGGGTGTAATCAGGAAGGCCAACGCACAATTGGAGTTGCAGCTAGCAAGGGATGTGAAGGGTAATAAGAAAGGTTTCTACAGGTATGTTAGCAACAAGAAGGTGGTCAGGGAAAGTGTGGGACCCTTACTGAATAGGGGAGGCAACCTAGTGACAGATGATGTGGAAAAAGCTGAAGTACTCAATGTGTTTTTTGCCTCGGTCTTCTCAGACAAAGCCCTGGCTGAGATGATTTCATTTGGGTTGGACTAGATGACCTCCTGAGGTCTCTTCCAACTCTAATCTTCTATGATTCTATGATTTATTTCTGAGAACTCTCTATTGCAACATATTCATTTGACTTACCTTACATTGCAATGATAATATACCATCCAGTCCAAGCTTCTGCACCTGGGTTGTGCTCCACTGCACTTCCTCAGTGAGTAGTCCCATTGACTTGAATGTGACCTTGATGTTCAAGTGGATCCTTACTTCAAGTGGTCGCCATGCCATCTGTGCTCAAATACTATGGTGATGGGCAACCCTATATTCATTTAGGTAGAACCTTACAGAAACTGACTTGGCTATAATTATCTCCATGATTCTGTGCCTTTTAAATTGGATTAGTGTACAGGGTACAAAGTGAGACCACTTGGAAACTGAAGTTAGCATAGAATGTGGCTGGGTGCTTCCTAAGCAGTACACCATACTGGGAGCCTGTAACACCTGTGTTCTCTGGTCTTCATTGACTGCCAGTGGTTTCTGGGTGGAGTTCAGATGGTTGGCAACCTAGTTATCTGAAAAATTACTTCTAACTTCCAGCAACACTGCTGCAATTGAGAGCAGCAGAACACTTTAGCTGGAGCTCCCTCATTAAATGGGAGACAGCTGATAGCACTATATTATCGGTTCTCAAATTTGCTTCCCCTGATTAGCGAGGCCCTGGATTGTTAATCTTTTGGGCCTGCTGAAAATGCATTCTTTCCCAGGAATCCGGGGAGGCAGTGTGTTGATGAGCTGGAGAAAAGGGGCAATTTTACAATTATTCATGGGGTTATGATACTATTGAAATGCCATTTTAATAGTGTAAGAGGGTGGCTTTATCTTAGTGTCATTACAATTTGTGATGTGTCTAGCATTCTAGAGGTTTAGTTCACATTTAATTAAAGTAAATAGAGCAGAATAGGATATGGCTTCTTCTTTCTCAGCTGTAGCAATTCTGGAGGACTAACGGCTAAAAACTTGTCAATCAGTGAACTATGCTGGTATGAGATCGAAAAAACACAAATACTACCTAGTCTATGCACATTCATTGGGTCTCTGCTGAGATCCGAGGATCTGTGATCCACTGGACCTTGGATCTAGTGGATCTAGTTGATAGATCTAAGCCTAAATCAGATCATGGTAGAGCACAATCCTCTTACTTAGTCTGTCCACTGGGGTGTACCATCATCCCAATTAAGAGAAAAGGCCAGGGGTTACGAAAAACAACCACCATGTTCAATGAAATACTAGGAAGATCTGGGGATAAGTTTTTAGATATGGGTCCATATCAAATCCACAGACCCAAACACCCTAAAACTATATCATATCTCTACTATTCTTCCTTACTCTCCTGGACAAGGAAAGTAAGTAGTAGTAACAATGGCTGCCTTCTCCCTGTTTAAAGTCTGAATTCCCACTCATCTGACTCCCATTCAAATAGAAAAAGCCAAGCAAAAGTATTCTTGTGATAACCAGATTTATAGAACGAGTGCCCTGCTATGAATATGATGGTTGAGCTCTTTCTGCTTTGGACTAACGGTCTCAAACAACCTCCTTGAAAACTGTTCAAGTAGTTAAAGAATGTTTTAGTTTCCACAATGGACATGAGGTGGTGGTTCTTGCAATGTTCAGCATGTTAGTTTATTTTAAAATGCTTCATTAGAAGAAAAACATACAAACAACTACAGAAGCCTATAAAGGGCTCAGTCCTGTAAGAATCAGCATTGATAGTATAAGGATATCTTGTTTGAAGGTTTGTAGAATGGGTCCCATAGTTAATATTAGTTCTATAAACAACATGCTAATTAAATTATTCATTGTTATTTCCAATGCCTATTATGACTACTCTGGGAGTTTGCTTCCAAACTTTCCTTAGCTAAGGAAAGGCTAGGTTTGTAATGATAGCCAGCTAAGACAATTATAACTACCCAGTTCCCATAGACTGAGGAGGACCCTATGCAGAAAAATGGAAAACATGAATCGTACTACAGACTGGGAGCCAACAGATATGGGAATTGGACAAGATGTGAAAAATAGTTTTTTTTTTTAATTGTTTGTTTTCTGTCAAGAATTTGCAACTGCAAAGATCAAACTTATGTCAAGGAAAATTGATAAGCAAAGGAACATCAGAAACTTCAAATATTAACCCTTAGTAAAATACCCAGAGTCAGTTGGTAAATCAACACAATTCTGACTTGAGCGGAACTATATTCCTTTACACCTCCTGAGGATCTGGCCCTGTCTGTCACTTGTGGTAAATGGTAATCTTTTACCACATAGGATGCCATCTTCTACTACTTCCACAATGAAAAAACCCAGTGAAGTCAAAGCATAGAGGACTACGCCCAGAAGTAAATCAGCTTCATTCTTTGATGTTGATGTTCTGAGCAACTGCACTCTGAGACAGTTTACTACCTTTGCTGTCCCTTGGTGTGAGGAACACGAGATTAGCACTTTTATTTCTAATCTTGGCTCCTATGGGCTCATTTACACAGCGAGCAGCAGCCCACGCAGGGACTCTGGAGCCAGGTCAACAGGCTTGGGTGTGCAGAGCTTGCACTACAAAGCCAAAAATAACTGTGTAGATGCTGTAGTTCAGGCAGAGACAGAGTAAGAGTTTGTGGGGCCCTGGGCCAGAGAAAGTGGGGGCCTCTCCCCACCCCTTCTGCCTGCAGTCCCCCTCTCTGCCCAGTGCTCCTGCTGGCGAGTGGGGTCAGTGCTTCGGGGCTTCCCCTGCCTCCCAGCAGGAGCGCCGGGCAGGCAGAGCAGGTCGGGATGCAGGGGCGCTCATTCTTCTGGGGCACCCCAATTGGCTGGGTCCCCTGGGCACAGGTCCCATTGGCCCAGTGGCTAATCTGTCACTGAGCTCAGGCTGGAACTTGGGCTCTGAAGCCTACCCCGCTCTCTAGGCTTCACGCCCCAAGCTCCAGCCTGAGCCGCAACATCTACACAGCTATTTTTAACATCATAGCATGATCCTCATGAGCCAAGCCTGTTGACCTGGCCTCTGAGACTTGCCGTCATTCTGCATAGATGTACCCTTACAGAGAAAGTGTGAAATCACGGCTCCATGGAAGTCAAGGGCAAAACTCCCATTGATTTCAATGAAGCCAGGATTTCACTCCAAGGATATGGGGCGATATTTCCCATCAGTCACAGCAAGTGGGTTTTCACTTCTATATAAATATTTTAAAAGGCACTTTATACATCCTATAAAAAGATAGACCTTTCAAAAGTGTTCAGAGCTGCTTAGTAGTTGAATTACCAAAATCAACCAACTAATGAAGGGTAAGATGGGGGCAGTTAAGCAGCTAATAGTTTTATGCATAGATTATCTAATGGGACTTAAAGTTAAACAGGTGCTCAAATGCTTTCCTAAATCAGGGCCTCAGAGCCTCCCAAATTGTTACAAACCAAAGTATACCCCTATCAACTTTGGGCAACACTTAGTATGGAAAATAAATACAGGTGTTTCCATTTACAGGTTGGCAGTTTTATAAGTATTTTAAAAAGAGAGTTCAATGGTGGCTGTCTGGTTTTGTTTTCTCATCCAATCCCTTGAGAAGGGAACACCAGCACATGGAAGGAGGAGATATTGCTATGAAAAACTTGGATAGTTGAGATATATGGTAAATGCAGACTAGCAGTAATATTCTCCCATGATAATTTTCATCTACCATATTTTTTCCCAATGCAGTATCTTTAGAGAGTTAAAGTAGAAAGTACTCAGAGAAGCCTAGGTTCCTGTTCTGTAACCAAATATTACTCACACTTGACAGACCTAGCAACATCACTTTATGTAATTTAGATTTTAAAAAAGTTTCCCCCCAAAGTAAGGAACATAAGTTATATATTTGGCAACCCCCAACAACTGCTACCCTGACTGGATGGCAGAAGGGGGAATAACAGCCAGGTGACTATTGTCACGGGGATGACTAATTGTCAGGACAACTGGACAGTGAGATGTATGAGGATTGGTCAAATGATACTGAAAAAGTAATAGACAGAGGCCCAGGACCCAACAGCTACTTTATTTCAAGTAAGAACTTTATTAAGGTGGGCTTTTATTGGAGACATGAGGAGAATAACCCACTTGCTCCTATTAAGATAATACAGGGTAGAAGAGGAGGAGTGAAGAGAAGAATTCCCCATATTAAATATTTAGTGTTAAATCCCAGTGTGACAGCACATCCCATAAGGCTCTATGGAAATATGCTTAGGATGTGCTTTATGCTACATATGCCATGTAACATATATCCGTAAAGGTTATGATCTACTGAATGTATTAATCCCATTTGTATGCATGTATCATTTTTGTATTCGAAGTTATGAATGTTGGCTGCGTACTGGCTTGATTTCTAAATAACCTTAGTAGAGCATTTGGTGAGTTCCTGGAGAAAGGAATCTTGAAATTAAGTACCTAATCAAGAAACATTTAAAGGACAACGGATCTTGGAATGCTCCAATCCACATAAGAAGTCTACTTGAGGATGTTCAAGGTAGCATGTAAACAATGGATGCTACCTGTAAAAACTGTGAATCATGCATGGACATGTGACTTGCCCAGGTGACTCCAAAACTCCATCTTGGAGCTGGACTTTGCATAGGAGTGAGGAGGGGGTCTCCACCCACAAGAGAGAGTCTATTTAAGCCCCTGGGAGATCCCTCCATTTTGTCTTCAGCTGGCTAAAGAGAGAGCCTCTCCACCCCCCAGGATACTTGGAAGAAACTGGAACAAAGGGCAGTGACTGCAAGGGGTGTGAGTGATTGCTGGACCCAGGTTAAAGGAGATTAGTCTGTAAAAAGAAGCATTCTGGAACTGGTGAGGATCTTATCTGTATTCAGTTTGATTAGACATAGATTTGTGCATTTTATTTTGCTTGGTGATTTACTTTGTTCTGTCTGTTACTACTTGGAACCACTTAGATCCTACTTTATGTATTTAATAAAATCGCTTTTTACTTATTAATTAACTCAGAGTATGTATTAATACCTGGGGGAGCAAACAACTGTGATTATCGCTCTATCAGTGTTACAAAGGGCGAACAATTTGAGTTTACCCTGTATAAACTTTATACAGGTTAAAACGGATTTATTGGGGGTTAGACCCCATTGGGAGTTGGGCATCTGAGTGTTAAACACAAGAACACTTCTGTTAGCTGCTTTCAGGTAAACCTGCTGCTCTGGGGCAAGTAATTCAGACTCTGAGTCTTTGTTGGAGCAGACAGGAGTGTCTGGCCCAGCAAGACAGGGTGCTGAAGTCCTGAGCTAGCAGGAAAGCAGGGGTAAAAGTAGTCTTGGCACATAAGGTGGCAGCTCCCAGGGGGTTTCTGTGATCCAACCAGTCACACCCAGTTTATATCAAATGAGTTGCAAAGGTGCTTTTCATTGAAGAAGTTTCCCATATAGTGTGTCTATATGCAAAGAGGTGTGTGTTTTCATTTATTTAATTTCTTTAAACTTCAAGTAATGTTGATTTTAAAAAAATGCACTCACGTCTTAAAAGGAGTGTTTGGGAGGTAAAAGGCAGTCAACATAGTTGCAAATAAACACACAATAAAATTGCCCTAGGTTAAATCCCAAATAAGCTTTAAGACAAATAGAGCTTTAATTTGAAACACTGAAAAGACTAATTTCCACACACACCCCCCACACACTTATTTAGATCTGAGACACTAAACTCAAGATCCGTCTGTGAATTGTTCTGGAAACCAGGCTGCCCGCCTCCAATAAATACATATTTTCATCCTTATTTTCTAGTATGTTTAAAATCTTAAGGCCCAACTCTTTCAATTAGGCATGGGCCACACAGGATTGGCTCCATGTAGGTATCTGTAAATGCAGATACGTTCAGAGACCAGCCTGTAAATCAAGTAGTCACTATGGGTGGGTGTGAACTAAGAGGGGTTCACATTCAGGTTCTGAACGCTAATTTATCTTTCAAACTACAAACTCTTTGGGGACAGGGATTGTCATTGGGCTTTGCCATGTTTGAGACCTCTAGATACTACTGCATTATAAAGGTTTCATAATGAACAATTATGGAGAACATGTGTCCTGGGGGCACGTTCCTAGAGTATAATGAACTACCCCATTTGCCCTGAGTCATCTCCCATTGACTTGAAGGGGGTCAGGATTTTACCCTTATTTTTTAAATTTACATGAAAGCTGGGATTCTCCTTTACAGCACTCAAAGGATATTTCTGTTAGCGTGGGGTTGTGATATTCCTCAAACTCATCAGTGTTGCTTCCTTAAAAATCAGCTTCTGAGGAATCAAGCTGTTTGTAAAACACACGGAATTCTTTACTAATGTCCTTGGATTTAGTGGCTATTTTACCTTTGCTATCTTGGGCTATATATATGGATATTATTCCTGCTCTCCATTTTTTAATGTATGTGTTAAAAGCTTGCCATCCTTTTATGCTGAGTTATTTCATCCAAAAGAGAACATGTTCTGATGTAATTAAATTCAAATTTACTTTTGATTAATTCCTGCTCAGTGGTTCTTCATTTTAACATTTCTCTTGCAAAATAGTTCCTGGGTTCTTTCAAATGGTGGTTCCAGTTTTTACTTATAGATACACTGAAGGCAAGGAGGATGTCAAAGCCAACAAGACCTTTATTTGTACAGCAACCAGTATAATGGGGTCCCAATCCTGACAGGATTGTCAGGTCAATAGTAAGGACTAGATATTAAATAATAATCTGTGTGATTCAGTACAACAGTAGTATAATATCACAATAATGGTCAGTAGAGTCACAAGACAGGAATAGCTAAAATAAAAATGATATATCTATATCGCTAATAAACCAGTCATATAAAGGCTACAAGACCTGATGTTTGAGCAGTTTGGGAAGTGAATGTGATACCACTATAGATAGGATATACATTACCTTTTAACTTCTGACATATCTGGAAAATAACGTATAGACATGGGTTTGTTTGGATACAGCTATTTTAGAATGAGAATCAAATCCAGAATCAAGCTAATTTTATAACAAGACCTGGGAGGGAACTTTGAGTTAATTACCATCTTCTTGGTGGCATTGCTTGTTAACTCCTCACTATAGTGCATGTATGATTTATAGTTGTGTAATAAACCGACGAGCTTATCTGATGTCAAAATATACCTGACTAGCCAAGTTCTACTCTGACTTATACCAGCAAAATCCTGTGTATCAGGTTGGTCTATAGCTGTATGTGTCTTTATATTTCTACAGGTTCTGAAATAATTTTTCTTAATTGACTATTAAGTTCCAAAAAATTAGCAGTGGAAGTATGGGGGCTTCATATTTCTCTGTTTCCTCTGTCTGTGATCTACTTGGAGAAGGGATGAATATATACTTTGACCTAAAGTATTTACTCTCGTATGTCTGTCTTTGTGTTTGATCTTTTCAGGTAATAGCTATTTGTTTCTTTTCTGCTAACTTGGATATGTCATAGATGGGTCATAATCGGATAAATCTTGCCCAATATAGCAATGTTAATAATAGAATACTGATATTTTTTTCAAGCTATTGATTATGCTTGTCTCTTTCACACCAGCTGTAAGCCACTATTTTCTTTTAGTTTGTTCTTGTTACTCCTGAGTGACACTGCTGTCAGTGAGATTCTAGCTTTTATGTGGCCTTAGGCAATTCTCTTGGGTATAGATTTTCAAAGGTGCCACTAATTTTGGTGCCTCAATTTTTTAATGTCCATTTTGAGACACCTACAGCTTCTTTCTCCATGACTTTGCACTTTGTGCAGTCACCTCCACTTGTACAAAATGAACAGGAATAGAGTATAAAATGCTATCAATCAGACTTCTCCATTCCTAGGCACGGCAGCATTCTACAGCTGCTTTGCACTCCCTATGCACAAATGTAAAATGAGTGCGTAAGAAACAAGGTGCCAGGGCTTTGATTTTCAGAAATATTCAGTGTTCAGAACTCCTGTTGATGTCAATGGGTGTAGAATCAGACCCTAAATGAGAAACAAATTAATGTTGAGATGTTCAGAACAGCCCTTTGAAAATCGCAGTCTTAAAGTCTCCATAAGAGACAGTGCAGTGTGATTCCTGTAACATTCTCCCTCCTGAACTAACAACTCTCCACAGGAAGCTGCCTTACATGCACGGCCCATTCAGGCAGAGT
Organism: Mauremys mutica; assembly: GCF_020497125.1. Lineage (NCBI taxonomy): Eukaryota > Metazoa > Chordata > Testudines > Geoemydidae > Mauremys > Mauremys mutica. The sequence goes on along the minus strand of NC_059073.1, from coordinate 123,528,450 downwards.
CCTGCCTACATTTTAAAGGTGCAGAAAATAGAATCATAACTGGTGTATTGAGGATTGCGTTGGAATTGCAAGCTATCACTTTAAGAACCTACCTCTACAGTGTGGCAGTGCACATTAGAAGGGGATGATTTCTAAAATGCACCAACAGGTTGTGCACTAACTGGCATATGTCGAAACCTGCTGGTACAAACTAAAAGTTCCCTGATGTGCTTTAACGTAGCACACAACACTATGTTAATGCAAACTAGAGAACTTTTAGTTCACACCAGCAGGATCTACCCAGGTTAGGTGGTGTTCATTAGGAATCACCCCCTCTAGTGTGCATTGCTGCACTGTGCACCCAAGCCCAAACTGTGTGTATGGAGGGGGTGGGAAGGGGTTACTGGTCCTCCTTGTGGGCTAGGGAGCTGTACAAAGATGGATGTGATCACAAGCAGTCAGCAAATAGCCATCCTAGACTAAGGTGGGGTGAGCTGTCTCTCTGTTTTAGAGAGCAGCTTGCTTTGTGTGTCTGTTTTTGGGATCTCTTGTCTTATCGTTCTGAATTCTAAGAAATAAAGTTGTGTATGTTGCAACCTTCCAGCAAGAGTATTAAAGATGAAATGAACTCTTAAGTGTTAGATATAACAAGTTGATAACATAGCTGAGTATTGCAGTTAATCTTGTATGCCACTCCCAGACCGGCACTGTTATCTACATTCTTTGTACATGTATTTGAAAACACAGTGGCCTTGATTCTGAGTCTCACTACAGCATCTTTGTGCCACTTTGGCATTGCAAAGGGGCCCTAAAATGAGTATATCTGTAACGTGATTTGCAGTGCAAAGTGGCATTGGTGTAAATGAGAATCACACCCACCATGTCTTATAATGGCATGAATTCACATGCACCCATTTTGCATTAATTTTCTTTTATTAACTATTCCATTATCAGAGAAGACAGCGAAACATATGTTAATATAGTATCATATTTTTCAGTATTCCGGAGCCTGACATTTCCCATACAATCAAGAAATGCCAGAGTGGGAAGTGGTGGGTATTTGATATCAAAATCAATGTCCTATTAAAAATTTGCCAGGGATCAACTGCACTTAGATTCCACAACATTTTTGTCCCATTATACACTGTTGTTCAGACAGCCAATCTGGGTGTTTCTAATCTTGCTGTCACTAGTGATTGGGCTTCAGTCTGGCAGCTTTTTGGCTGGAAACTCAAAACTTCTGACAATCTTCATAAAGACAAGAATTTGGCCAAGAAACTCTATTCTGCAATTGCCATCAGGGACCTTCTTGGGCTGACCAACTTCAATTTTCTGTCTGATTTTTGTAGCATTTGGAGTACAAATTCCAATTATTCCAATTAAAGCCCCCTAAATACTGAAATGAACTCTGGGTCAGAGCCCCAGCTTGGGCAGATTGTCACAGCTCAATGGACCCTGGGAGAGGATCTGCCTCTCTGGGTCAAGTTTCTATTCTGAGAGAAATAAAATATTTGAAAGAGGATTTCTCCTCATTTTTACTACTACTGAGGGCATTTGTGTTGTCACCAACTTAGATAGTAAGGTCTTTTGGGTAGGGTGTGTGTGTGCGCACGCGCGCGCACATGCGTGTTCAGCACCTAGCACAATGGGATCCTGGCTTATTACTGGGGTTCCGAAGTGCTACCATATTACAAATAATTAAATGTGAAAGGTAGAGCAGTTTTGTCTTAAGTACACTGCAGTCTGCATTCTTCCTGTTCCATGACAATTCCTCTTGGCCAGTACTTAACATGGTGGCTGGGACAGCAGAGAATGTTCTGAAACTTTGTTCACATGTATTTGTTCTGTAGAAAATGTTGGACTCCCCTCTTTCACTAATAATAAAAGTACCAGGTAATAGAATCAATCATATTTTCAGACATGATTTAAGTGCTGCCATCCGAAAGTGAGGACTTGCTTTATTTTCATTCATCCAGAGAGGGTGCATTATAATGCCATACAGAATAACTGAGAGGCAATTTGGAATGACAGCTACAAATTCACTTAGGAGGTCAGGTGATTTATGATGTCAGGAGAACCCAAGATATAATTATAGATTTCTTCAAAATTCTCCAATTTTTTATTTCATTTCATGATACATGAATTTCACTATAAACACAAATCTACAAGGACTGGCAAAGACCCAGACATCTGAAGTTTAAAAAAGAAAAAAACACTTTGTTTAATAAAATGATCTGTGTAAAGATTAATGTTCTTGTTCGGTATTTAGTATTGTGCCTTAAAACGGGAATGAAACCATAAGGCCTCATTTGAAATAAGATAGTTTGCTTGCATTGCAGCTTTTGCCCTATCTCTGTATCTTCTTGCAATATTCTGCTTTGAACCTTCAACCAGCAAAACTTTTCTTACTGAAAAGTAATTACAAATACATTCCAGCAACTCCCATAGCTACAGCACAGACCGGGGGCTGCTTTATGGTGGAAGTACCCTCTTGTCAAAAGGATATGCTATATTAGGGCCTAAAGTCTTGAATCTCTTTTCAAGGGTAGCAATACTGGGAGAGTTCTTAAAGTGAAGATATGCCATAAAGATAGTACCACAGCAAATGCATTAAAATATTTGGGGTGCACTCATCTGTCCTCAAGATGGAGTTCATCTGTCGGGCAGATTGCCTAAGATCAGAGTTCAGACAAGAAACCCCATACAATTTTCTTTCTTGGTAGCAGGGAAGTGGAGGCCGTCTGTCCTCCTGGACCTGTTGTGATCCCAGGGATCCAGGCATGGGAAGTGGATGGACTAGCAGTGGAATCAGATGACACTCATCGTCCTCCACCAACCATATAGGGAATTTTAAAAGTTAAGCAGTCTCCACGTTATGTAACTGGCTCTAGAAATCTTCCGGAGTTTTGTCTGAGCACACACTGTAGGCTCAGGCAAGTAGTGAGTGAGACTTTGGGCCTGATTCTTCATTGTCCTCTACGTGGTTTTGTCATTTACCCTGTGCAAAGAGAGTGCATCTTGGGTGTAAAATGCTACCAAATCTGAATCAAGCCCCTAAGGTTCAAGCCACAAGACTCACCACACTTTCAGGTAAACATACTTACAGTTTATTTAAATAGACGTAATTACTGAAGTAATTACAGCTATTTGTGGTTGTGTATGTGTGGAGATGTATGCAGACCTACATCGGTATGAATTCCAGGTAAGTGCAGGCTTCTATATCTGGAGCCCCACTAGTATGTTTAAAATGTCCTGTACATGCGCAACATCTGACTTTTTTTCAAATGTGTGTAACTTTAATTTTCAAACCCTTTTCTTTTCAAATGCCAGACCATTGTCAGGACTGAAAGTTGGGGGTCGTTCTCTAAGACCCCAGTTCAGCAAAGCCCTTCCGCAGATGCTTGACTTTAAGCAACTTCCATTGATTTCAGTTGAACTACAGCTTGTGCTTCAGTGCTTTTCTGAATAACAGTCTAAGTGCCTGGAAGTTAGAAGTTTTAGAACTAGACTCGCTTGGAATGAAAAGCTAAAAATAAAAATTTCATGATCAGATAATTCATAAATGGCCAAATGGAGTTCTATTAAACCATCTCCCAAAACTTCCCTTTGTGTTTCAAAACTAAGTAAAAGAAACTTCAACACAAAGATTAAAGTATTAGAATTGTCCTAAGCTCACAGTTGCTTGCTCAATTGTAACTTACCACTAGCACAACATATTAGTTCGTGGGCTTCCAGGACTATTTTAAATCACCTGAGTTGTCACTGGCAAGAAGAAGAGACACTATCGACACAGCATCACTGGCAAAAGCATCCTGCAGGGCACAACTATCCATTGCTTCCATTCTCTTTCCTTCTCTCCTAGGCACTATTCCGTTTGCTAAAAGCATTCTTTTTAGACAATGCAAAGATAGACATTGCCATTAGTGGCAATGCTCCCTCACTCTACATGCTCACTAGAATACTTAGAATACCTTTTGTTCCACTGTACTAACATTACTAAGTAGCAGGACCGGCTCTACAGTTTTCGCTTCCCCAAGCAGCGCACTGAATTGCTGCCGTGGACGGCGGGGGCAGTCCATGTGCCCTTCGGGTGGCAGGCACGTTTCCACGGCGGCAGCAATTCGGTGGCAGCTTCTATGTTTAGCTGAAGCCGCCACGGACAGCTAAACATAGAAGCTGCTGCCGAATTGCCGCCACAGCGGAAACGCACGTGCCGCCCCTAAGGGCACACAGACTGCCCCCGCCATCCGCGGCGGCAATTCGGTGCACTGCTGGGGGCAAAACAACAGGAACTGCCGCCCCTTGCAGATTGCCGCCCCAAGCACCAGCTTGGAATGCTGGTGCCTGGAGCCGGCCCTGCTTAGTAGGGACCCTAGTAGATGAAATGGCTATCTTCAGAAGAGCGGTGGTATTTACTTTGGAGTGCATGTACCGTCTCAGAAAGTGATAAACACTTTCAGTTCTCTTTAAAGACTTCTTAGGGTAATTTGGCAATGATCATAACTTGTAAAATTATATATTTTTTTACTTTCATTAGGTAAACCATGGATGAAAAGGATGCTGACATAATCTCGTAGTCCCCTGGAATATATTAATCAGCATGATGGGAGGGAAGGAGCACAGGAGCCACTGTATCATTTGGGTTATATATGCTAAGAGGAATCCATGGTAAAACACAAAACTGACATGCTGGTATAGGCAGTGTGTGTGTTTGGTTTTTTTAGAAAGGGTTCATTAGTGTTTCCTGCTTTTGGATCAAAACACATGGGGGTGAAATCCTGCCCCTATTCTAGTCAATAGGAATCTTGCCATTGATTTCAGAGGGACTAAGATTTCACCCCATGCCAAATTCTGTTCTCAATTTAAACCCCGTTGGAATCAAATATGAGTATAACTGAAAACAGAACTTGACCACTTCAGATGCGTGGCCTGTGTTTAAAGGATGGGAATCACTGTTATCAGAAAAAAGAACAGGAGTACTTGTGGCTTCTTAGAGATTAACAAATGTATTTGTGCATAACTTTCATGGGCTACAGCAGGGGTAGGCAACCTATGGCACACATGCCGAAGGCGGCATGCAAGCTGATTTTCAGTGGCAATCACACTGCCCGGGTCCTGGCCGCCAGTCTGGGGGGCTCTGCATTTTAATTTAATTTTAAATGGAGCTTCTTAAACATTTTGAAAACCTTATTTACTTTACATACAACAATAGTTTAGTTATATATTATAGACTTATAGAAAGAGACCTTCTAAAAACATTAAAATGTATTACTGGCACGTGGAACCTTAAATTAGAGTGAATAAATGAAAACTCGGCACACCACTTCTGAAAGGTTGCCAACCCCTGGGCTACAGCCTACTTCATCAGATGCATAGAAGGGAACATATAGTAAGAATTATACTCAATTATACCACTATTACAAGACAAACCAGAAACCAAATAAGAAGCTCCATACCCAACAGACTTCTCTACACAAGTGCACAGTACCACTAAACAACCTACCGGAGCTGTATGATGCACTACTTTGTTGAGAGTTACCTGAGAAATGCCAGCTATGCCCAGTTTGGTATAGACCCATTGAAAAGCATTTGGACTTCTTCCTCTTTTTGTGTTAAATTGGTTCACATACAGAGAACACGAAAAGATGGAAGTTGCCATACCAACTCCAAGAGATTAATTAATTTAGATGAGCAATTATCAGCAGGAGGAAAAAAAAACTTTTGTAGTGATAATCAAGATGGCCCATTTCAGGCAGTTGACAAGAAGGTGTGAGGATACTTAACATGGGGAAATAGATTCAATTTGTGTAATGACCCAGCCACTCCCAGTCTCTATTGAAACCCAAGTTAATGGTATCTAGTTTGCAAATTAATTCCAGTTCAGCAGTTTCTCGTTGGAGTCTGTTTTTGAAGCTTTTCTGTTGCAAAATTGCCACCTTTAAAGTTCACTGCAAGGAGACATTGTCTAAATATTTAGTGGCATAGGGTGAAATCCTGGCCCCATTGAAGTCAAGGGCAACATTCACATTGACTTCAATGGGCTCAGGATTTCACCCATAGAGCATATTGACTTTCATCTACATGTGACTCCCATAAATTCAATGAAAGTTATATGCACAGATGCAGAGCAGTATGTTATCTTTCTATCTTAGCATACTAAAACACAGTCTGCAATAAAACTATGGGAACAGGGTGCTTCCATTAATGCCAAAGAATAGCAATAGAATTTTCTTGTGACCTAAGAGACTATGGCCTCAGATTCTCAGCTGGTGTAAATTGCTGATGCATAGAGTTACACTGATTCATACTATCTGAAGATATGAGGCCAAATTCCTTCTACAGAGATCTCTGTTCACCATGCTAGCCATAGGGCTGCTTAAGTATCTACCAAAGAGATGCTACTTTAAAGAATGCTGCAGTCCATAGCTGTCTTTCACAAATGCCCCTTTTACATCTACAAAGAATGCCCACTATATTCCTTTACCATTTCTAGATCTCTGAAGAGGTCTCACATGCAGGATTTCTGTAAGTTAGGGCTCGAGGGCAGTGTTGGAGGTAGTATTGGAAAACTTGTTTCTATATACATATAAGGAACTGGTTCAGACGAGTGTGGCTTACATTAAAATAAGTAATAAATGCTTTAAATTTAGTTGTAAAAGACGTACTGTCTGAGGTGCTTTGGAGGTTGTACTTCATTTAGACTTCTCCTGAGTCTGTTTAAACTTATTTGCTGCTCCAAAATCCTTTGAAACTATTACCTTATATTAAATGTAAAGCCAATAAATTCTTTCCTAATGACAGAATCATTCAAAATAGATAGTTTAAAAGACTATAGCTAGCCTTACGCCAGGGATATTTTATAGTGAAACTAGACCTGAGCAATACCTTCCTTAAGTGTACCTTTCAATCACCATAACTAGAGTTGTCTTAGAGCCCAATGAGAGAGAAAATTACACAGGAGAAAGGTAATGATTTTCTTCTCTCCCACTGCCCAGGAATATTTATAATATCCTCAAGCTGAGTGTCTTGCCTTTGAATAGAAGAGGTTTAAGACCAGACTTTGCTGAAAACAGCAAACCGTGTTCAAACAGTTGTTTGCGTTCTGAGGGGTTGTTCCATCCAGCCACATTTGTGCCCATTTTATTTGCTAATCACAAAAGTTTGTGTGAAAGGGTTTTATTTGTGCAAATATTTGAGGAATGGCAATGGGTCTCATGAATATCTGTATTCACATGCAAACAGTGTTAGTGTGCAAAGAAGACTATTTAGTCTTCATTATTTGCTATCTGTTCATTGTTTTTCATTATTCTCCTGTTTAAAAATGTTCAGTCATCCAGTCACGGAAGAGAAACAATATCATGTGACCCAAGTGACAAATCACACATCATGAACACTGAATAGCAAATAATCAAAGTAATCCCTTTGTGACCAACCCAGAGGGCAGAAAATTATTGGTCCAAACTGTTTGGTGGATACCTACCAATGACAAATGTATTTGCAAAAAATCAGGATTGTTTCATTAATCTAATAATTTATATTTGCAATGAATAATACAGACAAACCTGTTTGACCATTTACAGATGGGGAAACTAAAGTACAGAGAAGTTAAATGACTTGCCCAAGGTCATTTAATTAGTCAATAGCAGGGTCTCGGAGTAAAATTTGGGTCAACTGAATGCACCCTAATACCTTATCTTCCACATGAGAAGTTTTTAACATGGGGCCATGAACAGGTGTCAGGGCATTGTGTAGCCTTTCCTATGTTGTTAATTAAAGGGGAATGATAACTAGATAGGAAGGGATCCAGGGATAGTCCTGCCATGGAAAAGGGCTCATGGTATGGAAAAATTGAAAACCACTGCTCTCCATCATATTGCCCCCTCAACGATAGAGAAAATGCTACAGTAATGAGCAGCCTTGGAGCCCTCAAACAAAACTGGTAAATTAAACCCAACTGTGGGCAAGACTCTCTGTGCACACCAACTGAAACTCCATTGAAGTTAATATACACCAACTAAGGATCTGCCCTTCCATTTTGTATTTGGGAATATCCACTCCAAATGCACACTCCTCTCCCTCCTGCATGAGACTAAGCCCTGAAAGGGTTACTTGGTTGGCCATCCAAGATTTTGTCAAATGTCTCTATTGATGGAAGTTGTTGGAGTTACTTCATTTGCATAAAAAGAAATATAAAGTTGTCCAGAAGCCAAATAAAATATACTTTGGCTAACAAAAGCACCTTGAACATAAATGCCATAATAGTTCAAAGTTTATTAGTGTACATTTACTGAGCAAGGTTTGGCACTCAGATTTGTTTTCCATTGGCATTAGGAGAGTTAAAGCAAGTAGCTGCCAGACACAATTTTAACAAACCTGAATATAATCAGAATGTTTAGCAAATAATCGCTATATCTGGGGAGATCTTTCTCTAACACTCAGCAGCTTCAGATGCTGGCATAGAAGCAGATATGAGAACAGACATGTGGAAGGGAAGACTAGGGACACAATTTTATACATTATAAAGCTCAGATGCCAATTTCCAGGCTCTGGAAGGAGGGTGAGCCTTTTAAGCTGTGAGAAGCATGACATTGTGCCTCATGTTGCGTTTTATATGACACCCTTTAATATTCAAAGCAATTCAAGATACAGAATTAGTTACAAGTAATGCAGTAACTACATGGGCAAATGCTGCAGGCATCATGCACTCAGCCAGATCTCTCACATAACCTCAGACATGCAAATGTATTTTTACTGAAAGAGGGAATTCTGGCCAGGACATTGAGATTAATATTCTATACTGTTTTCAGAAATTGCCATACAATCTTTGACTTCCACTTGAACAGCCACTACAGATGAGGGAAAAGATGCGTGTTCCGTCTCACCCAACAAATATCTAAATGTAGAATCATATAAGCCGAAATTTTCAAACTTGGTGCATCTCAATTTATAATTAGGTACTTTAATAAGAGGCCTGATTGCCAGAGATGCTGAGCACCCAAAACTCCCACTTATGTCCATGCAGGTGCTCTGCCCCAAAGAATATCAGGCTTCTTATCGAAGTGCCGAACTATTGATATAGACTCCTAACTTTGGGCATGTAACAAGGCTGTAGACTGTGTATAGTCCAATCTCTAAGCGTGATGGCTATTTATGGGGCAAATCCTAGGTCCTTTCTAAGTGGCAGTCAGGCACATGGAAACCCTTTCAGAGGCCAGCTTCAGGCTGGCTCATTTGATCCTGAGGTTGGCTGATTTAAGTATAGAGGTAGGCACACACATGCTTTGATGCCTAATCTCCTGTCTAGACACACACAGTTTTCTTTTAGTTCTTTTTATTATGGGAAGAAGGCACAGGGAGATCATGCAGATGAAATTCCCACTTCTCTGATGGACCATCCTGGTCTTCTTGGCCCAAGAACAGCTGTCAGATTACTCTAGCCCTGGAGCATCCATAACCTCTGAAAATGCCATGTAGGCAGAAAATTGGAATCTAGAGCAATGTGTCCTATGCTGTAAGTAACCCAGCAAAATACACCTTTTAGTAGAAAGTGGGAGGTCGTGCGTGTGCAGAAAGGGAAAGGCTCTTTGACCAACCTCTTCCCCCTGCAAACGGCTTCAGACCTGCCATTCCAGACTGTGTTCATGCCTTTTCTACTTTAAGTTCCCCCTGTATCAGCCAGAGTGAATTCCGTGCACCCCAGCCAAGGTGTAGTTTTGGCAGGGATTACTTGATGCAATCTACAACAGAAGATAGCTCCGTCTGTGTCTAGGGGGGGAAGTGGGTGACCCTGGAAGCTTTATGCGACACTTACTGTCCATGCATGTGAGAGGATGCTCTGGATGCATTGGCCTGGGCACAGGTAGTCACAGTACAGCGTCTCAGAGGACAGTACAGCTCTGGGTGGGCTCAGAACAGTGGGTACTACAGGGGCAGGATTTGACCCTATGTTATCAAACTCTTCACTTTCAAGTCATCTTGAACTCTGAAGCAGTTCCAAGGTTTGTTTTCTTTTCATTATTCATTTTGCTATAAACTGCATAACCTGATGGGATGACTTGGCAGTAAAGCCTGACAGTCACAGTCAACAAGGTCTTTCCTTTAATAACTAGCATTTATAACAAGAAACTGAAGCAAAAGGGAGTAAACCTAAAACTACCCATCTTGGGCCCTGATTCTGCACTACTTCTGAGCTGCCCTTGAATGTAGTTTCAGCTCCCTGAAACTTGTCTACCTGGCCCTCGTTGAAGTTAGAGCAGTAGGAGGATCGTTCTAACATCTACCACTGTCACCAACTCTTTCTCAGTGCTAAAGCCAGCATAGCTTCATGTGTAATGGAACTCTGCTCCACTGTGCCTCCTCTCTCCCCTGGGATGCCCGCTCCTCCCCCTCACATGAGCTGGGGACATCTGTCATAGGTGCAAAGCAAACATGAGGGACCAAAGAATCCAGCCTTTGAAGTTCAATATGGTCTTATGACTCTGGGCATAAAACTTTGCCTTCCCAAAGACATGTTGCCTGCTTGTCTCCACATAACCACTGTATAGTCTATCTTGTGAGGACCTCTACAGGGGGGAAAACAGAAAAGCTGGAGTTACCCCTTTTTACCACTGCAACCTATTAGTCATTCGATCAGCATTGTTATTTTTCCCAAGGAATTTGTTTTTTCTGTCAGAAGAGAACAGACAGCCGTGCATGCTTCTCTCTGCAAAAGATAGATAGATCACTCTGATTAAGTAGTGTTGTTTCTCTTGCTCATAATAATGAATCATGCTGTTCTTTCCCTCCTTCCATGCCTTCTATCCACTGCATTTGAATGATGGAACAATTTTAATTGGCGCATTTCTGCTATATCTCATGACGAGAATTCCCAAAGCTCCGGCATTTAAACAACTGGAGTCAAGAAAGATGAGTTCTGTCTTCTGTATCATTGGTTTAAATGTATAGCATATTGGTTCTCTTTGCTTGGTTTCATGCTTTGGTAATCTTACACAATGATACTTGATAGTTTACAATTGCACTAGGTTCTTTACTTACTTTCTTATGAGTTATGTAAAAGGCAGTGTTTTAAAGAATGCTAAGTGCCCGCATGTGTGTGACACAAACCAACAAAAGCTAGATTCCAAGTTAAAATGACACTCCATCGTGTTGTCAAATGAGTTAAGTTGCATGAATTAATGGGAAAGGATTTCTCTCACAGGCTTTCCATATCCTTGTGGTTCACTTTATTAATTCTTACAAAATCATGTTTTCTCTCCCTCTCTCAGTGAACTTAGGATCCAACTTGTGAAGAAATATTGCTAGTTAGACCCAAGTATAGTTAAGCAGACTGCATGCAACTTTTCCCCATCAGCCTTGACCATCCATCCTGATTCACAGCATCCTTTGCTCTTCCAGTCTTGGGCCTCTGCTAAACAGATTGCAATTTTTTTATAATGAAGGGCCAATGCTCATTAGCCACCAGATTCAGAGGCCACCATGCTCATTTATAGGTCTAGAGAAATAGCCAAACCTCTTATTATCCCAGTCAAATTATGTACTGGTCTTGAAATAACTTGTCTATTCTGCCAAAAAAAAACAAAAACCCACAGCAGCAAGTCTCAGAGACCAGGTCAACTGACTCAGGCTTGTGCTACAGCACTAAAAATAATAGTGTAGGTGTTCCCACTTGGACTCAGACTCTGAGACCCCTCCCCGTCACTGGGTTCCAAAGCACCCTCCAGCCTGAATGGGGAATGTCTACACGGCTATCTTGAGCCCTGTAGCGTGAGCCCCACAAGCCTGAATCTGTTGACTCGGGCTCTGAGACTCACTGCTGTGGGTTTTTTTGTTGTTTGTTTTGCAATGCACATATACCCATAGTGATCACTAGTAAGACAATCACAAGCAGCAAAGTATGCCAGTGCCAAGCACTGGTTTTGCGTGTCATGGTAATTTAATTTATTGGCTCAGTGGGTTCAGAATTGCTCTAATTCTCTTCCCAACACAGACAATTATGAGAGGGAGGATGGTCTGTTGGTTAAAGACTTGAACAGAGATTCTGGAGATAATGGGTTCTGTTTCCGGCTCTGCCAGATACTTCCAGTATGGCTTTCAACAAGTCACGAATCCTTCTGTGCCTGAAGTCACAGTCAGTAAAATGGAGCTAATATGGCTTGCTGACCTCCACAGGAGATTTGTGAGTGTTAATTCATTAATTAAGGCATTCAGAGAGCATGGAAATGAACAGAATAGAAAACCTTTAAATAAACAATATGTTTAATCTTCAGAGAGCCCTGTCTGCTAGATTTATCTAACAAAGGAGAGACCTCATCTTCCCACGGAAGTTAAAGGGATTTTTACTGTTCAGTTCAACAGAAATAGGCCCTGGGCTCCTACTGCTAATTGTCAGTATGGTTAACCGAAGCTTATGCTCGTTACTTCCTGGAGGAACACATTGGTGGTGGCACAACAGATGTTCAAGTGGGGAAGAAATATAGCCTCCCACACAGTCATTCCTCGTATTGTGAACCATTTGAAAAGCTTTTCCATAAGATGGGACAGCAGAACTGAGGGGGCTAGAGTTTCTTCAGATCCAGCTAATGTCTCCTCACTCTCCTCTCCACCAACACACACTGTTGACTGAATGCCTGTTAACTTCATTGAGATCCTAGGCTTCCAAGATGATCTCAGGGACTGTTTAAAGCTGCCTGAGTCTCCTCTGGAGATCAGAGAGGAGATGGGCTTTTTAGTCTTTTCACACAGCGTGGTGCCATCAGCCGGGTCTTCCTGCTGGCGACGGCATGATAGATGGTGACGCGTCTCATGTTTGCAGCAAAGACTGCCTTGGCCTGTGTCTGTCCAACTAGCAAAATAGAAGAAGCTGCCAAGAAAAACAGTCCGAGGTATGAAGTTAACAGTTAGTAATAACTGCGGTGTGAAACATTCCCATGAAGTCCAGACATCAAGGATGCTGCTTGGAATAGCTTGAATGTCGTGCATTCTTTTCCAGTGAAAACAGGGGAGTACAACAGCAGTGTGGGAGACAGCAGCCGAGGAGGAATACATGAGCCCTGGAGAACAGGCCATCAATTTTCTTTCTGTGGCTGGCTGAGGGGAAACTGGAATGTATATTACAGTGACTTCTGACGCCAGCCGCTGTTATGCATTCGGCACTTGAAGCTCAAAATAAGTTACCCTAAAAAAAATTTTTTTTAAATCCCAACTATTAATAGACCTGTATAAAAAGGTCCTTTGTAGTTTTTAATCATCTTCATCTGTGATGGGGAAACCAACCATAAAACATCAGCATGACTATTACATGGGTCACTGAAATGGGTTTATATTAGCTAATATGCTGAAATAGTAGATGAGGGAGAAGATAGTTTATAGCCTTTAGTTCATTTGTTGACATGAAGAATCAGGAGAAGATTTGTTTTATGCTTGATCCACCACTGAACAAATAGCCAGGGAGTAATGATTAAGAACTGGGTAGCAGCTAGTTTGAGATAATAAGTTGATTGGATATTGGAACATTCTGTGGGTGCATATGATCCTCATGGAAGTGAGGAGCTAACGGGAACTCAGAGGATATCATACCAGATCAGACAAGTCCATCTATAATGCTATACCCAGCTTCTGGAAGTGGACAATTACCTGACTTCGTGGGAGGACAAAATACAGATTTTAAAAAAATACCATGCCAGTTGTGCAGCCCTGTATACAAGAAGGAAAGACACTTTTCTAGACCCACAGGAGACTAGCTTGCTTCTTGAGGAATGAAGTTTTACCACATCTATCATCATCTCAGCATGCATACTGGTATTCCAAATGGTCATAAAAGTGGCTAGTCCTTTCCTAAATGCAGCCATTATATTTCATAGGATGACTTACTGTGTCACTGACTTGCATATGTTGTCTATTCATCATGATCCCTGACTCAGTGCTGGCCTGCTGCTCCTGTTCCAGTGTCTCTCCCTGGGCAATCCGGGGCTTTATGGGCCTGGGACAGGAACTTTTTGAACACTTAAGTTAATTATTTCTACCAGGTCTCCTTAACCCAATGTTTAATTACCAATTTGTGAGAGTCAAGCCTATTAAGGAAACCCCAGTGATTTGATGTTGTAAAGATATTCTTGTCATACTGCACTTTCAGTAAATGCTGTCAATGATGATAACTTTGTTCAACTTCTCTGGACCCAAATCAAAGCTCACAGGGCAGACTGAAAGTCTCCCTTCATAGTGGGCTAGGCTATGTCACTTACAATCTGGCCCACATTGGAATGGTGCAGAGAGAGTGAGCACGTATACTGTCCCTTCGGATGATACAGCCTATTCGCCATGTCTTTGAGACAGGAGTTATGTACTACATTTTTGTACAATGCCTTCAAACAATGAGAGCCAACCTGGTTGCGTTCTCTAAGTGCTACTGCAATGAACATGTTCAACGACAATAATCTCAATAAATTCTACAGAATTAGCCACTTTAATAGAGGGCATTGAGACTTTTCTAATTCTTGTAGAACATCCTGATGTGTCTTAATATTCTGTATTTATTGTGGCAGGTTGTTTTAGCGGCATTGTTTTCTTGTGAAATGCCTGGAATACTGCTGCAGAAACACCAACTGAAGTGGGGTTTACTGATCCAGTTCAGAGGTTGGCAGGGAAGGAGTTAATACAATCCTTCTAGCTAGAGTCAACGGTCCTGAGAATGGGGATTTGCCCAAGATTGAGACAGCTGTGGGGAATTGCTTTCCACCAGCATACTATAAAAGGGACGTACTGTGGAGAACTGAAGACTGAGTTGGGCAGTAAATCAGGGAAGAAGGGTGTCTCTAGGGAAATGAAATGAGTGGTGATGAGAAGCAAGCCATGGGGTGGGGCAATTATGTTACTGTTCATATCTTAGCTACATTTTTAAGTGTTGATGCAGCTGTTCTGATGGAAGAATGCTTGTTTCTGTCGACATAGCTACGGTTCTTGGGGAAGTGGTGTTCCTACAGCAATGGAGAAACCCCTTCCATGAGCTGCTTTATCTGCACTAAGGGGTTATGCCAACCTCACTATGTTGACATAGGTATGTTGGTATAGTCTCAGGCTTTGTCTACACTGCACTTTTGTCGGTAAAACTTTTGCCATTCAGGGATGGTGTGGAAAAAAACACACACACAGCCCGAATGACAAAAGTTTTACTGACAGAAATTGCCAATGTGGACAGTGCTTTGTAGGCGGGATGCCGACAAAGCTATTACCTCTCTTTGGGGGTGGATTTATTTTGTCAGCGGGAGAGCTCTCTCCTGCCGACGGACTGGCTACACTGCACACCTTTTAGCGGCACAGCTGTGTTGCTAAAAGATGCGCGGTGCAGACATAGCCTGTGTAATGTAAACATACAACAGGGGTTGCCAGAGAGCATTTGTTTTTGACCATTAGAGGCATGCCTTTCTTTACTTACTCTTGTGTTTTACAATAAAACACACATAAAAGTGTTTAAACTCCACCTATCTGGGCAGGATCCTTTTCTGGTCCGGCCAGCCTGTCTCAGCACCATTTAAGAAATAAAATGCAGTGTGGTTAGAATAGTGTCTAAGGTGTGGAGGTTGGATCTAGATTTGAATCCCAAACTTTTTCACAAACTGGGAGTTGGTAGGATGTGGGGTCCTCCTGGTCCGTTATAAAGGAACTCTTAGAAAAGCTTGAGCTATGACGTTCAAACTAGGATCCAAACTTCTCCAAAGTTGGTGTGGGAGGTGGGTTCAGAACTAATGTTCCTGGCATTATTTCAAAAAACAAAACCCCCACCCCTAAACACATGAAAGTCAAATTGTTTGTAGAAACTTTGCCTCTAGTCCACCCTGTGCTATTTCGCAAACGTCCTTTCATGTATGCCCCAGAGACCTTATATTTACCTCTTCTTCTAAATTTCCCATATGAGCCTCATATCTCACTATACCATTCAATGCTACATATTAATGAACCATCCATCCATTACATAAGATTCATCTGCACAGTCAGATCTTACTTAAACTCCAGTTTGACCTAAGCAAGTATTGACTGCATTCACAAGGCAGCTAAAATGGCATATTCCTAAAGATTTTTTGCCAGGGGACAAATCATACCAGCTGTTGTTTTGGCAATAAAGACCCAGGAAAGGAGAGAGTATATAATGGCCCACATTAAAAAAAGTCTCTATTTCACACATCAGAAAATGCACCAGAAAATGATCAATTTGGGAGAAGTAGTCTTAATGATCTTCAGACTTAAATTCTCTGTCCTCGCTGTTGTCTAATACAACATGCATATCAGTGATCTGAGAACCCAAAGAAAACCTGGAATGTTATGGCATGTACCTTGCTGTCATCATAAATATAGACATAAAGCTCCAGGCTGACATCCTGGGCACTTTTCTACACTTGAATTTGTTGCAGGCCATCACTGTGTGAATCATGTCATATGCTTCTTAAGCGTTATGGAATATGTGTGTACAGACTCTCTGGGCTTGGTGGTCTCTTTGCGTATATCGTAAACAGTGTTGGTTTTTTTGATAATGTTGAGTGGCTTAGAAAATCGGTCCTAGGCCAATACAATACCAAATGAAAATGAAATGAGAGAGAAAATTCCCTATTTACAAAAGCGATTGTTCTTGGTGAACAAACAGGTTTTGGTTGAAGAAAGAGAGAACCACCCAATAGAACTGCACCTTTCTTTGCTTCTGTTCATGTTGGCAGTAGAATCTCTGTCCAAAAAGAACTTACCCTACCACCTTGAAGGAATAATACTACTTGAGAAGTTAGCATTGTAGGTGGATGCAGATGGAGGATGGTAGCATGGTAGGTGGTCTTTTCTTTCGGTTTCTAGGAGGTCAATGCCACTTTTAATTGTATTAATTAAAGTCTTTGGTTAATTCTCAGATTTAGCATTACTTTTAACAAACCAGAAGCAATGGTAATCCCAGGGCATTGGTAAAGCTCACACATACCTGATGACTTTCCATTCAAATTGGTCAATCTCTTAATCCCTTCCTGTCTGAGCAAACATTTTCAGTGCGATGTACTTGTCCTAATCACTAAAAGATTGGTTTAAATGGTTTCCCCTTCCAGTCCCTTTTCTAGTAGGATCATTCTAATTAAAATGATTATTTTAACTCGCAGCCTGTATTGGAGGTGTTACTTTTAGTTCTGCATTAAGAATTAGTATGATCTGTTCTTTTTTTATGTAGAAAGAGGAAAAGTCATGTGTAATCCTTGACATGCTACAGAGTCCAGGAAGGTTGCTGCTCATTCTCATGCTTTAAACCTATAATAGAGTACTATATGTCAGCTGAGATTTTTGAGGCAGGGGGATGGGGTGGGATAAATGCAGTCTGATAAACTCTGTATGTCTGTATATTGAAAAGAGAATGGCTTTCCACGGGGCAAAGAATTTCCCTTTATAATCTGTATATTTCATGGAAACATAAGTTACATTCTCTGTGTGATGTGGTGGTCCAGGCCTGAAAATTAAGTGTGATGTCCTGGTTCCATTGAAATCAATGGCAAAACTCTCATTGACTTCAGGGGGGCAAGATTTCACCCCATATTTGGAAGTGGAAGGGAAACAATGACGATATCCCTGTGCACTCAGTCCAAGAGTACATCAACCTCTTAGCCAGATGATCCCAACTCAACATTCCAAGACTGGAAAATGAGAGACTAGAAGCTGATGACATTGGAAAGTGGGTAAGCAGAGCTAAACTATAAATTTAAACTCAAAAGCCAGATAAAAGGGTAAATATAACATCTGATTCAAACAGTGTAGGTAATGCATGTACCACATGGACCCTTTGCAGACAGAAATGGAACTGAGCTGCAACATTTGAATATGAGTTAGGCCTAATTAAAACCCAGTCTCTAGTTACAAAATAGTACAACCCTACACACACACATTACAAATGTGCACAGCACAAGAGCAAGTGGAAAAGGGGATTGTGAGAGGGATGTTGTTAGGTTCACAGATGTTTTTCTCAAGGTATACTGGTGCATTTGTTTTATAGTTGGGTGGTTTTACTAGCTGCTTTCTGTTTATCCAGGTAGAGCGTCTGTGCCTAAGAGTCTATGAAAAAGAAAAAGAGAACCAAGTCTGTAAGGTACATTCTTACAATGGGTAAGCATTGTAGTAGGTGTATAAGTGGAGTAAGAACCTGTCTGGGCGTTAGAATATCAGGGTTGGAAGGGACCTCAGGAGATCATCTAGTCCAACCCTCTGCTCAAAGCAGGACAAATCCCCGGATAGTTGTTTTTTTTACCCCAGTTCCCTAAATGGCCTCCTCAAGGATTTGAACTCACAACCATGGATTTAGCAGGCCAATGCTCAAACCAATGAGCTATCCCACCTTGTTAGATGGATAGCTCATCCGCCTAATCAATGTTTCCTTTTTTATTGAGGAATCCTAGGGTTGGAGGTACTTCAAGTTTTCTTAACTAGTTCTACTTCTCTGGTTCTTCCCCGTCCCCCGGCATTCCCTCTAGGGTTAGACAACAGTACAAATTTTACATGCTATGAGCTTTGCCTTCTGACCCACTCTGTGGAGACATTTGTGATCAAGTCAAAGTTGCTGAATAGGAATTTTTTCTTAAGTCTATAGTGCTGGAGTATGCTAAGTCTGAGTCCCCATAGTTCATGACAGCTAACAGGTCTTTTATGATAGAAAGACAGACTGAAGAAAGCCATTCTTTTTAAGAAAAAGAGCCAGTACCTGATATGGTGGGAAGTCACACAATGAAAACACCTCCACTCCTTATTCCTCCCTGTTATTTAGCTGGGTTCTCACAATCTCAATAGTACAGCATGTGCCTCTGCAGGAACTATGTCTGAGGCTTTTATTAGTCTACTACTGTTGGCCTTTCAAATCAGCGGTGTTCTATTATCTTTAATAGACAAGGAATTGTTAAGTGTGTTTCCCTGGAAAAGATCACTTGGAAATAAATGTGATTTCTCACAACTATTTATTAATGTAGGTTTTCACTGTCCAATAGCTACTATCCACCTCACTTTATAACAGAGGAGGAACCCCATGCTCATGGTTCCCTCTCCATCTTAAAAAGATCTTGAACATTTTGTAGCGTGTTGCCAAGACACCATCTTTATATTGGAATCTTTTGCTTGAAAGTAATACTAATGAAAATGAAGGAATCTGCACTGACTGAAGCCAGACAGCATCAGCAGGGACTGTGCCAGCCTCCCACACACAGCTCTGCTAATGCAACTCAGTCCTGGCCTGCAACAACCCTGTTATTCCAGCTCTGGGACTTTGCTAAGCACTAACTTCCAAATATGCCAAACTGTGTGGTAATTTTTTGTGATGCAGACAGATTCCCACTAGGGACTAGGTCTAGACCACCCCTCTCATTTTTCCTCTTGACCAAAGCCAGGATTTGAACTCAGGTCTCCAGAGGTGAAAAATCTCTGCCAAGACTTTGACTATCATAATATGTGTACTGCACCACATTGCAGACTGTAGGCACTAGAAATGGGTTCAGATAAAATAAAAATCAACAAGAACCTTAACTCATAAATTGACTTGAATCCAAACTGAAACTCTTTTGAGGTTCAGAAAAGTCTGTTTGACTTTTGTTTCATTTTCTTGTGCCTCTCCACTGCCTAGTTCCATGAAGGGTCAGAGGCAGCAGTACCAACATGCCATGAGAGCAACTATTCTTTTTACTTCCGAATATTGATTTATAAGGCAGTATAAAAAAAAGCCTATCCCAGGCTCTAGTTGCCTTTTAACACTTTTTTTAAAACACAAATCATGTCATCTGATAAGACTGGCAAAATCTTCCTATATTTCTCACCTAATTGGTGTCAGAAATCTTGCCTGAAAGCCTACTTTGACTTGATGTAGAGCCTGGTTTCTGGATCAAAAAGAGCTTTGGCTAGGTATTCTAGCCTTTTAATATTTATCCAACACTGAATTAATGAATTTTTGAGGTTCATCACTAGTAGCTGCAACACTTTGTTGCTTTCCTGAATGTGTTGTATGCATTTTATAGATGTTGTTGTTTTTGTTTTGTCATAAGTTATTTATTTCTAGTTGACATTGTCAGAGGAAAGCATCAGTTCTGTGTCTGTACAGCACAGTAGGGTCCTAGTCCATGACTCCAGCTCATAGGCGCTATTGCAATACAAATAACACATCTGATCACAGAAAATGATGTTATACTATTGGACATAAACTGAAATATCAATATAGCATCGCTGCCTTCCCATTCTTGAATGCTTTCCTGCAAACTGAGTGTGAGAGCTCTAAACAAAATGTCTGTAAAAGCCACAAAAAAGAACATACTTTGGATAAGCAAGAGCCAATGATCAAATATAACTAATTTGTATGCATAATATTTGTAGTTACACAGTCGGTTTCAATTTGAAGGATATCTTGCAGACCTCACTACTACTTACCATTGAGACTAACTTTTGTTTTTAATTATTGAACCTTAAGAATCCTTGCTGTAATTTGAGGTTAACGTTTAACTCTTGGGAGGGTGGGAGGGAATAAGCACAGTTTATAAATCCTTCTCTATTCTAGCACATCCAACAATAGCCTCTTGGGGTCCAATCTACCAGCAATTAACTCTCTAATTTTTTCTGCTTTAAAAAGCTAAGCCTATGGCAAATATGGCACTGGGCAACTATGGAGTAAATGGAAACTACTTGGCATGGAGCCTTAACTAAATCAAGTGTATATGCAAAATGTATTAAAAGTTAATGGGCAGTGAGTGAAAAACTGCATCTCTGTTTAGCAGAGCTTCTGCTTTAGATGTCAATACATTTGATACAGCTCAGCGGTGGGGGAGGCATCCAGAATTTTTGTCAATTTATTTTCTAACTTGACTCTTCCTTAAATAGCTGTATTTTATTATTTATTATTATTTGGAAGGCTGAGGGCCAATTTTATCAGTTTACAATTCTAACAAGTGGGGCTGCTCATTTTCTTCTGAGATTTCACATATCCAGCTAACGTTCATGGCAGCGGTGGTCTCCTGTTTAAGGTTCTCTCCTGTGGAATCAGCTGTCTTCATTTGTACTGAAACTAACAGACACCCATAGTTTGCAAAAGAGTTTCCACACTGCTGAGTAGACTGTGCCTGGATCTATCACGGTTTCTGTGCTTCTGTGATTCCATTATGTCACCATGATTTTATTGTTTACAAAGCAGAAGAAAAAGTCACTATGTCTGTTCTTTGAGGCCCTCCAGTCATTCACAGTGTCTGGTTATACCTGTAACAATAAAAATACAATATCCACGTTAGGGGCTTGCTCAGGAAACTTTCTAATGATTGACATTGAGAATCTCTGCAATTATTGTCCTATCTGTAATCTCTCTCTCTTCCCTTATATCCCACCAGCAAAGGGGAAGACTATTGAGCAGGTGGACGTGAAGCAGCTTTGGCGATATCTAGGGTCTTTAGATGCTCTTGACTCTTAAGTCTGTATGTGGTATGGAGATTACATTGGTCCTGTTAGTCCAATGTTCTACTCCTGACTATGGCAAATCAAGTGTCTGGTGATTCTTTTACTATTCAGTACCCCTTTGAGAAAATATATTCATTTTTTTCTTTTTAATGACTGTTTGTAGTTATAGAAACTTGAAACTTCAGTAGATACTTTGGTGCAGGGCAAAATAGGTGCAACACAAAAGGCATTAAAGTAAATGCAAACTATGACATTAAAGCTGAGGTGTTAAAATGTTGTGCATTTTGGTTGTTTATCTCAGGATTGCTTTCTACCTGTCTGACTGCAAACATTACAGTAAGTCTCTCTCGTTAAAATTCACTACCACAGTATTGAGTTTCTGTATGCCAGGCACTAGTCACCCCTTCGGTAATGTCCTAAATACCTTGATTGTGAAACATTACCCTCTTTGGAGCTCTGGAAGGAAGGATGGGATTTGCAGAAGAGTCTAGGGGATTTTAAAAGAACAAACCAAAACCAAGTGCTATCAGAAATGTCATAGTAATTAGATTTTTTTTTCCTACTTGAAATGAGGAGCCTGAAATGAGGAGTTCTTTTTGGTCTGGTTTTAAACCTGAGCCTGGCTTTTCCCTTAAATTAAAGAGTCTTAACCACCCAGAGGTATTCATAGGCAGTGATATAGCTACTTCTGCTTCTGACTGGTTGGTACAAATAAGTGGTGATATTTGTAGTCACAGGGTAAAGAGACAGCTTTTCGTATCCTAGCTGAAGGATCATGCCTCTTTCATTGAGATGATATATTTACCAAGGAGACCCATTTACACAAAGCTCATCACAACATTCTCCTGTCTGAACTCCATGCCTGAAGTGATGTGTCTATCCATGAGGCACAGTGTTGAGAATACCAGGAAATTTAGGGGAGCCATGGAGGACACTTTGCTCAAAATACATGTGGGAGGCTAGAATTCCCTGTAAGGGGAAGACATACATCCCTCTCCAATGTGCATATGGGAGCAAGAACTCAAGCAGGGGATATGAGGGGCTGATTGATTCCTACGGCGTACATGGACATCCCCAGACAAAAGGAAAACAGAGCCTGTATGACAGTAGTTTTAAGAATATGCCTTATTCAATGGAAGCTCAGTAAGTCCTACTGCTCTGTTGGTGAATACGTTATCTGATCGGATGGACAATAACCACACAGGTCACTTGTTCTTCCTCCCCTTTGGGTTTTCAATTCTTTATGGTTATTTTGAAGTGATCCATAAATGTTTGTCTTTTTCCTGGGGGTGAGGGAGAGGGCAGAAATGGGGGGTGTCTCTAAGCAAGGTTGTTTTGTTTTAAGTGTTGAGCTTTCTCATTCCTATATTGCCTATCTCTGGCATCTCTGCATCAACAGCTGTGGGCAGGCAGGGCTAGTTTTACAACATGCAAAAGTGGGACATTAATTGCCAAAGTGAGGAGCAGAAAGTCAAACAGTGGATTTCTCTCACCTCTCATTTTTGCCCCAGAGGGAGATCTGATCCAGCTATAGGTTTCCTTTTCTGGAGAGGAAGATTGGGCTAGCCCAGGTCTTGTTCAGACAGCTATAGACCACAGGATCTCCAATAGTCTGGGTCCCCAGGTGGTCATTTGTGCTTTCTTCTCTGTGTAAATGGATTAAAAGTGACCTAATTTTAGCTGCTATTAAGAGACAGATCATTTAGGCTTTTCGCATTTAGACTTTAAAAATGGGCTAAAATAGATAAACAACATTTACATTCTCTTGGAAATATCAAAAGCCGGTGAGGAAAAAGCCCTGTCTGCATTTAATTGTTGTTTTGTTTTTCTTCTTGGTGAGTGGTAATTGGACAGTGCAGAGGAAGAACCCCAGCTCTTTCTCAGGACGTGTGCATAGAAATATTGTTTCCAGGCTTGCCTGTCATTTTTTTTTTTTTTTTGCACTGGTCATATTTGCAGTCTCTCCAACTGGCACTCAATATCCAGTGGTCAGGAGGGGGTCCTCCTTTGAAGAATTGACATCAGATGTGGGGAACTTCCCACTCTCTGGCCCAGGGCAGCAAACACCAACTTAATCTGACAGGACCCCAGGATCATTAATTAGAAACTGGTAAAACTAGAACATCTGGACACCTTATCAGAGGCTTATCAAGATTACTGGTATGATCCATACAAAGCTTTAATGGAAATCAGCTGTCAAACAAGTGAAGTAATTTAGACAAAGATTATTTTTATCACTACAATATGATACAAGCTTTGTTTTGAGATACCGTTGTACCTGAACAGGTTCATAACCAACATTATGCTCTGTGTTAAAGATCCTAAATCAAAAAGAATCTGAGCCAAGATCATAAGGTGGGTGAAATTCTAAAACAGTAGTGCAGTTTCACTCACCTATACAAGTTCTGAATCTGGCCCTCTGTTAGTCCTACTTCTTTTTCCTTATGGTAAAATGTGCTCCATTTTAGTTCCAATTTTAAGGCAATTTTGAAGCTGCTTCCCACCTCATCACACAGCCAGCCAATACATATTTTAGCAGTCCACCAGGGAGAAAAGTAAGCAGAAAGAACTGGCCTAAACATGTGGAGCCAATTCTTCAGGGGGTGTAAATCAGTATAGCACTGATAGTTTCACCAGTTCTCATCAGCTGAGCCTCTGGTCTGTGGAATTAAATTATCTTTTTAGAGCAATTGAAGGTGGCCCATTACATTTGGATATGCCGACTTAATTGTGCACTCAAGCATTATTGGGTTTGTAGGTGCTTATTTACTGTGCAGTTCTCGTCTATTCTCATGCCTGGATTAGAGCAGTGTTTCTCAATGACTGGTCTGTGGCCAGTACCTGAGATCTCCCTAGCACAGTTTAGGAAGGGAGTAAACAGTAAAAAGCTTGAGAGACACTAGATTAGAGCACATGTCATAGGCTAGCACCTGAGGCTCTTGAAGTCACAGGATGAGATCAGAATATTATCTTTCATTTCAAAGAAAATGATATTTCCAGCCTTCATGGATGCAAAGATGTAGGAAAACATGAGCCAAGTACACCTATCTGACCCTAGTCTGCATACAGCCTGAAACTACACCTCAAGGATGTATGAGCTGTCCCTTTATGTTAGCTCTAAAACCTGCTGGCAAGACCATGGCATGGCAGCAGAAATTACAGTATGGGGACAGGGCTATGAGGCCCCATGTGGGACATGGATTGCCTTGATTTGTCCTTGCTGGGCCTGCATTTTGATTAAGCCACAAATATCCACACAAAACAAACTAGATCAGTGCTTCTCAAAGCCGGTCCACCGCTTGTTCAGGGAAAGCCCCTGGTGGTCCGGGTCAGTTTGTTTACCTGCTGTGTCCACAGGTTCGGCCGATCGCGGCTCTGACTGGCCGCAGTTCACCGCTCCAGGCCAATGAGGGTGGTGGGAAGCGGCAGCCAGCACATCCCACGGCCCACGGCACTTCCCACAGCCCCCATTGGCCCGGGACAGCGAACTGCGGCCAGTCGGAGCTGCGATCGGCCGAACCTGCGGACACAGCAGGTAAACAAACCGACCCGGCATGCCAGGGGCTTTCCCTGAACAAGCGGCGGACCTGCTTTGAGAAGCCCTGAACTAGATTATTTCAGAGATACAGGGCAAATTCTTTCTTTTGATAGGCACACTAATTTGCAAGATGATATAATGAATTTTCATGATCATTAAATATGTATATCTGAGGGCAAAAATGAGCCCTTAGCTTATAAAATGTTAGTGTTACTTTGTTATGGGATGAATCCAGTATTGTCCCTGTGGGCTAATTTTACTTTTCTTAGATTACATTTTTCCCCAAGTGAATGTATGGAACATAGCAGTAAGTTTTGTTGTTTCCAAGAAACCGATTCAAATTAGGATTTATTGCAGTTCCCTTGTGGGTGGGAGGTAAAACAAAAAAAGGACCCAAGTCATTTACTGAATTTAGCTATGGGCACAAGAGAGGCTTTTGGAAAGATAGGAATCATCATTCTACTTTAGAAATGCAACATTCCAGACAAACCCTTGGGGGGTTTTAGTGCTCAGAATGTTCTGTTTTGGCAGCTCACCTCTTCCAAGAATTGTAATCCATATAGAATCGGTGTTTTAAAATGGGGACATAGGGAGGGAGGCATTGGGAACATTTTGATGGGAGGATGGCTAGCTTCCACACAATCACATGGGTTTTTTTCATATTGCCAATGTACTTTATGTTGGTATTTTGTGTTACATTTTTCTATACACAGACAACACCATATGCTTCCACTCTGAATCACCTCTATTTTATATTAAGACATGAATAGAATAAAAGAGAGAATAAATGTATGGTCTCCACAAAAGGGCACACGTTGTATTGTGGGCCTTGAAGGTCAGTTATGCTATAAGGCCCTCCTATGCCTTCTCTGGCAGTGTAAAGAGGCCTTAGGATGTCTACACTGCAGCTGGGAGCAAGTTTCCCAGCCTGGGTAGACTGACTCATGCTAGCAGAGCTCAAGTTAGTGCTCTTAAAATAGCAACGTGGTTATTCCAGCTCAGGCTCTGAAGTCTAGGAGTTAAATGGCTTGAGACCATGAACTCCAGCCTAAGCCATGACGTCTACAGCGCTATTTTCAGTGTGCCAGTTTGAGCCCCACTAGCATTGGTGGGTCTGTGTATGGGGGCTGGGAGACTCACTCCCAAGTTCATTGCAGACATAGATAAGGTGGATGGACTATGAGCATACCCCCTGTGTACAGGGTTCCCTGGTTGGTATAGTGCTGGCAGAAGAGCTCCACTCTAGCTCTCAGCCCCCGGAGTAGGGTCATGTGCGGGATGCCAGACTGTACATAACTGGTAA
Organism: Mauremys mutica; assembly: GCF_020497125.1. Lineage (NCBI taxonomy): Eukaryota > Metazoa > Chordata > Testudines > Geoemydidae > Mauremys > Mauremys mutica. Next base: position 123,502,204 of record NC_059073.1, on the reverse strand, counting down.
TTCTCTGCTTCCTGGAGCCAAAAGGGGCCATAGGAAACAAGTGTAAATTAGAGCAGCACTGAGGCTGAATGAAGTTCCTGGCTGCCTCAGAATACCAGGAGTACCTAGTCCCCTTCTCTCCTGCTCCAAGCAGACTGAAAATCAGGCTCGGTCTGTATTTCCTCAGAAGCAAGCTGCATTCTGAACCCCATGTGGCAACTGCTTCTGCAGTGGGAAGAGGGACTTCTCCCCACTTAAAGATGCAGTGCACAGAAAACAAGTCATAACGGAGAGAAGCTATATAAACAACATTTTGTGGCTATTCACTTTTATTGCGTAAACTAAATTTACAAAGTACTACAGATAAACAGGACATACTAATATTTCCCTACTCATCCCTTGGTCCCTCGTCCAATTTTAGAATGGGTCACAATCCAAATTCAAAACAGACAATATCAAAGGAAGCCTAAAATGTGATGTGTCCCAGGACCCATCTGGAAACTTTTACTTTTTGGAATTCATCCTTTTTGCTTTATTCCAAACTGGTCATTTGCTGCTGCAAAATGATATTTGAAAATGAACATGTGTGACTTTGGGTGAGTTCTTATTCAACAAACATGGGCTATAACAGGATAAAAATGTGGCTTGTTTAACAGTATAATGCAGGGCCTTGTGATTCATCAAAAGTCTGTGGTGCCTCATAGTTACCATATTGTTACATTCTGTTAGTTGATATTCCATAGCTACTTTACTGAATTAATGCTGTGACCAGATTAGAGTTGAATGCTCACATTGGGTGAACTTTCTCCTTGGATTTGAAGAGCTCTCTATCTAATATAATAAGGTGACTAATGTCACCGAAATTGACACAACACTGGGCGCCAGCTGGAATGTTCAATCAATCAAAGATTCCGGACTTTGTAAATGTTTCATTATTGGACTCTCTGGGGGGAAATAGGTTTTGCTGTCCCTGTGGTTTCTTGGTTCTTGTGATGAATATAATATTTTGCACTTAGGATGTTCAGTAGGGTTTATTCTAGCAAGAAAAACATCTGCCCTAGCAATCGTAATCAGGACTCTCAAGTGTTTAAATTTTGTTTGCTGCTCTGTTTTTACTAAAAAAATCCATTAATCTAACACATGGTAGATGCCGATTTCAAAGCCCATACCCTCTGTCTAAGTTAGAACTCAGCTTCAGCTACCAAGACATTCACTGAATTTCAGTTTCTGTATTAAAGGGGTCAATTTGGTAGGAAGCACAAGGTCCTGGAATACTAGATTACTGACTCCTCTAAACTGCTTCTTCCACAGCACTGATATTTATCAAAGTGCCTATCTACCCATTTCACATATGGGCTTGGGTATCAGGATTAGGGAATACCAGCAAATAAAAACACTAATAAATGTTTTAAAAGGGTGCTGATGATGCTGATTAAGAGCAGACATGAACCTGTTCTGATTGTGAGCCAGTGAACATTACCCTTGAGATCACTCAGGCAAGTCCCTCTCCCCACATGGTTGAGAGCTTCAGCGGAGACTGGAAATGACTGTGAGAGACATGCACTTTCTGTTGACTCTTGGGAGTTGTCAGGTAACTTCAGAAAATCCAGAAGCACACAGATTTCCTGAGGGCTGGTGAAGGTAGGGACTCAGAGTGCAAGTTTTCATGATCAGGAGAGAGATGTTACAAGAATGCTGTATGTCTGTGCATATGTAAATACCAGCAAATGATGCTCAGGAATATGAAGCATAGTTCTTGGATTTTGTAGGGCCAAAAAAAATTGTTATTGTGCATGTCAAATGGCTTCCCTGACAGCTCTTAATACCTTCTGGGCTTTTTTTGTAGGTGAAGCAGCTCCTTCCTACCTCTATACTTTTTTCACAATTTTTGTTTCTCTTACTTTTTACCTGCCTTTTACTTAGCAATTTCTGGTTTTACCTTAACTTTCTTCCACTCATATCTAAAACTGGTGTAACTACTGTATTTCTGAATGTAGCATTCTGATCCACCTCACTGCTTTGGAAGTACTTTAGGAGTGCCAACGCCTGACAAGCAGTCTGAAAGAAGGCTCCTCTGACTTCACAGTGCACCTTATCATTGTTTTGTTTTTTTATTGGTTTGTGCAATTGTTCCTAAACTTTGAATTGGGCACAAATTGAGAAGACTTTCAATTTAAAATGTATAGCATGCGTCTTATTGTAGCACATAGTCCCTGATGCTGGGATTAGAATTACGATCAACTGATGTATTAATGCCTTCTTTTTAGCAAGCTAATATATGTTGCTTTGATTTTATTCTGTAAACTGTATATTGTGAACTCAGTGGAGACTTCTTGTATTTCCCTTCTCTCGTTTCGTTGGCTTTCATCCCAGACTTCAACTGGGTTATCAAATAGAGGAAGTGATGGTGGCCGCATATTATGTCTCCAATATGTCTATCAATTTAGGCACTTATGGCATCACCATAATATACAAGTGTCACATACAGCCTGTGTATTCTGCTGCATGTTTTTTAACCACTCAAGATGGTTTGGTTCTGACATGGATTTTGCATCTTCAAAATATGTCTCATGGTTTATCATCCTCCCACTCTGTCTAGTTGTTGCTGATCCCATTTAAAGCTCCCAAGTATGGCCAGAAGCAGCTGAGTCAAGAATCTTATCAGTTTGAACATTGAGATTTGTTCAGGGGAAGACCCATAAAATGATGTACAATAAGAAACTTGTTGGGGGCAGAAAGCTGTGCCAAAATTAGGAGACCAGATAAGTGAACCATGCTGACTATAGTCCATATTAATGGTAGAGTAATCAAATGTCTTAACTGTAATATCTCTTGTTGCCTGCACTAGCTGAATGACCCCATCAGTTTCCTCAAATAAGCCTGCAATATACGGTACACAGTAGACAGCATTACATTATTCACAGTTTGGGCCTGATTGCACCACTGTTTATGAGCATCTGGGTCTGAGCTAAACTGCTCAAGGGGCTTGGGGGGGAAGAGCTTCAGGACTAACTGCATCAAAGATCTCGCTTCCTCCCAGAACTCCATGAATGCAGAGGGAATATACCCACTGCTACACCCCTTTGGAAGGTGCACCATATGCCTTTTGACCATGGTCCCATCCTCCTCCTGTTGGCCTTCTCATGGATTGAGCATCAATACTGCTGGAGTTTCCCATAGGAAGCTCAATTTTCCTGCTCTGGGGACCCTTTTTTATACTGTGATTCTGTCTATACCTACATTCTTCACATGTATATGAAAGTGTCAGTCCTCTCTTTCTTATTGGTGTGTGTCCTGTAGAACCACAAGGGACCCTGAATTCTATAGGCTTTGTAGGTTCCCATTAACATTGACGTACCACCTTTATCTTGTGATTAAAGCTCATGTTGGAGACAATATTTGTTGTTACAGCACTTATAATCTAAATTGAATCTTCCCAGCTATACTTTCGCAATATTACCAGTTGGTATCTCTTTTCCCATAACCCCTCTTTCGGGTTATTTCTCAGTCATTGACTTACGCCATCATTTCTTGTCTCTCAGGCCTAAAATAGCTAAGCTAAAGTCTTGCAGACCTCAGCCCACAGTTTCTTGCGTTTCACCTTGTCTCATTTATATCTACTACATAGTTCCTCTGAATACTGATCAATCTTATACTTTTATACACATTACCTCTGATTAACATACAATGAATATATATGGTATAACCTATTGATTAATCATAACATCACATAATCAATGGATACTAAACTAAAATAACTGGCTACACAGGAGATAGAAACAGTCATGTATAACATTCTACCACTCAGATCTGAAAGGGGCTGCAATTCCCAAATATATATAGTCCTATCGCAACAAACAAGTCCAGCTACTGTTAAGACCTCTGAGATTCATATGGTCTGAGAAAGTGCATGATTTTTATTTTCTTGGCTCTGTCAGAAGCTATTCAGATAGCAGTTTGGGGGGGAAATCTTGATCATAAAGAGTTTTACATTCTTTGGAATGACATCATAATAAAACACACACAGTAGACTAATTACAATTTCATCTTTAATTATACTCCAAGTCAGCTGAAACTTATGCCATTATCATTATTTTTTCAAATAAATGGCCACATTCCAATCTCTTACTTATGTTCATCTATATTAATGCGTTTTCTTCAAACAGCTGGGTAATCTGTTATAATTAGTATGATCTCTGGTGGCTGGACTTCGTCATCCTGTTGGAAGAAATTATCAAAGTAAATGTCTTTTCCCTTTAATGGACAGTGGAGGGTGCTGTTGCATTTGATGTTTACAAAAACCAGGCATCCTTCTGAGCTAACACTTCTGTTCTCTCCATGCATCTCATAAATTATGAGCAAACAGATTGCAGCTATGGAAATAATGATCAAATCAAGATGCTCCATCGTTAAATCAGCTAGTTGTAAGACTGGGTGAGTCAATGATATGTTGATGTGAATGTCTGGATTGTGGGGGGAGCAGGGGAATTGATTTTTAATTCCTACCCTAAAATTTGTCAATATACTGAGCATTTACTCCTTTCACAGAATATGGTCTGTCATGTAGGGTGCTGAGCATCTCCTTCGAGGTGCTGAGCAGATGAGTTAAGTACTCATCTTCATGTACCATAGGCCCAATTTTCAAACTACAAGTTCGTAACACAGTTAAGCTTGACTGAATTCATTTTTTAAAATAACGTTGATAGGAAAAAAATTATCTTTAAATTTTCTGTTGTGTGAAATTATAGGTGCCTCAAACAATGGGGGTTGGTATCAGGCTATAATTATTTAATGACTGTAGATGTTGAGATTCAAAATGTTAAAGCTTTATAACCTTTAAAGCACAAATTGTCAACATCACATGTTAAAATACATAGAGAACGTAAGGGTATTTACTCTAATACATTCTCAAGCAGCATTTCTTACTTTGCCTATCTGTAAATTTTGGTGGTTATCATTGGAAATATTTGTCGCATGTTTGTATGTGCTTGGTGAAATCGAAGTTTATTGACATTTACTGATAAAATCTAATCCTGCCAAGCAAACCGTAGTCTATATGAATTTGGAATATATCTGATAGTAAATTGATGATTTTAAACATTAGCTTTAATAAAAGTTTTTAAATCAAGTTTACACAAGTTAAGAAGGAAGATACTGTACATGTGAGGTCAGGCTTGAGTTATGAGAGATTACAAGTATCAGTTACAAGGTTCACAAGATACATACCTAGTACCATAGGCGCTGACTTCCTCTCTGCCTGGTGGGCAATCGACCCCCGCCCCTCCACCTCTGGCCCTGCCCCTGCACCGCCCTCACCCCACCCCCATTCCACCCCTTCCCCAAAGGCCCCACCCCATTCCGCCCCCAAGTCCCTGCCCTGCCCTGCCTCTTCTCCACCTCCTCCCCTGAGCATGCCATGTACCCACTCCTCCCCCTCCCTCCTGGAAAGTCTTAAGCGCTGCCAATAAGCTGTTAGGCAGCGGGCAGGAAGCGCTGGGAGGGATGGAGAGGAGCAGGGATGCAGCGCACTTGCGGGGAAGAAGAAGGAGGGAGCTTGGCTGCCATTGGGTGCAGCCCCGGAACACCCATGGAGTCGGCACCTATGCATAGCGCTTAACCAGCGCTAGTGTTGATTGGAGTGTGGGAGTGTGGGAGTTTTTAAAGCGTCAGTGAATAAGTGATCTTGGGTATGACACCCATATAAAATTTTTATTAAAGTTAATGTTTAAAATTAAATATACACAAGTTAAGATGGAAGGTACTGTACATCTGGGGTCAGGCTTGAGTTATGAGGGATTACAGATATTGCTTACAAGGATCACGAGATACATATGTATCACATAACAAGCATAGACCCAGATTGGGGTGCGGGAGTTTTTAAAGCGTCAGTGGATAAGTGGGCTTGGGTACGTCACCCAGGAAATGTATTAAGAGTCCAAGTCAGTATCAGTGTAGCAAATAGATACATGGGTAGGGTACGGAACTACACTTGACCCTAACCAAAAGGCCAAGAACTAAAGGAATACATACCTAATACTCTGTGTGGTGAGATTATACACACTTCTAAAAAGTAAGCAGTGAAATACAGCTAACAAAAACAACTTTACTTGAAGCCTCTTTGGAGCTGCAGTGCAACTAGCCTGAATAATGGCAGTAACTTTTTGTCCTTCTGTAGTGCCTTTCAGACAAGGATCTCATGTAAAAAGGTTAATTCAGTGTCACTGCTAGAGGTGTAGGAGTATTACTCAGCTGTTTCACAGATGAAGAAATTGAAGAACAAAGAGGTTAAAAGATTTGCCCACGATCACACAGTGAGACAGTGGCTGAGCAAGGAACAAAACTCAGAACTTAACCTTTCCAAAAGGGAAGAACGGAGGCAAAGCTATGAAGCCAATCCTTCCTCACATATCCTCCAGAGCTGGATAGCCAAGGAGGGGTATTTCTGCATCCTACAGTGACAGCAGTGCCCAGGAGCACTGGGAGACAAAGCCACTTGGGTAATGTCTGTGTGCCAGCCCCTATCTCTTCCTTAATGGCACAACCTGGCCCTTAACATTGCTTTAAAGGTGCAAAGCACTGTATTATCAATGTTAGATATTGGTGTCAGGTGTAGTTTTCATCCCCAGCCTCTAAATGAGCATATTTAGTGTTAGAAATGTATTTTGTTGCTTTCTTGGTCACTGATCAGCAAAGAAAAAAAGTTTTCTCCCCTAAAAGCAAATCTTCTAATGTGGTATTTTTTTTCACGCAGTCCTGAATGAACTGAGAATTTGAACAGTCTTTTTTTTTTAAGCTTGTCCCTTCCTTTAATGCCCATGACCTGAATTTAGTGGATGAATCACAGATCAGATATGAGAACACCTGTGGATCAACAAGGCAGTTCTATAAACAAAGTTCCTCCGGTCTAGTTTGCTGAGCACTAATTCTGCTTATGGGAAATGTTCCTACCTGTCCTGTACTCAGTTTAATTTCATTTACTCTTAACTAGAATTAGTAAAGGAGACTGTTTATATCTGTCTATAGATTATAAACATAGGTATATTCATTCCTGACAGATGTACATATACTTTATCTTAGAAGTTTGTTTCCCCTTCTCCACCCTTGTTACAGTGTCACTGTATTAGACCTCTGGTTTTCATTATGCAAAAAGTAAAAAATGGACCATTGTAAATCTCTCTTCCCTTCCTTACTTGCTGTTCTGTAGCCAGTCTTCCATTCCTTGCCTAACAGCGTCAACTACCCCAGTGCACTATTCCTGAGGCTTTGGGGGAATAAGAGGGAGAACTGGGGAGTGGGGGGAAAAGAGGTTTGCTTGCCCAAGGCTTGTTAACCTGAGCACACGCTCTTTCTCAAATTTGTTTTCTCAGCTGGTGGCACAGTGCATTGCCCCAGCACCATCAGTCCAGCAGAGAACAGCTTCATATAAGATCTGAAGGTAGATGTTAAAGAAGTGGTTGGGACAGGAGGGGAGGGGAGTTTAATAACCGCTTAAAGCCTGAAACTCTGTTTTCTTAGTATATTGAAATATGAACTGTGTAAACACACTGCATTCCACCTGCTCAGGCATCTGCCAAAGAGCTAACAAATGTTCTTTGCTCTTTTTACATCCTCCCAGTTTGCTAGCCCCTCTGCTGGCTTCCTACACCAACCTGCTGTCCCTGTCCCCGTCCAACCTCAACAAACAAACACACACACTTTCCACTGGAAATACGCTTTTCCCAGATCTCCGTACATCTGCAGTTGTGTACTTTCTGATTCTCCTCTTTCCTAAACTGTGGGCTTTTTGTGGTGTTGGAAAACTGTTCTGTTGGTCTGTATTATTACACATATTAATGAGGTAACTATCACCGTAGCATCTGGGCACCTATAATACAACTTAGAACAAGAGAATACTTAACTTTCCCCAAAGAGGAAGTATAAACTTTGCACCCCCATGCACTGCAGCTTGAACTACTTGGCACATTTCTCAAGGGAATTTCCGCCTGAGAGGCAAACTAGCAAGGGGCTTTACACTCCTACACTTAGTAAAAAGTCTGAACAAAAGTGCATTTTTCCACATGCTTTAGAAGAGGCCAAGCTCTGCAGGGTTTCCTGTGAGAGCAAATTCTAAAGCTGGGGCCCACCACTTGGAATGCCCTGCCACTAACATCCATGAGAGGGGAACTGATGGTATTTCTTGTTTGCTATGACACCCGCATTCTCTGGGAGGAGAGGTGACTCTAGATGATAGATAATTAGTTAGTTAATCTCCATGAATGTTCTTCCAGCACTTAGAACATTTTAAATGTTACAAAAGTATTTGATCATTAAGAACTTTGCAGAGTAAATTAATGGTAGCTTAGGTACAAGTGGTCATGACTTGATCAATTAATAATGTGCAAGCAGAGTAAAGTCCATACCAATAATATATATACTTGGTGCTTTAATAGGACCAATTCCACAAAGCTGAAGACAATTATTAACCATATCAGTTGGGAGGAATAATTTAATCAGAAAAATGTGAATGATAATTAAGAATCATTTAAGAACACCTTACTAGAAGTCCCAGAAAGCCACAGTTGAGGAAGAGGGCCATACTGGTTAGAAACTGACTTGGTTTAGAGGGCAAGCTGTACAAAATTATAATATGTATAAAACAAATGGAAGAAAGGGGAAGTTGATAGTAATGGATATAAATCAGAAGGTAGGAATTGTAGAAAATGAATAAGGGAAGCAAAGGGACACAAGGAGAAATCTATAGCCAGAAGAGTTAAGGGCAATGTGGAGGAGTTTTTAAGTATATTGGGAACAAAAAAGAATCCAGACAATGGACCATTGGTCCATTATAGATGGAAATGGTAGAACTAACGATAATAATGGAGAAAAGACCGACGTGTTCAATAAATGTTCTGTATTTGGAGGAAAAACAAATGATATAGTCTCGTATGGTGATAACCAATGCTCCCTCTAATTTTTCCCATGCATGTACGGAATGAATTTTATGCACACCAATATGGAGGTGGTGTGTCACATGTCGCCTCCATATTGGTGCACATAACAAAATTATGTGGCGGGGATGGGGCTGAGGGGTTTGGCATGTGGGAGGGGTTGAGGGGGCTGAGGGCTCCGGATGGGGTTCAGGCTCTGGGATGGGGCTAGGGATGAGAAGTTTGGGGTGAAGGCTGTTCCAGGGCTATGGTGGGGGGAGAGGACTCCTGCAGCTCTCTCTCCCTGCAGCAGCACCTGGGCTGGGGAGGGAGAGGTGCCTCTCCCCCGGCCGCAGCAACTCCGGGGCTGGGACCGCGGGATGGGTGCCTCTTCTCAAACTGCGGCAGGTTTGGGGCTGCAGGGGAGAGATCTCTCCCCGCTGAAGCCCTGAGAGCCTGCATGGCGCTTAATAGGCTGCTGCACGGCCACACAGCTTAGAGGGAACTTAGGTGATAACACTCTTTCCATTCTACTAATATCTCTGGAGGACCTTAAACAAAAACTACTTAAGTCAGACTTTTTTTTTAAATCAGCAGATCCAAATAACTTACATCCAAGAATTCTAAAAACTGTCTGAGGGGCTTGCAGGACCATCAGTTCTAACTTTCAATAAATCCTGGAGCACTGGGGAAGTTCCAGGAGGCTGAAAGAAAGCTAATGTGCCAATATTTTAAAAGGGTAAATGAAAGGACCTGGGTAATTGCCTGACTGCCTGACATTGATCCTAAGAGAGATTATAGAGGGGCAGGACTCAATTAATAAAGAATTAAAGGAGTGTAATATAATTAATGCAAATCAAATGAGTTTATGGAAAATAGATTCTGTCAAACTAACTTGATATCTTTATGAACCAGACTTGTGGTCTCAGCAAAAAAAGGTAATAGAATTGACATAATATACTTAGACTCGGTACCCAATGACATTTTGATTAAAAAAAAGTACAATGATATAAAATTAATATGGCGTGCATTATATGGATTAAAAGATGGCTGACTGATGGGTCTCAAAGCGTAACTGTAAAGGGAGAATTATCATTGAACAGCTGGTGTTTCCAGTGGGGTCCCACAGGAATTGGTTCTTGGTCCAATGTTATTTAACGTTTTTTCTTTTTTTTTTAAATCAGTGACCTGGAAGAAAACATAAAATCATCACTGATTAAATTTGCAAATGACACAAAATGTGGTAAATGGAGTGGTAAATAATGAAGAGTACAGTTACTGACTCAATTATATGGATTGCTGGTAAAGTAGATGCAAGTAAACACTTATGCATTTTTAATACAGGTAAGTGTATACATCTAGGAACAAAGAATATAGGCCATACTTACCGGATGGAGGACTACATTCTGGGAAGCAGGGACTCTGAAAAAGATTTGGGGGTTGAGGTGGATAGTCAGCTGAATGTGAACTCCTAGGGTGCCTCTGTGATCAAAAGAGCTAATGAGATCCTGGAATGCATAAACAGATGAATCTTGGGTAGGAGTAGAGAGGTTATTTAACACTGGTGTGACTGCTGCTGTGTCCATTTCTGGTGCCCACACTTCAAGAAGGATGTTGATAAATTGGAGAGGGTCCAGAGAAGATCCAGGAGAATGATTAAAGGATTAGAAAACACTTTATAGTGATCGACTCAAGGAGCTCAATCTATTTAGCTTAAAAAGGGTAAAAGGGTAATTTGATTAGTCTTTAAGTACTGATATGGGGAACAAATATTTAATATATCTCTGCTCTTCTATGTAGCAGAGAAAGCCAATGAACTAGAGTGATTAGGGCTGGTTTATCCTAGGGCATATGATTATTACTGCTAATGTAATGCAGGTGGGTGGGCCTCAGGGTGGAAATTTTGTGATCTCTTTTCTGCTTGGTGGGTCAAAGTGGGACAGCACTGTCCTAAAATTGGGTGGGGAGGGCTAGTCAGGTCAGTACAACCATTACACTCAAGAGATGTGCTTTATTCAGCATATTTCCCAGACAGCTGAGATCCACTAATTTTACACTGCCTCCCCCAGAGATTAATTCTCTCACAATGAAGCATGGCTGCAAACTGCAATCCTTGCACTAGCAGGGGGGAACCAAGCCCTTTGCATGTATACATGCTAAAATCTGCCAAGATGGCTAGTCTTGGCCACTCCCAAACCAAGCCCCATAGAAGCTCAGTTAAGATTTCTGTGGAGCTGCAGGGTGGCCTGTACATCAGTAAGACTCCCACCGTAACTTTATTTTGTGTTTTTTTTAATTGTGATAGCAGCAGGAGTGCTATGCAGACCCTTTCCAGAATAGATTATTTAAATAATTAGTCACAAGCTCCTGTCCTTGAAATAAGGGGGGGCGGGAAGGGAATAAAAATGTGACAAAATTATGTCAAGAGTGGTTGGGGGCAGGGATAGGCAATTTTTCACTAACTGTCCTGAAGAAAGTTTCCAGAAATACTCCATATAATTTTAATGGACAATTTCCAGTTGTCTCAATAGCAAGGATCCACAGTGTATTACTACTAGAACATAAAAGTGGTGCCAGGGACAACTTGATGGCAGAGTGGCAGTGCTTCAAAGTGTACAGGGGCTGCCATGCAGAAGACCCAAAGTTAGGGGTAACCCTCCCCAGGTTCCCAGTTCTCAACAGCAGATGGTAGAGACTCACCATTTCTTGGGAGAGGAAGGATGCTCCAGTGGTTAGAGTGCCAGCCTAGGATTTGGGAGACTTTGGTTCAATTTCTTCCTTACCCATAGACTTCCCGTGTGACCATTCACAAGTCACTTAGTTTCTCTCTGCCTCGGTTTCCCCATCTGTAAAATAGGGATAATAGCACTTCTCAATCTCACAAAGGTGTTGTGAAGATAAATACATTAAAGATTGTGAGGCACCACCTTACCACTCCTACCATTTCAAAATGAACATCTTAACACAAGGTCATGTGACATCTTGGTGTAGAATCGCTGCACTTCCATTGAATCTAGGGTTACCAGAGTAACTCGTGTTCCAGAAGTCTGCTGTACACACACACACACACACACACTCTGTCTTAGAGCCATTCCATTTGTTCTTTCATATTTTGTTGCTTTTTCCTTACTCTAAAAGTAAATTCAGGCTGAAAGTATGATTGTTCTATGTGGGTAGAAACAAATGACAGTTTTCATTATAAAACAATAACATTTGCTTCTACATCTGTGCCTCAAACTTCCATTGAAAGCTTTTAGCCCATCTTGCAATTTGTTTCTGTACATCCACCTGACACCTGAATCATGCAAAATATTTGAGTTTCTTTTCAAACCCTGACTTTTGAAACAACTCTTTCCCTCTTCTCACAGCAGAGTGATCCATACAGCCGTACTAACAACAGAGGGGAAGAAGAGGAAATCACCTGCCCTACCCTTTCAGACAGAAGTAGGGATGTCTAGCTAAAGCAAACAGTCTGATGGAAGGAGGGCAGGTTTAAAAAAATCATGGATAAAATGACCCCCTAAAATAAGGATGAAGTGGTGGGTGTAACCCACACACAGACACCAGAGGCATTTGACATCAGAAAACAAGAAGGAAAAAAAAACATGATTAAACTCATGTCATTATGAGATGAGTTCTAATCCCTTAAGGAGGTTATTTGTTCTTGGAAGGTGTTTTAATCAATTTTTTGTTCTGTTCTACAGTTGTCAGAATTCATCTCAATGAAGAATAAAAACTTTAACAGAACATAAAACAGACACTGCACTAACTATATTATATCTCCTGATGATTTTTGGAAAATGTGGACTGGTGGGAGCAAATTGTGCAGATATGCGTGTGTTTGTGTGCGCACATTCCATGAAAGTAGGCAGGGTCACTAAACTGGAACATCTAGTGTGCTTTTGAAAGTATTGTATTTCATCAGAAGGAGCCAGAAATAAGAGATCATTTGTTAACATTGTTAATCCATTAAATATACATTGGGCAACTGAAGTATTTGTAACTCCCTGCAATATCTCTTATACCAAGGAAACAATGTTCCACTGAGTTTAGGTGTGGTGTGTTCTAAAACCACATAAAACTTTCAGCAGCTTTGTATAAAGCTGATTTTTATTTTAGGTAACAACACATATTGAATCATTTGGGGAAAGAAAACCCCCTACCAGAAATACATTAGTAGTAAATTGTCTGGAATTTCAAATGATCCATGGATATTTTTATCATATTATCCTGGTATTTATGGGGTTTTATGTGGGTTTTTTCCCTCCAAAATTGTAATTTGTCATTCCATGTTCAGTCTTTCTAACTGATATGAGTCATTCTTGCTTTTTCTTATAAATTGGATATAGTTAGAAAGGCATTCTGAATGGCTGACATAAACAATTTCACCTTGTATATTTTATGGACACTACTTCCACACAGCTTTGAGCAAATTAGTTGCTGCATTCTTCCTCATTTTAATAAATTAATGAGCAGATACAAAACAGCATGTGAAAAAATTATCCTCTTTTGTTGTTAATTGAAAACAAGAACTTTATGGTCCTGTTGAATCTTACTAGCAAAAGTATAGTGTGATGAACCTTTTAATCTAAGGTATTGCTGGGTCCCTGATATAGCTCTGAAATTAATGTAGTCTTCACAATGGTATTGACCTTTGAAGAGGAAAATTGCATTTTAAGGAAACTAGCTTTTCTTTTCCTTTTCAATTTTAAAAGGTGGTATTATTACAGCATTTTGTCTTCCTTTTTCCTCTATGCATAAAGGCGGCAAGTTGACACTGATTTAGTGCTTTTATATTAGAGGTGATATGTTAGTGCATAAAATATAAGGTTGGCATGTTAATGACTAAAGAGAAATATCCTGAAAAGCCAAAAACTACAATATGAGCTAATAGCAAGCGTGTCTCCTTCAGTACATTCTCCCTTCTAAGAAAATGTTGCCAGAGGGATAATATCATTGCATGGCCAACATTTTCAATCTTGATTGCCTCAAGTTAAGTTCCTAAATCTATGGTTAGACACTTAAATTAGTGGTCAGCTGATTAGAGGACTGATAACTTCCATTGAAGTCAATAGGAGCTGTAGGTACTCAGCACCTTTCAAAATCAGGCAACTTATTTAAGTTCTTAGCTTTAGGCATCCGTGTTTGAATATTTTGGCAATATCCTATCTGCCTCAATTTCCACATCTGAGAAATGGGGATATTAATAGTTATCCACCCCTCTGGGGTGTCGTGTGGATGAGACAGAGGACTCAGTTAACCTCTTCTGGAACAGGGGCCTGCACATTGCAGCCTCCTACCCCAGTGGAGAATTTGCCTTTAAGGACAGCAGGCATTATTTATATCCCTGAGCTCTCTCAGAGGTTCAGTCGGAGGGAGGTAGCCTTAACCTGTGAGGTTGCTCAAGGGATGCATTGAATGCCCCAGTCAGCACTGTTCACTTTTAAGCCTATCCTGGTTGGCTTCATTTGGCATTAGGGGTGCTCTCTAACAACCCAGAGTACATCAGCAGAAGATTATTCAACTGCAATGTGTACCAAGTGTTTGGAGTGTGAAAAGAGAAATGATGTGTATGGTTTAAAATGATTTTTAACACCCCTTTGCCTCATCAAGAGAGAAGAGAGATCATGAGTCAGACCCCAAAAGATCATGCGATGGGTCCAAAAAGGAGACTTATAAAAAAATTATATTTTGAGCTGTCTTTTTTGATTTGTGAAATCTCCCTCTCCACTCCCAGTACGTGTGAGGCAATCAGTGTTGCCCGCTCTCCCAAATGTTTTGGGTAAAGTGATTTTTGGCTCCCATGGCAGGAGCTCACTCCTACATCTGCCTGCCTCTTGCACCAAAATTAATTTTGCATCCCAGTCCTCACATCAGTTCAGCATCACCTCTGCTCCTCCTGGGGCTCTTCATTCTCACTTTCCTAGGCCTGGGAGCAGGGGCTGCAGTGGGGTCCTTCTCCCCCTGATAGAAGGGGGGGAGTAGCAGCTTCAGGGTCTCTTCACCACCACCACCACCCCCGCCCCTCAGGTTGGGCGCTGCAGGAAGCATAGCAGGGAGGGGCAGAGGTGCTGTCCCATCTCCATTGCTCACAGTGGGAGGGAGCAAAACCATCCTGGGCTCTTTCTGCTCCCTACTCCCCACCTGTGAGAATGGGAGGGGAAGCAGAGGAGAGAGCTCTTCCCACAGCAGGCAGGCACATGTGGCAGTGTGCCAGTCAGAGGGCATTCCTCCCCACCTCACCCTCAGGATAGGGCTTAAATTCACTGAAGCTCTGGAGCTTCTTGTAACACCCTGAGTCTGACACCAGCCAATCCCCCTCCCCCTGTCATCACTTGTGGAAAAAATTATGAGAGTTGGCAATACTGCCTTCCATCTGTGAAATGTGGGCCACAGTCCTTCATTGAAATCAGCTACAAAGGACCGCTGCACCTGCCCAGAGTCCAGTGCAAATCAACACAGGTTAGCAGCTCCCTTTGCAGGACTGGGCACTGTGCCTCTGGTGCCATGTATTTAGAGTGTTCATGAGAAATGTACCCACATTTGCACGTAGGAAAAAAGGCTGCCTGACTTAAACTGAGATATTACTTAGGCCTTGTGAGGCAGCACTTATGGCTGGTGATATGTCTCTCAGAATAAGAACTCATTTTGAAGCCAAGAGCAGATTCTGTGGGAGGGTTTTGGACAGAACATAATTCTGTCTGTTTTAGAACATCAATAAAAGCAACTGAATAAGCTGGTGGATAAGAATTTGAGGAAAGGATGAAAAAGAAGGGTGAAAAGGATGAAAAAGAAAAGAACACATAGGGTATAGCTACACAGCCACAAAAACAAAAAAGAAACCCACAACAGAGTCTCAGAGCCCAGGCCAACTGACTTGGGCTTGCACTATGGGGTAAAAAATAACTGTCAACATTCCCATTTGGGCTGGAGCCCGGGCTCCAAGACCCTCCACCCTGACTGGGCTTCGGAGCTCAGGCTTCAATCCAAATGGGAATGTCTACACTGCTGTGTTTAACCCTGTAGTGCAAGCCCAAGTCAGTTGAGCTGGGCTCTGAGATTCGCTGCCGGTATGGTATTCTGTTTTTTCGCAATGTATATAAACCCAAAGAAAGGATGGGCATTCGCCGCTGTGTCTGCCCTGAAGTGAATTAACTAATCTTTTTCACTATGAACTTCTGACACATTTTAAGTATTATTGTTGTGATCTTGTAACGGATCACAAGCTACTCAATGTTGCTCATTGCAAGTATCATGGTGGTAGGATAGTTCCTTAGCATCAGTTTTCAGAACATAAGCTGCAAGTCCTAGTCAAAGAAAAAAACACAACTTCAGAAACCTAAATAAACTAGATTTGATTCTGATTTCTAAATTGTGTTTTAGTAAAATAAGTGAATTAGATATGTGTATTATACCTTTGCCTATTAAACAGAATGACTTCCATTGTTTAACTTCTCAACTGTATGACCTTTAGTTCTGAATCAAAATCTGATTGCAGAAAGACAAGAGAGGAGCGTGCCACCAGCTAAGATAAGAAGTTTGTTTTTCATTGCAAAATAGTTTTGCCTTCAGGAAAAAAGAAAGCACTTAAACACACATTTATCTTGAATTCAATGGGACTTAAGCACATGCTTAAAATTAAGCAAGCATTTAGATGCTTTCCTGAGTGAGGGCTTATATGAATCAGTGTTACTGAATGAGCAGGAGAGAGCTAGGCCTACAAGAGCATTATTTTTAACAATTAGCAGTGACTGTTCTGTGGGGACTTTGTGCACAGGTGCCCACAATTATTGGTTAGAGCCAAGATCTTGGGGGAAAGGAGGAAGAGGGGAATACAAAAGCAACAGCATTTGAAATATGATCTCGGCTATATGGCCTTTTTGTGTGTAGAAACAAAGTGTTGTCTGGCATTTTTATGTACAAAGCCATGTACAGCACATTAAAAGATTATTTTAAAGGTTGTATACAAATTAACAATGTTAACGTTCCAGCTTAGCAGTTATTCTTATTAGGTGACTGGACAATCTATCATCATAATAAAAAAGGGTTTTTTTTATGCTAACATACTTCTGAGTATTCAACCAAAATGGAGAAAGGTGGGGGGAAACACATAACATATCTCAGAAGCAGTAATGTCCTGTTATTGTTAAAAACTGCTGGGACCTCATTAGTGACTATGAAAACATCATCTGTGAGTACTGTGAGGCAATAAATCTGCAGCGTCCAAGGAAGAGAGAGAGGGGGTGGGGGAATAGAGCAAGATCAATGTTTGTACTTGCCATTTTTCTTACCCAGCTGTGAGTTAGTAATTTCCATATCGGCTTGCCAAACAGCTTCCAGAAACTATTACTGATTCAGTGAATTCAATAGTCTGCTAATGAACGATAAGATAATGGGGCTGTGTTCACGAATGCAGGAAACAAATAGCTATTTACATGT
This sequence comes from Mauremys mutica, assembly GCF_020497125.1. Classification (NCBI taxonomy): domain Eukaryota; kingdom Metazoa; phylum Chordata; order Testudines; family Geoemydidae; genus Mauremys; species Mauremys mutica. The sequence goes on along the minus strand of NC_059073.1, from coordinate 123,484,880 downwards.
AGGACTGCCCTTTTCAATTTTTTTTAATTTTCTATGCCAGACTCTCAGCTGCTGTAAATCAGCGTAGCTCCAGTGATGCTCACAGAGCTGTGCTGATTTACAGCAGCTGACGCTCTGTCCCAAATGTCACAAAACTGCTACCAGATGACTGTATCTATACTTATTTCTCCAGTATGTATTCCACAGACCTTAGATGAACTTTTTCTGTAGCTTTGGATGAAACAATGCTTTTCTGAACAAACAAAAATAAAAAAAATTAAAACAGTAATTGGGATGAAAGAAAGGTAGATCGTTTCTTTAAAAATATTCAAATAACTCCATAAATGTATGTAGTACTTTACAAGACTTAGTCTAAGACCTTTGAATAGTTTTTATCTCACACCCATCAACTGTAGTTACATTAATGATATTTATAGTCCTTTTCATCCCATAGGTATATGGGACTACTGCAGCAATGGTGCAAGCAGGCATAAATCCATCAGCGGCAGAATGAATGCCCTATGCCAGGGGTCGGCAGCCTTTCAGAAGTGGTGTACCGAGTCTTCATTTATTAACTCTAATTTAAGGTTTCACGTGCCAGTAATACATTTTAACATTTTTAGAAGGTCTCTTTCTATAAGTCTATAATATATACCTAAACTATTGTTGTATGTAAAGTAAATAAGGTTTTCAAAGTGTTTAAGAAGCTTCATTTAAAATTAAATTAAAATGCAGAGCCCCCGGGAGTGGTGGCCAGGACCCGGGCAGTGTGAGTGCCACTGAAAATCAGCTCACGTACTGCCTTCGGCACACGTGCCATAGGTTGCCTACCCCTGCCCTATGCTATCGCTGAATTTGACTCTGGATATGCACCTGCCATTATAATGTGGACCGTTCTTGGGTGGAAAATCAGTTGTCAGTAACTCTATTTTGAGCAGGGGAAGTGAAGAATAATTCAGCCAAGGAATTTAGGTAGAAAGAGTGCATAGTAATTACTTAAGAGGACTACCCACTCAACCGTTTGTGAGAAGTGCCATGGAGCCTGTAATGACCACAAGTGGAAAGCAGACTGAACAAGTGGGGACAATTTGCTGATGTGAAAATTATAGATTGGCTTTACATGTAACTCCAGGTTTTTTTGCACTAACAGATCCATTTGCTCTAGGCCCTTTCCCTCCTTTTGGCATTGTGGCACCTTCATGGCTGAGTGAGGCTACTGGCTTTGTGTTTATTTGCACTATCTACTCCACACCATAGAAAACAGTAGGTCTTCACTGAAATCTGTGTCACTTCTTGAATTGTGCAGACAGTGTGCAGTTGTCCCAATGACTGTAAAAGAAAAATGCACATTTCTTCCTAGAGACAGAAGGAACCTCACGAAGAGGGCAGCTGCAGAAGCATCAGGTTCACCGTAGGAGCATCCTCCTTACAACACAGTTGTGGCTCATGCAGATCACAGTATGCATCTTGACAACTCATACCTACATGGACTTCAGGGAAATGAATACCTAGTTCTTTGCACCTTTCATCAGTAGCTCTCAAAGCTGTGGTACAGAGAGGTGAAGTGACTCACCTAAGGTCAGCACAGCCAGGAATAGAATGTAGGTCTCTTGAGTCCCAGTCCTGTGCTCTAGCCATTAGGCAACACTGCTTTGCTCAGAAGGAAAGAAATGAATTGGGAATGATTCGCCTCCCAGGATATTAGTTGGCCTCTATATGATAAAATAACCTCACAGATACACTGTAAGGATTCAGTCAGATAGTCACTAAACATGCTCACAGTCCCTATGCACAATATTAAAATTAAGGCTATACATTTTATTTACACTTTTGATATTTGCTTTTGTAAATTTCAGCTTGTATGGAACATCCCAACATTGTCAGACTCTTCAGTATGAAATAACATGGGAACCAATGGCTGCCAAACACTCATGCTAACTTCACGCTCTGAGGTGTGTGTCACTGGGAAATGTGTTGCCACAGGTTAAAAAAATAATCAAAGGATGGCTTGTGATTAAGCACAAATCATCTTTCTCCTGTTAAATTAGACACACTAAAGACATGGACATTTTGTTTTTAAGAGTCCTGTGTTTAATGTGACTAAGGTCACATTACTCATTAATAAGGGAAACTTAGGCCTTACTATCAGTTACAACAATCTCAGTCAACCAATATGACACCAGAAATATCTATCCAAGTCTTATCATAACCCATAATTTGCCCAACCTGAACTCCTTGAACATACTGATATTACTTATTACATTCATATACAAAAGCATTTCTAGAGTCAGTGGCTCTGACCTGTCAACCCAGTCCCAGGTAGGGTTGCTAACACCTAATGCAACCTCCAGGAATATGTCCACCTAGAGTTGGCAACCTCCCTGATACTGAATCTCATAACTCATCAAACCCTGTTTTACAAGACTTTGCTTTGAAATTGTGTCTAATGGTCAGCCAGTAACGCTGAATCTGATTAAACATCTTCAGTCCAATCACAAACTCTGCTGTCAATTCCATTGGGGGTAATTCCGTTGTCTTCAAAGAGTTATTCTGGATTTAAACAATTTTACTGAGATCAGAATCTAGTCCCAGGTGAGAACAGCAAATTCCAGGTCCTACAGTAGAACTTCATTTTAGGAGGTGCTGAGCACCTCAATTCTAAATGAAATCAATTAAAGTTGGGGGGTGCTCAGCACCTTGCAATTTAGGGCCTCAAACTGGGCACCCAAAAGAATGGCTGTTTGAACATGTTGATCTAGCTTTCTTTTTTTCTTTGGGACGTCCCAGCTCCTGTTCCACCTGCACCACTTCAGACAAAAACACCTTTACTGTATCCTTTCTCTCTTCCTTGCCCAGTGGCTGTAATCCAAAACCTGTTAGTTCCCTGCTGAAAGAGCAGAGAGGATAGCCTTCTTCAGAAGCTAGTAGCAGTTCTGGTCCATAATGCAGGCAGAGCTGACAATAGCAAAAATGAAATATGACCATATCCAATCAAAGGTCATCTCCAGCTGCATATCCCATTAGTCAGGAGGCAAAGATGGTCAATTATGATTTACAGTAATCTGAAATAAAGCTCTAGTGCTTGCCTTGGAAGGGATGCCAAGTTTAGTAATGGATCTAACAGAATTACATGCTAACTTGGTCTATATTTGTTTCATAAATGCAAAAAAAGTCAACAGGAAAGCAATGAGCCCCTGATGAGCTGTACCTTTCAGAAGAAAAATGACATTTTATTGGACTGGGCCTTTGTTCTTTTCTCTATTAACTGAGATCACACAGTTTGACATTCATTCCCAAGGGTCGGTAGCATCTTCCTTCTACTGGATTGTGTGCGCCCACACATACAACCACAAATAGTTAATTAACCTATACAGTGTATACATAAAGGAGTGTTTAACAAGCAGATATAACAGTTACCCATCTGGACAAAGGGTTGGAGCAGTAGGACAAGTGTACACATGAGCAATCTTACTGCTTTGCAGGAATGAGGAGTATTCATGCCAAAAACTCCTGCTCTCTGCATCATGTATTTTATTAGAAAGAGGAAAGTTAGGTGCATGCCTTTTTGAAACCAGTGACACAAAACACCTTGCTTTTTTTACACTCTGTCCAGAAGTCTAAAGTATCCTGTTTAGCTTTTAACTTCAGATCAAAACAAGTACAGTAAAGTGGTGTTTTGATAGAGATGTCAGTCCATCTGATAAATAGCAAGAAGAGAAACAATTGGAGAAAAAATAGTAATATATGCCATATTTCCACATATGCATTTGATTAGCACAGCTCTAGTATGGCTTTAACTATATCACTGGACTGCCTAGTATTGGTGTTTTCTGAGGTGGGGACAGAAATGGTTTTATGTTTACGTGCTGTTTTGGCTTTTGGGCTTTTTTTTAATCTAGTATCTTAAATAACAGTCCATCAAATGTGGCAAGAAAAATAAATTACTGTTTATGACTGTGTGATACTGTGATTACTTACTGTCTGGGTATATGCAGTATGCCAAAAGATTAACCACTGTGACTGGCTAAGAAGGTCAATACTGAAGCTGAGATTTGCAAAGCCACTTAATAAATTAATGGGAATTGGGCATTCATATTTCTTAGACAGTTTGGAAAATCTCAGCATAGATGTTTATTATCCCCCAGATTAACCACTAGCAGGCACAACTATTAAGAGACCTTTATTCTCATTCCTCCATGCTAAATTAGATCACCAGACTGAAACTTGCTTTTTTTTTTCTTAATCTCTTTTCTGTACAGCCAGATATTTCCAGCCTTAACATTTTCCTGCTACTCTATTGGTTTAATCTCCTCCTTGTTCAGAGAAGATGACTAACCCAAGGGCTAGTGTTCACATCTTCTAGCTGTGAATTGCCATTTCAGCTAATTCATTCATTCAAGAATTAAGTAATTAATAGAAACACACATCTCGATTTTGGAGGAAATTAATCTACAACGATGAAAAGTTTCCCGAAATCTGTATAAAAAGCCATCTGACTAGAGCTGGAAAATCAGCCCAAATATGAAAGCTATTAATTGGACCCTTATTCCAGTTAGTAACACTCTTGTCAATTAAAGTTATTGAAGCAAATGAACACTCAGGAACTGCCGGGGTTTTTAGTCCACCCCCTTGGTCATGTGTGAGTGCTGATAAATTACCAGACCCATGATTCTGCCATTTTGGCCTCTGATTCAATTACTTTAAAATGTTTCTGGCAGGTCAGTTGTTGGTGTTTTAGGCTGTTGGCAATACCAGTAATATGTGCCTGATTCTGACTTCACACCTGTGCAAATCAAGAATAGTTCCATTGAAGTCAATGGAGTTAGACCAGTGTAAAACCAGTGTAGGTAAGTTTAGAATCAGGCCTGCTCTCATTAGTGGCAGCCCAAAATTCTACTGCTTATCAAAACAAGGGTGGCATGGATGACATCAAAAGCTGTCCATGTTCCCAGGCAGACTGTCACCGTGGGAACAAAAGAGATGCCCCATAAGGACTATGTAATCTTTAGGTGAACTTTTCCAATACTGCACAATATCTCATGAAAGAACAGATTAGACATAAGCCATTACTTCTATAGGATGGAAACAATACTTCATGGTCCCAGTCATTTGAATTGGCATTAGTATCACATTTGTATTTTGGGTTATAGATATGTATCTACGTCTGTATTACAAAACTTGTGCTATGCTTCTGGGTGACACCCCGGACAGTTTGGACATCAGCTCTGCCTAGCCTGCTTGATGGCCCATTAAGGATCATCAGCTATGCAACTGACCCATTGAAAGAAGTTAGAGGATACACCATATGACTCAGCAATGCATGCAAGGGCATGCCTATGGATAGAAAAGGCTTTCAAGCCATGTGCTGGGCAGTTTGTGTCTGAAACAAAGGAAGCACAAGACTATAAAAGGCAGCTGCATCTTCTCCATTTTGTTTTCAATCCTGCTTCTTACATCTGGAGGAACTTTGCTACAAACTGACATAGGTGCCAACTTTTCCCAGCGCCGGTGGGTGCCCGACACCCCCCCTCCCCGGGCCAGACTCACCCCTGCCCTGCCCCTGCCCTGCCCCCATTCCATCCCCTTCCCTAAATCCCCACCCCAGCCCCGCCTCTTCCCCAAGCTCGCTGTGTTCCCACTCCTTCCCCCTCCCTTCCAGTGCTTGCTGTGCAAAACAGCTGTTTTGCGGCAGAAAGTGCTTGGAGTGAGGGGAAGAAGCAGGGACGCGGCGCGCTCGGGGGAGGAGGCAGAGCAGAGGCGGAGGTGAGCTGGGACAGGGCGAGGAGCTGCCAGTGGGTGCAGACCCACCAATTTTTCCCTGTGGGAGTCCAGCCCTGGAGCACCCACAGAGTCAGCGCCTATGCAAACTGAAGCTCTGAACAAAGGACTGAATGACCCATCCAAGCTGTGGATGTATTCCAGAGGGACTTTCAAGCCAGCAAACTCACCAGTACTGCTAGGAACCCGATATATGGACTTTGAAGTCTTTGTATGTATGTGACTGCTTTGCCATTTAACATCTGTCTTCTTGTTCTTTCTTTTCTCTTTATAATAAACCTTCCATTTCAGACACGAAAGGATTGGCTGGCAGCGTGGTATTTTGGGTAAGATCCAAATCTATTCTGACCTGGTAATGTGGCTGACCCTTCTGTGTCAGAAGAACATTTTGTATTTGTGAGCAGAGTTTAAAATAACTTCTCACTGTACTGGACCTAGGTGCTGATTGGGAGCCAGAGATTGGAATGCAATAAAGGGGGTTGTGTGAATTTTTGCTTCTTGATAACCAGCGTGGGGGATCAGAAGCACAGTTTGTGACTGGTTGGGAGGTTTAACTTCAGTGTTACCCACCAGTCTTGGGGGTATCTGCTCTCCCTTTGCATCCTACCCTGACCTTGGCATTACCAGCGAGGCCTGCACTGGGCACCCCAGGTCACAACTACTATTACTTTAAAATGTACTTCCCTGGAATTATATGAGGATTCCATGTTGCGGGTACTTGGAGCATAACTGCAAGTAGACAGTGTTTATTGATGACTAAGGCCCCATGCTGCAAGCTGCTCTGTGCAGGCAAACCCCTAAACCTTCAATGAATCCTAATGAAGTCAATGGTGTCATATGGACACAGGGGTCTGCCCACACAGAATTGTTTGCAGGATTGGGGATCCAGTTTCCACAAGCTTTTAATGCCATTTGTGTTTGGGAGTGGGAATGTCCACATGGTTATTTTTAGTGATATATCATGAGTCTGAGTCTGTAGACCTGGGTTCTGAGACTCACCGACACAGGCTCTGAGGCTCTTTTTGCAGGGTAGATGGTACCCTGTGGGGCAAGACAGGAAAGGGCTATCCCATTCCAAACATGGCACGGGGGGAGGGGGAATCACTCAACAAAATGAAAATCACATAAATCCATTATTAGGGAAAAATGTTATAGTGTGTAAATGACACCATTTTTTTGCTTCAGTAATTTTTAGGCATTATTATAATTTCAGCATAATTAAATAGCATAATTATACCATATCCTTCAGCTTCAAAATATATTTTAAAACAAAAGTTTTTATTTTAGTTTCATTCTTTTATTTCTGTTTTTATATAAACTTAAAAACGGAGGGTGATGTAAATGAGATAATGAGACTCAGAGATGAGCTCTTCTTTCCTCTATCCTGGTTTTAGAAAGAGAGAGAGAAGTGGTCAGAGCACAACAAATATGTGTAACACTTCACCTTCCGGTTACACTTTATTGTATATGCAGGAACTAATATAGCTAGAGCAGAACCCAAAGCTCAGTCACTTCTCTCCATTATGAGTCCCAAAGTCTCTTCATTTTGAAAGGATTATTCATATTGAAGTTTGGAATGTTAAGCAGCACTGGGCAGATACTGCAAATAATCTTCATGAACATCCATACAAATAAAAACTAGGCATTTGATGTAATGATCAGTGTTGACCCCCCTTTTCACTTGCCTTTCACAAACATTTGTGGGATATGTGTCTCTTTCAGAAGAAAGTCAGCAGAAAGAAAGTCTCTCCAATATCTATGTGAATATGTATTTACAAGACTATACACACCAGAGGTGTTCATGTGCACATCTTGCAAAATCTGTATAAATTTAGGAGTAGAGCTGGACAGTTTTCATCCAAAACTTTTTTCAGCCAAAAAAATGCATTCTTGGCAACAAAGAAATGATTTGCAAATTTGCATCAGTTTTACCAAATTGTTCATGTCCCCTCCCCACCTCCGAAAATTCTAAATAATTTTTTACATTGTTTTGATTTTTTTAGTTCATTTTGTTCTGAAATTTCCTTTTTTTTTGTTTTTAAAAATTCAAAACCATTAAATACTCAGCATAGAAATTAAATATTTTGTTTTGAGTCAAATGAAATGTTCTGTTCCACTCAAAATTAAAGTGTTAACTTTCTGATTCCTCCAAAACTTGTTTTTGGTGTGACCCAAAGCAATTTTGTGTTAGTATTATCTTTGAAATTAGCACTGTACTGCAAAATCTGTTATTCACACAGCTTTCTGTAGGAGTCAGTCAATCAATGGGGACAGAAATAATACCGTGTGACTTAGGTAGCCAGTCACACAATACAAATAGCAATCAGTGCTTTGTAATTCATCGTGAATAATTTGATAGCAATAAGGCTGAAATAAATGGCCTATATAAATATGTCAAATAATTTCTAACAAACAACAAATGTTGAGTGAATGTTGTATATAATAAAATAGGGTAATGAGAAAAGCAGTAAATGTAAGTAAGGTGTAAATTAGATAGTGTGCACTGAATGGGACCGCAATCCACTCACTGAACAGATAGGACACCAACAAGTTAATGCTGAAAGTACCATGTGCCGATTTCCTCTTCTGTTCTAATACGTTGTTGCAAATAAATATTTCACACCTGTCTCATTCACTTAATAGTATCCAGACTGAACACTGCAGAAGGCAGGGATCCTGCATGTGTAATAGTATATGGTCACATAATTAAACACTGCATCTTAGGCCCCAATCCAGCAAGGTTGGGACTTTCAAAGGGAGTTACAGGAGTTAGGTGCTCAATTTCCATTGGGGTTTTTTTTTATGGGATTTAGGAACCTAGCTCCCTTAGGCCCCTTTGAAAATCCCACCCAAAGCATTTAAGCACGTTTAAATTTAAGCAGGTATGTGGTTCCACTGAAATCAATAGAACTACTCACATGCTTAAAATAAAGCACATGCTTAAGTGCACTGCTGGATTGGGGCTTCTGGAGGTGTATGTGTGGCTACATTGATAGACAATTTCAAGGTATTTTTTTAAAGCATCTGTCCATTGCTTTAGGCAACTTTCCAAACTCTACTGTGTTTATCCACCATGATAATGATCCCACCTGTGACCAACCTCTAGCTCTCAACCTATCCCAAATGCTTGAGAAAAATGATGTGCGTTGCAGAGTTCCTGGACACTAGTCTGCCAGAGCTTGGGTGTGTTAAAACAAGGTGGGAGTGAAAGTGCCCAAGCAGCAGGCCCATTCTCTTTTAAACCAGGGGACTTCTTGCTCTGGTGTCAATGCTAATCGCAACAGTAGCAGTAGCACACCCAGAGAGACTATATTTAAGGTAAACAGAGTGAAAGAGAATAGATGAGGTAATATCTTTTATTGGACCAACTTTTGCTGATAAAAGGTACAAGCTTTCAAGCTACACAGAGCTCTTTGGGTCTGGAGAAAGAAATCAGAGTGTCTCTTATCCTGGGACCAACACAGCTACAACACTGCAAATGATAGAGAGACCATCTAAGATAAAAAGGTGCCAAACCATTTAGGGCTGCTTAAATAAACTCTATCTTATCTCTTATCTCTCAGAATTTTATTCTGGTGCCCATCCTCCTAGTATCAGTGTCCTCAATGTGAAATCAATAGCAACAGTGAAATCCCTAGTGGACAGAGGTGAAAGTAAGCGGGTACAGGCCGGTACGGAGGACCGGTAAGAAAAGGAGACTGACTGAGGGAGAGAGAGAGAAGCCTGCTCCCTGCATAAGAATAGTTTAAACTCAGCTGTTCCCTGATGGTTCAGCCCCCAGGGCTAGGTTTCTGGCATCCTTGTTAATTTCATTCACAGTAGCTGGGGGGAGGGGGTCGAGGGAAGGGTGTGTTTGACCATGGCAGGGGCAGTCCTTTTCTGCCCCTGGGGATGAGGGGATCTCTCCAATACTAATATACACAACAAATACAAGCATTTGGCTGCACAGCTTAAATCCAGAGCTAATAAAAGCAGGTGGAAGGGGAAAACTCACTGTCACATTGGTTTCTCATCTCCTCCCTCCCCCTCCTCCAGCCAGGCTGCAGACAAGGCTCTGCATTCCTCCCCATTCCCCCCCCCCCACACACCTTGCAGCAGAGGTTTTCCTCTAGGCTCTAGCTTGCAGTAGGGAGACTGGCTGAGATGCCTGCTGCTGCTGCCTGCAAAAGAACAGTTTAAACTCAGCTGTTCCCTGTGCAGTTCAGTGCCCCGAGTTAGGAGCCGTTTCTGGCATCCTTGGTAATTTCACTCCCAGTTGTTGTTGGGTGTGTGTGACTATGGCATGGGCAGTTCTTTTCTGCCCCTGGGATGAGGGGATCTCCTAAACACAATCAAAATCAGGAACCTGTTGTGTATTTGGTTGTCATGGTTTTGTTGCTATGGCAACTGAGTTAGATTATTATGGGTTAGCTCAACCGGTTTCAACCGGCTGTGGAGCTCTCTGTATATATGTAAATAAAATGGAGGTTTTGGTTAGCTGCCTGCTCTCTGGCCTCAAGTGATTGCTTCCTACACCGGCTGCCCCAAGGATATAACAGAACCATTTCCAAGTTCAAATCTATCCCATTCCCTCCGCAGCAGAGGATCATGGTTGTGATGTCCAAACTGCTTGCAGATCCTCTTTGAAATGTTACTGTTTAAAAAAAAACACAAAAAACATGGAGAACATGGTGGAAAGATGTGTCATGATGATTGGGGTTTATTTTGGGCAAAGCAATTTTGCTAGAGCAGCTAAAGATTCACAGGGAAAGCAAATAGCCTCCATAGACAAAACCACAAAGGGATTGGAGGGGAAAACTGAATATTCAGGGAAATTATTGTGCCTCCTTTGAAAGAAACAGTAGTTTTCATTCCAATCCACCCTCTTTATATATTGATTTAAACACCTGAAATGTCCTTAGGACATTGGGTGCAATCTCAGATCTCTTTTTGTTTTGTCCTGCCTGCACAGTGCAGAGGCTGAAATTGACAAAACTTTCTCTAAATATCTTGTATATTTCATGAAGGCTATTCCAGTTGTCCTTCATTCACCCTTGACTTCCCCTCCTCCCCCCCCCCAGCTGGCTGTGGTTTTTGCCTTGGTTACTTACTCCTTGGCAGACCCAGCCCAGCGGCACCTACTGGCTCTCTGCAGGCAGCAGCCCACAGGGGCCGGTTGCTGGTCGGTGGCAGGCTGCAGCTGCATTGTTTGTGACAGATTCACATACATACAGTCAGAGGTGAAAGTAAGCCGATCCGGTACGGCGTACCGGCAAGAGCCAGTACGCTGTGTTGGACCGCATCGACTTCCACGGTGGGGATTGAAAGGGCTCTGGGCTGCCCGTGGCTGCGGGCAGCCCTGAGCCCTTTAAATCCCAGCCGTGGCTAAGATTTAAAGGGCTCAGAGCTCCCTGCTGCTGCAGGCAGCCCAGAGCCCTTTAAATCCTGGCCGCAGCTGAGATTTAAAGGGCTCAGAGCTCCTGCCGCTGCGGGCAGCCCAGAGCCCTTTGAATCCTGGCCACGGCTCTGGCGGCCGGGCTGGGGCCAAGATTTAAAGGGCTCCAGGCTTCCCTCAGTGGCAGGAGCTCTGGGCCCTTTAAATCCCTGCCCCAGCCCCGCAAAGCATGGGGTTCACCCTGGCGGCCAGAGCCCCGGGCCCTTTAATTTGCCCCTGAGCTCTGGGGGCCTCCCAGCTACCTCTTCAGCTGGGAGACCCTGGTTGATTTAAAGGCTCTGGGTCTCCCAGCCACAGCTGGTTCCCCAGGGCCTTTAAATCTTGAGAGGCCCCGCCTCTTCCAGATGAGGCCACGCCCCCTCGGGACTCCGGCAGTACCGGTAAGTCCTGTAAGTTACTTTCACCCCTGCTAGTGGACTTCCTGGAGTCTCTGACTTTGCTCCCTTTTCACTACTCTGCTTGGAGTAGTGGCTTGATTAATGTTTTAGATTATTATTATTTTCCCTTTTTTTCTTTTTAGTTGGTAGGTGTTTCTTGGGTAGAAGGAGGGGTGTCAGAGTTGGGAGTGTCATTCTTATTGTGGAAAGGCCACTAACCCTGCAAACCCCACCTTAAGTCTAATGGGCAGCCAGTGCAGATGACAGAGCCCTTGAATAATGTGCTGTCTGTGTTAAGCACCACTTCAGAAGGCAGGCAGCTGTGTTCTAGTTTCAACTTTCAAACAGTTACAGGGTGTAGTCTGCATGATAATGGTGTTACTCCTTTTCACCCAAGCAGTTAATCAAATTCTGTTGTGAGTTGTTCCAGTAAGGAGGAGAAATTGTTGACAGAGGCAGGTATTTTATGCAGTTTTGTTTTATTTACAAAGATTATACATCAAGTCCAGTTTCCCAGAACACAGTAGTAATCAAGCAATAGGAATCAATTCCTCTGCTCATTGTTCTAAGCCTACCTTGCCAGCCAGAGCTCTATGCTAAAAATCTTTCTCTCAGGACCACATTACCAGCACAACTGTTACTGTCTGCTTGGCTTTCTGGCTGCTTCTACCTGTGTCCTGCTACTCTCTTTCCCCCCACCCACGGAGTCCCTGCTAACATACTTTGAATTCCTGAGCAGACTCATATATCCCTGTTTTGGGTGGTGACATGCTTAACTCTCTCTCTAACTTATCTATCTAGGTACTTATGTGGTCCTCACCACAGTATCCAAGGGCTTCTCATCTCTAGGTTGGGTCCCTTCAGGGTAGGGTTTAGGCACACTGATGGGGAGAATGGCACTGTCCATGCTCTCCACCTGGTCAGTGGAGAGAGGACTTTATTCTCCAAGGCTATCAATCTAGCAGCTCGGAAGAGCAACAAGTTCTCTTTCACTCTCACATTCACAAATATGTTTCAGCCAAAAGAATCTGTAAAGTGGATATGTAAACTGATCGCCCCAATTCTTTTTATTTTTAATCTCCTTTCCAAGGCTATTGCTAGTCAGCATTACCATGAACCCATCAGAATATTTTCAGTAATAAGCTCTGTCTTGAAAAGCTGAATTTAAAATAAGGGGAGAAAAAAGTATCTTCAAACCAGATGCCACAACTGCTCACAAGGCAGCCTATAATTCAAACCTGGACACCCTCAAGCATGCTATGCATACATTTATATTTTAAGGATAATGGTCCCACAATAAAAATAGTGTGAGTGGTTTTGCCTGAAGGATCCTGTACAATTTATACACAACACACAAGGTTCTGTCACTTGTAAGTAGGGGTCAGGAACCTGCCTGGGTGGAGGAGGCAGAGCCAGTGCTTTCCTGAAATCCTTCCTTGTGCCAGGAAATGTCACCACACCCACAGCTTCCAGATTTGAGCCAAGGTGTTCCAGGGGCACAGTCTGTCATACAAGGCATGCCTGTGGAAAATAGTTTTATAAAGTATATCCCGTTTCTTTCATCTTTCATTCCTTATTGCTGAAAAAAAAATCAAGGTAGTTCGTTATGAGGGGAAAAATAGAGTTTTTGTTCAGTGTCCAAAACTGAAAAAGCCAAAAGCAAACTTTTGATTTTTCACATATTGCAGACTGGTCAAGGCAGGGTTTATTTCCACTGGGTTAACCAGCAGATAATTAAAATTTGACCCTGTTGGCATAAATCAATCCTCTTGATACAGTGACATGAAAGAGAAAGAAAGAGGAAAAAAATAGGCAGAGGATTCCAGCTCAAGTATTACCTGCAAAAATATTCAACCGCTGTTTGTTTCTGGTACATATGTTAATTTGTGTTTGATTAAGTAATCACCCCCACCATACTTGCTTATAAACTCTGGTATTTTGTAAGTAGAAATTAAATCTGTTTGAACCTACCAGTGTACTGTAAAATAACTAATCACATTTTATTACCTCATTTCAAGTATAATTGTATCTCCGGCCAAAAAAATCAGGCTCAGAAAAATGAAAACTTTATTTTAAAAGAATTAAAATGAAAACATTGTAGGATTGTTTTGGTTTGCGATCATGTTACTGATTATTGTATTGGGGATGAAGATCCAAGCTAGTTGTTCCTTTTCAATAAGCAATCATATCATCTGTCTCATATCGGCTCCCCCCAGAAAGTGTCCAGATTCATTTGATTTTACAGTCTATAAATTCTGTAAAGCTCTTGAATATCTTCTTGTTTTCCTCAGACGTATTTTGAAACTGTACGTTCAATGGCTTTCTCATACAGGCTGGGGCACCATATTTCTCGTTTTCAGTGGAGGTTGGAGACATCTGAGAAGTTAGTATGCATAACTGATACATACAGGTACCCTCGGAGATAATGTGCAGCAGTGGGTAAAAAATTATATCTCTAGTATATGACTGACTAGAAATGCACAGGAAAATCTATGTGCTGCGGACAGAAGCCATGATTATTTTATTAATCAAACGCAGGCGCGGGCACATATGCAAAATGGAGCTGGGATTAGAACTCCTGTCCTTGAGCACTAAAACACACAAGACTTCCTTTAATTCAAATGATATAAATCCAGGTAGTCATTAATAGTAGCAGCAGATCTCTTATCCTTTGCGTCCTAGCCATAGAGGTAGGGCTACCACCTTTGAAATGCAAAAAACCCAGCAACTCCCTGTCCCCCCAACAAGGCAAACTTGCTGCAACCTTACCGAACCCCCAACACAAAGCAACTCCACAACAACCCCTTTCCCCCCCGCTTCCCCGCTTAACAGCTACTTATAGTATCTCTAGAGAGATGTAGTCAGTTTCGTTTAGCCAGCTGTCATTACATGTGCAGCTTCTGACACAAGCTTTCCCCCCCACCCCCAGAGGTAGTAGGATCACTTGCACCATCACCCATATTTTCCATTATTTAATACGCCTTGCACATCTCCTTACTCTCACATGACTCAAATCCTCTCTTGCATACAAACGTGGCACACTTGCATGTTGGTGGGCAGACAGCTGCTGTATTTTCAACAGTTTTGATCTGTTATCGCTTTAACTGTGGAAGTGGGAAGGCTGCTTCTGCATCTTTAGCTGGACACAGAAACTTTTAACATTAGATATCGCAGTGTATTGTGATGACGATGATGCAAATCTTTCGACCCACGTAAAAAAAAAAAAAACAACATATTATTTTTCTGGCAACTGGCAAATCCATAAAAAACTCTGGCCAGGCTGGTCAAATACTGGCCAGGTGGTAACCATACATAGCGGGAGACATCACTGAATCTCTCATACATACAAAGTTAGTAAACTGGATACTTCCCCTAGTTAGACAAAGCTCAGCTAGCATATCCTAGCTTCACAAGACTACACATCCTATGTTTAGATGCCACCAGTAAAAATCTATGGACTGAAAACTATGTTCTATAGACCATGGATCTGTGGTCATCAACACTAGATTTGAACTCCCGTGAATATTTCACAGAAAGATACACAAGGAGCTGAGACTAGAAGCCTGGTGAACTTCAGAAGCTCAGGATTAGCTTTGTCTAACTTGGTGGGGAGGTAAGTATGTATTTAGGGTGAGGTCTTCACTGCTGCTCTGGCCCCTTTATGGCTGAGCAAAAGGGATGGAATGGCTAAAGAGGGCTATAAAAGTCCTGGTTCCAGCTAGGAGAAAATTCCCCTGGTGTAGGCACTGTGGAAGATAATTGTAAAAGCCCCCTGGGCATGCAGCAGGAGATGGATGGGAAGAGGCAATGCTGCATCCCTTGGGGTGGGGGGGGGGATGCTGTTACTTAGGCCCCCATGGCTCTCCAAGTTACACTGCTTCAGTCCATGAATCTGGCATGTGTAAATTCCTCCTTCCTGAACTTCAAGTTATTTGTTGTGCCTCTTAGAGTAAGATTCTGTCCTATACCTCTTAGTGCACTAGTTTTTCCATTTATTAGTAAGTGATGTTGCTCTCTAGTGGCTTTCCCACAGAGAGGATATGAGATCTAACAATTGCAAGAGGTCTCCTTTAGTTCAAGTGGTAGAAGTCTGGTTTTGGAGCTGATAAGCTCAGAAGAGTTCCATTTCACATTTGTGTCTGTAAACTTTGTAATTTCATGTCTGCTGTTTTGCAGTACATTGATTCATTGCAGTTTCTCATGCTTGGCTTCAGACTTTGGATTGCTGCACATAAATAGTTGCTTCTTCTAATTGTTTTAATTTCGAGTGTTATACACATACAGCTGTTTTTAACTATAATGGAGACAAACATAGTATGAATTATTGTCTAGAAGCCTGACCTATGCAACATACCAAGCAGCTCTACTGACTTTGATTGGAAGTTAGGCCTGGTCTACACTAGGACTTTAATTCGAATTTAGCAGCGTTAATTCGAACTAACCGCTCAACCGTCCACACCAGGAAGCCATTTAATTCGAACTAGAGGGCTCTTTAGTTCGAATTTGGTACTCCACCCCGGCAGGTGGAGTAACGCTAAATTCGACATGGCTAGTTCGAATTAGGCTAGGTGTGGATGGAAATCGAACTTAGTAGCTCCGGGAGCTATCCCACACTGCACCACTCTGTTGACGCTCTGGACAGCAGCCCGAGCTTGGATTCTCTGCCCAGCCACACAGGAAATGACCCGCGAAAATTTGAATTCATTTTCCTGTCTGGGCGGTTTGAATCTGACGTTCTGGTTGCACATCGGGGCGAGCTCCGCAGCACCGGCAGCAATGCAGAGCTCTCCAGCAGAGGAGTTCATGTAATCTCTGAATAGAAAGAGGGACCCGGCATAGACTGACCGGGAACTCTTCGATCTGATTGGTGTGTGGGGCGAGGAGTCTGTGCTTTCGGAGCTGCGCTCCAACGAACGGAATGCAAAGACCTACGAGAAGGTCTCCAAAGCCATGATACAGACAGAGGATACAGCCGTCATGCAACGCAGCGCCGCGTGAAAATCAAGGACCCCAGACAAGGCTACCAAAAAATCAAAGCGGCCAACGGACGCTACGGAGCCTGCCACCACTGCCCCACCAGTGACCATGGACAGTGTCGACGGACAGTTCCTCGACGATGTTCACGGACGGGGAAGATGAGGAAGGGTTTGTGGAGGACGAGGCAGGCGATAGCGCTTACAACGCTGGTTTCCCCGACAGCCAGGATCTCTTCATCACCGTCACGGAGATCCCCTACCAACCCTCCCCGGCCAGGAACCCGGATCCTGAATCAGGGGTAGGAGCAGTCGGTAAGTGCTTTAACCATGTTAACTTTTATTCTTAATATAACAGGAATCTGAAGTGTGTGAAAAGGAGGTCTCTGTATATATGGTGATAGAACAGAAATCCTCCTGGGAGAACGCCACGAAGCTCTCCTGCCGTTAATCGATAAGCATCAGCAGGAGGTTCCTGGGGAGAGCTGCCTTATTGGGTGCTCCGTGATAGCACACTTTTCCGCGCGAGGCTTTCATGCGGTATTCAGGGAGCACTGCCTCCCAGAGCACAGCTGCATAGGTCCGTGGTTCGTGCTAGATTTCACGCAGCATGCGCTCTCTATCTCCTTCAGTGCCTGTCCTCACAGTGATCTCGCTCGGAGACTCCTGCATCTAAGTAGGGGAAGAAATGTTACGTTACGCCTGGTCCAAAGTATTTTTAATAAATAAATGGACAGACGGCATAGCACAGACTCAGCACGCAGCTGCGTGACGAGCGTAACGGAAAGCCAAAGAATCAAATGGACGCTCATGGAGGGAGTGGGGAACGAGGACGCAAGGTATCCCACAGTTCCTGCTGTCTCCGAAAAGCATTTGCATTCTTGGCTGATCTCCAAATGCTTCTAGGGTCAAACACAGTGTCCGCGGTGGGTCGGGGCATAGCTCGGCAATTTACGCACCCCCCCGACCCCCAGAAGTTAAAGGGAAAACAATCCTCTGTTGACTCTTTTACATGTCACCGTATCTGTACTGAATGCTGCAGATAGACGCGATGGTGCAGCACTCAACACCAACATCCTTGCTCCCCCCACGCTATGGATGGCTGATGGTACAAAACGATGGAAATCCATCCTCATCATCAGCCTATTGGCACATGGGGCAGTGCAAAAGGGCTGGTAACCATGACAACCGTACCAACTTGCTTGGGACCGGTCGGTCAAGGCCGCCTGTTGCTAATTTTTCATGGTAGATGGTGCAGTATGGCTGGTAACCGTCCTCATCATTGCAACAGGGGGCTGAGATCCATCAGCCCCCACCCTTCATTGTAAAGAAAAGATTCAATTGCCCCTGGACTAGCAGAGGGATGAGTGGCTCCCTCCTCCACACCCCTTAATGTCATCTCTGGACTATCATTGCAGCTGGAGGCTTCCTTCCACTCATTTCTCACAAACGACTACCTGTGTCTTATTCATGCATTCTATATTACTTCATCACACAAGTGGGGGGACAATGGTATTGGAACCCAGGAAGGCTGGGGGAAGAACGGAATGAACAGCTGGGGTTGTTTCAGGAGCACACCCTGTGAATAGCGTTCAGCTCAAAATTTATGCAGGATTGGACAGAGAGCAGCTGTGGTCTCTGGTTGTATGATACAGTGGTTCTCTAGTACACTTGCACATAATCTAGGCAGGACTGATTCTATTTTTAGATACCCAAAAAGGAGGGATTGACTCGGGGAGTCATTCCCAAATTTTGCTTTTGCGCCCCTGGCTGATCGACCAGGGGCACTTATGACAGCACCAAATGGCGCAGTGCAAAAGGACAGGTAACCATGACCATCTTATTACCGTCTTCTTACCAGTTCATGGTATGGTAGACGGTGCAGTATGCCTGGTAACCATCGCTGCTGTCATGCAAAAGCATAAGCATGCTGCTGTGTAGCGCTGCTGGTCCGCCTCTGTCAGCGGCATACAGTACACATACGGTGACATACACAAAAGGCAAAATAGGGTCCATTGTTGCCACGCTATGGCGTGTGCCAGGGCATTTCATGGAAAATGTGATCGAAATGATTGTCTGCCCTTGCTTTCCCGGAGGAAGGAATGACTGGCGACATTTACCCAGAATCCACCGCGCAAATGATTTGTGCAACAGCAGGCACAGGGGTCTCAACAAAAAATTCACAGAGACAGCCTAGACTCAGTTAATTGTTCGCAAAAAAGTATCATTGCAAGGAATTAACTAACTGTTTCCCATCTCACAGCTTCCACTGTCTCCAGACCTTCCACAGCATCCCCCTCGCAGAGGCTGGCGAAGATTAGGCGGCGAAAGAAAAAGACAAGGGACACGATTTTCGATGAATGTGTGGGCTGCTACCTAGCCGAGGCGGACCAGCAGAGGCAGTGGAGGGAGAAAGTCTCTCTGTACCAGCGCTCACACAGCGAATGGGAGGAGAGGTGGCGTGAGGAACACAAGCAGGCGAGTCAAGCAATGCTTGTACTACTGAGGGAGCAAAAGGACACGCTCCGGCGACTTGTGTATGTTCTGCAGGACCGCTGCAGGACAGAGCCCCCGGCAGTATCTCTGCAACCGCCCTCCCCCGCCACAAAGTCACATACCCCCCTCACCCTAAATAACCAGGAGGATGCCCGCCCTGGGCCGAGAATACTGTCACTGCACCCCAGCAGAGTGCTCAAGTAACCAAAAGCTCTCATACCCTACGTTTGCATAAGTCCTTCCCTTCTGGACTCAAACAAGTCCCAATCCCAGTCCCATCCCATAACTGTGTACTTAAGTAATAAAAATACTTTGCTGTTAAGTACTGTTTCCGTCATGTTTCCTCACTGAAGACTGTGTTTGAATGGGGTGCGTGGGGAAGTGCGTTGCTAATTGCATAGGACAGGCACCTTTCGCAGGGTACAGACACGGGGGCCGGATCAGCTGCGGGTAACACACACAGTGCAGTCAGCAGGCACCGTGGTCGGTATGGGAGGTGGTTTCCAGGTTCTGTGTGGGCGGTGGGGATGTGACTTTTTAGCGGGGGAGGGCGGGTACAGATCTTATACAGCGGTCCTTGTTGTGGACCGCTGAGTCACGCAGCAGAGGAATCTGTATCCGTCCTCCTCCGCCACAAGGCCACATAGCCCCCCGCACACAGAATCCCAAAAAGGAGGGATGGCAGGCTCCGTTGAAACAAGCAGTCCGGCAATGCGGACCGCTGTAGGAGCAGGAGCCTGTCATTCCTTGAGTTTAGAGGCGGTCTTTACATCAGCGCACACCCTACCCACCGCAGTCTGCGTTCCAGTTTCGACCCTTTAACGAAAAGTCATGAATAAAGAAACCTCTCCTCAGTAACAGTGTGACATGTATTTTATTTTTACACGTGTCTTGGAAGTGGAGGAAACGGGGAGAACGGGGTATTTAACCGAAGAGGAGAGTCAACAGTAACTGGGTAAAGAAACAGGGGCAGGTTCAGCTTCTCTGTAAAGAAACTGAACAGTCACAGGTCACGCTGCTCGCTGCTCGCTGGTATTTAAAGAGTTCCTTGTCGCTGTCCCAGGCGCCTGTATAGGGCTTCATGAGCAAGTGCATTAGCGGGCAGGCTGGGTCACCGAGGATCACTATAGGCAAATGCACATCCACAACAGTTATTTCGTGGTACGGGAAGAAACTACCTTCCAGCAGGCGTCTGAGCAGCCCACAGTTCCTGAGAACACACGCATCAGGAACCTTGCCCGGCCATACGACGTTCATGTTGGTAAAAAGGCCCCTATGGTCCCCCAGTGCTTGCAGAACCATTGAAAAGTAGCCCAATTTCTCAGCAGCTGAATGTGGAAGAGGTGAACGATAAAGTGCGAGGAGGAGAAAACGGCGAGGATCGCAGCGGGCTCCATGCTTGCAGTGCTGTGGCGTCCACGCTGTCACTGACCAGAAAAGTGCATGAACAGATTGCCCGCAGGCGCTTTCAGGGAGGGAGGGAGTGAGGGCGTGATTGACGGTTCAATGACGACAGTTACCCAAAACCACCCTCGACACATTTTTTCCCCCAGCATGCATTGGGGGGAAATCCCAGAATTCAAATGGGCAGCGGGGACTGCGGGAACTGTGGGATAGCTTCCCACAGTGCACCGCTTCGAACGTCGACGCCGGCCCCGTGAATGTGGACTCAGAAGTTCGAATTAGTGTATTTAGTATGGATACACAAATTCGACTTCATAAGGTCGAATCCACAAATTCGAATTAAGTAGATTCGAAATAGTCCTGTAGTGTAGACAAGGCCTTAGTTAGCATCATGCAGGATAAAGTCATTACAGATTTGATTCCTGACTGTATGGCAGTCTTGCTTGGAAAGCCACCTAAATTTTATATGTACCTCAGTTTTCCTTTGTAAAATGGGGGCATAAATGAGATATTTTGAGGATATATTAACTCATGTTTTTAAAACACATCAAGATCCCTAAATGATAGGTGCTATAAAAGTGCCAAGTGTCATTATTTATTTTATATTCATGATATTTCTGTATTTTATTCTCAATTCTGATTGGTTGAAACAACATCTTGTAACTAACTTGGGTTTGTTTGGGTTTTTTTTTTTTTTTGTTCTTTTGGCTGGAAAATCACTCTAGTGTATTTAAAAGAAAAAAAGCTGGCAATATACCCAGAATTCATATATTCTTACCACTATTCTCACTATATATATATATATAAGAATAATAAGATAAATAGTTTTAAACAGCTGGAAATTGTTGTCCTTTGGAGAGAGAAAACCTTAATCGTGAAATAATTCCCAAAGCTGGATATTATCATTTTAAGTAATACATCTGTCCCTTGGGCAATATATAGTATTATTGAATTATATAGTTATTATTGAATAATTGCAGTTATATCAGTTGTTTACAGCAATACTATCAATTGTCAAACACATATACAGAGTCTGATCTGAAACCCATTGAAATCAATAGGAACATATTCATTGACTTCAGTGGGCACTGAATCAGGCTCAAGAAATCTGCAGTTTAACACATACAATAGGCAGGACACTTTGAACGTTGTCTGTGTTATATAATGGAGGGCAATAGCTTTAAACAACTGTTCTGAAAGCATTTTCCAGTCATTGTTTGACAATAGCTATCACCATTTCTTCATTAGGCTTTTTGTGTGTGTGAATAAAAGTGCTGGGGACATGTTACATTGCCAGCATATTGTCAACAGAAAGATCATGTGGCTTTATTTTAGTCAGTACTAAAATTAGTGGGTGAGGTAGTGTTTATGTCCTTGGTTGGAAGACACAGTCCACTTCACATGTCATGTGAAGTAACTAATTTGACACTCTTGCTCCCTTGGATGATCAATAGTTTTTTTAAAACTAATAATTGGCAACCAGCTGGCTGGGGAAAACCCATAAAGAAGCCTTATGACAGGATAACTCTGACAGCATAGTACGTTTAGGGCCACACTTTCAAAGGAGCTCAGCTCTTATTCAGGCACCTAAATAAGCGATCAGATTTTCAAAAAGCATTCAGCATGGTGGGTATTGAGCTCATTTGAAAATCTAGCCACAAGTGGCCCAATGAGTGCTGCAGAGTGCTGAATTTTTTTGAAAATCTGGTGCCTATTCTGGATACTAAGAACTTGAAAAACCAGGCCATGAGCTCTTTTTAAAACGTGGCTCTCCTTGACCCTGATTCTGCCAGATCCTAAGTGTGGATTCTATGACGTGCTGAGCACATCAGCTCCCACTGAATCTAATGGGAGTCACTCAGCACTTCACAGAAGAGACACATCGCCCTGCAAGCTGGGGCCCTGAGAGTTAAAAAGAAACTGAAAAAATGCTGGCTTTGAAACACTGGATTAAATTCTCCTCTGAGTTGCACCTGTTCAACCCTGTTGACTCTACTGGTGTCCCTGAGAGCAAAACTTGACCTACTTAAACTTGTTCCACATTTTGGGCTAAATCCTTGCAACAGTTCTACAGGGTGGATCTCATCTCAGTGGCAGAAATGAAGGCTTATTTTGGCAGCAGTGCAAAAGGACTGGATGTTTCCATACTTCAAATAATGTTTTGCATCAGCTGCATATTACGTCCCCATTGGGGCAAACTGATCTCCAAAAGGGCAGTGTTTTGGCCATTACAAGGGTGTTTCTAGCCAAATCACCCCTACAGTACTTTAGATTCTATTGTCCTAACACTGGCTGAAATTAAAGCCATATGAGATGCAAAAGTTACTCCACCCCTTAGGTGGAAAAATTATCCTCAACACCCTCTTGAACTCTGGAGCGACTAGGGAGAGGAATGGACATACAGTTTGTGCTGTGTATCCCCCACATGCTCCAGCTTTGCCAGTGTAAAGTTCTGAATGAAAACATTTGCGTTCCAGCTCACAGCATGGATTTCGGACAATCCCATATCAATTAAAAATTGTTTGGCAGTTATCACTTTGCTCCCACATTTCATGAAATGTGAAGGAAATTCATGTTTTCTTTGCCCAGGTCAGCACTCTGAAATCAAAAGATTAGAGATGCTTCTTGTCAGGAATAGAATCAAAACCATAGATAAATAATATATGGGATGACCAGGTTTCTTTTCCCTTCTTTTGAATACCCTGTGGGAACACATCATGCAGGAAACTGTTCGCCACAACATAAGAAGGTCATCAGCCCTTTGTGATCTGTTGGAGTTATGACAATTACATGATGGACATATCAGACAACTGCTTTTTTACTGCTGAGCACCACTATCTGCCAGATCAGAATTGTCTTACCACAGCCAGAAAGTAGGTGTGTGATATGCAAGTAATTTTGCTGAACATATGCAAAGTGCTCAAGAATTATACAGACTCTGTTGCCTTTCTTGATTTTGAAACCAACTTCTTCACCCAAATCCTTAGCCAAAGTAGTTGGCGTGGGCAGTGAGTGCTATGGCAGGTGGATACTGCAACAAGGAATCTTGCCGCCAGGCCATGGAGTTGCTGAGGTAGTGGCTGTGGCCCTAAATCACAATTCAACAAAGTGCTTAAGCACATGATTAACTTTAAACATGTACTTAAGTCCATCCCTGTTCAGCAAGGCACTTAAGCATCTGCTGAAGCATAAGTGTGTGAGCTAGTCCCATTGAAATTGATGGGATTTAGGCAAGTGATTACAGTTCAGCATGTGCTTAAGTGCTTTGTGAATTGGGACCCTAATGTGTCCTCTCCACAGGGGGTAGGTGAATGGGAAGATTCAAGTAGCAACGTGTCATTAAAGAGTGAGATTCCTATTGTCATGTTACAATGCAATGCCATCTTATCTTCTGCTTTAAAAAGGCTATGTCATTGCAGCCCTGTAATGTAACCGCTTGACATCACAGCTGTAAAAGTCATTTTTGCACATTGTAGGTGCTACTAAAAACTGGATGTTTCTTACGTATGTGGTTTAGTATACTGGACTATCTGCATTGTTTTCTGTATAAAGTAGATAGAATATGCAAATTTCCCAGTAAGAGTAAAAAGGGGAAGACTTTCTAAAGTACAAATGGCAGTTACATGCCAAATTCCCGTGGGCTTTAGAAAATCTCCTGCAGTGGCACAGGAGGCAGGAAACAGAGCTGGAACCGTGAGTTTGAGTGGAGGTCTGTTGGAGGAGAAGGGAGGGGACAAGCCACTGTTCCTAGGGACAGTGCATAAGTTCTTGAGTGTTTCCTTGCTTGCTTTCTGGGTCTGATGTTTTGGGCTTTTTTAGTTGGCAGGGCTGGTTGGAGGCAGTGTGCTGTAAGAGAGGCAGAGCCTTACAGCAGAACCCTGATTAGGGATGGGCTTCCCCAGTTAGGGGGCCTATAAAGGCAGCCAGGCAGCGGCACAGGAGCCAGCAAACAGAGCTGGAAATGGGGGAGTCTGAGTGGGAGCTTGTGGAAGGAGGAGGTGTGGTGTTCTGGTTTTGGGGTGTGGGTGGGGTGTGTTCTAATTTTTTCTCCTTAACAGGAGTTTAGGTGGAAAAGCTATGACAGCTACAGAGACAGCTGTGGTAGTGACCCAAGGAATGGAAGAGAGAATGAAGATGACCAGCAGCGGAAGCTCTGGCTTGTGTGTTATCCTGGAACAAGTATTGGAAAAGTGCTTCATTTGTATGAAGTGCTGCCTGTTAAAGCTGATGAAAGAGAAGATCGGAGGCTTGGAGATGCGGGTAGAAACTATGGTTGAGTTTTGAAGGGGATTTGAGCAGATGATGGAGGGAAGGTTGGAAGAGATTGAAGAGAAAACTCAAGGCTCACAGATGCAAGCTATACTGGAGAACTGTAAGGGTAGATGGCTGGATGAGGAAAGTGGCCAGTGGAAGCATGTGACTAGGAGAACCAGGCAGAGGAAAAGACGGGCTAGTGAAGGAGAAACAGAGCTCAGGAACAGAAGGTGGGAGGGCAAGGAAGAAGTGGAAAGTGCAAAGGTAAAACAAAGTTATGATGACCAACAGGTGACTTAGGCAGTGGTGCTATAAGGAGAGGCTTGGGATGTTCGACCAATAGGTGGTCTTCATGGACAGAGAATTATTCTCATGCGATGGACTCCACTAAATAAGGAGGGAAATATACTTCTGGGATGGAAGTTGGCACAATTGATTAAAAGAGCTTTAAACTAGGAATCTAGGGGAGATAATTGGGAGATGCTCATGTAATCTCCATGCCTGATTCAAGTATTGATTGGGAGGAAAATCAAGTAAGAGAGAATACAGCAATGGGGAAAGGAACAACAGAGAGTATGCAAATAGACATTAAGAGGAAAGATAGTGCCAATACCTATTAAACTAACAGTCAGGTAGGTGATACAGGCAGTAGAATGACTGTACCTAATTGGGGAAGGAATCTGGATGAAGCCAAACAGAAACAGCCAAGAAGTTTGTACACCAATGCAAGAAGCCTGGATAGCAAAATGAAGGAACTAGAACTACTGGCATAGGAAGTGAAACCAGATATCATAGGGATAACAAACGTGGTAGATTAGTAGTCATGACTGGAGTACAAGTATTGAAGGGTATGTGCTGTTCAGAAAAGACAGAAAAAAGGTAAAGGTGGTGGGAGTAACACTGTATATTAATGATGAGGTACACTGGTCTGTTTGGGTGAAAATCACCTTGGGGAAGAAAGATAATAGAGGCCCTACTGGGACAGTGTTTGGGGTCTGCTACAGACTCCCAAGATCTGATTTGGATATGGATAGAGACCTCTTTAATGTTTTTAATTAAATAAATACTACTCCGAATTGTGTGATTATGGAGGACTTTTTCATTTACCAGATACAAATCAGAGAGCAAATGGTACTAATGATAGGGCCCAGGTATTCCTGGGATTTGATAGCTGACAGATTTCTTCGCTAAATAGTCAAACAAACAAGAGGTGATGCCATTTTAGATTTAGTACTGATAAGTAGCAAGTACTTCATAGAAGAAATGGTTGTAGAGGACAGCCTTGGTTCGAGTGATCACGAGCTAATACAATTTAAAGTAAATGGAAGGATAAACAAAAATAGATCTGCAACTAAGGTCCTTGATTTCAAAGGGGTTAACTTAAAAAAATTAAGGAAATTAGTTAGGGAAGTGGACAGGACTGAAGAACTCAAGGATCTGAATGTGGAGGTGGTTTGGAATTACTTTCAGTCAAAGTTGCAGAAGCTATCTGAAGCCTGCATCCAAGGCAAGGGGAAAAAAATCATAGGGAAGGGTTGCAGACCAAACTACATGAGAAAGCATCTCAGGCAGGCTTTGAAGAGAGAGTAGAAAACCTACAAGGAATGGAAGATGGGATGGAAGATGGGATGCAAGGAAAGGTGCATCTTGGAGATCAGAAGGTGTAGGGATAAAGTGAGAACTGCCAAAAGCCAAGTAGCGTTGGACCTTCAAAAGGAAATTAAAACCAAAAGAAAAAGGTTCTATAGCCCTATAAATGAAAAGAAAACAAGGAAAGAAGTGGTACCACTAAGCACTAGGATGGGGTGGATATTAAAGATAATCTAGGAATGGCCCAATACCTAAACAAATGTTGTGACTCAGTTTTTAATAAGGGTAATGAGGATCTTAGGAGTAACAGCGGGCTGGCTAATGGAAATCAGGATATAGAAGTAGACATCCAATGTGAAAATCAAACTCAAACAACTTAATGGGACCAAATTGGGCAGTCTGGATAATCTCCATCCAAGAATATTAAAGGAACTGGCACATGAAATTGCAAGCCCAATAACAAAGATTTGTAATGAATCTGTAAACTCGGGAGTCATAATGTGACTGGAGATTTGCTAATACAGTTTTTTTAAGAAAGGGAGGGAAAAAGTGATCTGGGAAACTACAGGCCTGTTAGTCTGAGCTCAATTGTATACAAGGTCTGGGACATATTTTGAAAGAAAAAGTAGTTAAGGCTACAGAGGTGAATGGTAATTGGGATAAAATACAACATGGTTTTACAAAAGGTATATCATGGCAGATTAATCTCTTTGAGAAGTCTGACAAAGAAAATTCTCTAGCTCTAATCTACCTGGATTTCAATAAGGCATTTGACACGGTTCCACATGGGAAATAATTATTTAAATTGGAGAAGATGGGGATTAATATGAAAATTAAAAGTTGGATAAGGAACTGGTTAAATGGGAGACTACAATGGGACATACTGAAAGGTGAACTGTCAGGCTGGAGGGAGGTTACTAGAGGAGTTCCTCAAGGATCGATTCTGGGATCGATCTTATTTAACATTTTCATCCATGACCTTGGCACAAACAGTGAGAGTGTGCTAATAAAATTTGTGGATGACACAAAGTTGGGAGGTATTGCCAATACAGAGGAGGACCAGAGTATCATACAAGAAGATCTAGAGGACCTTGAAAACTGGAGTAATAGAAATGGGATGAAATTTAATAGTGTAAAGTGCTATGTCATGCATTTAGGAACTAACAATGATCATTTTTGCTAAAAGCTGGGGACATATCAGTTGGAAGCAACAGAGAAGGAGAAAAACCTGGATGTATGGTTGATTACGGGATGACTATGAACCACCAATGTGAAGCATCTGTGAAAAGGGCTAATGCAATGCTAGGATGCATCAGGCCAGGTATTTCTATTAGATATAGTGAAGTGTTATGGCCATTATACAAGGCACTAGCATGACCTCATCTGGAATACTGTGTGCAGTTCTGGTCTCCCATGTTTAAGAAAAATGAATTCAAACTGGAACAGGTGCAGAAAAGGGCTAGTAGAATGATCCAAGGAATGGAAAACCTACATTATGAGAGGAGACTCAAGGAGCTTGGTTTGTTTAGCCCTAACCAAAAGCGGCTGAGGGGAGATATGATTGCTCTCTCTAAATACATCAAAGGGATAAATACCAGGGAGGGAGAGGAGTTATTTAAATTAAGCACCAATGCTGACACAAGAATAAATGGATATAAACTGGCCATCAACAAGTTAAGGCTTGAAATTAGGCAAAGGTTTCTAACCATCAGAGGAGTGAAGTTCTAGAACAGTCTTCGAAGGGGAGCAGTGAGGGCAAAAAATTTAACTGGTTTCAAGACTGAGCTTGATAAGTTTATGGAGGGGGTGTTATGATGAGATTGTCTACAATGGCATGTGGTCCATCTGCAACTGCTAGTAGCAAATATCCCACACAGCCAGAGATGGGACACTAGATGGGGGAGGGCTCTGAGTTACTACAGAGGATTCTTTCCCAGGTGTCTGGCTGGTATGTCTTGCCAACATGCTCAGGGTTCAACTTGTTGCCATATTTGGGGTCAGGAAGGAATTTTCCCTCAAGTCAGATTTGTTAGAAACCCTGGGTTTTTTTGCCTTCCTCTGCAGCATGGGTCATGTGTCTCTTGCTGGTTTGAACTAGAGTAAATGGTGGATTCTCTGTAACTTGAAGTCTTTAAATCATGATTTGAGACTTCAGTAACTCAGCCACAGGTTATGGGTCTATTCGAGAAGGGTGTGGGTGAGATTCTGTGGCTTGCAATGTAGAGGAGGTCAGACTGGATGATCATGATGATCCCATCTGGCCTTAAAGTTTATGAGTCTATAAATACTGCAGTATTGTAGATGTTCATTTTTAAATAAATGGAGATATACCTATCTCATAGAACTGGAAGGGACCCCAAAATGTCACAGAGTCCAGTCCCCTGCCTTCACTAGCAGGTCCAAGTACTGATTTTGCCCCAGATCCCTAAGTGGTCCCCTCAAGGATTGAACTCACAATCTTTAGCAGGCTAATGCTCAAACCACTGAGCTATCCCTCTTTTTAAAAGAACACATTCTATATCCTTTCAGATAAGAGCATAATTTGGATAACTGAGAATGATCTTTATAAAATACACTGGATGTAATGGAATATTATACAGTTTCATTGTCATAAGTCTGGAATGTCAAAATTTCTCCTAATTTAGTGACTCGTGCTAGCCTTCCCAAACAAGTGATGCATGATAAAAGGAAATGATTTACAGAAAATGTACTATTTAGCCACTGGTACTCATCTTAAGCTAGATTTAGGCACACCACCCCACCCCACGGGAAACGCTGAATCAGTTCTCTGGAACATGCACACTACTATACCTATTTAAGGGGTGCAGCATACATCCTCCTGAGAAACAAGACAGCTCAGAAGAGCAGTGGGCATGGCAGGGAGGCAAAAATAAAGAATCTCAAGGTAATGGAGTTCATGTACCAGGTTGCACCTGGAGGAAGAGCCAGGCTTAAATGAGGATGAAGCCCAGCTGGGGAGGGACCAGGGGAGGACTATAAAACAGGAAGTTGAGAGCAAAAGGGGGATGCAAGGAGACAGTCTGTTGTCACTTTCTGGGACTACAGAAAGGAGCAACAGGAGGGTCAAGCAGAAGGCCCAGGGAGGAGAGTTGTCCCTGGGATCCTCTCCTATGTGGAGAAAGGTGGCAGGAAGCCAGGGGAGAGGCTAAGCAACCACAGGGAGTAGAGCTGACTGCACTGGCAAATGCGGTGTGGTGGCATGTGGGTGGAGAAGGGGACAAAAGTGACAGAAAGCCCTGAGAAGAGGACTCCCACAGCTGGTGCCGAAGACCTGATACAAGGTCTTGGACTTTGTTTTGTTGGCCTTTCTGTTACCCCAGAATGGGTGGACTTAGCGACCTGGACAGAGGACTGAGTCACAGGAAGGGGCAGATCTTTGCAGGACTAGAGCAGCTCTCCACATGGGGTGCCAGATGAGGAGAGAACCACTATGCCAGGGGTAGGCAACCTATGGCACGCGAGCTGACACTGCCCAGGTCCTGGCCACCAGTCCAGGGAGCTCTGCATTTTAATTTAATTTTACATGAAGCTTCTTACACATTTTAAAAACCTCATTTACTTTACATACAACAATAGTTTAGTTATATATTATAGACTTATAGAAAGAGACCTTCTAAAAATGTTAAAATGTATTACTGGCATGTGAAACCTTAAATTAGAGTGAATAAATGAAGACTCGGCACAGCACTTCTGAAAGGTTGCCGACCCCTGCGCTATGCTATGTCTCACTGTGAGGAGGTGCTCCAGTGTTGAGACCACCACTTTACACATAAAAATTTAAGGCTGCCCCATGCTGAAGTATGACCAAGTATACCTAGACCATCCCTGGCAGCTATTTGTCTCACCTATTCTTAAAATCGTCCAGTGATGGGAATTCCACTGGCTTCCCTCAATAACCTGTTCTGGTGCTTAACTATCCTTACAGTTAGAAAGTTTTTCCTAATATCTAACCTACATGTCCTATGCCACAAATTAAGCCAATTACTTTTTCTTCTAGCCTCTACAGACATAAAGAACAATGGATCATTATCCTCTTTATAGTAACCTTTTAGATATATGAAAATTGTTATGTTCCCCCTGGAAGGCAGCTAACAGGAGAGTTCTGGAGGGTGTAGCTATGAACTCTATGCTTGGAGGTAGCGGGATTTGGAGAGTGATGTATTTGACCCATATGTGGGTTGTTTGACTCTTTGTTAGTTCTTTGTGCACAGACAGTGTGGCTGGGCTGTGTCCCCCTGAGTAAGCAGCTGTGACAGGTCTGTTTGTAGGTGTCTTGGTAAGGACCACAAGGCTCTGCTTCCTGGAGCTTTGATCATCCCTGCTGTTTGAAGTCTATGAATAATTAATCACTCCCTGGTGGTGAGAGGTGATGCTGAGCTGAGCTAAGCAGGGAAACCTGGTATAAAAAGTCACATGGTAGGCAAAAACTAGAGAACCATGAACAGAGGCAGAGGAGAGTTTGGAGAGGGTGTGTGAATGTTATTGCTGATTGTTGTAGCAGCTGCTGCTGCTGCATGGCTAGTTGCTGTTGGCTCTGTCAGCCATTTCAGCAGCCTGTCTAAATCCATCTTTCTTAGACACTCCATGAGAATAAATGATTCCTTCTCCCCTGCACCTCACCCCAGTTCCCTTTATGTCAGGGGTGATCTAATGCCTGTGTTCTCCACCATCTGTCACAGCTCTCAGACTGCTGATGGATGCCTTCTACTGGACAGGACAGGCACTGAAAAATCCTTAGGGTGCCCCCATCTGCCTAAGTAGGAGTCCCCCTGACACACATTGTGATTGGCATCTTTGGATTGATGGGGATGGGGATCTTGGCTCCCACTCCCCAAGTCCCTTTTGTCCATTCTCAGATTCTCTAACCCTGAAAGGGGTAGAGGCACCAACTGCCTAATTTGTTTGCCTTAGGACTTGCCAAACTGTCTTATCTGGCCAATAACCCAAAGTTGCTGTCTCCTTGTAAGCATGGAAGAGGGGGATGGTAAATGGCCTCCCTTGAAGGATTCCAGGAGTCTCCTTTGGGAGTTGTAAAGCCACTATCTGGTCTCTCCCTGCAACTGGTGGGAAATTCCTCTTTTTAAGCCCTTATTCCACTCTTAACATGATTCACAGAACAGGGTAGGGCCAGCTTTGCCCACAGCAGTTCTTTAACCCCTTCAACACCCATCACAGTCCTGTATTATACACCCCATCATAGTCCTGTATTGTATAGGAGGTCAGATTAGATGATCACAATGGACCATTCTGGCCTTGGAATATATGACTGTCTGCCTTCTTGTCTCTAGACTAAATATGCCCAGTTCTTTTAACATTTCCTCACAGGTCATGTTTTCTAAACATCCTATCATTTTTGCTGCTCTCCTCAGCATTCTCTTCAATCTGTCCATATCTTAGTGTGGTCCCCAAAACTGGACACAGTAGTCCAGCTGAAGCCTCATCATTGCTGTGCAGAGCAGAACAGTTACCTCTTGTGTCTTTCTTATGACTCTCCTATTAATACATCCCAGAATGACACTTGCCTTTTCTGCCACAACATCATATTGTTGACTCATACTTAATTTGTGATCCACTATAACTCCCCAGATCCTTTTCTACAATAGTGCTGCCTAGCCAGTTATTTCCTATTTTGTATTTGTGCATTTGATTTTTCCTTCCCAAGTATAGTACTTTGCACTTGTCTTTACTGAATTTCATCTTATTGATTTCAGACCCATCCTCTAATTTATCAAAAGTCCTCCTGAATTCTAATCCTGTCCTCCAAAGTGTTTGCAAGCCCTTCTACCTTAGTGTTATCCACATATTTTATAGATATACTCTCTAGTCCATCATCCAAATTGTTAATGAAAATATTGAATAGTATTGGACCCAAGACAGACCCCGGGGACCCCACTTGATACGTCCTCCCAGTCTGATAGCGAACCATTGATAACTACTCTTTGAGTATTATTTTTCAACCAGTTGTGCACCTACCTTATAGTAATTCCTCTATGCCTCTCTCTGCTCTGCGCCACCTTTGAGGTCTCATGCAGCTATGGGGAAGTAATAAGGATGCAACCCATATACTCTTGTGCACAGAAACTGCAGATCTCTCCAGGCTTAACATGGCCTGCATATGATGTTGTCTCCTTAGTGCTTTCCCCAACTGTGTATTGGAACAAGGGCCTGATGAATTCGAACCCTGCATCACAATGAACAAAAGAAAGTAAAACATTTTACTTCAGACCCTTTCTACTTAAAACACTCCTATTCTGGCATGAATTTTGTTATGTTCCAAACATTCTGAATGATGGTCTTATACTAATTCTTTCTGAATAAAACAATTTCTTTCTATTGCCCTAGTGTGGTTTAAACCTACAAGTAAAAAGCAATGATTTATGCAGCTATATTTCTGAATTACATCTTTTCTGATGAAAATGTCATCTCATTTACTTCTGAGGGTCAGTGTAAACTAGTGTTAAGGATAGGAGACAGAGTTTGGCTACACGCTGCATCCTTGGATAACTCTATCATAGGTATTTTTAAAGAGAGGTTCTGTTGTGAAGAGTGAGTTCACTTTCGTATTCAGCAACCTGCTCCCCAAGTGTATTTAGGGGCTGCCCTGCATAGCTAACACAATTGAGAGTGAGCTGGATTCTATTACTTCCACTGTATCATCAGCTGAGTGGCTTACTAAGTTGCACACCTGTGTCTGGCTCAGTGAGACTTGCTTAATTAAATTTACTAGTGCACTTTCAGATTCGTGGATTAAGATGTCATTTATGTGCAATATGTAATTATAATACTATTTTATTTATTTGTATTGTGTTAGTACCTAAGAGTCCCAGTAATGGGCCCCACTGTGCTAGACAATGTACAAACAGAGAACAAAAAGTTGATCTAAATATATTTTTACCATCTACATTTGCAATCTAAATAAATTTATTGGGCCAGAACCTGGTGTAAAGGAAATTAAATGGACTTACTCTGATGTACACCACCTGAGGATCTGGTCCATTAGTTCATTAATGGAAGTTCTGGAACCAGTTACCAGGGGCGGCTCCAAGCACCAGTACTCCAAGCATGTGCCTGGGGCGGCAAGCCACAGGGGGTGCCCTGCTGTTCCCTGCAAGGGCAGCAGTCAGGCAGCCTTTGGCAGCATGCCTGCGGGACGTCCGCCGGTCCCGCAGATTTGGCGGCAATTTGGTGGCAGGTAAGCCAAAGCTGCGGGACTGGCAGACCTCCCACAGGCAAACCGCCAAAGGCAGCCTGCCTGCCATGCTTGGGGTGGCAAAAAAGCTAGAGCCGTCCCTGCCAGTTACCATCATTTTATTGTTCTTGTACCTAAAATGCGTATGAGATATTTTTCTTATCTGTACAGATCTGACCTTACATACTTCTAATAGCCCCTGTTACCAAAGTATCTTTGCACCTCACATTGAGTGCAACACCCCTAGGAGGCGCAGACTGTGCTGTGTTCCCCATTTTATAGATAGGGAACTGATGCACAGTGACCAGCCCAAGGTCATACAGGTTGTCTTTGGGGAAGCAGGGAATTGAAGCCAGGTCTCCTGGGTCCTATGCTAGCACCCTGGCCACTGGCTCATCCTTCCTCTCCAGAGGAAATGCTTTCCCACAGTCTATTTATTTCTATTTTACAATGCTGCATGGCAGCGCTTACTATGTATTAAAGTATTTTTAAGTTAAAATTGAGTGTTGAAGATAAAACATGTGCTACTCAACCACTACGAGTTACTTAACCAGCTACAAAATTTTGCAAGCCCAATTATTTTCTTTGTCAGAGAATCTGCAGTTTGGTTTCCAAAGGATGAGAGTTGGCAGAGATCCTCTGAGTTCAGCAAATAGTTTGATCTTAGAGTTTAAAATTAATTACTACAGATTCAGTTCTATCTGTCCCTCACCCAAATGATTGCTTATTTATGACTGACATCTTAATATGAGCCAATCATTTTACTGCTTCTTTAACTGTGGGTGTTGGGGATAGCTAAACCAGTTCAAAGGGGAGTCGGAGAGGAGGAGGGGAAGAGAATCAGAACCAGCCACATCAGTGGCCTAGCCTACATACTGAACTTGATCTCTTTTTTAGGCTCCCGCCTACCCATCACTCTAGTAACACCACCACTGTTTTCCAGTTTCCAAGCTGCTATAGTAGTATAACAGTTTACCTGCTAGAACAGGGGTGGGCAAACTTTTTGGCCTGAGGGCCGCATTGGGTTTTGTAAATTGTATGGAGGGCCTGTTAGGGGAGGGGGTCGTGGCCCGGCCCCCACCTCCTATCTGCCCCCACCTGGCACTCCTGCCCCATCCAACCCCGCCCCGTTCCCTGGTGGCTGCCCTGGAACCCCTGCCCCATCCACACAGCCCTACTCTCTGTCCCCTGACCACCCCCAGGCCCCCGCCGCCCCATCCAACTCCTCCTCTCATTCCTGACGGCCCCCCCAGAACCCCTGCCCCATACATACACACCCTTCTTCCTGTCCCCTGACGGCCCCCCCTGGAACTCCTGCCCCATCCACACACCCCCACTCCCTGTCCCCTGACTGCCCCCAGAATCCCTGCCTGCCTCTGGAACCCCTGCCCCCTGCCACCCCATCCAGCCACCCCTCCTTCCTGACTGCCCCTCCCCGGGACCCCTACCCCCATTCAACCCCCTGTCCCCCCGACCCCTATCCACACCCACACCCCCTGACTATCCCCCTGAACGCCCCTGCCCTCTATCCAACCCCCCCACACCCTACTCCGTGCCCCCTTACTGCGCTGCCTGGAGCTACCACCACCACCATGCAGCACAGAGCACTGGGTCAGGCCGGGCTCTGCAGCTGCGCTGCCCCAGGAGCTCACAGCCCTGCCGTCCAGAGCATTGCACCGGCGGTGGGGCGAGCGGAGGCTGCGGGGGAGGGGGAACAGTAGGGGAGGGGCCAGGGTGAGCCTCCTGGGCCAGGAGCTCGGGAGCTGGGAAGGGCGGTCCCACAGGCTGGATGTGGCCCATGGGCCGTAGTTTGCCCACCTCTGTGCTAGAAGGTGAGACTGCTCATTTTTTCCAAGCCATTTTATAACCATATTCATAGAATATTAGAAGTGCATATTCTCTTTCCCCAAAAGAAGGGGGGAAAACATTCACAAGGATCACCAGTGTTAAAATGATCAGTGATCATTTATATCAGGCTTCAATACTCTTTTTTACTAGTTTTACACCTCTGTGCATGATAGCGTAATACTGATGCATGAATCTAGATTTAAATCCTATTGCATTTGTCTAGAAATTAAAATTTCAGTCAGACTAATGGACCTTAGCACTGCTATAGTGTTATGTGTCAAGAAATAGAAGGAAAAAGCTTTAAGAACTAGACAGGGATTGCAAACCTTCAACTGACACCTTGTTCTCATTATACTGTATTTGTGCAATATATGATAGGAGACAGCATTCTGGCATTGGGACATTGCAGGAGGAAAAGAGAGAATTCATACTACAAAATAAATACTTGTAGGAGCTGATTTTCCAGCTCTCCTTTTAACATAATGCAGGTTTTATACGTTCTGCTCCCTATAGCCCATACAGCAAATAACGACATCAGAGTATCATTATCAGTTGTAAATAACTGAGAGGCACATCCAAGTATTGAATGAAGTACATGCAAAATATTCAGCCCTTGAACCATTCTGAGCTTATCAGATGAGACGAGTACTAGACCACATCCTCAATTTAATTTTTGTTCGTTCTGTGGATCAGTATTCTGCTTCTTGTAACAGACTGATAGATCTGTTTTCATCTGCATGGGGTTTGGCGAGCCTTAAGACACAGCAGTGAAAGCCATGTACTCAACCTCTTCTTTACCTTTGGTGAACTTTTTTGGCAGGTATCTCCTTCCAATAGAACTTAGGGTCCAATGACAGGAAGTGTTTTAGTTAACCTGTAGAGAGAAATACTGGGCTAAATCCTCAGTTGTGCCAAGTCTACACCTGGTGCAACTAAGAAGAGTAGGGCAGGGACACCACCTTTCTGTTCCCACAATAGCAGGCTGACCAAGGACTATTTCACCCCAGGAGTTACTAGCAGCATTAAAACCCCAAGACTTGGAGCATCCTCAAGTGCTGCTCTAAACTACCCCAACTGCAGCCAGATGCTGCCCCAATATCTGGCAGACTGCTGGGAACTCCACCCTCTACATGCTCCTGCCTGAGTATGCCTCCACCTCAGAATTCTCCAAGCCAAAAATGTCCCTTGAGATAGGGGTGAGGATGGAGGCAAGACTAGTTTTGCCCACTCTGCTCAAGCTGTGGATTCCCTGGATTGGGAGAATCCTCAGTTGCCCCTTTAGGGCAACCAGAGGAAGGGGCAGGGAGCCCAGTGGGAATAGACTCCCACTGCAAATTTCACCTCCAGATGTGAATTGTGAATATCCCAATGCTTTTTGTGGGGGGGTTGGACTGGCATTTGGGTTCAGCTCATTATCGGGATGCTGTAAAATCCATTTTCAGAATGAGACCTGGATTTGGATTGCAAACACCACCTCCGTGGTGGACAACTCTCCCCCTGCAGAATCTGATAACTCCCACTGGCCTCAATGGGGGATAATCTGGATCCTGCAGAGAGAGAATCAATGGCCCAGAGAGATGGTTCAAGCCCCTCTTTCTCAAATTAAGATTAACCGAGAATGTTACTGAGTCTACACCATTAATTGGGAGGGCCGGGGAGAGAAGGAATCTGCCCTCTCAGATTAGACCAATAAGTTAATATCATTGGTTCATGAAATCTAAGATGAAAATCTTTTTCATATAACAAATTCATGTACGTTCCCCAAAACATCTATTTTGATGACACCTCCCCGCCTCAACAGAGAGAGAAAGAGAAAGAAATATAAATTTCTTGGCTAATAAAATAGTCCTTTCAGATATTTCCATTGTTTGCCAATTTATATTTACCTTGTTTTGCTGCAGCACATGATTGCATGGTTTTGTGAATACCTATTGTTGGGTTTTTTGTCAGTGCCCTCTTGTGAAAGTTGCTGAGTTATTTGTCTCTGACGTTTAGTTGGTAAGATATTGTGAATAAACAAACATACAAATGGACAGTCCTGTAGTTACTTGCTTCCAAGTTTACTATTTTAACTTTTTTTTAATGACTTCTTAACTGTTATATGGGTGGGTGGACAGATGTTTGCAATTATGTCCATATATGTGGTCCACAGGTATGCCAGAGCTGAGGAATTTGCCTTTTTCTTAAATATTTTCAAGTAACCAGTTGCCACGTTGCTCCATGCAGCCAAACCACACAAATGGAAACATACTAAAAGAGATGGGTAAAGTGAAATACTTCTTTAAAAACAGAAAAATGAGTCATGCTCATAAAATATAATTACTGTAGTAATTCTTTAAATATACTGACCAATGATGGGTAGGAAAATCTCAATTGACTATTCATTAGAGTGATTTTTTTCCCCTCTGTCCATAATTGCTATGGCCTACAAACAAGCAAGGATTGGAAGGAAAGACTGAAAGGACCTACCCAACTCTGACTGACAAGAATACTTCCTGTAACTGTGTGCTAAAAATACTGCAACATCACCCAGTCCACAAGTCTGCAGTCATCTGTGAAGATTGGATAGTTTTGGGTTTTCTTTTCTTTTTTTTTCTGTCTTCTGAAACCAAATCCATTCTAATAACTTGTGATGTTTAATACTGAAGTCATGTGACATCTGAAAAACAAACATTTTATGAAAGAAGGAAGAAGGAAAGAGAAATTTCCAAATTTTAAAAATATCCACCAGGTGTACACTGGTGGCATAATGACATAGCTTCTGTTTTTCTGGCATTTCAGAGGGCCATGCAATTTTTTCCTCTCAGCATCTTGCAATGGGAGATATTTCCATGAGCCACTGTTTCTGTGGAAAACAATCCTGAGAGGATATGGGACCATACAACTAGACACTTTACTGTAGTTCTGTTGTTTCACCCAATTAATGCAACTTTCACACACACACCCACTCTCTGGGCATGATTCCTCATTGCACTTGTACCTTGTCTCGTCATGTATTATTCGAGTGCAAAGTGAGTGGAAAAAGTGACCGATCAGAATGGGTAGCATTATACACTCACTCTGCACTGGTGTAAAAGTGAACAAAGGTGCATATAGGGATTCAGACATTTTCATGTAATCTTTGCTCTGTGTGGGTAGGCGGAGGATATATGTCTATACTGCACACCACTGGCATAAGCATGTCGGGTGTGCACAGCTACATGCCTCTGTGGAAATCTGGCTGCTTCCACACTGTACCATGTAGCTACACACAACAGTGAAAGGCTCCGGCAGGGAAGAAAGGCTCCAGTGGCACAGAGTAGCTGGATCCTTTCCCCACTGCAGGGAAAGATTCAGCCAGTGAGGAAAGGCTCCAGCAGTGAGGAGCAGCTGGAACCTTTCCCTGTTGTCTTCCCCATTGCCAGAGCTTTTCTCTGCTGACAGAATCTTTCCCTGTAGCAGGGAAATGCTAAAACAGCAGGGAGGCAGCAAGTTATTATGCTGCTAAAAATAGCAGCATCGATGGGGGAGGTACTGCTTGAGCATGTAGACAGCTATATAGAGTATATAGCCTAAGGTTCTGGCATGTTTACTCACCTAAGCAGTGCCTCGTCATCTACTCTGCTCTTTATACCCGTGCTAGGTGGGCATGCAGTGTATGTACTCTATATGCTCCTGCAGGGAGTGTGCAGTGTTAACCTTACTCTACACACAGGCTATGGCTTTCACAAAAGCACAGCACCCAGATCATCACATTCTGCCCCAGAGGGTTGTGTGCATGTATATGGTTGTGCTGGAGAAAGAGACAGACAGAGTGGGAGGGTGTCTTCTATTTCTTGTTATGAGAAGTTGTATTTTTAGAGCATTGTCCCTTTATTAAATAGCTCAGCAGCCAAAAGGGAACTTGACAGTCTCTGGATGAAATGTCTCCTTTTTTACTTTTCAAAATACCTGGGAACAGGGTTGGTGGGAAAAGTATGTTCTTCCTGTTCCGTCACAGCAATATAAAGAATTTTATATCAAGGTAAGACAACTGAGAAAATATTAGTGATTGATGGTCACAGAAGAGAGAGACCAGAGCTTTGTTTTTTGGTTCCCTCTGCCAGGCCTACTGAAGACCAAAAAGGGGAATGATAGACCAAATGGCTCAGTCTGGAGGTTCATTGGAGGTGCACAACTAGTTGAAGCAGGAGCCAGTGATATTTCCGCCCTCTCCCCCATCCCATCCCTGATCTTCTTTATAGGTGTTCAAATGCTCAGAGCTGAGAGGAATTTCTCTAGTGGAACTGGATTTACACTCGACTCCCATTCTCCAGTCTAGCTGTCAGGTTTTGGGTAGGAGCCTTGTAATTTTTTGTTACAAACAGTGTCATTCTTATCAGTTCAAGTGAGTTCTGGGGCTTGGCCCTACACCACTGCAGTCAATAAGCATTTTTCACATTGACTTCCATGGCAAGAGGATCAAGTCCATTCTGAGCAAGTAAATGTCACATTTTGGCTTTTTTTTTTTTAAATATGAATTTTCTTTATGCTAATGGTACAGAGGCCTATTTTTTACTCCCTTAGTAGAACACCTATCTCTACATAAATATGAAAAGGAGCCTAAAGAAGAACACTGATAATCTCAAGGCTTACTTTAATTTCTTCAGGTAAATTCTGTAATAACCACTGCAGTCTGTTGGGGGGAGTGGCTTCTCCTCCTCCAAGTCTGTGGGTGGCCAGTCTGCCCCACTAAGTCTCCGGGGGGGGGGTCACCTGACGTGGGGAATCAGCGGGGTGACAGGAGATGTGGGCTCCTGTGATCAGGGCCAAACAACAAACACAATTACGGAGCCCCAGCCCCTGGTCAGGACAGGGCAGCAAAGAGTCTCACAATCAGGCCTGCGCTCAGGCCGAGTAGCAAACAGCCAGTTAGCCCAGTCTCTGGTTCAGAGCGGGGTGGTAAACAGTCACTCAGCTCCAACCTGCACTCAGGTGGGGCAGCACGCAGTTAATGAGCCCAGGCCATGGTTCAGAGCGGGGCGGGGAACAGTCACTCAGCCGCCTGCAACCAAAGTCAGTTAACTCAGGCTTTCCTTCAGCTAGCCTGAGTGAGAGGGGAGACTGGCACCCACTGCTTGGGTGGCAGGGGGGATGCAGGCCCTCCCACTCCACTGCGTCCCGGCCCAGGGCCCTTAGGGTGTCGGAGAGGTCTGCCTCCACATCAGCGGGGATCCACACCACAACACGCTGAC
Source organism: Mauremys mutica (assembly GCF_020497125.1). Taxonomy (NCBI): domain Eukaryota; kingdom Metazoa; phylum Chordata; order Testudines; family Geoemydidae; genus Mauremys; species Mauremys mutica. Next base: position 123,444,324 of record NC_059073.1, on the reverse strand, counting down.
TCACCCTCTGCCAGCATTGCAGCCAGACAGGGATCTACTATCCCTGGGTCACTTCCACACTCCCCCTCCCAGGGTACCTGCTGGTCCGGTGAGGTAAGGTGATCGGCAGGGGCCTCAGTTGTCAGCAGAAGCTCTGTTGGGGTTGGGGCAGCTGGCAGTCCGGGCCAGTCGTCTGTCTGTCGTTCAAGGGTCCAGGTGGTCCAGACTAGTTGTCTGCATCCCCCAGGGTCAGGTCCATCCAGGGGGTCCGGGCCAGTCGTCTACACTCTGCGGCCCTGCTGCCGTGTCCCAGAATGAGAGCTCAGAGGATGCATCTGTCCCCTCCAGTGGCTGGGCCCCAACAGAGCTTTCCATGTCCTGCCTTTATACTTCTGGCCCTGCCCCTTGGCTTCCAGGGTGAAGCTAGGGGTAGTGGAGCCACCCTCTCCCTCTGTGTCTGGGGAGGGCCAGTCCACCTCACTACAGCCATATACTCTGTAGAGATATATGGTTTAAAGTGACTAATGAGCTTGGGTCCCCACTTTGACACACCTAAATGAGTATTTAGGATTTTCAAAGAATGGTTTTTCTAAAAACCAAGCCCCTTTAGAGGGGTCAGGTTTGACACTCAGTCACTACTTACTTTTGAACATTTAAACCAAATACATTTTAAATAGAAACAAACTCACAGAATGAAATAGTCTTAAAGAAAAAGCTGTAGGGGAACTTTTGGAAGCAAACTGTAATAATTAATGGATTCATATCATTACATGATGCAGTCGAAAGATGAATGCATGTGGTGGTATAATAACATAGCTTGAATAAATCCTGCTTACTTTCATTTAGACTTCAGGAAAATCCAAACTCTTCTTTGGAATACGCCAGAATTCAAAGAAACTATACATGGTGTAAACAGGGCTTGAGAGGAAATGAAACAATAATAAAGTGATAAACAGCACACCCATACTATTATACGATAATAAAGTGATTTGACACTGTATGCAGATGGAGTTGACATTTTGTGGCCAAAAGGAACAACCTTATCTGGCACCTTGTTTGTTTGTTTGTTTGAAAGTGTAGCTGTGTGGGAAGTTCCTTTTAGTTCCAACTTTTTAACCAAAGTAACTTTAATAAATAGAGCAGAACTGGGTAAATACCATAATCCTTCAAACTTGCCTGGAGACATGAGCATCAAGGCCCTCCCCTAAGTTTTGTTGCAGAAATTTTGTGGAGCATATTGCCTGAGTATTTATAAAATTACAGACACTCCATTGCCCTGCTTGCAGGAACAGAAAGTTCTCGGCAGTTTTGTGCCATGCAGAGTTCTGTCCCCCGGCCCCAACCTGCTGCCCAAGTGCACCTCCCCTGGAGCATCCTTACCTGGGCAGCAGGCGGCTGCCCTACCGCTCCATGCTGCGCTCCCTCACCCACCGTTGCTGCAGCCAGCTACAAAAGGGAGCAGCGCCAGCGGCAGGCTGAGGGGGTGGCTCAGCTGCTGCCTGTGGAGGGAGGAGGTGCACACCTGTTGGCAGCCCTTGCACCCACCACAGAGGAGGCAAGGGGGCTTCCTGGACCTGAGAGGGGCCCAACCCCTAGGAGCACGTGCAGTGATGGTGCCAGGTGAGTGTGCTGCTGGGGAGAAGAGGGGGGTCTTCTCCCCCGGAGCTCTCTGCTGCCTGTGCGGAGAGGACTGGGGGGAGTGTGGAGTCCTCCTTTAGGGCTCCAGCCCTGGGGCAGCCTGCCTGCACCCCAAACTCTTCATCCCCAGCCCTGCCCTATCCCAGAGCCCACACCCCCATCCAAAGCCCACACTCCCCCACACCTCAATCCTCTGCCCCAGCCCTGAGCCCCCTCCTGCACCGTGAACCGCTCATCCCTGGCCACACCCCACAGCCCTTCACCCCCATACCCCAACCCTCTGCCTGAGCCCTGCCCACATCCCAACCCTCTCATCCCCAGCCCCAGCCAGAGCCCTCATCCCCCCCACACCCCAACCCTCTGCCGCAGCCCTGGGCCCCCTCCCACTCTCCCAACCCCTCAGCCCCACCCCATTAACTTTATTTGCACCAACATGGAGGTGATTTGTCACACGTCACCTCCACATTGGTGCATATAACAAGATTTATTACGCACATGAGTGGAGAAAAATTAGAGGGAACACTGCTGTATACTGTATGAGTGTCTGAGGGAAAAAACATGCAACTTAAATTCGGCGGTCAGTTTGGGGTACGATCGTGTTTAGCACAATACTTGATTATTTTATTCTCTTTAAAGTATATAATTGGTTGAAGAACATCACAAAAGAAGGGGCTACATTTTATTTTAATTTTGGAAAGTATTTGCTTTTGAGGGTTATTGATCCAGGAGTGCTTGGTTGTTTCTGTATTCAAAAGAGTATTAATAAAGTTGATATTCTTAGTTAAATACTTTTTTCTTACAATAGTGATATTGTGCAATATAGGGAAACTGTTAAACGCCTACTCTTTCCAGTCCATTTTTACATTATTTTAAAATATATATATCAGCTTACAAGGCAGTTGTGGCGGGGGCGGCACTTGGACCTGTTCTGGGCACCACCAAAAATTATACAAATCTGCCGCCCCTGTTTCATCTATGCACTATGCCAGAAGGTGAGAGATCCTGATTCAAGTTGTTGTTTTTTTATCCTGGTTACTCTACAAAGGACTTTTGCTTCACAGTTTAGTTGGGGCAGTGTTCATAATGGTGCCACTTACTGCCCCTTTCTCAAATAGCTGGGTGTTTCTAAAGCAGCAGTCTCAGAAGATGCTACTTTGCCACAATTACCATGCTGCTGGCAATGCAATCACAGCTGCTGCTATGACAAAGAGACAAAGGAGGCTGGAAGAGAGATTTAGATAGGAAAAATTAGAAGCATAAAAGAAAGGAGTGAACAAAAGCCCAAGGACTCCATGTTGGACCAGCTAGCTTTGCACTCCAGTCACTGCCTTTGGGAACTGCAGGCCCTTTTGGCATACATGTCCTTGGCCTGGGTCAACTGGGTGAGGAAAAACATAGGCTGAGATCTCTCTGCAGAAAGAACGAGGGAGGGGAGAAAAAACTTTGGACGGCTTTTTGGAAAACTATAAAATCAAATGCAGTTCATAACACATGCTGTTTGATCAAGCAGAGCTTCCCCTCGCCTGCCAGAACTCTGCCCGGGGACTGAAAGATCTTTTAAAAACTGCCTGTAATATTCTGTTTGCTTTCATGTACCATAGAATAAATTATTCCATTCTGTGTGGAAACAGAACCCAAAATATGCATGGATGTTAATGGATCACATCCCTGATTTTTATTTACAGTAAAGATGTATATTTTGTAAGACAACCTCTTTCATCAGATCCTTTAATTCCTCTGCTTATCAATAACCTGTTTCCTCAACACAAACATGATGCTTGAAAATCTCAGATGATTACATTTTCCTGGCCTCCTACAATAAAGCTGTCTGCCAATGTAGTAATTAATTAACCTTCAATGACCAGCCGTGTCCTTTTAAAGTTTTTTGCCATTTGAAAACAATATATATCATTATTCTGTGCCAACTGGAAATATGCATTGTTGCCTGTCTCAGTAAGAGGACTATAAAGCAATGCAATAAAACAAATCTATGGTCAGATCTAAACAAATCAGTCTCATGTCTGCCAGGTAGTTAGTATCTGGAGGGTCAGTTGGATAACTAATTGAGGCCTTTTCCACAAGAAGCACTTCCCCTGGTAGAACATCCTGTCCAGACAGCAAATACAATGGGAAAACAAGACCACTGTAAAGGATGCAGTGAGACTCAGGAAAACCAGAGTCTAATATGTCCATGAACAAACACAGATGACCTGTACTGCCCTGTCAAAAAAGTGTTGTGAGTTATATATATAGCGGGCTGTGCTCCAGAGGTCCACCAGGTTTTATCATTCAGTCTGATCTATGACTGTTTACAATACAAGTGAACCTGCTTATTTGGGTGACTGGCCTTGGAAGGCAGCCCACCGTGACAGTCAGGATTTAGGATTTCAAGATTTAGGAGATTATTAAAGCCTTTTACACCTTGGCCAGTTTGACAAATGAGGCCTGGCCAGCACCTGTGAGCATGAAACTTAACACATCCTGTCTAAAAATAATTCCTCTGTGTTTGTTTGTTTGTTTGTTTGTTTGTTTTTTTGTTTGTTTGAAAACTGATGGATATCCTTGTTGGATTCAAAGACTAAACAATTTCATATTCCTGAGTTGCAGTGACTAACGGCTAATCCCTTTTATTTCATTTAGACTCTGTAAAATACTGTAAGAAATCCAAGCTGCTCTCCTTTACCTTTGGACTAATTAAAAAGAAATAATTTTAAACTTGATTTTTTTTTCTTTTTCAAATTGTCTTCACCCTTCACACTTCCAGGGAAAGTTATTCCCAAAAGTTTTATTTCTAGAATCCATATGTAGCAAGACAGTGAGTCAGAGTCAGTGACACCATGAAGAATATGAAAAAAAATTGAATGTTTTTAAAAATTCTGGTCATCTAACCAGAGACCACAAGTACAATCAATGAATCAATCATAACTGTATGGTTATTGCATAGAGTCATTGACGGGTACTTTACTGTGTATTTCCAGACCTTAATGTTTGGATTTCTTTTTACTCTCATTGGCCTGGGTTTATAAAGCTGTTCTGAGGGATAATAATACCTCTGTAATCTTTAAAGTAATTTTTGTCTGGAAATATATTTAATTTACAGTAATTGCCTTTTTTCAAAGTACTGAGTTAAAAGCTTGTGACTGGGTAGGAAAACACAACAATCTCTCAGCATGCAGCAATACTTCACACAAAGTGTTGACCAGTTTTCTTGAATATGAGAATATTGGCCAGGAAGTTTCTGCCCCCTTCTCCTTCCCTCCCTTTCACCTGACCCATCACAAAAGACGAGCCAAAGGTATCAGACCTTAACGAAGCACCCAAGGTTAGATTGACAAAATAAGCCATACTGTAGTGTCTGTACAAGAAATGAAGGCAAGTTCTGGTTAAGACATTCAAATCCATGGGGACTTTCTGGTTCAGAAGTGAAAGTGCTAGCAAATGAATTATATTGACAACATGGCTGATTCTTCATCATTTGCCTGGAAAATAAATCTAAGTTTGGAATCAATCTTGCTCTGATAAATCTTGTATGTATAAACATTTCCAAACAGTATTTTATTAATACAGCTGGACAACTGGCTAATAAAATAACATCTTACCTTTAAGACAAGGTACCTTTCATCCTGAAGCATTGCAAACAATATGCTGATTCTGCAACCTCTCTGCTCCTGGAACTATCATTGGAGTCAATAGAAAGTGCTTTGTGGGGCTTCAGGATCAAAGCCAAAATATATACAGCCACCAACCTCTGAAATGCAGTTACCCACCAGAACAGTATGGGTAAGGGAAATTTTGGCCAAGAAGATGGCTAAAAACTCCCAATAAAACGGAATGAGATCTTTAATGTTCACATGGATCAGATGAGGCTACGGTTTGCGGTGGTGGCAATCGTTTTAATGAGTACTCTCACTGGGTCTTGAACATAATTCCATCCAAATAATAATTCAAAGGCAGTAAGCAAAGATAATAAAGATCACATATGGTACCATATTAAACAAGAAATACTTGCTTTAGAAGGAATATGCCATAAGATCACTATAGGAAGAGGGAACCTGAGTCTCCTCACCTGAATCAGTGGAAATCAGGAATAAAATCATTATAACTGAGAAAGAAAATATATTTAGGATTTTGGCATGTTGGACTTAATCCTCTGAGGTGCTAAGCATTCCCTGCAAGAAGGCAGTGGCCTCAGGTCCCATTTCAGTCAGTGGGAGATACAGGGCCAGCCTTACGGAAAATGGCACCCTAGGTGAACTTTATTTGGTGCCCTTTAAGTACTGCTCTCCGTGCAGCAGGTGGAGCAGCAGCAGCAGCATTGCAGCAGTCATGCTGCCAGCAGGGTGGAAAGGGGATGCACCCGCCCCGCAGCCCCCTTTGTGCCCTCTCCCTGCCTCGTGGGTGGGCACAGCCCTTATGTGGTTTCTTGACCACAGTACCCTAGCAGTCTCCCGCCCATAAGGCTGGCCCTGGGGAGGTACAGTTACTAAATACCAAGGAGATGGAATTCAACACCTTGTAGGATTCAGCCCATAAAAATAAACCCTGGGACATGTTTGCTGCCTATCAGTTCAATCAGAAAGGGAAAAGAATCAACAAATATTATTGATACATAAAAAACAAAGTGATCATCAGTGTGGACAACACAGTGTTTAAGATCTCATCAGCAGAAGGATAGAGAGCATGTGAGAATGCTGACCAGGCATTCCAAAAGAGCTAGATCAACATCTATGCCTGCACTGTGCTGCAGTGCACTCTATGGGGGTGTGAATTGCACCACATGACTAAAACATGGTTGGTTTCAACCACCTGATATTAAAGCCTATGTTAAACACAAAGGTTTGCTTCTTCACTGTAAGGTCTAATGGTTAGGGCACCAGTCTGGGCAAAAAAGATTTGGGTTCTGTCCCTAGTTTCGTTGCTGATTGCTGTGTGATCTTGGGCAACTCATTTCAGTGCTGCTGTAATGTGAAAACTAATAGAGAATCATTTAAAGTTACTATTAAATTAAATAGTTGAGAGGTTGTTAAAATAGAATGTCTTATTTTAATTTCTGAAAATAATTAATCTCTCAAGAGCTACAACCATGAACATAGATAAAGTAGTTTGAGTTAAAATGTTACTGTTACCTTATGAAAGAAGTAGCTCAATATTTTTCTTGGCTTTCATACCACAAGGGAAGTGATTCCAAACATAAGCATTACTGTATGCAAAAACAAGAACAGTGCATAAGAAGAAACGTGGGCGGTATTATGCGTACATGGTGATTACATGACAAGATTTCTGCTAAACTGAACTTCTCTGTAAGGGTTACACACTCTCTTACAATTGGTGCTATTAGTGCTACTATAAATGTACAAGTGCACTTAATGAGCTACCCTGATGTAATATGAGCAAATCTTTCCTTACTTAGTGCTGGGGTGTTGAGCAAAAATGAAGTCAGTGGGACTACTCATCTGAGTGAACTGAAGTAAATGAGATTACATGAGGACCAGAGAAAGTCTATCACCTTTACTCAGGCTGTGTAGTGCTTCACTTTGCCTTTGGAATGAATGGGCCTGCTTCTGAAATAAGGTACTACACAGAATGGCAGAATCTTGCCCTCAGAATGTTCTTTTCTACCCCGCAGCAAGAATACTGCACTGTAAGTTTTACATGATTTTTGTAATATGTTTACTGCAGGTTACACTGGGATACCTCTTGCTTGGGAGTGTGAGAAACAGCTTCCCACTACAATTTATAAGTCTCCCAACAACGTAGCAACAATGCAAAATCAAATTAATGTTTATCTCATATGAATACATATCTCATCTGGTCAAAGGCTAATACTAAACCCTTTATTCCAAATCACAAAGAAGAAGAAGAACAGAAAAGGAATGTCTTTCATGCTGATCACAACAATGAGATCTCTTACCTTGTTTGCAGTGGATGTTAAAATGGGATTGTCTTTATTACAGTTTAATTTTGACAAAAAGAGCCAGAAATTACTGCATTATTTTGAGTAGGTTAGTAGTCTTGTGACATCAATGGTTTTGAAGTAGGTATTGGATTTGTAAAATTCACCTTCCCCCACCCCATAGCCCAATTAAATGGGCAATGTGCAGAGAATGAAGGGGTGGCTGAAGTGGAAATGGAATCAACACCCCAGCACTAGGCTAGGTCTCAGGACTACAGTGCATCCTCTCTGCAGTGGCTACTCAGCATCCACTAGTCCTCCACATCCTCTGCTTGGAGAGGTCTCAGGCACTGGTTCCTGGGCGCCTGACTATAAGGGCTCCTTTCCATGTGGATCAGTTCTCCCCCCTCGCCTCCCCACTCCCAGCACCCTATGCAGCCAGCATAAAGCCCAACTCCCTGGTGTGGGGGAGGTGCACAGCTCTACTCATGGCCTCTATTGTGCAGTTACCTCAGTAGTTCAATAGCAAAGAGGGCCTTCAACAAGTCAGTGCTGAACAGTGAAATTCACCTGTGTGTATACTTTTTACAGTATCCCATGGGAACTCTTCCTAAGCCTCGCACACTAATAAAGAAAGGAGTAATAAGTCTTTTATAATGGAGGATGTCTGTCATTTACAGTGATATTGGTAAACTCTGGAAGGTTTGTGACTTACCATACTGAACATACTGTGAATTAATGAGAAAGCAGGAGAAGATTTGGACATACTATTAATGGATTAATAGTATGTTGAACCTATCATGCAAGGCAGATATGTGCCAAAGAAAAAGTAATACCAGTCAGTGAAAAAAGTAGCACATGTCCGTGAACTTATATTCCTTTTAGTATATTTCAAGTGTAATATATTTCATTAGTGTCTGCAAATTATGTACTTATTTTGAAACTGTGCATTTTCAAATGTTATGTTTATTGGTGGGGGAGGAGTTGTTTGTGATGCAGAATTTTATGGAACCTATCCTGGAAAATAGAAAATGCAATTAAAAAAAAAGCTTTTCTAAATGAGACCAGTAGGTGGGAGTGTTGACTTTATCCCAGAACCTTCACAAACCCTAACATGAACTTTTCATTGCTATAAAAGGGTAATTCCCAAGAAATGAGCAAATTAATCTTATCTGTGCTTTGAGACTTTCAAAGATATCCTTCATATCAAATACCAACATGAACTCTTTCTCAGAAGTACGGCATTGTCTATCTATTGCTTTTGGCGCCATATCTTATTCAAGAGATAAAGGAGAATTCTCTGATTTGTCAGGTTTAAGTTAAACAAGTATCTGAGTTGGGTTATCAGTCTCATAGGTAGGAGGGGATTACTGTTCATCCCGTTGAATACGTGATTTTTAGAGGAAATCTGAGGGGCTGCAAGAAAAAACATGAAAACACCCATGTTTATGCAGAGAGAACAGGAAAAAGCATCCGAGCAACTTTAAACTAACACTCCCATACTTACTTTCAGAACAAAGAGAGAGAGATTTTAGAAAACCTTGTCTACATTTAAAATGAGGTAATTAAATGGAGGGATGAGGAGGAATGAAAGGCGTGTTATTCAGAAGCAGGGCTTCGGAGCTGTGCTCCAGCTCTGCTCCAGCTCCAGGCAAAAACCTGCAGCTCCACTGCTCTGGGGCTGCTCCACGCTCCAGCTCCAGGCTCTGCTCCAAAGTCCTGTTCAGAGAGAGAGCAGGACTGAGGGAGTCAGTAGCCTTCTCTGGATTCTGTTCCCAGCTCTGCAACTGAGTCACAGTATGATTATGGGCAAGTCACTTAGCGCCAGATTTTCAAAAGTGACCATTAATGTTGAATATCTCAGTTTTCAGGTGCCCAACTTCAGACACCTGTGACCTTGTTTTCAGAGATGATGAGCACCTGCTGCTCTCTTGACTTTAATGGTGCTATGTGAAAGTTGAATCTGGCCTATTGTAATTATATGTGCTGGAATATGGCCATTATACTCCTGCCACAAAAAATGTCATGCCCACAAGAACCTCAGTTTTATATCTCAGGAAGAAGATAGCACCTCCAGAAGCACAGGTTTCCCCTTACTCTATGCTGGGGCTATGGTTCAGCAACTCAGCTGAAACCATACCTGCCAGTGGACCACCAACACAGCCTTGCTTTGTTTTGCCTATGGCAGCTCCATTGTGTCCATGTCAGGCATAATGCCAGCCAAAGCACAGGAGCAGTGTACATACCAGCAGCTGGTGTTATGGCCTTTAACCCTGTGGGCCAGGTCAGCTTGGCTGGCACCAAAAAGAGATTGTAGCCCAACTTTCACCTGTTTGCTTCCTGCTTTTCTGGTGTAATCAGCACTAAAATGCCCAGTCATTGTGCCACCAAAGCCAGATTCTCTCTCAGTTACATGGATATATAAAAGCCAAATTTGTCCGTGGGAGCAAAACACAAAGCCCAAGATTGTATCTAGTCTCTTCAAAAGGGGAAAACTTGGAGGACTAGGAATAGTCTAGCCCAAACAGCCCAAATGGGAAAATATATCTGGTAAAAACAAATCGTTACAACAGTATATGGGTTGAACAACGCATCATTTAAAAATAATTTTTAAACTGTCAAAAGTATCAGCCCTACATACCTGCACTTATGGAGTAACTTCATGACCAAATTTAGGTGTTTTTAATTTGTGTTTATTATTCATTTTAATGTATACTATAATAAAAGGGGCACCTGTCCAAGGCTCTCAGAGTCTCTACCACAAGTTAAAAGAACAAAAATAAAATAAAACAGCAGCTTACCCTCTGCCAGCCAGCAGAACTCAGCCCCCAACAAAACCACACTCTTTCCCACATGCAGGTCTAACACCCATCGAACCCAACCCTTCGCAGCAGCCTGCACAAAGAGATGCACCTGGTAGTAAGCCCTGAAGTTCAACATGGGATGTTTCAGACTGGGAAGCTTGTTGCAGAGTTGAGGGTCCCACAAGGAGGGTCCCACACTGCCAGCCCCTTATTTTTATATCAACAAGCTGTGGCAGTGCAGTACAAGGAGTGATGCAGTCTTTTCAGTAGGAAGGTGCCAAGCTATATAGGTGTACCCCATTCTAGTGGCTGGGCCAGGTAAAGGTGTTTACGAGTCTAACTTCCTCCAAATGAAGGACCTAGCCTTTAGCTTGGAGGCAGTCACAGACTCATAAACCTCTTTATGTGGTTCAGCACTTGAGTGGGACAAAGACACACTTGCCCAGTGTCTTACATGGGGCTTTACTATCATTTTGGCTGCTTGATACAATATCCACAAAGATGTAGACAAGAGTAGCAATATGGCGAGCTTTGAAAGTGAAGATGAAGAATTTGAAAGGGGCCAGAGCCAGGGGACAGATTCAAACAAGGGAATAACATGATCAAAATGGTGGAAGGAAGATTAATTTGGCTGAAGCATGTTGTATGGATTGTAGAGGGGAAAGATTGGAGGAATGTGAGGTTCAAGAGGAGAAAGGTGAATGTCCTGCCTTTTCTGCAACTAAAATCTCGTCCTTGACATTGTACTAATGTCAATTTACTGCATGAAATTTCCTTTTTTTTAAAAAGTAAAGGTATGAAAAATAAATAGAAAGATAAATAAATATGAAAATTCATAGGTGGAAAGTGGGGGAGTACAAGGAGAACTGTCTGAGTCAGTTCCAGAAACAATGGACTAATGGTTACAGCCATGTATGCAAAAGATAGGAATCTTCAGTGGACTCTTTTTCTCCCTGGAAGTCTCCCATCCAAGTGCTAACTAGGGACAATCCAGTTTATTTTAGGAGCTCTAACACCACGTGAACATGCAGGGTATGGCCATTAGGTTAACAATTCCTTACTGTTATAGACTGTGATTTACAAAGGAGTCTAAGAGTTAGCTGCGCAATTCCTATTGAAATTCAAAGGGAGTTGAGTGCCTAACAGCTTCAAACCTCTTCGAAGATCTCAGCCGTACTCACTAAAACCCTGGGAAGTGAGGTAACAGGGTCAGAATTCAAACTCAAGTCTTTTGCAGAATACTGTAGCACAAAAACAACAAACCAGATTTTCTGAGGTGCCACTCTTCCCACTCTAATACCAGGCCCAAATCTGCTTAGTTCTTAAAATAAGACATGGGGTACATTTTCAAAAGCACCTAAAAGACTTAGAAGCATAAGTCTTATTTTCAAAAGTGACTTACATACTGTAGAATCATAGACATGTAGGGCTGGAAGGAACCCTAGGCCCATCAAGTCTAGCCTCTTGACTGAGTAAACCTAAGTAAACCTAAACCATCCCTCATGTTTGTTCAACAAATGATAGAAATGTAGGGCTTGAAGGGACCTAGGGAAGTCAGCAAGTCAAATCCAGGGCTTGGGTGGAAACCTTCAAGGTCAGAATGCCTGTCTGGCAGGGGTCCCAACAGATGCAGGCAAAGAAAGAGCTAGTAGCGCTGTTGTGAACACACCATTTTCTTCCCATTGTGGATCTTCCTTGTAGAGTACCTGCAAATTAAGGGGCAAAAACCCTACCTCCCTGCCTTCCTCCACTGGTGAACTCCCTTATCTCCCATCTGCCTTAATTTCACCAGCCACATGTCCTAAATCCTGTTGACTTTCAATGAGTCTTAGGCTGCTAAGAGACTAAGGCCTTGTCTACACTACAAGACTATTTCGAATCTACTTAAGTCGAATTTGTGGATTCGACCTTATGAAGTCGAATTTGTGTATCCACAGTAAATACACTAATTCGAATTTCCGAGTCCACATTAACAGGGCCGGCATCGACTTTCGAAGCGGTGCACTGTGGGAAGCTATCCCACAGTTCCCGCAGTCCCCGCTGCCCATTGGAATGCTGGGTAGAGCTCCCAATGCCTGCTGGGGGAAAAAATGTGTCGAGGGTGGTTTTGGGTAACTGTCGTCATCGAACCGTCAATCACGCCCTCCCTCCATGAAAGCGCCGGCGGGAAATCTGTTCGCGCACTTTTCTGGTCGGTTACAGCGCGGACGCCACAGCACTGCGAGCATGGAGCCCGCTGCGATCATCGCTGCACTTATGGCCGTTGTCAACTCCTCGCACCTTATCGTCCACCTCTTCCACAGTCAGCTGCTGAGAAATCGGGCGAGGAGGCTCCGGCAGCGCGGTGAGGACAGGAATTCACAGAGTGGTGCAGACCTCTCAGAAAGCAGGGTACGCCGCGCAGTGGAGATCATGGTGGCAATGGGTCAAGTTCATGGTGTGGAACGGCGATTCTGGGCCCGGGAAACAAGCACGGACTGGTGGGACCACATAGTGCTGCAGGTCTGGGATGAATCACAGTGGCTGCGAAACTTCAGGATGCGTAAGGGCACTTTCCTTGAACTCTGTGACTTGCTGGCCCCTGCCCTGAAGCGCCAGGACACACGGATGCGAGCAGCCCTGAGTGTGCAGAAGCGAGTGGCCATAGCCCTCTGGAAACTTGCAACGCCAGACAGCTACCGGTCAGTAGCGAACCACTTTGGCGTGGGCAAATCTACCGTGGGGGTTGCTGTGATTCAAGTAGCCCACGCAATCGTTGAGCAACTGCTCTCAAAGGTAGTGACTCTGGGAAACGTCCAGGTCGTCATAGATGGCTTCGCCGCGATGGGATTCCCAAACTGCGGTGGGGCTATAGATGGGACTCACATCCCTATCCTGGCACCAGCCCACCAGGCCAGCCAGTATATTAACCGAAAGGGCTACTTTTCAATGGTGCTGCAAGCACTGGTGGACCATAGGGGACGTTTTACCAACATCTTCGTCGGGTGGGCAGGCAAGGTTCATGACGTGCGTGTGTTCAGGAACTCTGGTCTGTTAAGACGCCTCCAGGCAGAAACTTTCTTCCCGGACCACAAAATAATGGTTGGGGATGTGCAGATGCCTACAGTGATCCTCGGGGACCCAGCCTACCCGCTAATGCCCTGGCTCATGAAGCCCTATACAGGCGCCTTGGACAGTGAGAAGGAACTCTTCAACTACCGGCTGAGCAAGTGCAGAATGGTGGTGGAGTGTGCTTTCGGACGTCTTAAGGGGAGGTGGCGGAGCTTACTGACTCGCTCGGACATCAGCGAAAGAATATCCCCGTAGTTATTGGTGCTTGCTGTGTGCTCCACAATGTCTGTGAGAGCAAGGGCGAGACCTTTTTGGCTGGATGGGAGGTTGAGGCAAATCGCCTGGCTGCTGTTTACGCTCAGCCAGACACCCGTGCCGAAAGAATATCCCAGTGGGAAGCGCTGTGTATCCGGGAGGCTTTGAAAGCAAGTTTCCTCAGAGAGCAGGGTAACCTATGACTCTCCACTTGATTTTAAGAGAAGCTGATCCTGGGCCTGTGTCTCTATGTGTTGAGTGAGATCTGCGGTTACATACCCCCCCTTCTCCAAGTTTCCCCCACTTCCAAAACACGTTTTAAAACAAATTAAACGGAACAGTTATTGCTAATAAATCTTTCTTTTACTTTGCATTTCTGTTCAGGGTTTGAAACATGGACGCATACTGTGCTGGGTACGGTGTGCACTGATGTACAGACCGCTTGTACAATACAGGACGGACAGCCTCCTGCTCCTACATAGGTCTCTGGGGTGGGGGACGGTTTCAAGTGGTTGTGCATGTAGTGGTGGTTTTGCAGGAAGGGGCGAGTGGTGCCGTCTTTTGATAGGGATTTGGATGCAGGCTCTGGGCTGTGGGTTTGGGCGTAGGAAGGGGTGAGGGGTGTGGGGGAAGGGTGAGTATCTGTCCGTGGATGAGGGCTCTTGTTGGGGCTCAGGGCAGCGGAGAGGATCGCGCCTACGGTGGAAGTGCATGGTAAGGGCAGCATGCCTTAACATTAGGGGGTGGCAGGCGCTAGGACCGTGGACAAGCGTACACATCACAGAATGACCCGGGGCAGCATACACCACACAGAGTGACCCTGGTGACTACTGACTGCAGTCTGTGTGTGCCCTGCAGTTGATCCTGCCCCCGATAGTCTGTACCCTGCTAATGTAGGCTATCCCGTGCAATTATAAATCCCCTGCCCGCCCCCCCACATACACAGTCTTCTGACATGAAAGACGTGACGGAAAGAGTGAACAACAGCAAACAGCTTTTATTAATCTACTACATAGTGGGGTGATGAAACTTGGATTTGGGACTGGGTGATCCTGTAAGGGAAGCGCTTCTACACAGTTATAGCGTCAGAGGTGTGTGGTACATTAGCGCTCAGCTGTGGTGCAGTGACAGTTCTCACGGCCCCTACCGCCCCTCCGTCTTGTAATTTTCGGTGAGGGGGGGACAGGACTTCTTGGCGTTGGAGGGTGGTTGCAGATACAGTGCAGGGGGGCTCTCTCCTCCTGCCTGCGGTCCTGCAGAACATCAACAAGGCGCCGGAGCGTGTCCGTTTGCTCCCTCATTAGCCCAAGCAGCGTTTGAGTCGCCTGCTGGTCTTCCTGCCGCCACCTGTCCTCCCGTTCGCTGTGTGAGCGCTGCTGCTGAGAGAGGGTCTCCCTCCACTGGCTCTGCTGGGCTCTGGAGCAGGCCATCAGTTCCGCGAACATCTCGTCCCGAGTCTTTTTCTTTCGCCGCCTAATCTGAGCCAGCCTCTGCGAGGGGGATGCCGGGGCAGTCCGGGAAAGAGCAGAAGCTGTGTGATGGGAAACAGTAAGTGATTTCCTTGAACAGATACATGTTTGCGAACAGTGAACACAGTCTAGTCAGTTTCTCTGAACAAGACCATACAGGGCACCAAGTTCCACGAGATCTCAGGACAAGTTCGAGATTTCGGAATACGCTCTCATTGGCGGCGCCATTGCACAGGAGAGCGGACAAGCGGGGAGAGACAGCTGAATCCGTCTTGCAGACAGTCCTGGTAAGCCTTAAAGTAGATAATGCTTATCAGTTAGTGGATAGCTGTGCTCTCCTGCTAAAGGCAATCTGGAAAGCAGAAAGGCTGAGCCTTTTCCAGCCCCTCCCGCCAGTGCACGGGAAAGATCAATGTATGCTTGTTCTCTGTGGCCTCCAGCACGAGGCTGTTAAGCGAGGGTCGTTGTTATGCAACCTAATTTTAAACCATTAACAATAGTAACAATACACTAATTGCCCTACTTAGATGCAGCCTGTCCAGAATGACATCACCCTGAGGCGGGTCACTCGGAGTCAGAGAGAGCGGATGCTAAGGGAAGCCCTGCACAGACCAGGACCATATGCAGCAATGCTGGTGGAGGTGATGATTCCTCTCTACATTAGGATGTCCTGGCGCAGAAGAGTGTGCTTCCACGGAGCACCCAATAAGGCACCTCTCCCCAGGAACCTCCTGCGGAGGCTTTTTGAGCAGCTCTCTGAGAGCTTTGTTGAACTGTCCCAAGAGGATTATTGTTCAATCCCTATATGTGTGGACCTACTATTTATATAGTTTGACATTTAAAATTTTTATATAGTATTTCTATTTTTTCTATACCTGTTTTTTAAAAAATAAATGTTTCCATGTTTATAGCACTTACCGCCTGATCCTTCCCCTGATTCTGAGTCCGGGTTAACGGGCGGGGAGGGTTGGTAGGGGATCTCTGTGAGGGTGATAAAGAGATCCTGGCTGTCAGGGCAAGCGGTATTGTGTTCGCTGTCGCCTGCGCCGTCCTCCACAAACCCTTCCTCATCTTCCCCATCGGCGAACATCACCGAGGAACTGTCCAGGTACACTATGCCATCCTCAGAGTCCACGGTCACTGGTGGGGCAGTGGTGGCAGACCCACCGAGAATGGCATGCAGTGCCTCGTAGAAGCGGCATGTCTGGGGCTGTGCTCCGGAGCATCCGTTTGCCGCTCTGACTTTTTGGTAACCTTGTCTCAGGTCCTTGACTTTCACGCGGCACTGCATCGCATCCCGGCTGTATCCTTTGTCTATCATGGCTTTGGAGACCTTCTCGAAGGTCTTTGCATTCCGCTTGTTGGAGCGCAGCTCCGAGAGCACAGACTCCTCGCCCCACACAGTGATCAGATCCATGACTTCCCGGTCAGTCCATGCTGGGGACCTCTTTCTATTCTTGGATTGCCCGGACTCCTCTGCTGGAGAGCTCTGCATCGTTGCAGGTGCTGCGGAGCTCGCCCCGATGTCCAACCAGGACGTCAGATTCAAAGTGCCCAGACAGGAAAAGGAATTCAAATTTTCCCGGGTCGTTTCCTGTGTGGCTGGTCAGAGCATCCAAGCTCGGACTGCTGTCCAGAGCATCAACAGAGTGGTGCAGTGTGGGATAGCTCCCGGAGCTACTAAGTTCGATTAGCATCCACACCTAGCCTAATTCGAGCTAGCCATGTCGAATTTAGCGCTACTCCACCTGTCGGGGTGGAGTACCAAATTCAAACTAAAGAGCCCTCTAGTTCGAATTAAATGGCTTCCTGGTGTGGACGGTTGAGCCGTTAGTTCGAATTAACGCTGCTAAATTCGACTTAAAGTCCTAGTGTAGACCAGGCCTAAGGGCTTGTGTAAATGAACAGTTAATGTGCAGCAAGCTGGGGTGGAAATCTACGTCACAATAGTATGCTGCACATTATCTATATGGACCCTCCTGCTCTTCTCTAGGGCACATTGACCTACTCCTTTTTAGTTTGTGGTAGCAGAGTGCATATGGACAGTTAGGGTGCAGCAGACTAGAGAGTGGTAGATTTACACCCCAGCTTGCCATGTATTAACTGTTCATCTATAAAAGCCCTAAGTCACTTTTGAAAATGGGATTTAGACTGCTAAGTCACTTGCATACTTTTGAAAATTTTACCAAGATCTTTCTTCCCTCTGTGGGGATTTGTAGTAGTGTCCATCACCCTAGTGTTTGAGTACCTCCTACTTAATTAGATTAGCAAAGTGAGGTCCCTAGATTCTCCAGATGAGGGTCACCTATTCATAGCAGATGAGCCATCTGTTTTATGCATCTATCAACTGCTCCTTCCTCCATGACTTTCTGTGACTCCTAAAAAATGATTAATCCCAAGATTCACTACTACATCTGTAATATCATTATATGAGTTTGCTGTACCATTCACCTCCATGCTTTTACAAACTGTTTGTAAATGACAAATGGGAAAAATTATGGAGGGTTAATGTTGCTGTTACTGAGCTATCCACATCCAAAGGAAAAGGATCAGCACACACAGAGTTTCTTAAAGCTTGGCACATGATGCTTATAAAAATTGCCTCATCAACTTCTGATTGAGCTGGAATCTTTCCTCTTGGATATATTCACAAGTGTGAGCAATTGGTGCATTGAGCACTGGCATATGTTTTTGAACTTAAGAATATAACACTGTGTATGCATCAGTGGCTATTTTAGCAGTCTCTAACAGCATTTTAAATCCAAATTTCTTTCAACATGCCCAGAGCACTATGGAGGGATTCACAAAGGTATTTAGGCACCTAGCTCCTAGTACCCTTCTGAAGCCCACCCCTAGTCTTTATTAAGGATTGAGTTTATGGCAAGAGTGAGTTTTTAAAACAAGCCCATTTACAATACTTTCAATTTATGAAAGTTGTTGCCCTATTTAGCAGGTGTCTATCCTGTGCTCAGAGTGCCCATATAACTAACATCAACAATTGTTATCCTACCATTATCCAATGTGACAAGTGATAGACTGCTCATTCCAGACATAGATCAGTAGCCAACATACCTCAGTGCTCCTAACAGTAAGTAAACTACCCTCTCAAACTCCCCAAGGCCTTGACCCAAACCCACTGAAATTAATGGAAAGTCTCTAATTTATTACACTGGGCTTTGGATAAGCCCTTCCCCCCCATGTGCCTCAGAGAAAAGATAAACCTTACAACATGTCTGGAAGACTAACAGATCCAGGTTCTTGTAGATAAATGAGACATGCAAGCTCCAGAGGAGAAGATCCTTCACAAAGGATGCTAGTGTCATTCTCCTGTTTATGACCAGGGAGCTCCAGCTTCTGTACCTCCACTTCTGTACACTCCACTAAGGCCTGGTCTACACTGGGGGGGGGGTCGAACTAAGGTACGCGACTTCAGCTACGTGAATAGCGTAGCTGAAGTCGAACTACCTTAGTTCGACTGACTTACCCGTCCAGACACCGCGGGGTCGAAGTCCGCGGCTCCCCCGTCGACTCCGCCACCGCCGTTCACGGTGGTGGAGTTCCGGAGTCGACAGGAGCACGTCCGGAGTTCGAACTATCGCGTCTAGATTAGACACGATAGTTCGAACTCCGAGAAGTCAAACTCTCCGCGTCAACCTGGCCGGTAAGTATGGACCTACCCTTAGGCAGCATGGCATGACCAGAAAGGTGATCTTGCAGGTAATCAGGTAACAAGCCTTTCAGGACTATGAAAATTAAAACCAACACCTTGAATTCCACATGTCGCTCAAAATGCAGGGAGACATTTTGGGGTTATCTAAGCATCAGGGCCGGCTTCAGGGTTTTTGCCGCCCCAAGCAGCAAAAAAAAAAAAAAAAAAAAAGCAGCAATTGTGATCTGCAGCTCTACCGCCGCCGCTTCATTCTTCAGCGGCAATTCGGCGGCTGGTCCTTCACTCTGAGAGGGACTGAGGGACCCGCCGCCAAATTGCCACCGGAGACCTGGACAAACCACCCCTCACCGTTGGTCTCCCCAAGCAGCTGCTTGCTGGGCTGGTGCCTGGAGCCGGCCCGGCTAAGCATGCACACAGAAAAAAAATCTGAAACTGTTCTTGCCAAGAAAATGTATGCAGTGGTGTTGTAGCTATGTGAGTCCCAGGATATTGGAGAGATGAGGTGGGTCACCCACCTTGTCTCTCTAACCACGAATAGTCCAGATTCTCCTCTCTGATTCTGTGAGCAGAAGGGAGCCAAACCTGGTGGAACCTACAGGGGAGAAAAGGTCAATAGAAGGGTAATCACTGGCTCCTTTGCATACTCCTGCATCCTCTCCCACTGGGGAGTCCCTTAGCTGGATGCCCAAGACTATGGAAATCTGATAATGACGATGAGTCCAGGAGTGGGCAGAGCAGGGAGAAGCTACAGGCTGCAGCATGCTCACCTGCAGTCTCCACTGAAAACTGATTAGGAGTCAATGCTGCTCCAAGCAGCATCACCACCCAGTGAGCCCACCCTATGGTTTGCATAATTACAGAGGAGTCTGCAATCAGGAGGCGGGGGGCTGCACTTGTCCTGAGATTTAGATGGATCCTTGATCATTACTGGTTTCTGGGAAGGAACCTAACCAACTGTCCATTCCATAATGGAGAATGCCCTACTTCAATCATTAATGGCATAATGAGGGAAATCTGCAAATTGAAATTTACAGAATTTTTTGCCAACTCTGGGCCTAGTTCAAAGCCTGTGTGAAGTAATGGAAGGATTCTCACTGACTTCAAAGGGCTTTGGATCAGGGTCTTAGTGGATTAGAAAATGCCTAGTAATAGAATTTGCTTTACAGTGTAGCACCTTTGAAAATCATGTGCCTTCTTATCCATTTTCCATTTTCAGTTTCTATCATCATACTGGACTTTTTGCTGGAATTTACCAATTAAATAACTGCCCTCAATTAGAGACACCAGCTTGACTCAGAGAGATACTGTAACAAGACCAGGTATGGCTACACACTCTTTTTGAACATTCATATTTTAATATTCATGCTGCCATATGTAACATCTGCTATATTTGCTTAGGTATCCAACATATTCCCATTATTCTTTGCAACTCTTTTTTGAAGGTTGCCATATCTTGACAGTTTCCCCAGTTTAGGAACAGGCACCTCTTCTTCAATAACAGTACAGGAAAGCCTGTTTTAACCACCAATGTGACCACCAAATATCAGTATCTTCATGCAGGTGAAGTACTACTGAAGGTGGAGCAGAATGGTACTCAGATATGGAGATGTTTTCTGTGATTGCCTCAAAATTGTCTAATAAGGTTGTGTCATAAGTAGGCCTCTGTTACAGGTTTTGTATGTTTTTCCCTAATTCATGCATCCAAGAGAAAAGAAGCAAACAGTAGATATGGGGTTTACTGTTTGATTCACAGGACCCACTCTTGTAAGTTCTAGTAAGTAAGTTCTATTGATTGCATTTTTCCTGAGTATGTACTTGAGAATAGATTTCACCATGTAGCCCACAGCAAATGAACTGTTCTGAGTGTGATTTCTAGTAATATGGTACAGCTATCAATATTGTACTGATAGGAGTATTGTATAGGGGAAAATATAGCAAGTTGAGTGACTCATTTGGTTACTTATGTATTGGCTAATTATGTGGAATTGAAATAAATTAACTGCTGTACCACATTTGCTATTGGTTGGAGCCTACTCCAAAGTCCACAGAAGTCAATGAGAAGACGCTCATGGATTTCCACTGGATTTTGCATCAAGCCCATTTTAAACAATTTTGCTTTGACTCAGGCTAAGCATGTATAGCAAGTGTTGAATATAAAAGATATGTTATAGCATTGAACAATGTACCGGTGTTTGGAAATAAAACACTAAGAACTTGTCTACACTACAAGACTATTTCGAATCAACTTAGTTCGAATTTGTGGATTCGACCTTATGAAGTCGAATTTGTGTATCCATACTAAATACACTAATTCGAATTTCTGAGTCCACATTCACGGGGCCAGCGTCGACTTTGGAAGCGGTGCACTGTGGGAAGCTATCCCACAGTTCCCGCAGTCCCCGCTGCCCATTGGAATGCTGGGTAGAGCCCCC
This sequence comes from Mauremys mutica, assembly GCF_020497125.1. Classification (NCBI taxonomy): domain Eukaryota; kingdom Metazoa; phylum Chordata; order Testudines; family Geoemydidae; genus Mauremys; species Mauremys mutica. The sequence goes on along the minus strand of NC_059073.1, from coordinate 123,423,133 downwards.
AATGCCTGCTGGGGGGAGAAATGTGTCGAGGGTGGTTTTGGGTAAGTGTCGTCATTGAACCGTCAATCACAACCTCCCTCCCTCCCTCCTTGAAAGCGCCTGCGGGCAATCTGTTCGTGCACTTTTCTGGTCAGTGACAGCGCGGACGCCACAGCACTGCAAGCATGGAGCCCGCTGCGATCATCGCCGTTTTCTCCTCCTCGCACTTTATCGTCCACCTCTTCCACAGTCAGCTGATGAGAAATTGGGCTACTTTTCAATGGTGCTGCAAGCACTGGGGGACCATAGGGGACGTTTTGCAAACATCAACGTTGGGTGGCCGGGCAAGGTTCATGATGCGTGTGTTTTCAGGAACTGTGGGCTGCTCAGACGCCTGCAGGAAGGTAGTTTCTTCCCGGACCACGAAATAACTGTTGTGGATGAGCAGATTCCTAAAGTCATCCTCGGGGACTCAGCCTGCCCGCTAATGCACTTGCTCATGAAGCCCTATACAGGCGCCTGGGACAGCGACAAGGAACTCTTCAAATACCAGCGAGCAGCGTGACCTGTGACTGTTCATTTTCTTTACAGAGAAGCTGAACCTGCCCCTGTTTCTTTAACCACTGACTGTTGACTCTCCTCTTCGGTTACATACCCCGTTCACCCCGTTTCCCCCACTTCCAACACACGTGTAAAAATAAAATACATGTCCCATTGTTACTGAAGAAAGGTTTCTTTATTCATGACTTTGCGTTAAAGGGTTGAAACTGGGAGGCAGACTGTGCTGGGTAGGGTGTGCGGTGATGTAAAGACCGCCTCTAAACTCAACGAATGACAGGCTCCTGCTCCTAGAGCGGTCCGCAGTGCCGGAATGCTTCTTTCAACGGAGCCTGCCATCCCTCTTTTTCGAATTCTGTGTGCGGGGGGATATGTGACCTTGTGGCGGAGGAGTACGGATACAGATTCCTCTGCTGCGTGACTCAGCGGTCCAGGACAAGGACCGCTGTATAAGATCTGTAACCGCCCTCCCCCGCTACAAAGTCACATCCCCCCCACCCACACAGAACCTGGAAACCACCTCCCATACTGACCATGGTGCCTACTGACTGCACTGTGTGTGTGACCCGCTGCTGATCCTGCCCCCGTGTCTGTACCCTGGGAAAGGTGACTGTCCTATGCAATTAACAACCCCCTTCCCCACGCCCCCCATTCAAACACAGTCTTCTTTGAAAAAACATGACGGAAACAGTAATTAACAGCAAAGTATTTTTATTACTTAAGTAGACACTTAGGGGATGGAACTGGGATTGGGACTTGTGTGAGTCTGGAAGGGAACGACTTCTGCAAATGTAGGCTATGAGAGCTTTTGGGTACTTGAGCACTCTGCTGGGGTGCAGTGACAGTTTACACGGCCTCTGGCGCCCCTCCTTCTGGTTATTTTGGGTGAGGGGGGTATGGGACTTTGTGGCGGGGGAGGGCGGTTGCAGATACACTGCAGGGGGGCTCTGTCCTCCTGCGGTCCTGCAGAACATCCACAAGGCGCCTGAGCGTGTCCGTTTGCTCCCTCACTAGTCCAAACATTGTTTGAGTCGCCTGCTTGTCTTCCTCACGCCACCTCTCCTCCCGTTCGCTGTGTGAGCGCTGGTACAGAGAGACGGTCTCCCTCCACTGGCTCTGCTGGTCCGCCTCGGCTAGGTAGCAGCCCATACGTTCATCGAACATCTTGTCCCTTGTCTTTTTCTTTCTCTGCCTAATCTTTGCCAGCCTCTGCGAGGGGGATGCTGTGGCAGGTCTGGAGACAGTGGAAGCTGTGAGATGGGAAACAGGGAGTGAATTCCTTGCAAAGATACATTTTTGCGAACAATTAACTGAGTCTAGGCTGTCTCTGTGAATTCTGGGTTGAGACCCCTGTGCCTGCTGGGGCACAAATAATTTTCGCGGTGGATTCTGGGTAAATGTTGCCAGTCATTCCTTCCTCCGGGAAAGCAACGGCAGACAATCATTTCAAGCCTGTTTTCCCAGAATTGCCCTGGCATACGCCATAGTGTGGCAACCATGGACACTGTTTTGCCTTTTGTGTATGTCACCGTATGTGTACTAGATGCCGCTGACAGAGGCGGTCCAGCAGCGCTACACAGCAGCATGCTTTTGCTTTTGCATGACAGCAGAGATGGTTACCAGCCATATTGTACCATCTACCATACCATAAATTGGTAATAAGATGGTAATAAGATGGGCATGGTTATCTGTCCTTTTGCACTGCACCATTTGGTGCTGTCATAAGTGCCCCTGGCCGAGCAGCCAGGGGCGCAAAAGCAAAAATTGGGAATGACTCCCTGAGTCAATCCCTCCTTTTTGGTATCTAAAAATAGAATCAGTCCTGCCTAGATTATGGGCAAGTGTACTAGAGAACCACTGTATCATAGAATCAGATAGCACAGCTGCTCTGTGTCCGATCCTGCATAAATTTGGAGCTGTATGCTATTCACAGGGGGTGCTCCTGCAACAACACCACCTGTTCATTCCGGCCTTCCCACAGTCTTCCTGGGCTACCATACCATTGTCCCCCCACTTGTGTGATGAAGTAATAAAGAATGCAGGAATAAGACACAGTGACTTGTTTGTGAGAAATGAGTGGAAGGAAGCCTCCAGCTGCAATGATAGTCCAGGCAGGACATTAATTACTGTGGATGAAGGAGCCCAGCATCCCTCTGCTAGTCCAGGGGCAATTCAATCTTTTCTTTACACAGGAAGGGTGGGGGCTGATGGAGCTCAGCCCCCTGTTGCAATGATGAGGACGGTTACCAGCCATACTGCACCATCTACCATGAAAAATTAGGGCCAGGCGCCCTTGATCGACCTCACAGATGCTAGTACGCATGGTTACCAGTCCTTTTGCACTGCCCCATGTGCCAATAGGCTGATGATGAGGACGGATACCAGCCATATTGCACCATCAGCCATCCATAGCGTGGGGGGAGCAAGGATGTTGGTGTTGAGTGCTGCACCATCGCGTCTATCTGCAGCATTCAGTAAAGATAGGGTGACATGTAAAAGAGTCAAGAGAGGATTGTTTTCCCTTTCACTTCTGGTGGTGGGTGGGGTGTGTGCGCAAATTGCCGAACTATGCCCTGACCCACCGCAGACACTGTGTTTGACCCTAGAAGCATTTGGAGATCAGCCAAGAATGCAAATACTTTTCGGAGACAGCAGGAACTGTGGGATACCTTGCGTCCTCATTCCCCCCTCCCTCCATGAGCGTCCATTATAGTCTTTGGCTTTCCGTTACGCTCGTCACGCAGCTGCGTGCTGAGTATGTGCTATGCCGTCTGTCCGTGGATTTATTAAAAATACTTTGGACCAGGCGCACCATAACAGTAATTCCACTACTTAGATGCATGAGTCTCGTAGCGAGATCACCGTGAGGACGGGCACTGAAGGAGATAGAGAGCGCATGCTGCGTGAAATCTATCACGAACCACGGACCGATGCAGCCGTGCTCGGGGAGGCAATGCTCCCTGAATACCGCATGAAAGCCTCGCGCGGAAAAGGGTGCTATCACGGAGCACCCAATAAGGCAGCTCTCCCCAGGAACCTCCTGCTGATGCTTATCGATTAATGGAAGGAGAGCTTCGTGGAGATCTCCCAGGAGGATTTCTGTTCTATCACCATATATAGAGAGACCTCCTTCTCACACACTTCAGATTCCTGTTATATTAAGAATAAAAGTTAACATGGTTAAAGCACTTACCGACTGCTCCTTCCCCTGATTCAGGATCCGGGTTCATGGCCGGGGAGGGTTGGTAGGGGATCTCCGTGACGGTGATGAATAGATCCTGGCTGTCGGGGAAACCAGCGTTGTAAGCGCTCTCGCCTGCCTCGTCCTCCACAAACACTTCCTCATCTTCCCCGTCCGTGAACATCGCCGAGGAACTGTCCGTCGACACTGTCCCATCATCAGAGTCCATGGTCACTGGTGGGGCAGTGGTGGCAGGCTCCGTAGCGTCCGTTTGCCGCTTTGATTTTTTGGTAGCCTTGTCTGGGGTCCTTGGTTTTCACGCGGCGATGCGTTGCATGACGGCTGTATCCTCTGTCTGGATCATGGCTTTGGAGACCTTCTCGTAGGTCTTTGCATTCCGTTTGTTGGCGCGCAGCTCTGAAAGCACAGACTCCTCGCCCCACACACCGATCAGATCCAAGAGTTCCCGGTCAGTCTATGCCGGGACCCTCTTTCTATTCAGAGATTACATGAACTCCTCTGCTGGAGAGCTCTGCATCGCTGCCGGTGCTGCTGAGCTCGCCCCGCTGTCCAACCACGAAATGAGATTCTAACTGTCCAGAAAGGAAAAGGAATTCAAATTTTCCCGGGTCGTTTCCTGTGTGGCTGCTCAGAGCATCGAAGCTCGGACTGCTGTCCAGAGCGTCAACAGAGTGGTGCACTGTGGGATAGCTCCCGGAGCTACTAAGTTCGATTTGCATCCACACCTAGCCTAATTCAAGCTAGCCATGTCGAATTTAGCGTTACTCCACCTGTCGGGGTGGAGTACCAAATTCGAACTAAAGAGCCCTCTAGTTCGAATTAAATGGCTTCCTGGTGTGGACGGTTGAGCGGTTAGTTAACGCTGCTAAATTCGATTTAAAGTCCTAGTGTAGACCAGGCCTAAGAGGTGAGTAAACTTCAGTAAGAAGCTGAGTTTTGATGCAAAAGATGGCTAATTAAGAAGCCAAGGTCAATACCGTCGGAATTTCTCCAGGGTCAGCCTGGGATCTATGTTCTGAAGACTGACCTAACAGTGTGTGTATTTCAATATGCACTTTGATCAGGTGTCATGCTCCACTCTATGGCAGTCTTCTTTGAAATGTTTCTCAGATCTTACTGCTGAGTCAGAGAGTGAATTTTACAAGCTGCAAATAAGCAATGAAGCAAAATCAGAGCAAACTGGAGACAAGCAGTTACTTGAAAATAACTATTAACTATCCTGACTGGAGTTACTGGGTCAGAGTAACATTCAAAAGAATTTTTGGATGCAACCCTAAGTCTTCTTAAATACTGTGCACGTTCTTTGGCAAATGGCATAACAGCAGAGCCAGGAGTTCTATAAATTGACTACCGGGTGTGGGGGTTTTTTCTGCAGTGCTGCAGTACTAAAAGTAGAACCTAATTCTGGGCCCAGTTTGTATTTGGACTAGGATTGTTGATTAATCGCAGTTAACTCACGCGATTAACTCAAAAAAATTAATCATGATTAATCACAGTTTTAATCGCACTGTTAAACAATAGAATACCAATTGAAATGTATTAACTATTTTTGGATGTTTTTCTTTATTTTCAAGTATATTGATTTCCATTACAGCACAAAATACAAATGTGTACAGTGTTCACTTTATATTATTATTTTATTAAGAATATTTGCACTGTAAAATGATAACAAATAGTATTTTTCAATTCACCTCATACAAGTACCATAATGCAATCTTTTTATCATGAAAGTGCAACTTACAAATGTAGATTTTCTGTTGTTACAAAGGGAACTCAAAAACAAAACAATGTAAAACTTTAGAGCCTACAAGTCCATTCAGTCCTACTTCTTAGTCTGCCAATTGCTAAGACAAACAAGTTTGTTTACATTTACGGGACTGTAGCGAGGCGGCCTGGCTCCCAGCCGCACCTGAGAGGGTTGAGCCAGAACGGATGCCGAAGTGGGCGGAGCCACCGCCACCTGTTTCCCCCCCCTGCCCCCAGAAGTCAAGGGGTGGGACAGGAAGTATAAAAGCCCAGCCCCAGCGCTCAGTTGACCGCTGGCCACCGGAGAAGCCAGACGCTGGTGCCCGAGCTCCCGCTGGTCCAAGCCTGCCCCATGCTCACTACCCTGGGGAGGGCTGGCCGAGCCTGCCCTGTGCTCGCTACCCTGAGGAGGACTGGCCAGGCCTTCCCCGTGCCCGGTACCCAGAGGAGCTGCCTGAGCTTCCCCTCGCCCAGTATCCTGAGGAGCAGCCCGGCTTACCCAGCGCTCAGTACCCTGAGGAGCCCATGGTGTGGGACACTGCGGAAGACGCTGGGGATGCACCGGTACCAATGGAGGGGGAGATTGGAAGTGGCCCGGGGGTAGCCGACCCTAGTCTGGCTGCAGCAGACCCCGAGCCAATGTCAGTGTGTTGCGGCCAGGATCCCCACTGACACAGCAGCAGACTGACTGCCGTTGTTAGGGCCCCGGGCTGGGACGCAGTGGAGTGGGTGGGCCTGTGTCTCCCCTGCCACCCCCACTCACGGGTGGCAGTCTCCCCCTCACCACCAACACTCAGGCATAGGAGCCTGGACTTACTTCAGTGTCTGCTCAGCCCCTGCCTAAGGGCCTGAGCCCTGAACTGCTTGCTGCCCACCCTGCCCAAGGGCCTGGGCTTATATACTAACTGTTTGTTTGCTCAGCCCCTGCCTGAGAACTGGAACTCTGCCTGAAAGTAGTTTGCTGCCCTGCCCGGACTGAGGGCCTGGGGTTAGATACTGGACTGATTATTTGCTCAGCCCCTACCTGAGGGTCTGAGCCTGGAACTGTAAGGCTGTCGCCCGCCCTGAGTTAGGGCCCGGGCTAATTAGATTGTTTGTTCGCTCAGCCCCGGCCTGCGGGCCTGAGCCCTACCTTACCATTGGTGCCCTGCCCGGAGCTAGGGCCCGGGCTAAAGAGACTGATTTCCGGCTCAGCCCGCCTGAGGGCCTGAGCCCCCCCTGACTGTTCTTTGCCCTCTCAGACTACACCGCCGATAGCAGACACGTGTAGCGAGACGGCCTGGCTCCCAGCCGCTCCTGAGAGGGTCGAGCCCCAACACCGTACGCTTACCGGGACATAATGCTGTCAGCTTCTTCTTTACAATGTCACCTAAAAGTGAGAACAGGCATTCGCATGGCACTTCTGTAGACGGCATTGCAAGGTATTTACATGCCACATATGCTAAACATTTGTATGCCCCTTCATTTGTATGCCCCTTCTGCCACCATTCCAGAGGACATGCTTCCATGCTGATGATGCTCATTAAAAAAATAATGTGTTAATTAAATTTTGACTGAACTCATTGGGGGAGAATAGTATGTCTCTTGCTCTGTTTTACCTGCATTCTGCCATATATTTCATATTATAGCAGTCTTGGATGATGACCCAGCACCTGCTGTTCATTTTAAGAACACTTTCACTGCAGATTTGACAAAACTTAAAGAAGTTACCAATGTGAGATTTCTAAAGATAGCTACAGCACTCGAGCCCAGGTTTAAGAATCAGAAGTGCCTTCCAGAATTTGAAAGGGATGAGATGTGGAGCATGCTTTCAGAAGTCTTAAAAGAGCAACACCCCGATGCGGAAACCACAGAACCCGAACCATCAAAAAAGAAAATCCACCTTCTGCTGCTGGCATCTGACTCAGATGATAAAAGTGAACATGCGTCAGTCTGCACTGCTTTGGATAGTTATTGAGCAACCTGTCATCAGCATGGACACATGCCCTCTGGAATGGTGTTTGAAAATGAAGGGACATATGAATCTTTAATACATCTGGCACATAAATACCTTGCAACTCAGTCTACAACAGTGCCATGCAAAGTCTGTTATCACTTTCAGGTGACATTGTAAACAAGAAGTGGACAGCATTATCTCCTCGAATGTAAACAAGCTTGCTTGTATGAAAGAATGGCTGAAGAAGAAGTAGGACTGAGTGGACTTGTGGGCTCTAAAGTTTTAAATTGTTTTATTTTTGAATGCAGTTATTTTTTGTACATAATTCTACATTTGTAAGTTCAACTTTCATGATAAAGAGATTGCACTACAGTACTTGTATGAGATGACTTGAAAAATACTATTTCTTTTGTTTTTTACAGTGCAAATATTTGTAATAAAAATATAGTGAGCACTGTACACTTTGTATTCTCTGTTGTAATTTAAATCAATATATTTGAAAATGTAGAAAACATCCAAAAATATTTAAATAAATGGTATTCTATTAACAGTGCGATTAATCGCGATTAATTTTTTTAATTGCTTGACAGCCCTAATTTGGACCAAATATACAACCACTCTGAAATCAAAGCCAAAAGCAATGCTGGAGGGCAATCTTATGCCTAACCAAAACCAAAAAGCAAGGCTTAAGCCAAATAGGTCTCTCCAGTCTTACCAGTCTTCTAATGAAGAAAAATATAGAGGACTTAGATTCTATGATAAAAAAGCAAAAACTGCATTATTTTTGCTTCTATAGTTTCATGCATGTGTTTTATACATGTATGTTATTTTAAAGTATCCAAAGGCTAGACTGTGACTTGCACTATGTGCCTGCACAAGATAATAAGGGAGAGAAGGAGCTTTATTCTGACACATCCCATTTTTGTCCATCCTGCAACTGCAATAACAGAGGTGGCTGGCTGGGGATGGGAGGAAGAGTGGTGATTTGCTGGGAGAAGGGATGGAAGGGACTACACTGTATGCACCAATTCTGATTCATCATTGACACACACATTCAGTGTTCAAGTTTTTCATTGAAAAAATCTGCCCTCATTATTAATTCCCCAATTTACACAAATGCTTCGGCTGTGTAATGTTTTCCGAACCATAGTTGAAAGGCCCATGTAATTTACATAGCTATATAAATCACTGCCCTCTCAGCAAGTAAAGATGTGACTAGTGTTAATGTAAGGTATAAAATTAACAAATTGAAAGCCTGAATCATTTACATACATTATGTAATCTGATTTAAAATCTTGGTTTGCCATAAAACCAAGCATGCATTGATTCATGATTGAGTTTCAAATAAATAGTAATTGTGCATATATGTATACTATGTACTTTTCACTTTCATGCAGTGCAGTTGATCATTTCATTCAGAGCCTGGTGCTTACCTCCTTAAGGCTCCTTTGAAATTTCCAGCTGTAATTATTTGTAATATCACCTTGCCACTGGCATGTGAGGAGAATGCTGGATTTTATTTTGTTTTTAAAATGTTACTAATATACAATATAGCATATCTACATGCAAGATGTGGAAAAGTATTGCAGAATAATCACCATGGAGCAGTCTTAGGGCTGCAGTTAAGAGTAATGATCATACTTACACTCTATATAACATAGTTTTACTTTATACTGTCTTTAAAACTCCACTTTTACCTTGAAATTAATGGAAGTCTTTCCATTGACTTCAAAAGGCTTTGCCTCAGACTCTCTATTAATATAACTATTGGTGGGTTCATTGTTTAAGTGAGGGTAGGTTTACACTTACCTTCCGGGTCGACGTGGTGAGTTCGACTTCTCGGAGTTCGAACTATCGCGTCTGATCTAGACGCAATAGTTCGAACTCCGAAAGCGCTGCGGTCGACTCCGGTACTCCACCACTGCAAACGGCGGTGGCGGAGTTGACGGGGGAGCCGCGGAGTTCGACCCCGCCGCGTCTGGACGGGTGAGTAGGTTGAACTAGGGTACTTCGAATTCAGCTACGCTATTCACGTAGCTGAATTTGCGTACCCTAGTTCGACCCCCCTTCTTAGTGTAGACCAGGCCTGAGTGTCTTGAAAATCTGGTTGATGAAGTTAGCTGAACATGTTATTTATTCTTCCCCTTTCCGCTTGGCAGATTATTCATTTTGCTTAGTGTAGTTTTTGACAGAGAGCCAATCAATGCCCGCTGACATTAATGGACTTCAATTCAGCATTAGATCAGGCCCATCAGGCTTGTTATATCAGATGATACAGGATCCAACCCTGTAACCCTTTCTCACATGAGTAGTCTGTACACATGCTAGTAACCCAATGTAAAGACTGATCATGTGAATAAGGCTTGCAGGATTGGGCTTTTTTGTGTCTAGAGATTAAACTTTAAGAACTTTAAATTTTAAACATTAAGAAAAGATGTGAGTATTAACCCCCTACATAAAAGAACACAGAATACACACTCTGTATGTAGCTTGCAATCTAGTGCCTGATTTTCAAACTGGTTTTCAAACTCCATTTCTGTGGACAGAATTTTGCACCTGCCAGGAAAAAGCATGAACGACTTGTGAGTGCAAATTCTGCTCACAAAAGTGGAGACCCATGAAACCTAGATATCTGTTTATATACAGGGCCATTCCTGCATACTTTCCACCCCCAGAAATCCCAGTGAAGTTGGTCTGCTGTTCTGGCTGTGTATAGAGTTCAGGATCAGGGCCTTACTAGAAGAATAATGTGGATTGATAATATACCTCAGACAACTCAGAAGAATAACAATCTTTCCTACGTTGTTTAAAAATTCCATGAGTCTCCTGCAGACTTTTCAAACCTTTGCGGTTTCTGTTTAAAATTACAGCAGATTTTTTCCAGTGGAGCATAGCAGCCCAATACGCTAGCTCCCTGTTGCAGAGTGGGAGGTTTCTCACATTTCCACCTTACAGTTAAACAGTTTCTTGGCAGCAATAAGTGCTAATTTAACAAATTTCTTTCCAGCATTTTTTTGCCAGCAGGGATCCAGAAACACTCCCAGGTATTCAGAAGAGGTGATGTTGGGAATGGAAAATGGCAAACTTAATCCCAAGAAGCCAAGTCAGTTCCACAGACTCTGTACTGGGACCCCCTCCTGCTTGATTTTATACAAAGCCAGCATCTGATCTTACACAGCTAAATACTTAAGTGGACTGATGTTCAGCTGCCATTAAGAAGAATGAAGCCTATGTACCAGTACCATTTTAAATGGGATCCCCTTGTGTGTGACATATAAATGGCAGGTTTGAACAGCAAATGTCTGTTTGATCTGTTTCGCCTCCTCTTTTTAATTTTTGTTTTCCCAGTGACCACAAGAGTGATCATTCCAAAACCGGGGTAGGAATTTGTGCGTGTGTGTGTGTGTGTGTGTGTTGGAGGGGGGGGGGGGGAATTTACAGGAAATCTTTCAGAGTTTGACTCAATGAGACCAGTATTCTAGTTTAAAAGGCAGGCTATAATTAAAAAGCATAAACTCAACTTAATTCTCAAGGATTCGTGTGCAAAATGATGCTTGCTACTAACGTGGTCAGGGGAGAGAGCACTTTGAAGCAATTACCAAAGTAAAGGAGAACAGACTTTAACATGGATTGGGTGGAATTCCAAAAGGGATTAACCACCAGAACTAAAAGGATGCTTCTGTTAGCAATCTGGCTTGGACTGGGGGATAATCTGTTCCAGAAGTGGTAGAAACTACCTGATTATTACAGCCATTTAGCCAGTGACAGTATCTTACAAAGAGCATCAGTAATTATAGTCTCTGGAATTGTCACACTCTTCTGTAAAATCAGCGGATTTAGCTAATGCTATCACTTCCTGTGATGTAGAAAAATTGGAGGAAGTCCAGAGTCCAGCAACAAAAATCATTAAAGGTTTAGAAAATATGACCTGTCAGGAAAGATTGAAAAAAAATGGGTTTGTTTAGTCTGGAGAAGTGTGACAGAGTGCAGGGAGTGAGTAGGTGAGCCTGCACTCTGATCACTTGGAGGCTAATTGGTTCCCCAGGAGAAGCTGACTGGTGTAATGATCCAATCAGGCTACTGGCCTAGATGGGGTAAACATTCAATAGGCCCCATCAGCCAAGGGCTGATAAAAAGAGGCACAAGAAGGGAGGAAGTGTAGGGAGAGGGAGAACAGGGCTAGCAAAGTCTAGTCAACAGAGGCCTCAAAGTAGGGAGATCTCACTTTCCCCTCAGGTCCTGCTGAGAGGGCGTAAAGCTTGGCAAAGATTGTAAATAGGTGTGAGCACAGGGGACTGTGGTGATATTGGTGAAGGAAAATAGAAATAAAGTGTCACTGAGAGCAAACCTGATGGAGTCTGTGCAGTTTCTGCAGGGAAGACGATGGGGGGGGGGGGGCAGTTACAAGGAGAGATGACTAAGGAGGGACATGATAACAGTTTTCAAGTACATAAAAGGTTGTTACAAGGAGGGGGAAGACGAATTGTTGTTAACCTCTGAGGATAGGACAAGAAGCAATGGGTTTAAATTGCAGCAAGGAAGGTTTAGGTTGGACGTTAGGAAAAACTTCCTCTCAGGGTAGTTAAGCACCAGAACAAATTGCCAAGGAAGGTTGTGGAATCCCCATCATAGGTTTTTAAGAACAGGTTAGACAGGCACTTGTCAGGAATGGTCTAGTTATTACTTAGTCCTGCGTGAGTGCGAGACTGGACTAGATGACCTCTCGAGGTCCCTTCCAGTCCTACACGTCTATTATTCTATTCCTAACACATATGGGCCAAGTGTGCCACCAAGATTCTGGCCAAACGCTTCAGCATAATGGCAGGAAAGATGCCAAAGAGACCTTCCCCTTGCAATAAACTGAGAAAAAAGTAGTTTATGGGGAGGTGGGTAGGGATGAATGGTAGATCAACAGAGACAACAAAACACCAGATTCATTGTGAGCCTAGTCTTTCAGGACAGGAGACTGCAGCAGTGCAAAGTGGAAACAATCTCAATACAGCAGGAGAGGATATAGCCAGGCAGAGCAACCCAAAATATAGGAGATTCTGGCCAGGAAGGGAGATGTGGCCAGCAGAGCTGGCCTTAAGAGCCCGCAGAGACATTTACTCAGCCCTGCTGAATTTTAGACAACAAGAAAAAGCAACACTAATCTGAGCTCTTATATTAAGCAATCTTTTAAACCATTTCCTTATGGGGATGGATCTGAAAATGTGAATTGATAAGATCAATCACTACAGTTGAAAGTGTGTCACAGTTGATTTTTCCTGAAGAATATGAATTATTCATGCTTCCTCTTACAGTTGAGCAGGGTGATCCTTTGGGAAACATGAAACCCACATTACAGATCTCTTGAGTTAGGGGAATGCAGATGAATTTGCTTCTTGGAGGCTATGACATTTAGGCTGCAGCTGCTTGCCATATGACTGTCACATGTATCCTCCCAGCTGTCAGTCAGCTGCCTATAAATTAACTGGTTCCTTTGCTGAAAAGCCAAAGCAGCCTATGGCCACAAGGAAGAGGTAGATGAATACAATGAGAGGCAGCATCAGCTAAGGGGTTTAGCATAGAAATGAGAGCATGAGTCTCCTATATTCTAATTCTGGCTTTACTTCTGCTGCCCTTTGTGGCTTTAGAGAAACCCTGGGAAGGGAAATAGTGGTACCACCACTTGTCATTGGAATACAGATTCCACCTCAGGCGGCAGGAGGTTTTACTTATGTGAGGAGGTGTAATTTATAACTCCCTGACCTTTGGCACGTGGCCGGTCAGGGAAATCAGTTCGTAGGCCAGGATGGTTTGTTTACCTGCAGTGTCCACAGGTTCAGCCAATCGCAGCTCACACTGGCTGCGGTTCGCCGTTCCAGGCCAATGGGGGCTGTGGGAAGCAGCACGGGCCACGAGATGTGCTGGCGGCAGCTTCCTACAGCCCCCATTGGCCTGGAACGGCGAACTGCGGCCAGTGGGAGCTGTGATTGGCCAAACCTGCGGACGCTGCAGGTAAACAAACTGTCCCAGCCTGCCAGCGGATTTCCCTGTTGGGCCACGTGCCAAAGTTTGCTGATCCCTGATCGAGGGTGAAATTGTGGCCTTATTGAAGCCAAAGGGAGTTTTGCCATTGATTTTAATGGGGCCAGGATTTCAGCCCTACTGTTTTATATCCAAACCAAAAGATGGGCTATTTAGGGCAGTGGCTTGTCTTCCTGTGTGAGTTAATAGCATCTGGCAGCCTGTAGTGTTATTGTAATACAAATAATGAGGAATACAAATTATTATTTCTTATTTATTGACTCATCCATTTTGTTTTGACCACTGTTAGTCATGGATTGTTTTGTCCCAGACACATAAGATTGTGAGAGACCCCTTACAAAAAATATGTGTAAAAGCTATACAAAATGAATTCATACTATATAGCTACATATAATCTTAAAACAATATATAAATAGCATGCTGAGACTAGTATGCAACCCTTCTTACACTGAATACTGCAATTTCAGCAATATTCAAAGTTGGTTAGCCTTCCTCCATTGAAATTATTAGAACTACCTTAATTCCCTCCTCTTTGCATTCATAAACCTACACAAGTGAGCTCTGAATTGGGTCATGAGGAACATATTAGCCCTAATTATGTTTTGTTTAATTTGCTCGTTTGAACAGATGAGCTAACCCTTTCTTAATGTGGATTTTTTTAATTTGTTTATTTATTTTTTCCCCGACATCACACCTTCATATGGCTGAATTGTTCTTTTTGCTAGCTGGCCTTTTTTCAATGTGTGAAGTTTTCCTGATGTCCAGCATATGGTACAATATTTTTGTAAGGTTAAATTTGGCAGAAGAGAAAAGGATAAAGCAACTTACGTGCTATATTTCAATAGCTAACTAGAGAAGCATCCTCTGATATTCTCATTCTCATTAGTAAATGGACTAGATATGTCTCTGATGTAAGCTCAACTGAAATCGGTGGCGTTGCATTAAGGATGAATATGTACAACTACATTTTAGACGATTTGAGAGGCAATTTTAATTTTAGAAAAACAACACAATTACTTACCAGAACATTAAAACTGTAGGAATGAAACATGGTACATAGAGTTTTCAAAGTCTAAACACCTACTCGGTTCATACTTAGGAGCATGATTGTTTATTTTTGAGGAGCAGAAATATACCTCAGGCATTGTACTATTGCTTTTATATCTTTTGCTCCTATATATTTCTTATTTCTTTCTTCCTAAGAACTTCAGAGAAAGAGAAACTTTCTTGCACAATCAACTTGTTCATAAAGAAAATTTCAACAAAATGGGTTGTCTTGACATACAAGATTACTGTGCTATATTTCAGGGCCATATACAGAATTATACAAGTATATTTGTTTACACATAAGGGAGTGTAAATCATACTTTTTGTGAAAAAATTGACTTTCCAATAGTAACTCTGCCTTTTCCTTCTTTAAACTGAGTGGCAAGTCTTGTCACATAGTACTTTTATGCTGACTCTCTAGTATCCTTTCCTGTAACTCTCTAGTATCCTTTCCTTTAGCCATACACTTTTTCATATCTGCATTACTAGGTTCCAGACAAGTCCTGTTAGATTTTATTCATTGAATTTTGAAAGCCTTTGTCTAGTGACATATATCTTTGTAGCATCATATTTATGCTAGAACTGGGCCCAACCCAAATTTTAGATCCAAGCACCGTGAACTCCAAGGATGTTTGGGTCCAGATTCTAATTTTACAGGTTGGTCCCTTTTATAATCTGCATCAATTCTACTTAAAAATTTCAATATTATGTGTAGTTTTCTAAACTCTCACATTTGGGTTTCCTTTTAATAAGCCGCCTAGATGTCCTGAAGAAGCACAGTGATTCTGTACACATATTGTAATGAGTATGGAAACGTTAACTGACAGTCAGTTCTGTACAGAGAAATCACCCAAAATTCCCCTGTTTTCAAAAATCATTCTCTTAGAAACTAAGGACCTTCCTTCTATCACGTGAACCATTTTTACACCAGTGTAACTCCTTTGACTCCAGTGGAATTACTCCTGATTTATAATGGTATTAAGAAGAATCAAGCTGCATGTGTCCTAACACATTAGAGGGCCTGTTTCTCATTTACACCATTTTTGGAGTGAAAGAGCATTTTTTTCTGTTCGTACAGCACCTAGCATAATGTTCAAGACTGGTATGCTTAGGTGCTACTACAATACTAATAAATAACAACAATAATGAATTAATGTCTATTCACTTTAAGCAGCATGAAGAGGCCTTGGTGCAAATGAGAATCAGGTGCCAATATATTTCTGACATTGTTTCACCTGGAGAGTGCCAAAAAAAGGTATTAGAATGTCAAAATAACAGGACCACTCCTGTTAATGAAAAAAATACTTTTCTAATGAGCTGGGTCAGAGCTTGGCATTGAGATGTTGGTTGCTTTTCTTCAGCTTTCTAAGTGCATTTGATGTTTTAAAAGTAGTTTTGCAATTTTAAGGTGTTGTAATGTATATTCTGTATGAAGATATACAAAGGATTCCAGCAGTTCTAGGCTAACTAGAAACAACTGCAGGAGCACAGCTAGAGCATTTAAAAGAAAAACTTCTGTAGTTTTCGCTTGTGCAGTGGATTACAATATATCACTAAACCACATATATTCCATATGTAGCCCTATATTGTATTCATTATAGATATTTTGGGTTTGATTCTGTACTGCCTTGCACTTTGTGTGTATTTTACCCAGTGCAAAGTGTAAGTAAAAACTCCACTCCTCTGAGTTGGTAGCAATTTACCATCACTTTGCACCATTATGAGTGCTACATTAGCTGCCAGGCAGGGAAGAGTCAAGCCCTGTATTTTTTAAAATATGACAACACCCTTTCTTTACATCCAATAAAACAACAAAAATCCCCTATGCTGGCTGCAATGCATCTTCTCTTTTAACTAGGACCTGACACAAAGTCCACTGAAGTCAATAGGAGTTCCATTGATTTTAGTAGGCATGGTATCAGGCCCTGTGACAGAGTGTGAGTAGCCTTAGGCTGATTCACCACTCTGAGCACTTGGTAAAATGTCCCCACATGGGGCAAATTAGGGAGATAATCTGTTAAGGACTGAATGATTAACCAATTAACAGGGTGGCTCAGCTCATCAGCTGAAGCCAGCAAAAAGAGAGGCAGGAAGAGGAGAAAAGGATAGGCTGGAAGGAAGGGTGGGCTAGAGATGCCTGGGATCTCAGATAGGTAAGTGCTTTTCCCCTCTGCCTAGGGAGAATTTAAAATGTTCAGTAGTGCAAAATGTGCTCTGTTATAATCATGCTGTAAATAAAGCACTGAGTGTTGAACTTGTCACAAGTGTGTGAGGATTGTATGTTGTAGGGAATCCAGGGGAACCCCGCCCTCAGAGGGACCCTTATATTGCCTTGTGTTTGTATTAATTATGTAGTATAACTATAGCACAGATCAATATTTATTTTGTTTTCAACAGATGTGGTCCCTATTCTTTTGACAAATGTTGTTTCACATGCATGTAACCATTATCATACATGGCATAAATAGGCTTTGCAGAATTTGTCATTTTGATGGATAATCATTATTTAAAGCATTTTTTTTACTTTCACAGTTATGGGAAACTTAATGGGGGTGAAAAGAACAGGAGTACTTGTGGCACCTTAAAGACTAACAAATTTATTTTAGCATGAGCTAAGGGGGTGGTAAACAAGAGGGGAGGTCAGACAATTATTTAATGAAGGAGATGCTGAGATTCAAAGAGCTAAAGCTTTATCGCCATTAATACACAAATTGTTGACATCCTGTGTCAAAATATGCAAAGAAAATATCCTTAAATCAAACGAATAAGTTCCCTTAACACTTTCCCTATTTTGCTGATTAGCGGAAAATATTTTTCCATGTGTACAGTGAAATTTGATGATTTCTGATCATTCCAAGTCTAGGTATATGTGACATCAAAATGTCTTTTGCAAAAAGAAACTCTTAGACATGCTCTGAGCTACAGAATTCAGTATTTTCTGTCTTTTATTCTCAATTGTTTCTTATATTGATCAGGTTTTTTAAGAGAAAAATATATCTTGGTGGTTGGTTCTTCCTCTATATTTTGTCCTTTGACTTACTACTATTAATGTCAACTGTATCTTATCTCGATGATCCAGGAAAAGGAGGCGTTTAGACAAATCTCCTTGTGCTGTTTTTTTACAATCTGTAAAAATATTGACTGCATTGTTATCGCTTTCACGCATCTCTTGTAAAATGTTTCGTAATCCGTTGATCATTTTACAAGCCTGAGAAACAGTGATGCCTTTTGCTTGTAGGGATTTATTCACTCTGTCAATATGAGTTAGGATATTGTGCCATATGGATAACATGTACAAAAATTCATTTTTTTTTTTAAGAAGGCTGTTAGCTGTTGATACTGCTTCTGGACATTTTGATGCAACAGTGACTTTTTTTGTTTTTAGAGCCTTGGTCACTTCTGTAATCTGCAAATTTAAGGCTTCAATTGCATTAGCTCTTGATGGCCATCTAGTATCAGCATGACCTTTTAGTGATACTTTTAACATACCCATTAAAATATCCCAGCGACTGGTTGAATGAGGAAAAAATGTGTAACTTTTGTACAGTGGCAAAGAATGAAACTATAATAGAATTTATGGAAGCCGCATGTACTCCAACTAAATTTAGACAGTGGGCTGAACATGGTACAAAATTGCTAATCTGTTTTTTTTATGCAAAATGCCAGCTTTGATGCCTTTGTACACACTTGACATATTTGTGCCTTATCATAGCCTTGGCCTCTCACGTTTTGAAGATCAGGCCCATCATTTTCGAGCTTCTTTATTATTTCTTTCACTAATCCACTTCCGATTTTTTTTTTTCCTTTGGTTTCAATGAAGTCTATACAACTTTTTTCTATAGATATAGGTCTGTTATCGATTCTCGCGTATCTCACAGTCTTGGACATTTAAAAGCCCCTGTGTTCTGGGTGACCCGGGGGGGGCTCCCAGAATTGTGGCCATGGGGGCAGTGATGTGCTGTGCAGAGCCACCTGCACGCCCCCTGCACCAAACTGCCCCAGGTAAGTGCTCTGCCCCAGGTAAGTGCTCTGCCCCAGGTAAGTGCTCTGCACCTCCTGCCTGTCCCAGCCCTGAGTCTCCTCCTGCACCCCCACCCTGACAGCCTTCCCACACCTTAACTCCCTCCCAGACCTGCACTCCACCCTGAGCCCCCTCCCGCACCCTAACCCAGACCTTCGAATCGCTGTATCACAGAGTTAAATCAAGATTTTCAGAAATAATGAAGCATATTCAATCACATTGCTCTCTAAAAAATAATACATTTTTTGTGAGAACAAAAAGGTTTTTTGTACCATTAATAAATAAAATACAATACAAATCTTTTAAAAATATTTTTCATCTTTATCTCAACCTTTTTTATAATGTATATAATATGTTAGTATAGAAGTACATGTATATAATTTTTTACTGATAGGGGTACGCAATCAAAAATTTGGAGACCACTGCTCTAAGTGGTAAATTGGTTTTTGGCACAAAACATCACGGCATCAAGAATTATTTTTAGGATTTGTCTCCATTTTTGTTTATCACTTTCAATAGCTTTTTGTAGTGCATTGACACATTCTCTGCTTAGTAATCTCTTTTGTAAGGATTTCCATTTACAGAAATTTTCACCGATGGTTGGTCGAATTTTCATGTTCATGGTTTTTTAATTTTTCCAATCATTAAATCCTACTTTCTGATTTGCAATATCAGGTTTGGTAGAGCGCTGATTGAATAATGTGCATTGGGGGTGGGGGGGGGGATGGACTTACTGGTTTCTGAGTAAATAAGCCAATTACGCTCTACGGTTTCACCATTAAAAAGCTTTCTAAAAAACCAGTCTCCTGAAAATTTTCTTCCATCTTCCGATGTTGATTCATGGAAATCTGCAGATTTTCCCTGGTCAGGTCCATGTTCAATAAGGTGACATCTTAATTTATCGTTTATACAGGGCTAAGATGGTGGATCATTAAAATTGATTTCAATGATTTGCCTTGAGGCGGAATTATGTTGCTGATTGCGGCCGTTCACATTAGTTTTAGTCATGATATTGAAGGTGTCCAGTGTCTCATCATTGTCAGTAATCGATACCGAAGGTGAAGTTGTAATCTCACGATCCAGTTGCTGGTTGATAGCAACAATAATTTCTGAAGTTGTATAATTCTCATTGTTACTATTAGATAGCAGTGCCAAACATATGATGTCAGATGTCAGCTATTGGCGTATTCCCATCATTTGATGTATTTTTCACTAGTCTTTTCCCCATTGTCATTTTTTCATTTTCTACTGTAGCGTGTTTTCATCGTTTACGGTACTCGGATGTTTAGAATTCCTACTATTCATAATGCAGGGTCTTATTCAATAGACTGGAATACATTTATATATTTTTAATTTTTATTACATTTGTCTAAACATTAAACAAAATTAATGTTATAGAGATTGCAGATTCCCGATCTTTGATCTCCATAAGAAATAAGGAATGATAAACAAAGGCACTTACCATTTGGTGGGTCTTAAGCGGATCCAAGAAGTCCTAATATATAATAATCATGTGCTCACTGGGAATATTAGAACTGGATTACTCGAATGATGGTTGTTGTGTCTGCAGACAAACACACTGATGTCGTCTTTTTTTTTTTCTGCGCTCCTCAGATTTGCATGCCCGAGGCAAGTGCCTCACTTGCCTCGCCCTTGTTACGGTCCTGCATGTTGGTAGAGGGCTTTCTTGACTAAGCTAGGGTTCTCATATATACAAAATTCTTTCTCTACTCTTTTTGTTTCATGGCTTCCATTCTGTTCACAGCTATCTGACTCAGGAAGCCCTTTTGAAACTTTTTTTTTATTTTTCACATACTGTGGAGTTAATATTGTTGCTCTCTTCTTTACCGCCCTACCCTCCTGCCTGCGTCCGGGGCCGGACTCACTCACCCCACGCTCCCCTGCATCCCCCAGGCCTCCCTCCAGTGCTTGATCCCCATACAGCTGATCGGCGGTGCAAGCCTGGGAGGGAGGAGGAATGCAGGGATTTGGGGAGAGATCCAATGGGGGAAGGAGAGGGCGCAAGCCCTTCCGGGCTCCACCTGTGCACGAGAGTGGAGGGCAAAATTGCTTGTTTGTCCAGTGTCCCAACTGATGTTCGGTTGGGACATGGGACAAACAAGCAAATATCGGGACAGTCCTGATAAAATGGGGACGTCTGGTCACCCTAGTGGGAGATGCTGATGAGAGGGGTGTATCCTAAGCCCTCTCAGAGAGAGAGAGGTTCCTAAATCTAGGCTGTAGGGAGGCACCTGTCTCTGCTAGTGTCTCACAAACAGAAACTGCTCTCCTGGAGTCAGTTGACTAGATTCCCAAGCTGCTGCTCGTGAGAATGAGTTAGGCAGGCACCTAGCTCCACACACACTGGCTGTGGGACCCACCTTATAACTTTTAGCCCACTGATTAGAACATTCCCCTGGGATGTAAGGGACCAAGGTTAAGGTCCCCCCTCTGCCTGAGAGAGAATTTGCATAGGGGGGTCTCCCACCTCTCAGAGTGCTGTAACCACTGAGTAATGGGATATTCTGATGTGGGGGTTCCTCAATCTCTCTTCTGTTGACATTGTTGCCCTGTATATAAATAAGGAGTCATGGGGCAGAGGGACAGGACCCTCGGTCTCCCACCTCCCAAGTAGGTGCCCTAACCACTAGGCTACCAAATTGTTCTCTCTCTGGCCCAGTGAAGCGGTTCTGCTGTAGCACAATGAGGGCCTGGGATGTAGGTGCCAAAGTCCCTTTGTGAATCTGGGCCAATATCCCCACACATGCAGCTGGGCTCCAGGTCTGCCACAGAAGATGTGGGGGGCAGAGACCTTCGTACATCCCATACTTTGCTGCATATTGGGCTACCCGCATTTGTCATCCTTGCCTGTCAACTGCCCTTCTCTCCAAATCTTCCCATTTCATGTTGAGGTGCTTGATGTAATTCAGAACTGTTCATTTCCATGTCGTTCGTGGTCTTCCGCTCTTTCTTCTTGCATTTTCTGGCTTCCGTTCAAGGGTGGTATTTGGTAAGCATTCTTTTTCCATTCTCAGCACATGTCCCAGCCACTGATCTCCTCTTTTGTGGATAATTTGTGAGAGGGTGCTTTGACTAGTAATTTTTCTGACTTCTTCATTTATCTTCCTATCTCTCTGTTATTCACAATAGTCTTCTCAGATGAAATGCATCCAGATTTTGTGTATCTTTCTTGGTAAGTTGCTCTGCTATATGTCTCACTGCTATATGTTGTGATGGTGATAACAATTGCTACCCCTTCTCCCCAAAAAGGGCGGCAGGGAGGGGCAGAGAAGATACCTAAAAATCTCCTAATTTTAACCCTTCATATGCATCCACTCACTTATATAAAAGTAGTCTTAAATTTGAGGTATATCCCAATGAATCATTGTATTAATCCTCGGGCTGGCCCTGTGTATAGTGGTGTGTTTATGATGGACAGGAATTAGCTATATTGGGAAAGGGGCAATAAAAACCACAGGTGTGCCCCAAAATGCTACAGATATACCTGCCACAACCTTTTGCTAGAGGTGCAATTGATTGACTGTGTACTCAGTATCAAATGGAGAGCCATTAAACTCTCTTCAAAGATGCAGTTCTGGTGAATTTAATATAGATTGTGATTTCAGCTGGCCAAAACGTAGACGTTGATGTATTCTGTGTGGTTTAAAAAAAAAAAAAAATCACTGGTGCTGCACAAATCTGATTAGAGGAGGAAAGAATAGCTAATTTGAGTGTAACTTTGTGTGCTAATTCTCAGAATTATAAAAAATAACCATTGAACTGATTACTAATGGAAGGATGCACTGGAATTGGGGAAGTATATTCAATTTATATATAATTTCATCCCCTAATGCTTTACAAGCCAGATACAACAGTGCACACAATTCCTGTATTAATTTAGATGGAATATATGGGCCCAATGAGTCAAAGGAGTTAACATGACCCTTTCACTAGCCAACATTAAACAGTGTTAAACAAGGATCAGGGT
The DNA here is from genome assembly GCF_020497125.1 of Mauremys mutica. NCBI lineage: Eukaryota > Metazoa > Chordata > Testudines > Geoemydidae > Mauremys > Mauremys mutica. The sequence continues at coordinate 123,400,626 of NC_059073.1, read as the reverse complement.
TCGGTATACAGAGACCTCAGCCTGCTTTACACCATGGCAAATGCACCATTAAAAATCTTTTTAACCTTTTATTAAAAATGCAGAAAAGAGAAAAAGTTAGAACATTTGAAACGTAACATATTAAATAAGGCTTTCATTTTATCAACATCCCTTCTTCCCTTTAGCTGTAGAGAGCTAAGTTCCCTCTAAGCTGCGTGGCTGCCTGTTAAGCCCAGTGCAGGAGCTCAGGGCCATGGCAGGGAGAGGTGCCCCTCCCTGACAGCCCCAGTGTGGACCTGCTGTGGCAGGGAGAAGCGCCCCTCCCCTAGCACCAAACTGCTGCAGCCCTGGGGCAGCCTGTACCCCAAACTCCTCATCCCTGGCCCACCCCACCTTCTGCCACAGCCCCAAACCCCTCATCCACATACCCAGCCAGAGCCCACGCCCAACCCTCTGCCCCAGCCCTGAGCCCCCTCCAACCCACCAAAATCATCGGCCCCACCCCCGTTACATGAATTTTGTTGTGTGCACCAATATGAAGGTGCACATTAAAAAAATCATTCCGCACATAGATGTAAAAAAATTAGAGGGAACACTGGTAGAGAGTTGGGGGGGGGTTCCCTTAAAGACTGAAAAGCCCTTTTATTTGACACTATTTTAGATGGTAATAACCTTCCTTTTTGGGTTAAAATGTATGAATCTATGAAAGTTTGTTGAGATGGGCTGGATCTGTTGAAGTCTGATCCCATTTTTCTAAAAGACAAGACAAAGAGGGGAGAGAAAAGAACAGTAAAGATAGCAAATGCAGCTTCTGTTTCTGGTATTGACTTTCTCTAGATATCTCACTTCTGGAAAAAACACAGGCACAGTACACTGTCATATCAGACACTGTGAGAACTGGCAAACTTTTCACCATTGTTGGGTGGTTTAGGGCATTGCTTTTAGTTGCTTCTCTGGTCACAGGCTTAGAGCAGTGCTGCAAAATACATAGTCTTGATTGGCTAAGCCCAGGGGCAGCTCCAGGCACCAGCGCAGCAAGCGCGTGCCTGGAGTGGCAAGCCGCAGGGGGCTGCATGCCGGTCACCGTAAAGGGCGGCAGTCAGGCAGCCTTCAGTGGCATGCCTGCGGGAGGCGGCTTCGGCAGCAATTTGGCGGCGGGTATGCCAAAGGCGTGGGACCGGCAGATCACCTGCAGAAATGCCGCCGAATCCGTGTGACCAGCTGTGCTTGGGGTGGCAAAAAACATAGAGCCGCCCCTGGCTAATCCAGACTCTTATTAGATAGCAGGCAAAAGGAGCGGCATAGGAAATAGAAGAAATAAGGTGGGGAAGGAAATGGACACATGGGGTGAATGTGAGACAGTTTCACATACCTGGTGGTGTTGGGGATTCAGCCAGAGCTGATGGAGACATCATCTGGATTCTTCTCTTGGCCTGGTTTGGTCAGAACATCTCCCAGGACCAGGACACTGAAGGCCCAACAGTATTAAGGTAGATCCCGCAGTCCCAGGAAATCGTGAAGGTGACAGCCATGATGGTAAAACTCAATGCAGCAGTGGTTGGAAGATAGCTGCTTGTGGTGCGGCTTTGCCACGGTTCGTCCCTCAGCGGGGCTGTGGGGTATCCCACCGCCTCGCTACGGTTCACCAGCCGTTGACTCTGCAGCTGTGGGGGATAACGCACACTCGGTTAGGGGCTCAGGCCCTTGGAGCAGGGGCTGAGTCAGTAGTTCAATATCAGGCAGTCCTAGCCTCTCCAGGCCAGGGAAAAGGGTACCTGAGTCATGGTAGTGTCGCCGGCAGTCTCAAACACCATCGGTTCCTCTGGGTAAGTAGCGGATGGCAGGCCCGGCTCTTCCTCAGGGTAGCGGGCAAGAGGCAGGCCCGGCTCCTCCTCGGGGTAGCTGGAGCGGGCTAGGCTCGGCCAGTCCTCCTCAGGGTAACGAGCGAGGGGTAGGCTCGGCCAGCCCGGTGCGACCGCAGGCCAGCTGCGGCCTTCTGCTGTCTCCCCCGAGGGAGCTCGGCCACAGACGTCTGGTCTCGGCGGCGGCTCGGGCTCAACTGAGCTCTGCCGGTGAGCTTTTATACTTCTAGGTCTGCGCCATGACCTCTGAGGGGCGTCAGCGGAGGTTCGTCCCTCAGCGGGGCTGTGGGGTATCCCACCACCTCGCTACACTGCTTCTTCTGCTAGTTTGCCTCTAAATGTATTTTACCTTTAAGAACCCCAAAAGGGAGTGAAAGGTGAAATAGACCTAATTGGTGAACAAAATAATGAGGGGATAGGCTAATTTCCAACACACCAACTTTGGTTCATTGATTTCCAGTCCTACATTTTTCTTGTTTACGAGGCATGATCGTAACATAGTCCTTGAGTTATAGCTACCATAAGCCGTTTTGTTTTGTTTGGACTAACTCAGTCTGTCTTCCTTTTGCACCTTTTTCCATCAACATTGTTATAGGTTATTGTGACACTTTATGAACTTTCACTCACTCCTGACAGTTGAGGTCATAATTAGGGTAAATTCATAGGCCCAATTGTCACAACAGTTCCTAGTATTGCGATGGTGTGTGGCAACTGAGTAAGAGTGTAAAGCAATGGTACACAGTAGCCCACAATGGAAAGGAAAGAAGAACATTGTATCCAATGGAAAACTACAGGGGGAGAGAGGATGACTTTAAGCACTTTTGCAAATCTTCCCCCTAAAACATGAGCCAATCTATAGAATTTTAGAGCACAAGTCCTACTGAAAGGGAGTGGGCTCTTAAATCCATTAAGTACTCTTGCAGATCTGCCCTGTCATAGGTCTCACCCCCACTTAGAGCTGTTGGGTTCCAAAATGGGGACCTGCATTGGTTTCCCTCTAAACTAAAATCCTAGTTTAGATCTGGTAAAAGCTGCAACCACCCAATAAGGTACGTGTATTGGGACACAGTCCTTCCCCAAAATCCTTGGGGATCCCAAGAGCCCCAAATCCATGGAGTTCTTACACCCAGGAGAAATAAACCATTCCCCCTGCTTCCTCCCCCCTCCCTTTTCCTAGGAGAGATACCGGGATCCACTACAGAGGGATGCTTCCCTCCTCCCCTTTCCCTGAGAATCCACCCAAGGAAAGATCAACCAAGTCCTTTACAGAAAAGATTTATTAAAGAATAAAAAGAAAGTCACTGTCTCTGTAACCAAGATGGAACAATACACAGGGTCTAAACTTATCAATCTCTGGAGAGAATTCCCCCTCCCCTTCTTTCTCAGTAAAAGCAATAAAAGAAAAAAAAGCAATTAAAGAAATTCTATAGCAAAACACAGAATTGCAAATACAGAAATAAAAGTATAAGAATACTAGTTCCTTGCTAATACTCACTAGCTTGAATAGAAGAATTTATTGCAGAAACCTGGGAGGACTTGATTAAGATGTCTGGACTCTCTCAATTCCCAAGAGAGACTCTCTAAAAACACAAAGAACAGAAAAAAAAAAAAAACTTCCCTCCACAGGGATTTGAAATTATCTTGTCCCTGATTGGTCCTCTGGTCAGGTGTCCGCAGGTACTGCTTGTTAACCCTTTACAGGTCGAAAACAAAACCTTAACCCTTAACTAACTGTTTGACGTGCCCCTTAACATATTATGGGATTCTAACCACCATCTGTGAGTATACTGCATATTCAGCATAACACTGAACAGTAATAATAGCTCTTCCCCTGTCAACTATCCCATTGTCTGGGTGAATGGGAGACCCACATTCTTAACAACAAGCACTGTCATAAGTATTGCAAATTCTAATTCAGGCAACACCTTACAGTGGTAAAGAATCACTATCGACCAGAAGTAGGCAAGATCGTGCGGTGTTTTTTGTTTGTTTTTTTTTTTTTGCTGGGGGTGCCACCTAAATGCCCCAATGCCATGCTGGGGAAATGGTTTATTACAGTACCCATTCTTTCATGGATGCCTCTAAACCAGTGGTTCTCAATCAGGGGTTTGTGTACTCCTGGAGATACGCAGAGGTCTTCCAGGGTGTGTCTCAACTCATCTAGATCAGTGTTTCTCAAACTGGGGGTTGCAACCCCCCCCCCCAGGGGGCATGGTATGGATTTAGGGGGGTTGTAAGTGCAGGGCTGATATTAGGAGGTGGCAAGCAGAGCAAATGCCTGGAGCTCCCTGCAACAGGGGCTCCCATGAAGCTAAGTTACATGCTTCAGCCCTGGGTGGTGGGGCTCGGGCTTCAGGGGTGCAGTAGTCTGGAAAAGTTGAGAACCACTGCTCTAAACCATTTGTAAAAACATGTGCATAACTTGCACAGTGTATTGATCTTGGACTACACCTAGATGTCTGTCAATGGCTGTGGCAAAGAACCCCCCCCTTTTTTTTTCTTCCCTCCCCCCACTCCCTATTTGCACCTGGAGAAAAGAGTGACTTCTTTTCAATGAGGACCTTGCCAAAATTACCCAATAAGATTTATATTTTTTGTGTAATGTGCTATGCGTGGGGTTACACTTCAGGACCATATAGAAATTGAAACTAATAAGTGAATTGCATGTTTGGATCACATTATGCCACTGCCCTGGGGTTTGAACTAGCTCCAGTAAGTTTCTGGGTGGTATTCAAGAGGCTGGAGTTTTAACCTGTAAACCCCTAATACATTTCTGCTAACTGGACAAAGGCTAAAGATCTAAGTATAGACTGGGTGTGTTTTTTGTTTGGTTTTTTCTTTTGGCTGTGTCACAGACTGGTTGTGTGGCCAAGTCACTTAATCTCTGGTTCACATTTCAATAATTATAATCAGTGTTGCCAACCACCAGCATTCAAAAATTACAAGTCTGGATTAAAAATCATAATTTTTATTTGGGGTTATTTTTTATTTGCCTTTTGGTTTCTGGACCATTAGGTTGTGAGTTAAAACTTTTTTTCCACAACTATGAGGGCTAGAAATTTAAACAAAACCAACTGCAATTCTCATGCAATTTCTTGATTCCAGCAACTGGGGCTTAAAAAAAACCCCACAGCTCGTTATGAGACTCATAACGAAATTGTATGTTTAAGGCTAACAGCTGATGGTCTGACCCACAGTCTGCACTCAGTCTTTGTCCATAAAATTAAAACGTAAAAAGATGTTTGACAGATCCACTGCATTTGGACTTGTTCAGAATCAACAAAAATTTAAATACATTTTGTCCAGAATGGGTTTGAGGCATTGGCACAGGTGAAAGAATAACCCCAACGAATTCTGGAATAACAGAAAAACTATTATGCTTAAAACTGCCAAAGCACACATTCCAAAAAGTAAGTGGTGGACCACATCATGGTTAACTGAGAAGGTGTTTGAGCTGGCACAAAAATGACACTGAGTGAAAGAGATTAGCTTGGAGATGGAAGAATGTAGGGAACTGAACAGACCGATTCAAAAGCAGACTAGACCAGATGAGTGACTATATAAAGGCAAAATGTATGGAACTTGAGAATTGTGAAGACAATAATAATACAAAAGGTCTGCTCACAGTGGTCAGACTTACCAAAAGGCTTTCCCTGTGATCAAACATAATAAAAGATCACTGAGGGTGATTAATTTTAAACATGGGTGGAGAGATTACTGTGCCAATCTGTATTGTCTCATCAAAGCCACTTGTAATACAGGATCACAGGAAAGAAAGTACAGAGCTAGAGCCATCAATCCTGTGAGAGGAAGTGGTGTATACTTTTATGAAAATGAAGCCTGGAAAAGCACAGGAATAGATAACTTGTCTGCAATTGTTAAAAGCAAATGGCAAATATGGTACTGATCTTGCGTCAAATTTGTACTGATGACTAGAAATTAACCAGAAGACTGGATGAAGGGAATTTTTCTTTCCTTACCAAAGAATGGAGACTTATCACAGTGTAGTTACTATTGTACCATCTCCCTTATACCACATGTGAGCAAAATTCTGCTCTACGGAACCTAGGATAGCAGCAATTACCACTGTAGCAAGCTGGTTTCAGAGAAGTCCAAGGCATGTGTGACCAAAGTGTGACCATCCATTACATCACTGAAAAACCCAGAGAGTACAGTTACCCATTGATCATTGTGATGCTATCAGACCAGATGCCTGCTCATGTCAATGTCCGTAGGCCTCACTGAACACTGGCAAATGCAAAACTGGAAACCACTTTGGCTTCCCTGTGTGTTAACATTGTTAAAATAGATGTTAAGTTGATAAATATACATTTAGCATTTAGACTTGATGAAATGCTTGTAGGATGCTGCATGTATTGATCTCACTTATAACATTTGTAGCCCATGGTACAAAGTTATATTGAGCCTTTGTATTGCAAATCTCTGTAAATATGTAACTCACAAACAGGAAAGAAGCATTAATTACTATAAAGTGCTGGTCCTACACAGAAGAAGACCTTTAAAAAAATCAAATGAGCCATTGTGAAACATCAAAGAACAAAGACTTTGTTTGCCTTCCCCATACCCACGAACAGGAGATAAGCACCAATACTTGTTCCATCACTTTGAACTCGGGGGGGAAGGGAATACAAATCCCTGACCAGAAGGAACTGCATCACTATGTTGTTTGGAATTTGGAGAGGGTAATCGTTCTAAGCATAAGCAAGGGATCCCTAAACTGCTGAGCTTGGGTTAACTATAAAGGACATAGAAACTGCTGTGATGTGCAAGCTTTCTATTACTTTTTGAAACCTAAGACTGTAACTCATGTGTGTGCATATGTTTACCTGCTTTAATGTTGTAAAGAACTCTCATTTCCTTTACTTAATTCATAAATTTTAGTTTATTATAATATTGGCTACAAGTGTTGTCTGGTGAGAGATCTAAGGTACAATTGACCTGGGGTAAGAGACTGGTCCTTTAGGACTGGGAGTAACCAGAATAATGATGATTACTTTGGTGTAGGGAACCATCTATCACCAAGGCAAGTTTGCCTAGGTGGCAAGATAGACTGAGTACCCCAGGGGACTGTCTGTGACTCCATGTTAAACCTGTCATAGTGCTTAAGGGGTTAGATTTCATCAACAAAGTATAGAACATACCACCAGTCTGCGGTTTGTGTCCTGTTTAAGCCTGCTTTGAGGTTGGCATTCTCCATCATGAGCCACTCTAGATCGCTTGACAATTATAAGCTTAATTGATTACTCAAAAGCGTTTGATACTATCTGACATGACTGTCTTTGGAGGATACTGGTAAACATGGGAATTCCAAAGCATCTCATTGAATTCCTCACAAATCTCTGACCAACAGATCATGGTGTTGATGATAAAACAAACATAATAGCCACTTTTACACCCTAATGATCCAGTGTGGCTAACTCATGCCATTTTATTGGAAGTTGTGTGAGTATCTGGTGTCTTTTTAAAGCTCCTAGACTAGGTGAAGATTATGACCAAGGTCCTGGGATGGGCCACACTGAGAATGCCACACTCAGGGCAGACAATTCTCCTCCTCCCTCTCTCTCCCCCTCCCCCATGGTGCTTTATTCTATAATTTAGATTCACCAAAGCCAAACATGTCCCTTTTAGGCATTACAGCCTTTGACTCCCAGCCAGGCATCCTAATCTAATATAGTGAGAGAATATTGAAAACCCATTTAATCATATGTTAGGTTCTTTCTAATCCCAAAGGATCAGATACATACTTCCAGGTCAATCTGAATCTTGGATCTTACCCAAATATCACAGTCAGCCAATCCTTAATAAACTAACTAAAAGTTTACTGATAAAGTTATAAATGGCTAATAGATCGTATAAGGACTTGGTAATCATTTGTATGTATGTCAGGTTTGTAGCAGTGATGGACTAGACTACTGTCTTGTAAAGTCTCTCTGGTAGCTTTCAAAAGATTGGACGGTCCTCAGTCCATAGTTCAAGATGCTTTTTTTTATTGTAAGCCGACAGTCCAGGGAATTAGAGCAGGAAAGAGGCAAAATGGAGGTGTCTCAGAGGTCATTTATACCCTCTATGTGCCTTGGAAATGTACTGTCCCTAAATGAACCCCACAGCCCCCGTATGTGTAAAGTTACTGGCCCAAAATGGGGTCCAGGGTCACATGAGCATATCACATGCCCCCAGTGATGAGCTGCCAAATTTTTAACAACGGGTTCCCTCCTTCCCCCCCCCCCTCTGGGGGGGGGGTGTCGTGCCCCATCCAACCCCTCATGTTCCTTGACACACACACTCCGAGACCCCTGACCCATCCCCCCCCTTCCCTGTCCCCTGACTGCCCCTTGCCGCCCCACCCAACCCCTCCTCTCATTCTCAATGGCCCCCCAGAACCCCTACCCCATACAACTACCCCTTCTCTCTGTCCCTGAGTGCCCCCACCACCTCATCCAACCCTGCTCTTTCCTGACTGCTCCCCCGGACCTTTGCCCCCATTCAATCCCCCTGTTCCCTGCCCTCTGACCCCCCCCACCCCCAAACTCCCCTACCCTCTCTCCAACACCCCCTCCCTGCCCCCTTACCGCGCTGCCTGGATGTGGCTGGGCCGGGACAGGAGTCGCGCGGCTGGAGGATGCGGCGGGAGACCAGCGGCCCGAGCCAGGTGGCTGGCCGGGTGGAGCCAGGGAGGGCTGCGGCCAGAGCTGGAGCCGGGCAGCCGGGGCCGCCGCCACGCCCAGACCCCGCGCTGCCGGAGCCCGGCCCCCTGGCAAAACAGCAGGGGCGACTGGAGCCAGGGGGCCAGGCCGGGCTGGAGGTGGGGGGCCGTGTCCAGAGCCGAGCATCCCGGTAGGTGGGGGCACGGCAGGGCCGGGGGGGGGGTGCGGCCGGAGCCGGGCGGCCGGGGAGGGGTTCGGGGGGGGGGTCGGGGACGCGGGGCCGTGCCGCAGCCGGTGAGGGTCGGGCGGGGACCCGGGGACGGGGGGGGGGGGCCGCGAACGCAGGGCCGGGAACGCGGGGCCGGGAACGCGGCCAGGGAGGGACGGGGGGGGGCCGGGTGGCCGGGCAGGGTCCCGGCTGGGAACGCGGGGGGGGGAACGGACGTGGCCAGAGAGGGTCGGGCGGGGACCCGGGGACGGGGGGGGGGGCCGGGCAGGGCCGCGGGGGGGGGGGGATGCAGCCAGGGAGGGTCGGGCGGGGACCCGGGGGGGGCTGGGCAGGGCCGTGGGGGGGGGGGATGCGGCCAGGGAGGGTCGGGCGGGGACCCGGGGACGTGGGGGGGGCCGGGTGGCCGGGCAGGGTCCCGGCCGGGAACGCGGGGGGGGGGGGGACGCGGCCAGGGAGGGTCGGGCGGGGACCCGGGGACGGGCAGGGCCGCGAACGTGGGCGGGGGACGCGGCCAGGGAGGGTCGGGCGGGGACCTGGGGGCGGGTAGCCAGGCAGGGTCGCGGCCGGGAACGCGGGGGGGGGGACGCGGCCCGGGAGGCCGGTGAGGGTCGGGCGGGGACCCGGGGCGGGCGGGGGCCGGGAACGCGGGGCCAGGAACGCGGGGCCAGGAACGCGGGGGGGGGGGGGGACGCCGCCAGGGAGGGTCGGGCGGGGACCCGGGGACGGTAGGTGGGGGCACGGCAGGGCCGGGGGGGGGGGGGCGGCCGGAGCCGGGCGGCCGGGGAGGGGTTCGGGGGGAGTCGGGGACGCGGGGCAGGGTCGCGGCCGGGGAGGCGGGGACGGGCCGCGGCCAGGGACCGGCCGGGGCACACGCCCCCCCGCCCCCAGTTTCCTACCTCAGCGTTGTCTTCCTGGGCCGGGGAAGCCTGCTTGCTTCTCAGCCCTCCCAGGCTTCCCGCGCGAACAGCTGATTCGCAGGAAGCCGTGGGGGAGGAGAAGCAAGGAGGAGCTTCATGGCAGGAGGTGGAGGTAGAATTCGCAACGGTTCGCGCCAACCGTTTGCTAAAATTAGACACCGGACAGAGAACTTTAGCATCGGGTTCTCTGTCCGGCGTCTAATTTTAGCAAACGGTTCGCGTGAACCGTTGCGAACCGTCTGCAGCTCACCCCTGCATGCCCCTATATGTTTTGCCAAATCACAGGGGTTTGCCATTAGCTCTTCCTGAGGATGCCTCAGACAGCAAGGAGCCATCTGGAGGGGATGAATTTCTTCAAAGGCCCATTGTTAGAGTGGAGTGTCCTTGATTGGGCCATCAACATGTAGCTGTCTAGCCCTGATGCAAATCTATCTGAGGGGGTATTACCGAGGAATATGACCCATGTTTTAGATACAAGTGTATAACTGATATTCATACTTTGGATACAAAGATGATGCACAGAATTAATCAGGGTAATCCTACTTAGCAAATCATAACTTTTCCATTGATACCTTACATAACACATAGCTTCCATAAGTCTTGTTCAGAATACAAGAGTGATATAAAAGGTCTTTAATCATACAGTAAGATAAGGGATTTATCTTTTTTAAATAATAACACAAGGAAATTTCTAACTCCTGTGGTTGTAGTGAAAAACCTGAAAATTGAGCCAAGGGTACCTTAAAGGCAAATAAAAAAACCCTCTCTCCTCAGGGCCTCCAACACCTCTAAGCCCCTGTATTACCCCTCAGTCTTAGCAAGAGTGAGCTTTGCAAATTAGGCTGTGCGTCTGCTCCCTGCCACACCAATCTGTCAATTTCAACTCCAAACTCCTCAAAACTCTGCCAGTCTTAATCGTGATTTGCAGGTAAACATCAGTGTAGTGTCCAGTCCCTCTCACTGTATGCTCACAGAAATTAAGTTTGCTGTTTCCAAAGAGACCGATAACACATCAGCCTGTTTAGCTGAAGACTCACACTTTACTTCAATCTAACAGCACTGAGGTGGTTTGCCATAAAAATAACTTTATTGTTAACAAAGAGTGGATATTTAAGTGATATTAATCAAGAGAAAGAGACAAGTGTGGTTATAACCAAACAAAGCACACTTTCTAGTGCCGAAAATTTAATTTTAGCAAGGTATAATCATTGCCTAAGCAGTTTTCTCACTTACATCGAGTGATCAGCAGCTCTAACCCTCTGCCCTGGAATCCAACTTTCACAGGAATCAGAAATCCCTGTCCCCTTTTGTTTAAGTGACAGATAACTAGAAAAATGTTTTTGCTCCCCCTTATATTTTCCAAAGGCCATTGTATTTAATCTTCCTGGCTCCTAAGATAGACTCATAGACTTTACGACCAAAAGGGACCATTGTGATAATCTAGTCTGACCTCATGCACATTGCAGGCCACTAATCTTGCCTACTGGCATAGACCCATGACCTCTGGTTGACTTACTGAAGTCCTCAGATCATGATTTAAAGACTTCAGGAGAATCCACCATTTATTTTACTTTAAACCAGTAAGTGCCCCATCAGTGGTTTCCCCAGGAATTGAAATTAGGGAGGGTGTTCGAATTTACAGGGGGGATGTCAGGACCAAAGAGATATATAAAAGAGATGAATAAAGTAAATGTTTTGTTAGGATTATGCAAATTTAACATAAGAATAATGCAAGTTACACCAAAACACATAACAGGTCTAGATTTCTAAAAAAATATACATTTTAAAAAAATATTTAATTTGACTTTTGAAAAGTAAGCCATCATGGGGTAAGAGGAAAGTCCTCTCATGGAGCCCGTGCTGCCCAGACCGGCAGGAGCCCCCGCCGCGCGCCGCCCGGACCCCGGACCGGCGGCAGGAGCGCGGAGCGGCAGGAGCTGAGCTGAGCCAGGCCGCGCCGCGGAGCCGCACTTCCCCTCCCCAGCTTGCCTGCCTGCCTGCTGCTTGTTCAGGCTTCCCACGAACAGCTGATTCGCGGGAAGTAGGGCAGGGGGAGGAGAAAGGGGGCGGAGCAGGAGAGCTTGGGCCGGAGCTTTTGTGAAATTTAGCAGCCCTTATAGAACTGGTTGTCCTGAAACAACCGGTTCTAAAATGGCTGCTAAATTTAACAACCGGATTGCGCGAACCGGCTCAAGCTCACCACTGGTCTGACCCAGTATGACCATTCTTATGTAAAAATTAATTATAATAAAAATGTTTAGTACAGAAACTCCCCAACATAATGACCTCCCAAGATAGCAACAATGTGGGATAACAACCTTGGCAAATACTGCATTTTAAAAATCTTGGCCTACTGGGAAACATATTTATATAAGTTTCCATTCCCAGTCACAAATCTAGCATTCTGGAGCAAAGTGACTAAAATATAGTCCAACAAACAAATGTTTATTTAACATGCCCCTCACTTTTCCCTCCACCGCACTCCACTCACCAGTGTTGTCCTTGGTCAGTGGAGACTCAGAGTTCAGAGGTGCTTTCACGTGAGTATACCTTCCAGGTGGGGGACAAAAAGGCACAGTTCGCTCTGGCCACGGCTGTTCGTTGTGCCACCGTTCACTCCACTGCTCTGTTGCCAATGGCCCTGCACAGTCACCTTCTGCTGTCACCTACCACTGTGACCTCCTGTGAGTTGGTCTCTTGAAGTTCCACCAGCTCTCAGTGATTTCAGCTAAGCTCTCAGTGCGGGAACCTCGCTGCTAGTGCAGTCTGGGCTGTCTCTTACACAAAAACACTGTACCCACAGGAACACTGTCCCCACAACAGGACTAAGCACTTGGACCTGATTGTCAGTGATTTCAGCTGCAGTGGTCACTTAACAGAACAAAAGACTATCTATGGAGCCTAATCAGCTCTGTCTTTAAACAGTGGAGAGGGACAGGTCCCCACCTTCTCTCTTGATGCCTTCAAATCATCACAGACTAAGTACAGTTCTACTGCCCTTTACTCATACAATAAGAACATTTCATCCCCCCCTTCCCCCCACATTCAAGTGGTTTGTAACCCAACCCCAGCCAAAATCTATCACTTGGACAACACAGCTCTGTTTGCTGGATACCTAGGTAGATTAGGTGTGAATGTAAATATAATCTGGCCCTGAAGCCTTAGCCACCAGCTCATCACTAGCTGTCAGGGAGAACTCGTTTAGACTTTGCTTACAAATCATCATTTGAAATTATTAGGTTGGCCAACATCACCAAAATGAATGCACTGACATCATAAAAAACAGCTGTATAAGGAAGCAAGGAAGCTAGTCTATGTTCATACTTTTCAAATCTATTATACTTTTTCAGATACACATACTTTATCATACACTGTATAAGCTTTTAAAGTGTGTATTAATGTTTCAGTTTAAATTCAGATTTCCAAACAGTCACTAAATTGGTATGTAACTAGCTCACAAAACTGGGGGGGTGTAGGGAAATCACTGTGCCCTATGCTCACAGGTGAAAGTAACTTAAAGGACTTACCGGTACTCCAGAGTCCTGAGCAGGGGGCGTGGCCTCAACCAGAAGAGGCAGGGCCCTGGGCTCTGGCTGCAGTAGTGGCAGCTGGGAGCCCCGGGCTATTTAAATCACTATCAGAGCTACCAGCTGTAGAGGCAACTGGGAGCCCTGGGGCCATTTATAGGGCCTAGTGCTCCGGCTGCCACTACCACAGCAGAGTCCCAGGCCCTTTAAACTGCTGACAGAGCTCCGGGGGTCCCTGCTGCCGCCACTGCAGCAGGGCTTTAGCATCAATTAAAAGGGCACAGGGCTCCGGCCACTGTTACTGCCCCGGGTCCTTTAAGTCTCTGCCAGCTCCAGCAGTGGGGCTCTGGCGGCAATCTAAAGGGCCCAAGGTGGTAGTGGTGGCCGGAGCTGTGTGAGCCCTGCTGCTGGAGCTGGCAGAGATTTAAAGGGCCTGGGGTGGTAGCGGTGACTGAAGCCCCGTTGCCACTACTCCAGGGCTCTGGCAGCGGGGCTTGGGCGGCAATTTAAAGGGCCCGGGGCTCCGCCGCTGCTATCACCCTGGGCCCTTTAAATCACCGCCTGAGACCCGGTGCTGGAGCCCTGGGATAGTGGCAGCGGGGCTCTTGTGGTGATTTGAAGGGCCAGGGGCTCCCAGCCGCTGCTACTGCAGCAGAGCCCCAGGCCCTTAATTGCCACTGGATCCCCAGGGATCCCGGCCACCTCTGCTACCAGGCACCTGCACAGCAAGCAGGTGCTTGGGGTGGCCAAGGGGAAGGGGCGGCACGTCGGGCTCTTCGGCGGCAATTCGGCAGAGGGTCCTTCAAAGGGCCTGCCACCGAAGAAGAAAGCGGCGCCATGGAGCTGCTGTCAAAGTGCTGCCGACCACAATCGTGGTGCTTTCCCCCCTCTCTTCCCCCCCCCCGCCGCTTGGGGCGGCAAAAACCCTGGAGGCAGTCCTGTACCCAGGGGCGCCAGTACCGGGGTTCTGGCAGCAATTTAAAGGACCCTTTAAATTGCTGCCTGAGGAAGCCGGTCCAGTATGGCGTACTAGCTCTTGCCAGTACACCAAACCGGCTTGCTTTCACCTCTGTCTGTGCTGCAGAAGAAGGTGAAATACCCCCAGGCCTTCTGCCAATCTGACCTGAGGGAAATTTCCTTCCTAACTCCAAATAGGACAATCACTCTGAACATGTTGGCAAGCCAGCCAGACACCTGCAGAAGAGTGTACTGTAGTAACTGGGAACACTCCCCAGTTAGTGCCCCATCTCCAACCATGCAGGATATTTGCTGCTAGCAGTTGCAGGTGGGCCATATGTCACTGTAGGCAGTCTCATTAGAGCATCCTCCCCATAAATTTATCAAGTTCAGTCTTGAAGCCAGTTAGGTTTTTTCCCTCTTATTGCTCCCCTTGGAAGGCTGTTCCAGAATTTCACTTCTCTCTCCCCCCCCCGCACCCCCTTTCCCCCAGGATGCACAGCCCCACTCCAGATCTGGCCACAGCTGCAGGATGGGTGCATAGCCCCTGCCAAGCCCTGGCTGCGGGTGGAGGAGCGCACAGTCCTGGGAATGAGGAGTGTGCACAGTTCCCGCCAAGCTCAGGACTGGGGTGCACAGGCCCTGTTACAGCCCTGCACCCCCAAGCTTGGGACGCTGCAGGTCTGGGTTGCATAGCCCAGCTGTAGCCCCTGGCAGAATGTGGCTCTCCCTGCAGACCCTGCCAAGCCCTGGATGCCGCGGGGCTAAGGCGCACACAGCCCCGGCAGCTGCCTCCACTCCTCTAAACCTGGGAGCCTAAGTTGCACTGCCCCGGCTGCAGTCCCTGATGGAAGGTGGCCCTGGCTGCAACCCCCATCAAACCCAGGCCCCCAGGACTGGGGCGCACGGCCCCTGCTGCAGCCCTACACCCAGCCACACTCGGGATGCTGCGCAGCTGGGGCTGCAGAAGCCGCCGGGCAGGGGCTGCAGCATCCTCCTGGTTCCAGCTCCAGCAAGGGTGCACAGTCCCCCTCCACCTCCTTAAGTCTTAGACGTCACAGAATCCGTGACTCTAGTGACTAAATCGTAGCCTTCCTTAATTGTGACACTGGGTGTGTGAGCTAGCAGTGAGTGTGTCAGGCAGGCCTGCTATGACTTAGGGCTTGGCTACACTTACAAGTTGCAGCGCTGGTGGAGGCTTTCCAGCGCTGCAACAACACCCCGTCCACACTTGCAGGGCACAACCAGCGCTGCAACTCCCTGGTTGCAGCGCTGGCTGAAAACCCATCCCGGCAGGGGTATAAGGAGTGCAGCGCTGGTGATCCAGCGCTGCCCAGCAGGTGTGGACACTCACCAGCGCTTTACCTGTCCTCCAGGGAATAAGGAGGTATCCCAGAATTCCTGTTCAGCCACTCTGCACATCAGTTTGCACTCTACTGCTCTTGGCTCAGGTGACCCGCCCTGTAAATGCCCCGGGAAATTTAAAAATCTCCTTCCTGTTTGCTGCAGCCAGGTGTGGAGTGCAATCAGTTTTAATCAGTTACAGGTGACCATGCCTCCACGCGGCAAACGAGCCCCAGCATGGAGCACTGGTGAATTGCAGGACCTCATCAGTGTTTGGGGTGAGGCATCTGTTCAGGCACAGCTGCGCTCCGGCCGTAGGAATTACGATATCTTTGAGCAGATATCAAGGGCCATGCTGGATCGGGGCCATGATCGGGACGCAGTACAATGCAGGGTGAAAATTAAAGAGCTGCGGAGTGCCTATTACAAAGCCCGAGAGGGGAATCGACGATCCGGAGCTGCTCCCACGACCTGCCGTTTTTACAGGGAGATGGATGAGATACTTGGGGGTGACCCCACTGCCAATCCCAGGATAACGATGGACACTTCTGAGCAGGCTGGGGGACAGGAGGAGGAGGCGGAGGCGGAGGCGTGTGGGGGGGAGGAAACCGCGAGTGAAGCTCCTGGCATGGGGGAAGAAACCGCAGATTCCCTGGAGGCATGCAGCCAGGAGCTCTTCTCAAGCCAGGAGGAAAGCACCCAATCGCAGCAGCCAGCAGTTGCAGAAGGACAAGCAGAGGAGCGTGTTACCGGTAAGCGGCTTTTATTTTCTGGGTGAAATGTTTCTGGAGAGGAAGGGGGGTTAAGGCTGCATGCATGCCAGCCTCTAGATGTGGAATAGCCCGTTGATGTGGTCTATCACGTCGCGGTAATCTGCCTCAGTTATCTCAGCAAAAGCTTCATCCAGAGCGTGGGCAATATGCCTGCGCAGGTTTATAGGCAGAGCCACTGTGTCCCTTGTCCCAGTGACGGTGACGCGTCCGCGCCACTCTTCTGCCAGTGGTGGGGGGACCATTTCTGAACACAGGCAAGCCGCATAGGGTCCCGGGCGGAATCCACATTGCTCTAAAAGAGCCCCCCGCTGTTCCCTAGTGACTCGCAGTAGGGAAACATCTTCCAGGATTAAGTCCTGTGAAAAATGTTGGGAGACTCTTTAGTGAAGAGATAGGGAGATAAGATCACCCCTGCATCTGCATTTCACTCAACCCCTCTAGCACTCCAGATTACCCGAAGCAACCAGCTCCCCTCTTACACCCAAGCCCCACTTCTCCCCATATAAGCACTGCTCACTCACCATGTCGTGGCTTCTGTAGTGTTATGCGTGTGGGTAAAAGAATGCTTAAATAAGAACTCACTCCCTCAGTGTAACAATTCATGTCTGGAGATAGTGGATACAATGCTGCCCGTGTTAAATGTTGTCATTTCTGTTTCTACAGTGACCTTGACTACTGGACTGCCCAGATGTTCAACATCACAGAGGCTTCAAAATTTGAGAAAAAATCCCCGAAAGAGCAAAGAAGACATGCTGAAAACTGTTCTTAATCAGTCTGCTCGAGAGAGTAAGGACTTGAAGGATTGGCGAGAGAAAGAAAGCAGGACACGCAAGAGAAATGCAGTGGCCAAGAGGAAAACCACGGAGCGGCTGCTAAGCATCCTGGAGCGCCAAGCGGAGTCTATAGAGTCACTCGTTGCCATGCAAGCAGAGCACTACCGTGCTACTCCCCCACCCGCCCCGTCCTTTGTGCCTTGTGCCCCAATGTCAGCTCAAACCACCTTTCCCCAGCATCCAGGTTCTTACCACCACCAGCTGCCTCCAACACCTGTATGTTCCCCAACCAGCCCTGATACCTACCACCACCCTTACCCTCTGCATTCAACCCCCATCACCATGCAGTATATGAACCCTGAAGTGCAGGATTCATTAAACAGCAATCCAGACAGGGCATATGCAAACTTGTGACTGTACAGTTCACCAACCCACACCCCTGCCCTCTTGTGTTCATGAAATGTTGTGTGTCTGTCTGTCTGTCAAGGAAGTTTTTTTCTTTTCAATAAAACAATTCTTGGCTTTGAAAACAGTCTTTATTATAGCAGATAGTGAAAGATACCTTAGCCCAGTAAAGAAAGAGGCACTACAAATCATATTATTATTATGGATAATAGAATAACAGTGTAAGCAGTGCAATTCACTCCCATGCAAGGCAGCAAACATTATTGTTGGCTTTCAGCCTCAAATTCTTCCCTCAAGGCATCCCTAATCCTTGTAGCCCTGTGCTGGGCCTCTCTATTAGCCCTGCTCTCTGGCTGTGCATATTCAGCCTCCAGGACTTGAACCTCGGTGGTCCATGCCTCACTGAATGTTTCACCCTTCCCTTCACAAATATTATGGAGGGTACAGCAAGCGCATATAACCGCGGGGATGCTGCTTTCCCCCAAGTCTAGCTTCCCATACAAGCAACGCCAGCGGGCTTTTAAACGCCCAAAAGCACACTCCACAGTCATTCTGCACCGGCTCAGCCTGTAGTTGAACCGGTCCTTGCTCCTGTCAAGCTTCCCTGTATAGGGTTTCATGAGCCAAGGCAGTAACGGGTACGCGGGGTCTCCAAGGATCACAGTGGGCATTTCGACATCCCCTACTGTGATCTTCCTGTCTGGGAAAAAAGTCCCTGCCTGCATCTTCCTGAACAGGCCACTGTTCCGAAAGATGCGTGCATCATGCACCTTTCCAGGCCAGCCTGTGTAAATGTCAATGAAACGCCCGCGGTGATCCACAAGCGCCTGGAGAACCATAGAGAAATACCCCTTCCGATTAACGTACTCTGATGCCAGGTGGGGGGGGGCCAGAATAGGAATATGCGTCCCATCTATCGCCCCTCCACAGTTAGGGAAACCCATGTGTGCAAAGCCATCCACAATGTCCTGCACGCTCCCCAGAGTCACGGTCTTTCTTAGCAGGATGCGATTAATTGCCTTGCAAACTTGCATCAAAACGATTCCCACGGTCGACTTTCCCACACCAAACTGGTTCCCGACCGACCGGTAGCTGTCTGGAGTTGCCAGCTTCCAGATTGCAATAGCCACTCGCTTTTCCACCGTCAGGGCAGCTCTCAATCTTGTGTCCTTGCGCCGCAGAGTGGGGGCGAGCTCAGCACACAGTCCCATGAAAGTGGCTTTTCTCATACGAAAGTTCTGCAGCCACTGCTCGTCATCCCAGACTTCCATGACGATGTGATCCCACCACTCAGTGCTTGTTTCCCGAGCCCAAAAGCGGCGTTCAACGGTGCTGAGCATTTCCGTAAATGCCGCAAGCACTTTAGTGTCACACGCGGCAGGCAAATCCATATTGATATCATCGTCGGAATCCTCACTGTCACTTTGGAGCTGAAGGAATAGCTGGACTGCCAAACGTGTTGTGCTGGTGACACTCATCAGCAGAGTCCTCAGCAGATCGGGCTCCATTTGCCACAGAAATCGCGATTCACACAGAGAGTAACAGAAAGACACTCACAATGGCGCCAAACGCTGCTGGAAAGAGTGAATGCTGGGATGTGAAGCGATGCACCACGGGGCGCTGGCAAACAGGAAGCGGAATGACCCGCACACTTCCTTCCCCTTCCCACAATACTCAGCGCCAAAACGGCGCCAAAACGGGACGAGGTGCTCTGTGGGATAGCTGCCCACAATGCACCTCTCAATACAGCGCTGGAAAGTGCTGCAAGTGTGGCCACACTGCAGCGCTGGTAGCTGTCAGTGTGGCCACACTCCAGCGCTGGCCCTTCCACAGCTGCATGACCAGCGCTGTAACTCCCAGCGCTGCAACTTGTAAGTGTAGCCAAGCCCTTAGACTAGAGGGGGCCCTTTGTCAGTGAGCAGGGAGGGGCTCTTAGGGTCACACTTCCTGTGGCTGTAGCGAAAAGCTTGAAAATGCAAACTCAGGGCACTTTAAAGGTAAATAAAGAGGGTCTGATCATCTTTGTCGTAAAACAAGCAGTGTTGCTAGATGGACTCCTGAGTTTTGAATCTGTAGCAGGCACAGCGCAGCCCTCTTTTCTCCAGCAGCCTCCGGGGCGGGGGGGGGGGGGGGTCCCAGCGCACCACAGGCACCAGGGGCTTTGCCCTGGGCCAGGGTCCCCACGTCCCTCTCCTGGGCAGTGGCGCTGCCCGCTCAGAGCTGACTGGAAGGGCCGCTCCGCAATACTCCCGCCTTCCCCTGCCCTTGCTCCGCCCCTTGCCTCCGCTAGTTCCCCCCGCGGCGCGGCGCGGCGCGGCCCCGCACGGGGGCGGGCTCGGGAACAGGGGCTCTGCCCCCGCAGGCTGATCAGAGCGGGGAGCGGTGCCGCCCCGGGCGGGGGCGGCTACGGGCGGCTCGCTCCTCCACGCTGCAGGGGGCGCGGTGGGCTCCAGGCGCAGCCGTTCGGCTGGGCCGAGGTCGCTCTTTGCATTTGCCGCCTCGGTGCTGCATCAGGAAGTCGGGTCTCGCTTTTGGCGGCGGCGCCGGCGGCTGCTGCTGCTGCCGGAGCCGGCTTGAGACCTGAGGCAGCCCCGCCCCCACCGTACCCCATTATCCAATCAGCGGCCCCACCACCCGACACTGCCGGGTTCTGTGCCCGGGCTCTTGTCTCATTAAGGAAGCAACGCTGCTCCTGATTGGGTGGCGGAGGCCGCCGCGGCTGCTTTTCAAGCCGGGGAGCGAGGGAGCGCGCGCCTGAAATCCCAGCGCGAGCGAGCGAGCCTGGGGCTGCTGCTGCTGCCGGGAGCGGCGCGCGGGGCTGCACCTCAAGGGAGGAGCCGCCGCCGCTCAGGGGACGCGGAAATGCACCAGCGTCCGGCAGTAGCAGGAGCCTGGGCAGGCCCCGCCCCCTTGCAGTAGCTCAGTTGCCAACTCTTCATCTTTGGTCCAGGCAGCGCCCCCCCCCCCCCCCGCAGCCCATGCCCTTGCCAGCCCCAGCAGCCCACGTCACCGCATCCAACACCTTGACCGCCCCGCTCCTCCCACAAGCGGCTGCAGCGCAGCTCCTTCCCTTATCATCTTTACTCCCTGCTCCACCACTTGCACTTTGGTCACGGTCTCCTCCCAACTCCTGCTAAACCGCAGTGCCAGGAACTGGGCCCCTCCCCTCCAGGCTTATGGCACAGGACGCCTGCCCCAGCTCTGCACTCACTGTAGGGGACTGTGCAGACATGAATCCCAAGAAGGTGGCTCTCATCACGGGCATCACTGGCCAAGTAAGTGTTTTGGGGGGGCGGAGTGGAGCAGAGTACAAATGTAATTCCTTCTTTCTTCTAGCCCAGTCGTTAGGCAGGGCCAAGGGTTAGTGACACGTGGGTTGCCTCTATCTACATGTGTCTCTGCTTGATTTGTGAGCTAAGTACAACAGTAAGCTGTCTATTGCCACACTGATCAGCATGTATCAGCTCCCTGCTGTGCATCAGTATGTATTGCATTGATACCCTGCTAAAAATAAGAATACATCGGTATGTATTGCATTGATACCCTACTAGAAATAAGGACTGCTATTACTTACCAAACCATATTTGGCCCAACTTCATCCTTAACTGTTATTGACCGAAGAGAGGAAAGAAACATTTGCAACTGGTATGTTAAGTATAGTGTCTCATCTCCTGTTTTCTACAGTTTTACAACTTTTAGTGTAGCCCATCCTGTGCTGTTTACATGCAAAAATGAGGTCACTTGGATCTTAATATACAGTTTATCTGTGAGCACTTGATTTACAAGACACAATTCTTGGGAGATGAATGAAGAGAAACATTAAAGGCTGCTCCAATAGGAATACGTTTTTTGGCTTGACAGGCAGAGGATTGCTTTTCCATACAAGAATGAGGAAACATTGTTTTCTTAACTTGGTGGCCAGGTGTAGCTTTGCAGGTATAATGTAATCACTTCCCCATTGAAACAAACTTCCTTGCAGTTGAAATTTGACACAGTGCTTCTTTATGGCCGCTAATTATTGGATCTAAATTGAGGTGCCTAGAGCTAGATTTCTCTCTCTCTCTCTCTTCCCTCCCCACCCCAGATGTTGAATGCCTATGACTCCAGTTGAAATAGTGAGAGCTGTGAGTGCTCAGCATTTTGGAATGTCCGTCTCAAGTTGAACACCAAAACTAGCAGGAGCTTTTGCAAAAATTGGCTTAGGTGGTTTGTCCAAACCCATATAATAGTCTAATGATAGAGTTGGCAATATAACCCTAATCCATAGTCCCTTGTTCTGTGCACTAGATATTGCTGCCTTGTAGAAGGAAGAGACTATTGCAGAGTTGCAGCAAAAACTATAATCCTTAGAAATCTTTTAATACAAATATGTGTGTCTGAGTCTTTGTTTACAGAAGCCCTTATACCAGAAAGTGTGAGCCCTATTCTGAGACTAGAGCTGGACAGAACAAAAATGTTGCAGAATTCCTTTCACTGTGCCTTGGCCTCCTTTTTGGAATTGTTGCAGAATAGGTATATTCACCTGGTAGCATGATAACTTCCTGGCAGGCTCTTTTGGTGGGAGACATTCTTCCAAACTACCCTTAATGTAGTATGTAGTAGTGTAAGAAACGCACATTGAGAGAGTCAGGGGGCTTGCAGCTTCTCTGAGAGCTCAAAAATAAGAACAAATGCTGGTCTTGATACTTAGTCTAAATAGCATGACCTTGCCCATATCATCTCACTTTCATAAGCTTGCATCTGACAACATTGTTGCCATAAAGGTGGGCTAATAAATGTACATGTTAGGTAGCAGGGCTCAGATAATCCAACCTGGTATTGTTATTTACAAGAAACGCTTTCCTTTATCCAGTGTTTCCCAAACTTGGGACGCCACTTGTGTAGGGAAAGCCCCTGGCAGGCCGGGCCAGTTTGTTTACCTGCCGCGTCTGCAGGTCCGGCCGATCGTGGCTCCCACTGGCCACGGTTCGCCACTCCAGGCCAATGGTAGCTGCTGGAAGCGGCGGCCAGTACGTCCCTCGGCCCGCGCTGCTTCCAGCAGCTCCCATTGGCCCGGAGCAGTGAACCACGGCCAGTGGGAGCCGCGATCGGCCGGACCTGCAGACGCGGCAGGTAAACAAACCGGCCCGGCCTGCCAGGGGCTTTCCCTACACAAGCGGCATCCCAAGTTTGGGAAACACTGCTTTACCCTAAATGCGTTTACTCAGTTTAAATAATTGCCCCCAAACCAACAAACTGTTAATTTCCAGTAGGGGACAATCAGTGACACATGGTACAGGTAACATTTCCACTTCTTTGTGAATACATTCTTGTCATCTTTGTAAACAGGATGTGTAGAGGACACAAATTGGAAACGGCAGTGGATTGCCAGTGATTTATAAGGTGTCAGTTAACCTTGTGAAGAGCAAAGAGAATAAAGGACTTGCCCAGGACTTGAAAGCAAGCCTCGGCCTTGTCATGTTTAACACTAGTGGGGGATGATTTGGGAGGGTGAATGACTGCCAAAGCACGCAACCACAAAACATACCTAGATATTTCTAGTATTTCTGAAACTGCATGGAGGAGCAGCAGCAGCCTCTTCCCTTTCTTCTCACATCCAACCCCCAAAAGAGGGAAAAATCCTGCCTATTTCCTTTGGCTGGTTGCACTGTTCCTTTGTATTTGATCTTCCTCTTTGGTTGTCTCTCCCAAGCCTCTCTAGTCCTTTTTACTTGTGGAATTTAGAAACTGGGTAGCTTCCCTATCCTTCTGCATAATTAGGTGGCTCAAACCAATTGATGCCAAGCAGATTTTGGCACTAAATGCTAATCAGCCAGACTGATTAAGGGAAACTTCTAACTAGCTACAGCGACTCCTCAAAAGAGGTGTTTGGAGCAGTCGCAGCACTGAAATTATCCTGTGTGCCCCTCCTGTTGCCCAGGCCCTTCTTCCTCCAAGGAGCAGCGTTCCATTGGCCTCAACTACCCCAGCGTGGGCATAGTGGGAATTCCATACCTCTGTGAGAGACTCAGTAACACAAGAATCACAGTAATGGAGCTAGGAGCCCTCTTCCACTCTTTCCCCTCCCTCGTGCCCCACCCCCAAACCAAACAAAAAGCTGTAGCATCTTCAGGCACCTTTTGAGCCCAGGATAGATGAAATGTTCTTCCTCTAAGTCAAACTCAGGTTTACTTCAGAAGGTTGCGGTTCCCCGGGCCTGAAGGGCAACGGCAACATGAAAGCAAATCAGCAGTCCACTTTCCAGATTGTTCCCCTTCCACGAATGCAACTTAGTGGTAAGACCAAACTTCCTTGGACTCTGCAACAGACATGGGTGTCTCCCTCTGCAAAACTGTTAGGTAGGCTTCCTTTTGTGCTGTGTGCTGCAAGGTCACATTTGAGTTTTATATATTTCACATCAGCTCTTTTGCTCACTTGTTCTGTCTCTGCAGAACAGAGTGAAGTGGCTGTGGAGATAGTAGTAGGGTGTTGGCGATGGGAGGATGGGGGGAAAAAGAGGATGTTTTTTCAAATAAAATGGGTTAGAGCAGGTAGGATTTAGAGCCCCTCTTTGTAAAGGTACTCAAACATCCCAGCTATTGTAGCTCTAAATTTTCAGATAGTATAGCATAAATCTGAGTTGGGAGCATAGCATAAGTATATTGCCCTGTGTCTCTCAGAATCTGGGTTTCTTTTTCTCATTGCTCCTTAGACAAATAAATAAAAAATTGAAGATTTTTCTTCATTAATCCAGTTGCCCCCACTTCTTCACACAGCCTATTACTTTTTCCAGCAACTTTCTGACTCCTCCTCTATACTGGACTCCTATATACTGGTTGCGATGCTCTTATTTCTGCCTGTCTAGGCCTTCAAACAATTAGGCAAAGATGTTGGAGGTAGAGGAGAAAGTAGTGGTATCAAAGCCTGCCTCCTTTTGGTCCTATTTCTGAAAAGCAACCACAGGCTGTAGTGACGTGAGGTTGGGGGAGGTGGAACAGGAGACATAAGCATAGTCCTTACAAAAGCTTTGTTTATTATATGTTAAAATCCTTTGCTAAAATTACTAGGCGCAGATTGCTGCAACTCTATTAAATGCTGTTCGATTTCTTTTGCCATTCCTGCTTGCTACATGCATTGTTGAGCAGGCACATTTTGTCCCACACAGATTGATTATTGCAGCAATTTTTACGTGCATGCTAGAACTTGTATTTGCTGCACCTGCTCTGTAGATGGAGGACTTCCTTCTCTGGGAGTGCCCACCTGGCGTCTTTTGCTGGTGCTAAAGTCTTAAATGAAAACAAAGAAAAATGAAAATATACAGTCTGTCATAAACAAAAAAAACCCCATAAAATCATAAATCAAAAATAGTAAACACAATAAGTTTTAAAGACAAGTTGGTTTTTCTGAGATTGGGGTCTAGTTTAGTTGTAGGTTGATTTGAACATTAGTTAGCCTTTTATTCTTAACTAGATTTAAGGTTGTTGTAGAATAATGGTATAACTTGTAGGTCTGGATTAGTTGCATAATTGAATTGGAACATCCGTATTAAAGAGACTGACACAGTATATGGACAACGAATATAACAGGTACATAAGCAAATTCTCTGATCCAGCTGATTTGTCAGCTACAGGAATGTACTTCCTTTGGGCAAAGGATGGTGCAGGTCTTGGCTTTTTTCCTAGTGAGGTTACTAAAGTAGTTGAGAGTAGATAAACTTGTTTGTCATGTAGAAGTGTGGTGGTTGTAGTATATTTGAACAGTGGGCTGGGAGGGGGAAAAAGACCTTTGTAGTTTTACTGTATACAGTAGGTAATGGAAAATATTTCAGAATTTTTTTTGCAAGTTTTGCACTTAAATGAGTAGGCCAGATCGTAACTGTTTCCCTTGAAATGCCATGTAGCAAAGAGTTTTCACTGGCTGCAGTGAAATCTAGTGTAGAGGAAAGAGCTCTTTCTCAGAAGCTCCTCTGTCCCTAAAAGTGCCCAGATACAAGCTTATGCTATGGAGAAAGTCAATGGGAAAAAATTGTGGTTCTAACTACTTCACACACTTCATCTCCCTCCATTACGGATAATAAGTATCCAGCTTTATGTTGTCTTCTGGCATTTCCTCTCTATCTTGAAGAGATGGCATGTCTTCACACATTCAGCTGTCCTGGGTGGGCATGCACTACTTTCTCATGCTAACAAGTTGGTCCTGCCAGAATAGGGTTGAGGCACATGATTAACAGATGTTGTGCTGTCGGTTTCAGTTCTCTACCTGTTCTGGCACTTCTCATGAGTGTTAGTCACTTCTTTTTTGAAGCACTGCATCCACCTATGACACTATAAATAATAATAAATTAAAAGTTGAAGGAGATCCTGTGCATCAATCCATAACTTGCAATGACTGAGTCTGTTATTCCTCGTAACGCTTCCCAACTTTTTTCATGTTCTGCTTCATGAAATGAGTGAACCTCTCTAGGGGCATGAAAATGTAAGATTGGTATGCATAGAAGCAAATACATGCCCCCTGGACTTCCTACCACCTGTCCTTTCCTCCTTGTCTCACATTCACATGCTCTTGCCAGTACGGAAACCAGAACTGCAAGACTCCTGCAACGCTAGTCTTGGGCCTCCACGTCTGAAGGTTAAACTATCAGTGGTCATACTGCAGTGGTTCTGTGTTGCTACCGAATTAAACTTTCATTTGACTTGCATATGATTCTGAATCTTTTTTTTTTTTTTTGGTATTTGTATTAGATTGCCAAGGGATATTTGTTAGTGATGCGGGTGCCGGAATGCGCGATTTTCTTCCTGCTGTTACTTCCCTCTGTGCTTCCTATCAGAAGAAGTGATGCAGAATTGCCTTCTTGCATTTGGTGTATTACAGGAAAGCCTAACAATTCTTTTCCTTCATGCCCCACTAATACAAAAGCTGTATTTGTAATGTTTTTGCATTTCAGGTAGAAATGTATAGTACTAGTGGGGCTGGCACAGTCTTTCCCTTAGTGTCTTATACAGCACTGAGCACATTGTCAGCACTAAACAGACTCTTTTCTCCAAAAGCTGTATTAAACTTGCATTATTTACTTAAAGTTATATCAAATGCAGCAAGCATTTGTTAATACAATATTAGGCCTGTGATTTTAATTATATCAAAGTCAGGATACTTGTATATGCAGTACAGTTGTCTTTCAGTATGTTCATACCTAACCTTTGTGTGCAAAAATACAGAATCCCATGCTGTCTCACCTCTGTGAATGAATTAGGTCTAGCTCCCTGTGCCTGAACAGGGGCTCCTACTTTGGCCAGTGAAGAGAACAGTCCAGCACCTGGGGACTATAAAGGACCAGGAATCTGAGGGGGTGTGGGGGAAGCCTTGGTGAGAGTCAGTTGGGAAAAGTCTGGAGGAGGTGTCTGGGGAAAGCTGCAGAGAGCAGAAAGCTTTGCAGGTTCTCCCTGGGAAGAGAGAGGAATGAACAGGAAGCAGTGGAAGGGATAGCTAGCTGTTCTTTCTGAGCCAGAGAGAGCCAACACCAGAGAAGAGTGGACAGGGCTGACATCTAAGACCAGCGGAGGGTGATGGCTCTCAGAACCAGAGAGCTTAAGCCAGGGGGCCAAAGAGGGCAGTGCTGGAGAGTCTGGTTGCGGTGAAGGACGCTAGGGCTGTATTTGGTGGATTGCAGTGTTTGGAATCATTATATGCACCGGGCTTTATTTTGCAATAAATTAAGCCAACAAGGGCTGTTTGCACATAGAAAGACTCTTTGGACTATTTCTGGGGACTTAGGAGGAGGGAAACTGAGGCAGGGGTGCATATCTTGCTGGGGCCTGCAGGTAGAGGGTGCTGTAGGTGGGGATGCTATGTGTCACATGCGTATAGAAAAGATACATTTTACTTCAGAAGTATTTACAAAATATTATGCCCTATTACACTTTTCTCATATGGGATTGTCTGTACTAACAATTTTTGGATGTGTCCTGCTATTTGTGTGACCACTGGTTGAAACACTTACTTACTAGACAGAGTTTGGGTGTCTTTACTATGCTTGTCTAGATCTGCTCTGATTAAGGAAGGTCAACTTTTTTTTTTTTTAATTGCCTGGTCTCTAGAGGTTGAGAGTTTCATTGCTGCCTGTAGGATTCTTCAGTATGTGCAGTGAAACTGAACAGAGTATTGTAAATTTTGGACTACTGTTTGGGTAACTTCTTAGTAGCAGGAAAGGCACAGGAGCTGTGGCTATGCAGACTCATGAGAATGTTGCTTCCATTTGTTTGCACTTGGTTCATAGTTCTAAGGTTCTATTTCACAGCTGCAAATACTAAAATCCCTTATATAAATGTGAGCTTAATTCTCTAGAAATTTATGGCATGGGCCCCCCACAAACTGAATAAGCTGCTGAGACTGTTCTGTTTGTTGGTGCCTTGGTAAAGGCCATGAGGCTAGAACCAACTCTTGGAGCCTTGATAAGCTCCTGTTATTTCAGCTCTCTTAGTGAGTAATTGCTCCCTGGTGGTGAGGGGCTGAGCTGGGAGCAATCAGGGAGATTTGGTGTAAAAAGTAATTTGCTAGGTGAACTCTAGAGCTGTGAACAAAGGCAGCTAACCAAAATGTTTCAGAGAGTTAAGAGGGACTGGGTCGTTCAGATCTACATGCAATTTCGAGATGGCCAAGGATGGAACAATAGTAGTGACTTGCAACAGATGTGCCATGTTTTTCCTGCCTGAAGCCAGAAGGGATGTCCTGTTCATAAATTTTGTGGTCTTGGTATTACTGATACCTGGTGTCAGTTCCCTGACTGGAATGTTAAAATCAATGGTTATAACTTATTTCAGAAAAATTGAGTGGGCAAAAAGGGAGGGCGAATGGCACACAATCTAAAATGGCATTTCCTGTTTCCAAGTTACTGACGACTGAGAAAATGCTCTGATCCATAAGCATTCAGATGTCCTAACAGGTAAAGCACAAAATGGGGTATTAGTTGGTGTCTGCTACAGACCACCAAATCACACTAGCAAACTGGATGACTGCCTCATTATGCACCTGTCTGCAATGTGTAGGGGAGAAAAAAGCTGTGAGATCATGATGGACTTCAATTTGAGTGACATATGCTGGAGGTCTTATGCTGCTGGCACATCAGGGTAATAAGGGTTTATGGAATTTAGATCCTGTCAAACTAACTTAATATCTTTTAATTTTTTTTTACAAGTTTGAGAAAGGTAATATTTTTGATGTAATAACTTTAGACTTCTGTAAGGCATTTGAGTTGGTACCACATAACATTTTTCTTGAACTAGAATGATATGAAATTAACACTGCACACATTAAATGGATTGAAAACAGGATAACTGATAGGTCTCAATATGTAATTGTAAATGGGAAATTCTCATTGAGTGGATGTGTTGTGGTGTTTTTTTGTTTAAATGAGATTCTGGAGGGATAGATTCTTGGCCCTATGCTATTTAACCTTTTTGTCAATGACCTGGAAGAAGACATAAACTCATCTCTGATAAAGTTTGCAAATGACACAGTGTGGTAAATAATGAAGAGTACAGGCCACTGATATAGAGCTATCTGGATCACTTGGTAAGCTGGGCAAAAGCAAACAGTATGCGTTTTAACATGGCTAAATGTATGCACCTAGGAGCAAAGGATGTAGGCCATACTTGCAGGATGAGGGACCATATCCTGGTAAGCAGTGACTCTGAAAAAGATTCGGGTACCATAGTGGATAATCAGCTGAACATGAGCTCCCAGTGTGACTCTGGCCAAAAGAGCTAATGAGATCCTTGGATGCATAAACGGGAATCTTGAGGAGGAGAAGCGATGTGATTTAACCTCTGTTTTTAGCACTAGTGTGACCGCTGCTGGAATACTGTGTCCAGTTCTGGTACCCACAATTCAAGAATGATGGTGATAAATTACAGTGGGTTCAGAGAAGAGCCATGAGAATAATTAAAGGATTTGAAAACTTGCCTTAGATTGAGCTCCTTGAGTCTATCACAATATCTAGCTTAACAAAGAATATTAAGGGGTGGCTTGATTAGTCTTAAAAATACCTGTATGGGAAACAAATATTTAATAATGGGCTCCTCATTCTAGCAGAGAACATGATTCAATATCTGGAAGTTGAAGTTTAACAAATTCAGACTGGGAAATAAGGCATACCCTTTTAACAGTGAGAATAATTAATCACTGGAATAATTTACTGGGGTTGTGGTGTATTTTTTGTCACTGACAATTTTTAGCAAATTTAAATGTGAATTTTTTTCCAAAAGAAATGCTCTAGGAATTAGGGAAGTTTTATTGCCTCTGTTATATAGGAAGTCTGAATAATGAGTGGTCTTTTCTGGTCTTGGAATCTGACACTATGAATTTTTAAGAAAAGCTTCATACTTACCCATGGGAGTTTTCAATGTCTTTATGATCACAGTGTGGTATCTGCTCATAAATGCTTACTCTTTGTAATCACTAACATACAGTGATTGCCATTAACCTGCAGTTTCCATGCTATTTTTATATTATTGCAACCACTATACAATGCAACTACTTCCTTCAAATTTTGCAGAGCTAAAATATTTTGAATTTAGAACAAGAATGAGAAGTTAAAGGTAAACTTTGAAGAAATTCACAAGGTACTGATAAGAGTTTAAGAATGGAATAACCATTTTAAGATTAACTGTGTCTCTAATACACCCATGTCTATAATACTATGTGTGCAAGTAAAATTTTTGTACTCTAGCATTAATAGTGCATCATGTTCTGAAGAAGAGCTCTGTGTAAGCTTGAAAGCTTGTCTCTCTCTCCAACAGAAGTTGGTGCAATAAAAAGGTACACCTCTACCCCCATATAACACCACCCGATATAACATTAATTCGGATATAACACGGTAAAGCAGGGCTCCGGGGGGGGGGGGAGCGGGATGCGCACTCCAGCGGATCAAATCAAGTTTGATCTAATGTGGTTTCACCTATAACACGGTAAGATTTTTTGGCTCCCGAGGACAGCATTATATCGAGGTAGAGGTATATTACATTACCCCAGGACAAGCATGGTGTTATAAATATATATTTTTTTAAAAATTGTGAAATGCAGGTGGAATTCCAAATAACTTGTTTGATTCTTTTCCAAATTAGTTTGGAGGGATATTTTTGAAACCCAGCTTTTCAAACCAGAAATTAACATTTCAGTCACTTAAGGAGTTAGCAGAGACTTTTTAAAATAACAAAATCCAGATGTGCCACACAAAATCATGTGTGTGTTAGTATTACTTACCTTTATCACATCTAGTTGGCTTTTTAATCAATTAAATTACAGTGAAATGTAACACAGGTTCTGCAAATTGAAAACAACCAGTATCTATAGACATTAAAATTCCCTAAACAATAATGCTGTACTTGCATAATTGAATTAGCTATAGTTCAGAAGGAATGGTTTAAATTATTACCAATTTATAAACATTTTAGTTAATATTTAAATGTTTAAACTGGAAAATCTGATAGGGAAGCTGTATATTTGGAATGCCTGTGTGCTCAATCACTTGCTATCATGTTGGCACTTGGTGTCATGTACACACACCACTTTCATTTAAAACTGATTATCCAGACAAAGCGTACAGATTCTGTATTTACAATAGGAATACTTCAAGGAATTTCAGAATCTGCTAGCAAAATGCTCAGGGCATCATTCTTGGGATTGATTTTGTCACCTTTGCTTAGGTTGAGTAGTACTTTACAAATAGTCCCTATAAAATCAATCAAGCTACTCATGGAGAACCATGAAAAGTGACTGAATCTGACTGGTACTTGTATTACATGAAATTCTTGATTCCTTTATATTATATAGCCTATTGGAATTATTACATTTCCCATTTCTTTCTTCATTATCAGTATAATAGTGGTGGTTATACCTGGCAAAGTACATATGCCTGCAGTTAAATTTAATTTTGTCGAGGGTACGGATCATATTTTTATAGGGCTTATTTTAAAGTTAGTAATAAAATTTGCATACATATCAACAAAATAGTGATTCAGGAAACATTACTATGTGGTATAGTAATAATTCTTCTCTATTCTACGTTTATATTAAAATATAAACAAACAGTTGCTAACTTTTTATAAAGATTATTTTTCTGAGATTACTATATTTATTGTGGCATACTGTACTATATTAAATAGGCCCATACAGCAGCAACTGGAATTCTCCCCCCCACCATCTTGTACCATTGAAGTCTGTGGCAAGCTGTTGACTTAGATGGAACTATGATTGGGGTTCGCATCCTTTACTGCTGTACCAGATAGTAACATTAAATATTTATTATCTTCATTAGTATTGGTCTTATATTGTAAACAACAAGGGATAGTAAATTACAGATAATCATGTATAAAGCCGTATATACATAGAGCCTGGATTACCCTCTACTTTGCCTAATTTAGGCCTGGAAATTCTGTAGAGGCAGTGAACAAACAAAATCAGAATGTCTTAAAATCCATAATTCCTAAATACAATTGAGATAATGCTTTCTTACATTAGTAGTGCTTAATCCTCTTATTTAAAAGGACACTATCAAAGTATTAACTGTTTGAATTGCCTTTAACTTAAGTGTAATAGGAAATGCCTTATGAGTTTTAAATATCTAGTTTTTGGTTGTGACTGCCAGTTGGATTGTGAAAATAAGCACCCCTTTCCCCACCTTCTTGCCATAGAGCCTCCCATTATTGTATGTTGGCAAAGAGGAAAAACAACCTACTACTCCTTTTTTTCCTGTGGGATGCTGATATGTTAAATATCAGCGGAAGAATATTAACTTTTGCTTGACAAGTAGTGGAAGAGGACTAAATCTAGTCCCTCTCATAATAGTAGGAACAAAAAATTGTCCCTTACTTTATTCCTGACTCAAAACCCAAATGTTTCCTTCTTTTTCACTAAGTTCTTGCGTTAAAGGAATGAGAAGTTCAGGTCCACCCTCCTTGACTGTCTGTGTTGGGCTTCCATCTCACCTAGCCCCACTACAATGTGCATCACGATGCTCTGACACTTGCGGACGCTATACCTTGGACGTTAAACATTCTCATTTCTCTACTTAGTTTTCCAAGACTTTGTTGGTTCTCTTTCTCCCACTTGGGTGTGCCCTTTAGTTTACCATTTCCATGCTGATGCCTGGCGTGCTCTACTTTCATGTTCTTCGTGAACCATTTCTTTCATCCCACTGTACTTGGCTCCACATGAACTTTCAGAAGTAACTTCTAGATGAACAGTTAAGTGGCCCTTGTTTTCCCCTTTTATAGAAATATGTTCATGAAGGGTTTTCATGGATACTGCTCAGGAAAATAAGGGGTCTGAATCTTGCATTTCTGACTGGCTAATTCCATTTAAAAGTGCCATGTTGTGAGAAGAAAAATAGCCCAGTACTTTTACAGCAAGAACTTAAACATTTTCAGTCCCATGAAAATCTCTCTTGAAAGCTCACACTCTCTGTTTCCTCTGTTGGCTCAGGGAGGCTACGGCATTTCAGTGGGAGTTGAAGACTGTCCATATTTCTCTCATAAAAAGTCCTTATAATTACTTTCAAATGTTGACTTCATTGTATATGGCCTGTTTGTGTGTGAAGGGCAGGATGGAGGCCAGATTGTAGCCGCAGATGACTGGAAAAGGGAATGGGTGGCCAAAAAAAAAAGTAACGAGAATGTTCTGGTGACACAAATGGAAACCCACACTTTTAATGAAGGTTTGAAGTCTTGAGAGGTGCAATGCGCTAGCAAACTACAGTGTATCAAATTCAGTTCTGACCACAATTTTAAAGAATCGCAGTCTTGGGGTTTTTAATTGTTTCTATCTGATTCATGCTAAGAAGCAGTTTGTGTTTAAAGGAACACCAACTGCTCTAGTCTGAATTTACCTATTTTTACAAGAAGCAGTAAAGATTACTGTACTTGAGGGAGTGTTTTCCAGCTCTATTTGTGCATTTAACAGTATATAACACTTTTTTAAAGATAGGAATGTTATTTATTGACAATTTGTCAGGCATGCTAGAGATGAGGAGCCATGCCTGAAAATACTTGACTTAAAGGAACACATTCAACCTGAAATCTCATCAAATATCTTAATGCATTTATTTTTACTTTCATTGTGGATCCAGGGATGGGAGCGGTAGGGGGCAGTAGAGTGTCGAACTGTTCTAAAACATACAAGTGTGCTGTAGTGCCTTGCATCCATGTCATGACTTTACTCATGTGGAGGAAAAAAAAATCCAGAATTGACACAACTCCCAAACATATACACATTTTAAAAAAACCCAAAACACCCACATTTAAATTACACCAGCACGTTGCCAAACTCTACAGAAATTATCCTCGGATGTATGCTTTCAGAGGTAATCTATTCACAATCCAAATTCATTGAGATACATGTCTTTAAACTTAAGCTTGTTTTTCATTTTAATGACTAGCCTACTGTAATTTTTTTGATGTGATCTGTTCACCATTGTCTCTAGTGTATGATGTTTTATGATGACCTCTGTCAGTATTAAGATCACTATTGTTAAAAAGGGTGATATTTTAAATTGGTGCAGTGTCCTAATATACTATACACATTAGGAGAAAGCTATTCTGCATTCCAGTTACATGCCCTTGGTAGTTTGGCTTTATCCTTTTTAAAAAAAAATTACTTTATATTGCAGGATCTCCCAACCTAAGTTCCCTGTAAGATGCACGTCCATGCAGCAGCCTATTAAGTGCCATGCAGGCGCTCAGGACTGCGGTGGGGAGAGATGCTTCTCCCCCAGCCCCGGACATGTCGTGGGCTGCGGAGTGGTACCCCTCCCCCAGTCCCAGCCCAGCCCCAGGCCGGACCTTTTGCAGCCGAGGAAGAGGTGCCTCTCCTGCCCAGCCTGGGTGCTGCTGCAGAGAGAGCAAGCTGGTGGGAGTCCCCTCTCTCTCTCTCCCTGCCGTAGCACTGGGGCAGCCTGCACCCCAAACCCCTCATCCTCAGCCCCACAGAGCCCTCAGCCTCCGCACCCCAGCCCTCTGCTCCAGTCCTCCTGAGCCCCTCATCTCTGACCCCACCCCAGAGCCTGCACCCCCAGCCGAGCCCTCACCCCTCTGCACCCCAGCCCCGAACCCCCTCCCATACTCTGAACCCCTCGTCTCCACGCCTGCAACATGAATTTTGTTATATGCAGCAATACGGAGGTGATGTGTCAATATAACAAAATTCATTCGCACGGGCATGGGAAAAATTAGAGGGAACACTGCTCCCAACAGTATATTCCTGATGTGTGTTTGATTCAAGTGTTGAATTTCTCCCCTTTTTCTGGGATCATTGCTGTCCCAAGATCAGTTTAAAGAGTGCTGCGTCTATTTTCATATATACTTGTGGCTAGTTATTCATTGACGTTTGATTGCATTGTATAAAAGTGTACATCTGCTTAATTGAAGAACTACAGGTGACTTAATATCAAATATTCACTAGGGAAAATGTCTTCAAATCTGCTGATGATGTTTGGTGTTTGAGCACACAGTAGCCAAGTTTAGAATATCTAAAGCGTTTGACTGCATATAAACAGCATTTTCAACTCCTAAAGCTAACATGGTCTTTACGTACGGATCTATTTACTTAAACAATACATTTTAGAATAAAATAATGGTATGTAATTTGTTCTCAGAATACCTGTAGCCTGTTAAGCCCCATTTCTGCAGTAATTACCTAATCTTTTTTTAAAAGCAAAGTCCTGTTTGAGGTATTGAGTCATATCCGAAGAATGGATTTTATTTTCCATTCATAAATTATATCAAATATAGTTGACTTTTTTATTTATATTGGGTAAAACAACAAAAGTGCTCCCTATGGTTATAGGCCTAATATACCTGGTTCTAACTGAAAGCAGTTTTTACAGATGAGTGTTACTTTTCTGAAAGTAGAACAGAACTGCAGATATAGCCTTAATCATAGTGCTAAAACCAGCACTTCTGTATTATTGAATGACTGTTTTACTTGTACTATTAAGAAATGGTGTCTTACAGGTATTTGCAGTAAATCTGTGAGACAACCCTTGTAAGTTTCTAAACCATCATATAAATTCTCATAATAACCTTCAGATAGGCCAGTGGTTTTCAATCGTTTTTTCATTTGTGGACCCCTAAAAATTTCAAATGGAGGTGCAGACCCCGTTAGAAACCTTAGACATACTCTGTTGAGCCCCAGGGGTCTGCGGACGATAGGTTGTAAACCACTGAAAACTCTTTTCTTGTAGGTCTTTAGACATTAACCAAATTCCATATTTCTGAAATTATCATTTCTTTTAATTATCAAGGCAAACAACGGGCTGTGATGAGGAAAGGTAGAAGAAGAAACTAGCTTCCTGTTATGACCAGGACTGATATGGTTTGTTTTTAAATTTAGTCTCCTTGAAAATAGGTATTTCTCTCCTTGTTGCAGTTTTTCACCATGTGTGCTCAGCTGCCAGGATTTCCGAGGTGGCAGCAGCAGTGATCCTATCTTAAGTAAATGCTTGAAGTGGTATTTGAAGTAGAGACTTAACTAACTTTTCCTGTTTCTCACCCCCAACATCAACATGAACTTTGAACATGCCCAGCTATAGGAACTTCTTGGAATACATGTAAGTTCATGTTGATATTGTATAGCTACACCTATCATCTGTTCTGTTAAAGCATATAAAACCAGCATTTGATTGAAATATGCTGCCCTTTGCTTCCGCAGAGTCCCAGTTTAGGCACCAGCATTAGGAAATCAATGAAATAATTTGGTGCATAGTGTCAGGTCTGGAGTAATTTAGTTAATGTTTCTCTAAGCTCTCTGAGGTGTGACCCACCCTCTTCTGTTATAATGAGAACCAAAAACTCAGTATTCGCTTCTGTGATTACTATTTCTAACCCTATTAAAGTAGTTGGAGGTTGATACATTGCCTCTCTTGTGTACAGTAGGATTAACGCTCCAGTGCGTAGAGCTATCCTGCCTATTAGAGAAGTTAATTTGAGAGCAACTGGAGTTTGGGGTTGACAGATTCCATAGCCCTACTTCTAGGAATGGCTTTTTAAATTGAAAACAGGAAGGAAAAGAAACAAACTTTTTATCTTGGCTCAGATTGAAAACTCTCTTTTGGACTGTTGTTGAAATATGAATTGTGCAAACAGAGGTAGTCAAGAATTGTTACATAAAGTATTTGGTTTTTACAGCTGATACTTGCTGATGTTCAGAAAATGTGTGCGTATGAGGGAGACTCATTATAGTATTATTACTTATATAGATTTTTAGGGTATATCAAATGTAGTATGCACATGTGTGTAGCTATATATCTGTCCATTACAATTTATTATACAATAAAGTACTTTATTTGGATATGGTTAATATATTTTGAAACAGTTGATCCCTTTTTTATTTATTTATATGTATTTAGAAACACTTAATCCCCTTGAAAATGATACAGGAGACGGAAAAACAGGAATTGGGTGAAGCTGAAGCTTCTGGTCCTAATGTTGTTGCTGTTATCTAGCCCAACTAATTCCAATGGGCCTCCATCCTTGCTACAGCAAAAGCTATATTGTAAAGACTGGCTAAAACACAGCGTCCCCCTACCCTGTTTTGAATGCTGTTGGCTGGCTGGTGACTGGGGGATTAATGTTCAAAGCTAGTTTAATATTTGACTTCCAGAAGAATGCCTGTTAAAAAACCCTGTCCTCTAATTTATTTAACACTAGATGATTAGATTTAACTTACTTTGCAGGATAACTGTTACCAGTCTGTAAAGCGATAATCTATTCTGATATCTCACTTCCGCTGCTTTTAATTCATGTGTTTTTAATTAATAAATTAATAGTGTCAAACTTCTGATATGAAGTAGTAGATTGTCTGCTTCACCGCAAGGCCTCTAAGCCTGCCTACCCTTTACCTGCAATTGTGACCCCCATGGATTAAATTATTAAAGTAGTTTTTTCTTTTGGCAAAATATGGAGTGGTTTGAAATGCCAGCATGTTGCATACTGTAGCAGACAGGATTAAAGATAGATAAAATTCAGTTCTGTATAGGGGACACATGAAAGACACTTGTTAAGAGTTTAAGTTGGGTATAGTGCCTTACGTGGGCCTTCTACACAGAAACGAATTTCACCCAGATATGGTATAATTCTTCTGGAGAAAGCTTACTACACAATTTAAGCTCTGTTCTATATAGATGTGGTAGTAATTGTTGACAAGTTTGGTGTTAGTGTTTAGTCTTTTGAGGAATTGGGTGCATGCCATTAATTAGCCATCAGTTTGATTTAATTTTTTAGGGCTATTTCATTATTCCTTGACTGTAGCATCAAGTTCTTGATTTTTATCTATAAATATGTAATTTTTTCACCTTATTGCTTATTCACAAATTATAATTCTGTGATTGTGTAAAGACAACACAATTCAGTAAATCCTGTTTTCCCCTTAATATTAGGGTTTTCCTTCATCTTTTTAGAACTTTTTTCATTTCTGAAATTTAAAAAAATTGCAATTTGCTCCTGAAACTGTTCATTATCCTGAGGCGCAATTCATTCAATGTAGGGGTCCTACCTGGTTTTCCTGGTTGTGCTGCTTAATAGTAGCATTCTGCTATAGTAAAGCTGTCCACCTAGAGGTAAAAGTCAAATGGTGCCATGTACAGGATAGAATTACAGGCAAGTCTTATCTTACGCTGGGGTTATGTTCCGCTGTCAGCGCGTAAAGTGAAAATTGCATATAGTCAAAATTACATTGAATGTAATGACGGGCGGAATCACCCGCACTACAGGTACAGTATTAAAATTGTTATTTTTCTCTTTTTTTGTTTTGTTTTTGTTTTTGCCGACCGCGCAAAGCTGAATTTGCACATGTTAAACGTGCGTAAGATGAGACTCTCCTGTAATATAAAAGGCAAACTCAATTCATACCAAGGAAAATGGTAGTAAATGAAGTCTGTTTTTCTTATGGAAGAAAATATTTGTAGCCAGAGGCTTTCATTACATAGCATTGATGTACCAAATAAAAGCATAATACATCAGTTTTGGGGTCTCTTTGCTCACAATAATATGTATATGTGAAAATTCTCCATCTTCCTGTAGGCTTAAAAATAAAAAGTGAATTAGCCTGTATAATATCACTTCCAGGTGTGTGTGCACACTGATTTGAAAATAGAAGACTTTAAATGAATAAACTTTCTAAAATAGCAATTGCCCACATTACTTTGGCTTACAACAATATATTATGAAGCACTTTTTTCCTCGGTGCATTTGAACACCCACAGCTTATACTCTGAGAAGGAAATGAATCAGACATAAACCTTGATTACCAATTTATTATTACTGGTGGTAAGTGCTATATGTGTACAAGGTAACGCAGCCATAAAAGGCTTTGTGTGCCCAGTATATTTAATTAGCAGATCTTACGCCATCTCTTTCTTAGTCCTATTCTTTTACCAAGTGTTCTATACTCTTGTTTAGTCACAGTATAGCAGTTCAGCTCTGTGCCATCCACTTCCCCTGGATACCTGGCGAGAATCCCAGCCACTGATTTTTGTCAGGAAAAATCTTGTCAGTAGAGTCATTGTCGTCAGCTGCTGCTCGTTACCAACTTTGAGGCTAGGCTGATGGCTAACTTTAGCGCTGACATCATTTTTTTAGTTTCTCAATTTGAGTGGGAAGGGAAAAAACTCTTCAGTGAGCAGTTGTCCAGACGCCCATATGGAATTATGAAGTATGTGTCTTTCTAAACACTATCTCACTGTGTCACAGCTGGACTGCTCCA
Source organism: Mauremys mutica (assembly GCF_020497125.1). Lineage (NCBI taxonomy): Eukaryota > Metazoa > Chordata > Testudines > Geoemydidae > Mauremys > Mauremys mutica. The sequence goes on along the minus strand of NC_059073.1, from coordinate 123,361,466 downwards.
CTGTGATGCAGCTAGATCATAAAACAGTACTTCAGGATATATCTATCTATCTTACCCTGGGAGTTGGAAGAGTTGCCAGTTTATTCCCAAAGTCAAGCTTTTCTCATGCTTGAAAAAAGCCACTGAGTTGGCCAACATATTTTTTTTTTTACTATTTAAAGATTGTCTTGTCTAGATGTGCAGAAATGTACATACTTAATTCCTTTTTATATTGAGGAATTATGGAATTATTGCATTAAAGAATAATTTTAGGAGGTGCTGGAATTGACCAGAAAGTAATACTTTTCTTTTGATTTCCTCTGGGGAATTTTTAGAAATTACTCACTCTAAGTGTTTTCAGTGTAGTAATTTTTGCATTGGACACTTGAGTAAGAAAATATTTTTATATTGCAAAAATACCTTCAGGAGTTTGTTGCTCTGCTTTAATGTCAACCTTTCACACATCCCACCCCCTGAATCTGCAGTCCTTCCTCACATCCATGTTACTTATGGTTGCACAATTGAGTTCTTCGTTTTAAAAATGGATGGATTTGATGCTTGTGGAGAATGGACGCGACCAGGGGTCGGCAACCTTTCAGAAGTGGTGTGCCGAGTCTTCATTTATTCACTCTAATTTAAGGTTTCGCGTGCCATTAATACATTTTAACATTTTTAGAAGGTCTCTTTCTATAAGTCTATAATATAGAACTAAATTATTGTTGTTTAAAAAGCTTCATTTAAAATTAAATTAAAATGCCGAGCCCCCTGGACTGGTGGCCAGGACCCGGGCAGCGTGAGTGCCACTGAAAATCAGCTTGCGTGCCGCCATCGGCATGTGTGCCATAGGTTGCCTACCCCTGGACCAGACAGAACCCAGGCATATTTGTGTAAACTTCCCTCCCCCTGACTGTATTCCTGCCAATGCACCTTAGTCTATACCTGCAATAATCCTAAATTGCCGTTCTTCTATGATGGGTCTCTGAGTAGAGCCTTCCAATTGTGCTGAATGGGCCAGATTGCATGATGGTTTCTGATGTGGACCAAAGTTCCTGGCCCAAAGTGACAGAAAACGTATAATATGAAGGAATCTTTTCTACCTAATTCAAAATGTCAGTTCACTTTTAATAGGAGTAGAAAGAAGCCTATATATTTTGAATATATTGCATCCTGGGATATATTTGAGGGTGGTTAAGAGACAGGATTTGTCCAGGGATGTATCAGGCATGGGCACAAGGGCTTGTGGTCTGTAGAGAGCACTCCTCTCCAGATCTTTGAATGCAACCCTACATTCCTGTACTGTCAGCAAATATATGTGAAACCCACTGGGAAAGTTTGTATGTCATTCTCCTCTAGTGCTAGAGGATGGCAACCTAATGTTTTATCAGTTAGTCCATTATCTTAAGTGGCAGAAATCTGGGACATAATTAAGGTTATCCAGGCAACCTTAATTTTTGCAGTTTCTAACTTTTGAGTACTTGACTTTGCAAGCTTAATATTTTTCTTTTAATGTAGTTTGTGTGTAATTTCTTAAGTTTTTTTTGTCATTTTGCTTTTTCAAAAATCTAAGAAATTACACAATGTTCTTTAAATGCAGTTTAAGCTTGCAAAGTCAAGCACTCAAAAGTTAGGAACTGAAAGAATTAAGATTAACCTCAATTAGGCCCCGATGCATTATGATGCTCTTCAATTTCATGATCCCATACTGTCTTTCTTAATATGTTACCTCATTAATTCTCATAATAGAAAGTGCTCACTGAATTTTTCTCATTGTTCAGTCTTTGGCCCCATGTCACTTGTTACTCAAACCCTGATCTGAAGACAGAATTGATTTCCTCATGTGCTTTTGTGTGCTGTGTTGCTCGTCACTATAGTATCAGGGTACTTCATGAATATTAATGCATTTGTTGTGTCAGCATCCCATGAGAAGTGTATTTATCTCTACTTTCCAAATGGGGAGTTGAGACAGACATTAAGGTCAAAAGTTACCTGTAATTTTGCGTGCCCAATGTGGGAAACCTAGGACCTGACTATTTTAGATGTATGTAGCTTTAGATAGCACTTCATATGTTCAAAGCACAGCTCCTGTTGGCATCAGTTGCAGCTGTGCGTGCTCAGTACTTCTACAATTCAGACTCATCTACTAGAGTCTATTAGGTTAACCTAGCTCTCGGAGATTTGTTGATTGCCTGATGATAGCTTGTGGAAAGTTTTATGGATAATCTGTTTTAAAAATAAAAGAAATGAGTTAAGGACATTGTTTCAGTTTCATAAATTGCCACTGAAAAATGAAACAGATGTTGTTTGTCACATAATTAAAGTAAATTAACCCTGATTTGTATTCCAAAATCACTGCTTCCTGCAATGTACAGTGCTTAAATCATAGCATATTCAGTCAAATACAATGCTGCTACTTCAGTATAATGATAGCTAGGCTTGGAAGAATTAGGTTTTTATTAGTAAATGTTGGTAAAAGTCAACTTCACCAAGAACGCCCACAAATCATGAGAAAATATTTCCATCAATTAAAATTGGCATTTACAGATAAGCAAAGAAAGAAGAACATTGCTTGAGAACTTAGTTTGATTTAAGGATATATACTTTGTACTGTATAGTTATAGCTGTAAGAAGAGACCTCAAAATTAATCTTAATAATTTAAAATTTAAAATTAAGGGTTAGCTCACAGAAGAGTTCTAGTGTAATACAGAAGAGTTAAAGGCCTATTTATATTACAGGTTTCTCTTTTGATCACAATGCAAGATTGACTTTTAAGCAAAGCCAAGATTCTGTTTGTTCATCATTACACATCATCTTAATAGACAGAAACAGTGATTCAAACAGTTGCACCACTAGTAAGATTTTCACGTAATTTCATCTAGAAGTATTCTTAAAGCAAGTCTTTTATATATTGTAAGCCCGTTTTCCCCCCCCCATACATACACTCTGCTAGATACACAGCTATATATTTATGTAGACATTGGTAACAGTATTTTTAATACATTTTTTATGCTTTTCCTTTCCAAAGAGTAAGGAACTGATGTAAGTGCAGTTGAGAGTGTAGAAACTGACTTTCAGGGATTGGGCAGTTGGGGGCTTGAAGTATTGAAGAGATCAGTTGTTTAAGGATTTATGAAAAGTCTCTGTTCTGGTGCATTTAGTATTACTGTTTTATTAAAAATGTCTAATCTATCAAAAACAGCCAAACTGTTTTAAGTCAGTACAGTAATTTACACCAGACTGTTCATGCACTAAACACTAGAAAGACTGAATACTAGGAAGACTGGCTAAAGAACTGTATTTAATATAACTGAATACTGGAAGGCATGTGTAGGAACAATTAAACAGTTCTGCTTAAGAAAAAAAAAAGTTACTGCCCTTCCCTGGTGGACTTGTCTGCCAGCTATTATTTAAACTCATGTGCCACTTCCTTATGAGGTTGAGCAGTTGAGACTACTGTACTAGCCAGAAACCAGGGCATTTATGATTGAGTTCCTGTTATTGGCTTACTCTAAAGAAAAATGCCAAGTTGTACTAGACATAGTACAGTAGGCCCTCTGTGTGACTCTTGTGTGATGCTGTTTTGGTATTTTAGACTGTGATTTTTGTTTTCTATTTCAAGGCTGGCTGACTTTGGGTTTTTCCCCCCCCAAAACTCTTAAGTTTGTTCTGTAGATAATTAGAAAAATGGTTGAGCTTAACAAAATGCATGTAACTTTTAGCAGTATCCTAGTAACATGGATAGAGGAAGACATTTGTGAATATGTTGTGGACGCAAATTCATTTCCTTATAAACTTGGGTCTTTTTTTGTATGCCAGTTGAATGTCAATTGGTTTTTGTCTCGATGTACAATATGCCAGTATTTCACAATAAGATTTTAAAAAGATAATCTATAATCCAAAGCATTTTAAAAGTGCTCAGTTCGGCTGCTGACATTTGTGAAAAGAAATGAAATGCCACAGATAGCTTTATAGGCACTTTTAAAAATTATGCATTAATGAGGTAAAACGTATTTCTAAGATTAAGCTGGAAATATTTTACTTAAATTTTCCTCGCTTACCTCATCTTCCATAGAGCAGGGGGGACACACCAGGGTTCAGGACAGAGAGAGCTTGCAGCTAGCTGGTCTAATTAACAAGGCAGTGTACTTAAAAGGGAAATGCACATATCTCCCACCATTCCTGCTGCCTTGTAGTGTGAGAGAGTTTAACCCTTGAGGGCTCAGCCAATTGCTAGTTCATCATTTAGCAGTAAGGGAAATATCCCACCCTCTGACTCCTCCACCTCAAACAAGCTTCACAATCATCATCACTGTGTACCAGTATTAAATTGTTTAAAACTTCTACTCTGTGTATGTTTGTGTTTGTGTTTTATCTTTTATCTGGTGGAAAAAAAATTCCCTGGAACCTAACCTCCTCATTTACATTAATTCTTATGGGGAAATTGGATTCGCTTATCATTGTTTTGCTTAAAGTTGCATTTTTCAGGAACATAACTACAACGTTAAGTGAGGAGTTACTGTACATTACTTACAGATTAAAAATGGACCACTCTGTCTTTACCTTAAAGAGATCCCAGATCATTAGCAGGCCCATGTGTAGACTTGAAAATTACAACTATATTTATGAGGCGTACATGTGTCACCTGAGAGACTAACAAATTTACTTGGGCATAAGCTTTTGTGGGCTAAAACCCACTTCATCGGATGCATGCAGTGGAAAATACAGTAGGAAGATATAGCTATAGATACACACACACCATGAAAAAATGGGTGTTGCCATCTGATTAGTCTCGTTATAGTTGGTATGGCAACACCCATTTTTTCATGGTGTGTGTGTGTGTGATCTATAGCTATATCTTCCTACTGTATTTTCTACTGCATGCATCCGATGAAGTGGGTTTTAGCGCACGAAAGCTTATGCCCAAATAAATTTTAGTCTCTAAGGTGCTGTATCTTTTTGCTGATGCAGACTAAGGGTAGGTCTACACTTACCTGCCGGGGCGGCGTTCGACTTCTCGGAGTTCGAACTATCGCGTCTAATCTAGACGCGATAGTTCGAACTCCGGACGCGCTCCCGTCGACTCCGGAACTCCACCGGAGCGAGTGGCGATGGCGGAGTCGACGGGGGAGCCGCAGACTTCGATCCCGCGGCGTCTGGACGGGTGAGTAGCCCGAACTAAGGTACTTCGACTAAGTCGCATACCTTAGTTCGACCCCCCCCTCCTTAGTGTAGACCAGGCCTAACACAGCTACCACTCTGATCGATTTCTCTTTGTGTGTGTGTACACATTATATATGAGGATCATTGACTCAGTTTTTAATAACTTGATTTCAGTCTTGGAGCACTGGATCAAATTACTTACTGATTACTCTTTGCTTGTATTACAGTAGTGCCTAGGATTGTTTCTTTCATTGTGCCATATAGTAAGGTACAGACCCCTTCCTTTAAGTGCTTACAATCCAAGGCTCTGGTCCTGAAATCCAGCCGATGTAGATGGGCCATTGAGCTCAGGCAGAACCCTATTTTCTTCTGATTGCCAAACAGAGGCCTTAGTTAAGATGTAACACAACTGAGTGTAGTATTGGGAAATTGAGAGGGTAAGAGTAATGCCTGGTTACATAGACTAGCTTGGTGTTGCAAACTCATGATATTTGTCCCTGCTGCTGAAATCAGTTGATTACATGAGCAGCTCAGATTTTATTTAAAAAGAAAAAGTTTGCTAGCAATCATGAAAGAAAACTACCGGTAGCTTGAAAACATGAAGCATGTGTACCCTAAAGGTCCAACTAGAATCCAAGTGTATTTTTATAACAATTTTAAGCTTAAATTCAAGATTTAAAAAAAGTTTTGGCTTGGAAATACTACTAGCTATGGACACATGTGATGGTCTCCATCTTTGCTGATACCGTGGGGACTAAACTTTGAACCTCTAGATTTAGAAGCGTGAGTGACTCTTATCTCAAGTTGAGGGGAGAGACTGTGGACAGGTACTATTGCATACTTCCATCCTTTGTGGATTGGACATGGGGGAGATTGGGCACAGGGGGGAGAGATGTTACACAAAGTTAGCATCTTTCAAATCAAAATAAATGTAGCAAATGTCCACTGTGGCAAACTACTTGCCTCATTTGATAGTGTTTGGAAATACATGCCTGCCAGCCTGAGCCACAGTGTCCATCCACACTGCTGTTAGTGGGCTAGCTCAAGCCCCCTTAGCAAGTCTGTCTTCCTGGCTCCAGTCTGGGGGTATGCCCTAACAACAGCCTCATTCATTTCACAACCCTGATTTATACATGAACATGGTCCGTGAAGGTGCTAGAGCTTCTCAACAAAACTGCTGTAAAGGATTTTTTTTTTTAACATGGTAAAAAACAAAACACATATTTTCTCCTAACTTAATTCTTGGAAACAGCTGAACCACTTTTACTGAAATCTCCATCTCCTTCTTACCTCCCCCATCCCTCCAAATCCGTCCCAAAGTCAAACGTTGTGTAGAAAATCTCAGCCTTAATGGTTAAGGTTTGTCAAAGTTCTAAGCAACTGAAAACGGAGTCTTTATAATGGAAGATGGCAGGAAACCTTAACTACTGGTGGAACTACCTTCCCCACCTATACTGAAAGAAAATCCAAATTTATATTTGGAAGCTAATTACAGAGATTCAAGCTCCTGTACATTGCTTTGGGAGGCAATGAAATGAGTTCTGAGGGATACACAATTTTGTATCCAATACATATGAAAAAGAAAAGATCATCGCAACAAAATGACTTAGGCCTGGTCTACACTACGAGTTTAGGTTGAATTTAGTAGCATTAAATCGAATTAACCCTGTACCCATCCATACAACGAAGCCATTTACTTCGACATCAAGGGCTCTTAAAATCGATTTCTGTACTCCTGCCCGATGAGGGGAGTAGCACTGAAATTGACATTGCCGGTTCGAATTAGGGTTAGTGTGGATGCAATTCGATGGATCTGGTCTCCAGGAGCTATCCCACAGTGCACCATTGTGACCACTTTGGACAGCAATCTGAACTTGGATGCACTGGCCAGGTAGACAGGAAAACCCCCGCGAACTTTTGAATTTCATTTCCTGTTTGCCCAGCGTGGAGCGCTTATCAGCATAGGTGACCATGCAGAGCTCATGCAGTCCGAGAATCAAAAAAGAGCTCCATCATGGACCGTACGGGAGGTACTGGATCTGATCGCTGTATGGGGAGAAGATTCTGTGCTAGCAGATCTACGTTCCAAAAGACGAAATGCCAAAACATTTGAAAAAAAAATCTCCAAGGGCATGGTGGAAAGAGACTACAACAGGGACTCACTACAGCGCTGCGTGAAAGTTAAGGAGCTCAGACGAGCGTACCAGAAAGCCAAAGCAGCAAACGGACGCTCCGGGGCAGAGCCGCAGACATGCCGCTTCTACGCTGAGCTGCATGCAATTCTAGGGGGGGTCCGCCACCACTACCCTACCTCTGACCGTGGATTCCGAGGAGGGGGTACTCTCAGCCATGCCTGAGGATTTTGTGGACTGGGAAGATGAGAAGGACGACGAGCTTGCAGAGAGCACACAGCACACTGTTCTCCCCAACAGCCAAGATCTGTTCCTCAGCCTGACTGAAATAGCCTCCCAACTCTCCCAAGGTGGATCCTGGACCATGAAGCTGGAGAAGGGACCTCTGGTGAGTGTACCTTTGTAAATATAAAACATGGTTAAAAGCAAGCGTTTTTTTAATGATTAATTTGCCCTGAGGACTTGGTATGCATTCGCGGCCAGTACAGCTACTGGAAAAGTCTGTTACTGTGTCTCGAGATGGAGTGGAAATCCTCCAGGGACATCTCCATGAAGCTCTCCTGGAGGTACTCCAAAAGCCTTTGCAGAAGGTTTCTGGGGAGGGCAGCCTTATTCCGTCCTCCCATGGTAGGACACTTTACCACGCCGTGCTAGTAGCAAGTAATTTGGTATCATTGCATGACAAACGCCTGGCAGTATATGGTCCCGGTGTTTGCTGGCATTCAAGCAACATCCATTCTTTATCTCGCTGTGTTATCCTCAGGAGAGTGATATCGTTCATGGTAACCTGGTTGAAATATGGGAATTTAATTAAAGAGACATTCAGAGGTGGCCGTTCCTACTAGTCTGTTTGCCTGTGGCTGAAAAGAAATCCTCCCCACAGTTAGCCAAGCGGTGGTGGTGGTGGGGGCATTGGCGCTGAGCTGTTCGCGTTTGGCTAGCAGGGATCTTCCCTGATACCAGTCACATGGGTGAGGGGAGGGGTAAAGCGATCATCCCAGAGAATTGGATCGGGGGTGGGGGCGGTTAGCTTGGTTTCTGCTGCTGCATGTTAACATGAAAACCGCAGCACTCAACAGGCTTTGCTTGGTATGGGAAAGGAGGGCACTGCTTTTATGAAGGTTGCAGAAGCCGAAAGACAATGGCTTACCATGGCCGCATGCAAGCCGAAGTCTGTTGCCCGGACCTGTGTCTGTGATCTCTAACACCAAAGCCCCAGACACTCAATATTAAGATGCAAAATGCGGCCTTGTCCCGAAATCACATGTGCTATGTAATGTGAATAGTGTTGTTCACCGTGAAAGAGTATACATTTTACAGAACAATGGGTATCTTCTCTCCCTTTTTTCCCTCCCGCAGCTGCAAATTTTTCAAGCCTCCCTCCTCCGTCCCGAAGGCTATCTCAGATAAGGCGGCGAAAAAAATGCACGCGAGATGAAATGTTCACTGAGATCATGCAGTCGACCCGCAATGAAAGAGCTCATCTGAGTGAGTGGAATGACACAGTATCACAGTACAGGAAAGCGGCCAACAAACATGAGGACAGGAGGGATGAGTGTGAGGACAGGAGGGATACTCGAGATGAGAGATGGCAGCAGGAAGATCAGAGGAGGCAGGATGCAACACTGGGGCTACTGCGGTATCAAACAGACATGCTCCAGCATCTGGTGGAGCTTCAGGAAGCAGCAGGATCACAGAGTGCTGCTGCAGCCCCTGTTTAACTGCCCTCCCCAAGTTCCATGGCCTCCTCACCCAGACGCCCAAGAACGGGGGGGGAGGGAGGGGAAGGGAGGCTCCGTGCACCCTGCCACTCCACCCCGGTGGACAGCCCAAGCAACAGAAGGCTGTCATTCAACAAGTTTTGAAGTGGCCTTTTCCTTCCCTCCTCCCACACCCCACCCGGGCTTCCTTGTCAGTTCTCTTCCTATTTTTATAATCAATTAATAAAGAATACATGGTTTTTAAACAATAGTGACTTTATTTCAAGCAAGCTGTGATCGAAGGGGAAGGGTGGGTTGCTTACAGGGAATGAGTCAACCAAAGGGGCGGGTTTTCATCAAGGAGAAACAAACAGAACTGTCACACCATAGCCTGGCCAGTCATGAAACTGGTTTTCAAAGCTTCTCTGATTTGCAGTATTTCCTGGTGTGCTCTTCTGAACTCCTTGGTGTCTGGCTGTGCGTAATCAGCGGCCAGGCGTTTTGCCTCAACCTCCCACCCCGCCATAAATGTCCCCCCCTTACTATCTCAGAGATTGTGGAGCACACAGCAAGCAGCAATAACAATGGGAATATTGGTTTGGCTCAGGTCTGAGCGAGTCAGTAAAGTGCGCCAGTGACCCTTTAAATGTCCAAATGCACATTCTACCACCATTCTGCACTTGCTCAGCCTATAGTTGAACAGCTCCTGACTACTGTCCAGGCTGCCTGTGTATGGCTTCATGAGCCATGGCATAAAGGGATAGGCTGGGTCCCCAAGGGTAACTACAGGCATGTCAACATCCCCAACAGTTATTTTCTGGTCTGAGAAGTAAATCCCTTGCTGCAGCCGTTTAAACAGAACCCTTCCCGGCCATCCCACGTTGATGTTGGTGAAACATCCCTTGTGATCCACCAGTGCTTGAAGCACCATTGAAAAGTACCCCTTGTGGTTTATGTACTAGCTGCCCTGGTGGTCTAGTGCCAAGATAGGCATATGGGTTCCATCTATCGCCCCACCACAGTTAGTGAATCCCATTGCAGCAAAGCCATCCACTATGACCTGCACATTTCTCAGAGTCACTACCTTTGGTAGCAGCAGCTCAGTGATTGCTTTGGCTACTTGCATCACAGCAGCCCCCACAGTAGGTTTGCCCACTCCAAATTGATTCCCACTGACCGGTAGCTGTCTGGCGTTGCAAGCTTCCAGAGGGCTATCGCCACTCGCTTCTCAATTGTGAGGGCTGCTCTCATCTTGGTATTCTGGCGCATCAGGGCAGGGGAAAGCAAGTCACAAAGTTCCATTAAAGTGCCCTTACGCATGCGAAAGTTTCGCAGCCACTGGGAATCGTCCCACACCTGCAACACTATGCGGTCCCACCAGTCTGTGCTTGTTTCCTGGGCCCAGAATCGGCATTCCACGGCATGAACCTGCCCCATTAACACCATGATCTCCGGCCCGCGGTTTGAGAGAATTCTGTGTCCTCATCACTCTCACCGCTGCATTGCCATCGCCACCTCCTCTCCTGGTTTTGCAGGTTCTGGTTCAGCATAAACCGCATGATAATTCGCGAGGTGTTTACAGTGTTCATGACTGCTGCGTTGAGCTGAGCGGGCTCCATGTTTGCCATGGTATGGCGTCTGCACTGAAAAAAGGTGCGAAATGATTGTCTGCCGTTGCTCTGCTGGAGAGAGGGGCGGCTGACGACATGGCTTACAGGGAATTAAAATCCACAAAGGCAGCGGCGGCGGCTTTGCATCAAGGAGAAACACAAACAACTGTCACACAGAATGGCCCCCTCAAGGATTGTACTCAAAAGCCTGGATTTAGCAGGCTGTTGATTTCACGGAGGGAGGAGGGAGCAAATGAATACAAAACAAATCTGGTCTATTTCTTGTTTTGATCCACTCCATCTATCTTTTACATTTTAGGCTTGTAGCAGACAATGCAGTATGACTGCTAGCCATCGTCATCTCCTGGGTGCTTGGCAGAAGATGAGAAATGACCTGGCTGAGCCACTCCCATCTCTGTATGATGACGATGGCTTTCAGTCCTAATGCACCGTCTGCTGACGAAAGGCAATGAACTGCTGCTGTATGCAATGCAGTCCCAGGTGCGCCAGCACACAGGAGACTTACGGTGACGGTCAGCTGTGCGGGCTCCATGCCTGCCGTGGTATGGCATCTGCACAGTTCACCCAGGAAAAAAGGTGCAAAACGGTTGTCTGTTGTTGCTTTCAGGGAGGGAGGGAGGGAGGAGCCTGACGACAGGTACCCAGAACCACCCATGACAATGTTTTTTGCCATCAGGCATTGGGATCTCAACCCAGAATTCCAATGGGCGGGGGAGACTGCAGGAACTATGGGATAGCTGTGGGGATAGCTACCCACAGTGCAACACTCGGGAAGTCAACGCTAGCCTCGGTACTATAGACACACACTGCCGAATTAATGTGCTTAGTGTGGCCGCATGCACTTGACTTTATACAATCTGTTGCCAAAAATCAAATTCTGTGAAATCGGAGTAATCCTGTAGTGTAGATATACCCAAAGTGAGTTTTTTGCTTTTGTCTTAATGCAGCCTTCATAATGCATGTGGATAAGTATTTTGCTTCTGAAAAGGATTATTGCTTTAACATGTTTTACAGAATGCCAAATAGCCCTACCTGTATATTTAGGAGTTGCATGTGTATATGGGTGGGCAAAACCAGCTCTGGCGTTTGAAACCTGACTGCTAAAGTAAAGTTTTGGGAATTGGCCAGTGTTTCAGGGTTATTTTGGTATTTTGTGTGTTTGTTTTTTTTAAGTACACCCTTTTTCCTTCTTGTGTTCCCTGCCTCTTCTTACCTCACTCCATTAAGTGATTTCATATTAATGTTCCATAAATTAGCTGAAGGGCACAAGCATTTTCTGAGGCTAGGAAGTGACCAAAAGTTTTATGTTCCAGAGTTCTAGTGCTACATTTCTTAGTACACCTAAAATTTCAATCAGTACCCATTGAGTTTTGGGTTTGGAACAAGTGCAGGATCTACCCCTTTCTATTACATTGTAATATTGCAAGTATTTTTAATAGATTATCTATCACATCTTCAAAAGTACACTTCACATTTGGTTCCTTGGATTTCGTTTTATATGGTAGGTTGTTGCCCAGTTGTATCATAAATGCAAGCATCTTACATATCTTTTAAAAATAACTTAGATTTAGAATCCTTGAAAACTGGTGAGGTAGGCAGTGAACTGCAATATCATAAGGATGTATATGGGCACATTGCAACTTTGCAAAACATGGAAGTTGAAACAATTTAGAAACTTAAAAAATAAATATGTAATTAGTTTGCATAAAGTATGCTTTGATCTAGGATCATTGACATGCAGATTATCTTATTTAATTTTTTAATTAAACTTGAAATGACTGCAATAAAATTAACTACAGCCTTTACCCAGAAGCCCTATAAGTTCTTAGTGACAGTGCAATAGAATGCAGCAGACAGCAATCCGAGATTGTTACAATTTATTATTCATATTATTTTTCATGTTTTACATCTCCGTAGTGCCTTTCATTTTGAGCAGTCTCAAAAGAAGTCATATACTTAACTTCAGTTGTTTTGCTCCCCACCTCATCTGTCCCCAACGTGACTACTTTGATAAATTTGTTCTTAAGGTGCAAATCAGTCATTCACAAGCAAGTTCATACAGGACATTTTTCTCACTTTACTATTGTAACATGCTTCTGATTTTCAAGATCTTTCTGCTTAGTTTACATACAGTATGACTGCTTATGCTTGATATAGTAAAGATAATGAAGTTTCTGTTTAAATAAAATTATTAATCAAAACTGCATAGATTTGATGGCTCTTATTGAAAGGAAGGATGAATACATAGTGGTATGTAAGCCAAGAGGGACTGCATCAGTCACTGAATGTGTGAATGACAAAGATCATAGTAATGTAGTGTCTATACCCTTACATAACTCCATGCTGGGTACTTTTAAAAAAAAATTTCTTTAGTCTTGAAACTCTCAGCATTCCCATCAGCCTGGTTCGTTTCTTCAGTCAAAATTTTTCATTCACTGGCTTTCCTTATACTCCAGCGTTCTGACTCGTACAGCAAAACATGAAAGTTGAAGCAATTTAGAAACTTAAAAAATAAGTTTTTTTTTAATGCAGCAATATCAGCATGACAGTTAAAAGCAACAAAGAGTCCTGTGGCACCTTATAGACTAACAAATGTATTGGAGCATAAGCTTTCGTGGGTGAATACCCACTTCGTGTCTGACGAAGTGGGTATTCACTCACGAAAGCTTATGCTTCAATACATCCTTTAGTCTATAAGGTGCCACAGGACTCTTAGTCTAGATCTGTAAAAAGCAACAAACACAGCTACCCCTCTGAAGCATGACAGTTGTCTCACATGTGCTGATTTTGTAGTAATGTCCTTAGCCTTGCAGAGTTTTCTAAATGCAGTCGCAGTTAGTCTGTTTCTTGCTTTTATGTCATCTTTACGATTCCCATTCTTTTGTACTAGTCCTCCAAAGGTACACAAATGTTTCCACTTGTTCTAATTCATTGTCTCTAAGTTTGATGTTTGCCTCTTTCTTCTGTCTTCCAATTGCCGTAATTTTTGTCTTCTCTGTGCTGATCTTCAATCTGAATTTTCTGCTTTCCTGGTCTATCTTTTCAATTATTCTCTGTAAATCTTCCTTGGTCAATGCTATAATGTCAATATAGTCTGCAAATGTAAGGTTATGCAGTATTCTACCAGATAACATGACTCCTCCTGTTTCATCACTCAGTGCTACGGCCGTTACTGCTTCCAGTAGCAAATTGAGCAAATCTGGTGATAGTATGCAATCCTTGTCGCACTCCTATGATCATCCTGACCCATACTGTTAGCTTCTGGTCTACTCTCCACACTCAATGACTTTCTGTAGAAGTTTTCTTTCAGACCAATCAATTTTTCAGGGATGCTATACTTTCCCATCACTTTCTGTAATCCTTTCTGCCAAATGCTATCAAAAGTTTGTTTGAAGTCTATAAAGCTGTTGTAACAACTTCAGTTATATTGGAGAAGCACACAAAACACTTGTCCCAATCTTAATCTGACCTGTTTCTCTGCAAGTGCCACTTCTTCTTCTTTATATTGCTCACTTATCCAGCTGTTTCTCTTTTCACTTTGTCTAAGAGCTGAATACTATACACTGAACGGAGAGAAATCAGAAAGCAGAGTGTGTGCATTGTGACAAAGTTCCTCTTCTACCTTGGTGGGTCCTGCACTTATTTGGCAGATTTGCTCACCTCAGTGATCTTCCCCACAGTCTGGGTCAACTTCTCCTGTGTCTGATCAGGAGTTGGGAGGTTTGGGGGGAACCCGGGCCCACCCTCTACTCCGGGTTCCAGCCCAGGACCCAGTGGATTGCAGCTGTCTATAGTGCCTCCTGTAACAGCTGCATGACAGCTACAACTCCCTGGGCTACTTCCCCAGGGCCTCCACCAAACACCTTTTTTATCCTCACCACAGGACCTTCCTCCTGGTGTCTGATAATGCTTGTACTCCTTAGTCCTCCAGCAGCACACCCTCTCACTCTCAGCTCCTTGTGCCTCTTGCTCCCAGCTCCTCACACACACTTCCTCTCCTCTGGCTCCCCCTCCCTGACTGGAGTGAGCTCCTTTTTAAACCCAGGTGCCCTGATTCGCCTGCCTTGATTGGCTGCAGGTGTTCTAATCAGCCTGTCTGCCTTAATTGGCTCTATCAGGTTCCTGATTACTCTAGTGCAGCTCCTGCTCTGGTCACTCAGGGAACAGAAAACTACTCATCCAGTGACCAGTATATTTGCCCTCTACCAGACTCCTGTATCCCACTGTCCTGGGTCTGTCACAGCATATATACCCACACATACATAATGTGGGATACATCACGTGTAATGCTATGCAAATATCTAGAAAACCTCTAAGTAAGCTTGTAGTAGCCTTCATAACTGCCAGCTTTCCTGGCAAGAGCGGCCCAACTATTGGAGGGGCAAGGAGAGAAAACTACACTTGTACCAGAGGTGATCTATTTAGGTCATGATTGAGATGCACTGGTGAGGGGAAGTTTATGATGTTACTGTCCACACTGCACCCACTTTGTGGGGAAACAGACGTCAGGCTCCAGTACAGTCTACCTCTTCACAAGTAATAAAACAATTTTTTTTAAAGGGGGAACTTAAATCTCTGCAATAAACCATTCCAGAACAATCTTTAGGACCAAGATGTATGGTTTTTAAAGATGCCTGAAAGTCCATGACTTTTTTTTATTACATATTCAGTAATTACCAGAGAAATTAAGAATTACTTTTTTGCATGGGTTGTAATTTTAGGGAAGAATTTATCTGAATTTATTTTTCTGTTTAGGTGACATTTCTAGGGTGAGTCAACATAAATGTTATTGACCTAAAGAGACCCTATCTGTACAAACTGGAGAATGTAGCAGGGAGAAAAAAATGATGTTCATGTTCTATTAGTTGTCCTAGAACTGTCACACACATAGTGAATGGAGTCAAATGCTTAATACAAAGGAGTCTTAGGTTGACCCTGTAGCTTTCGATAGTATCTTTCTGTGCTGCAACCCATATTCAACAGCAGTAGGTTTTTCTTACTAAGTTAAATGTTGCTTTATGACCACATTATTGCTAAATATTACTATGTGTGAATTCTGTTGGGTTTTGGCACCTAGAAGTGCATGGAACAGGTAAAGCAGAGTACTATGTGGGGTCAGTTCAAAGATGTAGACATAATACTGGTGTTTAGCACTGCAATAAAGCAAACATGCCACCAGGTGGCTCAAGAAACTAGCTCCTAAGACATTTTTAAAGCTATCTATGACTTGCATTACATCACAGCAATGCATTACACTTTAGCACTAATATTGTATTAGAGTACTTGTTCGGTATAAAATGCTGTCTCTCTTACTATGCTAAGTTTGGAGAAAAATATTTTCTTGAATGCATTATGTGCATTTTACATTAATTGTATGGTGGGGATAACAATGTGTTCTCCCAACTAATTTACAGTGTGGTATTTCTTTCAGATTTATCTTTCTTTATTATAGTTTTTGAAGGAGATGGTGTGAAAATAACATTTAACCGACCAGTGGCAACACTTTCAGAAGTGCTTAAGAAGCCTATGCCAATTTTAACCTAGGTCTTTTAAACCAAGGGTTTCTTGCCCCATCTGGTTGGGGGAGGACAAAAGATGGGAGTACTATAATTTTTAGGATATTGGGCATCTTAGAAAATATTTCCAAAAAAATAAAAAATAAAACTGAAATTTGTGCAGCTGACTAAAAACATGGTTTGGGTTTTCATGCAAATATGTCTGGGATAAAAAAAGTGACTGAAAAGCAATCACTCTGTTCTTCATCAGACTTTTTCAGTTAAAAACAAGATTCTCCCTCTCCAAATTAGCCTGATATCAGAACACACATTTTAATTTTCATTCTGTCTTGGATGTGCTCAATAAGTGTCTTAAAAGCGGAATTCAGTTGGCAAGTCTACTAATGGTGACTGAGCCAAAGTAGGTTGTAGTGCTGCTAGTAGTAAAAGATTTGGTTTTCTCACTATGGAAGACACAAGGGAAGTAGACGTGTACAATAACAAGATGCACATCTTACAGATCCTGTCTTGATCACAGTGTCCCCATAAGCAGATAACTACATGATGGCCAAAAAGTGTCACAAACTGTCAATCTCTTTGAAGCTGAAACACCGACCAGAACAAGCTGTGCTAAAAATGATTGAGGTCACACTATTACCCCCTAAAGCTTGAAGCATTTTGGCTTGCAGCTGTCTGCTTACTCTTTGTGATTAGTAAGATAGAATAATCAGAACTGCCGCTCTGCTTTCTGCAGCAAGGCAAAATTATCAGATTGTGTAGTATTATTACTGTTACCTTATTAACTTAAACACAGATCATGAAGGGAGAAACAAGATAGATAAAACAAATGCATCTTGCAGTGGGCCCTGGAAAATGCTAGATTTGTGCTTTGATAGACAGCCAAATTTCAGTTAAAGCCCCGCTACCAGAGGTGGCATGTTCAAACATAGGGTGCAACACCAAGTGCTTCCTAGTTAGTTTTAACTGCTGGTACTGGGTATGCATCTAATACTTTTTGCTAGTCACAGACTGTGAAAAGTACTCTGTCATCAATGATATCCAGAAGCCAAGAAGCAACGATGGGTCCAATAGGATCCTAAAACTGGAAACCACTTCCTATAACTGGAAATTCATGATAGCCTAATAATTGGTGAGGTTCTTTAATATACAGCGTTTCTTGAGGAAGAAACCACTGCTTGTTTATGCATAGCCCTTAACAGTGCAGACATTAACAGTGCTCATCAATATGTGCCTAAATAGCCTCCAGTGTAGGACCTAGATCTCTCTCTAGTGTCTAGTTGCAACTTTTTAAGCCCAACCAGAATTTCAGAAAGTTGTTTTCAGCAAGTTTCAATTCTGCACAGATTCCATGCTCTATGGTTACTGTCCCTTTCTAGCTACACCCCTGTACTGTAGCATCTCCTCTCCCTGTCAGACTTACACCTGGTGCTAAACATTTCTGCTGCAATCAGCACCAACTACTAGGGAAGAGGGAATGTCATGTCCAGACTAAACCACAGCTCTTCCTCCTCCAGTTTGGATAGTTCTTAACTGCTTCTTCACTGTGTACATGCATACATCCCAAGGCCAGAAGGGACTATTGTGACTTCCTGTATAACACAGGCCATAGAACTTTCCCAAAACATACCCTAGTGCATGTCTTTTAGTATAACATGCAATCTTCATTTAAAAATTCTCAGTGATGGAGAATCAATTAGTAAAAAATTAGTTAACCTCACTGTTAAAAATTTATGCCTTATTTCCAGTCGGAATTTGACTAGCTCCAGCTTCCAGCCATTGGAGGGAATGGTGGAACTAACTTAGTGGAAGATATCTCAAAGTGATCACTCCAAAGACGGGCGAAGGGAAGCTGAGTTCCACGCCCTCATATTCACACATCTGTCCCAGAGATAATGGGGCCCTGCATTACATGCTCAACTAGAAGCAGAATATAAATTGTGCCCCCCCCCCACCATTTACTTCTTCAACATAAATGTATTTAAGAATTTGGCAAGAAAATGCGAGTAGAACATGTGAAAGGTAAATGGATTTAAGTGTGTCTGATACACTTAGAAGTTTTTCCCAGAGTGAAAGTCCCTCTTCAGTTTAGTATTACTTGGCAATGTCTATCGTTAAGCATCTAAGGAAGCCACAAATTGCTGGGTTTTTTTCTCCATAATAATAAAACACATAAGAGAGCAATTTAAAATGTGCCTTTATTCCATGCAAATTGAAATAAAATGTCAAAACAAACAAACAAAACCTTTTTAACTTGGCTAAAAGCTGCTGTGGCCTTAGTATGCATGACCTTTGAATAGACTACAGCTATGATTACTTGAAACTGAGTGCAATATTAAATGAAAACATTGTTGGCAGCATATCACCCATTTTTCTGTTCATTCAGTTTTAAAATACTTCAGTATACCTCCTTCATCATCATTGGGAGACTTTGGATTCAGAAAGGACTGTCCTTTTTTGCATTGCTTTCTGAGAAAAGGTGAAACAGTCAAAACTGAAGAGTCAGAACAATGAATAGTTCTTACTAAGATGCCTACATTTTAGATAAACCGAAATATTATGCTACAGGGCATCAACACTCTTAAGGCAAAGGGCAATGCTGTTTTTTCCTTTCAGGGTGTATACAAGAACCTACTTCTCGTATTGCAGATAAATGTCCTAGAATTGCAGTTTGACAGAAGCACTCTTTTTAATTTGCGTTTTTGAACAGAAAACAAATAATATTCTATAGAACAGATTTAAGAAGTGTGAGTGGAGGGTGGGGTGGGGAGGTTTGCAGGAGAGTAAAGGGGTTTTCATACGAATTATGGAGAAAAAAAAATCCTGTACTCACTGATCCAGGACCTCTCCTTTTGGTGCCTATTATTTATTAACGTTTGTATTTAGTGTATTGTGTTTTAATGCAAGTAAACACATGGTATTGAAACCTAATTTTAAAACAAGATATCTACTTTTTATAGATACATTATTGTATCTAGTTTTGTGTGTGTCTGTGGATATATACACCCCTCTCTCTGTTCTATTGATTTAGTTTTAATTGTTTAAAACCAAAAATAAAAATCCTCTTATGGGCCAAAGTGGTGGTCTTGTTTATAAATTTTGCTCAGCTCATATGCAAGCTCCTGAAACTAGAGAGGAAATGTTTGAAGTCTTCTGGCAAAGTTATTTTAAAATGATTCCAGCTTTTTCTTAACCACAGAGCCTCATACATCTATTCCATGTTACAATGGAGTAACTTGCTTTTTGCTTTAAAGTTTTTTAAAGGAGAGGACACTCCCCCACATGTACATAGCAGGATAATAATGTTTTCTTACCTTGTCATGAACACCAAAATCTCTTGCCACAAATCGTGGCATTTCTTTGACTTCCATAGTTTGGGAATTTCGTGCCATGTTTCTTAGATTTACGACTGAGAAAAGAAGGGGTTGGGGGGGAGATCTACAAAGCCTACCTTTCTGTCGATTTTCCCCCACTATTTATCACCTAAACTTACAGGATCTAAACTGAACTGCTTTTTGCATCTGTTTACCATAATTTTAGTTTACTCTGCTTTATGTTTACTTCATAAATATTTATTTTTCCATGGTCACAAAACAGATTTGACATGTTCAGAGCTGAAATAATTGTGGCATGGTGCAGTCTGTGAGATTTAGTGGGTAGAGTTGGAAAGAATATATATTATCGTGTTTACTCTGCGTCAACCGCCAAAGGATCAAAGTTAGGAACTGTTGTGGCTTAGAGAACAAAATGAAAACCAACATCTAGGAGTATGTCTACACTGCATGCTTTTTTTCTGTGGTGGTTAGAGTACATCTCCGCATAGCCCCCCTAGCACAGGTATAAATAGCGCTGGTGAGGCATGGCTTAGGCAAGTAGAGTACAGACGTGAGTACACACCCTCCATGCTATGTACTTACCCTCACCATGCCTTCTGATCTATGTAGTGTCTCACTGTCTCTCTGCTTCTGGAGCCTTTCCCCACCGCAGGAAAAGACTTCCCCATCAGGGAAAGGCTGAGGTAGGGGGGAAAGGCTTTGCCAGCTCCCTGCTGCTGGAGCCCTTCGTGCCACAAGGAAGGCTCTAGCTGTGGAGAAAAGCTTTCCCAGCTCCCTGCTGCTTTCTGGTGTGTGGGGGAGGCAGCGGAGAAGGCTTCAGTAAGGAAGAAGCTTTCTCCTCTGTCAGAGCCTTTTGTTGACAGGTGTAGTTACAGGCAGCAGTGTAGATGCAGTCTGCTTTTCTACTGCGGGCTGTGGCTATATGTACCTGACACGACCCCGCCACCAGTGATGTGTAGCTGGAGCCTAAAAGTAAGACAATATTAAGGTTATGGGAATAGAAAGGGAGTTGTAAGAATACGAGGGATGGGAGGATTTTTGAAGGAAAACCTTTACTGCTTACTACTAAAAATGTGGGGGTTTTTTTGGCCATGCTACATGCTGGAGGAGCAGGTACACTAAAAATAGAATGGTATAATTTTAAAAGAAAAACACAAACACCTCAGAAGTAAATTCCATCTATTGTGTGGTACTACTTTGCATAATCAGTTGTGATTCATAGAAGGCCAGAAGAGACCACTGTGAACATATAGTCTGATCTCTTGTATAACACAGGCCATAGAACTTCTTCACCAAAATAATTTCTACAGCAGATCTCTTAGAAAAACATCCAGTCTTTATTTGAAATTAGTATGTGGTGGAGAATCCACCACAGCCTTTGTAAATTGTTCCAGTGGTTAATTACTCTTGTTAAAAATTTACACCTTATTTCCAATCTGAATTTGTCTAGCTTCAACTTCCAGCCACGAGATCATGTTATACCTTTCTCTGCTAAATTGAAGAGCCAGTTATTAAATATTCCCAATGTGTTGGTACTTTACTTGCCCTTAACCTTCTCTTTTTTTAAGCTAACTAGATTAAATTATTTGGGTCTGTCACTACATTTTCTGATTCTTTAATCATTCTTGTGGCTCTTCTCTGAATCCTCTCCAATTTATCAGCATCCTTCTGAACTGTGAGCAGCAGAGCTGGATACGATAATCCAGCATCGGTTGCACCAGTGCCAAGTACAGAGATGAAATAACCTCTCTACTCAAGGTTGCCCTGTTTATGCATCCCAGGATCTTATTTGCTTTTTTGGCCAGCATTGCACTGGGAGCTCATCATGTTCAGCTGATTATCCACCAAGACCTCAATCTTATTCAGAGTCCCTGCTTCCCCCACCTTCTGTTAGTAAGACTTTCTTTGATCCAGATTTACATTTAGCTGTATTAAAACACATAGTTTGCTTGCACTGAATTTACCAAGTGATCTAGATCACTCTGAATCAGTGACCTCTTTATTATTTACCACTCACCCAACTTTTGTCATCTGTAAAGTTTATTGGTCATGATGTTATGTTTTCTTCCAGGTCACCGATAGAGATGTTAAATAGCATAGGGCCAAGAATCTGTCCCTGCGGAACCCTACTGGAAACAGACCTGCTTGAAGACATTTTCCTATTTTCAGTTACATTCTGAGATCTATGGATTAGCTATTTTTTAATGCCTATAATGTGCCATGTTAATTTTATATCATTTTAGTTTTTTAATCAAAATGTGTAATATTAAGTCAAATATAATATACTTAGCCTGACAGAAGTATAAGTATATTACATGAAGACTATTACCTTTAACAACCAATCTTGTAATCTGATTTAAAAAAAATGTTAATTTGACAGGGTCTATCTTCCATAAACCCGCATTGATTTGTATTAATTACATTATCTTTCTTTAGTTCTTTGAGTCCCATATCAGCCACAATGTTATCTTGCTTGGGAATGATGTCAGGCGACAGGTTTATAATTACCTGGGTCATCCCGTTTTTACCGTTTTTAAAAATAGGCACAACATTGGCTTTCTTCCAGTCTTCTGAAACTTCCTCAGTAATCCAAGACTTACTTAAAATCAACATTAACAATCCAGTGAGCTCCTTAGCAAGCTCTTTAAAAAAAATCCCAGATGCAAATTATCTAGACCTGCTGATTTTAAAATGCCTAATTTTAGGCTAGTATAGACTAATATGTAACACGGTAGGTTACCTTTTTTTCTTTAAAGAGGGGTGAGGAGAAGAGGGTTCCCAAAAAGCAAAAATAAGTCTCAGTGTAATATCACATGCAGTGTGAACTCAGTGCCTAGAGAACTTTTTGTTTCTGATATTGGGATTAAAATATTCTTAATTCCAATGATTTATGAATTATTTCTTTGTATAACTGAGATTGATAATTAGTCTATTTATGTACAGTTCATAGCTAAACCTCTAGTTGAATTCCTAATTAGGCCCCAGTATTGCAAACAGTTTTAGGAACATACTTGGCTTCACTCATGTGAGTAGTCCCATTGTAGCCAATGGACATGCAAAAGGTAAGCATGTACTTACCTGTTTGCAGGATCAAGGCCTACATTAACAAGAAAGTTCGTAGGTTTTTAATACCTTTCCATTTTGCTTTTGTCTTTACAGGTTACATGTCTTTACATGTCTCTTTCCGGCTCATGGTGGCAATAGATATTTATTAACTTGCTGTCAGAGGGGTTTCATTGCTCCTAGGTATTAGGGAAAGATTGTATTTTAAAGGTGTATGGTAAATTATATTTAAGTACAGTTTTCTGCGCCAAATAATGTGAGTAACCAGACTGTGTGGAACAGTATACATAGAGAGACATTTCAATGAAGTCTTCAAAATAAACAACCTCTCTTATTTCCTTGTAAAGGGCATGATCCAAAGCTCACTGAAGTTAGTGGATTTTCAATCAGGCCAAAAAACTAGATATCCTTGAAAGTGACATTTTTTGACCTTGCATACCATTTGATCAAGTTTCCTAATAAGTTGCTATGGTTGGTTTTACACATCTTTTTACTTTAAAAATTTTCATCTAGCTTTTATATTGGGATGGCCTTTTGCCAACATGAAAACGTTTCAGATATCAGATGTTCATTCTGATATTTCTACTCAAAATGTTCTGGGTATTGTGGGAAATTACCTTACGCATTTCAGAAAAATACACCGTTTTCATAATGGTGTAGTATGTATGGTGGTGGCCCTTAAAGGCTTAAGTAAAATAGCTTGTTCAAAGTGCTAGTTTAATATGACAACACATTGTGAGCATTAATAAGTACTCTTTGTGGTTTAATTTAAATCCTACTCTCTGATTAGTCAGATCTTGATAAGTGAAACTTTATAGATGGTTGTGAGGCTTTTGGTGGCTCTTTGACAGAATGGCTTTTTTTTTTTTTTTTTCAAGGCTCTCAGTGTTCTTCATTAAAAATGCTTACAGGCAACTGGAAGGAAGAACAAATAACTACCTACATTGTTTACTACTTTAAAAAAGTACTTCTCCTATGCTTTTTATTTATTATACAGCAAGAGTTTTTATTTATTACGCACAATTTGTTATGCAACACTGAATATTTCTATTGAAGTGACAGTTCATGCTAGTCACATAAGTGGCAAATTTAAAAAGTGATGTTCTTGTTAGTGTTAATAGGAATTTAAAAAGTAGATAGAGGATGCAACTTCAGAAGTCTTTTGCAAATAAGTTAAACATGGAAAATATGGGAACTTTAATGCCTAACCTGCTGTTCAAGGAAGCTTCTGATTGAGAAACAGATGTATCCTAGTTGTGTGTGGTGTTTATGTATTGGCTAAAAATCTTTTGAAAATCTAAGTTTAGGATGTATTGTTGACACCAATAATAATAAATTCACTTATGTGGACTGCCCTTTAGCAAAATTTTTCAGTGAGAGAAATATATCAGAATTATCAAAATCATCTGCCCCAAAGCCAATGGGAACAAGGCTAGCCTGATAATATCCACACTCCTTAACTGTGACATAGCTATAGACCGCTTACACTTTTGCTACTGCATATTAATTAAATCAGCATAATGTTTTAATAAGTTAGTGGTCATGTAAATATCAGACCTATACTCCTATATACTTAAATGCCTTATCAGGAGAACAGTATAGCACAGCCAGCAGCACTACAAGCTTCCTACTGCACAGGGAAGGAGAAATCATGCTCTAAGTAGCGGCACAGTTCCAGGAGTTTGTTTTACTTAGGGCAGTTTTTTATTAACTTTAAAACCAAGATTCAAAACAGAGCAAACACTTTTCATCCTTCAGGGTGTTTTAGACCTTCATTCTAGGGCCTCACAATCCTTTATAAACCTTTTTTCAGGGCATTACAGTTAAGGCCTCCCCAGCTGAGGTTTTCCCCCTACTAGCTTCTACTTTCAGGTCTCCCTTTGAGTCCGTGTATTTGAGCGAGTGGCAAGTACCCTCGAAGGTCGTTCCCTGATCCTGGGTTTCTTTCTGCTGAGAGTAGGCTGCATGTGTTTATATCAGGTACTGCTTGCAGCCTGCGGTCATGTGACCCTTCTCTTGTGTTCCATTAATTTAGCGCACTGTGAAATTAGGTCGATTTTAATAGAAGTCGATTTTTTAGAAATCGATTTGATACAGTCGAGTGTGTGTGTCCCCACTAAGCGCATTAAGTCGGCGGTGTGCATCCACAGTACCGAGGCTAGCATCAACTTTCGGAGCATTGCACTGTGGTAGCTATCCCACAGTTCCCGCAGTCTCCTCCGCCCATTGGAATTCTGGGTTGAGCTCCCAATGCCTGATGGGGCAAAAACATTGTTGTGGGTGGTTCTGGGTACATGTCATCAAGCCCCCCTCCCTCCCTGAAAGCAATGGCAAAAAAATCTCGCCTTTTTTCCTGGGTTACCCATGCAGACGACATACCATGGCAAGCATGGAGCCTGCTCAGCTCACTGTCACCGTATGTCTCCTGGGTGCTGCTGGCAGATGCGGTACTCTAGTGCTACACAGCAGCATCCCCTTGCCTTGCCTTCGGACAGCAGATGGTACAATACAACTGCTAGCCATCGTCATCGTCCCGTGGGTGCTCCTGACCAACCTTGGTTAGGTTGGTTGGGGGTGCCTAGGCAGACATGGATGCTCCTGGCCGGCCTCGGTGAAGTCAGTCAGCGGTTCCTGAACAAAAATGGGAATGACTCCAGGTCATTCTCTTCTTTAAGTTTTGTCTAATGGAGATTTAGTCCTGCCTGGAATATCATGCCAGCTTGAGGCTTCTGCCTCAGGCTGCTCTACCAGTCGGCAGCACCGTGCGGTCGCACCTACCCCAGCCTACCCCTTGCTCCCATGGCTAATGAAGCCTGGACAGTAGTAAGGAGAAGTTCAACTATAGGCTGAGCAAGTGCATAGCGGTGGTAGAATGTGCCTTTGGACGTTTAAAAGCTCGCTGGTGCAGTTTACTGACTCAGTTAGACCTCAGCGAAACCAATATTCCCATTGTTATTACTGCTTGCTGTGTGCTCCGCAATATCTATGAGAGTAAGGGGGAGACGTTTATGGCGAGGTGGGAGGTTGAGGCAGATCGCCTGGCCACTGATTATGCACAGCCAGACACCAGGGCAGTGAGAAGAGCACAGCAGGGCACGATGTGCAGCAGAGAAGCTTTGAAAACCAGTTTCATGACTGGCCAGGCTATGGTGTGAAAGTTCTGTTTGTTTCTCCTTGATGAAAACCCACCCCCTTGGTTGACTCTACTTCCCTGTAAGCCAACCGCCCTGCCCTACCCCCCCCCTTTGATCTCCGCTTGCAGAGGCAATAAAGTCATTGTTGTTTCAAATTCATGCATTCTTTATTAATTCGTCACACAAATGGGATAACTGCCAAGGTAGCCCGGGAGGGGTGGGGAAGGAGGGAAACACAGGGGAGGGGTAGTTGTAAGGGCACCCCCTAGAATGGCATGCAGCTCATCATAGAAGTGGCATGTCTGGGGCTATGACCCGGAGCGGCTGTTTGCCTCTGTGGTTCTTTGGTAGGCTTCATGCGGCACTGCTGCAGGTCCCTGTTACAACCTCTGTCCTTCATGCCCTTGGAGATTTTTTTTCAAATATTCTGGCATTTCATCTTTTAGAACCGAGTTCGGATAGCATGGATTCATTTCCCCATACAGTGATCAGATGCAGTACCTCCTGTTCGGTCCATGCTGGAGCTCTTTTGTGATTCTGGGACCCCATGGTCACCTGCGCTGATGAGCTCTGCATGGTCACCTGTACCGATCAGCTCGCTATGCTGGCCAAACAGGAAATGAAATTCAAAACTTCGCAGGGCTTTTCCTGTCTACCTGAGTTGAGAGCGCTGTCCAGAGCGGTCACAATGGAGCACACTGGGATAGCTCCCGGAGGCCAGTACCATCGATTTGCGTCCACACTATCCCAAATTTGACTCAGCAGGGTCGATTTCAGCGCTAATCCCCTTGTCAGGGAGGAATACAGAAATCAGTTTTAAGAGCCTTTTAAGTCGACAAAAATGGCTTCGTTGTGTGGATGGGTGCAGGGTTAAATCAATCTAATGCTGCTAAATTGGACCTAAACTCGTAGTGTAGACCAGGGCTAAGTCTTACAGAGCTTGGATCAGGGTATTGGGGGTGGGTGATGTGTGTCCTCAAGGAACAGCACTCTGTTACAATTGTGGTGCTGTTTTAACTTGCCCTTGATATGGAAGGAACAGCTACATGAGTAAAGTATTTAGCCAAAGGCTATTGTGAGTATTACAAAAAATTATCGGTGACCAGCCCATCAGTCCACTGGGTATCTTAACCATTTTTTGTGATGTGGACATTGTTACGCTACATACTGGACAGAGACTGACAGCTTATTTCACAGAGGTCATGGAATTGTTTTTATATGGTAATAACTTTGTTACTATCAATCTAGATTAGACATATAGCTAATATTCCATTACACAATCTCCTGAGCTATCAAGTTTCCTATAAATATTTTGTATATTACTATTTCTTAGAATCTGTGAGAAGATATACAACTTAATAGTGTTGTGGCTACTAACCACTGAAAATCAGGCTCGCTCTCTGTTTTGGTACTTAACTTTTGTTTTCATTGCCCTTCGCTGGACTCTCTCCAATTTGTCCACATCCTTTCTGTAGTGGGGGCCCAAAACTGGACGCAGTACTCCAGGTGTGGCCTCACCAGTGCCGAATAGAGGGGAATAATCACTTCCCTTGATCTGCTGGCAATGCTTCTACTAATGCAGATCACGGGATGATTACCTGTTCTTTCCCTCTGGGGCACCTGGCATTGCCCACTGTCGGAAGACAGGTTACTGGGCTAGATGGACTTTTGGTGACCCAGTATGGCTGTTCTTATATCTGTTAAGAATTACTGACAGTGTTTCATCTTGGCTGCTACATATGGTATAGCCAACTTTTGTAGCCCCAAAAGTGCTATTAGAGAGAATACTGATGTAATGTAAAGTGTTAGAACAATAGCTCAGATAATATTGTCCCCTGAAGATTATGCTATTAAACTTGAACCTTTTTTATTTTGCTTGATTAGATGAGTGTGCCTACTTATCTGTAGTATCTCCAATTAAGTGAGAATTTAATGGGTGGCGTTTATCTTGGGCATTCATCAAGCTTTGTAATCAGTGGTCTCAAATTTTTTTTTCCTTCCAAAACTTGCCTTTTTGTACTATGTGTAAATCGCAAAAGTTACATGTTTAAGTGGTAATTTTCAGTTTACTTATTATAGTGACTTAATATCTCTTTTCTACTGCTTGTGTGGATGGAATTCCCTGCATGCCTGTATATGACTTATCCTCTGTTGCTGTGTTTGTATCAAGGACTTGTACTCAATCTGCTGGAAGACACGTACATGTGTGTGTGTCTGTTCTGTGCGGACTATGATTTGTATATTCCCAATGCACATCTTTAAAGCATTGTGAGAGTTCTGTTAAGCTGTAACAAGATAAACCAGTGGCTCAAGAGGTTAAAAATTATGCAAGTGTCAAGTTTCCTCTATACAAACAATGGTTACTGTCTTCATTTTTCCCCTTTTACTACTGGTTCCAGTGGGAATTTTGGCTTCGTAATATGAATGGAACATTTTGCTGTGATGTCTTGCTTTCTTATAAATAGCAACTTGGAAGTAATTTGTAAGCTTATGTTCTGAAAGAATGCAATAGCAAACTTCTTGGAACAAAAAATTTCTTCCCTTCCCTTCACCCCCATTTCGTGAGTGCCTGGCCTGCTTCAGTTAGAGGGGAGTAATATTTCAAAGTTTTTATAGAGGATTTATTAAATGGCAACATCTCTTTGCTTTGTTAATTAAGTTTTGAAAGTGATTACAAAGTTAAAAAAAAATTATATTAAAATTAGGGGTAAGAAATCAATCGCAGCTCCTGGCACCTGGGGGGCCTATCTTAAAATTTTATTGCCAGTAAATTGTGCGTTATGATAAGAAATCAAACTGCTTCGATCTCATTACTTTCCAGGACCAAGGAAAATCTTCTTTTTAGATGCCGCCTCTCCCTCCCCTCCCCGGACAAAACCAACCAGAAAATCATGCAGTTTTCCATAAAGCAATCTTCTGCCTCACCAGCCATGTAGTGGTGAGTCATTCAGCGTGAGTAGCTGCATAGTTGACCCAAAGGCTGCCCTCTCCCCCACCAAAAAAAAATACCCTCTCTATAGCATACTTGAAGAGACAGTTACAAAAATAGATGCCTTTCAAAATTTATGCTGCCTACTTAGTGGCTAGACTTGGTTCAGCAGAGAACAAATGCATTTTCTTTTCTTATCCAGATCTGGATGCTGGGCCAATAAAATGTATCTTTCTAGTGAAAAATAGAACTATGCCTCAGGAAAGAAGCAGCACATGACCTGTAATCCTACCAAGGGAATGGTCCCTTGTGCATCCACTCAGGGCCAGCCACAATCTGGCACAGAGATTCTACCACAAAACTCCTGAGAGGATACAAGAGGGAACAAGTCTGAGAAAATTCAGAATGTGGTGACCTAGGCAGACTTCGGATCTGTAATTAGGCCAGCACAACTTACACAAGGTGAGGCAAATAAACATGTTTTTGCCCTAGAAAAATAGAGATTTCCCCCCTACTGCTCTGTCAACAGTTTGAAGCAGCAGAAAGCTGTCTCTTAGAATATTAGCTCTTCAATTATCTTTTAGATTATTACTCAAAACAAATTTTCAGCTACTTTTGATTCACTACTTTTTTGTCTGATCTTTTTTCTTGCTGGTTAATTACATTTTGTTCACTTGTTTAACTTAATGACAGAAGGAATTATAAATGAAGTTAAGATTAGTGAGGTCATTTAAATTTTCTGCCCTTGAACTTTGATACACTGAAAATATAAATAAATATAATATTGCCTTTTTCTCTAGGGGTCTTAAGTGCTGGGGCATAGTATAGTTAATTCCAAGTGTACCAGTTTGATGTTAATTTTACCTATCAGGTATGGTAAACAACTTTTAATATATTTGGAGGTGACATTGCTTGAACAACCACAACCTATTAAGGTTAAAAAACAACAACAACAAAAAAACCACTGGGTGGGATTGAAGGATTTTTCGAAGTTAACTGGGAGCCAGGAGATTTATAGATTACTCCATACAATTATTTTGCTTTCCATTGGACAATCACTTTATTGAAAAGCTGCAGTTTGGTTTTCCTTGTAGTTTTTCATAAGACATTCCAGGATTTAAACTCTGTCTCATCAGAAGTGACTTCCAGTTATAGAATGGTAGTATTCATGGTTGTAAGTATTATGTCAGGGCATAACCCGGTGAAACACTACCAAACAGGACAATTTACTAAATGTTACAATTTTCCTTTACGTTGTAACTGAATAATAGAATCATAAGACTGGACCATGAGAGGTCATCTAGTCCAGTCCTTTGCACTCAGGAAGGACTAAATACACCTCCACCTCGATATAACGCGACCTGATATAACACGAATTTGGATATAATGCAGTAAAGCAGTGCTCCAGGGGAGGGGACGGGACTGCGCACTCCGGTGGATCAAAGCAAGTTCGATATAACGCGGTTTCACCTATAACACGGTAAGATTTTTTGGCTCCCAAGGACAGCATTATATCGAGGTAGAGGTGTATTATTATCCCTGACAAGTGTTTGTCTAACTTGCTCTTAAAAATCTGCAATAATGGAGATTTCACAACCTACCTAGGCAATTTATTCCAGTGCTTAACCACCCTGACAGGAAGGTTTTCCTAATGTCCAACCTAAATTCCCCTTGCTGCAATTTAACTGTATTGCTTCTTGTCCTATCCCCAGAGGTTAACCAGAACAATTTTTCTCCCTTCTCCTTGTAACAACCTTTTATGTATTTGAAAATTGTTATGTCCCTCTGTCTTCTCTTCTCCAGACTAAACAAACCCCAGTTTTTTCATTTTTCTCGCATAGGTCATGTTTTGTAGACCTTTAATCACTTTTGTTGCTCTTTTCTGGATTTTCTCCAGTTTTTCCACATCTTTCCTGAAATGTGGCTCCCAGAACTGGACACAATACTCCAGTTGAGGCCTGATCAGCACGGAGTAGAGCAGAAGAATTACTTTGTGTTTTGGTTACAGCACTCACGCTAATACAGACCAGAATGATGTTTGCTTTTTTTGCAACTGTGTTAAGCTGTTCTCTCATGTTTAACTTTTGATCCACTATGACCCCCAGATCCCTTTCTGCAGTACTCCTTCCTAGACAGTCATTTCCTATTTTTGTATGTGTGCAACTGATTGTTCCTTTCTAAGTGGAGTACTTTGCATTAGTCCTTATTGAATTTCATCCTATTTACTTCAGACCGTTTCTCCAGTTGGTTCAGGTCATTTTGAATTTTAATCCTATCCTACAAAGTACTTGCAACCCTTCCCAGCTTGGTATCGTCCACAAACTTTATAAGTGTACTCTCTATGCCATTATCTAAATCATTAATGAAGATATTGAACAGAACCGGACCCAGAGCTGATCCCTGTGGGACCCCACTCGATATGCCCTTCCAGTTTGACTGTGAACCATTGATAACTACTGTCTGAAGATAATATTCATTAGATTTAAGTTATTGTTTGTTTATCTGCAGCTGTTGAGTTAGAAGAGGGAGAAAAACCATTGTGGTAGTGTATCCAGAATGGTGGTTAAATATGACTTACTTAGTTTTGTGTTTTTTCCTCAGACTTCCTCTATGACACTGAAGAGCAGATTTTACTTTACTTTATTTTTGTTGTTCAATTTTAATAGAGCTCTAAATACCAGTCTCAGGCTTCAGAATATGGTATTAAAAGAAAATCAAATACTGAAATATTTAATTTAGAACAAGTAGCACACTCACAAGGTTTGAAGATTTGTGTGTTGTGTTTGAATAGTCTCTTGAATTATTTATATATTTATTTATTTTTAGAGAAGATGAATTTGTTCAGGCAAAAGTAAAGACTCATAATTGAGTAAGAATTTCAAGTAAAGAACACTTAATCACGCCTCCACATGTTCATCAAGAATCTTCTTTTTATGTGGTTTAATATGGGATAGAACTGTCTGCCACTCTTACTACTGTAAACATTAAAAGTTTGCTTTATGCTCTTAAGAACATAAGAATGGCCATCCTGGGTCTGACCAATGGTCCATCTAACTCAGTATCCTGTCTTCTGACAGTGGTCAATGCCAGATGCTTCAAAGAGCAATTTTATGGAGTGATCTATGCCTTGTTGGTCCATTCCCACCTTCTGGTAGTCAGGGGTTTAGGGACACCTGGCACATGGGATTGCATCCCTGACCATCTTGACCATCTTGATGGACCTATTCTCTGGGAACTTATGAAATTCTTTCTGAACCCAGTAATACTTTTGGTCTTCACAACATCCCCTGGCAATAAATTCCACAAGTTTACTGTGTGGTGTGTGAAGAAGTGCTTCCTTATGTTTGTTTGACCCCTTGTTCTTGTATTATGTGAATGGGGTAACCAGATTACAAGTATGAAAAATCAGGACACGTTTTTTCCCCCCAGTGGGTGGGTGGGTGTGATATAGCTGCGTATATAAGACAAAGCTCCTAATATTGGGATAGTCCCAATAATATCGGGACATCTGGTCACCCTGTATGTAAAGCAGTAAATGACTCTTCCATATTTACTTTCTCCACATGATTCATGATTTTATAGACCTCTATCATATCCCCCCTTAGCAGTCTCTCTTCAAAGCTGAATAGTCCCAATCTTTTAAATCTTTCCTCATTTGGAAGATGTTCCATTCCCCTAATCATTTTTGTTGCCTTTTTCTGTACTTTTTCCAAATCTAGTATTTTGCTGACCAGAATTGCAGCCAGTCTTCAAGGTGTGGGCGTGCCATAGATTTATACAGTGACATTATGATATTTTCTGTCTTATTACCTATCCCTTTCCTAATGATTCCTAACCTTCTGCTAGCTTTTTTTGTTTGCCTCTGCACACTGAGCAGATGTTTTCAGAGAATTATCCACAATGATTCCAAGATCTTTCTTTTAGATGCTGTCATTTTGTATATGTAGTTGGGATTGTTTCCCAGTGTGCATTACTTTGCATTTATAAACATTGAATTTCATCAGCCTTTTTTCCCCCTCAGTCACCCAGTTTAGTGAGATCACTTTGTAGCTCTTTGCAGTCAGCTTTGGACTTAACTATCTTGAGTAATTTTGTATCATCTGCAAACTTTGCCATCTCACTGTTTTTACCCAGATCATTTATGAATATGTTGAACTGCACTGGCCCTTCTACAGATCCTTGGCCCTACTACAGATCCTTACTGTTCTCCATTGTGACAACTGGGCATTTATTCTGACCCTTGGTTTTCTGTGTTTTAACTCCGGTAGTTATTGATCCATGAGAGGACCTTCTCTCTTATCCCATAACTTGTTACTTCGCTTAAGAACATTAGATGAGGGACCTCGTCAAAGGCTTTCTGAATGTCCAAGTACACTACAACCACTGGATCAGCCTTCTCTACATGTTTGACCTCCTCAAAGAATTTTAATAGTTTGGTGAAGCATGATTTCTTTTTACAAAAACTGTGTTGACTCTTCCCCAATGTATCGTGTTCATCTACATGTTTGATAATTCTGTTCTTTACTATAGTTTCAACCAATTTGCCCAGTACTGAAGTTAGGCACACTGGCCTTTAATAGCCAGGAACTTCTCTGGAGTCTTTTTTTTTCAGAATTGGGGTTAGGTTAATTGTCCTCCAGTCAGCTGCTACGGAGGCTGATTTTAAGTGATGGCTTTCATACCATTTAGTAGTTTTGCAATTTCATATTTTAGTTCCTTCATATCTCTTGGGCGAATACCCTGGTGACTTATTACTGTTTAATTTATCAGTTTATTCCAAAACTTTGTCTGACACTACAATCTGGAACAGTTCCTCAGATTTGTCATCTAAAAGAATGGCTCAGTGTATGAATCTCCCTCACATCCTCTGCAGTGTAGACCGATGCAAGGAATTAATTTAGCTTCTCTGCAATGCCCTTGTCTTCATTGTTTTGTGTTTCATGAAGTAATGCATGTCGCACTAAATGCAGCCCAAACAACTTTTGTACTAGGACAAATTCTTTCCTGTCGGCCTTGGAAACTAAGTTCAGCTCAGAGAATAAAAACTTGTATCTCTGAAATAACAATTTATGCTACTCTCTGGCTAGTTTCAAAGTCTGTCCAGATTTTTCACCTCGTGATCCATGATTATTAAGGTGCCACCCTTTTTCACTGTCCTCTCATTGGGGATTTTCTAGCATCTCTTGACAAAAAAATGTGTTTGCGAGCCGATGCAACAATGTTAGTCATAAAGGTAACTGTGTCCTCACTTTCTAGTCTGGCAGGAAAGATGAGAAGTTATGTTCTTGGCTTTCAACTTAGCCTCTACAATTTCCAGTCTTCTTTCAATGCACTAAATATTTTTAACCATAGCCTTTTGTAAAGCTTTTAGTTCTTGCACTGCCTTATCTCCTCTTGGCAAATGTCTCATGCTTTTTCACCCTCTGCTCAAAATCTTTTTGTTCAGGCTGTCTTACCTAATGGAGTCTGATTTCTCAACAAGTGCAGTAAGAGAGGTCTGAAGTTATAAATTTCCAGACACAAAGGGTCTAAGTGTGCTCTTGGGGTAAGTCTATACGGTCAGCAGCTGGAAGTTGTGATTTCCTGTTTGTGTAGACATACACGCGCTAGCTGAGCTTTGAGCTAGCATGCTAAAAAGGGCAGTTTGGCCACAGCAGCATGGATGGTGGCTTGGGATAGCTGCCTGAGTACAGTATCGCCTGAACCTCTGTGTACATACGTGGGTGGTGCCTCTTGTGGTTCTGCAGCCAAGCTGCTATTTTTAGCATACTAGCTTGAGCAGAGCTAGCATGTGCATGTCTGTGCGAATTGGGAATTGCACCTTCCAACTGCTGTGTAGACATATGTCCTTGGTGCTGGTTCATGCTGGTTTGCACCGGATAGGGGGCAAAGGAGAAAAGAGGCTAATAGTGGAGTAAGCATTCTCTTGTGGCCTCTTTAATTTATAAAAGTTGCTTTTCTGATCTTTATTTGAGATTTTGATACCAAAGATTACAGACGTCACTGACCCCTCTGGAAATAGATTCTGTCATTTAAATTTTTTTAAAAAAAAAAAAGCAGGTTAGAAACTGCCCTCAAACTGTGCAGGAGCACTTGCTTCTCAGAAGTGAATGTCTACCTCTTATCTCTGCATCAGATTCCTTCTCCTAAATATTCTAATTACTTACAATCTCTGACTTACCCTTTTTGTTACATTATGTATTTAAATATTGTTAAATATATTTAAGAACAATATTTAAGTACATAAAGTTATGAACTCTAAAAATCTTGATGATCCTTTAATTGTATTGCCGATTTAAATTTTCTCTGGTATAGTTAGGATATTTCTGAACTATGTTTTTTATTATTAATGTGTCATGATATAGCATAAAGCTGAACATAAAGGTAAACAGGATCATTTTCTTACAATATGCTGCAGAAACTGGAAGTGCTGTGAAAATGCAGGATCTTTGAGTATTAAGAGAAAGTCTTGACAACACTGTAGTTCAAGTACAACTATGTACTGGGTCAGTTTCATCCCAGGCACCACTCCATTGACTCCAGCAGTGTGAAACCAGAGTTGAATTTGACCCAGTTGCTGGTTTTAAATAAATAAATCTGCTTTTGTTTCCATAAATTTAAATCAGCCAAGCAGATGAGATCGCCAAAGCACATTGTGCCTGGTTCTGCCCTATTTAAGTAAATAGGAGCTTTACCATTGACTTCAGCGGGAGCAGGATCAAGCCTGTTAAATTAAAACATAATTCTCCTAAATAATTTAACTTGCTTTAGTCCTGGAAGCATTAGAGTGTGTTGGGAAAAACTGCATACCTAGGAACAGAAAGAAAAAGGAGATGTCCAGTTTCAGAGTAGAGATAGCTGTAGCCAAAACCACTTTGGGGCAGTTATGATTAAATCTGAATGTTTCTTCTGTTGACATTAATACATTTTTAGTTGGTTATTTTAATGGCTTCTTAACCTGTTCAAGCAGATCATAAGCAATTGGCAATGTTTTTAGAATTTTTAAAGCATCTCTTACAATCAGCTTCTTACATAGCTGAATAGTTTGTTGTTCGTTTGCAGTTTGCTAAATCTTGTTTTTCAACGTAATATTAAAGCTGGCCAAGGGCAGATTTGTAAATGATATTACTGGTTTAATCTTCAGGAGGATTTGTGTAGTGAGTTAGGAATAATTGCTACACCAGAACCTTATGTGTACTATGTCACTGTTTGGATTACATAGTGCAATAAATGGTTTTGTTCATAATTTTTAGAAATCACACAAACAAAATTGCCCAACTGTTGAAAACTTGAGTATAGATTTTTAACTCGAGGTTCTCAAACTGGGATTCGGAACCCCTCAGGGAGTCGTGAGCTGTCAGCCTCCACCCCAAACCCCACTTTGCTTCCAGCATTTATATAAATATATAAAAAGGGTTTTTAATGTATAAGTTGCACTCAGAGGCTTGCTATGTGAAAGGGGTCACCAGTACAAAAGTTTGAGAACTGTTTTAACCGAATCTTTAGTTTGCCTTTTTATAACAAAACACCGTGCTTTTACAAGCAGTCCTACAATAGTCTTTTGTTTGTTAATAATATGCTAATATCTAGGATTAAATAAATTCACAGCTTGTTGGCATGAACTCTAGAATGTTTGCATTAAACTTTATTCATAATGTAGTTTTCTCCATGAGCTCCATTCATTCTTCTTTTCCTCCAGTGATTGCTGCTATTCATGCAACTTGACACTAAATCAGTGTGCTTTTTTCCTTTCCTTTGCTAACATATTTTTGTTGCAACATGTATTTGTAGGATTCTGGTACACCATAGTAATTCTAATTTACCTCCCTGCCCCTCCCCCTTTGAGAACTTCTTCGTCTTTGAAGAAAGAAATGCTCACTTATGAAATATTAAGTATAAATTATGGCATGTCTAGGGCAGAGTCTGCTGCTAAAGATAATACAGGAAGGGCCAAGGTCCAATAATGGCTGTTTCATGCAATTGCAGGAAACTTGCATTGCGTTACAACCACGTGAGCCTAATCAATAATCCCTGTTAAATGCGTCATAGAGACAATCTGGCATCCTCCAAATCCCTCCGCCCCAATGTCAACGTGCTTTAGGGAAATATTCTTTTCTGACACTATTTTGGCAATCAGTTGAACCCTTTGCACGTTAACACCTAACTAAATTTCTACCTTAAGATACTACTGGTGTCCCAACAATTTAAATTTTATCAGTTATCCTGGGATAATTGCCAGAGAATTCCAAATGATTACCTCTTGGATGAAAAAACATACTTCACAATGCATGTAAGGTGCTACAGTATTTCAAATCCATAAAGGGGGTTTGAAAAATCCATTTGCCTAGTCACCATTGGTGAGTAGGAAACTTCCACTGATGAGCCTGGGAGCCTAAACCATCAATTTACTATTTTTATAAATTAAAGTTTAAAATTAAATGGTTTCTTATTCTAATGGATGTGATGGCAACCTTCCAAAATGTAAATGTTTTCTTCCTAGGGCTACAAACCAAGAGCTTTAGTGCCTCTGCTACTTTCATTTAACTTTCCAAAGCTACCTGAAACTGACAAAGCCAGTAAGTTTCATGGCAGGCATTTAGAACCCTCAGTGTAGTGCTGACACTGACAAGAATCATATTAATTTTGCTGTTGTGGAGCTATTCATCTGGGGAGGAGGATCCCAAAAAGAGGGGGACACATGGAGTTTGGGAACCCTGTCACTTTCTTTGCAGCAGCCTGGGGATAGTTAGAGTATCAAAAATCCCTTCTTCCCTCTGGGTGCAGGGGAAAAGAGGAATAAAGTTTTGTTTTTCTAGAGCTTGTGAGATGTATCAAGCTGGCCTTCAGATTTATCAGACACCTAACACCTGCAGACTATTGATTAAAGAGGGACTCCAGTGAGCAGGGTTCATGGATATCACCTTAGCAGAAATACCAGTTGCTGGGTCTGTCATGGGAAGAGGCCAGTAAACTTCTCACTAGGATTTTGCTCCTAGGCCTTGCTGCTTGGGCCCTGTTCAACTTCACTATAGTTTATGGGCTAGGAGCAATGTAGTTCTTGTTTGATAATGTTTACAACTTTCTTAAAACTTTTCAAGTTGAAAGGGATTCAGATGCTATCTATCAAAGTCAGCAAGCCTTTTTTCAAACTCTGTCCCTACATGAGTTTAATGCCCTCCTATCCTTCCATCTCCCCGCAGAGCTGGAGCTTCTGTTCCTCAGAGTTCTCTCCCCCCGAGCCCCAGGAGAGAGCCCCGTGTCATTTGTATAGAGTTGTAGGTTTGTGTATTTGTAAGTCACCATATAGATACTTATTATTTGTGTGTTCCCCTCTTGATGACAAAATGGTGTGTGGGGGTTAGACATAGTTTTCATGACTACATATCTGTTAGGTGAAATGTTTTGTGTTTTTTGGTACTATGAAAAAAACAGTCAAGAGAGTCTGTGCAAGGAAAGCAATGGAAAAGCTACTGTGGGAGTAGAACATAAAAGGCTTCATGAGTAAAGAGGGTAATAATGTGGTTTTGGGGCCATGGTTTGATTTGCTGTAGTTAACATCTTCGATACAATAGTGAAAAACAGCTGAATTGAGGCGGGCAGGTTTTAACATGGGCACACAGAAATGTTTCTTTTAGACAGGGGCAGGTCCAGGCACCAGCATGCCAAGCACGTGCCTGGGGCGGCAAGCCACGGGGGGGCGCTCTGCCGGTCGCCGCGAGGGTGGCAGGCAGGTTGCCTTCGGCGGCATGCCTGCGGCGGATCCGCTGGTCCCGCGGCTTCGGCGGACCTCCCACAGGCGTGCTGCCGAATCCGTGGGACCGGGGACCTTCCGCAGGCAAGCCGCCGAAGAAAGCCTGCCTGCCGTGCTTGGGGTGGCAAAATACCTAGAGCCGCCCCTGCTTTTAGATACATTGGTGTAGGAGGCTAGGGAACCACGGAAGATTTTGTTACGGCCTAGCTTATTTAGTTCCGCTTTCTCAGCCTCCGGTTATTGTAGGACACAGCACGCTAGTTTTAACCTGCCGTAACCGGCTGGAATTGCTGCGTGGCAAGCCCCTAGGCTGTTGGCCAAGGGGGCGGCCCCGGAGGGTGGAGAGTTCCTATTGCATTATGTATGAGCTGGTTCGCTGCTGTTTGTATAAATATGAGCATGCTTTGTGTTTGCTTTTGGACTCCGAACCAGGCCGCTGGGTTCCCCGCCTCAGTGACAGCAACGCTTGGAGTCCCCGTTGCGGACTCCATTTTACCTTCATTAAAGCCAATAACTCACAGTGTGTGTGGGCCTTGTTCTTACAGAGCACCCTGGGAGGGCCGGGGCCTCCCTGGAACGTAACAATTGGGAAAGTCTCTGAAATAGGCTGTGTTTGTTATGCTTCTTAATTTACTATTGTAGGATGGGAAGGCCCTGCAGAACTGTCCCAGCTGTCACTCAAGAGTTGAAGAATATAAGTGTATTTGGCAACAGATGTGAAATTGGATTTTTCTCCTGTGGTCTGCACTTTCTTAAAACATTATCTACATAAAAAAATAGTGAAACAGTATTGCAAGTGTCCCATATTCTGTTCTTTACACATGCCCATATGATGTAAGAGCCTGATCCAAAGTCACTTGAAATCAAAGGGACTATCTCCATTGATTTCAGTGGTCTTTTGTAAACTCTAATAGCGATCTTAGCAGTGTTAAAACAAAATTACGTTACAGATTACATCTGTTAATGTAATCGATAAGCACATGAAATCACTGTAAAAGTTTTGTGTAAGGGCGTGAGTTGGAGCTACGTGACAGATACCCAAAAGTAATAGAGACAGAAGAGAGAAACTTCTGGAGTGTTGGAGTAGCGTGTTGTAGGCAATATGAAGGTAAAAAGGAATGCACAAGTCTTTTGTCTGCATGTCAGGTTTTGGGTGGATGGGGTATACTCTGCTGCAACACTGTCAGTAATTTAGCTTTTGTTTGCTAATAGGTACACGTTTCTCTTAAAAACAAAACAAAAAAACCCCACCACTCTCAAACTGGAAGTGATTCAGATACTATCCACCAAAGTCAACAAGCTAGCTTCCATTTTACTGTTATGTCCCCTGTTAATCAACACAAAATAACACAACACTAGTATTGTGTTCGCTGAGAAAATATCCAGTGTCGTCTTCATCCTTTCCCTATATTCTTTGCTGACTGCTTTTTTAATAAAAAGCAAACAAATCACACTAAAAATGAATATATCTTGGTGAGTATAAAGAAGAGCAAAACCATATTAGTTGTAAATATTTAGGTTTTGTTCTATATATATTGTTTCCATTTGAGCAAATATAATATTGGCATATCAGAAACAGGCTTTTATTGCATGTTAGCCTGATGAGACAGGGTTTTAAAGATTGGTATTCCCAAATTCTAAATCTTTCTTTGCCTCTCTTCTTTCAGAGAAGAGTTGTAAGTACAGTTGGTAGGCACGCAGAGTTGATAAATGAAAGATAAAGCTTGGGGAAAACATGCATCAAGTTTTTGGTATCCATTGAGTTCATGTCTTTTGCCCACCACAATGGTGATATGCCACTAGGATTCTAGTAGTTAGAGATGGAAAAGACTTTTTAGATCAAGTCTGTATAGCCCTTCTGAAAGTGCAGGATATGGTCTCATCATAGGCTACATCAGATGTTAAACTGACCTCTTGAACTTCGCCTAAGCTTTGTTTCTTCAAGTTATCTTTGTATAATAATTTTTAAATACTGTGCAGAATTCCTGCAATTTGCATTCAGGGCCGGCTCCAGACCCCAGCGCGCCAAGTGAGCGCTTGGGGCAGCATGCCTTGGGGGGCGCTCTGCCGGTCGCAGGGAGGGCGGCAGACGGCTCCAGTGGACCTCCCGCAGGGGTGCCTGCAGAGGGTCCGCTGGTCCCGCAGCGCCGGTTGACCTCCCGCAGGCATGCCTGCGGATGCTCCACCGGAGCCGCGGGACCAGCGGACCCTCCGCAGGCACGTCTGCAGGAGGTCCGCGAGACCGGCGACCGCCAGAGCGCCCCTCCGCGGCGTGCCGCCATGCTTGGGGCGGCGAAATTCCTAGAGCCGCCCCTGTTTGCATTAATACTTTTTGTGCATTTTACTCAGTGGCAAGTTGGCTGAGGTTTTCCTAGCTCCTGGCAGTGTGAAATCTGAAAAGGTAGTAGCTGGTAATAGGCTTACTATCTGCCTATCTTATAGTTTGGTATAGGCACCCATCATCGATGTGTTAGCTTCCATGTAAGACTGGAAAAGTGAAGTTCCTAGTGGAGTTCATGAAATCTTTGGCTCTGTTCCCTTCTCTGTGAATGGGAGCCCACTCTCAAAGGGCTGGAAGGGAAGAGCTGTTTGCTGTAAGTGTCACTCTGGGTATGGTGAGAGAGCTTTATAAAAGAGAGATCTTATGGGATGATTTGGGATTTGTCTGATTTTCTTCTGGAAGTTTGCCTCATATCTGGCTCTCATACCCTTTGTTGTGGTATTTTGATGTACATTGTAAAACCCTTGGATTGTTTTATGCAGCAGTGTATTTTTTTTTAAGTTGTATATTTTGAATATTTCAAAAAAATTTAGATTGTTTACCTGGCAGAGTTTAAAAAGAAAAGGTAGATGTGACATAAATTTGTTGTATACTCTTAAACTATAGATATTTAGTCATAAATATTCCTATGGGTCTAACCCGATCAACCATAACTCTAAAGTGGACTACAGCTTCTCTTTACATTGTAATTGAGTCAAAAATATGTTCAGTTTGGTCAGTGGAGCCTTTTCAGGATGTTTCCTCCTACTACTGGTGTAATCTGCAAGATGGATGTACTGTACTCCATTTCATGGTCCCTTAGTTCATATATGCAAAACATCCCCCTTCCCCTCGACTTGGCTTTGAAGATTTTGTCAGGGCCAGTACATGTATATTACTTAGGTGTTTCAGGAATTATTATTTAAACATAACACAGCATGTTTGAGATGAGAAGTCAGTAAGTGTTGAGTCTATGTGCATATACACTTTGTAATTGCCAAAGTTGAAAATAGCAGGAAAAGGATACAGTTTTGTCTGAGCCCATCTCCCTACCCTGTCCCCCATGTGAGTCAGGATGCTTAGATGACACATCAGAAACTCTCCAGCATTGGGGAGGAGTGACGCGAACACCCACTTATCTGAATGGAGCAGTTCATGTGTCTCAGTGCTATTGATTTAGGCTATGTTCATGGGTATTCTTTCAGTTGAGAACATCTCATGAGATGAATGGGAAACTGAACACCTCTTTGAGTCTTCAGTGCTGCTGATGGATGTTCAGAACCTCTTGCCTCCATTCAACCTCTAATTTCATACAATATACATCAGTCTTTCATATGCTTAAAGTCACTGTAACAACCATGTCATAAAACTGTCAAAGTTTTGGTACATAGACCATAGATGAGATTTCTCACCAGCTCTGTTAGCAACTATACATTGCAAACATTTCAAACCATGACTGTTATCCATATTCTACTATAACAAAATATACAGGAGTGGGGAGGAAAACTGTGTGGCTTAGTGGAAAGACTACTTGTCTGGGAGTATTCCTAGCTCTGCCACTGGCCTGCTGGGTGACTTTGGGCAAGTCATTTAACCTCTTTGTGCCTCAGTTTCCTATCTGTAAAATGGGAATAATGATGTAATGTTCTTTGACATCTACTGATGAAACACACGATATAAAACCTAGGTCTTTTGACTGTTATCCAGCCACACTAGCATATCAATTCCAAACACAGGTGAGAACTACAACTCTCTAAATAACTATTAACTTCTATTAACAAATATTTCTATTTCTAATTTAAAGAGAAAAACCCTAGGGGATTAAATGCAAAAGATTTAGTTAACACTGGGTTAAGGTTTCTGGGTGATAGCTTGTGCCCTTCCAGAACACTGAGTTCAGCAAAACTCAAATTTCTGAAAATCAAGAAATAGAGAGTTAATAAATGTTCACATAACCTTAACTCTGCTCTTTTTGAATGATATCCCAAAATCCTCTCTGTCGGTGTGTGTGTCTCTCTCTCTCACGCATGCGCGCACGTTTACACACTCACTCACTCTCCCAGTCTGCCTCTTCATGACAGAATATCACACTTATAAAATTTAAAAATCTCTTCATACCCTTTTAGAACCCCTTAACACTTGCGCACAGGATGCCACCTAAACCTATGCTTCCCCCATCCATCATTAAATTCGCAGATTGCTCTCCTATCTCACCTCACTACTGAGAATACCCAAGGCAAGAAGACTCCAGTGCCCTGCTACCGATGCAGCCTACACAATTCAGACTGGAACCTCAAGATAAACAGGCACCTCTTTCCTTTGATAACACACATCGGGGGACTCAGTCCCAGGTCTCCTCATATCACAATCATAGCTCAATGACATTTCTCAAACTAATCCCCAGATCTCCTCAATCACAGTTCTTCCAAGCTGCTCTAACTTATTCCTCCATCATTCAGTACAGCTACACCTACCACAATTTGGAGCTGGGGTGCATGCAGATAATTCTCAGTAGTTATTGCCAGCTCAGGGAAGGGTGGTGTTGGGCAGAATTAGAGTTGCATAGTTGTTTACCTTAAGTCTGTATTTACTGGTTTGCAGAAGTTTGAGTTTTTCTGAACTCAACTTCTGGAAGTCCATGAGCTATCACAAAGCAACCTTAACTCTAAATTAACCAAGTATTTGCCGTTTAATTTGCAACACAATAGATTTCTCACTAGTGCCTTTATTTCTGATGGATTTGTGTTTATT
The DNA here is from genome assembly GCF_020497125.1 of Mauremys mutica. NCBI lineage: Eukaryota > Metazoa > Chordata > Testudines > Geoemydidae > Mauremys > Mauremys mutica. Next base: position 123,318,130 of record NC_059073.1, on the reverse strand, counting down.
ACGTTTGAATCACAAATTAGGTGGAGTTTGGAAGATTTAATTTCTTTTTTGTCTTTACTTATATTTATTTATTTTTAATCCTCAATTAGAAATTTAAAGATCTGAATCAGAGGACTGTAGCATGCAAAATGATTCCGGTCCTGGTGACAGAAAAGGACAACACCAGTTATTTAGATAATCTGAACCTTCAGATTACCTAAATTAAATTAGCTTAATTTTTTTTGTCTATGGGACTCTTTTTATTAAATCTTGGATCGAAGACTTTTGGGAGCTTTTGAAAACATATTCTGCTAGTAAATGCCAATGATGACAACTTGAGGAAATTTTTGTTTCCTTCTATACCTTGTGTTGTGGAAGGGGAATAGTTCGTGAACCATGCCTAAGGTTACAGATTTTATTTAAGAGGGAGGAAAAATAGAAGTTTTGATGCAAGTGTGCTTGATTACATTTATGCAAACAATTTGATTATTAAAGTTTTTATAAAAATCATACTCAAGGGGAATTTTGTAGTTATCAGTGCTGAAAATAATTTAGCTCTTTCAAGGTTAGAAGGAGGACTGTTATGACACACCATCCATTAACACTTCATTTTTTTTTAAGGATGGATTGTCCCATAGATGTTTCATTACTTGAAAAATGAGTAGAATTGTAGTGGGGGTTTTAATAACAAACAGCACACTATCACTTTCTGCTATGTGGGACACACCAATCTACTGTCTGTCTGGACACAGGTAAATTGAAAGTCAAACAGTCATCCACTGGAATTGAGGAAATAAGATGCTTCCTTTTAAATGGTGAGGGAATTGTTAATGAGGGGTGTCCAAAATGAGTTGTAAACTGCTGGTCATGAGGTTTTGTAACACAGGACATCCACCCAACTTTTAATTACCTTCAACTACAAATTGTGGAAGTTCAGCTCTCTTTTGGAACCTATCCAGCATTTTTAGGCTCCTTTATCAATTGCCAAATTAGTGCAAACCTTTTCACTAAACTGCAATTCCTCAGCTCCTTCAGTCTTCCTGTCCCTTAATGTAATCAGAGGGAAACAGCAAAGACTTTTCACAAATGTATGATAAGAGAGAACAAGTTTTGTAATGTGTAGGTGAATATTGTATTTCTCTAAATAAATTTGTTCAATTTTGCATGCCTGCGTGAAAGAATCATTATCCTTCAATGAAATGAGTGCATGTAACTTGTGCTGTATAAATTTAGCATTTCAATAAAAAAACCTGCATAGTCACCTTTTTGGAATAGCTGTTGTGTGTTTTATATCTGCAAATGTGAGAAGCTACAAAAAAGTAGCTTGGGTGGTGTGATTATTTATTTTTAAATGTGTTTTTTAATAAAGTGAGCAAAAGCTTACAACTAAATTTTGACTTACATAGGTTCAAGCAATTATTGAGAAAGTGTTTTACAGTATAGCTCTAAAACTGAAGGTGTGACATCAAGTAGTTGCCAGATTTTTTCTTTTCCATGGACACACCAAGAAATGGTTATTGTGTCTCAAGGTGTAATAATATATTTTGCAGTCTCTGCTCTACCACAGATGAAAGAAAGCCATAAAAAAAACTACAAAAACACAGTGACTAAACAAATTAAAAGGTTGAAAATGCCAAATGTAGAACAGTGTGTAGATGACTTATGGTAAGTCAGGGCTCAAGGGAAGCCTCTGTGACTTCAGATTGGAGCAGCACTGCGTTCAGACACATCTTTTTATGAAATGAGAGAGCATTTAGTTAGCAAAAGTTAGTTAGCATTTAGTTATCTGAAGATATGATTTGGTGTCCATTTGTGAGTGGAGCCAATGCCAGATGGATTATGTGGAAGTGAATTAATTCCCTGTCCTCTGTCCAAAACATGAATAGATTTGAGAAAAGATGAACCACTGTAGATGATTTTCTGAAACTTTTTGAAACAAGATCCTAGAACAGGTATTATACAGGTCATAACCTTTGTATTGTGATCTATATATAATTCTGAAAATCTAAGCAGGATTTATCTAGGTCAGTATTTTTTTGTAATCTACCTAGACAACTGGAATGGGGGGAATTCACTTTGTGTCTTGAAACTGAGTGCACTGTTTGGATATCCTTGGCTGGACTGTTCTCTAAAAGGGCAAAGTTCTGTATTCATATTATTTAATGTTGCTATAGATGATTAAACAGAGGCTGGTGTTAACAGTAAAGGTTACTGCATTTCTGTGGTTATTCCTGTGTAGTTAGTGATTATTTTATACTGCTTCGGAATGAAAGACTCTTTTATGAGAGATTATTTTTAGGGATCTCGTGCCCATAATGAATATGAAGGGTAATTGTCTACTCTGAGCCTGGGGGGTTTCTGAAATTTGGGAAAGGAGTGAAATTATCTTTCTCAGATTTATGCTGAAAATCACCTATATGACAGTAATTTAAAAGCTACAAAGGAGCAATGTCCCTCATTAAGCTTCATGTTCAGATTGCTGAAAATAACGCCCACTGGAAAAGCAAGGCCATAGAACCGGCCAGCGTGTCTAAACTATTCTTAGTCTGAAACCAAATTCACGTATTTCTGAGGAAAATTACAAAATGAATATGCCTTGGGTAGTTGTTGTGCTCAAATAAGGAACTTCTCTGTAGCAGGAGTGATACTAATACATCAGACACACGACTAGGAGTAAAAGAGATTGGTGGTTGTGATTGTAACTCTGGAATCCTCTACACGTCAGCAATTTATATTCTTGGGATGCGTAATTACCGTAAACCTTGCCTTGCTCCATTTTCTTGGGAAGGGAAAGGGATGTACAATGGGGAGAGTCATCTCCACAACGTGCTCCTCCATTACTCCTTGGTTCTTGCAAAAAGTTCTGTGGAGTCTGGTTTCTGGAAATCCTGGGGATTAGGCCATCTGCCTAGAAATGGGTGGAGCTGAGGAATAGTGGCTCTATGGCATGATCTCTTCTGGCTCCTCTGGATAGCTGAGCAGGAGTTAGAGTTGGATAAAAAACAGCACTGACTGCTGCTGGATTGCCTCAATAGCTGCTATGGTACTGCCCTGGGAAAGGTACCTATGACCAGATGTCCTGATTTTATAGGGACAGTCCTGATTTTTGGGTCTTTTTCTTATATAGACTCCTATTACCGCCCACCCCCATCCCAATTTTTTACACTTGCTGTCTGGTCATCTTAAAGGTACCCAATGTTAGCATAGGTCTTATAGAGTTGGGGAGGGTACATATTGAGAAGGTCAGAGAAACTAGAGAGCAGTGCAGAAAAGGGGGATAGTTCCTCAAATTCCAGGGCTCTGTGGGTTTGCAGACTCTGAACCTTCTTGCCATGCAGTCCCCTAAATTCCAGCACTCTGCTGGGGAATGTAGGGAGAGCTTGGACTTTGTTGTAATCACCATAAAAAGGGATTATTTACTGAGGCTAATAGAGGTCGTCTGACATCTGTAATCTTCCTAGGGTATGTCTACACTGCAGTAAAAAAAACCCAAAACCTTGGCATCAGGTCTCAGAGTCCGAGTCAGTTGACTTGGGCTCATGGGGCTCAGGCTGTGGGACTAAAAATTGCAGTGTAGACATTGGGGCTCGGGCTGGAGCCCGGGCTCTGAGACCCTCCCCTCTTGTGGTGTCTTAGAGCCTGGGCTCCAGCCTGAGCCCAAACATCTACGCTGCAGTTTTTAATCCCACAAGCCTGGGCCAGCCGTGGCCTTACTGCAGGTCTTTCATCGCTGCATTCTGGCACCTAGGCTGTGTTCAGTCAGTCTGTGTTGCCATCAGTCATGGGCTCCCCAAGTCTTATCCTGCGTTCAGTCATTATGGAAAAGATCATACATGGAACATGCATAGGAGACTCCAGAATGTGAACATAGTTATTTGTCTTTTGTCTGCAGATTTCTATCCTTTGTCTCGGTTGAGCAAAATGATGATCTGAATAAGATACTCACTAGAACAGGGATCGTCAGCCTTTCAGAAGTGCTGTGCCAAGTCTTCATTTATTCATTCTAATTTAAGGTTTTGTGTGCCAGTAATGCATTTTAACGTTTTTAGAAGGTCTCTTTCTATAAGTCTATAATATGTAACTAAACTATTGTTGTATGTAAAGTAAATAAGATTTTTAAAATGTTTAAGAAGCTTCAGTTAAAATTAAATTAAAATGCAGAGCTCCCCGGACCAGTGGCCAGGACCTGGGCAGTGTGAGTGCCACTGAAAATCAGCTTGCGTGCCGCCTTTGGCACGTGTGCCATAGGTTGCCTACTCCTGCACTAGAAGAATGACCATAATCGTTCTGTCTTTGATAGGATCCAGGACATGAATGTAATAACAAAACATTACTGGATCTGAGAATTTACAATGAATAAGTTCTATACACTAGCTAGAGTTTCAATGTTTATTCTCTTGGAAGATTCGGGGACTTTCTTTACTATTTATCTTCTGAACAAAATGTCTAGATCTTATCTTAAAGTGGTTACACACATTTAGAGTTATATTCTGATGATGTAATTATTAAAGGGGTGTGGGGTAAGGACTGTATCCCATTCCTTTCCCCCCATCACTCACATCATCTGTCATATGTGAAATTTAAACAAAACATAGTAAGAGCCTATTTTGTTCTGTGATATTGTATAATAAAGATAATAGAATTGTTATACAGATAATTTAATTGAAATAGTCAGTGTTGCACCATTCATTTAAAAATATTAATGATGTATTCTTCCCTTGATCTCAGTAGAAAACTTTCACCCATGTCTGTAAACTATAGATCTTCAATTCTCACTTAAAGTTATAATAGCTAATTCTCTGAATTTGTGAGGGGGGAAGAACATTTTCTATAAAGCTTTTTCAATACATATAATATCCATTTTGTGATGAAATAGTGAGTTAATAGAGGAGAAAGCATGCCACATTACTCATGCTTCTGAAAGTCCTTCAGGTGTAAAAACTGTAAAATGTAAGTTATAGCCTGAAAGTTAATTAGCTCCAGCTGACTCCCAAGTGATTCTAATCAACTATTAGAATTTACATATTTTTAATTATGCTATTTCATGAGTTGTGACTTGACAACTATTTCCTTTGCATATGATTGAACTGTTTGGGGTTGTATTTGCACGATTTTTATATGTCTTTAGTTGATGTCTGAGCAGATTTATGTAATTATCTGATTATTTGCTAAATTGCATGTACAAGTCATATTCCTGGTGGAATAATTTGTACTCGTATGTAGTTTCTTTCCTCTTTGTGATACATTATTAGGGTATTTTGGAACTTTTTGTAGTTCCACATTTTCATCTCTCAATCAAACCTTAGAGAATAAACAAACTGGGATATTGCTAATAAATTCATTGTTACAGTATAACATAAATGTCTCTTTCCTATACTCTCTAGTATATACTGTCTGGTTTCCCTGTTCATGTAGATGAGTAAATCTAAACAGTTTTGGTACAAAGATCTATGTACACCATCCCATATATTTATTGAATAGGGAGCCAAGCTACCTCCAACTTCTGCAAAAACTCATAAAACTGCACACATTCCATACTGCATATCACTTAGTTGTCAATAGTTTGACAATTTTGTTTTTGACCATACTGTACTCATGCCTTTATACTCTAAATTCTTTGGGGATGAGACTCTTACTCATTCAATTCAAGGAATCTTATATTCCATGCCATATATAATAATAGTAAATCTAGCCTTTGTAGTACTTCCCATCAACAGATCTGAAAGTGCTTTACAAAGGAGTTTAGTCTTATTAGCTCCATTATGTATGCCAGGGGTTGGCAACCTTTCAGAAGTGGTGTGCCGAGTCTTCATTTATTCACTCTAATTTAAGGTTTTGCGTGCCAGTAATACATTTTTAGAAGGTCTCTTTCTATAAGTCTATGATATATAACTAAACTATTGTTGTATGTAAAGTAAATAAGGATTTTAAAATGTTTAAGAAGCTTCATTTAAAATTAAATTAAAATGCAGCGCCCCCTGGCCACGACCTGAGCAGTGTGAGTGCCACTGAAAATCAGCTCGCGTGCCGCCTTCGGCACGTGTGCCATAGGTTGCCTACCCCTGATGTACGCTAATGACAATGGGGATATGTAATTTAATGCATCTTAAAAGATGGAACCATGATTAGCTGCATCGTACCGCGTGTTTAAAAACAGAGTAATTTATATTTTTAAAACAGTGAAATTTTGAAAATGGAAGACTCTTAAAAATGAATATGAAAGCAACTAACTAAAAATGTTCTGATGGAAAATCTATAGGAATAGGAATTCCCATCACAAATTGCATAATTTATCTATCTGGAATTCAGTCTTTTACAACACTGAGTTTTACTGGGTAAGGAGGACAGATTTAGCAGGTTCTTAGACTTTTAGAGTGTGTCTACACAACTTTTTGGACTGGGTGGGAACGAGCCTCCCAGCTCGGGTCGACAGATTTAGGATAGCAGGACTTGTGCTAGTGCTCTCAGTATAGATACGTAGGCAGTGCTTTTGTCTACAGTTATTTTTAGAATACTAGCACGAGCCCTGCTAGCCCAAGTCTGACTTGGCCTGGGAGGCTCGCTCCTGCTCTTTCCAAAATGCTGTATAGACCTATCCTTATTGTGCTGCTGGGAATAATTGCTATCAGCTAATTAAATTAACAAGCGGCAGGGAGTAGTGAGGAGACCTGTAATGTTTCTTACCAACTGTTCTACAACGCATCACTTGATCAATGGTTGACAGAGGTGAAGAAAGTTCCTGCTGGTCCTCTCAATTGATTATCTCTGCTCCCTGACTCGATTACCCAATTATCTACCTTTTTGTTTTCAGACACTACCTGCAAAGGTGGTTAGTGATTGTAAAACTATGCAGTAATTCTGTGAATTCATAAAGAAGCTTCTATTTAATGTTCTTAAGGGCCATTCATCTCTCAATACCCCAGAGCAGGCCATGGAGGATTCTCTGGTGCCTGGTAAGATTCATGTTACCGTAATGAAAATAATAGCAGTTGATAACTATGGGTTGAAAAGCATCCTCAAGACCGTACTTCCATATAAAAAAGAAACCGTGTTGCCAAGCCCTCTCGCTTATTCCAACAAAGCTGCACTAGTTGAAATTACTTGAGTACATCTTTCTAACACCAATTAATTAGTTCTTTCTCCAAATAAAACCAATTCTGGGTTTCCCAGACGTTGATTCCTCTGCACTTAATAAATTCTGACTCTTACCACCCCCGCCCTCCTTCAAGTCAATTAATTCTGGGCTCCTTTCTCCACTGAATACATTAATTCTGGGCCCCTTATTTCTTTACTTTGCTCTTGCATGTGCAGCAGAGAGCCATGCTGTTCCTTCCTCTCCTCTTCTCAGAGGAAAGTAGCAGGGTCCAGCTTTTCTCTTCTCTGATAGGCGAAATGGCATCTATGCTGCTCTTTGTACCTGCCTCTGTCCTCCCCTTCCGCAAAAGAGCAGTGGTTCTATACTATACTTTCTGCCTACCCTTCCTTTCCTGCCTGTTAAAGAAGTAGTGGTATTTGAGCTGCTTGCTGCTGTCTTTCTTCCTTCTTAATCAGCAATGAGTCACTTGCTCCCCAGCCCAATTTAGTCCTCTTGCCTGGGCAAAGTTTCTACTTGTTTTGGACTAGTGAGTTTTTTCAAGCCCTCTTGCTACTCTGTGATAGAAAGGCGTGGGTTATTTTGGACAGCCAGTGAAACCCTTTAGAGCCTCACTGTACTTCCTTTACTGCATCTTATTTTTAAAATATCATGCATGATATAGCTGAATGATTCTGGCTGCAAGAGAGATACTGGTCTAAAAGGCAGTAAGGATCTATTCATTCACAGCAGTGGTTTGGCAGTAGCGATTCCATTGAAGTATCTGTTTGGAGTCGTAATCTGATACGACTGATATTTGTATAAATTTAGTGATGCTTTTTATGGTGAGACTCCAGATATTAAGAGCATAGAAACCATAAAATCAACAGCTTTTCTTAGACTAAATTGATAAATGGCAGATAGTTTCCACGTGGCTCTGAGATAATGATGGTAGTTAAAGATTATAATTTGGAGTGCTTTGCCCAAACTTTGCGACTTTACATTAATGATCCTTCCCTGAGAGGATACTCCATAACACATTTGCAGTTGGCTGGAGTTATTGGTCCACACAAGTTGAAATGGGTCTTGCTTAACCAGCTGGTCCAAAGCGCAAGATAAATTGACCTGTTTCTGGCAAACACCTTCATTTGCTTACAAGCTCATCAATTTAAATGGCACTCCTCATGTGCCTAAAGTTAAGCATTTGTAGGATCAGGCAGGGCCTAAATTCTTATGTGGTAAACAGCATTGTGGTATCTCTATGCCTCCACATATTAATAAAGTTGCCCTCACACCACTGAGGTTAAGTGTCATTCCCAGGGTCAAACAGGAAATCTGTGGCACAATCAAATAACTGAGCCCATTTAAGACTGTCCTTCCTCTGCATATTTTGTGCTGAGAAACCTACAGGGGAGATAATAGGCTATAACTATTCTTCGTTCTTAGGAGCTGAGACTCAGGTGGAGCAGGGCATGGTGTCTGGTCCAAATTCTTGAATTGTTTTAAGAGTTAAACTCTGAGAATTGGCACTATGACACGCATGTAAGCATCTCCAGAACTTCTCAGTATGGAAGTGTTGGAATAAGGTATCAGAGCTGTGAAAAAATGCATGTTACATTGCTGAACTTTAACTTTAACTAACTATATGGAATCAGCACTAGTATACAGTTTATTTCTCTTTATGCGTAATATATAAAAAGGGCTTTGTATATTAAAACAAAATTAAATCTAGTAGCCTCTTGTATTTTGAACAGTTGTACTGTACTGTAGTTACAAGCTGGATCTTTGGCCCAAATTCTGAAAATACCACAGCTATTGGATGGAACAAATTAGTTACCATCTTAATACAGTATATGAGCATCATTAATTTTTTGTGGTGATTGACTCTTCGTACTATTCTTTCTAGTGAGAATATGAATGCTTTGAGAGGCTGGATATCACTGTGGAACAAACATACAAGGCACACAGATTTGTATTTGACAAATGGCTCAGCTAATCACTATTTCTTTCCTGTTACTGACCACATCTCACAAAGGTCATTATGATCACTGGGTCGTGAAATGTTAAATTTCATTGAATGTGTTTGCTTCACAGAAAACTAGAATCAATTTTAAAATGTTCTAGTTAAGAAATTAAAGAATTTAAAACTAGTTTCTATAAAACATTAATTTTACTGAAAAATGCAGTGATTGTTTTTACAGTATAGATTTAATAACCTTTAATATAGATATAAAATACAGTTTCAATAGCATTGATATTCAGTCCTTATTCAAGGAGATTGCCATTAGCTTGAATGGGAGTTTGCCTGAGTAAGAATTGAGTGACCATTGAGTAAGAGTACAAGGAGTTTTGGCTCTGTGCATGATGGACATACATGATTGACTGCTCTTGGAGCTAAGTGGAGTTGCATATGGGGATTTCTTGAGTATCAGTAAGTGCACAAAATCATCTTTTTCAGCATAATGTATTTCTGTTGTATATTAATAGGTAAATTGAGTGCCTTCTTTAGAATAGAAGTGTCCTAATTAGTGAGAGTGTGGTACAGATTAGGAAGTGAAGATGTGTGTGAAACACGTAAATACTGAAAAATACAATAATTCTTGCTCTAAAATTATTCTAACGATCTCTTGTTGCAATGGAAGTTATGGGGCATGCTATAAGTGCTTAGCATGTAATTACACTTGACTTTAGTAAGCTTGATGTAAGATGGCCACTTTGGCTCTGCTCTTGTGCATTTGAGGGGAGAATGAGAAATAAGTGTTGACAGATGAAATAAAAAGTATAGTTTCAGATTTATGGGTATTTGGAAGTAGGAGTAGTCTGTAGTTTAGATAATTGCCTGCATTTATGAACATGCTTCATACAGTAGATTGGAAAGCAATATTCTCAATTGCAGTATTTTGTTCACTATTCTAAATGAATGAATGACCTGGAAAATGATTTCTTTTACCCATGTCTGAAAGCGGGTCACCACTGCAGAGCTCTTCTCTAGGTGATGCTATATAAATAGCTTCCGGTTTTTAAAAAAATAGAAAAAAAATAATTGATGCTAATTTGCATATCAGATAACAGTTTGGTGGCAGGGAAGAGAATGGGGTTGTGGTGATATCCTTAACTTGCTGAAATACTTCCATATGCTTTGAGTTCATTCCAATCACATTTAACTTGCAACACACACATGTATTTTCAGATTTACAAAACATATGACTAAGAGCTACTCCAGGAAACACGGATGTACAAGAGTAGTTTCACATATCTGAATAGTCCTGTTTAGTATTGTTAGACTGGGAAGGTTGGCTTAGGGACTGGGGGCATTTGACTGAGACAGGAGATTTAGGTGCAATTCCCATGTCAGCCACAGACTTCCTGTGTGAATTTAAGCAAGTAATTTAATCTGCTCAGTGCCTCCGCTCCACATCTGTAACATAGAGATAATACTTCACTACCTCACAGAGGTGTTGTGGGGATAAAATCCATTAATGATCATGAGGGGTTCAGATGCATTGATGATGATGGCCATGTGAGTGGTTGTTTAAAATGTAGTTTTCACATTATTATACCCTGCTGGTTAATTTATTTATTTTTGCAATGGTATTTAAAATAAAGCTGTCTTCTTTCTGTTCTCTTACAGTTTACGTCAATATGTATGTGTGAACATTTGAATGTTTAAGAGGCAAGGTGTGACAATTCTGTTTTGTTTTTAAAATATATATTGCTCTTGTGCATTGGAGCTATTAGTTCAATCTTGGCATAAACAGATATTGCTTCAGGGGGTATTGTGCCTGCTTTGGCCTATTGTATTTAAACGAAGTAGAAGCATTTGGTACTAGTCATTCCAGACATTTGTTTTACTGTTTCATCAAGCTGCAGCCCAAAAAAAAGAAGCGCGTGCACACATTTTCTTGGTTTACGAACTTCTTACACTAATGTGCTTGGTTTCCAGAGGTGTTGAGCACCAGAGTTTCTAAGTCAATGGCCATTGTTAATGTTCTTGCACCTCTAAAAATTAGGCCTACTGTACTTTGCTGTTGTCATGATATTTACAATTTAATGAAAGGTTTTGTTCCTGAATGTTGCTATATGTTCAGTGTAACAGCATAGCAGTGTTAGCCAAAAGAGTCTCATTTATCTTGTTAAAGTGATTAAGTGGTGTTTTGCAAAAATTAATGGTAAACATTTCCTATATGCTTAGCTTTAACAAACTACTGTACTCTCTGGTTAAGGATTTTTTCCCTTGAAAATCAAAGTAAAGTATTTGTTTAAACCAGTTTCACTGTATACTGTGGTGTTTGGCTTCTGTACTTTGTTATTAACCTAATCAGAAATAAATTTCAGAGAGCAGCCTGCAAAGTAAATTAGACAGGGAGGTTTCCTTAGTATTTCCTGCAGTTTCCGGGATGCAAGGCAATTCAAAATAACTGCTAAAAAAAAACCTTGCGATTTGAGGAAATTACTGTGAATACAGACAAAAATGGCTAAAATTTGCCCCATGTACTCAATCTCACCACAGCTTGTAAAATCAGTTAAATTTAGCCAGTTTCAGGTCCTGTGGAACAGCAAATAAGAAAAGTTCAAAGCAAGAGATGTTTGTGAAAAACTCTTTAAAGTAATTTGTTTTGACATTTCTTAAAGGCTTCTTTGTGAAAGGACTTTAAATAGTTCTTCTGTTTTCATAGATTGATGTAAGATTATAAAATAACACTGCATTTAAAGAGAACTGGTGTGGGAATATTTTAAGCTATAATATTGCATTTGCTTCAACACGGCCACCTTCAACAACTTATTTTCTTATGATCCTAACAAAGTTTCTCATAAGGCAACCTGAATTTGTGGACTCAAATAACTGTTGTGCCTGTGCCTTGTATGTGTGGTGTTATAACTCAATTCATAAATAGGATTTGTACTGTATTCTGAATAAAAGGAAGATATACAGACATCCCAGTGACTTTCCAGCAGGATTGCCTATCCCTAAGCGTGTTTCTGACAGATACGATAAACAAGCAGACTTCATTGCTCACTTCTTTGTCTGGTCGGCATTTGGACAAGAACCTTGGCAGTTAATGAAACTGATTTTTCTAAAATGACAAAGGATAACCACCAAGTTTGGTACACAAGGTATTGTGTGATATCTGCAAATTATAAGAGAGACATTCTTCAACGTTCTCTGAAAAAACATAGACTGCAAATGAATTAAATCTCCTAGATTTTTCCCATCCTGCTTGGCTTCTAGCCAGTGGGAATGTCAGTACATGTGCAATCTAAACATTTGATATTTACAAAAGAGGTATCCATGTGCCATAGGAATATCAGGTTTAAGGGCTAATGTTAACCAATCTATATTTATTTAATCTAATAAAATATCTTAAACATAGATTTTTCTATAGAGAATTAACCTTCATTCATAAATGTCATTGTTTGTTGTCCTTTTTTTCTTGTGTATGTACTGTCTGAATTGCTGAATACTTTTACTAACCAGAGGTTTTGACACACCAAATCAGGATTTACCTCAGATAGTCCAGTCTAGGTATTTCATTTAGTTTGGATTGCACTATACAGCAGATACTTTAAAGTTTCTAGACTGTTTAAAAAGGGTTTTGAAGGATATTTGTACTGTTACTCAAAAAAATCTGACAAAATATGAAGGTACTTGCAGGCACAATAAAAATGCGTTGCATACATGGAATTATGGTGAGTGGCGATTTTTGAAAAACACGTCATTCAGTCCTCTCACAAAGGGAGCGACACAGCAGAACAGTCTTCCTAACTATCTGTGTCCTGCTCTTTCTTGGTTGTTGATTCTTGAGTCCATCATAAGCATATTAAAGGCTTGGTTTCGGCTGTCCTGACCAGTAGAAATTACAGTTGCGGGGAGGGATTGTCAGTGAAGACCTATCTCAGAACTTGAAGTGCTAAGGACAGAGGGTGATGATGGTCCCCATTGGCTGCAGAGCATGTCATTAATGGCAACGTCCCTGTCCCAGTACTCTTTAGTACCGTACATAAACATCCATAACCCACATTTGGGCTGTCCCCCTCCACCAAAGCAAATTCTATGGAATATAAAATTGAAATATAGAAGGGCTGTAAAGTTCAAACCAAGTGCATTCCTTATTTTATACCAAAATTTCCATGCATGCAAAACATCATAAAAATTAGAGTAAATTTACTGTGTTGCTTCTCCAACACAAACAGACCAAGAATTTTCCTACATTTTGACTATAAATTTTTCCATAAATAAGGCCCCTTTCAAATGATTTTCTGTATGTGATTTTAGAGCAATTAGGTCTGTATAGAAAGAACAAAACAATTAAGCTGAAATACTTGATCTTTTCCATGTTACACCTCAGATCTCCCCTGTAGACTTTGGTCCTGTGCAAATTCAGTTATGAGAGCAGTGATCTTTTGTTGGCATGGTGTGAATAATTGCTCTGACGGTCAGCTTGGAAAATATAAATGTTTTGGACTAGATTTAGAAAGTGGCATATTCTAGGCACTGAGCGTCAGTGTTGGAAAGCTCACTTAATTCTGGGGACGAATCTGCAGTATTGAAAGTGACTATAGTATCTTCTCTATGCTAGGCACCTGTGGGAGCAGTGTTACTGCTTTGCTTTCCTCTGTAATTTTCTGTGGGGCATAAGAGGCCAGGCTGCTGCAGGCAGATATCCTTTATGTTTCCCTGTCCCAGGATTGGTGAATCCTTTACGTGTTAAAAATAACACGACAAACATTTTCTTCAGCACAATTTTTATTTTTTATGGTTTTTTTCCCATTGGTATTCCAAAGGAGGAGTCACTGAAATCTGTCTGTCTTGTCTCTATGTGGGTTTTGTGTTGATCTCCATCCAAGGTAAATTTTCTTTCAAACTGTGGCTGGTGTCCAAAGCAAAAATTGAAATATGTGTCTGCCTCCTGGTCTGTTTGGCTGGTTTTCTAATATTTCATGGTGGTGTTCCTGTTTCTTCTTGAGGTTTCCATTGCTAAATAAATACAAATTAAAACAAAAGAGTCTACTGCTTATAATGGTAATAGCTTATTTGTTCATTTAAATATTGGAAAATACTCAATAGGGTGAGTATTTTGTTGTTGGCATACAGACTTGTCACATCTTTTTCTGATGCATATCTGTGATCCAGTTTGGTAGTCACTGAAAATGGCATGAGCTGGTATATGGCGGTTTGCAGGGGGATGTTCAAAATTACTTGGTGGTGTTAGCCCATATACTAGTGGGCGGCCACATCCTAAAAACTACAGCTCATGCTATTTTGTGTGTGTGTGTGTGTGTGTTTATATATGTTTATATATATATAATCTGTCCATGCTGTACTTACTGTGTGGGTGAATAGAGGACTTAACTTTCTAATACTATCACTCTAGCACCTCGCACAAACACAAATTCTGTCTTTAAAATGGGGCCGGTTTTCTTGTTTTTGGTTCGTATTGTATATTTGGCATGAGCTGTGTATTCTGTTTGGTGGTTAACAATGGGCACTTGTCTCTGAAAACAGGAGATAAGTTTTTGAGTTGAACAGAACAATTATGCTGTTATAGTAAGGATCTCATGGTATTCATATTACAAGTACCAAGATGAGTTTTCTTTATTTTTCTGCGTGTGGGATTTTTCTGTTTGTGTCTTTGTGTGAATGCCTTCACATCCAGAAAAGTGCTCTAAATGTTTTACCTCCTTTCCCTTCCCATCAATTTTCAATGCCCCCATTTTGTGGTCATTATTATTATTTATTATTTATTAGCATTTTAGCGACAGAGGGTTGAAAACGAGTGTAGACCCATCATTGCTGCTACTTATTTATTAACATAGGCTGCTACCAAGGAGCATGAAGCTCTCCCACCATCAGCTTTGTTGGTGCTCCCAGCCCCTGTTTTGCCAATGGAGAGAGACCGCTCTGGGCAGAAAATAACCACTGGTCTCCTGCATGGCAGAGGAAATTACTGCTAAGTCATTGCATAAACCCCAGCTGTGAAGAGTTCATCATTTGTTTTAATTGACCTTGATCTTGGATTAAATTCTTAATCCAGAAGAAATCTTGTATTTGGTGTTCGTCTGATAAAAATCAGAGAACCTTTAAAAACCATTTAAGTCTTCCAAGTCCTCATTTTTGCTAAGAAACTTTTCCTTGATATTTCTTTACACTGGACTTACATTTTCATTAGTACTCTACTATTGTCTACCTAAATTTTTGAGTGCACAACTTAACTTGGGACCTTATTTTCCCCCCCAAGCTATTGAGCACCAGTAACTTGGTTTCACTTTAGTAGGAGGAACATAAAATCATAGAAGGACCCTCGAGAGATTATCTAGTCCAGTCGCCTGCACTCAAGGTAGGAGTAAGTATCATCTAGACCATCCCTAACAGGTGTTTGTCTAACCTGCTCTTAAAAATCTCCAATGATCGAGATTCCACAACCTCCCTAGGCAATTTATTCCAGTGCTTACTCACCTTGACAGGTAGGAAGCTTTTCCTAATGTCCAACCTAAACCCCTTTCTTCCCCTCCTTCCCCCCCCCCCCCAGCTTCAATTTAAGCCCATGTGCTCATAATGCTTGGAAATCACATGCTGGAATTTGGCACTCAAAATCAGCAAATGGTTTTTGCAAATGTAGGTCTTAACATTTATTGCTTGTTGATTGTAATGAGATCAGTGGTATGGGGGCGATCCTCAGATTTTAAGAGTTGCTAATGTTCATGAGGTTTATATCTGTTTTGAGAGGTTTACAGCTTTATATACAGTATTCCATTTATTTTACTGGGACTTACTTGCAAAGTAAATATTGGTGCACAGTCAGCCCCAGTACAATATGAATGGAAATGTTAGGAACAACATGTAAATTAAGTATGGGAAAGATCCTGGCAAATGAATTAATGTGCCAAAGCATAATGAAAATAGTATGCCATGTCCCAGTGAAAAAAATGCAGAACTATTAGTTCTCCTAGTCAGAGCAACAATTCAGCTGGAAGGCTTCAACTGATATTCATGAATTGAGTATGATCAAAGAGAAGATGTTTTAAAAAATAAATAAATAGAAGAACATTGCACTAAAATGCTGTATTGTTGTTAGTTTAAGTTAAACCCACAAAGCAGGAAAAGTCAGAGCTGAGGCTGCTATTCCAGTCTTTTATTCCTTCAGGCTTTTATTCACAGCTGCATGGTAACATTGCACAAGTACTAACATGAGGATATTAGATGAATAGTGTATAGTACATGAGGATAATGGATGAATGAAATCTGAAGTACTAATTTCTGTATTAAAGTACCAGAGGGAAAACAGGCAGCTTATCGGGATGCAGACTGAGCTGCATGAAGGATGAACTGTTATGGGCCAAACACCTGTACCCAGTCTCTGAGATTTCACTTAGGAGGAAAAAAATGGCATTTGTACCTGCAGTTCAGTGAACTGTATCTAGCTACCTGATTCATGTGCATAAACATGGGTTTTTGACATAAAATTGGGTTGCTTACTCAGGGTATGTCTACACTACAAGAGTAGTTCGAATCAACTTAAGTCGAATTTGTGGAATCGACCTTACAAAGTCGAATTTGTGTATCCACACTAAGGACACTAATTCGACTTTGTGAGTCCACACTAACGGGGCAAGCGTCGACTTTGGAAGCGGTGCACTGTGGGAAGCTATCCCACAGTTCCCGCAGTCCCCGCTGCCCATTGGAATGCTGGGTAGAGCCCACAATGCCTGCTGGGGGAAAAAATGTGTCGAGGGTTGTTTTGGGTAACTGTCATCATTGAACCGTCAATCACGCCCTCCCTCCCTGAAAGCGCCTGCGGGCAATCTGTTTGTGCACTTTTCTGGTCAGTGACAGCGCGGACGCCACAGCACTGCGAGCATGGAGCCCGCTGCAGTTATGTCCGTTTTCACCTCCTCGCACCTTATCGTCCACTTCTTCCACAGTCAGCTGCTGAGAAATTGGGCTACTTTTCAATGGTGCTGCAAGCACTGGTGGACCATAGGGGACGTTTTACCAACATCAACGTCGGGTGGCCAGGCAAGGTTCATGACGCGCGTGTTTTCAGGAACTGTGGTCTGTTTAGACACCTGCAGGAAGGTAGTTTCTTCCCGGACCACAAAATAACTGTTGGGGATGTGCAGATGCCTATAGTGATCCTCAGGGACCCAGCCTACCCGCTAATGCCCTGGCTCATGAAGCCCTATACAGGCGCCTTGGACAGCGACAAGGAACTCTTCAAGTACCTGCGAGCAGCGTGACCTGTGACTGTTCAGTTTCTTTACAGAGAAGCTGAACCTGCCCCTGTTTCTTTACCCAGTTACTGTTGACTATCCTCTGCAGTTACATACCCCATTCACCCCGTTTCCCCCACTTCCAACACACGTGTAAAAATAAGTAACAATGGAACATGTATTTTAACAAAGGTTTCTTTATTAAGGACTTTGCGTTAAAAGGTTGAAACTGGGACGCAGACTGTGCTGCGTAGGGTGTGCAGTGATGTAAAGACCGCCTCTAAACTCGAGGAATGACAGGCTCCTGCTCCTAAAGCAGTCCGCAGTGCCGGACTGGTTGTTTCAACGGAGCCTGCCATCCCTCCTTTTTGGGATTCTGTGTGCGGGGGCTATGTGACCTTGGCGGAGGAGGACGGGTACAGATTCCTCTGCTGTGTGACTCTGCGGTCCAGGACAAGGACCGCTGCATAAGATCTGTAACCGCCCTCCCCCACTACAAAGTCACGTACCCCCCCACTCACACAGAACCTGGAAACCACCTCCCATACCGACCAGGGTGCCTACTGACTGCACTGTGTGTGTGACCTGCTGCTGATCCTGCCCCCGTGTCTGTACCCTGGTAAAGGTGACCGTCCTATGCAATTACCAACCCCCTTCCCTACCCTGCCCTTCAAACACAGTCTTCTGTAAAAAAACATGACGGAAACAGTAATTAACAGCAAAGTATTTTTAATAATTAACTAGACAGTTAGGGGATGAAACTGGGATTGGGGCTTGGGTGAGTCAGGAAGGGAAGGACTTCTCAAAATTTAGGGTATGAGAGCTTTTGGGTACTTGAGCACTCTGCTGAGGTGCAGTGACAGTTTTCACGGCCCCTGGCGCCCCTCCTTCTGGTTATTTTGGGTGAGGGGGGTATGGGACTTTGTGGCGGGGGAGGGCGGTTGCAGATACACTGCAGGGGGGCTCTGTCCTCCTGCCTGCGGTCCTGCAGAACATGCACAAGGTGCCGGAGCGTGTCCGTTTGCTCCCTCATTAGTCCAAGCAGCGTTTGAGTCGCCTGCTTGTCTTCCTCACGCCACCTCTCCTCCCGTTCGCTGTGTGAGCGCTGGTACAGAGAGATGGTCTCCCTCCACTGGCTCTGCTGGTCTGCCTCGTCTCGGGAGCAGCCCATAAGTTCAGCGAACATCTCGTCCCGTGTCTTTTTCTTTCGCCGCCTAATCTTTGCCAGCTTCTGTGAGGGGGATGCTGTGGCAGGTCTGGAGACAGTCGAAGCTGTGTGATGGGAAAAAGGGAGTGAATTCCTTGCAAAGATACATTTTTGCGAACAATGAACACAGTCTAGTCTGTGTCTGTGAACAAGAGCATGCACAGCACCTATCTCGTGCGCACTCCTGCTGCAGGCAATCCGGAAAGCATAAACTCTGCCCCTGTCCCACCCCATCGCAGTGTCCCCCGACCCTTTGAATTCTGGGTTGAGATCCCAGTGTCTGATGGGGCAAATTTCATTGTCGCGGGTGGTTCTGGGTAAATGTAGTCACTCATTCCTTCCTCCGGAAAAGCAACAGCAGACAATCATTTCGAGCCCGTTTTCCCTGGATTACCCTGGCAGACGCCATAGCGTGGCAACCATGGAGCCTGTTTTGCCTTTTGTCACTGTCACCGTATGTGTACTAGATGCCACGGACAGAGGCGATTCAGCAGCGCTACACAGCAGCATTCATTTGCTTTTGCATGACAGCAGAGATGGTTATCAGCCATACTGTACCATCTGCCATGCCATTGTAAATTGGCAATGTGATGACGGTTACCAGTCGTATTGCATTATACCTTCTGCTGCTGTCATAGGTGCCCCTGGCTGAGATCAGCCGGGGGCGCAAAAGACAAAACTGGGAATGACTCCCCGAGTCAATTCCTCCTTTATGGTATGTAAAAATAGAATAATTCCTGCATAGAATATGGGGCAAGTGTAGTAGAGATCCAGTGTATCAGAGAACCAGAGAGCACAGCTGCTCCGTGTCAGATTATGCAGGAATGATGAGCTGCATGGCATTCACAGGGGGTGCTCCTGCAACAACCCCACCTGTTGCTTCCCTCCTCCCCCAGCCTTCCCGGGCTACCGTTGCAGTGTCCCCTGATTTGTGTGCTGAAGTAATAAAGAATGCAGGAATAAGAAACAGTGACTTGTTAGTGAAATGAAATGAGGGGAAGGCAGCCTCCAGCTGCTATGATTGTCCAGACAGGACATTAAGCAGTGTGGGGGAGAGGAGAACAGCATCCTGCTGCTATGACAGTCCAGGCAGTACAGAATCTTTTCTTTACACATGAAGGGCGGGGGCTGATGGAGCTCAGCCCCCTGTTGCTATGATGAAGACGGTTAGCAGGCCGTCTACTTATGGGCTGATGACGAGGACGGGTACCAGTCGTATTGCACTACACCATCTACCGCAAGGCTGATGATGACGACGGATATCAGTCATATTGCACCGTCAGCCACCCATGAGGCGGGGGGAGGAGGATGCTACAGTTCAGCGCCGCAGCATCGCGTCTACCAGCAGCATTCAGTACACATAGTGTGACATTTAAAAGAGTCAAGAGACGATTTTTTTTCCTTTTCCTTCTGGGGGTGGGGGAGGGGGGTACATTGACGAGCTATGCCCTGAACCGCCGCGGACAATGTGTTTGACCGTACAGGTATTGGGAGCTCAGCCAAGAATGCAAATGCTTTTCGGAGAGTGCAGGAACTGTGGGATAGCTTGTGTCCTCAGTCCCCCCTCCCTCCATGAGCGTCCATTTGATACTTTGGCTTTCCGTTACGCTTGTCACGCAGCAGCGTGCTGAGTCTCTGCTACGCCGTCTGTCTGGAGATTTTTTAAAAATACTTTGGACCAGGCGTAAGATTACAGTAATTCCCCTAATTAGATGCAGGAGTCTCTGAGCGAGATCACCCTGAGGACGGTCACTGAAGGAGATAGAGAGCGCATGCTGCGTGAAAGCCAGCACAAACCAGGGGCCTATGCAGCCATGCTCGGGGAGGCAATGCTCCCTGAGTACCTCATGAAAGCCTGGCGCGGAAAAGTGTGCTACCACGGAGCACCCAATAAGGCAGCTCTCCCCAGGAACCTCCTGCGGAGGCTTTTCGATTACCTCCAGGAGAGCTTCGTGGAGATCTCCCAGGAGGATTTCTGTTCTATCCCCATATATATAGACCTCCTTTTCACATAGTTCAGATTCCTGTTCCATTAATAATAAAAGTTTACATGTTTAAAGCACTTACCGACTGATCCTTCCCCTGAATCAGGGTCCGGGTTAACGGCCGGGGAGGATTGGTAGGGGATCTCCGTGAGGGTGATGAAGAGATCCTGGCTGTCGGGGAAACCAGCATTGTAAGCGCTGTCGCCTGCCTCGTCCTCCACAAACCCTTCCTCATCTTCCCCGTCCGCGAACATCACCAAGGAACTGGCCGTCGACACTATCCCATCGTCAGAGTCCACGGTCACTGGTGGGGCAGTGGTGGCAGGCTCCAGAGCGTCCGTTTGCCGCTTTGGTCTTGTGGTAGCCTTGTCTCAGGTCCTTGATTTTCACGTGGCACTGCATTGCATCCCGGCTGTATCCTCTGTCTCTCATGGCTTTGGAGACCTTCTCGTAGGTCTTTGCATTCCG
The DNA here is from genome assembly GCF_020497125.1 of Mauremys mutica. Taxonomy (NCBI): domain Eukaryota; kingdom Metazoa; phylum Chordata; order Testudines; family Geoemydidae; genus Mauremys; species Mauremys mutica. The sequence continues at coordinate 123,297,210 of NC_059073.1, read as the reverse complement.
TTTTTTGGAGTGCAGCTCCGAAAGCACAGACTCCTCGCCCCACACACCGATCAGATCCAAGACTTCCCGGTCAGTCCATGCTGGGGCCCTCTTTCTATTCAGAGATTGCATGAACTCCTCTGCTGGAGAGCTCTGCATCGTTGCCGGTGCTGCTGAGCTCGCCCCGATGTCCAACCAGGAAATGGGATTCAAACTGGCCAGGCAGGAAAAGGAATTCAAATTTTCCCGGGGCTTTTCCTGTGTGCCTGATCAGAACATCCAAGCTCGGACTGCTGTCCTGAGCGTCAACAGAGTGGTGCAGTGTGGGATAGCTCCCGGAGCTACTAAGGTCGATTTCCGTCCACACCTAGCCTAATTCGAGATGGCCATGTCAAATTTAGTGCTACTCCCCTCGTCAGAGAGGAGTACAGAAGTCGAACTAAAGAGCTCTCTATGTCGAATTAAATAGCTTCGTGGTGTGGACGGGTGCACGGTTAATTCGAATTAACGCTGCTAAATTCGAATTAAAGTCCTTGTGTGGACCAGGCCTCAGTTTAACATCAGTACCTTTAGGATGGTATAGTAGTTTCTTGTAGAAATTGTGCCTATGATTTGGAGTTTGTTAATTGTAAATACAGTTGAACCCTGTTATGTCGCCGGCCTAGGGGTTTGCCAAAAATAGTCCAGATAACCGATGATCGAGATAAACCCCTATCCACCCCCCCCCCGAACTCCCCTGCCCTCTCTCCAACACCCCCTCCCTGCCCCCTTACCGCGGTGCCTGCACGTGGCTGGATCCGGCGAAGCAGGACGGGGACCCGGAGCCGGGCAGCCAAAGAAGCGGGACCCGGTAAGCGGGGCCGGGCGGCAGGCGAAGCGGGGACCGGGTAAGCGGGGCGGGCGGGCGGGCGGCAGGCGACGCGGGGACCGGGTAAGCGGGGCCGGGCGGGCGGGGACGGGCAGGGACTGGGTATGCGGGGCCGGGCGGGCGGGGACGGGCAGGGACCGGGTATGCGGGGCCGGGCGGGCGGGGACGGGCAGGGACCGGGTATGCGGGGGCGGGCGGGGATGGGCAGGGACACGGTATGCGGGGCCGGGCGGCCGGGCGGGGACGGGCAGGGACCGGGTATGTGGGGCCGGGCGGCGGGGACGGGCAGGGACCAGGTATGCGGGGCCGGGCGGGCGGGCGGGGACGGGCAGGGACCGGGTATGCGGGGCCGGGCGGCGGGGATGGGCAGGGACCGGGTATGCGGGGCCGGGCGGGCGGCGAAGCGGGGACCGGCGAAGCGGAGCCGGGCGGGGGGGCGGCAGGCGAAGCGGGGACCAGGTATGCGGGGCCGGGCGGGCGGGCGGGCGGGGCCGGGCAGGGACCGGGTATGCGGTGCCGGGCGGCTGGGGACACGGTGGGTCGGGGATGCGGGGAGCCAGGCGGCTGGGGACGCGGGGAGCGGGCGGCTGGGGAACCGCGCGGCTGGAGAGCCGGGGAGCGGGCGGCTGGGGACACGGTGGGTCAGGGACGCGGGGAGCCGGGCTCGAGATATTAGGGTTCGGGGAATCGACATAAGGGATGAGAAACTCATAAGACAAAGAGGGAGTTTGGCGGTTCCACTTGTAAAACCTCGACTTAATAGGGTTGGCAAGTTAACCGAGGTCGAGATAAATGGGTTCGACTGTAATCGAATACTTCAGTATAAAGGTTAAAAATCTCTAATATTTAGATAATAGTGGACAGCATAAAGATATATAAAGAAGATGAGGAAGAGAAAAGGACCACCTTTAGGGGCTAAAGCAAAGGAGAAAAAACTTCTTATAACTTAAGAATTCACTTTACTGCTTAAATGTCTAACACTATATTTTAGCAGCAGAACAGTTCTACATTCTAATGTTGCACACATTAGGAAATGCCATGGTAATTTTGTTTTTCATACAGATACTTGATTTGCAAAAGAGCAAGATCTGAAGTAGAATTAAAATGTGTTGGTTTTTTTTTTGGCAGTTATAATTTTCCTTCCTGTTAATACTTACACAATACTGCAGTTAACCTGTTACAGAAACTTGCAAGAAAGTGAAGAACATTTTTTGAATAAGACATTGGTTTACATTTATATACGTTCATTGCCTTTTTTTTTTTTTGGTCTGTATAGACAAAAGGACACTTGTTTTCCTAGTCTTACTTGGCTAGAATACAAATCATCATAATAAAAATAACTACTGTACTTATAGGGTGGGAGCTTTAACAAATCAGGTAAATAAGAGTTCGCAAGTCTTTTTTTTCCGTATGAAGTCCTTTTTTCGAATATTTTAAAGTTTTCCCTTAAATATTGCCTTGAAGACTGTAGGCAAAGTACAGTACTGTTCTGTTTATAGTAGCTATAAAAAATACCTGTTTCCTCCATAAGTCATCAGACATTATTGGAAGTATGTATTTTTCAGCAGAAATAACATTATACTGTATTCCTTTGTCAGACTTTTTTGAAAGAGGGTTATTTTGGTAACTTACAGATATGAGCTATTATTATTATTATTAATATTAATAAAATTGTTTATATAGTACTGTAAATTTAGATGGTGCCTTTCAGAGTGAAACATGTTCTCTCCTCCTCCCCGCCCCAAATTCTCTCATTAGCATAATAAGTTGCTGAAATAAATTTATTTCTAATTAAATCTGTGATTTGTTTTAAATCTAAAATTCTGTGACGGAATTGTTGTTGAGTAAATATGATTGTTAATGACGCTTTCCTCCAGATTCTGTTTCTTTATCATAAGAGTGAATGTGAAGTGCCTTTCTAAATTAGGCTATATGAAAACAATGCTGGTGTACTATTTGGGCTTCTACAAAATGATCTATTTAAGAATGCTATATACAAATATTATCTCCCTCACCACCACCCCCAATCTACTGTCTGTGTCACGTTAATGAAATCGGACTATCAAAATTAACTTTGACTAAAGGCCACCCCCTGTTGTTTGAAAAGATTTGTCAATATCACTGACAAAAGCTATGCTAACTTAGACCATCCATGCTTTGAAAGTCACACTGCACCCACCTTCTGAAATTCACTTGTAATGATAGACTTCAAAAATTTCATTAGAATAATTAAAAAACAATATGAATTCTGATAAATTTTATATAAATAAAATATAATATAGAAATTATTCATCTACATGAAACTGTGCTGCTGAAGAGTGGAGGGACAGATGGACTAATTAACATTATTAATATAGTTAGTGACAGAGATTTCCTCACAAATATTCTTCACTTTTAATCTTTTAAAGATTTTCGGTGGTTATAAATAATGCATTTAAAGATTTTATTCCCAGTTCTAAATTTTTCTGTTTTATCTTCACCATTGGGCAAATGAGAATGTCTTATAAATCAATCAAGTGTTGAACATAGGATCATAGAATCATAGGCCTAGAAGGGACCTCAAGAGGTCATCTAGTCCAGTCCCCTGCACTCATGGCCGGACTATTATCGAGACCATCCCTGACAGGTGTTTGTCTAACCTGCTCTTAAAAATCTCCAACGATGGAGATTCCACAACCTCCCTAGGCAATTTATTCCAGTGCTCAACCACCTTGACAGGAAGTTTTTCCTAATGTCCAGCTTAAACCTCCCTTGCTGCAATTTAAGCCCATTGCTTCTTGTCCTATTCTCAGAGGTTAAGAACAGTTTTTATCCCTCCTCCTTATAACAACCTTTTACATATTTGAAAACTGTTATGTTCTCTCTCAGTCTTCTCTTTTCCAGACTAATCAAACCCCATTTTTTCAATCTTCCCGCATATGTCATGTTTTCTAGACCTTTAATCACTTTTGTTGCTCTTCTCTGGACTTTCTCCAATTTGTCCACATCTTTCCTGAAATGTGGCACCTAGAACTGGACTCCAGTTGAGGCCTGATCAGAGTAGAGCAGAAGAATTACTTCTTGTGTCTTGCTTACAACACTCCTGCTAATACATCTCAGAATGATGCTCGCTTTTTTCGCAACAGCATTACACTGTTGGCTCATATTTAGCTTGTGGTCCACTATGATCCCCAGATCCCTTTCCACATAACTCCTTCCTAGGCAGTCGTTTCCCATTTTGTATGTGTGCAGCTGATTGTTCCTTCTTAAGTGGAGTACTTTGTATTTGTCCTTATTGAATTTCATCCTATTTACTTGAGGCTATTTCTCCAGTTTGTCCAGATCATTTTGAATTTTAATCCTATCCTCCAAAGCACTTGGAACCCCTTCCAGCTTGTTATCATCCATAAACTTTATAAGTGTACTTTCTATGCCATTATCTAAATCATTGATGAAGATATTGTACAGAACTGGACCCAGAACTGATTCCTGCGGGACCCCACTCATTATGCCCTTTTGGCATGACTTTGAACCACTGATCATTACTTTCTGGGATCGATTTTCCAACCTGTTATGCAGCTACGTTATAGTAGCTCCATCTAGGTTGCATTTCCCTAGTTTGTTGTCGAGATATACCACGTCTATCGCTTCCCCCTATCCGCAAGGCTTGTTACCCTGTCAAATAAAGCTATCAGGTTGGTTTGACACGATTTGTTCTTGACAAATCCATGCTGACTGTTACTTATCACCTTATTTATCTTCTAGAGGTTTGCAAACGGATTTCTTTATTATTTGCTCCATTATCTTTCCAGGAGATAGACCCTCTTCTCATCCCTGTGTTATGTTAATATTGTTGGATGTCTGCGTGTATCTCAAGATAGACAGTGTAATCTGGGACAGGGCTGGAAGTCAGGACTTTGGGGTTCTTTTCTGTGGTTCTGTTGGTGAGGTACCTTGCACAGTTCACTCTGTGCCCATTTATAAAATGGATATAATGGTACCATCCATAATCTTGGACCCATTGTATCAGTGGCATCCAGGGCTGTCATGCATTGAGGATCTTTTACTCCTTCCTCCTCCTGTGTTACTAGTGCAACAGCAGAAAAAGCTTGACCTCCAACAGGGGGGAAAGAAATAGGGGACTGAGGAGGATAGAAATCACAGTGTCTAGGGCAGGCAGAGATGGGGCAATAGGGGATCACAATAGTGATGTGGGAATAGATTGGAAGATGAGTTCTAGGGTAAAATCCTGTCCCCATTAAAATCAATAGGACGCTTGCCATAGACTTATGCGGAGCCAGGATTTTACCCATATAATTTATGCTTTTCAGGGCAGGGAATTGTCTAAGTGTTTTGGAAAGGACTGTGTGTACAGCTGTAGGGTTAAAGAAGTAATAGTAATGAAAGCAGTTTTGTAGTGGATGGGATTCAAAGATTTTTTTTTTTTTTTTTGCAAGGCAGTTATGAAAGGGCTGCCTACTTTTTCAGGAACTTCAGAAACATTGAGCTAGCTGGCTGGCTTGTTGGCAGACAGCTTCTCTGGGGGCTTTTAATGGCAAGGAAAAGGATTTCTTGTCATTCTTTTTTATGCTTTGGGAATCCCTAGAACTATAGTTCCTGGAGGGAATGGATGAGAGTGCCATTTCCACTGCAAGACTGAGGATGTTTTTCTTTAATTCTGTATTCCTTTTCCTTCAGCGAGGGAATAATTTCTTTAGTTTGTGTGTATGAGTATGTGATTAAAAATGCAGCATACACTTTCACTAATTCTTCCCAGGAGCCAAAAAGAAATCATCTCATCTCCCCAGCCTAGATGATAAACATTTGATCAGGGATGATAGGTAAGGTCCTGACAAGGAAACACTTGAAGGATTTTATATTAAGTAAAGGTAGCAGAGGAAGAGGAGACAGTCGTGTTAAGGTCTTAAAGCCTAGTTCTGATCTTGCATGCACCATGTAAGTCCACTGAAGTTAATTATCACTTTGCAACTTCCTTGACTCTTTTGGTTCATTAAAGTTCTGTTGAAATACTATATTATAATATATTGCATGTGAACATTGTCTCACTATAGTTTAATGGAATATATACTCCTAAATTTTCCTCCTTGGAATATTTTAGAAATATGCTTTACCTTGATTTAGCTGTAAGGAAATCTGCTGTTGTATATTGGAAGCAAACTGTGAAGTGTCACTTTTAGAGGGAGAGTAATTTCAAATTACTGTATTTGGCTGAAGGTAATTATGTTACAGTATGCAGATAAGGCATCGCCTACTAAGCCAAAGCAGTTTGTTAAACAGTTTCTATTAAACTTGGTTTTGACCACATCAGGCTAAAGCTAATCTTCATGCGGCTTGTCCAGGGCCAAACCTTGTTATAACCTTATTAAGAGCAATTCTTCATCCCAGCCTGTGCTATTAAAATGGTTGCTCTGCCAATGGACATGGGGCTTCATACTTCCTGTCTTGATATGGTTCAACAAAATATCAAAATGGATCATACTATTAGTTTGCTTTACATTTAAAAATACAGTAATTAAATCAGAGAACTTAACAGTGTCTCTAAAACAAATAAAAGAACACATCACCCAGCAGAATGAACAAAATGGCCCATGCTCAGGGTGGAAATCACCATAAAACATTTTTTTTCACATTTGGGATACTTTCCAAGTAAAGTGAAGCTGGCTTTTTGTGGGTGGCTTTTAAGTGCGATAAGTGCTCATGAATATTGCTACAGAAAGATTCACACTGGAAATGAAAGTCCTCTCTATCTGCAAGAGACATTGGCAAAACAAGCTTTCCAACACTTGATACTGTGCATCCTCTTCTGAACTTTAATGCCCTCCTTTATGAGTATGGTCTTGGGGCTTTTTGGCTTAAAATACCTAAATCTGGTGTCAGTTACAAGGTGGCCAGAAGTCCACTAGGACAAAAGTGCAGTGATCTGACAGCAAAGACAGACATCAATAACTTTTGTTCAATCTTCACCTGGATTTCGGTTTGAACAGATGATCTAGACTAAATGCTCTGTATCTGATTTCCATTTACCAGAATTGGCTAGTCCCCACATTTGGGGATTAGGAATTAGGATCAGGATTGCCCTATAAATAATAGTTTAAATTTGGGGAAAAAAACCCAGACCTTACTCAGTTTCTTGCACTGAGTCATCATCTTTGTATTGTTCCACACCACTTCTAGTCTAATGCATGGTAAGAATGGATGTGGTTGAGGGGCATGTGACTCAAATAAAGCAAAAGCTGAAAACAGTCAGAAAAACCAAGCATGTATAGTTAAACATTTATTTCCTTAAATATTCCCTCCAGTTTTTTCAGTAAATAGAGCTCCCAATTTTTAGTAATTGTTTGTGGACTGGAAGGTATCCACTTTTGTTCGGCCATTTAATATCCTTTGCTCCTCAATCTCATTAGGAAAAAGATTGAAACTTTACTGTACCTAGCAAGTTGTAAACTTTTGACAGTTTAATCACTGTTCTGATTACAGCATTCATTGACAGCTACCACACTGAAAAAAAAAAGGGGGGGGGGCAAGAGGGAAGGGAAATGAGAAACTTTAGGACTAACTGTGATACTGTATCTCAGAGCAGGACCACATCAATCTGCATTGTGTGAGATTACCAGACAGTAAATCAGCTGTGCTGTGTTAAAGCCAGAAACCAGTAGCATTCGCACTTGCTGCCTGTTTCCCACTCATTGTAAAACCATGCCCTATCACTCGATAGACCTGGAAAGGAAGTGCAAAGGAAGTGAATGCCACTGCTGGTTCAGAATGTTCCAGTGTGGTTGGAAAGTTTGAGAAATGGCCTGGGTGAGAAGAACAAGACCTTATTGACAGGGTTCAATCCTGGTCAGGTCTGTTTCACATCAACTTTCTAAATAATCACAGCACTCCCTTTCTCCTCCCATCCTCCCTCCAAGCCCCTAGGCTCACGCTCTCTCTCTGGGTCTCTAGTACTTTCACCTCTGCTTTTTTAACAGGTTATGCAGCCAAGGCAGAATACTGAGCACTTTTTTTATTTTTTCATCTTGGGAAATTATAAAATGTGTAAATTACAGGTCTGCTTGCTTCTAAAAAACCCCTCATACTTTTCAGGGCTTTTCTACTGTAAATTTTGTATTGCAAATGCTTTTTCTGTGGAGTCTTATTCTTGTCCTTTGATTTATGGAACCACAAATTATTCCAACATTTCCGTTGGTGGCATGGCAGGCCTGGCTTGTTATGTTCCAAATTAACCAGCATCATAATCTGATTTTTGTCTGATTGGGCATTTAAAAGCTGAATGCATGTATATCATGTGTGTAGTAGAAGAAATATGTATATGCCAAGAGTCTTTTTATTTTTTCCTGTCTCTCCACATTGGTCTATAAAAGCCTATAAAACAGAATATTTAGGTCACAGAGTCATAAGAAAAGCTGCTGGAGTTTTAAATGAACCACAAAATGTGTCCCTTGTATACCACACCCTGTCATTTTGCATGGATTTATGCACAACTTCAGCATCAATATAGTAAACACTCTCCACTGGCAACCCTGTCATTTTAGAGCCTCCTAGTGCATCTCAAGTTCCAAATTCAGCAACAAGGCTTACTTTACAATTTTTCACCCTCCCCCAGGCTGTCATTAAATAAAAGATCAAGTAGCACAATTTGCTGGACTGAAAATGTCTTTAAAAATGGGACTAAATGAATGTATGTGTTCACTTTACTGTGGATAGTGTCTTTGACCTTACCCTGCAAAGACATTGTAAAACTTATGTGTGTGAGTAGTCCCACTGACTTTATGGAATCACTACAGTAGGTTAATTGACTTCAGTAGAACAATTTGTATATGTAAAGTTCAGTACCTGCATTTTTTTTTGCATGATCGGGGTGTGATTGATTGTCTTTAAACAAATAATGCATGTGGAAAAAACAATGGGAAGAAGGGAAATTCGCAGGGAATGGATGTCTAGTTAATTTTCTATATGAGGCTTGTGGCTTTTTATGTTGTATATGGAGACAGTTTTCTATCATTGCAATAATGCCAGGTTTAATACATTGATAGGTTTAATACATTGATAAGTGTAATACAATGATTTATAGTTAGTGGTAATTCTGTCTGTGATGATGAACAAGATGAAATGATTTCCCTCTCTTCCCCTCCCTCAAAAAAAAAAGCAAAATCAGAAAAACCCAGCAATACGCACACCACAAATATGGTTTTTACATTCATGTTTGTACATTGGAATACAGGTCATGATAGGTGCATTTGAAGAAACCAAACTAATGAAGTAAATAGAATTAAAATAAAAGGCCTAGTCCATGTTCTGTCACAGACATGGAAGCATTAATATTATATGGAATGATCAGTGGTGCTTAAGATAGAGGCCCATTGGTAAAAAAACATGCAGCGTCTGCAGTCAGTATACTCTCTGATGGCCCCACTGCTTTTTAATTTTCTTCCTCCTCCTGATCTCTGAAATAGCCGAAATCTGATGTACATAGCAAAACATCTTCCTCTCCTCAAGGCATTAAAAAATTGGAGTTGGGTGGAAGGCTTCAAGGAGAGGAGGGACAAAAGTTTCTAAGTTACTGCTGGTGGGTTATCTTAAACTACTGCTGGTTAAACTTAAAAATTGGGTGTCCTTTAATTTGTTGTTTTAAATGAAATATATGCTTTTATCCAGTTGATTCAGATTCAAAATATTTTAAAGATCATAGTGAGTGTAAATCTTCCAGGCCCAGTCACTGTTTCTAACGTTTTCCTATCTCTTTCTTTTCCCAGGATGGCTCGTACTTGGCTGAGTTCCTGCTGGAAAAGGGCTATGAGGTGAGTGACTCAATGACCGACTGCAGGCTGCTGGAAACACTTGGATATAGCAACCTCTAGCTTCCTTTGCTGCTGTCCTCCTTTGCGTATGTTTTCCACTCAGCCCTAGATAACAAATCAAAACTCTAGTAAAGAATGTGCAGCATAGCCTGTAATCATGCCAGCTTATTGTACTATTTATCATCTAGTGTCCACTGGTGGATTCTCTCTGCTCCTCTGGGTATATCTGCTTTGCATGCTTCCCGCTAACTTAGATAAGAAGCAACCTGTGCAAGCCAAAAGAATTAGGGAATAATTTATGATGTAATGCACCACATTTAAAAAAAAAAAGAACAAAAGAACTACTCACAATGAAATAACTTTTAATTTTGAAATTGCACTAAGCAATAAAAACCTTGCTAATCCATGGCAGGCTCATACTGAAAATTTAAACCTGGAGATTGCTTTCTAATAGGCATTCTGGGTTCTTTATGGAGGTTTAGACTGGAGTGTAGTATTGTGCAGGGTTTTGTTTTACTTTCTCAGATTTATGACTTCTGTGCTAAGAATTTGAGCCTTGTTTACTAACTTTGATGCAACCAAATGTGTGAGACTTGTCATTTTGCATCTTTTGTCCTTGAGTTTGGACTGTAATGTAAGCTGTGAAGTGACTTGGACTTTGACAGGCTTAAGTATAAGGAAAATAAATATTTAATATCTTTCTTTTTGTCACATGCCTATCCCAGGGACTAAATAGCAGTAATGTTCTTTCTGATGTCAGCAATACAAAGGTCATACAGTTATCGTATGCTACAATACACAGTTATTTGGTACTGTTGTGGCTATATAGCCACAGGTGTTTGCCTGCTCAGTAGTAAAAGGCTGTCCCATAGTCTTAATCGTACAACAGAGAGAGAAAAAGAACCCTTATTAACTTGTAGCCCACCCTCTAATAATACAGTATTGTTTTATTTTCTCTTTTTTGATTCAGTCTAATGTTAAGTGTCTAAAGAGACTGGGCTTCCACTACTTCCCTTTGGAAATTCTTGCACAGCTTAGTAGAACTCACCATAAGAAAACTTTTCTTGATGTCCATCCTACATATTTTTTTTTTCATTTCCTCTTGTCACTCCTAGTTAATTCTACCATCTTGGTCATTCTTCGCCTGTCCTTCTGAGTGTTTATGCATCTTTCACAGTACTCAGTTCTTTCTGTCCCTTCTTTTTTGGAGCAACATCTGCTAGGAATAATTCAAATTCAGGGACAAGGAGATCTGTGTAATTGTTTTCTCTGCTCACTTCCCTTTCCCAAACGGAAAGGGGACTCTATGCCTTTGTAGTGCTGGCAGCATTGGCATTCCGTCCGACATTTCATACAGATAAAATCGTGCACTCTGGCCCTGTTCACACTGGCACCAAAACTGTGCAGGCTATAACTACATTTAAACATGATTGTTTCCATCAGGTTTTTAGCACACTTCTCTGAGTAGTGTAGAAAGTGTTTTTGGTGAGACCCATTCTAACTTCTTTTTTGAGTGCTGGTCCCTATGTGTATTCCACATGTGGGTACGCATGCGCACTATGCGCCTGAGTACAGAAATTCTCACAAACGGTGCCCGTTAGCCTCTATATGTGCCATAGGTCTCCTTGTGCTCCTGACTGAGGGTATGGCTGACGCCTCTCCAGTTCCTTCTTATGGCTGCATGGCCTAAGTCAGAATCCTGTGTCTCCTCTTCCTTCAGCTTCTTTGTAGAACCTGTCAATGTAATTGTAAATAGTTTTTATTCTGCTTAGTTCATGTATCTTTGTTGCTGGCTTCCTTACACCCACTTCTAGTCTAAGGCCTTGCTTGTCAATCCCCCATGTATGGAGTACAGGTAGAGACCAGCACTTGAAGAAATGGAGATTACTTACTGTGACTTGAAATTCTTCAAGATGTGTGGCCCCCATCTGTATTCCACTTCCATTGACAGTAAATATCCTTCACTTAACTGCATAGGTACTTCATCACAGTATTTCCGTGCCACAGTATCTGTGCTGAAAACTAGCCCTCCTCGGTGGTTCATAGTATAGTATTATAACACCATTCTTGGATGTAAACATCTCTAGCCACATTTATCACAGCAACTGTTAAATTAAAGCTTGTAGGTGGCATGGTTCTGATCATCCTATTGTGGGCATGGCTCTTTCTGTATTCTGCAGCGTGATTACAAAGGCAAACTAATTTCCAACACAATTTAATAAATACACTAGTATTAAATACCCATTGAAAGATGCTATTGCTGTCTTTGCTAGGGATGTTATTAACAAATTAGAGAGAAGGTTTTTATTTTTATTTTTTTAATCCCATAGTGTATAAATAGAATTGTAGATGCCATATGAGGAAGAAATATCTCCTGGTAGGACTGAAGTCTTTATCGTCCTGTAGGTCTTAAAAAAACTGGTGAAAATATATCTTTTCTTTCTAGCCCTTAGTAACTTCAGATTGGTCAAACTAATTTTTTAATGTGTCAGAAAAATTAACTTACTATTTATAAGGGGATTTGAAACTGCAACATACCATGTAAATGGCAATTGTTAATATTCTATCATTGGCTAAAATTTGGTATGCTATATCTATAGTTTTAAATTTTCTAACATTTATTATAACTATTTGGATAATAGTTGATGTCACCTGACCTATGGTGTCAAAAACAGTGTCACTTCATACACATTCAGACAGATAAACAAGCTGATATTTGGTTGTAATGGAAATGAGTTCCCTTCAGGCACATGAATAAGGAAATTTACTTTGTTTGATGATCCAATCTTAGTTCATGTTGTTGAAATTGGAAGGGTGGGGAGAAGTACAATAGCATGAGCTGAGATTAAGAATGGTAGCATTCTTAATTACAGTATAAAGTCCTTTAAAAATGTATGCGTTACTGATTCAGGATCTAATAAGCACTCGGCATGTGCATACCTTTCAACACATGAATAGTGACATTGACGTCAATGGGATTGATTACTTGTATACTTACAGTTACGCAAGTGCTTCGTTGGATCTTGGCCTTAATGGCAGTGCCATATATGGCTATGTGGGACACCTGGGCATGGTTCCTGGTGCCAGTCTATTGTCAAAGGCTTAGAATGCTATGCAAGCTTGTGCTCTCTGCTCCTTTATGACAGGAAGTAACTAGAATGTCTGAACTATGATCACTCTGGCCAATTAAGAAATAGGCATAGATACGTGTAAGGGGGAGTTCCATCCAGTTACTGTCTGTGAAGGGGATATTAGCGGAGATGCAGGGCTTCAAGGATAGGCGTATAATGCATGGGGGGAGGCCCTTTGCTTCAGTACATAGAAAATAAAATCAAATGCAGGGTTTCTATGGGAGATGATGGTAGATAATGCTTTAGCATTGTACCAGTGCTTTTTGAAAATACAGATCGGGAGTTCACACATAGCTGATCTCAGACATTTCTAACTTTTACAAGCCTAATGTTCTCAACACTGATTTAAGTATGCCATTTTTTGTATGCACACCTGTTTTTATTTTTGGAGTGGTGCTTGCTTGTTTCTAGCCTTGTACCATAATCTCTCCATTCAGATTAATGTGTCAAGTGTGTGCGCTTGCCACATGCACTGGTGCTGGAAGATTTTTCCCCAATGGTATCCATAGGGGGCTGTCTCTAGTGCCCTCTGGAGTTGCGGATGTATGCGCCAGTATAAGGGGCGCTGCCACTGCCCCTGCCTCCTTCAGTTCCTTCTTACCACCAGTGATGGTGGTGGAACATCCTCTTGCCTTGACAAGTGGTTATACCAATGGTTATTTCTTAGTCAACTTTACAATCCATCCTGGAATACTTGGAATGCATCTAAAGCACCAAGGGCTGGCATTCTCATCTATCAAGGTGGCACCTAGCAGCTATTTCAGCCTTCCATCCTCACATCCAGGGCAGATCAGTTTTCTCACATGCAATGATCAGATTTCTTAAGGGTCTGGAAAGGCTCTTGTCACAGGTCCATGATCTGGTTCCCCAATGGGACCTCAACCTAGTTCTGTCTACGCTCACTGGTCCTCCCTTTGAGCCTCTGGCTTTCTGCTCTCTTCCCAAAGCTGCACAGTTCCAACAAGGAGTGGCATCTCCACACTTTGGATGTCAGATGTGCTCTGGCTTTCTACCTTGAGAGAACCAAGCCCATCCGCAGGTCTACTCAACTTTTCATTGCGGTGGCTGACAGTATGAAGGGTCTCCTGGTGACATCTCAGAGAATTTTATCCAGGATCACCACCTACATTCGTTCCTGCTATAAGCAGGCAAAGGCTACACCTCCACTGTTAGTGACAGCTCATTCAACGAGAGCGCAGGCATCATCAGCAGTTTTTCTGACACGTTCCAATCCAGGACATCTACAGGGTCGCAACGTGGGCGTCTGTTCATACCTTTGCAACCCACTATGCTATCGCCCAGGAGGCCTGAGATGATGCTGGCTTTGGCAGAGCAGTGTTTAAAATAGACACGTCTATGAACTTCTGCCTGCTTTCAGAGGCACTGCTTGTGAGTCATCTGACATGGAATGGACATGAGCAAGAAGTCGAAGAAAAAACTGTTAACTACTTCTTGTAACTGATGTTTTTTTCAGTTGTGTTGCACATGTCCATTCCATTACCCGCCCTCCTTCCCCTCTGTCAGAGTTGCGGCAAGAAGGAACTGAAGTGGTGGTGGTAGTGGTGGCTGGCAGCACCCCTTATACCAGCGCATATGCGCACGACTCCAGAGGGCACTAGAGCTGGCCCTATGGATACCACTGGGGGAAAAACTTCCGGCACTGGTGCATGTGGTGAGCACACAGACCTGACATGGAATGGACATGAACAACACATTTAGAAGAACAAGTTATGCGAGGAAGGTAACCATTTTTTATGCAGATCAGATACAGGGAGATGAAGCTGGTGTGAGCGGACAGCAACTTGTCTGTCCCTGTTCCTTTAATGTAACTTCATCAAATCCCTGTATAAGAAATGGTGCTGGGCTTCCAAGTAGGGAATCTTAGTATTGTCTTGTATGAAATCACTAATCTGTATTGGTAATTAGGAATTTCAATTCCAGTGGGGGATGAGTGGTGTTTTGCTACAAACTGTTGCATTGTTTTTTATTCATTTTGTTTTCATATAATTATAGAGATTTAGCCTCTGTACCGTCTCTCATCATCAGAGACTAATAATTATTTTGTAAGAACTATTAATATACACAGTATTGTACAAAATATAAATGATGACACAATTCTTGTCCCAAGGATCTTACAATCTAAATATTGTTATCCATTGTAATTAATTAGGAACATAAGATTCAGCTCAGATTAGTGATTTGTAGCATTCCCTGTCAACCAACTAGCTTCATTCTCTTTCCAGACTTTTCAGGCCTCTAATTGTTTTAGCCTCTGAGCCCTTTCTATTTATGGTATATCCTTTTTGAGATAGTAACCAGAACTGAATGCAATATCCCAGGTGATCATTCAACATTGATTTATATAACAGAATTATACTAGTCCCAGTATTACTTCCTGACTTATTCTATTTGCATTTTGTTTGCTTTTTGACTGTTGCTATTCTTTAAGAAATAGTTTTAACTGAGCTTTCAGCAATGATTGTCAGCTCTCTTCTATGATGGTTGCAGTTAATTAAGAATCCAGTAATTCCAGTAATGGACAAGCATGGGGTCAGATAATTCCTTCCAGTATGTGTTACCTTGCATTTCTCAACACATAATTTCTTCTGCTTTGATGCCCATTCACCTGTCTTTGTTAGGAGCCTCAGAAATTGCTCAGTCTTGTGTAATCTTGACTAATTTAAATAATTTTGCATTATCAGCAAAAAAATTCAGAACACTCCAGAGAATTGATTTAATACCCCCAGTCCTAGTGAAGAATCTTAGGTCACAATCCTCTTGCTATGGTTTGGAAGGTGACCACTTATTCCCACTTTTATATTCATTTATTTTTATTTGTCCATTAGCTAGTTTCTAATTCATAACATCACCTCTTCCCTGTGACTACTTAATTTCCTTAATGTGAGGAACTTTGCTGAAGACTTTTCGAAAGTCTTTATTTTGTTGAAATATTCAAAGAATTCTAATTAAATACATTTTCCTTTACAAAAATCATATTAGTGTGTATCAAATCAAGTTCAACTAGGTATTTTTAAATTCTGTTTTCAAAGGTTACTTCAACCAGTTTACCTGTGCATTTATAGTATCTTCTGATTGGGGATTTCTGTAGAACCAGCTTCTTTCAGGAAAAATTATATTCCTTTTCAGTAAAATGGAAAGTGAATGTGCTTTTTCTAAACACATGAAATCCAACAATTTACTCAGCTTGATTGTTATTTATAAAAGTCTCTTTCAGTCTAACAGTAAAATCAGCCACAACACTTTTTTAAATTTGAGCTTATTTAAAAAATCAGTCCCTATTGAGAGAAATCCACTAAACTTCATTCTTAACTAGATAATCCAGTTTGCACACATTTTAGCTTTGTCACAAAGTTTGCATTTCACCTGTCTCACAAGCAGACAGAAACACCTTTCATCAGTTCTTACACTAATATTTGCTGTCATGGATTAAGCATTTTTCTTTCTCTCGTGTACACGTACAAAAAAAAGGGGGAGGGGAGGGGAAAGATAAAAGTGGGGTTTGTATTTGTCACTGGGTGCAAGACACTCTTGATCTGTTTATTTGTTGGAACTTCATCAAGTTCTGTGATGTTTGCACTTAACACATCTCCATGGTCAGCTGTTGGCATCATAGCCATTCAGCTGGCACATAAAACTTCTGCAAATACAGTCTCTCCTCAAGCTTTGAGCTGGCAGTGCTTAACTACTGGTCTATGGTTTATGTAAACTTGAACTTCAGAGTAGCTTAATTCAGATTCAGATAATCAAGATATAACAACGTCAATCAGGACTTGAAGTCAGAATATTTTATTTTCCAGAAATAATTGTAGAATGCTTCAATTTACTTAAAAAAAAATGACAAGCTTTCTGCTGGTAGAATGCAAAGGTTGTTGATGTGCCGGTAAACAAAACATTTTGAGTAAGTAAATACAAAGTTTCTGGCATTTTGTGCAACCTTGTAAAAACAAAATCTTAATGTCATTATGCCTGTGTAATTTTTATGCATTTTACTAAAATCGTATTGTTTTTACAAAAATAACTTCTTCAAACAAGTTCTGCAAAGAAACAGCAGAACGTGGATTCTTAGAACATTCTTGGAACATTTTCTTTATAGTAGTACAGAATGTGTGATATAATGGAAAAAAATAAACCTCAAGGGTCAGATTTTCAGAGGCCTTCAATCTGGCCTTTAAAACTGTTGGCACCATATTTCCATATCAGATTTTTAATACTTAAAAAAAAAAAATTGAGCACAAGTGACATTGTGTAGGCAAATTAGGTAAGATGGATGGCAAACTGATCTGCATGTGCAAACTACGTGTCTTTGGCATGAACAAACTTTAAATGTGACAATATATGGCTACAAAAATTAGCTTGTGAATTTAGGTAGATTAAATCATTTTAAAACTCTGAAAGTTAGTTGTTTAGCTAGGTTATACAGTCCAGTTCTTAGGGTGTATCGTTTAGTCAATTTTTGCATACTTTAGACAGAACAAAATATGAGGCTTTTGCATGTATAACCAGCCGTCACCATCCAGAAATTGTGTCCAGGTTGTTGAATGCTCTTGGCCACAAATTAATCTGTGGCGGGGAGGTGATCCAACGCAAGCAAGCAAGTTGAATCAAATTGTGATGGGAAAGCTTCAGAAATATCTGGAAAAAGTCAGGTGTTAAAGTTGAAGCTTCCACTTGAGTGAGGAGCAGTTGGTGACCTAAACTGACACAAACCTTGGCAGCAACGAGGGAGGCCAGCTTTACATTTCTCTAGTGTGTTAGACACAAACAGGCTTTGTCAGGCAGGCATGTATTCTTGTTACTGCTAATCAGTTTTTTCAGACATATTTATCGTGGCCAGTTCAGGGAAGTTACCTTTCTCCATTTTAGTCTAAGCTTCCCAGTTTTCTCATCCTCTACCTCAGAACACTGAGTCAGGAGTTTGGAACAAGGTCCTGTTCCATCTGTCTGTCTTCTGCACTTTCAACACACTGATGCTCTTGAGTAATTGAAAGTGGTTATCAAACATCTGCACAATGTAGTTGTGATGTGCACTGGAATTAACAGGAGAGGATATGAAACATTTAGGATATCGGACCAAAGGAGGCAGCATCCAAGAGCTCAACACAAAGTACTTTGGGCTAAGACACTGAGAAATTGATGCTGCTACATGCTTTCTGTCTTCGATTTAGGAATAAAGAGAGATGCCTGTCAATGGTACCGGATACAAGATTTTCCGCTTGTGTGTTTTGGATAGGGATGGGGTGAATGGTGGACAGAGCTAGAGCTATCTTACAATTTCCTCTTAATTAGCCAATTATTTATGCGAAAAAATCCAAATCAAAGTTAACTAATAGTATCCGATCATTTTACCAGATAGGTGGTTAATGCCAGCATTTTTCATGGAAAAAAGTTCTAAAAGAGCTGTTTTAAATGATATATCAAGGTATCACAGAAAGCCCATTTCTTTTTCAATCCTTCTGTTCCCATTTAAACTACAGGTGCATGGAATTGTTCGCCGATCTAGTTCTTTCAACACTGGCCGAATTGAGCATCTCTACAAGAATCCACAGGCTCACACTGAAGGAAGTAAGGTTTTGTCTGTATAGTTATTTCTCATTCTACATTTCTTCATGCAGTAAATTGTTTCATAGTATATCTTCTCCTATCGATGTACAAATCATCTTTATTTAAAGCATACCAGCCTATAATCACTGTAAAGTTGTCTCTTCCCAGTGGAGATGTGGGATCTGTTGTAAAGTTTGTCATTCAGCAGCCAGCCATTCCTCTTGTCTGTCTTTCTATCAGAAGCTCTATCTCCATAAGAAGTGAAAGCAGTTTTCAGATCCAATTTGATATAAAATTTTATACTTATGAATTGGCTGGAAAAAATATATAAAAATATTTAAAGTAATTCATTGAGAGGGGAATGGGGAGGCATCTTGTACTCAGTACAAATTTTGATGATGCAGTTTTCTTACACCAAGATGATCAATAAAGATGTAAGTGCATGGCTAGACCTGCAAAAAGCTGCGTGAGGTTGAGAGAGCTATAGGAGGCTGGAAATGTGAAGCAGCACTGAAGTAAAACAAGTTTTGAGGGTAATTATCTTTTTAGTTACATAAAATGGAGGATCATCTTATATGCAACTTTGTATGGAATATTGCTCTAGCACTGAAATAGTTTTACTTTCACATTGCCTTTAAGGTGTGTTTTGTTTTTTTTTAAGCAAGCCAACAAGTCCCAGCTACACCATAGCTTGGTCATAGTAGCAGATAAAAATATAGTAACACCAAGTTACACAGTAGATCAAGATTTAATGAAGTAAGAGTATTGCAGTTGGTGCCTTGGGGTAGATTCTTTTGACTATGAGAATAGGCACAGGTCTGGTCCAAAAAAGTTTGCTGCATGTGGATTGTGCTCTTTCACTTTTTTGATCCTCCTTTTTAATGACTATTGAAAGCTGTTAAGGAAGAGTGAGATGTTTTAAGATGTATTATCCATATATTGGTGAGGCTCAAATCTGGATTCCAGTGTCTCATGACAAAAATAGAGGTCTGGATGAAAGCCAGTTATCTGTGACTCACCATGAATAACATTATCACACACACACACAGATAACACATGCAGCCCTGTTAGGGCTCCTCCTTGCTGGACACATACCAGACTGTAGTGGTTTTGGGGCCACTTCATGTGCTTTAAGCCTCCAGAGTCTTAACTGAGTCCAGGCATTGCTCCTGCCTGGGGTCTGTAGGCATACTCTCCTGGTGCTAGTCCTCTGTCTAGCACCCCTTTCTGAGAACTGAGACCCCCCCAGACCCTCCTGCCCCCCCAGTCCAACTGCTTAGCCCTTGTGTCCATTGCTGACCCTCAGGCTCCTCCATAGCATAAGTAAACCCTTTCTCCAAGCTCCATCTTGAGGGTATTCTGGCTTTACACTTAACGCTTCAGGGGTATACCATAGCAAAAGCAAACAAAAAAACTTACACTTTTCACAGGACTCTAGACACAAAAACTATTTACTTAGCATAAGAAATATACAATTTAGACAAAGCAATAAACATACCTGTATGCATTCCCCTGCCTCCTTTTCATCACCACTTTGGAGAGTTCATTGGGCTTAGAGCTGAGTCCTTGAAGCAGTCCAGGTTCCCCCTCCTGCACATGACTTCTCTTCTTAATCATGGACACTCTTCCCCCTCTGACCTTTGCTGTCAGTGCCCTTCTGCTCTTCTGCCCAGTTTCCTCCTCTTCTGCTCTTTTCTCAAAATGGTGACCGAGACCTTCTCTTTTATAACCTCCAGTCCCTTTTGTTAGGTGATCCTCTGTTCACCTTCGCAGGTGATCCATTGCATGTCTTCACTGCAGGGTGCTACAGCAGCATAGCTATGGTACCCCGTAGTGTAGATGCAGACTACAGCGGCGGAAGGTTTTTTTGTCAGTACAGGAACTCCATTTCCCCAAATGACGGTAACTGGGATAATGGAAACATTCTTCTGTTGACCTAGTTGCGTCTACATTATAGGTTAGGTCACTTAACATTAGCACTAGCTAGTCATGGTTTACACTAAGGTAAATGAGATCACAATCAGATCCATCACATCTGGCAGGAGAACTTTTTCATTTGAGGGCCTTTGTCTTTGAAATTTGCTCCCTTGGATGGTTTAACAGAGCCCAAGTCTATCAAGCCTCAGAACGTAATGTAAGATGTATTTTTATTTGGTTTGATTTTTGCTTGGTTTTATCTTTTAAAATTTGAAAGAAGACCAGTGGTGGTCAAAGCTACCCATTATGGGAGGCTTGTCATTTGTATTTTAAACTTGAAAATAATCATCTAGTTCATAGAATCATAGAATTCAAGATCAGAAGGGACCATTATGATCATCTAGTCTGACCTCCTGCAAGATGCAGGCCACATAAGCCGATCCATCCACTCCTTAAGCAAGTGACCCCTGCCCCATGCTTCGGAGGAAGGCGAAAAACCTCCAGGGCCACTGCCAATCTACCCTGGAGGAAAATTCCTTCCCGACCCCAAATATGGCGGTCAGCTGAACCCCGAGCATGCGGGCAAGACTCTCCAACCATACCCTCTGGAAAAAGGCTAACAATATCCTATCATTGACCCATTGTACTAATTACCAGTGTGGCACTTAATTGACCTATTGACTAAGCCCGTTATCCTATCATACCATCTCCTCCATAAACTTATCTAGCTTAATCTTAAAGTCATGGAGGTCCTTCGCCCCCACTGTTTCCTTCGGTAGGCTGTTCCAGAATTGCACTCCTCTGATGGTTAGAAACCTTCGTCTAATTTCAAGCCTAAATTTCCTGACTGACAATTTATATCCATTTGTCCTCGTGTCCACATTAGCACTGAGCTGAAATAATTCCTCTTCTTCCCTGGTATTTATCCCTCTGATATATTTAAAGAGTGCAATCATATCTCCTCTTATCCTTCTTTTGGTTAAGGAAAACAAACCGAGCTCCTCAAGTCTCCTTTCATACGACAGGCTTTCCATTCCTCGGATCATTCTAGTGGCCCTTCTTTGTACCCGTTCCAGTTTAAATTCATCCTTCTTAAACATGGGAGACCAAAACTGCACACAATACTCCAAATGAGGTCTTACCAACGCCTTATATAACGGGACTAGCACCTCCTTATCCCTACTAGAAATACCTTGCCTAATGCATCCCAAGACCGCATTAGCTTTTTTAACGGCCACATCACATTGCCTACTCATAGTCATCCTACAATCAACCAGGACTCCTAGGTCCTTCTCCTCCTCCGTTACTTCCAACTGGTGCGTCCCCAGCTTATAACTAAAGTTCTTGTTAGTCATCCCTAAATGCATAACCTTACACTTCTCACTATTGAATTTCATCCTGTTACTAATACTCCAGTTTACAAGGTCATCCAAATCTCCCTGGAGGATATCCCGATCCTTTACCGAATTTGCAATACCTCCCAACTTGGTGTCATCCGCAAACTTTATCAGCCCACTCCTACTCTTGGTTCCCAGGTCAGCAATAAATAGATTGAATAAAATTGGACCCAAAACCGAACCTTGAGGAACTCCACTGGTAACCCCCCTCCAACCCGACAGTTCCCCCTTCAATACGACCCTCTGCAGTCTCCCCTTTAACCAGCTCCTTATCCACCTCTGGATTTTCATTTCGATCCCCATCTTTTCCAATTTAACCAGTAATTCCTCGTGCGGTACCGTATCAAACGCCTTACTGAAATCAAGATATATTAAATCCACCGCATTTCCCTTATCTAAAAAATCTGTTACTTTCTCAAAGAAGGAGATCAGGTTGGTTTGGCACGATCTACCTTTCGTAAATCCATGCTATAATTTGTCCCAGGTGCCATCGGCCTCAAGCTCCGTAACCACACTCTCCTTTAAAAAATTTTCCATGACTTTGCATACTACAGATGTTAAACTAACAGGCCTGTAGTTACCCGGGTTACTTTTTTTCCCCTTCTTGAATATAGGAACTATATTAGCTAATCTCCAGTCAAACGGTACAACCCCCGAGTTTAGATATTTATTAAAAATCATCGCTAACGGGCTTGCAATTTCACTAGCCAATTCCCTTAATATTCTAGGATGAAGATTATCCGGGCCCCCCGATTTACTTCCATTTAGCTGTTCAAGTCTGGCTTCTACCTCAGATACTGTAATGTCTACCCCCATATCTTCATTCCCATCAGTCCCTCTATCACTATTCCTTAGCCCTTCATTAGCCTCATTAAAGACCGAGGCAAAATATTCGTTCAGATATTGTGCCATTCCAAGATAATCCCTAATCTCCACTCCGTTTAAAGTTTTAAGCGGTCCCACTTCTTCCTTCTTGGTTTTCTTCCTGTTTATATGGCTAAAAACCCTTTTGCTATTGGTTTTAATCCCCTTCGCTAGGTCCATCTCCACCCGGCTCTTTGCCTTTCTCACTGCTTCCCTACACCCTCTGACCTCAATAAGGTAGGTTTCTTTGCTGATCCCTCCCATTTTCCGCTCCTTGTACGCTTTCTGTTTTTTCTTAATCACCCCTCTAAGACGCTTGCTCATCCAGCTCGGTCTAAAACTGCTACCTACGAGCCGTTTTCCCTTTCTCGGGATACATGCCTCTGGCAACTCCTGCAACTTCAACCTGAAGTAACCCCAGGCATCATCTGCCTTTAGATCCCTAAATGTGTTAGTCCAATCCACTTCCCTAACTAGTCACCTTAATTTAGTAAAGTTAGCCCTTTTGAAATTGTATACCTTAGTCTCAGATGCAATTTTGATTATCCTCCCATTTATTTTGAAACGAATTAGCTCATGATCACTCGAGCCAAGGTTGTCCCCTACAACTATTTCCTCAACAAGGTCCTCGTTACTCACCAAAATCAGATCTAAAATGGCATCCCCCCTCGTCGGTTCAGCAACTACTTGATGAAGGAATTCATCAGCTATCACGTCTAGGAAAAGCTGAGCCCTATTATTATTACTAGCATTAGTTTCCCAATCTATATCCGGGAAGTTAAAATCCCCCATGATCAAACAGTTCCTATTAGTATTTACCTCCTTAAAAACATTAAAGAGCTCTCTATCCATATCCAGGCTAGATCCCGGCGGTCTATAGCACACCCCAATCACTATCCCAGGGGAGGCTCTAGTAGTTTTCTTCCCCAATGTGACCATTGCCCAAACAGACTCCGTATTATCCATTGCATTGCTAGTTATTTCGTTACATTTCACCTCGTTATTGATATACAATGCTACTCCCCCACCTTTACCTTTGCATCGGTCTTTCCTAAACAGCACATACCCTTCCATACCTGTACTCCAGTCATGGCTACCGTTCCACCATGTTTCGGTTATTCCTACGATATCCGGTTTCAATTCCCGGACCAGGAGCTCCAGTTCCTCCATTTTGTTACCTAAGATTCTCGCATTGGTGAACAAACATCCTAATTTTTGCTGTTTGGCTCCTCTCACCCTTTTCACCCAACTTGGTAGGGACACAGTACTACCAGTATGATCTGTCGATCTAGTATCTGTCCCCCCCCTCTTCCTTACACCTAACCGTCCCCCTCTGGCTATATCTGTTGTTATCCTGTTGTTCTCACTCCCAATGTATAAATTTGGCATGGAGAGCACCTGGACCTCTCCCAACCGTCTCCCCCCAGTGTCTAGTTTAAAGCTCTTTTAATCAGATGAGCCAGCCTCCCTCCTAGAAGTCTATTTCCTTCCCTACTTAGGTGGAGCCCATCCCGTGAGAACAGTTGTCTGTCCCCAAAAGCCTCCCAGTGCCCATACATCCCAAAGCCCTCCTTGTAACACCACTCCCTCAGCCAACTATTAATCGTCACGATCCTGTCACCCCTTTGGCGCCCTTCCCTAGGGACAGATAGGATCCCACTGAAGATCACCTGAGCCTCAATTTCCTTGAGCGTCTTACCCAAACTGGCATAGTCTCCCTTGATTCTCTCTAGTGAGAATCTAGCCGTGTCATTTGTTCCTACATGAAGGATGATCAAAGGGTTCTTACCTGCTCCTCTTAGGATCCTTTTCAACCTCAGGTCCACATCCTGTATTTTAGCGCCTGGTAGACAGCACATCCTTCTGTTCTCTGGATCGGCCCTGGTCACAGGCCTGTCCAACCTTCTCAGTATGGAATCCCCAATCACGTAGACCTGCCTTTGCCTGGGGACAGTGCGGTCCTCTAACCTATCCTCCATCCCCCCTGGTTGCAAGCTCCTTTCATTCCTATCATTCCTTTTGGTTCCCGTTAAGCCATCCTGTATCCTCCCTTGGCCCACACTTGGTGCTGCCTCCATAGACTCCTCCCCTCTTTCTGTCGGACTAGCCGCTCTTCTCTTTTTCCTTGGCCTCCCACCGTCAGCTACCATCTGCTTTACCCCTTCCTCATTCTCCAGACCTTCGAACCTGTTCCTTAGCTCTATTTCTCCCTCACTGGCTCTCCTTTTTCTCGGCCTGCTTCTCACGGTCACATGCTTCCACCGCCCATCTTCCTCATCCGGCGGTCCCCCCTCACTGGCCTTAGCTCCTGCTTCCCCCTGTACCCCTGGGCATTCCCCTTCGGTCACTGCTTGCCATTGCTCCATCAGCTGCTCGAACCCCCTTCTATGCTCTACCAGGGTTTCTACCTGCAGCTCTAGGCCTTGGATCTTTTCCTCCAGCAGCTCTATTAGGCGGCACTTCATGCATACATAGTACTGTTCTGGGTCCCCCGCTAGAACCATGTACATACTGCAGCTGCTGCATGCTCTCATCCTCGGTGTATCCTCTGCTGCTTGGCTCATGGCTGCTGCTGTCTCAGCCTCGCTCGGCGTGCTTACCTGGGGAACACGGGGGACACGGCGCCGCCCCCTTCCACCTCCCCCTGTAAACTCCCACTCAAACTCCCCTGTTGGCCGGCTCCTGGGCCGCTGCGATCAGCTGTGCCGCTGCCTGGCTGGGCGGCCGCTTTTATAGGCCCCCTCCTCCGCCTAGCTCCGCCCCCTAATCAGGGCTCAGCAGTCTGCCCCGACAGAGAGAGACACAAGCACCCCAAAGACAAAAGATCTTCTGATCTATAGCAAAAGATCATCTGAAGAGCAATAAAATAAATTAGTTTCCAGCCAAGACAGTATTAGAGATCCGTCTACTGCAGTTTAAAACGCCATGGCTCATGTGGTAAACTGAAGCACAAGAAAATAAAGAAAGAGCTACAGTATTCTTTTTCGGATACCTCTCCTGAGCTTGTGAAAGGAAACTGAAAAAAGTATAGAACACAGAAAAAGAAAGCAAACACTAGTAATTTTTGACATTCTTTCTCAATCATTTTCCTCTAATAGAGGAATGATAACGATCTGAATCTGATGTGGAAGAATCAGGCTTGGAATCTCAGGGAAGTCTGTTCCATGGCAACTATGTCTCTAAGCAGTACTTGAGGAAATAAAGAAGCAATCAAGTAGTTTTAGTCTCATTAGCTTCTAAAAGCTGTGTGTATTCCCTGTGCATTCTTCACAGGAGCAACTGATTTCAGTTTGAATAAAAGCACACTGCAACGGGTGTGTGTCTCAGGAAGCAAGTAGTGAAATTTTATAAAATTCTGCGAAGCAAGCAAGATTGTGACTATATGCCCAAAATAGATTCCATATCTATTGCTTTCTAAAGGAGACTTCTAGGTCAGACACAAAGAAATTTTAAATGACTGTGTCCAAAGTTCTATGCACGTTGCCTATTTTGTAAAACTGTACAGAACAAATAAACCCTGTCCCAGATACAGGTCTCCCCTTTTAAACTGTTATCCATAAAACTTCTCCTTTCCACAAATAAAATCTTCCCACTTTTATCCCGAAAAGTCCATTCAGCATAGCTGAATAAATTGATGCCCTATTGTAAAGAGGAATAAGGTGGTCATGAGGGTAGTCTGGACCCAAACTACTGTGAGATTTACACTTCCTGTCTGGAATTCCACTCAGTAAGCAGACCACTGCATTCTTTCTAATAGCTTGAAATTTCTGAGTAGTCTTCAGGCATAGCTTATGTAGACTGTGTTACAGTGATGCAGGTGACCCAAGGCATGGATAACTGTAGTAAAGTCTGCGTATAGAAAAACCTTCTTGACAACTGCAAAAAAAAAAAAAAAAAAAAAAAGAGAGAGAGAGAGAGGAAAAAAGTGCAACCTTATCCTCTAGGATCTGGAACCTCAGGGGCAGCTACTGATCAAACATTATGCTCCCGCCTCACACCCACCTCACTTGCAAACCTCATTAATAAACAGTGGTCACCCAACTTCCATGGAAGAAACTCATATACTCTCTGCATTTCTTACTCCTGAGGGAATTCTGTGACAAAAAAAAGCTTCTGTGCACAATATTTTAAAATTCTGCAAATTTTATTTGCAAGAAATAAATATGAAGGCTCCAGCCTGGCAATGGGGAGCACAAGCCACTGGCTGCACAGAGGTCACAGATCACCCTGAAGGCCCCCCTCAACCCCACCCCACCCCACCATGCCCGGGACACAAACTCTGCGGTGAGGCTGCACCCAACCCTGACACAGTGCAAGTGCTGGGCCTGACCCAGAAACACCCAGGGCCCAGCCCCTCCGTGCCAGGCCACACCAGTTTTGGTTAGGCAGGCTCAGCCTGACAGGAGCCAAGTGTAGGGGGAATCCAGGTGTGGGGTAAGAGGTTTGTGTGGAGCAGTCTGAGTGCGGGGGAGATCTGGATACACAGGGGCTCGTTGGGGAGGGTTCTGGGTGAACGGGCAATGGGACTCTGTATGGGGGTTCCAGGAGAAGGTGCTTGGGGCTCAGAGTGGGGTCTGGGTGTGGAGGGATGTGGCTCATGGGGGGTGGTGTCTGGGTTTGGAGGGCTCAGTGGGGGGATCTGGGTGTCACTGGTTTGGGCTCAGTGGGATGGGGGATGTGGCTCATGGGGGGGTCTGGGTGTCACTGGTTTGGGCTCAGTGGGGTGGTCCAGGTGGGGCTCAGCAGGGTGGGGGTTCAGGTATGGGGGGGCTTGGTGGGGAGTTCGAGTACAGGGGGTGAGGCTCAGAAGGAGGGGTTGGGGGGGCCTGGATGCATGGGGCTTTGAGCGATGGGGGAGCAGCTCCCTGCACAGCAACCCCTCCCCCTGCAGCTGAGGAGTGATGGGGGCAGGAAAAGGGGTGCGGGGTGTGGAGCCACGGGAGGTTTCTGAGGGTGGATCTGACCCGGACCTGACCGCTCTGTGCAGGGGAGGAGGAAGTGCGCTCCTCGCTCAGCCCAGCCCAGCGGGGACTAGCAGCTGAGCCTGGCGCAAGGTAGGAGCCACTGGCCAGGGTGTCCCCAGCCTCATCCCACCCCACCCCGTCAAAGTGATTTACCTCTCCGCTCACTGCTCCGGGTGCCGGAAACAATGTGGCTGCACTTCTGAGGAGGGGCGTGTGACCGCTCCCTTTGCTTTCCCATCAGTCATTTTTCTCCCGGGAAGCAAAAAATCTACGGGGGCAGGAATTCTGTGCACACACAGTGGTACAGAATTTCCCTAGGAGTAATTTCTTCTGGTTGCTGCTCTGAATCCAAAAGAATTATCTCCTTCTTGTCTGCCTGAATCTCAGCCAACTAGTTCTCATTTAGAGAACCCTTGGCTAGACACTGAGTCTCTTATCTCACTGGTTGATTCTAAAGACAGAGACACACAGTTTGAGTGTTGTCCACATACTGAACACCCTGCGCCCCATACCATCTCACTATCTCCTATAGCAGTCTCATATTCACATTGAACAGGAGGAATGACAAAATTAGATCCCTGTGGGACCTAACAGGAGAGATTATTCATCTTGCCTGAAGGATCTCCCAGTATTCTTCTGTGTGACCTCTCAGAAGCAAAGGAATGGAGCCATTCAGTTTCCAGTCCCCTTTAACACACTCTGGAGACCAAAAGCATCAGCAAATAATCTATGTTAATGCAATGTCCAGGGTCTTGCTTTAGCAGATTAAAAACAACAAATCAGTCAATGATTATTTTTAACAAAATAGCTTTCTTTAAAAATGGAGGTACTTCATAAGCTATTCATGTACATTATTTTTTGTACTAGAAATGTTAAAACATATTTACCAGGATGAATAAGTTGCATTTTGAGATAAATTCTCTACGGGTTGTAGTTTGAGGACAAGGACAAAGTTGATAAATTACATGGTGTCTTTGTTTTGACAGGAGTTGGCTCACGCTGATAACTCCTTTTTCACGTATCAGTTAGAAACTAACCAAATCAGGAAAGAATAAATAACAGCTGCATGACCAATGTATCTAACCACAATTGAGATTTTGTCAGTAATGTCATTAAACATGTTGCATTGCCTGTTATGAAGTTTTTCTTTTTCTTTTCTAAATTACTCTTTCCTCAGTGGTACTTTATTTTTAGAACCTAAAGCTTTCAGGTCGGAAGTGCTGAGTCTTACTGTATTGTCATCTACACTTTCATCCTATGACAAGTTTAGTGATGTTAGCATTCCTTCTCTGCAGGTGTTTGAGAATCATCTTTATCTGCTTAATACACAAGGAAGCAAACTGACTTGATCACAAAATCTTGTATTACATAGTTTTGTTGGTTAAAAACACTTTGTGTGACTCAATTGTATATTTAATGTTAGTTGTCACTGTGAAATATATTGCAGAGGGGAAATTGGCATAGCTACCATTGAACATTAGAATATTTTATGTACTATGTTTTCAAAAAATAATAGTTTTTCAAGGCTTGGCTTCTACTATCAAATAAAGAGCTGTCAGTTATGAATGGCTTTGACTGGCTTTCTTGTCAGCTGACCATGAACAGAATATAGCAGAATATTTATGACCTATATCCTTCCTACAAATTAGTAATGGATGAAAAAGTTGGTATGTTTTTTTTTTCTTACCCTGGCATAAGACATTGTCACGAGTACCCATGCAGAGTGAAGGATAGACATCGGTAGAGGGCATATGGTACTCCTCTTTAATTGCATTCCAAGAAGACATTGTGATTATAAAATTGTAGATATACATAACGCTGGGATGTATGTGAAATGTCTGGGGATAGGTGAAAATATAATTGTCATAAATAGCCGAGAGAGTGGTGTGCTCTAGTGGCCTGAGCTGAGTAGTTGGTACTTGGTACAGGAACCCGTGAATTCTAATCACAGCTTGACTTTGGCTTTATGGTCTTGGTGAAATCGCTTAATTTCTCAGCCCCAGTTTCTCCACCTTCACTGGGGGAGGTGTGAGGAAATGAATTAATGTAGTTAACTTTTTATACAAATATGTTGAAGGTGCAAAACAATATGCAAGCATTTGGTAACTGCAAAAGTAGTAATAAGAAGATACTTTGGAAAGAAGGCATAAAAATGTAAATATTTTCAAGGGATATGGTCAAGTAATTTAGCCTTCAAATTTAGACTTTGTCGAAAATCTACAGCAGTCAGCATTAAAAAAGATACTCAGCAGTAGTTACCCGACAGTGGTATGTGATATACTGCACTTATTTCCTGCTATAAATACAGGCAAAATGTTTAGTTACTTAGGTTTGTTAACAGAAGACAAATTGTATCTAAGATTTTCAAAAGTTATTAATGATTTGAACTGGCTGTCAGTAATAGAGGCCTGATTTTTCCACAAAGCTCCGAGTACACTCTCCATGAAGAACAGGCTCCTCAAAGATGTCACGAGCTGGGCATTCAAAACAAGGATCCAGATTCACTAGTTGCTTTTGAAAATTTTAGCCACTGATGTTTTAATGGTGATGGCTAAAAGCTGAATGTGACAATTTTGATTTAAAAAAAAATCAGTAAAAAGTATTGTTAAATGTTCCCCGTAAGTATTGCAAACCCAGACTAAACAGTTTTGTGCTAATGGGTGAGAATAAGTGAAGCTGTCCAGTTGAGTTTAAATATCCTTGTTGAATGAAGAGCAACAGATTAAGCAAGTAACATAAATGTTGTCGTTTTAATTTAAGGTGGTGCTTACAAATCTGGTAAGGAAGATTATATTTTTTTAAATAATGATGATTATCTAGACAATTTTCTTTTAATTTCTTATCTGAATAGTGTGTGTATTTTTAAATAAGACCTTGGCTAAGAACACATATTGTTTTGAGAATTTAGTATATTACTTTTATTAGTCTAACTGTATATTCTTGAAATCTGAAGACATGAAGCTGCACTATGGTGATCTCACAGACAGTACTTGCCTGGTGAAGATAATTAATGAAGTGAAGCCCACTGAAATCTACAACTTGGGAGCTCAGAGCCATGTCAAAGTAAGTAACTTTCATCATTGAGAATTTTGAATGGTTAGTGAGTGTGTGCACTGTATATCTATTCATAATTTTAGTCCACAGCCCTACAGCATTTCAATTACTAGTTATAACATGTGAGCATTGCTTTAAATCCTAGCAAATACTACTAACTTGGTGCTGAATACTGTCCCAGTTTCCGTACTGAATATAAAATTAAACCTCAAGTGGTAGTATGAGGTTAAATTGGCATTGCCAAGATTATCCCCAATTTTTGAGGCTTAGTGTCTCTACCGTTTGAAATAACATTGGGTTCAAAATGTCCTGAAAAGAAACCCTAATAGAAGACTAGCATACTGTTGGTTTGTGTCTGAACCAAAACATTGTTTTAAAGTAATATTTTATTTTTAGCTGATATATGTGATGACGTGTACGAACTTGACTAAAAAATTCCAAATAGCTGAGTGCTGGTCTCAATTCTGATCAGAAGCCTTTCTGGTGAAATATTTAGTTCCATAATATTCCTCACCCCAAGACTCCAACTAGCAGTCTTTGACTTGCTCCTCCTTCTCTGTCCACCAGTAGTCTGCCCTTTGATCCTGCTGGTGTCTGTTTTGGAATGCTTTGGAGTAGCCCTTCGTTATTTTATTTTTATATATTTTTATTTCCCAGGTATTTGCAACTTTTAGTGCAGGGGTTCTCAAACTGGGGGTTGTGACCCCTCAGGGTCAGTTTGTGGTTACCTGGGGGTCACAAACTGTAAGCTCTGTGGGGCTGACAGCCCTGAGTCCCCATTAAATTAAATTATCCCCCCCATTTTTAATTTATAAGGGGTGTCACACTCAGAGGCTAGCTGTGTGAAAGGGGTCACCAATACAGAAAGTTTGAAAACCACTGTTTTTTAGTGTTTATGAGTTGCATCTGTTGTTACTACTAGTCTGTTAAATTTATAGTGGATACCATAATAAAACATTTACAGTGTCCTGTATGGTACCTACAGAAAGTCTTTTTATGAGTGAAAGAGACTAACCTCATTTAATCCTTTACTAATATGGAAAAGATTACCCAGAAATGAGCATTTCAAGGTCATTGCTGGCCCTGCTGATTTTTCTCCAAAGAAGAATTTAACCTTTTCTCTCATTGATGCTTTTTCTTTTTCTTTTTCTGTTTCTTTTTTTCTTTTTCTTTTCTCCTGGATACACTACTGATCTTCAGGTGTTAATTGACAGAACATTGGCTGTAACAGAACCACAATACAATAGCCACCATTTTCACAGCTTCTTTTATTAAAATCGGTTTATTCTTGCCATAGAAATAATTGGAGTTTCTGGCACCCTACTTAACAGAGAATGCTTCAAATTAGTTTTGTACCCAGTCTGATTGATGTTTATTCATTTGCAATTTGTGTATTTGTTCATGAAAAGTAACATCTCCACTTTTTTATAATTCTCCAAGCATCTGTATAAGAATGTATCACTACCAGTGAAAGGTTCTGCCTGTGCCAGGTTTGAGGTAGACGGTGTGACATGTAAATGGAAAGAGAGTGCCATATACTTTTTCTGAATGGGAAATGGAAAATTTTAAAACTGTGTCAAAGGGTTGAACTTACAGCTAGAGACAAATCTGTAATTTTACCTTGAAATGCCAATCTGCTGTGAGTTCAGGAAAGTGATGTGAGTAAAAAGGTGAATTTTCTGTTGTTAATAGGATGGGCAGCTGCCTAATGTGCATGTAACTTTACATCTACAAAACAGAAATAAAAACTGCACCTTATTGTAGTCATAGAATTCTCTTTAAACACATGTAGTTTCATTTACCGTGGGGAATCATCATTTGCATTTCCTACTTCAGTTCTGTCTTATAAATTAGAATCCACAGACTACTCTTAAGTATTTGGTAGCAAATTGTGATTAGAAAACAATGGTAAATCAGCCACATGCACCTTCTGCCTCCTTCCTCTTCTAAGGCCAGGAGTGGGAGTGGGTACATAATTGCTTTCAAACTCTTGGGTCGAAGCCAGCAAAAGCAAATCGTGCCTAAAGACAGCAACTAATGACTGGTCTGATCATAGATATAAAAATTAAATGGAAGTATGTTAGCTTTTTAAGTTCTAAAAATAATATTTTGGTATTATCAAGATGATTTAGAACTGGTTCAGCAATGCCAAACGTTCTAAGACAGCTGCTGACACTAACTGAGTTGGGAAAGTACCTGTTCCTTTATAATAAGCTTTTGCAAACTGGTGAACATCCTCATTAGCACATGATTTTAAGCAAAGCTTGCTTTAATCATAGCCTATGTAAATTAACCACGTGTGTGTGTGTGGTGCTTTCAGAGAAAAAGTTCTAATCTTAGCTTACTTTACATTCTGGTCACTTTGAATCAATGACGTCTACAGTGTTTTTTGGTGGTGTTTATGTTGGCTTGTGTTTATGTAGAATAAAGTTTTCTATCACACTCCCTTCCAGTTAATTTTATGTGAGCCATGCTGAAAGTAAGGAAAATAAAATAATAGGAAGTTGGTCTGGTTTCCTGTAGGAAACCAATGAAGATGAAATTGGTTCTTGGAATGAACCCACAGAAGTCTGGGAAATACTGACAGAGAAGACCATTTTTCTCAATCGTAAACAGTGAGGATTATGACTCACGAGTAGGTCATTGAGAGGCTGATTTAATCTTATGCTGGAGAAAGTGAGAGATGAATGACTGAAATTTGCTCGTTATTAGAAACAGTAAACTTAACATGATATCATCATCAGAGTAGGAACAAATTATCCAGTGTGTAATCCTGCCTGTTTTCATGAAGAATGGGGTTTACAACGTCTACGGAGGGTGTTCAGTAACAGTAGCACATTCACTTCAGAGATGTTACACTTGTAGTTTAATCTTAAATTCGGTCTGTTCTTTAGACACTGCTGTATCATGAATCATTACTACTAACCACGCAACTATTTTTTTTCATTTGGGTAGAATTGATGGTGGTAATGGGTTACTGTGAATTGACTCAAAATGCCAAGCACAGAATAGGTTGTTTTATGTACATGCTTGATTAACTGAAACTGGTTATCCAAAACTCCCTGCTATAGTCCTGACATATGCCATGTCAACACTACCACTTCTGTTGGGAAAAATGTCACTCAGGGGTTTCGCCTTTGTAAGTTTTGCTGGTATGAGTAGTGGTGTGCACCGTGCTACATCAGCGGGAGAGTTTCTCCTGCTGACGTAGCTACCACCACTCATTGGAGGGGGTTTAATTATGTTGCTGGTAGAGCTCTCACTTCAGCATAAAGTGGCTACATGTGAGATCTTACAGCTGTGCCACTGTAAGGTCTTTAAAGTGGGGCCGTAGACTCGTATACTTTAAAGTGTATTAACTACATTCAAAATTCCTTCAAATATCCAAAACCTAACTTGACTGAATTTGTTTAGTGCCATTCCCTCATACCATTTGGCTAATTGAGGAGGTATTGCATATTCACCTGTGTGTGTATATAGAACAGTGCACAGCATCTTATAACTATTTTAGGCAAACATAATGAACAGTATTAATTGCATATGGCATCACAGTGCAGTATTAACTGTAGGTTTTTTACTGTTGCCATCTTAAATTAATCAAGCAGGTGATAGAAATGTTTAAAGCAAAGGGCACCATAACACTGATATAGAGAATTCTGTCTCATATTAAACAGCTTAGAGTTAAATTCAGATGTGGTACAAAGGGATGCAACTGATTTGTTTATAATGGAGTTAGTTTTGCCCAGTTACTCTAAGTCTGAATGTGTTCCTTTTAGTGTACTTGCTGTAATCAGTAGGAGATGACATATGGGCTGTTGGCAGTGATTATTGGTTTCTGTTGCCAAAACTGTTGTCATAAAATATATGAGATGTGAAAAAAATGGGTTGATGTATTGCAACTAGGGTGCCTAATGTTTGCAACACAGACACATTGGCAATGTGCCAGCGGCCCTAGTGTTAGTTTATATGCAAATAAGGTCTAACATCTAAAAATCCAAATATTGGTACTTTTTTCTACTTTGCAAGATAAATACAAATAGCTTTATTGTTTTTGTTCAACAATGATAAAACCCTGAAGTTGATCAGGTTTTCTTAAACTGCAGTTGCTGAGAGAGGGTGGATCAGGGCTGCGTTTTATTATTACTTGATCTGCATTTGGCATGTGCTTGGAGATTGGCACTCTACTATATGATACCAAAATATCAATCAATAATAATATGCATCACTCATAAAGCACTTTTCATTTAGAGAACTCAGAGTAATTTAGGAGTCTTGTCCCTATTTTGCAATGAGGAAACTGAAACGCTAGGAAAGGTTAAACAACTTCCTGTATGTGTAGAATCCTGGTTTTCTGACTCTTCGGCCTGCCCTCTGTGCACTGAACCACACTGCCTCCCAAATGTAAGGTGGGAAGAATTAATATGTGACTAAACAAGAGGAATACTTCAAACAACCAGTTGTCCTCTGGTAGCAGATTTTATTCCATCTGCGGCAGCATCTCTGTTTTGGCTCAGATTTACTAATGCATTGCTAGTTTGAATATTTTGATACAGGGCCAGTGTTTGCTTCTAATCCGAATATAAAGGGACCCCCAAAATGTTGTTTAGCTGAAATATTTTATGCACTAGAAAAAGAATTCACAGTATATTGAGGAATTTCAACATTATGGCCTGATTCTAGAGTAACTGTTGAAATCAATTTATGTTACATTGGTGTAAAGCTTGTGTAAATAAGAACAGAATCAGGCCCATTGCTTTAAGCTTGTTACTTTAGAATAAATTTCCGTGGGTTTATTTCTGCTTATGTAGTTCAAAAATGCTGACTGTTAATATGAGGTACTTTTTTGTAGTTGGCAGAATTTTTCACTCAGAATTTAACACAGCATCGTATTAAATATTGTGCAGAATTGCACATAATACAGAAGTACTTATATGCTTTGATTTTCTTTTAATGTAAATTGGATTAATTTTTATTCCTTGGGTGCCTAAACACCAATATTAGTTTCTATGAGTGGAAATGTATACTTGGTTCATAGGCTCATGCTGATGTTTACTATCTATGTCAGCATTGGAATTAGCACCACCTGAGTAATTTTTAATGTTAACTAACAATGAAACATGATAATTCAAGATGTAAATTCAGAATATCTGGCAATAAAATAACATTGGTCCATGTTTGTTTGGAAAAAAAAAACATGCTACCAAGCTAAAACACTTCCCTTTAAATTTACAATATCAGAGGAATATATTTCTGCAATACATAGGAAGTACCAGTATTTGAAAACTGGTTTATTTTCCTAAAACATATAGGTACTAGAATAAGCTTT
This sequence comes from Mauremys mutica, assembly GCF_020497125.1. Taxonomy (NCBI): domain Eukaryota; kingdom Metazoa; phylum Chordata; order Testudines; family Geoemydidae; genus Mauremys; species Mauremys mutica. The sequence continues at coordinate 123,261,347 of NC_059073.1, read as the reverse complement.
TGTATATTCTACTCATGATAGTGGAAGGGTTGGTATTTGTACAGTTCAGTAATCAGCTGGATTAATTTACAGTCCTTTTAAACTAATCTTCTGGTTAAGGCCCTGATCCTGCAAACACTTACTCAAGGGCTTAGTTTTAAGCATGTGAGTAATCCCATCGAAGTAGTAGAATTTATATGATACGATTGTTTCTAATACCTATGTGTTTTCTTAAAACAAACCAGTTTTAAAAATACTTCCTCTGTATTGAGAATATGTGTTACTCTCACCGTGTAAATTTAAAAGGCCGTATTTTTATCTTGGTAGCATCTGGATTTTTTCCAAACAAACATTAATCAACAACTTTAATGCTATTACTCATGTATTTAAAAATAAATGTGGGAAAAATGATTGTAGGATTGGAATTGAGAGACTTATTAATGACATTTATATAATTTTGTATCTATTCAGTTTTGGCCCTGATCCTGAAATCCTTATTTAGGTAACCCTCATTGACTTGAGTTCAGTTTTGCTTGAGTAAGACTTGCAGGCTAAATCCTTTGTTAGGAAATTTTAAAGCATTCCCCGTCCTTGTGCACTATCAAAAATAATCAGAACTATACACTACTTATAAACTATAAATCACATAGTTTTATCCAGTATGCAGAAGTAATAATATGTTTCTGATCATTTGGTTTACACATTTTTTGTGCTTTCTTGTTGTATTATATTAAGTTTCCATATAATTAGCTATAAGCATTGCAAAAGCCTAAGTGGGTTGCTTATATTACGTCTACATTTGGTGTTGTAAAAGCAGCAAGTTTGACCACTGAAGAGTGAAAAACACACTGTAACAAAATCTAGTTCAGCTAATGGACAAGAATAATGGCACCACTGTGCTAAGGGTAAGGATGCAGTACACACGATATATAAACAAAAATAATCCAATAAATCTTAACTTTATAGAATTTAAGAATTTCAGTTAGGTTTTATAGAATATTTTACTGTATCACAAGTTGGTATCATATCTTTAATTTAGAGGGTGTGGGAGTTCATTTGATCAGCTAAGTAGAGCCCACTCCTGGCTTTTGCAGCAATAGAAACCTGAATGTAGATTGCTTTGCTGTAGGGATCCTGCTTACGAGGATAGGATTCCATAGAGTTGGCTAGGGCACCATGGTATGGGGCATGCTTTGCTGTATCTCTCTGCCAAACCACTGTGCTCAGCTACCATCTGTTAGCTAGCCTAGCACTGACTTTTCACAGCAGTTTGTGCTTCTAGTTTCCAGACCACAACCTCTTGCGGAAGTGGTATGTGAGCCATTTCATTATTCAAGACCCTCTCTTAACACACTTGTGTGCTCTGAGGAAGGATCCTGCACTACTGCTTCACAAGAGGAAGATGATCCTTGCATTACCTTCTCGTCAACCTCACCTTTCTGCACCAGTGGGCGGCTTAATCCTTTAAAGTACTGAATATTCTAGTCCTAATCCAGCAAAGCACTTAAGCATGAAATTGGTGGGATTATTCAGGTGCTTAAAATTAAGCATTTGCTTAAGTACTTTGCTGGACTGGGGCCATAATGTTGGGCTCTCGAAGATCAGAGCCTCAATGAGGCTGAGGGCAGGGTAGGGCTCTTAGTGTTCCTTTTTGAAAGTTTAAATGTGTAATTTTGCCTATGTCTAGCTTTAAAACTCTCTCATTGCATTTCTGAGCAATCTAATTCAAATGCAAAGACATTTAAAAATTCCTTTATACGCACATAATATTTTACTTGGGGGTAGGGTTGGGGAACACTATGAAAATCCTATTATACCTGTTCAAACAGATTGTTTTCTTTTATTAAGTGTAGGAGGAATTGTAATAGGTGGTGATGTTTGAAATTTCTCATAATTAGTAGACCACACAAAAATATGTTTATTTGCATTTTACACCATCAGTCCAATCATAATAGCTGCATGCATCGGCTAGCCTAAACTAAACTAAATCTAAAACCAAAAATATTTTTAGTAACGCAAATATTACATGTTGTGTCTGCTAATATTGTAAATACATGCAAATGACTAATGGGATTATATGATGAGTTGCAGTAGTATGTACTAAGAAGAATACATTGATTTCTGTTTCTTTAGCAAATAGTGTTTCAGATCACAAGGTGAAGAATTTGGTAACAAGTACTTTTCAGGCCAAGCACAATGGGAGCCAAATTGAGGCAGAATTTTTATGGACACAAATGGACATGTTTGAGTGGTGCAAAAACCTGTAAAATGACCTAACTCTTTGTGCCTTCTCCCCTCCCTCCCACCGCCTACCCCACCTAAAACCACCAAATCAAACCCTCTCCTCACCCTCTCCCCCAACACCTCACTGTAGCGATTTTTTTCTTGGTATGGAAAAAAATGCTAGAGATTGTATGCTTTTTGGATCATACTGATTTCCTTTGTATTGCACATAATTATAATTTGTTAGGTTTTTGCTTTTTCAGTCTCTGATCTTGTTGTTTTTCATGTGTCATTGTTGTGATAAACACTAAGCAGATTACCACCAATAAGTTATTTTAAAGTATCAGGAAAGCAATCAGGTGAAAAATGAAGCTTGATAATTTATTGAATGCTTATCAGTGGTGTGAAAAAGACAAAACAAAGCCCTGAAGTGTAAGTATTGTGAACAGCTAGCTGAAAAGATTATAGACTACATTGTCCGTCAAGTATCAGAGGGGTAGCCGTGTTAGTCTGGTTCTGTAGAAGCAGCAAAGAATCCTGTGGCACCTTATAGACTAACAGACGTTTTGCAGCATGAGCTTTCGTGGGTGAATACCCACTTCTTCGGATCACGTCTGTTAGTCTATAAGGTGCCACAGGATTCTTTGCTGCTTCTACATTGTCCGTCGGTTATTTGTAAATTCAACAGTTGTTGTCGTCTTCTTTTTTGCAAGATATTTTATAAATGCAAAAAGTAAAGTACTTTTTTTCTTTAATTCCCCTCTTGTGCAATACAGTATATAAAGAGGACTACATACTTTGATGGATGAAGTGGTCCTTATCTATATGATCTTGATGATTGATAAACCATATTCTTAATCTTTGTGCGTTATTGGTATTTTAACATCCTGGGATGAATTCTGAACTCAGTTATGTTGTTGTAAATGTAGAGTAACAACAGATGCAGTAGAATTACATTGACTGTAGTGGCATAGAAGCAGGTTTTCATCAGTATGACTGAAATCAAAATCTGGGCCCTTATTAAATCTATATAAATGCGGATGGATAATATTCTAGCATAATTAAAAACCCCAAATTTTGAAAGCATTACCATGTATGTTTTTAAAATGGATGATGAGTTATGTATACATTCTCTAAGATCTCAATTGGAAAGCATAGTTAAATTTGGAGTGCCTTTAAAAGTAAAGATTTTTATTATGTACATTTGTTTTATTTTAAATAGCCCAACTTCTGTTTTAAATTCATTTAAATTTAGAGGGAGGAAAAATGCAAGTTCTGTAAAGGTTTCTGTATTTTCTTGGGAAGTAAGCAAATGTCCCTTAGTACTTTTCCTTCTGACAGCTGGTTCAGTGGAAGATAAATTTGATGGAACGAGAAGGAAAATAGTTATGGTGTTTCTGGCATATTTCTTCTGTCAAATAGATGGCAGCAGAGTGTTATAGACAATGGAGCAGTCCAGTCCTGTAGTTGTAGTGAAAGAATGGTGACATTGCAAGCTGACTTCTATCAACTGCAGCCTGGAATAACTTGTAGTTAAACATAAAATATGAAAGAAAGCTACCATTGATAATGCAGGAGCATAGAGGATGAAGAAGGGTATGAGATGCTATAAAGTTCTGAATTCTGGAATAGTCCCAGGTGGGAAAACTTAATCTTTTAAGGTATGTCGTCCTCTCATGCAACATGACTGAAATCAGCTAAAATAATATGCATGTCAAAATAAAATGACAGAAAAAGAAAAGTATTCACAAGTTGCAACTGAAAGTAATGAACTGCTGCCTTGGGGTACTCTAGAACTTGGCCTGCATGCCTATTTTTTAGTTAAGCAAGTTAGAGAGAGGAAATGTCAGTCCTCAAATCAGGCAAGCGTTCTTTGGGAACGTTTGCTCAAATGTAAGCATTTTACAGAAACAGATCTGCAGTCTGTTATGCCCCAATCGCAAAATTAGATTTGCCATTAAAAGGGTTCAAGTATTAAATGCGTCTTCAGGATAAGTGGTTAATTAATTAAAGTGGTGCCATGTTTTAATTAGCATTCACTAGCTGCAAAATTAATGGGTGTATAAGGGGTGTAGTAATCAAATACTATATTTGATGTATTCAATATTTTGTCTGTATCTGGAGCTTTTAGTAGGATTACCTTCAAAACAGAGGATGAAATCCTGGCTATGTTGAGATTAACGGTAGTTTTGCAATTAACTTCAATGGGGCCAGGATTTTTCACCTACAGTGAGGAAATTTTGGAGGCTGTCAGTCAATTTCAGCCCAAAATTGTTTCTGTACTTTTACAATTATATCATAAGACAACAATCTGAGATATGAGTGTTTAGCTTCAAGATTATTATGGCTTCATTGTACTTCAAGGTTTGGAAAAAATGAACACAGGACAATCTTAGTGCTACCAAATCTAGAAAGGACTTTATTGCCGATAACACTGTATTAATACTACTGTTCAGGGTAAACATATGGCACACCATTTGTTTTCCTGCTGTACCTTACATGGTTTAGTTTCCATAAACAGAGCTCATTGTTACAAAATTGCTTTCAGAAGTGTCTGGCAAGTCTTTGTTTTGACAGAAACTTATTCCTCACATGTTTTTCTTCCTAAATCTGATATCCTAAGAATCCCTACCCCTATTCGACAAGTTAACCCTCCCCCCAATTTAATTTAATTTCTCATAGGTAATAAAGGCATTTTCATTCTGAAGTGTGTTGCAACTCACTCTAGCTGTTACAACTAAGTGAGACTAGAAGGGAGTGTAGTTTCCAACTGTGTAATGTAACAGTGCAAAAATTAATAATCCTGGCTGTTGATGTTTCAGCTTTGATTAAACTGCTGTTGGTGACACAGTATGAGTGGGCCTGTGTGACTTTTTTTTTTAAATGCTTTTATAAAATGAGGTGTTTTGACAGTTTTAATAAAAGTGCTACAGTATCATATGTACTGTATGTAATTCATGTTATGTCAACATTGCTAAAACATGGATGGTATGTGGACTTACATATATACAGTACTTTAGCTATGTAATAAAATGATAGTATTCTGTCTCTTTCTTTTAACTTTCTGTATTTAGTATCAGATTCATAAAGCATGTCATGTTTTTACAAAGAAATCTTCTGTTTTTTGCTTTCAAACACACTTCTGAAGACATTCCAAATTAACAATAGTGTTTCTAAACATACCATGTTTGTTTTAATGACTTTTATGCTAAAAAGCATAACAATGCTGTTCTAATCACTCTAAAAGGAAACCTGAGTAAGAAAAAGCATGCACTGAACACTCACAAATCAGTTAATAGAACAAAAAATAAGAAATTCTTAAGATACATTAAATACATTAAGAAATTTCTTTCTGATGGTATTTTACCTGACAACCTTTTGTATCTTCAGACTAAAATGTTGCAGGGCCCTACTTAGGCAAAATCTCATTGAGGTTAGTGCTATTTTTCTGAACAAGTACTTTATCTTGAAAGGCATTATTTAATTTGCTAAAATCTGAAATACTACTTCTATATCACACTTTTTTTTTTTAAGTATCAGCATATTTTTTCTCCTTACAATACTTCTTCCCCTCCCTCCTTGTGCTGATTAATACTAGGTTCATTTTCTGTGTTCTTAGTATGGTCAGATATGTATGGTTTGTTTATCTTTTTTGAAGCATATGTTTTCACCCCTTTTATTTTCCTGATCAATGGAAGAATTACAGTATAACTTTTTAAAATGAATCTGTGTAGACTTTTAATGCACATGGAATAGTTGAAATGAAATATTTTACCTACTAAAACGGGTTTTGCAGATTTGTAATACTATGAGATAACAATAAGGTTACTGAAAAAAATCCATTTTTGTAGTCCAAACTATCACACTATGGGACACATTCAAGACTCGAACCTGTAATTATGAAATGTCATAGGTTCAGTAGTGAGAGCACAACTATTTTATAAGGAGTAATTACAGTGTTCTAATAGTGAACTGGCAATAGTTTCATACTTTTTATTTTCTAATAATATTTTAGAAAGTGAAAATTAAAATCTGGCAGTTTTATATCAGGAATTGCAAACTAATATTGCAATGGTGATTTTTATAGTTTCATTACATTTTTTTTAAACATTAAAGGTAGACATAGGCTGTACAACTTACCCATATTGTTAAAAACAATTTAGAAATGAGACAAATATAATTATTCCTTCCTTCCACGATCTTTGAACTTCAGTGTTAACTTTGTATTGCCTTTTTATTCTGTAGCAGTGATCTTGAATTGATACTTGTAGAACATTGTTTTTAACCATGTTTACAAGTTTGAAATGCAAATTAATGTTACAAATTATTTAAATCCATAAACAGTTTAACTTTTGAGTAATGTTTATCCATAAAACGGTCTGAATCAAGAATTAGTAGATCATTTGAATATAAAACTCCTAAGATCTAAAAAGAAACAATTTATAATTATTTTCAGTGATTTTATACTGTACCACTATGAAATTCAGCATACAGGAAGAAATAAGGAATCAATAGGAGTATTGTCAAATACTTTATGAAAGGGTAAGGGATTAGATCCCATGAGTAACTGAGTGCCATCAGCTCCCATTGAAGAATTAGGCTAGGAAAGGGAAAAATATCTATCAGTGTGTATACTGTGATATACTCTTTGATTTGAACATGTTATGTAATAAGTTGACTGAAAAAATCATTTGTTAATGCAGCTCAGTCAGCTGTTGTCTGAGAAACTCCATGCTCCCCAAATCTCCCTGCATTTTGTCCTTCTTATGTTTCACATCCTTGTGACATAGAAAAGGAGTTGTATCAAATATCTCTGACCATATCCATTGACTTCAAAGAGAGTTTAGCCAGAGTAAAGACTTCAGGATTGGACCTCTACTATATTTTCTTCCTGGCTTTATTTTTATCAGTAAGAATGACTAACAGCATTCTCCTGTGTTTCCATATATTTTAATTAAGTATTTAATGGATATATTGGAGTGAATATTTTCATTGCAAATGTGTTTGCTGAGCTGCATTTTTCTTACAACTATGTGACACTAAGTAGTGGCATTTCCATTTTAGATAGGAATTCTTGCATGATGTTGCTTCTTGGTGATGCAATTTAATTGGCAAAATATCAAAACAAAGGATAAACCAGAAAACATGTTATAAAAATAAATTAAAGGATGCTAAAAATTCAAACTATTGCTTCCAAGATTTAATACTTAATATTTTTGGTTTTGTTGTTAAAGTTGTTTTTTGTATGGGACAAATGAGTTTGAGGTGCTTTCCCAATTTTATACTTTGGTGCAATATTTTGTTTTCCCTTGATGTATACCTCTAAAAATTCACAGTGGCAAATTGAATCCCCTGTAAATAATTACATTGCCTATGCTTCATAATTAACATATATAATTATTCACTTAACTGGGTAGTAAACTTTAATTGGAGAGCCCTAACAAGCGTTCCTGAAAATATTACGTATTTTCAACCTACCTGAGAGTGGTGCTAGTAAAAGAATAATATCTCTTCTGTAATTTGTGTCACTATTCAACTACCTTAAATTCTAATCCATTTAAAAAAAAGGTTTTGTGCCATGATTGAGGAAAACTATGATTTATTTCTTCTTTTATCTGCTCTAAATCTTACCTTCCATATTTTAAATGTGATTTACAGTAGCAGTCATCACATACATTTTATCTGAGATAGAACAATATAAAATTGTGGATTTCAAAAATTATAACTTAATTTAGTTAGGAACTGTATCTTCTGGAAATAGCAGATAAAAAGTATTCTTTTTAGATAAACTGTAAATATCCTCTTTTCTTTTAAAAAAAATACTTGATTTTCCTGAGCCTAGTTGTAGTAATTCTAATGAGAGATAATAAGGACTGACTTTCTTGTATAAGGGTCAGATCCAAAGCCTATTGAAGTCACTAAAAATGACTTTGTACCAGGTCTTTAGTGTTTATAATATTATGTTAGATTTAAGATGAGATATCATGTACACGTCTTTCTTGCATGACATGCACTTTTATGCTGGTAACACAATCAGATGCATAGTTCTGTGTTTCGCAACCTATAGTCAGTAATATTACAAGTTCCACTGACTGCTTCCTCTGTATTTAGTTTTTATTATTAAAGGTTTTAAAAATACCTTATGCTAATGGGATATATGCTTTAAAAGTTGAACTCTAAATATCAGATCCTAATTAAGATTTAAAAGACCATGAGATAGGTCAACTAAAACTGCCAAAGGAGTTTTAACATTCCAAAGGAACACATACTTTTAAACTCTGTTTAAATTGTGCAAGTATTTTATTGCTTGTAATTCATTGCCTTACATTAGTGGTCAAAATATTAAGGCAAAATTCCCTTATAAATATTAGTATAGGGTATTCCTTATTTATGCTAAATAAATCAAAGCAAATGACTTGCGCTCTCTCTTCAGTGGTTCAGTGTAAAGTAAATCTCAGGAAATCTGATATTTAGTACCCAGTAATGCTGAACTCAGAACTTCATGATGATGATATTGAACTGATCAATATAAATTTATGATACTGTCAGTAAAGTCTTAGTAATCCAAGAATGGCAATATTATTGCAATTTAATGCTTGAAAGTAAATGTAATGGTATCTAATGTGAAAACCTACCCATTGTTCAAAAGGGCAGCCTTTTTATTGATTCTCGTAGGTCATGGTTTTCATATAAAACTTGAAATCCTTAGTCCTAGAATATGCAACAGGGATAAAACAAGATTATCTGCTACACATTATCCTTTCTGTCAACAAGTGTAGATTAAAGTTGATTCTGCTTCTGTAAGCAAATGTTCACTTTTTTTTTATAGGAGAGGTATCTTTCTTAATGACATGTTACATGTGGATATTTACTGTAAGATGTTAACACATTCACAAATTGCATTAACACAATGAAACATGACTTTCCAACACCAGCAAGTGAAAACAGTTCTGAAGTCTTAAAGGTGATGGTAAAAATAGAAAATATGTTTACTTTTTAATACAAACAGTTGCTCCTTAATTGAAATGTAGCCTTAATTTTTGATTTATGGCTTGTTGTTTGATATTTAAACAAAAAAAAAAGTCTCGCAGGTTCATCCTTTCACATCCCACATAAAATAGAAAATGTATGCATTTTGTATGAGTGTTTGGGTTATGTTTTATAAGAGGAACTAATTATTTAATATTTAAGTTTAATACAGTGACATTTAATAACCCTTACAAAGTATTTCCTAACTTTTGAAGTGGTTTTTATTAAATATATACTAAAAATGTAAAAAGAAAATATCCCAAAAGGATGATATGTTGACAGCAGATCTTCATGTAGATGTTATCAAACTCTGCTTTATTATTAATAATAATTAAATTAAACTTAATATATTGTATTTGCTATAGAGAAGGAATAGATTATAAACTCTTCTGGGAATGCATCATGTCTTCATATATTTCTGTGTAAGGCATGTCACTATGGTCAGGCACAGAAGTCATGGTTATGACCTCTAGTCATAACTGCAGTAATATACTGTTAAGATACAATTTGCTTCAGCTGTATTTTGTAAGTGGGAATGTATACTTAATATAAATGTTTTAATGAAGCTACTTGTATTTGTTGCAACACAAACAGTAATGTAAATCTCTCATTCTGGAATACTAACTGATGACTAAGGCTAACCTTTTCAAAAGGCTTATTGAATTAGAAACTTCTTAATTCCGAATAAATGTTGATCCTTGATCGTTATACTTTCTTTAACTTTCAACCTAATAATGACATTCTTGTACAAATCAGTTTAAAGATTCTCAAATAGAAATCAGAGTGGATACACTTTCAGTTCTCTATTTGACTGTTAACATCATAATTCATTATTAAGATTTCATGTTTCATTACTATGCTGTAAAACTGTAGTTAAGAAATTCCTTTTTGTAAGAGCGTTTAATGATTGTCCATGTAAATCCAGCTGGATGCATTCTGAAATGAAATACTGATAAGATGACTATTTATAGTAGTATACTATAAATAAATACATTTGCAATGGCTTATTTAAAGTAGATTTTTATTCCGGTAACAGACTAGCCTGATATGGCCACACTGAATATGTTAGTAATGGAAACAGTATTAGTAAATGCAGCTGTCTGTAAACTTAATATTTAAAATAAAAGGCACTGAAGATACCATATAAAACTTTTGTTTTACATTTGCTAAAATCATTAAGAATAAAGTCAATATGTAATGTATCATGCTGCACAGACAGTCTCATATTGCTATATCCTATGTGATTCAAGAAGGGATAACAATATACATTTTTTATGCCACTGACTGTAATTTTATGACAGGTCATTTTTTGTAACATAGAAGTTTCCCTGCAGGGTTCTAATAACTATATTTTCCATAATCTCTAGACATAACTGAAATTTTAATGTTGTGCTTTTTAAGAGTTTTTTCTTACAATAAGGAGAAAAAAGTTACCATACAATGAAACTTAGATCCTTATTTCAATGCTATTTTCATAGTAATATGTTGTCTAACTTTTACAGTTGGGTTGCTTTCTATTTTTTCTAGAAGTGTAAGGAAGGCTATTATACAGTACTTATAGTAGTAAAAAGAGCTCAGTTATTTACTAAATTCTTCTTTTTCCTCTTAATTATTACACCGTATGCATGTAGAATGATCTTATAATACATTCAATTGCTTTGTTATGGCATGGATGAATTACTTGGAATCCCATCAAAGCTTTTCCTGCTTATTAATAATGCTAAAGGTTTCAAGTATTTGTCACGTCGCACTGGTAAATGTAATGATAATAGTACAATACTGTAGTAGATTTAATAGTAATAAAACACTGAAACTCCTGAAGAAAAGTACAAAAGCCAGACTGAATAAATTAGTCTGTTTCATCTCTTTTTTTCCTCCTGTCACCTTGTGATTTAAACTTTTTTTGGTTTTTTAGATGGGTGGTAAGCATGGGGAATATGTGAAAATGTTACACTTTGGAACTGAATTAAAGGAATTTGACTAGAACCATCTGTTCCCACCTCCTAATCTTCAAGCTACTCTCGAAAAATAGGCCAAACCTTATCCCAGGGGGCTAGTGGATACAACTGGTTAGAACAATAATAAGTAAAACTGCAACATATATAGATACCAAAATCTCAGTGATCTGTAATAGCCTGCCTGCTCATTGCTTCTGGATACATTTACAAACATTTCTTCCTTTAAAATAAATAAATCAATCAAACTTCTAGGTTTCACAAACTTAAAACACACCCAACCTCACCCTCTTTATCTGCATGTTAGGATAGCATGACACCAATAAGATGAAATATATAAAATAACTTCATATCACCTCCTTGTCCTCAACATACACAAATTCCTGCTTTGATGAGGTGAGCCTACCACCAATACTCAATTATGTAATAGGCCAATGCTACAAACTAGGGCTGTCAAGTGATTAAAAAAATTAATCACGATTAATCATGCTGTTAAACAATAATAGAATAACATTTATTTAAATGTTTTTGAATGTTTTCTACATTTTCAAATATGTAGATTTCAATTACAACACAGAATACAAAGTATATAGTGCTCACTTTATATTTATTTTTTATTACAAATATTTGCACTGTAAAAAACAAAAGAAATATTTTACAGTTCACCTACTACAACTACTGTAGTGCAATCTCTTTATTATGAAAGTTGAACTTACAAATGTAGAATTATGTACAAAAAAACCCTGCATTCAAAAATAAAACAATGCATAACTTGAGAGCCTACAAGTCCACTCAGTCCTACTTCAGCCAATCGCTCAGACAAACAAGTTTGGTTACAATTTCAGGAGACAATGCTGCCCGCTTCTTGCTTACAATGTCACCTGAAAGTGAGACCAGGCGTTCACATGGCACTGTTGTAGCTGGCGTCACAAGACATTTACGTGTCAGATATGCTAAAGATTCATATGTCCCTTCATGCTTCAGCCACCATTACAGAGGACATGCATCCATGCTGATGATGGGTTCTTCTCGATAACGATCCAAAGCAGAACGGACCGATGCATGTTCATTTTCATCATTTGAGTCAGATGCCGCCAGTGGAAGATTGATTTTCTCTTTTGGTGGTTTGGGTTCTGTAGTTTCCACATCTGAGTGTTGCTCTTTTAAGACATCTGAAAGCATGCTCCACACCTCATCCCTCTCAGATTTTGGACGGCACTTCAGATTCTTAAACCTTTGGTTGAATGCTGTTTTTAGAAATCTCACATTGGTATCTTCTTTGCGTTTTGTCAAATCTGCTGTGAAAGCATTCTTAAAACAAATGTGCTGGATCATCATCTGAGACTGCTATAACATGAAATATATGGCAGAATGCAGGTAAAACAGAACAGGAGACATACAATTCTCCCCCAAGGAGTTCAGTCACAAATTTAATTAATGCATTATTTTTTTTAATGAGCATCATCAGCATGGAAGCATGTCCTCTGGAATGGTGGCCGAAGCATGAAGGGGCATACGAATGTTTAGCATATCTGGAATGTAAATACCTTGCAATGCCGGTTATAAAACTCCTATGCTAACGCCTGCAGGCAGCAGTATCTCCCGTAAATGTAAACAGACAAGAAGTTTGCTGAATAAGAAGTAGGACTGAGTGGACTTGTAGGCTCTAAAGTTTTATATTGTTTTTGAGTGCAGTTATGTAACAAAAATAATCTACATTTGTAAGTTCAACTTTCATGATAAAGAGATTGCACTACAGTAGCTGTATTAGGTGAACTGAAAAATATTTTTGTTTTTACAGTGCAAATATTTGTAATAAAAAATAATATAAAGTGAGTACTGTACACTTTGTATTCTGTGCTGCAATAGAAATCAATATACTTGAAAATGTAGAAAAACATCCACAAATATTAAATACATTTCAATTGGTATTCTATTGTATAACAGTGCGATTAATTTTCACCAGACCCACTAAACTGACACCGCTGCATCGATCTCAGCAATGCTAATTTAGCTGGTAGTGTAGACGTGGCCCTGTATAGGTGCTGCCTTTGTCAGCTTTATAGGTGAGCAGATGGACATATTTATTTAGATAGGAGTTGTGCTACACAGGAGTTGCTCAGAAGGGACAGGTGTTGATTGTGCAGAGGTTAAGTCCCACAGGAGTGGAGTCCCAGATAGCAGTTTCCTCTTCTAAAAGCTCCTCTTTGCTTCAACCCCTCTGCTCCTTCTGGCACTGCCCGTCCCTGCTCTCTCAGCTGCCCACAGAGAGCGAAGAAGATTCCCTCCTGTGGAGCAGTGCAGGAATAGTATTTATTTACTACTCTCTGAATAAGGTCTTGATCATAATGCCTTGATTCTTCACAAAAGTAAAAATGCAGCCGGGTGCAGATCGTTTGTCTTTATGGCTTTTTTTTCTCATATTACTATATAATCTCTATACATAGGAGTATGGATTAAGGCACAAAGATGAGAATGGGAAAAGGTTACAAAGGGAGCTAGGCATCCAGTTTCAGCCTCTCAGTATGCTGGGTAACAGGTGTGCAGGATGTGTGGGTGGGGGTATGCGTGTGTTTGTACACATCCATAGCAATGGGTGGTATTATAATGTAAGCAATAAAATAGGAAGCATAGTCCTTGCCACAAGGAGCTTAGTCAATACAAAAAATACATTTAAGATACATTTTATCTTCTGGCCATTCATTGCTTTGTGTATCACAGCAGCTTAACTTGTCTTGCTTTTTAATAAGGAAACTGTTTCCTGTGTGACAGATTAATGATATATTATTTTATTTCCTTTTTATATAGATAGGCTATATTATTTTTATAATTATTATTATAGCCTATCACTAAACAACCGTGGGCCAGCATACAAAGTAGCTAAAACTGGATGACTAGTGCCTTTTTTGTATCCTTTCCCTGCTCTTGTCTGTATGACTTAATCCGTGCTGCCCTTTGTGACTGGAACACACTCCCTATCTTGATTGAACAGAATTTATCTTCTCCTTACTCTCACATGCTTAGAAAGCTTATCAGCATTAATCTGCCACAGTAAGAAAGATTTTTATTTCCTTATTAAAAAGCAGCAAAGTTAAATACCCTGAGCTGCTCCGTGATATGTTTTATCTTCTGATCATCCAGTGCTTCCTGTGTCTAAATTGTATTTGCTGTGTGGACTGTAAGCTCCTTGTAGCAGGGACCATCTCTCCTGTTTTATTACCAGGGCCCCTGAGTGCATTTCACAAGGGTCATGTTGGGTTCATTAACATTCCAAATAAAAGGAACAAAACGTGCTCCCTTATGGCCTCCAGTTTTAAGACTTAGCAGAGTAATTCCCAAAGGGCCCAAACATGAGCCCAGGACTTCGTAGGGTGCCCTTGCACTAGAAAAATGTTTACCTGTATTCCAGCAATGATGCAGTTGTCCTGGCAGTAAGTGCTGATTTAGGCAGGGCTTGGGCATGTTTTACCCCAGCATCCTTCAAACTTACTCTGAGCAGACTTCATGAAATGGTGGTATATCTGAGTCCTGCCTCCATTAACATGTACACGTTTTCTAGAACCAATGCAGCTGCACAGTTGCTGACTGTACCTGTATTCCAGCTCTAGTGTCTTTGTACAAATTAAGCCATCACTGAATCCACAGGAAAATTCTGGATAAAAGAGATTCAAGTACATGTTTAAGATAATTTATGCAGAGAGGGAATTCTGAAAGTACAGGCTGGCTACTAAGCTACTGAAATTCAGCTCCCCTGACTACCATCAATTTGTATGTAGCCAAATGCACACGTTGCATTCAACTAAAAAAAAGGTACTTGAATCACTGTATTAGTCACTAATCTCATATTTATACTTTTGAAAAACTGCCTAGAAAAATGTTCACTTTAGCTTTTCATGTGATTTCAAAATAACTACTTGACACATTAGGTTAGATCAGTGGTCACTTTAGTTGGGTATTGAACAGTGGTCAGGGCCAGATGCTTCAGAGGAGGATGTAAAGGAATTTCAAGGGTATTGATTTATGTGAACTGAGTGGAAAAGAGACTCATTACTGTTGTACTGCTCTGTATGTGAATGGTAACCGTTAACTCAGAGTAAAGATACATGGGATACGTTGTGATCAGAAGTTTTAAATCTCAAATCCAAATCCAGATCCAATTGTATACTGGACGTGGAAATGTTAATCATATAGTGTAATCACGGGCCTACTTACCTCTAACACAGTGCCAGCTGATATATTTGTTGTACCTTGAAATAGTATACTGACTAATGTGCTATTAAGTAAACCATTGTTGTGAACCAGTAGCTCTTTACTATGTAACTTTTAGCGATTTATAGATGAATCAGTCTAAGCCTTTCAATGCTGTGGCTAATGTTTTCTAGTTCATTGTTACTGTGCAACAACACTGTAAGCAGGCTTTATCAGTAACATGAATAGAAGTTCAGGGCATATTGGCTGTCTTACTGAGTTTTGTTCAGAGGCAGGGAACATTTAAAAAACTGAACTTATCACAAATAATATTGGTTTCAGCCTCTTCAGCACAATCCAACTGGTGACAGGAAAGGGAATTATAAAAAAACAAAAACACCCCCCCCCCCCGAAACAAAGAGAAACCCCTGAAAGCCAGTCAAACAAACAAAAAAACCATGTTAATTATAGTTGTAGTTAAAAATAATTTCTTTTCATATGTCAAGAAGCAAAAGGTACTTCCAACTCTATCTTAATGAAATCCAGTGAGGAAAAACTGATCTTTTGGGGAATGTTATAGGAAAATCCTACTAGGCTCTTTATAGCTTTGCATTATTCTGGTGCAAGATGATGACTCTGATAGAAGGCAAAATTTGATGCCCACTGAGTTATTTCAGAGAATATAGCCAATCAGTAAGGCCAGCTGTTTGATCATATAAAATTGTCTCATGTTAGATACCCTCAAAAGTAATCTAATGAGCTACACTGACGCTTAACCTTTTTATTGTAACAGTTCATAAAAACATAACTTTTTTTCTTGGAGAAATGTATGGACGTATTCTACAGTCTACAATGGAAGTTTTAGTCTAGATGGTAACCCTAGCCGTATGTAAATTAGGTGTCTCGCTTTCTATGTGTCTAATTGTGATCCCTTGCTGTTAAAGCCAACTCCTGCCCAACTTATTCATGCAAGTAGAGCCGTTGATTCATGGGAATAAAGGGGCTGGATTTGGACCGTGGCTTCTATCTTGTAGAACATGTTCAAAGCATGAATCTAGAAGAAATATGGGAAATAATTTATTTACCATAATTACCAATATTCTATCCAACAATGTTTGGTTCGTCATAATCCCAGGGTTATGCTGTTTTTTGTTTTTCAAAAAACACAAACGAATATTTTTCCTCTGTGTGGTAGACATATATAAACAATGAGGATGTGACAATATAGAGAATTATCAAACACAGGGTGAATAGAATTTTTTTCCAGTTCAAGTAATGTTAGGTATTACTTGAAAACCGTAGGTTAAAAATGCAGACAGAAGAGCGATGTTTAAATTGACAATGATCCTCTTAAAATCAGTAGAGTATGTACCAATAAAAAAACATAAATGTTGATTTTTTACTATGGGAATTTTAAGCATTTTTTGTATGAAATAGTTTTTAGATATCAGGCATGCATAAAATTCCTAACCTATAATAAATTCATTGTTTTTGGACAGCATGATGCCTTGATAATCTGCCAGTATCTTACTTCTGGGGATATTTTGGACTTTGGGTTATTCCATCAGTGCACATGAAAAGTAAGCAATAGAAGCTAAACATTTTCTTGGACTTTCCTACAATAAACTAGGAAACAATTTAATTGGCAACACTAGTCCAAGATGTCCTTGAAGAAAGGCAGATTTTGGTTAAGAATTCCCTCAAGGCTTCTTGTGATGCCTCCGATATGGGCTGCATGACTAAAGAATATTAGTCTCTTGCATCCGACGAAGTGGGCATTCACCCACGAAAGCTCATGCTGCAAAACGTCTGTTAGTCTATAAGGTGCCACAGGATTCTTTGCTGCTTTTACAGAACCAGACTAACACGGCTACCTCTCTGATAAAGAATTTTAGGTTATCTCAAAATCTCAATGAAAGCTGATTGCCATCTGATGGCATGCAATATGAAAGTGAAATATACAGAGGCAGTCCAGTTTTACACCCTAAAGGGAAGAAGCGCTGACACTGTACATAAAACACTTCTTTATGAAGTGCTGGAATTTTAAAATATTTATTATAGCAGTTCATTATGGTTGAATTACATGGACAAAAATGTGTTGTCATTTGCTTCTTTCTCTACTTTTGGTATATCCGATAATTCAGTCTTAAATGAAATCCCGGTTTGATTCTTAGTAACATTATAGTACTGTTGATAGTATTTTTGAAGTAACTGATGCCACTGAAAAATACAAGAAAAAGGACCAAAAATGTTTGATGGGCTGGGACATGATCTAGAAGTTAGGATAGAGGACTAGTAGTTGGGAGACCAACCCTTGGCAAGTCATTTATTCACTCATCATCTCATGCTAATTAGGGGTGCTCATACCTCAAAGAGTGGTATGGTTCTGAATTATTTTTGAAAAATTCTTTGAGATCATTTGGTTTAGAGATGGTATGCAAATTGATATTTTTAATCTTTTACATGATTGACTTAACTGAGAAAAAGCAGAGTATCATTGAAACAACACACAGACTTCACAATAATAAAACATGCATGAAATGGAAGGATAACTACAGGTCTTGGCATATAAACAAATTCACTGGAAACTATTTAAAATTGGCTCTTTCATTTCCTTAAAATGTACTGTGCGTGTAGTTGTCATTGGTTGTCTTATTAGAAAGCTTATACAGTTTTACCACCAATACCAATATTGGTTTGTTTTAATGGTTTCTGTTTTCATTTTGAACTGTTTTAGGGAAATTTCTGATTTTTCTCCTTTTTCCTTTCTAGTAGTGATTGTGTTACAATAGCCCATAAGCTATTGGCAAAATTGCAAATAAAGCATTTAGTGGAACAGATACAGGCGGCTTCAGTTTGTTAGACACCATATATTGTGTTGATCAAAACAGAAGTGTTCAAGATGTATACAAAACCTTAAAGAATGTTGAAGATAAGCCAATTATTAGTAGAGAATGGCAACCCTTGCTTCCTTTATTAAAGTGACATACTCGGTGTCTGGGGAAAGTGGTTCAACTATAAAGACTCGAATAGGAATATATCAGAGGAATTAGGTGGTGTCTGCAGAACAGGGAGAGGAGAACAGAAATGGGCCTTGTGTACATAAATCAGTGCAACTTTTTCTTTGACTAAATCAGTTTTAAAACAATTTATGTAGTGCCTGTGTGGACACTAAGTGTCTTACTTCAGTCTATTTTAAACTGATAGCAAATTAGGGTAAAGAGAAATATCTTGTCACCAGTTTAACTATATTGGTTTAAAATTAATTAATCCAGTGTAACTCTCTTATATAGTCTAGGTCAGAGGTTCTCAACCAGGGGTCTGGGGCACCCTGGCGGCCTGTGAGCAGGTTTCAGGGGGTTGGTCCTCCAAGCATTGTCAGCATAGACTTGCTGGGGCCTAGGGCAGAAAGCCGAAGCATCACTGCATGGGGCTGAAGCCTGGGGCCCTGAGCCCTGCCACCTGGGGCTGAAGCCAAAATCTGAACAATTTAACTTCGTGGGGGCCCCTGTGGCATGGGGCTCCAGGCAATTGCCCTGCTTGCTACCCCCTAATGCTGGCTCTGGCTTTCATATACAGAAAACCTGTTGGAGCACAGGTGGGATGTGGAGTTTTTATAGGATGGTGGGGGGTGGGGCTCAGGAAGAAAAAGGTTGAGAACCGCTGGTCTAGATCATAGTAATCTGATTTCCTCCATCCCCCTCCTCCCCGGTATATATAAAGTACTTGGGATCATATATTCTGACCTGTATCTGTGAAACTTGTGTGGAGGCTACCAAACATTTGCTGTATATTTGTATTTACTTGGTTATTTTTTCCAAGTACAATTTTTTGTCAGTAAATGGCTGTTTTTAACTGATAAATGGTGGTGTCTAATTTATATATTCAAGAGCAGTACCTATCAGGTGTCTGCCAACATCACACTATTTGCAAGTCATCGGATGGCAAGGAAAAAGAGTATTTTACTGGAGTGCTGCTTTGAAACTAAGACACTTGCCTCCAGGACGACCATTTTCTAGGAAGTGGAAAAAGTTTAACTGCATTTCAATATCTGAGACATTGGTGTCACACCCTGCTCCCCAAGCCAATCCTGAAGATTTAAGGAAGGGATTCTAACCTACAAGTGGCTACAAGTGGCTAGGTGTTCTTCCACTGGAAAAAGTAGAGCGGGGGAGGGGACAGGATTTTTTTTTACTACAGAATTATTGTACATTTGGGCTTGGCAGAATTAGATTTTTTTATATAGATATTTGTCAAGGATAATGTGTATTCTTTTTTTTATTATTGATTTAAATGTTCACAGCTGGAGGAAATGGGACAGTCAGACAATGGGTGCTCAGACAATTATTTAATGACAGTAGACTTTGAGATTCAAAAAGTTAAAGCTTTATAAGAATTAAAATGTAAATTGTCAACATCATGTCAAAGTATACAAAGTAAATATCCTTAAGTCAAACTCTAATAAGCAATCAAGCAACAGCTTTCTTATTTTGCCTATCTGTAAATTTTGATGATTATTGATGGAAATAAGCTTGTTGGTTTTGTATACAGTGAAATTGATGTTTACTGACATTTACCGATAAAAATTTAAGCCTTAGCGTATTGTAAGTAGATCCTTTTAAATAGACTCCAAGTATCAGCCCAGTCTAGTGCATTTTTATTTTAAACTGAATCTTTACAATACTTCACTCTTGTGATTGTAATCACCTTGTCAAAACTTCCTCTGAATCCCTATAAGCAATTCATGTTTCTTGGTAACTTTGCTTTGGATGAACAATGTGACACTGGTGCCTTAGTTGAAGTAGAAAAGCCTTTAAGAGATTGTGACACTCTGATCCTCATAAATCATAGATGTGGTGGTAATTCAGTCTTCAGAGGCACCGTTCAATAATGTTAATAATTTATCTGGAACATTATAGGATTTTCCAAGTAATTTATTTGATGGAAATTCATGATTTTTATAAAGGACACAGACATATTTCAGTACACTCACTTTTCCCCCCCTCTCTAAACAATAGCAAACACATGGCAACAATAACACACCAAAAAAGAAAAATATAATTAGTCTAGACAGTCTTCATCAGCCTTCCCCCCTCACATCCCTTTCCATAATCCTGACCATAAAGGGCTTGAAAATACAGGAAACCACCTCTTCTTTTTGTTAATCTCTGCCATTGAAGACGCAATAGGGAAATAAAACAAAGTTGATTTATGCTTAGAGAAAAAAATCACCATCAGTGACTTCCTGCTGTTTCCCATAAAAGAACAAGAAATTCAGAAGAAAACTGAGGGGCTGTAATATTTCACCTCTTTGTGCTCCATAAAAGCATGACCAGCATCAAGAAATCTTTTTTTTTTTTTTTTTTTAATTTCAGTTACTATTTTAGTTTAGGGACCAGCTCATTTCAAAGCTCTTTCTAATATTTTTTTGTTTTATTTATGTTTATTCTGATTTATACATAGTATTAAATGTGTCACGCTGGAGTTCAAAGCCTCTTCAAGCCATATTTATGAAATAATTTTGAAACAAAATCAGCAGACTCTTCCTGCTCCCAAAACCAATAGTTTCTACCTAGATGACAAAAGTCAAAGCTAAAGTACTGCTTGCCCTACCTTAATGGCTGTCACTACACCTCCTTCACTAGATGCCCATGTGGCCAGGAGGTTGACAAATTCTGGACTTTGAAGCTGAGGGAGGAGATAATTCCAAAGGAGAGTTCTTCAGAGTATATGCCCTGTTAGAATCCCTCTGTCATTTAAACCAAGGAGAGACTCCAACTTGATTTCAATTACAGCAGCTTATTATGGGAGTGATGAGTTGATTCGCCTACAGAGCTCAGTAGGAGTGAATAAAGCTGCTCTTGGGCAGCACAGTTCCTTTCCTGCTGAGGGTTTATGGAGGGTAGTTGGGGCAATAGCTATTCCTTCTTGAAAACAACCAGGTTGGGTTCCATTTTGTTTCCCCCTCTTGTTCAATAAGAAAATTAGTGCAGAAACCTATGCTATGTTATGGTGCCCTCCTGCATAGTGGTCAACTGCCTTATTGGGTGAGACTGGAGCACAGATGAGAACGAACTTGCTGAGGTTGAATCTGTTAGTCTGAAGTCAAAGGAGATGTAGTTAGGTGCTCCCCGTGTTTCTGGCACCTCAGTCTGTTTTCTCACCAGCTCCCCCTATGTCTTTATGTACATGTTGAATAAGATAAAGGAAGAAGGAGAGGGCCTAGTTTGATGCTGCAGGATGCAGGTTCTGAGGGTAGAGGAAATGCTGGCCATTGTGACCTGGTGAGAGGAAGGACTCTGGTCATTTCAGACTTGTCCTCAAAACATGCCACTCATCTGGTCCAAGCTACCAGAGGGACTGCCTCACTGTCTGTGATCTCAATCTTCTTTGCATCTGTGGTCTACTGGAACAGTGAAAGTGCTGGTCTCAAGAACGAGACCTTTGAATGCAGGACCCAGAACATTCTATTGTGGAATTCTCTGCCAGACTGGATTTAATGTGTTTGTAAACACTTTGTCAGCTGCCCCCAAACTCTAGTATTGTGTGTACACACCAAACAGAGGGCCTTTGAAAATTTTGCCTGGGATCTCTGCTGGCAGAGCAATCAGCTGGTATCTGGCAATTCTGTGATGGATTGACAGACTTGAGTTGCATGGTGTTGATACCTGTTCCTATTAATAGTAATGCGAATATTAACAACATCCGATTAATAGCAACAGTTTGCTGGGAACCAATCCCATCCCTTTGACTTTGATGACAATATCCAAATGCCATTAACAAGGGTGTCCTGCTTATTAAGCACACTTTTTGGAAGAAAGGCCCTAGCTACAGGCAGGTTTGTGGGGTTGCAGCCAGGAAAGGAAGTGCTGGGATGTGCCTTCTGTTGCTGCAGCCCCACAAACCTTCCCGCACATAGGGACTCTACAGGCAGTAAGGGCTGGTAGGGGACGCTGTGGGCTGGGTGGTAATGGGAAGAGGGGACTGCAGCCTGGATTCTGGAGCTGCATGGTACCTCTCCCTGTGCTCTGTAGTCTGTGCCCTGTCGTGGGGCTGCAGCCAGGGAAAGAAGCACTTGGACATGCTGAGCCCTAACCCCACGAGAGCACAGTGAGAGGCACCATTCAGCTCCTTAGGTCTCCAGTGTCCCCTCTCCCTGTAGAAAGCCCGAGCATCCAGGCGGCAGCACTCCTCCCCTCTGCTTTTGTGGGGCTGCAGCCAGAGACGGCCCATCCCAGTGCATTGTAACCTGATGGCAGCCTCGCAAATCTGCCTTCCGCTTATTGGCAACTGCTGGATAATGGCAACTTTTTGCTGGCAACTGAGGGGTTGCTAATGAGCAGAATCTACTGTACTGTGATAAAATATTAGGTACATTTGGTTTAGCTAGTACACAGCCAGCAAAGGAAGTGCACTGGCCAGTTATGGCTGGGCCTCATTAGTCCTATACTAATTTTTTTCCAAGGAAATTCTAATGGCTAATAGTGAACAGCAAAACTTTTCATACAAGTCAAGCTTGTTCTAGTTCCAATGAAGTCAGCTATTAAATTGGAAACGTACAGAAACGAATTTGGCAGTATCACATGTATCTAGCTTTTCATCTACTGTAGAAGATAAGAAAACATCTAATACTGTGCTAAGTGTTGCACCAAAATAATTTTCCTAAAGGAGGTTTGGTATTTCTTAACCTTCATAAATGCTTAGGACATCAGTTTTACAGCTCATGTGAGAGACTACATTTCCATGTACACTGTGCCCTCTGGCACCATGCTAAGGCGTTGATTTAGTACAGACTCAGAGCAAACAGCATCGTCTACTCCTGTCCCAGGCATCATTTCTTGAAGAGACAGCCATTCTTCAGAGCTGTCTCATTGAGCCTGATAGTACTTAATTTCTGGAGCACATGTAGCATGGCATATCAAACTATAAAATATGCAGAGAGTTGGTTTAAAAACTTCTACTGAAACATTTTTCTGAGGGAAAAAAATGAAAAATTTTCTCTAGAGTTTTTCTTGTTTTGTGATTTTTTGGTTTTTGTGTTTGATCAACTGTAACTATGCATCACAATAACTTAAAGGCATAGGTCAGGTCTACACTTACAAACTTTTGTTGGTATAGTCTATTAGGGGTTTAATTTTTTATACCAGTATATGCCCTATTGTACATGCAGTTATCCCACAAAAAAGGGTAAGGAATAGACTAAGATGTATATTTTCTTCTACATGGAAGAGGAGTTTGTATCAACATTAATTTTTGCAACACGTTTGCATTTTTCACCTATGCAATTATGGGGTATACATTTTTCTCTCAACATGAGTGTTAAACTGTCATACTACTCATCTGATCAACAATTTTTTTTTAACTGGATTGGTACATAAAACAACAAAAAGGGATACGGGGGAATAAAATAAAATCATATATGGGAGAAGGGAGTAAAGAATACTCTTTTGTGTGGTGGGGGGGAAGCAGAAAGTCGGAGAAGAGTTTAAAACAAAACAAGACAAAATCTTTAGCCAGGTTCTTTGAATATTAACTTCATCCTGCATAAGTAATTAGTTTTATGTGCAGTGTAGTGTGTTAACGTTTTATTGTAGCTTTGCCATAATAAAAAGTTATCACAATCAAAAACCACACTTGTGGGGGTGGGAATCTTTATTAAAAAACCACATCCTGAAAGGTACTGGTAACTTCAGACAGACAGACAGACACACACACACACACACAGAAAAACTTTTAACTTGACTAGCCCTTGTTTTGGATTATGGTAGGAAAAGCGTAACAACATGTAAACTTCCTTTTAAGGGGATGTAACAATTCTGAGACAACCACCAAAATCAATCAAATCACTCCTCTAACCTTCAGAGGAGTTTCAGAGGGGTAGCTGTGTTAGTCTCTGTTAAGGTTTCGTCCCCACTCTGAACTTTAGGGTACAGATGTGAGGACCTGCATGAGAACCTCTAAGCTTAATTACCAGCTTAGATTTGGTTTTGCTGCCACCACCCAAATTATTTAAGAGTTATTTGGGAAACTTTGCTTATCTCCCCCCCCCCAAATATTTTCCTCCCAAGTACTATAACCCTTCCCTGGGTAGCCTTGAGAGACTTCTCCACCAATTTTCTGGACATGTACCTATATCTCCCGTTCTATAGCAGCTTGGGTGTGAGGAGACACCCAGTAGGGTGTGGCTCTAATTGGGTGAGCATTACCTGTGTCAATGGAGTGGTATGCCCGTTCAGTCCGTTCTGGGGTGGCTGAGAACATTGGCGCGAAGCTAGTGCACAGCTCCTTGATCTGTTGTCGCTGCATACGTTCCAGGGTCGTGAAAAGATTTACTAATGAGGCCAATTCAATTAGGGTAGATGTGGCCCATTCCCAACAGTTGACAAGAAGGGGTGAATATCAACAGAGGGAAAATTACATTTTGTAGTGACCCAGCCACTCCCTGTCTTTATTCAGGCCTGGGTCACTACAAAAAATAATTTTCCCTCTGTTGATGCTCACACCTTCTTGTCAACTGTTGGGAATGGGCCACATCCACCATGACCGAATTGGCCTCGGTAGCACTGACCCCCTACTTGATAAGGCAACTCCCATCTTTTCATTGCTGTATATTTATACCTGCTTACTGTATTTTTCACTCCATGCATCTGATGAAGTGGGTTATAGCCTACGAAAGCTTATGCGCAAATAAATGAGTTAGTCTCTAAGGTGCCACAAGGACTGTTCAGAGGAGTTAAGTTCTGGAACAAACTTCCAAAGAGAGCAATGGGGGCAAAAAACCTAACTGGCTTTAAGACTGAGCTTGCTAAGTTTATGGTGGGGATAGTATGATGGAACTGCCTACAACAGCATGTGGCTGATCTGACTGCTAGCAGCAAATGTTCCCAATGGCTGGTGATGAGACACCAGATGGAGAGGGCTCTGAGTTACTACAGAAAAGTCCCTCCCGGGTAGCTGGCTGTTGGGTTTTGCCAAAATGTTTGGGGTCTAACTGACCACAGTATTTGGGATCTGGAAGGAATTTTCCCCTGCGTCAGAATGTCAGACACCATTCGGGCTTTTCCCTTCCTCTGCAGTATGGGGTCACTTGCAGGTTTAAAGTTGTGAAGTCTTTAAATCATGATTTGAGGATTTCAGTAATTATGGTTCTATTATATAAGTGGGTAGGTGAGGTTCTGTGGTCTGCAATATGCAGAAGGTTAGACTAGATGATCACAATGTTCCTTTCTGGCCTTAGAGTCTTAGTCTCATTGCTCTCTTTAGAGAGAACTGCCTTTTACTGTAATGCCTGCAGGATGGAACATGGTATTAAAATGCCTTTACTTGTTCATTGTGCAAAGTTATGGTTATATATTTAAATACAAAACAGTCAGGCACTGCAAAAGGGCTATGTAGTAACATTGGTAATGTAGTAACATTAGCTCTTCCATATGGCTTATTATTGCTTCTCAATGCTGCTAGTGAGCTTTTGGGTACGCAGAAATATATAAAAACGTTACATCAATTTAATGTCCTAACCTTATACTTTGAACTATAATGTTGTGCAGTGTGAGTGAGCCAGTTTTGCATTTCCTGTCTCTTTTGTGCTTAAGTATGGCACATTACATTAATGTAAAGTTTTTGCCTTTAAATTTGTTTGGATTTCTGTAGAAAAGGAAAAGAAGCAAAAACAAAACAAAAACAAACTGCGCATTCAACATAACATTTGAATGGTCCTAGCCAGAAGTCCAGATCTCTTTGAGATGAATAAGCGTATGTATAAAGGAGTTCATATTTCCCTTGTGAAGAAGTAGTGTAGGGGAAGAGTAAGTTCACATCTTGACGTCTGCAGCTGAATGAAGACATTTCAGTGCCTGGTTAAGACCACAATAGAGCATCTGTGAAAGGAACACACAAAGGCATTAGCCGACAAACTCGGGGCTCTCTTGTGGTGGTTTCGACAACCATATGGTAAGGACATAGAGGTTTTACTGCATAACCATCGGTTGCAGAAGGCATTCTGCCTACATATTGCTGAGGCAAGCAGATTGCCTCTGGAGGTACGAGGTTCAAATGCACTTTGAAGTGGCTCTTTCTTCCTTTGAGAGGTACGGCATCTATTGCCCTGGAACAGGTCTCAGACTTCCAGCCAGTGTGCGTGGTGGATGGGGATTTAGCCAGTTTTCACTGACTAAATGCAAGTGAAGCCCCTTAGTGTGCAGCAACTCTGGTTGTGCTAAGTTTCCCCACCCTCAACACACTTGTGCTCAGACAGTGCAACCACCAGCATTCTAGGGGCAGGTGTACACTTAAAATGCTGGATTGGTGCATCTGCAGCACTTTAATGAAAACACTCTACACTGACAGTAGAGAGCTCTCCCATCGGCATAGTTAATCCACCTCTGAGTGAGGTGGTAGTTACGTCGGCGGTGGATTTTTCACACCCCTGAGCGACATAGTGATACCGAATTAAATCTGTATTGTAGACCTGACCTAGCTGTCCAAATGCAACAGTGTCTGTGACAGAAGGAGCCCTGTGCTCCCTCTCATATATACCTGCAGGGGCAGCTAAACTCAGGTCAAATTTTCAAACTTTTCTCTGCAACCGTGAGGGTTAGAAACTTCTTTAAAAAAGGAGGGCTGAATTTGTCACTTAATCACATGACTCCAGGAGCTGGAATTTTAAGAAAAAAGGCCAAATAATATGGAATTCAGGATAAAATCATGAGAGCTGACAACAAAGAAACTGGAATCAAATAATCACAAATCAGGAGAGAGGTCCTGTTATCAAACACCAGTCATGAGTGAACTCACAGAAAAATGTATCCTTTTTATGTCCTGAGTTTATTCTGTGTACGTATTTCCAATGTGTACATAGTTGAAGTATATATTGGCACTATACTGGTCTGCTCAACCAAGAAAGCACAGAGACCAAATGTAATTGGATATGTTTGAAAAGAGGCCTCCTGAAAAATCCAGAGCTATTCCAGAGGTGCTCTTGTGAATCCAGCATGCATGTGGCATGTGCATAAATTAACATGAGTGGCTGCAGGTGGAAGTTA
This sequence comes from Mauremys mutica, assembly GCF_020497125.1. NCBI lineage: Eukaryota > Metazoa > Chordata > Testudines > Geoemydidae > Mauremys > Mauremys mutica. The sequence continues at coordinate 123,233,932 of NC_059073.1, read as the reverse complement.
TATTAATTTTCTCTGTGCACTGACTGGCTAATCTAAACATTCCAATGTAGAAATCAAAACCCTTAGTTAATACTTCAAGGTAAGAGGATCAGTGAGCCTCTCTGATAGTCATAAGAATGAAAAAAGAGCCAAGCAGATTTTGAGAAGGGCTGATACAGAATATTATAAACAAAAGTAAGGGACAGTTCAAATACTCATTTAGCTTGAGGTATCCAGGCACGTTTCCTTATTTATTTACTTTTTAAAGAAAGTAATCTTTCAGTGGGGGGAAGGTTCAAATTGGTGGCAAGAGAAGAGCAAAGTGAAAATTCTGCTTTTTCAGCAACTTTTACAGATACTTCAATCTGTTTTCATTTGCAAAATCCTGATGGTATGATCTTGAAAGAATTATGCCTGTTGTTCTTGGCGTTTAATGATCTTACTCCATGCAGCGTGAAGGACCTGCTGCTTGTCTCAAAAATTATGAAATCGAATGAAGATTGATATTGGATGTTTTCCAGTATCATTCTTTAAATCTTATGTTCTCTGAGCCTGCCTTATCCCCTCCTTTTTTTTCAGTTAAAGAACTATGGGTGAAATCATGACCCCATTGAAGTCAATGATAAAATTCCTCTTGATTCAGTGGGGTCAGGATTTTGCTCTGTATCTCTTGTCATTTTGGACTAAAAGCCTCAGATAAACCCATTCAAACAGTAATATGTATCCCATGCATATAGTTCTGTTTAGAAAGATACCTTCTTATCAACCTATCTGCCTCCTGGATTATTCGAAGTTCTGAAACACTTAGATGTATTTTAACAGAGCGATATTGTCCAGCTTTCACAACTCTGAGGATTTCTTTTTTACTATAATAAAGGCTTCTTGTGCTTCTAGTGGTAGTGTATGTTTGAGTGGAAAGAACGAGGGCACAAATAAACATAATATGGTTTATAATTAATTAATTAAAAGATTCATTAACCCCAGGTGGATATGTCTTATGTTAGGAGTTTCTTTTCACTTCATGTATGGGTGCCAGCACTACTCAACTTTACTTTATGGTGAACTCACCCATGCCACAAATGAATTTTATGAAGGGTACCCTGCCCATGGATATGAATGAGTTTCTGTACTATTCTGTGTCAGTCTTCTAAATCTTTTCTGTTTTCTTCTTTCGTGAAGTAAGTGCTGTGACCTTCCCAGCAAGGGGAATGATGATCTCATTCATTCCCAACACCTTTTTTCTAATTTAGTGATATCACTTTCTTGCTACTGACCGTTTTTTATTATTATTTTTTAACACAAAAATGTCTACTGCTAAGTAGTTGTTGATATTGTAGGATCTAAGGAGTTTTATTGCTCTAGTGACAAAGTTCTTTACTAATTCATAGGGGGAAAAAGGTGAAATGGTAGCTGAAAGCAGCTTGAATAGCTGTTTTGTTCCTGTCTCTGAATGTAGCAGTTCTGACATGAATCCTTTTCACAGGAGAAGTTGTCATTTACTCAGGTATTTGTTGCATGGTTGTTTCTAGAGACATTCCTCCAGCTTCTAACATTTTTGAAAATATTCTAGGCAAAACATCAAAAAAAAAAATTAAAGGATTTATTTAGTTGCATAGCAGTGTTACTGGGGTCACCATTCTCTAATGCATTATGTACCCATCATAGCATTATGAATTGTCTTTTATGCTGTTCACCTTTCTGTTGGAGCTTCTTTGACAATCGGTCTAAACGTCACCTGGTCATTTTGTACATTGATTTGCCTTATTAACTTTAGGCGGGTAAATGTTGAAGTACTTTCTTACTACAGTCTCTCTTCTTGTTTAGGACTCTGTTTGTGACTGCATTTTTTTTCTTCGTCCTTACCCACCTAACACGGGAGAATGAATTAGTTCTTAACATTGCTTGATATTGATTAGTTCTCCGCTTTCTGTCCTGCACAATGAAACTGTTCAAAGCTGATTTAACTGGGTGTTTTTGCACACTCTTAGAGTTCCACAAATCTGAAAAGTGAATCTTGTGGTTGCTTTTGAATCTGGCTCCGTGTATTAAAAGCCATCCAAAGGTGGCTGGAGCAGCAGTAACAAACACTGTCCTGGGATCCTTTTAGCAGTTCTGCATGGAGGAAAATTGCTAGCAGAACAATCTGGATTCATGGGTTCTGTTCTGGTCTGATGCTGGTTTGTCTTGTGACCCTGTAAAAATCACAAGTCTCCTCTCTGTGCCTTACTTTACTCCTGTGTGAATGTCTATATAATAGTACTAAGGATGTGTGTCTGTAATGGCCATGACTTCCATGAAGAAAATGACTTTTGGGATTTTTCCATTAAAGGTCATTACTGTATTATCCTAGCTACCCTGCCACATGGACTCCATGAATATTTACATATTTGGTGCTCTATGGGCGAGTGCTGTGCCTCTTGCAGACTAGGTGTATGAGAGGTTAAAGTGGCCGCTCCAGGGTTTGGTGAGAGACCTGATATAATTTGGACACCCCTGATGACCTCTCTAAATTATGGCGATCCTATGGGCCACAGTGCTGCCTGAAAACTATGAAGTGTTGCATGCTGTGGCCCCACCTCCAGGATGCCTCCCTCAACACCAATGCCAGGTTTAGTAAGGGAGACCTTGAAAATCAGCTTTACTGTTGTCCTGCACAGCCCTGTGGCAGGGAATCCTCCCCCACCTGAAAATAGTACTTTAAGTGAGTCTCCTAGTGCAGGTAGACAGACTTGCACTAGTGAGGCTTGAACTAGCATGCAAAAATGGCGGTGTGGATGTTGTGGGTACGGCAGAGACTTGGGCTTGGACCCAGGGGAGCTACTGCCCAAGCTACAATGTCTGCGCTGCTATTTTTAGTGTGCTAGCTTGAGACCTGCTAGTGCACATCTGTCTATGGGGGTTAGGGGCCTTGCCCCCAGCTTCAGCGTAGACCCAAAGAGCACCTTGTAGGCCCTTTCAGTCCCTGTAGTCAGGTAAAGGAGCCAAAGCAAGGGCAAGAAACTCATTCTTTATGTTCAGATAAGTTAAAATATTAAACGTTTTAAAATATTTTATTGTAAGTTAAAGTATATTTGTGATTTTTCTCATTTTCCTATGACAAACCAATTAATATTTTTTGTAAACTAAAATGATGGTTCTTATATTTTACCATGACAAACAGCAAGCATTTAAGAGTAGCTTGCCTCACGTGTGTGCTGAGGCTTAAAATTAATATCAGTAAGGGGGCTTTGAGATTCACGGATGAAAATGTAAAGTATTACCATCTGTCTACACATTCCCACATTCTACTTCAGGTTTTCCTTCTCCCCCCCAAACAAGTATAGCTGTGGATGCACTGGAATACAGTGAATATTGTATGTACTGTGGGCTGTAGCTAGTCGTGGCAGAAATTTTTAAACCACACAATGACAGATTACCTATTTAAGCACCTCATCTTATATAGAGACAATATAAACTGTTCTGTGAGTGCTCAGCCAAGAAAAGTTCTACATTTACATTTAAAATAAAGAATAAGAATGGCCATACTGGGTCAGACCAATGATCCATCTAGCCCACTATCCTGTTTTCTGACAGGGGCCAATGCCAGATGCTTCAACAGGAATGAACAGAACAGGGCAATTATCGAGTGATCCGTCCCCAGGCCCAGCATGTGGGAATAGAATGGATTTTTCTTCAAATCATTCAGCTTATTTTAGGAGTTCATATTATCCAACCCAAGAAATGAAATAGTGTTAAATAGTTATGAAAGTTACATCCCCCCCCTCTGTTTGTAGGCGAAATATAATGCGATGCATAGTGAATTTCAATGAGAAAACATGAGGTATTAACTTCCAAACATTTATTTTTGGGTCCACTTTATAAATTGCAGATCATTTTTTAAGTTGTGCGATATGTTCCGTACTTCATGTCATCTATTATGTAGCCTTGATATCTAAATTTATACACTAATTGTGTGTTTGTAACTATATTTGTACCATCTGTTTAACTAAAATTCTATTTTTGAGCATAAACAAAGGTGGTAAGAATGATTGTTATTTATTGGTTGTTTTTTTTAACCTCTCAGAACTCTCCTTACTCTCCAAAAGCTTTTTCCCTCTCTTTTGCTCAGAGCGCATTTGACACACAAACAAAAGTGACTTTTGTCTTGTAATGGAAATATGCCAAGCTGTTTGACATAATGACAGGTGGGATATTATTTAGTGCTTCTGAAATTTGGGTTGTATGGGTGCTTTGTTCCTCCTAGATTGTGTTTTGACTTGCGTGTTTCTGACTGCCATTGTAGCATTAACCTCCTTTATTGGACTTGGAACATGCCTGCAAGAGTTAGCCTTATAAATGACAGAGTTTTTTCCTATATTAACATGTTTCTGAAACAAATTGTACAACAGTAGTTAGTTTTTCTTTTGCATATTTTTCCACTAGTGAATTACCCATTATATTTAGATGTACTTGCTTTTATGGTCATAAATAAATATTTCACAGGTAAACTGCTCATAAACATCTAAATTCCATTTACTTAAGCAAAAAAATGAGGAGTCCTTGATGAAGTGGGTTCTAGCCCACGAAAACTTATGCCCAAATAAATTTGTTAGTCTCTAAGGTGCAACAAGGAGTCCTCATTTTTTTTGCTGATACAGACTAACCTGGCTACCACTGAAACCATTTACTTAAGCAACATTTATAAAATTATAAGTTCCATGTATGCTCTAATCAGAGTGATAGAAGCATGCAGTAAACACACAACTTACTTTTTAAATTTAGAGGGCTTTTTGGTCCTGCAAATTCTACACTCGCTGTCTGTCTGCTAAGACAGCCCATCAGGCACCATGCTGTGATATCATGGTTACAACAGACAATACTGGAATGTAGCTCTGTCTTGCAGCAGTTCAGGCAAATTCTGATTTTATTTTCATGTACTGGGTTTTTTCAGACTTTCTTTGTATTGTTGATTTTATATCTGATTCTCAGTGGTATATGATTGAAAAGACATATCAAAAGCAGTACAATGCACCAACAGGAGAGGAGTTCTGTGAAACTGAAAATAAAATACCAGGGGGGGCTCAAGTTGATCTCCTCGTTCCCTGGGTGATGGAATCACTTTTTCCCTATTCTAGCCCACTAACATGTGATACTTTACTGAACATAATGACACAGATTACATATTCACTAAGAGGCATACAGCTAAGAAGATAAATTCCCTGTCCTACTTTCTTTATTCACCTCCAACTTTCATTGGAAAGACTGTCTTCCACTGAGTGGAGGAACATAGGAATTGCTATTCAGAAGCAGAACCAAGATCGAATTTGTCCAGTGTCCTGTCTCTGGCAACGGTTAGCATGATATGCTTCAGAGAAGGTACAAGAGCCCAACATAGGTATATGTGGAGTAATCTCTCCCCTCCGCCCCCCATCCCTCCACCCTTCCCAACTGTGGTCCGGGTTTAGTATACTTTGCAGTAAGCTAGACCTAAATTCTATGCTGAAGTCCCTGGACTCCATGACATTATGGTGAGGTGGACTAGAAATTCTGCAACAGCTTCATTTAAATGAAACTGAAGTTTATAATGTATTAAATTTATAAACAATGCAGTCCCTTGTTTATTTTGACATTTTATTCAAAACTGTCCCATGCTTTGTTTTCAGTAACTTTAATTTTTTGTATTCTTCTGGCGTGTGGCTTCTGATGGTACAAACAAGGCATTAGATTTTGGGTAAGTGATGTAGTCACTCTATCACAGAAACATCATCCAGAGTCTTCATGTGCATCCCTATGCCGTCAAGATGATAAAGACGGCAGTCAGTAACCAGATGGCATGCTGTTTGGTCTTCAGTTTTGCTTGGGCGGGACTGAGCAGCTCAAAAAGCCCCAGTAGTAAAGATGCGAGTTAAACCGCCTGTGACTCCCATAAATTCTGTTGTAATGAAGAAGGATCTTTCGGTTCATATAGTTCTTCCAAGGGGCACGTGAGAGCTGATCTGGAGAGACTAGGGTGATGCAGATCTGAGTTGTCTACCTGCCAAGAAATGTGCCATCGATCCAAAATATTGTCCCAAACCACTTCTTGCTGCTGTTCCTTAGAAAGGTTGTGTCTGAGGTACTGCCTCAGAGGCACAGGTGTTTCAGAAAAGGGATGTCTTGGCTTTAACCAGCATTTTTGATGGGGCTTTGAGATGACATTGTGATGTAAGGTGTCTGGATAGTTGGCTGCACTCGGTAGTACAGTTAGGGCCCTGCCCTCATGCCTCATCATGGACGGTGCAATGCCAGACAGGACCGGAAAGTTGGAGACTGGAGTCATCTTGGTTGCACCAGTGATGATATGAACGCAGAGTTGATCGTTGAGTCCAGGTTGCCCCAATTACAACTGGAGGCCTGTGCTGCTGCGCAGTTTTCAGCAGGTACAATAATTAAGGCCTGGGTAAATGTCCATAAGGTTGCAGTGCTAGTCCTCCATGAGTTGCAGGCAATTATAGGAAGGAGTGTAACTCTTGACTGGCTTTTAAATGTGTGTCTTCTAAATGTGTTGTGATGTGATGTCTTTTTGGTATTGATAAGGCATCAATGCACGGTGGAGGCTGTTAAGGGCAAGCTGAGAGTTTTGGCTGCTGAGTAAGCTGTGGACCTTTGGGGCACTGTGGAGGTAGGAGAGACTATTTGGGATGGTGGGATAAGAAAATTAGTTGGTTGTTGCTGTTAAAATGATTCTTTATAAAATAGTTCAATGTTCATCCATTGTCATGTAGGTTTATTTAATGATTGAGATGAATGGGACAGTTTATTGCACTCAGGGCTATAGTTTTAGGGTGTCGAAAGAGTCAGGGTGCACTAGTTATTACTCATTGCAACAGTTTATACTCAGTTCATGTTTTTAAAGTTACCTTCACAGCTATGACAGCTATATATTTTTTTGTTTTATTTTTAAAGAGAACTGACATTCTGGGGCAGAACTTGTAGCAAGAGTTGTATTCTGTGTCTAATTCCGTGGCTGAAGAAAAATAGAAGTGAGGATGCCACCACGTGGGGTGCACAAGGCCACCTTGTCCCCCCGTACTTGGTTGTGCAGTTGGCTCTGAAACCAATAACACAGTGTCCTCACTTGCATTGTTAGAGTGCAGCCACATAAGCTGCCATTCGTACCTACAGCTGCAGTGTAGACATACCCCTAGTTACACATCCTTTTCCCCCACCTTCCTTGACCTTTTTTCTTTGAATACTAACATAACTGATAAAGAAATGATACTTTACGAACTCAGTTTTGAGATAAGCCTTTAAAATAAAAGGGCTGACTTGTATTTTTGGCATCCTAATAATCGTATTTGTTTTGCTGTTTCTCTTCTGAACTGTGCTCTACATATGGTGATGCTGTTAGGAGTTACTATTCTGTAAAATCCATTGTGGCAATGAGACTGACTGTGTGAGTAGTTCAGCAAAATAAATGGCTGAATTCCTGGTCCCATTGAAGACAATGGCAAGGCTGTTACTAACTTTAATGGGGTCAGGATTTCATCCAGTTTGTCTGCTTTAACCAGTTTAGTGATACTCTTAATTAAACCCAGTAATAGTGATAACTGTATGCAGCAAAGAATTAACATCTATACAGTACAAAACACAAATTAAAATAGCTTTTGAATTTCCCATGAAATTCTCCCAACCTTATAGTTAGACAACCAGCAGAAAACTGCCCAACAATTGTTAAATAGAATTGCTACACGGGGGGTGTAGGGACTTTTAAAATTAGGCCGTGATCCTTAGAGGTGCTTACATTGTTGCAGGATCAGGACCTTTCATAGTGTGCCACTTATGTTTTTTGTGGATACACATTTTCATCCTACTCCTATGTGTATCCAACTTTCACACTTTCATCCACCACTTCTGTTTTATAGGATGAGCTTAGACCAGCTGTTAATATCTGTCTCTGTGTAACTGAGTTTGGTGGATATAGTGAGACAGAGTCCCATCCTGATTAGGAAGGGTTTAAAGAGCTCCTCTGGGCACAGTCAGCTGCAGTCCAGCCCACCTGTGAAACCTGTTGCACCTGGAAGAGGGATGGCTTCTTAGAAGGGAGGATTCAAGCCCAGTAGAGGGTGGCATTCAGCAGGAAGCAGAGCTACAGAAAGTGGTTCTTAGCCCCACAAAGCAGGGGCTGCTTACTCAGATAGCTGCTGAAGAGCCTCTGCTGCCTAGATCCTCTGGAGAGGTGGGTGGACCTGCTTTGCTTTGCTTCTCATGAGAGCCTAGGGCCTCTCAGACATTCAGGGGGTTAGGATCCCAGCCCCCTTCAGAGAGACTATTTGCCTTTTAACTGGTGAGGAACAGCAGGGTGAGCCAGAACTATTTTGTGGGCTCCAGGATTTTGTTTGCATTTTCCTTTGTTTTGTGGTCGGTCGTGCCCAGAAACCTACAGCCAAGAGATCACACCCTGTGCTCCAAGCCTGTGCTACAGTGACGCTGACAGCCAAAGAGACACATCTGGGACAAGAGTAGCACCCAACCTCACCCCAAGGGGGAGCCCTAGAGGTACAGCCTATGGCAGTAGGTCTGGATGATGTCCATACAGAGGTGCCACATAGATATAATCCAATACATAACATCATTTATGCCCCCATGTGAGATAGATCTTAGATTCCTCAGTATGGGTGGAGACTTTATATTTGGACATTCTTTCAGTATTGAGAGAATTTAAACCTATTAGCAACTATTTATAAATAAGCTGAGTTCAAAATGCCATTATTTTACTCTCAGCCTGAAGATTATTTTTGTTATTTACATGGCTGAACAACAGTCCTATAATTTTATTTTATACATTTGATCAATTTGATGACAAAAAAACAAGCTCAACGAATATCAGAGGGCTAGCCGTGTTAGTCTGGATCTGTAAAAACCAAGCTCAATGAATGTTGTTGAATGGACACAATGCAGTAATTTACAAGATAAATTCCTTGACCTTAGGGTTTTGGGGAGGGGATGGAAGGCAGGGTTGTTGTGCCAACTATCTGCTGTATCATTTGAATTTCATTGTATTGTTTCTTCAAATGAATTTTTCCGTAGAATAGACGTACATCTAGTAGACAGAGGCAACTCCTTACTCTTATCCTTGCATTTACAGTTTGTAGGGCTTTGGGAAAAAGTAAATAGATTAATCTAGCTTTAGTGGTCCTATCCAACTTTTAGTGATGTTAGTAAGTCTTCAAGCTGACCGAGACATAAGACCTAGAAAAGAGTCTTAAAAAATATGCATTAAATGTGTTTTAAAACTCTTTACCTTCACTATAATTTGGAAATTGTGTAAAGATTCTGACTTTTCCTATTGTACATATTATGTCTGATTAACCTTTGTGTTTCTCCAATCTTTAGCTTGTGACTGTGCTGAAGTCACAGTGATGAATCAGTGCCAAAAGCATCAGGTCATCAAATTTGCTTAGGTTTTCCTGCATCTTTCTTGGCTATATTGTCATATTTTCAATTTCTATTGTATTTCATTTGATAGTACAGTAGTAGCATTAAATGGAATATCAAATTATTCTAGGAAATTTCATATTTTGTTTTATAATTAAATGTAGTCATGAAATGATAATCATTCCCCATGCATATGTTTTAAAATGTTTTCTTAAATAATTCTCTACCCTTTGATTTATTCTTTTCTAGATGACATGCCCTTGACGTTAAATTGTTACTTTTGAGATTAAACATTTGGAGAAATACAAGTATTTCTTTTCTTAGGAGAGCCTGAACATAAGACAAGCTAATCAGAAAAAATTAAAATCAAATAGTGGTCTATTGTTCCTGGGGATAAATGTACCCTGCAAATTATTCCCAGTAGAAACTGAGGAAAACATTACAGAAATTGACTGAAAACACATTTTATGTATTTTAAGTCATCTAGTAGTCAGTAAAGCTGGTCTTGTAACTTGGAAGATCAGTACTGAAACACCTGTACTGAAATGAACCAAAGGTACCTTTCAACAGCTTGAGCAACTGGCCTGGCTCTGCATCTCTGACAGGGAGTATAACTAAAAGACATGATGTCATCACTCTCTTATGATGATGCAGGGCTTAAAATGTTCTTCCTTAGAGAAAAATGGAGGGGGGGAGAGAGGGATGGGAAGGAGGAAAAGGAAAAAAAAAACCTCTCATCCTTGAGGTAGGCTTTTGAACAGTGCAAATACCAGAGTCGTCATACCCAGACATGACAGCATGCAGCAAGATTGTTACATGAAATCAGACACACAATGCACAGTGAACCGAGTGACAATAAGGGAATTGTTATAAACTGAGAAATTGAGAAATGGACTGCTTACACTTAAAACCTACAAACATTCCTTGTGAAAGAGACATGCATAAAGGCTACATTATGTGCTAGAGATTATAGGTTATTACGCCACAAGTGCTGTGAAATTTCTGTTTGTCAACATGCCAGAATGGAGGTTTATTACTCTCATTTCAATCTCTTCAGCACTGTATGTGACTCGAATTCCACTGTTTACTCATTCTGATCTCCTTATTTCTGACTAAAAGTGAAATCTTAGTTTTGCACGCTGTGACACCTAAAGCCTGTACACTGGAATCCCTTCTCTGACAAATGTGCAATCCGTGTTTGAAAATAGGCTGCATAGGTTTGAGTTAGAGAAATCTTGTCTATTTTTTTATAAAAACTGTGTCTGCTATTCTATTAATTCTATTCAGATTTGTGTGTCAACTATCGATTAATTATTGGATGTTAATGTTACTCATGATATTAGGAATATAACACAATGAAATGCACTGCCTTCTGTCTGTTTTTTTGTTTTTCCCCAAATTATTTGGTGTGCAACTGTGGATTATTTGGTTCAGTTCCTTCAAGATTTTCATTTGGCGATCATACAACAATATATCTAAACTTTATACTATCATGTTAAAATATAGTTTGAAGTCACTTGTGAAAAGTGAGTTCATTCAGTTGTTCTCTGTGTGTAAACCACACGTACATATGCTCCAGATATACATTACAAGTGTACAGAAGTTGTATAATACCCTATTGACTAAATTAATTGTTTAAATGTATCCAAACTCCAGTAGGGTGTTACACTATGTAGAAGCAATAGTATCAAGAATGATTGTTCAGTATTCACAACGTAACAGTCAATTAAATGGTTTAAAGTAGGGTGTTTAATAATTCTGAAAATGTTTTTAACATAATTAATGGAGGAGAAAAGATCAAGGGTTAAGTACATATTCAAATAGAATCTGCATTTAATAATTTATATTGCATAAATAAGATATCTTATGACCTAAATGAAAGTCAGTCTTTGTGTTTGTTCAATAGTTATGGCCTTCATAATATCATATAACATCACTTGGGCTCTGTCACAAAGGCCATGGCTAACTTGTGAGAATAAATTTAGTACTTTGGGTCAGGCTAGGTGTTCTGTGTGTGTGTGTGTGTGTGTGTGTGTATACGTAGGATCAGATTCTGATCTCAGTATACACCAGTATAACTCCAGAGTTATCTAATTTAAGCTGATTGACTCTGGAATTACACTGGTGTAACTGTTTTCAAATGTTATGATGGATACTCTTTCCTAAACGTATGTCATTAAAAGCATTTGAAATATTTCTTGTCCATGTCTACACTGTACACCTAAAAATGTTTTGTGCAAAGGACTTTTCTTTTTCACTACAGAACATTAAGGGTTGGGAAAACTGAGTGTAAACTTCTTAACTAACATTTTCCACTCTGATTAAACAAATCAACTAGAATTTATCTAATAAATTATATCTTTAATATTTTTTTGAAAATGCAGTAAATGCTGCTACAATATGGAAGCCTATTTAAAGTTGCTAAATGTCAAACAAACGTAACTGCAAATAAAACAAGTCACTCCCAGATTTAAATTGACCCGCAGAAAAAAAAAACTTTTTTTATTTTTGCACTGTTCCACTTTTTAAAAAAAGCTTCATTGAGCCATTGGGCATGGCAGCATGGATGTTTAATCAGATCACTTCCCTCTTAATTTTACCTGGACTTTAAATTCTGGAGATATTTTTAAATTCAGTTTTGTGACTCAGAATTATTTCCACCTTATACAGAAGTTACTCTCCTTTGTGGCTGAGAAATCTGATACATGCCTGATATTCCAAGTGTCTTTGTTTGTTTGTTTGTGTTGTAAAAATATAGCTGGACTCCTGCCAAGGGGAAAATTCCCCATCAATTGATGGCTTTATATCCTTGATCTCCTTGTTTATTTGTTTTGACCTGCATTTGGCATTTGTCCCTTTAAATGTTTTGCCGGCTGACTGCCATGGCTGCTTTTTTTTATCAGCTGGGTAAAACCATAAATATCACAAGTCCTGTGTCAGTAACATATGTTCAAATCTCCTACGCTGGCTTCTCTCTCCCCGATCTTCTCCACACTAAAGATGTGGAGAGAAGATCTCTAAGGGATTCCGCCATGTGCCGTTCAAACCTGCAGGTGTTACTTATTCAGAATGTTGGGCTCTTAAATTACGTTTAGGCTCCCTAAGGAAGCTTACAAAACCTGTTTTGGTCCAAGGAGCCACACATGAGGAAAACTTTCTTTCCAATAAAAGGAATAGCTCACATTTTAGTTTGGTGTGTTTTTTTTTTTTGGAAGATTGATAAAATTATGGAACGTTGCCCTTGATGTACAGTATATCTAACAAGTCATGTTGTTTTCTTGTTCTACCGGAATGCGAGTGGTCTTTACTTTTTCAGTGTAACATAGAGAGGTTTTGAAAACAATAGATGCACAGACTAGTCTGAATTAATGGTTTCTAGCTATATGTGCTACTGTACACAGAAGAGAAACATCTTGTGTAAAATTTTCCATAAATCCTATAAGCTGAAATACAAGAGGGTAATTCATATGATGGACTGAACACATTGTTGGCAGTTCTTTCTTTCTTGTCATGTTGCAGAACTATATTTAAAGCAACAGGACTGACATCTTGCAAACTTCTCCCTTTGCCACAAAAAAACAACAACAAAAAACCAAAAAAAAACCCCAAACCAAACAAACAAAAAAACCGGCCTAAGAGACATAATCCCAAAATCCCACACATTCATATTGGCATGAATTGTGTGCTTCTGTTTTTGGAAATAGTTAGCTCTTAAATTTGAAGAATATAATAGGTGAGCACATGCATAGGCTGTAGAGGAACTGGCTCTGCTGTTGTACTGTCATAGGTTTAACTAGAAAGATTTGTGATCCAAATCTCTTTCCTTATTAAAAAAAATACAATAAAAAACTGTGAATAGTAGGTGTGATATAAAAGCTGAATCATAATGTCACTGGCAGAAATCTGGTATTCTTGTTGCTGCAAAGGATGGAAAGGTACTCATTTTCTTTATATTTTTAAGATACGTTTTACTAGTATATAAGCAGACTTGCAATAAATTTATACTTGTGGAAGGATGGCAGTGAAGATATGCTTTGACTTCACACAGACCTGTTCCCACTCTAGCATGAAGAGGATTGCTCTGGTTACCAAACAAAAAGTTAGTATTCAGAATGAATAAAGCAAATGTTAAAGAATGATGCCGGAAGATGTGTGTTGTTTTTTTAATGGATTCCAGCCAATGTCAATTGCATAAATGACTTAAGTATCAGTTTTGTTACATATTCAGACTGCTTCTGATTTTTTTAAATACTTGGAATTTGTCCAAACATAATAAAAACAAATAATTAATACTATATGCAGTATGTGTTGCCAGTAACTCCTGTATTTGAATAAAAAGACTGGTAAAAGCCTTAATATGCTTCTTAAAATGGATTTGGTGAAAGTGGGGGTTTTCCCCAGGAAGAGGAACGGATGACATCCTGAGGATCCATGCCAATATTTCCTGAAAAAAAACTGATCCCTTCAGTTACTATTGGTAAAGGGGGGGGTCCCTTTAGGTCCCTAAATTGGCCACAGATTAGGAGGATAATATAGAGTGTCAGTTTATCTTTATTATACCGGTATGTAGCAAGATACTTTCTCTGCAGGGCTGAAAATTAAACTTTGAAGTTGGATCTTACCCATTTGCATATTGTTCCCATCAAGCAGCCCAGATGATTACTCAGCTAATCATGAAGGATTTTAATTAACATATAGCATTTAAGGATAATTTGCCTTTTCATTCTAGAACCTGTCTTCAGTCATTCATTACTTTGTGAAAAGTGTTCTTTTTGAGCCAAATTTTTTTCTTGGCTTCCATTCAGTGTAAAGTTGAATATTTTTGGAAGTTTATATACATATTACATACAAAACAAGTCAACAGTAAAACATTAGTGTCGCAAAGTCAAGCAAGCCTAGGAAATGCCAGAATTAAGACTGCCTGTGCAACTGTCATTCAGCCCAGTTGTGCATATTCACTTTGGCAGTGTCGGATCTCCTGGATTCCGATCCAGTACCTTAATCACAAGAGAACATCCTTTCTCTTCATGTAACGCTCTGCCTAATTCACTCTCATCCTATGCACTGAAAAAGGCCAGGGCCTTATAGACCAGTGGTGTCCAACCTTCATAATCTGAAGGTCCCTTTTTGACTTGGCGTTCTGGTCGAAAACTGGATACCTGGCAACCCAATGCCAGCTGCTGCCATGGCCAGTGCTAGCCAGGCAGCAGTCACGGTAGAGCAGCTGCAGTGCTCTGTCAACTTCAGAAAGCGTTTCATGGTTTCTATTTATTTATTTTCACAAACCTGTTCATTTGCATGTTTGTATAATAGAGTAGGTTACTTGTGTAGTGCACTTCAGGAGTTTTCCCAGAGATAACAAAAGGATTATTTGTTATTTTTCAATGTCACCTCATGATGGATAACAAATGTATATGGAGGAGCCTGGTTCTCCATTCTTATGCCTTGTGCAGTCATTTACACCTGTGCAAAGTGGGTGCAAAACACTACCGTTCTGATTTGGTAGCATTCTTTGTCCACTTTGTACTCGCTTTGTACAACAGAAGATACAAGGCACTGGATAATAGGCCCACACCATTAGTGTCTTAAAAGAATGACAGTACTAAAAATATTTACTGGCCTGTCTCACGGGACAAAGAACTTGATGTTCATCACACTACACAATTGTATTGACCACATTGGGGTTGATCTGATGTAACTGAAAGAAGAATCAGTAATGTGTTTCCCTTATACAGGACCCTTCAAAATTTCTAATCTATTTTTTTTTGTAATGACTTATGAAACTTTTGCAATACTTGGTCCGAAAGATACAAAATAAGCAGATACTGAAGCGCTGAGTTTTTATATACATATCAGTGTACATGAAATATAAATGAGCATAACTGAGGGTAGAATTTATCCCATGGTATTAAAATTACAATAAGAAATAGTGATGGATACAAGCCATGGGCCCACTCAAAATAAGGTGCTAAGATGAATAATAAGATGAGCTTGGAGTTAGGAGGCCTAGGTTCCTTTTGATACCTACAAGACAGAAACATGACAATATATTTTTAAAAAGTAGGATATTTAGTATAAAAGTGTATCAGCACTTAAAATTTGGTCAGAAGTAGTTCTGAGGTAAGGAATTAATACATTAGTTTAAAGATAGTAATTTATGTATAGTAGTGACACTTCTGTAGTTGTCATGTACAACATAGACAGTACATCTGGAACTTAGCAGACAGTAAGACAAAGGTACTCACATTTAAGTATATTTTTATCTTGTGAGTATGGACTAAATATGCTTTGCAATTCTTTTTGGCACTTTCCTTTTTCCACACACACCCCTCCCCATAAGATAAGGAGAGCTTCCAAATATACAAGAGGTACACAGCAATTACTTTGTGAGAAAAGGCTTAAAGAGATTTCTTAGAATTCCTGATCTGCAAATATAAGCCTGATCCTGATGGGTATAAAGCATCTGTGATTCCCATTTACTTCACAATGGTTTCACATTATTGAAATTTCATGTCATATGCAATTTTATATAAAAATATTTTTACATGCATCAAGGTTTCTCTAATTTTGTGGATGCCCATTCAGCTTTCTTCAACCCTTAACTCTGACATCTTGCAGAAGGTCTTGAGACTTGTTAGGCTTAAATAAATCACCTGGAGTACATTGAAAGTAGCTCCATGTGGGAGGGTCTTGTATAGTTCTTACGTTTGTGTACTCCACGTGTGCAGTGTCTCTAGAGAATGGTTCTCTGCATCCCCTTATGGATGTGTATAAACCATAATATAGTGTTGTGCACCAAAAGAAGTCCAATATTTTGCAAACCGAAGCCTAAAGTGCACTTTTCAGGTCCAAGCATAATACTGTCATCCACGAAATCTTTGTTGTAAGCTTGAAAACTGGCAGCTGAAAGATGTACACTTTGAAATGTCAGAATCCAATAGAACAACATGAACCTTTTAATGCATGTATCCCTTGCATTTCTGTAATACAAAGTAGGCTGAGGAATCTATAGAAACAGATTTTATCAGAAGTATGTTCTTACTCTTAAATGTCTGAAGGATTTTTTTCCAGGGGTTATTCAATATTTAGAGGAAAAAAAATCTTAGTTCTTTCAGAGCTGTTTTCCTCTTAATATGACCCCATGTAATTTCCATTCATGTTTCTGGGAGTTAGCCACATACATTAAGAAGAGGTTAGGTATCTTAGATGTGCAATTTTTATTTTTGTTTCTGCTTTGTTGCAGAAGCAGCATTTAGCAAGAGATAAATCATCTTCCAGATAAACTCTGTTCCATGGTTTGAACTTTAGTTTGAGGATTTGTATTTGTTGTTCAGTGAAGAGCATGCGTATCTCACCCAAGCCAGCCTCCTTTTTAAGCACAGTTGAATCAGTTTGAGTACTAGATATACCCAACCTGGCTCTACAAGAAAGTTGCCTAGAAAACAAAACATATAGCGGAGTCTAGCAATCTGTGGTCCAGATGTTACCACTCTTGTTTGCACTGCAAGCATGCCCTTTTAAATCAATGCAAGTACTCATGAAATAAGATCCTGCTCAGCATGGATAAGTGTGGCAGAATCTGGCACATAAAATAGTAACTTGGAGCCAGATTTTTAAAGGTATTTAGGTGCCTAGCAGAATTTTCAAGAGCACCTAGTAGGATTTTCAAAAAAAATGATCAATGGGAATTAGATGCTTAGGCAGTTCTGAACATCACACTAGTTGCTTATTAGGCATCTAAATACTTTTAAAAGTCTGGCCCTTATTCCACAGGTGCTTAACTTGATGTAATGTGACTAATAGATGAGACTAAGTGCATGCCTAAGTTTTTGTAGGAGTGGGGCCTTATGCTTTAATCTGCTCAATGCAGGCAATGTGTCCTCATTCACGTTTAGATAGCCCCTACCAGAATGGGGCCCCAATCCTGATTTTTGGCTCTTGGCACTAGCATAATGCAGATAAGGAACACATAAGATAATAATAATAATAGGAGATATACCAATCTCCTAGAACTGGAAGGGACCTTGAAAGGTCATCAAGTCCAGCCCCCTGCCTTCACTAGCAGGACCAATTTTTGCCCCAGATCCCTAAGTGGCCCCCTCAAGGATTGAACTCACAACCCTGGGTTTAGCAGGCCAGTGCTCAAACCACTGAGCTATCTCTCCTCCCCAATATGTTGATAAGTCAACATATTGCATGTTTGCGTAGAAGAAATAAATGAAAATGATTTCATTCCACTTTTAGTTCCACAATTACTTTATTGTACGGTACTCTTGGTGTAAGTCTCATATTTGATTACTGAAAGTTGTAATTTTGTGACTTTTAAACACACACCCACCCCCACACACACCCCCCACAATCCCAGAAGCATAGTTATGCTGGCAGGTATAGATTTGTTGCAGTTTACTCCCTCCACAGAGCAGCAGGGAAAGTATGAAGGTGGTTGTTTTTTACGTGAGGCACAGTCTCCTGCCCAACCTTCTCCAGGAGCAGTGTAACCATCCGATGCCCCTTATGATGGCCTCTAGTGCTGTCAATGTGACCTTTGTTTGCATGCATGTATATATTGTGGTAATGCCCAGAAGCCCCCATATAATTGAGGTCGCTTTGTAAGAAGCTCTATACAAAGACACAGTAAGACACAGCTCTTGGCTCACAGCTTACAACTGGATTTGAAACAAGTGACCACCAATGCATGGCAAGAAGCTAGAGAGGATGGCTGCATGGCCTAAGTGTCAGAATTGAAATGGTGATAATGTTCTATTGAAACACAGTGCTTTTCATCCAAGGATATTAGCACTTTATAACGCAGGCACACAAAGGATCATTAGCCACATATTAGATAGGCAAACGGTGGTACTGAAAGAATAACTGATTTGCCCAGGGCTACCCAGAAATACCTAAACTCCCTGAAAACACATTTCCAAATCCCAGCCTGGTTGCATTTAACGTTTTTCTACTGTTTTGAGAGAGACTACCAGATTTAGTAGTAGTATCCCCATTTTAAGTAGAGAGAAAATGTGAGTGTCTCACCCCCACTTGAGCCCCTTTATGGCATGTAAAAAGAAACAGTGAGAAAGGAGCCTAAAACCCCAAGATTTGGCTGGGGGAGAACACCCCCCCCATACATATACTGTAGAGACAGCAGGAGAACGCCTTTCAAATCCTATGTAGGGGGAATGCTGGGGGCAGAACTGGGGTGGGCTTCAGCACCTGACGTAGTCTTGGGGGCCTGTCTGTTATGCTCAGTGCTTCTTCAGCACCCAGAGCAGCTGAGTCTTGGAAGGGTGCGAAGGTGGGTTAAAGCCACCTTAGTTTCCCTGTTCCCTAGGCTGAGAGTTTTGTACTGCGCCTCTTAGAAGCATATACAGATTCTCACCCAGTATCTCTCAAATGGAACAAAAAAAATCATAAGTGGGATCATTGTACTCCATATCATACCATTCTGAGTAATTTATTGATGTCTAAGGCTTTCAGACTGTCCGTGTGTTCTGTCTTATGAAAGGAGGGCCACAGCCAATCTGGCTATGAAACACTGCAAAGACTTTGGGTGAGCTAAACTTCATTAGACAGGAAAGTATCTTAGTAATTAAGTTGAGGCCTTAGGAAGCATGTTATTTTATTTTACATGTAACTTTTTTGTTTCCATACTTTGATTTGCTACTTCTTGTACCTCTATACTTGTTTTCACTATAAACATATGTAAGTGCTGTGTGTTAAATGGAGTGGTGATCAGAAAGGAAATGGGTAAGCTGCTGTGTACAGCTTCTTTGGGAACAGTGAATCTGTGAGTACTGTGAGTGTCCAGAGCATTCCCCTGGCAGGCACAGACAAGGTGTCGTCATGCTAAGGGCAGGTGGTAGCGAGGTATACCTCACAGCCCTGGGTAACCTCTGGGAAGTGTCACAATAGCACTCAGCTGTGTTTTGGATTTGAACAGTTCCTAAATAATTAAATTAAAACCACATGAACAGTAGGTGCACTCAGTTCTTAGCAGTTTGAAAAGTTTTGCTGGGTCTACCAGTATTCCCCAATTGGTGGTATTTTCAAATTGGTAGAAAGATTGTAAGTTATTTCTTCTGAAGGACCTAAATACAGTAGTTGTGTATTGATTTTTTTAGTTTGGTTAAAGGCAAACAGAAGCAGCACATATCTGATGAAGTTAGTGCAATAGTGCATTGAAGTATGGGAAACAAACATCTTGTACTTTTATGAGAATTTTGAGAAAACTATAAATTATTATTTCTAAAACTTTCTAGCTGACTTCACATTAAAACGTTATTTCTTTTGTAGACTGGTCAACATTTAACCGGAAAATTTAACTTAAAAAGATTGTATTGACTAAAACTTTGAAGCTTTGAAGTCTTCTATCTTGCCAACATGCCTGACTCCATTGTGAAACTAATGTGTGTATGGACATAAAACCACCTATTTTATTGTATGCTGTTCTTCAGAATTATCTGGGCAAGTAACAGCCACTTTGATTCTTCCACGTCCAATTCCTGTTGGCTGCAATAGAAGTGCCAGAGCCAACTGCAGGATGAAGACTTTATTATCAATGAAATATTAAAAATGGACCAGCATATTTTCCTAGTGAGATAAACTTTCAGCATACTGTGAAGGAAATATTTCCAACACCTTCTACCAATTGCACTGTATTGAAATTTGACCTCATTCCATTTGTGGAATGGTAATCTTTATTTATAATCTGCTTTTCAAATGATTTAAATACATGGCATGGTAAGACACAAACATTTTTATACTAGTGGCCTTTAAACATATATATATATCACTTGGGGACAAACTCCTAGAGTTTAATATTTGTTAAAATATTAATAGCTTTTTTGGAAATGTCTAAATGACATGTGCACTTAATTAATGAATTTATTTCTAAAGCTGCTCTGGTGATACTCAAAAATTAATCACAAAGAATCTTTTTACTCTGAATTACTTTTTGTTAATAAACAGGCAAAAATTTATGCCCATATGTTGCTGGCTTGTGGTTGAGCCAGACAAGCATATTTCAGTGGAGAGAGATTTTTTTAAACACTGCCTTGCTGGTAACATTTTGGATGAGGAAAATGCTTTTTATAAAAGGTTATACTAAAGGAATTTTTTTAGCAGAGTTTTATATTTTTATTTCCCATATGCACAGGATATTGCTTTGACATATCAAAGAATTGGTTTTGCTGCAAGCAGACAAAAAAACGATCATACACCAAAAATGAATAAGGGGGTAAAATAACAACTGAGGAGCACTAGGCAAAAGGTTCAGGCTGCTTCTACCAAACAAGTCATACATTCATTCCTAAGCGGCTCAGTCCTGGCTCTGTTGCTAGTTTTCACCAGTATGGCCTGCTTATCAAAGCACTTTATCAGTGGGGAAGGGATGTGGGTTAACCACTTCACTCAGCTTTAACTTCCCAGCTAGCAGTCTGTCACCAAACAGCTGTTTTTTAATATGTACACTATGCACTGCAGAGCTGATTCAGTGCTCCCGACAAGAACAGCATTGTATTATGGGGCTTGTTCAAATTTGATATTGGTTTCCTTTAACCTTCAAGGGAAAAGAACCTAAGCACAACTTGAAGCTTTTTTTATTTTTAAGGAGTGCTTTCACCATCATATATATAATATAGTTCAAAGATAAACTAACCATATATACTTTTGAAGAGAGAGAGAGAATGCCTACTGTACTATTTACTGTGTTTATGAATACTAAAATGCCCATCAATGTAAATCACTAATTTCATTCATAGTATCTCTGCCGGGCAGGCTTTAGTGATTATTACAGCTATGCAGCCCAGAATCCTTACCAACTAAACAGGCTGTCGCCTTAATGGAATCTATTTTATATTGTTATCTAATACTTCAGTCATATGCCTCACACTGCATCATAATGACATAATTATCAAACTGTTTCGTATTGTTTTTATTATAACTTAAAGATAGTATTCTGCTGGTCCCGATCGATGGGTCTGGTCAAAAGTGCCCTGGGCTGACAAGCAGAATAATCAACAGAGGAGAGGAATTCCGGGTGCAACTTCAGTATTCTCTGAATTAGCTATTTCTTCTCCTCCAGCATTTTTCATTTCATTCTGTGGGGAAGCTAGCCACTCCTTTGTGAATTCCATGAAAAGTAAAGGACATAAATGCCCATTATAGTTAGGTACTCCCTGGGGTAGTCAGGGCTTAAAAATTCCAATGGCAAGTATGGAGGGAAAAGTTCACTGACAAATGTGGAGGCCCCACGTCCCAATTTCTACAGCTTTGACGTTTTTATTAAAAATGTCTAGTCCTCATGACTGTAAAGATAAGCTGATGTAGTGCTGTCTTTAGTGAAGTAGCAGCGAAATAGACATGATCAGTTTCACTGCTACTATTCATAATTATGTGGGTAACTGTGAAACTAACAGTTATGCTAGTTTTGTTGTGAGGTTGCTCAGGAAAGCTTTCAGAGTAGCAGCTGTGTTAGTCTGTATCCACAAAAAGAACAGGAGTACTTGTGGCACCTTAGAGACTAACAAATTTATTTGAGCATAAGCTTTCGTGTTAAGTATTCTCACACCTCTTGTCAAACTGTCTGTAATGGGCTATCTTGATTATCACTACAAACGTTTTTTCTCTTAATTAGCCTCTTAGAGTTGGTAGGACAACTCCCACCTTTTCATGTTCTCTGTATGTGTATATATATCTCCTTACTATATGTTCCATTCTATGCATCCAATAAAGTGGGCTGTGACCCACGAAAGCTTATGTTCAAATAAATTTGTTAGTCTCTAAGGTGCCACAATTACTCCTGTTCTTTTTTTAGGAAAGCTGTGAGCAACATTTTTAGGCAGGCAACTGAGCTATTCACAGAACTAGATTCAGGGGTGAAAGTAAGATACAATACTTACCAGTACGGGCTCCTGGCTCCGAGCCCCCAGAAGGGAAGGGGCCTCGGGTGGAAGGGGTGGAGCTGGGGGGGTCAGCCTGGGGCTCCAGCGGCGATTCGCGGTAGCAGCAGCCACGACTGGGAGCCTCAGGCCCTTTTAAATCGTGTCCCTGGGGCAGTTGCCCCTTTTGCCCTCCCCCACCCCCCGTCAGTGGCCCTGCGGATGGGGGTGCAAAAGGGGCAGAAACCTTAAAGTGCTGCCGCAGCAGTGCTTTAACGTGGGCTGCGTACAGGCCGGTACCGGCGGCCACTTCTTACCAGTAGGCCGTGCCAGCCCATACCGGCCCACTTTCACCTCTGGCTAGATAATCCTAAAAACGGAGACTGAGTGAGGGGGTAAATTAACAGCTGGCAGAGAGGGGGTAGGGGGAATAAAAGACCACCCAATAGTCAAGAGATTCTGGAGTGGGAAGGGAAAGAGAGAGAAAACAAGCTCCATTTGGGAAAGGGGGATTCATGAATATTAACACTGATACAAAAGTGTTAGCCCCTGACTAGTGTCAAGGTAACTGGCTGGAAAATCCCAGTACCCTCTCCATTCTTAACAAATGGCCAACGGGCCTGTGATTTTTCACCAGCTAGTGCACCCATCTCCCTGCTGCTCTTCTCCTCACCCTGTCTACTTGTCTTTGATGCTGGCCTCTGGCTGGTAGGTGTGCTGTAAAATTTTAAAGTTCTGCCAGTCTTCCTGAAATACATAATCAGAGATGGACATTGGTTGGAATGGAATGCCATTCTGCCAGCACAAATCTCAGCCGGGCAGTGAAGAGGCCTGCTTTGGCATTGACATCTGTAAAACTTGGCAGTTTTTTAAAACTCTGAGTTGAGTACAGTTGCTGAAACTGCTGCTTTTTGGCAAGCTACAGTATTCTGCTTCACCTTGCCCACCACAGGGATCCCTAGAGAAGATGAGTGCTATACTGCCACAAACATTTTCTACATCATGATTCTTCTGTCATCGAAACGCTTTCCTTGTCTTCTCGATGGTACGGTTAGTCTCATGCTGTGATACCACTTTCTGAAACTTTTTATGGGAGAAATTTTTCTTATAAGAATGTTTGAATATAATAAAATATTGAACAAAAACACTAACATTTGTGTTGGACACGTGGATGAAGTCTTGATACAATTTATTTATGCTCCTTTAAAAAAAAGTATCTCAAAACCTATTTATGAGTTACAAATTCATCTTTGAACTTATGTAGGTAAATTCGATATCTAAGCTAAAATCTTCTTCCCTCTTCATATTTGTCCTTCGTAACAAACTAGTAAGAAACATGCAAAAGGGAGAGATCTTTGGTTTTACTGTGTTTTTTTATTCTCTCCCTTATAATAAATAGTATTCTTTTGGCACCTTTTATCCAGAAGAATCCCAAACTTTACAAATTTAAAAATTTCATATGCAGGCTACATATTAAGAATGCATTAGACTCATTTTATCTATCCCTTGTACATGTTTTACACCACGTTGTGTGGAATTATACACTAATAGCCACACAACAGATTAGAACACAGAGTGAAGAAACCTACAGTCTAGTAAAACCAAAGGGTGAGTTAAGATGGACAATATGGAAATACACACACGGAATTTGGCCAGGATGCTGGATTTTAATATATCTCGTACAAAAACGTGCCTTGAGATCTCTACTGGCCATAAGTGGTTATGACCTCAGTGATATCACACTCGAACAATGGCACCATCAGCACATCCTGAAACATTGGTTTAGTAGAGTTTCAGAGTGAGTTTTCAATACCAGTTCCTGTAGTATTTGAGAGCTGGCCTACGGAAGTCCCCCATTCAGTTACTGTGCTGTCTTGACCCTTGTAGTATATGAGATTTAACACCACTTATGGAAAAGTTACCTTCCTGGGGAATTTTTATTTTTCTACTAAAGTCTCATAGTTTGTTTAAAGGACTTCAAGAAAAGTTATTAGAGAGACAAGGTGGGTGAGGTAGTATATTTTATTGGACCAACCTCTGTTGGTGGGAGAGACCAGAAAGGTCTCAATTATAATAATGTCTTTAGTGCCTTTTAAGTGTATATAGAATCTTTTGGTTTAATCCCTTTTAAACTGTATAGGACTTTCCTGTAAGGAAAAAACTTCCCCTTCACTGCCCATGAAGGAATGTCTGCAGTTTCCATCATTTTGTAAACACAGATTGGGTAGAGAGCCGGTATTGTATGGTAATCAGACTTTGGATTTCTGTAGTACCTTCCCTCTGAGAATTTCATATAACTTTACAAACATTTATTAATAACATCTCAAGGAGATAGGTAAATATCTACAGTTTTGACAAACCAATGTGCTGGTGATTTTTTTCCAATGGTCTGATGACTAGAACGAAGATTCTTTAACTTTCCAATTGTGTGCCTTTTAACCTTAGGCAGTGTGGTTACCTCTCTATTGTATTTAGTGTTTCTTTATGACCACTGCACTGTTGAACATTAACATACACAGTTATACTTTTTAGCGATCAGTATAATGTTTGATTAGTTTGTCAGGTGGTCATACAGGTAGCACTTGGATCTAGAAGATTAGTGATCTTCACCAAAAATAAATATAGACATATGGCATTTCCATTAAATGAAGATTTCCCTTACATTGAAGAATATGTCCTGAACTTTGAAAGGGAACCATTTAAAGGAAGATAATCCAGAAAGATTAGATTTGAGGGCCACTTTTAAAATACTGGCTATTTAGTAGTCTAGGTCTGTTATTCTAAACCTGGAAATTCGCTGCTGAATTCCTACACTTCTGTATGGTAATCATACTTAGCTTCATAGATTATCTATTGAACAAACATTTTAAGATAGCTTTCTCTGAATTATTTCTAATACACCTCTACCTCGATATAACGTGACACGATATAACACGAATTCGGATATAATGTGGTAAAGCAGTGCTCTGGGGGGGTGGGGCTCGCACTCTGGCAGATCAAAGCAAGTTCACTATAACACAGTTTCACCTATAGCACAGTAAGATTTTTTTTGGCTCCCGAGGACAGCGTTATATTGGGGTAGGGATGTATCATATTAATGTTCATTGAAATGATTGTCTATAATAGTGGATATTTTGTAAAACTGGTGTATTGCTGAATGACTGCTTTTGAAAGACATTCTTGGTATTACATAGACAAATTCAGTGTAGATCTTTATCTAGGAAATACTGATTTCATTAACACCTTGGTATCATCAAGACTCTCCACAGAAGGAGCATAAATCTTTCAGAAAGCAGCTTTATTTCATCACTTAATTGAGTCTTGCTGATTTCCTTTGTTGGCTACATGTGGGAGGCTGGGCTTAAGTTGATTTTCCTCATGCATGAGACTGCGTCTGTTAAATTAAAATGTGTTGTTAAAAGCTCATTGAAATAAAACAGTATCATCTTTCTCTTAGCAGCACAATCCTTTGGAGACCAGTGACAATTCCCAAAGTGTAATTGGTTTAAAATATACTGAAAGTGTGAGAGATGTTACGTGAGAAAACACTGCTTCCCCTTAAAAATGATCATAGTTTCTTTATATTTGTTGTAGTAAATAGAGGCAAGATTCTGTTTTAATGTAAAAGCAGCAAAGAATCCTGTGGCACCTTATAGACTAACAGATGTTTTGGAGCATGAGCTTTCGTGGGTGAATACCCACTTTGTCGGATGCAAGTGTTTTAATGTACTTTTTCATATT
Source organism: Mauremys mutica (assembly GCF_020497125.1). NCBI lineage: Eukaryota > Metazoa > Chordata > Testudines > Geoemydidae > Mauremys > Mauremys mutica. The sequence goes on along the minus strand of NC_059073.1, from coordinate 123,207,938 downwards.
ATTGAATGGCAGAGATTAGGTTTCAATTTTGTTCCTGGAACTCAGGATTGATTATAGAATTTCCTTTGCATCTGAAGGAATGAACAAGTGAAGATTTATCGGGTCATATTGTTTCAGTGATTATCATTAACTTGCAGACCAACGGTAGCTATGTACCTGTCGAAGAATCATGTGCACTTTGTCATCCCTGCAAAATATGAAAGAAATTCTTTATTCAACAGGAACTCCTTTTAAAAAGAAATGCACGTTAATGATGCAGACTTTGCCACCTTCCCTTTAGGAAGTGCTCTCCAAACAGTCTAAGGGAAACAGAACATTCTGCTGCTGTGACTAAATAAAGGTCTTGTTCAAATGTTTGGCCCGCTTTAGTATAAATCTTTTTTTTCCCAGAAAGACTGTAAAGATTTACCTGGGCCACAGGACAAAAATAACAAAGAATCCACTGCCAACTACTATAGGGTTGTTTTTGTTTTTGTTTTTTCTTTAACCGCCTTACGTTGATTAGTCTTGCAGTTGCCCCCTTTCAAGTTGAGCTCTGGGACGTTATCATGTGTACCCTTTTCCTGTAGCCTTCCCTTGTAGGGCTTTTTCATGTTTTTCCTTGTGGTCATTGTTCGATTATCTTCTTAAATTTAACTGCTGACTGTTTCTTTCTGTCAGCCCCAGAACTAGTATTCTGTAGCCCTGTCAGATTTCATTTTGGATGTGTATCTTTCATGATATACCTAGAATATAGCGTGCCTACAGGGAGAAAAAAACAAAAAAAATCCTCCAAGTCCACCTCCGCTGTTCTATAAATAACAGAAATAAATTAATATACATTAAATAGAAACCTCCTGACATTTAAAACCAAAATAAATATAGTATATTTAGTGTTGGGCTATTTAAAAACATTTTAGTTAGATTTTAATGTACATTTTTAGCTTATTTCAGTTAGCTATTGATACTATGCCTCACAGCGTCCCAGCACTGCAAAGATCCACCCAATGTAGAACCTTGATTCCTGAAATGTGGGACTTTTTATCTCTTGCCTGTCTTCCTTTTAGTGTCATTTTCTCTCTCCCTTCATTCATTCCCTTCTGTCTTGCCATTGGTTCCTTTCCCTTTGGTATTTTGTTCCTTCCTCCTCATGGTACTTTCTGTGCTCCTCTCCTGCCCATCTTTGGGCTTGTCTACTCTACAAAATTAGGTCGAATTTATTAATGTTGACCTGTAGCCTCCAATTTTACAAAATCGATGGTGTATGTCCCCACTATGCATATTTTGTCAGCGGAGCACATCCCCATTACCACGGGTAGCATCGACTCACGGAGCCATGGCAGCTATCGCACAGTTCCTGCTGCCGATTGGAATTCTGGGTTAGGCTCCCAATGCCTTATGGGACAAAAACATTTTTGTGAGGTGTTTTGGGTACATATCGTCAGTCCCCCATGATGCACTTGGCTTCTTCTTCCCTCCCTGAAAGCAATGACAAACTGCTTGTGATCCGAGTATCCAGGGCAATCAATTCACTTCTGCTAAGAAGGGTCGTGACTCTGGGAAATGTGCAGGACATAGTGGATGGCTTTGCTGTAATGGGGTTCCCTAACTGTGGTGGGGTGATAAACAGAACTCACATCCCTATCTTGGCACCAGACCACCTTGCCAAAGAGTACATAAACCAGAAGGGGTACTTCTTAATGGTGTTGCAAGCGCTAGTGGATCACAGGGGGCGTTTCACCGACATCAACATAGGGTGATCGGGAAAGGTACATGACATGCGCATCTTTAGGATCTGGTCTCTTCAGAAAGCTGCAAGAAGGAACTTTCTTCCCAGACCGGAAAATTACTGTTGGTGATGTTGAAATGCCAATAGTTATCCTTGGAGACCCAGCCTACCCCTTGCTCCAGTGGCTCATGAAGCCATACACAGGCAGCCTGGACAGCAATAAGGAGCAGTTCAACCATAGGCTGAGCAAGTGCAGAATGGTGGTAGAATGTGCCTTTGGACATCTAAAGGGGCGCTGGCGCGGTTTACTCACTAGGTTAGACCTCAGCGAAAGCAGTATTCCTGTTGTTGTTGCTGCTTGCTGTATTCTACATACTATCTGTGAAAGTAAGGGGGAAATGTTTCTGCCGGGGTGGGGGGTTAAGGCAGATCCCCTGGCTGCCAATTATGAGCAGCCAGACACCAGAGCAATAAGAAGAGCACATAGAGGCGCACTGCATCTCCGAGAGGCTTTGAAAACCAGTTTCATGAATGATCCAACACTGATGGATCCAACAAGTTCTGTGTTGTTCCTTACCAACCTGCCCCCTTTTTTGCATGTACTGCCCCGTAAACTAAACCCCCACCAACCACAGTGTGCGCAGTGAATAAAGAGCCTCTTGTCCTCAATTCATGCATTTTTATTATGCTAACAAACACTGAACAGAGACAGCAATGAATAGTAATGGTAACCAGGTGAGGGCCTGATAACACAGGGAGGGAGGGGCAAGGACACATAGCTTATTACAATTTCACTGTCTAGCAGTCACAGCTGTGGGAATGAGAGCTTTCTGCTCCATGAACCATCCCCTGGAGCTGAGTTCAAGGAATAACGGAACTCCCCCTATACCCCAGCATTCTAGGACATCTGGGAGAAGAGGATATAGAACTTGGTGAGGAGGGCAGCTGGTTCATCATTGGGTGCAGCGGGACTCTAAGGTCTAGCTGCCCTTCCTGCACCTCAGCAAAACACTTCAGCATGTCTGCTCCCCCATAAGCCACAACATCTCCTCTTGAGTGATACGCTCTGATAGTGTGAGCCTCCATGCACTCAGCTGGGCCCTGTCAGCCTCGGCGGAATGCATCAAATCACAGAACATGCCTTCCCTTGTCCGCTTTTTTCGCCTTCTAATCTGGGACAGCCTTTGTGCTGGAGTGGAGGAAGCACCCAGAGAAAATGTTGCAGCTGCAAGGAAAAGCATACATTGTTGAAAACAAAAGGTTAACTGTTGCAATGAATGAAACAATTCACAGCAGTAAATATATTCCCCGAGGTACTCGGCCTAATTTTGTTTTAAAAGAAGAGCCTGCCAGTGAGGTACAACACATGGCAGAGCGCTGGGCAGCAGATTTCGGTTTGCAAGCAGGCATGGTAAGTACACACAAAAGGGTAGGCGGTGTGAGGGCACCCGGGACATTCTTTAGTGTGGAAACTCTTGGCACATAAACAGGCTTTTCCGGGGAGCACCCTTTGCCTGGCTGCACTGCCTGCCACTGTATCCTGATTGTCTACCTCAAATTAAACAGTAACCACAATTGCATTTAACCCCTATAGTGTCATTACAAGTGTGCACTCACCAGAGGTGCCTTCTCCACCATCACAGTCCTGCACCAGTGGTTCCTTGGCTCCAGAGTTAGGAAAAGGTCCTGGCTGTTCAGGAGAATGGATCCTCCGCTTGCCTGCTGTGCATTCTACTCCTCTTCCTCATCAACAATGTCCTCCTCGTTGTTGCCCGTGGCAGCCTGGGGCCCCTGGGAGGTATCCACATAGAGTGTTGGGGTACTGGTGGGGTCCCTGCGTAGAATCACATGCAGCTGCTCATAGAAGCAGCATGTCTGTGGGTCAGCACCAGAGCGACTATTTGCCTCTCTTGTCTTCTGGTACACTTGCCGGAGCTCCTTTATTTTCACATGACGCTGCTGTGTGTCCCTGGTGTCCCTTTTCCCCCAATGCCTTGTGCAATTTTGGCATAGATGTCAGCATTTCTTCTGCTGGTTTGGAACTCTGCCTGCACAGACTCTTCTCCCCACACAGCAATCAGATCCAGTGTCTCTTGTATGCTCCACGCTGGAGCGCGTTTGCATACCGGGGCAGCTATGGTCAGCTGTGGTGGTGAGCTGTCCACGCTGATCAAACAGGAAATGAAATTCAAAGTTCCCGGGGCTTTTCCTGTTTACCTGGCTGAAGTACAGTCGAGTTGAAAGTGCTGTCCAGAGCGGACACATTGGAGCACTCTGGGACACCTCCCAGAGGCCAAACAAGTCAAAATAAACTGTGCTGTGGCTACACTACCTTAATTTGACCCATGAAGGTCGAATCTAGCACTACCCCTCTCATTGAGATGGAGTACAGGCGTCGATTTTAAAAGCCCTTTAGGTTGGCAGGAAGGGCTCTTAGTGTAGACACGCACATTGTAAATTCGACCTAATGCTGGGAATGTCAATTTAATGACTTAGTGTAGACCAGCCTTTTGTGTCTTATTTCTCTTCCACCCACCACAGCATGGGAGCACTGTTCATGATTTTTCCGTCAGTAGGTTCTTTTTCTTTCAGTGAATGCTTCCCTCCTAGCTTTGCTCACATGCTTCAGGCAAAGCAGAGCGGAAAGTGATAGTATTAGAGGAGATCAGACAGCGTAAAATCAACATTAGCTAAGTTCAGAAGCATGCTGGGACATGGTTAGGAGAATGCCTTAAAACAGGATGTCCCATGAAATGCAGTTCACTTGAAGAATGTGACAGCATTTAGAACCCTGAAGGGTTGTAACATCTATAGTTGTTTTTGTATCCACAATTTGCAGTAGTTTTGACTATAAGAACATAAGGATTGAAACGGAGTTGGCAGTTCAGGTAGTTTTGTAAAAAGTGGCCATTAAAAGAACCGTTATCTTTAAAATTTTCTTGGTTTTGTTTTTAGTTACTTGAAAACTTCTTTTCCTTACAGAGGCACCTCATCAGTTTCAGAGATCCCTGTAAATGTGTGTGTGTTGAAAGTCATCTTCTTAGTTCATCTTTCAGTTGATTTTTAAGTGCATTATTTGCTTAGTCAAACATATATTTTGCTTCCATAAACGTATTATTTGCCTGATAAATCCTATTGGTTTATTTGGATCCTTTACAGCCTGTAAGGCAAACACAGATTTTGGCATGTATTGTGGTTTAGAAAACATGTATTATTTACCCATCAGAAAGTAATGGGGCCATTATGGTCCTGCTTGTTAAATCCTTCTCAGTTGTTGTTGTTATTATTGAGCCAATAGACAGTAACAACTCTTGGGAGCTGTTGTGGTCTATTCATATTCATTTGGTAGTCATGCGTGTGCATAAAGTCTGCTTGCTGAAAATACTTTTAAATGTTTGGCTGAAAAAAAGTGTTAAGCTATGTTTGTAAATGAAATTGCTTGGCCAGTTTTAATTTCTTTCTTGCTCTCCACCTGAAAGAGTTTTATCCCAGTGACTTTTTAAAAGGCGTATGTAACTTAACACTAACTTTTTAGAGAATTTAAAAAAATGTTTTTACACTGAGATTTGTATGCCAAATTTCAGACTAAAAGCAAATTTGTACAGCTGAATTATAAAACAGGAGTTCATAATGGAAATGTTGACACATCCACAACTTTAGAGGTGCACGTAGTTTTGCTACAACAACACTTTTGTATTTTGGAATTAGATGTTTATATAATTTTAGTCAAATAATTTAAAAAAAAAACAAAAAACCTTTCACATAACATTTGAGTCAGTGTAGATTAGGCTAAAAAGTTGTTGTCACCAGTGGTATTAACACTTGGCACCAGCAACAAAATTTCCCACAACCACGAGCAAAAAAAGCACATGGATGTTGTTACCAGTGGTGGAAATGCACCGACTCTGAACAATATACATTGTATCGTCCCATCTTGTGCTCTATCATTGTGGACAGGAACATGTAAAGATTACAGCTGCTTTGATGCACCAGGTCCTTCCAGATCCATGCCACAATGATTTGACCTGCGCTTTAGTAACTGCTCTGTGTGGTGGGTAAAAATTCATGCCTGTTTACAGGACCAGCAGAAGGTCCAATGAAGTCACACTCAAGGCCTCAAATTAGGGTTTAAATTGTGATATAAGAGGAATATAGCCCTTGTTCTGACCTGCTGCAAAGAGGTGAATTTCACTCTGTATACAAGGTTTGCTGACATACCTTCTTTTAGCAGTCTCAGCAGTTGTTACAGTGCTTACTGTGCTCTGCTCACCACCTCTCAAAACTGCTCGATCACAGAATCATAGGGCCCAATCCTACATGCAACCAGTAATGCAAGAGTCATTCGACACTGAGTTAGCAAGTCTAGAATTTAGATATAAAATCAGTTTTAAACCAGACGCTGTGGTCTCCTTAAAGTTCCTAGAAAAATCATTTGATCCAAAATAAACACATTTTATAAGTAGTTATAATATAAACATAGAAGAGAAGGTTGGATCTTGGGATTGCAAAAGGGCAGGGTTAAACTAGTTTTTGGGTAACTTAAACTGTGAATTTTCATTCTTTCAGGTGTTTGGGTTTCTTGTGAGGGTTGTCCTCTCTATCTTAACAAAGTTATTTGACTGGGATTATACCTGATGTATGTATACACATTAACCTCAGTCTAATTACGTTTAATCATGGGGGAAACTGAAAGTTTAGGAATAAAATGAGACTATGACAAAGCAGTCAGTGGTTTTTATTTTTATTTAACTTTTACTATCAGTTATTAAATGAACACTTCCATGGTGCATTGCAGAATCCTTTTTTTTACTACAGTTATGAACGAAGTCTAAAGAATGTAACAGCGAATAACAATAAATCAATAATTTAGTGACATTTATCAAGCTTGAATAGATTAGTGTTGTATTCTCAGATGACCTTACATACAATCTAGTAGTTTTGAATAAGGAGTCTAGCTTGCTCAAGAACACTTGAAGCATTTTAACCAACCTCTTTGGCACCCCAAACCACTACCTGTCATTCTTTGGCCTTCATATAAGATTATTAGTCAGTAATTATAGCTCTTGTCTGTGAAATATTGTAATCAGTATTTGCTAACCTCCATTATGCAAACATAAATCAGTCAAGAAAAATGGTAGAGGACATTTATTTGCAGTAGGTTTATTTTAGAAGTTCTTCACAGGTAGTCCACAAGAAGGCTTCATTTGCCAAAGCTAAAGCAGTCTACTGCTCTTTTCTGTAGACTTTGCTTATCATTAATAGAAAGCAGCATGTGTACATCCTGCAAACTCATTTCCTTATTTAAAGTGGGCATCCTTCCGTTACTGAGATATGCTTCCTCTTTTAATACAGGAGTGAGGACCAAGCCTTTGTAAGCTCTTAAAGGCACATCCCTTCCAAATGACCTTTTGTCCTGTGCTACTAAGTTGCATTGTTTAGTCCACGACTCTGTGTTCATTATAGTTACATGAGATGTCCTAGGAAAAGAAAAGAAAAAGTTTTTTGGTAATTAAATTTGGAAATGTGTCACATTTTCCTAGTATAAAGCGTAAATGAAAGCTCAGTAGAATGCCTGGTTCCTTTTTGTATAGTATTGGATGAAATGAGTTCCAAGGAATAATATATTTAACAAGGTTCTTGTTGTTGAGTCTCAGAGAATCTCTGCTCAGGCAAATTTAAAAAAAAACACACAAAATTTTGTTTAAATCTTTTAAAATCTGTCATGCAAATACAATATTTTACTCCTTTATTTCCTCTTGGTTTAGAATTAATAAAAGGCACCCAAACACAACCTATGCAAGTTATGCGAAATAACAAAATGCAATATAGTCAACATGTGCCTCCTATCGGACAGCAGCAATACATAATCAAATACCATTACCCTGACAACACCCTGATCTATATCACAGTCTCTCTCTCTCTCTCTCTTCAGAGACCAGCTGAAATCAATGGATCCTATAGTGTACCCATACTGTTCTTTTTAGTATCTTTGATTTTTTACTGATTAAAGAGCTGTGTTTAAAGAGAACTTTTTTTTTACCTTTTATGTTAAAAACTCCTCTTCCTTGATTTACGTAGCAATGCCACAAACAGTTGACTTCACACTTCATTCCTGTGACTGTGGCATTATTGGATGAATAGACAGGAGAAGGTAGGTGATTATAAAGGAGGTCGTTCCTATTTACTGTACCTTAGTAGTCGGCAGTGAAGGAAAAGGAAATATAGAAAAAGTTCATGAGGCTTTGACAGTGTCTTGAAGCCAAATTCTGCCCTTGGATACTTGTGTAAGCTGTAACTGCATAATGAGTTAGTTAATTTTTCTATTTTTATCCTGGCACCAGATATTTCAGAGGGGAATGCTAACCCTCCTCTGAGGTACTTCATGTGAACTCCTTTGTCTCAAGAACCAGAATTTTTTTTTTCAATATATAACCAGGAAAAGTCAGTTACAACAATACTTTTCGTTTGGAACTGTAGGCAATTCATGGGCTTTCTTGTTTTGAAATGAATAGTTATGTGCTTCAAAGAAACTTGAATATTGGTACTTGAACACTCTAGACCTGTTTTCATCCACAGGTATAATGTCTTTCAATCCTTTTCAAGAATTAGCCATTGATGGCAGGAACTCTGTTTTTAATCTTTTTATTATCACTGTATAGTTTATTTCTGAACAATTTGTGAATCCTTTCGTGTTCAAAGGTCCTACCCTGAATTGGGGATCTGCTAATGCAGACCTCCCCACTCATGTGGGTTCCATTGACTTAACTAAGATGGATGAATGGCCTGCACAGGGGATCCTAGTGCAATAGTTTACCTAGTGCGTATCTTTACATACTGCAAGTGATCCCAACTTCTATGGGACTCCCCGTGTGCATAAGTCATTGCAGGTTCAGAAACTTAGTTGCAAAAAGTATTTTATTGTGAAACAGAGGTGCCTGTGTGCAGTGTACAATAACTCATACTACAGCATCATTTATTTAGGACCACACAGGGTAATCAGCAGAAAAATATGGCTAGTTCTAGCTTGTGAAACAGTAAACCTAATGAGTCCGCAGTAGGCCACTTGCAACAGAGCAACACACTTATCCTTTAAACTTAATGGAAGGGATGCTCTCGTGGTGAAGGCACTGGACTGAGACTCCAGAGATCTGGGTTCAGTTGCTAGCTCTGCCACAGGCTTCCTGTGTGATTGTTATTATTTATTGATATTGAGATTGCACCTAGCGGCCTCAACCAGGTTGGAGCTCCGTTGTCCTAGGCAATGTACATGCATATAATAATTGACAGTCTCTGCCCCAAAGAACTTAGTTTTTGGCAAGCCACTTAATCTCTCATGCCTCAGTTTTCCATCTGTAAAAGGGATATGATAATACTCCCTTTCTCCCACCTTTTGTCTGTCTTGGCAATTGGCTTGGCTATTTAGATTGTAAGCATAGTTCTTACTATGTTTAGTGTATGGCACAATACAGTGAGGCGCTGATCTTGATTGGAGCCTTCAGGCACTACAGTAGTAAAAATCATAAGCAATAATCAATTACCTCAAGGCTCCAGTTCATGTATATATGATCTGGGGTCAATTTATGGCTTAATCAGAGAAAAAACATTAATAATAAAAGAATCCTCAAATAGACTGATATCTTATAAACCAGTGTTTCTCAAACTGGGGCCGCTGCTTGTGTAGGGAAAGCCCCTGGCGGGCCGGGCCGGTTTGTTTACCGGCCCCGTCCGCAGGTCCGGCTGATCGCGGCTCCCACTGGCCGTGGTTTGCTGCTCCAGGTCAATGGGAGCTGCTGGAAGCGGTGGCCAGTATGTCCCTCGGCCTGTGCCGGGCAGCCAGAGGCTTTCCCTACACAAGCAGTTGCCCCAGTTTGAGAAATACTGTTATATTGTTTCTCCAAGTAAATGTGTCTGTCGAACTAAAATACAATTATAAATGAATGACTTGATGGAAAATTAAAACTTGCCATTTATTCTGAGTTTAGAATTGTTTGGCTCAGGATACATTGCAGAACAGGTCTTTGCATGACTTTGAATTTGAGTGATTACTGAGAATCTTTAGCTTTCAGTTCATTAAATCCGCAGTTTCTCTTGCAAAAGCAACTTGTCATATTTACTGCGCTGAAGGTACCTACACTGTGGCTGGGAAAGTGATACCAGCGGTCTGAGGAAAAGAAAAGTGGCCATTACAGCCTGCTGACTGTTAGCGGAGTTTGGAAACAAAAGGCATTCACCTCAGACCTCTTGGTGTGCATGCGCAGATGTAGCAGCAGCTATGGAGGAGCTGTGTGTCCACTCACACCAAGAAGTCTGAAGGACAGATCACGTGGTTGCTCTTTTACCTTTGTTAGCGACTGATAGCTCAGTCTTTGAGGGACAGCTTTAATTTGTGCTGTCAATTTGGCTAAGCACCTTTTAGCGACACAGCTGTGCCATTAAAGGCGTGCAGTATAGCCGCTGTTTGTCGGCAGGAGCGAGCTCTCCCGCCAACACAAATCTTCCACCCCCAACGAGCGGTGGTAGCTTTGTCGGCAAGAGAGTTCCAGTGTAGACACAGCCTTACTGTAAATTGATCTGACAGATTTCTTCAGTTTTGTTTAAAACCAAGTAATATGTATATCATGAATAAAACTGTATAAATTTTGTACACAAAAACTTAAATGTTAGCTGTTTTATTATATATTATTTTTATTACAGTAGGGTCCCAGTCCTGTTTGGGACCCATCATGCAAGTCAGTGTAGTATGCACTGTCAATGGAATTTTTGCCTCTGCGTTCAGAGGGGCCCAGATAGCTCCCAAAATGAATTGCCCAAAGTCACACAGGAAGTCAGTGGCAGAGCTGGGAACTGAATTCAGTTCCCTGTGTCCCAGCCCCTGCTTAATAAATGAATTCTTTAAAAACTCCCCAAGCTGAACTCATTAAGAACTTTCAGTATACCTGTTGCACCTCCAGTGCAGGTTTGAAGATTCGAAAGTTCAGTATATCAGGTTTCTGTGTCATGTGCAAATACATCATACTTGCATAGGTGATAGTCTGAAGTAAGGTATTCACTAAAGTTGCTCTTACCACCCAGCCATAAAGAATGGCCATCTCCTGCTTGCTCAAGTTCCAAAGACGCATTATGACCTGGTGGTTAGCTTTATAAATTGTGGGTGAAATCCTGACCCTACTGAAGTCAGTGAAGGATTTTGTGCTATTAACTGCAGTGTGGGTGTGTTTTTTATGAAGTGTGAGTGGGTATTTGTTCAGGGGTTAAAATTAAGGTACTGGCAGTAAAGGAAACTGGTTTACCCTCCCTCATTCTCATCTCTCAAAATAAGATACTGTTCAGGCAGCTATGTTGTTAGATCTTGCTTGCTTTGTGTGTGTGCGCGTGTGCGCAAAAGCCAGCTGGTTAATGACCTTAACACTCTTGGAGTGGTCTGCTCTAGTAGAGTGGGGGGAAGGAGGAAAAGGGGGAGGGCAAGACATTCTCACTGCTTGGGTGTTCAGTCTCCTAAGCAAATGGACATGAGAACACATGCCAGAAGAACCTGTATGTCTACAGCTCTTATTAGAAAAATAAGAATATTTATATTTTTAATTAAACAAGTTCCAATGGTTTCCGTCTGCAGCTGTATATGAATATTTTCACCTTAAACATTTACTGAAGGTATAAAAGGTTTTTTCATTTTTTTTCATTTTTATTTTTTATTTTTTTGTAATATGAAGAAGGAAAAAGGCAGATCATCTGCAAATTATATGAATAACGACCATCTAAATTGCCTTCATGTGTTATCTACTATTGGGCAATTTGTGTAGTATGGGATAAACTGGGTGCGTGAATTTATGTAGTATTTGGATCGGCTGTTTTGTACATGTATGAAAGTAATACTAAGGCACTAATGCTGCAAACACTAGTGTATGTGCTTAGCCATAAGTGTGTGCATAGTTCCATTGGCTTCAATGAGACTATTCATGAGCTTAAAGATAAGCATACAGCTAAGTGTTCACAGCATTGGGGTCAATTGGGCTTGTATAGTGAAGCCTATATCAGAACTTATAGAATAAACTTCCGTTTTTAGCAGCTTATATATGCATCCGGAAAATACGTTGCTTGGTATTTTTAGTACATTTTATGTTTAACAAATCAGAAAATGTAAGAACCTTTTGTTTCTAATTTAGAGCAGATTTTTAAAATGTTTTTAAAATTAGGTTTGTGGATCTAATTATACCACATCTGAAACTTCTTTGACATTAATGGTGTTCCACGTATGTGTCTGAGACCAGGACATGCACAATTGTATCCTGGCTGCTAGTTTTAAGAGCAACCTGCCTACTCTTCTAACCAATCTGGTGGCATAGCCAATCAGGCAAACTACTACAGCTGTGCTCATTAGGCTGAAAGGAAATAAAATGATGCCCACGATGGAACCTTTAGCTTAAGTTTTTGTGCTCTTTTAATATCAAATAGGTGGTTACGGATTTTTCGCAGCGTTGTTGCTCTATGCTATTATTTTAAAGGATCGTTAGGTTACTCAGAGACTGGCTGAGTTGAAGTCCTGGTTTCTGTCAGCCATGTACAGTACCAAGTTTGAATTTGAGCATGATCATAAAAATGAGTTTTCCTACTTTAAAAAAAAAGCCTTAAGAATCATTATGAACTATTACCTTGATGCTCTGGGATATAAGGATACAGTCTGCTGTCTGGGCTCAAAGAAACCAATTTAAAAAAAAACTTGGTACATTAAGAGAGGAATGTATATAGCAAGTAGCTTGTGCTGACCCTGGAAATTACATTCATTCTGCTCCCCATCAGTGCATATTTTAATAGTGTACTTAATCATGTGGGGTGGGGGAAGGGGTTAAGGGAATACCTATCTGATCTGTTGGATAAATTATCCATCTATTAAAAAACCTGGCTTAACATACTCTTTTTTTTTTCTTTTTAAGCTAGCAAAGAAAATTCACAGAGAAAAAAGAATTATAAACAAGAATTATAAAGTTTTAGTAAAAGTAGTAAAATCAAGCTGAATCAAAATATTAAGACTATCCATTTTAATCATATGCCACATTGTCATGGTAAAAAGAAATGCAAATTAACAAAATCTTTTATATTTCAACCTCTGTGAAAATGCTAGGAAAGAAAAGCTTTTCACTTGCAACTAAGAGTCCATGTCATTCTATATTTGTGTAGATTTTTGTAAAAATGCCAAAACACCAGCACACCCTACCAAGCATACTTGACACATTTTTAAATTGAACAGTGGTGTAATTATTCTTGGTTTTTGATATATATGACAGATCAAGAGGAATTTTTCAAATTAAGAGCATTTTACATTTAAGATATATTTTGTTTGCCAAATCACTGAAAATGAAGTGTACCCTTCGAAAGAAAAGAGTAAATGTTACTCTTTAAAAATTAATGAAAAATAATTTGATTTATTAATGTGAGATAAATAAATCTAACTTTAAATAATGTTAATACTGTAGCAAAAACAAACAAAACCTCAAGGAAATTCAAAATTAATTCAGTATTTATTCATTACATCTTTTAATTGGGCTAAATCTTGCAAGCCTCACTCGGGATTGACCTCAGTGGGACTTTTGCCTAACCCAAGACTACACAGTTCAGCCTATTATGAAAATGAAATTCTCCTATATATGGATTTTTCTCACCTAAGCAATGAAAAATAAACTAATGATATTACAGTACAGAATTATTGGTCTCTAAAATTCTTTGAAATTGCCCATTTTCAATGTATGCAGAAATTTTTTTGTCACAGGTGTCTCAAGTTGGAGTTGTTTGAGTAGGAGGGTTTTTTTTACACTGGTAATCATAACGAGTCCCTGTAGCAACATTAGATTTGTGATGTACTTGCAGAGAGACCATTACAAGTTTATAAACCCAGCAGTAAAGATAGTAAAGTAGCAAAACATTCTTTTTTTAAGTAGTTGTTATATGTTTTGGATTCCTATAATGAGCCATTGATTATCTTTGTTTTTCTCTTCTGATTTATTTTACACTCACCTCTTGTAATGTCAGGTTTCTCATCCCCACATACTTGCCATAAGCATGGTCTAGTAGTTAAAGCACTGTGAGTCAGAAGACCCGGGCTTGTGTTTCCGTCTCTTGCAACTGATTTTCGGGGTAACTTTATGCAATTCATTAACAATATTTAAAAAAAAAATCTGTGCCTCGGTTTCCTCCTGTGTAAAATGGGGATAATACTTCAGTTTTGAAAAAAAAAATTGAGCTCCTCCAGTATAAAAGTCTAATAGTAAGTAAAGTAAAAGTATATTGTTGATTTTTATGTACCACGTGTGGTACACAGGAAGACTTGTGTACCCTTTTCCTGTTTATCTTCATGACGGATTGGTGCCCTTGTGGTGTGGACATGAAGGATGTAAAAGCATGACTGTCAGATCCCAAGTGGAGTTTGCAAGGGTGGTATTTAAAAAAAAAAAGAGTCCATGTTTTGACTTTTTAAACTGAAATAATTTGAAATGGAGGTTACAGAGAAAATAAATATGGTATCCCAAGATGGCACCTTTTTCTTAGGTTTTTGTTCTCTTTTAATAAGTGAATAAAGATTTTTCACCGTGTAGTTGCTTTGTGCCATTATTTTAACAAGACTGTTAACTTGTAGGTCCTGAAGATGAAGAGGATCTGCATTCTGGTCTTCAGAGTGGAAGTTAAAAATAGACTTGAAAATAGCAACAAGCTGGGTCTGCTGCTTCTCTAATAGCCTTTTCAACTAGTTTAAAGCAAATGATTCATCAAATAAAGAACACTAAAAGAAGAAATCTGCCAATTTGTAGAATTTGACTCCTCCTAATCAGAACAAGGCAACAGGATGTTGAGTTCCTGCTCTGCACCTGATTAAAGCCAAATGCACTAGAAACAGCTGGGAATAAGAGGAAGCGCCAAGTTCTTCTCAGTTGGGGGTAGCACAGCAAAAGAATGTTTTGTTTTGTTTTTTAAATCCCTTCTACCTTTGTTGTTTTGTTTTCCTGACTCTTTGACAGATAAGCACTTATTTCCTCTGGTATTTTGGACCCGTTAGAAACCACGTGCAATGTACAGAACCTAAGATGAAGCTAGATGTGTATATAGTCTAGAAAAAATCATTTTTGTCACAGTATTTTAGGACATTCCTGGTCAGCATAGTTTAGCCAGATTGGTAACTTTACACACTGTGTACATGCAGGTGCCAAATTCTCAGAGTTCTGCCCACCCACTGTTAAAAAGTCAAAAACTATACAAGAATAGAAAGCAGACTGAGATGTATTTTCCATCTGGATCTTTGTGAGAGTTTTCATGCTGTACCCTACAACAATTCCTTGAATTGAATTAGAGAAATGTAAGGGTGAAAGGGACTTCAAAAAATAAATTGAAACTTGTTTTTATTTAAAAAAAAAAAAGGTGGAAATGCATCCAAATTCAAAACCTTTCTTAGTGTTTTTTCTGTGGTCTAGAAACTCTACACACAACTCTTAAAGTTAAAAAAAGTATGTGAATGCCCTAAAATGAATAAGTATATGATCATTCTTTTCATGAACTGATTCCAAAACACATAGAACAAAATCAAGCACAAAAAGTATCTTGCAGACTATACTGCAGATATAGTAATAGTTTGTTTTGCTGTTTAAAATATGTTCATTATTGTGGCATCAAAGTTCTCTTAAGACCTTTAAACAAAAGCATATTAGGAAGTGACTTCTAATGTGGCTATTCCGATGATGCCGGCTCTCAGCACAGGCATCATAATGCTCTTTTGTACATTGCAGCTTTCTCTGTGCTGCCAGTGTTAACACAAGCTGTTGTTGCATGTCCTTTGCTTTTCATGACTCTGATCCAAAGATTGTTGAAGCCAGTAGAAATACTCTGTTGACTTCAGTGAGCTTTGGATCAGGCCCCATGATTTTACAGTAATACTCAGCACTATTACCACACATCTCGTCCGTCTCTCTCTGTGAACTCTGCTGGAAGAGCAGAGTAAATAGTCTTACTAATTACTGTGGTGTTCTGAAAAGGGGGTGATGAGTTCCATCCTCAGGCAAGCTTTGTTTTCAAATGGAAACTTCTCTTTGAATTTTCCCTCAACCCTTTTTCTAGCAATAAAGACCAATGGGACTGAACCATCTATATGCTGTTTTCTCTTCTCTCAACTGAAGCTGGACAAGATGACCCATCTCTATCTCCTCATTGCAGCGTGCATCCCCTTTTCTTTTCTATCTATAGTCTATTTGTCTCTGGTATTTCTGTGAACTTTCTTGTTCCATGAAACTGCCCTTTTATGAGCCTCATTGTTATCAGTGCACTGGCCATAATAGTTTTGGAAGCACTACTAATTTACTTTAGCACCATGAGAAGCAGGGTGGATTTGATTTAAATCAAATTGATTTAAATCATGATTTAAATCACTAAATCAGGAAGACTTGATTTAATCATGGATTTCTACGTGTTGGTTGTTATAACCTTAATACATATTCTTCACAACTCAGAGATAGATGTAGGTTTCATTGTTAGAAAGTACACGCTATACATTTTTAAAGTGATTCATTTTGAAAACTTTTCAGATTAGTTTTACAGCTGTATCAGAAAATGAATGATTGTTTGGTTATTTCATTTACCAAAGGTAATTGAAGCAGATATTTATGAAGTCATTGGGAGGTGAACTATCTCCAGTTCAACAGGTTAATTTAATATTTGGAGGATTTTCTTGCCACGCTGCATCAGGAGGAGAACATCACCAGACAGACATTAAAATTGTTTTATTTAATTAAAACAACAACGTTATGTATTCTAGATTTTTTTCTTCAACAGCAAACATACAATATTTTAACAAAACAAGAATGTTTAAATTCAAAAATTCATATGCAAGTTTTTTAAAATCAGGTTTGTTGCAGTTAAAATTGTTTTTAACTAAAATAGTTAAATGAAATATAAATAAATATATCAACTACGACAGCCAGGTCAGCATGAAATACTTAAAATATTGGCTTCTGCAGCTAATTCAGTCGTCTTCACCTTCATTTTCCTGTTTGTTCATAATCTGGAAAAGAAAAACAAGCTTTCCTGCCTTTTCGGGTCCCAAACAATTTCTCAATCCGGAATGAATTAGTCCAAAGGAAGAAAAATATTCTTTCTACAGCGGCAGAAGAAGCTACTGCTGTTAAAAGTGAGATGATCACTTCTACAGTCACTGGTGTGACTTTCTTTAAAACATCATCAGCAAACATATATTTCATGAATGGTGCACCCTTAGCTCTGAAGTTTATTATAGTTGGCATTATGGAGGGACGATTGCTAGATGTCCATGTCATAGCCAACTCCTCTTCTTCAGCAGTTAAGGTTTGACCCTCGAGTACTGAGAATATTTGCAAGAAAATGAGCTGGAGATAGTGCTTGTTCGTTTGTTTTTTTTAATGTTTGTAATTTAACTCTGCCGTTGCTTATTTTTCTTTTAAGATCTCACTCAGTTCCTTCCAAATTTCAATAGCGTCAGCAATAAAACAGCTATTTCCTTGCTTTTAGTTCAAGGCTACAGAAATAGGCTTCAGGGTACTCAGCATGTTTTCAACATTTCTCTTAAGCCCAATGTTGAGAACTTTGGTTGTGACAGTGCCATCTATTTTTTCACAATTTTGTTCACAAACTGTCATCAGATTAGGCCAGTTCTTGATATAGTGCTCAAAGCAGTCCACTACTGAGTTCCATCGCATGTCTTGTGGGAGAGTTAGCTTGGTTCCTCGCACTTTTTTCAGAGCAGCTGCTGCAAAGTGGTTGTTACAGAAGTATTTTGCAACTTCAACACCATTGGCCTTTATTTCTGGAACATTGATGCACCTCCTAGCCAAAGATTTCAAATGAGCACTGCAACCGTATGTTATTAGCTTGGGACTCTCTTCTAAATAATTCTAAATAATTTCTTCTCATCTTGCATACATTTGCAGCATTGTCTGTGACCAAGCTGCATACTAGACATTTTAATTTTTTTTCACAGTTTGTTATAGCTTTTACTGCTACTTCTTGTAAGTATTCTGCTGTGTGTGCATTTTCTGACATATCAATTGTTTCTGTAAGGAAGACATTCCCTTCTTCTGTTGTCACATAAGCACATACAACAGGATCATTGTGGACATTGCTCCATCCATCAAGACTCAGGTTAACAATTTCACCCTTTAGACCAGTGTTTCTCAAACTGGGGCCGCTGCTTGTGTAGGGAAAGCCCCTGGCGGGCTGGGCTTGTTTGTTTACCTGCCCCGTCCACAGGTCCAGCCGATCATGGCTCCCACTGGCCATAGTTCGCTGCTCCAGGCCAATGGGAGCTGCTGGAAGCGGCAGCCAGTGCGGCCCTCAGCCTGCGCCATTTGCAGCACCCCCATTGGCTTGGAGCAGTGAACCGTGGTCAGTGGGAGCCGCAATCGGCCGGACCTGTGGACGGGGCAGGTAAACAAACCAGCCTGGCCCTCCAGGGGCTTTCCCTAAACAAGTGGTGGACCGAGTTTGAGAAACACTGGTCTAGACCTTTTGCACACTGCTCAATTTCTCTTTCATACACTTTATCCAGCAATTTGCCTGCGACATCTGCTCTGTTGGGTGGACTGTATCCTGGTCTTAATGACTGAACCATGTTAATGAAGTGTGGGTTCTCGATCATACAGAAAGGAGAGTTTGTTGCATAAACAAACCAAGCAATTTTTTCATCAATTACCTCTTTTTGTAATCTGCTGGTTCTTATCACAAACTTATCTGTGGTTGTTTCTGGATGATGGAGATTTTTTTTTCTTTTTGCTACAGGTGATATACTGTGGCTATATGACATACATGATGTGACTGAAACACTATCGTTGGCAGATAACTCTGAAACTATAGAAAATGATGGTGATCTTGAAGGTGGATAGTCTTCAGAATCCTGTATGTTGAGGATGGATTCTCCTAAACAAAATAAGCCAATGCAGTTATTTAATTATTATTACCATACTGCTCATTTAGTATTACTCGTTGCATTCACTGACACTCAAAGGCGAAATGGTAAGAGGAAGATCTGCCTATTTCAGCTATTTATCTTTTTATCACAACTGCATCTAAAATGATAGTACCGTAGAGTAACAACTATATTTTTGCTCAAACATGAGAATTCAAGAATAGTCCAGAAGGAAGACAGGCAGTCCTTAAGAAAGAACTATGAAATAAAAAAGTTTACCAACTTGAAGAGCCTGCATGTTCAGACATGTTCCTTTCATCATCTTCATCGCAGCTTACTCCTGAGAAGGAACACTTCTCATGATGTTGTTTCACTCAGGCAACCAGGCCTTTCATTTCTTTGTTGCTCTGTCTGCATTTTGCATGTATGCCTGTCTTACTTACAGGTAGAGGAACTTAATTAAAATATTCCCAAACTGGGTCTCTTTTACGGCCTGCTGCCATTATAGGTTTTCCCTCCTAGTGAGAGAATGGTATGGTAGATCTCAAATCAATGAAGGCTATGCTCAGAAAGACCTCAAGAGTTCTGGAATATGCTGCTCAAACAGTTTCACTTGTGTTTCTACTGCCTGTCCCTCCCTTCTCACATTTATCTCCAGACTTCTTCTCCTTGTCCAGATCTAGTCCACCCCCAACAATCTTCTATTGAACTTTTTGAAACTTTGCACTTTTAGAGAGAGGTAAGGGATTGACTCTGTGTACACAATTTTTCAGAGGGACAATAGGGTTGAGGTCTGTTATTTCTCAGCTCTATATAGTTTGTTTATTTCTTTAAAACCATTTTTGCTGTTAACAAGCATGTTATCTCTGGAGACACAAATCCACAGTTTGAGTATTGCAAAACTAAGCATCTCTGATAGTATCTTCTAGACTGAGTCCTGAGTCCCATTGGGTAGATAGAAAGATTAACCTAAATAATCTATACAGAAGCCCATGGAACCCCATAAAATTGTCTCCCTAATCCATGAACAATTGGAACATATTTACAAAACTTTTCTTAAACATTACATGAATATATTGTCTCATACTATAGAATTAGAATTTATAATCCCTATTCCATGATACGTTATAGCTCAAAGATATCTATCTTAATTAAATCTAGTTTTGGATAGGTTTTTCCCTCAAAAAGCATTTTATCAAAAAAATCCGATTTAAATAAAAAAAATCTGTTTTTTATTTATTTTTTAAATCATTGATTTTTATCCATTCTGATGAGACAAGAGACAGCCAAAATGTTATGGCCCCCAAAAATGTGTATTTAAGATTTTAGTCTGTCAACCAAAACAGAATGTCTTTTTAACCAGCAAAGGGACTTTTACTTGTAACCATTGAAAAGCCAAAATAATATATGCCCATTGAGAGAAAAGGACACTTTAATAAACTTGCTTTGTAAATATTAAATGCCAGGTACACTAACTCCTCGCTTAACGTTGTAGTTATGTTCCTGAAAAATGTGACTTTAAGCGAATCCAATACCCCCATAAGAATGAATGTAAATAGGCGGGGTTCGGTTCTAGGGGAAAAAATTTTCACCAGACAAAAGGCTATATATATATACACACATACAGTATAAGTTTTAAACAAACAATTTAATACTGGTACACAGTGATGATGATTGTGAAGCTTGGTTGAGGTGGTGAAGTCAGAGGGTAGAATATTTCCCAGGGAATGCATTACTGCTAAATGATGAACAAGCAATTGGCTGAGCCCTCAAGGGTTAACACACTGTTGTTAATGTAGCCTCACACTCTACAAGGCAGCACAAATGGAGAGAGGGGAGACAGCATGGCAGACAGAGACACACACCGAGTGTGTGAGAGAGTACGCTGACCCCACTCTAAGTACATGGCCTTCTTAAGTAGATCAGCAAGCTGAGACGGCAGCTGCTGCCAGGAAGCTCCCTCCATCCTGAGCCCTGTCGTGTGTCCCCCCCCTGCTCTATGGAAGTTGGGGTAAGCGGGGTGCAGGAGCAGGGGGGAGGGGGACACTCTGACAGGAGCCCCCGTCTAAGCAAGCAGGAGGCTCCAGGGAGCAGCTCCAAGGCAGAGGGCAGGAGGAGCACATGGCAGTGGGGGGAGGGGCAGCTGAACTACCCGCAACTGATAGCCTGCTGGGCAGCTGCAGCACAGGGAACTTAGGTGAACGGGGAGCTGATAGGGGGCTGCCAGTCCACCCTGGTTCCAAGCCCCCACCAGCTAGCTGCGGTGGGCTGCTCTTCCTGCAAGCAGTGGACAAAGCAGGCAGCTGCCAAACAACATTATAAGAGAGCATTGCGCAACTTTAAACAAGCATGTTCCCTAATTGATCAGCAACTTGACAATGAAACAACGTTAACTGGGACAACTTTAAGTGAGGAGTTACTGTATTTCTGCTCCTCTTATGGCTCATTTTGGGATTCAGGAAAGTTATTCACTTCAGGTTCTGCAGAAAACTTGTAAAGCAGACATTTCAGCTCACATATTTGTTTTGGCTCGTTCCTGTACTTTTGAAGTCAATAGGAGTTTTGCTATTTACTTTTAATGGGAGCAATATCAGGCCCTTTGTGAGCAAACACCATTACTTTACAGAACAGTCATGCTTCTGTGATTAGCAAGTATCATTCTGTTACTATGGCTATTAGCACCTGTTAGGCAGCAACAAGTTACACTTTCCTCCTTTTCTACTATATAGTCTAGGACACTTATTGATTGGTAATGTATTTGCTTAGTATAGCATTGGAAACCAGCTATAAATTATTGTGCATTGTCTATACAACAGTGTGACAAGTTTGTTAGATTAAGTTAAAACAGCAGAGCAATAAACTTAATCTAACTTAATTAATTGCTTAATGTGTTTTTCCTGTCTTGTTTTGCCAGAAAAGGTGTTTGAAAATATGAAGAGATGCACTAATTTTTCTCTGACTTAATGGAACTTGCCTGCTATTTTGGAGCACACATTGATTAAGTATTCTGAAATGTGTCTATTTAAACCCAGAGCAGATGTTTGGTATTGAGACAGCTTGTGGAAACTCGTAGGTCAAGTATGCTCATTTGTATTTTATTGCTGCAAAACAGAAAAAAAAGTGTTCTGTCAGAGAATTCATTGCCTTTTTTTATTTGAATGGAAACATCTATGGTACTTTTGAATACGCATGTTACAGTTTTCCATTAACTGACTCATCTTAGATGGTTCTGAAAGTATGCAGTGTTGCAGCCTTGTTTGGTCCCACCATATTAGAGTGACAAGGTGGGTGAGGTAATATCTTTTATTGGACCAACTTCTGTTGGCGAAAGAGAGACTAAAGAAGAGCTCTGTGTAGCTCGAAAGCTTGTCTCTATCACCAACAGAAATTGGTCCAGTAAAAGATATTTTACCTCTCCGACCTTGTTCCTATGATTCTGAAAGGCATTTTTGCTGTGTATAATGCATATTGTAAATTGAATAAGGTCACTGCGTAGCTGCTACTAATTAAATTGTTTTCATTAAAAATATTTTCCTATTTAGCTTAGGAGATGGAGGCTTTGAAGGAGAACTTTTTATCAGCTTTGATTTCAGAAAAAAAACATTTTAGTAAATACAATACGTCATTATTATTTGTAACACCTACAGTTTGTAAGTTTTTTTAATTGATTAAAAAAAGGGTCAAAAAGTTAGAATACATAGCTGCTGTTAAATGTATATCCATTCTGGACTTGCTGTTGCTCCATAGAAATTTTTAAAAAATGCCATTGTCTTCAGTGTATCAGGATCAGGCCTTTCATGTGCACACACAATATCTATAGAAGTGATAAACTTTCAATCATCTTTGGAGCATGCTTCAAACATTTCATCTTGTACAGTGACATTCTTTTATTTCATTTGCATTCTCCAGGTCTGCCTACACCAGAGAGAGAAGTCCCCTACAACAGTGGTTCTCAAACTAGGGCTGCCGCTTGTTCAGGGAAGGCCCCTGGCAGGCCAGGCCGGTTTGTTTACCTGCCGCACCTGCAGGTTTGGCTGATCGTGGCTGTCACTGGCTGCAGTTCGCCACTCCATGCCCATGGGGGTTGCAGGAAGCGGTGCAGGTTGAGGGACGTGGGAGCCGCGATTGGCTGAACCTGTGGACGCAGCAGGTAAACAAACCGGCCCGGCCCACTAGGGGCTTTCCCTGAACAAGCGGTGGCCCTACTTTGAGAACCACTGCCCTACAAGAGGACCAATACAAGAAGAAAAAAAAACTCTTGTGGTTTTGGTCCTTCTGTACAAGCTGGTCTCAAAGGGGAGGCTGACTGGCCCTTATCACTGGTTTTCCTTTCCCCAGAAAGCAGAGGCTAACTCTTTTTTGGCTAACTTACTGGCTTGAGGTGGGGACTGATTTTCTTATTTATACTGGAATATATCAAGAGTGCTGTCAATGAAATCAACAGAGGCTCACTGAAATAAAATGAGTGTAGTGAAAGGTTTATTCCCTAAACCTTTCTTTCTTATAACTATGTAGTTACTTTTCTATTAAGGTGTTTTTGTAGTAAAGATGATTATTTTTTCGACTGACATTTGCTTGAGTACTACATAGAGAGGTTCCCCCCGATAGAAGTGTATCCAGACTCCTCTTATTGTCAGAAACTGCTCTGTTAATGGGATTACAGTCGTCCCGGTCGAACAGTCCTGGAGCAGCACAGTTCTCATCTCCATGAAGCAGGCTCAAAGGCACACTTGCGATATTTTGTAGTTCCAAAGGCACGTGATGAGTTTCACCATTTCATGGATTTAAAGAATTCAAACTCTGTTCTCTGAGTGCATTTTTTCTGGATGCAAACCTTTCATTACGTGATCCATGATCTATGTGCCATGAAGCTGAGGGATACTTATCTGCTCCATTTGTACAGCCCATAAGAGATTTATTCTGTTTTTCATTTTGGATTACAGTAGTACTAGTTGTTCAAGGGCCTACTGTTCCATATAACTGCTGCATAGTTACAGACTGGGTGTACCTTCATGGAGGCAGATGAATTTGACCACTGCTCTGCAGAGCAAGAAGCTTTTTATCTGCCTTTACACAGGTGATTGATTAGTGCCAGTGAAGTCACAAAGGAAGGTTACTCTGGTGGTGAAGAAAGTGCCATCTTTTCTGGAGTTTCAGTACTAGTCAAGTTTCTTTTTGTGAGCCTCCGAAAAGGCTTAACAGCTTAAGACTTCAGTGTTTCAAGGCTCACAGTATTAAGGAAGCACAGGAACAAATCTACGCAGACACACAGCTAGTGCCCCAACCAGGGGTATTCTATCTGCTACCCAAGATCCATAAACCTGGGAATCCTGGATGCCCGATTCTCAGGCATTGGCACCCTGACAGCAGGATTGTCTGGTTATGTGCACTCCTCAGGCCCTACACTCCCAGCTATTTTCGAGACACCGCTGACTTCCCGAGGAAACTACAATCCATTGGTGTGATCTTCCAGAAAACACCATCCTAACCACTATGGATTAGAAGCTCACTACACCAACATTCCACATGAGGATGGACTACAAGTGGTCAGGAACAGTATCCCCGATAATGTCACGGCAAACCTGGTGGCTGAGCTTTGTGACTTTGTCCTTACCCACAACTATTTCAGATTTGGGGATGATTTATACCTTCAAGTCAGCGGCACTGCTGTGGGTACCCCCATGGCCCCACAGTATGCCAACATTTTTATGGCTGACCTAGAACAAAGCTTCCTCAGCTCTCATCCCCTCGCGCCCCCTACTCTACTTGCGCTACATTGAAGACCTCTTCATCATCTGGACCCATGGGAAGGAGGCCCTTGAGGAATTCCACCAGGAATTCAACAATTTCCACCCCACCACTACTGTGGAAATAAGTGATGGTCCCATAAACACCACCCTATACCAGATACTTACCGCTATACTTACCTACATACCTCCAGCTTTCATCCAGACCACATCACACAATCCATTGTCTACAGCCAAACCCTAAGATACAACCGCATTTGCTCCAATCCCTCAGACAGAGACAGACACCTACAGGATCTCAAACAAGCATCTTTAAAACTACAATACCCACCGGCTGAAATGAAGAAACAGATTGACAGAGCCAGAAGGGTACCCAGAAGTCACCTACTACAGGACAGGCCCAACAAAGAAAGTAAGAGAATGCCATTAGCTGTCACCTACAGCCCCAAACTAAAACCTCTCCAGTGTATCATCAAGGATCTACAGCCTATCCTGAAGGACGATCCCTCATTTTCACAGACCTTGGGAGACAGGCCAGTCCTCACTTACAGACAGCCCCCCAACCTGAAGCAAATACTCACCAGCAACTACACACCACACAACAGGAACACTAACCTAGGAACCAATCCCTGCAACAAACCTCATTGCCACCTCTGTATGCATATCTACTCAAGGGATGCCATCATGGGACCTAACCACATCAGCCACACCATCCGGGGCTTGTTCACCTGCACATCTACCAATGTGATATATGCCATTATGTGCCAGCAATGCCCCTCTGCCATGTACATTGGACAAGCCGGCCAGTCTCTATGCAAAAGAATAAATGAACGATCCCTCATCCTTCAGACACCAAGAATTGTAATATTCAAAAACCAGTAAGAAAGCACTTCAGTCTCCCTGGACACTCAATAACAGACTTAAAAGTGGCTATTCATCAACAAAAAAACCTTCAAAAACAGACTTCAATGAGAAACTGCAGAAATGGAATTAATTTGCAAACTTGACACCATCAAATTAGGCCTGAATAAAGACTGGGAGTGGCTAGGTCCCTATATAAAAAAAAATTCCCTCTGATACTCACCTCTTCTTGTTAACTGTTGGGAATGGGCCACATGCACCCTAATTGAATTGGCCTCATTATCACTGACCCCCCCCCACTCGGGAAGGCAACTCCCATCTTTTCATGTGCTGTGTATTTATACCTACCTACTGTGTTCTCCACTCCATGCATCTCATGAAGTGGGTTATAGTCCACAAAAGCTCATGCCCAAATAAATTTGTTAGTCTCTAAGGTGCCATATGTACTTCTTATTGTATTAAGGAAGCTTGTACTCCCTCTGGTCTTGAGCCTTTTTGTTTTGTGCTAGGACCCATTCCACAAAGGTTGGGCTTCTCATCTGCAACTGTGTAAGGTGGAGCTTCTAAGTTGAATTTACCCAGGGTCTTGGGTCTGGGATGAACAAGGGGCTAGTGCAAAACTTGCCTTTGATATTATATAGTTACCATGTTGGAAAAATAAATTCTATAAATCAGCTCTGTACGTAAATTTAAGACATTTTTTCCAGCATGCCAACCAATGTAAAAACCAATCATTCTCCAAAGAACATTATTATTTTTTAACGAAACAAACAAAAATTAAAGACAAAAAGCTGAATAATCCCGGGGAATCTTCAGCTGACTGGTTATAGCCTCTTTGTGCCATCGGAACAACACTATTTCTCTTTAGGAGGTTTCAGAAAATTTGAGTAAATATCTTGTGACATAAATGAGCTGGAATTTTCATAGGGCATTGAGATTGTTTGTTTCTTCACTGTCTAATTCTTCTCAATAGTAAGTGATGACACATTTTACCTTTTTAAAATAAATACATTACTTAGTAGGGTGACCAGATAGTAACTGTGGAAAAAAAACAGGACGGGGGTAGAGGGTAATAGTTGCCTATATAAGAAAAAGTCCCAAAAAACAGAACTGTCTCTTTAAAAACGGGACATCTGGTCACCCTATTACTTAGCCTTTATGCGTATGTATACACATAACTGTCAGGCTCCACTTTCTCTACTTACCTGACTGGAATCTTTGTCAGAGCATCTTGCCTGATTGCAGCTTTTGGCTCAATCAACAAAGAATTAAAGGATGGAAATAAAATTAATCACAATCTGCATAGTTTTATAGGTCTTGTCAAATGAGCTTAATATCCTTTTTTGACTAGATTACGAATTTGAGTCATAAAGGTGTTGATGTAATATATAGTACTTAGACTTCTGTAAGGCATTTAACTTAGTACTGCATGACATCCTACTTCTAAAAAAAAAATTAGTACCATACAAAGTCAACATGGCACCTGTTAAAAAGACTAAAAGATGACTACTTAAGATCTCAAAATGTAGTTGTTAATGGAGAATCATCAATGAGTACTACAGATGCTACTAGTAGAGTTCCAGAGGGGTCAGTTCTTGCCCCAGTGTTATCCTATATTTTTATCAATGATCTGGAAAAAAGTATAAAATCTCTCCTTATAAAGTTTTCAGATGACGCACTGATTGATGGACTAGCCATCTGGATCACTTAGTAATATGAGGCCAGTCAAACAATGTGCATTTTCATGAAGCCAAATGTAACGGCATACATCTAGAAATAAGGAGTGCGGGCATTTCTGCAGGATAGAATCATAGATGGAGGACTGTGTCCTGGAAAGAAAGTGTCATGATAAATAATGAACTGAACATAAGCTCTCAGTTTGATGCTGTGGCAAAAAAAGGATTAACACAATCCTTGGGTGTATAAATGAGAGTATTTTGTAGGAATAAAGGGTAATATTATCTCTGTAAGTAGCACTGGTAAAACCATTAGAGGGGTACAGCATCTGGTACTAGCGTCCATGCTGAAAAATTGGAGAGGGTAAGTAGAAGAGGTACAAGAATGATTTAAGGTATGGAAAACCTGCTGTGCAGTGAGAGACTTAAGATTAATCTCGTTAGTTTATTGAAGAGGGCGTGATGATGATCTAAAAGTACCTACACTGGGAAAGGATATTTGATAGGCAGTAATTCTGAGATCCAGTGCTTAATTATGAGGCTTAATAAATTCAAACTGGAAGAAAGGGGTGAATTTTTAACCTGAGGGCAATTTAAATATTGGAACTAATTTGCTTCGGATGTAGAGGAACCACAAGTTGAGCTTGATACAGAACTCGCCAAGTGAAAATATTGAAATTGTTTCATTTTTATATATATTATAGAAGGGAAAGATATCCATGGCTCTGTTACTAATAACTTCAACAAATTTACTCTGAATTCAGAGTTTTGTCTTCTTTCCTGGCAATGTCTGAGCAGATTGTCCTTTCCTGATTTTTATGTCATTCAGAAGCACTTGAACATTTTTTTTCTCATCTGTGAACTGAAACTGACTCTCTGGAATGAACACAAGCAATTCAGTATATGAATTAAATATTTGATATACATATTGGTTAATTGCAATTTGATCATATGCTATTGTCTTGTCTGTGTTTGGATGAGCATAACCCTGCAATCAAGACAAGGGTTTGAAGCCACCATTAGACTTCAGATCTCTTAGGGAAAGGTAACTGGAACAAGGAAACTTAAGAATTCAGTCAAATCTTTTCATTTCTGGTCAACACAGACCTTGCCCAAGGCATCATTCAGGAGGGGTGACAAGCTACATTAAGATTTATTGGCTGGGTTTCAATTGTAATTTTCTCTTCACGTTTACACAGTTAAATGCCTGTGCATTCATGCTCCTAGTTAGATGCTTGTCTCACTCCTTTAATCGCTTTTTTATGAGGGGCTTTGTATGAAGTCTTTTCCTCTGCTGGGCCAAGCAGTGTCCCATCTCATATACATTTCTAGAGTGATTAATGGAATATACTTGTTAGTAGTGTTTGGGATACAACAACCTATGATGATAACACTTTAGATTATCCAAACGGAACAAATTTTAAATACACCTCTACCCCGCTATAACGCGGTTGTGGGGAGCCAAAAATCCCTACCACATTATAGCTGAAACCCCATTATATTGGGGTAGGGGCAGCAGGGCTCCGGCAGTGATTTAAAGAGCTCTGGGCTCCAGCCACTGCGGGGAGCCCCAGGCCCTTTAAATCGCCAGTGGAGCCCCGCTGCCGCAGCCCCGGGGTAGCAGTAGCAGGGCTCCAGCGGTAATTTAAAGGGCCCGGGGCTCCCCACAGTAGCCAGAGCCCCGGACCCTTTAAAGCGCCGCTGAAGCCCCGCTGCTACCGCGCTATACGCGAACCCGTGTTATATCGGGTCGCGTTATAGCGGGGTAGAGGTGTACTTGTTGAGTTGGGCTAAACTGCCATTGGCTCATTGAAGTCAATGGTTCTCTGACAGTTTACATCAACTCCCTTATTTGTTTTTCACCTTTAATGCCAATTACGTTCTGTATTTCGCTCATTATTTCACTGACACTATTTCTTTATGGTCAGTTTTTAGCAACTTTCACTTTCTGACTCATGCACTAACTCAGTGGTGCAACATTTAGGATGCAAACACTGAAGTGTAATATTTAAATTTAAATCCTCTCTTCTTTGGGAACATTTCTATTCTGTGTTTCATAAAACCAGTTGTTTACAAAACCTAAATTTTGAGTCTAATCAATTGATCAGTGTTGTTGTTTGTTGCTTATATAATGCCCTGATGTGTCATGCTATACAAACTCACACACAAATACAAAGTAAGAGACCCATAGCTCAAAGTGCTTTCAATCTTAAAAGACAACATACAGACTATGGAACAGGAGAGATGATCTTGCACTCTATTTTTATTGTTTATAGGGAATTAGAGATTCTGTTACCTGTGTTACAGAATTTAAAACCCCACATAGGTCTCAGAGGTTTTTAAATATATTTCTAATAACTCCAGAATTATCAAACCAAACTTACCAAACCACCTAACAAACTTTCCAAAAGAGTCAGATTCCCAGTCCCTATTGTGCACAGCGGAATTAACCAGATCTGGACTTTTTAGGACAAACTGTTGTTAAGATACGGTGTTCCCAAAAACATTGGCTCATGTTGCAAAACGTTTGTAGGTTTCCCCCATCCCCACCGCACCCCACCCATACTTTCACTCCTGTTGACTTCCTTTCATCCCCCTGTTTTCCTGGGGAAAAATCTTTGGCAAGGACTATATTTCTAAACCAATGTTGAATTTTTGTTTGATTTTGTTTTGGCAAGCTTTGGCGACAAGGGATATGGATTTAAATCAGCTACTATAGCAATGGCTACAACAAGAGAACCTAGCAGATACCTTACTTAGATTAGATAGAAATCAGGCTTATAACAGAAAGAATATAGTCACTACCCTTGCTAGGGAGACAGATTGCTACCTCTCTACACCCTTGGTTCCCTTTTTGAGATTACGTTAGAGGAGCTAATGAATGTAGTAAAGGTTGGGGGCAAATATCTGACAGTTCAATGAGATGAAAAAATTGAGAAGAGAATATTTCAGCACCAGATTTATCAGGCTGAGACTGTTTGTGAGGACTATAAAGCAGGCATGTTGTTGGATAGATGATCTGAACCAGCGCCTGCTCCAGTCAGCCAAACACTCTTCAGTTAATTCATCACAACTCTAAAGCACTTCAATTCTGCATGCTTAAAAGGTTAAAGCAGTAAATAGTTTATTGCCACTGAGGCCTGTTGCACATTGATCATTGTTGAATTCTCTGTTTAGATGTAAGATCTTTTGAAATATACTCTGAAGGTTTAGTCTGAGAGTAGGATAATTGCCTGGAGGGTTTAAAATTTGAAAGCAGACGTTTCTCCAGCCAAAATGTAATAGGCTGCCCAGACAGACTAGTGTGAAACAATAGTTATATTTTTGTAGATACTGTATGAAGCAATATGAACATTTGAGTCGAGGACGGGTTAAATCATTATGGAGCTTCCCTTTTTATGCCCATTAACTTTTTCTTAGAGTTTTATTATCAACTTTTTGCAGCGTATGCTGTAATTTTGAGGAGTTCGCTCCTGTCCTAGGCTTTGTGTTGGAGAGTTATTAGTTTATTAATCAACAATGTAATTAAGCTTCCTCAGTACATGCAACTGAAACACTGTAGTTACATAAATTTCAGAACAAAATCCCACTGTTTGTAGTCTAATGCCATTTCAAAAGCGCACTTATTTGATGTATATAGGTTTTCTTATTTTTCATAGAAGCACTGAATGCAGCATTTTTGAGACTTTTTGTTGGTATTTTTTTGTCCATACATAGTACTGATTTTGTGCCCAACCAATATTATCTGCCAGATGTGGCTTAATGGCTCCTGGCTTCACTAACTTGTACTATTTTAAAAAAAGTTACATAAACATATAAACTATCTCAAACTGAGTATACACTAGTACCCTTTCTTATTACCATGTCACTGTTTTTTAATTGCTATTTTCAAAATACATTCCTTGGTTCTCTTTAAAAATAATTAAATCCTACAAATTTAGGCTGTGGTCCTTTAGTGGGGCTCTGCACAGGTGCAGAAATCCAACTATGAGGAGCAACTTGCAGAATGATGGATTAGTTATGAAAATTTATGCTTGTAAAGTTCAGATCAAAATTAAAGAACACACTGCTAATTTGTTTGGCTTCTAAACATTTAGCGAGTTTCACTGTTTTAAAAAAAGGTCAATTGTTAACAAAGCACATTAACAGAGATACCTCAATCATTTATTATCCTGACCATACCGAATAATTAGGATATCTTTTATATACCATATTCAGAGGTGAAAGTAAGCTGATGCGGTCTGGTACGGTGTACTGGCAAGAGCCGGTACGCCGTGCTGGACTGGACCGGCTTCTCCACCAGTGATTTAAAGGGCCCAGGGCTCCAGCCGCTGCGGGGAGCCCCGGGCCCTTTACATCACCGCTGGAGTCCTGCCGCCGCTACCCCAGCCCTAGCCTAAGCCCTGCCGCCCTAGGGTAGTGGTGGCAGGGCTCCTGCGGTGATTTAAAGGGCCCGGAGCTCCGCAGCAGCCGGAGCCCTGGGCCCTTTCATTCAGCCCTGAGCCCTGGGGCTCCCAGTCGCCTCTGTAGCTGGTAGCTCTGGGGTGATTTAAAGGCCCTGGGGCTCCCAGCCACAGCCGGAGCCTCAGGGCCTTTAAATCTTGAAAGGACCCACCTCTTCCCATTGAGGCCCCACCTCTTCCCATTGAGGCCATGCCTTGCTTGGGACTCCGACATACCGATAAGTCCTTTAAACTACTTTCACCCCTGACCATATTGTGGTAAATGTTGACTTTTAAAGTGGGTTTGTGTTGTGAACAGTGACACTTTAAAAACGCAGCTTCTTATTCAACATATATGCTTCCTGTGTGTTTTCAAAGATGCATCTGCTGACTTCAGTGACACAAAATAAAAATGTTTATTTCTGCTAGCCCTGCATAGCTCAGAGAGAGGGAGCTGAAGTCGATTTCTTCTTATGGCTCATCAACAGAATTTTTTTTACTATATCCAGTTAATTACTCCTGTGCAATTCCATTGAAAACATTGTGGTTGCAAAGGTGTCAGGTCAAATACTTTAATACTGTTTTAAACAAAAGGCAGGTGTTTAAAAATCAGTTCTTCCTCTTTGTATCTTCCAAGATTTGAGTTCAGGATTCTGTTATGCTGAACATCACACCCTTAAAAAAAGGGGGGGGGCAATTTCTCCCTATATTGCTTTACTTACTGATGTAGTAGAAAACCATATCCCAGACTTGGCAAGTATAAACCTTTCAGCTCATCTTTAAATTTGTGGAAGACGCCTCATTATTCTCTGTTAGAGGTGTGAACAGATGAGCTATGAACTCTAGTTTGATTGTCGTATAAATGAATTTTTAATTTTAAAACTTCAGTCCCTACTTGATCAGATACGCAATGCAGAAGCACTTTCATTCTGTAACAATGGAAGAAATATTATTTGTCATAGTTCAGCTGCAGTAACAGACAGACTTGGTTCAGGTGTATGGAATAACAGTGAGGGAAATGCAAGAACAATTGCATTATAGCCAAAGTATAGCTGTGGATTGCGTGATAGCTCAAGTGTAGCTCCCATTGAGTTAATGGCAAATCTTTCATTGACTCAATAGGAATTAGGAGTCAGAGCAAGACCTAAAATAGGATTAGGAAAGCTCTATAGAATCTTCTTGTTTAAGGCCAGGGCAGAATTTCCACTGCAACAGTATAGTTTTAAGTAGCTCAGAAACTTTACTATAAAAATATAGATCGGAAAACTGTGTAATATATCAAATAAAATGTACACTCCTGAGTGAAGTTTATGCCTGTTTTCTTTAATTACTTTTGTTTCATCATTCTTAACTGATCAAAATAAAACAGATGTCTTCTGACTTTTGGGGGTGGGGATGGGTAGACATGTTGCCTCTTGGGATATTTTGCTATACTTTTTCAGAAGATGGCAAATATTAAAATGCTGAGTGGTATACTAATATATTATTATTAAAAATGTTTCTAGTACTCACAACTTTGTTTAAAAATTACAACTTTTTACAAAGATATTACAACTTGTTGATGCGAACCAGTGGCTTGGGTTCTTTTTTCGAGAAAAATTAGGATATTGAGTTATGGTTGCTGTATCATTTTGGCCTGTTATTTTATTAGAACTCATGGCTGGATATATCATCATTCACTTGTGGTCCTAAAACATTGTATAATTTTGTCATGTGCTTGTAAAGAGCTGAAATGTTTTCCCACAGTGTTGTGAAATAAGTTCTCTCTCTATATATAATCTGGGTAACTAAGAGAAAAATTATAAAGTGTTTTGGCATCCTTCAGGATGAAAGGTGCCATATATGTATGATCGGTGGGTGTGTAGCATGTTGTTAGACTGATGTATATTATATACTTTTACATCTGCCGTCAATTTTTGTATATAAACTTTACAAGCATTTAGCATGCAGAAAAATAGGGTATCTCCACTTGTCTCCTTGGCTATAATTTTGTGCACTCACCATTAACATGAATGGGATTTATGCAGCTAAACTCATATGCATGCAAATGAGAATTGTGCATGGATAACTGCTGGATGAACAGCTGGCATGTATCAGAATCTTATCACTATTTAATCAGTTATTTTAGTGTAACACTTTGTAGTATTATCCACTCAACTTTTAGGAGGAGCATAGACATTTTAAAAGGAGTACAGACGGCTTTAAGTAAAAAGCCAGAAAACTACAGGGCTCTCAAGAACACTTTCTTTGAAAGATGTGAGGAAATGTGAGGCAGGGAATTGGGTCATGACAGCCTTCGAGGATAACACAGTTCACCTGAAGTTGCTGTGTTGCTTAACAGGATGATATTTAGTGGAATTTAATATGTTACTTTCTATTAATCCTTATTAATTCCTTACAGGAAAACTTGATTTCTTAGGTATTTAAATGGTTTGCTTTTTGACTGATCTGTCTCACTGGATGCTATTTATCTTTAATTATTTCTATTATCATACTGACAAGATTCTTGATTTGCTTCTAGTTTATATAGCTTGTTAGAATAAAAAGAGCAATCTAACCATTTGAAAAAAGACATGTTCTGGGCTAAGAGACAGGGAACCTTATTTGGTTGAGTTAACAAGAGGAAACATACACTGTTCAGTAATGTAAACTATCAAGCTCATGTTTTTCTTACTGTCAGAAACACACCTCTTATTTCCAACCAGATAGTAAAATGGCGCTCTAAAGGGTGTGGTTATCCTTGCATCCCTGAGAGATCTGAGATCTTCTGATGAATTTCATACCTCTTATGTGTCCATGCATGAGTTTTATTCACACAAGGGATCCTCCCACAGATCTTACTTTATTTCTTAAATCAGTCTGTGTGTTAAGGGGTTATTTACTATTTCTCTAATATTCCAAAGAGTACAAGCAGTACTTTTCCATTCAACTTCCTCCCTTTCTTTCTCCTCCTTCTTTAAAAAGAAAAATTGGCAAGACAAATTGGCAATTATCTAATGGCACATTTGGTATTTTAATGCAGAGAGAGTGTACATTACCATAAAACCTCTCACCCTCTTTGTACTTTGGAGAAAATGCTGGATGGTCCCTTAGCCTACTTTGCCACTATGAAATTTTTAAATCCGTTCAGTTTTGGGAAAGTGATTACTGTCCTAAATATAACAAATATTTTGTTTGCAATTGCAGATATAATGTACATTAGTTTAAATCTGTATAAACTGAGGCCATTCTTAGTACATTACTGATGCTGAAATCCATAGAAATGGAACTTTAAACAGTTACTTACTGAGTTTGTGGGACACTAATGTTTTATAATGTAGTCATTTATTGTAATCTTCATTAAAATCCCATCTTTACATTTTGAACTCTATGAGGCTTCTGCAGTTCAGTTCCTGCAAAACCTACCGCTGATACAGGATCAAAAGATAACAGGCATTGCAAAATCAAACCCCAAGATTTGGCAGCTTCACCTCTTCTCCCTACTAATTCAGAGGAAAATTCACTTCTCTCCACATTCCTGCATCTGGATTGTGGCTCACACTGATGAAACTTGCTGTATGTCAGATGAGCCTGGACATAGCATTGTGTGGCCTGTTCAGAAGCTGACTGCCAACATTATTACAACAGCATTTCTGGACTGGGAAAAATAACCCACATTTTTCTTTATACCCCGCTGCTAATCAGCAGATATACCTTATGTACAATTACCTGTCACAAGGACATTTGCGGTAGGAGTCTTTCTCTTGCAGTGCAAATGCGTAAACTCTTTGGTAGTTTCCCTAGCCTCTTCTATGCATTTGCTGGCTATTTAGGATGATCTCTTGGTTTATTTGATGGATTCAAACTTAGCATGACAAATGCACAACTTGTGCCTTGGGCTCAGTATTTGTCTCTTAATAGGCGGTGTCTGGAAACTCTAGCCTTGGTGAACTTCTTGTGAACATTGATTGGTTGGAAGGACACAGAAGCTTAGTATACTATGATCTATGGGCTCGCAAGCATTTGCGGAAAGATGGAAAAATTAGGAGGCAAAAGTGTATGAAAACATGCCATCCTGTCTCCTTCAGTGACATAAGAATGCTATTGGCATGTGCTCTTGGTTTTAATGTTGCTTGACTCATATGTTCATTGCCTCATTAAAAAAAGAAAAGCATGATTGAAAAGAAGTACTAATTAAAATAAATACTTGTACGCAGTAGGAGCAGGATAGTATGAGCCCAAGCTATACAGGCTTTTAAAGATGTTTTTATACAGAACTTCAAAAGTGTATGCGTCTTGCTTATGAAAGATGCCATCCGTCCTGATTGTCATGGAGAATGAATTCATACACCACACTGGCAACTCAAGCTTGACTACAATGCCCCCCACACCCTGCCTCATTCCTAATTTGCAACTCAAGAGGAGATAGGGAACTCTTCTATGTCCAGTCAGTCTTTAGTGAAGTGTGCTGCAACTCCCATCGGTGGGGGAAAGGAAAGGGGCTAATGGGGCAATTAATGCCGTTATGTTTATATTTTATGCTATGTACCACCTTATCTATTAGGAATATGACCTCATTTTTCATATGCTGTCAATAAAGTCTTTTCTCACTGTCATCCTCAGCCAATGACGGGGAGGTGAAAGGCTGTACCTCCTTAGAGCCAGCCAATTCTTTAGAGTTCAGTCTTGACAGATTTATAAAATTTAAAAAAAGTATAGAAACATTGCATGGATATAAAGTGGAGTTTTGTGTAACCCAGTAATTGTTTATCTCCCAGCTCAACGATATAGTAATTCTTTCATCTCTTGAATCCATGAAACTAGAGGGAAATAACCCCCCAAAATATTATGGTCTTTTATTACTATTCTGAAAGCTACATAAGTGGCGTACCATTTCTACCTCCAACTGTTTCCCGAATTCTGTATCTTAATGTTCAAATGAAAGGTAGCTATTATTCCTGTTTGCTTAATGTTTGTTAGAACATGGTGATGGATGAAAAAGGGACCCAGGGGATGAAACTGGTTGAAGTACACACATCCCTTGTAATGTTCTTCTGTTATTTCAGCTTACACCTCACAAGTGTCAAAGTTGAAACACAGCTTTTTAAATGAGTGCCTATCTTGTGAATTGTGGTGGAGTGACTTAAATTTTCAAAATAATAATTTAAAAAATTCCTATTAAAGGCAAATCAGATGCCAGCTGCAGATCTGACATTTTTTGATTTATTTTACGAGACTGGTGTCCTCCTTGTTCAGTTAAAAAAATATATTAAACAAAAGTGTTTAACAAATGGGTCTTGTCCCTGAAAACTGTCCTCCTCCCTCACCCCCATACCTATCAAGCCCACATGGATTATCTGGTTCATCCCACAGATTTCTGGTTACTGACCCACATCCCTCTGAGTCAGATAATTTCATTAAAATGGAGAATTTTGTGAGGGGGTTGCTATTGAGTTCACAGAGGTGCTCGCTTTCACATAGAAAGAACAGCAGTCATCTTCCAGAAAGTATACAGCTGGAGAAAATGTAAGCATTTTGCATTTAAGCATAATCACATTGAAACTGCAGCGACAGCAATGATGGTTGTAAGAGTGCATGCACTTTGTTAATGTCTTCCATAGCAAATATCTTCTGTGGCATCCTACATGCAGTAATGAATGAAGCCTTGCCCTTTAAGGCATGTAATGATTATTATCTCCATTTTACAGATGTGGAAATCAAGTCACAGAGACATTAAATAAGTTTGTTTCCTTTGCTAAAACACCGAAAGCCTCTTTCGTAGGCTTACTATTCCACTCCAACGAAGCAGTTGCTACATTAAAGGATGCTAAAAATATTTTAAGCTTAAAATTAGTCATTAACCTGTCAAATATAAGAATACTGTGTCTGTCTGTGTGCATTATAGGTGGGGCTGGTAGCACTGCATGTTGTTAAAGTTGCCCAGCACTTACAAGATCATGTTCTCAGTTGCTTTGCCAAATTTTAAAAGCTCAGGGTGAAACTTCTGCCTGTCTCAAGCTAAATTTTTTAAAAATTTAAAAAAATTTAAAAATTTTAAATTTTTTTTTTAAATTTCAGCCAAAATAGTTCAGCTGTTTCTGAGAACAACATCGGGGTGGAGGGGGCGGGGAATGAAGAGACATGTTTTTGCCCATGTTAATAAATTCTGGTGACCTTTTCCTTGTGTAATGCTCTAGCACCCCCGTGTGTTGGAACAGGGATCTGAAATTGGACAGCGAGTTGGCCTTCGTTTGCAAACTAGTGGAGCAAGGGAAAAAGATGGATAGAAGGGAAAATAGATCTGAAAAGGAGTCACAGTGTGGTGGGGAGGAATGGAGTTTGGACTAGCTGTTCAAAAAGATTGGTCAAGGAGTCAAGTTCGGGGATGACACTGAGACTGAATGAAGAGCCTGGGACTAGGAGCCAGTGGGGTTGCTGAAGGTGTGTAGTTGTGATTGGAAGATGGGGATGGGAGGGAGGGACAGATTGGATGGGGAGCTGAGATGAAGAAAATGAGAATGGCTGGGCAAAGAGATTCGCACTGGGAATGTGTGAGGAAACAGAGGCAATGATGGAGTATCCAGAGGGGAAGGCTAGGACTGGTTGGGCAAGGAGACTGTGCCTGAGATGAGAGGCCTGAAGAGTGGTGACTGGGACTGGGGAGAAGGTGACTGGGATGAGGACTCAGAGATGGGACAGAAGCAAACCTGGGAAAGGGATAGGTTGAGGGGGAAGGAGCAGAAGAGGTCAAGCTTGAGGAAGTGGGCAGAATCTGTGCCCACTAGAGCACACTCCCCTCCAGAGCGTGGAATGGAATCCAAGATTCCAGTCTCACCATTGCTTGGCCATGAAACCCCCATTGCTATTGTTCCACCTCAAGGATTTCAGCCTGTACTGCTGTATGCAGTGTAGTTGTAGCGACGCTGGTCCCAGGATATTAGCGAGAGAAGGTGGATGAGGTAATATCTTTAATTGGCCCAACTTCTGTTGGTGAGAGAAAAAGGACTCTGTGTGGCTCAAAAGCTTCTCTCTCACCCAGCCCCCTGTATTGCTGATATTTATTCCATTAGCTCAAGTTGCAGAGATCTGTGTGGTAGATATAAAGGTTCCAAACCTTCTGGGGACCCATATGCCAATATGGTGCCACATTATGGACGTTTTGTTTTTTCAATTTGCTTCTTGAAAAGCCTTAGAAATTATTTTTTTAAATACATGAAAAGGGCAATATTTAGATTGCAAAGTCTAGCACTCAGAAGTTAGGAAATGTCAGAATTAAGATTGCCTCATTCCATGCACAGAATGGGTCTGCTCTAAGGAGGAATTGGTCTGCAGTGAAGGAGAATGTTGTCTGCAGGACTCCTGTCTCATCCATTTCAGAAGTTGGGAGGTGTGTAGTGAATACGTCAGGGAATGCCAGGAAAAGAGCAGGTCTCGGTGCCCTGGAGAACTGGATTCTAGCATTGCTGCTGCCACAGAGTTTCTGGGCAAGTCACTTAGACCAAACTTTTTAGAGGTGGTAACTTATTGTGTGTTCTTCATTTTCTCGATGCCTGACTTGAGACCCTGGGGTCTGATTTACAGAAGTGCTGAGCATTCACAGGTGCACATGAAGTCAACGAGAGCTGTGCCTGAATATACAAAATGCTTTATAATGCTACACTACATCCACTCCCTAGCATGGGTATAAATACCAGTGTAGATGGAGAGGCATTGCTTAGGTGCATAAAGACATGCCTTACTCTTGAGGGTACATCTACACAGGGATAAAAGACCTGGCCCGAGTCAGCTGACTTGGGCTTGTGAGACTTGGACTGCGGGGCTAAAAATTGCAGGGCAGACGTTTGGGCTCAGGCTGGATTCTGAGCGTTAGGGCCTTTCACCCTCTTAGGGTCCCAGAGTTTGAGCTGTAGCCTGAGCCCAAATGTCTATACCAGTTTTTCAGCCTTGGTGCCCTTGACCCAGGCCAGCCATGAGCTTTTTATACCAATGTAGACATACCCATACAGTATGTACCCTACACAGCTTTCTTCATGCCCAAGCAATGCCCCCACCCCCATGTACTCTGCTATTGTAAGGCTGCAGATTGAATTAATAGAGGATCTGCTTTTTGTTCATAGTTTTTTGAGGGTAAGCAACAATCTGGTAAACAACAGATTCATAATTTCTAGAAACTCCTTTTTTCTTTCCTTTCTCCCCTCTGGGAGGTCTTCAAGGCCCAGCCATTCTTAATCTTTAAAATTTAATGATTGGCTCAAGTGTACTTAGGGTGTGACTGTCTATCAAAGCTGCTTATGTGTCCCCTGTTTCTATAGTATATGAAAACCTCATGATCCTTAACGTATTTATCCTCACAACACCCCTATGAGGTAGGGAAGCACTATCATCCCCATTTTAGAGACAGGCAAGTGAGGCACAGAAGGATTAATTCTTTTAGGAGACATTTGTTTTTGTTTTGAAATTGTAATGGCTGATGCACAGTGAGGGGTGCAAGGGGTAACTTTACTTCAGGGCACATAAAAAGACTCCCCATTTCAAAGTTCGCCCAGTTCACCCTCCTCTCATTTCTGTTCATTCAGTAGAAAACATCTGGAAGGTTTCAGAGCATCACACTTCAGTGTAGGTTTACAAAACTGAGGACGCATTGAAATTGGGGGGAGGGGAACACTGCCAGTTATCTTCCAGTTTTAATATCTGTCATTTTTTTAGAATCTCAACTGCTGTACAGATTTATTGTTTTTTTAAAAATGACAAAACAATAGGTCATTTGGAGAGCTAGTCAGAACATTTTAGTCAATGGAATTTCGCCCAGAAATGAGGAGGAAAAATCACACAAAAAGTGTTGTTGAAAATGGTTTCCAGTTTTCATCAAGTTCTATTAATTTGTAAATGCCAGTATTGGAGATGTTCGTTGATTTCTATTTGAGAGATGACCTGGTCTAGAAATTCTGCACCTGTTCAGTACATTTTATTTATTTCTGAACCAAATGTCTTCATCCACAACAAGGGCAAGAGTCTATATTCAAGGCTACATACAAGCAAAATATGGAATTTTATTTGTTTTTAAAGCCATTTTTCACTGGAGGAAATACTTTTTTCACATTTGTTGTGTAACTGAGAAACAGTTGGATAGACTCTCTTTTTTGAGCTTTCCAAAACAAGGTCAATAAGCATGAGAAATTGCAGCCCAAAAGGTAATTTTCTTAAGTGTTCAGTGACAAAAAAAAATGTAATTTTGCTTTAAATAGATCACTGATTAAAAAAGAACTTCTGGCAGTACCTGCAAACTTGGCCTGGAAAAAGGTATGTGTGCAGAGGATGTCTGGAGGGGCCATGCAGTAACTGCACTCTCTGGAGAAATTTTAGCTTCCAGACAGCATAGCTGTTGTACTGTCCTTTAAGAGGATGCAGCATATACTGCAAGTCTGGCAATTTTGTTGGAGAGAGGGAGGGAGGCAGGGATGAGTCGTATGCTTGTCTTCCCCAGTCTCCTCCTTGTCCCCTTTCAGGGGTGGTGGTTCATGGAGGGGATCTTGAGCAAGCAGGAACTACACTTCCAACTGGGATCCTGGCCAGCTCCTGTGCAGGAGCACAAAGGGAATAGGGATTTCTCCTGGCACTTTTGCCACCTTTGCACATCCTCAGAGAGGCCGACCAGAATCTAACCTCTTGTTTGGAGCATTTATGGACAAACACTGGCGTAGGACTATTAAAGTAAAGAGAGTTTCATTTCACTTCACATTCTCTGTCTCACCCTTGTTTCCCCAGCCCAGTGAGCCATGCTTTATATCTGGGGGGTGGACTGACAAGCTGGGGGGTGGACTGGGGGGTGGACTGACAAGCTATGACTGTGGCATCAGTCAGCATTTTCAAACATAATTTCAACACTGCTAACAGGCTGAATCAGCAAATGATCCTGCCAACCCATTGCAATGCAAATGTCTTCCATATACATTAAAATAGGACAGCAAAGAAACTGTTCTGCCTGAGTAACTTACAGAAAACACAATCAGCAATCTGCTTTGCTGTATTTACCCCCATATTAAACCCCTTATTGTGAATTTTGGACCATTAAACTATTATCACACTAGACTAATCAGTTGATTACAGTGTAAAAATATTCTTGAAAAGATGATGTTATGGCTTTTAAATCTCCCAGTAAACAGAAGAGATTAACCTCTTTTTGAAGTTTATGAATAAACTGAGTCAAGCACGTTGGAAGCATTTTTATTAGGTTCTTCTTCGAGTGATTGCTCATATGCATTCCAGTTAGGTGTGCGCGCGCCGCGTGCACGTTCGTCGGAAGATTTTTACTCTAGCAACACTCAGTCGGTCGGCTGGGCGCCCCCTGGAGTGGCACCGCTATGGCGCCGGATATATACCCCTGCCGACCCATCCGCCCCTCAGTTCCTTCTTACCACCCGTGTCGGTCGTTGGAACAGTGGAGTGCGGCTTAGCTGACCTCCACTTCTCTAGCTACTCGTAGTTTCTCTCGTTCATTCTGTATATATAGTTCAGATTTATATAGTTGTAGTTAACTTTATTCGTTTGTAGTATAGTTAGTGTATAGTTCACAGGGGTTTGGGGATTATCCCCTTCCCCGCACCCTGTGCCGGGTACTATGCCCGGTTCACAGGGTTTCAATCCGTGCTCAGCCGGCCATAAGCCAATGCCGACAAGAGATCCTCTCCTAAGTGCCTCGAGGAATCTCACCTAACAGATAAGTGCTGCATTTGTAAGGCCTTTAAGCCGAGAACAATAGGGGAGCGAGACTTTCGTCTCAAGCAGCTCCTGAGGAAGGCAGCTCTTACTCTTCCGCTCTCGGCTACCGAGCGCTGGTCAGTCTTCAAGAAGCGCTCCCTCGGCACCGGATCGCCGGTACCGCCAAGGCCTCTCGGCACCGGCTGTTGCCGGCACCGACATCCGCTCAACATGGATCCCTCTCCTGGAGGATGAGGAGGCACAAGACTCCTGCTGTGTCCAAGCCGCCTGCTCCGCAGCCCGAGCGCTATACTAAGTCGGACCGCCGGCTCCGATACCTGCCGCGGCACCGACAATATCGGCACCGTCGCCTCCGGCCATGCAAGAGCCGTCGAGTCCGGTGCCTGAAAGCTCCCCGGTACGAGCCGTGGTTGAGCTCACTATTAAGCTGCGTCAGAGCCGCCTGCTCCGCAGCCCGAGTGCTATACTAAGTCGGACCGGCCGGCTCCGATACCTGCTGCGGAACACCGACAATATCGGCACCATCGACTCCAGCCACACGAGCCGTCGAGTCTGGTGCCTGAACGCTCCCCGGTGCGAACCGTGGTTGAGCTCACTATTCCCTCCACACCAGAGACATTTTCCACGGTGAGGGAGTTGATTGCAATGACAGCGCCTGCGCTGCTTCAACCCCCGGCACTGCCGGTGTGGGTTATATAGTCGATCGGCAAGCCTGCCTTGATCAGACCACCCTGCGTTGGCACCGCAGAGCGGTACCATTCACGATCGCGGTCCCGCAGATGTTCTCGGTCCCATCGCCAATCCAGGTGCCGACACCGCTCACAGTCCCGGCACCATTCTTCACTTCGGTACCGGTCTTATTCGCGGCACCAATCAGCGTCCCGTTCGCCGGCCCGGTACACTCGGCGCTGATCCAGCTCCCGTCGAGCCTCGAGATCTCGGTCGACTTCCCGGCACCGCTCCGGTCGCAGGTCCTGTTCTCGCTCCCGGTACCGGTATGCCTCCCGGTACCGATTCCCGGTGCCACGTCAAGCGACGTCAGCTGGAGAGGGAGACTCTGCCAGGGCTTTTCAGCTCCTCCATGGCCATCCAAACATGCATCAGTGTCGTCCCGCGCGGGCAGTTCATACGCGCAGGACTGTGATTCGGATGTGCACACCAGAGTCTTCCAGGTGCCCCAGCCCCAGGACCCTGACCCCCATCAGTGGTCACCCTGTACATCTTGGGCGTGCCATCAGGCCAAAGGCGTCCCTGTGATCCCATCACGCTCTGTTCCATCAGAGCACTGGGTGCCAGAGGCAACAGTTAGTCGTCCCCCTCCGACCAGTACGGAGGAAGCCCCGGTTCAGCCACAGGACTCCCAGATCTAGTGTTGCCCCCCACTAGAGTGGCCCTACCGTTCATTCTGCGGTCAAGGCCAATCCGGATAGCATCTGGCAGCTCACTATTCCCTCCACACCAGAGCCATTTTCCACGGCGAGGGAGTTGATTGCAATGACAGCGCCTGGCAGTCTCCAGCCACTATCCCGCCCGCGGGCAGGGCAGTCGAACGCATGTACATGGTATCCTCCAGGGGCTACAGGTACCTATATGTATATCGTCCCCCCTGCTCCCTTGTCATCCAGTCCGTCAATGAGACAGAACGCCATGGCCCGCTGGCACCAGCCCCTAAATCCAAGGAGGCTAGGTGAATGGTCTTACTGGGCCGTAAGATGTACTTGGCAGGGGCCCTGCAACTTCGCGTAGCAAACCAGCAAGCCCTGCTTAGCCGCTACTATGGGCGGCGGTGGGCAAATTTACAGAGTCGATTCCTCAGAACTCCCGTCAAGAGTTCGATGCCCTCCTGGAAGAAAGGAAGAAGCTGGCGAGAGCTTCCCTCCAGGCCTCGTTGGATGCAGCTGACTCCGCTGCCATGACTCTGGCCTCGGGTGTTGCCACGAGGCGCATTTCATGGCTCCAGTTATCAAGCCTTCCCTCGCAGCTGCTGCACACTATACAGGACTTGCCCTTCAATGGCAAAGGCCTGTTCTCCGAAAAAACTGGCCCTAGGCTGCAAAGCCTAAAGGGCAGCAGGGTCACTTTGCGCTCTCTCTCGGCATGCACACGCCGGTGCTTCAGTGCCGACCTTTCCGTCCCCAGCCTCACCACTCTTACCCT
Organism: Mauremys mutica; assembly: GCF_020497125.1. Lineage (NCBI taxonomy): Eukaryota > Metazoa > Chordata > Testudines > Geoemydidae > Mauremys > Mauremys mutica. The sequence goes on along the minus strand of NC_059073.1, from coordinate 123,163,737 downwards.
GAGCCTAGACAAAGACAGGGCTTTGCCAGCGGGTGTGGCTTAGGCAGTCATAGGCGTCAATCAGGACCCCAAAGGAGCCAAAATCAGGGTCCTTCTAACCACCAATGGGGCAAAAGCCTATCCATCCTCGTCACTCTTAGGGACCCCTCTCACGAGCGATTCCTCTTGCAAGAAGCAAGATTCCTCTATCGGAGCTATAGAGGAGGTACCTACGGACGAAAGGGGCAAAGGGTTCTACTCCCACTAATTCCTAATCCCCTAGGCGAAGGGAGGTCTCAGACCTATCCTAGACCTGTGGGAACTCAACAAGTTCATGATACAGCTGAAGTTCCGCATGGTATCCATGGGGACCGTCATCCCATCCTTGGATCCCGGAGACTGGTATGCCGCCCTCGATATGAAGGGCGCGTATTTTCACGTCGCCATTTCTCCTCCACACAGACGGTACCCCTGGGTTGTGGCCAACCATCATTATTTCCAGTTTACGGTCCTCCCGGTTGGCCTGTATACAGCCCAAGTGTATTCAAAGTGCATGGCTGTAGTCGCCGCCTCTCTCCGCCACCGTCGGATACACGTTCTCCGTATCTAGATGATTGGCTCATTCGAGGGACCACCGGGGCCCAAGTTACCAGTCATGTGGGCATCGACACGGACCTATTCCTGCGTCTAGGCCTGATGATCAATATAGAAAAATCCACTCTGATTCCCACACAGGGAATAGAATTCCTTGGGGCCATCCTGGACTCCAGTCTCGCCAGAGCCTGCTTACCTCAGCCTCAGTTTCAGGCGATGGTAACAATTATACAAGGTCTACGGACCTTCCCGACAATTTTGGCTCGCACTTGCCTAGGTTTCCTGAGTCACATGGCTGCCTGCACGTTTGTAACCAAACACGCCAGGCTTCGCCTCCGTCCACTTCAATCATGGCTCACCTCGGTGTACCACCCGGGCAGAGATAGCATACTCATGGTCGTCTCGTTCCCCCCGAGCATCCTAGGCTCCCTTGACTGGGAGTCGACGCCCTCCCTGGTGTATCCAGGGATGCTGTTCCCCTCACCCCTCGGGGTCCCTCATGACGGACACCCCATCTCTTGGCTGGGGTGCTCACCTGGATCAGTTTCGCACTCGCGGCCTTCGGTCAGCTCAAGAGCTGGCGTTGCACATCAATGTCCGAGAGCTGAGAGCAGTCTGCCTTGTGTACCAGGCCTTGCAGGTGCTGCTGAAACGCCGTTGTGTCTCGGTGTTCACGGACAACACAACGGCCATGTATTACCTATACAAGTACGGAGGAGCACGGTCCTCCCCTCTTTGCAGAGAGCTATCCAGCTCCGGGACTCCAGCACAGCCCACTCGATAGACCTGGTAGCGTCCTTTCTCCCAGGGGTCCAGAACATTCTGGCGGATCGCCTCAGCAGATCCTTCCTGTCTCACAAGTGGTCGATTCCTCCGGACGTTATCCATTCCGTTTTTCGGAAGTGGGGCTTTCCCCGCATAGCCCTCTTCGGTCTCGCGAGAACAGAAAGAGAGAGAAGTTCTCCTCATTCCAAGGCCTCTCCCCGGGCTCGATCTTGGATGCTTTTCTGATGCCGTGGATGAGCCATCTGCTGTACGCTTTTCCACCGTTCCCGCTGGTTCACAGGGTCCTGCTAAAACTCCGCAGGGACAGAGCGCACCTGATTGAGATCGCTCCAGCATGACCCAGCAGCACTGGTACACCAGGTTGCTACACCTGTCGGTAGCCAACCCGATTCCCCTGCCTCTTTGCCCAGAGCTTATAACGCAGGATCACGGCAAGCTTCACTACCCAGACCTGCAATCCCTGCACCTCACAGCATGGCTGCTGCGTGGCTAAACCGATCCGAGTTACGTTGTTCTGCCTCGGTTCTACAGAATTCTCCTGGGTGGTAGGAAACCCTCCACTTGGTTAACGTATCTGGCCAAGTGGAAGCGTTTCTCCTGCTGCTACAAAACGCACAATGTTTCTCCCACCGAGGTCCTGATCCATTCCATCTTGGACTACCTCTGGTCTCTCAAACAGCAGTGCCTGGCGCGGTCATCATTAAGGGTACACTTGGCAGCCATCTCTACCTTCCACCCAGCGGAGAGTGGCCGCTCTGTATTCTTACACCTTGTGGTTTCTAGGTTCCTCAAGGGCTTGGAGCGTTTATACCCCCCAGTTGGCCCCCACCAAAACCTGGGTCTTCAACCTGGTTCTAACCAGTTTTATGACTGCCCCATTCGAGCCACTGACAACATGCTCGCTGATATACCTGTCCTGGAAGACAGTTTTTCCTTGTAGCCTTTCCATCGGCCCGACGAGTCTCCGAGCTTCAGGCTCTCACGATGGACCCACGGTATACTGTGTTTCTCAAGGACAAGGGCAGTTGTGACCACGTCTGGCCTTCCTCCCTAAGGTGCTGTCGGCCTTTCATATCAACCAGGATATCTTCCTTCCGGTTTTTTTCCGAAGCCACACTCATTGCGAAGGGAGCAACAATTGCCCTCCCTAGACGTCCGTAGGGCATCTGCAATCTATATCGAGCGGACAAAGCCCTTTCGTAATGCCCCCAAATCTTCGTCGTACTGGCATACCGGACGAAGGGCCTACCTGTCTCCTCCTGGAGGATTTCATCTTGGATGATGTCGTTCATCCGCACCTCCTGTGATTTGGCCCATGTTCCATCGAGCCACCTTACTGCACATTCCACCAGGGCTCAGGCTTCTCGGCTGCCTTCCTGGCTCACATACCCTTCCAGGGGATATGTCGTGCAACTACCTGGTCCTCGGTCCACACCTTTGCCTCATTGGTCCAAGAGTCCAGAGATGATGCAGCCTTTGGCTCAGCAGTTTTGCATTCTGCAACATCTCACTCCGTCCCCACCGCCTACGTAAGGCTTGGGAATCACCTAACTGGAATGCATATGAGCAATCACTCGAAGAAGAAAAGACGGTTACTCACCGTTGTAACTGTTCTTCGAGATGTGTTGCTCATATCCATTCCAGACCCGCCCTCCTTCCCCACTGTCGGAGTAGCCGGCAAGAAGGAACTGAGGAACTGTTGGGTCGGCAGGGGTATATATACGGATGGGTCGGCAGGGGTATATATCCGGCGCCATAGTGGCGCCACTCCAGGGGGCGCCCAGCCGACCCACCGAGTGCTGCTAGGGTAAAAATCTTCCGACGAACGTGCACGCGGCGCGCACACACCTAACTGGAATGGATATGAGCAACACATCTCGAAGAACAACAGTTACAACGGTGAGTAACCGTCTTTTATTTCATAATAGGTGGATTAAAGGGGTGATTGTTTAGAGAGGAATAGAATTGGTAACCTGTGTCCTTCAGTTGAATTAAAAGCAACAATCCAACTTGCCTTCAATAGAAGGGCTCCAAAAAAAATGGTGTAGTAAACTTTTTTGTTTTCTGCATTTTGATAGCGTTTTCATGATTTCATGTATAAAAACATTCTTGCTTCATGTTTTGAAAGCATCCAGGGTCACAGGAGAGATTGTGGAAGAATGTCATACCGTACTAGGTAGAAAAATATATTATAATAATGATGCCTGGTTCTAACTTTAATGAGCATTTTTAAATCAATTTCTTTATCCATGGAGATGTGTGTTGTTTTTTTAAAAAACATTGAAGGAAAATTTCCAAAGTGACTCTTTCCCTCTCACATTTTATTCATGGTCCTTTATTCCCCTGGCACATATAAAGTAAAATGAATTGGCTATCTTTTTACATCTTCCTTTCTAATGTTCTCTAGTGACTCTGCAAGTCGCCCCTTTAGCCTTTTTTGAATAGTGTTTAAAGCTTCTGGCACAGCTGGATTTCACTATGTAAGAAAACTTTCAGAGTATTATAGTGTCACTAATCATTGAATTTACAACATTTCAAAACCCTTCCTGGCTTTGCTACATGCTTATTGTGTTTTAGCAGTGTAAGGTAAACATAGATATGCTCTAAATATCCAGTTAGAAAATGGTTTAAAAACTCCCCCCAAAACATTTTTTTCCTAAGTTTTAAAAAAACCTTTCTGTAATTTGAAACTCAAGCTTCTTTGAACACTTGGTTGGAGATTGTTCTACAAGATAAATTCCTTGCATCACATAACCCTGTCGACTTCCAATTCCATCAAATTAATAAGGAATGGATGGGAAGATAAGCAAAACTAATGGGGAGGTTACATTTTTGTGACAAAGGTTTATGGTCATTCTGAATCTCATGTTCTAAGATATCCCTCCTCCTTTTCCTCCTCCTCTTCAGCATTTTATTGCTATCAGATCTGAACATTCCATTATATGAAGCTCTTCTGAGGAGGAGAGAGATGATGAATGGCAAAGGTAGGTGGGACCTGAGCCTGTGAAAAGATGTGTGCCTCCAAATTGGTGCTGAGCATCTCTCAATTCCCTCTGTGACAATTAGCTCACAGGATCAGGCCTTAGCTTGCAATCTCAGTGACTAGTATCTACTATTTCCTATTCAAATAATGCCGCGTGTTTAAACTTAAACATTATAAAAAGCTGACAGTCACAACTTACTGCTTTTCTTAAAAAAAATATTCTGAGATGACTCAGATATTTTATAGAGCCAATGAAGCCTTTGTTTAAAATAATTCTGAGAGGCAACTAATACTCTAGTGAAGGAGAGTGATGTTGAAACTTGAAAATAACTGGCAGTCAGTGGCTTTTCTAGACAGCACATTTTTTCAACTGTCAGATGTCTGCCAATAGATTGCTTCAAAGACACCAGTGAAGGGGGCGGGTGGTGAACCAGGCTCCTAAATATACCTGCAGTAATACAGGGGGCTCTCTTAGAGAACCTCTATTATTAAAGTTGCCCGACAGTTCCAGTTATAATCCCCTGTTTTCAGTTTGCTTTTTTAACTGTCAGACTTTAACTTCTCAGGCTAAATTTTTCCGTGCTTACTCTGCCTCAGGTTGAATTTTTGTCTGCTAAAGATTTAACAAAAAGAGTGCCCTCAAAGAGGCAAGGGGAAAATAGATAGTTTTAACAATACTAACCTGTTTTTCTTGCTGTTTCTTTGAAGACCTCTATCACCTCAGAGGTTTGGAGCAAGATCTTGAAATTTGTCGAGGGGATAGTCTTGGAGTCAGAGAGGTGCCTTGTACTGTCTCCATGAAAATTTGGCTAGATTGGCCAAGTTATAAACCATGAAAAAAATCACCATTTGAACATACACAGAGGAGCATACTGCTAAAAATCTCTGAACATTTCATCTGCACTGAGCATGCTGCAGACACCCATACCTTCAAAAGCCACCTTAGGCTGCTCTAAATTATGTCAAGACTATTTCAACTACCAGCCAACCAACAGGGGCGGCTCTACAAATTTGGCCGCCCCAAGCAGTCATGTCCGGGAGGCGCCCCCGAGCCGCGGGAGCGGGTCCGCTGGTCGCGCGGCTCGGCTGGACCTCCCGCAGCTGCGGGCGGTTCGCTGGTCCGGCGGCTCCGGTTGAGCTGCCGCAGGCGTGCCTGCGGGAGGTCCAGCCGAGCCGCGGGACCAGCGAACCGTCCGCAGTCATGCCTGCGGGAGGTCCACTGGAGCCGCCGGCCGAGCGTCCCCTCCGCAGTCATGCCTGCGGCAGGTCCGCTGCTCCCGGGGCTCCGGTGGACCTCCCGCAGGCATGACTGCGGCAGGTCCGCCGGCCCAGCCTGCCACCCCCCCGGGAAAGGGCCGCCCCAGGCGGGTGCTTGCCCCGCTGGGCTCTGGAGCCGGCCCTGCCAACCAAATTACTGAGCGTAGAAAGGAGCCACCACACCTTCATCACTTTTCCTTCATCACTTTTCATCTGGACTACAGCAATGCAATACACTTGGACATAAAACCTTCAGCGCTTAGGATACTGCAGCTCATACAGGGCACTGCAACATATCTCCTCAGCAACATGGGGTACCGTGAGCACATCAATTCTGTCCTCCACTCCCTATACTGCGCTCCATAGAATACTGAAACACATGGTCCTTATTGTCAAGGTGCTCAATGGACTGGGTCCAGGGTATGTAAAAAATCGACTAAAGCTTTGGGATGAAGATCTTAGTCAACAGTTTTGCTCCTATGGGACAATGGAACTTTCTACCATTGGGGTAAAGCTCATCTGTGTGGGATTTCTCTGGGACTGTTCTGAGACTATGGAATTAATTCCCACAGGAACTAAGGACCATTGCAAACCTCACCACCTTTCACTACAAGTGCCAGGCATGTTTCTTTGACCTTGCCATCTCTAATATCCGCATGCCACGCATGCTCACACCTCTAATCAACAAAACGTTCTGCTACACATACAGTTTTCTGGGGAGAGCATGAGAGGGAGAACAAACTACATGTAACCAGTATTAGTCACATTGCTTAATGCATTACTGGAAGGATGTTTAGAAACTAGGGTGATGAGGGTGCTATAAGAACCTATATAGAAAAGAGTAGAACTCAGGCCCCAACTGCACTGAACCTAAACTTGGCTCAGCTGAGGTTTGAACCCTCTCTTTTTACTAACCCTCCAATTCAACCTACAAAGATTGGTTTGTTGCCAACCCCTTAGACTAGAATCTTGCATGATTCATATGTTCTTAGGGGAAAATTCTACCAGGAAATTACTCTTCTTTTTTTAAAAATAAAAACAACCCCTCACAGTTTTTTTGCCACTGGCAGATTAACCCTGAGAAGTTGAGGGGAGATAAAGGTTAAATGTGTCCCAGAAGAACAAACACTGAGAGTGTGGGTAGCAGAAATGGGTCTTTAAACAAAAAACTGATGTAGGGCCCTAATACTGTTTGTGTATTTGGAGGATGAGGATGGAGGGGAGTTGGATGCTTATTTTTTCTGCTTGTCATTTTCTTCAGATTAAGAAATGCATTTCTGCCATAAAACACCTTGTTTTCTGCAACAGTGAGTGGCAGCCTGATCAGCATATGATTGGAGATAGGAAGCCATAAGTCAACTAAACTTGGTTTACTAACTAATTTGCACTTGTGTTTTTAAAAAAATAAAAATGAATATGGTTAAATTTAAGTATCTCCTCATATGATTAGTGTAAGCCTGTTCCGGATTAGTTGTGCTGCTGCTTCTCACATAGGGGTGAACTGAGCCCTAAAGTAATGTTTATAGTAGTTTATAATAGGTTATTATTTTTATAGAGTAGTAATTGTACTTTGCACTTAAGATCACCAAACAGCAGATAGCTTAGACTGTGATCTTCTCAGTTCGGGCCTGAGGGTGAAAGCCTGACACCTCTGAAGTCAGTGGCAAAACTCCCATTGACTTCTGCGGGGTCAGGATTTCGCTTATAGTCTGCAGCCCTTACTCATTTTAAAACAGTGTGGAGTCCTTGTGGCACCTTAGAAACTAACAAATTTGGGCATAAGCTTTTGTGGGCTAAAACCCAATTTTATGCCCAAATAAATTTATTAGTCTCTAAGGTGCCGCAAGGATTCCTTGTTCTTTTTGCTGATACAGACTAACACAGCTACCACTCTGAAACTTGTACTCATGTTAAGTGTCACGTTGACTTTAATGGGACTATTTGTGCCAGTGAGGTCTACTCACTGAGAGTGTGGGTAGCAGAAATGGGACTTAATTATTCAAATTCCTTGTTCCCTTGCTGGGCAAATTACATTTTCATCTGATTCTGCCACATTTATTGATGGTGAGAAATACCTTACTCGTGATATCAAAATGTCTGCTTCAGGAATAAGATACTATTCAGCTTGAGTGAGGGTGGTGTAACTCTTTTTTAATCAGAAAAAAGTGACATGATTGATACAAATGTTTGTTTATCAGCTCTCTTGTTATTGATTCCCATCTCTAGTTCTCTTACTGGAACAATATTCTGAATTTCTCTTGTGTTAGTTGTGACTATTAGGAGGACAAAATGGCTGTCCACTGTCTTTTCATTTATGATTTTTCTAGTACTGTATTGTACTTTTCTTTGCAATCTTCCATCCTACTGCTTTTTATTGTGTGGGGCATGCTGGTGAGAAAAACTTTTAAAATTTGCAATCACCTTCTGAATGGTTCAGAACTTGAGAGGAAACTGGTCATGTTCTCTCATAACGTCCCTTGAAGGCTTTCTAGAGAGGTAGATATTTTTCTCCCTGATTTGTGAAAAATCTTTCCATTTGTTGAAATCCTTATAATTTTGCTTTTTTCAGTGTATTAAGTCTTTATAGGAATGTTTGACTCATATTCTGTGTTACATTTAGCAGCTGGAATGTTATGCTTAAATGCCTATTCCTAAGGAGTTGAACAGTTTTTGTTTATTAAGATGGTATAAGTGATCCTAGTGCTTTTATTGGCAATGGAAAGCACACTTGATTATTCAAAGCAAACTAGTGATTTGAAGAAACACACACAAAAAGTAACTACTGTGGCGCCCTTTTGAACCTTGAAACATTTACCGGCAATCTTCCTTTCCTTTCCTTATGATTTGCTTCTCAGGTAAACCTTTCTGGAAGCTTTGTGACACCGAGAGAAATATTTCTTACTCTGGTAAAATTGAATAAAGTACTATAAACTCTTCAAGAGTGTAGTGCTTTTCAACTCAGTATTTCTAATAGCATTATATTTCACTTCAGTAATGAGAGATGCATCATTTAAACTTAACTTATCCTGTTTTCCCCCTTTGTTTTACATTTCCATCTTTTAATAAACCATTAAGCATTTACCATATTCATGTATTCTGATAAATAAATATATTTTATTAAGAAACAATTGTGAAAACAGATTAAACTTCAGAACATTATTTGTGTTCCACGAGTAGTTTCAGAATGTTACCATTCTAACCTGTTGTTTTTGTTCAAATGCTAAACGTTGTTATGCTTCTAGTCCATCCTTTTGATTGTTCTTAATGACAGAGCAGAAATGAAGTATCTTACAAAGTTAAACCTATCTAAGTGTGCAAAGTTGGCATATATTTTCATAAATGACCATCACTGACGACACAGTGGTCAGAAGCAAGTACCAGTAAGTCTGTATGCCTGTGTACAGTACTCACGGATATGATAGGAATGTGTTCTTTTGGAGGGTAAAAGTCCCATATGTTTTCATTTAGATAGCTTTCAGTAAGCATTTAAATCTTATTAAAGGCCTTGCTATGCTTGGTTTTGAACTATTAATTGGGAAACATCATATTTGAAATATTGCCCTGTAATATACAGATCTTTTGTAAAGATTGAAGCTGGCAATTACAATAAAAATTACACATTCAAAATGTAGCAAACTACTATAAAAAACTGATTATCTGTATTAAGTTGGATATAAAAGAGGGTCATCATGTGACTTGCCATGGTTATTTTGTGCCTTTCGATCACATGACATCAGAAGTGTTCCAGCTAATGCATCTATGCAACTTGATTTTAGGAAACATTTTATTATAATATGGATAAATCTTGTACCATTTTATATTTGAAAATTTGGAACTGTCATCAGATTACTAATACTTGCTGGAACCTGACAGCTGTCTCCTGTGATCATCTGAGCTCTCACATTGAAATCAGTGGGAGCTGAAGGCACTCAGAACCTGGCAGGATTGAATCATTTGCACATAAAAAGGAATAAGAGTTCTTAAATTTTTCTGGAACCAAACCTGCAAGGTGCTGAACACCATGGCAGCTGAGCGTGCTCAGCACTCTGTAAGATTTGGCCCTAAGGTTTTTCTATTGGGAATTGTAGATCTCAGTGTTGGTTCTAGCCTTCTGCCAATGATTGAGGAGTTCTCTCACTTCATCTTCCAGGACCTTTTGGGATGGGGTAGCTCTTAATCCTTCTATTTTCTCCTCTTTATTTTGATTGCAGTCTTAGCAGCCAAATTTTGTTAGGAAGGCAGGTTCAGTATGTTTTTGCAAATCATTGTCCTTTTCGCTTCATGAATGGGGTAAATGGGTGTATACTAAGACCCACCAATCTAGATGCACTTTAAATGTTGACCAGTCACTGTAGATTCTTTTCTTTAAAAGCTCTTACTTGGAGAGGGCTTAGATTTTTTTTTATCTGTAATCTTTATTTGGCTTCGTAGAACCAGTATGTATAGAGGAAAGGTAGATAATTTGATATTGGACAAATCCTGAATTTTCTGTGGTCTGATTCATTTACAAATCTGTCTATATAATCAATTTCTCTTTTATAAAGCTCTGTCTTCTATAGTGCCAGAATGAAGTCACAAAAAATATGTCCCATATTAAGAAGTTATCCAGTTATTTACATGCAAGCCATTACTGCCCCTGTACTGTGTAAAGTGTCTTAGGATACATTATTGGAGTTGGAATGTTTAGCCGATAAAGCACACATTTTTCACTTTCACAGCTGCCATTCTAGTATAACCTGCAGTCCTAATTGAAATGAGTTTAGTGGTTTGAGCCCAGTCCCTAGTGAACAATAGCCCACGTTACAAGAACACCAAATGCACACAAAGCTGTCAGTTTCTGCTCAAGAGACACTCTGGACTGGGCAAACATGGAGGCAGAATTACCTCACACCCTCAAGAGTGATTTTTTCAGGTGAAGATTGAGGTCATTCTCAAGGAATAGGGAAAAGCTTGCATTGTGCATTTGGTCTGTGCATAAACCAGTGAGATCAGTTTTTTAGTATTGCTACTATAGGCTCAGTGTTCACTTTGGACAGAGAATTTGTAATTTGGGATATTTTTTAGAAAAGATTTGTTCTCATCTGAGCTCACCTGAGGTACACTTACAATTGACATGTACGATAGTCTGCTATGACTTGCATATGAGCAAGAATTATCATCTGGGAATACAGTAGAAATAATATGTATTATGCAGGAAATTCTGGCCCCATTGCAGTCAAGGGGTGTTTTGTAATTTATTTCATATATACACCTTATATATTTGAAGATGGTATCCATGTGATAAATTGGAGAGACATGATAAATATATTTATTTATGCTACTTACATTCCTTTACCTTTCAAAGCCCTGAAAAGTTTCAAGCAGCTGCTATGTTTTAAAATCAATTTGTCACAAAATTGTTTATTTGCTCTCCATAATTTGTGTTGTTAAAAATTAGGCTTGCACCAAAGTAATTAGAGATGTTGCTTACATTTGACTTGGTTACTTTAGTTCCAGTTGCTATGCAGACAAGCCCTAAATCTCTAGTTCTTATGATTGCAGGAAAAAAACCACTTAAAAGTGTGAAATGAATGAAGATTTTTTTTCTGCCTGAATCTGCAGAGAGCCTGAAACAATATATCTGAAAAGTGTGAACTACCTTGTTTTTCAATAGACTAATAGTTCAGATACCCAGTAATAGTAATTTAAATGTCATCACTGTTTGTTTGTCAAAACATGGACTAAAGGAGAAGGAAGGATCACAAATCTGCACCATTTGCTGGGAATAGTGGGAATAATCTAGGGATGGGAATGCCCTTTGGTAGCAGATTACCAGTCTCCTAGACTTTTTTGCTTCTTTTTGCTTTTTAGTTTTGTAGTCAAATTGCAGAAGTCTGTTTTTGATTATCAGTGTATTTTTAAAAATCATTTTGGATATTTTTGTAAATTAAAATTTTAAATCAGCCTGAACCTATATAGCTGGTTCTATTGCTAGCAAGGTATAAATGTGAATCAGTTGTGTATACTTGTTGCATTTGTGGTTGCCTTTAGTAAATCTCTGTCATTGTTTTACTTCCTCTTTCCCTCGCCAAGATTTCTTTTGACCTAGCAGAATATACTGCTGATGTTGATGGAGTTGGCACTTTACGGCTTCTTGATGCTGTTAAGACCTGTGGCCTTATCAACTCTGTGAAGTTCTACCAAGCCTCAACCAGCGAACTTTATGGGAAAGTTCAAGAAATACCGCAGAAGGAGACTACCCCTTTTTATCCCAGATCTCCATATGGTGAGTGTTCGTGTGTGTGCGCCTGCGCCCACTCTGTTCCTCATGTCTCAGGGCTGAAGTCATTTGGGTATGAGATTAAAATAAAGATAGAACAAAAGTGACTAGACATGTTCAGAAGCATACCTTTATAAATTACTAAATAAAAAAGTATTTGCTGCCATTGCCTGAGGGTTGGAAATTACTATCTCACTTCACAAAACCTTGTTCATTCAGATCTGGAGCGGAGAACTCTTTAAACGGGTGAGAGGGAGGGGTGATTCCTTCTTAGTGAAGAGATGTAAGATAGCACTGAAGTGATAAGGTTTCATATTTTTTGTTGCCTAAATGAAAATTTCCCAAGAGCTCGCTCATGAACTAACTTGAAACATTTATTAAAGCAATGTGCATAGAAGACTATAGTGATAAAGTTTCAAATCAATTTAAGTGTTAAGGCACCAGATTTTCTTTTATTCTCCCAAAGTAACTTTTTTTATTAGCAGAGGTCACCATCATGGCATATTTCACACGCTCTGACTGTGTTAATTATATTGTAAAAGAAAAAGTGCTATGCTTGAGTGTGCATAGGAAAACAAGTGAAAGGTGCCTTAACACTTCCTAGCCAGGACTATGGCTTTACAGAAAGGAGTGTTTTCTCATTCAGTTGCTGTTTATTGGGCTGGCTTTATTTTTTTATGGTGAAATATGACACACTGAGAGAATTAATCAAACTCTAGTTCATCTTTCTGTACAGAAATGCATTTCTCTCACTGTGTGTGTGATTGTATATGTAATATTTAAATTATTTTTGTAGGAGCAGCCAAACTGTATGCCTACTGGATTGTGGTGAACTTCAGGGAGGCCTACAATCTCTTTGCTGTGAATGGCATTCTCTTCAATCATGAGAGTCCCAGGAGAGGTTAGAAAATCCTTGAAAAACTCTGTTGCCACCCTATTGTACATCTGACCTGGAAAAATGGAGCAGTATATCCACAGTTTTAATTTAAATTTACCAGCGTTCTGAAGCAGGGATGTCAAACTTTTTGCCTGCTTGATGTGTTTAGTTGGCCCCTGTGATAGATTGAGTCTGCACAGTGCAAGTTTTCATTTTCAAACTTAAATTTCCATTTCTAGCCCTTTTGGTATAGGAGGTAGTGCTCTTCATATGAACCAATGTAACAGTGTCCTACACAGACTGAAACAACATCTGTAAACTTTCTTATTCATCCGGATGGGTATGGAAACTGTAACATACATATAACAGCGTTTAAAAGGAAACTGGATAAATTCATGGCGGTTAAGTCCATTAATGGCTATTAGCCAGGATGGGTAAGGAATGGTGTCCCTAGCCTCTGTTTGTCAGAGGGTGGAGATGGATGGCAGAAGAGAGATCACTTGATCATTACCTGTTAGGTTCACTCCCTCTGGGGCACCTGGCATTGGCCACTGTCGGTAGACAGGATACTGGGCTGGATGGACCTTTGGTCTGACTCAGTATGGCTGTTCTTATGTTCTTATGTTAAAGACTAAAACAGACATTTTAAGGGGAAGGTTTTCTTTAGGGTAGGCAATTGCACTTAACAGTTTCAGGCAGTTGGGCATTGCATTTGCACACAAATACTACAAGGGGTAGGAATAGTAGTATTTCTAAATTCATAAGATATATTTATGCTGGTGTGCATGGCAATATATAGATTGTAAACCAGCTGCAATATTTTCTGTGAAGGTCCTCACACATAGCTTTAAAATGCCTTTCCATTTGTTTCCAGTTAGCCTTGATAGCAATGCCAGGGAACAGAATACAAATGATCTTATGTTCCATTTAATACACCCTTTCCCGTGCATCATAAACAATTAATATTTGTTTTAAAGGTAAGTTATAAACCACAATTAGTTTAATTCCCTCTCATCTTATACTGATGAATTTCCACTAATAGTAAACTAGTAGAGCTTTAACTATGCACTGTAAATGAAAGCTGAATTAGCACATGAAAGTAGCTTCTCACTTCAGAAACCTTTTCTTGCAGCATGCTTATAATGAAAAATAAATTCAAATTATTCTTTCAGTGGTTTCAGACGAGCATTTCACTTACGTGTGTGTGCGCCCAGCGCACTAAAGCTGGGGAACTTTTCCTAGCAGTATCCATGGTGCCTGTAGACCTAGCCCCTTCCCTGGCTATCTAAGGGTGCCTTATCGCCTATGGCTAGGGTTAGTTCATTCTGTGTGGTGTTTTACCTCACACTTTCAGTCTCAGTGTTCTGAGATTTCTGGTTGTATATAGTGGTCAGTTTGTTAGTGTGGTTAAATAGTACCTTTTTGTTTAGTTTTAGTTTTTAGTTAGGTAGTTAGCTCCTCTAAAAGTGGTGCCCTTGCCAAGATTTAAGCATTGTTCAACGTGTGGGGTGGCTCTTTCCAACAGTGATTCCCACCTGAGGTATTTGCTGTATCTGGGAGAAGGGCACATTAAAGAAAGGTGCTTCCTCTACAAGTCATTCAAGAGAAGAATGCAGGTGGTGAGGGGCTTGTGCCTGAAAGCAGCACCTCTTGGAGCAGGTCATTAAGCTCACTTTGGCACTGGGGGACTCCGCTGGTTGACCAGCCCCACAATCTCCTTTGGTGTCTTCAAATGACGTTGCTCTGGGTTCGAGGACGGTGCCTCCTCTAAGAGGAGGAAGGGTCATTTGCCTTTCCCTGATCCTCTGAGAAAGAGAGCCCAGAAGATGAACTGAGACCATTCCAGGATTCAAGGAAATTCCTCTTTGTCTCCTAAGAGGATTGCTGATGGCACTGTGGTTCTGCTGGCATGTGGGATGCAGCTGGTCCATCTAACCGCTCCTTGGTACTGCATCTTGACCAGTGGGTGACTCTACTATCAACTCTGATACTGGCTGTGGGGCATCCCTTGAGTCTAGTAACAGCGACATTGGTTTCAGCACTAACTGTCGTATAAGGACTTCCAGGGTTCCTTGGGATCTGGTTTAGGGGCATCTTCCTCCAGTCCCTCCCTCCCCTTTTGAAAGCATTTTAGACTGTCTCTGGAGCGCTATTGGTACCCAACAAGCACTGCTCCCATAGTAGGGAAAGGAGGTGCTAGCTCAGTACTGACAGGGAATTTATCTGTATTCCCAGTGGCCTCCTTGAAGCTCTTTGGATATCCCTCAATCCATGAAATCTCACCCTTCAACGCAGTCCAGGGTAAGCTCACTGGTCCTGGTTGCCTCCATTTCAGAGGCTGATGTCATCCCTCCTGAGCTGGTTCAGCTTGATCCTTTTGTACAAGAGCTGGTTCCCCTGTAAGAGTCTCCATTAGTACCACATCCTGCTTCTTCATCATCACCAGAGTATGGGACTCTGCTTCTCCTGTGCCTGAAGATTTTAAGGCATATCAAGACCTTCTGAAGTTTATGGCCTCCGCCTTGAGCATCCCCACTGAGTTTGTACAGGAGAACACGGGTACGTTTTGGATATTCTGCTGTCATCAGCTCCCCTGATAAATGAAGATCCCTTTGAGCCTGTGAAGTCCCTATGGAACACTCCAGCTTCATTGCTTCCCACTGTGAATCATTCGGAGAAATGTTATGTTCCCATCGGAGGCTTTGAGTGCTTCTATTCCCACTCAGCTCCTTAATCTCTCATAGTAACTGCAAAAAATGACAGATCACAGCAGAGGAGGTATATGTCCACATCTAAGGACAAGAAATCAAAGAGGCTAGATTTGGTGGGGAGAAAAATTCATGACACTTCATCTTTACAGATGCGCATTGTGAACAAGTAGGTACTGCTATACATATATGACTTTTGTCAAATGGGACACTGTATCCAAATTCATGGATAAGCTGCCAGAAACCTCCAGGGAAGAATTTAAGGCGTTCATTTTGGAGGGTTGTATTGTTGCCAAAACTTTGTTGCAGTCAGCTTTGGACATGGCAGATACTTTTTGGCCAGAGTTATGGCTTCAGCTGTGTCCCTGAGGAGGGCTTCATGGTTACAGAATTCTGATATAGCTCTGGATGTGCAGCAAACTACAGAGGACTTACTTTTTCGTGGTTGGTTTTTGTTCTCAGACAAAACTGATGAGATCCTGCATTCGTTTAAAGACTCCCAGGCTTTATGGTCGTTAGGAGTTTATATCCTGGCTACAAAGAGGTGCCACTAAGGCACTCAGCAGCAATATTGCTCACAGTGTTTCTTCCGACAGCCCTCCTTCCCTGAGAAAGCAGGACTTCCCCAGGAAATCTCATGTCCCAGAGAGGAACATCTTGTGGCTCTAATTTTAGCCACTCAGCTCATCATAAACCAGCACTGAGCAAGCAGCCATTTTGACTTTTGACTTTCTTCTGGGATGGTGTGTGAAAGGAACTCTTCGTTAAAAAATACTCAGGTAATCAGGTGGATTAATTTTAAATCAGAGATTTAAAACATCAATTTTAATTGTGTATTGAATTTGTACTTTAGTTATTTTCCTAAAGAAAAGGTTGATTCTTATCAGTTTGTAACCAGTGTTAATTTACAACTAAATATAGTCTGAACATTAAATTTGGTACTTCTTTTTGCTAACCAGAAGGATACACTATATTTTTATATATTTATTTAAGCAGTTATGTAGTTTAACTTACATTTATTCAGATCCTTAAATTTTCCCTTTTTTTATGATGTTAAAAATGCCAAATGACACATTTATTAGATACTAGATGGTTCATTTTTATTTCCAATTTGTGTCAAGCTCTGTTTGGATGAAAATTCAAATTCAATTAAAAATTCACAAACACAGGATTTTTTTCTATTAAATAAAACTACAGTAAGTGTGCTGTATAACTAAGAAAAAATGTTTATCAAAACAGGTTTTGCATTTAAAAACAAAGTGAATTATTAAATAGTTAAATTATAAATATTATATAAATATTATTACTCCACCTAGGGCATCATTTTCTAAATCATTCATTAGGGAAACATGTTTCTCTGACATCAGTCCAGGCGAAGCAGTTGTCATCATACAATTGTTGTATAGCCAGAGGGAAAGGATATAACTGTTCTTTTCTGTGACATCTCTCAGCCATGAAGGAAACTGCTCGGTATTAGATTGCAGGCTGCATTTGTCAAAGTAGTCAGATTAAAAGAAAAAGAGGAAAAGAAAAGAGATCATGAAATTGAAAAGAGTGGGGGTAATCTTAGCTGTTGTATTCACTTTTATTTATTTTATTTGTGATTTGTTTCGTATATTTGACATACTGTAATGCTTACTTTGGATGTCTTTGTACTACTGGTTTTGATTACCTTCTCCATGCCTCTTTGCCTGTGTATCCTAAGAGGGCAGTAGTAGTATGCTGATATCTAATAGGAAGCCCTACAACATGGCAGCTGCCACTATTGAGGCTCCCATAAGAAGAGCTGGCCATTTTCTTTAACATTTCCCCTTTCTGTTTGTTTCTCCAACTGGGGAGACAAACTGGAAGGCTCCCTCCTGTCTTCTGCAGAAGTGGAGCCAGTCAGTGTTTGGTTTTACTAAGCAGTCAGTTTTTATCTGCCCCATGAGTGTTTGCTTTAACTAGGTTTCAGCGTGTAATGTATATGTTTCAACGAAGGTAGGCCAGTGAGAGGTGTTCGTTCAAGCCTATGGGTAGCAAACATCAAGGAAGTAGTTTTGTTACTCATTTCTAAATGGCTCCTTGGTGCACAGGGAGGAGAAGGCGAGTTGGGTCATAATAGTATTGAATGGTGAGCCACTATAGCCAGTGTAATAGTAGTTGCTTCAGACAGTTGTGTGTCATGTAGTAGCCAAGACGACTTTATGTATTTTTAGTTTGCATGTTTCAGCAGAGAGAGCATACAGTGGCCTGAAGATATAAATTCTTACTGGCTCATTCTCCTTATTATGGGCCTGATCCTGAGAAGTGATCTGTGGAAGTACATTCTTAGAATAGCAGAGAATCAAACTTCAATAAGACTAAATGTGAGCATAAGGGTCTGACTGCACAGACTGCTTTGTAGGAACAGTGACTATATTAGAAGATTATCAGACACTGTCTATCTACCTACCTGTCTAGGTGCATGTGTGGGCCCTAACAAGGTAGTATCTGAATCAAATATTTAAAAAAACATGAATCTGGTTAGTTTTACTGCTCAAGAAGCTGTTACTGGCTAGAACAAATCATAATATGCGCAGTTGCTGTTCAGATTCTTGTGAGGGATCACAGGCCCCAAACCCAGGTCCCACAGGCCCTAGGCAGCACTCAGGCTACGACTGCCATCCAGCAGCTCACCTGAGGAACTAGGGAAGGGTCCAGGAAAGGGCTAACTTGCAGAGGGCTCTGACCTGAAAGCTCCCAATTCTGGAAACATCCATCCCCTGATTGGCTAAGTACTATATGAACCAGGAAGTAACAAGAGGAAGTTGTCCGAGCATCTAGCAAAATCCTTAGCTGCGACTATAGACCCTTCCTGCTTTCCTGACACCTGAGCCCTGCATTCCTAACTGCTCTTGGTTGCTGCTTCCCCGGCTGCTTCTGGTTCCTGTCTTCCTATCCCAGACCCCCGTCTACTCCCAGTTCATGCTGTCCTGCCCTACTCCAGGTTCCCGACGCTGTCTCTGATGCCTGGCCCGGTACCTGACATTATCCCCAACTCCTGACTCCATTTCTGACTCTGACCTTTGCCTTGGTACCTGATCCAGTGTTTGGTTTTGACTCCCTGCTCTGACCACTAGCCCACACCCATGTCATTGCGCTTTTCTGTTCATCTTAATCTTAACTTTTATCGTCTTTGCTTTTCTAGTACTGGGCCTCTACTGGACAAGGATACTGTGATGTGTCATTCGATATTCTTTATGAAAATATGCTTATGATATGAATGACATAACTGAGATATACTTTATGCAAGATGGCTCATGTGAGAGATCATTGGAAAGGTTATGATTTAGTGAATGCGATTATCCTATTTGTATGAATGTATCATTTCTGTATCTGAAATTAGGAATATTGACTATGTATCTGTATTTCAACTACGCTACTTTGGCTGATGCCCACTGCCAACACTTCAGATACAACAATTTCAAAGCCAGACTGGGTGGATAGCCCATCAACAAGGACAATGGACTATAAAAAAGCTTAATCTTCCTGTGAGCGTGTGGGTCAGCATGTGAAGAATGACTACAAGGGCTCTACGGAGTCAGGTGGTCTTGTCACCTGACATTAAAACTTTACCTGGGACTTCTTGTAACTTTCCCCTATGAGGGAAGGGGGGGGTCAAACTAGGAAACAAAGGGCTCCCACCTTATGCAAATCCTATTTAAGGGTAGGGCGTGAGGTAATCCCGGTCATCAGTTCTCCCCTGCGACCTTTCCCAAGATGACAGCTGGAAACAACTAAGACTGAACGGGGAAAAGAACTCGGCCCAGGTTGAAAGGGGGTCTGGCCTGTGAAGGAGATTATTTGAACCACATTTAGGGTGAGAACTTGCATGTAACCAGTTTCTTTAGTGCATTAAGCTTAATTTGTGTGCTGTGTTTTATTTTCTTAGTAATCTGCCTTGTTCTATCTGCTACCTCCTTAACTACTTAAAATACATCTGTTACAGTTCATAACTTTATTTCTGGTTTATAATACAACCCAGCTGATGTGATTTCTAACTGGGTGGTCGAGAGTGCATACCCTCTTCCACATTGAGGGAAGAGGCGAATATACTATATCTTTGGGTTTGTACTCCAAGGGAGGTGGACATCTGAGTGCTGGAGCAAGTCCCTCAAGCTGAGTCTTCTCAGAGCTGATCTGCAGCTGGATGTGGCCCTGGCTGTGTGTGTGTGCTAGAGGAGGTTTTAAGAGCCTGGCTCAGCAAGACAGGTAAAAGGGGGGGCTATGCTGGCAGAACAGGTAGACTCAGTGGTATCTCAGCACATCGGGTGACTTCCCAAGGGGTCCAACCCATCACAGATACACAGTCATGTCTATGTATGGGTTGGTTTTATTAGGGGAGAAAAAATGTTACAAGTAACTACAGTAACTGAAACTTCCAAACTAAAGGCCTGATCCTGAAAACACTTATAGGTGTGCTTAAGTTTACGCATGTGAGTATTCCCATTGACTTCAGTGGAACTACTCATATATTCAAAATTAGGAACACATGTAAATGTTTGCAAGGTCTGAATCTAGTTTTGCCTATAACCTATCCTGAATTGGATCCCAGGTCTTAAAAGAAGAAAGGCCTGTGTGTTGAATGGTTCCAGATAAAATCACATATTTGCGATAATAATTTATGGGAATGTGTTCATCATCTGAAGATTCTCTAGCTCATATTCTTTGCTTATATACTTTAGGTATTTCTAAGGGGTCTCTCACTATTTTATCTAACTGCTTATGGATAGAATTATTGCAAAAAAAAATCAGCAATTTCTTGCCTGTGGGTTTAGATTTTTGGAACAGCTGTGCTTACAATCCAGATCTCTCCTTGAGCAAACTGTTATCTTATTAGAGGCATCTTCATGTCATTAAATCATGCATTCCCTGTGTCTCATTCAGCATTGACAAGAATTAATGGATTATAGTTTCTACTATTTCCTCTTATTGATTTAGATTTTTTTCCCTATGCAACTTAAGATAGGAATGATGAACTGCAACACAATCTGCAAAATATTAGATAATCTGTTAGCAAAGCCTTCTATTGTTGTTCTTAACATTTCCAGGAGTATATTATGATAGTCTTGTGATATTTTTGAAACATATAATAATCAGACTATGAACTACTCACTGAAATTTGAAACCAAAACATTATTTTAAAGTTTTGTGAAAGACTAAGACTTTGAAAAACATAGAATATCACATTCCATTTTTATGGCATCAGTGATGCCCGATGCAGTCACAGTACATATGTAATCTGCAGCAATCTTTTTGCTTCATTAGTACATTGAATCATAACAAAGTTTCTAGAAATGTCAGTAATCTCTGAGGCCTCATACTCTACTGTCTTGCATCTTGTGCAGTCATTTATACCTCTGTAAACAGTATGTAAAATGCAACCATTATGATTTAGTGGCATTTTACACTTGTTTTGCACACATGGAAATAACTACGTAAAGTCGGGGGTGGAAACACAAACAAACGTGGTGGTATTATTAAGAAACAACTTGATCACATTGTCATCAGCAGATGGTGGAAAAGATCACTGCGGGTTATGTTGTTTATTACAAGTGCTGATGTATAGCGTAACTGTTATCTTGTCATCAGAACAGTTAGTAAACAACTAAAAAGACAAATCAATAAGAAAAGAGAGATGGTATTTGATGTGAAGAAATTGTCTGACCTGGGAATCAGTGGGGTTTTTTAAAATCCAGCTCTCAAAGGATTTTAAAAAATGGTGCATAATAAATGATGATATAGAATGTGCTTGTTAGAGATGATTGTTAGAAGGCTGGCACAAATTCACTTGGATCAATATGATTAAGGAAAAAGGTGAATATGTCCATTCACATGGAAATCGATTGAGGAAAGAAAAAAGGCAAACATGAGTGACAGGACAAGAAGGACAATGCAATTTCAACAGGGTATGTAGAGAAAGACAGAGGTAAAGAAGTTACATCGGAAAGATAAGAGAATGATTTGACAAGAGTGAGAGAAGCTGAAGAAGCATCACTGAGTGGTGACTCCAAGAAACTGTCATAATGGTTCAGTCACAGCGGTATTGTAAAAACAAAAGATGGAAGATTGTTGACAATGGCAGCATAAAAAAACAACAATGGGAAGAACATTTTAATGAAGTACTCCATCAAACAGAGCTAACAACTCCAGTTAAAGGATGCAAAGAAGGTGAAGAATTAAATATTTCATTGCTAGAAATTTCAAAAGCAGAAATGGAGAAAACAATTAAGTGGCTAATATCTTGTATTGGACCAACTTCTGTTGGTGAGGGAGACAAACTTTTGAGCTACACAGAGTTCTTCCTCGGGTCTGGGAAAGGAGTTTCCATTTCAAATGGCAAAATTCAATATCTTCCATTGTGGTATGCAGTGGTATTGTAGCCTTGTCAGTCCCAGGACATGGCTACAACAACACTGTGTACAACAGTGGAAGATATCAGATTTTTCTGTTTGAAATGAAAATTCCTTTCCCAGAACTGAGGAAGAACTCTGTGTAGCTTGAAAGCATGTCTCCCTCACCAACAGAAGTTGTTCCAATAAAAGATATTACCTCACCCACCTTGTCTCTCTAGTATCCTGGGACTGACATGGCTACAACAACATTTCATAAACTTTGATATAGTTTGGGAGAAATGCTTTTCTTCCAATTCTAACTGGTGTGTGATATCTGGCAAAGAATAGCACCACTTTCTGTACCCAGGAAAGTGTTCTATAGTGTTGAACTGATGAAAAACTGTGTACTGAGCAAGAAGACTTTAGACTGAAAAGATTGTGTGTAGATCACATCTTCACCCTGAGACAATGGATTGAGAAAGGGCTTGCTTACCAGAGAGGGACTAGTCTTGAATTTCATAGATTCACCAAAGGTTTCAACTGCATTCATAGGAAGATCTTGCGAGCGTATGGGCTTCCTAGAAAAACAGTGTCACTGGTCAAGATGCTGTATGAAGTTTCAAAATGCTGTGAAGGACAGAAAGTGGAGAGACTGGTTGTCACTGGAATGTGGCAGGACTGAATCTTACCGCCCTCCTTTTCTGCATTGTGATAGATTATGGAATGCGAAAAGCAACATCAAAGGAAGGTAGAAGAGTTAAGTGGAGTAGAGAGAAATTTAAAGATCTCAGCTTTGCAACTGATGTTTTAACATTGTTCTATTGGATCCAGATGACAATGCATGAAAAAGACCACTATCTATGTCAAAGATGAGGCTGCCAAAGTAGGATTAAGAATCAACCAAAAGAAAATGAAAGTCATGATCATTGAAAGAGGTGTGAGCAGCCATGGTGTGAATGCAATGAATACAGCATGGTTAATGAGTTTGCATATCTTGAAACAACAAGAAATGCTGATAGCCAACTCCATAACAAGATGGAAGCAAGAATTGGGAAGGCAAGTAGAGCTTTTTCAAGACTGGTAAATATGTGGAAAAATAAGGAAATTCACGTAAGAACCAAGGTAAAATTATGCAATGTCATTGTGATTACCACATTGCTATATGCTTCTGAAGCTTGGCAAATGCTATTCCACAACAGGAAGCTTAACACATTCCATCAGAGATGCTTGTGAAGAATACTCAGTGTCCACTGGTGGGACAAAGTAGCCAATGTTGAGATGTGAGAGAGGATTGATCAACAGACTAGAAAAAGAGGGCTGAATTATTTTGGACATATTGTATGGATATTAAAAAAAAAAAGGTATTCCTAGACAAGCTCTTCACCGGATACCACCTGGTGGAAGATGGAAAGTGGAGGATAACATATGACACATAAAAAAAACAACTTTGACAAAATGTCACTGTCATGGAAACAGACTAGTGGAGTAAGAAAAGTGGCATTAGACAGATGGAGGTGGAAATACTGGGTTGCCTCGTGTCGCAAGGCATGAAATCACCTAATAAATACAGTAATAGTAAAAGTAAGGGTAGAGTATTAGGTCATATCTCTGCCTCCCTCTAACAAAACAATTTAGTAACATTGTCAAATTTGTTATAATATCCCACAGAATTAGTAATAAAATGAGGTAGTCACTGTACTGAAGGGTTTTCCAGTTTTAGCATACTTTCCCTTTTTTGACTTTCTGTTGTATAAAATGCAATAGATACATTTTAATATTAGAGTGTATACTTGAATTTAAAAAGAAATAAATAACCAACACCGGAAAAATGCTTCTAGGCACAAAATTGTTTTGTTGAACACTCCTCAGAAGGAGGAACCTTTTTTTTAAGTAGATATTTAAAAATATATATATTTGAACTGTTATAAGTGGGAGAATGTTTTGTTTTAGCCACTTGACATCCTGAGTTGGGATTTTCTGATCTTAAGTGCTAATACTAAATAATACCAAAAATGGACATGCTGTCAACTACTTTCACTTTTTGTAATCTTTAATTGTTTTAGCCCCTCACCATTGTTTGTAATGCCCTTCCAAAGCTTGAAAATGTAAATAATTAATTTACTAATTTTGCCCTTTTCAGTTAGACAGTCAGTGACTTTTCTTTTTTTATTTTTCCCTTATGTTTAAATAGTTTTTATTTTTTTTATAAATAGAAATATAAAGAAGAAAGTGGGGAGGGACAAGGAAGCACAAGCACACACAGTGAAGGTTACCTGATAGAGAGAAAAATAGGGGTTAGTATATTTCATAAATTAATCTACTTTAAAATGTTAATTTACCATAAATGGCAAATATTCAGTGACATCTTACTCATTTTCATTACAGTAGTTATCTGCTGGCCTCCAGGTGACAAGGAAAGACTCCAGCTTGCTAGGACATTTGTATATTTCAATGGGGCACAGGAACTGTATTGTTGCTTTGTCATCTTCCTTGTATGTGCCTCAATGTAAATTAAGCAAAACGGCAAACAGAATCATTAAGAAAGGGATAGATAATAAGACAGAAAATATGTTGCCTCTACATCAATCCATGGTACGCCCACATCTTGAATACTGTGTGCAGTTGTGGTCACTACATCTCAAAAAATATATTGGAAGTGGAAAAGGTTCAGAAAAGGGCAACAGAAATTATTAGAGGTATGGAATGGCTTCTGTATGAGGAGCGATTAATAAGACTGGGACTTTTCAGCTTGGAAAAGAGACAACTAAGGGGGCATATGATAGAGGTCTATAAAATCATGACTGGTGTGGAGAAAGTAAATAAGGAAGTTATTTACTCCTTATAACACAAGAACTAGGGGTCACCAAATGAAATTAATAAGCAGCAGGTTTAAAACAAAATGAAGTATTTTTTCACACAACGCACAGAGGATGTTGTGAAGGCCAAGACTATAACAGGGTTCAAAAAAGAACTAGATAAATTCATGGAGGATAGGTCCATCAATGGCTATTAGCCAGGATGGGCAGGGATGGTGGGACAAATGGGAATGAGCGACAGGGGATGGATTACTTGATGATTGCCTGTTCTGTTCATTCCCTCTGGGGCACCTGGCATTGGCCACTAGGGGAAGACAGGATACTGGGCTAGATGGACCTTTGGTCTGACCCAAGATGGACACTCTTATGTTGATGCAGCTCTGGGAATATGAAATAATAACAATTAGTAATTGCATAGTACATTTCATCTTCATGGTACTAATTGTTACTGAAGTACAGGAGCACAAAATTTTGTGGGCTTGATCCTCAGTTATGCTACATTTTTTCACTGCTCTGCCCCCCTTCCCCTCCTCCCCCCTGAGGGTATCCCCTGTGTGGGGAGCATCCTTGGCCATTATAAAGCTGATATAAAGTCTCTACACAAGCCTCTACTCACAGTTCCTGGCATGGGGGCCAGGCTGGAGTGCACATCTATTCTCCTCTTATCAGGGCCTTAAGAACTTCTGGCAACTCTGGCAGTATTGCAGGAGTTGGGATTTCTCAGATAGGACCCTCAGACATTTCCAGAATTTAACACCTTTCAGCCTTGTCTCAACCTCTCATCAGCCCAAGGAGTGAGCAACTGAATTCCCCCATAGCCATCCTATTCCTAGGACACAACTTTGTTCCTATACCTTTTCAGTCATTTTAATGTGGCCATCAAAGGGCCACAGCTACTGTGGCTAGATATCCAATAAAAGTGACTTCATCTGCAACAGCAACCAGCCACCAATAACAGGTCATCCCGTTATCCCATTAACCTCCCAAATAATTTCACTCTGTCATACTCTCTAAAACAAGACAACTAATCCTCCCAAAGTTTATCACAATCTCCACAAATACCTATTTTAACTAACCAGAAAGCTGAGTAGACTTGCAAATTAAAAAAAAAAAAGAGAGAGAGAAAATGGAAATACCTATTTGGCAATGCAGTACAATACAAATCCGTTACCTCAGTGTTCATATTACGGCTTTCTTGGCTGCAAACGTTACACAGTAGTCACTATTAAATACTCAGCATTTACCAAGAGATATTATACAGTCCACTACAGTTATCACATATTCTAAGTCTAAAGGGAATTATGGTATCTCTGGTACCATTATGTGTTAAATATTGACAAATGTCAACTCTTTCTGTTTTAAAAAAAAAATAGGTAAGATACAAAGTTCCATTGTAATTCCATTCTCTCTCATTCCTATGTTTCCGAAATAACTAACTCTCTACTGGAACTGAAATTTTCTGTGGTTGGTCTCAGCCCAGAAGTGATTTGAATGTGAATGCATGAGAGAGAGAAAGAGGCTGAAGGAAAATGCATTGAACTATTTGAATTACGGGGAGATGGAAAAAAATAAGGCTTTTTGATTCACTGTTATCTTGAAAACAGCTGTAGAAGAAAACTTCAAACAGAGCATGAAACTGTTCCTCCATGAAAAATAATCTCTCGTTTGAGGTTGAAGGATTAATTTAAAAAATTGAGAAGTTTGAAGTAATCAAATGTCACTTCTGAACATGCTCAATAGCATATGGTCAGATTTTACAAGAGCCTAGTAAAGTGCTGCCCTCAGTGTATCACATGTGTACATGAAGGAAATTTGAAGTATCTCATTGAGAAAACAGTTGGGCTCCAAGGAAACCCCCAGATCCTAGCATCTCCAAATTTTGGGGAAGTTCCAAACTCTGCAGCTGGCACCTATATCTCCTTTATTCATTTTTGATTATATGTAGTGCCGCTGTTCTCAGTCAGGATTAGTGCCCCATTGTGCTAGGCATCATACAAACACATAGTAAGACACAGTCCATGCCACAACCTGCTTTCAGTCTAAATAAACAAGAAAAAACAAAGGTTGGGAGGAAAACAGAGGCACAGAGGGGCGAAGTGACTTGTCCAAGGTCATACAACCAGTCGGGCCAGAGCTGGAAAGAGAACCCAGGGGGCAGATCCTCTGCTTGATGTTTGGAAATGGAAAATTTTCTATCTTGTGTTGAGCTAAATCACTAAAAATTCCTATCAGACTGTAGTAAGAAAACACAATTCTAGTCTAAAATCAGATGGTTGTGACCCTTTCTGTATATAGACTGATGCATGTAATTTTTTTGGTGAAAAGACTATATTTAGGCAAAAACCCTATCCCATCTTGAAATGTCTGAAAATCTAAACAATGGGACAGACTATCAATTTGTGGCAGTCTCGTACTCTTAATTATGGGTGTATTTTAAGCATTTTGTAACCTCTTTGTTACCACAACATATTTTATTTTAAAGTACATACTGTACATTAAACCTATTTTTCCCACACTGCCACCTGTGAATACATTGCCAACTGTACTAAAAATGTTTCTGCCTCACCAATCATATTTCATGGATGCTTACAAAGGACTGAAATTCAACCAAATGTTCTCTTGCATTCTTAGGTTCTGACTGGCTGCTGATAGTGATGTCCGCAACATGACAAAATACACAGAAGTTTAAAATTACAACTCAGTGAAATAAAAATTAAACTCTTGTGATCTTCAGATATAACTGAAGATCAGTACTTGACAGGTTACTGGTTTAGATGTGAAGGAGCTACTTGCATTCATTATTCAGCATTTGAATCTGGAATAAGATTCTAACCTTGGACTAATAGAGCCAGTGCGTGTAATGCATCTCTTCCCAGGCTTTTGAGATGAGAGAGGTCCAGAAAGGTAGGCGCTCTTTAGGAGCAAGTGTTCTTAGTCCAGGTGATATTGATAATCTTGTTGGGTTAGGTTATTACTAGATTAAAGTAGAATCTACTCTTTATTGTTTGCTTGAATTATTTTTGCAAGTGGCAGGGGATTACATTTGAACTTATTTTCCTGTGTTTATACTTAGAACAGAGGAAGGTGCATTTTAACAATCTGAATACATAAGTGAGGAAAGGCAAGGGCAAGTATTCCACTTCTAAGGAAGTTAAACTCACTTTATTTATCCTGTGTTAGTCTTGCCCTAATAGGTGAAAAACACCCATTTTTAAAGAATGAATGTGCTTAAGTAGTTCCAGTAAAGAAAGGACTACTCACGTGCTTAATTTTAAGCACATACATCAGTGTTTTGCTAAATCAGGACCATGGTCAGCTATTCATCTAATTAACCATTTGTACGTACAGATACCCATTTTTCTTCATAATCATGGTATTTGTATGCACAAATTATATGTGCACAATTACATGCACCCACCATTGAGAGCCTGGCCAACTGTTAGATGTAACTTGAGTCATGTGTGTTCATCAAGAGCATGATCTCCACCTCCATCCCCTTCTCTGTGTTAAATCTTTGTGAGTTCTGGGATGCTGAAGGGGGTAAGAGAGTACAGAGATTCCCCTTCCACCAAAAGGCAGGAGAGCAGGATGGATCCATGGTACCAGGGGACACTTCTACCCTGTGTGTTCGGTGCACCGTAGCCTCAAGTGGCCATGGTCAGCCATTTAGAGGGATGGACAAGTCCCCAGTGCACTGTGGAAAGAACTGGCAGGAGGAAGCATATGCTGCTGTTTTTCACAGCAGCAGTAAGATGCACTATCTCCCTACACAATTTTATCCTGCCCTTGTTGGAGGGCTCTGGAACCTCAGTGTGGAGGCTGGCATCATTCTATCTCTCTCTCCTACTGTGGCTCAGGTAAGGAAGGACAGGATTTTATTATCTTAAACTAAGATAAAGGCATCTTTTCCTTCCTTTTCCTTTAGCTTCTTCAGGACTCTGATCATATTGGGTGGGATTTTCAAAAGGGCCTAAAGCAGATTTTAGAACTACCAAGGCCAGAAGAGGGACCATTGTGATCATCTAATCTTACCTCCTGTATTACACAGGCCAGAGAACTTCCCAAAAATAATCCCTAGAGCAGATCTTTTACAAAGTCCCAATGACTTCCAATAAAAATCTTAGCCATCGGGCATATGAGACAAAAAATGACTCCATTGCCGCTCTTTGTACCTGACATGGCCTCAGTTAAATGCAGGGGCGCCCAGGAGCTGCGGCGCTTGTACTCACCCGGCGATGGTCCGGGTCTTCAGCAGCATTTCGGCAGTGGGGGGCCCTTCAGTCGCTCCGCGTCTTCAGCAGCACTGAAGGGTCCCCCACTGCCAAAATGCCACCAAAGACCCAGAGCGACTGAAGGCCCCCCCCCCTCTGAAATGCTGCCAAAGACCAGGACTGCCGCCGGGCCAGGGCTCGCGAGGCATTTAGGCAGCAAGGGGCCCTTCAGTCGCTCCGCATCTTCAGCAGCACTGAAGGGCCCCCCGCCGCCGAAATGCCGAAGACCCGGACCACCGCCGGGCCAGGACTTGTGGGGCCCGGGGCCTGGGGCAAATTGCTCCACTTGCTCCCCCCTCCCCCAAGCGGCCCTGGTTAAATGCCAGCATCCTAACTTTAAAAGAATGTAATTTCACTGAGCACATGCCTGCTTCGTTGTTCTTACTACAGTCTAATTCATGAGTTGCATAACAGTACCTTTTGTGTTCCAATATTGCATTTTTCTGAGATAATTTGTGTCTTCATCATCTTGTATTCTTTTTTGCATGCCTGTTTAAGAAAAAAAAACTATTAATTAGTTGACTTATTCATAAAACGATGCTATTGAATATGCTCGTCAATTGGGAAATGAGTCTACAATACAAATAATATATATTTTTCTTTAAACTGTTAGTTTCATGTTAAAAAATTGCAGCATATAATATTACAGTTCATCTTCATGTTAGCCAGCTTAGTGGCAAGATTCTCCCCACAGGCCAGGCAATTTTTGATAAAAATGTTTAGAACTAGATCGGTGTAATAGTAACTTGCAAAACTGTGAAATAGAAAGCTTGATTTCAGCTATTGGTAACAGTGGGCAGATGCTACCTTTCCTTTTCAATCCCGTTAGTGGCCATGCCAATGCTACTGAAGAACTGGCAACAGTTTTGATCTTGCTAGTGAATCCAAGTAATGCAGCCAAAAGATTGTCAAGAAACTAGCAAACCAATAACTAAATAAAATAACGAGCTGTTAGCCTTCTCTTATAGTGATGTCTCGTCATTTCAAGAAGAACATCACAGTTGCACTTAAAGGAAAATTAAACTGTATGTTGTGAAACTGTGGGATGAAGTAATTCTGGGTTTGAGTTCATTAGTGTGCTGCAGTTATTGCACAACATTTTACTTGCAAGTATGTGCAGTGTCTGCCTTGGGAGCAGTCAGGATTTAGATACCCTTTTTGGGTTTAGTATTACAGTGACATCATCTGGTTTACCAGCACATTTGTAGACTATGATAACTCCATGATGGAACACCACAAAGTAGTGTGGCCTAGTTATTCACTCTTTAAAATAGAGAGCGGGGAGGGGAGAGAGAGTGAGTGTCTGGGTGTAACTGCTCTTATTTGAAAAGCTGTAAAAAGAGCTAGTAAGTTCAGTGAAAGTTGCTGTAAATATTGAATGAATCAAGATTGATTGATTTATTGTTACTAAAGTCAGTCATGTATTTCAAGGTTCATTAAAACTTGGTATCCACCTTATAAGTTGAAGTCAGGGTTCTTTTTTTTATATTTTTATGAGGGATACACATTAGTCTTTATTCAAAAAGTTCCACTATTGCAAGAGGCCCCGAAAGACTTCCTTATCATGCTTTTAAATACATTTTTTCCTTTAGATTCCTATGGGGAGAACTCAATAGCATTAATATCCAGCTGGATATTATTTATTTAACTTGCTTGTTGGTGCAGAGACAAAATAATTTTGGCTCTGAAAATTTTGGGTGTTTTTTAAATGTTGCTTTTATCATGTTTGTTGACCCTGTTGTCTGACACAGCTTTTATCTTAATAGTTTCTATGTTGCTTAATTAAAGGAGAAGACGGTGAGAAAAGTTCCCCTTCAGTATCTAATTCATAGAGTCATAGATTCTAGGACTGAAAGGGACCTCGAGAGGTCATCGAGTCCAGTCTCCTGCCCTCATGGCAGGACCAAATACTGTCTAAACCATCGCTGATAGACATTTATCTAACCTACTCTTAAATATCTCCAGAGATGGAGATTCCACAACCTCCCTAGGCAATTTATTCCAGTGTTTAACCACCCTGACAGTTAGGAACTTTTTCCTTATGTCCAACCTAAACCTCACTTGCTGCAGTTTAAGCCCATTGCTTCTTGTTCTATCCTTAGAGGCTAAGGGAACAAGTTTTCTCCCTTCTCCTGATGACACCCTTTTAGATACCTGAAAACTGCTATCATGTCCCCTCTCAGTCTTCTCATTTCCAAACTAAACAAACCCAATTCTTTCAGCCTTCCTTCATAGGTCATGTTCTCTAGACCTTTAATCATTCTTGTTGCTCTTCTCTGGACCCTCTCCAATTTCTCCACATCTTTCTTGAAATGCAGTGCCCAGAACTGGACACAATACTCCAGTTGAGGCCTAACCAGCGCAGAGTAGAGCGGAAGAATGACTTCTCGTGTCTTGCTCACAACACACCTGTTAATGCATCCCAGAATCACGTTTGCTTTTTTTGCAACAGCATCACACTGTTGACTCATATTTAGCTTGTGGTCCACTATAACCCCTAGATCCCTTTCTGCCATACTCCTTCCTAGACAGTCTCCTCCCATTCTGTATGTGTGAAACTGATTGTTCCTTCCTAAGTGGAGCACTTTGCATTTGTCTTTGTTAAACTTCATCCCGTTTACCTCAGACCATTTCTCCAATTTGTCCAGGTCATTTTGAATTATGACCCTGTCCTCCAAAGCAGTTGCAATCCCTTCCAGTTTGGTATCATCTGCAAACTTAATAAGCGTACTTTCTATGCCAATATCTAAGTCGTTGATGGAGATATTGAACAGAGCCGGTCCCAAAACAGACCCCTGCGGAACCCCACTTGTTATACCTTTCCAGCAGGATTGGGAACCATTAATAACTACTCTCTAAGTACGGTTATCCAGCCAGTTATGCACCCACCTTATAGTAGCCCTATCTAAATTGTATTTGCCTAGTTTATCAATAAGAATATCATGCGAGACCGTATCAAATACCTTACTAAAGTATAGGTATACCACATCCACCGCTTCTCCCTTATCCACAAGACTCATTATCCTATCAAAGACACTTGGAGTTGCAGGTAGCCGGAGATGTTAGGAGTAACAAGAAGGGTTTCTTTAGGTATGTTAGCAACAGGAAGAAAATCAAGGAAAGTGTGGGCCCCTTGCTGAATGAGGGAGGGAACCTAGTGATGGAGGATGTGGAGAAAGCTAGTGTACTCAATGCTTTTTTTGCCTCTGTCTTCACAGACAAGGTCAGCTCCCAGACAGCTGCACTCCGCAGCACGGTATGGGGAGGAGAGGTGACCAGCTCTCTGTGGAGAAAGAAGTAGTTCAGGACTATTTAGGAAAGCTGGACGAGCACAAGTCCATGGGGCCGGATGCGCTGCATCCGAGGGTGCTAAAGGAGTTGGCCGATGAGATTGCAGAGCCATTGGCCATTATCTTTGAAAAATCATGGCGATCGGGGGAGGTCCCGGACGACTGGAAAAAAGCTAATATAGTGCCCATCTTTAAAAAAGGGAAGAAGGAAGATCCAGGGAACTACAGGCCAGTCAGTCTCACCTCAGTCCCTGGAAAAATCATGGAACAGGTCCTCAAGGAATCAATCCTGAACCACTTAAAGGAGGGGAAAGTGATCAGGAACAGTCAGCATGGATTCACCAAGGGCAAGTCATGCCTGACTAACCTAATTGCCTTCTATGATGAGATAGCCGGCTCTGTGGATGAGGGGAAAGCAGTGGATGTGCTATTTCTGGACTTTAGCAAAGCTTTTGATACAGTCTCCCACAGTATTCTTGCCAGCAAGTTAAAGAAGTCTGGGCTGGATGAATGGATGGTAAGGTGGATAGAAAACTGGCTAGATGGTCGGGCTCAATGGGTAGTGATCGATGGTTCCATGTCTAGTTGGCAGCCGTATCAAATGGAGTGCCCCAAGGGTCGGTGCTGGGGCCGGTTTTATTCAATATCTTCATTAACGATCTGGAGGATGGTGTGGACTGCACCCTTAGCAAGTTTGCAGATGACACTAAACTGGGAGGAGTGGTTGATACGCTGGAGGGTAGGGATAGGATACAGAGGGACCTAGACAAATTAGAGGATTGGCCCAAAAGAAATATGATGAGGTTCAACAAGGACAAGTGCAGAGTCCTGCACTTAGGACGGAAGAATCCCATGCACTGTTACAGACTAGGGACCGAATGGCTGGGCAGCAGTTCTGCAGAAAAGGACCTAGGGGTTACGGTGGACGAAAAGCTGAATATGAGTCAACAGTGTGCCCTTGTTGCCAAGAAGGCTAATGGCATTTTGGGTTGTATAAGTAGGGGCATTTCCAGCAGATCGAGGGATGTGATCATTCCCCTCTACTCAGCACTGGTGAGGCCTCATTTGGAGTACTGTGTCCAGTTTTGGGCCCCACACTACAAGAAGGATGTGGATAAATTGGAGAGAGTCCAGCGGAGGGCAACAAAAATGATTAGGGGGCTGGAGCACATGACTTATGAGGAGAGGCTGAGGGAACTGGGATTGTTTAGTCTGCAGAAGAGAAGAATGAGGGGGGATTTGATAGCTGCTTTCAACTACCTGAAAGGGGGTTCCAAAGAGGATGGATCTAGACTGTTCTCAGTGGTAGAAGATGACAGAACAAGGAGTAATGGTCTCAAGTTGCAGAGGGGGAGGTTTAGGTTGGACATTAGGAAAAACTTTTTCACTAGTAGGGTGGTGAAGAACTGGAATGGGTTACCTAGGGAGGTAGTGGAATCTCCTTCCTTAGAGGTTTTTAAGGTCAGGCTTGACAAAGCCCTGGCTGGGATGATTTAGTTGGGTTTGGTCCTGCTTTGAGCAGGGGGTTGGACTAGATGACCTCCTGAGGTCCCTTCCAACCCTGAGAGTCTATGAGTCTAAAGCTATCAGATTGGTTTGACACGATTTGTTCTTTACAAATCCATGCTGGCTATTCCCTATCACCTTACCACCTGCCAAGTGATTGCAGATTATTTCCTTAATTACTTGCTCCATTATCTTCCCTGGCACAGAAGTTAAACTACCGTATTTATCGGCGTATAACACGCACAGGCGTATAACACGCACCTTCATTTTAAGGGGGAAATTTCAGGAAAAAAACTTAAATTTCAAATAAAGGACTTTGAAGCAAAATAAGGGTAGCTCAGAACTTGTTTTATTAATATTATTACCACTTATAAGGTAAATAAGGTTCGCGGTGAGGGGGGCTCGGGCCGGGCCGCTCGGGAGGGGGACGGGGGCTCGGGCCGGGTCGGGCCACGCCGCTCGGGAGGGGGGCAGGGGCTAGGGCCGCTCGGGGGGGGACGGGGACGGGGTCTCGGGCCGCTCGGGAGGGGGTCGGGGACTAAGGCCGCTCGGGGGCTCGGGCCGGGCCGCGCCGCTCGGGAGGGGGGCGGGGGCTAGGGCGGTGCTCCGCGGGTTAGGGCCGCTCGGGGGGGGGGGACGGGGACGGGGTCTCGGGCCACTCGGGAGGGGGGCAGGGGCTAAGGCGGCTCTGGCCGGGCCGCTCGGGAGGGGGGCGGGGGCTGGGGCCAGGGGCACTCGGGGGAGGGAGGGAGGACGGGGTCTCGGGCCGCTCTGGAGGGGCGCGGGGGCTAAGGCAGCTCGGGCCGGGCCGCTCGGGAGGGGGCTAGGGCCGGGCCGCGCCGCTCGGGAGGTGGGGGCTCGCGCAGGCCGGGGCTCGGGGCTCAGGCCCCGCCGCTGGGGGGGGGAGAGGGCGGGGGCTCGGGCCGCTGGGGGGGGGGGGGGCTAGGGCCGCGCGGCTCGGGAGTGGGGCCGGGGCGAGGGCGCCGCGCCGCGCCGCTGGGGGGGGGGGGCGGCGCTTTTCTTTTCTGCCTGGGGCGGCAGAAATCCTAGAGCCGGCCCTGTTAAGGTTATATCGGCGTATAACACGCACACATCATTTGCCCCCTATTTTCAGGGGGAAAAAGTGCGTGTTATACGCCGATAAATACGGTAACTGGTCTGTAGTTTCCTGGGTTGTTTTTATTTCCCTTTTTATTGATGGGCACTATATTTTCCCTTTTCCAGTCTTCTGGAATCTCTTCCATCTCCCATGATTTTCCAAAGATAATAGCTAGAGGCTCAGATACCTCCTCTATTAGCTCCTTGAGTATTCTAGGATGCATTTCATCAGGCCCTGGTGACTTGCAGACATCTAACTTTTCTAAGTGATTTTTAACTAAGTATGAACAAAATCTGTTTAAAAGAAATGCTCCTCACTAGACAGACAGGCAATGTAAATCTGGTTCTAAAACCATGTAACAAGCAATGCCATTGAAGAAGAAATCCATCTAAATGCAACACTTTGTGAAATATTAAAAAAAAACAAAAAAAAAAACCAACAACCTTTTCAACATTATTTCAAACACTTATCAAGGATATTATTTACTTATTCTACACACTTTACAATTTCACTATTTTCTAATATAATGCTCTTCTTTCCTTTTTCCTAATCAGAGTGCACGCTGATTGTGGAATTATTTAAGATCATATGCAATGACAATTTTAGTAATCTGGTTTCACTGGATTTTATTGTATGTCTTTTCATATCTGGACCATTAATATGGAAATTGTTCTCAGACATATGTTGTTTAACAGCAGATGCTGGATTTACAGTTGTAGATCACATTTATGTTTTGTTCTCATTTCCATGAGGTTTCCTGCCATATACTTTTTTCCCAGCAAAAAAAAAAAAAAAATCATGAACATCTGCTGACTTATCCAGAGAACCGGATCTTTAATATCTAAATTCACCCCTTAGGGGGGGGCTTTTTGTTTTGTTTTTCACATACAAACTAGGCTTTTAACTTGTATTATTTAGTTTGTTTTAACTTGGATTATTTTTAACTAGAAGCAAAGTCACATATATACAGTGTGCAAATTTTTTCTGGTACACTTGCCCCTCCCAACCACTAGAATCCAGACTTTCTCCTTTGGCACACTTGACAACCACAGTGGTTCAGATAGGATCCTGAGAATTCATCACCCTTTCATGAGACCACCATATCCCCCCATGTCCTCCTATCTTCTCCCCCCCCCCTTTCGATAGGGCCATGAATATTGTTCTCATTCTCTGTCTGAAGGGGTTGAGGCAAATGGCCTTTTCTGAGGTTAAATGCCATTTGTTGTTCTACAGAGCATCCAAAAGGAATGTTTATGCAGCCACCAGCTGCAAAGAGTTTCTCTTGAACCCTTCAGGGTTTTTTAAACCTTCTCTGCTATTGGGAAGCTTTATTTTCTACATAATCTGAGCTCTTCTCTTTCATGAACACCATGGGGGAGGGGAGAGGTTAGGAAATAAAATCCTAATTCTGGAAACCGTTATACACATAAGTGGTCCCATTGAATTCAATGTTTTGTAGGATCTGGGCCTAACTTTGTATGCATGCATTAATTCTAAGCTTTTCTGGTGATCAGTGAGAGGTAAATGATAGTTCAGTTAGGAGGTCACATTGGTAATTTCCACATTTACTATTTAATATGAATAACATCACTTACATAGTACTCATTCATAGTACTCATTTTCAAAGCACTGTGAATACCTCTGTGCCTAAATGCCATGCTGATTGATGCATTACAGAATTCTTTAGATAAACAGAACACAGTAAGAGTATAAGGTTAAGAAACCATCTCCGAAAATTCACAATCCTGTGATTCCTTACTTCTTAAAGCAGAATTCATCGCATATCTAATGTGACCAAGTTCAAATAAATAGAAAGTATGGATTTAGCTTCCTTATACTTTTACTCCACAATACTTATTTATGGGAAAGGCCACAGTTGAATTAAGTCATTCATTTGAAAAAAAATTCCTATGTTATGAGTAACACCATGGATTTCAATACTTGAAATATTTGAAAAAAACTAATGGACTTTTCACCATTCATGCTTTCTATTTACATTTTACACTTATATTTTGCTTGGATGAGTCAGAATTACTTTTGTACCTAGTCTGTTTCACTTTTTGGCTCTCATGCATGAATACAACACTACAGTGTTGGTGTTGCAAATAATGTCAGAATATTTTGATCCAAACAAAAAGCTGTTTTCACTGAAACTGAAATACATTATTGGAATTATTTCTGTTGATCTGACATTTTGTTAAATATGCTTGGACAAAACATAAATTTGCGCCAAAATCAACATGACAGTTTCAACTTGATTGGGGAAATATGGTGAGTAAAAAACAAACAAAATCCCCACAAAACAAACACCCCTCAAAACATGAAATCAGATTGTTGCACCAGTATTTGTTTGTATTACCTACTTATCATAGGAACCGGGAAAATACAGCATTTTATATCATGAATAATATATTATTTAATTACTCTAATAACATCCAATGAATGTGCTCATGGATATAAGTAGGTAATGGGACTCCTGAGAATCACCGTTTTGCTTTTGCTTGATACATATATACCTATACTACTGACTGTCTTCAAATCCCTCTGCAAACTTACTGTCTGTGCTTTGGTTTATTATTTGTAAATAAGTTTGCTGGCATATTCTTACCTCCCTCCCCCAACACCTCATTTATGAATTGGAAGGTGAGATGTTATGAGAGCTGGTTTGTGCAACAGTCTAAAATGTATCTTTAGTGAAAAGTAATTTCTTATTCAAACCTAATTAAAAATCTATATTCTTTGCTCCACATATATTTGCAAAATGTTAGTCTTTCTGGCTGTCTTTCTTATGCTGTTCTGTAAATTGCAAAATGAATTCATTGGGGCTTCACACAGGCACAGGTCCAATGCTATGCAACACCTAGCAGGCTCGGGGCATTGCAATGCAACAGTGCTCAAATGTATTCCGAGTCACTCGTATATCCACTGTGCTGAACAAACACATCAGAATAAAAGGTTTCTTCCCCTAAACACTTCCAGTCTAAGGCTTGGCCTGTATTTAAAGCTAGATGGATAAAGCTATGTCAGTCAGAGGTGTGAAAACACTACTCCCCTGACTGAAATACTCTCCTGACTCAGCCCCCATGAGACACAGCTATGCTGATAGAAGAATGCTTCTGTCAACGGAGGTAACTTTGTTCTAGAAGGTGGCGTTCCTACGCCAATGGAAAAACCCCTTCCATTGATGTAGGCTGCGTCTATATTACAGGGCAATGCTGGCAAAGCTACACTGACATAGCTAAGTGGGTACAGTCTCTGTGGTGTAGACGTAGGCTTAGGCTTTGATCCTGCAAAGAATTACACAGGTACTTCGCTGATTTCATTGAGATTACCCATTGGCTTGGTCCTACCAGGCGTTAAAGCACTCAAGCCTGATCCCAGTAAAGTATTTAAACACATTTTTAAGTTTAAGCCCAAGAGCAGTCCCATTGAAATCAATGGGCTTGTTTGTGTGTTTAAAGTTAACTATAAATTAATAAGAATAAGCCCTAAAACCTCAATCCTGCAATGAAACCAGCTAGCACAGACTGCATTGCCCATGCATAAGCCCATTAACTTCATTGGGATGAAAATTGTCTACACTAGCAGATCCAGTTGCAGGATTGATGTTATAAAGGCAAATCAGAGAACAGGTGATGTGGGCGATGAGATAAAATGTATAAACTAAGCAAACATGATAAAATTAGGCACATGACTAGTTACACAGTCATGCTGGTACAAAAACAACAAGGAGTCCGGTGGCACCTTCAGATGCATCTGAAGAAGTGGGGTTTTTTACCCATTAAAGCTTATGCCCAAATAAACCTGTTAGTTTTTAAGGTGCCACTGGACTCCTTGTTGTTTTTGTGGATACAGACTAACACGGCTACCCCCTGAATAGTCTCTGTCTATTTAACTCTGCCTGCTCCATTGCTTACAAATATTTTTAATCCTAGTCTTTTTTATTTATATCCTTTTTCTGTTTTTAAATTTGCATTTCACCCGGCCTATAAGACAGGAGTGTGTGTGTGTGTGTGTGTGCGCACGCACGTGCATGCATACATACGTTTATGTAAAAAAAAATTTGCTATGGGTGTAAATTCTTCCTTCTCTTATTTTAAATATATCTCCCTTGTATTTAAACCTTGGAAATCCATATTTTTGGCTGCAGCATTACCCCTTTCCCACTCCATAACCCCCGGTTCCAGCCCCATGCCCATCATCCTAATTTCTCTCCTAAAATTGGGGATGATAAGCATCATGTACTTTGGAGAGGGGAAATGTTGATATCCCAGGCCACTGGGATGTGTGGAGGTCAGTGGTTGTTCCCCATGGAGGGGATGGGGAAGAGGGGCTTTCAAGCCATGCCCCTCCCCAACTCTGGAACCACCTCTTTTTTTAGAGGGTAGAGACATTTTGAAGTTCCCTTTTGAGAGAAGGGAAGTTCCTGGTGCTCCTGTGGCTCCGTAGAGTGAGGAACTGGGTTTGGTTGTCCAGTGCTGCCTCCTGTGTAAGACCATAGAGCTCACATGCCTACTAGCCCTGACCTGTGAGGAAAAAGTGGGGAACAGATGAACTTCTCTGTGCTTGGAGGACTGCACCCATGTGGAAGCAGCAAGGACGCAGCAGGCTGGGAGCAGCTGGAGGGACATAAACTCACCACTGGCCATGGAGTTGCCATGCAAAAAGATAACACAGAACTGAGCCATGTTACCTTTTCTCTGCCCCCTCTTCCTACCCAAGGATGGTTCCTCAAGCAGCTGTAGCCAGAAGATGCCCTTGTATCTGAGTTCCAATAGAAGCAAATTGCCAGAGACCAAAGGACTGCCATTGTCCCCAAAGCTAGTGCACGGTCCTTTCCTCCTGTGGACTGGAACCTGTAGCTCATTATTCAGGGAGAACTGATGCCTCCTGGAGGGATTTGGGAAAAATTTCAAGAGGATTTTCCAAAGAAGGGAGTGGTGAAAGGCTATGATTATTTTCATTGATAGCTTTTCATGAAACACTCCAGCTGCTTAAACGTGAATTGAAAATAGGTGTAAGAAAGGTGAAGAATCCGTGTGGGATGCAAGCAACATATGAATCAAGAAACTCATAAATAAATACAGAGCCAAACTCATAATAGATGTTTTCCATATCATAACAATTGCCACAGTGTTTACTCACAGGCACAAAATACTTAGATGCTCTCCTTAATCTTTAATTATTATTGCCCTCTGAGCTCGACCTCTCTTGAAGTGTTTTATAAACAATTTAAAGAATAAATGAAGTATTAGAAACAGTTATTATAGGGGAAGCAAAGTTATTTGCTTTCCTTGGGTGAAAAGATATCATTTATAAAGGCCTGATTACACTCATCTGTTTTCTGGGTAGCCGGTAAGTTTACTTTACCACGGCAAGAGAGAATAACAGAGAAATTGTGTCATGGGAGCCAAGTAAGATATTGTAGCGGTAGGAAATCCAATTGCCTTGTTTTACAGCCATTTGTCTTGTCCACAGTCTCTGTCGAATGACAGTTTGGATCAAAAGCCTTTAAAAGGTTTTCCTGCTTCACAGTAATGAGAACAACAGAGACTTTTATATTGTAGGAGGTTCTTACTGGGCCTTTCCTGCTTTAACATGGCTACCTGCCAGTGCATTTTTTATTAAAAGCTGCTTCGCATAATAAATTATATGAAGTGGCTCTGCCTGGCTGCTTGACTGTCACTAAAGTTATGAGTCAAAAAAGGGGGCTGTTAGAGAAGGTCCTATTCAAAGAAGCTTAACTAAAAAAGCTGTCAAAAAGAACAATAACAGCCAGCTTTGTATTTCAAACCTATTCTTGTAAGGATGCATGTCTATACCGAAAATAAAATACTGCGGAATGTGGGATTTCTATATTTTTTTTACTTAATAATTTTAACAAATGGGCCAGTCTCTCCTTTTGTTTACACTGGTATAAACCAGGAGTGACTCCATTGTAATTGATGGGATACACGGGTGTAAAACCCACATACCCAAGTCAGTATCAGGGCTATTGTTTCTTAGGCTGTGGCTACACTTAGCACTTCAAAGCGCTGCCGCGGTAGCGCTGCCGCGGTAGTGCTTTGAAGCGCTAAGTGTAGTCAAAGCGCCGGCGCTGGGAGAGAGCTCTCCCAGCGCTGTCCATACTCCACCTCCCTGTGGGGAATAACGTACAGCGCTGGGAGCCGCGCTCCCAGCGCTGGGGCTTTGACCACACTGGCGCTTTGCAGCACCGCAATTTGCAGCGCTGGAGAGGGTGTGTTTTCACACCCTGCTGCAGCGCTGCAAATTTGTAAGTGTAGCCAAGCCCTAATTCTAGTAAAGAGGAGTGATTTCCAGGAGGGAAAGGCCTAAGCATTTTAGAAGTCCCCATGTGATGCTGAGGGCCTTGCAATATTCTCACCTCCACTTTGTGTTTCTGGCAGGCAGAGAGGAAATAAGACTAAATGGGGCCAGGAATCATCAAAACAGGGCCTGTTGGCTCCAAAGCAGCTGGGGTTGTGGGGGAGATGTCTGCTCCTGCTCTCTCATGTAGCCTTTTCTGTCTTCCTTCCTAACTCCCAGCCAGGCAGACAGAGTGGAGCAACAGGGAAGGGGAAAGAATGGCAGCAGCTGCCTGTTAAGAGCAGCAGCACTCCCAGTGATCTTTAGTGATTGGAATAGCACGTAGTCACACCAAACACTCACCAACCACAGGTCTGAAGCTCCTGCGGCAGCATGTCCCACTGTAGCGTGTTTGACTGTTCCCCAGAACAGAGATAAGGGAGAGTCACAGCCGTTTTCATAATCAGTGCTTGACTGCTGTATCTTCACTTCCTACTGCTGCTGGGTGAAATAAGTGAAGGTGAGGGTGGGAATGTAACGGCATATCATTACTTTTAGGAAGATGTATAATATAATTTGTTTTTCCAGTTCTAACACAGTTCTTAAATAGTGCTAAATTTTTACATTCATCTGTTTGGAATGTACAGTGCACTCTGTATGTAGACGTGCTGTGCAGTACCCCTGAAAGTGTTAAGAACTAAGTATGAGACAAAGTGTGGGTCAGAAACTCAAAACAGAAGGACACAAGGAAAATGATACTGTAGGGACTTTAAAATGATCTTTCCTGAATCAGAATTTCTGGGAGCAGATTCTCCAACCATTTTGTTTAGAATTGGAGGTGCCTGTGAAGAGAGGTAGATTTGACTCTGGCACAAGGGAGGTCTCTTGTCATGAGATGATATATAAGGGTTATGCATGTAAGTTCCAAGCTCTCATACTTCCATACTGTGCAACATTTCAGAGCCTGGAGAAAAACAGAGTGTAGCTGTTTTACAATAACAACTGTGGATTTTCTCTGTTTATCTCCTTTCAGTGGGATGGCTATTAAGTCCTTTTTGTTTATTCTTTAATAAACCCTGGGTCTTCTCTGGACTTGTCTGTCCTTTAACTCCAAATCAGGTGCAACTGTGAATAATATCTGAAAGAAAATGTATTCAATGGTGGGCAGAGTGAACTTTTTTTAAAGACTCGCTGATGAATAATTGCCAAAAGGTGGTAGCTACAGTATCCCCAACAAATGCATATTATGAATGGTCCTCTTTTAAGCCTAAAATTCCTTTAAACTTGCCTGTTGGGTTTTGAGTACCTGCAGTTAACTAGTGTTGCTTTTGGCAGGGCTTGCTGAGCAAACGAGGCATAATCTCTCTGATCTCAGTAGTCTGGTCAGTGAGCCA
This sequence comes from Mauremys mutica, assembly GCF_020497125.1. Taxonomy (NCBI): domain Eukaryota; kingdom Metazoa; phylum Chordata; order Testudines; family Geoemydidae; genus Mauremys; species Mauremys mutica. Next base: position 123,121,256 of record NC_059073.1, on the reverse strand, counting down.
TGACATTCTCAGTGTCTTTTCTTTCTACACCCTGTCTGAACAGAGCCATAGCCCAGGCAGCTCTCAGTGGGGTTGCCAAAGATTACCACGTGCAGTGGAGCAGTAGATGGCAGGAGAGTGGAAAATATTCAGCCTCCAAGGGTTGGGTTCATGTGGGGTTCAGGGTTAAATTTGAATGATTTTTCTCCCCCTCCAAACTGCCCATTGAGAACATTTGACTCTTTACTGCAATTTGGAAGCCCTGTAAAATGCAGGAGTCTGGTTTAGGGAGTGGAGTTGGTTCTAGATTAGGACTGGAATACGTTGTTTATATGCTCAGTGAGCACAAAAGTAGTTGCTTTTTCTTTAATCCTAATTCAGCAGTGTCTAAAAGAGAATGTAAATGTAAAATACATGAAAAGAACATTTAAGGGGGCAAAGTCAAGCACTCAAACGTTAGGAAATTAAGGTTGTCTGAGCAACCTGAGTTCAGCCCACTTGTGTGTATGTATTATTATATAATCTTTAATTACACAATAATATACTATTTTTCAACAGGACCCATCCCTCATTTAGTGCACAGGATGGTGCTCAGTATTTGTTTTTTTTTATCCTTATTGTGTGGCCCCAGGCCTTATTTACTGCACGGTATTCAAACCCTGCTCTGAAAACAGGATTATTAATTTCTTCATGGACTTTTTCCATGCTGTTCATCACTGTAGTATCTGTGTGCATCACAGATGTTAATGAATTTATTTTCACAACACCTCTGTAAGATGACGGGGTATTATCTCCATTTTACAGATGGGGAACTGAGACCCAGAGAATAAATTCAAAAGTGTACACTAGTTGTGGATGCCCAATTTAAGATACCTGGGACCTGATTTTTCAGAGTACTAAGCATTATATAGCACTTTATATGCTCAAAGCACAGCTCTCATTGACTTCAGTTGGAGCTGTGAGTGCTCAGCCTTTCTACAGATCAGACCCCAGGGTCTGAAGTCCAGCACCCAGAAAAAGAGAAACACAAAAATAGTGAAAATTTTGTTTAAGTGACTTACCCAGCATCACATAGGAACTCTGTGGCAGAGGCAGAGAGAAATGCTGCTCTGGAGAACTGGGTTCTAACTATTTTAACCAAATTCGTCTTGCTCTTCCTGCAATCCTCTGCCTCCTTCACTATGTACCTTCCAGCTTCTTAACAAAATAAATCAAGGGTCCTGCAGACAATAGCCTCCTTCACTACACTACCCTGATTCATCGACAAAGCAAGTCCATCCTGTGCACTGATGAGACATGAGTCCTGTGGGAAAAAATAGTTTGCGATTAAAGACTAGACCTGCTCTGGGGATGTATCGTAAAAGTATATCATAATACATATAAACAAAGGGACTGGATTAAGGTTAATTCTGGCACTTCCTAATTATTGCATGCTTGACTTTGCACGCTTAATAATGTTGTTAATATAATATATAGATATACACACACACATATATAATATTTTAATTAAAAATTATTTAAGGATCTGACTTAATAGGACAAAGCCAAACTGCATTTCCTGGCTAACTTTCTGTCCTTAGTTCACTCCATTGTGCTTAAGTTTTGTAGTGGTCTCAAAACAGTGGGTGATCTTGACTGCCTCTTCTGTCCCTACAGGATATGTAGCCTGACTTAAATGAGAAACATCACAAAAACAGGATAATGCTGTAGTTCTGGAGTCCACAAGGAAAGAAGCTTTCTGAAGAATACTGACTATACAGCAGTAGTTAGGCACAACAGTTTGAATTATGGACCAAATGGAAATTTCCCTCAGATGCTTTTTCTTTGCCATTTAATCAAATTCTTTTTATTTTTGTTCAACTGATTTGTATTCTTTCTCACTTTCTTATTCAAAGTGATAATGTCAATGGAACTTTTTTATATCAGTTGTGTAACTCATTCACTTTGACCTAATGGGCCAGATTCTCTGCTGATATAAATTGACAGCAGTGGCTCCAATTTATGTCTGCAGAGAACTGGGTCCTGTACATTTATCAAGTCACATTTAAAAGGACATTCATGCACAAGCTCATATACAATAAGTGCAGCAAGACATGTTTCCGGTTACATCATAGTAGTTCAACAGGTCATTTGAACCTGATATAATTTCAGAGGAAATTTTACAGTACTGTAGAAACTCCCACTGAAAAAAAAGTACTTTTCAATAAAATGCTGCAGTTTTAATCTGTGTTAAAACATTCATCCAAGTCAGTGGTTTTCAACCTTTTTTCACTTGTGACCCCCTAAAAAATTTTGAGTGGATGTGCGGAGCCCTTTGGAAATCTTAGACGTAGTCTGCAGCCTCCATGGGTCCACAGACCCCTGGCTGAAAATTGCTGTTCTAAGGAACAAGGATAGGTTACGCACAGTGTTCGTTCATTTTCTGCTTTAAAATGAAGACAATAGCTATAGTTACCAACTGATACTGAGAATTAAGGTTCTAAATGGTTAAACCAATTTTTAGCTAGAGCCTGACAAAAGCACTGGAAACCAGCACACACATTTTTAACTGCTCTGTCACTGAAAAATCTGTTTCATTGAATTTGATTTTGAGGACAACTTGTATACTGAATGTGATAGTTCTAAACAATTTAAAACACATGCACTAAATTCTTGGAACTAACAATGTTACTTTGCACATATCTTTTAGGCCAGTAACTTAAATGATTATTAATTGACAGCGTACGGGCCAGGTGGGAATGGAGTTGCAGGGCGTCTCACCCAATGCTGTTTCAATGCCCTTCACAAGTGCCAGGGACAGTCATGGTGCATTGCATTTGAGGAAGCTCAGGGATTTCTCCCCCACATTGCTCTCTTAAGAAGGAGGTGGGATCATGCTTCTACTCCACAGCAGTCCACAGAATCAAAAGGACAGTCCAGCCTACTTGTTCAGTCTGGATGCTGGGACCTCAAAAGGGACAATCTGTACTTGTGCAGCTGATGGCAGCTTCATACCACCTTCAGTGCAGGGCAGTGCCTAAATGACAGCCCTTTGGATGGGAGAGTGCACACGGGTGTGGTGGTTCTTCAGAATTTGCCCCCCCCTCTGGGCGGCCCTGGGTCCTGGATCCTCCATGATCCCTCTCTTACCCTGTGACAGTGCCATTCTTATGAAGCCATCCTGCCATGGCCTCTCTTGCCTGCAGCTTCTCCGAGAACCCCATAAACAGAGGGTGGTCCATGAAAACTGCAATGCAGGTTCCAAACTATAATACTGAGCTTTTTAAGGCTTTCCAGGCATGTTGTGAGCTCAGGGACACCTCTACCAAGGAACTCTACAGAGCCAATAGCACTATTAGATACCAACCAAAAAAGGTCCAAATAACAAAGCTCAAATGGGTGACTTTAATCAAACCTGCCTATGATCTCCTAAAAGTCTGTATCAGAGTAAAGGAAGGGACAAAGTTGCAAGCAGATTATCCTGCTCAAACCAGTTCATTCATCTCTCACTTTTGTTTTTATAAGAAAGTCTTAAATGGGTGAAATACGTATCAGTATGATTGTTTTTAAAGCTAATTTTCTACCACTATTTCCTATGATTAGTGAATTAAAACCTTCCTTTTCCCCCCGATATGTTTTAAGTAAGTTATGCATATGTAAGGCGATCCAAGTACTGACGGCTGGCATTGAATTGCATAGGCAGAGAGGTATGGGAAATTCATACAAAATCTGATTGCACAGGCTAGTGTCATTACACTAAATCCCGATCCCACAGAAACTGATATCAAACCTTCTTTCCCTTTATTTTTTTTTAGTAGGTTACATTTAACACCAGACTGTACTGTATTTGCGGGGGAAGGGGGGCGTTGTTTGTTTGTTTGCTGCTGCCTGGTTGCATACTTCCAGCTCCAAATGAGGTGTGCAGTTGACTAGTCAGTTCGTAACGCTGGTGTTTGTAACTTTGAGGTTCTGACTGTAGTTCTGAACTTTTGTTGCCTGAAGGGCCAGATTCAGCAAAGCATGTGCTTAACTTAGTAGTTTAAATGTGGTTAAGCAATGTATGAGACTACTCATCATATGCTTGCAGTTAAGCATGAGAGTGTTTTGTTGGGTCATGGCCTAACTTAGCTGTTTGCTTCAACATCAATAATATCATTTTAAAGAAAAATTAGGGTTTAAAAAAGTGTTTGATCAACTCACCTATAGAACATGAAATGAAGTTTGTTTTAAAAAATCAGTAGTTTGGTGGAAAAGCAGAGAAACACTGCTCTGTTTATCTAAGTGCTGTTAACAGCATACAATAAACTTGGAACAGAAGTAACACTTTTACATTTTAATGATGAAAACAATGTTCCATTTTTTTTTCTTCTAAAAGAATTCTTTGATGTCTGCCATGTCCCTGTCCAGGACATATTTCCTGAGAGAAGAAAATATTTTAATTAGTGAAGAAAAATTATATAGAGAACATGTACTGAAATAACATTTTTGTTGCCAGTGATGATTATTGGTGTATTTCTGTGTCCTTTTAATAAATCTGTATGCTAGGATTTAACTTTTGTGCCCATCACAGAATACTGTAAATCCTACCTTTGGAAAATATAATAGTTTTGTATTCATTACAAACAGTCCTTCAGATTGTTCGCTGATTAGATGGAACTTTTCACAGTGATTTACACAGCGCTGCTATTCTGTAGGGATAGAAAATATTCTGTCATTGTTTTCCTTGGAGTTAGATCCTTTGGTCATTTTGAATGCAAACCAGGCTTTAAATACAGCTTAACTCTTAGAACACTGAGACAAATATCCATGTCTGTTGTGAACTGAGGGAGGGTCACAACTGGATTGTGAACTGAGGGAGGAGGAACTTTTTTTTCCTTAAAAATTCTCACCAGTGCTACCATCAAAGCAGCTCCACTGTTGAAGATAATGGCAGAAGTATTAGTATAGAAAAGATTGTCAGCCAATGGCATTTTAGCTGCTCCGTCATCTACATATCTCAGAGCCAATTTGGACGATGGAGTGGTTAAAATCCCACCAGCTACCTTGTGCTCTGTCTATACTTATGCTCCTACTGTTTCTCTTACCAGTGAGGCAGCTCTGGTAATAGCAATGGTGAGAAACTTTAAGGGGGAAAAGCTAATACAGATACAACCTTAGAGAGTCCTGAAGACCTCCTAAGGAAGAAAGACGCTACTAACCATTTCTGTGCCTCACAGCCCTTTTTTTATTTTTAGCTATGTAAAGATATCTATAGAGCTACATATAAATCTATAGATAGAATCACTCCTAAGCAGCAAGACATAATGTCTGTCAAGTTTCAGGCCAAAGCAAATTTATATAGCCAAATTATAAACCCTAGAAATAGGGCTTTATAGTGGAATTGCTGTCATAAGGTTAACTACTGTGTGTGGCTGTAGTGGGCGTCAGTTTAAGTTCTAGTTTTGATGTGCAGTTAATGGCATGAACTCAATCATGAAGTATAGTAGGATATTTTAAGATATTACATTTGAAGAGAATTGGTATTTAAACATTATCTGTGAACCACGTCATGCCTCTGAAACATCATTCAGTCCTTGGTACAGAATCGCATGAAAAAATTCCTGATCACATTTCTCAAAATGAACAGTAGCTTAGGTTTCATTAACTGCTTTATGTGATATTTAGAGTAAGAGAACTGAACTGTTTCTGCTGAACATTTAGCAGAATAGTCCTGTAAAATAGCATTTCCGATTTTTTTTTTAATCTTGATCCTCTCTAATCCTTCATTTCTGCCTTTGGGGGTATATTCTGCTTGTGTTTAGAAGAAATTTTTGAACATAATTCTTTCTGTAGCAAGAAAAGTAGTAAATACTTTTTGTCTTGTTGCACCTAACCACTAATGATTGATTTTAGTGGTTCCCAGTGATACCTCTCCCATTTCCCAGATAGTATTGATTGTACTTGAATACTATGTTAACTTGATTGCTCAGAACAATTTTTCCCCAAAACATTTGTTTTTTTATGTTCCCTCAGGAGATGATAATTCCAAAACTGAAGCTGTCATTCTTTAGCCACCTAGTTCAACACAGTAAAGCTTGCTGCAATACAGATGATGATTATTACTCTCACTGCTGATACAGAGAATGGGAATGTGGTGCTGAAAGCTGCTAGTTTAACTCCCTTGCAGTTTGAAACCTAAGACTGGATACTTTAACTCTGTCCTTGGAAAAAGACTTTAGTGCTGAAAGTGCCTCTTGTGTTCATGGAGGAAGTATAACCTACTTTCAATGCAAAATGTTAAACCTTAAAGTAGTGCTTAATAGTTCTGGCTAGTAGTTAAAATAAATTCCACTTTTACAAATAACAAGAATACATGTGAAGATCTCAAAGCACTTTACTACCATTAAATAAGACGCAGAATACACTGGGTGAAATCCTGGCCCCATCCACGTTGGTGGGAGTTTTGCCATCAACATTAGTGAAGTGAAATTTGTTAGTCTCTAAGGTGCTCCTCGTTCTTTTTATTAGTGAAGTGCATCACCCATACTAATTTTGCAGATAACAAGCCAATGCACAAAGGAGTTACAGTACATAGCTTTTTCAAGCCTGCAGTAATATTCCAAACTTATCAGAGGACTTGTTCCTGCAATGAGCTACATATAGGTGTTTGTCTGCATGGAGCTTATAACAGTATTGGGCCTAAGAGCAGAATTAGACCCAAAGTGTCCTAATCAGGATTCCTTGCTTTATGTTCTAGACCACATTGCCATCAAAAGGAAGGAAGTTTCATTTTCTGTAATTCCATGTGCTTAGATTTAGTTTCTGAATTTTTTAATTGCAGCTAATGTGTAACATTTCGATTTATTAACAAATTTTAATTAGAGTGAATTGTTCTGTTGATTATTACTGATTTGTATCATTCTGATGCACCCAGAACAGCAATCCTAAAACTCAAGGAAATTGAAGCAAGATCCCATGTAGGTGGTCATCAAAACATGTAATAACCGTGAACCAGTTAGTCAGCAACAGTGTGAACAAAACATAACAGTCCATATGGCAGGCACTGAGTAACTGCACACACCCAGCACTATGTGTGTACACACACGCGCACGCACACACAAACTGGAACACTGAGTTCAGGGAGCAGGAAACGAGCATGAACAGGAAGTAATAAGCAAGAAGGCAGCACTCACACATCAGTCATCACATGGACTTTTATGTATTAAAAAATATCACTTCAGGACTAGATTTTTCCAAAGTGCATTTGCACTTGGGTGCATTGCCCAAACCTTCCAATGTGCATGCATACCCACACTCGTTTGCTTATGCACGTAAGCATGTTTGTGTTCACACATCAGAGTTTGCGCACGAACAGGTGGGGGCACACATTTTGTGTGCACATTCTTTTGAAAATCTGACCCTGTCAAACTGTGCAGTGGTCTATTACATATATGAGTCACTTTTCCAGAGAATATAAAAACTGTAATCACAGAAGATTCCCTAAAATTTTAAAATAACCAGTAAACTAGAATGTCATTTAGTCTTTAACATTTGACAAACAAAAGCAAAATATCTCTGAATCCTTTTGATAAATCTGATCTGAGGGACTTTAATTTTTCAATTCTTGTGATGCTCATGGTACAGAAGAAATAATCCCATTTTTTACTTTGTGGGACAGTCAAACAGCACACAAGCAGTATCTATGGTTTTCTTATTTTGTGTGACAAGAAGGTTTTAGTTTGGAATATGCAATATATATCATGCAGTAAGTCCAAAGAAAGACCATTTCTAAGACAAACTATAGAAAATGTACGGGTAGATCTCATAAGAGCTGTTTTGTATCATGAATATGTCTAATTGTAGACACACTGATTTCCTTCCAATCTTTTAGTTATGAGCAACCAATAATCACTTTAGAAAGAGAAATGATTATGCTCATAGTATTAATGCTGCTGTTTCGCTTTGAATAAAGTAACCCATGTCATTAGTTAGTCATTTTCTTTGGCACAGTAAATGCCATGTCATTTTAATTCTAGTAGTGCATTAGGGTACTAATATCATTGAGCTTGTTTAGCCTGATTCTCAGTCCCCAGTACTGGTTCAGTTAACTTCCTTTTTTGGAGCAAACAGTTGATCAGTGTTTTTTTTGTTAGTATAGAAGTCATAGTCTTAGTATTAAGGTATCTAAAGAACTATGTTGTGATGAAAAGATATGAAAAGCCAAATGTAATTTGAAACAACTCTACAAGGAGAAGGCACAGGCATGCAAATTTTGCAGTCAAATATGTAGAACCAAGCTATTTGTGGTATGGAATAGCTGTGTGCAATTCCCAAATGGTAGAGTTTATTATCACTGTGTCAATGTCTTACTCAAATGTGGAGATAGAGAATCCCAAATTAGTTAATGAATTTATTCTTCCTTTCTAGTTAACCAGTAAAACCTTTTGAAGTTTAAATTTTGAATGGTCTCACCAGCAGCTTTACAAAGAGACAAAAAGTATATATTTGTATGTGTGTGGTTTGTTTTTGTTTTTTTAAATATGAGGATGGTCTTAGATGCCTGTCTTCCATTCTTTATGTAACCTTTTGCATTTTGTGTTTAGAAACTGACATTCCAATTGATTTTCATTGGCCTTCTGCCTGGGTTGAATACTGAGGCAGCAAATTAGGAATGCTTCAGAAGTCCCACAAACAAAGACGTTTGCTGTGAAAGTGGAGATAATGTGACACTTATATTTTGAACTTCTTAGCTTACTCAAATGATAAATGATGGCATGGTTTAGGTAGTGTGAGTGTGTTGGGGGGGGTGGTTACAGACTGAAAGAAGTTGCTGTGAGCTGAGCGTTGGGATTCGACTAGGAGACAGTTGTTATCCATCATTTGACTATGCTGATAATATCTTTTTTATCTTTGTTTCAGGGGCTAACTTTGTAACTCGAAAAATTAGCCGATCAGTAGCTAAGATTCACCTCGGACAGATGCAATATTTCAGTTTGGGCAATCTGGATGCTAAAAGAGACTGGGGCCATGCCAAAGACTACGTTGAGGTAGGTTATTGGCCATGTGCCCTTTTTGAAACAGTGCCATTGATCTGTTTAATGCAATAACTTCAGTGAAAATGCATGAAGGGTATCTCATGATTTTTTACCCACAGAGGCCTGTTAACTTAGTGTTGCTCTCAGTTTCAGACTAGGGAGTTCAGTAACATAGTGGGCTACCCCAGCCATGACCTGAACAGAAAAATAAATCTTCAGGTTTACATTCCTTTACTGAATTCCTCTGGGAGGGGTCTATAAACTGGAACTATTTTAAAGAGTTTTTCTCCAATTGTTTCTGCGAACTTTTATGTCCAACATTAAGATCATAGCAAGATGCAGTGAAACCTGACTTTAAAGACCTCACTGCAGGCTGGCGGCCTTTTACTGTGACGGGGCAAAAACACCATTAATGCTGACAATCAAAGGTCTGGTTGGTTCTGCTTCAGAATGAAGCTTCACATTAATATTATGATGTCAAGTACTGTGTCACGTATGTGTCTATAGCTATTTACTTTATTTCAGATGTTTTTTTGTTAGTCAAAATTGTTTAATTCTATTCTATGCATATACTTTTGTTTAAAAAAAATCTGCATTGTATTAAAAGAGACATGAATGACCACGTCAGAAATATTGTTGTTTTCCCAGGAGAACGTTGTCCCCATTTTGCCTCTCAAAGATTTCCTGTGGTCATTGGGCAATTTCTGGCTTTTAATAATTTCTCTCTGGGAAACCAGAGCTGGCTTCCATATTCATTGCTGTGATTCAAAAAGAAGATCGTTGTTTGTGTTTCTTAAATTACCAAGTTAATACCAAAATAGCACCCTTAATTCTTTGGTTTTTAATTAATTTTTGAGCTCTTTGACCTTGACTTAAGCAATTAAAAGAAGCCACCAGTAAGACTAAAATATATTACTAATTTAAATATTGTCTTGTGAGGAAATCATGATACCTTACCAACCCTCTTGATGATGACTATAAAAATGGGAAAAAATATTATATCTGCATCCAAGCCATTACCTCAGGTGAGTGGAGAAGTAGAATTTGGCCAACTGGGCTGCAAAGTTGGACCCCAGTTCTGCAGTGCATATGCCTGCTAGGAGTCCTTGATGTTGGTATGATATTTCCTGGGAGTAAGGGTCCACCTGCTTGGATATCATTTTCTGGAACCTTAGCATGGTTAATTAACCCAGGAAATCTTCCTGATGTATTTTCCAGATATAATTTAAAATCATTTTTATACACATTTTATAGCAGGTAGAAAATTATTAACAAAATCTATGGGACAAAGCATCTCAGCTCTGTTATTTATAAGTAAAACATAACCTTCCACAATTAATAAGCTTTTCATTTTTAAAAATAAAAATGGCATAAAACAGAAATTAGCATCAGAACATTAAAATAGTTATTAGAGTAAAATATCCAAAGAAAATATATAAATTGAGTTTCAGTATGAATATTCAGGACTGAATTCCACTCTCTTCTATACTGGTATAAATCCAGAGGAATTCTGTTGTACTCAGTAGGCCAAATCCTGGTCCTGCTGAAATCAATAGCAAGACTCTGTGTGTTTAATGGAGCAAGGTTGGATGCAGTGACTCAGTGTTTTCTCTAAGGGCACAGGTTGGTCTACATTCATCAGATTCTACCTAGGATGACCTGTGTGCAAACCTTAAAAAAACAAAAAGCAAAAAAAAAAAAAAAAAAGCCTCATCTTATTCAGCAAAACCACCCGATAGAAAGTTCTCAGCTGGAGTCTCCATCAAGGACACACGGTGGTAATGTAAGCAGCATTCCAGATCTTTCATTCATATGTTTTTGGGGCTTTTCCAAAATCTTCTGGAAAGAATTTCTCACTAGGATAGAGTTCATCTTGAGTATCTCATTAGCGGGATCCCTTTGCCTAATGGGAGACTTATTAGTTCTTCTCTAAATATATTTAAAATGTGATTACTTCCATTCTTATAATGGCTAAAAAAGAGAATAACTTTAAAATAGAAATAAACTATTCCAGGCTTTAATGGACTAGGTTGGACTTAGATATTTAACATCATTAGAATAAATACGCTGTATAATGTTAGAATGATCATATTTATAAGCATTTTGTGAGATTCCTTAAATGTACAATTGAATACATTCAGATCGATAGTATCCTCTCTATATTTAATTTTAAATCCCATTGATGCTAATATGAGTAACATATGCCTGTAGGGTAGACCCCATGCTGTCTTTTCTTTCTCTTTACTTCTTGATTAGGAATAATAATAAAACGATAAATACATTCATACTTGTTTTATAAAATATTATGGGTTAAATCCTGGTCCACTTCAATGGGGACAGATTTCATCCTATATTTACTGGTGTGGGTATTGGTACGAAGTGTTGTCTAGTAATCAGAGGCTAGGATTAGGAGTCAGGACTCTTGAGTTCTAATTGCAGGTATGCTACTGATCTTACATTATGATCTTGTGTAAGTTACTTCCCAATTCAGTAAAGTATTTAAGCACACGCCTAAATTGAAACATGTAGCTGTCCCGTTGCTTAAAAATTAGGCACAAGGTGAAATACCTTGTCGAATCAGAGCTTAACTTGTAACATTTTTAAAAAGGTTTAAAAAACCTAATGTTGGGGGGAGGGGTGTTTGTTTCTAATTTCACCAGAATTGGTTGGTACTTAAACTTCCACCTGCAGTGATTGCAAGTCAGAAATTGGAGCATTGTGCTATGGATGAAAACCTGAAAATGTAATTTGTTCAAAAAAAGAGTGTAACTCCTTTATCTAGTTTTATTGTCCAAACAGAGCAAAACATAAGTAAGCAAATAGTAAAAAGTAAATGTGTTTTTTTTTAAAATGTCAGTTTTCAACTAAAATATTAGTGATTGAACAAAATATTTTAAAACATCTGATTTTTAACTTGTAATTGACCCTTTTAATTACAATGAAGTTAATATCTGTCTGAATGTAAATTGGTGGGAGGAGTTTCCGATTATATTACGAATAGCAATCAGTACCACCAAGTGGGGGAAGGAGGGGAAGTAATATGTCAACACTGTTGATGTATGAATCTTCTGTGTGCTGTTTTGTTTTGCGAGGTTAATTTATACCTTTTATTTTATGCAGAACGTTACAATAAACCATCTGCTAGATATTTTCAAACACTAGTACAATAGTAAGCACTTAACAGTCTATGACTCATTCCTATATCATGTGAAAAACACAAGGCATTATACAAATTTCCTCTCACCGCCACCCCAAGAGAGTCTTAATTTAAATCAATTCAGGTTCTCACAAACATTTAACTTAGAGCGCTGAGAAAGTACCCATCAATCCATTGCTAACTTTTTATTTCCCAGCCGCCAAATACTGTTAACGCTAAAATCATGAAGGGATATATGCAAGTGAAACCTTAAAGAATTCTCATTGTATGAGAAGTGAGAGACATGTTTATTTGTAAAGTTGCAATAGGATATTCTGCAAATAGAACACAACCTTGCTGTAAAGCTGCCCTAGAGAGAAAGTGAGTTTGTCTTTTCCAAGAAGTTCTACAATGGAGCTTTCCCCTCCTCTCTTATAACCCCTTTAGCATAATGTTCTGGGGCTGGGCAGTTCAGCACAAAGTTAAATGTTGCGCAGGTAGGAGAGGTGCAGAGAAGAAAATCGGACAGAGCTAACTACCCAACTCCACTGCCACCGACCTAGTTGCATTCCCCCAGTTGGACTCTCTCTAGACTTCTATGAATGGATCCAAATGCTGAATCCCACATACCCTTTACTTCCAGGGTCTGTGCAGAGTTTAGCTATGGTTCCTGGCTTTGCGTCTCTAGACATGTACTCTAGATGTAGACCTCATGTCTGATGCTCGTTTTAGCAATGGGGACTCCCACAGTCCAATTGCTTAGGCTCTGAAACTAGCACTATGCCTCCTCAGCACACGTATGTTTTCCCCAGAATCCGATCAAAGGCTTACAATTTACCTCTTCACAGGGGCGTGTGATAGTGAAAGTAAACAGATTTTGCAAAGGATTCTGTAACACCATTGCTCTATCCTTAGGTAGCATGAGAAATACACAGTCCAATATAAAATAATGATCACACCTATACGCATTGCTCTGCCTCAGGTCCACTCTGGAGAGTTCCTTGAGTTGGGCAGAGTCTTCTGGAGTGTCCAGGATCCTTCCCCTGCAACATATGACTTCTCTTTAGAATGTGGACTCTTTCTTGCTCCACTAGCTTTCTCTGACCTTGGCTGGTCCCTCAGTTAAACCTGGCCCCCACTGCTACTAAAGCATACCCATTTCTTCTCCTCTCCTGCCCAAATCTTCCTGTCCCTTGAAAAGCCTTCATTCTTTGATCCTCCTGTGAATTCTTTTTTAAACTCCGGCACCGTCTCTTTGCCCTGCTTGGGAATTTCCCATTCTCTCTGCTTCCCTATCCCTGTTAACAAGGAGAGACTAGCTTTAGCCAAGCTCCGTTGCATAGCCATTGTTCGGTCCCCACTGCAGTTGTAGCCTGGTCTGGGAGGTATGCGCTTCATCTCCTGTCAGCAAACAATGGATTCCACATCCAAGTGGCAGCATTCCCTGATGCAACAATTTTATAACTTCATAACATCGACCAGAATTCAGAAGTTTTACATATAGATTTCACAAATTACCATCACATCTTAATGCTGTCTGCCCCCACAGCTCCGCATCAACACCCCAGCTACTGAGCTGTGTATGGGCATAATAATACTTCCCTGCTTCATAGGGGCATTGTACAGACAAATGTGTTCATGTTTATGAAATGCTTAGATACAAAATAGGTGATTGCAATAGAAAGCCTAGAAATAAATAAGTATTAGACAAAAGTCACATTTCAAACCAGGGTAAAGTTTTAATGACCTGTAATTTACAACCTGTTTAGATTTTCTACAGTGTCTGCAAACGTGAAGAAACATTCTCCTTTGCCTTCTGTATAAATCCGTCAATGTTTGAGGGCAGGGAAGATGCTAATATTGGCTACAGTCAACAAAGCATTTAGGTATAAGACTATTCAGATGCTTATAACTAAGTTTCTGAATTGGGGGCAGCTTTATGCTGGAAGCTGGTGGCCACATTTTTATATTGATTTTAGTAAAACAATAGAAAAAGTAAAACAAAACCGGAACATTTCATAAACATGCAATAGAATAGATTACAGCTGGTCCACAGTACCATCAGACATACTAAGAAACCATGAAAATAGAACCATCAGAGCTTAGTAATGTGATATTGATGACTGTGATTTAAAGTCAATGGGAAATACACTTGGCCATTTATCAAAGTTACTTTTTTTAGTCCATTTTAAGTATTTTAAAATAGCAAAATCTAGGTATTCATACTAAGGTGTCTTTTTTCACAGCAATGGTGTTAACTGGACTTTTGTGCATGGTTCCTCTATATGCCATTCTATCCACTAGAATGTATTCTTAGTGTAGACAGCTGCCTCCTAGTATGTTTGGGTATATATATATTTAAACAATATAGAAATATCTTACTTTTAGTTTTTCTTGTATTTTGTGCACAGTACTGTCTTGTAAAAGACTCCCTAGCACTACTTTCACTGCAGGAAGTAATATAGTGAAATTGAACTTTCGTCCAACCAAACTGTTGGCCAAGACGCTGCTGATTCTGCATCGTTGCTTTCAAGGAATGTTAATGATCCGAGTTGTCTTCTGTGGTACATTTTGCCACAATCTGCTTTTCTCAGCATTCTTTTTTGTGACAAATCCTGCAGTCCTTACCCAGGCACAGCAAAAGTCAGTGGGTGTTTCACCAGAGTAAGGACTGCAGGAATTGTTCTTAAGTAATAAAAGGAATGTCAATTATATCTACCTGTAGAATATGATATATGAGATCCCTCACCAGCTGACACACGTCTTCTGTCATCAAGGGGTATTCTACCGTCTTCTGTTGTTTGCCCCAATTTTAAATGATTCTTTTCCCTTCTACACTCTTAGTTAAATTCTTGCCTTCCTCCTCCTCATAGATCACTTGAAACAACTGTTATGGACAGAAGTTAAAGGGCCATTCTTAATTTCCAGGTGTTGGGATTTCTATTTGTTGAACAGGAGGATAAATATTGTTGACCCTTCCAAGTATTCAAGAGTATTTATATATATGAAGTTTGTAACTTTTTTTTCTGTCAGCTCTCTTGAGCCAGGATAATTGATTGCTCTATTAAGTCAATTTGATCTTGAAATCAGATCCTGTCTGCCCTGATTGATGTGGTGATCCACTGAACTGATTATCTTATCACTGCCATCTAGGTGCAGTAATTGTGAGACTAGGGCTTGCATGAACCTTCAGGAGAAAGGTTTGATAGATTGTGGTCTTTTGTCTGGAACAGATACTGCACATTCATAAAATTCTTGATGCTTGCTTGCTGGAGAAGTATCTTGTTTACATGTGCATGTACTAGTGGCCATACCCCTTTTGACTTAGTTTCTCTCTCACAGTTTAAAGACCTGTTGGCCTTAGTAAAATGTAGATGTGAGCCTCACCCTGAAGCAGTTTTATTTTAAAAAATAACAATTTCCAAAGAAAATACATGTTTGTTTATGCTAGAATATCCCTTTGTTCCCCAGTTCAAATATTTGAAATACCTTGGAACAAACAAAGATATGTTGCATCCAAGTTTAAGGAATTCATATAGGCCCTTTCAGATGGTGTTTATTCACATGGTGAATAAAATATAACCATCCAAATTATGACTAAAGTGACATGGCAGTAATAATTAGTTATCATATTAAAGAAACTGTAAATCCCAACGTACTCTATCCATTGAAACTGAGATTACTCACCTTCTACTCAAATGCAGCCACCTCTTGGCAGAAACTTGGCTTCTTTTCAGCTGTGCAACAGCTTCATTGTACAACAGTTCGAAGAGGAATTGAAGAAGAATGCCTTCTACAGTTAATCTATATAGAAAAATAGGTCGATGGAAAGCAGTTACACAGCTTGGACACCTGAGTTAATATCATTGCACTTTAAATGCTGCGAGATCGCTGTAATGATCACAAGACCTGCCATGCTGAGTCAGACCTAAGGTCAGTCTAGCCCAATATCCTGTCTCCAAAAATGGCCAATACCAGAGCTTCAAGGGGAACATGAGAACAGGGCAGTTTTGGAGAGGTACACCTGTCTTCCCCTCCTGGCTTCTAATAGTCAGAGATTTAGGATTGTCCTGAGCATGGGATTATGTCCCTGACCCCCTTGGCTATCATCCATTGATCCATTTGAAGCCAGTTATACTTTTGGCTATCACAACATCCCATGGCAATGACTCCCACAGGTTAATTGCATTGTGTGAAAAAGTATTTCTTCTTGTTTCTGTTAAACCTGATGCCTATTAATGTCATTGGGTAATCCCTGGTTTCACATCATTCATGATTTTATAGATCTCTATCACATCCCCACTTAATCATCTCTTGTCTAAGATGAACAGTCCCAGTCTTTATAGTCTCTCCTCGTATGGAAGCTGTTCCATATCCTTGATCATCTCTGTTGCCCTTCTCTGAATGTTTGCCAGTTCCATTATATCCTTTTTGAAATGGGGCGACCCGAACTCAAAACACTATTCAAGGTGCGGCCTCCCCATGGATTAATATAATGGTGTTATAGTTTTCTGTCTTATTTTCAGTTCCTTTCCTAACAGTTTCGAACACTCTGTTAGCCTTTTTGACCGCTGCTGCATACTGAGGTGAAGTTTTTAGAGGACTATGCACTGTGACTCCAAAATCTCTTTCTTGCATAGTAACAGCTAATGGACCCCAGTACCGATCCTTGGGGGACCCTGCTATTTACCTCTTTCCATTATGAAAACTGACCATTTATTCTACCCTTGGTTTTCTATCTTTTAACCAGTTACTGATCCTTGAGGGGAACTTCCCTCTTATCCCATGACTTTGTTTCCTTAAGAGTCTTTGGTGAGGACCTTCAAAGGCTTTCTGAAAATCCGAGTACAATATATTGACTGGATCACACTGACCTACCTGCTTGTTGACACCCTCAAAGAATTCTAATAGATTTGTGAGGCATGATTTCCATTTACAAAAGCCTTGTTGACTCTTCCCCAACATACCATTTTCATCTGTTTCTGATAATTCTGCACTTTACTATAGTTTCAACCAGTTTGCCTAGTAGTGAAGTTAGGCTAACCTATGTGTAATTGCCAGGATCATCACTGGAGCCCGTTTTAAATATCTTCATTACATTAGCTACCTTCCAGTTATCTGGTGTAGAGGCTTGTTTCAGCAATAGGTTACATACTACAGTCAATAATTCTGCAGTTTCATATTTGAGTTCTTTCAGCACTCTTGGGTGATCACTATCTG
This sequence comes from Mauremys mutica, assembly GCF_020497125.1. Lineage (NCBI taxonomy): Eukaryota > Metazoa > Chordata > Testudines > Geoemydidae > Mauremys > Mauremys mutica. The sequence goes on along the minus strand of NC_059073.1, from coordinate 123,103,928 downwards.
GCCCTGGTGACTTCATACTGTTTAATTTGTCAATTTGTTCTAAAAGCCCTTCTGTTGACACATCAGTGAGGGACAGGTGGTCAAGAGCTTGGTTTTATATTTCATCTGAACTAAGTGACCTCCTGTGTGTGTTTGTTGACTGAAGAGGGCCACTTAAACAATCATAGAAATTTAGTGCTGGAAGGGACCTCAAGACACCTAATCCAGACCCCTACACGTATAGAACAGAATAGAGCAGTGGGGAAATAGACTATAGGCTTATTGTGATTTTTTTGGTTATTAACTCCTGGGAGGTGCTCAGATGCTACAGTGATGGGTACTATTATAATAGCCTAGATAGATTGATTGATCTCAAACTATTGTCTAGGGAGGAATTCTTCCGAGATTTTTCCAACACAGTGAGGAAGCATCAGTCTGATTTAAAGCAGTAATGCTTTGTGACCATAGTAATCCTGTCCAGAATACTCTTAGACTTGTACAGGCTTTTTTCAACCAACTGAGCTCCAAAAAAATCAAGCACATCACACTATCCTGTGCTTTTGTTTCATGATTTGTAGCTTTAGGTTTTTTATTGTGGGGACATTAGTTTAGTCATGATCAAATAATACTAACAACATCAAAATTGGAGGGACAGGATGCCTAGAGGACAGAACCAAATTGCAAAGTGACTCAGAAAAATAAGAACAATGAGGGGATATTTGGAATAAATGCAAAGCTGCACAGCTAGGGAGCAGAAATGAACAGTAGAGATGGGGAGGATGTAATTAAGCAATCACATCCCATCACATTACAAAGTGTTTGTTTTCCATCTTGCTACCTTAATCCTATCTTAATGTTACTTTTTCTTGTGACTTAGCACTATAGTTGTTGCAGGGAAGGTGTGGAATCAAGGTTGGAAGAGGTTAGTGTCTTAAGAAGTGGTTCACTTACATTTGAGAATCACTTGAATAGACTGTCCACTTTAACACCTGATAATTAGAGATGCACTTGAAAGGAAAAGTAACTTAGAAAAGTTCTCCATACAGAATTCTTGCTCTTCTAATCTTGACATCATCATTCACCACCACATTGCATCTTTGAGCCATGCAAATAAACAGTTGGCTAACTGTGCTAGAGCCCAGTTTGTTCTTGCAGAAGGTTAGTTTGCCATCTTTCATGTTAATTGCCAGACGAAACCTCAGACACACATAAGCACTTCTGCTGCCCACCAAATGGAAAGTAGATCTTCCCCCCATCAATGATGTATTTTGTTTTGTTTTTAAAAGTGAGAAAAGAAAAACTAATTTCCAAATCTTTCATCTTTTTTTTTTAAATTATGATGGGTGACTCCATAATTAAAAAACCCAATCCCATTAAAAACAAGAAAAAGGAAAGGAAAAACAAGAAATGTTTGGTTAGAAGAAAACATGTGTGGAGGCCCAGTGGTACAGTAAAATCCAAATGTGTTCTAAGACATGTCCTCAACTTTATTAACAGAAGAATCAATGTACTTGATTATTTGTTTTCCCGTTATGTTTAAACTTAATTTCTCCTCTTAACATGTTGTTGTTAATTTCTTAATTAAAAAGGCTGCCCTTTCCAGCTCCCTCTTCTGATCCCCAAACTGGGTAACAGGGAAACCTATATTTCAACCAGGAGAGAGCAATACATCAGTACATCCACCATCTGAAATTGCTTGGTTGCTTTAATTGTATGAAGCACATTAAGAATTCTGAGAAATCAAATCCTACATTTAGGATTATGGGGCATGTCACATAGCCACCAATCTGTCCTTCCCAAACCCTCTCTTTGGACCATATTCAGTTCTGGAACATAGGTAGGTGCAACTCCCTATTTACATCCATAGGCATCGTGCTTGCTTTCACTATAGCTATAGCTGGACTTCTGTGTCTGAGTGTGCCTCTAACTGCTCTACCTGCTTGCTGTAAATTGAGCAAATAGTCAAATGTTTTACTTTCATGCCATCCCACTCCCTTTCTGAAAACATAGGTTGGGTTTTGTTGACATTTTGGGTACACCTGTTTTCATTATTTCAACATATACTATAATATAATATCATAATGTTTGGTTAGTTTGAGAAATTATATAGCCCTAGTTGGTAACCCAAATTTGGTGGGGCGGGGAAGAAGAAACCACTCTTAAGGATCTGTCTGCAGAAGTATGTTCACAGCTCCCATTTCAATCAATAGGAGCTGTACATTCATCTAAGGACAGAATGTGGCATTTAATATTTAGTTTAGGAAGACCATGGACCAGGAATATACTGCTCCAGGTTTTAGTTATCTGCTGCAGTCTTTCTGAAGCTCAGTCCCAAACCTTTGCTTAGAGAGACTGTTTTTAATACAGTATGTTAAACACTGGACTGACAAGTGCTCGCCTTTCAGTTAAATTGGATCATCCAGTTCTGATAAGAACATAAGAACGGCCATACTGGGTCAAACAAAAGGTCCATCAAGCCCAATATCCTGTCTTCTGACAGTGGCCAATGCCAGGTGTTTCAGAGGGAATGAACAGACAGGTTATCATCAAATGATCCATGCCCTGTCACCCAATCCCAGCTTCTGGCAAACAGAGGCTAGGGACATCATCCCTGCCCATCCTGGCTAATAGCCATTGATGGACCTATATTCCATGAATCTGTCTAACTCCCTTTTGAACCCCATTATAGTATTGTCCTTCACCTGTTATAGTATGTAAAACCTTGTGATAATCAATTAATCCTTCTAATTAATTAAACTCATTTTGTTAAATTTTTGATTGTCCTAATGTATAATAAGCTCATTAAGTGATCATCTGTTTCACCTTGCTAAATAGATTTTGCATAGCACTAGGTGGTAAACAGGTTCTCATATAACAAAAAAATTTAGAGATTTAAATTGGAAAATTCCTGCTCAGCGCTAGTTGGACAGAGATTAGCCTTATTATACATTTGTTATTGGTTGTGTTGTTATTTATTAGTATTTGTACTGCAGTAGTGCCAAAAGGTCCAAGTCAGGACCCCATTGTGCTGGGTTTTTTAAAAACACACACCTGTCCAAGAGAGCAAACAATCGGATTAAAAACCGCAGCAGTTGAGCATAACCATAAGAGGGAAGGGGAGAGGAAGGACTAAGGCAACAGTAATAGACTAACAACGTGTAGCTGTCTGTCTGTCTGTCCCCCTCTACATGAGACAGTCTCCCCATGGCATATCTGCTGCACGCTTGTGAGACTGGAAGGATACTGGGGCCAAAGTCTTCTGCTCTCTCTACTGCTGTCTCGGGGAAGGGATCAGGGGCGGCTCCAGGCACCAGCACGCCAAGTGCGAGCCTGGGGCGGCAAGCCACGGGGGCCCTCGCAGGTTGCCTTCAGCGGCATGCTTGCGGAGGGTCCGCTGGTCCCGTGGCTTTGGCGGACCTCCCGCAGGCGTGCCGCCGAAGGCAGCCTGCCTGCCGTGCTTGGGGCGGCAAAATACCTAGAGCCGCCCCTGGAAGGGAAAAGTCCCTGGAGGTATCAAAATCCATTGATCATTTGTGGAGCATATGGTCTGGTGTCCCTGTGAACTGGGGCTGAAGTGCTATTCCCATTATTTAACCCCTTTTCCACACTTTCCCCACTTAATTTTCAATCTCCTACCCCCACACAACAATTAACAAAGGCTGGACCTAGTGACATTTGGGCTTCTGAGGTTGTAAAGGGCACTGATCTACTCTGTTGCTGGGAGGGGAGGGCATACTTCCCCCAAAATCCTCACTACATAAGCAGCATGGTGAGTAGGGAGACCACCCTGTGCTGTTGAAAGTGGCTTCTACTGGTGCCAAGTCTCTCCCTGTGGGTGGATGCTAAGGCCTTATTAAATACTTGGACAGCTATAAGCATTTTATTCAGTTACACTCAAATCACACTGATAGAAGATCCTCAAGGTCATAATACCTAGCACATTATTAAATACCTGGCTTCCACTGTACTCTGGGACAGATTGGGGAGGGGAAAATGGTGGTAGGTACTCTTCTAAACTCCACCTGCAAAATAAGCTCCACCCCCATGGGATGCTAATCACAGTAGGTTGCACAGATTTTTAGAATATGATCACACATGTTCTCTTGATTCTTTTGGCTTGGCTCCCTTAATGATTATCCCAGATACACATATGAGCTCTGCTGGCCTACTCATGCATAGCTTCCCCTGGGTGAGGCTTCTATGTCCTACTTGTTTTCTTGAGCTTTGCGGGAGCAGGGGGCTTAGATGCCCTATTAGGTTCTGCTAGGCTACTCGGGTTTGGCTACTTCTTGAATGGGGTATGGTGAAAAAAATGAGGCCAAGTCTGCTCACTTGTGGGGCCAAAGTGAGTTGTCACTCCCAATAGATTCTTCAGATCTGCACAGTATGATCCTTCTCCTTTCTTACATGCTGTAATGGAGCAGAGAAATGTCAACATTGTTATCACTGGGTATCTGAATTAGGACACTCAGAGATGAATGGGGCAGTTCATGCATCCAGAGTTCTTATTTCAGATTCTGCAAAGACAGGCCACATGTCACTTATCTTCAATACGTGTTATTCAGGCCATTTCATAATAATTAGAGATTTAAGTACCTGAATACCTTTGAGAATCTGGGTCTTAAAAGAAAAAAAAAAAGCAGCTCATATTATGGAGAATAAGAAAGCAGCATGAAATAGGTTCTCTATGGGGTACCGGCATGGCATACTGGCTGAATCGGAGCCCTAAATCCTTCCCTCATGCAGATGACCACGGCCCCCAACATAGTGACATGCTGTCTTCTGGATTTAACTCGAGTATGGCACACTCAGTTACTGAAAAGATTGCATGGTTTTTGGCTATAAGCCCCCTGTAATGAAGAAAATGTTTTTAAATATGATTGTAGGCCACTTCTGAAGTGTGGAATACAAATGGAATTAAGAAGCTATGCATTCAGAATTTTTTCCTGGCAATGGGAAGAACCTAAAGTTGCTTCTATTAGCTGCTTTCTTACATTTTGGGAAGGCGGGGGGCTGCGATGATTGATTGGTAATAAGAAGTGGAAGAAGGAAGAACTTAGGCCATAGTTACTTTAGACATGAATGGGCTCTGTATTTTAAAGCACATAAATGAGGCAAGAAAAGGGTTTTAATGATATTATGTAGGTGCTCTGTCTAATACAAATCATATGGCATTAATTTTCAAAGCTCTGCAGCAGGGCCTACTGTAAGTGTTGCTAATATATTTTTCTTTAAGAAAACGATACCGATCTATTTCATAACTACTGTACCATGCTCCCCTTCCTTTGTTTTCCTACAGCCATTTTTTTAAGTGGATGGGAATATAATACAGAAAACAAGTTTATTTCTTATTTACATAAATATCCCATTTAGCTTTCCATTTCACCATATCTGCATTTTTGTGTTTGACCTATTAGATTTTTTTGTTTTATAAAGCAACAGAAGTGCTTTCCTCAGCAAAACCATCTGGTTTAGTTTCCTGTGCCTCAACAACTATATGTGTATTATTATCAAGGCCACCCCTGTGGTTTTCTAAGTGGTCTTGTTACACCGGTGGTCTTAAAATTCAGCTGGAGTGATGGAGAGGTTAGACTAAAGGCTTCTTTCAAGTATAAAATTTCAAGTTTGAGAAATTGTCATATTTTTTAGACTAACCTATTATTTCATTATTAACTAGAATGTAATATCTTTTAAAATGTGAATACAGTAGTCTTTTAACATATTTGATTTTCAGCAGTGCTCAGAGATTTGGAATAGAACAAATAAAAATGCAATTTTGGGTCCCTGATCAGGAATTATTCATATATTCACTACAGGAGTTAGGAGAAAATATGAGAAATATCAGAACAGAGTATTTTGTAAAATATGATTGTATAATATGATGATTTAGTCATCTTCAGTGCTTTGTCCTTTTCAACATAGATTGAATATGTGCTGTAGGGCTATGTTTACTCATTAGCAATGGATAATATTTCACAGGAGTGAAAACAAGCCAAACTTCTTAACGTGAGTTTTAGTCAAGTTCCTAGAGCTTTGTATTGCACCCAGATTCTCCAAACAAGTGCTCCCTTCTACTGGAGGTGTAGGGAGGCATTGATATTGGATAAGGGAGGGATATTGGGACTGGGAGCCAAATGGGACATGGAATGTGGGCTGCCGGAGGCCAGAGTGGGGGACAGAAACAGATTGGCTGATGAGCGAGGAGGGAACTGCGACTGGCTGGGCACCACAGTCCAAATCAGCCCAGAGCTGCAATTGCAATGAAAGCCTTAGTCAGCCCTAGGCTGGAGCATGCTCAGTGAGAACAGAATCTTCTGGGAATTACGCTGTGAAGCATTGGCAAGTGTCTACTGAACATGTACAAACTGCAAATGTTCGAAGGTTTATAACAATAATTTGGGAATTTTCATGGCAACATACCTGACCCAAAGGCTACTCTGGAGCCCCCAAATTTCAAGTACCTGTTCCTGATCCATGGACAAACTACAGCTTTTCTAATAAGAACTCACCAACAATTTTTAACATGGGTAAAACGACGTCTTTTGCACTAGCCTCAGTCTCGAAAACAGCCAAACCATTTTAGCTGAAATTCAAAAATCAAAATAAAACAGACTGCAGCAGACACCAGGAATGGAAAATTTCAGTCCCAATATTTAAAGTTTGGAAAGTTTATAAGCAACTGAAAACTACATTTCAGAATGGGAAGTGGCAGGCAACCTTAATAATAGGTGGTGCTACCAGCCTCATCTAAAATAATGTAGTCATTTTCCCTTTATTATCTAAACTCTGATTTGCAGATTTTCATGAATCTTAGAATAATTCACCATGCTCTGTGAAGGCCGTGTAGCATACTCATTTTTAATTTTAACAGGAAAAAAAATACTTTAAAACAGATCATTAAAATTTAATGAGGACCTTTAAAAAAACAAACCAGAATGGTTCAATTTACATCGGAAGCCAAAACAGTGACTGGTATTATTATGTTTTGGTGGTAACATCCTCACTGTACTATAACTCTTTTCATTTGAAAAGAAGTCAGTAAAACATTGTGGGCAGTTCGTTCCCAGAATTTAGGTTTTCAGCTCTTCAGTGATTTCAGTTCATTCCACTGAGAGAACAAATATTTCAGGGGGTAAGTTTAAAGTGTCAGGGCCCTTTTGTATTGTACTGTAGCTGCTGGTATTGTGTATATTATTATGGAGAAAATAAGTTCTCATCAAAGTATGTGTTCTTTGCTGTCTGCACATGGAAAAAATGTGACATATATATAGATATATATATAGATATATATATATATTTTTGTAGTGGGGAACATTCCCCAAATCCACAGGGTGTACTCAATGTGCCAGTTTCAATTCTAGAAGAAATACTTCAATGTTCAGTTGTAGGTGTTTTGGATGTAGTCTGACCCAACAACCAACATTAATGGCCCAAAGATAGAGCATCTGAACTTTCCAGCTGGCCGCCTTTGGCTAACATTTAACTATCTCTTGGGATAGCTAGGTCTGGTTACCAGGTTAAATATGTGGAGAATGCTTATTGGTGTCAAGCACTTTACTGCAGTATTGTCCTCTCTCTTTCCCCTCCTAAAAACCACATTTTCTTTCTACAACAAAAACAATTGTTTGTTTCCTTGGAATTGTAGACAGGCAACTTTACAATCTTTTCCATTGGGCTCAGATCTGCAGCTGTCAGGAAGAAAAGATTTCCTGGAGACGACATGTACCCCCAGCTTGTGTGTGGGGGAGCTGGATAAGGCTGTGATATTGATTCCACTGCTTTCAAACTCTCCCTACAACTACACCTCCATGCACACCCACATTTGTCACTGCCTTGAAGACCCAAAGGCCAGCCTGCCAGGAGGCTGTTTACACATAGGAACCCAAATCCTGGTCCCAATGAAGTTAATGGGAATTATGCCATAGGAACCAAGATTTTGATGTGTTAGGGTGACCAGACAGGAAGTGTGAAAAATTGGGACAGGGGGTGGGGGGTAATAGGCTTCTCTATAAGAAAAAGCCTCAAATATCGGGACTGTCCCTATAAAATTGGGATGTCTGGTCACCCTATGATGTGTACACTTAGGCAATTGGTCTCTATGGTATCTATGTCTGGTGAAACACAGTGGGATTTAGGAATCTTTCATATTGGATTAGGGGAGAGGAGATTATGACAACTCCTAATCCCTAAAAATTAATTTTCCTGAACTATCTGCTTTCAGGGATTAGTTGTTATTTTCAAATAAAATTGTAGACAATCTAGGAAGTTTTTCCTAAATCAGTGATTCTCAACCTTCTACACACTGGGACAACTTTATTATGTACCTGCCCCCTCCCAGTTAGCAATGTGAGAAAAGTAGGGTGATCACAATCCTCTGCAGGTCATGACCCCCGCTCCCTCCCTCCTACCCCCCCGTTCAGAACCCCATCCTAAATCAATGTGTTGCTTTTTTTGTTGTTGTGTCCACACAATTATTAAAACTGGTAAACTAAATTCAGTAGTTTTTAACTAGTGCGTTATATTCAGTAATAAATGTTCCTATAAAAAGAACAGGTACAGTTATAAAGTTTACAAAGTTCACTCTGCAGGTTTGAATTTCATAAAAGGTTTTATACCTTCGGTAAATTATTATTTACTAGCATAAATGTGATTGTCCCTCAGATTTCTTCATCTAAAAATAGGACTGATATTCATGAAATCAAATAAGTTTTTCTTTCTGCAAAATGCACCGACACAGATTTCTTTCCAATATGGTGAATTGTATAAGTGGAGCATTAACTCAAATTTGTGTCTTAACCTTTTACATGTGGGATGTTACTCTGCAAGTATTCTTTAACCACAGTTGTTTATCATGGCAACCACTACTATATATCATTTGACACACTTGTTACTTTTGATATAATGAACACCTGTTTAAAAACTATGGTTCCTTATTGCACGTGATATAGCATAAAATTATTTTTGTTGTTTTGCATTGATAAAAGAGAATACAAAACATTCTCTCTTTTATAAGGAAGGCATCTTTTTGTTGTTGTTCATTTATTTTTCTCCACATGTCTATAAACAGATCATATTTTTTGGAGTAACAGTGTTTACCCTATTGGCAACATCTCCCTTACTTTGACTTGTTTAAAAAAAAATCTCATGACGTATATATCCTATTGATTTTCAGGAGGAAAATGATTGACAGGGAAAAAGTAAAAATTCCGTGTGCATTTTATTGCTAATAGCTTTATTACCATCCTATACTGATATATAGTAAATGTATTGCCACTTTAGAAATTTTTCACATCACTGACTACTAATGACAATGTAATACTTTCTACAGATATCCTAGGTTTTCTCTCTGCTGCACAGCAAAGTATGAAAGTGTTGGCCTGGGTCTGTAAATGTTGCACTCCTGCATCTGCGGTAAACATGCATATCTAGCTTTACAAGAGGATGCAGCTTTATAACTACAGCAAGAAGTGAAATAGATGTAATGGGATATCTATGGATAGGGCAGATATCGCATTGATTCAGATTACCCCTAATTTCTTCATTAGGAGTTGGGGAAACTCAGCACCTTCCATGAATCATTCAGTGCCTCAAAGATTCATACTGTATCTATGGAGTTGCCATTGCTGCTCCATTTATACATGTGCACAGCACACACCCAATGTTTCACAAACCCTTACAAATTACTTATACTCTACATTCATTTTGCTCACTACTGAAATTTAGCTTTCTGCCTTTGGTTACAATGATGATTATTCATTCGTATTGCAGTAGCACCAGTCATCGTCCAGAACCCCGTAGCACTAAGCACTGTACAAACATAGAACAAAAAGTCTCTGTCCAAAAGAGCTTGCAGTCAAAGCAGTATTTGAAGGTCCAGGCTTGTACATATTTTCATCTTAAGGAGAATATATTGCCTCTTGAAAATATAATTTAGGAAAACGATGAAGATGCGTTACAGTATTTAAAAAAAAACAACAACCCAAGAAATAAAACGTCCTTTCTTTTGTCCTGTCTAGGGGTAAATAACCCAAGCACAGATATTCAGTTTCTAATGTATTGTCTTTAAGTACAGACTACATTATTTGACCTGAACTTTACCAATTAAGGGCCAGATATTGATTTTTTTTTTCAAGGACTTGCCTGCCTTTGAGGAGCTATACTACCCTAGAGGGTTTTAACTGCAGGAAGCACAGTCCCTCCCAAAGCTTCCTACCATGCTGGGGGAGTGAGCACACTGCAAACCCACTCCATATCACAAGAGCTGATCTTGGATGAAATCCTGCCCCTATTGCAGTTATTGGGACTCTTGGCCTTAATGAGGCCAAGATTTCACCCATTGTATCTTGCCCTTACAAAGGGAGGATGGGTAGGAGAGAAAGAGGCTCTTTGCACACACAGCTTACTCACGCACCCACAATTGGGCCCGCCACAGTTTGGCCCGAAATGTGCCATTGAAAGAACGCAGTTAGAAGCTATAAGACCTGTTTCCATTTGGCACAATATCCATTTGAAAATAGAACTGGAATAAAGAGGCTTCACCTGACCCGGTCTCTGCCAACTTTCAGCAGCAAGCGTGACAGAATGATGAAATTGATGTGTGACTGATCTCTCCTTGTAATTAAGTAAATTATACTTTTCTCAAAGAAGGTTTTTGTGCTGATTATTGTAACATCTAAGGAAGGCAAGCACAAAACCAACAGGCACATATGTGAAACTGTAACTGGCAGAAGAACAAATTTTAATAAGTCTGTCCAAAACCAAAATAAATCAATCACTCATTGCATCAAAATTAATGCAGTAACTAGATAATATAGTCTGGAATAATTACAGGACTAAGCAGTTACTTAAGATATTGGTAGTCAAATGCCCAAATTGTGTATATATTCTTTTATATTAGTTTTTCAATTAACTATACAAGGAAATTATTCACTGATTTTAAGCATATTTGTACTGATTTATAGAAGATTAATCATTTATATGTACAATATTTCAAGATGGGGGGAAAAGTTACATTTTTACAATTTCTGATTTTTAGTTTTTCAATTTTGAGTAATTATAGCTCCTTTATAGTGTACTATAATTACTTGTAAAATAGCAAACTTTTATCTAAGTTGATAGGTTTATAATTAGCATATAGAAGAATTACCTTTTTGAAGATGATTCTTTAGAGCTATGTTGGTTCATTTAAAAAACTTTTTCCAAATGTAAGCAACTAACTGGTCTCTCAATTTGCCATTTTGTTCTCTCAATTTTGGTCTCCCAAAATACCAATCTGTGTTGGTATTAGAAAGTATTGCTGCAGCTTATAGTTTCACTACACTTTCTTAAAGGGAACAAATAGATTTTATTTTTCACTAGAGGTGTTCCAATTACATTGGTGTATGTTATAGGTAAAGTACACCTAAAATAAAATGAAAAACCTCTGGATACTAGTATAATGCACTACTAGATCACTTCTATAAAGGGGAAAACAAAATCTGCTGTCAGATAGGTCCCTTAAAGGGACACTGTTAGAACTGTGTTGTACCCCTTCCCCCATTCACAGGTTTTATGTAGTCTAATAGTAATAGAAATGATTTTATGAATTTTCATAGAGTTCAGCAAAAACTGTTTTTGATTTCAAGTTAAACATTTGTCTGCAGTGTTTACCGGAGCTTACAGCAGTGTGCTAATTACAGTATGAAACCTACAAAATGAAATGGACTAAAAACAAAAGTAAAATTCCAGTGTCCAGGTAAAAGACAGAAGTTAGACTCTGGAATCTTGCCCAGCACCAGGCAATGGATCAGCCAATGAAGATTCATATCAGGGAGTGACTCCTAATCAGAGGAAGCAAGGCTGTGGCATCCTCTGGTCACCTCGCCATTGTCAAGAGGATGATGCTGTGGCCCTATCCTCTACTCCCGATTACCCTGGGACAAAGTGACCCACCACGCCCCTGTCTCCCTTCCTGCTGCTTCATTCCAACCTGCAGTGGGGGTAGGCCAAATCATCCAAACTGAGTGTAGCTTGAAATGTAAACAAGCAGCATAAATAGTAGAGATGCTGGTTCTTAATTTGCTTAATAAAACATCTTGCCCAAGAGAATCCATTTAAAATGCAAACGATGTGGCTTCTACTATTGAAACTAAAGTGGTCTAGTTCCCTCACAGTCCATTTATTAGAATATGAATATATTGCAGTTAAACTAGGGATTTTTGCACTCCTCTAAAATCACTGCTCACGGACAGCCAGCCTTGGGGAATGAAGTCCTCCATGTATCCAGAGATGAGGGACAGCACCGGCAGTGTCCACGAAAGCTTCCTCATGTTATCTACTAATATGCTCCCATACTGAATTAGAAGGAATTCCTCTGGGAGAATAACAAAATAGTTCAGTCTCCATGGCCCTTCTTACCGAAATTCACACAAGCCACTGAGCAGCCACTGGATGGTAACAACTTCCAATGGCTATCATTCTAAAACAGATTTGAAACAACAACCTAAAAGTGAAAGTCTCAGTATTGCATTACCAATCCCCTTAGCTGCCTACTGCCTGGTTTTATTTTTTAAGGGTGACCCATAAAAGATTTCTTTTAAAGCCAGGTTTGTGCTTTTTTTTTGTTTGTGTTTTGTTTATGATTTATGTAGAAGGTCTTAAAGTTGGGGGGGGGTTGTTTTGTTTTATTTTTATGGGTTTTTTCCCCCATGGTGGGTTTTGTGTGTGGTCTTTTTGCTTTTGTTTTGTGTTTTTTGTTTCTTTTTTTACACTTTAGAAATATCAGGAATGTGAAATATGATGTTCCCTTTTGTTGCTGGAGAACTTTTGAGGGGTGGCTCCAAAGAAGTTTTTGAGATCTTAATAGAAGAGGATGTTGAATGTTTAACAAAAAATATCTTTTCTGTCAATTGTTCACTCTAGGCACTGGAGTTTAATAGATGTCCACAAATAAAAAGTGCCAAATTGTTCATATTAAAAATCTTTTACTTTTTCAATTGCATCACTTTCACTCTTTTCTGTAGTGAGATTATACTGCCACTAATACTCCAGTTTCCATGTATCTTTCTGGCTAGACAAGACCTGAATTTCAAATATTAAAAAGTGTGTGGAGGGAAGCGTCGGTGGTGGCATAGATTATATATTATCTATCTATATGACTTTTCAAGCACAAGAGAACACAAATCTATTTTTCCCCTTTGTAATTTGAACACTAGAGCTTTGTTCGACTGTGCATATAGCTGTAGATGATCAGAGAAAACTGATCTAAAGTGGTATATGAAAAAATTGCAAAGTTACCTGTCCAAGACCATATTTGAATTAAACAAAACGAAAGTGAAAAAGGACACACTGCCAGTGTTTGAAGAGAGTAAGCAATAAAACAAAAGTAAGAAGTAAAAGAGTAAGAAACAAAAAGCCTTTATATTTCAGCAGATCAGATTTGTTGTTTAGTGGCTCAGATTATTGTTTGTTGCTTTATTTAGATGAATAGTTTGACTCTTGTTGCCTTGCTCTCTGTGCACAGCAGACTTGGCACATCGCAGACGTTTCAAGGTACCGTCAAAGTGGGAAGACCTGTTAAAGGACATTCACCCAAGATGGATTGGCAGACAATAGGAGAACATCCTTTTCACAGAAAGCAGCTCATCAGGAAAGCATCAGCCCAGCTTCTCTGTAGTTAGCTGAATGCAGATGAGAGCCATGATTAACTCTGATGAGTGACTAGGGATTTATTGTTTGCTTAGAGATAAGACATGGGCTTCCTTCGTTGGCACTTTCAGTCAAATAGTACAGTCTTAGTTTGCTAAACTTCTTTTTTTTTAAGTGATTTTTTTTACCAAAGCCTTAATGCTACTTAGGTGCTTTTTGTTGTTGTTGTTTCAAATTGTCTGAGCCCTTTGTCATTTGGGCCACAGAAATCTGGACGTTCTTTACTTGCATCACATGTTCTGCATCCAACAGTGCTTTTTCTGTTCGACGCTTGCCCTCCTCCCCAAAGCTGAAATAAATCAAAGTTGGTTGAGACTCAGTCGCAATAAATCAAGACCTGTCCAAAACTGGAGCCTGCCCAGTCAAAATGTCATAGCTTGGCTTTCACTGAGGATTAATTAAAGGCCTGATATAAAGCCCAGATGTGCTTCAGGAGAGTAGCAAAATGCCTGGTGGTGACTATACTAAAAATCAAGTCTCCCCATGAATCTGCCCACCCAAGAACATGGAGGAGGATAAGGCTGGGAGGGAGAGAAGGAGTAAACTGAATCAAGCATGTTCTCTGTGATTTTACAACATCTAGCTTGTTGGAAAACAAGACGAGCTTTATGTTATAGCACCTTTGGAAAAAAATAATAAAGGTGCATATAATAATTCTAACAGCAGCAGTGAACACAATTGTTAAAATTAATCAGGGAGTGAGAGAAAACTAACACAGTAAATCAACTTTTTCACTTTTATGGTATTAAAAAAAAAACAGATCCAATGATTGAATTTGTTTGGTGCCTGTTTTGCATTAAATTCCTGCAAGTCTTTGTGACTAAAGTAATTTAGCTGAAGATTCCTGAGACTCTGATAGGGATGGATATGAAGAAAAAATTGAATTAAATGCTGACTGCTTTCAATGTGATCCTCAGAGGATTCCAACTTTAGTTCCAGATAAGCGACTATCCAACTGAACAGTGTACATGAAAGAGACACCATTTCAGCTCTTAAAATGAACTACATTGAAAAGAATGCTTTGACTTGATGTATAATGTATGGCTGTACTCACTTTATTTCCCAGTCACTGGGACCTGAAGCATTCCTGAAGTGAATAAAGTACTAGTGAGCATAATAAAAAAGTAATTTAAAAAGGGTATTGCTTGCAAACTGAGTGCTTCTAACAGCTTGCGTGAATATGATTATCCCAAAAGCTCCATTGTCTTAATGCTTCAAGCTTGACGTTCCTGAATGATGAATGCTCATTTGATGAAATGTGATGTGAAAATTGCTGAATAGAACTGAATAGATACCATGGTGATGGTCATGATAAGAGAAACGGAACTGTACTGCACCACTGAAAGCTGTGTTGTGGGCCTGTGCATTCCAGTTGTTCGTGGGTGTGGCTGTTTTGTTAGTGTTAGCCAACCCTTCTTATCTCTCTCCACCACTGGGTAAATGAATGCTTTGAAGCGCTAAGTGTAGTCAAAGCGCCAGCGCTGGGAGACAGCTCTCCCAGCGCTGTCCGTACTCCACCTCCCTGTGGGGAATAACGTACAGTGCTGGGAGCCGCGCTCCCAGCGCTGGGGCTTTGACCACATTGGCGCTTTGCAGCGCCGCAATTTGCAGCGCTGGAGAGGGTGTGTTTTCACACCCTGCTGCAGCGCTGCAAATTTGCAAGTGTAGCCAAGGCCTCAGAAAGAGGGCTGGAGGCATAGCGGGGTTTTAAACACAGGTATCTACAAAATGAGAGTCAAGGGTACAGCAATTCTTTATTAAGGGCAAAACAACAGGGCTTGCTACAAGGCTGGGTGTGAATGGTTAAG
The DNA here is from genome assembly GCF_020497125.1 of Mauremys mutica. Lineage (NCBI taxonomy): Eukaryota > Metazoa > Chordata > Testudines > Geoemydidae > Mauremys > Mauremys mutica. The sequence continues at coordinate 123,088,455 of NC_059073.1, read as the reverse complement.
TTCAATGGCAGACTTCACAATCCTGCTGTATTTGTTTTGTTCCTATGTCATATGTTTGATAAGTGTGTCCCTGTGCCGGTTTGGGAAGATGGAATATAATTGATCCTAAATGTAATATGTGTGTCATGTGGCTGGAGAGAAATAGGTACGTACAAAAGGCAAAATCCTTTGCTGGGCAGCACAGTGAAGGTGAAGCCAGTGATTGTGATAGATGTACTGTATCCTCTATTCCAGAAATCCTTCCTGCTAGTTCAGGCTTGGGCAGCATGTGACAGGATGCACATGTCTGGCTTTAAAAGGAGCGTTTTACATTATCATGGCTAGCGCATGCTGCTGACTGTAGTGCATTCCTCCGTCTCCATCTGTCTCCAGCCACCCTCTTGCTGATCTTGTCCCTAGCCTCTTGCCATGAAACCATACTGCTTCCTCTGTCTCTTCCTCTGTCTTACGTTACATTGGGAATGTTATCCCAAATTCCCCCTCACTCACCTCCTTACACCCCACTTCTTCCTGTTACCTTTCTTTTCTCTTCCTCTGCAGCAATCTCTCCCCATTCTCCCAGGGAACTATCCTTCCACTCTTTGTGTGCATATTTTACCTCTCTCTCTTAGATGGTAAACCCTTTGGGTGCAGGAAGGATGGCTACCATGTGTTTGTAAAGTACTGTAGAAATATATAGTTGGTTGTTATTATTACAACCCCTTTTTAGTGGTGGTAGAGGATTAAGAGGCTGCAGTGTGCAAGTGGGAACATTAGCTTGGGATTGCCTTCTAACCCTCTGATGAGCCCTGAGGAGAATTCATGCCTTGTTGCTTGTGAATGTGGGAAGCAAAGAAGCTCCCCCACAGGGCACCTGTGCAGTGAAGGGAAGGAACTAGTCCCCAAGTTTGTTTGCTTTAGCAAAATAATAATAATAATAAAATTCAATTACAAAAAAAACCCCTGTGGTTTAAGTCAAGGGAAGCATTTACCGTAATTAACACCAAATTACAAAGTTTCTGTGTCCCAGAATATTGGGCAATGGAGAGTCACTCCCATGCATGCTTTCTCTCTGGAGAAACAGAATTATAGCAGCCTTGCATCACAGCAGCTTAACTCACCTCTTAGAACAATGGGTGGCTTTGAGGTAACTGGCATTGTAGAAGTGTTTTGCCTCACCTCCTATTTTTAGGTGGTGTTAGGTGAACAATGTCTGAGGAAAAGCCTAGAAAAGTGAGGATTACAGCAGAGAATCTGTATGTACTGTCTGAACAGTAACCGGTGTAACGTACAACACCTGTTGTTATGTATGTGATACTTCTGAGTTCCATAACATAGCAATGTGCAGTAGCACCATTATGATTAGGGGTCCCTCTCTACTATTAAGTTATATTCAGTCCATAACTTAACCATACAGTTTTACTGTGGCTTTAAATTTAGCAATGGACATCAAAGCCTGGGAGCATTTTAAAATTTTGGTTTTTAACATTTTCTAAGCAAGTTCTTTAAGTTGGGATTTCAAAACACAGGGGTGATTTTGTGCTAAAGTTAAAAGCCTGCTCTAGTTCTAAAAGCTTTTGCAGCCAAGTCCTTAATATGTGTGTGGGAGTGGGGGTGAGGAGTGGAGGTGGAGAAATAGATATGAAACAGTTAAGTGGTTAAAATTTGACAATTAGCTACTGTACATGCTCAGGTGCTTCCCCTCCCCCTCCCACAACCCCCAATGTTTTCTTTTTCTCCTGGGTGGTCTTCAGCATCCCTGTTGGTTTTCCCAACATTCCACCTCCCCCATTTTCTCTATCTTTACTCGCCCTGTGTCGGAGGCCCTCCCTTCACAGCCATCATCCTTCCTGCTGAAGAAGACAGGTGAAGACTCCTTTTGGAGTGAGGCAATGATGTTTTTTATTGTGTGTGCATAGAACCAAAGAGGGATGGGTTATACAGAAGATATGAGGAGAAATTTAGGGTAGGAAATAATGCTGAATCTTGAATTTCCCAAGGCTGGGCCCAATAAAGATGTCCTGTCTATTAGGATATGGAAAGGTTTGTAAGATGCTTCCCTAACCACTTGTCCTTGAACCTGCCTTATGGATAAGATATTGTCCAGCTAAGACAGGTCATTCTGCGTCTTTCTCCCATGTAGGTCGTGGTTGTGGGGAAGGTGTCAATGGGATAGTTGTCTGGATATTACTGTCGGGGAACTCCTAAGTAGCACTGGAAACAGTGTACCCCATTCAGAAAAAGGGAGTTACGCTCATTTATGCCAGCTGAGGAATTGCCCAGGGTATGGTTTAGTTATATGGGGCCACGTGTGTTATAGTTATGGATGAGCTTTTTGTGGGTGTCATTTGGGGGTTGTATGATGCTTGTTTTGGAAAGTGTATATGTGTGTGTGTGTGAGAGAGAGAAGTATATACACAATACAGTAGGCTCATATTGATGGTGGCTCTTTGAAATCAATGGGAACTTTGACTTAGGCCTTGTCTACACTAGAAAGTTGTATTTCTCTAACCATACCAATATAGTTAAAGCAGTGCAGCCCCCGGGGTGTGGAAGCAGTTATTAGTAGAATGGTGGTTTATACCAGAATAGCTATTCCTGAATGGGAAGGGGAATAGCTGTACTGGTAAAAGGCAACTTTATGTTGGTGTAATTGTGTCCATGCTAGAGCTTTTCCAGGTACAGTAAAACCTCAGAGTTATGAACTGACCAGTCAACCACAGATCTCATTTGGAACTGGAAGTATGTAATCAGGCAGCAGCAGAGACCAAAAAAAGCAAATATAGTATAGTACTGTGTTAAACATAAACTACTAAAAAAAGGGGAAAGTTTAAAAAAAATTGACAAGTTAAGGAAACTGTTTGTGCTTTAACCATAATAATTTAAATGAAATAAAGCAGCATTTTTCTTCTGCATAGTAAAGTTTCAAAGCTGCATTAAGTCAATGTTGATCTGTAAACTTTGGAAAGAACAACCATAATGTTTTGTTCGGAGTTATGAGCATTTCAGAGTTACGAACAGCCTCCATTCCTGAGGTGTCCATAACTCTCAGGTTCTACTGTATAACCATTCCAGTTTAAAAACAAACAAACAAACAAAAAAAACCACCACCACCACTTCTAACCGAAATAGTTATATCTGTAAACCATTTAAACACAGACCGTAGTTTCTGAAGACACGTTATAGACTGAAGGCTTTAGTCTGTAATGATATGGGTAAGTGAAACGTCCAGAATTTCACAGGAAATCTTTAACAAAGTTGGAAACAGAAACTACATCTCCTCAGTCCCAGTCCTGTGTCTTGACCACATATCGCCCAGGAAGATGCATGCTTGCAGTTCCCATTGACTTCATGTATTTCAGGATAGAATCCACCCCACTTGTTTCAGTTACCCATCAATAAAATAGGTACAATAATAATGGTCTGCATTGTAGTGATTTTGAAGGTCCTAGATAATTCATATGTTATGGAACTTCATCCTTATCTTAGCCCATCCTCGCTTTGAAACATTTTCAAACTTAAGCCCCTCAATTTGTTTGGAGTTTTTAGAGGGTATTTTTTATTATGTTTTACAGTGTTTCAAAAGGTTGTTGTATAAATCTCTAGCATGTCATAGCATCTCAGCAGGGTTGGGATGTGCTTTGCAAATTAGAAAACATTATTAATATTTAAAGAAGTTGGATTTAAATTGAAAGTCTGTGGAAACAGTATAACCCAGAATTTGCTTATCAAAACAAAATGACTTACCATAGAATATAGTGATATTAGGTGTACCTCACAGAGTTTTCATAACTTTAGTAATTAAGGAATTAATGCCTTGAAAGGACTTCAGTGTATTGTGATCAAACAATCACTTAGCCTGTGATGCCTCTGAACTTTTCACCATGTAACACTTTATACTGTATTTGTTTAATATAATTATGGAATAATCCTCAGTCCAGTTTCCTGGAACGATACAAGCAGTCTTTCTTCTCCCCATGTGTTCCTGGTTTACAGCCTGACTTAGAAGGGAGCTATGTTTGTGAACCTTTGTTTCTCTGCACTGCAAGGGCCAATTCCAACATATTTCTGATTTGATTTTTTTTAAATGTGTCAGTCTAATGTGCATTTTTGCTGAAATCTCGTCCTACAGTTTTACATAACTGGATACAAACTGAAGTAACAAATAAGATATATATTTCATTAATATAAAAATAATAATAGTGCAGGTTGTTTGTTTCTACAGTTTTGTTTTCATCTCTTCAACCAAGTAGAAAATTTCGCTTTATTTTCAGACTCAGGTTACTTATCTTTTTGTTGGAGCTGGGTCAACACAAAAGTCCTGCATCTGAACAGCATCAAACTTAGAAGCACTTCAAATCTGGATCAGACCTATCTCTGTTAAGGAGTCAGAATATTACCACTCCATAACTTCAGATCTTTCTGAAGCTGCTTTTGAACCAGACAAAGGTTAAAAGGAAAGGTTATTTTAAGCATTTTAAAATGTTTTATACTGGGGGAGGAAGACTCAGAAAAAGACACCTTTTAACTTAAATATATTTAAGGTTTTGATTTTAGCGGAGTATTAGTTTTATACAAACACAAGGATCCTACTAATATATTTATGGGATGGAAATATTTGAAAAGAGAAAACAGTTGGAAAATGTTGGCTCTGCTGTTGCCATCCTCTCCCTCCTCTAAAAAATGTTCATGGTTCCCTACACACACTCTAAGTGATCCATCGATATATCACTACTTACCACAGTACTTCATTCATGTAGGTGTTGTTTTTTGTGTGAATGTGCAAAAGATCAAATCTTTTAGAACTTAATTTCTGATTGCCTGAATTTTTGAACAAGACTTTTCTTTGAAATTGGTATATATATTATTTATATAATAATTCATCGTTAAGGTAATGAGGGGGAAAGCATTCTAGCTGTAGACCAAGTTTTCTAGGATCTTTTGGTTGATTGCTTATATCTATAATATCACAGTGTTATCATGTGGATGATATTGTCTATACCATTGAAAGTGAGAACACACAACAGTCCCCAAACAGAACTGCATTGGATGAATTCTTGTTACGTGAGATCTCCATTATTGGAGGTTTTTAACCATGCTAGCCCATTCTATACAATCCTCTGTTAATCTCTTTGTGGATGGATAGTCCTTTTGATCCATGCAGGATACCACATCATCCATCCAAGATCTTCTTTATCTGCCTTGTGTTCTTCTGCCATCAACTTTCCCTTCTAGTGCCCATAAACGTGCAGTGCCTGCTGAATCCCGTAAAATGTGCTCTGCAAATCAAATCATCTTTTCCATAAGATTGCTGACTAGTGTTTGCTGAATTCCGGTCATCTTCAGTGTGAATGAATTACAGAGCATTAAATGGTAATGGGAAATTATTAGAAAAAGAGTTAAAAAAAATGTAGTCATTAAATTATTTTAGTTCTATATGTCATAGTTTCAAAAGTTACTATAAGCTTGAAGTTAGTTCTTGGAATTGTTTAAGCTAATTCTTTACAAATCCCTTTAAAATGTGCACTCGACTTAGAACATATTTTTAGGGCCAAAGAGCATCTGTGTAAAACTACAAAAACAATATCTTTAAGTCTGTTCTCTTGGCTTCTGGGAGCTGAGTGGGTGGTGAGGAGTCCCTTCCTTTTAATAATGTTTTTGCAAATAGAAGTCTTGCAACAGTATGAGGAAGGTAAGTTAAATGGGAAGGAAAAAAGAGGAGTGCTTTCATGCACTTTATTCAATTGTAATTTTTGTAGAAACTGAGATCTTATTCAGTACACTGAATAAATAATGAAATGTATCAGGATGAAATAATGAAATGTGTATGGGTTAACAAAATACATAAGTAGATCTGTTAACTTCATATAGATTTAGTAACCTGGCTTTCAAAATGTGTTTTAGAAATCTTAACACAGTGCTGCCTGTTTGTGTCAATATAATTAAGGGTCTCTGAGTATTTCCATTACAAGAGTCTATTTTCTTGGGTTTATAACCCAGCTGTTTAAAAAAAACAACAGAATTGCCCTGGGCTTCAGTATGACATACAAGGTCTGAGAAATTTTTTATACTAAATTGAATTTAAGTTGATTTGTTGTATACAGTTTGTACGGCTCTCTGGGATTTTTGAGGATAAACGGGCACACCGTATGTAAATTTTTATTATCAGTAATTAAGTTCTAGGAGTGCCATATGACAAAATAAGGTAGAAGACTTGTCTGAGAAAATAACCTTTCCTTTTAACCTTTGTCTGGTTCAAAAGCAGCTTTGTTTGTTAAACATTGGAGTTAAAAAATTAAATCCTACATTAAAATTTAAAAAAAGAAAATCAGGGAAATTTTGCAGGCTGCATTGAGGATTACTATTTTAAGGGAACTTAACAACATTTAAAGCTTTTGTCTGTGATCCTGGGCTGTTTCCATGCTGTGGTCAGTGCAGCTCACTAAGAGGAGAGAGCAAAAATGCCTGGAGGGAGCAGGCTGAGGACTGTGCCTCAGCCTCAGGGCTGCTGTATCTTATACCCAGTTGCCTGTGGCTCTAATGGGTCATTCTGATAGCTGGAGAATGTGGAGATATACTCTCCTTATATCAGGAGACATGGGGGTGGCATAGATGACGCTCAGACAGCTCTATGCCACCTGGGGATTCCTTCACACTGGGGGAAAATATTGCCCAGGTCAATTAAAGCCAGCATTTCTGGCTTGTTTACACTGCCATAGCAAGGACCAGGACTTGGCCTTATGTATTTGCTATTGTTAGTAACTAATTTTTTATAAACTGATAGAGTATTTTGCATTAAATATCCTATCTGGAACTGGCATAATAAATCTGACAGTCAGTAATGTCAATATATTGTCAGATAACCATTTTCCTTATCAGAAAACCTTATTTTAATAGACCAGATTGTTCTCATTTGAAAAGTGTTGCAGATCTTTCCAAAAAACCAACATGCAAACAGAGTTGAAAGTTTCTGCAATGTGTTATATGGCCTGCTATGTTATAGTCACAATTCGGGATTTCTTCTGCCTTTAAGATGCCTCCTTGAATAGTAAGCTATATTCAAAGGAGGGAATTAAAAATTTTCAAGGTAAAAACATTTAAAAACTTAAACTATGCTCAGTTCAACCAAGATTTTAAAACACTTTGTGCTGATTTAGTCCCCAGTCCTGCAAAGGATCAGTCTCAGCAGCATTCATTGATTTCAGTTGCACAACTATAAGCAGCTGCCTTAGAGGATCACTTTGAGAGTTGGGCCTAAGGGTCCTTGTACAATGAACTTGCTCAAGGCTGCACACCATTTAAGACCCATATTAAGGGCTTATAAGGGACTTCGAGAGGCATAAGGTCTTGTGCAAGCATTCTGCACTAGGGTGAATTTCCTTCTGTAGCTGATTTAAGCTGTGTTCAAGGAGGCATTTTAAATCTCAACCAAAACTTTTAAAGCTTCACATCTGGCTGAATCAGGAATGGGCTGATAGTGTGAGGCATCAAGGCTCTGGAATTCGTTTCCTTTCTCACTTCACCAGAGTCCAAATTCTGTCACCTTTGGGACACTGCAAAACTCACCTATTCTCTTAGGCTCTCCCAGGTGGTGTGGACTTAATAATAAATTAGGGAGAATTTATGCTAGAGGCCACAATAAAGACACCATTGCTTGTTGGGAACTATTCATTGTTTAAAAAGTTTGTCTGAAGGTTTAGTTAACTGAATTCTGACAAAAAAAAATGAAGATGTTTAGTGAGATTTGTTTCCAGATGGGCCTAACTAATTAATTAATTTAGTAACTATAAGTAGCCACAGGAGATTTTTCTCCTCAATGGAGTGAGGTCAAGATGGCGGCCCAAATGATTATTCATGACTTTGCAGGATGTATTGTGCAAGATATCACAGGACCTCATGAGTCTTCAAGACTTTTAAAGTGAAGAAAGTATAGTTTGAGTAGACTGCTGTGTGACTGACCCGCAGATTATAGTAAAGTCACCTACAAGTCCATTGAGAAAAATTTTTTACCACCTTTTATTTAAAAAAAAAAAAAAAAAAAAGGACTTAGCACTTAGGGCTCTGACATGCTCCCAGGGAAGTAAGGAAACTGATAATGAAGTTTGTCTTTAAGTTTCACAATCATGATTTGAAATGTTCTTTAAGTATTTATTACAAGTCACTTTGTTTAATTAGATAATGATTCCATTTCAGTTTAAGTAAATATTTATAGATTCAATATTTGTTTATATAAACATTTTAGGGTCTAATTTCCACCCATTTGCCTCCACTTGGACACACACAAATGCACATACATGCACCTGCATGTGAAAAATCTGCATGTATACATGAATAATTCTAAAAGTCACATACAAGTGTTAGAATACCTATTTCTCCTCATTTGTTTTGTAGGTGCAAATTCTAAATCTGCTCACAAATTATTAAAATGCCCAATGCAGATGTGCACAAGTGGAAGCCTTGTAAAGTCCCAGTTAAAACTTTGTGCCTGAATATTAATCAAGGTGGAGGAGTTGTCGTTATATTGTTTGATTTGGATATTTAAATCTTTGATTTATATTATCTTTTTTATTCATTTTTTGGATTTTTCCTTCATGATGTCTGCAGAGTCCACTCTATCTGTAAAGATAATGTATCTGAATGGTAAAATGTGAAGGTTATACTACTGAACGATCATCTGTTCACCTTGCAACAGCTATAAACTTTCCGTGCCCTCTTTGTAGACTCTTCATTTGAACTCAGGGCAGGTCAAATTCCCGCAGTCAGCTAAATGGGTGTGTTCATGGATAATAAATAATGGGTTATATTCTTTTGGAAGACATCATAGTTAGACTCTGATGCTGAGAGAAGTCAGTTCTTTGGGAGTTACAGATACACTATGTCGCTCCAGATCAGGCCCTTAAGGAAACAAATTTGCGTTTCCTTGTCTCTGTCTCTTTCAGTAACCAGAACAGAGTCACCTAGACACTGAATGACACACAGAGTGCTCTCCCATTCTGCCTGGCTTTGGAGGAAGTGAGTCTCCTTGGGCTGAAGTTGAGGTGGATTGGTGGAAAATCTGATTTCTCTCATCACCAAGTTCCTAATATCATGAGTCATATTGTTTGGAGGTGGTGGTGAAAAGAAAGGTAGGCACTGTTTGGCAAGCAGAGAGGAGGGACAGATAAACCAGTCACTCCACCCTAGAAAGCTCCCACATACACTCACACTTGGTGGTGGGGTGGGGGTGGAATGGCAGAGTGCCTGTGTAGCTGGAAGTTTGCCATAACAAATGTGTTTTAAAGTCTTTGATGCCTGAAGAGATTTGTAGTATACAGGTTTATTTTGAAGGTTCCAGAGATGTAAAAGAAGTACTGTAGATAAGTTAAAGATGTATATGAGGAGGATTTTGTTACTTACAATTCTTTTTGCTGCTGCCTTAGTAATTGCAATTACTTCAGTAAGGCTTTACTTGGAATGAAAGGGTTTGATGGTTCTGTGTGTCACATGTTCTGTTTGCCACTGACTTCCCATGAGACCCTGGGTTAATGAGTTAAGCTCTCTACTCATCAGTTTCCTCATCGGTAAAATGAACATAAATGGGTGTGCTTCACATGAGTGAAGATAAAGTCATTGATAATTGCAGATCCTCTGGAAGTCATTAGATCAGTACAAACTATTATTAGAGATATTCTGGTAGTTTAGAGGATTAAACATAGCTATCTATAGAATATGAATAGAAGAATTTACCTTTATTGCACATCGATATAAAATTAGAACATATACTGGTTGTGAGATACAGGGGAAACTTCTTACAAGCAGGTGGCCTCTGAAGTAGATTAACTACAATAATGATCTGGCTCCAGTCTTTCTGGAGCTCTGCTATGGGGAAATAGATATCTATATTGCCTCCAGTTCCACAATCAGCCATTAAAAGGTGCTATGTATAGCCATAGAGTGTTTCCTTCATTGAAGCAACACTGAGATCAGATTAGGGAGTGTGTGAATAAAATATTATTGTTATGAATTATGGTATTAGAGTTTTTAAAGTTAATCGATAATCTTTCCAAAACAGGATAGGCCATGATTTCTTTTGATTTCAGGGAGAGAGTTTCGACAGCGGGGATAAAAAGGCATGTTTATTTTTTCTTTAAGTATCTGCTGATTAGTTAATTAAATATTTTCATCAGTCAGTGTGACCTCTGTATTTGGGCTGCATATTGTCTTACGCTGGATTTGCCATAATGGTGTCTTTGTGCAGGGCTGATTTTGGTTAACAGAAACAAAATTTACCTTGTTCACATTAAATTTGAATTCTTATCAAGTTTGGTAGTATTCACCCTCCAGAACCTGTGCCTTTGGCAGGGAATGAAACTGAAGCTAAATTGGTCCTGTTAGCCCAAAGGTCCCTGCTTTGTTAAAAGGTTCATAGCAGGTCAGGTATTTTTTAGTATATTTTTAAAGGTTTGGTTGAGCTAATTTAATTTCTGTTCATTAATTCCTCTCCCCCAACCCTCCCTACAAAATAAACGAATCCAATTTAGCTTCAATATACCTTATTCACGCTGCTTTTTATTGCAAGCTGCAGTTTAGCCAGCTGTAAGATTGCCCAGCTGCCTCAGGTTTCCCAATTTAGCACTGGAAATGATTTCAGCATGGCTAAAACTTTTCACTGGCCAATTTGGAAACAGGATTCAATTTGTGAAAATGCCCCAAAATGGCCACTGAAAACAAAACAAAAACAAACAAACAAAAAATTGGTGGTGGGAGAGGTAAGCATTGTCATTTTTTGTTCTTGGGAAGGGGTCTGTGGATAGATTATAGAGCAGGAGAAGTTGAAAATCAATTTTTAGTCTTGCACTTTTGCCACTCTCTGAGGGACTTCTCTTCTTGGCCTGGGCTTAATTGCAGCACTGACATAAACAAGGGGTTTAGTGTGAAACTCTGTACAGGCAGCTGGAGGTGAACTGGCAGCAAAGACCAGGATTGAGTTTACCACTGAGGCAAAATAGCATGGTTTTATCTGGGAGGAATAGTAGGAAGGAAAAAAGGTTTGCAGCTGTGTGGTGAGAATGCATGTCTAATCAAAGAAGTCCGCAGCATTAAATGTTCATATTTACATGGCCACGGGTAAAAAATAGTAACACTTCCATGTCTCAAACACCATTGAACTTGAAGCTGCTTCATTTTATACAGAGGGTCCAGCCATTGGATCTCAGTTGTATTTTACAGTGTCCATGTGTGTGCAGCTCAACAAAGGGTTGATTATGGATTTATTGTTGCACTTTTATAGAAAACCTCAGTGTGTCTTGAAGTTTATAGAGACAGACATGTTAATGAAAGCCCATTGGCAAACCTAGAATTCCAAAATAGGCAACAGTCAAATAGTCTGATCTTGCGGCTATGTGAAAAAATATGCATATACTGTGTGATTATCTAAATACACTGTGACTGTTCTCTATATAAATTGCAGTAATCAGAGAGAAGGTTGCAAGACTTATTTGTTAAACCTTTTCTTGTACCCTGGACCATTTTAATACCTTAGGGATAAGGATCATTTCTTATTGTTCACAAGTGGGATTCTTTTTACTTTTTTAAATTATTTATGTTTTGTAACTGCTTCATTTAATTGTTTTAAATTGCCAGGATGGAGTGCACCATTATAACCCTATAAATATTTGTCTGTCTAATTCAGAGGTTCTCAAACTTCATTGCACCGTGACCTCCTTCTGACAACAAAAATTACTACACAACCCAAAGAGGGGGGCTGAAGCCTGAGCCCGCCCAAGTCCCACTGCCGTGTGTGGAGGAGCCAAAGCCCGAGGCCCACTGCTCTGGGCGGGGAAGAGGTCAAAAGCCCCCAAAGTCTTCAGCCCCAGCCAGGGGGCCTGTAACCTGAGCACTGCCTCCCAGGGCTGAATCCCTCGGGCTTCGGCTTCAGCCCTGAGCCCTGCAAGTCTAAGCCAGCCCTGGCGACCCACTTTGGGCTCCCGACCCACAGTTTGAGAGCCACTGGTGTAGTTAAAGAGAGAGTGGGTGTAACTGAAAGCCATCTCCAAATATATATACATCTAAATTTTACTTTTAACTCTTGGTGAACAGCATACATTACTGATACTGTAGTTTTTGGTTTTCTCTGTATAGGTATTTGTCTATACAATCAGCAGCACCACTTTTGCAAAGAACCTCTGTGATGATGAAAAATGCCCATTCAATAGATCATCTTATTGTTGTATCCAAAAATTGCTGAAATTCCAATAGACTTTGCATGCAGAGCTCTATCACACGAGTATCACCTTTAAAGTGTTCTGTCCTTCATGTTGTAGAAATCTTTGGTCAACCTTGAAAAACTCAGGTTTCCCAACAGGTATGCTTATACCTAATCTGTACACAGGAAAAGAAGAACTTTAGAGGCTAAAAACTCAACTGGCATTTTCACAGTGGTACTAATCTAAGCTAATTCCAAAATGTGGTCCTGTTCCGAAGAGCGACTCTATGAATATGGGCTTCTATGTTTATTATTTCTCAATGATTTTCTGATCAAATATGTCCACTTTATACAAATTAAAAAATGGCTCTTCTAACAGACCAGCACACTCAACCAGGGATCTAAAAATCTGGCCATTCTGGCACAAGCATCAACACTAGTAATAAAGGTTCTGCTATTAGAATTTAGCTGACAATTTTACTGATGTTTTTACAGAATAGCACTTCGCTGACTTTCTCATAGTTGTGCTTGCCTTACTGCGGGTATAAAAAAGGAGTGAAAATGTATTTTTGTCAGTCAAATAAGTAGATTTGACTCTGAAAACACACAGTGAGCAGATCTATTGACTAAGAACATAAATTTTCATAGTCACTTTTCTGACTATAACAGCACATTAAAAATAAGAAAAAAAATTGACAAAATAAGCAGAATTTCAATTCCCAGCAAAGTTGTTTTTATAATCGGAAGCAACTGTTTGTAAATTGTATCCATAGGCCTGAATTTTACCTGAAGAATAGGATAAAAAGTTTTAACATGTAAAAAATTACAATTAATTATAGAAATTCTCTCATTTGATTATAATTGTTTATCTCAGCGTTCACTTAAGTCGTATATTTTTCTTCATAACAGACTTCAAAGAATGTGATCAGAAGAAAGAAGCACTGTTTTTGCATATTAGATTTCACAAATATGCATATTGCAGTTTATTGACACTGGTAGAAGTTGAATGCAAATATCTGAGAGTAGAATCCATTGAACTTTCTAGATGAGTGTCATCTGGATTCCAAAGGATGGGCAAGATGCACAAAATTCTTGCAACCTGACCCCAATAATTTAACCAACATTCTGGTATTTTTAATTCTATATGTAATATGACCTAGTCCCACACCCCTCTCTCTCTCTCTCTCTCTCTCTCTCTCTCAGATGCACACACCCAAAGATAGGGCTTTATCTATGTAGCAGGCCCTAACAGCACAAACCTAAATAGGTAAAATGTTGTGACAATAACATGACAGCACAAAAAAATAGTTATCTGTGTATTATGTTGCTATTTATGGTCCTAATGCAGCAACATAATTAAGTATTTACTAACTTTAAGAACATGAGTAATCCCATTAAATTTAATGGGGCTACTCATGTGTTTAAAGTTAGGCATGTACTTAGGGAACTAGCTGAATCAGGTCCTAAGTCTCCATATTTGTCATGGCCATTACTTTCATTGCAGAAATGATTATTTTTTGCCTTTTTGTAAATAAGTCACGATATCATGGTCTTTGTAACCCTGGGCAGTCCACTACTGTGGAGAAATCTGCAGTTTTACTGATATGGCTCCAGTTATGTACATTGAACCATGGGAGAAGTGGAGGTTTAATTGTTTTACACAAAGTAATTTAGGACTGCACAACATGCTTTCAAAACAAGACAGTCTTAACAAGTCATATTTATTATCTTCGATGATGTTGATGATGTTAATCATGTTTATTTCAGTAGTGCCTAAAGGCCAATCAAGAATGGGACCCCGCTATACAAACACAGAGTAATAGATGGTCCCTGCCCTGAAGAACTTACAGTCAAAATAAAATAGGCATGGGGTGAAGGAAAGGTTCTAACACACAAGCAGAGTGAACAATGCAATGGGAGCAGACATCATGTTAGTTCCACTATTATTTATTTACTTATTTGTGGGTTTACTTAGGAGGGGATCTGATAAACTGAAAGAAAAGGGAAAAGAGAGGGAACAGGGCAAAGGGGAAGAGGGGAAGGAAGTAGGTGTGGAGTGAAGCTGAGGTGAAGACCGTGGGGGGGAGGGGAAGGGAGACAGTTGAGGCAAACAGCCAATCATCTCAGGGCAAAGAAAGTCCAGTAGAAAGTTCTCTGAATGTTCATTGGTCCTTGCTTTGGCTACTTCTGCCCCTACCAGCTAGAGTCTTGTGTTTTGCTCTGTTGATAGGTGCACTCCAGTGAAAGCACTGTCTGGGTTTCTTTAAAAATTGAGTTCAGTGATTTTGTATTCTGGAATGATGTGTGTCATGCAAGTTAAAATTTTCAGATATAGGCACCTAAGTTTCACCCTCAATCTCAGCACGCTTAGTGCCTAATACTGGAAGGTGCAGGAGATGTGTGTGACTTAGACTCCAGAGGGACTTAGCAGCTTGGAAGATCAGGGTTTGAAGAGGTATATGCAAACTTAGGTTTTCAGTTGTCCCTTTCTGTTGACAATTTAGATACTCCCCTGAAAAGTTAGCCTATAAAGTGACACTGTGGGAATAGATTTACAGTAACTCCTCACTTAACGTCCTCCCGGTTCACGTTTTTTCAAAGTTACGTCACTGCTCAGTTAGGGAACATGCTCATTTAAAGTTGTGAAATGCTCCCTTATACGTCATTTGGCTGCCTGCTCTGTCCATTGCTTGTAAGATTCTGTGGAAGAGCAGCAACTTTACAAGGGAGCATTGCACAAGTTCCGCTTCTCCACCTCCTCCCCCTCCCTCCCAGCGCTTCCCCTACCACCAAACAGCTGTTTGGCGGCTTAGGACTTTCTGGGAGGGAGGGAGGAGAGAGGAAGTGTGGTGTCTCCACTCCTCCCCGTCCCTCCCAGAAAGTCCTAAGTGCGAAGCGCTGGGAGGGAGGGGGAGGAGCAGGGAAGTGCCATGTCTCCATTCCTCCCCCTCTCTCCCTCCCTCCCAGATAGTCGTAAGCGCCACCAAACAGCTGTTGGGGGTGGGGGAAGGAGCGGGGATGTGGTGTGCTCCGGAGAGGAGGTGGAGTGGGGGTGGGAAGAGGTGGACCTGGAGTGGAGCAAGGACAGGAAGAGGCAGGCCTGGA
The DNA here is from genome assembly GCF_020497125.1 of Mauremys mutica. Taxonomy (NCBI): domain Eukaryota; kingdom Metazoa; phylum Chordata; order Testudines; family Geoemydidae; genus Mauremys; species Mauremys mutica. The sequence continues at coordinate 123,073,187 of NC_059073.1, read as the reverse complement.
GCATCCCCTGGCAAAGTCTGAGCCTGTTCTTCTCCAGGGAAGTTGCTACTGCTGCAAAGGTGCTTCCTAGCGTCCTTGCCTGCAGCGGGCTGTGCCTGCGTGAGGTAAGCCAGGGGCACTTCCCAACCACAGTATATAATGCCTTTTGTCTGCCCCCAGAAAATTTCCTTGGAACCTAACCCCCCGCATTTACATTAAATCTTATGGGAAAATTGGATTCGTTTAATATCATTTCACTTAAAGTTGCATTTTTCAGGAACATAACTACAACATTAAGTGAGGAGTTACTGTATTTTAAAATATTTGAAGATAATCTGCACTTGGGAGAGTCGGCGGGGAAAGTTCTGAGGACATGTTTTCAAAAGTGTTCATCACCCAAACTAGGGGTTTGTTCCAAAGAGCATATCACCCAGCAGCTCACAATGGATTCTCAATGGGAGCCATCTGGTTCTGAGCACTTCTGAAAATATGGCCACTTGATTTAAACGTCTATATGGGAGTTGAGCTCTTTTGAAAATAGCATCCTGAATTTTTAAGGGGTGTTTTTGAAACTGTACAGCTTAGATCGGGGGGTTGTTTTGTTTTGATGATAAACAAATGTAATATGTGTCAATGCATATTCTGCAAAGAATTGTGTAATTTTTTTAAGTGACTGCATTCAGGAAGCAATTTCTGATTGTGAAAACATTTCATACCTCTTCTCAGCCTTTTAGAGAATGAATTAGATACTATTATTTGTTGTATTACAGTAGTGCCTACAGACTCCAACCAAAATTGGGGCCCCATTGCGCTTGGCATTGTACAAACACAGAATATGTGAAATTGCTGCCCCAAAGAGCTTACAATCTCAATAAACAGGAACAGGGTAAGGGAAATAACACACAGGCAGAGAAAATGTGATGTGATGGTTTGCTTGTTAGTTCTATGTCTCTCTCTCTTCCTTCCCCTCTCCCCCTCATCCCCTGTGGAGATTAGCTAAATATAGAGGAGGGGGACATTTTCAGGAGGGGGTAAGGAAAAAGAAGTGGAGGGAAGAAGGGAAGCTTGGAAAGCATGTGGAGTGAAGCTGAAGTGGAGAGACTGGGTACATCTACACTACCCCCTGGATTGGCGGGTAGCGATCGATCTATCGGGGATCGATTTTATCACGTCTAGTGTAGAGATGCAATAAAATCGATCCCCGATCGCTCTGCCGTCGACTCCGGAACTCCACCGTGGCGAGAGGCAGAAGCGGAGTCGACGGGGGAGCGGCAGCGGTCAACTCGCCACCGTCCTCACAGCCAGGTAAATTGACCTAAGATACGCCGACTTCAGCTATTCGCGTAGCTGAAGTTGCGTATCTTAGATCAACACCCCCTTCTAGTGTAGACCTAGTGAGGAGGCAGGAAAGGTTGGAGGAAGCAGCTAATCTGCACACGGGAGAGAATGGGTATAGTTAGAGATACAAAAATGAACTGGATGCTCATGATGTCATCATTTGTCCCAAGGTCCCTGTTGCAGCTCCTTGTCACTGCTTCTGCCAACTGAGTTTGTCCGTCTTCCCTAAACTCACGTGGCTGGGGTAACGGTGGAGCCACATCAGCCCTGATGGTCCCAGAGTGGGGTTTTCTTAGTACACTTCTGGGTCTAGGGGCCATTGGGTGCCATTTCATTAGCTGCTGGTGACATTTAAGTCCAGAAACTAGAAATAAACTGAGGGGAGGGGGTGAAGGAAAGATATAATATATTACAAAACACCTTAAGAGCATCACAGTTAGTGTCTTGGAAAAAAATAACTAGGAGACTCATTGTTAAATGCAAACATACTGAGCTTTTAAAAAAACTAGCGATAACAAGATGACTCCTTACTGATTTCCTAAGGAATTGTTACTGAACATAGGTGTTACAATATGTCTGATAGTATATGATATGTTTTTAAATGCTAGCTTCCTGGCTTTCTATAGTTTTTCCACAGCCTTGATTCTCTTTCAATGCTATTTAAGTTCTGTGAATAAATATCACTAATAACAATGCCCATATAGCTTTGATTACTATCATATCCTATAAGTAACTGCCAGTGAGAAAGGGCTCTGGCTATGTGTATATTTCAGAATTTCTATGCAGGAATTTGTTTTGCTTTTTTGAGGGTTGGACTTGAGCTGCAGACTTTGGATCCAGATCTGAACTTCCCCAAAGAGTTCATGGGATTTTGAATCTAATGTTCCAGTTAGGGCTCACATCTGTCTTCCCTCCCCAGAACTGACATTTTGTTACTTCAGTTGTGATGACTGAATAGGAAGTGCATATAAGACAGTGAAGTGCTCTAGCTGGCTTACACTTAGTAGCAAGCATACTTTCCTTTGTGTCTTAAACTGACATTAAAACAGCTCTATACATTTGTATTGATTTCTCTTCTTGTGTGCATGCACACGCTCACACACACTCACTCTTATTTGCCTTAAATAAATAAACAAAAACAACCCCTGAGAAACATAGTTGCATTTATACCAGAAATGTTTTGGATACAGGCTTGAAACTAAGAAGAAACTATAAATGCAAGACACTAATCTATATATAAAATGTATACAGTAGTTTTAATTTCCTATGAGTTAAATAAACCATGTAGTTGCATATGTAGATTAGGCAGACAGCAGTGACAAAAGGAGTGCAGGCATAATTTATGGGAATCTGATAATATGCTCAGTTTTATGACAGAAGATATAATAATTTGCTGGAGAAATAGGGATGTTGTGCAAATAATCATTTATTACAATTAAAGTCTGGTTAGGCTGCCATAATTAAGTTTACTTAGACTATTTAGGCATTCAAGTCTAATCTCTCATTACAGTAACCAGACAGTATTACCTTTTATATAAGAATTCTGTTCCATACTTTTTCAGTTACTGATGTTGATATCAGTACTAAAATAAATAATGGGGTTTTTTTTGTGGGGGGGAGTGGACTTTGATTAAACACACTGTGATTAATTAAACAGAGGTGGATAAGGGAGTGGGGGAGCGTTTTGTTAGATCCCAGAAACTCTAGGCCTAAACTGAAGATACTTTGATGTAAATCTAGTGCTCCAGAGAGCATCTGTTTCTGAACTTTCATTTTCTTTCTTAAGACATTATTTGTGAAGTGTGAGTATTAGAGTTGCCTTTTTAAAATAAATCTTTTTTTTTCCATAACTGCTCTCTTGAAACCACTGAACTTCCCATGGCAAAAGTTATTTATGTCTGCACCTTCAGTCATCATTCCATGTAGATAGTGCCATCTGAAGGAATTATCTGATTTACAAGATTAAAGGTCTTGATCCTGCACTCCTTACTCAGGCAAAATGCTCATTGAAGTCAACTCAAATTTTGCCTGAGTGAAGAGTGCAGCAATGGGCCCAGAACCTATAACTTCTATTCACAGCCCATGTCCATTTTTTCATTTAACAGAAACTTAAATAAAAGTTTGCAATTTTACAGATCCAAAAAGATAACATTCAAGGGGTTTCCAGGCAGTGCAGAGATAACAAAAAAGTGTCCATCTCACATCTCAGACAAATAACAAAAAGTAGTCATAAAGAGTTGCATTTTCTTTTTAAAATCCAAATACAACAGTAGCTATTAAAATGTCATCATGTGCCAGCTATGGACACACACTTATTACAGGTTGCCTCACTTTGGAACGATGTTTCTGACTTCCTCATTTATAACAAAAGCAACGCTCAAAAGTAATTTGCTAATTCCCAGTGATTTTTGAATACTGGCTCATTCCAGCAACAACAGGGAAAGGATTTTCTGCTGTCCTTGATTGATGCACTTTTTATTATTAGGATCTGTCCGACAAATTTCCCTCTTGTTTCTTGGCCAAAATGTTGTGAGTAACCTAATGATCTTTCCTTGGCTCTCTATTGGCCACACAGGGACTCCACAGAAACCTGTCCCAATGCCACAACGAGAGCAAAATGTTCCTGGATTAATTTGATTTCAAAAGGAATAGGAGATATCTTTGGAAATGGTTGGCAAATGTTGACATTTAATGACGTCTGTTATAAAGAGGTTGATAGTTGGAATGTGTTTGGCAACTGCTATTGACATGTAATACTGATATTAGTATTTTATTGCCTACATTGTTAAAAGTGACTAGTGATTCTGGGTGCCTCTGGCATCCAACTTGATGCATCTTTACAAAATTTGATTTTCAAGAGGCCCTTTTTTAAAAGTGTTTCAAGCTGGGCACCAAAAAATCAAGGTGTCCAGAGTTGCTAGTCACTTTTGAAAATGTAGGCCAAATTGTGGTTTTTTAATCTATCTATAGTAATAGCTAAAGCCCTCTATCGGAGGCATGTACATGGTTTTCAGAAAACAATGGAATCTCTTTCAACGGACAGTCCTACTTCATTGGCTTAATTGTTGGCTTTGGAATGCACTCCTGGTGTTTTCTTCTGTTCTGGTGCCTTATTGAAGAAATGAGACTTGCAGCATGATCTGAAGCTGGCGAAATTGTGCTTTCCTGATTTATGAGAATGTTTCACCTTAGTCCTGTTATTGAGAAGGCTGTTCCTCCAGCTCCTTCAGGATTCTATATGGGCTCAGTTAGTCAACTGTATCTGATGAAGCAATTTCTGGAAGGAGGGGTGATGCATGTGACTGCAAGAAAGAAAGATTGGTAAGAAATCTACCTTGAACAAAGAGTGTAGCTTGTTAAATTGGGTCTGAGTCATTAGAAAGTGTTTTTACTTTTATTTGCTTTTAACCATTTTCATCTTTATTGCTTGTACTAGAACTTACTTAAAAACTTTTTGATTCTCTTTCTGATTAAATAAACTTGTTTTACTTTTAATCAAAACCAGACCCATACTGTGTTTAAATTGAAGTGATTGTTAGCTCTAGTTTAAGGTCACTCTGTAAGTAGTAACCAAGGCTGGTGGAGACGTTGGTGGGGTGGTTGTGTTGTAGGCAAGCTGTTGGGGTCAAAGTGCTGGACTGAATAGTACATGGGCAGTCAGGGAACGGCATGTTTGTCCGCTGACTAAGTGAGTCTGGTCTGTGAGCCTCAGCAGTAGAGCATTTAAGGCATCCAGTGCTATGGGGAGACACAACCTCTTACTGGTCTTTGCTGAACCCCAAAACATCACTACTCTGACTGCTTGAGGATGTATTAGGAGGCACCTTTGCTGCCCCATGCCACTTCAGGTTGGGAGTTGGGACCTTGCAGTTCCCAAAAGGGAAGATGTCCCTTCTGCTGCTCATGGCCTAGCGGGAGATGATGAGCCTGTGCTGCTGCCTCAGCCTCTCAAGGAAGGGAGGAGTCCCTAGACCACTGCCATTACAAGTGGGCGGTGCACCTGGAAGATGGAGCTACAGGAGGCTTTCTGTCATGGTAAGTTTAGGGCACTGGAGTGCCTTAATCCAGCCTTGATCTCTAGCAGATGCTGAAGTGATCTCCTGAATAAATGAAAATCCCATGCTTAAAGTTAAGCACATGCTTGAGTGCCCTTCTGAACAGGGATGCTGTCCTGAATCGGAGCCTAAGATGCTCTGCCTATCAAAGCTCCTAAAGTGGGGAGGAGCTTCGAGTTTGTCTTTCATCTGAGGCTCTCAGAAGGTTTTACATATCTTAGCTAAGGAAGCTTGTGACCCTGTTTCTGGGGTATTATATTAGTATAATGATTTCATTCCATAGCCAGTGGCACTCACAGTTATCAAAACTTATTGTAGATTAATGAAGCTAAGGTAGAAACAGCATATTGTGCTATGTGGGTTCTGAATAAACCTTTGAACTTCTGGTCTCCAGACTGTGGGCCACCTGGTGTGTCGTTGCAGTGATACAGCTGGGTCTTTAGGAGGTAAGATAGACAGTTGTGTGAATACCCTGTGTGCAGCAGACTGATGAAGTAGCATTAGCAGTGACTGGATAAAGGAGTAAAATAAAGTCAGTTGCAAATGTAAAAGGGTGGTAGACAGTAGTGGCCTCAGTAGCATAGCCACCTGTCCCTATCCAGATCAAAATTTCAGCAACCTTTAGGAGTGTTCTGACATCTGCAGGCCCTAGTAAAATAGAGGGCAGAAACCAGATCTCTAAAAATGAGGTAGGTTTTATGTAAGGCTATATCCATTTTTAATTCATTCATTGTCTTTTTCACAACTTCCTAATAATGCTGACAGAATCAGAGTTTTGCAAAATCCAGGTAATTTTCTAATCTTCCCTCTCCTTAAATCTGATTGAATACAGGTTCAAATTAAAAGTTTTAGCTCTTCACTAATTGCAAACTCATTAAACTGATAAATATGCTAGATAAACATGCAGTTAGAAGTGAGGAAGAAGTCCAGTTGTCCCTGAGTAACTTTTTCTAATTTGTCTTTAAAATGTGAAGTAATTGCTCTTATCTCTACAGCACAGAATTATCTCCATCACTATTTAGTTTTTATCTAATAAACTACAGATCCATATGATTTTCAGGACATAAATGCCCAATATATAGGTCAAATGACTTGAGGTCTCTGATCTTGGTCTCTTTAAATTTTATTGCATCCCATTTTATCCATAAACTATTCAACGCATCCTTTTAACTTCTCAAAGGAGAGGTGTCAGATTGTTCAAGTTTTATGTTTTATCAAGCAGTTATATTAATTTTTCATTTGTTTCAATGTAGTTTCCCCAGGCTTTGCAGTTAAATCAGTGTTTTGAAAGTTAACTTGTAGTAGGGAGTTTATAGATAAATGATAAAACTTTGTAGCCTGAATAGATAAATCTTGAATAGCTGCCAGTAGGTAAATGACTAACTTCAATTCAAGCAATTTAGTAGCAATCAGCTTTGAGGTCAAGTAACTCTGGACAGTGTCACTTAATATATTACTTTTTTACGAGTAAATCATTGCTGACTTCTACTCTCATAATTTAATTTTTTTATACATTTCCCATAGACTGCTCCCTTCAGAAGTCAAATAAGGTATTGTCAGGGCTGTAGGTGACTGGGAACATTGACAAATGGACACGACGCTGATGTGAACCAATGGATTATTTGCATTCCAGTGCTTAAGTTATCACTTAATAGTTATAGGCTCTGATGGCAAGACTGTGGACTGTGTTATGTTAGACTCAAGAACAAATGCAAATATCTTCGATGTTTGCAAATTCCCCACCATATTTGGTAAATTGTGCTAGTATAAACCCATGAAGGCTGCCAAGAGTCTCCTTGGCAAAAATGCCATTTTGGTGAAGACATAATTTCAACCACGAGCTTTACTTGTAAGCTACCCTTATTTAAAGCGCTATCCTCTCACTTTATTGGGACTCAGGTTTGGTTTGGTTTTATTTTTTTTTTAAACTAAATATGTTCATCTGGGGTTAGCATAAATCGCCCCCACCTATGACATAATTTTCTGATTTAATGTTTTCATCTTTAAAGTCCCTTCTGTGATTAAACAAATGTAGTTAATCTGCTTGGCAAATTTTCTGAGAAGTTGTACTGATCCTTCTGATCTGCGTATGTGTACACAAGAAATTTTTTTAAAAACAAGTTGCCAGGCCTTGCTGAGTATGTGCTGAGTTGTTGCAGCAGGTCTGACCTGCTGAGGCACAAAATGAATTCTTATATATTTAAATTTAGGAACCTAGGCACTCCCATAACAAACCACACCAGTGGTCCATCTAGTCCAATATCCTATCTCTGACAGTGGCCAATAACAGGTAATTCAGAAGAAGGAGCAAGAAATCCTAAATGGGAAGTTATAGAAATTTCTTTCTAATTTCCTCAGTTAGAGATTGGATACTGCCCTGGAATATCAGAGTTTCATATCCTTTCCAAACTTCTGTGGATTTTTTTTTTTTAGTTGTCTGTGGGTTTTTTAAAATCCAATCTACTTAAAGCTAGTGGCGATCACAAGTTCTAAGGAAAATTATCTGTTATTTATTTACACATGAACCATATACAGATAATTAAATTTAAAAGATCTAGGTTTAAATAATGTTATTGTGATAGATAAAAGGATGTTTGGTTATTTTAAAAATCAGAAAAACTTGTGAAAGGGTGGACTAGGCCCTGAACCACCATCACATTCCCACCCACTCCAACCCCCCGCTGGAGGCCTCGTGGCCCTGCCACACCCCACCCCAGGAAAGGGCAGTGGAGAGAGTTCTGCAGGCTGCCTAAAGCAGTGGCCTGGGACACAGCCAATCAGAGAGGGGTTGCAGGGAGCAGCCAATCCGGGCCCAGAAGACCTATATAAAAGGAGCTGCAGTGTAGAGCAGAGTTCAGTTCCTTGCTGGAACTGGAGGAGAGTGAATGGAGTTCCTGACTGGCTGAGGGAGCTACAGGACCTCGGACAGAGCAGTGCTGGCAGAGACCAGTGGAAGCAAGAAGGAGCTCCAGGCTGGCGGCTGGGACTCAACCAGGACAAGGCCCTGAGGTAAGGGTGAAGAACATGCTGGTGCCACGGGGAAGTGGCCCATGGAATCATAGCAGCCATGCAGCTTAGTTAAAGGGACATGGTGGATGGCTGCTATCTTTAGGGTCCCTGGGCTGGGACCCGGAGTAGAGGGTATGCCCAGATCCCCCCTATCAGCCACTGATGAAGTGACCTGGATTTTGATGCACCCCCAGAAGGATAGCTGAACTGGTTAGTGGCCCAGCTGGAGCCAGAAAAGCCCAACAAGGTGAAGAGTCTCCAGGGAGGGGGTCCTGGGAGACGTGGCCCCCCATGAGGGCTGGAACTGATTGAAGAGCAGGGACAATTGTATAGCGCCAGAACGGGCTGAGAGACAGTCTGAACCAGGGTACTGGTATAGGCCCTGCTGGGCAGAATGAGGATTCAGCCTAGGGAGAGGGCTGCTCATAAAGAGACCTTACAGAGGGAACTGAGAGAGGCCCCCTGTTGTACTTGTACCCCAGAAGGGGTTTGATTTTTATCTCACAGACAGATGGTGTGTGACTCAGCCAGAGGACCGAGTTGCTGAAGACTCCACCGCATTCAGAGAGAAAGTGCAGGCACACGCACTCAGACAAGGGGACGCTCACGAGAAGTGAGTGCCGCCCCATTACTTATATATAAAAGGATAAATAAAAACAAACCTTTTTGTTGTAAATGAAGGCCCTGATCCTGTTTGCGCATGTGTGAAGATGGAACCCTGTGTTGCCCCCAGTGTTGCTCTGTGTAGGTGCAGAGGTTTACATGTAGTTGCAGGCTTGGAACCCGATGTATTATCTGTTTAAGAGATGTACAACAAACATCCAATATCCTATTTTATCTTGTGTTTTTATCTAATATTGTTGGAAAGGAGGCACTTTTAACTCTACGAGTTTATTTTTTATTAAAGGACCAGTCTACAGCAACAGTGTGCAAAATATGGCTGAAATTTCCAGCCACTGTCATAAGGGGCCCTTCAAGAATATCTCAGCCCTCATAATGTAAAAATATCGCTGGCTGTTGTCATGTGCCCTTCCTGAAGAGCATTCGTCCATTTGCCGACACCAGGAGCCAGAGTTTGACCAGTCCCTTACAACTCAAACTGTACAAGGTAGCTTCCTTTTGCCCCCTTGAAGGACAGAGTTGGGCTCGTCTACCCTTCTTCCCAACCAAGGCTCCATCTACACAAGAAGAAGATTCTAAAATGTTTCCTCTGTTGCTAATATTACACAACTCACTGATCAGTGCATGTCCTCTTCTGTACCATATCCACAGAGAATAACCAAAAATGTGCATTTATCTCAAGCTATAGAAACCTTTATTGTAGGTGTGGGAATCCCTGGTTCAGTCCCTGGGGTCAGCCAACATAGTGGTCATCACATAAGTGAGAGCTCATCCAGGATTCTAACTGCTGTAGGCATCAGACATTCAAAACAGGCTTCCTCTCTCTAAAGTTAAATGTGTCTAAGTTTGATTGCACAGATGTTAGCAAAGTTTAAAGCCCTGCTGTAGACACAACTCGTGTGACTGGAGCTGCTTTCCCACTATTACCTGCTTGTAGCAAGCTTAACTGACAAGGTGTTGAAAATAGCTCTGGGCACTGTAGGTTTGCCTGTACTAGAGCTCCCAGCTCATCTAACACTAGTGCTCTCTAGCTCCCTCGATAACTTTCCAATGTGGTATGTGGGGTGCATACCAGAAGAGTTGGTTGAGCAAGGGAGAGGTACCTGAATGTCGTACAGTAGTGCAGTGAGCAATACGACTACCAATCTGTACGTTTGTTCTCTCATCCTCTCCCCACAGTCAAAAGCATGTGCAGTGAAGTGTCTTGGGTTTTTTATTATATTTTAAATATACATTTGCTTTGTATGTCTTTGTGTCAGAGAAAACAAGGTCACAGAAATGCACCTTGCACTTGGAATGGAAAATGGTGAGGTTTGTGTTGGGCCTTAGTTCCTATCCACAGTCTAGGACGGCCCCCAAGAAACTTCTGTCTCCGGCACAGATTAACTTTATTTTTATTGTAGATAGTTCCATTTTGTGTCAGAGGAGAGTAGTTGTCCTGTCCTAAAGATTACCCCTGTGCCCCATAGCCGCCCCTCTCTCACCTCCCAAAGAATAATCCTGTCAGATAGACAGAATACCACTGAACTTCCCCTGGATAGTAAGCGCTGAGGCAAAAATTCAGGTAAATGAATTAAACAAATACTAACAATTTCCATGGTCCTAGTGCAATAGCAGTACAAATATGTCGAGAGAGAAGAGATTGACCTTGGAAAGAATGGTTCCTTTGATTGCATACATAGAAAGCTGAAGGATGCTGTCCATGTTCAGACAACACAGTTCAATATGTGAAACTGCTTTTTTACTGCTATTGCCCCTGAACTAGTCAGTGGACTAAATCCTGGTTTCTGTACTTAGATGCTACTTTTATTTTATTTTCAAATTTGTCCAGTTCTAGAGTTCTTAATCAGGCAAACTCCCTTTGAAATGTGTGGAAATTATCTTGAGTAAAAATTGAGTAAAGAACTCAGGATTAGGCCCAAGGTTGGTGTGATAAGAGATTTGGCACTCTCTATATACATACAGAATGTGTGCGCTTACATGCTGGAATCCTTTTATAATGAAGTCATAATTTTCACAGAGCAGTTTCACATGAAACAGTTTCATTATAACTGGATTTGCAATTTTTTGCACTTTGCAAGGCTCTCTAAGAATCTGAGCTTCACTATGTTAATATTTACTGTAAACTGACTCCAGTGTGTGTGTGTGTGTATATATATATGATATTCCTGAATTACTATCCAGCCCCATCTAGTTTGATTTTTTCTCTCTCCCTGGAACATTGAGGGCTGAGATATAATGTGTTTATATACACACACATAATGCAGATGCTCTTTGGGGTTTGGGTTTTTTTTTGTTTTGTTTTGTTTTTCTTTTTAAACAAAACTTGCTGATTCTGCTCTGTCTACTTTCCCACTAGAATGCTGGCTGTGCAACACTGGCTGCTGATTCATTTGTTAAATCTTGAATGATGACTCTTGCCTCATCCCTGCTGTGTCTGAGATGAAAGCAGATGCTCTTGATCATACAGTGTAATCTGAATCTTCAGATTTCAGTTTGACCTGGCAGGATTTATGAGAAGATAGTCTGTAGCACTCATAGCATTACACAGAACTGTAAAAAGAACAACACTGAGGTTTTGTGTGTGGCTTATAAAAATAGTTTCTGTTAGTAATTTAGTGTGTTATGACTTCTTTAGACTTTAATTGTTCTAGCTAGAATGCCTGATTTGATTCCCATCCCATCTGCCAGTTGCATATCATAGCAGTGTTCAAAACCTCCATGCATTTGTTCATCAAGTCTTTGATGATGCTCAGGGTTGTGCAGAAGGGTGGGGGTTTGCCTCGGGCCTCCAGTTGAGAGGGCCCCTGCCATTGTGACCTGGCTTAGAGGGGGTCACAAAGCCACTCAGATTTGGCTTGGTGGCCCTTCCATCACTCAGGGTGAACCTGAGGTCACCACTCCTGGAGTGGGGAACCAGGCCCAGCTCCGTGGGACAGGAGCTGCCATAATGGGGAGATGCAGTATGAGCTTGATCTCCAAACGCTGTCCCTCCCCAGTCTCCCCTCGGTTATTTTGTTTGGAAGGATTGGGGGAGGGGCTCAGTTTCAGATTCATGTGTGTGGTCCTAATGATGCTTCAAGTTTTGTCTACCAAACCCGCTTAGCTGTGTGCAACATTTCATTTCAGCAAAGACTTCTGTGTGGGATTTCACTTTCAGGTGACTGACCGTTGCATTCATGTAGTGTAGAAACATTTTCCTAACATGACCAATGGCTGCAAGAAATACACTTGTTTCAACTTCTGCAAATTTCATTGTCTTAGTTTGGTAACCTAAAATATTGGACCCTTTATAAGCATGAATAGGAGGGATAAGTTTTTCTTACTGTGGCAAACTGGCCTTGAGACAATTAGAAGGATGCAGTGGGGGAGCCATATTTGCTGAGGGAGAGAAAGGAAACCAGCATTTTATGAGCAGGCCTAGAGGCTAGCTGGCCTAACAAACATGAGCTAGCAGACGAACCAGAGACCCTGTCTGGTTTCAACCCTTTCAGCTTTGTGTGTTAGACAGACTGGCTAACCGGTGCAAACATTGTCCCACTGATTGATTGAAACACTTGGTCAGTCACAGCTATAGAAGGAACACTGTGTTCTAAGAACTCCTTCAAAATTATTTTAATTAATGCTATGGGTATTTAACAACTTTTAGCAATGTTTTCCACATCTTGCCTCTCACCCTTCTCCCTTCCCTTCTTCCAGGGTGCATTACTATATCCTGTGTGCACTTAACATCCTAGCGTGTCACAGATACGCACTCAAGGTGACTGCACATGTCAGTCTGGTAATGTGAGATGAACATACAAAGGCTAAGAAATGGCTTCGCATAGAAGAGACATCAATAAGCACTAGATAAAGTTGTCACATTTCAGGAGAGGGTGGAGTGGGAAACATCTACAGGTTTTACCAAATGATGAGGACTTCATTTGGTCAGAATAACAAGTAATTGGGCTGGAGAAGGAATATGTGTAATTACTGTTGCTAACATTTATGAGGGGAGGGACTCAGGGGAGGCATTGCTTTAGACATATACAAAAGTGGTGGGATAAAGGGAAACAAAAAAGAAAAATAATCCCACAAGCAAATTATTTACTTTTTAAAAAAAGTTTGGTCAGCCAACAATAAATAAATAAAGATGCAACAAGACATAGGAAGTGAAATCTAAGTACCTTCAAATAACAATATTAATTAATAATATAAGGGAAAGAAGTGATAGGAAAGTATGTGACTCACGATGAGCTGCTCCTTGCAAAAGGAGCCATTGGGTAGGCACTTATACCCACACGCTGTCCCATTGAGTGTATTAAATGAGATTCCACAGGGAGATAATGGTGTGAGTGGGTGGATCCCTTTGCAGGACTGGAGCCTTATTCCATTCTTGTCCACTTCAGTTAGTAGAGGAGATAGTGAATTGTGACATCATAATATTTGGGACATATGTTTGGAATCATAACAAGTAGCTGTCAGTGGTAAGACTGAAACAACGTCACAGGATTTGTCTACACGGTGTGTTAGTCCGCACTAAATTCTCATGCCCACCAGCATGTTGTGCACTAAATATCCATTTGTGTTTCCTAGTGTGCATTAATGTAATACTGTTTGAAACAGGACTACAACAGTGCGCACTAAGGAACTCTTAGAGTGTGCCAGCAAGGTCTACACAGACAGTTAGTGTGTTCTCGAATTTACACCCCAGCTGGTCTAGCACGTCATGTAGACAAGGCCGCACTCCACTGGTATCCAGAGTCCACACTCCAGTGGTTTCAATTAAAAATGGGACAGGTTTTTTTGTGAAAAATTTCCCAATTTTTCAACCACCTCTACTATAGACACTTCTGTGTCCCCTTTTAGAGGGTGCGGGGTCACACAACTGCCTGTCTCCATTTCCTGTGCAGGGCATGGTATGTTCTGCTGGAGGGAGGTACCTTCTAATACCCAGAAATAAGGCTCTACCCACTACAAGTAGTGTCACGGAAAACAGTCTAGCCCACCTGAGACTATAGCCAGTCCTAGTCCATGAGGCTTGGAGTTTAAAGAAGAATAGGCTGGATATCTGCAATTAAAATTTTAAGACTCTGATTGTTACTGAACAGGTATTTTAGCCGTCATACTTTTTCTCAGGTAAACTACTGGGAAAGGATTGCAAAATGAGACCTTGGTGGTGGTAGGTTTTTTTCCCCCCGATCATTGTGTGATCTGATCCCAAGGAAGTTATGGTCATTGACGCTCGGTCTACACATAAAAAGTTAAGTCAACTTAGCTGTGTTGGTCAGGGGTGTTTTTTCTCCCCGCACAGAATGCAGCCATTGATGTGGCTGCCTGTTTGAGGAGGTAGTGTTCCTACAATGAGAGAAAAACCCCTTCCATTGGTATATGTAGACTATGTCTACACTACAGGGTTATGCTGCCATAGCTACAGCAACGTAGCTATACCAGGATCATCTCCAAATGCACACACAAGAAGGAACTCGTGCAATTTATAAGTGTTAGTGAAAAGTGACATCCTAATGAAAGACGATTACAGTGGCTGTTGCCTATAAAGAACCTACATTATTATTTTGATATATCATACGGTATTGTCAACCCCAAGCATTCAAAAATCATGATGCAGGCCTCAGAAACCAGGAGAGTGTCTTTAAAAAACAAACAAAAAAATGAGATTTTAAAAAAGTATAAATTCTTTCTTTGCCTTTTTATTTTTGAACCTTCAAGATAACCTCTAGTCATGTTCTCAACCCTCTTCTTCGCAACCATGAGGGCTAAAAACAATTTTTTTAAATGAAAGCTGAGCTTCTCTTGTAATCCCATGACTTCAGGAGGCAGGACTTTTAAGGAAAAACTCCCAGTATCTTAAAACTCGCATACAGATCGTGAGGGTTGGCAACACTGTGTTTACCCTTCAGAATATGGAATTTGTACTCTGCCACTCATGACTGTGTGTCAGACAGCTGAACTGGTAAATAGCTTGCTTCATTGTTTCTCTTTTAGAGAAACTCTCTTTCCTCCTCCTCCTCCTTATTTCCTCCAACCCCTCCCCCTGCAGAATGGATGCTGGAGCCAGGTCCATCTCCATCACCCTTTTCCCCCCTTGTCACCCCACAAAATGTGGCTTCTCTAGAAATATTTTTTCTTCGGAGTATGAAGTTTTTTCATAAGCTAGAGTAACAGCACAAGTCATTCACGGATATACAAAATGTGACAGATGGATAATTACATTAATGCAGTAAAATGATCTCTGGTACAGTGTTCAGATAGCTGTACTTTGTAACTTCTGGGCTCAGCAGCATAATCTTAATGCATGGGAACAAAGGCAAGACATGACAAAGATGTAGTGATACCAAAAGAAAAGGGGTGAAGAACAAGATGAGAGAAGACTGATGAAATATTATGATGTAGTTAAGCTTCTATAATGTTTAGCAAGAGACCTCTAGAATGTGCAGATTATCACAGGCCTCTGATCTCTGTGTGTAGCTTTTCCCCACCCAACTAACTGGAAAGTATCCATAAAACAATTTTGGAGAATGCATAGAGATGTGTAACTATTTAAAAGCTATTTCTACCATTTGGACCCACTATCTTAAAGTAGTCACAGTATCCAAAATCAGATGTGGAAATATTTGTTCCATCTGAAAAGTGTCTCCCATTTTTTACTCTTACATCGTCCCTGTAACAAAAATTTATTTTGTACTGAAAAGAATTTAAATGTTTTTTTCCTGCTTTAATTTTAGCAAGCACAGGGTATGAAACTGAGTTGTTGTTTTCATTGAAAAACTGATGCTCTAACAAATGCACAAGTTAAATCTCTTGGGTGAAGTCACCGTGCAATAAATGATAGTGGTTAACACTCCTCCATGCAGGTACTTTTCCCTCAAGCTATCTGGAATCAGAGTTCCTGTAATACAGCTGTGGCTGTTGTGGAATGCAGAAGCACAATCAATGGATTGTTTCATTTTAATAAAATGTGTGTGTGGTGTAAAGAGAACTTTAATTAGTTCTGCTACATGTCTGTAACATGGGCGAGGGTGTGGGTAGATGGTTTGGACTGATCACTGTGAACATGAGCCTGACACCTGCCTTCCCTGACCCCCTTTCCCCTCTCCCTCCCCCCCCCCCAGATAGTGTGGTCATAGCCAAATGAGGTAGGGTGTTGTGTTTTCGCGCTGTCACCAGCTCATTCCCATTGATTAATCTTGTCTTTCACCAAGCATAACTATGTGCTGTTTCTATAACCACAGACAAAATAGTCAGGCTCTTTGTGGCTTGTGAAATAAGCTGCAATAGTTTAGTAAACTGGAAGTTTCATCGGCTGTCTTCTTACCCCTTTTTTATCTGTTGGCATTTCTAGACAATGATTATTTTATCCCTTCTTTACATTCCTTCCCCTACTCCTCCTCCTTCCCTCTCCTTCACTCTTTCCCACCTTGAGCACCCGCTAAATATCACTGGATTTGCACATCTTGTCATCAGGCTTCTCTTAATTTCTACAGCCTCTATTTGCCACTTCTCCAATTAAATTGATAGCCCTTGGGCAGGCTTGAACCACCACTGCTGCACAGATCACTTGCTTCTGTTTAACAATGCAGGAGATGCTTTGATTGAGCACCACAGGGTGTGGCAGAGAGGATGAGGACAGAAAATGGTTAATTTTGCAATCCAAGTAAACACTTCCTTAGTTACCAATAGTGAGATATAGAGGGAAGGGGAAAATGTGTATTATTGACAAAAGCACAAATGGTATAATGAAGATGGGGAAAAAAGTTCAAAATACAGAATATAAAGGAGGGAGATGAAACAGAGATGTACAGAGATGAAAAAAAATGTCAAAAGGCTTAGGATAGGTATTACATTCTAGTCATTCAGTAGCCTCGGGGTCAACAGCATGGAGTTGGAAAGTCCTCCTGAAAGACCAGCACAAGAGAAGCAACTATTCAATAGGTGTGCAGCGTCCTCAACTGCATCACAGTTACACAGAGGGTTGTTCCTGAGTCCCCAGGTGTGGTCATTTACCACAAACCTCCTCTCCCTTGTCTGAAACAGTTGAGCGTGCACCAGAGAGAAAGTGGCAGATCAAAGCCAGGCAGTGTCTCATCAGGTTGAGGGATGAGGAAGGAGTTTCTTAACAGGAATATCTCATTCTCTAAAGATGGTCAGTAACATAGTCCAAGTTGGTCTTCTGATGGGTCGGGAGTGAGGTGCTTTCCATATTTCTTTGAAAAGTGGCAGTTGTGGTATCTCCTGGATTTTGTCAGAGGTTCTTAGCTGCAATATAATGCCTGATGTTAGGAGGCATGATGTTAGAGAGGTAGCCACTCAGTGTTTGTTGATCTCAGAGCCCCGGTTGTTCTCATCATTTGATTCACTTGTACATCAGGTAGCTTTGTGTGGGAAGAGTCTAACCACAGAGGTGCACAGCATTCTTCCACTGTGTAGCAGAGAGCTAGCACCAAGCTGCACAGGACTTGTTCATTTGCTTCCCAAGCTTATTTAGGAAGCCATGTCTGCTCTTAATTGTCTGAGCTACTGTGATGAGATGGTCGTTGTAGGTAAGCATGCAAACTAGTTACTTCTAAATATACTGGCTTTGGGTCATATACTAGACCAGGGGTAAGCAACCTATGGCACATGTGCTGAAGGCGGCACACAAGCTGATTTTCAGTGGCACTCACACTGCCCGGGTCCTGGCCACTGATCTGGGGGGCTCTGCATTTTAATTTAATTTTAAATGAAGCTTCTTAAACATTTTAAAAACCTTATTTACTTTACATACAACAATAGTGTAGTTATATATTATAGACTTCTAAAAATGTTAAAATGTATTACTGGCAGGCGAAACCTTAGATCAGAGTGAATAAATGAAGACTCAACACACCACTTCTGAAAGGTTGCCAACCTCTGTACTAGATGTTCTCCATTCAAGATGTTGAGCTCTCATGACGCATTAGAATGGCTGAGAGGAAAGCATGATGACACTGTTTTTACCAGACTGGGCTGAAACATCCACTTTTTGCAATAGCCACTCATAGCAGCCTTGGAGGAGGAGGAGAGGTGGAGAAACACAAAATAGCCTCTGATTTCCATAATTAATAATGGAAGATCATATTCTAAACTGTAGTATTTCTTAATTAAAAATTGGACTGAGCCACTAGATTCAGATCCAGACTTTCCCAAAACTTGAGCCTATTCAGATTCATTCATTTATTCAGCTCATTATTAAGAATGTTGCCAGTACTGGATCCCAACTTTCATAAGGTTCAGAAATTTTCTGATTAAGGGTTTTGGTTCAGGCCCCTCTTTAGCTCTAATATTTCTCTTCTCCTACTTCACAATCCATGCAAACTTACAAAATTCCAGTAATTTCAAATGTTCATAGAAGTTCACTCATGATACAGACTTGAACTCCTTTTGTCCAGTGTCAAGGTAATGTACTACATAGTTTTCATCATTTACAGCAGCTTGTAACTTGTAAGGGAGAAATACAAACTGCAAACACGTAAACAGCTGTTGGTGGGGGGGGAGTTTGTGTAACAGAATAGGCTGCCAAATTCATCGCTGCCATGTGTGCTGTGTAATACTTGTCATCTCAAGTGAGTCATTAAAAGGTTTCTCCTAATGGTGCTTTGAAGTGCTGTGACAGCTTGAGAGCATCTATAAATTGCCACAAACAGCCCTCATACTGAGTTAGCTAATTGCTTGCTCTTTGACTTATTAGGAGTCACTGAGTTAGATAATTTGTCACATGTGTGGCTCATAATAAATAATGTGACTAGCCCATTTGTGAGCTGTTTTTGTGATATATAGTGCCCCTTTTGGATGTTGTCACACACAGCTAACAAATAAGTTCATTTTGACCCTAGGATTGTTAGAAACTTGTAAAAATAATGAGGCCTGACAGAGCAGCAGGTAAGAAAAAAAACGATAACTAAAAAGGGTGTTTAAGAAGAAATTAAGTTTGCAATAAAGCGTTATATAATTGAATCCTTTTATACTGGTTATTGGGAACACACACAATAGTAGAGCAAAAAGAACCTCTTTCTTTTAAGTTACATAGTTGCAGTCACTGTCTAGAAAAACTAGTTGAAAAATCCTGTGAATAGTTTTTAAAATATGGTAATGAGAAACTGATCACTTTTTACCATTTTATCAAGATGTGGGGCAAACTTTCAGTGGACCTCAGTCTGACTTCTAATTCTGTGCATGCAAGTATTTGGGAGTACAGCTGGACACACTCATATGCAAACTAGTTGAGAGCTCAACTACCTGATTTACAAAAACAAATGTGGTGATTGCAGGTTCAAGCAATTTTGTGCATGTGAAATTAAAGGATACTTTTAAAGAATGGGTAAAACAATGATATAACATTTCAGTTATGTGTTTACAGCTTCCTCAATTAAATGGGAGAAGAGTCCCAATTGTTTTTCAGTAATGCAAATGGCAACGTTCCTATTTGGTTTTTGTGGTGGCTTAAGAGTGAGCTACATTTGTGATCTCTCTCCCTCCCCTCTGCCCCACCCCCCTCATTTCTAACATGATAGACCCAACAGCAATTGGTACCTGCAAAGACTCTCCTCTTTGAATGCCTGGTACCAGTGGCTGATTAAAGAGATTCAAAACTAGAGCTAGTTGGAAATTTTCTGATGAAATTGCCCATTTGCCAAACCTGAAATATTTTGTGAAATCATTTTGGGTTTGACAATTTTTCCATGAATCTCAGGTAGGGTCAGCTTCACCACTGCTATTCATTGGTGGGCAGCCATGAAACAGACATGAATCATATCAGTTTCACTTAGCTACTGGGGATCTGGAGCCCCTTTAAACATTCCAGCTGTGAATGGCCATGATGTACAGTGTCATGCCCACTAGTGAGTAGTATAGGATGTGAACAGGAGTGGCAGGATCACTGCCATTTGATGCAAACACATGCTGAATTGATTGCACAAAGTCTATATATTTTTGAAATAAAATATCATTTAAAATAATTAACGCTGCTTCTTCCAACTCAGTTTTGCAACAAACATGGCAGTCAGACTTAAACAAATAGTAGGTAATATTCTTTAATGTTAATTTGTGGTGGTGTTTAGCTCAGGTCAATCAATAAAGCTCAGGTCAATCTGGTAAATTAATAAGTCTGCTAGATGGTGATTTACAAAACTGCTGCCAAGAAAGGACATTCTCTTACTATATGTTTAAAGAGGCTTTATTCCTTAAGGCATGACTCTTGTGTCTAATTCCTGATGTCCAGAAAACCCGTGGAATTCATATTACAGAGTATGAGCAACTATGGCACAGAAAAGCAGGGTCTCATGTCAAGGTGCTAGGCCCAAATCCTCAAAGGTATTTAGGGGCCTAATTCTCATTGTAATTAATGGGAATTAGGCCTCTACATACCTTTAAGGGTCTGGGCCTTAATGCATACACTGCTTGATCCAGCTGTTTGAAGTTTCATACTTCTATGCCAGGCAGTGATATACTGCATGGAGCCATGTGCGACCATGTACAGGCTTAGAATACTGCTATTTTTCTAGGGTTAACTATGCACCCATTTTCATAGAAACTGGTATGGGGCATGAATTTAGCTCATAGACAGCATATTACATCATGTGTGAAATCAGGTTGGTTCACTCCTATTGAATTACTAAAAAGAAATCAAAGTGCAGTTTTGTTCCTCCTCATCAATTCTCATATGTAGCCATTATCATCCTTGTGACAAAACTTTTGCCACCTGCCAGAAAATTCAGGGAAACTGTATTTTACCCTATGCAAGAGGGAGGAGACAAAACAGAGATACAGGAATGGCAAATCATTCAGAAGTTCTACTATTACTGTATTTGGATTAAAAATGGGCCAAAACAGCCCAAACAGATGTAACCCCTCACCCCATCATAGCCCCTGAATTTAAGGGACAATTTGGCCGCAGATCCCAATCTAAATTTCCCAAATCAGGCCCTTTTCTAATTTTAATGACTTGCTTCCCCTCTAATGTCCAGATCTTATCTTCAGCTGTATGTAGTTTGAGTATTCAGTTAGTAGAGTGTACAAAGAGGCATGTGTCAAGCCCACATTCATTATGTCTTAACACAGGGTACATGGCTGGTAGCCAGGCAGTTTATTCACAGAGTCAGTAAGCCATCTTTAAGTGCAGAAAGCTCTTTAATGGAACATGCAGTTCAAAGCAGAAGAGTTATCTATTAAGCTTTAATCAAATACCTCAAGAATCCTTTGCCTATAAGACAAACTAACAACCTTTAATAATAAAGGATGAAACAATGAATCATAGCATAAAAGGACATTAAAAAAATCAAACCCACGCTCAATGACACAAGCAAAAGCAATCTTCAGGTCCCAGAGGTCAGGAAAGGGCTAACCTAGCTACACTGAGCTAACAAATATGACAGCACAAATTAAACCAAATACAGTTCTGTGGATTAATAGGTACATTCCTCTTCTCAACCCCAGGCAAATGTTTCATCCTCTTGCTGCATCCGAGGCCAATAACACTGAATTAGGTGGCACTGTAAGGTTTAAACAGCGAGAGTACTTTCTCCACACCGAAAAGGTTATTTGAACAGTAATGTATCTGTATAAATGTGTAAACTGTTGTGAGCTAAGCCGTGGTCTTAAGGGTAAAAAAACAAACATAAAAAATAAAATTACCACGAACAAGTCTGTAACATTCAGCGGGAGCTGTTTATACCTCTTAGCTTTAGACTTTCTGTCACTTATGTTGCCAGTTGTCCCAGTGATAATATGCAAGCCTAGAGATATGTTAAACTGAAAGAGGAAAAAATGGGGGCCACACAGAAATTGGGAGACACATCATTAATTTTCTAACAAAGCAAAAAGTTCTAAAACCAAGTTTCGTAAATAAGCTAATTTTCAGATTTAAAGTGTAATGGGAAGTTTGGGATTGCCAAGACTGCATGAAAAAACTATGAACCAGGCACTGAAAAATCATGATTTTAAAAAAATCGATTTTTGGTTGTTTTTATTTGCCTTCTGTTTTTTTGAGCCTTTGGGGTTTATTTTCAAGCTTCTCTCTATAAACATGAGGTGTAGAAACATTTTCATTTTTATTTTTGAAAGTGACAGCTAAGATTACCATGAAATTATTTGACTCTAGCAGCTGGGGCTTTTAAAAAAACCCACCAAATTGTGTGAGACCTGTGATTAAAATCATGAGTTGGCGGTGCTGAAGATTGGTTAAAATGTATATTCTGACACTGAAATGTTACAATAGAGATCATATAAAATTCTGTGAAGTGAGAGGGTCTGGATCAAGCTATATTCAGAGAAACAGAAATCTTAGTTTACAAGGGTATATTGGTTAAAACATCCATAATGGTTATATTTGTTCATTTATTATTATAGAATACCTTTTAGAATACCTAGTCTTTTAGTTATGAAAATCTTGAACTGTTGCCAATAGAGGTGTACAAATCACACACAGAATGAAATGCTACCCTCATTGAAGTCAATGGCAAAGCTCTCATTGATTTCAGTAGGGCCAAGATTTCACCAATAGGGTCTTGCTGTCACTGAACTGTGGGGAATGAGAGAGAGACCTGTATTCTTTTGTATTAATATTGTATGTACTTCAGTTTACCTGCTTGATATATTCTGACTGCATAGAGTTAAATCAAAGGAGGCAGTTGTGGAGAGTAAGCAGGAAACGAAACAATGGAAGAGATACAATTATGTCTAGGGGAATACCAAGGGTCTTTAAGAGAAACAATGGGTGAGCTAATCATTGGGAAATCCTTACCTGCCTGTCTGAGGCAAGGGGCTGGAGCCCATGGATGTGCCTAGCACCCGGCTGGCTAGATACATTGTGTTGCTGTGTTTCACCAAGTTTTTATAAGCTCTGGGACTTTTTGAATCCTATGATCTCCTGAAAGTGGTGCACCTTGCCCAGTTTATCTTTATAGTAGCGCTGGGGTCTGCCTTTTTTATGGTTTTGTTTCAAAAGCCATTTTCTTCTGGAAAAACTGTGACCAAGAGCCAGTGGATCAAAATAGTTAAACATGCTCTTGTTGCCTGTTTCATTTCACTTTTGTGGGTTTTTTGGTCTCGCTCTTTGTGGACCTCTCAGGACACTGTTGCTGTTTGAGCACAGTGATGATGTTGTATCACTGCTTAGTATATTGTTCACAAGTTCAGGAGGAGGACCAGCAAAGATAAGAGGTGCTGCATTTTTCATCATTGCTGTGATCTGCTTATTTCTTTTTGATAATAATGATCTCATGGCTAAAATTGCAGAACATCCTGAGGGACATCATGACAGTGCTCTTACCCATGTTCTTCATACAATCATTGCTTTCCTAACAGTTGCAGATCACAAGGGTGGAGTGCTGTTGCTGGCACCTGCATTGTGTTGCAAGATTGTTTTTATATGACTTCCCAAAAGCTCTCTGTAGACCAGAAGGATAATGGGCCTATTTTTCCAAGGCCAGAGCCTAAGATCAAAAGATCACTAAACCATTAAAAACCCACAGCCTAAAGGAGAAGGTAGGGGAATGGGTAGCTGCTTCTTGGGGAGAGACACTGATCTAGGCAGAGAAAGAAGTAGTGCTTTAGAACTAAGGCAGGGGAATTCATCTAACCATTGAAAGAGATGACAACCCCCAGGTTTGCAGGCCTGTTTTGGGTTTAACTCTTTTCCCTGTGTACTTTTGGGTGAATGGACAATATATCTGCTTGGAAGGAGGAGGTGTACGCTGTATGAAATCTGGAATTTCCAATTTGCATTACATTTTCAATTTCTGAATTTGCTTTTGATCTGATTCAGCCCCAACCCAGATTTTTCAAAATGTTCCAGGAATTGAGGATTCTGAAAATTTTTGGTTCAGAAACACTGAAACATCGTATTTCTAAAATGAAAGGATAGTTAGGTTCAAAACTTCCATTGAAAGTCAATGGAATTTGGAAACCTAATTTCCTTAGGCTTTTTTGAAAATTCTAACTCAGGTTCTTAAAGTAGTTACCATTGTAGCCTCATGGATAAACAGGGCATATTAAACTGGATACTTAAGGTAAACATGTGCCACTCTCACCGTGAAAATATTCATCTATCTAGATATCCTACCCAGGACACAGCTAAAAGCAAACAGTCTATTTGTAAATAATTTGTTTGCTTTTACATTTGTCCAGGGTGGTACACAAGTAAGAAGGGAAAACAATTTTTTGAGAGGCAGGGAAACAAGATTTTCAGAGATGTTGTTTTGCTGTGTATTGTGATGTATATTACGTAATTGTGTATGGCATTTCAGTTATGTATATTATTACTCCTAGGGGAATTCTGTTCCATTGCACGTGTGCAGAATTCATGTCCCCCACTTTTTTTTTTTTTTTTTTTTTTTGCTTCCCCGCAGAAAAATGACTTTCTGACAGGGAAGCAAAGGGAAGCTGCAAGAGCAGTCACGCACCACTCCCTAGCAGCACAGGTACATCATTTCAGGAACCCAGAGCAGCTGGCATAGAGGTAAATCACTGCGGGGCTGGGACACCCCAGCCAGTGGCTCCTACCCTGAGCTGGGATCAGCTGCTAGTCCCGGCTAGGCTGGAGGCAGGAGAGGACAGAACTTCTTCTTCCCCTGCAAGGAGTGGCTGGGGCTGTCAGACCCACCCCCCAGAAACCTCCCCAGCTGCAGGAAGCTCAGCATCCTCCCCTGCTTCCTGTTCCCATCACACCTCAGCTTTCACTGTATGGGGGACTGCTCCCCCATCCACTCAACCCCCATGCATCTGGACCACCATACCCAGGTACACCCCCACCAAGCCTCACCCCGTGCACCCAGAACCCCCCTGCCCCTCCATACCCAAACCTCACCCCACTGAACCTCAGCCCCTGTACCTGTAGCCTCCTTGCACCCAGACCCGTTGCCTCCAGACCCCCCTACACCTAGACCACCCCCTACTATGCTCCCTGCACTCAAACCCCCACCCTAAGTCCCACCCCACCCCACACCACCCTGAGCCCCCACATCCAGACCCTCACCCCACTAAACCCCACTGCACCAGCACCCAGA
This sequence comes from Mauremys mutica, assembly GCF_020497125.1. Classification (NCBI taxonomy): domain Eukaryota; kingdom Metazoa; phylum Chordata; order Testudines; family Geoemydidae; genus Mauremys; species Mauremys mutica. The sequence continues at coordinate 123,048,166 of NC_059073.1, read as the reverse complement.
CTTCCCCACTGAGACCCCCACCCACAGACCCCTCCACTGAGCCCCAACCACCTTCACCTGGAAGCCCCTGAAGAGCCCCTGAAGAGTCTTCACCTGGAACTGCCTCCACCCCCCAGTTCTGTGCATCCAGATTCCTCCACACCTAGACCCCCTCCCCCACTCAGCTGCCTACACCCAGATTGTCCCACACACAAACTTCTCACCCACACCTGGATCCCCCCACACTGAGCCCCTTCACACTTGGATCCTGCCTGGTTGAGCCTGCCTGCCCCACACCTGGTGTGCCTGGCGCAGAGGGGCAGGGCCCCAGAATGTTTCTGGGCCAGGGCCAGGCCTTGTGTTCTGTCAGAGTCGGGTGCAGCCTCACCACTGAGTCTGTTTCCTGGAGTGGGGGTGCTGCAGGGTGATCTCCCACCTTCGTTCAGCCAGTGGCCTGTGCTCCCCACAGCCATGCTTGAGCCTCTGCATTTATTTATTGACAAATAAAACTTTTAGAATTTTGCAGAATTTTTAAATTTTGCACACAGAATTTTTAATTTTTTGGTGCAGAATGCCCTCAAGAATAGTATGTGTTTGCTTTTTGAAAACTTTTTACATATAAAGGACTATGGGACTACTCACACCCGATACATTTTATTACAGACTTAACAACTCTTAATCATATGAACTTCGACACACATGGTGACTGTTAAACTTGTTGCAAACTAGTGATGAACCATAGCCAGTTCCACAACCAATCAGAATTATGGGTTATACAAATAACCCATCAGAATACACAACCAATCAGAATTATGGGTTATACAAATAACCCATCAGAATACACAACCAATCAGAATTATGGGTTATACAAATAACCCATCAGAATACACAACCAATCAGAATTATGGGTTATACAAATAACCCATCAGAATACACAACCAATCAGAATTATGGGTTATACAAATAAATAGTGACCTGCTGTTATCCTAAATTCAGTAAGTCTTCCTAGTGACCTCCTAGGAACATTTTTCTTAAAATATGTCTATAATGTAATTTAAATGTGACATAGTTTAGACCTTTATAACATGTGAGTTTCAGAGCTGTAAGCAGGCTAATACAGTAAAATCTTTGTTCCTTATAGTGTTTGTGTAAGTGTGTGTGTACAGCATATATTTATCTGGTCTGGAATAAGCATTAATCTTTAATTACTGTATAAACATTTTAAACAGGTGTGGAATAACTTCACTTTCAAAAATGCAATGTTTATCTACTAACTCAGTGGATATGCTGGCTCTGAGGTTTGAAGGGTTTCACCTTGCCGTGCCCAAGGTTTGGGGGGGAAACGGGGGGGCGGGGCAGAAAAATGCCCCAAATCCCACATAAATCAGAAATTTCCCGTTATAACCCAGTTATAAATTATGCACCATCATAACATCCTTTACCGCAGTTTGTGAGCCTGGAGTTTTGGGTAGTTTATAGCGGAAAATTGATTTTTCAATGGATAGTACACCCTCGGCCTACTTCTCCTCCAAGGTCTTAGGCACTGGGCCTGTGGTGTGAGGAGATATAAAGCAGCATTTTTCTAAACTGCCTTTGAAAACAATGAGAGCTCTGTTACCAGAAGCCCAAACTTATGCAGCCCCTGCCTCAGAAGGTTGGAATGACTGGTTAAACCCAGGTTCAAAGCTCTTGGCCTCCAAGTGCTTTAATTTAGCACTATTTTTGCTTCTCTAACCTCTGTTTTTTCTACTTAAACCATCTAAGGTCTCCTTGTTTTGCAGGGAACTAAGCAGCTCCTTTTTATAATTAGATTAAAGATAATCAAATGAAGACTTGGATATTTTTTAATATCATTTAATCTTTGTGTTTTTTTTCCCTTTTCCAAAATTGATTTTTATCATCATTGCTTAGTTGTTGTTTTTTTGTAAATTTACATCCAGTTTGTTGCTCAGCAATATTTCAAGCTTCTGGCTTTTTGATTTAAAAAAAAAATAAAAACAGTTTGACAGATTTTTTTTTCATTTTTGTTTGATGCCATAAAATAAACCTCAACCGGGTGTTTTTAGGCATGATTCACAACACGCTCATTCTTTCATTATCTGTTTGGTGTGAAATTAACAGAGGAGCTATGCAAAAATGTACAAAGAAGCACAAAGAAAGAGGAGAGATATGAGATGTAGAAGTGAGGAGCTGCACCTAACTGCAGCAAATAGATATTCCTACAACTTTATTAAATATGATAATTAGTAAGTGTTGACAACATATGGTTAGTTTTGTTTTATTATTTTAAAACCAAATCCAGTTTGGAACTATTCACATAACAATCACGACAATAAAGAATTTTCTGAAAAAGCGGCATAGAATTATAGTCATACAAAAAGTATAACTATTGGTTCCAACCCTCAGCACAATTTTTTAAAACGTCTTCTCTTTTTTTCTTATTTCAAATCTTACTTTCCAGTTACTGCATAATACAAAATCAATACGAATGTCTTTGAAATAAGATCTCAAAATATTATCTAGTATAAAAGATTTAGATTACACTTAACATTTTAAGCCAAAAGAACTTTAAAAAAAAAAAAAAACCCTAACTTTACAGTGTATAGAATATCACAGTGCTCTTTGTCTAGCCAAAAACATCAAGCTGGAAAAGACAACAGGAGATTCACCACTCGGGTCTTGACAAGCTTATCGTTTACTCTGCAGACATATTTAGGGAGGCCAAGGTAGAGATCAAGTTTCCAATTTGTTAGATTAGCGGGTACAGGGGGTATTGGGTTGATAAGTCTGGTTTTCATTTTAAAGGTGGTGCTAAAGAGGTCAAGGTTCACATTTTCCTTTTTTTATAATAAGGTCATTGCCAGTTTTTGTATTAGTCTTTACTTAACTCTTTTGTTAGTGTTCAGGTTGTATTGCTTTTTTAAAAATGTGATCAAATATCTAGAGGTTAGTTTGGCTTTAAGTTTTTTCCTTCGGCCATATATATACACTAACCTTATATATTTTTGCTATATTTACGTGGCCAAGTGGAGTTTTAGAAAGAGTTAGATTAAGATTCAAGAAATTGCTGTTATAAAAATATCAAGCTGAGGAGGGTAAACTGCTCTTAATATAAAAACAGTAATCAGATTTATTTAATACTATAAGGGTGCAATACTGCAACTTTCATTTACATGAGTAATTCTTTTGCACACAAGTAATTCTTTTGCACATGAGCAGTCCCATTATGCGTGTGTAAATATGACTAAATCACCAGTAAGGATTTGCTGGATCTGGTCCTATAAATGTAGATTATTTATTCAAATTGCAAAATAAAAGTAATAAAAAACATAAGATTTAAACATTGTAACAGATTTGGTTTTGCTATTCCGTCGTGTAATCTTTTATGTGCTCTCTGAACAATACAAGTAATCAAGGGTCAAATTTTGCCCTCACCTACACACATGCGTTCCCCCTCCTGTTTCAGTGGCAGTTTCTTTCTGTGTTTGTGAGGGGCAGAATGTGGTCCTTTAAATTAGTGTTTAAAAAAAAAAAAACATCTTTCACCCCATAGTATTTGTCATGTGATTTTTTTTCTTGATTTTACAATGTTGTGAAAGATGCTCTGAGTGCTACTGTATAAACCATGAATATTTTGCTCTCATTTTTAATTTATTCTTTAGTAATAATATTGGAGAAAATGTAAAATATTCAAGACAATATTGCAACATCATTCATCACTGTTTCTTGAGTTCCTTAAACATCCTAGAACACGTGGCTTGTCTCCAGGGAATTTTATTTTTCTTGTTTAAAAAGAGTTAAAATAGCTTTTCAGTGAGGACCCGTCAAACTTGATTTTTTTTTCATTCAAAAATCTAAATATTTCTTTTTGACAGTATCATTACTGGCTAATGCCAGTTTTGTGACAGAAAGGAAGAGGTGTTACATTATGACAATAGGGGTTGACCTTTCTGTGGTGTTAAACTTGCATGCTATCAGCTTAAAAATGTAACATAATGTGATGTGATTTTAAAAAAACTGATTGGGTAAGCAAGCAATAATTTATTTATTAAGTGATTGGGGAAAGAATCCCTCCAGATTGTTCAAAGAAGAAGGCTGTGGTAAATAAAATGTCATAATAAGGATGTGAATAGGAGTTCAAGGTGATTAACACCTTGCAGAAGATGAGATTCCAATACCTCCTGGGGGTGATAAATACGACTATGTAATTGCAGGACATTAATATTTATTAATTTATTTACATTTAGCAAATTATGTTTTCTACTGTTAAGCATATAGAAGATGGGATGAATTACTGAATATTTTAGAGTGAGTAATTTCCGTGACTTTCTCTCCACAAATGTAAAATGGTAAGTAACTATAGAGGTGCATTTTTTAATGGGTTTTGTTGATTAACATCATATGGTTCAGTGAACTAGTGAGGAAAAATGTTTGTCTTGGTCACAATCTGAGAGATTATATTTTAGGTAAGCATCTTGTGACTCAAGATAACTATAACAATTCAAATTAATGTTTTTAACCTCTTGTTTATTAACCATTCCAAAGTACCCACATATTTGTGTTTTGAGAAAAATGTCTTAAATGTAGGTTATATAGTCTTAATTTCTGAGATCGCAAAGAATTTTTACCCAACTGGAGTCTTCAGGTCACTCAATTATTGTAAGTAAAAATATAGATGACTAATGAAATTAATAGTTGTCTGCATATTAATTTCTCATTTGTAGATAAAGAAGGTCTTATTTTTTGGGAGGGACTATTCATATTTTATGTCAATGTTAAAATTCATACTAGATTTATTTCCCTCCCACTCCATCCTTCTCTATGAAATAGATGAAATGTAACTTACCATAGCAAATGTCTGAAACATTTAATTTTACCTTGTCAGTTTTTCATTTCCCCTGTTAGAGTAAACACTATACATTTCTTGGGGCGAGTTTTCTTGTGACGGTTAGAGTAAACAAAAGTGTAATTTATCATTCAGAGACAAAAAATGACTAATTGACCTCCCTAATCCATTTACTAGATCCTAGGTGTACTTAGTTGAAAGCCATAGAGTAACAAAGGTTATCAAGACAAAGATAAGAAGCAGAAGCTGTTAAATTTAGTGTCTAAAATCAGAATTTCCTCATTTTTCTTTTTACTATGTAAAGCAGATTCATAGTGCAGAATTAATACTGTGCTGGGACTTGTCTTGGTTCAGAGAAGAGTTATTCCTTTTAATAAACTTAGCTAATTTTAGAGTATTTTCTCTCATTGTTTTCAATATAGATACTGAAACCTCATGTCTCTACTATTTTGCAGAATTGTTCCTGGATCTCTTCATTATAAATGTGTTGGTGATAGTTTAGATCTCATTTTGAATGTTATGTTTCCCTTGGCTTTCTAGCACATCTTTTTTCTTCCCAAGAACATTCAGATTAGGAGTAGTGTAAAACATCTGAAAAACCATTAAAGCCACTGTGTTTCACCCACAGACAAATGTTATCTGAATCAAACCTAATTTAATAGTACCTTTCATTTTGAAACATTTATGTCTCAAGTAAAGGAATTGTGGCAGATTCCTTTCTCCTTATTTATTTGACAGGGGCTATTGTTATACAGGTAGAGGCAATTAGTGAAATGTGTTAATCATAAAATATACTACATGTATGAAGAGTCACTGAGAATGACAGGTGTGTTAAAATAGAAATCCTGTTCCAATTAGATGTAAGGAAGGCTTCCTGGCAAAGTGATATCACTTTTTCTCTAGTTGATTATTTGAAAGGGTTTACTTACTGGTAATGAAAATACATGGCTCTTGTTGTAAATGTTCCTGGTATGTTGTTTTACTAAGGTAAATACAGTAGGAATTGCGTTAGGGCCTAATCCTGTTTCCACTGTAGTCAGAGACAAAAGTCTCATTGACTTCAGTGGTGGATTGACTTAGGGATTGGAGCCCTTAAAAAAGCACCATGTGCATCTGGAATGTATATTAAATGGTTTATCTAATCTTTTCCCATTGCCTTTTGTTGAAGATGATTTTATATAGAGAGGGAACCATTGAAATAAAGTGATTTTGTTTTACGTACTACACTGTAACAATCTCAAGTGCTATTGGATCAACCACAGTCTGTTAAATGAACGAATGTGCTTTCAGTTGTCAAATGGAATATTATTTTCAGTACTCTTGATTTATAGAGAATGAATAGTTCTTGGGGAAAATACCGCTGTGCTGCCTCATCATCATTGCCCTTTTCCTGTTCAGTTATTTTGTAAGGTCCTGATCCAACTCCTGCTGAAGTCAGAGATTTTCTGCTGCATTTAGTTGCAGCTGGATCATGCCTTAAGTCTAATTGGTTGAATACTGTAATGCTTACAAATGCAACTAAAATTTAACACTGTAGGGGAAAATTCACTGAGCAGGTGGGCTGGGGAAATGGTTTAAGGAACCAAATCCCTTCTTACTGAAATCAACAGGGTGGCTTCTCTCCCTGGTGCTCAAGTACACTAGGTGGGCTAGCTAAAGCATCAGGGGATATACAGGAAAGTGTGCCTGTCATTTGCCATCTTACCCTAAAACTGCCGACAGTTCTTGTGCTGCTAGCACTGCGCTGCGCCCCCTCTTGTGTACCTCCCTTAGGCCTGGTCTACACTGGGGGGGGGATCGAACTAAGGTACGCAGCTTCAGCTACGCGAATAGCGTAGCTGAAGTCGAACTACCTTAGTTCGAACTACTTACCCGTCCTCACAGCGCGGGATCGAAGTCCGCGGCTCCCCCGTCGACTCCGCCACCGCCGTTCGCGGTGGTGGAGTTCCGGAGTCGACGGGAGTGCGTTCGGAGTTCGATATATCGCGTCTAGATGAGACGCGATATATCGAACTCCGAGAAGTCGATTGCTACCCGCCGACCCGGCGGGTAGTATGGACGTACCCTTAGATAAGGGCAGTATTTCCTCTTCCTGGTGGCCTAATTTCAAGTAAAGCCGATAAAAGATTGTATGCTCTTCAGAGGAAACCAGTGCGGTTCTTGCATAAATGTCTGTCAGTAACTTCTGATTTCACTTTGATTTCTGATGGTTGTAAATACCAACTTCTATAAAAGAGGTGGCATACATTTGTCTGAGGAAGTATGTGCCACAGATAGGCTGAATCGAAAAAGATTACATTTGCATATTTGAACACACACACACACACATACTCTTACACTTTTTTCATTGAAACCAATTCATTTCTGCAAAACATTTTGGTTTCAGTGAAACAGCATTTTTCAACAGAAAAAAAGCATCATTGGCTAATTTTCAGCCAGCTCTACCCATAGCCTTATATTATTTTCAAAAAAGTAAAGGCTGCAAATAGACAAAGCTCTTTTGTCTGCAGAAATAAATTGTATTTTTCCTATAGTTTTAAGTAGCTCAATAAATGGGCATAAAAGGTTTAATTTTCAGAGGTGCTGAGCTCTCAGAAACCCAGTTTAAGTCGATGGCAGGAGTAGATGCTCTGCATCTCTGAAAATCAGCATCAATGTTATCTAGTGCCAGTGGTACACTTAATATTATATTGGATACATGCGCACACATTTATAAACCAAACAAAAAAAAAATACAGTCCCTGCTGTAAGAAGCTCAAAAGTCTCAAAATATTGCACTTCATAGGCTGTCTGTTCTAGCACCATTTTTTAGTTAGCTAAGATACGTGTTTGATACCAATGTTACTAAAATATTCTTTGTTTGCGGAGCACTGACAAAGTGCTCATTCTTCAGTCAGTGTTCAGCGATAGCATGAACTATTGACTGGAGGCCCATATAGCTAGACTGACACAAATATTTTCTGTACTAGAAGCAGAGATAATGGGCCTGATCCTCTTCTTTCACTTTCACTGGTGTAACTCTATTGACTTCAGAGAAATTACTCTGGATACATACCATCATGAGGAGAGTCAGGCCTCCTTGGCTTCTAATACTAGTATGTTGCTCTGCCTCTGAGCTTCGCAGTAGCTCTTCCTAATGTTTGTTTTCATGTAGGTGAGCGTGAAATAGTTTAACTTTTTTTTATTATTATTCCTTCCTTTCTTCAAATGTCATGGTATAAAATTGTTGCTTAGTTGATGGGCTGCTCTGAGTGATTTGACGCTACCAGCGTGTTCACTCCATTGCTCGCAGTAAACTGGAAAATATTTGATCAGCAAAGGAATAGGACATATTATTGACCTCATAGCAAAGATCTAGGGAATTACTTCTAAAACAAATATGTATGTATTATAGGAAAATTTTATAGACTTCCAATCCAATCAAGTTAAAACACTAATATATTTAAACTAGCCTTTAAAAAAAAAACATCTGGTTTTCATTAGGGTTCTTCTTGGAAACAGGCATCTATTTCTCTACAGTGAAACAGCTACAGTATAGCAAAATAAACTATTTGTTCTGTGCTTTAGCTGGCAATATAGAAATTGAACAATGATCTAATAAATACCTTTTTTAATTTAAATAGAAGCTGGCTGAATGTGTTTATTTTTGTGGTTTAAAGATGGTATTGCGAGATTCAGAAATGTGTCCCATGAATTTTATGCAAACAGAAACAAATATATAATACTTGTATTTTGTTCCTTGAAAAGAATTAAGGTTTCTTACCATACTGGGAAGATATTTTCCATTTGCTACACTTCTGATAGCAGTCGTTGTGCTAATTTGTATTTAATGTAGCTACTGCTTTTATGAAGAACCTGATTTCTGTAAAGATGTTTCAGCCTGATACAACTTTGCCCCAGTGCTCCACCTTTATTTTAATTATTTATCTTCAAGCTCAAAACATTTAAGTATTTACTTAATAAATAGTCATTTGCCCTTGTTGGGGTTTCTAGAGAAGCCATTTCTGGAAACAGATCTTAAAATAGCCCTAAAGAATTGGAGCAATTAAGTTTTTTGTGATGCAGTATCAATATCCTCTTGCAATCTCCTAGGTGAGTGCTGTGTCTGGATGTCAAAATGGATCATGTGCAAGTTTGTTGGTCAATTAATCACTGCCAATGAGCCATAGCATGCAAAAGCTCCATTTCATACTGGCTTCCTTGTTAAGTTTACAAAATCCAAATCAACAGGACAGATCTCCTCCTTTCAGACCTGCAATATTGACCTTAGTAACTTTGGCTTTCTTTTAGTCATCTCTATGGCAAAATGCATTTGAAATTTTGCAGGCTTCTAGATTCAACCCTTAAAAGAAAAAGTGCATACATATTTTTAAAAGTAATTTAATTTAATTGGAAGATTCCCAGGTATCTTGTTCAGTAGATCAGATGATGCTGAATACAGATATTGGTAACTGTATTGAGAGAATACTAACATAAACATTGAAAACATTGAGTGAATTTTCGATGTAGCTTAATTCAAAATTGCCAGGAATATGACCTTTGATTAATAATAGCAGTGACTCATTTTAGGCAGAGAGAATCATTCACATTTAATTTTGCTTTTTCCTCTCTTACCTGTTTCTCAGTCCTAGTCTTACCACACACCCATAGAGTAAGAGGAGTAAGGAAACACAGAACTGAATACTAGTTTAACATACTAGAAAAATTAAATGAAATTCTTGTGACAAGTAAAGCATTGTTGTTGCAAGTGGGGAGGGAAGCCTCTTCTGCTTTGCTGGCCCATTGAGGAAGTTTGGTCACTGGTCTGAAGCCATACAGCTGCACACAATATAAAGTAAGTTTAACAGCATATTTGGTGAGTTTATAACTTCCCCAGGGCATTTTAACATTAAAAATAGTGATTGTTAACCTGGTCCATCTGAACTTAAATATGAGCTTACTTTGCAAGAAATGAGGGGTAACGTCTCAAGTACTTTTCTTTATGTTTTGTTATTGCTTAAGGGCTTCCACTGCTTTATAGCTGCGTTTTGTCTGGTTTCGCATTTTGCACTCAACTTGCAGAGATATTCGGACCTGTGGTCTAAATGAGGATGGCAGTCTCTCTAATGGATTTTATATATTATATATAGTTTAGAAACCCTTTTTGTAGCATTCTGTGTTAAAGACTATGTGGCATCGATCGCTCATTGTCATGACTTTTTACTAAAGAAGGCCTAAAAGACCTTGATTCTGTCGTCCACACTACTTCTGTAGAGCCTTTGCTTGTTTTTTGGATTAGAGCACTTTCCATGCATGCACACTATAGGTGAAATTCACATCCCTGTGTAAAGCCTAACTAAACTGGTTTTGTGCAGGGCACCAGTGTGGAGGTTGGAAGGAAACAGAACACCCACCTAGAGGTGGAGTTTAGGGATTCCACAGCTGTTGCTATTGTCCATGCTTGTAGTTGCAATCATGGCCTACTATACCTCCATTGTTCCACCCAGTGTATCTGTACAGTTTGCAGAGTCACCGACCTAGTTTTTGCTACTACCAAAGCTCACTTCAAAGGCCTCCTCAACACACTCAAGCAATGTGACAGGGTCTTGAGAGACCCCTGTCCAACCTTTTCATGTCTTGCCCGGCATATGTGGCACAACTTTTAGAATATTGGGAAAGAATTTAATTCTAAAACCTGTAGCTTGCACTGGCTTCCAGTTAGCGTCCATGTGGAGTTTAGTGTAGGTTTTGATTTTAAACCACTAAATGACTTGATCCTGGCAGATTTAACAGCCACCTGGATTAATTTGGGGGGGGGAGTCTGCTTGAGGTGGCCTTGCAGTTTGGAATTCATTTCCCATCCCCCACTTGGTCTAACACAGCCTAATTTTGTGGACTATAAGGGCATGCTTCAACGGGTAGGATGGCAGATATTGAGTGATCGAATGAATATATTTTATTGTGTCAATTTCACAAGTTGAGGTCAGTTTGGAATGGGCAGTTGATACAAAACTAAGGACTATTTGGCATTTTTCTTTTTTCAATAGCTGTTACAAGTACCCAGTGTTGGGGTAGCAGCTTTTCTCAAAGATGACAACAAATAAAGAATAAATGAAAAAAATACATATGCCAAAAATATCATTCCACAGGATTGGTTTAATAAACTACTGCATGTATCTGGTAGATGAAGGCAATGGGATCTTTGCCGTTGACTTCAGTGAGTGCAGGAGCAAGCCTGAGATGTCTTGGTATGTCTTATCGTTTGTTTTCAATGTGTACTCCTGTAGCCCTACACACACAATAAATAATAGCTTCACTTATCCCCAGAATACCTAATGATGCTGCCCACAATGTGGATTTATCATGTCCATTTTGAAAAAAAACCAAATAACTTCTTATTTTCAAATAACAATTATTTTTCTAATTATATAAAGCATCAAAAAATGTGCTGTTTCTTGCGGGGTATTTTAATTTCCTGTAAATGAAAAGTACACTACTAAATACCCACATATTAATCTGCTCTTACAGCACATGTACAATTTTACTATTGTGAGTACTTTCACTGAAATAATTGAGGCTACTCATGGTAGTAAAAATTAAGCACGTGCATAAGTGTTTGCAGAAACTCTATAATTTCATACTCTATAATTTCATCTAAATTTTCAAATAGTGAGGTGAGAGGAGGACAGAACCAAAATCAAATGATTCAGGGGCCTTTATATTTCCAAACAAAATGAAACAAAAATACCACAATGGCAGCAATCCAAAACTGATCAGGAACCCTATACTAATTAACCAGTGGGCACATGTGAAGGAGGAAATTAAAGAATCTGATAAGCAAATAAATTTGAATTTCAAGCTTTATTGTAAAAAAGGCAGGGGATTTGTCACAAGGGTCTTTGAATCTGGGACTTTCTTTTAGTTTTTAGTGTCAAGACAAGCTAGGCTTCAGCCGTCTCTGGTGTGAGAAAATCCAACTTCTGTGTAGGCTATGCAAAACGGTGCTCATAAGTTGTTCCCTGATTTAAGAGGTGGGCGAAGTGAGGATGACCAACATAACTGTATCCTTTGCTATCTAATGTCAAGGAGCACTGTATTGACCATCCCCACCAAAAAGTGTGGTCTGAACAGCAACTGTACCCAGAGCTGCTTCACGCAGATCTGTGGCTCCTTATGAAGCCATTTGACTGTATATCTTGCCCACAGCTGCAAAGTCCATGTATGGTGTGTGTAGTCTTGCTACCTTCTGCCTCACACTCATATATTATTGCCAGCTGCAGAGGGGAATTCAACATTTTGGAGGAGGCAATAGCTAAGGTGTCCAGGACTGGTGTGTGCATTTGGATGGATGGAGATGGAATAATGGATGGACATTTACTGTTACATGGGAAGAGGAAGCTATCATGTGCTCTAGCCAGGGTTATAGATTAATAAAGGGATAGAATGACAATCACAGTTCTCCATCAGCATGTAGCAGTATGTGCTCCACCACATGTAGCACTAGAGCATGATCAGGAAAAGTCAGAACAGCATTTTTATATCTGTTCCTTGTGGGCCAAAACACCCATGAACACCCTGCAATGCATTTTTGGCATCATTGGCTGGAGCAGGTTCTTGATGCTGGACACAAGCTCTCACAGGGGTATTTCAGTGACATAAATTCCATTTAATCTTACCCACTGCTGTTTCCCGTTATGCGCATAAAAAAGCAGCATAAAAATGTTGAGATCTCAAAAATAAGTGGTAGGGGTAGAGGGGAAGGCTGTATAATGGGAACGCCTTGATCAAACGAGCTTACATTGGCACCACAAACTGCTCCGTCCCCTGATCGGATATACCAATTTTCAAACCAGTCTATGTATGTGGATTTTAGAGAAGGAGCAAACTTCAGCTTTTAACTGAAAACATGTTGCAACCTTAATTATGGTGCAGACATAGGTACCCACAATAAATATATGCACATCGTATATATATGTGTGTACATATAAGTTTTTTTAAACAGTTTTGCTAAAAGAATGTGTCCCATGACTGGAACTGTGTGTGCCAAGTTTCAGATGGGAGTGATTTTTTTATAGCAGAGTTATTGACCTCTGAAACAGGGTTTTATAATGGAAATGCTGACATAACCTTTAACTATAGAGCCACGAACAGCATCATTCTATTACTTGCTCTTTGCTTATGTCCATGCTGTGGAAACAGTGGTGGTATTGTCTGCTACTAATAGTGCTAAAGGTCAGAGAGAGTTGGCACTGATATCAGAGGGGGGAAAACAGCTTAAAATTAAAAATTCAGCTTACATGAGTCACACAAACTCAGAGGATTTTAAAATGAATGAATTTAGTTTGTGCACAAAACTCTAGACCTTTCTGTAAAATACAGATAAATTAAATTGATAAATAAATGATATTTACTACATATATTATACATATTGTAAATCTCCTCACATTTATAAATCTTCAACTGGGTAATCAAATCCTTTTATTATTAATTATTATTATTCATTTTTATTTTCCCCAAGTTTTCAGTGTAAAGAGAAATCAAACCATCACGTTGTTGCCAACTCTCATAATATCTGGCATTTTCCTAAAGTCTCAGCTCCTGGAGTTAGATGACTAGGTAAGGATTTTGTCTCTTTCTCACACCTGCGGTTGCAGAAAAAAGCTTGAAAATGGAACCCCAAGTGCTCAAGGCAAATAAAAAGAACCCAACATTCATTATTTTTTAAATCTCATTTTTAAGCCAATCTCAAGACTGGCTGACTCATGATTTTTAAATGTTTGGGGTTGATCCTACTGAGAATATAATCACTTTGAATATGTGTTTGGAATGCATGTTGCCATCTATGCTGTAATTACAATAGTGTTTCTTAGAGATATATCCAAATCAAAGTCCCAGACCCAGACACTGTTGAACTTAGAAGTTCATATCTAGATCTGTATCCTTATCAGGATTTGTTGGTTCTTGTCTAAATGGGCCAGCCTAAAAGCCCAGATGAGAACACTGCTGAATCTTTGGGGAAGTTCAGATCTTGAGCCAAACTTTTTGGTTGGTTAACCAATTACAAATAACATTTCAGTGCAAACTCTAAAATCTCATACTACAGAAAAATGTAGAAGTGGTCACAGTTTTACAATGTGGTTACTTTTGTTTGGCTTTGTTTAAAAATTTATTTTGTGTAATTGGAAGACCCACAAAACAGCACTGTGCTCCTTTGCTGTAGATAAAGTAACAGTCATTAATACTGCAATCTGTTGTATAAATGGAGACAAAATGTGCTGATTCATAGATATGTAACACTCTATATTAAAGGCTTCTCTTGAGAAGCCTGTCACTATTTTTCTTCTTGGAGGTGCTAATTTCCGGAGATAAAGAGATGATTGCTCTTAGTGAGAAATGCAAAGGCTGCAAAAGCTATTAACTGTGGGAAACTAACAAACATGTGAAGCAAATGGTTGAATATACAAGTTTCAGTCAATTAACTTTTTCTACAAACTAAACCTTCAGTAGTTCTCCCGTCTTCCAGCTGCTCTGTTTTCAGTGTGAAACTTTGTGTTACTTTAGTTTTGGGGAAGCGGAGATCAGAGCGAACTTTCCAACATTTGGAACGGTTGTCTTTTCATGACTGATTAGCCCATTTTTTTATATCTTCATTAAAACATTTTTCTTAATTCATGGGTGATGTTGAAAGCATTGATTAAACCAGGAGTCCAGCTGAGCGCCACATTGTGTTGTGAAAAGTTATCAAAGGCCACACCTAATTCACACAAAATGGAGTAGATTGCAACCCATCTCATCTTTTAACATGGAGTGGTACCTTTATAGAGACTCCATGTAACACTGCTCTGTTTTGATCCCAGTGATCCTATGAAGGATCATATTCTGAGATGAAGTCTTCATGAACGGCATTTCCATATAAAAGATGGGGTGGGGGGGGAGGAGAGGGAGCCTAGATTATATGATCATATTGTAGAACTCACACTTGGCCCAAGAGCTGCTTTGGCCACTCCTGAGTTAGAGGCATATATTGTCTTTTTAGGAATGCAAGACAGGCAAAAGCAGAAGCCATTATTAATCTGTAACTTCATTTACTTTTTCAAAAAACTTGATAAAGAAAAACCATTTGCTGATGCCTAATACCCAGCATTCCATATATTCCATGTATTTCAAAGTTCTTGTTTTTCTCTCCATACAGCACCATTGTAGTACATTTCTGAAGCCTTGCATACCTTCATCACTATGTAAGATGAAATATTTCAGGATGTCAACAGCCACCCTCTGAAAAAGATTTGCTGTCATAAATGTTCCCTTATTATCTTGCATTATAAATACATCAATCATAATTAAATTAAATTTTAAGAAGACAGAATTAAATACAGCAAACCATCTGACCTTTTTTCCTTTAGTGCAAAGAAAACACACAAAGCTTAAAGTTTTCTAATATGTGTCTTCTATACTGTATTTCTGTTATCTTTTTTTTCTTAAGATTCTCTAATTTGTAAGAATGAGACTTTGATTGAGTGAAAACCCCTAGTAAATCTCTCCAAGTCCTTAACCACTTACTGCTTGCTTGATATAGCATTTGCTGTTGTTTATAGTCTGCTATCCATGGGATTGGTTTTCTGTGTAATAAAGTACTAAAAATCGCATAGAGTCAGATCAACTTGGGTGTTCTGCAGTTAGCATGGTGGTTGTTATGCCTAATTCCCACAGCAGAGAGGGGAAATTAGGAGGAGCATCATAAAGAACAAAAGTTAGTGGATTGCCAGCTGAGTAAAGCCCTCACTGTGAACAGGTTTGGGTAATAGCAATATTTCTAAAGGGGAGGGTAATGACACTTAAGTGAGGTGGGTCTTATAAGCAGTTGCAGGTCTGGATCCAATAATGTATCATTTACTGCGTCTGGAATAGATCGCTTGGATAAATTAAGTGAACTCTTACCCTGCTGTGAGCTTTTTTGCTGTATGCTCTGTACTTATTAGCCTCCTAGCCCCTAGTTTGACCCTGTTCCTTTCTTAAATTAATGCATCTCCAATTCCCTAATCTAGACCTTTTTTTTTTTAATCTCATGTTTCTTTGTTTCCACCCAATTTGAGGAAATAGCTGAGGAGTTTTCAACTGTTTACCCAGAGGCAAAATTAACAGGTGCATTCAGGGTTATTGTCAGACTCATCAAATGCACTGAGGGCTTGGCCCAGCTCCAGTTTAGATAAACAAAACAGTATTGTAAATTAATTGAAAACTGACAAATAAAGCCTTTATTTAATGCTTAAGTATGGTTTTTACAGTATGTGGGCACAGGAAAGTGCATTGCAGTATGGATGAATCTTATCACCTCTGGCCAGATGGAAAGCAGTAATGAACAGTTTTCAGGCTCGGTGGAAGTGGAAACATTAAAAAAGACAGAGCATTGAGTGTTGTATTTTGTGGCATTTGGAGCTGGTGTTAGCTAAATACAGTGGGGCACTTAAAGAGAACATTCCAGTGTTAGACGTTTTAAAGATATTCCCTATATTTAAAATGGGGACTACTAAAGAAATGGTAATATCGTTAATTTTGCATTCAACTTAATACAAATATTCAGCACGTTGAGTATACTTGCTGTTGATTCATGGCTTTTATTTGGAAGGAATTAGCAAGAGTTTTGAGTATGGAAAGGGAGGAAGGGTTAAGAAGAAACCCATTATAATATTCTGTATTAGGACATTCAGGGATCATTTACTTGCAGACTTCAGAAAATGCTGTTTTATATTCAAGGACAACATAACAGGTACAAAAGGCCTTTAAGATTCAACTTCCTCATTGTGAAAATTGAGCCTTCTTTTTTGCAAACAGCAGACTCTCCTTCTAAGCACTTCTAGTACTAAGAAAAAAAATTGCTTTGAAAAGTTCTTTGTTAGAAGAAGTTTTGCAATCACTCCTCTTTCACAGTATCTGATATTCTATTTTATAAAATGTCATGAAATTTCAAGATGAGCTATTGAGTCCCCTTGCATAATAGCTTTGTTGTTATAGTAGAATTCTGTAGAATAACAACATTATAATAAAATCTAGACTTGTCAAATTCAGGAGAGAACTGGAAAGAATTCCTGGTTTGTTTGAGTTATTTTTGCAGATATGCCATTTATTACAAAAATCAAGAACACTGCTGGTTTTTCCTTAGGTTGTCTCTCAAAAGCTGGCCCTGGCAATAGAGTAGACCACAGTTAATGTTTAATTGTGCTACCAGTCCAATAGTTTTCTACCCCTCCCCCATTATTTTAATTAGTTTTTTTGGCAGTAGATAATATCAAGGGACTCTCACACAGAGAGAGAGTGTCCTACTGGTGAGTGTGTGTGCATTTATGAGGTACGGGAATTACTGACAGCCTGAGGCACAGACTTGGAATATTAGGCCTGTCCATCTGAAGATGCTCTAGGTTTTCCACTTACTGCTGCAACCTGACCCCTTTCTAATATTTTTTCCCCAATGTGCAGCTGGGTAAGAAGTCATCCATACTGGTCAAGAAAAACAGAGTGTTGAGCCATATCTTAGACAATTGCAATGCTGTGGGTTTTAATAATATTTTGCCTATATAGACAGTGGGGCCTGGATCTCAGAGCAGTGTAAGTACTCTCACAGTAGAATTACATAAATTATTTATTCTTTACACTACACTAGCACTTAAAGGCCTCGATAAGGATTGAAGTGCTGGGAACACTGCAAACACATAGCGAGAGACAGTCGATACCCCAAAGAGTTTATAGTTTAATTTGAGACAAGATGTAACAATCAAACAATTTGACAAACAAACTGAGAGAAGAGAGTAGGGAACATTAGGGAAATAAAAGCAAGATCATCCAATTACATAGGTAGCTAATACCCAACTTGTTGATTCCTGATGATATCTTTATATTTAATGTTTAAAAAAATAATCAGCTATCTCAGACACACAGCTGAATCAGTATTGATTGGCTGATTATTATTTTTTTGCAGGCATCATAGCAGAGGTTGGCCTTGAAGGAAGGGTTTGAAAGAAGACAGAATAGTGATTGTACAGATTAATTGAGGGTGGATGTTGTGTCTGAAAGGAAGAGAAGGTGCAGAGGTGGTTACTGCATAAGCTGATAAATGGGTGAGCATCACTGGAGGAATGCGGGAAGTGAGGTGGCAACAGAATGAGACCAGATGAATTGTGAGGGGCCTTGAAGGACAGATCAAGAATCTTGCTCTTGATGTGGTGAAGCTGGGGGAGCCATTAGAGGGATTCAGAGAGGGAAGCAGTGTGATTTACACTATTAGTTGGGAGACCCATTGAGACTTACTGAATTTTGCAAGTTACTAGATGAATGAACAACTAAAAACAAAACGGATAATGCAACTCACAGAAGTACTTCATTTATTTTGTCCGTTGTAGTGTAGTTTGATTTTTTTAAACTATACTTTAATAAATGTATTGTATTGTATTAAGTTGTGATAACATGCATCGTCTCTACATCATGTGCTGTTAAATCTTTGATCAACAAGGAGAGGGATCTCTTTTTTTAGCACACATCAGTCTGTAAGGATCATCTGTCTGTTTGTCTGGTATTCAACAGGTGTAAATCAGTGTAGTTCTATTGACTTCAGTGAAGTTGCACCAATTTATATCAGCTGAATATATGGCCTATAGGCCTGATTCTCCACTTCCTTACACCTTGTGTAGTTATTTACACCTGTGCAAAATGGAATAAAGCACGAAGAAATCAGAATGATGCCTCATACGGTGTGTGAGGGTTGTGGGGTGGTAATGATAGCCATTTGATAAATTGCTGAACCAGGTGATCAATTCTATTTAATATACACCTTTAATCCCATTGCCTGCACTCTGGCCACAAATCCATCTCCTCCAGGATGTCGTTCACCGTTCCAAACTTGTGAGCAGCTTTGTGTCTTAATAGCCACTGGAATAAGTCGATACTGACTCCTGTCTTTTTTAACCCTGACATGTGTCAGGTGACTTAGGTCAGGTAAAAAACTCTTTTCAGCTTTCCCAAGTGATACGCTGTGAATACATGATGTGAGATTAAACCATTTTTGACAAAAATGAAGCAAATGAAGCCACCTGCATCCCTCAGTCTGAAAGGGAACCTGGGACAGAACTGGAAGAGTTGGCTTCAGCACTAATTTTTCTACAAGGAAGTGATATCAAAGAGAAATCAAACTGGTGAAATCCTTCACACTCCTGTGTGTGGCAGGCCCATGGGCATAGGAGATGTACAGTATGTTCCATTAGACGCTTGAAGGGGGCTGAAAACTGCTAGAAAGTCTCTTGGAATTTTCAGAAGTATTTTAATCCTTACAAGAATGTCACTTGGTCAAAGGTTTAAAGGACCTACCTCCAGGATTGCCTCAGCACCTTGAGGGTGCCAGTGGATTTGGATAGGATGGAAATAATTGCAGCTGATGTGCTGATTTGGAAGTGAAAATGATCAACAATATAATGAGAGAGATTGTGTAATGTTCTGCGACATGCCAAAGGGGAGGACCTTAAATTGAACAGGAAGAAATGCTTGGGTGTGCTGAGATTGGTTATGTAGATTTATGTTTTCAGTGACAAAGGAGTTTGACTGGAGGTATTTGCATAAACAGAAAGATCCCAAAACAATGTGCCTTCACAGAGCAGGATGGTTCCATGCTTCTAATGCTGCCGACTTCAGATTCCATATTGAAATGTCACTCACTGTAGTCTGCAGATGTTCAAAATACACTCATACATGCTTCACTGGGTTCCTAGGTCTTGGATTCCTCTTAATGAGGTTTGGATAAACCCGGGAGCGTTGCTTAATTCCTGGGCTAGGCTTCCCTTTGCTGGGACTGAGATGCCAGGACTCTGTTGGACTCCTTAAGGTTGACTTTTTCGGGGGGCGGAGGGAGCGGTGTCAGTATCTCCCAATCACAAACATCACTGAACCAGTTCAAATTATTAGCAGTTTGACGTGCCTATAGTGTAGGGCAGGGGTGGGGAACCTTTTTTCTATCAGGGGCTAAAGACCCACAGAAAGAATCAGTTGCGGGCCACACACAGCCCTGCCGGGGGGGGGGGCAAGTGGGGCGGAGGCTCAGGGCTTCCCCTGGGCTCCAGGGTGGGGCCAGAAATGAAGGGTTCAGGGTGCAGGAATGGGCTCCAGGCTGGGGCGGGGGTTGGGATGTGGGAGAAGGTGCAGGTTCTGGGGTGGGGCTGGTGATGAGGGCTTTGGGGTGTAGGAGGGAGCTGAGGATCGGGCCCAAGGATGGGGCAGGGGGTTGGGGTGCAGGAGGATGTTCAGGGTGCAGGGTCCAGGAGGGAGTTTTGGTGCAGGACGGGGTTCCAACCTGGGGCGGGGGTGGGGGTTGGGTGCGTGCTCCAGCGGGGTGGTGCTTCCCTCAGTCAGTTCCCGGTTGGTGGTATAGTTGGGCTAAGGCAGGCTCCCTGCTGCTCCCAGAAGCGATCGCCATATCTAGCCGCTAGGCGGAGGGGCCAGGGGGCTCTGTGCACTGCGTGCTGCTCGCACCCACAGGCATCACCCCCGCAGCTCCCATTGGCCAATGGGATCTGTAGAGCCATCAGTAGGCGTGGGGTTAGCCTGCAGAGTTTCCCTGATCGCCCCTGCTCCTTGGGGCTTCAGGGACATGCCAGTCACTTCCGGAAGCAGCCGACCAGACTTCTGGCAACCCGGTGAGCCGTGCTCTCGGCTCCAGCCCTGTGGGGCAGGAGGGCGCCAAAGTTCAGGGCTTCCAGCCCATGACACGGAGACTTGCCGGGGGCCGGATGAAATGAAGCAGCAGGCCGTAGGTTCCCCACCCGTGGTGTAGGGGTTTGCACTGGTGTAGCTCCGCCAGTGGCTGGTCACTGATGACTGAATTCAGGACAAATCCATAGTATCTGCAAGACTTAGGTGCTCTTCTCAGGTAGCTTCTTAAGGACAATGCAGAATGGCACCAAGACAAAAGGTTTTGTGAATTAAACAATCACAGAAGCACCAGTACGGACATTTTTTGAGATTAACGAAGAGTCTATCATTTCAGTCAATGAAAGTTCAAAATGGGCTGGGATCTTTCCTTCAGCAAGATGAATATCAGTGGCTTATACTTGCAGAATACCAAACAAAACATAATAGATGCTGTGCTGGAAATTGTTTCTGATTGTGAATATGTTTATGGGCAGGACTCTATTGAGGTAGAAATGGACCATGAATCATTGAAAGCCGTATTTCAGAACCCATTGTCTGAAGCACCTGTTAGAATTCCAAAAAACATCATGAAAGTTTAAACTTTTCTTTTTCAGTGTGAAATACAGACCTAGTCAGAAAATTCTTATAGCTGACATGCATTCAAGAGCACCAATAAATAATGAAAGCATGTTGCAGCAGGAAGAGAAGTAAATAGGACAAGGAAGGCAACATGGGTAAAAGTGGTCATGAAATTATAGGATTTTAAGATGCTAAGAAAAGTAAGGAGTGAGAGCAGCAGAATAAGGACAATGGCCTTTATAAAAACAGAATTTGACAAATGCAGAGAACTAGTAGGTAAGGTCCCATGGGAAGAACCTCTAATGGAAAAGAAGCTGGAAGTTTCTGAAAGACAGTATTTAAGGCACAATAGCAAACTATCACAAAATGCAAAGGAAAAATAGGAAGAACAGAAGGAGGCCAATATGGTTCTGTCAGGAGCTCTTTAATTATCCGAACCTCAGAAAGGTTCCCCTTACAAAAAGGGGAAGCCTTGACGAATTACTACAGATGAGTACAGAAGAATAGCTCAAACATATGGGGACAAAATCAGAAAGGCACAACATGAGTTAGATCTAAAAAAGGATATAAAAGGCCATCAAAGGAGTTTCTATAAATACATTAGGAGGAAGAAAAAGACAAAGAAAAGTATATGTCCACTACCTAGTGGGGAAGGAGAGCTAACAACAGACAACACGAAGAGGGCTGAAATGTTTAATGTCTATTTTGTTTAGTCTTCACTAAAAAAGTTAATCGTGACCCAGATGCGTAACACTAGGGAGAAAGAAAGAAAGCCAGAATCGGGGCAGAACAGGTGAAAGACTAGTTAGATAAATTAAAAGTCAGCAGAGCAAAATACAACAGAATATGAAGTATTTCCCATTCTACATTTAGGGAAGATGGCAAATACCACAGTAAATGTAACTGCTGCTCAATGGTAAACAGACATTTCAAAAATGTTGCACGTGTGTGTGTGTGCGCGCACATGTGCATGTTTGTGAGAGTATCTGCACACATAGTACTTCATCATGCAAAGACTCATGCTTGACTTTACACACTGACTGTTTCGCTTCAAGGGAAGTGCTCATAGTGCATAAATTAAGCACATGCATCAGACTTAGAAGCAGGATCACAGCCATAGGCATACACACAAGATTACTTGTACATATTTGGCAGAGATATTAGCCTCAGAATAGTTCTTTAATATTCCTGTTAAATCAACAAGAGGGCTTAAAATAAAATATAATTAACAAAAGTTATCAAAAAACAAGAACAAGCCACAACCCCCAAAGGATACATCAACAAAGCATCTGAATTAGACAACTTCATAAAAAGAAATCAGCAAGTAATTAGCACAGAAGTGACTCAATCACTTGATATACTACACTGAAAGAAGGTAGCATGGTTTATATATTACATTTTAAAAATAATACATACAGTTCGTAAGACAAGATGATTGATATGCTGATTTAATAGCTCATCTGCCCTCTTCAGTTTTCAGTCAGCTCTAGCTTCAATCCACACCATATTTTCACATACTAAACAGAGCCATTGGCATGCCGCACTGTTAAACTGTGCCAATATGTGGATCCTTTCTGAGGTGTTATGAAGTATCATCTTGGACCTGATCCTGCAACGCTTGCTTACAGTTAAGCATGCACCATTGATCTCATATGTAAAGTTAAGAACATGCATAAGTGTTCACAAGATCCCTTCCTATATTTATACCACAGACTTACCCGGTAATATAAATGCTAGAATGAGTCTCATTTTGAAAGCTAGAGGGCCCAGGATCAAATCCTGTACAAGCCCTTGCAAAGGTTGAGAAAATTACTATATTTTTAAATTCCTCAGATAATTCCTTTAATTCAACCAGACGTTGCTGTACTTGATGTGAATTACTGGGTGAAATTATGTGGCCTCTTTTATGCAGAAGATCAGATTAGATGATGATAATGATCCCTTTAGCCCTAAAAATCTGTTAATTCATAGCATTAGTAAATACAGTAATGAGAGAAAGTTGGTGTACATGTAGAGTGAGAAAATGTAAAACAATGACTACTATAATTTTTTTTATATCCAAAGAGTGTATGATTTGATCCAAAGCCTATTGACATCAATAGGAAGAATCCCATTGACTTCAGTGGTCCGCTAAAGCAGTGCAGCCTTCCTTGAGTGAAGGCATTTTCCCACCCGAACCCTACCCCCAACACAGAAGAACTTCATTGTAAAACAAGGTTCATTATAACTAAAACTGCACTGTGCTCTTTGGAACACTCTGGCCCTTCTTTTTAATTTTCAGTCTTCTTCACTAAAGTTTCATTGTATGAAAAGTCACTGTATATATTGGTTTCAGAGTAGCAGCCGTGTTAGTCTGTATCCGCAAAAAAAACAGGAGTACTTGTGGCACCTTAAAGACTAACAAATTTATTTTAGCATGAGCTTTCGTGAGCTAATGCATCCGAAGAAGTGAGCTTTAGCTCACGAAAGCTCATGCTAAAATAAATTTGTTAGTCTTTAAGGTGCCACAAGTACTCCTGTTTATTTTGTATATATTGGGAATGTCACTGTATATATTTATGGGGAAATGATTTTTATGTTTCATCTTAAATAAATTAAACTGTGAGCTATAAGATTAGCAAACTTATTTCCCTTTTACACTCCTGTGACTCAAACCAAGAACATGATCTATATCTATATATATATATATATATATATATATATATATTTTTTTAGCATGAGCTAGAAAAAAAATTAAAAACAATTCATGCTGAGATTGGGTGTGCCAGATTTCAATGCATATCGAATGTTTATTGCCAAGTTATAAAGCCTTGGAAAAGATAAGGGGAAAAAAGGCTTATATTAGAGACCCTTTACGTCAGAATTGCTAGCAGATATGAATATAATAGAGATTACCGCAGAAGAAACCTCAGAACTGAGAAGCATAACTAAAATTAATAAATATCACAATTTTTCTATACTGAAAAGGAAATTTCAATTCTTAGACAAGCCTCGGCATGTTACTAAAAAGCAAACTACAATCCTAATTAAATTCGTATTTTATTTTGAATGAATGGCAAAACCATGAGTGAGCTACTCAGGTCATCCTAAATGAGCTCTGGTAAAATATTAGTGCCATACACTACATCACTGCCATACACTATGGATGTGCAACATATTCCACAGAAGGCATCACTCCAGTCCCCAACAGTTGTATTTTAGAAAGTTTTTTAAAAATGCGAATGGGAATATTTAGAGTATCTCTCCTCTTGTAAAATAGGGTGCCATGATTACCAAGAGCGAAATCCTGGCTCAATGAAGTCTACGGGAGGTTTCCCCTCCAACTGGAACTCTGTGGAAGACAAAAATTAAAACTGATACATTTTAAAAAACAATTATATATAAAAATAACCTCAAAGTTACATTTTTTAAAGCCTGACCTCTCCAAAGCGAGTGCTGCATCACCCGTTGAAAAGTTAGAAGCCTATTTCCAATGGTATAAAACTCTCCTTTTTATACCTGCAGGGCCACTAGATGTCAAAGTTTAACCCTGATGCTGGTGTGTCTTGCTTCCAAAATGGGTAGTACCCATCACAGAATCATAGAAATGCAGGTCAGGGAGGGACCTCAAGGGGATTATCTCGTTCAGCCCCGTGCTGAAGCAGGACCAAGTATACCTAGACCATCCCTCACAGGTGTTTTTCTAACCTGTTCTTAAAAACCTCCAATGACCAGGATTCCATTCAACTCCCCACCTTGATAACCTATTCCAGTATTCAACTATTATTATAATTAGAAGATTTTTCTTAATGCCTAACTTAAAGCTCCCTTCCTGTATATTAAGCCAATTACTTGTCTTACCTTCAGTGGACATGGAGAACAATTGATCACAGTCCTCTTTCTAGCAGCCCTTAACATATTTAAAGATTGTTATCAGGTCCTCCCTCAATATTCTTTTCTCAGGACTAAACATACCCAGTTTATTTAACCTTTCCACATAGGTAAGACTTTATAAACCTTTTGTCATTTTTGTTACTCCCCTTTGGACTGTCTTCATATGGTCCACGACTTCTTTAAAGTGGACATAATAAGCCAGCTGAGGCCTCCACCAGTGCTGGGTAGAGAAGAACCATTACCTCCCATGTCTCATATATGATACACCAGTTAAAACACCAAGAATAATACTCTTTTTGGCGGTAGCATTACATTGTTGACTCAGTTTGTGATTCACTATAACTCCCCAGATCCTTTCAGCTGTACTCGTGCATTTGATTTTTTCCTACCTAAGGGTAATACTTTGCATTTGTAGTTATTGAATTCCATTTTGTTAATTTCAGAGCAATTATCCAGTTTGTCAAGGTCTTTTTGAATTCTATTCCTGTCCTCCAAATACTTGCAACCTCTCCCACCTTGGTGTCATCCACAAATGTTATAAGCATGCGCTCCTCTCCGGTATCCAATTTGTTAATGATTATATCGAATAGTACTGGGTAAGAGACAGAACCCTGTGAGACCTGCTAGATATATCTACCCAGTTGGACCACTGATAACCACTCTGAGTAAGGTCATTAAGCCAGTTGTGCATCCATCTTATAGTAATTCCATCTACACCACATTTCCCTTGTTTGCTTATGTGACTGTTTTGTAGAACAGTATAAAAAACTGTACTAATATTAAGATATATATCATCTACTGCTTTCCTCATCCACTAGGCCAGTAACTCTATAAAAGAAGGAAATTAGGTTGGTTTGGAATGATTTGTTCTTGATTAATCCATGCTGGCTATTATTTCTCACCCATTATCCTCTAGGTGCTTACAAATTGATTGTTTAATAATTTGTTCTTTCCAGGTATCGAAGTTAGGCTGACTGGTTGATAATTCCCAGGGTCCTCTTTGTTCTCCTTTTAAAGACAGATAGTGTGTTTGCCCTTCTCCAGTCCTCTGAGACCTCACACATCCTCCATAAGTTCTCAAAGAGAAATTGGTAATGGTTCAGAGATTGCTTCATTTAGTTCAGTAAGCACTCTAGGCTGAATTTCATCAGGTTCTGCTGACTTCCATTTTCCCATGGAAAAACCCTGGAAGGAGGACAGAAGGCACAGGAAATTCCACAAGATTTACTCTAGGGAGTGCTCTTCTCATGCTCCTCTTTTACAGTGGACAAGTATTGCTGGCCATGGAAAAACTCTAGGTACCTGCTAGGAACTCTGGTCCCAAACTCAGTCTCTGCAAGGGGAGCCTACATCTCTAGCATGATCTGCATAATCCCTTCATGCTCCCACACTTTGTAGGATGCTTGCTAAGGAGCTGGGATGCCATTGGCTGCCTCCTCCCTACATGCTGCAAAGGGGACTCTGAAGGTATTTAATACTGCATAGAGAAGCATTAACTTCCATTATGTTATTGATGTTCTTTGAAAAGTGGCTGCTTCCTGGTTCTGTCCACTCCTCACCTGTGGAAACCTGACCTCATGGAGGGGCTTGTGTGGGCTCTGTGTCATGAATTGAGCATGCCAGAGAGGAGTTCCTTCTCTCACACTTCTTATTAGAGAGGAACATTGGGCCCATAATCAGTAACAGAAATCTCATTTGGTACTCTTGTTAATAAACACTACTCACAACCCAGTTTATTATCCCTTTGATACAAGTTATCTTCTGACATGCTTCAATTGCCGTTAACAGATGCTTGCTATATTACATAATTAAGTAAATTTGCATTTTTTTTTATTTTTAGAATGGAAATTAAACATAATTTCATAGGGGAGGGAAGGATGTGGCTGATTTGGAATGACTGGGTAGTAACTCATGGGTGGAATGATGGATCTGAGATATACTTGAAGGGATAATTGTACACAACCAGTTTAAAAGCTGGTAAATATTTAAAGGTCAGGGGTTAAATGTCAAAGCCACAGTACTTGGGCTCAGCTCCATAAAGTATCAAGAATGACTGGTAATTAAATCCAGGGTATATTTCACCAAAGGGAAATAAATTTGACAGCTAACAACCAATACTGGATTACCACCTTTCAGAGGTTAGGGATCATGCTAGTAATTGTAGGTGGTTTACAGTTGTTAACATAATAGTAATAGGTAGAATGATTACTCACTCAGAGATCACAATACCAAAAAAAAAACCCCAAAAACCGATTCTGTGCTTTAAAAAAAAAAAAAAGAAACAAAGAAAACCATCAGAACACTGATTGCCACTATATACATATATTTTAGAACTTTCAGCATTTTACTGTTTAAAATAAACATCCGTAGGCTGTACTTACTTGATTCGCCTAAGTAAATGTAATCATGAGATATTGTCCAACTTTTTTTGTGAGCCTAACTATTTTCACTGTGATTAATAACTACCACTATTATGACCAACTGTGAAATAAGCTTAATAAGATTCAGGACTATTTCAACAAACTTCAGTTAGGAAATTTTAAGGTCAAAATATGAAAATGGCTTTGTACTATTGCAATTTTTGTCTGTTATGTATAGAAACAATAAAATATGTTACAGGACTATTACCATGTCCAGTGACTTTTGCTAAATTTTCTAATTTTTAGTGTCTGTTTTTACATGATATTGAGACTTTAACAAATGTGTAGTGCGCTATTGAATAAGCTTCCCTTGGAATACCGCTAATAACATACATTCATAGAGCACATTTCAGTCAAAAATCTGTGTTTAAAAAGATGGGTCAGAATTATCACCATCATTTTACAGACTAGAAAATAAAGTACTAAGTAGCTTACAGCCAAATTAACAAAAAAGAATCGTGACCTCTTATTTTGAGTGCCTCGATTTTCAGTGCTCAACTCTGGATACCAAGGGACTGATTCTCTCTGCCTCTGCCCCTCTAGAGGTGTTGAGCACTTGCAGCTCCCATTTGCTTCATTTGCAATTGTGGGCACTCAGCACCTCTGAAAATCAAACTCTGGGGTCAAATTCAGAGTTGAAGTGTTAGGGCAGGTTATGCAAGTTACTCCCCCCTCAAACTGTTGACTTCCTTAATCCAGGTGAGACTTCCTTACCCTACTTATGCCTTCATTACTGGTATGTAAGGTAGTCTGAGTTAGTGTCATGTACATACTGCATATCTGAAATAAGATGTAAGGTAAGGCTTGTGTGGACTACTGTAATTTATACGTTTCACACCTTTGAGCTCCTTGATACATTAGTTACCAACTCAGACTCATTTAAGTTATGTAGATTAGAACAGTGGTTCTCAATCAGAGGTCTTCCAGGGGGTACATCAACTTATCCAGATATTTGCCTGCTTTTACAGCAAGCCACATAAAAAGCACTAGTGAAGGCAGTACAAACTAACATTTCATATAGACAATGACTTGTTTATACTGCTCTATATACTATACACTGAAATGTAAGTACAATATTTATATTTCAGTTGATTTATTTTATAATTACATGGTAATGATGAGAAAGCAAGGAATTTTTAAATAATAGTGTACTGTGACACCTTTGTATTTTTGTCTGATTTTGTAAGCAAGTAGTTTTTAAGTGAGGGAAAACTTGGGGGTATGCAAGACAGATCAGACTCCTGAAAGGGAAGGTTGAAAGCCACTGAGTTAGAACATACAGAGCTAAATGGGCAGTGTTGGCCACTGGCTGATACAAGCAAGATCGTAGGCTGGTCAGGTGGTACACCAGCGCACAAAAGCTGGGACACCCAGTCATCAAAGCAAGCTACCTACTATATGTTAAGGTTCCAGCCCTATAGGGAGCTCAGTACTTTGGACCTCTGTACTTGCAGAGCCCAGTTGACTTCAGTTCTGGTGGTATTTTAGTTCATTGAAGATTTTTCAGAAATAGGCTTCTTTACATGGGATAATGATTATTGTAGGAAGGCATTCTGTACCGAATATCTAAGCTTACATTTACCAAAAGCATGCCACAATAAACTTTGGTCTTGGGAGGCACTGAAGTTGACTAAGCCATCAAAGTTTTCATTGTGCTACTCTTCACTGCAGTATTAGCTAGAGGTATAACACGTGTGTTGCCCCTAATCCAACTCCCATCCATGCACAAAAATTTCTAGCTCGAGTTAAATGATGCCTTAAGTGTAAGCTAGGAGGCCCAGGCTGTCAGGGATTTGATGCTCAAGCTAGTAAGGCAGTAGAGAGGCAGTTTCTCTGTGCTGCTAATCCAGACACTGTGCAGCTCAAGAGCTTTGTTTGTGACTGCACTAACTTGAGAGGAGTTAGCTTGAGTTAATATTGCAGTGAAGACAAGCCTATTGTACTTGTTAAAATGTTTGACCAAAACCCTCCTTTGGTACAGATCTCTGTAATGTTTATTAAAATATTGTTGTACACAGTGCAGAAATGGGTTGGAGTGTTCAATGCAGTGGCTTATATTTTCAGGTCTCGTTTACAGATAAATTGAGGCACAGCTCTCTTAGAATAATTACTTTGGTTCAAATATGTAAGATGAGATGGTGCATAAATACATGAGGGAAGTTTTTGGTGGATTATTATTATTAATTATTATTATTATTATTATATGTATTTATTATTTTATTATTCCTTTCCTGTACCTATAGGCTTCCTGCTGGAACAGAACATTCCCTTAGATTAAAGACAAGGGAAGTTTTGTATGAATAGCATCACTTTGTTGACCTCAGCATAGCTCTAGCTACCTCCTCCCCCGCTCGCCATAAAGGCTTTTAGAGCTCACTCTGGGCACTCATAATGTGTGGTACAGCTTTGGGTTTGTCTCCCAGGTCCTCCTGTTTCCTTCTCCTGAGGCCCATAGTTTCCAATGTCTGCAGTAGATTCAGGTCTTCCTTTCAGAGAGGCAAAAGTTGATCGGGAGATCCTGTCCAGACCTGTGGGAAAGTGCAGCAAAGCAATAGCTATTAATACTGTTCCTTTCCCACTCACTCTGAAAGGAACTCCCAACAGGAAGGTTTCGGCAGTCTGCAGAACTTAGCTGCTTGGCTTTAACTCTTTGGCTCCTACAGCATTAAGCCACTTGAACAGTCTACCTTTCCAAAATGCAGGTTTTTTTCTTGACACAATCACAGACAGAATTTTGCCTTTGAGAATTTTTATAACTGTGGTTTCCCACTACCCCTTAGGGAGAGGTTAATAGTGCCTGATTCAGGCATTATTGATGTGGACTTCAATATCTGGAACATGTCTGACTATCATCAACATTAACAAATGCTTTAGAGACTAGTGTCAGCAAGTTAGAGTTTGGCTTGTTGGTAAATGGTCACAATGTATCAAGTAGTTTGTATCCTGGATAAAGCTTAATTTCTTCAGACTGCGGCTTGTTTTTGTTCCTTTGGGGTCTGCTCTCCCCTCAGTGTACCTAGTTAACTCCTAATGAGATATTATGTGTGCATGGCAAGAGAAGAAGAAATATTCCTGCTGTGTTATAGTAGTACCTATCAGCGCATATCTTTTCTGACATACAACCCATTATCTAGGTACTTATATGGCCTGCATTTCTTCAGTAATAAATTACCACTATATGTTATATCTATCTATCTATCTATCTATCTATCTATCTATCTATAGATATATAATTTGTGCTGTTTATTTACCATTGTAAATTTGAAAGGGGCTGTATCAGGTTATAAATACATATACGTATATATGTATACATGTGTATATATCTTAGAAAAACTAATTATCTGTGATACAAACAAAAATACCACATTGGAATATTAAAGCAAAATTTCTTTTTAAAGGAGTTTCATTGTTTGTTATGTTCATTTTTTTAAAAAAATGTTCTCTCCACTTGGAAATGAAAGTAGTTGAGTCAGTTTTGATTTTGTTTCTAATCAATATCACACTGGTTCTTATGCACTGGGGCCCTGTTGTGATGTTTGCACTGCAAAAATTGCAGAGAAATGTTTAATCTGCTAAAACCTAAATTCTGGGCAAGGTTTGTCCTCTATGTCCTCTTTTAAACTCACCCTGCCTCATTTTCCAGATCTGTTTAAAACAAACACACACACAATATTATGTTTTAGTTGCATAACCACCGGGATCTACTGAGGCATAATTTTAAAGTGTTATTGACTAACATCTTCTCAGTGGCTGTTTCATTAAGAGTTAAAAATAATAATCATCATAAACAACAGTTAATTTACACAGTTCTGTCAGTCTGACTCAGAAGGAATTAAATGAGTGTTTTATGAGTGAGGATTGCAGGCTCAGTGCTTATGTGCTCTTTGAGATCATCCAACTATGAATGTGACGTGCACTATGAATATTTCTTAATTCTCATGGAGTCCTAATGCTACTTCCATAATACTTTCCTTTAAATCTCCCAGCAAAGAAAAAGTCTTCCTAAAACTCTTCTTTAAAAAACACAACTTAGTGTTATCTCTTCTTTTATTTTTTTAAAGAATGTACATAAATAAGCATTCTTTTAGAAAACCTCAATTACGTAACAAAATAAATGCTATTCAAGAGGAAATCTAACCGATGAAGTATAAAGAGTTTTACTTCCTGTATTTGGATTTTTAACCTTTCCCAAACTTTCTCTATTGTAAAGTTAAAACAAAGTCTTATCAGCAAGTAACATATAGTAGCAGCTGGATATCATTAGAGCCCTCTGTGTGAGCTATTCTTCTTCATTACCTTTTTCATGACAGCTTTTACTTTGCACAGAAAATGTTACTTTGTGTTGGAGATTTATGTAATTCAGGTGTCTTCCATTCTGAATTAATGCATGGCTGCAGTGGGAATGAGTGGTTTACAAGTGGAGCCAATAGAAATTTATAGGAGAAGAAGGTAAAATTTACAAAGATCAGTGAAAAAACATGAGTTTATAAACTAGTTTAATGACTCCCTCCCCAAGTCTCCCTCCTCCCCAAGTGTATATTCCTTCATGGGCATGTCATGTAATACCAGGGTGAGGTATTTTGTTTGTGTTTAAAAGGTGGAAGGGGTTTGGTGGCAAATTTTGTTTATAGTTTCTGTATGCATCTAAACTCTCCAATAGGTCTGTTCCTGATAGAATGAAAAGGGCACACACTTCTGTTTATTACTTGATAAACTGATTAGCATAAGTGGTTAATTTCTAACTTTAAATGTTTATTTCCAAATCTCGTTCGTATTTAAATAGTCACTCAAATTCAGAGGTGGCTGAGCTGTCCTTTATTAGTACAGCACTGTACCATACAGGGATCAGGTTAGTGTCTTGGACCTTGTCCTTTCCGACTTCCATACAGGTCATGAGGATACTATGGCACCACTGTGCATAGGTCCTGGGGGAGGAGGCATTGCTTTACGTTGCACTTTCCAGTGACCCCTTACCTGTTCTAGGAGTGGCATTGACAGAATAAATGGACTCAGTTGAGGCCCCATTGGCCAGAAAACAGTGTTGGTGATCAATAATCTATAAAGATGGGAAAAGGCGTAACATTTTATATGGGAGGATATATATGTAGAGGAACCTCTTCAAACTCCCTTCTGTTTTCCTACAGCTCTGTTTGCAGATTAGGGACGCCGAGTGAAAACTGTTCTTGGTCTTTCTCATTTGATTGTTTTTGTTTGAAGAGAATTTCCACAAAGTTGCTACCCTGCATACCTCACTGCAGTATCTCTTTAGGATGTGGATCTGTGCAAAAGGCTCTTGGGGACATGTCAGAATTGTCATATGTGCCACTCCTTTGCTTATCTCTCATGATATAACTTAGCCGTAATAAACTTGTTGAAGAAAGGGGTTATTAGGTGAAAGCCTTCTACTGAAAATGTTCTGCCATTTAAACCCCAGGCTTGTGCTAGAGAATGCTTCTCAGATCTCTATTAAGTTTCTTTAGGAACAATATCCTGAAAGTTAGAAAAGAACAATCTGAATCAAGGAGATATACTGTACATTTTTTTTAAAAGAACGTTTTGTTTTATATATTTAAAAACTAGTTATAAAACTGTCTACTGCCTTCTGCCAATTGAAGCCAAATCTTGAAGTCTTTATTTAGTTTCAAATCAGGCCTTCCTCAAACATAACTTCCATTAGCTTCAGTGAGAATGTTTTCCTGAAAATGACCTGAATCAAAACAGAGTAAAGACTTTAGGAGTTGCATCTGGGTGTATGGAATTCACCCCCAACCAATTTTGGGCTGTAAGACAACAGAGGCAAAACTACCAAAAGTACAGAATTCTCCACTGAATCAAGACTGTTAAGACTTATAAGCCTGAAATCAAAAGCCAGGTCTTTACATTTTACCCTGCTTCCCCTACTGGGTCAAGGGTCACATAAAATGTCAATTTGAAAAGGTAAGAAGGTTATTACTAAAAGCATTTAATTGTGCCAGCAGCTAACAAGCTCTGAGAGGGAAACTGAGAATGGAGTTGGCAGTGGGGTAAGAGAACAAAAATTTAATTTAAACAAAGTTTGATCTGAATAGGAGGTATGAACAAGAAAGAACTATTGTTTTCAAAGATGGTTATTGAGATTCCAAGGCAGTTCTGTGGGAATGAAGATCATAAGGGCTACAAATGTACACAGTGCAAACTGCTTCGTGTTCCACAGGAAACAGTACAGAGACATGAACAGTAATTGTCAGTGAAGACCACAAAAGAAGCCAAACTAAATAGATACCAAAAGAATGGTCATGAGACAGGTTATATGATAGGTTGAGATTTCAGATGGGATGGAGATGTTAAATGAAGAAAGAAAGAGAAATGTGATATCAAGGAGAAGTAGAAGCTGTAGGAAGAGTAGAAGGGAATCATGTAGCTCAGGGTTTCTCAAACAGGGGTCGCCGCTTGTGTAGGGAAAGCCCCTGGTGGGCCGGGCCAGTGTGTTTACCTGCCCCGTCTGCAGGTCTGGCCGATCACGGCTCCCACTGGCCGCAGTTCACTGCTCCAGGCCAATGGGAGCTGCTGGAAGTTGCGGACAGTAAGTCCCTCGGCCGCGCCGCTTCCAGCAGTTCCCATTGGCCCAGAGCAGCGATCCGTGGCCAGTGGGAGCCTCAGTCAGCTGGACCTGCGGATGGGGAAGGTAAACAAACTGGCCCAGCCCACCAGGGGCTTTCCCTACACAAGCGGCGACCCCTGTTTGAGAAACCCTGATGTAGCTAGTTATTCAGCCTTAAAACCCACAAAAGTTGTTCTGCCCTGTGCGGGGTAGAGGAGCCTAAGGAGACCAGTGATCAGAAGGCAAGAAACGTACTAAAAATAAAGAAGAAGCAAGTTATCCTGATGCACAAACAGAATTTTGGAGCTTGCCTGAAAAAGATGAGAATAAATAGTATTAAAGAACTAAATGTTGGCTTGGGGGAAAAAAAGAGAGAAATAATGAAGTGATGAGCCCCCCTAAATATCTGGACATTTTTTTTAGTACTAATATGGATTTAGATGCCTAATGCAGGACATCTAAGTCTGAAAATTTTGGCCTAAATATTTATAAGCATTGATAAACAGGAGGTATGTCTAAAGAGCACAAACTCCAAAGGCAAGATTCTGTCTCTTTTATGTGAATGTGCGGTTGGGGAAAAACGTGTGTGTGAGTTATCTGTTACATCCATACAATAGTAGGGCAGAAAACAGATATGGTAACCCTTTAAGTATTCTGAGGGGGATCTGGCTAACGTGCCTATGAGCCTAAGGCCCAAAGGAGATGTGGATGGTTTTCCTGGAAGCATGGACAACACTGTAGAACAGTGATTCTCAACAACCAGTCCACAGACTGGTGCCGCTCCCTGACATGGTTTAGGAAGGCAGCACGCCAGTCCCTGGTATCAAAAAAGTTGAGAAACACTTCTGTAGAACATGTTAACCTCTCACCCTCTTGAACCTTTCTGTCTTGTCGTACCATATGATGTCTCGGTTCTACCCTCCCCTCCCACCACGGCTTCCTTCAGTATGCCTTATAATTGGAAAGGTAGAATTTTGACCCAAGAAAGAGAGACTATTTAGATGCTTTTCTGAATAGTGGGGAGAAATTAGGAGAAAACAGGTTTAAAATCGGGACAGTCTTCCTATCAGTGAGATGTTTCTAGCTGCCACAGGGTTTCCAAAGAGAATTGCAGAACATTTTAAGCTTGTGATTTTCATAAGTGAGTTAGGTGCACAGTCACTCAGACTCATTTGAAAAATCCCACCATAAGACTACACTGGACAGTATAGGGAATAATCCTGCTTTAGCAAAGAGAGGAGTGGACAAGCTCATCTGCTGTAGTGGGCTTTTTAGCTCTCTCTGTTTCCTGTATTTATCTGAGGCCAGAAATTAACTGTTTCACTCTATCACTTGAGGTGGTGTGTGGTTTTATAATATTTACAATCGGACATTTTGTACTGATTATTGCTAATTGACCCTTCATAAAATTACTTAATTTCTGAATGAATAGAAATGTTACCATGTGCATGGTAGCTTTATTAATAGAGGACAGTAATTTGAGGAGACTCTGTATATTTGTCACACATTTTTAAAAAGTGGGGGGGAGAGATCCCAATTTGAATAGACTATCATGGTGCTCTGATATTAAATATTATCCCCGCATCCCACTCTAGAATCCTCAGCATAGTTACTAAGGGGAATATTACGCTATGGGTCTGTTTCTGTTCTGCAGAATGGAATTAAAAGACGTAAATAATGTAACTTGTTTTATTTTGTGGTTGTGAAAGCTTTGAAATATTGGGGAGAAAAGAATTGGTAGACTATTCCTAAAGCAATTCAAGAGTTCTATTGGAGAAATTACAATTTACTGATGTCATTTAAATCTTTAATATCATTATTGGTTCATCAAACATTATTAGCCTTATATTTATATATTTCTGCTCTTATCAATTCAATTTGTATGATTCTTTGAGTAAAGAATCTTTTCATCATTAATATCTTCCAAAACTTTGCACCAGATCATATAATGAAATTTGATTTTTTAAGACTTTATTTTTTAAAGAATTAATAAATTAGCCTAATTGTTTTATGAATTAATAAAACACATTTTTATGAGAACATATTTTAGAGATTTTTTTTCCAGGAAATATCCAGCAGATGAAAGCACATTGATTTACTTCCTTAATATATTTAGTTTCTTCAGTTTAGTAATAAGTTCATCTCCTTCCCACAAATGTGTGTGTTCTTTAATAATTAAGATGTCCATAATATTTTTGCAGCATGTGTTTCATTTTTTAATATTAGACCTTTGCTGAAGAAAACAGGTCAATAAGTGTGTGTGTGTGCTTCATAAAGTGTTTTATTTTTCATGAACATAAGCATATGTCTCTTTTTATTTTAAGTAATTTACAGTTTAATTACAACATGCTCTGCTCCCTCAGGAGAAAAAAGGAGAAAAGACAAAAAAGGCTTTGTAACCTTGTGCTGCATTCAGGGTTTAGATCTCACCTTGTAAAAGTTTTTATTGCAGCCTCCTCCTCCACTTGTGCCATGAAATAGTGAATCACTCCTTGTTGTCTCTAAGTACAACTGCAGTTCTCATGTATTATCCTGACACCTCCTAGATGAGCTTTCCATACCCAAGGAAGAGAGGACATATGATGCTTCTAATATTATTCTGACGCCTCCCCTTCTCAGAGGAGTCAACCTCACTAGCAGCATTGGCCGTGAAATCCAGCATGAGACTGCATTCGTCCTCTTGCCCTGGTGATTAATGTATGTTTAGGCTCAAGCCACCCTATCCCTTCTTCCAGTGTGTTCATTCTTATGGCATAACGTTTTGTGTGTTCAGCTGTAGGATGACCTGGACAGAGGCCCAGTGGCACTGGCAATTTTCCTTCCTTTGTATCAAGTATCCAGAGAGACTAGTCCAAAGGAGCTGATAGTAGCCTCACTCACGGCTGCTAACAATCTTCAATAGCTGAAGATGACCTTCCTTGTTTCGCTGTAGCATGTTACTGGATCACCATATGTTGAATGGTATCAATCACGATTAAAAGCGATAAAACAATTTTTTTAACATGTAATTTTTTTTAATATAAAAGTTTTTCTCTGAGGCCTGTCAAGTAGATATATTGCAGAGGCAGCTCACTTAGTAAATCTAACATTAACCTTTGCCTCCAGGGCCTTAAGTGTTTGGGTTTTCCTAAATACAGAGACCTAACTTAGCACACACACAATTTCTCTCACTAATATACACATATGAGCCAATAAATACAACTAAAATGCTATCTTTAATAGTCTGGTCATTTTAGGACCAAAATCTGGTCATCTTACTTGCAATGAATAGTGCCTTAATTTCAATGGGGCTGTTTCTGGAATAAGGTACTAGTAAATCTGAGTAATAGAGACATAATCTTGTCCATAAGGATTAGATGTATTAAAGAGGTGCATTAACTTGATACTTTTACAGATTGTTTATTAAAGTTACTTTCATAACTGGGTATTGTAAAAATAACATATTATGATGCCATGATCTACACACGCAGCTGGATAGGAATAACTGGCCAATGTTTGAGTGACACAGGTATGTGTTGAAAATGTAGGAAGGGGCGGGAAAAGTGCTTGTTATATAACACAAGTGCATCTTTGGGGCACCACCCCTGTTTCCATTCCTGTTGGTACAAAAATTACAGTTGCAAATGGTAACTCTTGGATATCCAACTACCTAATATGTGCATGCAAGTCTAAAGGTTGGTGCTGGAAATCTGGCCCTTAGAGAGCCACAATAAAAATCATTTCTAATTAATTTTGGAATTAAGTGTGATTCAGCATATTCCTTCATATAGATATGCAATATATCATATAATCAGCAGGCGCTTGAAAACTGACTCCTTGACTTTAGGCCGATGGAAGCTCCTTGAGTTCCTTTGACTGCACAGTTGTAGACATTATGTATCCTGGGGAAATTTACTACCTTGCTAGCAGCCACAGAATGTCCACGCTAAATGCTCTGCCAGTACCTGGTACGTATTGCCCAC
The DNA here is from genome assembly GCF_020497125.1 of Mauremys mutica. Classification (NCBI taxonomy): domain Eukaryota; kingdom Metazoa; phylum Chordata; order Testudines; family Geoemydidae; genus Mauremys; species Mauremys mutica. The sequence continues at coordinate 123,010,279 of NC_059073.1, read as the reverse complement.
TACCCTATGTGTGATTTCACCCAGTGCAGTCACCACATAAAGCTTTAAAGTTCATGAGATGACTACCCCGGCCTCCTGAGTTACTCCATAACTTGTTTTGGATGAACTGCTCTAGATTTTCTGTTTTTCATCCATATGGCACCCTTCTCTTACCTGTATAAAATTGGACTTCTCTGGAGTATCCAGCTTCAGAGGTCACCAATATGTTTTTTCTCCCCTTCTATCCAGATCCCTAGATGATAGGAATGGAAAGGAGAAATAAGGATCAGTTACTGCTTGAAACACACCTTGATTGAAGGACCTTGTTGAAATGTATTGCTGCTTTCCCAGATATTCATTCATGGGTATGTTAGGTTCAGTACTTAAAGTTCAAAATTCCCCAAACTTTTCTAGATGATGTGTGCTTGTCTTAAAACATGATGTTTATGCTGAATATTCCCAGGGAGGCAAAGAATTTCTGTATTTCTAATTCCCAAAAACATACTTGCCCTATCTATAATCCGTGGTGCAGGTTGTCCGAGAGAGATCCAGGCATGGAAGAAGTGATTTATTTAGAACCAGATTCTGCAACCCTTAATCAAGCAAATAGTCCTTTTAATTTCACTGTGACTACTTATGTAAGTAACAGTTTGCATGATCAGGCCCAAAGAGTAACCATTATTTAAGGAATAAAAGAAATTATGCTATAAAATATGCCCTGCTGTTATTTATTGCTTATGTTTCTTCTTGCCTTTCTAGATAGGAAATAATATTTCTATGAAAACTAGTTTAACTGAATAAAAAGTGTATTTATTAGAATAAAAAAGAATTTGCTCTTCCTGAATAAGAGGAACAATATTAGGGTCTAGGCAGGCCCTCACTGCTGTCATTAGGAGTTTTGCCATTGTCTTCAATAGGATCAGAACTGAGTCCTTAGCAGGTCTTTTTTAAAAGATACCCAATTTATATTGCATGTATATCTGTCCAAGAATGATGTGAGTAACCTAACTGGTAAATGTTCCCCCTTGACATGATTTAGACACTGGTAAGGTATCAGTCTGAAAAGCTAGAAGATGTGAATGTGACTTTCTCAGCTATTAAACTTTCTTTATACTCCAATGACATGTTCAAACAAGGTTCCTACACGTTTTCATGGGTCGTGTAAACATTGTACTTTAGCGAAGATCTTTTGTGTTGACAGGTCTGCATTTATACCAATGAAAACACTAGGCAACGCGTATCAGAGGGGTAGCCGTGTTAGTCTGGATCTGTAAAAGCAGCAAAGAGTTCTGTGGCACCTTATAGACCAACAGACGTTTTGGAGCATGAGCTTTCGTGGGTGAATACCCACTTCTTCGGATGCCGGCAACACGTACATTTAGTGTAGAAACAATGACAGACAAACATCTGAATCCATACTGAGGATTTGGAAATCAAAAAGACCGCTGTTCTGCTTCATGAGTCCAGTCCTGCTTTAATTTAAATATATGACAAAACATCCATTACGTTCAGTGGGTCCCATAGCTTGTGTTGAATGTTGGGCAAAATCCCCTGATAGTTTCTCCGAACTTGGCAGATACTAGTTGTCAAGCTTGTAAATTCAAACAAAGAAAGGATTTTAAAAAAAATAGTTTTGTAAAAGAAGAAATGTATCATTTCAAAATGTCCTATGAAAGCCTGTTGATTTGTAATCTTTTTTTTTAAAAAAAAGTAGACAACAATTGGTAGAAGAGCAAGACTTCTGTGGACAGAAGAAAATCCATGTAAAAGAAATAGCCCTGAGGTGAGGCTGCTCTATATCAATGCAGCTAAAGTGAAAGACATTTCCAGATATATTTCTTTATTTTCCAGATGAGTTAGTGATTCTGATGATGTAAGGCTGATTATACTGTGCCTTTGTGGCCATCAGCATCACCGAAATTAAATTCAGTTTAATGAGCAATTATTTTTAGAAACGCATGAATAAAGTTTTTGTCTGTAAGTTATGGAATTTCCACCAAAGGAAATAAGCATGTACAGTACTTACTTCTGTACTTTTTATGCTCTGTGCATTGAGGCCCTGAACCTGCAAACACTTATGTAAATAGTCCCATTGATGTCGATGGGACTACTCATGCACAGGAAGCATAAGTGCTTGCAGGATCAGGGCCTAGGCTTACATTCATTGCAATCTTAATGTTCTCTTCTATATTGTATCTTTGTTCTATAAACCTATTTTTGCTATTAGTGTGTTAAAAATATATTTCACTTTCATAGCAGAGGTTTCCTTTAAAGGATTTATATAAGCAAAATCTGTGAAGATTTTTGTTCTTTGTGTTTTCATTTGGTGCTGTATTTTTTTCAAATTCCACATATTGGGCTGAATTCTCAGCCTGTGTAAATCAATGTTAATTGTAAATTGAAGCCAATGGATCTATGTCAGTTTACTCCAGTTATAGATTTTGTTCATTTTTAATGTTTTACTTCTGTCTTCCTATAGTTTCAATATCATAATATCATGTAAGTGCAGTGTTACCAGAGCTTAGTGTAGATGTTTCCTTAGTTAACTTTTAAAATGTTCCTCTTTATGATTTTACTGGTTTAAAGTTCAAAGAATAACTTTAAAGTCTTATCAGTTATGAAAATAAGTACAAAAGAAATATATAGCTGCATGCGAATATAAATTATGGATAGCTAAAGGTGCATATGGTTATGAAACACACAACCCTTGGCAATTTCATGGTTGCCATAAATATAAAGATAGAATTAGTTTGTTTCAGTTTCCACAAGCCATCCTCTTGTAAAGCTTCCTTGCTTTGGGAATTTTAAATGAATGATGTAAGGAGTTTTACACTGATGATAAATATTTCTCTGATAAATAAAATGTGGCTTAAGTTAGAATATTTGGTTTTCCATAGGCCTAATTCCCATTGCTTATTGTATCACTTCATTAAGAAGAATGAGTGAGCAAGAGGCAGGTTTTCAGAGCTGTGTATTTCATGGTAGTTTACACAGCAGAAACAGAAATCTGAGAACAGGACTTGAAAGAAAACAAAGAGCTTTACAGTATTTTTTTTTCTTTTCAGGAAAACACACAGAAGCTAATTTTAGCTTCTTGATCAAATTGACCCAGTCTTTAACCCTGGCAAACGTTACCACAACACACTTCCAATAGACAATAGTTTGCATACCAACATCACACTGGAAACAGATGTGCATGCTGAACTGGCTTTTTTGGGAGTCTCTCTGAGAATTCCGCTGCAGTGAAAGCCTGAAAGAGCTTTCTTCCTAATTGGGGTATAAACTGGGTCTTCTTTCAAATCAGACTGTGAGCTTTACGGAGTCTCTCTCTCTTTTAAAAATGTATTATGTCACAGCTATGTTTTGACCAGTGTTTCAAAATATCATTTGCTTAGAAAAACGTTACTTGGCATGAAGCTTGATTATTATCTTGAAAAAAAAATTGTTAACAGCTGGGCTATTCATGGGTGATGGTTGCACAGTTTATATATCAAAATGTTTGGAATGTGAACAATTACCTCTTTTACTTTCTCACAAAGTCTCCTATAGTTTATATAAACTTCTTTTGTGATACCAAAAATATGTAGTTCTCCCCGTGCTGCCTCTTCTCCATCGCCTCATTGTCTCTCTCCGCCCCCCTCCCGATCACCACATTCTCTTTCATTTTTCCCCCCAGGCCTGCTGGGGTCCGAGGTCACAGTATGTGGAAGGCTTGGCCATGCCAATGACCATGTAATATTGGTGGTCTTTTCGCAATGTGCATTGTTAAGAGGCAGGGTTGTGTGCAGAATGGACCCTCCCACCCAGAGTGCAGTTTGGAAAGGAATGAGCAAAGCTTTTTAAGCTTCCAAGTATTTAATATGGATTCCTCTTATGCACCCTAGAGAGTTGTTACAGTCTGTGAAACACTGATGAGGTCTAAGCCATGTTTTCGGGGAACAGAGCAATAACTTACCGTGAACGATGATAAAATATAATTCCAGTCTCATTCAGTTTTACAGCCTATGTGTCTCATCCTGTACAAGAAGATAACTTTACTCATATGAATATTCCCATCCCTGGGCCTACTCTGTAGCTTTTGTTTTGTTGTTGTTTATTCATTTGTATTGTGGTAGTTTCTGGGAATCCCAGTCATGGGCCAGGACCCAGTTGTACTAGGTGCTGTACAAATACAACAAAAAGTTGTTCTCTGCCCCACAAAAATATAAGTACTGTAGAACCTCAGAGTTATAAGTATCAGATTTACAAACTGGCTGGTCAACCACACACCTCCTTTGGAGCCTGAAGTATGCAACCAGGCAGCAGCAGAATGGAAAATAAAAGTAAATACAGTGTTAAATGTAAAAAAAGAAAGCTTAAAAAAAGATTTGCAAGGTAAGGAAACTATTTCTGTGCTTGTTTCATTTAAATTAAGATGGTTAAAAGCAGCATTTTTCTTCTGCATAGTAAAGTTTCAAGGCTGTATTAAGCTGATGTTCAGTTGTAAACTTTTGAAAGAACAGCCATAAACAGCCACAAAACTCTGTTTTTATTCAGAGTTATGAACAATCTCCATTCCCAAGGTGTTAGTAATTCTGAGGTTCTGCTGTATAAGGCAAGAGGTAACAAGGGAATACAAGAAGACAGGGAGCAAAGGAAACAATGAGACGATGTTGGTCAGCATGAAAAGCAGTTAGGCCAGCTACATAGGCAGTTAGGCATCGTGGCAAAGGAGAGTTTTAAAGATGGATATGAAGGAAGCGCTTTGCAGATATTTATATGGACCTACTTCCAAGCATGAGGAGCAACCTGGGGGAAGCATGAAAGTGCATTTGAAAATGTCACTAGTGGGCAATGAAAGTTGGCATCATGAGCCAATATGAGGTGGGAGTCAACATCACAATAGTGACCCCTCACGTCAGGCTGCACCTCAGAGCACTGGGGCCATGGCTCAAATCAGTCTATTCTCCTCCGTTTCACCATCTGGACAAGCTGGTATGCATCCCAGACAGGGTGTCATCCTTGCTGGACTGGTGGATGAGCCGGGACAATGTGGGCAGGGGAGTTCCCTTTTCTCCCTCTCTCATCCAGGGCACCCTCAGCCATGGGGTAGGGAGTGCCTCTTGGTAACCTTTAGGCTCAGAGTTGTGGACTGCTCATAAGGCCAGGCTTCATAAATATACTTGAATTGTGAACGATATTTCATGCATGTCATCAGTTCCTGTCTCACATTCAGGGCAAGACTGTCCAGATACTCACTGACAACACCAGTACAGTGTTTTATGTGAACGAGCAAGCTAGGTCAGACAGTTCTGTAGGGAGGCAGTCACGTTGTGGAATTGGTGCATTCAAAGCTCAGATACTCTCAAGGCCTCTTACTTGCCAGAGGTTCAAGATGTCTTGGCAGACGATCTGCTTAGATCTTTCAATTTAGATCATGAATGATTTGTCAATAAAAACATTCTCTCTTGAGTATTCCGCATAGGAGCTTTTGCATCTGTGAATCTATTCATGAGTGGGCAGAACAGAAAGGGTTCCTGATTCTATTCCAGGGCCAATCAAAGCCTTGCATCAATATCAGATGCTTTCCTGTTTCTGTGGGACAAGAACCTGCCCTGTGCATACCTTTCAGTACCCCTGATACCTGGGTCGTTCTCAAGCTCAAGCAAGATCATGGAAGAATGATCCTTATAGCTACAGCCTGGCCCAGACAGGCTCCGTATTCAAATCTCCACACACTGTCCACTTGGGAACCTTTGTCACTACAATAACCAGAGGCCTTGTAAAGCAGAGCCATGGGTGCTGCACCCACATCCTTACGTGCTGAATCTCACAGCATGGATCATCAGTGGTTGAATGCAGAAGAAGCACATTGCTCAGCGACAGTCCAGAATGTTGTCCTTAACAGCAGGAAACCTTCCACAAAAGCACCTTACCTGAGTGGAAGTGTTTCTCCATCTGGATGGCCTTCCATAATGTATCCTTGACTCAGACTAAGATCCAAAGAATTCTGGACTATCTCTTGCACCTTAAAAAGTCAGGTCTAACCCTCATCTCCATTAAGGCTAATCTGGCTGACACCTTGGCATTTTTACCCTTGCATAAAAAATAAAACTGTTTTCACTTACCCTAGCCAATCACTTTCCTGAGAGATCTTAATAGATTGTTTCCACCTATCAAGGACCTTCTTGGGATTTTAATTTTGTTTTGTCTTCTCTTATAGACCATCCTTTCGAGCCTTTAGCTTTATGCTCACTTCTATACCTGTCATTGAAGGTAACTTTCTTAGTTGCCATCACCTCTGCTAGGAGGGTGGGAGAACCGAATGCACTGGTCATTGAGCCATCTTACACAGTTTTCAACAAGAACAAGTTTCAGCATAGACCACATCTTAAGTTTCTCTCAAAGGTGGTATCTGACTTCCACCTAAATCAGTCTATGTACCTGACCGTTTTCTTCCAAAAGCTATATACTCACAAGGACAAGTGAAGACTCCAAACCCTCAATGTTTAAGTGTTGGGTTCATACCTGGATAAGACAAAAACCCTTCATGTTTCTTCACAGTTCAGTACAGAACTGTCCACTTTTTCTTTTTCCTTGGGGATAACTCAAAAAGGGACTGTACTTTCAAACTTCTCGCCTGAGACCCAAAACTGTGAGCACCTATGCATGGGAACACAAGAGTAAAGTTCCTCGTGCACATAAGGGTTGGCAGAACTGGGGCCTTAGCATATGAGTTGTATCTGAAGAGACAATCATGTTTGATTGAGCTTTAAAAATAATTTAGTATTACAACATCTGCTGCTTCTGCATACAGAGGGTGTGATGATCCTGTAGATTCCAACTCTGGAAACAGGAATGGGGACTGCCACCTTTGCAGCAACATTCCCCAAGGCCTCATTTAAGCCCTTCTAAGGGGTCTGTGCAGTTCAGGGGAGACAGTAGGCAGGTCTGGGGAGAATAGGCCCCTCTGTGGCATTAACAGACACAAGTACCCTATGGTAGTTTCTTTGGTAAGTTAGTGCTGATAATGTTGCAAGATCCATGAGTATGTTCTGGGGCATTTTGAAGGGCTGGAGTATTCCCAAAGGATTTCAGATCCTTTGCAATATCCACACATAAATGTCCCCCTCATGAGCCATCCTGCAAGCAGTCTTCCCCTCCATTCCTGAACCAAGTTCATTCCATTTAGAGCAGCCTTGAAGTTTTCTAAGAGGGAGTGGTAGCATCACCATTAATTTATTCCGGGAAACTCCAGTGAGTGATGCTTTGGAAAGTATTTCTGCACTGTCATCACATCCCTTTTCTTATCTATGCCTCCTTTATGACAAGAACAACCCCAGCAGCCATGAAATTCCAGTCCCACGGGTGGTTTTCTAGGGCTTTGAGCAAATGTTCTTTTCTTCTGACAAGTTTTGGCCCAATGAAATTTCGTTCATCTCTCCCATTAAAAAGATCTGATGGGATGAGATGACCCTAAATGAGTAAAAGTATGAGGTTCAGGTAAATAAAAATAAATATTTTTGGTTCTCCCTCTTTGTCTTTAAAACAAAAAAAAGGAAATGAAATGCAAATATGTACATTAATGGAGTGTTAATGTTGCTTTCACAAGCCAAGAGATCTAAACCTTAAGGCTGAATATGCAACTTTAACACCTTGCACACATGCATTACCAGGGCTTGAAAAATCTGCTCTACCAGTGACCCTTTCTGCTGACGATAGCTCATCTCAATTGATTAGACTCTGCCTGTTGGTATGCATACTTCCACCTTTTCATGTTCTCTGTATGTATAAATATCCCCTGTCTGTGTGTTCCATTCTATGCATCCGAAGAAGTGAGCTGCAGCTCACGAAAGCTCATGCTAAAATAAATTTGTTAGTCTTTAAGGTGCCACAAGTACTCCTGTCCTTTTTAAAGGGTTAATTTTATAGATGAGATGCATTTTAATTTCTGTCCCATTTAGTTCTGCATCTAATTCTGCAAAGCATCTTGGATACAGATTGTACATGCTACCCAAAATAAACTTGTATAGTATCCCATAAACAAATGTCCAAAGCGGTATCATAGCTGTTAATCGACAGGTGTCTTGTAATCTTGAGACCCTCTTGGGACTGATCCAAAGCCCATGGAAGCATGTTCTGCTGCTTTCACGTATCTGTTAATTCAGTCTCTTCCCCTATGAAATTGCCACTTTGTTCAGCTTTACACTGTGCTGTGATGAGGAATGAGAGAGACTAGAAGTGGTTGCTTAATCGAATGGTGGTGGTTAGCATTAAAAACAAAAACTTGTTTCACAACTGTTTGCTTACAAAATAGGGATCTTATTCAAAAACTCTTATTCAAATGAAGAGTACATAACCAAAACTGTGTTACAGTCACTGAACAAAGAACACTTTGCTGGCATTGAAAGCATTCAAAAATGTTTCATCTAGATACAATATTTATGCTGTTTACAAATGTGCCATCACTTACCTCTTCAGGGAGTGGCTGTGATTTATCATTGAACTTTACTCGCAAGTTAGTACCTGTATTTCTTTTTGTTGAAAACTCTGTAATTTGGCTTTGAAAAGAAGTGGAGTTGCCCATAAGATTGGTTTGTTTTTGTTTTTCCCCAGAACTTCCCACACAAAAATTAGATTTGGGTTTGAATCACAAAGCGTGGCTATTGACTTTGCCAAAGATGGGGAGTGTTCAGTTCCAGGGTTTTGATTCAGCCAATTATAGAAATAGTAACCAGCGTGAAGTTAAGAATTTATTCTGATGCGTACTTCCTGAAAGACCGGGGGAGTTGGGATCTCTGGTTTTCTTTCAGGCTCACCTCTAACATATTTTTTTTTTGTTTTGCCTTCTTATATATATATCTATAAGAAGCGAATGTGTCTTCTGATCTGTGCGTTCATCATAACATACTTTCAGTGTATGGTTGTAGTACAGTCGTCTAGTTATAAGTCTGTGCCAGAATCCAGCCCCGGTTCTGTTACATAAGATTGGAGCCATCCACTGAACTATAACATAATGCCCTTCAGAACCCAAAGCTGACAGATACAGCTGAATATTAATGTTCAGTGCATTTACCAGCAGGGATATTGGTGCCACTTACAAGCATTGGATCATGAGGAATTTACCCTCAAATGGGCAGAGAATGTTAAATTGTTTGTTCTGCTACGAAGTGAATGCCCTGCAGTGAACTTCCGTTTGTAATTTTCATATGTTTTTCTGGATAATGTTTTCAATTACCCATGTTAGAGTAAACCATAACTCCTTTCATAGGCATGTTACTGTAGTGAGGCTGGCAAAACTGTGGGCCTCTTGAAATATTTCACTACTTGGAAATGGAACAAGAAAAATGATTGCTTCATGGACATTTTACTGAGGAATTCATTTTTTTCATCTCTAACAAGTCGGTTTGCTGCCCCGCTTACATGACTGTTGAATAACATGTTATTATAGTTGGGAGAAGAGTAGTTCTTTTGTCAGTTGTGTTGCATTTTGTGGTAAAATGGGAGAAAACAAATCATTAAGAGGCTATTTTGGTTCAAGACATTACACATTGTGAAGAATCTGGTTTTGAACCTCTCTCAACTCCAAATAAATTTGGCCCTATTTGTATTGAGCAGGAAAATGTACTGAGCCCAATCATCCATTAAGCTGACCGTGCCATTTCCTGTTGCTCACTTATTTACATCTGTTAATTCTTGTCAAAAACACATGAAAGGAGAATGCTCACACTCCTAATGGGTACTGATACATAAGCCATGTCTTCCTAAAGAGAACATCATAATTGTTACATGATGTGATGGGGTGTCCAGCCTGCACAGGACTGACCCGGGGAGGAGGAGGAGCCAGGTAGCAGAGAACTAAGTGATTGCAAGCAGACCTACCTGTGCAGGAACAGGTGGGATCTAAAAGCCAGGTAGAGGGCTACAGACTGGAGCAGCAGAGCAAGGCTGCAGGAAGGCAAGTAGGAGTCGCTCCCTGGGAAGAGGGAGGAGGAGGGTTCTTGGAGCTGGTACACCCAGAGAGAGAAGGGGAACCAGAGTAGTAGGAAGCAGTCCAGGGAAGGAGTAGTGAGGGCAGAGAGAGGAAAATCCAGAACTATTGAGCTGAGGGTCCCTGGACTGGAACCCAGAGAAGAGGATGGGCCTGAGTTCCCCTACCAGCCACTGAAGAAGTGGCTCTGGGGCTGTGAATGGGAAGACTACCTAGGACTGTTGATGGACTGAACCCCAGAACGGGGAACTCTGAGTGACCTAGCTGAAGGGCTAAGTCACAAAGAGGATGCTGCTGGTCCTGGAGCAAGAGGAGCTGCAGACCAGAGTTAGCGTGACAGCGTGCAAACCGCAGATGGGGGCATTGGCCTCGAGAGCTAATCACTGGAGTGACCAGCAGGAGGTGAAAACCCAGAGATGAGTGGAGCACCCCATGATAATGTGGTGGAGAATGCTGGCAACACTGTTGCCCCAATACAAGGGGAGGTGGAGAGACTGTAAGGCTGTTGAACCCTGCTGAAAAAGGATCGTATTTGAGAAGGGACCCCATGGGGAGTGAAGATAGAGATGCCTATTGTACAGGTGTTTCATGCTGACGGAAGTTATCCCCTCTCAGAGCTGATGCCGGAGTTGTCACTCCCACAGAAGGGAGCTGAGAAGCAACAGGGGCACATCCATGCCTCATAGGGACAGATCACTGAAAACCAGCAGAGACTGTGGGAAGCCCTGGTGTACTTCCAGAACTATTTGTTGAGGGTAGCTGGTCAACAGCAGTGTTTGTGCAGGATTCTACATGCGGGAAGTGGAAGAAGGCAGCAGGGCCAGGAATGGAATAGGCGCTCCAGAGCTGGGAGGCCAGAGGCCCAACCCCACAGGTGTTACAGTTGTGGGAACAAGAGGCACCTGAAGAGGGATGTCCCTATGTAAATGGAAGAAGGAGGTAAGGACTGAGGCAAGGGCCCAGGGAGCCCGACCCAATAAGTGGTTGGGTATGAGAAAACACCTGTTTGGGCGTGAGAAGAAGGGCCATATAAAGAGGCATTGCCCACACAGAGAAAGAAAAGAAGAAAGGGGCCTGTAAGAAGCCCAGAGATGTCGGGGGAGAAAGCCATGAATCAGGCACAGGGAGAAGGTGAGGTGAAACTGGGGGGAGGAAGCTGGAGCATGTAGAAATAAACATTGAGAAGAATCATAAGATGGTGGGGACTCAGACTCTGAGAGTGAGGGTGCAGGAGGACTGATTGGAGGAGGTGGAGCAGCTGCTGGGGAGGCTGGTAGCTGCAGAGCAGGCCTTGCAGGAGGCTGTGCAAAACCTGGAATCAGAGCAGGAAAAACTGAAAGATACCATGGAGGAGAAGGGGAAATTCTTCTCATGGTGGGTGATACAAAGCAGGAAAGGGTTGTCCTGTGAGCCCAACTGTGTGAGAAGCAGAGGAGGTGATACTTGTGCTACCCCCCAAATAGGAGTTTTGAGCAGGAGGCTTATGTGATGAGGTGTCCACCCCACACAGGTCTGACCAGGGTTAAGGTGGCTGGGTAGGCCAATCAACTGCCCAGGTTGCACCTGGAGGAGGAGCAAGGGAGCAGAGAACTCAGTGATTGCAAGCAGGTGCATCTGTGCAGGAACAGATGGGTCCTATAAAGCCAGGTAGATGGCTACAGTCTGGGACTGTGGAACAAGGCTGCAGGAAGGCAGGCAGCAGTCACTCCCTGGAAAGAGGGTGGAGGAGGAGGAGGATTCTTGGAGCTGGAGAGAGAAGGGAAACCAGAGTAGTAGGAAGCAGTCCAGGGAAGGAGTATTGAAGGCAGAGAGGAAAGCCCAGAATTGCTGAACTGAGGGTCCCTGGACTGAAACCTGGTAAAATGGGCAGGTCCGGGTTCCCCTACCAGCCACTGAGGGGAACCCCTACTAGGGACTGGAGCAATGAATGGGAAGACTAGGACTGTTGATGGACTGAACTGAGTGACCTAGTCTGAGGGCTAAAGCACAAAGAGATGCTGTGGAACCTGGAGTGAGAAGAGCTCCAGACCAGAGTCAGTGTGATGGCGTGCAAACTGCGGACAGGGGCATTGGCCTCAAGAGCTAATCTCCAGAGTCCCATAGAAGGTGCCAGATTGGCAGTGAATGGAGCACCCTGTGACCCATGGGAAATGAGAATAATTCTTGCAAGTGATGGCTGCAGTAATTGTTTAGACCAGGGGTGGCCAACCTATGTCTCCAGAGCCACATGCGGCTCTTCAGAGGTTATATGTGGCTCCTTGTATAGGCACCAACTCTTGGGCTGGAGCTACAGGCTCCAACTTTCCAATGTGCCAGGGGGTGCTCACTGCTCAACCCCTGGCTCTGCCGCAGGCCCTGCCCACACTCCACCCCTTCCCACCCCCTCCCCTGAGCAGCCGTGCCCTCGCTCCTGCATGCCATGAAACAGCTGATCGGGAGGTGCGGGGAGGGAGGGAACTGCCAATGAGTGGGAGGCGCTGGGAGCGGGGGCTGAGGGGGCAGCTGATGTGGGGCTGCTGACATATTACTGTGGCTCTTTGGCAATGTACATTGGTAAATTCTGGCTCCTTCTTAGGCTCAAGTTGGCCACCCCTGATTTAGACTAGAGAGACTATACAGTCTGTACCCATTGCACCATATTAATAAACCTTTAAGTTCTGATGTTGGTCTTTGGACCATCATTCATCTGATCTACTCAAGCTTGGCCAATTGGTTAGGCTCTCATTCAGGAAAACATCCCTGTTCAGGAAAGCACTTAACGTTAAACATGTGCTTAAGTGCTTTCCTGAGTTGGAGCCTTAAATTGTCATGCAGGAGGACTTTCTCAGCAGTAGTCCTATTGAGGTTGAATTCAACCGCCCACCAATGCACTGAAGTCAAGCGAGCTACTCACATGAGTAAATGCAGAATCCGGCTTTCAAAATGCACAGAGTAATTCCAAATTTGAACAGAATTATATTACTCTCACATAATTAATTGCAAATAATCTACCGATTGGGCTAGACAGACTTATTTTTGTTCCAGTTTGTCACATCAGTTTCTATTTAAGTGTACACAAACTTTTTTGATCTTACATTACAAAAATAAATAAAATACTTGTTACTGAGCTTACACAGCGGTAAATTTCCATCATTTTGTATCATAATTATTTAAACATTTTCCCTTCAGAATGCCAAAAGGACTTATAATGCATTAGGAGTTAAATGCTTACCCAATTTTACTTGAAAAAAAAATTGTTTTTGTTGATATATGGGTATTGAGTCAAGTTTTACTGTTGCAAAATAAAAGCAATGTGTTCAAAATTAGCAATATTTGTGGCAACCTTTTATCCATACAAATAAGAAATGAAAAAACATGTTTTCAAATATAAAAATCCACTCCAAGTTAAGACCTAATATGCCACATTTAATAAGAGTTATTATTTCTACTCAACTTATAAACCACAGAAAAAAGAATTCCGATGGTAAATTATTTTACGTAAGTAATGTAAATATGGCAACTGTTTAATTAAAGGACACTTTGGGGCTCTGATCCTTCATACATTGAGGTCAAAGGGTATGATGACTCCTGCACAATGAATGACATTATACACATTTGAAAAATTACTCACTTATAAAAGTAGTGTGATGTGTTTGAAGTATTGAACCATTTTAATGATTATTCAAGGGCTGATCAGCTTGTAACAGGGAAAATCTTTGTGAGCGATATTTTGAGGGGAAACTTGAAACAAAGGGAGTAAAAAGCAATTATATTTGATGAGTCTACCAATGAGTTCTTCTTGTTAAGCTTTCTGTTTCTAAAAAGATACCAGAGTAATTTTAAGGGATGGATTCTGATATAAGCTTATTCATACTGAGTTGCACCTTGCTCCATAAGTGGTCCCATTGGGTTCAGTGGGATAAAGAACTATCACCATGAGTAAGAGTATTAGAATCTGGTATTCTATCATTTGAATGTCTCAATTCTACATTCAGCCCATTGCATGAGTGGAATTATGAGGTGATTTCTGTTAATTTTGAATGGACGAATATGACTAAGTACCTGATCCTGCTTCTACTGAAGTCAGTCACAAAACTCTCATCGTACTTAGACGGGAGCATGAGCAGGTCCTTGATTTAGTAAGAGTCAAAGTTTTTGGCTCTGATTCCCCACTTTGACTGAGAATGATGGTTACAGGGAGCCAGTTGCAACTGTCTGATCCTCAGCTTCCCAGCCTCCCTTCACAAGTTAGTGCAGCAACGCACCCTCCCCAACTTTCACCACTGGCAACAGTGGAGCTCTGTGTACCAGGTCCCCTCCCTTCCCTCACACTGGGGATGATGGGTCAGCAGCTAGAGGGAGGCATAGAGATGCCTCTGCCAGCAAGGAATTCTCCACTAGCTATCTCTAGCCACTTTGCCCCGGCCCTTCATTTTCTTGCTGTGTGTACACAGTGAACGAGCACGTTTTAAATAATGCTAAATACATAAAAGCAGATTCTAGTTCAATCCATCTTTTTAAACATTTTCTCAGCGGCCCCATTTCTGCTGAGTGATGAATATTAATGTTCCACTAAACGTACATCCAAACAGCTTGAACAACACTAGACATTCCCACATCATTACTTCAAGCTGTAGGAAAGTAGAAAAACTAATGAACAGGGCTACTTTGGAGACAAAGTTTCATTCCATAGCAGGCTTTTTAAGAATTTGGGTTTAGAAGTCGGCTCGTTCTCCTTTATTTCTTCCCATGCTGTGAACTCTCATGTCAAAGCATTTTTGAGAAAGAAGTCTGGTCAAGGACACAGAGATCTGATAGCTGTGCACATGGCAGTGATCAATTAAACAGTTAACCATCATCTTCCAAAACTATCATCCAGCCTCTTAATGCCTTTACTGCTTTTTTATGTCAGTAAAGATAGCTGGAAGTCTGTCTTATGATTGTGTCAGTATGCCAAGCCCTTGAACTTGTGAGTAGACCTGTTGACTGCAACATGCCTACTCATATGTTTTGTTGCTCTGACTATAAATGAGGGCAGAATTTGCCACTCAGCTTACTACCTTTAAACCTATTTAACTCATCCAGCCTCCTGGCCTTGTTTAAAGTAGAGCTAATTTGAAGAGCTAGTGTATGGTCAGAAAAGGATTTCCTCAAGATATCTATGGCAGCGTCATGCCATGTCACAGAGACGTGTTTGGCACCACTCTTCACATCTGATATATTTAGTTGCACTCTGATATTTTCCCCATTTACTCATTCTCCTAGCCTGAAACAGAGGTGCTCTGCTGCTTCCTTCAAAGAGGAAAATGTCAATTTCTTTGGTCGGAAAAATTTCATTTGCTGGAATAATAGGTCCTCTCATTCTTTTTGTTATTTATCAGCTGTCTGTTTCTCTACTGCATAGGCCCTGGCTAAGTGAAAGTGATGACAAGGCCAGCTGGCAGTAAGCCTTAGTTGCAGTTTAGCCCATATGGCCATAGTGCTTAAAGAAGAATTTGGCTTGCAAAATTCATTGCTGGTGGTAAGGCGTTCTAATTTCGCTTTGGTCTGGTTAGTCAGTTTCGGAATTCAGATAATTGTCTGGTTATTGAACTGTTCTTTTCTCCATCATAACAAAAATTGCCAGAAAGAAAATTAATGTGCATGACAGGAAATGTGTGGCCCATCTAGAAAGCCAAAGTTGTTGGCTGCATCTCTGAAACTGTGACAAGCAGCCATTAGCTGAAGTTGGATCCAGCTCTCTTCCTGCAGACAAGCACATTAGGCCATGAATCTGAGGAACCTCAAATGGAGAAGAATCCCTCTCAACCACAGGCCACAAATGTCCCTTAGGGGCTTGCTTCAATCATCATACAGATGCACTTACCCATTTTTTTCAGGCTACTACTTGCTTTCTCAGACCAGATGTATTCAAATACCAAAATGAATTGTGAACTCCTGACTTGATTTTTGCAGATATTTTCAGATACAGTTCTTCCTCCAAGGAACTCCAGAAAGTAAATATTTGACTATAAAAGGAATGAGGGAGACTGAACGCACAGGAGTTGCTTGTTCTCAGTCCCTCCTTTACCACAGAAGAAGAAATTCATTTAAATATAAATGGAAATATCATTGCTCTTCTTTAGAAGAGGTAAAATCAGAGAAATGTAAGGCTGGATGAGACTTGAAGAGGTCATCTAGTCCAGAATCCTGCACTAAGGTAGGACCAAGTATTCCTATACCATCCATGACAGATGTGTGTCAAATCGGTTCTTAAAAACCTCCAATGACAGGGATTCCACAACCTCCCTTGAAAGCCTGTTCCTGTGCTTAACTACAGTAGAACCTCAGAGTTACGGACACCTCATGGGAATGGAGGTTATCTGTAACTTCGAAATGTTCGTATCTGTGAACAAAACGCAGCTCCGGTTCCAGCAGTTCACACTCCAGGCCAGGTTCCAGAGGCAGCTAGGCAGCCAGGGGTGGCTCTAGGCACCAGCAAAACAAGCTGCTGCCTAGGGCGGCAAAATATAGGGGGCGGCAAAAGGCTGGGGCTGGGGCCCCAGCTCATCCTGCCGCTGCGAGCCGAGGAGCGGCCCGTCCCCTGCAGCCGGGCAGGGCCGCGCTACCGGCTCCGCTTGGGGGAGAGGGGGGGCCCCTTACCGGTAGCGCGGCCCCGCCTGGCTGCAGAAGACGGGCCGCTCCTCCTCCGCTTGTTCCCCGGGTCCTAAACAGCCCGGCAGCAGCTTGGCGGGGGGGGGGGGGGGGGAGCCCCGCCCCGCTCAGAGCCGCGTGGTCAGGGGGCGGGGCTACAAGCTCCGGGCCGAGGGGAGGCAGCTGAGGTCAGCCTGGAGCTTGCGGCCCCGCCCCCTCCCCACGTGGCTCTGAGCGGGGAAGAGCTCAGCCCCCTCCGGAGCCGCGCGGTGAGCCGGGGGTAAGCAGCCTGGGGTAAGCAGCCGGGGCGGGGGGGGGTGGCTAAGGGGCAGGGAGGGGGCACAGGTTCTGTGGGGGGGGCGGTCAGGGGCCAGGGAAGGGGGGTTGGATTGGGGGGGTCTCAGGGAGGTGTTTGTCAGGCACCCCCCGACCCCATTACCCCCCAGGCCCAGCCCTGACCCCCAGCTCCAAGCCCAGCCCCTAGGACCTGGGCACCCCCACAGCCCCATCCCCCTCACAGCCCTGACCCCCAGCTCTGAGCCCAGCCCCTCTGATCCAGACACCCCCCTCACCCCATTCCCCCCACAGCCCTGACCCCCAGCTCTGAGCCCAGCCCCTCTGATCCAGACACCCCCCTCACCCCATTCCCCCCACAGCCCTGACTCCCAGCTCCGAGCCCAGCCCCTCTGATCCGGACACCCCCCTGACCCCATTCCCCCCACAGCCCTGACCCCGAGCTCCGAGCCCAGCCCTTCTGATCCGGACATCCCCGACCCCATCCCCCACTGCCCTGACCCCCAGCTCTGAGCCCAGCCCCTCTGAGCTGGGCACCCCCCTGACCCCATTCCCCCCACAGCCCTGACCCCCAGCTCCGAGCCCAGCCCCTCTGATCCGGACACCCCCCTGACCCCATTCCCCCCACAGCCCTGATCCCCAGCTCCAAGCCCAGCCCCTCTGATCCGGACACCCCCGACCCCATCCCCCACTGCCCTGATCCCCAGCTCTGAGCCCAGCCCCTCTAATCCAGACACCCCCCGACCCCATTCCCCCCACTGCCCTGACCCCCAGCTCTGAGCCCAGCTGTTCTGAGGTGGGCACCCTCCGACCCCATCCCCCCACCCCAGACCCCCAGCTCTGAGGCGAGTCCCTCTGAGCCAGACAACCTCCGACCCCATCTCCTCACAGTCCTGAGCCCAGCCCCTGTGAGCCGGGCACCCCCCAGAGCCCAGCTCCCCACCCAGCCCTGGGCAACAGCAGCACCACCTCCAGGCAGTGACAGCCCATTGGCACCAACCATCACCATCACCCAGCAACAGCCCATTTTGTAATTGCAAATGTATACAGACCAGTAAAGCATTTAATGTTTTTAAATAATGTATTTGGTGTATTTTCAAATTATTACAAATTAATTTTCACTAGTTATTTTTTACATTTCCAAATACATGTTACTATAGTATTGCAACTTTTTTTTATGGAAGGGGCCCCCAAAATTGCTTTGCCCTGAATCCTCTGGGTGGCCCTACCCAGTGTGTGTGAGGAGCCGGGGAGGGAGGGAAACGGGGTCCCCTGGAGCCGAGCCCGGGCTGCGATGGTGGCGAGGGGCTCCTGGAGTGTGTGAGGAGGTGAGCGGCCGACTGGGTTCGTCAGTGCTGAGCAGGTAGCCCCGCAGCCGGAGATCCTCGCCTTCCCTCCTGCCAGGGCTGGGCCAGGGCACCGTGAGGCTGAAGAGCAGCAGGTCCAGGGGGCTCTCCAGGTCTTTGGCCGCCAGCATGTCGAGGGTGAGGGCGGTGAGCGTGAACTGATCCACCTTGGCCACCAGCAGTGCTGCGAAGCCCAGGGAGGGGGCGTGTTCTTTGCGCCACCCCGTAGCCGTGCCGCCACCTGGAAGTACTCCCGCTCCGTGCTGCAGAGGATAAATGCAGAGGATAAAAAAGGAGAGAGACAAAAATGGGACAGAGTAAGTGAGGTGGTAGGGGGAAGAAGATGGAGAAAGAAGAGTGGGGAAGAGTAGACATAGCAGTGGTCATAAAGGCAGATTGAGAGTGGTAGATACTCGTAAGTTTATACTCTGACCAACGTAATTGAAAATGGAATGGTTTTCTCCACAGAATGAGTCTTATATCTCTGGCCTAAACTTTCTCCTGAGATTACCACCAAAAGCTCTGTACTTGATGACGAAGAAACAATTGTCAGGAAGCTAATGGTAGACCCAGCAATCCTCTTAGAGAGTAACATGACTTCAGTTATGCAGCAATCAAGGGACAGCGAGCATTCCAACTTATGTCAGGGAGCAGAATGGATACTACCACGGCTAGGAAGAAAAAAACAAGCTAATAAATGCAATTTGTATTTGCATACAAAGGAAACCATACCACCAAATTGATTGGTTGAGCAGCCAGACCTTACTCCCGGGATAATGGAAACTTAACCAACAGATGTTTATTCAAATAACAAATGTGGAATCTTCCGGTGACTGATTTATTCAAATCCAGGTGGCTAGGAGCCAGGAATATTAAAGAGAGACAGGTCAAAAATCATATTTATAGCTACTTATGGCCCAACAGACTATGCTTTTCACAAACGAAGGAGATGTCAATCAACAAACTCTGGAAGGTACTGATATTCCAGGACTCATTGAGGCAGACCCCTGCTTATTTATCCAGATGTGAAAAAAATAAATGGTTAAATCTTCAATCTGCTAGATACTACCAGAATTTTATCAATAATCTTTTAAAATCTTGGAAAGATTCTGCATATATAGGAGTCAGATGCTATCCTCAGACACATATATGCTACTCCCTTGGATTTCAGTGGAATCATGGCATGTATGTGAGGGTAGAAAAATGGCCCAGGTTGTACAAAGACATTTGGAATTTTGTTTTTCTTTTCATGGAATAAATCTCATGCTGCAAATCATCTGATGGATCCTACATCAACTAAGACATTTTTCTTCATATCCGGATATAAAAGATGACCAATTATACTAGCTTGTTAAGAATTAAGATTTCTGCTCTAGGGGCATGACTCCAGATGAGAATAGGTAATTTAGTTCCCATTCCACATACTTCTCATTTCTTAGGGCAATGTCTGCTTTGTTTGTTTGAGTTTTTTCATATTGTGGCTCTGTGTGAGATCCCCAATCATAGATTAGGACTCCCCTATACTATGTGCTGTACAAATACATAATAAAATGATCGTCTTTGCCCTGGGGAACTTACAGTCAAGTATAAGACAAGAGGCAAGAGATGGATACAACAATAGACAGAGAGCGCAGGGTAATAATGAAACAAAACTGATCAGCCTGAAAAGCAAATTTCACACACTCTGACCACTTCCATGGTTTTGGGGTGGGGTGGGGGAACAGAATCCTACCCTAATTCTAAATGCCCTTGTAAAGCTTATTTTTGAATCTTGAAATAACTAAGATCTATTGTACAGTCAGTTTAATATCTGATGTCCTCTTTTAGGAGACTGTATCTTGCTTTTACTGTATAATTGGCATTGTGGTTGAGCCTAGAGGACCCAAAGGAGACTGAGACCCCATTGTGAATGATATGTATGAAAACATCTTACAGTTATATAGTGTCTCAATGATTCCCCAAATTTCTTACTAGTTGTATGCATCCAGATATCACCTCAGCAATGAAATATGTAGGTACCTTATTTATGGGGTGGAGGGTGGCTCAGTGGACAACTACTGCAAAGCATGTTGCACAGGGTTGAGAAAGGGGAAGTATTTGGCTAGAGGCACCCTAGGTCAAGCCTTAACATCAGCAAAGAGTGTCCGTTACTGTTTATGTAGAGCAGACAAAGTCTTTCTTTTTAAGGTCTTCTGAGAGAGGCATGGGAAGTCAATTTAGCTGCTATCATGGGGACCCTTGCAATTCGTTAGGTAAAGTCAATGTGAAATGGCCAATGAGAACCAAATGCAGGTTTGGCTCTCTACTGCAGGTGGCTGATCAGCTTTTTCAAGGATCTGAGCTCCTCCACTCAATTCACTAATTCCTCCACTAAATTCCCATTGAGTTTAATGGGGTCATGATATCATCCTTGGAATTTAAAGTTTCTTTGCTGCTCCCACGAAGCACGTAGCGTCTAGCAGGGCCAAGCCCTCTGTAACGTGGTGGAATAGCTGAGCTGTATTTTTTTGGATTCGGGGATGTGTGTCTCGGAGAACTAAATATACAGATAAAGAAAAATATCACCTCTCTTTAATTTCCTCATGGTAGGGGACGGAACTGCAATTAGTTAGTATTGCATTTGTATTTGGCATTTATACAGTGCTGTGCTGGTTCAAGGTGCTGTATTATATTTTAATTTAGCATTTAAACCTATGGTATAAAGCATTCATATGTATTTATACAATTGTTTTGGTTTAATTTTTTAAAAAAAGAAAAGATTTGATTAATTTTCTGGGAATATTGTCTAAAGAAATTTTTCTTCCCTGTGCTCCAATAAAATCACTGTGGAGTTGCCAGAAGTCATCTAGGAAAATAAATAGAAAATCATTTGATTTTGGCTCATCCAAATGAAATGGATATTGTAAAATGCTTTTCAGGATTAATTAATCTTACTTTTAGACATTAAAGTCTCTTGAAATGGATTAGAATTTCAGTTATTTTAATGTACCACGAGTGACAGTTAACTTATCTATCTTCGATAGAAAGTTCTATTAGTGGTTTTTCCATCACTATAAACCTCTTTTTGCTGCAGTTAATTCTTATCTGTATATCTTTATGATTTCAGTATTGTTTCACACAGTCCCACGCTTTGCCCTAACGCTTAATTTACACATTTGCCTTGGCTGGGTCCCCTCACCCTGCCTACAAATTTATCCCATGTCATCTCCTTATAGCAATTTATAACCTCTATAAAATGTCATGTAGAGTCACTTTTTATGTTTCTGAGTAATGGTTAGAAAGAATTGCACAGGGAATCAAAAATCTAATGAGTTGTACATTATTTTACTATTTATAACCAGAGAGCGGTCATTGACAATGTTTGGCAATTTTACAGCTAAGAGCCCGGACTATTGTGCTTTTGAATGTAATTTATTAAGCAAATAAAACTCTTATTGGTAATGGGTCCTGTTAAACCGGGGCACCACATGAGTTCCAGGCCCATGCAGCTGTGGAAGTTTCATAGTAACTGCATACATCTTGCATGTCTGGACACTAATATTTTACACTTACTTCATAGTTTTATTTATTCAATTGCTTTTATGCTCTTGATTGGGTTGTAACCAGCCATTTATATTGAAAACCTTAGGTGAGGGGTGGAGCAGAGAGAGAAATAAAATGCATTTATTCTGAGAAGACTTAAATCTTTGTTTTATGAGGCATGCCATATAGTAAAGCTAGGCAGAGGAGAAAATGGCAGAAATGTTAATGGCTTACACAGGTAAAAAAAAAAATCTTGATTAAAAAAAGAAGATAGGGAAAGGGTAAAAAATTACTCTGAGCGCAGTGTTCCTGAGATTAGATGTCATGAATCAAATATTGTTCTTGAACTAGTCATTTATTTTTAAATTTTATTTTTTATTTTTGTCTTACTCATTTGTGTTGTTAAATTAGTGGAATGCAATATTAGAAGTGTTTGCCTTAGAACACCAAAGAGAAGGAATGTGATGTCATTGTATAAGTGTGTATAAATGTAAATGTGTGTCATCTTCTTTCACAGCCATTTGTCTTAAGGCAAAAATATTTTAAATGTAATATATATATATATATTTTTTTTTTTTACAATTGTAATCTGTGATTATCTTCTCATTTTAACTAGTGAGACCACTGAAGTCAGTGGAATTATACCAATGTAAAACAGTTGCAAACAAGAGGTGAACCAGGCTCACAGGATCATCATTGGAAAAGACCAAAGATTGTCCAATCGGTTTTCCAGCTCACTTGTGTTTGTCACTGATTTCATCTTGCCATTTATGTATTAGGTCTATGCAAGAAGTACAAACGGTTTATTGGGGGGGAATGTAGTGGGCCAAAATCTGATCTCAGAGTTGCGTAAATCCAGAGTAATTTAACAAAAATCCGTGGATCATTACAAATTCAGAATAACTGACTGCATTTAAATATATGCAGATACATTTTGGGTTGGTTTATAGCATTAATTTTTTATTTATTAGAGATTGTCCTGTTTTTTGTAGAGGAAAGGTTATGGTTTCAGTTTTTGGGTTTTTTTTAATACTATATTTATAGAATAGTAAATGGTATAGGAGAGTAGTCACCAGATTTTTAATGGGTGTTTTTTAAAGTTAAAAGAAATTCTGTACTGATTTAGGCCAAGATTTTCAGAAGTGATAGTTACTGTGGATGCCTTAATTTTTGGGTGCTTAATTTTAAGACACCTTAGAAAGATCTGACTTTAAGATGCCTCATCTTGGGCACCCAAAATCACAAGGTGCTTTTAAAAATCTTGCTCTTACTGGCTTAATAGTTAAAAGTATAATTCCTTCAGTAGGCACTTGGCAGTTAGCTTAATCTACAGTCTCTGGGACCATTGAAGAGACCTGGATTTTGGAAGCTAAAATTTCAGAACATCTGTATATCTTGAGCCCCTGCAGATCTCTGTGTGTTATAAACATGGTCCAGTTTATTGTTGAGAGTACATCTTTAGTTGCATTCTCCCTCCTTCTGTGGTTGCTTTGCTCTCAAGAGGACTTCTTTAATTTTTTTCTGGCTGCAAAGAAAAAGGAAGCTGTGTCTTAAATTAGTTCAAATGGCACCAGTAGAATGAAAGGTTTGTGAAAATCAGCAAACCTCCTTTCCCCATTAGCATTAACCAGGATATCCTGTGCCTTGGTCATTGCCTTGAGGATGAGGGACTTTTTTTTTTTTAATGTACAGTATCCCTTAGTTTGTAGCTAAGAAAAGAAGAGACTCCATCCATTCTAAGAATCTAAAGGAGGTGGCCACGGGGGGAAAAACGTTAATAGAAAACAGATTTAGAAAAATATTATATCTATCCTTCTGGGTGAATAAATCAGTAAATAAAACAGCTTGATAGCCATAACCATAACCTACTATGCAGCAAAGACATAAATATTCCCTTTAGGTCAGTGGCTACATACCACATCATATCTGTGCAGTTGGCAACAACTTCTTATTAACATACAGTAAACAGTTGTGAATGAGTACATGGGGATTTGAGTTTGGGGTGAGTTTTTTTTAAACTTAAAACAATTGGAAAAATATCATATCTGGACATTAGTAACACATGACTTAGATTTCACTACACTTTGTCTACAATACATCTGGGACTTAATTTAATCATCTGTACAAACACATCGTTAAACCCATACCTGAAAGATCAGGCAGCCCTGTTTTTTCAGTAGCTTGAGTCATTTCAGATTTAGGGCCACATTCTCTCTTCTGTTCTATTGATTTTAGAGCAGTTGCCCCACTGTCAATCAGAGAATTTAGCCCATCTAATATATGCCCTACATGATGTTGTTCAGAAGTAATCAAATTCAGACTCCACCACCTTAGTTATCCACACATCTCAGGGAAGCATTTTAAAATTGATTTTAAAACTCTACAAACCTTTTGAGTTTCTTTGATTGAGGTAGTTGTTGGCACATGTAGATCTTTTGTACAGACTTGCAATGCAGAGCGTCTATAGGGTGGGTTTTTTTCATGTGCACCAAGCTGGTTTGTTTCTTCGTTAACCTCCTCCCCACCCCCATTTCCCCTAATGTGTAACCAAATACTAGCTGCAACTGGAGTACTGAGCAACCTTGTTAACTTAACGTTTTCATTCAGATTTCCTGACATAGCAGAGTTAGACAGGGCAAGTGTTGATCAACACCTCTGTAGTGTTTCTCTAATTATTGAACTGGTATCTCTAGGGTCTAGTAAAGCTTTGCACTCTTAGTAATAAAGCAACTGAACTTTTTTTGGTGGGGTACCTTCTGCCCTTCCTTAAGAGAGCCCTTGCCTACTGTAGTAAATTGTAGCTGTAGCCTTGATAATACAGTGCTTGGACAATAAGGTCTCAAGGGGTGCTTACTGAAAGAGATTAAACTGTAATTAAACTGCCCTGTGAGTAAGGAGGAAGGGGAAAAAAAAGATTTGTGGTTTTCATAAAGCAGAAAAAAAAATACATTGACTGGTGTTTACCGCCCAGAGACTTTTTTGCCGTCTTGACTACAAAACAGTCTTATTTTTAGCAGGCCAGGGTTTTGCAATAGTGCCATATCAATCCCACAATCCTGTTCTTTGAAATAATTGTACTGAGCTAGTCCCAAATCAGCAGTAACTGACTGAAAAGCAGGAAAGAAGCATTTAACACACACACATAGAAGTGGATGAAATTTACCATGAATGTATGTAAGCAGTCTGCAGTTCTATGTATTATTTTAATGGGGCCTTAATTGAACACTCAGCTATATAATATCCTTTTGTTTAGGCTCAAAAGTAGTGTTGGGATTTTTTTAACCCCTCCTATCTGCTCAGCTATTAAATATTGTGGCTTTCCAGCTATCAGTCTCCGATCAGCACAGTTAGTGCATTTTACCTTCCAAGGAAGTGCACTTTGAGCCAGCTGGAGCACGAAAAATGTAGGAGCTGGAGAAAGTCATAATTGAAACAGGCGACTGCTCCAGTACAGACAGGAAATAAAAGGAAGACTGGGCCCTTCAATGGATTAAATTAGATGTTTCAAATTCAGACAGTATCAGGAAAAAGAAGACTTATGTTAGCAAAAAAAAAAAAGGTAACAGTAAGTTCATTCAGTTCAACACCCATCCCTCCCCTCCTCCCTCCCTGCCCCCTCCACCCCCACCCCATAACATATGTTTTTGCTGGAATCTCACTGTGATGCACTGTAGGGTAGAAATTGCACAGGCTGCTCTCCTTGCCAAACAACAGAGTAGCAGGTTCCTGTGCTAATGTTATACTACCTTCCACCTCCACCCCCACCCCCAGAAGGTCTTTTGGTATTCTCTTTCCATAAATTAGGCATGAAATTATGTTGGGGTAAGGATACATGATTTCAGCTGTTCTATAGTTAGAAAGAAAAATATATTATACCTAAAGCAAAAACATAAAATATATATACTTCCTGCATGTTAGTTTGAGATATGCCTGTTAGGCCTGTCTCTCTGTGTGTATTTATACATATATAATGTAAATATTTTTTTCATTCAAACTAGTTTCTGCTTGCTTTATGGAAACTGGCAGTGCCTGAGAGGTTGCAAAGTTTTCCCTTTCTGTGTGTGTGTGTGTGTGTGTGTTTAATACTTGATGATGTAATATGATTTTTATTGGCATGAATTTAAGATGGCCACATTACTTATGAGTGGCAAAGCCATGTGAGAAGTATGCAGGTCATTCCAAGCAAGTGCTGATAAAACTTTTATACCACACTGTACGTAATCATGGGCTTAATTTGCAGCAAGGGGTATTTAAGTTAGATATTAGGAAAACCTTTCTAACTACAAGAATAAATAAGCTCTGGAATGGGATTCCAAGGGTGGTTGTGGAATTCCCATCATTGGAGGTTTTCAAGAACAGGTTAGACAAACACCTCCTGGGAATAGTCTAGGTTTACTTGATCCTGTGTCAGTGCAGGGGCTGGACTGGATGACTTCTTGAGGTCCCTTCCAGCCCTATATTTCTGATTCCATGTAGTCTGTAACACATGTGGCATACATAGAAAAAATATTTCTCAAATATTTTAAAGGTTTTAAAAACAAATTATTGAGACTATATTTGTACGCATCCATCAGTAGAAACAGGTGCTTTCATTCCATGGATCCAATGTTTCAGAACTTGGAGACAGCTATAAAGACCTTGAAAAATGACTTAAAATTGGAACTGGTAGCGTGTTCAAAGTTTATTCACCAAAATGGAAATTTCTGTGGAAGAAGACTGGTTTTCAATTAAATTTGTCAGGATTTCATTAGAAAAGCTGTTTGGTTTGTTTGTTTCCAGCAACCAAAAACATTCAGCTGAAAAATGATTTTCAGATTTTCAGTTGAAGAAAAATTTCAACAAAAATGAAAAATACTTAAACCACGTTTCCATATCTCAAGATCCATTGTCTTGGGACCTTCCAGGGCTAGAAATGAGTGCTTTGTATCCAGCTGGGAATCTCCACTTTATTTTAAAACAAAGGGGCAAAAGGGCTTTGTATACCCCGCCACTAAAATGGTCTGTAGTTCATTAAACAGTCTGACCAATCAGATGTGTCTTCCAGTGAGCCTTCACGCTTGCTAAACTTGGCACTTCAGAAAAATGAAAACTTTGATTCAGAACAGTTAGGTTTTACAAAGTGTATAAATTACAGCAGGAATGTCTCTAATCACTCCTTTACCTTCTAAAATGCCCCCAGGGTTTTGGATTAGAAAGATTACGCAGATTAGGAGGCGATACCCCATAGAGGCAAATGGATAATAGAAATACAGTAGTTTCTTTTTTTGAGCTTCACGGAAGAACAGCTTTTAGATATATGGTACCTATGAGGAAAGGGCTGTTTTGGACTTACAAAGAGTAAAACACACATAGGAACCATGCTGAGGAAACTGGAGTGGTAGAAGGCAAAGCCTGGGTGGACCCTCATTTGTTGTAAATTGTCATAGTTTCATTGTGTTTCTATATGTATTTCTACATATCAGTTTGCCTCTGTGAGATAGTGCCTTCTGATTTGTATAACGATTCACTCTCTGATTCAAAAATCCTTTTGAGTTTGATGCCAAAGCTGCCCAGGTTTGCCTGTTTCAAGAAAAAACATTTAAGTTTTTCCTGGTTTTCACCGGATGTCATAATTTGGCCTAGGTTTGCAGAAAGGTTCACAAACAGTGAACCTTTTGGTGAAGTTGTAATGAAACTTAAATCAGGTGAATCTTCTAGGTTTCACTGCAAAAATTTCTTGCATCTCTATAGGCGTGTTAGCTTCAGCAGATGCCAGTTGCATTACTCTACTGTTTAGCCTCTTATGCACAGAAGTTTTCTGAGCCAGTAGGGGGAGATTTTCAAAAGCACAAATGGGAGTGAGACACCTACCTCCCATTAAAATTCAGTGTGAATTGGGCATCTAATTGCCTTTTCACCTTAACTCCTCCCGCTCTCCCCGCACCACCACCGCCAATAAATTCTAAGTAATGGTTGAGCTTTGTAGCAGAAGCTAGTTAGAGGGAGAGGATTTGGAGGAGGGCACAAAGGAAATGATGAAGGGGAAAACATACACTCTAGGTTTTCTTGACACCAAAGCAAGGAGAAAAGTTGAGAGAGATGGGGTAGCGAGAAAATGAGGTTTTTAGATGGCATTACCATACTCTGAAACATACTCTTTCAAGTTTAGCTGTTGTAAACTAGGATTGTAGTTGGAAACCTCCATGGAAAAAGTGGATGCTGCAGTAAGTAGTGTTGGTGATTAAGCAGGTGGCACTGTTTTTTTTCTAAGTCAGTACTGAATCAGAGACCCAGCACTGTGTTGGGAGCACAGTGCTCTGAGAGTTGCCATAGTTTGGATAATATGTTAAATCTTATTTCTTAAGCACTCATGATTTCATGGCAGGTTTTAAAGTATCTGAGGTATTGGTCTGGGTATCCTGACCAGATTTCAGTGTGCATATTTACTAACAAAATTTCTCCTGCAATTTCAAAGGATCTATCATTTTTCAACTCCTACCATAAACTGTAGTGCAGTATTTCTGTGTGCTATTAAACTCTTGCTGCATTTTGTCCCCAGAAGTGGCTGCATTTCACTAGTGTGTAGGTTAGTTCCTAGGTATTTCAGTTTATAAAACACTTTGGGATGAAAATTCTCAAACTTTTAATTATTAAAAAATGTGGAGGAAGACACATGAGATTGTGGCAATTGTGTATTTTCAAGAGTAATATAAATAAAAAACCATAAAACTACAGGTTGATATTGAGATAATGTGCAATTTTTTTTCATGGATGTTTGTTGGTGAATCAGGCTGACTTATGAAAAACTAAATAATAGGATTCTCTGTATGCAGGAGTTTAAATTATTACCACACTCTTTGTTATGCAGAGAGATTCTCTAGGGTCATATTACAGTCCGCTCAAGCTATGTTTAAATCAAAGTGCTATTTAGATTCATGGAGCAGATTCTCCTCTATACTGATGAAAATCCAAAGTAACCTAAAATTTACATCAGTGTAAACCAATGACTTCTATCGAGTTATTTTGGATTTACATCAGTTTAAGTGAGAACAGAATGTGGCTCAGTGTTTGCAATAAAAATATTTTATTGAAGCTAATGTGAGTGAACTAACATCATGATAAGCACATCTATTTATATTAGTATCCATTAAAACAAAATACACACTTTACCTCAAAATGTTTTATGTCAATGGAATACCGTGACATTGCTGAGCCTTTTATCACATTTTACAGTGCTGTCTCTCATGTTATGAGTGGCAAACAGAAAACTAACACAATATCCCTCCTGATTCTGCAACTCTTATTCACACATAAATAAGAACTACTCAGGACCTGCAACACTGTCTTCTTTACTGTGATAAATTTTGCACTGAAGGCCAAATGCAGCTGCTCATACTCACATACACATAGACCGTTAATTTCTTATAATTATTTAGCAAGATATTAGCATACTTTGCTTAAATAATAATGATGGAATTATTTGCAGAAGTAACACGATCAGAGTTTGAGCTCTCTTATTACCTCGAAAGGTTTTACTTTATTAGAGTTGCACCAGAGCTAAATTTAAACCTGTATTGCCAATATTTAATTTTGTCTAAGAAGTCCCTGAAGTGCTACATGGTACTGCAAAATAATAATTTTTCAATATGCTATAGATTATTAGTTATGTTTCTTCAGTTTGGTTTCATTACTGTGGTACGGTGGTGCATTTTTTGTGAGGGGAAGAAAAGCAGAGTATTTGATAGAAATTCTAGCACATGATCTTGGGCTTTGTCATTAGCAAAGGTAAAATTTCAAAAGGTTCAACTCAGTTTGTATAAGCATCCAGAATGTCAGGTACTTGCTTAAACCTTAGCCAGACCTATAGCAGTCTCTCCAAACTTCCACTAAGCCTTTATGACCTCTCTTCCTCCCACCAGACCTACGTGGTATTTTCACCTAACCCCTGAGTCACTCACTGTGTGGACCCTCTTCCTTTTTCTCATTCTTTCTTTATTCTAATATTTTCTCCATTCCAAACTTTTCAAGCAGGGGACCTAAGAATATGTCTGGGAGTTGTGATTCCCAGTGCGGGTGGACAGACTCGCATTAGCTCAGCTCGAGCTAGCATGCTAAAAATAGCAGTGTGGACGTTGCGGCACTGGTGGTGGTTGGACTCAGCCCAAACCACCACCCGTGCTGCAACATCCACACTGCTCGTTTTAGCATGCTAACTCAAGCTGAGCTGGTGTGATTCTGTCTACCCATGCTGCGAATCATTGCCACTTGCAGCACAAACATACCCTAGCAGGTCTCTTAGCATCCCTACTGTGTCTCAGTGAATTTACTCACTGTAAATTTGCTAGGTCTTTGTTTCATCCTTGTTATAGTGCCCTGGTTTCCAGCCTCTGCGGGGAAAGTTCCAAAGCCTGCAATCTCACATGCTCCCAGGGCTTCTTGATCTTTTTATGCAACTCTGAACAAAATCTGAATTTCACCACCACTGCCCTGCCTTCCCAACTTGGCCTCAGTTTCAATCCCCAGTCCAACATGCAATGCTGCTCCTTCTTCTGTGCCTTTGTCAGACCCTAAAGCTCTGGTGGTCTTTTTCCAAGGCCACAGTACTGATTTGCTAGCTCACTAAGTAGTCTGGGATGCTAGTAACAGCCAAGATCCAGACAGCTAGCAGATCTTCAGTCAGTACTGTACTGGGGCCTTGGAGGAGGAGGAGGATTGGGGATTGAAACTGATGGCAAGATGGATGGGCAAGTGGTGGTGTAGTTCAGATTTATCTAGAGAAATGTGAACTTGGAGTGGTGTCCATTTTGTGTTCAGACTTGTACAGAAGACCAAGGCTGGTTATTTTGACTGATTGGTTCACCCTTTCCTGTTTGATTACATCAGTAGCCAGCTTGGGTCATGATAAATCCACCAGATAAATTTTCATTTGTGACCATAATGTAGGTCTCCAGAGGTGAAAGACCACTGTAGTAACCCACTGTACCAAGTTGACCCATTCCCTCCCAACTAGTTACATATAAAATGTCCTATAATTTGAAATGTCTGCCATTTGTATTCGTATTTTTAAACATTTACACTGTAATGGTTTTATAGATTTTGCTTTTTAGAGAGTGATTTTTGGCACAGTGATATTGAATGTAGTTTCTACTTGTGTGTCTGTAGGTCTCCAGAGGACAGGTTACAGGCTGTGAGAGTAGAAATTAAGTTTTCTTAAGAGACATTGTAAAGAGATTAAAAATCTGCAAGTGAAAAAACACATTTTACCACTGTAATATGCAGTGCTGTTTGTATATCTGTCTTTCTCCTGAAAGTGAGGGGTTTTTTATTCTGTGCCATTCTTCTGATTTAAAAATACTATATAGTGCATGATATTTGTGTCAAAATATGATCTTATGACCAAAAGAAGACTTTTCACAAAAAGTCATTTCCATCAATATTTTTCAATTAAATGAAATATTTTAAATGAAACAAAATTTTTGAACAAGGAATTTATATTTTTTCCCCCAAAATCTTCATTGCAAAATGGTAGGGAAATATCCCACTTTCTTTCATTTTCTTTAACTCCCTCCTCCCTTTTTTCCCCCCTGTGGAAAAGAGGGACAAAAAGTAAAGCCAGAAATGGGGGTGGGGAAGAGGAAGAGAGGAGAAGGATAATCGGAGAAGTCAATCTTTTCATATTTAAAAGCTGAGTTTGAAGATTGTTGTGTAGTCAAGATCCAGTATCAGGGCCGGATTTCCAATTAGGCACAGTAGGCACGTGCCTAGGGGTGCCGGCTGTCTAGGGGTGCCTTACCTCTCCAAAACTGTGTGAAACACGAAGGTCAGCTGTAGGTGGGGGGAGGGCTGAAGATGCTGTGCCTAGGGTCGTGTAAGGTGTAAATCTGGCCCTGTCCAGTATACCTCTTAATCATATGTTTGATTTCAGATTGGCTTAGCCATGCAGTTTACATGCAGAATCAAACCTGTACACAGGGAAAAGCGCCTTGGCGGCTGTTCTTCCCTCAGTGTAGACATAATTCCCAGTAAGGTAAATGGAAATTGGGGCCATGTACTGGCAGGAGAATAGAAGCCCTTGTTTTCTGAGATGGACTTATCACATGGTTAGCAGCTGGAATTTATGTGGAGTCTTATTAAATAAAACAGCAGTAGCCAGCCACCTCCTGCTGCAATATACTTGAAAGTACAGTACCTGAATTTTTCCAAAAGCACTTTGCCTTTTCAACTACTTTTTGCATCTCTGTATTTTGTCTTGCTTGTGCTTGACAGTTTTTGACCTCCGTAATTTTATTATTATTTTTATTACAATTTAGGATCATAATAATGTAGGGTTTGATTTATATGGTTACAGGTTAGTAAAGAGAAGATTGACATAACCAGAGCGCATGCAATAAATGTAAAAGTCCTTAACATTTGCTTTTATTTTATTAAGTTGTGAACTTTTTTGGCTTAAAAAAAATTCACAAGATGGGGGGTGGAACATCTGGAATAATTGTGCAGAATAGGAGTGTGTCGGGAAACAATACAGTACTTACATAGTAGCACTGGGTATTTTATTAAAACAATCCCACCATATATATAGTTGGTAAATTACATTTAAAGAACATTTCACCACATGGGAACATTAACTCCTTTCAAATATTGTATTATTTTAATTGTCTCATTTGGTGGAGAGATTATAATTTTGAGAGCAGTGGACCACAGTGCACTGAGCTGCTGCATAGGTAATGGAGAAACCCACAGATTATTAATGGATCCCTTGGTAATGGTAATTTTGATATTTTATATGCTCTATTAGCCTTGAAGAGGAGGTGTAAAGTCTATGCTGTTGTCACAACAGAGAAGTGGAGGAGAGAGCTCCATCGAATAGCTTACGTTGCCCACTGAGTAACCCCATTGCAGTGGATCTTGCTGCATGGCCACTGGATTTTTAAATCCACACATCTCAGACAGAAATCCATGATTTATTTTCAGTCTTGTAAAAAAAATGTCTTGGCAACTGTACTTTGGCTTAACCAGATTAACATCCATGATTTAGTCGTGTTTGTCCAGAGAACAGGTACAGCAGGGGCAGTGGTACTGCAAGCTTTTCCACACTGTCCTGCCAATGATTTAACATGGTCAGCTTCTCTTCTGGTCTCCTAACAAGAGTGCCGATTGTAGAGGTTTTTTTTGTGATCTGGACATAGCTCCAAAGGGAACCGATGTGACACCACAAAGCTCATTTCTCGGGGTCAACTCTCACTTGTTAATAAACTAGTTGGTAGAGTTAACATTTTAAGAGTAGAGTATCAGGGTTGGAAGGGACCTCAGGAGATCATCTAGTCCAACCCCCTGCTCAAAGCAGGACAAATCCCCAGACAGATTTTTGCCCCAAATCCCTAAATGGCCCCCTCAAGGATTGAACTCACAACCCTGGGTTTAACAGGCTGATGCTCAAACCACTGAGCTATCCCTCCCACCAGAGCATGGACTCAAAAGTCATGAGCATATAAAAAATCCATATAATGTCATTTGCTCATGTGGAACTTGCCTGCCACACATTTGCTTTCCTGATTGCAGTGCAAGGCACTACCACTAGGCCAATCTGCCACATTTTTCTTGTTACCGCTAATTAGCAGACACATGCCATACCATTTTGATATATAAATAGCTAATTAGGACAGATTTGTGACTGTGGGTAGAGCGGGAGATGAGCTAAGAAGAATGAATAAGAAAAACAGCTTTTATATGAGCATTGGCCTGCTAAACCCAGGGTTGTGAGTTCAATCCTTGAGGGGGCCATTTAGGGAACTGGGGTAAAAATCTGTCTGAGGATTGGTCCTGCTTTGAGCGGAGTTGGACTAGATGACCTTCTGAGGTCCCTTCCAACCCTAATCTTCTATGATTCATTTAAAATGAGCATTTGAGTAAAGCTGATTCACCTGCTTATATATTCAGTGGGACTACTCATGGTGATGAAGCTAGTCAGTGGGGAGGCGGAAATACATTATAGCTGAGCTTATGACAAAACTGGCAGGAATAAAAGCAGAAAATATTAGTTCCTTATTTTTATATTTTGGTTGGTTTTATCTGAGTGTAGAATGCTTACACACACACACCAGTGAGGGAATTGATTAAAAGTCCATTGTAAATGTATATCATACTATAGTAGAAGGTTAATGAATTCCTAGACAAGATGCTTTACCCACTTCCTAGATTTTACTGTAGAGGTGGCAATTGATAGCCTCATGATCTTTTCTCTCCCTCTTTTTTAATTCGGCTCATGTGAGAGTAGGCAAGGTCTCCACCGACTCAGCTGCAGAGAAGGGAGAGAAGAATTCAGAAACAAAAGTTGTTCTCTGCATTATTTTTTATTTATTTATTTTTAGCCCTTCAGGTTTATACAAATCTGTTGCTTATTTCCTAGACTAAGTCACCAGCAGGCAGCTACGATAAGCAGAGCCTGCCCCCAAAGAGAATGTTATCTTAATAGCAATTTTTAATACAAATTTCCTTTGTAAATAAGGAAAGAAATCGGTATTGACCTGCTGAAATAAATGAGTATTGTTAAAATAATTTTTTTTCCCAAAGAAAACTAATCTGTCAGACAGCAAACTGATGTTCAATGGTTTTCCCATCAGGGGAAAACCACTGAACATCAGTTTGCTGTCTGGCAGATTAAATTTTGCATGAATTCTTAAGAGTTAGTATGGCACTAACTACCACTGGGTCTGTTCTCCCTTGATGTGCCTGTGTCATTAATATGGTATGCTGCACTGTCGGGTAACTTGTACCTTCTGTTTTCAAATTTCCTGTCTATTTCAGATTTTTCAGCAGGGACCAGGCAATATCCACTTCTTCTTGTGCCACAGTCTTTTATTTATTTCAGAAAGCATTATTGTTACTAATGTAAAAAACCAACAGCTGTTAGTGGGTCTCAGTGAAAATCCAAATGCACATTTGAGAAGTCTTTTCTGTTGCTGTTAGTGCTCTTTGAATTCTGCTTATTTGTTTCAAATCCTAGATCCTTTTTCAACATTTTACCTAGCATGTAAGAAGGAGAACAGTCGCTTCTTTTTATCCAGTGTATGAATTCCAAACTATTGGAGAGTAGCTCAAGCAGGCTCTCTTATGGGAAAGATGAGTTCATTATTACCTGAATTTAAAAGGCTTTACATCCCCAGTGCTCACTTTAATATTCTGTGAAGTCCTGAGCTAATGAATGTTTCTCCATCCAAGCCTCCCTTTGACCACACTATAGTTGGAGTTTCTAACTTAGTTCATTTTTGTTCTTTCTGTGAAATATCTTAAACCTTCCCTTCCCTCTTCCCATCCTCTCGCAAACAAACAACCCCCAAACCCCTAACACACACACAAACTAACAAATCTCTCTTACTGTAGGCTTTCCCTGCTCTGACACATTGCATTCAAGCTTCTTGTCCTCACCTTTTAAGACCCTTCACAATTCAGCCTTTCCTTTCCTATCCACTCTTATCCACTCCAGATCCTTGGTTCATGTAGGGTCACAGCAAAGAAGGAAGAGATTGGGAGAGAGGCTTAATGGATACATAGATGTAGGGAAATATGTTCGAGGAGCTGAATAGGATGGTGAATGTGTCATGTCAGACAAGCCAAGGGCCAGCCCTGTAATGGTATGGTAAGCTGCAATGTTAAAGTTTAGCTGGAAATGGGGTTGGCATTTTAACTCCCTCTTTTTAGCCATTTATATTTTTCTCAAGAAGTTAACTTTGAGCTATCTGTCTAAGATCTTACACTGTCTATTAAACAGTGTCCAAGCATTCTTGAGCTTGGCCCCAGCCCAGCATAAAGCTGATTGTGTTTTTGTGTGACTTGGCTAGTCCTTTGAGTTATGCATCTTCCTCTGTCTTTTACAAAGATTATGTTCATTATTTTTTGCATAAAATATAATTTTTGCAGGCAAAAAATCACAAAGGAATAAAAAAAATAGCTCAGAACACTGGCCACATGCCCAAAAATCACTCAGAATGACATTTTTGCTTCACCACTTTTGTATTTTTAATAAATCTAACATCTGGGGATTTTTTAGGATTTGGGTTGTAAGTTTTTGATAACCCAGTCTTCTGCAGATATGCTTCAAACCACATAAGCTGTGGAGCTCCAGCAGTATTCTCAATAATTCTACCAAGTATTAGAAAGTTATGCTGTTAAGGAGAAGATCAGTTAAAAACAAATTCTACTAAAAATGCTTATATTTTTTTCATTAATAATCTATTTCCCTCAGTTTCTGTAGCTTTTGACCAGCTCCTACCTTCCATTTGTTCTTTCTTCTTCCAGTAAATTAACTCGTGAGTTTTCCAGGTGCATGAAGTACTTTTCAGGATCAGGCTCTTAGTGTCCCAAACTATTCTTACATTTCATTTTTATTTATTTAGATTTAATAATACAAAGATGCCTAAAGTTCTAGGTGCCCTGAATCATAATTAATATTTTAACTAAACCCCAGCAGCATTAAAATAATTGTAAAGGGACTCTGCCAGTCTGCCAGCTACAAAAACGCTCCTTTCCACCCTCTCTTCACTCTGGGAAGCATACCTTCAGCCTTCTTATTTACAGCATGCCTGGGAGGTCTATTTCAGGTTAAAACTTAAATGGGCTTCTTCCTCGCAAGTGTTCTCCAGAACTCTGCCAGGTACAGAGTAGCAGCATCAACTTCTTCACTGATAAAGATCTGTTTGATTGGATGTATTTCCTTCCTCCTGTGCTGCGTAAGTGAGCTGAAGTCGGGGGGATGGGGGGGAATTAACAATTTGTTTCCGCTATGCACAATATCTCCTTTTTTTTTGTTCCTGCTGGCTTTCAGCACTTTCTCTTTCTCAGTTATACTGGCCATTACCTCTGATGTGGTTTCTGCTCTGACTCTTTCCCAAGTCACTCTTGTGCAAGGAATTTTCTGATATCATTCTATATACAGAGATCCCTCTTTTATCCCTAATTGATGGCAGATATTTCTCCATGAAAACCCCAAGATATCAGTTGCTTCCTTGTCCATCCAGATGCCCCCAAACCTAAGGTTTCTAGTCTCCACTTGGTTCTCCATCATCTCACATTTACTTTCCATACTCTTATGGGCCTTTGCCACACAATCTGCAAAACTTTCCTTTCAAAACTCCTTCATTCTTCTTATGTAATTTTAACAATAAATAATTTACAGCCATCTTTAGCTATCAAGCTTTTTACCTTGCCTACCAGAGACACCATGCAGCTCTTCATGGCATTCATATTGCGGTGCATGAGATCCAAGGAGAGCCTCTCACCCATGTGCTGAGGGCTCCCTGAGATTGGTATGGGGCAACTCTTTTATAGGTCTGTTGTCTGCAGGTAGGCAAAGAGGCTCAGCATTACTCTATTCTCCCCGTGCATCATCTT
Organism: Mauremys mutica; assembly: GCF_020497125.1. Lineage (NCBI taxonomy): Eukaryota > Metazoa > Chordata > Testudines > Geoemydidae > Mauremys > Mauremys mutica. The sequence goes on along the minus strand of NC_059073.1, from coordinate 122,973,190 downwards.
TGCTGGCATAAAGGAACCATAAAGCAGGCCTAAAGCCCTTGCAGTGAATACCTCCCACATGGGGCCTCTCTCAGAGTTCAGAACTGGCCCTGACACACTTTCTGCAGAAGCCCTCAGTACAGAGTACTCAGTACTTCCCTCGCTTCATCTTAGCACTGGGAGCTAAGCCAGACTCCAGCAGTTCCAGAATCAAGAAGGAACATGCCATCCTTCCTGTTGTTCAGCTGGCTGGTTTAGAGTTCACACTATCTGCATCTACCATTGCTAGGGTTAGGGTCCACCACAGTCCTGAAAAAGGAAAAAAGTTAGACATCAAACTTATAAAAATGCCAAATTCAGTAGTATTGGGTGCTACACTTGTCCCTGAGTCTCTCCCCACCCCCAGATTCTTGTGGTTTTTCAAGCCACCCACAAACCTCATTTCTCCAAGGGAGTGGTCTTTTCAGAAAAGACCACAAGGTGGATAGGACCAGTTGGAAAGGGGTTGTGGTCAATACATTCTCTTGGTGCATTGATTGAGAGCATCACCAAGCAGCCTCTGCTGGAGTTTAAAATTTCTGTCCTTGGAGAAATCCCTGGGGTGGAGGTACCAGCGCTGTTCTCCTCTGGGGGCAAATGGAACTGCCTCCATTGGTGGAGAGAGACCCAGTTTGCATCTTTTGCATCTACAGTGGTGTATCCGTTCCACTGTGTTTTATATTTGTTTACCCATGGCATTTATTTAAATGTACAGGTCTAATACTAATTATAACTCCTCCATGTTCTAAGATTTGGCTTCATCCAGTAGTCATTAAAAAAAATGAGTTCTTGTATACATATTTATATGGTGCCATCAACCTAAGAACAAGAACACTTAATGAGATTTTACATGGTTCTGTAGACCTAAGCTAAGTGGTACTTTCCTGAGAACTTGCACAGTTTTATGGTGTTAACTAATTCCTATCATTCACAAGAATTTACCCCAATATCAAACTGTTAGCACAGTGTGTTCACATTGAAATATCTGATATGTGGCATACCTAAACAAGCTTTCTCTCACACATACTTCTCAGCCTGCCAACGCCCAAATGCAGGACACAGTGTGTGACAGACACAAGTGATGAAAAAAAAGTGTGGAATTTAAAATGCTGTGGGTTTGATGCCTTTAGATTAAACCACTTTATAACCTAACAATTTGTTGTTTCCAATATAAATAATTTTTAATGATAAAAGTCCAGGGACACCACATTTGTGTGGAATATCATTAGCTTTGAGACTAAAATGAGAGATACTTCTTGAAATGTGAGGGAGAATATCTTTCAAAAGTCTCAGATACTGGATGCAGTGGCAGAAAAAATACATCTCATTTGGAATAAGAGCTATTTAACTGGAGGAAAACTTGAGAATTCCTTAAGCATCAAAGACTGAAGTGAATTTTAGAAATCTCTCATCATTGCAGGATGGATTCTTGTCACACACTAATATCAAGAGGGCTTTGGCAGCCGAGAGGGGAAAGGCAAGGAAAAAGATGCCCTCTTTTTCTTGGCTTGTGCAGTGATTCATCTTGGTTGAGAGAAAGGAAAACCAAAGCACTAGGGTTCTAGTCAGTAATTAGTTACTGTGAGACAGTGTCCAACTAGTGCCCCAGGTTATTTCCATTTTTTTTCTTACACAAGTCGTGACTCACTCTCTTCCCTTATTGTTCTGACCACGGTTGTTTCTGATGGGACAAACTGTCTCTCTTTTTTTTTAAATTATTTTTTGAACTTGTATCTCTACATTTAAAGTGGGTCTCATTATGGATTGTCTGTACCACAGTGGTCTGTACCAGAGTGGCTTTTCATATGGCTACTGATATCACAGAACAGCAGGGCTATATTCCTACTGAAGCAGCTGGAGAGGAAAACCAACCCAAAGCATCTGAACTGGGTCTAGTCATTAAGACATTAATTAGATCTCTTTTCCCAAGCCACATGGTCTAAAAAAGGAACTGAAATGCTGTGATGTATCAATTTAAAAATTGTAGGGAGTAGCTTTGTTAAATTCCATATTGATTATTCATTTATAAGGGATGGGGTGTCACATGTGGCTTTGTCCCTGGTGTGTGGTCCCATTTGTTCGCTCTGAAAAAGTTCTGTAACTTTGTGCTGCTGTGGTATATTGCATTATGGTCAGATGAGCCTGTGCTATAGAGTATATGAAAAGTGTATTAGGTGTATGTTCCTCCAATGGTCATGACTAACTAATAAAGAATTAATAGTACTGTATTTTCCCCTCAATGAAAATATAAATGTACATCTCTGGGGGAGTGGGATAGCAATTAGACTCCAGTGAGCTATGGGCCAAATTCACCCCTGCAAGCGCCTTTCACCTACCATCGTCTGCCTCCATGTTCAACCAGTATGGAGGCTAAGTCTACATTATAAACTCACATTGGTATAACTGTATCGCTCAGAGGTGTGAACAATCCATTCCCCTGAGCAACACGGTTATACTGACCTAGCCGCCGGTGTAGACAACGCTATGTATGCGGGAGGGCTTCTCCCATCGACATAGCTGCTGGCTCTCATGGAGGTGGATTAACTACACTAACGGAAGAAGCTCTCCCATCAGCGTACGTAGTGTCTTCACTGAAGTGCTATGGTAGCACTGCTGCAACATTTTAAGTGTAGACCTGTCCTGAGGCAGTTTTCATTTTTGTTGTGAGCTTGATACGATCTCTGGTGGTGAGGACTGCACAGAAATACAGTTGGATCTCACAGTTGACTTGAGAATGCCTCCTTCCCTGACAGTCCTGCCTACTTGTGGTACCTATCGATTCCCTCGTTGAATGGGGAGGTTGTGGGCTTCCTGATCTACCACAACATTCTCCCAGCAGACTTCTAACTACCAGGAACTATCTGTGAGAGTCTGTATAAGGTCTGTGAGTGATGATAGCTCTGTGTATGCCAAAAACTCACAGTTTTGAAGTATTCTATTTATAATTGTTACACTGGGAGAATTTTAGGGTATTCCTTGCATCTGCCCATTGAGAAATCTTACCACAAAATTGACTGACTTGTGAGTGGGAGGTGTTAGGTAAATTAATATTACGGTCCAATGTCCTAGTGATCAAAATAGTCAGCGTTAGAAGTCACATGGAGAGGAACCCTATTTAAATACATATGTTCGGTGATTTAATGTAGGTACAGTAACCGGCACACTGGATAAATAAAATCACCATGTTCCCTAGGGGCTGTAGAACACCAGCAGGCACATTACTCTGCAAGAGAGCGCTGGCATAGATTCCTGTGCAGCTGCTTCATCGCCGTTAGGGTGGGGAAAGGCTCCCAGCATCCTTATCATCACACCGTGGTGCACCCGCACAACACAGGGCACGATGTTGCAAATCAAACCCTTGTTCCTTTCTGCTCCATAACACTGCAGCACATTCATTCATGAGTGTCAGTATTCATCCCAAGAATGCCCACCTTGAGTGGAAGTATGCTGCTGTGTTTCAAAGTTGGTGTCCTTTGGTTCTTTGACCCCACAAGAAGAGTAGATCTTTGAAATGGTATTTGAGAAAGCTTTGCATTAAAGAGCTGTTTTTCTCAAGTGTCTGGATATTAGCTGGCTGTGTACTGTAATACTCTTCTAAGGAAAACAATCTCCAGGTGTGTGGCTTTTTTAAGGACTAGTAGATATTGGTGTGTGTCCTCCTAGCGAAGAACACAAAGAAAAGATTTTCCTAAATAGAAAGGAATGTGGGGACTGGCGACCTACCCCTGGCCTGATTGTAAACATAAGGGGAGGTCAGTTCTGTGTTTCTCTTTAAAATACCATTTTCTTTTTCCCACACCTCCCACATGGTGTAGAAGACTCTCTCTGTTCTGAGTGCCTTCTGGGCACAGGACATGGGAAGAAAACCAACACAAATCAGTGACAGGGCAAGGCATTTCAGAGATCTCTCTCCCAGGCTAGTGACCACACCAAGGAAGATGACAGTTACAGCTGGGCTAACAGAGAGAATGAAAAATAATAGCTGATTTGTAAATTCCCAGCAATCGTGGGACACCTATGCTGTAGGGGGTTGAATGTGGATCCAAGCAGTGTGGCTGAGTTTTGAAATGTGAACGTCAGTGATGACTTTCTTTTTTGCATGTAGTAAAGCAGGAAATTTCACTCGAGAGACAAAAGAATGAGTCTTGAACATGAGGCACAGACCTGGGCTATAATGGAAATTCATTGGGTAGCATGTTAAATAATATTACTTTAATCCTGCAGTTGAGCTGTATTTCTGTTTTATGGCATGTTTTACAAACTAATGTATTTTAAATCTTGGAAACTTTTAGGTAGTTCAGGCTTTAGTAGTTCAGCTCCGGAAATACGCTTCTTCGCTCTCAAATGGAGCAGTCTGTACTGTGCATTATTCACCCTGGCACAGTGCATACAGACAGTTGTCCTTGTTTGCTATCTCTGCTGAACCTTTCACATCAGCTCATTTATCTTTCAGGTGTTATAATAATTGACCCTCAATCAGTATTCCATTATCCTAAACAGGCAATTATCCACATTGTCACTTTTGCATTTGCTCTTTTGACCCAGAGGTCATGGAGGCCTAGTGTAACTGAATCCAACAAAATTATTCCCTTACCTGTCATATAAATAGTCATCCTAGCAAAATGAGACCCATGGGGGCTTTTGCTGAGGTGTTGAGAAGGCCAGTCTAACTCGATCCTTTATTCGGCTCTTTAAGGAATGCAGTACTGTTTTGGCACACTATCAAAATAAAACAAAGTCCCATTTTTAGTCTTTTTTTTTTTTTTTAAGTGAGCACCCCTGTGCTTACAAATGTTTCTTTGTGGCCTACTTTATTGAAATTTCCATTCAGCTCTTCCATCTGTTCGCTATGTTTACCACTATTCCTAGGGAAAGAATTCTGCATTTCACCTTCATTTGGGGGTGTAAGGTCATAAAACTGTCTAGATTATTTCAGCTATATTTATACCTAAGTTAATATTACTTCTTTAACAGGGGTAAAGCTTTTAATTCCCAGTTCATTATTCATGGTGAGTGAACAGAGTTTGTGTTTTATAAAAGACAAAAGCAGTTTTGCATTCAAAAAGCATTCTGCAAACGGGAATTTCATCCAAAATATTCCGATTAAGCTTATTTCACACTCTTCCCCCCTCCACTTGGGGCCACTAAATGCCACATTATTATTTTTTTTAATTTAGCCAATTCGCATGGATAATTCATGCAGATGCACACACAAAATTATTCTTATACATATTAATGCTATTCCCATCTTGCAAAACTAAGTGCATAGAAACTGATAAATTGTGAATATGAGTTGTGTACAAAAAGGTGCAAATGGTAAAACTATCTGTTGTATTTATATAGCCCCCATAACCATAGTACCTGGGCACCTCACAGTTTTTGTGTTTGGTCTTAAAATACCATTTTGAAGGAGAGATTATTCCCATTTTACAGATGGAGAACAGGGAGGCCCAAACTTACTCAGGAAGTCTGTAGAGGAATAGGGCATTAAACTGAGGTGTCCCCGAGTCCCAAGCTAGCCCCCTAACCGCTACACCACCCTCTGCAATTTGGTTAGAAGAAGGATGGTCAGCACTTTCAAAAACAGACTTGGAGCTATACAAATAAACTGGGAGCTAAAGGAAGAGCTCAACATGACTAGAGGTTTTCACTCTTTTCCCAATGGCAGCACAACTTCAATGACTGAAATCATTGTATGGGGAAAAATGATTGCTGGGAACAGATTCCCCACAAGCATGTTTTGCATTCAAGCTACCAGGGCAGTTCCACTAGCTGAAGCCAGCAGACAGCTGTAGAATTTTATCTTTCAAGTTATCACAAAATACAGACAAGGATATTTTGGGGATTCCACTTCCATTTGATTATATAACCAATTATTGTTGTACCCATTAGTTTGCTGCTTAGCTTTTCCACCCCTTCACTTATTCAGACTCAAGTTTATCTTATAGACACATAGACTTTAAGGCCAGAAGGAACCATCAAGATCTAGTCCAGGGATCTCAAACTCAAATGACCACGAGGGCCACATGAGGACTAGTACATTGGCCCGAGGGCTGCATTACTGACACCTCCCCCCACTCTGCCCTCGGCCCTGCCCCCACTCCACCCCTTCCATGAGGCCCCACCTCTTCCCAACCCTTTTCTGCCCCCATTCCAACCCCTTCCCCGAAATCCCCACCACATCTTCGTCCCCTCCCTGCCCCCAGGGGGTGCAGCAGGGGTGTGGGGTGTGGCAGGGGCTCAGGGCAGGGGGTTGGGGTGTGGGGTGCAGGAGGGATGAGGGGTATGGCAGGGGGTCGGGGCAGGGGATTGGGGTGCAGGAGGGTTACGGCAGGGGGCTCAGGGCAGGGAGTTGGGGTGTGGGGTGCAGGAGGGGTGAGGGTGCGGCAGGGGGTCAGGGCAGGATATTGGAGTGCAGGAGGGGTGCGGCAGGGGGCTCAGGGAAGTGGGTTGGGGGGAAGGAGGGGTGCGGGGTGTGGCAGGGGGTTCAGGGCAGGGTGTAGCAGGCGGCTCAGGGAAGGGGGTTGGGGTGCAGAAGGGGTGTGGGGGTCCAGCAGGGGGCTTGGCAGGGGGTCAGGGTGCAGGGTACGGCAGGGGGTCAGGGTGTGGCAGGAGGCTCAGGGCAGTGGTTTGGGGTGCAGGAGGGGTGTGGCAAGGGGCTCAGGGCAGGGGGGTTGACTTCAGGAGGGGTTTGTGGGGCGGGCTCTGGCCCGGCACACAGTGGGGGCAGGACAGGCTGCCTGCCTGCCTGCCCTGCCCCTGCTCCTGCTCCTGCTCCTGCTCCTGCTCCTGCTCCAAGAAGCGTCTGGAACATGGGGAAGCAAGGGCACGGGGTGTATGTTGCTGTTGCTTCAGGCACCGCCCCCAGCATCTCCCATTGCCTGGGAATTGGCAACTGCGGCCAATGGGAGCTGCTGGGGGCGGTGCCTGAAGCAACAGCAACACACACCCCTGCGCCTCTCTTCCCCCACGTTCTTTCCACTTCCCAGAGTGGCGCAGGGGCAGGGCAGGCAGGGAGCCTGCCCTGCCCCTGGTGCACGCCAGGCCAGAGCCACTCTAGGTAAACACTGCGGGGGGGCCGCGAGGAGCTCACGGGCCGCAGAAAATAACCTCGCGGGCCGCGTGTTTGAGACCCCTGGTCTAGTCTGACTTCACAGGCCACAGAACCTCGCCCATCTTCTCCTGTAATGGACCCCTAACGTCTGGCTGAGTTACTGAAGTTCTCAAATCATGATTTAAAGACTTGAAGTTACAGAGAATCCACCATTTACACTAGTTTAAACCTGCATGTGACCCATGCCCTATGTTGCAGAGGAAGGTAAAAAACTCCCTGGGTCTCTGCCAACCTGACCTGGGGGGAAAATTCCTTCCTGACACCAAATATGATGATCAGTTAAATCCTGAGCATGTCAGCAAGACCCAACAGCCAGCACCCAGGAAAAGAATTCTCTATAGTAATTCAGAGCCTTCCCCATCCCGTGTCCCATCACTAGCCATTGGGGATATTTGCAACTAGCAGTCACAAATTAGCTACATATCATTGTAGGCAGTTACATCATACCTTCCTCTCCATAAACTTATCAAGGGCAGTCTTGAAGCCAGTTAGGATTTTTGCCCCCACTATTTCCCTTGGAAGGCTGCTCCTGAATTTCACTCTGATAGTTAGAAACCTTCATCTAATTTCAAGCCTAAATTTGTTGGTGGCCAGTTTATATCCATTTGTTCTTGTGTCCACATTGGCACTTAACTTTAATAACTCCTCTCCCTCGCTGGTATTTATCCCTCTGATGTATTTATAGAGAGCAATCATATCTCCCCATAGCCTTCTTTTGGTTAGGCTAAACAAGCCATGCTCTTTGAGTCTCCTTTCATAAAGTAGGTTTTGCATTCCTCAGATCATCCTAGTAGCCCTTGTCGGCACCTCTTCCAGCTTGAATTCATTTTTCTTAAACATGGGAGACCAGAATTGCATGCAGTATTCCAGATGAGGTCTCACCAGTACCTGGTAGAATGGTACTAACACTTCCATGTCTCTACTGGAAATACCTCGCCTGATGCATCCTAAAACTGCATTAGCCTTTTTCACAGCCACATCACATTGGCAGCTTATAGTCATCCTATGATCAGCCACTACACCCAGGTTCTTTCTCCTCCTCTGTTGCTCCCAACTGATACATCCCTAGTTTATAGCCAAAAATTCTTACAGAGTTCAATGTGAGGATGACACAGAATTTCTATTTGTACAATATTTCTTCAGTCATAATCTTTGCACCCTACACTGTCGTCATGCTAATATGTTACCCAAAGAGGAACTTGACCACAACACAGTTAACATACTTATTCTTGTCAAAAGTGTCATGGGTTCTTTGATGGCTACAAATAATCAGGTTTAGGCCACATCCAAAACACTGCATCCCTAAAAAGACATGGTTTCAATACTGACTGTTGAAGAAAAATGTCACCTTGTAAACTGCCAATCAACTTCCTGTAATGCCGATAGTAGATGTTACATGGAACATTCATGTTTCGTGTCTCCCATCCAAATAGTTGTCTCAGGGAAAACTACCAGCACATCACTACAAAAGGTGTTATGGCTGATATAAAATTTTTCCATTTGTAAGCTCATTCTTTAGATTTTCAATGTTTTTCATGCACTTTGTATTCATTAAATACCTATAGGCATTGTACTTTGTCTATTGCCTACGTATATAAATTTATCTTAGAAGTATGTTTTAATAGTGTGATTTGGTGTAATGTCAGCAATTAATTTTGAGCAGATACCATCTCTCATAAAGAAAGGAAGAAATGAGATTTTTTTTTATTCTTTGAACCAGCTGGTTACTTTTAATAGTGAAGACTGAAAGCGGTATGTGTGATCTCTTTTTCCCCTTGCATCGTCTTACTCAGAAACATATCCCAATTTAAACATTAGCAAATCAAACATTAACACAGGAGTTAATGTTTTAAAATAATGACCTCCTGCCGGAAGCCTGTTGATCCTGACACACTGCCAACTGCAAAATCTAAATGAAGTTAGAAGCTAGGGGAAAATAAACTGTGTTGAGTCTGTTTTCATTCTCCACTAACAATTTTTCTACTACCTGAAAACGCAATCAATTTATTTTATGGTACTGAAGTCTTCTTTCAATAAATGATGATGCCACATTCCTACTCAGCAATGTAGGCTGCTTAGTTTTTGTTGTTTGGTTTAGTTTCCTGATTGAGTGATTTCATCAGTTCATCAGAGTTTGTAATTGCCATTCTCTCAAATAATAGCAAAGGAAATTAAGATCACTGAAAGATTAACTTTAGACAGATGATAGGTATTATTTATCAGTGTACAAGAAAAGCTAGCAATAAAACATCTATGGTATTTGCATATGCCTGTAAAAACTGTACACTATGTTGTTCAAATGATCCACAATATATGGCTGAAAGGGCATGCTGCTGGAAATCCAGGAGCCACCCCTAATTTTCATGATGTGCCATGGATTGTAGTCTCTGTCACCTTTAATATAGAGGTGTGTCTCATGCAGACTAGAGGACCCATCATAGAATAGTGCTTAGATTAAGTTGGAGCAGTTCATTCCAAGTAATCTCCAGAGGTTGGACCTCCACACAGAAGCTAATGATGACTTTCAGCAAAATTTAAGAACTTTAAGAATAATATTTGGCTTTAGGATTAGAACGTGGACATGGTGCTACAGATCAGTGTAATACAAAATATAGTAACCATGGTTTGTGTTTTATTTTTCTCTCAGAAATGATGTCAGAGACAATATTGAGGATTATGAACAGGATTGGGAGCCAGAAACTGCTCTGAGTTCTCATTCTGTTTTTGCTATTTGCTGCCTGTGCTACCTTGAGAAAGTAATTTCACTTATTTGTCTGTTTCCCTGTATGTAAAATGGGGAAATATTTACCCACCTATCTTATTCACACCATTATTGTGAGGATGAAATAGCTAAGGCATGCAGAGCACTTTGAAAATAGAAAGTATTCTTGTTTATTATATAGGGTTACCAGATAGCAACTGTGAAAAAACAGGATGGGGATGGGGGGGCAATCGGCGCCTATATAAGAAAAAGTCCCAAAAAACGGGACTGTCTTTTTAAAAACAGGACGGATGGTCACCCTATTATTTTAATAATGATAATCCTTAGCATTCATTCCACTGAGATTTAACACAAATTAAATGTCTTATTTCAAATAATTGTACCAGTGAATCACTTAAGTATGTGCTTAAGTCCAGTTAAAGTCAATAAGATTTAAGCACTCTTCTTAAAGATAAACATGCACTTCAGAGCTTTGCTGAATTGGGATGGAGGTAAGCATGTGTTTACAGTTAAGCATTTGCCTGAATACTTTGCTGAATTGAGTCTCTGATGCAGAGAGTCATACCTAGTATTGAAAATTCATACAGTAAGAAGTATTTCCTAATTGTTTTGTATTTATTACACCACTCACTAAAATGAGAAATGGAACAAACACAAAAACTTTCTTAATAAGAGACAAAGAAGACTGTGCACTTCAGAAGAGTCTGCAATAAGAATACAAGTATCAGAGGGGTATACAGACTTCAGACTGAATAGGAAAAAAACATCTTAAGAAAAATCATTGTTCTGTATCTATGTAAGGATGGTGGTGTAATATTTTTATTGGCTCAATATAATTTATATTAACTTTTCTATTGGATGAACAAATCATCAATCCACTGTATCTACTTTTCTATACAGCTACACACACAGACATTCTATAATATGCATTGAGTGGTAGAACAGACTACAATAGCCAGCTTTAGAGATATTGTAAAGGTATATGACAGAAATCACAATGAAGGTGCTTGCAAGATATTTAAACTTCACAGCACACCCCAGGACACTGGAAACATCATCAAATGTTTCTGCGCCATAATTTAATTTCTGGCAGTGTGGCCAATAGTGAAGCAAGGACTTCTATTGTGCTTTGTATTCTTCGATGTCATACCATGACTGAAGAAGAATTTATGAAAGAGAATGTTAACATTACATGAGGGAAAGAATGCTTTCCATAGGAGACCTACATATGTGGACATTGTTACTTCAACAAAGAGATTACATAGCTTGGAATATGTACTAGAAAGAATTTATGTGAATTCCAGTCATGTAGCGATGCCTGCTGGTGAGATGAGAGCCGACAAAAGACAAGCTTTTGATGACAATTTATTCAAGACTTTGGCAGATTTTTATGTTCTTCTAGCTGCTGAAGAATTTGATACACTATTTTTTTGTCCCTCCACATAGCAGAAGTCAGAGCCATAATTTGAGACCACTAGAATATGTTGCTTGTCACCAAGGGCTTCTTGCATAGCTGTCTCCAGATGGGGAATGAACTAGGAAGCATTGTTCCTCTGAACCTATTCCATTTGGAAACAAGGAAAGGGATGGAAGAGAGATGGAGTTCTATAGGTAATGCATAAAGCAATGCAAAACAATTAAATTGGCTACGTTTGTGCTTTTCATTTTCTTGTGAATATTATCAAACTAATTTTAGTTACAGTCTAACGCGAAATATAAGTTTGCAATCTCCCTTGAGTAAGAGGCAGTATGCAGCTGCTCTTCCTCATGAGAGGAATAGGAAATAAACTGTGACTTTTAAAAAAAAAAATCAAAGTTGGTTCCCTCATTTCTCCCATGCTCCCAAGAAGGAGGTAGTTTGCTACTGGTAGAGACTTCCAGGGTAAGCAGATCAGCTTCCCTTTTTGGGTCAAATGTGCTGGCTGACGGTGCTGAAGGTAGCAAGTTGAAGACTCTCCCCACTTCCTGTTCTTGCCTGTCTAGGCCCTAACCAGCTATACGGGAGGAGAAGCAGCAGCTCCCCAAGATAGGTAACCCACACAGGAAGGTTGCCCAGACATGTAGGCTGAGCCTCAATCTCATCCTTTCTAGTTATTACAAGCCAATAGTTAAAGTGCTGACAATGCTTAAAAATCCCAATGTTTTACTATGTATCATATCACTCTATATAGCTATGGAGTGTGAGACTTTATGAAGACCAGATCTGGTGAGATGTTTCCATTATGCACATGAAATTTGAGAAAAAACAATCTTCCACTGAAGAATTGCTTGATTAAGGAGTAGAATCACCCTGTGAAAATATTCCAAAAACCTCATTTTAAAAAAAAGTTTACAGCAGTGTACATAGATACAAGGTTGTAGTTACCTGTCATTTTTTAAACTTAAATGCATAAAAGTAATTAAGTGAATAAATAAATCTTTATAAATCTTATGCAGCCCATAATAAACACATTATTACTTTTACCAAATATTAAATAAATTATTTTGACCACTACAGCCTTAACTCTGACCCAGGAATTGTTTTTGGTTTGGTTTTGGAGGGGCAGAAATAGGTGTTATTTTATTATTTTCAGTAGCTATATTCGGTATTTGCTTTTAAGAGACATGGTGGAATGGGAAATGCTGTCTGTTACTATGTTTACCAATTGGCAATAGAATGTTTGGTAAAAAGTATTTATAACAGTTGAGATTTATATTGTACATGTAATAATAAGAATTATAAAATTATTGACTTCTTATAAAACTGTTCAGCAGCAAAACAAGTCTGTACACAACAACGTGTGTCATTAATGTGTACATACATAATATTTAAGTTACTTTTTCAATAATTTGGAGTTAAATTTATATTTTATTTTACTGATGAAAGGATGTATTATGGTTCAGAGTTTTGCTGTGTTTCCTTATCATTGCTAAGAATGATGGTCCTGATTCTGCTCTGTTACACTAGTATAAACCTGGAGTAAAATAATTGACATCAGCTGCTGACAGTGTAACTCAGCAGAATTTGATCGAATATGTTTATTATGTAAGTGGCATTAGATTGATGGAGGCCTTAACTATTAGTTTCCATGCTTCTAAGTGCTTTGGGTTTATAAATGATGGGGTAGCTAACTACATTGTTTTCACTTTAACAATTGCTTTTTGAAACCAAATGTCTTGTTCTGGGGATTCCCCAAGGGGTTTTTTTGTTTTGTTTTTTGTTTTCTTGTGTAAGTAAATTAAATACAGTTTTAAATGTGGGTTGGATACCTGCTACCTACTATGTGTGCAAGTATTTGCAGAATCAAGGCCTACCTTTGGAACGTTGGGGGACTCTTCTGGCATCCTGGATTTCCAGGAGTAAGAAAGCAAATTGAAGCATCCGTCTTTGATCCACTCAGTCTTAGGCCCAGATCCCACATACACTTAAACTCATGCTTAATTTTACGCACAAGTATGAGACTGCATCCATGCCTAAAGTTAAATCCATCTGTAAGTGCTTGCAGGATCAGAGCAGTATCAATTACTCTGTTTTCTTGACATTCTCATAGCCTCGCACTTACCGAAAAAAAGAGATCAGCTTTTTGTTGGGTTTTGTACACCTGTCTTCTCCCAAAAAGAGGTGGAATGAGCCATTATTGAATTTCACTGGGCAGCCTGACTCGCTGCCTTTCAAAAGTGTCTGCTTCTTATATTTACTGTGGAAATATTATTAGAAAATCAACATTTTACTATTGTTTTTATTGTTGAACTTTGCAAACGTGAAACTAAACTAAAGCTGATAAACTGCAAAACCTTCACAAGTCTAAAAGACCTAGTAATATAAATATACCAAAAGGATAAGTATTTCTACAGGTTGACATAATACACAAACCACCCCTACCCCTTGATAGAGCAACTATTCATATGGTTTTTCATATGGATTATTAGAAACACTAGCCTGGTGTTTTCTATCCATTGTAATATCAGACTGAGTTTTGCTATGTTTAAAGGCCTCTCTTGCTCTTCCATGCGTATAATTTTGGGGCAGAGGGTGTCGAAAGAAAAGGATGGAGAAAACTGGCTTAGGGGCTTCTTCCAAGGATAGATACTGCAATCCATCGGTAATGTTTCTCCTGCTGAGTTGGCAGCTGCTGCTGTAGGTTCAGAGAGGTCATTGTGGTTTCTTTCCTGTTGCTCCTGCAGGCGTTGAATTGCTGGAGGAGCTGGAAATAAGGCACCTCCCTTTCTTGTTCTGCAACAAAAACGTTACTCACTATATATGTCTATTCTGGTTATAGTTAAGGTACAAAAGCTCTGGTAATGATAAGAATGATTTACATTTATATTGCACCTTTATCCAGAAATCGCCTAAAGTACATTACAAACTGATTTACAGTTACGTGTGTGTGAGAGAGATGTAAATATGGACATGTGTATATATAGTGTGCATATATCTCTTTCTCCATGTAAGTAATACTGCATGTACTGGAATCTCTTCACCATGAAATGCTGCTTTTGCATGTGGTGAAACACAGCATTTGCTTAAGAGGCCACAGCAATTCTACAGAACAGTTTAGGGCAGGAAGTGCAGACCACTATGTCCATTTGAAATTACAGGGGGAATTTAAGTAGGCAGAATGTAAAGTAACATTAATGATCTGACTTAAGATCCAAAAAAAAGCCAGGGAAATTCAATGTTCAGACTGAAAACTCTAGGCTAAAATTCCATCTTCTACTCCCTTTGCTATATGGGCTCGTGGCGCCTGTGCTCCAGCAATATTCAGGGCCCACAGGCCCCCAGGTCCACCAATGTTCAGGGCCGGGACTCTCCCCCAACCCCGCCTGCCACCCCCGAGCGCATTCCCTAAGTGTCCCTGCCTGCGCCCTGGGCAGCAGGCAGCTGCCCCCTTCAGCTCCGCTCTGCCGGCTCCCAGCGTCAACTGCCACCACAGGGTCCTAACACCCCCACAGTAGTGCCAGGGCAGGCTGACCCTGCCCTTCCGCCTCGGAAGGACGGACCCTTCCCTTTTTTGGCGGGACTCTCCACCAGCACAGGGGCTCCCCCCGGCCCGCAGTCACCACTCCTGCCCCACGTTAGGCAAGAGGCAGCCCCAATCCCCCATCCCCAATGAGGCTACAGTGAGGAGCAGCAACGGGGAGGAGGCACTCGTGATGGCAGCCCCCCCCAACACCCACCACAGGGGAGGCAAGGGAGCTTCCTGAGAGGAGCCCTAGGAGCACGTGCAGTGCCTGGTGCGAGGTGAGTGTGCTGCTGGGGGCGGGGGGGAGGGGGCCCTTCCCCTGGAGCTCGCTGTTGACGGTGGGGAGGGGGCAGGGGGAAGTCCTCCTCTCTGGCCCCAGTCGGGGGCAGCCTGCCTGCACCCTAAACTCTTCATTCCAGGCCCCACCCCTCTTCAGAGGCCGCACCCTCAGCCAGAGCCCTCAACCCGCTGCCCCAGCCCTGAGCCTCCTCCTGCACTGTGAACCCCACCCCACCCCTCAGCCCCCGCACCCCAACCCTCTCCTCGAGCCCCTCCCACACCCCAAACGCCTCATCCCCAGCCCCACCCCAGAGCCCTCACATTTTCACATGATTTTAAAATATATATATATATATATATATTGGCTTACAAGGCAGGTGTGGGGGCGGAGGGCGGGATCTGGACTCGTTCTGGGCACTACTAAAAATTATACAATCCTATCACCCCTGTACATATGGACGCTGTAGGTGGAATTCTCTCCCCAGTGAAGTCAATAACAGAGCTTCCATTGTCTTCAGTATCAGAGGGGTAGCTGTGTTAGTCTGGATCTGTAAAAGCAGCAAAGAAGCCTGTGGCACCTTATAGACTAACAGACTTTTTGGAGCATGAGCTTTTGTGGGTGAAAACCCACTTCGTTGGATGCATACATGCATCCGACAAAGTGGGTATTCACCCACGAAAGCTCATGCTCCAAAAAGTCTGTTAATCTATAAGGTGCCACAGGATTCTTTGCTGCTTTTATTGTCTTCAGTGAGGCCAGGATTTCGTCCCAGATGTCTGAGGCTGTGTGTGATTGTGTGAGGCCAGTTTAAGGGACGGGGGAGAACTGGTGAGCACTCACCATGCAGAAGCTCTAAATATTGTTTTCCATGCATTGCCCCCTCCTGCTGCAAATGTAATACCGCTCCATGTCACAATAATATGCTGTCTCTGTCCCCCTTCCAAAGGAGGATGGAGTAGGAACTCACATACGAGGAAGCTGATCCTTCTTCTATTGAAGTCTGTCAAAATTTCCATTGACTTCAGTTGTGCAGGATCAAACCCTAGGGGGCCAAAGACGACGACAGCCATCTGTGTGGCGCGGAGGTCTACGTCAACACACAGAGGGGCTGATATACCATGTGGATGCCCTTAGATCTGTGGGCTTGGAACCAAGCTTGCCCTCTGTGCAGTTAGGAGGCCATACTAATGCTTCTCTCTGGAGGGGAGAATGCATTAGGTTGTCCCTGTGGTGAACTGCATGAACTTTTGTACTTACATTTTCTCATCTACATGCTTTTTCACAGAAAGGAATCATTTGTCCCATAATACCAAAGGGGGCATTAAATCCACATTAGCATTCAGGAGCCCACAAACATCATTTCATTTAAAATAATATAGTTTGAGCACAGCAATGAGCAAAACTAGTACATGTTTCACTGCCCTCAAATCACAGTATACTACGGAGTCCAAATTTGTAACTACTGGAAAAATTTCGGACCTCTTGAACTGTGCATTTCTGGGTCTTAAAACCCAACTGTGCCACCGGGGCAAAAAAATTAGCTACAGCTTCAAGGATACCTTTTTATGCCATTTCTGTGTCTCTTGAAGCGATCATAGCCTCTGTCACAGTGAAAAGTTTCTACTTCATTTTTAATCCTGTTTATAAAGAGAGAGAACATGTATTTGAAGGTGGTCAGCATAATATTTTTCTGTTACGATTTTTCTCATTAGTGGAAGACTGAGATGGGAGCAACAGTGGCTTTTGTTTAGACATCCTGGCTTGAACAAAACTGCATCTCACACTGGACATGTGACTTCTTAGAATTGCGCCATGGCAATGGGCAGAGGGGATATCAGCACTCTCTTTCCTAGGTTATAAGATGTGATTTATTCTCCACTGATTGATAGGACATAAACGTGTGCATACATAAGTATAAACTGTGTATGTGTGTGTTTGGAGGTTTACAGTGTTTGTGTTCCTAATGAATACTAAATCTGTGCATGTATATGTATGAAGTGTAATATTCCTGCATATTAGAGTTCATGTTTCCTGATTAAAGAGCTCATATAAAGACTGAAGTACTTCAATGTTTATCTTTTGCCATTGGATCTCTGTGCTCCGCATAGTAACACATAAACAGGCTGAGAAGCTACTAATCAAACCCTTTAAAGCCGCCAAACCCACTTTTTGTCTTTATTATGAAACTAAGATTTGGTCAACTGAGGTCAAGTTGTGCACTTAACACAGCTTCCATTATAGTCAGTGAACTCTGTAACAGAGAGTAAAGTCAAAATATAAACACAGAACATTTCTGCAGCAGCTCAGGGCTGGGATTAACTTGGATCACCTAGTCTTCTGCTTTTAATGAAATTCTCTCCCCTGTATTTTCTTGTTTGGAAGAGAGTCCAAAGTTATCTCATGCTAATTTAGTTAGGCAGTGCCCTCCAGGGATGTCACATGCCTCCATGACCCCTCCAGAGATACTCAGCAAAGGGATGAGGAGAATTAAACATTCCTGAGAAATTGCAAAGCAGCAGCCCCCAGAGATTTTGCATAGAAACTAGCTCCAGACTAGCTGCCAGAGACCCAAGTCACCTTTTCAGCACATCCTTGACATCTCTCCACCAATCCCATCTGGCTTGACTCAGGGGGTCAGCGTGGGTACTGGGAAGAGGTGGCAGCTCGAAAGAGCAGAATTCAAGGGAGGTCTGACTCTATTTTCAGCTTTCATAGGTTTCTGTGGGATACACAGATAAATAAAAAGAGCAGTAGAAGAAAATAATATAGCTAATCTCACTCTAATGCCTTCTTCTGAGGGGGAAAAACTTTAACACTTTCTGTTAAAGGTACTGAATATGTAGTTTCAGTATTTTCAGTAACAGTATGACCATTTTATGTACATTTTTGGTTGTAACTGGGCTTCTATCGCAAAGGCCTTTAAAAGCATGCTTATGGGGCCTGATCCTGCAAATGCTTACTACCACGAAGGGCCCTGCGCTGACTTCATTGGGGCTACTCATAGTAGTAAGCATTATGGGCCTTATGCTCCCCTCACTTACACCAGTGTAAACCTAGAGTAAGGCTGTTGAAGTCAATGGAGTTGTACTGATGTCAGCAAGGTCAGAGTCAGACCCCAGGCCTGTCTGCAGGATGAAGTCCTTTATTTATACATTTTTAAAAAACAGATTTGGGGAATCATTTTCTGGATTTCTCCCCACATTTCCGAGCAAAGGGCAGAACTGGAATTTCCTTAGTGTACGTGTGTGGATGTAACAGAGAGACCATCCATACTCTGATAATTTTTTTATTTTTTTTAAATTTGGGGGGGATTGGGAGCTAGCTATCTGATTGTAAACACTCCCTCACAGACCGTCATGTGAGAAACCCAATGTCTGGTCAATGTGTAATTCAACAACCTTTAGGAAATGCCTTTGAAAAATAGTTATTGGGCAAGTGCAGTGCAATGGAGCCTCAGAGTTACAGGAACCTCAGGAATGCACATTGTTAATAACTCTGAAATGTTCGTAACTCTGAACGAAGCGTTATGGTTGTTCTTTCAAAAGCTTACAACTGAACATTGACTTAATACAGCTTTGAAACTTTACTATTCAGAAGAAAAATTCCCTTTATTTTTTAGTAGTTTATATTGAACACAGTACTCTATTGTAGTGTGTGTGTGTGTGTTGCTGATTCCATACTTCCAATTCCAAATGAGGTGTGTGGTTGACTGGTGTTCATAACTCTGAGGTCCTACTCTCCTCTCTCTCTTTTTTCTTTTTTTCTTTTTTTTTTTTTTAAGATTAGATTTCTTTGCTATTTTTTTTGTTTAATTATACCAAAGAACCTAGTCAATATTATGGAATAATACCTATTTTAAAAATACCCATTTTTTTTCATTGTAAGAGTGTAGATCAAAGCACCGAAAAACACTTAAATCTCACATAGTTCATTTAATCTTGAAATGCCTTTACAGACATTAAAATTCTGACAACACTCCAGTCATGTAAATATCATAGTTCCCATTTTACAGATGGAGGAGCAGGAGAACTGAGGTTAAATGTCTTGCTCAAGGCCACAGGGAGAGTCGTCACCACAGCTGAAATTAGAACCCTGCAGATTCTGGCTCTTCATCATTTGCTTAGACCAAGCTGAAACGAATAAATAAGCTAATAAAAACCCAACAATCAGAATGTGGTTGAAGATAAAATTGATGGCAATATTCACGTCACAGCTAAGATATTATAACTGAATTCAAGCCTAAAATATATTTAAACAATTGAGTTATAAAACTCCGGAAAAAAGGATTGACATTACAGAAATGAGGGCAGTCATCAACCGAATGGATGATCATTACACAGTAGTGATAAATCTCTTATGGCCTGTTATGATTCCTGGGTGTGCCACCAGGGCCGGCTTTAGGCCTATTCCACCAATTCCCCCGAATCGGGCCCCGCGCCTAAGAGGGACCCTGCACCCAGTGAGAATCCCTTCCCTGGCTAGAGGCGCCTTTTTAATTTTTACTCACCTGGTAGCACTTTAGGTCTTCAGCAGCACTTCGGTGGCGGGTCCTTCAGTGCCACAGAAGACTTGGAGCGAGTGAAGGACCCACCGCTGAAGTGCCGCCGAAGACTCAGAGCACCGCCCGGTGAGTACAAGCCCCACGTGGTGTTTTACATGTGTGGGTTTTTTGTGTTTTTTTAAAAAGTCATCCCTGCCGGGGCCCCGTTGAAACTGTTCGAATTGGGGCCCGCACTTCCTAAAGCCGGCCCTGTGTGCCACCATTGTTCTCTAGCAGGTAAAATGTCAGATCTAGCCAAGCATGTATGTGGGAATATCACTCTCTAGTGGCTGGCATAAAGAAGAGACAAGCTTTAATACTTTTATAATATAGCTATTGACATTTCTCTTTTAGCTCAGGTGGTAAAGGCCTGTGTCTGAGGTGCTGAAATTCCGAGTTCTATCCCTGATGATGTCTGGGTGGTAGAGCTGATGATTCTTGTCCGTGTATATGCAGTGTGCAGATTTATTACAAGTGTTAAGTTGTAGTGTGGTAATGTTGCTGGGGTTATTCTGTGATAACGTGGTAAAACACTTGTCACCACTTCATCTAGGCATGTGAAAATATATTGTATGTGTTATACAGAGACAGATACCAAAATGAATACACTTAGAACTTCATATGGTTTGCATTTTTAGTAACCGCTCTCCTGTCTCTAATAGAAGACACATTTTAATTTAGTTTTGGGTAAGTGGATGTGTTTACAGTCTCACACCCACAAGTCCATGGTTTTAAATATAAATGCTTCTATAGTGTATAAAAGAACACACGCTGTTTCGTTAAGGGTTTATCAGAAATGCCAGGACTATATTAGTTGCTGGGAACAAACTGAATAAAACTTTATATTCCACTGTGCCTGCTGCTGATTAAAAGTAGCTCTATCTCCAGTTTATTGACACAATTGGAAAGCTCTGCTTTGGGCTCTGCTGTAATTAATAATTGTTGTTATTAGTGCTAATAGAGTTGTAAGTACATTCAGTGTTTTTGAAAAATGGCTGAGTGACCGCCAGAGATGTAATGCACAGAATAAGAACAGCAAGGGGAGTGGCAATGCAGGTTTCCTTGGGCAGCCTACATAGGGCACGTTAAACGTGGCCTGGAGAGAACTGCATATTAGTTTGTTGATAAGCTGTTATCCATTTATGTTTGAGCTCTATAGGCTAACATACATAATTCCGTTTCTATGATCACTTAACGCTTGACATTTGCTGGCTGAAATTCACCTCTGTGTTGAGCTCTTTTTTTAAGGGCTTAAGTGGTACATAGGTTTTGTGGTGGTGTTCTGCACTGAGATGAATTTTACTCTTCTGTGACTGGCAGCAGTGGTGCCAATTAATACCAATAGCACTAGTGAATTTGTGAGGTGGACACTTGTCTCCTAGCAGTTGGACTAAGACCACCAAACCCCTTGTACATAGGCCACTGAATCAGATGGTGTCAACTTTGGTTTCTATTGACCTGGATTTGAACTTGTGACATAAAGTAAAGATGCTGTATCCCATTACCAATTCCCAGAGCTGTCCAGGCTGCTCCCTGACTTGCTCCCCAGCAAATGACATTTTGGAATTATATTTCAAACCTATCTCCTGAAATGATCTCGTATACAAAAAAATAAAAATTCCACTGATCCAAAAATAAGGCTGCTTTTGCATCTTGCCACCTAATGAAGTACATTTTGTTGAATTCTAGCTGTTGGTTTAAAAATGCTGCTAGATTTGTGTTTGTTCCCAGTGCTTCACAGCCAGGGAGGAAGAGATGAAAACGTACCTTTTCTCTTTTGAACTTTAGATGCAGAGAACTGAAAACTGGAATAAATTAGAAGGTAAAGTTTCACTGATATTGCCAAATGGAGCACACTGTGGTTTAGACAGATGGATTATACATACCAGTTTATTTTTGTAAGAATGGAACACATAGTAAACCTCTTCCTCAGGATGAGTAAATTAACATTTTCTGTCAGCTGTTTAGATTATTATTCAGCAGTCCGAGATCACTTTAAAGCCTTTAACACTTTTGAAAATAACTGAAAGTCATATAGTGTACCGATGCTAGAAGCGGGAGAATTTTTAATACTTGAGGGAAAAGTGAATTTAAATGCAGAAGTCAGATATTCTGTTTTAGCATTATTAACTCATCCAGTCTATCTCCCTGACAATGCAAAATGGTTTCATACATTACATACATTCTAGGGTTTTTTCCATTATGGCTTTAAATGGCCATAGTATTTTGACGACCTCCAATGCCTTTGACCTAGATTGCGCAACAGCCTAATAGATCTCACTGTCCCCAAGTTGTTCCTGATATTCAGTCTAAATTTTCCCATTCTTAATTTTATACCATTATTCCTACTATAGCAATTCTTCTCCCTCCTTTATATGTATTCCCTTCAAATACCTGTCAACTTTTATCACCTCCTTCAGTTACTTATCTCTTAGCCAGTGTGTATGTGCTTAGAGCTCTAACAGTGTGATCTTGCAAGGTGCTGAGCACTGTGGTGCCGTTATTACTTTATAGAGGCTCAATCTGAGATCAGGGCTCCTTTGTGATGGGCACTGTACAAAACACATAATGACCGGCAGTCCCTAGCTTGAGGGAGTTACAGTCCCAATTACAAAGTGTGGGAAGAGAAACAGATGCAGAGAGAAGAGAGGTTTGCCCAAGGTCGTGCAGCAGATCAGTGGCAGAGCCATGAATAGAACCTGGGTATTTTGACCCATGGACTGTGCTGCCTCTTGGGCCCTGAGCAGAGCATGTGAAAAATTTTAAGCATGCAATTAGTCCCATTGACTTCAGAAACACAGAAGCATTATAAATGGAAACCAGAATCTTTTTCCAGCCAAATGTTGCATCATAAACTTTTTGCAGTCAATACCTGCATTGTGATTATTATTTTGGAGCTGATCAAGTTGTTATAGAAACAAGCCAACACTTGACTTGAAAGTCTAGTCTGGTTTCTTGTGGTAAGATCATGGCCTTGACTAGCCCTTCTTGGCATTGATCCCTAAGACTGCTCTACCCAGACCGCAACCTAGGTGCAACCCTTTTCTTTCGTGGTGAGTAATCCTGTCAAATGGAGTCTGCTTCTTTATGAAATGGTATTTTGTCTTTCATTCATGTAAAAATAGCAAGGAAAATTTAATTCTGAAAGGGAAAAAAAGGGAAACTGTCAAATATCTTCTTTTAGAACGATCTACTAGGTGTGGAGCCTGGGAAATTTAGACTTGCTTTATGATTTTCTATAGCTAAGATAAACATGAGTGATGGAAAATAATGGAGTGCTTTCTGTAATTGGTGCATGAAGGAATAATTTAATAAGGAGTATTACCTTTGGGCTTATCCACTACAGATGGTCCCTCATCTGCCTCAGGACACTGTGAAATTTCTGTATAATAGTTTGGATTTTAGTTTTTTAAATATACCAGGATTTAAAACACTTTTTTATTAATGTTCATGATCTCAGAAAGAAAAATGAAAGAAACTGAATTTATTTGCATCTTCTCTGTACATTTTCATTGATATTACTTTCATGTCATACACATCACTTTCAATTTCACCACTTAAAAGGTAAATAATTCATTGTGGACTTTGCCAAAAAAATTGAACAGATTTTTTTTTTAGAAAAAAATTAAATACATTAAATTCTTTCTTAATTTTCATTGTCAGTGAGATTTTCCAACAAGCAACTTCACCTTATTTTGCCTCTGGCTGTCATCTAAAGATCAGTAATAAAGCTTTATACAAATACTTTCATGTATTAAAAGAACAATATTTTGACACTCATTGACACAAGCAAAAAAAATCAAACACGAAATCAAACACCAATCAACCATACTAATTTAGTGTTTGACAACACAATAGGAGCATTGTGCATTCACCTAAAATGAATGTGAAAAGTGTTGTGTTGCAGTGACAAGGAAGGTTACTCAGAACTTGACCTTTCAAGTTTATCTGGATTATGATGCTTGTGGTTTTTATTAATAATACTGCCTTATTAATGTCTCATGAGTCCTTACTGAGAGTTGTAAAACAATTGAACTATCTGCTTACAAGAGAAGAGTTATACAGTGTTCCTAGTATTTCCCACTGGTGTGAGGGCTTTTGTTTCATTAGACATTGATATTGTTTTCATTTAAGATGTTCCACAAAGATTATCAAATATTTTATTAGTTTAGCGACTTTAGAATTGTTAGATTATTATCTCTAAATGTCTCACCTATCCTCTTGAAACTTTAAAAAAAATAGAAAAGGACCTGAACCAAAACTGTTTATCTGAACATCATTGAACTTTGAGAAAGTTCACATCTGGATCCCAACTTTATGGCTTGGGTACAGCACTGAAAAATGTTTTAAAATGCTTCTGTGACAATTTGTTGGTTGCAACTTTGTGAGCCTCTGAAAAAGCTGGTCAGAACCTATTAAAATTATGTTAGATGTTATTTTGTATTTCACCATCCATTATTCTATCAAGTACTGTGTCTTTTCTCAATAGAAATTTTTCTCATCTTGATTGTTTCCTTTTTTTTAAAAAAAAGTTTCTGGTTAGTGATACCAAAATCCATAGTTTGTAACATCACTGTTGTGCACAGTGGAAGTAATTGTGATACAAGCACTAAATGGTAATCATTGAATACAATATACAGTGAAAATGGGGGAACTTGTATTCAGACATGGGTATCTTTATATTCAGAATTAAATTAATTGGAAAGAAACACAGACAACAATAGTTCTGACTGAGCTAAATATATTTCAACTATTTACGTTTGGTAGAGAGACTTAAATAAAATCCATGAAAACTTCTAGAGAATTTAGTGCTTATGAAAAGTGCTGCATTAATAGAGCTAGGAACTGCTTTGTCTACAGAATAGCCTAAATTTTCAGGAATTGCTGGTGATTTTACGTGCTCAGGTTGAGCCACCATAGAGGGACTTAATCTTCAGAGTGTGGGGTGCTCAGCACTTTCTGAAAATTAGTTGCCTCATGTTAGGGACCCAAAATACATTGTTTGGTCCTGACGTAGAGTGCCTCCCTTTGGGGTTATACATTGTTCTGTACTTCCAGCATAGTTAGTATATTCTTCAAGAACAAACTATCACTATTTCTAGCAAACTGCTGGTTAATTTGGGCATGTTGCCCTCCTTCTTGATTATGGTTACACAAAGCTATTTTTGTTTCAATGGGAAAACAAATAACTAGATCAGTTACACATACTCAAATGGCCCTGGTTTTTTTTTGCTTTTTTTTTTTGGTCAGATCCCCTTGTTAAAATACTGTCAATACGTCACTGCTGTTTTCTTCGATAAAACATAGTAGGCAGAATACACTTGTAGTTTGGAGGCTTGCTGCTGTATAAGTCTTCTCCAAATAACATTGTCAGTGACAAGAATTAATAGTAGGCCAAGTGCTACTATCCTTACTTAGTCAGAACTCCCATTGTGGTAAGGACTGCAGGATCACACCCAGTGGTTTTATATTGGCATTAGGATAGAATCAGCTTATATGACTCACAAGGCATTTTCTACTGTAATTGAGCTTCATTGATGTTTTTCAGCCTTTTGTGTTTCAGTATGTATTGTGTACAGTATCTACATATTAAGCTATTCACTCTAGCATACAGAAAGAGTATGTATCACTGCCTCTCTTTATCCCGTGTGCTTTCATGCATACTGTTTGTATACTTAGTACACACCTATACTTTTTACAGTGTGGTGTAAGCAGTTAGTCAAATTTCTGTGACTCAGACCAGTAACACCTCCTTTTACCCTCTCTGAAGTAAATAAATTAAGGGGATGCTATCATTGCAATTTAGGTCCAAAACTGAAGTTATCAGAGAACCCAAGAAGCAAATATTAGCCATCATTCCCAATTTCGCATTTTAAGTTTCCTTCTAATAAGCAATCATTGATATTCATTTATCTAGTAGTTTCAGAAACCACAACTGCTAGTCTGGGTTACTTCATAAAAGGCCCAATTATGCCATTTAACACTAGATTTAGAAGACAGTGAGTGGTAAGGAGCCACTTCACATTATGGGTAGCTCAGACAGGGGTTGAGTCAGAGGAGGGCATAATACCTTCCCAAGCAGCTAGGGTACAGGGGATAGGGAAGCTGGCTGTTTCCCCCCAAGGCACCTGACCTGCTCCATGGGACAGTACAGACCACAGAGGGAGGTGGATCAATTGTGGCACAAGAGAAATAGCCCCTCACTGTCAGTGCAGGAACTGCAATTGTGCCAGACCCTTAACTGGCCTCGCTGGGGAAACAGGATATTTGACTTCCCATCCCACCATACGACCCCTGTAACATCTTCTCACACTTGAGGCTAGAATGTTCAGTTATGCTACTCAGTGATGACCCCAGCAAAGTAGCTAGACTTTGAATCACCATAGTGCCTTGTTCAACCTACTGAATTCCTCTGTCCACTTCTAGACAGTGGAGTATGAAAGATTATAAAAACAGAATTGCTATAAATAACACCAGTGTACTCTTGAGTCTCTCTGACTGGTGATGTTTTTTGCCTGAGTCACAAATTACTCTCTAATTTTTGGCAGACTTGAGGTAACCTGTGCCCTCCACGCACAAAAAATAAATAGAACTAGACAGCCACCAGTCAGTGTGTCTGTCTCTGTCCCGTTAGGGTGATGTGTTCTGCATCAGACCCATGCTATCTGCTAAGTCTCCTGTAGTAAGTACATTTGATTTGTGGTTAGAACATGTTTTTCATTTTATTGCAGGACTGTATAAGGTACATAGAAATGTGACTTCATGTGATGCATATGTTCTGTAGTGGTGGAGTACAAAAATTAAATCTACCAGAATCACTGGTAGCTATATTTTCTAAGTAACACACATCAATCTGTCTGACTGTGTTTGGACATCTTGTTAGAATTTAGGACTTGCCACCACATAATTCACAAAAAAGGCTTTGTTAATTCTGTGGACAAATCAGCAATTAGCATTTTATTTCTGCAATAGAAATCATCAATCGTTATTTAAACCATAGTCACTATTTGAGGTTTAGATTTGTTTTTTCTTCTTAACAGACAGGTCCCTAATTAAGCTGATTTCTAACAATGTACTGTGCTCACCAGTAGAGGAGTGGATGATTTAAAGAAAGGAATCAAATAAATATAGTTAAACATAACCTTGATTAACAAGTCTTGTTATTCATGGATGACAGCACAGTTAATAAGTGTTTTCTCGCTGGGATGCTGGACTGGAATTTAATGGTGAGGCACAAGTGCAACAGACTGCAGATTCTGAAGACAAACACACACATCACAATCACAGTACGAGAGGCATGTACGGAATTTGTATGTATTGGCTGTGCTAGTCCAGTTCAGGTTTTCCCCTTCACTGATCCAGGTGTGAACATAAACAACACTGTGAGGAAGAGACTTCTAAATGGGTGTTGGCCTCGAAGAAAACTGGCTCCAGTTTAGAAATGTTGCTTGAAATTAGAGTTCCTCACCTGGAGGGAATTTTTTTTTATATTGTCTTAAAAAAAATAATAATAAAGAAGTGTTGGCAGCAGTTGTAGTTAAGACTTGCAGAACAGATATCCAGCTCACGTAATCTCAAAAGTGCATCCGCATGTTAAACTTGCTATGTATTCTTCTACAGTGAATTTTCTGTCTTTAAATTTAAATGACATAGTATTGCCTTTCGACTTTGTGAGTTACTAGAGCGGAGACAAAAAGAGTTCAAGTATGAAAAATATGTTTTGTACATTTGCCATTAAAGGAACAATGTGATTTGAAGAGAGCTAGAGCCTGGATAGTTTCTGTAATAGTTTTCTCCTCCTCTTCAGCCTTAACCACATTTTCGTAACCAAATCCATCTAAAGAGTAAGGAAAGAGTTAGAGATATGTATTGTGATAAGTGACTTTCTGTTGGCCCATTAGGGATATAAAAAAAAAATACCTACAGAGAAAATTAGGAAAAACTATGCCCCTCTTTCCACTCCACAAAAATTCCTAAAATATGTGACCTCATGATGGTTAAAAGATAGCCAAGAGCTGGAGCTGTGCAATGATTTTATCATAGATTGCAGCCCAGGCATGTCATGGGTCATGTGGTTCAGCATGTGAACAGGAAGGTGAGAATTGGTGAACTTTTGCCTCAGTTGTGCAGTCCATCAGAGAATAAATGGACCAAATCACTGGGCAGCTGTATAAGGAGGTGAACGGCTGAATACTTTTCACACAGAGGCCTTTGTGTCCTGGACATGATCTAGCATTATGATGGGGCGCGATAGGCTGCGGCTTTGTAGCAATTACTAAGCCATTATCACGCTAGAACACCAGATCATTTATCTTCTAATTCAGAGTGTCACCTGTTCTTCATTTACCAGTCAATAACCATTAATTATGCTCAGTGGAAATTTAAACAAAGCTGTTCCTCTCTGTTAAAACCAGTAAACCATTCAGTAATGACAATTAAATCTGGAGCTGCGTATCCCTTCTCCCTCCTTACTCTTGTTCTCTGCCTGGAGTGTGGTACAATATGATCTCTTACGGGAAATGTCTAGAAATTGATAGATCAAGGGCCTCTGATAATATGATGAAAAAAAGAGCA
Source organism: Mauremys mutica (assembly GCF_020497125.1). NCBI lineage: Eukaryota > Metazoa > Chordata > Testudines > Geoemydidae > Mauremys > Mauremys mutica. Next base: position 122,944,999 of record NC_059073.1, on the reverse strand, counting down.
CATTCCTGGCACATTCTGTAGGGAAAGTGTGTAGCTACTACTTATACACAGATTTCTTTTTGGCTACGTAATATGTAACAGCAGAAATGAACATTTTTGATGCTGAGTTTGTTGAAGTATTTTCTGCCCACTGGCTTGCCTTTGTCTTTATTGTACAAAAACCACATGCAGACATGTTCAAATGAACAACTCTTTACCTCCTTGTTAAAATAATCAATTATTTTTTTCATAATTATTAGAATGTTACTTTTCACTGGTTTGATTTGGCTAATTATAAGATGGACTGAATGCCAAAAGAAAATAGAAGGACAAACCGTGATAAATTTTCAAGTAATCATTATTCCAAGCACCACTTTTACTAGCAGAAATTCAGGGAGAAGTTCCTTTTAGTTTAACAGCATCTGTGTTGTTTGATCATTACAAGCCTGACCCTGTAAAAATGTACCACAATGTATGCTCCAAGATTTGCTTGCTCTTTGAAATGGTAGAAAAGCATGACAAAGCAAATCCAAAAAAGCTGGTAGGAAGTTTTAAAAATATATTTATAGAGAGAGAGAGAGAGCATTCATGTTGCCAAACTAAAAACCAAAAAACCCAGTCAAAGTAGCATCAGATATTTATGTGGTTACTGTTTTTTTGTGGGTGAAATATATATATTTCTGTAGCTAAAATGCAGTTAAGCATCACACAAAAATAACAGTGACTACATAAATACCTGATGCTGTATTGACTGTGTTTTTTGGTTTTTAATTTGGCAACGTGAATACTCTGCCACACTAAATATGTGCAAAAATTAAAATATTTGTGTTATTAAATCATAGAAAATTGCTTTAAACTCCTCAAATACCATAGGCCGTATTCTGATGTAACTACTCCTGTAAAAGTCCCATTTATGGCAATAGGATGAATTTTGTCCTTATGAATTTTGATTGATTGAATAAGGACTGAGAGTCTGATCCTACAGTCCCTTATTCACTCAGATAGTGCCTACTCCTTTGAGCAATCCTATTGGTTTCAGTAGATCTACTTAGGTAAATAAATGTTTGTGGGATCAGGGATTGAGATAGGACTTCAGGATTTAGCCCCATGTTTAAAATATTCATTTGTGCTCCGTTGAAGGTTGGTGTGGCTGTGAACCCTACAAGTCTAGTCAGACGTGAAAGAAAGGGTGTCAGTGATTTACTGTAACCCTATGAATCAAAACAAAAACCCGAATGTTCCAAGAAAGATAGTATCAAAGATAGCAATTAAGACATCTCTTGCCAGCAGAAGGAATTTCATCAGTCCATCGTATATTGCTGCGTCATTGGCTAGAGAGCTCAACCCTGGGGAGGAAAAATAAAGCTGCTGCCATTGTCCCACCCAGCATGCCACATCCCTAAAGCACAATTAATGTCAAGGACATACACGGGAGTTGCCCAAAATCCCACCTTCCGTGCACATTCAAGAGGCAAAAGGAGCGTGTTAATAAAATCTCGCAGAAATATTAAAGATACAAAAAAAACAACAGGAAGCAAAATGACTTGCAAATAGAATAATTTGAAGGGAGTATATCTTCTTGCTTTGCCTGACACTGATTTACTAAAAGGGGTGGCGGGTTCGGGGGAGAGAAGAATTGAACTTTTCAGGTGGTATTTACTGAGAGAAACGGAGCTGTCCCAAAGCTTTTATTAATCTGATTTGCAGAGTATCCACTAGCATCTGGGGACCTACTAAAGTTTTCTTTAAATCTGATGTGAAGAGGTCAATGCAAATAGCATTGTGGATTACACTACAAGAAGATGGGAATTCCTTTTACCCTATGGAGAAAGAGGATGAATTATTTTGCTTTTGTGTACTGATTATTTATTAAAAGAAGGCTCTGATGTGCATCGATTGCTCCCTGTTTCTAACCTAAGGAAATAAAGTGTTTCCATCACTTTGACCTAGAGTGATAGTTTTATTTTTTCCATCTATAGTTTCTGAGTGGCAGAAACTCATGGATAGGGCACTGGATTGGGTGTAAGAAGATCTGGGTTCTATTACTGACATTGACTGGCTGTGTGACTTTAGGCAAATTACTTTGCCTCAGAGTGCTTCTGTTTTCCCTCCCACCCTTTGTCTGACTTTTCTGTTTAGACTGGAAACTGTTTGGGGCAGCCATTCTCTCTCATTATGTGTTTGAACAGTGCTAAGTACAATGAAGCCACAAAATCTCCTCTGGGGCCTCTAGGCATAAATGTAACACAAATAACAATATTAGTAAACTGTGAAGTTGTGATTTAGAAATAGTTCTGATTTTGGTCACTATTCTGATCTTTGCACAGCCTGCACTCTTTGAAAGAGAATCTTAAGTGTTTGCCTAACTTCTCCATTAGTATTTCCGTACATTGAAAAGGGGAATCTTGTTTGCCACACCTTCAAATGCATCTCCAGGGGTGTGCAGGAGGAATAGCTGAATTTGAAATAATGCACTATGAAAATACTGGTCCTCTCTGTCCTGTCTGTCCTGTATTTTATTTGGGTTAAATCTAGTTTAAAATAGTCAACAATGTATTTAACCAAAGTTAGGTAGTTCTATGTTTTTGCCCTACTGACAACATCTCTTAAATTGGAGAGGGGTATATAATATTTTGCTTTCCATTACATGTGAATAAATGTAAGGTTTATAATAAATGGGTTCTTACTCCTAAGAGTTACTGTCTACTTTTGAACACTGAGTCTTGATTTAAAATATCCCCCACAGAAATCCCTGGTGTGAAACAAAGAGAAAATCAGGTATATTACACAATTTTCTGTAATGTAAAATAATTCCAATTAGTCACTTGTAAGAGTTGTGCTGAACTAGCTAACAGCCTCATGTTAAAAAGTGCTAATTTCCCTAGTTGCATGCATACATGTGTCTTATTATCTGCAAATCAAAATGTGGTAATATAATATGTACAAAAGGGCCCACTTACAGGTGCACTTAATCTGGATTTGTTTATCTTTCTGCAGGCTATGTGGCTGATGTTGCAAACGGATGAGCCAGAGGACTTTGTCATAGCTACTGGGGAGGTCCACAGTGTCCGTGAATTTGTGGAGAAGTCATTTAAACACATTGGGAAAACCATTGTGTAAGTATGAATAGGAGCTAGCAGCAATGGGTTTCTGTATCCTGTCAACTATTGACATGTGGCTTTGATTTTGCCATTACATAGCAGTATTTCTTTTGTATTCTTTTTCACTTTCATGTGTCTTATGTTTGTAACATAAGGCCTCTGGATGTGAATCACTGACTCTCGCTCAGCCTATCCAACCACAGGGTATTGCTCCAGCACCCTCCCCTCCACCAAAAACAGATCTAGCAGAATTTCATCCACTCCAGGTGAGGTAGGTTGTAGATATCTCACCTCGGCATTCTTATAGGCTGCTGCTTCTTTTCCATTGTAAATCCCATCTCCCTGCCCTCAGTTCCCCAACACCGTTGCCCTCCGTACTCCGGGAGGGCTGACCACCTCAGCTGAGATTACAGTGCTATACCATTCTATACTGGCTCATCGGGAATGGATGTTTGAGACACATTTTATTGTTGGTGCACTTTTGTCCTCATCACCAGCCCCGAAACAGAAACTGCCACTTCAGCCACATTCCCAGACTTAGCCAGTTTAAGATGTGACACCTGTAAACTCGATTCCTTTCCATGTGGCAGCATGTTGGCCACACTGCTGGGACTATACAGCAGCATCGCTCTGCATTCTTCTTAGTTCTTGTCCTACTGAGCCATAAAAATGTTGAGCTGTGGGTGCAGAATGTTTACAGTGCATATTCTGCATAGTTTGACTGAAAATACAAAATTCCTTCTCAAGGCCAGATAATAAAATCAGGCTGGCTTTGTGAATGCTTTCTGTAATTTATATTTTTATTGTTTATTATTTTTTCAATTTCCCTCCTTCTGTATCTTCTCTGGGCCCCATGCATCAACATACCAATCTCAGCTGGAAGAGGGAGAGGAAAGCCACAGGCTCTTCCATGACGCTAGCACCAGGGCTCTTCCTCAGGCCATCAAAGACACTGGTGCAGCTGGTGAACTTTTGACAGGGCCAGTAAGTTTTACTTGGGAGCAAAAACTTGACACATTCAATAAATATGCAGAAGTGCACAGATATATACAATATTATTTGAACAGTCAGTGGGTGGTTGGGTAGATGATAACATTTTCCCTTGATGAATGTTAGTCTGGTTTCAATTTTTGGCATTTACTTTCAGAAAAAATTCAGAGGGGCAGTATAGTAATGAACTTCCAGCCCCAAAGCTTGATTTTTAGGATATTTTTCTTCAAATATTTAGTATCTTTCTTGATTTGCTTGCCCATCTTCTCTACCTCTACACAATTAATAGTGTGAACTTTAACCACAGTGACATTTTTCAGGGGCACTAGGAATTGTTTTCTCTCTTTTTTTTCTGTATTTACTATGTTTCTTTTTTTATGACTGACTTTCACTGGTAAGTATTGTTTTAAATTGAAAGCAGGTGAAACTTTAGTGTTTACTGTGGAAACTGTTGTTCTGTACAGATGCATAATCTTATGATATCTGGAACCCTTTCTTCTGTCTCCTGTTGGATGTTTCTCTGCATTAAGAAGACGACTTGGTGGTCAGAATTTTTAAACATGGATGTCTAAAGTCAGGAGCAAAATTCATGTTTAGAAGTGCTGGGCATCCATTGATTTCAAGTCTACTCACCTATTTAAAATTAAACACCCCACTTAAGAGTTTTGCTGGACTGGTCTAGTGTACTCAGCACTTCCAGGATCAAGAGCTAAATGATATATTCTTGTAAGCAAAAGAAAAAATAAACTCTGAACTCCTCTGCCCCGCAAAGGAAAGGAAAGCAAAAGGAAATAATTTTGCAAATAGCTACTATTATAAATAATGAGGAAAACCCTATTTTGAAAAGTCACTTAGGTACTAAGGCCTCTACCTTCCATTGAGTGTCAATGAGATGTAGGGATTTAGGCTCCTAAATCACTTAGGCATTTTTGCCCTTTTTGATAGAATTTATTAACTACTCCCTTAAGCAATATCTGGCCATACTAATATATTCACTTCTGGATCTAGTAAGGTAATGTGTTCATATAGTTTTTGCCATTTGGGTGCATAAAAAAGATGTATATTATTTAGGTGCTAATTACTTTTGCTTTGAGAACAGCACAGTTGTGATAATTTTAATGTAGTTTCCCCAAATAATCTCAGCTAAATGGGGTTGATAATCGGGATAGACAAACATGCTTCGTTTAATGTAAAAACCCACCTCCACATCCCAAAACCATTGCTCTTCTCTTAAACTGAACTAAATCTAAAACTTTTTTGAGGTTTGGGAAAGATTTTTGTTAGGAACCTTCCTGATTTTCTAGGTCCCAACATGACCTCTATGCCTTCCCAAAACACACACTCTCTCTCTCCCCTTACTACTGCTGTCTTCTTGGCTCAATGGCTAGCAATCTTTTACCTCTTTGGGGAACCCTTGAGGGCCTGTTACCTTGAAATTGGAAGAGGTGGGGTATTGTCTTTGGGAATTAACCAGGCAGTCCCCTTCTCCACTCTAGTAGGTCTTGTTGATCTACCGCTTTAAAATTAATGATGCACCAAAGACGTGATGCTCCAGTATGCACTGTGTGATCATTAAATCAACTCCTGCAAGAAAAAGCTGATTCCTCCCTCCCTCCTTGCAAGATCAGTTTTTCATGGGAGTTATGAAATTTCAGGATCTCAAATGGCACTCTTGGGAATAAGCTGCTGGCTGCCTTTTACATTTTTAAAATGACAACAAATCTTCTCACTACTGCCCCACAGTGCACCAGTGGTCTTTCAAAATCCACAGCTTCTGTAAGCTGTGTCTGGGAACTGTGGGATAAGTATCCAGAATGCAATGTCTTGAAACAGTTCATCACAGAGCAAGCCTGCAGTGGTTCTTTAACCCCTTCAGCTGGGCTTGTTTGTGTTTGTCAGTGTAGGAACAAATGTCTGTCCTCCGGTGCAGACACAGCCATCATATCTTTGGTTGCTTGATATTGCAGTATATGGTATCCAGGAAAACAGTTTTGAATGCTCCATCACCACAGTTAAACTTCTCTCATCATTTGTACAGTCATTTTTCTTTCTAATACATATTAATTTGTGCAGCTAAACACACAGTACAGGCTAATAAACCTTTCAATGAAGTTACATCATACTCTCTTAGTCAAAGATTACAACATTTTATTTTGCCATATTATCTAGTCTAAAACATGAAAAAAGGAAAATGTTAGTACGTCATGTAAATAATTAGATACATAGCTACAACAAGACTATGAAATGTAGTATAAAATGAACACAGGTTTATTTTTACAGGTTTGTTTTGTGTGGATTTTTCTCTTAACACTTTTTTTACCAGGAAGAAATTTGAAATGATATTTATAGAATGGCTCAGAGTCATTCTAATTCAGGCCTTTGCACTGACAGGAAAGCCTCTGAGCTACAAATATTTTTCCCCTGTAAGCATTACACTTTTTTTCTTTTTACTTTCCCTTCTACTTATTACTAATTAAGTAATACTAGGGGAAAACACTTCCCTCCTATAATTTGAACTACAGCAGGGTTAAACCAAACAGGCAAACGCTTGTCTTGACTAATTTTCTGTCATTAATCTTATTAAATTAGAACAGGATTGCAAGATAGCCTGAAACCACTACAGCACTCAGAATTCTTTTCAGACTGCTGTCTGCAAATGGAAAAAAAAATCTATTCAGGCAATGGAAAGATTTGTTGTATTTTTTTTTTTTGGTTACTATAAAACTCCAGGTACATTTGCAACAGAAATATGCATTGCTTCAAGGGCCAGAATTAATGCAGGAAGATGAACATTTTACCACACTCATGGTGGCTTCATGTTTTATTCTTTGTGATAGTTAACTTGCCACCTAGTCTGTAATGATCACCCCACAAATGGGATTCCCCATAATAATAATAATGTCTGGTGAGGTGAGCCTCTGGAAGCCCAGGAGTGTTTCTCTCTCGGTGATGTGGATCAGCAAATGGGAGGTGGAACTGAGAGAGTGACTTTTTTATTTTAAAATGCTTTGGCAGCCCCATCTGATCCCCGATGAACAAAGAGTTAATTTCAGTTGATTTTTTCCCCCTCCCATTGTACAGATGCTCATGGAAGGGAAAACTGAGCTGAAGTTAAGTGTTTTCACCAGTGACCAGGCAATGACCATTCTCCCTGTCATTCATCCAAACATTTTGGGTAATTATCTGATCTAAACCTTCAGACCTTTTGAGATTCACAATTGTTAAATGAAAACATTTGCTCCTGAACACAAGTGTTCCTAATAGGATGCAGACTTGCCAACTCTTGCAATTTTATCCTGAGTCTCATGATATTTGGTTGTTTTCTTAAAGCCCTGGCTCTTGTTGTCAAGTGATTTTTTGAGAATCTCAGGTTTCATTTTTTAAAAAGTAAATTTCTAGCCCTCACAAAAGCTTGAGCAGGTGAACCTTAAAGGTTGAAAAATCAGAAGGCAACTAAAAAGCTAACCATAATATATTATTTTAACAGTCTAATTTTTAAGACAATTTCATGAGTTTTTGGACCTGCCTCATGATTTCTGAACACTTGCAGTTGGCAATATTGGGAATGTACAACTCGGTTACTCTACTGTGGCCAGTCAAATTATAGATATGTGGGTCCAATTAATCAAACCACTTGAAAACACGCTTAAGTTCATCCCTATTCAGCAAAATACTTAAGCATGTACTGAAGTTCATCCCAATTTAAATTAAACAAATTAGGTTAAGTTGAATTAGGGTTTGTAGAGTCAAATTTAAAATCTAATCACATGCAATAATTTTGTGACATGAGAGGGTGGGGTCCCACTCCCGTCTCTTTTCAAGCAACAAACCACTCAGAGACCATCTTCTCGTCAAACCACCTCATGGGTTAATTCACCGTGTTCCCACCACCACCTGTACAAACTCATGCAGCTCTGTCTTTATAATTTCATACAATCCTTAGTTTGATCAATGGTGGAGTGGGGAGACAGAAGATATCATCTTCCTGAAATATCTATCCTGGCTCTGACTCTGAAAAGCCTATGGATCTGTCTCTCCCTCCCTTTGCCTTTTCTGCCTCTTGGGTAATGAGCTAATTAGCCTTTGGGCTCTGCTCAACCCATCCCAATTCACCAATTAGGCACAGCTCTTCCTAGTCAGGACTACTCCAGCACACTACTTGTAGTTGCAGTGACCAGAGTGCTGCACCAGTTGCTGTTTCCCAGCACTCTGTCACAAACATGCATTAATATTCTGTGTTACACATACTGGGATACTGTTTATAATACACCAGACCAGATCCAACGGAGTGTGCAACCTAAAGGAATATTGGTGGTAAATTCAATAATCTGAAAAGTCTGTGCAAGTTATATCTCCTGACAGCTGTAAGTGATGAGTGGGATTTTCCTGAAGTTTTGATTTTTCCGGCTCTTGTGAGAGGTTTTATTTTTAATCAACTTCTCAGGCACCCCAGAAATAAATGGAGTAAAACGCATGTACCATTGCAATTACAGCACATTTCAGTGTCACAGCTTGTATGTGGGATGCACAAGCACTCATGTTTTGGAGAGAAGGAAGGTTGTTTGGTTTTATTTGCATAATATCTTGCTGCTGATTAGGATGGTGGTATAAAAAATGCAGGGGAAATACTAATCTTCAGGACTAAAGAGGAAAAATAATGTTTTACAATCCTAACAAGGATAATAGTAACCTTTTAAAATAAAATTTTACCCCTTTTACTGAGTCCAATAGTATGAATGTTCATGAGGTGAGAATCCTTTTACACGCTGAACCCACATTTGAAACTTGATCGATTTCTTTTTTTTTTTATTTACATGGAAATTTCGGAGGCCTTTTCATAGGTAGTGTCCACTGTGCTTAAAAGTGACTTCATGTAAAATAAGTATTATAAGACACCCACCAGAGGTGTCTAGGTGCCATGCGGGGATAGCCTGGAAGCAATGGCTATCAAATCCAGGTTATCAGTGAGTGCAGAAAACAAGATAATTGTGCTCTTCCATCATCCACGTCTTTTTTTCGAGGTGTGTAGAGTTCTAGAATGCAGCTGAAGTTATTATCTATTATGAAGGACAATTCACCATGACAGATCCTTCCCCTTCCCCAAACATCCTCCTCTTGGTTTGGAGGATGTGGTGATCAAATCATTGTGGTGGTGTGGTCTAAGCGTGTACACGTGTGTCTGCCTCTAAGTGTGTCATGTACGCATAGGGCCAGAGATTGTAAGGTCATGGTTTTGACTCTAGAATTGTGGGAGTTCACTTTCCAGCCTACTTTAATTTAGGCAAACCCTGTTTAACCTAACTTTCGTTAACTGAAACTCTGGGTTAATCTAGAGTCTTCCCCAAATTTCATGAGTACGTTTTATTGCATTGTCAGGCTTCAGCCTTGTGAAGCAAAATCTTAGGGGGTCACTAGGACTGAAGTGCCTAGCTATCTAAAACCACGATGGTATGAAGGTTTTTGATGTCTCTTTTCTCTGACCACCAGACCTTGGGTTAACTTGACTTTACCTTTTCTAGATTATTAACTGTTCTGAACAGAACATCACTGTGTATTAAAAGATTTTTTTCTTGTGATTTTAAAAACGTATATAGCAGGTTAGATTAACGTGCTTTTCATATCTAGTCTGTATCAGATGTAATGTCTCTTTTCAGCAAGGTGGTCTCTACTGCTGTAATGCCGGTGTCAGTGATCCCCATTGGAATTAAAAGTTCCATTTGCAGTTGCATCTCCCCTTTTGTTCATACTGAGAAATTCTTTCCTCATGAACTTTTCACATTACTGAGCAAAGTGGGTGGAGTTTTCCCTTAAGTTATTTCTATTGTTGTAAAGCTTTGATGATGGTAATAGTGAGTGAGTTTCTGTTGGCTCTGAAGAGCCTTTTGTAGACTGTTGGGTGTTAAATGGGGCTCAGTGACCTCCAACAGCAACTGACGTCTCCTGAGCCGAGCACTTCCTGTTGTTTTACTGGTGATCGTTGGTTTTCTATTAAGCTCATTTGAGTCCTACTTACTTTTAGCCTTTGCCCTTTAAAGGGAGGGGCTAATGTTAGTTTTGGCTTCTGAATGAAAATGTTTCTTACAGGCTTCAAGCAGAACAACTGCAAAAAAACCAAAAACAAAAGTTAAATCACAAATCATATTTAGCATCCCAGTGTTACTCATTACAATGCTGTAGGCATTATAGCACTGCTGCAAACATCAGTGCAGTTAATGTCTACAGTTTACAAAAGTTAAATGTTTCCAGTCCCAAGCATGCAAAAGCTGTGAGTCAGTCCTCCCCTTCTCCCATCCCCCCCCCCCAAAAAAATCATGTGATTGGCTTAAAAATCATGAGATTTAAAAAAATGATTTGTTTTTATTTGCCTGCTGGATTCTGAACCTTTAGGGTGCACTAAGGTCACATTTTCAGGTTTTCTCCAGAACCACGTAGACTAGAAATTTACTTCTTTATTTGTTAATGAAAGCTGAGATTCTTATGAAATTAAATGATTCCAGGAGCTGAAGCTTCAGTAAAAATACCATATATTGTATGATAAAAATCACAAGAGTTAGCAACTATGAATATATTTCAGGTAAAGGGAGGTAAAGGGCACTTCTCTCCTATTGCAGATTATTGAAACTCAATAATCTAAATCTAAATCACAAGTGCTGCTTTTCAGAGATTTTTAGCTTAACCCCTCAAAAGCATGGAATTTCACCACCCCCACCCTTTAGTGCTGAAGTATTGCAACACACCCACTGTTCAAAGCTCCCATGCTTAGGCACAAGCTTAAAGGAATAAAGATAGTTTCAGTCTTAACTCTGAATTTTGTAGGTTTCATGAGTCAGATCTTAATATTTTTTGATAATTTCTTTTGAAACAGGCCAAATCCACAAACTTCCGATCTGGACTTTCAGAGTCCCCAAAGTTAAGGACACGGTGGCTCTAGTGATCCATGAAGTCATTTGTATTATTCTTCAGATCTTGCCAGTTTGGACTGTGCAAACCGTGTTGAAAGGATAAAGTGGGAAGCACAGACACACAATGTTTCGGTACACCCAACTAGCTCCTACAAATTACATTAATATTAGAGTATCAAAAGAGGTAGGAAACTAATTTAGGCCCCAGTTCAGTTAGACACATGCCTAATTTTAAGCATGTGAGTAGTCCCATTCACATTGGGCATGTGCTTAATTACGTGGCTGAATTGGGGCTTAAAACTGAAGAGCCTTTTCTTAGCCTATGTCTACACTTAAAAAGCTAGTGTGGCACAGATGCGGTGCTGCAGCTGCACCATTGTAGCACTTCAGTTTAGCCACTCACTACAGACATGAGCGGGGTTCTCCTGTCGTAGTTAATCCACCTTCCCGGGAGGCTGTAGCTAGGGCAACAGAAGAATTCTTTTATTGACCTAGCGCTGTCTGCACCAGCGGTTAGGTTGGCTTACCTACATTGCTCTGGGGTGTGGATTTTTCACACCCCTGAGCAACGTAGATGGGTCAGTTTAACCTTTTAGTGTAGACCTGGCCTTATACTGAGCATGAATTAAAATATGGCAGGATGGAATAATAGTGCTCTCAAACAGAGCTCAGCTTTGGTAAATTAAGAGGCAGATACTTGGTTTCCTGTGAGTTTGCCTTAGTTGTAAAAACAAAAAATATTTTTAAAAATAACATTTTTATCGACTTCATACCGAGCAATGAATAAAAAGCACATGGGCATATCTTTTAGAAGATAATAAGACATTGGAAATACCAATAAGGTGCTAATTTTATTTTATTTTAAATTTTTTTTCAGTCTTGTGTGTTTAACTTGGAAGTCCCATGTTTTAGGACTTATAAAGCCCATGGACTTCAAAAGCCATTGTTGCGCCATTCTGGTCAAACTGCTGCCTTTGTTCCTGGAGTTAATGAGTTTATACAGTCCTGCAGAGAGAATTGACACCAGCCTCAAATAAATGAAAACAAGCCAAATGCTACTTAGATCAGAGCACTAAAGTAATTATGGGTTGATTAAATGTTTATCTTCTTTACAGGTGGGAAGGAAAGAATGAAAACGAGGTAGGCCGATGCAAGGAGACCGGCAAGGTTCATGTGACAGTCGATCACAAATACTACAGGCCAACTGAAGTGGTAAGAAAATGTCTTCTCTCAGCTTTGCAAATGAATAATCCAATCATTCAGCCAATAAATTGCTGCATTTGGCCAGCTGTCTGTGGAAATGGTTCTAATTGCACACCTGCTGCTAGCTTTCAAATGCTCTAAATTAGGCTGCTCATCAGCCCCTCTTCCTCCTCTTCCCTCCCCCGCCCTTACCCCCGCCCCCAGCAAGTTATCCAAAAACAAACAAACAAACATAACAACAATTTCTGGAAAAAATCTGGAGGGCCACATTTGCAAGGCAATAATTGACACAACTGCAGTGTTTAAGCTACTGTCCTTGCACAGGACAGAAAGAGCATGTATGAAACTTCACCATGTAGGAAACAAAAAGAAAAGTCAAATCAAAATGTTGTCTCTTTTTATTTAAAATGTGGTATTTGATCATCTCTCTCTGGTTAGGAAAAAATGAAGAGAGGTGCATTGATAAATTTGAATTTTAAAATATTTCCTCAATATATTAAAAAGAAAAATAGCTTGTAGCTTAATCTATAAACTCCCTCCATTGAATATCCTGGGTAAAAATTCCATTTTTGTGACCTTTGGTAGTATAATAGTTATGAAATACTCTTTTAAAAAAATATGTATAGGGTCCTACTTAGCAAACTCTTACTCTTATAAGTAACTTTTATTCACTTGAGTACCCCCATTGAAGTAAAAAAGGATACCGTAAGTGTGGTCTGCTGGATGGGGCCAATAATGTGTTTGTTCTAATTGAATAGAGAACTTGTGACAAAAAAATTAGTGAATGATTTGTATGCAGCCAGGTGGGGTAATGACAATATGTGGTGCTGGCATGGGGCGCAGCCCAGGTTTTTAGACCCAGAGAACAATTATTCACTGTGTTAGTGGAGAGTGGGTGTGCCCAAGGAAGGATGTGTTCGGTCTCCTGAGGAGGACACTACCAGCCCTGCTGGCTGCTGACACAGCATCAGCTGTCAGTGGGTCCATTCAGAAGTGCTGGCATTAACTTCCTGATATGAGTGAGATGCTACAAGAGCACATTTGTCTTGACACAGATTGCGGCGGGGAAGGAAGGGGGGTGGCATGTTCCAAGCTGAAAATTCAAAGAGCAATAGAAACTTTGTTGTAAATAACTATTCAAAATGGCTGGACTCTTATACCTGAACCATTTCAAAAGCTAAGAAGTCATTAAGAATTGCCTGTCATTCTATACTTGGGCAAGGTGTCGGAGTGATAAGAGGGAAATAAAGACAAAAGGACTTGCTGAACAGGAAAAGGACACTTCACCCAAGAAGTCTGTGCTGTATAAGACACCACTTTCCTGCTTTGTCATCATACCCCCAATACTTTTCTCTTTCCTTGCAAATACATATTCACTCCCCTAACTCATTGGAATTATGTATCTGCTTCAATGACGTTACTCTAGTTCTACTTTACTCCATCTGTTTGCTGCTTTCTGCTTGAAATGGTTCTGTCCAGGATCTCCCCTCTCTGCCTTACCTGTCCCCTTTTTTAGAACACAATTTCTGGAGTTCAAAACCGTCTGCACTGTGAATAGATTGTTCTGTGGCTGTGGTATTGCTCTAACACAGTGGTCCCCAACCTTTTCGTCTGGCGGGCGCCAGACGAAGGACTGTGGCGGCGGTGGAGCATCCGCTGAAATGCCGCCGAATTTCTGTGGCATTTCGGCGGCGACGCCTCTCGATGACGTCACTTGTCGGCGGCAAGCAGCGTCATCGAGAGGCGTCGCCGCCGAAATGCCGCAGAAATTCGGCAGCATTTCGGCAGATGTTCCACCGCCGGCCAGGACGTGGGCGCATTTAGATGCCCCCGCGGGCGCCATGGCACCTGCGGGCACTGTGTTGGGGACCCCTGCTCTAACAGGTAAGCATAGATTCTTCTCAGGACTACTCATGCAACCACTGATTTGTGCACCTGCCTGGGTATATGTGCTTATAAATAAGGGCTTGCAAGTGCACTTTGGTGTTGGTGTGCATGCAAAGTCCACAGACCTTTGAAAATACAGTCCTATTTAGCTAACATAAAGACTTCTCTTGAACCACGAGAATATTAAAAAAAAAATTTTAGTGTCTCCTAAAAACAATAAATATATTTGAATTTTGGAACCCACCTAACTGCCATAGCTATACTACCTCTGAGGTCATAGTGTTCTTACTAATGAAACTGGAGCTGAATGCACTATTGCAGAGGAGCTCTCACAAGGGTGTGGTGCAAAAATAAATATCAGTGGATGAACCTCCAAAAAAAAAAAATCATTGTGCATAAGCCCAATGAAACAAAGCAAACCACTAATGTGGAATGCTCGTGCTGTTGAACACAGAGGCAGGTGTGTGTGTGTGTGTGTGTGTGAGAACGAGAGAGAGAGAGTGCTGTGCAGAGAGCCCAAGGAGGAAGGTGCGGCCTGATGTCAGGGTTTCCCTCTCCCTCTGCCTCAGGACTGTTTGCTTCCTGCCGCTGTCTGAACTTACAAAATAGCATGCTGACACTCTGTCCCCCAAAATACACTTTCTCTCTCCCCCCCTCCATACACACACTCACACACTTCAGTTGAAAAGCAGCTGGCAATGTAGTAGGATGCCCATGGAACAATGGGATTGGGAAACCTGCATCATTTGACGCTGTGCCTGCCCCATGAGGCATTGCAAACCCTTCCCAAAGCACCCTGCAGTCAGTTGCACAGTGGGCTAGCTACCACAATGCACTGCTCTCTTTGCCGTTGCAAGAGCTGCTCATGTGGATGCGCTTCAGCATCACGAGAAGCACAGTGTGGACACACAACAGCAGTTTAATTCCAGTGTTTTAATAAAAGTGGTATAACTTGTGGCGCAGAAACTTGCCAGTGTTAGACATACCCTAAAGCTCAGACACTAAACTTTAATGCAGAGAAGCTTTTTTCTTTTTTAAGGTTAAAGTAATATTCTGAAATGTATCAGTGTCCATTAGTTTGTACTACATACAGATCTGACTGCATGGATGAGTTCATTTTTTAAATGTATTTATTCCAATCAGTTAGCGCTCCCTCTGCTTCAATGCTGAATTGAAAAGCTTAGCATCTTTAAGCATCCACCCAGCACTGAAGAAGAAACCTTGAAATGTGAGACTATCTTCTGGTTGAACTAAGTAAACTTTGTGAATGCCTTGCCTCTAAATCTGTTGGCTGTCTTTGGATATTGAAACCTTTGACTGCTTTGGGGCCCCTTGCTACTCAGTGGCCTTGGGAATTTTCCCCTTCTGACCCTTCCCCCCTCCCCTTGCTGATCACAGACCTAACAATACCATTTCTTTCTATTTATATTCTATCCCTCTCTGTATCCAGTCTGACTTTTTTTTTAAATGTATAGACAGTATAGGTGGCTGGCTACAAGGATTTTTGTACGATAACCTTTATAGCCTCACAGTCAATAGGTTTCATGAGTGCTGTGTCACAATCCCAAATACACTCTCTATGGGTTTGTTGCCTTTGTGTTCTGTGATTATGTTTTCAAACAGTGTGCTGGTTTTTTAAGCACATGGCTCCTTTGCTAAGAGGTGCATGACTAAAACTCCATGTGTACCGCTTGGACAATATAGTGATAACCTCCCATTACTGTTTCATTTACCTACAGAATTCAAATCCCTGTTATTTTGGTCTCTTTAGCCCTCACTCTTTACTATGGGCAAAATGTTTAAATGTGGATGCTTGAAATAAGGCAGCTTAATCCACTTTTAGGCACCAAAATAAGGGATTGAGTTACCTAGAGCACAGCATGTCTGAAAAATCATGCCTTTTACTGAGGTACTTAAATACAAATGTAGCCACCTAGCTTTCAGTGCCCATTAGAAAAATGTTGGCAGTATCTCCCATTTATTGATCTTTCAGCAAATGTGGTTTATAATTAATTTGCTATCTTCTCATGTACCTAATATTAGAAGCAAGGAATGGCCCAAAACTAAAAGACATCCTAGTAATATCTGAAGAAATTCAATAAGCTAGCTCTAAGCAGAGACCTCCCTCCAAGACTAACGCAATGCTGTTTATAATCAAATTATGCTTCTTGAGGTGATTTAGCAAAACTGTTTCTAATATTTCTCCACAAGTCCCTGTTAAGATAACTGTTCTATAAATGCTCCCTCCCATGGCCCTCTGTTGTAACAATGATGTTTAACACTTCCCAGACCTCAGGAATCTGATCTGTCATCGGAGAACTTAAAAAAATACCAGTTAGGATTTCACTAATTTCAATCTTCATTTCTTCAAGGAAAGGAAAGAATCTCTTTCACCTTGTGGAAATATTATATGTAATCTAAATCTAGCGCTCTGTATATCATAAGTGGGATCCTTTTTCCCACACAGTTCCATTGGCATCTTAGGGTTTGTCTAAGATGGGAAAATTTACACCCTGGATTAAGTTGCATTTATACATTGTATCTACATTAGGGGTTTGCACTGCTGTAACTACTGCTTATATCAATGCAAATTTCCCAAATGTAGAGATGTCCTAACACTTCTCTCTTAGCAGAAGACATATCATTGGTCTTGAAGCAGTTGTCCATCTTCTTCCGTAAAGAACAAAGGCACACTAACCTGTTCCTTTGTTATATCCCCTACTTCCAATTCTGAACAATTTAGGGGAAGACCATTTCTTCCTCTTTTGCCTTTCTAGTGTAGCTATACTTGACAAAAATTGTTAGCTGGAATGGTCCTGACAGAAGTAATTCTTTGTCTTCCTGTAATTATCTGTTTAACCTGCTCTTGCTTGATTTTAATAGATGTCTCAATCCTCCTTGCCAGCTTGTTTATATTGGGAAAGGATTGTTATATATATATATATATTTAAAGTCTTCTATTTATTGCTTACACTAATCTTTACATCCCTGCTTAACCAGGATAGCTTTAAATTTCACTCTCTTTAAATGTTTTTCAAACATTCAGCTCTATGTTTCCCATACTTCGTAGCATTCCAGTAAAAATTCTTGGGGCATATCACATTCCCCCAAATTCAGATCTCCTAGAGTCAAAAACGTTGGTGATGCTTCCTTTAAGTTTTCTTGTCCTAAAGAGTATTTAAAATCTAATGAAACTAAACACAGAATGAGACGTGCTACTGGACCAATTTCTACTGTTAGGTCCAGAATTGTGTCTGACCCTGTACACTGTTCAAATGTCTGTATAAGGAAACCCATTATTCCCTTCCTTAAGGGTCTGTTTTGTCACCAGTAATTTGTAATTATGCATATGTAATTTGCATTAACAATCATGAGAGTTAGATGCTAGCTTTGAAGGAAGAATAACAGACCTCTCTTATCTATTTTAAAAGAAAATCTTGATCTGCTTTCTTTTCTTGTCCTGGAAGTCTGTGTCTCATCCGATAATCACTACCTTGGCATATGGTTACCCTTCCTTGTCCTTAACTCTTCTCCAAACTGACTCTGCTGCTGTGTCAGCCAATATATTTTTATCATCACTTAGTTCAGACTCAGTATTATCCCTCAGTTCCATTGCCACCTACCCCTCTTCTTCATTTTGCCTTTCTGTCTGGTAAACTCTGTCTTCTGGTATTAAAAACCCTGCAGACATTTTTCTATTTCAGTCCATGTGTCTCTTATGTCAGATGCTTCAGAGTTACCACTGAAAACTTAGATTTCTGATTCAGTTATATAAGGATAATGTGTTCCTGTGCTGTGCCTTTCTTAAGGAACTCAGCACTTGACAAACATTGAATATTTAAGCATCTTAAGCATGTGGAATAGATAAGAGGCACTGCTGCCTCCCTATTTCACTAGTGAGTAAATCGAAGGACAAAAAAAGCTAAGCAACTTGCCTACGGTCATGAGTCAGTGGTAATGCCAGGAATAGACCTGAATAGCAATGTGCTCTAACCATGTGCTTAAGTGCTTTGCCAAACCTTTATATGAAGTGAAGCAGTTCAGCTCAAATAAGAATTGACCCAATTAAGAACAGAAGAACGGCCACGCTGAGTCAGACCAAAGGTCCATCTAGCCCAGTATTCTGTCTTCCAATGGTGGCCAATGTCAGGTGCCCCAGAGGGAATGAACAGAACGGGTAATTGTCAAGTGATCCATCCCTGTCATCCATTCCCAGCTTCTGGCAACTGATCTAATTGATCCAAATATTTGTGGAGATTCAAAAAATGTCAATTGGGGTTTTTTTTCTTTTTCATTTCCATGCACCTCTCTAGTGAGGAGTGGACATGCTGAAATACTCCAAGAGAGCCTGCTCTCACCATTCCATATGTATATGTCTGGGTATATATGAAGTTGTTTTGCTTTCTTTTCTTGTCCCTCCTTTGCTTTTCCTTCTCCTATATTCCTTCAAATTCTTTTTTTCCTTGAATATCACTGTGTTCGTAGGTGAAGATCATTTTTGTTATCAGATTGTCTTTTGTGCAAGGTGTCTTCCACCCTGTCTATCTTCAGCGGGTTCATGCACAATTCTGCTTGCTGTCTTATTAATCCTCTTAATAAATACCCTTGTCCTTTCCTTCTGCTGTAAGACTACTACCCTGGCATTCATCCCTTTGTATAGGAGCGCTATCCACAATGCATGCTTCAGATACTCTTCTGCTTGTTGTTGTTTCACAATTTGCTCATTACATCATACTTGACAGTCCCATCTTTTAAATCCACCTCAGTGACATTCAATACTGGAATCCTGCTGAGCACTACCATTAGAATCATCCCATGCTATGCTTCTCAGTTAACCAGTTGCTGCCCTTTATGTCGTCCCATTTCTCCTCTGCTGTGCCTCCAACGTACTCCTCTGGCAGCTTTCACAGCTGGTCCTGCTCCTCCTCATGCCCTGCTGTCATTCCTGAGGTTTAAAATGAGCTATGTGTCATCTGTGAACTTCCCGTATTCATTGATCTTCCTGAGAACATCTCTCTCATTCTGCCATTTGATCCCTTAGTACTGCAACGAACTGACAACCCTTAACAAAAGGAAAGTGTTCCCTTAACTCCTCTGATCTAAGTCAAAACTGTTTTGCGCTCTGAACGTTGCACCGTACTTGTTATAAGATTCATGGCCTTTTTTTTTTTTTTTAATGGTGAAAGTGGATGAAGAAAATTGACTGACTTTAGGTAAAAAGTTTCTGCTGTGGCTGGGTGAAAAGATGTCAAATCCTTTGAAAGATTAGTTTGGAGACGGAACTGTCACCCAGGCAAATGGCCGCTGCTCCCTACCCCGCCCCACTTGATCATTCCTCTAAATTAGGCTGACAAGTGGTAATTACAGAAATGCAGAAGACCTAGGCCCAACTCTTGGAAACCATTTTAAATCAAGCCTGAGAGAATGGAGGATTGGAATTGAGGAAGAGGAGAATGAGAATCGAAGGTTAATTAGCTTCCTAATTAGCATTTAAGCATGTGCCTAACTTTACTTATGTGAGTCATTGATGGGATGTCTCACATACATAAAGTTAAGCATGTGTTTAAGTGCTAAACCTTCAGATGAAGTGAAGCCCTTCGTCTCAAATAAGAACTGACCCAATCAATCCAAATATTTGTGGCGATTCAAATAACGTCAATTGATTTTTTTTTCTATGTCCCTGTACCTCTGTATTCAGCCTGTCCACTCCTGAAGTATCCCAAGACAGCCTGCTCTCCCCAGATTCCCAGCACAGGTTTGCAGATCTGAAGGGACTGGATTAAATTCACATAGCTTTTTATTTTTAATCAACTGTTTCTCTGGCTGTGCTTCCTGTCTCTGATTGACAAGAAGTTCTGTCCCTATCAGGCTAGAGATTATCTCAATCACTCCTCTCCTGCTTTATCATAGAATCATAGAATATCAGGATTGGAAGGGACCTCAGGAGGTCATCTAGTCCAACCCCCTGCTCAAAGGGGGACTAATCCCCAGTCAGATTTTTGCCCCAGATCCCTGAATGGCCCTGTCAAGGATTGAACTCACAACCCTGGGTTTAGCAGGCCAATGTTCCAACCACTGAGCTATCCCTCCCCTTCTCTTCTTTGCTTTTGTTGCCCCCTCTTTGGGTTTTCCCCCATATATGTATTTATTTGTACTTATTTATATTTTACATCTCTTCTTAGTTCACCAGTTACCCCCTTGTCTCCTCTTTCCCTCAGCTCCCCCCCCTCCCCAATTTGGCCCTCTTCCCTCCTTCATTATCTCGATCTGATTTCTCACCCTCTTCCCCCACGCTTTTGTTTTCTTATCTCTGCCTGTAGGCAGGCTCCCTGTGCTAAAGCAGCTGTGTTGGAAGAAGCACAGTCTCACCCGAGAAGAAACTGAGAAGGGGGAGAGACTGGAGCATATAAAATACATAAGAGCTCTTGCTTTAGACAGCTCCAGCCCTAGTACATCCTTGCCACCTATCTAGTTTTGTCACCCACTGATCTTTTCCTGCCTGAGTATTGCCCATTAGCCCGCTCCCTTTTCCATTCACCCACATGGGGTGAGATTTTCAAGAGAGACCAGGACCAGATTTTCAAGTGCTCAGCACCCAGCAGCACCCATTGTAACACGGTCATATTTTCAGAAGAGCTCAACATCTGATTTGTTGGGTTCTTTTAAAAGTCAGGTCACTTACTTTGGTTCCTAAATGGGAGCTGAGCTCTTTTTTTGAAAATCGGGACCCTTTGTAGAAGCTTTTCAAAAAAGGTTTGAAATTTTTTTATGAAAAACGGGGGCAAATAATAAAGTCACAATTTTTCCACAGCTGTAGCCCTACATTTTTCAGGTATACATTTACCCGCCATTGCTCTCAGTCCAGATGGTGTTCTCCCAGGGTGTTTTGTGCATGTAGAATGCATTAAAAGCATGAACCGTGTGGAAAAGAAAAATGCCACTTCTGGGCTTTGGCTGCAGGGGAGAGAAAGAGTATGGGGTCAGATTTCCTCCATCAATCTTGGAATAAAGTACTGGAGTGCTAGAACTCCGTCCACTTTCTCTGTCTACTTCTGTTGTATGTGTGTGGGTGTAGAGAGGTAAGTGACAATCACAAAATACTAGCATGTAATATGTGAAGCTTCATGCTGTAATATTGGTGTTAAAAATACCTTCTGCTAAACTTGCATTGAAAATTAGCCTACTTTAGTATTTAAGTCTTCCAAACAGGGCTATTCAATCATAGGTGTAGCTGTATATGCCATGGTGCACAATTTTTTCATATTTTAGGAACAATATTCATTTTTATGTAAAACCCCATCTCTCTCATCACTTCCCCTGATCTCTCTGGTCTTTACTCGTACAGGCAGTAAAAAAATCTGACAAATTACACATTTGAAAATAAATAAAAAAACAAGTCTCTGTAAAAACGAGACATTGATTTCCCGTAAAACAGTGAATGTTTCTGCAACAGGATGTGGATTTGGAGAGTTTTCAAGGGTGGAGATGCCATGCAGAGAAGCTGGTGTGCCAGCTCGGCCTCCTGACAGATGACTGTATTCTTGGTTTCCAAACAATCACCTTTTACAGTGATATCAGGGAAATTCCAGTTTGTGATCACCCTGTCAGCAAGATAACCTTACCTTTTAATTACCAAGATTTTTGTTCTGTTTCTTTCCTGTCAGCTTTTTTTAAAGAGCCATATAAAGGTAGCCATTCTTTTTTATCCTGGTAATGGACTCAGAAGGTGTCCGTTTTCTGAAGTGCACAGAATAATCCTCTCAGGTGCGTGCAGCAGTCTAATTCCCTACAACAGCAACATATTTCCTGAAAGGGTGAACATAGTCAGACAAGTTGGATAAGTGCCAGATTGTGTCTCTCTAGCACTCCTGCAAGGGCAAGCAAGTGTCCACAAGACATCTTTTAGCCCCCTGCACCAGCTGCCCACATTGCAGGTAACAGCACAGTGGGGAAAGCAGCCTCAGCAGAGCTGCTATTCCTCCTCCCTCCTTGGGGGTGGCAAATGAGCCCCCCAATGCACCAGGCAGTGCAGTTATGCTGATGCTCTGAGGGATGTACCAGGTATAGAGCTGCATCTGTTTCAAAACAAGGAGAAACTAGCATTGCAATAATAAACATGGGGCTTGTGGTAAAGCCACAGGTTAGCCTAAGGTGGTTCTCTGCGTAACTGACAACTAAATCGTACTGATTTTGACACTTGCAATTCCCGTTTCAATCTCTGAAAATCAGACCATTAATGTGAAGGGTGTGAAGGCGAGAAGAAAATGCCAGATTTGGTTACCAAAGGAATAGATCAAAGAAGGGAAACATTTAACTTGTTTATATACAAGTTTGAGAGAGGATACTCTTGTGGTTAAAATGCTAGTCTAAGACTCAGAAGATCTGAGTTCATTTCCTGGGTCTGCCACTATCTCCCTTTGTGATTGTGGGCAGATCTGTTTGGCCTGGACATAGCAAAACTCTTAAGCATATGCTTATCTTTAAGCAGGGTACTAAAGTGCTTTGCTGAATCAGGATCTTGATCCCTTGTGTCTTGTTTTGTAAAATCTGTACAATGAGGATACTGCTCTTCCTCAGAGTGAGAGTAAATTCATCAATGTTTGCAAGGTACACCGAGGTTACTGCTATGAAGACAATAGAGGTAGATAAATTTGTAAAGAAACCAGGGTGGATAAAATTCAGTGATGTCTAATTAAAAAAATAGACTTTTACATAAATTGAATTTTTAATTAAAATTAAATACAGGTATATTTTAAAAAATAAACGTATGTAAAATTAAATTTGAAATTGGCAGTTTATGTTGGGACCTAAACTACTTATAATCTAGTCAAATAATTTAAATTAAATACCAAAAAAATAAAGACAAATAAGCAGTACATATGTGCTGCCAAGTTGTAAAGAGAGTCAAACCACCGACTAAGCACTTGGACCCAGAGTTTGCTGAAAAGTGCTAACGTTTTGATAGCAGTAACCTCTTTGGCAGGTACAGAGAGAGAATTTTTGTCATTTCAGTTTATTCAACTAGTTTAGTTCAATAACTATTTCATTCAGGGTTGAGAAACCAATTGGAAGCTGAAAAATCAGGAAAGCTTGTGTTCCTCTTCCAATCTATGAATAAAAACTAGGTGTGAGAGGATTAGCTCTCTGAGTTCTAAAATCTTGAAGGACGTAGTGCCCAGAAACGAGTTCAGTTCACTAACTACAGATAAATAGTTTAGATCGATAGGTAAACTGTTTTAATACTTCAATTATCTTTAAATGCAAAATTTGTTTGATAAACTTTTTTCTTCCGTATGCAGCACATTTAAGAGTTTTATTTAATAATAATAAAAAATAAAATAAAATCCTGTTTTTGTGAATTTTCAGTTGAATTTGAATTGCAAGTAACAATAATCATCTGGTAGATAAGAAATGCATCATTCACCATTTTCTAACATAAAAGAATAAAAATTAAGAATCTGAATAAGAGTACAAATTTAGCTGTATAACTGCTTAACTAAATGTGTATAGGTATAGTGTATACTCCTGGTTAGCAAAAAGAAGCACCAAATTTAGTATAAAGGCTATATTTAGTTGCAAATCAATATTTTTGATGGTTACCAACCAATAAGAATCAACCTTTCTGTAGCAAAATAACTAAAAAGTACAAATGCAAAACATGATTAAAATCAATTCTTTAAAGCAAAGTTTCCTGCTTGCTGATTTAAATCATGATTAAAATTGGTGATTTAAATAGCCTTGATTTAAATCAGTCCACCCTGAAAGACATCCATAACCTGTGTGTGTTTTTTTCTGTTGACTTTTTGACTTTTCATTGGAAAAACCAAAAGCTGAAATACATTCGGCAAAAAAAACCCAAAAAAACCACATTCTTCTTCGAGTGCTTGCTCATATCGATTCCAATTAGTTGTGCGTGCGCCGCGTGCACGTTCATCGGAAGATTTTTACCCTAGCAACACTCGATGGGTCAGCTGGGTCGCACCCTAGAGTGGCGCCGCCATGGCGCCAAATATATACCCCTGCCAACCCAACGGCCCTTCAGTTCCTTCTTACCACCCGTGTCGGTCGTTGGAACAGTGGAGCGCGGCTTAGCTGATCTCCACTTCCCTAGCTACTCGTAGTTCTCTCGTTATTTCTTGTGTATATAGTTGAAATTTCTATAGCTGTAGTTAGTTTTATTTGTTCTATAACATAGTTAGTGTATATAGTTAAGAGGGGTTCGGGGATTAGCCCCTTCCCCGTACCCGGTGCCGGGGCCCATGCCCAGTTCACTGGGTTTCAAACCGTACTTGGCCTGTCACAAGCCGATGCCAACAGGAGATCTCCACGACTCCTGTCTTAAGTGCCTCGGGGAATCCCATCTCGCCGATAAGTGCCGGATCTGCAAGGCCTTTAAGCCGAGGACGAAAAAGGAGCGGGACTTTCGTCTCAAACAGCTCCTGATGGAGGCAGCTCTTACTCCTCCGCCCTCGGCACCGAGCACTGGACAGTCTGCAGGCAGAAGCGCTTCTTCGGCACTGGATCGCACCGGTACTGCTAAGGCCTCTCGGCACCGACCGTCGCCGGCACCGATGTCTGTTCAGCACCATTCCCTCTCCCCGCGGGTGAAGAGGCATAAGACTCCTGCTGCTTCCATGCCACCTGCACCACAGCCAGAGCACCCGACTAAGTTGGACCACCCGGCACCGACACCTGCCGCGGCACCGACAACATCGGCACTGTCGATTCCGGTCCCGTCGAGTCCGGTGCCTGAAAGCTCCCCGGCGCAAGTCGTGGTTGAGCTCACTATTCCCTCCACACCGGAGACATTTGCACAGCGAGGGAGCTGATCGCGATGACAGAGTATGCGCTGCCTCAATCCCCGGCACCGCCGGTGCGGGTCATACAATCTATAGGCAAGCCTGCCCTGAAGAGACCACCCTCTGTCAGCACTGCAGAGCGGCACCATTCACGATCGCGGTCCCACCGGTGTTCTCGGTCCCGTCGCCAATCCCGGTCCCGACGCCGCTTGCAGTCCCGGCACTGCTCCCCTTCTCAGTACCGGTCGCACTCGCAGCACCGATCAGCGTCCCGTTCGCCGGCCCGGTACACTCGGCACCGATCCAGCTCCCAGCACTGCTCCAGGCACTGTGACTCTCCAGACGTCGAGCTTCGAGATCCCAGTCGACCTCCCGGCACCGCTCCGGTCGCAGGTCCTGATCTCGTTCCCGGTACCGGTATGGCTCCCGGTACCGATCCCCGGTGCCACGCAGAGCAAGATCAATTAGAGAAGGAGACTCTTCCCAGGGCTTTTCAGCCCCTCCTTGGCCATCTCGACACACATCGGTGTCGTCTCATGCGGACAGTACCTGTGCACAGGACCGTGACTCTGATGTGCCCATCAGAGTCTTCCAGGTGACCCAGGCCCAAGATCAAGGCCCCCATCAGTGGTCATTCTGGACGCCTTGGGCGTATCACCAGGCCCAAGGTGTACCTCCTTTTTCTTCCCTGCGTGGTCCCAACTAACCTTGGATCGTTGGGTCCTACGCACGGTGGAACTGGGGTACCACCTCCAGTTTATTTTGCCCCCACCTCCCCTCCTCGTCCCTCTTCAGGGACCCCTCTCACGAGCAATTCCTCTTGCAAGAGGTACAGACGCTCCTTGCCATGGGAGCTATAGAGGAGGTACCAAAGGACGAAAGGGGCAAGGGGTTCTACTCCCGCTATTTCCTAATCCCCAAGGCGAAGGGAGGTCTCAGACCTATCCTAGACCTGCGAGAACTCAACAAGTTCATGATAAAGTTGAAGTTCCGCATGGTATCCCTGGGGACCATCATCCCATCCTTGGATCCCGGAGACTGGTATGCCGCCCTCGATATGAAGGACGCGTATTTTCACATCGCCATTTATCCTCCACACAGACGGTACCTCCGGTTTGTGGCCAACCATCAACATTTCCAGTTTACGGTCCTTCCGTTTGGCCTTTCTACAGTCCCAAGAGTATTCACAAAATGCATGGCTGTAGTCGCCGCCTCGCTCCGCCGCCGTCGGATACACGTTTTTCCGTATCTCGACGATTGGCTCATTCGAGGGACCTCCGAGACACAGGTCACCCATCATGTGGGCATCGTCAAAGACCTATTCATGCGTCTAGGTCTGATGATCAATATAGAGAAATCCACTCTGATTTCCATACAGAGAATAGACTTCATTGGAGCCATCCTGGACTCCAATCTCGCCAGAGCCTGCTTACCACAGCCTTGGTTTCACGCGATGGTAACAATTATCCAAGGCCTGCAGAACTTCCCGACAACTTCGGCTCGCACTTGTCTCGGTCTCCTGGGTCACATGGCTGCCTGCACGTTCATGACCAAACACGCCAGGCTATGCCTCCGTCCCCTCCAATCTTGGCTCACCTCGGTATACCACCCAGGCAGAAACAGCATAGATATGATCGTCACAATCCCCCCGAGCATTCTAGGCTCCCTCAGCTGGTGGTTGACGCCGTCCCTGGTGAGTGCAGGGATGCCGTTCCATCCACCTCAGCCTTCTATGTCCCTGACAATGGACGCGTCATCTCTCGGCTGGGGTGCTCACCTCGGTCATCTTCGCACTCAAGGCCTTTGGTCAGCTCAGGAGCTGGCCTTGCACATCAATGTCCGAGAGCTGAGAGCAGTCCGCCTTGCGTGCCAGGCATTTCAACAGCATTTACAAGGCCGTTGTGTCTCAGTATTCACAGACAACACAACGGCCATTTATTACATAAACAAACAGGGAGGGGCACGGTCCTCCCCCCTTTGTCAGGAAGCCATCCTGCTCTGGGACTTCTGCATAGCCCACTCGATAGACCTGGTAGCATCCTTTCTCCCAGGAGTTCGGAACACTCTGGCGGATCGCCTCAGCAGATCCTTCCTGTCTCACGAGTGGTCAATTCGTCCAGATGTTATCCATTTTGTTTTCCGGAAGTGGGGCTTTCCCCGCATAGACCTCTTCACTTCCCGCGAGACCAGGAAATGCCAGACGTTCTGCTCCTTCCAAGGCCTCTCCCCGGGCTCGATCTCGGACGCTTTTCTGATGCCGTGGACGAGCCAACTGCTTTAAGCCTTTCCACCCTTCCCGCTGGTTCACAGGGTCCTACTAAAGCTCCGCAGGGACAGAGCCCACTTGATCATGATCGCTCCAGCGTGGCCCAGGCAGCACTGGTACACCATGTTGCTCAACCTGTCGATAGCCAACCCAGTTCCCCTGCCTCTTCGCCCAGACCTCATAACTCAGGACCACGGCAGACTTCACCACCCAGACCTGCAGTCCCTTCACCTCACAGCATGGCTGCTGCGTGGTTAAGCCAGTCCGAGTTACGTTGCTCTGCCTCGGTACAACAAGTACTCCTAAGTAGTAGGAAACCTTCCACTCGATTAACATATCTGGCCAAGTGGAAGCGTTTCTCTTGCTGGTGCGAAAAGCATAGTGTTACTCCCACCGAGGTCTCGATCCCTACCATCTTGGACTACCTCTGGTCTTGCAAACAGCAGGGCCTCACGGTATCTTCATTGAGGGTGCACTTGGCGGCCATCTCTACCTTCCAGCCAGGGGAGAGTGGCCACTCCGTGTTCTCGCACCCTATGGTTTCTAGGTTCCTCAAGGGCTTGGAGCGCTTATACCCCCAAGTACGCCGCCCTGCCCCAACCTGGGACCTCAACCTGGTTCTAACCAGACTTATGACTGCCCCATTCAAGCCACTAGCAACCTGCTCACTGCTATACCTGTCCTGGAAGACAGCTTTCCTCGTAGCCATTACATCGGACAGACGAGTCTCCGAGCTTCGGGCTCTCACGGTGGACCCACTATATACTGTGTTCACAAGGACAAGGTGCAGTTGCGACCACATCCGGCCTTCCTCCCTAAAGTGGTATCGGCCTTTCATATCAACCAGGATATCTTCCTTCCAGTCTTCCTCCCAAAGCCACACTCATCACGATGGGAGCAACAATTGCACTCCCTGGACGTCCGTAGAGTGCTCGCATTTTATATCGATCGGACAAAGCCCTTTCGTAAAATGCCCCAATTCTTCATTGCGGTGGCAGACCGAATGAAGGGCCTACCTGTCTCCTCCCAGAGGATTTCATCTTGGGTGACGTCGTGCATCCGTACCTGCTATGACTTGACTCATGTTCCATCGAGCCACCTCACCGCACATTCTACGAGGGCTCAGGCTTCATCTGCTGCCTTCCTGGCTCATGTACCCATCCAGGAGATATGGATGGGTGCAGCTACCTGGTCCTCGGTCCACACCTTTGCCTCACATTACGCACTGGTTCAACAGTCCAGAGATGATGCAGCCTTTGGCTCAGCAGTTTTGCATTCTGCAACATCTCACTCCGACCCCACCGCCTAGGTAAGGCTTGGGAATCACCTAATTGGAATCAATATGAGCAAGCACTCGAAGAAGAAAAGACGGTTACTCACCTTTGTAACTGTTGTTCTTCGAGATGTGTTGCTCATATTCATTCCAAACCCGCCCTCCTTCCCCTCTGTCGGAGTAGCTGGCAAGAAGGAACTGAAGGGCCGTTGGGTCGGCAGGGGTATATATTCGGCGCCATGGCGGCGCCACTCTAGGGGGCGACCCAGCCGACCCACCGAGTGTTGCTAGGGTAAAAATCTTCCGACGAACATGCACGTGGCGCGCGCACACCTAATTGGAATGGATATGAGCAACACATCTCGAAGAACAACCGTTACAAAGGTGAGTAACCGTCTTTTTTCAGATATTCAGTTTTCCAACAAAAATTAATAATTTTGGGGAAAAGCAGACATTTACACGACAGTTTTCGTTTGGTCAAAACCCCAATTTTCTGTTATGATCAGTCTGTTTTACCCCCAGCATCTCCATCCTTTTCACTTTAACTTTTCTCTCTTGCTTCATTTTGGGCAAATGGTTGATGGGGGTGGAGGATTTGAAATGTTTGTTTTAAAAACTTACAAATCCACCCCTTTTTGTCGCCATTACCAAATTGGCAAAATTGGGAGGGAGACATCAGGATGTAGGGCATGGTTCCAGTGGTGCTGCCCAGATACAGTAGAGATTGCTGCTTGAGCAATACCGTGGATAGATGTTATCTTTGGATCACATTATTTCTCATCCCTGCATGACACCAGAATAGCCTGTGACAGTGAGGCTGCCTGTGACAAAACGTGAGCAATTTTGAACAACATTGCTAATTGGTTTTAGCCTCATGCCACATTCCTGGTGTTTACTAGTGTTCAAGAAGTATTTGCATGTGTGTGGGGGTTGCAGGCATGCATTATCTGTCCAAACATTTTTAATTGGTTAAAACCCCAGAAGTGATTTGCGTGTTGTAATAGCTACAGTACTCTCCCTGAACCAGGGAATGGATCTTAATGCCAGTCTTGGATGATCCCCAAATTGTCTGGTCTCCCAACTGGATAGGTGAAAGGGGACACGGTAGCTCTCAGCAAGGCAGGAAGGACTCTCAAACAAACAAAGAGCATTATGCTTACGATTAACTTGTGGTCATGGCCAATGTTCAGGCATAGTATCTGACAAGCTGACCAAAGCAGACTGTATGAAAAATATTACCAAGCTTCAAAAAGATTTAGTAATAGATTAAAAGTGAATGCCTGCCTTGACAGATTTTTTTTTTCATCCAGAAAGGATTAAGGCTGACAAGGTGAAGTTGTTTTCATAATTCACAGACAATAATACATCTATCTGTCACTTGACAGAGATAGTGTTTAAGATGTTAACATTGTCTGGCATAACATAAAACAGGATCAGTCAGTCACCTCTTGGAAACACCTAACCTGGCCTCATTTAAATGTCTTCTTTCCAGCTTTGCCAGTATATTTTTATAGCTTTGGTAGAGCTCTCAGATGACTAGTGACTTTAGAATTTTATCTATTGTATTGTGGTTATGAATGGAGTAAACTAAAACTCCTCGTCAGCCCTTCTGCAAATGTAGTAACACTTACTACAGTACTATGGACAGTCATTGAAATTCAAAGCAAACCACCTGATTGCCTACCAAAAATATCTTTTAAATCAGGTTTCCTTTTTGCAACCTTTTTATATTTTTTGCAGGCTTTCTTTTTGCCAGAGTGCTGAACTGTACTGCATTTCAGTCATGCTTAATATTGAATAGCTACATGCAGAAAAGATGGATTAATAATAATGAACACAAAAAATGTATTTTGAAGTGGGACGGCTGCCTATTTTCTTATACAGTAATCTGTGACAAATACATGTTTGTAATTCACTACATCTGTTACCGAGTCAGTGCTTTCCAGATCTTAGTTTAATAGATTTCCGTGTGGGGTGAGTGGGAAAGGAATTGTTTTTGTTTTGTTTTGTCTGATTAACCCAGAAAACACACAGTTTCCCCATTCTGATCCTTAAGAAAATATCTATCTATATATATATATAAAAAAATCTTTTCTAAAATAACAAGGACCATCCTGTGACCAAAGCGATTGACTCCTACTATAGTTTTTTGCTAGATACCAGTTGTAAATCCCCAAACCGCTAATCTCTGGCACTGTTTCCCTCTTGATCCTAGGCTCTATTTCAATGCATTGGGGGAATTAGAAAGTTGGTTATGATGATGGAATTGTAAACAGAGGAAATGTGAGGTATTAGGAAAAGCTCAGGTTAGTGATATGACCAGGTTTGCTCTGTGTGCTGTAATGGTAACTAAGCAACAAAGCCTACCAAGCCCTCTTTTTATATCACTTTGTGTCACCACTGACTGTGTGTTGTGACATTTACTCCTCACTCCAAACAGTTCTTCTGTACTACTAATCCCATAAGGTTAGCACAGCCTTTTATCCTGGGCATAGTTAGATTAAAGAGGCTGCAGAAGAGTTTCCTAAATTGTATTCAGGCCCCCTCCCCACTCCACGCCCCCCCCCAAAGAAATGATTTATGGGTATTATCTTTGCATGTGACATATTTGTCGGGTGTCTATTTCCAGAGCAAAGCAACAAAAGTCAAAATCCAGAGTGTTACAATCAATCGAAAGAACCAACTAGCTCAAATATTGCATATAGTGAAACAGAACTCAGGAAGTCAGGAAAGGAGGAAAGCAAATAGCCCTAGAGATAAGCAACCTACCTACAAAGAGGTCAGTATTCACATGGTGCAAAGGATGGGGGGGGGAAGATGACCACAACAGCAAAAAGAAACAAACAAGGGAGGGAATCTGCAAAATGGTCACGGAAGGGTTAATCCCAACATAGAAGATTTATGCATTTCGAAATGCAGCCAGTAGGGGTTTGTGACAGATGGCCTCTGAAGGGAGTTTCACTCCTCAGACACTTGGCAAAGAAAGTCCTACACTTTTTTCCAGTGTTAAGACCAAAAGCAGATCGACCCTGCCCTGACTGTTATTGCTGGGCAGATTCAAAAATCAAGATGTGATCACTCACTTAGGTAGCTAAATCCTATATTGTGAAGGAGTTCATATTTAGTACTAACACCTTGAACTGCATTCTTTGACGTCCTGGTAGTCAGTGTAGCTTGTGACAGATACAAGTAACCTGTCCCTATTTTAAGAAGCAAGCAGCTGCCTCCTGCAACTGCCTCAGTCAATGATCAGTTTCAGAGTATGCCCAGTTAGGCAGCACATTATAATAGTCTAACCAAGAGGTCACAAAGTCATGGCTGACTGTGGTGAAGTTCATGTCTGAAAGAAAGTAGCAGATTTTCTGTATAAAGTGGAGAGGATTGTCATCACATGTGCTGTAGTTATTGTAGAACAGGGATCGGCAACCTTTCAGAGGTGGTGTGCCGAATCTTCATTTATTCACTCTAATTTAAGGTTTCGCGTGCCAGTAATACATTTTAACATTTTTTGAAGGTCTCTTTCTATAAGTCTATAATATATAACTAAACTATTGTTGTATGTAAAGTAAATAAGGCTTTTAAAATGTTTAAGAAGCTTCATTTAAAATTAAATTAAAATGCAGAGCCCCCCGGACTGGTGGCCAGGACCCAGGCAGTGTGAGTGCCACTGAAAATCAGCTCGTGTGCCGCCTTCGGCACCCGTGCCAGAGATTGCCTACCCCTGTTGTAAAACAATTACCAAGATATGCATACGCCAAATGTAATTGAATGGGTTTTTGTAGGCCAATTTAAGAGTTTTTGAAAAGTGTCCCATTGACTGAGATCCTCTATTTATCTACAGTGCTGGTACTGATGCAAGTTTCTGCACACTATTTTACCAGCTGACCACAATCATGATCTGGAGGGATCACCTTGAGGTGAAAGAAAATCAGTTAGGTCTCTATGATATTTGCAGAGACTGGCAACAAATGTACCAGTGATGGGGGGAGAGTGTTGTTTGTTTGTTTGTTTGTTTGTTTTTATGTGGGCACCTGTCCACTAGTCAAAGGAATGTGATCAACAACTAATTTCACGGAGGTTACCAAATACTAGTTACTATTAGGAATGGACACGCTAATTTAGTTAATAAACAATCCATCCCATCCCTGTTCACCAGAATTTTCTGCTTCTCTCCAAATGAACTTTTGCTGAATCTTGGGAAAGGTGGGTTCACCACAAATGCCTCCTATCTCACCATTAGATGACAGAAATTCAACCTGCTGCTGTCTGGGCTTTCCTGCTGATGAAGCCTCAGTGGGCACAGCACTTTTATAAAAGACCCAAATCTGGGGTGAATTGAAGGCTTCTGAAGAATACTGTGTAGTCTATGGTATTTCTGTCAAGGAAGCCTCAGAAATACCTTATTCAGAGAGGACAGCAGCAGACCCCAGAACCACAGCCTGATGTGATGATGTGGAGAGCCTGGGAGGAATGTCATACTCCTTACTTCCCTTTAATACATCCCAGACCCAGTGACCCACAAAAAGATAATTGAGGCAGAGGAAAGAAAATTGTTATCAATTTTCACACAACAAAGGGAGAGAGCAGGAAGAAACTCAGAAAGTTTGTTAAACTAAGTAAAGATCTGAAATTAACAGAAATTCAGGATTTTTTGAGGTTTGCGCATCACTAATCACTGACAATATGTCTGAGGTTTGAACTGGTGACCAAGGTGAAAAAAAATTCAATTACTAGTAACCTCAGCCATCCCAATGTATCATATCTAGGTCAGGTATTTAAAGTGAACTGTACAGGTTTATACATTGAGAAGCTATAGGCAGGGCCAGCTCTACAGTTTTCGCCGCCCCAAGCAGCGCACTGAATTGCTGCCGGGGGGGGGGGGGGCGCGGAGAGAGTCCGTGTGCCCTTCGGGTGGCAGGCACGTTTCCGCCGGCGGCAATTCCGTGGCAGCTTCTATGTTTAGCTGAAGCCGCCGCGGACAGCTAAACATAGAAGCTGCTGCCAAATTGCCGCCACCGCGGAAACGCGCCTGCCGCCCTGGGGCACACAGACTGCCCCCCCCCGCCCGCGGCAGCAATTCGGCACACTGCTGGGGGCAAAACAACAGGGACTGCCGCCCCTTGCAGATTGCCGCCCCAAGCACCAGCTTGGAATGCTGGTGCCTGGAGCCGGCCCGCTGTAGGTGGTATCTTAGGCCTGTCTCAAGGCAGCCAGTAACCCATTTTACTGACACAGATGTTTATTTTAAATCTGGATTCTATATGTGTGTATTAGAGAGGGAAAACTGAGGTTTTGCCTTTCCCGTAAAGAGGGCTCCAGCATGTGAGTGGACAAAGATGAGTTGACATTACGTCAGTGGAGGTAAATAACCTCATTTCTGTGGAAAGGGTGCTGACAAGCAGTAATTCTTGGGAAGCCTCCAGCTAGAGTCCAGACACTGATTTTAGGGATTTAGGCAATATAAAAGTGGTTATTAAAAAAGAAGACGAAAAGATATGTACAGAACTGTGCCTGTAGTGTTTCTTAATAAACTTTTTTCTATTAAACATTTCCAGAAACACTTTTACAGTTAAGCCGAGTACTGTGAAAGGGGCTAGTATTCGGTTTTGGATACACTGTTCCACATTTATGTTTTTTGAGTCAAGCTGAGTGTGTTTCAGCTGCATGTCTAGCCTGCTTGAAAATACACACACACACACACACACACACACAGCCTGAGTCTGGTGGACCTCATATAAACTTGGGCTGAAAATATTGCATTTCAAATAACTCTTCAGGGCAGGAGCCTTGCTTTCCTACTTTTTCTGAAAGGCTCCTTAGGGGTCATTGATGCTACATATAAATTAAATAAGTAAAATTAGGTCCTATTCCTTCAAATCAGAGTTCTAAATATTCAGCTATCTCCCTTACCCAATAACCCAGGCCTAGTTGCTTGGGCAGCATTCCTCCTTCCACACCACTCCACTCTTTAGTTATTATAATATCAAACCTCATCCTAATCCCTTGTCCTAGATATCGAGACCTGTCACCCCAATAACCAGACTTTGATCCGTGGATAATGCCCCATACCCAAGTCCTAGAAATTTAAAAGGCACCTCCACCCCAAAACCAAATGTTGGACTTCCAGGAGGCGCCTCTCACCAAGGGACCTGAATTCTGGCTATCCAAACACATATGAGAAAGTCATATTAATTTGCAAAGAGTGATTTCTTTTCTATGGGTTTTTCTAACCTTAGAATTCTGTAGCAAGGACATAACATTCTGTAGGGTGGATAGAAAAACCCATAGAAAGGAAATCACTGTTAAAAACTGTAGGTTTTTACAGTAACTTTTATGGAAACCTATTGGTTTTATCTCTTAAAAACCCTGACCCATGAGTGCAAGCTCCCATCTGTATGCAAAATCAAAGGGAATATAAGACCCTGAGTTCACTGGCTAGGCAACAAGACAGCTTTTCAGTGCCTTCAGTCTCAAGGATCTCATCCTCTTACTGGAAACTTTGTATGTCATCTTAAAATGTTTGACTGTATTTCTATACATAGTTTCCAGCCTTACGTGGATCAATAGGAAGCCTGTTCTGAAAGCCAAACCCTTCTTTCTTTGCATGAGTAGGGTGTGTAAGCTTCAAATTAATGATCCGAAACTGTAAACTTACATCCTCAGTGACTGATATATATTTAACATATAAACTACTCGTGTATCTATGCAGCTAAAGTAGGGTGGAATATCCACATGCAGTGAGGAGATCTGCAATATGACAATGAGCACTGCTAACAATTCAGTAACCAAAATTCATATTCTAATGTACAGGGAGAAAAGAAGTGCCAATGTTATAACAGAGTGGGTTGTTGTTACTGTAATACACAGGTGTTAGATTGATACTGTGTTAGTGTAAATGTGACATCAACACATTTTTAACAACTATGAGGAACCTTCACAAACATTCCTGCAGCATAATTTTAGAAGGATGTATATTATAAACATAGAAATCAAATAATTTTAAAGATGTAAATGTGGTCTCATCTTATTCCTTACTTACTGGGGAAATACAGTACAAACTATTTCAAAAAGATCCTGTCATTATGTAATAGGCTCAAAATGTGGTCTATCATACAGTAGGGAAAGAAAGACCTTCTAGATTTTGATTATCTTGCCTTATGAGATGTAGTGGCTTCTGGGAGAATGAGCACAAGATTAACGCAGTTGTGAGTTCTAATCCTGTGGCTATGACCTTAGGCATGTTACTTCATCTTTCCGACCATGTCCCCCTCTGTAATCAAGTGAAATTGTGCTAGGATAATAATACTTATTAGACCTGCTTCACAGGGATGTAGTGAGGAATAAGTAATATCTTCACTCCGGTTTGAATTTGTAAAGTGTCATAAGTGCTAAGTATTATTATTTATTTTATTTTAGGAAGGTGGTTTTTTTAAATCTACCACACTGGGATATTAAAAGTAACAAAATGCCACTTGTTTTGTAGACCCTACAACAACTCACTGACTTGCTTAGCATCAGTTGACTAACAAACATTGTTTCCATCACTATGTTGATATTCAAGACTAGTCTGGTAGTGCACAACTGTGTTTGCTTAGAAAAGAAGAGTAAAGGCTGAAGTTGTTAAATGCAGCCATAATAATTCCAGCTCCATTTAAAACACAGGGAACAATTAAGTTTGCTAAGTGAAAAAAGAAAAAATTGGTAGAACAAAAAAAAATCATTTGCTTCTAAGGGAGCATTTCAAACAGTAGCAAGAAAAGAACAAATTTCAAACAACTCTTGTAAGAATTTTCCTGACAGTACCATTTTTTGATTAATTTTATCATTTTAACATCAGAAAGATTTGAGTGTATTTTAAAGGGGTTTTTTAATGGGAGTAAATTATATTTACACTTACTTGAAGGCATCTTTCCACTGCTAAAAGAACAGGAGTACTTGTGGCACCTTAGAGACTAACAAATTTGAGTATAAGCTTTCGTGGGCTACAGCCCACTTCATCGGATGCATAGAATGGAACATATAGAGAGGAGATATATATACATACAGAGAACATGAAAAGGTGGGAGTTGCCCAACCAACTCTATGAGACTAATTAATTAAAATGAACTGTTGTCAGCAGGAGAAAAAAAACTTTTGTAATGATAATCAAGATAGCCCATTTAAGACAGTTTGACAAGAAGCTGTGAGGGCACTTAACATGGGGGAAATAGAGTCAATGTGTGTAATGGGCTCAGCCATTCCTAGTCTCTGTTTAAGCCTAAATTGATAGTATCTAGTTTGCATATCAATTCAAGTTCAGCAGTTTCTCGTTGGAGTCTGTTTCTGAAGCTTTTCTGTTGCAAAATTGCCACCTTTAAATCTGTTACTGAATGACCAGAGAGGTTGAAGTGTTCTCCTACTGGTTTTTTAATGTTATGATTCCTGATGTTAGATTTGTGTCCATTTATTCTTTTGCATAGAGACTGTCTGGTTTGGCCAATGTACATGGCAAAGGGGCATTGTTTCCACTGCTAGCACAATGTAAAATGGCCTTAGTGTAAATGAAAATCAAGCTCTTTAGAGTTTAAGGAATTCACAAAGACTTAGGCACAAACTTAACTTGATTACTCCTGTGTATAAAATTAAGCAGGCGTATAAGTTATTGAAGGAGTGGGGCCTAATTGACCGCTATGTGTCCCTAGTTTCTGCTTCTACTCATTGAGTGTTTGTACACTGAGTCACTGTATCTAACTACTGAGATAAATTTTTTTGTTTGATTTTTCCGCCCTAGCTTCACACATTAGATGAATTGTGTGAGTCAGCTAATAACCTGTGTTCCTTCACTCCCTCAGATATTGTGAATTTTATTTCCCTCCTTCTTCCCCACAGTTTTCTATTATCACTAAATACCTTCATTTTATTTCACACTCTTCCTTCCAAATCAAAGGGAACGGAAGTTGACTCAGTATTAATCTTCCTCTTGCTACTTCTCTCTCTCTCTCTCTCTCTCTCGATCACTACTCTTTTTTAAACAATACTCGTGGCTGTTGAAACTTGTAATCCACACATAATTCTATCCTGGGCTAGCCACCAGGTAGAAAGACAGTCCTTCAGAATACTTTGCAACCAGTCAAAGAGTTGGAGACTCATAAAACAGATGAGATAGGAGCTATATGAGGGAAACAAAGTTCAGTAGAACACAGGCAATAATTTTTTTAACATATTTTTCTTACAGCCTATGAGGCCTACAAAGTCTTTGACTGGTGCAATTTCTACACTTAGCCAGGGAGAGTATTATGGAGCAGAAAAAGGCAGAAACTTCACATCCATTCCTTTTTCAATTTCCGTTTGACAAGGAATTTCACAGAACTTCAAATTAAATTTAAGGCACCTGCAAAAACCTGCTCTATAGGGGAGAAAAACATCAAAATTGTGGACGAAAGTAACAAGTCTTTTACTTTTTTGTGAATCTAGAATAAACATGATATTTTTTTCTTTCTGCCAGGAACACCAACAGTGTGAATATTTTTATACAGCTCTTTACATCTGATTTGTGATTCTAGGAATTTTCCCACTGCTAAGGTCATGCTTATAGGTCTTTAGTTACCTGCCTGGGGCTTATTTGCAGAAATTTATCTTCACATGCACAATTATTTTAAACAATTTTTTACTTTCTTTTATTAAAATGGGTAATACGCTAAGATATATTTATAGTTAGATTGTTTTAGAGCTATATGTTAATAACCCCTTCCAACAGTGGCCAATTCCAAGTGCTTCAGAGGGAATGAACAGAACAGGGCAATTATCATGTAATCCATCCCCTGTTGTCCATTCCCAGCTTTTGGCAGTCAGTGGCTAGGGACACCCAGAGCATGGGGTTGCATCCCTGACCATCTTGGCTAATAGCCATTGATGGACCTATCCTGCAGGAACTTACCTAATTCTTTTTTGGACCCAGTTACCGTTTTGGCCTTCACAACATCCCCTGGCAACAAGTTCCACAGGTTGACTGTGCGTTGCATGAAGAAGAACTTCCTTCTCTTTGTTTTACACCAGGTGCCTATTAATTTCATTGGATGACTCCTGGTTCTTGTGTTATGTGAAGGAGTAAAGAACACTTCCTTATTCACTTTCTCAACACAGGTCATAATTTTATAGACCTCTTTCATATCCCCCCCTTAATCCTCTCTTTTCCGAGATGAGAAGTCCCAGTTTTTTTAATCTCTCCTCATATGGAAGCTGTCCCATTCCCCTAATAATTTTTGTTACTCTTTTCCAATTCCAATTCTAATATTAATAGTGAGTACTCTTAAAAATTTAAGTACCATTCTTTATAGGACTATATTTTAATTAAATGTCAAATATTCTACTTAATGAGCCAAACAGTGACCACCTTAGCAAATCAAATGGTAAATGATAACCCATTATTAAAATGATGACTGCACGTGTGTATTTAATTATTATTATGGCTGATAGTGGTTCCTATTTGTTATGCTTTAGTTGATGTATTTATCTAATGTATCAAAGTAGCTGCTCTGATTTGTAGTAATACAGATATAGGAAGAGTTTTATGACACTACAAGTTACTACCTGAGTGTGAGAATGTTTTGGACTTCAACCTCCAGGAATTCAATACATCCCTGTACTTCACATTTCTGCTTGCAGCCATTTGCCAGGTCCACACGTTAAAAGGCTGATCAAGGTGGGATCTCTCAAATAGTTACAAGAATGAGAAAGTATAGAGTTATTTATAGCATAAATCATCTTTTTGGGAGAATATATTTAATTTATTTAGTTGTAGGTTGGAGTATATAGTACAAAATAAATGTATCTGTGCAGTCATGTTCTTGAGATTTATGTATTTATTATTGTAACTATTATTGATATAGCACCCAAAATGTGTGATATACTTTACAGACATATATCCCTGGCCAGAAAATCTTGCAATCTAAGAGCCAAGTCCTGCAAACAAATAATACCAGTTATAGAGTAAAATCTTGGCCCGACTGAGTTCAAATGGGACTTTTGCCGTTGACTTCAATGAAGCCAAGATATTTCACTCTTTCTTAGTCCACTTCAATGGCAGTAAACACTAGATAGCACTGGCAGGGATTCCCCACAGTAATAAGCATTAATACGCATTATTCATTATTAAGTTATCTTAATAGACCACATGCAATTGAGTGGAGTTAGGGGTGAGGGAAAGGAATGGAAATGCAGCACATCATCTCGGGGGGGGGGGCGAAATGGAACTGCAGTGCATGGTATTTGCATGTTACTTTCAGAACAAGTCCTACACAGTGCAGTGCAATAAAACATTGTCACCATCGGCATTTTTCTAATGAAAGGTTTTAACTGAAATCTCTATGAGGAGTAACGTACAGCTGGTACTGGCTGCTCTGAAGTGGTAATTTAAAGAATGACTTTACAAAACTTGCCCCCTTTTGGCTAGAATATCGTTCATAATGTTACAACAAATCTCTGATGCCATTACACTGATTTTACTAATCACCTCAGGCACATTTGAAACCAGCTTTCAGAGGTGCTGTTCTGTACCGTCTAAAACTATTTTAGCCCCAAAAGCTCAGTCATTCACTGATATCTGATAATCATGCTAATGTTAGATTAGATTGTGCCTGAACCTAATGCCACCACTCAGCAGAGTAAGACCTCACAGCTGCATCAGTGCTGCTCCTGGACCTTGGGTCCTGATGCAAGAGGGAGAGTAGTAGCTGCACACACCCTTTGAGCAGGTGGGCAAGGGAAGCAATGCTGGAGCCTTGGGTCTGACCCCCCAGCAGATCTGAGGCAATGGGGAAAAGGGAGAAGGCTGTAACAAATGACTCCCGTCACCCAGAGCAAGAGAAGAGCAGAGGCATTGAGCAAAGGCTCAGTCTAACTCCAATTCTTATCCTTCTAAAAAAAACAGGAGTACTTGTGGCACCTTAAAGACTAACAAATTTATTTTAGCATGAGCTTTCGTGAGCTAAAGCTCACTTCTTCGGATGCATACAGCCTTCTTCCTGAATCAGTCTGGATGTGCCACATCCCCGTTACAAGCTCATAATCTGCACATATCAAATCA
The DNA here is from genome assembly GCF_020497125.1 of Mauremys mutica. Classification (NCBI taxonomy): domain Eukaryota; kingdom Metazoa; phylum Chordata; order Testudines; family Geoemydidae; genus Mauremys; species Mauremys mutica. The sequence goes on along the minus strand of NC_059073.1, from coordinate 122,904,535 downwards.
GTCGAATGGTAACGAACTGGCATCAGAGACAGATTTTATGGGAAGGCTGCTTGTTTACCACAAGCAATGTTGCATAAGCATGAATGTCTTTAGCACAGACATATGTGGCATCCAAGTAGAGGGTTCTGTCGAGTTCCTCATTCAGTTTCCTTCTTTTTAATAAAATAGTGGAATTTTACTGAAAGTGGCTGTGAGACTAACAATTCTTGCATATCCCAGATGGAAAGGTACAACCACCAAACCATACAAATGTTCAGCAACAATCTGGACACTGAAATGGAGAAACGTGACTACATACAGAACAACCAGAATAGACCCTGGATTTATTGCTGATTACAGCTATTGTAAATTTTAAAAGCATTATTGATTGACTGAAGCTTTTCATTGCCTCCATCAACTGCATATTTTCTCAAAAGTAAAAATGCTGCCTGGAAAAGTGAAACAAATAATTATAACTCTGGAAAAATTTTATATTGAGAAAGCTTTGAGAGGACATTAAAAATATTGTGAATATGGTCCTAATATGTGTGTTCTGGGTCTGAGTTTGGTATTACAGGATGAATGAACACAAAATCAAAGAAAGTGAAACTGTGCACGTCTGCTAAGATTAAAGCAGTGGCACCAGAACTTATATTATCCCATATATTATGCTTTGCTTTTTAAACAGGTTTATATTTTTACATTACTGTGCACTTTACAGCAGCATAAGCTTTCATTCTTACTTTAAATTTGTGATTTCACAGATCTCTCTGTGTGCACGTAAATACTGTCGATAAAGTAAACACATACAATGTGCGTCTGCAGTTAAGAAAGGAGTTGGTTTCCTCAGTGGAAATATGTGTACTGGATGTAGAAAGAGCTACAATTCAGCACACGCATCTCATTTAACACTTCAAACTGTCTTTTGCATATATAGGCTAGAATCCAATAACGTTAGGAAAGCCTCAGTGGATAGTAATCTGGGGCACCATAACCAAAAGTCGTAATTCAACATAACTGATAGTCTCTACTTACAGCAGTCTTGGGGCTAAATTATGATGGAGACTAAATTAACTGTCTTTCACTGAGAGGGTGGTTCCTTCCAGATCAAGGTTAAGGTCGTTGGTGGGGCAGCGTGGCTATGTGGTTATGTGCAACCTACTTTACTTGTTCAAAAAGGAGTTCAGCTGTAGTGCTGTCAGCCTTGACACATGCAGAATCATACATCCAGAAACATTAAAGTCTATCAACCGACCACATTTGCCACCAGACAGTACTAGTTTAGACCTGCAAACACAAGTATTTTTCCCCTCTTGCTATCTCTTTTTTTTCCCCTTTCTGTGAAGCAAATAGCTTTGATTTCCCTCTGCTTCTCTCCCTGAGCAAAGTAGTACAATAAAACAGGGAACTGTTTTTAGACTTGTTGATGGCGTAGGAGAGAAATCATTTACAAACCTTAATCCAGGTAATTTGGTGTTGGAAAAACCAGCTGTTTAGTATCTCGTACTGAATTCCCTCTTTACCTTGAGAGTATTTTATTATGAATTTCCCTGGGACTGCAAGCTGACCTCAAGTTAGAGGCCCCGTTACTGCAGAAAAAGCTCTAATTGATACTATGTATTCAAAACAAAACATGTACAAGGTAAAAATTGCTTATTAATCTGGACAAAAGCTAATTGAAAATGTAATTTTTTTTTGCTGAGAAAACAGGTTTTCTTGGCAAAGTCACTTATTGATGGGTTTTAGCAGAATCTTCTGCCTTTTGATATCTAGTTTGTTTAGGAAGGAGTAGTATTGGTTTTCCAGTCCAGTTCAGGATCTGACAATGCCCAAGGGAAGGGATGCGTCAGTTTTAAGGAATCCCTCACACCCCATGAATCTTGGAAGGCTTACATTTATAACATCGTGTCTGCTTTTGAGATGCAAAATGTTGTTCTCAAAATCGGCTTTTAGCCTTTTTTCGGTATGGTTTTCTCTTTTCAGATGAGCAGGTTTGACTCAAAAATTAGATTGGCTGCTGTTACATGTCAGTCATCAATATTAAATTGAACAGCAATAACTAAATGGCAGTATGTGAACAGGTGTACCTGAAAAGTGAGTGCAGTGTTTTGAAGAGAACTGGGCCAGATCCTGGGTGTAAATTGGTGTAGCTCCATTGACTTTCCTTTTTCTTCTTTGTTAAGGTTTTAAAGGCACTGTCCATTTTTCCTAGAGGGTACATGCAAATGAGGCAAAGCTTGTGCACCGTATTATGCTCCCTTTCTCCATCCATTCTCATGAGAGAGGGATTTGGTGTAATTTACGCTCATCTTGCGAGAACTTAGGTGTCAACTGCTTTTTTTAATATTTTTTCCCAACTGTGTGCTGCACACCAGTTAAAAGAACTAGCACCCATATGTTTTATTTTAGCCAGTTTCCAGAGGTTGCCACCAGATCACTGGGGGTTCGTTGCCAGGAAGGAGAAAGAGATCTGGCACACTGAGGAGACATGGCAGATCCTGACTGCTGCATAGAATTCATCTTGACCCTCCTGTCTTCTGGGAATTTTCCTTGCATTCCTGGCCTATGAGTCCATTCTGACCACCTTCCTCCTGCCACAAGTTCTTGACTCCTTCTGGGGCTGGGGACCACCAGGGAAGAAGTCTTTCAATGCTGGTGGGAGGGCTGATGGCAGGAGTGTTTAAGGGAAAGAGAGCAGGAATGGAAAGAGAGGAGTGGGGTTTGTGCGGATGTAAGAGGAAGAGAAGGACTAGAGTAGTCTTGGCCCCTTTCCCATCCTCACAAAAGATAACTTGGGGTGAATATGTAGCTATTTTATGGTTTTAAAAGCTAAAAGTGTTTTAGAGAGGTAACATTCCTACTTAACCCTGGAGGAACATATTCTCAGTACCCTTAGATGTATAACATTTATTGACAAATCTCAACAGATAAATATTTTCCTGCACAAAAATTGGGATTTGGAATTGGTTTTCAAATTGTACAGCTCAGGAGAAATTAAAGCATGGGAATGTCACTAATCCATTTCATGAGGTGCCCATCTCTGCCGTGCCAAGAGAAGGGCTGCTGTAGTTAACAAAGAAACAGCCCTAATGCGTATAAGACAACAGCCAAACAGAACTGGTGGCCCAAGTCATTAGTGTAGCTAATCTCTATTCCTTGCACCCACTCTCTCCCTGCTATCTGTGGGGGCACAGAGCTCATTTTAAAACAGAACGTTGTCTTTCAGATTCTTTTGTTGCACACACCAAGGGGACAACCTAAACCGCCTTTCAAGTTTTCTGCATTGTTACAAAGATTTATGAAAAGGATCAATTATTCCCACTCCCGATCTTTGATTCCCTGCTGCCCTTTTCCAGAGAAGTCCCTAAATCCAATAATACTCTTGGATGCCCAGTACTGAGGCTCAAATAGATTACATAAGCTGGAGCCGTTTATGTGAACTGGTGCTACTTGGAGGGTATCCATATTAATAGATTGCAGGGAAATGCTTCCTAATGGGCAATTTGGACCCAAGTTAATATTTGCAGAGAAAAGAAAGTATTTATTAGTGAAATGATGTGCTGATAAGTTAAGGTTTGATTTAGGCAGTTCATTCTTCTGGCTGGTTGTCTTAAATATGCACCGTGTGAAGTACAAGGCCGCCATGTACCCAACAAGCACACACTTGCCCCAGGTCATCCTCCTCCTCTGAGTACTGTTCTTGCAGGTCAATGGCTTATTAATATCTGCAATTCATCTCTCCTGTCTTTTGTAGGAATTTTAAATATGATACAGTATCCCTCCTATGCAGCCTCTGACCTTGCTTTGTCATTTGAATGACTTGGGGGCCTAAAAATCTTGAAGTTGCTCATTCAATGAGAACTTTTCCTCTGAGATAATGTCAAGGCTGGCTAATGGCTACAGGCCTAATCCTATAGCTCTTTTTAAATGAGTAACCCTAGATCAGGTGAGTAGCCTCACTGAGTTCAGTAGGTCTGCTCACATCAGAGAGGGCAAGCCATAAGTGTGAAGGTCATCACACACAATGCAGGACTATAGAAATAGCTCAGGTTCTTATGACATCACACCTACTTATCCACTCCATTCCACAGTATTTCCCATTTGTGTCCTTCCCTATCTTTTCTGAGTCCAATATAGGGTTTCCTCTCTCTCTCTAGTCTGTTTAGCCCTTATACCTTGCCCATCACCATTGTATCTGAGCACTTCATGTTAATCCCTTCATCCTATCCCATAAAGCAGTGTGGTATGCGTACCCCGGTGGCATGTGAAAGGGTTTCAAGGGGTACGCGGCCCGTTCACCCAGGCTGGCAGTGGGCTGAGCCGGGCCGGCAGCCAGGACTCCGGGTGACAAGGGGACAGAAGCAGGCTGAGCGGGGCCAGCAGCCGGGACCCCAGACCCACGGCAGGCTGAGCGTCTCAGCCCGCTTCCAGTCTGGGGTTTGTCCGCCAACTCCTGCCAACCAGAGTCCCAACCTCCGGCCCCGCTCAGCCCGCCACCAGCTGGGGGTCCTGTTCACACAGGTCAGCAGTGGGCTGAGCCGGGCCAGTGGCCGGGACCCCGACTGGCAGCAGCGTGCGAGTAAAAATCGGCTCACCTGCCGACACAAAACACACATGCGCGTTACTGCGGCTCTGGCAATACACCTGCCTTTGCGGCATGCGCAGAAGTCATACTGACGGATAAAAGATAAAAGTGAATAAGTACTCACAGTAATCTAAAGATCGTAGCAAGTACATACTTGGTGTGTATTAATATACATAATTTCTCTCTTTGTTTTCATTAAACCCATTTGCAATGGATCACTGGCTAAAAACAGGAAGTTTGAAATGTACAAAAGAAAATTATGAAGAAAATACGAATGTTAGTGATAATTATGCTGAAAAATGCAGTGATATGACTACATCAGACAACTGTGACGACAAAATTAGTGAACCGCGTGACCCATCTGTAAGTTTATTGAACATATCAGCTGCAAAGAAAACGAAAAAAGCCCGCAAATATGTTGAAGAATATCTTAAACTGGGATTTTCGTGGACTGGCGATGAGGTGGAGCCTGTTCCACTATGTGTGATTTGTTACAAGACTCTCACAAATGAAAGTATGAAACCATCCAACCTAAAACGCCATTTCGATAGCAAACATAAAGAATACGAGGGAAAACCTGCAGAATTCTTCGAAAATAGGCGCAAAGATCTCCAAAAGTCCCAGAAAACAATTCATAATGTGACGGGAGGTGAAAATATGAAAGCTTTGGAAGCTTCATATAGTGTGGCGTACTTAATTGCAAAGTCCAGAGCTGCTGAAGTGATTGGCGAGACATTAACCTGCAGCCAAAGTAATGGTGCAAGTGATGATTGGAGACAAGGCTAGCAAAGCTATAGATCATGTCCCCCTCTCAAAGAACACTGTTCATCGTAGAATCAGAGATATGGCCGAAAACGTAAAGCAGCAATTATTGTCAAGAGTACAAAAGAGTCGCCACTATGCACTGCAAGTGGATGAATTCACTGACGTTGTGAATTTAGCTAATCTTTTGTTGTTTGTCAAATACGAGCTGAATAATGAAGTCCATGATGATATTTTGTTCTGCCAACCTATGCCAACACATACAACTGGAGAAGCTATTTTTAAAGTTATTGATGACTTTATCAGAAACAGTGACTTGGATTGGGGTCATTGTGTTGGAATAAGCACGGATGGCGCCAGAGTCATGATTGGTTCAAAGAAAGGAGTTGTTGCACATATTCAAGCTGTTGCACCAGAAGCAAAATCGACTCGTTGCATTCACAGGGAAGCACTCGCCACCCAGAACATGCCGGCAGATCTAAAGCAAGTACTGGATGAAGCTGTGAAAATAATCAATTTTGTGAAAGGCCACCCTCTGAACAACTGGCTGTTTTCTCAGGTTTGTGATGAGATAGGCAGTGATTACACACAACTCCTATTTCACACTGAAGTGCGTTGGCTTTCACATGGAAAAGTTCTGAATCGCCTGTTTGAGCTGCGAGAAGAACTGCACGTTTTTTTAGATTAAACCTTTAACCTGTGAGACCGTATACATGACTGGAAATGGCTGTGCAAACTAGCATATATTGCAGCTATCTTTTCTCATTTAAACAACCTCAATATATCCTTGTAAGGGAAACTCGTATCCATATTCCATGTTCAAGACAAAGTGAGCACCATGGTCCCAAAATTCAAACTGTGGCATCTCTTCATGACTTAGTAATAAACTCGACTAACGAACTTGATAGTGATGTGTTGCAAACCATGAAGCAGCATTTGGAAAGCTTGCAGAAAGATCTTCATCAGTATTTCCCTGAACTGGACGGCACCTTTAAATGGATAAGGAACCCTTTTATCATCGATGTTCAAACATTGTCAAATAACCTCTCTGCTTCAGAAGAAGAACAGCTCTTGGAGCTGGCTTCAGATAGCTTTCTGAAAACAAAATTTGAGCAAAATACACTCACGTCATTTTGTTTGGGCATTACCTCTGAATATCCAGCTCTATTGGACAAAGCTGTCAAGTATCTTCTCCCTTTTCCCACCTCGTATTTGTGTGAGATTGGATTCTCTGCACTGGTTGGCATCAAAACAAAAAAATGAAATGGTCTTATTGACAGGGAGCCCCATCTTTGTCTTAAGATCACAGACATCGAGCCAGATATCCCTGCGATAGTGTCTGGTCAAAAGCAGTTCCATCCCTCGCACTGAATAGTTTTTCAATACTGAAATAGTAAGTATTAAAACTAGTGCTTTCTTCACTAATCTAACCAAACTAGCGTATTTTAATTTCAGAATTATACGAATTCACCATATATTCACTGTTGATTTGCTTCTATTATTTTAATTATTTCTAGTACTATTTCTATATGTAACTATTATTTCTATTAAAAGTTTTGTTTCAACTGCATGTAATATAATTTTGTATTTATTTCTAATAAACATTTAATCCAGAATGAAATGAATTGGGAGTGTGTTATAAAAATGTGGCTACCACCCTCCCCCGCAAAATTATCTTCACTGGAGAAGGGGTATGCCGGTAAGACAAATGTCTCAAAAGGGGTACACAAGTGTTGTAAGTTTGGGAAACTGCCATAAAGGCAGGGGTGGCTCTAGACATTTCGCCGCCCCAAGCACGGCGGCATGCCGCGGGGGGCGCTCTGCCGGTCGCCGGGAGGACGGCAGGTGGCTCCGGTGGACCTCCTGCAGGCGTGCCTGCGGAGGGTCCACTGGTTCCGCGGTCCGCTGGTCCCGCGGCTTTGGTGGACCTCCCGCAGGAATGCCTGCGGGAGGTCCACCGGAGCTGCCTGCCGCCCTCCCGGCGACCGGCAGAGCGCCCCCCGCGGCATGCCACCCCAAGCACGCGCTTGGCGTGCTGGGGCCTGGAGCTGCCCCTGCATAAAGGTCCACTTTCAGCACTGCTATCTCCTGGCCCTGCCTCCTCAGCCAACTTTCAAAATCAGGGTTCTCTCTGATTCCTCCCTCCATGTTTCCATCCCCATATGTGCCCATGGCTTGTGTTGTCTCTTTCTCTCTGTTCCTTTCACTTCAGTCCTTCCCATTCATTCTTATATTTTTATTTATTTTATTTATATAAAATCTAGAGCTACATAAATGTACTTATTTATGTAGCTCTAGATTTTAACAGCACTTACATGCATGCAGCCTTCTATGTCTTTTTGTTGCCAAAAACTGAATCTGGAATAGTAAGTACTGACAATTTTAGCTTTTTCACTGTGTGAAAGGTTTCGGGTTTTGTTTTGTTTGTAAAACAGTATATTGTAGGCACAGACACACATACTGTAAACACCACGGAACATATTCACAGTTAAAGGTGAAATTATGTTTATTGTGGTAACCCATTTTGTTTGGACATTACAGACCTGAAGTGTTGTCCTTTTTGTCACTATGTGATTATGAGTTACAGTTTGTAACTATATAAAATATATGCACAGTACATGCAGTCTTCATCCTAATAAGGTTTCCTTTGCCAATGTTAAGCAATTGGCACATGCTATTCCTTTCTGTCAATAGGGCTACTCTGAATTTACACAAAGGTAATTGAGAGCCATATGTGGCCCAGTAAATGCAAATTCAGTTGATCACATACCATCAAAATGTTTGTTGTATAATCTACAAAATACTTCCAATTCCTGTATGACGTTTAAAATTGGTACATCTAAAATAAAGAAAATTGAAAGGTGGGTCATTTTAGAGTGATCCACATTCAACCAGCTTGACCATCCCACAAGATAAAATTGTACATGTAGCCCAAGAATTGTAGTCTTCATAGGACTGAAGAAATACTGAACAAAACAATTGCTAGGTAAGGACACCTATATAGTCTGTTATATCTATCCAGCTGATGCTGACCATTGGACCCCACTGTTCTATTGCTTTGCTACTTTGACTCCCTGGCTTTCGGACTATGGCCATCTTTGTTCTGGTATTTGCTTTCTGCTATGAGGCAGAAGAACCCACTGAACCGTCAGGAATGGTGAGGATCAGTCAGGTAGGATTTGGGTTATACCCTGGATTTTCTGGGGGAGAATGCCGGAGATTTCTCAGACATGTATTTCTTGTGTACAATTTGCCATAGAGGAGTGCTGGGCAATTAGTGCAAAGTCAAACTTAAAATCTAGATAGACTCCAACTAACTAGGATTTTCCCACCCAGGGACAGCTTCTTCTCCAAGAATATTTCTTTACATATCATATATATATATATAAACACTGTGTATATCTGTGGATACATTTATAAATATATGTGTGTGTGTGCTTATATATGTAAATATATATATGTATAATACACACAAAAGTAAAGTATACATTACCCAAGATAAGCTGTGTTTGCCAATGCTTTAATCTCGGTGGGAGACTGTTTTTACTGGAGTCAGACTCTTGAGCACCAGCTGAGGATAGGAAACTAGATTCTGGCATTCAGGGTGTGGGAGGAATCTCTTTGTCTACTCCCTTTTTTTCCCCCCAAATACATACACAAATAAAATTCACATGTGGCCTTGAATGATGTCATGTGTGCAACTGACTCCAAAAGAAGCTTTTATTGTGAGTGTGTAGCCTCTTCAGAGCCTCTGTCATTTTATGGAACAGCAAGCAATGCAATGTCATGCTGCAAGATAACTTGCCATATTTCAGAAAGCTTTTTTCCCCCATGCAAGGAGTTAAAAAACAAAAGAACAACTTACAAACAAATGTTGATGCAACAAAAAGCCTCGTGCTTTGCATATATGTATTTTTTTCTGCTTTTAGTACATCTAATCTTCACTTAGAGCCCCATGACCCTGCAGCACATAGATTTCTGTTTCTGTGTCTTGAATAGGAGAATTTTTCTGAGTTCTTGTAGATTCTCCATCCGCTGATATTTCTGTCTGTAGCTGCAGTGTTCCCAGTGCACTATACATATCTGTCATGTTCACAATCCAAAGAGGGAGGGAAGTTATGGAGAAGATCCTCAGCAGGCATAAATCAGCATAGATTCACCTTACGGATTTCCTAATGAAAAGGGTTTGGGAAGGTAATGTTTCCACTGACTACTAAAATGAAATATTTTGGAGGTAAAACTAGCTGAACCATCGATGCAGTGGGTGCAAAGTGGATTAATGAAAAAGTGGCAATTCCTACAGGGCCCAAGTAAAACAGGGAAACCTGTGTTTGGAAAATAGCCACAAAACCTTGTAGGATCTGCTATGGCAAGAATATTCTTTATGAAACGTCATATAAGCTCTGTTCTCGCTGACCAAGGAAATGGTGAATCTGAATCTGCTTTTATACCAGTGAAAGGACCACTGAGAGTTGGATTAGGTCATATATCAGGAATAACTCCACTGATGTCAGTGTAGTTACGCCAGTGTAAAACTAGTGTAAGTGAAATTAGAATCAGACCCAGCGTGAGTGCCTTCCTAACAAAAAATGTTTTAACACCCATGGAAGGTGCTAACACAGTATCCCTGGCCACAGGGCTGCCCAGAGGGGGGTGGGGGCAAGTGGGGCAATTTGCCCCAGACCCTGGGCCCCACAGGGGCCCCTACAAGAATATAGTATTCTATAGTATTGTAACTTTTTTTATGGAAGGGGCCCCCGAAATTGCTTTGCCCTGCCTGGCCACCATAGATAGGACCAGAAAAATTGGCTTCTCTAAATCAATCACAAATTGTTGGTTTGAAATTGCACGTTGATTATGATTTATTACCACTGTTTATTTAAGTACTGGCCAGGGATAAGTACTGACCAAACTCAAATAATAATTGTCCTTATCCTGTAGAGCTTGTGATATAAAAGACAGACGCACAGAACATAAGACACATTGAAAGATCTAGAGGAGGTACTCAATTCAAACATAAACTATTTCCCTTTATTGTAAAATGACACCTTATGTGAATAAATTCTCTTTGGCCAGTGGATTAATTTCAGAATAGATTTTAATAATCAAATGTAATAATATAGTCTAATTATTTTGACATACATAATTAATATTTAAGGAGAGTAAATGCCTTGGAATGGGGCTAAGTGTCAGGAGCATGGAATGTTGTCGTAGCTGTCTCGGACCCAGGATTTTAGAGACGCAAGAGATGATGAAATGCTAAGGGAAATTAGAGAGGCTATCAAAATTAAGAACCCAATAATAGTGGGGGATTTCAATTATCCCCATATTGACTGGGAACATTTCACTTCAGGAAGAAATGCAGAGATAAAATTTCTCGATACTTTAAATGACTGCTTCATGGAGCAGCTGGTACGGGAACCCACAAGGGGAGAGGCGACTCTAGATTTAATCCTGAGTGGAGCGCAGGAGCTGGTCCAAGAGGTAACTATAGCAGGACCGCTTGGAAATAGTGACCATAATACAATAGCATTCAACATCCCTGTGGTGGGAAGAACATCTCAGCTGCCCAACACTGTGGCCTTTAATTTCAAAAGGGGAAACTATACAAAAATGAGGGGGTTAGTTAGACAAAAGTTAAAAGGTACAGTGACTGAAGTGAAATCCCTGCAAGTCGCGTGGGCCCTTTTTAAAGACACCATAATAGAGGCCCAACTTCAATGTATACCCCAAATTAAGAAAAACAGTAAAAGAACTAAAAAAGAGCCACCGTGGCTTAACAGCCATGTAAAAGAAGCAGTGAGAGATAAAAAGACTTCCTTTAAAAAGTGGAAGTCAAATCCTAGTGAGGCAAATAGAAAGGAGCACAAACACTGCCAACTTAAGTGCAAGAGTGTAATAAGAAAAGCCAAAGAGGAGTTTGAAGAACAGCTAGCCAAAAACTCCAAAGGTAATAACAAAATGTTTTTTAAGTACATCAGAAGCAGGAAGCCTGCTAAACAACCAGTGGGGCCCCTTGACGATGAAAATACAAAAGGAGCGCTTAAAGATGATAAAGTCATTGCGGAGAAACTAAATGGATTCTTTGCTTCAGTCTTCACGGCTGAGGATGTTAGGGAGATTCCCAAACCTGAGCTGGCTTTTGTAGGTGACAAATCTGAGGAACTGTCACAGATTGAAGTATCACTAGAGGAGGTTTTGGAATTAATTGATAAACTCAACATTAACAAGTCACCGGGACCAGATGGCATTCACCCAAGAGTTCTGAAAGAACTCAAATGTGAAGTTGCGGAACTATTAACTAAGGTTTGTAACCTGTCCTTTAAATCGGCTTCGGTACCCAATGACTGGAAGTTAGCTAATGTAACGCCAATATTTAAAAAGGGCTCTAGGGGTGATCCCGGCAATTACAGACCGGTAAGTCTAACGTCGGTACCGGGCAAATTAGTTGAAACAATAGTAAAGAATAAAATTGTCAGACACATAGAAAAACATAAACTCTTGAGCAATAGTCAACATGGTTTCTGTAAAGGGAAATCGTGTCTTACTAATCTATTAGAGTTCTTTGAAGGGGTCAACAAACATGTGGACAAGGGGGATCCGGTGGACATAGTGTACTTAGATTTCCAGAAAGCCTTTGACAAGGTCCCTCACCAAAGGCTCTTACGTAAATTAAGCTGTCATGGGATAAAAGGGAAGGTCCTTTCATGGATTGAGAACTGGTTAAAGGACAGGGAACAAAGGGTAGGAATTAATGGTAAATTCTCAGAATGGAGAGGGGTAACTAGTGGTGTTCCCCAAGGGTCAGTCCTAGGACCAATCCTATTCAATTTATTCATAAATGATCTGGAGAAAGGGGTAAACAGTGAGGTGGCAAAGTTTGCAGATGATACTAAACTACTCAAGATAGTTCAGACCAAAGCAGATTGTGAAGAACTTCAAAAAGATCTCACAAAACTAAGTGATTGGGCAACAAAATGGCAAATGAAATTTAATGTGGATAAATGTAAAGTAATGCACGTTGGAAAAAATAACCCCAACTATACATACAACATGATGGGGGCTAATTTAGCTACAACGAGTCAGGAAAAAGATCTTGGAGTTATCGTGGATAGTTCTCTGAAGATGTCCACGCAGTGTGCAGAGGCGGTCAAAAAAGCAAACAGGATGTTAGGAATCATTAAAAAGGGGATAGAGAATAAGACTGAGAATATATTATTGCCCTTATATAAATCCATGGTACGCCCACATCTCGAATACTGTGTACAGATGTGGTCTCCTCACCTCAAAAAAGATATTCTAGCACTAGAAAAGGTTCAGAAAAGAGCAACTAAAATGATTAGGGGTTTAGAGAGGGTCCCATAGGAGGAAAGATTAAAGAGGCTAGGACTCTTCAGTTTGGAAAAGAGAAGACTAAGGGGGGACATGATAGAGGTATATAAAATCATGAGTGATGTTGAGAAAGTGGATAAGGAAAAGTTATTTACTTATTCCCATAATACAAGAACTAGGGGTCACCAAATGAAATTAATAGGCAGCAGGTTTAAAACAAATAAAAGGATGTTCTTCTTCACGCAGCGCACAGTCAACTTGTGGAACTCCTTACCTGAGGAGGTTGTGAAGGCTAGGACTATAACAATGTTTAAAAGGGGATTGGATAAATTCATGGTGGCTAAGTCCATAAATGGCTATTAGCCAGGATGGGTAAGAATGGTGTCCCTAGCCTCTGTTCGTCAGAGGATGGAGATGGATGGCAGGAGAGAGATCACTTGATCATTGCCTGTTAGGTTCACTCCCTCAGGGGCACCTGGCATTGGCCACTGTCGGTAGACAGATACTGGGCTAGATGGACCTTTGGTCTGACCCGGTACGGCCTTTCTTATGTTCTTAAGGTGGGTGAGGTAATTAATATCTTTTATTGGACCAACTTCTACTGGTGAGAGAGACAAGCTTTTGAGTTTACACAGAGCTCTTCTTCAGGTATCAGAAAAAAAATAATCAGGAGTCCTTGTGGCACCTTAGAGACTAACACATTTATTTGGGCATGAGCTTTCGTGGGCTTCATCAGATGCATGGAGTGAAAAATACAGTAAGAAGAATATATATTATAGCACATGAAAAGATGGGAGTTGCCTTACCAAGTGGGGGATCAGTGCTAATGAGACAATCCAATTAAGGTGGAAGGGCACCCCTCCAGTCATAGGAGGGAAAAGAAAGGGGGAAGGCAGCTGAGGGAGAAGGAGTTGTTAGTGAGCTATAGATTGTTGTAGTAAGTAAGGCTGCATGTCCGTCATGAAGGTCACAGAAGTCATGGATTCTGTCACTTTCCGTGACTTCTGCAGCAGTTTGGGTGTGTGGGAGAGGGCTCAGAGCTGGGGCAGGGGATTAAGATGCCGGGCGGCACTTACTTTGGGGTGGGGTGCTCCCCAGCTCCCACCAGCATATCCCTGCAGCTCCTAGGCGGAGGGGCCAGGGGGCTCTGCGCACTACCCGCACCCGCAGGCCCCGCTCCCACAGCTCCCATTGGCTGCGGTTCCCGATCAATGGCAGCTGTGGAGCTGGCGATTGTGGCGGGAGAAGCACGCGGAGAGCCCCTGACCACCCCTCCCCATAGGAGCTGCAGGGACACGCAGAGCCAGGTAAGGAGCCTGCCAGCCCCGCCAACCCCCCCTCCCAAGCACTAGCGGGGGTCCCAGGCCACATGCCGCCCCCCAGCACCAGTAAAATATAAATATCTGAGAATCCATCTTAATAAATAAATTAAAGACACAATAAAAACGTTTTCATGGAAAACTTATGTCAGAACATTCAGATCACATTGACAATGCACCTTCCCCAGCACCCACAGCGCCCCTTGCCTCCCCCTAGCACCAGGTCAGGGGTATCCAGTAAAAGTCATGGACAGGTCACGGGCCATGAATTTTTGTTTACTGCCCATGACCTGTCCATGACTTTTACTAAAAATACCCATGACTAAAATGTAGCCTTAGTAATAAGCCATAGATCCAGTGTCCATGATTGAGTCCATGATTTTTAGTGTCTAGCAAATTTACGAACTTAAGCTCCCAGGCTTGTCTTTTGAAAGCGTTGTGCAGGTTTCCTTCGATGAGGAGGACTGAGAAGCTAGAAAGCTTGTCTCTGGGTAGCTAGAAAGCTTGTCTCTTTCACCAACAGAAGATATTACCTAACCCACCTTGTCTCAGGAGTATGGAAAGGAGACCCCTGAGAACTCTGCCTCGTGTCCTCACAAACAACAAAAAAGTTCCCCTCATGGGTTGTTGTTTCCCCCCACACACTTATTAGATTTCAATCGAAGGACAAGCCTTCATTGATTTTCATTTATTTAAAATGAATTTAAAAACCACTGGAAATCATAGGTCCCTGAGGTCCCTACAGCTTGCAGCCAGCCAACAGTATAAGTTTGAACTTGGCTTCTCTCCTCTCCCTCTCCCCCACCCGCTCCCCCCCGGTCTCTTGCAACTTAATCTTTTTAACTGGTGCAAGTGGAGTTAGACCTCCCCTCCAGGAGCAACCGGTTTTATTTTTCAACCTGGAGTTGAGTTTTAAAATCAAAATGAAGCTTTGAAGACCTCCGCTAGTGTCCACTGAAGTCAGTGCAGTCCTTCCATTGCCTTCATTGCCCATTGGATCAGGCCCTGCTTTAATGGATATTTTTAGTTTTGAGCATGGTTTTCTTGCTGAAGGACAGATTTAAACCTAACCAGTTTCACTGTACCTGTGATGAGAGTGTAGTAAATTTGCCAGGTGGAGGAGGAGGTGGGATAAGAAAGGCTCTACAAGGCACAATCTCATTGTATTCCTCTCTCCTGCTGCAGCGCTGCAAATTTGTAAGTGTAGCCAAGCCCTCAGAAGAACGAGCATGTGTGGTGCTTGTGCCTGCTAAAACTTGGCCAGCAGCCAATTCCAGGTTAATCCTCTTGATGGGCACACCCAGCTGTATCAGTTGTTTCTATCTATAGGACAGAAAGAGCCATCAGGCTCTATCTTTTGTATCATCCTTAACTTTGCTTGCATCCTGCATTGGAATGTTCCCCATTCCGAACATATAAATATGTCTTTTTGCCATTAGCTAGCTTGTGGTTGAATAGCTAGCATTATGACTCATTTGACTAGGTAAGGCTTTATGTTGGGGGAAGATTTGCAGAAGAAATTATATTGTCATAAAATCCATTTATCTGCTGAAACATATAAGTAGTGCTGTATATTTCCATTGCACTTTCCAAACAAAGATAAGACATGTTCCTGCCCCAAGGAGCTTGCAATTACATGGAACAGAATCTGCCAGATTATGAAAGCTGGCTAACTGAGCTACTGCTTTGCATCTATGACTTATTTATGAAGAAGCACACTGTCAGGGAAACATATTGACGTGAGCACAGGCAGACAATAGACCATCGCATAGTTTGTAATGATCAGATTTCCAAAAGGGTTTAGGCATATATTTTTTTCAAAAGTGCCTAAAAATATTAGGCACCTAACTCCCATTAAAATTAATGGGAGTTAGGCACCTACCCTGCTTAGGGGCTTTTGAAAACCCACTAGGTTCCTATCTGCATTGCTACATGCATAAATACCTTTTAAAATTAGGTCCTAAACAGCTGTGCCTGGATGGTGAAGACAATATTCCCAGCAAGGGCAAAGAGTTACTTTTGAATGTTACATACCCATGATTGTGGGCATGTGCTATTGTTAATCAGGTCTGCTGAAGTAACTTAATGAAAGCTTCCACGGTCATATTAAGATGGTATTTTAGTCTTTTAAAAGCAAAGAAAGGGATTAGGTTTTGTGAGACGCTGAAAAGAGTCATTTGAAAGCTTAAGCAGGACTTAATTGGTTCACAGGCATCATTCTGGCCCTCTGCATAGAGGTGAATTTAATAAAATCCATATATAATTTTATCCTATTAGTAAGATGATATTAATACCACAGCGTTACTTGTTTTCCTGTATCTGATTCAGAGGATATGAAGAGATATTAATTATTTGGTGATTTTGCTAGACATGCAGACTTATACAATTCATATGTTCATAAGCTGCTTAGCCTTTCACATGTTTTGGGAAGAATCAAATTAACACTTCCTGGTTTATGAAGAATTTTTTATATAGCCTAGCTGTATATTCAGTAATTGAGATATTACTAGGACTTAAGATGTAAGATATATATAAGTTTATCTAATCAGAAATGCTATCACATAAACAAGCAGTCTAGCTTGGAAAACAAAAATTGACCACCCAAACATGATAATCTATAGGCCAATTAAGGTAAGCCAGTTATTCCCCCATCTCCACCCTCCAAGAATGATAGAATGTGAATTAAGAAGCACAAAGCTCTTAGGCACTTAAGATTAAAGTTAAAAACATGGTAATGATACCTTGATGACTGAATGATGTCTGCCAAACTTCCTCAGGGACTTCAATAATATGAGGATAATATATCATTAGGAGTGTTGAACACTGTGTCTGACATGTTTAAATTTATGTATCACATTCCTCTGAAATAATAACAAGTAAAAAGTTATTAGCTTTGGAAATATGTTGGAGATGTATGCAAAACCACAGCATAGGTGATAGGTTGAACTGGTGGCATCTAATTAAGGTGTTTAAGATTAATTGTTAGTGGATTTAAAAATGAAAAGAAGAGGCCATAACATAGTATTGTTAAGATTTTGTTTCTTTTGAGTTTCTTTTTATAACACACTCAAAATGTGGAGACATTTGATGGTATAATTAAGTGCTTAGCGCTAAAATGCATACATATTACTAGCATTGGTTGCTAATAATGTAATAATTCATCATTAGCTGCAGTTGTTGAAGAAACAGAAAAGAATCAAAGTGAAGGCTGGTCATTTCCAAACAATATGTCTAATAAAAAGAATTGACTGGCTACCTAGAGTAGTCATCCTCAATTTATGGCTTTACAGCTGTTTGCAGAAGTTTGTGGCAATACATACAGCTCTAATGGAATCCATGAGTTTGACTGGAGTTGTTGTAAGTAGTCAGGAGTGGGGAGCAGAGTTTATGTCAAGTGACATCACAGAGAGAGAACTATAAAATAATCAAGTTGCTACGTATGTTAATTAATTTCATTTTGTGTTAACTACTTAAAAGAGCAACTGTTCCAGGCTGTTGGCACCCTTGACAGACTTTAAAACTACTTACATACAATTCAGACATAGTACACTCAATAAGTGACTGACCAAGAGCATGACCCCAGCAGCCATCTGCATATAACAAAAATGTAATAATAATTCCCACCAACAAAACCAGCCCCAAAGGCCCAACCAAATCACATTTTAGTGTTCATATCCTAGCATTGTGTCCATCCACTGTGATGATGATATAACAATTCAGAGTCACAATTCAGACAATTCAATACAGTGTCAAGGTGTGTCTCTGAGGAAACTGGGTAATAGGTGGGTTAATACTAAGGGGAATCTAGTCTGGATCCAGTCTGGCCAAAGGAGCCACCCCCAATTCCCTGCCCCCCCAAAAAACTAATTGAATCCCCTCTCTCCTACTTGTGCCCTGCCCTGACAATGCTCGCGAGATTAGCTGGAGCATTTCTGCATCTGGAACTGTGAGTAGGGTGACCAGATGAGATGAAGAAAATATCGGGACATGGGGGGGGGGATGGTCCGCCAGTGGAGAAAAAAAAAAAGGCCGAGTGCTGCCAGTGGAGCAAATAAAAGGTCTGGTCACCCTAACTGTGAGGGAGTGGCCTAGGACCATTCCACCAGCCCTATGCCACTGAGGAATCCTCCTTGTGCTGAGGATGTTCCCCAGTGGAGATGCACATGCTTTGCAGCCCCTGTTCACTGGCAAAGCCAGAACAGAGGGACCTCTGAGAATCCCAGAATTATGGCCCTTGTGTTTATATCCCTGGTGCTCCTCATGGAGGATATGAATGGCAATTTACCCAGCACCCAGGCTTGCACTGCAGTTACATATTCAGCTTGGATTCTGTTCATGGGTGCCGGAACTAGGAGTGGTACCACACCCCCTGGCTTGAAGTGGTTTCCATTACATACAGGGTTTATAGTTTGGTTCAATGGCTCTCAGCACCCCCACTATAAAAATTGTTCCAGCGCTACTGATTCAGTTCAGCTCTTCTTCTTCATAAAGGCCCTGAAACTAGATAGAAATTATTTCTACATTAGTAGGCATGAGCAGTACCATGTAGCCCTCTAACAAGTACAGTCGCAGTTACCACCAGAACAGACTCCTATTGTAATAGTCTCTTAGTGTCAGGATTGAAAGTGCCAATTTACAGCATCCACTTTCAGTGTTCAGCGACAAACAGCTTGCCATCCTTTCTGAAACTTGCGACACAAGCTCAGTGTGCTCATGAGCAGCAAGCTCTCCAATACATGGCACTGCTGGAAACAGTCATATGACCTCCTTATGGCGCATAAACTTAAACTTAATGAGGATGATTATATCCTCCCTTTGTGTAGTGAGGGTGAAGTGTGGTTGCAGATATGTCACATTACATGCACTTACTACTGTCCAACTGCTTTAAGTACACCCTTTAAAATCTTTGTGTAAGTGAGTTAAAGTTAAGGGTCAGAGATTACTTTGAACAGTACAAGCAGCAAAGAGTCCTGTGGGACCTTATAGACTAACAGACGTATTGGAGTATGAGCTTTCGTGGGTGAATACCCACTTCGTCGGATGCATGTCACCCACGAAAGCTCATGCTCCTATACGTCTGTTAGTCTATAAGGTGCTACAGGACTCTTTGCTGCTTTTACAGATCCAGACTAACATGGCTACCCCTCTGATACTTTGAACAGTACAACAGCATACGGTACAACTGACCAAATGATCAGTTTTCAGAATGGAGAGAGGGAAATAGTGGTGTCCCCCAGGGGTCTGTTCTGGGACCAGTTCTATTCAATGTATTTATAAATGATCTGGAAAAAAGGGTAAGCAGTGAGATGGCAAAATGTGCAGATGATACAAAACTAATCAAGATAGTTAAGTCCCAAGCAGACTACAAAGAGCTTCAAAAGGATCTCACAAAACTGGTTGACTGGCAACAAAATGGCAGATGAAATTCAGTGTTGATAAATGCAAAGTAATGCACATTGGAAAACATAATTCCAGCTATACATATAAACTGATGAGGTCTAAATTAGCTGTTACTACTTAAGAAAGAGATCTTGGAGTCATTGTGGATAGTTCTCTGAAAACATCCGCTCAATGTGCAGCGGCAGTCAAAAAAGCGAACAGAACATTAAGAAAGGGATAGATAATAGGACAGAAAATATCATATTGCCTCTATTTAAATCCCTGGTGCACCCACATCTTGAATACTGTGCAGATCGCCTTATCTCAAAAAAAATATTGGAAATGTAAAGGTTCAGAAAATATTAGGGGTATGGAACGGCTTCCATATGAGTAGTGATTAATAAGACTGGGACTTTTCAGCTTGGAAAAGAGACGACTAAGAGGGGATATGATAGAGGTCTATAAAATCATGATTTATGTGGAGAAAGTAAATAAGGAAGTGTTACTTACTCCTTCTCAGAACACAAGAACTAGGGGTCACCAAATGAAATGTCAGGGACAGTCCTTGGTCCTGCTAGTGAAGGCAGGGGACTGGACTCAATGACCTTTCAAGGTCCCTTCCAGTTCTATGAGATAGGTATATCTCCATATATTAATATATATAATTAATAGGCAGCAGGTTTAAAACAAACAAAAGGAAGTATTTTTTTCACACAACACACAGTCAACTTGTGGGACTCTTTGCCAGAGGATGTTGTGAAGGCCAAGACTGTAACAAGGTTCAAAAAAGAACTAGATAAGTTCATGGAGGATAGGTCCATCAATGGCTATTAGCCAGGATGGCCAGGGTTGGTGGCCCTAGCCTCTGTTTGCCAGAAGCTGGGAATGGGATGGGGATGGATCACTTGATGATTACCTGTTCTATTCATTCCCTCTGGGGCACCTGGCACTGGCCACTGTCAGAAAACAGGATACTGGGCTAGATGGACCTTTGGACTGATCCAGTATGGCCATTCTTATGTTCTTACGTTCTTATACAATTTATCAACACACAACAAAGTGTTACAAGATGCAGATAGGATAGAGAAAGAGATTGCTGTATGGAGTTTGATCAGTGACTCCTGTGCAGGTTGAAATGGAAAAAAACTATGGAGTATAGGAAGAGAAAGGATTAAGATATGGGAGGGGAAAAGCAGAAGTTCCAGTAGTACAATATAAAGCCCTGCGGTTATTTGACTTAGTGATGCTTTCGCCATTAACTTCAATGGGAGCCGAACTGGGCCCTTAAGAATTAATTAGAGCATAATCTTCTTGTTCTCAGGCAAATTTCCATTGTCTCACCATTGATATTAATGGGATTTTCACCTGAGTAAAGACTGTAAGACTTGACAATTATGGTTTAAATCCCTTCTTCTGATCTTTCATAATTATGCACTGATTCCCTGTCCCATCCGCACATTGCTCTTCTGCACATCAGGGTCTGTGTACCGGTGTTGGCAGTAAAAAGATCACCTGAAATATGCAAAAAGGCACTTCCATCTGGGTGTGGTTTGGTGCCTGCATACTTCAGGATAGATATTTGGCAGGATTTTCCCCTTCTTGAACCAGACAAGTCATAACACCAACTTTGAACAGTGTTAAGCAACAAAGATGCAGCTTATTCCAGTGCTTCTGTGAATCTACAATATCTGGGTGGCTTAACAGTATGGCACAGACCTCAAAGAAGTATAGACATCTTTTGTTGATTGGCAAAGACTTTCCAGAGCTTCACGTGTTAAAAGGTGGAAATTTTGTTTCAATATCTAAAATATGGAACTACTGCTGCTTCAGAAAAATCAGTAAACACATTTCCTCCTTTACGGGTGGCAGTAAAGCCAGGCATGGCAAGTAGAAACATAAATGGAGATAATGCTTTTCCTTACATTTTCACAATCTTTTTTAAAAAAGATTGATTCTAGGATAATATACGATACGTGACATAAATAAATAACAAATTCTGATGCTGAAGAAAAGACTAACTGTACCTGATATGATGGAACAATTATTCATGAAAAAGCTCATCCTTGAGATGGTATTACTTACATGATGTTCGCAAGGACAGTGACTCCTAGGGTTATCTACAGCATAAGTTAAAGCTGTCCAGAGACAACTTTGCGACTGAATCCTGTTCACCTTCCTCACACGAGAAGTTCATTGCAGTCAAAAGGACTACTCACGTGAGCAACCAGATCAGGTCTTTCTCTATAAGTGAAAGCACTAGTGCCATGTTTGTGAATCACTGGGGCATTTTTGTTCACACATGACTTCACATTTTACTCCATTTGTGTATCCAAAAATCTAGGTGTCCTACAATGATACCATATCAGTTAAGTTAGGAGAGCCATGTCCCATCATTTTTTCTCATTTATCAAGACGAAAATCAGTTACACAATGATTGTAGGAATCCATCAGCAAGAGCATTAGCAAGCAGCAAAGATATAAAGTCATTCCAGTTTCTAGATGCAATAAGTGACACACAGCAACCTCTTTAGATGTGGAATTATTAGGTGGGTGCATATATTTTTACATATAAGATGGGACATTCAAGAGTGCTCAGCATTAGCTTAACTATCTTCTTCCATTGAAGTCACTGGGAGCTTTATAATTGACTTCAATAGGAGCAGAATTATGGAAACATGGGTTGCTTTTGAAATTCCTGTTGATACAGTTGATATCTTCTGATTTACAGGTATCACTGCAAACTTTAACACTCAGGAACACTGTATGGATTTGAAATATGCACTGTGGGATTTCAGTTAATTAAAAATATTATTTTGTTATCTAGCGTGGGGTAGAATTCTGTTTCTGCGTGTTTCACGATTAAAGAGAAATTGTGCAAGCATTTTCTTCCAACCAGCTCTCTCATGTTTCAGTGAAAATTAAATTGGTGTCCTATTTTGATGCCATGTGTGAGAGAGTAGAATAGAATGGAATTTGTTGATCGAGAATGTGGGAAAGATTGCAGTATATGTGATCTGCATGGTACTGAATTAAAGCTATGCACTGTAGCACTAGAAGCAGTATGGCATAACCTAAATGGCATGCTGCAAATGAAAAACAAATATGTGGCATGCTTTTTACTTTACTCTTGTGCTAGCTACATGCCACTAAATATTACAACCCCATCTCTTTTCTTCATGGCAGTAATAGTGACTTCATGGAATGTCCAGATGAGAAGTTATCTGATCTTTGGCCTATTCATGGTATCTGATATTTTTACAAAATATCCAGGATAATTCATTGTAAAAAAAAATTTGGATTAATTCTTGTGACAGATTTTTGTTACTCCTAGCACTGTTAAGAGATAAGCAGTATACTTTCAGGTAAGGTGTTTTGGAGATCTGTCCTCTGTCTCAAAGCCAAAACCAGGTATCCCCAGTGAACGAAATATGATTAAATATAGCCATGATTAAATATAACTTCTGGATGTTTCAGAAGTTCAGATTTGCAGAACTCTGCCATGGTTCCATCTATGCAGTGGGAACACAACTTCCTTTATATAAGGAAGAATCTGGTGAATATCATGCAGCCCTGAACACACCAGGAGTAAAATTCCCTGATGTACACAGGATCAGCATAAGGCCTGCTGACTGCTTAAATCCCACTGAAGCTCTCAATATTGATAAGAAGGCCTGAGGCTGACCCTCTGCACACTGCGTGACTTTCACTCCCAGACAGTAGAATTTCCTCCTCCTCAGTTCTAGTAAAAGGGTACAAATCTACAGTCAGCACCAAATATATTTTGAATTTACGACACCCAATGCAATGTGTGAAATTAAATCCTGATTGAAACTAATTATCAGGTTGGCAGGTATTTACGTAATACCAACTGTGATTTGTCCATTGAGCAACATCAAAGAACAATACAATCCATTGTCAATCTTTTTTTCCCCCATAAGACCAATTAATTGTTCAAAGGTAAAATATGAAGGGTATTTTAAGAATGTTTGCATTGGCATACTCTCTGCCCAATTATGGTCTGGCTAACAATAGAATTTACATTTGTTTTGTTATGGCAATTCCAAACTAAACTGAAATTCCTTCGAAACTGCTATGTTTTACCATAAGTGGATCTCAGGCTCTCATCTGACTACTGTAAAACACTCCTTTTACATTGTCGGAATATGGGACCTAATTCACCACTGCATAACTCCAATTTCATACTGAAGTAATTCCGTTTATTCAGTTACTCTGGCATAAACCTGGAACAATGCAGTGGTGAATCAAGCCCACAGGTTCAAATACAGGAGTTGTCCTGTTGACTTCAAGGAGGCCACGCAGCATGTAAAGATTACCCATATGAATAAGGAATTGCAGGATTAAGTCCTATGTTCTTTGCTGAACTGTAGCCACTTTCAAACTGAGACCCAACGAAACAGTATTCTACAGGTATGAAGTGTACATATACACAGGATCATAGTAACTAAAGATGGGAAATATTTCCTATAAGTCCATTTCCCACCTTTTAAATGTACAATATAGTTCTTAGATCAAGGACAAGATCAGACATTACTCTGATACTGTACTTGGTCTTAGCCAGTGTGCAGTCTATACTGCACCTACATGTATATATGGCTTATTTGCTGTGTGTTACAAAATATATGGGGCCACGGAGGGCAGGGATGGAGAAAACATCTAAGTTTGAATACCAATTTAGGGTCAGATACTGAAATGAGAGTGTGAGGGTGGGTGCAAAGGTAATTACCTCTCATGCCCCATGCCTGGCCCATCTAAGGACCAGGCAGATTTGCAGCCCTGCCCTGAAGCAGGCAGAGACTACTCCATCCCTATTCCCCAGGAGCTCATAGAGCCTCAAAAGGGACTGGTGTAATGTCATGGCCCATGTCCTCCACCATAGTTCATGGATCAGGGGTTGAAAGAGGATCACTGTGAAGGAGATTAGTAATTGGCAACAGGGGCGGCTCCAGGCCCCAGCACGCCAAGCGCGTGCCTGGGGCGGCAAGCCACTGGGGGCGCTCTGCCTGCCTGCGGAGGGTCTGCTGGTCCTGCGGCTTTGGCGGACCTCCCGCAGGCTTGCCTGCGGAGGGTCCGCGGGACCAGCAGACCCTCTGCAGGCAAGCCGCCGAAGGCAGCCTGCCTGCCGTGCTTGGGGCGGCAAATGCCTAGAGCCGACCATGATTGGCAAGCCAACCCTGCATGTCAAGAAACTTCAGGAGTTATTCTGCCTGCCAGTGGTCTTTCTGAGGTGGTACAACTCCATGCCACCCTTACTCCAGGCAAGATCTAGTCTCTTAGCAAGTTAGAGAAGACCTGCAGTACTGACATCCCTGATTTGATTTCAGTTAAACTAACCCGTATGTTAGTCTTAGAAGAGATCTAGCTCTTCTGCCACTGGTAAATGACCATATAAATTTACTGACCTAAATTAACAACAAAGTTTATTGCCTGTGTATTTAATTATTGTCCTTTTCTGTGTATGTTAAAAACCAAATATAAAAACTGTTTCATCCACTCCCATTGGCTGTAACAATCAATATTCTGCATGTAAAATGGGTGTGTTGGATTGTTCGCATAAGTTTTGACCTAGGGCCAAAATTAAGCTTCAGAAAAGATTATTATTGCTTTTTTGAGATATAACCCTACCTTTGTGCACCAGCTCAAAAATATTTGATAACCACTGTCTGCATTTGGCATGAGGACACCCACTCAAACAGGAGCTTTGTATGTTTCACTCCTTTTTGGTAAATTCATGTTTTAACATGAAAGTTCTTTCATTTAACCACCATTCACGAATGGGTGCACTAATAACAATTATTATTATTATTATTATTGCTATTATACACTTGTTGTGCATTAGGAGATGACAGACTCTGTGGTAGTGCTAATTAACACTTAGGCAGAAGGCAAAGCAGAGCATCTTCTAACAAATTATCACACAATCTGCCATCTTACTTTCAGTGAATGCCATAGGCCTGATTCTCATCCTCTTTACACCATAATAAGGCCCCAATCCAGCACTAACATCCGTGTTAACAAACTTCTAACTCGGAAGTGATTCCATTGAAGTCAATGGAGTGACACCACAGAAAGCCTGTTTAGAATTAGGACCAAAATGGTTTTTTGTTTTGTTTTTTAATTTAAAAAATAAATTTCTAAGTAGTATACATATGCCTCAGTAAGTGCTACTTAGAGATTTTGTATTGTCTTTTTTAATTGTAAAATGAAAATTTTAAAGGCATTTTTAACCTGATTTTACACTCTCGTCCTCCTTTTCTGCTTATGACCCCTCCCTAGGCAAAATCACAGGTTCCCTTCCTTCCTGCTGCAACCCCAATATGTCAGTTTTATTATGTATAGACAAATTAAATTAGAATCATAGAAACATAGGGCTGGAAGGGACCTTGAGAAGTCATCAAGTTCAGCCCTCTGGACTGCGGCAAGACCAAACAAACCTAGGCCATCCTTGACAGGAGTTTGTCCAGTCTGTTTTTAAAAACTTCCTATGATGGGGATTCCACAGCTTCCCTTGGAAGCCTATTTCAGAACTTAACTACTCTTATTGTTAGAAAGTTTTTCCTAATATCTAACCTAAATATCCCTTGCTGCAGATTAAGTCAATTACTTCTTGTCCTACCCTCAGTGAACATGGAGAACAAGTGATCAGGGTCCTCTTTATAACAGCCTTTAATATATTTGAAGACTAGCAGGTCCCCTTCCTCCTTCCCCCCCAACCCCGTACACTTTTCTCAAGACTAAGCATGTCCAGTTTTTTTTAACTTTTCCTCACAGGGCACATTTTCTAAACCTTTTGTTATTTTTGTTGCTCTTCTTTGGACTCTCTCTCCAGTTTGTCCTCATCTTTCCTGAAGAGTGGTACCCAGAATTGAACACAGTACTCCAGCTGAGGCCTCAGACGTGCTGAGTAGAGTGGGGCAATTACCTTCCACGTCTTACATGTGACACTCCTGTTAATACACCTCAGAATGATACTTGCCTTTTTCTCAAATACATCGCATTGTTGACTCATATTCAGCTTGTGATTCACTATATCCCCCACATCCTTTTCAGCAGTACCACTGCCTAACCAGTTAATCTCCATTTTGTAGTTGGGCATTTGATTTTTTCCTTCCTAACTGAAGCGCTTTGCACTTGTCTTTATTGAATTTCATCTTGTTGAATTCAAACTAATTCTCCAATTTGTCAAGATCATTTGAATTCTTGTCCTATCGTCCAAAGTGCTTGCAACCCCTCCCCACTTGCTGTCATCCACAAATTTTATAAGCCTACTCTCCACTCCATTATCCAAGACATTAATGAAAATATTTGATAGTACCGGGAGCAAGATTGACCCCTGCAGGATTTCACTAGATAAGCATTTTGATAGCGACCAGTTGTGCACCCACCTTATAGTAATTTCATCTAGACCACTAGACCACGTGGGACTGTGTTGAAAGCCTTACTAAAATCAAGATACAGTAAACTGGCTGCTACTTAATCCTTGCACTTGGATTTTTTTAATGCAAGCTTAGAATAAATAGAAATTGTCATTGAAAGATGACAAAAGATAAAATATATCCGAATATACACTGTCATATATTTACTGTATATACGTCATCAATATAGATAAACGCACACACTTGTATTACTTTTTGGTCTGGTGATAGTGTCATTCCATTTGCTGTGTACATGGTACAAATAACTTCCATGATGAAAATCCTGCTTCTGCATGAGTAGTAGCTGTGTTTGAAAATTTGCAGTGCTGCCACTAGACCTAGTTCTGTGAGGTGCTCAGTGCCTTCAATCCCCATTGCCTTCAGTAGCGATTGAGGACAGTCAATACCTTATAGCAAGTGCTCTGCTCCTCTCAGAAGAAGGCCCTACTGTTAGAAAAATGTCTCCTCCATCACTAAATTCAGCTGTTTTCAATAAGCTAATACCAGATTCTTCACTTTTCAGCCACTAGCTGCCAGCAAGAGAGTGTGAAGAAACATGGCCCCAGTGGAAGGTCTTGGAAGAATTGGGCCACGTTCTTTGATGCCCTATGATTCCTTGGTGCCAATTAGACTGGTACAAAGGGGCCATAGGGCAGGCATAAGGCCCCCAGAGAGCATTCTCCAGGTCAGAGGAAGGAAGGATCAGTTTCGGAGCAGAAGAGGACATGGCTGTGGCATTCTTAGACCTGGGCAATTCTGCATCCCTGCAATACCTATAGGGGCTACTGCAACAGGAGCACTACTTAGGACAGCCTTCAGATATTCACTGGAGGCCGAATGAGACCTCAACACCTCCTGTCCCAGAAACTGCATCAGCACAGGGATTAATCTGGCCTATTGTGACTCAGTCAGGCACAATGCCTCCCATAGTCCACCTTTTTAAAAGGGTTCATCCTGCACAATATAACTCTTAACATTGAATTTGTTTCTATAGGAGAAAAGTCGTGTGAGAGACTAATATTGTGCAATTCATTTTGAGGGGAAGAGGAGGATGACACTTGCTTTATTTTTTACCCCTGAACCTGTTTTGTCTGTACATTTATAAAATAAGATAAGCCTGCCACCAAGCTGAAAAGGCTAACACTTCTAGAGGTCATAGGTTGCTTAGAAGGATAAGCTGTGGTCTGCTGATTGACTCATGAGAGTGGGGGTTTGTAGTGCATCAGTTATTGCGATTTGCAAGGAAGCTGTTGTCAGTTACCCAGGCTGAATCAATGGACTGAAATCATTTTGAGGGCTGTGTGTTTGTTGGGAGTGAGCTATGTGGAAATGAGCCTCCTTGTCTAGAATTTCCAAAAGCCCTACAGCTGTGCAATGACAGTCAATCCCTGAGCAAAAGTCAATTTTGGTGAGTGGGAGAAGAAGAGCAGGAAGTGGGGGGTGGGGCAGTTCAGATAAAGGCTGTTCATGGTAATCCATCCTGCCCAGGTTGTGCGTAGTTAGTATGAAGAAACATTTTTTAAAAAAAAATTTAGGGAACACCTCAGGCCATAGTGTGACCTGCCAATGACTTTTGCCTTTGCAGCGGTGGAATGCAGAATAAAGCAAAGAAATGTAGCAGTAGGGGGGAAAAGACGTGGGTAAAATGATCATCTTTGACTACTTTAACCATCTTTTAGGGAGACTTTTATTATCTCTAAATATTGTCTTATTTAAAACGAAGGTCTTGATGCTTTTATATGACATAGGATTTCTTTTTTTTCTAATCTGTCTAGAAGCACCATGCCAGTATGTTTACATATAGTGAACGTGTATTTAGACTGTAAGCTCTTCAGGGCAGAAACTCTCTTTTCATTGTACAGCGCCCAGCACAGCAGGACTCTGATCCTAATGGGGACTGGTGGCTACCACTAATACAAATATTAATAATGGTAATAATTTAGAGGCATGTTTTCAGTGGAGATGCTTTTCATCTACTTTTTTCTCTTATCCAATCAACTGGGGTCAGGTCCTTGTGCAAACATCAGCCATCTTTGTCTGTCTGAAATGGCACTAAGGTCCTTCTGCTTACCATCTTCTTTGCTTCCTCCCCATTCCTTGGGGTCCCTTTCCTACCACCATCTCCTGCCATGCTATTTTCACCAGGTCCCCTTCATTCACCATCAGCATCTGTCCAAATCAGCAAAGTCATGCTTCCTAGATTTTGTCAGACACATCATGGACTTGGACTTTCATCCTCATACTTTCATTCTGAAATATTTTTCTTCTTGTAACTTCTCTTATAGTGTGAAGACATCTCATCTCAGACACCTGTAGCCACTGAAACTGTCAGCTCTTTATCACCCATGTTTCTGCACCATACAACATTGTGGGGCACACCGTTGTTCTATATGATTGGGCTTTCAGACATTCACTACTCCTGGAGTTGCTTTTGCAGCTGCAATTTGCGCTCTCATATTTACTCCTACAGATATTAATTTCAGGAATAAATCTAGGTAGCTGCACCTCTGAGTATTTGCACTTGAAATCAGGTAGTTAAAGTTTCAGTTGCCCAGTTAGCCACAAATCAATTGAAGGTGCGCAAATGTTCTGGGTGAAAATTGCCCCTGCAAAAGGAAAGTGGTCCAGATGAAAATACATCCACTGAGTATCAACCTGTGATCAAGAACATCATTTCTGGGTGCTGCATCTTTCCCTTGGTTTAATGCAGTGCCTTCTGGAACTCTTGCTAGCACAGTGTGTCCCTAGCATGGATAATTATCTTCATGACATTAGCTTACAGAAAAAGGTTTTACCTCATGCTTGTCCTTTTCCCTGACAAGTAGAGAGAACTAGAGAAGGGCTTAAGCCAAAATATGAGATCTGAGTACATCTGAATGTTGGTGAGCTTTAGATCTCTTCTGATTATAGCTGGTCGTTATCTCTTAATGGGCAAATCATTTTTTGCAAACTTGGTTAAGTCACTGAAGCAACTACTAAAACAAGCCTGACACTGAGCTGACAGGGTGTTCCAACTTTAAACCAAGCAGGTATGATCCATCTTACTGGAGGGATGGAAAGACAGTTTGTGGGAAAGAAATGGGACACTCTGTTAATGATAAGAGAATTGGAGTCCCAGGCTATACAACTCTGCTCAGATATCCCACAATTACAAAAAGTATATAATAAAAAATAAATGGAAAAGGGCATCAAAGTAACTGCCTGGAAATGAGAGAGAATTAGAAAATACAGAGGCTTTATTTTTTTCCACTGAAAATATCTGTCCTCAAATTTTGGTCATCCCGATTAGAAAATGTGAAGTATGAGCATAACCACACTTTAAACAGCTGTTCCCTTTCACCTGAGGAGTTGTATTTCTGTACTGGTTGAACCCATCTCTTCATGGTATATCTAGTTAAGGTTTTTTTAAGTGCTTTGGGATCTACTACATGAAAACCACCCTATAAATTTAAGATATTGTATCATTAAGAACAGCATTATCAGATGTTAACACTGATCCTATTGTGATAGTGTTCATAGACATAGAGGGATTATATTCTGCTTAAGATGTATTTATGTGACTCCTATCAATGCAAACAGAAAACACACACAAGAAGCAGCTGTAATGTTTTTAATTTTATCTTGTGTCTACATCTTAGAGGGCCCGATCCAAATAGAAAGACTCCCTTTGACTTCAGTGGTCTGTGGATCAGGCCCTAAAGTTTAAAGAATGCTGAAAACAGTCTGTCTGTCTGTGTCTCTCTCCATATTACAATGAGCTGGTGAGGTAGGGTGGAATGCGGAGGGGTATTAGGAGCAAACCATTGAGATCTAAATCTAGGACACGTTAACAAAGAAAATGACATTGTGTCTTGTCAAACTTAAGCTTCCAATTGGTGGCTTAATAAATAGCAGTAAAAGCAAAGTGAAATGGAGAGACTTAACGCTTAGCAATCGAGGGAAGCGGACAACAGGGGATGGTACAATTGAGCATCACTCAACTCACACAAAAAATTGGTTGAGAAAGAGCTCACCAAAACCTTATTTCCCGGAACAGATATTTATAGACTAAGGGTCTGTTCTGTCTCTCCCTATTCCTGTAGGGAAAAATGAACAGAGATGCTTTCAATCAGGCAGGCTATTTGACCAAGTTTTCTTTAAATGTTGGTTTTAGTTTTCATCATTTTAATGTGTATTTCACTAACCAGCAAAAAGGACTCCACTTTAATTTGAATCACAACACTGCTCAGTTTCAAATCCTAGCGTATTTATTTCTTCTGGATTATGTGCAGTTATGCACCAGATATTTCTTTCCTTACATTTTCTTCCCGTATACTGGCATTTGTTTAGTTTAATGAAAATCAGATGACATTGCTGCTAGGAGTAACTGAGGTAATGTGTCAGGTAATTTAACTCTTACACAATATTCTCTTTCTTTAATTACTTAATAGTTGTGGGAGGTTTTTGGTTGATGGTTAGTTTTGTACAGTTACATACATGCATCGCCTTGCTGCTTCAGATTTGTAAAGAGTGAATCAAGTTAGCTTTTTAATTTGTTATGAAGTGAACTAAGACACGGTTTGCATAAATATCAGTGGACTGAAGTTGTTCAATCTCGTTTAATTCACTTCCTTGCTGCAATATTGGCAGTAATTTTGAATGACTCATCTGCTATAATATATTAACCAAAGAGAACACAATTCTTCCATTTCAAAATGCCTGGCTATTGGTGAATTTGATGTTTGATTGTTGTTGTTTTGTTATTTATTTATTTATTTATTTATTTATTCTTTCATGTGTTTTCTAATTAAGGGCCAACGGTTTGCTCCTGCATAGCACTCCCACTAAAATTGTTGGGACTAGTCACTTATTTGCATGTGCTTTGCTGGATCGGGGCCAGAGTACTCAGCACCTGGCAGGATTGAGACCCAGGTGCTGAGTTCACTTGTCTCCTTCATTACTAGCATTTTGTCAGTCTACACAGTATAAAAATGGTATTTTATCATTCCGCACGTAGGAACAGAAAATAATAAATCTAGATGGTCTAGATAATACTTAATCTTGTCTCAGTGCAGGGGACTGGACTAGATGACCTATCGAGGTCCCTTCCAGTCCTGTGTTTCTACGATTCTGTCCTTGGATTGTGTTTATTTCATGATCGGTCCCTACTTCTTTGGAACTATTGTGAATAAGTGCATAACAGGATGGGGTTTCAGTTTAGCATATCTTATTGTTAACCATGTGGTAGGGTACACGTGCTGCTATATTTGCTGGGGTTAATCAAGATATCCTGAAGGTGAAAGAGCCCAAGATTTATTAGAACTTACCCTTACTCTAAACTGGAATGATAAAGAGACTATAGAGTCCCTATAGGGAATACAGGTTAATCTAGGATATATAGCTTTAGTGTTTTTTTTTAAAATGGCTTTTTATTGTGTTGGAGGGGGTTTCAATCAGTCTTTAGGAGCAACAGTTTGAGACGAACACAAATCTGTCACATTAAAAAAAAATTGTAACCTAGTTCCAAGTTCTTCTTGTGCTGACATTCTACAACCTGATTTTCAGAAAGGACTGTCACCATCAATTTTTCTGTTTTAAAGGACCTTAATTCTTTCAGCATGTTCATATGGTTTTATAAAGCCCCAGATACATGGCAAATCCCCTTGGTGTTGTAAGACAAGATTGCTGTTAAAAAATGTTTAGGCTTAGTCAGCTTCTTCTCACCACTGAACTCATGAGGGACTCTAGGAAATGGTGTTTATACTAAGCTTAAATTGATAGGGCAAGTTTAATGCAATCAGGTCAAAGGTACAACTGCTTAGCTAGTCTCATCAACCACTCAGGTTTCAGCATCAGTTTCTAAGTAAAGGCCTGTAATGATAACATCTGGCTGTAGCGCATGGGCTGCATTTTGTGTGCTGTGATTGAATGTAATTTAATGGTAGGGAGGAGCAACTTTAGGGGCAGCTTCATTCCTGAATTATGATTCCAGATAGATAAACTAGGACTGACAGACTTTGATCAAAATCTCGGTTGTGTTATCAATTCATTTGATGAAGAGCCTTTCTTCAGCACACCCCAGGACCGAGATGTCCTTGCAGAGTGGAAGAGTACAGTCAGTTACAAGGGCTTTGTGGGAGCAAAGCCAGATCTACGCTAAGATTTGTCCTCATTCAAGGTTCTCTTTTTAGTTTTTATTGTTCAAACTGAGTTTCATAGGTATTGGTTCAGGCATTATACTCAGTATGCACCAGGCAACCAGGGCTAATATGAGGAAATATGCTAGACTAGGGTGATCAGATGTCCCGATTTTATAGGGACAGTCCCGATTTTGGGGGTCTTTTTCTTATATAGGCTCCTATTACCCCCCATCCCTGTGCCGATTTTTTTCACACTTGCTGTCTGGTCACCCTATGCTAGACTGAGCAGTTTGTTAGGCTCCTGTCCTAATATAACAGGAGTCAGCAACCTTTCAGAAGTGCCATGCCGAGTCTTCATTTGTTCACTCTAATTTAAGGTTTCGAGTGCCACGAATACATTTTAACATTTTTAGAAGGTCTCTTTCTATAAGTCTATAATATATAACTAAACTATTGTTGTATGTAAAGTAAATAAGGGTTTTCAAATGTTTAAGAAGCTTCATTTAAAAGTAAATTAAAATGCAGAGACCCCCCGGACCAGTGGCCAGGACCCGGGCAGTGTGAGTGCCACTGAAAATCAGCTCACATGCCGCCTTCGGCACGTGTGCCATAGGTTGCCTATCCCTGTAATATAAGGATGCATAAAGACTGATAAGATAGCTCCTGTCTCCTAATGCCATGCAAGTTTGTTTATCCCAACCCAAAGTTAAAGGGATTCTGCCAAACAGTGTAGGCCCCAAAATATAACTTTCTTAAGAGAAGGTAAATTTCTGACAGGTCTTAGAATTTTTTATTTTAGATGGGGCTGGTTGTGCTTCCTATTACTAAGGTTGCCCAACACTTTCCATTATATAACCCTATTTTCAGTTGCTTATAATTTTGCATGAGCTGAAATTTTCTATGCTGAGTATACACCCACGCTGAAGTATTTTGGAAAATTTCAGCCAAAACACTTCAGCCATTTCTGAGAATGAGGCTAAATAAAAAAATGTTATTTTGACCATATTCAAAATTTCGGGCAACTTTTTCTTTGAACATCTCTACGACTGCCTCACTTTAAAACAGGGAATTGAAATTTGGCAAGAGCTGGCCTTTGTGTCAGAGCTGTGTGTTTCACCGTTCCTGAGACAATCCATCCAAATTTGGCCAAGTTGTAAGCTTTTGAAAAATCACAGTTTGCACTTGATCAGTAGAGACTTCTTCGATTGTAACAACTAAAATCTCAGAAGATTCCATCCTGACTGAGCATGTCCCAGCCTTTCACATTTCCTAAGTGCTGACTAGATTGCTCATGCACCACCCCCACAGAGCAACTGAGGATGATCCATCCACTCGTAGTGCCTCCCTGTGAGTGGAGCGTGCATGCCTCATCCCCAGAGAACACTTCAGTGTGGTCTAGCCCAGGGCTAAAGGGATGAAGCTGAATTTTCCCTATAATTAATGCTGCAGGCTGTGGTGGAATCAGGCACTTGGAACTCAGAGCAGGGAACCTCTCTCTCCTGTGCTATCAATGACCCGCATCTGAGGACAAAAATGGATTGGGGAGAGTGAAACAAATAGATTGGAAAAAGGAATTTGGTGCAACTGTAGGACTGGAGAGGGGGCAGAGAAACTGGGACTGGCCGGGTAGGAAGACTGGGACTAGGAACTAATGTGGTGGAAATGAGAGTGAAGCGGGAGGGGACACAGATCTGACCAGGAGCTATCTGAGTGGCAGAACTGGAACTAGCTGGGCAAAGAGCATGGGACAAGGAGCCAGGTCAGGAGGACTGAGGCAAGAAGCCAGGGAGAGAGTGGGAAGAGACTGAGATTGGATGAGGAGTCCAGGATAAGAGACTAGGGCAAGGAACCAGAGGATGGAGAAGGACAGACCAAATGAGGTGCTTGGAGGAGAAAACTGGGACTGGCTTGGCAAGGAGATTGGGTGTGGGAAAGGAAAGAGTCTGGGAGGTGATGGATGATTGGGACTCAGGCAATGAGACTAGGACTGGCTGGGCAAGGAGACCGGGATGAGAAGCCTGAGAAGTGGAGACTGGGTCTGGGTTGAAAAGGAGAATGGTACTGGGACCAGAAGCCAGGGGTGGGGAGAAAACAGAACTGGGACTGGATGAGATGTTAGGGATGAGGCAGAAGGGGTCAGGCTTCAGGGAAGCAGGCAGAAGAGTCTCTGTCCACTAGAGCACACACCGCTTCATAGCGTGAAATGAAACCCAAGATTCCTGAGTCTCACCATTCTTCTGCCATCAGCAAATCTCATCCCTCTTGAGTGATGTTCCACATAGCAGTAATAGGCTGTCATTTCCTATCAGTTATTCCACTCACTCAAGTGGCAGAGGACTGTGCAGTGGATCTAAAGGTTTCAGCCATGCCACTGACCCATTGGGTTGTCAATATGATGCCACATCACAGCATTTCTGTTTTTTCAGTGTCCTTTTTTTAATATAAAAAATTAACTTAATTCTGACATTTCCTCTCTTGTGAGTACTTGACTTCGCAATCTTAATGTTCTTTTAAATGTGAGTGGTTTGTTTGGGGGTAGGGGGGGTTAAGTGTAGTACACACACACTTTTCAAGCAGCTACAAATTGACATGTAGGCGCAGTGTCTTTCTGAACTTCAGTCATAGTTCAGCACATTCATATGCTCCCCTTATTCTGTGTGTGCAACTCTCTCACATACAACAGACTTTTGCCGCAGATTGAAGGCACTTGTTTTGGTTGTTAAAGTCAAGAGATCTGTATCTACCATCTAAGATCCTTTTCTGTGCTTGACAGTGTCCAGGGCAGATGGGGTTCCTCATTAGCATATATGCTAAAAAGGAAACGGCTTATTTCAGGGCTCTTCCAGGTTATGCCTTGAACATCCAAGGTGACTATAAAACAGGCATTTTTAGCTGACTGGTATATTTTCATTGACATATGGGTAGTGATGAAGGTAGATGACAATTTCGTATCCAGCCACTTGGAGAGAGTGAAAGGAATAGATTGGGACAAGGAATTTGGTGAAACTGTGGGACTGGAGAGGGTGGAGAGAAACTGGGACTAGGAACTAGTGGCTAAGCTGGAGGTCAGTCTACTCTATGGGATCAAATGGTCCCTTCTGGCCATAAAAAAAAATCTTTTAAATAGAATATGTTGCATATGTGACTATTTTAAAGAACCCTTACAGAACAGTGTTTGTTTCACTTTAAAATTTAAAATCAAGTCAGCATTAACACATTATACTGGGATTGTGGTGTTATACTCTTTTTAAAAATGATCAGGAAATTCCAGGGATAAGTATGGATTTACTCTTCTATAGTCATTTTCACAAACTTCCTGTATATGGTAAGACATGCTGTTCTTTGTGGCTGGATGAACTGCTAGGTACAATAGGTCTAGGGTCAGATGCACATTGGGCCTGGAAAGCACAAGAAGCATCTTGCCTCCAGTGAGGCAGTCTGGTTCTCAAGGGGCTACTGAATCGGACTGGCACCACCTGCCCACCACAGCCAAGATCTGTGCACTACCCTAGACCCAGTGCCGCTGCTGCTGTTCCTGCAGGGCAAAGGGAAGAGGGGATCCTGGCTCACAGCAAGGGTGACCAGATGTCCCAATTTTATAGGGACAGTCCCAATTTTGGGGTTTTTCTCTTATATAGGCTCCTATTACCCCCACCCCCCCGTCCCGATTTTTCACACTTGCTGGCTGGTCACCCTACTCATAGCTGTCACTGCCACTACCTAAAAAGAGGGCTCTGAACATCACCCCTCAAAGGTGGGTGAGGACATTAGGAGATAGAACTGAAAGGGCTCTGTGTAGCCACATATTGAACATATTTAGGGCACTGAGTTGCCGTAATTCAACCTTGATGCTCTTGAAATCTTGAGAGACACAAGGTTTATCTCTGTGTGTGTATTTGTGTGTCTTGCCCTCTGTCTGTCCAGTAGCATTTGCATGTGGATTGTTCTCATATTTGTTTGAGGGTGCTAAGTATGGGATGTTTCCATTGCAATTTTATTAATCAGCGTATATGGATGAGGGAGGGTCTGTGAAAATAGTCAAATATTTGGTACTTTTCATCTGAGGATCTCAGTGTGCTTTTCAAACATTCATTAAGTAAACTTCACAATATGCCTGTTATGTCAATACAGTTATATCACTATTTTACAGAAGGGAAAAGCAAGGGTCAGAGAAGTTAGACAACTTGCCCAACGTCACGTGCAAGTCAGTGGTAGAAGCAGACTCCTACTCCTTTGCTCCAGTCATTAGGCTACTCTCCCCCACTTCTTGTTTGTGATTTACATCCTAGTGTAAGACTAACTATCATTCATGATCTGGGATAGAATTTCCACCTCTGCTATTTTTGTAAGCTTGAAATATAGTTTTTTTATGTTTGTAATTACAGATCTTCTAATAAAATACTTACTAATTGCATAGTAAATGGTCAGCCAAGGGTTGGCTCACATTTTTTCCTCTTCTTTTGGATTGCCTCGATTGTTTTTCAGTGCCAAGATTAGCCCATTTATGTTCTTTCTCTTGCAAATGGGATGGGACCCTTTTAAAGCAATAATGATTATACATCATACTGCTAGAAGTATAAACTGCCTTTGAACATATTAGCAAAAGCTAAACTACCAACTGTTAATTCAATGAATCATACTCTGCACAGGAGTGTTTTATATATATATGAAAATCCAACTGTATATGTATGGAGAGGGCGTATATTTATACACCACATGTGTAAGATATAAATGATCCCGATGAATACTGCTGAAGTAAATTATGTTAATACCCTAGTTAGAACTATTTTAACATTAGTTTCTAAATGTTTTTGTTATACTGTAGATTGGATGTCGGTAAGATAAAGGAACCTGGACTCTTAACTGCAACCTCGGCACTACAATGCACTCTGTGGGGATGTTCAAAATTAAACATTTGGTTTAACCATTAAACATTAAAGTTTTCCTTTTAATTCCAAGGCCTGTGTTAAAGCAGAATGGGAAATGGTTTACAGTATCTCCCAGTGGGGGCTTCCACACTGATATTGTCAGAAATTACATAATTTTCATTTCTTTTTGTAAGATTATCACCAACAATAGAAGGCTTAAAAATTCCAAGTGTAATTACAAAAATATATTTTCAAGTAGGCTTATAGTGTGTTCCTGGTAATAGGTGCACCTTACCTTTAACACATAGATTTATGGGGGGCTTTGCCTTTAAGAGTAGGGAACTTTTTTTAATGAGTGATTTACCCAGTGGAAGCTGCCACTGCCATCACTCATTCATACTAGACATGATAGATATCAAAAGACCTATCTCCAAAGGATGTTATTGCCTCCTCATTCACCTGCATTGCTCAGCCAGAGTTGCTAGCAGCTTTACGGCAGACGGTCTACAATGTGCACCAGGCTACTGGCACTCTGTAGGTGAGAACCTATTCCTCTGGTCTCCCT
This sequence comes from Mauremys mutica, assembly GCF_020497125.1. Lineage (NCBI taxonomy): Eukaryota > Metazoa > Chordata > Testudines > Geoemydidae > Mauremys > Mauremys mutica. Next base: position 122,866,194 of record NC_059073.1, on the reverse strand, counting down.
GCTAGCTCCTTTACTACTTTCCACACTCTGAGTGTCTCTTGCCATACATTGGAACAAGAAGAGGAGACAGACCCATACCTGATCTGCCCCCAACAATAGTTGGCCCCATCCTCATGACTTTAATACTTTGGTATGTTGGGGAAAGGTAGTCAACCTGACTGGATCCTTGTATGTAGAGGCGGTGTGACGAGACTCCTAGAGGGAAGCGTGGGGAGGGAAAGAAACCATATAGCAGACGAGAGAAAGGGAAATTCCAAGATGAGAGGGAGGGTGGAAAACACCCCAGTGAATGAAAAAGGGAGGTGACTCTGAAGGGAAAAGAAAGTCAGTGCACCCCAGTGGAAGGAAGAGAATAGAGAAGGAAGAGATTGTGAATAGAGCAAACACCAGGGGTGGGAAAGACGGAGAGAGGTAGGTAAAAAAGCAAAGAGGGAGAGATTTAGATGAGGAAGGTGCAGAAGGAAAAGAGCCAGTTATACAAAGAAGGAAAGAAAAAAGCTGAACGAAGATAAGGAGAGATCAGGCTTTAAGAAAAGAAAGAAGTAGTAAGTAACGTTTTAATTTTTTGTAGGATTTAGTGAAAAGTCTGGAACTGGAGTGAAATGTAATCTAATGTAAAAAAAACCCACACAGCATGTTTGATTTTATACAGTAAATTATGTGGCATGGTTCTAAAGAACAAAATGGAATTTGGGAGACCTGGCTCAACATGTGGGATGGCTATAGGAGACCATATAAGAGATAGAAGATAACTTGTTCTGGTTTAATATGATGTTTACCATATGGATTCTAGCTTATATTGACCTATAGATAGAATGGCCAAAATCCTCTGCTGTGGGTGGGAGTGTACCCCACAACTGGCGGGGAGGAGTGCAAAGGTGAATTTAAACCATCTTCACATTCCCCTGACTCTGAGATAGCTGTGTGCCTGAAGGCTGCTATAACTTATGCACAGCTTCCAAGGGCCCCAGGGACCATGATGGCAGGTGGAATGCAGGAGAGTTCTGGGAACACTTCTCCATGTGCCAGATCCCCTCTGCTGGCTCTGCCGCACTGGTGGATCCACTTTCATTGGGGTGATTCTCCCATGGCCAGCAACATTAGCTTTGTGTACCCTGAACCTTGGGCAGATCTGGGCTGGTGTTTTTATATATCTCTGTATGTACTATAGGAAATATGGAAAGATATTTGGGACCCTGTTGGTTTGGGTGCAGTCTTACTGAATGATATTTATAAACCAACCATGCTTTACTAATGGCAAATTATTCTCACGTATTCTAGTTTTAATAAACAAGTCATGTGAGTAAAGTTATTCGTGTGCAAAAGTGTTCACAGGATTCAGTCCAAAGTCAGTAGTGCCTCCAACGCACTGAACATGACACTGGAAATGTACTGTTTATCACCTCATTTTGGCAGCATACTAATTTCCAGGCCAACTAGTTGTGGTGTCGCAGAGGGTTATGACTTTGCATATAAAATAAGCAACAGGAGATGAACTTGTCAGAACCTTGGTATTGCCAAACCAGATCAGACAAGTTCTCCAGCTAGTTCAGTGCAAGAAATCCAATAGTGAGCGATCCTTTTTTTCAGGGTTGGGCCCATTTATCAATAGCTGAACTCTAACCAGTCATGCAAAATGCTAAACCCCAAATTGTGTTTTATTTTTATAAATATTTATACTTGTGGAAAGATGTTGATGTTGTGAGCCAGGAGCACCCAAAATGTGTTCAATCCTTACTATAAAAAAAAAAACCAACTACAGAATTCAACACCAGTAGTCCTTTAGAATACTAAAACTTACATTAGGGAAACTGCAGTATTTTGAGTGATTACTGTAGAATATTGTAGTAGTAGTATCTTAATAAGGGAGTTGCGGATTGCTTTGACAGCTTAACAGGAGCCTGAGGGCAACTGCACCTAATTTGCATTAAATGGAACACATTGCAGCCATCCTCCTTCTTAATACAAAGGTGTGTCCCGTAGAAACTACAGGTGCCAACATGCAATGATCTAGTTTAATCCAAACAGACAGGTCAGGAACTGTGTAATCTTTGCAGTCTGCACCTCCCAGTCCCTGTTAAAGATGAGGCTGACTGCAAGCCTACTGCAGTTGTACTCCACTAAACAAGCAGTTTAAAAAAAATGTGCAGCCAATATAGTTAAGTTTTCTCTCAGACAGGTTCAAAAGGAGAAGTCTCTCATTGTCACTCTCCTTTCATAGTTGATGCTCTAGACCAGTTCAGTCATTGATGTTTAATATGACAAATAAAAGGGGAAAATGACTGTCATAGCAGCATATTGACCTCTAGGGGTTATTTTATGTGCTAAGATGTTGAAATTGCTACCCATCATCGTCAAACAAGACTATGTTAAATAGACATTAAAAACTCATAGCAACCTTTTTCATGTAGCAAATGAGCAAGTAATTTAACACTACTATTTAATTATGAGCAGATACGTGTGTATATGTATATACAGCTGTGTTTTCAAAGTTTGATTTATGATGTATTCAAGAAATCAAATTAAGGAGTAAAAAGAATGACTCTTGAGAAAATTGTCTTTGTTTCATATACGCTTGTTTTTCACTCCGCTGATCATAAATAGATGAGGTTTCAACTCTGTATAGAGCTACTTGTAAAAAGCAGTATTTGTAATTTTAAACTATTGGAACTTCAGCTCAGGAACATTAATCTCCTCTTGGTACAAATTACTGTGTAAATATTCCCTGAAATCATGTAGCATTGTAATACTAAGGCTTTTGAATTGTTGATACCCTGAGAAAGATATACATCTAACACTTAAAAGTACTTTAAAATTTAAATCACTTCAGCATAATTCATTAGCTAATGAACATTGAATACAGGCTATTCATTTTCATTATATATGCAGCTTATGTTCAGCCAACCTGAAAAGTGAAATAGAAATATGTTAAAACATGCTTGTATCATTTTACTACCTTGATTACATTTATTTGTATGATTGTACCCTCATAACAGAGGGGGTAACTTGCCTTCACTCTTCTTATTAATGTAGAACATGCAGTTGGGGGGTTAGAATTTTTCATTCCAGTGAAAGTATAAAAGCTACAGTAAACTTTTTTAAGTCCAACAATAATGGAATAAGTGCAAGCATTGCTTTTTACAGAGAACTTTATGAAAATCAAACTTTTCACAAATTGTCTTTTAATATAATTTTAAGATGACCTTTTTGGGGGGAAGAGGATACAGAAGGGTGACTTTTAGAGCTTATAAAACTATGGAACTAATAAGACTGGCTACTATATATCAAGGCATTTTGAAGTCCCTTGCATGCTTCTCTGTAAAATTCAGTCAGTGTCTTTTAATTGAACCATACTTCTTCACTCTGGTTCTTTAATTTAACATGGATGTCAAACATGCCTGATTTTGGTAATTGTGACAAACATCCACTGATAAGGCAAAATTCACTACATTCATATTCACCTTTTCATTGGACAAAGATTTCAACCCACTAACCAGGCCCTGCTGCCTTTCATATTTGTTTTAACTTGGAAGTTAGAGATGTTAGTAAACTAAATTAAGTCCTTACATTCTTAACAGATCAATTTTAAAAAACTTGCCGTAGCAAATATACAGGCAGTTACTTTTATTAGGGTACTGATAGTGTGTGATGAAATGAAACATTTATTCCATATCATAATGACTTGTGTCACACCTTGCTGGGGCAGATTACTGTGCCATTCAAAGTATTTGGGGTTTAACATAATAAAATTGCCAAAATTTAACAGGAAATGTTTATTTTCCTGTTCATATATAATAATTCATACTACAGTAGTAGTTCTCTGTAAGAAGAATCTGGCAAACTGAAGGTATATTCATTTTGCACCAGAATATAACCACATTTTGATAGTAGATAAATGCAGTTGTATTTAAGTGATATACCATAGCTTTCAAATTTAATTTATATTTTAGACATATATCTGATAGTATTTTAGCATATTATACAAGCGGCTATAACTATCTAAAACAATTGAAGATATACTACTGCCAATTGGCATCATAGGATACATCCACACTGCAATAACAACAAAAAGTGTTTTCTTAACTCAGGTTTGCTAACCCACATTGGCTAACTCGAGTTAAAATGGCAATTCAGCTTTTTACTCAGGCTAGCAGCTCAAGTTCAACCCCAGGCTGCCCTCTGGGTTTCAACTCGAGCTGACTGATAGGCACTTTTGCAAGTAAAATATGTGTTTAAGATGGTAGGCCAAATTCCACCCTGATTGAAGCCCATTGGCTTGATTCTGCAGATGGCCAAATGTAACCATTTATAAAAAGAAGTTTGGAGATGGGAAGCATTTGGAATTGGATATGGAAAACTCTGAGTTAGGATGAGATCTGAAAACATTGGCTCAGTGAAATCATGATATTTAAAATACTTGACTAGATTCACTCCTCAGTTTATGCCAGTTTCAGAGGATGCAGATCTGGCGAAGGACCATAGCAGTAGAAAATCTATCAGAGAAAGAAGTTGCAGCACAAGAAAGTAGCCACAATCTCCCTTGCGGGGAGGGGGGGGACTGTATAATTCCTGCATAGCCCATAAGTGAGCAGTGCTGACTTAGGAAGGGGAAATGACCGTCACCCGAGCGACTGGGAAGTGCACAGATTTAGCTCTGGCCTCCCCTCAAGAGATTCCGCCCTCAGAACTCCCATGCACCTCTTTGAGGAACTGAAGCTGCTTTCCCATACACACACTCTGAGGTGAGGTGACAGTGCTAATACCATCTGCCCTTCCTTAGGCTGAATACCTGAAAGGGCTTTGCTGGCATAGGGAGGTTTAATGTACACCTCCCTCCACCAGCTTCAGTTAATCTGACTCACTCTTTACTCCTCATTAAAAATAGGTTTCTTTAGAGGTTTTTTGTTTTGTTTGTTCAGTTCAGTATTATAATGATGCAATGGTATTAGACACCCTAAGGTGTGATTATACTGTGAGAGGTTATTTCAAGGCCAGCAACACGCCCTACATGCAACACTATCTTGTGGTATCATCACATATTACTGTTCCTATTGCTTAAATATTTTGAGATGTACATCATGCTTTGGCAATGCATGTCTTAGTCTTTTGAGACATAAGAATAAAAATTGCTAGGGCTAAACTGGATAATACAGAGCTTTACATCCCAATGGAACCAAAAATCCTTTATTCATCACGCTGAAATGCAGCCACCTCGGGGGGTGGAACACAGCAGCCATATAACAACATATACTGACATTTCACAAGTGTTTAGAAAAGAAAGTTAATATGTTGTGACCTGATTTCCCGCAGATAATTTGTATATCTTCAAACTAAGTTTTAGGAAGAATGGCATGACTGCACACATTGGGACAGATCCTGTCTTTACACTGATGCCAATAGGGATGCAAATAGAATTATACCTGCACCAAATCAGAATCAGGCCCCTACTGCTGGTAACACTCAAAGTAGGAAGATAGAGTTGATTCATTCTGTTTTATTATTTGACATTTCTTAGCAGGGAAGGAGAGCTCATAAAGGACAACACCACGAAGGCTGAGGTGTTCAATGCCTATTATGCGCCAGTCTTCACTAAAAAGGTTAAATGTGAGCAGATGCTTAACACAATTTATATTAACAACAAGGAGGAAGGATCACAAGCCAGAACAGGTTTAAGAATATTTAGATAAGTTAGATGTGTTCAAGTTGGCATGGCCTGACAAAATTCACCCTTGGGTACTTAAGGAACTAGCTGAAGCAATATCGGAACCATTAGCAAAGATCTTCAGGAACTCGTGGAGGATGGGTAAGGTCCCAGAGGACTGGAGAAGGATAGACATGATATCTCTCTTTAAAAGGGGAACAAAGAGCACCTAGAAAATTATAGTCCAGTCAGTCTAACTTTGATACCAGGAAAATAAACAAATTATTTAAACAGTCTAGTTGTAAGCACATGGATGATCATAAGATGATAAGTAATGGCCAGCGTGGGTTGGCTGAGAACAAATCTTGCCAAACCAAACTAATTTCCTTCTTTGACAGGGAGTGAAAGAATATGTTGGGGAGAAAAGTGTACTACCCCTTTAAGGGCCAGGCTGGAGCCTACAGCCTGGGGATAATCAAGGAGACCCTGCCCCAGTCTGAGCTATTTAAACAAAGGAAGAGGCAGATGAGAAGAGTTAGAAACCCAGCAGGCTGCAGTCGTTGATGGTTTCTCTCTTAGGCACCAGGAGACAAGCCTAACCTGACTCTCAGACTTGAGTTTGTGGACTTTTTGGGAGCTCTTACCAGGGTCCTGATAAATGGTCTTATAATGAATGATTCCTGTCCTGAAACCTTATTGAAAGGGAACATGCTATTTAGCTAATGCATGGTAGCTTCTCTTGCCCTGGGTGGTTAAAGTAAATCTATTCCTGCTCCACTTGAGGAAATTCAGGTGGAGAATGCCTGCAGCACCACTTCAGGTCACAAGGAGGGAGTTTACTAGCATAATGGATAGGAAAAAGCAGTAGAAGTCATATATCTTGAAGTCATATATCTTTTAGTAAGGCTTTTGACACAATTCCACATGATATTCTCATAAGCAAACTAGTGAAGTGTGGTCTAGATGAAATTTACTATAAGGTGGGTGCACAACTAGTTGAAAGAACATACTCAAAGAGTAATTATCAGTGGTTTGCTGTCAAACTGGGAGGCTGAATCCCATGTTCCGCATGGGTCAGTCCTGGGCCCAGAACTATTCAGTGATTTCATTAATGACTTGGATAATAGGGTGAGGAGTACACTTATAAAATGTGGGTGACACCAAGCTTGGAGGAGTTGCAAGCACTTTGGAGGACAGGATTAGAATTCAAAAAGACCTTGCTAAATTGGAGAATTGGTCTGAAATCAACAAGATGGAATTCAATAACAACAAATACTGTAGGAAAAATCAAATCCACAACTACAAAATGGGGATTAACTGGCTAGGCAGTAGTGTTGCTGAAAAGGATGTGGACATCATAGGGGATCACAAATTGAACATGAACCAGCAATATGATGCAGTTGTGAAAAAGGCTAATATTCTGGGATGTACTAATAGGAGTGTTGTATGTAAGAAATGAGAGGTGATTTTTCTGCACCACTTGGCACTAGTGAGGCCTCAGCTATAATACTGTGTCCAGTTTGGACACAGAAAAGATGTGGACAAATTGGAGAGAGTCCAGAGGAGAGCAACAAAAATTATAAAAGATTTAGGAAACTTTACTTTAGAGGAAAGGTTAAAAAAACTGGATATGTGTAGTCTTCAGAAAATAAGATCCAGGGGAGCAGGAGGGGGCTTTGAACAATCTTCAACTATGTTAAGGGCTGTAATAAGGGGCTGTGATCAATTTTTTTTCCATGTCCACTGATGGCAGGACAAGAAGTAATCGACTTAACCTGCAGGATGAGAGATTTAGGTTAGATATGAGGAAAAGCTTTCTAATTATAAGGGTAATAAGTTTACCAAGGGAGGTTGTGAAATCCCTGTCATTGGAGGTTTTTAAGAACAGGTTAGACAAACACCTGTCGGGGATGGTGTAGGTATGCTTGCTCCTGCCTGAGTGTGGGAGGACAGATTAGATGACCTCTCAAGGTTCCTTCCAGCTCTACATGTCTTTGATTCCATTATTCCCACTAGTTGGCAGCCCTGTTTAAGAGTCTTTATTCTGCGTTATTTGGAGAGTAACGTTCTGTTTTTTCAAGGACTGCTCTGTGTGTATGATCCCTTATTATATTCTTAATTTATAGTTCTCCCATGAGCTATAACATATGCAGTGTTAGAATAGCAGTTAAAGGTATAATACAATTTGGTAGCTGTATCATGTCAAATTGGGGGGAGAGGGGAGAATGACAGTGTGATCCCATAATTACCACCAAAAGTGATGATATGCTTCAGTTTATTTGAATTTTTTTCTGAATCCCCCCTCTCACATTTCAGATTTTGCCATCTTTTCAGCCGGCAGCAATGAGAAGTGGAGAAAAGCCATAATTACCTAGCTCTCCTAAATCTCCCTTTTGAATCATTGGAAGTGTTTTAAGCACTTCGAATATCAGTGGACAGAAGTCTGTGAATGCTAACATCCCGATAATTAGCGGAAACAACTGACTCGATATGACCAAAAACATGTTTTAGGTCAAGGCCTAAAAAGATATGTAGCTAAATTGTCAAAATATGTATTGGTGATTTAGCATCATGAATAATGGCAATGACCGACCAACCTCTGAAACACTGGGAGTTACTGATACCACTGCCTAGAACAAGTACATGAGTATGTGCAGTGAGTTTATTGAAAATTTCAAACTCTCTTTCATGGAGTTGTCACCAGTCATGTCACTACTTTTCATTACTATGTAGAAATCTAAATTACAATATATTTTATATCTATATCTATATAATGAGATTTCAGCAACAAAGAGAATTAAATTATAACTGTGGGGAAATCTTAAAGGTACATCTACACTGCACCCTTCTTTAAGTGGATCTGTACTCTACATGCTGTTGAGCCCACCTAGCATGGGTATAAACAGCAGTGTTGCCGATGAGGCATGACTAAGGCAAGTAAAGACACACCTGAAGGGTATGAGTACGTACCCTGCATACTCTCTACTTGCCCAAGCCATGCTACCCCATCTATGCTGCTGTTTTTAGCCAGGGCCGCCCAGAGGATTCAAGGGGCCTGGGGTCTTCGGCGGCGGGGGGGTCCCTGCTTTGGCAGTAATTCGGCGGCAGAGGGTCCTTCCACTCTGGGACCCTCCGGCAAAGTGCCCCGAAGACCCACAATGGGGGCCCCCCGCCACCGAATTACCGCCGAAGACCCAGCACTTTGGCGGCGGATAATTCAGCAGCAGACCCCCTGCCGCCGAAGACCCAGAGTGGAAGAAGCTCCAGGGGCCCGGGCCCCGCGAGAGTTTTCCGGGGCCCCCGGAGCGAGTGAAGGACCCTGCTCCAGGGGCCCTGAAAAACTCTCGTGGGGGCCCCTGCGGGGCCCAGGGCCTGGGGCAAATTGCCCCACTTCCCCCCTCCCCCTCTGGGCGGCCCTGTTTTTAGCAGTGCAATGTCCCGCTGCCTCCATGCTGTTGGAGTCTTTCTCCTCTGCAGGAAAGACTCCCCTAGCAGGGAAAGGCTGGGCGGGGGGGTGGGGAGCCTTTCCCTACTGTCTGCTACAGCCTTTCCTCACCACAATGAAAGGCTCCAGCAGCAAGGAGCTGCTGAAGCTTTTCCCCCAGCTGTCTTCCCCCTGCCAGAGCCTTTCACTGGCACATGTAGCTACTGCAGTGTGGACACAGCAGGCTTTTCACAGTGGCATGTAGCTACACAAACTCTTCACACCACAACCAGTGGTGTGTCGTGTAGAAACTGTAGATGTAGCCTCAGGAACCACCCCCCCCATCCCCATAGGAATGGATTGATTCTAAGATTCAGGGTAACTGCTGAGTCATACTGGCAGATGGGTCCAGTTAGCTCCGAGCAGGATACAAGGAGAACATTGGGCTTGTTTGGGCGGAGGCATCTCTGGGTAAGAGTAGAGGCCTCCACGGAGAAAGTGTAGGAGCAAGCTAACTGCAGTAGCTAGCTTATCGTGTTATTTAAGTTAAAAATGTAAATCCAAGGTAGGGAGAAAATTTTGGACACTGGGTGGGAGAGGGAGGTGCTGTGTTGAGAGGGTGGGGTGCAACTCTCCCCATTTGCCCATACACAAGTAAAAACACGAAGTGTCTTGATTAAAACAAGATACAAATGTGTGTCATTGTATATACTATTTTCTTGGGGTACACCAGATTGTTGCCGAAGCTTTTGCCATCACTGCACTTGAAGATATAAGCAGATCAAAGGGGGGTAAAGGAGTTTTATTAGAGTTCTTGTGTGTGCTGTAGAATTGGCATCCAAATGCTAATTAAAATGTTCTTAAAGCATGATAGGAGGTTCTCAGGTTTGTAAGCTCTCCAGAGCCAAGGACTCTATCTTCCTGTGTGTAAGGACAGTGCCTTGCCATATTGTGGGCGCTACGGGAATAATAATGATAGTGAAGAAAAACTAAGTTGTCTGGAAATTTTCGCTGAAGGTTGTTACTTCAGTGTCAGACATCTGAAATCATTAGCCAGTGGACGTTTTTCTTTCCTTGTTCTTGTAAATATATGCCTGCTTTCATAGATTAAAGTTAAAAATAACAGTTCAGCATATGAAATTTGAAATGAAATAATTCCTTAGACTGGAAATAACAATGGCACAGCTAGATAATAAAATAAAAATAATGCAGGCAATATGAGGACTTTAAGGATGGAGTATCTGCACATGTACACATTTTTACTTTTTTCTGTGGACACAATTAGGGAATTAGTTGTTGTTGCTATCTCCCAAATTTCAGTTATGCCTTTTAACTTAATTATGACGACTTTAGTTCAGTCAAAAAATTGAAGTAACATAATAAGTGAAGGGAGAGGGTGTCATGTTTATTAACTATATCCAGCCCCATTTAATTCTCCAATTCATTCTCTAGCCTTAACCCTAGCCAAACTGGCTTCCACGTGACAAGTACTCTATTACACCCAGAATGTTCCAGACCTTAAAGGTGCTGCATCTGTACACAATCACCATGGCTGGTAGAGCTCCCTACACCACAGTTATAATACTTTAAAGCCTATAGAATCTTCCATGATTATGGCAATCCAGTGGCTTAGAGGGAGACCCTACATTTCATAGGTACAGTCCACTTCTTGTCCTCTCCAGTTTCTTTCCCTCTTGATTTCTCCCTGAGATCTCTGGCCAGTTAAGAGACAAGGGGAGGACAAGATTGGGTCAGTCACTTGGTTTACATTTTTGGCCATCTTCTCAGAAGGCTCGCAGTGGCCAAAATCTGGTATTTGTGCAAATGTACCGTGGCATTCAATATAGTACCTCAATAGTTCATGTTTTACCAGGTAAATTAAGACAGTTGTAGTTCAGAGGGGTATATGCTGGCTTGGCATCATCCTGGCAATCAGGCATACCTGTTCTGGAGGCATTTTTTTTATTAATTATAATTATATAACATTGGGGAGTTTGGCATTGACTGAGAAGGTGTGTACCAGCTCACTAGAATGTTGGAAAGACATTGTCTGTAAAGAACATGGATTACCCTGTCAGCCTTGAAAAGAGAAGGATTAGAGATGCAGGTTGCACAATGCATCTCTGATGCCACTTAGGGGAAGGGTGAGGTTTGGGGTGAAGAGTTCGTCAGAGCATCCATGTAGACAATAGTGGAGGACTTCATTGTAAACGGAGAGACTGGGAGTCTGTTCTTACTCTGTTCTGACATTGTGGGAGCTTGACAGCACCTGCTGATTTGAGTCTGCAAAACCGTTTTATTTACACCCTTTGCCCTCCAAATCTTGCACATCTGCACACTTGGGGGTTTCTGTAACACTTGTCTTTTGGGATGAAATTTTCTACGCTTGGTCTCTGTCCAAACACAAATGTAATTACCAAGCTGAAGCAGAATCCCTTCTGTTATTGACTCTTTTTCCATTTTAAAATAGTCCAGGCATACCGTTTAGACAAAGCTAAAGAAAAAGTGGCTACAGATTGGAACTTGATATGGACATAAGTCTTCACTGAAGCCTGGCTTTGTTTTGTTTTGTGGGGAGGAGGAATTGGTTTTGAACCATTTGGGAAATACATTTTGATCATGTGTAGTAGAAATAGCCTTATCTGGGACAATGCAGATTTGCAAATTAAGAACAAATCTATAATTTGGAGGAACTGGCTGAGCATGGTATCATGGATTTCCCAATTAGTTCATCATGAGGACTTTGTCCCTTTTCTAATACTAAAGGAACATTACGAACTGCCATCCTTAGTGGAGTGGCAGTATTTACAAATATGACACTTGCTAACTTATCAGTTTGGGCCAGATGCTCTAGGACTGCCAGAGGCCTCAGAAATGCTTCATGAACTCCCCAGGCCCATGTCCATAGGTGCTGGCTTCCTCATTTCCCCAGGGGTGCTCAATCCCCACTCTGCCCCAGGCCCCGCCTCCACCCCACCCCTTCCCCCAAGGCCCCACCCTGCCCTGTCTCCCACCCCGCCTCTTCCCACCCCTGCTCTGCCCCTGCTCCACCTCTTTACCCGCCCCTTCCCACCCCCTTCCCCAGGTGTGCCCCACTCTTGCTCCAGCCCCTCCTCTCAGCACCTCCTGCACACCATGGAACAGCTGATCTGTGACAGGCGGGAGGCACTGGGAAGGAGGATGAGGAGCTGATCAGTGGGGCCATGGGCAGGCAGGAGATGCTAGAGGGAAGGGGAGGAGCTGATCCATGGGGCCACCAGTGGGTACTGAGCACCCACTGGAGCACCCACAGAGTTGACACCTATGCCAGTGTCCACCATGTACACTTTACTAATGAAAAGAAACTCCATTGGTCTGGAATTCCTTGTGAAAGCTTCTGTTGGAAGTTAGCTAATGTAACGCCAATATTTAAAAAGGGCTCTAGGGGTGATCCCGGCAATTACAGACCAGTAAGTCTAACGTCGGTACCGGGCAAATTAGTTGAAACAATAGTAAAGAATAAAATTGTCAGACACGTAGAAAAACATAAACTCTTGAGCAATAGTCAACATGGTTTCTGTAAAGGGAAATCGTGTCTTACTAATCTATTAGAGTTCTTTGAAGGGGTCAACAAACATGTGGACAAGGGGGATCCGGTGGACATAGTGTACTTGGATTTCCAGAAAGCCTTTGACAAGGTCCCTCACCAAAGGCTCTTACGTAAATTAAGCTGTCATGGGATAAAAGGGAAGGTCCTTTCATGGATTGAGAATTGGTTAAAGGACAGGGAACAAAGGGTAGGAATTAATGGTAAATTCTCAGAATGGAGAGGGGTAACTAGTGGTGTTCCCCAAGGGTCAGTCCTAGGACCAATCCTATTCAATTTATTCATAAATGATCTGGAGAAAGGGGTAAACAGTGAGGTGGCCAAGTTTGCAGATGATACTAAACTTCTCAAGATAGTTAAGACCAAAGCAGATTGTGAAGAACTTCAAAAAGATCTCACAAAACTAAGTGATTGGGCAATAAAATGGCAAATGAAATTTAATGTGGATAAATGTAAAGTAATGCACATTGGAAAAAATAACCCCCACTATACATACAACATGATGGGGGCTAATTTAGCTACAACGAGTCAGGAAAAAGATCTTGGCGTCATCGTGGATAGTTCTCTGAAGATGTCCACGCAGTGTGCAGAGGCGGTCAAAAAAGCAAACAGGATGTTAGGTATCATTAAAAAGGGGATAGAGAATAAGACTAAGAATATATTATTGCCCTTATATAAATCCATGGTACGCCCACATCTTGAATACTGTGTACAAATGTGGTCTCCTCACCTCAAAAAAGATATTCTAGCACTAGAAAAGGTTCAGAAAAGGGCAACTAAAATGATTAGGAGTTTAGAGAGGGTCCCATACGAGGAAAGATTAAAGAGGCTAGGACTCTTCAGCTTGGAAAAGAGAAGACTAAGGGGGGATATGATAGAGGTATATAAAATCATGAGTGATGTTGAGAAAGTGGATAAGGAAAAGTTATTTACTTATTCCCATAATACAAGAACTAGGGGTCACCAAATGAAATTAATAGGCAGCAGGTTTAAAACAAATAAAAGGAAGTTCTTCTTCACGCAGCGCACAGTCAACTTGTGGAACTCCTTACCTGAGGAGGTTGTGAAGGCTAGGACTATAACAATGTTTAAAAGGGGACTGGATAAATTCATGGTGGCTAAGTCCATAAATGGCTATTAGCCAGAATGGGTAAGAATGGTGTCCCTAGCCTCTGTTCGTCAGAGGATGGAGATGGATGGCAGGAGAGAGATCACTTGATCATTGCCTGTTAGGTTCACTCCCTCTGGGGCACCTGGCATTGGCCACTGTCGGTAGACAGATACTGGGCTAGATGGACCTTTGGTCTGACCCGGTACAGCCTTTCTTATGTTCTTATGATCTCAGGCTGCACTTGATACAACAAAAGATTTTATTGAAAATGTATTGGGTGCCACCAAGATTTCACAGGCTAAAGCCCTTATCCTCAGATATTCGTTGGCACTGTCCCAAACAAAGGAATCCTGATGCATATGCTGTGGGACTGTCCCACAGTCAAGCAGCTGTGGAAAGAGGTGAAAATAGCACTCGACTTGAGCAACCAAACCTCAGACAAAAATTATATCCTAGGTGATATACCTGCTAAGCTGGGTTTAATTCCACCATAAAGACTTTGGGCTACAATGATCACTGAGCGCATGATTTTACAAAAATGGAAGAGTAGGCTTATGTCCAGAATAGAGCAGTGGTACCCTGTTTCTAGATACATTTGGATAAAAAATGTTGAGATGGCTCAAATAATGCCAGATCTCCATTCCACCTAACCTTTTCCACTTTTTCTCTCCCTCTCTCCTTGCCCCACTGGTCCCCTCCTTCCCTCTTTTGTCCGCTCTTGTATGTCTTCTCCTTTTATGTTACTGTTACCCCCACCCAAACGTGTCATGTCTGTGTAAGTACTTGTCTTGCAGCTTTGACAAGTTGTAAAATTGCACAGTTGCATAACTCTGTTGATGATCCTGTGAAATGTGTGGTATTTGGAAACATACAGAAGATATACGTTATTTACCCTTTTATACTTTTCATTGGCTGTTTCTTTATTAAAATAAATAAGAAATTAATCACACAAAAAAGAAATAGCCTTAAGCCCCAGCTCACTGCAACACACAAACACTGCATCTCTGTGCACAATTTATGTCAATGGGAGTCTGTTGATTTCAGCGTGCTTTTAATCAGCCCCCTAGTTAGGAACACACTTGTCGAGTCAAAGAAATTACAAGCTCTGCTGGCAAAGCTGGGTACATTGGTTACCTCTAGTCTCCACTGTTGGGGTTTCCTTCTGTGTCGCAGAATTTTTGCCACGTTAGTGTTTTACCAAAATGTATAATAATCTTTGAGGAGAATCCATTATAATAATTGCTTTCAGTAGCACGTTTTCCAGTGATGCTGAAGTTCTGTAAAACTCATATTTCCACTGCATATTCTAGTGGCCAGACCTTGAGTTTTACTCCCAGGTCTGACGCTGGCTTACTATACATTTCGGAAGAGTCAATTAACCTTTCTCTGTGTCCGTGTTGCTTGGAAATTATCTGATGAAAGATACTATGTAAATGCAAGGAATTATAGTATTAATATTATTATTTATTATTAGAACTTGTATTTTATATTCTTGAATTGATTGTTGTGGACGAGCTTTTATCATAAAAGGAAATAGGATAGTATGTTTGTCTGAAGGGGGAAGGGTAATGAGTCAGAAATTAAGTGGTTATCATATACCCTTTCCTGTCAATTACAAATAGAACTATTTGTTTACATTACAGTGGTGGTGTTTTAGTAATCTTCCTGGTGATAGAATTGAATCAGTGATCCTGGTATCATTCCTCACACTTACCACTGCTACTAATAATTATTGCATAAATAACTATTTATAAATACTCCAGATCTGTTTAAACCCACAACTAACATCAGTATCCTGCTTGAAAGCATTCCAAACTTAGCCAGTGTCATAAAACAATAGAGAACATTGACATTTTTATTGTGAACGCAAGTTACAATTGAGCAGTAATCTGGTGGATCATCTGGTTTTTATGATCCATGATGAGAAATGTAGCTGTCATATAAAGAATAGATTTCCCATCATAAAACCTCCGTATCTAATTTCAGCACCAGACTGAGCGCTGCCTCGGTTGCTCATTCTACTAGTAAACACTGTTGGAGAAATGAGTTTCCCTTCTGCTTCCCCTCCCTCCATTCATCTACGCATTTTGGCAACAAGTGTTTTAATGGAGCCTACCTTCCTCAGGCAACTGTTGTTATCAGCAGTCCCCACTGGGTAGCTGGTGCTGCTGAAGATTGCCCAGGAAGAAGTCACTCTAAAATAGTGGAGTAGGATATTATTTCTGTCAATATTCTGTGAAACAGTTTCTCTTCAGGGAGTTAAGTCCACTAAGTATCATCCACAGTGGAGCAAACAGAATCAGGTGGCTAGTGCCATCAAAGGATCCCCTGTCAAGCTGCAAGCCTCTCAGTTTGAGCTGAACTCGTAGTGTTCTATTTAGATACAAGTTTCCTTCATGTGAGAAAACTGTATGCATGTTGTGTGTTAGGATCAAAACACAAGGTTACTATAAACTGGAACAGCTCATTCATGATCTTTGAGATTTTTGGTATAAATTTCATTGGTGCAAATAGGAAATGAAATTAAACATGAAACCTGATGATTGAGGAAAGGCACAAATTCTGCTTTCAGAGTCACACTGCAGATCTATATTTGGAATAGGCTGCACGGTCTGCAGTGCTGACGGACACTGCTAGCCGTAATGTTTGATTTGCCATTGTTCTGCTGTCCTTCAAAGGTTGTGGCTCTTGGGTCCACATGTCTTTGGTATTTATGATAGTGAATCAGAAGGGGAGCTGTTTAAGCTAAACATGGGTGATTTTCACAAAAAGAATAAATTATTCCTTTGCTACTGTCTGAAAAGGGCAGATCTGGAGCCAATTTAGTGAGCATAAGTTACAATTGACTTTGGAAGCAATAACTTCTGCACTAGAGCTTTCTCAGATGGATAGCCAAGGAACTGTCTGGCTGCATGTGTTTTTACACATCTTTCAGCTAAATCAGAAATCCAAGTGCAAAATCTAGTACTTAGAGACATCTTGTAGATTTGTGACCCTCCCAGAAGGATTTGGGACCCATCAACCAGTGAATGGTTCACACTGATAAATATAGTATACATAGATTTTTCATCTGTGGCAAATACAGTAGCCTTCATTTTAATATTTACTGATCTTAAATAATAAATCCAAATATAATTTACCCCAATCCTTGTAAGTGAGGAACTATTCCCACTGGCAAACTGATTAATAGAAGAAGCCAAGTTAATGATACACCTGCTGCACATTCAGATAAATGACCCAGGATTCAGGATTGATATTTGTGTGTATCATGGTTAGAAGATGCTTACAGATTCATGAAAAAGTAGGATCAGAAACTGGAATAGATTGGGAAATTGAAGGTAAGGTAGTTGGAGGAGAGGAGCAAAATCCATCTGGGACTCAGGGAAAAATGCAACAAAGAATGATCACGATGGATCACCAGTAGAAAGAGGGAAAGTCATGAACAGAATGCCCTGGGGAATGAACAAGAGCAGCCAATGTAGAGGGGGTAAAAGGTTGGGAAGGAGCTTCTTGTCTGCTGTTGATACCCACAAAACAGACCCTCTCATCCAAAGTCCACTGAAGACAGTCAAAAAATTCCCATGTACTTCAATGAGCTTTGCATCAAGCTCAGATAAAGGAAGAATAAATAAAGGCGATAGAAAGAGCAGGAAATGAGACAGACACAGGGTAAAAATATAGACTTTATTTATATTGTAACATTTCAGGAGTTTAGCCTGATGGGATGCTAATAATAATGGACAATGTTAAGGATGAATATTAAAAAGCTCATGTTTATTTAATATCCAAAAGCTGCTATGTCCTTAGTCATTTGTTTACTCAGTCCTTACTTGGCCACATTCCTGTTTATTTCAGTGGGAGTTTGCCTGCATAGTGAATCAGGATGTGGCCATATATATGAGAACACAAAAGAATAGCAATTACTTAGACATATTGGAGAGTTTTATTGAACTGCTGGAGTTTACTTAGTTTGTGATTCTAACAGTTACGATTACACAATATGGTTACAACTTTCAACTTTGGGTATGTAAAATTAGGTGCCTAAATCTATATTTGGACAGCTGGAAAAAGATTTATTTTCAAAGGTGCTGAAAACCCACAGCTCCTGCAGACCTATGAAAATACCTGAACTTTTCATTAGGTATCTAAATATGAATTTAGGTGCCTAGCTCTAGGCACCCAATTTGCAAATGTTAGTCTATGTGAATTGGGTAATCCTTATATATGCTGCTTTATCTTGTCATATATTAATTGGATATGTTTTACAGCACATTGTCATTTCTGATTAATATATACTCATAATAGGGGGCTAGATTTTCATAATTCTGTGCATGCATTTATGAACATGTATGTTCACTGCATTGTACCTTGTCTAGTCCAAAGCATATGCAAAATGAGTGTAAAACACTTACCTAATTAGGCTTGTAACATCTCACACCAACTTTACTCAGGTGTATAAATGACTATCTAAGATACAAGGTAGTGGAGAATCAGGGCCTATGTGCCTTATTTTTGCATGCAAGTAACCATGATTGATCATACAGATCACACACAACAGTAATTGCATGTGCAAATAGCCAGTTAGTTGTATAACTGGTCATTTTAATATCCAATTGGCCAGCAAATAGGCCAGCCATGGATACACAGTGTTATGAAAATCTGGCCCAAAATATCAATCACTGTTGCTATTCTGTTCTACATTATGTCCAACCAAGAGGTGAGTCGGAAATAATTCTCACATTAGTCAGACAGAGCAAAACACATAAGTCGACACAAAGATGGGAAAGCAGAGATATCTATATTGACTGTATTTATTTAAACATTGACCATATTTAGTAGAAGTGCAAATCAACCTAGTGTACAAACCTACTGAACAGAAAGAGCAAAATATGATCTAAGGTACATTGTCCTGGTCTCACACACACGCACGTCTTTCTTCTCTGGGGGTCTCTTGTAGTCACATTAGATTGCTATTTTAATCCAGAACTACTTTGGTTTATCAGTAATAGTTCTACTTTGAGCCTTGCTCAAATTACTAGCAGAATAAAACTACCAAGATATTTATCTAGCCCATTACTTCAGCTGCTTTTTAGTTTCTCCACAGATACATGACAATTCTGTCATTCATTGTTTTCTGTGTTGGGTAATATTGCCCCCTGACTTTAGAAATAGATAAAATCAAATAAGCTAAATGGTAGGAATTATAAGTGACCTACCCAGGAGAGAAGGTATGAGATTTAGAAGTATTCTGCTTGCATTTTTCAGGAGTACATTTGATTCACAGCTTTTTGAAGTAGGGACTGTCATTTATTGTGTGTGTTGGGAATGTACAATGGAACCTCTGCCTGCCCTCTATGTGCTACCACCATGTAAATGAAAATTAAAAGAATGTGGGGGACAGTTGACTATCAGGGGAGGATGAGGCCATCTATAGCCTGGTTGAAGAACAATTCAGCTTGAAACTTGGCAATAGGTTACTGTTTGAATGTCTAAGGGACAGTTTAATCACAGGATAAGTAAGTAGTGGATGCATCTTGCATTTCAAATATCACACAGGTGATGGCTTAGGGAGATTCCAACCCAGTGCCCACTGCTGCATATGAAGCTCCACAGAAAATTGCTCTGGGCTTCTTTTTTTCTTGGACTTAAAAGAGGTTTGGTAATTAAGGAAGGATCACTAGACAATGTTAACTTTCCCTTTTTTCCCCACTACATGCATCCGATGAAGTGAGCTGTAGCTGACAAAAGCTTATGCTCAAATAAATTTGTTAGTCTCTAAGGTGTCACAAGTACTCCTGGTTTTTTTGCAGATGACAGACTAATATGGCTGCTACTCTGAAACCTTTCCCCTTTCTGTAATGCCTTTTCATATACAACTGCTACAGAGTGAAATAATCAAGATTTTTTTGGTAGCAGATCAAAAAGTCCTTTCTTGATTTAATTGAAGGTAGTTAAGCTAAGAAGCTTATGACTAAGAAGGTCATAGAAAGAACAGATTTAAAGCAGCGCTCTTTTCATTTGGCAATGCTGTGAAAAGGAGTGGTGCATATTATGCATATGTTTAATGTATATATGGTGAGTGCATTGCCAAATTTATGGAAGCCTCACTCCTAGGCAACTTCTGTGAACAGTAATAGTGGTATATGTCTGCTTTTGTTACTCTAGGTGAGAAGATGCACCTTAGACTTCAGTGAATCTTGTGTGCTTTTTTTCATTTGCTTCCAGATGCTACAGTAGTTTTAGCCCTATCAGCTCATCTGCATTGTGTGGATGGCATTGCAATTTCTCTCTCACCCTCTGCAACATATTAATCAAAATTCAGAGGCTGATGAGATTTGCTTTGCAGTTTCTTCATATCATTGACCCAGAAAAGTCCCTGGGAGGACAAGTTAAACAGAAATGAGGTTGGGGGAATAGTGAGAGAAGACCAGAGCAGAAGAAGTTGGAGATAGAAAATACCTATGGAGAAAAATAACATGAGAATGAAGCATGCAAAATCAGTGTCGAAGAAAAGAGGAGAAAGGACCGGTAGGGGCATCTCACTACGAGGTGACTGGAGAGCATGAGGAAGAAAAATGGAGGGAACCTAAGGTATGGGAAATGTGGGAAGGAAATAGTGCTAAACGGAGAAATGTGAGAGAGATTGAGTTAGAGAGAAAGGGAGAGAAACATCAAATGAGAAAAGAAAAAATGGCTAGAAAAAGAGAGGAACTAGGTTTAACAAGGGGGGAAAACCTAAAACATTTCCTAGAAGTGAAAAAAAAAGAGAAAATGAGCCAAATTCAGACTTGATGTAAGCAAGTGCGACTCCCCAGAAGTCTGTGGAGAATGAAACCTCTTACCCCATGCTTAATTTGGCCCAAGTAGTCTGTGGGAAAGTACAGACACTGAAAAATGACTGAAGAAAGAATGCGTGAAAATGAAGAAGCCGCATAAAAGGAAGAGAAAAAGGAGAAGATGGAAGAAACAAAGGAGGAAATGTTTGTCTTATTTTATAGAAAGATAATTTTATTAGCTTTATTGAATTTGTGGTTAGATGGTGGTTTGTTGTGTTTTTGTCTTTGTTTTTTCCTTTTAAAAGAGAGGGGGGGAGGGAAGCATTCTGAAAATTTTCCTCAACCTTTCCTGCTTAGAGACCTTCCCTGGATCCAGCATCCTTTGTGCATAGTATTCCTATTTTCATTCTCAAAAGTTGACTAGTAACATAAGAATTTGCTTTTATTACCAATCTCTGAAAACACAAAACAATAACTAAGTTTGTTTTTTCACATCACATCAGCAAGACTTGGGCATTGACCAGTAAGAGTTCTAAGGCCAGATTCTAAGGCACTTTGCTCAGTGAGCTGAATTTATTGTTGCAATCCAAGAACATTACATAAATGCTGGCCAGTTCGCTCAAAAGACAATGAGAGTTTTAAATATGTTGTTCACTTAAAATATGTGCATGGTCATATATTATGTTCTAGAATATCTAATTTTTAAATCAAAGAAATTCACTCATTTGATTTATTTTGTAAATGCAAGATTATTTGATTTTTCAGTCATGTTTTACTTCTTGAATTAATGTTAATTGGAGATTTAGAATAACATTATGATAAATCCATGTGTATTTTCACTGGGCCAGAAAAATCACCCATTTAGAATACACAGAATGCCTTGAGTCGTGGATAGACAGACAGACAGACCTCTCTCTCATCTTTGTAAAGTATTTTTGGATCCTCGGATGAAATGTACAGCTTGCATGCAGTGTGTAAGTAATGGTGGGTGGAGGGCTTCCTTGTGCCCAGATTAGGATTTTAATTTTTGTGATTGCATTTAACAAATGATGTTGGTAGAACACTTCAACCAACCTTGAGGATGATCCACAACTAACTTGGAGATATTCCCTTGTGTTCCATCTATAGCCTGATGTGACTCTGCGGCCTGATTTTCAGAGGTGTTGAGCACCCACAACTCCTACTGAACTCAACAAGCTGCAGGTGCTTGGTGCTGAAAATCAGGCCATGTAACGTATAAGTGAGCCTTTTTTGATGGATTAGATTGTGAGCCCAGCTCCTGGGGCTATTTGAGCATGCTCAGCTCAGAAACCAAAAGGGGAGGGAGGCAATGGTGTCTTTATACCAAATGTCCACCCCCAATGGCCATTCCAGTAGCTGAGGATCATGAAAGCTGTGCTCAGACTACAACCCTGAGGCACCTGCACCAGGACTTTGAGGGTGAGGGGAGCATAAGACCATCTAAAATCCCCTCTGAACTGCTGGAGGGATCTTCCTATGCAAAGGGGGTCCTCAGTTGGCCACTTAGGCCACTCTTAAAGCTGCTTTCTATCACCAGAGTGGTGCACAGCAGACTTCACGTTGGCCAGGATCTGACCCTTTGTCTTCAACCGTCTGATTTGGTGGCATACCTATACAATATAAAAATAAACTTATTTATGAGCAGGAAATGCGGCAGCCTCCTATTGGGCAAAACATGAGTCTGAGGTGTTAGCTATGGTAAGTACCTGCAAAGGGTTACTATTTGTAGCTTCCTACTTGGACTTGTATTCTAAAGCTTTCATCAAAGTAAATCTGATTATTTTGCACATGGTTTTCCTGAAAGGATGTTATGATTTTCTAGATGTTTGGTGGCTGGTGATAAATTAGGCTTTTATGATGTCATGTGAAAGGCCACTGCTTGGATTTCCTTCTCTATCGAGCATGCTGAAGAATACATTCAGGACATGCTCAGAATGTAAAATTATCCTACCGTGTTTTACTTTAACCCTTTCATGGATCATTTGTTTTGTAATGAGAAATGTTTGAGGGGAAATAAAGCGACCTATGTGCCAGCTTCATGGAGGGCCCATAGCACCCCCTTCCGCTCCCCCCACCCACCCACCCCCTGTTGTTTTACTCTTTGCACATTTAAATGGCTCTCTTTAAATACAAGTAATTTTTGTGGCTGTTAGGCATGTAAGGTAAACATAACTCTTGAACTTTTAAACATTAAAATCCTACATTATCTCCAGTTATCCTCTATTGATATCTGCTTCTGACAATTGTCATTGATTGATTGAGATGGAGGTAGAAAAAGTGCTTATAGACAATGAATCAAGTATGACTGGTAATGAAGACATTTAGAGCTAGATTGTGTCTCTAGGACACAACCAATAACAAGGGGCAGCATATACCAGTAGTTGTTTTGTGCTAGGAAACGAATTGTGACTCTGGGATATATATTGGCCTGTAACAGCAGCAAATTATTAACCCCTCTCTCATGCTGACTCCACATGAGTGGGTGGAGACAAGAATCCATTCATTCCCCACCTCTTCCCTCTCCTCCTGCTTCCTGCCCACCTGCTCCTGGGTAGAAAGTAAGTGAATGCAAGGTCCGAATAGCCAAGGTAGCAGTGTAAAAGGGGTTTTTACTTTTCTGTCCAGGCCTATAGTCCAAGTCACAACTTAGCCTTTAACGGTTTGAGGTTATTAGCTAAACATATATCCAAGAAAGGGAAATAATATATGATGGTCACAGCTGTTGAAATGTTTCCATCAAAATGTTTTTAAGACCGAAAATGGCTTTTTGATTAAACTCAAATTTTTGTGGGGGGAAAAAACTTTTCATTTTTTAAAAAATCAGGTTTTTGTTTAATAAAAAGTTAATTATATTCTCCTTCATCAGATATTACTTTTACATCATAACAAAGTAGTGATGGTAGAACAATGATAGGAATGTACCTTTAGACATCCCTATTATAGAATTAAAATATATTAGTTTGGGGTTTTTTGTCAAGCAGTCATGATATACGTGAGAGTCTATAAAGGGAAATATTGGAGGTGACATGTCCAAAGACAAAATGAAACTCAGATTTCATTATCCATTTTGGAGGGGAGGGAGGTTGTTTTTTAGTGAAATGCTTTATCCCTAGTTTTGTATCAAAATAATCTCCTGAGATTTCTTAGCAGAAATGGTCATGCTCAAAGAAATGAAGAGTTAATCTTTCATGTGTTAGCAGCCGCTAGCCTACTGATAATCTGTAATTGGAATAAGAAAAATAGCCCAGAACTAGAGAAATGGTTCCCAAAAATATAGGAGGTTGTTATGGAAAAATTAACACATCAATAATGTACTCAGCAAAATAGACAGAGGACAGATAGATACTTTGGTTACCATTTAATCAAAATTCAAATATCTAACACTGTGCATCGACCTTGGGGATGGGGGTGAGGTGGGGGCACACCTGTCCAATTTTTTAAATTTTTTTTATAGAAATGCCTGGTTTGCTAAATATGAGTAGAGACGGTAGTTTCACTCAAATTAATGAAATCCCCAGAAATCACATGGCTTGGATGTTGTAAAGAGGTTCACTCTGTAATATGGTAACACCCTGTTAAATAGAGACTTGATTATTCTATTACTTTATAACATTTCTCTAAACCAGTGGTTCTCAACCTGCGGCTCGTGGGCCACTTGCAGCCCAATCAACACACAACTGTGGCCCATGTGACATCCTCAGGGCCATAAAGGTAGTATTGGATATGGCCCACAATAGTAAATAGGTTGACCAAAAAAAAAAAAAAAACCTCACTGTTGTGATTATCATTTTCATTTCTGATACTTACGTAGCAATGATTGGCAAACTATTAACACTTCTTAAATGAATAAATAGTTTTTAAAAGTGATGCACTGTATTTCTGTGGCAGAGTTAAAATTTAGCAACATAGCAGGAGGCCAGTTTTCATTTTCACCCTGCTGAGCAGATCAGTGAACATATCAAAAGTTTTTAAGCGTGGGTCAGCAGCTTGCCACATAAGCTTTGAATACCTGATTCCACTGCCTTCATTCACATTTCTTACTACATAATTAATCCTCTTGAAACAACTTTAACAATATAGTTAAAAAAAACATGAAAAGCATGACAGGAAGGGGAAATCATGAGGAAAATAATCTTCAGATGTAATTAAAAATTATCTATGGCAATTACATTTAAAGAGCCTCTCACTTGCAATAATAAGCTCTCTGCCTGGTAACAAGTGCTTGTAGGATCAGAATGTGATTACCCAATTCTTCATTCCTTACTCAGGCAAAAGTCCCATTCACTTCCACAAGAGTTTTCAAAAGATCAGGGCATAATGGAACACAAGATACAACATAATACAGTTCAGTAATTAACAAACAAAAAAATTGATTTCCTAATGAAAAGATGGGCTAATAGCTAGAATGGTATCCTTCTATGATGCCACAATTTTGCCTTCTCATTTTGCCTCCTGTACTGCCTTCTAAGAGGATCCCACTATTAGTAAAGCTCACTCATTTCTCTAGAAGATTTGAACAACTCAGTTTTGTTTGTAATAAAATGTGGTTTCAAGTTATTTACTTAGATTTTTTTTTGCAAGTTAACCCAAAGGTTTTTAGCTCTGTGCACATGTGTGGGCCTGGCTGGCTGGATACACAATATCAGAGGGAAAGAATGTGTATTTACATGTGCATCTTTAAGGTCTGGTCTACCATTAGGAGTTTTACTGGTACTGTGTAACTATTTCAGTTAGGCGTATAAAGGTGGTATAAAGGTGATTTGTAATTATTCCCCTTCCATACGGGAATAGCTACACCAGTATAAAGTACCTTTATACCACTATAACTGCATCCACACCAGGGGGGTTGTATCACTTTAACTATACCAGTGTAACTAAAGCAGCACAACTTTTTAATATAGACAAAGCCTGCTTGAATAAGTTTTCTGTGTTGCAGTGGGGGGCAGCAAAATCAATGCATTGTAATTAAGATTTCAGTCTTCAGCTGCAATGTGGCCACTCATTTAAACAGTGTGTGTGTGTTTTAAATTTGAATATATGCACGTACACACACAAAATAGTATATTGTCCCATGTTTTAAGTTTCTTTTTTTCACCATACTCAGGATTTATATAATAAATGGTATGCGCAAGTGTAGTTGATTTAATCTAATTCATCTTCCCTGGAATTCTCACCGTTCTTATCATAGGCACCTGTTATACTTCAGAAGATCTCATTAAGTGGAAGCCTTCATTGGTGTCTGCAGTGTCCCAAATTGGGATTATCATTGTGTTTCTAGAATCATAGAAGCCGGAGTTGGCTCATCCAGTTTATCTCCCTGCAAATGCAGGATTGTGACCTACGGTACATTTCTAGGGTGAAATCCTGGCCCCATTGATGTCAATTATAGTTTTGCCATTGCCTTCAGTAGGGCCAGAATTCCATCTCTAGTGTCCAGTCTAGTTTTCAAAAGCCTGAGTTGTGGGGCTTCCTGCACTCTCCTTGTGAGACTATTCCACATGTATGGACAGTGACATATGTAAACATGAATCTCATGTTCCTGAGGAGTATCTGGGCTCAAACTGGTTACACTGTAACAGTAGCTGGCCTGTAAAAATCTACCGTAAAGAACACTTGTGTTGAGCAACTGAAGGCCTGATCCAAAGCCCTTTAAAGTCAGTGGTCTTCTCATCAGGCGCAAACTCAGGAGGAATTTTATCTGGACCAAAGAATAATTTTTGCCAAGACATTTTCTCAGGCTTCATCTGGCAAATTAAAAGACTGACTAAAACTTGACCATATTAGGCATGTAACTCAGTTGACTTTTGCACAAAGATAATAACTGTAGTAACCTAATGTCTGCATATGCACTCCTAAGAGGTACACATGCATTATGCTCTTGTGTTGATTAACTTGTGCACTGCCTCCATCAAAGTGATAACGCTCTGGCGACGAGAAGCATACCACGCAGAGGGCCAGCTCCCTCTGTTTTGCTCCATTTGCCATTTTATCTTCAATGTCAGTGTGCTTGTCAGAGCCAGTGCTGACTGACTCAATTTCCCTGAAGTTGAGCTGAAGCATTGTTTTAGCACTGACGGCATTCTGTTGGCCTCCCTGATGGACAATGCCATTGATTCCCAACTTCCTGAGCAGACCAGACAGTTTGCTGTTTTCTTCGCGTCTCTTATCACCCCCTGTCATTAAAAGAGAGGTCTGGCTTCAGCTTCAATTTGTGCTGATACGTAGCAATAAAGTGGGAAAGTGGGGGCGGGGTGAGGGAAAGAGAGGAGAGAGAATATTTATGACTAATTATCACCCTTCTGTTTATTACTGCTGTGAGTTCTCATGCCTGCCTCTTTGGAGACTGATCAAATTGAAGATTATCAAACAGATCAATTAAAGACACTGCTGTAATGTGTCTGGTTTGTGGTAGAGGAAAGGCTGATCTCATTTGATTTATGTTTTGTTGATATTAGCACCTACAATGGAACCCTTTGATTGGGCCTTATCCTGAAGGTACTGAGCACCCGTAGCCCACTGAAGTCAATCACAAGTGCAAGTGCTCAGCACCTCTCAAAATCAGCCCCATGCTGAAGTCGTTCTATTCCACAGAAATGTTTGGATTATATGTGAAGTTTCCTAAGCAAACAATTTTTGCATATTAAAATACACTTAGGAAAAAGGTCAGGATTTATATTGCCAATGGAGTTTCACAATATCCAAGTTCATTTAGAGGGTTTCCACCATATAGGCATTTGCCCTTGTCTTTCTCTGGGGCTCTTTGTGAAAAGTACTTATATTTCGGGGGAGAGAAATCACTGACATGAGAGTGAAAATTAGCCTGCTCATGCCACCTTAAAACAAATTTAGATAGGGAACTAAATTCACTGGCATTCTTTTATTCCCTTGATATGTTAACTGTTCCACAACTTTGCTTTTCTAAGAACAGTGTGGAAAATGAAAACGGAATGCCACTCCATAACTGCCCTTCTTAAATTCCTCAAGATGTTTTCTCTGTTTGTGTGTAGATTTGGGGCTTTCCTTATTGACACACTTCATCTTAACACTCCCTTCTTCTTTACAGTGCTTACAGGAGTCCATCGTTTTATTATATATTTATAGTTTGTATGGCACTTTACAGACAAATTAAGACAACGTCCCCTGCCTTGAAAATCTCAGAGTATAAGGGCTCAATCCTGCAAGCACCTACTACCAGACTATTATGACTAGCTCCATGTACTTCTTCGTTTGAGCTCAGTAATGTGTGTTTTGAGGCTCTTTGGCTCCAATCCTGCAGATTTACACACGTGATTAACTTTACACAGTGAATATTTCCATTTAAGTCAATGGGACCGTTCACGCACCTAAGTCTTTGCAGGAACAGGGCCGTAGTTAAGGCACACAGTATAACACAGCCTGGTGACAAGTAATGAGAGTGTTAGGGGAATAGAAGATAAGGGCGACAGCAATTGAATTACGCAGTTGCTGCAGTTAGCGATGCATACATCTTGAGTATCATGGGTTGTCTGATTGATCAATCTCCTCCCTAACTAACCGATTTCAGGAAATGATTTAACAAAGTCTGCTATGTTTTAACAGTGAAGTGTAGCAGACACCCAAACATGCTATTGGGCTGACCTGTCAATGAGCTGTGTTACATGATCTCTTATTAAAACTACATTTGAAAACTGCTCCAAAAAGTACCTGAAGAGAGAAGGATATTCTGTGTAATAAAATACATATGGGGAAGATCAGATGGTCTCAGCATATGCCCCAAAAATTAAAGAAATGGAGAAATTATACAATATTACAGACTACTTAAATGGTTGATTTTTTCATGGCATGAGTCAAAGATGAGAGGGCTGCCTCAAGAAGGAAATACATCGGATAGAGGAGAAAAATGAGCATTCAAATTACTACATTCTTGAAAACATTGTAACCTAGAAGCCCAATTCTGACAACCTTTCTCAGGCAAAGAATTGCAGGAACAGACACTTAGTTTAGTGACTTCTCAGAGCTTCATCTAACCCCTTTATCAGTTTATAAGAGATCTGTGACATAAGAAGTCACCTTCCAGAAAAACCTTTTGCATCATCTTGTGAATGTGACCACCACAACTTTCCGACTGCAGAACTATTACAATTCAGGTCAACTGTCTATTTTAGGGATGAAATCCTATCCTCATTGAAGTCAATGGGAGTTTTGTCATTGACTTCCGTGGGGTCAGTATTTCACCATAGGTGTTTTATAGCACCCATAACCTAATTCGTTTTGTTCTGGATTTACACTGGTGTAACTGGGGGCAGAATCTGACCCTAAATGTTGAGTTAAATGAATTAATCTAAATGTGATTAGATCCACTTACAGTACTTTTAAGCAATCTGTACACTTCCCCCCCTCATGTTGTCTTCAGGCTTTTCAAATTTTCAGTTAAATTTAATTGATTTACACAGTAATAAATTGCACAGTGAAACCAGATCATTCACCTAATGAGTCAAAATAAAAGTAGTGATGACACTCAGAACCAGGGCTCAGGAAATGTGATATTTACACAAAAATATTTTATATTTTTTTAATCTGGGTTTTAGAACTCTTCTTAAAAAATGCCAGCCCACACTACACAGCAAGTTTCTCTGTACTCGTGTGTGCACCTTTTTGTTTGTTTGTTTGAGCTTGGTTTGGACTATAAAACCGAATCTCCATAAAATCAGGTTTAATAAAATTTAGAGGTGGTTTTGGGGGGTTGTGGGGTTTTGTTGTTGTTGTTGTTTTGCACATTTAAGCTTTAAGCTATAATTATAAACAGAGGGGGAGAGGGCTAGACAAACAGAAAAGATCATATCAGACTCATTCTTTTCCCTGGCCTAGAGAGAAGATCCTATCACAGCTAAGTGAAGTTAAATCTGTCAGAGATTTTTACAATAGTGTTAAATGGCAACAGACAATTTGGCTGTTGCCGTTTTCCCCCTTTAGCTACTTCACTGAATGCTCAGCTTTCCATATTCAAGAACAAGTTGTAACTCACATGTAAAACTTGCCATTTATATGCTTCATTTTCTTTTTCATGGAAAATAAGAGTCTGATGGCACTTCCCCCTAAAATGGATACGTAAACACTTCACTGTTTTATTTGCAAAGTCCAAGTACTGTAAAATAACACAAAACAATGACCATTTTGAGCTTTGGTAAAAACAAAACCAAACCTCTTAGTTGCCTATCTATTCCCTTGAATTCTACATGAAATCAAGGAACTTTCTTTTTATACATTGTGTGCGTAAAACACGATACAAAAAATCTTGCAGAAATATTACTATGCTATAAGAAACAGGAATATTGGCTGGTCTGTATTCAGCAGCAGCTGTCTTTCAAGAACCACAAAGATCCATTTTTCCTCGTGGGCCTCACCTCATCCTCTTCCGTCATAAACTTTTTTGGTCTGGTTGTGCCTCCAGAAAGAAAGGCCCTGGGACTGAAATGCTGTAAGCCCCTGGAGTGGTAAAGTAGGGCTTTAGAAGGACTAAATTTGAAAGTTAAATAGGTGCAGCTCTAGTTTCAATGAAAGACTTTAATTACATAAACAAGCAGTGATTCAGTTCCAAGAGTTTTTTCAAATATTCTTATTGAATTGTAATTACTTTATTGTTTTCATATTATGAGCTACTTGTAGAAAAATACAGGAAACATGACTGCAATACAATCCTTTAATCAGTAATAGCTTTTTCCAGTCATCGTGAAGAACATTTCCATTCTGTGTTTCATGGTTTCAGTAACAATGCATTCAATCCTTGAATGTAGGTGTAATGTTATGATGATTGGTTTAAACTATAATATTGTTTTTCGTATCCATGTTCTCTTCTATCTACTAACTTCTATAGCTGAACAGCTTAAAACATCCATAGGAAGAAATTCTGGTTATATAATGCTATTTGTAACTAAATCTTATTGTAAAATAGGGTTTCAAGAAAGTATATAAACTTATTTAGGAAAGTCATTTAAAATGTTTTAACCTGTATCAGATGGGGAAAATTGTATCATCATATGTAGTAAATCTTTTTACAAACTAAGCACCGTAATACTTTTACTATTTTATTGTTAAAGTATGTGAACTTTTTAAAGGTTTCTCTCTTGTTTTTTATCTTACATTCTTAAGTTGATTTCATATACTAGCTTCTGTGTTATCTTATATACACCATACAGCTGTAATCACTGCAACTTTAGAACTTTTATTGATCTGAAAAACAAATCTTATTTTTTGCTTATCAACAATTGAGCACTTACGTTTTTGAATGGAGGGTTTGAATTGAAAAACACATTTTGGGGATGAATGGTTGTAAAGGAGAACATGTTTGTTAGAAAGTTTAAAGACTGCTCCCAAACCTTTTAAAGCAGCATATATATAGTTTTCCTGTAAACTTATTTGCTGTGCAATGAGATAATGACATCCCTTGTCTCTTGACCTTTTTCCACAATGAATAAAAAAAAAAAATTACCCTAGATTTGACAGGGTTTTGAAAGAATCTGTTTTTGAAATAAAGATTGTGGGTGTAAAATTATTACTTTATACAATGTTTATAAAAATGAAACTCTGGTTTCATTATACACCTTTTCATTAAGACTTTTAAAATTAGATTATATTAAAAATACTAAATTACTAGCTAATGGTTTAAATGTTTAAAACAGCTTGCATTGGTATTGATTGAAAGGAAACTGTTTTTTGTACATAAACGTGTATTTTAAGAGGGTTTTTCTTACTTCTAGAGGTATATAATGCATGTTAAAGTAAAATGAGAGAGAGGGCATGCATTAAATACTTCCGTTTGGATTTAGAACCTGATTCAAAGTCCATCAAAGTCAATGAGAGTCTTTCCTATTTCAGGGCCAGATTTTGCAATGCTATGCTCACCTGGGTATTCCTTACTCAGAGAAATAATCTGATTACTCAAATTGGGAAGGGTTTTACTGAATTTGGCCCCAAATGTCTACGGCAATTTCCAAACGCCCTGATAGAATTGCAATAGGAAATGTTTAGGATAACTTAGGAAAACAAAATGATTTTGCTTGTCATTTTATTTTGTTTTGATCTGGCTGTTTAGTCTTTTCTGGAGGAAGCCAACATTATTTTTAGCATACAGACTGAATTATTAAAAATGCTGCCTGGAACATTCTCAGCAGACCTGTTTGTTCCACATCCCCATCTGCAGTACAGTACCTGAGGTGATTTTCCTCTGCTCCTGGAAGGGAACTCTAGTTTTATGTAGCACACTTATGAAGAAGAATTTCCTACGTTTGGCACAGGCCGAGGCAATTTTTGGAAGTTAACATGATCACAGGCGTGCAGTAAGATGGTATCTGGAACATTGTGTGTGCAGCAGTACTTCTTTTGGAGAGTTGATGCCACAAAATGCTCATTAGCTCCACCACTGGTCAGAAAGGATGAAGGAAGGAGGGGGGAAAAAACCACATTTTTCCAGTTTTAGAGACACCAAAACTGCTGTGTTACATCACTGAAGTCAAATATGAAGGCAGACTTTATCCCAAACATTCCTCCCCCCCCCCAAGGGGAAAGACAATTTGCTATGGAATTATACAGCTATCCTTTCACATACAGAAAGCTTTTAATTGTGTTTTAGGTGAGCTCTGTATATAAATTCAAGCAAAGGGGGATATGTGTATAACTAATGTTTAATCTAGAAATAATGAATAATCAAATATATTTCAGTTTCATTAGAGATGCAGCATGTGTGTGTTTGTGGCACTTTAAATAGGCTTGGATCATAAAGATGTGGTTGACTAACAGTGTCTGGGTTCCTGTAATACTATTTCAGGGTAGTTTCTCTATATCTAGTTGTTATATATCCAGTTACTTTTATTTCCACATGCATGTTCAAGTTACTTCTTGTGAAAAATAGTGTGCCAAAAGCTTTCACTCTCCACGTTATCTGCTGGACATGCCATTACTGCCCTATTAACAATGCAGTAACAGGGGTTCTAACAGTTATCCAGCACTGTCTTTCCATGATCACATGTTTTTTATTTTAGAGAGAACATTTCAGTTGTCATGTTTGCTTTGTGATTTACTTCTGTTTAACCAAAAGGGAAAAAATGCAATAATTTGAAACAGCTCTCTTAGTAGCATGATCGGGACACATGACAACTTAATGTAAAGGGTTCACCATTAAAGAGTCAATAGGGTTTGATGTAAAGAAGAATTACTCCTTAGGTTTTAAATAGCCTGTGCTAGGTTTCTTAAATGTGCATCCTGGTGATTTATAGGCATCTGAGCTTCAACTGAAATTGCACAATCAAAAATAAATGATTTTTGTCAGCGTGTCTAAGTGTGTCCTGTAAAGATGCTGATCTAGCCAAGGACTTACAGGGACATGCGTGTGGACAGAAGACCCTCTTATATAAGTGGTGCTAGACAATAGCTGTCAGCAGTTTTGTGTGGCCCTTGCCTTACCTTTCCACCTCAACTGCAACCTGTTAAGGGAGCCAGGCCAATGGTTTCGTTAGCCTGAAGGGTTTTGGTCTAGCTTCAGTCTTTTAAAGACAAGCTGCTGGGGGCCTCAAGATGCTTTAGATAAGGAGCAAGCAGTGCAGTGGCAAACGTTACACACTGCAACAAGGAACACAAAGAGGTCATGCAATGGTTTTTCTTTTCCTTTTCCCAGGATTTTCTTCAAGGAGATCGTACCAAAGCAGAACAAAAACTGAATTGGAAACCCAGAGTCACTTTTGATGTAAGTTCTCTTACTGGACTGTTTTATTCCTGCCGTGTTTGTGTAGCTTTGTGGAAAGAGGGGAGCTCTTAACTGGTGAACAAAAAGAGAAATTGCAGTTTCAATAATGATTACATGAAGGCTATTTAAAAATCCAGCTGCTCCTATTGAAGGATTGAATGCTTTAATATTCTTTGGACTGAATATTGTGGTGCTGGACATTTTGGAAAATGGTTAGCTTTAATTAGAGTCCCAGCTTTAAAAGCCAAGCCCTGGTGGAATAAAACTGTAGAAAAGAAGCACAGCACTCAACTTAAAGCATGGAAATACACAAATAAAACAAACCAAGGTTTCTATTAATAAGGCATTTAAATTTCATGTCACTGCTATTTTAATAGTGGATCCTTCAGGAGGGTATTTCTCATAAATTGTGGTATTTTTAAAATTACTGCTCAATTGTCTCTGGATTTGACAGCCCCCCGGGATTTGCTTTCCTGGACTTCTGTTTGCTGCCCTTAACATCAAAGTTAACTTTTCCCTAAAAGTAAAATAATAATTGAAATGATACATAAAATGAGGGGTCGGAGGGGTGGGGTTTGTTTTGGTTTTAGTGCCTTGAGTTTCACACAATGGATTGGCAATTAAACTTTAAAAAAACCAGGTGTTTCAGTCTTCCAAAAGACCAGAATAACCACCACATGCTGTTCCTTCTTGCAGGAGTTGGTGAAAGAGATGGTGGAAGCTGATGTGGAACTCATGAAGAATAACCCCAATGCCTGAGCCTGTTCTTTGCCTCCAAATGAGCTTTTCCTCTCCCCTAGAAAAATCACCCTGACGGTTGCTGGAGGCTGCCGTCTGCATCTTAGCTGGACATAATTGATTGGAGGAGAATCATGATCGGTGTAAAATGTTGGGGGGGGCTTTTTAATTAATTGTATTGTTTGTACTTGTGTAAAAGATACTTGCAAATTAAAGGTCTGGAAATTAAATGTAGGAGAAGATCTCAAACACCATTGCTACTGCTCCTGTTTAACTTTCTTAAATTTGAAGTTTAACCCCACGGTTGTTTCCCCGCATCATGTACCTGAGATATATTGGCTGGGATTTGACCGGTGAACTTTCCAGTTAATTTCCTTTTGATATTAAAAATCATCTTTCTACAGAAGACCTGAAGTGCATATTATTGCTTTCTCCAGCTAAAAATGAAAGAAAATCAAAACAAAAAAAACCCTTTGCCACTAACATTCCTCCGGTTCTTTTCCTCGAGTCTTCCTTTTCTGTCCACTCCTTGTTTTTATTTCCTGCTGCTTACCTCCACCTCAATGTACCATTTCCACCGCTTGAACGCTTTAAAGTCTGGGTAACTGATGTAACTTACAGTGAAATTGACTGTAGTCCATGACGAATTAATTCCTAATTGCTCAAATATCTTTCAAACTAGTCAGGGGGGATTGTAAAGCTTTTTTTTTGAAAACGCCAGTTTGTGTGTGAGAGACAGAAGAAATACAATAAGCTTCTCTATCCAGCACCTTTAAGATCCAATTCCTGCAGAACTGAGCCATTCACATTTCTGCTGACTATAATTAGAGCTCACCCAGGAGCTCCAACCATCTCGAAAGATGCCTTAAGAAATAAAAACTAAATAAAATAGCAACTTCAAGGTAAGTAAATATTGTTGAAAGATTTCGTGCCAAGGTACCCAGGTTATCCAGAGGTCGTGGAGCCCATACATTTCCCTTTGGTTGAAGATCTACCACCCAGCAATTAACTCTTCTCTTAACTTTATGCCTGGGAAATTAGCTGGGCTTCTGTCTTAGGCAGCATAATTTAGAAACATAAAAATTAGATCCTTTAGACAAATACAGAACACTCAGGCAAAATAATTGTAACGCTGATGTTACCTCTCTCTCGCTGTCGTGTGTGTGGTTTTAAAAATCTGAATAAACTCAATACTGTCCTATAAGGATTAGGGGAAGCGGGGGGAGTCTCAGCCTATAAAAGGAAAGGTGGGGGCACAAGGCGATTTCAGCACCGATATTTGAACACGATAGTGTGTGTATTAGCCCCAGAAACGTTCCTGAATGTATTCAAGAGCCGTTTCATGATGTCTGGGTATGTGTGATGGCTTGATCGAGCTTTTCACAGTTGGTAAGGAACTGGGCTGCAGGAGAGAGAAGGCTCTTTGTGTGCCTGTGTGAAAGGCAGGCAGTTGCCAGAGGTGTAATGGAAAAAGCGTGTGCTGCATGAGAAGGTGGTTTCAGTGTGATACAGAGCAAACTTGGGGCCGGGCTGTTCTGAACGGAGCGGGTGCTCAAAGGGCACCTCCTCGCCCGGGAACAGTGTGCGTCTCAAGCAAGAGCTGGGGGACTGCTAATTGGAAACAGATGCTTCCTTTAAGGCTGACCCCGCAGGACGGAGTCTAAGCACAATAGATATGTATATATACACACACACATATCCCATCGGCTTGCGTTACTCCATACAGGTGCATAGCGCGCACTTCATCTCCAGGCTCTGAAAGCGAGGGGGTCTCTTTTCTTTGCAGTTTAAAAGGCCAGGACACTGTTGCATTTGCAAAGTACCCCCCTTTCATTCTGAAACAGCCAGCATCGTTGGGCTATTTAAAACAATCCCAGAGTGGTAGAAATGTCTGCTCGAGGCTTCCCTGGCACAGGCAGAAATAAGGAGCGGATATTTAATACACCTAGAGTTTGACATGGCTTTTTTAAAATAGAGTAGCCGGTAAGATGGACTAGCATGTGTTAAAGAAAAAGTGTCGGGCAAGTATTTTTGTCCCTTTCTGTGTGTGCTGCTAAATATTGGTGATGTCGTGTGGGTCTCTGTTTCACTGCCTTCAGAGCCTTAAACCCTCCCCCGAGTTATCCCGGAGGATGCTTCCCCTCCCCCCATTATTTTTCATATATTTTCCTTGTACGGGGACTAATGCTGTGAAACAGGTATGACTGTTCCTATCTGGGATTTTTTAAATTTAAAACTCCAAGTCTCTGTGAGTTAGTCTCTCTACAAACTATGGCTAAGCGTTGTTTTAAAACAATTGTTAGTGTATGTCAGGCTGGTTAATTTTTATCGTGTGTAATTAGCACACGAATGGAGCTGTGTGTACCTATACTCCTTTTCATGAGTCCCTCTGAACACACACAATTACAGACAAAACACACACCAATAAGATGAAGTACATATTAGGCGAGAGCCCCTGGTTTTGCATTGTAATTCCAACTAATAGGCGAGCATCCCAAGAGATTTCCTACCCGTTAGGGAAGCTGTAACTTTCCCCCGTGTCATTTCAGAATGTGCACAGAGATTGCCTTGCACCGGTGAAAACGACATGAGTATTTCATGGATAGGGCAAACATTACATGTAAAACTCTTCATTTCCAGCGGCTCTTGCTAGCTAAGGGATCGGTCCTGAATGGAGATCGCTGAGAGTTTTGCCTGAGAAGGGAGTCCAGGATCGAGCTCTTTTCTGACGAACTACACCGCCGACTTTTCCCTTTTAAAGAGCTCTGCCCAACATCACTAAACGTTTTGCAGCTCGTTGGTGGCACATATAATTAAAGGCACG
Source organism: Mauremys mutica (assembly GCF_020497125.1). NCBI lineage: Eukaryota > Metazoa > Chordata > Testudines > Geoemydidae > Mauremys > Mauremys mutica. The sequence goes on along the minus strand of NC_059073.1, from coordinate 122,829,355 downwards.
AAAACAAGGAGCGTTCGTTGTAACAAGGTGCTTTTGTATCACAAAGGACAATTGACTGGGTGGGGGGTAGAAATCTGTAATTCTGGTATGTTTTGATATACATATAAATATAAACGCTGCGTTTGAATATTGGTTAACATACCTATAAAAACGAACTGGACTATTTTGCACAAGCTGCTAAGCTTTCTTTCCTCCTTCCCTCCCCCTCGTACCCCCCATCTTATTTTTTCTTCAGCAACATGAACAGTGGCACATTCGACAGTAAAATCTTTATAACCAGTTTTTAGCCTGTACAGTTTTGGGACGCTGGTCCTACGATGGATGCCCTTGTTGTACAGTGTCATTATTGTAAAATTGAGGAACACGAGAAACCGAAGTGTTCCCATCATTTACTTTTTTATTTTTAGGAAGAACCACATCTGTATTTCAGAAGTAGCCTCAGGCTTCTAAATTTTGTAAGGGTTCAAACTGTTGTTAATTTGAGACTGCATTACCTGTGATTGTAATTTACTGCATCGTCCTCCTGCTAATCAACTGCTCACTAAACTGTATTACTGAATCACTCGTTTTGTAGAGCTATTTAAGATAGCAAGATATTATCCAGGTGCCAATTAGACAATGAAGTTTTGTACAGGAGTTTGACATGTTGTACATTCGATGTACACAAACACACTTTACCCTGTAAGAATGTGTGTATACATCGCTGCATGGTTTTGTCCCATTGGCGTTGTACATATAAATTGTAAAAAATAAAAAAATCCTCTTTAATTAAAAAAGGGCAACGGTCATTGCAGATGTTAATTCATCACACTTATGAACCTGCCCGTGCAGTCTGTGTTCAGCCAAGGCTTCAATGATTGGGTGGTCACGAGTAGCAGAAATAAAAAGCAAACCGAGTTTAGAAACGGAAACTACCCCAAACCTTCATCCCAGCCTCTGTCCTTTGCAAACCGATAAGCAGTGACAAGGGAACTCCTGCTGCAGTGCGGGCCCGATTCTGTATTCCCCACTAGAAGGCCATGCCCTGTGGAGCCTACGGGAGTTTGCCTGAATAAGGGATGCAAGACCTGACCTTCAAATAGGACCAGCCGCTCTGTTTCTAAAAAGATCCGCAAGTGGGTCGAAATCTCACCGCTAGAAGGACAAATTGCGTTCAGTTGCCTAATTCCGAGATACAGAGGCAAGGTGCAGTCAAACGCTTAGGGCATCTGCTCCTCGCTTCACTGTAACTTCGTCACAGTATGTCGGTGGACACAAATTACTATATTGCTACACTACACCAAAATATAGGATCTCAAGGCTTCCTAGGTTTTCCAATTGACTTGGGCGCATCATTACAAAAATATGGGGGCTGCAATTAAAAAAAAGTGACATACTTTATGACACTTTCTTCGGGTCAGAAAAGTCTCACTCTCTCTGGCATCCCTCCCCCATTAATAGTAGGTTGGGGGCGTGGGGGGTTGGATCAGAAATGCAAGAAAATCAGAGTGTAATGAAAGCATTAGCTGGAACAAGGCTCTGCCGCTTTGTTCTGTTGTCTACGGTTGTACTTGTTAAAGTCTAGTGCATAAAAACAAGAGTTATTACCAGCTAGTGTATCTCTAGGCCATTCTCCGCTCCTCTCTTCACAACTTGTCAGCGCAAGAGACTGCGGCTGAGGGTGGAAGTCTTGCAGCAATAACTCAACCCCCTGGCTGCACGCGTGAAAATGCGTGTGTCTTAATTAGTGAGCCTCACTACAGGCTCTGTGTATTGCGCTGGGCAGAAGGACTAAAGTGCAGTTTCAAAGTTGCTGCTGCTGCTGCTCCTCTCCACTCGTTGAGCGCCTCTCCTTCCCCTCTTTCGAAAGTTTCTCTTTATCACTATAAAAAAAATCTTTCAGGGCGCGTTACTCTTGGGGCGATCCCTACCACAGCCAAGGTACAGACAGTAGCTAATAAGACCTAACTGTGAGATGAAAATTAGAATATAACAATGCCCAGCTGGACCTTTTTTGGCGACATGTAAACATTTGCATCTGATAAAGCAGGAGAGCTCAGCACAAGCCCCTTTCATCTCTGGAAAAGGCCTAGTCCTGATCTCTGATTGCCGGCTGTGTGTGTAAGGTCAGAATCTGGGCCCAGCAGTGACCATAACACACAAGCGTCTCTCAAAATTCCTTTTCTTGGTACTGTTGTCCAGGGAAAAAAAAGTTAGTGTTATAAGGTTAGAGGAGCCAAAGCCGAGTTCTGCTGAGCTTGCCTTTAAAAAAATAAATAAATTCTTCCCTGCGTTGCAACCCAGAGAGCTCGCTCTGTAGAGGATTTACCCTATCAGCTAAAGGATATGTGATACTCCGGTGGGCACACACACACAACTGCCGCCCAACCCCCCCGCGAAACTAATAGGTGATTAGAAACGATGCTGAAGGCAGCCATGACTGAAGGGTGAGACGGATCGATTTTTTAAAGTGTGAGATTTAAAAAAAAAAATCAACCTTAGAGACTGGAGTCCCCTCGTCGTGTTCCCGTGAAAATAAAGAAGACGCTTTTCTGGTGGAGACAGGAGCAGGTTCTGGCTCAGCCTTTTGGCTTGTCACTGCGTCTGCGGGGCCTAGAAAACGGGCGAGTCCCCACCACCCACCTCTGGGTGCCATAGGCTTAAGGCAGTGAAGGAAAGATCTCCAACAGTCCCTGGCCCTCGGCACGTTTACTACAGCCCTTCGGCAGCATCACAACTACTGGCCCGCTAGGTGAAGGGCTGAGCTTACTGCCTCCATGTGACCCCCCTTCACCTCTGACATTTCATTGGCGGAGCATTGTCTCCAGACACAACAAACCCAGAAAGGATCATTACAGCAGGCAACGCTCCAACGTTTTGTCCTCTAAGAAAAACATCAACAGCTACCTCCCAATTATTTGAGGGGGGGGAGCGTGGAGAGAAGGAAAGAAAGCTAGAGGGGACGGAGAGGCAGCCTACTGCTTGCAAGCTTTCTAATTAAAATAGTGTCACTTCCCTCCACTGGTTACTTGGGAGGTAGGTGGCCCTTGGGAGAAAGTTGTATATTTTTGAAATTTGAAAAAAATATCATTTCCATTATAGGGACAATGTTTTAGAATTGTTGGTGGCGAGTATTTTAATAATTATATGTTACAAGGAAAACTGTGGTCAGTGCTTTACTAAAAAATAATAGGGCGCTTGCTTTTTTCTATCCCGGTGGCTGTTATCCTGCACTACAGTCCTATATTACTAATGTTTCCATTTCATAAACTAACAACACTATTCAGAAGAAGGGGGAGGGGGAATGTCCCTCCACTATCCTGCAGCTGCAGCCCTATTTCATCTACTCAGAAAAAGCTCTAGCAGAACTTACATCAAAACCTCAGTACTAGGCAATCTTGCAGGCACCGACATTATTTAAACAATTATCTTCTGCTTTGGATGATATCAGTATTTTTACATTATCGTGCTATGAAAAAAACATTCTTTCCTTATTTCAAATATTTATTTTTTAAAAATACACTGTGTCTTAGAGATGTTCTGGCAACTAAATAAATTCCAAGAAGCCTGGGGAGGTGGGGGGATTGCGTTGGTATTTGTTTGAAATCGAATGCCTGTGTTTTTACAGACATGCATTTTTAGTGATATGCCCTGTATGTTCATATATAATACGTGTAATAATATCCTGGACACAATCATGAGTGCAATAATTTGAATTTCTTTTATACTCCAGGAAATGCAGCTATTTTCAGAGTTAATGGCTCTAAATGTGTTGGTTTTCCTGCTTTCTTTCCCCAGAGGTAAAGGGGGAAGGGATTCTGTCTTTTTTTTTTAAATTTGTTGCTGAAATCAGTCTAAAGAAAGTTGAGCTGAACTCAGGGTAATATATTGAGCAGCCCCTTGACAGCTAAAGGTCAGGTGAAAGTCTCCAGCAGGTAAGTCTCGGGCCAACTGCCTGCCCAGAGCTCGCTCCCTGGCTCACAAATTGTTCCCTTCTGCCCACCCAAGTCGATTCAAGCTGTGTTTATTTAGGGGGCAAAAAAATTGCCGACCACCCAATTCCCATCCAGCCGGCGACCTACAAGCTGTGGCCTTTGCAGGCAGAAGTGGCTGAAACATGCATTTGTTCTTTTGCACAAAACTAAAGACGACAAATTGCAAAATAAAGATTCCTACATGTCTGATTTGGGAAGACGACAGAGAGTAAACACGCACCATTTTCTTCCTGCTCTCCCCACTACTCTCCGGGAAAAACACTAGTCAGGATGTAGGAAAATCCAGAGAGGGCCGCTGCACAAGGAGAACCCCGCAGCGATGAGCAGGAGTTCAGAGACAGGGCTACGCATTGAGCGTGTGCCCGGGCCCTTTCTCCGCAACATTGCAGACTAGCTGCAACTCTAGGAAGCTTCAAACAGGCCTGCGGGCCGCCCACGGAACAGGGGAACGCGGGTCTTGTCTCAGCAGCAATAAGTGTGTTGGACATAGTTAACCCGCTTTCAGTCCAGAGGAAAGTGAGCTGGAGATCTCGCCTTTCTGGCGGAGACAAACTAATTGTTGTAGTCATTGTTACAGTTAATAAAGCAGGCACTGGAACGAGACTCCCTGGGTTGGAATGGCAGTGTCTCACTCCCAACACGCTGGGCTGGAGCTGTGGGAGACACATACCCAGAGCCTGGACTTATGTGCCTGGGCATCGGTGCGGAAGCACTCACCCGAGCACGCTATGCAGGCGTTTAGAATTCCAGTTGCCCTCAGTCTGCCATAATATGCTCAATATGCCAGCAAATTTCAAGTCAGTCAGAGGAAATAGTCAAGTAAACACATTATATATAATATATATAATACAGAACAGAAGGTCTCCGCCTAGCAACTAACAGAATGTCTGGAAATAAATGTAACAAAAGAAAGAATGCTTCGTGCACGGCTTTTTGTTTCAGTGAGGCGGGTCTGGTCCATTTTCTTCAATTTTACACTCATCGCTTTGCTAACGTTTGTCGTTTCAATCTTTCTTTAAAACAAAACAAACAAAAGACCCCAATCAACCCACAAATGGACCGTCAGCTCGTTTGTTCGTCCTCTACGGATTTTTCATAGACTGAGTGTCCTGAACTCGGTGACGCCTGCACTACGGGCTGTGCAGTATATACCCTTAAACCTCTCCCTCAACTAGCCCCCCCCCCCTTATTTCTAATCGGTTGCGCCGAATTCTGCTTTCCGTTTACACCGGCATGACACTGAACGAAAACTCGGCCCAGCAGCTCAAACAGCCTTTGTCAAATGGATCAAGCAAATATAAAATCGGACCTAGCACAACTCACCCATGCTAAAACCAGGACAGCTCATCCAAAATTATGTTAATAGCTAAAGGAAAGCAATGGTGGGAGGGAGTGGAGGTTTTGTTTTGTTTTAAAGAAAACAAAAACGGAGCAGTGTCTCCACCAGCAAGCCAAGAAATCTTAACATTCACATGATGATTTGTGTAGGGTTTTGTTTTGTCCAGTGGGCCATTTTAAAACAAATTATAACATGATTTTTCTCCTTTATATCAATCACTGAACTGTTCTTCACGATCCCTGATAAGCCCCCATCCAGTTTTCTGACCCCACAAATCATCACGCTTTGGCTCATTAAGACTTATTTTCCCCAGGAACATGCGATTAATACACTTTTAACACAGCCAGACTTTCTTATACTAGAGAGTTGCAAGCTCTTACAATACGTTCCTCACCCTTTTAGCCCCCACTGAATAAAGGACCCACCCGAGTAAAGATGGGTAAGAGTGGGCTCAGAGGTGCTAATACCCAAAGAGCTGGGATTTAAAACTCGCAGGCCTAGTCTTCCACCCCTCCCCCACTCATCTAGCGATTGTTTGATTAAATTAGACTCCACTTGATAAAAACAATAGCTCATTAACTCTTCCCTCCTCCGGTGTGTTGTGAAATGGTGACATCCTCTCCCTTGACCTCCGTCTCCCTTTCTGTCTTTCCATCCCCCTGAAAAATGATGCCGCAGCTCTGATTTAATTTTATTCCTTCCTGGCCTGGCCGGCTTTTATGGCACGAGACACCATCAATCGCGACCTAACGCGACGTTTGTTTATGACTTTGGAAAGAAGAGAATGGCTTTATGAGCCTGATCAGAATTAAAGCTGGAGGGACACAATTCATTCCACCACCACGCTACCTGCGTGCGTATTTGCCAGCGCATTAAAACACTCCTGAGCTCGAGCCTCTGCAAACACACAGACAGCTGGTGTAAGCGGCAAGAGAGAGAGAGAGGCTATTTGGAATAGCGACAGATAAGTGATGGAGGAAGATTCTGGGACAGCACAGAAAATGGTCCTATTCCACTACATCTGTTACTCCAGCCAGGAAAAAGGTGAGCGGTCGCATTATGCCTTTTCATATATACAAAGCTAAGCTCTTGGTTAGCAGGTTTCTCGCGCCCGCCCTGATAAAGCCATATCCTAGTTCCATCTCTGTGTCACTCACACACACACAAACATATGCTTCAAGCACCTACCAAGAATCGCAACATTTATTTGGCCCACTTATTTTATTAATGAACTCGGCTTAAAAATAAGAAGTTAAAAACCGGGCAATGGACTGAACAGTAACGAATGAACCTTAAAGAGAACAAAAATGAACCAACTAAAACAATGGGGAAATTTTAAATGAGAAGTTCCTCCTTCTAAAAAAAAAATCAATGAAATCTGGATAAACCTGGAGGGCACGCTACGACTCAATACACTGCCATGGGAGCAAGTATTTCTAACAGTCATATAAACACGCTCTCACTCACACCTACATATGACACATATGCTGTCTTATTCAATGCATAACTAGCGTCCAGGTGTTATCCGGAACAATACACTGTTTCCTATATCCTAATGCTAAGTACCTGGTTACATTAAAAATATTAGCCACAAAATATGGGCCCATGTTAGAACGTGTAACTTGAAACACACGAAATAACTGAAGTCTTGAGGTGGCTTTCTATAAACAGAATGTTCGCTTAATTCCGCGTTAGCATTTTTTTGGAGGGGTGGGGGGGAGGAAGGGAAGAGAGAACAAAAGAAAAGAGAGATTGTTGTTGGAACTAAAAAAGGATTTGAATAAGATGTAAACCACAAGGGTTACTAATAACACGCGAAGATTATGACGTTGAAGTCCACATATGGAAAAAAATATTCTCAAACTTCCTTTGAAAGGTTTTTCTGCACTTCGTGAGTATTCAGTAAAGCTTTGAGATAATGTTAACAAATATATTGCATCCTGAACAAAGATATACCCTCCAGTTTAGTTTTATTCTTATCTGGCATGTGTGGGTAAATAAATGTAAATATGTGCAACAAGGCTTTTAAATTATTTAAATACGCCATTTCTCTGTGAGAAAAATATACAAACTTTTTTTTAAAGATAAGAGAGGGAAATTATCTAGGAAAGGAGCATTTTCCCTTTCTATTTAATGGAATTTAAAATTAATTTTGGGTTCGTTTAACTGATGGATTAGGAAATAATCATATTTAATCAGCTAAAATACAAAATTATCTAGGGTCAAAAAACAAGAACAATTTTTCCCCGAGAGAAAAGCAAGCAGTTAACAGTGGTTTCAATTTTAGTTTTAACTTAAAAATACTGACACAAACATTGAACTAACCATTTTCAGTGGTGTTGAGTAGGTAGTTAATGCAAATACCCGGGATGTATGTCAGTGCAGAATATGGCCCACTCTGTTTGAAGGATAACACCACAGATGCAAGGGGTTCATAGATGCATCTTTCATCTGCTTCATTGGATCCAGTTCCTCGCAAATTCATTACAGGGTTTGATACTCATCTCTACTCGAGCTTGTGTCAGACCGATCGCTACTGGGTGGTTATCGTGTATAATAAGAATGTATGGTTTGCTTTTCCTATTTCTCACGGGGGGGGGAAATAATCTATTATTGGTTGAATGAACGTCAAGGGTGATCGCTTGTTCTGAGCTGGGCTCCCTCTCTGAACTGCTGGAAGTTTATGTCCTAAAGGCAAGATGTTTGCCTACAAGGAGGGAAACGCAGCAAACTGCAAAGAAGAACCTCTGTCAACATTTGCCAGAATCCAGAAACTTTCCTAACAAAGACTCCCAATCGTCTCCGAGCCTTTTAGCCTTTACCAGCAGCAACGTAGCACAGGCCAAAAGCAACTGTTTACTTCCCTGCCTCCCTCCCTTCGTTATTCTAAATGTTAGGTTGAAAGTTGTATCAGAACAGCTGATCAACAGTAGGAGAGCACCTAATTATATTACCTAGCTGTCTATGGAGGCAACCTTTGCCAATTTGCTCTGAGTCACTGTCTACCACGGAGACTCTAAGCACTCACTAATATTATTTACATCCTCATTTTCTGCGCTTTACAAAAAGTGTGTGGCTAGCAAATGCACCTCTTCCTTCCTAAACGAAATGAGGGAGAGCCATTTGCCTTAGCGTTGTAGCAACACCACCAGCGCCTTGTATTTATTACAACTGCGCGCGGGCACACACAAATCAATGGAAATACCCGATAACTGACTGAGATGTTTTCATTTGCTACCATCTAATGCACAATCAGGTCACACAGCCCAAAGAAGCAGCACAGAATAAACGTCTGAAACATCAGCTCTTGTTTTTGTTTTTGTTTTTTTCCTGTTTAAACGAAGGGGGGGGGGGGGCTGCTAGGAACGCCAGGCAAAGTCCAACTATCTGTGAGGCGTGAAGAATGAAATGTCTCTGATCTCTCTACTTGTGGCTGTGCTCCTCAGCCCACGTGTGTCTTCACAACAAAAGAAGGCGGCAATTGATGAGTAAATGGTTAATAACAACAGCCCGGATCAGGCAGGCTCAGCTCACAGAAGTCAGCAACGCCAATTTTCAGAGAGACGGTGAGAGACAGAGCATAGCCCTGTTCACCAGGCGTTGGTGCTTAGCCACTCATTGGCCAAGCGGGTCGTCTCTGTTAGAGCCCCTGGGCTGCTTTGACAGTAGGAATAATTATCCTACGCTTGTTCAGACTCCCCCTCCGATTAACCCCGCTCACAATCCACCGGGTGATTAAACAATCAAAGCTAACACTGGTTTGCTGTGCTATGTATTCCCCCCTCAACATTTTATTTTTGCAGACCGCTGAGACAACAACTCAAGACTTTGGAACTTAGTTGTAACCAACTAAAACAATAGCAATCACAAGCAACAGAGTCTAACAGACAAATGGCACGGGCAATTATCTCGCTACAGTCTGTAATTAACTTAATTAAATGGAAAAAGTCAAAGAAATTACCATACAGACAGCTCCATGGTAAACACAGTTTTGCTGCTGCCGCCATGCTTCTGATCTGCTTTTAAAACAGAAAGAGCTGAAAAGCTAGAGTAGAACTATCCCTCCGTTTCTAAGTAAGTCAAAGAATCTCTTCCTCCAGGGACTGATCTCATTCTGGTCAGCCCAGGCTACAAATATAAAAATATTTATGTCACGAAATAATCGGCACCTGTTTAAAGCCTTGGGGGTGCTTAAACATCAAGCTACTCCCATCTAAAAATTAGTAAGCGTCACTTTCTCAGTATTAAAGTTAACAAGCCTAGGAATTTTGCTGTGCAACATTTTGTATCGCTTCTGATGGGGAAAAATAAATGGCAAACAGATTAGATTGTTGCTGTGCTTTACAACAAACAAAATCTTTTTATCTCAATTTCATCTTTATCGACTAAACTATATTGGGTAAATATATACACAATAGCTGTTTAGAGCCAGTAAAGGATGGGGGGCAGGATAAGCGTGTAGGAGGCTGTATTAAATTATTCCAAACCACTTTTATGCGAAAAAAAATTGAGCCGTTTATCCGAGCTTTATATAACATTTTCTGAATTTTAGATTATTGCTTTGGAGAGGCGACCCAGAAGCCACATAAAAAGATTTTACTGAAATTGCCTTGTATTTATTTACAGTGTAATCTTTAACAATGCAACAGCAATTACTGCTAAGTGTTGCCTTTAGATAAGAACGGCTGATAGGAAACTGTATTATCTAAAGCAAACTTTAGGCCCTAAATATCTGTAATCAAGTAATCGTCTTCCAAAGTCTGACTGACAGGGCGGCTCATTCTAAGCTAATGAATTTATTACATTTTCTTAGTTATTTACAAAGGGAGAAGGTGATCCTGATTGCCCCTAAGATCTAATTGTAAATTGTCCAGAAGGCGAGATTCCTTATCTGACAAGGCATCACCCTCTGGAATAGTCATCTACCCTGGTATTTTCTTCTGAGTTAAGAAAGAAAGAAATGGTGGGTCGGAAAGAAAAAAATAAGTAAGAACAAATCTCCCATATAAAGTCCTCCTAACATAATTTTATTCAGAAGAACAGCTAGTTATTTCCAACAAAGCTGCAACGTTCTTTATATAAAAAAAAGAAAAAAAAGGCATAGCTTTGGCCTGAGGTTGGCAGGGAAGGGAAGATACTGATTTTTTTTTAAATAACAGCTTAATTTTATACAACAAAGGATTAAAAATGTACTTTTAAAATGTATATTACATAACCTGTTTAGTGTGTGTATATATATTTATTAATTCTATAGAGCACAGATCTTTTATATTATTTCATTACATTTAGAGATCTATTATAGAATGTCTCTATAAAATCTGTACTATGTCGATTAGCTACAAGTGTGTGTGTGTGTGTATATATATACATATATGTGTGTGTGTATATGTATATATATATATACATATACACACACACACTTGTAGCTATAGAATATTGTAATAGAATAGAATTAATAAATATATATACACACAGACAGACAGACAGACACACACACTACCCAGAAGGAAAACTGCATATATAGGAGACAGTATTTAAGATATCCCTATAAGCAATAGAGGCATATATTAAATATAGAATATTGTAATACTGTTATGTATGGACAAATATTTCCCAGGTCCTGTCTAATCATTGCTAAGAAAACGTGTTCGTTTATTTGCCAAGTTACATCTGCCATGGGAAAGTATTTTTTTTCCCTAGCGGATAAAGCAAGCTGACTAAGTGGAACATATTGCAGAAGAGAATGAAAAAGGCCGAGCTGGCAGTTTCTAAGCGGTCGCTGGGATTTGTGCGGAGGGGAACGAGTTGTTCCATCGCCAACGTTAGCCATGAAGTCTTTGATTTGAAAAAAATGTATGAAAGTATCCAGACGTGTCAGGTATTCCAATTGAATGGTAATTTATTAATAAACAAACAATGCAATACCTCAGAATATTTTCAAGAAAAAAAATCGATAGAATAAGATTAATACAGTTTCCCTTTTTATATGTAATGAAAAAAAATATCAACGTTTCAGGCAATTGTAATGTCCGTTTTCGGGGGGAAAACACTTTCTGGCGTTTGGTCCACAACATCCAACTACAAATTAAAAATAAATTACTATGTCGCAATTTACATTTTCAAACAAGTCCTTCGGGGGCGGGGGGGGGAGGAGCTTGTAATCTATACTGCATATTTTTATCCTCTTTTAAACACAGGGCACAATAATACCTTATGAGATGGGGAGGGGGGGGGAGAGCATTTCTCAAAAGCCATAAAAAACTTACGTGTTATTTGGAGTAACACTGTCCTTTTACCAAACCAAGGCATGACTTAGTTTTTAGTTATATTTTTGGGGGGTGGGGGACTGTCTCTGTCCAAACTAGGTGAGAGTTCGCTCGGGGGCTCGCGGCTTGCAGGAGGCGGCTTGGTTTGTTAAAGAAACGCTCGAGTCCTTGCTTGACGGCTGGCCTGGTTGCTGGGGGCCGCTGGGTCAGAACTTGCTGCAGTCATACACGAAGGCCCCCGAGGCGCGGTAGAGAGACTGGCCGGAGGGAAAGGCCATCTGACAGCTGCTGCTATTGCCGTTCACCGGCGAGTTATTCAAGCCCAGCCGCTGGGACTCGAACATCTCCCGCACCGCGTGGAAGTTCTGCTGCTGGCCGGGGTAGCCGGCGGCGCTGGCCAAGTGGCCCAGGTCTCCCGCCGCCGTGGCTTGGTTCAGGTACCAGGAGGCCAGGCGCCCCTGGTGCGCGGCGTGGTGCCCCTCCTGGTGGCCGGCCGCCGCGCTCAGGCTGCCGTGGCTCAGCGAGGAGGCGCTGCTGCTGCCGGGCAGGGTGTAGTCGGGCAGGGGGTCTTCCACCGGGCTGGCCGCGCTGCTGCCCAGGTGGCCGCCCCGCTCGCCTCCCCCGGCGGCGGCGGCCGCGGCGTACAGGCTCATGGCTTGCATGTTGCAGTGGTAGGTGCCCCCGGCCGCGGCCCCGCTGCCCGGGTTGGCGCCCTGGCTGCAGGGCGAGCTGTAGAGGGAGCCCTGGCCCGGGGAGTAGCTGCCGAGGGCCACCGCGGGGGGGATGCCGGTGCGGGCCGAGGTGGCCGCGGAGGAGGCGGAGGAGGCGGCGAGGAGGCTGGAGCCGAGCTCGCTGGCGCCCTGGGGCGAGCCCCGCAGCGAGGTCATGATGTTGTCCACGCTGAAGCCTTGGCTGTGGTGCGGCTGGTGCTGCGGGTCGGGCGCCTCCAGGCTGAGCGAGCGGCTGGAGGGGAGGCTGCTGCGGGGGCTGCTGCCGCTGGACAGGCTGCTGCTGCTGTCCGGGCTCTCGATCTTGGGCACGGCGCTGCTGAGGGCGGCCGCTCCCCCGCCGGGAGGCGAGCCGGCCTGCGGGGGCGACGCGGTGCCGTTCTCGGTCTTAATGTCCTGGATGCGGACCGGCGGCGGCTGCTGCGGGCCGGCCCCGCTCCCCGCCGCGCCCAGCCCGCCGGCCCCGCCGCCCTCCTGCTCGGCCTGCGGGTGCTGCCGGGGCTGGGGCTGCTCCTTGAGGTGCAGCCGGTCCTTCTCCTCCTTGTCCTTGACGGCGTCTTTCTTCTTGAAGCGCCGCCTCCGCCGCAGGAAGCTGCCGTTCTCGAACATGTTGTAGGAGTCCGGGTCCAGCGTCCAGTAGCTGCCCTTGCCCGGCTTCTTGTCGTCCCGGGGCACCTTGACGAAGCACTCGTTGAGCGAGAGGTTGTGGCGGATGCTGTTCTGCCAGCCCTGCTTGTTGTCCCGGTAGAAGGGGAAGCGCTCCATGATGAACTGGTAGATCCCGTTCAGGGTGATCTTCTTGTCCGGCGCGTTCTGGATGGCCATGGTGATGAGGGCGATGTAGCTGTAGGGGGGCTTCACCATATCCTTGGGCTGCGGCTGCGGGGTGTAAGGGCCGTAGGCTCTGGCCATGCCGGCCGGGTACTGCTCGTGGGCCGGGTGCGAGTACATGCTCATAGGGGCCGGCATGGCGGTGTAGCCCCCTCCGGCAGCGGCCCGGTAGTAGCTCTGCTCCCCGCCGAGGTAAGGCACGACTCCCAGGGAGTTGGGACTGGACACCGAGTAGCGAGCCTGCATGTCCTCCCGTCAGTTTCCCCCACCCTCCCCGCCGGACCCAACAACTTTCCCTACCCCCCTCCCTCCCTCCCCCCCCAGCCCCTCCAGACCGAGGTCCAGCCGGCGATCAGTCACCCCCCCGGCCTCGCACAAAAGCGGAGGGGGGAAAAAAAAGCCGCCTCTTCTCCGGCCGGTAAAAGGCACCAGCAAAAGCCCCGCACTCCACACCAGTACTCGCCGCGGAGAAAGCCACTTCCAAATGCCAAAACAAACGCCCTGGGCCGAGCGGCTCCCAGCGCCTGGCTCCACCGCGATCGGCAACAAGTTGTCTCTGCCCAGGAGGGGACAACAGCGGTTGTTTCTTTCTGGGGGGAATTTACAAATATCCACCTTCCCGGTCCACCGATGTCAACTTGGGTTTGGGTGGGTGGTTTTTTTTTCAGTCTCTTTTTCGGTCGCGGGCAGCTTTGGGAAGCATTGGAAAAACTTCTGAACTTTTGAGCATCCGTCACCAAGGCGAGGACTTTTTTACGCACTTACTGTTTTTTTTCTCCTCCGGCTGCGGAGCTCCGCCCCGCCGAGGCCGGGCGGCCAATGAGAAGGGAGAGCCGGGTCGTGAATGAGGAAAGGGGGGGACACCCTGGAGCAGCAGCAGCAGCAGCCCCAAGGGTTCCAGCTTTGGGACTGGCCACACACACTCGCCCACACGCGCAAGTACCGATCGCTCTCCACGCATGGCCCAGCCTTTCTCCCTCTCTCACACACAGCGTAGAGATCACGTAACTATCCACCTACACCGGCCTGCAAATGCACACATTAAACACACACACACACACACACATTCCTATACAGGTCGTGCATTCATACCTATGTATTTCTCTCAACGCATTTGCCTAGTCCAGTGGTTCTCAAACTTTTGTACTGGTGACCCCTTTCACATCGTAAGCCTCTGAGTGCGACCCCCCCCCATATCAATTAAAAACACTTTTAAATATATTTAATGCCATTATAAATGCTGGAGGCAAAGCAGGGTTTGGGGTGGAGGCTGACAGCTCACCCCCCACCATGTAATACCCTCACGATCCCCTGAGGGGTCTCGCCCCCCAGTTTGAGAACCCTTGGCCTAGTCCTCTGTGCAGATGTACTGTCTCCGAGGACACAACTTTTCACATGCACCCAGATATAGATGATTCGTCTGCCCGCACTCTCAACAGCCTCTGCTCAGATATACAGATATATGTTCTTCGCCTCTCAAACACCCTCCTCCCCTTCTTATACATTTACCTTCTTCAGAGCGATCTAGACATAGATAACTTCCACACGTATATACGCGCTCAGAGCTCACTTGCGGCTCCATGGCAAAGGAAGATCGGTGTTACCCACCCACTCCCAGCTTCACACCAGGCAGGATAAAGGGGAGAAGGGGGAGGGAGAAAGGGGATGGGGGAAGAGAGAGAGACCCACTCCTCACCACCACCAACCTCCTTACAGGCAGCTGCCTGACCAAACGTTTCTGAAGGGATTCCATTCTTCCATTTGACAAGCTTTTGACGAGTCCTGCAAAGCTCCTTTTTATTAATCAGCCACGAAGGGCTTTCCTCTGCCAGTTTGCAAAGAAAGCGCCTGCTGCCCGTGCTGTTTATAAACACAGACAGATGTCTTTGTACTTGCCTGTAACCGGCTTGTTCAGGTAATCTTTTACAGACCTGCTAGGTGTGAGAGGTTAAGCCCCCCCCCCCTTTTCTGAGAGAGCGAGCTTGAGCGAGCATACGTTTATATGAAAGCTATTTCAGACCGCGGAATCGGCGGCATAACAGGTGTGTTGTTGACAAGAGAAAAATAAATGCATTCAAAATTGTTTAACGGTTCGACTATAAGGACTTAATTTCTTCTAAGACCAACTCTTTTTAAATGGCTAAAATAATATTTGTGCTGTAAAACAATATTTGTGTTTGGATTAACATTTGAAGTGGATTTAAGAACGAGGAGGAGAATTTTTCTTACTTTTGAAAATTGTTAATGGAAATGGTTAATTTCTTGCGCGTTGAACAATGACGGCTGTTAAAGATACTAATTGGACTGAAATCCAATCCTACACCCCCTTTTCTTAGCCTGCCGCTTTTTACCTCTACAATCTCGTGGCAGTGAATAGTGTGTCAGCTGATAGGAACAAGCTGAAGTGCAGACGTTTGGGAACTTGTTAAGGAAAAAATGGTATTGAGTACGTGTGTTTTGTGAGAGATGAGTTTCACACTCCCCTGGGTTTGTGACAAACTTTCACTCTGAAGATGAGTCACAAGACCCTTTTGGCTCCATTGATTTCTTCACTTTTTACAGTGATTGATTGCTCTCGAAACCACAACAGGTAGAAGAGACGTGAAGGTGTTAAGGGAACGTGATTTGCTTGGTAGTATTTTAAGTCAAACCTTTTCTCTCGAATAATTAATCAACTGGTAATTAAAACAAGTGATGGAAAAGGGAAAAAAAGTTGATATGTTCTTACCTTTCCTCCATTTCATACTCGGATGTAACTGTTCTACTTTTGTAATAAACATAAATCCTTTAATGTTGGCTATATTATTCAGTTTTGCCTGTTGTGTTTGATCTTCTGGAATCCTTTCACCTGCTCGTGTCCAATTCTACATTTCCCCCAATACTGACGAATTAATCGTCTCAGTGGCACTGTCCTATTCATTAGTATCGATGTAGTTTCGACATTTTGTGTCTTCAAAATCTCTCACTTGCTTGACTAGAAAGAATAGCATTTTAACGCATATACATAGAACCCAGGTCATCCAGCGTTTCCCACGATTTTACCTGCAGTTAAAACGATTTCCACGTATTTCACATTCATTTTCACTAACCATTGTACTGTTGTGTTAAAAAAGCCTATCTTTCGGTGATTTATACATGTAACCGGACACTGTACATTTAATGCTCACGGTTCTGAAGTGAGTTGATTCTTATTTACTTTATTGGGATTATTTAATCCCGAATGTATTGCATCTAATATGTTTTGCAATAGCTACGCGCTTACATTACTGTGAAGTGATGCAATAACTAATGTGTGTTAAATTACACATCTGAGAGCAGCAGCACTGTGGTTCTCTACTTTAGGTACAAAAATTGCCATTGTGAAACTAGTAACTGGCACGCGCAAATAGTTTTAGGAAAAACAGTTTTATAGAAGCAGAAAGATCAGTTTTCTGACTGGTTTAATTTTGGATACAATCCAGGAAAAGTAATTTGTGTTTGTGTTTTACATACTCAAGTGCAGGACAGAAATGAATTTCAGATGACTTGTTTATTTGTTATTTATTGTCGTACCCACCATGGCCTCTAGATGAAAGAGTAACATTTTGGGGTATGCTTTTGGTTTGTGGGACAGAAACGAAATCGTTTGAGGAAGGTTAACAATCGTGTATATTGTGGCACCAAAATCCCTCTCGGAATTAACTATTCAGCGTCCTTTTAAAAGCTGTGCAAAGGGCAGTCAAGCCATTCTGGGGGCGTTTGTTGCATTTGCTCTTAACCTTATTTATTTAGATGATGGAAAGATAATATCACAGCAACCCGGTGAAGGAATAACATTTAAAGTGGTTAAAGCCAACAGGTGGATCCAAACAATTTGCTGAAGGGGTTCCTCTTCGCTCAAAGACCTAGAGGTGAAATGTTTTTCAGCCTGAGGCGATGTATGTTTATACCTACTCAGAGCTTCACTTCTCTCTCTCTCTCTCTCTCTCTTGGTTTTAACATCACGTCAGTATCTCTGCAATTCACACCTCTATCTCCCTATCCAATCCCGGTTCCTTGAATCTCAGGATAAGGATTTCCACCATGTTTCTCAAACGGTAGTGCAGTTCATTTGGGTGAAAATATACTGTGGTTCAGCAGCTGAAAACCTATTGTCCCAATTAAACATGCTCAAAGCGATCTATGTTGCTGCTAAGAATAGGTAATTTCCTATAATTACAAATACATTATTTCTCATCTTTGCACACAAAATTAACGCACGAGAACTCCAGAGAAAGTCTGTTTTAACGGCAAAGTAATCAAATTTAATGAGCGTTAGCTAATTTGATTATTTTATTGCTCATTGTAAGTGTGTAGCTAGATAGTCTTTGAATCCAGGGAAAACTTTTTAGTTTATCATCTGAATTAAATAATAATGAAAAACCTCTTGCATCATTTGGCTTTCTATTCCAGTTGAAGAAAAAGTGAATTTTCATTTTAGCTTGATGACAGTAATTGGTGACTTATTTCACAAACGGAATAACTTGTATTTTAAATCTACAACGTATATACAATTAATAATCTACAAAGAAAAATCAAGACCCTACATTGTTTTGCAAACGGTGCTTCCCATTTTTCCACAATAGTTGTCTTGGCAAAATATTACTTTGTTTTCTATAACAATACTGTTCTCTGAAGAATAGTTTGAGACTGAATAATGACATGAATAGATCATTAAAACACATAAAATGCCTATGGGATCCAGGATTTTTAATTTTTTATTTAATTATTTATTTAGCTATTAAAATGCAAGTCTAATAACTTAAAATATGCAAGTTCCTAGGGGAAATAATAACCCAGTGAGTTTTCTAACCCTTGGCATCTGCAAAGTGCTAATATCTGGGGGAAGATGAGAAATTACGTCTCTCCTAAAAAGATGAGAAATATCCAGGGCTGAATTTATCTCCTATTTCTCTTCAAGGTCCATCTCCTGTCTCTTTTGTATTCCCTTTCCTTCCTTGCTAACTTCCTTTCTCTGTCTCTCAAAAGCTCTAGGGAGAGGCAGAAAAGGTGGAGGGGGACGAATCCATTGGGTTCTCCGGCATCTCGTAACTGAACATACACATTGACAAGTAACACTGAGCCATTGGGCGGTTGCTGCTCTCCTCCCCCTATTGCGGGCAGGGGGTGGGGAAGGGAGAGACTTATTTGTTTCCAGTTGTTTATTTACGTGAGAATGAAGCGACAGTTCCCCGCTGGCGATGGCTGGGAGTGATAGGCGTTTAGCAAGTCAGTGGATAACAGGCAGGCAGTTCAGTGGTAGGCTACCAAAGAAAGCTTGCAGTCAGTCTCTGGTTATGTTAGTCAATAGTCAGTGGGTTTACACACACACACACACCAGTTTGGAAACGAATACTGGCTGATTTGTTTTAAAGCACCCCTGCTTCAGTCAGTCAAGCCAAAGCAGGCGGGTCTCTCTCAGAGTTATTTGCTGGGGAAGTTGGACGCTCCTCACAGGCATTTGCAAATTCACAACCTGCGGAAGGGATGCTGCCAAGTGCCACTCCTAGAGGATTAGTCACAGAGACCAGAGTCTCGGAAAGTAAGCCGAGATGGAAGCAGTAAGTTCAGATGTTATCGCCTGGCAGAGCGATACACTGAGTCTCTACGCTGGGTGTTCCTTTCCTGTGGCTACTCCAAGCAGCTCCTACATATTCCCCCCTCAGGATCCATCTGCTTTTTTACACGAGTCCAGTTCCCATTACTGAGCTGATTACAGTCCCATCTCTTACGCCTTTCACCAGAGGCGTCCAGGGCACACATCCTGTCGCTACTGTTACCTCCCACCCTCCCTTGGGCGATGATGTCCCGTTTCCTGCACGTGGCTTGGGGCTGGACTTGTTGCATATGCAGCCGCCCAGCGGGCTGGGAGCCTCTGGGTCTCCAGTGCGCTCGCTCTGCCCTTTTTTTCCCCCAGCTGGCGACCACCTGTGCGGTTGGGTCAGGCGCTTCTTGTGGCTGGAGCGCCTCCTGATGGGCCAGGTCAGACACATGCCTCGAGTCCATGGGCACCGCCGTCTTCCCTCCATCTCCACCCACAGGATCCGCTGTCCCCCCAGCCCCGTGTTTGCCGCATTCCTCGCTCCAGGAGGAGCAGCAAGTGGCAGTAAAGCCAGGATCTAAGCAATGTCGCAGAGCAGGCGCCTCAATGAGCTATGCGATCCCAGCCCGCTCCAGGCTCTGTCTGACCGGCCTTGGGCTCGCAGCTGGCCATTCCTCCCTACTCCTTTGCAGCGGCGCTGGTGCCAGGAGATGAGAGAGACAAGGTAAGCGAGGTAATGAGTAATATCTTGTATTGGACCAACTTCTGTTGGTGAGAGAGGGAAGCTTTGAGCTCCACAGACCCGAAGAAGAGCTCATTGTAAAGCCAACACTTGCCTCTCTCACCAACAGAAGTTGGTCCAATAAAAGATATTGCTTCCTGCACCTTGTCTCTCTCATTCTTCCCTAGGACACTCAGTGCTCTCTGCACCCAACACATATTCACACACCTCCTGCCAACACCCCAACAACCCACACTAGCCTACATTCCCTTCCCACCCTGGAAAATGCCCCGAGAAACACACACTCCCAACCAACATAACCAACACACACTCCCAACCCACTGACACAAAATATATATCAGCTACTCAGCCAAAACACACCATCCTGCCTAGCCACGTCCAAATCCCCCTGCACAATTTTCATCCTCCAACACTGGCAAGGAATCCCCAGCCCAACTGCCTTACACCAACCAAATACCCCACCAGCCAATTGCTCCCCCACCTCAGCATCCTCCAGTCAGACCCAAACCCAGTAAACAGCAGACAACCCAGCCTCAACATCCATCAACTAATTACAGCACTTGCCCTCCAATGACACCCACTCCCTTCTCCCCACCCCAAAGAGGAAAAAGAATCCTTAGGCCAGTCTCTTTTTTTGTTGCGAACTGTGAATTTTAGCCAAAAGGCACAGACTTCCTGAAACAACTCTATTTATTAAAAGTGAACACTACAGGAAAGCAGTGCCACTTTTGCTAGACCATTATTTTCTAGGCAATGCCAAGGAATGCTTTCACTGGTGGCCAGGTTTGCCAATAAAAGTTGCAAAGGAAACGTGCCGGTTTCCAGGAAAATGTACTTCTGTGTTTTAACCTCCCCCTTTTCTTCCTAATGACTAAACACTGAACCTCCAAAAAACAGGCTTCAGAAAACTAAGCACTAATGAAGAGCTAAATTCTTCTGGCAACTACAGGGGGTGGTAACACATACATTTACATATAGGGAGGCATTTATACACACCCACACACTTTGGACACATACACATATTTTCCAGCTCAGAGATTTAATAACATTTATGCACAGACATAGATTCATGCAGATATTTGCCCACACATAGTTACACAGAAACACAAATAGCGATTTAGCATAGGTATTTGCATACAAGTAGACCGAATACACATATAGATGTCTATGCACAGAAAAATGGCTAGCTACACTAAGACTGTTTAATTTGTAAAGGAAAAGAGAGAAGAATTTAAAATAATGAATGGTATTGCGAAAGTTGATTGAACCTTCCTATTTACCATTTCCCATTAAACTGGAGCAAGAGGACACGGAATTAAAAGGCAACAAGCACAGAAAATATGAGGATTTTTAAAGTGCAACATATAATTAATGCATGGAACTTTCTGCTGGAGGATAAGACTAGCATCTGTAGTTATGCTAGGCTAGGATTAAATTATAGGGCTATCTTACTTTTAGGCCATAAACATATTAACAATTAAGGTAAGAAGAAGTCATCCACCTCCCACACTACTTTGTCACTTTCTCCTCACTTTTTCCAACTCTCCTCTCCCTGCATCCTTAAGGATATGTATACCAGTTCTTTAAATCTGTAGCAGGAAGTCAGACAGAAGCTTGGCACTAAAGCAGAGGGAGAGAAGCTTTAGAGATATTGCTGTTCTCTTGTTTCTAACTGATCTTTTTGTTCAGTCTTAGGAAGAGAGCGACTCTTGCTGTGATTCTTTACCATTGGCCCATGATTTTTAGCTCCTTTTTTTTTTCAACCAGCAGTTGACAGAAGTGTTGATTTGTCGTTCCACTTATACCTGCCAAGTTCAAGCCCTGCTGAGAATGGTTGCCCAGCTGTGGTAGGGGAAGATGCTTTATCTTCAGGTACAAGTAAGGTGAGAGGGCACTTGAGCCCGAGTTACCTTACTTCTGTTGCTTTGCACAGAGGAACAGGTTGCAAACCCAATTCTAATAATCAGATTATCAACTTGGAAACATTTCATTTTGTATCTACAAACGCAGATTTGTCTTTTACTGAATCATATGAAAAATCGGTCAGTTTTTTTTAAAGGAGTTATTTTTAAGTGTCTAGTTTGGTAGCCCTTAAAGCAGACTCTTAGCATCTCAGCTAATGTATACATTTGAAATCAGGTTTTATACATATAAGTGTGGGATGTATCCATGGGTGGATGGATAAATATATAGTAAATGTTATGGCCATAAGTTACACATGAGAATTTGCTAAATTGGGACATCCTGGGGTGTGTCCTTTTGCCCTAATGAAACAGAATAGTTAATAGAAAACATCATTTCAGTATTAACAAAGCTTTCTGGTAGGTCACAGTGAGTTCCTGACTGAGGTAGTAGGCGGTACCATATGTACTGGGATAGAGAATTAATCTGTTGCTACAGTCCCAGTGGCAGGTAGTTTGCTCGTTGAACACCTATTAACAGCCAGTTCTGCCTGTTAGAGAGACAAGGTGGGTGAGGTAATATCTTTTTTGGACCAACTTCTGTTGGCGAGCGAGACAAGCTGTAGAGCTTGTTCAGAGCTCTTCTCAGTTTTGCCTGTGTCATTACTAAGGAAGAACTGAAAATGTTTTAAAAGGAGCAGACAGACGAGGCCATTTTGAGACACAAAAAGCCCCCAAGCAGTATTAAGAACCACTAAATCACACTGAAAGATCCCAATTAAGTGGAATTACCATTCCCATCAAGATGAAGTGATTGCTAGTAAGTATCATTGATCTTCAGTTCAGATATCCCAATTAGTTACATTTCCTGACTAGGCATGTCTAAACCCTAAGTAGAGTGAATTGCCTGTGGTGATATGTGTGTCTGTTTATGTAAATAACTACCTTTTTCAAAAGTGACTAGTGAGTTTAGGTGCCCAACCTGAGAAACCTTAAAGATGGATGGGGTATTTTCCGGGAGGCTCACTCTGCTCTGTTTGAAAAGCAGTCCATTTTCAGGTGTCTCAAATTGGGCACCCCAAAACTGAGGTACTTAAAATCACTAGCCACTTTTGAAAAACATGTGTATGTGTGTGTGTGTACACACACACACACACACACACAGAGAGTTCCTTTGGATGTTTTGAAAATAAGCTGTGCTTGGGATCTCCTAAGGCCTCAGCCAGCTCAGAGCCCCGTTGTTTTCAGATGCAAAGATTTCTGTAAGATGTAATGTGCCATATGTTCAGGTGGAAAGTTGGGCACATAGCGTCTTACATCAGTGCCTCCTTCTTTACCTAGTTGTTTATGTTCAAGCTTGAAGTCTAAAGCTTGAGTTCAGCAGAAACAGAATACTAAGAGCACCATGGAGAAGGCCTTCTAAGTAGGCTTGTTGCAGTGGCCCTGAGCTGGGCTTGCCAAATGAGTTTGCAAAGACGGGGAGAAGGATCTAGGACTAAACCCAATCATCTTGCCCTCTTTAATATTTGCTGTCTACATCATTATATCTGCAATTAAATCTTCCAGTCAGGAGGGTTTTCTAGGCTGGATTGGAGGAGGGGGTTTTCCTGGCAATTGGCAGTGCTTTGTCTGTCCATTCACATACTTCCCTCCCAGAGTTCAGTTTGCACTTCATCCATGTGCTGAATGAAGAAAACACTCCACCACACTCATGGCTTCCAACATTTGCCAAAAGTCTATTTGTCTATTGTGTCTTTTTAGCTTGTAATTTCTACAGGGTAGGGGCTGTATCTGATTATATATGTGTACTGTGCCTAGTACATTGGAGTCCTGATTCTTACGGGGTCCTTTGTGTGGCTATTTCACAGCAGAGACCCATAGATTGCATGCCCTTCTAACACACACAGCACAGCTAGGGAAGTACGCAGGTAAATCAGCGCTGAGAATTGTGATTTAGTTTCATTTTTTTTATTCTCCTGTTTGCTTTCCACTTTTCCTTAAAAAATGGGGCCAGATCCTCAAATCACTAAACTGAATTACATCAGCAGTAGAGCTGGCTCAGGGAAATTACAAAGTAAACACCTGTTCCAGCTCAGTGCTGAGGCTGAGCAATTAATCATATAGGAGTCAAGATACTCGTACATTACCATACTTACAATATGGGCAACTCTGCCATACTGCACATATGTATTTTGCAACTAGCTGCCTTTGATCACCACAGGGAAAAATCTGCTGCTGCCTAGCCACAGGATTAGGAATTGACCTCTCTCTACCTCAGGGTAAAGACCCTCCTTTAGTAATTGCAAAATGAAATAGTGGCCAGTCATAGCTTTTTGCAGTACAAAAATTTACGAAATAATCCTTCAAGATTGTTAATGTTATAGGGCCTAATTCAACTGCTGTTGAAGTCAATGGAAAGACTCCCATTGACTTTAATGAGAACTGAATCTGGCCTGTGTGAAGTTTATAATCTTTTATCACTTCCACTTTTTTAAAAACTTTATCAAGCATTTTCAGTAGGAATCTGTGAGTGTTGCCTAGCTCACTTTGCCCAGGGAAAAGTAGAACTATAAACTGAAACATGATGCTGAAAACCAAGCTGAGTAGAAAGTGTTTAGTCTAGTGCTGGATGAATACTGAAAGCATGTATTTGCAAATAATGTCTTTGACAATCAATGGAAAAGAAAAATTATTGAATTACTTCTTTGCTAATTAGTCTTTGATTGTCTCTAGAGTTGATATAAATATTGCAAAAACAAATTTCTAATATGTATTCAACAATAAAAAAACAGCGTTGTCAGACTAGCTCTGAGTTAGTCTAATTTTCCAGTGCCCTGATGAATGGAGAGAAAAGGACAGTATTGTAGTAATTTTTGCATTTGTGGTATATATGTATCTAATCTGTCGGTTACATTCTACTGAAAATTGCAATTATACCATGATCCTGCAAACACTTATGCACATGCTTAATGTTATGCACATGAGTAGCCTCACTGAGGCTTTAAAAATGTGTGCAAGATCACAGAATGCACTCGCTGTCCTTAATGACACACGTCCGTCCCCAACTCCTGCTAAGTACCATATGCAATATTGTACTGTGTACTATGTACCAGGCTTGGTTCGAAGAAGATATCCCTGTAAAATCTAAGGCATATTTTATTGGAATAGCTGCAATCTCCATATGTGATGATGCAAACTACAGTTTATTAGCTGAATTGTTGCACAGATGCTGTTTATTAATTTTTTGTGCGAGAGGGAATACTGAGTTGTCTTTATTAGCTTGACCTGGCAGGTGTATGGAGGTGTTTTGCTTGGGGACAAAATTTACAGTTTGCATTGCAATTTAATAAGCTCAGAATCTTTCCCCACATTTCCTCCTACACCACTTCCCTCCCCTTACACTCCACCCAAGCTTCTTGCCTGCCACTCCCTGTGTCTCTTTCGCCCACTACCACCATCATGCCGCCTTCTGTGCCACTGCACACACTTAGAACAACTTCCTAATTAACATTTTCCAGGCTCTCTCTGCCTGGCACCTCCTTCATAAGAAGTCTTGAAAACTTGCCTCTCCAGTGAAGGATTGATGCCACAAGACAATCCATGTTCATTCTGAATTGCTCCTCTGAGCCAAAGCCTATGGGAATGATTGTCTTTCCAGTGTTATTGATGTCAGTGGGCTTTGGATCAGACCCGTAGATTGTGAGTTCTTGGGGGCAGGAAAGATTAGAATGGCTTGATTTCCAAAGAAGTGCTGAGTACCCACAAATCCCACTGAAGTCAAAGGGAGCTGCAGACACGTTTCTTAATCAGACTTGGTTGGTGCACTTAACCTGTTGCAGAGTGCTGCACTGCTATAGAAATACAGAGTCATTACCACTGCTTGTGCATCTCAGGAGAGAATTTTTCGCTGTTTGATTTAAGCTCTTTGATTTGATTTAATCCCATTCCATTGTAATTATATATTTGATTTGTTTCCATAGGGAGCAGCCCTCCTAGTGTACATCTCGCTGGAAGGGTGTGAGAGAGAGGCAGGCTTTAAAGAAAGGCTTTAATAGACAACATATCTCCATCCTGCATCCTGGGGATCCTCCAAGGCAAGTATCATCTGCTCATCAGTCCCTGCAAAAGCCCTGCCGCCAGGGCTGCCCCAACTGGCAGCTATTCCAGGAAGCACCCTTCAAGGGAGGAAAGGGGTGGAGCAGGCTGAAACTTACTCTGTTCCATGAGCATAGGGGTAATGCACTATGCTCAGCCTACCTCCTGCCCTATCCACTCCCTATCTGTGGAATGGGGACCACCGAGCCCCTGTGGGTTCGGGGCTCACGCCTGCTGCAGAGCAAGCAAATGCAGGGGAGGCCTCAGTTTTTAACCAGTTCTTTCTTTGGGAAACATCCCAATACATTTCAGGGAGTTTTGCATGATTAAGGACTAGTTCTGTTATTGGTGCCCAGGGATGCACTGAAGTAAGTTAAGTACTTTGCTGTGGATCAAATTCTGAAGTGATTGCTCAGGGTTATGTCCTCAATCAAGGCCAAAGTTCAACACAGCTGAGGTGGGGAGCAAAGCAGACTTTAAGCCAGCTGGCCATTGGTATAATCGGAGCAGCAGCCTCCAGAGTTGGACAGGCATATCCTGCTGCTACCGACTCTTCAATTGCCTATGCTGGAATCGAGGGAGTGCAGGGACACTTGTGCCCTGCCCTGTGTTCTTTACCCTGGCCACACTCCTTAGGCTGGGGAACTGGGATCAGATCTCCTACCACAGCCTGAGAGCACTAATGGATTCTGCAATGCATTAGCTGGTTAAGCCAGACTTAAGGCTGCTTTGTGCTGCTGGAACAGCACAAAGCAGCCTTAAAAATGCCAAAGATATGGCCCTTTGGTTTTCCTTTGTCCTTATTCAAGCAGAACCCCCTACTGAAGACCTTGGGTA
Source organism: Mauremys mutica (assembly GCF_020497125.1). NCBI lineage: Eukaryota > Metazoa > Chordata > Testudines > Geoemydidae > Mauremys > Mauremys mutica. The sequence continues at coordinate 122,803,082 of NC_059073.1, read as the reverse complement.
AGGGCTGAACGAAATCCGAGTAGGGACTTCAGGGTTTGGTGCTGTAATATTGATCTTTTGCTGTTTGTGTTAATTTATTTCCCCCCCTCGGTGCATTATTTAAGGGATCAGCCGTGCAAGATGCTGAGCCTTCTGAGCTCCTGTTGAAGGCATAAGGAGTGGAGGGCAACCAGCATCTTGCAGGAATAAGCTCAAAAACTGGAAGGACCTAGCATGGCTAAAGCTCAATTCCAGTTCACCAGTTGATTTAGCACGTTTTGGCACATTTGTTCACTCACAGAAAGGACCAAGCACCCATTTTGCTTGCAAATGACCTGTTTTTTCCATTTATAAATATGGAAAAGCAACTCATCCTTTTCCCTTTGCAATAGTATTACATATTCATAATAACTGCAATCCTCAGCACTTGTATCTATGCTTTTAATCTCCAAGGCACTTAATGAGCACTAGCTACCTATTATGATGCAGCAGAGTAATGTGGCACCCTGTGTGGGCAGAGAATCATGTAAGAGTGCTCCAGTGCACACATGCATGAAGGGCACAGGGAGTGTGGGCCTCTGACTGCACCAGTTGCCCCATCCTGCAGATCTAGGGGGATCTGCATGGAGTACCTGCTCCTCTGTATAATTTGCAAGCTGGTATCTCAGCATTGCTGGCATAATTGGCCCATTACTTTTTCTGCTACTGGTCTGTTTGCCATGCTGTCTGGTTCTTGACCCCTAGGAGGCTGTTGAAAGGCATAGAACCAAAGTGGATGCTGTCCTGAGTGGATTTTTCAGCTGGGTTACACAGGAGATATGGGTTGGTAGCTGCTCTCCAGTTCCAACCCCTTTCTGGTTGAGCAGGACTGCGAGGTTTTCTGCGGAGTCTTAACAACATCTTTCCCATGACACAAGACCCTGAGGAAACAGGAGCACACAGCATTGCCACTTCTTCCCTGCTTTGGTGAAGTCTTGGTCATAGATATTCTGTCTGCTTCTTTGGCCATCCAAGCTACAGAAGGGAGCATCTGTCATGGTGAATTTGGGGAAAAAAGAAATATTCTAAAGTATGATTTTACAGGAGGGTCAAATTTTCAAAGGGCCTCATCTTTGTCTCCATTTGTTTAAAAAATGGATATTTAAATATATGGAAAGTAGCTCTCATTTTTCTCCTCTTTATCACTTATGCATCCAGCTGCACATGTATAAACCTATTTGCTCTTTATGCTTATAAAATGTGCGTGCGAAGTCTATCATCTGAATGCAGAAGTGATAGTGTACAGAGCTGCATGCATTAGCGTTTCCATGTACAAAGTAACACATGACAAATTAAGGTTATGTATTGAACATTTGACCCAGACTGCTTAGGTAATTTCAGGAGGCTTATCTATGTCACAATTTCATTAAAAGAAAACCCCAGACCCTATCACTGCAACCTCCATTTCCCAGAGAAACACGCTGTTCTCTGGGAATATTTGTAGTTGCTGTTGTTTGTGAGAAAAATAAATGTAGTATAGATCAATGCACAGAGTTACTATTTTTCTAAACAAACTAGTTTTAGCTTTGCTTTTATTTTATGGTAAGGTGTTTTTTTGGAGATGAGGGTTGTGTTGGTCCTAGTGGGAGGTAAGCATGGACAGTCTGTCTACACTGCCATTCTGTTGCTTATCCTATTTGTAGGGCTGAGAAAATGTGGTTTCATAAAATAAGGGCGTATGATGGTAGCGTCTCTGTTCATGTGATCAGTGAGGCATATGAGATTAGCTCTTGCCAGATCATGTGACTTTTATTGTGAATCTTGCTATACAGTACTTTTTTCTTTTCTTAAAGCCTCAGCTCCTGAAATCAGTTGATAGGTAAGAATCTCAGCTTTCAGTTTAAAAAAGCAAAAATATTTCTAGCCCTCACAGCTGCAGAGAAAAGCTGCCTGAAAATGTGAACCTGGGTGTGCTCTAATGGGAGGCAAATAAGAATCTGAAGTTTATTATTTTAAAAATCTCATGATTTTGAAGCCGATCTTACGCTTTGTGGGGGCCTATCTCCTGGTGCTTTTTGAATGCTTGGGGTTAGCAATACTGTGAAAGGGTTAATTTCTAAAAGCCAGCTGCTTCCAAAAAGCCAGTGTGCCCTGCCATCTGGGTCATCCTGCGGGTGAAGAAGCCAATAGGAGTTTGTTTGGAGGATTTAAGCCTGATAACAAAATGTCCTGCTGCTGAGGTTGTGGGGATGGAGTTTCTGTGGGACCAGAAAAAGCTGGACCGCTCCCTCTTGCTCATGCAGTTCCAATTAAGCTCAATCAATTAACCTTTTGCTCTTAATAAAGTCATTTGTTATCTTTTCTTTCTAATTCACCCCTAGGCTCTTTAATAATTGTTTGGTCAGACACAGCAACCAGCTTTTGTGAAAACAGAATAGGGTTTGCCTATGCTGCAGCTGGGAACAAGCCCTTAGGCTTGAGAGCCCAAGCTCGAGCCTGAGCCAGAACATCCACCCGGCTATCTTCAGCGCGCTCGATGGAGCTGAGCTAGCAGGAGTCTGTCTACCTGAGTTGGGAGGCTTGCTTCTAGCTGCAGTACAGACATACCCCAAGTGTCTCCTTTGGCTGATTTCTGCCATCACATTATGCCCCTCATGCTTCCAAAATCCTGATCGCCTACAACGAGTGTTTGGGGAGTCAATGTTTTTGTTTCCAACTGAAATGGAATATACACCCTAATCTGAAACCAAAATGTATTGGGGGAGAAAAACTTGGTCACCCAGTTATTAGTGCTGAGTCAGACTGTTTAACCAAAACAAAGGTTTGAAAAGAGAGGTGAAATGCATGGCTGTCTTACTTACCCTGAGACTCCGCTGGGCAGAAGGAGGAGTTGAAGAAGCTTGAATAAATGTGTCCTTCATGCAAGCCTACTTGAGAAGAATAAAGGGGTCTGCAAGCTTATGGGTGTTGCATTAAATTGTATGTGTATTGCTGAGTGGTAGTGAAGGTGAGAGAGAGGCCTCGTCTACATACAAAATTTGTACCACTTTAATTGTACTGGTATTCTCATATGGCAGGGGAATAAGCTATACTGACATAAGGCACCTTTGTATTGGTATGACTGGGTACACATTAGGGGTTGGATCAATATAACTATATCAGTTAAAAATCACTCCCCTACCTGACATAGTTACACTAGTACAGAAGCTGTGGCAAGAGTCTGGAAGGAAGACTGGATAGGTTCAGAATGATGGAAGAGATTAGCTCAAGCAGGCAACCGCAGCTACAAAGGCCTGACTGGAAGAGTTCAGCATGACCTGAGCAGGAAGAATAGATTTGCAGGGAGCTAAAAAGCCCTGACAATGCAGTCCTTACTCAGCTTGCACACAGGTTGATTTCAATGGGACATCTCCCTTTGTAAAGATTGTAAAATCAGGCCCACCGAGTAGAGTGGCCCGTAGTGCGTAAAGCAGAAGGGAAATTTCAGAGAGGTGAAGTTACTTCACTCTAGGAACATTTAAGTCTGTTCAGTACTTCAGTGTTTTACCTTTATAACTGTGTTGGTTGGGGTGCAATGCTTTTACTGAAATTGTTATATTGGTACAAGCCCTAATGAAGTTGCAGTTATTATCCGTATGAAGGCAATTTATATCAGTATAGCATACTCCACTTCCTAAACCAGAATAAGCTATACCAGGGGTCGGCAACTGGTGGCTCGCGGCTCGCCAGGGTAAGCACCCTGGCGGGCTGGCCCGGTTTGTTTATCTGCCGCGTCGGCAAGTTCGGCCAATCGCGGCTCCCACTGGCCGCGGTTCGCGGTCCCAGGCCAATGCGGGAGGCAGGAAGCCGCGGCCAGAACATCCCTCGGCTCGCGCCGCTTCCTGCCTCCCGCATTGGCCTGGGACCGCGAACTGCGGCCAGTGGGAGCCACGATCGGCCGAACTTGCCAACGCGGCAGATAAACAAAGCGGGCCGGCCCGCCAGGGTGCTTACCCTGGCGAGCCGCGAGCCACCGGTTGCCGACCCCTGAGCTATACGAATATAAGCATTTTATATGGGTATAACTGCATCCACACTGAAAGTGTGTGTCGTCTGGTTTAACTATACCACTATAGTTAAAGTGGCAAAACTTTCCAGTGGAGACGAGCCCTGAGTCTGAAAATCAGGGAAAACTTCCCCCCGTGAGATCTATTTTGGTGGTGTAATAGTCTCCCAAGGGAAGTGGTAGAAACCAAACCACCTAAGGCATTTAAAACTAGATTGGCTAAAATGCAGGAGAATGTGCTAATAATCTGCTCTGACAGAGGAAGGTTCTAGATTAGCCAATTGGTCATTTCCTCCTCTGCTTTCTATGATTCTGTGATAACTGTACGTGGAGGTGGTATGGGGGGTGGGGAGACAAAAGACCACTCAGAGCTATAATACAGGGGCTTTAAGCCACATTTGCTCGTCCCCAATGCTGGGCTGGCAGTACTCCAGGCTAGATCCCCAGCATATACTGGCTGAAAGCTGCTCTAATTACTGTGGCTGCTGATGGTGCCAAGCGGCCATTGTGGCAGTTGGGAATCACTGGGCACAGGGATGTTTCAGCAATGCCTCCTTTACCCAGGTCAGCCCCTTAGCCTGGCTGGAGGAAGTGGGGAGCTGCTATGTTGGTTGTAAGCTAATAGAAGGGATCCTTCCTTGGTCAGCTATCCTGGCTTTTGAGTTACTTGTACTGGTGGAGTGGTGCAAAGCAGCCCTACTGCAAGGGAGGATTGGGCCCCTGCTGTTATTTCACATAAATTATTTTAAATAATCTATTTGTCTGCCACATTATTTAGATAGTTCTTATTTGAATAGTCTTGCATCAGACATGCTAATCATGAGGGTGAGAGTCTAGACGAGATTAGCTGGGTTCAGCCTGGCTTTAATCCTCCTATGTTACCATTTCTCTTCCATCCCTCTCTTCAGGACTACCCCACGTTGTGCTCCACATGTTGGCCTCTCAGGCTGAGGTGCATGGAGGTCCCTGGGATTAGACTGAACGAACTCTGAGTAGCTCACGCAGACCCAGAGTAGGGATGAAGGAAGAGAAGGCAGGGCAGTGACTGTCTGTGAGTTGTTCATCTGGTTCTCCTGGGACAAAAGGTGCTGGACTTGCAAACTATAGAAGGACTTTATCACTTGAACTTGCCTTGTGGCAAACTCTTCTGTGAAGAGCTGCTATAGGAGAGACTTCATTTGGGGAACAACAGAAGAAGGTCTAGAATTACCTCATGCTAAATGGGCTAATGCCAGAATGTGGAACCTAAGAGTCAGGAGAGCATAAACAGAACAAAAAAGCATTTGTTATTGTAAAGATAAGCTAAGAAAACCTGTTATTGCTTCAGCTTCTTCCCACTCCCTAAAAAGTTCATTATAAAAGTCTAATTATTCATAAAGGGCTGGTGTTATGGCATGCTTGGCAAAACCATCTCTCTCTCCTTCGAAAGGCATGTTCCAGATTTTGTGCCTCCTTGTCACAAGCTTGTTGTTATGATTTAATTATAAACTGATATTGATAGACGTTTCCTCTGACACACTATTCACTAGAACTGAATAGTTGCTTTGTAAAACAGGACTGGAGCTTTTGGTTTATCATTTTTCAGCCCCAAAGGAAAGAGTTTACAATGTTCAAGTCCAGGCCACAAGCCCTAGTGGAGCTGGCCGCTGAAAAGGCTGAGATGGAGCACTGGTTCCATCTAGTGGTAAGAAGGAAGTAAGACACCTTGCTGGAGCTGGGGAAAATCATAGCGCTTCCTGAAAGCCACATAACAAAAGCACAAGACATTTTGTGGAATGGTACGTTCTGCTCTAACAGGCATCGGTAGAGTATTTTGGCCTGGTAGTCCGTTTGTCAATTGACTTAGTTTAGTATTAGTCTATACAACCTGAGAGCCCAAAAAGAGAATACACATGTGACTGTGGCTTGCAAAATAAAGCTGTAAAAGAACAAAATGTTGTGCTCCTGAAAATAAAATGGTAAAAGTCCAACAAAAGCTGGAAGAAATTAGTATATTTGAATGTGAGGAGACTATGCAATTATAAAATGCTTTGAATCCAAGGTTGTCACAAATGTGGGTATTTTCATTCTTAATTTGCTGGTGGGAAAAGTTGTACAGAGCGGGAGAGGCCCACAATTTTGGTAAATAGCCTCTAATTCTGAGCACACCAGTTTTTTGCTACTCAGTCTGAGACATGTGGGGCCTGGTTTTCAGAGATGCTAAGAAGTGTCAACTCGAAATGGCACAAAATGAATTTAGATCGTAAGCTCCTGGGAGCCCGGACTGTCTTGTTCTGTGTTTGTACAGCACCTAGCACAATGGGGTCCTGGTCCATGACTAGGGCCCCTCAGTGCTAGGGTTATACCTATAATAAATAATAATGGGTCCAAAGTGTCTCTAGTTGGGCACCGAAAACTGAGGCACCCACAATTAAGCAGATATTTGAAAATATGAAGCCTAAATGTCTTTAAGCCTGAGGCAGAGCTGGGAATAGACCTCAGGGGTCAAATCCTGTTCCCATTTAGTCAATGGCAAAAAAGCCCATTAACTTGAAGGGAGACTGGTCCTGGCTTTGCTCTCTCCCAGTCTCCCACTCTAATATCCAGGTTATGCTGCCTCCTTTAAACAACCAGATGCTGCAGATGAGGGACGTGTTGTTCCATGCAGCCTGTCTTCTGAAAGGGGATGGGGATTGGGGGGGTGGGGGAGGCGGTTATGCACACAACCCTGGTTTCTGTTAAGGGAAGTTCTGAGTTCAAAAGTGAAATTCTTGCTACAAGATCAGAATGAGAGCAACTGAGGTGATTCTTCAGTGAATGGGAATGACTGACACTTCTGGGCTGATTAGACAGCCAGGCATGACATGAGGTGTGTTTAAGTTATTTTAAGATGCTCTGGGTTGCCTCAGGTATTATGAAGCTCTGACACACAGCCAAGTAGATCTGATTCCCCAGGGGCGTGATGATCTCACGGTAGCCACACCCTCAGGATTGGCTGCCTGAATGCAATTATATAAAACATCTTTTTATTAACAGGGAAAAGTGAATAATTCATAGCCGAGGAACACACAGATCATTGTTCTTCCTCACCTGTGTGACTCAGCCAGATCAAGCTGTCTGTTTAGAATATCAACTAACATACCGTACTGGGAAAGCTAAGTACTACATGAGAGAGAGAAAACGCGCGCGCACACACACACACACACACACACACACACACACACACACACACACACACACACACACACAATTGTTGGTGATGATATGAGATTTTTTCAGATCTTTTAAGCCTGTTCCTTTTGTCCAGTTATTGATCATTATTCTTTAATGAAATAATAAATTTTTCTCTGTCCCTAGATTGCACCTTCCACCTCAGTGTCTCAAAGTGCTTTACAAATATTAATGGACGAAGCCTCACAACATCCCAGCGAGGTAAGCAAGATTGATCCCTAACAAATGTAACCCATTATCATTGTATAACATCTGAATACAGCCTTACTGCCCAGATCCTGGAGCATGGCATCTCACTGCTCAAGCCACTGATGGTCACTGGGGATCTCTCTGGGGCAGGGAGGAACCATCTTACACTCCGTATCCCCTTCCTCCCCCAAAGTGGCTACCGAGTGTTCTACAATTGCCATAACAACTCCACTGCTTTAGGATCTGTGGGTCCTGCATGAGTGTAAAGATAGCTGGAATCCACGTAGCTGCATATTCACCAGTTTCATTTCCAACCTCCTCCTCCACCCTGCTGCATAACCAGACCCTTCCAGCATGGCAGAGAGCCTGCAGGAGCACCATTCTGGCAGCACCCCCCACCCTGAGGCAGCCTGCCTAAATCCTGTCCCTTTTTGCACAGCAGAGCTGCACCAGATCCACTGTGTCTGGCAAGCCCTCTGTCCACAGAAGGAGGCCGGGTTTCATTCCTAAAAGCAGTAACATTTCTCGCCTCTTTTCCTCTTTGTTTTCAAGTTGACAGACCATTAACTTGTAAGTTCTTTGGGATGAAATATTAACGAGAGTCAGGCTAATATCTGAATAAATATGAAACCCAGTTAGAAAAAGGATTTCAGAGAATGCACTATCCCAATGCTGCTTAGGTAGTGGAAGCAGCTGCAGGAAAACTAATAGCAGGGTTGAAACCAGACTTGCCAGCAATTTCATTCTTGGCCAGACAGTCAATTTTTTCATGCTTTTGTCTGGCTGTCTCTCTTTAGGGCTGCAGAAAGGAGAGCAGTTTGATTTTATTTAGTTATTATATGTACATTTTTCTGCTGAATTCAGCTCTGAATGGCATAATAATTTTCCAAGGATGGTTGAGGGACTGAATAATGAAGATGAATCAGGATTATTTTTTTTTCTGAAATCTTCCTTTCCATGCAGCCCAAACCTAAGAATCTGCTTTTAAAGTCCTTACAAAATAAAAGCGAGCCATTCGTTTGTCCCTCCTTATTTTTCCATACATACAGTGAAAAGGATTTTATGTGTGGCTTTTCTGTCACCCTCCTGGGTACCCTCCGCAAAACAATCTGTGCCGGTGATACTCCAGGAAATGCACAAGAGCAATGATTTTTTTTTAAATAGGAACTCATTTAACATACCTGCGAGTTGGTTTGCAGCAGAGGACACACTCTGTACTTCAGTTCACCTAGGATAGTCCTCTTGACAAAGGTGATGGGTCTAAAGCGTCTTTGGCTTGGCAAGAGCATTCATTAAAATACCACACGTTCAGACAATGCCGGTTCCGAGGAGTGCACAGCGCATTACAGTGTGGGAGTAGTTGTGCAGAGTTTCCAGTAAAATGAAGTGATTTAGAAAAGTCTCTTCTTCAGCCTTGTGTATCCCAAAGAGCTTATTTTGTGTCTGGGTTTTTGGTGAGGCTCACTATGTAAAATGTGTGCGTGTGTGCCATTCCCACAGAAAATCTTGTGAATCATTTAACTCCTAACAAACACACAGGGCAGCGTTCAAAATGTCCCAAGAATATTCTTTTGTGTCCAATAAAAGGAAAATGTTCTGCTTTGGACTTGGAGCATTGCACATATTGGGCCAAAGCTCTACCTGCTGTAAATCAGCATAGTTCTATAGAAGTGAGTGGAGCCAATGTACACCAGCTGAGGTTCTGGTGCTAAATATTCCTGATACTCTGCCTGGAAAAGTTGGACATCTCAGACAAAAGGTCCAGAGTTGCAAAATAATCCCCACTGTAACAGCCTGCCATTGCATTGTGATGTCTGTGTTGTCTTGTTGCGCACGGTTTCATCACGTATTCATGCAATGCTGTGATGTCAGCATTACAATTCAATGCCAGGACAAAGTATTTTGTAGCCCTCTGAGACTCCCTCTGCACTAGAGTTTTATTTTCTTCTCAGCCCTCTTTGGGGGCAGAGAAGAAAGAGCTGTGATGCAATATGTAGCAAGTAGGCTGGCAGGGTGAGTGTAGCTAACATCTATCATCTACGTTGCTGGTGTAAGGTGGCTTAAACGGAGCTTAGCCACCAGCCAAAGATCTAGCCCAACATTTTTCCAAAATGAAGTAAACCCCTGAGACTGGATTTTATGGCTGAACATATTCACTGTTTGCTCCATCTTTTGTCATGTTCTAACTCACTGGTAACCTGACTGCCAGTTTGAAATATGTATCAAATCTGCGTTGGGACAAAAAGGAAAGTAATTTGAACTTCACACTTTAAAGCCTAATGGAATGATTTCCCCCACTAACTTTATAACCATTGTAAATCATTCTTTTAAACACACCAGTGGAGGGCCAGACCCAGTGTAAGTCAGCACAGCTTCAGTGAGGTCAGTGGAGCTCTGCTGATCTACGCCAGCTGACGTTCTCACCCAGTGGGCCTGCCTCCCTTTCTGGGTAGGCTATGAGGTTTTATTTTTGACCTTGACTCTCCAAATTGTTTGGGATTTGACTACCTGAGAAACCATATCTCATCTGTTGTGACAAAGGATTCTGGTTACAGGACAGCTTCCTTGATTGATACTGTATTCTGAATACAATCACCGCCCCCAAATGCATCCAAGTCCTAAAGAGGAAGGATGGGAATCAGCAGATCTGGGTTCTCTACCTAGCTCTGCAACAGACTTCCTGCATGGCCTTAGGCAAGTCACATGATCTGTCTGTGCCTCAGTTCCCCATGTGTAAAATGGGGATACTACTTCCCTATCTCACAGGGATGATGTGAGGATATAGTCCATTCATGTTTGTGAGTTTTTCAGATTCTAGTGACATACTATAAATAGCTGGAGAGAGGGAGTCCAAAACTGTTCGTCTTCAGGGCACACTGCAAGGCTCATGTATTTTCCTGGGCTTTTGCTGGAGGTGTTGGGTTGAAGTGGCAAGATGACAGAGTTTGCTATTGGGTGGGTTAATTTATATATCATGGGCTGGATTTTTTAGCATAGGCTGATGAACCTATTTTGGATTTTTAGTGCTTTGAGAGTCACAGGGCAGGTCCTCAGCTGGTGTGGTGTCACCGCCCCATTAAAGTCAGTGATGTGATGAAAATTTACATGTTCCATTTCTCCTAGAGCTTTGTGTAACCCCTTTGGGGTTTAGAGAGCATGGCCCCTTTAAATCTTTTTCCTGGGGCGGGGGGGAGTGCTGATTGTTCAAGAAGGAGGAAATACTGTTGGTAGGGTTGCTAGCTTTCTACTTGCACAAAACCAAACACCCTTACCCCACCTCTGCCCTGCCTCTTCTCTGAGGCCATGTCCCCACTCACTCCAGCCCCCGTCCCTCGGTCGCTCCCTCTCCCCCACCCTCACTACTTTCACTGGGCTGGAGCAGGGTGTTGGAGGGGGTGAGGGCTCCAGCTGGGAGTGCAGGCTCTGGGGTGGGGCCAGAAATGAGGGGTTAAGGGTGCAGGAGGGGGCTCAGAGCTGGAGTAGGTGGTTGGGGGGTGCAAGAGGGGGGGTGTAGAATGTGGGCTCCGGGAGGGAGTTTGGGTGTGGGAGGGAGCGCAGGAGGGTGTTCAGGGTGCACGCTATGGTAGGGGGCTCAGGGCTGGGGTAAGGTGTTGGGGTGAGGAAGTTGGGGTATGGGCTCCAGGCTCCAGGAGGGAGTTTGGGTGCAGGAGGGGGTTGTGACCTGGGGCAGAAGGGGGTTCAAACTCCAGCCGGGCAGCGCTTACCTCAGGCAGCTCTCGGTCGGTGGCACAGTGAGGATAAGGCAGACTCCCTGTCTGCTCTGGCTCTGTGCTGCTCCCGGAAGCAGATGGCATGTCCAGCCCCTAGGCAGAGGCATGGCCAGGTGGCTCTGCACGGTGTGTGCTACGTGCCCACAGGTGCTGCCCCCACACCTCCCATTGGCCGCAGTTCCCAGCCAATTGGAGCTGCGGAGCTGATGCTGGGGGCGGGGGCACCATGCTGAGATTTCCTGATCACCCTGCGCCTAGTGGCCACAGGGACATGCTGGCCACTTCTGGGAGCCTGCCTTAGTCCTGCTGCACCACCTACTGGACTTTGAATGGCTTGGTCAGTGGTGCTGGCCGGAGCTGCCAGGGTCCCTTTTCAACTGAGCATTCTGGTCAAAAACCAGATGCCTGGTAACCCTAGCTGTTGGGGGAAGACAGCAGAGACGGAAGGAAGAGCAACAGGGTGTGTGTCTGAAGCTCAAAACAGAAGGGCTGCAGCAAGCAGGCCCTCAGACAGTGAAGGAGCCAAGAACCTGCCTGAAGCCTAGGAGGGACAGAGTGGCCAACCGGGGACACCCCAGGACAGGAGCCAGGAGGAACAGCATGTCAGAGAGCAATCTCCTAAGAAGGACAACCCGGAGCTGGACCCAGTATCACTGCTGCCCAGAGCTGCACAGGGCCATGAGTACTGGGGTGGGTGACTTTGCATTGGAAACAAGGAGGGAGGCTGTACCTAGTTAAGTGGGGACGTGGTTGCTCTGTGTGGCTTTGCAGAGAGCGGCAGAAGAGGGCACCGGAGGGTTTGTTGGGGAAAGTTTACTCGTGCTGAAGACAACCAGGAGCACTCAAGGCTCACCACTGGAACTTTGCCTAGGACTCCTGTACTCTGTGTGCAGACACATTGCTCAGTATCTGCCCTTTCAGACTGTGATACCATTGGGCCGGTGGGGCCTGGTGTTGAATGCAACTCTGTTTCATTGGTTCCCCTACATTTCCCCCTGTTGTTTTTCTCCTCTCATCCCGCTGTAAATAAATATTTCCCTTTCTATATTCATTGTACTTTTCCGGTGTGTGTGTGTGTTCACGCAGGGGGGTTTGGAACAGGTGTTCCTGGGGTGGAAGGGACTCTCTCTGCTGTGTTCCTGCGTGTGCCTTCTCTTGGCCAGAGCTGTCTGCAGAGCAGACTCCATCTTGGCCATGAGGGTGCTAAAGTTACACTTGGAACAGGTGGTTTTAAAGAGAGATGAATAAAGTTTTAAAAGTGTGAGTTCTATAGGAACTTGGCCTTCAGGTAAAGAGCGATTGTGTGTGCCTCTTCTGTGGTGAAAAATGTAGGGCCTGATCCTTTTGTTCCACCTCCCATTGAAGCCCATGGGAGTTTCAATAGTGCCCAAGTGACTTAGGAGCACCAATTCCCATTGGGACTCGTGCTCCTTAGTCACTTAAGCACTTCGGCCTGAGTCAACAATGCAGGATGGACCCCTTTGCAATGTGCTTACTTACCAATCCACTTGCCAACAATAACAAAAAAACCCAAAATAAAATCCTTTCAGCCTGATCCATAACTTCAATGATTGTGACACGTTGTTAACCATCCACAGCAGGGCTTTCAAATATAGGACTTTCTTGTCTCTGACTCTCATTCAAATAGCTAGTCCTTTTCCAACACCCGGAAACACAATATAACTTCAGTAGGCTGCCACTGCAGTGATTACTATAGCATTTAAATATTATCTCCTTGTCACTTAATCGTTGTCTATTAAAAACCAAGAACTAATGTTACATCCAGGTCTACTATCTGGCATCAACACAGCCCAATGCGCATTTGCTCTGAAGATTTACATGCAGAGAAGAAATCTGATATGACAAGTTTTATATTTTCGTGTTGGCAATTGAAACAAGGCATGAACATTTTATTACATGCTCAGTACTTGAGTCCATAAGCCAGTGATCTGCAGGCAGCTGTAGAAGAACTATTTAAGGCAGACACAATTCCGGGCCTGATTTGCCTCTTATTTACACTGGTTTTAGGCTGCTGTAACTCTGTTGATGTCGCTGGAATTACTCCTAATATACTATGGAGTGAGAGGTGTGACACTTTCTCTGGGTGCCCAGGACAGTGAGTCACCGTATTACAACTAGGGTGACCAGACAGCAAGTGTGAAAAATCGGGACAGGGGGTGGGGGGTAATAGGAGCCTATATAGGAAAAAGCCCCAAATATCGGGACTGTCCCTATAAAATCGGGACATCTGGTCACCCTAATTACAACCCGGCCTTCAGTGAGAGGGAGTCTTTCTTGTGGTAGCTGGGTGGACGGTAGGCATAAGCAGACTAAGCAATTGCTTAGGGCCCTGATCAGCTCAAGGAGGCCCCCCCTATTCAGAGTGTGTGTGCCCCCAGTCCTCAAGTTCCCCTGCAGCACTAGGCATTCATAGAAATTATGGGGTAAGCTGTGCTCAAAGAGACAATACACACACACACATATGCTTGTTTGATTCAACTGAATATCAGCTCCAATATAACAACGCAGCATTGTAATCTAATTATATTGAAAACAAATATGTTTATTAACAAAGGTCAAGATTTAAGAGCTAGTGAGCAAGGGTAAAAAGAACAACAGGTGACACAACAAAAGGTAGAACGTGCTTCTTATAGTCTAAACTTAACTTTAACAGGCTAAAGCCCTTCTCTAAAGAAGTCTGTCTCACCCAGATGCTCTTTACAGTGTTTTCAATCAAACCCTGGTTGAGATCCCGTTTTCATAAATTTAATTGCACTAACCAATTACTCCTTAGGTGCAGGATAAAATGGTGTCCTCTTGCTTTCCTCTTATATCCCAAAGTTCACTGGCTTTGCATTCTAGACAGGACATCCCCCAGTGGTTTAGTTACAGATGTCTTCCCATGTTGACATCACTGTCTTCACGTGCAATGCAAATGTAGAGAGTGGGGCGTGGGGCAGAGCTGGGGGTTGAGTACCCCCAGGGCCCAGAGGATGCTGGCGCCTGTGCTTCCAGGCTTAATTTAAATCAGAGACAGGTATAGGTGAATAGACATACTTTGTCTGGCAGACAAACCTGTTTGTCAACTCTGCCTGGTGACATAGGTTAAAACATATTTGTTAGTAGGTACGCATAACTCCTTACACACTGTTCGTACACACATCTTGCAGTACTTATGATGACCAGCATGTCACTGGCTTACATTTGATACCTTACAAGACACTATTTATGGATAAATACTATGGCAGCAATGTGTTGGGTGTAGTGAGTTTGTCAAGGCCTCTTAGGAGTTGCTGACACAGAGTAGTAGTGAATCCTTTGCAAGCTGTCACAAGTGGGTCTCAGGCCCTCCATTTTTACCTGCCACACATTTTTATAATGTATGGAGCCTTCTGTGTGGAGATTAAGATGAACTCTTTTGTTCTCAAAACATTAGTCTAAACTTGCATACTAAAGATTGTGATAAGGATGAAGTGGCTTTGGGGGTAATTTGCCAAATCACATTGTAAATACAACTGGGCGTACTGATAGTTATTTGTTGGTGAACATTCTGAAGGAGTAGGCTAATCAGAGACCCATACACCTCAGCTGCAATCCTGATGCCAAAGGAGTCATTTAATGTACTGAAGAAAAAGTCACAGAGTATGTAAGTATGTATACATGCCTCTCACTTCAGCCTCCCTGATTAGGTAAATGTGGGATCTATGATCCCACCAGGGGCTTGGAAGAAAGTTTCATTGTTTATTCATCCAAATGATTAATGCAGTGTTTTTTTTATGTCCAGCCTCAATTTTCAGTCTTCCATTCCATTACTTTGTCTAATTATTATTTTTAGGTACCCTTAATCATATTCCTTTCTTTAATGCTGGGGCCCTTCAGATCTTTGGAGATGGTTGGTTACACCAAATCTTAATTTTCATACATTACTTTGAACATGTAAAGTACTGCATGTGTAAGAATGATTCATGACCTATTAATTATGTTAGCTTCATTCTTCTAGCTAAACTATACATTCAGTTTGTCCTTTTAGCCTTTCATCCCTGATCATTTATTTCAGGCTCTCAATCATCTTTGCTGTCCATACTTTTCTTCTACTGGGATGTCCATGTCCACAACCACATGCACTGTTTCAAATGTGGTCACACCATTCTGTATAAAGGGATGATTAACTCTCTGGTCCATGATATTTTGATTTTTCTATATATAAAACCCAAGGTTATTTGGCTACCATACCAGATTGTGTAAAATCATATTTATTGTGCTATCTACTGCCACACCTACCTTTCTTGGCATTATTATTTTTTAAGCATCTCACTTTCCCATTATATTCTGTGCTTTGGTTTTCCCACAAATATAAATGTTACATTTTCCTGTATTGAATTCCATTTGGTTAATTCCAGTCTAATTCGCAAATCCATCTAAATTTATTTGCATTTTCACGTTGTGCTTCCTCTTTTCCCTTTACCTCCTCTGCTCCCCCCCACAGCCTCAGCTTGGTATTAACTGTGATTATAATTGATATTCTTCTTCACTTCTGCTTCCAAATAACTGCTGAAAATGTTCAACTAAACAGGACTCTGGTAGGACCCTGCTGGACACTTCAGCCAAACGTATCCTGCAGATATGATACAAAGATCGGTAGGATTTACTTTCAGAGGCGACAATACATTTGTATTCATTGTAACCAGTGTTAATGGTGTAGAAAGCATTGTGGTCTAACTTGGACGGACTATTAAATACAGCTATGCTATGCTAAGAGACATATGAGAAATGGAAAGAGTCATGGACAATTTGCATTGACAACTGGATTTATTTCATGCTATTTACAAATTACTGGGTAATAGGCCTTACGTACTGGAAAATTGTGGAGATTCTCTTGCCATTATCCATTTATTGGTGTGAGGCTAGAAAATATTTTGCCAAATTGTCATCTTTGTTTGGTTGTTAGGTACATTTACAAGAAGAAAGGGAGTGAAAAATTGGAAGTGGTTTTTGACTTTATTTCGCGGTTGCTTTTGCAAACATCTTCCACAGGCATATTTTCCACTGCTTTAAAATAATAAGGATAATAAAAGGAATACTTAGGACAGGCCTGCACAACATACGGCCCGTGGGCTGCATGCGGCCCGCGGAGGCTCACTGTGTGGCACACAGCCGGGATTCAAAAGGCTCTGCCAGCAGCGGCGGGGAGCCCAGAGCTCTTTAAATCTCAGCCGCCGCTGCCTGCAGAGATTCCCCGCCATGGCTGAGATTTAAAGGGCTCAGGGCTCCCCACCGCCATGGGCAGCCCAGAGCCCTTTGAATCCCATCGGTGGCTGAGATTTAAAGGGCTCAGGGCTCCCCACGGCTGCAGGCAGCCCAGAGCCCTTTGAATCCCGGCCACAGCTCTGGCGGCCAGGCTGGGGCTGGGATTTAAAGGGCTCGGGCTCCCCTCAGTGGCAGGAGCTCTGGGCCCTTTAAATCCCTGCCCCAGCCCCGCGAAGCTCCGGGTTCCCCCAGCCGCCGGAGCCCCGGGCCCTTTAATTTGCCCCTGAGGGCTCCCAGCCACCTCTTCAGCTGGGAGCCCCCGGCTGATTTAAAATCAAGTATCACCTCCCTACCCCCAACCTTCCTTTTTGGCCCACAGCTGTTTTGGTGGGGCGGCGCTGGGGAAGGAGGGTTTGTTTCTGCAGGGCTGGGCGGTGTTGGGGCGGGGTGTTTCCGTGGGGACGAGTGGTCCTGGGGGGGGGGGTGTTTCCGCGGGTCCGAGGGGTTTCGGCCCTCAGCTGTTTTCTTTGGAGTAATGTGGCCCTCGCCGCTTTACGAGTTGTGCAGGCCTGACTTAGGACAATAGTTAGGATAATAAAATATATTAAGCAAAGTAAAGCACTGCCTACATGCTGTCTTCACCTCCATGTTCAAGGGTACTGCTGAGATTGAGAGTCACAGTGAATGCAGATCATTTGGCAGTGAAATCTGTCCAGAAGAACTTTGTCTCTGCAAGCACTACAGCTTTGGGCCTTACATGCCTTCTCCGTGTGAGTCCGTCTCCCTCCAGCCTGCTTTCAGACAAATTCCCTTATTTTGCTCCTTTGCTTTGTTCCTTGATTCTTCTCTAATGCTGTCCTTTGTTTGGGGCCTGATACAGAGCCCTTTAAAGCCAATGGAAACGCTCCCACTACCTTCCATGGGTCTTGGATCAGACGCTTTGATGAGAAAGATCTGGCAAGTACGCTGTGGGGAGCTGCATAATGGCTGATGCATGTTCTCTTCAAGCTTAATGCACTGACGTGGAGTGTTGCAAGCATAAGGTAAAAAGTGCTGAGCGGGACAGGGAGGGCCAAGGAACCTGACCCTGCGTGAAGGAGAGTGCAGCTGAATGAGCCTTGGGCATAGTCTTGCCTAGTGGTGGGAGGCTCAAAGGGGAACACTCAGCCGCATGCCCCATCAGCACTCACACTTCAACCCCCGTCTCTTCAGACATGCCTATTGTGAGTGAATGAGTGAGCATGCAGGGCTATTGAGATTTAATACTACTTAGTGCAAAGGATCAACTCTGGGGCTTGTCCTCACTTGCACCCACACGTTGTCTCTGCTAGAACGTGCGCAGTGGTACACCGACACTGGACTGCACACTGTGTGGACTTGACCTTGCACAGAAAAATTGGGTATTGGCAGGGCTAGCAAAAATTGCGCTTCCCAACTAAAAGTGAGAGCAGGCAGGGAAAGTAAGGCAGCCCCAAAGCAGAAAGAGAGAACAGTGGTACAGAGTCAAGTGTAACGTGAAAAATTAAAACACAGTCCCAGCAGCAATGAGAGACAAATTAAAAGCTGAAGTCGCTTGGATAGGAAAATTAAACATTATTGAGTGAATTCAGAGTGAGTGGGTAAAGACTATGGCCACTGTTATAAGACAACATAATTTTGTATAGATCCAAAAGATATGAATAAGGCTGTTAAATGTGAGGATTAGCCCATGGGAACAGAGAAGGCAGTCACAGCTAGACTTTAAGATGACGTTAACATCAAGTAAAGGGATGCGTTGTAACATTTTGCAGCTCTGCAAAGAAGGTGAAGGTGATGCAGGAAGAGAACAGGGAGAGAGACAGATCTCCGCACTAGACGTGCTTACAGAACAGCCAATTTCTGAGGCTGCAGGGCCTCCTCCTTTCTCACAATCTCCCAGGTAAGAGCAGCTTAATGGAAAGAATAACCAGAAGCTCAATGGTGGGTTCAGGAGCAAATGTGAGAAATCTGACCACTCTGAAGAGCACGGAACTTGGCTGAAAGAAAAGTTAGCTTATGGGCTGGATCCAAACTGGCGTTTCCCAGCAAAGATTTTGGTCCCATTCTGGGTTTAAAAAAGTTCAATTGGAGATCTCGCAGACTGCTCTTGTGTAAGGCAGGAAGAATGAACTTCCTTTCCTTAGACTCAGGGCTCACCCGTTCTGAGCCCCAGAGTGTAATGAAAGCTATAGAAATACCATTGACATAGCTGATGATGTAGAAGAGGACGATCAAGCTGGCTAAAAAACTTCATTGTGAATTAGCCTCATGGGGGGGAATCTTAAGCTCGGGAAAGAAAGTCAAACAAATGAAGAAAAGGAGAAGGCAAAAAGTGAAGTCTAAAGACAAAGAGAGGGAGGAAAAGTGCAAGGATAAAGTCAAAGAGAATTAAAAAGAATTAAGAGCCAGAGAAGAAAGAAGCACAGTGCTTCACTAGAGGACCAACTTAACAGGAGACAGCATAGTCCGTTCAGTGGGCTCCTACATTCAACAAGTCTCATCTCTAGTTAAAACAGATCTAGTCCTCTAGTTAAAGTTTATCATTAGACCATTTGGGGCTTTTCAATATTCATCTATCTGAGAAGCTGAGATTATGAAAGGCCCCCCTCACTCCCTGCTCTGTCTTATTGATTTCATTTGCCTTCTATGCCTTCTTTAAGGGACATTTTTATACGTGGTCAATAGGGCAACAGTTTCATGGCATGTGTATGTGCTGGGGAGGAAGAGGAGAAAGTGCAGCATTTCCCAAACTGGGGGTCATGACCCTCCTGCTTAGGGGGTCATGGCTGAGGATTTAAAAAAAAAGTTTTAATTTCCTTTCTTTCTAGGACTGGTGTTTCAGTGAAAATGCAACAACCCTGCAAGCTACTGGCTACTCCCCCTTTCCCATCTTCAGCCAGGAGTTATTTTGTACTCAGCACAGAAATGGAAACTGCTTGTGTAGATGGCTGATTACATTTCGAGTGGGATGGGGGGGAGGTGGCATTCCTACTGATGCCACAGTTTCCAGGATAAAATAACAGGCAGTTCATTCTTGCCATGGATTCACTGGCTGCTGCTGCCTCCTTCCCCAGCAGCCAAATGCTGGTACGTTTGAAAAAACCACCTACTGCTTACAACACAGACATCAGCTATATCATGCATATGTGCAACCTGTGGAACAGAACTCATCAAGACCTTCTGCTCCAAAACCAAACAGCCCTGCTACCCAAGCTAATGGAGACTGTCTGATAGCTATGGTAGTTATTGTAGAAGGGGTATATGCTCTATGGGCCATTCATTTGCTCAAGGGAGCCAGTCTCTCTCACGCTCCCTCACACACGCACGCACATGAGCAGCTCTGACCAATAGGGGGTAGTAGTGACACACGATCTAGTCTGAATAAAGTGTAGCTATGTAGAATCTCGGAAATGAGGGCAACTCAGGTGACGATTTGGGAGGTTGAGCACTTGTATTGCTTTTGAATCTGCCCAATCTGGTTTTATTGCCTTATACCTGGCACCCTGGAGAAGTCCAACACAGAGATTAGAGCTTGGAAAAAGTATATTGCCATTTGCTCTTTTTAAAAATAATCACAGAAGGAAATATGCTCCCTTCAGAAATATGCATGCACGTTCCAGGCAAGCCAGTGAGGTTGTGTACGTGTATCGGTGGGAAAGGATTTAGACATGAGTACTAAGGCTAAGATTTTCCAAATACAGTCTAGCCCACTTAATATCAATTTGCCGAAGAGACAACCACACTGTTTTCCATTCACCAAACCATTTTGCACCAGTTCAGTACCTGCCTGTTTACTATTGATGTATTTTAAACACTAGCTTGTTTAATAGCAATTGAAAACCACTGATTACTGGATCCAAACAGCTCATTGTGTCACTTATTGCCCCACAGCATAAACATTCCTCCCTCTCCCGACCAATTAATTACACTATGGAAAACAACTGTGTAGAACAATGCTATGGACTGACTGGGATGATGATTTCACTTTTTTGTTTTATAGATCCCATCTGATGCACACTGGTGTCAGTGGGAGTTCTTCCACTGGCTTAGGTAAATATTCAGCTCAGACATTATTGCTCTCAGGTGAGTTCACACAAAACAGCTGGGGAGAGGATGACACCCACACCAGTTATAAGTTTTATCCCAGTGGTTAGGTGAGTCACCCAGGATATGGGAGACCTCCCTCCCCTGTTTAATTCCCCCTCCACCTCAAGGGAAGAAGGCATTTGAAAAGGGATCTGGTACCTTTCAGGTGAGTGCCTGGGTAACCACTAGACTCTGGAATATTCTGATGTGAGGCTCCCTCAGTCTCTCCTATTGATGTTGTTCCACTTTAATTAAATAATTGAATCAGTAATTATGAATTGGGCCCCTGAAACAGTTAGAATGCCCTAGATGCCTACCCGTCTGAGAAGGGTCTGGCTTAGCACAAGCACATAGACCTCTGGTTATTGGCTAGCTAAGGCAGCTCCCTGACTTTGCAAATCTAAGGAGCCTACTTCTCCCCATTCATTGTACAGAAGCCGAAGTGCCTCCCTCGGCTTTGTGGATCACAGTGGTGTTCCTGTGATTTTTCTAGGCACCTAAAAGTTAGGTGCCGCAACAATATGCATAAGTCCCATCATGGATCTGGGCCTTAGTGATTTCAGCTGTAGTTTGAGAACACATCACCAGGCTCACGGACAGGGCTGGGCAAAGGGGGCAATTTCCCAGGGAGCCGAGTGATTTAAAAGGGCCTGGGGGCTCCTGGCCACTGCCAGCAGTGCAGAGGGGCTGAGGCAGACTCCACAGCTCCCATTGGCTGGGAACTGCGGCCAATGGGATCTGCGGGGGTGGTGCCTGTGGGCAGCGGTGCGTGGAGACCCCCTGGACCTCCCGCCAAGGAGCTGCTGCTAGAGAGGTGTGCCGGTCACTTTCGGGAGCTGCCTGAGGTAAGCACTGACCCATTGACCACCTCCTGCACCCCAACCCCTGCCCCAGCCCAGAGCCCACACCCAAACTCCCTCCCAGAGCCCACAGCCCCTCCTGCACCCAAACACCCTCCCAGAGCTGGCAGCCCACACCCCATCTGCACCCCAACCCCCTGCCCCAGCCTGGTGAAAGTGATTGAGGGTGACGCAGAGCGAGTGATGGAGGGAGGGGGGGTGGAGTGAGCAGGGGGCGGGGCCTCAGAGAAGGGGCAGTACAAGGGTGTGGCCTCATGGAAGGGGTGGGGTAGGGAGCAGGGCAAGGGTTTTTGGGTTTGTGCAATTAGACAGCTGGCAACCCTACTGCGCAGGCATGAGGAGGCCCTGGCCATGCCAGAAGAGCGTGCCCAGCAGTGCAGCTGGCAGCTCACTGGGCACCAGCCAGTGAAGGCACACCACCAGCCAGGTGGACAGCATCCATGTGGGCGCAGCTTGTGCGTGCATGGGGGCCCATTGGCTGTTCTGCCCCAGCCTGGAATTGCTGTCGGCGGGCCTGCATGTCACCTACTAGAAAATCCCAGATAATGTCAAAAACTGTGGCAGAGAGAATTGACATTTCTGAATCTTGACTAACTGTGGCCTTGTGTGTGTGTGTGTGTGTGTGTGTGTACAAGAATGCTGCACAGTTTAGCCTAACTCAGTTATTAATTTAGATTTACGTAAACCCGTGCAACCCCTTGTCTGGACTCCTTTATTTTGGTTAAAAAGTGGTGTAGTTTGTTTTAGCTTAAATTGGTGCCTAACTGACTTAAGTTAAACTGAAACAATGCTGGTTTAAACTGAACCATGGGCATTTGTACAGTCTTTTGCACTGGTTTAACTGAATCGATTTAAATTCACATCTTAAGTTTAAACCAGTGCAACTTTCTCATGTAGACTTAATAGATGCATACACAGCCATTATTGGTGCCGCTCCAGAAGTGCTTTTATCACTTTTGTTTTGTTTATATTTAGTTTTAAAATGTAATTAAAATATGCCCTAATTTAAAAAAATCAAAAATAAAATAAAACAGAAGTCTTCAGAGCATAATGGGATGTAAAACATCCAATGAGGGTGTTTAACATTCATTATCTATATTTCTTTAAATAAAAAATGATGATGGAAAAATACAATACTGTGTCAAAAATTTGAATAGGAACTGCACAAAATTGTGATCTGGGGTGTTTTTGTTTGGTGGTGATGTCTCAGAAATTTCTCATGGCTCTTAAGTGGCTCCCAGCAGGAAAAAGTTTGAGAGAGACACTGAACCTTATTAGATTGTTATTGGTTTCTCCTATCATGTCTCATGGGTAATATCAAGAATACAATATGGCTTTATTCCCCTTTGTCAAACAATTATACTAATGTTTAAAATTGTGTAGAATAATAGGCTTCTAAGCACTCGAATTTGCATATTCCTCTGTTGTATTACATAATACGCACAAGAAAACCCATTTTTAAAAAAATAAAATTATTCTTCTGGGTTCTGATAATTTCTGGATGATTCTATTAGCTGTTAATAGGTGTTCACAGTGGTGTGTTGTAATAGGAAGTCAGGTTGGAGTTAATGGTTTCCATAAGGCAGAGCAGTTTTAGAAACAGTCATCTTGTTTAGCTCAGCCATACAATCAGGGCTCTGTCTTTTATAACTTAGCTTGGTATATTTGAAGCGGCAGGACCCTGCTTTCTGATGGTAGTTTGATTACTTTTCCTCTACTGCTCAGTTAATTTGAATAGTTATGGCTATATGAGACTGTGCAAGCAGAGATTTAACTAGATTTAAGATTCTTCATATTGGTTAATTTGCCTGTCTCAAGACAGCTCTGTAAATGGCTTCTTCTAAGCAATAGATTTAAATATTTTCTTCACTTTCATAGGTTGTAGTTAAGGTTGCTTACTTTACCAACTATAAATTGGCTGGCTATTTATTAATAACCAGCAGATCCACCTGCACTGAAACAAAGTTATTTTGCTCATCTGTAAACATTCTTAGTTATCTATAGCTATACTGAAGAATGGATTCACAATAATTTGGGGAAACAATATACTTTGGTCTTAGCTTATCAAGAGGAAATCACACCTCAGAGGTGTTTGCTCTCAGGGTTCTAATCTTTACTAAAAGCTCTCCACAGAAAGTCAGTACAGAAGAGTTTGTAACCAATGTGTTTGGTTGTTTGTGATTTGCTTTTCCTGTCCTTAATAATAAAAATACTATGACTAATAATTGTAACTATTTTGCTTAGTCTTGATCAGTGTCCCCTAAGATACGTAAATGGACTGATTGGCAGTAAAATATACTGTTAGGAAGAGCTGGCCAACTATTTCTTGTTTCGCTAAACTAATTTTTTTCTGGTAACTTTTAAAACAATTACTTGGTGTTCAACAATTTAAAACTATTCCTTCCAACCCGACAGTGACTTGCCCAAGGTCACCCAGCAGCTCAGGAATAGAACCTAGGTCTCTTACGTCACCATTTACTGCTCTAGCCCCTAGATCACACTGCCTCTTACTTGAAAGTCAGTTGACTACTCATAAGCAAAGATTGGAGGATTAGGCCTCTGAGGGTTGCCTGCATTTCACAACATAAGCACGTCTAGTTATGTTATTAGCTAAATTTAGCATATGTCTACACTGCACATTAAATCTGGACTATGACTCAGGTTTGAGCCCAAATCCCCCGTCTGTCCACACACAAATCATCCTGACTTGGGTCAGCAAGAACTCAAGTCCTAGGATGCTGCTTGTGGGTAGGTAGGAGCCCAAGTCCTGCTGTGACTCAGCTCTCAGCCCTGTAATTTTGCAGGATGGACGCAGGTCAAGCTGAAGACCCGAGTTAGAAGGTCTCTGTAGTGCAGTATGGGTGTGTTAGCGTGGCTGTGAGACCTGGGTCCAGTCATTGTAATCCCAGTGTGGCTGCTCAAGTGAAGGGTTGGAAATACTGAGACCGTAGACCCAGGCTTAGTGTGCAGTGCAGAATGACATAGGCTATTTCTCCAATGCAAAAAAAAAGAGCTGTGGTAGTGAGTCTCGGAGCCCAGGTCAATTGAATCATGCTTGCAGGGCTAAGAATAGCACTGTAGACACTGGGGCTTGGGCTGGAGCCCAGGTT
The DNA here is from genome assembly GCF_020497125.1 of Mauremys mutica. Classification (NCBI taxonomy): domain Eukaryota; kingdom Metazoa; phylum Chordata; order Testudines; family Geoemydidae; genus Mauremys; species Mauremys mutica. The sequence continues at coordinate 122,778,628 of NC_059073.1, read as the reverse complement.
CTGAAACCCAGCAAGGGGAGTGGGTCTAGCAGCTTGGCTCCAGCCTGAGCCTGAATGTCTACACCACTGTTTTTAGCCCTGCAGTGCAAGCCTGAGTCAGCTGACCTAGGCTCTACTGTGGTGGGTCCTTTTTTTATTGCACAGTGGATATACCCTTAGGAGACAGTGACTTAGGTATTTTTTTTTTAAATTTTACCCATTACTCCATTCAGGAATAGACTTGATAGTATCTGACATTTGTACTATGCTTTCCTCATGGCCAAAAAGTTGTTAATGCAGAAAGAGACCAGGGGTAGACTGAGTAACACACCAGCACGGAGCTCTCAATCAGATGAGAGGGAAGCCAGAGGGGTTGAATGGACATGGAGCAAAGAGATTTAAGCTGCCTCCGAGAAAGCATGGAGCTGAACAATAAAGCTCGACTGCCTGTCAAAAGGGAGGAGCAGAAAGAGGAGGGACTGAGTGGAGCATTGACTAGGTTGCCAATCAGCGGTTAGGTGGTATAGGGAGGTAGGGCTGAACAGGGCAAGGGAGTGGAACCTGCCAGTCAGAAGGGAGGGGGAATGAGTCTCATTGATGTCATCCACATAGGGTGACCTGATGTCCCGATTTTATAGGGACAGTCCCGATATTTGGGCCTTTTTTCTTATATGGGTGCCTATTACACCCCACCCCTGTCCTAATTTTTCACACTTTCTATCTGATCACCCTACAGCCACACAAGTAATGCCTTGGGATTAGGGGTAGGGGGCTACTGAGCATGCCTGAGGCTAAGCCTCTGTTTGAAAGTGTGGTTTATGAATGCTCTGAGCAGAGGTTTGTGAGAATTTGGGTGGGAAGAGACTGGGTTTGGGTTTGTCAACTAGAGTCATGTAGTTCAAAGTAACGATCATTGCTAAAAAGGCAAACGACAATGTAATGTTCAAGCCAAGCCAGAGTAGAAGTTCTAGAGCCTTGCAAAATTAGCAACAGTTGCAGCCGCTGCTGCAAGACAGTTTGGTTTGAGAGAGAGAGGCTCTAGGCTGCAGTTAAATTATTGAAAGGCAGTTATTTTTGCTAGCCAGGAAAGTGATACACCTCTGCCCTGATATACCATGACCCAATATAACACGAATTCGGATATAACACTGTAAAGCAGCGCTCCAGGGGTGTGGGGCTGCACACCCCGGATCAAAGCAAGTTCAAAGTAACGTGGTTTCACCTATAATGTGGTAAGATTTTTTGGCTCCTGAGGACAGCGTTATATCAGGGTAGAGGTGTAGTTTAATTTGCTAAGGAAGCCAGTGTAGATTTTGTATTAAGACAAACTGCAATTGGATTATTTGCTTCAGCTGCAAACACGATTTGATTTTTAGAAGGGTGATGGCCTCTCTCTAATAGTCTATTACACCCTTTTGTTATTGCAAATTTAGCTGCTACTTCCAGAGCCAGGCAGTTTAATTTGCAAATCTTTCCTTAGATGCTATTTTGAACATATTTCTATAAAAGCTACATGGCTACAGCTGCTGTTGATTTTTATAAAAAGAAAGGAAAATGTCTAGAATACACACAACTACCCTGGGTTTTGTTGTTTTTTGGTAAGGTGAGGTGAGTTTAAATGTCCTCCCACCCCCCAAGAAACAGCCACTTCACTCGGTAAACAATTATACAGAGGGGGAAAGCACATGATGTAGAAGAGTATGTTAAGGAATCTTGAGAAACATAAGTGTCGATACATTTTCAAGAATTAATTAAAAGATAAATATCCATGGGTTTCATGTCAGGGAAATGAAATGGCTTGCAGAAATCATGAGAAGCTCTCTGTGAGGAATAGTCCTCTAGTAAATGGGTGTAAGTCATTTAGAACTGACTACTTGCATATGCATTACAGATGACTGAAATGCATAGAAATAACAAATGTATTGCTTTGTCTGCTGGATGCTCTTATTTCTGGATAGCTTCCTTAACATTCCACACGAGGAGATCCAAGCACTTGCCATCTAGTTTAACTGCACTTGTACAGTCACTAAACATGATTTCAATTTTAAATGTTTTTAGATACCCTGCAATCTGGAGGCCAAAACTGGCCTTGATCAGACTATATTAACATCCACTGAGCGAGAGATTTTTATAAAGGTAGCTGCAAAGTTTCTTGGGAAATTCAAAAGTGCATACAAAAAGCTAGGTTTATTACTGTGCTTGTTGATGGAATCACAGGTAGGTCTGTAGTTGAGTGAGTTTGTATATGCCAGCTTCTTCAAGAATGATATTGAAAAATTGGAGAGGGCTCAGACAAGAGCCAGGACAAAAATGAAAGATTAGAAAGCATGCCTTATAGTGACAGAGTCAAGGAGATCAATCTAATCAGTTTATCAAAGACAGTTAAGGGGTGATTTGATCACAGTCCATAAGTACCTACAAGGGGAACAGAAATTTGATAATTGAGGGCTCTTCAATCTAGCAGACAAAGGTATAAGAAGATCCAACAACTGGAATTTGAAGTGAGACAAATTTGGACTAGAAATTAGGCACACATTTTTAACAGTGAGGGTAATTCATCATTGGAACACTTACCAACGGTTATGGTGGATTCTCCATCACAGGGAATTTCTAAATCAAGATTGGGTGTTATTCTGAAAAATATGCTCCAGTTGAATCACAGCTTGAAGCGGGAATTAATTCAGGGAAGTTCTATGGCCTGTGTTATACAGGACATCAGAGTGGATGATCACAGTGGTCTCTTCTGGCCTTAATGTCTATAAATCTATACATTTGTACAGCTCTGGGAAATTTTGTACTCGCCTTGGAATCTGGGACCGCTGATAGTGTCACAGAAGGAATAAACAAGATTGAGGCATTTTGGGGATCAAGGCAGAAAAGCGCAAGTCAAAACTGGTTGCCTTGAATTTAGAGGGTGCAGCAGTGAATATGTGCTGTTCAAATGATGGGCAGGTCAAACTTAGACAAGATACTCCTGATGGTGGTGTGGAACACAGGGTCAATCACAACCTTGAGCTTGCCATTTTGGATCTCAGAAAAAGACAATCCCTGTCTTCAAGAGTGAGTTTAGTTGGAAAAACATTTTTGATGTTTGTTATTTAAGTTCCAAAATATGAAGGCAATTTCCAGTTTTTTTGCTGCTGGCTTGGAAGCAATTGAGGTGTTCGGGAGTTATGTACTATGTACACTGACTTGCTAGTCAAGCCATTACATTGAAGGTAGTGACTGGAGGCGGGAAAAAAAGCATTTGGTTGTCACTCATTTGGAACACACTTCAGAAACTAAGTCAGGGCTGAGGTAGCCTTTGTTAGGAGTATTCCTGAGGAAACCAAGAGAGGCAAATTTTTTGAGCACATTGTGTTCTGTGATTGAAATATCACTTTTCAAGGAGATCTCTTGTGTTTTGGAGGCATTGCAAAAGTGCTATGGTGGGACTCCCATCAGTCAAAAGATGTCTTGGCACTTTTGTCCAAACATATATCCCTAAAGATGTCAAATTTGAAAAGGTAAAAGTTTCTGTGTCTCTAGTGGCAAAGCTTCAGAAAAATCCATGTCTATATGCTTGGATTTGCCATTGGACATACACATGTCAGAGCCACAAGGCTACCACACCCACTATTCACCATGGCTTAAGTGCTTTAACTCATCATAGTGGCCTAGTGACTAAAAAAAGGCCCCTCACCCATTATGGCATTGTACAAACTGATAATCAGCCATTTCGCTTTACCCAGGTATTGAAAAAAGAGGAGGAGAGTGCCCAGGTTGGTATTATCTTTAAGATGACACTTGAATCCCATCAGATCCAAAACAGTTGACAGTGCACATGCATGTTCATCAAAGCTCTTAACCATCAGGTGACCTGTCTTTCAGACTACATTGTTTTTGGTGGAAAATACTGTTTTCACTGTGCTGTAGCAGAACAGGGGTTTTCCACAATGACCTTAATCAAGCAAAGCCTATATGCCTATATATTTAGAGAGAGAGAAAAAGCAAAAAGTACTCCAGGGTTTGGTGAAGACGCTAGTGAGTGGTCCAAGTGTTGATGATTTCTGGCCTCATTGCGCTATCCCCCACTGAAATCAAATTCTCAAAGATACAGGAAGTTCTAGAACAGTGGTTTTCAACCTCTTTTTCATTTACAGATCCCTGAAACATTTTGAATGGAGGTGCAGACCCCTTTGGAAATCTTGGACATAGTTTGCAGACCCTCAGAGGGTCCACAGACCACAGGGTGAAAACCACTGTTTTATGGTAACAACAACCTTTCATGGACCCCTGAGACATAGTCTGCAAACCCCAGGGGTCCATGGATCCCAGGTTGGAAACCAATGTTCTAGAACAACATTAAATAGACCGTGGCCTGTCTTAATGAATTCTATAGCACATTTATATCTTGGGGTTTGAATTCGGGGTCAGACAGCTGGAAAAGGAACTGAAGCAAAAATAGTCCAATCAAATTAATTTTGCTCCTGAGGATCTTAAAAGCACTATAAGAGCTAGGTATTAATATTATAATCATTTAATAAATCAAAGAGCAACTTCCTCTCACTGGAAACTCAATTTCCAGCAGATGGCAGGTGGGGAGCCAAGTGGATTGAATCTGATTTTTAAAAGATCAAAATTGAATGATATGAAGAGATGCATCTTGCACTTCAGTGAATCTCTCCTCTGTATGAAATTTATATGTGAGATTTAAAATGTCCTTAGTGTGAGAAGATTAGATCAGAGAGGTCCTTTGAGAATTACATTGGCAATGCAGGAGGAAAAGCCTAATTCCTGCTCTGTGAGGTAGGCAAGAGTTGAGAAATAGAATATAAATGCAGGAATCCACAGGTTTTTATATAAGTGAGTACAGCTGTATACAAAGATGAGACCCTGCACAAACAGAAAATGTAGAGAGCTACAATACAATCATGATCATAATCTTTTGGGGATTAGGGCACTGAACTGGGCCTTAGGAAATATGGGCTCAGTTCCTGCCTCTGCTACAGATTTCCTTGGGAAAGTCACGTGTCTTCCTTTCCCAGCTGTAAATTAGGGATAATATTTCCTTTGTCTGTCTTGTCTATTTAGATTGTAAGCATTTTAGGACAGGGACTGTTTGCTATTGAGTTTATATAGTACCTAGTGCACTGGTTTTCAAATCTTGTTTGGGTCCTCTAGGTGCTCCCCTAGTACAAATATTAAATGACAACAAAGAGGGGAGGGAGGAGACAGTGACTGAAAGAAGAGCTGGGTTTTAAAGAGGTCCCCTGGCACATGTGAAGAGGGAGGCTGTGTTCCAGGAGTAGCAAGCAGTGTGGAGAAAGGCACATATTGGAGATTGGGGTGAGACAGGTGGGGCACTCAGGAAAATGGATTATATTGAGCACTGAGTCTTATCATCAGCTCATTAATTATGAGGGAGATTACGAGGGAATAAAAATCAGCACTGCAGATGAGCCTTGGCAATATCGAATGCACCAGAATTAGCATGTGACTAAAGTAATTATTTGATATAGTGATGATAAGGGTTGGATCAGAATATATATTTTAAAGGATACTAGGCTAAACTTTGCTATTTAGGCATAGCCCGGTATTCTTCCCTGAACTCACTGGGGCACAGGGGGAATGTGCTGGCTGGGCTGTCCTTCAGGGACATACATCCTACTCCCTACAGTGTGTCTGTCCATCTCTGCCTCCTTCATAGCATTACCCCCTTTTGGAATCAGAGGGAGCAGTCCCTGTGCTCCTATGAGCACTGGACCTCCGATGTTCCAGGTGAGGCTCTTATCTGAGGTGTACAGGGTGGGTGGGAAGACTTCTTGTACCCACCCAAAGGCCAGAGACAATCCACTGGTGGCCAGACTGCTTGCATAGTTTTAAAATTATTCTTAATCTATGTCTTTGTAGAGTTGGCAACATCAAAATGTAGTTAAGTGATACACCTGTGTGGAAGAGGCAGCTGTGGAGGGATGGAAAGGAGGAAAGCTAGCAGTAGAATTGTTTCCAGAGTGTCTGAACTACTATTCTGATCAGCACCATCATCTCTTGATAGACACTCTCTCAACTGGGAGTGGGGGGTGAAGGAGGTCTGAGATTTTCATATCAGACCCATGGTGCTATAAAGTGAGCTACAGTGTCCCACCTAGGTTTTTTTATCTAGAACCACTGCAATGTATGTTATACTCTTGTGACTTTATCAGCTTTCATTGGCTTTTGTCTAATGCTTTAACTAGGCCCGTGAACCACTGGGAGGATTTTGTGACTGTGGTTTCTGATTTTCTAAAAATGTGAGTAGCAACAGTTCTTCCAGAGAGTAACTTGGAAAGGAAACATACTTTTTCCCTGAGCAAAAACTTCTCTTAAAAATTAAAGAAAAATCTATTACTTGTGCTATTCCAGAAGTAATTTTTTTTTCTCTGAGAAACTTGCCTATGTATGGGCTTGAGAATCTAAGAGCTTGTCTACAGAGAGAAATTTACTGGAATAATTATATACTTATAATTGTATTGTGGATTCATTGTCTCTGAATGCGTACCTAGTGAGGAGTTTTATTGACCATGCTTGACAGCTGTGGGCTCATTGCCTAAGTCTTTTGACTGAGTTCCCTCATTTCAAAGCAGGTAGTGGTTAAATACTCAAAGTCTGCATTAGACTCAAAAAGGTATTGAAATAATCAGCTTTTGCTGAAGTAACTAGCAGTTTCTTATGAATGGTATTGATTAGTATCCTGGTCACCACTGTCTTTTACGCAAAGCATCAGATCTACTCGAAGTGAGTATTCACCACGAAAGCTTATGCTCCAATACGTCTTTAGTCTATAAGGTGCCACAGGACTCTCTGTCGCTTTTTACAGATCCAGACTAACACGGCTACCCCTCTGATACTCAAATGTGTATGTGAGTGCATCTCCCTTTTTAGCTGGTGTACTAATGCTGTTATAATTAGCAGAGAGTTTCCTATAGTTGAAGCACTAAGAATTTGTGTGTTTGGAGCAGAAGAACCTGAATGTTCATGTTGCATGTGTGCACAGTGTAGTTATTACTGTAGTATCTGAGTTGTATCTAGCACATGGATTTGTTTTGTAAACAATATGCATATTCATTTACCAGTTTTGGATACCTTTAATAAGTCTTCCCTTTCAGTGTAATTATAAAATCATTGAAGTTAGTGATAGAGAAGACTTCTGTGGCCAGATTTTTAGAATTACATGCACAAAATTGCACAGCTATATTGCTCATTTTTGTAATGACTGTGCACAAAAAGTTGCAGACTTCCACATATAGGTGGCCAGTTAGATGAGAAAGTGGCCATCTATAAACCCAAATACCCAATCTATGTATGTAGTCACTGAAACTAGGTGTCCACATCATGTGAGCATGGATTTTTGCATCCCCAGTCCCAGCCCATCAGGTCTTGTTTCCATCTCCTTGCCAATGAAGAATTGTCCTGAGACTCTGTTGTGGTTGAGGTGTGTGTGTGTGTTGCGTGTGTTTTAACAAGGATTATCAATTTGGAAGGCTATATTTGAATTGTAAATTGTTTAGTTTATTAAAGATTGGCCTGAACCAACCTCCCAGATCTGAACAGCCTTGCACTTTGGAGATCTAGATCTAAATTTTGCATTTCGATCCCTTTTTATTACTATTATTTTTATTACTATAGTACCTAGAAGTCCTAGTCATGGATCAGAATCCTATTGTGCTAGGTGCTGTACAAACACTGGTTCTCTCCTTCAAGTGACCTTTATGGCAGCAGACGTCTGTATGTTTTTTAGTTTTGAACCACATAGACTACAAGTAGTGCTGAAAAGTGTAACGGTGTTGCTCATTTTCCAGTGCCCACGCTAAAATCAGAAGTCCTTCGAGAGCACAGTTCATTACTGCTTATTACAAGTTGACTTGGGAAATGTGCTTCTAAACATATCCTCCTGAGTGGCACATGCCATTTTTCTGGTGCTAATTCTGAAAATAAATCCCTCAGATAGTGTGTTCTCCTTTTTAGTTCTTTTCATGCACACATGGGGGGAAGAGGAGGCAGAATGTACTACATTTCAGCTGTCATACACGGATATAGACTTTATCCTTTAAAAAAAAACATTGCCGTATGTGTATGCACAATTCAATACATAAATGGGATTGACACGTTTATGTATTTCTGTTGTGGAAGTACTCAATGGGTTCCAACTGGGGATTGGGACCCACAGAGCTTACAAATGTTCCAAGGAGCATATGGTCCAAATAGAAGAAGAGAGACAGCAGGCAGATATAACAAACAGCTGGAGGAGTACAAGGTAACAGTGAGATAATAAGGTCTAGTGTAATAAGCAGTGGTTGCAGCATGCCAACTGCCTACTGATTGTTGAGTGGTTTGTGTGCATTGCAGCAGTGTGAGTTTTGAAGTATTGCTCAAGTATTTTATTCTTACTGGGGAAAAGGAATGGAGTTGGAGACCTGCTGCTCTTCAAAGCCTGCTCCTGGCGGAGATTCAGGTGGTTATTGTAAGGAAGCTGTTGCACATGTGCAGGTATCTGTCCGTTTCTTAAATTATTTGCATCACATTTATATCTTCCTCGTTTATATTTTGTAAATTTAAATTAATAGTTTTTTTACCCTAAATTCTTTCAAATTTGATAGTAGAATGTAAGAGATTCAATTGTGTAACAAAATTTGCCCATAAACAGGGGCTGCTCTAGCAATTTCGCCGCCCCAAGCACGGCGGCATGCTGCGGGGGGCGCTCTGCCGGTCGCCGGTCCCGCGGCTCCGCTGGACCTCCTGCAGATGTGCTTGCTGAGGGTCCGCTGGTCCCGCGGCTCCGGTGGAGCATCCACAGGCATGCCTGCGGGAGGTCCACTGGAGCCGCGGGACCAGCAGACCCTCCGCAGGCACGTCTGCGGGAGGTCCACGGGAGCCGCCTGCCGCCCTCCCGGCGACAGGCAGAGTGCCCCCCGCAGCATGCTGCCCCAAGCACGCGCTTGGCGCGCTGGGGTCTGGAGCCGGCCCTGCCCATAAATTAGAATCACCTTTCCAGATCAAACAAATACCATTACTTTACTATTCATTATTTGTATTATGGTATTGGCTAACAGCCCCAACGGATATGAGCATCTTATTGTGCTAGGCATTATACAAACATAGAGTGAGGGAAAGCCTCACAGATTAAATAGTTTACAGTTTAAATATCACATCAACAAATCTCATCAGCATATTGCAATCCTAAATATATATCCTCTTAAGGTCCTTTAATGTATATACTGATCCTTCTTCAAATAAACCCATGAATAGATTTACAGGTTTGCACACACTGGAGCCTTATTTGTAGCAATAGCTCTTAATTGTAAATAAGTGTCTGAAATAAAAAATAATTCTAATATGATATGCACAGTAATATTCAAATACTATCTGAGAGCATTTACACTATGGGATATAGATGTACATAAGCCCCCTGCATCAAGGGAGCATAGATCCAGCTTAATCTTTAATACTCAAAGTTCTGATTTCAGAAATGAATTCCGTTGGGTCTTTTACACAATGGCAATGCATAAACCAATGACTGTGAATAAAAATCTCTATAGTTTGACAATGCTTATGTCAATGAACCAATACCAAAAACTTCTGGATATCCAGGAAGTTAGAAATATGTGAATATTATGTAACATGAAAAACAAGATGAAATGGATGATCCTGTATTAATAATGTTTTCATTTCTATATCAATCATTTTTAACCCCATTTCAATAATGTTATGCATTTGCTTTTCCTAGTGAAATGTGGGGGTCATAATAAACCACCTGTAACAATTTATATCTGTTAATTCAAGTTACTTCAAAGCTATAATTGCTTTACTCTGATCAGCTGACTCAATAATAATTTGATTATCCCTTGATAATTGTACCTGTCCTGAGAGCTGAAGCAGTAGAAATGTCGTTACTTGTAAATTTCTGGAAAAATGACACACGACATAATGTCAAATGTAGTATATATTTTGTTGTCATTTTCAGTGTACAACTTGGCTATATTTTTGATCTTTTACTGCTAGTTTGGAGCAGACACAGTTGCTCACAGGACATTTGAACCCTGATTTTTGTTTCTGTAATTAGATTCTTTGGTTTCTGTAGTGCTTATCCTCCTTTTACGTAACTTTGCACTGCAGCCAGTGTGTCACATAATTTTCCTTATGGGTCTCCTGGAGTCCTGGGGGTCAGCCTGCAAAGTGAAAAATGCAGAGATATAGGAATGGCTCAGCCAGCTGAAAGTTACGGGAAGGGAAAAGCTCCAGTTTCACTCAAGGAGGGAAAGAAAAAAAAAAAAAAGAAAGAAAGAAAGGAGCCATTCAATACAGACAGAGGCAATCTGGCTGAGAGTCAGCGAGGTTTAAAAATCCAAGAGGTCCAATAACTGAAAATCTGTACACATTCAAAGCAATATTTTAAATACCGCACAAGTGCAGATAAAAAAAAAAGTGTGATGGTTTTTCCATCTTGCTGGTGCATCTGGCCAGCCACGTTCCAAAACCATGTAATATTTCTTTCTCAAAAACTCTGAGAGCGTGTGGTAAGTCCAGCCCATGTCGTCAAAGGATGTGGGTGAAGGCCTCCTATTGGAATGACTCCTTTGGTCACTTTTCAGTAGGATGATGGCTGGCTGCTTCCACGAAAAAATGAATTACTTTTGTTATCCCATTAAAACATGAACACTGCCCTTGTTACTGTAAAACCTGCGCTAAGCTAAGGTTCCAGCAATCCTACAGTCATTAGCCTCTGAAACAGAATTACTTTCTGCTGACAAGGTTCTAGTTTATAGTGTTCATTTTGTGCTGAATAAAATGCCATGAAAAATAAGAGTCCTGGGATTTGAAGCACCTGGTTGTGAGTTTATACCAGAACTTTCACACTCCCTCCTTCTTTAGCGCCCTCCCTAGCGCTCTCTTTCTCTGTCTCTCTCTCCATCTGCGTGTCTCTCTCTCTCTTTCTTTTTAATCTCCTTATTCATTGTTCCAGATTCTTCCCATAGTCCCAGACAGGCTCTGAAGCCATATATGAAAATGTAGGCAAAGGGCAAGAGATCAGTGAATAAAGCACTGAGTACTTACCTCTTAGAGCCCGTTATACTGTCAGCTCAGAGTTAAAGTGTAATAAATCTGGTGGTCTCACGTCAGTCCCTGGTGTATTGCAGTCCACCTCATAAAACTACTACATAATTAAGTACAGTTCAGTACAATTGGCAGTCTCTGCTCAGCAAAGGCCTAGGACTGAATGCATTAACTTGCTCCCGGTCCCTGTAGGTTGAGGTCTGAGCGGGGGAGTGAGAGCGGCAGTTGCCAGCACAATCCTTTTACCTGCTTGTGAGTAAAGAGAGAACTTCTTTGGTTTCCAGCATTCCTGGTGGCACCAAGGAAAGATGAGACTGGACCGCTCAGGTGACCCCTGATAAGGAATGGTAGTGGCTTAATGGAGAGGTTGGCTTTGATCTCAGACAGGCTGGTAGTACCACCAAAACTTGTGACTGTCCACTTTTTGTTGGCCAGCACGGAGTGACTTGCTGGTCTCAGTTTGGTTCTCAGTGACACGGTGTAATGGCACCTTTGCTGTCAATCTCAGTGGAGTGTCCAAGGCCATAAAGATTGAACTGTCCTCTCCTAGCTAAAGGCGATTAGTCCTCCATGTCAGTGTTGAGTTACACTGTCACTTTGTATAAATACAGGGCTTTGGTCTCCAGGGAGCAAAGCCAGCACCTGCCACAAATATAGAATCTACTTCTTCAGAAAGGCACAAACTGGCAAAAGAAGCGGCATGTTTTTGCCATTTATTTCTATTTATGTAAATATTTCTCTCCTCCCTTATCCCTGATGTCTAATCAGAGTTCTATAAACATTTACTTCAACTTCTCTGCTCAATAAACTGTTAGACTCTCCTGTCTGTTTAAAAGGATGAAGTAGTCCAAAAGGTCCTGTGTTCATTCTTTAGTGTCTCATGCCTATAACTCCTTCAGGCTATTTGGGAGCTGCAAATAGTATGCTCCGTTGGACACCTACCACACACTTTGGCCTTTAATAGAAGTACTGCAGTGAATGCTCTCCACTGGGCATATGGTCTTTTGGAAATTAGTCAAATCTCTCTCTCTTTTTTTTTTTTTTTAAATATTTTTTCTTTAGTCACTGTTAGTGTTTTAAGTGACTTTTAGCTCACGGTTAATGGTATTGAGAATGATGGATTCTGCAGCCGGAGAACTGGTCATATCATAGCGGTGCCCCCTAGTGTGACTAGAAGGTTCTTGCAGTCAGCTTTTCCACCGGGCAGTAAATGCAGGCTGGCTGTAAATGTTCAGTCTGGGCTGTGAATCTTTGCTCACAAAATGTCTTAATGAAGGGAATTAATTTGCATTTTGAAAAATAAAATATCCATTTTGAGCTGTGGATGTGAAAAATAAATCAGATGGTCTAAACCAAAGCCAGATCCAAACAGTCCCCACTTTTTTGACTGGTATTAATATATTTTTAGCAAATTCACAACTCTTTTTGGGGTGAGATTCAGTCCTGTGCAGAGGTTCTCAATGAATTTAACCTTTTATTCTTACTAATATTATGCTAGCATCTAGAAGTGCCAACCAAGATCAAGGTCCATTATGCTAAGCTCTTAACATACACTTAGGACAGGTCTACACTAAGGGCAGGGGTCGAACTAGGGTACGCAAGTTCAGCTACGTGAATAGCGTAGCTGAACTCGAAGTACCCTAGTTCGAACTACTTACCCGTCCAGACACCGCGGGATCGAAGTCCGTGGCTCCAAGGTCGACTCCGCCACCGCCGTTTGCAGTGGTGGAGTACCGGAGTCGACCGGAGCGCGCGGGGAGTTCGAACTATCCTGTCTAGATTAGACGCGATAGTTCGAACTCCGAGAAGTCGAACTCACCGCGTCGACCCGGCAGGTAAGTGTAGACTAGCCCTTAGTAAGACGCTCTTTGGGCAGGGATGCTTTTACATCTAACTAGGCAAGATAGACAAAGGAGGTATTGGTTTTGATTTTTTTTTAGAGATAAAGCACTAAGGACATGGAGGGGAAAATCCTGGCCCCTTTGAAGTCAACGGTAAAACTCCTATTGACTTTAATGGACAGGGGTTTCGCCCACAGAGATTGAGCGACTTGACAAAGAAATTTGTGGCAGCACTAGGAAACAAACCCAGAGCTCCTGAGTTGTAGTCTAGTGCCTTAGTCATATGACTGGCATTCTACTTTAACTGTTCCAACACTCTATGATGGTAACTAAGCATTATTATCCCCATTTTACAGATGGGGAAACTGTAATCCAGAGAGACTGAGCGATTTATCCAAGCACACAATGAATGAATGGCTGAAATAGGAATAAAACCCAGGTCACTTTACTGTCAGTCTGAACCACATGAAGCCAGGTCTCCTGGACCATGGTTCCTCCCTTTGGAATCCAAATTCGGAGCTAGATTTGAATTTCATGGCTGGTCCCTATCTCTGTCTTGAGCTGAAACAAAACCCTAGAGAAAAACACCCTGAATGCTGAGGCATCCAAGATCTGGATTCAGAGCCAGATACAAATTTTGGGAATCGGATATTTTCTCTTAAAACAAAATAGTGAAGTCAGGGTTTTGGATCTCTCATCACTTTTTTTTTTTTTTTAAAAAGAAGGTCTGGGATTTTTTTTAAAAAGAGGAAACCAAAGTTTATAACTTGTTTTTCCATAAGGCAAACTTCTGGTCAAAGTCATTTGGGGGGGGAATATATATATTTTTAAATGACTGGCTTACAACTATGCAACTTAATGGAGTAAACTCTGCCTGAGTCCAAGTTGCTTGCACAGGTGTAAGTGAGGGCAGGCTTTGTCTCACTGACCATGCAGTCTCCACCATACTTCTGGAGGATTGCTGTATTGTCATCATTAGAGTAGCGTGAAACAAAGTTTTGCCCTTTTTCATAAACCTTTCTAAGAACCTGAGGCCATGGCCCTTGGTCTAACTGAGCTGTGCTTGGTGCAAAACCACAATGGTCCCCAGCATAGTTTTGAGTGACTCTAACTTATGCCCGTAGAGGGACAGTCTGGCAGTTGGGGATTGATGAAATGTAGAGATTCCCTAATCAGGTCCTCTTTCCCCGGACCTCCTTCCTTTTGCCATGGGTCAGTGGTTAGGATAGGAACCCCTATGGCAGCTCTGTGGCACAGAATGATTCCTCAGTACAGGGGAAATGCTCACGGGCTTGGTTAAACCAACTGTGTGTGCTTTGCACCAGCAGAATGTCACAGAGCAGCACGAAGGATCCGGTTCCTACCCTGAATTGTGAATGAACTTGGACTGATGTTTTGGATGCCGAAGTTGGTGGCTTTGGCTGTCTCAGGTGCAATCCATGTGGATTTGCACCAACTGAAAAAAGGGTTTGCATAAAGTCCTGCAAACTCACACTGAGGCTTTTGTAAGCTCTGTCTCTATGGTATCATGCCGTTATGTGTTTTAACTGAATGACTGCACATGAGGCCTATGTGCTCATAGGGAGAGCTGCCCTCTTAGTGGAAAACAGAATGGTAGAGGCCTCTGCCACAGAGAGAATTTCACCCTAATTGCAAAACTCCCACTAACTTCATTGGGAGGGGGATCAGATGTATTGACAATGACGGATAAGAGGATGGAGACTGGGCACGCCATATTTCTCCTTTTGGAACGGGGTTTGAAAGCTGAGACTTTATCTGCCCCAATTAATGAAAGCCTCTTAAATTCTGCATCAAAACTTTTACAGCCGGGAAGTTAGAAGACAAACTCCTCTACTAGCTCTTGTTTTAAAAGTTGATTTGTTTAATAACTATTTGAAGTCTTTTTTATTTATCCCAGTTTCATAAGCTTCTTAATTACTTTTTCAGACTTGCATTGGATGGGAAATTCAGAGGGAGAGTTCAGAGGAAAAAAGAGTGACTACATGCAGAGTCTTTTCCAAAAGGAAGTTTTAGCATTAAGGGCAAATTCTGCCCTCAGTTACACCATGTCCTACCATCATAGAGTGGGAAGGAGTATGGAGACAGAATCACTTTGCCCTGCTCCCAATAATAATGAAGCTACTGTGCTCTTTCTGGGGAATCCGCCTCTGAGCTCTTACGACAGGTTTATTGCAATAGTCTATGTCACAGATGCATACTATATAGTTACTTGGTCAAAGCCCATAAATCTGGTGACTTTGCAAAGACACTATAAGCAGCCTGTGACCCGGGATAACATCTGGTCTTCTCAAGTCAGCTCCTGATGGACCACAGTTAGACACTAAGCCCCTGAAGCACCTGCTCATCAGAAATGTGGGTGGTCAAGAAAATAGCTGAAGCCACCAGCATAATTTTTAATTTTGGGCCCGATCCTTGGTCCCACTGTGGCAGCTTTGTACCCCTTTGGCACAACCATGCTCGGAATTCCACAAGAAGATTGCCCATGTATAGGTGACTCCTTTGGCGGGATCAGGTCACTCTAGTACCACATATGTCACCCCTTTCTGTCATATGGCATAGAGGGTGTTGCTGGGAGAAAGGGAGTATGGCAGGGGATGCCAGAACAGTCCTTTGAGGCTGGGGGCAGCAGGCTGTCCTGTATTACACCAGAAGACTTGTCTGGCACCCATCACAAAGTCACATTTTCATCTCTGGTACCAGAGGAGCGTTGGATGCACAAAGACTGACTGGAGAATCTGGCAGCATTTAGTCACTAGTTTCTGCAGCAGCATTCCTTGCAGGGCTGGGCACAACTGGAGTCGGGAGCAGCCTCTAATACCCTGTATAAATCAGAAATAGGGTAGGATGGGGAGGGATGTCTTCTAACCGACTTAGAGATGCTGGAGTGA
Source organism: Mauremys mutica (assembly GCF_020497125.1). NCBI lineage: Eukaryota > Metazoa > Chordata > Testudines > Geoemydidae > Mauremys > Mauremys mutica. Next base: position 122,762,826 of record NC_059073.1, on the reverse strand, counting down.
GTGGAGTTTAGACCCACTTAGACCTGGGCCTACTGAGGCATAAGGAGTACATCTGACCCTGTGCCAGAGCTCTGATTCCTAACGGCTCCTAATGGCAAACTCTAAGATTGTTTCAGTCCTGCTTTGCACAATCAAACTGGGGCCTTGTTGGAAAGTATAATTAAAATGGTGGCTCTGACTGAGGGAGAAAAGAGACCCATTCACTCATGAAACAGAGACAAGTATTTCTTAAAAGTGTTTTGCAGATTCCATTTTTAAATCATTCCTATTTGATAGCTGTTTATTTAGCTATCAAATGTATCGGAACCAGTCACCACAGTTCTCCCTTAACGAAGGGGCTACTCATTTGGTGTTAGCCAAGGGGTGAGCATGACAAGTCGGTGGTCACTGACAGGGTACCTTTCCACATGCAGGTAGTAGAGCCTCACACCTCCAAAGTCATAAAAGTAAGGCTTTTTAATCCACAGCTGAGGATTAAAAACTCCAGAAGTCAGGCCCAGTGGGACAGCGCCTTGATGTTGCCATGCTGGGTACTGGAGTTTTTAATGCCTAACTGCGAATTTCCTACCTCATTTTTTGTGGGGCACTCTCACTATTTTAACATTCTTGTCATACGGTCTTTGTTGTGTGAGTACTGCCACACTGTCAGCTTGAAGCTGAAATGCCATAAATCTAGTGGTCTCATGTCAGTCCCCTATGTATTGCAGTTCACCTCATAAAACTACTACTTAATTAAGTACAGTTCGGTACAATTGGCAGTCTCTGCTCAGCAGCAAAGGCCAAGGACTAAGCACATAAATGTACTGCTGTCGTGTTTATGCCATGAGGAACAGTAAAGGGCCTTGCACTGCTGAAGTGTGTGTGTATATGTGGGGGAATTTAAGCAGAGCTGACAAAGAGATCCCTTTAGAACAACATTTATAAATCACTTTAAACCGTACTCTTTTAATCAGAGAGCAGCTTTTCTATTCCTGAGGGGAGTGCTTTCTTTTTTTCATATACATAAGTACCTCATCCATTCCGAAAAGTTTAAAAATAAACTAACAAATTAGAAGGAAGTGTATGAACATTTGTGAATTGTTAGCATGTCCTGGTTTTTAGGGTTACCCAAATGCATTGCTTCAGGCTGTCTCACTCTAAGAATAAGCAAGAGATTATAATAATGAATATTTAACTCTTGGCACCTCTAAATCCAAGATGTCCAAGAACTTTACAGACATTAGTGCATTGAGCCTCCTAGTGCTCTTAGTAGAGGGGTAAATATTATTACTCCCTCTATACAAATGGGGAACCTGAGGGTCGGGGAAGTTAAGTGACTGTCGGTTGCGCAGCAATTCAGTGGTGGAGGCAGAAATAGACTTGCAACCTCCTGACTCACAAACTGTGCTCTAACCTCTAGTAAGATGGTCTTGTTATTGACTGGTATTTGTTCCAATTAAAAGAATTGTTTTTGTCCAATTAATAGGCATCTGAGCAGCCATAATGACTTCTTCTTTGGTGACTGGATAAGTCCTACAGGCTTCTCTTCAAGTCCTTAAGTCTTCTATCTAATTAATAATATAGTCCGAGCATTTACATGGTGCCCCTCGTGGTGCCTGTGAGTTCTCATTGCCTAAATTAGGGAATAGCAAGAATGGATGGTGTTGACAGCTGGGAGATCCAAATTGAAACAGGTTGGAGAATTCCGTATATTGACCCAGCAAGCCCTGGATATATCATAGTAGAGGCTACATGGCACCGTGCCTTGACATCATTTCACACCCTACCTCTTTCCATTCCCTAAAGTCTGTTAGAATCCATGGCAATTTTGCATTAAAAGTAATAACAGGCTGTTGACCTGAATTCCCCAGCATGAAAAGTATTTAGTCCTCAGAACTAGGGACAACCCTATAATTTGTAAGCAATGATTTTCCTCTGCCCTGTATTGAGATCCAGGGTCAGGTGGGGTGATGGGTTTCCTCCCCCTTCTGCTCTTGCTGCCAGAGGGAAAGATCAGGGTTGGGCAGTTAGTTTCCTTTCCCTCTTGTCCCATTGCAACACATACCAGGAGTTCTTGAATTAGCACAAGTGTTTGTGTTCAATGCTTGTCACTGCTCAGTACTGTCAGTTACCCGAACAGTGGAAGTACAAAAAATATACAACATGGAGTCAGTTGTAGGCATTTGAAAAGCTGAATGAAAAAGAATGTGATTTTTTTTTTCATATGCCCTGAAAATCTTTTGCAATCTCCATTAATATATGCATTATAAATCTCTGTAGCAAGGAGAGAAAAACAAGGCCAGCAAGATTTTTTCTCCTAAGGATAGAAAACATGGAAGATTAATGGAAAAAAACTGCACAACGTGATGCACATCTCTCATGTATTGCAACATAACAGTACAAAACTCTGTGCATCTGAAAGCTAGCTCTGTTATGCCTTTCTTACAGATCTCAGGAGAAAGAAATGGAGAAAAATAGCAAATCTCCCCACATTACCATAGCAAACAAAATGGCAATCTGATACCAGGACAGAGCATGTCTTCAGAATACTTCTTACTAATATAGTCATGTGCTACGGAGCATGAAAATGAGAGCAAGCTAGCTGAAAATGGAGGTGGGGCAATACAGCAATCTGGATGCAGGGTCTCATTGAAAAAAACGTAAGGAAAATATATTTGTTAGGATTTTATTTGATTTTCCACTAGAAAGGAAAAAAGAAACTTAAAGGGGGTTTCATCCTAAATATACTTGTGAGTATAAATATCACAAAATGGCACACTTGCTTAGATCAGAGGCTATGATAAAACACTGTATACATGTGAGGTATTTATTATTACAATTATTTAGATTAATTAATTTATTTAGATTAATATAATCATCAACTCTTTTACATCATGATCCCACATGCAGCCACTTGAAACTTGTCCCAGAATCCTTTGCATAGATTTCCTCCACACTTCTAAGAAGGTTCTGGTTCCCTTGGTGATCTGAAGCAAGTGCTGAGAACACTGGTTTCTGGTTATGGCAGGGGTGGCTGAACTTACTGACCCTCCAAGCCACATATGACAATCTTCAGAAGTTGGAGAGCCAGGGTGCACCTGCCGGGGGTCAGGGCTTCAGCCCCACTCTTGCAGAAGCTCCAAGCACTGGCAGGTACGTATTGCAGGGGGAAAGCCCTGAGATGCCCCCTCCCCGCTGGGCAGAAGACCCTACCACTCCACCCTGCTGCAAGGCAGAGGTCCCAAGCTTCCTGCCCCCGCAAGTATGGTAGGTGGAGAATGGGGGGCCGGAGGGCGGGCTCCACAAGCAGCACTTTAATGGTAAAAGAACCACATGTGGCTTGTGAGCCACAGTTTGGCCACCCCTGGGCTATGGTATCTGAATGGGAACAACTGAAAATGAACAAATTTGCCTCAACAAACGGTTGGACTCAGTATAAGGGAGCAGGCTGACTGGATTCCTCCAGACAAATGCTGGTGACCCTGTGAGGGTCATGACGTACAAAGAGAACTGCTGTATTAGCCTGTCTGCTGAAAATTAGCTGTTTGAATACTGAGAAGTGACTGAATGAAATGACTAGTCATCCTTCACTGGGAACAACTCTCTGAGATGTGAACTCCCACGTGAATTCTTTCCTATGTAAACAAGAATTCTGCTACTCCAAAACATCATTCCTACATAGCAAATTGAATAGCAGATTATTTGTAAGAATTCTGGTGTGATAATACTTGCTCACATTTGTGATTCTACTACAGTAGTGCCTAGAGGCCCCCTGCAAATTCAAGGCCCCATTGTGCTAGGTTCTCAGCCAACATAAAGCTAGACATGCTCCCTGCCTCAAATTGCTTACAGCAACTGTGGTATATACTCGCTTGGTGCTAAATCCCACAATCTTCTTTACTTGGAATAATTCAGTTGGGCTTAGGCCTTCTTGCTCACTCACATGACACTCCCATTGAAGTGGAAGTACAAGTGCGGCAAGCAAAATTTGACTGGTTTCATTGGGAATTTGGAGTAGATGCACTTCAGGACTGGGCCCCTGGGGAATCCAGTCAGATATAAGCTATGACAAATATATTCCTGAGAATGATTCTTGAACAAGCCTGTATTAGCCAGGTTAAAGCTCAGTGGTGCTTCACAGATGTACATGTTGTTCCCTAAGGTAATTTTTAATTGTGGAGAAACTATATGAAAGGAAGGCAACTGTTCTTTTTAAGGTTGCATAGTAAAAAGAAATTATGGACTAGATCCTCAGCTGGTGTAAACTGGCCTAGCTCCATTGGTCCTAAATTACTATATGGTCCAAATATCTGAAATGTGCAACATGGAGGCTTTCTGCTAAATGGAAAATGTAGATGTCAGTGGCAGAAGTTTTGTAACACAAAAAACCCCCAACCCCCTCCCGAACAAATCCCAAAACACATGTTCCAATTTACAACTCAGTTGATATCCTCTCCTGAGGCTGCCGTAATTTCTAGTTTGGACATGTCAATAGATCAGTGCCACAATTCACCAGTGAGGCAATACCCAGTAAAGTAGCTGCCATTTGAAAGTCACACTGTGAATCTGAAAACATGGAGCCAAAAATCTCTCAATACACTTTCCTAGTTCATTAGTTTTTGCTTTACACACACACACACACACACACACACACACACACACACACACACACACTCTTTTTTTTTTTCTTCAGTGAGTAATCATGTCTGCCTTAAGACAGATAGGTCTACAGGCTGTGCTTGTTAAATGAAGAACAGGAAATTGATTACAGCATGGCAGTAATGTGAGGTCATTCTGAATGATGATTCCGCCCCCCCACTGAATATACATTTCTCTATGTAAGCATAGGCTCGTCTCTTATTATACATAGACACACAGATGCTATAAATAAAGGTGCACCTTTACAGAAGAAAAGCCATTGTGAGTCTTTTGTGCTCATGCATCTCATGAGATTCCATAGCTGATGTATTTTTTTTTTAACGACTGTTATAGTCAGAGAGTTGTGACACAGACATAACTGTGTGTCCAGAGCTGACTTCTTCACAGGCCTCATTTTCTGCTGCCTTGTGCCATGCGAAGTTCTATTCACCTCGGCAAGGTGTGTGTAAAATGCTAAGACGAATGGCACAGTTTTATCACCCTCTCTGTTCTTATTTTGCGCAGATGTAAAGGACTACACAATTTGCAAAGCAGTGGAGAATCAGGCCCTTCTGTAGAAATAAGGGATAGGGTTAAGAGCTCTATTGCCTTGAAAATGAAATCTAGTTTCTTGCTTCTGGGAAATGAAGCCACCTATTAGTGAAGTCAAAGAGATTGTCATGTAACTAAATGCATCCATCTCTCTAGTCTTCAAAAGATGATTCCCAACACACACACTACTGAAAAGATCCTTTTGGATGACAAAACAGTAACTTCTGAGCACTGAAATGGAGAAGGCCAGGAATGGTGGGGGTTATTATGATGCATTGACTACTAAAAAAGTGTTACATTACATACTTAATGCAGAAGTTAAACTAACAAAGCATACAAATCTAGAATACTTATAATAAAAGAGGTAGTTTTTTCCCCTCTCCGTGAAAATATATTGCTTCTGTGGACCAGACTATGACACCTGGAAACCTTTACAAGTTTTGGAAGAATTCAACTGTGCTTGCAGTGGTATCAGAAGATAAGTTAAGCACTCCAAGGGAACATTTATGGGAGCCACAATTTATTTCTGCATTAATACTACCTATAAAATAGGTTTTTAGACATTTATGATGTAGAAAACAGTAAGTGAAATACTGAGATGAAAACCAGCAAATGAGAAATTTATGACCAAATTGAAGACAACTTAAGAGAGTTTTAGTTCTAACCCTAACTGCAGTTTAACAAATACCATGCATCATTAAAAACAAATTTGTATTCTTAATGGTAATGTCTCTAATATCTTCAGATGACAGCTCATAGTCAGAACACTTGATCTCTTCCCGATGACAAGAAAATGATGAAAACAGAAGAGAAATGCAAATTCCACACTTCAAATATTTTGTCACTGGATTATAGGGACTGGTTCTCTGCTGCCTTGCAGTCTGGGCAAGGTAGGTGCAAAACCTTACAGCCAGTGTTTGTTAGTGGAGAATTATGATTTGATAGCTCAGACGTAAATGACTGCCCAAGGTGTGAGATAGGGCCTGATTCTCTACTATCTCCCTTTGCTGAAGTTAAGATCAGCCAAGTTGCCTTTGCTCTCAAATGTGAGAGTCCATCTCAGGACAGAGGGCACTGGCATGGATATCTAGGGGAGGAAGGCTGACTCAGTGGCTAGGATGCTAGCCTGGGACTCTAGAGCAGGGGTTCTCAAACTTCATTGCACTGCAACCCCCTTCTAACAATAAAAATGAGTACATGACCCCATGAGGGGGGACCAAATCCTGAGCCTGCCCAAGACCCATTCCTGCGGGGAGGGAGGCAAAGCCCAAGGGCTTTAGTCTGGGCGGGGGTCCTGTAACCTGAGCCCTGCCACCCATGGCCAAAGTCTCCGGTAGCCCTCGGGCTTCAGCGTCAGGCCTGCCTGGTGGGGCTCAGACTTTGTCTTCAGCCCCGGGCCCCCGCAGGTGTAACACCAGCCCTGCAACCCCATTAAAATGGGGTCCTGACCCACAGGTTAAGAACCGCTATTCTAGAGAGTCCCTGTTCTGCCACAGTCTTCCTATGTGTCCTCAGGCAAGTCACTTAGGCCCAAATCATCCAGGGTATTTAGGCAGCTATCTCTAACTGAAATCAGTGGGTGTTAGGCACCTGAACACCTTTGAGGATCTGGGCCTTAGTTTTTTTGGGCCTTAGTTGCTTCCCTATCTCAGAGGCTGCTATGTGAGTAAATACATTAAAAGGCTGGGACATGCTCAGCTACTTCACTGATGGGGCCATATAACTACCTAAGATAGCTAATACATCTAATACCTGCAGTGCAGCATTAGTCTCTATTACATATATTGCTAGTAGTTTTGTATTTTAGTTACACGTAGGGTGAAATTTAGTTCCCACATTGAAGTGGTCCCTATCAACCTGTATGTTGCATACTGCACACATGATATGAAAAAGGAGATTTTGAAAAAGTTTTTTATACTATTGTTAATTATTATGAAGAGGTTTAAAATAACCTTAACTGTAAAATAAAGGTGCATTACTCTGAAGAGGCCATTGAGCTGTCATATGGCTAAACTTTTATCATTCAGTTGTAGATTCACAGACATTTGAGCACTTTCAACTACTCAAGAGTAAAATCCTAAATGAAAATTCCTTTATTTCATACACTGACCTAAAGTCTGCTGATCGCAAATGCAGACAACAAAAAGGTTCTCTGCCCTAATTAATTAGTACATTGGTTTACTCCTGGGCCCCTTGTGACCTGAAAGTTCATGTACTAGGCTGTATCTTTGTCATGGCCATGACTTCCAAGGCAAAACCCTGTGATCTGGAAGTTAGTCTTTGTCAGTCTGGCCCACCTGCTACTGAGCGGGAATATCTACACTACAGCTTTATGTATATCCAGTGTAGTAGAGTATGAGATGTTAAAATGGTTTTAAACCATTAGTGAAATATTACCAAAATGATTTTAAAACAATTTGAACTGTAAAATAAAGGAGAATTATTTGACTTTGTCATAATTTGCTATTGCAACTAATACTGATTTAAAATATTCTTTGCCAGGATTTTTCTTTCTTTCTTAAACTAAAGGCATTTTTTTGCCATGACTAACATCCCTCTTTAACTCTAATTTATACATGTGCTTCATAAACAGATTTCCCATTAGCCACCTTGTCCAACACTGCTGACTTGTCAGTCTGCAAAACAAATATCTGCCTAGGCACTAGACAAATGCCTCAGTTGTTAGCCCACCTCCAGCTCACTACAAATAATAGCAGGGTAGTAGGAGTGTGCTTTTGGGGCTAGTGGGGGAAAAAAAGACAATATATTATCTTCCTCTTTATTCAGCAGCCTACATTCTTTCTTGACCAGTGAATTCTTTCTTGCTCTAGCCAATTGTAAGAACTTGTTTTTAGAGATATCAGAATCTGATTTTTCTTGCTACAGTGCCATGCACTTCATGGCTCAGAGGGAATGTATGTTTGTCTTTCAACATTGGAAGTACAAACACATTTTTACATTTTGGAAACTGTGTAATAGAGCTAATTGGATAACTTGTTCTAGCGCTGTCTGTTGTACATGGATCAAGTCTAAACGTCTTTTTAAAACCCTGAAACCAAGATTAAAAAATGAAGGCCTGATTCTTCTCTTACTTGCACCAGTGTAAATCAGGAGTAATTCAGTTGAAGTCAGTTCAGTTACATGCATGTCAGTGAGATCAGACCAGTGTTTTCTGTTTTGAACAAAGGATATTTTTAATTATAATTGTCACCTATATTTTCATAGACTGAGTTAATAATTTGGGAGATACATGGTGGGCCAAACTTATGCTGGTGTGTGGATTGGTGCAAATCCCACTTGTACGAGATTTCATGCAAAACTTGGTAACTGTTCACACGTGTACCCATTGCCCTCTTCTTCATATATAGCATACCAGGATATTGTCTCTGAAAATATCAACATTGGTTATATGCTTTCCATGGTGAGAGTGTACTATATTACACAATGACTAAGTTAACACATAGGCATGTATATATCTGTACTCAGACTTCTAGTGTAAAAAAAAAAAAAAGCCAAAACAACACTCAGACAACGAGGATGGAGTTTTGTTCAAAGACACTACACCTGGAGCCCTTCAAAAGAACGGAGCATTGTGGGTAAAGGTCTGGCGGATTCAGGAAGTTCTGTGTACGTGATATTGTTTGTGCTCGTGTGTGTCTGACTTATTTCCAACAAGACAAATAACAAGGAAATTACGGCATTTTTTATACCCATTACAGTAGCAAAAATATTTAAATACCCTTTTATTTCAACATCAAAGTATGCAGAAAAGAATAGCCTGTTCCTGGGGAAATTACGAGACAGAAAGCCAGGATACTTTGCTATCTTTTAAAGCAAATTGTTTGTCTCGCCAGGGACCTCAGGAAAATAGGTCATTTCAAAAAGTCAACCCTATGCCTTTTGGGCTGTTATCAAACTAATAAATTTACTGTGAGGCAGAGTCAAAGAATTATTACTGAAAAAGACAACATACAGACGAATTGTGTAGAGTTACACTGAAATGAGCTAATGCTATTCAGCATTACCAATGACAACAAATTGTCCTTTAGTTATTCACTTGAAAGTGTAGTGGGATATCAGATTCAATGAGAAATGATCAGTCATTCAAAGAATATACCATATCAGTCTAAGGGGCTGCTGAATTCCATTTCCTTAGTGGCAGCCTGATCCAAAGCCTACTGAAGTCAATGGAAAGACTCTAGGGATGTCATCTGGACTTAGATCAGGTTATATGACCCTGTCAGGTGCTGGATGCTTTCAACTTTCCCTGGGGTGGGTTACTGCTAAGCACCTCCCAGTGCTGTGCACCTCTCAGAAGGGCTAGAAACTTTCATTTTTTTTTTTAAATGAAAGCTGAGATTTCTCCCTGAGGGGTTAAAGCCTGGTTATCTGAAATAGGGCTTGCACAAGCCCTCTTCAGCTCATCACTGTAACTTGTTGAGCCCTTTTGGGTTTTTGTGTCATCCGTGACCTCTCCCGCCCTGCTCCCATGAAACACAGTCTGAACAATATGTGTTAATCTGACTAGGAAAATTTTGACAGCCCATCACTTTCAAAATTCAACCTCAGAAGATGCAAATTACACTAGAAGGGTATGTGGTTGTTCTCACTTTTTGGTTAGGAGTTTAGAGCTAGAGGGTTGAACCAAAAAGATGTTAGGAGTGGGGCCCTTGAAGTCACACTTGGCGGGTATTTAATTGCTCTGACTCATTGAAGTGGTGTTGGAGGAGAGAAAGCAACTATCCCTTAGACATATGGAATAGCTTAATCCAAGATTGGACCTCCTGGCCTCCTCACTGCTTCAGGGAAGGGGTATACTGTGACAAGTCTATTCGTGGGCAGTACATGCTCCCCGATGCACGGCACAGCTACCTCACTGGGACTGTTAGGGGAGGGAGCCATGGCTACACCCATTCCACACCTTTTCTCATCCACCTGTGCCCAGAGCCTGCAGCCACACCTGGGATGTGGGTAGCTGGTATAGGAGCACAAGGAAGCATCTTGGGTTCTATTAGGCCGCTGTATAGCCCAAGCCACAATCTGGCCTCTAATCACAGTTGTCTATTGGGTCCTCAGGAACTGGATGTGATGTTATTAAGTCAAAGTATTATTAAACTGTTTTAAGTTGCTGAATTGGAAATTGAAAAATGCCTATTATTAGGTGGTCTACAAGTCTGTGATTTACCAAAGAGGTTTGATTTTTAAGATTAAATTTTTCATGTGAACATTTGACAGCGGGATTAATACACATACACAGTGGGGGAGAATATATAGCATAATAGTAATATAAGGGGCTAAAGCGAAAGATAAAAGAAACTGAAATGTCAGTACAAAAGTAAAGGATTTCAGAAAGCCCTTCATGAAAGTATGGGGATTTAGTGGTTATAGAGGGAATTAAGAAATAGAAGTGAATTTTGCTATTCTACTTGCTTTAAAAACCACAAAAAAATAGTTTTTCCATTTTGCTTTTGGTTTGGAACCCTTATGGGCAAATTAAATTTAAACAGATGTGCACCAGCTATTTGGTTTCAAATGCTCAAAGAAAGACCATGTCTGCATTTCCACCAATATAAAGTGACACACAAGCACCATAAAATGAAAGTCATTGTATGATAGAGCTATTTATCTTGTTCGTTTAAGATAGAGAAACATTTTAAATGAAAATGTAAACAGACCATTAAACCTCACTATAGGGGGATGCCAAAAATGTTACTTTTAAAACATATGCTAGAAATTAGAAAATTGAAAATGAAAAATGAAACATTGTAACCATTAGACCAAGGAGGGAAAACAGGAAGAAGTGTGTGTGTTTGTAAGGGGGGCAGGATGGGACCGGACGGGTGGGAGACACAACAGCATGTGAGGAGAGTCTTGCATCCAGTAGTTATTTTAAATCCTATTTGCTAATTAGAATTTATATTACTGGGATTGTTGGGGGAGGAGAGGGAAACATTTTGCTAATGCAGCACTTGGTTTGTTTCTCTGTGTGGCTCTCGGCTGTTGATTCTTCTCACAGAAAACAAATATGCACCGTTCCCCTCAAAGTCAGGAAATGTAGAGTTGGCGCCTCAGCTGGTGCAAATCAAATTACCACCAATCAGTGGAGCTATGCCGATTTAGCCCAGTTGTTCCCAGTTGATGTAGGCCTGGCCCATATTCCTCAGTCAAATGGGAGGTGATAACATCCATTTTGTTTTTCTTTCTGATGGTTTTGCTTTTCCAGCCCTTAACAGGGTGCCTGGGTAAACTTCACCGTCTCATCAGACACAGCCTCTGCCACAGAGCAGGTTTTGAGAAGCTCCTGTTCCTGTGCTGACTTTCTCCTTTTGCATATATCTTTTCTTCCCCCAGCTCTTCTCTGTCCTTTGCTAAATTCTTCTAATCCTGCTAATTTCCGCCCCTCTTATCCCCCACATTAATACTTCCCATTTTTGCCACTCTCCTTAAAGCTTCTATTTAAGGCTTTGCAGATATTGTTAAATGTCAGAAGTGCCATTAATCAGCAGAAATGTTCCCTCCCTCTCACATCTGGGCTGGCACTAAATCAGGCTATTTTCTCTCTGTATCACCAGAATTAACAATCTCCTCACTATCCCCACTGCCAAAACTCTAATCCAGCCTGTAGCAATTTCTTGCCTCAACTACTGTAACATCCTGGTCTCTGGCCTTCCCCCATGTCACCTTTCTAACTTTCAGTCTGTCCAAAATGCCACTGCCAAGCTCATTCTCCTCCTCCCATTCATACCATTCTCCTTGAAGCTGTGCTGGCTTGCCCTCTTCTCTTGGCTGCAGTTCAATCACCTCTTCTTTCAAAAACACTCCACGTTTCATTCTCTGCCTGCTAGAGTGCCCTTATTTCTCTTATGTTATGTCCTGCTCCTGCTAATCTGCTGTGACTGCCCTCTTTTGTCTCTTTTTCCCGCTCCCAGGTTTGTGCCTTCCTCTGTGCCAGTGGCTCTCAACCTTTCCAGACCTGCTGTCCCTCTTTCAGGAGTCTGATTTGTCCTGGGTACCCCCAAGTTTCACCTCACTTAAAACTGACTTGCTTACAAAATACAAAAGTTATCATTTTACCATATAATTATAAAATAAATCAACTGGAATATAAACATTGTATTTACATGTCAGTGTATAGTATATAGAGCAGCATAAACAAGTCATTGTATGAAATTTTAGTCTGCACTGACTTTGCTGGTGCTTTTCATGTAGCCTGTTGTAAAACTAGACAAATATCTAGATGAGTTGATGTACCCCCTGGAAGACCTCTGCATACCCCAGGGGTACACGTACCCCTGGCTGAGACCCACTGCTCTATACTGCCACCTGATTAATGTGTGTCAGTGCCCTCTATTTCCTTCTCCAAATCACTTCTTGACAGTCCAGCTGGTCCATAAAGCTCACCAAGGATAACATCTCTGTGCTACTTTTTGGCCCCGATTCTGCTCTCCTTTACAAAGTGTAACTCAGGAGGCCCTCCATCACACTCAGTCGAGTTAAAACCAGTGCAAAACCAATCTAAGCAAAAGATGGAATTCTAGCCATTTCCTTGGCACTTTGGGTAGCCCTTTACGCCTGGGCACCGTATAGAGAACGTTCTTTGTTTGTAAAGTCTATGGCTCTGATTCTCAGCTGTGCCAGAGATAGCCTTAGAGCAGTTGAGGAATGGGGGACAAAAGATGGCTCTCAGTTACCTTTGGGCTTCCCTAATTCTGCCAACAACCAGAGTGGCCCTTGTTGCAAGTTAGAGCAGCCTCTGCTCTAACCTATGTTGGCTTGTAAAAATCCCCCATAAGCCATTACACCTGCTGGGGATTGCTGGAATGTGTCACTCTCTGGACACATTCTTCCCCTAATTTGTCCTCTTCCACTCTAGCCATGTCTCCTTAGAGGTGGTGGTGTAGTGCTATATAAACAGGCTCTGTGCTAATTGGGTATTTCCTGTGGTGTGGGGGAATTTCCAGGTGTCAAGTTAGGGCAGCCTTGGAACAGTGTAAAACAACCTTATTGGAGGCATGTCTGGCCCTATCAATATGGGTCACTGAATATTGTGAGACAGGGCTCTTGTATTTTGTTCAGTATCTTTTACTTGTTACAAAGCACCATGTACTAGTTTTGGTACTTCCCAAGTAATAACTATAGTAATCCAGTAATAATAATGCTTTCTGCATGGATATTTTTTATGAGTGTAATTATATTGCATATGTTTAATAATTTTAATTTCAAGATATCTTTGCAAATTTCCTCAAATTAAATTGCAATTATCCCCTTTCCTATGCAGTAGATTACAAGTGTATGATGGATCTATTCTTACTTTTTCTCTCTAGTCTAGCCAAGCCCTCATGCAATATTTCACCTATATTAAAGCTGTGTCTCATTGATATTACGTGCGTTTCAACCTAGCTGCATTTGGGTCTATTTATTTTGGCTGTTGTATCATCACATATTTAAACGAGAGGAAATAGCTATGTGCCTTCTAAATTACTAACACTAAGGGGAGCACTTAATCTTTAGGCTATTTTAACTGTAAATCCAATATCAACACGTGTGTCAGAAAACACATGAATTCTTTGTGCCTAAATATTCAGGGATCATGATTAATACTTAATGCAAAACACTCATATTAGGTGCATGAAAATGGAATGCCAGTTGCATTAAGCCTCATTAAAAAGGTTTAAAGTCGACATGTAATTATATATATTTTTAAAAGTCATATCTCCTGAACCAGTCCTGTTTCTTTGCCATTTCGTCATTGCAGTTCTTCTGGTAATAGCTCTTCTTTCTGAGTATCTGACTTTATGGCCAGATGCCCCATACAGACGCACATACATGGCATGGAGATAGTGATTGAGAGTGAGTAGGAGGGAGAAACCATACCTTCCCTGAGATCCCTGCATGAGGGCAGGCCTACCCCAGCTGACTCAGCCAAGAAAATGTTGAGGGGCCTGACCAGCTCTACCTCCCAGTAAGACAAGGTGGCCCCTGGACTGGAAGATCCCTTTCACCCACAGACCAAGGGAGGACAGCAATGATTCCCCCTGAGTCACAACTGCACCCCACTTTATATATGGGGGCTCTGATTGAGCTCCCTTTCCCAGGGCTCTTCTTCTTGCTCCCACAGGTCATTTTGGGAGAGGTGTTGCTCACTGCCTCCTTCTGGAACTCCCCAAGATCTGACAACAGAGTGACTGGCAGTTTCTCTATTGGTCTGACAGTGCTGGTCTCAGAATTGGTCAGAGCAGCGAGTGGCGCACCTCTGCACAAGTAAGAACATGTCTCATGGACTTCAATGGGAACAGTTATATGAGTAAATGGACAAGGAGTGTATCCAAGGAGTGTTATAATTCACAAATACAGGCAGAAAGGCTTCTCTGGGGCTTTGACGCTGCACTTTTATGGACTCAGTGAGACCACTCCTCATGACACCTTTTGTGGATGATGGTGCTGAAAGACATATGGGGAGTTAGCCACATCTGATTGCCTGATACTGATGTGTGCATCTGCATATTGTATGCATTTAGAAGTATTTTATACTATCTTTTAAAGTGTGTTGTATACACACTGTAATGTTCTGTGGGTTTCACTTTAAGCAGTAGCTCTGCACTCAAGGAGCAATTCTAGTCAGAGAGAATCAGGCAGTGAACAAACTTTACTGGGAACGAGCAACAGTTTCTAAACAGAGCTGTCTCACTACAATGATAATACTACTGCAATTCTCCAAGATCTAACTACCTACAGATTCAGTAAAACAGCATCTATGAGAATCTTTATAATAGTGCCATCTAGTGACCCTCTGGCAAACATATCTTTTAACTTATAAACACCTCTATCTTTTAAGTGATTTTAAAATGTCTGGTATTGTGAGGATAAATTCAGTAATGTTTGTGAGGTGCTCAGGTACTCAGTGTTGTTCATCATAAAGTCTATAAATAAAATGTGTCTAGCTGATAGCACACATATCCGTTTGATTTATGCATTGTGTACAGTGTGATGCTCTCTTTGCAAAGCGTGCACAGTTCCCATGGGAGCTTTGCAGTGTGTACATGGTCCAGATGCAGGCTGAGGATGATGATGAGTGGCCAACAGAGACTCAGGTGAGGTATCAATGGATCTAAAATGCTCAGAGTGTGAGAAACACATATTCTGTTTGGAGCAGGGACCAGAGGTTTTGTTAGTAGGGTGCTTAGCAAAATGGGGCACTGCTCCTGACTGGAGCCTCTAGATGCTACAGAATACTTACATTTAATAATAATAATAAATAGAGACAAGGATTGGAGGAATGAGAAGGAATCAGCAATATTTGAAGGTGGGAGAGAGTCGGGGGACCATCACATGGGTTTGGGAAGATGGAGAGTAAGGTGTTAATGTTTTCCTGGAGACTAATAAGATGAACCTGTATAACAGATGGATAAAGTTGTCTCAGGGTTTCTAGTTGTTCTGTGACTGCCATTGTAACACAGTGGGCTCAGTCCTACAATAGGGAGGTGAGGAGGCTATCTGGCACTCTGAAGTTGAAACTGAAAAGGAAACTCAGGGAACCCCAAACCATGCAAATGAAAGCCAGTGGGTGTTTCATGGCCCTAGTTCTATAGTTCTAAGATTACAGCTGTGGAGAATGAGGGAGATACCATATTATTTTGTATAAGTATTATATGTGCCTCAGTTTACCTGCTTGATACTATTCTGGCTGACTGCATGGTGTTAAATTTAAAGAAGGCTGTTAGGGAAAGCAAGCAGGAAATGAAACAATGACAGAGTCAAGGTATGTCTAGGAAGGATGCCAAGGGTCCTTAAGAGAAGCAATGGATGAGCTAGAAATCCTCACTTGCCTATCAACAAAAGGCCAGACACTAAAATCAAAAGATCATGAAGCAGTTAAAACCCCCAGCCTAGAGGAAAAGAAGGGGAAACAGGCAGCCACTTCTTCAGGAGAGACACTGAGATAGGCAGAATGCAGCAGGGCTATGGAACTAAGGCAGGGGCTCTGCAGGATGTGCCAGACACAGCTGGATTCATTTAAGCTTTGAGAGAGGTGATGAGCTGCAGGATAGACCCAGGTGTGCAGGCCACCATTTCTCTCTGCTTGCTGTGCACTTTTGGATGAATGGATGATACATCTGTTTGGAAGGAGCTGTTATGAATCAGCTGCTGGTCTCAGATACATCACACAGAGCATCTCGCAGGTACCAAGTGCAGTGGGGTTAGTATGATTCACTTTGGGATTCAGCCATAGGCTGTGGCTACACTTAGCACTTCAAAGCGCTGCCGCGGTAGCGCTGCCACGGCAGCGCTTTGAAGCGCTAAGTGTAGTCAAAGCGCCAGCGCTGGGAGAGAGCTCTCCCAGCGCTGTCCGTACTCCACCTCCCTGTGGGGAATAACAGACAGCGCTGGGGCTTTGACCACACTGGCGCTTTGCAGCACCGCAATTTGCAGCGCTGGAGAGGGTGTGTTTTCACACCCTGCTGCAGCGCTGCAAATTTGTAAGTGTAGCCAAGCCCTATAAGTGGTAGGATCCAGTGCGAGGATAAAGTAGCAAAACTTGAGGGAGTGCAAGAGGGGCTAAGGCACTGCTTTCCCTGTAACTGTGGCAGGAGGCTGGAAATGGGAGGAGGGTGTAGCCTGGTGATACAGTCTGAAGTGGGGTGAGCTGCAGAGTTCTATTCTGAAGAGTGCAGGCCTGCCACTTAGAGGCAGTACCCATGGTAAGATCACAGGTGTAGCTTGCACCTGAGCCATCAAACCAGCTTTACCTTTATAGCAAGGGGATTTCATCCCAAGTACATAATACAGGCATGACTGCATACTGTAGCCAGGATGTAACATTACCTTGAAAATCTATGCCACGTTTAGATAGATCTTGCTCTCTGGAAGATTCTTGTATGTGTGTGAAATATAAGCATGTCTCTGTTTGGACCCTGGCAGGCAAATCTTCCTGCGTTTTGTCTTAGAAGTCTGTGGATCTGTGCTTAACGCTCAAACTGGGTGTGTATGTGGGGGAAGGATGTACTTTTCCTCCTATAGCTGTATTTTTTTTTTCAATCTGGTTTATTGGTCTAAACCCATACCTCTCCATGTGTCTGTAGTTATACATTATTGTGTCTATCCTGAGCCTTGTTTTATATTAGTCATATCTGGGGCAGGTTTCTGGACACAATATAGACCTGTGTGGTCACTGTGTTTAGGTTAGCTGAAAAACAGAAAAACAAACAACAAAAAAAACAAAAGAAAAATCATGGTCCCAACAAAGTATGTAGTAAGAATTTCTCCCCATTCTTGTTTCCTGGTACTGGTAACTTAATCACAGAACTGGCACAGCAGCAGGATAGTATTTTACAGGTGGGATTGCAACCCTTCATGTCATGTGGAGTATTATTCAATAATGTAATTTATATGCTGCACTCTCACCTTTTAGCTGTGGTGTCTCAGGCCATGGTAGCTGCCCAGGATCTGATCATTCTGGAGTCTATGCTGTCTATATGGGAATGGGTATGCCTTAGTTACTGTTGAAATGTTCAGCGGACAGTGCCACTCTCAACAAACAGTCATGTTGTTTAGGTCCCGTTATGCACCAGCCTCTTCCATTTCTGATTCCACAAAGTCTCTGTATAAGAGCATGCTTCTGTGTGTTTTATCATGATGTAATCTCATTTGAGACACCTTTTTCCAGTGGTCCTTAGGTTAAATTGAACTGCAGCACCTTGGAAATTTTTTTTTTAAAGAGCTGCTTTCAAAATCCAACAGCTGTGTATAAAGAAAGCATCAAAGCTGTCACACGTTATTTGAAGTCATACCAGTAAATATACTTGATGACAGGATCTTTCTAGCCCAAATAGCAGAGCTCTGTCAAGTGAACTAGATGAGGGACTGTGCCAGCTAGTATTTAATTTAGTCATTAAGAACTAGTCATACTGTGAATGCTTACTCTCTTTTGGGCAATTCCAAAGTGGTTTACAATATATTATTATTAGAAGGCATCTCCAGGTGGCTTTCTTACCCAGCATTCCTAGTTCTTTTTCTTAATGTGTGAGCAAATGTTAAGTCTTAGCAAGATATACTGTGGTGTTTGTAGCTTTTGCTCTGAAAGATTCTGTGTAGAGCCAGTGGTCCAGAGTGAGCTGGGTGAGCAGCAAGAGAGTATGCTGTGTGCCTTAGTCTTGGCTTATAATTAATCCTTAAGGCATAGTTGTGCCATTGGAACCAGAAATTGGTGGTGTGCTCAGATTCCTGACAGAAGAGATTACCTGCATGATGTTTGACCCCTTCTGTTCCAGGACTGGTATATATATTTGTAAATAAAACAAGTTATACTCAGGCTATGTCTGCATTTGGAGCTGGGGATGCGATTCCCTGCTCACGTAGATGTACCTGTGCTAACTGTGCTTGAGCTATTGCAATAAAAATAGCAGGGGGAGCAGGGGCAGTGGCTCCGGCTAGTCACACATTTATGCAGCTCCAAGTAGTGTAGCCTTAGTCTATACCTAGACTCCACATCACTGATTTCTCTATTCCACTTGGCAGCCACTAATAACTCAATTCTTCTGCCATTCAATGTCAGCATGGGGCTGTTAGAAGAAGAGGAATAATTTATTTGCTCCTTAGTGAAATTACTCTGGATTCGTATTGGTGTATCTTAGAGCAGAATCTGGCCAATATGACTGATTTATCATTCCCCTGTCGTTTTGAGTTCTCAGAACATTCAGGCCTTGTCTACACTGGCTAATTTTTGATGTGCTAACCACCACTTACGCTCCTTCACCTGCCTGTAATATACCACATATCGCACACAAAGGTACTCTCAACAATGCATGGGTAAGGCTAAGATTTTGTCATGCACAGTTTTTAGTAAAGGCCATAGACAGGACGTGGGCAATAAATCATGGAAGCCTGAGCCTCATGGCCCAGGGCTGAAGTCACAGAGGTCACATAACATCACAGACTCAGTGACCAACTCGTAGCCTCATCCATGAGCCATCGCAAGTGCAGTCCAAATGGCACTGTTCTAAGCAAAGGTAATATTATGTCCTCTCCTATCACTGTGTCAGTATCCACCAGTACAGTGGCCGGGTAGGCAGCTGATACAGCAGCTGTCATCTGTCAAAATGGCTGCCTACAGGCCTCTGCCATTGCCTACTCTGTTGGGTCCCTTCTTTCTGTGCCGGCCCAAGAGCAGCTGAGATGGTACTTAGCTGTTTTTGTTTCTGCTTGGCCCTGCAACCTTGAACTCAGACCCATGTCACAAAAATATAATAGAAAATACTACTCAGGACTATTTTTATTGTGATTATTTTGCTCTCTCTTTTTTTTTTTTTTTGGTCCCTTGTCTCAAAAAACAGAGATGACAAATCAATGGTTAGTTAGCAGATGCACAGGCAGGCTCCCCCTCCCGCCAGTACACTACTCTGGAGGTTGCCATGGGTGTGTGGGTGTTGTTTTAGCAGTGCCTCCCTCACTCCTGGGAGGAGGTCATTAGTTAACTGATACACAGCAAGACTATTCCTCCCCTTGCTGCCCAGGCCTCCAATAAAGTCACTAACCACTGCAAAGTGCCCCAGTACCCACTCAGTCTCCTCAGTCCTCCAGGAGGTGGAAAAATCGGTGGGTGCTCAGCACCCACCGGCAGCTCACCTCCACCTCCTCCCCCGAGCGTGCCACCCCCCAGCTAGCTTGCGCCACGAAACAGCTGTTTCATGTGCTGGGAGGGCGTGGGGAGGAGGGGGAACATGGCACGCTCGGGGAAAAGGCGGGGCCTGGGTGGGGATTTGGGGAAGGGGTTCAATAGGGGAAGGTACGGGGTGGAGTTGGGGCGGGGACTTTGGGGAAGGGGTTGGAATGGGGGCAGAGCAGGGGCGGGGAAAGGGTGGAGTTGGGGCACGGCCAGGGCCAGGGGCGTGACCATCCACCGGTGACAGGGAAAGTTGGCACCTATGGGTAGGAAAAGTGTAATGGAGGGAACTTTACATGGTCCCAGAGCTTGGGCTGGAGCCGGAGCCTGAATGTCTACACAGCAATTTTTCAACCCTGGAGCCCAAGCCACACGAGCCTGAGTCAGCTGACCAGGACCAGCCACGGCCGTGCTTGTAAACGTACCCTGTGTGAACCCACACAGGATCCCTAGTGTAGATGGTGTGCAGCGTTGCAGCTTATACTGGTACAAATTGCGATGGTGCAACAATCTAATGCAGAAGCAGCTGAAAGCAATTTGAAAGTGGCTTCAGCTGATTACATGGAACAGAAACAAAGACATTATATGCCAGATTCAACTTCAGTGGAAAGATTCCCAGGGACATAGATCAGGACCTAACTGAATATCACTGCACAAATTGCCAAAATTTAAAAAACATAGCCCCATGGATGATTTCCAAGTTGACCCTATTACAGGGTTTGTTATGTGCAGCTATGTGTTTGCAGGTCACATAGTATAATGCATATGGTATAATAGTGAATGTAACAAGCTAGCCATGTATTAGAATGATTCTGCAAAACTCTTTGGTAACCATGTACTCAGTAAAGCTATTTATTTAATGCCTTTAGAAGAGCAGCTTTTGTAGCAGGGGTGGCCAAACTTGCTGACCCTCTGAGCCACATACGTCAATCTTCAGAAGTTCAAGAGCCGGGGCGCACCTGCCGGTGCTCAGGGCTTCAGTCCTGTAGGGAGTGGGGGTCTCAGGACTTGAGCCCCAGGGGAGGTGCATGCCCAGGCGCAGGGCTTCAGCCCCACTCCTGCTGAAGTGCCAAGCCCCAGCAGGTGCACCTTGCAGGGCTGAAGCCCTGAGACCCCCTCCTCACTGGGCAGAAGCCAGAGGCAATGCGTGGGCAACACATGGGGTCACGTGCCCCCCTCCCCCTGATTTTTGCCAGGATTTGCTGGTCCCGCTCAGTCATATGGTGCCACCAGACCTCCTCCCTGAATGGCAGCTGCTGGAGCTGGCGAGCTGGGAGCTGTGGGGAGAGGCAGCAGCAAACAGCTGAGAGCTGCAGGGAGAGCCCCTGCTTTTGCTGCTACCTCTCCCCATGGAGCTAAAGCAGCGGGCCCTCCCTGCTGTTCCCAGCTGTTTGCAGCTGTCTCTTCATGCAGAGCTAACACTTGGGAGCTACAGGGAGGGGCCCCTGAGGGTAGGAAGGGGGCACCTGGGGGGCATGACTCAAGCTGTTGGGGGTGCAAACCTTTAAATTGTGCCCCCCCCCACTCTCAGCAGGCACCAGTTGTTTCTGGCAGAAGCCCCTAGCCCCACCACCTTACCACAGGGAAGAAGCCCTGAACTCTCCTCCCACTCCACCCAGTCTGGTAGGTGGAGAATTGGGGGTGGGTGGGGGGAAGGAGACCTGCGGGGCTCCGCGAGTTGCACTTCAACTGTAAAAGAGCCACATGCAGCTCATGAGCCACAGTTTGGCCACTCCTGTTTTATAGACTTGTCACCTTTTTTTTATTTTAGTGGGGGGCCTCTCTCTCTTTTTCTTTTTCTGATGCCCTTGATACTAATCAAATGCTGATGCCTATGGCATAAGGAAAATATTTGTTCCATATTTTGAAGATTAATTTGCACTAGTATTTGCCAACTTCCTTGTTTCTTTATTTCTGCCTCAACATACAAAACTAACTCTCCCAATCCATCCACTTGAGCAAGGCATCTGGGTTTTCCTTGGCTATTGCTTTGTTTTGCCACCAGCCTAGACACTGTCATAGTTGCTCATGGTCAGCCTAAACAGACGCTCTGGGTTTAGAGTTGCATTTGTGCAAGTCCTAAAGCATCATTGTTCTCTTCAAAACAAAATAAAATAAGCCCCTCTCCCACAAACACACCACCACATAGCAGGGACAGCTTACAAGAAAACAGGAAAACGAAAAGCAGCAGGGGAGCTCAGTGGTAAATTGAAAGATGGTCTAGAATCTGAGCAGAATTTCACATGATCTTATCCACGTGCAACAATTTTCCTAATTTTCTTTAAGCCAGATTTGGACAAATGCATGCAGAGGGTGAAATGTTCTCTCAATTAATTCCATATAAACAGCAGAAGATTTGAGGAAAACATACCGTATTTTTCCGTGTATAAGACGCCCCCATGTATAAGATGACCCCCACTTTTCTAACCCAAAATTCAGAAATCAATATTTTAAACATAAAACAGAACACATTTTTATTTAGTAATTAGGCAACATTTACATACCAGTACTATGATATTATGCATCACACTTAGCTTGATTGGAAGAAGCCTGTTTGCAGAGACAAGGTATGGGCAGTTTCGCAACCGCGCGCAGGGCCGGCTCCAGGCACCAGCCGAGCAAGTTGGTGCTTGGGGCGGCAGATTCCAAGGGGCGGCATTCCGCCCAATCCTTTTATTTTATTTATTTTAATTTTTTTGCACTTCGCCGCTTACCGCCGCCAGGTTTTTTTCTTTTTGGTTTGCTGCTCCTGCTGCCCTGTAGGGGGTGGCAGCGCGGAAGAGGGGAGCTGCTGGGAGTGGTGCCAGGTCTGCAGCAAGCCCAGCACGGCAGCCCGCCCACCCGAGCTGCACGGAGCCCTCCTAGCAGGCGGCACGGCGGGAGGGGCCGCAGGGTGAGCGCCCCCTTAAGGAAGCCCTGGCCGCCCCCCTTCTGCCCCCCCCCCGCCCCGGTAGCCGGGGCGAGCACTCCGCTGCCCGGGGTCTGCAGGGCTGGGAGTCCCCCTGCACCCGCCACCCTGCAGGTATTTTTTTATTTGTTTGTTTTTTCTTCCCTTCGCTGCTCCGGCCGGCCGGGCGGTTTGTTTCACGCCCCCCCCCCCCGGTCGCTCCGACTGACCAGCAGGTTTCACGCCCCCCCCTTCACTGCTCTGGCTGGCCAGTTTGTTTCGCGCTCTCCCTTCGCCGCTCTGGCCAGCCGGGGGGTTTGTTTCACGCCCCCTCCCCGTTTTTGCTGCTCCGGCCGGCAAGTTTGTTTCACGCGCCCTCCTCCTCCCCTCATCACTCCAACCGGTGGGCAGGTTTCACGCCCCCCCCCCCTTCGCTGCTCCAGCTGGCAGGTTTGTTCCCCCTTGCCCCTTCCCTGCTCCGGCCAAGCGGCAGGTTTGTTCCCCCCCCATCCTTTGCTGCTCTGGCCCCCGCGCAGGTTTTTTGTTTTTTTTTTTCCCTTGGGGCGGCAAAAAAGCCAGAGCCGGCCCTGACCGCGTGGTTCTCTCCTCTGCTTACTTCCGTGTATAAGACGACCCTCAATTTTTAGTCTAACGATTTTAGGAAAAAGTAGTGTCTTATACACGGAAAAATACAGTAGTTGTAATTTCATACCATCGTCATTTTAAAATTTGGAAATCTGGTCAAACTGAATTGGGAATATACTTTCTTCCCCCCCACCCCCAAAAGGATCCAAACCAGAAACCTCAGAGTTGAACACCCATGTATATTAGCAGGGTACCAAATCCAGCCCTCAGTTTTTGGCACTAGATCATCTCTAATTTTTCCATAGATTTTTTTTTCATGTACTTTCTGGATTTTTTTACTTTGTCTATGTATATGATTTATAATATGATATTATTTATAACAGTAGTGCCTAGAGACCAACCAGGAATGGGGTCTTACTGTACAAATGTAGAAGTAGACAGGCCCTGCCTTAAAAAGCTTACAGTCTAAATAGACCAGACACAAGGTGGGGAGAGGGGTCTAACACATAAGCAAAGTGAACAACGTGATAGCAGCAAACGTCATATTAGTTCCATGATTTTGAGGGGGTTTTAGTTAGGAGGGCATTAGCTAAGTGGAAAGACAAAGGAGAGGAGGAGGAGATGTGATGGGGTACAGAGCATGTGAGATGAGAGAGGGGAGAAAGACATGAGGACAGGAGTTGAGTGAGGCTGAGGTGAAGAGAATGTGAGACGTGATGGGGGCAGGGTTGGGATTGGAGCAAACAGTCAATTTCTCGGTCCATGCAGTCTGCTTCACTTTGATAGAGAGGGGTTTCCCAAGTATAATCCCATCAGACAGTTGGGTAATGATGTGAGGGATGCCACGTCAACAACCTGGATGGATGGATAGTTGAGTGCTAATGGAAATTCTTTGTGCAAGTCCCATATGCATAAAGAGGAAGCTAGTTCCCTGTGTATTTTAAACTACAGATCTTTTTTTTTTTTAAAGAGAATTCATTCAAACCTTGTCTAGCCTCAAAAATATTAATTTGTTAACCTGGTTCCTGTCCAAACTACTGAAGACTTTTAAAAACACTGTTTCAGATGAAATAGTATGCTGGGTTTTGCCTGCAATGCAAAAATTTTCATTGCATATTATAGTGAAAATACTCTGAGGTTTACCATGGTCTTATACAAGCTATGTCCATAAGATGGAGCTCTTGTGCTATGAAAGGAATTACTGAGTACTTTCTCATCATTTGCTTTGGTTGAAAAGTGGCTTTTCATTGAACAAATGATGATGAGTATTTAACATTTCTATTGCAGTAGCAGTTAGAGGCCAATTGGCTGGGGCCCCGTTGTGCTAGGTGCTGTACAACCATTAAATCGTAATTGAGAAATGCACTATCAAACATGAAAATGAAAGCTACTGTTTTATCTATTTAAACAGTAGATTTCACAAAATGTTTCATAGTATTATCAAAGTATAATAAATTTACCTACCTCTCCAATATCTAAGAAATTCTATCTAGATATCAATTATGGATTAGATAGATTACAGTCAACATGGATTCACCAAGGGTAAGTCATGCCCGACCAACCTGATTGCCTTCTATCAATATCTGATAAGATAACTGGCTCTGTGGATATGGGGAAAGTGGTGGACGTGATATACCTTGACTTTAGCAAAGCTTTCAATACAGTCTTCCACAGTATTCTTGCCAGCAAGTTAAAAAAGTATGGATTGGATTAATGGACTATAAGGTGGATAGAAAGCTGGCTAGATCATTCGACTCAACGGGGAGTGATCAATGTCTAGCTGGCAGCCGGTATCAAGTGGAGTGCCGCAGAGGTCGGTCCTGGGGCCGGTTTTGTTCAACATCTTTATTAATGATCTGGATGATGGGATGGATTCGGGGCCGGCTCTGGCTTTTTTGCTGCCCCAAGCAAAAAAAAAAAAAAAGGGGGTGGGGGAGCGGAGCGGCAAAGCAGGAGGGGAAAAAAACAAAACAAAAAACCCTGCGGCGCAGCCGGAGCAGCGGCAGAGAGGGACCTGCAGCGCGGCCGGAGCGGCAAAGCAGGGAAAGAAAACAAAACAAAACAAAAAGCCTGGGGCATGGCTGGAGCGGCAAAGCAGGAGGGGGAAAAAACAAAACAAAAGAAAAACCTGTGGCGCGGCCGGAGCAGCAAAGCGGGGGCGGGGAGGAACCTGCAGCACAGCCGGAGTGGCAAAGCAGGGAAAGAAAACAAAACAAAAAACCTGGGGCATGGCCGGAGCGGCAAAGCAGGGGGAAAAACAACAAAAAAAACCCTGCCAGGCAGCCAGAGGCAGGGTGCAGGGGGATTCCCTGTGCTGCAGACGTGCAGCGGAGTGAGCACCCAGTCTAGCGGGGAGGATGGGGAGGGAGCAGAGGAGAGAGAGAGCAGGGGGGCGGCCAGGGCTTCAGCGGGGCGCTTGTCCCGCGGTCCCGACCACTGCGCCGCCTGCCGGGAGGGCTCCACGCCGCTCCAGTTGGTGGAGAGGGAAGAACAGGGGCTGCCCTGCCCAGTTTGCTGCAGGGCGCTCCCCTCCTCCGCACTGCCGCCCCCTACAGGGCGGCCGGAGCAGCAAACCAAAAAAACCCCAAACAAACGGCCGTGCTGCCCTAGGATTGGGCGGAATGCCGGCCCTGGATGGATTGCACCTTCAGCAAGTTCGCAGATGACACTAAGCTGCCAGGAGAGGTAGATATGCTGGAGGGTAGGGATAGGGTCCAGAGTGACCTAGACAAGTTGGAGGACTGGGCCAAAAGAAATCAGATGAGTTTCAACAAGTGCAGAGTCCTGGACTTAGTAAGGAAAAATCCCATGCACCTCTACAGGCTGGGGACCTACTGGCTAAGCAGCAGTTCTGCAGAAAATGAGTCAGCAGTGTGCCCTTGTTACCAAGAAGGCTAATGGCATATTGGGCTGCATTAGTAGGAGCATTGCCAGCAGATCAAGGGAAATGATTATTCCCCTCTATTCGGCACTGGTGAGGCCGCATCTGGAGTATTGTGTCCAGTTTTTGGCCCCACACTACAGAAAAGATGTGGACAAATGGGAGAGAATCCAGCAGAGGGCAATGAAAATGATCAAGGAGCTGGGGCACATGACTTACGAGGAGAGGCTGAGGGAACTGGACTTGCTTAATCTGCAGAAGAGAAGAGTGATGGGGGATTTGATAGCAGCCTTCAATTACCTGAAGGGGGCTTCCAAAGAAGATGGAGCTCGGCTGTTCTCAGTGATGGCAGATGACAGAACAAGGAGCAATGGTCTCAAGTTGCAGTGGGGGAGGTCTAGGTTGGATATTAGGAAAAACTATTTCACTCGGAGGGTGGTGAAGCACTGGAATGGGTTACCGAGGGAGGTGGTGGAATCTCCATCCTTAGAGGTTTTTAAGGCCTGGCTTGACAAAGCCCTGTTTGGGATGATTTAGTTGGTGTTGGTCCTGCTTTAAGCAGGTGGTTGGATTAGGTGACCTCCTGAAGTCTCTTCCAACCCTAATCTTTTGATTCTATGATTACACAGACAAACAATACAGCCTTGATTATCCAAATCACAGTTATCCCCAAACTCCCTGTTTTCCATAACATGATCTTATTGCCTATTTGTTAATTACATTGAAATTTCCCTTTAATACCCAACAGCTTGATTATTCATATCATACTTTTTATTTGAATGAATTGATTATACTTGTAAGTGTGCAATTCATGAGAGAGGATGGTATTAACTGCAATTATAATTAATAGTTAAATTTACAATATAAGTGGAAAACTACAGTTATTGCAATAAAATAAATTATGTATTTGGAAAGTTATTTGGCTGATTGTTAAAAATATATATAGAAAGCAGTAGAGAGTCATAGGGTAAATAAAACAGCTAGACAAGATAAGATAATTTTTTTCCCTAAAAGGATATAAAATATTCTCAAATGAAGTGATAACTCCTTTTAGTTTCTCTAATGTGCTTTGCATATTTAGACATAAGCATTTTAACTTTTTGATAACATGGGAACATAGGGTCTGATCCTGGTCTCACAGAAGTCAAAATGCAAACCCCCTGTTGATTTCAATGGGGCAGGATCAAAGCGATATAGATCAGTGTTGACATGTATAATGCTCTCAGAGAGTGATTTGAAATCTTCAATTAAATACATTATTTTCCCCAGGATTCTTTTCTGATTTTTTTTTCCTCTTAGACATGTTTGTCTTTTCAGTATAACTAGAAATCCCAACAGGGTTGCACTGAACATTCTGGGGGGAAAAGTGTGATAATTATTGCACAATGGTTTTGTTTTTATTAAAAACATAAGCTGGTTAAAAATGTTTTTTTGCCTCTTACTATTAGATAACTAGGTGAAATAATAGACTAGCTGCTGTGACACATGCCTTGCTGCATAAGTCTTACAGAGAAATACGTTGTTCTTAATGACCAGGAGTAGTTCCTGGGCCTACTTCATTAATGGAATAAGGCTCCCCCCACCCCCAAATCTATCAAATAAATAACATTCCAAATTTTGTTACTTAATTTTACTTTTGAATTTTCCTTTATTGAGCAAAACTCTAATTTGTCTGTGGAATGGCTGCCATTTAGTCAGATGCCCTGGCATTTGAACGAGCGACCTCCAGAGCTAAAAAGCAATAGCTGTTACGACTTGAACTAAAAAATCAAGGGTGTTCAGCTATGGCTGTAACAGACTCTTATCTTCCGTGGATTGGCACTGGGGATAACCTATAACACACACACACAACAGTGGACTACATATATAGTTAATAGTCACATTCTAGTAGATAACGTTAGTGGCCTTCATAGCCTGTGACTCGGGAGACCTACGTTCAATTCCCACCTCAGCCACAGACCTCCTGTGTGACCTTGAGCAAGTCATTTGAGCTATGTTTTACCTCAGTTCCCCTCTGTAAAATGGGGCAAATACCTTCCTGCCTCCTAGGTGTGTGTTAGAAGATAAAATCTGCTAATGGCTGTGAGGCACCCTGATATTAGACAGATGAGGGCCATACAAGCAGATAGATTCCTTTTGCATTGTAGGTAGTACAAGATACAAATAATAAATAATCCTTATCAAATGTAGTCAAGTATCTAGACTCACCTAAAGGCAATGTTTGCAGGGTGTCTGCTTATATACAAGTCAGTTATGGGAACTGGTGTCATCCCTACTTAGGGACTATATCATTGGGGAGGAAAAAGAGAGAGGCTGCTTGTTTGGCCAGTGGTAGCCCATCCTCCTGTTATAACAAGTTTACTGGTGGCTCTTATAAGAGATGTTTTCAGGGCACCTCTCACTTCCTAAACCTGGTAAGAGTTTGGGAACCTGCATTCTGACCCAGGACTCACTGCTTTTGTTTTCTTATTTTCATTCCAAGGAATGGTTTCCCTGGATACGACCTCCTAGTTGACATGCAGTGTAGCTGTAGCTGT
The DNA here is from genome assembly GCF_020497125.1 of Mauremys mutica. Lineage (NCBI taxonomy): Eukaryota > Metazoa > Chordata > Testudines > Geoemydidae > Mauremys > Mauremys mutica. Next base: position 122,734,108 of record NC_059073.1, on the reverse strand, counting down.
GTTGGGCCCAGGATATTAGAGAGACAAGATGGGTGAGGTAATATCTTTCATTGGATCAGTCTCTCGCACCAACAGAATTTGGTCCAATAAAAGATATTACCTCACCCACTTTATCCCCCCAGTTGACAGACAGAGCACATGATTCTGATCTCACTGTGGCTTAAATCGGGATTTACTGAAGTCAGTGGAGTTACAAAGATGTAAACCTGGTACGAGTGAGATCAGAATTGGGTCCAGAGAGAGCAAGAGGGGCAGTTTTTATAAGTTAGAAGATGGGGAAGTCAAGAGGGTGACATACGCTGGTTGGTACATAGGTGAGTATATACAAGGTATTATTTAGAGGTTGTCCATTTTCATTTAAAAACATATAGAAATCTTATACTTAATTTAATATTTATTAAATAACATAATTAAAAGAGCTGCAGCAGGGCAAACCAACTGAACGGTAACCCCCCAACATTTCAGCACTCATCTCTGTTGGGGGATAACAACTCTTCTGTTCCTCCTTTGATTTTATATATGTCTAGTCAACTGTTTCCTCAGATGCTGACTTCAGCTTGTTTATGCCAGGCCACCTCAGAGAGCTCAGTTTTTTCTCTTTTAAAATTTCCTCATTTAGGGACTGGTCTTGGGAAGCCTTCCTGTAGATTTTCATGGGTGTTGAGAGACCATCACTGGACTGGGGCTCTTCAGTGTCTTCCATGATTTTACAGATTTTTGCCAAACCATTGCATTTTGTTGTTAAAAGTATGTTCTGCACGGTAAGTTCTGAATGGTAATGTCACAGCAATGGGATATTTCTTATTTCATTTACAGTTCTACAGCCAGCCCCTCAGCTAGTGTCAACTGGAGCCAATGGAGTTGCACCAGCTGAGGAGCTGACCCCTTAATACATCAGCATAAATTTATTTTGCTAGCATTTGTGACTGCTGAATATAATCAATAAATTAAAAATCTCCAATTGGACTGTCACTAATATAATCCTTTCATCTCCTATAATCTATAACAGATGTGTGGGCCTACTCTGGCAAGGAATTGAGTGCTGCTATCCAGGCACGGATGTTTTAGCCAGCTGGGGTTGAGAGTGTTCAGCATGGCACTTGGCAAGACATCTTCTGGAACATAAATTCATAAGTTGCCACCCCTGTAATGCAGCTGTACCAGTATAAAGAAAGGAGTTAACATACATAGAAATCCAGTAAAGAGCTGTTGGAAGGCTCTGTGTTTCATCCAGTTTCCATCTGTCTCTATGGAACTAGTTTGAATTCAGCCCGGACTGTAGCAGCCCTTGCCATCTGACAGCTGTTCAATGGCCTTTGAGAATAGATTGCTGCCCTTGAGAATCTCGTTCCAAGTCTCATTGGACTGGTGCACACACCACAACTAATGCCAACACAATTGACCCTATTGGGCACCAGCACTAAACACACTGACATTTCTTCTAAAGTAAACCCATGTGAAAATAGTCCATAAAAATAGGCTTCCTAGAACTCCTTCTTTGGAACAAATCCTGCAGTCTTTCCTCAGTTTTAATTTAAACCTTTTCTCAGGCAAACCTTGCGCTTAACATTAATGGATGCTTCACCTGTGTAAGGACTGAGTAAAAATTGAGGAAAAGTTTCTGGTTTTGCCCTGAGTGAGGCTGGATAGAGTTATTACCCAGGAACAGAGGGCTCATCCCCTCTGCCTTGAATTTTCCTTATTCCTTGTCATCAGGAGCTAAAATGCTGGCACATTCTGTCTTTGCCTGCCTGCAATTGAAAATTGTTTGCTTTTACAAATATAAATGTCCAACTTTTCAACTGGATTTTGGTCCGGAGTAGTGCAGCTTTGAATGTGAAAAGAATACAGCTTTTTCAAGCTGAACTCTCACCCATGCCTTCTGGTTTGCACCTAGTGAGGAAAAGAGACTTTCTTGTTTCATAATTTCTTAAGTTGAATTGGTTAAAATATAATGAAATTAACACTTTCTAGGAAATGATCAAATCCATCAATTCACATTTCAAAATACACAGATAATGTCATTTCTTTGGCAAAATTCAGTGGGTCTGATTGTTTTTACATATGCCAGGGTTATTTCCCCTAATTGAGAGAAGTGGAAAGGTGACTTAAACCATCTTGCCCTCCCCACACACAGACTTGATGCAGCTGAGGATTCACCCCAATTCCTTGAAATAATATGAAGTTATATTTTAATATATCCTTAAGGTGTGTTTCTATGCTGACTAGGCAGGTTTTTCCAGTGGGTAGAGTATGGCACCGGGACTCTAGCACCCTAGGTCTATTCCTGGCTCTACTGACCTGCCGTCCGACCTTGAGCAAGTCACTTCCCTGCTTGGTGACTCTGCTTCCCCTTTTACTCTTTTATCTTCTCTACTTGGATTAGGAACTCTATGATGCAGGGACTGACTTTTACTGAAGTCAACGGTAGTGGTGCCATCTTCAATGAGTACAGGATGAGACCTGCTATGTTCATACACTGCCTGACACAACTGGATACATCTGGAGCCTCTAGATGCTACTGTAAGAATAAATATGAAAAGTGGCTATTAAAAAGGCATCAGAGTTTGACATTTATTTTCAATGACCCCTCCACCCCCAGCCCCCATATTGTACTTGCTCACAGTACAAGTTTAAAAAGGGTTTATGTAGCTGCTAGCTTTCAGACTGAGCCTGGGACTGAATGTCAAGCCATGTTCTTTCTGGCTAGTGGATCATTCCAATTAGTAAAGATTTTTGACATTGGAAATTAGCTTCACTCCAAAAAGTGACTTTAAAATGGCACCTTCTTACGCATCAGGTTTGTTCCCAGTGTGTATTCGGAATGCTGTCCACTGACTGCAGTGCCAACAATACACAGGTGCTGCTCTTTATCCCTGTGTTTAATGCTGCTGAACCAGCAAGGCTAGAGAGTGGCCTGGAGTCCACTGCTCCTTGTGCATCATCAACAGAATTGTTTATTTAGCTCCAGTCAGCTACACCTGTGCAGACTTGGTGCAGGCAATGGGATTGCACAAGTGGAAGAGAGGGCCTAATATGGCTAGTAGAACCTTTTTCCATGATGACAGAAGCAGAAGCTAGTCAAATGCAGACTAGAAATAAAGCACAGGGGTTTTCTTAACAGTGAGGGTAATTGGCTGTTGCAACAAAGTACCCAGGTGATGGAGAATCTACTGCATCCATTGAAGTCTTTAAATCCAGACTGTCTAAAAGACATGCTCAACCAGAAGTCATTGGCTTGGTGCAGGAATCGCTTGGTGAAATTCTATGGCCTGTGCTGTGCTGGAGGTCAGGTTAGATGATCATAGTGGTCCCTTGTGGCCTTAAATCTATGAATGTGAGAACTCAGCTTGACCCTTGGAGCCCAGTCTGAGTTTGAAGCACTACTAGTCAGCAAAACACATTTTTACTTGTGCACGGAGGAAATGTCATGTGAAAAATCACTGTCACCCAACAAACATGGCACTCACAATATAGTTTTCACAGGGTAGAACCACACGTTGGCACTTCTGTCGCTGGTGCATACAGCCAGGGGCGGCTCTAGGCACCAGCAAAACAAGCTGGTGCCTAGGGCGGCAAAATGTAGGGGACGTTCCCTGCCGCCGGGGGGGGGGCGGCAGGCTGGGCCGGCGGACCTGCCGCAGTCATGCCTGCGGGAGGTCCACCGGAGCCCCGGGAGGACCGGACCTGCCGCAGGCATGACTGCGGAGGGGGCGCTCGTCCCGCGGCTCGGCTGGACCTCCCGCAGGCATGACTGCGGACGGTTCGCTGGTCCCGCGGCTCGGCTGGACCTCCCGCAGGCATGACTGCGGACGGTTCGCTGGTCCCGCGGCTCGGCTGGACCTCCCGCAGGCATGCCTGCGGCAGCTCAACCGGAGCCGCCGGACCAGCGAACCGCCCGCAGCTGCGGGAGGTCCAGCCGAGCCGCGCGACCAGCGGACCCTCCGCAGTCATGCCCACGGGAGGTCCGCTGCTCCCGCGGCTCCGGGGCGCCTCCCGCGCATGACTGCTTGGGGCGGCCAAAAACGTAGAGCCGCCCCTGCATACAGCAGAACTGGAGTCCATCTTCCAGAGCTCTGTTAGCCCTGCAGCATTAATAGGAGTAAAAAGTAGTGACAATTTATTTGAGTCAGTAAAGTTAGGGGCTGTAACTCTGAATTTAGGGAGCATTTCTGTTGATTAAGGCCCTGATTCAGTGAGGCATTTAAGCATGTTGGAGTAAACGTGACTTAAGCCCATGCTTAAAGTTCAGCACGTGCTTATGTTCTTTCCTGAACTGGGGCCTAAAAAGGCAAGATTTTTATATAGTCACGCTCTTAACTATAATTGCACTTTCAAGTAAGTGAAAAGGTGTTTCCAGAAAGTTCTATTTTAAAATGTAACCAAAAAAAGAAAAAAGCTGTAACAATGAAATTCATTTATATGAGATCTCCACATATCTTTGGGTGTTGAGCACACGGGACTTTTGTCTGTGTGCCTCTAGATAAGGTGTATGGTGCTTGGTGTAGTCTATGATACTCTGGGAGCTCTGGACTTCTGGGAATCTCACAGCTTATTTAGGGACGCAAATCCGAGTTAGGAACCTAGCTTTAGTTACTAATTCTTTTTATGAAATATAAACAGTACTATTGACAGTACGAGTTATTCAGACCAAATAGGTGCTTAGCTTTAGGCAGCCAAGGTTGAAAATATTGACCTAAGTGACTTGTCTAAGGTCATACAGTGTGACAGTGGCACTGCAGACCTTAGCTCTATTTCAGGCTGACGCTCAGTCCACGCTACCTCCTCTATACAGCAACTGCATTTCTTAAGGTATATTATTGCTTATACATTTATCTTTTGGAACATGCGAAAAAGACTTAAAATACACAAGACAAATTATCTGATTTATTTCTCTGGAAAAATGTTGTGTATCTTAAATGCAGCCAAAATACAGAGTGCCTGCCAGCTGTAACAATAATCACTCGTTTTCTGTTTTGAGCTCATTGTGAAATTACAGAGCCCGGAAGGAACAATTTTAACATAAGCCTCTTTGTCATTTTCAGAGATTTTTCTTCTCACTTTTGTTTTTGGAAGCAGTATGTACTGTTTGAGGAGTTTTTCCATTTGATCATATTTTGCCCTCCCTGCCACAGAGATCTAATCTAAACTAAACTGGGCATATACCACATGCATCCCCATAATTCCTGAGCTGCTTTCTGAGCCATTCACAGAGGAGCAGATAATGGCATTTATAGGGTTAAACACAAGAAAATTAGCTGAATTGCAGAATTCCTCACTGTTTGCCAGTCAAGTGTATGGGACAGAAGACATTCATAGGCTGATTTGTTTTTGAACTGTGACCTGTAGACTTGGACTATATTAGTACATAGAGCTCGATTGACACTGAAACATCCATTTGATAAATATTAACTTTTTTTTCTTTTTCTCAAGTGTGTTCATTCATTGTGCTCAGATCCAATGTCTGTCCTCTCTGCCTTAGCAGGCTAGTGTTTGAAAAGTATTTTGCACATATGGCAAGCCCAGAAAACATACCTGCCAATGGGATGATACATTGCTTTTTCTTTAATGTGAATGCAATTTTTGTTGTTGTAGAGTGCATTTCTTCGTATTCAGTTTAGAATCTGGAAAGACCTCATTAAATTGTGTGTATTACTAGTAGTCCAGTTAGCTGGACTGTGCAGCCACTGTGCAGTTATTACTATAGTGAACTGAGGTCCAAAACCTGCTCATTACCCTGTAATCACTTCAGATAAATTGGTGCACTTTTGTCCTTTCATCAATTCATTTGGAAAAGACTGTTAGCATGTGGTGATGATGATGATAAGGAAGATAAGAAAAATCCTTGACATGCATAAAAAAATCTGGTTATGGCATTGTGCAGTGGTGAGATCAGCATACAAAGCCCTAAAGGCCAAATGCCCTCAGGTCTACATGCACAGGTCTCATCTAAGTTACCTGGACTGTATCGATGTGTGTGTTTGTGTGTGTGTGGCTTTGGCTACACTTACACTTCAAAGTGCTGCCGTGGCAGCGCTTTGAAGCGCTAAGTGTAGTCAAAGCGCCAGCGCTGGGAGAGAGCTCTCCCAGCGCTGTCCGTACTCCACCTCCCTGTGGGGAATAACGGACAGCGCTGGGAGCCGCGCTCCCAGCGCTGGGGCTTTGACCACACTGGCGCTTTCAGCGCCGCAATTTGCAGTGCTGGAGAGGGTGTGTTTTCACACCCTGCTGCAGCGCTGCAAATTTGTAAGTGTAGCCAAGCCCTGTGTGTGCAGAATTTGACTTAGGTCTACACTAAGACATTAGGTTGGCATAACTAGATTGCTCAGGGTTGCGATGCAGTTAAACTGACCTAGCCCTCCTCAGTGTAGACAGTGTTAAGTTGATGGGAGAAGTCTCCTGTTAACATCACTACCTCCTCTCGGGGGATGGCTGGGGGGTGATTACCTGTGCCAGCGGGAGAAGCACTCTTGTTGGCGTAGGTAGAAACTGCACTGCAGCCGCATAGCAGCAGCATTTTTAAGTGTAGACCTACCCTTATTCTCCTTGAAATAGTGTTTGTAACTCACTGTTCTTTGAAACAAGCTTGCTTCTGAAAATGAGAGGTGGGCACACTTCTTTCAACGTATAATGCAATGTCTTTAGCACTCTTTCCTGCTCGTGAAATATTTTAGTGTAATTTCCTCTAATTTATTCATTTTATATATAATATTTTACTCTGTGCATTGATTATGGATATTCAAAATTTGAGCTGTGTTGATTCGTTATGTGTGGTCAGATAATTTTGGTATTTTATTTGTTTCCTAATGGCACAAGCATTTCTGGCATGAATATTGGCATATGCAAATTTAAAATTCAGTTTCTTTGCATATAACTTTGTTTATTTTCCACAAACATTTTTGCCAGGAAAACTCCATTGTTTGAATATTCACAGAAAATGACGTCAAGAACATCCGTAAGAGGGTTAATTAAACAATTTAAATGAATATTCATTGGGCTCTGGATCAGGACCAAAAATTGTAAAAATGATATTGGTGCCCATTCAGTTGAACTGGGTAAATACTGACATTTTTCCTGAAGTCAATGGGAGTCTTTCTAATGATTTTAATGGGGTTTGGCTCAGGCCCATAAATCATGGCTCCTGTGTCATTGACTTATTTTTACATCTTACAAAGATCCAAATGTTGTGGTCTAAAATGTGAATGTTTGTTTGTGATGGAAATTGCTGTTCTTATGTGTGAATTTGTCTCCCAGAGGGTATTTCTTCTGATCCTTGCTTTCTTATCAGAGTTATTTTCCTCTACTCCTAATCATTCATTCATTCTAGCCATGCCACAAAAGTGTATTCCAGTGAGAAACAGACTATGCAGCACTTTCAGATCTCGTGGGAATAAGCAAGAGATGTCTTCTTTCATGTTGTTGTACAAGAACAACCAGGATTGCTTTGTAGCGTCCTTGCAATAAATGGATTTGGTGATTGATTAAATTCCTCAGCTTTGGCATTTAATCAGTCTCAGTAGCTATTTACTGCTTCATATACTACAAAGCAATTGAGATTATGTCTTAATTATATGATCTTAATCCTAAAAAGCTATGTTCATCCATTGTGGTCACTAACATTTAAACCTATTAAAAACATGTGTCTAACTCCCAAAGCTTAGAATGTGTTTGTGATTATTGAGGGAGTTAGGCATTTTCTATAATCAAACTAAATTGGCATATTGGTTAGAAAGAATGACAAGTTCCATCTGACTTTCCTGAGTTAAACATCTCTTTGGGAAGACTTGAACTAGACAAGGGTTTCCCGTAATTCCAGGGAAGATACCCATGATAAGACTAGACTCACGTGTGTGTGTGTGCGCACACACACACAGTATTTCACTCTGCACAAATTGCTGTGCATGTGCACAGACTCCAATTCTGCACTCAGAGGAAATACAGCAGACATTTAAATATCTCCAAACCAAACAAGACATCCTGAAGGATTCTCTTCCTGTGGCCTCACTATCTGTTTCTGTCTGTGTTTTAAAATATCAAAAGACATGCAGAAATAGGCAGGGTAGCTCTAGAGAGAAATACAAAGGAAGATTGGGGGAAAAAAAATTTAACTGTCACCTTAAGATCAGACCCCCTCCTTATCTTAAAGGCATGATCTTTCAAAACTGGAAACGTCTTAAGAATAAAGCATCATTCTTTTAAGATACACCAGTTTCTAAAAAAAAATACATCTTCTGAATGCACTATGAGATCTGCCAGAACTCCTCTAAAGGAGATGGGGAGATTTGATCCTTTTCTAGAATTTAGGGAACAAATTCTCCCTAAAATCAGACTTTTGAGTTTGCTTTATAATAGGAATGTTCTGTGAATTGATTCCTCTCCCCTCACCTAAATAACAGAGACCTAGAAGCATACAAGTTTGATGTGATGAGCAAATTGTTGACATGGCTAGTAGTGTTTCAAACAAGACCCTTTTCAATAGGTGCCAAATGACATATGATTCCTATCCAAACCCAATGAGAACCTTCCAAAGGGTGTTCCCTACCTCATGTCCCTTACCGTGCCCTGTTCTTGTCTCTAGCCTACTCTGGGGTTTCCTTTTAGTCCCAGGCATCTTTAAACCAAATACATGGAAGGTTGTGCCCTGCATTATCTGGTGGTCTCATTAATATAACTAGATGCACAAGTAACATTTTAAAAACCCAAATAGTTTTAAAAAGACAGAAGGAACTGCAATAGGGACTGAGCATTGTGGGCTAATTGCCTGCAAACATTTACTTTTGGAAAATGAAACCAAACTCCTCATTGATTTCATAAGTCAGAGACATGATGTGGCCATTTTACTGAGTGGAGCAAACTGCATTCTCCCTGAGAAATATGAACAGCCCCAGATAAAATGTGCCTTGCTTACGCAAAGTATCTCTAGTATTCCTCTAGGGGAGCATGGCCACAACCCTGAGCAGAGAAGTTGCAGATTCAAAGACACAGTCTAGCTCACAGCATCAGATCCAGGAGGAGTCAGAGTCGGGGCCATGCTGTGTGGGGAAAACCGGCTGACAGCTCATCTGCACCACCACTGCCATATGCAAACAGTTGCTGACTGAGCCTGTAGAGCAGTGCCCATGTTTCTGCTCACCTCCCTTGTACCACAGGGGAGTGCTGCGTTGTGGCAGGGAACAAAAGGGGAAAGACACAGGACAGAGAATGGATGTGATTAAGGGAATGAAAGCAAGGCTGAAAGAATGAGGGGGAGATGAGGCTGAGAATGAGGGAAGGAAGAGGAAAGGAGAAGAACACTGACGTAAGGGGGAGGCGAAAGGAGAAAAAAGACAGGACCCTGAGAAATATAAGATCATCTCTGTGGTTCTTCACCAAACCAAACCATGTCCTGGGAATCTTCTCCCACAGAATAAGTGCTCCATTGTTTTTATCTTGAAAATCTGGTCACCCAGTAAATAAACTATTTTTATTTTTAAACGTAAGCAGCATCTTAGACTCTGAAACTCTTATAAATATTTGCAACAACTCAAACTCAAGTAGCTCAGAGTTCCACGGGGACCTTCATGATACGTTCTGTGTACAGAATAATGTACTGGGCTGTCATAAATTGGACTATTTGACAGGCATGTTCTGTTGAGACCATTGCAAATCCTGAGGACCAGATTCTGCATTGTCACCCTCACTGCAATGAACAGCACTGTTGCGGAGATGACTGCCTCCACAGAAGCCCCCAGAGCAGGGAACATTCCTAGGTAAGCATAAGGCCTGTCCCAGTAGACCAGGGGAGGGCTGTGCATGGGAGAATTGTGCAGAGAGAATAGTGTTACACCCCAAGAATTGCCCACTGTTACAAGCCCCATATGGGTGATGGCAACTAGTGGCCCAAGGGCTGCTCTAGCATGTGCTTGGGAGCTGAACCCAAGTCTGAAAATACTGGTCTACATGAATTGATAAAGACCACGTAGCGAGTCAGCCTCAGAGCTGGGACTGGCCCCTGGCTTAGTCTGCTAAACCATGCTCCTCCCACTTTTGAACTGTCTCCCCTGCTTGTGGCCGGAAGCCATCCTGGCTATTCTGAACAAGGGTTGGCTCAGCTATAGACAGCCAAAACTGAGCAAAGGTCTTTGTAAAAATCAAGAGTGCTCTAGCTATAGTTATTCTGGACCTGGGTGGCTGATGACAAATAACCTGCAATTTTTAGGCAAAATGAATGATAAACTTCCAACCGTACTGATTGCTTTGCCTGAACACACATCAGTTGACATTGTTAGGTTACGTTTGCAGTGACAAAGGCTTCCTCATTTTTTAAAAGAAAGCTGAGATTCTCCGTTATGGGAGATTTATAATGGCCGGCTCTGACTGACTACTTGCTTCTGCTGATACCATCAGCTACTGTGACCACTCTATTGTATATAATAGTGATGTTTCACATCTGAGTCACTTCCTGTAGCTGTGGGCAATCTGCTGGGTGCTGGATCTCTAGGTCAGTGAGTGAGGAGCTTTTACAGCATTCAGCTAAAATTGCCTCTTTCTTATGTAGGACAACCACCTTCATAAATCCACCAGTTGTTGGTCATGTTGTAAACCTGCATGGGGATTTGTTAGGATAAGAAGTTATGCTGCTGATCTTCCTGATTTCAAGTAATTTTTGGAGCATCTTTTTCCCTGGTGCTTTTTTTTTTTTTTTTTACTCCAAAGTGGTCAACTGAGATCTTTTGTTTTTTAAAAATCCAGGAAGCCACTGATGTTACCTTACTTGATAAAGAGCTTGGATGCAAAGCTTTCCAAGAAATGAATAGTACTTCTCTAAGGAGCATTTGAACAATGCAATATTATTTGTTTACTTCAGCTCTTTTGTAATAATTTGGCCACCCAGTCCACTTGTGAGGTTCCAGCGGTCTTTGATTTTTTTTTTAACCTCAGAACACAGGATGTGCTTATTTAAGTGATAAGAAAGAAACAACATTTTGTAGAGGAGGGAATCTTTATTCCTTCCGGATGACCCTTTCTTTTCAGGCAGATTCCAGGTATAAGGGAAACAGGACATGAAGCACCAGGAATGGCTAAGTTTCATGTAACCTACAGTTCACGTTTGCAGGCATATTTTAAAGGTTTCACATATACAAGTTAAACTTTTATTCATATGGCAGCTTAAAAGTACAAAGCTCAAAACTACAAAACTAAGTTTTGTAGCCATATTTGCACTCAGGAGTCTAGTCTCCTCTCCACGTCGACACAGAATGCCTGCTAGTTTCAGTAGAAATCCTACAGCTATGTAGTAACGTTTAGTTAACTTAGCAAAAAAATATCATAAAGGTCATAAAAGGAGGATAAAAGTTGCACCCAGGTAGCAGGGACGGCTCCAGGCCCCAGCACGCCAAGCACGTGCTTGGGGCGGCATGCCGCAGGGGGCTCTCTGCCGGTCGCTGGGAGGGCAGCAGGCAGGCAGCCTTCGGCGGCGTGCCTGCGGGAGGTCCACAGGAGCCGCAGGACCGGCGACCGGCAGAGCGCCCCCACATGGCATGCCGTCGTGCTTGGGGCAGCGAAATGTCTAGAGCCGCCCCTGCCAGGTAGATAAAGAGCAAAGAAAGTGCCTTGGATAAATTAAGAAATAGTTTCAATCATCATCCTAAACTCAGATGAGACCATAAAACAAACAATTTTTGAGGCTCAGCTTTCTTAGTTCTTCCACTCCTTGCCAACCTTACATTTTCATGAACTTATGCACTTCCATGTTTTGGCTGGGTCTGGAAGGGGTCATACCAAATACCTCAGGAAAAGACTTGTTCTCGTGATATTTCTGACCTACCCAGTACCAGGCAGGAAGAACTATATATCTTACATGACACCAGTTCCACCATGTCATTGGGAGATGTCCAGCTAATCTCCATGCTGGAATTTAACATTGAGAGGGAAGAAAACAAAGTAAGAGAGGATACAGCCATGGGCAGAAGAATGGACATAAGGAGGAAGGGTAGCGTAGATACCAGTCTAATAGGTGATACTGGTGGCAGAATGTCTGTGCCTAACCAGATAAAGAATGTCAGTGAAGCCAAACGGCAAAAATTAAGATGTCTGTACACTAATGCGAGGAGCCTAGGTAACAAAATGGAGGAACTAGAGCTATTGGTGCAGGAAGTGAAACTGGATGTTATAGGGATAACAGAAACATGGTGGAATAGTAGTCATGACTGGAGTACAGGTATTGAAGGCTATGTGCTTTTTAAGAAAGACAGAAATAAAGGCAAAGGTGGTGGAGTAGCATTGCATATCAATGATGAGGTTAACTGTAAAGAAATAAGAAGTGATGGAATGGATAAGACAGAGTCTGTCTGGGCAAAAATCACATTGGGAAAGAAAGCTAATAGAGCCTCCCCTGAGATAGTGCTTAGGGTGTGCTACAGACTGCCAGGATCTGATTTGGATATGGATAGAGACCTCTCTAATGTTTTTAATGAAGTAAACACTAATGGGAATTGTGTGATCATGGGAGACTTTAACTTCCCAGATATAGACTGGAGGACAAGTGCTAGTAATAATAATAGGGCTCTGATTTTTCTGGATATGATAGCTGATGGATTTCTTCACCAAGTAGTTGAAGAACCAACAAGAGGGGATGCCATTTTAGATTTGGTTTTGGTGAGTAGTGAGGACCTCATAGAAGAAATGGTTGTAGGGGAGAACTTTGGTTCGAGTGATCATGAGCTAATTCAGTTCAAACTAGATGGAAGGATAAACAAAAATAGATCTGGGACTAGGGTTTTTGATTTCAAAAGGGCTAACTTTAAAGAATTAAGGAAATTAGTTAGGGAAGTGGATTGGACTGAAGAACTTGTGGATCTAAAGGCAGAGGAGGCCTGGAATTACTTCAAGTCAAAGTTGCAGAAACTATCAGAAGCCTGCATCCCAAGAAAGGGGGAAAAAATCATAGGCAGGAGTTGTAGACCAAGCTGGATGAGCAAGCATCTCAGAGAGGTGATTAAGAAAAAGCAGAAAGCCTACAAGGAGTGGAAGATGGGCGGGATTAGCAAGGAAAGCTACCTTATTGAGGTCAGAACATGTAGGCAGGGGCGACTCTAGGAATTTCGCCGCCCCAAGCATGGCGGCACGCTGCGGGAGGTGCTCTGGCAGTCGCCGGTCCCGCCGGGCCTGCGGGAAGTCCACCGGAGCCGCGGGACCAGCGGACCCTCCACAGGCACGCCTGCGGGAGGTCCACTGGAGCCGCCTGCCGCCCTCCCAGCGACAGGCAGAGCACCCCCTGCGGCATGCCGCCCCAAGCACGCGCTTGGCGCGCTGGGGTCTGGAGCCGGCCCTGCATGTAGGGATGAAGTGAGAAAGGCTAAAAGCCATGTAGAGTTGGACCTTGCAAAGGGAATTAAAACCAATAGTAAAAGGTTCTATAGCCATACAAATAAGAAGAAAACAAAGAAAGAAGAAGTGGGACCGCTAAACACGGAGGATGGAATGGAGGCTAAAGATAATCTAGGCATGGCCCAATATCTAAATAAATACTTTGCCTCAGTCTTTAATAAGGCTAATGAGGAGCTTAGGGATGATGGAAGGATGACAAATGGGAGTGAGGATATGGAGGTAGATATTACCACATCCGAGGTAGAAGCCAAACTCAAACAGCTTAATGGGACAAAATCAGAGGGCCCAGATAATCTTCATTCAAGAATATTAAAGGAACTGGCACATGAAATTGCAAGCCCATTAGCAAGAATTTTTAATGAATCGGTAAACTCAGGGGTTGTACCGTACGACTGGAGAATTGCTAACATAGTTTCTATTTTTAAGAAAGGGAAAAAAAGTGATCCGAGTAACTATAGGCCTGTTAGTTTGACATCTGTAGTATGTAAGGTCTTGGAAAAAATTTTGAAGGAGAAAGTAGTTAAGGACATTGAGGTCAATGGTAATTGGGACAAAATACAACATGGTTTTACAGAAGCTAGATCGTGCCAAACCAACCTGATCTCCTTCTTTGAGAAGGTAACAGATTTTTTAGACAAAGGAAATGCAGTGGATCTAATTTACCTCAATTTCAGTAAGGCATTTGACACGGTTCCACATGCGGAATTATTAGTTAAATTGGAAAAGATGGGGATCAATATGAAAATTGAAAGATGGATAAGGAACTGGTTAAAGGGGAGATTACAATGGGTCGTACTGAAAGGTGAACTGTCAGGCTGGAAGGAGGTTACTAGTGGAGTTCCTCAGGGATCAGTTTTGGGACCAATCTTATTTAACCTTTTTATTACTGACCTTGGCACAAAAAGCGGGAATGTGCTAATAAAGTTTGCGGATGACAAAAGCTGGGAGGTATTGCTAACACAGAGAAGGACCGGGATATCGTACAGGAAGATCTGGATGACCTTGTAAACTGGAGTAATAGTAATAGGATGAAATTTAATAGTGAAAAGTGCAAGGTCATGCATTTAGGGATTAATAACAAGAATTTTAGTTATAAATTGGGGATGCATCAGTTGGAAGTAACGGAGGAGAAGAAGGACCTCAGAGTATTGGTTGATCACAGGATGACTATGAGCCGCCAATGTGATATGGCCGTTAAAAAAGCTAATGCGGTTTTAGGATGCATCAGGCAAGGTATTTCCAGTAAAGATAAGGAGGTGTTAGTACCATTATACAAGGCACTGGTGATACCTCATCTGGAATACTGTGTGCAGTTCTGGTCTCCCACGTTTAAGAAGGATGAATTCAGACTGGAACAAGTTCAGAGATGGGCTACTAGGATGATCCGAGGAATGGAAAACCTGTCTTATGAAAGGACACTCAAAGATCTTGGCTTGTTTAGCCTAACCAAAAGAAGATTGAGGGGGGATCTGATTGCTCTTGATAAATATATCAGAGGAATTAATATTAGGGAGGGAGAGGAATTATTTAAGCTTAGTACCAATGTGGACACAAGAACAAATGGATATAAACTGGACACTAGGAAGTTTAGACTTGAAATTAGACGAAGGTTTCTAACCATTAGAGGAGTGAAGTTCTGGAACAGCCTTCCAAAGGGAGTAGTGGGGGCAAAAGACATCTGGCTTCAAGACTAAGCTTGATAAGTTTATGGAGGGGATGGTATGATGGGATAGCCTAATTTTGGCAATTAATCTTTGATTATCAGCAGGTAAGTATGCCCAGTGGTCTGTGATGGGATGTTAGATGGGTTGGGATCCGAGTTACTACAGGGAATTCTTTCCTGGGTGCTGGCTGGTGAGTCTTGCCCACATGCCCAGGGTTTAACTGATCGCCATATTTGGGGTCGGGAAGGAATTTTCCTCCAGGGCAGATTGGCAGAGCCCCTGGAGGTTTTTTGCCTTCCTCTGCAGCATGGGGCATGGGTCAATTGCTGGGGGATTCTCTGCAGCTTGAGGTCTTCAAACCACAATTTGAGGACTTCAATAACTCAGGCATAGGTTAGGGGTTTGTTAAAGAAGTGGATGGGTGAGATTCTGTGGCCTGCATTGTGCAGGAGGTCAGACTAGATGATCATAATGGTCCCTTCTGACCTTAAAGTCTATGAGTCTGAGTCTGTCATCCTCCTTCCCCCGCCTCAACAAATCCCTAACTGGCATCTTTTTCTTTATCAAGTTCAGTCTCCTCTTCCTTACCTTCTTGCTTGCTGCAAATGCACCCCACCCAAAGTTCTTTCTTCAGGCTCTCCCCCTTGCTTCTGTGAGTCTTCCAAACCATCTTACCTTATCCAAACCAAACCTAACTGCTTATTTTATCTTCTTCTCATGCTTGGCTTCACACCTGATTCTGTGCCATGTCCCTATGCATGGAACAGCGTCCCAATTACCATATGCCAAGGATCTTCTCTTTTCTTCTTTGGGTTCCCCTGTAAACCACACTTCTTTTGCATGAAGCCTTCATAGGTTGGCTTCTGTCTGACAATTTCTCCATGCCCTCTTGCATTTGAATTGTTATCCTAGACATTCCATATCTGAGGCCTCTTTGGGCCTCATCTTGGTGGTTATTTGCATTCAAAACTCACCTATTATTTAAGGATCCGAATGTCCTGCTTTATGTCATCAGACAATTGTCCTTTTGCTCTAGTGGGCTGTAAAGTGTGGAACTCACTTCCCCCTGAAAATCCCTCTCAGTCCTTCCCCTCCCCCCCCTTTACAAAAAGAACCTACCATCTTTTTATGCTTGAAGTGTGTTTTTTAGAATGCCCCTTGTTGGCCCTGTCTTGGATCAGGGCATGCTATGCCTTGTACCTCTCCACGGTCTCTCATGAGTGTGCCCTTCCCAGTCATAGTCCCAGGGCCTCCACTTTACTCAAGGGGGAGTCCTACGGTGCTGCCACTCTCAGACTGGGTCCCTCAGCTTCAGCAGCCCCGTTTCCCAACATGGCTCTTTTAGCATGGCCAATTTGGCTTGGCTCACTGCAGGAATCTCTTTTTTGGAAGTTTTGTAGCCAAAAAATATATGCAGTGACACAGTTCTGCCTTTTCAAAACAAAGTATTTAATAGTCAACAGGAACATGGTAATCAGAGAAATGGGATAAAATAACAAAGTAGGCCTTCATGCATGAATCTTATTTAAACTTCATTCTTTCCTTGCAAGTTTTGGGTGAGTTCCATTCAGCCAGGATACCCTGGGCCTTTTTGTCAGACACCTCTCACTGCCAATCACTCTTCTTCCTTTCTGGGCTAGCCAGTTTGCAGGGTAATGCCCAGTTAATAACTTCCCCTTTGTTCTGTTGAGGACTCTTGGTATTCTCTCTGGAAGTATCTTATCCCTGTCACTGTCTTGGTTCCTGCTGGTTTTCCCCTAACAACCTCCTTTGATTTACCTGATGCAGAATAATATCTAGCAGGTAAACTGAGATGCATATAATATTCACAGAAATAATACAGAAATCGTCCATGCTTTCCACAGGCCCTATATATATTGTTTTTCCTTCTTGTGGCTTTTCTCTCTCTCTTTTTGTATTGGACCCTCTTGTTCACTAGTATTGGCATGATTTTTAACAGGTTCATTTAATGATGATAATATTGTTTATATAAATACATACTGTACAGTGCCCTCAGCTCATTTAGTGGAGGAGTGTGCTTTATAAATAAATCATTATCACTGATAATCTATTCTTATTATACCATAATTATCTGATTAGATTGTATGCTTCATAAAACAGGTATACCATTTTCTGTTTTTTCCATTATACCAAATTAAAATAAGGATAACTCAGCCTAAACTAATGGAATTGCTCCAGGTTTTCACTGGTATAACTAAGAGCAGAATTTGGCCCATTGTCTTTTTATGTTTAGAAAGTACTACGTGTGTGATGGGAACTAATCTAATATGAAATTTCCCAGCCTCATTTCTGTACCAAAGAGCATGAAATAATCATTTGAACTTAAGCATCCAACCTTTTCAGAATCACTCACCATTAAAGGCCTTTAACAAGATCCCTCTCCTTCGCAAGAGACTACTTAAAAAACTAAATGGTCATGAAGTAAGAAACAAGTATTGTCTTGGAAGAAAAACTGGCTGAGAGTTACGAGTCAAAGAGTAGGAATAAATGGCCTATTTTCATCATAGCAGAAGGTTACCAGCGGGATGCCACAAAGTTCCATAAATATAGTTATTAACAGTCTGGAAAGGGGCCTGAGGAGTGAGGAATTGCTTGGGCTAGTCAATCCTAGAGAAGGCTGAGGGACCTCAGAGGGACTTAACTAATCCAGATGAATGGGTAACATGATGGCAGGCAGATGAAGTTCAATGTTGATAAATGAAAAATAATGGAACTGGAAGGGGAAAAAATAAATTGCTTATATACCTTAAAGGTGTCTAAATCAATTGTATCAAGACAGGAAAAGGAGCTGTCAGTTTCTGTAAACAGCTAAGTGAAGACCACTGCTCAATGTGCAGCTGTGGTCAATAAACACGCCATGTTAGCATGCATAAGGAATGGCTGGGGATGAATAAGAGGGGACATAACGGTATATAAAATAATGAATGGCATAGAGAAGGTAGATTCTGTTTTCCCTACCTTGTAATACAAGAGCAAGGGACCATTCAATGAAATTAACAGAAGCAACTGACAAAAGGAAATAGTTTTTCACACAGAATGTAATTAGAATGTGGAGCTTGTTGGCAAAGGATGTCATTAAGGCTAAGAACTTAGCAAAATTCAAAGAGGGCTTGGACATTTATATGGATAGCAAGAATATCTAGAGTTATGATGCTAACAGAAAGCATATTGGAGGGAGATAAACCCAACGTTTCAGGGTTTAAACCAATCTCCAAGTATTAGGGATGAGGATGAGTGCACATCTGCCTACTGTAGGTTTTTTTTGCACCTTCTTCTGAAGCATCTAGTGTGGGCCACTGGGCTAGCTGGACCTCTAATCTGATAGAGTATGGCAACTCCTATGTTTCTAAATTACACATTGTATTCCCATGCACAGACTGACCCATCAGGCAAACAGAATTGGGGATCACATTTACCTCAGCATTGCACCTGAATTCCAGTTCCAGATGAGTATCAAGTATACAGATGTTTGAACCTTTGCTGGAAACTGAAATTTGGGTACATTCTGGAAGTGAAAATTGAATTGAGCAGAGTCTCAAGCTCTCTCTCATTTCACAGCATCAGTATCTTGGATTTGATCAGATGAGGCAGTGAATCATATCTACAGAATCCTCTGGATGTCACCGCTGTGCAATTCTTCCCCAGGAAAAGGAAAAATACTCATTGGGATGGAGCAGGTTGCTCCTTCTGGAGTGCCAGCCCTAATGAAAACTGAATGGGGAGAGATCCCCATCCTTTTTTGGGGGGAGCAAGCATTGGGTACTAGGGATCACAGGAACTAACATTGAGAGTGGCCCCTGCACAGCCATGTAAGAGGGACACGGGAACTCGCTGTCAACCTCTGATACCTGAATACCAGTTAGCACTCATGTCAGTGCGTGCAAGCTCCATTCTATGCGTGTTATCATTAAGACACACCATCTAAACACCTGAAGAAGAGCTCTGTGTAAGCTCAAATGCTTGTCTCTCTCATCAGTAGAAGTTGGTCCAGTACAAGATATTACCTCACCCACCTTGTCTCTCTAATATCCTGGACCAACACAGTGCATATACCATCCAAATAGCAAGTCCTATATCATATTGCTCCTCCGTCTATCCTGCATGTACCTGAGATCCCCAAGGAGCAATGACTCCGTTCTGAGATCAGTACCTTCATTGGTTCCATGTGCAGAGTAGTCCTTTTTCACTCTGCTTTCAGAGAGCAGAATAGTGAATAAATCTCTGGCTTCTGTATCAGCTACGCTTGTCCACCTTTTCTACAGAGCACACAAAAGAAGTGAAGGCCATGTGATTTACATTATTGTCCTCCTTGCTCATGATGGGAGCATAGAGTTGCATATTTTTCTGTGTAACTAAGACCTTGTCTATACTCTGCATTTGGCCCCTATTTAGCCACCAGTGTAGGGTAGGAAACCAGAGACCCACAGGAGTGAACAGTCTGAATAATTCCCAGAAACTCCAAATTTCCCTTTCTCCAGAGATGCCCCTGAGCAGTGTCTGTTTGATTTGCACTTCTGATTTCTGCCTTCCAGCCTTGGAGTTTTTTTGGTTGAGTTTTGCTCCTGATATGTCCCAGAGATGACCTCAATCCAGGATAGCAAAAAAAGCTAACTACAGACAGGCAAAAATTCCTCATAGCATGTAATGCCTGTTCATAACATTCAATTGCCTTCTTTCAAGAAGCTGCCAGTATGCAGTGAGGTAATTATATAAGTTTAAAAGAGTTGCACAGTGCTACTGATGTAAGTGACCACTCAGGACTGACAAAAACTGGTTGCTCGATGAAGATGGTTTTCTAATCCAGGTGTATTCACTATGTTTGGGGATGATGTGTCCTCTCTTAAGATGGGAGCCCTCCTAGTGCAAGCCCCACTCCTGCGCAGTGTAATATGAACATGTTTTAACCACCTCCAAGCCCGTGCAGTGTAAGGGAAGAGTTATGAAGGAGCTGGATCAGGTTAAGAGTTATGAAGGAGCTGGATCATATTTTTCTGTGTAACTAAGACCTTGTCTATACTCTGGATTTGGCCCCTATTTAGCCACCAGTGTAGGGTGCTAGCCATCAAATACTCTGCCCTACCACCATGTGCTGTAGTTATTAGTCCCACCTCCTTCCCACACTTCCTTTCCTCTTTCCCGTTGTCCCTATGTTGCTGTGTTACTGTGAACCTGCCCCTGCCTCTCCCAGAGGTGCTTCCTTTTGACCCATTACCTCAGGAACACAGCTGGGGATTTCCTGATCTTCTCTTCTGCCGGTGGGAAAAGAGAAGACAGGCAAATAGCAATAGGGGGAAAACTATCAATAATCTTGACTTTTCTTTCTCCACAATACACGGTTTGAACATAAGCAAGTGCCTGGTAATTAATAAACACTTTAAATATTGACAAGGTTGTACTACAGGGCTGTGGTGCCAGTCACTGTTCTTCAGTAAAGGAAGAGGTTGACGTGAGGAGAAGTATAGATGAAATGTCATAGGGTTAAGTGTGTGTGTTGTATTTGCTAGGGGACAGTACTGGACAGTAAATGATTACAGGCTCCGTCTAGCTCCCACTGATTTCAATGACAAAACTCTCATTGTCTATAATGGTGCAGGAGCAAGTCCTTTATCCTTGAGTACAAAGGAAACTAACCTTGCTGAAGAAGAAATACTGGCCAATCAAGAGGCATGGAAGGATGGAAGGAGACAGTGAGGAAGGGCAGGGCTGGAAGTATCAGAAGTCCACCACTGCCACTTTGTCATGAGCATAATGAGGGAAAGGAGATAGAGGTGTCTTCAGCAAAGGGATTTGGGCGTGTGTAAGAGACTTGATATAGATTCGGTGGAATTTCAAATTATAACAGAGCAGAATTTTCCCAGTATACCAGTATAGCCCCACGGATGTTGCAGTTACAGGGCTTGCTGCATACCCCTCTGATCTCATTCTCCATGCTGCCTTCTGGGAATTTGTCATCCTTGCAGCCTTCCCTTCCTGTTGGTTTGTCCTCGCGTCTGTCTCCAGGGACACCCGTGTACCCTGCAAGAGAACTGGGACCCTTCTCTAGGTCCTGGTCTGGGGCTGGTACCCCATTCTGCCTCTGGTCTTCGTACAGCAAAGGCACCAGCTCTGACTTTTTAAGCATTTTAGAGTTTAGCTTGCTTTATTTCTTTGCACAGCTCCACTAGCTGATCTTGATTTTTCATAACTAATTTTTCCTGCCTGGATTTTTTTTTTTGCGCTCTTCCCAAAAAGAACATAGGACATCTTTCTCGTGCTTTTTCCTTCCACAATATTTGTTTTTTACTTCTGTTGTCACTAATGGGAATTTCACCATTGTTACCATCCAAAATATGCTGCCGCCAATATACCAGGGTTACAGAGATAGCTGTACCTTTGGGTCATTTCTTGGTCTTTTAGAGTGCACTCCTTCAGGTGTCAGGCCTCATACCTTTCCGTCTTCTGGAACAGAATTCCACAATTCTTTCAATCTTAGGCCAGGCCTGGGGCTATAGTATCCTCTGTATCAACCCTGTAGATCTGTTTAGGTTCTGAAGCTGTGGTTCTGCCTTTTTGGTGTCTGTAACCAGTGGTATTCAGTGACAAAACAGCTTTCTTAAAACCAAAGTATTGTTTAATTTTAACAGCAGGAATAGAGCATTTAGAGGAAAAAAGATTTTAAAATAATAGTCTACATGCATGTCTATCTTACCTAATGGCTTAACATCTCTTGAGAGTAACCTAGTCAGGTCTGACTTCTTTAGAGACCCCAGCAGGAGCCTGGGTCAGTCTGGTTTCCTGGAATAGCATCCTAACAATTACCTCCTCTCTTCAGAGAGAATCCTTTATAAGCCAAGGTTCCGTCATTCTTGTCAGTTCCCAGGCCTTGACCCTGCTTGTGCAAACCAGTTGGTAGCCTCAGCAGGAAGTCCAGCTAGATTTCTCAGAGCTAAGGGTTCTGCCATTGTCCCATAACAACCATCAATTGTTTACTTTGAGGTGGCTTATGTTGGTCCATTGTTTCCTTCCAGTTTGCTTTTCATTACAGCCTCCTATTAAACTAAACATATATTTATACAGTAAGTATCTCAATAACTAGGTCAACATACAGTATTAATAACTTACTACAGAGCAGCTCCACTTCCAGCACAGACGTAAGTAGGGCAGCACCAGTGTAAGTGAAAGCAGGGTTTAGTCTATTAGGTTTGAAATAGAACTGGGATGCTGTGGGTAGGGGCCTAATTCTGCTTTTCAGCTACACCATGTAACTTCCATTGTCTTCAGTGAGTTACACCTGTGTTTTGAGTGTGGATCTGAGCCCTAAAGACTTTTATTTGCATTTGTGTTTAATAACTGCCCTCCAATACAGCTACAGACCATCTACACCTCTTCTGTCATATCTGTTTGTATTAAGACACTGAAAAGTCACTTCATATTAAACCAGGTGTTCTCAAATGTTTTCACAGTGCACTGTCTGGTGGAGACCTTTTCTCCCATTCATAACTGTGCAAACCATCTTTCATCCCATTGACAATAACATAACATCCCTGTGGCAGTCTAGCAATTGCTGGAAATAGTCATTTACTTAACTGCCTTGAACATGATAAATTTTGTATTCCTGTTGGAAAAGAGTTCACCGCACTGTCTATTCTGATCTTTGTTGAATCTCCCCCTGCCATCTGGTCTCATTCTCTCAGCTGGAAAGAAGGAGAGCCAGCATCTTGTAACCAGATAGCTTTCCCTGAGCCACCAACAAATGCTCTGCAGGCCACCAGTGGTCAACAAACCACAGCTGGGGAAACCTCTGTTTTAAAACAAAAGCAAACGGGGGGAAAAAAAAGTACATGGGTTAATTATCAAGTCACTGCCTTGATTCCTCAATTAAAGTTGTAAAAGAGTTTCCAGTATGAACACACATTGGAGCTAACATCTACTTTGGGCTCTCTACATGACAAAGTTAAATCAGTTTAATTTAAGGCTTGTTTCCACAGAGTGGTTGCATTGTTTTAACTTAAATTGGTTTAGTTAAACTATGGCACTTCAGAGAGTGGACAGTCTTTTTTATATCAATTTAGATTTAGCCGGCATCTGTAAATGTACAGGCACTACCTTAACCTACACAAGCCGGGCTTAAACTGATAAACACACAAAAGTTGTATTGTTTTAATTAAATTGATATTAAACCACACATTTAGTTATTAATCCTGTGGCACCTTATAGACTAACAGACATTTTGGAGCATGAGCTTTTGTGGGTGAATACCCACTTTGACCCTCTGATACTTGACACCTTTAGTTATGGAAGTACAGCTTTGACTGTAGACCAGCTTTAAGAAGTGATTGGTTAAATCAGCAGCAAAAGGCTGTGTGGGTGCCCTCATTTCACTTTAAACTTATTTTGACTTTAGATTACATTGATTAGGAGCAGGTTTAAACCATTCCTAAACAAACCACTCTGAAAGTGAGATAAGCATATCTACACAATGGTTGTCACCATTTCAGCTAAATCAGCTTAAAAACTGTATTACTGTATAAAAACTTATAAACTGGAGCAGCTTTCTTGCATAAATAAGTCATTTTTAAAAAAGCTGCTTTCTGCATAAAATAGTTCATATGTATCCTCTCGATAGAGGTTAACATTTATTGGAAACATTTAGGTTAATCAGATCAAACTCCTCTGAAGTTTAGATCCTGAAGATATCATGATTTTTTAAAAATAAGAAATAGTCCTAACTGTTGTACTGTACTGATTTTGGTATGCATATTTATGTATTTGAGTCAGATCCTCAGTTAGTCAATGAAGCAACACATAACTATGCCTACTGAGGATCTGGTCCTAGGAAACTAAGCTTTGTAAGGACTCAAAAAATGACAGTCTACAAATTTCAACCTGATTTTTAACTTTATAAAATTGGTGGAACATGCAACGATGGGCAAATCCAACTGTGTTCAGTACAGTATTGCAAACTCCTTTTGTAAAAGTTCAAATAAACTCTGATTCAATTAATAGGAAGTGCAATTCTTTCCAATATTATATTTAAAAGAATAGTGATTCAATTAAAATTTAAATCTAATCTTAAAATACCTCTAGTTCCAGTTGTAGTTTGATAGTGATGAAAAGTCCCTTTGCATTTTAGGACCCTCTCACCACAACGTATTTCTTTTATAAATGACCAGTGGAGAAATAAATATTTCCATAAATCATCTTTGGATTAAAAACAAGCATAAAAAGGAGGCTTGAAATTGTTTAATATTACAGATGTTTTGGAGTTCTATTCAGTAGTTGGCAAATCACACCAGGCTGCTCTGAATTCTTTATAATCTAGACACAAAGATCATTGCACTCTAAAAGAACCTCTGGGCTCTTATTCAGAAATATCTTGGCTTCTATTTACCTCTTTCCTCATTTGTATCTATCAAATGGCTAAATGTATAAATAAAGTCCGGGTGTTCTTATTAGCCAAGGCAGTATTTCATGCTGATTAATGCCGCAGATTTAGTAAAACGTATTTCTCTTTAAAGTTAGAGTATGTTTTGAATTAATTTCCTTGCTGTGTATGAATCAGGTATAGTCTATTCTATGCCTGTTGTTTCACACTGCTCATTAGAATCACATCTGAGCATTGTCTATAGTGCGTTAAGATCCTGATTCAGCAAAACAATCTATTCAGCCAAGCACTTAATTTTAAAAACGCGCTTAATCCCATCAATTTTAACGGGACTATTCACAGGCTTAAAATTGGAATGAAAAGATGAATCAGGGCCTGCTTGACAATGCCGCACTTTATTGAGCACAATTATTTAAATCTCAGCTCACATATCAGGGACATATCTTTCAGCGTTCAATAAAATCAGGTTTACTCCCACTGAACAAAAATCTTGAACCTTCCTTCACCCTGAAAGTTGGCTAAAATGTATCTGGATTCTGCAGACAATGAACAAGAAAATGAAGTGCATTGTCAATCTGGATTGAAATACAGTACGAAATCAGTCTTCTGACATTTTAATAAAATAAGCTGTGGGTGAATTTTGTTAAATAAATACACTGGATGTTTTCGGGAATATGTTGATCAACCAGCTGCTACAGCTTCAACATCTCACACAAGATAGATCCACACTTGGCTAATTTTGTACATGTTAAACGGCTTTGCCAGAACTCTCCTGTCTTCTGAGTGGCTGAGGTTTTTCTGGTGTAACCTACACTACCAAGCAATTCCCCATGTTGGTGCTTCAGGCTGTGAAGAAATCAGCAGATGGAGAGAAAAATGTAGATTAGATTAGATGCATTCCAACTTTTGGTCGACTGTAGTGTTCGTGGGCAAGATTTCATTCCTGTGCTACAGAACCTCGCTTTAATGTGATGCAATTATGGAAATGTTTGTGTTTAGTCCACATTGAATCCAATTACCCCAAACTCTCCCAGCAAGTGCGAACTATATTGCTCAGCTAACATGGATGAGTTTAGCTGTGATTGCGGATCAGTGGGTGTCGACTTCCTCACACTGTGACCGCCATATTAGAACAGAAGGTAATTTGGAGGTCTCCTTACGTTGAGCCATAAAGAAAGGGGGGGATGACCACACCACCCTGAACTCTGGTTGTGACCCTTAGCTTCAGAACCTATGACGTAGATCATATTTTCACACCCAGTCGGTGCAGCTGTGTGACTGGGGTTAAACCACCGTCAAAGGAAGGAAGCTAGAGCCTCGATACTAGGGTGAGGTGCAGACAGAAACTAAGGCAGAAAGTATCAGAGGGGTAGTCGTGTTAGTCTGGATCTGTAAAAGCAGCAAAGAGTCCTGTGGCACCTTATAGTCTAACAGACTATTGGAGCATGAGCTTTCGTGGGTGAATGCCCACTTGGTCGGATGCATGTAAGGCAGAAAGAAACATGTCAGCGGACATGGGGTGCAAAAGGGATGAAAGAAGTAGAGCTAGGAAATAGGGCATGATCACTGAAAATTCTGATAATTAATCACGGTGCTTCTTGAGCAGGTGGCTGACTGAGAGACTTGCCCGACAGCATTTTATAGCAGCTGATGTCCGTTTCAGTGAATCAACTGTAGGTTTCCCTAAAGGGTGACCCGCAAAGGGTTTTTTTTCCCCTCCCTAATTGGGGTCGTGCCCCTTCTGCTTGGTTAGGATGTAAGTGGAAGCCCGGAAAGGGATTTTTCAGAATAAATAAATACAATTCTGGTTTTTAAACTTCAGAAATATCAAGATGTGAACTCTAGTCTCCTCTCGTTTTGCTGGAGCCTCCTGGGTGCTTCCGATATAGGTACTGTGAAAGTTAACACGTCAATTAAAACGCTGGAGAAGTTGGATCTCTAACGAAGGCCTCCAGAATGTTAGGTAACCATTGATGATCCACAAAGCAAATAAAACCCTAGGACATTTTCAGTTGTCCGATTAAAAGTCCCTTCTGCAGCTGCACAGCTTTCTGGCTTTTAACCCTTGTGATTTCAGTAGCCCTGGAGGTTACTGGAGTCTTGCAGGCTAGACAAGCACTGAATGCCTACGGTAGCAAACACTAAAAATTAAAATGGGGCTAATTTGTTTTTATTTCATTGTATTTTTCCCCTTTGCAAGTCACTTAAATTTGAAAGAATTATTGGGTGAAGATTAGGAATCCATTTCACTGCCATTCCCCTGCTCCCGATGATAGTTAAATAGTTCCGTTTCTGAAGCGTTCTCTGTATGTCAGTCTAAAAGCGTGGAAAAGAAAACGTAAATTTACCGTCCAGAAATACAGAAGCAAAGGCAAGCTCAAAACTGCAATATTTCCTAGTATTGCATTCTTGTTATGAAGGGCTGAGAGAGAGAGAATATTGCCCGGAATGGAATCACCTCCAGAAACAGAAAGAACAAAAATATATCGAATTTGAAGCACTACAAATGCTTTTGATATTTCGGTCTTAATGTTCAATGACGCGGTGGGTCCATTAGGGGGCACTGGAACCATGGTCTATTCAATCTGTTAGGCAAATTCAGTTTTTTTGTCTTTGAGGTCCTGTCATTCTCTGTATAAACAAGTTACGTTCAAGTGTTTAGGATATAAATTACGACCATGCAGGCTTGCCTTGGAAAGAATGTAAACACAGCACTGTGGTCGGAGCAAACTCTGAAACTGACTTTATAATTTATTGCAGGCCCCTGAGAAGCTCAGGGGAAAAAGGGCATGTTTGAGTATAAATATAAAAATGGAGATTAAAAAAAAAAATCATTCGGATCAAATTCACTCCCTACTTAGTGTTTAAAGGCGCCAGGGTGATATGGATGCTACACTTTAAATAGGAGTTTGTTTCCTTCCTTTTAATATGGACTGGAGCTGCACTGAATTGTATTATGCCCGAGGATATGATTGCTGTCTAAGGGGGAACAGATCTTTTAGCACTGAATTGGCCAAGACTGTGCCACAGTTTCTTTCACGTAAGAAAGTGTGATGTGAGGGAAAACATACATCAGCTCGATTCTATCTAATCTACCGAGGAAGCAGAACAACAACATCCTTCATATTTAATTCGCCACATGGTTTATGGAATGGAATGGCATCGGGGGGTGGGGGGTGGGGTGAATTTCTGAGGCAACAATCCTTGCACGTACAGTTTCATTTTGCTTCCATTGGGGGATGCACATGAAAACTTGAAAAGCTTGAGATGGTCCCTTAAGAAATCCAGCCAATACAGTAAGGAGAAGAGACTTCAAGAGACATTAGTGCATCTGACCCCCTTGTGTGGAAGTCTCTTTTAAGGCTCCATACAGAGGTCCCACGGTGTGATCAAAGGGTTGTAGCTTATAAACGTGACTTCACTGCTTTACGTAAGCAGAAAGGTGTATCGCTCGTGAACTCCAATGGATTTAAGGGATGAATTGACTTTATGAGCTGAGCTTGAGTAAATGTTCAGCTCCATGAAATCTTAGATCTATCCCTGGGGTTCCTTGCCGCTGCCCCACTGACTCTCAGACATGTGTTTTCAGTATCTTGACATCAAAACTACTACGTGACTACCTGAATGGGCAATTAAGAAGCCACGATTTTAGTTAAGGAACAGGAGGATGCTTTTCTGAGTTACAAAAAGCCAGCCCCACAATCAGAAGTGACAAGGCACTATTTATATGTAGCTTGATCCTGCGTTCCTAGCGCACCCCAAACTCCTATTGAGTTCATTGTTTCGATAAGGACAAGGACAGCAGAATTTGGGCCAAGGCATTAATACAAGGAAAGAGCAAAAACAGGAACAATTCTGAAAAAGAAATCAATATCATGGTCAATTGGATGATCTAAATAAACATTGTTCCGTGCAGTGGAAGCTTTACATATAACTGAAAGACCGTTTGGATTTCTAACATCTTGATTATTTGTTTTTATCAGAGGGGTAGCCGTGTTAGTCTGGATCTGTAAAAGCAGCAAAGAGTCCTGTGGCACCTTATAGACTAACAGACGTTTTTATGTTAACATACTACTGCAAATCCTCCATAAGTAGCCGGGGAAAATAAAGAGTAGAAAACGAGAGACAGAGAGACTCCAGACCTAAGGGTTGCTCAGGACACAGATCCCTCTGCAGGTCAATTACTCTCACCCTCCCTTCAATAGTACCTGCAGGGTCTAGGGTGCCTTATTATTCTTACTACGCTTGCGTTTAAAGGGACAATTACAAGAAGGGTTAGAGTGAAACTAAATGCCTGTCCAGTGCATAATCGTTTATACACATTTTATTGAAAAAGAATTTATACATCAAAATATTTTTGGCAAACTGTAAAAAGTATACATAAGTGCAAATATATTCTCCTTTTAAAGCAGTTAAGTGTGCGAGTATACACAAGATGTATTTAAAATATTTCTTTTTAAAAATACTGTGGTAGAAAACAACTTTGTAAAAATAAAAACAAAAGACTGTATTGTTGCAATACTGGAAAAAGAACTTTCTTAAACTCTATACACGTAACTTCTAAACAATATATTTTTAATAATATTGATTGGTGCTGGGGTCCGTAGAAAGTGTTTTGAAAAAAGTTAACTTTATTTAACGCTCGAACCACTTAGAAGTGGAATTTTTCGATGGTGTTGGTTTGAGGCAGATTTTTCCCAGTCAAAGGAAACTTGTTTCTATTTTTTTTTAAATGATTGAACTGACCACTTTTGCAGACACTAATTTTTAGGACAATGGAGATCACAGAAATGCATTTTATTATTAACTTGGATAGACTTCCTATAAAAGAGCCCCTTCCCCCGCCCTCCCAAGCACATACACACACAAAAGAAAACCTTTCAAAAAAGCTTTGGAGCTTACATCAACTTTTTCTGTCCTTCAAGGTGTGGCAGGGGACAAAATGGTAAACAGTGCTTCCTTATGTAATTTTGCTAAGTGACTTGTGTACTATTCAATGCTATCAGGAGTGCACATTACATTTTATCTGCGTGAGTCCGTCTATACCTCAAATCTGTTAAACAGCCACCTTACTGTCTTTATTTGATAGTGCTAAGTTCACATCACACAGGGTTTGATATCTTGACAGACGCTTTGATGATGATGGTGATGATAGTAAGATCCACTAGCAGAAGGGTGAAAAGAAGAAATGCCATTAAAATTGAGAACAAAATCTTTCCTGTCACACACTGGGGAAGAGTGATGCTGGTAGCGAGGCAATCCCACTGCAAGAGAAGAAAATAACAAGAGCTTCTCAGAAATTAGCTCGACTCTGTCTGAAAGAGGGGTTCTGTCTGACATACATCGTACTTATGGCGAATATAAATTCAGATATGTGGGGAAATTAAATGTCACAGTTATGACGTAGCCTTCTGGACCATTTAAGAAGGCCTCCACAAAATGTTAATTTCCTTGAAGACAGTTTAAAAAGACAGTCTAAAGGCTATTGAAATTTACACGATATAGTAGTCTTGTCCCATTTCTCAAAAAAAAGAAAGTAAAAATATTGTGCACACCTACATACTTAAATAGTTTTGTGTGTATTTGTGTGAGTGTATGTGTGTATACAAATAATATGCTTTCAGTGTGGGTGTAGAGATATAGATTGTATGTATGATCCATTTATCTATATAATATATACCCACAACATGCAAACCCTCATATACATGCTATGTGTATATGGTGTGTGTGCAGGTGTGTTAGCTGGAGTTGCACACACATCTCTGTACTGTGTGTGTGGAGATGTAGTGTGTGCAACTATACGAACACACCTGCACTTTTTTTTCTGTATGCAGTGTAGATAATGATCCTGATCCTACCCTATTCAAATTAATGGGAGGTTTGTTATTGACTTCAGTGGGTAGAGGATCAATGAGAAGTAATTTTGTTAATTATAGAATGTGAGTGTGAGTGTACTGTATCTCGCTATATTTGGACACGTGTATTCATATACTTAAGATACAGAGGAATGATGCCCTACACTTAAACAAAGAAAGTACAATACCTCCCCCATACCGTATCACCAGTATATACATCACATATCAGCCTCACTCAGACATTTCAAACCCCACAGCCGCAGGCCAGTGTGCCCGGTTCCTGATGGGCTGTACTCGTTTGGGAGCAATGCTATACAACTGTGGTCCTGAGGTCCTCATCCAGACTTTATTTTCCCCGTGGGAGCTCTGCTTGAGAAAGGACTGCAGGATCTAACCTCCCAGCGCAACCTGTTCAGATCTGAAATGGAATGTTCAGTGGGTTCAGATTTTTCCTCCGGCCTGTTAGACCTTTTCAAATCTGATTGGAAAAGAAGCTTATTCGAGGTTCTTCAGTAGCTTATCACAGAGTCCCGCAGAGACTGGAAGCAAATCTCCGACAGCACCGAACATCAGCGTCTAAATTTGTAAAGTGGATAAAACTTTATAGATTCCAAGGCAAACGCGTCTGCAGCTTCTGTGCCCGGAGGCGAGGCAGCCTCCTTACAGTGAGGCGCGTACTGTACTCTTTGCAGCATGCCTATCTCTTCCTGAGCTGCTGTCATTGTCCCGTCCCTCACCCCACAGTGCTCACTGTGTAAAGGTGATTATTTCGCTGGATTTCCTTGGTCTTTCTAATAACCCGGCTGGTATGCTCACAATAAACCATTGCACTTTATTACAACCCTGATTCAATCAGTGAGCATGGTTTAATAGTGTGCGAAAAAATGTCTCCCTCAAGCCTTCAGGAGAACAAGGCTCTGTTTCCAATCTTTTCTTTTCTTATTCTTGGGTCAGATGCAAATCCAAGGCTTAAACTCTACACCATCACTAACTTAAATGGGTAGTGATTTGATATAGGTTTATTGACCGATAAAAACATTTTGGAACCAAATCTGCGTCGCATTAAGCTAAAAAAAAGCAGCCACAGAAACACTTTGTGCACTTGTTATTGCCTGTGCGTTGTAGATTAATGAGAAATAATTGCTCTTATTCATTTACTGTTAAGAATTCATACAAACCCAGGAACTATTTTTTACCATATAATGCAGCATATACAGAAGTATATATATTCACAGACAAAACCTTTTTAGCTACCTAGGGTATGACGATCTGAGCTGCTTTTACTAAAGGCCTGGGCCCAAATCATGGCATTCGTTTTTAAACAAAAAAAGCTATTTATTGAAATCAATTGGAAATTCCGTTACAAAACTGATTGCACGATTTGCCCTCTCGTCTAGCACATCTGACATAAATATGAATTTGTCCCTTTGGCACAAATGATCTTAGATAGATAAGCTAGATCTATATTTACAGTAGCGAGCTAGCTATGGGATCTGTACTACTTTTACGTTTTAAAAGGATGAAACTGGATTTAAATAACTCAAATATTTCTAAGAATGTGATTTTCACGGTAGAACAAAATCCTTTGTTTGAAAAAACAAAACAAAACCGTTCTTGGATTGTCTCCATGTCCCTTTCAAAATTAAAATGTTGCACTCTGACAACAAACGTCACTTCTAAGATCCTGTTGATTCCATTCCCACTGAAGTTGCTTACTACATTTTTGGGAGAAGCTTTCTATTTGTAAACCTCAAAGCATTTCTAAAAGCAGGCCGAAGGTTATGAAAGTGTTTCTCGAGGGGTTGGCGAGAATATGCGATTGCGAACGCGCGTGTCTGTTCTGAAAACGGATAAGGAAGATTATTGTTCTGATCTTAAAACCAAGGTGAATAATTAATCTAATCTGTAGAACGGGATTTACAATTAGACGAGGCTATAATCTGGCATTTCGAAAGTGCAGATTCCGCCTGGGCAGATGGAAACTCTTTACGGAGGTAGGGTTCGCGTACTGTTTTCTGGACCAAGGTCCATTTCCCAGGAGCTGCTGTAAAGTACTGAATTCCTGTAGCTGCTGCTGCTGCTGCTGCTGCTTTACAAATCAGCCTCTGAGTTTATTTTCAAGATTTTAACACTGTGCGGTTTTGTTTAGTCTGCTTCACTGCTGAGATAAATTTAGCCAATGCAAACTTTAAACCTTCCTTTCCTAAAGAACATCCAGAACCGTTTGCATTGTTAAGAAGTTGCTTCTCTGCGAGCGAAGCAGCCAACAAAGGTTAAACATTGCTTTCCAAAGTGAAGGCTGGGTTTTTTAGATCGAAAGCTACAGTGCAATTCTCTGAGATGAACTGAGGAATGATTGACAGCCCTTCAAGAAGGGAGGGGGGAACCCAACGAAGAGGTTCGTCTGTATTTGTTACTTGTTGAAATTCCCATAAAATTGAACAAGACCCTGCTCTCATATGGGTTAAGTCAGGCTAAAATCCTCTTCGGTGTGGTCCAGCCCAGACTGTCTTTGTTTGGTTAACCTCCGAGACCCACATTTAAAAGGGCTATTTGGAAAATTCCCCCCTAAGAACTTAACATCTTTTACCCATTTTTGTGCCTTGTTTTCTCCACTAATGTCCCCTTTGCAGTTTTTCTAAGAATACATTTTCTATAATCACTAGAGCAGGCAGGGAGGGGAGAAATCCAGACATTTTCCCCTTTGGTGGTAGAAATAAATTGGATCTGCTTTAATCTCCTCTGCATTTTTAAAGATTAGCGGGTTTTTTTCCCCCACCGCAGCCTGCAAGACTTTGAAGGTAATATTAAACACTTTTAAAAGTCACTCCTCTTATAAATCTCCCTGGGTTTTTGTATTTAATGACGGATCTGTAATTCTTTATGGGTTTCCTAGTATTTCTGGCTAAGAAATCAAGCAAACGTATAAGACGGGTTGAAACTGACAATACCATAAAGATAAGGATCTGGGTTTTAGCCTCTAAACGAGTAATAACAACACTAACGGTCATGTTCATATTAAGATCCAAACCCAGAGCAAGGCAGTAGGGGATGGCAGTTTTTGTCCTCCCTCTACTTAGCCAGAACCAGAGCAAATATGTTCCCGAACAATAGCTCTATTTGTCCTTCTCGGACCGGGTTTTGTTTTCTCTTGTCAAGCTCTGTTTTCAGAGAAAACACAAAGCAGCCCCAGCCTCGCCCTTGTTCCTGGGCTCTTATCTGACAGCTTCAGTAAACCAGAGTCAACCGCCAGATTGGCCAAGCTAAGGCAGCAACCGGAGAGCCTCCTCTAATCCTAGCAAGAGCCCAGCCCCGGCTGTTAAGGAAGGAAAGTTGAAGGGGGTATTACCTGGCAGGTCCTCCCTGGCGTTTTGGTGCAGATAGCTTTGCTCCAAAGAGTAGCTGGACATGCTGGAGTGGATGCCCGCTGAGGCTGGGTTACTGGGTGGCAGGGCCTGCTGCTTTATATACGGAGATGCCCCCGATGCTGTCCAGTGAGCGGGCGGGCTCGTGTAGGGGGAATGGCATTCAATTGCGCTAGCCAGGGCGGGTGAAGACGGCACGGGGCTGCTGCTGCTGTCGGGGCCGTAGTCCCCATTGGAAGTCACAGGGCAGCTGGCCATGTAGGTAGAGCCCGGGTTGGGGGACATGTGAGGGGCGTGATGCCCCCCGCTCAGCGCCTCGTAGCCCCCGGCCATGGAGTTAGTCATCATGTCCAGGTTGTAGCCGTTGGCGTGGCACGCTAGGGAGGCAGAGGGCGCCTGGAAGTCAAAGCCCTGGGGCAGGATGGAGGCGCTGAAGCCGATGCTGTTCATCATGCGGTACATGGGCTTGAGCGCCTGGCACTTTCTTCGGAAGCCCCGGGGCCGGCGGCGGAAGGAGCCTTCCTCGAACATGAACTCGCTGGCCGGGTCGATGGTCCAGTAGTGGCCTTTGCCGGGTCTGCCCAGCCCCTTGGGCAGCTTGATGAAGCACTCGTTGAGCGAGAGGTTGTGGCGCACCGAGTTCTTCCAGCCCTGGTAGGAGCCGCGGAAGAAGGGGAAGCGGCTCTGCAGGAACTGGTAGATCTCGCTCAGGGTGAGCCGCTTGGTGGGCGAGCTCTGGATGGCCATCACGATGAGGGCGATGTAGGAGTACGGGGGCTTCTCGGGCCGCCGCAGCCCCGAGCTCGCCTTCTTGTTCTTGCTGGAGGAGGAGGAGGAGGAGGAGGTCTCCAGGGCGGAGGGGGGCGGCTGGCTCATCAAGGCGGACTGGAGAGCTCCGGGAGCCGGGCTGCAGGAGCGGAGAGGGGCCGGGGGCTCCAGCTGCTGCTGGCCGCTCTCGGTGGTCATCTGGCGGAGGGAGGGAATGGAGGGGTGGGGTGAGACTGGAGCGGGGTGGCGGAGGGCGGGTGGGCGCCCTGATGGGCTTGTGGGGAGGGGGCGAGCTGCTACTCCCGGGGCACCTCCTAGTGCTGCTGCTGGAGGCGGCGGCTGTGGACTGCAGGCAGCGCCCTGTGCATCACTCCCCCAGCAGCGCCCGCCAGGCCCCTTGCGCAATGGCTCCCCTCCTTTCCGCCGCGGCGAGCGAGGCACTTGGCAGGACGGATTAGGCTGCGCTCCGGCTCGCCCCCTGCCCCCTCACTGCACTGCCTTGGGGAGGGCTCAGCTCAGGGCTTCTGACATTCCAGCGGGGCCCCCCCACCCGGCGGCCATCCCTCGCTGCCTGATCCTTCGAGAGGAGGAAGCACGAGAGCCCCTCGAGTTTGGCGTCGAGGCTGAGCAGCCAAACAAAACCCGGCCACCTATCAGTTCCTTAAATCTTGCTCTTGTTCTTCAGACCCCCCCTGAATCCCTCCGAGAACTCAGCCCAGCAGCAGCGAGACAGAGAGAGAGAGAGGGACCACCCCCTTTCCAGCTGGCCCCTGTCCACTCGTCATCTGGGCAGGAGGCGCTGCAGCACCAGATCGCTCTAGCTGCCCTCCCTAACACACGCAATTACACCATTCATCAGCCTCACTTAGACATTTCAATCCCCACAGTCACACGCCAGTGTGCCAGACTCCAAAGGTAACGTGCCGAGCTCTCTCTTTCCTGGCATGACAATTGCATGCTCTCTTGTGGCTTGAAGGAATGCCCCCCCCCCCTTGGGATGGAGGGAGTTTCCCACAGAGCAGCAGTTCGGGGGGAGCCTGGAGATCGCAAGGGGGAGGAGGAGCATCTGAACGTACCCACCTGTGCGTGGACTTTGCCAGGGCACCAGCCCCAGGTTCACTTTCCGCCCCACGCAACAAAACGAATGTTGAGCAAGGAGCAGAATAGTGTGTGTGTGTGTGTGTGTGTGTGTGTGTGTCTGTGTCTGCATGGAACCCGAGACAGCAATATTGCCGCTGACAGCCTGCCAGAGTTTTATATCAAGAACCAGCTCGCTAGACATTGCCAAAAAATGATGTGCCCCTGGTGAAATCATTTCCAATGAACCCCCCGGTTCCGTTATAGGGTTACACGTGCTTGGAAACAGGGTCTGATTAAGGGGAGAAGGCGGGGTGGGGGGAGAAAGAGAGACAAAAGGTAGGTAGGTAGGTAGGTGTGTGTGTGTGTGTGTGTGTGTGAGATCTCTAAATCCGTAGGGCCGGGAGATGGATGTAAGTGAAGGAGAAGGGGATGCTGGAGCAAAAAGAAAGGAAAGGTTTGGGACCGAGCAGGACGCCATATCAATGTGCCTGAAGCACTGTGTCTGTCTGTCTCCAGTGCAGCTCCTTGCAGTGCTTGCTGGTGGGTATACGCAGGGAGGGGGTTGGGGCTGGGGCTGGTCTCAGATAGTGACCTGCAGTTGAGTGGAAGCAGGCTTTTTCCATCAAACTCTGCCTGGATACCACACACAGAGCCCAAGTGTCAGTTTACTGCCCTGAGCCCGGCTCCTTTTCCCTAAGCTCCACAGTAATTAGACAAAGAAAACCTAAATTAACTGAACAGGCGTCGACAGCTTCCTCCAACTCACCACTGCTACATACATGGGAATGTGTCCGAAAATGGCTTGATTGTACCTGAGAATCAGCTAAGAAAACACTACAAAGCTCCACACTATTTACCACACATTTTAATAGGACCCCGCCCCCCACAATCGCTTTGCCAATATTGTTTACCTTTCGTAAGACATTGGTATAAGTTGTTCCCATACTGTATTTGGAGGCGCGATTTCTGAGCTTGTTGGAATTACTTCCTCAGAGAATAAAAAATTATCTTCTTTTTGCATTTAAAATCCTTCCCTGAGCCTGATCAGCGAGAGCAATTCTCTTTCTCCTAAGCTCTGAGACATCTGTTTAAATGTCCAGGTCATTCCGCTATCAGAGAACTGTAAAATCTTCAAGTCCCTATTTCAATACACTCCTATAAGTTCTCTCTATTAAATATAAGGGGGATAACTTTATGTGAAATAACTCCAACCCGATACATTTCAGATCATTAGGTTTAAACAATATTATGTCGGAGGGGGGAATTCCCTCAAAGTAACTTTCAGGAGAAATCTCTGCTCGCGGTGTAAGAAAATGCAATTGCATCATCTCTTTATTACAAAGCAAATTAGAAAGAACTTTCACAAGTAAACCAAAATAGCCCCAATTGGGCAGAGAAGCACCTCATATTTACCATCAGTATTCTGCATTAATCTCCACTTTATAGGTGAAAAGGGGTAACAAATTGCGTCAGATTCCTTATTCCTGACAGGAATTTACTCTGCCTAGCAGACGATTACTTTAAACAAATCATTAAGAAGCCAGGCGTGCTATTTACAATGAATTCAAATGATCGTCGAGCACTAGCCGCGCCAGTGGTGGTCTCTGCGTCTGAGTTTTACTGTCTTCTTTATTTTTAGCCACACGAATCCTGCGTCCGAGACAAGGTACTGAATGTTTCCACGACTTTTTGCTGTTGGTATCGGCTTGAGGTTCCCATGATTAAACAAAAGTACATTTGCTGGTTGGTGAAGATGTTTATTTTGGTTGGTGTATCGATTTCTGTGCTTAACCCAGCTTTGGAGCACAAACGCTCTGCTTTTGCCATAGTATACGGACATTACACTTTTGGCAGATATGGTTAGTCAGATGGTGTTCTATAATCATCGTTTTTACTCTAGGAAATCTCTTCATTATCGCGGTTTCAGTTTCATGTCCGTGCCCCTCTGCTTCTTGGGATAAATGAAATAGCTTAAACCAGTTAAGAAAATGGGAGACAAATAGGAAAGATAAATGTTTACTGCTATCTCAGAAACCTCCCTTCTTAACTGCAGGCTCCCTCCCCCTCCCTCTCTCCCTGTTCTGAGGTCCGGCATATGAGAAACATTTTTTCAATTAAATCCGAGACTGAAACTTAAACAAATCCCTCCAGTATTGTAAAAGTACGTTTCCTTAAGCCCTGGAGGATTTTCTCTCCACTGTCAGTTTCAGGGTGTCTGAATTTATCGAGATCTGCATAGATCTAGACAGGCTGAGGCTGAGCTAGACAGATACATTTCAGCATTAGGGATATGACTGCATTTTGCGCTAGCTGAAAATGCTGATCAACCAAAGCGATCATCCATAGATTATTATGGTTGAAAGGGACCTCAGGAGATCATCTAGTCCAACTCCGTGCTCAAAGCAGGACCAATCCTCAAATGGCCCTCTCAAGGATTGAACTCACAACCCTGAGTTTAGTAGCCCAATGCTCAAACCACTGAGCTATCCCTTCCCCATCCAATAGACTCTCTCAGCAAAACCTAAAGAAAAATCCAAAGAGGAGACAAGTCCCTTCAAAGCGAGTTGACTGAGCAAGGAAGGAGGGGAAGGGCAGGAATGGGGGGAAGGATTTAGTACCAATCCCAGACTCCGCTGCCCTTTCTTTGTCCCGAGCCCCCAGACCTCTTGGCTTCTATTGGGCCTTTGGCACCAGGCCTGCAATCCCAATGTTTATTTGGATGGATTTTCCGTTTTGCAAACGCACATGTCGCAGACAGGACGCTTTTTATAGCCATCTTCCTCAGAACTGCACACTCCCCTGTGTCCTCCTTCAATGATTTGATGCCTCTTTTGGCTACGGGTGTGTGTGGGGGGGCGGGGGAGGGGACTTTGACATTTGAAAATCTTTGTAACAGATTAACCACCTAACTGCTTTTCCGATAGGGACTGTGTGTGTCCATAAAGCAATCAGTGCTCTCTTCGGATCAGCCTGTGTCTAAAGGATAGAAAAGGAAATACTCTACAAAACATAAAGGCCTACCTTACTTGCAGTAAAAAAAAAACAAGTCAGCAGCACTTTAGGCAACTAACTTTTAAAGGCAGCGTACCTTGAATAGTTTGTTATGAACCCAGCCGAGAATCCTAAATTGCAGTAAGAATAGGATGTTTTAAATGAAAGGATTTCTACCGGTTTCCAAAGTGTGCTGAATCTCGCAAGACTTGGCGAGAAATAAGAGCAGACGGTAGTAAATACATTTTCCATTTTAGGACGGAATGCTTTCCCATGTCTTTTTGGATATCGAGGACGAGCCCTTTTAGGTTATTCTCTGCTGCAGGAAAATTTCCTTGGTCTGAGAAGTTGTACACTTCTCCCATCAGTGGGAATTGTATGGAATACCCTGGGGTAGGAGACACTAAGAGGAGAGAAATGGAGTTCGTTGGTTATGTACAAAGGCAGAGAGACACAAAAACTATATACAATAGCAAAGTATTCTTAAAATGAAATCAGTTGAGCAGAGGGAGAATGGGGAGTAAGAGAAAAGAGACACCCGAAAACAATGTAACAGGGTCCCCATTATTATGCCTCACTCAAGCAAAACTCCCATTGATTTCGATTTACCCTTGATTTCAGTGGGATTTTTGCCTGAGGAGGAAGTGCAGGATCTGTGCGCTTGGAATTCTTCAAGTGGAAACTAATGTGCAGGAATGTTCTACACAGGGCCAGCTAGCATCAGTGACATGGAAAGTGTGAAAGTTAGTTGCTCGGATCTCGCAGCCTTTTGCTATTTTCTCTTGGAGCCTTTCTGTTTCCCAGGCACTGGTCTATTCAGCACGCTGAGATGGGTTTTTCAGCTTTCCGGAAAGCCACTCTGTAACCTAAGATTTGTTGTTGCTGCTGTTCCGAGTCTGCCTATACCATGCATTGTTCGAACTGTGTGAGTCTAAAATACCCTCTCTTCCTCTTCACGGCTTGAGAGAGGAGAGCTCCAGGGGAAAAAAGCCACGGCTAAAGTCCCTGGAAAGTCTCCTCCTAGAATGCAGCAATGCGTGCTTTCTAGATGGTAGATAAATTGTGAAGCAGCAACAGAAATGGATTGGGGAGAGAGTGGGCTGATGACCCCTTTAGCTCTCCCAGATGTGAGTCTGCTGCCGGGCACCACCTTCAGACTCACAGGCAGGCTACAGGCTCGCAGCAGAAAGACTGACACAGACTTTTGCAAGGCAGCCTTCTGTACAGCAGCCCGGCTCAGGTATGCGAGGTAGCTAGAGCTAATTGTTCTACTGGTCCAAACTGCTGTGGTGGAAAGGTGCCTTTCTCCGCGGTCCTGTAATTGTCCCGTTTGCTGTGAGCTGGCGAGCTAAACAGTGAAATCCTACAGACGCCCTCACTTCATTATTGGAGTGTAGAGATCACACTGCACGTGGGCATAGACTCAGCTGTACCTACGGACTCAGAATTCGCCTCTGTAGTTGCAATAGCTCATACTAATGTAATGTGTGTGTATATAATGAATATGTCGTCTGACCTCCAGGCATTTATCATAGGAACTCCATACATATTACACACACCTACTGATAGGAATCTGTATATCCTTTGTCTACTTCATAAGTGCCATCCTACGGTAATTTAGAACATGGCTCTTTGCCTATTGTTTTAGGTAGATCTTGCTTTTCCTCCACCAGAGCACAATGTATAGCATTCCCCCCACCCCCTCAAGTCAGCGATCTGCAGAATTCTATATGAACTTCCCGGAGTATCAAAATAGCCCCCCTACTGCGGTCAGGATATAGGTCACCTCTTTAAAGGAAACACGACCCTTCCAAAAATATATAACGTCTCTGACGTAAAAAAAAACCTTTTGTCTCCGGGCATCCTTTGTCGGGGTAAATAAAACGTGACCGGCGCTGAGTACAATAATAATAATAATAATAAATGTATTTTTAAAAAAGCAGAGAAAATACAAATTCTACGTCTAGTCTGGTTTTCCGTCACAGCTCAGGCTAGGACAGTGGAGTAGCAGCACACTTGGCTTAGAAAGGGGTGAGCCTTTTAGGCAGGGATGCAGGGATCTCTTGTGAGTCCAACATATCACGCTGATGATAAGGGACAACTCTGCTGTGGCAGAATCTTCCAGCGTAGGATGCGAAGCGAGATCCGTCGGAACGGGAGAAAGACGTGTATTGGTAGTAAAGGGCAATCTCAATTTCTAGTGCACATTTGAACACCAGCCTTATAATGAAAGTTATTTTGGCTTCGTAATACCTCTACTTAAAATAAAAATCCGAATCCGGCTCTCCACACGCCATTGAGAGCAATGAACAAGGCCAGCAAAATTTGCCCGGAGATCTAAACACGCAATACCATTTATTGTTTTGCTTTTAACTCTCCCAGGTTTACATTCCAATCAAATGAGATTGCTGCTCGAACAGCTTTTATACATTGTCAATGATTTTCATGCGAGGCTTCGACCTTCACTATCTTCCCCGGTAACTAGGTGAGTGAGGGAAAGTGTCAGATCTGATTCCAGTCTAGTTATTTAAAAAATACTCTCCCCCCCCCCCCGTTTAGAGCTGTAGAATTCTTCTGCGTTGCGGTGGTCACTGAAGGCTGCTCGATTCTGACCCTCTTATTTATCTTAACTGGAACCTTACTCCGGTGACTTGTGGAACTGCTGACAGAGTAGGGTGGTGTTTGGCCCGGAGTGGGTAAATTCTGTAAAGAAACACATGCGAATCTGGGTTTCACATTGCAATGGGGAGTGGGGTTTCTAGCTAAATATTAAAGGCAGGGCATGATCCTGCTGCCAGTGACGTCCAGGCAAAACTCCCATTATCTTCACTGATGCAGGATCAAGGCTGTGGTCTCTAATTGGGACGGTGAAAGGACAAGTTGTTGGATCCCGTGGAGAGAAAATGACTCGGTCCGATTTTTTTCAAGGTTGTCTTGTTGGTGTGGGAAGCAGAGAGCAGCTCGCCTTAGCCTTGCGATGTTAACGGGCAGGGAGGAAAGTGCTGTGGATTGATGTGACATAACACGCAGTGTAACATGAATCTGACCTACGCTGTTTACGTTGGAAAGATGGGGATTCAAAGATTCGTTTCTGCCCGTGCCGCGTATATTGAATGAGCTCATAGGAAAAGAACATTACGCGTCTCCCATCCTTTGCCGAGAGCCCAACTGGACGTCTGGGGAACGTGCTAATCAGGAGCAGGTTTCATGCCCCAGTTCGTGAGAGGTTTTCATTAATTTCTGAGTAAAGCCCATAAAATATAACGATCCACTCAAAGGTAGGGCCGAGTGACGGAGTGCCGGATTATTAAATGATTTACGAACATAGTTTGGAAAAAAGTAATAATCCAAGAAGCACCTAAGAGCGCGGCTGCCAATTCTTGAGCGAGCTCTGCGCTCCCCTGTCCACCCCCTCGGACATTCAGGGAGACCCTGGCGGTGACTAGGGCAGGAAGCAATAAAAGCCACTTTACATCATTTTTATGGGCTGTGATTCGGAAGAACGTGCGTTGTGACCTGCGTCTCCGCCGCTGGAGCGTCTCCCAGGGAAATGGGTGGCTCAAAGGGAAGAAGAAATGATGCGCTCCTGGAACTAGGGGTGCTGGGGGTGCTGCCCCGCCCCCTGGCTTGCAGTGGTTTCCATCATACACAGGGTTTACAGTCTGGTTCATGGCTCTCAGCTCCCCACTGCACAAACTGTCCCAGCTCCCCTGTGCGCTCCCCTACTCCAGGTGGCCTTCTCTGAGCGCCTGCGCTGGAAGGGCTCCCCTGAGCTCACCTCTGCCCCTGCATCTCCATCCCTGAGGCTGGGTTGATCAGCTGGCTTTCAGAGCCGGGCTGGCACAAAACGTCTCTGACGGGGTTAAACCACTCATCAGCCACCACTGTTTTAGGGAGACGTTTCCTCCTTTTCCAAATACAATCCTCACACACCTCGCCAGAGCGGGAGGGGAGGGAGCCTACTTTGTATAGGGGGGGTGCTGAGAGCCATTGAACCAAACAGTAAACCCTGTATCTGATGGAAACCACTGCAAGGGGGGGGGGCAGCATCCCTAGTTCCAGCACCTATGGGTGGGTCAGATTCCAGCTGTTGTTTGATACCTGGGGTGGCTGCTGCTGTCCCCAATCTCCCCCAGCCGCTTCCATTAACTCTGCTATCCCCGCTCACAAAGGGCCCACGCCCCCGTCCTTTCTCCCGGCTCCCCAGAAGGAGCCCCGCGCCCCCCGTCCCTTTCTCCTGGTTTGTCCTTTCCGCTGGGTGGCGCTAGGCTCTTGTGAATGGGGGCTCGGGCGGCAGTCCCAGCACTTTCACCACCTGCCGGGCGAACGAGTCCCAGGAAGCCAGCTGCTCTCCGGAGAGCGCCGACACTTCCCAAGTGACCGATGGGGGGCACAGCACAGCAGCGCTGCAGGGCAGCACGCGTCCGCCGCTGAAACTGACGAGCCAGGAAATAGCTTGCTCCGCTTTGCGCCTACTGGGATCACGTTATGCCGGGGGCCCGTGCCTGTCTCTGTTGTTAAAGCCACGTGCCACCTCCTAACCATTCTCCCTGTGCTCAGCTCGGCAGCCAGGCTTCAAGGCGAAATCAATGTTAGTGGATGGTCGTTACATTTTTTTTTAAAAGGGGTAGGATCTAGGAATGCCAAACGTGCTGGAAGTATTTTGACGGGTTTATTCCCAACCCAGTGACTTAAGTGATTATTTGCTATTTATTTTACTTGAGATCCAAACAAAAGTTTGTCTTTGGTGTTCGCACTACAACGGCAGAACGGTGTGTTTTTAAAATGGGTCACCGCAAATCTGCATTTTTACCCGCGAAAAATAGCCCATGAGCACGGAGTGTTACCTACTCTCCAGGGCAAAAATGGCTCCGAATCACCTCCGTTAATCGCTCCCAAAGAATCTTTGTAAGATCCGGTGGGGCCTGGAACACAGGTTGTTGTGGGGTGACTTCTTGCTTGACATTTTTTACTCTGATGAGTACGTAAAGACAGATATCTCTAGATGTACAAACATCCATTTTCTAAACTCAGGGTTATTGGTCCGAGGCTGTCTGAAAACACGCTAGCCTCAATGTAGTCTATTGACTATTGGGGTGGGGTGGAGAAGGGGTTGGAGTGTCAGCACGTTTTCTCCTGAACTCGGTGTTTCCTTGCTTTTGTGGCTTTAAATCGGACTCTTATTTATGATACACTTTCCCACTTGCTTCCTTTGTGCGTAGATAAGTGACTTTAAACCGAGTTAAAAGCACTGTACTTTCGGTTACCCAATTTCCTCATTCGGTCTGGTAAGCTGCATATTGTGTGGGTTTTTTTTTAACTGAGTGTTTTGAGAAAGCTGTTTCCGAGACTCCCAGTTCATACGAAATAATTCATCAATCCAGCTCTACAATCCAGTTTCCTTTACATTTGAGGAGCGGGGGAAT
Organism: Mauremys mutica; assembly: GCF_020497125.1. Classification (NCBI taxonomy): domain Eukaryota; kingdom Metazoa; phylum Chordata; order Testudines; family Geoemydidae; genus Mauremys; species Mauremys mutica. The sequence goes on along the minus strand of NC_059073.1, from coordinate 122,690,206 downwards.
GGTTTAAGATTTATACATCGATATAATTTGACTGGTATGACAAGCCCATGCCTTTTATTGAAACTGTTCTAATTATTTTTCGTTAGGCTGAAATGTACACACATCTTAAAACAGTTTACAGCTTTGAGGATCTGGCCAATTTTAAAGGGAGTTTTCCCCAGATGAATTATGTCATGGACTGGGGGAAAGGACTTTTTCAAAGAACCCATTTGTTTGTCTTTTATGTCACGTTTACTGATAACAACATTCACCCCCCGTTTCTTACTACGCAAATAAATTCCCCCGCAGACTTTCTCAGGCAGAATTGTCCGTTCTTACCTATGTGTGTTAGAGCTGTGAGAAACTACATGGTAATTTACAAGCGATTACAGTTCATCTGATGATGCTAAACACATTGTGTATGTTGAACAATAACATACAACGGTGGCAAGGAGTTAGCAATATGTCAGTGCATTTGAGTGCACTAGGAAAATCAACAGTAGTTTCTGAACATGAATTCCTAAGGCAGGTTAGTTTAAACATCCATCATCTATCCAGCTTCTAATGCTCTCGCATCACATTTGTCCCAAGGCAATGTCAGAAAGACCATTTTAAACAGAAGGTTGACACCACACTTCAGCTATGTGTTCACATTGATTAGAACTTCGAGTAGAGTTTTATTGTTTGGATTGCAGGGAAAGGAAGGGTGAGATCTGTTAAGCGATTGAGGTCACGTTGTTATGGTGCTTGGCATGAACAGGAGCTGTGTGAGAGAGGGGTCTGCTTGCGCCCAAAGCGAAAGGGAAAATCTCGGTGCAAATAATCGAAGGCAGACATCCCTGGAGGAAATACGCAGGAGCATGGAATTTTGAGTCTCTTCTTGTTTTTGTTAGCTCCTGCGGAGGAGTCTCTTGCAAAGCAAGGACCAGGTATTGATTGATCCAGGTTTGGTTAAATACAAAGAGGGTTGGGAAGCGGAGAAACGAGAGTGTGATCTTTTTGAACGGCCTTCTACGGATTGAGAGAAAACAAAAACAAAGGGCTAATTCCATGGAGTGGCTAATTCTTGTTGAATCATCCAATACATCCTATGCAAACGAAGGCAAAGAGTAGTAGTGTTGTCATCTACCAACATACCTAAGGAAAGTCATTAACTGAGAGATGGGTAAATAAGTACATCAAATACTAAGCTTAGGAGAATCGAGCTGTTTTTTATCTGACAACAAGACGGGGGTCCAGGTTATTTCCCCAGACTTGCAATACTCTATTTGGGGGTGGATCGGAGGGAAGATGTTAGTATATTTGTTGCTGGGTGGAAATTAAGAGAAATCCTTGCAAAGGCAGCAAACATCATATCGCTATTCGCATAGGATGCTACAAGTGGCAAGAGACGCCGCGTTTTCAAGCGCTATCAGGAAAGCAAGGCAAAGAAGCTACAAAACAAGACACCCTGGAAAGCGGTTTACATTTCCTCCTTTGCGAACACGACTCATTTAATCCTGTAATTTAAATGAACAATGATAAAGCTGTTCACCTGTTAGAGACAAGTATACTTAACGCTCTGCAATGGCTGCATTTTCTTGCATTTCACAGCAACACAAATAGTAGTTAAATTAGATAAATTTAATTTTAAATTATAATAAATTCTTTCTTTCTTTCTTTCTGTCGCTTTTGGCTGTGCATAGAATAATAGTATTACTTCTTTGACTCTTGACTACGTTGCAATATTTGGATATTATATGTGTAGGATTGTAAATTATTTCCTATGGAGCTTTTGATTGATTTGTTGGGATATTCTTATTCTTTATTGCTGTAAATAGCAACGCTCATTATTGCTTATGAATTATGAGGTAGGCTGCAAGAAGAATTCCTGGGATCCGATCCTGCTCCCAATGAAGTCAATAGCAAAACTCCCATTGATTTAAGGATCGGTAAGTAGGTTCCCTGTGTTCACCGTGTGGGGAAAATCGCGCTGCATATTGGCTGAGTACTAAGATCGCTAGATAGTTATCAGGAATCTGCGATGTTAAAAGGAATAATATATCTGAAAAGATCAAATGAGCACTAAATGAAAGGGGTGTGATTACAGGAGTGAGTATGTACTTTCGAATGATTTTTAGCTGCATCGTGTATATGTCAGTTAGGGAGGTAAGCTCAAGGTCCAATGGAAAGTTTCTTTTTGAATACTATCATATAGCATGCTCCTTTCTCCAGTTTTCTTTCTTTTTCTTATTATTGAGGCATGATTGAAGCTGAGAACTGGCTCTTCTGATGAAATGACGTGAAAATAGTTGCATCAAGGTAAAATATGATTCAGAAGATAATATAATTGGTATGGAGTCTATAGAGAAAAATGGCACTTTTGGGACCTGGTAAACAATGCTAATAATACTTAATAAAATTAGGAAAGTGTCATAAGCAATGAGCTGAAAAGAATGGAATAGGATACAAAATTCTGCACCTATCAGATGGAACCAATGCATTTCTCCCCAACATAGTGCTCTGAGACAATGATGTATGATGCAGGCTATTACCAACGACTGTCACAGGTTCAAAAGTTACACTTACACATGAGAACAACCCAACTCGTTGAGTTTTGGACACAAAGCTCTCTGGAGACATTCACAAATTCACTTGACTTCATAAGGGCAGGATTACTTTCTGGGCGGGAGGGAATATTTTTTTTATCATGCATGTATACAGAGCCTAGGACAATGAGGCCCTGGCTCCTTGACTGAGATCTCTGGACACTACCCCAGTACAGAAAACACTTTTACGTTTGGAGCTCTGATATGTGAAAATACTGCTATAACTAACCAGCATCTTAACAGCTGCAAAGCTGGGGATGCTCAAATTGCCTAGCTTATTTCTTCTAAAATACATAGTGACTGAGACTCATTAAGGGTCATATGCTGCTCTCTGGTAAGACACTGGCAAAAATGTGTGTTACATCCCCATCTATTAGCTGACACAAGATAACAGGTTACCACTGCTACTTAGGAATGAATATTTTCTGTAAATCGGCTCTCTGAGCTAAGAGGTGAAAACATTATCTAAGAGCTGAGGGTTCACAGCCTCAATCCCTGCTGATGGGCAATGCTGGGCTGTTGCATAAATTACTGCCTTTATCACCAAAAGACCTCAGGTCTGCCTTTTCCAGAGGAAAACAAAACTATAGAAACTGGTCACCAAGGAGGAAAATGGAGAGTGAGAGAGAGAGTCCTTCTACAAAGCTTTCTGGGGATCTGCATAGCTAAGGCCAGGATTCCCTAGAGATTCCCAACTTTGGCTACGTGATCAGGCCACATCTTCTGCCTACACTGCCCTGTCGACCTCATCTGGTGGAGGGGCTACTGTGTCAGAAATGCAGTTGTCGCAAATCTGCTCTGATTTTAGTTATGCTTCCTCCCGCCCATCCCAAATTCCTGGTCACATGAATAGAGAGAATAGGTACCTTGGACATTTACAGAGAAATAACTTGTGTGTTTAACAGAAAACAACTTCTTTCCCCCCATCCATCATGTCTTCTTTTATAAACCCACCCTCACAAATGCAGAAGACAAGCGGATCTGTCCATTTCTGAAGGATAGCAGAATGCTGGTGGAGCAAATGTTTGGGAAAGGAGACTTGCTGCCAAAGCTATCCTGAAAATAACTGATTTATTCCCAGATGGAGAACTCATTCCAACTCCTGAGATCAGCAGTGTGGATCCAAGAGAAAAATTGGCTCAGAGGGGCTTATTCACTCCCTAATCTACACACACAAATCTGTCTTGTCTTAAATGAAGAACGTATGATCTTTCGGGCAGGCAAAATGTCTTCTTCTCTATGTTTGTAGAACCCATAGAATACTGGGGTCTTGATCTTATTGGGATAGCTGGGTATAGTAATAATAGGAATTATTGAGAATATGTTCCAATTATGTCTTTCACTTTTGATCCAAATATATCTCTGTTCCATATGTTTATGTTATTTTTCACCAAATACTGCACCCAGGATCAGGCCTATTGTAATTAATTGATATCTTGCATGGGAAAATGTGAAAATGATTACATAGAAAATAGAATAATTGGATAGTTAGACACTTGTTAAATTAATTCCACATACAATGACATTCCCTGGCCTGTTATTTTCCTGATGTACCTCATTTAAGGTCTGACCCAGTGCCAGTGGAAGTCAATGGGAGGCTTTGCTTTGACATCACTGGGAATTGTGCTGCATTCTGTGCATCTAGTAGGCTATTTGGGTCTTGGCAGGCTAAGAGCTGTGAGGTGAAACCTCAGCTCATCTGTTTTGAAAATGGTGGTTAGATGTGGGGAAAGTTTACTCTAACTATATTTATATTATAAGTGGTGGAAATAACAGGGTATGTGATGGATTTAGTTGAATATTGTGTTATATACAGAATATACATCAGGGATGGATGTGGTATGCTAATTTTATCCACACTGGTGAACCAGAGAACATAGAGATCTGTGAGGTCAGAGGGACCTAAGAGATTGATTGAGTTGTGTGGTCACTCATCTCACCAATGGGCAGAGCGGGCCTTTGGGACTTGTTAAATGCATAATGATGGTGTAGTGGTATACCCAAATTTGAAAAACAATCCCTGGCTTGACATTTGCATGTGGGATAAGTTGTTGTCTGAGTGCATCACTAAGTACTCTGAATATTTGATGAGTAACCTACTAACTCTGTCCAGATTTGGGAACCGGGGAGGAAGCATACAGAGCAAAAGGAAGGCAGGAGAGAGTGAAGAGGTTGTGGAGAGGATGGAGTGATGGAGGTGGTTGTCTGTGGGGGAAGGGGCTATGAAATAAAAAGGAATTAAAAATAAGTAAGGAAATAAGGAAATATAAACTGATGTGATAGGAGGAGTTTAACCCCCTATACCCTAAAGCAAACCTTGCTGGTAAGGATAAAGGGACTTGGCCTTGATTTTCTTCTCACATACACTGGTATAAACAAGTAATAACTCAGTTAAAGTCAACGGGGTCACACTAGTGTAAGTCTGGAATATGTGAGAGAAGAATTCCGCTTCTTGAAGTCAGGGGAAGGTTTTCTGTTTACGTCAGCTGAAGCAGGATTGGCCCTCAACGTACCATTTGACTTTCATCCATTTTGTACACTGTTTACATGACAGTATTAATCAGAAGTGATATCTGTAATGTTTTAACAATGCATAAAAAATTGAAAACGTGGAAACACTTCAGTTGTTTTTGGTCCCTTGCCATTGGGCGCAGTCCATTTCTGTGGCCATGAGTTGGTTACCTAAGAAACCACAATGGGATGGAGTTTGACTGGCTATGCTGTTAGGATTTTGGATAGATTTGGAGTAGCCGAGGTGCATATCATACACACATATATACATTGATATTTTTACATTAGTGAAAATAAATACAAATGGAATGCTTGACACATGAGCTCAGTTAGAACAGGAACATAATTTGGCTTGCTGCAAGGAGGAATATTTTTTAAAGTGATTCAGAAGGAGATGTCGGTATTGGTTAGTTATACCAACAACTTTGCAAAGAGTACGTTTACGTGTTTATGTGATGAAGTTATTTCCAACTACTGCAGTACAAATGACAAATAACACCTGGCTTGCATGAAGGATGGAACAGTTACTGAGGCAGCAATTTATAATGCTCAAGACTGAGGCGCAAAAGATCACACAATCATTGAATGAAACCGCACACACTCTATTTTATTACATTTTTCTGTTTTTCTGTAAATTGGTGTAAACGTCCTTTGTGTGGGCTGCAGTGGTGATTTTCTTTAAAAGCCTGATAGGCCTGGTCCTGACTCATCCAAATCAACAGTCATGCCATTGAGTTAAGTGGAAGCAGGAAGGGGCCTCACCAGTCTGAGTATGTGAAGTTGACATTTTTTCAGTGAAAAATGGTATTTTGGCCAAAATGATTTTTCTGATGTGGAAAATATTAATTAAAACTGAAATTTTCAATGAAACATTTTCAGTGGTTGAAAACATTTTTGTTTTGTTTTTTCTTTCCTTCCTTTTTCTGGGCGACAAATGGGGGAGAATGTGAAAAGCATTTTTTCCCTCAATTCTTGCTTTACTCAAAAAACCAAAAAATTCCAGCTAAATGAAAATGGATAAAAATGCTTGGAAAATATATGGCATTGTCTGATCAGCTCTATAGTGTGGTGACCAATCTCCTGATCCCTCTCTCATTGCAGACAATGGCAAAAACTTCAACAGGAGCTGGAGCAGATCACTGCTGCCAGCTTTTCACAAGCAATAGCCCAATAGTACAACACGGTGTAATTTAACATGATAGTGTTACTTAACTTACACACACAGACACACACATATAAAACAAGCAATGTGGGAAGATGTTTACTTATGCAATATGATTTTTCAGTTTGCACAGAACCCTTTAAAAGATCTGTTCAATAGCTGACATGAATATGTGAGTAGAATGATTGCACTTAAACTTTTGAAACTATATTTCAGCAACAATTTCCTTGTCTACAACTTTACAAGGCTGTAAATAGCCCCTGTGTGCATAATGAATTCTGACATCATAGGCCAGGCCACTTATACACAGCAGGTTTGCCAGAATTTTTATTAGCAAGTATACCTTGAGGCTAAACAAACCCCCCCAATTTCTATTATAAATGTTACAATAAAATGTTCCTTTGAGTTTTCCTTGTGTTCCATATTCCTTCTTTCTTCCCGTTCCAAGTAATTCTTTCTGCAGAGTGTAGGAATTTGATACAGTCAGATTACACAGAAAATATGTTTTGTTGCAGACATATTGGATATTAACTATTGTTACAAGGTGGCTTTCATGGTTAGACTTGCAGGGTCAATGGAAGAGGGTGGCAAAGAATAAAACCAAGATTTTTTTACTCTCATAATACTGCACTGGTGATCACAGTAATTCCTATATGGTCTAAGATTTATATGCTTTGCCTTTATTTACCCAAATGGTGAATCTAGTGAAACTTAAATATGTTACTACATGGGCAAAAAAAGTGGACAGAAAGGATTAAAAATGAAAAAAGAGAATGCAGGGGGGAAATTATATACCTTTTAGTGGAATTATTTTGTAATGAAATTATTTCTCCTACCTGGTCTATATTCTTATTTGCCTATCCATCAGTGATGTTCTAGGTTCTTATATAAAACACAATAAAAACAAATGCAAATATAATACTGCTTTTTTTTTATGTTAGCATGTGTATTTTCCACACAGTGCCTTACAGAAAACCTACACCCTGACACCAGGGCTGGATTTCCAATTGGACACAGTAGGCATGTGCCTAGGGGTGCCAGCATTCTAGGGGCACCTTACCTCTCCAGAATTGTGTGCAACATGAAGATCAGCTGCAGGGTGTGTGTGTGAGAAGATGCTGTGCCTAGGGGTATGTAAGGTGTAAATCTGGCCCTGCCTGACACTTACAACTAGGTGTAGCACTTACTTTAAGTCGACCCATCTTGTTCAATGACACTGTTCCTGGAAGTAAGAAATAGCCATGATTCAGGAAAACAAGGAGGCCTGTGTTCTATTCCAGACTCAAGATTGCTGGGTAAGTCACTGAAGAAAAGCTCTATATAAGAGGCAGGTATTATTATTTTATTATTCAGAAAGCATTTGCTTTAGTCCCATTGACTAGTTAAGTTAAGCACCTGTTTGTTCCCCTAAAATGAGGCCTATGTCTAGTTGAAAATGCTATCTAAGTGCGATCTGTCCTTTTGTACTATAGCATAACACTGCAGTGCTTACCATGCGTTATTCCTGCTGACTCCCCAAGCTTTTTGGATATTTTTATGATGAGCTGAATACTAGATAGAGAACTCATCCGTAGCCACTCAAATAATGCCTTCCACTATTTTTATTTCATTATCTCTCTGTTTTCAAGGACCTTTCATATATGCTCCTATGTTCCTGGATCTCGAAACACTGAAATCACAAGTTCTGCGTATGCTCTAGATTTACAAACTCCATGCCCATGTCTTTTTAATCAAGTTAAACAGATGTGAAGCTACATTCTTTTTCAATTAGATTTGGTCTGGGTTTTTTTTTTTAAACACCATAATATGTAGATGAGAATTTTAAGATTAAAGTAGCCAATATCTAAGTTATGACAGCATCTTGACTCCTATGATGCAGCAAAGCCCAGCTGTGACTCTGAGAAAATTTTTGCTTCACTAATGGTCTCTCTGACCAGAACTGATTTTCTTTTCCTTTTATGAACTCATCGAGTGAACACGAAAAGTGACAGGAGAGTTTTGTTTGGCCCAGTTCCTATGGCAGAAAAGCATCTTACTAGCTTGTTTTTTCCCCTCAGCATATTGTAAGTTTCATTGTTATTGAATAGGTTATCAAGAGGTCAGTGGGCTAACTGGTTGTTTGGATTTCCTAAAATTGTGCCCCTCCCTAAACGTGGCTAAAAAGATTGTTTACAGATTGCTCTGTGAACCTGGACTGCACACTAAAAATTGCACACAATGCTACTGCTATTTTGGTTTCCCCTCTCCACCCTCCCAGTCAACCTAGGTATTTCATAACTACGTGGGGTTCATTAAGATTCTTAAAAAAACAGAAGACAAACTTCAGAAACTCACTACAGATTCCTCAGTTCATCCTTATGAGATTTGCAATAAAGAAGTGCAGTGCAGAATGAGAGATCTTTAAACAAAGGCTTAGTTGTTTATAATTGGCCTTTAAAATGGCATGGTATTGTGGTGAAGGAATTAGACTGGAGCTGTGTTCACTTCCTCTGACACTGACTTCTTATGTGACCTTGGGTGAGTCACTTAGTCTCTTTGGGCCTCAGTTTCCCACCTGTGAAATGGGGGTGGTAGCACTTCCTTTCTCCCGCTGTTTGTCTGTCTTGTCTATTTAGATGGTAAGTTTTTCTGGACAGGGACTGTCTCTTACTATATGTTCATACATCATCTAACACATTTGTCACTAGCACCTGCTGCAACTGTGGTGCAGCAGCATAGAATACTGTCCTGAGGAGAGAGACAGCCAATGAAAGGGTAGCTTAAACTGGGGCGACGTCTTGGAATCTGCCCAAAGGGGGTGGCTGAAAGATGGTTAGAGAGGAAGGAGGTGAAAAGGGACTGCCCTGGGGGCAGGGGAAGCGGATTTGCTGAGAAAGCTGTATTAGAGGAAGCTGGACCCTGAAGGGCAGTGTGCAGGGAGCCTTGTCACAAGGGGCATGGACTGCAAGGCAGGTAAGGTTGACACTGACAGAAGGAATACAGTTTGGGCACCTGGGGAAAGGGTGTGGCTCGCCAGGTGAGGAGCCGTTGTTCCTTGGAAAGAGGTGTGGTCACCACAGTGTCAGAGCAAAGGAGCATTGTAAGCCAAAGAGAGGAGATCCTGGGTAGGATGGGTGCAGCTGGACTTTGCAGGCAGGGAGAGGAGGATTTGATTCCCTCTTGGAGTGACACAGTGAGGTGTTGAAAAGACTTCTTCTCTTGTGATGAATAATTTACAGCTTATTATTTTCCTAAGCAAGTATTTAATGTCACTTTATATCATATGATTATTTCGTTATCAGCGTTCATGCCCAATTTCTGGGTTTTCCTTTTATAAAGTTTAAAAGTTAAGGTTATCTGCATTGTATTGGGTTGCCTCTGAGTCTCCTCACAGTAGGCATACCTAGCTGAGGGCTGGGTCACAGCACACTTATTCTTGGTCCAGGTCACTAGATGCTATCGCAATACAATCAATCAATCAATACTACTACTACTACTACTACTACTACTAATGCTGGCCCAATTCTGTTACCACTAAAATTGATGATTTTTGTCATTGATTTCAGTGGGAGCAGGAGCAGGGCCTACATTTGCAATCACTTCCATGATGTCCAATCTGTACTTCTTGTAATTGTAGTTAGAGAGGCTATTCCATGGGGAAGGGTTACTCAGGTGGATATTCTATATTACTACAGGACTATACAAACCTTCAGGAAAGGTACTGAGCAATAGCTTATAGGTATGCTGCTGAGTGAAGTACACAGCACTTTCCAGGTCTGATTCAACACTTCTTAACACCACTTTGTGCCAGTGTCATGCCACTGAAATCACCTAGTTAGGGTTCTTGACCACATAATGGCTTTTACTTTGTACGTTTTCTCAGTAAAAATGTGCATTTAATAATATGGCCCATTTAAGTTTCCCGAGTTGAATGTGCCTTGGATGTTGGATCAGGCATTGAGAGCTGAGTGTAGAAAGAAGAACCTAGTCAGTAGAACTATTTTTTAGCTTTAAAATTGAAAAAAAACCATCAAAAAAAAACTATTACCAAAGAGTGACTTTTCTTACTTTGCACTCTTCTTGAACTTGAAGTATATAGAATAATTCATGCCAACAAGTATCACTTAAAATCAATCTTAACTCTGGCTCCTTTTCCCTTGAAAAATACAGAATAACAGCCTGAATATGTAATATTCCTGATGTGTTTGGTCTCACCCATTTGCACCATCAGGATAACATTAGAAAGTCCATGTTGCTGTCAGATTTACAGTTTGCTGCTAAAACCTTTTGCTTAGGAAGGAATATGGGAAATAGATATCTTATAGTAATTAATACCAATGCCTTTTAACTGTATAGGTATGGGCAGGAGCGCTGGCAGCCTTTTTGGCAAAAAATGGCACCCCCGACAGAGGCAGCGGAAGGTCATGCCCCCAAAATACCGACGACGACTGCGGCGGCCAGATGTTCGGCCGCCGCGGTCGCCGCGCCCCAAATGTCAGTGCCCTAGGCAACCGCCTAGGTTGCCTAATGGGTTGCGCCTGCCCTGGGTATGGGGAGTTTTCCAAGGGGGGGGTAGCAGTTTGAGAGCACTGCATGGAAACTGAGCACTCAGTTTTAGATGCTCTGGAAATCACAGAGGTTTTCAAAGGTGAGGGTGAGTGGTGCTGGAAATGATAGAATTATGTGCTTGCTTCAGGTGTGCAAAATGTCAGGGCTTTCTACCTGGATGCTTAACAACTGGAGCAGCGAGAAGTCAGCTGTCACATGAGGTTATTGGACACCACCTCTGCAGACATGCCAAACCTGCAAAAAATAAAAAAATGCAGAAATTAGGCTTGTTTTTGGCTTAATTGGCTTTTGAGTTGCTTGTTGCCTAGTGTTTCGCTTGTAGCTTCTTGCTTGTTTGGCGTGTAGCTTGTTGCATTCTTTTTTTTTGACCAGCTCCCAGCAAGTGGGGGCAAGGGCGGGCAAGGGTGCAAGAGGCAAGCAGAGGCAAGGGGTGAGAATCAGGGGTGCACAGTGGGTCCACCACAATCCCAGATTGCACACCGGGGGGAGGGGGGCGGAATGTAGTCACATAGAGCATTGGGGTTCTTAGGGATTGGCTTGTTTTGGCCTTGTTATGAAATGGGATTAGCTTGATTTTTGGTTTATTGTGAAAGTCGGGGTGCTTATTTACTACGTGACAGTTGGCAACTGTGCACCTCTGCTGTGCCCATTTTTTACCAACTGTCACAGTGTCTCTTTCCTTCCGTGGATCTCAAATATTATGCAGGAAGTTATTCAGGGGCTACCTGGTGATCATTAAGCAAAAGGAATTTGGTCAAGCATTGGCAAACATTGCCATTGCCCTACGATGGACACCACAAGGGAGAAGGAGGAGAGGTAGACCATTGGGGACGTGGTGAAGGACCATTGAAGAGGAAATGAAAGGTATGGGAATGAAGTGGGATGAAATCTGCTGTCTCGCTCAAGAACAAAATGAATGGAGGAGAGTGGTTGGCGCCTTATGCTCCACAGGGAGTAAAGAAGAAGAAGAAGAAGAAGAAGAATTGGCAAACAATCACATCACTTCTATCAGACGACCTCACGAAGGGTGCAGAAGAACTGTTGAAAAATGGAATTGGCACCAAATAAGGTGCATACTATCATCTCCAAATTATACACTTTGTATAAAAATGGAAGACCCCATCGGGAACTATAATTTGCTTGCCACCCAGAAGTGGACAGAACACCTCAGTGACCCGCACTGTTGGAAAATTGTGATCTGTAATTGGAACATAGCATTAGAAGGGAGACAGTCGAGGATGATTTCTGGGTAATGGGCTTGCTCCAGGGTTGGGGCACATAGTGGGTGTGGTCAGATGAGGGCTAGGCCAGAGCATTGCTGAGTTCCAGCAATCCCCAACTAGTATAATGTCTGTCATGGTTATAGTCAGCTGAGGTACTTTGGAGCATATAACTAGCGTTAGTTAAAAGTTTTCCCTGAAAACATATTTTGAAGGAAAATTGGGGTTTTGATTGTTTAAAAATGTTTGTGGAATGTGTCTCCTTTCCTTGAAAATTTTCATTAGGACATCGAAAACCTGAACACCAACATTTTTTGTCCCCAAACTAATTTTTCTCCCTCTATTTTTTGGCAGCCACAATTATTATTTATTTATTATATTTGGCAGTTTATAGATTAACTTTTTTTTTTAATGACAAGTCAAAATAGCCCACAAAAAACACCACTTCCTCAGTTTTCCAACCAGCTGTTTATAGAACTAACCCCAGCATTGGGGAGCCTCCAATGACTAATTTGCATCTCCCTCCCCCTGCAATTCCCACCAATCCCCCTGAAAGTTCATATGCTATAACCCTTCCCAGAAAAATTATCTTGGAAAGAAAAAGGGATTTATGAAGCCTGATTTTCCACTGCTTGACATGTTACATGGCACTTTATAGTCATTTATACCTGTGCCGTGTAACATGTAACATGCCACTGTTTTCGTGTGGCACCATTTTGCTCTCACTTTGCCCTGGTAAGGGCAGGGCAGTGGAGAATCGGACCCATGGTGTTTGAGAAGTTCCTAGTCATTGTCTTTTTGAGTACTTTCCTATTTTGGAACCATCATTCTACTGCCAAATGGGCTGCAAATGCCAAATGTATTTTGTTGTCCTTGCCGAGGAGAAGTGCTGTGTTTAGTGGGGTTATTTTGGGGGCGGGTGTTAGCGGGGGAAATCGGAGATCCATGACAGAGTGTGGAGTCGGTTGGCAGGCTTTGCCAAAGGGTGCACAGTAAGGGGCCCAAAATAGGGGAGGGGAACAAAGATGTGTGCGTGGCCCCTTTATGCCCTCAATCCTAAAACAGGTTGTGGCTAAAGGGTTGTTCCCGAAGCATAAGGGTGCAACAGAAATCAATCCTCCCACTTCTATCATAAGAACAGTATCATGCTCCAGTGGCACATCACATAACTCTGATATATAACAGTGTGTGCTGGGACTATATTCCCTTCATCACTGTTACTTTGGGTAGATATAGACAGATACAGAAAGAAAAAGTGGGTCCCAGCCATGGCTCAAGGAACCTATGCCATAAACTACAAAACCATATACAACTAAATAGCCAGCAGAACACAAAACTCTCTTCCCATTCCTCACCCTTATTTAAAACCATTGGGGGGAGAGGGAAGAAGGCACGTAGCTAGCTAATAGAGCTAGTCAGAAAATGGAATTTCATTGCATGCAAAAGTGGGATATCTTGACATTTGTTTTCATTCAGAATAGGAACAAAACATCAACATTTCCCTCTGAATGTAAAAACTGGAAAATTTCTACAACACAAACTAAACATTTTATTTTGATAGTGTACATAATTCAGTTTTGATAATGTTTACACAATGTAATAGCTAAAATAACTATAGTAGATAACTAAAATATCAATATTCAGTATTAATATTAAAATTAATATAAAAGTCAGAATGAAATATTTCAAATGATCAAGTCAAAACGAAATGTCTTTCCTTTATTGAACAAAAATGTTTCAACACTATCAAAACATTGAAGTAGACACATTACCACAGAATGTTTAAATATTGACGAAACTGCATTATCTAATGTAAACTGTTCCTTCAAGAATGCTTCTACCAGGTCCAATAGACAGACGGATGAGAGAACAAGAATTGATTCTCTAATGGTAATGAGGTATTAGATTCAAAGGGTCTGTCTAATAACTGAGGTAATGAGACCTGATCCTTGTTTACACTAGTCCTGTTTATGCCACTTTGACAGTGTAAAGGGACTTGAAAGTGGAAGTAAATTATATTTACTGTAAATTTACATTCATGTTAATGCCTCTCTGCACTGCCAAAGTGGCATAAAGAGCCATAGTGCAAATGAAAATCTGGCTCAAAGTCTTCAGTTACTCCAAACAGAAGTGTTCATTTTTGCTTGTCCTTCTTAGACAAATATGGTTTATTAATTGCAGAGAATATTGTCCTCTCATTAGGGATATCAGTTCTTCACATTTGATCTTATTGTCATGTGCACTGCTTTTTTCCCTGAGAGTCTTTTTTTCCTGCCAACTCTCCTGGTTGTATGTACAGACGTTCATTGAGAGAAATAATCATAAATTTCATTACTTGCCTGCTTGAATCATTGCTGTTAAAATTCCTCTCATAACATTTTAAAAACCATTGTAAAAACTAAATTAAAATGAAACAATTTATTTTTCATTATTAAAAATGGTATAATATTTTACTCACACCAACAAATCCTGCCATTTCTTGGAGATAAATGGTCCACACTATGAGGTTTTTCAAATGACTGTATGACTTCCATTGTCTTTTATTAAAGGTTGAGAGCAGGCTGAAGGCTGTCCAAGAATATCCAGGTGTATTGCTGTTATCTTAAAAGGCACCTGAAGGCTGCAGTGTTGCCTTGATTATCTACACACCTATAGAAAATACCTGCTTGATTTTTATGGGTGTGCTGAGCACAGAATCATAAAAGAGACAATAAAGGCAGTCTCTGTGTGAGTTTCCCAGACCAGAAGACGAGCTCTGCGTGGCTCGAAAGTTTGTCTCTTTCAGTAACAGAAGTTGGTCCAATAAGAGATATTACCACACCCATGTGGTCTCTCTAATATCCTGGGAATGACACAGCTGTGACCCCACTCATAGAGACTGTAAAGGGCAGATGTGGGAAAAGAAAATTACTGAACTGAGGATGGAAGCAAAGAAGCCATAGCTTGCTTACACAGTGTGATTCAAGAGAATGGAGGAAAATGATACACCAGTCTGAAGATATTGTCGGGGGAAGTGTGCACAATGTTCACAAATTATGTGTTTCTAACCAGAAAGAGATCCATCTTCTGGCAAGGATATTCAAGGAACTGATGCCAAAATCTTTGGCCATTATTATCTCAGAAGATGATTATAATATTTCAGAAACGTATGTGCTGTCTGTACTACTACACGCTTTATGGGAAAAGAGATGGAAGGCCAAATGAGGTCTTACATGGGAATGGACCACACGATTTTCTATGCATCCTGCTGGAGCGGGAAGGAAGGAAAGGAGGGCAAGGGCAGACTTTATCTCCCCATCCTGTGGAGTAAACAGGGAGCATGCCCAGAAAAAACCTTTGTAACACTACCAGGAACATAGGGTGCTCCTGGGGAGCCAGTGGCAAGCCTACCCATCTGCTATGGTTGGAGAGCAAGGAAAGAAATGGGAGGCTGCTTCTTGGGTCTCCTGATCTCCCATGACAGTGTGACTCTGCTCAGCCTGTACCCGGCTCAAAAGAGACCTGTTGGGGTGTAGGAGAGCTGAACCTTATAGTGGGGGATTACATATAGGATAATGTTGGCAAAGCCACAAGAAGAAGGATGCTGGATTTTCTCACAGGCCTGCAGGGTGATGATGCCACATAGATTGGCAATTCCTCAACCATACCCCATCCGCCTTGCCCAGCTATATTTCACTGCCCCAGATGTGCAGAGGACACTTTAGAATCAGAGGATGCTGCTGCTGTCTAAGTTCCTTGCCCTCAATTGCCACACAAAATGTGTCCCATTTGTGCATTTATTTAACTCTCTCCACACTATTCAGAGTTTTTTTTTCTGATGGGCAATGATCAGGCTCACAGAGACATTAGTATTTCCATGACAGATTTCACCACCTTGAACTAAAATTTTGGAAATAAATGACTGTTTTTTTCAAAAAAGTTAACAGACACATATCTTCACCCATTGATCATGATTTGGAGGATCTGCCAGTATCACTTATGAATTCCGTGTGAGATTCTGAACTCTCTGTATTGTGGCATATTTCTGTTATGCCACTATTATGATAGGTCCTGCGCTTTCTCCTCTTGTGGGGGGTTCAGGACACCATTTCTCAGCCCTGAACTGGGGTATCAACTGTCCCACTAGTGTCCTAGAAAAGGGGAGTGGAGAGGGAGGGACCCAGGCCCACCCTCTACTCCGGGTCCCAGCCCAGGGGCCCTAAGGATAGCAGTAAACCACTTGAACTAGGGATTCCTTCCCCTAGGCTACTTCCCTTTCTGGCCCTTCAGCTTGTGGGGCTTCCTGCCCTCTCTCCACTTGGGCCAAGTTTCTCCCAACCCCTTGTCTCTGTGGAGTCCCTCTGCTCTGCACAAGCCGGGTTTCCCTTTACCTAGGGTCTTGGTCTTCTGGCCCACCACAGCACTTCTCCAAACTGCTTTCCTTCAAACTGCTCTCTGCTCCAACACCAAACCACTCTGCTTCAACTCCTCCAACTGTCTGATTGGCACAGTTTGTTTTTTTTATCAGGTGATTGGCTTCATGTGCTCTAATTGGTTTAATTGGTTTCAGGTGCTCTAATTAATCTGCAGCAGCCTCTCTTCCCTCGACAGGAATAAGGCTCTCATCATTCTGGGACTTACATATCTCCCATCGATCACTCTCCTGTTGCCCTCTGGCTGTGCTATATCACAGTATGTACCTTCACTCAACTGCAATCTCCATTTTGAATGTGGGAGCTAGTTACCTTTTCTGTGGTTTCTTTTCCCCAATCTTGGGCTGAAGCCTGGTGTAGCTATACTGAAAATATAGCTTGACATAGCTAAATTGCTCAGGATGAGTGACATAGCTATGGCAACCAAACTCCAGATCAATGGAAGAATGCTTATGTCATCCTAGCTACTGCCGCTCTGGGAGGTGGACTACCTACTGTCACAGAAAATCTTCTTCTGTCACTGTAGGAAGCATCTACATTATGGTGTTACTATAGTGGCATAGTGACAGCATCATAGCTGTGCTGCTGTAGCACCTGTAGTGTTGATGTGGCCTCAGATTCCAAGGTTTAGTGACACAGGGCTGACAATAGCTGCTTGTTAAGGACTATAAACACCTGAATGGGCCTCACTTAGGGAGAACAAAAGAAAAATCTACCTCGTAGGGGAAACCAATTCTCTCCAAATCCCTTCAACAGGGGGCCTGGAGAGTGGAAATTCCCCAAGCAGGATGAAGAAACAGGTGACCAAACCAGGTTATAAAAGGGCTCATGGGGGGAGACTCACAGAAAATGTGGGCAGCAGCTGATCCATTTGGGATCTTTAGTCATTTTTACCAGCTCCAGAAGAGGGAAGCTGCTATAGGAGCCTGATGAGGTAGGGATGAGCCCTTCCTATGTGGACACAGATGGCTTCCAAGGGAAGGGTGAGTTGGTGGGGGGAACATTGTGTTCTGGAAGTTTGTCGTTTTCTGTATGATCTGTACTCTGTGTATTTCTCGTGCGTAAGTAAAGAGCAATAGTGTGTTATAATCTTGTGCAAAATAGCTGTGTTTTTCATGTATCACACCAACCACATGCCTCTTGAGGTAAACCAGAAAGCTCACACCTTTAAGTGGAGTTCTGGGATAGGGTGTGTTTAAGCCACAGGGAGAGTCTGAGGAGTTAGCACTGGTTCAGGGGCTGGGCAGCTCTCAGGAGGGAGTACTAGAGAGAGGATCTATGCACCAAGAGTTTGCCCAAGACAGGGACAGTGCCTGGGCTCTGTTCAGACTTTGAAGGCTTAAAATACCTGGGATTCAGAAGCTGGGTCCCCTCACAACAATCTGGTGAGTGGCCAAGAGGGGGGATGTTCAACAGGACTCGTCACACCATTTCCATTCGAGTGCTTTGAGATGCTACCTGGAAGTCCTTCGAGAGCTGGTGAAATAGGCCAGGATATTGCAACTTGGATGCTGAAAAGTACCTATGTCCATATCTGGGCATCTACAGTTTCAAGCACCTGATTTTCAGAGGGTGCTGAGCATCTTCAACGCAGGAGTTGTGGGTTCTCAACACCTTTGGAAGTCATGCCACGTATTTATTTATTTCCTTTTGTGTTATTCACCCAGCTCTAGTCCTTTGGTTCCATGAAAATATTTTCATCTTAAAAAAACGAAGGCCCAATCCAAAGGCTATTAAAATCAATGGAAAGATCTTTCCATTAACTTTAGTAGGCTTTGGATCAGACCCTAAATAAACAAACTCCTGGATTGCCACCTATGGTGATAATGGCTCTTTGTTCTGCCCTTTAATGAGTAATGATTATGTTATGAAAAGCCTTATGCAACTTTTGGCATAGTTAGACATCGTATACTAGGCCTACTAGAGATGTAGAATCTTAGGAACACTTAGCTGGTTTCTTGGGTTGTGTAACAAATAATTATGGAATCTTGCTGAGCCTTGCTTTATTATTACAGGGCTTCAGGCTCTTACCCCCAGTAGCTCTGCATGTTTGTTAATATTTAAACTATTTTATAGTTTGGGTAAGTAATAAGGATTTTTTTTCTTTAATTTTAGCTTCAGTAACAAAGATTACTGGGTTGGGGTTGGGGGAAGAGTGCAGTAGATGCTAAATATTTTTGATGGCATATTTTAATTCTTTTTTGCTGATATATATATATCTATATATATCCTATCCTCCATGAATTTGTCTAGATTTTATATATATTTATATATATAAAAACAGACAAATTCATGGAGGATAGGTCCATCAATGGCTATAAGGCAGGATGGGCAGGGATGGTGTCCCAGCCTCTGTTTGCCAAGAGCTGGGAATGGATGACAGGGATGGATCACTTGATGATTGCCTGTTCTGTTCATTCCCTCTGAGGCACCTGGCATTGACCACTCTCAGAAGACAGGATACTGGGCTAGATGGACCTTTGGTCTGACCCAATATGGCCGTTCTTATGCTCTTATGTTCTTAATGTGAAACAAAGGTCTTCCAAAGCCTCTAGTATTCTTATTTCCTAAGGAAGCAAATGATAAATCATTTGGAAAGACCTTGCTTTTTTAATAAGGCAGCTTACGCAGCAGAAGAAGATAGTTTACCCGACTAAAACTTTTCATACATATAGACGGGCAACTTTCAAATGCCAGTCTTGACTGATTAAAACTCTATATTAAGAGCCTGAGCCAAAGCCCATCTAAGTCAGTGGAAAGACAATCACTGACATCAATGGTTCAGGCCCTAAAAGTACATCTACAAAGCATTTTGGACCGAGCAGGAGCAAGCCTCCCAGTTTGGGTTGATAGACTTGGACTAGTGGGGCTCGCATTAACACTCTAAAAATAGCTGTACAGACAGCACTTTGAAGTTACAGGTCAGAAGCCCACCCCCTTCCCTAGGCTTCAGAGCTCGAGCTCCAGCACGAGCCACAACTTCAAAGTACTATCTACACTGCTCTTTGTAGAGGTCAAACATGAGCCCTGTCAGCCAGGCCTGGGATAATAATTGGAGATATACTAATCTCCTAGAACTGGAAGGGACCTTGAAAGGTCATCTAGTCCAGCCCCTGCCTTCACTAGCAGGACCAATTTTTGCCCCAGATCCCTAAGTGGTCTCCTCAAGGATTGAACTCACAACCCTGGGTTTAGCAGGCCAATGCTGATGCTCATTCCCACTTGTTCCAAAATGCTATGAGACACACCCTTATTTTTCAGGTAGAGAATATCTGCACTATAGACCAGTGGGTAAAACAGCACTTGCTTCTGATGCCTCTGCTCTGTCCTGTTACACCTTAGAATCTCTTACCATACCTGGCCTAATTACAAGACACATCTTTCAGTTATTTCATTTAGACTTCTGAGAGCCTGTTACCTCTCTTCAGAACCGGACAAACAAATCTGTGTTGTCTCCCCTAGCATATCTCAATCAAAACTCCAATTTGATGGTCATTTAAAAACCCTTCTGTATGTCTCCAGAGCAGCCAAGGTACTGCCCAAGCATGGAATTTCTGGTGAGTGAGGCTAGGAGGCTGCTGTGCTCAGAATTCAAAATGGCCCAGATATGGCACGTGGAAGGCTCTATGGATGGGACTTTCAAAATGGATCAATGTTAGCCTCTCAGGGGCCAGCCTGCAGTACAGGGGGTCTCCTGGTAACCTAATGAGCACAGCTGGTCTGATAGCAGCTGTCTGATTGACTGAGTCACCTGAGTGGCTGCAGGAGTCAGCAGGCTGATACTTAAGCACAGAAGCAGCAGCATGCTCCTTGCCTGTGGCTGTGCTTGTTCCTGTCCAAGCTGTCTCTGCCCCTGCTCTATCCTGTACCTGTTCCTGGCCCAGCATCCAGCTCTGTCCTGCCTTCTGACTTATGTCTCTGATCGTTGGCTATGTCTCCTGACTATGACTCTGCTTAACTCTTCAGCTTTGGCTTCTGACTCTTGGCTCTGATGCTTGGCTTTGCTCCAGGAGCCCCTGCTTGGATTCAGCTCTAACAGGTATAAATGTTAATCTAGGCATTAGGACAGACTGCCTATTACTTGGTTGCTGACATATCCTAACTCTGCTTCCATTACAATCATTACATTCCATTAAAATTCCCATTGACTTCAATGAGACTGGAGTTCAGGCACTGTTGAGTGCTTCTGACAACTCTAACCTATGTCTAATTGAAGGCAATGGGAAGATGCCCCAGATCTAAAGGTCACATATAGCTTCCAAGTACCCTATGAAAGCCCAGGTATACCTGGCTTTTGAAATGTGTAGCAAAGATCTTAAATCAGGGGCATAGCTAGATGAGACTAGCAGAAGTGGAAGTTTGAGAATTAATTGTGATGGTTCCTCTCAAGTTACTCAGGATTGTAAGTCACCTCAATACCCTTTGCTTGCTTCCATCACTGGGCAGTCTTGCTTGTGCTTAGCTGGGTGTTAGCTCCCTGGCACCATCAAACTGTTAGCCCACAGGATAGTGCTTGAATGGCTATGTCAGCTCTTCCTTTTCCTGGCAGTTTAACAATAGGTGCACCCCACTCCTCAAATCCCCTTGATGCTGGCTCTTCACAGAATTATCAAGCCAGCTTGTATGATTCAATTCAGGATCAGCACTTCGCTTAATATCATAGCACTCAATTATATTTATAGTGAAAACAAGAATAAATTTGTTATCAAAGATTCAAGTGATAGTGACTAGGAATATTGGAAACAAATCGTTATATATAAAATAGAACCATAACTCGCTTTTCTAGAATGTATTGTGTTTACTCCTAGACTGAATAATCAACCCTTGGCTTGTTTTAACCCCGTGTGCTGCTTCCCTGTTGACTTCACATCTCTTTGGTAAGATTTGACTTAATATGTAAATAGGCATCCATTGTGTTGATTTACAAAGGTTAATTTACATCCTGACACAAAGAAAGGTGAATAAACATCTGACAGAAAACCTGTTTTTCACCTTTGCTGGTGACTAATACTTTGATACATATCTAAGAACATATTTTCAGTATGTATACATAACTCCTTACTTAGTATCCGTACATACATTTCACAATTATATTAATAACTAGCATGACACTGGCTTTCATTTGAGAACTCAGACATTCTTTGGTGAACCAGAATGTACATACCAGACTCAGAGTTGTAAGTTAAGCATATGCTTATGTGCTTTGCTGAATCAGGGCTAAAGTAAAGGGTTGCTGAAAGACAGGAGGGGCAGATGGGTGTTATTCAGAGTGGTTACATGGTCAATTTCACCCTCTGCACACCCACCACTGCTCAAGAAAGCAAAATTAGGAGAGCCTCTCACTTGTTCTCTTATTTCAATACACAGTACTTCTTGCCATTTTAAACCACTGGTGCCCTTCTTTGCTTTAAGACCAGAAATCGAGCCCTGCAAACCCTTCTTATGCAGTAGCCCTCATTCAAATATAATAGACTTTAAGGGTACTCCTTAGGTTAATAAAAATACTTGTATGAGTAAGACTTTGCAGGATTGGGCCCTGTGTTTGCAGTTCAATCATGTTAACACTATAACCTAGATTTCCTTGTTATCATAATATAAAGTTTCTTACTATAGGAGGTTTATTTTTTTTATTGAAGACCTCTATTACTTACACTTTTCCTGACTATGTAAGTTCAGACTTTTTGGCACATGCTGTATGATGACATGCCAATAAAGAGCCACAGGATTTTAATTTGCAACTAAAATAATATAAATGTATTGATCAAATTTCTTGTAATTAGATAAAATAGCTCAAAGATTGCAACTTTATTTTAACAATGTTTCTACCTGGCTGCCATTTAGAAAATATTTAATTCCCTAATATTTGTTTTATTATTTTTCAGGAAGAAGATAGAAACTATAGAGGAAACTGATCATTGGATGCAAGAGCAAAACCACAAGGAATTCAGTGGCACTGCATAATAATCTTGATTTTGATATTTTGTATAGGTGGACAGAATAAAATAAAATTACAGATGTTGAATCAAATAAAAATAAGATGAAAAATAGTATTTGATGTTATTAGGACCATATTTTGTACTCTTTACATGAGAACATTCTTTAAGGAGGCACTTTCAAATGAAGGCATGTATCTACTATTTAAATATAATCAAATATCTCCTGTATGTACAAACTGTTGTACAAGTCCAGTAATCACAACAAGAGGCTTCTTAAACTGGGTTACCAATCAACCTTCTTTTGTTAGTGTATATGCATAACGTCTAAGGGCTCAGCTCTGTCCTCCAATGATCATCACCATGTTATAGCTATCTGTGTAACCCGAACAATAGCCGGACTTACATGATCAGTGGAAATGATACATATGAATTCATTTGAAGGTTGAAATTGAACCCTTAGGGCTATATTTTCAAAGCTTTGTGCAATGATTGGAATGTTTAAGTTGGACCTTTTAAAATCTTTTCACTGGAGACTGATATTCAGTCAGAGGGGGAAGAACACACTTGGGTGTTGGCCAGGCTCATAGACACCCCTCTTTGTCATACAGGAGAGGGATGACTTTCGTCTCTGATGCAGGATAATTATAAGCTTCTGCCATTGCAAAAAACCAAATCCTACAAGACAGACCATGCCTATGGGCATGATTCTCCACTGCCCTTCACCTTGTGCAGCTATTTAAATCTATGCAAAGGGAGTACAAAGTGGGTGTAATACGCTACCGAATTGCATTGGTAGCATTTTACATCCATTTAGCACAGATGGAAATGTCTACACAAGGTGCAAAGCAGAGGCCAATCAATCCCACAAGGGCTAGTCTAGTATAAGAGGAGCAGAATTTAACCACTCAGCATCAGAGATTTTTATAGTATTCAGCCCTTTGAAGCAGTAAGATGTTATCCAGTTTAATACAGCAATAGGAAGATTTCTGAAGAGGGTCCTATTTACTAAGTATGGGCCATATTTTCACTTTATTTCTAGAATGGAACTTGTATTGACATCTAAGGGAATGCTTTACAGAGACTGATGGGAGCATTTGACCCTTATGTTCTTGAGAGACATTCTAGTGAATATTGTTGGCTATTTATTCTTGCTGTACATGGGATAGACACTGGGGTTCACTTTTTTAAAAAACAGTATGAGGCAACTTAAAAAAAAAAGGACAAATTCTAATTAAGGTTTTCCTGCAAAGAAAAGTCCACGCTGCATTTCTAATAACTTTACACACACACAAAAAAGGTTTGAAGACCTTGAACTTATGCACTTCCACAGCTAGCTTCTAGTTTCCTCACAGTTGCAAAGGACCACTCTGAGCTTGAAACCATATTTTTTACAAAAGTTTTGCCTGTGTTTTAAATAACACTTTGAATTATTATATCTGAATGTTTTGCAAATTGAATGTTATTTTTGTGTTTCTTTGTGCAACAAAAATAGAACAGTTTGTTTTTCACCCTCTAGTCAGTTTCACATTGCTCTCTTGCAATGAGATAATGTTTTGGTTGCAAGTACTATAGTGGAATGTTTAAAAGCAAATTAAAAATGGTTTTCTTTTAATAGAAATGTTCATCACTGTATTTTATTAATATTAGATTCTAAATCTTGACAATATGGCCCCAAAGTAGCAAAGACTTAAACACACATGTAATTTCAAGCAAGTGAATAGCTGCCCCGATCCTGCAAAGATTTATGCACATTCCTAACTTTACACATGATAAATAGTCCCATTGACTTCAGTGAAATTACTCATGATGCATAAAGATAAACATGTGCTTAAGTTTTTGCAGGATCAAGGTCTCAAAGATACGCATGTTTTTAAATCGTGTGTTGTACTGAGGCCAGTTTGACTTTGCAGGGCACCAGTAACTTCCTGTACCTTGCTCAGGGCTCTCATCACCCATTGCACTCAAAGGATTCACTGTGCCTACAGTAAAAGATAAAATATCTACACCTCAGTATCTGAAAGTATGAATCCATCAATATACCTTTCATAGAGTACTGTATATGGCAACACAAGGCTGGTTAGTTTCACACATGCAGTTATATAATAAATATGGTCTCATTTAAATATGGTAACTGAATTGAATTGTTCTTGGATTGCTTATCCAGTTCTTTTATGAGCCATACCACTCTGATCTAATTCATGCCAATGGAAATTGCATGTTTGGACTTAGGTAAGTATATGCCACTTTATTAGTCACCAACTACACAGAATATGGAGAAGATGACTATTAATTGGTTTATGCATATAAAATTCTCCTGGGAGTGTCATAAAGCCATATGCTGTCCCAAATGTGGTATTTTGCATAATCTCTAATTTAATCTGAAATACATATAAAATCTCATATGGAAGGGTGCTCCAATCCGACCTTGACTCTGAGGAGCTATATGTGTTTAGCTCAGGGGTAGGCAACCTATGGCACGGGTGCCGAAGGCAGCATGCGAGCTGATTTTCAGTGGCACTCACACTGCCTGGGTCCTGGCCACCAGTCCAGGGGGGCTTTGCATTTTAATTTAATTTTAAATGAAGCTTCTTAAGCATTTTTAAAACCTTATTTACTTTACATACAACAATAGTTTAGTTATATATTATAGACTTATAGAAAGACCTTCTAAAAATGTTAAAATGTATTACTGGCACGCGAAACCTTAAATTAGAGTGAATAAATGAAGACTCGGCACACCACTTCTGAAAGGTTGCCGACCCCTGGTTTAGCTTATTCATGCAGGGTCTGGAATAAGTTTGAACTCAAGAAATGTTATATAATATGCTTCTTTCAGACAATTAAATGTGAATGAAAGGGAGGTTATGGGTAAACTGTTGGTCAAACCATGCTTCATTTTTTGGAATCTTTAAACACTAGCATGTTAGACGTGTATCTATCCTGATATACTTTTGGAATGCAGGCAGAATTATGACAAAGCAGTTTGTCAAAGAGATGGCTCCCAAATGCACAGAATGTTATATCAGTGGGACAGAATCAAGCCTTGGTAGGTTTTAAATCTCCTAAACCTTATTTCTGAAAAGGTTCCAGGAGGGTTAACTTGATATCACAATTCAATCTTAATTTCAGTGTTCATGAGATTAGAACAGATATTGGTAGCTAATCATTCATGAACAGGGCTCCCAGTAGAGTTTACTTTTATTTGAAATCCCCTTTTATTTTTTTTTAAACATGTGGTTCAAATTAAATACAGACAATTATTTTGCTCCTGACATATTTGCTGAAGAGACACTTTAAACTTTAAATAGTGTTGCTATTAGGACAGGTTAGAATCCAGATATCTAAGGTGGCATTCAACTGTCTAAACCACCCTTTCTCTTCCTGCATTCCCATGCCTCATGCACTATGAACATTGCAACTTCTGCAACAAATGAAGCAGGGGTCCTAGCAGACAACAGTGTCATTAGCTACAAAATCCCAATTCATTTCCTGAGCAGGTCCATCCTGTGCACTGAATAAGCCAGGGTCCCTTGGAAAAATAATGTGATCATGTAATTAACGACTGTATCCTAATATATATGCTCAAGGGGGCTGGATTAAGATTTCACAGAAACCTAGATTCTGGCATTTTCCAACTTTCGAGTGCTTAACTGTGCAACTTTATGTTCTTTTAAATTAACATATTATGAGAATATGTAAAATGTAGCCAACTATTACTGAAGCCATCATGTGATCTTGTATTTAAGACAACTGGATGCAACTTTTATTAATTAGCACAGAACAAACATTAGCTCAATGGTTACGCAGCCCAAACCTTGTCCCTGTAGGCCAATATGATTCAGTCAGACCAAAAGTCTATCGGCACCAAACCAGTGCCAAGCGAATCCTGAGCAAATCAACCCACAAATTGCTCAGTCTGCTATTCCCATTTGAAGAATCAGGCCCAACTATTAGGAGAATCGCAAATGTGTACATGAGTGCAAAGTCATTTCCCCCATGTTTACATTAAAGCATAAAAGTTGATATCCCTCATTTCTCATTTTAAGCCTATAATTCCAGGGTCTTCAAGAAACAATCACTAAGTATTCCAGGTGGGCAAGGAGAAAACATAAGTGCTAATCAAGAGTAACTCAATTGATGTTGCAGGAGTTACCCTGGTATAAAAATGCTTGTGAGATCAAAATCAGACCTTTATTTTTTAACTGGCACTGTAATGTCACTAGACCTGAATCGTTCCCATAAATTTGAATCCATTATTTCTATCCCCACAGATAACCTCTGAAGGATGATTGGAGGAGTCTTGCTCTCAGTCCACTGAAAAGTACAAAACTGGGAAACTTGTCACTCCCAAAGAAGAAGGTAAATAATCAACTCCACCCAAGGGATCCAATCCAATTCCCAGGAATTGGCAGGATTCAAATCTAACAATTCCTGGGAGCATCTGTCATATTTCTCTCCCATCCATTTACCTGGCTGCAAAAGATTTGGAGATTGTCTCTAGTCTCATGGGTTGTTGTAATAACATGGAGGCACACATTTGCCTTGGTTTGATCATAGCCTTAATAGTGACTTTTATCTCAATAAGATTGTGAATCAAGCTAAAATAAGGATTATAATGTAAAAGATCTTTAGTGTATATGTTTCTGCATCTTTATCTCATATTTCAGAGGCTGAAATATCTGAAGCTGTCTGAGCCATTCTTAACAGAGCTGGAGAAAGGAGGTCTTTATCCTTTTCTTGGTAAAGCATGCTGGGAAAGGGGAGGAGTCATGGGCCTATATAATTCAGGCTTTTCTCCCTCTCAGATAGTGTTTGAGAGGACACTATTAAGAAAGGATATAGTACTGCTTTATTAAGAAGAGCCTCTGAAAAAAATACAGGTAGGAACTGGAGCTATTTCTTCTACTTGATCAAGACTTTTATTAATGTGTTGTTCTGAAGGGACTATCGGGAGGTATGTTGCTAAGCACTTTTGAGTATGTGTCTATGTGTGATCTGTTGTCAGATCATAACCTCTCCATCTCTGTTCTCATTTAACCTATTTGTCCTTCTGTGGTGGGGAAGAGAGGCAGGTAGCCTGGTATGATGATGTTGGTTATTTATAAAATGCCAAGCATCTATTGTGCTTTATTACCAGACAGTTATAGATAAACTGGACAGAGTTCAGAGAAGAATACTAATGACTCGAGAGCTTCTTGGACTGACTTAAGAGGAAGAGCTACTATATATATGTGCAGTTTTGCTAGGTGACTAACAGAGAATCTGATGATAACCTACAAATATTTGTTGGAGAGAGAAGAATAATTGTTGGAGAGAGAAGAATAATTTTTTAGCATGGTACAATGGGGTATAACTATATTGTAATGGGTGCACGTTAGTAAGGTGATGTTGGCTATGTAAGTACCTAGAAAGATAGTAACTGTTTAAAATTAAGATAGAATATTTTTTTAGGGTGAATCTCAAGCAATATTTCTTGAAAATGAACTCTGTTAGGCTGTGGTGTGGTAACTATACTTTGGAATATTTAAAACTAGGCTAGATAATGTCTTGCATAGTTTCTACAGTCATGTACTATCCTGCACTGGAAGGAGGATGGATTAGATGATTCTGTAGACCTTTCTTGTCTCTAATTTCTGACTTTTATTGAAAATCTAGAGGCAATTACTTTCACAATGAGATACCACAACTTTCAGCTGCAAATATTGTAGAAGGAATTAAAGTAAATACTTCCCTGTCAAAGGCCTATTCCAAGAGGCCATAGGGTACATCTGAGACCTTTTTGAAAATCGAGGTAAAACTACCTTTCCAACAACACATGGTAAAAATCTCTAACTCTTGTATAATAACTGGCATCTCACAGCTCATAATATACATTGATACAAATACAAAGGAAATTATAATGTATTAATCAATGTTTGGCTGAAAGTTTAGGCTCTTTAAACAGATAACTATAAACCATTTTACACAACAGGATTTTGTCTAATTAAAACATCTAAAACTTTTCCATCTAGTGATGTAGTTTAGGATTGATTATTGGGACTTGAGCTCCAGCATTGTACTGACAATCTGACTTGGATTTGGTATGATAGCTAATGCTAAAACAAAAATTAAGAAAAATTGGTCACACCTTATGTTAAGGGTACACTTAATTTACAAAGGATTAATATATGGCTGAAAGATATAACACATCTTAGTAGGTATTATAGCTAGTTAAGTAATTAGTAGGAGTTGAAAGCAATTTATTAAACTCTTAAATAATCAATTAACATTTATTAAAAACACTTCTTACCCTTCATGAACTACTCAAATGTACACTTAATATAAAGTGTGAGTAAGAAATTGTTATGACAGAAAATGCACAAGAGCAGTTTAACACAATATATGAAAAGGTTCTACTACAGCAAAAAAATAAAGATGAAGGCAAAACTTTTCAAAGGCACCCAATTGCTATAAGATCACAGGGTGGAATGAGGGATTGTGCTTTTCTAGATGCATGTGCATCCCACTGACACTAATGGTTGTGATATTATATATTGACCCTTTGTTCCTAAAATGAAGTTTTTAGATGCATAAAGATTAAGACTGGTATCTAGCAGGATCCGCCAAAGCTCCTAAGAACCTCTCTCATGGAACACTTATGAGAGTTAGAACCCTACTGGAATTGTCTAAAGCACCTATCTGTGTCTTTAGCTGTCTAAATATCTTTACAAATCTGGTTCAAAGTGCAGAGTGTATAGATTACAGTAGGCCAGAGCCCACTGCTCCTCATTCGTATATGTCACAACAAGAAACCAATATCTTGGTGCTGCAGTGCAAAAGTCATGACTCTGTGCATTCTCATGAATCTCATTTTTAGGCATACTTTAGCTTAGAAGAAGAACAAAGGCCCACCACATCCAGATACACCAAGGTGGAGCATCATAAAATCAATAATACCTAATGAAAATGGAACAGAATGCCTACCTTGTGGAGTAAGCAGACCTGCAAACTGCATAATGAAGTACCACTTGCAGTCCTTTTGGAAGGGACACAGCAGCAGCTCATGAGCTCAATGACAGACTAATCTGACAACAAGTCCTCAGCTCAGGTTGTCAAATTCATAAAGTAATCATGGATAGGTGCCCCTGGAATGCATAGTTTGAGACACTGGAGAGTATTATCCAAAATGGCCCTTTTTCTTCAGAACATGAAAGAGATGGATCCAAATTCAGCCCTGGTATAAGAGGGTATAACTGTTGAAATCAACGAAGTTGCAGCAGGGCTATAATTAACCCCTTTAAACTAAAAGCTGTGACTACCTCATGGAATTGGCATGAAGGTTTATCTTTTTACTATGATTTTTATGGTCACTGTGTGAGCAAGATAGGGCTTTAGGTGGCTTTAACAGCAAACTCAACAATGCTATACACCTTTGCTTCAGTGAACAAACTTGACCCTTAAAATATATCCTGTTTTGTTACTCCCATTGAGTTCAATTGTGCATGATTTGTCTCTCTTCTTACTGGGGTGAAACTTCTCCTGGTGCAGAGGCCCTACACAAAGCTGTGTGGCCACTTAAGCTTCCCATTAAGGACTGAGTCCAGCTGCACTTGGGGTTCCTTGGAGGAAGAACTGGTGAAGCTCCTTTTTTCTGGGGGCAGAGATGGGGTGATTGAGGGTTGCATAAGGCAGCATTTCCCAAACTGTGTTCCATGGAACACTGGTGTTCTGCACGATGTGAATATGTGTTCCGTGAAAGACTCTTGCACTTGATTTTTGTACTACTTTACACGAGCTTTCCAGTTAGAAATTGTTAGTTCAAGTTATTTTAAATTTGTATTTTTGCTTTGTTTTATAAAATAAAATATATTGGAGCATAAATAATGCAATTTTTTACTTGAAAACCAAATGACTACAAAATAATATTATAAGTGTTCCGTAATGGGCTAAAAAGTGTTCCGTGGCCAAAAAAGTTTGGGAAACGCTGGCATAAGGAATGAAGATTCCCGGTGTGGTGTGGAGCTTTGGTCCAAACCACCCCTTTCTCAGGCCAGGACATGGGGAAGAAGTAGCAGGAATGACAGGGCAGAGGGAGAAAGAGAGGGAATCTCTGTCAGGACACTATATAAGGTGAGCTGAAGTAGCATTCTTGGAATGGCTCAGCTGCCTGGTGGAGGATTACATCCTCTTCTACACCTCTCCAGTATATTTATGTGAAATCCAGCTATTGCTGCTGACTGGAAGACTGGATTTTAGCTTAAGGGGTTAGCTGACACTTACATGCTGAATTGAATCTTGTTAGAATCTCTGCACTGAGCTCAGTCTCGCCTTTGAATAGGGTGACTGACTTCAGTGGGGACTTTCAACTGGGATACTTAAGTGAGTAAGGGGTGACTCGGGTCCTAAATGTACAAAGATTATTTAGCTCAGCATACAGTGCAATGAAGAAAATTTTTCCCCAGCTTAATTTATTATGCCATCAACAAATGTCTTGTATAAAATGGGATCAAATAACTAGAGGAAAATAAGACAGTCAAACTATCTTGGTGAGATCTATCTACAAAGGTTATGAACAAAATGATTTGCCTCCACTTAAAATAGGAGTATTTAGTTTAGCTGTATTGTACCCTGCTAGGGCTCAGGTTTCTCAGTATTGTTCAGGTTCTAGAAACCAATATGCTGCTGACATCCATGGACACTTCTGAGGCATGTGTTTCCTCCTCCTGGTTGAGACATGAACAAATACCTGAAATAGATTTCCCCTTAACCCCAGGAGTCATAACTCACAAAAAAGAATAACCTGTGAAGCAGGATGTGCAACTGTATTGATCAATGAAACTAGAAAGCTGTAGTTTAATCCTAAAGACCTGAGGAGGCACTCAAGATTCTTGCAGGTCATTGTGTGCCAAGGGGAAGGTGTGTGTGTGCGCTCCATGCTCAGGCAAAATTCTCATTGCCGCTGAAGTCATTGGGAGCTTCCTCTGAGCATGGAGGGCAACTGATCTCTAGGAGCCCTGAACTCCACCCACACTCAACAGAGCCACTCAGATAACTTGGACAATGTGAACTCATACCTATAGGGCTAAAAACAGAAAGGGGGGGGGAGTATTGGCTCACTGTTGGTGTTTCAAATATCAAAAGGAAAATGCATTTGTCTCAGTTCTGTCATCCTGATTTATTAGGAGCTCAGAATGACATAGAGCGCAGAACTAAAAAAGCTTGCTGTTTTGGGAAGGGCTCAGAAAACGTTAATTTGCTTGTTCCACACAAAAATGTAAAGTATCGGTTCTCTGATTACCTGCTTCTGGAAAGTGTTTGGACAGGTGCTGTGTTTCAGTAGTCATCTTTCACAGCCGACAGGCTTGATTTACAGTTGTAGACCATAGATTTCCCTTCTCAGCTCTGGTCCCAATGCTGTGTCTGCCATGGTTTGTCAGAAGTGCACTGCAGGCAGGAAAGGCTGCATCTCGTTTGAGGAGTAGCTACACTACCTGGATGAGATTCTAGCATAGAGGATCGAATTGGAAAGGGGTCTTTAAAGATCTACAGGCTCCTCCTTGAGGACACAAGACTGCTTCTGTTTTGGGTATTGGAGTGACCTAGTCAAACTCTAGTCACATTAGTAGTAGTCTTGTTAGTCCCATTGAGTTTAATGTGATTCTTTCAGATAATAAATGGAGCACAATTTGGCTCACTACATCTCAGGTCGAGTTTATTTTGCTTGGGACCACTAAATCCTCTTATAAAATCACTTTCCTCTAGTAACTAATAAGCAATCAATCTAATCAGTTACTTAAGCCACACACACAACCTTTAAGAAGTGTTTATTGTGGGGAAAAATATTTCCACTTAACTGAAACTACCGGTAACTAAAATTCTTAAGTGGCTTTTTCCATTTCTGAAGCAGAAAGATGAAATAATGTAAATACGGGGAGAGACATTGCTCTGAAAAGGGCCCGATCCTGCAGTCCTTACTAAGCAAAACTTCCACTGTTATTAGGGAGCAGGATCAGGCCCAGAGACTTTTTAAATTAGTAAATATCAGAATGTTAATCCCATATTGTACTAGGTTTAAAATATCTTGTGGGAATCTCTTTTGAGTCTCCCATGCTGTTCATGCATTCTAATTTGGCGCTTGCAAATTGCCACCTGGATTTTCAGCTAAAATTACCTGGGGCCCTGGCAGAACCCTAGTATTCCTGGAAAAAACTCTGAACAGGCGAGCATTTGATGGGGAAAAGTAAACTAAACCTGCCAGGACTGGTGAGGCCAAATATAATAACTATTATCCACAATCCTGAAATGCACAAAGAGGCAAATCTGAAAAGTTGGTATTCATCTAAAAGATTGAAATATTTAAAAGCGCTTTTGTAAGTCTTTAAAATGATATCCTTTTATATTTCATTCTTTCTTTAAAAATTGTGATCTTTTTACAAAACAGGATTTTAAAAAGTGTTCCATATGGTTTGATTTTAAAAATACTTTAATATTTTTGTTTAAATTTAACCATAGTCATTTCAAAGTACAACTAGTATACTCTGAAATCATCCCTAAGGGTAGGCAAAACAAGATGTTAGCCGTGGTCTAGAGACAACTAAATTCTCGATTTATTTATTTTTTTAAAGGGAAACAAAAAACACAAGCTCTAGCAAAAGGTAGATTATGGAAAGGCAAATTAGTATTTGTATAGGGCTTTGAGGATAAAATGGTATTTAAATGTAAACAATTTTATGGAAACCAATTCCTTTAATGGTTGATTACTCTATACATTAGACACTGATGATCTCTAGCGGTGCTCTTATGGATGTTACGGTTTGAGCTAAAACGCATGAAATCTACATGGACTTTATTGAAATAAGTAAGCGTTTTCGGTTTGAGATTGTTTAAGGCAACTAATAGAAGGCTTCCTTTTCTGCACGCATTTTTAACTATTCTGCAAATTGCTCTGAAGAAAAATGTAACGAATAGTAAATGGAGTGAGGGAGATAAGAAAATCCAGAGTCAAAATATAAATAAAATACACTCCAGATTTCAGTTTATTCACCTTCCGTAAATACGAGAAGTTGTAAACGGATGGGGCGGGAGGGGAATACCACTTTCCAGTTGTTAATGCATTCAGATTAGAACTTTTAAACTGAGTTTCGCAATGCTGTTAAATTCATAATTAATTTAAAAAAATTGCACCTCTTGCTTTTCTTTTCTTAGGGCTTTCCTGACAAGCCTTGTATTTAAAGGGAGTGTGTGTGCGCGCGCGATTTTATCAGTAACCGAAAACACATCAGGAGAAAAATGTAAGGAGGGAAACTTTGCTTCTACCAGAAGCAGTTAGAATAAAGTTGAACTAACAACCTTCCTGAAACTGCTTTCGTTTGTGTAAGGAGATGAGACAATAGGATTAAGTTTCATCTCTGTCCTCTGAAAAAGGTACCGCGCGGAACTTTTTTTTTAAACGAAGTAAATGTTTAGCTGGCCCTTATTTCCAAAAGATTATCTTTCAAGGGCCAGTCCTTCTGAAGGAATGAACATCAGCACTCGAACACTGTTTGACACGAGGAATTAAAGAGTTATTTCAACTCTGTAGCTAGCTGTTTTTTCTGGGCTGGGAAGCATACTCCTTTCAAAAGGAAGAGAAATCCGCCTGACCCAAGTCTCAGTCAACAGGAACGCTAATGAATTTCTGTACATCACCCATCTAAACGCTAATAGGCACCAGGGAGGGGGGCTGACAACAACCAAAGTCTCTCCCAAAAATGCAGTTGAGCCAAGTGCTCTCCTTCAAGGTGAGGGCTTACCTCCCTCTGCAACCTGCTCGCTTTCATTCCGTCCACACAACTTTTCTCTAGCACGTTTACAGGCTTTCCATGAAGTCGGTATCCATCCCCTCGCCGCCCCCCTGTCTTACACAGAGACATCACGCTATTCCTCGGGGAGTTCTTTTGCAACTTTTATTGAAAAATAACCATGGCGCCTGAGGGTTTTTTTTCCATAAAATAGTCACGCACAAATATACAGAGAAAAAAAAATCGATCCTGGCTTGCCCGTGGTCTTATCTCCAAAAACACAACTCAGAAAACAGACGGAGCACAGAAAGAGACCACGGCTGACATTTCATTGAACCCAACATAACGATATATATATATATATATTTTAAAAAGCTGCGACCTGTCGTGTTAAAACATTTGTTTTAGTTTAAAACGTATAAATAAGTCCCCCCCCGCCCCCACGAAATGCTAGGTGCTGTATAGGGGGTTTATTTTGGCACAGTGATGCATTGGTTTGGAGCAGAGAAATGACCCAGCAACCTCTGGCACCTTTTCACTCGCCCAGCCCTCACCCTTGGGTGCACAACGCACCCCAAACCCGTAGTGGGACTCAGCCTGACGGAACTGGTTCCCTGGAAAATGACACATGGCTTTGCGCAGAGAGGAAACCAGCCCGAGAGCAGATCAGGCACCTGCCTTAAGCCACGTACTTTCAACAATGACTAAGAAGCACTTTGGCCCCTTGCGAAGTCCAAATACAAAGCGCCCCACTTTGGTTTGGTTAAAACCCCGCTTCCCCCCCCCCCTCCCCAAGGCACAGTCACTTGTCTCGGGATAGAAAGTGCAGAAGCCCCAGCCTCGGCCTCCTCCCCGCTCCACGTGCTCCCCACCTCCCCCGCTTTGCCCCCTCGGAGGGGGGGGAGGAGGGGGGCTTTATTAAGGCAGGAGGCTCTCGAGGGGGCAGGGCGGGTAGGAGGCCGGGCGCCCCGCGGCTGTGTGCAACGGGCCGGGCAGCCGGAGGGGGCAATAGAGCGGGGAGCGGAGCAGCGCCTCGCCAGGGGAGGGGAAGAGCTGGGGAGGCTCCGGCGGGAGGGGGGCGCTGCCGGCCGCCAGCGCCTCCCTCCTGCGCTCCAGCGGCGGGGGCCCGTAGGCGTAGAGCGGCAGGAGGCCGCCGGCGAAGAGGGAGGCCGGCGGGTGCGGGTAGGAGCCCAGCGGGTAGGGGGCGGGCGGCGCGGGCCAGAGCGCCCGGCCCGGGGCGGGGGCGGGGGCGGGGGCGCGCTGGCAGGGCCGGCTCAGGATGCTCTCGATGGCGAAGGAGCTGGAGAACTTGGAGCCCGGCCTGGCCGCGGCGGCGGCGGCGCCCGCTCGCCCTTCCTCGGCGGGGCCCGCGGCGCAGCTGCAGGGGGCGGAGGAGGAGCAGCGGCAGCAGGGGGCGGCCGGTGCCGGGCGCGCGGGGGGAGGCGGCGGCGGCGGCGGCGGCGGGGCGCGGCTGAGGCGCTTGCGGCGGCGGCGGAAGACCCCGTCGGCGAAGGTGTACTCGCTGCTGGGGTTGAGCATCCAGTAGTTGTCCTTGCCCCAGGGCCGCGCCGGGTCGCGCAGCACCTTGACGAAGCAGTCGTTGAGCGACAGGTTGTGCCGCACCGAGTTGCGCCAGCCCGTGTAGGCGCCGCGGAAGAAGGGGAAGCGGCCCATCAGGTAGTCGTTGATCTCGGCCAGCGTGAGGCGGCCGCCGGCCGAGTCCCGGATGGCCATGGCGATGAGCGCGATGTAGGAGTAGGGCGGCTTGGGCCGCCGCGTGTACGGCTTCCCCTTGCCGCCCTCCGCGCCCGCCGGCCCCGCGCCCGCCGCCCGCTCGCTGCCCGGGCTGTGGGCGGCGCAGTCCCCGTCCGAGCCCAGCTCGCTGTCGCCCGGCGCGGGGGACGGGGCCCCGCTGCCCTCCTGGTCGCTGCCGCCCAGCTTGTCCTCGTAGCGCGGGGCGAAGACCTCCAGCTTCATGGCGCGGCTGCTGCCTCACCCTGCCCCGGCCTCTTCTCCCCCCGCCGCCAGGCTGGGGCTGGGGCTGGGGGCGGCTCTAGGGCAGCCCTGGGAGCTGGGCTGGCTGTTTTGGGGGGGCTCCTTCCCCGTCGGGAACAGTGTGTGTGGGGGGCGCTTGTTTCTCTCCCTGGACAGCGCCAACGGTTTCCTTCTTGGCGAGCAGCGCAGGCTAGGGGTTGCCTCCCCCTTCAGCCCTAGCAAGGAGCAAAGAACAGGGGCCGGGGGGGTTTGCTTGGAAGTGAGGAGGGCTCTTCCCACTTGGACAGGTCCCTGGAGAACAGGATACCCCCCCCCCTTAGCCGCCTGGAGAGTAGGTTACTTAGGGGCAGGGAGGTCTCTCTCTTTCTTCCACCCCTCTGAGATTCCTTTCTCAGGGAGATGCACCGTGTCCTTCCTCACGGCTTTCACTCTGGTTGCTCCACGTGGGAAAACAGGTTGTTGAAAGAAAAGCAACTAACCCCAAGTCAGTCGGTCTGGGATGGGTAGTTCTGCAAAGTCAGATCCTCTCAAAGTTTGATCTTGTCCCTTCTTCGGGAGAGGTTCCTCATGTTACTGTCCACAGTTCATCAGCGCAATAAAAATGGAATACATTATCTCTAGTGATGTCGCAGTTGCTCCTCTCTCTGTCGGGTAGTTGCTGGTGCTCCTGTGTCAAGGGACCTGGTTTCTCCAGTCTTGAGATTCTGAGCTGACTTCTTGCTATAGCAGTGGCAGCAGCCAAGTTGGTATTGTTATTAGTATTATTGTCCAGTCATTATCTCTCTCTCTCTCTCTGTCTCTCTGCACCACTTTCAGACCAGCCCATTATAATACTTAGGCAGCCGAGAAGAGGCGGAGCTAAAACCAGGATCTGAAAGGCTGGTGGGCGGGGAAGCAAGGTAGCAAAGGTGGGCATCCACTAATAAGCAAGATCAGAGTCATAATTATCTCCCTGTCATCTCAGATCTTGTTGGAAAGTTTATTTCATGCAACATGTTTGTTTTGTTTTTGTGTTTTCCTCTGCCAGGTTCCACCCCTTCTCGCCCTCTCAGCCCTGGGTGTTTTGAATGAAGGAAGCCAGCAGGGACAGTGTGTGTAGGTTTGCATAGCAGGTTCCTCCTGCCAGGTGTAAAGTTCAGGATGACTTGTAGGTGGCAGAGCAACACCAGCTACACATTTATTATTTTTACATAATACTTTGTTTAGTAGCAAGTTGTAATATAACAGCTAAACACCCTATTATAAAATAATACAATGCTTCACTGGGAAGCTGTATAAACTTTGTTGTGAATTCCTCATGACTTATGTCGCTTGATAGTCATTTAATCCTCACCCCTCTCCTCCCAGTCTAGAATGAAAAGTGAATGGGTAGGCCCTTCTACATGCTCTGATGGAAACACTTCAACAAAACTCTGATCTTGATTTTATGTATATGTAATGAACAGGGACACTAAACAAATCAGTGTAGCTGACTTCTTTCAGAACCTGTCTTTGTATCTCCCTCTGTATAACTCTCTATTAGATTGTTACTCTGTAAATAAAACCTTTTTGAACATTAAAAAGCTGCTTTACTTGAGTGTTTGGTTTTTTTTGCATGCCCCTAAACAGTAAAATTCAAATACAGGACCAAAATGTATATAATGAATTAAGACTTAGAGTTCATTTGTTTTACCCATTTCTTTCCAGAAAAATCTAACATGAAATATTTTTAATATGTATTTCACAATTGCCATGGTCTGGTCTTCATTGAGGTGACTAGTCCTATTCACTTCAATGTGCTTGTATTCAGTAGGACTGTTTGCTAAAGGGAGCAAGGACATGGACTGATAACCAGTGGAACCTCTTATTTCTCTGAAAATTGCTGTCTATATTGGGTTTTACAAAAAATCAGTTGACCTAAAATGGGAGTAGGCTCTAACCTATTAAAATTCTGCACTGCCTCATTTGTCAGCATGTGGAAGACTTTCTAGGATATAACCTTGCCAGAAACCAGTACAAAGATATGTCCCATCTTTATAGATAATATACCTGAATTCTGTGTTCCAAGAAAGACCTGAATAGCTTGTTAGGTGGGTGCACAAATTGCTTAATAATAATAAAAGAAACATACTGAGTGCCACCCTAGACTTTTTGGAATGAGTGCTGATCGTGCGTAAGGTTTATAAAGGTACATCACAATTCTATTTGAGATGCTCAGCTAATACCATTGTCAATTTAACCTTGAAGTTTGCATTGCCCTTTATCTTTTTTGCAGCTGTGCAGTGGTGGAGAGAAATGTGAAAGAATGCAGATTTAGAAGTGCATTGAAAGAGACACAAATAGTGTCACTTTCTCTTTTGATGGGATTACTTTCACCCATGCACCTGCAGAAAGCCTCAGAAAATTTGCCAATTTTTAATTCTGCATGTGTTTTGAATAGTCAACAATGAACAGACTCATCATTCTCTTATCTGTCCTTTCCTGTTGTATTCACTTAACTTTATTAAAGGGTGGGTGTCTTCTTCCTCAAGTTACCACTTGGCCCATCTTTTAAAAAAGCCAAAAAATAAGAGGGAGGCCACATTTTGAGGTTTTTTCCCCTCAGTTTTTCCCCTTCAAATAACATGAGATGAAAATTTTTAACAAATAGTTGATAACAAAAAAAGTGAAGTGCCAATGTTTGTGCTAAGGGTATGGGAAAAAACGCTCCCATTGCTTCCAAAACTTGTATTTTTCTAACATGATGCCAATGGTGAGGGTAAGTTTCTTCCTCTTCCTGCCTTTGTTGTAAATGGCAATGGAGAAGCCATGATTTGGTAAACTACTTTTTGATGTTTATTTTATTACCTTTCCACCATTTGTGTGGAAAATGTACACATTGTCTCTTATCCTTATTCAAAGAACTTAAAAGTCATTCAAATGTTGTAGGTAAACATGTCAGACAAAACAGAGGCTTTTTCACGGCCATGTTTCAAGACTAGGAATGAATGGCAAAGCTGGAGTTTTCTCTGAGTCTAAGAGTTTCAGCTCAGAGGTTAATATAAATTTCCCACAGTTATCAAGGTACCTTTATAGTGTGATCTGCATCTGATTCTACTTTTATTTGTCCAAGCCCCCATGCTGTGAACAGTTAAGCACATGCGTAACTTGAGTGTAATGGGAGAGTGCCATTGAAGTCTATAGGGCTACTTACCTGAGTAAAGTTATGCACATGTGTAACTGTTTGCAGGATAGGGCTTAAATCCAGAGTTTCTGGTGTAAATGAGAACATAACTCTCTTGGGCTGCTATTGAAGCAATGTTCCACGAATAGGGAAATATATTACTAAGTATCATAACTTACCATAGAGAGCACATGTAACCTGCATAGGTCAGTGCCACAAGTCTCTTCCTGCTAAAGTTTAAAAAGGTACGATATTGCCTTTAGATTTATGAAGATTAATACAATCATCAGGGGGAAAAAGTGGATTCCATTAAATAAACTCACATCAAAAGCACTTTGATGTGCTATATTAGAGCAAGTTTAAAAAACAAAACAAAAATCCCTTTTGTAAAGCAAATATAAATGAAGAGGCAAATATTACTTTGTTCTAAAATGAAAATTGCTCTAGCTCTTAAGAGTATCAGATTTTTATTTATTTTGACAGGATGAAATTCACAAAAGCAGCACCTACATAAAAAGAAGGGAGGGGAAGTGAAATACTATCTGCAAATCATGGTCCTGATTCTCCTATCTTCATTCTTGTGGAATACTACTACTTTACTCCAAAGTAATTACTCTGACATCAGTAAGGAGTAAGTTATTATTTATTGCAAGTAAATTTGGAAGAATCAGAGCCTATATTTCCCCTGTGGGATGATTAAATCATAAATAGGATTTTTTTTTTAAAAATTACTATTAGATGGAGATAATGGTTCTATTTTCTAATTAATTTTTTGATCCAGTCATGCTGTCTCCACACTAGTTACACATTGGTTGTACACATCAGAATGCAATTTACAAAAGAAGTGTGCCACTCTTTAAAACAATGGTAAGAGCACAAATACCTCTCCTCCCCATTCTGCTCCAGTCTTGTTGAGCTGTCATCAGTTATGCTGCAGTTCTTTTCTGTTGTGCCCAGACAATTCACTAGACAAAGTAATTTCATCCAGCCTAACAGTTGTTGCTAACCAGAACAGAGAAGACCTGTTGATGGTATCATAGGTGTCAGTGATGACCTCTCTGGTTGGCAGTAGAGAGGCTTATTTCTAGACATGAGATGCTTAGCACTTCAACCGGACAGAGCACTTGATCCTCCCCCACCCCCACTAGAGCTTCAGGTGTGACTTGCCAGGAATGATGAAATTGGATAACACAATACACTGGTAAGTGGTAACAATGGACCAGTTCAAAGAGCTGTCTTTGGATGAGCTGCCCACAATACAAGACAACTAGTGTATACAAACGAACCCAGAGAGGCTTGAAAGTTAGCATATTGCAGTATAATGTTTTTAATAGTTCAAGGAAACCCAGCTAGAGCCTAAACTATAGAAAACCAGACTGGTACAAGTGAATAAAGAAGAGGAATTTGACCAGTGGAGTAGAATGTGTCTCTATGAATCCCCACACCATGAAGTCTAGGGCTTCAGATGCTTTCTATAATAAAACAAAATAGCCATTCTATTTAGGAAGTGTTTTTAGTTTGGCTTTGGCAGGTACCAAAAACTGAATGTAAAGCCAGGACTTTCATTTCAATCCTGTTTTCACACATTAATATGTTTCTTAAGAGTTCCTCTTGGGCTAAAACTTTCCATGCCCTTCATATATTTAAAAAGAAAGTCAGAGCAAAATCTCTATTGGTTTGTGACAGAGTGGTAAAAATATCTTCTTGCTCTGAAAAAAAGACTTTTTTATTAATAAACCCTTATGGTCCAATAATAATACCTAGCTTTTATATAGCACTTTTCAGTAGTAGAGCTCAAAAGACTTTACAAATGAGGGCAGTATTATTATTAATATTTTAGAGAAACACAGGTGCAGTGTCTTGCCTAAATACACCCAGCAGAACACTGGCAGGGCTGGGACTAGAATACAGGTTTCCTGAATCCCAGTCTAGTGTTTTAGCTGCTAGGGCCATACAACAGAGGCCTCAGTCAGTGGTGGTGCCCACTGGACAAAGGGCTGTCCGAACGTAAGATGCTGCCTTCTGTGCCCAAAGAATTTACAGCCTAGTGTCCCAAACCTGTAATTCTACCTATGCTGAGCCTTGTGGACTTGAATGGGGCTCCAGGCAGAAATAGAGGTTAGCCTGTGTGGAGCATCTTGCAGGCTCAGTGCTTAAGAAAAGTGACATGAAGATTCAGGACAGGTACAGTCAAAACATTTTTGCAAAAAAGTGTTGTGTTAATAATTGCCCACATATGCCCTACCATATAACTACGTAATTAGATGATTTCTAATAGCTACCATAACAGAGGTAAAATCCAAATGGGGAGAGAGGTGGTGGTTTTATGGATTAGTTTGAGGAGGGATTTCCATTCAGAATGGAAGGCAAAGGGGGTTTTTGTGGGAAAGTGACAGGGGGAGGGGAGGGAATGAAGCCTTTCTGAATGCTCTAACTCAATCAGAAGTTATGGGTTTGAGACACAGGGACTACTTGGTGAAATTCTATGGCCTGTGCTATGAAGGAGGACAAACTAGATGGTCATAATGGTCCCTTTCATCCTTAAAATCTATGAATTGGCAGAGCAGACAGGCCAACATAAAAGAAGAGCAGACAAGTAGAAAAGGGCTGTGAGATGAAGGGTTTTAGATATATAGCCAAAAGCAACTGAACTTTTCTGGTGCTAGTCCTTGCAGTGAAATACTTTCTAAGCCAATGTAAAAATAAAAGAATGGATTTATAAGCAGTTGTGAAACCATGCATAATATGACATACATTTCCACTAAATTTAGTTACAATACTGTTTTTGGGACTGTGAAATAACAAATGCATCATACAGTAATTACTCAGGCGTGGTCTTGAACTACTATTTCACAGTAGAGTTCCAAAATTGCGTAAGTTTGGGGCTATGCAAATATTGAAGTAAATGCTGATGTCAGTTAAGATGTTTTGATTGATTCTTTCTTCTGAAATAAAGCAAAATAAGGACCTTTTAAAAAATAAGGTTGCAATTCTAAACATGCAGGAGGAAACTTATTTCGATGGGACTCTCAAGACTATGCACCATTTAATTTCTGTAGTAGAGCTGTGCTGGAGGAGGTATGTGTGTGTGGGCTTCTAAAGCTATAGTGGGGGGTGGCAGTACTGCACAAAGATTGCATGTCATTAGTCTGCACAATAGAGTTATATCAAATGTCAAAGGTTCCTGTTCTTCCTGTTCCATGGCAGTTCTCCCTTTGAACATTTCCGGCAAACTGGTGGAGACCTTGGAGCCTGAACAGTTTTGAAAGTGCCAGAGATGCGAAGTTATGTGAAGAACTAAGGAGACACTAAAAATAACCTGAAAAGAGTGCTTCTCTGGCAAAGTCGTATTGGCATTCAGCTGGGATCAGGTTTAAACAGAACTGGCCAAACTAAGGCAACTTAAGGATCTAGACATATGCAACACAGAGGATTGGGGGAAGAACAGGGTGGTAGTGGTGCTCTGACCTCATCCCCCTTCTGGGGTCCCATCCCCAGCTTGGGATGGTTCTGCCAGTGACTGTCTGCAGAAAAGCAGGGTTTGGTGTGTGGGGTCTGCTGGTGCCTTCCTTGTCTTCAGGCAGGTTTAAACAGGAAGGATTTAATCCCCACACAAACCAAACAGAATATTCTGAGTGTGGTGTTGGTTGTTCTAAGAAGTCTTGATGGCATGGGGGTAGCCAGGACCTCTATGTGCAGGAACCCCTACTCAAAAAGCATGCAAATGGCAAGCAACATTTCTTCTAATTTTTTGGGGATGTCTGGAACGAATGTTACTCAAGATGAAGTTTAAAATCTGTGAGTGCAACCATTCCCACTCTTTCCCCTTTTATTCTGACCCCTCCATTCCATCCACCCCTTTACTTTTTCTCTC
Source organism: Mauremys mutica (assembly GCF_020497125.1). NCBI lineage: Eukaryota > Metazoa > Chordata > Testudines > Geoemydidae > Mauremys > Mauremys mutica. The sequence continues at coordinate 122,647,080 of NC_059073.1, read as the reverse complement.
TCCTTCCCTCCTGGTTCGTTATTGCCCCATCTCCATCACTCTCTGGTTTTTATTTTTCCAGAGATTTTAACCTTGATCTCTATATGTCATTTGTCCCACACAAAGAAAGAGAGAAGGGGCTGGGGTGGGGGGGCGGAGAGAGAGAATAGATCCTGGAACTTTTCTTATCCTCCTTCCCTCTGGCCAGTTCTGGAGTATCAACAGTAACTTTGAAAAACTCTCCATGCAGATACTTGCTTGCTCCTTGACAACCATCATCATTTATGAGTAGTGGGGTCATCCGAAACCCATGCTGGTAAAATCTTTACATTGGCTCCTGAAATCAAGTGACTTTGCACTGTATTGAGGTGATGAACAAAAATACACCATAAGCTTGGAGGGCCAGATCCTCAGCTGGTGTAAATCAGAATAGCTCTGATGGAGTCAATAAAGTTACATGGATTTATATCATCTGAGAATCTGGCCTCAAGTTTTTTGATGAGTTTTAATGGCATTGATTGGCTGAGTTTGAATCTCTGATATATACAAATAAACCAATTAACTTCACATTTTTGTGTCCTCTTTCTTCTATGCATCTCAAGGCACTTTACAAGGGTGGTGGTACTAGCTCTATTTCGCAAATGGAGAAATGAAGGCTCACAGCCGTTAAGCATTTTGCCCAAGTTTACATAGCAAGTCAGTGACAGAGTTAGGAACAGAACCCAGGTTTCTAGACTACTAGACCACTGCTCTAACTACTAGACCCATTGACTCAATATACTATTGTATGTAGCTGCATGCTTTAATAATTAACCTTCTAGTGGGGACATTTTGAAGCCAATGTAAAATCAAACACTAGTCTTGGTTTTTAGTCAGATTTGCATAAAGGGTGTGTTCTGGATTAAAAGAGGCAGGTAGATAAAATCAATGTACCCAACATACAGAATTTGAATCTACAGAAGTTGGTGCTTTTGTATCACTCACAGCACCTGCGAGGAGAAAACAAATAGTTTTATTTCTCTAGAGTGGCTTCTTCACATGTGCAAATCAACGGGACAACAAAGTGCTTCCAGCTGGCCTGAATGATACAATCCATTTGAGTTTTATACCACATCCAACTAGGTATTGGAAAACATCCCTGTGGGATAGGACTAGAGATGCTGCTAGGATGATGCACAGAGTGAAAAAAAGATTATGATCAGACTATATTTATGTTCAGACAGATACATGCAATTCTGAAGAATCATTAAATAACTATTAACCACACCTGCATAGAGCCTCTGGCAATGCTGGCTTATACAAAATCTCGAGAACTGCCATATGCCTTACATCATGCTTTTGCTAAGGAGAAAGAAAAGTCTTGGGTGTTAGCCCAAGACTGGAAAGTAAAACATTACTCATAGATTAAAGTCAATGTACTGTCCTGTGACCTGGCCCACTCAATATTACCTTTAGTATAAATCTATCAGCAGTGCTACTTTTTTTAAAACAAAGGCTATGACTACACTGTCCTGCAGTTTGGACTATGGGGTGTTAATAGCAGTGTGCACCTACGTTCTATGGTGTATGGACACTGGGGGCACAAACTAAAAGATTCTTAGTTCTCATTAGTGTAATCCTGTTTGAAGAGGATTTCACTAATGTGAACCGGGAACCTTTTGGTTCGCACACAGAGAGTCCACATGGGGAGTTACAGCGCAGCACTTTGGTATGCACTGCTACTCATGCCCCCAAGGTCCGGAAAGAGTTGTTACTGCAACAGCTAGCTAATTGTGAGTTTGATGGGGCTGTCACTTCCTGTATGTTTGTACAATGTCGAGAACAATGGTGCCCGGACCTATTGCTGGCCTCTAGGTGCCACCGTAATATAAACAGAACCGGTTGAACTTTTTTGCATGAAACATTTGCCCATGAAAAAATACATTTTTGTAAAAAGTGTAATATTTTTACAGGGAAAACATCAATTGAGAACATTTCAGTTTTATCATCACGGGGAAATTCTGAATATTTTTGTTTCAAATGGATTTTTGTTTCAAATGGACTTATGGTCCTCCACATTTTAATTCTCATACCACTCCTATAAGGTAGGAAAATACTATTATCCCCATTTTACACATGGGGAACTGAGGCACAGACAGACCCAGATCCTCAAAAGTATTTAGGTGCCTAAATATCTTTGAAGATCTTGCATAAGTCATTTTAAGCTCAGAAGTCTTTTTGGTAGAACAGGTACTTGAACCTAGGTCTCTAAGTCCTAGAGTAGTGCTCTAATCTCTGGACCTGCCTTCTTCTCTTGTAGAGCAACTTTACTTTAGTATGTCCTGAACTCAAGTCACCCTGATCCCACTTCATCCTTGTCTGACCGTTGCCTTGTTATCCATCCCCTGTACTCCTCACCCGCATCCAGTCCGTAGGCGCTGTCTCCTATCAGCTCCTTTGCAGCTTCATCAGAAATAAGGGTTTAGATTGTCTTAAACTCTTTATGCAACCTCAAGACTGCAGACCACTAAAAACTTCTTTACAAAATTAGCGACCCCTCTGCTCCCCAATTTGCGGAGACAAGAGGAATAGAAAACTGACTAGAGCAGGCAGCGCTTACGCTGCTTTAAATATATATTGCACATGTTTAGGAGTATATACGGGCCCCCTTATGGAAATAAATACTTATTCTGCGGTACTACTAAATGCTAATCAGCCTTTGACCAGCTGTTGCCTGTCAAGTATACAAGTACACAGTTTACTAATCCAGTTGGCCTTTGCTGCCTTTACTGTCTGGTGGTGGTTGGAGAACAGGTTTCTCTGTTTCCAGAGTCAAATGTCAGGAAATGCAGAAGTTAAGACTGGACACACAGATGTAACTCTGCCACCTTCTTGATATCCATTCAGGGCTTGGGTTGGCTGGTATGCAGCAGAATGGGGTACTGGTGGCATCTCTCTCAAGCTGCTGTCTTGTTCCACAGAATCTCAGCTTACTTTTTCTTTCTTTTGTAATGAAAATCTCTAGCTATTATGATTACAAAGAAATCCTTAAAAATGTGAATTGAGTGTAACTAGTGCAAACGTGCACCTGCAGAGAGCCTGGAAAAATAGCTCTGAGGTGTGAACCACCCCATTTGGTTCAGTGAGGCTGTTGTTCACTCAGATACCCACCACTGATAATTTAGGGTACATCTATCAAAGGGATAAAAGACCTACAGCACAGCTGCGGCTGGCCCAGGTCAGCTGACTTGGCCTCACAGGGCTGAAAATTACTGTGTAGATGGTTGAGGTTGGGCTGGAACTAGAGCTCTGGGACTCTCCACCCCCACAGGGTCCTAGAGCTCTGGCTCCAGCCCAAGCCTAAATATCTACACAGCAATTTTTCAGACCCAAAGCCTGAGCCCTGCAAGTTCAACTCAACTGGCCTGGGCCAACCATGGGTTTCTTATTGTGGTGTAGACATACCCTTTAAAAGTCAGCACGGTTAGCTATTTGGTTCTCATTTGAGAAAGGGGAGGGAGCTTTGCTCTGCACAATTTACCATGAGTGATATCTTGTTTTGGTGCCATAAGTGAGTTTGGAAGAAAGCCCCACTTCATTGCTCTACCTGGCCAAGGAGGAGCCACGCCCAAGACATCTAGCAGAACTATATGCATATAGAAGTCTGCCAAGGGAAAACCAAACCTCAAGGAGCCCAGGTAGCTCAGTGAGCATGTACCATTGCGTTTTGAATATCTGCACCCCGTAAAAGACGTCTCATTTTGGTGACTCAGATGGATGTAGTTTATTTTGTGGGCACAGCTTGGAGGGAAGGAGTGGTGGTACTCTTACCCCCACAATTTGCCTACTCTATGGATTACAATTACAGGTGGACTGCAACCAGATGCTCTAATCTAATTGTGCTAGGAAACCCTCAGATTCAGAACCAACCTTTGCAGTTGGGACTTTCACTATAGTGGCCCTGAATTGAAATCTCCAAAACTTCAGGAAAGTTTAGATTTGGCTCTTCATTGATCAGGGTCATAACTAATTACTGTTCAATCTTCAAGAAGGTGATCTCTGATAAACATGTCATATTTAAGTGTGTGGAAACACTGTAGAATATTGTTGTTTTGCCAGAGAACTAATACGTGAGCACATCATTAAAGACACAGCTAAATGAGTAATCTCAAATAAATAAAGTATTTTAGTAATTATTTGTTATAGATTTGGATTAAGTCTGAGAAGGATCCCTGTGTGTTAATGATATGTGAATCCTTTTCACAAAGTGAAAGTTTAAGTTTAATAAAAGTAATGGGTTGATGTATAGACATGCAGTGTCTTCTTGAGTCATGGGCTTCAGAATACATGTATTTTATGTTAATTGCTAGTGTAACCTTTTTAAGTAAGAGCATTTCTGAGTAGACTGTATTTAATTGCTGGGTACAAGTTGACTGATACTGTAATGCCCCTTCCTGCAAACACTTACACATCTATACCTTTATGCACAAGTAAACCCACTGAATTCAATAGAATTACTCTTGTGCATAAACTTATTCACCTGTGCAAGTGTTTGAAAGCTCAGGATCAAAGTACTAAGCAGGCATAATCTTCATTTTCTATTGAAAACATACAGTCTTTATTCAAATGTTCATACTCAGGTTACAGCTTAATTAACTTGATATGATAAGCATGTTCTCCTTATGCAGTCCTTAATTTGCAAGAAATTGTAATACAATCATTCATTTCGGCAAATGAGAAGAGAGATTCTTTGGGATGTGTTGGTCAGCTTTTTGTTGGAGCTAGAACAACTTTGCCTAAGAGCACTTGCAGGAAGGTTTTTCCTCAATTCATTGTGAATTGAACGTACAGAAATAGTGTCAGGGTCTCAACCTTGAGGATCTCTTTCAAAAATGCCATTTCATGCTGTGATGAGGGAACTGCAGAAGTGGGCTACTATAGTAAAAGAAGGAAAGCCCTTTGAAAGCTCTGGAGTTCAAAAGAAAACGAATGAGTGACTTGACCTGAGTGAAGGATAGGGAACAAAGTTCCATGTACGAGAAGAAAATAAAATGAAAGATCTGAAATCTCCATTTGAGGCTCCCATTTAATAGTGGGTTCCACCTGAAAATCACTGTGTCTAAAACCACAACTTCAATGGAAATGTTTGGGGCCTGCAGATATGCAGCATAGGGGGTCTCAGGTTGGTCAACTGGAAATTGAGGCACCCCCGATTATTGGATGGTCTTGAAAATTTGGACTTAAATAAACAGAGAAACTACATAAATTAAGGTAATTTTTTATGGAAAGAAAGACCATTATTAGAGTCTAAAATTTGAAACCCAGGTTCAATTATTCAGAGTGGCTAATGGAAACTTTGCTTGGGAAAGGTGTGGAGGATTGGCTTTCAGTCTTGTTTTAGTCAAGGGAGTTGCATTCTACCTCAAGCATTGATCACTGTTGTCTGCTTCCTTTTCTCTTTCCTTGTTTGACTGTCACTCAGAAGTATTTCTTCATTTTTTTTATTGTGTGACTCACACAGGAGGGCATCAGATGGTTTTGCAAGATCCTTCCATGAAATGGAAGGAGTCCAGTGCTTGTTCCAGGAAAAGATGTGCACTTCTAGTTGCCTTGCCTAATAAATAATGAGGTTGTATTTGGTTTCCATTGAAGACGTGACCGAAGTGTTAACTAGATTGGACCATTCAGAGCTTCCATCATTGCCAATACTGGGGATTTCAACATTGCCAATAGACTTAAATGAAGCATGCCCCCATTTATACTCTAAAACTTTTGCATTGGTTGTGATGCATTGGTTAGCTCTTTCTATTAATTTTGCACCTAGAGGTCAAGAAAGGTATATAAGGCCAGATCATCAGCTGGTGTAGACTTGCAAAGCTTCATTAACTTCAGTGGTGCCATGCTGAGTTATGTCAGCAGAGGACCCAGCCCATAATCTAGCAGTTTTTCATATTTCAGAATATTTTTGGCCAAATTAACTGACTTTATATGTGGTTTTGGTGCTATTTGTATCTATTTATGACACTGAGATATTTAGCTTCTGGTATCAATATGACTGGTAATTATTTAATTATAAATGAAGATCACAGTATTTTATATGTGGCAGGCTTTTATTATATTGAAAGCCAGATCACTCTGGCTTTTCACTGAAGAATGCTAACCAAGTATCACAGATGGAAAGCTAGCCTGTGGTTAGAGCTAAGTGAATGCTTAACAGTGAATAATTTCTTCAGCTAATTTCTCTCCCTCTTTGCAAATTGTTTGTGAACAGTCACATTCTCAGATTTACCTATTATTCACAAATTTCTTCCAAAATAACTACAAAGCAGATTATTTGCAAACAATTTGTTGCTAATATTTGTAATTAGCCGTTTGCTCTGTGTTGGTCAGTTATTTAAGCCCTGTAGTATTGTTTCTCTTTTCTGATCGGATGACATGAAACAAATCAACCCAACACATATTACAAATTTCAAATTTACCAACTAAATGTACAATTCTAAATTTGTTTCCAGTGTATATATTTGACCATTACATCTTAACACTTATCTTTTGCATGTATTTGCACTAGTAAATCTTAACACTTAATAAAACTCAAGTGGTCAAATGTCTGTAAAAATCAAACCAGAGAGGGTCACCAAAGCTTTTGAAGTGACATTGTCTTTCAAATTTGAATGACTGTACAGAGAGCTTTCCCCCCACTGTTTATTCAGTTCTATTTGTGCCATACTTTTCATTTCATTGAGAGGTGTGTGAAACATGGCACAACATTGTGTAATTCTAGCAGCAATATGTTGCAATATACATTAGCCAAGAATATATTATTTCTGGGCTGTGTATAATTTGTGATTGCAATAGTCAGAGGTAGGATATAAGAAATTGGGGAAAAATTTATATGCACTATATATCTTGCTTATTCATATTTTAGATATGTTACTTTGACTCAGCAGTTTCACCTGCATATTAATTATTTCTCACATAAGCCCAGTTCAGCAAGATACCTAAGGTGAATAATTTAAAGTAGATTATAGATCTTAAATAACCTGCTGAATTGGGCCCATAGCACTAAGTCTGTATACTACTCTGTGTCCAGTAACAAAACAAGTGGGGAGCAGTGTTGTGAGAAATGTTTATAATAAAACTGGAAACCAGTCAGAGTTCATCAGGTTTCAGGACAGATTTGAACTGCACCATGTTCATTATATGATTTGTCCATACTTCCAAATTCTTCTCATGAACTCAGGCTCAGTTTAATGTACACCAAAATATTGTTTGTAATTTTTAGTAATTGAGATTTGGGCTAGTTGAGATTTTGTTTCAGAATTATGTGACGTTTGCTGATTGGTATGGTATAGTAAAACCAGATAAAACTCAGTCAAAACTATTGATTGAGTCTCACAATAAGATTTTGGGTTTGCACCCAAAATTAAAATGGAAACTTGAGAGTGGCTGGATGAACCAATCCAGGTAGAACACTGGTGAAGTGACCCCCATCAAGTATTGCACAGTGGATAGGTGAAGCGAGGAAGATGATAGATTGAAACTTAGGTCCAGATCCTGCATTGAGAATTGTGTGGACAGACCTCTATGCCTGCATGGAGCCCCATTGACTTCATCTGGGCTCTGTGTGTGTTCTGGGCTCCACCCATGAAGTAGTCAATGCAGAATCAATATTATATATATTTTCAGCATTATCAAAACAAAATGTTTCAATAGTGCTAAATCAGAAGTTTTAGGAATTTTCATTCTGTGGGAAATTTTGACTTTTCCCCCCGAGATTTGAAATGAAAACAAATTTTGGAATATCATAACATCAAATCAGATACCAATTCTATTTCTATTGCTATGGAGAAAAGCTTGAAAATGTGACCTGCATGTAACCTAAAAGCTCAAAAACTAGAAGGCAAGTAAAGAGAATCACCAGTTTATTATTTTTTAAAATTTCATGATGATTTTTAAGGCAATCTCATGATCTTTTGGCAGTCTGACTCATGAATTTTGAATGTTTGGAAATGGCAACACTATAAGTTAGATGGCAGATTCTGTGGGGCTGGAGCTCTGACTTCCATTATACTGTGCCCAGAAACATTTGGGCACTGTGTAAGTCATACATAAAAATAAAATATCAATACTGATAATACTGCTTATTAACAATTAACACCAATAAATACTGATGATTGTGTACACTGGGGCTTGAATAAAGCCCTGGTCATATTTGGCACAAACACTGATATTAAAACCCCATCCACAAATATCTGCTGTAACAGCAGTACTTAGTGTAACAGATTCTGCCCTCAGAGTGCAAAGATACATCTTGTTCTTCCAGTTATTCTCTTTTCTCAAACAGAAATCAGATTTATGGCCTGCAGTGCAATTGTACACAAAGATCTCTGAGAGTTACATACACAGAAAGATGGCAAGATCAGGCCATATATTTGTGTGCATATGTATATCATGTTTCATGTGTATTTTTAGCCAATATCTTTAAGCTAATAACCATAAACCATGTACTATAATGCAATAATTGCTCAAACACAATAATATTATAGGCAGGGAAGAAATTATTTCTATATAGGGATTCTCATTCCCATTACTCTATCTTAATTCATTAAAATATATACCCATCCACCAAATGTGCGTGTGTGTACACACACACACTTTCTCTTTGAGTTTCCCTGACTCTTCCCCTCCACCCTCCAAGCCAGGAGATGAGGATTATAATTTTCTTCTCTCAAGCCGTATTTGTTTCTTTCAATATTTTCATCCCCCATTACAAGTTGCCTTTCCTTTTCTCCCTAGGAAGGGATGAGTGATGGAGAAGGTAGCAGGGGCTGCTTGTCTGGGAACATAGCTCAGTGGTTTGAGCATTGACCTGCTAAACCCAGAGTTGTGAGTTCAATCCTTGAGGGGGCCATTTGGGGATTGGTCCTGCTTTGAGCAGGGGGTTGGACTAGATGATCTTCTGAGGTCCCTTCCAACCCTAATAATCTATGATTTCTTTCCAGAGAGGGGAACAAGACCAATAAAAGTAGGGGTTTCTGATTTTTCCTGTCCTCCACCCATGAAATATGTGTGGGGACGGGGGGGCATATTTTCCATCAAGAAGTGTCTTTCTCCTCTCCCCCCCCTCCACCAGGGGAGGGAATTTCTTCTGAGGGAGCAATTTTCTTCCCATACCCTCAAATCAAAGGAGCGAGAGGCCTGTTAGAGGTGGGCATGTTGAAAAGCCAATGTGGTATAATTGAGTTGTCCAGAAGGGAGGGAAGGGGGTTGGAAATGGACCCAACAATGGGAAGAAAAGGGGAGGAGCAGAATCCAGAATAAAGGCCAGTTTTGTTGGGAGGATTGCAGACTTTCTAAGGCCTGCAGCTCTTTGTTCATGTTAGCTGGTGAGCAGCCCAATTAGCATTTGCTGACCTGGCCATCTGTTAGAACTGCCCCTGGGCTCTGCAGACAATCAGTGGGATTGAATGGGGTGTACACTGGGGTAGAATTTGGCCTGTGAAGTCATCTTACCTGGAAGAATTGAGTCTTAAGAGTACATGGTGTTTTACTTTGAGGATCTATTATATCTTCAGAGGAAGGGTTTCTGATGATTTGACCTTACACTCCTGCTTAGCAAACATGTTGATTCAATATTTAAGGGTTCATGTTTCTTTGTGGTGATACAAGTACTTATTGCAATATTTGTGGTATGCTGATGACATTCTTATAATGATCAAAAAGATTAAGCTGTATATTTCTTTGATTATGTGTTAAACCAGTTCTGTCAAAATAGAACTAGTAAGTACTGGTGATTGTTTAGATAGTTGAAAAGGAAAAAAAAAAGTACAGTTATTGAGAATGTTACAGGGTAATGTTTTGTCTACGTGATTCCAGAGGCCTGCGCATACCATGAAGTTTTTTAAATGGAGTGCTCATTTTGCATAAGGATAGAGCTCGTTACCAGCTCTGTATATTAAACGGAAGGATGTCAGTTTAATACGGCCTGGTTGTATCTAAACAATCTCATTAAATGGACTAGACTACTTTAGCAATAGCACAGTCAGTGGGACACCGTCCATAGCTGGCACCTTGATGACTGCAGGATGTTTTATAGTTAATAGGTAATAGGATTACATTAAAAGACCTGAGCAATAAACATTGGTATATTGTTTACACCACAGTATGTCAAGTCCCGTGCATTTTGACACCTGCAGACCAGTTACCATGGATTAAATTGCAAAGAAGCCTTGAGTAAAATTCCAATCTGAGCTGCCCAGCACACCAGGGGAGCATGTCTGCTGGTCCACCCCTTCATAGGCTGCTGGTCCTGCTATGTGGGCCAATGCAGAGGGGGCTGGGGCACTGGCTACCCCATCTCCATTGCTCCTCACCCATTTTGCGGTGTGCTGCTGTCCTTGTGCCCCACCAGCAGATTGTAATTATGCTGAGCCTTACCTGAGCCACTCCACGGCAAAGGAAGGTTCCTTATCCTCTCTTCCCCCTGCACAATACCAGCCACAACCTGGCTCTCTGTATTTTCCCCATTGTTTACTGAACAAGTTAATTATTCAAACTCATAGGGGTGGCTTCAATTGCCGTTGACCCTATATTATATGGCTCTAGGATCAAAGTAATAGAAATGTGCATTCACTGAATACCTTATGGAGTCAGGTAGAATGAAAAGGATGAAATATGCTAACTGTAGTGGCTAGTGGAGGGAGGGGTGAGTGAAATGAGCATGTATTGCTTATTTGCTTTCCAGTGGGATGAATGTAGAAAGGGAAATTGTTTAGAGGCCATTAATTTAAGATTCAAAGAATCCAATAAAAGGATTCAATAATGTATGATAATACATCACTTTATTCCTCTTAATATACATTAATTTCTTCATAGATGACATATTCTAGACTTTATGGAACCCATTATTTATAATTGGGCTAATGTCAACAAGCAGCAAAGACCAGACTATCTGCCATTAGTGACAGTTGGCTTAACTTAGTAATAATACTTAGCGGTTATGTAGTGCTTTAAATTTTCAAATCACCATTCAAACATTAGCTAATTAATCATCACAGCAATTGCTTTAAGTATTATTATCTCTTCTATAGAGATGAGTAAATATGTGTTAGCCTCATTTTAGAGATGGGAAAATTGAGCACAGGTGATCAAGTTATGTCCAGATGGATCCCTCTATTATAGGTATTTATAAGTAGAGCTGTGTGAATAACAGATTTTTTTGCTGTGCTGGCCATTTAGAAAATTTGGAGGAAAAAAAAGTTTTGTTCAATCCAAAATGAAACCTTTTGTTTTGTGTTTGAGCTTTTAAAAATGCATTTGTATTTTTAATTACATTGAAGCAAATTTTGAAAAGAAAAGTTGCTTTGAACTGAAAAATCAAATCAAGATTTTTTCAGATTTTTTTTTGATCAAAACACTTCAGTGAATTTTATACAAAGACATACAATTATTAGGTCAACCTGATTTTTTTTTCTGGTGGGGGAGAGGGAGGGAAGAGTTTCAGACAAAAATTTTTACCCGGTTCTATTTCTAAGGTGTCTATCATCTTGATACTTAAGGAACTGAGGCAAAGTCTATTAAAGTCAATGGGAGGCTTTCCAAAGACCTTAATAGACTCTGCATCAGTCACTATGGGCCAGATATTTAAAGGTATCTCGGTGCCTAAAGGTAGGCCCTTAGTGGGATTTCCATTGGTGTTAAGCACCTAGGAGCTTTTGAAAATCCCAGTAGGGGCCTATTTGCATCTTTAAGTGCCTAGATGCCTTAAAAAATTTGGCCCATAGTGTGAAGTGAAATCCATGGATAAAATTGAGCACAGAAAAGTTCAGTAGTGACTTGACTAAAGAGACTCAGTGAGACAGTGGCACAGCCACTAAGTATAGGTTCTATCCTTTTTAGTGTTTGAAATTTTTTAGAATATACACTATGAATGGATTACGACTAGGCTGACCAGATAGCAAGTGTGAAAAATAGGGACAGCGGGTGGGCAGTAATAGGTACCGATATAAGACAAAGCCCCAAATATCGGGACTGTCCCTATAAAATTGGGACATCTGGTCACCCTAATCATGACCACCATCTATGCAAAAAGTGATATACAACTTCCTAGTTTAGCTTGTGCATGGACAGCTCATTCTATTACATATTCAAAATTTGAGGTGTTCTGATTGCGCACACAGTCTCATAGTGTGGTTCTGTTCCTGGGCTGGTGAAAGTAGCTTGTCCTAGATTCATGTTGCTGGTGCAAAACAGTATGAACTCAAAATGCTTTCGGTGAGCAGTCTCCATCGTTTTGCTTAAAACTTCCATTCATAAGCTCATTGGCTAAAATATTCCTGGCAAGCAAATGCAAGAGGAGTAAAAAATTACACTTATTAAAATTGAGAATGAATAGTCATGATTTTTTCCCCTCCCAATTACAAATGCAGCTTTTCCCAAACTCAGGAAAGTGAAACAATCACATCCCCCCTCAGTAGCTTCACCATGTGCTGTTATAGGCCTCCACATTGTAATTGACACATCTTTTATGAACCAGTTAGTCCTTCGTGTCCCTCCCAGAGGTAAATGCTGCACACTTTAGGACAAGCTGTAGTAACAAGAATGTTACTGTATACAAAAGAGTCATCTATCTGGAGCAGCTACTCTCAGTGATACTAATTTTGGAAAACAAGTAGCAAAGTTGCATAATAACAGGAACTAAAAGGTAGGGCACCTTCTGTGCACTCATACATATAATAGTCGCACAGCAAAATGACTGACCAAGTATTCTACAATTGGTTAATAACATAGTAAAATCATCCTGATTGGTTAATAATTCAATTATAGTGTTTTAATATCACACTGATATTAAAGAGCCACAGAAAACACATCAAAGAACCACTTGCGGCTCCCTATCTCAGTCTGAGGCTCACTGATCTAAGAGAAAGGTGTGGTCTGAACTCAAGATTGGAAACTGGGATCTTCTATTTTTTTAACCTGGCACAAACTTCCTTCTGTAGCCCTAGGCAAATTGTTTAATATCTCTGCCTCAGTTTCACAATCTGTACATTGGGAATAATAATACTTATCTATTTCACAGGGAGATTCATATTTGTTAGGAACTTTTATGAACGTGCTTAATAATAATAATATAGTGTGTGTGTGTGTATATATATATATATATATATATATATACACACACACACACATTATATATATAATGTCCTTGGACCTAGTTTTGATCTCCTTATGGAGTTTTAAACTGGTGTAACTCTACTCAAGTTCTTGGGGTTACTCCTGATTTACAATAATTTGAGATCAAAATCAGGTCCTCAGCACCTTATGGTAGGTATGCTTGTATGATTCAGATTGAGATTCTGATGCACACTGAGCTCTGAATATCCAATGACTTTCAGCTCCCCATCTAGCATCACAAATAATTTGGTGCATTTCAAAATAAACGTGTGTGAGGGGGAGGAGCGAGGCTTTGTCACTCAAAATTGTTCCAAAATTTTGCAAAATTTTGTTAGTTAAAATTGCTGTTTTCCCAGATCTTGCAAAAACAGTGAACAGGCTACATCCTGTGAGTTGGTATGAAATGTTCTACCCCACTTTGAAATGGGAGTAGATTAAAGCACACTAGGGAACTTCTACTGTGTGGCAACAGGGTCCACACAGAGAGTTAGTGCACAGAAGACTAGTGTAGGGTAGATTTACATCGCAGTTTGCTGTGAATTAAATGTCCTTGTAGCCAGGCTCTTTATTTCCTAACAATGATCTAAGTCTCTGAGCCTGTCTTGAGCAAAAATCCTATTGATTTTATTGGGAATTTTGCCTAATTAAGGACTGCTGGATTGAAGTCATCCTATGCCTCTCTGAAACTGGTCCTTTAGTTCCTTGCCTCGCAATACCAAAAATCATACTTAAGTCTTACAAATGCATTTCCGGAATGCATGAGATCACTGCTTTTTGTACAAAAGATTTGAGTCTCTAAAAGAATTAAGAAAACAGCCTAGATCCGGTTTGTGTAAATTAGTGTAGCTCTATTAATGTCAATGGAGATCTGCTAATGTACTTCAACAGAGCTACACTAATTTACACCAGCTAAGACTCTGGCTCTTATTGTGCTAATTCCATAATCTGTTTATCACTTTTAAATATGGTAGCCAGTTTGATTGCTAAACTCTCTATTGGCTGTGCTTACAGGCTTACAACAGTTATTATTTCATCAAAGGCCTTTCATTTCCATAAATGCATGTTTCAGATTTGCATAATAGGACTAGATAATGACCAAGGAGCAAATTATGTACAGTAGAACCTCAGAGTTATGAACACCAGAGTTACGAACTGACCATCTACACACCTCATTTGGAGCTGGAAGTACACAATCAGGCAGCAGCAGAGAAAAAAAAGTAAATACAGTACAGTACTGTGTTAAACATAAACTATTAAAAAAGGGGGGGAGTTTAAAAGATTTGCAAGGTAAAGAAACTGTTTCTATGTTTGTTTCATTTAAATTAAGATGGTTAAAATTTTTGCAGCATTTTTCTTCTGAATAGTAAAGTTTCAAAGCTGTATTAAGTCAATGTTCAGTTGTAAACTTTTTGAAAGAACAATGATAATGTTTTGTTCAGAGTTAAACATTTCAGAGTTACGAACAACCTCCATTCTCGAGATGCTTGTAAGTCTGAGGTTCTACTGTAGAGATTATTGCATGTACCTACCTGTGTGTTTACGTTTTTGTAATTCAGAATGGAGCTTGTTTGGGTGGCAATGCTGGAGAGGTGGAGCACAAGAATTGCTAAAGAGCACCAGCTCCTGCAATCCTGCCCCAAGACATAACGATGAAGATGTGCCATTTAAGCATGAAGGTGGTAGACAGCATTCTGAAATTCCAAACAACTTATTGCATTCTGAGAACTCATTTGTGATCTGTATTTAAATCTTTACTTAGAACATCCCTCCTCTTTGAGCAATTTCAGGTATCAGCACACTAGCATTCAGAATTTGGAATGGTATCATTCGGTAGAATTTCCAAAACTCTGATCCCTTCTCAGTGCCTAAGGAACATTTCAATTATAAGACTAGCGGCACATTGCTTTTCATACACTTTAGGACAATATGTTTGCTCACGGTCACTTACTGTGCATTAAGATCAATTCTAGTCCATCTGGTGCTCATGGAAGGTGCCAGAAATCTTCAGTCTACAGAACAGCTACAGCATGGGTGGTGGCTGTGTGGATGATGTACCTAAATGCTGACTTAAGGGGAACACCTCACCTCATGTCCCCAGTGCCCACCCAAAACCATGAACATATACATAATTATATGGATTTCATAAGCAAATCTAAGACAAAAGGTAGGTCACACTTCAGGATCATCAATTTTAACAGTAGCTCTGTTAAAGATGTCTGGGAAGCAGCTGACTGTAGCTCTAATAACTTTGAAAATGACCTCAATCTTCATAACTGCTTGTTAGAGGATTTTCTAAATTGAGCAGCAACTCCTGGAGGCTCATTTATCACTGTCTCTGCCCACTGGCGGTCCCGCCTACACACTAACGAATGACTTCTAGACTAATATTCATGCAGTAAACTGTCTGAAATATATAAAAGAAACCCATCTATAGGGCTGATAGAGATTAAGGAACTCTTTAGAGATTAAGGAACTCTTCGGTGTGGAGTTTTGGTGACTGGTTTATTTGATTAATTTTTGCTGCTTTGTAAACATGGAAGATTTTTTAGGTTTCATGCCTTATTTATTGATTGATTGATTGGTCTGGTAGCCCACCTGACATAGGCAGACTGTCTAAAATTAAATAGGCCCTGCTCCTGAAAACAGGGCTTGCACTTTTTTCATCCTGACTTTATATCAGTGTTTCCTGAGGCAGAATACATTGTGTTCCCTTGCCTTCTAAATCCATGGAGCAGTCCAGAGAGAGAGTAGAAATATGATATAACAGAGGAACAAGGCCAGCACTAGAAACAAAGCTACAGGCAGAATTAGAAGCCTGAAGATGATTTAATGATCAGGAGCCTGATCCAGGGGACTGTCTCCAGTCAATGACTTTCATTAAGTCAGTGAGCCCCAGAAACGTGACTCATGAATGACAGAGAAGCCTATAGAGGATTGGCTTTCATACTTTTTTAATTTTATGTAGACTATGGTGCATTACCCACCCAATCTCCTAGCTCTCCTTCTTTCATGTCTTTTTCAGTGCCTCTGTAGATAATAATTCAGAAGTCACCACTGCATTGGTCATATATGCAGACAAAAGAATATCTAAAAAGATGAATAGATGGTCAGCCCACATTTGATCCTAAAGAGAGAGAATCCATGGAGGAGGTAGACAGAAGAATCCCATAAATAAGACCAGGCTGATCCATAGCCCAGACTGACTGAGGGTACGTCTACACTACAAGACTGTTTCGAATCTACTTAACTCGAATTTGTGGAATCGACCTTATGAAGTCGAATTTGTGTATCCACACTAAGTACACTAATTCGACTGTCTGAGTCCACAGTAACGGGGCCAGCGTCGACTTTGGAAGCGGTGCACTGTGGGAAGCTATCCCACAGTTCCCGCAGTCCCCGCTGCCCATTGGAATGCTGGGTAGAGCCCCCAATGCCTGCTGGGGGAAAAATGTGTCGAGGGTGGTTTTGGGTAACTGTCATCATTGAACCGTCAATCACGCCCTCCCTCCCTGAAAGCACTGGCGGGAAATCTGTTCGCGCCCTTCTCTGGTCGGTTACAGCTCGGATGCCACAGCACTGCGAGCATGGAGCCCGCTGCGATCATTGCTGCACTTATGGCCGTTGTCAACTCCTCGCACCTTATCGTCCACCTCTTCCACAGTCAGCTGCTGAGAAATCGGGCGAGGAGGCTCCGTCAGCACGGTGAGGACAGGAAGTCACAGAGAGGCGCAGACCTCTCACAAAGCAGGGTACGCCGCGCAGTGGAGATCATGGTGGCAATGGGTCAAGTTCATGGTGTGGAATGGCGATTCTGGGCCCGGGAAACAAGCACGGACTGGTGGGACCGCATAGTGCTGCAGGTCTGGGATGAATCACAGTGGCTGCGAACCATCAGGATGCGTAAGGGCACTTTCCTTGAACTCTGTGACTTGCTGTCCCCTGCCCTGAAGCGCCAGGACACCCGGATGCGAGCAGCCCTGACTGTGCAGAAGTGAGTGGCCATAGCCCTCTGGAAACTTGCAACGCCAGACAGCTACCGGTCAGTAGCGAACCACTTTGGCGTGGGCAAATCTACCGTAGGGCTTGCTGTGATTCAAGTAGCCCACGCAATCGTTGAGCAACTGCTCTCAAAGGTAGTGACCCTGGGAAACGTCCAGGTCGTCATAGATGGCTTCGGCGCGATGGGATTCCCAAACTGCGGTGGGGCTATAGATGGGACTCACAGCCCTATCCTGGGACCGGCCCACCAGGCCAGCGAGTACATTAACCGAAAGGGCTACTTTTCTATGGTGCTGCAAGCACTAGTGGACCATAGGGGACGTTTTACCAACATCTACGTCGGGTGGCCGGGCAAGGTTCATGATGCGCGTGTGTTCAGGAACTCTGGTCTGTTTAAACGCCTCCAGGCAGGTAGTTTCTTCCCGGACCACAAAATAACGGTTGGGGATGTGCAGATGCCTACAGTGATCCTCGGGGACCCAGCCTACCCGCTAATGCCCTGGCTCATGAAGCCCTATACAGGCGCCTTGGACAGTGAGAAGGAACTCTTCAACTACCGGCTGAGCAAGTGCAGAATGGTGGTGGAGTGTGCTTTCGGACGTCTCAAGGGGAGATGGCGGAGCTTACTGACTCGCTCGGACCTCAGCGAAAAAAATATCCCCATTGTTATTGCTGCTTGCTGTGTGCTCCACAATCTCTGTGAGAGCAAGGGGGAGACCTTTATGGCGGGATGGGAGGTTGAGGCAAATCGCCTGGCTGCTGATTACGCTCAGCCAGACAGCCGTGCCGATAGAAGATCCCAGCGGGAAGCGCTGTGCATCCGGGAGGCTTTGAAAGATAGGTTCCTCAGAGAGCAGGGTAACCTATGACTCTCCAGTTGATTTACAGAGAAGCTGAACCTGAACCTGTTTCAGTGACTGTTGACTTCGATCTGCGGTTACATACCCCGTTCTCCAGGTTTCCCCCCTTCCAACACACGTTTTAAAATAAATTTAATGGAACACTGATTATTAATAAAGTTTTCTTTAATTATGAATTCCTGTTCAAGGGTTGAAACATGGACGCAGACCTGACTCTTGCTAACTAACATTCATTAAGATCTCTTCAAATCCTTGTTAATTATTTACTGGCTTCCACAGTACGGTGTGCACTGATGTACAGACCGCTTCTACACTAGAGGAATGACAGGCTCCTGCTCCTACAGCGGTCTCTGGGGGGAGGACGGTTGCAGGTGGGTGTGCAGGAAGGGGTGGGTTTGCAGGAAGGAGTGAGGGGTGCCGTCTTTGGGACGGAGTTTGGATGCAGGCTCTGGGCTGGGGGTTGGGGCGTAGGAAGGGGTGAGGGGTGTGTGGGAAGGGTGAGTATGTGTCCGTGGATGAGGGCTCTTGCTGGGGCTCAGGGCATCGGAGAGGGTGGAAGGGCATGGTAAGGGCAGCCTGCCTTGCCATTTGTGGATGGCAGGCGCTAGGACCCTGGGGCAGCATACACCTCACAGACTGACCCGGGACAGCATTCACCTCCCAGAATGACCCTGGTGCCTAGTGACTGCAGTCTGTGTGTGTCCTGCTGTTGATCCTGCCCCCAAGTCTGTACCCTGGTAATGGAGGCTGTCCTATGCAATTAAAAAAACCCTCCCCCCCTTCACACAAAGTCTTCTGACAAGGAAAACGTGACGGAAACAGTGAATAACAACAAACTACTCTTAATACTCAACTACACAGTGGGGGGATGAAACTTGGATTTGGGATCGGGTGAGCCAGGAAGGCAAGCAATTCTCATACTTTAGGGAATGAGAGCTGTTTGGTACATGAGCGCTCTGCTGGGGTGGAGTGACAGTTTTCACGGCCCCTAGCGCCCCTCCTTCTTGTGATTTTGGGTGAGTGGGGGACAGGACTTTGTGGCGGGGGAAGGCGGTTGCAGATACAGTTCAGGGGGGCTCTCTGCTCCTGCCTGCGGTCCTGCAGAACATCTACAAGGCGCCGGAGCGTGTCCGTTTGCTCCCTCATTAGCCCAAGCAGCGTTTGAGTCGCCTGCTGGTCTTCCTGCTGTCACCTGTCCTCCCGTTCGCTGTGTGAGCGCTGGTGCTGACATAGGGTCTCCCTCCACTGTCTCTGCTCGGCTGCCTTGGCTCTGGAGCAGGCCATCAGTTCCGAGAACATGTCGTCCCTAGTCTTTTTCTTTCGCCGCCTAATCTGCGCCAGCCTCTGTGAGGGGGATGCCAGGGCAGTTCGTGAAAGAGCCGCAGCTGTGTGATGGGAAAAAGGAAGTGATTTCCTTGAAAAGATACATGTTTGCGAACACTGAACACAGTCTACTCAGTTTCTGTGAACAAGACCATACAGGGCACCTAGTCTCACGAGCTCTCAGGACAAGTTCGAGATTTCGGAATACGCTTTCATTGGCTGCGGTCTTGCACAGGAGATCGGACAAGCGGGGTGGTACAGCTGAATCCGTGTAGCAGCCAGGCCTGGTAAGCACTACACTATAGGCTGCTTAACAGTTAATGGATAGCTGTGCCCTCCCGCTGAAGGCAATCTGGAAAGCATAAAGTCTGACCCTGTTCCAGCCCCTCGCGGCTGTGCCCGGGAAAGATCACTGTATGCTTTTCCTCTGCGGCCTCCAACACGTGGCTGTTAAACGAAGGTCATTGCTATGCAAAGTAAAAGTCAAGCATTCACAATAGTAACAGTACACTAATTGCCCTAATTAGATGCAGCAGTCGCCGAACGAGATTACCCTGAGGCGGGTCACTCGGAGAGAGAGAGAGAGGATGCTGCTAGAATCCCTGCACAGACCAGGACCGTATGCTGCCATGCTGGTGGAGGCAATGATTCCGCTGTACATTAGGATGGCCTGGCGCGGAAGAGTGTGCTTCCACGGAGCACCAAATAAGGCACCTCTCCCCAGGAACCTCCTGCGGAGGCTTTTCGAGCTCCTGTACGAGAGCTTCATGGAAGTGTCCCAGGAGGATTTCTGTTCCATCCCTATATGCCTGGACCTTCTTTTTATATAGTTTTATATGGAAAAGTTTTTATATAGTTTTTATATATTTTTTATTCCTGTTTTTTAAAAAATAAATGTTTCCATGTTTATAGCACTTACCGACTGATCCTTCCCCTGATTCTGAGTCCAGGTTAACGGCCGGGGAGGGTTGGTAGGGGATCTCTGTGAGGGTGATGAAGAGATCCTGGCTGTCGGGGAAAGCGGTATTGTAAGCGCTGTCGCCTGCGTCGTCCTCCACAAACCCTTCCTCATCTTCCCCATCGGCGAACATCGCCGAGGAACTGCCCGTCGACACTATGCCATCCTCAGAGTCCACGGTCACTGGTGGGGCAGTGGTGGCAGACCCACCTAGAATGGCATGCAGTGCCTCGTAGAAGCGGCATGTCTGGGGCTGGGCTCCGGAGCGTCCGTTTGCCGCTCTGACTTTTTGGTAGCCTTGTCTCAGGTCCTTGATTTTCACGCGGCACTGCGTTGTATCCCGGCTGTATCTTCTGAGTGCCATGGCTTTGGAGACCTTCTCGTAGGTCTTTGCATTCCGTTTGTTGGAGCGCAGCTCCGAAAGCACAGACTCAACGCCCCACACAGCGATCAGATCCAGGACTTCCCGGTCTGTCCATGCTGGGGACCTCTTTCTATTCTGGGATTGCATGGACTCCTCTGCTGGAGAACTCTGCATCGTTGCAGGTGCTGCTGAGCTCGCCCCGATGTCCAAACAGGACATCAGATTCAAAGTGCCCAGACAGGAAAAGGAATTCAAATTTTCCCGGGTCGTTTCCTGTGTGGCTGGTCAGAGAATCCAAGCTTGGACTGCTGTCCAGAGCATCAACAGAGTGGTGCACTGTGGGATAGCTCCTGGAGCTACTAAGTTCGATTTGCATCCACACATAGCCTAATTCGAGATAGCCATGTCGAATTTAGCGCTACTCCCCTCGTCGGGGTGGAGTACCGAATTCGAACTAAAGAGCCCTCTAGGTCGAATTAAACGGCTTCCTGGTGTGGACGGTTGAGTGGTTAATTCGAATTAACGCTGCTAAATTCGATTTAAAGTCCTAGTGTAGACCAGGCCTGAGAAGGCCTAATTTTAACAATCTCTTTAGAATTTATCTGCGAGACTAGGGATTGAGGGACTTTCCCCTTTGAGCCATCTGTGCTAATTCTACTGAGTCAGACACTCCATCATAGTTTCATCAGCTATACCAGAGTGGTACAAAGAGTATGTAGTCTTGTCACAGCGGACCAGCTGAGAATTTCTCTAGGACAGTAAAGCCAGCATAGCCAACTAGAGCTGACAACCTATGACAGGTCTGGGTTTGGGTGACACAGTCCCAATAGTAC
This sequence comes from Mauremys mutica, assembly GCF_020497125.1. Lineage (NCBI taxonomy): Eukaryota > Metazoa > Chordata > Testudines > Geoemydidae > Mauremys > Mauremys mutica. Next base: position 122,625,612 of record NC_059073.1, on the reverse strand, counting down.
TGTGGTGATCTTAATCACTGCATCCCATCTCAGATACATTAATATTTTATATCTCTAGCAACTGCCTTTACTGAATGTACCGTTCTCCACTTTTTGATACCTTATCACCTTTTGCCAGAGTTATTGTCACAAACAAATTTGTAACTGTGCCTGGGCATTTGTTCATAGTCTTAGATTGGAATGGCATGTTAGATCACTCTGATAGCCCCTATGGCCAAAGAACTGGGTACTGTTCCAACAAGTTTGTCCTTCTGTTGTGTTAATTTAGTACCATTCTGTTTGTACCTTTCTTTGTGGGTCAACAGCGCACATGATGAAGAGGCAAGGTAGCAGTAGAGAGAGCAAACAGGATCTGCCAAAAAGACACATTTAGGCCTCATGCAAGTATCAGGGCATGATCCCAACATCATAGCACCAACATAGGTTCATCATCACAACCAGACACTGCTAATGGGAGCCCACATGATCTGCTTGGAACCATCAGTCTATTTTGTGTACTCTGGCAAAAGCAGATTGCCAGGGTCATGGTGTCCCTGCTCTGGACTACAAAGGATGTGGTACAGGCTGTGTTGTCTAATTACAAGATGCTGCATATCAGGTCAGTATTTCTGGAGGGGGGATGGTCATCTGCATGTTATACATCATCATTTTCCTCTTCTGAGAAAGATGATGGTGCTACTGTAACTGGGAAAAGATGGTGTAGTAGATGTCTGAGGAACAAGCATGAAGGTTATGGTGGGGAAAAACAGGACATAGAAGATGGGATATCATAAATGGACTCTCTGAGTATTGACAATATGTTCTCTGTACAGTAATCCTACATGGAAAGCACCAAACTGGCATTTAACTTAAGCTGATAAGACAGAGTGTGGGACACCCTCTGTATTTAGGAGCTGGCAATTGGCAATACTGCTGATCAAAATTTTCCATCAAAACTGTCCTTTGACAGAAAATTGGGTTTTTGACAAATCTATTTTTTTGAGAAAAGTGTGTTTTCTGTGGAAGTTTTAAATTTTTGTCAAAAAACTGAACACCAACTCCCAAATGTTTGATTTTCAGCCAAAAATGGCAAAATTTTGACTGAAAACTGAAAATTTTGATTCAGAAATGCCACTGCTGTACCTTGGGAGTTGTACTGTGGGTGATTCATGCCTCCATTCTCCTCTATGAGCTGGGCTCACTGGCCATACCTGATCCCCGCTGCGGTGGCTCACAGTGGTTCCTCATGATCCCATGTGGTAGTATTTCCAAATATTTTTTATTTTTCCACTGGAATTTTTTAGGTTTTGATTTTTCACAGAAAAGTCAACATTTTTCAAGAAGAGGAAAAAAATTTCTATGGAGGAATTTTTCTCTCCTGACCAGTTCTACTTGGCAAGAGAGAGCACAAAAAACAACTTAGAATTGCTTGTTGATATGGCAAAACTCTTACAATTTGTCTCCCTGTCTGCCTCTCTCCATTTTTGGGGAGAGTGTAGATTGGATTACACAGCTGTAGTCATTTGTCTTTTAAAATTTATAAGATCTATAAATAGATGGGTGGGGGGGTTGCTTCATTTTCAAGTTTCTTATTCATCTCTAGTTCACCCATATTGCAGCATGTATTGTTTATTGCCTTCAACCTCTGCATTCTGCTGTGCCCAAAGAAACATATTAGCTTCTTTTAACAAGTAAGACATTATTGCTAAGAGGGATCAGCTGTTTGAAAACAGGGGGATCTGACACCTTGTATATATGGTGCTGAGGAGAATACTGCTCCTGCTGTCATGTAGTTCCTGGGCCTTAGTATAATTTCTGGGCCTTAGTATAGGCAGCTGATATAATACTATCACTTTCTTGTTTTTTATCTAAAAACAATTTTTTTGGCTAGAGGCTTGCAATTTTTTAAAATAAAAATGTGCATAAACAATGGCACATACATGAATAATCAAGTATCAGAGGGGTAGCCGTGTTAGTCTTGCATCCGACGAAGTGGATATTCACCCACGAAAGCTCATGCTCCAATACGTCTGTTAGTCTATAAGGTGCCACAGGACTCTCTGCTGCTTTTATGAATAAGACTGGCCTTTTAAATAAACAAAGGGCAAATACCAAATATTAAAACAGTTCTCATTTCTTTAGGGTATAACAAACACATAGTTAAAAAACAAACTATTTCATCTTATTTTTTAAAAAATCAGTGACTTACATCACTTTATATTATTCAAATGGTGTAAGAGGGATTCAATTTTAGCTTCAACTTCTCCAGAATCTCTGGAGGTTTATGAGACTGCTTGAGGTTTGACCATCACTGCTTATGATAGAGAGAAATCATTCAAGAAGAGGTAAAAGCATTCCAAGACAGATGATGGGCGTAAGCAGCTTTAGACACCAGCAATGTGATAACCCTACCTTGTATAATTAAGCAGTTATGGTGCTTTCAGTGGTAGGTGTTATTGTTTTGATCTCTCGGATATGACTTGGTCAGCATATTGCAATGCAGCAAAAATGAACCACCAGACGTCTCTTTCAGTAAGTTATAGCCCTAGGTAAAATACCATAGACTTGTGAAACTTTATTTTTTCAACTGTTCCCCTTGTCTTTCCATTGCTGTACAACTTATTTTCACCTGAGTCCAAGACTTGCTGGCAACTAGTCATGAAATACGAATCATCTTTCAAGAACTGTGACCTGGTTATGGGGAAGGTGGGTTATCGTATAGTAAGGCTGCTAGCCTGGGGCTTGAATGTCCCAAGTTCAGTCCCCTGCTCTGTGACAGAAGTCCTGTGTCACTGCGTGACCTTTAGTGAGTCACTTTGGCCCAGATTCTCAAAGGTATTTAGGTTGACTGCAGTGTTGGTGGTCAAGAGTTCATTTCTGTACTACAGAAACTTACTTTAATGTGATGTAATTATGGACATATTTGTGTCCACATTTAATCCAACTACCCCAAACTCCCAGTAAGTATGAACTATATTGCTCGGTTAATATGGATGAGTTTATCTGTACTGGGTAGACCAATGGGTCTTGACTTCCTCCTCCTGTTACAAAAGTAAATAATTTGGAGACTTCCTTACATTTAGCCACAAAAAAAAGAAGGGTGATCATACCACCCTGAAACTTGGTCGTGAGCCCTATCTTGAGAACCTGTGATGTAGATCAGTTTTCACATACCCAATAAAACACCTGCAGCCGACCTGTGTCAGCTGACTTGGGCTCAGGCTGCAGGGCCATAACATTGTAGTGTAGACATTTGGGCGTGGGGACCTTTCCCGGTCATGAGATCCCATGACAGCAAATCTCACAGCCTGGGTCTGTTTACTCAGGCTTATGCTATGGCTCTAAAAATAGCTGTGGAGCCATTCAGACTTGGGCTGGAGTTCAGGGTCTGAAGCCTAGGAAGGAGGGTAGGCTTCAGATTCTGAGCTCTAGCTCAAGCCTGAAGATCTACACAGCTATTTTTAGCACAGTAGACACTGGCTTTGACACCTGCTGTCATTGGCTCCTGCTTGCTCTGTAGATATACACTAAGTGGCTAGCTCTCTATCTGTAAAATGGGGATACTTATACATTCCTACCTCACAGGGATGTTGTGAAGATAAATACATGAACATTTGTAAGGCATGTAGATCCTGTAGTAATGGGGCCATATAAGTATCTGAAATAGTGACTATATTTTGTGAGGCGATACTATCCTATTGCAAACGTTGACTGACCCCTCCCCCCGAATTCCAAAATTTTCCTCTAGCAGTAAGCTATCTAAAGTGATCAGCTCTCAAGGAGGGGGCTTAACTGTGGCAAAATTGGACACATGTAAGGATATTTCCACCTGGTTTATTGGGCCATCTTTTTTATTTTGTAATTTTACATTTTGCATGAGTTACAGTAGGTATTCTCAATTGGTAATGTAAATATAAAGTAATAAATTGATGGAGAAAATTAATGAGCATATAGTTGTATGACAAATGTGCTATGTTAGATGTGCATAGATGTATAGTAATACATCCCACAAGTCTCCCATATAATAGGGAGCTAATTTTTGGTAGTCTTAGAAGAGAGGCCAAGAAGGGCATGGAGACTGAGCTAAAATGTTGTTATAGACAGAGCTGGTAGTGACACCTATAGCTAAGGTTGCCTAACACATTTCATTTATAGACTCTCATATCAGATGCTTATAACTTTGCCAAACTTCAATCATTCAGGCTGAAGTTTTCCATGCCAGGTATCTGCCTCTGACTGAATTCTTTTGGATCATTTCAGCAAAAATAGTTCAGCCATTTCTCCGAATAAGAAGGGAGAAAAGGTTGTTTTGCCAATGTTTAAAAATTCTTGCAATTGTTTCACTGAGCAGTTCTCATGCCTCTGTGTTTTGGAACAGCAGCTTGAAATCTGGCAGCAGGATATTCCTGTTATTAGGGCTGAGCTTTTACTGTCTCTGTGAACATTTGCCTAGGTTTTGGTCAGGCTCTACATCGCTGAAAAAATCTGTCTGTACATGCTCAGTAGAGACTTAGTGTATGGCAGCTACATGAGCCAAAGATTCAGCTGTATTAGGGATGCTCCATCCCAGAGTGCAGGGCCTCGGCAGGACTACTGGAACTGTAATTACTCCTTGCTGTCAGGGCCCAGGTGATCCTCATTTTCTGGATGCCCGACTTGAGACCTTGGGGTCTGATTGTCGGGGGGGGAAGGCAGACAGGGCTATTGGCAGGAGCTTGAGAAGTAGGAACTGAAGCCAGGGGTCAAAGCCAATATCAGAGTCAAGAGTCAAGTTTTGGGTCAGAGACAGATTCAGGAATCAGGCTGAAGATCAATACCAGGTATCAGGTTCCATGTTGGGGTTCTGAGGATTGATCGGCAGTTAGAATCCAAGTCAGAGCTGAGGTCAATACCAGCAGTTCAGAAGCAGGGAAGTCATGACACCGAACTAAGGATCCATATTGTTGCCCGGACACTTCCTGGTATGCCCCATGGGCCTATATAGGATCAAGGAGCTAATCAGAGATCGCTACGACAACTGCCAGTCAGATCACTTAAGGCAGAACTTCCCATGGCGTGCAACTTCTGCAGATTGTGGGTCACAGGAAGTGGCCATTTTACAGTTGCTGCTGGGTGGCAGTGTGGGGATGTTGGGTTGTCTGGTAGGCCTACAGGCCTGCATTCAGGTCCTGCCAATCCTTACACTGATTTCCAGAAGTTCTGAGCACCCACAGCTATATCTGAAAAGTCAATGGGAGCTGTAATGTGCTGTCAAAAACTCTGAAAACTCAGGTCCCAAGCATCTTAAATTGGGCATCCAAAACTAGTGGAGAATTTTGGCCTTAATCTCTCTGTACCTTAGTTCCCGCAAATTGGGAATAATAATGTCTCCTTACCTCAGAGGGGTTGTGTGAAGATAATTCATTAATGTTTGTGAAGCACTCTTATTAATTTCCTCACGAGTTTTTCTATGGTGCCTATCACTATTGTATCATTCTGTTTATTTAGTGCAGGATTTGGATGCTGTGCACTACATAAGTCATGGGGCCACATTAAGTGAGTGAGCACCATCCATCCAAACAGTCTGGGACCATGTAATTAAAGACTATAACATAATGCATGTGCACAAAGGGGGAGGCAGGAAGGGGAGGTGAATTAAGGTTGCACAGAGAATCTTAATTCTGGTATTCCTAACGTATGAGGGCTTGATTTTGCAACTTCAGTGTAGGCTTTGTATGTTATATTTTTTTTAATATGTAATACTTACTATATCAGCTGTGCTATAAAACCAGAAACAATGAATTCTACATATCTCTTACAAGTTTCTAATGGGTCATTAAATTACAGCATGGATAATAGAATATTTTCTTAGGGAGTATATTTCTAATCGCAGAATCGCTTATAAGTATAATACTCCCATCACGCAATGGTGTGTCTATGGCCAGATTGTGATTTCAGTTACACAGGAGGTAATTTGGAGTGACTCCATAGACACCTGTGACATAATTTAGTAGAATTATTTTGGATTCCCACAAGTGTAAATGAGATCTGAAACTCGTAGTCTTCCTACTATTTCTCTGTATTGAAGCCATCTTTGTCCCTATTAATTTCAATTGCCTTTCTGGGGCCTTTTTCTATTTCTGCTTTGTCTTTTTTGAGATGAGGAGTGTGTCAGAGTGCTGAGACCTGGTGGGTCGTTCAGCCCTCTGATCCCTGTAGCCTGAATTTTTCCCCAGTGATGAATGATTGAGGAAGTAGGGAGGAATTAGCTAATCAGATAGAGAGGCTGGGTGAGTTAAGGAATTAATTGGTCCATCAGCTGACTAGCTTGATAAAAGGCAGAAAGGCAGCATTGGGAAGAGAGGCCAGACAGGGAGTCCTAGCTAGCTGGGACCACACTGAAGAAGAGTCCAAGAGTCTTCTCAGGGCCCTGATAAACAGGGCCCGGAGTTCGTAGAGATTAGGACTGTAGTATTGCACTGTACGGGTGCTGGTGGAGAGGACTCAAATAAATTATACAGAATGGCCATTAAAAGAAGAGAGTCTGAGCAGTTCCTATGACCGCCAAGGAGGAGCAGCAACATGCGCTGTGTCACAGCGTGACTGAAACTGAGCATAATGCGCTACGTCCATCTGCTGGTGTGAATGGGCCTAGCTCCATTCTGGTTAGTGGAGCTGTGCCTATTTACACCAGCTGGGGATCTAGCCTGGTATTTGAAGACTTAACATTTATTTTACATTAGAATGGGGGATGGATGCCTAATTTTGATCTGACTTGCACATTGTTGGTTTTAGAGGTGGGCTGGAACTCAAACATTAATCGGGCTGTGTTTCACTTAGAGGAAATTGGGCAGGAGGGTGAAAGGAGCAAAAAAGTGACAGAGGGGAAAAACAACCACAGAATAAAGAGGGTGAAAAATGGAGCAGAGCGTGGGCACAGTGGGGGAAAAAACAAAGACAGTAGGAAAAAGCGTGTGTGCGTGTGCAGTATACATCCCATAAAGAACATCTGTTGTGCAAGTTTAGCTTTTGGGGGTTTCTCCTCTGTCATACATTCAGCTAGAAAAACATGTTTTTATTTTTTTTTAAATTGAACCATCCTTGAAAAAACAGGGCTTTAAATTACAGAAAAATAAGGTCTGTGCAGTCAAACTAGTTTTGCAGACATAAACATTACTTTGAGGGGCTTGCAAAACCTGGAACTATGCAAGACTTACTCGTTCCTAGTCATGATACCTTTTGGTATTATTCTCTAGTCCCATTTTACTACAGACAAACATCTCATTCTCTCTCTCTCTCTCTCTCTCTCGCTTTTTTTTAAATCTCCACTGCCCATTTGATCTCCACTCCATATCTTCATTCACCTGTCTGCAGAGACAGCTAATTTCTTTTGCTGAGTGGTTGCATCATCTTCAGAACCTGCCAATGCATATAAGTAGTAGAAAAAGTACCTTCTAACATGCACTATATTTCACTAATCTACACCAAATCACATTGCCATTTTATGTTGCCCACTTATCTAGCTTTATTAGAATCCCGCAATTCTTCGCAGCTTTCCCTAGTCTTGAAGAAGCTTTGCCTCTTTGTACCCTGATGGCCTACGGACTCTGCTTCCTACTTCTGATGTGCTTAACATGTCTCATTATTTATAAATATATTAAACCATATAGAGAGCCTGCTGTGCATCACACTGAAGTCAATGGCAAAACTCCCATTGACTTCACTGAGTGCTGGTGTGGGGCCATACTTTTTCATGCAGTGCATGATGATGTTTATTTATGTATCCCATACACTTGCTAGACTATAGAATGCATGTGAGTCCCTTAGGTGACTAGTAAATAGAGCTCTATCTCTTTCTTCTTATGCCTGGTTTTCAGACAGCAGAGAGATCCCAGTGCTGTAGAATTCAAGGACTTCACACTTGGTAATATTCCCAGCTGGACTTTGAAATTCAAAAACAAACTAAAGGATGAAAACGGAGTTAATGTATTTAACAGCTACTAGGATGTCTTAAAAACATCTTACAAAAGGCATCCAGACTTCATTTTCTTAGCATCTGGTCAGTGATACTAATGTCCATTAGTGCATTTAAATCTTCCTTTGATATGTTCTTCCCCCTACCCCCATCCTAATTAGCCCAGACCTAGTGGCCTTCCAGGCATGTTGCAAAGACTACCTGTTGGAATTGGCATTGGAGGCAATTGGGCTTGGGATTTCTGTTTGTTTGTTTGTTTGTTTTTGGTGGGGGGGGGAATGTGAGGTGTGGGGGTGAGAGTGTTAATTTACTATTGCAACTGATGATTAGTAGGAGATGTGGGGAGGGAGAAATGTTGCTGCTTTGATAGTGGCAGTTAATCTTCATTGTGCTTTTAAATTTCTGCTGAAAGTGCAGAGGAGTCTGGATGGATGATCTTTAGCTTGGTGTTAAAATTACATAGAATTTGAAAGATATCACACTTTATCACATTTGCAGTGCTCAGTACATAACCAGTATGTTAAATGTCATAACTCTTCACATGGTGGTCAAAATTCTAGAGCTTTGTAGCTCTAGAGTGATGTTATCTTACACCACCATGGGTTTGGATCTGGTTGCAACAGTTTCAAGCTCAACAGAGTGAAAGTCACCTCTGCTACTTGTCTCCGATGCAGAGACTCAAGAACACATGAAGACCCAGAATAGTGACCACAAATACATTCACAAGTGCAAAGTCTAGTCTGTATTACACATTTTATTAGAGTCACAAGTAAGGTAATGATTACGCAAGCAGACACAAATCCTACAAATGAATACCCACGCACAAGTTATAAATATATACTAACATCCTCAGAGATATTCTGATGGATTTCTCACCCACTGATCAGCAGTAGGGAGATAGTTCCTGCTGAGGTTCTTTCCCACTTTTACCCAACCAGGGAATCCTCTTTTATATATGTTGACTACAGCTGATACCCTGTGCATGTGCATAAAAGAGGGTTGACACCTTTCCTTCTCTGTACTTCCACATCCCATGAACATTGGGTTGCACTGTTTTTCATAGATTGATTGTAGTTATTCTCGTTCTTAATAGTATTTGTATGCAACATGTACCCTGTGGTCAGGACAGATGTTTTAAAAGATGTTACAATAAGGTATCTTGTGATCTTGAACAATAAATTGCAGTCAATGTTCCACAACATCACCTATTGGCACATGTCTACAGTAGTTTTTTGACCTTTAATGGCATAGAGTCATTCTTTGATCACTTACTTATGTCAAGCATTCCTAAATCTATGGCCTAGTATGGCTACGCTGAAATCTTATAGGCCTCAGCCTGTAGGCCTTGCGTTTCAGTCCTGCTTTACTTATATATCTAATGCATATTCATTGTTCCTAAATACTTATCAGTCTTATAATCCTACAACTGAAATCTGTTTAGCATATATTAACAACGTGTAACGTATCATATGAGTTAATCATTAGATCACATAGCACACTAATACATGGCTGATAAAATGAACTAAGTGGCCAAAGCTTGGAGCAACATTAAAGTAAATATTTCTTTTTGTAAATAGATGCATGCAGGAACCTCATGTAATGGGACAGTGAGAGGCAGGAGAGGGGAGGAAAGAGAAAGGAGAAACTATCCCTCCACAAAGATGATTCTTACACTTCCTGGAACAATCAGATCTGTCTTTGTGTTTCCTCTCCTTCACAATGTCACTGCTGATGAGTTGAATGTGATACCCACCCTCGAGGTTGGTGTAGTTTGTTTGTTAGACATACATGGCACAGTGCCTCAGAGCACATATCTTTTTATGTAATAACATAAGGCATGAAACCTTCTGAGCCAAATTCATTCCTGGTGTAAATCCATTGAGCTTGATTCTAATTTCACTTGCATCAGTTTTATACCAGTGAAATTTTACTGATTTTCAGTGGAGTTACTCATGATTTACACCTCCCTGAATAAGAGGCCAATTTGACTTCAAGGGAACTACACAAGGGGGTGAATTTGGTTTCGCATAGCTATTGAAAAGAAAATATTTGGTTATTTTAGACTTTTTTTTAATTTTTTAACACAAGAACTACAGAAACAGAACAGCCTGCTACTGCACCGGGGTCCTGATTCAAGGTCCACCTAAGTCAGTGATTCTCAGACTTTTGTACCAGTGACCCCTTTCACAGAGCAAGCCTCTGAGTGCGACACCCCCCCCTTATGAATTAAAAACATTTTTTTTATATATTTAACACCATTATAAATGCTGGAGGCAAAGGGGGGCTTGGGGTGGAAGCTGACAGCTTGCGACCCCCCACATAATAACCCCATGACCCCCAAGGGGTCCCCCCCCAGTTTGAGAACCCCTGACCTAAGTCAACAGACTCCCATTGATTGATTTCAATGGGCATTGGACTGGTCCCTGGTTCTTGATCAGGAGAAATTCTACAGTGACCTGTGCTTGCTTGACTGGTTCACTGTTTGAAAAGTTGTTTTGATCTGAGAAATGCTGCTGCCTGCCTCCTTCCATCCTTCTGTTCTGTGACAACAGCTACGCGAAAGCGCCTGAATTTCAACCATCTGCTTTCCAGGTTATTTTGGGATGGGTATATTTTATGGCAGCATAAAGAATTTCTAAAAACACAAGAATAAATGTAAAAAGACAACACTTGCACACTTTACCCTGTGCATTACACAGCGGGCAAGGGAAGGTGCTTTGGGGGCTAGGGCATGGGCTGGGACTCAGGAGAGCTGAGTTCAATTTCTGTTTCTGCTGCAGACTTTGTGTGACCTTCAGGACCCCACTTAATCTCTCTTGGAAGATCGGTTCCCCTCAGCTGTGAAATGGGATGATTTTAAACATTATTTTTCAGGCAAGTATAAATGAGTACTGCAAAGAAATTTTTATGTAGGAAATATTGAATATAAACTATCAATGAACAATCGCCTATTGCTCAGGTGACAAGCAATAAGCTGTTTCCCCATTGTTTATGACTGCAGCTGGTCAAAGCAAAATGTAAACATTTCAAATTTGAAAACTTTTTTGCTTTTAATTTTGCTTTTTTTTTTAAAAAAAGTGCCGTGGGTCTTAGCAGCGCTGAGCACCTGCGACGCCCACTGATTTAAACAGTAATTGCATGCACTCAGAATCATGCCACTTTAATGTAGGCACTTAAATATCAGTTGTGAATTTTCAGAGGGGTAGCCGTGTTAGTCTGGTTCTGTAGAAGCAGCAAAGAATCCTGTGGCACCTTATAGACTAACAGACGTTTTGTAGCATGAGCTTTCGTGGGTGAATACCCACTTCTTCCGATGTGAATTTGAACATCTGGGCCCATATGCATGTGATTTAAACTTACATTTGTGAGAAGTATCATTTAAGTTAGAATGCCAACAAAAATGGGTTTGTTTTGTGCTTTGGGGGGGGGGGCAGGGGTCCCTATAGACTGTTCTATTATTGTAGGTAGATGTCTGTTTTGCTTGGATTCTTTTTACTGGGGAAGAGGTTAAGAGTCAAGTTAAACAATTAGAAGTGGAATGACATTTGAATTTTTTTTTTCCCCTGTGGGACATGTGAATTCACTGAGTCTGCTAGGTTTTGGGTTCTTCTCCTTTTTCTTTCTCCCCAAGCTCCACTCAGTCATGGTGTCTTACTGAGTCTATAAAGGTGAAGTAAAGTGCTTCTTAGAGACAGAGTAGTAATTGATTGCTCAGCTCACAGATGCAGTTCAGGCTAAATGTTTGTGTGTGTACATAATACACTGTCATTGGAGGGCTAGGAGGGATAGCTCAGTGGTTTGAGCATTGGTCTGTTAAACCCAGGATTATAGGTTCAATCCTTAGGGTGGCCATTTAGGGATCTGAGGCACAACCCCCCCTCCCCAAAAGCTGTTAGGGACAGTACTTGGTTCTGCTAGCAAAGGCAGGGGACTGGGCTCAATGACCTTTCAAGGTCCCTTCCAGTTCTATGATCTAGATATCTCTAGACATATCTATACCTATGTACAATGGTGACTGGTACAATATAGCTACCTAGAAGGATGAGTAAATTAGATTGCCTGGTGGTGAACATCATGGCATTGCCATTCTGTTGTACATGTTAACTCAGTATTAAAGCCAACAATAAGCATTACCACAGGGTAGCAAGTAAATTTCACAGGGCAGAGCCTGCGTCTTTTATTTGCTTACTAAGCATCATGGACATCCAGGGTACTATATGAACAATAATGGTAATGGGATAACTGAACTTGTACCATTACATTTTGATCACATAATGGAGGGTAAACACTCCTGGTGTATTGCTGGAATCTGACAGTGAGTGGGTGTTAATAGACGCGATTGTAAAAAAATAACATGAGCTACTAGATGGACAAGTTTCTGGCTGGCATTCCCTGGATGGTTGTGGATCTCTGTAATATTTAGCAATTCGGTCAGTTGTGTAGTCTCTAATTACAGGGTTCTTCAAAACAGCACATTGTTGGTACCATAAACTAAGCACATAGTTGTGAGGACAGTGTACCAGCTCTTTCAAACAGGTAATTAAAAAGTGAGAGCAGCAGAAAGAAAGAGAATGAAATACTGAAATGGAATTGTTTGCACAGGGCGTTAGAGAGGCTGAGTAAAACCAAACTACAAAGTCTAAATGCAGCTTATAGGTACATCTTGAATTCTGTTTGTTATATATTCTTTCTCAGAGCAAAACCAACCTACTTTTTTTAATATGGATGCAACTGAAACAAGCTTGATGTAGGCCAATGTTTGTTGGTAGCATGTTCAGATAGTGGAAGGCAAACCAAGCAAGTTTAAACATTTCTTCTAGAGCTGACTGCAGTAGAGATAATAAATTCAGATTTAGATGAAATTAGATTATTTCAGATTTGAATAAATATTCACCTTTTTTTTAGAAGGTCACTCATCTAGCTGTATAACTTCTATCAGTGTGATTAGAGGCATACAATTTATAAGCATCAAACATTTGTTATGTTCTGAAATTCAGGTGGATGAAAATAAGATGAGAAAAACAGGCTAAGTACCTTTTTTTAAAAGATTGTGAAATTTTATCTGAAATGACAGTCTACCCCTTTACTCAGCTCCATTTTCTATGCTGTTTTATCTATATTTTTATTAGAGGTGGCCAGAAGTAGTTAAAACATTATCAGACTTCCAAACACAATGGAGCTGGGAAATGGTGGGACTTCTAAATATCCTCAGAGCCTGGGGAAATACTTCCCCATTTATGGCAGTGTTGTAACTTAACATTGATATTACACCTCTACCCTGATATAAGGCTGTCCCCGGGAGCCAAAAAATCTTACCGCGTTATAAGTGAAACCGCGTTATATCGAACTTGCTTTGATCCACCGGAGTTTGCAGCCCTGCCCCCCCAGAGTACTGCTTTACTGTGTTATATCTGAATTCGTGTTATATCGGGTCGCATTATATCGGGGTAGAGGTGTATGAACAAAACCCTCAAAGACTCTTTACTGTAGAGCTGGTTGAATAGCTGGATAGAGCAGAGTAAAAGTCAGAATTTCTGTCCTGCAGGAACTTCTGATATTTCAATATTTGTTTTCATTCTAGAACAAAAAACACAAATACCCAAATTGGTCACAAAATAAAAGTTCCCCAAAAATTCCATTCAGAAATGGCAAAATATTTTATTTTGTGTCAGTTTAATGTTAAAATGTACATGCCTATGGTGTCATGGAGCCTCGTGGGAGTTGAAGTCCAGGTAGCTCATGGGCCCTATTTTACCCTATGAGCTAGGCAACCTGGCTGGGCTACATCTCCTATGATGCACCTGCAGTTACGTGATTGCCATGTCCCACTACTTGGTTTGATGAGAGGGAAGACCACAGTTCATCAAGGGAGATATTCCAGACCAGACCTAATTATGAATAATATTAGCTATGAATGTAGTCATTTTCTATTTGTGAATCATGGACAAACCCATTCTGATTTTCTTTTCAGGTGTCCACCCCATAGCAGTTAAAATAAATAATTTTCAGACTATAAGCTGTTCATGAACAGTTCACTCCAAATATTTACTATTTGCTCTTTTCTTGGATGCATAAATCACATGGCGGCATTTTTGCTGCCTGATTTGATGGCTGAAACTTTTTTAAACAGGAGAATAATGAATAACAAATGAGGCAGTTCTGATATGAATTTTCTAAGAAACTCTCATTCATCCTAAAATTCATGAAAACTTTTCACAAATACCTGGCAATTGTCCCAATATACATGGGAAAAATTAGCAATATGATCCCACAAATCATTATTGAGCCGAAGTCCCACTTTTATTTCTCAAAATATTTGTGGACATTATTATTACTATTTGATCAAGTATCTCTTGCACCAGTTTGTGATAGAAACCCTGATTCCCTGCCCCTTCTCCCTCCAGTTCCCACATTGTCACATTTGTGATCTACTGGGAGGAGAGAGAAAGAGAGCGAGCACTTTCCTGGCTACAGACACTTTAATCAGTAGGGTATATTTGGAATGAAGTATAGCTTTACCTCTGAATTAACTGGATAGGTCTATCAGTCATATATCACCTCCCCTCCCCCTGGTTAAATTAGCTGAAAACATTTTGTCTGACTTCAGCAGATTTGAAAAAATGTGTATCATTAGGGTATTGTGAATGAATGGTTGGGCATGAACTCCTGCTGGAGTTGAAGGCTGTGCCATACAGCCTTGGAAAAGTTATTTCCCTTGATTTGAATGAAGATCTTGGATTTGAAGTGTGATTGTGATCTCACAAGATGTTAATGACCTTCACCAGGGTAATATACAGACAAAAATAATGCTTCTCCTTGCCCATGGGATGTCAGCAGGTTGGAACCCTGGATCGTCCACATCAAAGCACAACCTTAGCTACTTTGATGCCACTGTCTGTCCATAGAAATATATAGACCAACATTTTCAAACTTATCTGACTTAACTGTAGCCACCTAAGTCCATATTTGGAATCTAGCCTTCTCTTGATGAACACATTTAACTCCAGTGGCATTATTATGATTAATAAACAATAATATCTTTGTGTAGAGTGTTCTATGCACTAAAACCTCTGGGCACTTGACAGAATGTAACTAAAAACATAATTAAAGAATATACAACACAACCCAGTAAAATCTGAAATGGGCACGAGAACAAAAATGATCACTCACCTCAGGCAAGAAGGCAAGAAAGTAAAACAGCCATCCCCAGTAAATGAGCTTTTTACTCCATCTTCTACCATTCAAATCAATGGGAGTTTTTTCATTCACTTGAATAGGAGTAGGATCAAGCCCCAGGTAAAGAGTAGAATGGGTCTGTGTTACCATGAGTGGTATCAGCTATAGTTATGAACCCTGTGTTTAAAAGGATAGCTTTCTAATTAACTGGATTATGGTACCACTGTATTTCAAGCTTCCTGCTTCCTTTAGTTAGGTAGAGGTTTTAGGGTTGGATTTTTCTGTGTTGACACTGGGAGTGCACAGGACCCTTCTTCCTCTGAGACTGGAGGCCAATATTAATGTTGCCTCAGGGTACAACCGAACTCTGTGCAGCTGAGTGGGAGAAGGGTCTGTCTTGTTTTATATTTCTTTCTGTATTTATTCCATCAAGCTCCTGTTATCTCATCTGATAAAATAATCAGGCTCATCAAAATCCTGCTCCTGATTTAGGGACAGATTTTTCAAAAGAGTTCTTGGCTAGAGCTTTAAAATTGCTTTAGCCACCCAAATAAGGGCCACATTTCCAAAAGAGCTCAGCGCATTGAACATTTGGCCTCTTATTTTGATGCCTAAGTAAGAGGCAGGAGCTAAACTGTTCTGAAAATTATTTCCTTGTCATAGTACTTTTATACTCTGAGTAGGTCTTCTTAAGGACTCATAGCTCCTCTGTTATGTAATCCACATTCTTTCCTGGTGAGACTGCTCCAGCAGAGTTCTTCAGTATTGCTACTAGTTTGCTTGTTCTCTCCCTGGCCTTTCTGGATAGCTGCACGGTGCAAATTGCCATGTTATCACAATCACCAGGTCCAACTTCCTGCAATCACAACTGCTTAACTTCTACTGGTTAACCAGCCATCACCTTCCTCCATTCTCTTTCAAAGAATGGCATATTGTAGCACATCAAAGCAAAATAACATCAATGCCATATAATAAAAAGGCACAAATAACGCAAAGCTTGAATTAATTCAATACAGGAAGAGTGAATAAGAATTCCTAGTGCCTTTAAGAGAATAAAAGCAAGATCATTGGAAGAAGGCCTTTGGTGTGGTCACTTCTGTTGAGAATTAGACTTACAAAAAATATTGTTGTTATCTATACTTGTTCTGTAATAGCTCCACCCTATTCATGTGTTTAGGAGAATGGATCAAAGTAAGCTAGAAGATATATAAAGTTTATAAAAACATAACTCGTTTGCTTATACTTTCTTCAGTGCCTGAGGCAGAGGTATTGATCATAAAGCAACCGAAACCAGTTAATCCCTTTTTGTCTTCTTTAAATTTGCTGATTGCATTATTGCAAGTGTTCAATGGAAAGAACACTGATGATTCATAGAGCACAGTACAAAGGTAAGACTGAAAGAACCAAGTTGTTTGAATAAAACAAATTATGTGAAACTGGGATTCAAATTGTATTGAGTCTTTCAGATGCTCCAAAAAAAAACCCCAAACGATTATCTTGTTTAGCATTTTTCTCCTAAGCATTAATGTGAATGACAACTGGACACTATATAAACTTTTGTTTTAAAAGAAAACCCAATGAAAACTCCTCTTAATGAAGAATCAATATACTTCATGCCTGTTATCTAAAACTGCTCATGGCTAAACAGGACAAATTAATATGCCTCTTACAAAACTGCTTTCTTTGGGTGCACCATGCATGCTGTAGGCCATCTTCTACATCACTTAAACCCAGTGTCAGACCTACATTATAGGAGAAATTAGCCCCTGTGATTTTACACAGCCTAAATCTTATTTTGAGGGCTTGAGTGGGATCTCAGAGATGCACAGACTATGGGTGGGCCATCTGTACAGGGGTAATGTCATCCGAAATGAATACAGATTATTCAGATAACTATATCTAGCTACCTATCTAATGTGCATAAACTGATTTTCATTTACACTAAAGACTCATCTACATTAGAAAGATTTACTGCTTTAATTGTACCAGAATAGTGTAAAAAGTTCTCCCAATGTAGACACAGTTATACTGGTATTAAAGAGCTCCTACTGGTGTAGCTTATTCCCTTTTGGGAAGTGAAATAAGCTATATCGGCATAAGGCAGCTTCCTACAAGTATAACTATGTCTACACTAGGGTTTACACTGGTACAACTACAGTAACTCCTCACTTAAAGTCATCCTGGTTAACGTTGTTTCGTTGTTACATTGCTGATCAATTAGGGAACATGATTGTTTAAAGTTGTGCAATGCTCCCTTCTAACGTCGTTTGGCAGCCGCCTGCTTTGTCCACTGCTTGCAGGAAGAGCAGCCCATTGCAGCTAGCTGGTGAGGGCTTGGAACCAGGGTGGACCAGCAGCCCCCCCATCAGCTCCCCCTATCAGCTCCCCGCTCCCCTAAGTTCCCTGTGCTGCAGCCACCCAGCAAGCTAGCAATTGCCTCCCTCCCGCCACTGCCATGTGCTGCTCCTGCCCTCTGTCTTGGAGTTGCTCCCCGAGACTCCTGCTTGCTGTGCAGGAGGGGGTTGGGGGGGCTAATGTCAGGGTGTCCCCCTCCCCCCTGCTCCTGCACCCCGCTTACCGCTTCTCCATATAGAGCAGGGAGAGGACACAGACCGACAGAGAGAGCTTGGGGCAGCAGCTGCTGTCTCAACTTCCTGATCCACTTAAAAAGACAATGCATTTAAGAGTGGGTCAGCTTACTTAAAGAGGCAGTGTGCATCTCTCTCTCTCTCTCCCACACACAGGGTGTGTGTCTGTGTCTGTCTGCTATGCTGTCTCCCCTCCCTCATGTTCCTGCTGCCTTTTGTGAGAGGCTACTTTAACAACAATGTAAAAGGGCTCAGCCGAGTGCTAGTTCATCATTTAGCAGCAAGGCATTCCCTGGGAAATATCCCTCCCTCTTCCACCCTCTAACTTCACCACCTCAACTAAGCTTCACAATCATTATAGCTGTGATCAGTATTAAATTGTTTGTTTAAAACATACATTGTGTGTGTCTATATAATATATAGTTTTTTGTCTGGTGAAAAAAAAATTCCCTGGAACCTAACCCCTTCCCCCATTTACATTAATTCTTATGGGGAAATTGGTTTCGCTTAACATTGTTTCTTTTAAAGTTGCATATTTCAGGAACATAACTACAACGTTAAGTAAGGAGTTACTGTATAAAATCACACACCTAACAAATATAGTTACAGTGGTATAACTTTTCCAGTGTAGACCAGCCCTCAGGCCATTTTGCAATGCTCTGGTAGTGTGAAGAGGCTTTAGTGAGAGAGAAAATTATATTGACATCCATTTAAGGTCCTTTTGCAATACTAGAGCAGATGAAGTGGCCTTAGCATAAATGAGAATCAGGCTCATAATTAATGAAACCGAGGATTGTCAGTTTCCTGAATTTCTACATCACCTCTTAGAGTCATTTCCAATAACCTGGACATAGCTTTTTGAACACAATAAAGTTGTACATATTTTTCATCATGATATGTTAGCCAGAAAAAATATCAGATATCTTCTTATTTTTAATTAAGTCCCCTATATTTGAAGGGTGATGACAACTTGTCTTCAGACTTCCCTGGTTCTTGTCTTAGAGCATGAGATATTCCAGTCTGAATTTCACTTTTCTCATAACATGAAATTTATTCTAGTTTCCTGGATCTGTGGTACAGTATTCACTCTGTCCAAGGCTCTAATGATATAATGGGATTCCAGTAGTCACACAGTGTGCAATATTATTGTATATTAAGGCCCCTTGTTGGACTGTCCGGTTCAGATTGGAGCAGATTGGAACTTCATATGATACAGAAACTTCGCTTTGTTTCTTTGGGTGACTGTGGATCTGCTGTTACCGACCATTCCAGTTGTGCCCCTAAGGATTCTGTTCTGCTCTCTGCTTTCTGTAGTGATGTAGGATTTGCCAGATCAGATCACTGATCTATCAGTTCTGTTATTTTTCCTCTGGCTGAAGCCGGTTCATTGTGGTTCAGAGAAAAGTGGAGAACTCCAATTGGCTTCAATCCTACCCAAAGGTTTAAGGTTTACCACCAGGTAAGAGATGACCATTCTAGTGGTATCCCCTATTGTAAGTGTAGCAAATACCTGCTCAAAGTTCTACTGTCTTAGCTACCATTAGAAAAGGTAAAATAGAACTTCTTAACCGGATCCATTGTAGCCATGCACAAATGCACACAGGCATCTGCTCAGTACTGTAGATGTGAGGGGGGAAAAATCCTTTCTGACTTCTTTGGCAAATAGTTTACACTCTGAAACAAGACATTGGATTACCCATCTCTTAGCACACATTGGCCATAAAAATGAGAATTCTAAAGATTCTTGACTGATTGGAGGATGGGTCTGAATACAGCAAGATAAAATTCAAAGACAAGTGCGAAGCAAAACTTAAATGCACTGCTACAAAATGGGGAATAACTGGCTAGATGGTGATATTGTTGGAAAGGATCTGGGGATTAGAGTGGACCACAAATTGAATATGAATGAATAATGTATTCAGTTGCACAAGAAGCTAATATCATTCTGAGTGTATTAATAGGAATGTTGTATGTAAGACACAAGAGGTAACTGTCAGACTTTAGTTGGCACTGGTGAGGCCTCAGCTGGAGTACTATGTCCAGTGGTGGGTGTTGACCTTTAGGCAAGATGTGGACAAACTGGAGAAAGTCCTGAGGAGAGCGACAAAAATGATAAAAGGTTTAAAATACCTGACCTGAAGGAAAGGTTAAAAAAAACCCGGCCATGTTTAATCTTAAGAAAAGAAGACAGGGGGGAGGGAGGGGAAATGACCTGATAAAGGTCTTCAAATATGTTAAAGTGTCTTTATAAAGAGGACTGTGATTAATTGTTCTCCATGTCCATTGAAGGCAGAACAAGATGTAATGTCTTAATCTGCAGGAAGGGAACTTTACGTGAGATATTAGGGAAAAATCTCTAATGATAAGGATAGTTAAAGTCTGGAATCAGATTCCAAGGGAGGTTATGGAATCCCCATCATTGGAGTTTATTAACAATGGGTTGGAGAAACACCTGCCAGGGATTGTCTACGCCACACAAAGAATCTCTTCATGCAGGCAGAATTTCTTGCTTACCAGCTCTGCCCACTTTATGTTCCTTTTACATTGGCAGAGTGCCCACTTGTGTCCAATATCTCTAACAGTAGGAGAATAAATACCTAACAATGACACCAAAGAGTAAATTCTGATCAGTCCCTCAGATTCACCAGATCCCATAGTACAAAAACAAGGGCTCATCTGATGACCGTTAATGGCAGGTAAGTGTAATCAAATGAAAAACAATACTTCATAGCATAGCACATAGTCTTCCTGTGCAGTTACCACTGCAGTAGATTATAGTATCAGATGCAGTTGCTAAATTTAAGAAGGTGGTAGATAAACGTAGAAATCATTGAAATGTAGGGCTGGAAGGGATCTCAAGAAGTAATCAAGTGCAGCACCCTGCATTGAGGCATACACAAGCCCCCCGTGTATGCCTCATTATATTCAAATGTTCTTATCCATTGTATTGCTTCCTGGTATGGCAGCCTTGTTGCTGTCTGATTGTATGAACAAAATTTAATTCTGAGGGCTTTTAAAGGGCTGTCCAGTGAACACTGAATTTGTGGTTATTGGTACAATGTAGTGATATTAAGGGATAAAACATACTAACCTTAATGCGTTAGCTCTCTGAAAACGTTTTCTACATAATTTTGGGTTTATTTTGGACTCTATGCATCTTGTACCTAACAATAGTGCCACCACTGTCTGCTCAGCATTTTCCCATTACAAGAATATTGCCAGGTTAAAGCAATCATTCTCTGTACAGAGATTCAAGTGCTCCATACAAGCAGACTTAATTTGATTAACTGATGGAAAGCCTTTTCCAAAATGGCTATACTATATACTATCTTCAGTGATCTTAGCTCTGTGGGTCATATTCACTGATAATGCATTAGCTGTATGGCGGTAACACATAGTCCTGGTCTGAGTCAAGGACCAGAACCCCATTGTGTTGGATGGTTTACAAACCCACAACAGATAGCCCCTAGCCCAAAGAGCTTAAAGTGTAACTCATGAGTTGAGTTAAAGTGCTAACTCTCCTTCTGCAGTAGATTGACTGATTTTTAAAATCTTGGATTTTTTAATGCAAAGCCCTTCATGGTTTCGTTCTTATATTTTTCATAGGGGATAACTTTAAAGATCATGCTAGGGTACCTGGCTTTCCTTTAGTTCTATAGACCATACTTTTGGCCTGTGGGGCCCTGATTTCCAGAGATGCTAACCACCTACAGCTCCCAGTGGCTTCAGTTGGAGTTATGGGTGCTCAGCAGCACCTATGACTTGTGACTATGCCTTGTCCAATTATTCTCTTGCCATCTGGAGCTCTTGGTGCAGGACTCTGTCATAAAACACATTTTAACTTAAGAAAATAACATTTGGCAGTGAGTTGGCAGCAAGAGCCTTGTGTTGCCAGAATGCATGTTCACTGAGTGGGTGGCTCAGATGGCACTTGGTTAAATAATTTTTTTCTGAATTCCCTGACCTCTGTTCATTTCTATTGGTGATGAGTAACTAAGCCATCTCTAAGGTGACTGTTAACTTGCAGGAGGGAACATGGGCATCTATAATTGGGAAATGGACATCATTTTTATTATAAGGCATCTGTTCATTTCCAGAATCCTCCTCCCTTAGTTTTTACAATAATAGAGAATGTAACTTACTAAAGTAAATCTTCCTGCCCCTTATCATAGTAACTGGTTCTCAATGGCTGAACACAATATGCAAAATACCCGCCTATCCTACCTAATGTACCACTGCTAATTGCTTTATCCACTTGTCTCTAGTTCTTCATATTCAAGAACCAGACCTCACCTCACTGACTGCACAAGATCTGATCCCAAGTTATCTCTGTCTGGCAGCCAGTGCATTAAAAATGTTCCTGTACAGACCGGTATTCCTGTCTATGCTGTGTGAGAAGGCAGGACTGAAGTATACATTTCCACAAAAGGTGTTCACAGAACATTTCCTTTCTGCTGGCCTGGTACACACCTTTTGATGAGATACTAAATTTCTTTTCTGAACTCATTAGAATACTTTTAGTTACTGTGACTGTTTTCCCAGCATAGTTTCTCATGCATTTAGCTAGAAAGATGCAACTTGTTTAGCAATATTTTAAAAAATTCTTCTTGAGTTCCCTTATATGTATTTATGTTGGACATTTATTTTCCCAAACTGGCATCTATAGTATGAGGAAATAATTAGCTTATGCATTTTCAGTGCTGGATTAAATCATTTTGGGGCCTTGTGCATGATGAAAACTGGGAACCCCTCACTTTCATTCAAATTTGGCCCAACTGCCTCTTCTCCCATTACTTCCCTTTCTCGTCATGAGGGAGGGGAGCCTGGGCCAAACCTGAGTGGAGCTGTGACCTCATGCGACAGCTTGCAATGCCACTCACTCAAAACTGGTAGTTGGTGGCCTTTTGAGATGGGAACCAAGTGGACATTGGTTAATCCAGGTCTGCATAGTCTCTCAGTGCTGACCAGTTGACTGTGGTGTCCATTTCATTGTCCCTATGTTTCCTATTTAGCAGTCATTTTTCCTTCTTTCCAGTTGCACGCAGAGGTTTTCCTATAGAGCACATGGTACAGAGAAGATGGCATGGATATATTAGCAGAGAACATAGTTATAAAGAGTAACAGTTTCAAAATATCTATGTGATTTAGAAGTCTAAGTCCCATTCATCTTCAATATGATTTTGGCTCATAAAATCCCCTAGGCTTTTTCGAAATGTTATATTTTAATAACTGAGTCCTGTGTTAATATGGCCAAGTTAAAGCTACTAAGTCGTGACACATTTGAAAACTTTACCTGAAGACTCTATTTTTCATGTACAATAGTTTCATTAAGTGGCCCAATTGTGGATCTCATGTAATATCTGTCCAAGATTTTTAAGAAAGGTACGTATCTGCCATTTATGCCTTTGGAATTCTCCACCTAGGATCCTAATGTTGGACTCTTCAGTCCATCTCTAGGCACTCACCTAATTTGCAGAAATGTTGAGCACCCATTGAGCTGCTGGGTGCTCAGCACTTCTGAAAATCAGAGATTTAGGAACCTAAATCTAGGTTTCTAGATTGGAATTGCCAAAGACTAAAGATGTTGGGTGTAGGTTTTGGACACCTAACTCCCTTAAGTGCCTTTGAAAATCTTGAGAGTCAACAGGTTTAACTGAATTAGGAAAAAATGATTCTTCCTTCTACTCCTGCCAGCACATCCATTAGACTGATCAAATACCATTGGTCCAGCTATTTCAGAAAATGAATATAGTAGTCACCCAAATTAGGACTTATGAATTAACCAAACACCCTACTAAAATGACTGGCATTGTTTCCTGAAACATGTTAATGCTCCTCATCCATGTGCCCAGTAGAAGAGCAGATGTTAGCTCAGGTTGGTGGTCCAGTCAGAGAGCATCTTGCATTTTATCTCTTTCATAGCCCATATTCTTACAGGCCTTTGGAGACTGCAGGATTTTGCACAACTTTTGAGATTTCACAATGTTCTGATATTTATTTATTGAGCACCACTGGTGTACTTGGCAATGTACAAAATGCAGCTTACACTCTAATGGCTCTGTAGTGCTGTTTCGGCACAGCCCTACTCTAGGAGTAGTGTGGAGCTGCACCACCCTAGTAGGAGACCTTGGGCAAAATTCCTCCTGGAGTTTCTCAGTGTTGCACACCTGCTGCTACACTCCCTTGGTGGATGCAGCATGCTCACTCTGTGTTCTCAGCCAGCTCTACTGGCTGGTGAATAGGGTGGAACATTCCCATGGCTTGGCCTCCCATCGCACTTTGCGGTGTTTTGCAAGCACAGGGTACATAGAAGAAGCTGTCAGTGGGCTCCCAGGAATGCAAGAAAAGCAATTGTGCCTGGCTACAGCACAGATGTGCAAGAAACATAAAACTATTTGTCTTTTCCTCCCACACTGTCCTCCTCCTCCTTTGACACCTATGATATAGCTATTAGAAACATGTACCCTCCTACAAGCAGATTTGAAGCAGCCAGAGGCATTCCATGTGTGCTCTCAGTGCCAACTCTTGAGGATAGAGTGATTTGACTTTGTGCAGTGTGTCACAGTTTCACAAAGATCTGGACTTCCTTTGGTTTTGCTCATCATATCCCAAAGTGGCATTGCATGCTCTTCAGTACACCTATACTTAATTTTTAAATCACTCTTTCTAAGTCAGCCTCGTGCTACTTGCTTAGAAGTCCTGAGTATGTGAATCTGGTCTCTAGCATCTCTGTGTTTCCAGACACCTGAATACACAATGAGCACTCTCTCAAAGATATAGAGTTGAATGGATATTCTTACTCTTTACTTATGCCCCAATATTCATTTATTCATGAGTCTCTATGGATTTATGTTTGAATGCTATGTTCTGTTAGGTTTCAATTCAGGAAAACACTTAAGCATGGGTTTTAGCCTGTTCCTATTCAAGATAGCACTTAAGCACATATCTAAATCCTACTGACTTTAAAGTTAAGCATGTTTAAGTGCTGTCCTGAATAAGGATGATTTCCTGAATCAGGGCTTAGAAAGAAATGGGGAAATTACATGTATCACCTGGTGGGGTTTTATCAAGACAAGAAAAATAGAGGAAGAAAATGGAGGTAAATTTAACATCTGTGACCCTAAGAGCATCCCAGTGACAGAGGGCAAGGGGTTCACTTGTGTCAGGTAGTGCGTTTCAGCTGGTCTGACCAGTTCATTGTACCCCAATTCACTTATGTCATAATCTCTATCTAATATGTGTCAAGTAAGGTACCATTGGAAAATCAATAGAAAATCATTAATATTCTTGCATGGTATATGTATGGTAAAAGACCAAAGGATGGTACAAATGTGGGACTAAAATGTTTGAACCAGACAAATCTGGGAGTGGGTAAACAGGTTTTTTCCAGACAAAGGAAAGGCCAATGTCTCCATCCAGGTGCAATCACAGACAATTGACAATGACAGTCAAGTGGCCATTCATTGGCATATCAGAGGCTGCAGGGACAAATCAATTTGCATTATACCAGCAGGGAAGAAACCAGCATGGAAACTTCTCCATCAGACTCCATGGCATCTTTTCTCACAGCAGAAGCTGTGGATACACTTCAAAAGTTCACTGGATTATAGGAGAGAGAGGCAAAGAACCCTGAGTTATCTTTCACCTACGACAAAGGATCTGAGCACTTTGGATTTTGTGGGAGATCCTGACTGAGGTGAGGGTCAGCCATCTTGCTGGAATGAGGTGTGGTAAGAATCTTACCTTGAACCAAGATTGTAGTATTTTTAAATAAGTCACTAGAAAGCATTTTTCACTTTGATTTTTGTAACTGTTTCTGACTTTATCCTTTATACCTGATCTCACTCAAAATCTTCCCCTTTTTGCTTAAATAAACTTGGTTTACTTTTATTCTAAATCAACTCCACACTGTGTTTGACTTGAAGTGATTATTAACGCCAGTTAAAGCTGCTGTGCTTTTGGCTCTTTAAAGAGACAATGGACCTTATTACTCCTCTGAATGTTGCAGGAGAGGGCTGGACATTCCAGGCAGATAGTTTTGGGGAAAATTAAGACTGGGGGTGTGTTTGGGGGTCCCTTGCCTAGTAACCAAGGCTGGTGGAGACCCAAGTGGGCTGTGGTATAACAAGCAGGTTGCTGGAGACAGAGTTGCTGAACCAGGGCTGCTCAACACACGGCCACTCAGTACATGCTTGTACACTGGCTGGGAGCATCTATACAGGGAGCTACAGCAGCAGAGAATTTGAAGGGATTCAGGGTTACTGGCCAAGTGATGACACAACCTCTCACTGGTCTGGGTTGAACCCCAAATCATGACAACATCTTAGTATGTTGAGATCTAATGGGAGCAGTCTCACATTTTTCTCTCAGATTTGCTGACTGGCTATACCAAAGTTCCTCTCGCATACTGTTGTGCAAACATACAATCAGTCAAGTGTTGTTTTTCCTAATGGAAGCCTTCCTGCTTACACCCTGCCCGGCATGTGTAATAATTCCACAGAAAAAGTGTGGGATGCTGTGGTGCAACTCCCAACAAATAGAGCCCTCCGTTTTTTAATATATGTGTTCACTTCTATCTATGACAACTTCACTTCACTGACAAAGGGCTCATTAGCCTCTCCACTGCCAATTGTGGTCATCCTTATGTCAGACTTACGTGATAGCATATTGTGCCATATTTTTTGTAACTCCTAATAATGTGTGGAGTCACCCACAGTTGTGACATAGCATGATAGCAAATAAAGATGGGGTTTTAATCTTAACTGAGTTCCTTGTGCTGCTATTGTTCTTGGTAGCTGGTAAATAGTGTACAATACAGTAGTATGTAGATGGTCCATATAAACCAGTGACAGACTATGAAGTAGTCCTCATATGGAAACCGATTTCTCTAAAATCAGAGGGTCATGCCAGTCATGGTTTGTGTGGTCCTGTGGGACCAGATGCATGTCCCATTATCTGCAGAGCCACAAGCTAAGTAATACTGGCTGGGGTTCTTTTGCCTGGTCAGGTATTATAGATATGGATTCAGCTCTGGCTCAACTCAAGCTTGGCTCAGGATCCAAACTCCCCCAGAACTTAAGGTGGTTTGGATCCAGCATTTGGTTCTTCCCATTACAGAGGTGGTGACTGGCTGCCCCGGTTTTATCAGAATGTTACTTCTTCCAAAGTTGGGAGCTGGAGCTATTTTGGTTCAGGTCCATCTCCAACCATAATACAAGCCTGGTCAGATCTGATTATTGCCTGTGATCATTCAGTTTCTTATTTGTGGTTGGCTGGTGGTGGTGTATGTGCAGAAACCAAGAGCCTGATTCCCCTCTTGACGTGGTCTGAGGCAGGAGTAATCCGATTAACGTCTGGGGAGTTATATCGAAGTGAAAGGAATGTGCTGAATCAGGCCCAAGGTGTTCAGTCAAAATTTCAGTGCACAACTGAAGCAGTTTCTTTGTTTGCTTGTAAGCTTGTGTGAACACCCACAATTACACCCACGCTCAGTTCTTACCTAAAGCCTCCTGCTTTCTAAAGAGCTAAGGGTTTATTTTTTTTACTCTTCACCACCCAACAGTACACTTGTCCCGTGAACCTAAATGATCTTTAGTGAAGAAGTTTGCCTCTGATGTAACTCCACCGACTTCAATGCAGTTACACCAGGGAGGATCTTGGCACAATAAGAATTACAGCCTTCAGGTACATGGACAGTCTAATGATAGTCTTTCCTGCATACCATTTGCACAATGCTTTCTTGGAAGCACTAATTAACTTGTTATACTTCAAGCATTCCAGCCAATGACATAATGCTCTACTTAATTAACCCTATTAACTGTTAGTCTGAGAAACCTCATCGAAGAGCCCCTAATCTGACTATGTATGTGACAAAACACTCTGCGGTTTTTGAAGGAAGACAGCTATTGGATAGATGGTTTTGATGTAGCTGCTGCCAATCACTTAAAAGGAGTGGGGTTTCCTAGTTTTGAAAAGTCTAAGGTCTGGTCTACACTACAGACCTATATTGGTATAACTGCATTGCGCAGGGGTATGAAAAATCCACACCGCTGAGTGACACAGTTTTACTGACCTAACCCCTCCATGTAGACAGCACCAGGTCTACCACCTCTTGGGGAGATGGATTAACTACACTGATGGGAGAGCTCTCTCCCACTGGCTTAGAGAGTCTTCTTTAAAATGCTATAGCAGCACAGCTGCATCGGTTCAGATGCGCTGATGCAGTGTTTTCTGTTAGACTTGCCCTAAGTGTTTACCTATCACAAGAGTTCTTACTTAGTCCAGGAGTTCAACTGTCCCTCACCTCAAATTCCTTCCCATCTATGTCACTCAAACTCCTCTTTACCTCTCATTGTTATTTCTGGGCCAGGTTCAGCATACTGGTGAATCTGCTCCCACCAGCCTCATTTTCAGTTCATGGATACTTCTTCAAAAGCGTCTGGTTCCCTGTCCCTACCACAGACAAGGAAAGCTGCAATTTGCACCAATGGAGAACACTTGCCTTTTGAAGCTCCCCTGGTATAAATTGTAACTTTCCTTGTCTACAGTAGAAGTTTGCACTTGGTGCAAACCATTTGCTGGCTGCTGAAATCAAACCTAATTTCCATGTTAGACAGGTCTTAACTTTTGAGTCTCCTGGGATGTGTAGAAGATCAGTTGCTGACTGCCCATTGCATATCACTTTTTTACGCATTATTCAGCCATTGCTTCAGTGGTACCATTGATTTAGTTAGATATAGTCATTGCACTTGTCTTAAGCTCTAAACACTCTTGACAAGGGAAACTTTCCTTCCATTCTGTTCTTTTCCTGAATGTATTGAACTAGTTTCTTAATTTAAAATATTCTCATAAGGGGGATTTCAGTCTCCCTGATTCCCTCTCAGTTCAAGCCCTGCTTTCATCCTGCCAGAATTGGCAATCCAAGTGGAAAATATAAGTATAAGCCTTCGGGGTAGAGTCTGGATTGTGATACACTCCAGGGGCCTTTGTGTCCAGCAAATGATGAATGGATCCTTCTGATGTAGTGTTTCATCTGTAACAGAGGTAATGTTGATGATTACCTTTTACTTCAGCTTACTGATTATATTTAAACCACAGTGTGCAAGAGAAACACAATGGAAACTGCTGACAAATAGAAATGACACATGAGGGAGGGACACATAAAATACCTGATTTATTTATTTACTCGTTCAAGGCCTCTGAGGGATGTTCTGATGAGAGAAGACAACCAAAACTTCCCATCTAGTCCCCAGTGGTCGGTTTCCAATGAAACTGAGTCATAACTTAAATCTGCGTCTCCCACATAGTGCAAAAACCCAGTGAAGCACCCCTGCCTTCCCTCAGCATGAATCTGCTCTAGGCTATAGATAGTGAGGTTGGTGCAGATAGGTACGCTATAGACCTCACTACACCAGCTTTAGCTAAGCAGGTCCATTGATTCTATTGGCCAGCATAATCCATTTGCAGATAGCTGTATCTAGTTGGATTTGAATGATCAAAATTGCTTTTATTGCATGGATGAACCAACCAACCCTGCTATAAGCTGTACCCTCTCCACGGTAAAATATAATTATAGCTTATATACCTCATACAGTAGGATAGTTTACACTGAGTATTTAATGTTGTTACAGTGCTTTATTTTTTGGCGTTCCCACCTGTTTTCTTACTTTTGAAATTAGGAGTTTGCTTCCTCTTTGTCTCCTTAGATTTTAAAACAATAAAGCTCAAGGGTTCTCTGTTTATACAGCCCTACATTTTTCTTTGCTCTTGATACAGAAAAACATACAGCTGTTGATATCCACCTCTAAATTTAAAAAGCACAGGAATACCCCTGCGGTCCCCAGATAAGCACACACTTTTATTCATCCTTCTGTTTCTTTGAAGTGTTTATAGGTCTCCTGTTGAGCAGTTAAATATATCATGTGATATGATGTGATTTAATCTGATTCACCTACTGTGATGTGCTGCCAATCTTTTAACAAAGGGGAATCCCATCAAATTTCCCCCTTAGCCTGTGATAAACTCTATGTAGCAGGGCTGCATGTATTCATACTTGTCAGGGGTTCCGAGGGACAGGAGGAATCTGTCATTTATTCCTCATTTAAACAAAAAATATTTACTCATAATCATAACCAATGATGTCCTCCCCTCACCAGCTGGCTCCCAGTCCCCACCCCATTTCTCTCGTTGGGTTCCAGTCTTGCTTCTGGCTCAGTCAGTCCCTGCCTCCCCATTATGCCCGGCTCCCAGTCTCCTTGCCCAGCAAACCCCAGGCTATCTATTCTCCTCTGGCTCACAGCCCCCCTCTTTTTACCCAACCAGTTCCAGCCTCCCATCCTTCCTGGGTTCCAGTCCGAGCCTTTCCTCCCACCAACTTCCAGACACAGTCCCCCTACATCCCAGTCTCACCAGACTCCCTCTTGGTCTGACTCCTATTCCTTCTGCATTCAAACCAGGCAGCTTCCTCCTGCATGATGCTTAGGCACGGGCAGGGCAGTCACTGATAGCACAGGAGTGACATGCTCCTCGGTGTCAGTTCTGGTGCCCAGCCTCATCCTAGCCTGGAGCAGCTGGGCACAGCAATTACAGGGAAAATCTGGCTTTGCTTCTCTAGTCCTGGGCTGGAACATGCTCAATTGCTCTGTGTAGATGGAGCACGTGCAGGCCAGACAGCACTAGGAGCTGTAAGGGGATAGAGTATGCTCAGAGAGGACCAAATCTTCAGTGATTTTAGCTGCTAAACTATAAAGTCTACTGAGTACGTGAGGATGCTGATTTTTCATAGGCGTATAAAATCTGGGTAGATTTTCATGGGACAGCAAAAGGCACATCCCTGACACAAAGATCACCTCTTCCTCCTTTCCCTGCCAAATTGCAAGTCCCTGCTCCAAAGCATGGGAGGGCTAGAGCTTTTAAAATGAAAACAGTTCCAGCATTTTTTAAAATTAGCAGAACAAATTATGTCCCCCTAGACTGGTTCTTGGAAATAACTGAATTATTTTGGCTGAAATTTCCCCAAAGGATTCAGCCTGACCCAGATACCCATCATGGAAAACTTCAGCCCAAGTGAATAAAGTTGGCAAAGTTATAAGCAACTGAAAACAGGGTCTTATAATGGGAAATGTCAGGCAACATTAATAGGCAGTGCTAACAGCCCCCTCTATGACAGAGACCTTTTAAGGAGATCAGGGGGGACACCTTCTTCAGTACCTAACACATGAGTCAATCTAGCATATTGCAAAGGGAATATACTGTTTCTCACTGCAGAAGAATTTCTGTGAGCTTTGGGGATAAAAGTCATCCTTGGCAGAGATGATTTACCAGTCGCGTGCCGGTAATACATGTTAACGTTTTTAGAAGGTCTCTTTCTATAAGTCTATAATATATAACTAAACTATGTTGTATGTAAAGTCAATAAGGCTTTTTAAATGTTTAAGAAGCTTCATTTAAAATTAAATTAAAATGCAGAGTCTCCCAGACTAGTGGCCAGGACCCAGGCAGTGTGAGTGCCACTGAAAATTAGCTCGCATGCCGCCTTCGGCACCCGTGCCATAGGTTGCCTACCCCTGAGCTAAAGCATAAGGTCCATATATGGCTACCACCTTTAACATAGAGGATGCGTTAAAGGAGGTTGGCCTCAGGGGCTTCCTAAGTTCAAACCTCTTTAAACTTACCAGGTACAGCACAACTTGGAAAGACCCAACCAGTTAGGACAGAAATAACAAATGTGATACTTAACCACAAAAGGGCCCTGGTAACAGATGGACGTATATGGTAAGAAGTTGAGATCATTGATATACTAACATATAGGAAAAATACACCCCAACATTAGTAAGGTGAGGAAATACAAATAAGGAAAAAGGCAAAAACAAACAAACAAACAAAAATGCTATTGAATATGCATATATGATATTATAGTAACATATTATAAAAGTGGCATCCCAGCCTAGGGGCGGAGGGAGAGAGAGATGTAGTCCTTTGGAGGTGCCAGAATGATGGTCACTGGTGATGATGGGGAAGGTGATGGTGATGAGGAAGATGATGGCTAACATGTCAGGTTGTTCTACAAGGGATGGTGTGAGTATATGGATGTGGAGATGTATATTCTGTAGTATCTCTATCTACCTACTGAATTGAGGTGTTTGTGACTAAATGTATTAATGTGCTAAATGTATTAATAAACTATATTTGTAAATATAAAAGAGTTCTTATAGTGTGAGTGTTGCAACTGTACACATCACGGTTCCTAACTATATAATAATTTAAATAATACTGGGCCCAATCTTGGGGCAAGAACCTGTCAACCCTCAAAGTGATAACTGGGGATTCTTAAGTAATCAATATAATTAATATATAATCTAAAAGATCGGGCAACACCAGCCAGTTCCTTAACACATTTTCCCAAGTCAGCACAGACAAGGAGGAACTTTTTTACAAACCAGCTTATAAAACCATGCCAGAGACTAGATCCACCACTCTAGTATATCATGGGTACAATCCTGGCCATATTGAGGTTTGAGGTCAATGGGAGTTTTGCCATTGACTTCGCTACAACCATGACTTCACCCTATATATATTTAAAAAAAAAGAATTGGTCTATAACCATTTAACTCTGTCCACACTGGCCAGGAGAACCCTGTTACTTATGAGGAAGGGTGGCCCGATAGTTAGGGTGCTAACCTGAGACTCCAGAGAAATATCTCATAGACTTTAAGGCCAGAAGGGGCCATCATTGCACAGAATCTCACCCACCCACTCCTGTAATAGACCCATAACCTCTGGCTGAGTTGCTGAAGTCCTCAAATCATGGTTTAAAGACTTCGAGTTATAGAGACTCCACTATTTACACTAGTTTAAACCAGCAAGTAACCATGCCCCATGCTGCAGAGGAAGGCAAAAGTCCCCAGGGTCTCTGCCAATCTGACCTGAGGGGAAATTCCTTCCCAACCCCAAATATGGTGATCAGTTAGCCCTTAAGCATGTCAAGAAGACCCACCAGCCAGACGCCTGGGAAAGAATTCTCTGTAGTGACTCAGAGCTCTACACCCAGAACTGCTTAGTTCCTTGCCCTGCTGCTGACTTCCTGTGTGACCTTAAGCAAGTCACTTAGTCTCTCAGTGACTCAGTTCCCTATTCATAAAATCGGGGTATTGTGAGGATAAATGGATTAAAGACTGAAGAATTCAGCAGTTGCAGTAACAGGGGCCATAGAAGAGAGACATATAGCACCCTTATAGCAAGAACCATGTTTTTAATTCAGTTCTGGCTAGCATTGCTCTAGTGCAGAGAAGGTTTAGGTGTCTGATACAACACAGGCAGAAGAAAGGGAAAGAGAAGGTGTCCTTGATAAGACAGGGAGAAGACCTCTAGTGGGGGCCACTCATACGAGGCCAGGTAACAAAAGTCCAGTGGAATTACATCAGAGATAAATATGGCCCACAGTGTCCAATTTGTAGACAGGTCAAAATAGCCCCAAGGATAGGAACCAAAATATTTTATATAAAGCGCAATGTGTTATACCTCTTACTGCAGTGATACCCAATCTGAATCTCTTCATAGCCCTGTCTCGGGCTCCGTTTTTGGGCTTGAGAGCAGTGTCACAATTGTGCTGAGATGAATGCTGTGGATGCTAGCGGGAGTGGTGGGGGGTGGTGAAATAGCTCTCTTCAAACACAAACACATAAATATTGGTGGATGGCCCTTCTATGGGCCATCTTAATTATCACTTCAAAAAGTTTTTTTTCCTCCTACTGATGATAGCTCATCTCAATTGATTAGACTCTTCCTGTTGGTATGCATACTTCCACCTTTTCATGTTCTCTGTATGTATAAATATCTCCTGTCTGTGTGTTCCATTCTATGCATCCGAAGAAGTGAGCTGCAGCTCACGAAAGCTCATGCTAAAATAAATTTGTTAGTCTTTAAGGTGCCACAAGTACTCCTGTTCTTTTTGCAGATACAGACTAACACGGCTGCTACTCTGAAAATTGACAGAACAAGCCTTCTCAAAAGTGGTGACAGATTTTGAGTGCCAGATTTCTCACCGATTTTTCTAAATAATATTGCTCAGAATGTAACATGTATGTGGCTGGGTTTTTTTGTTTTTTTTTTGTTTTTTTTTTGTTTTTTTTACTGTATGAGCTCTTGCTTTATTAAAATTTGTTACATGCATTTCTGTATCCCAAATACAAAACGTAATTCTTTTGTGGCTCTCTGAGAACCTGTTTGATGAGAAGTGACGCTCTTGCTCTTCAAGATTGAGTACCACTAGCTTACAGTACGATACTGTTCATTCCATTTGTGCACTAAGGCACTATTCCAGCAAGCACGTATGCAAATGCCTATCTTTAAGCATGGGAATAGTCCCTTTGACTTCCATTGTCTTTGAATCAGGCCTTACTAGAATTGTTCAGCTTTCTTTCCTATTCCTTGTGCCTTATGCCTTCATGGGGGGCTTGAGCCTGAAGGTGCTGAACTCCTTCCACTTCCATTCAACACACTGCTTATAGGCAAAAAAAAAACAAAAAAAAGCCACTTCCTCTGACTACCTCTACGTCAGGGTGTAATGTAAACCTGCTCTCATTTCAGCTTTTTATTTTTGTTGCACTCCTATGTAATTTTCCTTTGAGTTTCATGGGCTGGAGGGAGCAGGAGTAATTGTAGTAGTAAATATTTCTATTATGGAAGCACCAGAAGGCTTGAATCAGGATTGAGGGCCCATTGTGCTGAGCATTGTACAAACACGGAAAAGAGACAATCATTGCCCTGAAGGGCTTGTCTAGTCTGTATAGGTTCTTAGGCCGTGCTCACCACCATAGTGTCTGAGGGTTTGCAATTTAAAGACACAATCAGAGAAGGGGGTAAGGGACACAGCATCCAAGCAAATGAATCTGGGGAAGAATCGACACTGCTTTGTTAGCTACATGTATTGTAGGTTGGTTGGTTTGTTTTTGTTCCAAATTGGGGTTAGAGATAGGAAGAACAGGAGAAGGGGAAGAGGAATAGTGACATCTTGTTGCCTGTCTAACCATGATCAGCAGACTGGGTTTTGCTGGCATCATGGTGAGGTCTTCTCTGGCTTCTATTGCTCATCTTCAAGATTCCTGCCAACACTTAAAATAGTTAGTTATTTTGGGAACCTGTAATCATTTTCTTTTCTGAAATCCTAAGATTACCCCAGGGTCCTGTCCTGTCCTTACTTCTAGCATTTCTTTGATCTGCTATAGTACATGGTGTCTAATGTACCACACATAATATCTCTACACTGTCTACTTATCTTTGCTCCATCAGTAGAATGCATTCAATAGACATGAGCCCAGTTTTGCAGATGTTTGCATCTGAGTCAAATGAGTTATTTTGAAAGAAAAATAAATCCTTTCTGGCAGAGAACTACTAAAGAGCATTGGCTCAGGATTTTCTGGCTCTGGCTGGACTCTTTCTACAAAGTGGTGTTATAATATCATACCTAAAAGATAGTAACTTGGCAATCGATGGAAAAGCTTATTGTAGAGCTTAATGAACATTCATCAGGCACATTTAATTGATTTCTGTAAAGGAGACCTTTACAAAGCAAATATAATTATTAATCTCGTTAGTGCTTCAGCTAATATACCTAAATTATGTTTGGATACCAATATATCAAGCAAATATTTGTACGAGATATGCATTTCATTAAGTACGCAGCTGAAATGTACAAATTAACATCTTTGACTGCAAGGTCCTTGTTCTCTAAAGTTATACTTTACGGCTGAGATTTTCCAATATAGATGTTTAAAGTTAGGTTCCTAAATAGGTGACGTGATTTTCAAAAGTCCTGAGCACACAACAGCTTCTGTTGAATTCATATACTTATTGGGTTACTGCATGTAGTACTTAAATATTTGGTAGCTCATATGGCAGCATGCGAGCTCTTGCAAACTGGTCGTTCCATGGCATAGTCTAGTGAACAAGTCTTACAGAGATTGCTGCCATTCAACTTCTAGTCTCACTGTTTTCCCCCAATCCTGAATGCCATCACTGAGCATATGAAAAATATTTGCATAAAATCACGTCCTATGCCCCAATCCTGCAATGATGTCCATTTGAGCAGACCTCTGCTCCCACTCAGAGAGCCCCATTGAGATTCGAGCTTAGGGCTTGATCTTGCACTCACCAAAGTCAGTAGTATAGCTCTAGTCCATTTCAGTACTGCAGGATCAGGCCCATAGTGAGTAGTTGGCTAATTCTAGATCAACCACGGTGACAAGATAACTGCTTAAACATCAAGGTATTGAACTGTCCATGTCTGCGCTCACTGTAATATAAGCCCATTCTGTATGGGATTGTGTAAGTGTGAATGTGTGTTGAATCTGACTAGTAGGCATGTGGTGGGGATATATAAGAGAAAGTGGGGAGCTACCCTTAGCTCCTGTGAAGGCACACCATGATCTCTTCTTATTGCTGCTATAGAAAGGTCCGAGTCTCAAATATTTGGGAATATTCAGATTCAGGGGTTTGGCTCAAAGCCCTCTCTGTTTGATAGGAGTCTTGCAGTGACAGACTAGATATGATACCACCCTAAGGTGGTAATTGCTTGAAGGTTATGAATGAATATGGGGAAAACTAGCTGAATTACCAGTCTAA
Source organism: Mauremys mutica (assembly GCF_020497125.1). NCBI lineage: Eukaryota > Metazoa > Chordata > Testudines > Geoemydidae > Mauremys > Mauremys mutica. Next base: position 122,589,294 of record NC_059073.1, on the reverse strand, counting down.
GAGTATTATTACACCCTATACACCTCTACCTCGATATAATGCTGTCCTCGGGAGCCAAAAAATCTTACTGCATTATAGGTGAAACCGCGTTATATCGAACTTGCTTTGATCCACCGGAGTGTGTAGCCCCCCCACCCAGAGCACTGCTTTACCGCGTTATATCTGAATTCGTGTTATATCGAGGCAGAGGTGTATTTAATGGAATTGGGAGGCTGTGATAGGCTAATTGTGGATTTCAATTTCCATACATTACATGTAAAGATAAAAATGAGACATAAAACTACAATTGGTTAAGATTAATTTCATTACACATTTTGTGTAACCTATGAAAACACTTCACTGTGATGCAATTTTTGGAATAAGGGGACATTTTGAGATTAAAAATCATACATTTTTAAAAACACATACCTTCACCCACTGTTTGTTGTCAATAATGTTAACAACTTAGATTATTCAAATAGATTATTTTTTTTTAAATCGAATCTTCCTTTTCCCTATTTGTCTTTCTTTACTTTTGTGCATTTTTTTTTCAGCTTGGACAATGAAACTAGCCTAGTCATTATTCCTCTTATTTAAGATTCAGTTTCTAGTCAATATTACTTTCAGGTTCTTATACCTTTAGTTCAAAGCTGCAAACTGCACGGATATTTCTGTGTTTCATAAAAGAATATTTAATTGGAGTGAGGAAAAATCAGGGAAACACTTCTGCAGTTGTAGGTTTTGCCAAAGCTTGTTTTATAAAACCAAAATTTTGACAGGACAATGCCTCTTTAATTTGAGCAATCTGTTACGCATAATTGAAAAGGAGCTTTCTGGAGAGGACTCAGATAGGCTGAAACTCACTATTGTCTATTTAGCTACTAGTATTTAGCTTTAGTATTTAGCCACTTCTGTAAAATTCATTGTGGAGTGGTGGTTTCTAAGCCATTAGTTTGATTAGATGTTTGGGAGTCAATTTCCCTTTCTGTGCTGTCTTGCAGGGGGATCACTAATTTAAAACAGTTATTTGATTCAAACTGGTTGTGTGCTAGTACAAGTGGTGCATTGTCACTTTAAATATTGAAGCTACTGCTCTTTCAGTGTAATTGCTATTTACTGGCAATTCTTCATTTGGAGTTTTACTAAGCACATGTGGGAACTGGATAAGTGAAAAACTCTAATTGACTATCCTAGTACTCAACTATAAATACACTTGGGCAAGGGGTTTAAGGGTCCCCTCCTGCCATTTGTGAAAGGATGGGGAAGGCTAGTTCAGGGAAGAGATTTAACTGTTAATGAATAGTAGGAAAGTGTTGTAAGGGGGACTAACTACTTGGGGAATGTCCGAACTTGTCTTGGTTAATTCTGAACCCACGCTAACACTGTGGGTGTGAACATTCCACTCAGACTCCAGTGTTACTGGGTTTGGCCTCTGCTTAGGAGAGACGGAGAAAAGAGACAGAGGAAACAATCCAGGGGAAAATTAGAGTGAACAGTAATACAGGGAAACTTGAAAAAGGATCAGAGATGGGGGAGAATAGGGAAAAATTGTAATGGAAAAAACAAATTCAGTAAATACACTGTATGGAGGACCCTCCACTTTTGCTAGCCTGGTTGCTGGTGGGAGAAGCTCTTCTATCCTAAATGATTAGAAAAGCTTTCACCTGGTCCCAAAAATATAAAGATTGAAATTAATCTGCCTTAGAAAACCATGAGTCTAAATTAGATGGCAGTGGAATTTGCAGATTTGCCTGGAGTCTTCCCAAAATAATTAGAGATTTTCAGAAATTCCAGCTCCACCAGGATCACCCATCTCTGGCAATGACTTCCTATTCTAGTAGCTTAACTGTAGTCTGATCAGTTTGATTGTACCTTTTATAAAATATATATAGATATATAGATCTCTGGGTTGGCACTGCAGGTTACAATGGTCTTATTACATTTTCCTCTCATCGTCACATTTGTGATTATATATAACTGAAGTCTTAGTTCCCTGCCTGGGTCCTCAAATGATTTTTCTGAATATTCTTGAGACACCTTAGTATTGTTTAATTTTCTGCAGTGGTAGCTGTTGATTAACATTTAGGACCTGATCATTTCCCTAGTTCAATCTATCTCGGTACTTGCATGGCCTTCCCATAGTATCTGAGCACTTCACAATCATTTATGGATTTGTCATTATAACATTATTTGTCATTATGTAAGGTAGGGAGGCATTACCCCCATTTTACAGGAGGGGGACTGAGGAACAGGATAGATTAAGGCTGTTGCCTGAGATCCCATAGGAAATCTATAGCAGAGCTAGGAATTGGATCTGGATCTCCTGACTCCCAATCAAGTGCCCTAGACCAGAGTTTCTCAAACTGGAATCCGTGGACCCCTGGGGGTCTGCGAGGGTACTCCAGAGGCTCCGTAGGCCCCAGTGATCAATTCCTTCCCCTCCCTCCCAGCGCCTCCTGCATGCCAGAGAACAGCTGTTCTCGGTGTGCAGGAGGCGCTGGGAGGGAGGAGGGTGGAGCAGGGACAGGGTGCGCTCAGGGGAGGAGGTGGAAAGAGGCAGGGAAGAGAGGGGAAGGAGTGGAGCAGGGATGGGAAGAGGTGTGTTGGGAGAAAGGATTGAGTGGGGTGGGGCCTGGGGCTGAGCAGGGGGATTTGAGGGTCCCCAAAACATTTTAAATCAAAATGGGGATCCTCGGGTTGCTAAAGTTTGAGAACTGCTGCCCTAGACCATTTTTGCTGAAGCTTTACAAAAAATTCAGTCGGAGGCAAACCACAGCAGGGGAATTTTCAGCCCAACGAGTTGAAGTTTGATATACTTACAAGCAACTGAAAACAGGGTTGTAGAATGGGAAATGTTGGGAAATCTTAACTACAGGCAGTGCTACCAGCGTTTTCCTCCTGCAGCTGTCAAAGTGCACTGCATAGGAGGATAGATCTACTTTCTTCATTTTCCAGATGGGGAAGTTGATGCACAGAGAAATGAAGTGACTCCTCTAAGGTCAAACAGCAGATCATGGGTAGAAATGGAAGTAGACCCAAGGTCCCCTGAATCCTAGTCCAGTGCAGTATCCATTGGGCCACATGAAAATAATGCACTAACTCATGTCTATTATACCGCTGTGTGCACACAGACTATGAATTATTTTCTATTAGTTGCCATACTTGTGTGCAAATATTTAATGAAGCCCTGTTGAAGTGTATAGGCTCAAGGACACTAACTTATTTCCTGACTTTTCTCTGATTTAATAATCTCATTTTTCGTATCGACATTACCACTTAGGGGTGGGGTCATGTAACTTGGAAGAGCCAGCCATAAGGATGTGGAGGAAAGGTGGGAGGAATAGTAAGAGACCAGTATGTTTGCATCAGGAGCTCTTTAATGAACTGAAAATCAAAAAGGAATCATACAAAAAGTGGAAATAAGGACAATTGCTAAGGATGAGTATACATGAATAGCATGGGCGTGTCAGGACACCAGCAAGGCGAAGGCACAAAATGAACTACAATCAGTTAGGGACCTAAAAGGCAATAAGAAGTTCAATAAATACATAGAAAGTAAGAGAATGATGAAGGAAAGCATAAGCCCATTACTTAAAGGGGAAAGAGAGCAAGTAACAGATGACACAGAGAAGGCTGAAGTGTTTAATGCCTTTTTTGCTTCAGTCTTCAATAAAACGGTTAATTGGGACCAGGTGCTTAACACAATTCATGTTAACAACAAGGTGCAAAGATCTATGGCCAAAATAGGGAAACAACAGGTTAAAGAATATTTAGAAAAGTTAAATGGGAAGAGACTGTCTAGGAAGGAGTAAGGCAGAAAGGGATCTAGGGGTTATAGTGGACCACAAGCTAAATATGAGTCAACACTGTGATGCTGTTGCAAAAAAAGCAAATATGATTCTGGGATGCCTTAACATGTGTGTTGTGAGCAAGACACGAGAAGTCATTCTTCCACTCTACTCTGCGCTGGTTAGGCCTCAGCTGGAGTATTGTGTCCAGTTCTGGGCACCACATTTCAAGAAAGATGTGGAGAAATTGGAGAGGGTCCAGAGAAGAATGATTAAAGGTCTTGAGAACATGACCCAGGGCCGGCTCTAGGTTTTTTGCCGCCCCAAGCGAAAAAAAATTTGGCTGCCCCCACCCCATCTCTGGGCTCCCCCCCCACACCCCATGCTGCCCCAGCTCTGGGCTCTCCCTCCCCACTCGCACCCCCAGCTCTGGGCCTCCCCCCACCCGCACCCCCTGCCGCCCCAGCCCTGGGATCTTCCCCCCCCCCACCTGCACCCTCCTTCCGCCCCAGCCCTGGGTCACTGGTGGGTCACCGCTCTCAGGGTGGGTCATTCAGCAAGAATTTTGGATGTGCACAGAACACAGACAGGATTGGTTCCCATATGGTTACAGAACTGCAGTAAAGTGGAACAATTTTCAGCTTGTGTGATTGGAGGATATCTGGATGCATATTATAAGACTGTCCTCCATAAATGAGGAAAAGTTGAGGTGCCTTTATTATTCTTTTGTTCCACTCTTTCTTTCTATGGGGAATTTGCCAATGCAATATCACTGTCTTCATTTTAAACATTTAGTCCACCCAATTCCTTCTTTGGGGGCTGCAAGGTGAGGTCACACCAGTAACCCTCATCCAGTCTGGGAATGTCTTCTGTAGGGGATATCTGGGCCAAAGCCTTCTACTCCTTGGGAACACTTGTTTGCCATTCACAGTGCCACCCAACTCTAGCAGTGAGCTCTCCATTCACAGCAAGCTGCAGCATGAGGTTTCAGCTACCATACTCCCTCCCCCTTCCCTTTCCTGTTGATAGTGGCCAAGGGAATGCTGGGAAATGTAGTTCTTTCCCTGCTCCAGGGCTGGCTCTATAGGCAGGGAGCTAACCAAGGAACTACAACTCCCAGGCCCCCTGTTGGTTCTCAGCTCCCAAGCTGGATCCCTGCCAGCTGCCGCCCCTGCAAATGGGCTGCCTCAAGCAGCTGCTTGCTTTGCTGGTGCCTAGAGCTGCCCCTGACATGACCTATGAAGGAAGGCTGAAAGAATTGGGTTTGTTTAGTTTGGAAAAGAGAAGACTGAGAGGGGATATGAGAGCAGTTTTCAGGTATCTAAAAGGGTGTCATATGGAGGAGGGAGAAAACTTGTTCCCTTAGCCTCTAAGGATAGAACAAGAAGCAATGGGCTTAAACTGTAGCAAGGGAGGTTTAGGTTGGACATTAGGAAAAAGTTCCTAATTGTCAGGGTGGTTAAACACTGGAATAAATTGCCTAGGGAGGTTGTGGAATCTCAGTCTCTGGGGATATTTAAAAGTAGGTTAGATAAATGTCTATCAGGGATGGTCTAGACAGTATTTGGTCCTGCCATGAGTGCAGGGGACTGAACTCAATGACCTCTCGAGGTCCCTTCCAGTCCTAGAATCTATGAATCTATGTATTTAAGTCAGCAGGGCCTGATGCAGTGTTTAATTTGTAATGAAAGAGGTGCCCAGGCTCAAGCAATTAGGTGCTGGGGCTCAAGCAATATTTTTACTTTCATAACTGAGGTAACAAGCCCAGAGGTGCGGGGGCTATGAACTGCCAAACCTAGAGGTGCTGGGGCTCAGCCCAGGCAAGACCTGACATAAATTAAGGACTGGCCTGATGAAATTCACCCTGGAGTACTTAAAGAACTAGCTGAAGTGATCTCTGTACCAATATCAATTATAATTGAGAAGTCATGGAGGATGGGTGAGGTCTAGAGGGCTGAAGAAGAGGAAATATTGATCTTATATTCAGAATGGGGAGATAGGAAGACTGAGGGACCAGACAGCCTAACTTTGGTACTGGGAAAGATACCAACCAGATTGTTCAAACGTAAAGGATAAGAAGGTGATAAGTAGTAGCCAACATGGATTTGTCAAGAACTGATCATGTCAAACCAATTCAATTTCCCTCTTTAAAAAGGTAGATGGCCTTGGGGGGAAGCAGTAGACATGATATATCTGGACTTCTGTAAGACTTTTGACATAGTCCCACATGACATTCTGATGGACAAGCTAGAGAAATATGGTCTGGATGAAATTACTATCAAGTGGTTGCATAATTTGTTGAAAGATTGTGTTCAAAGAGTAGCTATCTATGGTTTATTGTCAGACTGGGAGGATGTATCCAGTGGGTTCTGTTTTGAGTCCAGAGCTAGTCAATATTTTTATTTGTGATGTGGATAATGGTGTAGAGAGTAAAACTATAAAATTTGGGATGACATCAAGCTGCAAGCACTTTGGAGGACAAGATTGAAATTCAAAAAGCTCTTGATAAATTGGAGAATTGGTCTGAAATCAGCCAGATGAAATTCAGGAAAGACAAGTGCAAAGTACTACACTTAGGGAGTTAAAAATCAAATGTACAAATACAAAATTGAATATAACTGGCTAGGCAACAGGAAAGCTGAAAAAAGATCTGGGGGATATAGTGGATCACAAATTGAATATGAGTCAATAGCAAGTTGCTGTTGCAAAAAAGACAGACACGTTATTGTGGGATGTATTAACAGGAATGTTGTGTGTAATTGTTCTACTCTACTTGGTACTGGTAAGGCCTCAGCTGGAGTACTGTATCCAGTTTTGTACACCACACTTTAAGATGTGGACAAATTGGAGACCGTCCAGAGCAGAGGAACAAAAAATAAGAGGTTTAGAAAACTGGACTGGGGAGGAAAGGTAGAAAGAATTGGGTATGTTCATTCAGAGAAGAGAAAGCTGAAGGGAGAAGTATGTAAACGTTTTTATAAAGATGGTGATCAGTTGTTCCCTATGTCCATTGAGGGTAGGACAATAATGACTGAATTTGCTGCAGGGAGATTTAGGTTAATTTAAGGAAAAACTTTCTAACTATAAGGATAGTTATGGACTGAAACAAGTTACTTAAGGAGGTTATGGAATTCCTGTCACTGGAGGGTCTTAAGAAAAGGTTCAACAAACACCTGTTGGGGATGGTTTAGATATACTTAATCCAGCCTCAGAGCAGGGGGATGAACTCTTTAAGTCACCAGCCCTACATATCCAGGATTCTACATTCTGATTAGCTGCAGCCTCAAACTTAAAGTTCAGGTTTAATATCCCCCACCCTTCCTGTCCCCAAACACTGGAAAAATTTGAATTGGGATCTGAATTTTGTGGCTTTGGCCCCTCTCTGTGTATGATGAAGAAATTCAGAATCAATAAATCAATTTATTACAAATTGCTGTATGCACGATTTAGCAATAACTTGCATGGAAATAGTGAGGAGTCATATAGTGTGTGTGCATGAGTGCATGGTTTTCATCATGTGTATTCTGACAGTGCCTGAGGGTCAACCAAAAAAAGAGGCCCATTGTGGTAGGCCTGTAGAAACAGAGTGGCAGACGTTCCCTGTCCTGAAGAGCTTGCAGTCTAAATAGACAAGACACAATGTGGAGGAAGGAGTAGAACATACAAGCAGAGTGGACATTGGGATGGTAGCAAACACCATGTTAGTTCCATGCTTTTGTTTTTGGATGGTGTCACAGGCTGGTCGGCCCTCTGAGGTAAACTGGGCTCAGCCTAGTGCATGACTTGGAAACTATCCCTCAGCCTTATTGATAAGCTGGGGACATAAGGGCTAACTAGTGACCCTAGCTGACTGTTATGGGGCATAATTAGAAAGACTGATCCCAGCTGTGATGGTGAAGCAGGGAGACCACTACTTAAATGGAGCTGGGCACTCAGGAGAAGGAGGAAGACTCTGGAGAGAGGAACAAGGTGGAGTTCCCCTCTGGGAAAAGCCTGAGAAAGTCAGGATGAAGCAATGGTCCACTGGGAGCAGGGTAAGTGCCTTCGAGTGGACCGTTATGTGACTTGGCTAGAGGCCGAGCCATAGAAGACCTAGAGGAAGAGTCAGGAGAAGACGCTGGCTATGGCTGGCCATTGCAGGGCCAAGGAAGTGGCCACCAAGGGATGAGTGAGAGGCAAAGTCCATGCAACACCATGTCTGCACACGGGGGGTGCCCTAGAGTTGAGGAAATGCGCTTACTCTGGGATAGGGAGGGTTGGAGTAAACAGCCACTCAGGACACAGAAAGTACAGCAAATGTAGCAAGTTCTCTGAACAGCCCAAGGTCCTTGCTCTTGCTGCTTCTGCCTGTACTGGTTGGCTCCTCTGTGCAGTTTCCCCCGAACGCTGCCTGGTAATGGAGGGAAGGGACCATCTGGGTCCTAGTGCCCTAGAGTGTGGCAGTGTCCCTTGCACAGTTCTGGATCCAGTGGGGTGATGGGAGAGAGGGGTGTCCCCAGCCCTGGTGATCCTGTTTTATTTCTTCTCCAAAATGCAGCAGGTCCCTGCTTTGGTTGCTTCTGCTCCCACTGGCTGAAGTATGCATGTATGTGGTAAGAGTAATAAAAGACCAACAGCATGGGAATTAGTAGTTTTTACAAACTAAATTAACTGGCGTCACTATTAGAAATGTTTCTAACATCTCAAGGGGAAGAGTAAATTCCATGTTAAGCAGCAGTAGAGATTTCTTGATGTATTTTGAAGTGCTCCCCCTTTTAAAAATCAGAAAAGAAAACAAAGAACATAGTTTCCAAATAATAAAATGTTATGAAAGAAACCCATCATCACCAGAAAACATTTTGTACTTTTTCCCTATCCGTGTGCCATGAGCCCCAGAATGGCACTGTAAGTGCTTAAATGCTCTTTTTTTCTTCATTGACTTAGTGTCTTTTATGTGTTGAGTGAATGAAGATCCTTGCAAATTACAAATAAATAAAAAGCAAGCCGACTCCCAGCTGTCAGCTTTCCCATTACCTCACCTGGTTATAGTCAAAATATTTATATGAAGCAACCTATGTGTATCTCAGGGTATAAATGGGACTAGATACAAACCCATAAATATTCTGCCTCACATTTATAACCTTAAACGGATCACCACATATAGGCTGAGCAAGAAATTCCCCTTCCTCCTCCACCATGGTGGCACTGTTCACCTTCTTCTGGAGTATTGAACAGAAGTCCTCTGTCTCTGGAGTCCTTTAGGCTCAGGTAGTTTGTATCATGACAGATTGCAGGGGATGAGCACTGGTAGATGTCAGTCCTCTCCGTCTCCTATTGCCCATATGTATATGTTCATAGAAATTAAAGATGGAGGAACTTTATCAGATCAAACCTAACCCTTCTCCTGTGGACCAATGTAAGATTGTTCTCTGCAATATATGGTTCTGATTTTTAGTGTCACAAGGAATAGGACTTCCCTTGATCACCTTGGGAAAGCTCTTCTGAAGATGAGCAGATGTCAGTGTCAGGAAGCACAGCATTTGGGGAGCTGCATTCCTACTGCATTCAACCTCTCTTCAGTTTGAGGCTGGCTGAGATGTGGCCATCTATGGCTGCATAAACCAAGGATATGATGCTAAACTTGCCCTGTGGCTCAATGGTCAGATGCACCAATGGGCTTGCTCTCCACCTCATTTCAGCCACCAACCCCAGCATTGGTAGCAAGTTTGGCTCTGTAGCTTTGCTGATGTTAGCTCCTGGGTGATTGCATTCTGTGAACATATTGATAGGATCATACAGAGCATATATGGAGAATTAATGCTATTTGCTTGCTGTGTGTTTGATAACGGATGTATCACATTGAAGCAGCTATTCTCCAGCTCCTTCTTCTTATGTCCAACTGTCCATGCTCCCCTTGGTCTTCAATGCAGGAGCTCAGCTCTAGTTCTGCAGAGGTAATAAAGTGTCTGTGTAGTGGTGAGCTACCACTTAGCTGCATTTCCCTTCTGCTTTTACTCTCTACCCCTCTTCCATGGGATTTCCATGATCTGTCTCCATTTCATGAACAGTTGTAGGAAACATTTGTGTCACATGATGCTTCAGGATGGCCTGGTGTTTGCTTTTTATATGACTTATTAAATGAAGTGTTTTATGCAATACCTCCATTCCTTGCATTAAATATAAGTTGAATGTGATCTTGATGGATCTTTAACCAATTCTTTTAGCTTCCACACTTGGGAGTCAAGTCTTAGGTCCTTATAAGATATTACCCAGGCAAACTCCTATTGCAGTTTGTCGGTGTTTGCCAAAGATAGGAGCATAAGCTTTGACCTATGGAAGGAATGTGGTCTGTGAATTACTGAACAGTTTCTGTGTGGATTGTCCTGTGTATGATAGCATCTGCCAGAGAAGGTAGTGCCCAAGGTCCCAGTGGGGGTTTGGGGTCCCATTGTGCTGCAGGCTGTACAAACACAAACAAGAGCTTATACTTGCCCTGAGCCAGGCTTGCTGATATCTCAGTTCTTGTACAGAAAAGAGAGAAAAGGGATGTCTTCAACTGTCTCTCTGTGTCGCCCACATCCTCATCTCAGAATATCGAAATGTGCATCTTTGCATTTCTAGAGTGAAAGGGCTGTTTTCAGCATGGGTTTGCCTAGAAAGATATCAATCTTTTAATAAGAAGCCTTGAAGCATAGTTAAAGTGATGTCAAGTAACTGATCTTCACAAGATATTGACACCGGGCCATCTACATGAGGGTGGTAGACTTGGGCATCTCTATAATGAATGATGCATGCAGTTTTTTGGAAAAAGTTATACAGAGAAACTGCAACTTTTTGCCCTTTTTTAAAATAGCCTTTCTAAATCTTATACCAAACCACAAACATTACTGATTTCAGATCAAGCCTTAGTCTTAAAATGTGTATTTTCCTTCCCAGATTCAATTTTTTTAATTGATCTACATATTGTAAAACAGTGGGTCTTGGAGAAATGGAAGAAAAGGAGATACAGGTAGTAGAAAATAATACACTGAGGAGAATGGCAGACAAGCAGAGGGTGGACAAAGTGACGCTGGAAGAAATTAGAGGGAAGATAGGCCAGAGAGTGCACGTTTGAGGTGGGATGGCCATGTGATCAAAATGGGAGAAGAATGACCAGCAGAGAACGCATGGGAGAAAGAGGACAGTAAGAAAAGATATGGTAGACAGAGGACATGATGGAAACAGTCTGTCAAGATAAGTTTGAGGAGAAAAGCACTGAAACTCCAAGACCTATGAACCCATGCCATGGACCGGAAGGAATGGCGAAGATTGTGGGCACTTTCCACCCTTGTAAACAGGAAAAGGAGTCGAAGTGAAGTGATATTGTAAAGTGGTTTGCTGGTAGCTTAAAATGATCTTCCTGCTCAAGTACTGGTTTGGATCTGATGATAAAACATGCTAAAAAAAATGTTGGTCTTCTGAAATCATTCAGTTCTTGACAAGCCTTCACTACTGCACGGTAGAAGATGCTTGGTGTCTGACAACTCTAATGAGTTTGTCATCAATAACAGGCTAAGCTTTGAATTTGCTACGAGTAGGCATTAGCAGTTGCATTAAAATGAGATCACAAGGCTAGTCCATTAGATGATTTTCCACTGCAGAAATTCTGCCAATGCAAACATAATGAACAGTATTAAAGAAGTAAAACTTTACTTTATGGCCTGGCTCTTGTGATCAGCATAGCTTTGCAAAGCATATTTGATATATTTCCTCAACCATGTAGAAAAAAATGTATCCAGCAATGGAAAAAACTCCTAGTGAAAATGATGGAAGCACCATCTTTAAAATTATTAAAATGCCATAAAATATATTGTGGGGAACTATTCTGTGTGGGGAGGAAAATGGATCAGATGGATGAGAGAAATGGGAAAAGCCTCTAATTCATTTGAACCTTGAAAATTTCTTTGAAACTTTTTCCCCACCAGATAAACAGTAGGGAGGGAAACAAACAACATACGGAGGCAGATTAAGGTGAGATCAATGCAATGCATCCTGCATGCTTACATACGCACAACAGTAAGAGGCAGAATTAGTGGAAGCAGCAAAGTATGACTACTGCAGTTTAAATGCCTGCTGACAAGAGTCTGCATGGGGCTGTTGGAGGTGAGGGAAAGGGACTGTTCCAGGCTAGTGGGCACAGGGCTGGGAGCAAGGACTCAAAATTGTTTGGGCCGTAGGCTGACCAAAGAGCAAGCGTGAAAAATTGGGACAGGGGGTTGGGGTAATAGGAGCCTATATAAGAAAAAGCCCCAAATATCAGGACTGTCCCTATAAAATCGGGACATCTGGTCACCCTATTGGGCTGGGATCCACCAAATATAGTGATTGTTGGTCCCTGCCCACGTTTTGTTTAAAAAACAACATGGAAATTGGTTGTAGTGATCATCTTTTATAAATAGCAAATTCTTCTAGCCAAAGCCCTATTCACTTGCTCATTGTAACAGCCATATGGACTAGAAGACTTCTGGTAATAAGAATCATCCTTGGAGGAAACAAAACTAGCTGATTGCCAGTAAATAAACACTTCCATGCAAATGCCATATGCATTATGTCCGTCCTGCCAGGTATTTCTATAAAATGAGGATACGCACTGTTTTTGCTTTGCATGCCAGCTTGAAATTATATCCCTCCACCAATAGAAAGGATGCCTAAAAATGTACCTTGCATCTGGAGAACTTGGTGATGAGTTCCTGGATTCTGAGCAATGAAAGCTGAGATGAAACAATAGCAAAGTGAGGAGCCACTTGTGTCAACACAAAGAAATAGAAGCTGATTAACATATGTCATGGAAATGTGTGGCAAAACTTATAAAGAGGCTCACTACTGCTCAGGTCATCACTTCCCTAGCCTGGCTCCCCACTCTGCATGAACCTTAAGTGGAAGAAAATGAGTGACTTTTTGACAATGGATGTATTTAATAGGCCAACCAGTTTGGATAACAAGAGGTGGCTCTCTAAAACCATCTTCACTTAAAGCTCGAACTAAGCTTGCCCTGAACATTTTTAAGGTTACAAGTTGCATTAACTTTTTCATCCCATTGTCTTTCATTGATTGTATAGCCCTCTACTTGCTGGTTGTGGGCAGGAAAGGAAATAGAAAGGCCCATATTCTGGAAGGATAGTTGTGGTGTGTCCAGCCTGACAAAGCTGTGGAAATGCCATAAGCTCGCCCACCTAACTTTGTAGAAACTTGGGGCAAATTTCAAAAGTGAGTCTACCTTGGTGTAACTTGCATTCCAAGTTAGAAGAGCGGCAAGGAAAGCAACTAATAAAAGGACCAACCCTTACCTTAATGTATGTGCACATTGTTAAACCTCCTCCTTCCAGCTCCTCAGTGTGTAGGCCAGCCCATTCATAGCTTTTGCTATGTAAATGTACTCTGTAAATTATAGCAGTTTAACCTCCATTATATATTGCTAAATGGGTGTAGGTAGGTATAAAGGAGTATAATTTGATTTCTCTTCTTTTAAAGGGAGATTATGGGCTTGTCTGCAGGGACACTCAGAACCTGTCAACACTTGAAACACTACAATGGCACAATGCCACTGTAGCTCTTCCGTGTAGACGCTACCTATCCAAATGGGCGGGGTTCTCCCTACCTCAAGATGCAGTAGCCATGTTGACGGAAGAATTCTTCCATTGACCTAGCACTGTCTACGCTTGGGGGAAGGTGGTTTACCTATGTCACTCAGGGGCATGGATTTTTTTCACATTCCTGAACAATGTAGCTGGGCTGAGCTACTTTTTAAATCAGGCCTTGAGAAAATTAACCTGAATTAACTAAAGGTGTAGATTTAAAGTGGATTAGTGAAACTGAATTAACACCCTGTGTGAATGCTCTTATTCAGAATTAAAATGGCCTTAATTCAATTTAGCTTAGTTCAGTTCCCAAGCAACATAGTGAATTATGCTAAATTGAATTAAAGCCACTGAGTAAGAGCATCCACACACGGGTTTAATGCAGTTTCACTAATTTACTTGAAATGTTAATTTGTATTAATTTTCCTGAATGTCTGCATGTAGACAAGCTTTAAATTAGTGTAAGGTGTTGTTAGACTCCCTTATACTTCACCTCTGAATCTGATCTGTGAAGTTAAGTGCCTGGGCTGAAATCCTGCCCCCACTGCTTTTTTATCATGGACTTCAATAGTTAGGATTTCATACCTGAACTTCTGGGTGCTTGTCCAAATTGAACCTACAAGCACTTTAAGGATAATAAGTTGTCCAAACAAATAACCAAACTCTAATGTATTTCAAGAACCTCTCCCACATCCTCTAGTCTTCTCTAGTAAGGAGTATATCAGTTTGTACAATATCTAGAATGCTTATAAGAATATTGAAAAATAAAGTAGAGAAAATATTTAATGTATGTATTAGTCTCTTGTCTTGAGGAGGGAATCTGCCTCTGTTTCAAATTGAAGGCATATTATAAAATGCTGAGATTGGCATGAGCTATGCATTTTTTTTCCCAGGGGAGCATAAAACCCAAGTCTCTTGTTTGCACATAATTATTCCTGCCCTCAGGTTGCAGCATCTTATGCACACAGCTGCATTGTGAACATTTTTCCAAGTTTATTTAGTACGGAGTGCATGTACTTTACATGTCCAAGCTGGGAATGCTCCTGTTTCAGCTGACTCCCCTGCTTTGGGGTATTGTACAGCACTCAGGTGACTCAGTGAAAGGCAATCACACAAGCCTGGGGAGACAGGGAGCTTACTTAATCACTTCAGAAAAAGAGAGAAGAGAGCCCAGCAGAGGACAGAGCTGGCCTCTGAGCAGAGACAGAGTCTGTCAGCAGACAGCGAGTACTACAAAAGGCAACGGAAAGACTCTGGGGGCTACATTTTACAAGAAAATATCAACTCACATTTAATACACAAATTTTACAGATGCTTAAACTCTTCTGATTCACCATGAGTCCAGATCCACATTCAGGCACCTGACTAAGGGGCCTGATTTTTATAAGTGCAGAGCACTCAGCAGCTCCCATTGTGAGTCTGCTTGCAGGGATGGCTTCATTGCTTGTGTTTTCACTTTCCCATTAGATCATTTCTTTGGCAGAGGTGGTATCAGTGCTTGTGGGTCAAGATTCAATTAACCAGCCCCTCGGTTCTTTTCTGTGTTCTTTAAACTGCTTTAGGTCCATGCATATTATTTAATATAGATGGCAAAGTGAGCTTGTTGTATGACAAAAATGCCATCTAGGTCCAGCAATATCTCTGGAATTCTCCAGGTTTCTGGGTCTCTGTTCTAGTCAAAGAACTTGCCCTTTGTGGGGTTCTTCTTGGCATATGCCTGACATGCCTCAGGTGGCATGTGATCATGATTCATCACCAAATTTGGGCCACTGGTTGGATTGAGGTGCTGGTATCCCCTGGTGTGGCATTGGAAAGAGCAGTGGTACAAGTTCAGGCATGAGGTGTTTGTACTTGGCAGAGAAGACACTGGGGCAAAGTTATGGTCTGTGTGATTCTGACTAAATACCTCTAACTCAATCACTTTTAGTGTAATTAAATGCCTGCAGTGGGTTACTTTTTAAAATGGATATAGACAGGCACACATCCTGGCTGTCATAGGATACACGTTTATATTTCTGGGGGAAATATTTTTTGTGGCAACTGAGTTAATTTTGTTCTTCAGTCAGGCCTTTGAGAATATATCGCTATTGCTTCTGTAGATCTAACCACACCCATAGTACAGGTGATCATGTTGGGTGTTAAGTCCAATGTGGGAGACTATTAAGGGTATATGATATAGGCAAGTGAGGGGGAAGGCAGAGGCAACAGATTTGCTAAAATATGACCATACCCTAGCAATACTACTGGTGGGTATTGGCACAATGCAGTTCCCTGGATTCATCTTTATTTTCATATCCAAGAATCGGACATGGAAATGACTTATTGGGTCACTCCTACTTCATCCTCTGTTAAAGCAGGATTGTTCCCTATAGCACTAGTGCTTTGCAATAAGCATTTTCTGGATGCTGCAGTAAATAAATACTGTTTTTGAGGCTTCCCAGGCAGGGCCGGCTCTAGGATTTTTGCTGCCCCCCACCCCACCCATGGCTCCACCCCAACTCCACCCCTTCCGAACCCCTTCCCCAAATCCCCAGCCCTGCCTCCTCCCCCAGTTGTGTCACATTTCCCTCCTCATTGCTTCCTGGGGGTTCCCTGCAACCTCCCACCTTAGCTCACCTCCGCTCCGCCTACTCCCCCAGGTGCGCCACCGCTCCGCTTCTCCTCCCTCCCTCTCAGGCAGGGAGGACGGAGAAGCGGAGTGGCGGCACGTACAGGGAGCAGGAGCGGCGGAGGTGAGCTAGGCTGTGGGGGGGTGCAGGAAGTAAGGAGGGATAGAGGAACCGCTCCCCGTTCCCGCTCACCTCCGCTCCATCACTGCTGCCTCCCCAGAGCGCCCCGCCGCTCGGCTTCTCCTCCCTCCCATACTTGCTGTGCGAAACAACTGTTTCGCATGCAGCAAGCCTAGGAGGGAGGGAGGAGAAGCCGAGCGGCGGCGGCGCGCTCAGGGGAGCAGGCGGAGCGGAGGCGAGCTGGGGCGGCGGGGGCACTTTTTCCCCATGCCCCGGAATCAGCACCTATGATGGCCGGCGCCAGAATGCCGCCCCTAGAAATGTGCCGCCCCAAGCACTTGCTTGTTTTGCTGGTGCCTAGAGCCGGCCCTGTTCCAACAGAAATGGACCAAGCAGACGGTGCTTGGATATGGATTAGGTGTGGATTAGGATTTGGTGATCAGCTGACCTTGTAAGACTTCTGCCATCGTAAATGGTGGCAATATCATGAGATCAGCTGTTGTCAGAATATATCAGCTATTTCTCCAGCGTGGAAACCGAAATATAAAGGTGGGCTTGAATCTAACCCACACTTTCCAGAATTTGAAAGAGTTGGATTCAGGATTCCATTGGCCTATTTGAAGTTTGCACAAAACTTTCTGAATTTGTGAAAAACTCTTGCCCTACCAAGTCTCAACACAATTGTCACGGGGAGATAAAGCATCAGAATAACCATTCTGTACCTCTTCTTCACCCTCTCCAATGATGTCAGCAGGCAGCAAGCTGTGTAAAACAATTGTCTTGAAACTTGACAAAACTCCCCTTTCAGGTTTCATTACAGACCCCGGATTTGGGCTAAATTCTCTGCAGTTTGCAAACCAAGAACATTTTATAGGGAAAGCGGGATTCCAAAGTAGGCAAATACAATGAATTTAACTGTTTGACATTGAATGTTGAAATCATTTGAACTCAAACATAGGTGGTGGAAACTTACATTAACCAAAGCCAATAAAAAAGTTTGCATGAACTTCTGCAAGCTGCTCTTTTAGAGTTTTGCACAGATTTAGCAATTGGGTCAGAGCGTCTGAGGATCTGTAGTGCCCCCTACAGGGTCACGTTTGGTGCTGCAGGTGCTCCCTCCATTAATCCACCAGTTCTGGCTGCCTGCTGGGAGCAGGGAAGCCAGTGCCCTAAGTTTGGAATCAATCTTTAAATAGTCAGCTGAGGATAATTAAACTTCTCATTTGGCTGTCAGCACCTCTAAACAAACAAAACTCAAAGGCAAGCTCTTAGTTACAGCTCTGGGGTTCTGGCCTAGCATTAAGACCTCTTTTTCTCTCCCAGTCTTTACCCCACATTCTCCTGAGAAGAAGCTGGCAAGCCTTTTTAACTGGCCTGCTGGCTCTCAGTTGGTTAATGTCTTTTCCTGGTCCTTTTTAGGCCTCTGGAGGACTAAGGACTTACACTTATAACACTGTGGCAGCACCGCTGTAGCACTTAGTGAAGATGATGCCTACACTGATGGGAGAGCTTCTCCTGTCTGGGTAAGTACTCCACTTTCCCAAGAGGTGGTAGCTATGTCACTGGGAGAAGCCCTCCCATTGGCCTAGCAGTGTCTACACCAGGGGTTAGGTCAATATAACTGCATTGCTCAGGATTTTCCACACCCCTGAGCAATGCAGTTATAATGACATAAGTTTGTAGTGTAGACTGGGGTTCAGTCTACAGCACAACACACACTGACTGAATTGCTTTGGTGCTTGCACCATCATCTTTCAAGATGTATGGTTGCCATTCAGATGATAACGAACTGTTAGTTTGGTGCAGGGATCTGCAGCAGGTCTAGCTTGTTGCCGCTTTTGATTTGTTCTTATCTTAGGCCTGGTCTACACTAGGGGAGAGGGGGTCGAACTAAGGTACGCAAGTTCAGCTACGCGAATAGCGTAGCTGAACTTGAACTACCTTAGTTCGAACTACTCACCCATCCAGACGCCGCGGGATCGAAGTCCGCGGCTCCCCCGTCGACTCCGCCACCGCCGGTCGCAGTGGTGGAGTTCCGGAGTCGACGGGAGCGCGTTCAGAGTTCGACATATCGCGTCTAGATGAGACGCGATATGTCGAACTCCGAGAAGTCGAACGCTACCCGCCGACCCGGGCGGGTAGTGTAGACGTACCCTTATAGGGCTTTAGGTGCTGGGCTAGCATCATGAGCACTTTTTGGTTTCCAGAGACACTGTTTGGTCCTCTGATTGGGCCTGGGTACTAGCGCTCTGTAGGAGTGGATCAGGGATTTAGTTTCTGATCCTCTAGTGCTTTGAGATGGAGGGAACATTTTCTGCTTTGGTTGAGATGGCACCAGAAGTAACTATGCCTTGCTCTGTGTTGATTTGCAGGGAAAATCGCACCCAGTTCTGCTTTATAGCCATTGCATGCAAGAGTATCTTAAACTTGGAGGAATGCAAGGGATTTCAGTGTTTGTCTAAAGGTGGGTGGGGACCCTCAGAGCCTATGAATTCATTAAAATTCCATGTTGTGTTGCAGGGTAAATGCGTGGGACTTAATATGCAGGGCTCCAACAGGTAAATACTCGAATCTTGGATACAAGATTAAGCGAGTTTTTACCTGCCTTTCAGCCAAAAACCTCATCAAGTACTTTACACCCACCCAAAAGGCAGCGTTCACCGCTATATGAATCTAATGCAAACTGACTGGAGCAAGTACAGAGTAGGGGGAACAATTTGCCTCTCTAGATAGGTATTTACAACAAGGGTGTGTCTGCGTGTGTTGACAGTAAAGAAAACTAACTCTTGTTTTAAGAAATCAGATGTTCTTTATTGTTTTCTTTGCACACACTCTTCTTCACTAACAGCATCCATTTGCACTGCTGATTTCTGAAGATTATATAAACACTTGCAGTATTCTCTGCCTTCATCAGAGATTCGGACCTCTAGAAAGCATTCACTAGACTAGACTATTAGCTCCCTGGTTCAGAGGAACAGTGATTGGGGCCAAATTCTGCCCACAGGTATAGCTACCGGGGTACATTCTCATTGAACTCTGAGGTAATTTGATATTGTTGTCCAGAGTTTTTAGATGCAGTGGAATCCTCTTATACTGAAGGTATTTTCCCACAGACAGAACACCACCACAATGAATCTGACTCTGCTGCCATTGAAGTCAATGGCAAAAATGGGTGAGACGCATAGATGATTAAAAAATGAGCATCTTAGGTGACCACCTATGTCTAATGGTGGTACAGAAGAAGTGGAAGCGCTTAACACTAATGAACCAGGGCAGTTCCATTGTGCATGAAGTGGGTGAATAGCTGTGGAGTGCAGGGGACTTAATATCACCTATATGCAAAACCCCAGCTCCACATAAGTCATAGTATAGAGGATTGTGGATTGGTCAGGGGAGAAGACAGGGGGTGAGCAATGCAGCCTTGATTATGGGAACCCAATGGCCACAGGACCTCATAGGGTTGTACATGTTACCTATCCTATGCAAGGAGTTGTAATGGCAGTTGCCAAGCTGTGCCACACCCTGCATGTGAGCTAGGGGGTCGATTCTACTCTCACAAACCCAGCAAACTCCCTGCACAAAGCTCTTTAACTCAGATTGTGCTTGTACAAAGAAGGCTAGTGAAGTTCTTCCTGTAACAGGTTCCACTACGTATATCTCAGCGGACGGACCCATATATATGTGATGGCACTCTGGACTATCATTCCATAACCAATAATTGTCATAGCCCTGTAGGCAACATGAAGTCTTGTCCTTCATTCAGCAGAGTCAATGTCCCTCTCTTTTACCTTTTGAGCTGTCCAGTGAAAGCAGCAAAATCAGGGAATGTGCAACCACACAGCTGAGATCTTCTTTTATTTGAGTTTTTTTAAAAAGAAACCAATGAAAAATTAAAGACGAGCTGTGGTCACTGAAAGAAGCAATAGCTCTGCTTCAGCAAGGGAAGAGAAGGAAAACCTCTGCAAGGAGAGAAAACAGAGTACAGAGTGGTGTTATTCTTACACTAGAATGTTGGGATTAGGCTTTTTTTTTTTAAATCTTTTCTTTTTTAGAGCCCAACTGGCTTCAGCTCCTTCAGAGATCAGATACTAGAAAGCCGTTTTTCTGATTTATTTTTCCTTTGCAGAATGTGGGTATTTCGAAAAGGTTGCTGCACAATATCACATTCAAAGGTTATTTGAGTTGGTCATTTTTTTAAATGAAAACAATCGTTTATCTAACCACTAGTTGATTTCTTTGGCCCTCGGGGAGCCAGTCGTGAAGGGTAGCAGGTTATTGTTTAACATGATTAAAACGGAACTCTTAATTTTTCCCTCCCAAACTCCCTCAGTGACAACACCACTTACAGCGTGGTGGTTTTGTTAATGGCAGAGATGGGCCAATAATCTGAAAAATGATCAGCAGAGATCTTGTGAGTTTCTGAATAGTTCCCTTCCTCCCCACCCCCATTCAATCATTTCCCAACCCTTTTTTTCATTTGTTTTCCCATGAACATTTGTCCCAGCAATTTTTCATCCAAAGGTTTGGGGAGGAGCTTTTATTCATGCAAAGGTGTGGAGTTGCATCTGAATGCATGTGTCCACAACTGAATGGGCACATTCTTGTGTGAATAAGTGTACTTCTGCTAGGAGTATTTACCTGACCACCCTCATAGCTCTATATTCATATACAGTAGAACCTCAGAGTTACGGATACCCCGGGAATGGAGGTTGTTTGTAACTGTGAAATGTTTGTAACTCTGAACAAAACGTTATGGTTGTTCTTTCAAAAGCTTACAACGGAACATTGAGTTAATACAGCTTTGAAACTTTACTATGCAGAAGAGAAATGCTGCTTTCCCTTTTTTTTAGTAGTTTATATTTAACACCATATTATACACCTCAGTAGATGCCCCTTCTTCCTGCTCCTTTGAAGGCACACGGATAATTTACAAAGCTTTCTGCACACCAGTATTTTTTATGCAATTCCTCTAACAATCGCCATCCTGGAGGTCTGGGAGTTGGCTTGAAACCGGAGGCCAAATTCTGTTTGTTACCCCATTGCAAATCTAGAGTAACTCCGTTGTCACCTGTGTGGAGTTAGCCTGGATTTACACCCATGTAACAGAGAGCAGGATTTGGCCTCAGGTGTCTTTCTCTGAAAAATGTGCCCATACAGAAGGGATAGGATAGAGCCTGTGTCCGCAGGGAATGGCTCCTCTTCACTGCTGTCTGCCCTGACTAGTGGTTATGGCCTTGCTGTTACGAAACCCAGGTGTGCGAACAAAAAATGTCACCATCCCTATAGATACCACAAAGGATTAGAAAAAGCCCATTTGCAGTGATGTATGTAAATCCGCACACTAATTAATACTGGCAGACAAAGATGAGTGAGCCCAGAGCTGAAGTTTAAAAATAAAAGGTCAGAAACATTTTTAGACAATGAAAACACTTAGTTACATAGTTCACTGGGAGCTGGATTTCTTTCTCCTTCTTGCCTGCACTCATCCATACACGAAACATGCCAGCTTTCTTCTGTCTGTAGGGTTTGTAAATCTAATCCCCACAGGAAGCAGAAAGTTAGAAACAGAAGAGAATACAATGTTTTCAAATGCCTGCTTAAAATACTGGCAACAAACCAATGTATTGACTTATTCTAGCTTTGTTTTCTGTTCATATGACCCTCAGCACCGTAATATCAGAGCACCTCACAATCTTCAATGTTTATGCTTACAACATCCTTAGGAACATCACAAGGAAGTGCTAGTGCCCCTGTTTTACAGATGGGGAACTGAGGCACATGGGAGGGTATGTGAGGCTATTAATTGTGGAGGCCCAAACCATATGTCTAACAATCAGTAAGTAACTAGTAAAAAGATGATAAATGCTTGTATGACTTTTTCCCTTCTTTTGTGGAGTCTGTTTTGAATCCCATGTGGCATTGGGGAGAAGTTGGAGGGCACTAGGGGAATGACGTTCTGCCTTGAGCAGAAGCACACCAAAACCCTGGTTTGTATTAATAACTCAATAGGGTCACAACGTAAGCTGGAAATCCCCCCCATCTGTATATTAATAAAGACAAACGTCGTGGTAGAAACGTATCAGGCTCCCACTCCTGCTCTGCTGCCAGCTCTGCAGCCAGCTGCTCCCCAGGGCCACCCCAAACAGCTTCTCCAAGTACACACCCAGGATATGCTGTAGCTGCTCCACCGGCCTAACATCTTCGGTTACTGGCCTTAGCACTAGGGTCCCTTCTTGCCCTTCCTCCAGCAGCTGGCTCTCCTCCAGAGTGCCTGTGACTGGAAGGGTGTGTGTGTGTGTGGGGGGGGGAGAGTACAAGGGTGGCATCATTGCTCAGCAAATTGTCATGCACTGCTCTGGGTTCAGTGCTCGCTACAGTTCCCAATACCTCTAAAAGAGGCAGATAGCCAGGGAGTTGCCAGAGGTTCCATTAGCATCCTTGGCTTTGTGGTAGTCTGTCCTCCACCAGTTGATTCGCTCTCTGGCGTGTTCTGCTGTCCAGTCAATCCCCAATGCTGCGAGCTGCTCAGATATAGCTTTGTAGACACGATCATTTCTTGTGCTCTTGCTGAAGTCGAATATGTTCCTCGCCTCGCTTGAAAGGTTAACTAGAAGCCATCTGGATTCCAGAGGAGTCCCTGGCCTGAGTCAGATTGATTTCTGTGTGGACAGAAGAGGGTCTTGTGTTTAAACATAGCCCAGGCTTAGTATGCTGTGTAGTCACTGAACTAGGGAAAAACAATGGGCTATCAGGCATCATGATTTTAACAGATTTGCTGGTCATTGAAAATTGTTCATGCACATTTGGGGCAAATATAGTTCAGCATACTGGTTATCTGAAAATTGTTAGCTGCAAGTATGGCTTACAGTATTGGATAGGTGAAATTCTATCCAGTAGTGGATACCTACTGGTGAGATTCGGTCAAGTGCTATAGGTCCACACAAGATCCTGTGCACTACTTATGCTTAATACAGGAAATAAGTAGGGCTGAAATGATACAACCGGGCCTTCCGCATGACATCTACCTGGTGTCTACTTCACTCTGCTGGATCTGTGACTGGTCACCTAAGTCTCACGGTTTTGTTTGTGTTCCGTAATTGGCTTGCAAGCAGGGTGTTGTTAGTTTGTCTGTTTTTAACATCAATTGCTTTGATTTTGACTCCCTTATACTCGTCTCACTCTCAAACCCATGAAAAACACACAAGGCAAGCATTTCTGGTGTAAATATGTGTCAATGTGCTTGGTCATACTAAAATGCATGTGTTTGTGTGTGGACAAGCATATGTGCATGAAATCCAGGGTTGTGAGTTCAGTCCTTGAGGGGCCATTTAGGGATCTGGGGCAAAAATCTGTCTGGGAATTGGTCCTGCTTTGAGCAGGGGGTTGGACTAGATGACCTCCTGAGGTCCCTTCTAACTCTGGTATTCTATGAGTCTATGAATGAAAGCTCCTCTCCAAACATCTGCCAAGAAAAATTGCTCCCATGAACATCAGCAGGAAAGTGAATAATATGAAATGTGAACATGGACAAATAGAAACATGCTTTAAAATCCATGCCTTAGAAATTTTCCTACTGTTTGCCCATTTTTAGACTGCAGTCACAAACTCTGTCTTGAAAATAGCATCCATAATTCGTTATATTTAATTCTATTTTGTACAAGAGATGGGCATGAACCCCAACCCTCCCAGTCAGAACCCTAGATCTGGGTTTGTGGATAGATTGGAACTGGGAAGTCAACTCTATAAGGGGACACATTTGAACTTTCTGTACTTTAGGATAATTTGGATCTGGATTTCAAGCACTAAAGTATGTGAGCACTGGGAGTCTAAAGTTCAGTTTCTGCCTATTACAGAGACATGGGGCCAGATCTGCTCTAACTTAAACCAGGCTGGAGTGACCACAAGGAACTGAACATGCAGCCCAGGGCTGACCTGGAGTGGGAGGTCAGTCCTAGCTGCTTATCATAGATTATTAGGGTTGGAAGGGACCTCAGGAGGTCATTTAGTCCAACCCCCTGCTCAAAGCAGGACCAATCCTCAAATCACCCCCTCAAGGATTGAGCTCACAACCTTGGGTTTAACAGGCCAATGCTCAAACCACTGAGCTATCCCTCCCCCCAATGCTACATGGGAAACAGGGAGAGTGTGTAGTATATGGTCCTCTACACCACTGGAGGGTCATCCTTATCCCGAGGTAATTATCCTTGGACAGTTACATTGGGTTTTTGGCCAGACTAAAGCAGCATGGCCCATAAGGGTCTAGACTGCAGATTGTCATTGTTTGAATCCTGGGAGTTTGCTTCTTTACATTACAGATAATATTGGGATCCAGGTCTGGGGGTTTGATTTTGGCTTGTCTCTACTTGCTACCAAATAATCTTTTTCAAAAGTAACAAGGCTATAATTCCTTATATAGGAGCTCTCAGGGAGGCACTGATGTCTTTTTAGAACAAGCAGGTATTGTTATGAAGCTGTTTAAAAATAAAGCTACAAAAATGGTATCACCACTTCTTTTTTCTTTTTTCTATTTTTGCCTGCTTTTTGTGCCACTCAGCTTGTTTGCCTGTAAAATCTTCCTTGGGGCCACATTCGTGCAGACAGACTAAACCATTTTTCACTCTGAAGGAATCCCCTCAGGTTAAATTCACCTAGATAATATCACAGTTACTACATAACCTGCTTGGATTATTTTCGAACACTGCACAGCAGCAGCAGCACCAACAAAGAGAAACTCTGCATGATACATACCAGTAGCAACTCCCTACAAATTAACCTTTAGGAACTTCGTCTTCGCAAGAAACGCCCACATGTCAAATTTCTCTGTGGGTTTTTGAGCCAAGAGATTTAAGAGTTTAAACCTGACGAGGTTTTTTTTTAATGACTTTTTCAACTTTGTTTCTTTTGTTTAAAAAAAACCCCAACAACCAAAAAACCAAGACTCAGGATAGTTTTAGCTGGTCACAGACGAAGACCGCTAGATGGTTTGAAATGTACAGGATAGCACACAAGTAACTTGAACATTATAAAATTTAATACACAGGACAAGCAAGCCTGAGTAATCACTTTACAGCCATGATTAGACGGGGGCCCAAAACGAAAGCTAGGATCTGAACATGCCTGAACTTTGGAACCATTATGATTCAGGTCAAAACATCACGGCTCTTCTTTGCCTGAATAAAGAGCTGAAACAAGCTTCCAGGTCTGAAGTTCAGAGAAATTCAGATCTGGATTCAAATTCCACATCCTGGATCCCTCTCTAAGAATGCCAATGTTAGACAGATCTCTTATCTTCTTATGGGCCTGGAGGAATGTCAGATGAATGCTCTTCCCTCAGGTCAGATTGGCAAGATCCTTATAAAAACAAAGAGGAGTCTGGTGGCACCTTAAAGTCTAACAGATTTATTTGGGCATAAACTTTTGTGGGTAAAAAAACCCACTGCTGCATCTGAAGAAGTGGGGTTTTTTAACCACAAAAGCTTCTGCCCAAATACATCTGTTAGTCTTTAAGGTGCCACTGGACTCCTCGTTGTTTCGGTGGATACAGACTAACACAGCTACCCCTCTGATACTAAGATCCTTATGTTTTTTCATTTTCCTCTGCAAAATGGGGCACAGGTTGCTTGTTGGGATCATCTAGATATATTTCTCAAAATCAGTTCCCTTCCAGTGCAAGGGGCTTCAGACACTGGTGTGCCTCAGTCCCTTCTATTCTCTGCCTGTGGCACACAATGGTTTAATCTCCTCAGCACTGTAATATTTTTGTGTAATCCAGGTTAGTGGGCTCAATAACTTGGTGGGATTTAGTGACCTGCACCATGCAGGAGGTCAGACTAGATAATATGGTAGCCCTGTCTGGTCTGAAACTGGGACACTGCCAAGATGGTAGCATGGGCTGCCCAGTGGTGGTGGTCCTTCTAATGGCTGGGAACAATAGGTCTAATTATGCGGCAGGCCAGCAAGGGCTGTCTGTGAAAGCAACTTTTTTTTTAGGGGGGGATGGGATGGAAATGGACTGGAGCATAAAAATCAAATTTTACCTGCTTATGAACTGCAGGACTGGGCCTATAATAGTAAGAAGATTTGAAAAGGGAATAAAAGATTAAAAGGAGAAGCTATACGGCAAAAAATCTGATCCAAACTAACAGGAGTAAATACCCAAAGAATGTATTTAGAGTAATATCTACAGAATCCTTTTGGTTTAATCTCTATTAATTTTAATGGGACTTCCCCATAAGAGGAAGTGCACTTTGAACTTGTATAGTGTTTTCTATCAGAAGATCTCAGTGTGCTATATAAACACTAATAAATTCAGCCTCCCAGCAACTTTGTGAGGGAGGAAGGTATTACCTCTCCATCACCTGAGAGGAAACTGAGGCATGAAAGAGGTTACGTGACTTGACCAAGGTCACATAAGGTACAAAGAAGTGCGGAATCTTATTGAATATATCTATGACAGCCCAGCAGTTAGTTCTTGTGACAAAACAAGGCTCTATCTTGTGCCTTAATCACAATAGCATTCTTCTTCTCAAGAACCAAACATATGGCCACCATTCTTAAAAGGAAAATGTATAGTATTCGAATATAAGGGTCCTTATTAGAAAGGCATATTATAAGGTCTACCATCATGTTTAATACCTTTGTAAGACCAGCTTAATATACATTGTTAGTAGATCCAGAAGAAAGCAGTGTAGTTGTGCAAATGCAGATTCAATAAATGAACACTAGTCATTATAAAGATAGAGTGATTTATCTCTACCCACTGAAAGAATATAGTTGTACCTATGTGCACTGTCATAGGAATGGTTCTGCCTGGGTTTCCATCTACAACTTTGTTTTGGTTATAACTTAAGCTAAGAAAATTTGCTCCAGGCTAAAACTTGCTCTACATAAACTTTACCTTTGGAGTCATCTTTTAATACATATGTCTACAGTGTGAGCCAGGTTATGATACCCTTACTCGTGCTGAACGACTCCGGACTGCACAAATTGTTCCATTGATTTTACTCAGAGTAAAATATGAGTAACTGTAGCTGAATATGATCCTAAAATACAGATCTATTCTGCCCCTAGCTGCTCCCATTGAAGTCAGTGGGAATTTTGCCAGTCTTCAAATGGAGCAGGTCGGGCCCATCATTTTAAAATATCTGTTTTGGAATTCAAAAATAAAATGGCCTTTAGTTGATTAGAGCACTGTTTGGTATGGCTAGAATTCATAAACAACGTGGACCTGATCCTGCAGTCCTCGTGTGCACAATTATTATCACCTGTTATTTGTATTACCACAGGCCCTAGGAGCCTGAGTCATGGACCAGGATCCCATTGTGCTAGGCACTGTACGAACCCAGAACAGAAAGATGGTAACTTCCATTCAAGTCAATGGGAGTTTTGCAGATATAACAGCTTCAAGATTGTGCCTTCAGCTGTTTGTGATTTTATTGTTTGAAATGTCATTTTTAAGTTGTTTTATATGATGTGGGTATTAGCCCTTTTTCAGATTAAAGCCAATCATTTAGTCTGATATTTTAAACTTGAATCTGTGCTTAGAAGCCTGTAATTTTTTTCCTCATAAGTCAAATTTTACGGTCGTGGATGCCTAAGGTTAAGTCGTAAGTCTACAGTTAGGCACTAAAAAATAAAAATGGCATCGTTTTCAAAGGTGGAGAGCATTTGCAAATTGCACTTAAGGGCTTGGCTACACTTACAAATTTGCAGCGCTGCAGCAGGGTGTGAAAACACACCCTCTCCAGCGCTGCAAATTGCGGCGCTGCAAAGCGCCAGTGTGGTCAAAGCCCGCGGCTCCCAGCGCTGTCCGTTATTCCCCACAGGGAGGTGGAGTACGGACAGCGCTGGGAGAGCTTTCTCCCAGCGCTGGCGCTTTGACTACACTTAACGCTTCAAAGCGCTGCCGCGGCAGCGCTTTGAAGTGCTAAGTGTAGCCACAGCCTAAGCCACTGGGAGTTACAGGTACTCATCTTTGAAAATCAGGCCATTTTCATTTAGGTGTCTACATATGGCTTTTAAGTCCAGATCCTCAAAGGTATTTAGGTGCCTAACTCCTATTGGTTTAAATTCCCTTTGAGAATCCAGGCCAAGGAGCTTAATTTTAGACACTCGTTTGCAAAAGTGGTCTTTAACATGCGGAAGACATCCATTTTTCAAACCAACACAACAGTGCTTAAAGGCTCATGTAAAGCTATACTCCTTTCAAAGGTTCACAAACTGATCCAAAACACAAAGCCTGCTGGGTCAAGGATTACATTTTATTTTATAACTTGCCTATTTTAAACACAAAACCCTTGTAATTTGCTGCATAATTAGGCTGTGATTCAGCGAAGCACTTTAGCATGTGTTTAAGTGCCATTGACGTCAATGGGTGCTTAAATGCTCTGCTGAATCGGGGCCTGAGGCATTGTTCAAACTGAAACTCTGAATAGAGTGACAGTGTGTGGATAATTATGTCTTGTTTACAGTAAAAAAAGGAGGGATTTTTGTCTAAAGCTGAATCAAATTCTATGGCTTGTGGCGAACCTTTCCAGATGCGGTTTGTCATTTCCATAGAACACATTTCAGGCTTTTATGTACTGTGCATTTTCTTCAGTGTCTAAGGCCAAGTTTACACTATAATTTTGCATCGTGTAACTACGTACCTATGGGGGAGGAGGCGGCGGTGAAAAATCCACATCTCTGAGTGACGCAGTTATACTGACCTACCCCTGGAGTGGACCGTGCTATGTTGCCAGGAGGGCTTCTCCTGTTGATATAGCTACCCCTTCTTGGGGAGGTGGTTTAACTACGCCAGTGGGAGAAGCTCTCCCATCGGCATAGTACCGTCTTCACTGAAGTGCTACAGCAGCGCAGCTGCATTGCTGCAGCGTTTTAAGTGTAGACCTGCCCTAACTTTCCTTTTATTATTTACATGCCTTTGTATATTTTAAAGATAGACTTCCACTCCCTTAAGAGGAACTATTACAGTCCCTAATGTCACCTCCCTTCAGTTTAGCTGGGTGCGCCTTTTTAATTTTTAAATAATGCTGCTAAATAAACCAACCAACAAATCCCAAAGGAAAACAAGCCCCAGGAATTATGTTGAAATACCCGTAAGGGCTTAATCTAAACTACAAATTCTAAGACATTCAAAGTTAAGGCTGTGACTCTGCCCTTGATTCACCCTGTTGCACTAAGAGATTGTGTTTGTTGCTAACCAGCAGGTGAGGGATGATTAATGCATTATATAAAGAAGTGTGAGGCCTGTCCTACTAGTCAGAGCAGAAGACTCAGAGGCCAGCTCTGCACTAAAAAGTTAGCTTGACCCAGCTATGTCACTTGGGTGTGAAAAATCCAAACCCCTGAGCGACATAGTTAAGTC
Source organism: Mauremys mutica (assembly GCF_020497125.1). Classification (NCBI taxonomy): domain Eukaryota; kingdom Metazoa; phylum Chordata; order Testudines; family Geoemydidae; genus Mauremys; species Mauremys mutica. The sequence goes on along the minus strand of NC_059073.1, from coordinate 122,559,836 downwards.
GACCTTTTGCCTGGTATAGATAGCACTAGGTCAACAGAAGAATTCATGGATTAACTACAGCAACAGGAGAACCCCTCCAATCGCTATGGTGAATGTCTACACTGAAGCCCTACAACGGCACTGCAGTATTTCTAATGAAGACATAGGCAGAGCAAGGAGCTTCTGAGTTTGAATTCTGGCTCTGACATTGACTGCCTCTGTGGTCTGTCACATAACCTCTCTGCCTCAGTTTCCACATCTGTAAAAAAGGAGATACTAACACTTAACTGTTTTAAGATTAATTAGAACCATGGCTTCCTTTAGTTTCCATGATTAGAGGGCTGCAAACAGCAGAGGATTTAGACACAATGACCCAAAAGGAGGGGCGTGGCTGTACACCCCTTAGCCCTTCCATTGTTGCTTCTGTGGGGATTGTGGTGTCACGTTAGACTCAGACTCATAGAGTTCTTGGTCCTCCAGTTCCTAGAGAGGATTAGGAATCGTGTTGCATTTTGTGGGTGGGGTATATGTTAACTGACTCTGCTGCTCACTGACCCTGTTCCCCAAAGTGGGTTTGGAGGGCAGCAACAGGCAGAGACACCATGAGGAAGGGCTTCTGCAGCAGCCTAGAAGTGGAGTCTCTTCTAGCTCTCAAGGGCTTTCCCGCTAGCTGATCAATCCTGGAAGCTGTGAGGAAGCAGGAGTTCAGGGGACCTGCTCCCCTGCTAGTCCCACACCACATGGGCACCTTCAGACAGAATGAGCAGACAGGTGGGAATATCACAAGTCCAAACTTGTGGCATTTCCAGTCTTCATGCAGGAATAATCCTTAGGGAATGGTCTGGCCCTTAGTTAATATTTAAGTACATTGGAAATGATAAAGCACTATAGAAGCACCAAGAATCATCATTCAGCATGGATGGCAGTAGCCAGGAATAACAAGGTAGGATAAAATTTCCAGTGTAATGATGTTGTTAGTTTAATTTAGAAACTTTAAAATATCCCTTGATTGGATTTTCTCTTTGTTTATTTGTTTGGCTTTCTTGGTGTGGTTTAGAACATTTCAACCAACTGAAACTTACTTGTGCTGGGGATGGGGGGGACCTTAGGTGGTAGTGCACATGTCTCTTAGTGAAATAATGAAGTGTTTACATTATGGAGTCCTATTGTGAGATCAATCAGCCTACCATGCCAGATTTATAAACAGAATCTGCAGGTGGTCCCTGTGTCTCAATTGCCCAGAAGACATGCTTTAATCCTCAGGAAATAGGCAGCATATACATTCCAAAAGTCAGCCTAAGCAAAATGAAAGCACAAAACTAGCCTGAACAATGCAACGCATGTCAACCTTGGAGCACAATCGCTACAAATAGCAACTGACAGCAGAGTTTGACAATTTACCCATCAGCTACAATTGCCAAATTCAGGATCTCTGTATTCATGAGCATCTTAGGCAGGCAGTAAATGTGAAGCAGAAAGGAAGGCTAGAAAATGCATCTCACATGGCTGTCAGATGGATCTCTCTTTTTTCAAACTGAGTGGTTACATATATATACTTATACAAACTTTTTTATTTGTAAATTTCACTTATTCTGTGGCTTTCTACATGTAGAACATGTACATGGTTTGCCACAGACCTTTTTGTTCCCTGATTGCATGAGCGGAACTCTTATAATTGGGTTTCTTATCTGAATGCTTGCTGAAAGAAAATGTAAAACTCAAGTATTTTTGTGTGCAAGCTTGAAATGCACTCTTTTGTGATGTGGTTGTGCTAGTAACACTGGATTGTGAAAATATTCAAGAGAAGTGAGCATGAAAGTGTGTGAACATGGATGAAAGTAGTTTGGTTTAAAAATGAATGAATACTCACGGAAAATTTTTTGGTAGTATTCTCCAAGGTCTATCTGTAAGCAGTTTTACTTGAAATCAATGAGAATTTTGCTCAAGTAAGGACAAAAGGATTTGGGCCATTTTTTAGTACAAAATCTCCTGTACAAGAGGATTGTCTGTATATAGAATAAAGACAAACAAATGTCAGCTCAGAGAATTAATAAAAATACATGCAGCTAAGATTGCTTACTTGGTAGTTTGCTGTGGGGTTATATTATAATTAGACTCATGAAGCAGAGGAAATGCCAACTGAGTTCCACGGCAAGAATAAAATAGTTTGTTAGAAGATCATATTTAGTGGAATAGAATAGTCTAAGAGGGTGCACTCTCTTTTTCTTTTTTCTTCTCTTTTCAAGAAAATATTTTAACTAGTGAGTCAGAAAATATTGAGGAGTGAAGCTCAAGATATTTGGGGGTTCTTATCTCTGCAGAAATTTATCTGAAGCTTATCCTAACTTCTTTGGAGAGGGCTTGAAATCTAAATTAGATCTGATTTTCTCACTAGTATTTATATTTCCTTGTTCCAGAATGATCAGTCATACCATGAGAATATCTTTCTTCTTGGTATTTCAGTACTTCCAATTCTAATCATATCCAGAAGCAGAAAGCAGAGATTCGCAAGTGTGTGGACATGAAAAACAAAATAAACAAAAACATGACTGAATGCGTTTGCACTTAAGAAAACATTTAGCTGGAATTTTGCATGAAGTTTCAAGTGGTTTTTATTTTCTCCAGACCAGTTTGTTTATCTTCACTGCTATGTGCCCCAGTTCCCACATCTGTTCAATGGGGATAATGATAGTTAACTTCTTTGTAAAGCACGTTGAGATCTACCGACGAAAAGGGCTATATAAAAGTTAGATATCAACATTCTTATCTTTGAGCAAGTGACTTTCTCATTGGCCTTAAGATATACACCTCTACCTCAATATAATGCGACCCGATAAAACATGAATTTGGATATAATGCAGTAAAGCGGAGGGGAGGGGAGAGGCTGTGCACTCTGGTGGATCAAAGCAAGTTTGATATAACGCGGTTTCACCTATAACGCGGTAAGATTTTTTGGCTCCCGAGGACAGCGTTATATCGGGATAGAGGTGTAGTCTGTATTCCCTACAGGATCAAACTCACCTGCTTCCTGAAGCATGATTTTATTAACAAAATTATAAAAAATAAGACTGCAAAGTCCAGTCAAAGCCTCATCTCCAAGCTTGGTTACTTCTAGAGTTCCTATCTCAGGTCTAGTCAGTCCACCCGTTAGGTCCTCTCTGTTCCAGGCCTGCTATTCCTCTGTCAGAACAGCCCAGTTGTGAGGCCTTCTTCCTTCCAAATTTATTCTCGCTAGGCTTGACATAACTGGCAGGTGTTGGGAGGGGTGTGTGTGTGCCAACTCCTCTCTACATAACAGACCATTAACCCCTTCCAACCCTAATCTAGTGTGAGATTTGTCCATGACATCAGACCATCTCTATCAGAATCATTTTTATTTATTTTTAAGCTGGGAATTTGGAAGAAATGGTTTCAACTTAAAACATTCATAGCTGGATGTCAAACACTCCTACGTTTGGGAATGTTCATATCCTGGGGTTTGGTTCAAGACCACTTCTAGAGAGATGGTTCTCTTAAACCTCATATTAAAAAACCCTGGTTACAAGCATCTTAGAAAAAAAACTAATATAGAGTAGATTAATCTGTTGCTATGAAGTCCAAAATTATTCTTGTGATTGTGAATATTAACCAACATTACAGTACCACCTAAAGACTTCAACCAGGTCTGGACTCCTTTGAGCTAGGTGCAGTGCAGACATATAGTGAAAAATAGTTGCCTCACAGTTTACAATTGTCTCTGATCCTGCAATGGTTTATACATGTGCTTTCTTATATTCACCTGAAAGGCTTGTCTACGTGGTGCATTAGCCTGCACCACCTGCAGTTTAAATTCTAGTGCACACAAGTGTGTCACACATTAAATGGCCCGTGTCATACAGCTACTGTCATGCACTAAAAGTTCCCTAGTGTGTGTCAATGTGGCACTGTTTGAAAAGGGACTATATTAGCTAAGTAGTACCATTGAAGTTCAAGTCAGTGGAACTATTCATAATTTGTAAAGTTAAGTACATGTTTAATCTTTGCAGGATCAAAGTCTTAGTTCAAGATGAGACATAACAGTGAAATAAATAAACAGGAGGAAAGGGGAAGGGAAAAAGGGCAGGGGGGATGGATGGATGGATAGTATAGATCTTACAGTTTTATACTGATGCCCATCACTGTTGTATCTGAACACCTTCTATGTAAAATCAATAACAACAGCAAAGTCCTTAGAAGACTTCACGGAGTCTCAGGCATTTCTCCCTTTTTGGGGTCAGATCTCTGCTTGGTTAGGGTATTTTTGGGGAGTGAGAGGAACATGGTAGGGATTTAGGAATAAAGGGATGTTCACATATGGTAGAAAGGCTTCTCAAAGAGGAAAGCTCTGCAATGTTTCCTGAAGATGGTTATGCTCTGGATTCACCTGATCTCCTCTGAAGATTGTCCCGTAACCGGACCCCTTGGATAGAGAATGCTTTTTCCCCAGATCTCACATCCTGAGCATAGAGATTGGCAATTGTCCCAGAAGAGCAGAGCTGCCATGGTTATCTACAGATAAAATTTGGTCCTGTGTGTATGTGGGGTTGATCTATTAATAGTAACATGAGCATGTCATAGACTGTCTGCATGCCCAATTTAAAGGTATAGAATTCTACTTTTCTGAACCACTAAGTTTGTGCTCCCATCAGTACCTGGCCCAGGCTGGGGAAGCTAATGATCCAACCCGCGGACCAAATTCAGTAATGAATTCTGGTCACGTCCCACCCGAGGCACGTTGCGCATTGGCTAAGAAGAAGACTCCAGTGTTTAATTATTTTGACTTAGAAACTTAAATACCATTTGAATGGATTTGTACTTTATTTGTTTGGTGTTTTCGTTTGGTTGGTTTTGCATCATTAATGTTTAAGGGTTGGGGGGCTTATCTCTAGGTTAAATCACCTGCAAATGGAGAAAAATGTTCCCACTCCTAAAACAAGCCATGCATTATTTCAGGTGGTTTTAAGCAGCAAATACATTTGATATGTAACTCATGCTAATGTTTAAAGGGCATTTTTACCAGATGCTGGTGCTCAGGATTAGCAGCAATTTTAGTTATCTGACCACTATGTCCTTCTGCTTTGAAAAAATTGAGAGATCTTTGTGATATTAATCTGCATAACTGGAACTGAGGAAGCCAATTTGATAGACTGGCTAGGTAAGTAAATGTAAAGCTTAATGGTGCATGGAGCAAAGTACCAGCTAATTCATTTAAACTAAATGATGAGTGAACATAAAAACAAATAAAGAATTTTGGGTCAGTCCAGTTTAATTTGGATCAACACCCAAAAGCTGGGTTTCCTTTCTGAGGCTTGTGCGGCATAATGCCGTCTAGTGGACCTGTCAGATATCTTAAAGGAAATAGGCTAGAGCAGCGGTTCTCAAACTGTGGGTCGGGACCCTGAAGTGGGTCACAACCCCATTTTAATGGGAATGCCAGGGCTGGTTTAGATTTGCTGGGGCCCAGGGCCAAAGCCCAAGCCCAAGGGCTTTAGCCTGGGTGGTGGGGCTAAGGTTACAGCCCCCCTGTCTGGGGCTGAAGCCGTTGGACTTCAGCTTTGGCCCCCCCACCCCGGCCTGGGGCTTTCGCTTTGCCCCCACACCTGGGGCGGCAGGACTTGGGCGGGCTCAGGCTTCCCCCTCCTGTAGTAAATTTTGTTGTCAGAAGGGGGTCGCAGTGCAATGAAGTTTGAGAACCCCTGGGCTAGAGAGAGATAGAGACAAAGTTTACTGATGTTCTGAGTCAGCCACTGAATCAGATTTCAAGCAATATGTTGTTGACATAATTCTTAAATAAAGAGCATCTCACTGAACCCCAAGACTCCCTGCTACCTTGGGGATATATGAACTTTCTGAACCACCTGAGTCTGCAAAACTGGACTAGATTTTTCTCAAGAATAGGCTTTCTCACCCGTGTTTGATGCTTCCTCCTTCCATTCCGAGTAGAATGATTTTGAGGGCAACCTTTCTTTCAGCCCTGTGGTACCAGAGGGAACCTGGAAGTGCTGTGATGCACAAACAGGAGAGAAAAATGAGGGAGAGAGAAAGTGGGTTTAGTTTAAGGTTTAGTGACCATTTTGCTTCATTCTTCTTTTAAGTGACCTGTTTTCACTCATCTCCAACTAAGGTCTTGATCACTCCCTCTGGATCTGAGCATGGAGGGGTACCTACTGGGCACGGATTTTCCTCTTTCCTTGGGGAGAGGGTTCAACCAGTTTCATGGGAGCATCCTTCCTACCTCTAGATTGTATGGATGGCTCTGTATGAGTCTGGAGATCCGTGCAGGGAGGAGGGATCAGGGTCAGATGCATATTGGCACCCCGCACCCAACCCTGCAGAGCTTAAAAACAACACGGTTATACAGGCACTGTATTGTTTGTCTGTGGCCTACATCCTCAGTTGGAGATCTGCCTTTAAGGTGGGTTTAAGGCAGAGGTGGATTAAGGTTTCCTGGGGCCCTGGACCAGAGCAAGGGTGGGAGAGGGGGCCCTCCCCACCTCTTCCACTTGTGGTCCTGCCCTGTTCTGCCTCTTTCACATGTGACCCTGCTTATGGCCCCACCCCATTCAGCCCCTTCCCTGGGCCCACCCCGTTCCACCCAGGGTCCCCCTCATTCCACTCCCCTACTGCGGCTCTAAGACCAGAGAAGCTCTGTACCCCTGCTGCGGCCCAGCCTGGAGACCGCAGCAGGTAGCGAGAGCTCCTCCCATCCTGGGGTTGCAGGGGGGGGTCCCATTTCTGGGGCTTTCCTTGTTGCCCCCAGCTTCTTCCAGGGATGGGGTCGAGGAGTTCTGGGGTCTTCCACTGAGGCCCCAGGTTCTACCAGGGATGGGGGTGCTGAAGGCTTCCCCTGCTGCCCCCTGGCTTCTGCTGGGGTCAGGCGGCACTGGGCTCTTCCCCTGCCGCCCCCCATCAGGAAAGGAGTCCGGGGGTGCTGGGGGCTTCCTCCGCAGCTATTCCCAACCCACCCAGCCACCGGAGAGTGGGGTCAGAGATATGGGATGGGGGAGGGGACTTCCCCCACTGCCACACCTGGAGTGGCTGCTGGGGAACAGTGTCGGGGATGTGGGAGGCTTCCCCCGCTGCCGCCACCCTGCCCACTTGGTGCTGCTGCCTGGGAGCAGGGCTGGGGTGTGGGCTCTTTCCCTGCCTGCCTGGGGCGCCAGGGCCCCGGGGCCTGGGCCCCACAGATCCAGTGGCTAACCTGTCACTGGTTCAATGGGTACTGCTAGCTAGGGAAGCCTGGTAGTGTAGCCTATCAGGGTGTGAGGGGGGGACTGCTTGTGACACAGGAGTGTGGAGGCACAAGGCCTTTGTTTAGTTGTTCTGGGCTTCTCACTGTCCCCCCATGATCCATGAAGAATTTGGGGGCTCTGAAGATTGGTGGATTGGCCCTATAGCCTGTTCTGCAGGGAGGCAAATTCTCACTGTGATATTAGGGAGAGAACTCATGAGGAGAATCTTGTAGATTTTCTCCTCTTCAGACTCCTTTTTTGATTTTTACCACAGAAGGAGCTGATTGGGCACAAAAAACTCTGAGCCAAAATGCTAATCAATGATCATCCATCAATCATTGTCAATAACAGTATTTGCCTTTATTTAGACATATTTCATCTGAAAACCCAAAGCACTCTATAAAGGCAGGTTATTATTTGCCCCTGAGGCAGGTTATTATTTACCCCTGAGGCACAAGGAGAGTAAGTGATTGACCCAAGAGCACACAGCAAACCAGGACTGCAATTCAGTTGACCAAAGGGGAAAAATAAATAAATTTCAAAGCCCCTTGAGCAGCAAATGTATATTTGTCACAGGGTAGCTGGTCTCTAGTGCCCTGGGACTGGAGCAGGTGAGCCCAATCCAGCTAATTAAAGCAGGCTGGGCTACACCTGGGTCTATAAAGGGCTGCTAGTAGGCAACTCTTGGGGGAAGGTTTGTGGCAGGCTGAGCCTTGGGTGGCAAAGGTCACACAGGAGTGTGGTGAGCCCTTGGGACAAAGCAGGGCTCAGGGAAGTAACCCTGCAGCTGCTGCTCTCAGGTGGAGAGCAGAGCTGGCTGAGGATAGGAAGCTATGAGGAGCTGGAGTGTCACAGATCCTTGGGCGGGGTGGCCCTGAAGCCTGGGAGCCAGGTACTGACTTAAAACTGTGTTCTGGTGGTTTGTATAACCTTGTTGGAATAGAATAAACCTCCTTAAGTGTGGGGCTAGGTGTGGCAGCATGGAGGCCGTCTCGGTGACAGACCCATAATCAGTTTACAATTTTCTACTTCTCAGTCAGACTCTATTTGTTTTGAACTGCTCTTCAGGATGACTGCTTGTCTAAGAATGTGGTGGTGGTTAGGAGGGAGGGGGTTTGCCCTGAAACATGCCCAGCTCCCAAAGAGAAGTGCAGAAAACTGAACTGAGTGAGTGAACTAAAGACTCTCAGATGACCTAACAAGCTAAAAGAATTCAAACAATGGGTAGTGCACGACCTGCCGCTGTACTCATTGCCTTGATGGTATGACTGCATCAGCTCATCCTCTGATTAGCTGAAACTGTTTTTACAGCAGGATGAAACAAAATTTTAGAGATGCAGTGCTACAGCTCATTCTTGTAATCGTTCCTCATGGAAATACACTTGACTCCTGTGAGTGGTCCATTTTGCATCAGTGGAACTATGCACATGAATAAAGATTACTCATGTAATTACTCAGGCTTACCGGCTGCAGTCTCTAGTGTCTCTATATCAGGGGTCGGCAACCTTTCAGAAGCGGTGTGCCGAGTCTTCATTTATTCACTCTAATCTAAGGTTTCGCGTGCCAGTAATACATTTTAATGTTTTTAGGAGGTCTCTCTAAGTCTATAAACTATTGTTGTATGTAAAGTAAACACATTTTTTAAATGTTTAAGAAGCTTCATTTAAAATTAAATTAAACTGCAGATCTTATCAGTTTAGTGCAGTGGTTCTTATCCTGGAGTGCACGCACCCCTGGGGGCAGGGCTGGTGCAAGGATATTTTGTGCCCTAGGCAAAACTTCCACCTTGTGCCCCCCTGCACATCAGTTCATTGAGGGGCAAATCCTAACGAGCCTTTATAGACCCCAGGAGCCAGTGCCCAAGGGCTGCTCCCCAGACCAGGTTCCCCCCTCCCTGCCTGCTGAACTCCCCTGGAGGGTGCACAGCCCCCCCACGAGCCCAGCCCACCCCACCCAGGTGGTCCCTGCCCCAAGCCCACTCACTGGCTTTGGGCTGCTGCATCAGCTCAGCAGGGAGGAGCCGCCTTCCAGAGGCACCGGAGAGCCAACGCATCCCGCTTGTGGCAGCAGTGAGCCCCAGCCATGGAGGAGCCGGCGCAGTGCAGGGAGGCAGCAGCTCTGCAAAGGCAGCGGCACCACTAGCGGGGAGCAGCTGTGCCCTCCTGCCCAGGCTGCGGCCTGGCGCCCCTCCGGGGGCACCTGCAGGCTGCAGTGGATGTATGCGGGCACCAGCCCCAATGTGCCCCCCGGCTCCTCCCTCGCCTAGGGTTACCATATTTCAATAATCAAAAAAGAGGGGAGCCCTGCCCTAGCCCCCATCCACTCCCTCCCACTTCTCACCCCAAATGTGCCCATCAGAACCCCCAACCCCCCCTGCTCCTTGTCCCCTGACTGCCCCCTCCTGGAACCTCTGCCCCTAACTGCCCCCCAGAACCCCACCCCCTACCTAAGCCTCCCTGCTCCTTGTCCCCTAACTGCCCCCCTAGGACCCTACCTGTCCCCTGACTGCCCCAACCCTTATCCACACCCCTGCCCCCAGACAGACCCCCGGGACTCCCACACCCCATCCAACCACTCCCCGCCCCCTGACAGGACCCCCAGAACTCCCAACCCATCCAACCCTCCCCCTGCTCCCTGACTGCCCCCCAGGACTCCCCTTACCATGCTCATGCCGGTCAGATGCTGGCTCCATGTGAAGCCCCTCCCTTGCAGAGTGCTGAGGCAGCGGGAGGGGCAGTGGCGGTGGCTCACACTTCCAGGAGCCGCAGAACCCAAGTGCGGTGAGGGGGGAGCTGGGGGGGCACGCCTGCCCAGGCTGCGGCCCGGTGCCCCCCTGGGGGACTCCTGCAGCAGATGCATGCAGGCGGCAGTCCCGTGTGCTCCTCGGCTCCTCCCTCACTACGCTCGGGCTCTGCAGCTCTGGGGAGTGTGAGCCACCACCGCTGTCCCTCCTGCAGCAGGCTCAGGGTCCCGCGCCCCGGTGGCTCACGCTCTTGGGAGCTGCAGAACCCGAGCACGGTGAGCGGGGAGCCAGGGAATGCATCTGCCACTGGTCTGGGGTCCTGGCCCCCAGCCCCGCTCAGCCTCCTGCTGGCTGAGTGAATGGAACCCCAGGCTGGCAGGATGCTGGTCAGCAGCCGTGTGCCAGGCAAAATCGGCTCGCATGCCACAGGTTGACGACCCCCTGCTCTACATACAGGTTCTTAGAGAATTAGGGTTGTATTTTTAGGTGATGTGTAATGTGATATAACTGCACACACAAGAGAACTTACCCACACTCTACTTATGTACAGAGAAATCTAGGTTGGTGTAATTTAGGGCATGTCTACACTTTAAAAAAAAAAGTGTTCTTAACTTGGATTAAAGTAGCCGTGAAGGTGTGGCAACTTGGGTTAGCAGCTCAAGGAAGAGGAGCCTTGTGTTGAATTTGTGCTGCTAACCTAAATAAAAAAATCTTGTGTTGCCCCATCTTCATTACTATTTTAACCCGAGTTTGTTAACGCATGTTAGCTAACCAAGTTAAGAACATCTCCCTCCACCCCCGCCTTTGTTTTTTTCTTCCTTCAGTGTAGACATAACCTCATATGCTCAGGAGGCAGAGAAAGGTATCCACGGGAAAGCAGCCCCCCACTCTTCTCATTTCCATCTTTTGGTTTCTCTGCTTGTCAGTTACACAAAATTAGATCTCTTTATGCATTGGAAGAGTGGACATAAGTATGTACAAGGGAGTCAAAATTAGTATAAGGAGATCTAAGGTAAAGCAGCAAGCACATCTCAGTAGCAGTCACAACATTAATCCATAAATGCCTCTATATCCACCACCAAATGAGAGAGTCCTCCAGTGTGGTTTCTTTTCTTTGTCTCCACGGATGCAGCTGCCCCTGAAACCTTCCCCCACCCCCATCCTTAGATGAGGATTGCACGGTGCAGAGGAGCTCTGCAAGGAAGTCTTGACTACTAGATACTATGCAGTATTAATAATTTTCCCACCTGTTCCCTACAAAATTGGTAGTGGAAATGGTGTGCAGTCCTTCTCCCCATACCACTACTACCTGTGGATCTGGGACCCTTCAGATGGTATAGTACTTCAATATATGTGGGGGTTGGGGACAGTGGGTGATTTTTTGTGTGTGTGTGCCTGGGGAGGAGCTGAACCATTCACAAAAGGTCTCCGTGCATCAATGTAAAGGATGCTATTTGCTACTGAAGCAAAACATGTAGCTTCCTATAAAGCTTCTTTGAAAATTAGGAGGGGAAGAAAAGCCTGATATGAGCTGACTTAGAAAAGTGATAAAGGATTACATGTCTCAAAGTTTGTTACTAAATATCATTGATCCTTTGATTGTGATTATTGACAGTTAAGTGTGGCAGAAAGTGCTTTTGTCCCTTTGAAATGCTCAGCAGCCTTCTAAATAAACCCAACCAAAAATACATTACATCTGATAACAACATGCCTGGAAGGTGTAGGTTACTATGAGAATTGTTGTATCATGATTTCTCAGTGATTGTGTTATCTCAAGACAGCATGGAAAACATATTCTTGATGATCAAACATCATTCTCTATTAATACACTGAAAGTTTAAAATCAAATATATTGAAAATGGTCTTTTCTTCTTGCTACTGCTTTATTTTTTCTGGTTTAACCATTGAGTTCTGTCTCAGCCAGCTTGTTTTCTGACTAATCTTGACTGTAGAAAGCATTTTATTTTTAAATAGAAGAAACACTAAACATAATCTTAATGTACAATTAGTGATGGGACTGGAATTCTTCAGTCTTCTTGCCCTCTTAGCCTTGTGCCTTCCATTAACTGTATCTTTAGGATACTATCTGAGCCATTGGATGATTGTAAGAAAACAAGACATCTCAATGTCTGTCTCCTGTATACACAGTAGCAGAGCACAGAAGTACTCTGCTCTCATGTGAACATTATGAACGCTGTTAAATGTTCTTCTTCACTTGTTCTGCTTAGGGTCAAGTTTGCCCCTGGCCACATTGAGAGAAGTGCTTTCTTTTTAATGTACGTATCTATTCACCAGATTAATGTATTGTTAACTATTGTATGGTGCCGAGTCTTTCAAGGTAAAGTAATTGTGCTTCCATGAATTTATCTTTGAATGTTGTTGAATACATAAATGAACAAGGGCTCTCAAAAAAACAATGAATGATCCCTATTTTAATCACAGAAAAATTATAAATTTCTTCTCAAAAGGAAAATATAATTAAAAATAACATGCGTTTGTAAGGTTTTAGTCTGTAAATACTTTAAAATGAGATTAGATCATAGAAACATAAAAATTACTAAAATGACCCTAATTTTGTTTGAGTACTTTACACATCAAAAGTGAAATAGGATTCTTAAAAAAAAAAAACACTTTCTTTTTCACATAGTAAATCTGTACTAAATAGAGGAAATAATAATAATCCTTCCTTTATTGTAGAGTCATTAAGGTCATATTGAAGCTTTCATTATAATGAATTTTTTTCACATTTGTAACTTTTTTCTGACTATTCCTGCTATTGAGGATAACTTTTCCATGCTTGCTCTGAGTTCAGAGGTAAATATTCTTTTGAAAACTTATCCATTCAGGTATATTTTCAATTATGGAAGGTAAAAATGAATATGTTTTCTGCTGTACAATTTTATTAACTCTTTGTTCACAAATTTTCTCCCAGAGTAAGCTGATACAGCTTCATTGATAGAGCTGTACTGATTTACAGCTGCAGACATGGCCTTTTAAGCTAAAATTTTCTAGGTGGCTAGTCCTCATCAAGAACCAATCTGTAGCCTGATTTGCAAAAGTATTTTTAAAGTACCACAATTAAAAGCAATTGAAAAATCAGTTTAGCACAAAGTAAAACTTTCATACTGCAATTTGCGGAGTGATTATGGGGAAAATGTAAATATTTAATAGCAATGTTACTGATGTAGTTACTTACTTTTTTAGTGATGTTTCCCTGTAGAGAGAGAGCTGCCTAAGCTGTTAATTATATAAATGTGAAGATGTTCAGTGAAATCAGCGGACAGATTTGAGGTCCATTTTTCTTTATTGTTAAACTAATCAATTACATTAAATATATACACATACTTTAATATGTTAAAGTTACAATTATGATCATGCAGTCTTAGAAAGCCATGACAACACTTCCACTCTAATATGATAAAAGCTAGCACTTGGGGGGCGGGAACAAGCAGACTTAACAGAAATATCTCCCTTCCTCCTAGGACTATAAAAGAACAATTCTCCAGCTACCATCATTCCTTTAATGGGTTTGGATAAGAGGCATTCAGGGATATGACATAATTAGGGCTGACTGAAAAAATTCTGTGTTTTCTATTGAAAACAATTGTATTTTTTGGATAAATTAATATCTTTTACATCATTCACCTCGGTGCCCAGCCCATAGAGGAGAATGGGAGCATGAGGCTCCTAGGAGGTTCTGTGGCAGCATTTCAAAATACAAATATTTCAGATTTGGCTTTTTTTTTGGTTTTTAAATTTGTGCCAAAACCTCAAAAAAATAATAAAAAAAAACTTTACATGGGAGGAAAAAAATTCCCATTTTTCAACCCATTCTAGACATTATGCTCAAAGATATCCATGAGACTATTTCCCCAAACTTCCCTGGTAATGAGGCATTGGCAGGATTTTCTTTAGTGCAGCCATGACTATAAGGGAGCTCAGGTGATCCAATCAAATCTTCAGTTCTGACCTCTGTGTGCCACTCCTGATCCTTTTTGGGAACATGACAATGTTTATACTCAAAGCCAGTTGGGATGGCTTTCTCTTGAAGAGGAAGTCTACAGAATAATTTTTTTTTAAAAATTGTTGTTCTCATTACTTTCATTTCATCCCTTCTCCTTTTCATCCAACACTTCCCACAACAGATTTTAAAATAGGGCTTGATACAGTATCATTGTAAAAGCAACAAAGAATCCTGTGGCACCTTATAGACTAACAGACGTTTTGCAGCATGAGCTTTCGTGGGTGAATACCCACTTCTTCAGATTCAGCTTGCATCTGAAGAAGTGGGTATTCACCCTCACGAAAGCTCATGCTGCAAAACGTCTGTTAGTCTATAAGGTGCCACAGGATTCTTTGTTGCTTTTACAGATCCAGACTAACACGGCTACCCCTCTGATACTTAGTATCATTGTAGATTTTTTTCCCCATTGACTTCAATGGTCACTGGATCACAAACTATAGAGAGGCTTGGCATAATTCAGTTTTTATTTTTTCTTAGTTTTGATGGATAGTGATTATTTTAAAGCATTTTATTTAGATTTTAAATCAATTTAAATGTTCAGTTGTGGGAAATTTTAGGAAGAGTCAGACAATAGGGGGGTGTTTCAGACAATAACTGTTTAATGATGGTAGACATTGAGATTCAAAAAGTTAAATCTTTATAACCATTGAAACAAACTGTCAATATCAGGTGTCAAAATATAAAAAGTAAATATACTTAAGTCAAACTCTAAGTTCTCAAGCAGCACTTTTCTTACTTCGTGTGTCTGTAAATTTTAGTTATTGATGGAAATATTTTTTGTTTGTGTGGATTGGAAGATATTGACATTTACTGACACCAACGGAATCCTTCCAAGCCTACCTATACATTGGGGAACAGATCATCAGATAGCATGAACTGGTGTAGTGCCAATGATTTATACCAAGGGTCGGCAACCTTTCAGAAGTGGTGTGCCGAGTTTTCATTTATTCACTCTAATTTAAGGTTTTGCGTGCCAGTAATACATTTGAATGTTTTTAGAAGGTCTCTTTCTATAAGTCTATAATATATAACTAAACTATTGTTGTATGTAAAGTAAATAAGGTTTTTAAAATGTTTAGGAAGCTTTATTTAAAATTAAATTAAAATGCAGAGCCACACTGTTTTTTAGTCAAATTAGACCTAAGTGAACTAGCTGTGGTTTAGCTACATGTGCTGCAATCCCACCCCTAATTGCAGTACAGGCATACCCAAAGACTTCACTTAGCGGTGACCTGGCCTACCTAACTAATCATGGCCTACCTAACTAATCAACAGAACTCAAATTTCAAATATCCGCTATTCACAATGAACTGCTCAGAGACAAGCTTCAGACCAAGAGCTACTGTCAGAAATTGTATTCTGAATAGGTAATACATTTGAGAAAATCACAACCTGCTGGTGGACAATTCAGAAAAAGGGGCAAAATATCTACTCTATTGTCACAAATTATTCACTCAGCCTCAGTCCCAAAAGGAGACTGTCCAGATTTAAGATGCCCCTGAGCATATTTTACAGACTCTGTAAGATTAGGGCAAAGAGGCTGAATTCTAAAGGGGGAAGAGCCTTAGGACCACAACCCGCCTCAGTTATACCTACATAATGATGCCAGTAGGGTACATAATGATGCTAATGAGAGCAGAATTTGTAAGGCTCTGATGACTGCCACTCCCTGAATGACCTGCAAGGAGCATTGCCCTTCTTCTGCCAGGCAAAATCCCTATGTACAGGGTTAGGGAGTGTTCAGGGTGTGTCTGGGCAGCAAGGAATGCTGCTGTGCAGAGCCCAGCCCCTGAAGCCAGTCTGTCCCATTATTGGGGTTCTGTACTCTAACAAAGAACTGTAGCACCATAACGGGCTCTTACGAAGCAGAAGTGTTTTTAAGCAATCGTAACAACTAGGGTGACCAGATGTCCTCATTTTATAGGCACAGTCCTGATTTTTGGGTCTCTTTCTTATATAGGCTCCGATTACCCCCCACCTCCTGTCCCAATTTTTCACATTTGTTGTCTGGTCACCCTAGTAACAACAAGCACAAAAACATGCTATTTGCTCTGCCTTGACTCTAATTCCTTCTTGTCCTACCAGTTCCCCATCCAGGGCCGGCTCTACCATTTTTGCCGCCCCCAAAAAAGTCTGCCCAGACTGTGCCGCCCCAAGAATGGACGGAATGCCACCCCTTAGCATGTGCCGTTCCAGGCACATGCTTCCTCCGCTGGTGCCTGGAGCTGGCCCTGTCCCCATCTCAGTATAGCTTTTTTGCAGTGCCTACACAACAGTCCCAATCCTTGGGCCTAATCCCGACCAGTTTATTTACAAAGGTATTTAGGCACCTAACTTCCATTGATTTGAGGATGTAGGTGCCTAAATGCCTTTGAGGATCTGGGCCATGGTCTTTTAGGTTGCCGCCTCTTCCATCATTCTCCACTGCTCCAATTGCCATTCTGCTGTAGGGAAGAGAGAACAATGAGGTGGCCATATAAATGTTACATGGCTGACTGCAGGGGAAGTGATGCAGGGCTGTGCAGACCAGATGGGCTACAGGGCTCCTGTGGGCACCACAACTCAAAACATTGCTGTGTGCATGACAAATTCAGTGACATAATCCTTAAGATCACTGATATTCTAAGCAGGCCCCAACAGCTCCTTTCACCTCCAGGACTGATCTAGAATTATTTTATTAGCATTAATAATGGTCTCAATATTGTTATGAGGATTTTAAAATTATCTGTTGCTTGGAATCAGTCTTAATCAGGCAGCAAATGAAAATATTTTTCTTTTTGATGAATGGCAACATGAAGCACAAGGCAAGCTGTCCATGTTTTTATGCTGGAGAAATCGGTTCTTTCCAGGACTCTCCGCAATTTGTACCCTGGAACAGTCAGATACTCAGCACAGCTCTGGAATGGCTGTATGCTCTTAAATGGAGATGCAGCTACAGTAGAAGTTCAAATGGGTACTTTTCTGTGCAGTGAATGTAGGGATTTAGATGGGTAGCCCTTGCTTACTATAACAATGTGAATTTCACATTTTAACTCCTTGCATGGTACTTGGAGGTAAAAACAGAGACGTTACACATCTATAACATTTTGGGTTGCACTCAAGCTGGGCAGTAATTCCCAGCTCATGGAGATGTACCTGCACTAGCGCTGAGTTAGCTAGTGTGGTAAAACCAGAGTGTAGCTGCAGTGGTGGGAGGGGTTAGCAGCAGGGCCGGCTCCAGACCCCAGCACGCCAAGCGCACGCGTGGGGTGGCATTTTGCCGGGAGGGCAGCAGTCATGCCTGTGGGAGGTCCACCGGAGCCGCGGGACCAGCGGACCTCCCGTAGGCATGACTGCGGAGGGTGCGTTGGTCCCGCGGCTCCGGTGGACCTCCCGCAGGCATGACTGCGGAGGGTCCGGTGGTCCCGCGGCTCAGGTGGACCTCCCGCAGGCATGACTGCAAGAGGTCCCCCGGAACCGCGGACCGGCGACCGGCAGCGTGCCCCCTGCGGCGTGCTGCCGTGCTTGGGGCGGCCAAATTCCTAGAGCCGCCCCTGGTTAGCAGCCCTGAGAATGCGCCAGTCTGAGACACTAAATAAGCACTGGGAGGGTGACTAGCCCATCCTGCCACTTGCGCTGCTACAGTTACCTGCCCTTGCTGCTAAAAATGAAGTGTATGTCTCCTGGAGATGGGGATTACACCCCCAACACGTAGTGTAAACATATTGTGTGTGTGTGTGTGTATGTGCGGGGCCCCTTCATTCAGAGGATCTCAAACTGCTTTACAAACATTAATACCCCCAGCTCACATTTTGGTTAACTAGACATTTTATAGGGATAGCGAAACAGATACACAGATGTTTAAGTGACTCGTCTAGGGTCACGCACAGATCCTGTCTTCCATTCTCCCTCCTGTAAACATTCAGCCCTTACACAGATATAAATTAACGGTATAATCTAATGTTGTAATTCACAGGAGTGGTGTTTTTGTGGCTAAATAGCAAGGCTGATAAGGAAAGGGAATAATGGGCTGTCAGTGACATTGACTTCAATCAATGTCAACATGTTATTTTAATGATCCATATAAGAAATAATGAGGTTGCTTTTGTAATTTGTTTTCAGGGAATGTATTTTTTCAGTTGATTGCAGATCAACCATCTTAATGTTATATCTCTTGGTCCATGAGGAACTTTTTAAACACACAAAAATAATCAATACTCTCAACTATAAACTTAATCCTGATTATCCTAATAAAGAAAAGGAATTTTCGGGAAAGGGAGAGTAGCTTGGAATCTAAAAACATGTTGGCTCCAGTGGCAGGTGACCATTTTGGTAACAAGCCAAGCCAAACTTCTGGATCTAAACACAATTGAATTTTGAATGTTTGAAATCCAGGTCTGAAATGTGAGGCTTGGGCCGGTCAGGAAAATTCCTAATGAGAGAGTACAGCAGCAAGTTTGTAAGCCTGATGGAATTCATGTATTTAAGTTTGAAGCTGAAGGTCACTGTAGCTCCAATCACTAAGGGCTATTCAACTCCCATTCAGGCCAAAGGGAATCTTTCTCTTTCTATTTGGAATAGAATTAGGCCTTAAGTCTTGGCATTGGAAAAGTATTTTATTCTCTCTGAGTGCATGTTAAGTTCCAAAAATCCACCTGGAAACAGGAAATACTAATGTCCGAGAATCCACCCACAAAGAGAAGTCTTCACAGTATTATCTCCTGTAAAGAATCTAAAAAGTTTTACCAGACTTCTTTTCTTGAGGGCATTTGGTATCCACTACAAACTACTCATCTTTTTTAATAACAATCTAGGGCCATTACTGTTTTCTGCATTCATGACAATATACTTCATGGCATCTTTAACAGACAATATGTCATATGTGTTAGAAAGTGCTACTGAGTGCATCTTCTAGCTGAGGCTCATATCCTATAATGCAGTATGCATTGATCACCTACATTGTTAAAAGAACATATATGATTAATTTTTTTCTTTGTCATCAGTATAGTTTACAAAATAGGGACACAACACTTAGTATATCACAGAACATACTGTAAATGTAGATCTGTGGAATATGAAGGAACACACAGAATTCAGTGTCTGCAATAAATTTTCAGTACACTGAGCCAGCCAGAAGAGAAAAAAAAACTCTTCCATAAACCACAGTATATTTTTGGTAGGGTTATTGATGAAGTCATTGGGAGAGGGCACAAACTTGTATTTCACTATTTAGCTATAGTTGACCCATTTTAACCCAAGTTAAAAATGTGCCCTAATGACAGATCAGTAAATCCAAGGAGAGAGAGGTTATGTCTGCATACCCAGAAACATGCCTGATGTCCGCTCTTTTGTGTAGTTCAGATCTGAATCTCTTGCCTAGAAATTTTTACATTTGAATCAGTACAGAGACCATGATGCACTTCCAGAAACTACCCTTCCCATGAAACAAGAAGAATGTTAACTGTTGTGAATTTCTTTCTCAAAGCCTTGGCAATCCTATTGTTACAAAACCATGAAAACCTCTTTAACTCCCTTCAGTGTTTTGTATTTAAATGTTCATTTTGGAGACTTTACTGATTCAGCTGTCAGTCATCTGACCTGGTGAGTCATTTGTGGTTGACTAAATGGGAGTCTGCAAGACGCTATAAATTGTTGTAAAGTTGCTTGATAGGGCAAGTTGTTTCATATTTTACTTACAGGTCATTCCTTACTTGCCTTGGTGGGATGTTATATAACAGTGGTATTTTGGATGCATTTATGTACAATGACTATCATTTACAATGGAAATGTATATTCGTGCAATGTACAGTTGTAATGATATCAAGGGTTCTTTTCTCCTTAGTCACTTGAAAAGGTAGAAAGGGAAACAAACTTTAAAAAAATGTTTTCCTGCACTTTGTTTAACCTGACTCAGAATATATTTATGAGAATCTTGCTGCTGGACTGAATGGCAACAGTCTAATTACTAATACCTGTGGGGTGGAAATAATTGATCTTTAATAACAAAAATTAAAAGCTTATTCCACACCCTGAGACACACATGAGTCACCGAGAGACTAGGCTATATGAATTGCCACACAAGTCATTTACATCTGTTTGGAGAAGCCTGGTTCTCGAGATTCTCTTGACACAGACATGTATGTTGTTGGCTGCATTTTTGTTTTACATGTCTGTTTTTACCCCAAAGATCCTGTACCTTCCCTCTTCTTCAGCTTTCCAACCATGTTCCCTGAGGGCAGTCTCCTCTCCATTCACATAAGCAGATAGGGGCTTTACCCTCCCCTATTTCCTGTAAACAATTGGAGAGTGCTGCTTTCTTTGAGTCAGATGTAAGAAGAGGTTGATGTTTTTCTAAATATTAGTGTGGAGATGACAAAAACTATGGGGAAAAATAGTCATTTCAGCATTGTTTATATTTTTAATACAACATAAATTCTGCCTAGTGCATAAGAGGAAAGATTAAACCCTTAAGGGAACTACATGGTTGCCTTGAATAATCCAATGACTTCTGCTTTCACTTTTCTGTCACTGTGAATGTTTTTACAAAGTATGTAAATAATCTTTAGGGTGCCTATAAGTCTCTGGTGGCAAAATAAATGAGTGCTTAGAATGTTTACATGAAAGAACAAGATCTACTGAAACCTATTCAAGAGGAAGAGTAGTTGATAAATGTGGAGCAAAGTGCTTTTTAATTTTTTTTTAATATTAGCTTTCTTTTTCTAGTAACTTTCCTCACTGAAAGGTTTCCTTTGCATCTTTTTGATTACCTCTCTTCTCTAGTTTTTGTCTAGACTCTCTATCGTGTCTTGCCTCTTTCTTCCAGAGCTTAGTGTTTTCATAGAACTGAGCAAGACACTCATTATATTGGCGAGGAGGAGGAGAACTCTCTACATCCATAGCATTGTCCTTCACTGAGGATTTTTGTCCTCCAGTTCACCAAGAAGGTCCACAGACTCATGGTCCTTCTAGACACCTTACTTCTAGAAACTCATACATCTACAACTTTTAAAAGCACCCTCTTCTCTCTGTGACTGGCCAGCAGACTGCATCCTAAACTATCAGACTCTGTCATGGTCAGTGAGCCATATATTTGGGCTTGATTAGTGCAATTTCCCATATCTATGAAAGAAGCTGCTTACTTGAAAAAGCTCCATTTAGAACAAAACTCAGCAGTCTTGTGCCTTTTCCTTGGGATCAGTAGGTTTTGGAGGCTGAAAGTTTAAGAAGCTTGCAAATTCATAAACTCCAGGCATGTGCAGAATTTCTATTGATGTTAACTGAGAGATCTGCATGTCCAGGGAGAGAGTAGAATGAGAATATCTGAAAGATTTCAGTCTGTAGTCTTTAAGGTCTTTCACTTGTTTTGTCAATTGTGCATTCATTATTTTCCTGGCTTGACGTGGGTCTTATGAGTTTCAAAAAAGATGTGACGATTAATGACTAGCAAAAAAATAAAGAGTGCTCCCTCTATTTCTACAGAGTGCTTCATCAGTTATGATACACTAAGGCTGAAAATTGCCAGCAACTTAGTTTATTTTGCATGCCGAGTAGGTAAATTACTACTTGAAATCTTTGGTGTTATGTAATCTAGTTAACATTCTGAAACAATGAAAAGAAAATCACCAAGTATTTCTCAGAGTTAAACCAAGGTGCTATGAAGAATGAAACACATTGTTAGGTCAGACAACCAAATAGATTTCCCATTTCTGTTTTTATATAAATAGAAGTGCTGTGGAGAGTATCTTCCTTCCGTTGCCGGTATATTGAAAGAGGGATCTAGCCCTGGGTATTTTGGTCTGTTCTTGTCCAATCAGCTCTCTGATTATGGGGGCATGATGAATAATCTTAGGTACTTATATGGCCCCCATTACTGTAAAAATCTGAACACCTCCTATTTCTTAATGTATTTATCCCCACAACCACCCCATAAGGTATAACATTTTACATAAGGGAACTAAGGCACAGAGAGACTAAATGACTTGTCCAAGGTCACACCGAAAGTCTGTTCCAGGGCAGAGAACTGATGGGTATGGCTACACTGGCTAGTTGCAGCGCTGGAAAGCCTCCACCAGTGCTGCAATTAGTAAGTGGCCACACCTGCAGGGCACTTCCAGCGCTGCAACTCCCTGGCTGCAGCGCTGGCCGTACACCTCACTCAGCATGGGGAATAAGGATTCCAGCGCTGGTGCTGCAGCGCTGGTCATCAAGTGTGGCCACACACCAGCGCTGTGATTGGCCTCCAGGGTATAAGGATGTATCCCAGAATGCTTTTATAAATTACTCTCTTTGTTTTGTTATGCAGCCTCTCTTTGTTTTGTTATGAACGAGCTCCGCGCGGAGCTCCGTTGCCGCTGCTGCTTATCTAAAAAAACAAACAGAGCTCCTGTTTGCTGTGATCATCTGTACCTGGCTGTAAACAATCAAATGAGAGGCAGGCAGGGAGCGAATGAAACAGCGGGGAGTCGTGTTGGCTGCAGGCTGTTTGCAATTAAGAGTTAAGACTAAGGGGTCGGAAACATGTTCTGATTTTTCAAGGCAGGAAGCTAAACACACAGTGTTGGCTCCAAAAATCCCCTCTCTCTCTCCCCCCGCTCCCTGTCACACTAGACCCCACTCCACCCCCCTCTTTTGAAAAGCACGTTGCGCCCACTTGAATGCTGGGATAGCTGCCCATAATGCATCACTCCCAACAGCGCTGCAAATGCTGCAAATGTGGCCACACACCAGCGCTGGTAGCTGTGAGTGTGGCCACACACCAGCGCTGGCCCTGCACAGCTGGATGACCAGCGCTGCAAACCGTAAGTGTAGCCATACTGTAAGTGTCTCAAGTTCCAGGCTAGCACCCAAGCCACTGGACCATCCTTACCTACCACCTTCTTGGTTTCATTGTTGCTTTCTAGTAGGACAGTAGATACTCAACCAACCATGCTTGAGTTGCATGTGGCTTTGCCTAGCCCTATTTGCAGTTTTCTTAGTTGGAATAAGGAGTCATGTGGCATCCTGACTGTCCAGATGTGGAAAATAGCAATATATAACAAAAATGTAGGGGCAAGGCATGGTCATGCCTTGAAGGGCTTAAAACAGCCCGGGAAGAGGACCGAGAAGAAAAAAGATGGTCTGTTTGGGGAAAACAGCCACAGCTGTAGCCTGTGTATTTAGGACCCATCTGGCCCTTATAAGAGGGCAGTGGGCGAGAAGGAAGACACAGTCTCTGGTTGTGGAGAGGGATGGGCCTGGCTGCTGGGAGATGAGCAGGGTACTTAAAGTGAAACGGGGCTGGGGAGCTCCGTCCTGGAAACCACCCAGGCTGCAGGCCTTGTTAAAGGCCAAGAAGGGTACTGGGGTTGCAGAGGGGCAGCCCAAGGGTAGGCAGAGGCAGCAAGTCCAAACCCCCCTTGCCAGTGATGAGTTGCAATTATACTGCAGTCTGCCACAGTGAGTGGGGGCTAGATGGTGACTGGCAGTAGCCAAGAACTGAGGTGAGGTGGGGACAGGGGGTTGGGGGTTCCCCTAGGTGGGGAGACCCAGATTGTGGGTTGCTGCAGTGGGCAGAACCCTGGGTAAAAGGCACTGGGGTCTGGGAGGGACACGGGGGCCAGCGGCAGACGAGATACTGGCCTGCAGAGAGCGCTCTGGAGCTGGTGAAGAGCTAATTCCCGAGACAACCAGCAGGAGGTGCCACGCCGGTTAGGCGTCACCCCGCCACACACAGACATGCACCTAGATAGTAGGGACATCCCTAAAATCAGATGCTCTTTTCCCCTACTCACACTAAAGCCCCTCTGTGCATGCTGCAAGAATGGGTGGATGGGGTTAGGTGAGCTTGCCCACACTGCCAAACCACTCCCCAGGAATTCAGGTGGTTATGGAAATGCATGGAGTCGGTTAGTCCAGTGTGGGATCAAGTGTGAAGGAGCAGAGCTTCCAGAGACTTCTAGAAATCCTACCTGGTCCTGTCACATCCCCCCCACCCTCCAAGCCATGCACTCTTGAAGATCCTCCAAGTTTGGGGGTCTTGAACTTCCTGCTTCTTGGAAAGAAGAGAGATTTCCTCACCACCTTCTTACAAGGGATTATCTAGAGGAAACACTGATAATACAAACTTACACAGGTTATTTTTGAGTAGTGGAACATAAGGCCTTAAAATGTATCTGGGTTAATACTCTATTGGCATTAATATAGTGTTACTTATAGAGCTAGTTGGGGACATGATTTATTCCCTGTGAATTTTCAAGAAAAAACATGTCTTTTTGGTCCAAAAATTTTCTTTGACATTTTTCAGGTTATGGTTGAAAATCTGAAACACAAACTAAAAATGTTTTGTTTTTTGGTTGCTGAAACTCAATCCTTCTTTGTTTCCAGTAAAAATGCAGAAACTAGGTGAAGATGGAAGTTTTTTCACTAAAATTTCTGTTTCACTGAAAAGCCACTTTGAGTCAAAAGAGGAAACTTTCAATGGAAAAACTTCACCCAGTTCTAATTATGTATGATTTTAACAGTAGCCAAATACTTCTTGGCTCTTTACAGTACAAATAGCCAGGTATGGTCCTTGCTTCCAACCATCTAATTTTAGACATGACACTATAATTGGGGATAACTGTCAGGAGATGGTGCAGAGAAAGGACACGGTTTAGAAGCGTGAGATCACTAGGGGTGTATGTCTACATTGCAATTGAACATCCATGACTGGCCCATGTCCACTGACTCAGGCTTGAGCTGTGGGGTGGTAGAATTTCAGTGTTTTTGTTCAGGCTTGGGCTGGATCCTGGCTCTGGGACCCACCCACGTCATAGGACCCCGTCCCCTATAGTTACTGTAGCGCAGGGGTTCTCAAACTGGGGGCAGGACCCCTCAAGAGGTTGTGAGGTTATTACATGGGGGTGGGGTCACAAGTTGTCAGCCTCCACCCCAAACCCGACTTTGCCTCCAGCATTTGTAATGGTGTTAAATATATAAACAAGTGTGTTGTTAATTTATCAGGGGGGATCACTCTCAAAAGCTTGCTGTGTGAAAGGGATCACCAGTACAATAGTTTGAGAACCACTGCTGTAGTGATATGCACATCTTGGTGCCATTGGCTGGAATGGTAGCATGAGGGGCCCATGCTTAACATGCAGGAGTATATTCAACTGCTGGGAGGAATTTCAGCAGGCAACAATTCAGAAGAGCTGGCCCTGAATTGCATTTGTAGGTGGATGCTGAAATGATCTGGCTTTCTATATTGGTTTCTCTTCCTCATTATGAGACTTGCTGTGTGTTCCTATTATTGCTAAGTTGCGTGACTTCTCTTTCCTTATCTGTTTTTACCCCCTGATTATTTAATCAGAGTTTTGTAGGTAAGGACACATTACCACAGCCTTTTAAGATACATGAGAACTGTTTTTCTGCTACTAGATTTGATAGTCAGTAGTCAGTCATTACCTAGCTATCAGATAAGGCCCATCTGATTGGTGCATTTTATTCACTGCTGAATAAACATTTCTGATAACTTTATTTTTTTAATGGGAATAACTGAGAGTGGGACCCAGATAGTCCCTGCTGGAGATATGCCAGTTAAAAGGCTGACATTTGATTTTCTTCCAGTTCTCCTCTGTGATAAATATGGGGGGATTTATTTTCCCCTGTGTGTAATCTGAGTGGCATTTTTCTTTTCCTACTTTCAAGCTGCAAGCTTCACTTCTTTCTCCCCTTCATATTAATCATTCTGGGGTTGGCAAATTTGATAAGTGGTACCGTGAATTCAGGTTGAAATATACAGAACTGGTTTAGGCATCAGAAACACACCGGAGTCATTGAGTTGGGACCCTCCCTCGGCCCAATCAAAATATGCTAAATTCTCTTTAAAAAAGAGGGGGAAAGAAGGGTGAGGGGAAAACATACTGCAGAGGTCTGGTTAGAAAGAAAGAATCTTGCTCTCCCCAAACTTAACCAGGTGCTCTATAACTCTGGCCCAGATTCCAGTATTGTTACACTGAGCATGCACTAATTCCACTGACTTAATATTAAAATCTAGCCTTGCAGGAGTTGAGCCACTGGCTCTATCTTTTCTTTACTCCTACAATAGAATCGATAAAGGTGACTCCTTGTGCCCATGTGTCTCCAACTGTAGGGTTAAGGCCAATGTTTGAGGTGCCACCATTTCCTGCTAGGGAATCCCTTGCTTCTAAAAGGGCCAGCTTGTAAATAGAAAGCACGTTCTGTACCTCAAAACAATCCAACCAAACCCTACATAGTCATAATGGAAAGTCTTGTTACATGAAAGCCATTGTCTGAATGGTGACTATGGCTTATGTGTTGACCTTGAACCCAGTGCTGCTCCCATTGTACTCAGTAGCAAACCTCCTATTAACTTCAATGAGGCCCTGCTTCCCTAAATGCACTGTACATTCTTATTCATTGCACTAAAATTGAGAGAGAAAACAAGGATGGCAGTAGAAGCCAACCAAAAATGAACAAATGAATAATCTGTGCGGAGATACCGGTCTGTGGGCATGGAGTGACTATATAGCAACCCCAGCCAGCCAGCTCTGGAGTGCAGTGATGTGCCACCAAAATTTTAATAGACTACTCCCTCAGATCAGAGGTGATCACATTTCCTGAAGAAAATATCCATCTTACCACCCCCAAATTTCCATCCTTTCAGTATACTCCCACATCAATTCGGTTCTGTTTCTCCCCCCCCGGCACCCATACGGATCTTTCCATCCTTCCACTTCTCACCCTCTGGTCCAGTATCTTTCAGCCCAAGGCTTACCCAGTACCTCTTAAGTGGCTTCCTTATCTGGCAGCTGTTCTCCTCAGCATCAGGGGTGCAGCCATTACTGGCAGCTTTGACAGTGAAGAGACTCTGCTGCTCTGGCTACAGGCTGATTCGTTGGGTGGGGAGAGATTCCACTTCAGTGATACATTGGGTGGAATAGATCCTCTTTAGTTCTTGACATATATTTTCACATATTAATAACTTCCTGTCTTTATTCACTGGGATTCTACCTGTGAGCCAGACTGCTAAAGCATTTGTTCCTTCAGTCGCACCAAAACAACAAAGGGAAAAATGTGGCTTTCTCTGATCACCTGTCCTTGTTTCATTCCTGGCAGAGCTGCTTCTTTATTCAGATATTCCTGAAATAATGGGCTTGCAGTAAATATTAAGTATCGACTAGGTTAAGTAAAATAGATTTCACTTATTTTTCAAATTCTCAAATCTATCAACAGCATCAATGTTTTCAAGTTTAGGTGTGTATCAAGTTTAGCTTTAAATGCAATTAGTGTGCAACCTTCACTATACATAACTTCCTTTCTAAGTTTGCCGAACAGTTTTCATTCTAATCCCCATTTCAGTTGCTCATAACTTTCCAAAATTTTCATCTCTGAAATTTTCCAGCATTGGTCTCTGTCCAAATTCCATTTTAAAGTTTACACACTGTCTTCTTTTCCATTCTAACAGTCACCAAGAGCAGCAGCTCTTTCTGGTGTTCTAACATTAGTGTGGCACAATGGAGTGATAACTGTGCTAGAAGAATTATGTGGGGACATAATTAATAAACCTATTACACAGATTTGGAGACAGGAGTGCAGTGTTGACAAAGGGCAGGGCTTCAAGATAATGTTTCGTTTTTACCAGAAGCAGAATGAGCTAACACAATCTGTCACTTCCATGAACTGGGTCAGAATCCAGAATAGTGATTGCAATCTACTTAGCTGGCACTAGCACTGAAGATTGTTGCCTTTAGAAGGATAGGTTGGGCTGGGAGGGTTATTAGAAGGGATGGTTAATTCATTTGGGATAAACAACCCGGCTTTTTTTTTGTTCTTTTTCCAAAACCGTTATGGAATTGTTACTAGCGAACTGAATGTTCCTATTTTGTATAGCTATCTGATCAGTGAATGAAATCATTGAGAAAGGAAACCATCTGAGTGACATTGTTTTAAAAGTTTTGCTGAAAGCCAGTGAAGACTAACAGTAGTTCTACAGTGCTTAGGCATTTTGTTCTTGCTAACTATGTTCAGAATGCATTTGTATTATCACTCTGCAAAATCGGATTATCCTTAAATACAAACAACTAGTCAGTATGTCAGTGGGAACCATTACTGTCTGACAAGTTAGGCATACCATCCTGCATTACTGTAGCTGTGCAGGACTCTCAGCATGTCTCCACCTCAATTTTCCCACCTTGTAAGTGGGTAAGCATCGTTATCCCAATTTATGTAAAGTGCATTGAGGTCTAACTCTAAGTGCAATACAAGTGCTATGTGTTACAGCTTGAGCCAACTCCCAAGTCAATGGGAATTTTGCCTGAGTGTAAGGACTTTGTAAAAACTAGGGACTTCAGAATATGAGCTGTTGCTATTTCATAAAGGGTTAACTGGGAGAATTATATTTGATAAACTGCCACTCTACAATGAAAAATCTAGCAATATGTTTGTTTAGCTAACAGGGGTGGGGGTGGTGATGGCAGGGGGTCATCTTATTTTTCTAAAGATGACTGATGTTCTATTGAAGTCACCTCAGGGCAAATCAGATAGGAATCTGGAATCATGCAAGACCTCCTTTTGGGGGTGATGAAACCTCCTTTTGTTGGCTGCTGCTGTGTTGGTCCATCAGGTGTATCTGATAATTAAAGGTAAAAAGGCTGCTCTTCCCTACTGACCAAGGTAAAACAAAGCCTCTAATCAGGTGATACAATGCCAATGGATGGGTGCTTTCCTGTGTCCTCAGCCATCTGTAAACTCCAAGGCTTTTAAGGAAGTTTACATAAGTCTCTCACAAATAGCTTCCTTATTCTTTCCTTCTTCCAGGTGAGCTTTGAAAATGTACCTGTGAAGTAGGGGAGACACAATGGGAAGCACAGGTTTTGTGTTAGGACTGTCCCTTCAGAAATCCCCCACTTTACTATTGTGCTTTAGCCTGCTCAAAGCTGCCTATTTACACTGCCAGCAGTGTGCCTGCCTCAAAGACAGAGTTATCTGCAAAGCATCTCTTGAAATAAACAGACCCCTCCAACAAAAGGCAGGTATGTCAGGGGTCAGAAAGGTCAAATACTCATTTGGATTTTGCCCTGCAGTTTGGAACCTCTAGTACAAGAGTTGCCAATAATTTTTAAAGATAACCTGGAGGCAGCCCCCAGTAGGCAAAAAGTCATACAGGAATGCAAAGCACCTGTCAAAGTCTGTTCAGCGTACAGTGAACGGAGTAAAGGAACTTGGAGCTTATTACTTGCTCTTTGAATTTCTGACATAGTTTCATTGGGCTGGCTGGTTGCAGGCGTAGCGTTTGGAAAGAAAAATAACTGCTAGGGCAAGTACATGAAGTGTGTGAAATATGGGTTCAGTGGAGTGAGTTGAACATGTTTGTGACTGCTGTTCTTGTCACCGGGGTGTAGGTTAAATTTTGGAACAGGCTCTTCCTCATACTTCTGCTCATGTTCAAACCTATATACTAGGACACTGCTCACTGCTTGTGTGTCCCAGGCACCAGGTCAGTATTCAATATCCCCACAGCAGCCCCACTAGGAAAGCTACCCTGCCAAGAGCCAGTGCATTTCTCTCCATCTGAGTGCAGACCCCTCAGATTCTCAGCATCCAGTTGCGAGTACCATTAAAAAGCAGGTCTTTTCTAATATTTGTTACAACACCAGTTGCTGGAGAGAGCCAAAACATTTCATCAGAGGGAATGGACATGTGCACAAGCCCTTGTGTGGTATGTATGCTTCGCTCAATGTATCAAAAGGTTGTTTAGAAATCTTGAAGGGAGGGGAGGATGGATTGCTAAAGTCTGTATCGCATCTGTAGTTTATGTAATAATACGTGGACAGCAGGGTCAGATATAAAGATAGGGAGGTGATAGTGGTGAATCATTTAATTGGTGCTTGCTGTTTTGAGAGGAACATGAAATGAGCTTGTAACAGCCATGGGTAGTATTTCTTTTCTTTTACATATAAAGGGCCAAACTGGGTTCTTGGCTACACCTGTGCAACCCCATCAAAGTCCATGTGGTTATGCAGCTGTACCTGAGACTAGAATTTGGCTCTGATTTTAGATTTATTCAAACATATCAGCTGATAAGGTTCTGTGTACGTGACTAATAGTTATCAGCAGGGTTCAGAATTAGGTGCTCAGGTGAACAGCTACGTGCTCCCCATCCCATCCACACAGTGCTGCCTTGCAGACCTATTTTTGGTGGCTGCTAGTCTAGAGAATGTATAGACTGAGGCAGATTATGGGTTTGTGGGGCCCTGGGCCAGAGGAAGTGGGTGAGCCCCCTCCCGACCTCTTCCACCTGCAGTTCCCCCCTCTTCTGCTGGGGAGCAAGGTCAGAGCATGGGGGCTTCCCAGCTCCCTGGCAGGAGTGCTGGGTGGGCAGAGTGGATTGGGACATCAGGGTGCCCATTTTTCTGGGGGCTGCCCAATTGGCCTGGGTCTCATTGGCTCAGTGGCTAATCCACCACTGTGTATAGAGGGAATGGGAATCGGGGTTATGGTACCAGCAGCTGTGCCATGCCCACGGTGCTGCAACATTACCATCCTCACCAATTCAACAACCTGGGGCTGGATATGAAATATGAGATTTTCAGTCTCAGATTTACACTCAAGAGCAAGATGTGATGATGAGGGCAGATCGGTCTCTTTGTGGTTCTCCTCGTTCTCCTGGCTGCTAGGAGCAGGTGCTCTCTTCTAGCTGCTAGGTGGCTGAATTTGGGTGCATGGTCTCTCTCTCTGCTTGTTCTTACTATTTACAGCAGCACCTACTATGTGCTAGATGTTCCACAGATGCTCAAAAAGGAGTCAGGAACTTCCCTGTCCTGAGTGCTCACAACGTAAGGATAGACTGACACGAAGAAAGGGGAATAACAAAAAGATTTTCTAAAAATACAAATGTCATTTGTTCTTATTGGGGGAAGATGGGATACTGCACATTCCCTCTTTGTAGAGAAAGAGCAAGTATATCTCCTCTCTTTCCCCCTACCTCATCCCTCCAAAGAGGAATTCCATCTAACTTCAAAGAGACAATGGCAGGATTACCAAGTGGCTCCCACCCTCCCGTATCCATTTGATTAGCATTCCCCACTCTGCCAGACTGAGCCAGATGCTCTTCCATGAATGGCATTCTGCCTCCCCCAAGACAGAGTTTGTCCAGTGCTCATCTGCAGGCTTTAACAGCAAATCAGGCCATGTATGGGAGCAGCACTCTCTGCCAGGGGGAGGGAAGAATCCCATATTTCACATGAGCCATATGAAAAGATCCCAGAATTTGTGATACTCAAGTCATCTGTGAGTACTGGCAAGGCTGGTACTTGGTTAAAGGAACCCCAAAGCAGTAGCTGAGATTTGGGAATGCCTTACAGCTTCCTGCTTTTAGGGCTGTATGTTTTAACTTCAGTATTGCGTACCAAGGAATGTCCATTCAGGCTGTAGAAGAATAGTTTGAGTAAATCAGTCTCAAAGCAGCAAACAGAAGCCCTTCTAAATTCTGGAGAATCAAACACATCGAGCTCAAGTTTTCCTTCACTTACACCAGTTTTAACTCTACTGACTGCAATTTAAAAGGCTTGTCTTCATGGGGGGAGTGGGGAAGAGAGGTGGGAAGTCACAGTGGAGGGGGAAATGCACATTATGGGGCTGTGATTTCTAAAGTCCACTGACATGTTGTCCATTAATTGACCCATGTAGACTCTGCTGGTGTTCACTAACATTTGTTTAGTGTGCTTTAATGTAGTCTGTGATATACAGGATGTCAGAGCAGATAATCTAATGTTCCTTTCTATCCCTAAACTCCATGAATTAAGTATCTCTGGTCTCAGACAAATCAAATCTAAATAGAAGCTGGAAGGAAGATCAGACTTAGGATGTTAAACTAGAAACAAACTCTTGTATGTGGCTCATTATGTCATAGTCCTTGGTATCTAGATGCCTGATCCAAATCTGAGGTTCCCTTGTTGCTTAGAGGAGCCCAAAGTTACCCAAGTAAAAGACTTTCCTTGAGGTTTCTTGACGCTGCCTCCCGTGCTTTCCTGGTTCCTACTTTGGGTACATTAAAAACAAAAGATGTAGGTGTGACAGACTGACAATATCCTCTCATATCCCGAACAACCCTGTTGGAAGTAAGTTAAACCTTTTTGAATTAGGCTAATACCTTTGTACTAAAATATATTTGTGTATGTGGTGGTGTTACATGGTATGTACCTTCTGTAGTAAGGAGGGGCATACCAATGCCTCTTATCAGTCTTCGAAGACCCCTGCAGAGAGATTCACATAACTAGTTCAAACTGGATTCTCCTGAGACCAAAGGACAAAAAGCAGGGTTTTGGATAAACAGCCTAAGTTTAGGTTGGCTTCCTGATCCAGCAGATGGACAGGACCCCTGGTTCAAAGAGGACCCCAATTCTTAGAGAAGGATTGGAAGGACTTGGCCTACTGAGGCCTCATAAAACTGAGTGCTTGTTATGAGCTGAAGCTGTGATGAACTTGTAACACAAAGAAGAGCCTAGGTTGGGTGTTGAAAGACTGCTTTTGCCAGATCCTATGTGAAAGCTGGGATGAAGTCCAGTAAGCTTATTATCATGTGTGTATGTTCTTCCATTGTTTGTTTTCTCTGTAATGCTTTTTACCTTCAGACTAAAGTAGGCTTGCCTAGAAAAAACTGAGTGGTAACTTATATCTTAGCAATCACTCTATCAGCCTTGAAGAGAAAGCAAGCAGGTCTGTTGGGGCTGACTGTCTTGGCTGGGAAATAT
The DNA here is from genome assembly GCF_020497125.1 of Mauremys mutica. Lineage (NCBI taxonomy): Eukaryota > Metazoa > Chordata > Testudines > Geoemydidae > Mauremys > Mauremys mutica. Next base: position 122,527,130 of record NC_059073.1, on the reverse strand, counting down.
GTAGTGAAGGCAAGGAACTGTGGAGACTGGGAATACCCATGTCCAAAGCGAAAGAGACATGGATCTCCACCCAGAAAGCAACCACCAGGGAGCTGGAAGCTGAGGGTGGATGCCCTTGCTGGACCACTGAGGAGAAATACAGGTGCAGTTGCCCTTGACTGTGACAGTAGGGACAGGTGAATAGAGCAATACTTATGATAAATGTATCAGTGTTCTTCAGTGAGACAGATGTTCTAGTCAAATACCAACCTAAATCATAGTCCAGTCACCAAATAAACTTTTCACTCAACCCTTAATATGTTGCTAAGATCAGGAAGTGCTAGAGGAGCCTTGCTCAATGATTCTAGCTCAACCCAGACCTTCAGATAAGGATCCCGTCTCCTCCTGACCATACAGGGGGATGGAGACAGAAGATCCCCATGATAATTGATTTTTTGATAATATATTAAGAAAATGCCTGTATAGGTCTGGTGGGGAATACATTTCCAGGCACCAAGGGCCTGATTTTTCATACACTCACTGCTCTAGGTGAAGTCAATGGGAGCTTCAGGTGCTCAACCTTTGAAAAATTCATCATTATTGTCACCATCATCATGGCAAATCCCAAAAGGATGTAGCCTCCTTGCAAACTGAGCACCTCTCAGATTGAACTCTGGCAAGGTACTTATGGTCATTTGACTGGATATTCCATTTAAGTCCATCACCTGCAATCCTGTCTCACCATTGAAGTTTTTGACGCTGATGTGATTGCTGGCTGCTCTTGTGCAGCAGCATTCCTTGGTACACATGCTTCAGAATGCATTGGTCTTCCATTAGAATATGTTCAGACCAAGAAAGCCTCCGAAGCCAAACCAGTGTTGATGGAGATGGTTGCTGGGTTTGTTTTTGAATATCCTTATTTCTGATCTTGTCTTGCCACCTGATACAGAACAGCTGACAAAGAGGATGAGAATTGAAAACATCAATCCAGTGTTCATCAGCCTTTCTCAGCACCCATATTTCACTATGTATAACAGGTGTAACTGTGTTTCTCTAGGTCCGCAGCTTTGTAGCACGCCTGATGTCAAGGTGTCCCCACAAAGGCTGCTGAAAGGCCCGAAACATGGCTGCTGCTACTATATGAGGATCTTCCAGCTGTGTCTATGGCACTGTCCAAATATTTGACAGCTGCCACCAGATTGATATCCTGTCCAAACAGGTTAGTACTGAGCTGGTTGTTATCTGGAGCTGGAGGATGTTTGATGATGGCCAGGGACTTTGTTTTAGCCAGGTTAATAAATGGACCAATGCACACTGCTTCTGCTAGGTCGGCCCTCAGCTGCTGTGATTCACCAAACTGATTCAATAAGACAATGTCATCTGCGTATTCAAGATCTTGAAGCAAAATTATGTTCAGCTGAACACCCTCAACAGCTGTCTCCTCAAGCTCATCTACCAACCAATCAATGCTGATGTTGAACAACAGTGACAGAGCCCAGCCTTTCCAAACTCCCGTGGAGATAGGAAACCATGGTTTCCTATCTGGCATTGATGCAAACACAGCTTTCCGTTCTATAATAGAACTCTTCTATCAAAGACACTAGCTTTCCAGGGATCCCAAGTCACCTCATTAGATCCCACAAACTTCCTCCATGCACTGAATCAAAGGCATGATGGAAGTCTATAAAAAGTTCTGTGCATGACTTATTAAATTCAGCCATTTTCTCAAAAAGCTGTCCCAAGGTAAAAATCAGACCCTGAGTAAATAACTGGATCATATGAGTATTGCAGAACCACGTCTTTGGCTGACACACAATTAGCTGCACAGGACGAGGAGTTTTATATGTAACAGACATGATTTGAAGGCAATACTCAGGATTGACAAGATTAATATGTCATGTCCTTTTCAAACTGATGTCTACATGTTGTTTCATTACCTTGTACAACTCCTGCAAAGACCTGCCAACTTCAGCTTATCAGGCAAGAGAATTATAGAACAAATGTGGGAAGGCACTGCTATCTCACATCAGAGAAACATAGAGACCAAATGAGTAATAAGCCGTTAGCTTTTCAGCATGAGAAGCCTGAAGATGTCAAGCATCATTTTGTGACGACTAAGATTTGCTCGCATTTAAGTGAGTTATTAAAGTAAGGCTGAAATGAGACTCTGGAAGTATCAGTGTAATTTTGGAAACAATCTCAGTAAAGCTGGGAGTGCTGCTTGTCATAAGAGATCACAACTTCAGGAAGGGAAATTGGTTATAAATGATATAGCTTTTGGGGAAAAGCACTTAATTAAAGAGAAATATTACAAATAGAACTTGTTGATTTGACAAGTAAAAATCAGTAATACTGACCATCATGCACAATCCAAAAAGACAGAAGTTACTGGTTTGGTTCATGTTCCAGCAGTGTGCTATCAGCATCTGATAAATATAGCCTTCCTTTAGTCTCATCACACATTACATGTAGAGAGACATCCCAGCCATTGGGCTGGTTTGTCACCGTATCATGGGCTAAATTCTCTGCTGGTGTTGACTTCAATGGAGTTTCATCCATTTACACCAACATATAATTTTCTTTGTCTCAACCCCTTTTTCTTGATAGTTATTTTAAGTCTGTCACTGTAGATCCAGTAGTTTGAGCAGCCATGTCTTGACTGGTTGTTTTTTTTTTTAAATAACTACTTTTTAAAACTGAATGAATGAATCCTTCACCTGATTCTCATGTATTTTATTTCTAAGGTAAACCCATTCAGGAAGAATTCATTGCAATAGTATTTGTTGATTGCTAGTAATTTCAGTGTCAAGTCTGAATAAACAAATAGTGCTGGAGTTATGGGGAGAGATGCTCAGCTGGTGTAGACTGATGTAGCTCCATTGACTTCAGTGGAGCTAAGCTGATTTACACCTTCGGTTGATCTGGCCTATGACATTTCCTAAACAATTTTTGTTCAGCTCACTGTTATCTTGGCTCATTTGTACTATTTTCTTTCTCTTTTCTTTGTTTTCAATGCCTTTGAACGTTGTCTGCAGAAAAATTCCTTTCCCTTCTATGCAGGATAGTTTGTCTCTTGTTATAGGCTAAGGCAGCATTCATAGACCACTCTAACATCACGTTTTTAGGAGATTCCAGATATTTACTTTCATTGGTACATGACAGTTGCAGCTTCCCAAAGGGGAATGGAATACAAGAGAAATAGAAAATGGGTCCTCTCCAGGCAGGCTGCAAAGCTGATGCCTTTCAGAGCTTGAGTCGATTGTTATCCAGATTCAGTTAAAATACAGGTTGCGTTATTTGCGTGATTTCTATCCCTTGGTCTCTGTGCCACTGTCCCACCTAGTAACTAGGAGAGAGAGAGTACGTGCTCCAGGAGGGTGAGGAGTCTCCCCAACTCATCCCATCTACTACTGACAATCTGCTCGCATTCTTTTGTGTGATTTTGATGTTCTCATTCCAGTTCCATCATCTGGATGTTGAATTTTGGTGGCTGTTAATGGTGCAGTAATATTGGGAAGGAGCATCTCCAGATACAAGAACTCTTATTCCTCTCCCTGTCTGAGCTCTTCCATGTAGCAGGTATCAAAAACAGGTTAGTGGTAAGGGAAAGTATGGTGTCCAGCTATCAAGAAAATATTAGGCTCTTCAATTTTGCATTGTAGGCAGGTGCATGTTCAAGACTACATGGTAGAATGTATCTTTTAAACATTAATATTCTCAATCAAAACTAGGTAGTGATACAATATCATATGTAAGAGAGGGGGCTATGAACATGACCATTCACATAGGTAGGTCCTTTTTTTCCTTTTAAACAATCTAGCGCAGGGGTAGGCGACCTATAGCATGGGTGCCGAAGGTGGCACACAAGCTGATTTTCAGTGGCACTCACGCTGCCCGGGTCCTGGCCACCAGACCGGGGGGCTCCTCATTTTAATTTAATTTTAAGTGAAGCTTCTTAAACATTTTTAAAGCCTTATTTACTTTACACACAACAATAGTTTAGTTATATATTATAGACTTATAGAAAGACCTTCTAAAAACATTAAAATTTTTACTGGCACGCAAAACCTTAAATTCGAGTGAATAAATGAAGACTCGGCACACCACTTCTGAAAGGTTGCCGATCCCTGATCTAGCGGATGCCAACTGCTGGCATTGTTTAATGGATTACTTTGCACTATGATTTTTTTTTAAGTTGCAAAATGTTATGATGAGCTGGTAAACAGATTTCAGAGGCATTAAAGGGGATTATGAACTAAGCGAGTGCATGACAATGATGAATCCTGGATGGCAAAGGATTCAACTGTTTGGTGCTGCTACTATGACTTAGATTTAAGCAAACTAATTAACCAGACCAACTCTTGGGCACCTTCTCATGAGATTCTGGAAAAGATAGAAATAGGCAGTTCTCTCTGCTGGGTCATATCTTTAGCTGGTGTAAATTAAAGTCCCAGTGAAGTCAATGGAGCTATGCTCATTTACACCATCTGAGGATCTGGCTCACTATTTTCCTACATTGTATTTGTTTGGCCTCTCTTCCAACTCCCATTTCCTCTACCAAGAAGCCAGGTGACATTTCCAAAACACCTGAGTAATTTAGGAGTGTAAATCCATTAAAAGTGAGTGTGATTTAGGCACCTATAAACATTTTACCTGTGGTCTCTTATTACAAAGGACGGTAGTGGGGGCAAGGCAGAGAATGATGGGAAATCATTGAGGATGATGGGAAAGATCTTTGGTTCCTGTTTTGATATTCCCACTTGATTTAGCTTCATTCATAATGTTCATCTTAAGAGAAAGCAAATTAGGGAACTTTCTTTTTCTCCTTAGCTACAGTGCCTAGCACCATGTCCTCCTGTGCATTTTCTTCCTCTCCCTCCTTGGAGTCTGGGATCCAGGGGTGGGGAGGGGATGGGGTCAGCAGAGGGATGCACAGTACACACATTGCATACCCTGAAACTAATGCAGAATCTGCTCCAAAGAGGCCAAATTACTTTTTGCACAGAGGCTCTCCATGCCACAGAACATCTCTCTTAGTGTGGGTTCTTGGGGTTCTTGGGGAAGCACTGCCCAGAGTTGTGCTGCTAAGGAGAAGAGAAAGCTGCAAGAATCCAAGAGTCATGACTGGCTTTAGCCAATCTCTGAGAGCTCTGATTCCTGACTTCCAACCCCCCTGCCCATTCTGCAGGGCAAGAGGAAAGCGAACTCTGCCTATCACTTACATAACAGGATAGAAGCTTGAATAGGGTTTTCCATGGATGGGATTTGGCTCTGTTATCTGTTATACTGGTGATGATCTCCGGTTATTCCATGGGAGTCAGAGTTAATGAGAGTAGAATCTGGGCGCCAGATTGCATGTTACTGGAATATCAGTGCAGCAGTATCTTTCAGACTATGCACTCAGTGTGTGCACAGCTGTGTGGTTTATCAGGCAGCTCTTTACTTTATGACTTGATAATTAACAATACATATTTACTTTAATAATTTTCACATCACATCATACTTGTTCTGCCTTCCAAGTGTACAACCACTGTTCTGAGAACACAGAACAAAGCACTGTGGGACAGCAGAACTTCTGAGTGGTTTTTGTAAGGATGTTTTCTATAAGTGGCATCAGTGGTACTTTTCAAAGTGCCCACTGTCATGTCATGTTTATTGTAGTCATTACTAAAGCTGTAGTAAAAACAAAACAATCAAACCATGGAGCAGGTTTTGAGCTGCAAACCTACCCCTTTGTGCTGCTTTTGACATCTCAAATGGACAGCAAAGCAAGATTTCCCTACTGAGGGATACCCTTGGGGTAGGGGAGTACTCAGTTGACGTAGCACTGGCTTAGAATTTTTTTTTTTAAATAATTGGAGATATACCAATCTCCTAGAACTGGAAGGGACCTTGAAAGGTCATCAAGTCCAGTCCCCTGCCTTCACTAGCAGGACCAATTTTTTGCCCTGATCCCTAAGTGGCCCCCTCAAGGATTGAACTCTCAACCCTGGGTTTAGCAAGCCAATGCTCAAACCACTGATCCTACATACTCCCTCAGTACCCCTCAGTGTAAAGAGCAGAGAGGGGTCAGGTGTGACTGGAATGTGCAGTGGCAGGTCCTCACTGGCAAATGACTCTGTGGGGGGGAGCAGTACCAAATGTCACACTTTAAAGGGGCCCCTAGGTGTAGAACAGGTGCTCTGATCAGCTGAGAATTTGTCCCCATACTTGGGAACAGGATCAGACCTTTCCAGAGCTGGTTACCACAACTATCTAAGGAACAGGAACAAACACATGTTATACGAGGAGGACAGAGTAGAGGAAAAGAGATCCAAAATTAAAGTGATTAAGATGCAAATAAGTTTGGCAAAGCAATACCTTTCTTTTCACTAGAAATGCTTTCTGCATGTTTTTAAGGTACAGATGAACATGAACCTTATTCTGCCTTGAATGGCTAGCTCTGAGCACCACATTACCCGAAGCAATCAAGACAACGGGAAGCAGATAATGGGACTTTTGTGTCTCTACTAAAGAGGCCTCCAATTAAATTGCGTGTAGGTCTTCAGAAAGGTCAATCAAAGCTTAAGCAACCCCCTGTTGTTTGACAACTTCAGAGCCCAAACTCCATGGTCCTGGAGACCTCCACTCTTTGAAGAGGGGGGAAGTTTAATTACCTTTTGAAAGCTGGCAGCAGGACAGGATGCAAGGATGTTTTCTTTCTTTTGTGTGAGTCCAACAAGTTACTATTTTGGTCCATGAGAGCCAACAACCCGCCACCCTGGAGGAGACGGACCCTTCCTCTGGCCTGCTGTCAGAAGAATAGCAGAAGCAATAGAATATTTGCTAAGGTGAGCCTTGAACAGGAAGGAAGCATTGGCAGTAGGATGCTTGTGGAAGGAGAGGCAAAAACCTTCTAGGCCTTTTTAAATATCTATCTCTACCTTTCTCCTTTTAAAATTGTTTTTATTTTATCCCGTTTTGCTTTAGAGGAAGACATCAATGCAGTTGCAGGAAACAGATTGCTGTCACCTAAATGAAATTTATTTTTCATCATTAAAGAGCTGGGAAACTGATTGCAAGAGTTTTAATTACATCTGCTCCCTCAGAAGTGCAGCCTTTCACAACACTTTGTGTTCCAACTATATGTTAGTTGGAACACACAAATGTACATTAAGGATTCTCTCTCTCTCTCACACACACACACACTCACTCACTCTTGAATTTAAACAAGCTAAACACATACTTCCTGGGGAGAAACATTCTCAAGTGCTTGAAAAGAAACTTGGATAGCATGCCTAACATATTGTATGTGATCAGAAATGTTAGTAAGGTGCTATAACCCACAGTACATACATTGTAAAGATACATATGTCACACTTATGTATAGCAGGCATAAAGGGGTTGTGCTTCTGGAAGGATAATTTAGCATGGGAGAAATGTAGCGGCACAGAGGGCCAAGCCTGTCCAGGAGCCAAAGGCTATCCCATCCGAACTTAATGCACTGGTACTGCAATGTGAGTGGCTTATATAGCACCCGATCCTCCTCCAGTTGGCATCTATAGGAAATTTGTCATTGATTTGGCAGGAGGGGTTAGGGGATAAGGCATTGGACTCACTAGATCTAGATTCTATTCCTGGCTTAACCACTGAATTGCTATTTTCTCTCTGGCAAGTCGCTCGATCTTTCTGTATGTGGAAGGTGGAAATGGTAATGCTTACCTGCAATTGTAAGCACTTTGAGATCTGTGGACGAAGAGGGCTATATACGGCCCAGTTCCAATGCCCAAAGATTCTCTGACTTCAGTGGGCTATGCCTCATGTGCTAATTCTTTAATATTATTTAATGGGATTTGCCTGTCATGTGTAAGTGTTTTCCAGGGTATTTCAGGTTCTGAAAATGAGATAAACCCATTGTCTAGTATTTGGAACCAACCCCTCCAAACCTAACTTCATGCAGGTTTGTGTATCTATTGCCATATGAGCAAAGATATTTCCCCTTATCCCCATTGAAAATAGGTGCAGTTGAATTTCTGGCAGTGTGTGAGCATTTAGGTGTATTTTTGCCATATAATTCACTATAATGATTTCACAATGAGCTTATTTGACATGTTGGCTTCTTACCAAAAATGAAAACAATAGACACCTATTTTCAGCTGGGAAAGCCACGATCACTAAGTTTCCCAGCCCAGATAAAGAACTGAAGCAGCATCACACAAAGTGCTCTTAATTCCCTGAGTAATTTTTTTTTTTGTGTGAACAGGCTAGATTTATTGGAGAACCATTCAGCATACTACTGTTCCTCATCTCTTCACTCCTCTAGAGCCTTGATAGCTGGCTGGGCATATAGTTGTCTGCTCATAGTTAAGTTTCTCTTTTTGTCACATGTAAGCTTTTACATGCATTTAACTTTCCTTTCATACACAAGGCGCTAGAATGTGGTTGATGCTGTGCAGGTTCACAGAAGAAGAGGTCGACAGGCTCAGCAAGGGAAGTGATAGCCCTGCGGGTGGCACTGGACTTCCAAAGAGTGAGGAAAAATGTGCGTGGGCCTGCAATGACTGAACTAGAGCAAACAGGTATGCTGAACCCTGTAAAGGGATGTAGCAGTTCCACTGTACCCCAACAGGCTATCCTAATCTATCATCTGCACAAATCACCAGGGTATCTGAGCAGGAATGGTGTCCCTAGCCTCTGTTTGCCAGAAGCTGGGAATGGGCGATAGGAGATGGATCACTTGATTATTAGCTGTTCTGTTCATTCCTTCTGGGGCACTTGGCACTGGCCACTGTCGGAAGACAGGATAGTAGGCTAGCTGGACCTTTGGTCTGACCCAGTAGGGTTGTTCTTATGTTCTTAGTACTAAGGCAGCCTGTCTGCCTCTGGGATCTGTCAGAAGTCCATAACCCCTTGTTCCCCTGTAACGTAGACTGTGGCATTAAAAGGCACTATGTAGCCCAAAGACTTCATTAAGTCGAGAAAAAATGAGTTCACAATGATGAAAAATATTGCAGGTCAGGACATACCAAAACTGAACCTTATAAAATGTCTGAGGCACATGCTGGTGGTGGTTGTCTTTCATGACTGACGATGACACTGATGACAGTTTTACATCTTGAGTATGGTTGTGATTAAAAAGACCAATGCACGAGTGCCACTCCTTTCTGCACAAAGTGCATAGGTAGCTTGATGCTGAGGAAGGGATTACAGTCTGTGCCTGATGAATCTGATGCTGTTTGACTCAGCCTGTGTGCCTAATATCCTAAACTCTTGGATTGGGTAACTCCATCATTGACAACTGCTTGCCAGCATGATCTATCTGTTGCTGACAACTCCCAGCTGTCAACATCAATCTTGCACAGTTTCATGTTATGCTTCAGTGTGTTCTTGAAGCATTTCTTCTGGTTGCCTCGTATGAGGTTGCCCACTTGCACTTTGCCATACAGCAACAGTTTTGGCATTTTGGTGTTGTCCATCCTCAACACGTGTGTAGCCTGACGTAATTGTCGTGACCTAAGCATGGCTTCAATCCCTGTGGAATGACTACATTCCTCATTACTGGTAACTGTAGCCTGCCATTTGATGCAGAGCATGGCATGCAGATGTCGTAGATGGAATTTATCTGAATGCTTAATGTGATGCCTGCATCAGGTCCAAGCCTCTCACCTATACAACGAGTTGAACTAGCACAATTGCTTTGTAGACTTTTAGTTTGGTTTGCTGCTTAATACCATGTTGCTGCCAGACTCTGCCTGATAGTCTGCCAAGTGATGAACTGGTTGTGTAGATACGACTTGTCAGTGCCTTGTCTATAGTAACATAATTTGGCAATATGCTACCAAGATGATAGAAGTCTGGAACTGCATTCAGCTGCGTGTTGCTGATAGTGACTCTTTGTTTTGTGTGGCATTTCCCTCATGTAGGCTGATACAAGACCTCTGTCATTTCCAGATAGATTGTCAGCCCATACCTTTCTGCAGACTCTGTAATCAATTGTATATCTTCTACAGGCTGTGCCTCTAGAGTACAGTCATCGGCATGTAGCAGCTCATGAACAATTGTCTCAAAGGCCTTCATGGAGGAGCATAGCCTGTTCAGGTTAAATAAATTTCAAAAGGATCGGAATTTGTATCCTGATACTGTCATTCAGGTGTCTTGTCAAGCTTTGCTGCATAGATGAGATTAAACAAGAGTGGACTGATTATGCAGCACTGCTTAATGCCATCAGTGATAGGAAATGGGTCAGACAGAACACCATTTGGGCAGACTTTTCTGAGCATTCCATGATGAAACAGCCTCAGAATATTGATGAATTTTTCTGGACAACCAAACTTGTGTAGTAATTGCCAAAGCCCAAGTCTACTGACCATTTCAAATGCCCTAGGTCAATAAAGACCTTTAAAGGTCCTGTTGCTGTTCTCTGAATTTCTCCTGTGTCTGATAGGCAACAAACCATAGACTCATAGAAGTGTAGGACTGAAAGGGACCTCAGTAGGTCATCTAGTCCAGTCCCTTGCATTCAAGGCAGGACTAATAACTAGGCCATTCCTGACAGGTGCTTGTCTAACCTTTTCTTTAAAACCTCCTGTGATGGGTTGGATCACAGAAACCCCCTTGGGAACTGCCAAATGATGTGCCAAGACTACTTCTGCCCCTGCTTTCCCTGCTAGCTTGAGACTCCAGCACTCTGTCTTGCTGAGCCAGACACGCCAGTCTGAACCACATGCCCCAAAGCTGCAGACTTAACTGAAAGCAGCTTAAGAAGCGTTCCTGTCTTTAACACTCAGATGCCCAACTGCCAGTGGGATCCAAACCCTGGATAAAGCTTCTACAGGGTAAACTCATAAATTATTCACCATCTATAATACTGATAGAGAGAGAGACGCACAGCTGTTTGCCCCCCTCCCCCGGTATTAATACATACTCTGGGTTAATTAATAAGTAAAAAGTGATTTTATTAAGTACAGAAAGTAGGATTTAAGTGGTTCCAAGTAGTAACAGACAGAACAAAGTGAATTACTAAGTAAAATAAAACAAAACACACAAGTCTGAGACTAATACAGTAAAAAACTGAATACAAATAAAACCTCACCCTCAGTGGTGTTCCAGTAAGCTTCCTTTTATAGACTAGTCTCCTTCTAGTCTGGGTTCAGCAATCACTCTCACCCCCTGTAGTTACTGTCCTTTATTTCAGTTTCTTTCAGGTATCCTTGGAATGGAGAGGCTATCTCTTGAGCCAGCTGAAGACTACATGGAGGGGTCTCCCAGGGGTTTAAATAGACTTTCTCTTGTGGGTGGAGATCCCTTCCTCTCTCCTATGCAAAGTCCAGCTGCAAGATGGACTTTTGGAGTCACATGGGCAAGTCACATGTCCATGCATGACCAGGGGCGGCTCTAGAAAGTAGGCTGCCCCAAGCAGCGCGGTGCGCTGCGCCGCCCTTCCCCGGTCCCTCGGCGGGTCCCCTCTTCCCGCGGCTCCGGTTGAGCTCCCGCCGGCATGCCTGCGGCAGGTCCACTGGAGCCCGGGACGAGCGGACCTGCCGCAGGCATGACTGCGGCGGGTGCCGTGGTCCCGCGGCTCCGGTGGACCGGCCGCAGGCATGCCGGCGGGAGCTCAATTGGAGCTGCGGGAAGAGGGGACCCGCCGCAGTCATGCCTGCGGCAGGTCCGCTCGTCCCGGGCTCCAGTGGACCGGCCCCACGCCGGCATGCCGGCGGCAGGTCCCCCGGAGCCAAATGCCGCCCCCCCCCGGGAAAGGGCCGCCCCACGCGCCTGCTTGGCGCGCTGGGGTCTAGAGCCGCCCCTGTGCATGACTCAGTTTTTACAGGCAGCAGCCATTGTTTACATGCTACTCAAGTAGACTTCTTATGTGGATTGGAGCTGTCCTTGAAGTGTTTCTTGATTGGGGACTTAATTTGCACATTCCTTTCTCAAGAAGCTGACCAAATGCTTTACTAAGGCTATTTAGAAATCAAGCATCAGAGGGGTAGCCATGTTAGTCTGGTTCTGTAGAAGCAGCAAAGAATCCTGTGGCACCTTATAGACTAACAGACTATAGCAAGTACACAGCCAATATTCATAACTTCAAATACAAAAATGACACATGCATACAAATAGGAGGAATAGATTCAGTAGATCATAACCTTTACAGAGATATGTTATGTGGCATATGTGGCATATGTGGCATATAAAACTATGACATAACTGGAATATTATACGTTCATAAGCATATTTCCATGAAGCCTTATGGGGTGCACAGTCACACTTCCGATGACAGAGATTCCACCACCTCCCTAGGCAATTTGTTCCAGAGCTTAACTACCCTTAAAGGAAGTTTTTCCTAATGTTCAACCTGAACCTCCCTCACTACAATTTAAGCCCATTACTGCTTGTCCTCTCCTCAGAGGTTAAGGACAATACTTTTTCACCCTCCTCCTTGTAACAATCTTTTATGACTAGAAAACTGTCGCCCCTCAGTCTTCTCTTCTCCAGCCTAAGCAAATCCAGTTTTTCAGTCTTTCCTCATAGGTCATGTTTTCTAGACCTTTAATAATTTTGTTGCTCTCCTCTGGACTTTCTCCAATTTGTCCACCTTTCATGAAATGTGGGCCCCCAGAACTGGACACAATACTCTTGTTGAGGCCTTATCAATACACAGTAGAGTGAAAGAATTATTTCTCATGTCTTGCTTACAACACTTCTGCTGATACATCTCCAAGAATGTCTGCCATTCCTTGTGTTGGTCTAAAACCATATTGTGACTTAGGTAGCATGATTAGCCATGTTGTATAGAAGATGATCGAAAAGTACTCTAGTCAGAACCTTTCCAGTGGGAGAGTAACAAGATACCATGATAGTTACCACAGTCTGACATTTCACCTTTCCTCTCATACATGGTGACAATAGTGGTATCTTTGAAGTTCTGTGGTACGTCTTCAGTACTCCATATATTGAGAAATAGTCCACGCAGTCACCTCAGCAGGATCTTACCTCCATACTTGACTATTTCTGCAGGAATGCCTTCAGATCTGGGAGCCCTGCAGTTCTTCATGGCACTGATTGCAGTGCTGACTTCATCAAGGAAATGGGACTTTATCCATGTTGTCAATATATGTTGGCTGATCCACTAGTCTTACTAGTGCCTCATCTGTGATGTTGGATTGTGTGTGCAGAAGCTTACTGAAATGATGTTGCCACCTCTGAAGGATTTCTCTTTTGTCAGTGATCACTGTTAGGCTATCTGCACCCTTCAAAGACACTCTCTCATGGCATGTGTAGGACCATAAACTTCTTTCAAAGCAGCACAGAAGTCTTTGGTCACATGACTATCAGAATAGTCTGGGATTTCATCTGCCTTGGCATTCCACTATTGATCCTGCATGTCTCTAATCTTAGATTGGATGTCATGACACAGATTCTTGTATGTTATAACTGTGCTGATAGGGAGGTGGGATACAAGAATTTGATGATGCATCTCATATATTTTAGTGAGTAGCTGCTGAATTTCTGGATCATCCTCATTAAACCAATCTTGGTGACTGCGTTTTGCTGTACCCAAGGTGGTGAGAGAAGCTTAATATACCATATCATGAAAAATTTGCCCATTTTGAAGCACTTGGAGGACAGTGAGGTGATCCAGGAACAGTTAACATTGATTCATCAAGGGCAAGTCATGCCTGATCAACCTGATTGCCTTCTATGATGAGACAACTGGCTTTGTGGATATGGGAAAAGCGGTGGATGTGATATACCTTGAATTTAACAAAGCTTTTGATATGGTCTCCCACAGCATTCTTGCCAGCAAGTTAAAGTATGGATTGGAGGAATGGACTATAATGTGGATAGAAAGCTGGCTAGATCGTTGGGCTCAACAGGTAGTGAGCAATGGCTTGATGTCTAGTTGGCATCTGGTATCAAGTGGAGTGCCCCAGCAGTCAGTCCTGAGGCCTGTTTTGTTCAACATCTTCATTAATGATCTGGATGATGGGATGGATTCCACCCTCAGCAAGTTTGCAGATGACACTAAGCTGGGGGGAGAGGTAGATATGCTGGAGGGTAGGGATAGGGTCCAGAGTGACCTAGACAAATTGGAAGATTGGACCAAAAGAAATCTGAGGTTCAACAAGGACAAGTGCAGAGTCCTGCACTTAGGACAGAAGAATCCCATGCACTGATACAGGTTGGGAACTGACTGGCTAAGCAGCAGTTCTTCAAAAAAGGACTTGGGTATTGCAGTGGTTGAGAAGCTGGATATGAGTCAACAATGTGCCCTTGTTGCCTAGAAGCCTAACTGAATATTGGGCTGCATTAGTAGGAGCATTGCCAGCAGATCGAGGGAAGTGATTATTTCCGTTTATTTGGCACCAATGAGGCCACATCTGGAGTATTGTGTCCAGTTTTGGGCCCCCTACTACAGAAAGGATGTGAACAAATTGGAGAGAGTCCAGTGCGAGGTGACAAAAATGATTAGGGGGCTGTGGCACATGACTTGTGAGAAAAGTCTGAGAGAACTGGGCTTATTTAGTCATCTTTTCTGCAGAGTGAGGAGGGATTTGATAGCAGTCTTCAACTACCAAAGAGGATGGAACTAGTCTGTTCTCAGTGGTGGCAGGTGAAAGAACAAGGAGCAATGGTCTCAAGTTGCAGTGGGGGAGGTCTAGGTTGGATATTAGGAAAAACTATTTCACTAGGAGGGTGGTGAAGCACTGGAATGGGTTATCTAGGGAGGTGGTGGAATCTCCATCCTTAGAGGTTTTTAAGGTCTGGCTTGACAAAGCCCTGTTTGGGATGATTTCGTTGGTGTTGGTCCTGCTTTGAGTATGGGGTTGGACTAAACGACCTCCTGAGTCTCTTCCAACCCTAATCTTTTATGATTCTATTATTCACTGTTTACCTTGGCATTAGTAGTCAAGTCAGTGGGGACAGACAAAGCTGTGGTAATGTTATTACAGAGCTACACTCATGTAACTTCATCTTGTAGTTGCTTTATGTTAAATTGTCTGGTTTAGATGACAACTTGCATTGCATCTGCTCGGATTACCAATAGTAGTTTGGAGTGGATCATGCGATGGAGCAGATCATGCGATGGCTCATCCAGCAGCCTGTCCTGCACAGGGCAGCAGTGATTTGTACATCCTGTAGATCTCGCTGCTGGACGATGATATAGTTGGTAAGATGCCATTGTTTGGATCATGAGTGCATCCATAAACATTACTTTCTTGTTTGATAAGTGGGAGAAAAGGTATTTGTGATCGCTAACTGCTGCTTTGATACACTCACTAAGTACCAGGGTCTATTGCTATTCTTTCCCAGTTCCATGCTGTCCAATGGCAGGCTTCCAGATTACCACATTACTTCCAACCCTTGCATTAAAGTCCCCTATGATCAGTTTATTTGGTACTGATGAGTTTTTTCTAAGTCACTGTAGAATTTTTTTCCACTGCTGGTATTTGTCACAGGAGGAGCAGAAGTGCTGATGAAGGTAACATACTGCTTGTGTTTCAATGGCAACCATAGGATGATCAGATATGCCTTTGGGTAGACTCTTGAGCTCGGAAGCACTGGCATTGCTAATGGCAAAACTAACACTAATTTGTTGTGGTTCTGAGGATGGGTGACCTTGCCAGAAGAATGTGTACCTGCACTGATCTCTGTGAGTTGCCCTTTGTCAGAGTCTGGTTACCCTCAGTGCGGCAATGTCAACCCTATACCCGGCCAGTTCTCTTACAACAAGTGCTGTGCTTCTCTCAGTTTGGCTCATGGTAGGAATTGTCACATCACTTCTAATAGATTCATGGATTGTTAGGATTTGGTGTCATGAGCTCCCTTTTATGCAGATCTGCGACTACAACCACCAGCATCACCAGACCTATTGCTTTTGCCACTTGCCCATCACTGTAAATCTTTCATCAGTCCTCAGAACCCACTCAGGAATTGTTTTCAGTGCTAATGGCTTGCATTGCACGAGCCACACTTTTACCCATTCACCTGTGCTCCAGTGGCATGTATTCAGAAGAAGACTGGCAGGAGTTAGGGTGCAGTCTATGGATGTCAAGGTGGAATCATTCCATGTGCTCTCTACAGTAGTAGACAACTGCTGTGCTTGCATCTGCTTGCTACACTGTTGTAGTGTGTAACTCTCTCGTTCGCCATAGAAACCACTGAGGACTTCACTACTGACCTGAGAGCTAGGGACCTGGATCAGGGAGTATCAAGGTGTGTTCCAGACACTGCTGGGCCTGTTCACTACTCCTCTGGGGCCCCAGGCTGCTCCAAGATCCCTTGCAGAATTTGTCAGGATTGGGCATGCAAGGACCCAGTTACTGGTTGATACAACTCAGGAGATATTGCAAGGGTCTTGCCTGTGAAGAGAGGCATCAGTAGGGAAGACTTATGCACTGGGCCTCCTTTTCACCTAAAGGAGGCTAGCTGGCAGCTAGTGATAACAGTAGTAGAATCACTACATTGATCACTGGTATTAGATGCATCACACAGGCCTGTGCCATAGCACTAACCAACCCAGAGGCATATAGAACTGTGACACACTGTCACTATTTTTAAGATTTGTTAGCTAGGGAAAATAATCAAACAGAATCCCAGAGAGAAAATTCACCCAAGCCTCTGACCACCTAGAGCATATGTTAACCGGTAGGTGATTAGTACCTTGCCTTCTACCCAGACAAAGAGGTTAAAAAGGAATGACAGCACATCATGCAAACATTGGCTACTCAGATGTATTCTACAGGCCAAGAATTACTTGCCAAAATTATTCAGTGAATAAGTTTGAGCAGTGAATGTTGACAAAAAATCACGTACATTTGTCACGTTATTTGTAGTGAATTATGTGATTATTATTTATTTGTATTTTTGTAGTGCTTAGGAGTCCTCATTGTGGACCAGCAGGCCATTGTGCTAGGCCAGGGATCGGTAACCTTTTGGAAGTGGTGCGCCACGTCTTCATTTATTCACTCAAATTTAAGGTTTTGCGTGCCAGTGCAAATTTTAATGTTTTTAGAAGGTCTCTTTCTATAAATCTATAATATATAACTAAACTATTGTTGCATGTAAAGTAAATAAAGCTTTAAACATGTTTAAGAAGCTTCATTTAAAATTAAATTAAAATGCGGAGCCCCCCTGGACTGGTGGCCAGGACCCGGGCAGTGTGAGTGACACTGAAAATCAGCTTGTGTGCCACCTTCGGCACCCGTGCCATAGGTTGCCTACCCCTGTGCTAGGCACTGTACAACCACAGAACAGAGAGTCCCAGCCCCAGCCCCAAAGAGTCTACACACAATCTATATTTACTTAAAATTAATCCACCCCCCAAATAATCCCATGCTCTCAAGTACATCTCTCCCCTTTTTCTGTTTCTCCTACGTCTTTCCCCATATCAGCTTTTCAAATTGAATGCATATATTTCTGAACTGTCCAATTAGGAGTCTTATCAGAATACACACACGTATAGCCCCAGGCCTCTTTAGCTGGCACTTAGGTGCTGCAATAGAATCTGTCTATAGCAGGAGAAAAGGTTTAAGGAAAGACTGAGCTTTGTAAACAGGGGTTCAGAATCTCCCTCCCCACAAATACTTGCCAGGTGGCAGGGGACAACACATTGCACACTAAAGCTCTTCAGGATTGTTTATCTTCTCTTTCCTATGATGTTTATTGTTTGTCTGGTGGTGACTGATTTCCAGGTTGTAGACTGAGCAATGGTGAGGAATCCCAAATTCTTCTTGTTGGCAGAGTACTAAATACACAGCAGCAACACATACTTGTGTGGGTGGCAATTAATCAGCTCAATCAGCTTGATCTACTAGCAAAGCCCATTTTTTCTTTTGTTTCATGCCTCCTCCCCTTGGCGTATTTCCTGGTTGTTCCTTCAGCAGGCAGCAGCTCTTGTGTGCTCACTTAAGCAGTAGGTCAAATGCCTTTAGAACCTAGCCTTTTCCTAGCTCCTCTTCTCAATTGCTGACCAGCGTGGGCATTGCATGTAGTAAAGTCAGTTTAGTACAGGACATTCAACCTGCATTTTACATTTTTTAACATATAAAGGTCCACATTCCCTAAGGGTCTATGCTGGTGAGCTGGAGGGGGCTTGGAAAACGAGGTTAAGGTAAAGGGGGAGCACAGCTCTGATTCTCCTGCTAAACTCAGAGGAAGTATTCCTTCTCTTCCTCGGGCGGGCTTGCCAATGATCAGTTCCCCTTTCTCCTGTTTCCTTACTAGCTGATGAACTGAGGATTTGCCAGGCAGGGGACTCTGAGGTGGGGGTGGCAGTAGGAGCTGGTACCTAGATAGGAGGGTGCTGGGGTTCCAAATCTGCCTACCAGTAGGTGGAACATCAGAAGCATGTGGTGGGGGAGGAAAAGCAGTTGCAGCTGGGAGTCCCTATCCGTCTCATTGGAAGGAAAATCAATCTCCTGGGTGGCTCCCCTTCCCCTCCCGTGCCGGAAGGGAGAGGGAGAAAGCAAATTTTAAAAACACACACTGTGCAGCCAAGTAGTAGGAAATCATATCAAATATTTAAAAGAATATTGAGAGAAGAGCAGTCCCCCAACTTCCTTCCTACCACCCCTGATCACCCCACTTTTTGTTTTGACATCCATACAGAATCTCTCTTGGTTACATCTGAAGGATGGCATTTGTAGCAATGGAGACAGAAAAGATACATAGCTCCCTAAGTGGAGTCCAGGGAGAAAGCTGCCATGGAAGTGGTCACCAAACTGGCTCCACACAAAACATCATGAAAAGGTGTGATGGGGTATGTGTGACATTAAAAATTATATTCCAGTATTAAATCAAATAATATTGATAGGAATACTATTTTCCCTGGATCATAATACTGTGACTCAGTAATATGTTTTGCAATTTAAGGTCCTTATTCTCAGTCTCTACTAATGCCAATGAAGTTACATCAGGGATGAATTTGGCCCATTTCCTTTAGGGCCGTATGGGACCATACACGGAATCACCAACTGCTACCCACTTTGAAAGGGTGTAGCACCTGAGCACCTACTGGCCATCTTCTTTCATAGACGGGGGCTAAGGTTATAGTTTCACCTAGTTCAGTCACATTTCTTCTGGAGTATCTAGTGTCACTGGTAATGATCTGACTCCCCCTGAAACTTGAGCTCAGAAACGACACGTGCCAGAATTCTGGCTGCCCAATGTACAGTGGAATTGGACTCCCTGCTCTCCCCTAATGTGCACCCATGAACCAGCCACTTAAATGTGGTCCTCAGTGCTTTTGCACCCTAGGTGCTTTTCTCTGCTCTGTGATGGAACAGTAATTAATATTTTTGCACACCACTGTGACCGATTCAGAATTTTTTTTTAAAAAGGCCTCCCATAGGAAGAAACTGAAAATGCTAGCAAGTTGTTTGGTTAAGCAACATTATACTGAGATAAACTCCAGCTGTAAAACAATACAATTGATTTACATGTAATAATTAATCCCTGTAATTTTCCAGATCCTGCCAGGAAAGAGCTGTATGTGCTATTTTCTCTCTGGCGATAGTGATTACTACGTGGGGGCGGGGGACAAAAATTGCCAAATAAGAAGATGAATATTCATGAAAGAGCACTGTGAAATGTTTGGCACAGAATCTGAAAGCAGGCCAAACCTCTGGTTTCTATGTAGGTTAAAATCTCCAATCTGTTTAGCTTGTCTACACAACAGTCATGAACCTTTCATTATAAAATCAGGCCCAGTTGGCCACACACCTGATTTGTACAGTGTCAGTGAGATAATTAAAAAAACAAATGTGGCTTTGTGGGGATTTTATTTGAAGTCAGCTGAATCTCACAGGTTTCAGCTGAGTGTCACTTTGAGTTTCAAGTTCTTTAGAACCCAAAACTCACGTTGAAATGCCAGGAGTGTAAAACAGGAAAGCTTCCCTTAACCTCATTTTCCATGCAACTGTAATGGAGGGTTGATCTCGCAGAACTGCAGAGATCGTTTCTGAATAACCAGCAAGCTTTTACTGAAACTCAATACATTTAATTTATTTAATGGCACAGGCAGCAGTTGACATTGTGGACTAACAATACAGTACAAAGTAGCTTTTAGTGTATTAAATGGCTCATTTTAATTGAGTCTTAAACTGGAACCTTTTTGCTCCTTTCATTTGCTTTCATTTCATTGCTAATTACCCATGAAGTAGCCATAAAACATGAACCTAGTCCTTGGCTCCAGTGGAAAGTGTATTGAATAATATCCCTATGCATCATGGTGCTTGGCAATAACATGTTTAATTTAGCTAATTTAGAGGTGAGATTTATTTCTGTTTGTGTCATAATAAAGAATCCATGTTTCTCGAAGCTTTAAAACCTGCATCAGAGAGCAAAGCAAACATTGGGAATGCAGCTCAGATAGTGCCTGATCCAAAGCCCATTGCAGATAGTGTCTTCCTATTGACTTGAATGGGCTTTGGATCAGCCCCCAAGTGACACTGGGTAGAAGTAACCTGGTCAGATGAACAGCAACCATCTTGAATGGTGGAAATTTGATTAGATCTGTTTCACATCTAAACCAAGTCCACAACTGTAGGAGTGGGTTCAAACCCAGGCATTTAGATCTGACCCTTCTTTTGCCATCACTGGAATTTAGGGGAGTTGTAGAGTTGAGGTTTCAGCTTAAGTCCAGCAAAAGCCGCCTGTAAAACTGCCCTGTTCATTTTCCTCCTCTCCCTTCTTTCTTGTCAGTCTCCCTAACTTTTTCTCTATCTTTATCTCCTTTCTTCTTTCTTCGCTATCCTTTGTTTTCCTTTCTATTTTATTTTTATTAATTTAATATTCTTGCAAGTTGCTTCATGAGTATCCCTGGATACAGAAGTCCTCTGTCTTTTACAGATGAGGAATGGCCTAGCAATTTACTCAACTATTGGGCTGCCAGTGTATGGAACTGGCTCTTCTTAGACCAATTTTTCTCTCTGAGAGTAGGAGTTGCTTCCACTACAAATGATTCATTGCAGTGATTGACAGGAAGATGAGCAGGAGGATTGTAGGCTTTAAATTGTAAATCCTTTCTACTAAAGGCAGGCCGGTTCTGATTTTTACTGAACAGGTTCAGCCAGCTCTAGTACAGATTAAAATATTTGGTGATTCAGGAGATGAAGACATAGTGTATGGAAAACAGCGGGAAGGTAGATTATACTCAAACAAAAGGCACTATAATCTGCAGTTAAGCTTCTACCCTGATTTTGGTGACAGGAATATTCTTTATATGCAAAAAGAACAGGAGTACTTGTGGCACCTTAGAGACTAACAAATTTATTTGAGCATGAGCTTTTGTGGGCTACAGCCCACTTCTTCGGATGCATAGAATGGAACATATAGCGCACGCACACACACACACACACACACACACACACTTGCCCTACCAACTCTAAGAGGCCAAATATATGCTTAGCAGTTGAAGAGTAAGATCTGTGTTAGAACTCATCCCACAACCTCCACACCTGAGTGCACATCGGACACTGTATGAGCTTGGCATCTATTTGACTACAGAGAAAGCATAAGCCTGTGGATACAACTGAATTTGTTTTCTGCAGTTTAAACATTTCCTATGAATTCTTTGGCAACCTATGCTCCCTAAAATCTCAACAGCCTCATACAGCTCTCTTTGGGTTTTCTATAGCACTCGTATATCTGAGGGCTTGTCTACACTTACCAGGGGATCAACACTGCAGCAATTGATTTAGCGGTTGTCGATTTAGTGGGTCTAGTGTAACATGTGTGAGCTATCCCAAAGTCAGAACACAATGAAAACCAAACATTCTAGCTTTACAGCAAGGTAAACTAGATGAGGTCAGCACCATACCCAAAGCTGGGGTTTATCTCTGTGTGTTTCTCACTGTAAAACTACAGTACCATGTCTCCACTGCGTGTTTACCTCAGGATAGCCCACGCTCATTAGTCACCCCGAGGTAGAAAATATGTTTTTTATCAGTGAAGACAAGGTCAGAGATGCAGGGGAGCTCCTTGCAAACAGAGGCTTAAGGATGTTCATGTTAATATTGTTTCTGTTTCTGCTATCAGGCAGGAGTAACTCCCCAGCTAAGTAACAACGCTCCCGGTAATGCAAGTCCTCCACACTCCTTGTCCTGCTCATCACTTTTTATCTTATGCTGAAACATGCCACTCCCACATTTTTGGAGATGTCCCACAAGAGTTGTACTCCCCCTCTGTCATTGCGGTGTAGACATACCCTACATGTTTGTATTTTAAGAGGGTGGTATTGTATTATGTTTTTTATTACACTCATGAACAGATACAAGAATTTATGGGGAAAAATACATATAAATACAATTATTATTTGATTTCGTGGCCACAGCCTGCCACCATTTTCCTTTAAAATGTTATTAAAACCATTCACCTTAAATTGCTGTTTTCTAACATCAGCCTTTCCCTTGAAAGCAATCAGAGCAGATACCCCCTATGTTTACCCTACCAAAATGACATTCACTTACACAGACAAGGTTTTGTGGTGCCTATTTGTAGAATGATGGTACTGGGGGAAAATGAGGGAATAAATAGTAAGGTAGGGCACCTAGTGTGCACAGATAGAGAAACTCCATGTACTAAAATAAACAAGGAGTTCACAACACCTGTTGTGTCTTTTTGAGGATGAGTCAGGAAGGGCTAAATAACTATCTTTCATTCACACTGACAAATTCTCAGCAGTATTTAAGAATTATTTTCTTCAGAGAAGGGCAGCATGACTCTGGATAGCTAAACTCTAGTAATAGTCTGGAGCCATTTCCAAGTGGTTATATTTAGAGAATATGAAGGATAGATGCCATATGACATGAATACAGAGAAATTATCAGTAAAGCAAGACTTTCGCGATGCAGGAGTTTAGTCTGAAATAGCACCCAAAGATGCCTATCAAAGGATTTTTGCTCTTGGTTGGAAGTCTTAACAGAATTTGTTTTCTCAGGATTTCCTTGTTTACATGGAAAGCTCTCTGTGGTAAGGGCTATCTTTATGTGTTCAGCACCTAGCACAAGGGGTCCTGATTGCAACTAATTCTTCTGAAATAAAAATAATTAAGAAATAATTCTTCTTGAAAGGCAAAACAAAGGAAAAAAGAGTATAGATCCATACAAGGGATTTATCATTAGGTTAAAACTACCTACTGGTACTAAAATATTGTGTTGGGTAGACCCCTGTATGAAATATATTTTCTGTCATTGCTGATATGACAGACATTATGTGAAGTCACAATTTGTTTTTGCGACAGTTCTTGATATTTCATCTTCTTTTCTTTATTTTAGTTCTCCTTTTGTCTGATACTAGTGAAGGCATTGTTAGCTAGCATTTGTAGTTGTCACTTTGGTCTGTGTCAGAAAACCCTAGACTGGTTTACTGCCCATTGGGAAACAGATGAGATCAGAATATGCCAGTTAAAGACCTTGGCTCCTAGAGGGATAGTCTTACTCCTTAGTTAATTGCAGAACATTAAAAAAAACAAAAAACAATCTTTTCAATGCCTGACTATTTGTTGTAAAAGCTGGAGAATGATTTCCATTTACTCTTCACACACATGGGATTACTTGTTGCCTCTAAATAAAAAAAAATTATGATTTCCGAAGTGTCTCATTCACTGTTGGTTTTTATTCATTTATAAGGCTCCATGTACTGGAGTGTGGTGGCAAAATCGTCACTGTTTACACAAGGTACTTGCATAAATGTGCACAGTTATAATGCAGGATAACATGATATCAGATTGGGTGTGGACAGCAAAGGTTTCCCTTTTGTACGTGCTTACTGTGTTCAACAAGCACTTAATAATTGTACTGGCAATAATGAGTAAGCTGGTTACATAGTGGCTGCCCTTTGTGCTAAGAAACAAACTTTATTCAAGGACATATAGGAGGAAAAGCAATGAAAATGAATGAAAACATTGGAGGAACAGGTGAAGAATATGGAATTTCTTCTTCCGTGGTTCCAGCAAAATGCAGGGGTGTTGTGGCAAAGGAGGTGAAGGCATCTTCTTCCAAAGTTGCAGAGGAAACTCTTTGATCCTTACACACATCTCTTCTTGGGCTGAGCCACAGCTCCAAAAATCAGCTGGTCTTTCCTTTTTCAGAATTCCATATCAAGGCGGAAGAGAGAGAGGTCAAAGCTGAGTTTCTCAGTTAGTTGCCGAGCCAAGCCATAGAGGCAAAAGAGCTGTTTATTAAAGACACAATTCTGGCCTTACTAATGTGAGGTGTTATGTCTGTCACAGCTGCAAGGTAACTGAACCTGTGTCTTCCTCCCTGCCTCTTGAGATCCCACTGAGTGCCCAGTCAGGTCTCAGGTCCTTTGTCCCACTCCATTCTGACAGAGGGATGACGGACACATGGTGGAATAGTAGTAATGACTGGAGCACAGATATTGAAGGATATGCGCTGTTCAGGAAAGACAGAAATAAAGGTAAAGGTGGTGGAGTAACGTATATTAACGATGAAGTGGACTAAAGAAATTAGAAGTGTTGGAATGGATAAGACAAGGTCTGTTTGGGTCAAAAATCACTTTGGGGAAGAAAGCTACTAGAGCAGGGGTTCTCAAGCTTACTGCGCCATGATTCCCTTCTGACAACAGAAAATACTACACAACCTCAGGAGTGGGGCCAAAGCCTGAGACCCACTGTCCTGGGTTGAGGGGGCCAAGGCCTTCAGACCACACCAGGTGGCTTGTAACCTGAGTCTTGCCATCCAGGGCTGAAGCCCTTGGGCTTTGGCTTCGGCCCCAGGCCCGAGCAAGTCTAAGTCAGCCCAGTTTGAGAATGGATGTACTAGAGGTTTCCCTGGGAGAGGGCTTGGCTTATGCTACAGGCCCCCACGATCCAATTTGCATATGGATGGAGACCTCTTTAATGTTCTTAATGAAATAAATATTACTGGGAATTGTGTGATTATGGGAGACAAGTGCTACTAATAATAGTAGGGCCTAGAATTTCCTAGGTGTGATAGCTGTTAGATTTCTTCA
This sequence comes from Mauremys mutica, assembly GCF_020497125.1. Taxonomy (NCBI): domain Eukaryota; kingdom Metazoa; phylum Chordata; order Testudines; family Geoemydidae; genus Mauremys; species Mauremys mutica. The sequence continues at coordinate 122,502,197 of NC_059073.1, read as the reverse complement.
TCAAATAGTTGCTGACCCAACAAGCAGTGATGCCATTTTAGATTTGGTAGTGATGAGTAGGGAGGGCCTCATAGAAGAACTGGCTGTAGAGGACAACCTTGGTTCGAGTGACCATGAGCTAATTCAGTTTTAACTAAACAGAAGGACAAACAAAATCTGCAACTAGGGTTGTTAATTTTTTTTAAGTTTGCACTTTTGCAGAGAAAGGCGACTAGGGTAGTTCAAGGAATGGAAAACCTACCTTATGAGACAAGACTCAAAGAGCTTGGCTTTGTTTAGCCTAACCAAATGAAGGCTGAGGGGAGATATGAATACACCAGGGGGATAAATACCAGTGAGGAAGAGGAGTTATTTAAGTTAAGCGCCAATGTGGACACAAGAACAAATGGATATAAACTGGCCATCAACTGGTTTAGTCTTGAAATTAGACTAAGGTTTTTAACCATCAGAGGAGTATGGTTCTGGAACAGCCTTCTAAAGGGAGCAGTAAGAGCAAAAACCTAACTGGCTTCAAGACTGAGCTTGATACATTTATGAAAGGGGTGCTATGGCTAGACTGCCAACAATGGCATATAGCTGATCTGCAACTACAAGCAGCAAATATCTCCAAGGGCTGGTGATGGGACACTAGATGGGGAGGGATCTGAGTTACTACAGAGAATTCTTTCCTAGATGTTTGGCTAGTGTGACTTGCCCATATGCTCAGGGTCTAACTGATTGCCATATTTGGGGTCAGGAAGGAATTTTCACTTGGGTCAGATTGGCAGAGACCTTGTCGGGGGGCTTTCCGCCTTCCTCTGCAGCATGGGGCATTGGTCACTTGCAAGTTTAAATAAGACTAAATGGTGGATTCTCCGTAACCTTAAGTCTTTAAATCATGATTTGAGGACTTCAGTAACTCAACCAGAGGTTATGGGTCTATTACAGGAGTGGGTGGGTGAGGTTCTATGGCCTGCGATGTGCAGGAGGTCAGACTAGATTATGGTGATCCCTTCTGGCCTTAAAGTTGATGGGTCTGAGACAGAGGGTTTAAGGCTGCAGAGCTTTCTGCCTTGCCCTGTGCTATCCCCAGCAAGCCAGTCTGCCAGGGCCTGTGTATTGCTTTCTCCCTGCAGGCTATGACCAGGGTAGTGCTAGCAGTTACAAATCATCACACAGCTCTTTCTCCTTAAGAATAAATGTGCTTGCTTAGAAAGCTTCACAGAGAAAACACAATAAATATAACACTTAAGCAAGCACAAACTAAAGATACCAGCAGTCACTCATCAGTCTTATGGGGCCTTAGAAGGCCAAAATCTTTCCTGCCCTTCTGCAAGCGTTGGTGCCTCCATTGGACAGAAGGTCCTGCACATTTGCTGGATCAGAAAGGCAGCCCTGCATCAGTTCAAAAACAGCCTTTTTATGCCAAATGCTCATTCTTTGGCTGTTGGTCTCTGGAACACCTAGTTTGAACCAGGACAGGCAAGCCTCCCCAGGGGGTGTTACCCTTGCTGGAGGCAATTACAACCTGAGTGAGTCACCATAATCACCTCCAAACACACACTGGTTTTGGTTCCTGGAAGAGCTGTGATATATAATTACTGGCCCACAGTGATGCATAAACTTAATACAACATAATCCCCAAAGTTACTGCATGATATTGCAACATCTGTCACAATCAGGGGCGGCTCCAGGCCCCAGCACACCAAGCGCGTGGTTGGGACGGCATGCCGCGGGGGGCGCTCTGCCGGTCGCCGGGAGGGCGGCAGGCGGCTCCTGTGGACCTCCCACAGGTCCACCAAAGCCGTGGGACCAACAGACCCTCCGCAGGCATGCCTGCGGGAGGTCCACCGGAGCTGCCTGCCGCCCTCCCGGCGACCGGCAGAGCGCCCCACGCGGCATGGGGCGGCGAAATGTCTAGAGCCGTCCCTGGTCACAATGCCCACAGCACACACACAGAGAAGTGAGAAATAAACAAAAATACTCTTCCTGGAAGGTTGCAGTGTAACACTACTAGATTTCTTAGAATCCAGAACCCTATCACACAACAGAGAGACAAAGCTGGCTGCTGCCTAAAGGCAGAGAGGCACAACTCAACCTACCTTGCTACAGGCAGGCTCTTTGCAGACTCTCCAAAGAGGAATCAGATCACAGGGCCTCCCTCAGAGCCCCCCACCCCTGAGACTGCAACCAGGACCAGGGAACCCCTTACGATTTAAATTGATAGTTTATCATTTTAGCACATATTCTAATACACCACAAGATGCACTGTGGGGAGTTGTGTGATAGCAGCAGAGGGGCAATATATTCTGTAATGTTACTTACGGTTGATCCAACTCTCCCCGACCCCCACTGTGCGCCACACAATGCCTATTGTTGAGGATATTGTTCATACAGGATGGTGCCGAGGCTTTTGCCATATCCCAAAGCCAGTTGCCCACACTTCCTTGCAGCCACAGAGCACTGCAGAGAGCATTATTTGCTCTTTTCTTCCCATCTTTCTCTCTCCAGTCCTCCTGAGAATGTTTGGACTTCCCTGTTCTTGCTTGGATGCAGTAGAGAGGGAGGGGAAAAAGCTACTGGAATTCTCCCTCCCTCCCTAGCACACTGTACCTGGACAGAATTTGCCCAAAAAGTACAGGATGGCTCAAGGTTCACATTCCTCAATGCCAATTTGCTTCCATCAAACGCTTTTTCCTCACTGTTCTGAATGAGATGTGGTATGCAGGCCTCTAGCAGATTCCCAGGATTTAGAGCTGGGTGAAAGCTGCAAAAGATTTCCATGAATATTCATTTGGATATTAAAACAAATTTGTTTTGACCTTGTTTGCATCCCATTTGTGTTTGCTTCCCACCAATATTCTAGGGTATGAAAGGTTTTATTTTATTTATTTATTTATTTTTGGCAGAAATGTTCACAGAAATGGAAAATTGTAAAGTGAAATATTTGTGGGAAGTGAATTTCATTCACACCAGAAACCTAATTTCTATCCTTATCCAATCATGAAAACAAAAGCATATAATGTGAGCTTTGGGTGTAATCAAAACAGCTCAGATGTTGAATTTCAGATACTGAAAACTCACAACAAACCACTCAGACACTACCCATCAAATATTAGCAGAAATTATTCAGTCAATTTTATGTAACAAATGAATTTAAGAAAAATTTCAATTGTTTGCAGGCAATTAATAACAGAAAAAGAAGCAAAATTAATCAAACAATTTTGCTAAAACTTCTTAACCCCCCACAGAGATAGTAAGTGATCATGAATGGGAGAGGAATTGTCAGTGAGAGACTTTCTATTAACATGGGGTCCACAAGGTGACAACAATTTGAAGCCCCCTTTCATCCAAACGGATCCTAAAACATTTGACAAGCATTACAGCACATTCTGCAGCCCTTCCATTCATGGAACTTCCATACTGATTTGTTCCTAGGTGGACATGTATCACTTTTCACACAAAGAAGCTATGTGCACTAGCAAACTTTACCTTGGGCAAATGTCATTGATTTTCACCTTACACAAAAGTTGAAGAATTCTTACAAAAATCTCCCAGTGCAAGGGGGAAATAGCTGTGTTCACACAGCTGCCTCTAGCAGTGCCATTGTCCTGTGTGTATCAAACTCAGGACATTAAAAAATGATCTTTAGCCATATGAGATTCTATAAAACAATGTGATTTTTCATTTCTTTAAATTTAGAAATAGAATATTTTAAATGTTCTCCTTTAAAAAAAAAATGGAAAAACCACACTGTTTGTGCAGCACCATGACTGGCAAATACCTATGAGTCAGAGGATAATATAACATTGACTTGAACTTCCTGTGAATAATTAGTTTTACAATAAATCTCTTAATTCTCTCCTGTTATCCATCACAAGTAAACATGATTGTTGTGAATGCAACCTTGAGATTTCATGAGAAATTAATCTGTCTCAAATATTTGGTTTCAGCAAAGAATTAATTTATAATTGTATTTACTTTTATTAATCAGAAAAGGGCTGTTCTTAAAGCTGATGTTTGTGGTAGAGAGAACCAAGAAGGAGGGGAAAGGGCAGGAGAAGCTGGTTCACTGTGCTACATATTAGGGACATTGGTGAACACATACTGGCATGACTAGTCCCATTCAGCATCATGAAAATAAGGATTCCACAATATGTCCCTACATTTGGATTTATATACTACATTGGATCCACCAAAACCTATGCAACTGAGGTCCCTAACTCTACCGCTGCAGGATGTGAGTAATTCTTTTAGAATTCCATAGGAATCATTCTTATCCTGAGATGGGAAAACAGGGCATTGCTGCCTTCATTTGATCAGTTACCAACATTTTTATGTATGTATTTATTTCCTCGCCCTTTTATTTTTAAATATCACATGTGTGGATTTAATGCTTATGAACAGGATGAATTGACAACCACTGAGATTCAAATCTTTCCTTCTTCTGACCAAATAGCAAGTGGAGCAAAAGCAGGAACCATGTGAGCTTCCAATCTAGTTCCATCTACACACAGATTTTTACTGAGTTTGGAACCAGGTTACAACATGATGATTGATAACATACATGGTTGGTGTCCACCCACAACATGGTTAACACCTAGTTCTGCACAGTGTTTCTGGGCCATAGCATGATTGTCAAGCTCTTAGCAAGTCCTAATATAGGTCTTCTGAACTGTAGAACTGTATTTGTGTAAGATGGCCTCCGATTAAGAAGACAGCCTGAATTGTAATGCCCCATGTGAAAAATACCTAGCTTGCCTGGCAATTGAGCCAGTATGGGATAGATGCCCAGATTTTTCCCAGAATGCACTGATTTAAACAAGATGGTTCAGTGTGTTAGGTATGGATAGGACACATGGTTGTGCTGGGGAAAAAGCTATTGTGTGGAAGTGCTGAACCATGTAATTCTAGCTGTAACTGCATGAGATAAGCATGTCACAGCGTGGTCACATTTAACTTGTTTCTGTTTGTAGTGTTGATGAGTTCCAATGTGCATTAACCTGACCTGAAAGGATCTGAGGTGTGAGAGGGATGGCCTCCATTTCCATTCAGTCATGGGAAAATAGAATGAAGTCAACGTGTATTGGAGATACACAATGAAAGCAAGATCAGACCCTCCATCTTGACTCAGCTCTAAACCTGACACTAACTATAACCATGCCCCTGAAAAATGTGTTTCGAATGATAACATTAATTCTGAGCATAAATAGGGGCAGCGCCTGTTGAAGTTAATAAGAGTTGCATCCGCTACTGCAAGAGTTAAATCGGCTCCAGTCTCTTAATCGTCTGGAGACTGTGGTTACATATACATATCCTCCTTCACATTTATTTGGTTGTCAGTCTGGAAAACACCAGTGTTGCTGTGGTTTGGCGGCGATTAAACAACAGCTCAACCATAAACCCTAGATTCACCCAAATCATAACCACCTCACCACCCACAGGAATTCTAACTTTAAGTTCTAGCCAATCTTCTTCAGAATGTCATGGCCACTATCAGGAAAAGAGTATTCACTGTAGTTCAAATGTTACTGGTTTCATGGGAGACAAATATAACCTATTGTAATGGTTTGGACTTTTTATTATTACTTTGAGGTCAGATGTCACTGCCTGCAAGGGGAAATCCCAGTGCTTTCCGTCCATTTCTTTCTCCAGTATTTTCTCCTGTAGACTTGGTGGAGAAAATACAAGTGATTTTTAAAATAACAGAGTAAAATATCTGAGCAGAGGGCTAAATGACTGACCTATGGAGCATCCCACTCAAGGCTACACCTGGGAAAAGGGGGGCGCTATGTTTCTCTTATACCCGGCTACCATGACACAGCCCCTTAAAGCCCTATGCCACTAATATAAAATAGAAAAGCCCAGAGGGTGCTTTGTTTTTGCATTGGTGATCAGGGTTGGGGATCTACTGGTCCTGGGATCAGGAAGCCAAAGGGGTGGCATTAAACCACCCTCTTCCCCCCAGAACTTGTACAGAGTATAGCTCAGCTGGTACAGTGAAGCTGAGCCAGTCTCTGACCCAGCTTTACCCATTTAAAAATGTGTATTGGGAGCCTTAATTAGTATTTGTAGAAATTGTTGTTTTAGAGACACTATATATGTGCAAAATGTCATAACAAATAATGTTGTTACTTATTAATAGCCACTCTTTATGCATGAATGCAAAGCAACATTGGCATCACATCCAATAGAAGGTTGTCTTGTGCATGAAGGGATAGGGGTTAGAGAACAGCCGACTTGCCCAGCAAGAAAGTGTCAAGCTTTTATCTCATTCAGTACTTCTGGGGGTGGGGATTATATTTTGCTGGGGAAGTCAAATGAGAAGGGGACTATTGGGTAAGTCATGGTGCATTATTTAATGGTTGTTTCAGTTTCTGGTAGAGGTAAGCATGTACCAACTCCAGAATCTGAGCTCAACCAATGTGTGTTGCAAAATGTTGTATGGTATTTTTATGGCTGTCTAGTGCACATGTCTATCCTAAGATCCTTGATGGTAAATTTAGTTCTGTCTCTTGATGAGTGTATTGGGGAGTTAATAAATGGGAAATATGGGAGGAGCAAGTGGATTGTGGAGTTTGGTCATGAGAGACATAACTGCAAAAAGAGGGGGAGAGCATATATGCTAATAGAGGAGCATTTCCAAAGGACGGAAATGATGGTGAGCATTGAACCAGAGGGAGTCCATGAACCTACAAATGGGTGAAAAATATTAGATGTAGTGAGACTAGATCATGGAAATATTAGAAAGTCTGTTCATGACAGGGGAAAACAATATCAATATGGGCTGGGAGCAGAGTGAATCAGGTCATCTATAGAGATTCCTCATTTGCAGAATGGGCACAAAGATGCTACTCTCCTCAGTAAAGCACTTTGAGATTCATGGATGGAAAGTGCTATAGAAGAGCTAGTTGTAGTTGTTGTTTTCTTGCCAGTGAGAAGGTAGTGGGAGGTAGAATGGAGTAGAATGGAGAGTGTTGCAAGAGAGAGCAGCAGTCTGATGGCACAGGTCACCAACTAGATATGTATACTTATTCATTTTCTTTTTACTTCTTATTGCTCCTTGCGTTCCAAATTTTATAAGATCTGGCATCCCCATCTCTGCTTCTTGCCACTGCCCCTTATTGCTATCAGAATGAACTTTTGTAACCCCTTCCCCGTCCATTATCAATCCCTAAGAATTTGTATCAGTAGTTCCCAAGTGTACAGATAGAACCTAGAAAGAATAGTGTTTGCAAGACAAATAATCCCTACTTTGTAAGCCATAAAAATTTCAATTTAAACCAGTAATCCCCAACTCTTATAGTAAAGACTGATGACTCACAATGTGGAGTCTTGTACTAGAATTGCAGGTAGACATTTCAAGCTTTCATGGAGAGTTAAATCCTTGTAAATTACAGTAACCTTTCTAGAAGATGTGGGTTTGATCTGAAACATTCATATCCAGTTCTGGGTTTAAATGACTCTGAACTTTGGTCATATTTAAATATGGAATTCTGATTCAGGTCCATCTGTACTTTCCAGGCCCTAATAAGAAATGTAGGTTTCCTTTGCCCTTTGTTAGACATATTTACAGAAAAATGCATCTAAAATTATGAAACTGTTAACTGGGAATAAATAACAGGGAGAAGAAAAACATCCCCCATCAATAGTCAAACCTGCCTTTTTTACTGCAAACACATTTTTCATTGCATTTGAGGATAGATAATTTGATGGATTTAAATTGTAAGTGTATGTAGTTGATTTTTAGATATTATTATGCCAGGTCCTTGCAGTGTAAATATTTGCCTCTGGTTCACTTGTAAAGTATTTTGAGAAACCCCAGCCTGTTTTGCACCTACAGTGGTCTTGCACCTACCGTGGGAACAGTGCAAATGCTTACGTGAGCATTAGATCAGTCAAGGATGCTCAGCTAAATCAGACAAGGAGATAGTAAGAGTCGACAGCCCTCTGTCTGTGCCAATCCAGGAAGTAATAGGAGGCCTAGAAAGAGAGAGAGGTGCTCCAAACATTGTAAAACTTCTTGACTACATGTTGTTTTTTATGCATCATGGAGAAAAGAAAAGTAGGAGAGGAACATTTTTGCTTGTGTGTATACGTACAAGTGTGGATATTCCTGCTAGGTTTGTGGTTTTTTTCCCACCCCCCTGCTGCTGTTGGTCTCAAAATCCTGGTGGCAAAAAAATTGAGTTTTGGCTGGGCCTTCTAAACTAATGTTGGAGAATGCCTAATTTACAGAAGATCCATTAAGGTACTTACCTGAGTTTGAGTGTCATTCATAATTCCTTCAAGTATATTCTGCCATGTACAAGCTAAATATCAAACAGTGAGGTCTTAATGTAACTGGCGGTTTTATATTCATTTTGACGTTTTTTGACTGCACTCAAGGCCTTGAATGGCTGTTGCAGTCCTACCTACCTTATTTGATCTCCTTTTGTTTTACATGGCTAATCATACATTAAGATTCATATTGGTAGGTTACTTAATTTGTCTTATCCCAGTTACTGTCTAGAGCTGCACATTTTCTAATTATGCCCCCTGGTTATGGAATCCCCTGCCCAATAGCATTTCAAATGCTCTGTCAGCACTGATATTTAAAACCAGATTGAGTAAATTATAATGCTCGCCACTGCTATTAACTTGATTCTTTTATAGTTAATAAATTATAGCATAATATTTTAGTATGGTGCCAACAATGCTTTTATACAGTATGCAAAGATTTTAAAAGTTCCTACCCCCAAAGAGCTTATGTGCTAAAAGGTAGACATACAAAAACTAGATATACTGGGAAATCCAGAGGCAGGGAGGACTTAATGGTTTGTTGTTGTTTGTTGTTTGTTTGTTTTTTAATTTACTTCTTGTGGGCTTTGCAGAAGACGGAAGTGAGTTTTTGAGAAGGATTAGTATGGAGAGAGGGTGATGGCTCAATGAGCTGGAATGAGAAGGGTGTTCTACACACAGGAGACAGTGGAGTAAAGGGTACAGAAAGATTGGTTATACAGTATGTACCAACAGCAAATACAAATAAAAATAAGACAGAAGAATTTCCATTTAATGTGGTTACATATGGGCCTTTAAGTACAAAATTCTGTGGGAATTTGACCCTCAGGGTAAGGGGCTGGGATAAGACGCAGGAATATTTTAATGGTGTCCTCCCCTAGCTGCCTACATTATGTATGGAGTGTTAGGGCCTTTGCAGGAGAGGTATCCAGGCACAATTTTCTACTGGCTCCATCTCTGTTTCTAACGAGCCCAACTGGCATTGGCAATGGTGTTTGTCACTTTCATGCCTGCCAGTCTCTGGTCTATATAAAAATAAACAACAATAGGTCAAATCACTGATTCAGTTTTTATTCAGGCCAAATGCCCAAGTCAGGAGCACTGGCCTAGCAATACTTGGCAGGCTGGCCAGGGCACAGAGACAGCTGGCCCTGCCATGCCCTATAGTAACTTTCAGCTTTTATCTGGAAAAAGTGATGGGCACAGAGGTGATCTTCAGCTGAGGTAAATCAGTGAAGTACCATTGACTTCTACCAGCTGAGGATCTGACCCTATAGATGCAGAGGTTCTGCCAGCACATACAAAGTTGGCTGTTGGCTGTTATGCGCCTACATGTGTAATTGATTGACTATTCTCCTTAATTGTCCTATGGGCCCCCAAATAGTGAGTAACCAATGATTGTATCCATCAGCTGGCTTTATCCTGCAGGAGAGCATCTTCAAAAGGATGCATGTACTAGATATGTTTTCCTTTCAGGCAAAACTTTCCTTTTACTCCCCACCCCCGTATCCCTTACATGGGATGCAAAACAGGAGGAGATTTGGCCCATAGCATTTAGTTGTACAACACCCTTTTACCTTTTATTTTTTGGATGGTAACAAAGTAAATATACATCGTCCTACTGGCAATATACAATTTCCTCCTTGAGTAATGATCACTTTTGGTGAGTTTTTCCCCCCACCCCCAACATCTAAATACAAAGTAACTGAACCCTTATGGTAACAATGGAACTGCTGCCATCTAAAAAGAATATTCACCCAGCTGAAAAACCTGGGGTGAAATCCTATGGACGGCAATGTGAGTTTGCCATTGACTTAAATGGGACCAGGATTTCACTTTTGGAGCCTGATCTGGTACTCACTGAAGTCAGTGGAAAGATCCCCATTTAATGTGTGGTGAATGGGATCCTAATTACACGAGTGCTGCATTTTTGCAGCACCCAGTTCTGCAGTCTGTATCCAGGTGGTTGGAAGCCAGTGGCCTGTAATCTTGCCCTAATGTTTGTCTCCGAAGGAAACTATATACTCAACTGCAAATGTAAACATTGCTTCAGTCTACTAAGATATATGAAACATTTAATTGTATAAATTGTTGTCATTATCTTCTTGTCCGAAACTCTGTTCTAAAAACAAAATGAGACTATTCAATAAAATACATCCAATTAGAGGGTTTTTTTCCCTCTTAATCACTCTCCTTGACTAAGCTTAATGCTTGCCAGAGAGGTTAGCTTTTGGCTCTATGGTTTAGTCACTGAATCATGCTTCTATGTTTCAACATGTTTTTTTTTCTTTTTTAAAAAGCAAATATTGAATTAAGTGAAGTTACTAGGGTTACTGTATCTTGGCTACTATTGGTATAAAAATGGTAGGTGTTTGGCACCATAATTTGTTGGGTAGAAGCAATCCTGGCTAAACCCTAAATGGAGGAGATGGAGAGAAAGATTAAAAGCAAAGGGGAGATGGATGGCAGTGGGAGCGAGAGAATCAGAAAAGAAATTAGATCAGAGACTTTGTAGGGAAAGAGAGAGGGACATACAGAGTGAAGGCAAGAGAATGAGATGTAAAAGAGAAAGGGATGGAGATGGCAAAGAAAGAATGAGAAAAAGAACTAAGGAGTAAATGGATAAAAAGAGAAAGGGAAGGGGAGATAAAGAACAGTGGCGTCAGTGAGGAGATCCAAGAGATTCTATTGTACTTGGATTTCTCAGAAATTCTTTGCAGGGCTGACATGAAGTGTCAGATATTGATATCCTACCCATTTCATTCCACGTGCAGTCCCATTGACTTTCGAATCTGGCCCTAACGGATGACTGTCCATCTGCCTCTTGAAGTGGAGCAAATCAATAGCTAAGCTCTTACACTTCTCAGAGCAAGTCTAACATAGCTACTTATGGAAAACAATTACTCCCTCTATGTTTATTATATTAATGAGTGTTAAGTGAACTGGAATCCTCTGTCTAAAAAGCCAACAATTTTGGTGAACTCTGGAGGCTTGGAAGATCTCTAAGCTATAATCGATCCACAAGAAATTGAAGCAATATTAAGTACTAATGTTGTGGTGGGATTTTTGGTATTTGTCAAGACTTACTGATGAAGGGATAGAGAAAGGGTTAAGTTACCTGGACTCCAGTCCCCAAATGTAGTTGCCTCATTAAACTCATGACCAGGACCCTAATCAAGCTGACCATTGGAATAAATTGTCCAATTTTTGTGTGGCCACTCTGGACTGAGATCCCTTTCTTTATAAACTCAATGGATTAACAGACTGTCAGTTGATACACAGATCCTCTCTGGGAGGTATAAAGCAATGCCACTCTTCAAGTAAGTTTCCCATCGTTGATTGGCATTTGCCAAGAATTTGTGTTACCAGCCTTTAAATGAAAACTTTGGTGGTGGAGTAAATCAGGTTGGGCTCTGGGAGTGAGCATGTTGGGGGAGGGGCGGGATAGCTCAGTGGTTTGAGCATTGGCCTGCTAAACCCAGGGTTGATGAGTTCAATCTTTGAGAGTGCCACTTAGGGATCTGGGACAAAATCAGTACTTGATCCTGCCAGTGAAGGCAGGGGGTTAGACTCAATGACCTTTCAGGGGCCCTTCTAGCTCTATGAGATAGGTATATCTCCATACTAAAGGGACCCTAAGTGCAATGTAGATTAAGAAAACATTTTTGATTTTTCACTTTATTAGGATCCAGGATCAGATTCTCAACTGGTATAAAGCAATTTAGTCCAACTGACTTCAGTGAAGTGATGGCAATTTACCCTAATTCTCCTCAGTGCAAAGTGAAAGAGGATGAAGTCTGCTGTTTGTCTGGTTGAGAGAGTGAGTGTATGTATGTGTAGGATCTCTGCAGACAAAAGAACTCAAAGCTTTAGTTATATTGAACTCTGCAGAGATTTTCAAATCCAAGCAAATCCATCAGTTTAGGGATTTTTATTATTTCCTACTGAGGGGGGAAGTTTCTGGCTTTTTGCACCATGTTTTCACAGTAAATGAAGGTCAGATGAAAATGTGACAGTCCTGTATGTAACTAATGCCTTCTATTTGTAATCTATGTCTACTAAATATAGGATTCTTTTTGTTAGTAGAAATCACAAATACACATGTGGCTATAGCCCCAGTCATTCATTTCCACTGTGCGCGAGCACACACGTACACACTTTAGTCACAGGTGCCTAAAGTTAGAAACTTAAATAAATGGCCTCATTTTCGGAGGGGCTGAACAACACTAGTGGAGTTAACTTCATTGGGAGTTGTGGATACTGAGCATCACTCATTTCCGTGTCTAAGCATGGGCACTGGTGCCTAAATGTAGGCACTCAAAGTTTAAAGTTTTGCCCTAAATAGCATTCTCAAGACAACAAAATGAGTTAGTGAGACAGCCAGAAGCAGACAACATGCTGCCTTGATTTTTGTTTATCCCCACTGAGTTTTTATTACCTGATTCTGATAGTTATGCTGTGTAAGTTTTCTAGCTTTAAAAATATTTTGTAAATGTTGTTAATGGTAACCTCTGCAGATGTCCATGTCTTTGGTGGTTACCTAGGCCTCTTTGTTGGCAAGAAAAACTTCTGTCCCTGTGTCAAGTACTTGCCATTCATTAAATGCATTGAATTAGAAGGAAAGTTTAGGCACGCTACACATTTCTGTATTTATAGTGTTGCTTATTAGCACTATGAAGACCTTCAGGGAAATGTAAACCAAACGCAGATTCATTCTTTCCCAATGTGCTTGATATTCACCTTTTTGTACATACTGATCACCTGACTCTGCCATTTGGTAGGCTCAGAAGAGCAACTTTCTTCCGGCTTATCTTGTGACAAGCCATTTCAAAGATCCAATAATTGAAAATAAAAAACAAGAAGACATTATCAAAAGCCTATGTAGCATGGTTTGACATGGGTTCTAATTGAAATTCACCCCAGGTGGAATGGGTGCTAATCCATTGAGTTCCACTTGCACTTGCTTATGGCTCTGATTTAATATTATGGCATAATCATGATGCACTTTGTACAAGATGGATCATCTTGAGTGTCACTGTGAAGTGTCACTGGAAAAGTTATGATTTGCTGAAATATGATTATCCTATTTAGATACAAAAATAATACATGCATACAAAGTTAGGAATATTGACTATATATCTGTATTTCAATCGTGCTTACTCTGGGTGACACCCACAACTAGCCTTTCTTGTACAACAATGAAGAAGACAGACAGTGCTGATGGCCCATCAGCAAAGACAATGAACCCTGGAAGAATGTAACTTTCCTGTGTACACTCCAGACAGCCTGTAATGGCTGCTATGACTCAGTTAGGTATGCAAGGGCATGTAACCAGGCCACATGACTCAAGATGGAGTCTGGGGATGACTGTGCTTTTCCACAAACTGAGTTTGGGACAAAGGGTTCCCCACCATATGCTAAAGCTATCTTTCTAGGATGTTAAACTTAGTTTGCGTTTTTGTTTATTTACTGGGTAATCAGCTTTGATCTGTTTGCCATCACTTAATCTATCTTTTTGTCATTAATAAATGTATTTGATATTTTAATCTAAACCAGTACATTTGGAGTGAACTGCTTCGGCATCTAAGCTCAGGGGGCTTTTGCATTTCCTCTCCACATTGAGGGAGAGGCAAACTCTATGAGCATATGCAGTGCAGTTCCCGATGCAGTGCAAGATGGTATAATTTTGGGTTTATACTCCAGTGGTGGTGGGGAGTTCTTAGGCTGGGAAGCTGGTGGTTATTTTGGATGTAGCCTCTCTATTGTTGGTTCATGCAGTGGCTGGCCAGGGAGCCTGCATGTAACTGCAGCTGGGTATGTCCCTATGTGCGTGAGTGCTGGAGGAAGTGTAGGACCGGGAGCAGGTCTGCAGCTTGTCACAGCAGCACAGTGTGAGAGGGAGCTCAGGCTGGTGTGTCAGAGGGCTTAGTGGTGTCCCAGCTCCAGGTGGCACCCCAGGCGGAACCCGTCACACCCATGTCTATTCAAGGAGGGTGTTTAAGACCCATTGATTCCCATGTAATTGAGCACATGCTTAAAATTAAGAAAAGGGATAGATTTAAACATGTTTGTGTGTTCATGAACACTTGCAGATACAAAACCTCACATTTGCACATGCAGATAATGTCAGTGGGAACATGTGAGGTAGTTGATGCTTTAGTAATGTCTAAGTCTGTGCACGGAATTATTGCTTGTGCAAACAAACCTGAATTTTGAGGCTTTAAAGTTTAGAAGCTATTTTGAAAACTTGGCACCAGTGTTTGGGGCCAGAGTAAGGTTTGCAGGGAGTTTGGGGATCCCTTTCACACTGACATAAATTTTACATAGACTCTCTTTGTTCCTGATCCTATTTCCTCCACAAACAGTACAGTGGGTGAGGAGAGCACTTAAAAGTCCACTTACAAGAAGGAAAGCTAGATAAAGGGTCAAGTCCTACATGAGTTCCACAACAGAACTCTCAGTGAAGTGAAAAGGACTTCATTCAAAGCCCTTTCAGGATCAGGCTGTAAACAGCCTATCAATGCACCAATGTGATATTTTCCCATAATTCTCTACACAAAGTCTCTAAGGATTTATGCATCCTGGTTTGTTTTAGAAGCATACAAAGCTGAAGTGCTCAAAAATTGTGAAATGTTATTAGTTGAGATCGCCCCATCTATGGTTTTGCATAGCTCAGTATTCAAAGCTACGACAGCTCAATGGCTCACTAAAATAGGAGTAGACAGTACTAAATACAAGTAGTGCAAATAGCTGAAAGGAGATAGCATATTTGATTTTCAGCTTTTATAAAGATATTTGTGTATATGACATAGGAGAAGCCACATGATTCAGGAGTAGCAATATACAGTTTTAATTCATTGCTTTTATTAACTCTTCAGATCAGAGCAGTGTTTAATTTTAACTAAAGGATACTTAACTGATTCTAATCCTAATGCGTCAAAAGGGTCAGTGAGTGTTTGGGTGAGTGTTGTTTTAATTTAACTGGGGGTTTAGGGAGTGGGAAAAATCTACCAGGTCAAATTAATGGAGTTTCCTGCAAATTCTTCCTCTTCCTTCTTGGGGTTTCGAGCCCCAATCCAGCAAAGACCTTAAGCATGTGCCTAACTTTGAGCATGTGAGTAGTCCCATTGACTGCAATGGGACTGTTCACATGTTTGAAAATAAGTATGTGCTTAAAGGCATTTTGCTGAATTGGGATGCTCTAAATATTGATTCAAACTGCATATTCATGTGTTTTAACTATTCCTCATACATCAGCCTGTCCAGCCCTGTGAATTTTCTCTGAACGTTTCCCAGTTTGTCAATATTTTTCAAGGAGAGAGATACACAGAAATTAGCACTATATCTCATGAAGGCCATATAATGTATGTGGGGATTACTTTTTCTTTGTGCCATGGGTGATATAGTTGTGTATGTAGCCTAAAAATTGTATTGGCTATTTTTCCTCCCATTGAAAACTTATGTCTAGTTTGTTATCCTCTCTCACATAAGTTCTCAGTTAGTGTGTTGCTGCTCATCAGTTTTCTTCATCCCATTAAAGAACTTCGTACTGTCCCAAGTTTTGTTGTTTTCTGCTTAATGTTTCTAATCTTTGTCCATTTGTATTATTTTTCTATTTTCAGTAGTAGTTGCAGCTCCTCCCAGTTTATTGTCATTGGCAATCATTTTGGAGGAGGTATATTACAGAGAGAGGACTATATGAATTGCTGAGCTGGAGGGAAGGAAGAGAGCAATGCATAAGGGAGACCAAATTTCATTTTAGGACATCAGTGATCTAACCTGGCTGAGGAGATAGTTACTTAACTCTCACCTTCACCATTTAGACTATCATGCAGCAAGAATCTAGAATTCCCCATCAAAATCTAAACAAAGGAAGAAGTATAGTATGTGCACCTATACTTTAGAAGTATAAGTAAAGAACAGCATTTCCCCAAATGCTTTGTGATAGGTGGAGATTTCCTTCCTGAAACAGTCCTGAAAAGGCATAGAACCAACCCCTAGGAATGTGGATACTTCCTAACAATCAGCTGCCGTGCTCAGGCGATATCACTCTTTCTTCGTTGTTGTATGAGTCTCAATATTAGCACCTCTGGAAATGATGTAGCAGCATCTTGGTGTAAAAGTAAATTAGTGTGCACTGATCTAGGAGGCTAAACTAATTTCAATTGGAATTTGACCCATGGTAAAAGTAAATAAACTTTATGAGATATATATTGTCAGATGTTTAGAAAATGAATAAAACATTACTAAAACCAATATACTTTTTAAAAGTGCCCTTAAATAAATGAAAAGTTTATTTAATTTATTCTTTTCTTTTCTTTTTTTTTACTGGCCCTGTTGTTTTTAACCTGTTGTGAGAAGTGGCCATGGTTTTAACATGCGTGTTCACTGGTGCTTTTACTCACAAAGACATGGCATTTATATAACTGTTTTATAAGTCATCCCTGGCAGATATTTCTGATTTTTTTCAAAGCAATCTGTGCTGACTAATAAAACTGATGTTTGGAGTCTGAGACTGTGTATTGGGGGATTTTATTTTAATATTTTTTCTTGAAAATGAGGGAGAGACTTGACAGGAGTTAATTCCAAAAAACTAATAATGACAAAATTCAAATAAGATCATGCAAACTCAAGCACAAAACAGTACATTTGGAATAGAGTTGTCAGTTTAAACAAGTGCCAACTGGTCTTTCCTAAATTGCATTGTGTAGGCAGGCTCGGATTATTTTAAATAAAATATATTTCATTATTATTATATAAATAGAAATGTATATTGTACAAGCAATGAGACTCACTCAAAAAATATGAACTTGCCCTTCTAGGCATCTTGTCTGGGCACCTGAGCGCTGTGTTCTGCTATTTATATCCCCAGCAGTTACAGGGATTTGTATCTTTTCTTTCAGTATTATGTAACATTAGAGAACATTTGCAATGTTCCTATAAACTGAGCAAACTGATCAAAGAAGATAGCTGCCTAGCAAATAAAACAGCAAGGGTAGGATTTTTACAGTTTGCAAGTCACAACATGTGTTCATAACTCAATAACTGCAGGCATCTCATTACCAAATATATCTAGCATATAAGTTTAAAAGTGACATCAGTCATGTATATATTTTTCACACACACACACTTTTATATGAGTATTCTTCACAGTTGTCACCCCCTAACTTCTTTCAAAATTTTAGTGAGAGAGAGAGAGAGAGAGAGCAAGCCCAGAATAGCCAATAGTTGGGGCACTCACCTCGGATGTAGGACACCCAGGTTTGAATCCCTGCTCCAGAGCAGGTAGAGTGGGGATTAAGAGCTGGATCTCCTACATTGAAGGCGAGTATCCTAGCCAGTGGGCTCTTGCCTGCAGGTGTGTGTGGGGACTGTCTTTTTCTGGATTTGACCCAAAATGTCATCTCGGACTGGGGAGAGCTTGCCAGCAGAAGTTTTGTGAACACTTCTCTGAAAAATGTTGATTCTCTCAAAAAAGTGTTTTGTTGAAACACCAACTCCAGTTTTAAGTCACTTTCTTTTAAGATCCTCTCTTCACAAGCCTCAGAGAGAACATTTTTTAACCTGTATTTTTAGGTTTGGCTCAAGGTATGAGGGTAGGTTGGGGCTGATTCTTATTTGTTCAGATCCAATTCACCCGTAACTACATACACTGTCTGTATGTATGTGTTTGTATATCATATTATGGATAGTTAGCAACACCTATAATTAAAGTTACCTGTCACTTTCCATTATAAGAACCTTTTTTCAATTGTTCAGACCTTTGCCAAACTCTAACTGTTCACACTGAAATTTTCCATTCTGGATGTCTGCCCAGGCTGATTTTTTTCCCCTCCCCCCTAAAGAAAATTTCAGCAAAACCAGTTCAGCTGTTTCTCAGAACTAGGCTAGAGAAAATAGTGGTTTTTGCCAATGCGAGTTGCAGGGGCAGCGCCTGCAGAGGGGGCAGCGTGCAGAGGTGCCTCTGTGTAGGATCCAGAAGGGGGACATGCTGGCTGCTTTAGGTAAGCGCTGCCTGGAGCCTGCACTCCTGACTGCCTCCTGGGCCCCAGTCAAAGTCCTAGACCTGATCCCCCTCCTGCCCTCTGAACCCCTTGATCCCAGCCTGAGCACCTTCCTGCACCACAAATCTCTCATCCCCAGGCCCACCCCAGAGCCCGCACCCCCAGTCAGAGACCTCCCCCTGAGTCCCAACCCTCAGTCCCAGCCCAGAGCACCCTCCTACACCCCCAACTGCTCATTTCCAGCTCCACCCCAGAGTCTGCAGCCCCAGCCCAGAGCCCCCTCCACCCCAAATCCCTCAACCCCAGGCTTACATCAGAGCTCCCCCTGCACCCCAACCCCCTGTCCCAGCCCAGAGCCCCCTCCCACACCCTGAACATCTCATTTCTGGCCCCACCCCAGAGCCTGCACCCCAAGCCAGAGCCATCACCCCTCCTGCACTCCAGCCCTGTGAGCCAGCCAGGTGAAAATGAGCAAGTGATTGAGGGTGGGGAGAGTGAGGGACAGAGGGAGGAGGATCGAGTTAACTGGGGGAAGGGCCTCAGAGAAGGGGCAGGGCAGGGGTGGGGTATCAGAGGAGGGGTGGGGCAGGGCAAGGATGTTTGGTTTTGTGGGAGTAGAAAGTTGGCAACCCTAGCCCCAATAATGATTTACGTGATGGTGATTTATCAGTGGTTCACAGTCATGCTGGAAGGGCATAAATAGTGGGGTCCCGCAAGGATCAGTTCTGGGTCTGGTTCTGTTCAATATCTTCATCAATGATTTAGATAATGGCATAGAGAGTACACTTAAAAAGTTTGTGGATAATACCAAGTTGGGAAGAGTTGCAAGTGCTTTGGAGGATAGGATTAACATTCAAAATGATCTGGACAAACTGGATAAATGGTCTGAAGTAAATAGGATGACATTCAGTAAGGACAAATGCAAAGTACTCCACTTAGAAAGGAACAATCAGTTGTACACATACAAAATGGGAAATGACGGCCTAGGAAGGAGTACTGCGGAAAGGGATCTGGGGATCATAGTGGACCTCAAGCTAAATATGAGTCAACAGTGTAACATTGTTGCAAAAAAAGTGAACATCCTTCTGGGATGTATTAGCAGGAGTGTTGTAAGCAAGACGTGAGAAGTAATTATTCTGCTCTACCCTCTGCTGATTAGGCCTCAACTGGAGCAGTGTGTCCAGTTCTGGGCACCACATTTCAGGAAGGATGTGGACAAATTGCAGAGTCCAGAGAGAAGCAACAAAAGTGATTAAAGGTCTAGAAAAGAAAGAAGATTTAAAAAATTGGGTTTGTTTAGTCTGGAAAAGAGAAGACTGAGAGGGGACATGATAACAGTTTTCAAGAATATAAAAGATTATTACAAGGAGGAGGGAGAAAAATTGTTTTTCTTAACCTCTGAGGATAGGACAAGACACAATGGGCTTAAATTTCAGCAAAGGAGATTTAGGTTGGACATTAGGAAAAACTTCCTAACTGTCAGGGTGGTTAAGCACTAGAATAAATTGCCTAGGGAGGTTGTGGAATCTCCATCATTGGATATTTTTAAGAGCAGGTTAGACAAACACCTGTCAGGAATGGTCTAAATGATACTTAGTCCTGCCATGAGTGCAGGGGTTGGTCTAGATGACCGCCTGAGGTCCCTTCCAGTCTGATGAGTCTATGATTCTGTCTCTACTGGGCTGCTCTGGGTGCCCAAACCGACCTGCCTGCCCTGCCAGGGATCGGGTGTGGGACTTCTCTTGCGACTTCTTTGCTTCCCCCTCGGAAGTCATTTTTCTATGGGGAAGCAAATAAATCAGCGGAGGCCATGAATCCTGGGCACGTGCAGTGACGCAGAATTGCCCCCGGAGTAACTCCTCAGCCTTCTCACCTCAGTCCCACACTACTTACTCATTAAATCCGAGTCTAACCATTCTAGTCCCAGTTTACACACCCAACTCCAAGTCTCTTTGCCTAGCCAGTCCCAGTCTCCCTCTGAGCCCAAGTCTCATTCCTAATTTCCTTCTCCTCCCTGCTTCCAGTCTCCCCCTCAACCTACTCCCACTGCTTCCTTCCTCTACAAGTAAGTCCAGCTCTTGTTTTTTCTGCATTCAGATCAGGCAACTTTCTCCTGCACAATACCTGACCCCAGCAGGGAGGTCACTAAAAATTCAGGTGCCCAGACCTGGGCTGGCCTGGATCAATCCAGAGCTGGAATTGCAGGGAAAGTCTTGCTCAACTCTGGATGGAAGCATGCTTGTGCAGATGGAATCTTAGTGAATTTAGCTGGGAATCTAAGAAGACTCTACTGGATATGTGCAAACTGAAAAAAATCACAAAGGTTTATAACTTAGCCAAATTTGGATGGATTTTTACAAGGATAGTAAAAGGCACCTTACTACCAATGACCACCACTTCCATATGTAAAGTTCTTGCTCCAAAGCATATCAAAGTAGGTGCCAGTGAGATCGTTATACCACACCACACTGTTGTGCATTTTATTTATTTTCACTATATTAATTTCAATGCATACACATATTCTATAAAAAGGAATACCTAACCTTTTCTCTCAGCTGTCTTTGACACATTTTAAAAATACAGTTACACAAATAAACTACTGCAGGAACTGATCTTTGCCCGATAATTAACATAAATCATATCCATCATTTTAAAGCATATGTCTAACCTTTTTAATCTCCCAGAGTCTATCTAGTCTCTCTCAGCCAGAGAAACGAACTATGCTTTGCAGCATGTTTGGACCAAGGAAGATGGAAAGCAAGTTCTAAAGCCCACCAGGAATGAGCAGCCTGCTATTTTATAGCAATATTAGTTTGGAAACTTTCAGAGAAAGTTTTGAAAATTCTGTTAATATGGCTATTTTACCCCTCTGTCTGTAAAGCAAGGCTCCTTTGTATCATGAGTGCCACTGTGAAGGTAGGAGCGGAATACTATGAGCTGGATCCTGTGTATGATGTGATTATGCAGCCTGGAAAATGGTCACATAATATACCCTTATTTGGAGAATACCAAAGTCTAAATATTGGGTTTAAATAAAGCCATATAAATCAAATGGCCTGGTGGTCTGGCATACCAGGGATCCAAGTTTGACATCACTGGCAATTAGGTACCTAATTGTCTTAGGCACCTAGTGGGACTTTCAAAATTTCTGAGTCTTTAGATATTTAAATACCTTTGTAAATCTGCCCTCACATTGCTTATGCCAATGGAGGATTCAATGTAGCAGAGCTCAGCTCAGACATGTCTGCTTCTGGCTCTCAGCATGTCCCCTGCTCCTCCTGATGCCAAAGTGAGGGGATAGCTTGTGCATGCTGCCTGTCTGCACTATGCCAGTGGAGATTTGCCCTGTAGGGAGGGGATTCTCTGATAGGAATTTCAGGCCAGTTTAGCACAAAGTGGCCTTGGTGGATTGAAGAAGGATCTGGGAAATCTATTTGAGCTCTAAGAATGGCTCAAAACCTTCTTTGGAGAAAAAAACTTCAAGTACTATGTGAGAGAATGTTTTTCTAAAACCACAGACTGACTGACTATGTATCTTTTTATGAGACACCAGTTGCTGAGATACCTTCTAGTGATGTATGAAGTGATGTGATTAATACTTGTCACATGACTTTCTCTCCCCATTCCTATCCCCAGAGGAAATTTGCATATGGTGCCACTGCCCTTTCCACACTCAGGGGAGTAGAAAATGTGGGAACTTCACTGTCTTGTTATATAGCCAGCCAACCAGCTAACAGAGAGCACTCAAGTTAAATACTCCCAGAGCTGTTCTGACGTTGTTGATACACTAATGCTGATAGAAAGACAATGAATCAAACAAAATAGAATTATGGTGATTGCTGTGTCATATGAAACATGGGGGGGGGAGAAAAAAATCAGTGTTTGCCCATTCAAAAAGCAATTGGTAAAATAAAGTGATCACAAGTCGTAAAGCCAGTGATATGTTTTCAAACTTTCCAGTGTGATTTATCAAAGAATATAAATGACTGTTACAAAGCAGTTTGACAATAATCAACTGCTACTTGTTCAGTGTCTGTATTACCGGTAAGTCCGTGATTCTTAATGTTTAGCAAAATTATGAATTTGTTTCCAGGCTCATCTTTGTGCAGGTTTGCTTTGAGGATGAGGACTGAGAGGTCAGATTGAGTGATTGCTTTGTGAAAAGTGTCTACCCACAAATGATATGGGTTTTTTTTGTCTTTTTAAATAATTTTTCTGTATGACTTCATTTGAGAGCATAGTGATTGTCTGGTTTCACCCACACAGTTGTTGTTGGGGCATTTAGTGCATTGGCTGAGATACACCACATGTTATGATGGACATGTGTAGGACCCAGGGATCTCAAAAGATATGTTGTAGAGGGTGCTGATTATTGTAGCACTGGAGATATGTCTGCAGGTTTTGCATCTGTTCTGGCAAGGTCTGGTGCTGCTTTGAGTTGGTGTGTCCTGGTTTGTGATCACGCTGTGCCCTTTTTCACACAGTTGTTGCGAGGCTTGATTCATCAATGTTTGCTAAACTAGGTCTAGATAGGGACCATCAAAGCAGAAAATATTATTAATTAAAATGAGTAGTATGAATTTTGCAATTTCAGAGGAAATTATCCTTTTTAGACAGGAACAGCTACAAAAGTTGTGTGTGTGTGGGGGAAATAAAAACTATATCAGCTTCATCAAATCTATTGTAGGCATTTAGACATTGAATCTATTTTTAAAATATTGCTTACCATACTTTAACAGCCAATAGTAGTAAAACATCTACTAAATAGGGATTTTCCATTACATGCAGCAGTTAGACAACTGACATTTGATTATAATAACCAGCAAACCTTCATGAACTAAATGACATCTGAGTCTGTGCCTCGCCCTTGTCTGGAATGTATCAATACCATACAAGGGCTAGGTGAGGTTCTGTAGACTGCAACAAAAATATTTGGAAAACGATTACTGAGCTTTTCTGAGATGGGTTAATGTGCTTAGTTCCAATGTTGTAATAGAAATTAGAAGCACTTATGCATCTGGCTTTCTGATGCAATGACACGTGCACACATAGCAAGGGGAAAACATTCATCTTAAGTATAAATTTGCAAAGAGGACTCAACTATGCCTCCATATTTATGCACAGAGTGTAAACCTGTGTACTTAGTTTTCTGCATTATCTGGGCTTGGTACTTGGCTGACTAGTCAAGGTGCAAATCAGTGATTTGCATCTATTGAGTGTAAAGTAGGTGTAAGTTGCTGCCAAATCAGAATTATTTGGCACTTGGTTTGCATAGGTGTACATGACTGGGGAATCATACTATTTGTTTGTAGTGCCTAAGTCTTGCATACCAAAACCTTGGAGATGAGTTGGCAAAACTGTATTTGCCCAGGCAAACTGGATATATTAGTTATGTAGTTTGCTTTCAAGAATACAACTTGTACGTGCAGATACATAGGTGTGCAAATAGGTCACAGCTGAAAAATGTGGCTCTTAATGATTGAAAATATTGACTTTTACAAATGTAGCATATGAAAGGTGGAGTGAAAAAGAATCCTTGTATGCATTGGTCTTGGCACTTAAATGGCACCCTTCATCACTCTATGAACACCTCCCAAGATTCTCCCCACACCAGCTAAAGAAGTCTGCCAGCAGCTAGTGAAAACCTTCTCACTTCCAGAACCAGGGGCGGCTCTAGCAATTTGGCCGCCCCAAGCACGGCGGCATGCTGCAGGGGGCGTGCTGCCGGTCGCCGGTCCCGCGGCTCCGGGGAACCTCTTGCAGTCATGCCGGTCCACCAGAGCCGCGGGACCAGCGCACCCTCCGCAGTCATTGCAGTCATGACTGCGGAAGGTCCGCCGGAGCCGCCTGCTGCCCTCCTGGCAAAAGGCCGCCCCAAGCGCGCGCTTGGCGCACTGGGGTCTGGAGCCGGCCCTGTCCAGAACACAAACAAACTGTTTTTCCCAGATAACTAGCTACAGCACCTGACTACCAAAGGGGACTTGCTTCTCAATCAACCATGCCACATTCAGAGGCTAAAGGGTAACCCACCTGCCACCACCACTGATGGAAAAAGCAGGACAGCTGCCTGCCACCATGAACAGTAGAGGACCTAGCTGGTGGGAGGGCGTTCAGGTGCACTAGGATGGAGATGAGGAGGTCTCTGGCAGAGAATAGGCAGATGGATGGAAGGATGTGAGGTGTGGTATGTGTTTGACAGCAAAATCTTTATCTCTAATAATAGTGCTGTTCTGAACTCTTGATGTTACAGGAATTTTTTATTATTCCTTATGGATAAATGCTAGGGAAAAAAAGATAAAAATTCAGTGAGGACAGTGGAATTACAACTACTTACACCAGGGCTAAATTTGGGCCTAAGAGATTCTCTCTGGTAAAGGCTTTCCTGTACGGCAATTGTGAGTACCCTTGGTGCATAGTTTTCCACCTCTGTCAAAACGTTATGGAAAAGATAATAACCATGGAAATATATTTGTCACTTGCTGATGCTGACCCTGGTTTGATGGCATCTCAAAGGTGATCCAGATCACTCAATCACTGAGGCCCCTCAAACTATTCCTCTCTGTCAATCAGCTCTTCCTCCCAGCTTCCTGCTCACCTCCTTGATCTTACTCCTCTCCCACCACTCCCTCAAAATAGACTCTTTCCCCAGTTCCTGTCCCCAGGCAGATTCTAACTTCCCAATGCACTTCTTGATCTCCTCCCATCCCCGGGATAGACTTGGACTCACTGTTACATTCTGCTGCCTCTCAAAGATCACTGCCTTAATCTGCCTCAGTTTGATAGTTCTCAGGACAGTATGACTGAGCTGAAAAAAACCCAGAGTTCAGGCAAGTTTGGGAAAGTGCAGCCTTATCGCTAATGACTTCACCTGTACCCTGGTAATGAGGGAACAACCTCTTGCTAATGCAGTAGGGCATTCAGCTGGCATAGAAACCGTACCACAGAGAAGGCATGCAAAGAGATGATTTAAAAAAAAGCCTTCCATGAAATTCCAAACAGCTGCATGGTGTTGAGAATATTATAAAACATAATTGGATAATCTTATTATTTTTGTTAGCAACCCCACTGCTTCTTTATCTGTTGTGAATTTAATAATTTTTATAACAAAGGCTATTAGACTTTAGAGTTTATTAATCTCAAATGTAATAAACAACTGAACATTCTGACATCTGACCTAAAGAACTCTTAATTGCTCAGCTTAAAAAAAAAATCCGAGACCCAGCACAGAACAGATGTATGGTAATAAACTTATCTCATAATGTCAAATGATTAAACATTGGATTCTTTTTTGCATTTAAATATACAAGATTTTCCATTAAGGCGCTTTGTTGACTCTGATAACGGTTTCACAACCATTAAGTTTATTTCTACAGCTATTTGTTGAAAGCTAATAGGGAAAATAATAGAAACTAATTGAAAAGCAAAGCAAACAGACCAAAGCCTAGAATGTTTCAGTTAATAAGCAATAGAGATTGTATTGATTTCATTTTATAAACAACATTAATCCTCAATAACAATTAATGTGGAGACAGGTTGCTTGTTTAAGTTATCTGATAAGATGGCATAATCAGGTCCATACATTTGGAGTATTAATTTGAAAAGGATATGAGGATTCAAGCAATTATTGATCTGTTCACCAGGCGTTTGTGCCAGCGAAAAGCCCTCTTGGGTTGAATGAGGGATTCAGCTTCAGATTTGATGGCATAAAATCTCAGAAGCTGATCCTACAACATTTCTGCACCCCAACCAGAAATGGAAAAGAGGCCTCTTCTGGTTTCAGCTCTGACTTAGAATCAAAACTGTAGGATAGGTTTGGAACTGGGAATGTGAATACAAATCTATACCCCACAAATTCAAAGGCATTTGGATTCAAGCTTCCAATCTAGAGCCCATCTATCATTTTTATACAGGCTAAGACTTGATAGCAACACAACAGAGCATAGATATAAGGCCTACACTGCAGCTAGGAGCGAGCCTCCCAGCCTGGGTAGCCAACCTTGAGCTGTGGGGCTTTGAGCTAAAAATAGCAGTGTGGGCACTGTGGCTCTGGTGGAGACCTGGGCTAGACACACATGCTCAGACCTAGGGGGTTGGATGGGCTTGATAACCCAAGCTGCTGCCCAAGTTGCAATGTCCACACTGCTATTTTTAGCAAACTAGCTTGAGCCCCGCTAGCACCAGTCTATCTGGGCTTAGGCTATGTCTACACTACAAACCTTACAGCAGCACAGTGGGAGAGAGCTCTCCTGCCAGCATACTGAAACCACCCCCAATGAGCGGCGTTAGCTATGTCGGCATAAGCCTCTCTTGCCGACATAGCGCTGTCCATGCCAGCACTTTTGTTGGTGAAACATTTGTTGGTCAGGCATGTGTGGGGGTTTTTTCGCACCTCTAACTGACAAAAGTGCTAGTGTAGACAAAGCCTCAGAGGCTTGCTCCCAGCTGCAGTGTAGACTTGCGCTAAAAGACCCCCCCAGACCTACAGAATCGTAACAGCTACTGTGTTGCACTTCTGGCAGCATTGTTAAACTACTCTACATGTTAGTCAATGATTAAAAGTCTCTTAGTGCTATTATCACTGTCCTTAATTGTCCCAGTAATATATATTATCTCTAAGAGTTTAGTTGTTCCTCTTGTATGGTAAGGGCTAGCCCACAATACAGAGATGTACTGATACAGGAATAGCGTTGGGAAGTGTGCTTCAGAGAGCTACTAAGGTGGTCCATTAAGGTGGAAAGTAGTAACTTACAATACCTGGTTAATGAATGTAGCATGTTTCATCCCACACAACCAGCCAGTTCAGCAGGCCAGTGCTTAAGGTGGGAACACGCTCTTGGATCTGCTCATTCTCCACTACCTTTCCACCAATTTACTCTTGGAGGTAAGTATCTGAGGTCCAACCCCTCTCCTAGTGCCAAGGTGACAAATGCTGAGGGCCTCAGTCCTTTCTACCTCTTGCTCTACTGTGTGGCTGATGAGGACCCAATACAATCATGGCCAGATTCAAAGCCTATAGAAGTAAATGTAAAGGCTCCTGTTGTCTTCAGTGGGCTTTGAATCAGGCCCTACATTATTTTTCTTTAGAGATGCACTTAAACTCTATTTGTCTTAGAGAATCATAGAATCATTGTTCGAGTTTCAGGAGATCATTTTAATGTGAAATTGCTCAAACACAGCAGGCATATTGTTGAAGCTACTTTGATGGCAATTGTTTGGGGAGGCATCTTGAGCTCATTTCTGAAATGAAGTCCTTTATGAAGGTTTTAAAAGAATATCTGGATCAACTGAAAGATTTTTAATGAAGAGGGAAAATGTAATCAGGTCATGTTAGGGGTATTTAAATAAACATTTATTCTGGATAAAATGCATTAGATCAGGTCCTGATCAAAGATTAAGATGAAATTAAATGTGAAATAAAATTTTTGTGCTTTTTAAAAACATATTCTCATCCATATGTTGTCGAATACTTAAAAAACAACCCACCACAGATTGTCAGTATTGTGAGATGACTAAAAGATAAGCCAGCAAATATGGCATATAAATGAAAAACAAGCTTCATAGCAAACAAATTTCCTTTTATGATGAGATTTCCTGTACTTAGCAGGAGAGATGGTGTAACACAAACAAACAAATAAAGCTGTATGATTTTTAGGCAGAAATTAGTTACCTCTTGGGTAAAGATTTCCTGTTAACTTTTGCAATCCTTGGAGAGTAGTCGACTGTCATTGATTCTTAGTTCAATATTTGTGTATTTCTCTTTGGCAAATCACTCCATTTGCTATTTGCTCAATCAATGTATAATAGCTCAGCGACTTAACATTGTAAAACTCAATGACCTGTGAAAACGTCAACATTTACATTTCTTTTAAAATCTCAATTTTTTTATTAGCAGGAACTAGCTAAAATGCCAATCAGATAAGTACAGTGACAATAATTAGCTATTTTCTTAAGTCATATAGAGGCAGAGATTCTGGTAACCTTATTCACACTGAGTAATATGAATGAATGGGACTACTCACAGAGTAAGAAATTACTCAGTGTAAGTAAGGGCATTAGATTCTGGGCCATAACTTTTTTAAAAGCGGTGTCAAAGAGGTCCCTCTCAAACCCTGACTGATGTACCACTCTTCTTGCTTTAGTCTGTCAACCACAGTGAACTTATAATTCCATGTTCTAGTTATAGTGCCAAAATAGGCACAATGTGTTTTCTGTCTATATGTGCTAATCAAGTGCTTTCCGGAATCTATCTGACTGGACTCAACCAGGCATCTGGTTAAAAATGTCTCTACAGTCTTATCATTGCTAAAAATATGGGGTGAAATCCTGGCCCTACTGAAGTCAGTGGCAAACTCCCCAAAGGATACATCATGGGCCTGGTAAGAACAATATGTGCTGTTCATTTAAGAGTTATTTCCAGAAGTATGAATAGCCAGACTCTACCTCTTTTTAGTACCTTACTGAGTGAGTAGTCCTATTGATCCCAGTGGGACTTCTCACTGAGAAAGGCATTGCTTAGCGTGAATAAATGTGGCAGAATCAAGCCCCGAAGGAACAAATCTTGGATGATGAAACAGAATTGGATGGATTCTGTAAATAAATAAAAATCCATAAATATTTCAATTTTTTACACAATTTGCATTTGTATATGCAGTCATTCTAGCAGATGAGCTCGCTGGCAGAAATGTTTGCCAAAACCAGCCACTTTTGTACAAATATTGCAGGATACTGTTATTTGCTATGCATATTAAGGCAGTTGCTGAAGATCCCAATGAGGATCGGACCCCATTGTGATAGGCACCATGCAAACAAGAATTAAAAACCACAGTTCCTGCCCTGAAGAACTAACAATCTAGTTAATAGTGAATACTGGTGTATGTAGCATACAAAGGAGGTGTATGGGATAGGAATGGGAAGGCAAGGCTAATGAAAGAAAGAATACATGATTACCAGAGATCTCAAGTTGGCAAAATTGTTATGAGCAAGTTTTTCTGAATATTAGAAATCAGGCTCTGGCCAGCCCCCACACCCAGCAGTTGTTGGGGGCAGGGCACACTCATGCAGTGGAGGTGCTCTGCTCTTATCACCCAATTCTGGTCACTGCCATCCCATTGGCTCTCAGCTCCCAGAGCCAATTTATGGCCAGTCCATCTGTTTCTCCTGCCCCCAGCCATGGACACCAAGTCACCGTCACTGTGTCATATAACCGTGGAGCTCCTTCCCTAGTGGCATGACAGAGCAGCGGCCAGGCCAAGTTTGAGTGGCGCTGTGACCTGGCACATGGGCTTCTGCTTCCTGTCCTGGGCTCAGCCCCACATTTCAGAGTCTGTGTCCATTGACAGGAGCTGCCACTTCATGGTGAGTGTGGGGTGGACTCACTCTCCAACCTCCCCCCACCCCAGGTTCTCCCTGCGTAGGCCCAGATCCATGTGTGAGATTTTGTGAGGTTAATGTATGTGAGGCAGGCTTCAAATGCGCAAGTCTCACACCTCAGATGTGAGACTTGAGATGGCTGTGATTACATAGGTTAACTACATGCAAAATGAGCAGGTTTCAGTAATTTTAATTTAATATAAAACTGTAATAAAGTTGTCATCAAAGGGTTAACTGGGTTACTAAGAGTATTATGGGTTGGCACCTGATCATGCCTCCCTTACTTCCTGTTTTAGTTGCGGGGAATTCCTCTGCTCTCCACTCCGTTGTGTTGCAGTTTATTAGAACCGCAAATTCCCAGCCTGGAGTCCTGTGAGCAGACTTTTTCAGTGGTCTCTTTACAAAGATGTCAGGGAGTGAATGAGTAATAAGTAGAATATCCAAGAAAGGCAAATTTTCAATTTGTCAACATAAATATTTGCAGCACAGTTTAAAGTACACTCCTCCATTCAGGGATCAGCAATATACCATGTGATGTATGTATCCACTCAAAACAACTCCCATTTTATACACTGAATACTTGTAACAAACTGCTCATCCACAATCTGCAGAACATAAATTTTTCACAAAAATGGGACATTTCAGCAACAACTAAATGAGAGGTTTCAGAGTAGCAGCCATATTAGTCTGTATCTGCAAAAAGAACAGGAGTATTTGTGGCACCTTAGGGTATGTCTACACTACAAGAGTAGTTCGAATCAACATAAGTCGAATTTGTGGAATCGACCTTACGAAGTCGAATTTGTGTATCCACACTAAGGACACTAATTTGACTTTGTGAGTACACACTAACGGGGCAAGCGTCGACTTTGGAAGCGGTGCACTGTGGGAAGCTATCCCACAGTTCCCGCAGTCCCCGCTGCCCATTGGAATGCTGGGTAGAGCCCCCAATGCCTGCTGGGGGGAGAAATGTGTCGAGGGTGGTTTTGGGTAACTGTCATCATTGACCCGTCAATCACGCCCTCCCTCCCTGAAAGCGCCTGCGGGCAATCTGTTTGTGCACTTTTCTGGTCAGTGACAGCGTGGACGCCACAGCACTGCGAGCATGGAGCCCGCTGCAGTTATGGCCGTTTTCACCTCCTCGCACCTTATCATCCACCTCTTCCACAGTCAGCTGCTGAGAAATCGGGCTACTTTTCAATGGTGTTGCAAGCACTGGTGGACCATGGGGGACGTTTTACCAACATCAACGTCGGGTGGCCAGGCAAGGTTCATGACGCGCGTGTTTTCGGGAACTGTGGTCTGTTTAGACACCTGCAGGAAGGTAGTTTCTTCCCGGACCACAAAATAACTGTTGGGGATGTGCAGATGCCTATAGTGATCCTCGGGGACCCAGCCTACCCGCTAATGCCCTGGCTCATGAAGCCCTATACAAACGCCTTGGACAGCGACAAGGAACTCTTCAAGTACCTGCGAGCAGCGAGCAGCGTGACCTGTGACTGTTCAGTTTCTTTACAGAGAAGCTGAGCCTGCCCCTGTTTCTTTACCCAGTTACTGTTGACTATCCTCTGCAGTTACATACCCCATTCACCCCGTTTCCCCCACTTCCAACACACGTGTAAAAATAAAATACATGTTCCATTGTTACTTAACAAAGGTTTCTTTATTAATGACTTTGCGTTAAAGGGTTGAAACTGGGACGCAGACTGTGCTGCGTAGGGTGTGCAGTGATGTAAAGACCGCCTCTAAACTCGAGGAATGACAGGCTCCTGCTCCTAAAGCGGTCCACAGTGCCGGACTGGTTGTTTCAACGGAGCCTGCCATCCCTCCTTTTTGGGATTCTGTGTGCGGGGGCTATGTGACCTTGGCGGAGGAGGACGGATACAGATTCCTCTGCTGCGTGACTCTGCGGTCCAGGACAAGGACCGCTGCATAAGATCTGTAACCGCCCTCCCCCGCTACAAAGTCATGTACCCCCCCACCCACACAGAACCTGGAAACCACCTCCCATACCGACCAGGGTGCCTACTGACTGCACTGTGTGTGTGACCTGCTGCTGATCCTGCCCCCGTGTCTGTATCCTGGTAAAGGTGACCGTCCTATGCAATTACCAACCCCCTTCCCCACCCCCCCTTCAAACACAGTCTTCTGTAAAAAAACATGACGGAAACAGTAATTAACAGCAAAGTATTTTTAATAATTAACTAGACAGTTAGGGGATGAAACTGGGATTGGGGCTTGGGTGAGTCAGCAAGGGAAGGACTTCTCAAAATTTAGGGTATGAGAGCTTTTGGGTACTTGAGCACTCTGCTGGGGTGCAGTGACAGTTTTCATGGCCCCTGGCGCCCCTCCTTCTGTTTATTTTGGGTGAGGGGGGTATGGGACTTTGTGGCGGGGGAGGGTGGTTGCAGATACACTGCAGGGGGGCTCTGTCCTCCTGCCTGCGGTCCTGCAGAACATCCACAAGGCGCCGGAGCGTGTCCGTTTGCTCCCTCATTAGTCCAAGCAGCGTTTGAGTCGCCTGCTTGTCTTCCTCACGCCACCTCTCCTCCCGTTCGCTATGTGAGCGCTGGTACAGAGAGAGGGTCTCCCTCCACTGGCTCTGCTGGTCCGCCTCGTCTCGGGAGCAGCCCATAAGTTCAGCGAACATCTCGTCCCGTGTCTTTTTCTTTCGCCGCCTAATCTTTGCCAGCCTCTGTGAGGGGGATGCTGTGGCAGGTCTGGAGACAGTCGAAGCTGTGTGATGGGAAAAAGGGAGTGAATTCCTTGCAAAGATACATTTTTGCGAACAATGAACACAGTCTAGTCTGTGTCTGTGAACAAGAGCATGTGCAGCCCCTATCTCGTGCGCACTCCTGCTGCAGGCAATCCGGAAAGCATAAACTCTGCCCCTGTCCCACCCCATCGCAATGTCCCCCGACCCTTTGAATTCTGGGTTGAGATCCCAGTGCCTGATGGGGCAAATTTCATTGTCGCGGGTGGTTCTGGGTAAATGTAGTTACTCATTCCTTCCTCCGGAAAAGCAACAGCAGACAATCATTTCGAGCCCCTTTTCCCTGGATTACCCTGGCAGACGCCATAGCGTGGCAACCATGGAGCCTGTTTTGCCTTTTGTCACTGTCACTGTATGTGTACTAGATGCCGCGGTCAGAGGCGATTCAGCAGCGCTACACAGCAGCATTCATTTGCTTTTGCATGACAGCAGAGATGGTTATCAGCCATACTGTACCATCTCATTGTAAATTGGCAATGTGATGATGGTTACCAGTCGTATTGCATTATACCTTCTGCTGCTGTCGTAGGTGCCCCTGGCCGAGATCAGCCGGGGGCGCAAAAGACAAAACTGGGAATGACTCCCCAAGTCAATCCCTCCTTTATGGTATGTAAAAATAGAATAATTCCTGCATAGAATATGGGGCAAGTGTAGTAGAGATCCAGTGTATCAGAGAACCAGAGAGCACAGCCGCTCCGTGTCAGATTATGCAGGAATGATGAGCTGCATGGCATTCACAGGGGGTGCTCCTGCAACAACCCCACCTGTTGCTTCCCTCCTCCCCCAGCCTTCCCAGGCTACTGTTGCAGTGTCCCCTGATTTGTGTGCTGAAGTAATAAAGAATGCAGGAATAAGAAACAGTGACTTGTTAGTGAAATGAAATGAGGGGAAGGCAGCCTCCAGCTGCTATGATTGTCAAGACAGGACATTAAGCAGTGTGGGGGAGAGGAGAACAGCATCCTGCTGCTATGACAGTCCAGGCAGTACAGAATCTTTTCTTTAGACATGAAGGGCGGGGGCTGATGGAGCTCAGCCCCCTGTTGCTATGATGAAGATGGTTAGCAGGCCGTCTACTTATGGGCTGATGACGAGGACGGGTACCAGTCGTATTGCACTACACCATCTACCGCAAGGCTGATGATGATGACGGATATCAGTCATATTGCACCGTCAGCCACCCATGAGGCGGGGTGGGGGAGGATGCTACAGTACAGTGCCGCAGCATCGCGTCTACCAGCAGCATTCAGTACACATAGGGTGACATTTAAAAGAGTCAAGAGACGATTTTTTTTCCTTTTCCTTCTGGGGGTGGGGGAGGGGGGTACATTGACGAGCTATGCCCTGAACCGCCGCGGACAATGTGTTTGACCGTACAGGTATTGGGAGCTCAGCCAAGAATGCAAATGCTTTTCGGAGACTGCAGGAACTGTGGGATAGCTTGCGTCCTCAGTCCCCCGTCCCTCCATGAGCATCCATTTGATTCTTTGGCTTTCCGTTATGCTTGTCACGCAGCAGTGTGCTGAGTCTCTGCTACGCCATCTGTCTGGAGATTTTTAAAAAATACTTTGGACCAGGCGTAACATTACAGTAATTCCCCTAATTAGATGCAGGAGTCTCTGAGCGAGATCACCCTGAGGACGGTCACTGAAGGAGATAGAGAGCGCATGCTGCGTGAAAGCCAGCACAAACCAGGGGCCTATGCAGCCATGCTCGGGGAGGCAATGCTCCCTGAGTACCTCATGAAAGCCTGGCGCGGAAAAGTGTGCTGCCACGGAGCACCCAATAAGGCAGCTCTCCCCAGGAACCTCCTGCGGAGGCTTTTCGATTACCTCCAGGAGAGCTTCGTGGAGATCTCCCAGGAGGATTTCTGTTCTATCCCCATATATATAGACCTCCTTTTCACATAGTTCAGATTCCTGTTCCATTAATAATAAAAGTTTACATGTTTAAAGCACTTACCGACTGATCCTTCCCCTGAATCAGGGTCCGGGTTAACGGCCGGGGAGGATTGGTAGGGGATCTCTGTGAGGGTGATGAAGAGATCCTGGCTGTCGGGGAAACCAGCATTGTAAGCGCTGTCGCCTGCCTCGTCCTCCACAAACCCTTCCTCATCTTCCCCGTCCGCGAACATCGCCGAGGAACTGGCCGTCGACACTATCCCATCGTCAGAGTCCACGGTCACTGGTGGGGCAGTGGTGGCAGGCTCCGGAGCATCCGTTTGCCGCTTTGGTCTTGTGGTAGCCTTGTCTCAGGTCCTTGATTTTCACTTGGCACTGCGTTGCATCCCGGCTGTATCCTCTGTCTCTCATGGCTTTGGAGACCTTCTCGTAGGTCTTTACATTCCGTTTTTTGGAGCGCAGCTCTGAAAGCACAGACTCCTCGCCCCACACACCGATCAGATCCAAGACTTCCCGGTCAGTCCATGCTGGGGCCCTCTTTCTATTCTGAGATTGCATGAACTCCTCTGCTGGAGAGCTCTGCATCGTTGCCGGTGCTGCTGAGCTCGTCCCGATGTCCAACCAGGAAATGAGATTCAAACTGGCCAGGCAGGAAAAGGAATTCAAATTTTCCCGGGGCTTTTCCTGTGTGCCTGATCAGAACATCCAAGCTCGGACTGCTGTCCAGAGCGTCAACAGAGTGGTGCAGTGTGGGATAGCTCCCGGAGCTACTAAGGTCGATTTCCGTCCACACCTAGCGTAATTCGACATGGCCATGTCGAATTTAGCGCTACTCCCCTCGTCGGGGAGGAGTACAGAAGTCGAACTAAAGAGCCCTCTATGTCGAATTAAATAGCTTCGTGGTGTGGACGGGTGCGCAGTTAATTCGAATTAATGCTGCTAAATTTGAATTAAAGTCCTAGTGTGGACCAGGCCTTGGAGACTAACACATTTATTTGAGCATAAGCTTTTGTGGGCTACAGCCCACTTCATCAGATGCACGTAGTAGAAAATACAGTAGGAAGATATATATATAGACATAGATATATACATAGAGATATATGTATACACAGAGAACATGAAACAATGGGTGTTACCATACACACTATAAGGAGAGTGATCAGTCAAGGTGAGCTATTATCAGCAGGATAAATGAGAGAAAATCATGCCCTGGTGGTGGGCAAGTCCCAGACAGAGAGAGAGGCAATGTTTATCAGATAAAATATTTATACCGAGTTATTCACCTAGCTCTAGTTGATTCACACCATATCAGTCTGCAGCCTGGCCCTTCCCTTTCAGTAATACTTTGTGTTTCTCCTTGGTACAATGTGCTTTATTTACCTTGTACATTTGAGTACTCAGTAAATATATGTGGATGTAGGTACAGGTTTGTTACATATACTGACTACTTAAGGCTAAGAGCAACTGTTGTGTCACTATTTGCATGAGGAATGTGTGTGGGTTTATTTTTATGCAAAAGCTACCTGACACACCTGTTAGGGCAAACAAAACATTTCTAGAAACAATAAATCTGCCTCTTGCCCTAGTGACGTGAGTATCTACCATATTCATGGTTACATATTATGCAATTCACTACGCTTAGGATATAGGAATTGCCACACTGGTCCAGAATAGTTAAATAGGCTTGATTCAGGAAGGCACTTAAACACATGTCTCATGCTACTGAATGCATGAGGGGAAGTTTTAAACCCCCATAACAAATTACTTTCAGGGATATCCACTAAGGGGGGAGAAGGGGACATGACATGAGGACCGTACCCCTTAATTCTGATCCTAGTTCTTGTAACTGGAATGTTCAGATGATTTTATAATTATTATTACTTGAGTGCTTCATTTTTAAATCTTCTTTAAATGGTAATAAAATAATAACAAGAAATCAGAGCTGGGTGAATACTGCAAAAATATATTGAATATTTGCTAATTTTTAAAATGCTTTATGTAATTTTTTTCAGTGCAAAGTGGTTCTCTAGAGCAGAGATTTGCAAACTTTTTCTAGTGTGGTCCACTTCCCATCCTCATTTGCAATCCTATAACATCCCTACAGTGATGGCTCATATGGAAAGTCCATATGTCCTTTTAGTTGTCTTTTAATACAATTTAGGATCAGAAGGAAGTACAAAAGCCATTTCCCTGTGACCAGCCAGGTCTCTCTGGTCACAGCAAGTGCTAGGTGATGCATCTGTGGTCCATGGATCACAATTTGGGAATTTCTTCTTTAGAATAAAAAATAATTTCTGCATCTAATAGTGTGCAAAAAAATCCTTCAAACTGCACAATTTTTGCTTTCGATTGTAAGCTGTTTGGGGCAGGGACCAGCCTTTTGTTCTGTGTTTGTACAGTGCCTAGCATAACAGCATCCTGATTTCTGGTTGGCACTTCTAGGCACTACCACAATGCAAGTAACAGTAATAATTAACTTACATTTTGGGGCCACACAAAAAAGCAATTACTCAAAACTGCATGCCAAAAATTTTGAAGTGTAATTTTGAATGCACAGATTTTGAGGTCAGGTTGCGTTCACTGAAAATTTGACTCTATATGTATCTTCATGAGACTTCCCTGGATCACAGTTTCATTTTACATTCTGAAATGTAATCAGAATGGGTGTAGTTGATGTTGGGAGAGGCAAAGATGGCCTTGAGTAGATGCAATTCAGAGCAGAAAATCAGGCTGTGAATGAGAAGTTTATCACCTATTCCCGATCTGTTCAGTTCACCTTAGCTAACTTTTGTACAATGGTATATTCTGTACAAGGATCATGCATAACTAATCACCACCACGAGAAGACCTAGAAGACATGGTTGTTCAATCCTAGGAATGAAAGCTTTGCTCTGTTCACCTTGCCTATCTTTTATTTTCTCTGCATGTGGTGTAGTAAATGCAGCAACACCCACATGCAGGTCGGCCTGTTGGGTATCAGTAAGAGATAAGTTCATTGTGTAAGTGTGCATAAGAAAATTGGTGACATCAATCATAGAGAAAAAAATTAAATGGGGCGTGTCATTTTGGGGAGCGTGCAATGAAAAAAGTCTTACAACACATAAAACAATTTGCTAACATTGTTCCGTGTCCACATCAGGTGAGCTGCATTAATAAGAAATTGCACATGCATTGAAATTAAAGTGGAGATGTGTAGGAATTGTGGAGCTCTGTATGCTGATCTAAGACCAGATACACTTGTAGCCTGGGATTAATGAAAAGAGCAAAGTGCATGTGTCACAAATAACAAGTTTTTTATTCAGGAGATTGTTTAGAATTAATTAAGAAGATGAGATTGGTGAAGCATGTACAGAAACTTTATTAATAGAAATAATAGAAAAATCAATATACATAAATATAAGAATAAGATAGATACAGTAAAGTGGTTGCCCTACTGCTAATTTTAAATGTGACCTACGAAGAAACAGAAGAATTAAGTTTGTGCTGCTTTTGCTTTTTTAATGCCTTTTTAAAGGGCTAAAACGTGATGCTTTTTTCCCTTCTTGCTTGCTTTTTTTGCTGAAGATCCTATCAACATCATCAAAAGCTTTTATTTCAACTTTACATGCAGTGTTGATCACAGTGAGCTCAGTTTTGAAGTCAAAACAGGGGTATGTCAGGGGTGTGTCATGTCTGCAATCCTCTTCAACATTGCCATCGACTGGATAATGCAGTGTACAACAGAAGACATGCCAAGAGGCATTTAATGGACACCATTCTCATCCCTTGAAGACCTGGACTTTGCAGATGATCTCGCTCTCCTATCACATACCCAACACCATATACAAGAAAAAACAACTCAACGCATTCAGTCAGCAAATTGGACTGAAAATCAATGTCAATAAGACAGATATCATGACCTTTAATATTGCCTCACCAGAATTATGTTCTCACTAATGTAGAAACTAGGGCTGTTGATTAATCACAATTAACTCACACAATGAACTCCAAAAAATGAATCGCGATTAAAAAAATGAATTGCGATTAATCGCCGTTTTAATTGCACTGTTAAACAATAGAATACCAATTGAAATTTATTAAATATTTTTGATGTTTTTCTATATTTTCATATATATTGTAATCTATAATTGAAATCAAAGTGTATTTTTTATTACAAATATTTGCACTGTAAAAATGATTTAAAAATATTTTTCAATTCACCTTACACAAGTACTGTAGTGCAATCGCTGTCGTGAAAGTACAACTTACAAATGTAGATTTTTTTTTGTTACATAACTTCACTCAAAAACAAAACAATGTAAAACTTCAGAGCCTACAAGTCCTCTCAGTGCTATTTCTTGTTCAGCCAATCACTAAGACAAACAAGTTTGTTACATTTACAGGAGATAATGCTGCTCTCTTCTTATTTACATCACCAGAAAGTGAGAACAGGCATTTGTATGGCACGTTTGTAGCTTGCGTAGCACAGTATTTACATGCCAGATATGCTAAACATTTGTATGCCCCTTCATGCTTCGGCCACCATTCCAGAATGCATGCTTCCATGCTGATGACACTCGTTAAAAAATGTGTTAATTACATTTGTGACTGAACTCCTTGGGGGAGAATTGTATGTCCCCTGCTCTGTTTTACCTGCACTCTGCCATATATTTCATGTTATAATAGTCTTGGATGATGACCCAGCACATGTTGTTCATTTTAAGAATACTTCCACAGCAGATTTCACAAAATGCAAAGAAGGAACTAATATGAGATTTCTAAAGATAGCTGCAACACTCGACCCAACATGTAATAATCTGAAGTGCCTTCCAAAATCTGAGCGGGACAAGGTGTGGAGCATGCTTTCAGAGTCTTAAAACAGCAACACCCCGGTGGGGAAACTACAGAACTCAAACCACCAAAAAAGAAAATCAACCTTCATCCGGTGGCATCTGACTCAAATAATGAAAATGAACATGCATCGGACCGCACTTCTTTGGATTGTTATCAAGCAGAACCCATCAACAGCATGAACGTGTGTCCCCTTGAATGGTGGTTGAAGCATGAAGGGACACATGAATCTGGCATCTGGCACATAAATTAGTGCATCTGGCACATAAATATCTTGCAATGCTGGCTATAACAGTGCCATGCAAACACCTGTTCTCATTTTCAGGTGACGTAAACAAGAAGCAGGCAACATTATCTCCTGCAAATGTAAACAAACTTGCTTATCTGAGCGATTGGCTGAACATGAAGTAGGACTGAGTGAACTTGCAGGCTCTAAAACTTTACATTGTTTTATTTTTGAATGCAGTTATTTTTGTACATAATTCTTTGTAAGCTGAATTGAAAAATATTTCTTGGTTTTTTACAATGCAAATACTTGTAATCAAAAATAAAGTGAGCATTGTACACTTTGTATTCTGTGTTGTAATTAAATCAACACATTTGAAAATGTAGAAAACACCCAAAATATTTAAATAAATGGTATTCTATTATTGTTTAACAGTGCGATTAATTTTTTTAATCGCTTGACAGCCCTAGTAGAAACATTCACAAACTTAGGCAGCACCATCAGCCAGAGGTGGAACAAGCCAGGACATCTGGAACAAAATCAATAAAACCAGGAACACCTTCAGGAGCTTAAATACATTCTGGAAATCATCAAAATACAACATCAAAACCGAACTCAAGATTTATCAGAGCTGCGTACTTTCAGCATTACTATATAGTGCAGAATGCTGGGGAATGAGACATGTCCAAACTGTCTTCATTCCATAAAACCTGCCCCAGAAAAATCCTCCATATCTTTTGGCCCAGAACAATCTCAAACCAAGATCTATTGATACAGTGCAGCTGAGAGGATATGAGCACCATCATTGCCAGGAGGCATTGGAGATGGATTGGCCATGTGCATTGGATGGAAACTGATTCCATCACAAGAATAGCAATAAGATAGACATCTGAAGGCAAGTGAAAACAAGGCTGCCCGAAAACAACATGGCGAAGCTGGAAAACCTGGGGAACAGCTGGGGAACCATTGAAAGACTTGCCAGAAACAGACAGGAGTGGAGGAGTTTCGTCGCTCCCCTAAACGCCAGAGGCATAATGGGAACATGATGATGATGATGACTTTGACATGCATTAGGAAAACAATCAGACCTTCCCACCGGCTCCCTTCCACAGATTGGCTGGCTCTTTAAAATGAGTCCAAGGAGGTTACTGAGGTAGTCCTGAGATGAAGACCATTCCATGCAGAAGTGTTTATGCTTTTTCTGTTGTTGTGGGAATAATCAGTAACACTTTTCTAAAAATACAAAACCTCTCAGGTGTCCTTCCCATCCTCTCCTGTGTAGGGTTTGATTTCAAGAACCATCCAATGCAGTGGTGGTGGTGTCTTCTCCAGGTACTTGGCAAACAAAGATGATTCTTCCCTTAACAATCCTTACAACTCTGCCTGTTCCCTCACTGATAGATATTCTCCCACTGCCTCCAAAAAGGGATCTTTACACCAGTAACTGAGATGGGAAAAGCTCCAACACAAGGGCAAAGCCTCTGAGAAGAGTTCTCTCAGTGACCTTCCAGAATGAGGCTTTTATAAGCATAGGTCCAGCTCCAACAGACCACTGGTGGAGTGTGCCATCCTACTACTCTATCCCAGTTAGGTCCAACCCTATGCCTTATGTAAGTTGAGCCAGCTGGCTTTTTAATACCAAAGTGGTTACTCTACCACAATGACCATCAAGTTACTCCTGCCAAATAGCAACAGTTATGATCAAAGGGGGGCGGGGAGGAGACACATAGCTAAGCATTTCATCTGTGTGTTCACACATAAGCTCCTGCCTCCTCATATACACCCATTCTTCACCTGCAGCCTGCCTCTTCTTTATTCTGTGCTCTAGAAAGTTAGGGAGTAGGAGCACAAGGGATTTAAGACGTCTGCTCAATGTGGAGGAATACACCTATTGCTTAACATTACTTTGTAGTATCCACTCACCCTTACAATGGTAAAAACAACCTTGTGCTCCTTGTTGTTCAACAGGCTCAAAAGGGACCTCACATACCATTTTTGGATTTATTTAAGTCATATTTGAGGGTTTACTCTGTGCTGTGGTAGGAAACCCCTCTTTCCCCCTATTTCTTAGAAAGTGTTGGGCATTTTAGAAAAAAACCTCTTATCTCCCTCCCATTACTTGCACACAGACCTTCAACTGGACTTAATTTAAGCAGGTGGAATTCATATCAGGCAACAACCTCTTGGCAAAGTACAATTATGCCTAGCTCTCAGCTTGGAAATTTTGATTGCTGGATAAATAGAGAAGGCAGATGTGTTTGTGTATGTACCAAAGGTGATATTGACGAGAGGATAAGGAGCTGCAAAAATCACTATCATCTATAAAATAAAGAGAAAAGTGTGATTTCTTTTCTTTTTATTTGGAAAATGAGGATTTCCTTGTTTGGTTTCTGTCAGTGGTTCTCAACTTATTATACATTGTGGGCCGCAAGGGCCAGGTGGCAGGGCAGTGGCAGCCCAGATCCCCGCTGAGCTGGGCCGCAGCTGTGTGCTAATTGGGCCGTGGGCTGAGAACCGCTGGTCTCTGTGGATGAGTATGATATAAATCAATACACAGAATAAAGAATGTGAATGATAATGGTTGTAGCTTGCACTTAGCCATTCCTTGGTTCTAACCATGGAATCTCCTTCAATTTACTAAATAAAAACATCTTTGAATTTCTATACCTATTTTTATTCCTCTTAAATTTTCTCATAATTGTATGAAGTTCTAATTCTGCATCTAAATAGAAATTATAATGTGATGCCTTGTTATAGTGGATCTTAAAATAAAAACAGTGACGCAAAGAAGGCTATGCATATGAATGCCTGCTTCTGCAATAGTTCTGCTTGAACCAAAATCATTGTGTGGCCTTTTACTCAAGAGGGGAAAAGTCTAGGATAAACTATTGCTTGGACTGGTTTAGTAGTGCTTGCGGAATATTTGGTTAACCTAGTTCTTTACAAAGTCTGTGGCATAAAGAGCTGTTTGTTCCCCATGCTTAGATCTGCAGGTGGTGATCTAGGGGACCAGCCATGTTTTGATAACAAACCAAATGAGAGCAACTGTTATCTAATCTATGTCTTAATAAAATATTGGTGTTTCAAAGGGTACATCTATACTGGAATAAAAGACCCATGGCTGGCGTGGGTCAATGACTCAGGCTTGCAGCACTGGGGCTGTAAGGCTAAAAATTGAAGTGTAGATATTTGGGCCCAGTCTGAAGCCTGGGCTCTGGGGCCCTCCCTCCTCTTGGGGTCCCAGACCTTGAGCTCCAGCCCAAGCCCAAATGTCTACACAGCAGTTTTACAGCCCCACAGACAGAGCCCTGCAAAGCCTACTCAGTTGACCCAGGCCAGCTATGGGTGTTCAATTGCTGTGTAGACATACTCCAAGAGCTTAACTGTGTCCTCTGACTTTCATTAAAATGCCCATGACCATGGTATCTGAGTACAAAAAAAATGTTCATAGAAGACTTTTGTAGGCCCAAGACCCATATGTCTTTGTGTAATATGTCGTAGAATCATTGAGTTGAAAGGGACTGCTAGGGTCACTGAGTCTAACCCCCTGCCAAGATGCAGGATGTGTTGTGACTAAACCATCCAAGACAGATGGCTATCAGGCCTCCTTTT
Organism: Mauremys mutica; assembly: GCF_020497125.1. Taxonomy (NCBI): domain Eukaryota; kingdom Metazoa; phylum Chordata; order Testudines; family Geoemydidae; genus Mauremys; species Mauremys mutica. The sequence goes on along the minus strand of NC_059073.1, from coordinate 122,459,225 downwards.
GAAACTTCCAGTGAAGGAGCTTCCACAACTTCTCTAGGCATCTGTTCTTTTGTCATAAATAAAAATATATAAAATAAAATAAATATATGGAGATAGGTATAGCTCATAGAACTGGAAGGGACCTTGAAAGGTCATCGAGTCCAGTCCCCTGCCTTCACTATCAGGACCAAGTACTGTCCCTGACAGGGTGCGTTTTTGTTTTTGGTTTTTTTTCCCCTCCAGATTCCTAAATGGCCCCCTCAAGGATTGAACTGACCGCCCTACTATTCTTACAGTTAAAAAGTTTTTCTCGATATTTAATTTAATACACGTATGTTTAGATTTAATCATACACTCACTGTACAGTCATTGTTTGGAATGAGTCACCACTGTTCAGCTTTACTGAAGGCCTTATTAAAATGTTATTTGAGACTTTTTCAATATATTTCTTTAAAGATGGTGGGCCAAACTTGGAAGATATGTAAGAGAGACGTTTTCAAACTAATATAGACTCCCTTGTACTCACTAGACCGACTTGCACCTACTTTCCCCATGTGTAGGAGGTTCTAAATTAATCTAACCTACACAGCAAGGAACCAACAGAAGGTGTAAGTTAAGTATGTGGAACATAATTTAAACTAACTTAGTGGGTATAAATAGAGGTAGGAAAGTCCAAGTGTAAGAAGTGTTAATGTAAGAGTCTAATTTCATGCATCATTCAGAATTTGGTCCTATAGCTATAGATGTAGAATTCTTAAAAGCAGACATTTGGACAAACACTATAAATAATTTTGTGAAGTATCTAAAAGCCATAGATTTATTATTCCTGTTGCAGGTGTTACTGTTGGAGAGCAGAAGAAGGATCTGGGGATGAAAGGGGAGACAGTAGATGCCAAATGATGAACATTATCTTTCCAGTTTTGCTCTTCATATTTTTGTTGGGTAAGGGGAATTTGTTTGGCGAAGTGAATTGCCATGGATGTGCTTTTGCTGCTCCCCAAGAATGAGGAAACAGCAAAAAGAGTGAGAAAAGTATCTAAATATGTATAACATGAGGAAGGAAAAGGAAGAGAAATATAGCCAAACAAGCCTTTTGTGCATTACAATACTGTCATTTTTAAGACTGCCATTTTTAAATTTAACTGATTCCCATCAGCTTGTACTTCATTCGTGATTCTAGTTTTCTCCAGGTTCTTAACATTGGAATCGTTGTTTCATTCCTGTATCTTGGTGTCCACGATGTTTTATACTGTGATTTCTTGAGATTGATAATATGGTCATTTTTATATTCCCCTTTCTCTTTTCCTCATCAATACAAAGGCATTGTCATGAGACATTTCTTTGTTGTGTGTTATAGACTTGCAAAGCCTAATCTGCCTGTACATTCTTCGACAATGTGCATTGTTTGCCTAACAAGGTTATTGTGACATGTCCTGCTTCCCTGCCTGACATCTTGGCATGATTCTCCAAAGAGCTTCCTTGTGCCCAAGAGCTTGTGCCAGTTTTAAACAAAATATGAAGAGTACCAAATTATAGCTGCATCATTTTTAGTGAAGTCATTATTGTTACTGGATTAACTCCCTCATTTACTTTATTTATTTGAATATATCCAGGGTCAAAGTCTTGGAGTCCCGTTTATCCTTTTGCCCATGCTCTTTGCAAGAAGGGTGTAATGAAGTTCCATGCTTGACAAATACGGTGTATTACAGCTCACTACAAACTGTAGGTAGTTGTAGATATTTGCTTAGTTTTACAGTCCTTACAGTGGTAACGTGGCCTTCTATGTGCTGTGCAGGAATGGTAATCTACAAGACAGGAGGGTATATTTGTATCTTTTTCATTTGTGAAACTATCTTTTAATACTGTTAGCTCAGTGGAAAGAAGAAAATGTAAAAATCTAATTTTTTGAAATATGCATGTGAAAGAAGGCAAATAATGACACTAAATCTCTTTTTACAGCTTTCTGCCTATTAAATCACTGTAAATAATAAATAGTATTGAATGTTTAGAGGAAAACTAAACTACATATAGCTTTTTAAGATGCATTTTCTGCATTGACTGTTTCAGATATTACCAACAATGTTAAATCCAAGAGAGAGCACTGCAAATTTACTTCTGTGATTTCTCATTTCATTCTTCCATTTCCCTCCCTCCCCCAAAATATTTTTTAATGTCAAAGATATAGCTTTGTTAATCTCTAGTGAAAAGGAGAAAAAGAGAATAGTTAGAAAAGAAAGGAATAAAGTGAGTGGGGAGAGTAGCTAAAACACACTGTGTGAAGCTATGTAGCATACGGGAAAATGTCCTTTTCACAGCCAAAACATAAAATGTGCAGTCATCTTCCTGTTACATGAACAGAGAAAAGCTGCAGAGAGTGTACCTATGAAATAAGGAAGGAGAAAGAGATGGAGATATGCTTGCTGTATATCACAATGGCATATTACATCTATTGGCCTGTGTCCATGAGCCATAAGTGAACCCCTTTCACAAACTATTTTGTGTTTAAGAAATATTTTGAAGGAAATATAGTCACATTGCTAAATATAATTTCAAAGGCAAAAGAAAATAAAGGCCATTGGAAGGAAAGGAGGAAACAACACATCTTCTAAGAGTCCTGACAATGACGATCCAAACTTATGAGCCACATCTGGAAATGGAGCAAAGTCCAAGTGAAAGGACTTTGGTTGAGTGGGGCTAGGAGAACAATTCCTTCTCCCCATTATAAGCTGCAGCTCTTCTTACCAATATAGCCAGTTTGTGCCTGGCTGTTGTGGGCTGTAGAGGTAGCAACGTACAGGTTGTTTGCTTCTTTGGATATCTTTCAGGATAACGGGCTTAGTCAATAGGTCAATTAAGTGCCACACTGGTAATTAATACAATGGGTCAATGATAGGATATTGTTAGCCTTTTTCCAGAGGATATAGCTGGAGAGTCTTGCCCGCATGCTCGGGGTTCAGCTGACCGCCATATTTGGGGTCGGGAAGGAATTTTCCTCCAGGGTAGATTGGCAGTGGCCCTGGAGGTTTTTCGCCTTCCTCCGAAGCATGGGGCAGGGGTCGCTTGCTTAAGGAGTGGGTGGATCGGCTTACGTGGCCTGCATCTTGCAGGAGGTCAGACTAGATGATCATAATGGTCCCTTCTGATCTTGAATTCTATGATTCTATGATTCTTTCTTCCAGCAGAGATCTGGTCCATATAGATTTTCAGTATGCAGCGACTCACTGACTACATGTCCATAGGCCCATTTCCCTCACTTGCATTGTAGAGATCCACCTTAGAGACCTCCTCCTCAGTGCACAGGTTGTAGGGAATCTCCCTGCATGGGATTTTCACTGCCGGGCCCACTAATTTAGCGGAAATAATATTTCTGCAGCATTTGGATGCACAGAGCTCTTAAAATCTGGGCCTATGTCTGCTTAAATATAAGCAGATCAGCAGTGGACCAACTCTCATCCCCCCGCTGAGTGGCTTCCCCTGGAATTCCAAAAGGGGTAGTGTTTTGACCCAAAGTAGGTGGGTATAAGCAGCACAAAACTCCAAAAAGTGCATGTGTAGAGGCAAGGAGACGCATAATTTAAAGAGGACCTGACTGAGAATAACCACCTTCTGTGTCAACACTAGCATCGTGGAAGAATGCAAAGCATTGTTCTGGGAACATTGTTCACATTTTTGAGTGAATTCCATTCTGCTGTATCCAGGGCCCATGTGTGTTTGCTTTTCACAAACATTTGTGTGATCAGGTTTTTCCAGCAAAAATGCTCATGGAAAATGAAGTTTAAATTTAATGCTAGAAATCGGAGTATTACATTGCCCATCCAATCCCATAATTTGTGACATTTGTCATCTCTTTTTCCATCACTGCTTGTGAACAACGTGATTCCCCTTCCCCAAATGTATGTATTATTCTTTGCTCACAAGCAGTTCATAGTATTCAATATTTGAAATTTCTCTGTTTTGATTGGACATAGGAGAATCACATGTTGCACAATAGCCAAATGTAACTCTTAGAATCAGATTTCTGTGTGAATGTTAACAATTATGGGCCAGACAGTATAAATTGGCACCTCTCCATTGCAAAACAGCGTATGACAGCTCAGAATCCGGCCGTATGTAATCAAATTTAGCATTCCTAAAATATTCTGCAATACGTACTTCAAATTTGTTGTTTCAGCAAAGCCTTCTGCGAGACTATTTGTATGAATTGTACGCAGTTGAAACAAATTCAAGGAATTCAGAGGAATACTTATGGCAAATATGTTGTAGTATCTGATCCAGAACCAGTGAGCAAATATGCAAGAATGGGAATTGATTGTAAAAACGTGGGAAAGGGTTGCAGCATTTTGTCATGAAAGTTAGTAAAGTTCAAAGCGTGTCATAACTAGAGCAGTGCAAATCTGGTGAAAGATTTCACAAAAGGTTTGCTGTTTTCTTTACACAATGTCATGCCCCTCCAATTCCACTTCTGATGAAATCGTGAAATGTGATTTAAAAACAACTGTTTGCATCAGAAACATGCAAACATTTGAATATTATAGATTCCAAGATTTTTAAGGCCAGAAAGTACCATTAGATAGTCTAATCTGAACTTCTGTAGAGCACAGGCCAAAGAATTTCATCCAGTTACTCCCATGTTGAGCTCAATAACTTGTATATGACTTAAGCATATGTTCAAGAAAGGACCCAATCTTGATTTGCAGACTTCAAGGGCCGGTAGTTTGTTTTCATGGTTAATCACCCTCACTTTTAGTCTAAAATAAATTATTTTAAATTACGTTCCATTTCAAATCCTGAAAATCTAAATCATTTTTCCATCAAAATAGGTCCAATATCATTGAGAAATATTGTCATTTGCACTGGAAAAGAACTCCTTTTCTAACAGTTTCAAACACATGGGAAATGTTTAAGTGGCGCGGGTCTGTTATGAGTTCATAAAAGAATGTGGGGGGAAATCCCCCAGAAATGTTGAGTTTTCATCTGTTATTGTGAATAATTCTCACACCTCTAATCACAATGTTGTTTTGATAGGGGACTGAGTCAGTGTTTTGACACAGACTTTCCACAGGTTTGACATTTCTCATTTCCCTGACAGATAACACACAATTCTGAAGCTGCTATTGTATAATGTGGCCATGTCTCGTAGTCAGGTATACTGTACTGTTGAGTGAAATCATTAATTGTTTGAAAGCTTCATAGATATCTGATGTAGAAAACAAACTTTTACAGCTTCTGATATTATACTGCCATAGGCCAGTGGTTCTCAGCCAAGGGTACGTGTATCCCTGAGGGTACACAGAGGTCTTTCAGGGAGTACATCAACCGATCTAGATATTTGCCTAGTTTTATAACAGGCTACATAAAAAGCACTGGCAAAGTCCGTACAAACTGAAATTTCATACAGTGACTTGTTTATACTGCTCTATGTACTAGACACTGAAATGTAAGTACAATATTTATACTTAATATTGGATACAAATAAATATAGGGTAAAAATGAGAATGTAATCAATTTTTCAATATAATGTGCTGTGACACTTTTATATTTTTATGTCTGATTTTGCAAGCAAGTTGTTTTTAAGTGAAGTGAAACTTGGGGGTACACAAGACAAATCAGACTCCTAGAAGGGGGACAGTAGTCTGGAAAAGTTGAGAACCTTCTCTTTACATTCTGTATTAAAAAAGTGTCTTGCATCACAAATATGTTTAGCCTGGAGTAATCCACCACAAAAAAATCTTGCATATTATCTTTTGTAAACTTGGTCCCTTGTACACGTGCTTCTGATGATAAAAATATAATTACGAAGAAAATAATTTTACCTCCAATAGGGTAAGAAAATTGGTAGGGAATCAATTGTGTCTTTTGACTATGTGCTTTCAAAATGAAGTTTTGCAAACCACTCCCCGAGCTCTGCACTAAGATCTGCATTTGTGAAAGGGCATAATCTGCTAGATAGTCTTTTGCTGCCACTCTAGTGCTGAAAGATTTCTCAAAATTTTCATGTTGCACATTCTTTCTGCCAAAGGGCAGCATTTGGCCCTATATATGCAGCCAACATGCAGCACTGTATATTTTTGCAGCACAATTAATAATTTCTGTTTCTTCTCCATGTCACAGCATATTCCAACTGTATATTTTACTTTTCCAGTCCATTTTAGCAATTGCTTAACAGTTTTCTCCACCTCTGTCATTTGAATAGAATTTCTCTGAAAAACTGTCCACAGTTATTTCCTATTCTAAGTATTGTGGTATTTCATATACCACTGTGTATAACTATTGGCTAAGTGGTAGCCAGAACATTTCCCTCAATCTATTAAAAGAAAAACAGACATTTATTAATTGATTGATTGCAAATATTTTTGTGGGGTTTCTTTCCCCATACTCCAAGCAGAGCTGAAATCCTGGTCACCATGGGAGTTTGGCCATTGACTTCAGTGGGATAAGGATTTCATTCTAGCTGGCTGGAAGATTTAACTGAAAACTGTTTTTTGACAAAGACCAGGAGCAATGTAACATACTTTAAGAGTGTGAGAATATTTCAAATAATTGTTTCCTTTCCCCTTGATTTACTCTTCTTTCAGAGTGCCACAAGATTTTAAAAATTCTTTTATCTTTAACCTCTCATTCCCTCTCTGCCCTATTTTCTGATTCTATAGAAGTCCCTTTTCCAGCTCATAGTACCCAAAGCTAAAATTTCCTTTTATTAATGTTTATTCCCCTGTGTTTTTTATGTATAAAATATGCCAAAGCACTAACAGTTGCTCTAACTACTCCCATTGAAATCAATGGAAACAGAATTACATCAATGCTTTTGAAAATCCCACTCAAATGGATTTTGGACAGCAACTGAGACAGTCCTTTCCTTTCAAAATGAATGAGAGTTTTGACGCTGACTGCAAAGGCAGCAAGATTGTGGTTCTCTCCTTATAATACGTATCACAGTAGAGCCTCAATATAAAATTGTGTCTGTGGGATTGAATCAATGAGAAATGGTTAACAATTGTTATGAAAGGAAACTATGTTCACTCATGCACCACTTCTGTTGTTGTCCCCGGCTTAACATTTTACCACACGTTTCCATTATTTGTAGTGCTGGGTAGCCTTCCAAGATTCAGAGATTCAATTCAAATAAGTATCCAAATGTTCAGACATCTCTCAATTCATCAAAGTATTTCTTGGCCTGAAAATAACCCATCTGGAAATAAGGTGAGAACAGATTTTCTTGCAAGGTTCCTAGTAAATCTAGTGTTTGGCAGAGCTGGAAATGCTTAGGAAGCAGTACATTTCTGATTCCCGCCAAAGTCTGGAAGTACAGGAATTACAATTAATCTCCCCCGCCCCCAACACACAAAAAGCCTCCCTAATTCCAGTTCTATAGGAATTGGTGTATAGGAATACCATAGATAGAGACAGATCCTTCTTGAATCACAAAAATGTAGATTCTGTTTAATCTGACATATGGATGAAGACACAAGCTAGCTGTTATTCTCTTGGAATCAGTTCCCCATCACTAATTATTTTATGTGAACAGTAGCCATGGGCCCAAAACAAAATCCTTGGCCTGAATATTTTTGAACTTTAGCAGGGTTTTGGGATCTTGATCTGCATTATATTTTCTACACACAAAGGGGAAACAGACACTTAGAATTCACTTTATTTTACATGAAGGGAGCAACAAAACCTGAAAGAACAAAGGCAGAATCTCCATGAGAGAGCACAATATGTGTATCATCAGTGACATGTCTGCACCAAACAGCATTTTAAATGGTTGCGTGTACATACACACGCGCGCTCACACACACACATGTTACACTCCTAAACATACTATAATCTGGATGAAAAATTAGCAAATGGGTACTTGTGTTAATGACGGGCTGATCCAAACATCCTGGAATTTTGGGATATTTGAATTACAGATTCAGATTTAGGCGCTTGAATCCATGTTTGTTTAACAAGTTAAAATAATAGATAGACCCATGTTTTTTCACCTAGAATTTGCTTTAGTCTCTTCTTGACTTCTGGTACTATATGCCTTTGTCTCCACTCTTATAGAACTTTTATTTCCTACCTAATTTTTTAATCTCTTTCTATTTGAGCTCTCTGGTTATTTAGAGACTTTTTATAGGTGCATGATTTCTGAATTTTCCAATTTCCTCCTCTTCCTTCAGGCCTGTGCTCAACAGCTGCATTTCTTACTATATGAGGATAAATACTTAGACGTGGCTTATTTGTGCCCTACTGCAAATAGTCAATGCCCAGCTTCAGTTTCCAAACATCAATAAACAACCTTGACCTTTTTCGACCACTGTAGCTTAAAGTGCCAACAAATGTTTGCGTGGTTTCAGTGCAATATGTCTAATTCTACTGCCAACTATCAGCATTGTTACAAGTTAGAAGTACATGAGATGTTTTTAGAACTGTAATTTGATCACTCAGTAGTAATGACACTTATATAAAGCCTGATCCAAAGTCCACAGAAGTCAGTGGGAGTTCTTCTGTTGACTTCAATGGACTTTGGATCAGACTCAGAGCAGCTTTTCTCTGAAGAATTCTAAGCACTTGAGAAGCATTAATTAAGCTTCACTTGACAGCCCTGTTAGGTAAAATATGTTCTTTGTTTTCCAGATGGTGAGACTGAGGCATAAAAAGGTTAAGTATTTTGCCCAGAGACATACAGTGAATCAGTAGCAGAATCATTAATAGAATCCTCTGCTCTGACAACTAAACAGTGTTCCCTCATAGTAGTGCTATATGGGTTTTATGTGAACTCATACCATGATCCAAATCAGCATTGGCTAAAGTTCACTGTGTGCATAGGAAAATAAATTGTGTATCTGCATATGTTTGAAAGCAGAATATAGCCCTAAATTTATTGCTGCCTAGGCCTGTCATTTATTTATGATTCCAGTGGTTAAATAGGATTTTATTGTTTACAAATGATATGTTTAGCGGCAGTGTAGTAAAAGTTGTCATACATTATGCTTGGATGATTTCACATGGTTATGATATTGGTTTGTTATTCAGCTCAGAAGATGGGGTACTGGGTGAGAGTGGGTGGAATTAAGCTCCACCCTCTGAAAATATGTATATGAGCCCAGCCTTTGATGATATCTGTGGCACAAAAGAGATTCAGAGGTCTCACTAAGAAAGCTCACTGATGGGCAATGGAGTCACATGGTTAACAATGGAAGTATGGTGTTTCAGTTAAGACTGAGGCCAGTTTTAAGATTACACCTCTACCTCGATATAACGCTGTTCTCAGGAGCCAAAAAATCGTACCGTGTTATAGGTGAAACCGCATTATATCGAACTTGCTTTGATCCGCTGGAGTGGGCAGCCCGGCCCACCCGAAGTGCTTCTTTACTGCATTATATCCGAATTTGTGTTATTTTGGGTCGCGTTATATCGGGGTAGAGGTGTATTTATTTAATTTACAACAAGAAATAACTTAAAGTAAACACAGTACTGATGCCGGTGTAATCTAGCCAGGCTGTAATGCCTATCTCAGTTCCTGCAATTGGTTCCTGTCTGGGAGAATTAATACAAAGTGACACTGCATAATATCATACCAGGTGTGTAGCAACTTTAAAATTCCTTATGAAACTTAATCCATTATAGCATGGGAAGGGCCAGTTTGCTTTAAACAATATATTAGTTATACAACACAGCATCAGGGTGCCATCCTTTCCTTCTTTGACGCTCTGTGACTGGCCTACCCTCTGACCATGCCCGTAAACCAGAGAAACAAGCGGAGGAGGGTTGAGGAGAAAATGGCAGTTTTCATTGCACTTTTGCCACGTGTCTAATAGGGGCTGCTGTTTTGGCTGTTAAACAGCAGCCGATTAGCTGTCTCTTTAATTTGTCCCCTGGCCAGCTGTTTTCAGTGAAGCCCAGTGGATGCTTGAAGGGATGCACAGAGTGCAAGTGAGTAGAGGAAGAGCATGGCCAGTACTGATGAGGAGAAGAAGAGGAACTGTTTCTGCTGTTCAATCTGGTCCCCGCCCTGCACCCAGGCATGGGAAGGCAACAAAGAGAAGAGAAACCTACACTTGATGAAGATTATTATTCTTTAGACCTGCATTCAGGTAATGGTAACTATGGGAGGGGAGGGACTAGAAGTTCCGCCCAGTGTCCTTCCCCACATTTCAAGTCAGCTCAGCTCTTTGGGGAACATTGGAAAGGACAGGAGAGAGAATACAGAAGAGAAAGAATAAGTACAGAGAAAAATGGAGGCAAGGATGATGCAAAAAAAAGGAAAAAAAGAGACATGAAGGAAGAGGATGGATCAGGGAAAGTTCAGGCAGAAATAGACCTGTTCCTAAAGGACATCATTTTTTCCACTTAGTGATACTGTTAAGTATACCAACAAAGGGCCTGATTCTGATTTCACATATGCTCTTACTCTCCATTGGCTGCAGTGGAACTTCTCTTAATTTGCATTCATGTAGAATCAGAAAGAGATCCTGTTCTCATCTGAGGTGCAATCCACACCAGTAAGGAGTTAAGTCACTGCATGCCCTATAACTTGGGTGCCTTAAATGTTCTTCTGCTGTGGCTCACAGCCCAGACACCAAAAGCCAGCAGATGAGCATGCAGCTCCCTGAGGGTATGTCTACACTGCATTAAAGGACCTGCAGCATCGGTGTGGCTAGCCTGGTCAGCTAACTCAGGCTCGTGGGGCTCAAGCTGTGGGGCTATACAATTGCAGTGTAGATGTTCAGGCTTGGGCTGGAGCCCAGGTTCTGAGATTTGATGAAGGGAATGGGTCTCAGAGTCCGGGCTCCAGCCCGGGCCCAAACATCCATACTGCTATTTTTTAGCCCCACAGCCCGAGCTCCATGAGCCTGAGTCTTTTTACACAGGCTCTGAGACTCGGAGCTGCAGATTTTTTTTATTACAGTGTAGACATACCCTGTGTGTCTATGTGCTGTGCAACCCTGGTTCAGCACTCTCACCACAGTAGCCTCTCGCGCACTCGGCAAGGGTGCAGGGTGCCTGAGATTTTATCTCTGCAAAATGGGTGGTAATGAAATTTACTTCCTTCATAAAGAGCTTTGAGATCTTTTGATAAGAACCCAGAGCCAGGTAATTAATACAGTAATAAGGAAAGAGGAATGGATTTTACAAATCAAATTAATGCTCGTGAAGCCTGATCAAAAGTTCTGTTTTTCTTTTTGCATTTCTTTCAGCTTGGGCAATGAAAATAAATTAGTAAGTTTCACTTTTGTTTCTAACGAATCTCACTTTCAGTTTCCTATGTAAGAGAAAAATATTTTTGTTGCAAACACTGCAGGAAATGTTTATTTCTTCAAAACAAAAAACAAGAAGAAATTAATGGACACCTTTTCCACTCCAATTCTGTAAAAGCTTATGCATTGTTGCCAACTCTTGTGATTTTATCACTAGTCTTGTAATATGTAATGTTTCTATAAAATCCCCAGGACCTGGAGTCAAATCATTAAGCAGAATTTCAGATTTCATTTTTTTGGGGGGAAAAGTAAAGTAAGTTTCAAGCACTTGTAGTTTCAGAGATAGAAGTTGAAAATGTGACTCACGTGTATTCTAAAGGCTCAAAAGGCTAACACCCCCCCATCCCCAAAACCCCCTAAAAACCTCTGAAAAAAAAACACATTTTATGCGGGTGGGGGGGGGGTCGGGAATCCCATTATTTTAAGGATTGTCTCATGATTTTTGAATGTTTGGGCTTGGCAATGCTGCTGCTGTTACAAAATCTAAATTAAGGACCCAATTTGACCTACTAGATTAATTTTAAAAATAATTGATTGTCACAGTTTCAGATATGGCAAGTATCCGAGGGGTAGCCGTGTTAGTCTGGATCTGTAAAAGCAGCAAAGAATCCTGTGGCACCTTATAGACTAACAGACGTTTTGCAGCATGAGCTTTCGTGGGTGAATACCCACTTCTTCGGATGCAAGAACACTCATTCAATCTGGCACAATGCTTGGAGTGAGCAGTTCAACTTGATTCATACCACAGTCTCATCCTAACAAGGTCCAGATTTGGAAGATGCAGGATGTGACAAAAACCCAAAAGGAGGGTCATAGAAAACTATTCATGCAGGAAACTTAAAATTCTGTGAGATACGTCCCCATAATCAAAATAGCCATTCTGATGGCTGCTGTTAATATGAGTGTTTATTCCTCATCTAAATTCAGTAATAGGAGTGAGAGATCAACAAATTTGTGTGGAACATAGGGGACTTGGGAATTGAAAAGAGTGATATCCCTTGAAACAAGATACACTTGAGAGGCACAACTTGTAGACCATAATGAATTTCACATTTTCTGCTGCCATCCTTCCCAAATCAGCAGAGCTATAGAAACAATGCACCTCTTGTGATGGTTTAAAAAAAAGGCATTATTGAAAACCTGTGGTTTTTGTTGTTGACTTTTCTGTTTCCATGTCATTTGTAGTGTGAAGGTTTGTTCTATGCTCTGGTGGAAGAGAATGGTATTTTCTGTAAACTAGTGCACTCCAGCTGGCAGAAAGGAGCACTTCAGTGTGAAGATAGCCAATTGAGAACTGAAGGCTGTAGGGTACAGGACTTCATTTTTTCCACAAGTTGATAAAAAGGCCATCCTAGGATTCTGGTGGAATGCTGTAACAATTCTAAAAGGGAGAAAGGAAAACATCAAAGTGGAAACGCTGAAAAACAGCAAAATGTAAAGATTCCAAAGCCTGTCCAATTATCACATCATTCTTTGAGTCAACCTGCTAGGCTTCTGGTGCCAGCTGTGCAAAAGGCAGTTAAGTACTTTAAACTGAGCCCAGCATCAGGTTTAGGATGTGAAGCTGTAAAGAGCCTGGTGTAGGTAAATGACTTCTGTTTATCCTATAATGTGGCAATTTGATAGTTTTGTGTAGTAGCAGTGATTAAAGTAAAAGGTGTGGGGGAAGGGAAGGGAATTCCATCAAGAAATTGACGTAGATGATGAAATCACTGCAGACTATGAAATGTTTGTGCTGGTCCTAGAAAGATAATACTGGCAGTTCAAAAAGACAAGGCAAGTATTATGCACATCATAAAAGTTAGTACTCTTCTGCACATACTGTGAGGGACAAGGAGGGAATCTGTATTCGGTAATTCTGAAGTGAACCTTCCAAAGTTAACAGGCATCTTTATTATAATAAATCATGTTTAGCCTTCCAGCTAAGGATCTGAAAGCATGTCACAAACATTCTTGGATTAAGCCTTACAACACATCTGTGAGGTACAGTATGTAAAGAATATTCATCTCCATGTCACAGAAGGGGAAATCGACACACGGAGGGCAACACTCTTTCCAAGGGTAACTCCATTGATTTCCATTGAGGTCAGTAAAATTACAGTAGGAATTTAGTTGGCCCAGATAGATTTGATCTTAAAGTTTGAGTCAGGCACAAAATTACATGTGCAAACTCAAGAGTTCACATTGTGCTCACTAAAGGGAGAGCAGCTTGTTTGAAAATTTGGCACGGAGTGAGCTGTGCAGGGTCACGCTGCAAGTCTGCTGCAGAGTGAGAAACGGAGGCCAGGCCTCCTTACTTCCATGTCTGAGCCTTACTCACCAGATGATCTTCCTGTCTGGTGTCCACGTAACCCATTCTGTTTTCCCCCGCCATCCTCACGCACCACACCATTTCCCATCAATGGCAGACTTGGCCATTATGGAAGTGCTCATCAATATCTTACATAAAGAAGGATTTCATTACCACTTTTATAGCACATTAAGGGCAAAAGTGCCCAAGTATTATATATAGTCCACACACAAAAATCCCTGGTATTTCTGAACCTGGTTTGAGCCACCTTGTTTCAATTTGAAATTGCCCCATAAAATACAACTTCTTAAAAGCTGCATGTTAATATGTTATGACTTAAAATTAAAAACATCATAATTCCTTTTATTTTGTTAATATTCCAAAAATAAATGATTTTACTCATAAAGGTTTTAGGAAAATTCATTCCTCTTTACAGTCCCAGCACATGCACAGTGCTGGTTCCAATTCTGTCAGCCAAACAGCTGTCCCTGTTACGCTCTTTAGCAGCTGTGTTCCTTTTGCTATCTAGGGACCTGTTACAAAGCATTTACAGAGTTTCATACAGACAGGTGTCCCTGCAAAAGTAATGCCGTCTGCAAAGGAATGTAATAAGAATGATTTCTCTTCTAACACCTTCAAATATTTAACACTTTAAACAAGTAATAAAGAACGAAATTATTAATATGTTCTCCACCCTCCCTCCAAGAAGAATTAAACAAGGACTTGTACCTTTGCAAAAGTATCACCTTTCGTGGAAAATTTGTCTGCTTTTCTTTGCTTCTGTAACATTCTCTGAGATGACTGCGTAGGATGCTAGGAGGTGAGTTGTTACTGCAGCAGCAAAGATATTTGTTCACTGATCCCGTATTATATATCCTGACAGGATTAGGATTTTTGCTTTAGCACTTAAGCCTGGTCTACACTAGGCGTTTAAATCGGTTTTAGGAGCATAAAACCGATTTAACGCCACAACCGTCCACACTAGGAGGCACCTTATATCGATTTTAATGGCTCTTTAAACCGGTTTCTGTACTCCTCCCTAACGAGAGGAGTAGCGCTAGTATCGGTATTACCATATCGGATTAGGGTTAGTGTGGCCGCTGATCGACGGTATTGGCCTCCGGGCGGTATCCCACAGTGCACCACTGACCGCTCTGGACAGCAATCTGAACTCGGATGCAGTGGCCAGGTAGACAGGAAAAGCCCCGCAAACTTTTGAATATTTCCTGTTTGCCCAGCATGGAGCTCCGATCAGCACGTGTGGCGATGCAGTTAAAAATCAAAATAAAGAAAGAGCTCCCGCATGGACCATGCGGACGTGATCGCTGTAAGGGCAGGCAAATCTGTTCTATCAGCGCTCCGTTACAGAAGACGAAATTCAAAATCATTTTTTTTAAAATCTCCAGACAGAGCTCCAAATGCTTCTAGGGTCAAACACCGTGTCCGCGGTGGGTCAGGGCATAGCTCGGCAATTTTTGCCCCATCAGGCACTGGGATCTCAACCCGGAAGTTCCAAGGGGCGGGGGAGGCTGCGGGAACTATGGGATAGCTACGGAATAGCTACCCACAGTGCAACGCTCCAGAAATCGACACTAGCCTCGAACCGTGGACGCACACCACTGATTTAATGTGTTTAGTGTGGCCGCGCGCACTCGATTTTATAAAATCTGTTTTACAAAACCGGTTTATGCAAATTCGGAATAGTCCCGTAGTGTAGACGTACCCTCTGATGCTATGAGGATGGGCATCAGGGTAGATTCAGTTGCAGAATTGGAGCCTTAATCTGTCAAGTTCTTTTAGAAAAAGAGTATGTTTCATTTTCTCCCATATCTTGACGCCAAAATATATTTTGCCTTATGTTAAAATGAATCAAATTACAGAGCTGGCAATGTCTGAGCTCAGAAAAAATAACTTGGATTACATCTCAGTCATAATTTTCAATTAAATATCAACATGCATAAAAATATTGGTCAAGGCAGCTTAAACCCTAACCAAACTTTATAATGCATGTAGAAAAAGCACTTTGTCTGACAGCGTGGGCAGGCGAAGAGGTGGAGGATGCCTATTTATCCTCTTCTGACTCTCTACGACAACAAAGCATTTTAGATGCAAGCAGGAAGTTGGACCATTGTGATTTCAGGGTTTAAAGCACTCAGGTGCCCTGAACTCAGAGCTCCAGATGGATTCAGCGGGAAGGGTAGTGTTTGACACCTGGGAAAGACTACTCAGGCTACCAGGTTCTACTCTAGCCGTTCCCCAAAGGAGACCGCAGTGCATATGCAGATGCGGTACTCCGCCGGGGATAAATTTGGATGAAGGGCACCACCTGAGTAAAGATTCATACAGGTGTATCCAGCATGCAGGTGTAGAAAGCAGGCTGCTGTCAAAATTCTACAAAAGAACCAACCAAGGATGCGTCAGGCCAAGCCAGGCTGCCCTGTCCTGTGCGGGGGCTGTGGAAGAGACACAGAACTCTGTTCTCTTTGGAAACTGGCTTTCAGTCCCATCTTTGAGGGCCGGGGGAAGCAGAATCTGGCGGCAGGATGCGTTGCAAATCTCCCCTCGCAGAGTGTCTCACAGAGATATATGGATGAAGGGGGGGGGGAATCCAAGATAGAAACCCATTCCTATTTCCTTTTTCTTTCTTTTTTTTGGGGGGGGGGAGAAGAGAAGGGCATGAGGAGGAGCACCCATGGGGGAAAGAGAGTCTGAAGGGACCTGGAGACCCAAAGGAATGTAGCAGTGAGATAAAAAGGCAGAAGGTCACTGGCACTGGCCTGGCAGTTCTTCTTTCTTTTCAAACTGGCTTTCAGTGTTTATATTTTTCAGTTAAACTTTTAACAAAAAGATCCAGTATCTCCCACTGACAGAACAAAAGGGGTTCAGCCAGGAAAGGAACAGTACATGGAGAGTATCCTAAACTTCTATAACAATTCATTTAAAATATTGACACAATGTAGCAGCTTCACAGAACTTCCTTCCAACCTCCATAAACCTAGTCCTAAAATAAATGATGTGCAATAATATAGGGGGAAATTCACCCTGTCCATGACTTCAGGGAATAGTAACTTTTAAAAAACATATATGATTTGTTTTTATCCCATAAGAGTTTGGTTAAAAAAGATGTGGTGTTTGACTTAAAAAACTCAGTTGGAAAAGGAGGGGCAAACACATTCAATGTCTAAATTAATTGTAGTTCTAACACCATTGTTTATGGCTTCTAGTCAGCTTCACTATATTAGCTTAAAGGCCAGATCCTGCAGTTCTTACTCAGGCTTCAGATAGGTTTGGTGGAGTAAGGACTGCAGGATTAGACTGCTAAGGGAGACCACGGAGATGCAGACATCTTTCCTTGTTTGTTAATTTTACATTGAGAGAATTATATTAAACTACTAATAAATACACCCCCTGATATTCCATTTCAGTTGTACTCTATTTCACAAGGGGCAATATGTTTCACTGTCATGTACATGATGACATATTAAGAGCTAACATTTCTTGATTAGTTATTTAAAACAGGTTAATTGACTGACAAAAATTGGTGGTGGGTTTTCTAATAATAGGGCAACAGATTTGTGATAATGTAGGGATATTTTAGTGAGGTCTCCAAAGACGTGCAAGAGATTGCTTAATATGAGGGGTGGCTGCACCATAAAATCCCAAGGTGGTGAAAAATGATTGTCTGAAGAAGAAAGCTTCATATATAGATAAACAACCTTTTTTGTTTTTTCTATGCATAAGATCAGTTTTACCACTGTATCTCCTCATAGAGTCCTGAGTGCTGCACGGAGTAATTTGTGTTACTACCAAGTTGATTAGGACTCAAATACAGAAAACACTGTCATAGGAAAGTATCTGATTATATGGGAAAGGAAGCAGGAGAGAGGATAAGGTACAAGGATAAGAGTAACTGGGTCCATTCCTTTGTGTAGTTTTGCACTCCACTTCATTATTGCTCTCCCATTACTTATCCACATCCCTCTCTGAAATTCTTTTTACGGCATTCAGAAGAGATTAGATTGTGTATTTTTAGATTTTAACATTATTGCCTCAAGGTCAGTAGTCTAAGTTCTTGAACCATAAATGTATGTCAACAAATTAATGTGTGTGGGGGGAAAATCACTCCAGCATATTTCATGTTGTAAAACAGTGACACACCTTCACCCCTCTCCTCCATGCACGTGTCTCCGTAAGTACATACATGTGTGTATGCCTGTATTTTCAAAGTGACTAGCGATTTTGGTTGCCTCAGTTTGAGACATTTTAAAGGGGTCTGATTTTCATAGGATGGTGAGTGTTCTGCACTTTATGAATATCAGGCCCCTTTAAGGCATCTCAGCACGGGCACCCAAATATTGAACAACCAGTTACCCCTGAAAATAGGCCACATCATATATGTATATACACACACACAGGTATATGCACATGCACAGTACTTCTGGATGTGAAGCAAGGTTATAAATGAGAATTTCCTATTGTAGATCAACTCGATGCTAGGAGATTACCATGAGTTTAGCTCCTAAATGGAAGATGTTTCAGTGGAGGCACGCCAGACTCTTTGGATGTTTTCTCTTTGTGCTTGCTGATGCTTTACACAGCTAACACTAACAGGCAGCAAGGAGACTTTCCACACCTTGAAACAGTGGCTTTCCTAGGCCATGTTATGGTGTGAAGCTAATGAGCATGGAGCTGGGCACTAAAAATACATATGAGCTGAATTTCTATACATGCAGGGTGGGGTTCATTTATTCCACCTGAAGAATATGAGTAAATCCCATTGATTTCAAGGGGAGATACTTGTATGTGTTTTTAGGAGTTGTAAGAGGGGAGGAAGGGGCATTGGGGAGAATTGGGTCCAAAGGTATAGGATCTCCATGTACACTTCTGACTCCCTTTATTATTATTATTATTATTGTATAGAATTTAAGCTTTAATTTAAAACAGGCGAAAAGCATCAAAAGTATCCACTAATTTTGGAAACACGCAGTTTTGGGTGCCTAGCATGAGCCATAAGAACATAAGAACGGCCGTACCAGGTCAGACCAAAGGTCCATCTAGCCCAGTATCTGTCTACCGACAGTGGCCAATGCCAGGTGCCCCAGAGGGAGTGAACCTAACAGGCAATGATCAAGTGATCTCTCTCCTGCCATCCATCTCCATCCTCTGACGAACAGAGGCTAGGGACACCATTCTTACCCAACCTGGCTAATAGCCATTTATGGACTTAGCCACCATGAATTTATCCAGTTCCCTTTATTCCTGCACCACTGCAGACAGGATCTTGAGGTGATCTTGAGGTGATAAAACTAAACATAAGTTTGACCTTATTTTTAATTTTGTTGTTCAATTAATTTTGAGTGACTGGTTGTTGCTAGGGTTCTTTTTCCAATCAGCTATTTTTATAGGATTTTTTGTATTGAACTTTCCATATACTTGTGACACAACATCATCCCAAGACCAAGACTGGTTGGAACATTTTTAACCAAATATATTTTTGGCAAATATATATTTTGCTGAAGCCAGAATGTATTTACTTGATATATTGGTTTCAGCGATGTTTTTGATAGGAAGGTTTCTGAGGTCTAGAGTGGATTCCTTGGTCAGCTTTGATGAGACAAAAAGAAACATGAATCGAAAATCTGAATTTACATCTGAAAATGTGAATTTTGGCACAATTGTCCAAAGACCTCAAAGGGTGGAACTGCCAGAATGAGTAAGCTCAGTTCACAAACCATAAGAATCAAGAATGAGGCCAAGGAGCCTCCCTTTTGGGTCGACAAGCCACTGGAGGAAAGACTGACATTCCAGAATCTCCAAGACTGATACCCTTGGAGAGAGGAAGTCACAACATCAACAAACATGCCACTACAGCTTCTACCAGTCTCTTTGTGCACCCAAAGGAGACCCACTGGGGAGAATCACTGTGCCAGCAGAACACCGTGGCAGGCTTCTTGATTTCATTATTAATTATTATTATTTTATTATTATTCATGGGGAGACATCACAGTCCCAGCCTTTTTATTTTTAGAGTGTGCTGTGTGCTCTACTCATAAACAGAGCCTGAAAAAAATGTTCCCCAGGTTTAAATAGCACTAAATTTTATCTCAAATATACCCATTAAAATGTGTTCTGTGCCTAAAACTCCTAAGAGATGTGAGATTGTCACCTGTAATTTCTGGTAAATGAATATAACTGTGTCTTGCTCAGGGATCGTTTTGGGGTGGAGTGGAGGGGGGGCTGGGCATAAAATCAGGAAAATAGCCCTGTAGCAAGTGGGGGATATTGGTGAGGAGAGTTGCGGGTAGAACTACTAACCACTTAAAGTAATAATACAGGCATCTGTATCTAAAGAGTGATGAAACACACCCCACACCTGCCAATCCTGATCTATTTCAATCTTGGGCTTAGTGTGCCATAAGTGCACTTAGCACTGCCCACAATGAACAGTGTGTATGGTGGGGAGGGGGAGAGTAGCTGAACCCCCTCCCCTCTCCTTAACCAAATGTTGATAAAATCATTAGCAGATTGTTTCCCATTACAGAGGCTTGTAAACAAGCGTGAACATTAACACAGAAGTGTTGCACAATGATCACAACACAACTTGGGTGCCTCCCTCCATAATACAAATTGTACTCATAAGGTGTTAACCCAGTGGAGGCACCTTCCATAATTCTCTGTAATGGGTGAATAGTCACAGGAAAAAAACAACTAATGACTATGACTCCAGGGGACCAACACCCTCACATGAAGCTCCACAGATCTGTGCCAATGTTCTCTTGTGTTTTTCCAGCACTTGCACAGGCAGATGTTGCCTTCTACCTCCCTGCTGTGCCATGATGTGTGGACAATAGGCATATCTGATTTCTCTTGCCTGCTGGGAGCTAGGACCAGTGTGCACATGGGTGGGATCTGGTTGCTTTATAGCCAGGGGTGAAAGTAACTACAGACACTTACTGGTATGGGGCCGGGGCCGGCGCCTCTGGAGGAAGGGGCAGGGCTGGGGGTCAGCATCCCCCAGCCAGCCCTTCCAGGCCGCCTGGCCTGCGCTGCTCAGGGCGATATAAAGGGCCCGGGGCTCTGGCCACCAGCCCCAGGACAGCTGTTCCCTTCGCAAAAGAGCTTTCAGACTTCCAACTGTGCACTCCGTGAGCAGTCTGCAGCTACTGGGGAGTTTTAAATTTAATCCCCCTTTTCCTGGGTCATTGATGTCGAGAGATTTTTTTTTAGCCAAGTTATGAGCGAGTGTGCAAGATCCCCCAAAATAACTGTTGGCACAGACACTGTAGAGAACCATGTAATTTCTGGGGAATAAAGTTCCTTTGGTGGGCAAAGCATTGGGATATGGGTGCCACAGATGGTCCCTGCATGGTTTGAAAACCCCATCCTCTCAAATCCAGCTATTATTTCCAGAATTTTTCTTATGGCAACCACCCATGGGTAGATCACATTCATACAAGTGTAGACATACCCTCTGTCTCATTGAAAGTCAATAGGAGTTAGGCTCCTAATGGCCTAAGTCACTTTTGAAAACAGTACTGCAGATCCTAAGTCATTTGGGTGCTTTGAAAATTCTAGTCTGGACATTTAAGTGTGAAAGTATGCACCTAGACATCCTGCAGGGGTATTTTTAACGAGTCAGTTCAAGATGGCTTCTGTTACAGAGTAACTCTTACACTCTGAGCTATCTGTCATGGAGACTTTATTTTTATCTCATATTTTTCTCAATCTAAAGTAAAAAGAACAAACTGAAGGTACATGTTCTAGTACATTGTATGGAAATAGAACGGTGAGGATTCTAAAGGGCATGTCACCAGGACACAGCAGTCAATTTAGGGGAAAATACCTCCTGAACGAAAGAATTTTTCACTACAACCAGATTTTATGATGGATGTCTAATACTACTACTCTTTAGTCACAAGAAAGTTATTTTTATCCCACAAACTTTATACTGTTTATTTAACCTTTCTGTGACTCTGCTGTTGACTTTGGAGTTGTTATTATAATTAGCAATTAAGTCACCCTAATGATATACTGCAGCAAATTGACCAATCAGTTTGTAGGAAACTGTACTATGGCATTCATTAGAAAATAAATGGCACCAACCAACTTTAATTAGAAATTAGTGTGTCTGCTTCCTCCATATTTAAGTGTTGAGTACAAAAGTACTAAAATTTGTATTACCTTGTATGATCATGAACCTTGAAGAGTTGTTAAATGCACAAATGAAGGCATCTCCTTTTTTGCAAATAGGGCCTTATCCACTGACATGTTGAGTGCCTCTTTAGATGCTATTGAAATTGATGGTAGTTGAGGCCACTCAGGCCTAGAGCTATGTGAATAATTGATATTTAGGTTCAGTGACCAAACAAAAGCAACACAAAATGAAAAAAATAATTTCAGATCAACCCAGAACAATGTTTTTAACCAAAGAGTTAAAAAGTTGTTTTGGGCTGAATGAAAGGTTTTGTTTGACTAGAACCTTGCAAGATGGGTTCCATAACAATTTTAATTGGAGAATTTATGACTAAGCAGTAGATTGAAATTTGTTCCTCAAGACTATTGAATGACTACTTACAAATGACAAATAGATCTGCAGCAATCAGGGTCATTCCACAAACAAAGGAAAAAGGATAAACTTCTGTAGAATAATTTGATCAACTCTGTGAATTATGAAAGAGGGCAGAAAAGTTTTACTTTCCTCTGAAGCACTGGGTGTGGGCCGCGGCCATTTCCAGAGGCATGAAACTGGACTTGGATCAATGGTTTGACACAATATGACAAATCCTCAGGCAAGTGCTTCACTACTTTGGTGATACCAGTGTCAGATGCCTGTTTGTCAGCCTCTCACACAAATGTTTTCTTCCACACTGCCCCTTACACATTAAATGCCTTGCTTGAATTTATCAGCAAGGCCAACCACTCCTTCAAATCCATCCTCAAGACCCACCTCTGCCATGATGCATTTATCAGCCACTTTATGATAGCTACATGGGCTGTTGAGAATTTATATTTATAATAGTAACAATTGTATATATGCACATACAATTGTATGTATTTTACTGATCACCTTTCTGATCACCTTTTCATAAGTCACTTGTCTTCTAAGCTGCTCAAGAGAGAAGCCCAGCCAAACTATATTTGTACAGCACCTAGAACAATCGAATGCTGATCCTGATTGGGGACCTCTAGACACCACTATATTATAAATATTTAATAATACTACAACTTGCTGAACTATGAGCCATATTCATTTTCCTCTCCAATTTGGATTTTTTAATAAAGTTTCCTTGTAAAATGAAGATAACAGTTAAAATAATTAAGTTACATCTCAGTCATGCTATCATAGAATGCTAACAGCAGTGGCACACCCGTGACTTAATCAAGATCAGGCCTCATGGTGTTTGGTGATACATGTAGAGTTGAGATATTCATATAATTTTTTTAAAGCATCTAAACGAGATAGGAGCCTATAATCCATTTTCAAAGGTGACTTAATCACTTAGGGCTGTATTTTTAAAGGTACTTGGGTGTTACTCCACTAAGCATAGCAAGACCTAAATCTTATTTTCAACAGGGAATTAAGAGCCTAAGTTTAATTAACTTTCAATGGGAGTAAGCATCTGAGGTACATAAGAGTGGCCATACTGGGTCCATCTAGCAGAGTATCCTGTCTTCCAACAGTGGCCAGAGCCAGATGCTTCAGAGGGAATGAGGCAATTTTGAGTGATCCATCCCCTATTGTCACGTCCCAGCTAATGGCAGTTGGAGGTTTAGGGCCACCCAGAACATGGGCTTGCATCCCTGTTCATCTTAGCTAGTAGCCGTTGATGGACGCATCCTCCATTAACGTATCTAATTTTTTTTAACTTAGTTATATTTTTTGCCTTCAAAACATCCTGTGGCAATAAGTTCCAGAGTTCCACAGGTTTACTGTGCATTGCATGAAGAAGTACTTCTTTTTGTTTGACCCCCTAGTTCTTGTGTTACATGAAGGGGTAAACAACATGTCTGTAATTACTTTCTCCATACCATTCATTATTTTGTAGACCTCATTATAGCTTAGTCATTTCTGTTCTAAGATGAACCTTTTTTTAAAATCTCATCTCATATGGAAGTTGTTCCATCCCACAAATATTTTTTTTTCCCTTCTCTGCACCATTTCCAATTTTAATATCTTCCTTGAGATGGGGCGACCAGAACTGTCTGCAGTATTCAAAGTGCAGGAGTACCTTGGATTTATAGAGTGGAATCATGATATTTTTGTCTCATATATTCCTTTACTACTGGTTCAAAACATTGTTCGCTTTTTTGACTGCTGCTGCATGGTGCACAGATATTTTCAGGGAACTCTCCACTATAACTCCAAGATCTCTTGAATGGTAACAACTAACTTAGATCCCATTGTTTTGTATGTATAACTGGGATTTTTTTCCCATTGTACATTACTTTTTACTTATCTACATTGAATTTTATCTGCCATTTTGTCACCCAGTCACCCTCTTTAGTGAGATCCCTTTGTAACTCTTTGCTGTCAGTTTTGGACTTAACTCTCTCGAATAATTATTTTATCATCTGCAAATTTTGTCACCTCATTGTTCACCTTCTTTTCCAGATCATTTACGAATATGATAAAGTGCACATGTCCCAGTACAAATCCTTGGGGGACCCTCCTATTTATTTCTCTCCTTTGTGAAAACTGACTATTTATTCTGACCCTTTGTTTTCTGTCTTTTAACCAGTTATTGATCCATGAGAGGACCGTCTCACTTATCCCATGACTGCTTTTTTGCTTAAGAGTCTTTGGTGAGGGACCTTGTCAAAGGTTTTCTGAAAGTCCAAGTACACTGTATCTACTAGCAGCAAAGAGTCCTGTGGCACCTTATAGACTAACAGACGTACGCATCCGACGAAGTGGGTATTCACCCACGAAAGCTCATGATCCAATACGTCTGTTAGTCTATAAGGTGCCACAGGACTCTTTGCTGCTTTTACCGATCCAGACTAACACGGCTACCCCTCTGATACTTGTATCTACTAGCTCACCCTTGTTCACGTGCTTGTTGGCTTCCTCAAAGAATTCTAATAGATTGGTGAGGCATAATTTCCCTTTACAAAAGCCATGTTGACTCTTCCCCAACAAATCACGTTTATCTATGTGTCTGACAATTTTGTTCTTTATTATTTGCCTGGTAATGGAGTAGGTTTACTGGCCTGTAATTGCTATAATCACTTTTGGAGCCTTTTTTTAAAAATTGGCACTACCTTAGCCATCCTCCAGTCTTCTGGTTCAGAGGCTGATTTAAGCTATAAAGTTACATACCACAGTTAGAAGTTCCAGAATTTTGTATTTGAGTTCTTTCAGAACTCTTGGGTGAATACCATCTAGTCCTAGTGACTTATTACTGTTTAATTTATCAATTTGTTACAAAATCTCCTTTATTGATACTTCAATCTGGGACAGTTCCTCAGATTTGTCACTTAAAAATAATTGCTCAGGTATGGGGATCTCTCCCATAGCCTCTGCAGTGAAGATTGATGTAAATTCATTTAGCTTCTCCACAATGGCGTTGTCTTCCTTAAGTGCTCCTTTAGTGCTTTCACCATCCAGTGGTCCCACTGACAGTTTGCCAGGCTTTTGAAAATCCCATTAGGCTACCTTTAAAAATCTTGCTCCGTGGGCCATGAGCATTTTCCCTCTTACACCGGAAACAGAAGAGAAGATTCAACAAATTACAACATAAAAAAGTCTCTCTCCCCTCACCTGCATGGGTGTTTAAAAATATTATGCTGCTGCTTTCCCAGATTTTCCAGCAGTATCTGTTTGGGGTCCAAGCTGTCCAGTGATGTCACTTTGTGATACAGATGCACTGAGGAGGCAGTGATTTGACCTAGATCACAACTAGTTTTAGGCTTGGATTTGGGTCTGAGAGTAAGTCAGAGCTAGGGGTGTGGGCAGAGGTTTTACAGCACTAGTATTGTGCCAGATGTACTTGCGTGATTTTCAACCATCTGTGAACCAGGATTGAAAAAGAGGACTGTTCTCTTTTTAGGTCTAACTTGAGATCAAAATCATAGTGGCCAGCTTGAATCTGAGGTTATGCATTTGAAGTGATCGCCTCCAAAATCCAAAGGGTTCAGAGTCAAGGTTTTGGTGTCAACCCACCTCCAGTATGGGATCAGGTAAATAATTACTTTTATCCTGCTCCCTGAATTAACAGTTTGAGGAGTTGCCTTTATGAAAATAGTGAAGTAACTGGATAAGGAATGTGAAAGGATTTCATTGTGATTGCTGGGAGGATTAATATAGGATTTTGCTGTGAAAGTGGAAACGTTTATCTTATCAACATATGTTTAAATGGAACCTACAGTAGAATGAAACTACTAACTAAAATGTTGCCACTTCAAAACTGCATTTTGTATAAAGTACTGCTGTGTACATCCAAGGGGGTGCATTTGCTCTTGGATGTAGTGAATGGTGTTAGGACAAATCTGCCTGCATCTCAGTTTCTTTTGTTTAGGGATTTAAAAAAAAAAATCCTGGCAAAGCACATATTTTTCCACAAAACCTCACAAATTCTCAGCTTACAGCTTCTAACAACATGGGCTAGTTAGTGATTAGAGTTCAGAACTGAGACTCAGGAATTCTGGTTTCTATTCCCAACTCTGACCTGTGACTAACCTTACACAAGCCACTTGATTTCTCTCCCCCTCGGTTCCCAGCCTGTAAAATGGCTATAGTGTTACTTAGCTACATTTTTAAATGAATGGAGACCTCTGGATGATGAGTGCTATGAGAGTGCAAAGGACTATTACATGACTTATTGTGGGTAGAATTCTCACCTGCCTTTATGACAACCTGTAGGGAACTAAGAGAGTGTGTTGTGCCCCTTTCTCCACTGTGTAGGGCTGCTGTTCCCCACTTGCACAGGTGGTCGGGACTGAGGGAATGGGAGGAACCAACACTACTCCCTCGCCTGCACAACATAGCTGCACTGCCCAGGTATAGGCAGGGAATACATTGTGACTCTGAGAGTCACAATCTGTTCCTTTGTTTTCTCCTTTCTCCAGGGGAGTAGTCTGCTAGTACTGATCCAGACCAGTAATGGATTATTCCCCTCCTCCTGTGTAGGTCAAGGGTGGAAATAGGGAATAAAGTGTGACTCAGGCACAATTTGGTGCCTGATTTGTCCTGTTCTTGGCAGATTATATCAATATGTATAATCTGCAATATGTAGTCCTGGGCTACCATGCAGTGTCTTGGTTCTTTTTAAAACACATTTAAGATTTGGGGGGAGATGTGTTTTTCTGGTAATTCCAGCCTCTCAAAAGTGAGAACCTGTATGGGAAAAAACGTAATCTAAAATAAAAGTCTTCGTTTAACTTGTGGACTTAAAGTTTACCAAAACAAGGATTAATGATCCTAATTAGAGCCAGGCAAAGGGGTCTCATCTCCTCTCACAATATGAGCAACTTTCAATGACCTTAGTGAAAGTTATATTTGCATTTTGAAAAAGGAAACAGACCACAAAAGCCTGGCAAATGCTATGCAAGTTTCCTCAAACAGCTCTGCCAATATACTTCAGTCCGGTCCTGCTAAGCCCTCTTTTTAGCAGAAAGAGTGTGGATCATGCCAGTGTTTTTGGGATGAATACAAATGGAGACTAGGATGAGACCACCGAACTCATTTTCACTTGTGACCTCAGGCAAGATTTGAACCCAGATGAAAGACTAAACCCTGAACCCACTGAGTCACTTGGCACTCATAAAAGGGGTCTGAGGAATCAAGAACACATGTAATTTATAGCGTAACATTAATGATGGAATTTTATAGTAGTTTTCAATTATAGCACTGAAATTGAATTCTATACCTTCTTTACATGAAGCATGCATAACTCTCAGTGTACCATAGGATTGTACCAAGCCAAACACTATGCATTAGACCCTATTACAGTAAGTATATGTACCTGTGTAATATCCCCTCGTCTTCATTTTGGGCGTCTGAGGCATATTTCAAAGCTCATTTGGTTCTAGTACGCATGATCTCCTCTTGATGTAAATTTCAAGTCATAATGTTAATAATAGCACCAGCCATGTTTTATTTTAAAAAGGGCAGACCCTGTCGTAAATGTATGAAGACATCTGGTTTTCATCATGAAACTGAGGAATAATGCTTCATTTCTCCACAACTGCTGTTCTTTTTGAGAGAATGTAAAAATTATTTCTTTTTAGTTATAACTTTGCACATTATATAACTTAGTTATTTCCAATTAAAAAAAAGAAAATTCAGTCCAGGCTCTAGCTTCCATCTTTGAGGGTAGTGGAAATGGTCCTGAAAATGTCTCGGGAGAAATATTATGAATAAGTCTAAAGTTCTTTTTTCCTCCCCAAAAAATCTCTTATGCTAACTTTGATCACCTGACACTTTCCTAAGGGAAACTTTATTTAGAGAACAATGTTAATAAAATTTCTTTCTGAGCTTATCTGTTGCCCAGAGCTACAGCATTTACCTGCTCTACACCTGTAGTTTGATTGATAACACTTTACAGGATGTGATAAAGACACTTAAAGCCATTAGTAATGCTCCCACAGTAATAATCCTTGATTAGAGTTACAGGCTCATTTATTAGCAGTAGCAGTTTCTATTTTCTGCAGCAAACCAGTTTACCAGGATGAACAAACCTTACTTTGTACAAACAGCTCCAGTATGAGTATGACCAAACACATTCATGTGTTTTGATTAGATCTAATTGGAACAGGAGGAAAGGCTCCATTTGCTTTACTTGCTTATGGAGCCCTGAAAACCTGTGGACAGCTATCTTGATGTGGCAAGGTGAGGTAAAAGTTAGTGCATTTGTCACACAAAATTTTAGCATAAAAGAAATGTTGTTGTATTCACTTGTCTCGGGGCTTGTCATTTAATTCACAGCAACCTGAGGTATGTATCTACCTGCATTAGTCTGCCATGCACTAGTCTAACTGTCCATGTGGACCCTGCTGATGTGCACTAACATGTCCTTAGTGTACATTGATCTAGTCCTATTTCAAAGCAGGATACCTCAAAGTGCACTAAGGAACAGTTAGTGTACATCAGCAGTGTCCATGCAGCCAGCTAGTGTGGAGTAGATTCATACTCTAGCTTGCCTCAAACTAAAAGTCCATGTAGACGAGCTCTAAGACATTTTTAGATTTATTATATAGTCTATTTTAAGAGCTGACAGGCCTTGACTCCGGGCCTAGTTCTCCACTCTCTTGCAGTGCACCTGGGTGTAGCCACCCACATTTGTTCAAGTTTGGATATGGAAATGTGTCAATACCAGGCCTCGCCCTCATTCTGAAATTCTCCAGGTTTACCCTCCCATGGTTTTAGAGCTGAATACGCTGTTGTAGTACTAGACATAAAGCGCCTGATTCTCCACTGTCTTGCTCCTGATGTGGGTATTTACATGTGTACAAAGGGGATGTAAAATGCTACCACATCAGAATGGTGGCTTTTAACTCTCACTTTGCCCTGGTGCAAATGATTGCACATGATGCAAGGCATTGGAGAATCAGGCCCAGTGACTGCCCATTCTAATTTGGTTGCATTTTACATCTACTCTTTATGAATAACTACATAGAGGACAAGGCAGTGGAGAATCATGATTTTTGAAGGCTGCTGGAGCCTGCCGGACTGTCCCCATTCAAATCTGAATTAACAGCCTGATCCTACTCACATTTAAGCCATTTTCAAAATTTCCATTGATTTCAGCAGTGCTGCAAGGGTGACCCCTGAGTAACAAGCGACACGAGTTTGGTGGTTTGATTTTATTCACTTTGCAAGGTGAAACATAGTTGGCATAGCTGGTCTCTGTTCAGGAAAGGCTTTATACCCAGAGCTGTTTCTGATCAAAGTTTTGTTACTATTGATTAGCTGTCTAGGGAACCTTGCTCAGCAGGTTACAAATCTCAGCTGGATAACAGTAGCTTCCAGAGTGAACTCTGTGGAGAAATACTCCACCTTATTCTGTGTGAAAAGTCAGCTGGTTGACATTGACCCTTGGGGGAAGCAGGAGGTGCTCACTCTCACACAACATAGTCTTTTCAGCTGAGTTTCCCACCCTAGACACTAGAAAGATTAAGCTTTAAATGAGCCTTGCAAAATTCTTCTTGCCCACTCACCCAGTGTGAAAAAATGTTGTGATAGCTGAGTAAAATCTAGTTTTTTAAATTAACATAAATAGTCATAGTAAATGGCAGGCAAGTGGCTATCTTAAGTGTAGCCCAAAGAGGTCTGTATTTAAATCCCAAACAAAATATCTTTGACAACTTATTTCTTCATTCATTCTCCTGTTAGAGTCCATGGCTCTGAGTTACTAATTAAAGATGTCATGTAGCCTCTCACCGGAAAGAAGAATTTCACAAAATATCCTGTTTCCCAGGCCTATGATGGGAATGGAGTGGGGAGGGAGAGAGAGAATGAATCAAAGGATGATCACAAGGAATATAAAGTTAAAACTGTATGAACTACAATAAGGGTTTGTTCTCTTCTACTATAGTCTGTCCTAAGAATGGATTCCTGGTGTGCCATTTCCTGTTCTCATTACACTCTTTCTCATGAGAATCAACTCTTAGACCTTGTGCCTCTTGTATTTTCCGACAGATGGTGGCATCCAACAGGACTTTGATGACTGAGTGAATCTGGAAAGTGGAATCAACAACCAATCAAATGACAGAATACTGAAAGAGTCAGAGCATGATGTACAATCCACAGATGCTACTCCTTTTCAAGACTGCAGCAAGAGTGAGAAGATATGACATATTTCCTTTTGGCCGCTCCAGACAAAAATAGTATAATAAGCCTCAAAAGATTAAAAGACTTGGAGGAACTCTGGTCTGGTTTTATTTCAAAGGCCATTTCTGGATTTATAATCATTGGGACCCGATCCTACTGTGAGCACTTCCTGAGAGATACTGAGTGCCCTCAACTCCCACTGAGGATACTCAGCACCAAGCAAGAAGTGCTCAGTACTTTATATGATTTCTCCTGAAATAAATGTACATAAAGGCTATTGTACAGCAGTGGTGTTCATTAGGGTCCCTCTAATCCAATGAAAAGGCTCCTATTGACTTCAGTGGGCTTTGGATCCGGCCCTAAATGTGTACTCCAAGGGTATGTCTACACTGGAGCTGGAGGTATAATTTCCATGCTAGCTTTGATTGAACTTGTGTGCCAAAAAAATAGCAATGTAGCAGCAGCTGCACAGGTGGTGGGAGGGGCTAGCCACCCAGCTATGTACCTAGGGTTTCAAATGGGATTGCACATATTTTTAGTATGCTAACTCGCTCAGAGCTATCATAGGTATGTCTACCCAACCTGAAAATTACACTTTCCAGCTGCAGTGTAGCCAAACCCTGAATATATAAAGTATGTTAAAACATTTCCAAATATAGGTTTTTGTATTGCTAATTGGCTTGAATGAGATATTTCAGATGTAATTATCTCTCCCCACTTTCCCCCCTGACTTTACCTTTGTCACATCTGTCTTCTCTTTATTTTTTAATTTGGAGTAGGATATTCCAAATAAACCATTTCAGCCAAGATGGAAGATGGGGTCTGCCCAAGTGGCTTAACAGTAGCAATTTTGATCTTTTCCTCCTTGGAGGATGGAGAAATATTAAACAGTTTTTGCTAAACCCTTTATGGCTAGGGTCTTGAGCCTGATTCTTGATCAGATCTGGCCACTGGAAAGGGTCCACTGTTGAGGGATAGCTGTAGCAGGCAGGCATTTGGAGGGTATGTAGAGTTTAGAGAACACTCCCCGGTCAGTTGTGTAGTGGTAATTAAGGAGTTTTTGAAATGGGTATTGTGCATGTCATGTAGAGAATTTGGGAGCCATGTGAGGCCATTACTCATTAAAAAACCACCCACAGCCCACTAATAGATTACAATTTGTGGTTTGAAAAGCTCTATATGTGGTTCAGTTGCTCTTATGGTTCATAGATCCTAGTAGATGCCAAAGGACGCCCACTTACATGACAATTGACCTTCCAGAAAATAATCTGAAATTATTCGTTCCATCTGCTGGCTGAAAACAATTTCTTTAACATAATAAAAGGTACAAATCTCTTCTTGCCTCTGATTCTAGACTGGGGATGACCTCCATGTTTACAAGCTTTCCTCAAGTCAGCTCTCTCAATTCAGGTGGAATTCTGAATGAAAGGCAAATGAATATGGACAGGCCTACCAAGAAGGTTCAGGCAGAAAACATTTACAAAAAATATCCAATGGCAGGTAAAAGAAATAAAAATCAAATAGTTGTATGAAACTTTGAGCGGGCTGAATGGAAAAGAACATCTCAAAAACGTAGGAAAAAGGGACATTGTCTTAGTATGAAATGGGAGTCACTTCAATAAGACACTTTTAAAGGAATACTACATTAAATAATTAGGCAAATATCCTTTGGTTGTTTAACTAGGTACTTCCAACCTAAGCTATTCAGGTAATAACTTCCTGGAAGCACCTTTTGATCCTGATTTCTTGGAAGATGCTTTTTTGAAAGTTTGTAACAGGATGACAGAGCTCTTCAGTTGACCCACACTGTTAGCAGGTGTTGGAACCCAGGGTAATGCTGCTGAAGTTCTGTTGGCTCATTGCGGCAGCTGCGGCTCATTAACTCCCCCTGGGTATAAAAGAAGGAAGAGCCCTTCCTTTCTCCCCTCTCTGCTGGGGAAGACAACTAGGTTGATGGTCCTAGAAGGAAACCATAGTGGCAGCCTATCTCAGAATGTCTCTTGTAAAGTAGAGTCAAACACACACACTCAAATTCTTGCTTTGATTACACCTGTGCAATCCACCCCAAAGTTAGTGGGATTTTGTGCATATAACTGAAAAGAGTTTGGCCCATCATTAGCTAATAAATGCAGATGATGTAAGGTTTATCAGAGTTTGCATTTTGGAAACTACCATCACAAACCTTGGTACCCAATTCTGCTCTTACTGAATCAGTTGCAAAACTCCTGTTGACTTCAATAAGAGCAAGATTGGGCCCATAGACTGCTTATGTTGGAAGGCACTAACTTCCTTTTGAAAATTTCCAGTGGTCAGCTTAGAAAAAGAAATTACATTGTCAAGAAAATAATGCTCTTATCAGGTATTCACCAGAATCAGCATATGAAAACTATCAAGAGACGTCTGAGAAGCTGTATTCTACCCTCTGGATATCCGAGGGGGACTAAGATACAGAAATCCATTGAGCAATTTCAGCAAGAGTGGTAAGACCATAACATTACATTGAAATCTATTTTAAGTTCACTTTCATTCAGGAAAAAAAAGCTGGTTAAAATAAATTGAAATATACATTCTTATGCATTTCAGCAGGCAACCATTGTAAAAACAAAATTAGTTTGCTGGCAAAGTATCTTTTATTAATGGAGAGTTATATGGTAACATCTTGGCCCTATTATAGTCAATGGGAGTTCTGCCGTTTTTAGTGTATTCATTGTACTGATCATTTTTATTATGACATTAAGATAAGTGGTGGTTTCTTTACAGAAAAATGTAGATTCATGAGTACAAGAGCTGGGAGAAGAGTTTGTCATGAATAATTGATCTCACAAATTTAGCTTCTCTTTCAGTTCACAAATTTTCTGGGAGTACTTGATAATTACTTTGAACATATTTATTATTCAATGTTATTGATAGAATGTTTTTGGCAAAAAGAATTGGGATTTTTTTTAGATTTTGTGCAAGAAGCTTCATTGTTAGAGCATTATTGGTCAGGTTCCGCTCGACATATAAAGCACTATTTGTGTTTCTTGATTTGGGTGAGTATTACTCTTAGATTATTGGTGTGAAACCTCACACTGAAGTTCAAAATGCACTTCCTATATCTGTCGTTGTTATATATTATTTGTATTACCACAGCACATACTAGCCCAAGTCATGGGCCAGGTCTCCATTGTGCTAGATGTTGTGCAAACACAGAACAAAGAGACAGTTCCTGCCCCAAAGAGTTTACAATCTAAGGATTAGACAAGAGACAGCAAGTGAACATGGACAGACAGATGAAAGGGCACAGGGAAGCAAATTGTCTAGTAATTCCTCTTTCTGTAAACAACCTTTTCAGTAAACTTCTTTCCTAGAATATTCCTGGAAAGAGAACTCAAGAAGTCATCCCAATCCTGAAATCAAATCAGTGTGAAGACCCACTGAAATCAAAGGGGTTCCTGACAGTCACAAAGGTTCGCCCACCCAAATATGATTGCAGGATAAGGACCAAGATTACTTCATTTAAAAAGTCTAGCAAATGTTCATAGATAACAGGAGCCCTCCAAGAAAATTAACTCTCGGACTGTGCAGGACCTGGCATTTCCATTTCACAGGAAATTCTACTATTTGTTCTGAATCAAAATGAAAACAAAGAATTTTGAAATTTTCATTGAAATTCAATTTTTTTTAACATTAGTTTTTGGTCAGTCAAAATGGTTCATTTTGATAAAATCATACCTTTTGTTTTGATTTTGTATTATATATAATATCAAATAAATAAAATTTTGAAATGAAAAGTTGTTTCAGAAATGAAACATTTTGTTTCATACGGTCAAAATGGCTTTTCAACCTTATCAAAACACTTTTCTTTAAAATGACATTTTGTCTGAATCCACACATTCCTAATGAATGTTTCAATTTTGACAAATTGGCATTTTCCAACTGAAAAACACATTCCACCAGAAGATTTTTCACCAGCTCTAACTAATTCTCCTGTGTGCTGTGGAATACAGCTATTGCTGCTGTTGCAGTTCTATTTAAATCTGAAAAAATGTACTTAGTTCCTTTTCAAATGATTGCTTATCTATTTGTCCAGTATATGGTGCACAATTAGAAGGGAGACTAAGAAAAACACAACCAAAGAATCAAAACTATTACTGATAACACAATAAATCCAGATTCCACATTATTCTGTAATTACAATACACCTGGACACACCTTGAGAAAAAGATCTCTGACTAATATGAAAATGCATGTATTACTCACTTCAGCTATTGATAGCATTGCTTACTTTTGCAATGTGGTGAGAGGTTAAAGTAAATGACATGCTCTTCAGTGAAGAATGACTAAATGAATGTTAGATTATAGTGGTATTTTCTCCCCTATGATTTAGATAAACACCTTCACTTGAGCTCTGTGAAATATGCAGACCCACAGAGAAATTTACCTGAACGATTTATAGGCATCTGAGACAAACCCACTAAAGCAGAGAATTTTGCAAGTAAAATTCATCTTCTGGTTTTCAGAGGGGCCTCAGTAAGGCCTCCTGTCTCGTACATTCATTTTTGAATTCCCAAATAATGGCAGAAATATTTCATAGTACTTAGAGATCATTGAAGACTTAAAGCCCAAACCTGCTCCCCTGAAATCAAAAGCAAAACCCTCATTGACTTCAGCCAGTGCAAAAACAAGCTGTTTGGCTCCAGTACTGAACTGTGGTCTGTACAGAGACAAGGTGGGTGGCACTGGTCGCTGTCGGAAGACAGGATACTGGGCTAGTTGGACCTTTGGTCTGACCCAGTACGGCCGTTCTTATGTTCTTAGTATCTTTTATAGGACCAACTTCAAGCTTTTGATCCACATAGAGCTCATCTTCAGGTCTGGGAAAGGTACTCCAAGTGTCACAGCTAAATACAAGGTTGGACAGATAGTTTAGCATAAGTAGTTAGCACATACTCTAAGGGACCATATAAGGTGAAGTGACCCATTAACATCCCTGTAGTCATAGGAAAAAAGGGAGATTAGTGTGTAAGAGATTGTTGTAATAACCCATAAATCCAATGTCTCTGTTCAGTACATGATTTTTATTGTCTAGTGTTTAGTTATGAATTTAAACTCTGTCTCATCTTTTGAAAGTGTTGTGCAGGTTTTCTTTGTGGATGAGGACTGATACGTCACATATGGAGTGAATGCTTTATGAAGACTGTTCACCGACAGGTGATAGGGTCTTTTTGTCTTTTATCATTTTCCTGTGTGAGTTTACTTGAGAGTGTAGTGATGCTGTCTGGTTTCACCCATGTAGTTGTTCTTGGGTAAAGCTTGGATTGTGTCAGGGATATTTTTAGTAAAAATCATAGACAGGTTAGGGGCAATAAACAAAAATTCACAGAAGCCCATGATCTGTCTGTGATTTTTACTAAAAATATCCCTGAAAAAATGGGAAGGGAGGAGGGTCCAGCACCCACAGCAGCAGGTGGCTCTGGGTGGGTGGGAGCTGCGGGGGGCCTCACTGCCCGTGGGAAGTGGGAGCTCAGGGGTCTCTTCGCCATCTGCGGTGGCTGGAGCTGTGGGGACCCATCACCAGCAGCAGCTGAGAGCTGCGTGGTCTGACAGCTCCATCCCTGGGGCAGAAAATGTCACGGAGGTCTCTGGAAGTCACTGATTCCATGACTTCTGTGACCTTTGTGACATAATCCTAGCCTTATTCTTGGGGTATTTAATGCACTGGATGAAGTACACCACATTTTGTGATAGGCATGTATAGGAGTAGGACCCATGGGTCTTGACATAAGTGGGTTGTGGGGTGTGCTCATCATTATAGCAATGGAATATGTCTGTAGGTTTTGCATCTGTTCTGGCAAGATCTGCTACCAATTTGAGTTGGTGTGTCCTGGTCTGTGGGGAGCTTGCTTCTGATGAGCTTGGACAGGTTGGGGGGTTGTTTAAAGGCCAGAAGAGGAGGTTCAGGAAAGATTTCTTTCAGGATGGGGTTCACATCTAGTATAGGTTGTAGTTGTTTGATACCTTATATAGGTTCCAGTGTGGGATACAGACTAACACGGCTGCTACTCTGAAACTAGTGGTGTGTGGTTGAAGAGGTTGTTATTTCTAAACAGTCAGCAACTTACACTTTAGTTGTAAGCACAATAGCTATTGCTGAATAATTCCATGTGTGGACATTCTTCTTCTGGAATAAGAAAGCCTGGTTCCTGTTTAGCTTACTCCACTTTGAAATCCCCATTGAGATCAATGGAAAGTTTACACAAAGACTGAGAATGGAACATGGAGGAAATGGTGTGTTTAGTTACAGGCCTTCCACATTCTTTTTATATTTTATTTGAATTTCCTTTAAAAAAAAACCAAAACATTTATTGTGCAGTATCATGCTTTACTGGAACTGCTTTATGTTCAGTAAATGATTTAATTGCAAAAGTTGCCTGATTTAAATGTTTAAACATAAAGACCCCATTAGAACACGCAGTACTAATAGAATATGTACATTTTTATGTTTCATATATTTTTAGTAATTTCTTTATTTGATGTAATTGCCCTAAACGCCAATTCTGCCATGGGCTTTGAACCCAAAAATGACTCAAAGGAGTGGGCTGCCTTCCACTGGCATGAACCAGGACTGTACGCCTCAGCCGGTAATAATCCTACCTGGAGTGCAGTGGTAGCAGTGTAAGGCATCGGCAATCCCTGTCCCATTGTGGTGGGGCTGAGTCCAGTCAATGCTGCCCCCCAAATAAGCAGTACTGGCTGAGGATGAGTGGGGCACTACCAAGTTGCCCAGAAGATGGGTTGATTAAGCACATGCTTGGGTTGATAAAGCACCTGCTCTGGTGGTAGGGCTTTGATGGAGCACTGACTATGCTTTAAAGATAACTTCCTTCGTGGGGTCCTTCATCACCTCTTCTCCTCTGTGGCTTAAGGACTCCTTCTCACCTCTGCCCCATGTTACAGGACAGTACAATTTTTACCTCCCTTTGTTATCAGGGTGAATGAAGCTCATCCAATTGGGTGGGTGCTTTGGGTGCACGCCACATGGCAGAATTAGATCCCTAATATATTTTCCATAAATCCATTAAAATGTCATTAAACGATCTCAATCCTTTATTAAAATGTTTTAAGTGTGCAATGTGAAAATTCTTAGTTTACCATTTCCATTTCTGCTATAATCATTATCATTATTACATTAGAAGCAAACAAAAACCAGTCAGCAAGCACTTGGATAACTTTCAAAATAGAATTTTCTGATAGAAATTATTATAGAAGAGCAAATTTGCTCACTGCTATTGAATGGGGTCAAAGAAAAGAAGTTCAGGTACAATAAAACCTAGTTAGTTGAATGTGCTGCATTTGCATCTGTCCACAAATGATGACCCTGAACATACAATCAGATCTGGTAATGTGGAGCATAACTAAAATCCTCACTAGCAGATCCAAGGGCAAGATTGAATCCTAAGTTTTATAATGAACCGAATCCTACAGCTTTTATGCAAGCAAAACTTCCTTTGAAAATAATGGGAGCTTTCACTGATAAGACATCATTCTTTACAAAAGGCTGTGTTGCATAAGGCACGCAAAGTACAGCAGGGGAGGTGCATGTAGGTTTTAATTAAAAACAAGCCCAATTAATGAAATAAAATTCCAGAGGTTCTGGTCATTAATGGAAGTTGCTGAGGGGAAAAAAAATCCACACTTTACCAGCAAATTTATTCTGATCTCTGCACATTCCCAGATTGAAAATTCCTCTCAAAGAATTTATTTTCATTTCTTTTTTTGTGTCACACACACACCCCTTTATCCAGTAGTTTTTATTCTTTATCTGAAATAACTGTTTATATCATATGGTAGTTTATCATTCAGAACACCTGTGTGGGAACTGGAGGTGATAGTGAGGACATATTCACTGTATCTCCGTTTTTCTATGAGCAAGGTGTGAGCAAGTGTTGGAGTTATTATCTGTCACATATTTAAGTAAGATAAGGGAATTATAAAATGGGGTGTGCTCTACCTATAGTCAATATGTAAAATCCCACCTGAAGAGATAAGCACTTGGAAACTGTAAATTAAATATAAAAACAATATCTTGAAACATTCGGTCATGGTTTCTATCAAGCACTGGATCACTTGGGTTTGCGCTGAGAAAGGCCTGCTTTTGTAAAACCTGTTCCAGGCCACCCACGAGAGGTTCACATATGCCCTACTTGTGGATTATATGTAGCCACCTTCTCTCCTTGTTGTGCTGAACTGACACTTGCAAGGATGTTTTGGTGGACAATCAGCAGAATATAAAGAAACGGAGGTGATTAATAAGGGAGGCTTTAATTAAAGAAATATTTTTGTCAGATGCATCCAGCAGGCTTTTCCCATTGCAGACGCTGCATTACATGTACTGGATGAATAAAAGGGAATCATCCCTATAATGGCACTTCAGCTAAAATAGAAAGGGGAATCGCCATTTAAAAATGGACCCAGCTTGGAAAACACCAGTTGGTGAACATAACAGTGCAATTAAAAGGAAAGATTGTCTTGGTTATGGCATTGAACAGGGGTTCATGAGCTGTCATATCAATTTCTGTCTCTGCCACCATCTCGCCGTATGTTTTGTGCAAACCACTTAATCTCTCTGTGTCTCAGTTTCCCAGCTGTAAGACACTGATAGTTTTGTCTATCCACCCCTTGTCTGTCTTGTTTATTTAGATTGGAAGCTCTTTGGGGCAGGAACTGTCTCTTGTTATGTACAGTGCCTGGTGCAATTCAGGATACATTTGACAATTTATTTCTCTTGAACTATCTGTGTGCCTAAGGCCTGTATTCTTTACATACACATATATTTGGGGTCCACCATTTTCAAACATTGGTGTCCAACATTAGGTATTTAATTCCATGTTTAGGCATGAAAAAAGTGGCCTGATATTCAGAGGTGTGCGGCACCTGTAACTCCTCACTAACATTTGAAAATTTTGTCCTTTCAACATTTTAAAATGAGATAATTTTCTGTTGCAGATTAAAAAGGTTTTATTGGTAGCATGCTGCAGGGAAACCTGCTTCGAAGAACACTAGCATACCATTGCCCCTCTAACCTGAGTGGTTAGCTAATACTCAGGGCCTTAGAGAGTTGTTTCCATTCGGAAGAGGAATCAATGACAAGTATATTCTTGTTGTAATAATGTTTATTTACAAAGAATGTACACAATGTTGTGTTTCCCTGAATGCAGTAGAAATAAACAGCAGCAGGCAGTTTCTTTGCTCCAAAATCCTTACAGCTGCCACTCTAGTGAGTTCTGTGCCCAAGCAGCATTTTTCTCTGCTTCCTCTCAGGGTCACTCTCCCAATTCCTTCTCTGGCCTTCTGCCTTCAGCGCTCAGGCTGCAAACCCGTATCAACCCCCTGCACTTACAACTAGAGACACCCCTCTGAATCTGCCTGGGTTGTTGGACTTAGAGATTCGCTTTCTCAGCAGATGGATCTAACAAACTCTGTTAAGGTAAAAGACTGAGAAAGAAGTGCTCAGTTACTCACAAGTGGGAAGCTCATCAGGACTATCTCATCACAGTTGCCTCCAGCACCAGATAATACAGCTTCAGCTTCCCTTTGTTTAGGCTGAGTTATTTATAACTTTTGTTGTCTTTTTTCGAACATATGTATTCGTTTCTTATTTCCATGTTAACTCACCTCCCCAGTCAGTACAGGTTTCGTGTTAGTTCAAACCAGTTTCTTCTAGCTTTGTGGCTACTTTATCTTTTATTTTCCTCATGAACATCATTCCTCTGCATCCTTCTTACAGGTGCACAGTTCTGCTTATGCTTACGCTGTTAAATGGTATCAGGACAGATTGTTAAAATTCGCAGCAGGCGTCTATCAGACCTAAATATGGCTTCACTCCACAACATGGGTTAGCTTTGCTCCAGGCTTGCCATGTGGCTTAGTGCCTTGAGCAGTAGCCTCCATTGTCTGCAGTAGTTTCACTACATAAAAGGGCTTAATTGCTCCTTCTTTGAACCAGAAAGAAAGTGCTTTAGGATGCCCATTGGCTTTAACAAGGTCTGTAAATGTCTTTGGGTCCAAGACTCCCATGATGGCAGCCACTGAAATAACACTTTGCTTAAAACAACAGACGAGAAAGAATAGGCCAGATCACCAGTGTGTCCCAGTTGCATTGCATCACTCTGGCAATGCAAACCTGACGTGAATGTGGGTTTATGGCTGGGTTGCTGGAGCAGCACAAAGCAGCCAGAGCATACTGGCAATTCTGGCCCAATGTGTTTGAGCAAATTGCAGAATGACTGACTCATTAGTGAAGAAATTGGGGCAAAATGCAACACTGTTGCAACTCATTTCACTTCAAAGACCCTGTATTTTAGACATTTAAATTAACTGCCCACTTTATGCAGTGGCACTGCAAATGCTCCACTCTGTTGCTTGCCATTATATTGGCCACTGGCATTTTAGGAAGCAAAAAAGCATGGAAAATGAAATACAAATGGCACCAAAGTACATGTAGCTAAAGAGGCATTATAACGTGACAGACCATAGTTTGAGTAAACATTAAAGCCCTGAACTTCTTAATATGGCATCCCTGGTGATGGAGAATACATGGATTGAACCTGGGAACCTCCACAGCTGAGCTAAAGGGCTAGGCTCTGCAACACACTCACATCCTTTGTGGATGGGATACACAACACATAGTTACCGGGGGATATACATGTACAGAGGAAGCTTATCCTGAGTGTTTGAGGCCCACAGCAGTTGGAATCCTGTTTGAGTTCCTGCTTATGTGATGGCAGCTTTCTAGGCCAACACTAAGGATTGAACCTAAGACCTCTAGAATTTAAATCATGAGCTATTATAGCACTAAAGAAGCATTCGGCGGCTATAACATTCATATCTTCTAAGGATTGGGCACAAAGGGGGACACATACATGCTTGGTCTAGCTGAATTGACTTAAAACGAAGGAGCTAAGTCCTTGGTTAATAATATTTTACTTCAATGTGGCTACTCACATACTTAAGGTTAGCAGATGCATAAGTGTTTGCAGAATCAGGACCTGAGTTTGTATTTAGACAGAAAGTATAGAAATGGGGTGGCAGATTCTACTTAGATTTATCTGAGACAACTGTTACAAACCGCAGCTTGTGAATTGTATCCAACTACTGGTTGCTTTAATAACCCTATATGACTTGGGGTGAAAGTTTTTCACGAAAAACCTCAGCTCCACTGAATTTACCAGCTTTTGCCCAATTGCTACACTGCGGTTAATGGAGTTAGTCTGATGTAAAATGAAAGAAGACTCTAGCCCTATGTACAGTAAATTACACTGAATTTATGACAACAGAAGTTGTGGCAGCTAAGTGGATACCTCATTTATCCTAAATGTAAATCAAAATCACATGCAAGATATTATTAACAAAACAGCTGGCTCCCTAGGTTATTTTAAGCCTGGAATTCACCAAGTGCAAATACAATAAATAATAATTTTAGAGAGAGAACTAGGTATGCTAGTCCAAACTCTGTTTTTATATTTTTTATAGCGATGCCAAGACTGTTTGATCAGCATGGGAGAGTAATTTGTTGACTCTCGAATGTAGCTCTCTGATTACTGCTTACATAGCACTTTGGGAAGGTTGGCCAAATACCTTCAAGTCAAGTACCTTGTTATTATGAACATGAGTGCCAATAACAAAGAAAAAATAGTCCACGTGTCACTTAATAATAAATCATGGAGCCAAATAAATGTTTTTTTCTAACAAATGCTGTATTTACATTTCATCATGTGACACAGCTTTGTTTATATTCAGAGATGTGATAACACCTAAAAGAGAATATTTCCCTTTCAGTGCAGCATTGTGACATCAATCATCCAAATGTGACTACATATTATGGGATCTGTTTGCAATCAGGCAAACTAAGCAGCAAGGGAAATTTAACAAAGACTAACTTTTTGTGTAAGTTATGAAGATGAAGAGGTAAATTTTGTTGGCCATATTCTGCAGTCATGAACCACCTACTCCCTTCGCATCAGCCTTTGGCATAATTAATCATGTAGAATAGAGATTCATCATCTGTAACCACTACACAAATGAGGCCATGGTAAAGTTATGTAAACAGAACGTGCATCCAATCTTATGAGTCCCCAATAATAGCTGGTATAATTTTTCATAATATTAGTTTAGATCTTATGTCAAATACAGCCTGCTGTAAGTGGGTGGAAATTCATTGATATCTCTAGGGCTCTATATTTGCCTCCTCATATTTACTTTTTAGTAGCCATGTTTTCCCATGGAAATTCCTTCTGTAGTTTTAGATGTATCTACTTTTGTGTCCTAAACTATCTGCAGCATTGCTGTTAAACTGATAGTGCTGATAGTTGCCACATTCCTATCCCAGAGGTGGCAACCTATTAGTGATGGGGAAAGCAATTGATATAGTTTGTATATAGCTTAGAAGAGTGAAAGGAATTTAATACCTAGGATTAGTGGTTGCTGACAATGGGGCTCTCTTGAGTGATGCTTGGCATTGTTCCAAAGCTGCTTGGTGCAAATCGTGAGAGCTGACCCTAGGTCTTTGTGACAAAAAGATGCCAATAAAGTTAAAAGATAGAGCATATAAAACTGTAATTCAACCCATCCTAGTGCATGGAACAGAGACTCAGCCATCCCCTAGAAAAGAAATCCGTGGGAATAAAGATGTTGAGATGGTCAAGTGGTTGGACGCTGTGTGATAGGAAATGAAATGAGATTGTATGGGACCTAATGCAGATTGTTCCACTTGTGGGAGGCTAGCCTACATTGATATGGGCATATCCAGGGAAGACCTGAATGCTGAGTTTGTAGAATAGCTTTTTCAATGATTGTGGATGGAAGATTACCAAGGGGGAGACCAAAGACTTGGCACATGGATAGTATATCAGAGGACCTAAGAAAGACCAATCTGCACAACAGTCTCATGTATAATCATGAGTTTTGGAAGAAGGCTATCAAAGTTACCGACACTGAATAGGGAAGTAGCAAGAAAGAAG
This sequence comes from Mauremys mutica, assembly GCF_020497125.1. Lineage (NCBI taxonomy): Eukaryota > Metazoa > Chordata > Testudines > Geoemydidae > Mauremys > Mauremys mutica. Next base: position 122,415,941 of record NC_059073.1, on the reverse strand, counting down.
AAGAGCTTATGAAATATTTTGGGATGATTCTTTTGGATGAAAGATGCTATATTAAATGTTACAATTGTCAAAATATATATAATTATGTCTTTTTTGGTAGTAAAACAAGTTCTGTTTCCTTACATCATTTTATTAGTTTACAAAATAACCTCCAGTCCTTCTTTGATATCACTTTAAATATTACATTGTCTTTTGAATTATGAGAATTTTATCCAATTTTTTTTATTTCTGCTTGAAGTCTATCATGAATTCACTTTGCCTTACAAACACATGAAGGCAGATATATATGTGAGCTTGAGTATACATAGGCAATATATAAGCGTGATATTTATGGTGATAATGTACACCTTGCACTTGGAAAACTCTGGGCCCATGAGTGGGCTCTGACTAAGTGAAGAAACTTCTTGATAGCATAAGATTGTCATTGGATGCCAGTAGGTCATTGGTGGGGTTAACTGGAGAGATGCCTTCCAAGTTCTGAATACAGCTGAGTACTATAGTTATTGGATACAGATTTTGTTGTTGTTATTACAGTGACACATGTAAAAGTAAGCAGAGTGGCTAAAACTCAAATAAACTTAACTGACATAGAAAACAGACACAGAGGATGCCTTCTTTCACTTTTCTGTTTTGCTTTAGCAATTGAATCCTTAGAGACTACTAATAGAGCCGGTACAGCAATCTAAGGCATTGTCTCAGAAACACAACCAACAGAATGCTAGCTAGAGCCCTGGACTCCACAGTGTCATTGAAGCCATAGAAGAGGAACAAGAGTCATTGTGGCTTATGGATAGTCTTTTATTTCTAACAGCTCCCCTATGAATTGTGGGATTTAGGCGCCATACCAGCTACTGCGTCTGGGTAAGTGGCAAACTTTATCCCTTCCAATAATATAATTCAGCAAAAACTCGACAAGTGTGTGGGAAGGCACAATCTGGACTATAATTAGGCCTTGTCTAGCCTAGCCAGATATAACTGTATCAGGTCTTAGCTAAGTCATGGCGCAGTCAAGGAACTATGATGTGACTGGAATAACAGAGACTTGGTGAGGTAATTCACATGATTGGAGCACTGTCATCGATGTGTATAAATTGTTCAGGAAGCACAGGCGGGGGAAGAAAAGTTGAAAGAGTTGCACTGTATATAAGAAAGTAGTATGATTGCTCAGAGCTCCAGTATGAAACTGGAGAAAAGTCTGTTGAGAGTCTTTGAGTTAAGTTTAGAGGCGAGAGCAACAACGGTGATGTCATGGTGGACATCTGCTATAGACCACCAGACCAGGAGGGTGAGGTAGACAAGGCTTTCTTCAGACAACTAATGGAAATTTCCAGATCACAGGCTCTGGTTCTCCTGGGGGACTTCAATCACCCTGACATCTGCTGGGAGAGCAATACAGCAGTGCACAGACAATCCAGGAAGTTTTTGGAGAGTGTTGGGGACAACTTACTGGTGCCTTGCTCCTCTTGACCTGCTGCTCACAAACAGGGAAGAATTGGTAGGGGAAGTAGAAGTGGGTGGCAACCTGGGAAGCTGTGACCATGAGATGGTCGAGTTCAGGAAAGCAGACTTTGACTCCCTCAGGGAACTGATGGGCAGGATCCCCTCTGGGAGGCTAATATGAGGGGGAAAGGAGTCCAGGAGAGCTGGCTGTATTTTAAAGAAGCCTTATTGAGTGCTCAGGAACAAACTATTCCAGTATGCAGAAAGAATAGCCAATATGGCAGGCTACCAGTGTGGCTTAACAGAGAAATCTTTGGTTATCTTAAACACAAAAAGTGGAAACTTGGACAGATGACTATGGAGGAGTATAAAAATATTGCTTGAGCATGCCAGGGTGTAATCAGGAAGGTCAAAGCACAACTGAGTTGCAGCTAGCAAGGGATGTGAAGGGTAACAAGAAGGGTTACTACAGGTATGTTAGCAACAAGAAAGTGGTCAGGGAAAGTGTGGGCCCCTTACTGAATGGGGGAGGCAACCTAATGACAAATGATGTGGAAAAAGCTGAAGTACTCAATGCCTTTTTTGCCTAGGTCTTCACAGACAAGGTCAGCTTCCAGACCGATACACTGAGCAGCACAGTATGGAGAGGAGGTGAGCAGCTGTCAATGGTGAAAGAACAGGTTAAAGACTATTTAGAAAAGCTGGACAAGCACAAGTCCATGGGTCTGGATCTAATGCATCTGAGGGTGCTGAGGGAGTTGGCTGATGTGATTGCAGAGCCATTGGCCATTATCTTTGAAAACTTGTGGCGATTGGGGGAGGTCCCAGATGCAGGGCCGGCTCTAGACCCCAGCGCGCCAAGTGTGCGCTTGGGGCGGCCTGCCGCCAGGAGGACGCTCCATCGGAGCCGCAGGACCAGCGGACCCTCCGCAGGCACGTCTGCAGGAGGTCCACCGGAGCCACGGGACCAGCGACTAGCAGAGCACCCCCCGCAGCGTGCCCCCTGTTTGGGATGGCGCAATTGCTAGAGCCGCCCCTGCCCAGATGATTGGGAAAAGGTAAATATAGTGCCCATCTTTTAAAAAGGGAAGAAGGAGAATCCGGGGAACTACAGGCCAGCCAGCCTCACCTCAGTCCCTGGAAAAATCATGGAACAGGTCTTCAAGCAATCCATTTTGAAGCACTTGGAGGAGAGGAAGGTGATCAGGGATAGTCAACATGTATTCACCAAGGGTAAGTCATGCCTGACCAACCTGATTGCCTGCTATGATGAGATAACTGGCTCTGTGGATATGGGGAAAGTGGTGGACATGATATATCTTAACTTTAGCAAAGCTTTGATATAGTATCCCACAGTATTCTTGCCAGCAATTTAAAAATTATGGATCGGATGAATGGAGTATAAGGTGGATAGAAAGCTGGCAAGATCGTCAGGCTCAGTGGGTAGTGATCAATGGCTTAATGTCTAGTTGGCAGCCGTTACCAAGTGGAGTGCCCCAGAGGTCAGTCCTGGGGCTGGTTTTGTTCAATATCTTCATTAATGATCTGGATGATGGGATGGATTGCACCCTCAGCAAGTTTGCGGATGATACTAAACTGAGGGGAGAAACAGACATCCTGGAGGGTAGGGAAAGAGCCAGAGTGATCTAGACAAATTGGAGGATTGGGCCAAAAAAATCTGATGAGATTAAAAAAGGACAAGTGCAAAGTTCTGCACTTAGGACGGAAGAATCCTATTCACTGCTACAGGCTGGGGACCGACTGGCTAGGCAGCAATTCTGCAGAAAAGGATTTGGGGATTACATCCTGGAGGGTAGGGAAAGAGCCAGAGTGGTCTAGACAAATTGGAGGATTGGGCCAAAAAAATCTGATGAGATTCAAAAAGGACAAGTGCAAAGTTCTGCACTTAGGACGGAAGAATCCTATTCACTGCTACAGGCTGGGGACCGACTGGCTAGGCAGCAATTCTGCAGAAAAGGATTTGGGGATTACAGTGGACGAGAAGCTGGATATGAGTCAACAGTGTGCCCTTGTTGCCAAGAAGGCTAACGGAATATTGGGCTGCATTAGTAGGAGCATTGCCAGCAGATCGAGGGAAGTGATTATTCCCCTCTATTCGGCACTGGTGAGGACACATCTGGAGTATTGCATCCAGTTTTGGGCCCCCACTACAGAAAGGATGTGGACAAATTGGACAGAGTTCAGCGGACGGCAACGAAAATGATTAGGAGGCTGGGGCACATAACTTACAAGGAGAGGCTGAGGGAACTAGGCTTATTTAGTCTGCAGAAGAGAAGAGTGAGGGGGGATTTGATAGCAGCCTTCAACTACCTGAAGGTGGGTTCTAAAGAGGATGGAGCTAGGCTGTTCTCAGTGGTGACAGATGACAGAACAAGGAGCAATGTTCTCAAGTTGCAGTGGGGGAGGTCTAGGTTGGATATTAGGAAAAACTATTTCACTATTAGGCACAGGAATGGGTTACCTAGGAAGGTGATGCAATCTCCATCCTTAAAGATTTTTAAGCCTGGGCTTGACAAAGCCCTGGCTGGGATTATTTAATTGGGGTTGGTCCTGCTTTGAGCAGGGGGTCGAACTAGATGACCTCCTGAGGTCTCTTCCAAGCCATATCTTCTATGATTCTAAGAAGAACGGTGTGTAAGCTAGTAATTGACCTAATCACTAAGTTTGGATCCCTCTTTCCCAGGGTTCAGTGCTCTTCACATTCAAGCCCATACCTCATAGTTACCTGAAAAGGTGCCAACATGGTTTCAGATCCCTCTGTTGTTGGTAACCTGCTGTTTACAACATGTTTTATTTTTAATGAAGAGAAAATCTGAAAAGATATTGCCCAAGAGCACCCAAACTTAGTCAGTTTCTTTTCTTTTATGTCTTTTAACTCAATTTCTGAAGTTAATTTATTTGTCAAATATTGTTAGACTGGTAGCACTAAGAGGTGAAATGGTTTTCCCATCCTGTGAAAATTTTCAAGACTTAAAATTTTTTCCCTGCATTGGGATGAATCCAAGACATTTTGGAATTGTTTGTAAAAAGCCAGAGAGAAGGCAGGTGTGTGTGTGTGTCGGGGGGAGGAAATCCTAGAATGGGCCAAACTTTTCATAAGCTATCCAATCAGTCACTCTGGTCCAATGAATGTTTGTCATCCTCCATCCTGGACCTGTGGAAAGTTTCAGTTACATTGCAACATCCATGTGAAAAGTTTTGGTTTTGATAAACTGGCATTTTTCAGCAAAAAATAATAATAATAATTAAACAATTCTCAATCAGGGCATTTAATTCACAGGACAGGTAGTTTCACATTAACCACATGGCATCTCCAATGTGTCTCAAAAGAGGGAGGAGAGTTAATTCTCCATGTTTATTCAGCTTTTCGTCACTCCGCTGAAAGTACTAATCAGAGACAACACTGGGGTGGTTTAGTGATATGCACAGTCAGTAGGGACCAGGCTGAAAACATAATGCAACCTCATCAGCATCCCGTCCCTAGAACTCATGAAGCAAAAGACTAATGCATGAACTCATTACATTCTATCGAGCCCATTTTTTAAATTTAATCACTGCTGTACCAAGATTTTCAATGCCAAGTTTCTGCCTGGAGCTAATTTTACAATGGAATTATAACAACCTGAACTGCGCTGGGATTTATAATGAGAGCAATGACACAATTTTAAGTACAATATGGCTGTAATACCCGGTGTTATACAAACAATGAATGTCTTTATCAAAAGGAGTACACAGACTCAAGAGCCAAAGAGAATTATTTTTGGAGGAGTTTATCAAGAAGATCTGGTGGAATTTCTCAACATAAATCTCTTTTTACAAGTGCATGTCAAAGCTGCCTGATGGCAAACTGTTAATTCTCACTCACATAGCTTGTCAGTGCGCTTAGCTGTGTCCTCAGAACGGCTTTCTGAGGTGATTAAGGGTACGTCTACACTACGGGATTATTCCGAATTTACATAAACCGGTTTAGTAAAACAGATTGTATAAAATCGAGTGCACGCGGCCACACTAAGCAGATTAATTCGGTGGTGTGCGTCCACGGTCTGAGGCTAGCGTCGATTTCTGGAGTGTTGCACTGTGGGTAGCTATTCCGCAGCTATCCCATAGTTCCCGCAGTCTCCCCCGCCCCTTGGAATTCTGGGTTGAGATCCCAGTGCCTGATGGGGCAAAAATCATTGTCGCAGATGGTTCTGGGTACAGCCTCACCCCTCCCTCCCTGAAAGCAGCAGACAACCGTTTCGCGCCTTTTTTGCTTTGTGAACTGTGCAGACGCCATAACACAGCAAGCATGGACCCTGCTCAGCTCAATACTGCAATCGTGGATGTTTTAAACACCTCGCGCACTCTCGTGCAGTATATGGTGAACCAGGACCTTCAAACCCAGGCGAGGAGGAGTCGGATACGGCAGTGCGGCGATGACAGTGATGAGGACGTGGCCACAGAATTCTCTCAAACCACGGGCCCCTGTGCTTTGGAGATCCTGATGGTAATGGGGCAGATTCTATCCATTCAACGCCGATTTTGGGCCCGGGAAACAAGCACAGACTGATGGGACTGCATTGTGTTGCAGGTGTGGGACGATTCGCAGTGGCTGCGAAACTTTCGCATGCGTAAGGGCACTTTCATGGAACTTTGTGACTTGCTTTCCCCTGTCCTGAAACGCCATAATACCAAGATGAGAGCAGCCCTCACAGTGGAGAAGCGAGTGGCAATAGCCCTCTGGAAGCTTGCAACGCCAGACAGCTACCGGTCAGTCGGGAATCAATTTGGAGTTGGAAAATCTACTGTGGGGGCTGCTGTGATGCAAGTAGCCAAAGCAATCACTAAGCTGCTGCTACGAAAGGTTATGACTCTGGGAAACGTGCAGGCCATAGTGGATGGCTTTGCTGCACTGGGATTCCCTAACTGTGGGGGGGCGATAGATGGAACCCATATCCCTATCTTGGCACCGGAGCACCAGGGCACCCAGTACGTAAACCGGAAGGGGTACTTTTCAATGGTGCTGCAAGCACTGGTGGATCACAAGGGACGTTTCACCAACATCCACGTGGGATGGCCAGGGAGGGTTCATGACGCTTGCGTCTTCAGAAGCACTACTCTGTTTAAACGGCTGCAGCAAGGGAATTACTTCCCAGACCAGAAAATAACAGTTGGGGATGTTGAAATGCCTGTCGTTATCCTGGGGGACCCAGCCTACCCCTTGATGCCATGGCTCATGAAGCCATACACAGGCAGCCTGGATAGTGGTCAGGAGCTGTTCAACTACAGGCTGAGCAAGTGCAGAATGGTGGTAGAATATGCATTTGGCCGTTTAAAGGCGCGCTGGCGCACATTACTGACTCACTCAGACCTCAGCCAAACCAATGTCCCCTTTGTTATTGCTGCTTGCTGTGTTCTCCACAATCTCTTTGAGAGTAAGGGGGAGACCTTTATGGCGGGGTGGGAGGCTGAGGCAAATCTCCTGGCCGCTGATTACGCGCAGCCAGACACCAGGGAGATTAGAAGAGCACACCAGGAAGCGGTGCACATCAGAGAAGCTTTGAAAACGAGCTTCATCACTGGCCAGGGTACGGTGTGACTGCTGTGTTTGTTGATGAACACCCACCCCCCTTGATTGACTCATTCCCTGTAAGCAACTCACTCTCCCCCTTCGAGTACAGCTTACTTATGCAAATAAAGTCACTATAGTTTAAAAATCATGTGTTCTTTATTAATTCATTATAAAAAGAGGGAGAGAACTGAGGTTGTGGTTTGGGAGGAGAATAGGAGGGATGGAGAAGCCCACTAAAAAAATTTCACAGTAATGACAGCCTTCTGGTTGGGCCGTCCACGGGGGTGGAGTGGGCGGGTGCACGGAGACTCCCCCGACGCGTTCTTACACGTCTGGGTGAGGAGGATGTGGAACATGGTGAGGGTGGTTATACAGGGGCTGCAGTGGCACTCTGTGATCCTGCTGCCATTCCTGAAGCTCCACCAGATGCCGGAGCATGTCAGTTTGATCACGCAGCAGCCCCAGAGTTGCATCCCGCCACCGCTGATCATCCTCTCATCTCGGGTGTCCCTCCTCTCATCTCGGGTGTCCCTCCTGTCCTCATGTTCACTGGCATCTTTCCTGTAATTTGATACCACCTTCTTCCACTCATTCAGATGAGCTCTTTCCTTGCGGGTAACTTCCATAATATCCGAGAACATTTCATCTCGTGTCTTCTTTTTCCTCCGCCTTATCTGGGCTAGCCTTTGGGATGGAGTAGGGAGGCTTGAAAAATTTGCAGCTGCATGAGGGAGAGAAGTATTTTAAAAGATACATTTTACAGAACAATGGTTATACTCTTTCTCAGTGAACAGCACTATTCACCTTACATAGCACATGTGATTTCAGTACAAGGTCACATTTTTCATCTTAATACTGAGTGCCTGCAGCTCTGGTGTTACAGATCTCACAGACACAGGTCCGGGCATCAGAATTCAGCTTGCATGCGGCCATGGTAAGCCACTGTCTTTCGGCTTCTGCAGTGATTTACCCCTCCCCTCAACGCATGGCTGATACCATGCAAGCTCACTGCTAATCACTACCCTTCCCCCCTCCCCCCCCCACTGCGTGGCTGTTAGCTGGGAAGATCCCCGCTGACCAAACGCAAAAAAGATCATCGGTATTTCACTCCTCCCCTCCCCCCACTTGGCTACGTGCAGGAAAGGATTTTTTTTTAAGCTGCTGCAGTCCACGAACCCAGTAGGAAAATGGCCATCTCTGTGTCCCCTTAATTAAATTCCTGATTTTCAACCAGGTTACCCTGAACGATATCACTTTGCTGAGGATAACACAGTGAGATAAAGAACGGATGCTTCTTGAATGCCAGCAATCACCGGGACCATACGCAGCTATGCTTTGCCATGCAATGATACCTGATTACTTGCTACATGCATGGCGTGGTAAAGTGTCCTACCATGGTGGACGGAACAAGGCTGCCTTGCCCAGAAACCTTCTGCAAAGGCTTCTGGAGTACCTACAGGAGCACTTCATCGAGATGTCCCTGGAGGATTTCCGCTCAATCCCCAGACATGATGATAAACTTTTCTAAGTAACTATACTGTCTGTGAATGCATCCCAAGTCCTCAGGTAAAATAAATCATTAAAAAACGCTTGCTTAAAAAACAATGCTTGATATTTGTAAAGGTACACTCACCAGAGGTCCCTTCCATGGCTTCATTGGCTTGGGAGGGCTGGGAGGGTAATTCCGTCTGGGTCAGAAAAAGCTCCTGGCTGTTGGGGCTACCGGAGTGCTGTGTGCTCTCTGCAATCTCGTCATCCTCTTCCTCCTCCTCATCTTCCCCGTCCGCATAATCCTCAGCCATGGCAGAGATTACAACCCCCACCTCGGAATCCACGGACGGGGGTGGGGTAGTTGTGGCGCAGCCCCCTAAAATTGCATGCAGCTCAGCGTAGAAGCGGCATGTTTTTGGCCCTGCACCAGACCTTCCGTTGGCTTCTTTGGTTTTCTGGTAGGCTTGTCTGAGCTCCTTAACTTTCACTCTGCACTGCACTGAGTCCCTGCTGTGGCCTTTATCCGTCATAGACTTTGAAATTCTTTCAAATACTTTTTCATTTCGTCTTTTGGAACGCAGTTCTGTTAGCACTGAATCCTCTCCCCATATAGCGATCAGATCCAGTACCTCCCGTGCAGTCCATGCTGGAGCTCTTTTTCGATTCTCAGGAGACTGCATTGTTACCTGTGCAGATGAGCTCTCCACGCTGGGGAAGCAGGAAATGAATTTCAAAAGTTCGCGGGGCTTTTCCTGTGTATCTGGCCAGTGCATCAGAGTTCAGAATGCTGTCCAGAGTGGTCACAGTGGTGCACTGTGGGATACCGCCCGGAGGCCAATACCGTCGATTTGCGGCCACACTAACCCTATTCCGATATGTAATCCTGATATTAGCGCTACTCCTCTCATCGGGGAGGAGTACAGAAACCGATTTAAAGAGCCCTTTATATCGGTATAAAGGGCCTCTTAGTGTGGACGGGTGCGGCATTAAATCGGTTTAACGCTCCTAAAATCAGTTTGAACGCGTAGTGTAGACCAGGCCTAAGAGATTGTGGGTCAAATACTCTGTTGTGTAACTCCACTGAAATTACTGGAGTTACACCCGCAGAGGATTTGGTCCTGCTTACCTTCATACACAATGCCTGAGAGAAAGCGAGGATGGCTTGCAGTTAAAGTAGTGGACCTGGACTCAAGGCAGCTGGGTTCACTTTCACACAATTTCTGTGTAACCTCTGGCAAATCACTTAGGATTTGTCTATACTGCAAATACACAGCTGACTCAGGTTCACGGGGCTTGGGCTAAGGGGCCATTTAATTGTGGTGTAGAAAATTCAAGCACAGGCTGGAGCCTAAACGTCTATACTGAATTAAACAGCTCCTTAGCCAAGCCCCTTAGCCCGCGTCAGCTGGCACAGGCCAGCCGCTGGTGTCTAACTGCAGTGTAGACAATACCCTTAATCTCTCTGGGATCCAGTTTCCCATCTGTAAAACAATATGTGGTACTATTGGGATGATAACCCTGTGTCCTCAGCTTTTGTCAGGGTTAATTGTAAGGTTTCTGGGGCGGGAACTGCCTCTCACTATGTGTTTGTACAACAGCTAGCACAATGGGGGCCCTGATCTCAGTTGAAGCCTACAGATGCTACAACAATGCAAATAATTGGCATGTTTTACCTAAGACAGCAACAAGCTGGACATGTTAAACTATTCAAATGCTCTGTCTTTAACATTCATATTCTACACAATTTCATGGCTAAATATGGATACTTTACTGCTTTTGCTTATCTCACCAATTTTATGCGCAGTTTAACCTGTAGCGTTTAATCAAACACTTTAACTTTAACTTCAGAGAAAATAAACAGTTTTTGTCAGTGTCCTTCTTTAACAACAGTAAGAATTCCTGAGACATGCAACGAGGAGGGTTCGATCTCCAGCTCTGCTACTCAATCTCTGAGAAAATGTGTCCTCCTGGTAGTGCCATGTTAGAGATGAGGGCTGAGTGTTTCCTGTCTAGTGGAGCTATCATCAAGTTTCAGTCCAAATAAAGCTGAAAGGGGCTGCAGATTGGGGGACTTTTCTGGTGAGACTTGCTCTGTACATTTGTTTTTCTAGTACTATAGTTGCCAATCAAAGGGACAAGCAAGTCACTACTTAATCCAATGCAGACTAAACACCAAGAGGACTGGTTATGGGAATTTGCTTACAAAGGGATTTCCTGTTCAGTTTGGAGGTCAGCTCCAGAAAAAAATAAGATAGTTAAAGGATTTACGCACTGGCTCAACATTTAAGTGTGGAAGTGACAATCCCATCCTAACAACTAAAAATAAGGAGCAGGATCCTATATAATACCCATAGAGGGATTATTTTATTCTGTTACTGTTCTGCTCTAGGAGTGCTTAGTTTGGAATTCAATAAATACTATACGCGATCGACACAGTTTAGTTACCTTAATTTTCAGGCTTCAGTGATGGTTCATTCACGCTTAGGTTTTTTTAAAAGAGAGGTTCTAGTACGGTATCGCTTTGTAATCATGTTGGTAAAAATGTTTACAAGGTGATGAGCCAAACTCCTGTTACATAAGACTTGGTACAATCCCATCAAGTTAGTCTGGATTTCTATGAAAGTAAGGGAGTAGTCACTTGACTGAGAGACTGGAGCTATCTAATCACTAGGCGTAGTTTTGGGGATTAGCTAGAACATATAATTCATATACTAACAAATGGGTAAAAATGAGCAGATTATGTCATTTGCCATGCCTCAGAGAACTCCAGAATATAATGTCTGCACTCAGGCTGGCATATTATGAGAGATGAAACATAGGTCAAGAGTCATAAAAGTAGGACACTCTTAAGCAGTAGTGATCAGCTCAGGACCAGTCACTGCATGGGAATGTTTTCTGAGTCAGTAATAGTTTACTGTTCTATTATGCTACACGGAAATACAGTTGGAGCTCACTTGTCCAAAATGAATACCAAACTAACACCCTCTTCCTTCCTGCTTCAGAATAAAAGTCCTATAAGAATAGCTTGCCAAGTGTGAGCTGATTATGACAGCAATCTGTTTTGGTTTGAAATGTCCTCCTATTTAATCAGAAATGATTTACATGTACGGTAAGAGCTGTTGCAATGAGAGTAGAAAATGCTAATGGATGGTGAATTTAATGAGTGGCATAATTGTTCTGTTTATACCTTTCTTGAAAATATTCATGTACTCTTATTTTCCTGGAGGAAGGGAGTAGAGAAGAGCTTCTATGTTGCACACCATAGGTGCTAAGAACGTCAAGGATAAAAGCAAAGTATAAAGTGCTTAGCAAAGAGAGCAACACTCGCACTAATACAGAACTGGTGGTTCCCATGTGCTCTATGTAGCCACAATGTGACTCCTGCCTAGGGGCTAAAATGGAGAAAAATAAGTTATATCTTTCATTAGCTTGTCGTGTGTGCTCATTCACATCCACACAGATCCCCTTTTACTCTGTATTCATGCAAATAAGAGAGTGTGCAAGCAGGGGCTTGTGATTTACTACTGATTAGTCTGAAGGACTATACCTGCTTCTTAATCTTAAACCTAGTCTACAATCAAATTTGCAGGGATTTAATGAAATCTGAATCCTGACTGCCCTGTCAAATGTTGCTTAGGTACAAACAAAGCTTCACCATACCTGTCTATCCTGGGCTGCTTTTTGCATGTCTCAAAGATTTTCCCTCTCTAAATACTGTTCAGAGGGATTCTTTCACTTGATCCCTTTGGCATGTTCCTGTAACCCATCCAACCTGTGATGGCTGATGCTCTGGCTTCATTCTTAACATGTGTCCCAGATATTCTCGGCTTTTTTTGGATAACTTTGGAGATAAGGATTTGCTGAACTCACTGATCATAGATCATAGAATTATAGAATCATAGAACTGGAAGGGACCTCGAGAGATCATCTTGTCCTGTCCCCTGCACTCAGGGCAGGACTAATTATCTAGACCATTCCTGAGAGGTGTTTGTCTAACCTGTGCTTAAAAGTCTCCAATGATGGACATTCCACAACCTCCCTAGGCAATTTATTCCAGTGCTTAACCAGCCTGACAGTTAGGAAGTTTTTCCTAATGTCCAACCTAAACGTCCCTGCTGCAATTTAAACCCATTGCTTCTTGTCCTATCCTCAGAGGTTAAGAAAAACAATTTTTCTCCCTCCTCCTTGTAGCAGCCTTTTACATACTTGAAAACGGTTATGTCCCCTCTCAGTCTTCTCTTTTCCAGACTAAACAAACCCAATTTTTAAAATCTTCCCTCATAGGTCATGTTTTCTAGACCTTTAATCATTTTTGTTGCTCTTTTCTGAACTCTCTCTAATTTGTCCACATCCTTCCTGAAATGTGGTGCCCAGAACTGGACACAATACTCCAGTTGAGGCCTAATCAGAAAGTAGTAGAATGGAAGAATTACTTCTTGTGTCTTGCTTACAACACTCCTGCCAACACATCCCAGAATAAAGTTTGCTTTTTTTGCAACAGTGTTACACTGTTGATTCATATTTAGCTTGTGTTCCACTATGACCTCCAGATCCCTTTCCGCAGCACTTCTTCCTAGGCCGTCATTTCCCATTTTGTATGTGCGCAACTGACTATTCCTTCCTAAATGGTGTACTTTGCATTTGTCCTTATTGAATTTCATCCTATTTACTTCAGACCGTTTCTCCAGTTTGTCCAGATCATTTTCAATTTTAATTCTATCCTCCAAAGCACTTGCAACCCCTCCCGGCTTGTTATCATCTGCAAACTTTATAAGTGTACTCTCTATGCCATTATCTAAATCATTGATGAAAATATTGAACAGAACCAGACCCAGAACTGATTCCTGTGGGACCCCACTTGTTATGCCCTTGCAGCATGACTGTGAACCACTGATAACTACTCTCTGGGAATGGTTTTCCAACCAGTTTTGCACCCACCTTGCAATAGCTCCATCTAGGTTGCATTTCCCTAGTTTGTTTATGAGAAGGTCATGGGAGACAGTATCAAAAGCTTTACTAAAGTCATAATATACCACGTCTACCACTTCCCGCCCATCCACAAGGCTTGTTACCCTGTCAAAGAAAGCTATCGGGTTGGTTTGACATGATTTGTTCTTGACAAATCCATGCTGACTATTACTTATCACCTTATTATCTTCTAGATGTTTGCAAATTGATTGCTTAATTATTTGCTCCATTATCTTTCTGGGTACAGAAGTTAAGCTGACTGGTTTGTAATTCCCTGGGTTGTCCTTATTTCCCTTTTTATAGATGGGCACTATATTTGCCCTTTTCCAGTCTTCTGGAATCTCTCCTGTCTTCCATGACTTCTCAAAGATAATTGCTAATGGCTCAGATATCTCCTCAGTCAGCTCCTTGAGCATTCTAGGGTGCATTTCATCAGGCCCTGGTTACTTGAAGACATCTAATTTGTCCAAGTAATTTTTAACTTGTTCCTTCCCTATTTTAGCCTATTCATTTTCACTGTCATTCACTACATTAGACAGCCAATCACCACCAACCTTCTTGATGAAAACTGAAATAAAGAAGACATTAAGCACCTCTGCCATTTCCACGTTTTCTGTTATTATTTCCCCCCGCCTCTCATATTGAGGCCTACCCTGGCCCTGGTCTTCCTCTTGCTTCTAATGTATTTATAGAATGTTTTCTTGTTGCCCTTTTTGTCTCTAGTTTGTTCTAATTTTGTCCCCACATACTCATGTTATTTGTGTATATTCATCCTTTGTAATCTGATCTAGTTTCCACTTTTTGTAGGACTCTTTTTTGATTTTTAGATCATTGAAGATCTCCTGGTTAAGCCAGGGTAGTCTCTTGCCATACTTCCTATCTTTCCTACACAGTGGGATAGTTTCCTCTTGTGCCCTTAATAATGTCTCTTTGAAAAACTGCCAACTGTCTTCAATTGTTTTTCCCCTTAAACTTGCTTCCCATGGAATCTTACCTACCAACTCCCTGAGTTTGCTAAACTCTGTCTTCTTGAAATCCATTGTCTTTATTTTGCTGTTCTCCCTTCTACCATTCCTTAGAATCATGAACTCTATCATTTCATGACCACTTTCACCCAAGCTGCCTTCCACTTTCAAATTCTCAACCAGTTCTTTCCTATTTGTTAAAATCAAAGCTAGAACAGCCTCTCCCCTGGTAGTTATCTCCATCTTCTGAAATAAGAAATTGTCTCCAATTCATTCCAAGAACTTATTGGATAATCTGTGCCCTGCTGTGTTATTTTCCCAGCAGATGTCTGAGTAGTTGAAGTCCCCCATCACCACCAAGTCCTGTGCTTTGGATGATTTTGTTAGCTGTTTAAAAACAGCCTCATCTGCTTCTTCTTCCTGGTCTGTAGTAGATCCCTACCATGACCTTTGTTTTTTACTCCTTTTATCCTTACCCAGAGACTTTCAACAATTCTGTCTCCTATTTCCATCTCAATCTCAGTCCAAGTGTATATATTTTTAATATATAAGGCAACACCTCCTCTCTTTTTCCCCTGCCGGTCCTCCCTGAGCAAGCGGTACCCTTCTATACCAATATTCCAATCATGTGTATTATCCCAACAGGTCTCTGTGATACCAGCTATGACATAGTTGTGGTTATTTACTAGCATGACTCAGCATTTGTTATAAATTCATTGCATTTTCCTGAGGCATTTGCCTTCTATGGCACTTAGACATCTATCTGTGCCCTTGGTTGACTTCCAGCATTCACATCCATATGTTAAGATGGAAATAACATTTGAGTTGAAGATTCATGGTTTGGTTTCTGAAATTGTAGATTTTCAATGACCGAATTGTGTTGAGGCCGGTGAACGTAGCTGCTGTCTTTGTGACATAGTTTCTTTCTGGATATCTCTGCTGACTTGCGTGTTACTGCCAAGATATGTGAAATGACTTGCCCCTTATGTTCCATTGACTTCTAATGTAGTGTGTGAGTTGGGAATTGTTGGGGCTCTCATTAGTTTTTTTTTTCCATAGCTGATTATTAATCTGATCTTTTTTGTGATGCTGGATGGCCTTTTGGTCTTTGCTTGCATGTTGATTGAACTGTCACTGGGAATTGCTGTTGCCAGCAAAATCGAGATCTTCTACTGTACTGTTGTTGAGGCATGCAATATCAGCGTTACATCCATTTACACCTTTTCCCAGACTGAAGTCAATGGCAGTGCCAAACAAGACAAGTGAGAGAATGTATCCCTGCTTGACACCTGTTTCAGATTGAACCATTTGCTCAAGATGGTGTTTTGTTTAACTATGCAAGCTGCACCTTGATATGTCAAGATGTTCCAGAATGAATCACAATAGTCAAATGTTTTCTGAAAATTGATGCAGTTTATGTTTAGATTTTGTCATGAGATGCACTCTTTAATAATTTCAAGTATCAGAGGGGTAGCCGTGTTAGTCTGGATCTGTAAAAGCAGCAAAGAATCCTGTGGCACCTTATAGACTAACAGACGTTATGGAGCATGAGCTTTCGTGGGTGAATACCCACTTCGTTGGATGCAAATACTTGCATCCGACGAAGTGGGTATTCACCCACGAAAGCTCATGCTCCAAAACATCTGTTAGTCTATAAGGTGCCACAGGATTCTTTGCTTCTTTAATGATTATTCTTCTGATGAAAATCTAGTTGCCACGTGATCCTGCAAGTCAAAATCCAGCCTGTTCTTCTATTAGCATTGCTTCAACCACTTCCTTTAGTCAACCTAAAATGATACTGCAGAAGACTTTACAAATCACTGAAAGGAGTCTGCTGACTTGCGTGAGTCAAGTATCAGGGGGTAGCTGTGTTAGTCTGTATCCACAAAAACAACAAGGAGTCCGGTGGCACCTTAAAGACTAACAGATTTATTTGGGCATAAGCTTTCATGGGTAAAAAAATCTCACTTCTTCAGATGCAAGAAGAAGTGAGGTTTTTTACCCACGAAAGCTTATGCCCAAATAAATCTGTTAGTCTTTAAGGTACCACCGGACTCCTTGTTGTTTTTACTGAAAGGAGTGTAACACATCACCAGTTACTGCAGTAGCTTAGGCCATCTTTCTTGGGTATTTGACTATAATGCCATTTTTCCATTTTTCTGAAGGCTTTTCCTGGTCCCATATTTTGTGTAAAAGTTTGGTCATTTTTATTAATACTCTCAACATCAGAAATTTTCCATGTTTTCCTGGTGATTTTGTCTTTGATTGCAGCTTTCCTTGGTTTTAACTCTTTTTTATATATATATATATAGTTAAAAGATATATATATCTTTCATTTCTTTGTTTAGGCTGTGAGATGTTAGGATGTCTAGTCCTGGGTGTTTAATTTGTTTGTCAGTCAATAACTTCTTGTGGTGCAGATCTACTTATCACCTCTTTAAAGTGCTCTGCACACCCCCCACTCTCTCTGCTCTTTTTCTATTAAGGTCTTTTCCTGTTTATCATTAACAGGCCCTCCAGTTGGTGTAAACTTGCCAGCTGGAATCTTGTTGAGTTGATAGTGTTTTATTATCACCTCTTTCAGCAGCCACTTCAGCTTTTTTGGCGATGTTACCCACATGTTTCCTCTTCTCTCTTCTCACACTGCTTCTTATGGTTTTGCCTTTTTGTTTTATACAATTCTTTTGCTGCTGCTTTTTCTGGAGGTGTTTGCAAGGAGTTAATGTTTGTTTTGGCTTGTTTCCTTTTTTGCACACAGTTCCAGTATCCTCCCTTATCCAGAATTTAGGGTTGCTGGACACCAACTTTGTAATTGCGTC
This sequence comes from Mauremys mutica, assembly GCF_020497125.1. Taxonomy (NCBI): domain Eukaryota; kingdom Metazoa; phylum Chordata; order Testudines; family Geoemydidae; genus Mauremys; species Mauremys mutica. The sequence goes on along the minus strand of NC_059073.1, from coordinate 122,398,686 downwards.
ATCTGTGATATTTTTACACAGAAAGAATCCTGACATGTCAATGTAGACTTCTTGTGATGGATCTTAGGATATGTCTACACTGCAGTTAAAAACCCATGGTTGTCCCATGCCAGCCAATTCAGGCTCATGGGTTTCAAGCTATTGGGTTATTTAGTTGTGGTGTAGTTATTTGGGTTTAGGTTGCAGCCTCGGCTCTAGGACCCTACAAGGTGGGAGGGTACCAGAGCTCAGGGTGCAGCCAGAGCCCAGATGTCTACACTGCAATTAAACAGCCCTTTGCCAGAGCCCCACAAGCCTAAGTCAGCTGGCACAGGCCAGACATTGGTTTTTTAATTGCAGTGTAGGCATAGTCTATGTCTTGTAGCACCTAAAATCTATTTTTCCGTTCAATTTGAAATTGCTGCTGTAATGTTTTGTCTCTCGAGCATTTGTTCTGCATTTTCTTTGTGCTTTGGGGGGTTTTGCTTTTCTTAAGTGTGTTCTTCAGTCTTGCTACATATAAATTGTGCTCACGTCCAATGTCAGCCGCTCTGTATGCTCTGATGTCTTGGAGAGCTAATCTAAATTCCCTTCCAATACACACATTGTCAATCTGGTTCCTGGTGATTCTACCTGGGGAAATCCAAGTCACTTTTTGGATATTTCTGTGAGAGAATAGTGTTCCATTAATTATAGGCCCTGATACCAGACACAGTTCTACCACTTTTCACCACTGTGATTGTGGGGACCAAAGGCCATGCTTGCCCGTTTCTTGTTCCACTCCAATGTTGTCATCCCCAACCATGGCATGGAAGTCCCCTTTACTAAGCAGATATCATACTTGGGAATATTGTCCATCAGAGTTGGTAGGCAATTGTAGAATTGATCTTTGTTCTCATCACTGTCACTGACGATTGGTACTTAACATTGTATAATTGTCATTTTCAGGTATTGTGTTCTAAACCTAGCTCAGAGCAATTGGCTGTTAATTGGCTCCTACTCTTTAAGCGATTTTTCTGTTTTGGAAGCCATAATTAATGCTACTCTCTGAGTGTTAACCATTTTGCCTCCCTGAATACATTAAAACTTTATTTTCATTTTTGAATTATTTTTTATCAGCTCCTGGACATTGACATGCAAGTACTCCAAGGATTTCCAAATTATATTCACCCATTATTTTCATCACCTGTGTGGCTTTTGTGGTTGTAGCCATTGTTCTAATGTTGCAGAAATCTGTGTTCATAGTTCGCTTTACTTCTCAGTCTTGTCTTCCTGATGGCTTTCACCAAACTTGTCATTTTTCCCCAGACAGAGTCCTTTCCTTTGGCATGCTGGTTGCTGGAATGGCTACCTGGTTATATTTCTATTATTTAAAATGATTAGTTGTTAGCCCATTGCTGAACCCCTAACCTGGAGTCCCCATGGACTGCTTTTCATCTGGTCACTCTTTAACCAAGTGTTAAAACTCCTACTGTAATAGCTCTCAGGATCATTGAAACATCAAGCCTTCTGCTGCATCAGTCTCCAGGGAAGGATTTTACTAGAGGTGTGATTTAAAACCAATTTAATTAAGCAGATGCAAAGCCCTGAATTCTTAATTTGATTTAAACTTGGTTTATAACAATATAAGACAGGTTTATATCCAACTAAGGGCTTGGCTACACTTACAAATTTGCAGCGCTGCAGCAGGGTGTGAAAACACACCCTCTGCAGCGCTGCAAATTGCGGCGCTACAAAGCGCCAGTGTAGTCAAAGCCCCAGCGCTGGGAGCCGCGCTCCCAGCGCTGTCCGTTATTCCCCACAGGGAGGTGGAGTACGGACAGCGCTGGGAGAGCTTTCTCCCAGCGCTGGTGCTTTGACTACACTTAGGCTTTGGCTACACTTAGCACTTCAACGCGCTGCCGCGGTAGCGCTGCCGTGGCAGCGCTTTGAAGCGCTAAGTGTAATCAAAGCACCAGCGCTGTCCGTACTCCACTTCCCTGTGGGGAATAACGGACAGCGCTGGGAGCCGCGCTCCCAGCGCTGGGGCTTTGACTACACTGGCGCTTTGTAGCGCCGCAATTTGCAGCGCTGCAGAGGGTGTGTTTTCACACCCTGCTGCAGCGCTGCAAATTTGTAAGTGTAGCCAAGCCCTTAGCGCTTCAAAGCGCTGCCGCGGCAGCGCTTTGAAGTGTAAGTGTAGCCAAATTCTAAGACCATGTACACAACACAAAGGGATTTGCACCAGTTTAACTAACTCAGGTTTTAAATTCATTTAAAGTTATACAGGTGTAACTCTGAATACAGATGAGGCCTTGCTTGTGTTACCTCTGTTCCCCTAAGAACCAACCCAGGGTCACACTTGTATTAGTTTTATTACAATGCCGCTGTTAGTTCAGCTAGAAAAGAGATGGAGCTTATTCATACATGCACTCATTCACTGCATTCATACCCCCATGCACCCACACACTTACACAGGCGGAGAGTTACTGGAAACAGCATGGAGGCTGAGAAGCCGAAGCGAGGTAGATAATAGATAATAATAATAATAATTGGAGATATACCTATCTCCTAGAGCAGGAAGGGACCTTGAAAGGTCATTGAGTCCAGCCCCCTGCCTTCACTAGCAGGACCAAATACTGATTTTTGCCTGGTGTGATCTGGTGTGTCCACCTGCGGTCACGAATCCAGGCTGCTGAGCAGGTCAAGGAGCAGCTGCTTGAGTGCGTGGCTGCTTCCTTTTATTTTGGAACTGGGCACTCCTGTCACGTACACTGAATTTTTCTTCTGTGTCCATCATCGAGAAGCATTCCCAGTCCCTGTTCCTTTCATGCATCTTTTCTTTACAGCACTCCATAATTGCCTTCTCAGGGCAGATTACATCAGGCACATCTGTCTCCTGTCTCCCAGCTCTCTTCTCCTTGCAGTTCCTCTCCTCCCAGTCCCACATACACTCCCTTGTTCACACTCCCTTATCTTCCCCACACACTCCCTCGTTCACACACTCTCTGATTGAGTGATGGGATATTATAAAGCTTGGAAGTTCATACAAGTGGTAACTTGAAAAGGTTACAGAGTTTGCAAAGGTTACAAAACTTCAAAGGCTATGCTAACAATCACTGAAGTTACAAAGACTGTAAAAAAGGTTGCAGAACTTAATGATACAAGTTACAGATCTTACAATCGCATTTGAGCCGAGGCTTTACATAACAGCTTGTGCCACACGTATTCTGCTGCCCACCCTCATATTTGCAGTGTAAAGATCTTCCATGTTCTGCTACATAATGAATTGCATGATGAAAGCTGCTATACTTTTAACTACTTATCTGCCTGTCATCTATGGCTTTTGCAATGTTCTCATTACTATACCAGTAGGGCTTGTTGGGTGTTTAAAAACAGACATACAAGGAATTTCAACATGTAAGATGTTGTCATTGAGCTATCCTTGATTGCCTATATTACAACCATACCCAGGAAATCACATGAATAATACTAAATCTGAAGTTACTATCAGGTTTTTTGGAAGCGGGACTAATATAAGAGCCTAAAGAGAGTCCTTTTTTACTGAATTTTTAAAAGGTATTAGTGAATGCATTAAACATGCTGCTTCATTTATTTTTGCCAGCATACAAACTTTAATTTAACCCTCTTACATAAATCTGTGCAGTCTAACAATAAAACTACCTTTCTACTGTTGTTCTCTGCAGTAATACAGTTTATAGCTACCCTCTTACCTACATTTTGCTATTCTTCATCCTGCAGCTTTCTATATAGTAATGAACATTTTTACTTGCACTACTTCCTGATTAGTACTTGAAGCATATAAACATATCTTGTTCAGTGTAGTGTTACAAGGAACAGTATCTCCATGCTTTTTAGAATCTCTTTTTGACAATCTCCCAAAGCTTTCTGATATGCTTGTGCTCGTAGGTTTACTTTGAAATGAATTCTGACCCTTTATGTATTTACCACCAATCAAAACAAATACAGATCATGGGATACATTGAACACTGGATCTTAAGAAAAAAAATCAGCTGATTCTGGCTGAGTGGTCTTTCCAAACAGTGGATAATTTTCTTCATTCTGAGCTGGTTGACCAAAGCCAACTATAACAAATGCATGTCTTTTGAAGTCTTGTCTTAAAAGTGGCTCATTTTCAGATGTTTACCTGTTTAAAAAGGGTTTCCTTTCTGTGAAAATCATCTAGGGAATTTTCAATGGATGAAAGATTTTTTTCAGGGCTGGCCTTACCATGAGGCAAACTGAGGCGGTGGCCTCAGGTGCCAGACTCTGTGTGTGTGGGGGGGTGCCACTAGGACCCAGAGTGTAGAAAATTTGTGTCTGCTGCTGGTGCACATGTATTCTCTCTGCTCTAGATGCACAGAGATGGTGGAGTGCTGTGCTGGAGGAAGGAGGGCACAAGAGACATAACAGGCAGGCAGGAGAAAAGGTGAGCGAGAATAACAGAAAGCAACAGAAGCTGAAGGGAGAGAGAGAAGGACGAGCCTCTTATGTACCTCTCTAGCCGCCCCAGGAACCTGGACTGATTAACACCAGCTTCTCAGGGAGCTTCCTGTTTCCTGCTGCTTCCCTGAACCCTCTTGAGGAGAACAGGCAGTCAACTGAAGTAGTAGGAGTCAGTTAGGCCCTTAAGATGCTGATATCGTCCCTCACTCAGGCCCTGCTACTAGCCTGCTTATTTGTCCCCTTCAACTGAGTGTTGAGAGCCACTATAGCTGGCACAGAACAGCAGTCATGAGTGAAAGAAGAAAACGCCCCTCTGGGGCAGCATTCAGAAAAAGCAAGCAAGCAAAGGAAACTTTTCTATCTAAGCAGGAAGGAGCTCTCCTCAGATACATAGACACAAATGTTCATAGTGAGCCTTCTGGACCCAGTGAGGATGTGAGTGGTGAGGAGATGCCTGATCTTCCAGTTAGTCAGAGTGCAGGTGACCTGGCAGCTACTGCAGCACCTATATCTCCATCTCAAATGGATGTAACCACGCACATTCCTGAAGAAAAGTGTAGATCAGAGAAGAGTGTGGTGGAGGCACAAGAAACAGCTGCTGCTGACTTTAGTTCCTTAAGTCTAGATGATCCAGGACTATGGACCCACTTGAACAGTAACCTGAGGAACTTTCTTGTACTGCATGGGCCACAGGAAGTGAAAAACTTCATGTTCCCCAAAGACAATGAAAATAGAAGTTTCCATCCAACACATTACTGGAGTGAAATCCCCAATGGTGACAAAGTGGAGAGGCCATGGCTTATGTACTCAAAACCCAGAATGCTGCATACTGTTTTTGTTGCAAACTCTTCCAGTCTAACGTTCCAGCCATACTAGGTTCTACAGGAACAAAGGACTGGAAAAATCTGGCTAGAAATCTGGCATGCCATGAGAAGGCAGCAAATCACCAGAGAGCATTCCACAGGTGGAAAGAGCTTGAGATGAGACTAAGGTTAAAGGCCACCATAGATGATCAGCATCAAGAGAAGATTGCATCCGTCTCTCTTTACTGGCAAAATGTTCTGAAAAGGTTCATTGCCATTGTGAGTATGCTTGCTACCCAAAACCTAGCACTGCGTGGCACTTCAGTTCAGCTGTATGTGCCAAACAATGGAAACTTCCTTAAAATTGTGGAGCTGATGGCTGAGTTTGATGCTGTACTCCAGGAGCATCTAAGAAGAGTCACCACCCAAGAAATGTACACACACTATTACCTTGAAACCACTCAGTGCCACATGATGGGGAAGTTGAGTGGAGACAATAAAGCCTATCACACACCAAATTGGGAAGATAGATGATGCCATAGTTGCCATTATGGAGGATAATGCTTATGACAGGAACTGTTTGTCGGAGAACAGTGGCAGAGGGAAATGGAATCACCAGAAACATACATAACTTCAAATTTCTGTGTGGCTTAGTGTTGTGGCATGACATACTGTTTGAAATAAATGTTGTAAGCAAGAGACTCTAAGGTGTTGACCTTGATATATCTGGCACAATGGAACAACTGGACAAAGCAGAGTCATACCTACAGTCTTACCGGTCAGATGAGGGATTTCAAAATGTTCTGAAGAGTGCACAGAAGTTGGCAGAGGAACTTCACACTAAAACAATTCAAAATGAGATCATACATTTACTGGCAACAAAAGTCAAACAGAAGATTGTGGCAGATATGAAGTCAGCAAGATATTACTCTCTTATTCTGGACTGCACACCTGACATCAGCCATGGAACAAATGACTTTAATAATGCATTTTGTAACAACGACAGAACCTAGTGAAAACGTCCCTGCAATGGTGACTGTCAGAGCATTTTCTAGAATTTATTGACATTGATGATACTACAGGAGCTGGTAAGACAAATGTGCTTCTTAAAAAACTGGAAGTTACGGGAATTGCAATAGCTGACATGAGAGGTCAGGGCTACGATAATGGTGCCAACATGAGAGGAAAGAACAGAGGAGTGCAGACATGGATCTGAGAGTTAAACCCTCGAGCTTTTTTTGTCCCGTGCAGTTCTCATTCATTGAGCTTGGTGATCAGTGATGCAGCATCAGCTTCTAGTGAGGCTGCTGAATTTTTTAATATAATTCAAAGCCTCTATGTATTTTTCTCTGCATCAACTCATCGATGGCAAATTTTGAAGCACCATCTGGGAACATCCCCTCTGACATTGAAACCACTGAGTGCCACACGATGGGGAAGTTGAGTGGAGACAATAAAGCCTATCAAACACCAAATTGGGAAGATAGATGATGCCATAGTTGCCATTATGGAGGATAACGCTATGACAGGAACTGTTTGTGGGAGAACAGTGGCAGAGGGAAATGGAATCACCAGAAACATACATAACTTCAAATTTCTGTGTGGCTTAGTGTTGTGGCATGACATACTGTTTGAAATAAATGTTGTAAGCAAGAGACTCTAAGGTGTTGACCTTGATATATCTGGCGCAATGGAACAACTGGACAAAGCAGAGTCATACCTACAGTCTTACCGGTCAGATGAGGGATTTCAAAATGTTCTGAAGAGTGCACAGAAGTTGGCAGAGGAACTTCACACTAAAGCTATTTTCCCACCCATTCAAGAATACAAGAGTTACTGAAGAAGACATTTTGATTACGAGGCACAGGATAATCCCATAAGAGACCTCAAACAACAATTCAAAGTTGAATTATTTAACCAAGTGCTAGATTGTGCAATAGTCAGTTGAAGAACATTTCATGCAGCTCAAGGAACACAGCAGTATATTTGGGATGTTGTATGATATTCCAAAACTCCTCACTATATCTGAAGAAGACCTACACCAGCAATGGAGGGCACTAGAGACAGTGTTGACACATGATGACATGCACGATATTGAAGCGAGTGATTTAGGTGATGAACTGAAAGCCCTTTCAAGATACATTTCAGCAGGATCAACTCCAAAGGCTGTTCTGGAATATATGTGCACAAATAACATGACTACCCTCTTTCCAAATGCTTTTGTTGCTCTGCGCATACTTCTAACACTTCCTGTAACAGTTGCCAGTGGAGAACGCAGCTTCTCCAAGCTAAAGTTAATAAAAACACATCTACGCTCCACAATGACACAGGAGAGGCTGGTCGGCCTTGCAACCATCTCAATAGAGCATGAGCTGGCCCAGACTGTGGACCTTCAGGAAGCAGTTCAAATCTTTGCAACCAAGAAGGCCCGGAAAGCACCACTTTGATTATTCAAACAGATAAAAATGCCAGTGTTTACTATGCAGACAAGAAAAGTTACATTTGCTGTTCAGGCGTTTGAAAATTAAGTGTTACTTAAAATTTCTGAACAAGGCATTTTAAATTGTTAGTTCTCCTTTATTGGGGTAGGTAGCAGAGCAGTACCATGAGAGGAGTAGAACAGGAAGAAGGCAGAATTGAGACCTTTCAAAGCTTCGCCCCAAGCGAGGGGGCATGGAGCGTCATATGAGTTCCCTGCTTCAGGTGCCAAAATATTGTAGGCTGGCCCTGATTTTTTTTGTAAATTCAGTAACATGCACAACCAGAAGCAACGGCAAAACCTTGGAATTAACCAAGATTCAGCAGCAGCACATTCTTCACGTGCATAATTCTTCCTCATTCCTCCAAGTCTTTCAAAAAGAAACTGTCCCTAAAATAATTCCTGGGCTACCAATACATGTTAGTAACTATCAGCAATAAAAGTTTTGCTCTTTTGATAGATGTTTTATTCACACCTCCAGACACACAATTGGTAAACAGTTTTCTGTAATGACTTCAGTGTTTTACAGCTCGGGTGCACAAAGAGACAGAATAATAGACAAGAATGATGGTCCTGAATTCTGTGTAAATCCTAATGGCAATATTGTCCCACCAATGCATGGATAATTTAATAACAGCTTGCTGTATCTTTAAATACCATTTGTCATTGGAGGATTCAGAAGGGCTTTACTACACATAAAAGGGATATTGTCAACTATAAAATTCCATCACATAAATCAGTGGTATGCCATCAGCTGGGATACTCTTTCCAATGCTAGTCATCCTAGCACATAAAGGATGTAGCAGAAATAGAGCTTATCTAAACAGGGAAGTTATTCTGGAATAATAGTGCACACTCTTAATTCACTTGCAGATTAAGCTAACTAGGGAAAAGGCACTGTTATGCTGGAATAAAAACCTGCATGGGGAGCTATTCCTGAACATCTTTTGCAGAATATAGCTGTCAATTGCCCCTTAGAGAAAGTTCAGGTAGGTTTTGAGTCATGGGATGTCTTCCTTATGAAAAAATATTGAAAATACTGTGTCTCTTTATTTTAAAGAGGAGACAAAAAGATGAGAAATGCTAGAGGTCTATAAAATAATGACTGGTACAAAGAAAGGCAATCAAGTGTCCTGTGTAACCTCTTATAACATAAGAACAAGGAGCTATTTCATTAAATTGAAAGGCAGCAAATTCAAAACTGAAAACAAAAGTTTTGCTGTTTTGTTGTTTCTTTTTTACAAAATGCAAAATTAATGTGTCAGACTCATTGCTTTAATTAATTAATTTTCACAGGACCGCTGTGAGATAGGTAAGTAGTATTACTGTTAAGTAAGTAATAAGTCAGTAAGTAGTAATACTGGTGAGATCATTTAAAAACTAATTAAACACTTTATTTAGTGATTGGTGGAATAATTTGTTGACTAAATTATTCACCAAATATTAGCTATGGAGTTGTCTAAATGATGAAAAAATATATTAACAAATAATTTATTTGAAGAAAACCCCTAGCTTCATTGGATAAATTATTAGCAATGTATAATGCAAGTGTCTGTAGTTATTATTATTGTTTTATGAATAACCTTAGCAGAGAAGGTCAAATCTATTCTTGGTGTAACTCCATTAGCTTCAGTGGACTTGCACCAGATAGGAATTTGGTTTGCAAAAGTTCAGTAACTTCCCCAGCGTCACACAGCAGATCAGTTGCAATGTCAGGAATACAACCTAGGGCCCCATTTCTGCAACTTGTTGCATGCAAGTGGACTGTTGCACCTGTTCAGAGCCAAATGGATTCAGTGGGGCTCTTTGTGGGTGCTACAGTCCAACAGCACTAAAATTGTGGATTGGAGCCTAAGTTTCCTGATTCACAGTCCCCACTCTGTGAGGTTGGGAGAGGACAAGGGGACCAGCTACTTTCCACATCACATGCCCACTCTTCCCCCAGATTTCTATGCAGAAATCTCGGACGGAGTTAATACAAATAGCGTCTCTTTTACTAATTCCCTGTGGAGCTCCTATGTGGCTGCTTCTGAGCAGCCACAGTAACATGCCACTTAGGAACTGTTACTCCGCATGGTAGTGCCAGCTGTCCATGCCGCTGGTTTTGACGCTGCAGATCTTAGGGTGCCATTCCCCTGTATCCTCAGAATCCAGAGGATTAGGAGGCCCCCGACTCCATCTTCTCAAGTAGGGAATATGAGATGAACTTTACACCATTTACATGTCTCCCTGGAGCTTTCCTGAGATTTTACCACAGCAGGGGTAATCTGGCATTTGGAGTCCTTGAACACTGTGAGTCAAATGGTGCCCTCATAGGTACATCAGTGCTGCAGCTGGGAGGCTGCTTCCTAGCTGGGGTAAATAGACGTGTTAGCTCTGCTTGAGCTAGAGTGCTAAAAATAGCAGCATAGCCAGGGCTAGCAAAAGGCAGCAACTTGGGTTAGCTGCCAGAGTACTGACCCCTTGGGTATGCACCTAGGTGGCTAGCCCAAGCTGCCTCCTTTGCTGCCCCCACCTACACTGCTATTTTTAGCATGCTAGCCCAAGCAGAGCTAACATATGTCTGTCTACACTAAGCACAGTCCCAGCTGCTGTGTTGGCATACCCATAAACATGGACCCACATTGAGGGACGTACGGAGCTGTTGCCTAATAAATGCTGATGAGAAAGAATGTTTTGTTAAATTCACTCTTACAGATCCCTTCAATTGACGAGCGAAAAAAATCCTAATTAAAGCTGGGCTGGAACTGGATTTTCCATTTGGTGGGAAATTCTGATCTAAACTGGAAAGAAAAGAAAACACCTGAAATTTTCCATGAAACTAACTTCTAAAATATTTTTCATTTGGGATCAATTAAAAGAATTCATTCTGATAAAGTCAAAACCTCTTGTTCTGGTTTTGTCCTTTTAAAACTTCTACAAACGTTTTTATATTAAAAAAAATTCAAAAGTTTTGTTTTGAAACAAAACACTCTATTCCCAAAATGTCATAACAGGACATTTCAACTATATCTACATTCTTTGTGTCTTTTTTTAAAATAAAAAATCAACACCTTTTTCAGAATGTTTTGATTTTGACAAAAATGAATTTTTGGAAAACCATTTATTGTAGATGAAAAATTTCCAGCCAGTTCTATTCTTGATCCCTCTCTGAGACGTTCAACAAAACCCCAGGAAAACCAGACATTCCTAATATTTTTCGGGTGAAAATCAAGTTGAAATAAAAATTCTTTCATACTTTCTTTATAAAACATAAAGACACAGAAAAGGTCAAAAATGCACTTTACCACAATTTTCTTTGCAGGTCACCTTTAAAACTCAGCTACAAATTTTCTACTGTTTAGCTTTAGGGATGTTTCAATGTGGCAACCGTTCTTTCTTTTTCATTATTCATATTTTTAAGGTTGACAAGATATTACCAACTGAATAAGGAAATCATAATTTTTCTTTTGTGCTGTAAGTAACTAGTTTCCTTTAAGGAATTGCTATCTTTCTATTTCCCTGTCAGGGCCGGTGCAAGGATGTTTCGCGCCCTAGGCGAAACTTTCACCTTGCCCCCCCCCGACCCTGAGGCGCCCTCTCCCCCGCGGCAGCTCTGCCCTGAGGTGCCCCCCCCAGCAGCTACCCCCCTCCACCCTGAGGCACCCCCCTTGTGGCAGCTCCCCACCCCCAACCTTCCGCCCTGAGGCACCCCCCCGCCCCAGCTCACCCCTGCTCCATGCACGAGCACCCCGAGCACGCTGTGGCTGCTTCACTTCTCCTGCCTCCCAGGCTTGCGGCACCAATCAGCTTAGGCGCCGCAGGCCTGGGAGGCGGGAGAAGTGAAGCAGCCACGGCGTGCTTGGGGAGGAGGTGGGGCAGCAGTGAGCTGGGGCAGGGAGTTCCCCTGCGTGCTGCCCCCCCCCTTACTTGCTGCAGGCGGCCCTCCCCGCGCTCCCCTGCCCGAGCTCCCTCCGCCTAAATGCCGGCTGCGACCGGGGCGGCCGAAGATCCGGCTGCCGCGTTCGCTGCCGAAGAAAATGGCGCCCCCCAAATCCCAGTGCCCTAGGCCAGTGCCTAGGTCGCCTAAATTTTTGCACCGGCCCTGTTCCCTGTGAATATTTTCATTTTAGGCAATCACCCACAATGCCAAGTAATAATTACCAATTGAACCTACCTATGTTAGGGCCAAATTGTGTTCTCATTTAAAATAGCATAATTCATACTGTCCTCAATAGGAGATGTGGGTAAAAGTCAAGACACTTACTTTGTATCTAAATCCAGATTTAGATACCTAAGTTTAAGTGGCCAAGTTTTAAAATGTTGGCCTAAGTGACAACTAAAGTCAGACAGTGAGACAGTGGCCAACTTGGCTGTAGAACTCAGTCTTGACTCAGTCCCCTGTGCTAGCTGCTAGACAACTCTGAATTGCATTTCGGCATTAGCTCTTGAATTTTGACCACCTCTTTTAATAGCTAATTAAAGAAACATTTTCATATTGAAGGCATATCGTGAAAAGTAAACTAGGGCTTTCTAGGTGACACAGTAATGGCTGTGAGACACACTCACCATGAGTCAAAAGCTGAACAAAAGAGGTATTTAAAAGAAATAATGATTAGGAAGTACATCTTCTTTCTCTTTCCACTTAAGAGGTGAAAGGCCACTCAGTATGTTAAACCCCAACCCAATGTATGCCTTAACTGCAGCTAATTTTCAGTTACATTCCCTGCACCATCATTAGACCTAAGTCAACCTTAGGCCTTTCAAAGGGCTTGGCTACACTTGCAAGTTGCAGCGCTGGTAGTTTGCAGCGCTGGTCGTCTAGCTGTGAGGGCCAGCGCTGGAGTGTGGCCACACTGACAGCTACCAGCGCTGCAGTGTGGCCACACTTGCAGCATTTGCAGCGCTGTATTGAGAGGTGCATTGTGGGCAGCTATCCCACAGAGCACCTCATCCCATTTTTGCGCTGTGGGAAGGGGACGGAAGGGTGCGGGTCATTCCGCTTCCTGTCCCAACGCCCCGTGGTGCATCGCTTCGCATCCCAGCATTCACAGTTTTTCCGGCCACATTTGGCGCCATTGTGAGTCGCTTGCTGTTTTTTACTCTCTGTCTGTGAATCGCGATTTCTGTGGGAAATGGAGCCCGAGCTGCTGAGGACTGTGATGATGAGTGTCGTCAGCACAACACGTTTGGCAGTTGAACTATTCCTTCAGCTCCAAAGTGACAGTGAGGAGTCCGACAATGATATCGATGATATCGAGTCGCCTGCCGCGTGTGACACTACAGTGCTTGTGGCATTCACGGAAATGCTCAGCACTGTTGAATGCCACTTTTGGGCTTGGGAAACAAGCACTGAGTGGTGGGATCATATCGTCATGGAAGTCTGGGATGACGAGCAGTGGCTGCAGAACTTTCGTATGAGAAAAGCCACTTTCATGGGACTGTGTGCTGAGCTCGCCCCCACCCTGCGGCGCAAGGACACAAGATTGAGAGCTGCCCTGACGGTGGAAAAGCAGGTGGCTATTGCAATCTGGAAGCTGGCAACTCCAGACAGCTACCGGTCGGTCGGGAACCAGTTTGGAGTGGGAAAGTCGACCGTTGGAATCGTGTTGATGCAAGTTTGCAGGGCAATTAATCGCATCCTGCTAAGAAGGACCGTGACTCTGGGGAACGTGCAGGACATTGTGGATGGCTTTGCACAAATGGGTTTCCCTAACTGTGGAGGGGCGATAGATGGGACGCATATTCCTATTCTGGCACCCCCCCACCTAGCATCAGAGTACGTTAATTGGAAGGGGTATTTCTCTATGGTTCCCCAGGCGCTTGTGGATCACCATGGGCGTTTCATTGACATTTACACAGGCTGGCCTGGAAAGGTGCATGATGCACACATCTTTCGGAACAGTGGCCTGTTCAGGAAGATGCAGGCAGGGACTTATTTCCCAGACAGGAAGATCACAGTAGGGGACGTTGAAATGCCCATTGTGATCCTTGGAGACCCCGCTTACCCGTTACTGCCTTGGCTCATGAAACCCTATACAGGGAAGCTTGACAGGAGCAAGGACCGGTTCAACTACAGGCTGAGCCGGTGCCGAATGACTGTGGAGTATGCTTTTGGCCGTTTAAAAGCTCGCTGGAGATCTCTGTATGGGAAGCTAGACTTGGGGGAAAGCAGCATCCCCGCGGTTATATCCGCATGCTGTACCCTCCATAATATTTGTGAAGGGAAGGGTGAAACATTCAGTCAGGCATGGACCACCGAGGTTCAAGTCCTGGAGGCTGAATTTGCACAGCCAGAGAGCAGGGCTACTAGAGAGGCCCAGCACAGGGCTACAAGGATTAGGGATGCTGTGAGGGAAGAATTTGAGGCTGAAAGCCAACAGTAATGTTTGCTGCCTTGCATGGGAGTGAAGTGCAGTGGTTACACTGTTAGGATTCTATTATCCCTAACATGATTTCCAGTGACTGTTTCTTTACTGGGATAAGGTATCTTTCACTATCTGCAATAATAAAGACTGTTTTCAAAGCCAAGATTTATTTTATTGAAAAGAAAAATACTTCCTTGACAGACACACAACATTTCAGGAACCTAGGGCAGGGGGGTGGGTTGGTGAACTGTACAGTCACAAGTTTGCATATGTCCTGTCTGCAGTGCTGTGCAATGGCTGCTGCACTTCAGGGTGCATATACTGCATGGTGATGGGGGTTGAGTGCAGAGGGTAATGGTCATAGTTCTCAGGGCTGGTTGTTGAATGTACAGGTGTTGGAGGCAGCTGGTGGTGGTAAGAACCTGGATGCTGGGGAAGGGGGTTTGGAGCTGACATTGGGGCAGAAGAGAATAAAATTTGGGACGGGGGGGGGGGCTGTGGGGCAGCACGGGACTGCTCTGCCTGCATGACTACGAGTGCCTGGAGAGAGTCCGCTTGGCGCGCCAGGATGCCTAGCAGCTGGTCTGTGCTTTTCCTCTTTGCCACAGCGTTTCTCCGCCAATGTCTCTGGCGGATCCTGCTTTCACTTTCTCTCCACTCCTGCAGGTGTTTACTCTCTCTAGCAGAGTGATCAATAACTGTTTTCAGCATGTCTTCCTTGGTTTTTCGTGGCCTTTTCCTCAGATTCTGTAGTCTCTGTGCTGTGGTGGAGATTGGCAGTCCAGCAGTTAAGGTCGCTTTTGGAAGGCAAAAATTGCAACAGTTAACAGGGTAGCATTGTTCATTATCTCATCCAAACAGTAATTCCCACACACTGAAGGAGTTTACAGTCTTCACTTTAGCATATTTTTCACATAACAAATAAGAGCACACACATAACACAACAGCAGCCACGAAATGGTGAGTAAGGGGTACTGATTGCTTCAGGGCTGTGCAGGGGTTTCTGTGCGTTGGGGACAGCAAACAGCTGCATGGGGGATCTGCACTAAACAGTCTCCCAACATTTTCCACAGGAGTTACTCCTGGAAGATATCTCCCTGCTGCGGGTCACCAGGGAAGAGCGGAAAGGTCTTCTACAGCAATGCGGATTCCGCCCTGGCCCCTATGCAGCTTGCCTGTGTGCAGCAATGGTCCCCCCACCCCTCGCGGCACAGTGGCGTGGACGTGTTAGCCTGACTGGGACAAGGACCACAGTGGCTCTCCCTATAAACCTGCGCAGGCACATTGCCCACGCTCTGGCTGAAACTTTTGAGGAGATTACTGCAGCCGATTACCGCGACGTGATAGACCACATCAATGGGCTATTCCACATCTAGGCATGCATGCATGCATGCAGCCCTAACCCCCCCTCCTCTCCCGAAACATTTCCACCCTGAAAATAAAAGCCGCTTACCGGTAACTCGCTCCTCTGCTTGTCCTTCAGCAACTGCTGGGTGCTGTGATTGGCTTCCTTCCTCTTGGCTTGAGAAGAGCTCCTGGGTGCATGCCTCCTGGGACTCTGGGGTGTCTTCCCCCATCCCAGTAGCTTCACTCGCGATTTCCGCCCCCCCACCGCCTCCTCCTCCTCCTCCTGTCCCCCACCCTGCTCAGAAGTGTCCATCGTGGTCCTAGGATTGGCAGTGGGGTCACCCCCAAGTATCGCGTCCATCTCCCTGTAAAAATGGCAGGTTGTGGGGGCAGCGCCAGACCGGCGGTTTCCCTCGCAGGCTTTGTAATAGGCACTCCACAGCTCCTTTACTTTAACCCTGCATTGCAGCGCATCCTGATCATGGCCCCTATCCAGCATGGACCTTGATACCTGCTCAAAGATATCATAATTCCTACGGCTGGAGCGCAGCTGGGACTGCACAGCTTCCTCCCCCCAAACACTAATGAGGTCCAGCAACTCGCCATTGCTCCATGCTGGGGCTCGTTTGCCACGTGGAGGCATGGTCACCTGTAAAGATTAACTGATTGCACTCCACACCTGGCTGCAGCAAACAGGAAGGGGATTTTTAAAATTCCCGGGGCATTTAAAGGGCGTGTCACCTGAGGCCAGAGCAGTAGAGTGCAAACTGATGAGCAGAGTGACTGAACAGGAATTCTGGTATATCTCCTTATTCCCTGGAGGCCAATTAAAGCGCTGGTGTGTGTCCACACCTGATGAGCAGCGCTGGATCACCAGCGCTGCATTCCTTATACCCCAACCCGAACGGGTGCACAGCCAGCGCTGCAGCCAGGGAGTTGCAGCGCTGGATGTGCCTTGCAAGTGTGGACGGAGAATAATTGCAGCGCTGGAAAGCCTCCACCAGCGCTGCAACTTGCAAGTGTAGCCAAGCCCAAAGACACCATGGGCCAGATGCGTAGTATCTGGTGTAGTCATTTACACCTTTGCAGAGTGAGTGTAAACTGCTGCCTGATCAGAATGAGCGCACCACTTTTCACAGATGTAAATGATTCCAGAAGAGAGTGAAGAATCAGGCCCAAGGCCTGCGGGCACTGCTGCTCCCTCGCTGCAGCATGGCTCAGGAGCCGTAAAGTGCTCCTAATGCACTGAGTTCTTAGCCCATTTTACGCCTCTTCAAGTTAACTGAAGTCATGTAAACTACTTTTTCCATTTTTTAAATTTATATTTGATTTACAGTTGCCCCATCTCCTTTAGGGCTCAGTTTGTGTCAAAATGTATTGAATGATCCTGCTGTTGTAGGTATGGCCCTTTAAGAGAGCTGAACATGTGAGCCTCCTCCCTTCAGCCCTCTCCTCCATCTCCTAAATGACTATTCTCAGGCTTTTGTGGATGAAAATGAGATACTGAGAGGCAGGACTGGCAACAGAGACTCCCTAACTCTGAGGTGTATGGACATACTTGTGAGCTTTGCCATTGCTATCTTTTGATTCTGGCTTCCTGACCACAGAATCTGCGGTGAATGGAATTTGACTGATTTGTCTACACATTGATGTGAGGATTTAAAAGGCTTTTGCATTTGAGAAATGGCTCTTTGTTGTCCAGGCCCAAATTCACCCTGATGACTTTAAAGGGTTTACTCCAGAGATGAATGTGATAATTTTCCAGCTTCCCAAACCTTGAAGGTAATGATGTGAGTAAAAAGAGACCCAAAGATCAGAGAGTTAACTTCATCTCTGCCTTCACCGCTATTCATTACAACAACATTGTTGTATTCAATGCATAGTCAATATAGCTAAAAAATTGTATCTGGAAGAAAAATTAGATTCTGAGTCAAGTATCCTTGCATGCATTCAGTACTTTTTCTCATGGGTTTTGCCCATCATTCTGCCATCAAACAGTCCCAAGAGCCTCCAGGGTATTGCAGGTCCATGAGAGCTTCAAGTTGATTGCATTCTCTTCAGTATTTGGTGTGGATGGTATTCACATATGACAGTGATTGATGCCTTAGAAATACCTAAGAGACATTGATCTGTTTAGTCATTTATACCATTCTTCTCATCATGGTAGTCTTTGAGATTGTCTGTATGTCATCAGTCTGATAGATAGTGATGGGATGTACTCCCAACACTGGGCCTGAAATAGTTGAAATGGTCCAGGTTGGTCCAATCAGCCAAATAAGATGCAAATGGGGGAGTTTTAGGCTGAGTGGAGGATGCTAATTAGGAGAAATCTCACCTCTGAGGGAACAGCCAGGGCTTCTATAAAGCCAGCAGGGTGAGAGGCGGTAGATAGGAAACCTGCAGTCTCTTTATCGGAAGGAAGGATGCGGGATAGGAACCCCCTGAGAAAATGTTTAGCTAGTAGGCCAGTAAGAGAGGGGTCTAACTAGGAAGGCTGGAGAATGGAAAGCTTGGAGAAGCATGGTGGAAAGTAGCTCAGGGGCAAGAGCAGTAAGGTTGGTGAAGACTCAGACCTTAACTGCTTGATGTAGTGCTCTGGACTAGAACCTAGTGCAGAGGGTGGGCCTGGGTTCCCCTACGATCCACTGCAGAGTGGTATTGCTAAGGGCAGTGAAGGGGAAGACTGCCTGCATCACTGCAGGAGTGACATAGGGCAGCAGGTGTGCGCACTACCTGACACTGCTGATACAAAGAGACTTCCAAAGACTCTCCCTGAAGGGGAAAACACAGTGTGACCTGTCTGGAGGACAGAGTCACAACGTGGTGGTACTTAGGCTCTGTGAGTGGAAGGAGAGCTGCACGTTGGAAGACTGGAAAAGGGGTGCTGAACAGGGTGGATCTAATCCCCAGAACTGCCAGAAGGAGGCGCCATCCAGTGGGGAGTACAGCTCCCCTTGACTGTATCCAATGTTTCTTTAGGAATTACGGTTGTTAGTCAGTACTGGTGAATAAAGCAGCATAACATTTTAATCACCTTTTTCTTTTTAGTTACATAGCCTTTAAGGGCCAGCTCCTCAGGTCCAGCTGAGCTCTACTCCGTGCAGGACCTGAAGCAGGCAGAGGCCACTTTGCTGATCACCCAGTCCTATGGCTGGTTCAACCCCAGCATAATCTAGAGCATTAATCATCTGAAAGGGACCATTCTGCTGGCTGGTGATTGCTGAAGCACAAGTGTCCCCAGCTATGTCTCCTCCAAAAAGCAAACGATTAGAAAAGCTTGGGCGGAAAATGGAGAAATGTTTTGTTTCAAATATTTTACAGGAGACCAGTAATAATACCCAACTCTTATACAGTGCTTAGATCTCAGAACACGCATCACCATTTTACAGGTGGAGAAACTGAGGTACCAGGTGGTGAAGTGACTTGCCCATGGTTGCAGAGCTGGGAATAGAACCAAGGCCCTACCCACTGGTCAGACTGTCTTGTTCATATTGATCTGCTTACAGTACTCCCATAATGTATTTTTCTTAGATGCATTCAGAAATAAAATCATTTGCAGCAAAAACCAAGTTACTATTGTACATAAGATACCATGACCTTTCTCATAACTGGCAAGTCTTTTGGGTTTACTTGGGTTGTTCTAGCAGAGCTGGCTTTATGAACTGTGGGGCCCGATTTGAATACCCGGTGGCGGTCTGGGGCTTCGGCGGCACTTCGGTGGCAGTGGGGTCCGCTCTGGGTCTTCCGCGGCACCGAAGGACCCCCCGCAGCCGAAATGCCACCGAAGACCCGGAGCAGACCAGGTGAGGGAAAAAAAATTAAAATCTCTATACCACATTGGTATGGCTTTTGTAATAATCTAGGTGGAGATGTAACATAGTTAATGTAAGAAAATAATTACCCAAATTTTCTTTCCACTGGTTCGGTATGGTGTATACCAGATTTTCATTAAGTGCCTATACTATTTTACTCAATTTTAAATATGCTTATTAATAGTTTGCTCAAACTTAAGTAAACAAGAAGAGGTGGATTTCATATCACTTGAACTGGAATGGTTAAATATTCAAAGCCTTTTCTAGCTTCTCTAGCATTTCCAAAGGATCTCTGATGACTTTGTGCAGAAACCTATTGAAAATCTACCGAAAACATCCAATAGCCCCAGCCCCTTAATGTGGTGTTTAGACTTATCAATCTTGGCTCATCACCAAGGAAGAGAGGACACTTCATGTCACTAATTTCATATTATTACATATTATTAATCATTTTTCAGAATGCAATGTGTTACAAATACAATGTTCACTCCTACACTCTGAAATGCACCATGAGTCCCATCCTGGAAAGCTGATTTTGTGGTCACATGATGGCTGGTTCTCTGAGAGCCATTGCTGTGGGCATCATGTTTCAAGAGGCAGGACAGAATGCAGGATCTACATCTGTCAAGGGGCCCACTGACGAAACTATTTTTAAAAGGCTCTTTCATTTGGTGTATTCCTCTTCCTTCACAGCAAGTTTGCTTTATTTTATTTTTTTTTAAACCCTGGTTAGGCAGCATTTGAACTCCTTCTCATAGAGTCCACCATCCAGGCTTCTGACCGTGACTCTTCCCTGCCTCTCAATCTATATCTGGCAGAACTTAATCATTGGAGATGGATATATAGGAAGGAACACATTTTGCTCTCAGAAGCACATTCACTGTACCCAGTGAAACCAATGAGTCATTCATGTACATCTGAAGAGAGAGTCAATAATCTCCTTGGTGGGCCAGTTCTTGGAAGCCAAAAAACTGCATGACTAAAGGGCAAACTAGATTTTGTAAAGTATACAGGTACTGTAGAGTTCATGTTCATCCTTACTTCAGAAATACCCTTAGAGCTGCCTGAAACATGCATCTACTATACCATAATCATTTTGTTAAAACCTGCTTCCTGCATCAGAGCTGTAACAAGAATAATAATGCATTAAGTTTTAGCTGTATGCTCAATACTTTAATGCCCCCCAACATCTGGTTAATGAATCCTGAGGGAGCGGCAGACAAATGCTTCAGAGGCCATAGACAGGAGTCCAAAGAAATGCTAAAAAGTCGCTTGATACAGCTGATTTAGAGTAAAGTTTGGAGTTTGGAATTTCCATAACCATAAAGCATGTTTAATGGAAACAAGGGACCCCTAATGAAAAAATTTAGGAAGCCCTGAAAAAATACTTTAACTTTTTATCCCTCTTTAAAATTGTTTAAATTGATTAAAGTTTAGATATTAACACCAAAAGTTCTAATTCCATAGAAATCAGCCTTTGCTGCTTGGAATCATATGAATCCAATTACCATCCATTCAAACCTGGTTAATCCAAGTCAATCTGCAAACTTCAATTTTTTTTATATAGATTTACTAACTTTAATTCAGCAAAGCACAGCAGTACATTCATACTATGAATCAGATTACCTTTAATGTCTTTCATATAAACAGATATACACTGGTCAAGAATGGCTAAGGCATGCAAGGATTAAACCAGTTTGTAGTTTTACCATACGCCACATTACGGTCCCGAATTTACAAAAGCTCAGAAAAGAATTTGCATGGCATATGAGTCAGGAAGATTGTTCTGTCCATGCCCCCGATACTAATTTTCAGAAGATGCAAAATATTTTTGATAACATTCCAATTTTGAAATGGCAAAGGTTTTTTGTTTTCTCTTCTCTTAAACAGAGACACTGGTTGAAGAGGAGGTAGAAAGATCTCAAAAATATTCCAAAAGAAATCAAACCTCTGTACCATAAAGTGTGTGTGTTAAGATCTGGTAGATGGCAAAGCTGGTGGAAATGAGCAGGGGAAGTGGAAAGGGTCTGGAATATTTTGACTCCTTGGAACCAGAGGTGCAAATTTCTATTTGTTTGCAGCTCCATATTTGATGTTGTCAATGATTTTTTTTTACATAATTTTTCAACTTTGCAGCATCTTAAATTCTCCACCATTTGGACTCTTTAAATCAAGACTAACAGGAGTACTTGTGGCACCTTAGAGACTAATAAATTTATTGTAGCATAAGCTTTCGTGGGCTACAGCCCACTTCATCGGATGCAGACTAACACGGCTGCTACTCTGAAATAAATCAAGACTGGATGTCTTTCTAAAAGATATGGTCTAGTTCAACTGCAAGTTATTGGGCTAGATGCTGCGTGAAATGACATGGTCTCTGTTATGCAAGAGGTCAGATTAGATCATAATCTGGCTTTGAAATATATGAAATCTCAAAAGCCTACCTGGCTGAGACTGCTTCTGTCTCAACGCAGAGTTACAGTTGACTGGAATGCTCTTGAACTCTGAAGAGACAGTGTAAGAACATTCTCTGAGAAAGGCTCTCGTCTTCGGACGTTGCTTTGACCTGCAGTCTGCTACACCTAAAGGGGCAGTCTTTGGGGTATGGTTTAAAGTGCAGCATGTCATCTGGTCTTTTGTCAGCAGAGAATTTTTCTTTGGCTCAGGAAAGTAATTAGGCTGAAGTGAGGCTCTGTCTGAAGCCATAGCACTTGGCTTTTATAATTGTTTTTTAAGTTTATGTTGAGCTATTATGTGATAGGCCCATTATAAATACATTTCAGCAGGATTGACCTAGGGATAATAAATGGAGTTCTATGCAGATTACTGTGTTGGGGTCTTTTGAATAAAAGTTTAACAACTCTGTGATATGTGGATGTTGAGGATGGCATTTTCAAAAGCACTCAGCATTGGCCTAACTCAACTCTGCTTACACTGAAATCAAAGAGGGTTTTACCATTGACTTCAATGGGAGTAAAGTCAATTCTGAACATTCTTGAAAATCCTACCCTAAAATTCCATTAGTGCTTTTTTTGAAAACAGGGACTTCCCTTTTTTGTCCTTGGACAAAACTGGTTACTACCTCTCCACTCAGAGGTGGTTGCCTCTCAGTGGAGCTGAGGTACATAGTTTGTGGAGTGCATTTGAGATACTTTGACATAAAAAGCACAGCATCAACTCAGGTTTTTAAACAGCTCTGAACCAAAGAGCATTGCCAATTTGAACAAAACTGTTGCTAGAAGTACTGCCCATCTGTGTGTTATGTTATCACTATCCATTGTGGCACTTACATGGCCCTCTCACTGCAGTGTCTGACCTCCTCACAAATATTTGAAAACAGGAACAATAACACTTTCTTCTGCAGTAGAAATAGTTTGATTAGATGCGGTGTGTCACTCCAGGTTTAGACACTGTTGTTGGTCTTGTACTGTCATGACACTTCCAAAAGAGTTGCCTGTGTGGCAGGAAAATAATGTCTCCCTGTAGCCCATACCTCAATGGGCTTTTTATTTAAGGATGGGGATGGCAGAGAGTTCTCTCAGGACATACACTCTTAAAACAGAATAATATACACTCCCAAGGGGTGGAGTTTTTCTGTTTGCTTCTTTCCTTCCTCTCTTCGCTCCTCCCCCCTCATTTTTAAGATTCTAAATTCTTATGGCAGGGAGATGTTCTCCATATGTGAGTAAAATAAAAAAAAATTCCCTCTCAATTTTCAAAAATTTGAACACTCAAATATTTTGGCTGAATACAGAAATACTGCCGTAATGTCTCGTGGGAATTGTAGTTTGCTTGCCTCCTGATCCCATTCTCCTCTATAGCAAGGCTTCCTGATCAGACTACATCTCCCATTATGCATCATGATCTCACCTCTTGGAGAGAGGTGACAATGCATCATGATAGTCCTTGATCAGGATGCCTCATGAGAGATGTCAAACTGTTGAGCCAAGCCCCTAGAAGAG
This sequence comes from Mauremys mutica, assembly GCF_020497125.1. Lineage (NCBI taxonomy): Eukaryota > Metazoa > Chordata > Testudines > Geoemydidae > Mauremys > Mauremys mutica. The sequence goes on along the minus strand of NC_059073.1, from coordinate 122,375,511 downwards.
GATAGAGACCTGAGGCACCCAAACTAGAGCTCCCATGAGGCACTGTGGCAGCTTAGCCAAAATGAAATATTTCACTTTTCAGGAACTTTTTTTGATGAAAAATCAAAATTTTCTGTGGAAAACAGACACTTTTCATGAAAAAAGTTGTTTTGTCAGAAAACCAACTTTCCTTCCGTACAGTTTCCATACCAATACAGTTCTAAAGAAAATGTTTCAGCCAGCTCTAGGAAAAGTATAAGTTGGACAGCAGTGATAACAGGAGCAGTTACACCCAGGCCACCTCCTATGGGAGTAAATAACCTTCTCAGGGCACCTCTCTGAATGAGTCTGCATGGAAAAATAAGACCGTAATTGAATTAAGGTAACATTTGGAATTAGGTTCCTTGTATTCAGGTGTTATTCCAGTTATCAGAATCCTTTTCTTCCATACTTCATTGAAACAAGAACCTTTCAAGTACAACAAAATATATAATCAAAAGTGTCTTTGACCTCAGCTGAAAATGCATGAACCTTCCCAGAACATTTAGCAACAACTAAGATAAGAAAAGCTTCTAACCACTGTGTGCATTGGAAGGGCAGACCCAGGACTCCATTCTGAATAGAGGTAGTATGCATTCTTACGTCTGCACCTTGCCCTCTACAAAAATGAATGTGCCAGAGCTATTCATGAGTGTTTATGTAAGGTTCTCTCTATTTGACTGAAAAAATAGAGCTGCTCTTTTAGCTCACAGGATAGAGGTTGGTGTTTTGAAAGCTGAAGGTTATTATGAGTTCTATTCCTGGTGTATGTGGCTGGTTCATGACTGTGCTGTCTACTTGTATGATATGTGGCCATGAATTACTACAGTAAGAAGCCAAATGTAACTTGTTCTAAGGTATTTTCAAGGCACCAACTAAGGAGGCCAAGATACTTGCAGACTAAAAATGGCTGCAATACTTTAGATAGGCTATTTAATCCCACTCTTTGAATTTGCTTTCAATTCAGATTCTAATCATTTGAAACGTAGTTGAACTGTGTAGAAACTGAGGGACTGGAATGTATCAGGGCGGGGATACACATCTTGAACTGCCTCACACCATCTTTCTATTTAAACTCTGTACTATTTTGGTGTGTCTGAAGGATACTGTTGTAAATTCCCTCTTTCTACCTTTCACATTTTTCTCAAAACTTTGAATCAGAAGACTAAAAGTTTGGCAAATCTAGGAATGTAATCACAAAGCTAAAAGCATAGACATATACAGTGAAGTCCTCAGCTCATTTAAGTAAGAGATGAGAGAGAGACAAATTTCAATGGGCAAGTGTGAAGCGAGTACTAAAATAACCTTTTCATTGTGCTCCATTATTATAATTTTACTATATTCATTGTTTAATATTAACAAAGGGTCCAATAACGATCACCACTGTGCTAGATAACATCTATATCTTAGATCATGTCAGGTGTTGTCACATAACTATAGCTTTTTAACCAGGGATTCTTATCAGAAATAGTATTATGAAACTCTATCCTAAATGCTTGAAAAACCAGTGGTTTGTTCTTAGTGATATTCAGAAGCTTAGACTTCCACAAAGCCTGGACACTTCATTAAAAACCTAGCTATTGAGGACTACAACAATAAGAATTTTCAAGCACTGCAAAAATAAAAATTGCATACTTTTCTCTAATCTCCAGTCTACAAATTGCCATGAAATACCATCACTTCAGCATCTATGAGGGCTAAGCACTGCTGGATGTCTTCCTATTAATGGTAAAGACCTAAATGTCAATATTCTGGGTACTGCTTTCCTTTATCATAATTAAGATCGCTATAATTAAACATCACCATTAAAGTGCACTTGTAACCCTCTTATACAATGTTTAAGATTTATACTGAGTCTGATTTTGATTAGATACTTCTCTGCCACTACAGTAAAAGCCACTGTACAGGGTGAAGCTAAAAAAATAAAAAGCCTGATTTTGGTTTGTTTCACAGTACCCTTTTGTTATATACTAGTCTACTTGATCTAAGTAAATAAAAGAGATTACATTGTTAGGACTGAAAATTTTCTCCGGTATTTGTGTGACAGCTGTAGAACTCCATGCAGTGACATTACCAAATGCTGCTCTTTCTGCCCAAACTGGAACTAGCAGAGGGTTTATTTTATTGTGGGGTATTGATACCAACTGTTGAATTCAGTGGATGATTCCTCACCTGTGCAAAGTATGTATGACATGCTACCACATCTGAGTTGCCCCTCAGGCTGGTGGTGACATTTTATATCCACTTTCCACAGAAATAGATAACTACTTATGGTGCAAAGTGGGGGAGAATCAGGCCTTCACTTACGTCCTTGCAACTCATTTGGCTTCGTAAGGGTTTTGCAGGTATAACTGAGGCTAGACTATGTCAATGAAACTTTTTAAATTCTTTTTTCAGCCCTAGGAGCTCTTTGGAGGTATTAATATAGGCAAAGCATTAAAAGCACATGCTTAGCTTCAATCATGTGAGTAATCCAATCTCCAGAAAAGCACTTCAGCATGTGCTTAACATTAAGCACATGCTGAAGTACTTTGATACATGGAGATGGATTATTTACAGGCTTAAGGTTTTAGATTTGTTGAAGAGCTTTGTTTGAACCAAGGACACAGTTTTTCTTTTTTTTACAAATTAAAGACTAATTTTTAAGTGGCTGCTAATTTGGACGTCCACTTTGAGATTGCTAAAGACTGATTTTCAGAGCTGCTTAGCTCTTTAAATTCAGCAGGAGCTTCAGGTGCTCAACGCTTCTGAAAAATAGACCTTTGGGTACCAAATTGGGTACCCAAAATTAGTGGACACTTTTGAAAATGTTGACTTTGAAGCATAAAACCGAAATAGGAAGAAAATCTTAAGAGGCAGAGAATCAAATTACATCCTCCGTTAAATCCATGCAACCCCTTTGATTTCAGCAATGCAAAAATAATTCTAAAAACAATGAAAATTTTGTTAAGTGATTTGTCTCCACTTGTTAGTGGTAGTAGAAAAAGTGGTTTGAATGAGCCTTGTTCACCTCTCATACTCTTAGAGCCTGATCCAAAGCCTGCTCAACTCAAAGGGCATCTTTTCATTGTCTTCAATACTCTTTGAGCCAGAGCTTTAATGAGCTAGATTCTGCTTCCATTGAAGTCAATGGGATTTTTGCCAGTGACTTAATCGTGAGCAGGTTCAAGCACAATATTACCTCCTATATGAAAATTACATATTAGAAACTCCCACATGCATACATACTATAAATATAATAGCAATATCATATAGTAGTGGTTTAATTTCAGTATATGCGTCCCAGCTCTCAAACAATGTTCTCAACAGAACTAAGGATAAAAAGTTGTAATAAGAGACACATGTCTTCTGTAAATGTATAAATAATATGCTAAAGCATTTTTGGTCCCATTTTAAGACTTGCTTTTTTAGCACTCTAACTCTCCAAGAATGTTTCTAAACTAATTAAAAAGAAGGGTGGGACGTGGCATCCAGAGAACCATTTGCTCACCATACTTTGTGTTTTTCTTTCACTTCAGCCCTGGGATCCAGATGGCAGACTTTAGTAGATATGTTTCCCTAACACCAACATCTGGATCTCTGGCAGAGCCTCCCAGCCAGTTGTGCTGATAGCTGTTCAATTCCTTGGAGCTGCTTCATGATCCAGTAGGGTAGCTTTGCTATTCTTGGTTTGTCTGAGCAGCCAGGTCACGTGGACATCATTCTCATCTCTCTAGCCTCTGATCATCCTCCTATTTTAGTTCATGATCATATTCTTGTCTTGATTGAGAAGATCTAGGACAGATCTCGGTGAGATCCCTTCATAGTGTTTATACCTGCAAAGGCACGTGTATCAACACACATTTATATTTCCATATCCATCTCTCTTGGCCCCTTCTCTGGTTGGGCTCACATTTTTCCATCCCAGCCCTACAGGTGGGCTCTTCAGACAGACATCCCTTGCCTAGGATCTGGGTTGCTTAGGCAGGGGTATATTTCTTTCCTCAAACCCATGGGAGGAAATTGTTGTGAGAAGGGCTTCTTTCTCACTTGAAGACCAGGAGAAGTCAGTGTACAGCCTGTTGTGTCTAATCCATTTGTTCTGGGAATCACAGCTAGGAGCATTGACAGCAACAGGGGGTGGGGTGGGGAGTGAATCAGTAGGTCAGCAACTTTTTCTTTTTTTAAAATTTTCTGTCTGGTATCTGCACGCTTAACCTGAATAGGATCTGGGTTTGCCCATGCTTCACAATACCATTGACATTTTCTGATTTTTTTTGAAAAGTTTACTGAAAAGTTTTGCTGAAATTTTGACAAAGTTTCCAATGAAATTTTGTCTTCTTCCTCACTTCCATTTTTGAACAGCTCTAATGGAAGGAATAAGAGGAGAGCAAGATTTCTGGAAGAAAGAAATGATTTTGAACATAGACTGTGGACAAGAAGGGAGGTACAACATGGATGGGAGAGAGGTGGTATTGGAGTGGAGGCCTAAGAAAGAGATGGTATCTATAGTCATGCTCTAAAAGATCTTGGAGAAACAAACTGAAAATATATTCCACTGTTTAGTCTTGCAGGACATGAGATGTGCACACTTTCTGCAAGGGACAAGAACACTGGAGGTCATGTTCTTGTTTTGGGAGACTGGAGGAAGTCCTTGTCTCTATATCTGTTGCTATGTAATTCAGAATTAACCAAACAAGTACATAGATACACACAAAAAAAGGAATGGTTGTGACATAAGTTTGAATCTGTAAATATTTAAGGGAATAGATGCTTAGATGGTGTAAATTGGCATAGCTGCATTGTTTATATACTTACCATATTACTAGCTTTGGAGCTGTGCTCATTTTCACCAGCTGAGGGTCTGGCCCATTTCGGCCCTGTCTATCTAAAAGATAATTGCACTGGTGTAACAATAGTCAACTAATTACGCCCATGGGAATTTTCTCAAATTTTTCTAAAGTAGACAGGCTCTAAGTAGATTTACTGAGTCATGCTTGTATCACAATCATTCATTTATTTGTGTCTAATGTGGGGAGGAATAAGGCAGAGGGAGAGAGACTGGATATTTGAGTTACTATCATTTTTACAAGGCAACAGAATTGAAGATTGGCTTCTCCGAGACTTCCAAAAGGAAAATATGACTTCCAATTTATCCCCTTCAGTGCAGTCAATGAAGCTATGCCAATTTACGTATATACTGCTTTCCTAATAGATATAGATTATATCTACTTGAAGCATTATGTTGGTTGATCCTTCAAATACAAACTATCTGATGAGCAATATTATATTCACAGCTGCGTAGGTATTACAACGGGGGCGTATGTTGAAGGTAGAAAGATTTCTCGTTACAGAAAATTTGCAATATATCACATCACCTGAATAGAACTGTTAGAGCTGGTTGGAAAAATTCAGAATTTTGGGGAAAATATGTAACAGTTTGTCCCATTTTTCACCTAGTTCTAGAGCTGAGTCAGAAAATTTCAAATGTCTATTTTAGTCTTAAAATTTTGATTAAAAATGAATGTTCACCACTTTAATGTTACAATTATTATTCGGATGAAAGAATAATTAAGAAATGCTTTTTAAAAATCAATATTAAGACAAAGAAAACAGTCAAATGTGTGTTAAATTTACATGGTTATTGCTATCAGCCAGACACTCGCCCTGAAGCAAGAAAATGCTTAAGCACATGCTTAGTATTTTAAGCATGGGCTCAAGTATCAATGTGGCTTAAGTGCATCCACTTAAGTGCCCTTCCTAACTAGGGATGCTTTCCTGAATCAGTGCCAGAATGCTGCTGTCTCAATGTACACAAAAACTTGGTTTTTAATGTAAGTGCACACACTAGTAGTGTAGTATTAACTATGCCAAACCCTGTTAAATCCACAAAAGAGGCATCACTTTTGTATTCTAATTCTGTAACTCCTGACCCAGATTTAAAGGATATAAAGATCAAGATATTTTCATTATTTGTAAGACTGCATGTTTAACTCACTGTTGTTTTAACCCCCCTCGAAGCTTGAAGCTGAAATCTGTTTCCTCACTTCTATAGATGCGTTTCTTTCCCATTGTGTGACTATACAGGGTTGTTGTTGTAGAGTTGTGCTCCTGAGCACTGAGCAGCTGGGCTGGCTGTGTTTCTTTTTATTTTGAAGTTCACTGAACCATTTGATCTAAAACAAAACAATATAGAAAAGGATAAAACATATAGCCTGGGAGCAAACATTTTGAACTATAGAAAAACAAACCAAAAACAATGAAGTTACCAGTTTTTGGTACTGCTTCTGCTCTCACTTCAGTGGACACTGTATCAGGCCTTTAGAGAGAAGAAATTATCTGAAGTTGACTGGCTGTGTTTTGAAACTTCACTGAAATAGAAGATAAAATTTCCTGGGGACTCCTGTATCAGGTTGTGCATAAGATGAAATACTTACTCACAAAGGAAGAAGGTCCAACTGAGTAATCAACAATATGTCCATAAGATTTTTTTTATCCCATTTTACGGTGTGTCTGTGTGTCTACAGACATGAATGCCTCAAAAACTACCTGCATGGAAATGCTTACCAAATTTGCATAATTTTCAAGATCATTTACTGAAGCCACTTCAGTCTGAGCAGTTTGAGTCTGATCCTACAAACACATTATTTGTAGTAATACTTAGGGTCTTCATTGCACACAGCGGCGGCTCCAGGCACCAGCGCTCCAAGCGCGTTCCTGGGGCGGCAAGCCGCAAGGGGCAGACTGCCGGTCCCTGCGAGGGCAGCAGTCAGGCAGCCTTCGGCGGCATGCCTGCCGGAGGTCCGCCGGTCCCATGGATTCGGTGGCAATTCGGCGGCCGGTACGCTGAAGCTATTGGACCGATGGACCTCCCGCAGGCAAGCCGCCGAATCCGCGGGACTGGGGACCTCCCGCAGGTGTGCCGCCGAAGGCTGCCTGACTGCTGTGCTTGGGGCGGCAAAAAAACTAGAGCCGCCCCTGATTGCACAAGGTCCAGTGCAAAGTACCTACATGAGGAACAAATATTTCATAATGGGCCCTTCAATCTAGCAGAGAAGGTACAACGTGATCCAATGGCTGGAAGATCCAAAGTGATCCAAAGCTAGATACATTTAGACTGGAAACAATGCATAATTTTTTTTTACAGTGAGATTAATTAACCATTGCAGTAATTTACCAGTGGTCATGGTGGATTCTCCATCACTAGACATTTTTTAATTGGGTGTTTTTCTTAAAGCTATGATCTAGGAATTATTATGGGGAAGTTCTATGGCCTGTGTTACACAGGAAGTCAAACTAGATCATTACAATGGTCCCTTCTGGCTTTGGAATCTGAGTCTTTAAAATATTTATTACTTTAAAAAAACAACCGCTAGATTACTCATATGCACATGATTGCAGGATCAAGTCCTTAGTCAAAATAGGTTTATTCTCATACATACATACACGCATGCACACAGATTTGGAAAACATTGAAACAGACCCTGTGAAGAATCTGGAAACCTCTGATATTATTGAGTGTTCTTTTGTGACCCCTGCTGTTTGGATTTAAAACTGTACCTTCAAAAAATGTATCTGAAAGTGAGTGTTGGTTATAGTTTCATTCCCATCCCAGCAAAATCAGAGAAGGTACAAACACATATTTGTTTATATTATTTACTACATTGTTTATATCTGTATTTTATACTTCAGTTCAAGTGACCTCTCTTCTTGAATACAAAATACAAGATGTCACAATTCCCAGCTAAAATGACAATATAAAATATGTAGTCTATTTATTTGAACTTTTTTGTGTTCATGATTTCAAGTTTGTGTTCAACTAGTTGTTACTCTGATGAAAGAATAAGTGTTTAAAATAAAATATTTTCTATTTAAAAATATTAATGCATAAAAAGAACTGATGTTCTCAATGAGAGAAAAATCACTCTCTTTGTGCAGTTGGTGCTGTAGCATAAGCCATGTAGGTAAAGCCTATCCTCACCCCAACATTGTTATTAGGTCTTGGGGGGGGAGGGGGCGGGAAGAGTCTGGTTTTTGTATGGAAAATTGCCTTTCTATGAAATGGAAATTTTTGTGGAGGTGGGAAAAATCCTATTTTCACTGACTTTTTTGAGGTTTTAAAATATATATTTTTAAAAAACCTGAATGTCTTGATGTTTCAGAAAGTCAACAATTTTTGACAGCCAAAGACAAATAATTGTCAGTTTTTCAAAGGACAGTTTTTGAAAAAATAATTGTTATAACTGAAATTTTTTGTGGGAAAGAAAATCCTTTTTCAGGCAGATCTCTAATTATTATAAGTTCCTAGAGTAAGGGAGACATCAAGTACCCTAGAAAGAGAGAGAGCAAGAATTGCAGAAAGAAAAGAGTTTACAAATATTGGGTGTAGAGAAGGAAATAGAAGAAGAGGCTTTAGAAATGGAAAATCCCAGCTAAAATGTGGTGCTGTGTATATGAATTATTTAACCATTCTAAAGAGAATGCTAGGACTGATTCTGCTTTCACTTACCCCACTGTAGATCAGGAATTACTGATGTAAAATCCAGGATCAAACCTAGGGTAAATGAGGAAAAGCAGAATCACATCTAAAATTCTCTGCCCCTCTTCCAGGACTTAGTATTTTGGGATCTATTAAGTTTTATAGTACCTGTGCTTGCAGGTATCTTAATCATTGCTCGTGAAGCACCTGTGATTAATATGCAGCTTTAGGCATATTCTCACTACATAAGGCTTGGTTCCAATCTTGCTTATGCTGGTATAAATCAGAAGTAACTCCAATTAATTCAACAGAATTACAGTGGTATAAAGTGGATGTAAATGAAAAGAGAATTAGGCCCCATAGGGCCAAATTCTGTTTTCTTACACAGGTGTAAATCTAGAGTAACTCAACTGAAGCCAATGGAATAACTAAATCTATGTGGCTGCAAGCAACAGCAGCAGATGGTCCATATTGTGAACAGAGCCTCCCCTTTCTCTCTCATAATTAGTCTTTTCCATCATTGGCAATTGCTGATTGCCAAGATATGTCCTGTCTGTGTACATAAGTTGTCTCACTCTGTGAGATTGCGCATTTGTGACATCACAGTCATTTTCAAGGTTCTCTACTACTTTTGAGGAGGTTTGCGATAAAGGAGATCCCACAGTCTGGTCTCAAATGTAAAGATAATTAATATTCCTTCTGGACTCATGATCAAAGAACTGAATCCAGTTGCATTCCCACATTCTTATTTCCCCTTTCAATGTATTCCAAGCTCTTTTTTTAAACTCAAAGTGTTGTGTATTTTTTTCAGGGGACTTTCCTGACCCATTTCCAATAAATCAGGAGAATGAAGTGAATATCTCTGGCCATTCTACAATCCTCTCCTGGCTAGCCATTTGGAAAATGGCTGTGTCCTTTGTGTGACGCATATGATTGTTATTGCCAGGGAAGGACAGTGATTTCCTTTTTCCTTGCTGGTTTTACATTTAGTCATAAGACCTGGTTGACATGGTGACTATGGAACTGTACATATTTGGGTATAATATAGTAAAAGCAGAGAAGGGCTCAACCTGCAAATTCTGATTCAGACCCAAGCTTTCTCAAAGTCTGGGAGCATTTGATACAGGGTGAAATCTGGCCCCACTGAAGTCAAAGGGAGTTTTGCCATTGACTTCACTGGAGTCAGGATTTGAGCCCCCGTGTTTTGGTTCAAGCCTATCTCTGACTCAAATATTTCTAGATGTTGTTACTAGGCCCTTTCTAAATCAGGCAGTGGATTACTGAGAGCAGCATAAAAAGAAGATCCTATCAGGATGAAAGAGGAGCCATGTTGGGTCCTCTTGGCTTTTTTCCAGATATCCATCCACTATGGTTATTTGGCTTTTAGATGAAACACATGATAATTACCTCTACTTTAAAAAAATGGTCCATTCTGCAGATGAATGTATTAAGGCTGTACTTACATAATATACAAAGGGTCATATTTTTACTCTCAGTTTTGGCACAAAATTGCCATTGAACTTGAATAGGAGATCTGCTTCTGGAACTGAGGTAGGGCATGTCCCTCAAATAAGACAACACACAGAAGACTGTTCTTAATAAGATAGCAGGGCAGCTGATGATATATCAACAGATCCTCAACTAGTGTATACCAGGTTAGCTCTGTTGAAACCAAGGGAGCTACACTGATTTACACCAGCTGGGCATGAGGCCTGTTTGTAGTTGCAGGAATAGCAATGACACTTCCAGTATATTTGGTCTTCTCTAGTAGTCATGGGAAAAGTATGAAAGGTTACAAGAGTTTGTTCAGATACGCATCCAAAAGTCCGGGGGCCAGATCCTCAACTAACATTAACTGGTGGCAATCCATAGGGTCCAAAATGCTTGATTACTATTTCTGCCTCCCAAGCGCATTGTATTTCCATGAACCAAGCTCCTTTTCCTTGCTCCCACCTACAGAATTCCTCCTCCTCACCACCATTTATCTTCAGAACCCTCTAATAAGCCCTCTACTTTTGCTGATTCCATTACAAGGTCTGACGAGTCCAAGCACATGTTCTCCTTGCATGGGATGCTATTCATAGCTCATGTGTTCAGAGTATTCTCCAATCAGAGTTGCCCTAGAATGTTTTGTGTGCTCCTGAGGAAAAAGCCCCAATATGTACAATATTTTAATAGAACAATATGATGGGCCCAAGACAGAGTGGGACTGCCAGGTCTTGAAAATGGTTTGGGGGGGTGTGTGCTGGGAAACAGTAGGTAAGAAGGATGTTTTAAAGCAGAAGTGGGCAAATTGTGGCCCGCGGGCCACATCCTGCCCACGAGACTCTCTTGCCCAGCCCTTGAGCTACCAAGCAGGGAGGCTAGCCCCAGCCCCATCCGTGCTGTCCCCGCTCCTTGCAGCCTCAGCTCACCATGCCCACAGTGCTCTGGGCAGTGGGGCTGCGAGCTCCTGTCGGGCAGCGTAGCTGCAAGAGCCACCAGCCTGCCCTGGTGCTCTAGACTGTGTGGTGGCATGGCTGGCTCCAGCTGGGCGGCGTGGCTGCCAGTCCCGGTGCTCTGAGTGGCATGGTAAGGGGGCAGGGGGTTCCAGGGGGGCGGGCAGGGGACAGGGAGCAGAAGGCAGTTGGATGGGGTGTAGGTTTGGGGGAGGGGTGGTCAGGGGATGAGGAATGGGGGGGTTAGGCGTGGGAGTCGTGGGGGGCCTGTCTGGGGGCGAGGGTGTGGATAGGGGTTGGGGCAGTCAGGAGACAGGGAGCAGAGGGGGTTGGAGGTTCTGAGGGGAGCAGTCAGGGGGCAGGAAGTGGGAGGGGGTGGATAGGGAGTGTGGGGCAGGTGTGGGCCTTGGCGAAGCACAGCCTTCCCTATCCGGCCCTCCATACAGTTTCGGAACCCTGATGTGGCCCTCAGGCCAAAAAGTTTGCCCACCCCTCTTTTAAAGCATTCAGGTTCAGTTCAGGGGAAGAAACTGTAGTGTGAAACAGTACTTAATTTGCTAGATACAGTTCCTCCACTCCAAACTTTCTCTTTCAATCACTCCTCTGACCTTCCCATCTGTTACTTGTCAGTATCTTTGCAACAATATTTTTGAAAGCTTTCCTAGAGTAAAATGGGCCAAACCAGTGATGTCCAGGTGAAACACAACAGCATTTGTCCCAAGACCTGGACCATGAATAGCCATGTTAGAAAGGAGTTAGCTGTTCACTGATAAATATATTTATTTTATTTATTTTAAGTTTGAGATATTGGGCCAGATCCGCACCGGTGTAAATCATGTACCTCTGACATCAGTGGAGCATCTCTGATTTCCACCAGCTGAGGATGAGACCCATGGATCTGATTCTCTCCTGTCTTATGCCTTTTCTTATCCCTGTGCAAAGTGGATGCAAGCTGCTATCAAATCAATATTCTCGCCTCACTTTCAGTAGTGGTAGTGGTTTACATTCACTTTGCACAGGTGCAAATGACTGTGCAAGGCAATGAAGAATCTGCTTTTTGCATATGCTTGTTTATTGATTTTTAAGTCTGACTATATTCACTGATTTTTATTATAATTTTATTTGACTTTTTAAAGTTAAACAAAATAAAAATCCATAAGTCGGACCCTTAATTGGTGTTGCAGCTATGCAAATGTACAGGTGCTGAGCTTCTGTTTATTTAGCTTAAGTACTTTTAGGGACCCCTTTACTATAGTATCTGAGCACCTGAGAATCTGGCCTCATGCAATTAGGGCAAACTTCAGACCCTTACTGGTGTTCATAAACTCACATGTCGAAGCTCTACTTTGGGGAAGAGAGGGACTAAAGGCTTGATTCAAAGACAGTTAAACTCACTGGAAAGTATCAGAGGGGTAGCCGTGTTAGTCTGGATCTGTAAAAGCAGCAAAGAGTCCTGTGGCGCCTTATAGACTAACAGACGTTTTGGAGCATGAGCTTTTGTGGGTGAATACCCACTGGATCAGACCTCTAATCAGCCCTTACTGTGCCTTATTTGAGCTGATCTTCTTTATATGGTGAAACTGCTTTTCTAACTTGACCTTGTATGTAGAGCTGGGCAGGAAACATATTTCCTAGCCGGTGAAAAATTCTGAGATTTCAGAAAAACTGTCTGAGTCTCCCACATCCAAGGTGAATGCCTTAATCAATGGGCTTTGATTATTCTAAGGTGCATGGGTGGGTTTTTCTCTCTCTCCAGTTATGACCAGAGAGTCCATCTGGGATGCTTTATCCAGTGAAAGCTTCTTCTAAACTGATATGGTCCCATACAAAGTTTTGGGTTTGACAAATCAGCATTTTCTGACAAAAAATGGTTTTGACAAAAAATTCTTGACCAACTCTACTTATAAGTAGTACACATTTTTTGGATAATTTAAAAAAAATCTGAAAACCGATGCTGAAATTATAAGAATGGCCATACTGGGTCAGACCAATAGTTCATCTAGCTTAGTATCCTGTCTTCTGACAGTGGCTAATGTCAGGTGCCCCAGAGGTAATGAACAGAACAGGTAATCATAAAGTGATCCATTCCCTGACTTCCAGTCCCAGCTTCTGGCAAAACGGAGGGAGGGACACTCAGAGCATGGGGGTTCCATCTTTGACCATCTTGACTAATAGCCTATCCTCCATGATGGACCTATCCTCCATGAACTTATCAAGTTCTTTTTTGAACCCTGTTATAGTTTTGACCTTCACAACATCCCCTGGCAATGAGTTCCACAGGTTAACTGTGCAATGTGTGAAAAAGTACTTCCTTTTGTTTGTCTAAAACCTGCTGCCTATTAATTTCATTGGGTGACCCCTGTTTCCTGTGAAGGGGTAAGTAAAACTTCCTTATTCACTTTCTCCACATCAGTTGGGATTATGTTTTCCAATGTACATTACTTTGCATTTCTCAACATGCTATGCTGTAGGTCAAACTAGATTAACATAATCCAGCCTTAAAAATTTATGAAAAGTAGTAAATTCACATTGATCTAGAATAGCATTGAATAAAGTTAATAGAATTTTTATTAAGACACAACCACTAGAATGGAACTCAGTACTCTGATGAATTAAATATCTATTTCATTTTTACAGTCTACAAAGTGTTTGTTTAGTAGCCATAGCAATTTACAGGTGTTAAATTAGTCACAAAGGGGCTTCCCAGTTCCCTGATGCAACAGAAACATTTTGAAAACTACAATGAAAAAATAACTTTAAAAATTCAATATAAAGACTATAAAGTTGAAAAGCATGGTAAGTACAACCAAGATCTATGTGCCTTTGACATTTCATAAAATGAGACTTAATAGTGTGAAATACAAATTGCTGCTTCAATAAAAAGACTTGTTTCAATATTTTCATTCAATGTAGAGTGTTTTGGGATAGTAATGGTAATTAAATGTTGTAAATGCAATGATCAGTTATTGCTGAGCAAATAAAAGATATTTTAATAAAAAATGCATTCATCTTGGAACTTCAACCTGCCTCTTCTGTACTATATGGCAGATACTCTAACCATTAGACTACAAAGAATTGGGTTAACAAGAATGGGAATTTCAAGGAGTAAAATTAGCCCCAGGAAAGATCTTCTCTTATTGCATGAATGCAATAAAGACATGGCAAGACTTATGTGGAAAAATGTAATAAAATTTTGACTATAAAGGCTACAGAGTTCAAAGTCTGTTCCCAAGTTTGTACTCAAATCTAGGTGTGTGCAAAACCTCATGGAAATTGGACTTAATTTACTTTGTGTTTTGCTTCTTCAATAATAAAAAGTGAGATTAATAATTTTCCTTCATCTGTAAATAGCTCTAAATAGAATGATTAGGTCTTGGCAAAACCATAAAAGGGATACAGTCCAAATACTCAAATGTTTGATGATAAGAAGCCAACACCCCAGATTTCTAATAAATTTTGGCCTTCTACAGTCATAACTCTGTCAGTTTCCCATAAAAGCTTGTCTCTCTCACCAACAGAAGTTGATCCAATAAAAGATATTACCTCACCTACCTTGTCTCTCTAGTTTGCCATAGGCTATTTACCTTTATCCTCTCAGAGCTATTCCAATATTCCTATAGCAGACTGCACAAATGGTCCCTCAAACCCTACTGCCTTCTTTCTACACCTAACGAGCATATGAGAGACTTTCACTTTAAATTACTTTTATTTTATCTGAAGGAAATTGGAAGAAAATCCAAGTCTCCAGGAGACAGATCACACCATGTGTCTCCTCTTCAACAGTTAGCAGCCAGAGCTGGGTGGGAAATTGTTTTCTCATCCCAGGATTATATTCAAGTTTTTGAAAAGTTTTCCCATCCCAAATCAGGACAAAGTAAAAATCTCAAAAATGTTCATGAACCTAGAAATCAAAGAGAATTTCAGTTTGGATCAACTGAAACACTGTGTTGAAATGTCTTGTTTTTGATCATTGCAAAATTTTTCATTGTTTTTTGGATCATTTTTAATGTTTGGTTAAAACTTTAACTCAGCCTAAATTTCTCAATGAAGTCATTTTGAACCAGGAAAGCATTTTTTTTTTCATTTTAAAAAATCCTAATGAATGTTTCAACAATTTTAAAACTTTTTTCAACATTTTTTGAGTTAAGAAATTCATCAAACTGACCCATTCCCGTGACCAGTTTCAGTGTTGACAAATCCACATTTTTGCGTGTGGAAAGCACCTACAGCGGTGGGGATCTTTTGACAAGACAACTCTGAGAAGAAAATGGTTTCTGCTAAACTGCTCTTAAGCATGTAAAAAAGTAGTACATGGAAAACAGTTTCAAGCTACATCCACCACAAACTATGATTAACTGTATTTATATGCTGGTAATTTATATATTATACAGTATTGCTTTTCCTATTGTAATAACAGTGTTCAAACATCATCACTTGGACTGAATCTGATTCTGCAGAACTAATGTCATGAGCCTATACCACTTAAGGAAAGCAGGAGAAGTACCTCCTCTAGCTGGTAGCTGTAGTGGACTAATCCCCTTTGTGGACCAATCACTAGACGGGGAGACACTCTACACAGTGAACAATGGATTACTCTGTTATACACCTCCAGCCAACATTCTGTAGAGAATAGTAGATGTATACCTCCTGCTACTAACATAGAGGGACAGATTCATCCAAGTTTGCACAGGGAAGAGTGATTTACAGACTGGCCTCTCCATGGAAGATTCACTTCTTTTGCGGTCTTCTGCTATGTAGGAGCTTTTAGGTTATGACTACACAGCCTACTGGTTAAAACTCCTGCAGAGATGTACTGAATCATCTCATTGTCACTTGCCTTGACCACACCTCTTACTGGCCAGTGCTGTCCACTTTTAGCACTGCAGCCATTCCCTACTGATCAGAGGGTGCATTGTGACTAAGTCACTTCCTGAAGGAGTTTCCACCTCAGGGGACCTGCGTGTAAATGTATGCCAATATAAGCAGAATTTAGCTGACTGAATGGAAATTATATATATAATGGATGGCAGTAACAGAACGTTATTTCACAATCCAATCCTGAACTCCTTCCTCAGGCGTACCTCTCAGTGAAATCAATGGGAATTTTGCCCATGGAAGCAATTCAGTATAAGGCCTTTTGTCCTTAGTAGTTTACATAAGAACAGAGGAATCATAACTCAGAACAACGTGAAGCCGCTAATATACAGGATAGATTTGTTATTGTATGCGAAAACTCTTATTCACCTCTTATATTAATCTGCTGTTTGCCTGCACTGTTTCAATGCAAACCATGGTGGTCCATTAGAGTTTAGCCTATATCCCAAACTGCTTTGGAAAGGTAGTCACATTAACTTCAGAATCTGCAGTGTTGGGGGTGCCAGCTTTGTCAATGACTCAGACAGTGATTAAACACAGAAGTATTTTTTCCTATGTTTATGAAATGTAAAGATATTTGTTTTGATTCCATCACTGTCACCTCATTAGGCACCAGGCAAGTTAGGTTATACACTGAATCGGTTTTGCACTAGGTTTTGTTTACTTTTCAAAAATTAACATGGTAATTCTCTGTAATAAAATTCATGGTTTACATAGATATCAAAAGCCATCGTCCATTATTCTACTTAATGTTACAGCTTTAGAATGTGCACTAACTGCTCTGTTTATATAGCAGTTGGATGGAGCACTTAGACCACTGTGTGTCACATCCCAGATCCGCTCCATTTTAAGAAACAACATGGAATGCCAAAATTAAAAGACCTTTCCATTTAAAATTTCTCCCTGCTCACAGAAAGGTGAAACTGAAGAATTATTTCCCTAAACTCTCTCTTTCCTCATGCATTGGCTACAAAAGCCAATCTTGGTAAAAAGATAAGTGTTTCCTGCTGTAAAATCTGTAGAACTTATGAGGATTCATTATTCAGAGCTAGGTTGGTGAGGTTTCTTTCCTTAAAATTCAGCACATAGCAGCCTAGAGTAAATGATATACATAGATAAGAGGCCTATTTTGGAGGTAGGTAGGTCGCTATATATTTTATACTTCAAGGCTAGGTCCTGGCCACCAGTACAGGTCCTCTTGTTGCTCAATGCAAATGGGCCATAAAGCTGATCTAACCAGGCAATTTGGGATTCATCCAGCATAGAGGCTGTATCAGGGTGTTTCTGGAGGCATGGTCACAAAGCTGCTGTACTCTGGCAACCCTTCAGCTGGCGTAGTTGCTCCTTAGGGATCATTACCAGTCACGGAGTTTACAGCAGCCTTTGTGAGGCTCCTCTAACTTAGTCCTGGTCTGCACCTAAAACTTAAGTCAACCTAGCTACATTATTCAGGGGAGTGAAAAATTCTTTCCCCTGAAAGACATAGTAAAGCCAACCTAGGACTCATTGTAGACACCGCTAGATCATTGGAAGAATTCTTCCATTGACCTAGCTACCTCTTCCTAAGGGAATGGATTTACTACAGTGATGAAAAACTCCTTTCCCATGCTGTAGTGTCTACAGTGCAGCTCTGCCACTGTAGAGCTTGTAGATATACATACCCCTACACTGGGAGTCAAGCCAGCCCCTGGGTGGTGTTTAGACACTTTTTGCTCTCCCCATACCCTCACCTGGTCCTGCACAAAACACAGCTCAGGCAGACCTGAGGACTGGAGGTAGGATTAATTGATCTGCCTATATACTGATCCTTATCCTCATCTGAGTTAAACCAAAGTAAAACAGGAGTAACTCTACTGAAGACAATGGAGTTACACAGGTGTAAGTGAGAGAAGAACAAGGTCCACTAACTTCTGGGTGCAGAAAGCCTGTTCATAGTAGTTAGAGCAGGAAAAATCTGGTAAGGAAACCAGATTTTTGGACAGACCAAACAATGTTATCATTGGCAAATAACTGATCTCTCACAATGACATTGTAGGCGATGACGTGATTCCATAAGGCCAAGGCAGCTTTCAAATTCAGGGTTTAATCCCCTATTTCTCCAAATTACTTTGTCATGACCCACAAATCTATCTTCAGGGTTCATGGGAGGAGCCACACACCAACTGGCAGCCTGCTGACAATTGCTTACCTAAGACCCATGAAGCCAGTGCCCAGTGTGAGGCTCTGCCCCTGAGATCCGATTGGTGGAGTTCCAGAGCAGCTGATTGGCCCACTGGCCCTACATAAGCCAGCAGCAGAACAGGAAGCTGTCAGAACACGTAGGTTCCATCCTGTTTGGACTGTGTGCCTTGTTCCTTCTACTCCTGCTTCCTCAGCTTCATTTCCTAGCATCCCAACTGGGCATGACTCCTGGGATCTAACTTGTGGTTCTGCTCTCCAATTTGTCCTGCTTCTGATCCCTGGTATCCTGGCCCACACGACTCTTGAATCTTATTGCATGACAGTGAACACTGGCTCCTCCTACTAGATCTGGCTTCCTATGACCCAGACATGACAGCTTGTTTGGACCACAATAACCCTGAAGGGCCAAGCCCAGAGCAAGAAGGATGGACTCAGCAGCAGCACCACCACAGCCATCAGACAGAAGCATGGGACTTTTTCACTACTAGGGTGGTGAAGAAATGGAATAGGTTACCTAGGGAGGTGGTGGAATCTCCTTCCTTAGAGGTTTTTAAGGTCAGGCTTGACAAAGCCCTGGCTGGGATGATTTAGTTGGGTTTGGTCCTGCTTTGAGCAGGGGGTTGGACTAGATGACTTCCTGAGGTCCCTTCCAACCCTGAGATTCTATGATTCTATGACTTGCCCAAATGGGCTTCCCACCTCCAGGTAGAGGCCAAGTTGTGCAGCTGACCTTGGACAACCAGCAGCTGCAGGAGCAAGCAAGACAGCTCAGTGCCAAGAATACTACTCTGAACACAGTGCACAAAGACTTACCCCAAACAGGGGCCTGCATTACCCTTTGCCCAAATGGTTCAATGAGAACTGCAAGCGGTTCTGGGATTTCATGACCCAATGCTGCCTTCTGCTTCTGATGCATCCCTGGACCTATGCCTCTGACAGGACCAAGGTGGTCTTGATAATCAGGCTGCTGAGAGACGTGTTAGACTGTGTCACCCACTGCTGGAAGGCCATAGCCTGGTGCTGTTGAACTGGGATGCCTTTCTCCAATCAATGTCAGCCATCTTCGATGACCCACACCAAGTTGAACAGCTAAAGCCGCCCTGAGGGGACTCCAGCAGGGGCAAGGCACAGTGGCTTCTATGTAGTGCACTTCTAACTCATAGTGGGTACAGAATGAAGCATCACAGCTATACCAGTTCTGATGGGGCTTGGAGGAAGAAATTAAAGACTAACTGGCCAGTTTAGAGATGCCAACAGGCCCTTGTGCATCTTACCATCCACATAGATAATCAGCTGCAAGAATGAAGAGGGGTGAAAAGAGGTTCCCTTCAGCCCCCCCGCACCCCCAACCCCACACCTGCATACCATGATCTCAGCTTCTGTATCACTTGCCGAACTCATGCAAGCTGATCTGGCTCGTCAGTGACTCACACCCAAAGAACAGGAACGGTGCCGCCAGTGCCACATGTGCTTCTACTAAGGTGAACCTGGACACCCCATCTTGGCCCTGGGAGGCCATTTTCATGGAATTACCAGAAACCAGTAGTTTGACCATCCTGACAATGGTAGATCGCTTTTCTAAGATGGCTCACTTTATCTTCCATGGAGGAAGCCACCTGACTGGATAAACAACATAGGCCATCTTCATGGCCTCCCTGATCATGTGACTTCGATCTGGGGGCTTCAGTTTACAGCCTGCTTCTGGCATAAGGCCTTACTTTTCTT
The DNA here is from genome assembly GCF_020497125.1 of Mauremys mutica. NCBI lineage: Eukaryota > Metazoa > Chordata > Testudines > Geoemydidae > Mauremys > Mauremys mutica. Next base: position 122,355,816 of record NC_059073.1, on the reverse strand, counting down.
AGGAGTCCACACATACCTGTCATCTGTCCACCATCCTCAGTCAAACAACCAAATGGAAAGAATCAGCCAGCTCCTTGAACAATACTCTCAATGCTACATCAGCTATCACCAGGATGACTGATCTTCATTATTACCCTATGCAGAGTTCTCAAACAATAATGTGGACTTTGCATCCACAGTCCTTTCTTTATCAATTATGGGTACCACACCCAATTTCACCTGCATCTACCCTTGTACTCCCCCCAACCCATCTGCCTTGGACCTAGTACAACACATCTATCACATTTAAGAGAAGGTAAAGGGACACTTTGAAAAAACAAAGGACTACAAAACGCACATGGACGAGCATAGACTGCATGGCCTCGTACTCCATAGAACAAAAGGTATGGCTTTCAACACACACTTCTGCAAGGACAGACCCTCTTGGAAACTAGATTACCAGTTCCTTAGCCCATGTCGGATTTGGTGACAAATCAACCTGGTCACCTTTTGAGCTCCATCTCCCTCAATCCCTTGGAGTCTACCCCATATTCCACATCGCACTTATAAAACCATACGCCAAGAACACACTTCCCCTTAGCGGCCAAATACAGAGTCAGGAGGAATATTTTGTTCACAAAGGCCTCGACTCTAAATTCAAGCAGGGCAAATTGTGGTACCTGAGTGACTGGGAAGATTACAGCCTGGAGGAATGTACTTGGGAGCCAGCTGAAACATTCATGCTCCTATCCTGGTTTCTGCCTTCCAGAGCACACCCCTAGGGTGGGAAGGGTGTGATGCTAACCCTGAGGTCTCGATCCCAGGTCCACAGGAGCAGCCACGCTGACAGTTACCCAGGAAGCCCAGCCCTAGTGTGAGGCTTTGAGGTCTGATTGGTGGAGTCCCAGAGTGGCTGGCTGATTAAACCAGCAACAGGAAGAAGAAAACTGTCTGAATAACTGGGCTCCATCCTGCTCCCGCTCCCACACCCCTGGCTAGATTTGCTGGCATCCCAACCCAGAGTGACTCCTGACATCTGATTCGTGGGTCTGATCTCCAGTTTGTTTCCTGCCTCTGACTCCCTGGTATCTTGACCTGGCCTGACTCTGGTTCCTGACTCGTTCTGATCTGCTTTTGACCTCCCGATGTCCTGACCCAGCCAATTTCTGACTCCTGTCTTATTACTGCAGACTCTGGTTCTGACTACTCGGTCTGGCTGCCCATGACCTGGCTGTGACAATTTAGCCTCATGAGACAGAAGATGGTTTGTGCTGCATGTAACCTCTGATCCTATCTGGAGTTTCCCACTAGGATATTTCATCCTCATATTCAATTGGCACTAGAGTATCAGACTGTAGAAGAAATTATCCAGCTTATAGAGTCTTCACGGGGTGGGGACTCTGTAGTGTAAGCAGAGCAAAGTGTAGATTAAGCTTCTGTCTCCATTTTTTTCCGTTCCTCTTTTATTGTTGTCTGTCTGTTAACCCAAGAAAATAAAAATAGATGCATGGTTTATCTGTGTCTGCTCTTAATTTGCTTTTTAACATAAGTTGGTAGGAAAAGAAAGATTCCATGGGCCAGATCCCAGTTTTAGCAAATGGAAAATCCACAGGGGGGCAGAATCTATTGTAAATCCGGAGCAGCTACAATAAAGTAAGTGGGATTGGAATTTGGCCCATCATATGCATATTGTGCATACAATATGCCTTCTAAACAATTAAATGTATCTTGTTAATAATACTTTGCTTCTTCCTTCTAAGAAGCAGCACCTTCCTTCTAAAGTTCTCAAACATTTTACAGACTCTAATTTAGCCTACAGCATCACTGTGAGATGGGGAAGTATTATACTAACTTTACAAATAGTGAAACTGAGTCACGGAGATGGTAAGTGATGTACCTAATACAACACAGCAAGTTTTCTAGTAAAGGTGGGCCTTTCACTAAAAGTTGAAGAAATTTTTCACTCAGCTGGTTGAAAAATGGGGTAATTTAAAAAAAATTAAGACAGCACAAGTTTATTGAGCTTATCAAGAAGTAGGCCAGCTCTACTTTCTAGAGGCCTTGAGAGACACTTTCCATTAGAGATGGGGCACTTTGGAGGTGCTTCTCAGTTCAGATTACACTGATTACACTGTAGCTGATTTTAAGTGACAAATTCATCGGAAAAGGCCTCTTTATAACAAAAAAAAATGGGTCAGATCCTGCCACTCTGAGGTCTGGTCTACACCTAAAACATAAATCAACCTAGTTACGTCCTTCGGGCTGTGGAAAATTTTCACAACTTGTGTGACGCAAATAGGTTGCCCTATCCCACTGTAGATGCAGTGAGGTAGAGAGAAGAATTCTTCTGTCAACCTAGCTGCTAACCCTTGGAGAGGTGGATTACCTAAATCAACAGAAACCCCCCTACCGTCAATAGCGAAAGTGTGTACTCTACGCTACAGCTGTGCTGCTGTAACTGCTGTAGTGTAGACTTACCCTTACTCACATTGTGTAGTGCCTTTATCAACAAGTTGTCCTACTGACATCAAGGCGGTACTCGGCATGAATAAGAGAGAGAGAATCTAGTCTTATATGATTGATTCATCATACCGCAGCAAATCAAAGTATTATAACAAACTGAACCAAACTGGTTTATCATCCACTTAAACTTCAGTCAGCGGTAATACTTTTTTACTATTTTTTTAAAGGATTAGTCAGATGAGTGGGATATATCCAGCTGCCATGTGAGCACAAAGGGCCTGATTTGCAAGACACACAGCACCTTGAACTTCACTTGGTTTTAATGGGAGCTGAGGTGTTCGTCACTTCTTATTAGTGCACAGTATGTTATATAGCTAGGCCCAAGGTTCCTGGGACCTGTATAAACCAGCTATCATGCAAGGAACAAAAACAAGAGGCAAACACAGTAGCTAATAGGAAAAATTCTCTAGCACACAAGACCAATTTTCAGATAAACATAGAAATAATCAAAATGAACTCAGCACTCATCCTCCAAATGTAAAATACTAAAGTACAATAGTTCCCTACCCTACTTTTCTAAAGAGGCAGACTGCTAGGGCTAGTACAAAGTGGACAAACCTGACTTCTCTAAAAGAGAAATCATGTGACTATTGCCCATAACAACTCTGAACTCTGAAATCATTTATTAATCCACCAAATCTTATTCTCCTGTCAGACAATTCTTTTATCCCGTGAAGTACCGTCTCAGGTCACATAGCCACTCCATCCAGCATTATGTCCTGCATTCAGATATAACACGCAGTTTAGATTTTGATCTAAATCTCAGTTAAGTCAGTGGAAATATTCTGATTGACTTTCAAAGGTGTTGGATCAGGTCGTCAGGGCGGCAGAGCTGTCCTCTGGGTATGGCAAATTGGGGCAACTGCTCCGGGCCCCGCGCTTCAGCGTGCATGTGTCATGCAGGGGGCGCTAGGCCAGTCCAGTGGGGGTGGGGTTAGGAGTGCCTGGGAACCCAGGGAGTGGGATTAGGGTTTGGGGGGGCAGGCTGGCCCGGAGGGTTAGCATTGTATTTCCTTTTGTTGCTCGGCATTGCAGGGCTTGTGGTCAGTCTCTGACAGCGGCAGCAGTGACCCCAGCCAACCCTGCTCTGCCCCTCCCCGCCGGCTCCCAGCGTCGCCTGCCACCACACAGCCACCAGCATCTTAGTGCTGCCGGAACACGCCAGAGCCAGGCTGACCCCATCCATTGCCCTCCCACCCCAGACCCCACCCTCTTCCGGAACCCCCAAGCACAGGGGGCCCCCTCACCCCTAGCACAGGTGCCACCCTGTGACTCTCCATCATCCCCCCCCCTACCCCTCCAGCACTGGTGTCCCCGCTCCACTCCAGAGTTCACCTGTATAAAAATGTTAAGGGAGGCCCATACGGGCTGCTTTGTCCCAGGCCCTGCACCCCCCTAGGGACAGTCCTGCAGGGAGGATACTGTTCAAGTATTTTAAATTAGCAAAGGACAGATCCTGCCAACCGTAGTCACATCGGGTAACACTGTACTCAGCAAATAGGAATCTGACCCTAAGTGAAACAAATGAACGTATACTGTAGAAGCATATAATTAAATCATACAAGTGCCATTTTTAGGATTTAATAATAAACAATGTAGTAGATAGACTAGGGTAATAAACTGACCCTGGGCTATGCAGTGGCCAAAAACTGCCCACGGATGGATGATCTGACAGTTAACAATTGAATATTATTAACATTAAGATTATCACATATTCAGGACAAATGTTAAGAAGTAAACTACATTCAAGAAATCAACAAGTTGTAGAATGAGTTACCACAGAGGTTTCCAAAATGTGGTCTGTGGAGAACTTGCTGTTGGTCTGCAGAGAGCCAGCAGGGAACCATGGGCACTGGTGCCTTATTTCCAGCTGCTAAATTTCATTACAGTTACAGATACATTCCTAACCTTACTTCTCACGTAGGCAATTTCTGTACCTACCACAGTGGTGTTACGCAACTTCTGTTGGCTGTGGAGGAGGGTGATTCCATTGCGAATGGGAGTGGAGGTAGTCTGCAAAATCATCATCCTGTGAAGAAGGTGCACACTATGAAAAAGTCTGAGAACCCCAGCTTTACCAGGAAAATGATAGAGGTGGGAATATTTGGGATATTATTTAAGAAACACACATAGGACCCTCTCCTATTCGGAGGGCCAATTCCAAGGAAACAATGCCCAGCCAAAGTATTAGGTTGTGTTTTGGCTATCCCCGCAGAGGGGCGACAGCTGGAAGGAACTTTCCACCTTAGCACTGAATAGCTTTTCTTTCAGTGGCTTTGGGTCAGAATCATTGTGCATGATTCTAAGGACTAGAGGATCAGACCCTCGTCTCCATGTGGGAGGCTAATGATGGTGTCAGGGGAGAATGATGATAGAAATGAGAATGAGTTTATATGGCCAGAATGGCTTTAATTCATTTTCCACCACCCCCTCCCAAAATCTTAGAACTTTTATGGAAAACACATTTGTAATGTATTCAATTGCATCTATGCAGGGAAGAATAAGATTGGCATAAAGGTAAACAACTGGCAAATTATTCATAACTCAAAATCTGCCCAGTAGTTTTTCTTTCCAAAACTTTAGAAATTAGAGACTGCGCACCAGATGTTATAAAAGAAATTACTAATTTAACTGCTAAACTGCTAAAAGGTTCACTCTAGTAATATTTTCTTGCCGAAAATGCCTGTGTCCTGTTAAATGTTTATTGAATACTATAATTATATTACATTTGCTGTTAAACAATAGTGACGTTTATGAATAAAAAAAAGTTGGGGGTTTTGGGGTTTTTTTTTAAGCCAGGCAGGATGTAAAGTGAACATCTGGTAGTAACCTTATGTGTGGTATTTGGGGGGAGGAGGCGGGGAGAAGAGCTTTCTTCCCATTTTTTTCTTTTTTTTGCGGTGTGCTTTTTTAAAACCATGTAGCCTTTGTAACAGAAAGTATGATTAAGCACTAGACTTTCTCACTATCAGTGAAATGTTTAAAGACAAGCCACCAGCAAATCCTCAGCGAGCTGGTGAAGTAAGGAAATATTTAACTATGAAACAGCTGTTTTTTGAGCAATAACCCAGCTGTTTGGCTTGGAGGATGCTTGTTAGAGTTGATTGATCATTATATTAAAAATAGAAAAAATAAACATCTTTGGAGAGCACAAAACAGGTTTTAAAAGAAATCAGTAATTCCATTTTTACAAAGAATGCAACAATAACAGAAAGGAATTTCACTTTTAGCGACACAAGTGCATTAGTTAATAGCACAGAAGTGGCTGAACAGTGCAAAACTAATATCACTGCAATTGATTGAGTTTCCTTTCGCCATTCAATGCTTGTAAAGCATTTTGCAATTGTTTGTGGTACAGAGTTTTTCATATCCTCTCCCTCCCCTAGCCTAGACCTTTTGTTGATTTGCTGTGAAGAGGCACAGTGGGTTTGTGTGGGCTGTTGGCTGACTGCCCCAGTAAGGCACTTTTTTTTTCTCCTTTTCCCATTGGGTAATGAAAGAGGACAGGATGGCAGGTATTTGGCTCTCTTTCCAGCCTTGGGCATTAGCCATAACTCAAAGATTTTGATTTGTGTTGGAGGCTGGAGCAGGGAATGCATATAGTACTGTACCATTTAGTTGGGATTTTAAAACAATCTTTCTTCTATAGGATTTCCCTGTCATGAAATAGATTTAATCAAGAGAATCAGTCAATTATAATACGTGACATTTAAAAGATCTTTTACTTATAACTTGACTCTTTTTAAATTGTAACTCACTGTTCAGAAAGTAATTTCTGCCAGGGAATGTTGTCAAAAACCAAAGCTTCTTTCTCTATACGTGGGGCTGAATCCTGGTTGCTTTACCCCCATACAAGCAGTACCGTTGACTCCATTGCAACTCCAGATGGCCCTCAATTCAACAAGGTACTTAAGCACATGCCTAACTTGAAGCATACAAGTAATCCCATTGACTAAAATTAAGCATATGCTGAAGTACCCTATTGAATCAGGGTCCATATGAGTAAGGCGAATAGGGTTTTGCCAACGTTAACTATTAAAAATTTGGAAAAGCCCCCTTCTTCTGGCTAGTTTGCTTTTTAAAAAAAATAAAAATAGAATAAAAACAGCTTGTTTAAAATTATTTTAAATCTGATCTATTTTTCTTTTTAAATTTATTTCTTTGGAATCCAAATAGAATGTCCAAAGACTCTATTATGATATAATGCATCTACCAGAATGAGGAAAATACTAGCTGAGGCAGAACATTGCTAAGAAAAGAGTCCTAGTAATAGCCTTTCAAATTATTATTAATAAAATTATATATTAGCCTAATACATGGTCATATGTGTATTTACCCCACACTCTGTAATTCTGGGGAATGCTTAATGACTCCTGATGCAGGTGTCTGTAAAATTGAATTTTCCTTTCATGAGACATTTTGACACTTCAAAAGTAATATTCTAATCCAAATCAGGACAAAATGAAATACTGAAATTTTTCATGAAATGAAAAAAATATGAAAATAATAAAATGTTGAAATCGATTTTAAAAAATTCAATCACAATGCAATGTTTTGACCTATCAAATGAATCTTTTTCATTTAGATTCTCCCAATTAGAAGATTTTAATAAAATGTAGTTGAAAGCTACATTTCCCCCATGAAAAATGTCACTTTAAACAAAACTATATTTTCCAACAGGAATATATTTTGGTTTAAAAAAATGAACTAGCTCTAGCTCCTACAGCAGAGTAAAATTATGCATTGAAAAATATATGTAGTTGTTCAGCCTGATTCTCATTTACCCTGGGGTAAATCATCAGTAACTCCACTGAAACCAGTGGATTTACCCCTGAGTAAAACCAGTCTAAAATCACATAATCTATCTGGGATGCTGAACACTGCACCCATGTCTGTGTTCACACACATGGACACTGCCCATGATACCAAACATCAACAAGAATACCATGAACATAGATCACCATTTCAAAAATGAATTAATCATTCATAATTTTCAATAATTTTTTATAATTTTCATAGTATTCCGTGAGAATGACAGTCAGGCTCACTTTTCAGTTGTATTGCCAGTTCAGACTACTTTAGTTTTTATTTTAAAGTGATAAATATAAAATCCCATCTAACTCTGTCTCCTTGAAGACAATGGAAAGACTCCCATTGACTTCAATAGGGGAGTTAAATCAGGCCCTTAGTGCTGCTGAAAAGTGTCACATATTCAGTACAGAATATTTAAGAGCCACTATTTATCCACAGAACAGCTACACCACATAGTCCTGCAATAAGCTCTTCACAGGGACAGGGATTTGCCTGTAGAGAGCTCATTACAGGATCTGGGCCATAATCTGGCCCTTACAATTCCTTTGTTTCTACTGTGGTTACTAATAAGAAGGCCAAGTGGTCCCAATTGCAAAGGTGGCATCAGGATATCTTCAGTAGCAATGGAATGAGAAGGTTTTGCTGTTTCCCAATCTGTCCTCCGTTAGCAACAGATTTAAACACTGGGAGTTAATTCAAACATGTACATGTGGGTTTGTTCCTAAAAGGAACAAGAGACATTAAGTGGCATTATAGTACTGTTATTCTTTGCTCTATAGATAAAGGTCTATGAGCATTTACACTATAAGCTACTTTTCTTGCATTTTTTAAAATTTATTTAATTGCAAAAATGGGCTCCAGACTAAAAATTGTCACACAGGCTCTCAACTATATAAAATTTAATATTTTTATTATTAAAGTGATATTTGAGCTATTAGAGTTCAAAAATATTACTTCCAAAGGGTTTTATTTATAGTCTCAGAATAGAAAACTCTCGCCAATCCAGGATTGAATCTAACCTAAATAATAAAAATAAGAATTGTTTTTCTAGTAATAACACCTATTATTAACTAAAATTGGTGCAGGAGATTCACAAAGAACAATCTAGAGTGGGTCTAGTGCCTATCAGCAGGCAGAGAGACAAATTAAATTTGTGGAGATGATACAGGATAAGAATAAGGAGTCATCAAGAACCTCTCAGCCAGCAGAATATTTCCTTAGTGGTCATTTGATGAATTAGACTAAGAAAGAAGACAAAACTCCCATCCTCCAAAGGATCCCTGGGGTTGTATCCTGTTGCCAGCTTGTGGTCTAAAAAAAAAAGCTACGTTAAAAAGAGCAGAAATTTATGAAGTGTAACAGAATTACTGCTTTCCTTATGTGTAAAATATCATCCTTCCTGAAATTAAATATATCAGCAAATCAACAGTTGTGGGAGAGCAGAGGGAGCGAGGGAGCTGTCTGCAGGAGAGGTGAAGCCTGGAGCAGGGTTGCAAAATGAGCCAACCAGAGATAGCTGGCATGCAGAAGGAACCTCAAGCAGCTGGTTCCTTGTAAGACAGCTGAAGCAATTCTCTTAAAGGGTTGACTGGGAAGTCTACAAGGATGTCAGCTTGGAGCAGGGCATTACCAAGCTAAACCCCACAGAGGGTCACCTCCTAAGAACCAATTTAAAAAATAAAGACTTAGAAGGAACTATTTTGCGCATCCATGTTCTGAGGTAAGAGCCAGGCCCCAGGACGGATTCAGGATTTTGAGTTTTACTTTTGAGTTTATTTTGTCTGAATAAACCCAGACCCTAATAAGGGTGGTGATTGGATGAGCAAGTCTGTGAAGCCTGTATAAAAGGGCCAGGAAGAGGGAAAATAAATAGAGAGCAGGGCAGTACAGAGGCACCCTGGTCATGGAGGATGGCCCACTTGTTTACAACAGTATACTATTCTATAGGAATAATTCATTTTGATCATTTCAATCACTGCTATGCACAGTGAATATCCACAAGCAGATTGTGATTTCCTCATATTTGTCATTTGGAATTATTTGAATGTTTTTGCAAAGCTTTTTAACTCTGAATTGTTAGTTAACGATTCTGAATATTCACTATTCAAATTGCATGGGTTAGTTTTGATTAGTCAGGTAAGTCACATGGTATTGGGAAGGGACAGCTCAGTGGTTTGAGGATTGGCCTGCTAAACCCCGGGTTGTGAGTTCAATTATTGAGGGGGTCACTTAGGGATCTGGGGTAAAAATCTGTCTAGGGATTGGTTCTACTTTGAGCAGGGGGTTGAACTAGATGACCTCCTGGGGTCCCTTTTAACCCTGATAGTCTAATCATGTTTCTGTGTATGAGTGCTTCTGCTGAAATATCTGTGAGTGCAAATTTAAAATTTGTTTTTCTGTAATATTTCCACATGCAACTTTGAAATTTGGACTCTGTGAACTTTCTCCTGGATTACTCACATGTCAACAAAATGCAAAGACAAGAGTCCCTCCAGAGGAACTCAACTGATCCATGAGCTGACCAAGAGCACCAACAGTACTTAAATATGATAATAATAACAATAATTGCTGTCAAGTCCAATCAATGTTTTCTTTTGTCAGGACTGTAATTTCCAAGTATCTTGAGCTAGTTATCTGCTCCTGGAACCATTTCAGTGCAAAAAGATGCAGCCACTGATATTTTCACATTGTATCTTTTTATACGGTTCGTCTACTTCCAAAGCAAATTCAGAAACAAGAACACATTTCTGCTCTCCAAATTAATGACATTTATTTAAGGCAGAGCCTCTCACCTTGACCATATTCCTTGAACACGTCTATCTGAGAGGTCCTACCCTACTCCCTTTTTAAAGACTAACATCCCTGAGAATGGTCTTACCTAGTGGTCTGCCACTTAAAAAGTTCCTGCCCCTTTTTTTTAGCATGACTACAAGGTTTTAACCATCGCAGTTACAGTTGCTGCAGTGCAGTAATGTTGACTTCTGCTCCTAAATTAAATTAAGGAATCTCTGCAAAAAGCACAAGATGATGTTTTCCCATCAGTCATTGAGTGAGAAATTAACATGATCTTCAACTTTTCTTTTTGATGTAAACAGTGGCACACAATAGATATCCATTGATCAGGGTATCAGTAGTAGTGCTTGCATTATGAAGCTGGAAAAAGACCCTCTGCCTCCTGGAAAAGTATAATTATTTATATTGCTGTAGCACCTAGAAGCCCCAGCCATGGACCAGGACCCCATTGTGCTAGGCACTGTACAAACACAGCGGGTTTCTTAACCTATCTACTGAGAAGGGATCATATTTCAGGAGGTCTCTTTTAAACTTCTCTATGTTAGCAACTCTGATACACTGATCAATATATTTATCCAGTTATGGATGAAAGTGTGGACTCTGCTTCTGAAAATGACCTGTTAGTACCATCAATCCTAAGTAACTATTGTGAACCTATCCAGTTAGAAGTGCGTGGGAACAGATTAAAGATGATACATTGCAGCCACAACTTCCTACACTCCATTTATATCAGTGGTTCTCAAACTTTTGTACTGGTGACCCCCTTTCACATAGCAAGCCTCTGAGTGCAACTCCCCCTTATCAATTAAAAACACTTGTTTATATATTTAACACCATTATAAATGCTGGAGGCAAAGCGGGGTTTGGGGTGGAGGCTGACAGCTCACGACCCCCCCATGTAATAACCGTGCAACCCCCTGAGGGGTCCCGACCCCCAGTTTGAGAACCCCTGATTTATATTCAAGTCTGGAATCTGAGCTATGCAAAATTTTGGCTTAAGCATTGTGTTTTTCCAAATAGGTGCCTTGTGATTTTTCAGTACACCACTTCCTCAGTTCTAAAAGATGCTCAACCCTAGAACCAGCTTCCTGATTTCCCTTGAGATTCTCTGAGTTTATCCATCCAATTCCATATAATCCTTGGTCATATTTTTGGTCTAGTTGGGGGTGGGGGAAGGGTTCTTTTTATACTTGAAAACTTTTTTTGAGAAAATAAGTCTGAAAGTACCTGTTTGGCAAGAACAGCAAAAGATTGGTTGAATATTAAGAAAGATTTATATTAAACGGGTCTTCAGAAGTTTGCGATGTTAACTATGTGTTCAGTTCTACCTGCCTGAAAAATGTGCTTTTTTTCCAGTCAGCATTTCTGTCATGCTCAGAGCTCTGCTCACTAGTTAACATTTGCATCTTGAATTCTTCATAAATTATACCCCTCACTTTCAAGTGTGTATGAAACAAAGTAACTCATCTGTAAATCTTCGTTGTTTCTTAATTGGTCTCCAGACTGTGGGCCATTGTAAATTGAAATAAATGCACTCTAGTAGCATTTAATCCTACTAACAGCCTTTCATTAGTGCTTTTATTTATTTATTTACTCTTACAGAGCAAGAATTAGGCATCAGTGCCCTGAAGCTTTATTTTATGTAACATTCATAAAGGCAGTTGAATCCAAGAAAATTATACTAGAAAGTGGAGGGAGCCAAAAATGTTACAAGCCTTTCTGTTTGATACTTCAGGATTAAACAAAGACTGTGAATGGCTTGCCAACTACAAAACCAGTTTCTCCTCTCTTGGTTTTCACACCTCAGCTACTAGAAGAGGGCCTCATCCTCCCTGATTGAACTAACCTCGTTATCTCTAGCCTGCTTCTTGCTTGCTTATATATACCTGCCCCTGGAAATTTCCACTACATGCATCCGACGAAGTGGGTATTCACCCACGAAAGCTCATGCTCCAAAACGTCTGTTAGTCTATAAGGTGCCACAAGACTCTTTGCTGCTTTTACAGATCCAGACTAACATGGCTACCCCTCTGATGTATGATACTTGTTAGTGTTAAAAAGATTTTGCTTTTAACATAGAATGCAAATTACCTAGCCTGGAGAATGACATCTGCAGGATTTCCAAGGGCATTGTTTTTACTATTCTGAGCCCTGATCCTGCAAAGACTTACCCATGTGCTTAATCTTACACACTGTAAGTAACCCCATTGGCTCACAGTATGTAAAGGTAAGCCTACGCATAATTTTTTGCCGGATCAGAGCCTTAGGGAGTAAAATGGAAACAGCTACCTGAAAATCAGAGTTCTTAACAAATCTTCTAGCTACATTTCAATACAAATTAAGCATGTAGGCCCAAATCCTCAACAACAGGAGTTAGGCACCTAAATACCTTTTGAGCTCTGGGCTACAGGTCCTGATCTTGCAATGAGATCTATGCAGGAGAATGCTTGCACCTGCGTGAAGTCCATTGACTCTAACAGAGCTGTGTGTGAGAGCAAAGGTTTGGGACCTAAAATGGAAAAAAAATCCTTTAGTCTGCCATCCATCACAACTGTATGCATTAGGATAGTATAATGTGCTACACAAATATGCAACTGCCAGTAACACATCACTCTGTGTGGCATCCTCCAATCTACTGCAAAGGCAAACAAAATACTCTAAATTAATCTTATCTGTTCTTTAAAAGCAAAATTTAGCCTTGCTAAAGCAGGACTGCCACTCATGTTGAATTGCAATGTGGTTTGTGATAAGAAAAAAATATAGCATTGGGAACTAGGATGAGATCACTGAAACTCAATGGCCCAAAATGTGGCATTTAGCCATGGGTCCCTGCTAAGGTTAGCAGGAAGCTGCACCTACCCAAGATGAGTGGAGTGCAGGAACTTCACAGGTGAGTGGCCCTTCTGTGGAAGAGGCAAGGAAGGAGGCTCCGGCCCCTTTCTCCCTGCATTGCAGCACAAGAGCCGCTCCCAATATGGTCCAGATTCACTTATGGCCAGCAGCAGGCTGGGTTTAAATCTAAGTCTCTAGAGTGGTTGTCTTGTGAATGAAACCTCCTTGTGTAGCTCAGCTTCTTTCGATTCTTTAGTTTGATGCAGTTAAAAATATAAAATATGTTCAATGCATTTTTTAAAAAAAAATACATCCATTAACACCACAGTAATTTTCTTATAAGGTTGAGGGGAAATGTCAACATTTTTACAGTCCCTGACCGAATCAAGGAGGTCGAAGTGCCAGTGGTCTGCTCTCTCATAGGTTTAGAGGGCAGTAAAGAGAGCGTGTTTCTTTTAAGAAGCTGTAGTGACTTTTTTTTTAACTCGGTGTTCTCGCATTACATTATTGATAGCTCTGATTTTGTTTGGTCCCTTGGGAGGGTCCGTATTTGGCTTCATGTCTTCAGAGCCTTTTTTTTTTTTTTTAAAGTATCAGCCCATTTTTGGAATAATGTTTTTTTTACACACTCGCATGCAAAGTGAAAAATTAAAGCCAATTACTCTTTCCTAATTAACACTCTCAGCTGTTGGGTCTGTGTATTTTGATGAGGACAAAGTCATCAGTGAAACAAGTATTGGTGGCATGAAGTAATCAAATATGCCCTTACAAGCCAATCTGTAGTATAAGCTGTTAGTACACCAGTGTTGATGTTAAAAATAACCCAAAAGGAGGTTAATAGGTTCTATTTTGAAAATACACATCAGGGGCAGCAGAAATCTAACTAGCAGTGCTGGCCAGAACAAAACCAAAAAAAATAGGTATTCCCCCACTTTTCAATTCAAAATTAACAACATTTCAACCAGCTCCATGGTTAATTAAAAATACTAAAATGGAGAGAGCTTCTGTAAAAATGGCACTAATTTTTCTCTTTTTAAAAATTAAAAACTGTATTGATGTAATTTTTTTTTAATTGCTGGTTCTACTAGTCGTTCATTAATGATGTGTATTGTCCTAGTGCCTACTTGGGGCTTCTTGGGGAGAGGTGCTGTTCATACAAAGAGCTTACAATATAAATGTATAACTAGAGACACCAGGTGGCTACAGGAAACAAAACGGGGGAGCACAAGTTAACGGTGAGATGTCTATGGCTATTGCAATAAAGGGGGACACACACTAGAAGCCAGTTCCAAAGATGATTAAAGTCAGCAGAGACTCCCATTGACTTCAGTGGAGTTTAGATCAGGCCCAGCTGCACAGCTATTTTCAAATGTTTTGTAGGCATTGTGACAGAGATGAGTAGGGCTGTGACAATAATATACCTGAAACCCTCAACAGTAAATGTTTTTGGAACATACTTTGTGGATCTGACATGATATGGATTTTTGAGAAACATATTTAGAAACCATTTTTTCTGCTAGCTGGCCTGCCACAGAGCCAGCTGAAGGGGAAATGGCTTCCCACCCCCTCAGACTCAGGAAGAGAATTGCTTATCTCAACATAGAGGTGTTTGTTTTAAGGAAGGAGAAGTGCAATGTTTCTAGGCAGTTCTGGAAATGCTGGGGGATAGGTGAGGAACATTCCCATGGAGGATGGAGTTCAGAGAACTCCAGAATCCAGGCGAACATGCAGGTGTTGATTCGCTGCCAACCTCTTTTGAACCAAACCGCAGAGTTTGCACAGATGTGTCCGCCAGCCTTTAAATTGACTTGCCTTTGTGAATTTAAAGCCACGAGTAATCTTCCTTTCACAACTCACCTTGAAATAATCCACCGTTTGGATGGTTTGAATGGGCTAAATCAAATGAAGTAAGAGGAAGGACTCCATGGCAGTGGGCTTTGGACCAGCCACCTGTGCAATAGTAGGCACAGAAGATTAAACTAAGGATAGACTTTTGATATAACTGTGTCTTTTGGTGGGGGGGTGACTTAATTCAGGCTAATGTTAACTGGCTTATATACTGTAGTGCTTTTTGCATTACTAAAGTTATCAGTATAAGAAACATACAGCTCAGTAAAGGGACAAGGGATGCAACAGCCTACACAATCATGGCTTGAACTACGCTTGTCAAATCTCATTTCATTATGCCTGGATACACATTTCCTCTTACAAAGTGCTTTTTAAGCTTTGGGACTCCAAGGAACTGTTTCTGCAGCTTCTCTCCTCATCCTTTCTCTTAATACAGCTCTCTAGGTACTGTATATATACAAAGCTAGCACCACTTCCAGTATCTCTCTGCTAATGTCGTCTTTCTGTAGACATCTATCCATCATTTATGCCCTTCCTCTATAGAGACATAATTGTTGTCTTTAGAAAGCTAATGTTAAGCCTCATTTCTTTCTTTCAGCACTTGGCTGGACTCATAAATCATCATGATGGAAGCTACTAAAGACTTAGTAAGAATAACATCATCCTGATGTCAGCCTTTGCTAGGTTCGCCCCCCCACCATTATGTC
Organism: Mauremys mutica; assembly: GCF_020497125.1. Taxonomy (NCBI): domain Eukaryota; kingdom Metazoa; phylum Chordata; order Testudines; family Geoemydidae; genus Mauremys; species Mauremys mutica. Next base: position 122,340,322 of record NC_059073.1, on the reverse strand, counting down.
TACAATGAATGACAAGATGCAGACCAGTCAGTTGCCAGACTTTTATCATAGTGACTTATATGGAAGAAGGATGGTCTTTCAATTAAAGTACTGGGCTAGGACTCAGGAGAGCAGCATTCAAATCCCACTTCTGCCACAGACTTCCTGTGTGACTGGAAAGTCATATAATCTCTGTTGCAGGATAATGATACTTGGAATACACCTGTGAAGTAGCTGAGAATAAATTCACTGATACTGCATAATAGGTACCTATATAGATTTTTCTCCATATTGTCAGTGAAGTTCTCAGCAACTCTAGACCCATCTTTCCATAATTAATTGTGTTGTCTGGCTCAGTAACTAAATGAAAGGGGGCCTTTTTCTAACAAAAAGAGTAGGCACCCAGAGAGTTAAAATGGCTGAGGTCACCCAACTAGTATTTCATCATTGACACAAAACACCCAAAGGAGAAGGACATTCTCACAATTAGTCACTGCTGATGCTCTCACAATTATATACAGGTCCATTTTTTGCTGCTTTACAATCTTAAATCTCCGAATTATGTTGATTTCTTCTGCTGAGAGATTTAATTATTGGTATATGTTCACCACAGGAATGATGAAAGCAAGCTAGAATTACTACTGAGTGGTCTAAAGAAATCTAGGAGTATGATGAAAGTGAGTAGTAATTGATCACTGACTGATGTAAACAAAAGATTATTGGGCTTGAAACATTTGTAATTACAGGGCTATGATTCTTCAACTGAACATTTTCTTGTCAAACATAGGACAAACACTGTATTTGTCTTGTAAAACTGAAAGCTTTTGAGTGAGAAATTAGTCAGAAGATGACTTGAATATCTTACTGTGTAAGTTACACAGGGGGCTAAATCACTTCTCGTTAACTCTTTTAACTTTAGTGGAATTGTGCCTATCTGCAACAAGGCTGCATCTGACCTATGATGTGAAATGTTCCTACAAAACTCAAAATGAGCGTTCCCATGAGTTTCTATTTCATTACATACTAGAAACCCAGAGTTTGAACTGGGCCTTGAGAAGAGCCAAAGTTCTCAAGAAACTATAGTCTATAGCCATTTAGCATCACTGTGGGCTCTGGATCCCACCTCTCAAACCAACTACCTGAACTTTTGCCAGTAAAACAGGAAAGAGTGTCCGCAGTGGTGTTATCAAAGCCTAGAATGTCTCACTTCCTGAAGCAGATGTTGCCTTCCAAAGGCTAAGGAAAAAAGGCTCTAATCAGATTCATAGCTCTTTTAGTTATTGAACATTTGATAATTCATATTATAAATTAATGATAGCTTGCTTAGCAGTCCAGAAAATGAGCTTCTTGTCCAGCAGCTCCCTATACCGTTTAGTAACCCAAACTGATGATACTTCAGGAACATGGAATATTCAGTAATATGGATATTATTACTCTGTGCTTTGAAAGCTGCCTAAGGATAACTTTTTTGGCTGCCTGTATCCCAAACACTAGTTCATTATTTTAGGTTGCTTTGCCCAATGAAAGGCATGACTCTCACACTAAAGTATCTATTTCAATGTGCAGATATGCCAGAGCAGCAGTAGAAGACTCTCTTCTTGGAAAGTTGGAAACCTGTTCTGTCGAAAATGGCTTAAAACACCCTCCAAAGCTGCTGACAATGCCCAGAATTATATGATTTTTAAACAGGAAATCATGGAGATCATGGCCCCTATTTTTTTTATTTTTATTTTTCATAACACATTTCGGAAAGAACTCAAGGACTCTAAGCCAATACACAAAACTGAGCATGAGCATGTGTGTATAATAACAGTACATCCCTTCAAAGGTGAAACCAAGCATCTCACAGTAATTGGGTGCCCTGGCAAGTGAAGGAAAGCAGATTGGATGTCGCTGTTTGAAAGCTAAGCAGTAGGATCCCAGTTCTTTACCAGCTGTACAGCATGGTCAAAGAACTAATAGCACAGAGTAAATCTCGGAGTCAACTGAAACTTTTACTGAGATTCTTTTAATGTAAGAGAGGTGAGTTGCAAGACAGTATTCAATGGGGATATTTCAAGATGCTATTTAAAGAAGCTTAAGAGAAATAAAGCAGCATGTTAAAGTGCTGGGCCAGCTATTCTTTTGTGGCCACAGATGCTGTTCAATAACATCTGGAGAACAGAGTCAGTCCCATCCAAATGGCAAAAAAGCATTATTTGGACACACAAAGGCAACAAATAAGACTGTTGTAACTATCATGGAATTACTTTCTATCCATCCCAGGGAAAGTTTTGTCTTCTGTCTTCTTGGCTAGAGCCACTGAAATCTTCTATGGGTCATCTTAATTATCACTTCAAAGGTTTTTTTCTCCTGCTGATGATAGCTTATCTCAATTGATTAGATTCTTCCTGTTGGTATGCATACTTCCACCTTTTCATGTTCTCTGTATGTATAAATATCTCCTGTCTGTGTGTTCCATTCTATGCATCTGAAGAAGTGAGCTGTAGCTCACGAAAGTTCATGCTGAAATAAATTTGTTAGTCTCTAAGGTGCCACAAGTACTCCTGTTCTTTTTTTGAAATCTTAAGGAGCAAGATAAGACCAAAAAAATGGCCATTTCATGATGGAGCAAATCTTCACAGTGTGAGCTTATCGAGAAGGTATGAGAATTGAAGTGCCCTGTTCTCATTTCATTGGATATCAAGACTGTGTTTGACTCTGACACAGAATTGCTCTGCCTGATCTTGAAATTCACAGGCTTCCTGCACAAGCTCTGCAGATGACTCCTCCTCACACTATGTTCTTGTAAGTGGGAAAATAATCAACTTCTTCTGAGTTAGGTCAAGTGTTTCATAAAGATGTGTTGCCACCCCAGGACTCTTCAATGCCATCATTGACTATGTGCTTGGCCAGATACTAAGCAAATACATTTTAGGCATATGACCTAGGAACCTCACTGATGTCGATTTTGCTGATGACATTGTGCTAGCTGTTGAGTCAATGCAGCACTTAAAGCCCTGGACAGCTCAGTGGCAAAAACTGCCCTGAACATTAATTGGGGTAAAGAAAATTTTTTCCCACTTGGTGATTTTGAACACTGTGGGCTCTAGCATCTATCATCAGCTACCCAACTGAGTATGTCTGTCAGTAATTTCACCTCCCTCAGCTCTGTCAACAACATGGGTGACATTGAGAAAGAACTTAAAGCCTGCACTGTATAAGTATTGTCAGTAATGAGGCACCTCAAAAATATATTTCACAAACCGAACACTTAAATGATATGAACCTTTTTCTAACTAAATGGGTCATGTTCTCTCAAATGGTTGCCCAGTGCTCTCAAGGAGATATGGTCATCTGCTCCAAATGCCTACCAACTTTTCTCTGAAAATCACCTTTGACTTTGACCCAGTGAATACAGGATGAAAAGACCCTCCAAAAGACCTAAAACATGATGACTGGATGGCATCAACAGACATCTGTGCTTCACAAGCATCCCACTCTGTAGCATGCCAGATTTGGCTCATGACTGAACATAATGGAGGTACATAACACATTTGGTGGCGTATACACTGTTCAAGCAACAGCATATGAACTAACTGATATTTCAAGACCACACTAAGCAAGGATGTTTTAAAATACAGTAGGAACAAGGAAAAGTTCAGCAATTTGAATATTAGTGGCCCAGTTCAACCAGGAGAAACTGTATGTGGGACAACAAACTAGTCCCAGTACCAAATTAGTTCTGTGTGCATGGACTGGTGTTAACTATAGAAATACAGTGCAACCTGTGTTAAGCAACCACCCAGCTGGCAAAAAATATATGGTTGCTCCAATAGAAGTCATCTTACAACAAAATTTTACTGGAAACTTTGGGGGAATATCTTTAAATGGGTACTTGTAGGAACACCAACTTGAAATCTAGTCAATTTTTAAAAAAAAAGAAGTTAAAATTAATTTCAGGCACTACGCTAACCACTTGTGAAAAATTTGGTTTAAGTGATTTGCCCAGATCACATAGGAATTCTGTGGCAGGAATAGAATCTAGTACTCCAAGGCAGCATTCAATTGCCTTCACCATGAGATCTTCCTTTCTCTTTCTGCAATCCCGTGCCTCATTCACTACACTCCTTCCAGCTTCTGCAACAAACAACACTGGGGTGCCACAGACAAGTCTCTTTCTCTACACAACTTTGATTCATCCCCATCCTTTGAACTTAATGATGTGGGGGTCCTGTACAAAAAACTAGTATGTGATAATATAATTAAAGACTGTATCCTAATGCATACACCTAAGGGGGTCAGATTCAGATTGCACAAACATCCTTAATTTCTGGCACTTCCTGATCTTTGATTATTTGACTTTTGTGATCTTTAATGTTCTCTTAGTGTCATTTTTGTGTGTGCGATAAGGATATAAACTGACAAAATAAGAAGGGCTATCAAATGAATAAAATAAACAGAAAAATAAGGAAATATAACTTCCTCTAATTTCTTTCAGTTCTGATACTCTTAGGTGTTACTTGTAACAAGAGTAGGTAAAACAAGTTCAGACAGAAGAGTGATATTTTTTTTTCAAGTCGATGGTGTCCCTTTAAGAAAAGGGATTGGCTATTGGAGGTGGTGTTCAAGGCAGGTTTCACTACTTGTGTTTTTCTTTGTTTCTTTAAAGAAACATAGAACAAGGCCAACATGCTGTATGTTTTAGCAGGTTAACATACTGGACTATACTGACACTTTTTATCATAAATGTTTTTGGTACTACTTCAAAGTCAATGTTTACACTGAGTATTTTCTTAGTGCACACATGTGGAAATAACAGGTGGAACTTGCCAAAATGTATCATTCAATGCTGTGTATATATAGTAGCTTTAAAACTAACACAGGTGTCCTAGATCCCTTACAGAGAATAAACAGAATTACCTGATCAAGAGGGTGTGTAACTCCTCTCCTCTTGAAATAACTCATCCCTTCTTGCAATACTAGTTCTAAAATTGAGTCATCTCTGCTTTTCAAAGGAGAAGACCCTTGGCCTTTACAAACATAAAATGCTATTGATTCCTGCACACCCACCCTACCTGTGTGTTTTTAAATGCACATTTATGATTATAACTCTGTACTATTGCTTCCTAGAATTTGGATTTTTTTTTTCTAAATGAAGGGCAAGCAATAAATAGTCAATGAGTTTATTTTTTGAATAAAGTTCATCCCTGGATCACACCAGCAAGAGCATCAGGTCTCCGGCTTTGGAAAAAACACACAGAGGCAGGGATGGAGCAATTGACTTGCAAGGAGGATAGCTAGAAGCCAGTCCCCGCTAACGGGTCTCCTATGGAGCCCCAGCCACAAATTAAAGCTGGCTCCCTGGGCAAGAAAAACCTAGTGCACAAACATTTTGCCTGTCATCCTTCAGTGTAAATCTATCTGCCCTGAAACATAGCTGCCCTATTGCCAGCAGAGCTGAATCAACCCCAGTACATCTAAGCTAATATTTCCCTTTAAAATAAATACAGCAACCTCTTTGTCTTTCTTGAATCTTTATTTAGCTGTTTAGTAGGCTTGTTTGCTTTTTCTTTACCTGGAGGATAAATAATACAGAAAATGTAAGAGGACTGTTAGTGTACATTTAGGAGTATGTTTCAATGGGTTTGCACAGCTGTAACTGACTGGAAATTAAACATTAAAACAATCCTATTGATAATGCACAAGAAGGAATGGAATCTTGCTCCCTCTCCATCGCTGTGTGGGCTGTAGCTCTTCAAGAGTAACAGACTTCCTGTTATGCTCTTATTAAACTAGAATAAATATGACAGAATAACTCCCTCTATAGACACAGCAGTGGTGTCCAAGAGGTGAATGGAAAAGCCTTTCCTGCTACACCTTCTTTGCTAGCATAGGGGGCAATAATTTTAACATGGAGGAACATGTTGTTGGTTGATTTTTTTTTTAAATGCCTCTCATCCATTTCCAGTTAAACTACACGCATGATAATTTTTTGAATAAAGAGAAGCTACATAGCATCATGTCATGTGATTTGGAGGCATGTGTGTAGAGAAAATTCCAATGCTGATGAGGCAAAATATACAGAGGATGCAGTCCTGTAAAAGGAGGATGACACATGGAAGTCTGCACATATAGTTTTTCTCCATGCACCTTTTGAGTTTGGGCCATAAAAAAATTAAGATGCTTGAAAGTGGAAAAATATTATTTATGTAATGTCTTTCAACACTGCATTGATTTGCGCGCTTAATTTAAGTACTTAATTTATGTGCCAGATGGCACAATCAACATGCACTGTTGAAAGACTGTAATTTCACTGTTATAGAAAAGTCTGGTGTTATTTTTTTTTATATATCCTTGGCCTTATGATAAGATTTGTGGGCCAGATCCTCAGCTGGTGTAAATCTGCATAGCTCTACTGTCAGTGCAGCCACCCTGATTTACACCAGCTGAGAAACTGTATAAGGTCTTACAGACAAATTTTAATGTTTTATGTAGCAGAAAATAGCATAAATTTAAGCCAGGTTGCTGGGGAGTGGAGCGGGAGAAGAGTGGCAAAACAAATTGCTATGACGAATGAAGGAAAAATCCTTTTCTCTGGTATTTTGAAGTGAGCTAACAACTTCTTTTCTGTTTAACCACACAGAAGCAGATTCTGCTTTCAGCACTCGCATTGACTAGTATCCTGCCTTGTGAGTTGACCTTATAGTCTCACAAAGGAGCAGACCAGAGAACAAACTGTGATTTGAGTGACAATTCTTGGCATGTCCCCTCACCCTCTCACCCCTGTCATGCTTTGATGAAGAATGAGTTACTTCATCCTTTTCCTGCCAGGAATAATCACAGGTCTGATGCTATTTGGTGATTATTATTTTTTAAAGCCCACCTCCTGTCATCATGTGATTAGGTGACAATCTCAGCTTTCATTTTCAAGAAACAGTATGTTTCTAAACCTTGTTTGCTGAGAAAAGCCTGAAAACATGAACCCCAAAGGCACATAAAAAGAACCTCTGTTTTAAAAAACCTCATGATTTTTAAACGAATCACAATGTTTTGGGGCCTCACTCATGATTTCTGGACAGTCTGGGGTTGGCAATACTGTGGAGTAGCTCAACCACCCCTCTCCAACCCCCAGACATTGGGCAGCTACTCTGGCCAACAAGTGGGTGGAGCAAAGTCTGGGCTCCTCCTGCTCTCTGCCCCTCTCCACTCCCTTCCTGCCCATTTGCTGATGGGGAGTATTAAGCAAGCAGTCCCCGCAGTCCCCCCTGTGGCTGGAGTCTAGTCAGGGCTGAGAAGTAAGACACCAGTGTGACTCTGCATGAGCAAATGGGGCACAATCAGACTCCTAATTAATACCTTTTTGTTTAGTGGCATCAAAGGAAAACAAATGATATTTTCCAACCCTCTTTTATTGGTAGCTCTGAACCTTAATGCACGGTTTCAGAAAATGCTTTACTGAAAGGATCAGTCATGCTCTAAAGAGAAAAAGTGGGGGCTTAGAAGAAGATACGACTCATGGGCTCAAAGAGAAACAGGGACTAAGTTCCACACAAATGACCCCTCCACTGTGCAGAGTGGTGGGAACGGGGGTGAGAATGGAGTCCATGACTGGAGGAGCCCAAAGAACAGATGGGAGAGGTAGGTGGATATTAAGATTTTGCAAAAAATATTTGGAATAACTTTGCCATTTTAAATAGGTTTACTAGTATTATTATTAAAGAGAGAATTCTTCACAGGACTATGAAGTATGGGTGAAATTCTGCCTTGTGCAGAGGGCATAAAAACATCCTGTACACTAGTTAAGCCCGATTTTGGAAGGCTCAGGTTCGACTTCACTAGGTATAGAGGCCTCTCACTGGCTTTCTGCACAGGGATGAATTTTATCACACACAGTGCCTTAAAGCCCTGTTATATCTTACTGATTAACAAGCTTTTTTTCTACGTCTTCCTCTTCAGGATAATCTTAAATCAAGAATATAGCTTGTGTATTTCTTTTTGGACAGCTTGAATTTTATGAGTATTTGTGAAACTACACCTAGTCAGAATCCCACTTCTCTTCTAATTTATGAGGTGGTATTACATAAGCCATTTCTTCTCTCTTTGCCTCAGTTTTCCTGTCTGTAAAATAGGGATCATGATATTGATCTTTGTAAGCCACTTTGAGATCTACTGATGAAAAGCCCTGTATAAGAGCTAAGTAGCAGTATTATCATCATCATATATCCTTAACAAGAGGATACCTGGCAATCCCCTCAGTTACACAAAACATATTACATAATTCTCAAAATGTATTTCTTAATACTAGTACTGTAGGTGCCAATCAAGGTGCTAAGAACACTGGGAAAGATTCAGATTGAAAGTTATACCTGTGTAAATTGGAGAAACACCACTGACCTCAGTGGTCTTAGTTGGGATTTACACCGGTATAACTGAGATCAGAATCTGGCCAGATACATTTTAATCTATTTTTTCCCCCAATGAAGAAGCCGTAATGATCGGGACTTTGTGAAACTTTAACTGGGAGTTTCTGGGATTTCAAACTCTTTTTTCCCTCCCCGCCTCCCCCTAATTACAATGTTCTAATAATGTAGTTTAATTGATGGGCACTCTAAAAATAGGCTTGCATCTGAAGAAGTGGGTATTCACCCACGAAAGCTCATGCTGCAAAACGTCTGTTAGTCTATAAGGTGCCACAGGATTCTTTGTTGCTTTTACAGATCCAGACTAACACGGCTACCCCTCTGATACTTAAAAATAGGATGGATGAATAGACTAGCTGAGATTCTGGCCTGTGCCTCCTGGAGGGATTGGCACCTACATCTTTGCATCCTCTCTATTCTAAGCTACTCCAAGGGCCACATAATTTAGAGAAGCAAGGAGTAATTAATCATGTTCTGTATTTTGTATTTTTTTTGCTAAGATCAAAAGTACTGTAGGTACTTTCATTTGCACCTATTTTCAATATGCACTTTAGGGGTAGTTCCCATTCAAATACTATAAGAATATTTTTTTCCTTTGTATTAATTAATAGCCCATTTTTCAACGTACATTAATCAAGCATCCAAAGCTTAAGTATTGTACCTGTCATGTAAAACAACTCCCCAGAGAAATATGCAACACAGATTGAACAAATGGGAAAAAACCTACTTTATATATTGGTGGTGATGCAATTTTGGGGTTACAGCACACACTAACTTTCAGTGTGAAAACAGAAAATAGAAAGATAAGCACTACTGTAGTAGCATTAGGTAATATCACTTAATGCCCACCTCAAAAAACTAAATCACATAGACAGCTTATGACATATGGGTACAGCCAAATATGAACCTCATGTTGTAGTTTATTTTGAATATAGTTTTCAATACAGGTGATAACTATACCAGAGTGGAGATGACACACTTTTAAGCTCCTGGGGATAGCAAACTGTACCTTTCTGCTATGTTTGGAAAACACCTAGCACATTGTGGACACTATCGGACTCATGTAATGACAATTAGTATGGATTGAGACTCGTAATTCTTGGTTCTGGTTTCTCTGAACTTATTTTGCTTGGCTCTATTTTTACAATGAAAAGAAGCCAACACATCACAACCAAGAATGTCTACTGCTGTGTAATCTTATCAATCACCTGTCTTATCTATCTTCAGGCTTTGCTCTACCTTAAGATTTTCATATTGACTCAGACCTACATAACAAAGACTCTTATGGAAATCATATATAATATTTAAATTCAGATCCTGAGAAACTGAGTTCTTTCAGAACTCACTGAAGTCAATGATATTTAAGACAGCTAAGGATCTTATGGAAGGGACTGAGCATTCTGTAGGATTGTGTTCATACCTTTATCCAAAGAATCTAAATTTCTCTACTAGTTACTATGGCCCAATGTGACAATTTACAACCTGTAGATAGACCCCTACACCTATATGGAGTCCCCATTGTTGTCTTGTTAAAAAATGGCAGGACTGGGGCTTAAACCTGCTTCATTGTAATGAGCTCACACTGGGAAGTACAATTCTCAAGACACATAAAAGCAGCTTTCTTGAATGTTGTTATATATATACATATATATCATAAACCAACAATTCCAGACTGTTGAAAGATTAATAAATCATGATAGGGTGACCAGATGTCCCAATTTTATAGGGACAGTCCCGATTTTTCTTATATAAGTTTCTGTTACCCCCCGTCCCAATTTTTCACACTTGCTGTCTGGTCACTCTAAATCATGATGACTTCAAACATTCATCAGTTCATCTTCATTTATGGTAGATTACGTTCTAACACACCAGAACTTTATTATTTAATTAGCTGTGCATTCAGAGCCAGAATTTCAAATGGTTTCCTAAAATGCATCTGTTTGCGTATGCAAAACTCCACAGCTGACTGCATTTTTGTTTTCTATCCAGATCTACTTGCTTTGACATCACTCTCCAAAACAAAAGCAATACATATATAATTTTTTAAAAGGAATGCTAGTTATGGCAAAATATATAACCAAAAAGTATGGGACTTTAAAAAAAAATTGTTTTAGCAGCATAATGTGCAGTCAGCTTTGTCATTTTCTAGAAACTCTGCAGCTATGTAGATCTTGGTGTGCACTAAAGAAAATAGATTATTGTTTCTCTGCAGCCCTTGTGTTCCATTTTTTTAATTTAGATTTTTCTTGTCAATTTCAATGTGCCTCTGTTACTTATGTTCATGAGCGTTTATGGGCTCCCTCTGGTGGCCATTTGAAAACCTGAAAATTACTGAGGAGGAGGAGTAGTAGTATTTATTATTATTATTTTAACATACATCTCTACCAATAATAATAATCCTAAAACCTGGTAAATAAACAATCTTTGATATACTTGTAGATGACTGTATGGTTAACCCCTTCTCTGCTCACCACTATTCTGTAGCAGATTTACTTGGAGAAGTTTCTTAACCATTACACTGAAATGTTGTATTTCTAAGGTGACGTATCCACTAAATGAAGAAGTGCTTAAAGTGCACATTGATGCATTAAGAAGCAGCAGTGCATTTTAATCTACTTGGGGGCTGCGCTTTCATTAAAATGTGTACCATTAGTATCTGTGTTACGCTGTTTGACTTGTGGTTCTCTCACACTTGATGCACCATCGAACTGATTTTGCTTTCATGCTGATTTTATACCAGTGTAACTCTATTGAGCTTAATGGGGCTATTCCTGATTTACACTGTCGGAGAAAAACTCAGTTCTCGCTTTTTGTTTGGGTGCAGCAAAATCAAATACTTTATTATTTCTCCAGTAATTACAATGGAGGGAGAGAGTGCCATAGGACACAGGGTCGCCCCAGTCCTGGACAGGTCTCTCAACTGGTAAACAATTACAGCAAGCCTTTATACTTTTGTTACAGACAATAACTAACAATAATACAGACAATAAAGAGCAACAACTACATTTTGTTTATACATAAGCCATTCTGCTATCTTATTTGTCTCACTCCAAAGAAAAGCAAGCCTGCATATTTGGTTATCAGTTACAAGGTTGTAATAACTTTGTACACAGTTCTTGTCCTCTCGCCTCGCACTATCCTTGCTTCTACAAGTCTCACGTCATTAGGGTTACAGTATGGCCTGACTCTTGCTAACTGACTGACATGTATTAAAATCCCCTTCAAATCCTTGTTAATTATTTCCCTGCTTCCACAACACAGATATAAGGGAAAGGACAACCAGGCCCCATATGTTTAAATAAAATGTAGACTGTTTTAAACCTATTGCTGACTTGCATTGAATTATATTTAATTTTCTGACTAAAAACCATGGCCAACATTTTCAAACCAGGGAACTGTTGCATTAATTGAGAAGGACTATGTGGACCAAAGGTGTTAACATAACTCAGTCACTGCCCAACATTAAAAGGAGTTAAACAAGATCTGGGGTTTTGTATACAGAGACCTCAGCCTGCTTATACTATGGCAAACACATCATTAAAAATCCTTTTAACCTTTTATTAAAGATACTGAAAAAAGGAAAAATAGTTAAAGCATTTGAAATGTAAAGTATTAAGTAAGGCTTTCTTTTTAACAACATCCCTTGTTCCCTTTCCCTTTAGCTGGAGAGAGCTTTTAGAAGAAAAACCCCTTGTCTCACAGTCTCCTAGATAGTATTAAAGATGGTAATAATTGTCCTTTTGGGGAAAAGAGAAGAAGTTTGTTGAGAAGTTGTTGTTGTTGTTGTTGCAGTCTGACCCTGCTTTATCCCAGGTGATGTTTGGGATTCAGTTGGAGCTGATAGAAGTAGTGATATAATCTGTATCCCTCTTTTTTGGTCCAATCTGGTCAGGACATCTCTCAGGATCAGGGTGACAAAGGCCCTGGGTTCCCGGAAACAGTGAGAGTGGCAGCCATGATAGTGAAGCTTGCTCCAGTAGCCCCCATCTGTTCTTCTCTCTTTCCCCTACAAAGTGTTTTTCTCTAAAGACCCAAAAAGAGAGTCATGCGTGGAATAGTTCATGCCCTCATTATTTGATCCACCAATTAGGCCTAGTTTCCCACACACCAGTTTTGGTTCCGGACTCACATTTTCTTCTGCTCAAGAGCCTGGTTTTAGGCACCCTGGTTTCAAAATGTTAGCCCCTAGTCTTGGCTGAAAGATGTGTGAAATGTAGTTGATATAAGAAACTACCAATTCACTGTGGGCCATATACTCTTGTCCTAAGCACAGCACTCCCATTGACTCTACTGGATGGCCTCACAAAGCTTGTGGTTAGAACATGCCCCTTTACTGAAGGCTGTATTTGGAAGAAGACTGGGGAGGAAGAATGGCCCTGTTGTTGGTACATTAGCCTAGGTCCTAGGAGATATAGGTTCAAACCCCTCCTCTACCATGGACTTCCTATGCAACCTGGGGTGGTCACTTAGTCTCTCTCTATGCCTCAGTTCCCCATCTTTAAGGGTGCCCGGAGAGGAGATGGTGGCTACTAGTGGCATATTTAAAAAAAAAACAACAACCCACCACCCATTGAAATGATGCTGCCTTTGGCTGAGTTGGTCACAGGATACATAGTATATGGAAATAATTATATTTAAGAAATGTATTTCAGATACCTCCATTACAAAAGGTAGACTATCACCACCCCGTGCATAGGTAAGGCTATTGATCACATTACCCTCCAGGCTCACACACTTGAGGAAACTTAAACATAGGTTTAGACCTACAGAGCTATGCTAAATCCATCTTTAGCAGACAGCAGAATGCCAACCAAGCAAAAATTTAACAGCTAGGCTGCTGCTAGCCCTTCAGACATCAAGATTATTCCACGTATTGTGATCTGTGTTCGTATGTCTGAAGATAGGGCCATATCTTGACTGGCTAATTCTCAGTGCATTTATGAAAAGCTGTCCAGATATTGAAGTTTCAAAGCCAAGAGCTTTATACTGGAAGCCTAAAGGGGTTAGCATGCCATGGAATGATTTAACAAATATGCTTGCTCTAGTGGAAATATGATGATTGATCTTTGGTTTTTGTTTTTTCAATGAAAAGGCAGTACTGATTAATCAAGGATTGTGTTTAAAGCTTGCATGAACTATGCAGTGGTTTCCTAATGGCCTTTTTAAATTCTGAACTATACTTTAAATTACCTCGTAATGTCCTGTTACAGAATATATCACTGAAGATTTTTTTCCCCTCCTAGTAGGTAATCACATCACATATGGAGAGTCAGACTTTTCACTTCAAACAGCCATTACAGTCAATGTAGCCTCAGACAATAGAGAGTGAAGGGAGCATAAGAGAAAGTGTGAAACTCAGCAACAAGTTTCTATCTCCCCAGCTATGCCTTTTTGCAGGTGAAAACAGAGCTCATGTAGAAATGTGCCATATCCCTTTTTGGTCAAATATACATAATATAAAATGTGAAACAGAGAGGATGGTGGGAAATGGTTTTCCTAGCCTACAAATATTTCTGAGCGATCAAAAAAATGTTCCCATCCTGAATCAGGACAAAAAGTCAAAAGCTTGTAAACTTTCATGAACAGAAAAAAAATCTGTCAGTTCAAACATTTTGTTTCAATATTTGTTTTTTAACCTTTCTTTCTGTCAAATTAACTTAAATTTCTAAATGAAATCTTGTTTAGAACCAGAAAACCAGAATTTTTTGAGTCAGGAAATTTGTTGAAACGGACCTTGTTTCACAACCAGTTTCAGTTTTGACAAATTGGCATTTTTCAACTGAAAAATGTTTTGCTGAAAAAATTCCTGCCAATCCTGATCCTGCTTCCATTGAAGTCAATGGGTAGAATTCTAAGAGCACAAAGCCTGACTAAACAGGATGTGTGTTCAGTCATATGCATGTGAAGCTGAAGATCAGAATCTTGCCTCGACTTGTAGTTGCTAGCGTGCATCTGCTCCATGACTGCTATTGGAGTGTTTAGCCTGCAAGTTGATGATCCTTTCCCACCTGCCACCACACACTCAAATATAAATGTCTGGGGGCAATGCACCCTCTGTCTGTGATCAGATCCTACCCCATCGTGATTTTTTCCATGTATCTGTGTCCATGAGCAGAAAGAGACATGGGGGCATAAGTTCTACAGCATGTAGGATATTCCTGAGTCCCTTTATCTGTAGCTCTTCCATCTTGCAAAGTGGAAATGTATCATTTCCATCGTATTTTGGACATCTAATGACTTGGGGAGGGAAGGTGGGAAGAATTATTAGGTAAGTGAGTTTTATCTGAGCAGAGGCTGCAGGATTGTGCCCATAATGCCTACCAATTATTACCATGTAGTGCCTGGTTAATTTGATCCTTTTGTCCCATTTGACTATAGCTCAGGAAACAAATCCATTTATATTAACATAACATGATTTCCACCATTTATCTTGATTGCATTAAGCAGATATTATTGGATAATTTGGACACTGGCTATAGGAAATTGTCACTTAAGCCAAATTATGAATTAGAAGAAGAGTCTATATAAAACCTATTATATAATAAAGTACGATGAAATCCTGACTTCATTGAAATCAATGGCAAAATTGCCATTGACTTCAATGAGGTCAGGATTTTACCTAATACCTTCTAGTTAAAAGTTCTGTTGTTCAGATACTGCTCTGAGCTGTATACATACAATTGTCATTCTAAAATCATGTGCCGTTTCCTGAAACATAGCCAGACACTTCAATTTCTGTTCCAGTAAATGGCAATTGTAGAACACACTTTTTAAAAA
The DNA here is from genome assembly GCF_020497125.1 of Mauremys mutica. Classification (NCBI taxonomy): domain Eukaryota; kingdom Metazoa; phylum Chordata; order Testudines; family Geoemydidae; genus Mauremys; species Mauremys mutica. The sequence goes on along the minus strand of NC_059073.1, from coordinate 122,325,164 downwards.
AAAAATGCTTATTTCTGTTTTAGATGGATATGTATAGGTAACTCAATGATAAATGTACACAAGTATATAGATTTTAGGTGTGGCATGCATATGTAAATAAGTATTTTGTGTATTGTTTTTCTCCATAACAATATATACCGGTAAAATCTTTATGTGGGATATTACAGTATTGCTGCATACAAGTGTATGTGCAGGTATCTGGGGCAATATTGTCATATACAGTTATGTCTACAGATAGCTGGTATGTGAAATGTTAGTACTAATTATATGTATCATAGCACCAAGGTGTTGTAGTCATTAATCAGGGCCTTATTATGCTAAGCACTGTACAAACTCAGAACAAAAAGTCATTCCTTGCCCCAAAGAGCTTACAATGTAAGCATAAGAGAAGGGTGGCTACAGACAGACCAACAGGGGAGTACAAGAAGATAGTACTGATTGGCATGATAGACAGTGGTCTCAGCACACCAGCAGCCTAATGCACCATTGTTAAGTAAGTTTTGAGGAGGGTTTTGAAGGATAATAATTAGGTACTTTTGTGGATGTTTATGGGGCTGCTCCCGAGCATGAGGGACAACATGGCAGAAAGCACGAAGGTGCTTGTTTAACATGTGGGTGATGAAAGCTGGCATCATGGGCTGATTGGAGGCACAAGTCAACATTTCAATAGCAAATGAGAGGTAGGGTGGGGATAGACTCTGGAGGGCCTTAAAAGTGAGCCAATGGAGGGATGCAAAGAGAGGGATGACATGGTCAAAATGATGGGCTAGGAAGATGACCTTGCAAAAGCTTTCTGAATGGATATTAATGGGGTAAGGTTGCATTTATCACAGCCAGAGCAAAGGGTGGTGCTGTAATTGAGATGTGAGATGGTGAGAGCCTGGATGAGAGTTTTAGCTGAGTGGATGGACAGGAAAGGCTGTATCTTAGAGATGTTACGCAGAAAAAGGGCTGTAGTCGAACATCTACATTTGAGTTGGGAGGTGTTATTCACACTAGCTGCCCCCAATCTTCTGGGTATGTACTCAGACAGCTAGCCCGAACCACCACCCCTGCAGCTGTGGACACACTGCTATTTTAGGCACTAGCTCGAGCAGACCTAGCGTGGGTATATCTACACAAGCTGGGAATTAGACCTCCCACACCTCAAATGTGGGCACACCCAATGGTAAAGCCAGTTTACAGGCCTGAGTGACAAATAGTGTGGTGGAGTTGTCCACACTGATCAAGAAAGGAGGTAGCAGGTAGGCCCTGGAGGGAAGATTAAGAAGTCTGTTTTAGCCATGCCGACCTTGAGGTATTTAATACTTTCGAAGTCTGTATGCTTAGAGTGCCAGCAAAGGACTTAATCCTGGAAGGTACTGAACACTCTGGCTTCAGTCCAGCAAAGCATTGAAGCACATGCTTGACTTTAAGCACATTAGTACTCCCATTGAAACAGGTATTTAAGTGCTTTGCTGGATCAGAGCCACAGTGTTTAGGACTTTGGAGGATCAAGCCCTAAGAGTCTTTCAGAAGATTCTGTTTTCCTCAGATTGGTCATTTGCTGAATTCAGAGGGGTGGAAGCACCCTGCAAATGAGGGATAGGAGGAGGAGGAGCAAGGGGATATACTGAGACTCTGTGGTGGGAAAGGGGGCATCTGGCTTCAAGCTGGGAAGGAGAGTTTCAAGGGTTCCTACCTGCTCCCCGGCCTCATCCCGGGCCCCAGGGTGTGCACTCCAGCCCTCTAGGTCCCACTCTCACCTCCCCTAACTCCCCCAGGCACACATGAATTTATATAGGGGTGGAGCCCCCACAATATTTCCATTGCAGGGGGCACTAGGCCTCCTTGTCCCCCTGGTTCCACTGCCCCTGGCCGAGTTTGTAAGATTGCATAGTTTTGTTATAGAAATATGGTTAGAATTAAGCCAGTGGTATTCAAAGTATTGTTTTTAAAATGTTGGACAGTCCTGTACAGTAGATCAGATTTCAAACCAGGAAAATTAGGGGGTTTGGGGGGGGGTGATTTATAAAATATTTTCTTCCAGCTTCAGTTTCTTAATTCTAATTCTACAATAGGGAACACTACAGTAATTCCATCTAAAACAAATGTCACTTTGGCTTGCTAATATTTTATTTGATTTTTATATTGTATCATTGTGATGATTCTTTAAAGTTTTTTTTAATGTTTTTAATGGCTATACTGTACATTAAGAATCTTGGTGGAGAGGGACTTCTATTTTTTTTTATCATGGTTCTTCTGTTCAAACACAAAGGTAATGAATGTCTTTAAACCCTATCAGCAATCAGAAACATTTACCTTTTCATAAAAATTGTGCAATCAATTTAGGAAAACATCTTAATTCAAGATAGCCCTAAATCACATGCAAAGTTAAGCATGTGCTTGAATCCCATTATTAATGTCAATGGGAGTCATGCAAGTGCCTAAATTTAAGCATGTGTTCAAGTGCTTTCCTGAATTGATGCCTGTTCCATTTTGTTACCCTTAGGCCACTTGAATAAACATACTGTTCAGAACGTACGGCATGCATCTCACAGGAACAAGAATACAGACAAGTAAACTATCCCTGTGTCATCCAATGGCTTTGTTTGCTCTGCAATGATTGGCAACTCCTTTTATTTTCTTGATGTGATGTGAGTTACCACAAGGCAAATTACGTTTGATTAAATAATTATCATGTGTAACCAAAAACTGTATAATTAAATGTGAAAACAAATTAAATCGCACAAAATTCCCACCACTTCCTTCCTTGCTCAACTAATTGCTCTGGCAATTTAGACTGTAATATAATTATTTTTTTAAAAATCCAGTGTATGACACACTACCGAAAATATTCAAAGCTTTTCAGAATTTAAAAATTTGAAAAGCTTATTTAATAACATCTTTCCCTAGGAGGGGTGGAAGGCCCTTTACTATCCAGCTAAAATGTTTTGGATTCTTACTCTCAGAACACTCAACTCCATGTTATTGTTTTTTGGGAGCGATTGGGATTCAGGGTAGTTTTTTTTTTTCTGGTTAGGCTTGACAAACTTTGTCTTAAATGCAGAGCAGCTAGGTCAATATTGCTGAACCCCTGTGTGATGGGTTCGGCCACAGAGACCCCCTAGGGGTCTGTCACCTGACATGCTGACTTTATCTCTGAGCCCATTTTCCCCACCAGCTTGGGACTCCAGAACCCAGCCTTGTTGAGCCAGACACGCTAGCCTGCTGCAACACAGACCCAGGTCTGGTCCACGCCCACAAAGCTACAGACTTTAACCAAAAATTGCTCAGAAGATCACCTATCTCCAGCACCCAGACACCCAGTTCCCAGTGGAATCCAAACCGCAAATAAATCCGTTTTACTCTGTATAAAGCTTATACAGGGTAAATTCATAAATTGTCCGCCCTCTATAACACTGATAGAGAGATGTGCACAGCTGTTTGCTCCCCCAGATATTAATCACTTACTCTGGGTTGATTAATAAAAGTGATTTTATTAAGTATAAAAAATAGGATTTAAGTGGTTTCAAGTAATAACAGACACAACAAAGTAAGTTACCAAGCAAAATAAAACAAAACACACAAGTCTAAGCCCAATATATTAAGAAACTGAATACAGGTAAATCTGACCCTCAGAGATGTTCCAATAAGCTTCTTTCACAGACTAGACTCCTTCCTAGTCTGGGCCCAATCCTTTCCCCGGTACAATCCTTGTTAGTTCCAGCAGGCATCCCCTTTGTTCTGTTCCACCCCCTTTTATAGTTTTGGCACAAGGCAGGAATCTTTTGTCTCTCTGGGTCCCCACCCCTCCTTCTAAAAGGAAAACCACCAGGTTTAAGATGGATTCCAGTTCAGTTGACACGATCACATGTCACTGTAAGACCTCCTTCTTCATTACCTAGGAGCTGGCCTACATGTACACAGGAAGGCTTGCAGGTAAACAAACCCGTTCACAGTTCATTGATTCTGAAGTACCCTTAATGGCTTCCACTTAATATGTTTACATCAGTAATACAAGTTTATATCTCATTCTTCTAACATCAGACATAGAAATAATACATGCAAACAAATAGGATGACCACACTCAATAGATCATAAGCTTTGTAATGATAATTTACAAGAGACCTTTTGCGTTAAGCATATTCCAGTTACATCATATTTACACTCATAAGCATATTTCCATAAAACATTATGGAGTGCAATGTCACATCCTGATTTCATTTTGGGTAAAGAGCTTGCACAGCTTCTATTTTTTTCTTTGTATAAAGGTAACTATGGACCCAATTTTTCCAGGCCCCATATGGGCCAAACTGCCATTGACTGAAGTGCAATTTTGCCTGCTTGAGGACTTGCAGACTAAAGCCCCATTGTTCTAATGGCAAAAGACAATGTAATGGTGTAACCCTCCTAAAATAAATAGAGATAATGATATTAACATAGACAGATTGGGTGAAATCCTGGCCCCACTGAAGTCAATGGCAAAACTCCCAATTACTTTATTAGGTCTAGGATTCCATTCATTGTTGCACCGGTTTTGTAAATTTGTACGTCAACAGCTATTTGCAGTATCCTGTGAATCCATTACTCCTATAATGCAATGCTGCAGTGTAGGCCCAAGTTGATAAACACAGCATAAATGGGCTATGATAACGTAAGAGTGAATACGGTAGAGCGCGACCAATTAGATCTGTGAGTTCACTGCCTCTTTCTTTCCATTTAAATTCCTTTCCATATTCATTTACTCTTTCAGCGTAAGCCTGTTTCGTTCAGGGATATGGTCCGGTCCAGATCCCACTGAAGCCAGCGGGAATCTTTCATCTTTCCAATCATTTTCATTGGGAGTGCTTAACTCTTCACATGCTTAGTTTTGCATGTGCTTAAATATTTTGCTGGATTAGGTTGTTCCATACCAATATCCCTTAAAAGATATAGACCGATTTTTTAATTGAAATAATAAAACTACATTTAGTTCAGATGTGCTGGTGTGTAGCTTTTGCTAAAAGTAAAATGCTAGATTTCTACTTCTCTGACTGTATATTTGGGTTCTGCCTCTATCCATCTACTGTGGCAGAATGGTCCTTAAAGTGGCATGGCCCCATATTGGTCAATACTTACTGACAATATGCTTTCAATCAAGCCTGACGTTGAAATGTAACATTGTTCCTTATTTTTCACAAACTAGCCAGGCTGTTGCTATTTCAGGTGGCTCAAAAATATGTGCACAGTTTGTACTTTGAATGTTTAATAAGCTTAAAACATAAAATATATAATGCAGCTTGAACTTTCTAGTGTTATTTCATCACCAAAAAAGCAAAGTCTTGAGGATCAGCAATTGCCTTTGTCAGAATGTAAATTCCAGCTTGTAATACCCAGGCTGTATGTTTCAGGAAATCAGTATTAACCTATTAGCATGCAGTTTTCCTTGGAGAAGAGCCATCTTCACACTGAGCCTGTATTCCTGCTGCAAACCTTCCTGTCACTGTTCCGTATCCACGACCCAGCCTAAGGCAGCCTTTGAGGGTTCTCTAGCCATTTCCTGCATTCTGCACTAACACTAATTGAAAATTTGGGTGGCCTTGCTTATTTATTTTCATGGAATGCAGTGGGTTATATTTTCATGGCACTTTCTCAGCAGTGCAACGTTTCAATTTCAAAACCTGCAACATGATAAAAAGCACCCCAAAAAAATAAAAATAAAAAAAGAAGACAGCATTCCTTTGATTAATTTTTGTAGTAATCCTTTTATAAAATATAATGGAAAATAAGTAATTGGTATTTTGTTTGTTTTGCAAGATCACACTAACTTAAATGTGCATAGATCATTATCATTTACTATCGCTACAGACATAGTAGTTTAAATGTACAGATGCCATGGAAATGAAAAGATAATATTCAGTGTATTCTTTGCAAGTTTTGTAGAGTTCAATAGCTACATAGTTGGGATTTTGATTGAAAAAACAATGTCTGTATATGCCACTGGCAATGGTCCTAGTCCTGGACTCTGCCTCCATGGATTTCTGCAAGAATGTAATTCCACAAAAGCCAACTTCAATGCCATTGCTACTTTAGGTTTGCTTTTGTGTGTGTTAGATTTCAAGTAACCCCACTTCTACTTTTCCCAAAACAAAAAACCTATCCATTTTTTTATTTTGCGTGTGTCTTTGTTACTTAACCACATTCTTTCTGCCTATTGTTTTGTTGTATCTTTATTGTTCCTTGATTTTTATGCAAAAATAAAATGTTAATGTGGTTAAATTGACATTTAATGTAACCCCCCACCAGTTAGCAGTTCACTGATAGATTTTTTTTTAAATAGACTAACTGAAATATTTGAAATTAAACAACCTTTTGAGAATCATGCTTTCTTCATTAGCCGATGAACACAAAGAAAAGATGAGCAACGAGTATACCATTAAGATGTTGATTTATCTCTCACAATTTACTTGGCGGTGGATTGAGTCAAAAATGTCTGGTACGAGGCAGAGGCTAAAATCTGTTCTTACATTTATGCTCAATTCTAAATGTAGTTTCCATCAACTGGAGTTATGCATGTGTGTGACACCAAATAATAGATCCCTCCATCTGAATTTAGGTATTTCAGAATTGATGAAAAAAGGCTATGCATAAAAAAAATTAAAAATGGAAACTTCCCCGCCCCCACAGAATTATTAGTGGCATGTCACTCTGGAATTTTACCCATAACTGAAATGTGTTGATTTGAATCAGACACTGACCATTATTTTTACATAGTGCTGGTAACGAAACAAAATTTAATATAGATTTTTTACTAGAGATGGATTTGAACCAAAACTCCAGATCCAACCTCCTCTCCACTCCCAGGTTAGAAAGTTCAAATCTTTATCAGATCCAACTCCACTGCATTTACATATCTTTATAATGAGCCTGAATGGAAATCTGGGATCTGAGCATCCCCACACTGGGGGAAGTTCAGATTTGGAACTAAACTGCCAATTCTATTTTAAAACAAACTCGATATACCTTAAGGCATGCCTTCCAGAGAAGGGGCAGATTGTGGCAGTTAATGATTGCTCTGAGGTGGGGTTGGAAGAAACCACCTTCACAGGTGTATCCTACTTTATATTACTGAGTCAAATTTGTGAATATTCTGTATGCTACAGTTAATATTCTTTTACAATTCAGTCGGAAGTTGCAAACTACATAACAGACATGAGAAAAGATACATTTTTTCACTGTGATTTCCATATATCGTATACTTTTTTTTTTTTAAATGCAAGATATCAAGAGTTAAAAACTATCAGAATCTTTTATTTTTAAAGGGCAGCTGATGCCTCCTCAAAATGATTCCAGTTAGAAATGATTCTTCTAATGCTGCATATCATCTGTTTTCTTCATTATTATCGGGGACACTTGCAACTCACCAGGAGATTGTTCTCATGAATTAATCTGCACCTGCTACTTATTCATCACCTGAAGCATGAGCCTCCTCATAGTAATGGCCACAGCAACCATCTGTGATTGGTACCAATGGAGTTTCATGATATTAGATTGATTATAAGCAGCAGAAGCCCAATACAACTCTTTCAAATTTTAATCGAAAGACTCCCATTTATTTCAATGGGCCTTGGAAGTGGATGAACCTCTGAAAAACAAAGTCCAGTTATTAGGCAAAAGTCCTGTAATAATAACTGGGAATACAAACAACGCAGAAAATATGGCATAATTGTTTCCAAATAATGGCCAGGATTCTTTTTTAAAAATGTGTAAGTAATTTTAGGCTCCTAAGTGGGATTTGATGGACACTCAGCATCTTTGAAAATCAGGTCACTTAGGCTGTGATCTTGCAAACACTTAAGCAGATGCATAAATTTACTCACTGAGTAGTCACATTGTCTGCAACTGGATTACTCTTGTGAGTAAAGTTATATACATGCTTAAACATTTGCAGGACAGTGGCCTTATTTGAGGCTATGATCCAGCAAATCACTTAAGGACATGCTTAACTTTAAGCATTGGAGTAATCCTGTTGAAGTCAATGGTCGGACTACTCATGTTTAAAATTAAGCATGTGTATGAATACCTTCGCTAATCAGGGCCAGAGTGCTCAGCACTTTCCAGGACCCAGAACTAAATAGGGACTTAGCAGTCTATATTTAAACACGCATTTAAAAAAAAAATCTTGGAATTTTTAAAAAAGAATATTGTCTATGGAAATTTCTGTGGCTCTTTAAAGAGATTGGGTCAAATTGATCTCCCACTGACTTCAATGGAGTTACAACTGGGATGAGTTTGTCACATCGAGTTTTGGGAAAAGTTGATGGAGAAATACATTTTGAAAACAGTCTGTTCTATGTTTAGAATTCAATAGTAAGTCATATTTAACCTACAATTAATTATTACATTACAAAATCCTGCACCCATAATGCAGGAGCTGTCCTACTATCATTTCTAATTTTGGGCCCAATCCTATAATCTTTAATTTAGGAAAAACTTCCATTGAAGTAAAACTTTAAATAATGCTTGAGTGACCTGAAGTTCTGGTGAAATTAAATTTGCTTTAAAGCAAAGTTTATTACATTGATGATTACAACTGGTCTAGTATTTAAATCATATTAATCATAATAATATTAAGAGCGTGATTCAAAGCTTATTAAAGTCAAACATTCCCTTTTACTTTAAGGGCTTCAGATCAGGCACTACATGTAATAATTCCAGATCAGAAATTATTTCAGTTTCACATTTTAATGTTAAATGTGTTCTATTTTTTTTTCATAAACCTACTCTGTAATTATACAAATGATCCCTGATTACAATATGTACCAGTTTGGTATAACCTCCTCTAAATACTGTGCAATTATAAAATTCATTTGAGAATGATGGTTATATGAGAGTTGTTTGAAAAATGTTCAGCTAAATATTTTTTGAAGAAAAATTACTTTTCAACCAAAGTGAATATTTTCATTCCCTCCCCCACTCCTTTTTCCTCCTTTTTTAAGGGAGGGAGGGGAGAAATGAAAAACCAAATTCCCAAAAATTTTCAGTACTAAACAACATTTTTATTTCATTTAGTCAACAACATTAAAATGTTGTTGTGGAAAATTTTCAAAATACAAAATCTTTTTTTTCTTTTGCATTTATTTATTTATTTATTTTGTGGAAAACACTTAATTTTTTGACAAGTTCGGTCCTAAATATTTATTATTTGTATTGTGATAGCACAAACAGACCAACAATTAAAGTTCAGGGCTCCATTGCATATGTATAATCTAAAACAGACCGTGCCCAAAAGAGTTTGCAACCTAAGGTCCAGATTCTGCAAAGACTTACACACATACTTAATTTTATGAACTCTGAGTAGTTAATGAAGTCCATGGAAACTATTCAAAGGGTGTAGAGTGAAGCATGAGCAAGATTAAGGCCTAATCAAACTGGCTCAGTTTTAAAGCATGAGGTTCCTGAGATGCTGATGTTGCACTGTAATAACCATTAAAATTATTTGATGAAAGAATCCTGATTAGGAAAGACAAATCTGAGACACACAGTAATTTGACAGTATGTTCGTAAATGGTATGCTATGCAGAGCAAGTTATTTTTTGCTATTAAGATGTTACCCAATTCTACTTACATTATTTTCTAAAGGAAGAATGTAAAATGTGACGCACATAGTCATGTTAACATCACTTGTGCGAAACGCAGCCACTATTGCACCACTCTAAAACTAATGCTGTGGCCTGTAGATCTACAGTATATAGACTAATTGGCCTCCACTCTACTCCCATTCTGTGCATAATCCTCCCTATGCAAGTACTTTCAGAGAGCTACCACCTAGCACAGCTTTATAGTGCACAAAAGGTTGTTATGTTCTCCTTCCCTGGCTTATTCCTGTAAGAGTGGAACCCAGGGCAGTTCCGCTACTGTTTGGCCTTGCATACCAGGAAGGGAGAAGGAGCACATTTTACCCTGAGGTCCAGTGTCACAAAATGTGAAATGTTTTTTTGGTAGGGAGGAAAGAATATGGGACATTTCTAAGTATTTGCAGCTCTATATGTCTACTTTGTTCTTTAAAAATAAAGGCTGCAGATGAAAGTTGCTTCCAAGAAGTAGCATTAGAGCTGATGAAACCTAGTTTACATAGACTAATGACATTCTTGACTGAGCTGTAGTATACAGAATTCAGTATTTTTAGCTGCACAAAGTAAATGAACAATTTGTTTTGTTGATGCTGTTTAGAGAAACAATGCCTCTGGGTCAGTAGTGCACAGATTCCTTGGATAGGTCTTTAAAGGAAAGAATTAGTATACTGCAAACCAAGAAAGGAAAGTGGTGTGAGAATTTTGTATACTATTAAAGATCATTTAAAAATGCAAAGGCTACACTTTCTGTTTGATGTGGAGAAACTGACTACTTGTTCAGGAAAAGAATTCAAAATGTCTTGTGCATTAATTTACATTCTGTTTCTTTTAAAACATGCCAGAAATCATTTGGGGGGGGGGGGAAGCACTGATCAGTAATGCTTCTTTTTCTCTTCTCTTTAAACTAGCATAAATATATTTTACTTTACAATTAGAGTTGCTGGCCTAAATTGATATTTACTGGGAAAAGCACTGCCAAGGTCAAAGAATTTAACAGTACGTATTTGTTTAAAAAAAGAAATAAAACCAGATTTTTTTTTAAATCTCATCCTTGATATCAGCTTTATGCCTTACATCTAGTCAATTTTCTGTTACAAAGACTCACAAGGCAGATAATCTCTAGGAAACATAATATAACATACAGAGGTGGGGGGGAGTCTAAAAATTTTGACTTTGGAGAAATATTCCATGAATTTTCCAGCAAATATATGCCAGTATCTGAAAGCCCCATTTACAAAAATAAAGAACACTGGTTTTAGGCCTCCATATTTGATCCTGAGAAAAAGCAGAGAGGTAGAACCAGTGAGACCACAAAATGTTTGAACAGTAAGTCTGGATATCTTAGAGCAGGCAACTAGGAGTTAGGGCTCCTTGGTTCCATTCCTGCTTCTACCATTTTGACCTTTGACAAATTACCTAGGCCCTGATTCACAAGGTACTTGTTAGGCATGTGCCTAACTTTAAGCATGTGGTTTTAATGGTCTAAGTACCTTGCCAGATTGGGGCCTTCGGGGGCCTTTCTCTATGCCTCAGTTTTCTCTATCTGAAAATTGTCTAGTAATATTGAATAGAAGTAGGCAGGTGGTATCACTTCTGTAAACAGCATTCGCAAGACTATTCCTAGAATACTGTTCAGATGTCTGCACTTCAAACAGGGATGTTGACCTATTGGAAAGGGTTTGGAAAAGAGCTACAAGAATGATCTGAGGTCTGGGAAGCTTGTTTTACAGTAAGAGACTGAAGAAGTTCAATCTGTTTAGTTTCTCTTAGGCCTGGTCTACACTGGGAGGGGGATCAATCTAAGTTATGCAACTTCAGCTACGTGAATAACGTAGCTGAAGTCGACGTACTTAGATCTACTTACTGCGGTGTCTCCACCACGGTAAGTTGATGGCTGATGCTCTCCTGTTGACTCCGCCTGTGCCTCTTGCCCTGGTGGAGTACCATAGTTGACGGGAGAGTGCTTGGCGGTCGATTTATTGCGTCTAGACTAGACGTGATAAATTGACCCCCGCTGGATCGATCACTGTCCGTCGATCCAGCGAATAATGTAGACAAGTGCAAAGAGAAGGTTAAGAGAGGACTCGATCACAGTCTACAAGTACCTACATGGGGAAAAGATTTCTGATAGGCTAGTAGCATAATAAGATCAAATCATTCAAAGCTGAAGCTAGATAAATTCATTTTAGAAATAAGGTGCAATTTTTAACAGAGTAGTTGGAACAATTTTCTAAGCATTGTGGTGGATCATTTGAAGCCTTCAGATTAGGATTGGATGTTTTTCTAAGAAACAGGTTCTAGCTCTACTTACAAGATATGAGTTTGATGCAGGAATACTTGTTGAAATTCTATGACTTGTGTTATGCAGGAGGTCAGACTACATTATCATAACGGTCCCTTCTGGCCTTAAAATCTTAGGAATGCTTACCTAACTCTCAGAAGTGTTGTGTTATTTAATCTACAGAAACAGACTAGAAAACTGTAAGTGCAAACTTTTGTTCTATGTAACCCTTATTAGGGGTAAGACTTCACTGTTCAGCAGGATATAGTGCATTAAAGTTGCCCCTTTTCCATCCCATTCTTAAGAACAAGGATTCATCTCTTTATACTATCTTGAGTATTTTTAATAATTTAAATGTTATAGTCAATATTACTGTTTTACTCCACTTGTCCTGGAAGCATGTACGTGTGATGTGGGTTCTTGTGCCCAACAGGCCCTATCTACATTCCATTGCTGTTTTGCTTAGGAGCTCTTGGATGGGTGCTTACAAGATGGCCACTTTAAGTTCCTCTGGGTATAACTATTACCTGGGAAAACAACATGTGATGGAGTCAGAAATGCACTGTGCATGAACAGAGCTTCACTGACATACTTTCAGGTCACCCGAGTGGGTCAGAGTAATAAATTCCACCCTGGGGAGCAAGAGAAGTTGCATGTCTGAGAGAAAGCCACATGCCTGTTAGGAAGCATAGCATGTACCCTTTTAGGACCTAGCATTGGGTTGTGTTGTTGCAGAGCTCAACCTGGCTCTGCAGTTTGGACTGGATTCCATGTTGCTGTCACACCAGGACATGGATTTGGCCATAACTGCTGCTAATGTTATTTTATTGGCAAATTTTAGTATAAACCTTAATATGAAGATGACATTGGATCTTATTTTCAGAGGCTCCACGTTTCTGTAGTTTTCATAGAATTCATCTGGTGTTAAGTGCTCGACACTTCTGAAATTCAGTTCCTTTCCCTTTTTAAATAAAAAACAACTTTTTGTGGATACAGACTAACACGGCTACCCCGTGATACTTTTTAAATCAGTTACTTTTATAATGATTGTATTGCCAGTAAAGATGCAGATCCAGATCCAGATCCAAACAACTCTGAGAGAATTTGGATCCATTTCCAAAGTTTGCAGCTTGATTCAATTCTAAATTGCCAAATGTTCTGCATGGACAAACCCTTGCATTGAGCCCTACTGAAGTCCTTGGGGGCTCTCTGTGGGCACAGGCATCCACTTGCATGGAGCAGTTTATGGGATCAGGGCTCAAGTGCTGTCTACTGGGTAGGGGCCCTCTTGGATTAATTAATCCTTGGTTTGCTTGAAAATAGTGGTATTGTTGGATAACTTCCTTTTAAACAAGCAAAATGTACTGATGAACAGTCTGAAAATAAGGTGATACTCTCATGGGTGACAAAACTTAAAAAAAGAAAAAATCCAAAAGTTACATTACATCATCAGAGGGATCTGTCTTGCTCAGGTACCAAAGAGCACACCATAGCTTTCCGATAGCGAAAGAAATTATTGAATCAATTATTGAACATCATTGGAGAATAATACTAAAAAATTAGACTAAAGCAGATACAGTACAGGACTTCAAATGAGCAAAAAGACGAAATAAGGAATTTATCAGCCAATTAATTTTAACTTCATTGTTGGGTGAATTATTGTGGCCCAATCCTCTAATAGGGTTAAATGCCCTCAAGTCTAACTAATAACTATGGAACTACTTGTAGGAATTATTATGCCTGATAGCATCTGAGGCCAAGGTTTTGTAAAAAGGTGATTTTTTACAAAACAAATTTTTGGGCCTTATTTGACAGTAGTATAACTTTAAGTAGTTTCCCACTTTTCCAGTTCTTCCTGTTTTTCTTTCTAGTTTAATTTCTTCTCTGTTTAGGTTTAATTCTATTTAGGCTTTTGTAACCACGTGCCAAATTAAAATCCCAGCAAAATAAAGAAAATAACATTACCCTCCTATCTCACCCCCAAAAAATGTTCTTTATTTTTAGATCTCTCAAGTAGGCAAATCCTAGATGGTAAGATGGGTTCCATCATCTCCTTCTTTGTTTTATGTGGCATGAGACAGACACCTAACTTTTACTCCCTCAAGAAGCAGCTTAGGCATCTAAGCTGTCCAACTCCAGGTAGCAGGCCCCTGTTCATGGATCACAGAGCTAGGCACCTCCATGCAGCCCAGACTTAAAAGACTATTTCAGTGAAATGGGCAGGGCTTAACAAACACCTCTATCATCAGCATCTTCCAATGCGTAGCTTAGGGTGCTCTGTGCCTAGCATGCTGGCTTTTGCAAATCCCATTCTAAGGCAAATCCCTATTCATTGTATAGGGATCCTAGGAGCCTAACTTGGCTTTATTGTTTCTGTGATTTTCTAGTTAGGCACTGTGACACTCAACATTGCAATGCTTAAATCCCTTTGTGGATCCCACCACAGGCCCTGATCCTGAAAATTTGTAGGCCTATGATTAACTTTAGACACCTTGGAGGTTATATGGGACCCTTCAAGTGCAAAAAGTTAAGCATTATGCCTGTGGGCTGCTGTGTTCTGTAGCAGTTTCAGTTCTTGCATGAATGTAAAGATAACCTGGAAAGGTGAATATAAACCATACAAAACCCTTGAACCTATGTCCTTTTTCACTCCTTTATGATATAGGAAAAAATGCCTGAAGATGTGTTTTTTTTCTTTGTACTTTTAACAGTAGAAATTCAGATCCTGTCTAAGTGGACAACTAATGCAATGATGACCTCATAAAAGCTAATAGATGGAAAGCTAAATTATTAAAAAGGGGAAGGATTTTTACTCAGACTGCTTAAAACTGCTTTTGTTCTCTTTTAACTGCTATTTAACTTAACTGGCTAATATTTGGGATAAAGGAAGCTTTTGTTAAGGATTCAATAGCCTGGTCCCTTCTGTTAAGATGTGAAAATATTTATTCACTGAGACCTTCACCAGTGGAAGCCCAGAAATGACACTTCCAAGGTCTTGTCTATACATACTGGTTTAATTAAAGATGCATCATAAATCTAGTTACTTAAACTGATGCAAATCCCTGTGTGAACACTTAAATGGACTGAAATCTGGTTTATATCTATTTAGTTTATTCAGTAAGATTTAAGATAAATAGCTATAAACCAGGTTAAAATCAATTTAAGGGCTTGTCTGCATGAGAAAATTGCAGTGGTTTAACTGTGGGTGTGATTTTTAAACTAATTTAGTTAAATGAGCGTGGACACTTAGAGTATGTCTACACTGGCAAAGTTACATTGCCAGCAGTTACATCGCTGCTCAGAGAGCGCTGAAGGGAAACCCCTGTTGTGTGTTCACACAGTCAGCTGCTTGCGCAATAGCGTGTTCACACTTGCAGCACTTGCAGCGGTATTCAGAGCGGTGCACTCTGGGCAGCTATCCCACAGAGCATCTTTTCCACTTCCGCCGCTAAGAGTTGTGGGAAGGCGGAGGGAGTTGCAGGCCATCCTGGGTCCTGTCTCAATGCTCTGTGATGCATTGCTTTGCATCCCAGCAATCCCTGTGCGCATTTGGCGCCATCCTTCAACAGTTTGTGTACTGCACATTCTGCCTCTTCGGTCTGCAGGAATGGATCCCGCACTGTTGACCAATATGCTGCTCACTCTCACTAACATGTCACGAGTTATTCCTTAAACTACAAAGGAGGAGTTTGACACTGATCTTGCTACATGTAGTAGCTACAACACGAGATTGCTTGTGGCATTCACGGAGGTGCTGACCACAGTGAAATATTGCTTTTGGGCTCAGGAAACAAGCACTGAGTGGTGGGATCACATTGTCATGCACGTCTGGGATGATGAGCAGTGGCTGCAGAACTTTCAGATGAGGAAATCCACATTCATGGGACTGTGTGATGAGCTTGTTCCAGCCCTGTGGCGCAAGGACACGAGAATGAGACCTGTCCTGTCGTTGGAGAAGTGCGTGGCAATTACACTGTGGAAGCTGGCTACTCCAGACTGCTACCGATTGGTCGCTAACCAGTTCAGAGTGGGAAAGTTGACCACTGGACTCGTGTTGACAGAAGTGTGCAGGGCCATTAATCGCATCCTGCTTCGAAAGACCATGACTCTGGGCAATGTGCATGACATTGTGGATGGCTTTGCACAAATGGGCTTCCCTAACTGCAGGGGAGTGATAGATGGCGCGCATATTCCAATTCGAGCAGCAGACCTCATAGCACATTAATCGGAAGAGGTATTTTTCTATGGTTCTCCAGGCACTTGCATGCATCTTTCGGAACACTGGCCTGTTCAGGAACCTGCAAGAAGAGACTTTCTTCCTGAACCAGATGATCACCGTAGTGTAGGCTGACCAGATAGCAAGTGTGAAAATTCAGGACAAGGGATGGGGGGTAATAGGCACCTATATAAACAAAAGCCCCAGATATTGAGACTGTCCCTATAAAATCGGGACATCTGGTCACCCTGCTGTAGCGGAAGTCGAAATGCCCATTATGATCCTGGGAGATCCTGCCTACCCCTTAATGCTGTGGCTTATGAAGCCATACATGGGGAACCTCGACAGCAGCAAGGAGCAGTTCAACAACAGGCTGACCAAGAGCAGAATGACTGTTGAGTGTGCTTTTGGATGTTTAAAGGCCTGCTGGCACTGCCTATATGGGAGGCTGGACGTGGCCGATGACAATATTCCTATGCTTATAGCTGAGTGCTGTATGTTCCATAATATTTGTGAAGGGAAGGGTGAAAGCTTCACTCAGGGCTGGGCCGCTGAGGCTCCACTCCTGGAGGCTGAATTTGAACAGCCAGAGTCCAGGGCTATTAGAGGGGTGCACTGCGGGGCCATAAGGATCAGGGATGCCTTGAGGCAGCAATTTGAAACTGAAAGACAATAATATTTGTTGCTCTGCTCCACAATATTTGTGCAGTGGTTGTAATGCTAGGAAGTGATTGTGATTGGTGCAGATGATGCACTATGAAGGTTTAAGAAAACTGCCTGTTGCTTTGCAGGGCTCCATTTGCTTTCAATTAATGGAATAAAGATTGCTTTCAAACCAAAACATTTTTTTTTATTAAAAAACAACCACCAGAGGATAGAGACAAACAAAAAACCACAGCAGCACTATGGAGGATGGGGGGAAGAGAAGGTCCCAGGAGGAGGAGGGATCCCAGGACAGTTAAAGATTTGTGTATGTCCAGGTATCATATGCAATGCTTGTCCTTTGGAGTACAGTACAGCAGGTACTGTACTTCAGCAGGGCTAAACTTCAGAGGGACAGATGTTGAGTGCAATGGGAACTGGGAGTCCGCAGGGCTGGACGGTGACGGGGCAGGAGTAGAATGCCGCAGGTACAGACTAGATCCAGGAGATTGATAAGTGTGGGGAGGGCACATCGGAAAGAGTTTTGCGACAGCAGCTGCAGGAGAGGGCGGGCACAGAGCTGCTCAGTTTGGTGTACTAGTAGTGTCACACCCCAATGGCCCCATCCCTCAAGGAGTCCCCGGGGAAGGCAGATCAGCACTGTATGTGGCTAATGCTGCTTCGAGCATCGCAAAGCATTTTGGGGAGGGTCAAAGGCGTATCAGTGGGGAATGGAAGATTCCTTTGCAGGAGTATGAGAGGCTAAGGTGGTGGGGGGGGGGGGGGGGGGGGGGGGGGGGGGGGTGGGGGGGGGGGGGGGGGGGGGGGGGGGGGGGGGGGGGGGGGGGGGGGGAGAAGAAAGAAAAAGCAGAGAACGGGTTAACTCAGCACTTTAGTTAGCTCCATGTGAAGATAAGACGCTGGCCCCAGCCTAAGGTCATGGGCTCAACGAGAAATCTACAGACGAGAAATCTACAGCTGCCCAGTCGTGAGAAGAGGAGAACTAAATGGACCAAAGTTGCAAAGATAGCAGCAAAAACAGAGCAAATGAGGTGGAGCCAGTGAAGGCCAACAGAAGGGAAAACAAATTATCTGGAGCCAGTGTGTTTTGGGCAGCCAAGAAGGCCACACAGCAAGCTGATTGGGACTGGTACAAAGAGCACCAGACACAGAGGGTCCTGGAAGACAACACCCCCAAATGAACCAGGACTTAAAACCCTTCCAAGAGCTGGAGCAATTAGGAGATTACAGCAGATTGCCCGGATGACCTGGGCCCAGGGCAAGAACTCCTGTCCACCTCTCCCCCTCCTCTTCTTACGTTACACTCAGGCCTGGCCAATTTTGGGTAGTGCGTATGTGAATACGAAAGTGGGTTAGGGCTTGGGGCTCTAATGCTTTCTTTCTTCCCCTGAGTGACACGGGAGCATTCCCAGCACTCTCTGCTGTATTTTATTATTTTATTAATAAAACTTTAAAACTTAGACCCTTGGTGTGCTTTGTCATCTCCTCCTTGAAAAGATCCTGTGGCCCAGCCTGATCAACTGTGGCCCAGGCAGATTGTCACAGTAGCACCTGGAGCGTGTCTGCTTGGCACTCCATAACCTTTAAGAGCCGCTTTGTGTCTTCATTCTGGCATGCCACATTCTCCTTTGTCCCTCTTCTTGCTGTCCCGCCACTCCTTCAATTCTTGTTTTTCGGCCGTGGAGTGCATCATGACATCACGCAGAAAGTTCTTCGTGGCCACTTTCTAATTCTGCATATCCGTTCAGCCAGCGATAACAAAGAGGGAGGCTGGGCTCCCAAGGTCATATCTGTGAAGCCAAAATGCAATATTTTACAGAAGCAGTATTGTTTGCAACACACAGACCACTGATTCAATGATTTAAAACACAGCCACTATTCACATACCTGTCACTAACTGGATGACCCCAGGCAAGTACACAGGAGCCATAAGACCCCTAAAATGGTGAGTAACTGCAGTGGCAGGAGCAATCAGTGTTCCAGGACCATATCGTACACTAGGCATGTGGCTCCTGGGGAGAGACAGCACTGTAGGGGGAGCCTTATAATCATTAATGTCCCTGCATTTTCCAGAGGCTATGTTCAATACTGAAGATATCTCGCTGCTGAGGGTGAGCAGGGACTCAAGGGAAGGGTCTTTTCCAACACTACGGCTTCTGCTCTGGCCTTTATGCAGCTTGCCTATGTGCAGCAATGGTCCCCCCCGCCCCCCAGTGATGGCAGAGTGGCGCGGGAAAGTTACCCTTAATGGGGCAAGAAACAAAGCAGCTCTGCCAAAGAACTTGTGTCAACAGATTGCCCAGTATCTCCATGACAGTTTCATGGAGATCTCTAAGGCAGATTACCATGAAGTGAGGGAGTCAATCAACACCCTGTTCCGCCACTCAGACTAAGCATGTAGAGGTACGTGCATCATACAGACACAAGTTTGCTTTCTGCAACCCTTCCGCCCCCCAACAACTCGTTTCAGCGATTCCCAAAATCAAAGCCACTTACTAGGGGCCTCCTCTCCTGTTTGCGCTTCACCAAGCTCCGGCAGCTGTGACTGGCTAGCCTCCTCTGGGGTAGAGAAGAGCTCCTGGCCGCATGCATCTCTGACCTCCGAGCCCTCCTCTGCCTCTGGGTCCCCTCCTCCTCCTCTACATCCTCATCCAAGATTTCCTCCTCCTGGCTTGGTCCACTCTCAACTGGCACATGAGCCACTGAAGTATCCACAGTGGTCTTTGCAGTGGAGGTGGGATCGCCACCGAATATCGTGTCCAGCTCTTTGTAGAACCGGCAGATTGTGGGCACGGCACCAGAGCAGCAGTTTGCCTCCTGCACCTTCTGGTAGGTGTTCTGCAGCGCCTTTAGTTTGATCCTGCACTGCAGTGTGTCCCGGTTATGGCCACTTTCTGTCATGCATTGTGAAATCTGTCCATAGATGGTATAATTCCTATGGCTGGACCACAGCTGGGACTGGACAGCCTCCTCTCCCAAAATGCTGATGAGGTCCAGCAGCTTGGCACTGCTCCAAGCTGGGGATTGCCTGGTAGGTGGAACAGGCGTGGTCACCTAGAAAGATGCGCTGAGACCGCTGCACGCGTCACCGAGCAAACAGGAAGGGGACTTTCAAAATTCCCAAGGAATTTAAGCAGTGGGGCTCACAGTTAGTCACCTGAGGGCAGGGCAGTAGAGTTCAAACAGATGACTGGAGAGGCGAGAACAGGCATTGTGGGACACCTCCTGGAGGCCCACTGCAGCGCTGTAATCAACCAGGGTGTCTACACTGACACCACAGCGCTATAGCTCCGGTGCAGAAAGCCTGTGCACTAAGTGGCTTGGCAGTGTGTACACCTCGGGAATTACACCACAGAATCTTACCAGTGTAGAGAAGGCCTTATTTTATTTAGAATAAATTAATTAAAATAATGTAAACTAAATCACAATAAGCCCCTCTTAAACCAAACTAAGTGTTCATAGCAGGGTTTATATCAGATTAATGAGAGTGGGTTAAAAACTGATTTAAGTTAAACCAATATAACTTTCTCAGGTTGAGAACCTCTTCCCAACAGGGACTTGCCCGGGCTCATCTAAAACTGTTTTAAAAAATGAATAAATTAGGCGCAACTTTTGATGAAAACTAGGACATGGGAAAACAAAAATCCAACCTCCTGCCTCCCCACCAGGACCCTTATCAGACCTTGATTTATACAAATCAAGCCAGACGCCCAGTTTGAAACAGAAAAATATACTCAGTTTTAGGTTGCCCGTGCGCTGCACCCCCCTGGCAGAGCTTTGCAGGAGCGGGGCCCGGGTCCTATTTTGTTTCTTTCTCTTACTTTATTCCGGCTCTAAGCAGCATTTCCTCACTCATCCCCGGTGGGTTTTTTCCTCGAAGAGCCTTCAGTGGGGCTGGACAGCGCCTGGCCCATAGGGGCCCGCCCGCCCTGCTGGCCCCAGCTCCCTGGCCCCCGGCACTGTCTCAAACCCGGGAATCCCAATGGCCTCGCCCTGCACTTGAGGGCGGAGGGACCGAACGCCCAGGCCCTGGGCTGGCGGGAGGGGGAAGGAGGAGGAGGAGGAGAACAAGCGCAGGGGCGGGGCCGGGAGGAGGAAGCCGCGGCACGAGCGGGAGGGGCGGGGCTGCCGCTCGATTGCTCTGGCTCCGCCTCTCGGGCGATCGATTCATCCTGGCTCCACTGCGGCGGGCTGGCCGCGCGAGAGGCGGAGGCGCTGCCGGGAGGGAAGCTGCCCAGTGCTGGTTACAAACACCGCGGCGGCCGGTGAGTGACGCGCCCCCCCCCAAGTCAGCGCGAGCCGGCTCTGACCTGCCCCCGAGCTGCCGAGCAGCCCCCCCCCCCCCGCGCCTCTGCGGCTCCTGCCCCCCCACCCCCCGCGGGGGGGGGTCTCACTGCCGATCATAATAACGATCCGGATCGGGCCGTTGGGACCCGCCCGTTATCCTGCCCCCGCTGGGCGCTGGCTCTGTGCGGGGGAGGCGCCCCCCCCCCACGCTGTGACGGGGGCGCTGGGGCTGCCGGAGGCTCCGCCTCTCGCTGCCCGGCACAGCTGCGGCCGGCCACGCCTGTGCTGCGAAGGGCCGGCGGAGCGCAGGCTGCTGCGGCACGCGGGGCCCGGGTCAGAGCGTGTTCGGCTCCAAGCCGCTGTCCCCTGCAGTGTGGGCGCGGCCCAAGCCGCAGGCCCGACTCGGGAGGTCTGTGTAGGGCATCCGTGAGCACGGCCGCGCGGCCTGGGTCTGGCTGTGGGACCCACCTTGGCAGCGAGCGCTGGCTTGGGAACACTGCTGGGTATGTCTGCACGGCAGTTAGGCATCTGTGGCTGGCCCTTGCCAGCTGACTCATGCTGGGGGGGCTCCTGCTAAGGGGCTGTTTAATTGTGTTGTAGATGCTTGGGCTGAGGTCTGGGACCCTCACAGCTTGCAATGTCCTAGAGCCTGGGTTGCAGCCCAAGCCCAAATGTCTACACTGCAATTAGACAGCTCTTAGCCTGAGCCCTGTGAGTATGAGTCAACTGGCAGGGGCCAGCCACAGGTGTCTAATTGCAGTATAGACATACCCACTGAGTTCATAAGCCCAGGTCCCAGAGACCTGGGTTTACAATGCAGTGTAGACATACCCTTATAGCTGGCCACATAATCATTGATATTTTGTCAACTTGGCCACTGACCAATGTGTTGGAGAAGCAACCTGAAGGATGCAGCTGAGGCTGCAATGTGCTGTCATTTCTGTGACGCTTTCAACACTTTTTTGTTCACCTACTTGATCTCAAATCTTGGAGGTTGATATTAAAAAAAACATGTTTTTCAATTAAATGGAAGCTCTTGTTCAGTTTTTATTACGTCTGTGTCACTACAGATATATTCTTCACTGAAGAGTGAAATCATTGATACTACAAAGACTTTACATTCTAGAGGCCCCATAAATATCGTAAACGGGCAAGTAGTGGTGTTTGTTCTTCATTGTAAGCTACAGTTGAGGAGTACTTGACTGTACTTCCACACTTCGGGCAGTGGCATGGAGAGCCTGGAAACCTTCAGAGCCCTGTAGCAGGGAGCCTGGAAGCTCTGAAAACTCCAGCTCTCAGGGCTTCCAGACTCCCTGGCCAGCTGGCTGCCTGACCCTCAAGGGATCTGACTTCTTATGCTGGGAGAGCTGGGCAGCCCAGTGAGCCAGCTGGTCCAGGAGTTTTGAAGCCCTGAGATTCCTAGCCCTTGGGCAGTCTGCATCCAGGCCAGGGTCTCCAGCAGCTGCTGATATAATTCATGTCAGTTTCACGGCTGCCCACCCTTGAATAGCAGTGGTGAAACAACCAGGTCCCTTTCACTGAGCATCTGTGGGGATCAGGGAGTATATTTTGTTTGGGAAACACCATTTTTCAGGGGAAAAAAAATTGGTTTCAGTCTGAAGTGGACCAAAACCAAATTTTGAAATGATGGCATTTCCAGTGAAGCACAATTTCAATGAGCTCTGCTGTAAAGGGGTGTGTGTGTGAATTTTTTTGGATCAAGCTGTCAAGATAAACATGGTAGTAGCCCTGTATATTCTTTACCAAATGTATTAATTAGATTATATCCTTGATGACAGGTGAGTTAATTAGCATATTTGCTTGCTCTAATATCATTTAAACATGCAGACTTTTTAAGAGTCCTTCAAACTTGGCTGTTTCATGGTGTTGGTAAATACTTTTTCTTTTGCAAGCTTTATAAAAGAAGCTGGGGAGCTCATAGACTTTTGAGAAGCTTAGAAGAATGTAGTAAATAACTAAAATTAACCATCCATTCATCCAGAAAACATGTTTAGGAAATAGTTTTCAGTGAATTAGATGAGTCTTTTAGGCCAGATTATCTTTTGATATAACCCCCCTTACCTAGTTTACAATTCTTCAAAACTTAAGTGGCTTCTTGTCAAAGTACTGCATTTCTAAAATGCTATATCTAATTAACTCCAGATTTCCACACCAAAAAATGATGTTGACAGGAGATCATACATGACAGATTTCAGGCAGAAAGCTACTTATCTAGCCAGATTGCTCCCTTATTTTGTGTTATAGATGCCTGTATGATTTGAAGAGCTTATCTTCTACTAGTTAAGCAGGGTTGTATCTCCTCTTCCCTTTCCAACCACCAATTCACTCCTTGTTACTAATCTTCATTAAAACCTTGTAAAGCTTTTAATGTTTTGTATTAAATCATGAAATATTCAGAACATTGTGATCTGAAAAGAATATAATACAAATATTGTTCCTCTAATATATGTAGTAGTGTTCATAAAGTTCTTGTCATTTAGGTTACTCCTACACATGAAATGAAGGTGTACTTTTAATCTAACTAGTGCAGGTATCAATAGCAATAAAGATGTGGTGACATGGCTTTCAGTGCTGGCTACTTGCCACTGTATAACCCTGGTGGGACCCTGGGTAAGCTAGCCCTTGCTGAAGTCTGTGCTGTCATGTCTTTACTACTATTGGTACTCATGCTAGCTAGATTAAAGCTAGGGTGGGTATGTTTACTTGCTTTACAGCCATGTCTTCATTTGCTGTGTAGAAATAACCTCAGAATGTTTTGGGCTTTAAGATTTCTCATGGTTTTAAAACATGTTTACAGAACAGCATTGACGGTAGCTAAGGCAAAAGCAAACACTAAAGTAGGGGTAAGCAACCTATGGCACGCGTGCCGAAGGCGGCACGCAAGCTGATTTTCAGCGGCGCACTCACTGCCTGGGACCTGGCCACTGGTCCGGGGGGCTCTGCATTTTAATTTAATTTTAAATGAAGCTTCTTAAACATTTTAAAAACCTTATTTACTTTACATTCAACAATAATTTAGTTATATATTATAGACTTATAGAAAGAGACCTTCTAAAAATGTTAAAATGTATTACCGGCACGCGAAACCTTAGATTAGAATGAACAAATGAAGACTCGGCACAGCACTTCTGAAAGGTTGCTGACCCCTGCACTAAAGGTTTTCAGATTTAAAATATACTGACAGTCTTGCCATATTCCAGATTTAGAAATTTCTTTATCTGGTTGTATTTATATATTCCTTTATGTGTTGGACCACTCAGCATAGTGAATATGATCCAAAGTAGTAAATAAAATAGGTGATTAGATGAGAGAGTCTATATCATGAATCCTATCATGATGAAAATTGCAAAAAATAAGCAGTATGTAACACATTCAACTAATTTTTAAACATTTATTTAAATAGTTATGAAGTCGGAGTTTAAGGAAGCATATTTTCAAAAAACATAAATCAGATTTAATTTCAATCTTATTTTAAATATATTTCTACTTATGCAGAAATCTGAAAATATCAAAAATCCTGGTTTATCGCTAAAATTCTAAATGTAAAGTTCAGAATATCTGACAAAGATAGAGGGTTGAATGTGAGAGATGTTTTTAAAGTTGCATTATTTCAACTGCTAAATTATGTCAATTTATGTAAAGCAGCCTGGATGATAATTTACCCTGCATTTCTGTTTCCAGCAAAAACAAGCCTGTAAAGCAAAAAGATTGATATTGCCCAGAGCTACAAACTCTGAAAGGCTCTAGCATGTATATATATTTAGTAAGTTTTCTCTAAATGTATGTTGCTCACAGACTGAGTGACTTCATATCTGTGCTTCTGCTCTCCTAGTCGTTATATGGGAATAATGATAATGACTGCCCTGAAAAGCATGTTGAGATATATTGATGAAAACTGCTGTGTAAAAGCTAGTTGTTGTTGTTATGCAGCCTTTATCCAGATGCTTTTTCTAAAAATTGGTTGTTTGATCCAATGGACTGGTTCTTAGATGAGGTTTGTCATCATACGATGATATGTCCAACAGTGTCATGTAGCGACAATGGGCAGTCATTATCATTATTCCCATATAACGACTAGGAGAGCAGAAGCACAGATATGAAGTCACTCAGTCTGTGAGCAACATCAGACCACTCCCATGATAAACCCTGTGAGAGGAGATCCTGAGGAAGAAATTTTCTTGAGGATCCCTTCACTGTTGGGAGGAGGTGACTTTTTTCTTCCTCAAGAAAAAGCTCTTGTGCCCACCTTCCTCAAATCTACTGGATCCCCGGGGCCATCTGTTTGGAGGTCCAGAGTTTCAGGCACTACCTGACTCAACTCTAAATATACTGGTGGATATGGAGAGAAATTATGTTCATCCACCACTAGTCTTGCCTCTGGTCCATCCACACTTTCCTCCTCCATTCTGGTCTATCTACTTCTGTCCCCACTTACAGTGTGCATTGTGGGCTCATGGATTGCCTTCCACAGTGAAAGCAAAATGGTGCTGTGGGAGAAAGAA
This sequence comes from Mauremys mutica, assembly GCF_020497125.1. Taxonomy (NCBI): domain Eukaryota; kingdom Metazoa; phylum Chordata; order Testudines; family Geoemydidae; genus Mauremys; species Mauremys mutica. Next base: position 122,299,598 of record NC_059073.1, on the reverse strand, counting down.
CTGCCCTGGGAGGGTTCCCTTTACATGTTGATTGTGGGGGATGATCTGGGCAGTGATTTTAATATCATATAAAGTAAGTGTGATTAAAAATAAAAAATGTTTTTTTTCCTTGGATATTAGGTAGTGCATATGCATAGTGGTAACTTTTCCAAGTTAAAGACTTCACATTCCAGCCTCCTAACCTTAATGTAGCCAAAGGCACTAGTCTGTGTTTACAGCTGATAAACTATCAGTTGCAAAAATAAAACTGATTTCAAATTGAGTATAAAAGCAATCTCAAAATTAATCGGTTTGTTTACATTTCTATATCTCTGTATAGCTTGATAGAGGCAAAACCACCTGTCTTCTGGGATCTCATGCCAAAAGTCAGCCTTGGATACACTTTTTAATGCAAGATTACAAATTCCTGAAATTAGAGGTTTATAATGGGAAGGCTCAATTTACCTATAGAATCTTAACATCCTAGACTGCATATCAGTAACACGCTTAAAACAAACAAAATAAAACAAACAACACTATATTCCTCACCACTATATTTGACATATATATAAAATACAGATTTTTAGACTATTAATGGATGAGTCTAAGGCATCTTCTTCAGTAGGAAACTGAATAATTTAAACTTTTTTTTAACAATAGAGGTAATGATATGATGCTGACTGTTCAGTGTAGACAAAAACAAGTTGTGGTCAGCATTGTCAGGTAGTCATGGTAACCCTTCTGGCACTTGGGACCATACACAATTGTGTTTATAAAAAAAAAACCAAAAAAGTAAATCTCTCTTTCACCCACCCACCCCCCGGTTTTAAATATGATTGAGCTTCCTAGTGAAGTAAAGCCCTAAAGAGGTCTATATTCTATCAACATCCAAGGAAACTGACAATAAAATAGGGTCCTGACCTCCCAATCAGATTCATATAGCCAGACCTTGTGCATGTGCAGAACTGCAGAGTCAGTGGGACTCTGCGCTATACTGTATACAAGAATCAGATTGCATTGTATTAGGGGCCTGGATCTGACTGCAGTATTGGGACCTAAATGAATGTATAGGCCCCTAGAAGTGTGCTCAGGTATATATTTTAACCCTTTTTGGTTGAGCTTTACTGACTCTGTCATAATGTCTGTAACAATGTATTCTATATCGGTGGTCTCCAACCTTTTTACGCCAAAGATAACTTTTTGAATTTAGGGGCAACCCAGGATCTACCCTGTCCCTTCCCCAAAGCCCCGCCCCCCCTCACTCCATCACTCCCTCCCCCTTGCTCACTTTCCCCCACCCTCGCTGGGAGGGGGTGCGGGTTTTGAGCTAGGGCTGAAGGGCTTGGAGTGTGGGAGGGGGCTCCAGGGTGAGCCTGGGGCAGGGTGTTGGGATGCAAGAGGGGGTGAGGGGTGCAAGCTCTGGGAGGGAGTTTGGGTGCAGGAGGGGGCTCTGGGCTGGGGCAGAGTGTTGGGGTGCGGGAAGGGTACAGGGTGATGGCTCTGGGAGGGGGCTCAGGGCTGGGGTTTGGGGTGCAGGAGTGGGTATGAGGTGCTGGCTCTGAGAGGGAGTCAGTGCTGGGGTGAGTTTTGGGGTGCAGGGTGCTGGCTCTGGGAAGGGCCTGGAGGTTGGGGTGCAGGAGAGGATTCAGAGTACAAGAGGGGGTATGGGGTGCTGGCTCTGGGAGGTGGCTCAGGGCTGGGGTTCGGGGTTCAGGGTTCAGAAGGGGGTTCAGGGTGCAGGAAGGGGTATGGGGTGCTGGCCCTGGGAGGGGGCTGGGGTTTGGGGTGCAGAAGGGGGTTTGGGGTGCAGGAAGAGGTATGGGGTGCTGGCCCTGGGAGGGGGCTGGGGGTTGGGGTGCGGCCTCCTGCTGGGCAACACTTACTTTGGGCATCTCCTGGTTGGCGGCACAGTAAGGCTAAGGCAGGCTCCCTGCCTGCCCCAGCCCCACGCTGCTCCCGAAAGGGACCAACATGCCCCTGTGGCCCCCCGGGGAGGGGGTCACGCAGCTCCATGCGCTGCCTCTCTGTGTAAGCACCACCCCCATTGGCCAATGGGAACTGCGGGGCCGGTGTTTGCAAGCAGAAGCAGCGCGCGAGGAAAACCCTTGCTTCCCCGCCCCCGGGGCTGTGCTGGCTACTTCCCGGAGCAGTGTGGGGCGGCGGCAGGCAGGGGGCCTGCCTTAGCAACAGCCACACTATACCGCCGAAGATCATGATCGGCTGGTTGGTGATCATTGCTCTATATCTAAAGAGGCTGATAGCAGCTCCAAAGTCAAGGTTAGACTTTTCACGTAAAAGTTAAATCTCTAAATGAAACAAAAACTTCCCACTGGTGAGTACCTAATGGTGAATACAGACACACTGAATTTTCAAAAAAAAAAATTTGAAGACCAGAGTCTCTCTTTAAAAATCTAACTACTTTAAAATTGCTATTATTGAAAATTTTCAAATGCCTGGTGGTGTGTGTGACTGAAATGGTTCTCAACATTGATACATTGCTTCATGCTGCAAAAATGAACATTATGTTCTTGACAAATAATCTTAAAGAACTATAAAGAAAGGTGGTATGCTTTTGTTATCATAACATAGTCCCTTTTCATCATCACGGAAGGCGACAAACTTTAATTCTTTACAGACAGCTTCAGTTCTCCATAACCACACGAGAGACAGGCTTTTAGACAGAAGATCCAGGCTACAGATTGGGAGCACACAGGCCACCTCCAATATTAATACAGACATATTGCTTGTGTTAAACTGAGGGAAACATATTATTTGCATATCTGTGCATACAGGCCCACATTCAGGAAAGCATTTAAGCACATATTGCATAGGAACTACTCGTGCTTAAAAGTCAGGCACATGCCTAAGTACTTTGCTGAATCAGGGTCGGTAGCAAGCATGGGGTATTGGGGGAGTGCAGAATACTTTGGGTACGTCTTTACTACCCGCCATATCGGCGGGTAGCAATCAATTTCTCGGGGATTGATATATCGTGTCTCATCTAGACGCGATATATTGATCCCCGAATCAGCTCCTGTCGACTCCGGAACTCCACCAACCTGAACGGCGGTAGCGGAGTCGACATGGGGAGCCATGGACATCGATCCCGCGCAGTGAGGACGGTAGGTAATCCGATTTAAGATATTTCGACTTCAGCTACGTTATTCACATAGCTGAAGTTGCGTATCTTAGATCGATTTCCCCCCGTAGTGTAGACCAGCCCTTTGAGTTATAGTGGCACAAGAGCATTTCCCTCCAATGCAAACAGTAAAACCAAGGAACCAACGATGACACACTGCAAACATCACTTTACTTTATCAACCTCCCAGTCACTTATATCCTCACCAACAAACACAAGGTTTACTCCAGCCATATTAATTGTATAGATGTGGCTATTTTATGACTAATAATGCTTGGCTGAAGAATAGAGTATGTAGATACATGAGGTTATGAAAAACCTCTGGTGTTTTATTTTTTTCTCTAGTAAAACAAACAAAAACCCACCCCAGTGGGATTTATTTAGTTAGTTTTTTTAACTTCTTAATATATTTACATAAACATGTTTGAAAGTTTTTTGATGCTCAAAACATCGGGCTCCAATTTCAGTCTGTGAATAAGAACTTTTAACTAATTTAAGAAGTTGAAAGGAGATTGTTGAGAACACTAACATTCTTGTAAAGACTGTTAGGTTTATTAGGAAACAGTAAGAAAGTTACAGAATTGTAGAAGCCTTGAATCGAAGGGGATATGTGGTCAGAATCACTGGTGATTGGAGACTGGAAGGCTCGTGGATGGAATAAGCTTTCAATGGATGTTGGAGAGAGAAGTAGGTGGAGTCTTAAATTAGGAGAGGGTTTGATTTGCTAGTCTGGAAATTTATAGAAAGCTTGTGAGCTATCTGACAGTATGGCTGGCAAGGTCATTTTTGGTCTTCATGTTATTGAATTTACTATGTAAATTCATCTAATTAGTAAATGCCAAAGCTGTTGATTAGTATTTTTCAATCAAATGGGTGATTAGTATTTTTAGGGATTACCAAATATCAGTACATGTATTTTGACATGTTAAATCAGCCAAATTAAAGGAAGCGATAAGAAACAACTTATTTAATGGACTAATGTCCATTGAAAATAGGCTGTTCTAAAGTAAAACATAAACTGTCAGGAATAGTGTGACTGTCTTGATTTGAGGTGGTAATCCTTTCTGTGTTTGTGAAAGAGATTGTTTCACAGTTTGTGGCATCAACATGGTAGAAATTTGTGGAAGTCAAATAGTAGATTATGGGGCACCTGAATTCAGAATTTGACCAGTTTTAAAAGACCTTTACTCCTCTCAAGCCTGTTCAGCATCAGTGAAGGATGCCTTAAAGAAAATTTGGATTGGTTTGGTTGAAATGTTATAATAGGTTAGGAGTAGTGAAAGTGTTTCTTTATCTAAGGGCAGATACAAAACAGTGAAAAGTAGATTGGGATTCATGTATTTATGTTTTTTGTATAATATTTGTAGAATTGAAAGTTTTAAGTCTTGGACAATATGAATTTAAGGAATTAAGCATGCTTATGAAGTAAATAGTATGTTTTGTGTTACATTTCATAAAATCTTGGTGAGTGTTTCTGGTTATTTTGTATGCTAGGGCAAACCATAATAACCCTGGTTTATGAAACTGAGTTTGTTTTGTCATATAGGAATTACTGTAGTGTGGAAAGAAAGTAAGAGTATGAGCTTTAGTTTTTTGTGGGTGATTTTGCTGAATGAACGGGTGAAGTATGTAGGTTGTGATTTAGACAGATGGGTGATTGAGATAGGGCCAAAGTGTGATTGAGTGGATATGGGATGTTGGATTGTGTGTATGGGCAAAGTTAAGGTTGTGTGTTTCTTAGTGAGTTTGAGGGAGGAGGAATATATGGTGTGGGTGGTGGATAGGAGGCAGAGTGAGGGGTGAAGTGGGGTTAATTACGGTGAAGTGTGCCCAGGGTAGAAAGGTATTAAAGGTTTTTAAATGGTCTCATTTCAATTTTTTTCTGTTTTGACAGATATTGCTTTTAGTGGTATCCCCCACATCTTAAAAATAATAGTGGGTATTCCTAAAGTGGTCAAATCTTTCACAACAAAAGACACTTTCTATGTGTGACCACTGAAAGGGTAATTTCCTTGGTTTCAGTAGTTTATGTTGGTGGGCTATGCCCTGGTGCAGTCTTAACTCAAAGGGCCAGATTGAGATACTCTTACACTGAGTGGCATCTTGTATGACAGGTAATCCCAATGACTTCGATGAGACTGCTTGTGTTGTAAGGTACTATTCAAAGTGAGGCTTGGTCTAAGTACAAAATTGGACCAATTTAGTTAAAGGTGTGATTCGAAACTGATTTAATTTAAATCTGTGCATCTCTTCTGTGTGTGGACAAGCCCTGAATAAGGGTAACGTAATCTGGCCCTTAGTTAATGGGGTTTGTTTTGTGATAATCTTTTTCAAATATAAAACATGTCAAGTACTTTATTTGAATATTTGACACATGTTCTCCAGGTAGATCTGTTGCACATACTGCAGTCATTTAGTATTTACAATTTAGTATTTGATACAAGCGTAAGATTTTTTTGACATGTGACAGATAGGAGGTTAATTGATGTTAACCCTTCATCAGCTACTAAAATGCTACAAGAGGAGTGCAAGTCATTACTACAAAAGGCCATTACCGGTATGTTTTCTCAGCAAGGATTATGGATTTCTTCTTTCTCCTTTCCTTCCTCCCCAAACCTCACAACACAAAAGCCAGCTGCAAGGATAGGAGGAGAAGGCAAGCAGCTTTCTTAAACACACACACCCCACTCCGTTTCCCCCCCCCCTTTCATCTTTCCTCTTCATACCTCAGTAGAGTGACAGCTCCTAGATGTTGCGTGCGAGTGAGTTCAGCTGGTGCTGTGTGGTCTGGGTGTGTGGTCTCCAGCTCGGCAGAGAGGCTGCTAACAGGGTGGATGAGAGAGAGCAACACTGTTTACTTTAATTTATTTCGGATGCCGGAACTATGCCCGGAGTTTCTCCTGAGCTTGATTCCACAGTTAGCGGCGTCAATCCCTTGCAGCTGCAGTGCAGTCTGAAATATGCACTGAACCCCTCTACCAAGTGTTTTCACAGCATCTGCTTCAGGTCCAGACTTCTAATCCCTTGTGACTCAGAAATCTTAGTGACATTGCTAAATACTGTGATTATTTTGCTTTCACTGTGTCAAGATATATTGCCTGGAAGATATACCTTTTTTGGGTTAAGTAAAGCTAGAGTTTTAAGATATACAGGTACAGTCACTGTGAAAACAAAACTATTGAATGGGCATTACTCGGCTACCCTAAAAGATAATATAACAAACATATAGACCCGTTGGCTGACTAGATCATGTGACCAAAACATGTTCCTTTAACAACAGAATAAGGCATCACATCAGGTCATTTAATATAAAATCGCATTTTTGTTTTCCATAATTTGTCCCCCCATCTCCCACAAATTTATACTTTCAAATTCTAAATTGATTTTGGCATGTGACACTGGCCTGTAAATTTAACATGTTTGTCAATGTTAATATTGGCTTGACTCAATGTGCCAGATATGACAAGCTAAGACAAACGAGGCTTTACTAGTTCCATGTAATGGTGATATTACCCTTTATTTTATACTTGTTCATCTTTTCATTATAAGTAGCTTAGTGGTGTTTTGAAGACTTTTTTTCCACAAAATATAACATTCATGAGCATTTCTTGTTTAAGTTGACAAGTCTTTTTTTATTATATAAATAAACGTGCATGGACTCTTAATATCACTTGGAATTTCAGCATTGTTTAGCTTAGTCACTTCCCAGTCTTTTCTGGCAGGCTTGCGGGATTAGACTTTGTATTATTGATGCAGTGTTGAAGGCTGTGGAAATTGTAGGGCACTGAAGATCTCCAGAGGGGTTAATAAATGTCAGTTATTTTCATTGTTTCTTTTTGGCTACTTTTAAATCTTGGTTTGTATAGCATGTCTGTCTGAATTTATATTTCTGGGAAGATAAAGCACAGAAAAGGGTGCAGTAGTGGTTTTCATTGGTTTGCAGTGGCTTTGAATTAAAAATCTAAGGAACTTCTTAGTAAATCATCTCATTGTCCTCCTCTGGGTCATTTGCCATGCTTCTTCATTGACTCTGTTGTATCACAGTGTTCTCCAAGAAACACTTGGCGTTTTCTGTATTAAACAAATACATTAGATTTGTGTGGTGGAAAAAGTATGTTTCATAGTTAACCAGGATGATAGACTCTTCAATTTATGGAATCTGTTAAGGTTTTTTGGCTTGTATTTTTTAAAGTGTGTTTCAAAAGTCTGCCTTTGTTGAGAGCATGTAACTGCTAATTGATTTCAGTGGGCCTGGGGTCCCTAACATATCACTTCCAAATTAGCAGTTCCTTATATATTAGAAGGCAGTTAATGGAACTAATTCTCTGATGAATACTCTGGAAAATGAAGCATGCCATGCTGGGCATTCCTGCTGTGCCTTGCACCACAACTGGTTGAACAATAATATTTTTATGAATGTTGGAGTTTTTTCTTTAGGTATTTTGTGACTAAAACACATTCAGGAGCATGTACTGGTCTTGACATAGCTTATGCGGTAGATATGCTCGTTCCACCACAATGATGGCAAATAAGTCTTATTTTTAATTTCCTCTTTTGAATTCAGATTCCCTCTGCTGGATGACTGCAGCAATGCATTGTGACCCCAGCATTACTCTTTCATCTGAGAGAGAATCTTTCAGGTTGACTGCTTGTCAGAAATTTCATCTTGCAAAGTGCTGGGGACTTTAATTTAACTGGGTTTTCAGTAATTGGAACCAAGTGACTTTACTGTTTCCAAAGCCTGGAACTCATCTTTATGACATGTTAACTGGTGTTTTCTCTATTGACAAAACTCCAAAAAATCTAATTGTTAATCCTCCTCTGTTACCTGGGGTTCTTTCAACCCAAAGCTCTTGGTAACTTTTACTCTGTGTGAGGTGGTGTCAGGAGATGAATCAAGGGAGACACGGCCATCCAACCAATAGGTGGCTGGCACAAACAGGACAACACAGGAGTGCTTTCACTTAAAGCTAAACTTAGTCTCAAGCACTTACACACGTCCGCAACAGGTTAGTAAAACACCCCCAACCCTCAATAATTACCGAAGCTGAGTGTGGCTCTCCCCGTACACCTCTTCCAATGTTTGGTGCAGAAAGTTGCCTCCTAATGTCTGCAGTCATTCTCATGATAGCCTTGTCCAAACGTGAATCCAATGGACATCATCATACATCGAAGTCCTGAACAACTGTGACTAAATTATTTCAGATTCTGGTAATGTCAGCAATATCCTGCTTCACAAAACTGGTCTGATCAGTTATGACAATTCCTTTATCCTCTCTCATCCCTTGCCATTTGGCCACCCAGCTTGTCCTAGAAAGTGAATCAGAATTCTCAGAGTAGTCCCAAAGGTTAAATAGCTTTCTTAGCAGATTTGATAGCCTCTGCTGTTTCTGCGTGGTTTGCCAGATCCATATGTGTGATCAGAAAACTTACTTGAGAAATTCATTTAAAGAGAAAAGGATTGTGCTCATCTTGCAAGATGTCTCCAATAGTTTTGTTTGTAGTGGATACTTCTCAGCTCCTTGCACTTCACACCAAGAATTATGATAACCAACATGATATCAAAAAGACTTATCTGGAAACAGTCATGGAACGCAATCAAGCAACTGATGTGTATGCCAGATTACACCTTTTTTGTGACTTTGTTTTCTCAAGATACTAAAAAAGAGACAACTACTATAATAAAGGAATATGGTCCAAAGCAAACAAAGAAGAAAGGTCCTAAGGAAATTTCTTCAATAAGACTAACTTCTCAGAAAAAAACATTGCTGAGAAACCTGTCTTTCCGCATCCAATCTGTCTATGAATAACACTCCTCAGAGAAGTACGACAGCAGTTTTGTAAAAGTTTTTTTTAATAATGGAGACAACGGGAAATTAACTAATTAAACTTCAAAGTGATGATTATTACTGGAAAAAGCCTATCTGAACATTCTTTATAGTCAGATAGGTGTTTTGTAGCGGATATATTTTTCAAGCTTCACTTTGGGTGCTCACTGGAAAGAACAATGGTCTTTAATGGCTCTGAGTTTGTTGCTGAGAGACTACCAGATGCACAAAAGCTCAGAAGATGACAAAACTGGGAAATGTCTCTCTTCCACTTGCTGGCAGCACGGTGTTGGGCACATATAATAAAAAGAGAGAGAATTGTACTATTTCAACCAGTGTTTATAAACCTGGTGAACAGTCAGTTTTTGTGCCGGGTTTCCTATTTGAGGCTACATTTATAATTATAACCCTAGATATGTACTCTGGCTATGATTTAGTATTTTCCTAATGTGCTTCTTCCTAGAATTATAAAAGTCATGTTTAATTTCCAGTTTACACTTCTTTAAAAATAAGTTAAAGGAAGTAGAAAATTAGAAACTAGCATTTTGGGGACACCTGTAATCTTTTGGGTCTTTTATCTATAGGTCAGTATTTCAAATTTGATGACTACTGAGTTAGAATCATTTTTAGCTAATGGCTTTTTTGAACTATGTGACATGAATGGGTGGTCTCAATCTAGTTCCTGTTGGACTGGTTGCATCATACACATTGCATCATACATACAAACCATCCTTGAGCGTCTTAGCAAGGATGCCAGTGACCAAATGGATTGAACTATTGTATCTTCTTTCCCCTTCTAGCCAGTAGAAGTGGTCCCTATGTGTAACAATCAAGACACATTGTCAGGGCAGTGTGGGGAAACTTGCCTTGTTCTCGCTCATGTTGTTCTAGTTTTTATGGATAACTAGAATACCGTGGTACTTTCTGTTCAGGACCTTCTGACAAGTTCTTTTATACTTTACACAGAAGAACTTAGGATCTCAAATATAGCTGTGTTAGAGCTTTATTGTTTACTGAATTTGGGTGGGAAATTTCTGACACTGAAGATTAGTGGGTATTGAGTTGGTTTTTTGTTCGTGATTTTTTAGTGCTGATTTGACTATATTAGGGGCTCGATCCTACAATTGGATCTATGTCTGATGACCTTTACAACACAGTGCTCCACTGAGACTAGCTGTACTACTTTAGTCAGTTGGGCTGTACACGGAACAAGGGCCTTCCTGTGAGGAAATGCTGACAGAAAAATACCATTCAGTATATTATGTGTTATGTTAATGGTCAGTGTTATAAGTTCCAATCCATGGTCTTTACATTTGCAATAATGCTAGAAAGCCTGAAAATATTGCTTTTTTAAATATAATTAATGCAAATATTTTTATTCTTTGTTCATTTCTGACAATCCGTTGTGTCCTCCTTCATTGAGTCTCCTTTTTAAAAAGTGCCAGTCTTACCTTTCCCTACTTGATTATCACTTCTTCCATCCTAGAAATATGCAGAAGGAATCAATTAGAATATAAAAGCCCGGGGTCAGGGCAGACTTATAAATAGTCAGGTAAATATTGGGTATTGGCAAATAGTCACTGCAAGTGAGGGGATGGGAAGTAAAACCAGAATTTTACTTTCTAGTAAAACCATGAATTAGAAAAGCACGGTGTAAGCTCCAGGTAGCAGAATGGAGAGAATAATTTCTATATTATTTTCACGAGTCAAGTTTACTGGAAGGTTAACTGCAATGATAACTATTATTTGTAGAGATTTGGCAAATTGATTATAATGTTGTATGTGGTATTTCTAGTAGATATCTGTGCAGTAGTTGGGATCCTTGAAGCATACTGTTTAACATTTTATTTTACATTGTCCCTTCTACACCAGTGTTAACAAACCCATACAATTCTGCATCTTTCTGTTTGTTTATATAAGTGCCCTAAGACCTAGGTACGTACATTCTCTCTCTCTCACGCGTGTGCACTCTCTCTCTCTCTCTCTCATGCTCTGTTTAATATTATACATCTAAATACAGAACAAAACTTCTTTAGCAGAATGGTCCCAAGCACTTGCTCACTCTTTGTAGCTAGGAGAGGATATATATAGAATTCCTTTACCTATTCTGTGAAATAATGAAGCCAATTGTTGTAAATAAAAACTCAACTGCTCTAGACAGTCTGAATGCTATAGTCCAGCTGTAACATTTTGAGATTTATTTCAGGCTCTCTATTCCAGTGAAATATTTTTAAAGCAGTTCTGCAATAAATATAGAAATATTTTAGAAAAAATATTAGACTTCAGAAGGCTCAACATCTTTATTACATATATTCAGCTCATCATGGAAAGAGATCAAGTGCTAGTTTCTGAAATCCAGCAAAATATGTTTTAATATTACTTTTGAGTTAAGTCTTAATTCCAACACATTACCTGTATGCCCAGATATTTTGAAAGATTCACTATCCCCAGTAAAAAGAAACTGAAAAATTTTCTGGTGAAGAAAAATCAAGCAATAACAAAATAGTTTTTTTTCTGTTTCATTTTGTCTTCTAGAGATTTCCCCCACATTACTAGTGAGGCTCCTCTATTTTGACCTGTGTTTTGGTCTTTGTTTTAAAATTCTATATAAATCTCTCTAAATGTGTCCAATGAATATAATGGTCCAGATGATCTCACTCAGATCCATGCATCTGTCTTCCAATTCCTGTGGAAGTGGGGTGCTTAGCAACCTCCATGGCACTGCCATACCCCTCTACTTTCTGTGGAGATCTCTCCACACTGATGGAGGGGATAGAGACTAGGTGGGTAGGCTACTGGAGAATGCACAGTATTTTCCTTCTGGCCCTGTGGAAATCACTCAAAGAGAATAATACAGTTGTAGGCTGCAAGATCTCTTCTATCCTGTCTCAGCATAGGGAGCTGGACTAGGTGACCTCTCAAGATCCTTACATTTCAAGGATTCTTTGATTCTGGGGAAATCTCTGTAGGTCTCTAGTGGAGTCATCAAACTCTGGACCTGAGAAGGCATGGGGAGTCTGTCAGGAACCAGAGAGACATGACGTGTTCACAGATGGCCCTGTTATCCTTCAAGTTTCAGAGTAGTCTCCAAAGCCAGCTTTTTGGAGGAAGGAAGACCATCGCCTCTGCTGACAATATTGTCTTCTCCCTGGATCTGTTTCCACAGGAAGGGATGAATCTGGGCCTATGATAACTGCTACCTTTGATCCATGTGGGAAATGCAGTCAAAATTTCCAAAAAAACAGTATTTTTAAACTTGGCAATAGGCACAAAACTTGTGAGGAGGGATACACATGTACTTAATCTTTGAACATCTTATTTATTAGAGGCAGAGCTCCTATTATTAAGGTTGCTTTACATTTCACATTATGAGATGATATTTTCATTTGGTACTTGGTTATAAGTTTGCAAAATTGTAACTATTTTGGCTGAAATTATGAATGTCTGGTGCCTGCCTCAGGCTGTTTTTGGAAAATGTCATTCAAAACATTTCAGCCACTTTTGAGAATGAGGCTAGTGACATTTGCCCATGTTAATAACAATTCTTACAGCTTTTTTACTGAGAAGTTCTAGCTACTGTTGTTTGGTGCAGGGATTTGAAATTTGGCAGGAGAATTTCTCAGGATGTGCTTTTTGCTGTCCCTGTGAAAATCCACCTAAATTTGGGCAAGTTGTAAAAAATAAAATAAAATAAAATAAAAAATCACAGTTCGCACATGCTCAGAGACTTGCTACAGCCTAGCAATTTAATTCTCTGAAGATTCTGTCCTCACTGAGCATAATGCAACCTGGGTCTGAGCAAGACTTTCACTGAAACCGCAGTTCCCAGCTGGCCTGGGCACAGGAACTAAGAGCAAAGAGCCTGTCTCTTCTGTGCTCTCAATGCCCTCTTCTAATGATGCCCAGGCATTGAAGAAGAGGAAGCTATCTGAATGGAATGCCGAGGGGACAAGAGCTGAACCAGAAAGTGGGCGGAGAGGGAATAGATGTGAACAATGCACTTAGGGGTGGAAGACTGGAACTGGGGGATGGAGAGGGAGTTGGAATTGTAGTGAGACTGGGACTGGCTAGGCAAGGAGACTGGGGATAGGAGAGTGGGGAGATAGTTAGGACAGAGAGCCCAGGGTGAGGGGAGAACTGTCACTTTTTTACAAAAACACACTGGGGGAAAAAGAAGCAGTGGTGCGGTGACACACACTGAGATAAGGCGGAGCAGGCAAATGGAGGCCAGGGTGGGGAAGAGAGACATCGGATGATCAAGGAAGGGGAAACTGGGACTGCATGGCCTGAGAGCCTGGGGAAGAGGATACGGTGTGGGCACTTGAATTGCAGGGCTAGGAGACTGAGACTGTGGGAAAGACTGGGATAAGCTGTTGGGATGGGTGAGACGAGGACTTGCTGGGCAAGGAAACGGGGACTAGGATTTTGGATGAGAAGACTGAAGAGTGGAGGCTAGGAATGGCTAGTAGTGGGGAAGGGGATTAGTACAGGGACAGTTTGGAAGGGATGGTGCAAAGGGGTCAAACTAAGGGGGAATGGACAGAGAAGTCTGTGCCCCCTTCACACTCCACTTCAGAGCCTGGAATGGAGCCCAAGATTCCAGAGTCTCGCCATTCCTCTGCTATCAACAAATAACTATGAAATCCTCTGGCAAAGTGTCTCATCCCACCTCTAGTGCCGGTCCACAGAGGATGACTACTGCTATGAGTCCACTAGATCAAGTGACTGAGGTCTGCGCAGTGGATATAAAGGGTTCCAACCCTGCTGCTGATCCATGTGGGTGTCAATATGATGACACATGATAGAATTTATGTTTTTTCAGTTGGCTACAGGGAGTCCTCAGACTTATGACACCTGACTTACCATGGACGCCACTTATGATGCTTTTCAATTGAGTGCCCATTTCTCCCCTACGACGCTTGGTTTGCCCTTACGATGCTCAATTTGCCTAAAGTTCACTTGAAATCACTTCCTGGTTGCGTTATACTGGTATGGAGCTGGAAGGTGTCACTTCTGATTGGCTTTGAGGCAGCAGGGCAGCTTGTTGCTGGGTACGGTTGCTGCTTGTTTTTGATTGGCTGAGCCCGGGGTGGAGAGCCAATCAGAAAGCTTGAGCAGTGATTGTCTGAAGCTCAACATGTGTGCCATTCTCCCTGGCTTTCTGAGCCTGTGTTGCCAGCATCTGAGCAGCATATGTGAGTTTATATGTTTACAAAATACAGTGTAGAGTAAATACATTGACGTTGCAACATTACTTATCTATAATTCATTTAATACATAGTGTATCAGACCTTGGTTCAGGAACCAATCCCCACTTCATACTATTGATTCCTATGGGAAAACAGTTTCGACTTACAACACAATTCTGAGGAACGAATTGTGTCCTAAGGTCAGAGGACTCCCTGTATTTCAAAAATGTAGGAAATTACACACTAAAAAATTGTGTTAAAAGAACATTATTAAGTTGCAATACCAAGCCCCCAAAAGCCAGGAAATGCCAGAATTAAGATTATACATTTGATTTAATTCGGCCCCCTTGTTCATATGTATTATGATACAGTTTCTGTGCCATGATTACAAAGTATTTTTTGCACAGACCCCCTGCCTCATTCAGTGCATAGGATGGGCCTGCTCGGGGAATTAAACAGGGTTATATAGTGAAGGAGACTTGTCTGTAGGACCCTGCGTCATTTGTGCAGAAAATGGGTGGTGTGTCGTGAATGAGGCATAGGATGCAAAGAGAGAGGGTGGTCTCATGATTAAGGCAGTTGATTGCTGCCCTGGAAAATTGGATTCTATTCCTGTCTCTACCATAGTTTTGTTATATGATGCTCGACAAGTCATTTGACCAAACTTTTCATGGTGGTCACTAATTTTGTGTTCCTTATTTTCTGGGTGCCTGAGTTGAGATCTTGGTGTCTGATCTGCAGAAGTGTGAAGCATTCACAGTTACAACTCAAGCGAATGGGAGCTGTACTTAGTATTATATAGCACTTCATATGACAGAGTACTCTGAAAAATCATGTCCTAGTCATCTCAAATTGGTTACCAAAATTACTTTTGACCTTAATCTCTTTGAACCTCAGTTCTTCATCTGTAAAATGGGAATGATAATACCCCCTTCTCATTTGGGTGTTGTGAAAGTTAGTTAATGTTTATGAATCACTCAGACTGTAGTGATGAGCACCATAGAAAAGGCCTGGAGGAAATTAATAATCCTGTCTTCAGAATAGGGTTTGAGTAGCGTGTAATAAGCACAGCTTGGGGTCATGCATTGAACAGTGAAGGGAAAACAAAATATTGAATAGGTGCTCATTAAGTGAGCCCTGCCCATCCTGTGCATTGAGTGAGGTAGGAATCCCATCCAAAAAATAGTCTGTGAGTGGATAAACTATTGCCTTCAGAGCTGGGCGGCTGGAGAGTGGCGACTGTTGGTCAGGTGCCCAGCTCTGAAAGCAGTGCCCCGCCAGCAGCAGTGCAGAAGTAAAGGTGGCAATACCATGCTTTGCCGGCCTTAATTCTCCACTGTTTCTGTCAGAGCTGGGCGGCCAGAGAGTGGCGGCTGCTGACTGAAGGCCCAGCTCTGCAGGCAATAGCGCAATTCCATATCATGCCATCTTTACTTCTGCACTGTTGGTGGTAGCGGCTCTGCCTTCAGAGCCGGGATCCCGGCCAGCAGCCACTGCTCTCCAACTGCCCAGCTCTGAAGGCAATGCCACTGCCAGCAGCAGTACAGAAGTAAGGGTAGCAGTACCACAACCCCACCCGCCGCAATAACCTTGTTAACCCCACCCCCCCACAACTCCTTTTTCGGTCAGGACCCCTACAATTACACCCTGTGAAATTTCAGATTTAAATAGCTGAAATCATGAAATTTATTATTTTTAAAGTCCTGTGACCAGAAAATTGACCAAAATGGACAGTGAATTTGGTAGGGCCCCACTCATAATGCATATGCACAAAGAGGTTAAATTAAGGTTGCACAGATAGCTTTAATCCATTTTGGACAGCCACCAGGCCTGACTTTTATATTGTACAGTACCTGTACTTTTGTTACTTTCATAATATATTATCTTGTACCATAAACCAATATATTTTTGGACTACTCAGAAGTCATTTGTCATGGATCACATCCTGTCATGTTCTCACTAGCATCTATTTAAGTTGTGCTGAAAGGTTTTGGCCATTTTTTTTTTCAGGTGTCATATTTGGTTATCGGCTTGCCTGGACTAGAGGAGTTCCTGTTATAAATACATGATGACAGATCATCTTCTCCTCAAGAGCCACTGGTGGAAGGCTGTGCAGAGGGGACTAAATGCTGTGAGGTCCCCCCTCAGAGTTTTTTTTGTAAAAAATTGTCCTGCCTGGCAAGATTAGGGGGTCACAGAATAGATGAAGTGATCCATATATCCCTTGACACAGGAGTCATCATATGTGGATTGCTGTCCCCGAACCCAGCTATGCTTGCCCCTTTCTTTACTGTTAAAGTTACTACAGGACCTATTTGCTTCTTTGGACTGAATCCCTGTGCAGCAGCTGCAGAAAGAACCCAGTGGGAGATAATGTTGCTTCAAGCCCTATGCATCTGCTTTGTGGCTTGCAAAGCTTCACAAATGAAAGTTACTAATAAACAGCAAGAAGTTTAGTATCAGAATTAATTAGGGAGTAAGTATGAGTTGCATGACACAGTGTAGTGTTTATGACTGCTGGGATAACTGAAATGATTCAGGCAGGCTCCTGATTTGAAATGCAAAATGATTCTGGAAATGGTTCTCAAATAATTTCACATGCTGTTTGAATACGTATTCAAAACATATATTGTCCTGGGCCAGATAGGATTTTTTTATATTGTTGTCGATAATATTGATTTCTCCTTTATGTTGGTATTGGGAGCTGTCTCTTACTTGCAGAGTAAGAGTGGTTTCCATTTTGGATAAACGCTCATCATTTATCTAAACTACTCCTGAGGAATCCTTTCCCTCTCCAGGAAGGGGGGTGTTGTGGTTGTGAACATACGTAATCATACCTCTGATCTAAGCCAAGGATGGACTTGACTGAGTAGATTCTTCCTAATTCTTACTACTATAACCTTATACAGGTGTCCTCTGACTTACCATTATGAATGTTAATGGATTTGTTTCTAATGTATCTTTTTGGGGATTTTTACTTTCCATACTTAATGCAGAACTGGAGTTATTGAATATACATATGTGTAAATGCAAGGACATCTAGTAATTAATATAAAAAGTTTAAAATGTGTGGTGAAAACTCTGTTTTTTATAAAAACATTTTAAAAAGATGTTTAGTTTTACAATTTTAATGTTTTCAGTTTTTGGTATAATTATTTTGTAAATACTTACATACTGTATTTATTGTTCCTTATTGAACAGATTGCTGAGTAACTGGATTTCCAACCACAGAAGGAAAATATCATGTCTCGATCACGCCAGCCCCCTCTTGTAACTGGTATCTCTCCCAATGAAGGGATTTCATGGACAAAAGTCACAATTAGAGGAGAAAACTTGGGAACTGGGCCAACAGACCTCATAGGTAAATTCAGAGAAATGGTTTGATGCATTCCACATTTTTAGACTGCAAGAAGCTGCTTGGTGACAGATTCTGATATCTTTACATTCAGAGGAAATACACAATGTGTAGTATGATAATATACAGTTATCCCCATGAGTTTGGAAAGATGGTTTTGAATTGGTAATATACACGTTAAATATATGTGTAACTTATTACTTCTGCCAGAGGTGGTTTGTCTTGTAGTTGGGTGAAATCTGGCTGTAGTGAAGCCAATGAGAGTTTTGTCCTTGGTTTCAATGGAACCAGGATTTTACCCCATGATTGTAGAACAGAACGCCCAAGTTCTGTTCCCTACTCTGCCAGTGATTTCTGTGTCTGTGTTCAAATTGTTTAACTTTACTGTGTTTCAGTTTGCCATCTAAAAAAAGAGTATAACAACATTTTCTTGCTCTGACCAGGATGTTGAAGCTTAGTGAATATTTGTTTAAAAACACAACCAAACCAAACAAAAAAAACCCTTTTATATATGTAGGTAAAAGGCACTATATATACACAATTTTTGTTGTACTTTTTAGCACTCCAGCTAATTCACCTGGACTCTGTGTTGCCACTTGAAGTCACGCTATGCCACACCACAGCCCCTCCAATAATACACCTGGGCAATTGTGCATTATTTTACAGTGTAAATAAGTCTTCTTTCAAATCTTTGCTGCTAATCATCTTCTGTGTTGATGTAGGAGAGTTGAAAGTCACTGTAATTTTTATCTTAGCTTATTTAACATTTAGCTTATTCTGGGGAGTGTCTAAAGGTACATCTACACGTCTGTGGCTGGCCCGGGTCAGCTGACTTGGGCTTGTGGGGCTCAAGCTGTGGAGCTCTAAAATTGCAGTGTAGAAGTTCTGGCTTCCACTGGAGCCCAGGCTTTGAGACCCTGTGAGTGGGGAGGGTCTCAGAGCTCGGGCTCCATCCTGAGCCCAAACGTCTACACTGCTATTTTTAGCCCCTCAGCCGAGTCCTGTGATCCCATGTCAGCTGACCTGAACTCTGAGGCCTGGTCTACACTACGCGTTTAAACCGAACTTAGCAGCGTTAAACCGATTTAACCCTGCACCCGTCCACACAATGAGGCCCTTTATATTGATATAAAGGGCTCTTTAAACCGATTTCTGTACTCCTCCCCGACGAGAGACGTAGCGCTGAAATCGGTATTGCCATGTCGGATTAGGGTTTGTGTGGCCGCAAATCGACGGTATTGGCCTCCAGGCAGTATCCCACAGTGCACCACTGTGACCGCTCTGGAAAGCAATCTGAACTCAGATGCACTGGCCAGGTAGACAGGAAAAGCCCCACAAACTTTTGAATTTCATTTCCTGTTTGCCCAGCGTGGAGAGCTGATCAGCACGGGTGGCAAATCCAAAAAGAGCTCCAGCATGGACCGTACGGGAGATACTGGATCTGATTGCTGTACGGGGAGACAAATCTGTTCTATCAGAGCTCCGTTACAGAAGACAAAATGATAAAGCATTTGAAAAAATCTCCTGGCTATGATAGACAGAGGCCACAGCACAGTGCTGCGTGAGAAGCGTAACGGAAAGCCAGAGAATCAAATGGACGCTCATGGAGGGAGGGTGGGGGTACTGAGGACTCCAGCTATCCTACAGTCCCCGCAGTCTCTGGAAAGCATTTGCATTCTTGACTGGGCTCCAAATGCCTGAAGGGTCAAAAACATTTTCCCGGGTGTTCAGGGTATATGTCGTCAATTCTCACTCTCACTCTCACTCTCACTCTCACACACACACACACACACACACACACACACACCCCGAAAGAAAAGGGAAAAAAATATTTTCTCACCTTTTTTCAATGTCACCCTATGTCTACTGCATGCTGCTGGTAGATGGGGTGCTGCAGCGCTAAACCGCAGCATCCTCTCCCCTCCCCTCCCCGGTGGCAGACGGTACAGTGCAAAAGAACTGATAGCCGTCCTCGTCGTCATCCTGTGAGTGCTCCTGGCTGGCCTCGGTGAGGTCAGCTGAGGGCGCCTGGGTAAAAATAGGAATGACTCCTGGTCATTCCCAGCAGATGGTACAGAATGGCTGGTAACCGTCCTCATCATAGCAACTGGGAGCTGAGCTCCATCAGCCCTCCCCCCCCCCCCCACTTTCATGTGTAAAGAAAAGATTCTGTCCTGCCTGGACTATCATAGCAGCTGGAGGCTTCCTCCCCCTCATTTTATCTCACTAAAAAGTCTGTGTTTCTTATTCCTGCATTCTTTATTACTTCATCACACAAATGGGGGGACACTGCCACGGTAGCCCAGGAGGGTTGGGGGAGGAGGGAAGCAACAGGTGGGGTTGTTGCAGGGGCACCCCCTAGAATGGCATGCAGCTCATCATTTCTGCGGGATCTCTGGGGCTCTGACACGGAGCGGCTGTGCTCTCTGGTTCTCTAGTACACTTGCCCCATATTCTAGGCTGGACTGACTCTATTTTTAGACAAAACATAGGAAGGGAATGACCCGGGGAGTCATTCCCATTTTTGCCTATGCGCCCCCGGCCAACCTCAGCGAGGCCAGCCAGGAGCACCCATGATAGCAGCAGACGGTATAGAACGACTGATAACCGTCATCTCATCGCCAATTTACAATGGCAGATGGTGCAATATGACTGGTAACCGTCTCTGCTATCTTGCAAAGGCAAATGAATGCTGCTGTGTAGCAGTGCAGTACCGCGTCTGTCAGCAGCATCCAGTACACATATGGTGACAGTGACAAAAGGCAAAATGGGCTCCATGATTGACATGCTATGGCATCTGCCAGAGCAATCCAGGGAAAAAGGGCGCGAAATGATTGTCTGCCGTTGCTTTCCTGGAGGAAGGATTGAGTGACGATATTTACCCAGAATCACCTGCGACACTGTTTTTGCATTGGGATTTCAACCCAGAATTCCAATGGGCAGGGGAGACTGCGGGAACTATGGGATAGCTACGGGATAGCTACCCACAGTGCAACGCTCCGGAAATCGACGCTAGCCTCGGTACATGGACGCACACCGCCGAATTAATGTGCTTAGTGTGGCCACATGCACTCGACTTTATACAATCTGTTTTACAAAACCGATTTATGTAAAATCGGAATAATCCCGTAGTGTAGACATACCCTGAGACTCAGTGCCATGGGTTTTTTATTGCAGCATAGACATTCCCTAAGATCCCAGTCTTGCAAAGAGTTACACACGATGGGAGTACTCACACTTGCAAGTCTTTGTTGGATTCAGGCCTAATATTTTTATAAACCTCAGTTAAACTCTCCTTACCACCTGCTGCCAAAAAGCATTATAATACAATAAAAAGTAGAAAATGTTATGTGCTTGGGAACAAACTGAATGCCACATGTATGAAGAAAGAAAATGTGCCTTTTTACATCATTCTGTTAAAGACAACCAGGTTGTAAGTCACTTGCGACTTTGAAACTTATGAAACTGTAAAAACACTTGCAAAAAATTTAAGGAAATACTTTTCATTTATAAGGAGGTTCTGTCATTTGGGAACAAGTTTGTTTCTGGATTCAAATATGCATTGAGGGAGATCTTTTGTCAGTTGTAAAGTTTTAGCCCTGTGCCGTTACTATATTTAGTGTGGTATGCAAAACATTAATGAAGAGCACATACATTACAGTGCCATGTCATTTATTATTCTGTGAGGTGAAGCCGATCATAGCAAATTTTTAAGTTAGTGGACTTCTTAAGTCCCATGTTCCCTGAGTAGTAATATTTATTTAAGAAATAAAATTGAAGGCAGGAAAAAAACTCTTAAATAATGTAGAAATCTTCAAACGATTTTCCACAAGTATAAACATTTCCTACATTTTTTTAGTTAAAATCCAAGTTAAATTATTCCATCAAGTTAAATTAAATAGTAATGAAATGAATCTTATTGAGTGAACCTTAAAACTGACCTACAAAGGAGGAAACAGGCTGCTCTTTTTTGCTTCTTTTGATGTATAAAGACATTCTGAATGTTGTTATAATTTAAAAAAAAATGCTTTTTCCCCCTTGCTAGTCTTAACACTAGAAAAGTCTGGTGTTGTCTACCCTGGTTTTGTGGGATGACTTTATGTATACTTGACAGACTAGTGGCAATTATATCATAAGACAAGAGTCTTTAAACAGTGACTAAAAATCACTTTCCCTCTCAATTGCCCAGATTTCAAAGTCTGATTTCTTTATTTCTTTATTATTTTTTTAGCACCTACTTAATTCAAACTCCTATCACACACTTGGGAAAAAGTTCTTTGTTAAAGAACTCACCTTTTCAGTTGGGGCTGAGAAAAGTTTCACTCCAGCCTCTTATTTTTGTCCTTCCAAAAATTCTGGGCAAAAGCCAGAAAAGACAGGGTTTGATATTTCATACATTCTGAAGGCAAAATGCAAACATAAAACCTTTCCTTTCCTTCCTTCCTAATTTATCACAAAAAAGCAACCTCCCTATTTCCCCCCCCCCCCCAAAAAACCACCACAACAACAACAAAAACACCACAACCCAGTAACACACAACTGCACAGAGACCAGATTTATTTCTTTGCTGGTCACCTTTACTTTAGATCTTAGTTCCTCTGGTACCACTGACACATCTGGGAGTCCAGTTCCTCCATTGATTACAGTCACTCACTAATTTTGTAGTACTTCAGGTGATGCCAGCACATTCAGTTTACTATGTCACTGTCTTCTGCCAGTTTTTCCTTGGTCTTCCTCACTTTTTCCTTCCTCCCACAGGTACAATGCTTGCTTAACACTTGCTCCAATCTTCCATATGTTGTACATGTCCAAATCACCCAAGCCTTTTTTTGTTTTTGATATTTTCTAACATGTCCTGCTCTGTCAAGTTCCTTACTCTTGCATTTGTTGTTTTGTCTTTCCATGAAATGTGTAATATCTTCCTCAGCCATCTCTGGAGATTACCCATCAATCGCCTTGTTTTAGCCATTGTCTCTGCTCTGTACAGTAGTGAGTTCAGTACAGTCACATGGTATAGTCATGGTTTAGTTTAATGTGAAAGACCTCTGTTTGCTTTTCCTAATCTTGTATCAATATCTTTCACAGTCCCCTTCAAATGTCATCACATTCCCCAGATAGCTGAACTCTTCTACCTGTGTGATTTCTTTTCCATTCCCATTCATCTTTGAATCTGTTGTCCAGTTTCTGACCTTCATAACTTTTTACTTTCAATCCAATTTTTGCTGCTTCCTGTTTTACATCTGATATGAGGGGAATCATTCAGTGCCATATCATACTTAGTAAGGCAATTTCATCAGCAAAGTCAAAGTCATGTAACTTATCTCCGCTAATCTATTTTACACCATCCATAGTGCCTTTTGTTGCCCTCTTCATCACCCAGTCTGGTGCTAATTCAAAGAGAATTGTTAAATAACACAGATCCTTGCCCAACTCCAGTCACAGTATCACAATAGTCACCCAGGCCTATATGTGACCTCACTGCACATCTGCTTCCATCATATAAACTCCCTTATTATGTTGATCAGCTTAGTTTCCCATAGCTTCTAGTAATATTCCACAAATGGTGTCATTGTGTCATTGCCAGAAAAGGGTGCTCTCATTCAATGCATTAACTGGAGAGGTACTGCAATCAGTATTGGATACCATTCTGTTGGTTGAATAGAATGAAGAAGGCTGTGGATGGTCACTGTCAAAAAATACATAATTTATCTACCATCCCTGTACATTTTAAAAAGAATTATTTCTGAATATTCCACTCTCTTGTAAAAAGCATTTTAGTCCCCTTAAAAAAAATGAATTTGGCCAGGTAGAGATGTGCTATCTGACTCAAACCTGCCAAATTTGTCTGCTGTGTACGGTCAAAGAATTAAATTATGACAAAAGAAAGTGTGAAATATTTGGGGCTGTGCAACACATGCGGACCTTTTTCATGTAAGTATCTGTTAAATTGGTAAGAGCTTTCTAGAAATTGAAAATACAAACCAACCCAATTTAAAAAAAAAACCCTGGCATTGTCTGATTACAGTGATGTACCATCTGTACTGGGGCAGGAGCTAATCTAGACACCTATACCTGAAAACTGAATAATTAATATTTGTGCAGTGTTTTGAAGATATAGAGGCTGATCAGCAATGTACTTAGTACGTAGGGAGAAACAGTTTCTAAAGTACCTAAATGATTAGGAGCTTAAGTCCTATTTTCAAAAGTGCCTACCTCCCACTGAAAATCAATAGGACTTAAGTTCTTAAGTGACCTGTGTGCTTTTGAAAAATATACCCATGATTTCCTTACTGTATTGGATCTACAAAGTACTATAAAAGAGGTACAATATTAGTAGATGAGAGTATCTCAATTATCTCTAACTAGGCTTGGAAGGATTAGATTTTTATCAGTAGTTGTCAGTAAACATTGATTTCATTGTACATACACAAACCCGCAACAAATACTTAACATTGATGGTAATCAAAATGTAAAGACAGGCCAAGTACAAAAAATGCTGCTTGAGAACTTCTTAGTTGTTTACATTTTTGAATTAGACTTATTACAAATGGATTAGGGAATGAATAGTAACAACGGGTCTGATTTGTTGATTTAAGGATATTTACTTTGTATATTTTGACACATGATGACAGTTTGTGTTTTAACAGTTTATAACGCTTAATAGTTTGAATCTGTCTATTTGTCATTAAATAATTGTCTGACCTCCCCCACCCATAATTTTCCACAACTGTGAAAGTTTAAATGCATAAAAATAGGAAAAAATACTTAAATGTAAACATCAATATTATCCATCTAAATTATAAAAGACAGGATTGGCAGAATTCTTTTATTTGTTTATAACATGTCTAGATAAACAGAAAACTAACTATTATAAGACAGACTGTATTTCATCAGTTTTATTCACAATAAGTCTTTGATTTTCAGGTTTAACAATCTGCGGACACAACTGTCTGCTGACTGCTGAATGGATGTCTGCCAGTAAAATAGTGTGTCGAGTGGGACAAGCTAAAAATGATAAGGGGGACATTATTGTCACTACAAAATCAGGTGGCAGAGGAACTTCGACTGTTTCCTTCAAACTCCTGAAACCTGAGAAAATAGGTATTTTGCCTCATTCAAACTTAGTTATTTTTGCTAAATAATGAAAATTGACTAGCTGTCTTTGGTTTTGTAAATAACAGTTATTTATAAAATTTAACCCACTGATAGTTGTTCCTTAGTTACTCTTTACTTGTTTAGTACTTGCAAAGTATATACTAACAATACAAATTTTGGGTTGAAATCTACCTTTTAGGTATACTTATACATTGGTCATTAAAGGCATCTGTTCTTCTGAAAGCGAAAACTCTTCGGTTTCCTTCACACACTCCTACCCTTTAGAATGGATATTAATACTTGCAAAAACAACAGTCCCAGTAATCAAGTTCTTTAATGGGCTGTTAAGCCTAATGAATCAGTAGAAGACACAAAAGGAAGGTGTGGACAGTACACCTATGGTTCCTTCTGACTGTTAGCCTTTTGAAAAAGGAGTTGAATATTGGATGCTGTTATGATTAAGCAACATTAGCAACTAATACCTGGTCAGACAGACAGACACACACACACACACACACACCTATCTACCTACCCACCCACCCACCTACCTTTCGTTCGTTCTTTCTTTTTGGGGTATTTCTAGTATGTTGTTTAATAATTAAGAATGTTGTCAAGTAGTCTAACCCCAAATTTCATCTGCAATCCTGTCAAAAATGTCCTTTGAATAAAAAAAAAAATTAGAATCCAATCTAGATCATTGAGAAATTAAGACAGGCACTGTTTATATAAAGGCTACACAAAAGCAACAGTTTAGGTTCTTGTTTTCTGTGGTTTCAATGGCAGTTAAATAACACATACTTTCTCCAGAGCTGTTCTAATGTTTTACAATCCAAATATTAATATTTCAAACTTTATTAGAAACTCGTGGGAGGGGGAAGTCTTGGGGGAGGAAGAAATCTGTGTTTTGCCAAAAGACTGAGGGCCTTGACATGTTCCCTATGCTTGAACTGTTGGGAGGAAGCCAGTTCTCTCTGCTCTACAGTCATTGAGGACTGCCACATACTGGGGGACTTGCTAGCTAAGGGGCTTGTGACCAGAGTTAACTTTTATTCTGGCTGAGTGGTGAATCTTCCCCAAAATTTATGAAAAGAGAGAGACTACCACATTAGCAGCTGGTATCTTTGGCGGGTGACAGGGTTGGAGGTGATGAGTAAAAGACTTGGAAAAGTGCTATTTTATTATTTTCTGTTAACTTGTCCGTGTTGGTACTTTGTATCTTAAACAGAACAGTGCAGTCTGTGAGATGTAAGGTGTGATGCCCTGCCATTGATACCTTTCCAGCTACTCTAAGCGAATAGTTTAGCATAATTGTATCCAGGTTGTTTTGTTCTGTATCTTCCAAAATATTACCTAGGCACGCATTTTATATTTTTCAGTCTTTTTCAAATTACTTCAGTATGGCCGAAGTTGATGGTGCTGGACAGCCTTTGTTGTTTTAAGGATATGTGCTTTGTTTTCTCTAGGTATCTTGGATCAGTCTGCTGTCTGGGTTGATGAAATGAACTATTATGACATGCGCACTGACAGGAACAAAGGGATTCCCCCCTTGTCTCTACGCCCAGCTAATCCGCTTGGTATTGAGATAGACAAGTGAGTACCAAATGCCTTTAATCCACTTTCTTAGTGGTTTTTTCTATATATCATTATATGAATTCCAGAAAAGTTTAACAGCTTAAAGGGTGGGGAAAGACAAGAAAATTCAATTAGCTGATGGCACAATACCTAGTATTCAGTGGTGTTTGGTAATCCTAATTTTTGTCTATATTACTGGGTGATCGATAAGAAAGTCAGATAATCTGAGAGCCTAGTTCATTGAACCTTGTGATGTTTACAGTTTTGGGATTGACAAATAACTTAGGGTCTAAGGGTTTATACGTTGCAGTTATAGAACTCTCAGTGTTGTGCTTGAGTTCTGTGGAGCTTTTAAGCACGTTTAGATAGATACCTTTTGCTAGTATTGCAATGTGAAATATGTTTTATGTATCCATCAACTAGTTTACTTTTATTGAAACATTAATATGGGTTTCTAACCACAAACCCCTTGGCTTGTGTTCACAACTATTGTAGACTTTATAAAATTGCTCTGTAATAAACTTACTCCCTTATTATAAATCTGTCATAGGGCTTTAAAGGGATACTACCAGTGCCCAAAACATAATGGAACCTAAAATAGCATTTAGAAATAAAATTCCTCGGAAGTAAGATATCAGCCCCTTCAAAAACAAAGGCTGTGTAAAATTAGACTATTTTACTATGGGATCCATTCTGTCTGGAGTGCATGGCTTGTTTGTGATCTCTCTGTCCATTTCTTCAGAGTAGCGACGGAGAAACTATTTCGGTATCTTCTCCTTTGCACAAGAATGGGGCAGCATGACGCACACTTGTGAATCAAGAAAGCTGAAAGTTCTAATTTTTGGCCTCTCTCAGATTTGACAGTGTACCTTTTGAAATGGTTATCATAACTATGTATGCATTTGGGATTTAATTAGGATATTGTCCCTTTATTCTTGCCACAATGGATAAAATCTTCTGTTAAATAATTATCATCATTCAAGTTTGAATATCTTCATTTCCACAATTATTTCTGTAAAATACTTGAATTCTTACCACCCTAAATCCAGGCAATTACTGTTCTCTCAAAGTCTGAATCCTATCCATAGTAAAATATGGAGAGAGCAATCATGTCTAGAAAATCCAAATCTGTTACATTGTCTGCTTTCCATTCATCTGTCAATTTTGTAACTGTATCCAAACAAATGTTTGTCAGGCAAGATCTAGTCTTCATAAACCAGTGCTGCTTATTGCTCATGACTTGGTTATTTTTAAGATTGGCTTTATTTTGATAAACCCTTGGATACAGTCTCAGAACTGTCAAAATGAATTCAGATCAGCTTAACTATGATTAATGTCACATGACTGACAACTGCCTGAAGGGAATGTAAAAAAAGGATTTAATTTAACAAATGTTAAATTGAAAGAGGAGTCTAGAAGGTACAGATGAGTTTACTATTGGATCCAGTCTTACTTAATATCTTCTTTAATTTAATAATAGTAGGTAGCATGTTATAAAATGTACAGTTACTAGTGTGCAGGGAGTGGTACAAAAATAATACAAAAGGTTGTGGAAAGATCTCAAAAATCTGGGCAGAAAACAACAAGAGGTGAATTATCTTAGAAAAATGCAAGGTACGTCTGGGAAATTATAATCCCAAACACAGATATGTAATGGGGAGGAGGAATCTGGGAAGTAATAATGCTGGGAAAGACTTAGCTTTAGGTTTGACTGAGGAGAGGGAATTCAAAACAAATTAGTAGTGAGACATCTGAGCAAAAAGGACCAATAAAAATTTTGGCTGCATGTGCTGAGGTACTCCATGATACAGCAGTGAGGTAATAACCAGGACTGTAATTGGAATATTCTGTGGTTAATATTGAGCATCTCTTACTAGAAAGTTTTTGTTTGTTTTTTATGTATTTCTTTTTACAAATTGGAGGAAGTTCAAAGGACAACAGAAATAGTTGTGAGACTGAAAAGATTGGCTTGTAAGGATGTTTTAAAAGCTATATGGGTATAGCTTAGCTAACCATTGATTAAGTGGGGACACAAGTCTGCAAATAGGGGAAGTGCATAACCATCGAGGGAGAAGAGGTGGCACAATTAGGATTAATGCAATTAAATTAAGAAAGGTAAAACTTAGACCAACTAGTTATAAGCATAACACTTTCTAATGATAAACTTTACTAGGCTTTGGAATCCCAGTGAAAGTGGTGTAAGCTGCCCCATTGCTTGGCATATTTAAAACTGGACTAGAAGTAAGCCTAATACAATAAAGAACAATCCCACATTACCACAAAGATGAACTAGGTGACACAACATCTTTGACTCGCTTAAATTATTTAAACATGCACACAAGTTAGGATGCATTTCTCAGGGTTAATTTCAAGCTTTAGGAGTGTGCCATGGGCGTGCAGCACTGGTCTGACTTTGTGGAATTTGCATCCTCTGTGGGCAACTTGGTTTGCTGCCTGATAGAGATGGGGAGAAATGTCAGCATACTAGCCTTGCTAATAATGGTAGACAATAGAAGCTGTGGAAGGGAAGGGGTTAAAGAAAAGAGAGAGAAAATGGGATGTGGCAGGGTAACAGGAGGTGAAGAGGGACCAGTAAGCACAAGGCCTAGAGTAAAGACACAGGAGAAAAAAGGATCATGCCAGAATAGCATGTAAGACAGAAAAGCTGGTTCCATGATGTGAAATGACTAAATCACCTGCCCTGTGTGCTGTGTTTTTAAAAAAACAGGCATAATGCTTTCTTCTTTTTAAACAGAAAGTTGCCTCATGTGGTTTTCTAAATATTATTTATGGGACCATGTCCAATGCAAATGCATTTTGAAATGAATCATGCATTGTGAATCATACAGACTGGTATTTCCAAGATGGCTCCAAATATGTTACTCAGGTTTTAATGATAAAACATCTTAAGCCTTAGGAATGCCTTTAGTTTAAAAAAAAACAACCCCAAAACCAATGTTTAACCGTTTGTATGAATAGGGAAAATGTATTTGATTTTGTGTATATAATCAGCAGATAGGAAAAAGTGGAATTTGATTAATAGAAATAATATGGGAATTGTTACGGCTTATGTGAAAATGGCCTTTGAATAATGAATTACTTGGTAATAGTGGTGGGAATGCCTTCCGAAGGTGGATGAGTCTGCTGCCAGTGATTTCAATGAGTCACTGTTTTTTTTCAGCAGTACATGTAATGTACATGTAAGTAGGAGTTTAATGTTGTCTTCATGACCAGTCTGTCTGAATGCAGAAAAGAAAGTGAGAGTTGTTGCTGCTTTTGCATGAGTCAGGATTTAATAAATATTTTATGAGTGTACCCAGCATGCAAGCTGTCATCTTTCAACCTGCAAGTTTAATAATTGGTATTTATTGGCAGTCTTTGACTGTTAGGTCCTTCATATTTTTAAAGTCCTAACTGCTGTTTTTGTACACACGGTGCCTTAGTAGTTATAAAAATGCAACTAAGTGCCTACAAAAAAATTAAGTTAATTTTGCAAGGAGACCGGGACTTGGTGATAAAAATTTACAGTCATGACTTTATTATGCTGATTCAATATTTACAAACAAATATACATTCCTAAGACAATTTCTTCTCTGCCATTGTCAGGTCTTTTTTTATAACTTCAAATATAAAAGCAGGTTCAAATTAGAAGGGGCTTTGTTACCCAGCTTTGGAACTCAAGTGCACGCTAGTGTGTTTTCTTCACCAGGTTTTGTTGTTTGTTCAAAATATTGAGTCTGCTTGTTGAATTCTAGCTTTGTAGTGTAGCCATCAGCTTGTAAATGTAAAGCAAGAATTCAACAGAAATTGAGTTGTCTTCTACTTTTATTTGAGGGCTTGAAATTTAAAGTAGATCTGATTTTTTTCCAAGGTGTGTTGCTGGCTATGATATTATTGAAATGCAGCCAGAAAGCCAGCAGAAGAAGAGGTACCAAGTAGTGACCTAGAGCTGGAAAACGGGGAAAAGTAAAACAAAAATATTAATTAAAAAGGGATGGTGGCTAAGTATGTTTGATTTTACCATTTAGAATTTTTACAAGAACAGATTGGTATGTTAATGATTTAATGCCTAGAATTTTAAAACAGAAAAAGAAAAGAATTTGCAATATCTACTTCATGATAGCAGTGGGAGAAATGTTAATGAAATTCAGGCCTACAGACAACTTTTTTTGAATGATTACTTGCTATATCAATAGATCTGCCTAGTCAAAATAGCTGAACAAGGTAGTGTGTACTACAGTTTTTTCCTTGTAACCTTTGCCAGACCATGAAAATGAATGCAACTGCAAAGCAACAACTGCAATCAGACCTATCTGTATCTACTGTGGTTAGAAATTCTCTTGGAATAATGTTTGTTGTTTTGCATGCTGCATGGGTCATCATTGTGGATCAGTCTTGTACATGAAAGCAATTGTTGACATGCTAAGTACATTCCACATTAGCTCTGTATCCACCCACTCAATACAGATAGTTGCATCTTCCCACGGCCAGCTTCTGAAACTTTTCAGCCAGAAAGATGTAACAGACCGATCTTACACTGCCACCTAATGGAGTATGTCAGTTTTCTATTGTGATATGAGAGAAGACTGTTTCAGTGGATAACTTCAACCTTGAACTTGGCTATTTGAAATTTACAGCAGCAGATAGACGATGGAAGTTTAAATTTTTCTACTGTCCATTTTGTAAACTGCCGCATTCAGATATACAAGTTATGAGATCTACAGATGAAAAGTGCTATATAAGTGGCCACGCATTATTATGCCGTAAAAATTACAGTTTGTGATATTGAGCCATCAGTTTTAGCAAGCGCAGTCTTCCACTGAGTCTCTCTTACAGCATTCTCCTATGATTAGAAGCTGTTCTGACGTTTCAGTATCTTGTCTCTGCTGGGACCATCCCTATGTCAAATTTTGCTAGAGTGAGTCATTGCCTCTCTCCTGCTATTGCAGAGGTCCTTGTTAACACTTTGGATTTGTCCTGTTTAGTCTACTCCAGTGTCCTTTTTGCTGGTCTCTCTGCATGCACGATTAACAGAGTACAGCTGGTACAAAATCCTGCTTCTAGGAGTCTGACTGATACCAGACAGAGCAAGCTCATACAATAACTCTAGTTTTAGCTTGTTTATGCTGGTTGACATTCAGAATCTGTGTTTATTTTAAGTTGCTCCTCTTGACCTATAAAGTCCTCTGGAATCTAGTTCAAGTTACCTTTTGGTGACTGTATCCAGTTTTCGGGCTTGATTTTAGTCTCTAAATGGGTTTATATTGTTGTGTACACTGAAAAATCTACGACTGGATAGCTAATACTTTGTAAAAAAATATCTTTGTCATTTTTAGAGGGTTTATTATAAAGAAGCGATGTTCATTAGTACACATTGCCACCTATTGTTGTTCCACTTACTTGTTGTGTCTTTGTTTAAGTTAGTGGCAGTGACTGTTACTTGTTATATTTACAGTCTGATCTTGACTGACTTCTGTGATTATTATTAATAATAATAGTCTGTGTGTCTGTGCATGCACAAACCTGGTAACAGAATTTGCAAGAAGAGTTTGTATAGGCCTAGGTACATGAAATTAGAATACAATTAGGTGGGCATTGTTCTTGCAGTATGCAATAACATTGGGATTGCTTGGCAGATGCGGCATAAGTGACGTTAACTGTATTTGACATATTTTCAATCTTGAATGTATGAATATACATTTTAACAGGGAGCAAGGACCTGTACAGCACTATGAGAAGTTAGGAGCATGCTTCCAGCACACTTGAGGAAAGTGGGGTATAGACTTGGATTTGAGTCATCATCTATCTTTTGTTGTAGTTAAGATATAAATATAAACTGTGTGAAATTGTAATGATTTTATTTTTAAAACACTTCAACCCAAGCAGTCCAGCCACTGCAATAAAAAAGACTATTTTCAAAAGGTAACAAGGCTGTAATACCAAAACCAGCGATGTTACTCCATTTCCTCCAAAAAGTTTTGTTAGATGTTACTATGAAACTCTGCTTATTACAAAGATAGGTGTTTCAATAGGAATAAAGAGCCTTGATAGCAACATCTTTACCTTCATTGAAGGACTTTGATGTCTATCAAGGGGGAGAAAATCCTAAAGTTGTGGGTCATCAAAGAAGGTTGACCTGCCTCCCATCTTCTATAATGACAAAGTCCAACAGGCCCAATCCTAGTGATCTCCTCTACAATGGTGTGTGGATGTTAATTAAGTCATTACAGCTGCCCAATGACCAAAGCATTAGAAGTTATTTCTCACTGTCTCTCTTTTTATATAGATTTAATGGTAAATTAGATGCATAATGGTGTTTGACGCTTTCATATGGGGCCAACATGATCTCACTTTATGTTCCTATGTGATGTTCTCCACACAATGTGCTGCTGTCATCACCGCTACTTTCTTCTCTTAGGAAAGAAAGAAATATCCCATTCCCAGTACAGATAGCCCCTGTTGCCTGGCCAGGGTGTTTTGAAGTAGTAAGCAAGTCCTTAGAAACCAGTTTCAGTGGAATGTAATGAAAACATACACAGTATGTTTGCAGAGCCAGTTTCTTTGGATACTTCTATCCAGACATTTTTAAAGATCAGATATACTCTCACTTTGATAAGATGCCTTTCTCTTTGATTCTCCTGAGTTCTATTTGGATTATCAATTTTTCTATCATAGCAAGTCATGAAGACGGGAGTGTTACTAATTCTCACTTCTTCACTAATCTACAAATTTGGTAGTTCTTAAAAAACAAAAAAAAACAAAAAAAACCCAACCAGTGATGTTACTCCATTTCCCCAAAAAAGTTTTGTTAGACGTTACTATGGCATTCTGCTCATTACAAAGATATAAAATATTTTGAAAAACATGCTACTACGATGTATTAAACTCTACTTAATAATATTAGTGGACAAAATACTCCATGATGTAGTCTTATTTTAATATGCAAAATTTGTTAATCTACTATGCATCGCCAATTCATTTCTGTGGTTCTATTATATGTAGTGTCTATGTCTTATCCATACTTGTGTAGTGTTGTCTTTGTATGTATCTAATTTATAATCCAAAATAAGTAAATATTTCAAACAAAAAATCCTTTAGAATTTTTCAAAGTGGCCAAATGTCACACTAAAATAAACTAAAATACAACTAACTTTTAGAGTTTTTTCAGGCTCTTTGACTATTGAGTGTACAAACCAATTTGCGGGACTTGGTTTTTTTAAGGCTGGACAGACTAACTGGAGGGAGTACAGTACATTGAAATAAAAGCTAAGAGTTATATTAGCAGTATTTATGTTTGTTTGGTTTTGTGTAAGATATAAAGAGAGATGTTGGTAATATTTTGCAGTAATAAGTATTGTCTCTTAGAGGTTTTTTTGGTTCATTTTTAGTCAGATATCTGTCTCTGATACACTCTCAGAAGCTGTGCATCTACTCTGATGCACATGAATAAATCCTGTTTTCCCTATGTGTTGTTAAATGCATGCATTAAGAGATGATACCATACTTGAATGTCTAGTTTGACTCATCTTTCAATGCCAGGAAAAAGAATCTTTAGCTAGATTGTTTACTGTTTGACCACAAGAGCTGTACATTTATGTATTTTGTGAGCACTATATTGTATTATAGTGATCCTATACATTTTGTGGGTTAATAGGCACTCAGTGATAATCCCACTGTAAAAATTCTTATCCTGATGTGTCCTTCCCATTTGAAGACTTATAACACTAACGCCTGGTCTACACGGGGGGGGGTATGTGTGTGTGTCGATCTAAGATATGCAACTTCAGCTACGAGAATAGCGTAGCTGAAGTCGACGTATCTTAGATTGACTTAGAATCACTTACTTGGCATCCTCGCGACTCAGGATCAATGGCCGCCGTTCCCCCGTCGACTTTGCTTCCTCCTCTTGCCGAGCCAGAGTTCAGCAGTCGACGGGAGAGCGATCAGGGATTGATTTATCGCGTCTACACTACACGCAATAAATCGATCCTTGATAGATAGATCGCTACCCGCCGGCGGGTAGTGTAGACATACCCTGAGCTACTGTCAAGTACACCT
This sequence comes from Mauremys mutica, assembly GCF_020497125.1. Classification (NCBI taxonomy): domain Eukaryota; kingdom Metazoa; phylum Chordata; order Testudines; family Geoemydidae; genus Mauremys; species Mauremys mutica. Next base: position 122,265,383 of record NC_059073.1, on the reverse strand, counting down.
GACCATCAGCATTTCCCATATCAGTACTGTAATGATTCTCAGTGCATGCACATATGGATTTTTGTATTCCACATAATTCTTTCACCGAAGTTAGAGAAAACTAATTTGGACCATGTTGTATGCAGTCTCTACTTCTCACACATTTTCCCCCCCTTCTTTCCACTCCTCATGTTGTCTCTTTCCCTCACACCACTTAAATAAAAACAAATAATTTAGACAATCCTAGTTGTTTTAATTCAGTAGAGGGTTCCACTGGCAAAAAAATTCTGGGCCAAAAGGGTGGTGTCCTTTGCAACTCCTGGTGCTAATAATTCTCAGGATGTAAAGTGTGGTGGAGCAAAGATAACTTTGTTTCTTTGCAATTCTCAGCTCTTTCAAAAATACCTATCTTGGAGTCACAAGTTCATTTTAATCTGCATTTTGCTTTTCAGCATATTTTTAAAATAAATGTGTTAGAACAGTTCATCCTGGAAGCAGGTTTTATAGTCCTCCTTGCCTCTTTGAAATATGTTTACCAATAGTTTGTTTTTAAAATACCTTTCTCATGGTAATTTTAATTTCCAGTGAAATGGCTGTTGATACATATTTAATATCTTCTCCAACAGCCTGCCGTATATTCAGTGTCTTCTTCATTTTCCTTTTGGTCTTGCCAGTTTAATTTTAAGTGCAAGGTCCTGCAAGTTTGTTTTTTGTTTGTAGTGTGTGTTGCAGAGTCTGTTGCACAGTCCAACAGCAGTTTGTCTAGGTCATATGCCTCAGAGAGGATTTTATTTCAGGTTCTGTGTCTGCATTTATTACTTCATTTTTGGACAACAATTTTTAATTTTTTTGGCAGAGTTTGAATTAGTTTCTGATGGATGCAGCTGTGAGTAGAGAACTGGGAGTGGTGAATGTCTCAGGTGATTTTTTTTGATTTGGGAATTTTTGACAAATTGTGAACATGTCTTTTATGAATGGGAGAAAAATGGGTTTGATTTTAAAGTTATTTGATTTTAGAATAAATGATGTAAATATGCACTGAGCAGGGGGAAGGAGATGAATTGCAATAGTTTCTTGGCTACTGTAGCCCTAATGCTGTTGTGGAGCCATTTTGCTACTGTTTCATTGGCTGCCTACAGAGAGTTGTTCCATCCCTCTGCACCAATCTCCTTTATTTGGGTTGACATAGAGTCCAGGATTCACCTCTTAATAGATTAAGCCAACTTGAAAGATACTCAGTGTTCACAATTTTTCATGCAGCTGTGAGAATCGTAATATCAGGTCTGCGGTCTTTCTAGGACAATATACTATATTTAACAGTGGCCAGTACCAGATGCTTCAAAGGAAGGTTAACCTCCTCCCTAAAAACTAAACAAACAAAAAACCCCTCAAATGAAATAACCTGAATCTAAGGGACGTTTCTTTCTAACTTTCTACATTCTGTGTTTTTAAAAAATAAATAAATTGTGCATGAGACAACACACCCATGAATTTCAGATTTTTATACTACCAATCAGATATATTGAAACTTCTTTTTCCCATTGGTTCATAACTTTGAGAGTCTGTGTTCCCTTTAGGCTGAAACTTGTGACACAAAGTCTGGCCCTGTTTTGTAAATGAAAATAAATGAATTGAAATGTTTTGCATACAGATAAGATCAAGTAAATGGAGCACTTCTAACAAATGTGGTTGGTGGATGAAATGGAAAGATTTTTATGAAATTCAAAAGACATTATTTTACATATACAAAGGGAAATCTGTCCACCACTCACATTGAAAGTATGTTAGATTCTGGTGCAAACTTCAAGTCTAGAAATTCACTTTCTGGGGTTAAAAAGATCAGTGTAATTTCACAACTTTCACCATTTTGAATGCTACACAGTTTAGTCTCATGGTGCTTATTACCCATTGAAGGTTTTAACATTACGTATGAATTTTCCATACTTTTGTGGGTATAAGCAAAAGTCTTAATTTATTTTAAAATGAGTATAAAAAGGTTTTTTTCTACTTTATTTTTCTACATGAAGTAACATGTGAGATTGAATATCTTCAGTATATACTCATTCACTGTGTGTTTATACATACTGGACACACACAAGGAGTGAGAGAGAGACATTGCCATAGATTTAAATCGGAGTTAGATCAGGACCTTAGGGACCACCCATCACTGTATTATCTAAATACCCTATTGAAAAAAATAAAGGGCTTAAAAGACTTACAGCAAAAGGTGAGCTTTGCTCTCACTTTTCTGGGGGTTAGTTGATAAGTATTCATTTTGTATGTTTCTCATAATGCAATAAGAGTTTGAAATAAGTTGAAAATTTCTGCTTGCCTTCATAGCACACAGTCTTCATTTAATTTGAGTAATCCTTTTACTAAACATAAATATTTTAAAGGCCGTATAAATTGATGTATGCATTCTTTTTCAAGAAGGAGAAAAAAATATTTGCATCAACAAATGCACATAGATTTCTAAATGCAAATTATAGTATTCAGACATTTTAAAGTTAAAAAAGGAAGTAACAGCCTTCGTTGTAAAGAATGTTCATGGTGATACTATTTATTGTTAGAATTGCAGCTGTTGTGTGTAGCACCATTTTAATCTACTACGCCCATGTACGTTAGTAAAATCCAAAAATAATTTACCATTTTAATTTCAATTGCCTCTTTCCTAGATGTGTTGGGTTTACCCTCGAACCATTAGTACCAGATTTATTTTGTTAGGTTGTTACAGTTCTGTGTTTTTATTCTGTTACTACTTAGTGTCATGATTTGAAGAATGGAACATGGGCTGTTGTTTTATGTGGTAATTTTTCTTATAATCTTTTGGCAGTAAACACTTTATTTTATAAATTATTTGCCTTTTCCAGAGGCAGATTTCCCCAGAAGGATTTGGAGGCACTGTTTCCTGGGATGAGTGCCGATTTCACTAGTGAAAACTTCTCTGCTGCATGGTATTTGATAGAGAACCATTCAACAACAAGGTTTGTGGACAATAACAATGTTTTTAAAACATCCGACAGTATTCGTATTGTTACTGAATATCATAGATATCAATGGTGGTGGTAGTGCAAGAAATGTTGTTTGTACTACAGTAATGTCCAGAGGCCCTAGTCCGATTTGGGCCCCATTGTGGTAAGCAATGTACAGACACATAGTACAAAACAGTAGGGCTTTTAATCAGCAGGCATGTGAAATGCGGTAATAGAAAAAGGTAGGACCCTCCAGTGAGATTCATGGGGTGAAGTTTTGGAAATTTTGGCCAATGACTCCATCATAATGCTTAGGAAGAACAACTTCTAGCTTTTGCTTGTGTGCAAACCTTCAGAATTGTGTACACAGAACTTGCTCTCATAACCGCCTAATTCAAAGCCCATTGAAATGAGTGGAAAATTTTTCCTGATTTCAATAGAATTTTGGCCAGGCGTGGCATCGTGGTAGTTACATGGATACATTATGTACATACACTTTTGCATAAGCAGCTGAACATGCACAATTCTGCAATTTTTGACTACAGTAGATTTAATGGAGGATGGAGCACTGTTTAAAAAAATGTGAATTTTAATATTCTTGTAATGATATTAGCTTGAAACCAGGTATTGAAATAAAGACTTCATTTGGTGTAGTAATTTTCTCTTGCATTTGAGTGGTAGAACGTGTTCAGTTTACCAGGACCCAAGAAGGCTATGACCACTTTAAATGAAAAGCACACAGTTGTTTAGATGGGCATAGAATACTTTTCATTTACTCCTGAATCAAAACTATGACTGAAAGATCTCTAATTATAAGACAAAAGAGCTGCTCCAATAGCAAGGGAACAGTATGTTCCAATAAATGTGTAAGAAGAAGAGTGTATTTGAAATAAAAGTAGAGGGAGGAAAAATTACTAAAATGATTTTTCATTAGTTGTCTAAGCTCTCTGAGCTTGATTCTGGCATCTTTACTTACAGTGAATAGTAACTCAGTGGATTCACGCATTGTAAAGATTGCAGACTTGAGCCCTAAAATAGGTCTTTGTGGTTATCATTCAGGAACTGTTAACAGGACCAGGAATCTATCTTTTGGTTTACCAGGATTTAGCTGGAATGTAAGCAACAGAATAAATCCGCAATCAACTCTCCAGTAAAACAGTATGTCAATGTATAAAATACTGAAATTGTGTCCATGAGTTGAAAACAGAAATAACTACATAGACAACAACGTAGCTTGACATAGACTTACTTTCTTAACTGTTTCACATTGTTGTGTTGGATCAGTGCCTAGTGATGCATTCATGTGTGAAGCCTCATATTAAAATGGCATGTTGTTACATTTTTCTGCCCATATTATCTCAAGGCATGGAATCTGTCTTTGGAAAATAATTTGTCACAACTTTCTACAAAACTGTTCTTGTGAAGTACAAGTTATTGTTGTATAGCTTTCTTTATTTGCTTATCCCATTAAGCTGTTTTTTGCATTGGGTCCACTGCTCTGGACTGAAGCCGTAATTCATAGGTATTTCTGTTCAAGCCAATGGAATGGGGGCAGAGTGCACCTTTATTTTGTATTGATTTATTTTTAAATAGAAAGCACTTTGTTTGCATGTTTGCTGAACCAACTCATCGTAAGTATAAACCAGGAACCAAGGGTAGGGCAAAGTGAAGGAAAACTGAAAATTTAAAATGGCAAAGGTGCAAATATTCTTTCAGACTAGTAACAGCAAGGAAGACTTGAATGATAGATATGATTTAGTGATGTTTCAGAGGTGATTATAGATTAATAGACAAAGTTGCAGATTAAGAATAATTCTGAGTCTGCTGGATCTTTAACTATTTTCCCAAGGCTAGAAATTTCAGAAACATGGGACAAAGAAGACATTACGCAGGTGGAGCTGAACATCAGAGTTTCAGATATTTAGTAGCAGGAAGTTAGGGGGTGTTTTTGATAGAACAAGTACATAAATGAGAACTAGAAGACTTAAGAGTTAATTAAGAAGGGTAGACATAATCAAGGACAGATCCATGCCTTGAGCTAATACTGGAAGAAAAATGTAACAAGATTCCATTGAGTAGGCTTTCATCGACATAGAAACGATGGCGCACAAGGTTGGGATTTGGGACTCCTGACGCCTAACTTTGCTGCTACTTTATTGTGTAACCTTGGGCAAGCTAGTTAGGGTAAAATTTTCAAAAATGCCAAAGTGATGTTTAAGTCCCACTGAAAGTCAGTGGGATGTAAGTTGCCATGTCATTTAAGGTTTTTCAAAATTTTAGCCTTGTCCTCTCTGTACCTCAGTTTCTTCAGCTCTAAAGTGGAGAGAATACTCATCCCATTTTGTAAAATGCTTTAAAATTTATTGATGGAAAGCACTGTATAACTACTAGGTGGCATTATTTTGGCCCCCACGTACCTTACTTCTGCTGTTGTATTGTTTTTTTCAGAAGAGCACAGTATATCCTTAATGTCCCTACCCTTTATTTAACCCCAGGTAGCAGGAACTCTGAATGTGTGGAACTTTGATGTTTTGGTTAGCTTATGTATGTTTTTTCCTTGAAGGAAATTCAGATTTTTTTCACCCTAAAATTATTTTCCTGACAGAACATCATAACAAGTATAAACAAACTCTTCAGACTTCATATTAATTTATCAGATAACAGGGAAACATTAGTTAAAAGAGAGCGGAACTGATTTTGTTGAGCCCAGCACTCTGAAAGTGCTGCTAGTAAGAAGTTCTTATTGTACACCCAAATAGGCCATTTCAGAGAGTGAGTAATATGATTTCCGACCAGCAAATGGAAACGGGAAATAAAGCAAAACATTGTGACATCATCCCTGTATAAAGGGAAATGCCTTTGCACAGTGCACCAGTGCTTTCCTGTCTCACAGCAGGTGGGGATCACTTTCTGACTGACTGAGCTCAAATTAGTTTTTAGTTTGTTCTTTCAAGAAATCTTTTACTAACGCTTTTAAGCTGACAGAGTTTTTGGTACTATTGTGTTAGGTGTATCCGCATTGGTGGCTTTTTTAATTTCCATCCTTCACTGTCTTCTTCAGCAGTCATTGTTTAAAAAAAATTGAAATATCTTTGAAAAATCACACTTTTTTCTAATTATAATTGGTATTTCCATGCTTACTAATGGTGGCTAATTAAGTAACATAACATGTGATAACTTGCCCCTGAATACAAGAAACAAATAGTATATGTGTAGTGGTTAATCATGAATTACAGATATTATTACTTTGAAAATAATCAAAGCTAGTTGAAACTAAATTTCCAATTTAAAAATTTGACTAAAGCAAAAATGGATAAGAAATCCAGGCGTACTGGGGAGCAGTAATATGGAAATATATCTACTGTAGGAGGGACACTGGACAGCTAGTTAGACATGAATTTGCAACGCAGTATAGTAGCAAAAAAACCCAGTAGGCTGCATGTGCAAAAGCATAAAGGAATGGAGTAGGAATGTGTTTTTCTCGAAGGCTTTGTTGCAAAATTGCATTTAGTTTGGAACCTCATTGTCAAGAAGATGTTGGTAAATTTTGAGGGACTTCGGAAATTAAAAACAAAAAGTGAATGGGGTTAAGTTTAAAAGAGTTAAATGTACATTGTTTGGCTAAGTGTACTCAGAAGAAAAGAGATAAATGCAGGTAATTATGTAGAATGGTACAGTGCAAGCGGATATAACTTGGAGCAATAGAGTGAAATTTAGAAAGGGAAAACTTAGGACCAGTATCAGGCAAGACTTCCTGACTACAAAACATACTCAATGGAAAATCTCTTCTAAGAGAAGTGATGGATGCCCCTCGTTTGGGAAAACTAGATTGTTCAGAACTCTAGAAATGTAACATGAAGAACAGTTCTTCGTTGGCAGGAATATGTATTAGATAACCTAATAAATCTCTCCCTTGTCTAATACTCTATGATATGATATACTATAAATTACCATGTCCTGTGTGCTAAATTTTAATACATTACTTTTATTGTATCAATCCCTTTTCATTGTACCAATGACAATGTTTCTTCTTTGCTTAATTTCAGCTTTGATCAGCTCAAAATGGCAGTCATGAATCTGAAGAAGCAGGCAAACAAGAAAAATGAGGGGAGTCTAGCATATGTGAAAGGAGGTCTCAGCACTTTTTTTGAAGCACAAGATGCCCTGTCAGGTAAATTGATTAATGATCATCAGCAATATAAAAGAAAAATCAAATATTCATATAGAAAATCTATTTTAATTTACTCATTTCAAAGTAAAAAAGTATGAAGAAGGAAAATAGATTATGACTAACCTAAAATTCCAAATGATCAAGGTCGCAAGATAGAACTGGCCAGCTATATGTTCTAATCAGTGAAAGATGGGCACCAAAAAACCTGCTAGGTAACAAAGATATTCCAGGGAGATTGCATAATCCATAGTATGAAATAATCTAATGAAATCCAGAAGAGCAAGAAAACATACTAAACCAGAGCTGGCTGACAGAAGATAAATTTCAGACTTTAGGAAAATAGTCTTGGTGTTGTGATGTCTCATCCTGAATTTAGATTAAAATGGTTACCAGTGTACAGTAAGTTCTGACTTGAGAAATCAGGCCAAGAATTTCAAAAAGAACTCTAGTCTCTCAAATTTGGGGTGACCAATTTGATATAGAGGCGTTATTTTCGTTGAGCCCATTCACCCACCGAAAAGTAAGGGCCCTTTAAGGTGTTACAAGATGAGCATGCAGATCTGAGCACTCCCAAATCACTGTTCATTAGAAAATCTTGGCCTAAGGCTATTTTATTAAGAGATGAGAAATTTTGATGAGACAAAATCTTTTGGTGGCAGGTTTGAGTGATGTAACTAAGTAGAGTAAAGTAGAGTAGAAACACAGAATATCAGGGTTGGAAGGGACCTCAGGAGGTCATCTAGTCCAACCCCCTGCTCAAAGCAGGACCAATCCCCAGACAGATTTTTGCCCCAGATCCCTAAATGGCCCCCCTCAAGGATTGAACACACAACCTTGGGTTTAGCAGGCCAATGCTCAAACCACTGAGCTATCCCTCCTCCCAAATATGGTGACTACTATCGTTTTAAAGGATCCTAGTACTGCTGGTCAGGTTCTAGTTACTTTTGCCGTGGTTCTAATGACCACGGTTAAAGCTTTCAATAGCTTTTAGAGGTGGGGAGGGGTCTCGTTCTCTTTAGGAAGTGCATCACAGAAATGTGACACTGTGCTTGTGGAACATTTATAGTCTGTTACTGTGTTTATAGATCTAGTAACTGCCATAGATGTTTAATAGTTACAGACAAAAGTGGAATAGGAAAAATATGCTGAAATGTCATTTCTAGAGGGCTTGTTACTTCCAACATCTGTAACAGATATTTTCTTACATGAAAAATGCTGATAGATGATGGGTTTTTTGTTTTTTTTTCCTTCAGTAATCCGAAATCACCTGGGCAAATCTGAAATCCTAATTTGTAAATAATCCTAAATCTATGAGTTAATGTGAAAATTTGGGGGTAATCATAGGGATTTAAAGTCAAATTCTTTTTGCTGTAGAGATAATAGAATATCAACATATGTTCCACTACAGTTCATGACACACTTTTCCAACAACAACCAAAAAAAAGTAGCCCTGATGGATATGTGGTAACTGTGCATGTGACCTCTTGGAAAATTATTTTGGGAATTCTCTTTTCTCTGATTTATGAAGGCTGGGTGATTTGCAGAATAGTCAATGCATTATCATAAAGTGTGTGTCTTTTCAGTAAGACCAAAAAACTCATCTGCAGTTGTTTCTTTTGTCCCTTCCTTGTGAATCCATGCTCCGTAAAACCAGCCTCATAAGAGATTGAGGCCAGAGAGCCAGCCAAACTACAAGTTAATTTTACAAATTTTAACCTAACAAAAGAAAAATTGCAAAGCACCATTTATTTCATTTAAAAAAGTGTCTGCTTGAATACAAAAGTACACCTCTACCCCGATATAACGCTGTCCTCGGAAGCCAAAAAATCTTACCGCGTTATAAGTGAAACCGCGTTATATTGAATTTGCTTTGATCTGCCGGAGCGCGCAGCTTCCCCCCCCCCCCCCGGAGTGCTGCTTTACACCGTTATATCCGAATTCATGTTATATCAAGTCACATTATGTCGGGATAGAGGTGTAGTTGCTAGCATAATACCTTTCTGCATTTTTCAGCTGGTATCCTGCAGCTTTCCAGTAGCCTCATTCAGAGTGTTTTAGCTGAACTAATTCTGTGCTTTCATTTCTGTTCATTTTAGGGGCATATCCCCCCATCTAAAAAAAAGTCTTAGTGCACTTGCTTTTGTATTATAAGCACTATGAATTGAAAATAGAAGAGTACTGTAGATCTTGGTGTCACTATGTGCCTATGATCAGTGACATGATTTGAGTCTTCCTCCCAGAGACCCCTAATGAGCATTCAAAAGGAAACAGACTTGTAGTTTGTGCCAGTGTAAACGGTGAATTAAAAAAAAAAAGCATTGAGAGAAGAATGACCCTGATGCTGATACTGTTGAAAATTAACATCTTTAAGGCTTTGAATCTCCTCCTTGCATTCAGACCTGTAGCATTAGAATTGGAGGGAGTTTTGCATTTGATTTCTAAAACTAATTCTTGGGGAGGACACAATTAGAGCTATGGGAATAACTAGTTTTTGATTTGCTGGCATTTTCGAACAATCGAAAATAAATTTCACTTAGGGCAGAAAAAAACATTTCCTTTTGACAAAATAATTTAATTTTGATTTTGACTGTATGTAAACGTTTGATTTAAAAAAAAACGAAATTTTGAAACAAAGTTGTTTAGAAGCAAAAAAACCAAAACATTTTGTTTTAAAAATGTCAAAACTATTTTTTAAAATGTTTTTAGTCCCTACCCCATCCCCAGTCTAAACAATATGGTAAAACTGACACAAGTCTGCAGACTGTTTTGTGACATCAAATCTGCATTTTTCACTAAAAGATTTGGCTGAAAAATTCCATCCGGCATTAGTTACAGTCTGTTCTCTTTCCCCAGCGTTCAGCTACCCTCCCTCCCCATGTTTCCCGTCCCCATTGGCTCCTCATCCAGTCTGTCACTGTTCTGCTGCTGTTCCTTGACCCAGTCTCTTTATGCAGCCACTCCCAGTTCTTCCCCCTGCATCCTGGTTTCTCATCATATCTGTTTTGCCTCCATCTTTCTCCTTCCTCCAGCCTGGGTCCCAGTTTCATTGTCCCATCAGTACCAGTCTACCCCCATCCTAATGCCCAGTCTTACTCTCCCACCCCGATCAGCTTCCAGTTCCAGTCTCCTCCCTCCTTATCACACTCCTTGTGCCACTCTACTCCTGGCAGGTTTGGCTCTTGTCTCCCTGCATTCAAACCCGGCAGCTCCCTGTACACCACCTTGGCATCAGTAGGGGAGGGCATTCAGAGTTCAGGAGAGAGAGTCTCCCGGCTTTCAGTTCCATTTCCTGACCAGAATCCAAAACAGCCTGCAGCATCGCAGAGTTGCAATTGCAGGGATAATCCTGCTCAGCCCCCTGCTGGCCTGAGCAGGAGCATGCCAAGAATGGAAATTTTAGCTATTAAATTCTATCATGTATTTATGAGCATGTGCAAATTGCAGAATTTTCAAAGGCATATAACTTGGCCCAATTGTGGGTGGATTTAACAGGGATGGCAAAAGGCACATCTGTGACAGGCTACCCTTTGACCAAATTTCAAGTTCCTGTACCAAAGCATGGGGGCACTTGAGTTTCTCGAAGAGAAGGTTACCAGAATTTTTTAACATGGGCAAAACAATTTTTTTTCTCTTGGCTCATTCTCAGAAATGGCTGAAACTTTTGGCTGAAAGTTTCCAAAAACATTCAGCCTGAGTCAGAGACCTGGCATGGAACATTTCAACCCAATCTCTTCATCAGCGTTGTTTATATTCAGTTACAGAGCCCCATTGCACTTAAATGTAGGAGTTTATTATTATTTGTTGATGTTGTAGATTATACAGTATTAATTTGCATAGGGAGTTATACTGCTGGTGATGTCTTCCCATGCAAGTACAGTGGAATTTCCATGTAATATTTTTTCTCCTTTAAATTCTAGACACGTCTTTTTGTTTTTAAACTGCGCTACATCAGAAACAGCTGATATTTTAAAGCTGAATGTGGCTTCAACATAATCCTTAATAAAGAATATAAGCTTGATTCTGCAAACTGCTTCACTAAATAGCTGTTAAACTATACAGCTGTCAAAGTATCACATGAACTAGAGAGAGAAAATACATATTAGATCACATCTAGTCCATCTCTCCTGCCAATACAGTCTAAATGTCCTGTGTTTATTGAATTTCCTCCACTTCCTGACAGGAAATCCATTACATTGTGGAATAGCCTCCCCACAGGAGGCATTCCATGATAGCCTACGTTTTCCCTATCAGTTTTATCCCAATAGCCTTATATTTATCCCCAAACAATTTTCTTCCAGACTTTGTTTACTCCTCTCAATTAGTTGTGAACTATTACCATGTCCACCTTTTTTCTGTTTAACAAAGCAGCCTACTTCTCGTTCTTTTTAATCTTTCCTCTTAAATTGGTCTTTCCTAATCAATAGTCATTTTTGCTTCGTTTTCTTGAACTCTCTAATTTGTTGTGAAATCTACAGTATTAAGAAATCACCACATTTCATAGTGAAAATTTATTGAGAAATAGAATGCTATGTCACCTGACCCCAGGTGTTTTGTATTTTCATTTAACTATAAAGTGGAAGAACAAATATGTTTGTACATTTTTAAGCTTACATTTTAAATAATTTTTTTAAGATAAAGGGCCGGATCTTGCCTACAGTTACTCACAGATTTATGTGTGACTGCTCCTGTTAGTAAGGGCTTGAAAGATTGGACCCAGATTTATTAAGTAGACTGTCAAAACTGATGACATTTTTACATCCATTTTAATGTATCTTTACAAAAAATAAGTGAAAAAAGAGTTGGACCAAAAGATGCTCATTACATGGTGCAATTTGGAAAGTGTTTACTAAGAAAATAAGAGGTCAAGTAGGCCGGACATATTGTTATTTGGTTTAATTTCCTGGAAAATAAGATTGCCTTATCAGATCCCCATGTCTCTTTGTCCGTTAGCTTTGCTGACAGTTTGACAGTAACTTTGCTATAGAGGAGATGTTCAACAGGAAGTTTGGTTTGTCAGTGAAAGGAGGCTGTAAACTGAGCTGAGGGGAACTAGGCTCACCTCGACTTGACCCATTTGTTGGGATCAGTTATGTAGCTGGTTTATTTCCCATAATATTTATGGTAACCTAGAAAGTAGCATTCCAAACAGGGCTACTGTTCCTTTCATCGTAGAGAAATACACATTTGCATTTACTAAATTACCTGAATTTTCAAGTGTGTGACAGTCACATTACCAGTTATCTTTCTTCCTGCCTTTTGGATATGTTGAAAAATTCTAAAATAAGTTATAGTTTGAGATTATGACAATGAGTAGGGCAGCTTTGCACAGCTCATCTAGTGCAATTCTGCTGAAAAACTGGTTTAATTAGCTCTTGGAAGAACCCACTAGAGTAGAGGGATCCTTGGGTGGCATAATTTCCCCTTCTCCCATGGCTAAATCAGGGTGTGGCCAAGGGAAAGTGGGTGTGGCTGGGGCATCTCTGTGCCCTGGTGAAACCTGTTGTCCATAATGGATCCTTGGTTGCTGAACAAGTTAGAGCAGCATTTAGGCTACTTTAACTTGCACCTAGTGACAGGCCCAGAGCAGAATGATTCCAATCTCAGGTGAGTGCAAAGGCATGTTTGCAGACCACATCATGCCCTCCTTTGCTCTCCCCAACCTTGATTTGGAATGGACACAGCCACAACCCACCATTTGGCCCAGTGTCAGGAAACTTATGGTGTGGTATTTCTGCTGCTTAATCCAGTTTCTCCAAAACAAAAGAAACCACTTCATAGTCATTCAGTTCTGACTCAGTCTGGAGTCTTGGGAAACTAACAACTGATGTTTGCCTGCCATTTAAACTTCCTTCCTGTTGGACAGTCTGAAGCTATCCAAGTACGTTGTGCGTATTTTCACAGCACGCTAGTAATGCAACAGATGTGTTTGACATGGCACATTCATTTTAAAGTCTTGCATTTTCAATAGTTTTTATTCATCAATCCAATTTTGGGATGGAATTACACAATTAAGAGCTTAAAAACATATACTGGTTCTGCCTACTTGTCCATGGGTACCTAAACTTTCAAATTTGGTTGTCTTACAAGAAAACCCATTTGTCAAATTTTCATGCTGTGGTTTCATTCAGAAGTAAATTAAATATTGTTGCTGCTGTTATTGTCTAATGTCAGTAGCATTCTTTGCATTCTGCTTGTTTTGCTTTGGTCTACTGTCTCGGGTTACTCATTATTATTCTCTTGTTTTTCAGTGTGTCAGGCACTAGGTCTTATATATTAAGTTTTAGCCTCACTTTAATATAAATTCACACTGGTTGGGCAGAAGCATATTAGACTGACAGTCAGAAGTGAGACTGTATAATAATGCATTTTAAATCCAAATACATATCCTAGTACTTCAAATAATATTATGGACAATATCCATCTGACTTGAAATGTAGATCTGTTCATACAGAATAGCACTAGTCTAGTCCCTTCTGTTGAGTGCTCTTTGGGGTTATGTAAATGAATATTTTGTTCTTGGTCCCACACCAAGGTAGTAGAGAATAGCCTGGCAAGGGTATAAACCATCTTTTGTTGTTATTATTTATTTCTTATTATGGTAGCACTTAAAGGTCAACCAAGATTGGGGCCACATTGGGCTGTGCAGTGTACAAACAGAGTAAGAGGACACTTGGGCTGTTCACTAGGATCTACGTCAAGTATTGGAGTACTTTCTTGTGAGGGGAGATAGGTGGGCTTGATTTTATTAAATTAATTGCAGATTATCCATGCTCTATTACTGCTGTGCTACAGGACAACAAAAACAATATTTCTACCAAGAGCAGTGTATCCTGAAAGGAAGGTGGTCTGATAGTTAAAAGCCTTTAATTAAACATGCATATGCATTGTAATTTGTTGTGGATTTGATGGTAATCAGGTGTCATTTCAGATAAAACCAACATCTTGTACACTTTCCTCCTCTTCTTTGCACAATACCTAATAAAATAGCAGGTTGTCAATATATACATTTACATTTCCACAATGGGCCAATTCTTTTTGACTGTTAGGTCATCATGGTGAGTCAAAGGTTAAAACCATGTGAGTGGTGGTTGCTACAGCCTAGTGAATCTGGCATACATATATTCAAAAGCAGTTTCAAGATGATAGATCTGATTGACTGATTGATTTACTTAATGCAGCTTTGTCTTTAAAACCCCAGAAATGTTTATTCTGTCAAATGTACCATCCTAGAGTTAAGCTTCCTGACATATGGGACAGACTTGTTTTTCATTGCTGCAAGTCCAGCATAGCACTTTCTAGCTTTTGCAAAGTATCAAACAAGAGATTTCTCCTGTAAAAATAAGAGAGACTTCAGTTGGAATGGTGGTTGAGTCCATGCTGAAATACATGTGCCCAAAACTGTGCATGTCTTGAGCGCCTTAAGAATGATCCATATTTGATCTGCGTCAGTCTCTGATTTAATGTCTTCTAAACTGGTGACAGCCTTCAGAGCTCTGGCCTGATGATCAACCCTGAACACTTGGTCGATTCTTCCAAAATACCTGATAATTACCTTAAACTCACCAGAGACAGTTTGAAGTTACTGTCATGTTTTATGACTTAGAGTTTATTTTGAATCCCATTTTCATTTTTTATTTTTCAATTGTTTAAGCTATAGATAATCTTTTATTAGACTAGAATATAAGGCTGAAGGTTGTGGTTGGTGCTGTGCACAAAAAGAAACATATCTTATCTAACTGTAACCTACATGTCATTTGAAAGCCCATAGTCTCCACTACATAGTTTAAATTTGTTATTTCAATTTTGATTCAAACTCTTCTTGTCCTTATCTCCACAACTTGTAAAGCTGCTTTTATGCCTTATGTGATATCATGAGACGTCCAAGATCACTGGGTCACTAAAGAGAGTATAACTTTTCCTATCCTGTAAAACCCGACATAACCAGAATTGCTCAGCTGTGGATTTTTCAGTGGCTCATTCAGCGGAGTAATAAACCTAGTTTTTAATAACATTTCTGAGACACTTTCCTAAGGGCTTGGCTACACTTACGGTTTGCAGCGCTGGTAGTTTGCAGCGCTGGTCATCCAGCTGTGTAGGAGCAGCGCTGGTGTGTGGCCACACTCACAGCTACCAGCGCTGGTGTGTGGCCACATTTGCAGCATTTCCAGCGCTGTTGGGAGTGATGCATTATGGGCAGCTATCCCAGCATTCAAGTGGCCGCAACGTGCTTTTCAAAAGAGGGGGGTGGAGTGGGCTCTAGTGTGACAGGGAGCGGGGGGAGAGAGAGAGTGGATTTTTGGAGCCAACACTGTGTGTTAGCTTCCTGACTTGAAAAATCAGAACATTTTTCCGACCCCTTAGTCTTAACTCTTAATTGCAAACAGCCTGCAGGCAACAGGACTCCCCACTGTTTCCCTGCCTGCCTCTATTTGATTGTTTACAGCCAGGTACAGATGATCACAGCAAACAGGAGCTTTGTTTGTTTTTTAGATAGCAGCAGCGGCAACGGAGGAGCTCCACAGAGCTCGTTCACAACAGGGAGGAGGATCTCATTTGATTGTTCACAGATTGATCACAGCAAACAGGAGCTGATAAACAGCTCCGGTAGAAACGGAGCTCGGAGCTCCGGAGGTTCACAACAAAACAAAGAGAGGCTGCATAACAAAACAAAGGGAGTAATTTAGTTAAAAGCATTCTGGGATATCTCCTTATTCCCTGGAGGCCAATAAAAGCGCTGGTGTGTGTCCACACTTGATGAGCAGCGCTGGATCACCAGCGCTGCAATCGCTACACCCCAACCCGGCCAGGTGTACAGCCAGCGCTGCAGCCAGGGAGTTGCAGCGCTGGATGTGCCTTGCAGGTGTGGACGGTTACTAATTGCAGCGCTGGAAAGCCTCTACCAGCGCTGCAACTTGCAAGTGTAGCCAAGCCCTAAGAGACTTTGCGGCTGCTTATATAAAGTTTCTTCCTACATGGATGCATTGTTACCAAGTTTTGAAATTTTATTGTAAGTCTCACAGTAGTTTGTGTTTTTTCTTAAAACCCCAGCCCCTGCAGTCAGGTGATTATTTGAGACTCTATTTTCATAAATAAATATTTTTTTCTTCCCTTTGTGGTTGTGGGGAAAAGCATGAAAAAGTTCAAAAAAACAAAAGATATTTAAACACAATCCAACATTTATTATTTCAAAATCTCATGCTTTTTGAGGCCCAACATAGTTTTCAGTAGTTTGGCGATGTTAATGCAATATGATTCAAGATTAAGGCCATGTTTTTCCTTCAAGTTGCAAAATATTTCAAATATTTCAGTATTTCTGAAAATGAAATAATATTTAGTGACACTGTAAGTGACAGTCACCACGTTGCTAATTTTATAGATCTTTTAGCATTTTATGGAGCAATCTAGTAATAGCTTCTTGAGGACAAAGTGACACACTTCTGTACATTTCAAATGATCAGTAGAACAGTCATGTACATATCTGGGATCCATTCTGAAGACTTTACACCTCTCACATGGGGCATACCCTTATCAAAAGCTTTTCTGGTTTTCTCCAAATTATACAAATCATTTCATCTTTCTGACATGAAATCCATGGACATTTGGGTTTCCATTTATTCTGGAAAGTGTTTACATTTTAGTTTTTCCTATTCCTTAGTATACTTTGGTGCCAGAGGCTTAATGGATACTATGCCCAGGGCCTTCAGAACTATGTTCTGCTGAATCAGTCTGTCTTCCTTAGTTGTTTGTTTTTTGGTTTGATGTGTTCCAGACACTTAAAAAAAAATTAACTAAGTTTCTGTGCAAAAGCTCTCAGTTTTGGTCTACTTCTGCTTCCGTTGGAAACCAATGGTAAAACTTCTATTGACTTCAGTGGGAGCAGAGTGAGAGCAATGCTAAGCTGCTTTTGAAAATTTCACCCATAGTTTTTGAACAAATTGGTATTAAAAATAGTGTTCACATTAATGATTGACTTGCAAATTTAAATTGCCTGGTTCTGCAAAGCTGTAACAAAGTTTTAAACCATCTCTTTCCTAATATTAAATTGTTTTTAACACAAACAGCAACTAATCAAATTGTAGTTTAGATTACTAGAAAGCCTATTGCAGTGTAGTTGCCAGATTAAACTATCACTTGTTTTTCTGGCAAAGATAACTGCCTTTGAACTCTTCAGCTGTGGTTGAAATGCCTAGATTCAGTCTCTCCTTGCCCCAATAACTGCAAACTTTTTATCAGAGCACTAACAGTGTTCCAGCTGATACTCAGATATGGTAAGCCGTGGTCCTAACCAAGCATATGGTTTGTGTGGCTGAGTCTAGAGATATATAATTTCCAGATGTTTTGAAGGCATAGAAAAAAAACATATGGGGAGGGCGGTTGCAAAACAGAAATTTTGGAAAAAAATGAAATATCTGCAGTAGTTACTTGCTTATCAAAATGAAACTTTACTTCTTTAAGAGTGAGAAATGTATTATGTATCATTTAATTAGCACATAGAGATTACTGCTAGTTACATTTATGAAGTAAATAAGTATAAATTCTTTGCATTTGAATAATAACAAATATACGTAGTAGTAGAGATGGAGCTGCACACTGAGATATTTGTGTATTTTTTGCCTGTTTCTCTAAAATATGTGAGGGTGGGCGGGGGGGAGAAGAGAGGAATTAAAATATTGAAAAGAGAAAGCATGAACATTGTTAACTTTCCTTTTTGTGTACAAGTCATCTGTAGGATTCAGAAATAGTATGTAAATTGAGATCTGATGTTATAAAGCAGATACAAAAGAAACTCATGTTTCTAGAGAAAAAGTGCTAAAAATGAACATATTTATATTAGGGTTGTCCAGTGATTAAAAAATTTAATTGTGATTAATCACGCTGTTAATAATAGGATACCATTTATTTAAATATTTTTGGATGTTTTTTACATTTTCAAATATATTGATTTCATTTACAACACAATACAAAGTGTATAGTGCTCACTTTATTTTTTATTACAAATATTTGCACTGTAAAAAAACAAAAGAAATAGTTTTTTTCAGTTCACCTCATACAAGTACTGTAGTGCAATCGCTTTATCGTGAAAGTTGAACTTACAAATGTAGAATTATGTACAAAAATACCCTGCATTCAAAAATAAACTTTAGAGCTTACAAGTCCACTCAGTCCTACTTCTTGTTCAGCCAATCGCTCAGATAAACAAGTTTTTTACATTTGCAGAAGATAATGCTGCCTGCTTATTGTTTACAATGTCACTTGAAAGTGAGAACAGGCGTTTGCATGGCACTGTTGTAGTCGATGCCACAAGGTATTTACATGGCAGATGTGCTGAAGATTCAGACAACCCTTGATGCTTCAACCACCATTCCAGAGGACATGCATACATGCTGATGATGGGTTCTGCTTGGTAACAGTCCAGAGCAGCGTGGACCAACACATGTTCACTTTCATCATCTGACCCAGATGCCACCAGCAGAAGGTTGATTTTCTATTTTGGTGGGTCGGGTTCTGTACTTTCTGCATCAGTCTTGCCTTTTTAAGATTTGTGAAAGCATGCTCCATACCTCGTCCTGATTAGATTTTGGCAGGCACTTCAGTTTCTTAAATCTTGGGTCAAGTGCTGTAGCTATCTTAAAAATTTCACATTTGTATCTTCTTTGCATTTGTCAAATCTGCAGTGAAAGTGTTCTTAAAACGAACAACGTGTGCTGGGTCACCATCTGAGACTGCTATAACATGAAATATATGGCAGAATGCAGATAAAACAGCAGGGCACATACAATTCTCCCCCAAGTTGTTCAGTCACAAATTTAATTAACGCGTGTGTCATCAGCATGGAAGTATGTCCTCTGGAACAGTGGCCGAAGCATGAAGAGGCATATGAATCTTTAGTGTATCTGGCACGTAAATATCTTGTGACGCCAGCTACAACAGTGCCATGTGAATGCCTAGTCTCACTTTCAAGTGACATTATAATTGAGAAGTGGACAGCATTATCTCCCGTAAATGTAAACAAATTTGTTTCTCTTAGGGGTTGGCTGAACAAGAAGTAGGACTGAATGGACTTCTAGGCTCTAAAGCAGGGTTGGGAACCTATGGCACGGGTGCCGAAGGCGGCACGTGAGCTGATTTTCAATGGCACTCACACTGCCTGGGTCCTGGCCACCCATCTGGGGGCTCTGCATTTTAATTTAATTTTAAATGAAGCTTCTTAAACATTTTAAAAATCTTATTTACTTTACATACAGCAATAGTTTAGTTATATATTACAGACTTATAGAAAGAGACCTAAAAACGTTAAAATTATTACTGGCATGCGAAACCTTAAATCAGAGTGAATAAAGGAAGACTCGGCACAGCACTTCTGAAAGGTTGCCGACCCTTGCTCTAAAGTTTTACATTGGTTTGTTTTTTAGTGTAGTTATGTAACAAAAAAACCTACATTTGTAACTTGCATTTTCATGATAAAGAGATTGCACTCCAGTACTTGTATGAGGTGAATTGAAAAATACTATTTATTTTATCATTTTTACAGTGCAAATATTTGTAATAAAAATAATATAAAGTGAGCCCTGTACACTTTGTATTCTGTGTTGTGATTGAAATTGATATATTTGAAAATGTAGAAAAAATCCACACATTTTAATAAATTTCAATTGATATTGATATTAACAGTGTGATTAATTGCAATTAATTTTTTGAGTTAATCGCATGAGTTAACTGCGATTAATTGACAGCCCTAATTCATATATATTCATTATAGTGTGGTTAACATAGTAGAACATTAAGGACCAGCAGTAAATATGGGTATCTATCCAGATTTTATAGTGAATATCAGACTCTTCATTATATATAATGTCATATTAGTAGGCAAATCTAGCTATCATATAAATAAACAAATATAACTTAAACAGTTTAATTATCAATTTACTCTTGGAAATGCTACCATAGCTCAAGTTTTTTCTTGTGACTTTTCTAATCAGAATCTCTCTCTCAAAAATTAACAGCTTCTGATTCTGAACTTCCACTATGATCTTCATCTATTTCATTAAACTGAGGATATGCGTGGCGTGAAACAAACTCTTTCACATGTTGTCATGTTTCTTGAGTTTGTGTCTTTCTCATGCTTCAGAAGATGGAGGACTCTGAAGCAGATGAGAAGCAAAAGGAGTCAATGGTTGTGCTGTACAGAGGCCTTGCCACTGTGTTGTAGGAGCAATGTGCTTGGTGGATTCCCAGATTGTACTCTGGGATCAAATACCTGAAGAGGTTCTATATTCTGCAACATTTGAAAATGCTTCACACAGCACACAGTCAACCTGTGGAACTCCTTGCCTGGAGAGGTTGTGAAGGCTAGGATTATAACAGGGTTTAAAAGAGAACTAGATAAATTCATGGAGGTTAATTCCATTAATGGTTATTAACCAGGATGGGTAAGGAATGGTGTCCCTAGCCTCTGTTTGTCAGAGGATGGAGATGGATGGCAGGAGAGAGATCACTTGATCATTACCTGTTAGGTTCACAACCTCTGAGGCACCTGGCATTGGCCACTGTCGGCAGACAGGATACTGGGCTAGATGGACTTTTGGTCTGACCCAGTATGGCCATTCTTATGCTTTTCCAAAATCTAGTCCTAAAAGTGAAAAGCACTTTAGGATGTAGTTACTAAGTGTAATCCAAATACGTTGATTGATTTTTTTGGTACACTGTTCAATACACTGCAAACAAGCAATTTTAAACTTAGAATATAACTTTATCTATAGTACATTCCAAACTCATAGTGCTTGATTCTCATCTCCTACCAGTGTAAATCAGGAATAACTCCACTGAAGACAATAAAGGGCTTGTCTACACTGCCCCGCAGATCAGACTATGGGGGTGTGAATGGTAGTGCACACTGAAATGCTGTGCTTTAATGCCCCCATGTGGATACAATGGGTGTGAACTAAAAGGTTCCTAGGTTACATTAATGTAGTCCTCTTCAAACAGGACTGCATTACTGTGAACTAGGAACCTTGTAATTTGCGCTTGCAGCATCCACATGGGGGCATGATAGCACAGCGTTTTGGTGTGCAGGGCTATTCACACCGTTGTAGTCCAAACTGCAGGGCAGTGTAGACATAGCCAATGGTACACCAGTTTAAAGCTGACAAAGGAATGAGCAGGATCAAGTCTGCAATGTTCCAAAGCACTTAAAGAGTTAGAACCTGGTAGAGCAGTGACTCTAAAGGAAAATGTATCAGGAGTTAGACACTGGTCAGTAGTTCACACCCATTCTTTATTGGTGATACCATAATTGTCCAGTCTCATTTTGAAAAGCGGTTTAAGCATTTGGACTGATAATCTTTTTAGTAATTGTATCCCAAATATGCTAAAAGTTTAAATTTATACCATTTTTAGGTTGTCTCCTGAGTGTTCAGATAGCTAAAAGGTCACACACTTTGTTGCTTCTGTATGCCAAGCTCACCACTGCCCACACTACTGGTTCTTTGCATCCTTTCATTCTTCCTCACAAGCTTCCTGTATGCCACCTGTCCACCCCCTCTCTATTTCAGGAACTATTTGCAACTCCCCAAAGCCCCCAATACCAGGATCTTACATTCTCGCTCCCCCATGCCAAGAGTTGTGGGTATGCCCTATTCCAGTGGTTCTCAAACTATTGTATTGGTGACCCCCTTTCACATAGCAAGCCTCTGAGTGTGACCCCCCCTTATAAATTAAAAACATTTGTTTATATATTTAACACCGTTATAAATGCTGGTGGCAAAGTGGGGTTTGGGGTGGAGGCTGACAGCTTGCGACTCCCCATGTAATAACCTCACAACCCCCTGAGGGGTCCCGACCCCCAGTTTGAGAACCCCTGCCCTATTATCTTATCTCTTCTCTTCCCAACCCTTTCTTTTTTTTTTCTTTCTTTCTGTATGGGAGATAAGTCATTTAGCATGTCAACACTTTAAACTAATAGGAAGATGGGCTGAGCTGATGTGGGTTATTGTTATGCTGGAAGGAGTTAATGGCTGCCATCAACCAGTTCTTTCATCTTAAGATGGTTACAGAGGTGGTTGAAACTTTGGCTCTGCTAACTAGATGCCAGGCACTGTCACCCATTTCTCCCAACTGTTTCTCTAATTTCACAAAAATTAATAGCACTGTGCCCACTGATACTAGATATTTTGAAATCATTGGCAATATCGCACAGCAGCGTTTCACAGCTTGTTACACAGTTGAGGAACCCAAACAATCTTCTCTGCCCTGTAGTAACACAATTAGGGGAAAAACAGGTCTTTTAAAAATCGCTTTCATATAGTCTGGGACCAAAAACATCAAAACGTCTTAATTTTAATCAAATGGTTAATGCATGGTGTCACTGCAGGGCAGAGTTACAGTTGTATGGGTGCTCCAACTGTGCATTTGCATATCTTAACATGACGTTTGACTTTAACTCTGGATTTATAATGGACTTTGGGATAGTTCAGCATCTTTGTAATCTTTTATATCCTTAAATTACTGGCACATACTCTCAACCTTAACTCCCTTTTATTGTAGTTTTTTGTCTGGGAATATAGAGGATAATTCTCTCAAGGACTAGTAGTCAAAATGGTCAGGGATGCAACTCTATGCTTAGGGCGACTCTAAAGCTCTGACTACCAGAAGCTAGGAGGGGAAGATGATTGGATCACTCCAATAGCGCTGTTCTGTACACTACAGCTGAAGCTCTGGTACTAGCCACTGTCGGAGACAGGGAACTAGGCTTGGTCTGACCCAAAATAGCATTTTTTATGTTTTTAGGTACTATTTTAATTAGGGCTGTTGATTAATCTCAGTTAACTCTTGCAATTAATTTTAAAAAATCATGATTAAAAAAGTTAATCGCGATTAATCACAGTTTTAATCACACTGTTAAACACTAGACTGTTGAAACTGAAATTTATCAAATATAAATTTGTGGCATTTGCATGGTACTTTTGTAGCTGGCATTGCAAGGTATTTACATGCCAGATATGCTAAACATTCTTATGCCCCTTTATGCTATGGCCACCATTCTGGAGAACATGCTTCCATGTTGATGAAACGTGTTAAAAAAATGTGTTAATTAAATTTGTGACTGAACTACTTGCATCCGAAGAAGTGGGTATTCACCCACGAAAGCTCATGCTGCAAAACGTCTGTTAGTCTATAAGGTGCCACAGGATTCTTTGCTGCTTTTACAGAACCAGACTAACACGGCTACCCCTCTGATACTCAAATATTTTGGATATTTTTCTACATTTTCAAATATATTGATTTGAATTACAACAGAGAATACGAAGTGTACAGTGCTCACTTCATATTATTTTTATTACAAATATTTGCACTGTAAAATAATAAAAGAGATAGTATTTTTAATTCACCTCATACAAGTACTGTAGTGCAATCTCTTTGTCACAAAAGTGCATCTTACAAATGTATTTTTTTTTGCTACATAACTGCTCTCAAAAACAAAACAATGTAAAACTTTAGAGCCTACAGGTCCACTCAGTCCTACTTCATGTTCAGCCAATCGCCGCTAAGACAAACAAATTTGTTTACATTTACGGGAGATAATGCTGTACACTTCTTATTTACAATGTCACTTGAAAGTGAGAACAGGCATTTGCATGGTACTTTTGTAGCTGGCATTGCAAGGTATTTACATGCCAGATATGCTAAACATTCTTATGCCCCTTTATGCTATGGCCACCATTCTGGAGAACATGCTTCCATGTTGATGAAACGTGTTAAAAAAATGTGTTAATTAAATTTGTGACTGAACTCCTTGGTGGAGAATTGTATGTCTCCTGCTCTGTATTTTACCTGCATTATGCCATATATTTCATGTTATAGCAGTTTCGGATGATGACCCAGCATGTTGGTTGTTTTAAGAACACTTTCACTGCAGATTTCACAAAACGCAAAGAAGGTACCAATGTGAGATTTCTAAAGATAGCTAGGGCACTCGACCCAAGATTTAATAATCTGAAGTACCTTCTAAAATCTGAGAGGGACGAGATGTGGCGCACACTAGCAGAAGTCTTAAAGACTCTGATGCAAAAACTACAGAACCCGAACCACCAAAAAAGAAAAGCAACCATCTGCTGGTGGCATCTGACTCAGATAATGAACATGAACATGCATCAGTCTGTTCTGCTTTGGATCATTATTGAGCAGAACCCATCATCAGCATGGATGCATGTCCTCTGGAATTGTGGTTGAAGCATGAAGGGACACAGAAATCTTTAGCGCATCTGGCACGTTAATACACCTCTACCCCGCTATAACGCGGTCATCGGGAGCCAAAAAACCCTACCGCGTTATAGCAGAAATCCTGTTATATCGGGGTAGGGGCGGCAGGGCTCCGGCGGTGATTTGACGGGCCCGGGGCTCCCCGCAGCAGCCGGAGCCCCAGACCCTTTAAAGCGCCGCCAGAGCCCTGCTGCTACCACGCTATACGCAAACCCATGTTATATCAGGTTGCGTTATAGCGGGGTAGAGGTGTATTTTGCAACGCCATGCCAAACGTCTGTTCTCACTTTCAGGTGACATTGTAAACAAGAAGTGGGCAGCATTGTCTCCTGCACATGTAAACAAACTTGTTTGAGCAACTGGCTGAACAAGAAATAGGACTGAGTGGACTTGTAGGCTCTGAAGTTTTATATTTTTATTTTTGAATGCAGTTATTTTTTTGTACATAATGCTACATTTGTAAATTCAACTTTCATGATAAAGAGCTTGCACTATAGTACTTGTATTAAGTGAATTGAAAAATACTATTTCTTTTATTTTTACAGTGCAAATATTCATAATTAAAAATAAATATAAAATGAGCACTGTACACTTTGTATTTTGTGTTGAAATTAAAATCAATATATTTAAAAATGTGGCAAACATCCAAAAGTATTTAAATAAATGGTATTCTGTTATTGTTTAACAGTGCAATTAATCGCGATTATTTTTTTTAATCTCTTGACAGCCCTAATTATAATTAAGGCTACATTTATGACACAGAGGTCATGGAATCCAAATTCCAGAGACCTCCATGACATTTTTTGCTTCAGCCTCGGGGGCTGAAGGACTCTGGAGCTGACAGCCAGTGGGGCCCTGGTAGGGTTCCAGTGACAGGCGACAGCAGCAACAAGTGACAGGGGGCCCCCTGCAAAGTTCCAGTGACAGGTGACAGACTCCTGAGGGGGCCCTTCTCAGGGTTCCAGTGACAGGCAAAAGCCTTGCACGGGGAGAGGGGAACGCCTTGGGTGAGCGGCTGGGGTGTCCCATTTTCTCTTTGGGAAATATGGTCACCCCATAGCTCCCAGCCACCACAGTGATGGGGGAAACCATGGAGTCGAGCAGCAAAAGTCACAGACAGGTCACAGCTTCCGTGAATTTTTGTTTATTACCTGTGACCTGTCCGTGACTTTTACTAAAAATAACTATGACAAAATCTTAGCCTTAATTATAATATAACTGTGGCTTCTCTCTATTGTCATGTTCTGGGGTACAGTCCAGCCTACTGAATGGTTGTGTCTCCACAGCCTGTAAACCTGGGTGCCTTAAATGCTCTGCTGCTGTGCTCACAGCTAGAGTGACCAGATGTCCTGATTTTGAAAGAACAGTCCTGATATTCAGCACTTTGTCTTATATAGGCACCTATTACTAGTCATCCAACCTCAGAGCCCTGACACTAACGGCCAGGAGTCAAGCAAGCACTGAGTATCTGTGTGTTAAGCAGCTCTGGTCAGCTACTCTGATTCTAGCAGCCCACTTGTTACATCCTAGCCATGCTCTGGTATATGCCAGGCTTGGTTACACCTGGCAAGATGACCCCAACACCTCTCCAGACCTGAATTTTCCCAAACTGTACGCTTTGCAATGTCTAACCTCTTTCATGGATCATTCAGAGGAAAAATAAGGTTTGTTTGCTCCTCTGAAGAGACAGAATGCACATCTTATAACTTTAGTTGAAACACAGCACTGGGTTGATTTAGATTAAAAGTAAAACAACTTTATGAACAAAAGGAGATGGGATTTTAAATGAGTTCAGGTATAAAGGATAGAGTTAGAATTGGTTATAAGCAATTAGAAGTGCTTTCTAGAAACTTAACAAAACTACAGTCTTGGTTCAAGGTAAGACTCTTACCACACTTCTTTCCAGCAAGATGGCTGACCCCCCCCCCCCCCCCGTCAGAATCTAGCACAAAATACTTGGTTCCTTTGTCGTCTTAGGTGAAAGATAACTTGTGGTTCTTTGCTCCTCTCTTTTATAGTCCAATGAACCTTTGAAATTGATTCTTCTGAAGGTTACCCCTGCCACGTCCCCCACCCCCCAATAAAGTTTGTTCAAGCTCTGAGGAAGGAGACATGGAGTCTGGGGTGAAGGAAGTTCCATGCCGGTTTCTTCTCCTGCTGGTATTTGCTAAAATGCAAATTGATCTGTTCCTGCCCTCTCCAGTGCAAATGAATGTCCACTTGACATGTGATTGCTAATCACCTGTGGTGACACCTGACTGGAAGTGTTAGCCTGTCTTTTGTCTGAGAGAAACCTGTTTACCCTCGCCCCAGCCTTGTCTGGTAAACACATTTTAGTTCCACATTTCCTTCATATTTGTATGGTCCCTTAGGAACTTACCGTATATACACCACACAAGAATGTTAGTGATCAGTGTGTTGTTAGTTTTTACAAAACACACATGAGATACAGATTATAACATTAATGAATTGGGGTACTCTGAACTGGGCAGGCGAGCTGAAACTCATTACCAGATATCAGTGAGCCTCTTGCATTGGGATGCTGTTAGAGTCACACCTACAAACTACTTTCCAGTGTCATGATAACATATAGCATTTATGTGTTGTTTATATTTTCAAAATACTATACAAAATTAATACTGTTTTATAACATTATCCTTGGAGGGGAAAACTGAGACCCAGGAGATAAGTGATTTGTGCAACGTCACACAGTGGCAAAGTAACCATTAGAATTCCGGAGTGTCTGGCTCTTCGCCCTGTGGCCCACTAGACCATGGTGCCTCATAACATTTGAGCTGCTTATGTCTAGCAAGAAATATAGCACTTAATTAAAAAATTTTGAGAAGCTGTTTTAAAGTGTCACGTTGATATAATGTATTCCCATTGATTTAAATGGTCTGCATTTTAACTAGACATTTTATTCCAGCAATCCATCAAAAACTGGAAGCGGATGGAACGGAAAAAGTAGAAGGATCCATGACGCAAAAACTGGAGAATGTACTGAACAGTAAGTTTTGTCCTCCCACCAGTAACTATTTATGGACTTCAGACTTTATGAAAGCTTTAATATATTTCTTGGAATTTGTTACACAGTAGAAAACAGTAAGTTTTGTCCTGGCATTTATTCTTGCATAGTGATGATTTTTGAGACCTGATGCTGCATCCATTGAAATCCATGGGAACTTTGCCATGAACTTCAATAGGTACAGGATCAGATTTATGGTTAACAGTGGGGAAGAAGGGGAGACTTTTAAGGTAAATATTGTTTTCCTGCTTCTAAAGTGACAAATCTTGGTTTTAAAA
The DNA here is from genome assembly GCF_020497125.1 of Mauremys mutica. Lineage (NCBI taxonomy): Eukaryota > Metazoa > Chordata > Testudines > Geoemydidae > Mauremys > Mauremys mutica. Next base: position 122,237,699 of record NC_059073.1, on the reverse strand, counting down.
AGTATACACAAAAACGTTCTGAAAAATAAATGTGTATCTAGGACAATGAGTGGAATTAAATGCAATACATTAAAGCAGTGGCAGAAAAAAAATAGAGAACTGCAACTGGAAATAGTGTTTACACTAGTAAGATTTATTTACAATACATTTTTTATTTGATATTTAGTCATTCAGACCACAGTGGGACTGGTACGCCTAAGTCATTTAGGCGCTTTTGAAAATTCCATAACCTCTTTCTGTTAAAGTATTCCTCATATTGTATGATTCAGTTGGGAGAGAGTATTTACATTTCTGTTGCTTGGTATATGCTTCACCAGATCACAAAAGTTACAGTTCCTAATTTTTGGACTTGTGCCAAGATAATTTTACTTTGTTTCATTGTGATTTTTTTCACAGAGGAAGGGATGTTTCCCTTCGTGCTATATCAATAAGCAGGGAATGACATCCAGATAACTGACTCAATGTCTGAGAGCCTGAATGTGCTGTATGAAATCAGAAAAGTGACATGGAAGCAGATTTTTTTGGGGGGGTTAGTATACGCTTGTGTGTGAATACACAATGATAGTGTGGGTAGGGGGAAAGGGAATAGTTTTTCAAAAGGGCCTCCACCCAGGCTCTGTAATAGCACATTTCATGTACACTGTTGTACGTGCAGTTTTGCAGGTAGTTTTTTTTTTTCTTTGCCATGCAAAACCTGGTATTTGCAATTTACTATCTGAACAGTTTGTGTTCACACATCTGTTTGGGTTTTTTTTAATACAGGCAAAATGATACACAGAGGACACAGAGGAAAACATACCTGTGCCAAAATTTTAGGCACAACCTACAATGCCATATATTTTACACCTAGCCACATATAAAGTCAGTGCAAGCTTTTTTTCTTTTGACCAAAGTAGATTTTTAAAATGTAAAAATAGTAAAAGAACACAGCAAAAGTATCCTGTATTTAGACTAATTCATGTATCCTCTCATGGACTGCTTGTGGCAGACCTCAGATTAACAATAGACTCTGTGATCATTCTCTGGTTTAGCAAGTGGAGTTGAAATCTGTATGCAAGTAATACAGTCCATCTTTTGCACACAAGCTTTTTAGAGTAGCTTGTGCCAGCCACTTCAGAATGGTATTGGCTTTTGCTTTCTTGTGGAAAAGAATTGGTGGCTTTTCTGTCCCTGTGAAGGTGAGCAAGTGATGATGGAAGACGCTGCATGGGCCAGGGCCTGGGCTTTAAAAAGAAAGAGAATAATAGCTTATTTGCAGAACATTATATTTACGTATAAAATCATGTATTATACTGTGCAAAGGGATGGGTTTAATCAAGAATGATAGCTTAAAAGAATTAAGTATATTTTTAAAAGTTGGTTTCCTTTTATTGGTATGGTATCTACCTGATTGTCATTTTCTTCTGTCCACATATGGTTTTTTATTTCCCAATTTGTCAGAGAAGAAAAACTGATAAGTAGTCAGTACATTACTGTTTGGTAAGAAGCACTTATGGACAGAGTATCTGATAGACCTTTCTTCAGTACATTTCTTCAGTATAGGGCTTTATTCAGCACCCATTGAAGTCAGTGACAAAAATCCCATTGACTTCAGCATTACAGGCATAGGTCTTTATTCAGAGGTCAAGATGTGAGGATTGTTTGACGCTTAACCCTTTGGAGAAAAAAATGTGTTTATAAGGTACACCAACTCCTTTTAAACATGAGTCTGCCAAGCAGTCTGAAATATGCCAGTGTTTTTAATGGTTAAGAACACCAGGGGTCTAACGTAACGTTGGAGGTGATGCACTCTTAAGTATTACAGGAGATTTTGTAATAGGTCATAAGCAAAGGACAATGATTAACTTTTCAGTTTGTGTAACTAAAAAGATAAACTTTTTCTTGCATGGAAATTTGATATTTCTCAAAAATTAATTAAAAATAATCCACTGAAAAGAAATGCAAGTACATTAAAATTGTGCTGAGGATTAATAAAGCATATTATTTCTTCAAGGAATTGAGTTATGGATTCTTTTAAACTAAAGACCAATATCCATGTGCAATTCTGCAGTTGTTAGTCACCTTTTAAAGAAGCTTCCTTATGTGTAAGGGAAAAATGCCTTGTGATTATAACTATAATTACCAGAAAATAATAAATGACTTGTTGCTTAACTATTAAATGAATGTATAAGTAAGTTGTGATTTAAAATAAAAGAGTGATTCTCTTTATATATATAAAAATATAACAGATAGGCATTTGGAAAAAATCAAACTTTATCCAGAGTCAGTATTTAAATGTCCAGTTAGATAGTATGTCGTGGCTTTTTCTTAATGAATTAAACTATTTTACATTAAATCACATGTAGTAGAAACGGCTATCCTGACAAAACAAAGATTTTTACGTCAGGGCTTCAAAATTTCAACAGTTTAAACATTTAGATTTAACAATTATTTTACAAAGACTACTTTTAACTTGAGCTGGCCACCCACAGTGTTGACTAGAGAAAATGGCATGCAAGCCACCCAGCGAGACTGATGTAATTTTTTCATCTTTGCTTAAAGTATAGTCACTAGACCAGATAATGTAGACACTTTTTACAGGCAGCGATATAAAAGGCTAAAACAGTTCTTCTTTTTCCTTTTGCCTAATTAAAAATAAGTCACAAGTTGAAAAATGTAACTGTTTCACATCCCATACTAATCTTCCTTCGTGTAACAGAAATTTAATTATTTTGTGCCAAATAATTATGAGAAACGTTTTAGTAGAAAATGATATAACACTTTGTAGTCTGGGGAAAAAATAATTTTATTCTCTTTAGAATGTATTTTGATTTTAAAATAAATATGAATAGAACAATGTAGACATTCTTATTCCCATAAAATTGTTAACATAGGGCTTGATCTTGCATCCAGTGAAGGGAATGAGAATTTTACTGTTGACTGCAATGCAAACAGGATCAGACCCTTATATAATGGTGGTCCAATAATGAGCTCTGTATAATTGCTTAAATGTGTTTCTAGTTAGTATATAGATTCATTTTTTAAAATGAAGCATTTTAATGCCAAAGATCTAAGGATATCCATCGTAAAAAAAATTCTTACTGGAATTCAGAAAAGCCCCAACTTGCTTTATATAGCTGTAAAGAAAAAAAGAAAGAAACCTCCTCCTCGCCCCTCCCTCCATGCTAGGGAGTTCAACAAAACAATTTCATTATATTCTGTTCTAAAAAAAAACCCAGTCTCTGATGATCGAATAGCCTAAAAGGCATAGATTAACTGTAAAATTTAGATTGGTGGCCAAAACAAGCTATAAAATCACCACAGTGAAGTTAAGCACTTGAACTAGGAAAATGTGGTTGTTTTTAATTGTACGGAGGGCTCACCACATTAAAAGGCTAAGTGATCAGCACCGAAATAGTATTTCAGTAAATTGTGATGTGTGCTTAATATAGCTGAACAGAAATCATTAAAGTGTTAATTGGAGTTTATAGAATCAGCAGTAATTATTCACTACTTTATAATTAACATCCAGTATTATTTGATAAATAAAATTAGCAATTGAGGAATATATAGTGATCTTATTCTGCAATGATTACTTTACTTATTTCCTTTTTTTCTCACTCCTTTAAAATAGGGGCAAGTAACACTGCAGATACCTTATTCCAAGAAGTGTTGGGTCGTAAAGACAAGGCAGATTCAACAAGAAATGCACTCAATGTCCTTCAGCGTTTTAAGTTTCTTTTTAACCTTCCTCTTAATATTGAAAGGAATATCCAAAAGGTAAAGTCCATTTAAAGAATAAAGTACAAATGTGTTTTTCCCACTGAAATCAATCTGTGATTATTTTTTTTTTTATTGTGACAAATCTCCAATGTTCTTTTATTTTAAAGGGTGATTACGATGTGGTCATTAATGACTATGAAAAAGCCAAGTCACTGTTTGGGAAGACCGAGGTTCAAGTGTTCAAAAAATGTAAGATTTGGGTTCAGTTACTTTGACTCTCTGCTGTGTTTTAACAGGAAAGATAAAGAACATGTAGCACCGTGAGAAGCCTTATGTGGGCTTCAGCTTCTGTTTATATGGAGCCCTCTTTAGAATTTGGAACAATTACTTTAAACAATATTTCTGGCAAGTTTTCCATCTGAGAGATGCATATTACTTTGTAGTATATATAATAGGAGCTTGCAGCCAGTTTTTTTTACAAGGCTTAGTATTACTAGACATAAAACAGGTTTCAGTAACTACAGGATACAGCTTAGGGTGTCCCTCGCTTGGCATACTTGTGAAAAAGCTTCAAAGCCAAGGCTTGTATTTTTGTAAAATTATTGTTTACAGAACTCTTTCAGATGTAAATTACAGTAAAGAGTACATATACCTTGCTTGAGTACACAAAGTGATTGTTTTGAATAGCTAATTCGAAATTACCAAGTCTAGAAATTTATTAAGAACAAAGATCCAATTCTATATAAACCCCGCTTAATAACCCTTTTTAATTCTTAAAAAAAAAATCCATTTGAGAAGAAAATGAACAGAGAGCATTGCCACCCATGTGGTGAAATTAGTGACATTGCAAAAACAAAACTAATCCAAATTGAACACAACGGTGAAGTTGTTAAGGAAATATTATATATGGTAGTTAGGGGGGGCAGTGGCTACATATGTAAAAAGACAAGAAATCTAGGTTTTGACTCCTATGTACAGAGAAGATAGTGCAGGCTAGAGTACTGAACGTGGAGCTAACAAAGCAACTTTTAAATTTAATGCTCCAAAGAAAACATAATAGTTTGGTGATATTTGAAGATTCATCTTGTAAGAACTGATGCAATTTAAAAACTTGTTAAAATTAATCAGTTTTATCCTAAATCCATGAGATTTTGCTGAGGAAAATATTAAAAGTTGACACTTCAGGCAAAGAAAGGTGTATTGGAATTCTGCATTCCTTTTTTTCATAGATTATGCTGAAGTTGAAACACGAATTGAAGCCTTAAGAGAACTTCTTCTGAATAAATTGCTTGAGACTCCATCAACATTACATGATCAAAAACGTTATATAAGGTGATCTTTTACCTAATATCTTTGTCAGATATAGTCTACGTCAGATTCATGTCTGTGCATTTCCCAGATAATGCAATGAATATTTTATTACATTTTAAACACTGAATTTTTTTCTTACAGAATTTGAGATTATTATTTTCAGCCCAGAACTCAAGTCTATGTAAATAATGGCACTAATAAATGACTCCTCTAGAATGAGAAATTTAATCCCAATTATCGTTCATTAAATGGTTATTAAAAAGCTTTGAAACAAACTTGTATCTATATCAAGATTCTGATAAAAACTATCACTGTATGAATCCAAACTGATACAGTCACTGATCTTAAAATGGACTCCATATTCATTAATAATAATCCATCTTGATTCGGCATGAAAAGGAAATGGTCTTGAATTTAGAAATACTAAAAAGTGTTAATTTTGATTTCTGTTCAAAAAATTTTACTCTTCAGATTATCGTTTTGGTTCTTTTGCCACTGGTTCATATTCAAAGGAGTAATATTACATGGGCAGATAGATTGATTTGCTTAGAAATTCCAAGGGTCAGTGACATTTTCTACAATAGCATTTCCAAAGGGGGGAGGATATGCACAAGCTGATGTTGTTGTGTATGCTAGCATGAAAGTGTTTTTGAACTCCTCACACCTGCAACTTTTTGTCAGTGCTACCCTATTTTGGGTAGGCTCTTAAAGCCTCAGAAAAGGACTTGGGAAGAGCAACAGGCCCTATTCCCCTACTCCAAACCCACTGACTCCTAGACACTGTGAGTACCGCTACGCAGTCTGCGGAAGCGAGCCTCCCAGCTCAGTTCGACACATTTGGGCTCACGCTACCATGCTAAAAACATGGTGACATTGTGGCTTGGGCTGGAACTCGGACTTTGAAGAGGAGGGAGTGGGGTGGACTTCAGAGCCCATGCTACAGATTCAAAACACTGTCTACATAGCTATTTTTAGTGCAGTAGTAATAGCCTAAGTCTGTCAACCCCGGCTGGAAGACTTGCTGCCGTGAGCCGTGTAGATATACCCTCCTCCTTGATACATAGGACAAACGCCTCACCAGCCGCTTCTTGAGACAGTCTCAAAACCCAAGGACACTCACTGAAGAGAGCTCTGTGTGCACAGAACAAATTGCATGATTGGACTTTTAGGCCCCGATTTAGAAAAATACTTAAGGAAGTGTTTGACTTTAATCATATGAGCCATTGAAGTCAATAGAACTACTTATGAGCTCAGAGTTAGGCATTAGTTTAAATACATTGCTGAATTGGATCATTAGATTGTAAGTTCTCTCTTACAGTGACCAGCCTTCTTATATCTGAATTGTACCAACACACTTTTTGGGTGCTATATGGATAGTATGTAATTGCTGTGTCAATGTTTAAAGGAAGGGTCATGGAGCAAAGAAGTATGTTCCCCCTCCCCTTTTTTTTAAATGATATGTAAAATAGTCTTGAAAGTTTAAAAAAAGTCTTTCCTTAGAAAAAGGAAAGTCATGTTGTTCCCTTTTTGGAGTTCTTCTTTGGAAGATACAGAAATGTGTGTTAGGAGGTTTTTTCATGCCTTCATTGAAAGGACGGAAGTGTTGAATCCTTAAGAATGGCCCCGCCTACATTAAGGAAACTTATATAAGCATGTCTACACTGATTGTAGTTACACATGTGGATACACTGCATCAGTGCAAAATGGGGCTTACTTAAGTCCTGGTTAATGTGATGTGTTACTAGCTGAAGCTGCACCGATGCCAGCCCTGCTTGACCACATGTTTATGTTAGGGGTTTACATAGGTGTAACTATAATGATATTGTTATACCAGTGCAAATTTCCTTAATGTAGATGGAGTAAAAGAGTTTTTTTTCCCTCCCAAGTGGTTTTAGTCACATAGATATTTAAAAAAATAAATAAATAAAAACCCCTAAGACTTTAAAATAGTCTGAATAAAAATCACTTATCCTTAGTAAATCGTTGATACTTTTGATGTTCTCTACATCCTGAGTATTTCAGAGAATGCAGGAATAAGACACAGTGACTTGTTAGTGAGAAATGAGTGGAATGGGTGGGGGGGTGCGTAAATTGCCGAGCTATGCCCTGACCCACCGCGGACACGGTGTTTGACCCTAGAAGCATTTGGAGCTCAGCCAAGAATGCAAATGCTTTTCGGAGACTGCAGGAACTGTGGGATAGCTTGAGTCCTCCAGTCCATGAGCGTCCATTTGATTCTTTGGCTTTCCGTTACGCTTGTCACGCAGCAGTGTGCTGAGCCCCTGCTATGGCGTCTGTCTTAAGATTTTAAAAAAATGATTTTGAATTTTGTCTTCTGTAACGGAGCGCTGATAGAACAGATTTGCCTGCCCTTACAGCGATCACGTCCGCATGGTCCATGCGGGAGCTCTTTCTTTATTTTGATTTTTAACTGCATCGCCACACGTGCTGATCGGAGCTCCATGCTGGGCAAACAGGAAATATTCAAAAGTTCGCGGGGCTTTGATATGGTAATACCGATACTAGCAAGGTGCCTCCTAGTGTGGACGGTTGTGGCGTTAAATCGGTTTTACGCTCCTAAAACCGATTTAAACGCCTAGTGTAGACCAGGCTTCAGTGTCAATGAGCTCTGAAACACTGCAAATTATTCCTTCCTCCCCACCCCCCCCCAAAAAAAGTCTTAATCAAAAAGACGCTAAAAGTGTGTCAACCCATTTTTATCTCTTTTTGTTGGTCATGTTTTAGACTAATATCTGCATCATACTGTTCAAAATTCCCTCATCCAGTTAATTAAACATTTTTTCCCAAAGCCAGCAAAAGCTTTTTTAAAGTAGAAATGAGTCAAATGCAGATTCAAGTCCTTTTGAAAACTGATGAAGTTGAGCTCATGATTTATAAATCTTACACAACTGCTCATTTTTAAAGAGTATCTCATCTATCCAAATGATGAGCATGCTTTGACAAAAACAATTTGTTCTACATGTCTCAAGTACCACAGACAGTTCTTAAGAAAGTTGGAATTTTGCAATCATATCAATTAGCATTACTCAGATGTAATAATTTAGCTTTTGTGAAAGGGTTATGCACTTTTCAGTACTTCTTATGATCTTAAATCAGTGTATTATTTCATCTTGGGTATCTTGCATTGCTAAATCCATTCTGTGTTTAGGTAGTACAAGACACTTTTTGTGGTATACAAAATAGTAGATTTGCTAATACTTAAGCACTTACCTTGAAGCACTTTCAGGCTCAGTTATTGAACATGCTGTTGTTGTCGTCACATACATTCAAAGGCCTGTACTTTAGTTTCAGGATTGCCGGGCATGAACTTCTAGAGTCTCTATTTGTGCACATGCATATGTGAGCACAGCAGCTGATTTTTTTTTCCTAAATACCTATTGATGTGCACCGTCTTTTCTAGAAATTTAAGGCCTTATTTTCAAAGGAACCTCATCTAGTCTCTGTCACACTACACACACATTATCTCAATCCAACCCCTCCCCCCATAATAGTTCCTTCTTTAATCTTGAATGTGAATATTAATGATGAGTAAAGAGATGATAGTACAATCAGATAATAACTAGTGCAGGAAAATACAGTAGATTGGTGCTTATGATGTCAACAATGGTTGCAACAGAAACACTAAGCATTGAACTAAGATCTTGACAGATAATTAAAGAAATAACTTGGTTTCAGTTACTTTATTGGAGGAATAACTAAAGCTACATATTAATGTTTTGTTAACTATATATATTCTGCCTATTTCTGTTCTTTTCTTTGGTCAGATAAGGCTCTGCCTCCACTAAATTAGGAAGGGAAACTGCAAAGCTTGTTCTAGTTTTCAGTGTAAATATCTCTCATTTAAAATTCTACTAGTTCTTTAGTTTTTTCCCCCTAAGAAGTACAGAAAAGGTTCTTTATGATTAAACTTTGCTGTATTTTAAGTTTTTAGTGTGTCAGGTCTGAGCTGCAATCTCTGGATTTGGTTTTACAGATATCTTTCTGATCTCCATGCTTCTGGGGACCCTGCGTGGCAGTGTATTGGTGCCCAGCACAAATGGATTCTTCAACTCATGCACAACTGCAAAGAGAGCTACGTTAAAGATCAAAAAGGCAAGAATGTTTTTCCAGTTTACAGAAAGTCTTTGGTTTGACACTTAAGGGTTTGACATGGTTTCTTATATTTTATCTGACACAAAAGCAACGGTTAGAATTAATTATTATAACAACTTTTTACTTTACATTAATGGCATTAAATAGTGAAAATATTATTAGGTTTTATCCATTCACCTAAAGTTAGATCCAACCCTTGAAATATTTCTCCATGTTGGGTTTAATTCATATTGATTTTTAATTGCTGAATACAGATATCTGTTGTCAGAGTATATGCCAATAATGCATGGATATGTAGGAGACCGGAGCATTGTAGAATACTGAATTTGCACATATATTTTTATTGAGACTCAGTTTAGAGATCAGGAGGTTGGCTGCAACCTGCTACAGTGTCTAAATATCCCACTTATTCAGTCTTACCAACAGGTTCATCAACTACTCAGTGATCTTCATTTTCACTGGTGTTGCTACTGGAAGTATTGCTTGTATATATAGTGCTTCCAGGAGTTTCATCACCACAACTGCCAATTAACATGGTCTGTTTATAATAATATTCTTTCCAGAAAAACTAGTCATAAGGCTGGTATTTCAGGGTGTGAAGCCAAAGGAAATGGTACCACACTTTGATTTGACTTGGAAAATTAACTATTGTCCAAATTTTAGTATCCATATAGTCATTTGGATCCATCCAACTATTGAATAGCATCTTTTTTCACTTGAAGAGTAAATAAGATACTAATCAAGGTAAGTGCATCAACATCTGTCCCTCTTCTGGGCAGAAAGATAACTCCCATATTAATGTTACTCCATGTGTATCCCAAACCAAAAGTATCTCTTCTTTGGAACCACAAGAATTCCATTGAACTGTATCCGTTGTAGAAGTGCTCCACAGAACTGGTATAGGACTCTTAGACGTGTTTCTTCTTTCAAAGAGGTTACCAGGCGAGATATAGGGTTCAGCAGGTACTTAAAGTATTGAACATGGTGAAGATAGTAGAACCATGAATTTATGAGATCTGGTTAGAACATGCACAGCATATACCTTTAGCATTGGTCCACCCTAGCAGATGATACTGTGTGCCACTATGCCAGCAGTGATAGCAGAGGAGATTTTCATTCAGGAATACACCAATTTAGGTGCAAAAAAATAAACAAAGTAACAAGATCCACATAAAAAAATATCTGTAGGCTTTCTTTTTCTCATCTCACCTGAGGGCTTATTGAGAGTAATCATCCCATAGCGTCTTACCCAGAGAAATAAAACAGAAAGATAATATGAGGTTGAGACTATTTTTTTCTGATGCTGTCTAGAACAGTGTTTCTCAATGATCGGCCTTTGGACCTGAGATCTCTCCTGACACAGTTTAGGAATTCAGCAAGCCGATCCCTGGTGTCAAAAAGGCTAAGAAACACTGGCCTGGAAGACATAAAGACATGTTTAATTAAAATTAATAGAAGTGTGTGTCCACAATTTTTCTAGCTTGCCTCAACAATCTCAACCTATGTCTAACACTTCTCCTTACTCCTTATTATCTGAATTGTTAAGGTGTGGGACTTACAGCAATTCACCCCCATCCCAATGTTAATATTAAAGAGTTTATTGTGTTAGCAGCCTTTCTGGGAACCAAACAGGAGGAATTTATGTAACTTTAGTCTGCAGAGCACATACATTTATATATAGATGGAACAAGCGATACATATATACCTCCATATATTAAATGAGCTTCAATGAATGTGATTAGAGATGTAAAATAGATTAAAACACACTATAATAAATATGTCTTTCGAGCAGGAAGTGTGTCTTTCCATTCTAGGTGTAAAATTGGTATGAAACTGAGAAATCTAATTAGCCTATAGAAATAGAAATAAGGCTTTTGACAGAAGAAAGTTATTTATATTTATACTTCATTCAGAGGCCATTTCGTAAGTGAAGTTGGTAACAGATTTGCAGACTGCAGGCTTCTATTAAAAGCTCCCTTTTCCAAGAAAGATTCTTTTGTATATCAAGTATTTGGCAGCAGAGGTGGGTCATAAGGTTGATATTCTCTTGAACACTGTATTAGATCTTTCTCAAGGTTTCAGTTTTTAACAGGCATAGCATGCACTTATCCTAGCAGATGGTGCTCTTCATATTGTAAACATTGGGATACAGAGCTGAAGATTACTGCTGCACCTTAAGCACACCAGCATTAATCACTGGATATTCCAGACTGTTCTCCCACTGACTGATTATACAACACAAATTTGATACGTAGATTTAAATTGAACCAGGACTGACTATGTTAAAACTCCAATAAAGATACCTCAAATACCAGTAGGAGGTGGACAAAGAAACAGTGTGTGTATGATGTATTTCCCAACTTTTTAGTGACTTAGTGTCACAAGCAATTTGCAGCTAAACTGTATCTGTTTCAAAGCAGACCAGTGCTCTGAATTGTTACACATGAAGAATTTTCTATTGCCTTAATAGAAGTCTAATTCATCTCTTAAATTCCTGTGAAACAGGTCCAAAATTAGACCAAAGTCTTTGCTTTTCCTGCCAGGAAAGCCTTTGGTTAACGCCCCACTGGCATCCCCAAACAGGATTTTTAGAGGTGATCATCAAAGCTGGTTGGTTTTTTTTCTTTGTTTGTTTGTTGTGGTTTTTTTGGCAAGTTGTGGTGTATGTGGGGGAAATAGTTTAACACTACAATTAATTGCTAAATGCCCCATTTAACAAGGATGATCAAGACATTTAGCATGTCAGTTATTCTACGACCTGCCCACAATGGGGATTTTTCCTATTTCTACTATTGGTGATCAACCACAAGTGTATCTGAGCCAGTAAAAACCTGTAGGGCATGGACAGTGTCACCTGCTATAAGAGCTTCTCATGTGTAAATACTGGATTTGCCTGTCAGCACTAGGGAATTCAGTGGTGCAGCTACACCAGCCAGGCCACTGGTGGCTGTAATCAGGACAAGGATTATATTTACTTCCCCACTATGCATGTTTTTTTCTTTTTAAATTTCCCTAGAGTTGCCCTGACAGTCTACCCTGCTGTCAATTATCTGACTCTCAAAGCCTCTACTAAGCATAATTGGAGAAGGAAGTTAGTCAGTATAGATGCTCATGTAGTTGACTTTTTTATTGTATGCTGTAGTTTAAATAGATATTTAAATATTATTTTGTATCCCAAATGAGAGTGGAGGATTCGCAACAGTACCATCATCAGAAAAAAAATTCTCTTTACTTGGGCCACTGCTGGACAAGCTGCATCCTATAGTAATGGTTAGTGGTAGCTAGCATGTGCTAGAATTCTGAGCCACCACAGCAGAGCACAGAGCTTGCAAATGCAACTTGGAAGTGCTGAAAGAGAGAAAAGATGGCAAGCTTAGAATACTAATAGGTCCTGAAGTTTACTCCTGGAATTTGTAAGTAGGACTAATTAGAAGTCCTATATATTTCAAAATGTTCTCTCCTCTGTGCTCAAATTGTGAATCTATGTATTTTACTGTCCCATTGAAATTGACAGTTATGTCAGGATCTGAACTGTGTAAAACTACACCTCTACCCCAATATAACGCTGTCCTCGGGAGCCAAAAAATCTTACCATGTTATAGGTGAAACCACGTTATATCGAACTTGCTTTGATCCACCAGAGCACGCAGCCCCCCCCCCCCCCCGGAGCACTGCTTTACTGTGTTATATCCGAATTTGTGTTATATCGGGTTGCGTTATATCGGGGTAGAGGTGTATTTGTCAGCCTGACATGGATGAAGAAGCTGACAACTGAAATAGCAAATCAGTTGTAATAATTAAAGAAATCTTTTGATGGGAGAGTCCAGGCTCCATACAAACTACACAAATCTGGTGATTAGATAAGTGGTTATGTTTATTTTCTGAGGGTGGAGATAAGGGGAACAATGAGGGAAAGAGAATCTTAACAAAATATGTGGGGGAGGGGAGATTTCTAAAGTACTTGGGTGCATTTTTGAGTTCATTTCTCAGAAATGATATTCAGATGGAGAACAAGAATATAAATAAATCCATGAAAATTAATGGACTAATCTTTCATGGCTGGCAGCAGCACCAGTGCAACCTTCACAGCAGCTTTTACAGAGCTGGGAAGCAGATTACAGGAGGAGAGTCTCTGCTCCCTCTCCAACACTTAAAGACCAGAACCGGTGCCCTCTATCTCAGTTGAGGAACAATTCTAGATGCACGAGACAATGATCCTTATCCCAAACTGAACCCAACAATGATATTCACTCCCACCAGCTGATAGACCATTGTGTCTACTACCAACAGGTAAGACAGTTCTTGGAGATCAGAACTTCCCCTTTGCTCTTTCAAACCAAAGTGAGCTTGCCAACCACTCATCCTTCTATTTCAAGGAACCACAATTCTCATCATCCTGTGTTCCCCCAACACTGATCAGATGATAATCTTCAGGCATAATTGATGGAGTGGATAACAGACATCGCATTAAGTCCAGACACATCTCCGGCCACATCACCAATGTTCACGGAAGACCTGTGTTTGATGAAGTATGCAGGCAGAAGCTAGCGTAGGTAGTACAAGAAAATATTAGAATCCAACATAAAAGCTTAACAGTGTAACAGTGGCTGAGACCAAGAGACTACCCTCCTCTTCACCACGCACTCTGAAAATTACTAGGCCATGGAACTTTTCCAGATGGTGAACTGTATACTCCAGGTTATCTTTGTCCAACTGCAGACCCTGGTACAATTACAAGGGCCCAAGACTCTCATTAACAGAGTTTTGTACAGCTGTGGAAACAGAGTTTCTGAAAGCTCAGAGAGATGTCCACATCATCAGGTATAAGGTGTACCCATGTTTTTAATGACTAGTGGATTGAAGTGAAAGTCACTTTTTGCTTACTGCTGAACTGAGACTGTCAGTGCCTCCATCAGAAGAGGAAAATCTACTGATCACCTTGAAAATGTGGAATAACCCAGTTTGGTACTCAAGAATCCAACAAGTGAATAGGAGGATAGATACTAGGCACTTTTGAAAATTTCCCTAGGCATTTTTAGGCACCTAAAGACCATTGACAATCTGGCCCTAAGTGACTTGCCTATCATCATGAGGCAAGTGTGTCGCAGAGCACTTACTTGAACCCAGCTCTCACAGATCCTGGGTTAATGGCATAACCACTGGAGTGTCCTCCTTCTCACCTAATGCCCAAAAACAAATTCAACCTCTTCCAATACGTTTCAGAGATGAGATGTAAACATGGAACTATGCTCCTGCTAATACCTTCTAGACTCATTAGGAACTTTTGGCCCAGTTGCCCATCAAGGTCGACTTATCTGCTTGTGAAGTCACTTATTCCTCTGACAGATTTGAACTTAAATTAACCTTCTGGGCAGTCAAAGCCCATATATTTTCCTAGGCTTTTGGGAAGGGGTGATGGTTGGAGATGGTTGAATTTTTTTGTTATCTTCATGATATTTGCTAGTGAAAAATTCTCTCTCTGAAGGTGGGATGAGCAGTCCTTTATATTTGTATTTTTTTATTTTACATTTATGGAACAATTGCCCAGAGCATTGGATGGACCCCTTTTATAAATCTAAACAAATACTTGCAGCACTGCATCCAGCCAGTGATTTGTCGAAAGACTGATTGTAGGTAGAGCCAAAGTCCTTTCCCTCAATTAGTTCATAGGCTCATCCTCCCCAAAGAAGAGTCTCCAAAATAGAGAGAAATAGAATTATGGGAGGCTTTTAATTGCTATTTGAATTTAAAGCCTGTCTTGTGAAAAGCACTGTGATATCTTAATGTCTGCTCAAAGCAGACAGGACTTGAACGGCACCTGAACGGTAAACTGTATAGTACTCAAATTTTCACTTTGGGATGGATGGTCTGAGTTGATCCTGCTGTGATTTGGAGGAGTCTAGGTATTTTCAAACCTGATGCTTAGACACCTTAGTTATCCCCCACAGCTAAAACAATTTATTTAAATGTATTTGGCCACTCCTTTACCATTTGGCACTTTTTTGTTTTTTCGATACTCTTTTAGGCTTCTCACAGTCAGATTCACTGTAGTACAGGAAACATAAGGGATATAATGAAGTAAAGTGGCAGGCAAATAAATGCAAATAAATAAGCTTTAGTTTAAAATTTGCCATGGGGCACCAGGAGCAGTGCCAAAATACAGTGAGTACTGGGATTTCTAAAGTGAATATGAGGGAAAGAAACCGTAGAGATTAAGAATGTTTTCTACGTGTCTGCTAGTTATTGCTGAAGCTTTGCTATTGGTTATGTGGGTCTTGTGATCCTGTGTGCTAAAACAGGGAAGGAACCTAATGTTATTTTAAATGACTGTAGCTAATATCTTCGTTTATCAAAATATCTTCACATAAGTTGTTGTCCAGTATTGGAGCAAAGATATAATCATTTTTCAAACCCCTAAAATAGAGTCTTATGGAAATGCTAAGACAATTCTATCGTGAACTGCCTGCTGCAAAATATGGGGGGCATGGTTGGTATGTAGATCCTGTCTACATTGTGTTATTTTTTTTAACAAAGTAAACACATGTATCTATATTAAAACAGAATAATGTATCACATTTAGCCAATTTTTTAATGCTAAAATTGTATCATTTTGGCAGCACTTTTAGTATGGTGCTCAACTGTGGATGCTGTCTTAAGGATATATGTTTTCTTTTGATGCCAGAATAACAGCAGCTGTACATAGTGTGAAGGAAGGAGGCAGATGCTTAGACCACTTTGCTCTTTCTTCTGTACCATGCTAGAATTCTATTCACCTTGCAATGAATGATCTATCTTTGTTAGAGCAGACAGGCCAGCAAGGCTTGTGTCAAAAGGGCCTTTTCAATTTGTTATCCTAGCAGCTGGTTCTCTTCTATTGCCTTCACTTACTGTACATCTGGAAGAAGACTTCTTGCAGCTGGGAGCCATTTCATGTCTAAACCACATCCCCTGTCCGTCGCAGAAATACTCTTTTCACAGTGAATGACCAGCAAAACTCATAATGAGCTATTAATTAAGAAATTAAAATATTAATCATTACAGAGCTTGACATTGGGCTGGTTTTTTTTGTTTTATATGTTTTTGTTTTGTTTTTATTATTACCTGTTAGTCTGCTGTTCACACTTGCTGTGGACATCTTGCGGGGGGAGGGGAGTGTTCCTTTATATGTCAGTTTTTAAATTGTTTAAACCTATGTCACAGGCAGTAAAGGTCTGACAATAAAAAGAATTACAAACTGGGGTGAAATGCTGGCTACATTGAAATCAATGGTAAAAGTCCCATTGGCTTCAGTTGCTAAATTTCCCACAGTGCCAAAATTAGTCTCCTAAATCCTTATTTAGGTGACTAAATAAAAGTGGGCTGACTGTCAAGGATGCCGAAAACTTGAGCTCCACTAAAATAGACCAGTAAAAACAAAGTCACTTTTATGTAGGTGCCTAACTTTCTAGGTACTGAGTTTTGAAAATGAAAAATATTTGTCAAGTTCTTATTTGTTATGCCAAATCTGTTTTCTTTCTGTATACAAATTGCTATTTTAAATATAAAAGCTTTTTGCACCATTTGTTTTTAAACATATTCTAGAAGTATCAGTGAGTGTGATGTAGGAGAACCTGAGTCTACTAACTGCTAGGTTTTCTTGTTTTGTTTGAATGGAATGTTTTGTATTTTTACTTACTGACCATGTGAAATCTGTCATAGTTCTAAATATATATGAGAGAGTATTGAGAGCAAACAAAACAGAGTAACTTATCTCTGGAAACAGGTTAATTTTAAGGGAATTTGTAGTACTCCCTTAATTTCTTGCCTCAGCAAATTGAAATTCTTCTATGCGGTGTGCTTGAAAGGAATCCTATCCTGGTTGTGTCAGTGCAGGCTCCAGGCACTGCATGTTTGGTCAACAAGCAACAGTGGGTGGTCGGGCTGTAGCACAGGACAAGGGCCCGCTGTGCACAGGAAAAAATGTTCAAAGGTGTTTAAGGGTGGTAAGGAAGTCTGCCGCCCTTCAGAGAGTCCTGAGGCTATAGATCAGTATACCCTCACACTGTTGTGGCCTGTGAGAAAGCTCGCTATAAGAGACATAAAGGATGAGAAAATACAGTAACTATATTCACCTAGTTACACATGTGCAGAGCCCTCTTAAATTTTACACATATGCATACCATATATACAGTAGTCTGTTGTTTAAGTATAGTCTGGCATTTTGGCTTATAAAGGAAAATTGTAATTCTTCAGATTGAAAAATTACTAAAACTGAGCTGTAACATCTCTCATTAGAAGTTGCTTTTTCAATTCAAGGAGAAATAATAATCCTCAATAGAGCCAAACTTCAATCAATACCTCTTCTGAAATCCTTTTAAAGAATTTTAATTGAATTTTACTTGAATGACATGCCACGTACAGTTTGATGCAGAAATGAGACCCCATTTAAAGGTGGCTCAGAGACAAAATCTCATTGTTATAAAGAAAAATATCTCATTGTTATAAAGAAAAATAAAGTCAAGGTATAGAGAATTTTACAGAACAGATGTATGCTGCAGAATAGTTTCACAAATAAGTTTTAAAATACGGAAATTAAGTCATTGTTTACAGGGTTTAAATTGTTGACCAGTTTGTAAACTACAGCAAAACTACTTTTTAAGTATATTGCATCTGAAGCTTCAATTAATTTACACATAGTGACATGCTGGATATATAGTATATATGCATAATCCATAGTGCATACTGTATGTAAATATGTTTATATAGCATATGTATATGTTAATTTAGAGAGAGAAAATTCTAGTCCCAGTTATAGGAGCATGCACAGAAAAATATATTCATAATTACTTACTATACAGTAAGTGTATGCCTAAGTGTAGTAGATGTCCTCACAAGACATACAGTTGCTTTATATGCAAGGGCCTGATTTTGAGAGGTGCTGAGCACAGACAAAGAGTGTGTGTAAATCTCAAATGTAATTATTCTAATATTAATATTTTATGCCACTTTATCACTGTAAATATATGTGATGTAAAATACATATTACAGTATATTTTATATTAAAATAGTATAGGAAAATATTAAAAAGTGACTTTAAAATCCTGGAGTAATGAATATAAAAATCTTCAGTTACAAATTCTGCTTTATTTGATCTTTTCATGGTTTTACAGTTGTAGATATAAAAAGGCTTTAATTACATTTGCAGTCTGTTAGCGTGGTTGGGGAGAATGTAGTAAATTTTAATTTAAATCTTTATTTTTCTGGTTCCTTTAGTTAAATATACACTTTGGCACTGTAGTCACTGACAAATATGCTCTACACAGATACTGTGTTTGGGAACAAAATATTTCTGTGCCATCAAATATGTGATTGTATGTCAGGAGTGTGTATTTATGCTGCATATACGCTATCTTAAAAGCTGTTCCTGCAATGTGAAGCCCTTAATTTCTTGAAACTCAAACATAAGATACTAAGAATCTCAAGTTAAAAATTCTAGAATGTGTGTGAAAAAAGTAAACTTGTAATCACAGTAATTTCTTTTGGGGTTTTAAATATTTACTGAACATTAATATCTCCATTCCATAGTTTGCTCTTAAAATAATCTATTGTGTTATATTCCATGGCTAGCCTAGTACTTGTGCTCCTAGAGAGAAGGAGTTGAATATGTGAGAAAATTTGTTTGTAAGTTAACTTCCACTTTTCAAGATTTATGTTTAGTATGCAGTCTTCAAGCGCTATCTTCTGGTCAGTTCAGAGCAAGATTGGCTTTGCTAATGTACTCCAGATGTTTATAGTCCTGGAGGGTATATGTGCTGCTGTTGTTCCCTGCTGCTCTGTTATACTTGCTTATAATGTCAGACAACCAATTAAGAAATTAGTTCATGTTAAATTTTCTTTTTCTGGCACCACCGCAACCTGATGATGTGGTTTCTAGTGGAACAAGAGAGTATTCTTTACACTGTCTTCTGTTGGTGAATAAATAAATTGTTTGGGTTTTTGTAGTGTATCAGTGGCAATAGAATTTTACAACTTTCAGCCACATCTGTGTAATATTGGGCACGCTATTTTAAGTGAACTTACCTAAAGATCATTTTGTAAATGGTCTATTTTTCTTAAATAATTATGCCAATTGAATAGGCGCTGTCTCACATTTACAAGGTATGTGAATGGTGAGTGCAGGAAATCTATTTCAATATGTTAAAAGATGATATTTTCACTTTCCCCTGTATGTGAAAAAGTGGTTTATGTGTTAGAGAAAACAGTGCTAATTTTTAAAATATATTAAAAAGCACATTTAATTGGAAATATTTATGCCAACTAAATAACTTTAAATTGTCTTACCACCTTCTTCTTGACCTTACAGAAAATTTGCATTTTATTTGTTTGAATCCTAGAAGTAGAGTCAATGGAAAAGCTTATATTGATACCAAAGAATTATGTTAAGCTTTTAGAATTTCACAGCGTCTTCTGTGCTATAGCCTTCCTCCTTTGGCCTTGGGGAAAAATGTATTACATAATTTGTACTTATCCCTTTGTATTGTTTGGGTTTTCATTCTGTGTGAGAGAGTAAATTTACCCCATTCAGATTATTTAATTCCACAACTGTTGCTAAAATGTTATTACAGATGTTAAGGTATTCTAAAATTAGAACATTTGAGTATGCCTTTTAAAAAAAATAATAGACATATAAGTTGTGAATGCAAAAAATTGCATATCCAGGCACAGATCTCTTTTGCCTGTGCAATTGCATATTTTACATGCACGATTAACTGTTTGCATTTACATTGTACGTGCCTATTTTTTAAATCTTTGCCCTTGTACATTTTCCTTGCCAATTATTCCATATATTGTGATGAATTTTTTTAAACAAACTCTCATATTCAAATGTACCATGGAACTATAGATTTTACTACTATATGTAACACACCTGTATCACTGCTACAATGTCTATATTGTTGAAAGTGGATAAATTAGGTTAAAGTATCCACAAAGTTGAATTAATCTAAGTGAAATACAAATTAAATGCAAAACAGTATAATAAAGCAATGTGGAGGTACCATAGGTAAGATCACAAAGTCAGGGAATGTAAAAAGTTTAATGTTCCATTACCAATGTAAATCTTCTGTGTAGCAAATGCTATTCATGTTTAGGTATACATTTTATCACTAAACAGCAATATATTACCTTTTTGTGTTTAGCATGGGATCCTGCAATGAGCTTTGCACCCAATGCACAGCCTCATTGAAGATACCGAGGAGTTCTCTCCTTTCAGAGCTCATTGCAGGATTAGATCCCTAATCACTAAATAAATAAATACCAGGAATCTGTGTTGCCAACTCTACTGATTTTTATCATGAGTTATACTTGATTTTGTGTCTGTCTTAAAGCTGCAGCTTCTGGAGTCAAGTGATTATATGAGAATCTCAGGACAGGACACTGGACTTGTTGGATCCCTCACTTGAACAGATATGGCAATTTACATGTGCCTATGTAATTCTTGAGAATCTGAAAGTGAAAAGGGTTTTGAAATTGCATATGAAGCTGATTCTTATTTTCATTGTCCAAGCTGAGAGAAACGGGCAAAAAGTTACCAAAGAGCAATAAAAGTAAAAAATAGATTAAATTTTTTTGCAGTCTTATAATATATTAAGATGATGCTAGTAAGATTGGGTATGGCTACACTGCAGTTAGGAAACGTGATTCCCAGTTTGGGTAGACAAACTAGCGTTAACTCCACTTAACCAAGCATGCTAAAAATAGCAGTGTGGATGTTGCAGTTTGGATGGCCGCTAATGCTAGCTGTCTGAATCCCTTCAGTCTGAGCTTGAGTGGTTAGCCTCAGCCATCCCCCATGCTATAATGTCCATACAGCTATTCAAATCTTGAGCTTGAGCAGCGCTAGCACTGGTCTCTCTACTTGCGCTGGGAATCGCACCTTTCAGCTGCAGTGTAGATATACCTATACTGTTCTTCTTTAAGTGCTGGTCCATATATATTCCATTGTTAGTGCCCTGTGCACTTCAGTTTGGATTTTTTTGGCCAGCAGTGTCCTTCGGGGGCTGCACTTCCTCCATGGCAGTCCTCCTGCCATGGGCATATAGGGGAGGATGACCTCAACCGCCTCATAGTTCCTTTTCACCCCACCCATAGCTTCAGTTTGGAATTATGCTGCATCTGACCTCTCACCCACTGTGTGGCCCTCTCTTTGTTTGTAAATAGCTATGGATAGTGGTATTCGTTCATTAGTTGAGTGATTCATTTCCTTTTCATTAAGGAATTTGTTTTTCCCTGTTAGACTTCCCCTGTACTGGTTCCTTCCTATATGGTAGGTCAGAAGTCTCCATGCTTTAAGAATTGCTTTTCATGAGAGGTCCTCAATGGTGGGCATTCTAGGTGCTTAGTGTACTTGGGAGAAGGGCAGTTGTTGACAGATGCTCTGTTCATAAGTTGTTCCGAAAGAGAACACAAAAAGCTAAGGAGGCACATAGGAAGATGTACTTCATGGAGAAATCAGAGTTCTCTCCTGGGCTCTAGATGCCATATACCTCTGATAGGGAGTCTAGGTCTTGTTACCAATATCCTAGCTCTAAAACTGACAGCAGTGCTTCCCCTGACTATCCTCCACCATGGCCTTCTGTTCCTTTATACATACCAGCAGCTTGCCCTTATTATGCTCCAATGAGGTTTTTAGTCTGCAAGGAGATCAGCTTCCGTGACCCATATTTCCATCACCACCACCATATAGAGTAGCATTATGAACTACTAGGGAACCAGCTCCTACTTCCAAACATCTTACTTACGGTTTTGACAAAGAATTGCAAGTTGATGATCCCAGCACCCATTTCTTTGTCATTTCCTGATGAAGCTGTAGTTGCATCAACTTCGCAGCTAGATGATTACAGATCATTTCAGGAGTTACTCAGAAGAATAACTAACACGCTGGAGATCCCAGAGAAAGTTAGCAAGCTCCTGGACACCACTCATACCACCATGCTAGGTCATTTAGCAATGCCAATTAATGAAGGCTTACTGGATACTAAATAACTCCAGCAGACAGCTGCCTTTCTGGCACCAACATGGAAAAGTGCAGTGTAATACAGTGAGTAAACTTCTGCAGATCTTATACAATTTTATATGAATCCCGCTTCGGGATCCTGTGTGGTATCAGTGATCCATGAAGGAATGAAGCCTCAAGGTCCTAAATCTACCCCGATTTAGAGCCTAAGAAATCAGACATATTTGGATACAAGAATTACTCATCTACCAGGTCGCACATGAGAATAGCCAATTACCAAGCCATGCAGGAGAAATAAGACTAATTAAATTATGATAACATCTCTACATTTTCTGATAAAGTCTCACAGGTAGCATGGAAAGAAAGTACATGTTTGATTTCGGAGAAGCAACTTGTAGGACATACATCAAGAGTTGCCTGTTTAGAAGTATCTGAAACCGTCTCCAGGTCCATGACAAATTTTGTTGCCATGAGAACGTCTTACTGGCTACATGCATCCAGCATACCTGAGGATGTACAGGTTACCATAGAAGACCTGCATTTTGAGGGATGTGACCTGCCTTTTGAGAAATGTGATGTATTTACTTAGAAAACAGATGAGACCTTACTTTCCTAAAAGGGGTATGTACACCTTCTTTGACAAGAAAATTAGCTAAGCCTCAGTCTTACCCTAGGAAGTCTTATTGCCCTAAACCCAGACATTCTGTACCTCCAAGAAAGCATCAAAGGTTCCAGACGAAGAAAACACTAACTTCCCATTCTTAATCTTCACACCTTACAGCATCCTCAAGGCAGCAAATTTTACTCCTCAGTTGGGAGCTGTGAATGACTTCTAATAGATCGTCTTATTATTTCAGCCCCATTTGGAGGCCATCTCTTTCGTTTTCATGTGGTTTAGAGTACCGTAATGACAGTCTATTGGGCTACGGAGGTAGTAGAAGTGGGATATTCCATTCAGTTCCACACTTTCCTCATCCCTTGTCAGAGACCCCTTGTGACTTCTATTTCTTGGACCAGTAGAAGAAGTTTCACCAGAATTCTCAGGGAAGAGGTTACATTCCCACTATTTTCTGATACAAAAGAAAAATGGGAAATGGTGCCCAGTTTGAAGTGTGTTTGAAGACATCAGAGCAACTTCATCAGCAAATTCAGGATAAGGATGGTAATTCTAGCTTCTGTGATTCCCTCCCTAAATCCACATGACTGGTATGCAGCTCTCAACCTTCAGGATGCTTATTTCTATATAGCCATCCATCCTGCCCACAGAAGAGATCTAAAATTTCAACTTGGCAACTGCAATTACCAATTCAGAGTTCTGCCATTTGGACTATCAATGGCACTAGGGGTATTCACCAAATGTCTAGCTATAGTGGCATCTTACCTGACAAAGCAGGGAGTCATAGTTTAGCCATTCGTGGATGTCTGGCTTACTCAAGGGAAATATCATCAAGCTGCTGATTCCATTGAGCAGATTCTCTGTCTCTTTGCCTCTCTAGGACTTAGAGCCACTAAGGAGAAATTACTCTTAATTCCCACTCAAAGGGCATGTCTACAGTACTGGCCAGGATTGATGGACAGCTATCGATCCAGCAGGGGTTGATTTATCTTGTCTAGTATAGACGTGATAAATCGACCGCTGATCGCTCTAGCGTCGACTCCGGTACTCCACCTCAATGAGAAGCGCAAGGGGAATCAATGGGAGGGCGTCTCCCATGGACACACCGCAGTGAAGACGCCGCAGTAAGTAGATCTAAATACGTCAACTTCAACTACGTTAGTCACAAAGCTAAAGTTGCATAACTTAGATCGATTGCCCCCCACCCCCCAGTGTAGACCATCCCAAAGAATACAGTTTGTGGGGGGGGGTAGTCTTGGACTCAACCACAGCAAAAGCTTGCTTACCTCAAAGAAGATTCTGCAGCATAGTAGAGAGTCAACTGCAGGTACATCCTTCAACATCTGTGAGAACTTGCTTCAGGCTTCCAGGGCACATGATCTCCTGCACTTGCGTAACTCAGCATGCCAGACTTTGTTACGTGGAAGAACAGTTGAAGTCAGTATATCCGCTCATCTAATATCATCTAGAAAAGTTGTTGCAGGTCACCCTAGAAGTCCTATTGTCCTTCAACTGATGGAAGAATTCAAGGGAGTACGCTGCTCTGCACTGTTACCATCCAAGACTCTAGAAACAGATGTCTCTAATATAGGATGGGGAGCTAGACAACTTACAGACTCAAGTCCTCTCATCTCATCAGGAAGCTCATTTTCATATAAATGTTCTGAAACCTAGAGCAGTTAATCAGGATTGAACAGCATTCCTTAATAATAATAATTGGAGATACACCTATCTCCTAGAGCTGGAAGGGACCTTGAAAGGTCATTGAGTCCAGCCCCCTGCCTTCACTAGCAAGACCAATTACTGATTTTTGCCCCCGATCCCTAAGTGGCCCCCTCAAGGATTGAACAACCCTGGGTTTAGCAGGCCAGTGCTCAAACCACTGAGCTATCCCTACCCCCAGTTCCTTCCTTCCAGTTCTCAGAGGATTATCTATTTAGGTCTTCATATGCCCCCATGAGGCAAACCAGTTTTAAGGGCAGTCTGAGAAACCATGAGGATTTTAGAGCCCTTAGAAGATTTGAGCTTTAAACAGAAAATTGGTCTTAACCTTAACTATAGTAGACCTGGCAGTCTGCTATAATTTGGTAGCACCAACCTCTGTTAAATTAGTCACAGTGGAATATGTATGGACAAGCACTTGAAGAAGAAGAAACGGTTCCTTATCTTACAGTGACTGTGGTTCCTTGAGATGTTGTCCAGATATATTCCATGGCCTGCCCATCTTTCCCACTGCTACAGAGTCATAACACCTGGATTCTGTAATGGTAAAGGAATTGAAGGGAGGATTGAGATTGCCCCATCCTTTATTCCCTAGGCATGGTCCCCAACAGACACTGTGCTAGCCAAAAGAATCTGAACTAGATTGCACAGGGTGCATGCACACCAACAGTGGAATATATGTGGACAGCACATCTTGAAGAACCAATTACTGTAAGGTAAGTAATGGTTCTTCTTTGAGTAATGCCCCTATGGGTGCTCCATTCTAGGTGTACTAGCGCCCCCTACACCTTTGATCGGAGATTTCTCATAGCAATGTCCATTCATCCTGCATGTGTGTGCTAGTCAGCCTCCTGCCCCATGGCATTATTATATAGCAGTGCACAGGTGAACTGCCCCCAGTTCCTTCTCACTTGCCTCAGCCTGAGAC
This sequence comes from Mauremys mutica, assembly GCF_020497125.1. Taxonomy (NCBI): domain Eukaryota; kingdom Metazoa; phylum Chordata; order Testudines; family Geoemydidae; genus Mauremys; species Mauremys mutica. The sequence goes on along the minus strand of NC_059073.1, from coordinate 122,212,313 downwards.
GGAGCTCTGGCAGTTGTCCCTGTTGAGATTGCCTCAACTGCATCCCAATTTCTATTGTAGTGCTAAGTTTATAGTAGTTCTTAGTGTAATTAGCAGTAACATTAGTTTTCTAGTTTTTAAAAAGTATTAAAATTTTTAAAATAGAATATATATGATATATATAGATATTAGTAGATAGGGTTGTTCTTATTCACTGAGAGGTTATGCCTGGTTCTCCCAGTTTCAAACATTGTCTATTGTGCCTGGAGGCAATCCTGGTAAACAACCAACACTCTCAGTGCATCCGTTGCCTCGGGGAATCATACATTGCCCAGAAGTGTAACTGCTGTCACATATTGAAATCTAGAGCCAGAAAAAAACAGGGAGATCAAACTTTGTCTCTTCATGATGCAGAGCTCGCTATGCCCAGCTTCTGACCCAGCCAAGGGACCCCTCTTATACACCAGTCTCTGAGCAAGTCTCCTGCCTCCACTGTCTCTGAGCAACACTTCTCGAGGGCATCTAAGAGGAAGACCCAAGACTCCTCTCATAAGTCTTCCAAAGCCCATGTCCTGTGTTTACCAGGTATAGAATCTACCTCAAAAAACCCAAGGTTGTCGGTGTCTTCAGTTACTTCAGTGCTATCTCCTCTCCAGTCTGGTCCCCATGAAGCTGCTGCTTTATCAAGTACCAGTGGCACCGTTAGACTGAAAGAGAGCAAAGCCTTTGGTCCAGCGAGATCATCAGTACCATCAGTGGACTCAAGCATCAAGAGGAGCTCTTCCATTGCTTCATCAGTACTGAAGAAGCCTACTTGGGCTCCTACCATGTTTCCCTCAGAGTAGCTGAGATTCACAGTACCATCTGCTCCCTCGGCCACTATTATCTCTTTGCACACCATGGACTCAGTAATGACAGCACACTCGGTACCACAGGAGTTTCGTTTTCCCTGCGACCTGGCTGTAACTAAGATGCCCGATTCTCCACTGCTTGACTCCAACATATTTTCGGTACTGAGGGTATCAAGATTGCCATAAATTCACCTGGTACTTATGGTTTCACCCCAAATTTATGCTCCACCATTCTATAGTGAGTTTTAGGAGGAGGACTCTGATGAAGGCCTTGCCTCAGTTTCCCAAATATTGGTCTAAGGCTCTCATCCCTACAGAGGTCCCCTTTCCAGAAGTGTCTGATAAGCCTAGAACCACTTGTGACACAAGGGCGCAACCGCCAGCTCGCTGGTCTGAGCACCAGTGGGTGCTCCCTCCTGTGCCTTATGGACCACCACCTTGTCTACTGGGATCCTTGGGTGGCCTATTGCCATCAAGTTTTCAGGGTTTTGAGTACCACCCTCATAGATAGCTAGGCAGCCTTCATCATCTGCCCTCTCCAGGAGACATGATCCTCAAGAAGAAACCTTTGAGGAGAAGGAAGCTAGAGCTGATGGAGAGGTCTCTCCTTCAGCCATCATCTCCTCTTCATCTCCTAGATGAAGCAGTTATGCCTCCTCCACCTTTGCAAATGGTTTTAAGCAGTTTCAGAATCTGATTAGGAAAATTGCCAACTCCCTGCAGATCTCGCCCATTCATTCTCTACAGTGATAGTTATGAGATGGGCTTCCTGGCTCCAGCTCTCTGGATTTCCACAGGAGATCCAGAATACGGTGGAAGACCTCCCTTTTGATTAGTCTAAATTGTTTGCAGACAGCTTGGATGAATCTCTGCGCACAGTAAAGGACTCCAGATCTACTTTGCATTCTCTTGGGATCTATATATCTGCCTACAAGAGAAGGTTTAGCAACTCCCATATCGCTCAAAGATCTTGTCCTGCCCAATTCCCGACCTTCAAGAGGTCGTATGAGCCATATCAGAAGAGAGAGAAATTCCAGCGAAGGAAACCATCCATCTCTAAGTCTTCGACCTCATACCCTTCCACCTCCAAGCAGCAATTCTGACAAGCTGGTGGAGGGTCTGAATTACCATCCTCATCCTTACTAGATGCACCAATTCACCTGTATTCCTCCTTTCAGAAACTGTTTTTATCACTTCAGGTGAGCTTGAGAATCAGTCACTTCAGAGAAATAGGTTTTGGAGATCATCTCCACGATGTACACCATCCACTTTACTATTCGTCCACCAACTATCCTGACTTCCCCTTCCCTTTTCAGAGACCTCTCTCACAAGAGCTTGCTTTGTCAAGAAATAGACTCTCTCCTACGCGTGAGTGCTATAGAATCAATTCCCGTGCAGTACACAGAAAACATATTTTATTCCAGGTACTTCCTGGTACCAAAAAAGAATGGCGGGTGGAGACCAAGCCTAGATTTGAGGCTATTCATCACTTATGTGAAGACACAAAAATTCAAAATGGTGACACTTGAACCAATAATTCCGTCACTAGATCAAGGAGATTAGTTCTCGGCCCTCAACATTCAGGACGTATGTTTCCACATTGCGATCTGCCCGTCTCACAAACAATTCCTACATTTTACTGTAGGCCAGAGCCACTCTCAATACAGTGTGCTCCCTTTTGGTCTATCATCTGCCCCAAGGGTCTTTTCAAAGATCATGTCAATAGTAGTGGGGCAGCTCCACAGGCAAAGTATTTTAGTGTTCCCTTACCTAGATTATTCGCTACTGCAGTGTTGCTCCCTGGAACTAACTTCACAGGCTACTACTTCCAAAGCCATAAAACTCTTCCTCAAATTGGGCCTACAATTGAACATTCAAAAATCCCCTTTAACACCTGTGCAAAACTTAGAATTCATAGGAGCATATCTCGATTCAGTAATGGCAAGAGCCTACCTTCCCACTGCACAGGTTTGTGGCTCTTTCCAACATAACCAATAAAATCCAGTTCAGCCCTCAAACCCGGGTCAAGAACAGTCTTCAGTTGTTGGGGCATGTGGCAGCTGGTACCTTCGTCATAGATCACAAAAGACTACCTTCAAGGGTGGCTTGGGACTGTTTATTCATCAGACACAGTTTAAATATTCTACTTTCCATACCCACCTGCGTAAAGGAATCCCTCAATTGGTGGAAAGACCATCACAATGTTTGCACGTAAGTCCCCAAAGGTTGTATTAATGATGGATATGCCCTTGCTAAAGTGGGGAAAGCATCTGGACACTCTCACAGCCCAGGGCAAGTGAACATTGCAAGAAACCACGCTACACATCAATCTCCTGGAACTGAGAGTGATCAGATACACCTGTCTCCAGTTTCTACCACTAATCAGGGGCAAGTACATAAAGATCTTGACAGACAATGTGTCATGCATGTTTTATATCAACCAGCAAGGAGGAGCAAGATCCCCCCCACTGCGCCCAGGCTCTCAAGGTTTCGAATTCGTGCATATCCACCTGCATATGCAATCAGATCATCATCCCAGCTGCTTATCTTCCAGGGGTTCAGAGTGTGACCATGTATACACCCAGCAGGTACTTCTTTCAAGACCACAAGTGGGAAATAGATTTCAGCATGTTACTCCACATATACCAGCAATGCCCTGCCCCCCAATAGATTTATTCATCACAGCAATAAAGAAAAGATGTGCCCAGTTTTGCTCCAGAGGTGAGATGAGTCCCCAATACCTAGGGGATGCTTTTCACTTTCACTGGTCGTCGGATCTACTGTACAAATTTGCACTGACTCCTCTAATAACCAAAGTTCTATTCAAAATAAAAAAGGACAAAGCCAGAGTCATCCTATAGTTCCAGCCTGGCCCAGACAAACATGGCTTCCTTACCTGATACAGCTGGCCGTTTGCTCACCAGTCACTCTCCAGGCCTTTCCTCATCTCCTCTCTCAGGAAAGCGGGAAGATCCTTCACCCAAGTCTTGGAGTGCTTTGTCTCAAAGTGTGATTGGTTGATGGTTTATGGGGTTAGAGAGGTAAAGAGAGTACTATTACACAGCAGAAGACAGTCCACTCACTACATATACTCTCAAAAATGGACCAGATTTGTCTGTTGGTGTGACCTCAGCATAGTTCACTCATGACCTCATCACTACCAGATGTACTGGACTATATCCTGACACTAAAAAGTTTGGGGCTATCAATAAGCTCTGTTAGAGACCACCTGGCAGTCGTCATGACTTTCCATTCTCCAACAGAGAGTTATTCCACTTTTGCCCACCCAATGACAGTGAGGTTCCTCAGGGTGATCATAAATCTTTTTTCCCCCAGTCAAGCATCATTTTTCGGTTTAGGGCCTGAGTCTAGCCTTAAATGCCTTACATGACCACTGTTTGAACTGATGATTACATGCTCACTTCTCCATTTATCAATGAAAATGACATTCCTGATGGCCATCATGTCAGCGTGATGGGTTGGGGAAATAGGGGCCCGTATGTCATGCCCCCCCTTCACAGTATTTTTAAGGACAAAGTCATGTGATCACACCCCAAATGTTTACCTAAAGTCTCCTCCAAGTTCCATATTAACCAACCCATTCACCTGCCAGTGTTCCACCCTAAACCTCACCTAGATAAACAAGAGGCACTGTTGCACTCCTTGACATCAGAAGAACCCTGGCCTTCTATCTGGACTAAACCTTCAGAAAGACCCCCAAATTGTTTGCCTTGCGTGCAGATAGATCAAAAGGGTCTGCAATTTCTAATCAGATTTTCCATGTAGATAACTGATTGAATTAATCCTTGCAATGAATCTCATAATATTCAAGCATCTTCAGACATATGAACTCTCTCTACATGGTCCATTTCTGTCTGTATGGCATGTCTCAAAAACATGCCCATTATTACTGAAATATGTCAATCCACTACAATATATACATTTGCTGAATACTATGAAATAACTCACAACTCTGCTTCCGATACTGTGTTTGGTTCAGTTGTACTGTTTTGTACTGGACTCAACTACAAAGCCCTTCTCCTCCTTAAAGGAGAACTGCTTGGTAGTCACCGAGAGTGAAGCACTCATAGGGACACTACTTGAAGAAGAAGAAATGGTTGCTTACCCTGGGCAGTAACTGTAGTTCTTAGGGTAGGTCTATACTTACTGCACGGGTCGACGCAGAGAGTTCGACTTCTCGGAGTTCGAACTATCGCGTCTAATCAAGACGCGATAGTTCGAACTCCCCACGCGCTCCGGTCGACTCCGGAACTCCACCACCGCGAACGGCGGTGGCGGAGTCGACCTTGGAGCCGCGGACTTCGTTCCCGTGGCGTCTGGACTGGTGAGTAGCCCGAACTAAGGTACTTCGACTTCAGCTACGCTATTCGCGTAGCTGAAGTCGCGTACCTTAGTTCGACCCCACCCCCCCTTAGTGTAGACCAGGCCTTAGAGATATGTGTCCATATGGGTGCTCCACTATCTGCCCTATTTCCCCTCTGCTTTCAAGTTCTCTGCTATAGGGCTTCATGGTAGAGAAGGAACTGAGGGTGGTTCACCCCCTAGTGCTATATAACAACGGCACGGGGCTGACTAGCACACATGCGCAGGCTGAATGAACACTGCGATGAGAAATCTCCGATCAGATGCGCAAGGAGTGCAAGCACACCTAGAGTGGATACCCATAGGGACACACATCTCGAAGAACTGTACTTACTGCACAGGATGAACAACCATTTCTTTCTTTTGTTGAAGACATATTTTTATTACATAATTTTGAACCTGACAGTCCCTCTGCAAATAAAATTGGAGTTCCATAAGAAAATGAATATATTAATAACTGTGTCCCTGTCTTTCAGGCAATTCGTTGCTACATAGCCCCATGCTAGACCTGGACAGTGATGTGCGTCCGTCTCCACTTGGTCATCTCAGTCAGACTGCTTCGCTGAAAAGGGGCAGCAGCTTTCAGTCGGGTCGTGATGACAGTAAGCATCAGTTTCATTTATAAAATAAAAATCTACTTCTGACAAATCCCTAGGCCTGTGTATTTTACTGTGTATTCCCCAAATATTAAAATTTGACTTAGGGTAATCATATTCATTGTTTTAGTGTGTTGACAGAAAATGAGCCACCAGTCCATAACAGAATAATATATGTGTATGAAAGTTATTTGCATATTCTGCCTCTACTACCCTATAAAGACATAGAAGTTTCTTAAAGGTAAATTGCAAAGCGAAAAGGGTGTGTGTGCTTATTACATGATGGGATCAGTCAAGGAGGAGCCCACAAAACTGGACAGTTATCCTCCCCTTATAGATAAAATCCTAAATAAAAATCCCCCTCCTACTGAAGCAAAAAAACATCATACCAAAGCAGTTCTCCCCTTGCTGAGATAAAAACTGGGTCCAAATCCAAGTCTCCTTTTCCAAGTTACAGTCAAGGCAACAAAGTCTCTTTCCATGTTGCGTTTCCCTACACATTAGGAACTACTTTCTTAGTTTTATCATATCAGTCTGTTGATCTCTGTAATATGAACCCCAGCTGCATTTAAATGTTCCTCTGTTACTTAACGGCTCCAGGCCTGCTTCTGTGATCCTATAAACCCAACAGGGAAAATAAGATTGCATGCCTTGATTTTACCTGGCTGTCCATAGCCTAGCTCCCTGTTATCTTCCAGGAACTGGATGGGCACATGAAAACCTATTTTTTTTTAAGTTCCCATGATGTAGGAATCTAAAGGTATGTCTACACTTACCTCCGGAGCAATCGATTCAGCAGGGGTCGATTTATCGTGTCTAGTGAAGGTGCGATAAATTGACTGCTGAGCACTCTCCTGTTGACTCTGGTACTCCACTGGAGCAAGAAGCGTAGGCAGAGTCAATGGGGGACTGGCAGCAGTCGACCTACTGCAGTGAAGACACCACAGTAAGTACACCACAGTAAGTAGCTCTAAGTACGTCGACTTCAGCTACAAAAATAGCATACCTGAAGTTGTGTAACTTAGACTGACTTAGCTCACCCTCCTGCCCCCCCACCCCTCAGTATAGACCAGGCCTAAGTCCCATTGAGCCCTGAGTAGTGAGATCACTGGTGGTTGAAACTTGAATTTGTATCTTTGTATCCAAGCCTTCCTTATAGGGAAGAGAACTTTTAGTCGGCCAGTAAAACTTTGTAGTAGGGTTGGGGAGTTGTTTTGGTTTTTGTGTAAGGGCAAATTCTGACGAACAGTTGGTATAAAAATTCAACATCCACACCCTTTCCTTAGAAGCTGAGGAAGCTACAGCTAAGGTTTCGTTCTATTGTGGTGTTAGTATCCCGTTTAGCTATCCAACAAAAGCAGAGACATAAAGTCTTGCTGTTTCTGAGTTTAAAAACAAGCCAGGTAGGGAACAAACTTTGAATCTATCTTTTATACATCATAAAGAGGTATAAAGGAAGAATCATTTTTTACTAGGGCTGTCTATTAATTGCAGTTAACTCGTGATTAACTCAAAAAAATTAATCCAGTTAAAAAAAATTAAACACAATCAATCGCAGTTTTAATTGCACTGTTAAATAATAAAATACCAATTGAAATTTATTAAATATTTTGGATGGTATTCTAAATTTTCATATATATTGTATTCTGTGTTTTAATTGAAATCAAAGTGTATATTATTTTTGCTTACAAATATCTGCACTGTAAAAATGGTAAACAAAAGAAACAGTATTTTTCAATTCACCTCAAACAAGTACTGTAGTGCAATCTCTTTGTTGTGAAAGTGCAACTTACAAATGTAGATTTATTTTTTTTTACATGACTGAATTCAAAAACAAAACAATGTAAAACTTCAGCGCCTACAAGTACACTCAGTCCTACTTCTTGTTCAGCCAGTCGCTAAGACAAACAAGTTTGTTTACATCTAAGGGAGATAATGCTGCCCTCTTCTTATTTACAATGTCACCAGAAAGTGAGAACAGGTATTTGCATGGCACTTTTGTAGCTGGCATTGAAAGGTCTTTATGTGCCAGATATGCTAAACATTCGTATGCCCCTTCATGCTTCAGGCACCATTCCAGAGGACATACTTCCATGCTGATGACACTCATTTAAAAAAAAAGTGTTAATTAAATATCTGACTGAACACCTTTGGGGAGAATTGTCTCTGTTTTACCCATATACTGCCATATATTTCCTGTGGTCTGGGTACACCGCAAGAAGGACAAGAGACACTTGTTATGGATTTTAATCAAGCCGCAACTTTATTATACAGATGTCTGGGACTACCCGGCAGATAACGTGTACAGTGCAGGCAAATCCATGCTTCTTCTTCAGGTGATTTTTCATGTCCATTCCAAGCAGGTGTGTGCGTGCCGCATGCACGCCAGCCAGAAGATTTTCCATTAGCAGCATCCGTAGGGTCAGCCTTGGCGCCCCCTGGAGTGGCGCCTCCATGGCGCCCTATATAGGGGCCCACCGACCCTCCACCCCCTCAGTTCCTTCTTACCACCGGTGACGGCTAGCTGGAACTTTTGCTCACTCTTACAGCAAGCATAGCAGTGTCCCGTTTAAGTGTATATAGTTGTTTCCTCTCTCATAGTTTATACCATAGTTAGAGTTAGTATTAGATAATTAATAGTTTGGGGGAGGTTCCCCCAACGTACACGTCGCCCCGCTGGGGCATGCCCGGGTCCCCAGGGTTTAAACTCTGCAAGGACTGCGGGAAGCTTATGCTGAAGAGTGACCCACATTCTTCCTGCTTAAGGTACCTCGGAGAGAGCCACCAAAGAGACTGGTGCAGTATCTGCAGGGGATTTCGTCCCAGGACTCTTAAGGACAGAGAGCAGAGACTCAAAGTGCTCCTGATGGGGAGGCAGTCTTACGGCCACACTCGGACCCCGAGCTGCCCGACCCAGCGCCCAGCACCTCTTCCACAGCACCCCGGCACCGCTAACAAGTCAGGAGGCCCTGTCTAAGACTTCTAAGCCCCAGCACCGGGGAGAATCAGGACATAGAAAATCGGCCTCTGTGAGGCACCGATCACCATCTTCGGTGCCCGCAAAGAAAAAGAGGCCAGTGAGGGGCCGATCACCCCACCAGGACCTTAAAAGGCCAGCGGCGTCCACGAGTGCGGTGGGACAAGCCGTGCCACAACTGCATCCCTCCACGGTTCCGTCGACTCCTGTCCCAGTGGGGGGTGCAGTCGAGTCCAGACCAGTCGAGATTCCCCAGACCTCAACAAGGATGTGTGTCTTCCATCGACGCTAGAGGCGTTTGAGGCAGCCTCTGACTTATTAAGCCTCCAGGTGCCGGCCTCCCCACACCGGTGGAAGGAGCCACAGAACATGGCCCGACCTCCAGTCCAATCAAGGGGCAAGCCAGCCATGATGTTGCCCCAGTCCTCGCCCTGCCCCTGCGGTACCAGTGCAGAGAGAGCATTCCCTGGCCCCGTGGCACCACCCTCCAGCGGCAGTGGATACTGCTCCCCCTCGATCCTCCTATTCGGAGACCTCAGACTCAGAGGCAGAATCCTACCAATCCAGTAGATCGAGGAGCAGGAGGTCAGCTTCGCAGGCGAGCCAACAACCTTACCTGGTACAGTGGCGGGAGCAGCAGTGGCAACAGCCCTCCCAGTGGTTGTTCTGGACTCTCTGGGCTTACCATCAGAGCATGGGACAGGTGCACGGCCCACGCTCCAGGTCTACATCTGTCTCCTCGACGTCAGAGGCCCCGGCGCAAATGCCTCAACCACTGGCACCGCTGTCAGACAGGAGTGTGCCACATCAAAGCCCAGCACCCCCTAGCAAGACACCAGCACCAGCGGGAACCATGGTCCCGACACTGCAGGCACCGCACAGCACACCGTCGTTCAGTGTCGACCCCGGTACTGGCCGCGGTGCTGCATCTCACATCCACACCGGCCACGCAGCCACAGTACCATGTGCCCCAGGCCCCTGCAGAGATGAGGGTACAGAAGAAGGCCCTTTGCAGGTAATCTCCTCCTTTTCCTCTCCGGATAAGGCGGTTGCGGGAACTTCAGCGGCACTGGCCCTAGAGGACAACCGGGTGCTTCAGCAGTTCCTTAAGCGTGCAGTTCAGAGCCTGGCGATCCAAGCGGAGGAGATCGAGGCAGATGTGGATCCGGTAGTGGACATCCTGGCCCCTTGAGCCCATCTAGGGTTGCCCTACCGTTGATAAAAACAATAGCCTGAGACTCAGAAAACTTTCCAACACCCTCAAGTCTGCCTTCATCTCTCTAGTGACTTGTATGTAATGCTATGGCCTGGCTATGCTGGCCATTGCCGCTGCCAGCTGGGCACAAAATGCCTGCCCCAGGGCAACAACCCTGCAAGCAAAGTCCAGGTGCCCCAGAATAGATTACAGTTCCTGCAGCATGAGTTTTTTAGCCCCGACTGCTCTCTGGAGCAACCCCAATAGCTCCTGAAGCTAATCCTGAGAGAGTCGAGATACACCTTCCCTGATGTCCACCTCAATGCCCAGGTAGGTCAATGTAGGACTACCTTGCCCTCCTTTAATTCTTGTGCAATCTTTTTTTTTAACAAAATGTCCCATCCCAGCTACTGACTTTAAATTTTTTGACATCAGATGAGTCCTATTTCCCACAAATGGGATCCAAAATCCTGCTGTATAACCCTCCCACAAATATGCCCCATCTGCCCTGTTAGGGTAATCCCGTAGGAGAATCCTTAACACATCCAGCCTATCTGGCGTTGGAACCCGTGCCCATTGCACCACCCCCAGCTTGTCCCCCTCCCAAGCTTGTGCTCTGTGTTCCAGACCCTGTTCCATCCACGCCAAACCTGCGATTGGCGCTTGTGCCACCCCCATTCTTGTTTTCTCCCTGTGATCTTCCCTTCCCGCTCTGGCAGGAATGGGCTGAATGGGTCCCAAAACATGTCTATATCTACAGGTGCTTTGAAGAAAACCACCATCATTAAATGCCCAGCAAATATTATTATGTGCCTCGGGCCCCTCCCGAGCTTGCTGCAGTATGAACAAATCACTGTCTATGTGAACTCCTGGCCCCTTGGGTGTCATCCACTCCAACCACTGTGTGTGATGAGGTATGTCCCACTTTATCCCAGTTTGTGTTGCTGCCCTTAATTGAAATGGCTCATCATAATTAAACCAGGACATGCCCCACATTGTGTGCCAGCCTACTTATGCCCATATACTTAACCAAGGCCGGGCTCTTCTTTGGGTAGGCCTGTACTATAACACCTGCACAGATGAGGAAGGTATCCTTCCAATTTTCCCATGTTCTAGGCACCCTTGGTCTCTTGGGCAGCTCGCTGTTTTGCTTGCCTTGCCCATGTTTACTGTCTGTTAACACCTCCCTGTGAAATTGAGGTAATATATCCATGTATTCGCCTCTCAGGATTTTGTCGTTAGTTGTACTGAGTAGGCAAACTCCCATCAGGTCAGCCACCCTGGCAGAACCGTACTCAGGACTGCATGGACGGAGTTCTGCAGAGCCCTGCTCCCGCATAGGCCCCCCAGGAGTCTCTACTCTGTCCCATGAGGTTACATTCCCTGATGGCCAATGAGTCCCCATGTGCCCAGGGGCATCATTCCCAACATGGGCTTCGCTACCCTTGCTGGGAGCCTGTCCCTATCCTGCTGCCCAAACTTGAGCCCACGCTGGGCCTACCCTGTGACCCTGTGCAGACCCCTCACATCTAGCTGCCTGAAGCTGCTGCAGTAAATGCAAATTAGTTTGCAGCAACTATTTAATACCATCAGTGCCCCCACTGAAGGTGTCACCTCTAGGTATGTCTTCCCAGGCTTCTGGACCTCCAACTCCTGGGCCCAGAATATTTACTACCCCAGTAGGCTCACTCCTATCCCCCTCAGGTGAACATCCTGAGGGACTGATTGAGCACAGTCCCTGCACCTCACTGTGGCCCCTGCAACTGCCACCTCTTGCCAGTCTGGAAGGCCGGATACCACCTCTGCCACCCATCCACCCAACCTCTGTCTGGTTCAGATCACACTCACCCCTGGGATCAGCATTACTGCCATCCCTCATGTTCAGTGGAGGAGAACATCCTGGTTCTGGGTGACCTTGTGCTCTTTGGAAGCGCTTTAATGCTGTGGAGAAAACCTCAGAAACAATTTCACTGACCATTTGCTGCACAGCTCCGCTGACTACCTCATTAATCCACACAGCCTGCCCACCTGCATGCGTGGACACTTCCCCTCTGTCATTTCCCTCCCTCAGTCCATGAGGTTACCCTGGGTTATTAAATATACCACCCTGAGCATTAGCAGCCGCTATACTGGTGAGCACCCCCTGCCCCTGCTGCAGTACTGTCTCCCTTGGGTCTCCCTCCAGCCATTGGGCTCCATTGGGACTGCCCTGTGCTGCAGCTGTTGCCTCTGCTTGTCCCCTTTCTGGCAAAGGTACAGACACCTGAGCAGCACCCTGCTCCCAGCCAGAAAGAATTGCAGACTGATAGCCCATACATTTACTTGCAGCACAGCTGGTACATGAAACAGTTAAATTCCCTTGTCTCCCTCTTCCCCTCCCCCATCCCCTTCCAATGCAGATTGATTGTTTCAGACACTGACAAGCTTCGCTTGCCAATTCACCCTCCCCAGTTGCGACTTCTAGCCTGCCTATGGATGGAAGTACCTGGGGCAGAGGGATGCTAGTTCCCCTTCTTTCCATCCTCCCCTTCCTGCGTGAGCCTGAAGCCACGCCGTCTACTGCAGCAGCCACCTAGCAGCAGCTTCACTTGCTAAATCACACCCCTTGTGTCCTACTTGTAATTTGCCTCTGCTTGCCCTCTGGGGCCAGGGGGGTAACAGTCACCTTTTTCCCAAGCTCACCCTTCTCCGTGCCCCTGGAGCCATGCTGCTTCTCGATCCTGTTTCCTGGCTTACTCGCTGTGTGGAACAGAGAGACTTGCCCCACCCAGGTTTCATTCCTTTATGCCCTTCGGAGCTTGCATTCTGTGGGAGAGGAGGGGTGAGTCATTGCTGCAAAGCTGACCACCAAGCACCTTTTTTACAGCAGTTTCTGACCTCCTTCTCCCCTTTCCCGGCCACTATAAAGCAGAACTGTCCTCCTCAGGTAAGCCCCAGACAAACTCTGCCCCACCTTAGTTGTGGTGCAGTAATTATAGCAGTCTTGGATGATGACCCTGCACATGTTGTTCATTTTAAGAACACTTTCACTGCAGATTTCACTAAACGCAAAGAAGGTACCAATGTGAGATTTCTAAAGATAGCTACAGCACTTGACCCAAGGTTTAAGAATCTGAAGTGCCTTCTAAAATCTGAGAGGGATGAGGTATGGAGCATGCTTTTAGAAGACTTAAAAGAGCAACACACTGATGCAGAAACTACAGAACCCAAACCACCAAAAAAGAAAATCAACCTTCTGCTGGTGGCATCTGACTCAGATGATGAAAATGAACATGCGTTGGTCCACACTGTTTTGGTTTGTTATCGAGCTGAACCCGTCGTCAGCATAGACGTGTGTCTTCTGGAATGGTGTTTGAAGCATGAAGGGACATGTGAATCTTTAGCGCATCTGGCACATAAATATCTTGTGACACTGGCTCTAACAGTGCCATGAGAACACCTGTTCTCACTTTCAGGTGACATTGTAAACAAGAAGCAGGTAGCATTATCTCTTCTGCAGATGTAAACAAATTTGTTTCTCTGAGCGATTGGCTGAACAAGAAGTAGGGCTGAGCGGACTTGTTTTTTTACAGTGCAAATACTTGTAATCAAAAATAAATACTAAGTGAGCACTGTACACTTTGTATTCTGTGTTGTAATTGAAATCAATATATTTGAAAATGTAGAAAACATCCAAAAATATTTAAATAAATGGTATTCTATTATTAACAATGTGATTAATCATGATTAATTTTTTAATTGCTTGACAGCCCTATTTTTTTACCATTGTCATTTATCTTTATTCTTTAAATGCAAGTTTATAACATTGTTTTATATTCTTTTTGTGCTGAATATTCACAGGAAAAATATAAATTAAACAGAACCACCAAAATATCCACATGCTAAAATGGAGTAAGCGCATGACTTTATTGCTGTCACCGTTGTCCTTTCTCACTCCATCTCCATGATTAAAATTAGTTTTCAAGCAATGTGGGATAAGGCAATGCATTCTTTCTTTTTTTTTTTTGCAAAATGTCTAGCACACTCTTGGTTACTATAAAAATAGTAATAAATTCTGCAAGATAAAAGTCAAGATGCTATCGTTGCTTACATATTTTGCAAAGGACAGTCTGTATGGTGGACTGGTCCCATCAAGCCCCTTGTAAATCTCATATAAACGCAAGAGGAAAAGCCTAAACTTCTTTTTGACTTTGTTACCAATATGAACTAAAACATTTTCCAGACATGCTATGAAACTGCCAAAAATTCTTCCATAAGAATTCTAGAATAATCTTACCCATTCCTTTTAGTTTTGTTTGCCTGTGCTACCTGATGTTCTTAGAGAATAGGCTTTTGATTTATTTTATTTCTCTGCACTTTGAGATCCTGAAATGGAGGCACTAAGGACTATTATACTTTTCTTTGCTTATTTGCCTTGGTTACACGTAATTTATCTACATTTACATCATAGAAAGTTTGATATTAAAGAGCATATTTAGGCCAAAACTTGATGTCATTGCTCAGAGGATTCATTGATCCATGTTATTCACTAGCATGATGCATCATTATGGCTGCAGTGAATTCTGGAACAAATTCAAAGAAAGCTGAATACAAAATAGCAAATTCAAATTACATTGACTCTGGTTTGAACATAGATTTGCAAGGAGTATGGCTTCAGTTACAGCTTTAATTCCATAATATCTAGGTCCCACAGCATGCATAAAGGACATCATGCACTGATCGTGGACAGATGCAGTGTTTTAGGCACTAAAGAGAGATTTGGAGAATTAATAGTCAGAATATTACTAAATGTATGGTTTGAGAAGAGTGCGACTAGTTTAAAGTATCGCATATTGTACAGCCACAGTAATGACTACTTAAGGTTTTTTCTATTATAAGGTAGACTTTTGAGCCTTCTAACTTCCCACACCAGAAGTCCCCACCTGAAATGTTGCATCTTTCATCCCTTGGCAGCGGAGCTAATCAAACAGTTTTATATGGGCTCATGTTTGTCTAATTGGTGACTTTCTATGCTATATGACCAATATTTATGTAATAGATTAAAGACAAATACCATAAGCTGTCCAGTAGTCTTCCATGCTCCCATGGAATCATGTAAACTAGTTTCACACTCTTTAACGGTGTAATTTGTGAAAGACCTAAGACTATACAAGAAAATCTCAGGTCCCCTTTGTAATCAGTTTGAAGGTCTTTGACTTCTTTGTGCCCACATAGTTCGCAGGGATCTAATTCTTGATGTAAAAAAGCATGCAACATTTATTTATTGATGCAGAATAGTTTGCTAAGAAACAGCTCTGATAATCAAATGGAGAACGTCAACATGGGGAAGACAAACATGATTGGAGATGGAAGTTTCCTATCTCACCTCCACTTTCCATGCTCGTCCACCCTCTCCTGTATTTCCTCTCTCCCATCTCTCACCTGACAAGAAAATGGGAGAAGATCCACCTCTTCCCCTATATTCCCAAAGTTGTGACTTTATTGATGTCTAGTGATGGGTAAGGTGCCAAGATTGTATAGAGGTTTATACAACTTCAGATAATTTTTCTCTTATTTTTTGGTCTCATGTCCCAAGTGAGAAATGCTATACTTACTTTTATTATGATTTTTGGAACTTCTAATAGTACTGGTCATCCAAGAGTCTCAAATTGCTTTACAAATATTAATGAATTTAGCCTCCCACCTACAATGTCAGTAGCCATCCCCATTTTACAGAGAAGGAAACTTCGCTAATGAAATTGTGGAGAGGTTGATGAGTGTGATCACACTGGAAGTCTGTGGATGATCTGGAAATAAAACTCAGATCTCCCATTTCCCAGTCTTTTGTCTTAATCTCAAGACAATTGTACTGCCTACATTCCAACCTTCTCCCACCCTATATTTTAATGGTTAAGCCTCTGATCCTCCCTGTTCAGTTATCATTTAGCCTGGTTTAAAGACAGATTTATGCGAGTGGATTGTTAGGATGTACAATATAATTCAGTGGGGCCATACAAGCACCTCTACATAAAAGACATATTATACTTACAATACCAACCCCCTCAAAAGAATATATGGAAATAAATCTTGCACGTACACAAGCTGTATGCCATATGGACCAAGTCGTAAAATGTTGCCATTCACACCTGAGAGATTATAAATATGCATGATAGATCCATTATTTTTAGATCACACTCTAGCAGCATGTTAAAAATAGCTTTTATTATCAATTCAAAGTTATTTATTCTTTCTCTTTTCCTCTTAGCTTGGCGTTGTAAAGCTCCTCAACAAGTTGCGTTTGTTGAAAAGTTGACAAAACTTGTTGTAATTCAGCTCCCCAACTTCTGGAAGCTCTGGATTTCTTACGTGAATGGAAGCCTTTTCAGTGAGGTATGGGTTCATGCATACACATAACCTAAATGTCTTCAGATACACAAAGCTCATAGGAATGATTTTGTGTTTGAAACTGCAGAAGTATAGTACCTCAGCGGAGAAGATGCCTGACTAAGATGTCTTTGCAGCTTTTGGATTACAGAGATTTGTAGAACGACATAAGTAATTGTACATCTACTGATTGGTGCTTGGTTTGGCATGAAGCAATTGGACCCACTTTGTATGTTATGAATGTTAACATATGTCAGCCCAACATATATGTAAGGATGCTATTTTAAAAAAACCCTGAAGGCTTCATAATAGGAACTATTTTATACTGTAGTATAGTTCTCTGAGTGACCGCTTCCTAACCATTTAAATGTACATCATTTCAGTCCTGCCTGTCAAGATCATCAGCCAACTGTTCCATGTTGGAGCTTACATTTAGCAACATCTAAGGAAGGAGACAAGATGTTTGGTAATCTTAAGAAATGATAAACTAGATGAATCTTAAAGATATGAGAGACAAAGCTAGAGGGATAGTGTTTGACTCTGGAATGGTCATACATATTTTGTGACTTTGAAGAATTTGGATTTGTGGATAGATTTAACCCCAGAGTTTCAAAATGACAGAAGCCTAGAATTGTGTGTACACACCCACCCCCACACACACTAGTGTGCCCAATCTATGTGCAAGATAACTGTAGTGGCATGTGTCACAATTGTATGCGCCCCTCATCCTGTCTTGTGTTAAGTAAATCTGGCCCATTAATTGTGTAGCATTACTGTATCATGCCCAGAGCAACAGAAAATATTTATCATAATATCAAAATATCATCAAAAGGAATGTAACTCAAACCAGTGATCATACAAAATGACAGTGTTAATAACTTTAGTAATTACTCAGATATACATAGCATACAGCATACTGCCATATAACCTTTATAACTAGAGAGTATAATGATATCTTTTGATTCGTATAATTGCTAGTCACCAGTTTACAAAACTACAGTGTATTTGGCAGAAAAGGTGAGGCTGAAAATGGCCTGGCCATTTCTCTATTTTTCCAGTAGCAGGATACTAAGGGTGGGGCATCCCTAGAAGAGGAAGTATAATTATGCCATTTTCCAATGACGATGAAAGGCATTATCTGGTAATAGAATAGGGAACCTTCAATTGCTAGGTCATCTTACCAATATGAAGGTTGATTTCAGTCTAATTCCTAGAAAAATGTTATGTGCCATATTTTTGGAGTTTAATGTACCACCCTACACACCTATATTAGATATCATTTGAAAGCTTATTTTAAGTGCATTTAGATGAGGTATGATTTGGAACTGTCAAGTTGTGCTGTAAACCTGTAGGTGAGGTGAAACAGTAATACCCAAAATGATAAAGTGTCAGATTTGCACAGTTGTGGAAACACTGCAACGTGACTATGACCACAGTTCTTACTGTTTAAATTAATTTCAAAACCTTCATGGGGTGTTTATTGGTCAAAGCTACCAAATGACTGTATTAAAAGATTGTATTGGTTTTGTATGGACAAATTTTGTTTTTTTGTTTTATTTACAGGAATGATGAAGCTGTTTAGCATGTGACAAAAATGTCAAATATCAATATTTTGCAATCTACTAACATGAAAGGTTTTCACATTGCATATTCTTAATTGGCAAAGTATCTCACAAGTGATTATAATAGTTTTTTATATATTCAGTTGAAATGTGCTGATCAGATCAGTCTCACGCTGAAGGTTATGCACCAGTAGCCGTAGATTGCATTCTCATAGTTTGTACAGCATAGTGGATAGATATAACTATACGTGAATTCGTAATGTAATGCTTCCCCATTTGTAAGCGTTTGTACAAAACAATGTAGCATCTAGTCTGCCTGGTAGAAGATTTTAATTTGTACTGCCTATGCATGAAGTACTAAGCTTTGAAATATTCTAGAAACTAGCTTTTTAATTCAGTGACACTTATGCATGGGTCAGTACTAGTGTTAGAGATGATGGTACAGAGCTTCATATTATGAATATGCAAAAGCTATTAGAGAAAGAAGGGACCTAACAAGAAGTAGTGAAGACAAAGTCCACAATTAAGTTCTTGCCTCTGTAATGAAAAGGGATGAAGAGCATGTTATAGCTCTTATCAATCATGTCATCAACAATATGAGAAACCGATTTGACCCTGACTCACACCCAGAGGCACTTATCAACACATCTACAGGATTGCACATAGCGTCAGTTGTACAAGAGTCTCTACTGAAAATAGCAGATGGTGGTGAAGAACAAATGGAGAGATTTGTGAGAGGTGCACTTGATTCTGATGGCACATGAAGCTTCTTCAGCCCAGTCTAGAAATTTGGCATCAAAACACTTGCTGACATAGCCAAGAAGACTAAATTTAAGTCTGGCAAGGAGGGACAATCATAACAGCTGTCAGTCTCAAAATTGTTTTCCCTGAGACCTCTGTCCTTAGCAAGATGGAGAGATGATGTTTCAATCTCAGCTGTTCCTAGGGCTGGTCTATACTGAAAACTTGTATCGGCACTGCTGTGTCTCTTAGGGGTTTGAAAAATCCACCCCCCTGAGACAGACAGCTGTGCTGACCTAATCCCCAGTGTAGACATTGCTAGGTTGACAGAATAATTCTTCCATCGACCTAGCTACTTCTTATGGGGCGGTGGATTAACTATAGTGACAGGACAATTTCTCTCATTGTGGTGAGTGGCTACACTGAAGTGTTACAGCAGCGCAGCTGAAGCACTGCAGCTTTACTGCTGTAGCCTTTTCAGTATAGACATACCCTCAGTCACCCAATAGGATCTGTGCCTATGTCCCTTTTTCATGGTGATAGAACAATAAGAACAACAGACAAAGCTGAATTAGGGCATCCGTTGAAAGCTCAAGCTGAAAAAAGCCATGAGCTAAAAGCATTCAACAAAGAAACTATAGTGTACCTCTCAGATGCCAAAGCTGTCATACAAATGATAGCTGGAGACAAAGTCTACACATTTGATGAATTGGCTACTGAGTACTTGAGGCAGGTCCTAAAAGGATTTGAAGCTAATTCTTTAATTGGAATCTTTGATGAGTGTGACAATAGTAACTCTGAAAACTTCAGAAAGATAGCTCTGAACAGGGTCTAAGGTTGGATGCAAGAAATACCAGGTGATTGGTGGACGCCCTGTGCCTCCATGGGAAAATGTTTTAAAACGGGGCATCCAGCAAACACTCGGTTGCAAAATTCCTCTGTGAATGTATGGTTCAAAATGCACCTGCATGTAGGAGCACACCCAACACAAACACCACCTTTCCAGTGGTGAAGCAGCAAAGTTCATCACCAGTTGAGCTGTTAAAGAAGCCCAAGACCTGTACAGTATTCAAGAGAAAGCTGATACAAGGATGCTTCTGTATGTTGTATGTGCCAATATGGCTTTTGGTGTCAAAGGAACCATTGTAATTAGGTCACCTGATACAGATGTTTTGGTCGTTGCTGTTCAGTACTTTCCAAAAATGGAACACGTAGATAACGTGGATTGAAACAGCTATTATTACCAGCACAACTAACAAGTCTCTTTTCATGTCTGTGCATGAAATTTGTGATGCACTCACTCTGGATGTCTGCAACATGCTTCCTGCTCTACATGCTTTAACAGCATGTGACTCTGTGACATACCTATTTGGTATAGGAGAAAAAAATCTGCTTAATGTTGTTGAAACAAAGTGATCGTACCTCTTCAGAGCCTCCCAAATTGGGAGATTGTGATGGACAAGCTGCAGATTCTGCAGCAAGGAAGTTGATAGCAGTCCTGTATGACCAGAGTGAGAAAGAAAAGGAGACCCACAAAGACCTGACTTGCTTGCACCTCAATCTAGCCATCAAGAAGGATAAGTCACTGGCCAGAATCCCACCATGTAAGGAGAGTTTTGAAGAGCATGTCACATCAGCATCTTGGCAAACAAAGGTTTGGATGTCTTTGTACATAGGTAAAGCAAATCATGGATCACCATTACAACATGGAAGGAAAAATTAGGATGATGAACAGCTTCCTGTATTCTTCAAAGGCCCAGTGGCATCTGCGCTTCTACAAGACCTTATTTGTGCCTGTACCAGTAAGGTTGCTGACCAATCAACTGTGTCTGTAGTCATAACGTTCTTGCGTGCACAGAACTGTGTACGTGCCAAAGCAACAAAGATAGTGGTAGCCCACTCACTCTCGACAGAGATCATAATAATATACAAGATGATGATAAATGTCCAGAAATGTCACCAGCGTTATCACATTTCAGTTATACCAATACAAATGTATTGCTAGATTTTGTTTTAGATTGTTTAGATCAGCTGCTCTCAAAGTTTAGCAACCAGAAGACCCCCATTTTGATTTTAAAAAATTTGGGGACCCCCCAAGCCTCCCGCTCAGTCCCTGCCCCCACTCTTTTGAGGCCATGTACCCTGCTTATTCCATCCATCCTCCCTCTGTTGCTCGCTCTCCCCACCCTCATTCACTTTCACCAGGCTGGGGCAGGGGGCTGGGGTACAGGAGAGGGTGAGGGGTGTGGGCTCTGGGAGGGAGTTTGGGTGTGGGCTCTGGGTTGGGGCACGGGGTTCAGATGCAGGAGGAGGTTAGGGCTCCATCTAGACGGTACTTACCCCAGGTGGCTCCCGAAAGCGACCGGCACATCTCTCTGGCAGCAGCTCCTAGGCGGGGGAGCCAGGGGGTCTCTGCGTGCTGCCCCTGCCCACAGGCACCACCCCACAGCTCCCATTGGCTGCAGTTCCTGGCCAGTGGGAGCTCTGGAGTCGGCGCTTGGGGTAGAGGCAGCGCACAGAGACCATCTCCCCGCAACCACCCTGGGCCCTCAGGAGTGTGGCCGCTTCCAGAAGCAGCACAGAGCTGGGGTAGGTAGGAAGCCTGCCTTCACCCCGCTGCGCCAGCAGACTTTTAATGTACCTGAGGCACTGAGAGGGAGGAGGAGTTGATCAGCGGGGCCTGCGGACCCTCTGGGGTAGCCTCAGGGACCCCCTCCCCCAGTGTCCACGGACCCCAGTTTAAGAAATGCTGGTTCAGATTGTTGCAGTGGTGCTTTGAGGTCACACAGAAATCCAATTTTATGTCTTTGAATAAAACTTAGTGTCATTAAACTAAAAAAAAAAATGCAAATTATTTCAAAGTGATCATTTTAACATATTTATGGTGTCGTTTTTATCCCTCATTTCTATTGTAATAGCACCATATGATGGCTCCATATCATACCTCATTTACAAGTAGACCTAATAAGCTTCCAAATGATGTATGATGTGCATGTGTGTACAAAGGGTACATTAAGTCGACCAAATCGGTCGTGTCTGCCACTCAACTAAAATCCTCAGAAGTGGATGCATTTTGTTGACCCCATTTCACAAATGGAAATCCGAGGGAAAGAGAGAACATGCATTTGCCAATGCCATACAGTGATCCAGAAGTAAAGGCAGTATTAAAATGTAGGAGTTTGACTCCTACCCAGTGTTTTTTCTTAGAGAATCATGCCATAATTCTCTAGTGAAAGTGATGAGAATCCTCCTGAAGCTTTTAATTTGAAAATAACTTCAGTTTTGGTAATAATACATTTCTGGTTATTAGAGATTGGATTTGGACTTTAAAACCTCGACTGTAAGTTAATGTAGTTTTCTGTCTGTGAGAAATTTCAAGAGACACTGACACGGTGTTTACAGTTGTACACAAAGTTGAGCAGTTCTGCTTGTGAGAGTAAGTGCAAGAGAAAATGCAGCAATCTTGTATAATGCCTGGTCAGAACATTGTTTCCATTGCAAAAAAGTTGGAGTTAATTTGCATGTTATACTGTTGAGGTACCTATACTGTACTTTCATAGGGCCAGTTTCTGACTGCACAAGCAACTCATCCTCATCCCTTTGTTCCTTTTTTGCCCATATGTAGGAAATGGCCAAAATCCTGTGGACAGTGCAGGCTCTTGTTGCCACTAGCTATCCGAAAATGGATGAGGGCCTAGGAAACCTCATTAGGAGCTCCTGAGGAGAGCTTCAACCACAAGCTGTAGAATTTTGCCACTAGTACGGATTTTAGGCATCACTGAAGGTGTCCTTACTACATTTCCTTGCAGTTTACTGACGTGAGAAACAAAGTGTTGTTCACCATAATTTTGGAGACAGAGAGAGAAAATCATGAAAACAATGTACAGAGAACCATTTGAGTGAAATCCAGAAGCCTGAAATAGATTAACTCTAATACAAAAGAAAAACCCAGTGATAAATAACAAGCTGGTTCTATTTTCTGTTGTGAAGTTATATATATTTTTCTAGACATAAAGGTAGGCTGTTCATCTTAGAATAGTGACAGTTAAAGATTTATGTGCTATTTCTAACAGCTTAAAAAGTTTGCAGCTCTTTGAACCACTCAGATCCATATGAAGTAGCATATGTGAAGTCAAAACAGTGAAATATAACCGTTGGTCTTACCACAAAGTAGTTTTGGTCTGTCTGTGCAGGAAAGGGTTAAGATTTTTATTCAACGAAATCACTAAGGGCAAAAGTATCTTTTATATTTTTTCTTTATAATATAATATAACTTCATATCAGGGCTTTAAGGGAGCAATCAAAACTGTTTAAAAACTTTAGTTGAGTAACATTTTAAAAGGTACCTGCAGTATAGAGAAGTTTATTCAATATGATAGATTTTTTTATCAGAAAAAAGGATAAAAAAGAGGACAGTACATATAAGATTCATCAGTAATATGCAGGAATTGTTCTAATTAATATGAGATGGTACAGTTCAGAATAATAAAGGAAAACAGAGAATTTAAAAACTCTAAAGTGTTTTTTATGAAAAACTGCTTTCTATTCGAATTTCTTGTTGGTAATTTTATGCTAACTGCAAAATTTACTTGGCATTCATAAAAATAATCTGAAGAACTTCTAAAAAATGATGAATTATAAAAAAACAAACATGAAACTTCTTTAGTCATTTAAAAAATATATTGATTATATACTGTTTTAAGGACAGTTTTAAGAATATCTTTTCCAAACTACGATTATGCTAATATACTTTTGTCCAGTAGGTGTCACAGTGCATACATTAAATTAGCAAGTGTTCTTAGCTAAACAATTCCACCTACTTCTCTAATCCAGTCTTTTAAACTGCTTTTTCTATGAAACGTGCTTTGTGTTATGGCACACTTCACACGCAAATATATAATTATCACTTGCATTTGAAAACTACTAACAGTAAGAGCAATGTTCAAGCCATATTCTTTTCTTCACACAACTGTAACCAAAGTTGCTTGTACAGATGTGCTTTCGTGCTTCTAAATTTTCAGATATGTGAATTGTCCAGCAAGATGATGATAAATCTTCATAGCAAGTCCATTACAGATGATTTAGTTCTTCACTTTGGAGAATAATGGCCTCTTGTCTTCTGAAACAAAGTACTAAGCCAAAAGAAAAAGGGGAACACACAGTACTTCTGCACTATCCATCATTACAAAGAATGTACTTTATTTTAGACCCAAATTTTCCTCCATGCACCTCTCACCTAGTGGGGACTTGAAGATTCTTTTCCTGCAGACTTACTGCAGGATCGAGCCATTGATTTTAGAGCTCTTTTAGCAAAATTAATGCAAAATCATAATAAGAAAATATTGCTTGACTTCAATAAAGCTTATACTACTTACACTGTTATTTTACTTCCACCTTTTATTTTAGGTTGTTATGGCACATTGTGCCCCACACTTAAACACTAGCAGCTTGATAGCTACTATAAGTAAATACTTGTTGACTTTGCTTGTAGTCACATCTTTTATCTCATTGTAAACTCACTAATCATTTTTGACCCCTTTGCCTTGATGCATCTTTTTTAGAATGGTTTTAAAATTGAAAGCCGTGGTTACCAGACACTGTTACTTTTCAATTGTTTCTCATTTTTACAAGACTGCTGAAAAATCTGGTCAAATGGAAAGATCAAAGAAGAATGCTAGGCAAAGACAAAATGATTTCAAGGTAAGGTTGGTGTGCAGACTTATTTTTGGTTAGGTGGTCCTTCAGATTAAGACACCTGAAGAAGGCTTCATTTTCAAATAGTGGTGAGCGTTGACCCTGTAATAATCAGGCCCCTTTAAGCTGTTTTAGGTTCGGCACCCAAAAAACAATAGTCACTTTCCCCAAAAAAAAAAAAAAAAAAAAAAGCCCTGTTCCTTGCTCTACAAGAGACTACAATCTAAGTAAAAGGCAGATATCTTGTACCAGCAAGTATGCTCACACATCACTGGCCATTTAAGAACCTGCCATCACATCTGAAGCCTCTACAGACAATCACGCTTTGGCTGTGGTTGGCCCTGCATCTTGGAACTCACTTTCTTTATGTCCAACCCCTGAAAGCTATTTTATTTTATCCCTCCTTTTAAAAAACAAATCTTAAATCTTTATTTTTCACAGTTGTTTTTTGCAGTGACCCTCATTAGCCTTATGTTTATTGCCTTCCCTGTCCTAATTTGGACCCTGTTGTTTGTGTTTATGTTAAAGTGATTTTTTTGTTTTATAAATTATATTTGTTTTAATTATATTGTACAGAGCTGTAGTGTTTGTTATGTAGGTGTTTGCTATGTAAGTAAAATTATATTCCTTAATGAAATTTGAAATGTATGCCTGCCATTTCAGACTGATTATGTGATGAATACATAACTGGTTAAAAATAGTGGTGCAGTTTCTGAGTATTTATTTTTATGATGTTCTTTTATGCTGTAACAGAAAATGATTCAGGAGGTGATGCAGTCCCTGGCAAAACTGATCCGTGGAGCTTTGCTTCCATTCAGCCTCAGAGAAGGAGAATTGAGACAGTATGGTGGCTGGGAGATGAAATCTGAACTCTCTGGACAGTGGCTAACACATGTCATCCAGACTGTAAGGTAATTGGGGCTATTGGTCTGTGTAGTATGAGTCTTTAGTATATATAATATAGTCTAAACTGTGCCTTATTTTTTTATTTATTTTGTGTTCAACTGAAAGATCGTTAATGTTGCAAAGTCAAGGACACAAGTTAGGAAATGTCAAAATTAAGATTGCCTGTGCAAGATTAATTCAACCTACTTGTGCATATATGCATTATGATACAGTCTCTAATTACATGATCACTTGCTATATTTTTTCCTCGGGACTCTTGTCTCAGTGCACAGGATGGACAGTGCTCTGTAGATGAATCAGGGTTGTGTAGTGAAAGAGGCTGTTGCCTATAGGACCTCTTTTTCATTTGTTTTAGAAGTTGAAAGGTGTGTAGTAAATGAGGCAGGAGATTGCAGGAAGAGAAGGGATGGCCTCATAAATAGGGAAAATGAATGTCATCTTGGAGAATTGGTTTCTGTCCTTGCCGCTCCTTAAATTCTGATGTAATGTTGGGTTAGTCACTTAAACCAGAGTTTTCACAGGTGACCACTGCTCATATTACTCATTTCCTAGATGGTTAAGTGAACTAACGATGGCTTATAATCAGCTAATTAAGTGGCCATGCTGAGCAGACAATAGTAGTGGTGTGAACAAAGTTGTTGATAGTTACCAGATGACATTCCAGAATCACAGGGCAGTGATAGTGGCACACAGAGTGATGGCTGCTCTCAGTGCCTGCACTCTGCTCAGAAAGAGGAGCAGGAAAGATGATGGCTTTGCAACCCCACAAAAGTCCTGGTTGTTGGTGGAGGGTTATCAAGTGCCCACACTTGGAGCCTGGTTCCTGCTGCTAGCTATTCCCGATACCTATGCCCTGCTCAAGATCAGGGGTAGGGAGTATGGCAGTGACTCCATTTGCCTAGTTCTTGCCCAATGCGGAAACATTAAGGAGATGCAACCAGTGTAGTGTCTTTGATAGGCAGAAGGTTTAAAACAAATAAAAGGAAGTATTTCTTCTCACAGGGCACAATCAACCTTTAGAACTCATTGCCAGGGGATGTTGTGAAGGCCAAAACTATAACTGGGTAAAAAAAGAATTAGATAAATTTATTGACGATAGTAATGCAAAATATTGCACATTGGGAAACAAATCCCAAGTATAAATATAAAATGATAGAGTCTTAATTAGCTGTTATCACTCAAGAAAGAGATCTTGGAGTCGTGGATAATTCTCTGAAAACATCCACTCAATGTGCAGTAGCAGTCAATAAAGCAAACAGAACGTTGGGAATCATTAAGAAGGGATAGATAATAAGACAGAAAATATATTGCCTCTATATAAATCCATAGAACCACCCACATGTTGAATACTGCGTGCAGATGTGGTCGCCTCATCTCAAAAAAGATATATTGGAATTGGAAAAGGTTCAGAAAAGGGCAACAAAAATTATTAGGGGTATGGAACGGCTACCGTAAGAGGAGAGATTAATAAGACTGGGACTTTTCAGCTTGGAAAAGAGACAACTAAGGGGCAATATGATTGAGGTCTATAAAATCATGACTGGTGTGGAGAAAGTAAATAAGGAAGTGTTATTTATTCCTTCTCATAACATAAGAACTAGGGGGCCACCAAATGAAATTAATAGGCAGCAGGTTTAAAACAAAATATTTTTTCACACAATGCACAGTCAACCAGTGGAAGTCCTTGCCAAAGGATGTTGTGGAGACCAAGACTATATAATAGGGTTCAAAAAATAACTAGATAAATTAATGGAGGATTGGTCCATCAATGGTTATTAGCCAGGATGGGCAGGGATGGTGTCCCTAGCCTCTGTTTGCCAGAAGTTGGGATTGGGCAACAGGATGGATCACTTGATGATTACCTGTTCTGTTCATTCCCTCTGGAGCACTTGGCATTGGCCACTGTCAGAAGACAGGATACTGGGCTAGATGAAGCTTTAGTCTGACTCAGTATGGCCGTTTTTATAGGTCCATCAATGGCTATTAGCGAAAATGGCCATGGCTGCAACCCCATGCTCTGGGTGTCCCTGAGCCTCTGATTGCCAGATGCTGGGACTGGAGGACAGGGGATGGATAATTGATAATTGGCCTGTTCTGTTCATTCCCTTTGAAGCATCTGGTATTGGCCACTGTCGGAAGACAAGATATCAGGCTAGATGGACCATTGGTCTAACCTAGGATGGCCATTCTTATATTCTTAACTCTTCTCCGGTCTTCCTTTGTGTCCCTGTGTAAAGATTTGGCACAATTGCAGCCCTCCAGTTAAGACTGCAAATGCTGCCCCTTACAAGTATATAGGGTGCTACAGTCCTCATAGGGAGAATAAGGCATGGCCCCACCCTCTTCCACACCAGTCAGTGGTGCTGGGCTGATGGAAATTAAGTGGTGTTGGTTGAGTCTATGCTGCACTGTCTTTAAACGTGGCACAGTAAGTGTGTTCCCTATTGGCACGTCAAACCATTATGCCCCGCTAAGGTGGTATACCTTCACGTTACCCTTCACTGCAGGCTCTGTTCACTGCAGGCTATTTATTTTATGATCACCCCTAGGACTGCCGATCATGGACCAAAACACCATTGTGCAACATGCTGCACAAACACAGAACAAAAGGACGGTCCTTGCCCCAAAGAGCCTTCAATCTAAGTATAAAACAAGAGACAACAGGTGGATACAGACAGATGGAGAATTACAAAGAACCGACAAGACAATATTGGTCATTGTGATATGGAGTGGTATTAGCACACCAGTGGTCTAAACTTTGTCAAGTTTATACAGTACAACAATGAATCTCTATATTGATATGGTTTCAACAAATGAATGAACCAGATAGTAAAACATACCTATGGCAGCAAAGAGTCCTGTGGCACCTTATAGACTAACAGTCTAACTCGACGAAGTGGGTATTCACCCACGAAAGCTCATGCTCCAATACGACTGTTAGTCTGTAAGGTGCCACAGGACTCTTTTTGCTGCTTTTACAGATCCAGACTAACACGGCTACCCCTCTGATACTTGATACCTATGGTATTATGGATGATCACACCGTTTAAAAAGCTTACTGTTGAGGGCACTAATATTATCCATAAGCAAAAGAAACTCCTAAGTAACTTTGTGATATTTAGCAGTATTGTCTAGAAAACTGTAGGTTTAAACCAAACCTTCATTTTATTTTCTTCTCTTTCCAGGCTTAGTTATGAGTCCCTTACTGCACTTGAAATACCAAATGATATGCTTCATATCATCCAGGATCTTATTTTGGATCTTCGAGTACGTTGTATAATGGTCACCTTACAACACACAGCTGAAGGTAATAAAAAAAAAGAAATGTGCAGACCTACATGCATATGGTTAGGATTTTTTATTTTCTCTTTGGTTAAATCAGACTGCATTCTAGAATAGATTGTGTTCACTTTAGGTACTTGAATCAATAATAAGGTCACCTGTAATTCAGAGTCACAACATACAAGACCTATTAGGTTATTCTATCATTTTCCTGACCATACTTGCTTGTTCCCTGTATTATGAGCCTTTTTTCCCCCTTTAATATAAGGCAGACACTTTTTTCATTAGGTTACAGTCTTTTTTCCAAACCAAGCAAGCTTTAATTTATTTGTACTTTTTGTCATGACACAGCTATTCCATGCAGTGAATCAGCATTATTATTACTCTGTTCTGTAATTTTAGCTCAAGCTTGGATATTCTTTTTTAAGTTAGCAAATCTTAAAAACTTTACACAATATTTTAGTTGCAATTTTATCAGGGATACTCATTGTTTGTCTCTAGAGTCCTACTTAGCTCTTTAGGGTCATAGATTCATAGATTTTTAAGGCCAAAAGGGACCATTAGTTTATCTAGTCTAACCTGTATAATAGGGGGTCATAGAATTTCAATGAGTTATCCCTGTATTTAAGTTCAATAACTTGTTTAACTAAAGCATGTTTTCCAAAAAGAAATCCAGTCTTGATTTGAAGATTTCAAGAGATGATGCATTGGCAATATCCTTTGTTAGTTTGTTCCAATAGTTAATCATCCTCACTGTTTTTAAAAAAAAAAATTGTGCCATATTTCTAATTAGATTTTGTCTGGCTTTTAACTTCCAGCTTTGGGTTTTTGTTATGCCTTACTCCACTAGATTAAAGGGCCCTTTATTACCCAGTGTTTTCTTCCTTTTCCTCTTCAAGTCTCTTCTTGACCCTTTTTTATAAGTTAAACACATTGAGCTTCTTCAGTCTCTCACTGTAAGGCATTTTTTCCAGCCTTCAAATCACTTTTGTGTTCTTGTCTGTACACTCTCCAATTTTTGACATCTTGTTTTAAATCTGGTCACCAGAACTGGATGCATTATTTCTGTATTGGTATCACCAGAGGTAAAATCATTTTCCTGCCCATACTCGCTACTTCCCTTTTTATGCATCTAGCGATCGCATTTTGGCCAGAGCATCACACTGGGAGCTCATGTTCAGTTGTTTGTCCACTAAATCCTTATCAGTCACTGCTTTCCAGGATACAGTCCTACATTCTACAGGTATGAACTGCATTCTTTGGTGCTAGATGCATAACTTTGCATTTGGGTTAATTCAAACACATTTCATTTGAATGGGCCCTGCTTACCAAGCAACCCAGATCACTCTGTATGACTTCCCTCTCCTTATCAGTATTTACCACTCTGTCAGTCTTTGTCATCTGCAAATTTTATCCACAATGATTTTGTTTAATTCTAGATTACTCATAAAATATTGAATAGCATCAGACCCAAAACTGATCATTGCAGAACCCCACTAGAAATTCCCCCTATTCAATGATGATTCCCCTTTGACAACTACTTCTGTTAGCCAGTTCTTAATCCATTTATCATGTGCTTTACTAATATTGATTAGTGCTATTTTTTAAATGCAAATGTCAGGTGGTGCTAAATCAAATCCCTTATAAAAGTATAAGTATATTAGACACCTATGCAGTTACCTTTATCAACCAAACTTGTCAACTCATAAAAAAATGAAATTTGGTTTGCTTGACAAGATCTATTTTCCATAAAACCATGTATATTGGCATAGTTGTAGTCCCATCCTTGAATTCTTTTTTGATTGACTCCCATAAACATTTTTCCTTTATTTTGCCTGCAATTGATTTGAGGCTAGCAAGCCTTATAATTACCTGGGTCATCCCTTTTGTCCTTTTTAAATATTGGCACTCATCCAGTCCTCTGGAATTTTCCCAGTTTTTCAAGATGTATTAAAAATGAACACCAGTGGGCTAGAGATCTCTCTTCCCAGCTTTTTTCTTCCATATGAGGCTCATGGTGTCCACTGGTTTGATCAAACTTCTTTTATTCTGTGATGGGCAACATGCTAGACAATGTAATGATCCTCATGCTGACTGATATATGCAGAGCAGTGCAGGGACCATCGAGCAAACAAACTGGAGCAAGCAGGGTCTCTTCCTGTTCCTCTAAACAACCTTATTTCTGTTTGTTACTCGCTTTATGCCCCAGTTCAGAAAGGTACTTAAGCCTAACTTTAAGAACATGAGTAATCGTATGTGAGAAGTCAGTAGAACTACGCACTTGCTTAAAGTTAGGCATGTGCTTCAGTGCTTTACTGACTCTGGACCTCTGCGAGAAGAACACCAATGATCGTATCTGATATTTATACTGTATAATATTTTTCATTTTCAGAATATTTTGCAAATATTAATGATCATTTACAGCCCTTAACTAACTCTTGATTTCTCCTGCTACATTCACATTGTTGCCTATATTTGTTAACTCTCACTAACTGTCCATTTAGTGCCTCTGAAATCCAACCAGAACACTTCCCTTGTCATGCCTTCATTGATTACTCTTTCATATTCTTGTAAAAAAAAAATCCTATTTATTAGATTTAATGGCTTTAATCTATTCGTTTTTCTAATCACCAGCCCTGTAAACTCAACCTGGGCTCTGAGAGTCAAGCTGGTTTCTTTCCTTCTCATGCATCATCACTGGCAATAGAGGTCATGCAAACTAAATTATGCTAATACCAAATTAAACAGTGATGGTTGAACAAGTGTAACTGACTAGAAATTAGTAAACAATTCTTTTGAAAATGCACAAGAAGGAATGTAATTCAGCTCCCTCTTTTACAATATGCATTAAAAAGAACTATTTCTATTTCACGACAATCATAATTTTATTCAATTGATGCGTCTGCATTAAAGAGAGAACATTAACTGCAACTCTGACATTTTCTTGCTTGGATTATACTGTGCCTCGTCTTTGTGTGAATAATTTTTAGTTTATTCATCTTCATGGGCGAAAGTGCTTATACAGTGCTGCTTAATTTTCAATTCTATAATTTAAAAAAATGAATTTTTTTGAAAGAATGTATCCACATGATATAGTGGTAATGGAGTTCTCTTCTTATGTAAGCTGTCTCACAGCACTAAGCTGTACATTTATTTTTTTATTGACTTGCAAACAAAATTTCAGCAGTAAATGCAATTTAAACAGCAATCTAATGGTTTAAAAAATCAGTTTTGAAGATACTTTTACCTTGTATTGTAGCTCTTACTTTCAGGGATACAGCCTATGATTATTTTGCAACTAGATTTTTGCTGGAATCAGGTTTTGTCAAACTGGAAATGACTGTGGGATGCTTATTTTCTTTCAGTGATAAACGTATTCAGTTTACAAGTAAATGGAAGAGGGATTTTCTAGTTGACAGCTCTGTAAACTCAGCCTGGGCCCTGAGAGTCAAGCTGGTTTCTTTCCTTCTCATGCATCATCACTGGCGGCAAAGGTCATGCAAACTAATTTATGCTAATGCCAAATAAGGCAGTGAGGGTTGTACAAGTGTAACTTACTGGAATTTAGTAATCAGTTCTTTTGATGATGAATAAGAAGGAATGTAATTCAGCTCCCTCCTTTATATCTGTGTTGGATCTAAAGGTCTGAAGGGAATAAACCAGCAGTAAAAACAAATATAAAGTTGGCAGATTCAGGAGAAGATCTGTTGGTAACAAGTTGCTACTTTTGCATAGTCACTTTTCAGAGTATAGTGCTTCTTGAATGTACTTCAGGATGCTCCTCTGCTACAACACATGTCAATCAATCAATCAGTCAGATCTACCAATTAATGATGACTAGGTTGAGGTGTAAATGGGCAACCTGCAAATGTTTACAGGTACCTAAATTGTGTATAACTGATTGTTATACTCCTCTTCTTCCCCTCCCCTTTCCTACACTTCTTATGTCACTTTCCTCTTCTAAGCTCTCCAGAACTTTGGTGTTTGAGCAACACCTAGCACAATGGAGTCCTGATCCTGATTGAGGACTCTCAACCCAAACATATTAGAAATATTTAATATAATTATGAGAGTCTTAGCACTTGTCCTGATCTCAGCTTAAGTTATGTACTTGAGGGTTTGTTCGTTTTTAACTGCGTTGAGCAAGGAATAATAAAAACATTTGAATTCCCAAATATAGTGCCTATATTATGGGCACACAGCCATGATATGTCTGTTTTTTTTAAAAACAGAGGACTGTAAGAATTTTTCTTTAACCTCAAGATTTCCAGTAAAAGGTGGGCTTTATGCAACTATTGCCATGCACCATAAATTTTACTTCTGTAGGAGAAAGCAGCAGCAAACTATGTGTGTGTGCCATTCTTAGTCATTTGAAAAGTGGCTGAAATCTTGTAAGTATTGCCAATGTACTTGTATGCCTATTCATCACACTAAGGTGCCTGCGGTTTTCTCTCTTGTTAAGTTCAAGGAGTTTTTTAGAATGAAACCTAGCATTTTAACACCTTTTCTTTTTACAGATGTGAAGAGGTTAGCTGAAAAGGAAGACTGGCTGGTTGATAATGAAGGTTTAACATCTCTGGTGGGTACACTTTGTGTGTTTCTGGGCACCCATTTTTTTGTGCATGACTTGTATTAATTTCATTTTTCTTTTCGTAAATATTAAAAGTTTTGCAGCATGTTATACATTTACTTATATTTACACATGTGTGTGCACATGCATTTATAAAAGAATTAAAATATGGTACAAAATAAAGCTAATCAGTTCCCATCTAAAGTGGGTTAGAATTTAGATGGAGGAGAGATTATACTCCTATGTGAATTCTTTCTGCCCTCTGTCTGCTCACTTTCTCAAATATTCATGGTGGTATACATCCTATCACAAAATCAAAAGCTACTTTTTCTCTTCTTTCACCATTTCCCTCTTTCAAGAGTTATTTTTCTTCTGATGGATTTTCTTACATGTGTCAGTGAGCATAAGCACAGTTGAAAGTAGTACTAAAAACTAAATAAATTTCAGCTTATGGATGGGGGTTTTCAAAAGCAGTGTCTTTGGTCCCAGTACAGCAGAGCCATATGTGAATAATCTTTATTTATGTGAGTAGCAATTCACATCAGTGGGACTACTACCATGAGTAAGGACTACTCATGTAAGTAAAGCTTTGCTGGATTCGGTCCTTTAATATGAGTAGAATGTAAAGAAGCACATGGAGAAGAGGGTAGCATGTCTATAAATTTAGAGGGTTGGGAGAGGGGTGGTTAATGTGCTCCCATAAAGTTTTTACTGATCTTCCTTAGTAAGATTGTATAGAGATTTTAAAAAGGGGGGGGGGTTCTTTTTTAGCTATGGATGTTCTGCTAACATACAGTTTGTTTTCTCAGGTTGTGACAAGTTCAGTCCACGTCACAGTGCTTCATAACTTAATGGGTTCATTACCATGGAAGCTGGACTGTAGTAGATATAAAAAGTTGCTTTTCTGGTATAATGAGAAATTTAACTGAGAGCCAACTAATTTAGGAAGTTGCTCACAGACAAACAGTAAACGACTTGAAACCATATTAAAATAAATTAGTGAGGTGCTTTCGGGAAAGAAATAGCAATGGCTAAAAGATGACAAGCACATTGTAGGCATGACTTAAAAACAATCTGAGAAAGCAGAAATGGCTGTGGGAGGATTAAGCGTTGTGTGTATTATATAAGAGACTACTCGGTAGGCCATCTGTCTGAAGTTATGCTTGTTTGTTACTATAAATACATTTGAATGAAGTTGAGTAGGAGGGCGTGAAGCATTCCAGATACACATAATGTGGGAAGGAGTGTTGTCTGGTTATTAAATATTGAGTACTGGGAGTCATGACTTCTGGGTTTTATTTTCAATTGCAACGTACTCTGGTCATTTCAGTCCAGACCAGAGCCCCATTTCCTTCTTCCATCTAGGTTTGCATACATGGTCATTCTTTTGTAGAACTAGTAAATCTAAACAAAATCTTATTAGTGCTTCATTACCATGCTCCAAAGCTATATCTACCCTAGGATTTTTTGCAAAAATTTCCCACCAGTTTAGCTCTGCCAGCAGCAGAAACAGTGGGTGTATTGCTAGTGTATATGAGTCTTTAGGGAGCTGCCACCGTGTTAAGTATGGTGTCATCTAATCCTGCTGAGATCATGACATGGTGCTTAAAATACTGGCAACTGGTGATGCCTTATCTATATGAATAATCCCAATTTTACCACCACCGATGGATCTGAATCAGTTGTCGTAATGGTGGGAAACTTTAGCAAAATTTCTGAGAGTAAACAAGGCCAGAGAGGCCCTTTGGAGACAGCTTAAGCTTAAACTATATGTGTAAAATGCATGCAAGAATATTAGTTATTAACATCCTTGATATTTATACAGCTGTTAAAACATATATTGGGATACTGTTGTCAGAAACCTACAGCCATGGGGCCTGTAATGCACAAAGGTTAATGTACAGAGAAGCATTATTATTTTCTTCTCAGGCAATAAAAATCTACATGAGAACAAAAATAAAAGGAAGAGCGTTTTACTTTTCCACTGAAAGTATGCCCTTTTTTCTGCCTATTTAGCGCTTTCTCTGCTGTATGTCTTTAGGAGCTTGTTCTAAAAATGAATAAATAGCATTTAATATAGTGCTTTAGATTTTCAAATTGCTCTACAGACATGAATCAATCCTCATGACACCTATGTGAGGTGGATACGCTTTATCCTAATATCATAGGTTGGGGAAACGGAAGTGAAGTGACTTACCCTAAGCTACACAAAGGGTAAAGGGCAGAATGAGGAGTTGAACTTCAAAGTTTCTGGCTCCCATTTTTGAGCCAAATCAACTGGATTGGTGTCCCTTTTTCTAGCATGGAGATAATTTTCGCACTTTCATGTTCCCCTCTGGAAACACAGTTTCCCCCCTAGTGCCATCAGATGGTCTCTAACCAGATTGGCACAATATCGAGCAAGAAAGGATGGATAAGGGGAGATTGGCTAACAGGGATAATGCTACAAATTCGTTTGCATCTAGATTTATACACCTTAAGACCTATGTAACTTTATTTTTTTGGCATGTTTCCATGCCATTTTTTTTTTTGCAAAGTATCAAAGCAATTTCTGAATAGACAAGGTTGCCTTACTTCCAAACCAATCCACTCCTACTTGTTCTTGTTGATTTCATGATAGTGAAATCATAATGGTGAATTTGGGATATCCTAGAATGGCCCTATTAAATTTAAATCCTGGTCCTGCTAGTCAATGGGACTTCTGCTATTGACTACAATGGGGACAGGATTTTACCCCTAGACTTTTCTTGAGTAGCCATGCGTGCAATCACAAACAAGGTATAAGAACTTCACTACAGGCTTAAGGCGAAGAAACCGTTCAGTGGAAGAACCCCTCATTCAGACACTTGCAAATAAAATTGATCTGTGTAATTATTTTTGTTTGCTTCAGTATGAAATTACATCATTAAAACAAGGGCTTTCTGTAGTATATGTATCATGAAATTTGCGTGGGGCGGGTTCCATTTTGGATCAGTAAAAAATGAGTATCTTCTCTGTTACTGTAAAAAAATGTGTATATTAATAGTTTGTATAGTATACATTGCACATTCATTTAGGAACTCAAAAATCTTTTTACTTTCAGCCATCCCAGTTTGAACAATGCATTGTGCATTCCTTGCAGTCACTCAAGAGTGTTCTGGACTGCAAACCTGGAGAAGCCAGTGTAAGTCCTGTTACATACTTTATTTTCTTTCCTTGTATGTAAATTGTTGTTAATTTTAAAAGTAATTACTGTATAAATATGTTTTATGTAGTATTAGTGTTAGTGGATAATACAGAGATGCTGTTATAAAATGAATTAAGAAATTACTCGAGCTTCACAA
This sequence comes from Mauremys mutica, assembly GCF_020497125.1. Taxonomy (NCBI): domain Eukaryota; kingdom Metazoa; phylum Chordata; order Testudines; family Geoemydidae; genus Mauremys; species Mauremys mutica. Next base: position 122,175,891 of record NC_059073.1, on the reverse strand, counting down.
TATTTTTTCTTCACTTTGACCAAAAAAAGTCCTTGCAATACTGAGTCCGTTTTCAAATTGCACTCATATTACTATTTGTTTGGGAGGGGGCAAAAAGTGTACTGTATTTAAATGCAATTTTTTTGTAATAACGGCTATGACCTGTAGCTTTCAAGTGGTAACAGGTATGCTCTTCTGATGTAGGTACCCTGGAGAGCCAGTTACAGATACATATCACATGTAGACTTCATTCGGAACATAACTCAACCCTTTGTTTTCCCTACTCCAGTATGCCACATGATAAAGTGTTACCCCCATTCATTTACTGCATTGGGGATCTGATGCCATAAGGTATGAGCAACTTCCATTGACTTCAGGAAGACATGAGAGCATTCTTCAGGAGATGCTCAACATCTCATAGGATTGGGTACTGTTGCTGTTGCTCTCTTCTTCTTTGTCCCATGTATGACAAAGGTATCCTATTCCCCCAATGAGGGTTCCCCAGAAGACCCCAAAAGGGGATATTACTTCACGATTAATCCCTCCCCATGGATGAATTTCACATGCTAACAAAGTTGATCTTGAGAAGTCCTAAGAGCTTCTGCGATCGCCCTGTTCTCTTTTCAGCTTCACTTGGTTTCCCCCATCCTACATGTTGCTACAAACCTTTTTCTCTAAGTTTCTGTGGCATACAGGACGAAGGAAATCTAGCTACTACTTTCCCTTCCACTCACTTATTCTTTCTCCCACCTTTTTCTCATCACAGTTTCACTTTCATGGTATGGAGAACTGGAATTACCCACAGCTAGGTAGTGTCATGTGCCAGTATTGTTCCCATCATTGTTTCCACTTCACTATAGGATGCCCACACCCCCTATCCATTGTGTTTATACATAGGATTTGTTCTACCAGCCACTCTTCTTTCCCTGGGGAGTCTCACAAGAACAGTGTATACAGAGAAACTAGGTTTGATATTTATAACTCTTCCCTTTCCTCACTTCCTTTGGAAGAAGGTCTTCTGAAGCTATTCCACTGAAGTTATATGGTTGTTTCTTCAGGTTTTCCAGCAACAAAAAACACAGGAGGATGTGTGCCAGCTAAGCATTGGTATCATGCAGGTAATTTTAAACTGGAATTGGGGAGCATAAGTGAGTGATTAAGGGCTTACTTTGTATCCATTCCTCCCCAAAAAGTAATAAAAGGTGATAAGATGTCAGATACTGTTTAATTCAGATCATCCAGACATAAGTGTTATCTTAACTTCAAATGACAGTAACTCTTAAGGATAATGATGCTTAATGCTTCCTGGGGTTTCTAAGGCCCTAATTCATCAGAGCACCTAAACACTTCAAAAGTATACTTGAAGCACTAGCTTAACTTCAAGCATTTTCTGGGTTATTAATTATATATTTAAAAGATTAACTTAAAATTTGGTTTCAAAGAGCACCGGTTTCTAATACAAAACTAAGGGCAAGCGCTTGAGCTGGTATAAATTGGCATAGTTCAGTTGCAGTCAGTGGAGCTAAGCCAGTTTACAGCTGAGGATCTGGCCCTTAGTTTCCTATTAGTAACCAGTGATCTTTGCAACACATTTTTAAGGTAATATTTTAAATGTATAATAACCCAGAATTTTTTTTAAGATAATAAAGCAGCACCCAGCAGTTTTAACAATTGTTTGTATTGTGTTATCAAGTGAAATGTCACAAATCAGACCAAGGAAATGATGCATAGTGGCACTTAAAAGATGTTTGCGTTGGGGTCTCTGTTTAAGCACTTTCAAGCCAATAAAGATACGTTCCTTGTAAACCAGTGGACCCTCAGTCCTATGATTTCAACTCTGATTTGGGAGGTGATTTAGCAAGATGACAGATAGTACAAAGAAATAGCACAGATCTTTTTTTCCACAGGAAAACAAAGGCTAACAAGATAATGAAAACATTTGCCGGACTTAATTTAAAATGCTACTGTTTTCAATTATTTGAGGTTTAAGAAAATTGGGGTATTTGTGATTATTCTGCTTACGTGCTGCAGTTAAAAGTTCAGTTAAGAAAAATTAAAATATTTTACAGGTTTTGTACCAGTAGTTCAATGCTGATGGAAAATTCAGAATTTTTTTAAAATTATTTTATAGGTTTTTATAGATTGTCTGGAACAACTGAGCACTAAGCCTGATTGTGATGCAGATACCACACAGTAAGTAAAATAATACAGTTGGAATATTTGAAGTTGCAAATTTCAACAAGGTTTTCCTCACCAGTATTCCTGTGGTATTTCTATTAGATAGCTTTTGTGAACAATTTTGGCTTTGACCAATAATGCCATGGAGCCAAGTAGAACATTTCTACACCAAAAAAAAAAAAAAAAATGAAATACAGATTTGAATAAGATAATGAAATATGATGAATATTAAAAAGTTGTTTTCTTAGTAGCTATTGTAATGCTTAATGAAAGCTAGCTTATTCAAAATCTCTCTGCTTGATTCCCAAAGAGAATCATCTTTCTAAAGGTTGTAACTGTTACACCAGACTAGCCCATTTTTTATTCTAATGGTAATATCTGTGGCTGGTGGTTTTTGTCACAGCTATAGCTTCCTAGCAGTTTATATGAAAGAAGTTGCCACTGTCACTGAATAACATCTACCAATGGGGAATGGTATTTTCCTTGCTTTTCCCTCTGTCTTTGGCATGTTCCTAACTCTATCAACATATCTACTAAATTGTTGACAATTTTTGCTTTTATTCCATCAACCAGATCTGAGGAGTCATAAGAACCTGAATTTCTAAGGCAAATTAGATATTTACCTGAGTAAAACAGGGAACCAGAAAATATTGCATGGATTTGTCTGGAATTAAAACTGATTGACTGTATCCTGAAAGACTACCTTTGTTTTTCTCTTTACTTGGTTGGCCTTTTAGTTGGTGTATAAGAGAAGAAAACAGAAACTATTTTATTACAAATCAAAGAAAGTGCAGAAAGGTGCGACTCCACCTTCCGCCCTCTCCCAACATGATTGCTGGAATGGCAATTCCTGTTCCCAAAGCTTTTGATCAGTTTGTAGGTGATTTAGAAAAGCTCTACAGCTCATTCTGCCTTCTATTCCATGGTCTGAGACGCTCTGACACAGCACTCCAACTTTTTCTAGAGTCTTTTCAGCTGAACCCAGCACTACAGCCGGTCACAACATTTTCGACTAAATATTTTTCATCAAAGCCATATTGATTTTGACGAGTTTTTTGACAAGAAGGTCTCTGAGGTCCAGGGTGGGCTAACTCAGTCTCGGGGAGAGAGAGCCAAACTGAAGACCAGATATTTTTTATTTAAAAAATGGAATTTAAACCCAATTCCATTTTGCAAATATATTTGAAAGGTTTGGGGTTTGCTCTGTTTGGAACCTTGTTCCGCACGTTAAAACCTCGAAAGTTGTTGAGAAATAGAAATGTTGTTCTCCAGCAAGCACACATCATAGCTGATTTGTAAATGCTTAGAGTAAAAAGAATACTCTCCTATTCACCTTTTTCAAAATATTTTCAGTCTTTCAGTTGACGTTTCATCTCCTGATTTATTTGGAAGCATTCATGAAGACTCTAGTTTATCTTCCGTAAGTGTGGCGTCTAGTTAAAATGTCCTATTGGGGTCAAATTAAATGTTGAATAAGGCATTTATCTTTTACTGCGTGTCTTTTGTAATGCATTTGTGTATTCCTAAGTCACTTTTTTCAAAATAATATCAAACTTTACTAACTGCAAGATTATCAGAAAAGCTGCTAATATTAGTGGTATTTCAAGCTTTAGATTGTTCAGTATTCAGTGTATCTCCTACAGATTCTTACACCTGAATTTTATTTAAAAAAATAAGGGTTGGAGCCAGGTCCTCAATGGGTATAAACTGGCAAAGCTCTATTGACGTCAGTGAAGGTAGCACTAATTTATACCAATTCAGGGTCTGGCCCTTGATGTTTAGTTAAAACTCAAGTGCGAATAACCGTATTCCTAAAACAGATAATTAAGTTTCATTTATATATATTTTTTAAAACATAGAGATAAATGTGTAAAAATAATGTAGTTTGCCTTGGTGAGTCATATTCCTTACAGTAGAATGTGTTGTGATGAATGAGAGACTAGAAGAAGTTACTTTTCCATAAAATTCCTAATGTTACATTTTTTTTTGTGCAAGTTCTGCTCCCAGTTATTTGAACTAATGCATTCCCATAGAGTACATGCCGCCAGCACAAGGGCTGTCAAAACACACAAAGTTATGCCCCTCAAAGAATGAATTTGAAGCTCTTATTATGTTTGTAATAATCTATTTCCTGCAGAATTTAGAAACTTTTAAGGACCCAACCTATATCCCTTACTTTCATGAGTAGTCTAACTGCAATTAGTGAGCAAAGACTTGTAGGATTAGACCCAGAGTTCTAAATTCTGAAATTTAATAATAATTTAGTACTTATATAATTTTAATTCTCCAAGTACTGTATGAACGTTAATTAACTGCTATCAAACTGTTTTATTTTCCTGTGTTATTGAAGTTCATGTGACGTTTTGAGGGTTTTTTCCCTCCCAAACAAATGGTTCAGTGCTTTTTTTAGCCAAAAAAAATCATTGCCAGTAACCCAATACCTTTGACCAGCCATATGGCTTATACAATGGAAAAATAAATTTGGTTAAGAATTATTTTGAAGCTTCAAATGAGATATTAATAAACAAAAGTAGGAAAGAGTATTAATTTCTATATTTGGCACTTAAAAGAGTTTTAATCTGTAGATTTCAAAACACTACAAGTATCAGTAAGAATTATCCCCCATTTACAAATGGAGTAGCTGAGGCACACAGAGTATTAAGTGACTGGCCTAGGATTTTTCATTGTTTTTTGACAGTTTGTGTTTAATATTGTACATACAAATAATGATAAATTAATCAAAGTAGTAGGCAGGTTAATGGGTACACATTTCTTACACTAGTCGTTGTAGTTCATTACTGGTTGATAAGACTGCTGGGAATTTATCAGGAATTGCAAATCTCATTCTTAATAAGATATTGACTTCTTTCACACCGCACTATGGTAATTTATCCTCAGAAAGTTTTCATTTTTAAAGCACTTTGCAAATGATGGTCCTGAACTCTCTTCTGAGGTAGGAAAGTATTTTTCAGGTAGGGAAACTGAGGAATTTAAGTGACCTGCACACAGTTGCACCAAAAGTCACCACCAGAACTGAGTTTATAATTTGGAAGTTCCTATCTCCCAATTACCTCCTGAGGAAAAACTAAACCTTGCCTCTCTCCCAGGTATCATATTGTTGCACCAGTCTCATGGACCAACAGTCCTGATATAACCTAATTCAATATCTGTTTTGAACCATGTTTGATTTTTAAAACAAAATAATTGGAGAGCAGAAATGACTTACAGTGTTTCAAATTATATGCAGAAATGATTTAGAGTTCTGTCTGTCTTTGATTTAGTTTAATTTGGAGGATGGGAATGCATTTGTTTAATATCTGTTTTGCTTCCTTTGCTCGTATGTTAAAACCGAATTCTTCAGGCAGTTTCATATGAAAGTGAAGATTTTGGTTTTATTTTATGGTGGTCATCATTTTTAACAGGTTACTAGAAAAAAAACAGTAAAATGCAAAAACCACTTCTTGGAAAGCTGTTTGTGGCTTACTTTTTGGAATGGGATCTGAATCACAGATCTATATTAGTCACAATTATTCCAGTGAATACTTTCAGACATCAGAGCCCATAAGAAAAAGTGCTCTTATTGAATCATTGCACCCAGTGTTAACCAGTTCTTAGGATTTTGTTTACAAAACTATTTGTTACTATGTTTTATTTATCAGCATGCTCATCATATGACTGTTGTCATTCAAGTCAACAAAACATTTTCCATGATCAAAATGTGTATAAACTTAATAATAAATATTATTATAATGCACAGTTATCCTAGATATTTCCTAATTACTGTTCATTTTTCTCTTGATTTAGGAGCAAAGACTTTTAATTGTACTCAGTAATTGCTGCTACCTGGAACGTCATACTTTCATAAATATAGCTGAACACTTTGAGAAACATAGCTTCCAAGGAGTTGAAAAAATAACTCAAGTAAGCAATAATATTAAAATGAAATTGCTACAGATGTATCATTACTTTGGGTGGAAATATTTTTTTTTTCCTTTTCACAGGTATTAAATTACATATTTGTACAATCACCATGAATAAATATTACTTGACCCTCCTACAAGTGAGTGGGATTTTAAGCATCAGTTTAAAAAAACAATAATAATAATATGTCTGTGTGTTTGTATGTGGTTTAAATAAATAGTGTAGCAAAGTGGGCACTTGTTAGACTTGTATGTTCATAGGCAATGTTTATCTGATTTCTAAGTAAAGCTTTTTAATGTCACTGTGTTTTCTTGATGCAAAGAATAAAAAGATCATAATCTCAAAATATATTTGATAGATTAAATAATCTAGTAATCTCTACCACTTGACAGCTCTTGTTCATAAACTAGATCAGGGATTTTTTTTTTCAAAGAACGAAAATGTCAAGGTGGGCGGCTATAGATGTCTCATTTTCCTGCCTTTTTGTAATGATTAATCATTTTTTATGAGAAATGTTATGACTTAGAATCTTTATGGCCATATAGTTGGTTTATTTCCAGAAATGTTTGTTGTTTGAAAGTAAAATGTTATCTCTTCCAGTACAGAGTATTTCTCTACAAACTGATGCTTCTACTACACAATGAACTCTCATAGCCGTCCCAGTGAATGCGTTGAACTTTTGTGGCTGGAATAATTTTGAATATCATTCAAATGGGGTTGGAAATTATTTGCATTGTTAGTATAGTGTACAAAATTGCTCTAGATTTCTCCCTTCACACTCAACTATCCTGAAATGCTTAATAAAGTGCTGAGTTAGGTACTGGTAATGTGGTGACTATATAGGCAAATGAGGTGCCCATTATATATTCAGCAGTTGATCTTGAACAGCCACATGAAAGTATTGTTCTTAAAATCTGGTATTTTTATAAAGAACATAATTCAAACATTGAAGTCATTGAACAATTTAAAATCTATATTAACCCTTTAATGACCATGGACAATGCAGTACTGTACATACAGTACATATATACAGTACTAGATGTTATATATAGTACCAATAGTTTTGAAGAAACTCAGATGTGAAATTGCAGAACTAATAACTGTGGTATGTAACTCATTGCTTAAATCAGCCTCTGTACCAGGTGACTGGAAGATACATAATGAAACACTGATATTTTAAAAAGGCTCTGGAAATGATCCTGGCAATTACAGACCAGTAAGTGTAACTTCAGTACCAAGCAAACTGGCTAAAACTATAATAAAGAACAGACTTATCAGACACAATGATGAACACGATATGATGGGGAAGAATCAACACGGCTTTTGAAAAGGGAAATCCTGCCTTGCCAATCTATTAGAATTCTTTGAGGGTGTCAACAACACCAGAGATTCTTAAGTAAAGTAAGCAGTTGTGATAATAAGGAAGGTCCTCTTATGGATCAGTAACTGGTTAAAAGATTGAAGAAAAAGGGTAGGATTAAATGATGAGTTTTCACAATGGAAAGAGGTAAATATTGCGGTCCCCTGATGATCTGTACTGGGACCTGTGCTGTTCAACGTATTCATAAATTATCTTCAAAAGGGGGTAAACATAGAGGTAACAAAGTTGCAGACAGTACAAAATTACTGAAGACAGTTAGGTCCAAAGCTGACTGTGAAGATTTTCACAAAATTGGGTCACTGGGCAACAATATGGCAGATGAAGTTTAATGTTGATAAGTGCAAAGTAATTCACACTGGAAAAAATAATCCCAGCTATTCATATAAAATTATGGGCTCTAAATTAGCTGTTACCATTCAAGAAAGAGTTCTTAGAATCATCATGGATAGGTCTCTGAAAACACCAGGTCGATGTGCAGCAGGAGTCAAAAAAGCTAACAATATTAGGAAAGGGATAAATAATAAGAGAGAAAAAATCACAACGCCACTATATAACTCCATTGTACACCCACAGCTTGAATACTGCGTGCAGTTCCGGTTGTCTCATCTCAAAAAAGATATTAGAATTGGAAAAGGTATAGAGAAGGGCAACAAAAATGATTAGGGATATGGAACAGCTTCCATATGAGGAGAGCTCAAAAAAGATTACTTTAGAATACAGATTACTGAAGGGGGGGGTTATGATGAGGTCTACGAAATCATGAACGGTGTGGAAAAAGTCAATAGAGAAGTGTAATTTACCCCTTCTCAGCACAAGAACCAGAAGTCACTTGATGAAATTAATAGGCAGTAGGTCTGAAACAAACATAACAAAGTACTTCTTCACACGATGCATAGTCCACCTGTGGAATTTGTTGCCAAGAGCTCTTGTAAAGGCTAAAAGTATAACTGGGTTGAAAAAAGAATTAGGTAAGTTCATGGAGGATAGGTACATCAAAGTCTATAGCCAAGATGATCAGGTACACAACCCCATGCTTTTGGTGTCCCTGAACTTCTGATTGCCAGAAGCTGGGACTGGCTGAGAGGGGATGGATTATCCCATAATTGCCCTGTTTTGTTCATTCCTTCTGAAGCATCAGGTCCTGGCCATGGCCAGAAGACAGGATGCTGGGTTAGATGGATCATTGGTCTGACCCAGCCCAGCCGTTATATAAATGTTCATAGGGTGATCATGAGGGCTATATTAGTACCTAGATGGATAGTTAGATTATCCTTCTAAGAGTTCATTTGGCAGCCAGTTTAGAAAACAACAGTGTTTAAAACACACATTGAGTGCTAATTGAATAGCATTAATGTTTCATATTAAGTACTGAACAGATAACTGGTAAGAGGTCAGGCAACATGCTGCTATTGCACAAATACCATGAAAGAAAATAGAATAGTATTTTGGCTGCAGTTGTAGTTTTTGGGAGTTGCTGTGTCCACTGATTCCTCGTGGACAGATTAGAGGTCAGATTAGATGATCATGATGGTCCCTTCTGACCTTAAAGTCTATGAGTCTATGAACTGACTCATCTAGTCATATTTCCATGTGAATGCCATCAGGCACTCAACATTTATAGTCACTGTACTTTTTTCTGTTTATTCAAAGTACCTTCAGTCTTTCATATCTCTTGTAATAGGTTTACACAGATGCATTATCAGATTAAGTGTTATTTTCAGCCATTCAGGAGTGAGTTCAGATAAACGGAAGTGTAGGAAGTGACAGCTACTGTCTACTGACAAATCTCCTTTCTCCTATAGTTAAGTAGAATTACACTGTTGTGTTGCAGTATCACAGATAAGCGTAGACGGGGGAACCAAGAACCACAGCTCATAACCTTATTCTTGCACAATCTGTCTTTGCCAAATCAAGAGAATGCACCATACTGTATTGTAGATGCAATCAAGCAATTCCAGGGAGGAGTTTTACACATCTTGGAAACCTGCCAAAGCCCTGAAAGATTTTTTAACTTAACAGTTCTAGGAAGTACAGAGCAGATCCTGACTTCAGTCAGGAGTGTAAGATCTAACCTAATTAGCATTATCTTCTTGATTGACCCAGAAATATTTCATTTTAAGGTGGAAATAGTCTAAAACATTTCTGTCCAAAAGAAATCCTCCTTTTTTAATAAAAGACCAAAAGATTCACTAATTGCAGCCAGGGTGACCTCATCACTAAATGTTACCAGTTGGAATGATTTCAATATGCTTCTCTTTTTTATAGCTTAGTGGGAATATTAATGCTTCTTTCTGATGTTTGAGAGTCAGGGGAATTCCCTTGGGTATTAGATACTTAAGGAAACCTTGCCATTGAGTTCAGTGGGCATCAGAGAGGCCTTAAGTTACATGACGTTCATTGCCCATAGAATGACTAAAATCAAATTACTTGACCACTGTTTTAAAAACCTGGCTCTGCATCAGTGATGTGCAAATTTTATAGCACAGAGGGCCGAACTGGCAGCTTCCCAAGATCCTGAGTGCCACCATTAATTTGCATACATATATGATTTTAATTGAAGATAAATGCACACATCTCTTTCTTATGGAATCTTGTAACTGTACACAGTTCTTTCCAAATCACACAGACCCAGATTGAACTCTTGAGAACTCCAGAAGTAGGAGGGCATTTGTAATGGAGAATTCATGGCTGAAGAACCAAACATAGTCATATGGCTAAAAACAAACCAAAACTGTATTGGATGTGGAAAGGATAGAAGCAAACAAATAATATAAGGAGTCAGTTAAAGCTTGCAGAATGAAGATAAGGGTGAAATAAAAGGCAGAATGAACTAATGCTTGAGAAAGTAGGAATATAAGTTTGAGCTGTTGCTCCATAATTAAAATTACAAATGAGTTTCCATTATAACCTCCAACTCCACACACCTCCACCCTAAGATCCACACTAAAAAACGATAAAAAACACTAGTGGTTTGCAGTGTTGTTGTATCTATGTTACTCCCTGGATATGAGAGAGACAACGTGGGTGAGATAATGTCCTTCAGTATCGATATTTGGAGCTCTAAAGTTTCTCTCTTTCATCAACAGAAGTTGGTCCAATAAAAGGTATTACCTCACCTACCGTGTGTGTCTCATATTTAGTAGGTTAGATCTGGTGCTGAGGTAGAATTTTTCTATACAATATGAACTGAAGTGGAAAAGGGGCTAGGTAAGTATGCCATTTCGTAGCCCTCCCTCCCCTTGACCCCTCCCCCCCCCAAAAAAAACAGAAATCCAGAGAAATGTAAAACTATGGGTTTTATGCACAAGATCAAACTTTTGTTCTTTAGATTCTAAACTTCCTCGCTTTTGAATTGGAACATCAGTAGGAATGACTGGCTCATGGACATGAAAATAGAGACCTTAGCTTGTATTTTAAAATAAGTAAATCACTATCCCTTTTCCTTACAGAGAGAAAGCTGAAAATGTAACCTGTCACTAGGAGACTTGTCCATGCGGGTGGTGGGGGAGTTTTTTCTGTTAAAAGGCTCATGAGGGAGGTTGCCAATCTTAAGACTCACACAGGCAGAAGCAGGAAGAGGTGGGGTAGGTCTCTGTGAGGGTTCTTCCCTTTGCAGCCTTCAGAAATCCCACAGGAAGTGGGTGGTGGGGAGGGAAGGAATTGCATCCCTGACTTTTTCCTGAGGCCCACTTCTCACTGTCCTCATGAATGCTCCCCTCCTGCCAATCTCCTGAGCACCTTTTTATGGTCCTTTGTGATTCTCAGCTGTTGGACTCACTTCTGACACAGATCAGGAGGTTCACTAGGTGGAGAAAGCAGGAAAGTACTAGTGTATGCTGCTCCTGAGCACCAATTTCTCCCATTGGACTCCTCTGCTGCTGGGAGCCTCCATGCTTCCACCAATATACCTGCTTTCTCCCATACTCACATTCCCCTCCAGAACTCCTGTTTCTCTCTCCATATCTAGCTCAAGAGGCCTTCTCTCACCATCTACACCACCATCAGGACCCAGTGATTTGTGATTAGAGTGCTCAGGAACAGATAAGGGGTGTAGTAGGAGAAGGCAGGGCAACAGAAGCATCAAAGATTTCCTTCTTGCTTCATTCAGTGAATCTTCAAGTGGTTTTCAGCGCAGGGACTCCTATCTGATAAGTCTCCATGGGAAGAAGGCAGTGAAGTGCTAGGGCTTCCCCCCTCCCTTGCCGCCTTTTACTTCTGTTCTCCTGGGTTGGTCTTGAGCCTTCCAGGATGAGAGGTGGTCAGGTGAGAGGGGAAGTCTCTAAACCTCACAGTGACTGAGAAACGTGCTGAGTGACATTTAAAAAGTTTTATCTTGAAACCTGATAAGCTCATAAACATAAATATCTTTAACAAGTGATCCCATGTTATTTTCTGCATGACTTGTTTAATTAGCATTCATAGTAATATCAGGATGTTAACTTTCTACTACTTTTAGTATTGTCTACATTTCAGGTTTCACATTATGTTCTGGAATTGCTTTAGAAAATGTAGCTGTCTTGTGTAGTTATATTAAGAAGAAAATACTTGTACAGTATTGAAAGAGGTACAGTCTGTAAATATAGCGAGCAAGTGAAATGTACACATACATGTATCTCATTGACTAATCTTTTTGTAAGAGTGTTTCATGGTTTAGTTACTTTATTTGGAGGTTTCAGTAATTGTAGTGCTTGTATTTAGCTGTATTCACACAAAGGAAAGAAGAGCACATCCTTGCTCTGTACTGTACCCAAAAGAGCTGCAACTTATTGCTTTGTTGTACAAGGATACTTTAAAATAGTACTTGCAATGAACTTTGAATAAGCTGCTAAGAGGTCACAGATCTCTATGGTGAAACTGAATTTTTCAAAAGGATTAAACTCTATATACAATGAATAATAAAAATCCACAGTTACATTAGGTGGGTTAAAACTATTATAAGGATTTTAAGCCGTCATGTTTCAGAACATAAGCCAGCCACTAAAGGCTTGATCCTGCTCCCACTGAAGTCACTGGCAAAATTCCCATTGCCTTCAGTGATGCAGGATCAATACCTAAATGACAGAATTAGGAAGAAATTATGCTTATGGGAAGGTTATTCCATGATTCTCCACTATGGTGTTTCTTACGTCTTTCTGTGAAGCATCTGGTACTAGCCACAGTCAGAAAAGGGATACTGGACTAGTCTGCCCAGTGATGTGATCCAGTATGGAAATTCTTACAGTCAAAGAGATATTGTTTAAAATTATAAGGTTGTAAGCATATGGCATGTTTCCTAAAAATCAAAGAGAAGACAAACCATAAATTGTTGATTATTATTCTTGCTTTCATAATTAGTGGATAACTGTGCTTTTCGTTTTGCTTTGATTTTAGATTAGTATGGAATCCTTGAAGGAGTTGGATCAAAGACTGTTTGAAATTTACATTGAATTGAAGGCCGATCCTATAGTTGGCTCATTAGAACCTGGCATTTATGCAGGATATTTTGATTGGAAAGATTGTCTCATTCCAACAGGTAAATATCTGTGTAATAACTGTGTAATTATTCTAACAGAGGCTGAGTTGAATTGAGATTTAAAAATCTGATGTTTAATTGCAAACTGTTTTATCGTCTGGTTTTTCTTAACATTTACCAAGATTTCATTTAAAGTTGTTTTTCAGAGATTTTACTTTATAATTCCTAAATCTCTTTTCAAATGATTATAGCATCTTTTATCATTGATGTTTTAATGCTTGTTTTTCATGATTAGTTTGCTTCATTGCTAATATATAATGGAATGATTATGAAAGACTTCTTTGCCATTTTTTCTTTTGAAATTCATTGGGATTTTTTGGAATTCTTTTGTAAAAATCTGTTCACTTTTTAACAGCCCTAACTGCAATTCTGAAAAGGTGAAAGTTTTATAAGAAAATGTGTAGGTGTAACATTATCACAGTAGTTTAGCAACAAAAATTAAAATGTAGAAGGATTCATAGATTCCAAAGCCAAAAAGGGCCATTGTGATCATCTAGTCTGACCACCTTCCTGTATACATGGGACATCAAAGTTCCCCCTAAATAGTTCCTATAGCATATCTTTTAAACAAAAATCCAATCTTGATTTAAAAATTGCTAGAGATAGAGAATCTACCATGACCCTTGGTTCAACAATGCCAAACAATATAGAGAAATACTAGTCTAAGGACCTTCCCTTTTACTACTTACAAAGTATTTAATACTTTCCAGTTCATCTCCAGGTATGAGGTTTAAAAAAAACCTGCTTGATCAGAATAAAATAACAGTACCTAGTTGACTGGGAACTGGCAAGACACATCTTAGTGTGCAGTTCTGTGATACTGAATCATTTTAAAAAGTCCAGTTAATTAATCTGGTGATTCATGAGAGAAATGTATTTGTGAAGCCACCATGGTACTTTTTAATACCACATCTGGATGAAATTAATACCTGCTCTTAAAAGTAATCTTTTACTAATGCAGATTTAAAAATCTGATTTGAGTCATTGAACTGAATGTGTAGTTTTTAACTGTTTTACCCAAGATTGTCACAAAAGTTGATGCCATTGGAGGGGGGGGAGAAAAAAAACTTCAGCGATGCAGAATTGTCTGTCTCAGTAGGATCATGGGAAGAACTGGAAGTGTCATCTAGTTAAGGTTGCTCAACACTTCCCATTCATTCAAAATGATCCGGACAAACTGGAGAAATGGTCTGAAGTAAAGAGGATGAAATTCAATATGGACAAATGCAAAGTACTCCACTAAGGAAGGCACAATCAGTTGCACACATACAAAATGGGAAATGACTGCCTAGGAAGGAATACTGCTGAAAGGGATCTGGGGGTCGTAGTAGATCACAGGCTAAATACGAGTCAACAGTGTAACACTGTTGCAAAAAAAGAAAACATCATTCTGGGATGTATTAGCAGGAGTGCTGTAAGCAAGACATGAGAAGTAATTCTTCCTCTCTACTTCGCACTGATTAGCCCTGACTCAACTGGAGTATTGTGTCCAGTTCTGGGTGACACATTTCAGGAAAGATGTGAACAAATTGGAGAAAGTCCAAAGAAGCGCAACAAAAATTATTAGAGGTGTAGCAAATATGACCTGTGAGGAAAGATTGAAAAATGTGGGTTTGTTTAATCTGGAGAAGACTGAGAGGAGACATAACAGTTTTCAATACAAAAAAAGTTGCTACAAGAAGGAGGGGGAAGAGTTGTTCTCCTTAACCGCTGAGAATAGGCCAGGAAGCAATGGGCTTAAATTTCAACAAGGGCGGTTTAGGTTGGACATTAGGAAAAATTTCCCAACTGTCAGGGTGGTACTGGAATAAATTGCCTAGGGAGGTTGTGGAATCTCCATCATCGGAAATTTTTAAGAGCAGGTTAGACAAACATCTGTCAGGGATGGTCTAGATAATACTTAGTCCTGCCATGAGTGCAGGAGACTGGACTAGATCACTTCTTGAGGTCCTTTCCAGTCCTATGATTCTATTATATTGTATTATTATAAACTCTGTTTTCAGTTGCTTCTAATTTTGCCAAAATGTAATTGTTTGGGCTGAAATTTTCCATGCTTGCTTCAGGCTGATTTTTTTATATATATATATAAAATATAAGTTTCAACAAAAACAGTTCCGCTGGTTCCAAGAACTGGGTTTGTAGAAGTCAGTATGTGATGTCTTTTCAGATTTCTTTCATAAAATATCAAGGGAAGTTACACACACATCTAGATTAAAAGAATATTAAGGTTGCAAAGTCAAGCCGTCAAAAGTTTAGGAAATTCCAGAATTAAGATCGCCTGTTCAACATTAATTCAGTCACTTTGTGCACATGCATTATGATACGGCCTCTAATTATATGATCACATGCTATTTCCTCCCCCTCCCCCCATACCAAGGTTCCTGTCTTATTCATTGTACAGGATAGATGATGTTCTGCGGAAGAATCAGGGTTTTGTAGTGAAGAAGGCTGTTGTCTGTAGGATGCCTGCCTCATTTGTTGCAGAAATTGGAAGGTACACGGTGAATGAGGCAGGGGGTTGCGGGAGTAGGAAGGACAGTCTCATGGCTAAGACAGCTGAGTGTTGCCCTGGAGAACTGGATTCTGTCCCTGCCTCTTGCACAGTGTTCCTATGTGATTCTGGGAAAGTCACTTAAACCAAACATTTTGCAAGTGGCTACTAATCGTGTGTTCCTTTTTCTTTCTTGGTGTTCTGCTTGAGATCCAGGGGCTAAGTACTCACAACTGCAACTGAAGTCACTGGAAACAGTGCTTTGAGTATATAAAGTTGTATAAAATGCAAAGCATTCTGAAAAAAATCAGGCCTTAGGCATCTCAAATTGGGCATCCAGTGTACACTTTTGATCTTTATCTCTCTGAACTTCAGTTTCCCATCTGTAAAATGGAGATAATGCAGCTTTATCTCAAAGAAGGTTGTGAAAATAAATTCATTAATATTTGTCAAATACTCATAGTATTAGCTTCATAGAAGCGTGCAGGAGGAAATTAATAATTCAGAGCAGGGTTTGAATAATGTGCAGAAAATAAGGCCTGGGACCACACATTGAACAGTGAGGAGAAAGCAAAATATTGAATAGCTGCACATTCAGTGAGCACCATCCATTCTGTGCACTGAATGAGACAGGGATACTGTGTTTAAAAATAGCAAGTGATCATGTAATTAAAGACTGTGTCATAATGTATATGTACAGGAAGGCGGATTGGAGGATTAAGGTTGCACAGGCAATCTTAATTCTGGCATATCTTAAATTTTGTGTCTTGATTTTGCAACCTTAACAGTCTTTTAACTGTAGAGGGCTTTTTAAGTGTAATTAAGTAAAATTGCACACAAAAAAATAACTACATATTAACATACTCATTTTGATTACACTGATGGCATGATCAACCTTCTTTATGATGTAAATTATAGCTAGTTTTTCAGTATGAAGTAAATCTTATTAAATTGACAGGATTTATTTACAGATTTACTGTTAATTTAATGATTAATTCAAAAGCTTTATATTATTATGCAGACTCGAAGGACAGAGTTTTCTAATTGACGCTGAATATTGAAATTGAATACAATATCGTAGAAAAGACTGGCTTCTACTGCGGCAATATTGCTGCCAGTTTAATCTAATGGCGTTTAGATCTTTACATAGGGCACTCTAGAATTGATTGTCCTAACAGATATTTAATCTAATGCAGTTGCAGAAGGAATAAAAAGATAAACATATGAACTGGGGGGGGGAGAATATGAATGTTCAGCAGTTGCTATCTGTGATTAAATATATTTTATTCTCAATGTTCTCCATCTACACCATGGAATCCTGGCTAATCCATCAGTTTGCTTGGATTTTCACTTGAGGCTAAAATGTTTTTCCTGTCTTGATAAAGAATCCTATCAAATTTGTTAAACTTACCTTGTGTATCGTTTATCTAATCATTAATACTAGGTTCCATACTCTGGATTCCAAATTCTTCTAAGAAGCTAATCATGGTTACATGAACATTGAAATTGTAAAGTAGGAGCACAAATAATTTGTTACAAAATAACAGACTTCATAGTGGACTAGTGTGAACAGGTTAGAGGCCTGAATATATGAAACACGTGGGCAGTGTTTGATCAGTAGCTAGTCGTCTCTCTGTTTCTTGTGATGTGTTTATGGCTTCCGAACACATAATAGATTTCTTGACCATTTTGTTACTTTAAACTAACGTGGTCATCATCTTAACTGGCAATAGCATTGTCTGATGCCCAATTACACATATATTGATGGTTTAGATGATAAACCAGTCATTTAAAATTTAATTACTCAATGGATCATCCCTTCTGATTAATACTGAGAAAGTAGGGCAGTCAGCTAGTTATCTTAGGTGCCTGTACACGAACGCAAGAAGCCTGGGAAACAAGCAGGAAGAATTGGAAGTCCTGGCACGGTCAAGGAACTATGATGTGTTTGGAATAACAGAGACTTGGTGGGGTAACTCACATGACTGGAGCACTGTCATGGATGGGTATAAACTGTTCAGGAAGGACAGGCAGGGGAGAAAAGTTGGAGGAGTTGCACTGTATGTAAGAGAGTGGTATGATTGCACAGAGCTCCAGTATGAAACTGGAGAAAAGTCTGTTGAGAGTCTTTGGGTTAAGTGTTGAAGCACTGGAATGGGTTAC
The DNA here is from genome assembly GCF_020497125.1 of Mauremys mutica. Lineage (NCBI taxonomy): Eukaryota > Metazoa > Chordata > Testudines > Geoemydidae > Mauremys > Mauremys mutica. The sequence continues at coordinate 122,158,266 of NC_059073.1, read as the reverse complement.
CTAGGGAGGTGGTGGAATCTCCATCCTTAGAGGTTTTTAAGGCCTGCCTGACAAAGCCCTGTCTGGGATGATTTAGTTGGGGTTGGTCCTGCTTTGAGCAGGAGGTTGGACTAGATGACCTCCGGATGTCTGTTCCAACCCTAATGTATGATTCTATGAAACAACCATACAAAAATGCTACATCACATATTGTGATCATCTAACATAATTCCTTTGCTTTGGAACCTACATTAGTTTATGGTTACTCTCACAAAGATGTCGGATTCCAATAAGATGATAGCACATGCTGAAACATGAGGTGGTATGTAGCGTGCATGTCATTTGAGTGCATGTCACTGTATTTAATTTTCTTGGAAACCATGCTATATACAGTATGTCAGATGGAAATAGGGCCAGTTACATTTGTGCTGTAATTAATTAGCCTCTTTCCAGCCTGAGGGGGACAGACTAATGAGGGTCAGGTGATAGAGTAACGGACACCTTATAAAAAGCCTGAGAGTGAGCTCACTCTGGAGTGGGAACCATGGGAAGCGTGCAGGACCCTGAGCCAGGTACTCCAGGGGAACCATCTTGGGAACCCAGAATGTATACCAGATCCTGGAAAGACATAAGAGTCTGAGAACAGTAATCCGGGAGAACCAGCCTGTGGGCCAAGAGCTCTGTACCAGAACAGGGGAAGAGACTCCCAAAGGCAGCCTAGGAAAAAGGGGCTGGGAACAAGGCCTCAGTGGCCAGGCTGAAGAGAATCCCTGAAGGGCACAGGAAAATGTTTATTTGGGAATTTTTAGTTGGACTTTTGCTACCCTGCAAGGGATTATGTTGGTTTATCACTTGCCTGGAGGCTTAAGCCACGTCTCCAGTAGTGATGTGTATGGAGAGAGCTAAGGAGCTCCATCTTTGGGAGGGAAAATGAGGCAAGCAATGTCATGCTCAGCCAACAGAGATGGTACAGGGCAGCCATTCCCCATGGCACAGTACCACAGAATGCTACAACTACCTCCCATATTCTCTTGTACTCTCACACGTGGCATTCTCACTACGTGCAAAAAAAAGGGGTTTTAATTCATACTTGTAACTAGTATTATATCATACTTTAATAATTACATTAATATTATGTCATTACATTGAAGAATTATCTCTTTTCTGTAAGATGCAATTAAAAATAGTGTTGGAATGAGTTTAACTGAATAATTAGTTTAAGATTTCCAGATTCACCAATGAACATGGCCATGCATTGTCTGAGTGCTAGATTTTGCATTTGGGTCACCGCCTGCAGTACCTTGCAGAAAAGACCTCTTCAAGTGTGTGAATGTTGTACAATATCTTTTTAAGTAATTATTTTTAATTTGATTCAATTTTCTGAGTGAATTTGCTTTTAAAAAACACAAGCACAGATTTCTCAAAAGAAGGAAAGACTGTATGAGATGATATTTTGACTAGAATGTACAAAAGAATACTATTCAGCTTAATGATACCATGACTGTGACACAGCGAACACCATCTGTTGGACTTGCCCTATCACTAAGTAGCAGTTCTTGAGGCTTTTGTTACCTGATCAGCTTTACAAAATGTACCATGTGAACCATTACTTCCACTTCTCTGCAACTAAAAGCATTCATCCTGTGCATCAAAATAGCTCTCTTTGGTTAATTTCACTTTAACCTCAAGTTCTCTTTCTCTAACTTCACTTTCAAACTTGTTTTAGAAGATATGACATAATTTTCTAATATCTTTCATTTCTAATAACAAGGCAACATGGAAATGTTGTATCTGCATTAGTGGATAATTAATGTATAATATATTAATGCAATAACATATGTACTATCTGAGCAATAAACATTATGAACTGGATTCACTCCAGCAGCTGCAGAGAGATGTACGTTGTACCCTCTTTGCCTACAGGGGAAGCAGTTTCAAAGAGGGGGAGAGGGGTTTCAGATTCAAGGGAGGGCACAAGGTACTGCCATGATGCTCTCCTGTAGGTTCTGCCAGGAGGACGGTTTTAAAATCTGGTGGAGCACCACAGGAGTCCCAGCAGAAACTGTCCTCGAGAGGCACTTCATTATCATATTTTCCAGGTCTCCTGTCCCTCTCTATCCAGCCCCATCCATTTCAAAGGCTTCATTGACTAGCTAAAGAGTCTTAGCAGAACAGAGCTTGTGGCCAGCTTACTCTTTTACACTCCACCAATTTCCATGCAGAGTTTCTGCCACCAAGAGCTTTGAGCCTGATTTTTGTTAGTTTGTGCTTCCAGAACCTATGCCCTAAGTACAGCTATTAACTGGCATTTCATTGCCACTTGGGAATCTTCTTCCACATCATTTCTTATGGCTGGAATAGTCTTCTACTTCTTGTGCACCTGTCCATCTTCATTCAAGACCCTTCTTGAAACATACTTTGACATCAAGCCTATCAGCGATAATCCACTAGAGAAGGTCACCCATACCCCTGCTAACTTACATTTTCTCTGTGGCCCTTCAGCTTTCCCCCTGTATTCGCCTGCCACGGCCCACAGGCAAAATATCTTCTTAAGAGAGGATGCGTCTGTCCATGTCTTTTGGCAAACACTGTGTTGTAAGTCAGGCTCCTGGAACTCTTTCCAATTCAGCACCTCTCCTTAGAAGCTGAAGAACTTTGCTTTCTTTGGAGGCAGTCTGTGCGAAGTAACCTAGTCTGTGAGTCATATAATCACATTTTAAAAACAAGATTCATTAAAAATGGTAGCAAAACAAAATAAACTGTTTTCTTCCCTGAAAACTTCACAAAGCCTAGTGAGGCAGGCTTCCTTTATATTAGTTACAGAAAGGGAAAATCTCACATCTCTAAAAAGCGAGTCCCTCTGATAACCCGTCCCTTCTCAGCTTGGCCCAGACATTCTTTCTGTGTCCAGAGATGATCTACCTCTTCCAGCCTACTTATCAAGTCGTTGGTATAGAGTTCATTGTCATATCAGGGTGAGGTTACCTTAACATTTTCACAGGAGTGTTTTATCAGGAGTACCATCTGGAAGGAATACAGAAGTCTTATTTTGTCCCCCATGCAAGAACTATTGTCCCCTAATCACTTTTGGGATGTTCCCCTACTTCTTGACTCCAAGTTTAAAATGTCACAGGCCATCTTGACCTTCCTGTATTTCCTGGACTCTCCTCACAGTCAAGATGATTGACTTGAGATTTGCATGTCTTTTTCTTATTTATAGTAGTTGAATCACCCTTCTGCCTCTTAAAATCTCTGTTGTCAGTTTTCCATTTCCAAGAAATTGTCAGAACTCCAGCCCTCTGTCACAGTGAGAAATTTAAATGATATAAAAACAAAAGAAAATTATAAAATTCAACTCACAAACACATTCAAAATATGATCTGTACATTCCTGAAAACAATGCTGCCGTCCCAGAGCCAGCTCGGGACTTGCACCTGTGCTGGTACATGGAGAAGCGGGGGCAAGGAGCCTCCACCCTTCTCCCAACCCCAGTTCCACCTCTGCACTAGGACAGGCACAATAGTATTTACGTTCTACTGAAAGCAGGCTTCTAGATGTTCCCCTTTCATGGCATCCCTGGGAGAACAAATAATTCTCAGGGAGCCAAGACCATGATGGAACTGGCAGGATGTAGAGTGGGTAACATACTTCATCATCCTAAAGGATTGTTCTAGTTCTCTATAGCTTCTCCCCTGAGTGGTGTAACTATCTGGCACAATGTAGACCCCAGCACTTACTGTTTTTCTCCCCATATGACTTCCCCTGTATTTGTCTGCCACAGCTGATCGCAAGATGTCGTATGCACGCGTTTTTATTGGTTCTTTGTTTAAATATAATTTAGGCCCTGATCCTGCAGACTCTTATGCTTTATTGCCATAAGTCACCCCCCTTAAAATCAATAGGATCAATCACATCTGTAAAGTTAAACACATGCATAATTGTTTGCAAGATCAGGGCCTTAGATTGCAATCGTCTTATGTCTTTTTGTTTTTCTGTAAAGCACCCTGCACACTTACAGGGCTATATAAATAATAGTTAGCAGTATGGTAGATCTGCATCTAATCAAACAGTTCAAAGCTGTTTCTAATAAGGTGAGCTTACTACAAAGCCAGGGTTATTCACGTTTGTGTAACTGAAATCCCCAAAAAAGGTTTTGCTTTTGGAAGGCAGGGGTTTTCTTTAGTGTTACGGCTACTATTTACAACCAGAGAGTCAATTTTCCATGTTTCATCTAGAAGACTTTTGTTGCTCAGAAATCTAATTTGTGTTATTTAGTCATATGCTTTCTTCAAGAACAAATGCTTGTGGTAGATTTTCACCAAAGTGATACACCTGCTTTCCAGAGCAGAAAGAAGAGCTTTGTTGTGCTAAGCCTAGGCTTCAGTGTATTACTGCACCACAACTACGTAATATCCAAATAAACTCGAAGGAGACTTTGATGGATACATTTTCAAACAACCTAAAGAACTCATGCATTTATCGCTGGGGGAAGGCAAACCTCCTTCACGGAACCTGATTTTTTTAGGGTCTTAAAATGAGATGGATATTTAACCGTGTTCTTTGGAGCTATATTTTCCACTTGCAGTGCTTTTTAATCATTTAATATTTGGAATCAATGCAATGATGATGGTGCTATGACTGTTGAGACCCATTTGGTTATAATTTATTTGTTTGTAAAAAGATTTTGATTAAATAAAGCAGAGTTTAGCATTGTATGTTCTTAAATGTTATGTTTATTAGCCTTCAGATAAATCCTGGGTTCTGTGCAGATTATGTGCTGGAGCCTCTTAAAACAAAATAAAACAAAATACCTGACTCCAGGTTGCCATTATGACAATGTGTGTGCTTGTTACCTTGAGCCTCTTTTATACTCTGTTCTTATATGTAGTTGTTAGGCATCTCTCATGCATCATGTGGGAGGATCACATCCCTGTAAAAGACAAGGCCACTAAGTCCACATTCTTTTAGACTAAGAATTGTGAGTGAGTGATTGCCTGAAAACATCACTTGATATACCCTTCAGATAGGTTTGATCTCTTTCACCCTCTTCCTCAAGTTCCCCTCTCACACAGATATTTACACGTGTGCTCTGAGGATGATCTGATTGTTTATCATGTAATGTTCCTGGTATATTTCCCAAATCCTTTCAAGATTGTGGTTACTGCTTAGGATAAACAATTTGAGATTACGGTTTCTTCTGCTCCCTTTATACAGCTTAAAAAATTCCTTTCCTTGTATATCCACATGTTAGCAGTCTCTGCTCATGTTCTCCCATTCCAAGGGCTGTTTTCTGTTCTGTGCTCTAAGCTGATGATCATGTCATTCTGGCTCTGTCAGTCTGAATCCTGCTCACTGTCTGCCTTTATAGAGACAGGACTTATTTTCTTATAGTCCCCTCTTAGAATATAAATAAATGTATCAAATGTAAATTATTGACAGACTAAAGTTATTTTATCACAATGTACTGTCATTTCTGTTGAATGCCATTGCATTCTTTCATATTGAATCAGCTAATGGCATATATTATTCAGGTCCCAGACTGCATGTGTAAAGTTCTATTGAAATCAAGGCACAAAGATACACGTTCATGGGTCCATTTGTGGGTTTGGGGTCAACTGTGCCTACTAAAGAACTTTATGGAATTTTAATTGAAAAGTAGTTTGTTGGGTATTGAAATCATAGTGGCAATTTTAGAAGTGAGTATTTACACTGGAAGTCTGTGAAGCCATGAGCCATTTATGGAGCATAACCCATTTTGGAAAAATGCTATGTGTCATTGTAAGCCATCTTAAAAGAACGTGGGTCTTCGTTCCCTTGTAGTAATTGGTGTACATTGGAGGTTTGTGTCTGCTAGTGCTTCTGGCTACAGACATATGCCCTGGTCTTCAGAGGTATTTAGTATCTTAATTTTCACGGAAACCAATGGAAGTTGGGAACCTAAATACCTTTGAGAAGCTGGGCCACAGTCTTTTAGCTCAAAAGGTAGATGCTCATGCTTTTAGCATGGAAGATCCTGCTAAAATCCTGCTGATCTTTGCAGAGGCAGAAAATGAGGAACAGGGAGGCTGGGATTTACCCAAGACCACAAAGCAGGGCAGTGTGGAGCCTTATTAAAACCTAGCAAACTTGATATCCCTACTCAAACCACTAGACAATTCACTTCCTGGGCAATAACTGTGATATGACAAACACAGGATCAAGCAGAAAGCAAAACCTGGGCTATCAGTGGGAATAAGCTCTCATTCGAGCACAAATATTTTATCTACAAAACTGCTGACCATGTATGGTAGCAACTTAATGTTAAAGATAGTTTGTTTTTAAATACTCAAAGACACTAATCAAAGTATCAGTATAAAAATATGAAAGTTAGTTATTGGTTGGCGGGTGGGGGCATATGGATAATCACTAATGTCTGTCTTAGTACTTTAACATTTTCTGATCCATATTTTTTGGGTTGAAATTTTTGGCTAAAAACTTTGGCTGGGAACTGTTATGCAAAGTTCAATCTAGAATGTGTTCTTTTTATAGCCAAGTTGTAAACTCTTTAAAAATAAGGGTTTAAATCGGAAAATCTGATAGACCCTAAACAATACAGCAGGCCTATTGTAATAAGTGTTATATTAATTTAAAATTTCTTTACACTGTGCAATTTAAATTTAATGAAACACTTAAAAATTTTATTAGTGTTTGGATGGGATTAGAATGCTGAACTTGTTCAGAGAATCAGAGTAATTCAACATTATTAAAACATTTTTCTTTGAACTGTGAAAAATCTTAAGCTTTCCAGTTACTTTAGATCTCTCCTAAGCTCAGATCGTTTCCAAATGTTAAATTTTGGCTTTAATAATTTTTAAGGCTTCCTTGTATAGTTTGTGCTAAGAAACCCCGGTCACTTTCAAAACCATACCACTCAAAATATAAAGGGCTGCAGTGGAGGTTCTCTGAAACTAGGAAGTGGGGGAAAATTTTTTTAACCTCTGTCTAATTATGCAAAATAAATGTGTAACTTCAATGAATACTGCACACCTAGCAACTCTGTCTTTTTTTTATTTTTTGAGAAGGTGGTGAGGAGGGTGTAAAGGATCATCTGTTTACTCCAGTAATATAATACAGGTCTACAAAACTGCCACAATCTGCCTATTGTTGTCTGTCATAAAGTCATTGTTGTCTTTTCTTAGGCACATGGACAAAATTGAGAGCTGTTTTTATGAAGCTGTTTCACAAAATATAAAGCCTGCACACTCGAGAATAATTATTACTGGTACGCCTTCTACCTGGTACCATACATTTGATTGCAACACAGATTCTACATTTTAAAAATATCATATGGGGAAATCTGGAATAAAAATGGCTGTCAATAGTGGGTGAAAGTCAGAATAATTGTTATCCTTCTGGTCATTGCAGTAGGGATCATGTTTATGTACAAAGAAGTTAGGTTTTACCAGAGAAAGTTAAAATGTTAAATGCTCCAATCTGATAAACAAAGGAAAAGAGGGTGTATGTGTGACGTTCCCCTCTGGTGTTATCTGGACCGGAGATCTGCTAGGTCACTCAAATCCTCGACTCTGGGAGCCAGTCTTACCCTGCTCTGCTGTGAGAACCCCCACTCCTGGGCTGTTCATGCACAGCCTCTGGCATGTAAGCTGGTCCTTGGATTGTGCAGCCGAACGACACCAGCCAACATCTACGGTCCCAGACACAACCCTAGGAACCTCCGTCTTGCAGTGTCCAGTTATGCCCACTGGACACCGCAAGCTTATATGAGTTCATCAATTTAACAAAGAAATTGATTTGTACCAGGCTTGTTATCCTCTTCAAACTAAGCGCACTGCTTCAGGGAGAATAAACAAACAAATTTATTAACTCTAAAAGATAGATTTTAAATTATTATAAGTCAAAGCATAACAAGTCGGATTTGGTCAAATGAAATAAAAGTAAAACGCATTCTAAGCTGACCTTAACACTTTTAGTGCCCTTACAAACTTAGATGCGTCTCACCACAGGCTAGCTGGTTGCCCTTCAGCCAGGCTCTCCCCTTTGATCAGCGCTTCAGTCGCTTGGTGGTGATGTCTGTAGATGGAGGTGAAAGAGAGAGGAAGAGCATGGCAAACATCTGTCCCTTTTATCAAAGGAAGGAGGGTGATTCACTCGAGAGTCCAACAGATCCTTTTGTTGCTGCCTAGGCCAGCGTCCTTTGTTCCTGTGAGGCTGGGCTGGGTTTGTCCCATACATGCCTTGATGAGGTGTGAACTGCCCCTGTGCTCTTACAGAGTTTTTGCCTGGCCTTATTTTAAGCCATGAATACACATTTTCAGCCTAATAAATATAAACATGAAATTACAACCTATAATATTACCATAACAACAATTACTATAACATCACCATAACAACAATGCTCAGTACTTCATGAGCCTTCCGAAGACACCCGACATGACAAACTTTGTATTAGGTACCACACAATCATATTATAAGGATGAACATGTGGGTGTAGGGTGTTCCCACGAGGTACAGCACATCACAGTATGGACTTCTGCTGCAGTTGCCAGGGGACCCAAATTCAAGACCAGGATCCTTATCTTCCTTCAGATTCTCCCTAAGACTCCATTCTTCCTTAATACATACAGAACACTACTAACTGATAATGGCTATACTGCTAGTGAACTGAGACTATTGACACTGATCTGGTCACTTGTCTCCAGTAACAAACAAAATAAATCTAGAAATTGTGCACAGATCCAGTCTGTGAAAAAATATGTTTACTGTTGTCTCCCTTTCCTTTGTTTACTTGCTTCAGCTCAGGGAGGCTGCTAATGTTATTAAAGTTAAGCACATGCATAAGCCATTGTAGAATTGGGGCCCAAGATTGTAAATTCTCGGGGCAAGAATTGGACTATTTTTACTACATGTGTATGCAGCACCTAACATGAAGGAGCCTTGACCTGTTCTAGACCTTTAAGTGCTACTGTAATAATGAAATGCCTTCAGCACAGCCTTCAGAAAGTGTGTGGGATTGTTCAAATGGGATATTACTTAGACTACCCAGTAAAAGACAGAACAAGCTGTAGATGCACACCTTGCAATTGCTGGAAAACCTTGCTTCTCAAGAAGAGACAACTTTAATGTTGCATATTTCATAAATAAACTAAAAGAAACCCTTCAAGAAATCCAGATGGCTCTCCTCCATTTCCTTTTTTGAGATCACCCCTATTTCTTCGCCACGTGGACTGTGTATCTTAAGTCATGACAGTGAGTTTAGCCAAAAGCAAGTTTATCCAAATGTCTTGGATAGTTTGAAGGTCAGATGTTGGGGTGGCCTCGTATGCAGGACACCCATTGTTAGTTCCATATTGTTCCAAACAGCTTCTCTATCATGTAGGTCTTTTTGCATCATTTGGCTTCAATTTTCTGATAATCTCTTATAGTAATATTCATAATGTTTGAGTGACAACCCAAGTAAATTCATAAACATGGTATATCTCTAAACTTGTTTTTCATTTTTGAAATTGCTGTCATTTCATCTTACAAAGGCTATGACAGGTTGTTATTACTTTAACGATGACTTGGGGAATTGTAAGTAGAATACATACCACTTTTGAGCTGTTTTGTGTATTGAAGGGTTTTAATAATATTAGGTTTTATAAAATCATGAAAAGACACCTTCAGGGTGATTTAAAAAACTGATGGAATTGAAAGAAATAAATGAATATTCTTGTAGTCTATGGTTAGTTTGTGTTAATGAAAGGAAACATTGGTATAGATTTCTGGATTCTTGAGTATTTTTGTTTTTTTGGTAGGGAAAGATGATGGTTTTTAATGTAGTTTTTAAATAAAGAAATTGGGATTTTTTTTATGTTGCGCCTCCAGTATCTTCTAGTTATGTGTGTCTATAGCTACTCTCTTTTGTCTGTGAAGTGCTTTTGAAAAAGTGACAGGGTTTACATTGCACTGAATCCGTTTGCATTTTGTAGAAATTTTTTTCATCGGGGCAGATTTGGGCATGGGGGTGGGGGATCCTGCACCATTAATTTAGTTGGAGTTTGCCACTGATATCAGTAGGCGCATGATTGGGCCTTAAGTCTTCATTTTCCAAAGTGGTGTTGGGATGGGAGAGAGGTACGGAAGATGTGCAAATTAAAAAGTGCAGGCCGTTGATAACGCATGGGAGAGCTGAAGTGAGGGGTGAAATTAGCTTCATTTTCCTGAACAGGGGATCAGCTTTGAAAAGTTTGGGAGACGCTGTCCTAGGTAATTGAACAACAGAAACACAGTAGCGGCAGAAACCATATTTGACTCCTAAGCTCTCTGAAGCTAGGAGTCTACTACTACATTTCCTATTTCCATTTTCATTAAAATCCACACAAATGCAATAGTACAAAGGGATTGCAACACTTTGTACTGAGGGAGAGTCTGAAATTATAGCACTTTTCCTTATACCTTCTAAAATCTATGACAGGACTTTTGAGTATCAGTGCTTTTAAAAAGCAGCTAGCACAACAGAAAATAAAATTGGAAGCCCCTATTTCTTGTGTCTTAAGCAGTGCATTCAAGAGAGATGGATTATTAATAGGGTAAGTGGTGCTTTTGATAGGGAATTGGGGCTCACATATCTAACTTACATGTTAGGATGAGAATTGGTTACATGTAACTATAAACTTGAAATTGTGAAATTATTTGAAGAATATATTGTTGCATATAAATGCATATTTTCCCCAAGGGCATTCCTTGTTGCCATGTTAATGGACTGAAATTTGGTTTATTCTTGGTAAGTGTGGGGGGGGGGAGGGGAGAGAGAGCGCTCTGTGAGGTAGAGTGTCCTCAACTCATATTGACTTCAATTCACTGTTAGAGTGTCCTCCATTGTCAAGGCCTTTGCAATTTCCCTCCTGCCCAAACAGATGGAAATAAACCTCCTTAAACAAAACACAATTCTCTCATAACTACTGCCCATTCAAGTGCCTTGGCCTCCTCCCACCCTCAGTGCTTTTCAGATTCCTACTCCAGTAACCTCATTCCCTGCCCAGAACTCCCATACATAGTCTCCCAATGCTGCTTTTCACTTCAAATTGTAGCACCCTCGTGGTGCTGCTCCTACCTCACTCTATCTAGTGCTGCTTCTCCTACCCCTTCAGTGGCAGGAGCAGGTCTCAGTCTGGTGGTTCTCTTGGTGACTAGTCAGGATCTGGTAGTGGCCCATCTTGCATCCGACGAAGTGGGTATTCACCCACGAAAGCTCATGCTGCAAAACGTCTGTTAGTCTATAAGGTGCCACAGGATTCTTTGGTGGTTCTCTTGGTGACTAGTCAGGATCTGTAGTGGCAGCTGGTCTGGCTCACTGTGACTCCTCCAGCTCTCTCTTGCAGCATTCATGAGTTAGATTTGAGGAGTAGGAGGCAAAGCCTTTTATGAAGCAGCCTCAGCAGCAGATCCTGAATAGTTCCAGGTCCAAGTTTTACGGCTTCGTGGTTTGGGCTATGCACTAGGAAACAGAGCCAGCACTTTAACACAGCTCCCTGGCTCTCTCCACAATTTGGAACCTCTGCTCTAGACTTAAGCACATGTTCAGATTAGACCATTAGCTGCAACAATGTCACCACTTACTGTTCCCTGGTGCTGCTAGCCAATTCAAGCACAGAAATATGCAGACTCTAGTTTGTGCACCCTGAAATAGTCGTCTGTTCAATTATTGAACTCAGAGTACAACGAAGCACATACTTAATAATAGTTTTCATTTTTATGTGTTTTTAAAACAATTATTGTGATAATGAGGTGGTAAATCTCACCAGCTGATGTCCACAAGGTGTATACATATTACATCAATACAATGTGTCATAGCTTAAAAAAAGGGGAGTGGGGGAGAACTAGTTCAGGGATATAGCACTCTCGACTTCAGTTCTGGAAATCCTTGGCCATCAGAAAGATTGGAAGGAATCTATTCCCCTTTTCCTAATAACTCTCTGCAATCTGATTGTCTTAAAAAAGCCTTTCCCAAGCAAGATACCCTTCAACCTTTCAGCTAGTAAGTGTATAGGTCCTTTTATGTCATCATTATTTCCGATGGCTTTTTTGCTTTCATTTGTGAGGAGACAGCATTTCTTCGTGTTAACTGTCAATTATGTGAGAAGAATTTAAAGGAAACAAAGTACAGATCCTCAGAACATATGCAGAGATCACCCATGATTCTCTTGGCCTCTATTGCAAATGCATTCTGAATCTCTGATCTTTGAGTTATCATCTTTTGTTTCCCCAAATTATGGCAAAAACCAGTGCACCACCAGCAGTTTATGTACCTTCCATAACATTAATCAGTGTGCTATTTAATGTGGACCTGCTGTGAACAAAAAATTGATAGATTTATCAGACTGTTTTCAGTTTTACAAAGACAATTGCTAATGAGCTATTTATAGCACATTGTTATATCTATTTTTTGTCAGTAGACTAGGGACTGATTTAGGACAAATGGGTTAAAAACAGGAAGTGTGGTTAGATAAGTAGGTAGTCTCTCCAAAGAGTTTCCAGAGCTTACCCACACATTCACATTTTCTTCTGAAACTACTATCAAAACAACATTGGGTACAGTACCTTGAAATCCATCTCTGTTTAAAGGAGGAATATTTTTCAGCAGTAGCAGGAAATGGCTCATAGAAAAGTTTTACATTCTTGTAAAAGAAAGTTCAAATGATGATCTGGAGTCATTGTCTGTAAATGTTTTCTCTCTGCTTTAATCAAATTGCAGCACTAACGGCATTTTAGTTGATTCAGGTGTCTCTTATGAATTCCTACAAGCATATAAATAGTACAATTATGTATAAAGTAGTTGTATTTTCAAACCCAGATTAGTTGTGAGCAGTGAATTTCTTCCAGCACTGCCTTTCCTTTTAAATGAAACTATGCTTATTTATGGATAGTGCTATCGTAATTATATTTTAATGAATTGCTGTCACAATTGCAGGAGGCAAAATGAGTAGACTAACAATACTATTTATAGAAGAAATTTTATACACCATAAATCTATGGAGTACTGTGTCTGCTGAAGACACTGAATACGATGCTTCTATGGTGCTCTAGACTTGTAGTAGTTTCATTGGTAATACAGGAACAACATAATCCATTGCTTGTTAGCTGTCTTTCTGTGGTATAATGGTCCTGGGACCTCAGATTTTTCCACCTAAAACTATATGGTGGAATTTTCAAAAGCACCTAAGTGATTTAGGGGCATACACCTTATGCTTATAGTTTAAGTATATTTTTGTATGTCATTGAATAAAGAAAATGCATTTTTTCTAATAATTTGTAATAGAACTATGTTTGTCCATCATTAACCAGGCACTATTGTCCTGTTTAAAAATTTTCAATCTCTGAGTAAGGGAACAGAAATAATAATGTATGACTAGGGTGACCAACCACAGAATGCAACATAGTGAATAGTCAAAGCAAACAAATAAGTGAAAATTATTCATCTAAAGTATTTGGTGAGTGCTTGTAATTAGCATATTTTAAAAATAACTGGGTCAGTTTGCAAATAATGAATCTAAAAGGAGTCAAAGCAACCAACAAAATTAACAAATAGTTTCAGCAGTTTTAGTTAGAGTAAAGTAGGTCCCTTGGTTGAGAGTCCTGTGTTACTTTTAGAGTCACTATCACATGTAATTATGCCGTTTTAGGCTTCTCACATCCCTCTTGCTTCAAATGCATGGTTCTAGAAGCATTTATGTCCCAAGAAACTAATTAGAGAGAAAGTCAAAAAGCATGATGACAAAATGGATTTTAAGTACTGTAATTAGAATGAAGCAGGCCTATCTATCAGGGGTAAGAAAATAGGCCACTGCTGGTTACATATTGATTGAAGCAGATTTCCCATTAGCCCACTTTGGAGGGAGAAACCTGCATGTTGTTGTGGAGAACAGAGGTGAGTTGCTTTGTTGTGTCCATGGGGAATTTCCAAGTCAGAACTCTTAATTTTTTTTTAAATCAAGCTGCTAGGCTAGCGGGTTAGATGATATCACTGTGTGGGTGGGGACACTTCAGTCAAATATCACATACTCATGTGCAGGTACTGTAGTTCAGGAAAGGCTTATGACTGCAAACATTTAGGGCTCATTCTTTTCTCACGTTTGTAGAATACCTTGAAAGGTTATGGGGTTTTAGAAGAAAAAGTTATTTTAAAATAAAACATATGTTAACATTTTTAAAAATCTACCAGATCCCTCCTTGAGAAATTATAAACAAGTTTCTTGGAACTTGAGCTGTAATTTTTCTGAAAGAGGGCATCAGAAGAAAAATAATCTCACAGTCAGTAATGTAATAGGAAATGGTAACTCTCTTTACATTTAATCTCCTAAAATATCATACTTAAATATTTGAAGCCAATATATGCTAAAATTTCTTTGAAAAGTTAATATAGATTTCTGAAATGTACTAGTAACAAGAAATTAAATCCCTTTCAACTAATACTTTAATTTGCATAAAATGGATATATACAGATCAGACACATTAGACAGATATTGATGCAAGCGATGGAGCTCTAAACAGCACTCTGGTACACCCTCATCCTTCCCAGCAGCTTTTGCGGGCAGCGTGTCTGGTCCTCTTGCAAGGACTTTGCCCCTGGACTTCACTGATAAAGAATCCCACCCTCATCTTTCACATCTGCCTTTATCTGATTCGTTTAATCCCCCAATGAAGCTAGTTTTCAAACCTTGGTATAGTGCTATGAAAGAGGTAAGAATAAAACAAATTTTACTGAATGATATTATCACAAATGATTTCTTACACTTTTTATACAACCTTTGCAACACATATAACGTCTAGTAGTTCTGTATACTGAGTCCACAAAGGTCATTTACATGAAAAGTACACTAAACCAGATTTGCTCAGCATGAAATGAAATGGAAACATGGTGGCATATATAATATGCCCCAAAATTATGTCAGTAGTTAGCCACTTCATCCCATGGAGTGAACCAAAGGTTGGCTGTGCTGCTGATTGAAAAGAAAATGCATAGCATAGTGTTGAAAAAAATTATTAAAATAAATACCTCAGAGAGAAGAGGTCTTACGATATACACAGTGTGTCAAAACAGATATTGTAAAATGTTGGCAATGAAATTAGTGTATGAGAAGTGTATATGAATGAAAATAATATTACAGGATGCTGTCCAGACTCTAAAATTATAGGAAAGGTTTTACATGGCATTTTAGAAATATGTGATCATTCAGTTAAAGAGTAATATAATACACAAGCATTTGGGAGCAGAGTACTTTAGTTGTATAAGCAACTTTAATTGTGGCATTTTCTGATTTTTCGGTGTCTAACAGTGCAACTTAATTTTCTCTGAACGTAGGAAGTTTTGGGAAGGTATTTGGAATCATATGCAAACACAGAGAGAAAATATATTGAGTAATTATAATGTAATCTTAATAAACCACAAAAGTTAACTTCACAATTTTGTGGTGTTAAAAAGGACCTCCAAAAGAACTAGATGCATTTATAGTCATGTTAATTTTGTTACTTTATTACAATAGACAAATGGTTACTCTTCTCCCACTCTGACTTTATTCTCATGAAGTTCTGCCATCCCCAGTCAACGTCTCCAGCTACCCTTATTTTCAGCATTAAACCATTGTTAGTCCTTGTAATGTATGGATGTGATAGCAATGCCAGAAATTACACATCCTGTATGAGAAGTGACTGTAAACTACAAGACTTTAATAACATTGAGGGATTTTTGGTAATAACATCAACCATGAGAGTGAACTTCAAAGAATTTTGATGCCACCAGAAACTCCAACGTGACAATATAGTCTTGGGCGTTTTCTGTTTTTTTTTCTTTTGGATAATATAAACAGCCAATTTTTTTAAAGTATCTAATGAAAAACTTTGCTTTCCCTATCAGTGCCATAGCCATCAGCCCACTCCTCCTTTCCTGCTCTTCTTTCTTTTCCTGCTCTTTACACTTTCTCCTTTATAGTGGCACCTGATTTTTTTGCCTTTGATCATGACAGGACTGGCTTTAATTTAAACATTGCTTTGAATCACAGCAGATTCATACACAAATTCTGAAACATGTATGTGAGGCCACTCTATGAAGTGAAATATTTTGTATAACAGTGTGTCTTTACCATGTATTGTGTTTTTCACAACATTACCTGTCATTCATTTATGAGTAAATCTATGTTTATTACCTTTTATGAATAGGCAGAAGTGTTAAAGTGTATTGAATTATATAAACACATAACTGACTATTAGTATTTTGGTATAAAGGACAGAAGTCTAATGTTAATATTGTAGAATTCAGTTGGTTTTGAATTTCCTTTATCATAAAATGAATGAAAAATGTTTAAATAAAAAAACTGTTTTGTTGATATCCATGCAATCTAGTTTCAAAGAGATTCAGATGCAAAGAATTTCAAAGCAAGTTGTGCTTTATAGTTTTGGAAGATGTCTAAGTATCAGTATGAGCCTATTCACTGCTTTGTGGCGTTGTTCTGTAATGCTTGATCATTCTTTATGAAGCAGTTGTGTGGAGATGGCTGAAAATTAGATACCCTAACATGCCCACATTGTGATTAAAATTGTACTATCAACCTCTGTATTCAAACACTGTTGACTATCTGCTGACCTGCTGTGACCTAAGATGTCATTTTAATTTTCTGTGCCTCTGTTTCCCCTCCCACATTTTGTCTGTCTTAACCTGGTAGATTATAAGTTTTCTAAAAGAGATGCTCTAGCTGAGCCAAAATGTAAGGGCTTGATATAGGAATACTGAGTGAAATTCTACAGCCTGTGTTATGCGGGAGGTCAGACTTATCATAAATGGTTCCACCTGGCCTTAGACTCTATGAATAACCGATCTGGGGTAGGGACTGTCTCTCAGTATGCACACTGCCTCATACAGTGGGTGCTGATCTCAGTTGGGGCCTCAAGGCACTACTTTAATACAAATAATAAATAGTAGTCTGCCATGCTACCGACTAGCCTATAGTACAGTTTTATATTAAGGAAAACAAAATGCCCTGGCCACAGTGATCAGGCAAATGATACCAGCAGCAACCATTTTTTAAGCATTCATTAGATAATTCACTAGATAATACTTAGTCCTGCCTTGAGTGCAGGGGACTGGACTAGATGACCTCTCGAGGTCCCTTCCAGTTCTATGATTCTATGAATCTACGATTACTATCACCATGTGAACTGTGAAGCAAACAGCATCTAAAGGAAATTCAGCTCCTTTAAACAGTCTGATCTTAACTGTTACATGGCTTGTGGATATCGTGTGTTTCTATTTAAATGTCAACTACACAGCAGTGCTTAACGACTTTAATATATATGTGCATTTTTTCCAACGGCTACTTAATAGTTAATACTATATAACACATTGCAAATGCTTAGAGCAGGGGTACAAAATCTTGAGTGACAAAAAGCTATCTGTGGCTTGTTATAAAGTTACAGAACTGTACATCTGAAATTTGGTATGAGAATTTTTCATGGCACTAATATGAGTTAGTTAAAAGTTCTTTGGAATTTTTTGAAAGAGTTGTCATACCTACATCAGATCAGCACAAAGAACAGGTGACTTTCTTAAGACAGAACTAATTATGACATGCATTCTGTCCTCCTTTCATACGTTCAGACACAAAATACAGGACTACCATACCAGGACAGCATATGAACCCACCAAGGACAGTCAAGTATAAGAGCAGTGCAACTACACGTGGATCGCATTCTTCTAGAGCATCTCCGCTCCCTTCCTGCCCTTCTACATAAGCTAGGCTTTGGGAGCATCTGCAGCAAGGTCACCATTGTCCCTCAACCGGGACCATGCAGGGGAAGCTACATGCACAATACTGCCTTTCATCCTGTCAGCAGCCCCTTGTGTATTCACAAAAATGCATGGTTGTAGTAGAGACATTCCTGTGAAGGTCATGAATCCATGTGTTTTCCTACCTAGATGATGGGCTAGTGAGAAGCTGGTCCAGATCTCAGATACTGTCCAGTGTAGCTACTGTTCAGTCCACTTTTGACAAGTGGGGGCTCCTAATCGATACAGAGAAATCTTTCCTGATGCCTGTGCAAAGAATTCATTGGGGCAGACCTGGATTCTACAAAGGCCAGGGCCTTCCTGGTGGAGCAGAGGTTCCAAATAATGCAGGTCATTGCTCTACGTCTAAAGGGGCACCCTGTCACTACCGTTTGGAATTGCCTCAAACTTCTAGGACAGGTGAGGGACGTGCACTTACATGGTGCAGCATACTAGGCTACGCCTCAGAGAACTACAGGGTTGGCTAGCCTTGATGTACTCACTGGCCCACCATCATATGGACATGGCCAGTGAGTACATGGTGGTTCAAGCACCTGTTCAGCTGTTGTCCTCCCTGGACTGATGGGTAGAACCTGCAGGTGTTTGTGACAGTCACTCTAGACACAAATGAATCAGATCTAGGTTGGGGAGCTCATTTAAATGTCCCTCAGGGTCTTTGGTATTCTCAGGATCTAAGTGTCCATAAAAAAATATCAGGGAGTTTCAGCTCCATTTAGTTTGTGTGGCATTCCTTCTGCACATCAACACAGCAGCCACATTCTGTGTAAATAAATGGGGTGGGGAGGGGAGCATTCCTCAAAGTTATGCCAGGAGGTGAACCTCCTTTGGAATTTCTGCATCACCAGTTCCATCAACCTGAAAGCTGCTTACCTTCTGGAAGTTCAAAAAAACACTCTGGCAGACCACCTGAACAAGTTGTTCACAGGTCACCACAAATGGTTTATTCACCAAGATGTGTCCAGGTCCATTTTCCAGCGGTGGGGAACACCCCAAGTGGACCTGTTTGCAACACCAAACAAGAAATGTCGTCTTTTTTGTTCCTAAGAGGGTCACAGCCCAGGTTCACTGACAGATGCTTTCCTCCTGCTGTGATCAAAAGGCCAGCTGTATGCTTTTCCTCCAGTTCCACTCCTGCCCAAAGTTTTGTTCCAAAGTCAAGGAAGATTCCACCCACCTTATTCTAATAGACCCAGCGTGGCCCCATCAACATTGATTTTCGACTTTACTAGCCCTATTGGTCAGATCTCCGCTACTGCTCCCAGGAGACGTGGATATGATCTCCCAGAACCACTGCTGCCTCTTTCATCCCAACCTTCAGGCCATCCACCTGACAGCATGAATGCTTCATGGCTGATAACTTGGGAATGAGTTCTGTTTAAGACGGTGCAGGAAGTTCTGCTAAATAGTAGGAAGCCTTCAACTAAGTCTACTTACCTTGCTAAATGGAAGAGATTCTTCATTTGCTCCATACAAAGAGGCATCCCCCAACTCAAGCTCTGATTTTCCATATCTTGGATTATCTTTTATTTCTGAAACAACAAGGGCTAGCTCCTAGCCACCAAATGGACTCTGATGGAAGTATCTCAGCTTTCCACTCTCCCGCGGATAACCGATTTGTTTTTTGAAACCCTATGTCCATTTTAAAAGGTTTGCTCAGATTACATCCTCAGATCCACAGCCCAACTCCACGGTGAAGTTTAAATTTAGTTCTAGCAAAGCTGAGTTTCTCTCCCCTCCTCTCCCCCTCCAATGAGCTGCTAGTGACTGTTCTCTGTTATACTTGTCTATGAAAGTAGCCTTCTTGGTTACTATAACCTTGGCCAGGAGAGTAGAGGAGCGGCAACCTTCAGTATCAGAGCCTTCTTATACAATTTTCTCTAGGACCAAGTTTTCCTTTGACCTCACCCAAAATTTCTGTTGAAAGTGGTTTCCGATTTTCACATTAATCAAGCAGTTTAGTTTATTTGTTGACTTTTTTTCCAAAGCCCCATTTGAGTAAAGGGGAAGAAATGCTCCACACTCTAGACTTTAAAAGAGCTTTGGCTTTTTGTCTGGATTGGACTAGGTCTTTCAGATCTTTTTTTCAGCTCTTCGATGCAGTTTCAGACAGAGTAAAGGGCCATCCGGAGGATCTCTTCCTGGATTTCTAGCTGTGTTTGTGCTACCAATTGGCTGATATTGCACTTCCAGTAAAATGGTGGCTCGCTCATCCAGGTTGCAGGCAAACTTCTGTAGCTTTTCTGGCTCATGTAACCATACCAGATGTTTGTAGGACAGCAAATTGGTTGTCAGTCCATATGTTTGCCTCTCACTATGTCATCTCTCATCAATCTAAACACGATGCCAGATTTGGACAGGTGGTCCTTCAATCCCTGTTTAAGTAGATTCCACATCCACCTCCAGTTCAAACTGCCTGGGAATCATCTATAGTAGAATGGACATGTGCAATCACCGAAGAAGAAAAAATGCTTATCTATCTTTCTGTAACTGTTCTTCGAGATGTGCTGCACATATCCATTCCCCAACCTGCGCTCCTTCCGCTCTCTTGGAGTCTTTCCAGAAGGAACTGAGGGTTTTTTTGCGGGGGAGCATGGTCCTTTATACCACTCATGCAGTGCTCACACTACCCCGACAGTTATTGCTGAGGGGGAAAATTTATAGCACCTCTGCACAGGATGCGCACACATCTACAGCAGAATGTATGTGCGCATTCAGTAAATTACGGAAAAGTCGTTTTTTTTCCCCCTAGGGTCCTTCTCTACTGCTTCTCTTTCTTCTCTATCTTCCTTCCTAAAGTTTTGACATTACATCAGCCTTCATCACTGGTATGGTTTACTACCTGTGAACAAAACTATTTAAGGATGCCACCCACTTTTTCTTAAAACTTGTTCACCTTAATCCCTTCTTTACTCACACCACTTGACCCACAGCATACAATCTGACTGGCTCATTTGGCAAGAGACAACGAAAATGAGAGTTAAAACTCCTAATTGTGCCAGTATTCTACATCATTTCTAAAGCAACTCAAATCTTAAAACATTTAAAATATGTTAAATCTAGGCTGAGTTAAAAAAATTCCTGTATGTTCCTGCTGTCCTAGCTGAATTCAAAGTTCTTTGAGCTTTGAGTTTTCTAGGCTGTGGAAGAGGTTAAAATGTTTGATGTTCACATCCTCTTTCTGTATCAGTTTACTCTTGAATATCTTTGAGCACTTGAACTAGCTTGCTGCATGCAGATAGAGAAAATATCCTGACGAGTTCATACATACTCTGTGTGTTCAGATGCATGCAGATTTTTGTTGCTTTCTTTTTAAAATGTGTTAAACTTGCACATACAAAGGTAGAAAAGTTTCAACATTTTCATGTTTATTTGATCACTTTAAAACTTTGCACAACTTGTAGACACACATGCATTCCACACAAATTCTACCTTTCAGCAGTTTTTTGTGGAAAACTTACACTAGCTGAATACTTTTGGAAAACTCAACTCTCAGAACCCAATTAATTTGATATGCAATATTGTGTGTGTTTTATGGTTGGTTGTGGAGGATTCAGTGGTATGGTTCTACTACAGATAAACCTGTATACCCAAGTGCAGTACATTTGGTAGAATAATACTGTATCTGACCCTCTCCTGAACTACTACGCCATTGAGTGTGACTGCAAGCTTAGTTTCTGTTACTTCTCAGAACCACAAATCTTTCCCTTCTGTTTTTCACATAGTTTGTACAAGTCATTGCAAAAGCTTTACATTCTTTGTTAAACTTTCTTCTAAAAAGTGAACTTTCTGGGGGTTTTTGTTTGCCACAAACTAAACTATTTAAGACATAAAATGGAAAATTGTATTTAACAGATAATAGATTGTCTTCCCAAATGTTTCATCAGTACAAAACTGCTGTGGTTGGCCCAAAATGGGAAGATTTTTTTTTTAAGTTTCTATCAGCCAAAGTACAGTTGAAACTGTCCTACGTGTCTGTTTAAATCTTCCCAACTAGCTTTTCTCTACATGTCTTTAGAACATTATCAGGAATGTGTGTTTTTTATTAAGTAATTGTACCAATAATTGCTTGTGGCAGTTAGGATTCTGGCAAGACAGATTTTGCAGTTTAAAGGCACTGGGAGTGGAATGTAGAGTATTTGTACAATAGGGTTTATTTGATTATTCTTTAACACATTTCCTTCAGAAGCTGTGGAAAGGTACTGTGTTATCATAGAATCATAGGACTCGAAGGGACCTTGAGAGGTCATCTAGTCCAGTCCCCTGCACTCATGGCTGGACTAATTATTATCTAGACCATTCCTGACAGGTGTTTGTCTAACCTGCTCTTAAAAATCTTCAATGATGGAGATTCCACAACCTCCCTAGGCAATTTATTCCAGTGCTTAACCACCCTGACAGGAAGTTTTTCCTAATGTCCCTCGCTGCAATTTAAGCCCATTGCTTCTTGTCCTATTCTCAGAGGTTAAGAAAAACAATTTTTCTCCCTCTTCCTTGTAACATTCTTTTACGTACTTGAAAACTGTTATCATGTCCCCTCAGTGTTCTCTTTTCCAAACTAAACAAACCCAATTTTTTCAATCTTCCCTCATAGGTCATGTTTTCCAGACCTTTAATCATTTTTGTTGCTCTTCTCTGGACTTTCTCCAATTTGTCCACATCCTTCCTGAAATGTGGTGCCCAGTCTTGACACAATACTCCAATTGAGGCCTAGTCAGCGCAGAGTAGAGTGGAAGAATTACTTCCCATGTCTTGCTTACAACACTCCTGCTAATACATCCCAGAATGATGTTTTCTTTTTTTGCAACAGTGTTACACTGTTGACTCGTATTTAGCCTGTGATCTACTACGACCCCCAGATCCCTTTCCGCAGTACTCCTTCCTAGGCAGTCATTTCCCATTTTGTATGTGTGCAACTGATTGTGTCTTCCTAAGTGGAGTACTTTTGCATTTGTTCTTATTGAATTTCATCCTATTTACTTCAGACCATTTATCCAGTTTGTCCAGATCATTTTGAATTTTAATCCTATCCTCCAAAGCACTTGCAACTAAAACCTCTCCAGCACATCATCAAGGATCTACAACCTATCCTGTAGGATGATCCATCACTCTCACAGATCTTGGGAGACAGGCCAGTCCTTGCTTACAGATAGCCCCCAAACCTGAAGCAAATACTCACCAGCAACCACACACCACAAAACAAAAACACTAACCCAGGAACCTATCCTTGCAACAAAGCCTGTTGGCAACTCTGTCCACATATCTATTCAGGAGATACCATCATAGTTTGGCTGATGTGATTACGTCCTATCAGAGGTTTGTTCACCTGCACATCTACCAATGTGATATATGCCATCATGTGCCAGCAATGCCCCTCTGCCATGTACATTGGCCAAACCGGACAGTCTCTACGTAAAAGACTAAATGGACACAAATCAGACATCAAGAATTATAACATTCAAAAACCAGTTGAAGAACACTTCAACCTCCCTGGCCACTCGATTACCGACCTAAAAGTCGCAATATTACAACAACAAAAACTTCAAAAACAGACTCCAAAAAGAGACTGCTGAATTGGAATTAATTTGCAAATTGGACACCATTAAATTAGGTTTGAATAAAGACTGGGAGTGGATGGGCCATTACAAAAAGTAAAACTATTTCCCCATGCTTATTCTTCCCCTCCCCCCCGCCCTTAGTTCCTCACATCTCCTTGTCAATTGCTGGAAATGAGCC
Source organism: Mauremys mutica (assembly GCF_020497125.1). NCBI lineage: Eukaryota > Metazoa > Chordata > Testudines > Geoemydidae > Mauremys > Mauremys mutica. The sequence goes on along the minus strand of NC_059073.1, from coordinate 122,134,736 downwards.
ATTTTCATTACCACTACAAACAGTTCTTTTTCTCTCCTGGTGACAACAGCTCACCTTAACTAATCACTCTCCTTATAATGTGTATGGTAACACCCATTGTTCCATGTTCCCTGTGTGTGTGTGTGTATATATATATCTTCCTTCTGTATTTTCCACTACATGCATCCGATGAAGTGAGCTGTAGCCCACGAAAGCTTATGCTACAATAAATTTGTTAGTCTCTAAGGTGCCACAAGTACTCCTGTTCTTTTTGCGGATACAGACTAACACGGCTGCTGCTCTGAAACAAAGAGTGATTGTTCTTTCCAGTGCCCAGTTAACACAATTGTCTCCTAAGTTTTGATTATAGAAGTTATTGATTACTTTATTCTGGTGCAAATACATTAAGAGCGATGGTATTGCACACGTGTGATTCAAAGCATAATTTGAAGACCGTGGAGTTATACAGATGTGACTAAAGGTCATAATTAAGGGTACAGTTTAGTCAGGGGTATTTTTAGTAAAAGTCATGGACAGGTCACAGACCATAAATACACCTGACTAAGGGCTAGTCCACACTGGCAACACTAAAGCGCTGCCGCGGCAGTACTTTAACGTGCCTTGTGTGGTTGTGGCACAGCGCTGGGAGAGAGTTCTCCCAACGCTCTTAAAAAAAAAAAAAAAAACACCTCCAGGAGGGGAATAACTACCAGCACTGGGCGCATGGCTCCCAGCGCTGGGGCACTGTCTACACTGGTGCTTTACAAGTTGCAACTTGCTGCACCCAGGGGGGTGTTTTTTCACCCTCCTGAGTGAGTAAGTTGCAGCGCTGTTAATTGCCAGTGTAGACAAATCTTAACAGGGGAGCCGCTGCTCTAGGGTGAGCCCCAGGAGGCAATTGCTTCTTCTCTTAGTCTTCCAACCTTCCTGTATCTGCCTCCTCTGAGCCTTTCAGCTCAGTCCATCTGTGAATAATGGAGAAAATTTATAGATTTGTAAATATACACAAAATACATATTTAATAATAAGCTGTGAGTGATAAGGATTACAGGGGTGAGTGCCAGTGGGACTCTAGGTGTGTTTGGACTAGCTTTGATTGGAAGGAAAGAGTGCAGCCTGACTTTTAAATCTCAAGCTGGATTTGCAAATAAAATAAACACACAAATATATTTTTATAAACTGAGTACACTTGAAATGACAGTTGAGAGACAATGCACTTTGATTCCCTCAATGTCATTTTTAGAGTCACTTTTCAAAGTAGAACTGTGCTAGAACGACTGAGGTAGCTAAGAAAGATGGAGTAAATGAGACAAACTGATTACAAGTGTATCTTTGATGTAACTTTTATAATAGCAATATTAATATCCATTGTAACTCACAATCTGTAGAGCCTCAGTATTCTCCAAGATTCTAATCTCGGTTACATTTGGAGTATGTACAAAGAAGTTGGTGTGGGCTCAATGTACTCTGGATTTATGCTAGTGTAACAAGATCAGAATCTGGCCAATCATGTACATCTGCCCCTTCTCTCGCTCTACTGCTTTTGTGCTTTCAACAATTCTGCTTGCCTTTATGTTGCAAATTAACTACCCTTAAAAAAAAAAGTCCCTATGTTGTCATTGCTTGCAAAGCAACATATACAAAGAGCCAGATTTGTTCTGTTACTCTAGATTTACTGAACAAATATTTTATATGCTACTGTAAAAGTTTTGTTAGAAAATAAACTGCTTGCTTGAACTTTTTTCCCAAAAGAAACTTCTCCTATATAAGCATAACATATGCTATAAATTGTCATGAGTAATATCTTCTAAAACCACTTCCATAGAAACAAGAATTCTTATTTCCATTTATGATAATATTTCACAATCAAAGAAGCTGCAAAAGAAATAGGAATGAGATCTTCTGGTTGCAAGCTATGTAATCCTGTTGTCTATGTTCGCTTCTTAAAACATCCCTTGCCTGTTATACATGTAATATACCATACTGTATGTGTATCATCAGGACCTTTAGATTAAGAGGGTTTTCTCTTTTTTTTTTAATATTGGATCTGTGGTAATCTGAAAGGTTATCAGAGTCAGGCTGTCACACAGAAGAAGAAGAATACTGAAACAGGAACCTACTGGCTTCTTTAACCTTTTGCTGTAAGGAAATGTTCCTTTCTCCATTTGATTTTGAAAAAGGAAATAGATTGTGGTGGTGTGGCTGTGGAACTTTCTCTTTCTGCCTCTATCATTGCAAATGTGTTAGTTAAAGAAATGAAATGAAAAAGTCTACTATTAAACAGTAGAATCGAATAGTAGAATATCTTAACTCTGTCAAGATAACACAGTGAAAGTGATTGACTACCCTTTTTGTTTTGTTTTAGGTGTCAGAAACTATTTGAAAGAAGCATTAGTGAATATCATTGCTGTGCACGCAGAGGTGAGGTAACTTTAGATTATTCACATTATTACAAGCGTCAAACAAAATAAGTTGGCTGACTTCATTGGAAATGAGCACCTCTGAAAATCAGGCCACTTTTATTTACGTGTTTAAATACAAATTTTATTAAAGAGGTGGGGGTGGTTAAAAATTGTATAAACTTCCATAAGTAACACCATATATCAAATTTTAGGGCTTGTTTGCCCTGAAAAAGAATCCAGAATAAAGTAGCATGTGAATTTAAAGTAGATTAACTATTCCTGATTAATTCTAGGTGTAGACACTCTTATTCCAGAATAAGAGTGCCTTATTCTGAATTAGTATGGATTAAACTTGGTTTACCTATGTGAACAGTTAGTACACAGCAAGCTGGGAAGTAAATCTACACACCTTCTCTAAATCCAGCCATGTAGTAGAAATTGCATATCTAATCTAATTGTGACATCAGTGGCAGATCAATACTGAAACTTGATGGACACAAATGTGCTGAATCCAGCTTCACACAAATAGGTGCTCATGAATGGCACCATCAGTTTCAGTGCATGTGTTGAGAGTGCAGAATATTCATTCTTGACGTGAACCCACAATTCTGGGAGAGAAAATTGGGCATATGTTCCTCCCAAGAATCAATCACAGGAAATGTTGACGAGCTGTTCAGTTTCAGCTACTGGCAAATCCATGGCATGATGCTTGCAAACAGGTTTCACACCCAGTCATACTTTATAATGTTCCAAGGTCAAGGAAAAAGGATGCAAACCATTATTACTCCATCTGGTTGAGATGCTCAGTCATCACGTGTCTGGGAGGCCAAATAATGTCATTGTCAGCCGGTAACTTACAGCACAGAGACAGCAATTTACAACGATTCTTTATTGAGTACTAACAGGATACTTAGGGTGGCACAAAAGAAGATATGAGCCCTGCCTTAAGGAGCTTACAAGCCACTGCAGATTCCCATCTCAGAAAAAGCTAGCACAGACTCCTACTGGCTCAAGCAGAGAGGATGCTCTTGTGGTAAAACTGCTGCCCATAGATAAATATCTTCTAGATTCAAATCTCCCTCCCCTGGATGCTGGCATGGCCAGATGGTGCAAATGGTTAAATGGCATCCATACAACCACCTCCGTACAGCCAATGTGTCTGGACCTGCTCCACAAATACTGTGCCAGGAAGTTGCTGTTTTACAAAATGGTGATCTCTGCACAGAGTGACCTTGCACACACCGTAGGTCTAAGGTCACACTTTGTGGAGGTCACCATTTTGTAGATCAAAATAACGGTCTCTTGGTGTGGCACTTGTGGAGCAAGTCCAGACGTGTTTGGGGGCAGACAGCGTCAGATTGCGAGCCGATTCTGTCCTGTTGGACCCACGACCCCATCTGCAGAGTGCACTGTCCCCAGGTTGGGAACCGTGGATATGTAGCACCTGGACTCCCAAAATGGGCCATAGCTTGCAACAGAGAGGAGGAAGGTATGTTAAAAAAGTAAGCATGAAATAATGATGAAAATTGAAATAATTATTTGCAGAGCTGCACACTTGCAGATGCATACCTAAGTGTAAATAGACTATTGCAGGAATTTTCTACAGTACTTAAGCTATAGCGCCTGTTCTAAATAATCCCATCCCTTGCCATCACAAAATGTATTTTCTCATTAGTATTACCAAAACCATTCTTTCACATAGCACACATAACATTGTTCTGTCTTTAGACCCCCTTTTACTTGCTTAAAATTGGCTTTTGAGTATTTTAGGCTCCTTTTAATATTTTCTTTAATTAGAGACACTAATGCTAATTGAAATATTTTCATGGCTTTTGGAATTCCAATAAAAACAGATTTTTGCTTTGATGCAGGTGTTTACCTTCAGTGTATGTAGCACAAATACTGCAGCATTGTGCCAGTACCTGAGAATGAAGGAGTTAACATAACTATAAACCACAGTGAAAATGATTAGTCTGTTTTCATTTTCCAGGATGAGTAAATTACATGAAAGGAACAAACAAAATAAGTTAGATTTTTCTTTTAAATTCAGTTAAAATAATCTAAATTGTTTTTAATAAACACAAGTAAGGACATCTTAAAAATGATTTTTAACTTGGCTGTGTCCTTTTAAGTAGGTATGATGATTTAAAGTCCTGATTCAGCCAGGGAGTTATGCATATGACTAACTTAAAAAAGTTTGTTGTCTCATTGACTTCAATTGGACTACTCGTGCTTAAAATTAGGGCACATGCATAAATACCCTATTGAATTGGATGCTAGTTGGTTTTCCCGTGTTAAGTTTTGCCTCATGAATTTCTATGTGTGAAATGACATTTTCACAAGTACTTGCAGAAGTATGTGAATTTGATCATTGGTGTGAAATTTTACAATTTCCACAAGAGTAACACTGTTTTCTGCTGAAATTTTGCCAATCTGGCTCAGTCTTAGATTTTGCTAGCAACGCTGCTGATTTTTGTGGTTTAAACAACACTAGTTAACCATCAGCTGTGCAATAGGCAGGTTCTGAGGTGAAAAAAATTGTTACTTTAACTAAAAAGTCAAATTTGAACTGAAACCAAAATAAGTATAGTTTTTGAAAAAATGTGGTAATCTACTATGGCTGAGAATTTTTTTCCTGAGTTCTATCAAGTAACGTTGAGAATGGCCATTGTGGGTACAAATACTTTCTTCTTAGTAGAAGGCTTTGACCGTTTTCTTGGTATGCTTGTGTTGTATTGCTCAGCAGCACCCATTTTGCTTTTACCGTTTTTCTCTGTATGTGACCAAAATTGTTGGCTTTTGTGGGTCAAAGCAGTTAAAAGCAAGATGATTATTTGAAGTAGCAGTTGAGTGACTGATAGCCAGCATATGTGTGGTCAATATGCCTTGTCTGTAGTGCAAATCTGTTATTTTACTGTTTGTCTAGTCTGTGAGATCCATGACACGTCACTCTCACATATATTGTGAAAAATAGGGTACGGTTCCTAAATTCATATTTGAGTTTTACTCATCCACATACTGGTGTTTCTTTAAATATTTTCCACTGATTATGCATTTCTATAAAGCAGTTTTTCATTGTCAAATCAGACACGCTCCTGACTTTCACATAAAGCAAAGGTCCTGTAGCAAAAGTGTGTCCCAATCATTTGTTGTTGCTTGCTTGCTTGTTTTTTTTAAGAAATCTGAATAAATTACTAATGAAATTTCTAGCCAAAATCATCATCTTTCCCCATGACTCTGATCACATCACTTCCTCCTCAAATCAACATCCCTTTTTCTTTCCCCTCTCTTTCTTTTCCACATGTAATCCACACTGCTCCTCATTTTCATCATCAAGGCTTAACACAACTCTGCTCTACCTATAAGGGCCAATCTCATTTCCTCTTACCCACCTCTTGCCCAGTGTTCCGCCCAATTTTCTCTCCTAATTATCTGAGACATTATCCCTCTTCCGGTGCACTAACAGTCTCTTGCTGTCTTTAAATCTCTCCTTAAACCCGGCTTTTTTGCCAAGCTTCAGGTCTCTGACACTGTTTGATCTCATTTCGGCGCCTGACTATCTATTTGTTTTATTACTCTACTATTTTGTAAGCTTCTTAGGAGGTGGATCTTGTGTTATTATTAAATTGAATTATGGCAGCAACTATGGACCCTAATTGGGAATCCAGGCACTGTTGGTCTCAGTGTTATACAAGCATGTAATAAAAAAGACAGTCCAAGAGAGTTTTCAGTCTAGGTTTATGACAAGCCATAACAGGTGGAACAAACTGGCTGAGCAGTGAGAAGAAGATAAGGTGCTTCTGGGAAAAGCAAAGAAACATGCAATCAAGGTTAACTCTCCATGTCCTTACTAAGGTGCAATATAAATATTAATGCAGATACCCAATTCATAACTCTGATTGAAAACCTGCAGGTATTCACCATCTCTAAGGAATTAGTGCCTCGAGTACTGTCAAGGATTGTGGAATCTGTTGCTGAAGAACTAAGTCGACTGATGCAGTGTGTGTCATCATTCAGTAAAAATGGAGCTTTACAGGTAGATAAAGGCTCTGAGTTTCTGTTTCTGAGTTGAGAAAATTGGAAATACTGTAGCTAGAAAGTGAGAGAGAGAGATTTCCCCATTGTTATTGGACTGTAGCGTAATAGCCTGTTTGTATTCAAATGCAACCAACAGCTGTTGTAGAAGTTATATTTTTACCCATTATTTTACAGCAGCCAATTCAATATTTTGATTGTGTTCTTATTTTTGTCCACAAAGATTTTGGTTTTAATAATGTTTTTAATTGTATTTTATAGCTTGTTTTTAAATCTGTTGGTATTAGTGTGGAAAGGCTAGTGTAGCGATGTGTCATCTTGGTATATTATTCCACTGTTTGGAGAGAGAATAAAAACATTTCCTGTATTGTACGACTCCAAAGGAAGGCATAGCTGCAAAATATCTGCAAAATGACATCACTACAGAAACACTTGCAAAAATTACCAAGACTTAAAGATCCATTTATCAAAAGTCATGCCATTCCCATTTCAGATTAGATGAACCAGTACTAACAACGAGCAAATGAATTGTGACCAGAGTACAGTATTTTAATAAACAGAGGTGGGCAGGAATGTGTGCTGGCCCATTGTTTCTAACAATTTATTTTGAGTGCTTTGCTTGTGAAATTAAGTTTCCCAACAAGCTTCAAGGAAGGGTAAGTTCTTAGGGTTTTGTAAATAACTATAACCCTGGTGCTTCATTAGTAAAATATTTATAGAATACATGGTTTAATCACATTCTTCATAGAATCAGATCCAATAGTTCTTACTCAGACAAAACTCTTAAGTCAATGCTTTTGAATCTTTTGACTGAGGAATACCAATAGGCTATATATGGTCTGTGAAGTGTTTGTAGTCCAGTCAGTTAATTGTACATCTTAAAATATCTTCATATTCAGGTTTTACTTCAATTCTTCCATGTCTTGTATTTAAAAAGCATGTTTAGCTTTTAAAACCCATGCTTAATAATGCAGATAAAAGAAAAAGAAATCTGCAGCCAACACCCATCTTACTGTTTTTTCAGATTCATTTTAGAATTCTAAAGCACTGAAAATCTAAACTAAAATTGGTTTATTTTTAAAAATATATTACACTCTTTGTGTTGAAGATACAATGTAGAGTATTATCAACTTAATGTTTAAAGAGGAGGTCCATAGACTATTTATGCTTTTTAGTTAGCAATTAAACTTAATTGGAGCAGAAGACTCCATAGCCTAGTGAAATTACAAGGGTGGAATTAACTAGTGAATATTTAAAATGTAATTACATGTAAATGTGTTAAATACATATGGTATTTCACAAATGTGACAAGGAGAGAAGGAAAATATTTGAGACCGAAATGTGATATGATGTAATCCACAGTGGTCTGATACAAAGGAGCTTTGTGTTCCATATTGGCATACATGAGCATTCTGGTAGTTTACCTACCATTAATTGTGCATATTTTCCAAAAGGGATTTTGGAGGGATGAGGAGTTTACTCACAATAGTTGTATAATTTTGTTAAAGGCAAAATCTCAAGACTATATTCAAATATTTGATTTTTGTTTTTAAATCAAGCTTATGATTTTTTTAAACAAATGACCTATACCATGTGGCAGGGTCTTTCAGATTGTGGCAGTGCCTGATTTGAACTCATACCATGGAAGAGGTGGCACTTTACCAATCTGTGGGTAAAACAGATATTTTAACACTGCCCTGCTCACTTCTGATTGCTCCATTACTTTGAACTAGTTCTAGAAAAGTCTAAAGAAAAAAGAAAGCTCCCTTTGACTCAACAGGCACTTTCTCTGACATACTGCCTCTCTAAGACTTGCAGGAACTACCAGCTGCCATTTGATATTCTCTCCAGCAGTCTTGGCATCTGGTGTGGGGAAATGTAAATATTAAATCCCACCATATTATAAACCTTATGTACAGTTTTGATTTTAAATATATTTGTAATACTTCCCAAGTACTGTTAGTAGAGTAGCATTTGAGGGAGAATTCATGTGGGAAGGACATCTTGTCACAACCACGTAAGGTTGGTAAATAAAGGCTCTGCACAATTAACTTTTGATTTGAATAAGTAGCCCACCTTTTACTGAACTCACTCCCTGAACCCATAACTGAAAGAATTGTCTCTCCCAGCAGAAAAATTTGTCAGTTGCATTCCCTTTCTACCATTCTGGCCATAATCAACCCTCACTATTGATAGATTGATTGTACCGAAACCGGTAGGATATGGACCATACTAAACTGCTCAAAAATACCCATTCCCTGTGGAAAGAACTGAGCTTTGACAAGAGATGCCTCAATCTGTATTTAACAGCCATTCCCCTGTTCCAGACACTCTCTACATATCCAGGCTTCACTCACTCCCCAGCCTTGTGCTTGATGTTAGGCATAAACTATGGCTTCTGATAATGTGCCACTACCACAGTGGGCTTTTGCCTCTTAAAACTGAAACAAAACTACACAACTTAGTGTTGCATTAAAACCCAAGAACTCAAAATTTTATTGGTGGCAGAACCAGGGTCTAAAAGCGCCTAAGGCACCCAGCTCTCAAAAATCCTAACCCATTCATCCTGAAAGAACCTACAAGATGTTCAAGAAAGTTGAGACGGCCCATCTATGCTTGCCATTTTCCTACAAGAGAAACATTTCTCCTTAACATAAAATTGGTGGTCAGCTAAATCTTAATGCTTACCGGGAAGTCCTGCACCCTTAACGCACAAATCTATGCTGGCTGCCTATATAGCAGCGCCTATATAGCAGGGAAAAATAAAAACTCTGTATGTATGATATATGTATAAGATATTCCCAAACAAAAGCCTTCATTACAGTTGAAAATAAAAATGTATGTTAGAGTTTAAAAACCTTAATTAGAAAGTTGACGTGGTTATATTAACTTTGGTTAAGTTTGGATCAGTCTCTGCATTTCATGGTTAGATCCACCAGAATCTCTGTAATGGGCTGAACAAAAGCTGATTGTGAATTATGATGAAGTTTGTGGCTTTAATCCATTTCTAGAAAGAAATGTGTAAATGGGATTTTTAAGTATTGATCAAATTCATGGTGTTACCATCTTCACATAAAATCCATGGTGGAAATTATTTCAATGAGAACAAAGAAGATCTCTTAAACCCTGCTTGATTCACTTTTACCTCAGAAATGTACCCAAACTTCATTTTCCATCATAGCCTGCTTAGCTGGAAATTGACACACAGGTACATTGCAGAGGTAAAATCCCCAAGCCTGTATACCCAGCAAAGTGACAGATGAGACAAGTGGAGCAGAACCATCTACTTCCTCATCCGAAGAAGAAAATTAATTCAGCAGCAAAACCCAGACTAAAATGTGTATTAACCGATTTTTGTTCTCTTGTGTTTTCTTCCTCTCTGGCCAAACTGTGCTGTAAGGTGCTGGTCTTGCCCTGTAGAAAGCAATAGCTAAAGGTAGAAAAGCATGGAAATGCTATCTCAGAGCAGAAAAAGAGCACCAGAGTTCATGCTTTGGCACTGTTACTGGGAGACCGCTCTTTGTTTGGAGACAACTACATAGTGATTGGATAAACAATTTGACTTCAATTTCACAAATATGTAATAGTTCCTGTAGCACTTCCTAACTGACATGGCAGAGTGGTAACCAGAAATACAGGAAACAAGTTATTGAAGTTAAGGCTGCTTAAAGTTGCAGTGTGCAGTAATATTTTGCTTCTGAAAACAGGCGAGAGGCTTTGTGACATATATGTTTAATTAACCAAAGAATGTTTTAAATTTGTAACAATGGTTACATTCTGTCTCTAGGCAAGGCTTGAAATTTGTGCATTGAGAGATGCTGTGGCCGTATACCTAACGCCAGAAAGCAAGTAAGATGCTAAGTAGCTTGTGCTCTTGATTTAAAATGAAATGCCTGATAAATATGAAACAACCACTAAATACAGTTTAAATATTTGTTTAAAGAAATTTTATTTCAAATTAATTTCAAACAATGGCATACTTTGAATACTCCGTTGTTAAGCTCATCTCTGATAATGGGAAATATTGTTACTTTTATGATCAGATTTTGAGCAGTATCTTTTCATCTAATTTGGGGAGTATTGCTTCCCCGCTCTCCAAGTGTCTGGCAGAGATAGGGATCTGGATGAAAACAGTTTGGCATAAACACAGATGGGATAAGATGAAAATGCTGCTTGTTGCAATCAAAACAAAGTGATTCACAGTCTCTGGGTCTCATTAGGCTCCTCCTGGTTCCTGGACTCCCCACTACAAGTAATGGCCAGGAATACCTTCATTCATCTTCTATTGGCCAAAATGTACCCTTCCCACTTGAATGCAGATTTTGACACTGTTACCTACAGCTCTGTCAACCTAGCACTTGACTACTGTAACACCCTCTATGTAGGACTCTTGGAATGGCCTGTCTTTTAAGTACAGCAAGCCAGTGAGAACATATACATCTGTACTTCGTACTCTTCATTTCATTCCTGTTCACTTCTGGGTGGAATTCAGATTGTTAACTATTATCTATAGGACCATAAATGACTAAGACCGGTTATTTCGGAGACTGCCTCTTCCTCTGTGGCCCCTCACAGCGACTGTGTTCAGCATGAATATTTTTCCTGTCAGTCTCCAGGGTTTATCTGGTATCAGGTATTTTCAGTGGCTGTGGAATTTCTTCAGGCGAGAAGTCTACCTGAGCCTATGGCTGGCTGTGTTCAAATTATACATAAGCCTGAGGTGTTGAGTTGATAATGTGTTAATTTAGCTCAATCAAAACATTTCATAAATTGAAGTATGTATTCATGGAGATACGGAGGGAGGCTGTGAGAGAGAGTTAAATTAAAATTAAATATGTTTGCATTACAGCTCAAGTTTTAAGCAAGCTTTGGAAGCCCTGCCGCAACTCTTAAGTGGAGCAGACAAAAAGTAAGTGTACTTGTACTTGTACTTTCTTTAACATTTATAATACCACTCGCAAGAGCACTGGTTTTTTTTTAGTGCAGTAGCAAGATAGTGGTGCTGAAGAATAAGTTATGGCATTTGACTTTTGTGAGTCACAGAATGGCAGCCCTGATTCAGGACAAAGCCCTGATGTTAGACCTAAATTTTACAGCAGAAACTTTGGCTTTGTTACACTGCTCTGTTCCCTAGTCCAGTGTAATCAATAAAGTATCATTTTTGAATTACAGTCAATTATAGCTTTTCACGCTAATTTTCAAGTTTTAGTGTGCTGTATTGTCTTATTCTGTTGAATACCAATAACTGCATTGAAGAAATAGCCAGGGAGGAAAACTGAAGCTTTGACAATTGGTGTTTTGGGGAACTTGGAAGACAGTTTTGTTCGGTTTTGTAATCCAAAGGCTTTAAATAAGAGGGGAATGTAGCGCTCCTTTAAATTCAGAAGAAGAGGAAATTTAATTCCTCTTTCCCCATCCCAGCAGCCCTTGACAAAGGCATTCTGCCATGCTACATCTAAACCAGTATCTATACAGTGGTGGATAAGCACGTTAGCTTGATGTTTAGACTAAAATCAGAAATAGTCCCGACATTTAAATTGTCATAATTAACTTTCAAAGTTAACATCCGTTGCAGTGAATGGACAGATTCATGTTTCCAGACCTATTGTTTCAGGCGGTCAGCAAATTCAAGCAAATGTTGCTGTGTTCATTTCCACTGTTTTTTCACAACTGTAAGGGCTAGAAACTTCATTTTTTTCCTAAATGAGAGCTTAGATTCTGGAATATAATTAAAAACTAATAACTTCTTTAAAAATAGCCACTTATACCATCATCTAATTGTATTATACAAGGGCCCTTGATACTGGCCCAGAAGGATTCAGATATGAAGATGATGGCCACTGTGACCCCAGTCTAGCAAAGAATTTAAGTATGCACTTAGACTAAAGCATGCTAGTAATGCCATGTGATAAATGGGCCTACTCACACATTTAAAGTGAAGTATGTTATTAGTGCTTTGCTGGGTTGGGGCCAGAGTGCTCAGCACTTTACAATGTTGAGCCCATAACGAATGTATTTACACACACAAACACACGCGCACACATCTCAGAAAAACAAACCTGGTATTGGTTTGTGTTCTATGAAACTGAAACCAAAGATGTGTGAAACATTTGCACAGAATCCATTCAGACATCACCTTAGTTCAATATTCTGTTGACACAAGCAAAAGATGCTTACACAGCTACAAAATTTGTGAACCCTGCCTCCCTGCAATGGGCCTCCATCCATTTAGCCAACAATTACTCCTTGCTCCTGCCATCCACAAGCCTCAAGACCTCTCCTCACCTTTTAGAGCTCTCCAGGAGGGTCTGAAGATAAAAAAGAAGCCTCTTTGGGGTTAAGGAACATTCCCCTTTGCAATTGGAGTTCATCGAAATTAAACTTTCAGACAAACCCATAGGGCTTGGTATGTTTTCAACCACTGTGCACTGAACTACAGAGGGCGGTTCACAAACAAAGCACTGTACAGTTTTTACAGCTCTGCCTCCACCCAGAGGGCAGCTCTGAGGACCAGAGAGCTAAGGATGTGTTCTATACCTTACATTATTTCCCAGGTATGTTACCGCTACATCTGTAAACTCCCCACACCATTGATGACACAATTAGAAATAATTATGTTAAATGTATTTTTTATGGAATAATTTAGAGCTGCTGGTGTTACCAATAACACACTCTATGTAATATTGAAATATAGCCTGCATGTGAATGATGGATGTCCTCAGTAGCCTTTCCCAGAGGGGCTGTTGGGGAAGTGGGTATTAATTTGTGCTTTCACTCGCTGACCCTAGGATAGACACGCACCTGTTAATTTTACAGCACACAACGTATTATTTGGTTTTGGAAGGAAATGATTGGCAGCTGCTTAAAGGAAACCTGCAATGGATTTTAGAAAATTGTGTGGGCTGCCCTTTCTTGCGGCTTTTGATGTAGACCTCCAAGTTTGGGGGTTTCCCCCTCCCCCAAAAACGCTTAATTTTACCTTAGAAATAGGAATTCTGATTTTCCCTGGTTTGCTGGAGGAATTTCTTGTCACGCTGAGATGTTCAGTGTGATCTAGTTAAAACTATGGGAGCACTGAATCTTTAACAAAGACACCCTGTCACAAATACTCCATATGCATTGTAGCTGAAGAGGAAAGATGGTCTGTGGTTAAGGCACTCGACTATTGTTCAGGAGATCTGGTTTCGATTCCCAGCTCTACCACAGACTTCCTGTGTGACTTGGGACAAGGCACTTAACCTTTCTGTGTCTCAGTTCCGTATCTGTAAAATGGGGGTGATGGTACTTCCTTTCTCCCATCCTTTCTCTAATGTTAGACTGCAAATTCTTTGATGCAGGAACTGTCTCTTATTACATGTATGTACGGTGCCTAGTGCAGTGAGATCCCTAGTCTCATCTGAGGCCTCTAGCCATGCCTGTGACACAAATAATTACCTTGAGATCAATAGGTGCTAACATAAACAATAAAGCATTTTAAATAGCCTGATGGAAAATCTCATTACTTTGCATTTGCTCAGCTTTCAATCTCTTGACTTTTTTGATCTTGCCATTTCACTAGTTCTCCAGGCATCATAGAGTCTTCCTAAGTAGCAAACCAGGGTTTAAAAAAAAAAAAAAAAAAAAGTTCAGACCACATTATTATGTGCTGCTTCTCTGAAACCTGAAATTATTTTGTTTGTTTGTTTGTTTTCAGGGTGATAGGCACTATACAGACACAGAGAAAGAAACATTTTCTGTCCAAAAGAGTTCACAGTCTAACTAGACCTAGACCATAAGGAGGGGAAAAAAGGGGGGAGACTGGGAGAAACAAGCCTACTTTTTCTTTTGCAGGTCACCTTTTCAATGAAAAATTATTTTTGAAGATAGCATTTATATGAAGGCAAAAGCATACAACCTCTGAGGCTATGTTCTTCCATGAGCACATAATTTTTACTGTCCCATTATGCAGCAGGTTAAATATAACATGTGCTTGTTGTACATCTAAACATCAGCTATATATGTATTTGTAAACCAGTGCCAGCATTTGATCTGATTTAAGTTGACCATGTATTTGAGAACACAGAAATAACTGCTAAAGCTTTAAGTAGGGTTTTCCTTTATCATCCTATTCAGCCACATAAAAACAGGCTCCTTGTGATACGTTCTAAAAGAACAAGCTTGTGGGACTATAAGAAAAAGTGGCAAGTTAACACAAGCTGATCCTAATATTCCCGATGCTCCGCTACTGATTCCTTGAAAGCTGCTGCTTCCAGTATGTGTCTGTTAGTGTCACTGCAGTGGAATTTGTCATTTTCCTGTTGTATTGTGAAAAATTATAAGAATTTTCATACTAAAACGAATCAGAAGTCTCTGTGTTCAAGTATCTGGTCTCTAACAGTGGTTTATACAGGATCTGTTACCAAAAGATGTAAAACTACTTCAGAGCACTCAGTTGTCTGACATGATACTGTGGGAGGGTAAGAAAGTACTAGAGGAACTTGAACACAAAAGAATAAGATTTTCCTTGCATTACCCACAATAAGTAGTTTAAAAAAAAGATTAAAAATAGGTGTACATCTACAGTACCTGCTTTTGTAGTAGTGCATATTTGTTCCTGGTATGCTATATTGGAGAAACTTAACTATTTAATGTATACAAAAATATTACTTCCTTAATGTGTCCAAGGTCAGAGAGCTTGGGATATATGCCACATTAATTACCTTCTAAATAAATGGATAAACCTAACTTGCAACACCCCAAATCTGTAAACTCCAAACCGCCAAAGTTATACAATGCTTTCTTTTTTACAGGTTATTAGAAGAGCTACTAAACAAATTTAAAAGTAGTATGCACCTGCAGCTCACCTGCTTTCAAGCTTCTTCGGCAATGATGAAAACATAGACAACAGCAAAATACAAGCAATCCCACAAAAGAACACAGATAAACATACTCCCATTACTCCAGACTGTTTTCATTTCCTTTGAACACTTAGCAGAATACTTACTCATTGGAGTGGTGTTTCAATTTACTGGCAAGCAATGGTGTGATTCATGTGATGTAGCCTTCAAAATAAGACAGATTATTAGAAATGCCACCGTAAAAAAAATTATCTATTGTTTTTCATCATATCAAGGCGGTTAGACGGACTTTGCTCTAATATCCTCTTCACAGCTGTATGTTTATAGAGAAATCTTCATTTGTGTGCTGCAAAGTATATTTCATTTGTTAGAAATATATTTTGAAAATGGGGCATGTTAGACATTTCTGAATATCTTTGTGTATCAGTTTGAAACTCCCTGGACACACAGGAATGCTGATGAGAAAGGATTTGTATATTGGCATGTTGTATAAACTATCCAGATGCATACTACAAATGTTACTACCTGCAGATGGCTCTAATACACATTCAAATATAGTATGCTGGAGAAGGAGCTGCATGTTTAAAAAATTTAGCACTTTAGGTAATTTCTCTGCCATTGTCTTTAAGTGCTCACAAATCTGACTTCTTGGTGGTTTTTTAAATTCAGCTGATCTCCTGGGCAGGGCAATACTGTGTTGTCTATTCCAGTTCAGTCAGAAAGTCAAGATTAAATATATAGCCAAAATATAGCAGTATGGTTACCTTTTCAGTGGCCGCTTAACAGTTAGTGACTACTCTGCATTGTAAATGCAAGCACTGCAGTATTTTAAATAATCTAAATCTTCACTAAATCAAATTTTCTTTATTGGTTAAAGTCCAGAAGAGCAAACAACTTCTCAGATAGTCAAAAATAAGCTACCAATAGTGTAGTGTAGGCCACTGGATTTTGCTGCTTCCTTCCCACTTCCTCTCCTGCCTTTTCTTCTTTTAGACTTACTCCCTCTGTCTGCCATCCCTCCCTGGTTGTAGCATTCTCATCAGGAAATACTGAATTCCTGTTGTGAGTGGGTGGAGATTAAGCAGACCAAAGACAAATTCTGCTGTTACTGCCATAGGTGTGTAATCCTAGAAGCTGTGTATGTATTGTTGCTTCTCTACTGACCCTAAGGACTCACATGCTGTGACTTAATGTAAAGTACAGGAAATAAAGATGCCATAAACTAAAACAAATATTAGTTAGTATAGGCTGTTAGTTTGGGGGGTGTGTTTTTTTTAACTGATCTACTAAACAAATAATGGCCAATAATTATCTGCTGTTTATATATTTAAAGTTATTTTGGCCTGGTTTACAGAAGCTGTCATTTGAATTCACAAAACATTTTTAATGAATCACCAGAAATTCTTTATTTTGCCAGTACGGTTAAATGCTTTAATAATAAAATATAGAGCTTCAATAATAAACTATGAAATATTGTAAGAAACAATTTGATGCCTATATAGGTGGCTAAATAAGCATTAAGAGCATTTTAATGAAAATCTGAAACTTTTTAAGTGCATATGCTTATTGAGGGAGTATTAAACAGTTACCTGGACCACTGTTGCTTTCCTAAATATGTTATCTAACCTAAGCTGAGTATGTACATTTATAGTCACAGTTTCTGGTATGATTGTACAGTTTGTTAGACCTGTAAAGGCACTAACTTCAGAATAATAAAGTGGTGTTTAAGCAAGATGACCATTAACTTTTTGTGAATTCATTATTTTCGAAGAATTTATGACCTTCTTTACATAATATCTGAGGTTTTATATTTGCATCAGCTGGGTTGCAACATTTATGAAGCTTTTATGCTCAAGTAAGAAACATCCCTCAGAGTGTCATTATATGGGTCACTTTATGTAACAAGAGATTGGTTGTTCTCTTCAAAACCTAAGCCAAGCCATTTACTTTTAGTTGAGTCTTTCTACAAGAATGCTGAATGTTACTGACAGAGAGGCTAAGAATAATGGGAAAGGGATTGCATGCTACTTGAATTAAACATGGTGAGGAAAGGGGTCATGAACCAGTGTAGTACAAGAGTATTAGATTTCTAGAAAGCAGATTTGGGGAAAATGAAGAAACCTAATGAACAAGGTGCAATGGAAGAAATTATTAAAATCCACTTGTGTGGAAGAGGGGTTAGGAATGCTACAATACCATAATTAAGGTACAACAGACTACAGTTCCTCTGAAAAAGAAGATTATGAGGAACAAGAAGTGGTCAATGTGGCTTCAGAAGGACCTGTTCACAGATACAGTGAGTACAAAAAAAACTTTACTGGAAATGGAAAAGCATTGTGGGGACCACACCCGAATATATAGTCAGATAAGACTTGAAGAGAGCACATATGCAGATGCGCGCACACACCCTTCATGATAGCAAAAAGTGTTTTAAGGGTTAAGAGTATTTATAAGGATGTATGGGTTAATGGCAATACTAGAGAAAAATTCAGCCAATTAGTAAATGGACCTAGATACTACCCTGAGAGGCCTCTATAAGGCCAAAAAATCAGCAAGGTACTTAAGAACATGCCTGACTTCAAGGCCTGGTCTACACTACGTGTTTAAACCGATTTTAGCAGCGTTAAACCGATTTAATGCTGCACCCGTCCACACAACGAGGCCCTTTATGTCGATATAAAGGGCTCCTTAAACCGGTTTCTGTACTCCTTCTCGACAAGAGGAGCAGCGCTGAAATCGGTATTACCATATCGGATTAGGGTTAGTGTGGCCGCAAATCGACGGTATTGGCCTCCGGGTGGTATCCCACAGTGCACCATTGTGACAGCTCTGGACAGCAATCTGAACTCGGATGCACTGGCCAGGTAGACAGGAAAAGCCCCGCGAACTTTTCAATTTCATTTCCTGTTTGCCCAGCGTAGAGCTCTGATCAGCACAGGTGGCCATGCAGTCCCAAAAAGAGCTCCAGCATGGACCGTACGGGAGATACTGGATCTGATCGCTGTATGGGAAGACAAATCTGTTCTATCACAGCTCCGTTACAGAAGACGAAATGCCAAAGCATTTGAAAAAAATCTCCAGACAGAGGCCACAGCAGGGACTCAGCACAGTGGAGGGAGGGAGGGGGTACTGAGGACTCCAGCTATCCCACAGTCTCAGCAGTCTCCGAAAAGCATTTGCATTCTTGGCTGAGCTCCCAATGTCTGTAGGGTCAAACACATTGTCCGGGGTGGTTCAGGGTATAGCTCGTCAATTTACCCCCACCCACCCACCCCCGGAAAGAAAAGGGAAAAAAATCGTTTCTTGACTTTTTTCAATGTCACCCTATGTCTACTGAATGCTGCTGGTAGACGCAATGCTGCGGCGCTGAACAGCAACATCCTCTTCCCCCCACTCCCAGGTGGCAGATGGTACAATATGACTGCTATCCATCGTCATCATCAGCCCGTGAGTGCTCCTGGCTGGCCTCAGGTGAGGTCGGCCGGGGGCGCCTAGGTAAAAATAGGAATGACTCCCGGTCATTCCCAATAGATGGTACAGAACGGCTGGTAACCGTCTTCATCATAGCAACTGGGGGCTGAGCTCCATCAGCCCCCGCACTTCATGTCTAAAGAAAAGATTCTGTACTGCCTGGACTATCATAGCAGCGGGATGCTGGGCTCCTCTCCCCCGCACTGCTTAATGTCCTGTCTGGACTATCATAGCAGCTGGAGGCTGCCTCACCCTCATTTTATCTCACAAGTCTGTGTTTCTTATTCCTGCATTCTTTATTACTTCATCACAGAAATGGGGGGACACTGCAACGTAGCCGAGGAAGGTTGGGGGAGGAGGGAAGCAACAGGTGGGGTTGTTGCAGGGGCACCCCCTGTGAATGGCATGCAGCTCATCATTTCTGCGGGATCTGACATGGAGCGGCTGTGCTCTCTGGTTCTCTGATACACTGGTTCTCTAGTACACTTGCCCCATATTCTAGACAGGACTGACTCTATTTTTAGATACCATAAAGGAGGGATTGACTCGGGGAGTTATTCCCATTTTTGTCTTTGCGCCCCCAGCTGACCTCAGCCAGGGGCACCCATGACAGCAGCAGACAGTACAGAACGACAGATAACCATCATCTCATTGCCAATTTACAATGGCAGCAGACGGTACAGAACAGCTGATAACAGTCTCTGCTATCATGCAAAAGCAAATGAATGCTGCTGTGTAGCTCTGCAGTATCACCTCTGTCAGCGGCATCTAGTACACATACAGTGACAAAAGGCAAAACAGGCTCCACAGTTGCCATGCTATGGCATCTGCAAGGGCAATCCAGGGGAAAAGGGCATGAAATGATTGTCTGCCGTTGCTTTCCCAGAGGAAGGAATGAGTGACTACATTTACCCAGAACCACCCGCGACAATGATTTTTGCCCCATCAGGCACTGGGATCTCAACCCAGAATTCCAAGGGGCAGGGGAGACTGCGGGAACTATGGGATAGCTATGGAATAGCTACCCACAGTGCAACGCTCCAGAAATCGACGCTAGCCTCGGACCATGGACGCACACCGCCGAATTAATGTGCTTAGTGTGACCGCGTGCACTCGACTTTATACAATCTGTTTTACAAAACCGGTTTATGTAAAATCGGAATAATCCTGTAGTGTAGACGTACCCCAAGTGTCATTGGGACTGCTCACGTTCTTAAAGTTATCTATGTGCATATATACATCCCTTCTGAATCAGCATCTAGATGCCTAAGAAAGATTAATGAGGACTCTAAAAGAATGGGCTGGGATTGTTGGGGGTCTTTTCATCTACCATTTAAAAGAAAAATAAACTTGGGAAATGAGGAAGTGACAAGAAGCATGTACAAGTAGATCTTCATTAAAAATAACAGGTGCAGGACACCTTGAAAAATTCAAATACACATCTCAGTGCGTCCAGATGTTATGCATCTTGAGGTGTTAAGGAATTAGCTCACAAAGGGGTTGTCCATGCGAGAGGGGTGTAAATTCCAGCACATGTTAGGGTGTTTTGCATTACCTGGTCCTTGTGGACCCTGCTGGTGCACAATGAAAAATCCGTAGTGCGTATTAATGCAGTCCTGTTTCAAACAGTACTATGTTAATGCACACTAGGGAGTTTTTATTGTGTGCCAGCAGGGCCCCCACATCATACCAGCTAGCGTGCCCCAAACTAGTGCCCGCTAGAATTTACGCCACTCTAGTGCGAACTAGTGCACTGGGTTGATGAGCCCTAATTTACTGAACTACTGAGAATTACTTTTTTGAAAAGTCACTGTTGATTGGGGAGGTACCTAAAGATTGGAAGAAAGCAAATGGGGTACCGAAGTTAAAAAGGAAAAAAAACATAATCGGGGAGGAGTGACTCAGTTAAATTGAACGTCAGTCCTTAGTAAAATAATGAAACAAATAGGGAGACAATCCATAAACATACAGAGGATAGTGTCATCAAAAGAAACAAGCAATGTGTGAGACTGAAGAACAAATCCTGGCAAACAAACCTGAGTTTTAAAACATCTTAATTAATAGGCTGTGGAAGGTCTAGAGTACGTCAATGAAATTTGCAGATAATACCTGATAGAGAGTTGTTGAACACTCTTGAGGCAGAGAAATAATACAGACGAACCTAGAAGATTGGAAACATGGATCAAAATCCTGCAAGCGTTTACACACACTCTTAACTTTATGACTAGGCAGGGAACTACTCGTTCTTAAAGTGAAACATGTGTAAGACTTTGCAGAATCAGGGCCGTGATTTGTGGATCAAGGATGTCGAGCAAATTCTGCCCACCCACATGCATCAAAAGCCTTAAATATACCAGAACCAGTACAAATTCGCTATCTGACAGCAAGAAGGAGGTGAGACGCTTGTGCTGTGGGGGCCGGGGCTGGACATTTTGTAGCTCTGTGAGGCTCTCTGCTGTAGCACAAGGGGAGGGGGAATGACTGTGGGATTGAATTTACCCACTTACCAAACCATTGTCAAGCCTACTGCATCCCTGAGGAGAAGTGTACTAAAGGTGATATTTTTATTCACATACCCTATTGCCATGCAACTATTGAACCATTTATTTCTGGGTACATCCATTACCAGAGAGACAGAGAGGCGGGAAATCAAAGAAGTGACAGAAAATGACTAAAGTACAACACAGATTAATCTATAAGGCAAAAACCTAGAAAAAAAATATAGCTAAGGTGAGCAACAAGTCTGGGGGAACAGAATGCATGCCTGCAGACACTTGGAAAGTCTAAACACCAAGGGGGGGAGGGGCATTGTGCAGAGTGATGCAAAACTAGGTGAAATGGGGATTAATGAAAAAGAAAAACTGGATTAACACAGAAAATGTCCTGACTCAGAGGTCTGTGACTTGCCAGGAACTTGCTGGAAGTCCCCTGCCTGCACACATTTAACACTTGACTGGTTAAAGCATTAGAAAATTTATTTTAGAAACTATTTCTGAACTGACCCCTGGGGTTTTGAATTAAGTGGTTCAAGTGTTTTCCTTAAATGTGATTTTGTGACATCATGCAAAAATGACATGTCCTAGAGATTAGTCTGGCCTTGTGAGAAAGGCAACATCAAGACAAGAATTTGGCTGTTACCATGGTTACATGTGATCTTCAGTTCCTTTTAGAAAAGACAACATACAAATATATCAAAATTCCTGTTAGATTGGGCCTCACCTAAAGCCCACTGTAATCAATAGAAAAACTCATTGACTTCAGTGGGGTTTGGATTAGTCCCATTGATAATTGTACATGAAAACCCAGGTGCCTGCAGAAAATTTACTTCCAAAGAGACAGTTAACGTCTGTCCCAATCTGGGGTCTCACTAGGGAATGAGTGGGCCCTACAGCTTTTGTATTTGCTATAAGTGTGGAACCATTTTGCTCCAGCGGTGATTTAAAGGGCATGTGGCTCCCCGCAGCAGCTGGAGCCTGGAGCTCTTTAAATCACCGCCAGAGCCCTGCCACCGCTACCCTGGGGCTGCAGCAGCAGGGCTCACCAGCGATTTAAAGGGCCTGGGGCTCCGGCTGCTCCGGGGAGCCCCAGGCCCTTTAAATCACCACTGGAGCCCTGCCGCCCCTACCCCGGGGCTGCGGCAGCGGGGCTCCACTGGTGGCCTGGGGCTCCCCACAGCGGCTGGAGCCCAGAGCTCTTTAAATCACTGCCGGAGCCCTGCCGCTCCTACCCCGATATAATGGGGTTTCAGCTATAACGCGGTAGGGATTTTTGGCTCCCCACAACCACGTTATAGTGGGGTAGAGGTGTAGTTGTGAGAAACTTAAATGAAGTAGCTAACTGCCTCCTTCCATTAGTAACAAAAGATCTTGCTATTTTGGGACTAATGAAATTAACAGGGTAAAACACACTTTTTTCTAAATGCAGCTGTTTGTCGGTTGTCAAAGTGAACCTTTTCTGATCAGAATATATAGGCAAAATGTGTTTTCTTTTCCTCATGTTCTCATTACATAAAATAGTGTAATCAATTCTGCTGAAACTTTCTTCTTGTATAGAAAATTCTCAAACAAATTCCTTTTGAGTTGGATGGTTTTGAAAAACTTGAAAGAGGAGGATCAGAATAGAAAGTGGAATTCAGCTTTATCTGTAGCAGATCTTGGTGCATACTATATACTTATGATCGGCTTTTAGACTGTTTGGCATCTTTCTGGATGAAACATCTGTAAATACTCATTGTCAATAACAGATTGAGAGAACAACAAGGTGAGAGATATTATTTGAATTTGGTCTTAAATGGAACCTCCTTGCTTGTTTCTAAATATTTGGATGATCTAGGAACAACTGGGAGGTCCTGGTCTGTCTCAATTTCAGTGCCATGGGGGGTTTGTGCGTTAACATTTCTGTTAATTCAACAAAAGTATGTGGTAGAAGATCCTGCTTCAGCAAAAAGAGCACTTTCCTCATTTTTTTTATTTTTATTTAATTTAATTTGGTAATAAGCAGATTTTCAGCATATACTATCAAATCAGATCGCATATAATGCAAAACTAGCAAGATGAGAAAATCCTCATCACTGCTCATTACTCACATTTTTCTGATGAATTTTGTTCATTGAAGTGGCTTGCATTTTTTATATTGACAAAGAGGTGATTTCCCCTTTCAGCTAATCTTTTAGATATTCAGTAGATAATTATAAAATTGAAATGCTAATGTGCTTCTTAGCATTTTTGGGTTGTGAGCTAAATAAGTAGGTAGGTTCACAGAGAGATTTGGGAATGAGTTAGTAAAGCCAGGACAGCTCTGAAACGTTATAAGGTAAATGTTTGAATGCAACTTTTCTAATCACAAAAGCATGCATGCCTGGGGAGACAATCTCTAAATTTTTCTGTTCAGGCATTTGAACGTCAGACTTTCAAAGTGGCAGAAGGTGATCCTTCCATCCAAATTGCACAATGACATGTTAGCTATGATCATCTGAGTTTATAAAATGCCACCAGCCAAAAGATAGAAGTAAACCTCAATAAAATCCTGCCGGTTGTAAGAAGAAAATCTATCATGCATTCTGAAAGCTGGCAAAGTAGTAATGTCCTTGAGGCGAACACCTTAAATTCTTCAGCACAAAGAGAGGGGTAATGGATCAGACCCGTGGTCTATTTACTATCCTGTCTCTGACACTGGCAAATACCTGCTGCTTTAATAGGTTATGTGCTAGCAACTGTGGTCAACTGCTTATACCCTGAATCACCAGAACTTTTATCCCTTCTTTAAAAAAAAGTGGGGGAAGGGGGGTATGCTATCTAATTTAACTGGATACTCTCCTTACCTATATAAACGCTGAATACTTTTTTTGATTCTTACTAAGCTGTTGTCCTCGATGATACCTTTTGACAATTAAATTCCACAGGTTAAGGAGGTGCTGCATATATTTTTTGAAGTATCATCATAAAAGAATGGCAGTATTATACCTAAATTGTGTACTGTGATGTGACAGCTGGGGTCAGGGTGCGGGCACTGGCTGATGCTGGTGCCCTGTGCCGTACAGGAGGTCTGACTAGATGACTTGGGGGTCCCTTTTGGCCTTAAACCCTATGAAAATACCTCTGAATTATTTTCAAAAGCACGGCCCTAGCTCTCGATTTTAGGTATTTAGGCCCCGATTAGCATAGTATCTGGGCACCTGACAATCTATAATGTATTTTCCATCACAGAAGCTCTGTGAGGCAACGTACTATTATCCTCATTGTCCAGGCCTGGAGTTAAGACACGGAGGGGGGGGAGGACTAGCCCAATGTCATTTTAAAAGTTGGTGGCAGAGCACTGACTTGAACCTAGGTAGCCTAAGTACTAGGTTAGTTGAAGGGTGGCTGTACTAAAGTGTCAGCTTGTTGACACACGTTCACATCATAAGCTATGCCTGTGTGTATAAAGACATGCTCTTCATAGTGCAACATCCATTGAGACTAATGGGAGATCTGTCTGCTTGCAAAATAAAGGGAGAATGCCTCTTTGAAAAGACTCTCTTTTCTGTGTGGCCATTGACTGAAATCTGCAAGTGCTTTGTATTAAGAATAAGTCTTGGATGTTACTAATAAACCAGACACGTTAAACTCAACTTCCTATCTCTTGCAGCTGGTTCAATGACATGTCTTTTGGCAACATTAGACTTTCTGAGATTACGATTTGGAAACATTTCGGATTGTCTGATGTCTTGCAGCTTTATGTGATTCCATTGCTGGCGCTGTATTAAACTTGGCAATGTAGGGTTTTCTGGACTCTTATTGAAATCAACATATCAGAGTAGTGCTGGTGGTGTCCTTTCTCAAGTGGAAAGTCTGGGAGGCCCGGTTATGTAGAAAAACCTTGACATCCATCCATCAGTTTTGGTATTTGTAATAGATAAATGTATAATGAATATTTGGAGAACTAATGAGGGCTCAGAAAAATGTGGTGGTCTTGTATGGATGGTTGGGTGTCTTTCCTCTGTGTTGCTGCAAAAAGGCACGTGTGCCAAGAGAACTTCCTGCCAGAAACTGCCTCCTCAGGAAGCCTGAAGAATCTGCAATTTCTCTTCATACATAGTTTCTCACTAAATCTGCCCATAACTTTCTGTGGGAACCTGAATCCCTCAGTTCTTTGAAGAGTGTCCCTGTGGGTGCTCCTGTTTAGGTGATTGCTTGTAATCGGAGATCTGTAGTAGCAGTGCCTGGTTGGGTCGCACATGTGCTGTCCCCGTCTCACGCCGCTTCAGGTGGCTACATAGTGCTGTGTAACCCCCACCCCCACCCCGTTCCTTCTCTACTACCTTTGGCTTGAGTCGAAGCACTTAGCAGCACCTCTGTACTTTAACCTAGCTAGTCTAGTTATTTAGTGAATAGTTCATTGTTGGCTAGTTTATAATTACCTCTCCTTCATCGTTTATTTCTCTTTAAAAAATCCCTTTTTTCTCTATTAGGATATTAAGTTTCAGTTGTTAGTGAACTTTTAGATTAGCATATTGGCCTCCCTCATGGGAGAAAACCCTTCTCTGAGGGGCATGCCCGGCTCCCTGGGTTTTAAACACTGCCTTACATGCAGACTCTCTACCCCAGTCTCTGATGGGCATTCACAGTGTGTCCACTGCCTTGGCAAGACATCCATCCAGCAGAAGTGCTCACACTGGCATAACCTGAAAGCCTGAGCCAGGAAGGCAAGAGACCTGCAATTGAAACTCCTTATGATGGAGGAGTCTCTGCACCTCGCATCTGATCCTGGATGCCAGTCTCTCATGGCAGCCTCCGACAGAGACTCCCTTTCACAGGCTCAGGCAAAAGAGGACTCCACCAAGAAGGCAACTAAAAAGAGGGCTCCTCGGGAATCCACCAAGAAACACCATTCTCCAACTTAGCAGACCCTATCGGTACCAACTGCACCGGGACCTTCCACCTCTGAGGGACCATCCAGTATTGTGGGCACTTCACAAGCAAAGACCCTAAGCAGGCTAGCTCGGACAAGCGCAGCAATGGGAAAGCGAAACCCTCTGGCTCAGTACCATTGGAGCTGATGAGGCACTCGGCACCAAGCAGCTCGACATCACTTTAGGCTATGGTGCCACCTTCTGTCTCCACAGTGCGCAGAGCCCTATCCCTTGCACCAACAACTGCACCCCAGATGTCGGTACCACCACCAACACCTTCGTTGATACCATTGCTCTTGGTACCGCTGCCATTCCTTTGCCACAAGAATTTCCTAGTCTCCTCGATGCTGGACTCTCCTCTCCTCGGTATTGACCTCACTCCAGCAGGCTCCATACAAACCATCTAGATTTGCTCCTCCCTTTTCAAGTGATGAGGACGATGAGGATGAAGGAGAAATATAGTCCTCCCATCATTCTTCACCTCCCCATACATCTGCCAGAGCAGATCCATTGTTACAAAGGGACTATCACCTGGGACCTGAAACTCAGAAGTGGTACAGACATCCCTGGATGCCACCACCCATGCCTTTCCCACCACAGTGGCTATACTGGGACCATTGACAGCGTACCACTGCAGATGCACTAAGCAGAACATTTTCCCAAGACTGGAGTACTATGGAATATATTCAAACAGTGCGAGTCCCCAACTATAGACCTCTTTGTGACAACTCAAAACGACAAGTGCCCACATTTCTGCTCCAGAGTGGGATTGGGTCCCTGTTCCCTGGGCAATGCTTTTCTCATCAAATGGGACACCTTCCCTCTGGCCTCTCCTCTAGCATGGGTCATACACAAGATCAGGACAGACAACTCTAGAGTCATTTTAATAGCCCCCACATGGCCCAGGCAAATGTGGTTTCCTTATCTCCTAAAGATGGCCATGTTCTCATCATGCACTCTTCCTCCTACCTCCTCTCCTCTCCCAGTATGCGGACCAGGTTCACCACCCCAATCTGGCAAGACTTCACCTCCAGGGATAGCTACTCCATGGCTCTGAGAAGCCAAAATGACCTGTTCAGAGTAAGTAAGAGACATTCTGTTAAATAGTCATAGACCAACTACTCAACTCAGACCTGCACAAATGGAGGCACTTCAATACATGGTGCAAAAATAGACAAATCGTGGTGGTTTCCTCTCCTTTACTATAGGTACTGGCCTATATATTGGAATTTAAGAAATCAGGCCTCTCCTTGAGTTCAGTCAAAGTACATCTCGCAGCTATCACAACGTTCCACCACAAGATGGATGCGTTCTCAATTTTCACTCACCCAATCACCAAGCATTTTCTCATTGGCCTTTGTAACATCTACCCCAAAATACGAACCCCTACTCCATCATGGGATATCACTCTGGTGTTACAAGGCCTTACCCGACTCCCATCTGAACCACTAGCAACATGTTCACTACTCCACCTTTCAATGAAGGTGGCCTTCCTCATCACCATCATGTCCCCTCAATGGGTAGGGAACTGAGATCCCTCACAGTAGCCCCCCCTCCCATATAACATTCTTCAAAAATAAGGTTACCTTAAAACTGCATCTCAAGTTCTTACCTAAGGTTGTCTCCTCATTCCATCTTAATCAGCCCATTCATCTCCCATTGTTCTTCCCAAATCCCCATAGGAATAAATGAGAACCAACACTCCATACCCTAGACATCCGAAGGGCACTAGATTTTTACATCGAGAGAACAGAGACTTTCAGAAAGTCACCACAATTATTCCTTTCCATCACAGAATGATCAAAAGGAGATGCCAAATCTAGACAGAGGCTATCTAAATGGATCTCCGGGTGCATTAACTTTTGTTATCAACAACAACAGCTGCAGCATTACAGCTGTGCCATTGTAAGGTCCATAGTGTAGATGTAGCCTAAAAACCCCACCGGGGACCCACACACATTCCACCAGTGTTCTGTCTGCTTTGATAGCCTTCCTTAACAATGTCCCAACTATGGACATTAGCAAAGCAGCAACCTGGGCATCAGCCCACACCTTCACACAACATTATGCCATAGCAGTGGTTCTCAAACTTTTTTTTTTCCCACGGACCAGTTGAAAATTGGTGTGGGTCTCGGCAGACCACTTAATGATCTTTCCAAATGTTGTTTGTACCATTAACTAACTATTGTAAAGTGCTTCAGATAAAAACACTATATAAAAAAAATCTTAATAATAATTAACTTTTTTTGTTCTACAATTAAAAGCACACAATTCATATTTTCATATCAATAGTTTTACCTTTCTAATGCGATGGATGTGCCCTCTCTACCCCACCGTGGCAGCCCCCAAGCTGAGGCTGGGAAGGAGGGCCATCTCTCCTCAGCAGCCACAGCCCTGGAGCTGGAGAAAGTCGACGCTTTCTCTGGCTGCCACAGCCCTGCACACCCCAAATTCTCCCCACTCCCTCTTCTCACCCCATTGCCCCCTCCCATCTACCCCTTATTCCCCCCAATGCCACCACCTCACTTTACATGTGTGTCTTCTCCAGAGTCCAGGCACCTAATTAGTGGAGCCAGGCCTGTGTGCATCTTAGAGGGAACTATCCGCGGACCACCTAAATGGAGCTCGCGGACTACTTGTGCTCCACAGACCACAGTTTGAGAACATCTGCCATAGAGCATTCATCATCAGATGCTCTGTTTGGACTAATGGTTTTATCATCCGCCACGACTGCAACTCTGAAGCCCCTCCCTTCCACTGAGGGGTGCTGTTCCACAGTCACCTAAAAGTGAAGCACCCATAGGGACACTTGTTGAAGAAGAAGACAAAGAGAAGGTTACTCGTGCAGTAACTG
This sequence comes from Mauremys mutica, assembly GCF_020497125.1. Taxonomy (NCBI): domain Eukaryota; kingdom Metazoa; phylum Chordata; order Testudines; family Geoemydidae; genus Mauremys; species Mauremys mutica. The sequence continues at coordinate 122,105,768 of NC_059073.1, read as the reverse complement.
AGGTTCTTTGAAATGGTTGTCCCTCTGGGTGCTCCACTACCCTCCCCTACTTTGGAGTTTTCACACTAGATACTTTGAGGTACAGAAGGAACCCCGGGGGGAGTGGGTGTCGCACGGTGCTATATAACCGCCTGAAGCAGCATGAAATGGTGACAGCAACCCAACCAGGCACTGCTACTACAAATCTCCAGTTACAAGCACAGGGGCACTCCATCACCTCAAGTGGAGCACCCACAGGGACAACCATCTTGAAGCACCTCAGTTACTGCACAAGGTGAGTAACCTTCTCTTCTCTGCACCTGTAGAAAACACCTAGAGCAGTGAGCATTGTGTGTCGTATGTAGGCTTGGAAAATTAGATTTTTATCAGTAAATGTCGGTAAACGATTTCACCGTACTCAGTCTGATTAAAAAAAAAATTCCATTGATAATTACTGACATTTATATATAGGCAAAGAAAAAAAATGCTGCTTGAAAACATTAGAGTTTGAATTAATGATATATACTTTGTATATTTTGGTGTGTGATGCTGACAATTTGTGTTTTAATAGTTATTAACTTCTCGAATCCCAATGGCTATTGTCATTAAATAATTATTGTCTGGCCCACTTGCCCCATAAAATTTAAATAGATAAAAATCAGGGGGGGAAATGCTTAAAAATAAACATTGATATTATCTGCCAAGATTCTATATAAAAAATTGAATACTGCCAAACCCAATCATACGCCACCTTCATCTAGTGGATTTATATTTCAGGGCTGTAAATGAGAACTTTCTACAGCTCCTCATACGCTTGAAGAGTAGCAACAACTGGCCCCAGTCCATATATTAACATCACAACTGGTCAGGACTGTCTATCCCTGCCCTATCTTGTACGTTGCAATAAATCACTTCTGAAAAGTTGAAATAATTTCTGCAAAATGCCGTTATAGAATCTCCAGTTTTCTTTCTCTTCACCACGTTTCATTGTCCTAGACACGTTAATAATAGCATCACTCATGTACGTGCATAGTGTAGCCGGGAAGGGTAAAGTCAGACCACCAGCACCCTCCATAGTAGACTCCATGTCCATGTACCAATCAGGGGTCTGAGGAACATTTCAACAAATCTGACCTTTTGTGTTTGTGAGGCTGCATCCTGCTACTTATATGGGACCTAAACCTACGTTTCTCTCTCCACTCCCAGTAACAGAACGATATTTAAACAACTTGACACTTCTGCTCATGGCCCACCATAGTGAAGGTCACAGAACTCAGTCTATTTTGCTCGGGGAGGGGAGCAGGAAGTTGGGAACTGAGTGGTCCTTTTGAATACAGAAGATGTGGGACAGGCTGTTGTCCAGTCACAGCACGATGTAGATGAGAGTGTAGCTGAAAAGAAATTTTCTTTCTTCTAAGAGAAAAGGGGAGACGGTTACGATAGCATGATGCCTGTTACACTTGAAGAGAGAGAGCAAGCATGAAAGGAGTAGAAGGGAGGGTTGCAGCAGGGAAGAACAGGGTCTAGGAGCCCCAGTCACAGCCTAGGACGCCGCTGCGCTAGGTGTTTACAAACACAGAACAAAAAGACAATCACTGCCCCCAGAGAGCTTACAAATCTTAGGCTACATCTACACTACACACCACTGGTGGCAGTGCATAGGGTACGTGTAGCTACACGCCACAGTGAAAAACAGGCTATGTCCACACTGCAGCGTGTAGCTACAGGTGTCAATGAAAGGCTCTGGCTGGGGGGAGGCAGCAGAGACAGGATCTCCACTGCATCCCCCGCTGGAGCCTTTCCCCACTGCCAGTCTCTCTCTGTGCCATGGGGGAAGGCTCCAGCAGTGGAAGCCTGCTGTGGTGGGGAAGGACCCCAGGATCAGGGAGCTGACAGAGCCTTTCTCTGCTGCCTCTTCACTGCTTCAGTGGGGAAAGGCTCCAGCAGTGGGGAGCTGGGTGGAGCCTCTCCCCGCTGCCCAAGTCTTGCCTTGCAGCTGGGAAATGCTCCAGCAGCTGAGAGGTAGCGAAGACACTACATGGCTAAAAATAGCAGTGTAGACAGGAAGGCATGGCTTGGGCAAGTAGAGAACCAGGTAGAGCAGTGGTTCTCAACCAGGGGTACATGTACCCTTGTGGTACGCAGAGGTCTTCCAGGGGTACATCAACTGGTCAAGATATGGGCTTAGTTTTACAACAGGCTACATAAAAAGCACTAGTGAAGGCAGTCCAAGCTAAAATTTCATACAGTGACTTGTTTATATTGCTCTATATACAATACACTGAAATGTAAATACATTATTTATATTCCAATTGATTTCTTTTATAATTCTATGGTAAAAATGAGAATGTAGGCAATTTTTCAGCAGTTGTGAGCTGGGCCACTGTTGTATGTTTGATTTTGCAAGCAAGTAGATGTTAAGTGAAGTGAAACTTGGGGTGCGCAAAGCAAATCGCACTCCTGAAAGGGGTTGCAGTAGTCTGGAAAGATGAGAGCCACTAGTGTAGAATATGCACATGGGTACATCTTCGCATCATTCAGGCATGTCTATACTCTGCTTGTGTGTACTTAAGCACGTGCAGGGAGAGTGGGGGGACTACCTGAGTACACACTCTACACACCACTGAAAGAAGCATGCAGCATAGACATAGCCGTAGCATAAGCCACAAGAGAACCGATGACATAGAAGGGGAAGAGAACATGGAGGGATATTTTGAATACTAAGAACTTGTACAGCATAGTCAGAACTGTTCAGTATTTTTTGTTTTTTGGGTTTTTTTTTTGTTGTTTTTTTTTTTTACAAAAATGAAAGTTGTTCATGTTCATTGAAATATTTCTTGGAAATTTTTCAGATTTTTATGAAAAGCAGAAAAAAACTTTGTTTCTGACAAACGCTGACATTTTAAAACAGAAGTTTTGATGGAAAAAATTCAGTCAGCCCTAATGGTAATACGTTCCGTGCAAAAAAACCTGTCTTTACTTGGAAAGCCTATGTCACCTTCTGGCTAGAGACCATTTGACTTTAGTTAGTTGCTAAGTGGAGGGAGCACTGACATAACAGGTTTTGAGAGAGCCCAATGGTGCTATGCTTAGTAATTGGAGCTGGTTTTTGGATAGACAATCTAAGCAGTCTAGCTTGATTTTAAGAATGCTCATAGTTCCCCTTATTTCAGTGGAGCTACTTATATGCTTAAAACTATACACATGCATAAGTGGAGGCAGGGCTGTAGTTCCAAACATATGGGCTATACTAGAGACAGTATTGCTGATGTATTTGGTCACATGCTACATTAAATGTGTATCCGTGTACCTTGTCCTCCCATGTAGCTCTAGAGCATCTATTTTGACTTTAAAGTTTGCATTTTTTCCTCTAACCTTTGCTTATTGTTCCTCCTCTAAAATTGCATGGTTTGGACTTGTATGGAAAGAATGGCAAATACCACAGATGAGCATTATACTCTGAGTTATAAACGACCATGTATGACCAGGACTTGGTCAGCATTCTGAGAAATCACCACCATGCTAGTTAAACAATACCCTAACATGAAATCTATTTCCATGTGAAAAAAACTAGTTTACAAATTCAGAGAAATAGAATTATGCCAAATGAGGCCTTTCAACTCAGGACCTCAAAATGCTTACTTGGGTGAACACCTGATCTCATAGAAGTCAGTGACAAAACTCACATGTGTTTATCAATTAAAAGAGACAACTCTCCATGTCAGCATTATTGGCCTCATTTTATAGAAGTATCACTTGAGACATGGAGAAATTAAGTGACTCATCCAAGGTCACACAGTGAATCAGTGGCACAGTTGGGGATAGAACTAAGAAATGCAAATTCCCAGTTCTGTGTTCTAACCACTAGACATACATCCTCCCAAGTTTCCCTTAAGCAGCAAATCATGTCAAATATCAGATATAAACCCAGTCATTTTTGTTATCCTGTGAAAATGAGCATTTAGATTTTAAAATCACCTTCTTTGACTGCAGTTTTCTCAATGCCACCAGGATTAAGTGTCACTATAGTAAATCAAGAAACATGTGTTCTTTGTTTTTATTATCTTAAACCTTAATATCTTGCTTTCAATAAAGATATTCATTTGAAAAACATGCTTCAGATCCTCAGACAGCCTTTCTAGTCTTGTGGCCAGTTCATGCTGAATAGGTTATATATTTTATTATAATGATGAGTATGTGTCCACTGCAAAAAATAAAATAAATAAAAGGTGTATTTTTAATTCTGGTTAGCTAGCCTATGCTAGCTAACTCTGGTTAAAGTAGCAGTTAATAGTTAACTTGGATTAGCAACTCAAGTTAAAATAGTAGTCAAGGGTAGATATGAGTAAATGGAGTTTAGCCACTTCTCATTTGGAGAATATGGAGTTTAGATTAGTTTACCCACTTCTATTTTTACCACTATACCATTGAGTTAAAGCCTATAGGGCCCCCTTAGGTTGAACCTGAGTTAACAGCTGAATTGTCATATCTTCGCTGCTGTTTTAATCCAAGTTAGCTAACATGGGTTAGCTAGCCTGAGTTAAGAGCACACCTTTTTTGGCAGTGTAGACACGCCCCAGGAGAGCGCCATATGACTCCTATAACTGTTCTGAAGTCATAAAATGAAGATTTAATGTTTAAAAAAAAAAGTTTGTTTTAAAATTATATTTTCTACTAAATGACACTATAGACGTGACAATCAGACTTGCATACAATTTGGTCAGCCTCTACTGACCACATAGTAGTAAATACTCATTTGGAAATCAGCTCGCTGTGTGCTGCTTGCTGTTGGGTGTTGCCTGAATTCATACACTATACACACAACATTTCCCATCAACAAAGTCTAAGATGAAGCACGTATGCCAAGATTGTACTGGCTGTGTTAAGTACTTTGTTCCTTTTTTATCTGGGCTTATACGAGTATGAGTGAATCTCGCTAAATGACTCTTAGGTTCCTTCCCTTTGAAAATTGGGTTATTTTTATTTTTTTTTAATTTCTGTGGCTGGTACTTTAACATCCTTCCTGCTCTTTATCAAGCCGCTTAGCGTGGGGAGGGGAGAGTGAGGCAGTTCAACTACAATCCCAAACTAACTGAACTTCCTTGCTGTTAAATGTTAGACTGGTTGGAATACTAACCTTCATGTCTCAATTCCTAGCTTCTTTCAGTGTTGAGGTTTGCTTTGGTTTTCTTTTCAGAAGCTTACACCTTTCTCGAACCGTGAGTCTGATTTGGGTTTTTTGGACATGCCAGTGTTTTTTTTTTTAATAAAACCCTTTAACACGCTAATCACTGATACATGATTTCAACCTTGACTCCAGCTTGACAAAGGTTTTGTTCATTTTGTCACAGGAAAGTGCTTTGTGTTTTGAAAAGGTAACATGGTGTAATAGAATAAGGTAGACAGGGGAAAGTCATTTTATGTTTGGGAGCCAAATTGTGCCATTTGGACCCCAGCCTAGGTGGGGTAAAGTTCGGCTTGCCCCACCCCAGTCCAGGCTCAGGGAAGCATTGCCCCTCAAGGAAGCACAATAGCATGCAAGCTATACTGTCCTTTAAAGTAGTGCAGCCTGCTCCTGCCCTGCAACCAGCCCACTCCAAGGGTCATGGGGAAGCGCAGCACCATGGTCCCACCTGCTCCCCACAGCATTTGAGGTGATATGCATTGCGGTATAGTTTCTGTGGTGTGCTGAAACAGAGAAAGTGTATGGGGCAGGAGGACAGAGTGGTGGATGAATAATTTTATAGATAGTAGTCGGTGATTGGCTTGTGCCCTGAAGCTCAAGGTTTTACATTAGTTGCCCATTTTTATCCTATCTAACTGTGGATAGTCTCATTATCCATATAAATGTCTAGACCATTTTTATTCTACTAAACTGTCGGCCTCAATAATACCTTGTGGCATTGAGTTCCACAGGTTAATATAAACAACTGTTTCCTTTTAGCATTGTCTGCCTTTATGTATGTATGCCATAGAGCCTGTTTTGAGTACTACCACAAGATACATGAAGAATAACCATAATTATTATTAATAATTTATCATTAATAAACATGTTATTTACTTTGAGACAGAGTCCTGATGGTCCATAAATGATCTAGCCAGCACTAGATAATCTAATCTGTCTTTTCCAATTTAGACCAAGTCCACAGGTGGTGGAAATCAGCTAGATTGATTAAAAGCAATTGAGGATCTGGCCCAAAGTCTCCATGAGTGCCTGGAACTCTCCTATGTGACCCGTTTGACTTGTGGATCTTATAAAATGTGAAGTATTTTTGAAGGCTCTTGTGCTGTCTGTTCCAATGGGAAAAAAAATTCTGTAGCTTTTCCTTATTATTCTCTAGACATCTCACCTCTGCCACAGGCAACAGAGGCCTGGCCACAGAGAGATGTCATCAAAGGAGAGAGAGCGAGAAGACCCAGAGAAAGGAGCAAGCATGTGGCTTCTGGGAGTATGCTGCTGGGGAGAGAAATCGTGCAAGTCGGAAAGAAAATTAATGGCAAAGATCATCAGCAATAAGCAATCCTGGGAGATCATCTCAGCCAAGGGATTGTAAGGCTTGTGATATGATAATCATTTACACCCAGATCCTCAAAGGTATTTAGGTGCTGGACTCTGGCCCATATGCCCTGATCTAACCACATGTAGCTTGTGTGGACTGGTGTGCCCATTTAGACTTCCACTGAAACTAGCGCCCCATGTGACTGCAGTGGGTCTCCCTACTTATTGTAGGATGCGGGCTTTACACTTTTTAAATTTTCATTTTCGTTAAGAAGCAGCCAATTAAAAGTACAAAAAGGTAAATGACCTATAGCTTGTGTCTGTTTCCAAATACCGCACACTTCACAGAATGGCTAACAGAATTGTGGAATTAAGCAGTTTTGCAACTTGACAAAGCTACTCAAAGAATGCCAGACCTCCATACCACCTAACCCCTCCTCTTTTTCCTTCTCCCACTCCTCCTCTCCCTATTCATGCATGTCTTCTTTTATTACTATTACCTCTCACCTTAAGTCTATCTAGTATTTTCTGGATTTGTATTGTCTGATCTTGCAGCTTTGACACTTCTTTTAGTTCCACAAAATGTACCATACAGTGTTTGCTATTAATTTGGAGAGGGGAAAGAAATGCTGGGGAAGAAGGAAGTGATTAAAATGGTTTCACTTGTTTCCTTATAACCATCTAGAACTTCTTGACAAGTTTTAGAAAGTACTTGAAATTCAGATCTTTTTGCTACGAAACCCAAAGACCAATGACTCACTTGCAAAGCTGATTTGGACAGTCTCTTGTTCCTCCATAACAATTTCAGTGATAAGAGTAAGACGTTCTCATGCACACTTCATGGAAGCCAGCTCAGAATAAAAGACAGCTCTTCATTTCAGGAAACCTCATTGTTCATTTGTAAAATGGAGCAGTAGACACTTCCATTCACTTCCAGTCAAAAAAAAAGTTTGTTTGGGTTTTTTTTAAGAAAGAGGGTTAGTTCTTCACTGTCATGGCAAATAAACTGCAGACAATAGCTTTAATGCTTTGAAAATGTAAAGACTGTATTATAGCCAGAGCTGATTGCACTACCTATTATTAAGGTTGCTTGACACTTCCCATTATAAGATCCTGTTTTCAGTTGATTATAACTTGCTAAACATTAATTCTTAGGCATGAAATTTTCCATCCTGATTGTCTGTCTCAGGCTGAATTTTTTTTTCTCAAGATTTCAGCCAAAATCATTCAGCTGCTTCCAAGAATGTAGCTAAGAAAAAGTACTTGGTTTCATGTTAAATCGTTCTGGTGACCTTTTCTTTGCAGCAGTGACTTGAAATTTGATGGGGAAGAAGTGGTGAGCTTTATGTCAGGGATGTGTGTTTTATCATTGCAGTGAAAATCTGCTTAAATTTGCCCAAGTTATAAACCTGTGAAAAATCAGGTTCCACATGCTCAGTGAAGATTATCTAGAGCTTAACAACTAAAATTTCCAAAGTTTCTATCATCACTGACCATGTTCTATCTCCTCACAGCTCTTACATGTGGCCAGACTGTGCATACACCACCACCACCTACCCCCTCCAGAGCAACTGAACATGCTGCACCCAGAAGCTGGATTTTCATTGTAATAGCTGCTGTCAGCTATTCCAGACTGGGATGGGATCAGGCACTGGATCTAAGAGTGGGAAGCCTGTCCCTGCAGTGCTACGTGTATACACACACACACACTCTCTCTCTCTCTCTCTCTCTCTCTCTCTCTCTCTCTCTCTGCTGCCACCCAAGCAGCATGGAGGCGGAAGCCATCTGATTTGAATGCATAAGGGACAAGAGCCTAAACAGGGGGAGGGACAGGATTAGATCAGGTCAAAGATTCTGGGTCGAGTGGGATTGGAAGGGAGAGGAGATGCTGACTGAGAATGGGGGGAAGATTTAAGATCGGTTGGTCAAGGAGACTGTAAATCATGTGATGGGGAGACTGGGAGTTGGTGAGGGAAACGGGGGGTGTGGGTGGGGGGACACTGAGATTGGACAAGGTGCTGGGGAGAAGTGGCTAGACAATGAGACTGGAGACAGAAGGGAGGACAGGGATCCAGGGAGGGGGTAGGAAGGACTGAGATTATCTGAGGGAGGGAGATTACAACTGGGAGCTAGAGGCAGAATTGGGGAGAAACAGATTGGATGAGGGGTTGGGGAGGGGGAACTAGGATTAGCCGCGCAAGGAGACTTGAACTCAGTGTGAGAAGGGGGAGACTGGGACTCGGACACTGAGCACAGAGGACTGGCTGGGCATGGAGCCTGAGACCGGGATGAGGATCCTGATGATTGGAGAGGCAGGGATCCAGGCATGGACAAGAGACAAGACTATGACAGGCTGGAGAAGAATTGGGGAGAAGTGATCATGATTGTGGGAGAATGGGCAGAAGAGTCTGTGCCCATTAGACCACTCTCCCCTCCCGAGCCTGGAATGGAACTCAAGATTCCTGACTCTCATCATTCCTCTGCTGTCAGCAAATAGTCTTGAAACTTAATGGCATCTCATCCCCAGCAAATGCAGGGGATGACAACCTGCTACTGCTACCAGTCACTCTGTTAGCTCAAGTGACAGAGGTCTGTGCAGCGGATCTAAAGGTTCCATCCCTGCTGCTGATGAATGTGTACATCAATATGATGCTACCTGAGGGAATTTCAGGTTTTTTAGATTGCTTTTTTTTAAAAACTAGGAAATTATGGACATGCACGCACAATGAGGCAACCTTAATTCTGGCATTTCCTAACTTCTGAGCACTTGAATTTGCAACTTTCATATTGCTCTTTTAATATCGTTTTCATGTGCAATACCATGTATAAAGTAAGAAAAAAAAGCAAATAAGAGATCTGAAACTTGTGTGATTAGAGACTTCCTATGAGAGTTCAAGTTATTGCACTAACTTTTCAGCAACAGCGTGGGTTTGTAAATAAGGGTTGGTTTGTTTATCTGAAGGACTGAACACCCACGTGTTCAGTCAATTGCTGCTCCAAGTGCCCAGTGCCTCTGAAAGTCAGGCCCTAACATCTGGAACCTCTTGCTCACTGGTATCATATCCCTGCTACTCTTTCCTAATTAAGCACTGCAGAGTTTTGTGAACATGTGACTGAATTTCTCCTCACTCCCACCCTTCAGCTGCATCTGTTGATTCAATCTGTCTCTTTAGTATTTCTTAGACCAGGGCTCCCCATTCTTTTGGGGGCAACTGTGCCCATTCCTCAGGCTAAGGTCCTGATGCTGCACTGCTTTTAAGCAAACAGGCCTCCCCCGTGCAGATTCCTGACTGAAGTCAATGGGGGGTCCCTGTGTCTGCCTGGCACTTAATGTAAGAACCTTGGCATAGATCCTTAAAGTAGACAGATGCCTAACTCCCATGTTAGGCACCTAAATACCTGGGCCCTTATGCTTAAGGCACTGGATTGGGACTCAGGAAATGTGGGATTTATTTACAGCTCTGCACCAGGTTCCCCATATGGCCTTGGGCTAGTCATGGGGCTAAATCCCCAAAGGAACTTAGGTATTGCATTGCCTAACCCCTCAAGGCCAAGGGGTACTTAAGATGAGTATTGCACTAGCTAACTGCTAGGCAGCCTGCCCTCAGGAGGAAATCACAGCTCCGAGTTAGGTGCCCAGGCCCCGTCTACAAAGGGAAGAGAGAGGTGCCCACGAAAGGAAGCATCAGAAGCCAGCAAGCTAAGCTAAGCTAACCCATAGGAAATGCTGAGGGGAGGACTGTGACCTAAGCACCACCTCTCAAAGGAAGATAAACACCAAGGCCTGGCTCCACTTTTAGGCATCTTGAAAATCTTTGGAGTCCACAAAGCCTGAGAAGGCACCTGGGTTCCCAGCACCATGCATAGGGAGAGGTGGGCATGGGATCCACAAAAGCTAGAATGCTAGGTGGGGAGCTGCCTAAGCTAGCCAATGAGAGAGGTGTGGCTTAAGCCCTGCCCCTAAATCCAGACTAGAGGGAGATACCACTCTCTGCCAGCACTCTACAGCTGAGAATCATCTCCTGGAGTCAGCCAGCTTAGGTGCCTAAACTGTTCTTGCAAGAGAACAGAGGACGTGATACTTCCTCCCTGCTCACTTTGATCCTATGGTTAGGGCACTCGGCTGAGATGGGGGAGAGCCAGATTCAAGTCCCCATATCTGCCTGATAGGGAGAAAGGCTTTGAATAGGGGCCCCATTCTCAGAAGAGTGCTGTAACTACAGAACTATGGGGTATTCTGGTGAGGGGTGGGCACCTCATCCTCACCTGTTGAGGCTGTTCCACTTTGTATTAATAATGAAAGAGGGATTGGAGCAGGACTCCCGGACCTTGGGGATCCCACCTCCATGCTCTCACCACTGGACTAGAATCATTTTTTGTCCTCTCGTTCTCACCAATGGCTATTTGTTCAAAGGGGAACAGCTTCAGTAGGAAAGAATGAGGGAGCCCTACCTCAGACTAGCCCATAGCTCTTAGGAGAGTGTGCTATCCTTATTCAAATCCTTTCTCCCCATCGAGCAGAGAAGGGAATCGTTGGTTGCCATTATGTCTGCTTTGTACTGTTGTGAGAGGCAGACGAGTGGCTTCACCAGACCAGGAAGCCCCTGTGAGCATTTGCAAGCTCAGGTTGTGCAGCGTTGATATGGCCATCTCTAACTCAAGCCTCGAGGGGGCAGGTCAGGGAAAGGGGTGTGGCTGGAATGCTGCAACAGAGTGGAGTGGTGGCAGATAAGAACACCTTAGTGCAGGCCAGGGGCTGCTCTAAATTGCCCCCCCTCCCACCCAAGTCAAGGGGCATAAGCCTGTCTGTGAGCCATCATTGCCCCTGCCCCTGCACCCCCTTACACCTGCAACTGTGTGAAGCCTGGCAGTGAGGACTGGCCTCAATGATGTCATCATAAACTGGTTATGGTGTACTCCAACAATGAAGAGGGATAGCCCGGCATCAAACAGCCCAAAACCTTAGGATAGGAGGGACTTCAGTTTTTGCAGCTTGAGCATGTCGCTGAAAAGCAGGCAGGCACACAATAATGAAAATAATAGCACTATGGTCCCTGCGAGAATGGAGCTGTGGGTTAAATGTAAAAAAAAAAATCAAGCTCATTTCAATGGGTGCAGGTTAGTCTTTGAACTGTAACCATTTGAAAAAGGGACCTCCCCAAGCATGACCACCCCACTGCTATTAACTTCATTTTACCAAATGAACACACATTCATCCCCCCTGCTAGATTCAATTCATACAATAACTACATAAGTAAAATCAGTACACCTCAGGGACTAACGAGGCTGGAGCAAATGGAGGTGTCTCCTCCTGGTCCATATCTGACTCAGTGTTCTGTTTTTAGAACAATGGGGTCACGCATTAAAACACTTAGCTGTATCTAGAACCTCCCTGTGCTGCTTTCCACAATCCTTTCAGACCCGAAGGCGGAGAGGAGGTCAGGGGGTCTGCAGCATGTGGGGTTTTTTTTCCCTGCCCCAGACATTATACAGGTGGCAGAATTGTCCACACGCTCCAGTTAAAACTGAACTCCTCCTGAATAATGTAACACAAACATTGGGTCCCAACAGCTGCACTCAGAGGCGCACAGTTCAAGTCAAACATATAGCAGAGCCCCTTGCGCTGAGTAATAGTGGTATTCACCAAATGGTTTTACACCTGCGCTAACACAGCACCCAAACAGTAGAACTGGAAGAGGTGATACAAGTCAACCCCATGTTGCCTCAGCAAACCCAAGGAATCCCACCTCCCAGGAAATTGGTTAACACTCTTGAGCTCCATGCTTGCTGGTTGAGGGGGACAGGTTTGTGAGATTTAGTGGCACTTGATTCTTTAATTTGTACCTCAGTCTCAACCTGGTCCTGTCTGTCTGCTTATCTGCCCACAGCTCATTGTCCTGCCTTAGCAGAATATGGTTGAATTGCTTTGGCCCGGCCTACTCCTAGCGCTCAGCTTACTCCTCCCACCCTAGCTATCCCCTGCCACCAGTGTTGGCTTGGCTGTGGAGTCCATCCCCCTCCTAGTGCATCTGCCTGTTACATGGCGCCTGTACAGAGAACAGAGACAGCCCATCACCACACAGTTGTTTGGTGGGTGACCCATAGCGCCCAGAGACAGAAGGCTGGAAGAATGGGGCTCCCTTGAGATCTAAGACAGACCCGTGACAGCAATGGAAAAAGCTGTCCCTCCCACAACATCCAGTAAGGCCTGGATGCACCCAGATTCCCATGATGCTGCTGTTGAAGATGAAAACAGGCTAAGACCACAGGCTGTAAGAGTCGGACTCATCCCACCTAGCTGTAAGTTAATAAACCAGTTGAACAAACCACAGACAAGTCACTGACGGGCAACTGTGGGTGGTGCTCAGTTTCAAAACCTTGCTCCCCCTCCCCCCACCCAAAAAAATAATAAATTGGCACGTACAACGCAAATATTAGGCTTGAAAGTTTGGTTTCACTTGTTAATGCCCAACTAGTATAGTATAGTACTGATTGTCCTTGTGGTGCCTGCTGTTACTGCAGACCATGTCAGCAACACTCGATTCAGAGCAAAAGGGAGGAAAAAGCAGTAACAGGCAATTAACAGTAGATTTTTTTTTTCTTTATGAGCTAGGAAATAGGCACTAGAATGCAGTGGTCTCGTGCTGGCTCAGCGTGCGGTGTCATAGTTCCGTACAGCCTCAGTTAAATGTCACACTCTAAATGTCGGGGCAGTCACTGCAGCATCATCCCGCTCAGCAGCTAGGCTAAGCAGCCCTAGTGAGGAGCTCTTCCTTGGCTGAGGGTGGGGTACGCCTAATGCTACATGTTGGTGCCGCTCAGATCTGAGGCGTTTCAGCATTGGTGGCTAGCCTTTCTTCGCCACCCACGTAGCAGAAGAGCTGCCCCTGTGACTGGCTCTGAGACACAGCCTTTAGCTGGACTGAGCCCCTTGCTTTCCCTCTCCCTCCAACCCCTCATTTAATAGACTAGGTTGGGGGGGGGGTTTAGCATCATCCCAGTAGCTTATGCAGCTGCAGCAAACAGGCCAATGTGAGCCCAAAGCCTCAAAGGTCTTTAGGCACCTAACGCCCAGTAAAACGAATGGCAGTTAGACACTGGCAAGGCACTGGGCCATGGGCCTTATGACCAAAGCAGGCTGCTATCGTGCTGCATGGAAGGGCCTGGATCTCCCCGTCTCGCACCCTGTGCAGTCATTTATGCCCACACACATTCCACCAGCTCAGACTCCTAGCACTGTACACCCACTTTGCTCAGGTGTGAATGTGAAGTGGCGACTCAAGCCAGAAGTGGTTGGTGAATACCTGGAAAGATTTGCTTGGCAGTGGCCCACTCTGGTGAGAAGGCTGCTTTATCAGCGCCAGTTCCTGATAGCTGAGAGCATAAGGTGACACCCCTGAGCACATCTTTGTACTGAGTAGTACCAAGGGACCTGAATTTTTTTTCCCCCTTTCATTTACAGTGCTGTAAAGGAGGAGCAATGCCTTTCTGGCAATGGCATTACAGTACCATACACTCGGCTCAGAACCATGCTGACACTCTTTTGCAGCACAGACCATATGTAACGCCATTTTTCACTAGCTAGCTAGGGCAAGGACTATTCATCCCATTTCATAGCTGAGCACTGAGGCGCAGTGAGCCTACAGGTGAGAGGACACGAGGGTGACAGCTACATGTGAGCTGAGAGGTGTGATGCCCAGCTTCTGTAGATGTACCCAGGCTAGTGCTGCTTAAGCTAGCAGCTAAAAGAGTTATGTAGCCAGCGTACCACGTGCGCCAGCTCTGCCTAGCTAGCGCACTGCAAGCCGCCCCCCCCCACCCCCTCCCTGGGTTCATACTACCCAAGCTATACTGCTATTTTTTAGGCACCAGCTGGAACAAAGCTAGCACAGGTATGGCCACACAAGTGGGAAATCACACCCCAGCATAAGTGTCACCAGGCCCAGGGGTGATTTTCAGTGAGACGAAGGCTATGTCTGCACCTGGAGCGGGGAAAGGGTGTCGTGGTGGGGGGGGGGGAATTCCTGGCTCAACGCAACAAACTCACGCTAGTTCTAACTGAGCTAGAGTGCTAAAAATAGAATGTAGAACAAGTAATGGGAGGGGCTAGCCACCCCAAATACATACCTAGGATCCCTGACGGGCATAAACTCAGGCTGGCTTTTGCTTCTGTGGATACACCCTATTTATGGTGCACTAGCTCAATGAGAGCTGGCTTACGTCTGTCGTCTCAAGTTGGAAAGCACCTTCCCAGCTCAGCGCGGAGCCAGACCCTAAGGCACGGGCTTGCAGCCGGCATAGACATACCCGCGCTAGCTTTACTTTACTAGCAGTGCAAGCTTGGCAGCATGGGCAACAGAGAGGATTAGCCATCTAAATAATTACCCAGGATCCCAGGCAGGCTTGTACAGCCCATTCAGAAGCCTGTTCTGCAGCTTCACTGCTCTGGTAGCTGGATTACCACTAGTTTGGGTCAAGGGCAGCAGAGCCTTCCCAAAAGTGGGGGCAGGGGCCCCTGCTCCTTCTCTTCCCCATGAGGCCCCTCCCCCAGCCAAGCCAGAAGCTGGAGCCAGCCCCTCCCCTGCCCAGGGGCCGAAAGCCGCTCCCTGCCAATATTCCCCAACCCACAGCCCCTCGCCCCCCCTCCCCCGGATCCCCATAGCTCTTACCCCAATCCAGCTCTGACCAGGGGAGCGGGGCCTCAGCGCCGCGTGGACAGCTGTGGGAAGTAGCGTAGCCAACCCTCTAGGATTGGCGTGGCATCTCCAGGAATTAAAGATTAAGCTTTAATTAAAGCTTGTGTCATAGGACTACAGCTCCAGGAATACAACCAAACACACTTGGCAACCCTAGTGGGTAGCTGCGGCATGGAGCCTCCACCTACCCTGGATGGGGACCTCTGGAGGGCTGGGACATGGGCCAGGGGCTGCTTGCCCCCCCGCACCGTTGTGGCCCAGCTGGCGCGGTCACACTTTGTGATTGCAGTGCAGACAAACCCTTCGGCTTCTAAGGGCTAGAACCAGACAGGGATTTACTTAGGCTGTGCGGCACTTAGAAGGGCTATCTGGTACCTAAGCCCTGGCAGGATTCCCCTAACTTGCCTATCTTATCTGTGGGGCCCAATCCAGTAGATGTGCACAGCGCATATCTAACCCTCACAAAACACTGTGTGTGTGTGTGTGCGTGCGTGCGCACGCGTAGGCCCCCCTGATAGCCCATAGCCCAGTGGCTAGGTACTCACCTGGGATGTAAGGGGCCTATTTTCCTCTGCCTGAATTGACTTGAACCCAGGTGGCTGCCCTAACCACTGGTTTTTCAGGCAAAAGGGCTGCCTTGGCTTAGGTGCCTAGCTCCAAGAGGCAGTTCAGGGCTGGGAATCGCTAACAGAGAATTAATGACCTGTGAGGGGTGAGCCCTAATCCCCACCCTTGTCCTCAGCATTTCCTATTGGCTGCTGTGAAGCCCTTTCTTAGGCTCCTAACGCTCCCTATACAATGCATGCGCTGCCGGGGTGC
This sequence comes from Mauremys mutica, assembly GCF_020497125.1. Classification (NCBI taxonomy): domain Eukaryota; kingdom Metazoa; phylum Chordata; order Testudines; family Geoemydidae; genus Mauremys; species Mauremys mutica. The sequence continues at coordinate 122,089,775 of NC_059073.1, read as the reverse complement.
TTTGCTCAGGGCTGTGAATTCCACTGTGTAGCAGGGTGCCAAAAAGTCTGGCACTGCAATACCTAAGGCCCGTTGGTGATTCTAGTCCTTATGCACATTTGAAAATGGTTCCCTCAGCGTTGTCTAAGGTCATCCAGAACAGGGATTTGAACACCGGATGCCCTGAGTTCCAGCATCCTGAGTAGTGGACCATCTCCTTCCCTAGCTGAAAGGAAGGCTCTTGTTCCAGGGCCATTAAAGCACTGTTTAAAGTTACAAGGGAAATGTAAAAACTTCCTCTATTTTCCCTTTCCTCTTAAAAGTCAACCATCACCTACCCAGCTAAGCCAATGACACTACAAATATGCAACTAATGCAAACCATCTAACTCCCCTCAGCAAACATTTTTGCATATGAAAGAGACAAAACAGTAAGGGGGGGAGTAGTGGGGATGAGGAAGCTAGTTAAGTCAAACATGATAAAACAGAAAATCACTAGCGTGGAGTTCCTGATGCCAACCGCAGGAGAAAAGACACTCGTGTTTACATAAGTAAATGTGGTCAAGCATGGTGCTGTTTGCGTAACAGAGAAATGCATAACATTTTTACCTTGAGTTAAAAGTATAAAGTAATCCTTATTGATAGTATTACAAAGCAGTCGTGGATGCCACATTCCAGAGACTGCATGTCCCAGATACACATCGTTACAAAGAAATCAGTGACTTGATATGAAAACAGTAGTAGTAGCATCTAACAAAACCAGTAACAGTTGTTCATTGTTTGTGGTTTTTACAGAAGGGCTGAGTGCAACGATTTGTATTAAATAAAGATTGACCTGAAGCGTACCCGACAGCTTCACACCAACACGACCCTTGCTTGAAAAAGGTTGGTTCACTTTTTTTTGCTATTCAGTTTGGCTTGCACACGCACAGGAGCTGAGATTTTGAAAGCTGCCAAAGGGATCTAGATGTCCAATTAATTTTAATGGGACTAGGGCATCCAAATCACCTCAGTAACTGAAAACTCTCGGCCCACCTGTTTTCTGAAAAAGTCCTTTTGGACCAAAGAATGAGCTGGTTACTTTGGGAAGCTTCAGAGAGATGTAGCTTTCAGGAGAGTAAATACGACAATTATGATGGTGCTTTCTGCATACTCTGCTGCTATTGTGATGGCTGGTTTCCAGCCGATCACTCTGTAAGTGTGTTTCCTTTCTGAATGTGTTTGTTGTACATACCCTGCCTTCTCCACTTACTATTATTCTTCTTTGACTGTACTATGGTAGCCCAGTCAGGATCAGAGCCCCGTGTTGGTAGATACAGCACATACACATATGCCTCAAAAAGTTTACAAAATTTGAAATGTGACTTAACAAGCAAGTGTAACAAACCCTAGAAGACAGGGTGGGGAGAGAGAGACAGGACAGGAATAACCACAATAAGATTCTGTGCTTATGCAAACTAATTATTGCACAACTTGATGGTTCCAAATAATGTGAAAGGTTCTGTTAGAATTAAATAATCAAATAAATAAAATAATCTCTCCCCAACTACTGCTTAGCCTAAGTATCGCCAATGGACTGATTCCTTGGTGGCATAATGGCCAAAGTGGTTCTTGAGGGAGGAAATGATAGTATTGATTTTAAATGTAACTGTAAAAAATGCTCTTTGGCCCAATGTGGTTTTTCAGATTTACACTGCTGCAATTGAGGTACTTGGCCTACATTTGACTGACGCAAATTCAAAGCTAACCACGGGTATAATGGGAACACTGAGATAAGTTCAAGACTCCTGACCTCTGATGACATTTCCAGAATAATATTTCTAGGGATTCTGTGCTGCCAGTTTATTCCTACTATTATGAATACAGAATGTCTTGGACTCCAAGGATTGACACTCTTTGATGGCTTGTGTTCAAGCAAGCAGTGATGGTTTTAGGACTAAGCTAAGGACTACAGTTGGCTACTTAGGAAGTCATGTATAAGGAGGAGCCAGTGTGTTACTACTCAATCCAGGGCCGGCTCCAGACCCCAGCACGCCAAGCGCGCGCTTGGGGCGGCATTTTGCCGGCAGGGCGGCAGGCGGCTCCGGCGGACCTCCCACAGGCATGACTGCGGAGGGTCCGCTGGTCCCGCGGCTCCGGTGGACCATCCGCAGGCACGTCTGCAAGAGGTCCCCCGGAGCCGCGGGACCGGCGACCGCCAGAGCGCGCCACGCGGCACACCGCTCTGCTTGGGGTGGTGGAATTCCTAGAGCCGCCCCTGACTCAATCCACTCTGGTTACTCAGCAACAGGCTATTCACCATTGAGGCCAATCCAGTTCTTCTTTGATGGGAAGTTTCTGGCCAAATAATCCCCTCTAAAGAGATGTCCTTGATTCTCCTCAGTTGTGTGTAGTAGGCACCTTTGGGCCTCAGATATGTCCCAGAATCCTTTGCGCTGTTTTCCACAGCATCTGTCTTTAAACCCCACAGCAGGTGGTACAGAAGATTTTGGCATCTTCAGATTTTGGCATCTTCAGGCTCTCCACACGCAAAATTTAAAACACGAGCAATAATCTGAGAATGTGACAGAAGGAAATGTAAAAGACTCTACCTAAAAGGTGCCATGAATTTTAAAACAAATAACTGTCTTCTCATCTACGCTGTAGCCCCATCAACCCTCAAGGAAACTAGAAAAACGTAAATATTGCAGCATTCCCAAAAGGTCACCAAATACATCTTCTGGCAGATCAAGATGAGCTGTAATGAAAGACCCTTCACTAAGAATGCCCTGCCACTGGTCCCTCCACCTTCTAAAACAGTGGGGCTGTAAGCTTGAGCAGCCCTGTTGGTTACAACTGCAGTGGTATCACATGGGAATTAATATAGCCCTTCAAGCAGCTAGGCCTCAAAGCTTTTGGGAAAGAAACTTCTCCATAATGAACACCCGAGGAAGGACAGGGACTGACTCCCTTGGGGACTATAGAGTGGATGAGCTGGGTAGGTTTGTAGGATGAAGTGATCAGGGAGTGACTGGAGTGAAGAGAAGAACGTGATAATATTTAGATGACCCCTCCTCTCCTGCCCAAGTAAATTATGAGATGAGCCCTTAGTTTTACAGCAAATTCATCAACTCTCCTTCCAATACAGTGCCTAATCCCCCTCCAGCTCCACTCCACACGCATAGTCACTCATTAATCCGTCATCATGGACCCTTAAAATAATTGCATCAATCTCCTAACAAAGTCCCTCAGGAAAAAAAAATCCATCTATAGCCTCCCTGCCTCCCCCACAGATATACACAACCATCTCCACTCCACCCAGTTCTAGCTCTCCCCAGATCCTAGGAGGGGAGATGCCAAACTCCTCACTCACCTATGATGATAATGCACCTGTGGGTGCTTCTGATAATGTGGCAGATAATTCTCTTAAAGTTGCTAGTTATAGCAGTCATTGTCACTCTCAGTCTTTCGCCAGAGACTGACTGAAAGATTAACTCACTGAAAATACTGAAATTAGGTATCTACAGCCAACTTTCTTTTAAAGTGCATTGCTTTAGTGTCTCTTGGGCAAAGTCATCCATTGACTTGGCAATGTGGTCAGAAGGCGAACTAGGGAATTAACACCTTCCAAGCCCTGCAATCAGCTCACAATTGCCATAAGGTCTCTTTAGTTTAGACACACGGCAAAAATTATATAGGCATACATGCAGGATTATACGCTGTTGGGTTATTTGTCTAATAAGCATTCACATTGCGAGTAATGGGACTGATTCATCTCTGGGTTACTTCAGTTTTATGCCAGGATAATGCTATGGAAATCAATGGAGTTACACTAGTGTGAAACTGGTGAGGAATCTGCCTCATTGTTGTCATTCTGCTTTTAGGTATAACAACAAGGCAGTTCACTAGGGTACTGCAATGAGTACTGTGGCTCACAGTGCTTCAATACTCCCGACAGATGCAGTAGCATCACCAGTACCCCGTGCATTTGAGCTTTTTTTCTGTTTCACCCACAAGCACTTACAACACAAACACATTTGTCCTGGCTGTCAACAAGAGCCAGGCACTCAGAATAGTTCCAGTGGAGGCTGCTTGGCTTTTCTTGTAAAAGGAGAGATTCAAGTAAGTTCTGACGCTTACATTCCCACCTTTACTTGACAAACAGAACAGGGAAATGCCATCAACACGCAAGCTGTTCCTCAAACCACCTTGTTTTTAGCTAGTCGTACTTTGCTGCCAGTCACAATGGAAACACACCACTTCCTCCCACATGCTCTGAAATGCCTAGACTGTTGCTCTTCTTTTCAATTCAACCAGATTAGTGCTTGTCTGTTATCCTAACCAAGTGCTTATGTACTAGTGACTGCAAATACCCTGCTGCAGTGACTAAATCAGACAGTGAGATAATTATTTCCATGGCAAACCCCCCCACCCCCACCCCCCCGATCCTGCAAACACTTTCACTTTACTCCCATTGACTTCAATGGGAGAACTCACACTAATAAAGTGAAACACAGACATAACTTGTCTGCAGGATTGGGGCCATATGTGGTATTACGTTGCTTCACATACAATTATGGCTTCCCAACCTGTCACGGGCACATCGTAAAATCCCAGTTATCATTGCTTAAATAGTTATAAACACTAGCTTGAAGAAGCTAATGAATATTTCATTTGGACAAATGTATTAAATGACTTGATTCAAATCTATTTAGAATCATGACTAAACCAACAGCCCTGTACTGTACCCCGCTAGTGCAGAGCAATGTGAGTCGAGGAAGGATGGTCTTGTGGTTAACATGCTGGATTGGGATGCCTGAAATTATAAAATCTGGTTTTCATTCCTGGCTCTGCCACAGACTTTCTGTGTGACCCTGGGAAAATCTCTCCATCTCTCTGCATCTCAGTTTCTCTCCCATCTTGTGTAGATAGACTGTAAGCTCTTATTACATGCTTAGGGTGCCCAGCAAAGTAGGGCCTTGCTCTCAGCCAGTGTTTCTAGGTGCTACTGGCATTCTACTAACAAGTCATTCACGTTTTAAAGTACTATGTAGCACTCCACTAACAACACTCCACTGGGATTTTTTCTGTCTGCCAATTTAAACAAATCACAGGGCAACCTGTGAAGCAGCTGGAAGGAGACAAAGCAAAAGAGGCAGCTACTCAGCATTCAGGTCGAGTCACTACATATGAAAAGGGAAGGAGCAAGGATACTGGAAATGGCTGATTCAAAACAATACTGTAGATCCAGGGCTCAGTCATGCACTTCCTTTGCTTGCAAAACCGACTTTGACTTCAGCAAAATAAATTATTCTTTTGAGCTAGTTAAACAGGTTGTGACTTTTTAGAATGTGTAGCTTCCCAGCAAAATCAGTGCGGGACCAGCATCTGACATATGATTTGAAATAAGATCAGTGATGGCGCAATGGGCCCAGAGGAGACTATCTCTGCAAAGAGCAGGAATTCCATTGGAGGAGAATAGGCTACATCCCTAACTGGCTTACACTGGCAGAGTTCCACTGAAGTCAGCAGAGCTACATCAGTTTAAACTAGCTGGGGATCAGGCCCAGGAGCTTTAGTTTTCACCAGTCACTTCCTGAGATTCCTGCTGGTGGAGGGAGCAGGAGGGATGTTCTCACCTCAGCCCAAACCAGGCTCTATATCGGGCCATTTGGGGGGGAGGGAGGATGCAGGGAGGAGAGGGCAGCGCTGGCCCCCTGAAGAATCTCTATGTCAGAAGAAGTTGCAGTTTCTTTCAGCTACGGCTACATACCCCACCCCCTCTGGGGCCTGAGAGGAATTTAACCCAGTGTTCCTTTTGATCTGAAACCTCTTTTAAAAATATTTCTGACACAGAAGTTGCTTCACAGGCATTTTCTTTCTCCTGAATTGTTGCAATCAATTGACAAACTTGTATTCTTGGGACATGAGCCTGATTTCACTCATTCGGATGTCAGCAATTTTACATCTAGACAGTTAAAATCCCTTCTGATTTGAAGTAGAACCAAAAGGGTATTTGTTAAAAATTGATCCCATAAGTTAAAAAGAAATTCAGATGTCACTTTACACATGTAGATGCAGATGGCCGTGTCTGCATCGTGTGTATGAACATGTGTGTGGTTGTGGGCAATTCTTACATGAAGCCCAAGGAAGCTTTGCTCAACTTTGGTGAGGAACTGAGGAATTATTCAACATCCCAGTTTCACTAGGGCTTCACCACATGAAGACCACTTGTTAACTTTCACTCTCCTTTAAAAAGTTCTCAGTCTAAACATTGTTCTTTATCTGATCTCTGGTATCTCAGTTCCCTCTCTCTCACCATCTTCTCATCTATCTCCACACCACCCTCGTGCCTCTCCACCCGGCCCTTTCATGACCTCTACACCTTCATTGTCCATAATTTCTCTGCTGTTTTCTCTAACAGACTCTGCTATTGAATTCATTCACTCCATTCTCTCTTCCAGTTTTGGCTGTCTTGCTGCTGTCTCAGGCACAAAGTCCACCCCCCCTAAACCCAATCTTGGTGCAACCCCAACATCTGATTCCTCCACTCCTCCCCAGTGCCTTCTGGCAAAAGTCCTAAGTACACAGAGACTTTCTCTGGCAGTAATTAATTCTCCGTCCTTGTTTACTTCTGTCATATTCCTTGCCAAACCACATTACTTTCCCTCCCTTATTGCTTCCCATGCGTGTAACCCCCTTGCTCATTTATGACCATCAGCTCCCACCTAAAAACCTCTCCTCTGTCCTGAGGCCTCCTCCTTTTCTTCACAGGACCTGCCACTGCAACCTTATCACTTCCTGCCTTCTGTCTCTCCTTGTCCCAGCATTTCCCCCTCCCACATCTCCTCCTTAGTTTCTCACTCTCCTCTGGCTCTTTCCCCTCACAGTAGAAGCATGGGTGGGTCCCATTATGCTAGGTTCTGTACAAATGCATAATCAATGACAACCCCTGACTCACAGACCATTGCAATGCGTCATCTGGAATTTATGATATCTCTTCGCAGATCTCATCAATGCTGAATGCCTCCTTTCCCCTTGGCCAATGGTGACATTCAGCAAGGATATCCGGTGCTTAGCTGCATTCTCATTGAGAAGTTCACCTTCTGGAAGACATAGTTTATTCAGCCTCTAAAATCAGATTGGTAAGAGCACAGCTCACAGACTGGCAACAAACCCAGAGGACTGGGTTCATTCATGAAGGTGGACATATGTGCACATATTATTGGTGGTGCCAATGGCTCCTTCCAATTGACTGCCCAGGGAGATCTCTTCGTGCTGAGTTCTGTTCTGCTGATTTTGAACTTTGCAAGAATCCTTATCACAAGACCAAAAAAATGTTAGTTTCATTATTTTTATTTTAGTCATTATTACAATGTCCAAAATTACACTCAGCATGTTGCAGAAGAAATAGCCCCTTTTCCAAAGAGCTTACAGACTAAATACAGACATGGCTTATCAAATTGATGCAGGAGAAACAAAGAAAGTGGGGCGGATGATAGGCAGTCAAAGGTTGCTTAGAAATGAATTCCCACATCTCCCCAACAGACTAGGTGCACTTCATTTGGTGGTTATTCAGCACATTATACTAAGCTAAGTGATTTGATTTGTTGTAGTTTATATTTATCGGGTCACTTTTAAATAGAGAAGGGGAAGAGCAGGAGTGGAGAGGTAGATGTATGAATTATCTGCATAGAAATGCTAGAGCCGTGTGAATGGGTCACGTGCTCCTAGAACAGGGTGTAGGGGGAGAGAAGAGGAGGGAGCTGTAGGCTAGGACAGTGAGGGCTCCTCTGTGGAAAATGGGGGAGTGGAGATGAACCCACAAAAAGGGAAGTTGAAGAAATGGCTGGAAATGCAGGAAGTTGCTCAAGACTCCTGAATCCCGAATAAGTATCACAAATGCCAAGAGAGAGCAAGATGTCAAGCTGGAGGGAATCATCAACAATGTCAAAATCAGCAGCGCTCAAGGAGGAGGAGGAGGATGGAGTAGAGGTTCTGAGATTGGCTCAGGAACATTTGGTCCCTTGGTGAGCAAGTTATGTGGAGTGAAGGGGGAGGAAGCTAAATGAAAGGTGATCCAAGATGGAGATGCAGGAGAGGACCGGGAGACAATGGTTATAAATGGCACAGCCTATGAATGTAGTGGTGAAGGGCAATGGGATGCTAGCTTAACAGGTAAGTGAAGGTCAAGGGAGAGCTTTTTGAAGATGACAGACTTTCTTTGTTTCTCCTGCATCAATTTGATAAGCCATGTCTGTATTTAGTCTGTAAGCTCTTTGGGAAAGGGGCTATTTCTTCTGCAACATGCTGAGTGTAATTTTGGACATTGTAATAATGACTAAAATAAAAATAATGAAACTAACATTTTTTTGGTCTTGTGATAAGGATTCTTGCAAAGTTCAAAATCAGCAGAACAGAACTCAGCACGAAGAGATCTCCCTGGGCAGTCAATTGGAAAGAGCCATTGGCACCACCAATCCTATGTGCACATATGTCCACCTTCATGAATGAACCCAGTCCTCTGGGTTTGTTGCCAGTCTGTGAGCTGTGATCTTACCAATCTGATTTTAGAGGCTGAATAAAATATGTCTTCCAGAAGGTGAACTTCTCAATGAGAATGCAGCTAAGCACCGGATATCCTTGCTGAATGTCACCATTGGCCAAGGGGAAAGGAGGCATTCAGCATTGATGAGATCTGCGAAGAGATATCATAAATTCCAGATGACGCATTGCAATGGTCTGTGAGTCAGGGGTTATCATTGATTATGCATTTGTACAGAACCTAGCATAATGGGACCCACCCTGGTTGTGGGGTTGAGGGGATAACGCCATAGAAATGTGAAATAATCCTAACAATAGCATTTGTGGTGTCACAGTGGGAAGGATTAGGCAAGGGGATGGAGGGAAATAAATATTTTAACATTTACAAGGGTTCTTACACTTTTCTTCGCTCATTGTTCCCACATTAGATGTAGTCACCACTAAAAGGGTGCAAATTGGCATACTCTCAGGTTGGCTAGGATAATGTTCCTTTAACAAGAATCAACCAATCAAAGTTTTGGGGTGGCCTTTTCAAAGTTCTGAGGTCACCACTACTTAAGCTTCCCTTTTGTGGTTCATGTCACCCGAGCAACTTGATATATTCATTTCCTTGTAATTTACAGATAGAGATCTAAATTTAAACACTGTGAATAAGGTATTTGGGTAAGCCCTTTCTTTTAGTGTACTGGCTGTAAGCAAGGCAAGAATTTACCCAAACCACTGAGGCTATCACTCTCCTGTGTAGTGGCTATTAAATGACACCCACTTCCATCTCAGACAAACTTTAAATAAATAACCAGCCTAATTATTGCATACAAACCTCCTAATGGCTAGATCAGTGATGCTCAGACCTCAGTGGTTCAGGAGGCAAATTAGTGACCAACATTACCCAAAAAAGCCACAATAGTGGGAATTCATTATTTTATATATATGTTATATATATAATTCTTACAGCAAAATGACTGACCAAGTATTATTATTTTTATCAACTACAATTGATTAATAACATAGTAAAAGCATCCTGACTGGTTAATAACTTTGGTTAATAATGATATCACACAGGGTTTTAATATCATGTGCTACAAAAGAGCTGCGGGAGTCACATTAAAGAGCCACTTGTGGCTCGCGAGCCTGTCTGAGTATCACTGGACTAGATGATCACAGTGGTCCTTTCTGACCTTATAATGTAGGAGAGCACCTCTCTCATCTTTCCTCCACCGAACTGTGGGACTGATTTGCTGCTCTCTTATACTGGTGTAAATCAGGCATGATGCCAATGTTAAACTGGTATGAGGTGAGAAAAAGGACCTTGCACGTGATCCCTCCTTTCCAATAATACAGGTAAACTTAAGCCCAAATGCACAAGTAGGGAGTGGAAACATGCACAGGCTGGTGTACCATCTCCACTGCATGCTCCTCCTACTTGTGAGCTCACAGAAGTTCCTCTGCAGAGCTACCACAATGTTGGGGAGCTGCAGCTGGATGGTTAGAAGGGAAGCAGCCACCTTGCACATGTTCCCTTGGGGGACAGAGCAAACCTCTGTGATAGAGCTGGTCAAAAATGTTCAGTCAGAACAGGCCTTCATTTGGAAAGTATTGGTGGGCTTGGGTTTTTTTAAATAACAAACAAAAAGAAAATCTGTAAAAATCTGTCTTTTCTTTTCCACAACCAGCTCAATTCTGGCAACAAAGCTACTGAGCTTTGTGTTTCTGGGGCAACCATTACTGTCCCCATACAGCCACCACCACTGCAGTGGGGTAGCCAAGTAGTCATCGGGAGGGGAAGCCACTGGCAGAGAATGTCAACAATTCTGCAGGTTTGGTTGAAATTCTCAGGATTTCACAAAGAAGCCGTGACCTTTCCTAGATCTAGAAGGCTCTCATCCCCGCATTAAACAGGGGATGATGCAACAGCCACGCTGCATTTAAAAACACACCATATTTTTGAAGTCTCTCTCTCTCTCTCTCACTCTCTACCCCTCCCGTGGGTTTTTCCATGGGAGGGGACAATCATGAAGAGTGATGAAGCTCTTGGTCATGCATGAAAAGAGGAAATGAAAATGACTTATTGGAGGTGCAGCTAGTCCTGACCTAGAACTTTGGTTTCTGAGGATATAAAGCTGCGAGCTGTATGAAAAGCTGAAACTGAAGTAAAGTGAGGAAGACAGAGAAATTTGATCTTATCTCATTCTATCTACACTATCATTAGAAACTGGAAATGCTCATCCTCCACTTGTGGAGGAAAGAATTGATTCAGTCATCTCATTGAGAAAAAACAATCAGTGTGTTAGAGAAGCCTGAAATATCCTACATATTTGGTTTCTGTGGCAATTCCAAGCCTGGATGGTTTGCAAGGTCCTGCTGAACATTTTTATGGGTTAGAAAATGAGAATCATAACCAGCAGGCCCCAAGAACTTATTACTAATAATAGTTGGTATTCTGGTAGTGCCTAGAGGCGCCTATCAAAATCTGTGCCCTTCTGCACTAGGCCTGTACAATTACATAGTAAAAACCAACCTCTACCCTGGAAAGCTTACAAGCTAAATAGACAACACAGAAATAGGATGGGAGAAGAACCCACAGAGAGATGATATGGCTGGCCCAATTTCACACAGCAGGTCAGTGGCTAAGTTAGGACTAGGTCTCCTGAGTCACTCACCACTACCTTAACTGCTGGAGCATTCTCCCTCTTCTTGCAGATCCTGCATGGAGGAATAGTGCTCGGCCATCTGATGGGAGATGGAGGGCATAAATACCAGAAGGAACTAAGACCTAGAGTAAAGGTTGGCTTTTGCTTAGATGACTTGACATGCCAGGGGGCACTTTCAAAAACAGGAGCAGAGGACAGAGCCATACACAAAACTGCCCAGTCCCCATTAATATGGGTAGGAGTTGAGCAGCGAGACTAAAGATAGCATACAACCCAAGTTCCAACCTGGGTGCCTAAACAAGTGGCCTGCATTCAGAAGCACAGAGCACCCACAACTCTAATAGAAGTTAATGGGAGATGTTGAAGTTTGGCATCTCTGACAAACAGGCCATTCCTTTAGCTGTCTCATTTTAGGCACCCAGATTTGAAAAGTTGGCCTCAATTAATAAAGTGCAAAGGAGCAATCTTTTATGAGCAGTGATGTTTTGCGTCATTGCTTATGGTAAAGACAGCAGTGAAATACATGTGTGAACAATGTAAGTATTGCATATGAAAGTCTCCATAGAAAGGGTTAAACAAAGGGAGTTTTACCCAAAGGACTCCCATAAGGATTTGCTACAGCAATCACACCTGGACTGAGGGGACTGCCGAAAAGAGACACCGACAGTCAGAAAGGAAGTTGTTTCCCAGCTACAGGATGGGACACAGATGTAAAATCCGGGGTTTCCGCAAATGAAATTGTCTTGGTATTTTTGTCATCTCTGCTCAAGGGACAGGACTGTGCATATTTTGTGAATAAAGATAGAACAAGCAATGATGCTGTGAGTCTGTGAAACTAATTTCAGCTGACCTACTGTAAAGCTCCAAAATCTGCTATCACCTGGCAAACAGACAACATAAAAGAGCTGGCAGGAGTTTTCTTTTGACATGACTAGGCACATAATCTAGTCATGTTGTGCAATTGATGCTAGAGAATAAAAATGTATTTGCAAAAAGATGCTCTGTGTTTCATCACAATTCTGTCCAGATATGTAATCTAAGCATATAAACCAATAGAGTAAGTGACAAGAACTCAGACCCTCAGCTGTGGCTGAAGTATGCACAGTGCATGGGCATTTGTGCAAACTTGGCTTTATTACTCCTCCAATCCCAAGCCATCTGTGTGTTGGGCTGATCCCCTACCCTAGCTTAGAGCAGCCTAAAGGCTGCTCTCAGTTACACCAGCTTCTAAGTGGTTTAAGAGGCCTATATAGCAGCCAGTAACTATAGGGTTCATAAGATCCAGGTACATAAGGAAAACTTGGCCAAGTCTCTTTTCACCTGGTCAAACCCCATATGCTCTATGGCACTGGAAGATTCCTCCAGCACTGGGGTGATCCTCCCATGGTTGCTTACAGGGGTGCTGGAACAAAGGGTGGGGGAGGGTGCGGCAGCACCCCCTGGCTTGAAGTGGTTGCCATCATATATACAAGGTTTACAGTTGATTCAATGGCTCTCAGCACCCCCACTATGCAAATTGTTCTGACCCCCCTGGAACCTACACCAGCTTTAGGCTCACAAATTGCCAGAAGTGAAGTGAAAAGCAGTGGCACCACACACAGGATCAGAGCCAAGATTTCTTACCTGTTTCTGGACTCACATATGATTTGTCTACTTGATTATTAAAAACAGGTGCCAACTTGCCATGTAATCATTTAAATCCTACATCAGAGTGTTCTTCAGATATTCAGATGTTTAGCCTATGGGGCACATCAAGGAATTGCTATTTTAAGATACTATGTTACTTCCTTCTTGAATGTCACTTCAGAGAACCTAAGCCTCTGGTTTTCTGTATTTACACACTTGGGGCCAATTTCTACCCTCGCTTACACATATGCAACCCCAGGAAAGTCTGTGGAGCTGCACATGTGTAAATGATCTATTCATCCCTTTGTAATTTAAAGGTATTTTAACCTTCAGTCTGAACACCTTTAAAATCTAAATCTCTTTTAGCTTGTTACTATGCTGTCTGATAATTCTCCAACAGCCAGCATGTAAAAAAGGGTATTGAAATTACTTTTTTCCTGGATCCAATCTATCTAAATGCCACTGACCACAACAGCATCTAAAATTAAACAAACAACCTCTTTTAAAAGTTAGTCCTTAATAAATATGAAATGGAAATCTACTATAAACTTAATACAAAGATGATAAGATAATTAATTCTTCTGAAAATACCATAGTGATCACAAATCCCACGCCAAGCCCAGCTAAAATTGACACAAATGGCATAAAATTGTTTCTGAGAAAAAAATAAAAATTGATTTGTCCTATTTTTAAAAAAAGGTTATTCTTATTAAAAAGGAACCACATATTTATGGTATCTCTAGGGTCTAGAAGGAGACAATGATCTACAGCCCCATGACTGAAAGCTTTACTTTTTCCTCAAAGCTCTCTGATCAGAATGGTGTTTCCCCACCTCCACTTTGCTGACAAATGCTGATGTAAACAGCATACGTACAAAGCATGGGGGTTTTCACGTGAATCCTGTGTTTTTTCCACAAAGCCTTTTACGCTGTACTTTGCTTAAAATATATCTTCTCATTTCTGGTTAACCTACATCCCCACAACTGTTAATGAGCTTTTAACAGTAGACTGAACCGCTTCACAAAGTGAGACAAAGCCAATTTTTAAAGAAAGCAAATCGTTTGTGGGATTTGGACATGAAGCTCTTACAAAAGCTCACAGACAGTTGTAGCAATGTTGATACATTAGAATGAGATGACAATATTGACAAATTATAATGGACTCCATTTAAAACACGGATCAATCTTTGTCATCAATCTTGCTAGGAGTAAAACATTTGAGACATAATACCACTGAAATCCTACCAGGAAGGAAGTAGACTTCAGAAGCTATAAACAGAATTTAACAGAAGTAGGAAGTAATTCAAATGCTCTCGCATTAGTGACAGAGTAAAAACATTTAATCAAAGAGAACGTTTAGGGTTTTTTTCCCCCACTTTATTTATCCATTGGTTATTTGGAACAATAGCATGTTGTCACATAAATCAAATACAGTCTTTAAAAATCAATTTACAATGTAATTCATGGTACCATTCTAGATATTCATTGCTCTTTTTCAAAAATAGATGTTTCTGGCTTTTTGATTGTGTAAAATACATTTTCACCTGGAGGCTTTCCTACACTATAAATAGGGTACTCATAATTAGGTCAGAATTTACGGACAGTCCTACTAGATATCACATGCAACTTCTTATTGGATGATGCTTCTTTTTTTTTTTAATCCCTCCTTCTTCAACAGCTGCTAACTTTACACTGTACTTCTGAGGGGAGTATAACTCAAAGCTCCATCCAAAGCCAAGCTCAATGTACCTCTGACTTTGGATGGTAGAAGATGCAACACAAAGAGATGGATAGTTTCCCCTTCCTAAAAGGCTTAGTAGATCTCTTGCACAGTTTGCAGACTCTCCTCTTGCTTTGGGTTACTGAGTACAATGGCATATGCTGTTGCTACTCTACTAGGACAGTTCCTATTGTTTAATTTGATCATCTCCCTTTGGTCCTATCCCAACTCCTCTTCTCTCTCTCAAACACACACCCACACACCAGTACCTCAAGCTTTAGGCCCCAGTTCAGCAAAGCACTAGAATTCGGCATGCACTCACATGCTTTGCTGAGTAGGAATGGACTTAAGCACATGCTCAAAGTAAGAGCTTATGTGCTTAGCTGAATCGGGGCAGTACCATTAACAGCAATACTAGGTTGTATGCAATGAACCTGTGAAATGCTGGCCATCATTACCAAGGGGTTGGTAAAATCAGTGTAAGTTTAGAAAGTTCTTCTCTCTGGGGCTATAATGGGTAAAACCTGGAACACATTTTGAGAAGTTGCCTCATTCTATACTTGCAATTCCCTGCTTTCCTGGAAGGTACCACATTCCAAAACAACAAGTAGTTCAACACAATCAGCTTTTAGACTTACATGACACTAACCTATCCTAAAATATCTACCAGCAAAAAATACATGTAATTTGTAAATGAATCTACAAACTTTCAGTGTTTCTGTAGCCTTTATTCTAAAACATAGAAGCTTATGAAGCTGTGATCTTTATACGCTTGATGGAACAATCTGAAACTCCCCTCACATTCCAGAAGGATTAAAACTGATCACTTAACAGTCTGTGCCATTCTTTGCTCCCATAAGGCATCATCTGGTTGTGACTGAAGATCAGTGGGCCTTTCACTATTGATTTCCATGGGAGCGGGGTCAAGGGCCAACATAACTAACTTACAACCTCTTGTGTTTTCCCTAAGGAATTTAGAAATATCATCCTGAAAATAGCATATTCCAAGTCAAACTTGATGAATTGGACAAATAGTTCAATATCTTTCCAATGTGCAGTGATACTGAAAACAGATACCATTATGCCTCGATTTTAAGAATCAGGATTTCACATAAGCCATAGAAGACATCAAGGTCCAATTCTGAAGTCAATGGGAGCTCCAGACATCCAATAGCAGAATGTGGCCCTCAATTATTTTTATTCGCTACAATGTCTACAGTTCAGCAAAGGAAAAAATACATATTTTTCAATGCTTTGCTAAGGGAACTAACACTGAATGTTTTCATATTTCAGACTTCCTTTCTTGTGGTCTGTTCCTGCAATCTTTACATAAACAAACCTCCCACTGACTTAACTGGGCCTCTTGCCTGAGATGGCAGTGCAGGATTAGGCCCTTAAGAACTAACCCCACCTCAGAAAACAACACATCTGATCTACCAAACTGAACTGGTGAGGTCCAGGACTTGATTCTGAGACATGTGGTGAGACACTCAGCAAGTGAAGCACTGACTATTAGGAAAAGTTAAACCCACATCCAATACGGTGTATCAGTTCATTTCTGCAGTCCTGCACACAAAAGTCCCGTTGATTTCAAGTGAAGCGCTGCATGGTTCACTGGACTAAAATATACATAGAAGTGTGCAAATTAAAAAGCTTTGGAGGCTGACTAATGCAGAGATTTGAATGTCTACGAGCTAGAGTATTCCCCTAAGAACACGTAAGTCAGGAAAGATATTTCAAATAAGGAAGAACATTAAAACATAATGAACTGATAAACTGGCCTTATGGGAGGGGAGAAAAGGGGGGATATTATATCCCAAAATAGTATGCATCTTTAAGATGTATAAATTAAAGTTCCCTAGAATGTGAGTCTGCTGTCAGACCATATACAATTTTGTTCTAGCTAGAAATTCAAGCAAAGTGTATTTCTAATCATGGAGAGGATCTTTCTGGCATGAGAAATATAAATTCACAGATTTTTAAGGCCAGAACAGACCATTATGATCATCTAGTCTGACCTCCTGCATAACATAGACTGTAGAATTTCAGTTATATACACACACACACTAATATTGACAGATCTCTCTCTCTCTCTCTCTCTCTTTGCCATACAAAGGAATTCTAAGTTCATTTGCATATGCAAGCAAACAATCAACACCCAGCATTAAAAGTTGTAAATCTCCTGAAATTATACCTTTTTTTTTTTTTTTTTTTTTTACTTCTTAAAACAAAAGTTAGGCTAGATATTCCCAGCTCTACTAATGCTATGGGCCAAAGTCTGCTCTTCTTTGGACACATGGCTCCCACTGTCTTCTGCACACAAGGAAGGGAGCTGTAGCTGCACAGCCAAGAGCAGAATTTGACCTTGTGTAAGTCAACGACTCTTTTTGTGAATATTTACCAAATCTGTACCTTGGAAATCTATTTCATGTTACATATATGTGCCAGTGAGCATGACCACCAAAAAAGAATCATATATGACAGAATAAGTATCAAAGATTACAGTTATTTTCTCAAAAACCTGTTTTATTCTAGGGTCTAGAATTTAAGTCAATGGTCCCACCTGCAACACAGACAGCAAAAACTCCCAGATCTAGAGATTGTTAGAGAGAAGCATCAGTTGCCTGCTGACTCTGCAATGTTAAATGACCACCCTTCACAATGTACTACCCCAAATATACCATCTAGAGAACTCTTCTAAGTGCTGTTCTGAGTATCAATCCACTAACAGCAGTGATAATGACAAAATGCACTTGGAAGAGAAATGTCAGGCATTAAAAATATATATCTCATTAGGACTGGATTTTTTAAAAAAATACACACTGAAACTTTCATAGAAGAATATACGCATAAAAAGTTTACCACGCTTAGCAATCTAAATTCTTAACCACTTACATATGTAGCTATTCACAACAGAACATTTATAGATGCGTAGGCCACTTGTGTGCTACCTTTCCCACAGTAGCTACAGCTTCATGCTGGGAATACTGCCAATATATTTCCCTGCCCTGAGATTTGTAATCACAAATAAATAGCTCTGCAAATATCATAACACTGTAAACTCTGAATTTAAGTCTTCAGCAAGAAGTCATCCTCAAACCATGGAGAATGTTTAAACAATGTAAACATATCAAACATTTTGTCAGTTTTCACAGTTATCCCCAGCAACCGCAGAATCTATGTGAAATGTACCATCCAAATCTTGAAGCCTCATCGTTTCTATTGTACAATACTGTTGTTCATTTTCCAGTCTCTGAGACTTTGTTTTCCTGAATAAATCCAGCTGTGATTTGGATCCCCAAAATGTGATCCAGCTCTTTTCTTCCAATATGCATCATCTTTACAAAGCCTTAAACACATTCCTTCTGAGGAGATTATTCTTGAATGGAGGAATGGCGAATAGATCTGTGGTAATCCTCTGGACTAGTGACATGTTCTGGTAAATCATAGCCTCTCAGAAAATGTCCACTGTTTTGCTGAGCAAAGTAATACAGCTGCCTTGCAAACATTGGCTCAACCTTAACAACAGATAAAAATGTTATTGAAGTGTGATAGCATTTTCCATATCGTTCGTATTAGCTATTTACTCATCAATAAAAAGATGTTAAAAACAAGGCAAAATAAAACAGTTCCACATACCAAAATGGAAAGAAAAATGCACTCTGTTCTCATTGAGCTCTGCCTTTACTTCAACTCCAGATTTTTAGAGCTAGCTGCAGTTTGTGCCGACAAATATCTGTTGCATAAAGCATGCGTTTGCAAGTGTGCCCTGTCAGCTAGTCCATATGTGCATGTGATGCCTGATTTGTGTGTGCCCATATTTCCATGGCTAAATTAGGCACGGCCAAATGCAGGCCCAGTTTCACATGCTTAACTTTAAAAATCTGTCCCTTATTCTGAGTCCAAGTCGAATGTTTCTAAATTTAAATATTATTGTATGTCCATTCATCCCTAACTTTATCTGTTCAGCACTGCACTGGTCTAATATGGCCAAGCTTTTGGGCAATGTTTGAGAAGCTCTACTCGTTTCTATTGTCTCACTAGCCCCAAGGGTCCCCAGCTTTGCACAGTGCCTTAGTTAAATACTTAACTTTCACACCTAGGATATAAAAACTTGAGACTTATAAATGGGGAACAAATATGTTCTGAGAAAAGATCCAAGATCCTCTAAACATTTAGACACATCCCTGCATAGACATCATTTTATGGAGGAAAGGTGTGTGGGTGGCAGGGAGAAGAACATGTCCTTCCTAGCTTTCAGCTGACATTGGCAATAGAGGAAGGGACAGGAGTTTGACGCTGATGCTGCTACAGCAATTCAGCACTCTCTCTCCACTTCCCCATATCAGCTGTTGGACTGGTCAGCTGGACAGGAAGGAGGCAGCTACAGGTGTAGCCGCCTGCTGCTAGGGGCTGTTCTGGGCTTCTGCTGGGCAGCCATGCAACTGGGTGCTTTATGGAGCCTGCTCGGTTCCCGCCCTCCCCCTCCTCCACCAGTTCCAAGTTCAGAACAGGGGGACCCAAGGCAGAGGAGAAGAGATTGAGCTGCCAGCCAGCATAATGAGGTTCAGGAATAAGGCAGAACGCTGGAGGAGAGAACAAACTCACTGAGAGGTATGGGGGGGGGCAGTGGGCACAGGCTCAGAGGAGAGTCTTTCTGGGCAGGGGAGAGAATATGTTTGAGGAGAGGAGGGCTGTGGGGAAAGGGTACTTGGAAGGGAGACCAGAAATTTGGAAAGCGGATGGGAGGAGAGAGGGAGTGGTCGGGAAGTGGGAGGTGTTATGGATGGTGGAGAGAATTTGTACTGTTGGAGGCCTAAGTAGGGAATGAAGAGGCTTGAGGTCCAATGATATCCCTGATCTTTGCTCAAATAATTACTGGCCCAATACTCCCCAGCAATCTAAAGATCCAGGACTGATGTCTGGGGGGGGCGGGGAAGGGCATGGGTTAGAGTTAGAGGATCTCTGAACGGGAGAAAAAGCTAACCTGACCCTGAGAACATTCATTCAAACAGAGGATGTCTGGGTAGGACAGCAAACTGAACTTGAAAGCTGTAATCCTCCACACAGGGGAACCACAAGGCAATACGTTGCAGGTAGATAGTGATAAGGAAGTCACATAACTAGTAAAGGGAAGGTAATTATTTTATTACAAAAATCTATGGCCCATCACCTTAGCATCTGGATGACTTACAAAATTAAACACCAATATTCTCCCACCTTGGAGATAATGGCAATAAACTAAACCCTGCCTCTAGCGTGGGCAGGGAGACCGTGGGTACATCTCCATTGTGGAGCTCGGTTTTTGGAAAGCGGCTGATCCCAGCCTCCACTATTGCTTATACTGGTGCAGCTGCACTACTGCAGGGAAATTAATGTAAAAGTAGGCAGTATAGTCAAGGCCCAGCGTTATGAAGTTTACTGTCAAGAGGTGAAGCCTGCCTCAGTCTGCTATGGCATTTTGTGGTGCAGACACCAGCGGCTAGGAGGGGCGAAAGGGGAGAGGATACCTCTGAGAAAGCTTAGATGCTGCAGGACACTTATGTGGCAATTTTCAAAGAATCCACAATTATGCACCAGCTTTGGCAATCATATTCTGTGCAAGGCCCTGCTTACTAGTGTCACATGGCTGACACTAGCCAAGCTGTTCCATTTAGGTAATAGTCATAATCACTCCTCTAAAGTGCTTTCATCAGTAGATCGCAAAGCACTTTACAAAGAAGGTCAGTCTTCCTATCCCCATTTTTATAGATGGGGAAACTGAGGCACGGGGCAGGACATGACTTGCCAGCGGGCTAATGGCAGAGCAGGGAAGTGAACCCAGGTCTCCCAGCCCAGTGCCCTATCCACTAGGATATACTGCCTCCCTCACAGCTTACTGATGAGCAGTAGAGAGGACTGCCTGGCAGATTCACATACCCTTCATTTAAAACTAAGACATTAAATAAATCATACTTACATGGGCTGTAATTAGCTTCCTCTGTCTTTGTGGGTCTGGAAATTCCTCTCCAAAACACAGAGCAACCTGGAATCTAGGCAATGGACGTCCATGGTGGGCAAAAGCTTGCAGTTCTGAAGACAGAAAAGATATGTTCATAAAATCCTCACCATCAATGGCTGAGTTCCAGAGTTAGTAATGAAGGACCTTGGAGCAGAACAGCAGACTACAGAAGCAATGAAGAGGTTCTATTGGACAACTGGCAAAAGTGATGACAGGGTCTAGCAAAAGGAAAGCGAGTCTGGGAGAAAGGAAAGATACCAGCATAGAAAAGTGATCTTGGAGACTTTGCCACAGATCAGGGAAAGAAAACAAGGGACAAATAGCTGAAAACTTTGTCCTCCCGCAAGAGCTAAGAGACTCCAATTATTCTATTTGTATTGCATTTTGAGTAATTTCATATAAACAGCAATTGGGATTTCCTTAGATTCATACTTGTGTTTGGTTTAACAGGAGAAACTTCTGAGACATTCTTCACGACTTTTGAACTTTTGCCGTTTACGTTTCTCCTATCCACACATACATTTCAGTAAGTCACATTGCACGCCTTCTTTCAAAAACAATGGTGCTGAGAGGCTGCAGGAGGGCCTGTCACCCTCAAGAGTAGAACTGAGAGCAGTTTAAGTAACAAAAGTGTTTACACTTTGACTTCAAACTACACTGCTGTGCCCACTACTTGTGATGACTGAACATCAGAAGATGGATTGTTCATTAGTAAGTAGATGGCGAATCTCAGGACTAGCTTGCAATGCAGCTGGTACACCTTTGTAAGGGTTTGATCTTGCTCCCACTTAAGACAATGGCTTCAGTGGGAGCAGGAGCAGGCCCAAACAGAACCATGTTAGTGTCTGTATACTGTCACCACCCCCACCGCAGGTCATGGATCCACAGGAATGTAATTAGGTCAGATCACATATTTTCAGGATGCTTTGCCTTTCACTTCTACTACAGGAGCCAGGGTCCCAGAGATCTCATGTCAGCTCTTTCTAAGGGTCTATTTACATTGCCATCGGAGGTGTGGTTACAGCGCAGGTAGACATAGTCGCACTAGCAGAGCTAAACACAGCAGTCTGAATGAGGCTGCGTGGGCTAGCAATGCACACAGGTCCCCGGGGTCCACACTGGAGCTCACGCTACCCCATCAATGTTGTTATTTTTAGCCATTTTAGCACAGGGAAAGCCAGTGTGGGTCTGACTCCCCAAGCTGCAATCACATCTCAGATTGCAGTGTGGACAGACCTTTTGAAAAGGGCCAGGCTCAAATACAGCAACATTTGTGACTTTTCATTGCCCCCCTCATCCTCTTTTCCCCTCTCTGCTGCTGTCACTTGTGGGTCATGTCTATTTTTATACTGCAAACTCTGTAGAGAAGGCACTTTGGGTGAATCCTGGCCCCACTGAAGTCAATGGGAGTCTTGCCATTGTCTTTAATAGGGCCAGGATTCCATCCCTTCTATTGCTCTGTAAAGCACCGAGAATTCTTTAGGCACAACATAACATATCAAAAATGTTAGTTTATAATACAGTACAATGGAAATCTCAAAAGGTTGCAAAGTGCAAATTTGGTTAGAGTCATCAAGTCTAATAAACAGTAACAACAACAATACCATACAGCTCTTATACAGCACATCTAATCCATAGAGTTCCAAGCACTTTACCAAGGATATCAGTATCATTATCCCCATTCCACAGATGCAGATACTGAGGCACAGAGAGGGGAAGTAACTTGTGCAAGGTCACTCAGCAGGACAGTGGCAGAGTCAGGAATAGAACTCGGGTCTCCTGAATTCCAGTCCAGTGCTCTAGTCACTAGGCAATACTGCCTCTCAAATATATACATATTTATATTATTAGGCAAATTATTCCCTGTACGGGAGAGATGTTTACAAGAGGGCTCCACTTGGGTTAAAATACATTGCTTTTTGGGGCAGGGACTGTTTCTTACTCTGTGTAAATGCAGTGCCCAGCACAACGGGGTTCTAGTCTCAGTTGAGACCTCTAGGTTCTACTGAATAATAAATTATAATGATTCATGATAAATTAATAATTAATGCAAAGAGAACTGTACTCTATTTGTAACAAAAAAGTAGGTAATGTTCTCTCTCTATTTCCAACAAGCCCTAAAAACACTCACAACCTGCTAGGAGCAGAGAGGGAGACTTTCAGTTCTTCGGTATGATCATCCAACACTGCATTCACTTAGGTGTCTCAGGAGAGGGCAAGGAGCAGTCTGGGTTCAGTGCAACTCCTGATTAATTAGTCCCAGTGTTAGAACCCCATCCCTACTCCTCCTCTGTCACAGAATTTTACTCAGGCCTTGTCTACACTACAGGAGGAGATCGATCTAAGTTACGCAACTTCAGCTATGTGAATAATGTAGCTGAAGTTGACGTACTTAGATCTACTTACCATGGGGTCCTCATGGACCATCTCCCCATCAACTCCCCTTGCGCTTCTCGTTCAGGTGGAGTACAGGAGTCGACGGGAGAGTGATCTGTGGTAGATTTAGCAGGTCTTCACTAGACCCACTAAATCAACCACCGATGCATTGCGCATCAATTCCCCAGTAAGTGTAGACAAGCTCTCAGCCTCAGTGATTCTCCAAGTATTGCAGCATAATAGCCCAGGGAAGAGATGGGATAGAGAAGGGAGTTGGCCCATGAAGGGTTTCAGTAGTAAGAATGATCTTCAATATGAAAGAGAGTCAGAGAATCCCAGCTCTTCCAAACACATGAAAACATGTACTTGAGGTCCTCTCACTGCTCTAAGCATGTCACTTCACTCTTCAACCAGCTCCACTGACTCCCTCTCATCTCCTGGGTCAAATTCAGACTTCAACTGCCAGGTTTTCACACACCTCCCTAAATCAGGTCTCATTTCCTTCTATTCTAGCTCCAACTGCCTACTCTCCACCCATGCCAGCCTCCTTAACACCCCTTCATACCCTTCTCCTATTCCAGTCTTTGAGCCTTCTCCGAATTCTCTCCCTCTCCTGGTTTGCTAAAGTCATCACTCAGATCTCTCCATAAGTAACCCAGACATTAGAATCTGGTCACCCCTGTACTATATGTCAGAATCACAAAGCCCAGTCTTTCAGTGAGTCCCATATGGACATATCCCTGCACCAAGATGCAGCCGTATCAATTAAAGGCCACAGCCCTGGTTCTGCACCTTCCTTCTGTGAATTCTTTGGGACATGCATCTCTTAGTAGAAGTCCTGAGTGTTTCCATCCCCTAAGAGTCTGATTTTCTGACTGTCCACACCCAAATGTGCACTTAACTTGAGAGCTCACTAACCAAAATTAATATGTAGCTATGGTATGTGCATAGCAAAATAGTCACTTAAGAAGTTACCTGGCTAGCTGCACATGTTACACCCCAATTTGCACATTCTATTGTGATAACTGCACACAAATTAAGCATGCAATTGTGCACGTGTTTGCACATTTATTTGCACACACATAGCTTAGAAAACTGTGCTTAAGTCAACCTTTGGGAATAGGCTTCTAAAAAAATACTGTCACATAGCCTGTGAATGGTTTGGAAGAGCCAGATTAAATTTAAAGTGGCATCTGAAAAAGGAAAAGGGACTTCCAGGCACATGATTGCAGGCATAACGATATATCTTACAATTAGCATACAATAGAAGTTGTAACCCCATAAATTCAGCTCAAATTCCCCTTTTTAACTGTCAATTTTCATATCCTCTTCAGATGTGTGTTTAAATGCATATGATGCTTGATAATTCTGCTAGGATGACACATCAAAGCCTGGAAAATGAAGTATTTTAAAGGCAGTGGCTCGTTTGGGGTATTTTTTAAAGCATTGCATTATTTTTCTACGAAACTGTAACTTATACAAATATATAGATCTGAGAGGCCGTAAGGTGTCCTGCACAGAGGGGAGACCAGGCCACTCTAAAACTTAAGAGCTCAACTGTAGCTCTGCCACAAGCCCTAGTAAGGGGCAGCATATAATTGTGCTGCCCTGTTTCTCCCCTTACTCCAGGGGAGGGGAAATCACCTGTGTCCACCCCTTTCCTTGGAGCAGGTTGCTCACCTCTCTGCATTAGCTCAGAAGTGCTGGTCAGCATCTTGGAAACTGGAGCCAAGACTCCATCCACTCCCTTCCCAGAGCAGGAGTATCCCTGGGAGGCTGTTTCCCCCTCCATTCTGCTACCCACAATACAAATAACCAGCACAGGGGGTTGAGGGCATGGCCTTCCAACATCTGACTCACGTTTGCAGGTGTGTTGGGCAAGTTACCATCTTGCCCTAGGCCATTAGTTTATAGGATGATTGTTGAAAGTCAGAGTGTATAAATTTACCCCACAAATATTTTCCAGTGCATTTGTTTCAATACAGATACACGCACACACCAAAACACAGATTTAAAAAAATATCTGTTGGGAGTCATACTTGCCGATGTTTAAATACTCTGGGTCAGATTTCAGACACGTGCCGGCATAAGTCTGGAGTGAATCAAGTGAAGGCAATGGAATTACTCAAGATTTACACCACTGGATCCAAAATCAGAATGTGGTCCCATCTACTATCCAATCATAAAAAGGACTATTTTGTCGGGCTCCTCCTACTCAGTATAAAGTGACACAGGCCTTACCTTGTTCTCAATTGAGTATGAGTAGTTCCCATTACTTTCAATGGGAGCCACATAAGTGTATCAGAAGCAGAACTAACCATGGTAATATACAAATAAACACTATTCCTAGGCTGTGCTCTTCTAACACCTACATATAGGGCCACATCCAGAGAGCAGCTGAGCACCTGCGTCTCCCAACCACTTTGGTGGGAGTAATTTAGTGCAAAGAGCCCTTTAATAGTGCCCATCTGGAACCACAATGACAGTGATTTGGTGGCATTTATATAGACAACATGTAACCTAAATTGAGAATTACCTGCTAAAAATTGCTGAGTATCAAAAAGTTTGCAGGTCTGCTCTCTTTCCAGTTTATTTGGCCTGTCACTGCATAACGCCAGAGGTCCATCCCAGTAGATCCTGCTTTGACAAAGTCTCTTAGCATAAAGCCCATCAGGTGCCATCCAGAGTATTACTCCTCGTTCCAAGTGGCTCAGTAATTTTTCTATGTTTTTCCTCTGGCCATTATCTTCTGGATAGGGGAAGATAACTTGATCCAAGCTGCTGACCTCATAATTTTGGGCATGAGATATTCTACAGCCTTCAGGACTTGAAGTCGTCATCTCTTTCACCAGTATTTCACGGTAATATAAACAGATGTGTAGTCGACAGTCTGTAAGTATATTTCAGAAAAAAATTACTGCCGTTCAATATTGTGATTATATTTGCATTATATCGCAGTACTATTAAGGCCAATGCGCCAGATCTTGCAAGGTACTATGCACCTATCATGTCTAATACTCAGCATCTCTCAGAATTTAGCCCTGATTTAGGGAAAAACATAGATTGATTTGAAATAATGAAATATGGAAGCACAAACTCCAACACCAGCTTCTACCAATAGAGGCCCCTGGGGTGGAAACCGAATAGCCTGTGATGCAGACAGCGGAAAATATGCTAGATATTAATGTCTGGCAAGCTGCATATTTTCATTAGTGGGGAGAAAAAGTGTTTGTACTTCACAGATTTAATTGGAATTAAAGCTCAGTCTCAGTATGTTCTCCTAGATACATCAGAAAATAGCTATGCTTCTCTCAAGATGTATATAACCCTGTTAAGCAACTACCCACAAGACTTGCAAAAATGCAATCAGTTGCCCAGTAGAAGTGGTCTTTGGCTGAAACGCAGACAACATTATATTTGAAATGTTAGGCAGAGTTTTAAAGTGGTCACTCGACACAGGAGAGTGATTGTTAAGGGCTCGATCCTGGTGCAGAGCTGTGCAAATAGACCCATTTGGGACAGCAGCCC
Organism: Mauremys mutica; assembly: GCF_020497125.1. Lineage (NCBI taxonomy): Eukaryota > Metazoa > Chordata > Testudines > Geoemydidae > Mauremys > Mauremys mutica. Next base: position 122,063,373 of record NC_059073.1, on the reverse strand, counting down.
TGCTCAGGAAGGACACTTAGGTATGTGCCTAACTCTGTCATTTGCCAACCAAGTCTCTCCCCTTAATGTTGCATTATCAATTTCTCCATATAATTTCCATTATTAGTTTAAAAACCAAACTAGCTCCTACATTTCCACATAAGGAATAAAATAAATAAATAAGTAAAAACCCCTTAAGTCTGAACGACTGCAAAGCTGGCTGAACAGATTTATTTTCAGAGAGTGAAAGTGCCATCTCCAAAGTACTGAGAGGTTTTATTTTATCAAGGATAAATAAATGCTGTGAATCCTGATGCAGTCAACAGAGAAGACAGAAAAGTATCTATAGGACAAAATGTTGAACAAAGGAATAGTATTTTTCAGAAAGGCTACGGTCCAGGTAAAAAAAAACAAACTCTAGACCTCTGAATCCAAAAACAATATGGCTTTGTGGTGAGCTAAAGAAGAATCTCCTTCCCCTGTCAGCAGTTGTCCTATCTGTCGACTCACTGAGGAGCAACCAAGAATTTGCTTGAAATTTGCTTGAAAGAGCAAAGTACTTAAGCGTGTGTAACTTAAAGCACATGAATGATCCCATTGATCTTAATCTGAGTTACAGATTTCAGTGAAGACTACTCAACTGCTTAAAGTTCCACACGTGTTTAAAAATCTTGCTGAACTGAGGCCTAAGTGTATGTGCACAGAACTCACTTGGAAAGGAAATGTCACTTTCACTTACAAAAGAAGTCCCTATAAACAGTGAGTAAACATTTACTTGGAAAGTTTTAACAAGAGCCTCCTGGATGATTCACCATGAAAGCCTGGTGTTATAGACTTACCTGATAGTGCAAGAGCTTCACCAGACCTTATGCTTGGCTCTATTGGGATCCCAGGAGTCTGTGACTCAGATGGTGCACAAGCATAAAAGGTTCCAGTCACCTGACAACCTGTTTTCACAAAAAAAAGTCAAATGATATCTAGCTATCTAAAACCCAAGAACAAATTTAGAGTTCACAGCTATGCACGTGACAGTTTCTGAGCTCCAGCTCTATAAAAAAAACTTCTCCTTGACCAAAACATTTTATCCACTCAAACTGTTACCTAGATTTTTCTTATTTGGATCTTTTAAATGTTGTTCTTTTATCTAACCATATCAGTGCATATTATTTTCCCATAGAAATAATCTGCATTTTAATTAGATAATGGTGTTCTTGGAGGCTGATGAAAAATAATCCATTCATTCTCATAGGTCTTAAGGAGTTTTATCAAAGGCAACTCAAATATTCAAAGTCATTATGTCTTTAATTGTGTTAAAGAAAGAAGGTAATTGTAGGGACAACACCTGTCCAAAGTCCCTTGAAGTCAACAGGAATCTTAGCATTGACTTCAAAGGGCTTTATATCATAAACACAATATCTATGACACAGGTAAGATACACTACTCTTTCCCATACACAGATTTGACTCTTCTCAAAGCTACTTCACTTTTTAACCTATGCCAAGAGCATATGTGAGTGACTGTTGACAAACAAGACAATCCAGTGAGTAAGCCACTATTGCCCAATTCTCTGATACAAGCTTAATGCAGCACTTAGACCTTGAGACAGGAAAACACTTGAGAATTTGTTTACATACATCCCTATACAAAACACACTTAAGCATGTGCTTAATTTTAATCATATGTTCACATCCCACTAACCCATTATGCACGGGTTTAAATGCTTTGCTGCATTGGGGATTTACTCATTTTCTTTTAAGCCACAGAGATAGAAGACCCTGCATTTCTTGTGTCTTCAGAATGCCCACTGACCTCAAGAAACACAGGATTGGGCCCTAAATGACCCATGAAGATACAATGGTGGGGGAATGATGCTTTGGAGCACTGACTTTTTAAAGAACAGCCATAATGATAAGCATAAGACTGGGAGTTAAGGGAATGAAATTGAAACCAGGAAAAGCAATATTCTTACTAAAGCATGACATAATGTTCATGGTTACTAACAAAAAACAAAGCAAAAATATCAGTGATTTTTTTTAAATGTGTATATGCTAAGATTCTATCAGGTAATCAACAGAAAAAGGGGAAGAGATAAATTTTCCAAAGAAAAATTACAGTTATGGTCTTCTTTCTAGTATTAGAAAATGCCATGTTTCTTTTATTCTCTATCTTAGCATTTTCTAGAGCAGTCTTTACCATGGTATCTAAGAGTTTATGACACTTTTTATTTCCAAATTAGTATTTCTATTCAGCATAAGTTCAATAGATCATAAGGACCAAAACCTACATTCACTACCCCATTGAAGTAACTGTTGCATGGGGTGTAAATCAGGGCAGAATTTTATAAAATTTCAACTAAATAGCTCACTTGTCTAAATGTAGAGTGTTCAGTTGTCAGTAGACAAGTGTAAACAGAAGTTTATTTCATTGCACTTAAACCATTAAAGGACTGCATTTTGTAGTTCTCATACCCTGTGCACTTAAATATTCCTTCCTCATCTCATCTTGGACTAAGGATTTCTACTTTTTGCAAGATTATTCTCATATGGCTGTGTGGGGAGCTGTACTTATGAAGCAAATCCATGCATACTGAAATGAGCATATATCCCTTGAGAGTCTGAGCCTGCAGCCATACATGGAACAATGGATGATCATGTGAATAAGACACTAGACTGCAACTCAGGAAATCCGGGCTCAATTTCTAGCTCTTCTACAGACCTCCTGTGTCACCATGGAACAAGTCACTTAATCTCTGTGTACCTCAGCTCTCCACATAAGGTAAAGACTTCCCTACTTTGCATGTTTTTCAGGTGCTCAGATTCAGTGTTGCCAACTCTAACGATACTTAGTATGCTATGATTATGTGAGAATCTCAGCTTTCCTTTAAGGGGGTGGGAAGTAAGTTTCTAACCTACATGATTGTGGAGAAAAACGTAAAAAATGTGAACCACAGAGACTCAAAAATCAGAAGGCAAATAAAAAGATTATCTATACATAGTCATTTATAAATCATTGGGGGGGGATTCAATTTTTGAATGCATGGGGTTGGCAATATGAGATGCTATGGTGATGACTAAGGCTCCTAGGCACTACAGTAAAACGAATAAAATAAAATAAAACAAGTGTCAATATAGATGATAGTCAGAGGTGCTGATCACCTGCAGCTATCACTGAAGGATGCTCAGAACTTCTGAAAATCAAGCCTTCAATACTTATGCCACTGAAGCCATGAATAACAAATATGAAATCTGTGGTCCTTCTATGGTGGTCACATATTGTCTCTTTAGATTAGCAAGCAATTGACCTCCAGGGAGATGTTCTTACCGTTTTCACAAGCAGGACCTTGCCAATGGTGACTGCGAGCTGCAAAAGGAACACTTGGGCACTGGTAGGGGATGTCAGGGTGTGGCTGCTCTGGGGCAAAATCTCTCCAGTTACGTTCATGAGGTACCATGTAGTTTGACACCTGTTCAGTTTAATGAGACATTATTTTATTTAGCTGTAATCAGAATTGATGCTCCCTTTCACATAATCTCCCATATTATAAAGTTTCCTTAGTTCTGCATGAGTCCTTTTGTTATTTGTTCTCCCATATCTCTTGTAGATCAAAGTATCACACAGACCACCTGGATGATATTTTGCCAAACGGAGGAGGCTTTCAAATGAGCTGAATGTCACCATTAGTGTAAACTATAAACATGACAAAATTATAATAGGCAACTGGAGCACTGTTGCAAAACATTACTGCAGAATATCTATGTTTCATCATATGTTCAATTTCTGGCACCAGAAATTCTAGGGCAATACATTCATTTTTACCAAAAAAAATCTAACAAAACAGAGCTGTAATTCACATTTTAAAAAATCCCAGCTGGATCAGCTGCCCTGTGGTTTCACATGATGAAAACATTGCTTACAGATTTCTCAGTTTCTTATAAAAAAGTCTTTTTTCCAAGCAGAACTAAATGGTGGTAGACCAGAATAGAAAGACTTGTACTATAATACAGTCCTGCAAAAATCAGCTCAATAGGCACCCAACAAACAAGCCAAAAAATAACACATGACTGATACTGTACCTGAGCCTGTAGTGAAGTGTAAGGAGAAGTCATTGTGTACGGATGGTTCATCATTATCTGTTGATCCTCTAGGCTGAGTTGTTTTGCTCCTACATACATGATGAGGATAAAAACATGGTTACTAACCATAACTTAAAGAAACCTGAAAATGATCTACTGCAAAGGAACTTGTACTAGGGACCATCCTTAATAAGCAATCTCCTCTCTTAAGAGACCACCCTACACCATCCCCAAACACACGGGGTTTGATTGTGCTTTATACATACTGGCCTACAGTGGGAGTGATGCAGAGGGACCTTTGGGAGTAATTCTGTCTCCCAGAGCTTCCGAGTGCATAAAGATAGAGCACCTGCTGCTCACATCCCTTCAAGGGGTGCAGCATATTTCCTTTATGTGCCCATCCAGCTCTGATGGCCAGTGCATACGAGAGATGACTGATGGCCCTACCTGCTGTGTGCCCTTTTTGGGGTGTCTTGAGGGTCTGGGGCTTCTAGGAAAATAGGGGCACAGGGGAGTGCCAGGACTGTGACCATACTTGACTGCTATGCAGAGGCAAAGAGGGCTAGGGAGGATAATGCACTCCTCTAACCTTTCTTACCCCTGAAGTAGTCAGGCACAATCTGGCTCATAATGAGTTCAGGACTGCTCCATCTTTATTTGAAGTCCACTTCCATTAAGCAAACTTATTTTTGCCTGTCTCTTGAGTGGTTGCTTAAAACAGGCATCACTTTATTTAAAACTGAAATAGAGGCTGTACACCCAAGATGAAGCCCTCCAGTAATTTACATACTGCATGCTTGTACCTCCAACAACGGAGTGTTTTTTCAAATGCTACGATTCAGACTCCCACCATTCTTTTTCAGGCAATGTAAGTCAAAGGGAAATTTATCCAAAGAAGACGTACTTGAGTACTGCACATCTTATTTATTGTATTGATTGCTACCAAGTCTGACATAGTGACTGTATGGTTATATATGACACGAGTGACTTACATCTCTTCAGTTTTTGCACACTGGAAAATGAGACTTTAAATGTATGTAAAATCTAAGATGGCCTACCTTTCTTAGCTCCTTCTGGCACTATTCTGTACACTTTATATGGATCAGAAATATCCAGCTGGCTTCTCTCAACCAGTTCTTCAAAGTCATTGCTCTTGTTCAAAGCACACCTTAGCCTTGTCTTCCAAGTTGGGGGATCTGGTTTATCAATGCCCTCTCTGAACTTTCCTTTAAAAAGAGCCCAAGCCTGAAAACATTTCGAATGTTCAAAAAGAAAGAGAGAAAAAATCAAGCTATAGGTATACAATCGCAAAAGCTGAAATAGCATTTGAGTAGAGAATAGTATCAGAGGGGTAGCCGTGTTAGTCTGGTTCTGTAGAAGCAGCAAAGAATCCTGTGGCACCTTATAGACTAACAGACGTTTTGCAGCATGAGCTTTCGTGGGTGAATACCCACTTCTTCGGATGCAAGACCACCCTACATCCGAAGAAGTGGGTATTCACCCACGAAAGCTCATGCTGCAAAACGTCTGTTAGTCTATAAGGTGCCACAGGATTCTTTGCTGCTTGAGTAGAGAATGTATTCCCTATTGGTTTATGCTAAAGTATATGCCAGGTGGTTTCTTGGTAAGGTAATAAGAACAGTATTGAAGGCAAGATAAAATAGTAAGAGAAAGAAGAAAAGTGACAGGGTGGGTGCAGAAATAAATGTTCTTTAACCATACAAATGTTTAACATTGCAGTTGGAGAAGGAAGAAGGGGGGAAGTGTTCCATATGGACGCTGGCAACCCCGTCGTTCAAATTAAACAAAAGCAAAACCGAGAGGGCTGGCTGCGGAAAGCAATTAACTGCATTAATTCCGGGAGAAACTGCACTGCCTCGCTCCAGGCAACAGCCAACAACCATGCGCTTGAAAAAGACAGACCCGCGCCTGCCCTGACCCAGCTCCCGCTGAAGTCAATGGCAAAACTCCCATTGGCTTCAACGGTGCGGGCTGGGGAGCCTCGGTGGGTCCTGGCTGAAAGGAGATCGGAGCTGGAGAGCAGGACCCCCCGGCGGCTCGGCTCGGTGTTCAGAGCCGCGTCCTGCCAAGGGGAGATAACCCACCACCCCCGCCTGCTTGCTAAGGACTCGATCCCTCCTGTCTCCCACCGGCCGGGGGGTCGGGGCTGCAGGGCGGCCAGAGACACGCCCAGAGGGCGGGTGAGTGGCCCTTGGCCGCCCCCTACCTTGAAGAGGGCGGCATCCTCCTCGCGGTTGTAGTCCTGCTTGCCGGCGTGTTTCCAGGGGATGCGGAAGATGCTCTTCTCGTCGTTCTCCCACACCAGGCCCGGGTACTTGCCGCTGTCGATCTGGTCAATCAGCCACTGGCGGAGCTTCCCGTTGCCGCAGCTCACCGAGCTCATCCCGCACTCGCTGCTCTCCAGGTTCATGCCACGCACCCGCTGCTCGCTGCACACGCCCGGGGGAAAGGGGGGAGAGAGGCGCCCGCTGTTAAACACCACGCGCCGGACTCAGACCCGCCCGCCCGCTGCAGCCTCCGGCGTGGGCTGGCCCGGGCTGCTTAACTTTGTGCCCGGGCTTGAGCCTGGGAGGGGAAGGCGAGAAAGTTCCTCTCCCCGATGCCCAGCAGCCAGGGGCCCAGCGAGAGCCTCTTCCCGGCGGGGCGAGGCGGGCAGGCCCTGCCATTCAGAGCTACTGCGCCCTCGCTGCAGGGATGCGCTCCTGGGCGCGGGGAGAGGCAGCGACCCAGGCGCTGTATTTACCGCTACCTGCTGCTCCCGCGCCCGTGTGTGTGTTTATGAAACAGATACTGAGAGTATAGCTGGGCATGTGTTCGTGTATACACCTGTGTTCATATGTAAATACTAACCCCCCGGCACTGCTTTGAAAACCTCAACCACAAATAGTCATAAATAGCGCCTATGATCTCTAAGAGTGCCTGTGTACACACACACACACACACACACACACAGTGTATGCACACATATGATGCTAATTCACAAGTCCGCATAAGAAGATATATTTCAAAACCATACGTGGAGGACATAATATATTCTACATGTGTGTAACTATAACATTCACGAGCAATACAAGACTATACCAATCCTTATATCTAAAAGTTGATACAGACTGAGCAGACATTAAGCTATCCCTCATACAAGTAAGCTGCTGTCATTTATCTAAAAGTGTGTAATAATCTGCAGAGACACACATGCAAGATGTCTGTCCACAGACACGTACTGAACAGATCTAAGATTGGATATAGATTGAAAAGAGCCTAAATGAAGGCAATTCACACAAGTTATGAGTGGACTGGGAAAATGTACGTGTGATGCATTTTTACACACAAAGACGCACACAGACACGCTGTGTAGCTGTAAGTGTGTGTGGCGCTCCCTAGCTTTGCAGTTTCCCTTTTGACTTCTACTCAGTGGCCAAGTTTTTGGTATTTGCACCCACCCACTAGTGCACCGCTGCTGCCGAGCCAGGGACTTTTCCATCACTACATTGTTCTAGTGAACATCATTTCCACGCAGCTGGTGGGGGTGGGTCTGACCGACCGACCCTGGGACAGAGAGCGGAAAAGGTCATCCTGATCTCATAGCGCTAGAGACTATTTCAGCCCTCGGAGAGATCGCTGGGCCGAGCACGGAGCGGTTCCACCTCCACTTCCCCGTTAGGGACCCAACAGTAAAAGCCTCATAGTAACATTTACGAAAAGAGAGCGAATTGGGTTCCGTCCGGAGCCCGGGGTTAAGGGACAGGGATCAAGACGCCCTCTCCGGCGCCCATTGAAGTCAACTAGGGTCTGCAATGCCAGCAGGCTCTTGGCATAGACCGGGACCCCCAGGAGCGGTGAGGACAGGTATATTCCAGAGCCAGCATTCCCAGAGTCTGGAAGGATGGTAGCAAGCCCAGCCGCTTCCTGTTAGACCACTGAGCGAGGCCAGGCGCACGTTTTAACCCAGCGCTGCCCAGCTGGCTTGGCTTAGACATTAAAGAAAAATAATTTTAAAAAGAAAATGACGGGGAGGGGGAAATGTAACTTGATGGAATCCACCCCAAACTTTTCTTTTTCCTCCCTTTTCAAAATAATAGTATAGTCAGAAAAATCTGTGTCTTGCAAGACTCGTGGGCTGCTGCTGGAAAGCAGACAAGAATAGGGGCCGAAGATCGAAATGTGTGATCTCCTACCAGCCAGGGACAGGGTTACAGTAGTTTAAGGATTGAAAAGTGTATATACACACACACGCACACTTCTCTCTCTCTCGCTCTATACATACATATACACATACATACACACTTTTCTAGAGAGAGAGAGAGAGATGAATATGTATATTTTCTCAATTACAAGTGCTGCAGTAATCCTTGTTCTCCTAGAATCACAGAAATTAGAGATGGGGGGTGGGGAGAGAGAGACAGGAAAATGTAGGATCATTCACGCCAGCCAGGCTACTTTTAGAATGTATCATTTAAAAAACAAGAAATTCTGTAACTTTGTTTTCAACAGCACACCCCCCCCCGTCCGACCTGCTGCAACTGAATTCATTTTTTGCAACATTCTGACTAAATGCCCATGGTCAACTGTAATGCTAGCTTAATGCACCCTCTGTCTGAGGGACAGCTCTTCTAAGTTATGTCCACCTCTAACTTCTGTTATCCCAAACAGGAATCGCTCTGGGGCTAAAGGGGTGAGAGCATATGGGTCGAAGAGTTCCTTCTTGAGAAAGCTACTGTGTAAAGCAAAACGAGGGAAGGAATTTTGCAGATAATGTTCATTCAATATGCTACCCTCCTAGAACAGGATCAAACCACGACCTGCTTAAATAACCGAAGGCATGCCCATTGCCCCCCACCGCCCAATCATTATTATTTTGCTTTACGATCAGCATTGTGGATGATCGGTCTCTTACCTCTGTCACCCAGCCGCTCAGTGCAGGAGGCAGCCTGTTTTCTCAAATGGTTAAAAAAGATATGAAACAACCAAACTGAGCGAAAGCAGGAACTTATATGACTGACGAGCTGTCAGATGGGGGGGGGGAGGATGGGGGGCGGAGTCTTAGAGAGATTGGATTCGATGCAGGAGAGCGCGGGGGCTGCACTGAAGCGGCGCGGGCCGCTGGGGGTTTACCTAGACGCCGTGACACGTGGGGAAAAGTACAGAGCCTAATAGTTTTTATATACTATATACATAGACATATAAATAGAACGGGAAATCCCTGACTGATCACCTGCTTTACAGCCAGCTTTATTTTACTGTAAACGATCCGTAGATCACACCTACAAGAAAATGTATTATGGTGGTGGATGGAAGGCTCGTAGTTTGTGGCCAAAAGGCCCTGCGAGAGAAGGTTGTTTATCTTCTTTAGCCTCAAAGCAGCAGGCTGAACCGAGAGACAGGAAGAGAACTGGTTCTGAGAGAGGTACACATTGCCTGACATTCCAGACTAAGAAGCTGCCACACGTGGGCTACCCAGGACCAGCTCCCCTTCCTAAACGCATAATCATACCCACACGCCACTCCCCACGCCCTCTCTGGCACTTGGGATTTTTTTTACAAAGTGCGTTCAAAGTCAAACGGTATATAAGGAGAATAAGCTGCAGCAGCCCCAAAAAGTCATTTGTGCGAGAAGACACCCGCGAGTTGTGAAATAGATCTTACGGGGGGAGGGTGTCAGATTCAGATTGTTACAATTCAAGTCTGCGGAAAAGTATTTCCAATCAACCACTCTGATAAAGCCATATGGATTTTAGAACAGCGCTAAACTGTATATTGTTGGGTGACTGTTCCGAGTTTCCTTTCTCACATCGATGGATTACACGTCAGTTAATTGGATTCTGAAACGGATACATTTTTAATGCTAAAAGAACAGACGGTATGGGACAGTCGCTGCTTTCATACCCAGATCATGCACATAACATGCATAGCGTCAGAACTGCATGTATGCAAACAGGAGCGATCAACTTATAGCGAAAATTTTCAATTGAGCAAACCAAATGTCTCTCAGTAAGGTTCCTTTTAAACCATGCAGCGACTGAACTCATGATACGCAAAAAGAGCACTGGCTGTAAATGACTTGTTAATATCTTTGTTTTAAAAAAAACAGCAACTAAGAGAGGATAACTGTTCACCCGACTCTCAAACTAGGCGCGGGGAGGAAGCTCGAGGTTTGGACTAGCAACAAATCGTTTAGTACTGTGTCTTTCAGGTTTCACACACGATTCATGTAGCAGCCCTCCCCCAGCCCGTTTTTAACATTTTTAACAGACATTCACATCCTCTGTTCTTAAATACCACATTCAAAACAATCATCGCACACTGACTTTTTTGGCTTTCTATGTATAGGATACATACAGTATTTAGAATACTAATTGCTAATCTTCAACGCCATCTTCTGAAATTTAAATGTAATTAAAAGTCTAGGGTTTTTTAATGCAATTTTAGGTTTTGGTTTATAATACCACTCAAAGCCATGTCTAAAATAAAATTATAGTGCAAATCGAAGGCACTTCACATTCCAAGAACTCAGGACTAATCAACAATTAAATACACTGTTCACATCTGCAGCTATCACAGTCATAGATGCCTAAAACATCAAAGCAAGATAAGAAGTTCACAGCTTTAGCCATGGTTAAGCATAGCCATCTAAAGTATCCCTAATATTTCCCAGAAAAGGCCTGATTTGGATATTGTTCATTAGAAGCAAGGATGATAATGATGGTATAGAGAACTAAGGCAGAAGTTTCATTGGCTGTACAAAAGTGTTGCATATTGATTTAGTTTAATTATAGATGTCAATTTGGAACCCTTTCCACTTTTCCCAGTTTGAAAGAAAGAGCACTGTCTCAATGTGAAAAAAGTCCGTTAGAACAAGCCCTTCAGGATAGAACTAGATCCTTTCCCCAATTTGGAGTAATGTTTTTTTAATCTTACTTTTCACCTGAAGTTAAAATAATTATTAGAAAAACCCTCAACCCTTAAGAGAAAATAAAACCAGCAGAACTTGCAAAAAAATATTTTATGAAGACAGTACAGATGACCAACAATGTTTGGTTGTCTTTTATCAACTTTGCCAAAAGCATTCTATGAGATATTAGCCCCAATTGCCAGAATTTTCAGACCTCTATGCCTAAAACTAGACTCCTAAATGCATATTTAGGCACTTCAGTAGTAGTATCCTGATGTTCAGATGCACTGAGCAGCTGCAGTTCATATCAATAGGAATGTGAGTGCCAAGGGTTTCATTTAGGTGGAAAATCAAAAGTTAAGGGGACTAATTTTAGACATCCAGGTTGGAAAACTCTGTCCAATAATTAAACTATGTTATTTTAATTAATTATTGCAGTATCAGACTGGTGACCTATATAATGTGCATATTGTATATGCTGGGAATCCTAATCATCCACTGATCTTGATTATGTTTTGAACAATACATGAACCCTGCAGCCTAATCTCCCTTTCTAGTGATCTAAATAGTAATAAAAGGTCCAGCAGACCTGTCACAAAACTCACATCTGGCTTCAATGGAAGTTTCCTGTATGAATACAAAATTTGCAGGCCCACTGTCAGAAAGCTTGTATTGCTTTTTAACCCCTCTGCTAACCACACTTTTAAGGTCACTGACTAAACTATCTAAATGTTTGCCAGGAAAAGTGGCTGTTTCTTCTAAACAGTCATTCACAAGTATTTCATGCACATGGGGCTGATTCAACTTTCGCATACACACATGAAGTCCCTGCTAACTTCAGAGGGAATTGCACCCATGTATCCATGGAAAAAAATATAGGCCCATAATGTATAACGTGGATGTGTGAAATGGTACGTTAGTAAGTGTATAATAAGGTTGAGAGGATACTTGCATTAGAAAGTCCTGTTTTCAGAGGTTTCTAATTCATCCAAAAAAAATCCTTCAAAACTCCTTGGGTTCCATGTTTCCCTAGGCAAGTTATTTCCACGTGAGTGAGTGTAAAGTCACATTTCAATTGGCAGAGTTTCCCTGGAATTCTTCTGTTATAACGGTGAGGTTTGTCTCCTGGAGAAGAAGCTGTGAGCTCTACCGCCTAAATCAGAAAGTTATAGGGGAAATGTGCCAGAGGCAAAGGTTTATCTTACTGAGGTCCCTTGGCTCCACTGTTGCTAGAGGCGCCTGCACAGTGCCATTCATTCAGGTGTTCCCCCAACTGTGACTACCCTGAAATCCCCTTAGGGGGTGGCTGGAGGAGAAGGGGAGTTCCAAGCTGCACAGTGGGAACCTGTGTAAATTACTGCAGACTATGGGCCATGCTCACTAATACATTACTCCAGTTTACACCAGTGTAACACCACTGGTTTCAATGGAGATGCACCAACATAAAACTGGAGTTATTACTATTAATCATGTTTATTGCAGTAGAGATCCGTCAAGGTCAGGGCCCCATTGTGTTAGGCACTATAACAGAGGGCAGTAGCTAGTCCCTATCCAAAGAGCTTACACTCTAAATAAGTAAATAGGTAAGGATTAATGCAATGACAATTCAGGCTCTGTGTAGGCATTAAAGGCCCAGTCCTGTACCATTTGAGTCACTACAGGTTTGGCCATTGACTTTAGCTTGAGTAGGATCAGGTCCCTAACTACTCCTCTTCCTGTGAGTAGGTGTGGATCCCTGCAGAGGTGACGCTGATTTTTCCTTCCCTCCACCAAATCCCATGGTGCAGAGGGAAGGGAGCAGGTGGCTGAGATCTGGTTTATATGAGCTTTGCCTAGTACTGAATATCTCTGCCAAATTTGAAGGAAAATTAAACTGGTGCAGCCATTTTTTATTTATAGCAACAAAAACACTACCACTTATGTCTAGGGCCCTACCAAATTCATGGCCATGAAAATGTATGTGTCACGGACCATGAAATCTATCTCCCACTGTGGTTGAGTGTTTTTACCTGATACTACGCAGATTTCACAGGGGAGACCAGCATTTCTCAGATTGGTGGTCCTGAAGCAAAAGGGAGTTCCAGGGGGATCACAAGGCTATTTTAGTGGGGAGGCGGTATTGCCACCCTTACTTCTGCACTGCTGCCTTCTGAGCTGGGTAGCCAGAAAGCGCTGACTGCTGACTAAGGACCCAGCTCTGCAGGCAGCCGCACAGAAGTAAGGGTGGCAATACCACACCATGCCATCCTTACTGCTGCGCTGCTGCTGATGGCAGCTCTGCCTTCAGCACTGGGCTTCTGGCCAGCAGCCGCCACTCTCCAGCTGCCCAGCTCTGAAGGCAGTACCGCCACCAACAGCAGTACAAAAGTAAGGGTAGCAGTACCACAACCCCGCCCACTAGTCTTTCGACTCCCCTCACAATGCCTTTTTGGCTCAGGACCCTTACAATTACAACCCCATAACATTTCAGATTTAAATAACTGAAATAATTAAATTGATGATTTTTTAAAATCTATGACTGTGAAATTGACCAAAATGGACTGTGCATTTGGTAAGGCTGCACTTATGTCACCACATTTGGAGCTTCAGTGTGCCCAGTTCTAATAATTACATTTGGCTACTACCAAACTATATCTGATTATTTGAACCAATCACATAGAAATAAGAAGCTGCATATTCATAAGCCTTTTCCACTGACGGACTATCACGAATTCCAGTGTGAGTAGATTTTCAAAACCTCTCAGGTCCCATTTAGGCATCTCAGACCTTGTCTACCCTAGAATGTACTTCGGTATAATTTACGTTGCTCAGGAGTGTGAATAATCCACACTCCTGAGTGAGGTAAATTACACCAACCTAAGCACTGGTGTAGACAGTGCGATGTCAGCAGGAGAGCTTCTCCCACCAACATAACTACTGCCTCTCATGGGAGGCGGACATAGGCGTGCGCAGCACATTTTATTAGGGTGTGCACCCACGGAATTTTTTTTTAAAGGCGAACATTTATTGGATACTCAATCATAAAGGACATTATTTTTATTCATCAAACAAACTAAAGAAACTAAAATTTAACTATTTTTTTTTAAATTAACAACTAAACTTTACTTAAAAAATACAAACTTAAAAAATGAGACACAAAATACCAAATTTTTGCCGTAGTGATAACCAGGCGTATACAAAGATACAGTCAATTTTCATGATCTTTATCTTTAACCAGATAATGAGCTAACCCAAATTGACCACAACAGATTAAGGTTTTTTCATCTTCCTGTCCTAGAGAATGAGATGTCGCTCACCAGGTGTTATGACTTAAATTCCTCAATCACATCATTGTAATTAACTGATGAAGCCAATTTTTGTTCAATGTACAAAATCATGAGTGAGTCGAGGCACTATTGGGACATTGTACTTCTTAGTTTGGTTTTTACATGTGCTAATTTCAAAAAGGCTCTTTCACATGAACAGCTTGTAACAGGTAAGACTGCAAAGCATTGAATAGATTTGTAAAAGGCCTGGAACATGGAAGACCAATCTGATTCCTTTAGCCAATCAAGCCACTCTCTGGTGATGTTCATAGTGCTACCTTTAGGAACAGAACTGTCATAACCCCGAAACAATCCGACTTCAGCTTCCAACTCATCCAAGGACACTTTAAATTTGTTGGCAATGATTCTCATATCGTCCCTGCCAATGTCTAAGCTCAGCAGTTTTCCCATTGCAGTCACAATTTTACAAGTCTTCTGTTCAAATCACTGATCAATGCCGGTAATCATTGAGTGGGTAAAATGAAGTTATTCTCTCCTGCTCCTCTTTTGTATCAAAGTGATGCTGGGACTCAAACGCATCATCAATACGAGTGGACGTTTTTCTCTTCTTAACTGGGGGAATCGATACATCATTCTCTACACACATTTTCACACTGTCATTGAAAACAGATTGAAAATATTCTGGACCACTTCTCATCGCAGCCAAAGAGTTACTCAAGCTTTTCACCCCAGTCATTGCAGTAAGTAAGTTGAGATCTGGAGCTTGAAGAGCCTTACGCACTTTTACCACCACCTAGAGAATAGGGTGCATCATGTGAAGGGCAAAGATGAACTTGAATGAATTTAGTTCATGGATAAGGCTCCTGGCTTTTATTTTAGTGTCAGCAAGGCAAGTTGTTTCAATAATCTCTTGTAAAGCTTGTAAAATGATGGAGTAGTTTTGTTTTACAGCAACCACTGCTTCTGCTCTGTATGTCCATCTTGTGTTTGACAGTGACTTCAAAGTCTTCAACCGGGATCCTACTTCTCGTGAAATCTTCTCTATTACTGCATATCGCACAGGACTCCCCGCCATGAAGGCATAAAGAGTCTGAATAACACCAAAAAAATCAAAGACAATTCTGTTTTGTTTACTTGAAGTGCATGCATCTACTAGAACGAGGTTCAAACAATGCGCATAGCAGTGTACATAGAGTATTTCACTGTTTCTTTCTTTACATTTCATTTGAACTCCTGCAGTACGTCCAGACATAGTAGATGCGCCATCAAAACAGACATCACTAATGACCAGTCAATTTTAAGAATGCCAAGGATGTCATTTAACTGGTCAAAAATAGACTGAGCATCAACTGTTAATAGTCTCTGACCAGACTCAAAATGTTCAACTGGACTATATTTTTCATTGTCAAAATATCGCACCACAATGGACATCTGTTCATGGTGTCCACAGTCAGTAGTGTCATCAGCAATTATTGAGGCCATTTTTCCATTTAGTGAAGACACAATCTTTTGTTGCACAACGTTGTGCAAGGCCACAATTAAATCATTTTGGATGCGATTACTCAGATAGGTAGCGTTTCGAGGACATTGTTGCACACGCTTTGCCATTATGGGAGCATATTGACAAGATTTAGAATAAACCTTTCTCAAAACGGTGAGCTTTTTCATTGTGATCCCTGAATGGTCTCCCACCTTTCGCCAAACACAGAACAACATCAATCAGTCGCTCCATTACACTTCGGTTATGGCACCGTTCTTCTTCTTGTTTAGACAGATAAGCCTGCTTTCCTCATCCAACAATACATCAATAGGTTTCCCTTCACTAAAACTTTACCATGAAGAACAGCTCATCACATGAGATTTTGACAGTTGGTGGTTTTTGAAACATTCGTTAGCCCTATGCCATTTTCTGAATCCCAATAAATGCTGGATCAGTGTGACCTTTGTTTGCTGCATCATTAGAGGAGAAGAAACAGCAGTAAAAGCAAAATGCTGCATCCTTTGATGGGCTATATTCTAACCACCTATACTTTTCATACCAATTGGACTGAAAACTTCTTTGTTTAGTTCCTATTTTACTTCTAGGAAACATGCTCAATGTAGGCTGATAAGGACTTCTAGATCATTGAGACTGGTGTTCTAATCTATTTTTTGGAATATCACAGACTGGGTCATCAGATGGAATGTTTGATGGCTTTGAATAGGAACTAGACTGACCTGAACTAAGAGACAAAGTCTGTTTCTGTTGGTCATTACTCAGTTTATTGGAACTGGTGGCGGCATTATCTTCATGTAAGTTCTTAACAGAGGAGTCCGAGGTATTTGCACTACTATCAGCACATTATTAATAATAAAGTTTGTCTTCTCCTTTTCTTATCTTAACAATGAACCAATCCATATTTTAAAATTAAAAAGGGGTATCATACGATTGAATTAAAACGTAAAGCCACGGGCTTGTTATGCTATTTCAGTAGAGTACACATGACAAAGATTACAAACACTGTGGACACTGCACTGGGCATGCCTGACGCAGCCGCTTATATAGGTCAAAGAATTCTCTAGAATAGTAGTCAGAGCGGGAGGGCAGGACCAATGGTAATGCGGTGCCGCAGTAGTGGGGACACATTCTGTGAGCGAACACGGGCTTTCCATACATTTCTACAACATCTATATTACGCAATTCAGCGCTTATTGCATAATACAACAATCCATACTTTAAAACTAAAAGAGCTTATCATGCGATTAAATAAAACGCAAAGCCACTTTTTTTTGAGACATTAGGGTGTGCCTGGGCACACCCCATACGCACGCCTATGGAGGTGGAGTAATTAAGCCGACAGGAGAGCTCTCGTTAGCTTAATGCAGCTGCGCCGCTGTAGCACTTCTGTGTAGATGGAGCCTAAATATGAAACATGGTCAGAACCCAGGGACTTACACTGAAAAGAGCTAAGAACAATGGAAGTTGCTGAGGCTGAGCATTTTTTGAAATCTTGCCCTATAATTTTGCTACTGATAAAGCCAATAAAATCAATTATTCAATTTTAGCTGTTTGTTTCTCAACATGGACGTACCTTTTATGAGAGTAATACTGGCTACAAAAGTATCTCACATCCCACCTCTGTTTTCTAGTTATTTAGTTTATACCTTCTTCAACATTTTAAACATTGCTGGTCACTCTTATATCAGTTCCACATCTGTAAAAATTGGGATAAATGCTTTTCTACATCATAGGGAAGTTGTGGTGATAAATACCTTAAAGACTGTAGAACATTTTTAGATCTACTGATGAAAGCACAATGTAAGAGCTAGGTGTTATTATATGATTATAAAATCCTCCCCCATTTCCACATCATAAAGATGCTTCTGTTCTCAAACTGCTGTATTAAATTCCTTAACTGGAATATGGTTATCAACTCAAAATGTATAGGAGACAATGTAACTAACATCACAAGAATCCTTGAATCCAGATTCAACTAAATTACAACATTTAGTATCCTCTAGTTATTTGCCTATATCTTGCTTTTATTCTTATAGACAACAGAGTTATCTTTCAATTGAATTTATTTTAATATATGATTATAGTCTTTATTTATTGTTAATAAGTATTGGACACTTCATTTTCCAGACTTTTATACCATTATATTGTAATTCAATAAGTGGGCTGTAGCCCACGAAAGCTTGTGCTCAAATAAATTTGTTAGTCTCTAAGGTGCCACAAGTACTCCTGTTCTTTTAACTCAAACTGTCACACTTTTTGTATCTTGAGAGAGACAGAACTTTGGAACTTTCATGATAGTGACAGTAGCTGACAGGAGGTTAGTGCAAGACCCTGAGATCTGGTCTCTGCCATGGAGCAGCACACTGTAAGGCAGCCAAGGATGAAAAGCATCTATAGCTGGATACGAATTCTTTCTGGGGAATTGAGGAGGATGAATATATTGGCAATGATTGGAAATATTGCCAGAATTCTGACTTGTTTAGTCTATAGCTTGTAGTTAATTGTCCAAATGTAGAACTGGGAATTTTTTGGCCATTTTTTTTTTAGGATGTGGGGGGGAGAGCAGGGAGTGCAGAATCAGTGACATCATAATGAATTTTCAAAATATTTTAGTTTCACCAAATTGTTTAAGTAAAAATCAAAAAACAAAAATGAAATGAAACGTTTCAATTTTTTTGGTTCACAAGTTTTCATTCCAAAAATTCCTTTAATTTGATTTAAAAGTTTAAGATAGTCAAAAATCAAAACAAAATGGTTCACTTTTGTCAAACCAAAATAGTTTGAGCCAAAGTGAAATTCTCTTTGAGTTTTTGATTCACAAAAAGAAAAAAAGTTAATATATTAAAAATTGGTTTTGGTTCAACCTGAAAGTTATTTTATTGTTAAAAATTGCCAGCAAACCATAGCTTCTTTCACATTTCCTACCAAAGTATACGGATCCTTTAGAATTTATATATGTTTCCTGGTGTCTTGGCTTGCCTCCTACCAAAGCATATCTGTCCATAACAGCAAATCTGAAAAGCAAATTCAGCCTGAGTGCAATGCAATTTGGGATAATGGTTTTCATCAGGCCTGAATTTAGCACTGAATGTTTAGATTTAGATTAAGTTTAGATTCAAGCCAGCAGGAGTCTTTCTACTGACTTTAAGGAAAGTTGGATCTGGGATATATTTTGTATAAATTATATATGTCTAACCATGTTTACCATATACAGTATCTTATTGGATTCATATTTTTATTTTGCCTATGTACTTTTACAAGTAATCTATCTACTTTGCTGTAGACATCTCCATGTCTAGTTCTATTTAAGGAATACCCACTAATTATCACTGGAAACATCTGCAATACAGCTACTATCCTGCCATTATTCCAGGTGAGATTAATGCATGTATAATGTCAGGGGAAAAAATCAGCTTGGGACAGCTCACGGGCAGTGCTGACTAATGTGTATCTCATAACCTGAGCATGACATATCTGCCACATATCTCAGACCCTCCTTCCTCATGATTATATTTCTAAGAATCTAATTCTTTTTGTTTGGGGAATATTATTGTTTTTGACTTGGGCAAAACATTGTCTTGTCGTCAGGCTGACTTGTATCTAGATATTTTTCCATTTAGGAGTTAGTATTATCCTCATCACTGCAGTAATCTGCAATTACCTCTTACAATTAAAGAATTATCCTTCATTAAAAAAATGAAAAGGAACTATATGAAAAAAATTACCTGTATTTGGAGCACAGATATTAGCTTACATTTTCCTTTCACAATCAGTTTAGCTCTCTAACGTTAGGCTCTAACTTCTGCAGACATGTAATTTACCCCACATGAGTAGTTCCACTGAAGTCAATGGGACTATTTAGGTAGGTGGAGTGAAATGTGTACAGAAGGCTATGTCTACATGTGCTATGTCTGTCTACACGTGCCCTTCCATCAGCCTAATTAAACCACCCCCACAGAGCAGCAGTAGCTATGTCGGCAGGAGAGCTGTCCACACTGGCACTTCTGTCGGTGAAATTTATGTCAGTCAGAGGGGTGTTTTTTAGATATAGTGTAGACATAGCTGAGTGTTTTCAGGATCTGGGCCTGTGTAAACTCCCAACTACTTGAATTCTCATATGAAACAGCCCACTAATTTTTTTCGACTCTCCTTTTCCCATGTCAAGGTACTTGACACATATCACTTGCATGTGTCACCTGCATATCCACTCTCATCTTTAAAAAAATCATTTTTTTTTCTTAATTTGATTCTTGTGAAAAAAAGGAAAAGCAGGATTTTTGCATATCAGGTAATTCTATATTTTTTTCCTATATGTTCAACTCACTGACATGACCTGTGAATGCTATTACATTCTTTTCCACTCTCAGGAATATTTTACTGGTGTTTGGTCTGCTTGTCACATTTAATGCAATTGTTATCATGGCATGTTATTTTTTTCCTTCATATATATGAGACAATCCAATGCTATTTTTTATAAAACACATTACATTTTACTCAGAGTACACAATTATATTTTCCAATATTTCCTATATGAAAGTATTAGTGCCCTTCTGCCATCTTTGATCCTAACAGCAAAGTAGTAAACAGAGCTGGTGACACCTGTCATTATGAACAACATTCTTTTGTTCTGATTTTTGACTATCTTAAACTGTTTTAAATCAAATTAAAGGAATTTTTGGAATGAGAAGTTATGAGCTAAAAAAAAATCTTTTTTGGATAGCAAGTTGTTCACGAATCTATCCTGATTTCCATGAATATATTCATTGTGAATAAGTATTTGCCAAATCATTTTCAGCTTACAGCTTGTTTGTGAACTCTTCACTTTCAACAATATTACAGCCCCAAACAACTACTATCATTATTTATTCTTTCTGTCTGCAAAACACATCCTATAGAATTCCTTCTGACTATTCTTGTAGTGGACAGAATTCTTCCCTGCTACATCAGTGAATATTATTGAGCCAGTCATTGTGGGTGATCTAACGCCTATCTTTTAGAAAGACATGATATTTTGATAAAAAGACTCCAAGTGATGATCAATTTACCACTTCCCTTGGTAATCTGTTCCAACGGTCAATTACCCTTGCCGTTTAGAGGATGCATCTTACTCCCCAATATGAATTTTTCGAGCTTCAACTTCCAACCATTGGATCTTGTCATACCTTGGTCTGCATACTTCGGATATTTGTTGTCACCTAAGTCACATGACATTGTTACTGCTCCTTGATTAGATGATTGAACAGACTAACAAATAATATAAACTTTCATAAAAAATTTTAGGAAAGATAATGATTTGTGCAAAAAATTCATGGACGCTTCATGATTAACATTCTTGAATGCTCACAGGTCATGTGAATGCTCACTAGTAACTAATAATAGGGCCCGAGACAGCTGTAAACTAAACCTAAAAGATGTTATACACGAACATGTTAGCAAATCATGTTTGTCTTATGAAAGTATATAGAGAGAGAGGATGGCCTGCTAAACCCAGGGTTCTGAGTTCAATCCTTCAGGGGGCCATTTGGGGATTTAGTTGGGGATTGGTCCTGCTTTGAGCAGGGGGGTTGGACTAGATGATCTCCTGAGGTCCCTTCCAAGCCTAATGATTCTATGTGATTCTATGTGAAAAGTATCACCGGGAACAGTTTCTTCTTTCAGTAATGGCCCTCATAACTGCAAGTTGTATTAATAACAAACATAATCCTCCTGTTTTGTGATCTGGGTTGCATGACAGATTATTTTGCACAATTCAAGATTTCATTTATTTAAAACATTATGGTTAGGAAGAAAATGTCTCCACACTGAACTTCTGCAGTGTGAGCCTGCAGACAGATTGTAAGAGCTCTGAGAGGTGAGATCTGCCCCCTTCATCGCAACAGGTCATTAACCCTAAACCCTAATTATACCAATTTGTGTAGCAACATTGCCAGCCATTTCTCAGCTAATCATTTTATCAGAAACAGCCAGCTACTACACTGGTCATTATTGTCCACAATATCCACTCTTGTTGGATGCAATAGCAGATACTGTATGGGGCAGGGGAGAAATGCACAGGTCTAAGCAACAAGTAATCCTGCTGTGCATTTTATCACTTCCAAACGCCATCTCATATTCTAAGCACACCATGGTATGATGGATAGCCTAATTTTGGCAATTAATTGATCTTTGACTATTATCAATAAATATGCCCAATGGCCTGTGATGGGATGTTAGACGTGGTGGGATCTGAGTTACTACAGAGAATTCTTTCCTGGGTCTCTGGGTGATGAGTCTTGCCTACATGCTCAGGGTTTAGCTGATCGCTATATTTGGGGTAGGGAAGGAATTTCCCTCCAGGGCAGATTGGCAGAGGCCCTGGGGTTTTTTCGCCTTCCTCTGCAGCATGGGGCACAGGTCACTTGCTGGAGGATTCTCTGCACCTTGAAGTTTGTAAACCACAATTTGAAGACTTCAGTAGCTCAGACATAGTTTAGGGCTTTGATACAGGAATGGGTGGGTGAGATTCTGTGGCCTGCATTGTGCAGGAGGTCAGACTAGATGATCATAATGGTCCCTTCTGACCTTAGAGTCTATGGAGAAAAATGCGTTACCTCTTGTTTCTCCAGCCCCCACCAACACAGGGCACCAGACAAGTGAAACAATACACTGCTGGTAGACTTCTTTGATCCCTACTCCTGGGCTGTATTCTACCCTCAATCTCTCTGTAAATCTCATTGATATCTACCCTCTTCACAGAATAGCTTATCACAGAATCATAGAATATCAGGGTTGGAAGGGACCTCAGGAGGTCATCTAGTCCAACCCCATGCTCAAAGCAGGACCAATTCCCAACTAAATCATCCCAGCCAGGGCTTTGTCAAGCCTGACCTTAAAAACCTCTAAGGAAGGAGATTCCACCACCTCCCTAGGTAACCTATTCCAGTGCTTCACCACTCTCTGAGTGAAAAAGCTTTTCCTAATATCCAACCTAAACCTCCCCCACTGCAACTTGAGACCATTACTCCTTGTTCTGTCACCAGGTACCACTGAGAACAGTCTAGATCCATCCTCTCTGGAACCCCCTTTCAGGTAGTTGAAAGCAGCTATCAAATCCCCCCTCATTCTTCTCTTCTGCAGACTAAATAATCCCAGTTCCCTCAGCCTCTCCTCATAAGTCATGTGCTCCAGCCCCCTAATCATTTTTGTTGCCCTCCGCTGGACTCTTTAACACACATGCTCTAGTACTTTTTGTCCTCACAGGGGTGCTGCAAAGAGGGTTGTTGTTCATACAAGGGGATTTGGGTAGGACTGGGATGTGGTGTTACTCTGCCACTACTACTATCAAAATTGGGCCTCCAATGAGAAATTCTGAGGCAATGTCTATACTAGACAGCTTAAAGTGGCACAGCCATGGGTGGCAGGTGAAGCTTCCCCTTGGGGACGCCAGCCCCCTGCCCACCTCTTCCAGCTGAGGCCCCACCCCCACTCATTGCTCTCAGCCCCCTGCCATGGCCCCATCGGGAGGAGTGAGGGGCTGAGAGCTCGATTGGGGCCACGGTGGGGGCAGGGGGCTGAGAGCTTGGCCCCGGCTGGGACTGCAGCAGATCTCTCAGCCCCGGCTGAAGTGCCAAGCCCAGAGCCCCTCCCCCATTCCGCTCACAGCCCCACCCATGGCCCCATTCCACCATACAATTGTGACAGGCAGCCAGAGCAATGGGATGGCAAGATCGCAACTGGATCAGTGTTAACAGGGCTCGCTGAGCACAGTGGCTGTTGTTTTAGCAGCGTAACCTTTATTTTGGAGAGCTGATTAAAAAACAAAAACAAATCAGGCTCACAAGTAAATTTAGCATACATAATGTGTTAAATATAGGCTAGGTGTTAAGGTGGGAATGGGTAAATCGGATTGGAGAGACTCAGGCCATGTCAACACTCCCATTTATGCCTGTCTAATTTATGTCGCTCAAGGGGGTGTTTTTTCATGATGGTACATATAGCTGGAAATAGTCACATTAAAGGTGCAGAGGGTCAGCTAAACCTTTTGTATGTATCCATATTTTGTCTTCATTTTAATAAGAAACAGGTAATTGCATTCTCCACACAAGATTATTACTTTTTTAATCTTTCTCCTTGTAATTTTCCATTTGCATATAATCATAAATGTTTAAAAAGAGTATATATACAAATACCACAACTTATAAAAATATAGCCTACCTATGGAATATGAAGAGACATGAGAACAATGTACTCTCATTTTGAGACAACCCTTTGGATGTGTGAGTGAGTTGCAGAGTGGTTAAGGGTTGAAGCAGCAGTTTCCAATTTTCAGAACATGGCTCCATGTTCTATAAAAACTAGTGAACTCCTTCAGGGAAACAACATTTTGTTCTTTCTTTCTGGGTTAATATAATCTATTTCACTTTATATTTGGGCCTTAAATTGAGGAACACACATGGAAAGCAGGCAGTTGCATGCTTATCTACTACAACTTGCCTAAAGTGGGCTGCGATAAAAATGGAGTTGGTATTTCTGAAGTATGAGAGGAGAGATCATAGCTAAAGTGTTTTTATAGATAATTCTAAAATGGATACATAATATTACATGATAGTACAAGCAGCAATAGTCTTAATTTTCTTCTAAGAGCACACACAACTTTTCAGTGAATAGAAGCTTTGCACCATGACTAAAACGATAAAATTGTGACCTAATTGAATCATTTTATCATTCAGAGGCTGAATGTGAGAGGTTCTGAAACCATCAGTTTCCATTGACGACCCCCCCGCCCCATATGAGTTGAAGATGCCCATGCCTGGCAACACTGTTGTTCTTACTTGCATGAAGATCATGGGGGGAACCCTCAGATGGTTTAAACTGTTATAGCTCTATTGACTTCAATGAGGCTATGACAATTTACACCACCTGAGAGTCTGTCTCCATGTCTGAGCATCATGAGCATTCATGAATATCTCATGGATAGTTCTTTAAATGGCTTCTGTATATCACTACTGAATCACTGTATGCTAGTCTGATTGCTAGAAGCATTGAGTAGAGCTAGGCAAAAAAAAAATTGGGAAATAGTAAACTTGCCAAAAATGCATTTTGGGGGGGCCACCAAAACTATTCATAAATATGGGTCAAATTCAGTGAATGGTTTTGGCTGTTTTTGGTTTTGTTTTGTTTTGTTTGTTTTTTTAAATATCAAACCTTTTCAACATTTTCAAATCAACATTTCATTTAGAAAAGTCATTTCAAATCAACATCTGAAATTTTTCATTTGAACCACATGAATTTTTTTCAGTTTTTTGTTTTGATTGGGGGGCTGAAAATCAGTTTTTTGTGGATGGCGGTGTTGATTTTTCAGTTCAGCCACTGACCTGAAAAATCAATTATTTGCTGAGCTCTAGTAATGAGTCTTCACTGTTCCTCTCATTGATTCTAATGGGAGCTGTGGATGCTCAGCAGCCCTGAAAGTCAGGTGACCCCTCTTCCAACATACCATTTGTGCATAGCCCCTGTAATCCTTACTGAGTATATAAAAATGGCAGGAATTTCTCCTGGGAGGAAAAAAGGAAGGGTAGTCGCCTGGATAAAATATTTATGTACCAGTTCCAGGCTACTTTGGCCATTTTCTGAGCATTTCAATGAGATACGTTTTTGCTTAGGGTTTTTCAGAGACCATACATACATTTTTAAAGGAATACAGTATAATGGTTGACAGTGGACTCCTATGTTTATCCAGACTGCTGGTGGGCATGATTTTGTGATGCCTTTATCCTAAAGAGTGGAGTGTCAGGCTACAGGAATTCACCCCTATTCCTACCATTACTACTACTACTTTTTTGTTGTTGTTGTTGTTAACCGCACAGGATGTTCTTGTGCACAGAGATTTCAAAGAGATTATTATACACTGACTTACTGTTGGTTTCTCACAACCCAGAAAGTAACATCAAACATTAGATCTACTGCCTTTGCTAGTAAGGGAATGCACAATGTTTTTTTCAAAACCTTTAAAATCAATGGATGGGGTATTATGGTTCATTCATCATAATATTTTACTGTTATATAACAGCTGAGGATCCCAAAGCACTTTAGGAACGCTCAAATACAACCTCATAACACCTCTATGTAATAACATTCATTTTTAGAGTTGGACAAATAATTCATACAACAAATTTAACATGTCTGTTCATTCACAAATCACAAAATAAAAGACTGTAGTTTGCTTGCATTTGTTATTAAAATTTGCCAAATAAGGTTATGTCTACATGGGGAAACTGACCAGAATATCTAATACAGACTAAAATATTTTGGAATAGCTCGTTGTGTGGACACTCTTAATCTGGAATAGCTTTTAATTCATACCCTACCTGGACTAACTTGCTCAAGCATAAAAGTCCTAATTCTTGGTCTAGGCTGTTCACAAACAGTTCACTGAATTTTTCATTCATAAAGTGAGATGTTTTGATTAGTCACACACTATATTTCTGTTCACTCATTTTTGAGTGTAAATTTATTAGATGCAGGGTTTTGGTGCAAATACAGTTTAAATTTTGATATTTGTTTTCTGCAAAAATTCTGCAATATTCATAGTTGAAAATCTAAATGAAGATTACCAGATTATTTTTGCAGTATTCCCCCTATCCTAATCATATTGCTGATATATGTAAACTGTGATGCAGAGAAGGCTAATGACTTACCCATGGGTACAGAGCGAGTCTTCAAAAAGGCCTTCCCACCATAAGAATGATGCTGGCAATACTTACACCCTCTTCTACACACAAATGCAAAACCAACCTCCCCATCTCCCCCAAAATTAAATTAATAAAATCATTAAAAATCAGAAACAAAACCTCCACACCAAAGTTCTTAGCCCCAAAAGGGGAATGAGTCAGAGACTCCATAAAGTCCACAAGGGACTTCTCTACTGCTATCGATTTTATGTGGTAGGCACAAAAAAAACCCCTAACATAGTCAGTATGAACCTGGACTAGATCCCTGCTATTCCAACTCCCATTTCTTTTTGCTACACTTTCTCCTTTTGATTATTCTGTCTATTTTAGGCATTTAATTTTTGCTAAAAATTGTTATGAACATTTGCTGTTCTTTATTTAATTTATCTTTTCATTAAAAACCTTCAGTCATCCAGTCAAGGAGCAGAAACAATGCCATGTGGTTTATATGACCAACCATGTAACATGAATAACAAACACTGAAAGTGAAGATAGGTGGAAAACTGTTTACTAGATATAAATAAAGAATACATTCACATAAATCAAGACTGATTCAAGAACAATTTACTAACCCAGCAAGGAGCTAAATTCATAATGCATATAGTAAATATAGTAGTTTGATCTATTTGCTATTTTGATGGACCTTACCTCCAATCCAGCCTTTCCATCTTGAAATCAGATAAACCAGAGAGTCTGCCTCTTCAAGGAAAAGGGCTATCGCTCAGACATGAAATTTAAAACTTCTAGCTTTATGAGTAAACTGTGAGCATTTTGTTTGTAACCCAGTCACCATATCCATTTTTAAGGAAAATGGTTAAGGAAGAAAAGCTGGGTTTGTGTTCAATAGCACCTTACCCACAACTAGTCTTATTGAACTATTCTGTTCAAGTCAAAGAGTAAGGAACTAATCACCATGAAAGGTCAGAAGATTCTGGTCCATAGTAAATAAAGATAAAAGGCTTAATGTGATCTATTCGGTGGTGAGCTGGAGCTGGTTCGCACTGGTTCACGCGAACCGGTTGTTAAATTTTGAAGCAGTTTTAGAACCGGTTGTTAACCCGCTTCCCTGCAAGAAGGCACTGTGGCTTTGATGGGCTCTAAAAGTTTTCAGATTTTTGGTTTTTATTTATTTATTTTTTACTTCAGCAACTGATTTTTCCTTTTTTAAAAAACAATAGAGGGGAAAAATCTCACCAAAAGGAAAATTTTCTTCAAAAATGATCATTCTGGTCAAAAAACATCTTTCGATGAAAACATTTCAACCTGTTCTGCCTTGAAATTTGGTACTGGCCATGAAGTGCACAAACAACATCTAAATTAACTCAGATAATAAAAACTCCATATCCCAATCACAATCCCTCTAGCAAAGACTGAAGCGCTTTCTCTTTCAGAACCAAGTAACATAACTCCTTACTTAGCCAATTGCATAAATTGCTGCTGGGTTATACCCTCCTAATCCCTAGAGCAGTGGTTCTCAACCTATTTACCATTGTGGGCCGCAACCAGTACTACATCTATGGCCTTGAGGATGTCACATGGGCCGCAGCTGTGTGCTGATTGGCCACAAGCGGCCCACGGATCATGGGTTGAGAACCACTGAGGGGAAGATGCTTCTTCCATACAGCTCCTGACTTCTGCTGGCCTGGAAATCCAAACAGTGCCTTTATTCTAAAAAAGATAGTTATTAAATTGGGATTTTCTTCTGAAAAGTAACCATAAAAATGACTCCCTGTGATGCCATATTTATTGTTGCCATACTCAGCATTCTCAGCATGATCCTGATCACATGTTTACAGTGCAGGACCTGGCACTTAATAAAGGAAACCAAATGATAAATATTTTTTTAAAACAAATAACTAGGGTTGGCTGACATTTTTCCATTGAAACCAATTTTTCAGTGGAAAATTGGGTTTTTGACTAAATGAAATTTTTCATGAAAAGTGCTGCTTTCCATGGGATTTTGATTTTTCATAACAAACGAACAAACAAACAAAAACAAAACACCTGATAATCAAAGAGGAGATGCATTACTGCTGATCCAATTACAGGAAAAAACGAGACTAGCAAAAGATTTTAAAAGTCTGATATTTTACTAACCACAAATTAAAGTGCATATTACAATTTTAAACAGGGAAAACACTTGTGCTAAAGCATCATATGACAGTATATTTATAAATGCATTTAACACAGCCCCATCCTCATTGAAGAAAGCTTTTAGAAATGGAGTAACATCAAAGCAATCTCTCTTTATGTCTCAGATATAAATCAATTAAAAGAAGTCATACATGAAATGTGACTAGTGTGAGGAACACAAGGGCAGGAAAAATCACAGATAGCAAGCTGCCAAACCAAGTATAATTTCTAATTAATAAAAGTCAAGATAAAAATAAACATTTTTCCTTTTTGTATTGGTAACAGTAAATATTTTCTTCTACTAATTTTTACACGTAAGAGTGGTATTGTTGTTTGTTGCATTAGGGGGATCTTACACCGTGATTTGGCATCTTCTGGGATCTGCAAGAATTTCCAGGAGCAAACACGGATTAACCAATGTGAACTCTGTACATTTGCACAGGGACCCTGATGTCCAGGGGGCCAATGACCAGGTTTAGGCCTAGGGTTGCTGCCTGGCTGGTTTTTAACTGGCCTGGTCAGCTTTTCGCCAGCATTGCCAGTTGCAATATGCCTGGGTTTTTTTTCACTTGTAACTTGTAAGTTACAGGTGATCCCCTACCACCACCTTACATTTCAACCAGCAGTTATTGCTGCCTGCAGGCAGGAGTACCAGCAGGTGCTTCCACTATGGCTCACAAGTCACATGGCTGCTAGGAGCACTGCTGGCACAGCACGGCACTCAGGTCCTGCTCTGTATGCCACGCCCTCAGCATACTGACACAGTGGCTGAGGTTCCCTCCTCCTCTAAGTGCTAGAAAGCAAGATGGACCCAAGGCTTGCCAGCAGGAGGAGCCGCGGGACCAGCAGACCCTCAGCAGACATGCCTGCGGGAGGTCCGCCGGACAGGGGCGGCTCTACAAATTTGGCCGCCCCAAGCAGTCATGCCCGGGAGGCGCCCCCGAGCCGCGGGAGCAGCGGACCTCCCGCGGGCATGACTGCGGAGGGTCCGCTGGTCGCGCGGCTCGGCTGGACCTCCCGCAGGCATGACAGCGGCAGGTCCGCTGGCCCAGCCTGCCGCCCCCCCGGGAAAGGGCCGCCCCAGGCGGGTGCTTGCCCCGCTGGGCTCTGGAGCCGGCCCTGCCGCTGGAGCCGCCTGCCACCCTCCCAGCAAAATGCCGCCCCAAGCGCGCGCTTGGCACGCTGGGGTCTGGAGCCGGCCCTGACTTTCAGAGAGGTGCTGCTATGGCCTACAGGCACATACTGGCTATTTCTGAGTCCTGTCTGTTGGTGTAATGAGCACACCCATTTCTGAGAACCCGCTGTTTCTCAGTCCTCCTGTTTGCTGCCACTGCTGGGCACCCTGGCTCACTCCCATGGAAGGTGGAAGTTGGGGGGAGCAAAGTGGGACAGGGCAGCCACAGATAGCCTAGAGAAGCCTGACAGGGGCAGGCTGGTTGTCAGGTGTGTGGGTAGGTGGTGCCAATTCAGATATTTCTTGCAGGTGTGCAAATTCTCCTCCTCTCCCCTCCTCAGCAGGGGGTCCCTGCTCATCCCCCCTTCTCGCATGGACACCAGGTCTCCTTGGCAGGGGACTGTGTATGGAGGGGTTGGTGGGTCAAATTTCAGTGGTTTTGCAACCATGCAGTCAGAGTGATGCTCCAGACCTCTCTGGCAGCAGCCGTACTGCTTAAAAGTGGTCAGGGAATGGCCCCCCAGTCTATGGAACTTTGAGGGCACACCTCACTCCTCCTAAGTGGCACCATTGTGTTTAGGGGGGAGTTGGCGGTGGTTGATGAAGAGGGCTTAAGAGTTTCCTTTTAGACACCTTCGTCTGCCCCTGTCTTCTTCAGTGTCTGGGGTTGCCATCATTGTATTTTAAAAATAAGGGGCTGTTTTCTTAGCACTCCCACCCACCTCCCCTCCTGATATCATTATTATTAATAATAATTAGTAAGCAGTACTCACCTACATTCGCAAGGGGTATTTCTTGCTGCTTTTTGCAGCATTCAGCAACTCCTGATCTTGTTGTACAGAGATGAAAAAATAAGGGATTTTCCCTTGTAATAAGGGACTCTTGGCAATCCAAGATTTGGATCCCCCTTTCAGCCCAGGCCCTATTCTGCTCTGATGCTGTCCCGCTCCTTTAAATCCCTGTCATCTATCACAGGCACCATTCTCTCTTCTCCCTTTCTGGCCTCTTTATCTTCCTTACTGCTGTGCGGAGGCTGGGAGAGGGAAGTGTTGGAGTAGAGGAGAACTTTGTTCGCTCTGTGGTCCCTGGCTTGGGTGCAGGGCCGGTGCAAGGAAGTTTCGCGCCCTAGGCGAAACTTCCACCTTGCACCCCCGCCCCCCGCAGCATAAATATATGCTCCTGGGGAGCCCGCCCCAGCGCACCTTGGCTCCACCTCCTCCGCTGAGCATGCCAGCGCCACTCTAAATCTCCTCTCCTCTCAGGCTTGCGGCGCCAATTGGGGGAGACTTAGAGCGGGGGCTTTGTGCTCAGCGGAGGAGGCAGAGTGGAGGTGATCTGGGGTGGGGAGCAGTTCCCCTGTGCGACCCCCCCATTACTGCGGGCAGCCCTCCCCATGCCCCCCCCGCCCTAGCTCACCTCCACTCCACCTCCTCACCTGAGTGGGCTTTTAGGCACCCCCAACCACTAGGCAGCCTAGGCGGCCGCCTAGTTTGCCCAAGTATCAGAGGGGTAGCCGTGTTAGTCTGGTTCTGTAGAAGCAGCAAAGAATCCTGTGGCACCTTATAGACTAACAGACGTTTTGCAGCATGAGCTTTCGTGGGTGAATACCCACTTCTTCAGATGCAAGAGAGTCTTGCATCTGAAGAAGTGGGTATTCACCCACGAAAGCTCATGCTGCAAAACGTCTGTTAGTCTATAAGGTGCCACAGGATTCTTTGCTGCTTCTAGTTTGCCCAAATGGTTGCACCGGCCCTGCTTGGGTGAGTAGCGCTCCCATACAGCTCCGCCTCTTTTGCTAGTGTGGTTAGAGCAGGGGTTCTCAAAGTGGGGGTCGGGACCCCTCAGGGGGTCTCGAGATTATTACATGGGGATCGTGAGCTGTCAGCCTCCACCCCAAACCCTGCTTTGCCTCCAGCATTTATAATGGTGTTAAATATATTAACAAGTGTTTTTAATTTATGGGGAGGGGGTCGCACTCAGAGGCTTGCGATGTGAAAGGGGTCACCAGTACAAAAGTTTGAAAACCACTGGGTTAGAGCTTCCTTTTCTGTTTCAAACTTCAGTGGGACAGCCAGGCACAACTCCTTTTCCCAGTTGCTTCATTTTGATTTGGATCCAGCAGGGGGAGCAGTAAGAGTGGGAGCTTTGGCTGCCTTATATTCCTCTCCAAGAGCTCAAAGAGAAGCTCTGGAGGAAGGCCTGCACCCTGTGAATCCCTAAGATTCCAGAGGGGCAGTGGAGAGGTATAACAACTATATGAACAGCACACCAGATGCCTGAAACTTGGCAGCCCAGCAGCTGCTTCTGTGTTCCCAGGTTTGAGCTCAGGGAAGTTCCAGAGCTCAATAATAAGTTCTAATTATGCTTGTTACACAAAGGGGAAAGAGGCCAGTTCCCAGCACTTACATGTTGCCTTGCTCCACACTGGGAAGTGTTCTCTTGATCCCAATTCTTCCTCCTTCCTTTCCGCTAGAGGGCAAGAAAAAGGGAGGTGGGAGTTAACCTACAGTAACTTTCCAAGACAGGAGCTGGCAGCCATGGTTATAGACTTCCCATGCAACAATGAGCTCTAGGAGCACTCCTTGTTTCTTTGAAGAAACCAGGTCTAGCGGCCTGGACTGCTACAGGACAGAGGTTCGAGGATACCATATCTGATGCGGACCTGTGGACTTTAATGGGAATTATTAGTGCTCAGTGTCTTAGAAAATCAGGCCTGTTATCTGAGTGCTTAACTTTAGGAATTCAGGTTTGAATATTCGTGCCTCCATTCACCATTCATAAAACGGGCATCATACTTCGATGGATGAACTAACTGTGCCTAATTTCAAACCCTCACAGACATTATGGGTTCAGAAGATCAGTACACTTTGAAAGCTTCTGGGTAAGCGCTACTGTTCAAAGAGACTCAAAGTAAAGAGCAGAGAAAGACATTCAAGTTAAACAAAAATTAATTGAGAGAGAGATAGAGAGAGAGAGAGAGAGAGAGATCAGAGTAGAGAAAAAAAATAAAGAGTCTAAGGGGTGTGACATAAAAAGAAAACCAAATATATATATTTGTTTTTCCCCATATATATATATATTAGTGAGGGGAAAAACGTTCCCCATTGGGATTTTCTCCATCCACCCCACACACAAAGGGAGGAGATGTGCAAAGGAGGCAGGAATCTATCTGCCTGTCCCTTTCAGCAGGGCAGAGAGCTAGATTCCTAGGGAATTTGCAGTCGCTTAGCTTTTGTGAGTGTTAGGGAATGGTCTTCTGCCCTTATACATAGCACAAGCAGCTCTTAGCTAGAAAACTAAAGCATCTGGGTTTTTTGTCCTTCTGTTTTTGTTTTTAATCAAGGCATCCTTGGGGTTTACATTACGGAAAAATGGTTCATAAATGCAAACTTGTTTTGCAATCCCTAAGCACAGTTAGAAGATTCACAACATCCCAAATGTCATGAAGTTCCCCAGCCCTGATGATAATACTTATTTATCTCAGGGAAGTTGTGAGGCATAATACATGTTCATAAAGTACGTGGAGATCCATAGATAGAGAGTACAGATAGAAAGTACATATATCGTTACAAAGTGACTGCATGATCAGAGGTTTTAGAAGGTGAAAAATCATAGTGAAGGCACAATGTGCCTCATACAATTCAAGATATTAGTGTATTGTTTCGTCCTAACTGGATTGGTGAGGAGCAAAGCCTCAACCCTGGGCCTGTTCGGCAGCTGATACTAGTGTGGTCAGTGCTCCCTCTCCCAAAGCTTGTAGTACCTTCTTCTGAAAACAAGAACTGCACAACCCAGAAAGAAAGACTGACCACTGAAGTACCCAAGCAGGGACAAAATCTAAATTCTTCAAAGGAAAATCCCAATGATTCTTTATAATACTTTAGGCAGCTGAATAAATAGATCTTTTTTCTGTAGAACATTGGTCTGATTCTGTCTTCAGTTACATCACTACAATATGGTAGGGAGAGAGCGAGAGAAAGAGAGAGAGATCTTTATGAATGTACTGTGGCAAGTGCATTTCACTTTGAAAAGAGTCCATGCAGCCCCAAAAGATGTGCAGAAGAATTATTTTAAAAGAAATATCTGTAGCCAACGACTTAATAGGGCTGCATGGTGTCTAAGTCCAGTCAGAATTTGTCCCAGTGTCAGCGATCAGTCTGACCAATATATAAGCCAGTAAATACCTCCATCTCATTCTCAAAAATAGATAACACCCTCACCCCTTGATACATGATGCAATCATACTTCAACTTACATCAAATATCCAAACGTTTCTTTAAAAACTACCTTTGTTTCACTTCTACAGCATGTGGTCAAATCACAATGCAATGTGATCAGGTCAAGTGGGCAAATGCTTCTAGAAACAAAAGTGCAGGCAGTAGGTTGATTTTCTAAACACCCTGTATCAGTGGTTCCCAACCTTTTCCATACTGCCTCCCCCACCCACTGCAGCTAGCAGGGACCTAGCTGGGATTCTTCCTCCCATTTAGCAATATGGGGATGGGCAGGGTAGTCACAACTTCCTGACACCTGTCTGCAACCCCGATCTGATAGTTGCCTAGATTCTGATTATTGTACGTGATGGAATTACAAGGTTGGCTGCGAGCTCCATAAGATTGACACCATATCTTGTTCTGGACACTGCTGATCACATTCTTGTGACTCAACAAATAGTGCTCAATTGTGCCTTTAAGGCATAGTGTACATTAGGGGGCACTGTAGAGATGCCCCACCCCAAAGGAAGCTCCTTGAGGCATTGTATCTCAGCCAATGAACCTCCTGAACCACAGTAAAACTGGGGTATTCCTTAGTGGGATAAAGTGCATACTTACCCTGCCTAGGACAAGTTCCGGTGTGTGGAGTGGGGACTCTTCCCCACCCTATTTATTCTGGGGAGTCTATTAATGCTAGATTCTGGGGCCTAATTTTCAGAGGTTCTAAGAACCTGCTGCTTCCCCTGACTTCAGTAGGTGTGTGGTTGCTCAGCACCTCTG
The DNA here is from genome assembly GCF_020497125.1 of Mauremys mutica. Classification (NCBI taxonomy): domain Eukaryota; kingdom Metazoa; phylum Chordata; order Testudines; family Geoemydidae; genus Mauremys; species Mauremys mutica. Next base: position 122,028,637 of record NC_059073.1, on the reverse strand, counting down.
ACAATCAGGGTAATTGCGTGCAGGATACACAGCCACAGGTGATAAACTGAGCTGAGTCCTTGCTCTGAGATAGGGGGCTGTGTGATGGCTTAAGTTGTTTTCCCCCAATCATGGCATTTTATTTCAAAAGGAATCACCAAGATGTTCAGTTAGAATCACAGCAGTTTGATGTCTCTGTGCTGGAGGGGGGCACTCTTTACAATAGCATTACCTGCATATTGTGCTCGATGAAGTTTAACAGAAAAAAAATATCAGGGGGGCTGGTAGCAAAGCTTATTATTAAGTTTGCCCAACATGTCCCATTATAAGATCCTATTTTCAGTGGCTTATAACTTTGCCAAACTTTAACCATTTGGCCTAAAATTTTCCATCTCAGGGGTCTGCCTCAGGCTATGTGTTTTGGAAATATTTCAGCTGCAACACTTCAGCCATTTCTGAAAAAAAGGGTAGGGAAAGTAACGTTTTTCAATGTTAAATACATGTTGGTGACTGTTTTTGAAAAGCTTTAGCATCCTCATACTTTGAAGATGGGACTTGAAATTTTGCAGGTGGTGGCCTGTCAGAGATGTGCCTTTGATCTTCCCTTTGAAAATCTGTGCAAATTTGACCCAAGTTTTAAGCCTCTGAAAAATTGTAGTTCACACATGCTCAGTAGAGACTTACTACAGCTTGGCAGCTAAAATCCTTAAAAGTTCCATCCTCATAGAGCTTCTTACAGTTTGAGTTCTGACCAGACCGCACATGTGCCTTCCCCACAGAGCAACTGAACATATTCTAGCCCCAGGCTACAGGGAGGAAGCTGGACTCTGCCTATAATGCCTGCTCCAGGTTGGTGTGAGCACTAGAGCTGACAGCAGGTAACCTAGCGAGACAAGATGGGGTGAGGTAATATCTTATATTGGCGCAACATCTGTTGGTGAGAGAGACAAGCTTTCAAGCTACCCAGAGCTCTTCTTCAGCTCTGGGAAAGGTAATCAGAGTGTCCCAGCTAAATATAAGATTGATACAGATAAATAATTAGCACATATTCTAGGGATCATTCAAGGGAAAGCAGCCCATTAATGGTGCTTAGTTTAGCTTAGCCTATATGCTATCTTCTCACTAGCTATGACATTCTGAGTACCTTTCCCAGACCTGAAAAGCAACTCTGTGTAGCTTGAAAGCTTGTCTCTCTCACCAACAGAAGTTGGTCCAATAAAAGATATTACCTCACCCACCTTGTCTCTCTAATATCACAGCTACAACACCATTGGATACAGCAGGGAATCCGTCTCTCCGTTGCTATCAGTGACCCTCCTGCTGGCCTCCAGGCAGTGTGGAGAGGAAACCATCTGATTCAACTGCAGAAAGGACAAGAGTGCGACCTATGGTGTTACAGGAGAAAGCTGGGAAAGTAGATTGGGACAAGGACTCCTGGGGTATGGAGACTGGGACTTGAGGCTAGCAGCGGGGCAGAGACTAACTTGGCAAGGAGACTATGCCTGGTAGCTGAGGAGCGAAAGCAGTGGGGAAAGAGACTGGGGGTCAGTGAGTGAGGGGAAACTAGGACTAGCAGGGCAAGGAGACTGGGAACCGGTGGGGTGGAGGGAAGAAGATGGGGTGGAAGGGAGAGACATTTGAAAAGGACAGGCTGCAGAGAGAAAACTGGCACTGGGTGGGCAGAAACTGGAATGAGGAGCTGGAGAAAGTGTGGACACTGAGATGGGATGAAAAGCCTGGGGAGGGTAACTGGTACTAGGCCCTGTAGTGACAGGGAATGTGAGTGGCAGTGGGGCGGGGGAAGAGAGACAAGTAAGTAACAGTGCAGGGGAGGGTTGTGGTGGAACACTTCAGAATGCCATTCCTGCACTCTTTTGGGGGAGCTGGAAGGGCGTTCAGGAACTATCACTTCTGAGTGATAATTCCAGAAGAACGCAAGTGCATCCTGGCCCTTCTTTTTTTCAGGACACCAGCACTGGAGGCAACTGGGACTGGCTGGGCAAGGAGATTAGGGATGAGAGCAAGATTGAGATGGGGAGTTTGGAGGGGTGTGACTTTTGTGGCATAACCTTAATGTGGCCTCTTTGTGCTTATGCATTATGATACAGACTTTAATTACATGATCACATACTATTTTTTCCACAGTACCCCGGCCTCTTTCAGTTCACAGAATGGACAGTGCTCACTTAATGAACAAGCTATTCAATATTTCATTTTCTCCTTGTTCAATGTGTGGCCCCAGGCCTTCTGTACTACATGCTGTTCCAACCCTGCTTTGAAGACAGAATTATTAATTTCCTCAAGAGCTCTTAGATGATGCCTGTGACTATAATATCCAAGTGCTTCACAGACATTACTGAATATATTTTCAACCTGGCTGTGAGAGAAGGGGATATTATTATCCCCATTTTACAGATTGAGAACTGAGGCACAGAGAGGTCAAAAATACCCATTAATTTTGGGTGCCCAATTTAAGATGACCAGGACTTGATTTTTCAGAGTACTTTACTTTATATAACACTTCATATGTTCAAAATACAGCTCCCATTGACTTCAGTTGCAGCTGTGGGTGCACAGCACTTGTGCATAACAGACACCCCGGTCTCAAGTAAAGCACCCCAAAAATGAGAAACACTCAATTAGTGACCACATATAAAAAGCTGGGTGTAAGTGACTTGCCCAGCATCACATAGGAACAATTGCAGGAATAGAATCTAATTCCCCAGGGGCAGTAATTAATTATCTTAACCATGAAACTGTCTTGTCTCTTCCTGCTATTCCCTGCCTCATTCATTACACCCCTTCCAGCTTCTGAAGCAAATGAAGCAGGGTTCCTACAGACAACAATCTCCTTCACTACACAACCCAGGTTCATCCTGTGCACTGAATGAGGTAGGGGACCAGTGGAAAACATACCATTTGATCATGCACCAAAGATTGTACCATAATGCCTACACACAAGAGGGCTGTATTAAAGTTGCACCTGGTGTTGGCCACTGTTAGAAGACAGGATACTGGACTGGATGGACCATTGGTCTGACCCCATATAGCTGTTCTTATATTCTTAACTGTTGCACAGGCAACCTTAATTCTGGCATTTCCTAACTTGTGAGTGTTTCACTTTGCAACCTTATTAATATTCTTTTAACACAGATTACACATGCATACACAGACACAAAAAACTCTCAAGATAGCTGGTGCCTTATTGTGCAATTTAAAAAAAACAGTTGAATAGGCAGAACAAGGAAGACATGTCTGTATTAATGTATGGGGGGGAAGGTTTCATGTATATAATATTTGTTTTTAGAACTATCGGTACTTACCCCACAGTAGCAGGTTGAAGCAAGGTACTTTGGACAGTAAAAGGGAGATTTTCAAAGGCAAAAAGAGGAAATCGACTTTCAGTGGCAGTTGGATGCCTAACCTTTTGTGTGCCTTCGAAAATCTCCCAGTTAGCCATTTAAAAACAAATGAGTTACCCACCTTGATATTTCTATTTAATTTAAGGATATACAGGAGACGATTCTGAATATTCTGTGATTTTCATCTGACAGTTGATGTTGGCCCACAATATTTTTGACAAACAAACAGCTGCAGTGACTGTTGACAGCTGATATAATCGGGGTGGTCTATTTCATGAGCTCTGGCAACACATGTTCTTTTCTTCTGGTGAAAAAAAAGTCTCTGCATGCATGGTTACTCTTGGTTAACATGAACAGGAAGGACATTCTGAAGGGTGAGTTCTTAGCATGGGCAAATGCTTCTCTTCTGAAGCAAAATAAAGCTTTTCACATTACTAGTGACGCAAGTTTAGCCATGCAAGATGTGTTTAAGTAAAGCATGATAGAAAACACCAAGAATTTCCCTCACCCACTCAATAGTACTCATTTTATTGCATAACTTTTTTGGGAGGGGTCTGGATTAGAGTAAAAAAATAGCCTCTGGTCAAATAATTCTGGCTACTGTTTTTCATTTATGGTAAATGTGATTATACACATCACACAAAGGGAGGGAGCATGGTCTAGTGGTTAAAACAAGGATCTAGATGTCAGGCAACCTGTCACTGCTTTGTTGGGATACAATGGGCAAGTCATATGACACTGCATGCCTCAGTTTGCCCAACTGTAACTTGAGGATGCTCATAAATCAGTCTTCACAGAGCGCTTTGAGATCCTCATCAGGTGTTATGTAAGTGACAGATGTTATTACTGTAAATGGAGTAGAGAAACATTTGCTGCTAAAGTTGGTTTAAAGGCTGCTTATTTTATAGTAAAAATCTATTAAATTTTAAGATCTTTACAACATCAATTTGCTTTCAAAGGCATGTATTCCTTTACTCCAACACACAAAAACTGTTTTTGCTGTGATAGGGGTCTGGTATGTAGAGGAATAAACTGGCTTGCTTTTAATTAATTAGTTATATATACACACGTATACATACACACAGAATTCGTATAATATAAAGAATATTGTAAATTCTCTTAATGATATATTAGCGTTTACTGACAGCTCTCACTCTGTTCTCTAACACTGCTAGTGAGAGTGTTGAAAGAAAGAATTAAATGACCACGTACAGTGGCCTTAAGCTTTGGCCTCTGAAACTTAAAGATGGGTCATGTTCTCATTGTGGTCAACAGGAGTTTAGCGATTGATTTCAATGAGAACAGGATCTTGGTTTCTTGTCTGTTACAGAAGTTGTGAACTGCAAGAGTGGGGAAGATAGTGCACTGAACAGATTGTTTCTTACCTATCTTGGTCCTAATATGTCTACTGTCAACATGTAATCTTAGAATCAAATATATGGGAGAGATTTCCCTGACAACTGCAGGCAACCAGTTTTTAAAGTATCTAGCAAAAAGATGGGAAGTGATACCTAAAAGGACACACAAGAAAAATCCTCACCAGTATAACTGTTCTCAGGTAAAAGTAAATGTCATGTGAAAAACTGGAGAGACAAGGTGGATGAGGTAATAATCTCTCTAATATCCTGAGAGCAACACAGCTACAACGCTGCCCACTGTGAAAAACTCTTCACTTCTACATTTGTTACTCTGGGTTTGACTGCACTTAAAAGTTAATTTGGATTAAGGGTGTGAATTTAAAGCAGGCTATTTATTCCTTATTAACCCCCTGCGTGGATGCTCTTATTACAGAAGAGAACTGCCTTATTCCAAATGAGCTCAATTCAAGTGGATGGGTGAGATACCACAGCCATATCCCATTATCTCATGCACTAAACCAGCACCAGCAAGGGAGCTCAGGTTTACTTTAAAAAAAAAAAAACAACAACAACTACTCTCCTAGCCTACCCACAACTCACTGTGCACTTCAGCCAAGCTTCTTTGAGCACAAGGTGCTGCAAGTCCCAATCTCCTATGCAATGGGATGATGGAAATTCCAGTGCATTTTGGGCTTTTTGTGGCCCCTCTGCATGCAGGCAGAACTTTTCCTCTAACGTGTGAAATATTAGCATGAAGAGTAAAAGTTAGGGCTAGCATGAGGATGCCTATTAAAATGTCAAGATCAGCACCTGCATGGTAGGCTTTTCAGTCTTGTATTTGCTTAACTAATCAGTTTTCTCGATCTACATGACTATTGCCCTTTTTTGGCCAATTAAAAGATCACTTTCTGCCTGGTGCTTGTTCTTGAAGAAATGCCTTCTTCATTTTGGCCTGCCTCTTTCCATGTGATAGCTGTAAAACCCGCCTTGCTCCTAAAAGCTGCCCTGATCTCAGATCTTCAGCTGTCACCATCCCTTATTTGTTTGATTATAAAGCTCCCACACTTTGATAAAGCCACAGGAGCCTAATAGGCCAGAGCCCAGTCTGGCTCACATTTGAATGTTTTCATATGTTTTCTTACCTTTAGTGATTAATTGAGCCGGTTCTCTGTGACGCTGGTTTAGTTCTCATTATCCATTATGATTTTCAGCCATCACACAATCTAAGCAGCTGTCCACTGCAGGGCAACACCACCAACTGTGATAGAAGCTGAGAGGTGGCTCGTTGCTGTCATCCCTTGGGAGGGAAAATGAGTGTGGGGAATTTCATTATAGGACTGAAATAGATGATGACTCTGTGATCTTTCTTTTTCCATCATGTTCGGTAAATTACTTTCAAAGATGACAACCATCATCATCTGCATATCTCAAATGAAAGACTGTCCTGACTCCCATTCGAGTCATCAAGTGCTATGATGCTCTAAGACACACCACCTTACTGGAAATCCCTTCAAAATCTCAAACCAGCCCATATTCCATTTGCAGTCTTGTAAAGATTACATGGAGCCCATCTGAGAAAAGTGTGCATGAAGTGTTACCAAACACCAATGTCCGGTAAGGAAGCCTTGCTGCCAAACGAAAGGGAGGGCTGTTGTGATTTAAAAGGTAATAATTGGAGATATACCAATCTCCTAGAACTGGAAGGGACCTTGAAAGGTCATTGAGTCCAGCCCCCTACCTTCACTAGCAGGACCAATTTTTGCCCCACATCCCTAAGTGGCCTCCTCAAGGATTGAACTCACAACCCTGGGTTTAGCAGGCCAATGCTCAAACCACTGAGCTATCCCTCCCACCTTGCATCTACTGGATGCTGCTAAACTAACCTCTGCCAGGGATAGCTTTTATCCTTAGAGCTCACAAATATACATCTGGAGAACAAGGCCTACTTTTTCCAAAGTGACCAATGATTTCAAGTGCCTCGACTTTTGAGTGCCCAGCTTGAGACACCAGAACTGGGCCTGATTTTTAGAAAGCATTCAGCACCCATCCTCTTCAAAAGGGGCTGATTTTCAGCTTCTCAGACCGAGCACCCAAAATACGGAGGCACCCAACACCACTAGTCACTTCGGAAAAGTATTTTTCTTTGGAATGCACCAAATGCCTGTAACTCCCACTAAAGATTTGCATTCCATTCTCCTCCATAATCTGCTGCTTTCAATTCACAAACGGAAAACCTTCTACAATATCAATATACTCAGTATGTCTTTCAGGAAACAGCCAGTGTGTGCACTTAATATAAACTTATTTGCTAAGTGGTGAAGCCTCCTTAGAGTACAATTTTGAGTTTCTATTTAAATGGGAAAACAAATTATTAGATTTCTCTAGTCCCTTGCCCAACCTCTCTCCAAGCTCACATACCCCTGGCTTTATGATACTTATCTCCATTAAAGGATTTTTTTTTAATTGAAGCCCCTTATTAAAAGATTGGATGCACTTCACTGTCCCCAGATATATTTGTGTAAATTTGTGTTGCTCACAGCTTTTAAAGACTTAATGGAACATTACTATGTAAACCACACTGTATTCTATTTAATGACATTCTTTTCCTTTGTGGCTCATAGTGTTCCTAGTTTTGACAAAAGCCACAAAGAGACATTTTTAAATGAACCAAGTGGACTGATTCATGAATTGCTGCCTCCTCTCCTAAAACTTTCCCATAGTAATTGGGCAAATTAAAAAAAACCTGTTCTCTTCTCCCACAGTTGTTGAACTGTTTTCAAAACCCAAGTCCTCATATTTTTTGGGGGGTGGGGCAGGGGATTATGTACACAATGTGCCTATCAGTGTCTGAACACTCTATTCTACACAATTAAAATAATCAGTTAAAACATCATATTGATTCAAGTTATTTAATGGACTCAGAGTTGAGCTGCCTTCCTCCTTCAACCCTGGAGTAAAAGGGGTAATTTGGGACCAGATTGTGAATATGAATCATAATCTGTTTTCTGAGCTGCTTCTATGCACTGTCCCTTGCTCAATGCCTGTAGCAAAGCCCCAGTTTAGCCCTAAGGACCTAAACCATGTAAGGCTTTATTGATCAGTACCAATACACAGAACTGCAGCCAAACAAATAGCTGGAAGGTAGTACTGGACCATGGGTGTTACATGCTCTGTCTGAGAAAAGCTGCTCAGAAGAGGGACAGCCACATTCTGCAATGGCCAAAGCTTCCAAATATTCTTCTGAAAAAAAGGTGGTGTTGATACTTTAAATTAAATCCAAGCCTTCTAGACAGCAGCCCAGAAGCAACACCACTAGGATAATGGTCTGGCCCAATCAGCACCATTTTATGAGCTAGTTCGTCACTTTGCCATACATTGTAACAGATTCTATTAAATGTACTAGCTAGCCACACATTTTCTCCTATAATGAGCCCATCTTTAACCCTGGAGAATGTGGGCATCACTTCTTTTTAGTATTGTAATACAGGAGGGATTGAGGTTCTCTTTCATTTCTATAGTGAATGAATTCTCTTTCTATGGACTGGAATATCTGTTGGCATGTCTCATAGTGCTCACAATATTTTGGTCCATGATAATTTCTGCTACCTTTGTATTCTTGGTATGTCATTTTACCTCTGTGGTTTCACTGCTCTGAAGAGTACTGTGGAGGGGGGTTGTTGCATGACAATTACGGTTCACTAGATCCTGTATATGGGAAGCATGTTCAGTGCTTTCCTTAGTTCAAGTCAAAATGCAGCAATTTGTAGCCAAGGTTTATTACCATGATTTACCTCCCCTAGGGTCAAAACTCAGCAAGCAAACATGCTTGGTACACGGCTACCAGAATGCACTCCACCTACTAATGTGAGTACTGATTTGCATATTCTCTTGCACCTAGGATAAACGAAATTCAAAAAAGAAATGTACTGGTGAATTATCTACTATAGATGCTCATAATTTAATTGTATTTAACTCTTACCTGGTGCATTTCACCAACATATCTGAAAGTGCTTTACCAAGGAGGTTAGTATCATTTATCCCCATTTTACAGATTAGAAACTGAAGCAGAGAAGTGAAGTGACTTGCCCAAAGTTTCACAAGAGATCAGCAGCAGAGGTGGGAACAGGGCCAGCTCCAGGCACCTGCATCCCAAGCAGGTGCTTGGGGCGGCAATCTGCAAGGGGCGGCAGTCCGTGTGTTTTTGCCCCCAAGCAGCGCGCCGAATTGCCGCCGCGGACGGCGGGGGCAGTCCGTGTGACGTTAGGGCAGCACGCGCGTTTCCGCGGCAGTGGCAATGCGGCGGCAGCTTCTACATTCAGCTGTCCAGGGCGGTGCAGCTTCTGTCTTCTGGCTGAAGACAGAAGCTGCTGCCGCATTGCCGCCGCCACGGAAACGCGCATGCCGCCCTAACGGCATACGGATTGCCCCTACCGTCCGCGGCGGCAATTCGGCGCGCTGCTTGGGGCGGCAAAAACAGTAGAGCCGGCCCTGGGTGGGAACAAAATCCAAACCTCCTGACTCTTCGTCTAGTGCCTTATACACTGGACTATGCTGCCTCCGTAACGGCTGATGGAAATAAATTGTGCCATGTGTCATTCAACATGTCCTCTAAACTAGAATCTTGGCCCTTTGTTGACCTCTGCAAAGGACAGTGGGCAATTTAGGATCAAATCTCTGTCTTACTTACTGCATTTAAACAGTTCACATGACATTTTGAATCAGTCTTGAAATTTGGTGCACTTTTAATGGACCACTGATTACAGGGGAGATAATCAAAAGATCAGTTTAACAATTTGCAAAAACTGAATTATTTTCCCCGTCATGGTCATGTGTGGTATGAAGCATCCAATCTGGGAAAATTAAGATCAGCTCTATTTACTGAATTTTAAGCAAGAAAATTTTTGAAGGTGAGTGCACTGCAGATGCTGAAAGTGATAGCAGTCTGTCCTTTGTGTGGACTTGGCTGGCAACTAATATATTAATAGAATTAGTACTGATTGTGGCTGAGTCATTGTGAAAAAGCCAAAAAACCTATTACTAATGGTGATCCTGATAGTAGTAAGCCAGTATGGGCTGAGAAAGGCCCAGGAAATCCTGGTGTGATCCCCAAGGCTTCAAGAATTACAAACATTATTCAGTTTTTTTCCATCCAAAAGAGCATCTTATTTCCAGAGCAGAGGGCGGAATTACTACTTAAGGAACTTAAAATGTAGGGCTGTCAATTAATTGCAGTTAACTCATGTGATTAACTCAAAAAAATTAATTGTGACTAATTGCAGTTTTAATCACACTGTTAAACAATAGAATATCAATTGAAATTTATTAAATATTTTTAATGTTTTTCTATACTTTCATATATATTGTAATCTGTGTTATAATTAAAATCAAAGTGTATATTATTTTTATTACAAATATTTGCACTATAAAAATTATAAATAAAAAATAGTATTTTTCAATTCCCTCATACAAGTACTATAGTGGAATCTCTGTTGTGAAAATGCAAGTTACAAATGTAGATTTTTTTTGTTACATAACTGCACTCAAAACCAAAACAATGTAAAACTTTAGGGCCTACAAATCCACTCAGTGCTACTTTTTGTTCAGCCAGTCGCTAAGACAAACAAGTTTGTTTACATTTACATTTGTATGCTCCTTCATGCTTTGGCCACCATTCCAGAGGACATGCTTCCATGCTGACAGTGCTCGTTAAAAAAATGTGTTAATTAAATTTGTGACTGAACTCCTGGGGGTAGAACTGTATGTCCGCTGCTCTGTTTTATCTGCATTCTGCCATATATTTCATGTTATAGCAGTCTTGAATGATGACCCATCACGTTATTCATTTTAAGAACACTTTCACTGCAGATTTCACAAAACACAAAGAAGGTACCAATGTGAAATTTCTAAAGATGCTACAGCACTCGACCCAAGGTTTAATAATCTGAAGTGCCTTCCAAAATCTGAGAGGGACGAAGTGTGGAGCATGTTTTCAGAAGGCTTTAAAAAAGCAACACTCCGATGTGGAAACTACAGAACCCGAACCATCACCTTCTGCTGGTGGCATCTGACTCAGATAATGAAAATGAACATGCATCAGTCCGCACTGCTTTTATCGAGCAGAACCAATCATCAGCATGGACGCATGTCCCCTGCAATGGTGGTTGAAGCATGAAGGGACATATGAATCTTTAATGCATCTGGCATGTAAATATCTTGTAACGCTGTCTATAACAGTGCCTGTTCTCACTTTCAGGTGAGATTATAAACAAGAAGCGGGCAGCACTATCTCCTGCCAATGTAAACAAACTTGTTTTTCTGAGCAATTGGCTTTTCTGAGCTAAGTGGACTTGCAGGCTCTAAAATTTGACATTGTTTTATTTTTGAATGCAGTTATTTTTGTATATTATTCTATATTTGTAAGTTAAACTTTCATAATAAAGAGATCACTCTACACTACTTGTATTAGGTGATTTGAAAAATACTATTTCTTTTGGTTTTTTTACAGCGCAAATACTTGTAATAAAAAATACATATAAAGTTAGCACTGTACACTTTGTATTCTGTGTTGTAACTGAAATCTACATATTTGAAAAAGTGGAAAACATCCAAAAATATTTAAATAAATGGTATTCTATTGTTTAACAGTGCAATTAATTGCACAATTAATTTTTTAATTGCTTGACAGTCCTATTAAAATGGAAAGTCGACATGCCCAAGGCTTTAGTTCAGTGGTACAACATTGCTATAAACATGGTTAGGACCTGTAAACATTAGAAATTGCAGCCATGTTGTAAACGAGTCAGCCAGGTCCCCTGAGTTGGTGACCTTTGTAAAGAGAGCGGGACCTTAGACAGGAGGCAACAGCTAGCCAACCACTGCATGAGGTAGAACATGTCCCCAAATGTGTGTGTGTGGGGGGGCCTAGTCTAATGCCACTGAATTCAATGGAAGTCTTTCCATTGATTTTAATAGGTATTCAAGCAGGCCCATGGGAAAGATACTACGAAAACGGAGCTAAATAATCATCATCAAAGGGTCAAATTAAAATGCCACTGCAATAGATCAAAGGCTTTATGGCAACAGACAAAGTTGGTCTCACATCTTTTTGAGGACGCATAATGATTGCAACAACACTACAATATTTTTATTCATAATTCATTGGAGCTGCAAACTGGATGCAATTTTTTATGTATGAGAATTGCACCTGGACTAGAAGTTAGGCTAAGACCACCTGAAAAATCTATGTTAGCAACCTAATTCTGCCTTAATTTGATGAAGTTGGACTGGATTTATCTCAGGAAGAATTTGACCTTTCATTCGGATGATGAGCTGAGCTGTATTTCCATGGTAAAAATGCACCTGCTTATACACTGTTAGATGACAACTCCTAATAATTGCACTAGAAACTACACAAAAGCTACAGTATGTAATCTTGCAACTTGTGAGCTTTAACTCTTTGTAAACTGCAGTTTGCATAATTAGCTACAGCAAATGCAAACCTAAACTTGCAGATGTTCAGACATGTACAGACAAGAATTTGCCCACTTGTCAAAGGATAAGAGAAAAATATGGGACAGCTACAAAGTTTAGTCACAGATTGTTTAATTTAAATGAGCTCGGCCCATGTGGTAAAGCAAGAACCATATTTAAAATGCTGCTGAGAATATAATTTATAAATAACTAACTTTGTAACAGTCACATATTTATGTCTCCAGGGGATTCTATAAAAATGTCATCAATGATTTGAGAATGTCTTCACGATGAAGTCTTTCTATTACTCTCTAGAAGGCCCACAGTGTACCCACCCCTCCAGCACAACCATCTCCTGCTACAATGTCCTGGGAAGGTCCTCTCCAAATTTCTGACCAGGACTTTGGCATAACCAAACAAGACATTGCCCTCAAAAGAATCACCCCACCATTACAGTTAACCCCCTGTATGCCAGGACAGGACATGAGGAGTTTAGGGAGTACTCTCATCCAGTCCTAATATGAGCAATAAAGCAACACTGAGGCTCAGTGCTTTCATTTATTAAGATCCCAGTAACCTAGGACTCATCATCTTAATCTTCCTAAGTGATAAGAGGATGGTGGGGAGATGAAAATGGTCACTCATGTCTGGTTATTTTATAGTCAGTGATATAGAAGAGGATGCACCTCATGCTCATAATGAATAATTATTAAAGATTCATTGTCTAGTTAGCAGTTGGCATTGAATAGAATCATGCAGCAGTCAGTGCTGGGTCTGATAAAGTCCAAGCTTTTTCATTAACACCATGGAAGATGGAGTGGAAGGTATGCAAATCAAATCCACAGATAATACACATTTTAGAGGACTGCAAATCCATGGAAAGTATAACATTAAATTGGTGAAATAGACTAAGGCTCTGAGTCTCTTCTCATACTGGTGTCCCTTCATTTGACTTCTTATTGCCTACCATGGTATAGATGAGAGAAAAATCAGGCCCTAAAACTCAGTAGTAGAACAGATTACGTTGAAAAAGATTTGTGGTTCACAAAGGAAATAAATAAGTATTATGGAATCATGGTAACTACTCAGCTGACTTGGGCTCTGGCTCAATTCAGCAAGGAACTTAAACAGATGAACTTTACTTTTAACATGTTAGCAGTCCCAGCAATGGGCTCTGGATCAGATCCGATATCTGCAAATAGTTTAAATATATCAAATGCTTTGCATTAAACGTTTCAGAGCCTCAAAATTCTCTGGGACCAACATCTTGTCTATACTATAAATGCAACTCTTACATCCACATAACTGCATCTACACTGGAAGTTTTGGCAGCACAGCTATGCCGGTTAAGGGGTGTGGGATTTTGTCACACCCAACCAAACTTTGTAGTGTAGATCTGGCTCGAGATTCATTTGTTTTAAACCATAAAAGATTAGTTTTCCCAAAGACTACTGACCAGTTATGAGGCAATAATATCTTAGTTTTTATGACACTATCTGAGTTAATTGGGCAGTTCTGGAAAGTTTAATTGTTTAACACATTTCATATATTGTAAACGGAATACACTTTGTGATGACTGTCCCATAAGGGTATGACTCATCAGCCTCTTAGACTGACCAGCCACCAGAGGGTGAACAAAGAACCACACTATGGTGATGTGGGTTATAACTAGCACAGTGAGCTCCTAGGTACTATGATAGTACAAGCAATAAATACCACCACTGCCACACTGCAACACATTGTAAAATATAGTTAGTTGTATTAACATCAAAAACAATGGCATACCAGGAAAAGAATACATTCCAAAGGGAAAATGTCAACAAGTCACTGCATGTCTTGTTCTAGCTATCAGCTGCCTGGGGAACTATGTGCAACAGTTCTTGTCTGCTACTGCAATGATAACCAGTTCCAGATGGGCTACTTATATGGAGGGGGAACATTGTAATGCATTAAGCAGAGCACAGGAGCTATTTAAATATATAAATTATTAATGGGATTTCTGATTTTCAGTGTCAAGTCAATTTTCACACTGGTCTTTAATTGGCTGAACTCTGACAAGAATTCAGACTACTACGACCTGGGCACTGCAGACTCTGGCACTACAGTAACCAAGTTTAGCAAGGCTTCCATTGTTCAGAGTAAAAACATTTGCTATTACTCCCTTTCCTCCCCTGCCTTTTTTTCCAGGTGGAGTGGAGGGAGGCACTTCTTGACTCACCTGGCAGAGATCAATGAACCCATGGAAGGATTCAGGAGATCCTTCTTGGGCTGCAGAGATCTCTGTGATGGAAAGAGCAACTTCACCTGAACACCAGAGTCAATCAGTTCGTGATGGGCTCTCTTTGCAAACTGTAGGGATGCTAGCCAAGGACCAGGGACCCAGCAGAGAATATTAATTTAGGTCTTTCAAGAAAATACACAAATAGATAGGCTATTAACATTTACTTTTATTTATAGAAAATTGTAGAACGTATTAAATACAAACCATAGAGAAAAGCAACCAAAGAGGAGGCTTCATTATGATGCCAAAAGGAAGACAGAGAACCAAGCTTACTGGGCTTACAGTTCCTAACTGACTGAAGAATTGACTGTAATCTTTCACTGACAGTTATATACAGTGATTATTATAAACAATGTGTTTTTTTTTAAAAAGAAAATTTGCCATAATATTTTTCCAATCACCCCAAAAAAACAATCAAAGCAACAACTGTTTCCAGGTTAAAATCAGGGTAATAAATACTGATGAAGTTACCTGTAGAATCATGCTAAAATGTTTGCTTGCAGTCACACAAAATAATTAAGCTTACAAAATAGTAAGTTATCTGTGTAAATCAGGATGCTCAATAAGTTGTTAAAAAGTTTCATGCATTTGATAGGGGAAGGCAAAATAAAGCAGAGGCTTAGAAATACAGAAAGGCAATACTGAAAGTATGTGGAAAAACTGAACACATAGTTTATACAGTTAAAGTCAAACACCTGGATGTTGGCTGTCCTCTGGTGGATAATCATATATCCACACAGTCAAGTAGCCCTTTAAGCTGTCACTGGAAGGCTGGTAAGAGAAGAGACTGTACTATGTTTCTGGACAATATCTGTTTCGCTCCTTTCTTAAAGGAATGGAGTAAGGTTTAGCTGTGATTGCCATCCCTTCTGTGCCTTGATAACTTACTAATGCAGGAGATCCTACTGTCCCACTCCCACCGGGGACAGGACAGCCCAGGCTTCCTTATGCTCCTGTTGTCCTCTCACCCCCTTAATTCTATTCTACTCTCTTGAAGGAGAAGATGGTACAACTGTGGCGTGGGTTTAGGAGGGTGATACACAACCATTGAAGATCAGAGGGGTGAGGATCTACTCTACCCCAGCCAAAAGTATCTACACAGATACCTTCCTCTGGTCCATTAAAGAGAAAAGAAGAGTTGGTGTGTGCTAGAAACAAACACTCCAAATCCCATCTATAGATCTTCTCACTTTACTCTTGAGTCTGCTTTCCAGTTGCAGCTTCACAAGTGTGTGGGCTTTATGGCTATTGAGACATGTCAACTATGCAGGCATCGAATGATGTTGTTTCAGAGGTTGACACTTTGGAAGTCAGTCAACCAGCCAATTAAAACAAAAAAGAACAAAAGAACAAACCTGAACACAAAAAAGATAAACCTGAACACAAAACATTAACAGATGTCTCTAATTGTTCTCAGTATAAAGTAATTTTAAATTTATCAGCACCCACAGTATTGCTGTGGAAAAAGAGAAGTGCAATAACACATTCTGGAACATGTGTCAAACGCAGTTAACATTGGTATATACTCTGTGTGTGTGTGGTGTACACACACACTTCTGCTGTAAATACTTGGAATACTTTTGACAACTGTGTCTTTTTTTGGTGCATGTGCCAAAAATGCCATATCTTATTGTGAATACACAGGTTTGAACAAGGAGATCATCATTCTCAATCTTCATAGAATATCAGGGTTGGAAGGAACCTCAGGAGGTCATCTAATCCAACCCCCTCCTCAAAGCAGGACCAATCCCCAGATTTTTGCCCCAG
This sequence comes from Mauremys mutica, assembly GCF_020497125.1. Classification (NCBI taxonomy): domain Eukaryota; kingdom Metazoa; phylum Chordata; order Testudines; family Geoemydidae; genus Mauremys; species Mauremys mutica. The sequence goes on along the minus strand of NC_059073.1, from coordinate 122,012,420 downwards.
ATCCCTAAATGGTCCCCTTGAACTCACAACCCTGGGTTTAGCAGGCCAATGCTCAAACCACTGAGCTATCCGTGTGTAAGACTCTTTTACTAAGTCTCCAGTTTACAAAAACTAGTGACTGTGAATGGAAGCTTCCATCAGTCTAATGCATAGAAGGTAGTATTGTCTTGGGCAATTACTAAACCTGTCTCCTATTGAAATTCAGACAGTCACCTGTTTGCCTGCTAGCCAAGAGTTATCTATTAATGGTGGTGGTCTGCAAAGATTAAGTAATGCGCACACATGGGATTCAGCAAGCTATGAGGTTGGAAACAAAAGGTAAGACTTTTTCAAGTCCTACAATATCCCAATACCTGCCACCAATACAGTTACAATTTGTTCTGGCCATATGTAATATACTAGCACTGTGTGGTGCGATGAGGCCCACAACATAGAATTCTGGTGCAGATTGGAGCTTGGTTATAGTAGTAATGTAAATCCTAATTTTTGCGTTCATGGATTTTTAATAGCCATACTTTCCATTCCATTAAAATAGATAAGATGTCAGAAATATTTTGGGGTTTACTTTACCCCTACAGTCCATCTCCAGTCCATCCCAGGGCTCATCATTGTGTGAAGACAGTGGCAGCAAGCATCAAAGGGTACCACGTTAAATGTTTGTAAGTTAGCGTATCATAGGACATGAAATAAAAAAAATTCTAGTTAAGTACAGTGTGTTGAATCTCTCTTACTATGGATGATTGGGACATTCAGCATGCACTGTATATTGAAAACAGCTTAATTCTCTTGAAATGTCCTTGCAGGTTGGGAGAGCATCCTTCTCTGTTCTGGAATCTTTAAATGATACCTCTGTTTGCTCTGAATCAAAGACTAAAAGTAAGGACATTGTATCCAATTCTCCTCATCATAACACCAGTGTAAATCTGGAACAACTTAATTAACTTGTTTGGAGTTACACTGTTGTAAATCCAGAATAATTCCAACTAAGTCAACTGAGCTATTCCAGATTTACACCAGGATAACCAGAAGCAGAATATAGCCTCCAGTTTTTTTACTCTGGGTTAAAATGTTGCTTACATGTGCACTCTGACAAATTTGACCACTGGTTTTAAATTGGCAAAATAGATGGAATTCACGCATCTTGAATCTTCCTACTTAATCTTAATTTTTAATTCAAACTAGTGACAACTATGAATAATTTAAATGAAAGCCAGAAACCTCTCAAATAATTTTTTTTATGACACACACAGTTTGCGTTCATCAAGTGTAAAATCGAGGCAATTTTCAAAGTTGCATTTACAACCTCAGTGACAAGAACAGCATTTTTGAGGTAGCTAAGGTCAAACAGCAACCCGCAGCACAAGCAAAAAATACATAAGTGCTCACACACTTTGGAAGCTCATTCTTTGGAGACAATGTTATCATGCGCACAGGAGTGTGTTTTAGAGAGGCACATATTATAAAGGGGGTGGAGTCTGAGGGCAGTGACAAGCTGACATAAGGGGTGCCTCTCAAGAGAGAAGCTTACAGAGAGTGGTGTTACATAAAACTGTAAAATTGTGTCAAACACACACACACGCGGTATAATATTTTCATCAAGTATTCCACAAGGGTACAGCTCGCATGACTTCCGTAGAGTGTGGAGGGGACCCTGGTGACATCTGTTTTTAAACAGGTCAAAGGAAAAAAGAAAATGAATCCAGTCTGAAGTGATTAGGTCTCTGTTGTGTAGTTGTTGTATGACAGGGAAGGCAGTGAGGAAAAGTTATTATTCCACTGTCTCCCGCCGGGACCTGGTTGCGTCATTGCCTGCTCTTTATATTTACTCAGAAGAATTTTGGCTTCTTGCTCATCCTGCAAAGAATTTTCTCCATATTCTTCCTTCAGCCACTGCCTGAACTGGGAAGTTAAACATAGTAGATATGCTAATTATTAACACAAACCAGATGCAGAAATAATACTCCTCTTACACCACAGTATCTTTAATAGTAAATATCAACAACTTTTCAAGATTAAAGGAGTCAAAATAATTTCTAAATCACATCGTTTAAACCTTTTACAGTCTAACCCTGATTCTCTAAAGAAGAGTGCCCCAAATACTGCACTTTGTGGCTTTGAAACAGCAAAGCACTTAAACACGTGTGACTAAGCATAGTTATCGTCCCATTGAAGTCAATGGGACCACTCATACGCTTAAAATGTTACACACATACATAAGTCTTTGCTGACTTGGGCTCTAAATTTGGAATCAGGTACTCCAACAGCACATGCCTGTCCACAAATTCAAGCACACTTTGGGTGGAAGAACTAGCAGAGTAATGGCCATTTTTTCCAATTTAAATGCCACGTGGCACAAAGGTAAATTATGGAACTATTCACATTCATAGTGTCCTTGTCCAGAATGAAGTGTCAGAGGTGGTTTTGGAATAAATGAAACTGATAGTATTCACCCAAGAGTTCTGAAGGAACTCAGATATGAAGTTGCAGAACTACTAACTGAGGTATGTAACCTATTGCTTAAATCAGCCTCTGTACCAGATTACTGGAGGACAGCTAATGTAACAATTTTCAAGAAAGGCTCCAGAGACGATCCTGGCAATTAGAGGCCAGTAAGCCTAGTTTCATTACCAGACAAATTGCTTGAAACTATAGTAAAGAACAGAATTATCAGACACAAACATGAACACAGCATATTTGGGAAGAGTCAACATGGTTTTTGAAAAGGGAAATCATGCCTCACCAATCTAAGAATTCTTTGAGGCTGTCAACAAACATGCGGACAAAGATGAACCAGTTAATGTAGTGTACTTGGACTTTCAGAAAACCTTTGACAAGATCCCACACCAAAGGCTCTTAAACATTGTAAGCAGTCATGTGATAAGAAAGAAGGTCCTATAATGGATCAGTAACTGGTTAAAAGATAAGAAACAAAGGGTAGGAATAAGTGGTCAGTTTTCGCAGTGGAGAGAGGCAAATAGCAGAGTTCCCCAAGAATCTGTACTCGCATCAGTACTGTTCAACATATTCATAAATGATCTGGAAAAAAGGGGCAAACAGTGAGGTGGCAAAGTTTGCAGATTATACAAAATGACTCAAGATAGTTAGGTCCAAAGCTGACTGCGAAGAGTTACCAAGAGATCTCACTAAACTGGTTGACTGGGCAACAAAATGGCAAATGAAATTCAATGTTGATAAATAAAAAATAATTCACACTGGAAAACAATCACAACTATACCTACAAAATGATGGGGTCTAATCTAGCTGTTACCACTCAAGGAAAAGTTTAGAGTTTGTGTGGATAGTTCTCTGAAAACATCTGCTCAATGTGCAGCAGCCGTCAAAAAAACTATGATGAAAAGTTAGAATGTTAGGAACCATAAGGAAAAGGATAGAAAATAGTACACAAAACATCATAATGCCACTATATACATCCATTGTACACCCACACCTTAAACACTGGGTACAGTTCTGGTCGCCTCATCTCAAAAAGGATGTATTAGAACTGGAAAAAGTACAGAGAAGGGCAACAAAAATGATCAGGGTATGGAACAGCTTCCATATGAGGAGAAATTAAAAAGACTGGGACTGCTCAGCTTGGAAAAGAGACGATTAAGGGGGCCTATGATAGAGGTCTATAAAATCATGAATGGTGTGGAGAAAGTGAATAAGGAAGTGTTATTTACCCCTTTATAACACAAGAACAAGGGGTCACCCAAGGAAATTAATAGGCAGCAGGTTTAAAGCAAACATAAGAAAGTACTTCTTTACACACACGATATACTGATTGCCGGGGATGCTCTGAAGGCCAAAAGTATAACTGGTTAAAAAAAAAGAATTAGATAAGTCCATGGAGGATAGGTCCATCAAAGGCTATTGCCAAGATGGTCAGGGACACAACCCCATATTCTGGGTGTCCCCAAACCTCTGACCTGCCAGAAGCTGGGAGCGGATGACCGGGGATGCATCACTTGATGATTGTCTGTTCTGTTCATTCCCTCTGGGGCACCTGGCATTGGCCACCATCGGAAGACAGGATACTGGGCTAGATGGACCATTGGTCTGACCAAGTATGACCGTTCTTATGTTCTTGTTTCAACACACCAGTGCTCAGGGGTGTAGTATATAGGCTGTTTAATATATACCTGGAAGTGCATTACTGTGCTTTTAAAATGTTTTAGCTGGATGCAGGGAGAAGAGAAGGAAAACTTTTAAATGTTTAACATTTTATAAAATATGCATCTGCCCCCCCCCAAAAAAAGATTCCATTGCAGTCTCAGATACAATGTGTGATACAACTACAGCCTCAGACCCTGATCCTGCAAAGATTTATGCCTGTGATTAGTTTGATGTTGATGGGGCTACTCACATGTGTCAAGTTAAGTATGTGCAAAAGTCCTTGTGGGATTAGGGGCTAAACCAGGCATTTTAAGCATTCAACATTTTACCTAAGGCCAGTTCCTCAGCAGGTACAAGTCAGCATTGCTCCAGTGACTTCAATGGAGGTATGTCAATTTACAACCAGCTGATGACCTGGCCTATAATCTCTTGCTGTATCAAATAAGCACATTACAAATGTGTGCAAATTCTTTAACCTGCCTCTCCTTCTTCCTGCCTTGACTCTTCTCCCACTTACCTAATCTGGCAGTGAAGCCTCAATGCAGAAGCAATTACAATAGCTCCTACTCTGCTCAGCTGTTTGGGGGTGGGTGAATGGGGGCTTCAAAAAATAAGTGGCTCCCGCTCTTTCTTCTTGCTTTTGTAGCTCCACTACTGTCAATCATCTGAGGAAAGCAAGGCTGGCAGGCAGCACCTTCCCTCTCCAAGCCCTGCTATCACTTATTAGCTATGAATGCAAAACTATTTTAGGTCACATGACTCTTTCTTAGTCAACTGTGTAGTGTTTGGCAAGTTTAGGAAGGGTATGAAATATATTAGAGTGGAGATATCCATTCAGTTAGTAACTATATGGGGATCGAGCCTGTAAGGAACTAGGCAATTGCGCTCTGACCCAGCAAAGCACTTAAACACAGACTCAGAAGCATGCAAATAGGCGTAAAGGTTTAATGGGATTGCTCACATTCTTAAAAGTTGAGCACATGCTTAAGTGCTTTGTTGGATCAGGACCCTAGTGCTCAGCCTCTTGCAGGATCAAACACATACAGAATAAGCAAAATATATTTATACTGAGGTCATATCAAAGATGAGACCTTAACATAAGAACATAACATAAGAATGGCCCTACTGGGTCAGACCAAAGGTCCATCTAGCCCAGTATCCTGTCTTCCGACAGTGGCCAATGCCAGGTGCCCCAGAGAGAATGAACAGAACAGGTAATCATCAAGTGATCCATCCCCTGTTGCTCATTTCCAGCTTCTGGCAAGCAGAGGCTAGGAACACCATTCCGGTCCTTAATGCACATCTAAGGGACATTTTTCAATGACACACAACATGTTATGATCGTCAATGCCTAAAAGCCTAGAAGATCAAATCTAATGGATCAAATGTCCTGAAACCCCAATATACTTTGTACAGAGCTACCGTGGACAAGTGGTGCTGTAATTAAAAACTCCGGACCAGATCCTCAGCTGGTATAAATTGGCAAAGCTCCATTGAAATCCATAGAAGTACCCTGATTCACGCCTGCTGAGGATCTGGTCCCCAAAGTTGTGATTGAGAGATACAATAGCTTGCTACAACCTATGTCCACAGGTGAGCATTTCTTTTTGTAGACTAGTGCCTTCCTTTCAGTGAAGAAACTGCTGCATCCTTCCATTGTGACATGAAAAAAAAAAAGACGTTACTCTCTTCTCAAAGTTATTTGCATATACAATGACAATTAGGGTTATTAGCTCAGTCCAATTAGATCTGAAATGACTGTAAACCTTCATATAAGGGAGAAAGGAGACCAGTCTGGAAAGTCCCTTTATATTGTATCTTAAAACGTCAGTTACCCACCCATTAATATCAGTTCTGAATGATTCAGGAAATACTCAGTTAAATATTTTCAAAAAACAAATATTTACAGTTGAAAACTGCATTCCTGAAATGCCACAATAATTTCTCAGCTCTCTGCTGCAAGAAATCCTGGAAGAAAAATGAAACCAACCTCCCCACATCATTTACTTTCTTTTAAAAGAGTGAGTTGAGAAAGTAGAGAAGACAGAAAACGTGCTGAGCAATGTAAAATGGAGTTATGGTCAGAAAAGCGATTATGTAAAAACAGTACCTCCTTAATCAACAGACCTGTTCCCGGAGTGTGTTCAGCTGTATTTGTTTATGTTATTGACAAAAACAGGTTATTACTATTTTTCTAAACCCCCATTAGCCCTGCAGAACCAACCCAGCTCAAGAAGAAGGAGCTGGATTCCATTCTGGTTCATGCATCATCCCGACAATTGTTAGTTAAGTTCCAGTTGTACAAAACGTGTTACTGGTGATGATGCATAAGCCAGGACAAGAACCCAGCTTGACTTTCAGATCTCAGGTTTTGTTTACAACATTGTTACTTTGAAAAGCTATTTTTTCTTTCTTTAACATCCTAGGTAGATGTGAAAAAACAATTTTTACATTAGCATCGCTTGTACATTTGTATTATTGCCGCATTCTGGGCCATTTATCTTCTAATCTTTAACCTTCTAAAGTTATGATAAGTCCAAAACTTTGTGTCTTAAGAAAACAAATTGGTCAACAAAAAAATCACTTACATGGTCAGCATCACTTTTTTCAAACTCCTGTAGCTGCCTTTGGAAGCCCATGTTCGGATTGGCACAGGATCTTGATGCTCGTACAATAGACAATGCATCTTCCCAGCCAAAGTCTGTGATTGTCATGATGTAAGCAACTACCAAAGTTACGCTCCTGGAGACTCCAGCCAGACTGCAGCAGAAATGAGACAAAATAGATACAAAATATGAAGTCTTAAAATAAATATGCTCATTATCTCATATAGCATCATAAATTTACACAGCACTTTACAGAGTAAAATATATTACCTAAACTAAGGAGTTTAAAGTAATGAGCACATTGTGGTGGCTGTTCCTATAGAACTATTGAGATATCTTTATGTTGTCTATGTACTGGACCTTAAAATGTAAAGGAGTGAATCTTGATTATCACTGCAAAAGTTTTTCTCTTAATTAGCCTCTTAGAGTTAGTAGGGCAACTCCCACCTTTTCATGTTCTGTATGTATATATATCTCCTCACTATATGTTCCATTCTATGCATTCGATGAAGTCTCTAAGCTGCCACAAGTACTCCTGTTCTTTTTGTGGATATAGACTAACACGGCTGCTACTCTGAAACCTGCATGCAGTATGGGCACCCCAAGAGAGGAGCTGTACTGAAATTCAGTTCAGATGAGAGATTTTTTAAACAAAGAACAAATACAAAGCCTCCATGAGAAAGCGTGAGAACAATTTTGTATTGTTGTTTTTCTTAAACTAGATATGAGTTATCCAGACATAAAAATAAAACACACACCCCCCATACAGAATAGGGTCTTGAAATAAGAAGGTAGCCTTTTCAAGCACATACAGAGCTCTAATTTTAATGAGATTGGGTTTTAATTCATTAAACCTTCAGACTGAGTTGAACAATTAGAGCACAGGACTCAGAGTTCTCAGTTCTACTTCTGGGTCTGCCACGGACATGCCATGAGACTTTATTTCTCAGTGCCTCAGTTTCACCATCTGTGACACTGGGAGAATGACAAACCTATCACTGTCAAGTGGTTTGACAGCTCTGGATGAAAAGTGGTGTTATTACTATAGATAAAGAACACATTTGAGTGACAGTTGTAGATTTGCTCACTTAGCACTTAACACTTTCAAAGAATATAAATGATAAAGCACAATATCAGAAAACTGTCTCAGAACACCCTCATGAAGTAAGTCAATAACCCCATTTTAAATATAAAGAGAGTGAGGTGCAGAGAGGTTACTCGACTTGTTCAAAGCTACACAATGAGCCAATGGCAGAACAGGATTAGAATGCTGGAGTTCCTACCTCCAAGCCCAGTGCTCAAAGTCCTAGACCTGACTAACTAGCATTTCAGAACCTATATCTAGACATTGCAGCAATGAACAAGGACCACAAGCAATGACAGTAAGAAAAACCACGATGGGCTTTCCTTGTCTCTGTTCCAACTCTTTGAAGGCAGTTAATGTCTCAGGACTCCCTCTCTAATCAGTAATCTGCTCGAAACAGCTGTGATACTTGAATGCTTCAGTGAAGCTTAAAATATCTGTTTCTGTTGAGAGGAAAATTTCCAGCAGCCATAAAGCAGAAAAAAAATAGTTGTAACAGGAACTGATAACATTATTAGGATTATAGGAACTGCATGTGAGAGAAGAAAATGGTGACTAGCATTAATCAGAAAAATAGATGATGCAACTCTATTGGTAAAATATAACACAGGGAACAGATAGTCCCAAGGTCCGAGTGGGAGACTGGAGTCAGCAGCTCTGGATTTCACTCCTGGCTCTGCCACTGACACATTGTGCACTACGGCAGCCAGTTAACCTCTCTGTGCCTCAATATCCACAGTGAAGCAAGGCTTAACGAGCGTTTTTAATTTTGACGGGGGATCCTCAGATGTCAGGTGCTATATAAGTGCAAAAGTATTATTATTAAAAAAGAAAGAGAAGGGTGGACAACGCTAATTTATTACTAACTTTAAAAGAGACAACAAAATGGAGGGGGAAAAATTAAGAATATTCTTAAACAATTGACATACGTACCAGTGAACAAGACAGCCCTCACCTCTAAGTCGGCACTCATGGATAAACTTGATGCTCTCTTTGAAATGTCTTGTCCTGAAAACAGAACCAAGAGGGAAAAACAAAGCACTTGGCTTTAGTAAAATCATGACTAAGGGAGAAAAAAAAAACTGAGGAAAAAGATTTTAAAAGCCACTTAATATTGTTCCCAGAATACAGTACATTAAAAAGGCAACCAACAGATACTACACAGTTGCCTTCATTAGTCCTTATTTTAAATATGAATGGAAACTTTGGTATCTCAGGCCCCACTCTTACAGTCACCGTTGACAAATATTTCTGCTGATGACTGACAAATCTCCCTCCCTTCCTCCCGGCGAGCAACTATGTTCGTTTGTCTTTCTGACATTTGCTTGTGGCGGTCCTGCCATCAACTGAAACTTAGCACGGCCAAAACAGAGCTCCTGATTTTTTTTTCATAAAGACCTCCCTTCCCTCCTCTTTCTCTGTCACAGCAGATATCACAACGACCCGAGCTCATCCAGTTCACGTCGAAATCTTGCCACTTCTTCCTGCACAATATTTCCAAGATCCACCTTTTCTCTCTGATCACACTGACAAAAGTCTTGTTCAGCCCTTGATCACTTCACACTTTGACTACTGTAGTCTCCTCTTCTCTGGCTTTGACAACTCCAAACTCCATCCTCCCCCAACTCAAATCCTTCCAAAATGCTGTTAAGATCTTCATTCTTGGCTCATTACTCCACCTACAGCAATCGACTCAAGACTCTCTCCACTGGTTCCCTCTCTTCCACTGCATGAAATACAAACTTCTCCATACTTTCAAAGCCCTCCACAGTGTAGCCCCACCACCACCAAGAACTTGCACACATCCTATTACAATTTATTTCCCGGTCTTTCAGGCCTCCAGTCCCAGCCTACTTGTTTGGCTCATCCACTCATTATGTCGGGAAGTTCTTTAGTGTAGGTGGTCATTTTTATATGCTTGTACTGCACCTAGCATAATGTGGCCCAACCTCGTTGTGGCCATTAGGCACTACTGCAATATAAATGTTTCATAAGAAAAATCAGTTACTTACCTGTACAGTCCCTGTTCAAGATGAGTTGTGCACATGTACATTCCACTGTAGGTGGATGTGCACCCAACACACTCCAGCTGGAGACTTCTACCAGCCATACCAGCAGGCAGCACATGCGCCCCTGCTATCCTCATGCACCAAACCAAGGGTATAAAGGGGTGCGATCGCCATCTCCTTCTCCCTTTCTTTGCACTGCTGGTAAGCAAAACTCAAAGTAGCGAGGAAGGTGGGAGAGTCGAAGAATCTCGCAGCACATCTCAAAGAACAACAGTTACTGTACAGATAAGTAACCATTTTTTCCCTCTGTGGAGCGATTGTGCACACACACATTCCACTGTAGGTGATTCACCAGCAGTTTCCTTGCAGCTGGTGGATATCAGATGACTTGAAGAGAGACCGCAACACCAACTGGCTGAAGTTGGTGTCCTCTCATGAACCTTGAGTAACAGTATCTGGCCACAGATGACCACATTGCTGCTTTGCAAATGGCTGCTATAAGGAACGTTACTCAAGAAGGCTGACAAAATGGAAGGAACCCTCGTGGAGTGGGCTCCTTTCCTTTGCAGAGAGACGTTTGCCAGATCATAGCAAAGCTCAGTACAATCTGAAATTCAGCATGAAATATGCTGGGCTGTGACAGGTTGCCCTTTAACCCTGTCAGCATAGGCAACAAACAGTCTAGCAGTGCAGTGTAGTGCAGGTAAAATGTCAAAGCCCTCCCAATCATCCCATCGTTTTCACTGACAGCAGAAGCAGGGAAGTTGTTGCCAAAGGTTCAAAGAGGGGTCTCACCAAATGGGACAATATTAAAATTCAGGTCTCATGAAGGTACTGGTTCAGACTCTGGAGGGTATACATGGATAAGAACCCTTAAAAATATGGGTACCAGGGGATTGAAAACCTGTCCACTTGTGGGCATACTGCAGAAATTGCTGATCAGCAGAGAGCTGAGAGACCAGAGGATTTCAGATGCAGTAACATAGTCTGATATAAATATGTCTAATCTCTGTGTTATCAGGAGATAATTGATGTGATTCCGCCCAGACTGAAAACCTTTTCCATTTTGCTTCATACAAGGCTCTTGTGGAATCCTTTCTGCTGTTCACCAGAACAGCTTGGACTTCTCAGGAGCAGACTTTCCCCTCACTGACCAACCAGAGATCAACACCACTTAGGTGAAGATATTGTCGGTTAGGGTGCAGTGACTTGCCTTGGTTTTGAGACAAGAAATTCTCAAGCAGAGATAGGTGGCCGGATGGAGAGTTGCTGTAGGTCCATGTGTTAGTACTGCCTTGGCCAGGCAAGTGCTGTGAGGATTAAGGTTCTTTGTCTCTTAGTTTCCTTATCATCCTTGGAATCAGAGGGACTGGAGAAAACATGGGGACCAGATGTCCCAAACACGGGAAAAATAAAGACATTAATAATAGAACCTGGGCTGTGACATGCCTAGAACAGAACCTCCTGCCGTTATTGTTCAGGTTTGTTACAAAGAGGTCTATTATTGGATAACCCCACTAATGGAAGTTCTGCTGCAGAATAGCCTTTTTATGGACCACTTGTGATGATCTGTGAGGTATCTGCTGATGGAATCTGCAATACAGAGTTCCTCACTCCTGAGAAGTGAAAGGCATTTAGTGAGATATTGGTCTTTATACAGAAGTTCTGCTTCCTGGCATAGCTGAGACAAACTTGCATCTCCCTGCTTGTTCAGATACAACACAGCAGTGATGTTGTTGGTAAGATCTTGAACCACCTGATGGTGGTAACGAACATCTCACAGTCCCAAAGAATAGCTCAAAGTTCCAGCATATTTATATGGAATGAAAGTTCCTTAGATGTCCAAAGTGCTTGAGCCTGAAGTTGACCCAGATAGGCCCCTCAATCCCTGGTGGACGCATCTATTACAAAAGTCATAGTTGGTTCTGGTGGAAGGAATGGAACCCCTTTGCCTACATTCTGAGGTGTTAACAGGGGCTGAAACTCTTGGGCAGATACACAAAGCAGCATATCCAGAAAATGTTTGCTGGATGATATGCTGAGTGAAGCCAGGTCTACACACATTTGAGGTAAAGTCTGGCATGCTGAATCCACTTACGTGCACAAGGCCATGTGACCCAGCAACTCTAGACATGAATTCACTGTGGTCCTCAGGTTGGAATTGAGGATCTCAGACAAAGGCCATGGACTGGAACTTGTTTGTCAGGAAGTAAGCAATGGGAATTGTGGCATCAAGATCTACCCATATGAAATGTACTTGCTGCACTGCTTGTAATGTGGATTCCTCTACATTCAGTTTTCGAACTAGACAAAAGAACAGATGTCTGATGACAAGAATGCTTTTTTGATTATGAGATCCTGACCAAACCTACTGTCCAGGTAGGGAAATATTTTAACTCCTAAACGGTGCAGGTGAGCTGCTGCTACCATCATACACTTGATAAATACCCTTAGGCCAAGGATAGGCTGGCGGGCAGCACAGTGTATGGGCAGTGCATGTTGTTTTCCATGAATCAAAGATACTTTCTGTGGCCAAGATATATTGCCATGTGAAAATACGCATCCTGCAGGTCAAGGGCAGCATATCCCTCTCTTAAAGATTGGTAATAGATGTCAAGTTGACTGTCTTTTTGATAAAATGGTTTGGCTTTCTTAAATCCAGAATGGGCCGAAGGCGACCTCTCTTTTTAGGAATCAGAAAGTAGCAGAAATAGAAATCTTGCCCTCTGTGTTGATAAGGAATTTCCTCTCTTGCCCCCAATTCCAATAGAAACTGTATTTCTTGATGTAAAACAACCTCATGAGATGGGTCCCTGAAAAGGGACAAGGAAGGCAGGTTGTGGAAAGAGAGGGACATGAACTGGATAATGTATCCTCCTCTTACTGTGCTGAGCACCTATTTGTCCAATGTAATCTCCATCCATGCACTATAAAAGAGAGACAGCATTTCCAAAATGGAGGGTCTGGATGTAGTAGATGAAACACGGTCAGCATGCAGTCATCCATCGAGATATCAAAATGACTGTTTCAAAAGTGAACAAAGTCTTGTGAGAGGAACCTGTGATGCCAATGCAGGGCCGCCCAGAGGATTCCGGGGGCCCGGGGTCATCGGCGGCGGGGGGCCCTTCCGTTCCGGGACCCGCCGCCGAAGTGCCCCGAAGACCCGCGGCGGGGCCCCCCGCCGCCGAATTACTGACGAAGCGGGACCCGCCGCCGAAGTGCAACCCGGTCTTCAGCGGTAATTCGGCGGAGGGGAGCCCCGCCGCGGGTCTTCGGGGCACTTTGGCGGCGGGTCCCAGAACGGAAGGGCCCCCCGCCGCCGAATTACCACCGAAGACCGGGCTGCGCTTCAGCGGCGGGTCCCGCTCCGTCTTCGGGGGTAATTCGCCAGCGGGGGGTCCTTCCGCCCCGGAGCGGACGGACCACCCGCCGGCGAAGACCAGGAGCAGCAGAAGCTCCTGCGCCTGGCCGCACAAGAGTTTGCCGGGCACCCAGGAGCGAGTGAGGGACCCCGTTTCAGGGGCCCCGAAAAACTCTGGTGGGAGCCCCCGTGGGGTTCGGGGCCTGGGGCAAATTGCCCCTCTTGCCCCCCCCTCTGGGCGGCCCTGTGCCAATGGGGGACATCTAAGCGGCTTAGATCTCCTTCTAGAGACATCCTGAGATCTCTGCTGGTAGTAAGTTCTGTACTGTGTTTTGGGCCTCAAACTGCTTCCTCTTTTAGTTATTGGGGTATAAACACCCAACAAACAAAGCGATGGACAAGAATCTTTCAACATGTGCATGGTGTCATCAGTTTTCTGAGAAAACAGTTTAGCACCTTCAAATGGTAGATCATCTATTGCATTTTTAATTGTTTAGGAATGCCAGAGACCTGCAACCAAAAAGAGTTTCTCATTGAGATGGCTGTCCCCATCAAACATGATGCGGGATCTGATACGCTGATAGCAGCTTGGACAGACATTCAAGCAGTGAGATGACTTTGAAGACAGTGACCAAAAACTGATCCCTATATTCTTCAGGCAGTTTGTCCAAAAAAATAAATAAATTTGAAATTTCTGAGCAGTTTATAAAGGTGCATTTGGACAAAAATGCCGGGTAATTTGACACCCTTATCTGAAGGTTTGTGGTAATATAAGCCTTTTTGCTATATAGGTCCAGTCTCTTACACTCCCTTATCCTTCAGGGTAGCCTGAGGGTGAGACTGCCTCAAATGTTCTTTTGTTTCTGTCGCCACTAATGAGTCTAGGATGGGGTCAGTGAAGAAATACACAAATTCTTGCTGGAGAACCTGATACCATCTGTCCATTCATTTGGCAGTAGGTGGAATAGAGACCAACGTCTGCCAAAGGATCTTTGCAGGTTCAAGCAAGGCTTAATTAATGGGATGGGCAACCCTTCTCAAAATGGGAGTTTGTACAGATGTAGCTACCCTCCTAAGGAGGTCTTGAAAACCTTTAAAGTCCTCAGGAGGTGGTAATGTTTACTCTGGGGCGATGGACTCCTCTGGGGAAGAGGAAGACATATGTGGGGGAAATATTCAGGGGTTCCTCTAGTTTCCTCTTCCTCTCTGGGTTCCAAAAAGGAGGGAGAGGTTGTAGATTAGGAGGAGGCTCTTCTCTGGTTGCTATAGGTTCTGGAGAAGCTGACTTTCTCTGGGACTGAGTGGCTGACAGGGGGCATAAATGCTCTTGGACCAGTCCAAGAGGTCCCATAAGGCCAAGTAGAGCAGTCACTCCTCTGACATGGTACCCACCAACATGAATATCTTTATACTATTGTTCCTTGCTCTGGGTATTCCTAGAGCTTGATCTGTATGGTGACCTGAAAGACCTTGATGGAGATATGGGTCTATCATGGTCAGAATCTGAAGAGAAGGAAATACAACTCTCCTCAGTGAATGGTGGAGCAGTCCCATTAGACATCCGTGGAGGTCTTGACACCTGCAACACACATGCTACCCCAATGGTACCAACAGTGATGTATCTGATGGAAGCAGATGAGGCAGACAGAAGGCAGACAGGTGAGAAGGCGACACTGACAGTGCTGATGGAGCTGACGCAGACTGTATCAATGAAGCAGATGGAACTGCCGGTGCCATAGTGATAATTGCTGCTGGTGATGTAGTGGAGGCCATTAAGTTTGGAGCTGGATGACACAAAAGGGAGAGTCCAGGAGAGGGAGACAAAAGATATTTTGCCACAAAGAAAGCCTGAAACGTCAACGGCACCAATAGCAGAAATGAGTTATCAGCCACTATCACTGGAGGTGCCGGATGTGATGACCCAGGGTCAAAGCCCTCTTTAGTAGAGGTGAAGACACTGGTCTCAATGGCTCTGTTAGAGCTGGCGCCAATGGTGTCCCTTTGCATGGGTGCCGGTGAGTGCTCGTGCTGGAGACCAGACCTTGACTCAGCACCAAAGGACTTATTTCGGCACTTTTTTGCGAGGCAAAAAGTGATACCTTGGGGGTTTGTCAGCCTCTGAAGACAAAGATGGTTTTCAGTGCTTCAAGGAGACAGAAGGAGAAGATGATGAGTGATGCTTCTCACCAGATTTTGGCTTAAAGGCTGAGGCAGCTGGAGCGGCAACCTCATGGACAAAATCTCCATCCTCTTGAGGTCAGTGTTCGGGTCGGACGAGGGCCACATGACCATCTTAAGGAGATGCACTCTAAGGGAAAAATCCCTTTGTTTCTTCATTCTTATCAAGAAATAGGATCTTTGTCCCTTACACGTCCCTTGCCCAAGCAGACTAGGCAACTTTTGTGCTTATTGCTAACTAACTGTGCACAAGAGTTTTTGCTTTTCAAAAGCTGTCTAAGAGCGAGAGGGATCTCCAACTCTCGCCATGGGTGGCAAGAAGGAATTGAGAGGGAGGCAGCCACTATGCCACTTTATCCCCTTGGCTCAGCACCCAAGGAGAGCAAGCCAGCATGCCTGCTGATAAAAGTCTATGATTTGAGTGCATTGGGTGCACATACACCTACAGTGGAACATATATGTGCACAATCACTTAGAGGAGAGCACTGAAATATTATCAGCAATAGTATATGCATATGGGACAGATCCTGCAAGGACAAGGAGTTGCAGACCTGTTGGTAAATATGAAGCTGAAAGCAGGATCACCCAATACCCATGAAACGTTTATTGTATATTCAAAATGTTGCCCCCCCTCTGGATAAATATTAGCCCACAAAAAGAAAGAAAGAGAAACCTCAGCCAAGCCCATACAAAAATCAGGAATGCCAGAGAAAGGGAGCTTCCCTTTCCACTCAAGAGGGCAGCTGTTGAAGCAGAGAACAAACTTAGTACTCCAAGAGACCATCGGGCAGAAGCATGTAATGGACTTCAATACCAGAGAATTACTGTCTTGTCTACACGTGGACTTGTACTGGTTTACCTTACAGTGTGATTTTAAACCGGTGTAGTTAAACTGGTGCAAAAGGCCATGTGAATACCTATTCAGGTTTAAACCAGGTTTATTTTGGCTTATCTTAAATCACTTTAGTACGTGGTTAAATCAAACCAAAATAAGAACGAAAATAAAAAAATTGACTATGCATGGGTTTGCATTAGCTTGGTTACATTGGTGTGAGTTTGAGAGTTAGACATGGCCTTGGTACAATCCCCCAGATCAGAACAGTGAAAATGCCGAGATAATACTTCTGCAAAATCTACCAGATTAACAAGAATGGGAGGGATTTTACTGACCCAATGGAAATGGGTTGAACTGCACACCGGTATATCGTTTGGGGAATTAGTATCTTGCTAGACATCCAGCCTGCCTGAGGGTCAACTAAATGATTAATTCATGGAGTAGTTCATTCAGAATCATACAAGACACTCTATGTGACTCACTCTTCTGTAATGCACAGGGATTAGTTCAGGAGAAACAATGAGGAAGAAAGTATTGGAGAAGATAACTGAAGCGGCACTCTTCTCTCCTACCCCCTTAACTTGCAGGTACTCTAGAAAGAAGAATCCACAATGAGAGGAAAACTGTGTCACCAACGCCGCTACTAGCTCTTCCTCTGCCTGCGCCTGTGGGGGCTTTCAACAGACAAGCATCCTAACCCTGGAGTTTTTCACCCACACCCTGGTCTAGACTTGCTGTGAATACAGCCTGCATGTCCCCACCAATGAAAGCCAGGCAGGGGGAACCATCCAGCATGAGAGGTGTGTATCCCTCAGAAAGCAGGTCAGAGAGCTGCAGGAGGAAGTGGCTCATCTGTGTAGCATCCAGGAGCCCAAGGACTTCATCAACAGGATGCACATGAAACATCTGGGATGGAGGATGGGAGCCAGCCATAGATTACAGCAGTACCAGAGGGGGAAGGAGAACCAGCTGCTCTACGGGGAGGAGACTGGCTGCTGGCCACTTCAGGTAGTAGACAGTGCTCCAGCCTGTGGTCAAGAACAAATATGCTATATTGGCAACAAGAGGCGAGGAGCAAATTCCAGTGACTGAGGAGAGTCCCGAAGGCTCGGAAGCTCACAGGCACCACACCCAAGATAAGGAGGTGTAGGTCAGGGACTCCCTTCTAAGGGGGATGGAGGCAACTATCTGATAACCTGATGTCCCAGGAAGCGGGCTGCAGTTGCAGTGGCTCACACATCCTTCCAATCACTACCCGATGCTGCTCATCCACGTGTGGCACTCATTCATTACTGCCAGGTATGACCCTGAGCAGATCAGCAGTGATTACAGGACTCTGAAAGCGAGGGTGAAGGAGCCAGGCACTTAGGTTGTGTTCTAGTCCATCCTCCCAGCTGGAGGGTAAGGGCCCAGGCAGAGATACAAGCATCTTGGAAATAAAGGCATCGCTGCGTACATGGTGTTGATAGGAGGGCTTCAGCTTCCTTGACTATGGGATGTGGTTCCTGGACGGAAGAGACAAGGCAACTGGACCACGAATGGAAGAGTATCTTCATGCGCTGACCCACCAACCTAGTGAGGAGGGCTTTAAACTAGGTTCAGAGGAGACAAAAGCAAAAAAGGCAACCTTAACAGAGGGCTAGATGTCGGGGAGGGGGCAGGATGGAAAACAACAATAGGGTCAAAGAAGCAGCAAGAAGGAAATCAGTGGGGGAATCTGCTCAACATATTAGATGTCTGTACACAAACGCAAGGAGCAAGGGGAATGAACAGGAAGAATGGAAGGATTAGTACATAACCTATATTATGATTTAACTGACATCCCAGAGACTTGGTGGGATAAATCTCATGACCAGTATAGATGGGTAGAGCTTGCTCAGGAGGACAGGCAGGGAAAAAAAGGGAGGTGGTGTTGCATTATACATCAAGAATATATACACTTGTTCTGAGGTCCAGAAGGAGGAGAGAGGCAGACCAGCTAAAAGTCTTTGGGTAACAATAAAAGGCTGAAAAAAGGGGTGACATCATGGTAGGACAGGAGTAGGCAAACTTTTTAGTCCGAGAGCACATCTGGTTGGGGAAATTGTATGCAGGGTCATGAATGTGGGGCTGGAGCAGGGGGTTGGGGTACTGGGGGGGGGTGCAGGAAGGGGCTCAGGGCAACAGGTTAAGGTGCAGGAGTGGTGCGGGGCTCAGGGCAGGGGGTGCGCAGTGTGGGAGTGGTGTGGCAGGGGCTCAAGGCAGGGGGTTAGGAGGCTCAGGGTTGGGGTGCAGGAGGGGTTCGGGGTGCAGGCTCCGGCCCTGCACCGCTTACCTCAAGCAGCTCCGGGGTGGCAGCTGCGCGCAGCAGGGCTAAGGCAGGCTCCCTGCCTGCCTTGGCCCCGTGCCGCTCCCAGAAGAGGCCAGCATGTCCAGCAGTGGTTCCTGGGGGTGGGGTGCGGCAGGCAGCTCACCGTGTGCTGCCGTCACTTGCAGGTACCACCCCCGAAGCTCCCATTGGCTGCGGTTCCCCGTTCCCAGCCAATGGGAGCTGCATGGGGCAGTGCCTGCAGGTGAGAGCAGCGCATGGAGCTCTCCACCCCCCTCCCCCAGGGCCACAGGGATATGGTGCTGGCTGCTTCTGGGAGCGGCGCGGGGCCAGGGCAGGCAGGGAGCCTGCCTTAGCCCCACTGCGCCACAGGGCTGGCAATCCCGCAGGCCGGATTGAAAGCCCTGATGGGCTGGATCCAGCCCATGGGCCACAGTTTGCCCTCCCCTGTGGTAGTGGGTCTATTATAGACCATCAGATCAGGATGCCTGAGGACGAGAATTGGAGAAAGGCAAACTAGTACCCATCTTTAAAAGGGGGCAACAAAGAGGACCTGGGCAATTATAGACCAGTCAGCCTAACTTCTATACCTGGAAAGATACTGGAACAAATTATTAAACAAGCCATTTGTAAGCACCTAAGGGATAATAGGGTTATAAGGAACAGCCAGCATGGATTTGTCACAAACAAATACCAAACCAACCTAACTTCCTTCTTTGCCAAGGTTACTGGCAAAGCAGTACTCATGATATAGCTGGACTTCAGTAAGGCTTTTGATGCAGTCCCACATTCTCATAAGCAAACTAGGGAAATGTGGTCTAGATGGAATTACTATAAAGTGTGTATACAACTGGTTGAAAGACCTCACTCAAAGAATAGTTACCAATTACTGTATATACTCGATCAGAAGCCGCTTTGTTTATAAGCCGACCCCCACTCCCCGCCAAGATGGATACGTAAAAATGGAAAATTTTTATGACTCATTCCTAAGCCCACCCTATAATTCAGGGGTCAGCAAACTTTGGCTCCCAGTCCATCAGGATAAGCCGCTGGCGGGCCAAGACGGTTTGTTTACCTCGAGCATTCACAGACACGAAGGTAAACCTAAGTAAACAAAAAGTGTCCTGGCCCACCAACGGCCAGGACAGCAACTGGTGGGGAAATTTTTTTGGGGGAGAGAAGAGAAGCTGGGGGTCAGGGGAGTAACCCATGTGACCAACCCCCATATGACCCCACCCCTAGCCAGGGAACCCCACACTCTCCCCATCCCATCCCTTCCCATCTTAGCTGGGGAGGGCCAGGTGAGGATGTCTCTGGCCTAGCTGGAGCTGCTCCGGCGGGTGGGGCCGGGAGGTGTGGCCGCAGCCTGCTCCGGCGGGTGGAGCCGGGCGGCGTGGCCACAGCCCCAGAGCTGCAGCTGCTTCGGGGAGAGCAGCATGGCCAGAAGTGGAGAGACTCTGATCCCGCCTCTTCCCTTCTGTCTCTGTTGGCTGTGCTGCCTCTCCTTGCTCCCTCTGTTGGGGAGAGGGGCTGTGTCCCACCTCTCCCTCTCTATACCCATTCATAAGCCAACCCCCTTCTCTGATGCTTCCCTTTTTTACTAAAAAAAACTCAGCTTATGAACAAGTATATACGGTATTCTCTTTCAACCTGGAAGGGCATGTATAAGGAGATCCCGCAGGGATCAGTCCTGTGTTTGGAACTATTCAATATCTTTAATGACTTGGATAATGGAGTGAAGAGTACGCTTATACAATCTGTGGATGACACCAAGCTGGGAGGTGATTAGTATTCAAACAAACTTGACAAATTAGAGATTTGATCTGAAATCCATAAAATGAAACTCAATAAAGACAAGTGCAAAGTACTAAACTTAGGAAAGAAAAATCAAATATACAACTATAAAATGGAGAATAACTGGTTAGGTGGCTGGAAAGGAGCTGGGGATTATAGTGGATCACAAATTGAATGTGAGTCAACAATGTGATGCTGTTGCAAAAAGGCTAATATTGTGGGGAGTATTAACAGGAGTTTCTTATGGGAGCTAACAGTCCCACTCTACTCAGCGCTGGTGAGGCCTCAGCTTGAGTACCCTGTCCAATTCTGGACACCACACTTTAGGAAAGATGTGGACAAACTGAATAAAACCCAGATATGAGCAACAAAAATGATAAAAGGTTTAGAAAAAATGGCCTACGAAGAAAGGTTAAACAAAACTGGCTATGTTTAATGTTGAGAAAAGCGGACTGAGGACCTGATAACAGTCTTCAAATATGCTATGAGCTATTATAAAAAAAGACGGTGATCAGTTGTTCTCCATGTCCACTGAAGGTAGCACACGAAGTAATGGGCTTTATCTGCCATTCGAGAGCTCGATTAGATCAGAAGTCCCCAAACTGTGGGATGCGCTCTACGGGGCACAGAGGAACATTCTGGGCGTTGCAGCAGGGCCAGCCATCACGGGAGGCGGGGAGGGAGCAACACCCAGACCTGCTCCGTTCACAGCTCTGCTGCGGTCCCAGCTCCCCCCAGCCTTGGTCCCTTACCGTGGCCCGGCCATGGCTCTGCACACAGCCCTGGCCCTGGCCGCAGCTCTGTTCCTGGCCCCAGACCCACCCCCAGCTGTGGCCC
The DNA here is from genome assembly GCF_020497125.1 of Mauremys mutica. Lineage (NCBI taxonomy): Eukaryota > Metazoa > Chordata > Testudines > Geoemydidae > Mauremys > Mauremys mutica. The sequence goes on along the minus strand of NC_059073.1, from coordinate 121,991,292 downwards.
CAGACTCCTCCTGCTTACTCCTGGTCCCACTCCCTCCGCCCCAAAGCCGTGGCCCTGGCTCCAGGAGGGCAGGGACATGGACAGAGGTAAGGGGGGCGTGACCCTGAGCATTTGGAGACTACTAGATTAGATACTAGGAAACACTTTCTAACTATACGGGTAGTTTAGTTCTGGAATAGGCTTACAAGGGAGGTTGTGGAAGCCCCATCATTGGAAGTTTTCAAAGACAGGATGGACAAAACACCTGTTAGGAATGGCCCAGGTTTACTTGGTCCTGCCTCAGCATGCCAAGAGGGATGGATTTGATGACCTCTCAAGCTCCCTTCCAGCCCTACACATATTTCTATGAATGACTTTTTCAGAAGAGGATCTCCTGAGGAATTCTGCAATTCCAGACTTTTTAAATGTGTGTCTATTCTAAAATTTTGACTAGATCTGGTTGGGAAATGTTTCTTCCTTGGGATAAATTATTGACATTTTGTTGAAAAGATGAAAGCTGAAATGTTCTGGTTTTCAGTTATTGAAAACTGAAAGAAAAAAAGAAAAAAGAAAAAAGATACTTTGCACAAACATTTTCATTCAGTCAAGAAAACTATTTGCCATTGAAAAAAAGTTTCGACCAGCCCTAATTTTGCAACCATATGGTGCTTGTGTTTGCTTGCAGGGATATAACCTGTAGGCAGCAGCTGAACCTAACAAATGATTCAGTCACAGTGAACAGACTTTAGTGGCATGCATGGCTTTTTAAAAAGAACTGCACCACAGTTAAGCAGTATTTCTCAAAGATCTAACTACTTAGGGTCAGTGAAAAACTTGATGCTTTTATCTTGATTTTACTTGATCCCCTTTTTACCCCTAGATCTCTGGGAAAATGACATTGGTTGATGTATGCAGTGTAGTTGTAGCTTTGTCGATCCCCGGACAGAGACACAGACAAGGTAGGAAGTTGATCCAATAAAAGATATTACTTCACCCACCTCGTGTCTCTAATACATTGGTGTGTTTTTCCACAGTAGCTCCAAACATCAATACATCTTCTACAATGACCTAACATAAGTTTTTCCCACTTTCTCATGGAACATGCTTTGGGATGAAAAAATATCAAAGGTAAGCGGGTGATGTCTTTCTTGGGGGGAGGGGGCAGTAATTAAGCATGGCTAATAGTGAACTTTTGGTCCAGTTTTGTGAGTCATTTTCCAGATATGACATTCAGTACGCTGAGTCACTGTGTATCAGCCAGTTTACTTGTTAGTGCATCAAATTTAGACATGTGGTAGTGTTCAGCCTTGATTATCTTGTTCAAGTTTCATAGACGTTAGAAGGGAAATCCTAATGCAGTCACACTTGTGGAATTCATTGGCAGTTTGTGGAATCATGGAGCCCTGACTCTGACCAATGGGGCAGTTCACACCTCTTAGAGTTATTGTTTCAAGCAATCTGCCAACTCAACACGATACTGGTTTATGTTCACCCCTAGAATAGCAAATTATTCTATGTTAACAATGAAATGGGAAATCAATATTTACTACAGAAAAGTGTAAGACAAGTGTCCTGATTAACAATCTATTCACTGGACTGACAATTCAGCATAAAGACATTTGATTGTACAACAGCCAACTTTCACACTTCTCTTGCTAACTTAATATTATGAACGGCAGCTTCTTTATAATATCACTGGGCAGATCCCACACAAAGTAAAGCAGTGAACGGCCTCTCCAATCATATTTTAATAAAGACAGTAATTGATACAAATTAGATGAGGGATTTTCCATGTCAGCTCTACACTTCAGTGTTTAGTTGAGCTTTCAGAAATGTGTTAGGGTTGAAAAAAGCATCAGTAGGGAAAGAAATGTAGTGGTATTGTCTCTTCAGCAATCAAACCTGTAATAGTCAAGGACTAAGAACTACCTACACCTTTTGTATGATTCTTTGGCATTTTGCTACTGTAGCACTATCAGACAGACTGGCTGTAATATTAAATCTAAACCAAAAGGAAGCTTCAAGAGGCAACCAGGAAGCCCAATAGGCTCAGGGTGACCATACATCCCATTTTGGCCAGGACAGTCCCTTTTATTAGCCATGATCAGTTTGCAAGAGCAAACAGGACAAATCCCACTTATTTAAAAAAAAAAAAGTGGGTGTGTGGTGAGGAGGAATACAAACAGAGATGACAGCCCTGTGCAAGGGGGAGTCAGGGTTCGAGTGGCCAGTGACAGTCCTGCTGGGGGGGTGAGGGGAGTAGCTCTGGCGAGCAGCTGCGGCCAGCCCCACAGGGGAGGACGACAGCCTTGGGCGAGTGGCTGGGCAGGGAGCGTGCTAATAAAAAAAAGCGGGAATGTGCTAATAAAGTTTGCGGATGAGACAAAGCTGGGAGGTATTGCTAACACAGAGAAGGACCGGGATATCATACAGGAAGATCTGGATGTCCTTGTAAACTGGAGTAATAGTAATAGAATGAAATTTAATAGTGAAAAGTGCAAGGTCATGCATTTAGGGATTAATAACAAGAATTTTAGTTATAAATTGGGGACACATCAGTTGGAAGTAACAGGTTTCTAACCATTAGAGGAATGAAGTTCTGGAACAGCCTTCCAAGGGGAGTAGTGGGGGCAAAAGACATATCTGGCTTTAAGACTAAGCTTGATAAATTTATGGAGGGGATGGTATGATGGGATTGCCAAATTAATTGCCAAAATTAGGCTATTGATCTTTGATTATCAGCTGGTAAGTATGCCCAGTGGTCTGTGATGGGATGTTAGATGGGTTGGGATCTGAGTTACTACAGAGAATTCTTTCCTGGTTGCTGGCTGCTGAGTCTTGCCCACATGCTCAGGGTTTAACTGATCGCCATATCTGGGGTCAGGAAGGAATTTTCCTCCAGGGCAGATTGGCAGAGGCCCTGGAGGTTTTTCGCCTTCCTCTGCAGCATGGGGCACGGGTCACTTTCTGGAGGATTCTCTGCAGCTTGAGGTCTTCAAACCGCAATTTGGGGACTTCGATAACTCAGACATAGGCTAGGGGTTTGTTATAGAAGTGGATGGGTGGGATTCTGTGGCCTGCATTGTGCAGGGGGTCAGACTAGATGATCATAATGGTCCCTTCTGACCTTGAAGTCTATGAGTCTATGAGCTTGGGCCAGCCCCACACGGTGTCTTGTTTTCCCTTTGGGAAATATGGGAACCCTAAATAGGCTAGCATAACTGGGTATTAATTCCCCAGAAACACACGGTACAGAAATAAGGTGGAGTGAGGAAGGGTATATTTAATTTCTACAGAATTAATTTTCGAGTAGCAAGTTCCTTAGGAGAGGGCATTGTCAGGGAAATCAGTGACCAGCAGAAGTTAATGGCGTGAGGCCAAATTCCCACCACGGAGGCCAAACTCACACTAAACTCCTAGGAAATGATCTAGGTCTCAATAATAATTGCTTAATTCAAATTCTAAGCAGGAGCAGAAAATGCTAGTAGAACTGAACCTTCACACAGTTTCAAAGAATGTGAGCATATTCTGTTTTCACTGTTGTATTTTATTGGGAATTGATTTATCTCAGGAACAGGAGAGCCCTTAATATGCTTACTGTAAGTGCATGTATATTATACGTGTTGAAAAAGAAAGTTCAGTGAGGAAAACATAGCTAATGCGAAATTAAGTTAGCTACTCCACAGTCCCAAGATCCATTCTGACCATGCATCAAGCCGCCCCCCTTCGACAAATGCCAGCAGCTGCAGAAAAGCAGTACCACCACCTCAGAAGAACTTTACCTGAAAAACCAGCTGCTGAGTGATACAGACAAGCATCTTATGTGATCCTAGTCAATTTCACTCAACAGCAACCACTAGGTAAAGGCACTTTATATGCAATGCTATTCTTTTCTTCTGCAGCTGTCAGTCTCACTCTGAGAAGGGGAGAGACACAAAGAAGTCACAAAGGGACACATCCCCTCTTTCCCCAGGGCTCCTCCCCACAAACTGATAAACACCCTATACTTTTAAACAGTGTTTGATAAGATCATATTACATTCTTATGACCTGAATAAAACAAGCTTCTTTTGACCTGATGAAGTTTTTACATTAAAAGCAAGTAACATCAGTATTTAAAGACACTGTGCATTATGCTTGAAGTCTTCCATCATATAAAGAAAAGTTGGTTACTCATCAAGTTTTCTTTTAAGTGATCAAATGTATCAATATCAGAAGTAACAAAATTTGTCTGCAACCATCTGATACTGAAGCAAGAACCGTAGATGCTTGCAGCATAACAGAAACAATACTCATGCAAATATCTTATCTTCTTATTAATGCTTTAAGAGACTTGGTACAGTGCCAGAAAGCTAATTGCTTTTGAATGCTATAGGTTGCTTTTCAATATATTTCCTTGATATGCAATGACTAGGGCTGGTTGCATTGCATGTGTAATTAACATTCGCTGGAAATGATGTCCTCTTTCTATTCACTAATTGGTCCAGATTTCTACTAACACAGACGGCAGATTTGCAAACATTTTCACAACTACCCAGTAGGATCTCCAAATACTGAAACACTATTAATGATGACCCAACAAATGTGAATACGGCCTCTGTAATTTCTTAAGTTGCTTTCTTTCTAAAAGAAATGAACCTCCACATTTTTTCCTACCCTCCCACAAAAAAAATGCACAAAATTGCTTCCCTATCCACTGTCTTAGCACTGAAAATCCTATTCTGTTCTCTAACCTGGATTCCCACTTAATAGCATATGGGCTACTATTATTTTTAAGGGAGTAATAACACTCAAGGTCTGATTTTTAGAGGCACTGAGAACGTGCAGCTCTCATTGACAACTGCATTTGAGGGTGCTCTGCACCTCTGATGGGAAAACACAGGCTCATGGTCTATGTTCTTACTACACAAAATTGTGTTAAAAATTGATTTTTATAATTTCAGAAACATGCCACTGAAAAGAGTGACAAGAACAAATAAGAAACATCAAGTGTCAGGTTGGACTCTCTCCAAGGTATGAGAAACAAAATACTCTAAAAATATCCACTGAAAGCATCAGCCGGAATATTACTCTGATCTGAGAGAAAAAGCAGTGCTGCATTTCCTTCCGTAGGTACCAGGCCCTTTCAACTACTTCTGTTTCTCTACATAACTAGTTAGCAGGAAGTGGCTGAAACCCCCTGCACTTCTCCTCAACATAAACAGTGAACACTAGAAGAAAGAGTTGGTCACCATCCAAGTATTCTTATGAAATACGTTTTGATTACTTCAAGATCATGATTTCCTAGATACCATCAATTCAAAGATTCGGAATGTTAAACCCAGGGTCAGTTCAACTAACTTTCAGGACAGTTATATGGCCAGTGGATATTTAAAATTAAATTAAATTAAAAAAGCCTGAAAAGGGGACACAGCAGCTTCACACAGATACATTCCTATTACAAGCAGCATAAGACCATAGGAACTGACATACTGGATCAGGCGTAATCCAGTACACTGTTCCCAGCAATGGCCAGGAACAGATGATTAGGAGGAAGGTGTAAGAACCCTACAGTAGGAAGACGTGCCATAATCTGCACCCCACATAGGTCTACTCTCTGTCTCTAAAATGTAGAGATTGGCTAAGTCTCTCTCTCTCTACCAAAAATGCTACAGTGACACAGCTGCAGAGCAGCAGCTGCACTGCTGTGGTGCTGTTTTTCCATCGTTGTAGTAAAGTCAACTCTCCAAGAGGTGGTTGCTAGGTCAACAGAACAATTTTTCCGTCAACCTAGCAGGGTGTACGCCAGGGCTTAGGTTGTCTTAATTACAGCACGCAAGGTGTTAATTTTTTCATAGTCCTGGAGGAATTAATTTCAGCAATTTCAGTTAAACTGACCTAATTTTGCAGCACATACCAGCCCTGAAGCATAAGGTTTAAAATCCCTTCTAAAAAGTTTGCCTTAATTATAACTACACTGGATATTCTTGGTAGCAAAGCAGCCATGCCAAGTAGGAAAGCAATTTATTATTATTTATTATTATTATTAAAAGGACCTATTTTTCTGTTACCTCAATATAAATTAGGAGTAATTCCCCTTAAACCAACAGATTTAAACCTACATTGGTGTAAAACTGGTGAGGGATCATAATCAGGTCCTTTAACATATTTCAAAATAACATTAGCACTGAATTTAAAAAAACCCAAACTTACAAATTCTGTGAGGGTGAATCGGCAGCAGGAATGCACAGATATTTCACTCCCTGTATAAAGTGGTAAACAGGAATGAGAACACAACAGTAAGACAAAAGCATAATGGTCACAGATCAATGGGCAAATTCTGCTCTAGTATTTGTGCAGCGCCATGGATTATGAAAGAATTGTATCTGGCTAGAGGGGTGAAAACATTATCTAAGTTGTAAGTAACTGCAGATTTTGTCTCATCTGCCCAGATTTAAAAAGACAAGGTGGGTGAGGTAATATCTTTTATTGGACCAACTTCTGTTGGTGAGAGAGACAAGCTTTCAAGCTTATACAGAGCTCTTCTTCATCTCTGTGTAAGCTTCCATATGAGGAAAGATTAAAAAGACTGGGACTGTTCAACTTGGAAAAGAGAAGACTAAGGGTGGATATGACAGAGATCTCTAAAATCATGAATGGTGTGGAGAAAGTGAATAAGCAAGTGTTATTTACCCCCTTCACACAGCACAAGAACCAGGGGTCACCCAATTAAATTAATAGGCAACAGGTTTAAAACAAACACAAGAAAGTACTTCTTCACACTATGCACAGTCAACCTGTGGAACTCATTGACAGGGGATGTTGTGAGGGCCAAAAGTATAACTGGGTTCAAAAAAGAATTAGTTATATTCAAAGAGGATAGGTCCATCAATGGCTATTAGCCAAAATGGTCAGGAATGCAACCCCAAGCTTGGGGGTTCCTAAGCCTCTGACTGCCAGATACTGGGACTGGAGGACAGGGGATGGATCACTCAATAATTGCCTGTTCTGTTCATTCCCTTTGAAACATCTGGCATTGACCTCTGTCAGAAGACAGGATACCAGGCTAGATGGATGATTGGTCTGATCCAGTATGACCATTCTTATGTGATGAACCCACCCACCTTGTCTTGCTAATATTCTGGAACCAACGCTGTTACAACACCACTGCATACAAACTTAAAAAGTTGTTTTCACAAATGTTTTGTCGCTAAGGAACAGACAGCTTAGTCATGTTTACACCAAAGATCCTTAAGTGAATTCTTTAAACGGCAGCATCTTTATTAGAAAGGCATAAAACTTGTGTTATATTCATCATCTTAAACATGTTATTCTTGTTATGTTTCATTGGAAACTAGTCACATCTTATACAGTTCTCACTTTGTCAAAATGAATGCTGAAAACGAAATTTGAGAAAAACTTTTTTCTTGTGCAGAATGCCGCATTCGGTTGTTTTTCCCTTACGTATTTAGCAACACAACAAACAAAGAGGGCATTTTGGAAGAGGAATCGGTTATTTTTTGAAAGCAATGACTTTAAAACTCAGGCGTATCTTCCAATAAGTCCTCACTTTATTAGTCAGCTATTATTGTAACGAATTATGTACTGAAATAAGGAACGGCAATATATATTCTTAGAAGAACTCTGATCTGAAAAGTCAAGTAGGCAATGCCTTTTCAGGAGTGTTTTACAAAGGGCCACAGAAACAAGTTTAAAAAATGAGCTTGGACAATAAAGTGAGAAAGTAATAGATAAGTAACAAATAAAAAGGGTGGTGACAAGAAGTTAGTACTCCATACGAACATGCTGTAGTTTTAAATATACCTAGTAACTTCCCTCTCCAGGGACATCTCCAGGATCTCAGATGGTGATCAGGCTCATCATGGGGGAGGGATAGCAAAGTGGTTTGAGCATTGGCCTGCTAAACCCAGGGTTGTGAGTTCAATCCTTGAGGGGACCACTTAGGGATCTGGGGCAAAAATTGGTCCTGCTAGTGAAGACAGGGGGCTGGACTTGATGACCTTTCAAGGTCCCTTCCAGTTCTAGGAGATTGGTATATCTCCTATTTTTTAAAAAAAATTGTTTTAGTTGGGTTTGGTCCTGCTTTGAGCAGGGGGTTGGACTAGATGACCTCCTGAGGTCCCTTCCAACCCTTATATTCTATGATTCTATGACCTCCTCAAATATACACCTCTCCCTAGGCTATGATCTCCAATCCCACCTCTGGCTATTCCATACCTGAGCCAACAAACCACTGATGGTGCAACAGCTATGTTCTCAATCTGAAGAACCAGAGGTAGTACGTCAGATCAAGCCAATGCATTCTTCACAGTCACTCCACTACCGCTTTCCAGCCTCTTCCTGGTCCTTTGATCCATCTGTGGATTGTCAACTTATTTCCTCCTGAAGTGTGTCACAGAGTATAGCTGGTGAACTGTCCATAGTTCACTGACAAAGTGGCACAGCCAGAGTGTGGGGATCATTGGAAGTGTGGAAGGCATAGCCGGAGGAAATCATGACTTAGGGAGGAGGGAAATATTTGAAGAGGGGTTTACAGTGAGAGAGCGCACAATCTCAGCTGAACTCCTGAAGAGTGGGAGCTGGTGATATTTCGGGAGGGTAAAGTGGGGAGAGTTTTGTGGACATGACAAAACACGGCTGTTGGGAAGAGAAGAGATTCAGCTGCTGAACCATGGAGGCTTGACAGCTAAATGGCATCTCTGATATCTGTCAAAAAATGAAAACCATCAAACATGGCAGCCACCCCCACTTGAATCAGGGAAAAGCAGCCCTCGTGTGGTTGCAAGGATAATAACCCTTATGGAGTCAAGATGGCTAGCGGAGATGCACTCAACTGGTGGTAGAACAATCTGCATATAAAACAACAGATTGCTAATGTCATGGATTGATTTCTCTAGACAATGCTACAGTATAGATCTGGTATCATTACCTCCTTACACAGAGATATTAACCATGAAGCTTTAGCTTTGAACTTAAGAGGACTGCTCAAATGAGTAAATTTTATAGAATTAGGCCCTACATTTGCTGAAGCTCGGCAATTTACCTTTTCAGGTCATATTAAATGCTCTCTCCTTTGGACAATTCAGTATCAGGAGCCCAGTACTCATTAGCTGCCCTTCAACAAGGCAGAACACAGGAATGAAAAGAAGAGGGGAAAGGAGAGAGAGAAGGAAACATATTGAGGCCAGCATTGTACCATGCAATTAAGGTTCCAATCCTGCATCCCATACTCATTTAAGTAGTCCCACTGATTTCAGCAGTTATCACGCATGCTGAATGCTGACAGTAGCTGAACTAAGAGGGGCTTTCAGCAAATGTTCACTTTAAAAGAAGAAGTACTGTCAGTTTTAGAGCACAGTGTTCTTTTCAGTCACAGCTGGCTGATTCCCATTCTGCATGATGCTAAGAGAGACGTGAATTCACAGCTACCACAGAACCACACGTAAGCATGAAACTAGCCTACGAGAGACCACATATTGTGCTAAATGGCTCCTCCAAGGCCTGATCCTGGGAGGTACAACTCCCAATAAAGCCAATGGGAGTTGAGCACCTCCCATTGAGTGTATCACCTCTCAGGATCAGAAGTTTAGTCAAGTTAACGGGGCCATTCAACACAAAGGTTCTGGAAGTCTGTGCTTTACCAATGCGTGCCACCTTGGAGCATTTTGGAAGGTGGTGTTAATGAATTCCCCTCCCCAGGCCTCCCAGGAAACCTCCTGCCCCCCCCCCATAGGAAAACTACAATTATGGATGGGATCTTAAAAATGCTCAGTGTTGGCCTCTCTGTCCCACTGAAATCAACAGTAAAACTCCCAATGACTTCAACTGGATCACAGTTAGAACATCACTGACCAACTTTTTAAAATCCTACCTTATAAAGGGATTTGATCCCAGATAGTTTAAAAATCTTAGAATCAAAAGCATTCATTTTAATTGCATGAATAAAATAGAGGGACTATACTGGTTGGTATTGGGCAGGTGTTTGTAAATGAAACACTTGGGCCACTGTCCAACAGAGATATTTATATGTCGCTGTGGATAACAAGACTTGCCACGCTGCATTCGATTTCTTCATCCACTTTTGATATTTTTACAAACTTAGTGCCCTCCCCCCCCCCCTTTTTTTTTTTAAGATATTGGAAACAGGAAGTTATTTAATTTCTGAGCCCTCTTGTCTATGTGATAATTAAAAAAAAACCACCCGAGACCGTAATGTTCTTGTGCAGTTATGCCCCAGAGACATCACTGTCTTTCCTGTGCATGTACAATGCAGATAACATCTAAGAATTGTCCCAAAGGGACTCTAAGCAAAGCAGAACAGTTTGTGTCAACGTAACAAGTAAATACTGTAGACTAAGGTTTTCAGATGCTCATGGCTGGTTCATTAGTGTGCAAAAATGCCATAGGCTTCACAATTTCAGTAGTTAGTGGTGTTTGCAATCTTAGAATCTTCAACAAAGCCCAAGCCAAAGGAGGAAGCAAAAACATCACTGAGGTGTCCGTTTCCTTGCTTGGGTACATGCTCATCATGACAACAGAGAGTCTGTGCCTGATCATAAGATTGCTGAAGCCAATGGGATGACTTCCAATGCCTCAATGGGCCTTAGAGCCTTAGTGATTTATTAACGAAGCTATAATATTGCTAGAAAATGTTAAGAATAAACCCTGCTACACCTCTACCTTGATATAACGCTGTCCTTGGGAGCCAAAAAATCTTACCACGTTATAGGTTAAACTGCGCTATATCAAACTTGCTTTGATCCATCAGAGTGCGCAGCTCCGTTCCCCCTCCCCCCCCCGCCGAGCGCTGCTTTACCGCGTTATATCCGAATTCGTGTTATATCGGGTAGCGTTATATTGAGGTAGAGGTGTATATGATTTAACAGGGTTTAAATTAATAATATTAACAAAGATGAGGCAGGCAAACTAAACATTAAGTGTATGTGTATAACTCAGTATTTCTTTCAAAGGGAAACTTGCATTTTGTCATGTGGTAGAACAACAGATGAAAAAAGTGGATTTAGGTTCCAGCAGATCAGTTCCACTCATTAAATTTGTTAAGTTCACTGAATATTTGCCCTTCTCAAATATGAAATGTTCTGTTTAGGTCAGAGATAAAACCTTATTACAAGAGTTGATGAAAAAGCAAATATTATTATAAACCCAACGTGAAGGAACGAATCCACATTAATTAATTACTGCTGCAGTTGGTATAGTCACAATGAAATATTCCTTCAACTGATATCTTGCATGCCAACATTTTTTCTCTTTCTTTCTCCCTCCAAAAAACCCTTCCCTGGATTAAATCAAACCAGCTTTTTCATCAAACTAAAATTAAATATTTTCTCAGAGTTATGAAAAATGACACACATACATTTCTGTAAAGCAAATCGAATTCTATGCTCCAGCTGGAGAAAAAAAAAAAAACCTTCAGCAGTTCACCACACAAGTTCAAGTGTTCGTACAAACTTCCTAGATCTATACAGAAGCAGAATAACCAACTACATCACAGTGCCTCTCTCCTGGCCACTTCTTAATTCAATGCTATCTATTCTCCAACTGTTGTTTCTAAATCCTTAACATCACCCCACCCATACACCTACATTCATTTTTAAGACGTTTTCTAAGGTTATCAATATTAGTTAGTTTTCGTATGATGCCAGAATCAATTGAAGTCATGCATGTTTCTTCCAGTGCAGTTAAAGATACGTGATAGACTGGAGAGCCAATATACTAAAAGATCATTTTCTTTTCAGTTTTCTATTTCAGCAGACAGAGTAACCACCAAAACTAGAATTTTGTCTCTCTTAGGCCCTGAAACTAAAGGCTACAGTTAAACCGATACAGTGAGAGCTAACAAAACCAGAACAAGTATTCTGATTTCAAGATTGTCAAAGCTGAAACAAGCGAGAGTTAAGTAAAATTTCTAAAATTCACTGTTATTTGTGAAACAATACTATGCTTGCACCATTTTGCCATACATCGTAAAATAAAGCCAAACCCATTACACTGTATCTCTCAAGTTTTCAAAAATGAAAAACAAACTTTAAATATATATTTTATGTAGCCAGGATTACACTGAGAGCTAATAAAAACCTATCAACTGAAGAGCAAATGTGTTATAACTTCTAACTATTTTAGGTGTCATTATGTATTAAGATCTGAACACTGCACACTTGTTTAATGTTTGGAATATTCAATGAAACCGTAATAAAAACTCTCATTTGGAATGTTATTAGCTTTTTTTTTTTTTTTTTTTTATATAAAGTCTTACATTTTTGGATTATATTTAATACTTTATATAATGCACAAGAAAAATGTACAGGAAAAACAATGAGTATCTTATGACCCGGTTTAATTTTTTCCTATTCTATTTATCTGTGGCTAATTTGAAATGAAAAAAAAAATAAGTGGATGTTACTTTCCTAGCTTATTTTTTATCAACCAAACTTAAAAAACAATTTGAACTTTCCTATGCAGAACAAGACTTTGCAGTAGCAAAATGATGCAACCACGTCTAGTGCAGTTAGATAGTAGGTTTGTATGTGAGAATGGGAAATCCAAACAGCACACTGCAGATTTCATCCTGACAAAAGCAATACCAAGACTAAGCTAATAGAAGCATGGCAAAACATATATGTCTTGTTATTTCTTCAGGTTACAAATATAGGATAGTTTGTTATAATCAAAGACATTCTGAATTCACTAAGAATGATGCTTGATTAACAAAGTATAAATAAATAGTATTGTATGGTGTATTCAGAAGTATAAAAAAATCTGAAGTATTGGGGTGTTTTTGCTTTAACGTTTTTGAGTAATCTAGCAACACTCTGTCGGGGGAGGGAAAAGAGTTATAGAACTTGAAAAAAAACAACAACCAAAGACTCATAATGCATAGTAACACTCAAGATAGAGTTTGACTTCAATGCTCCATCCCCTTTGAGAGTTCTCCTCTGTTTTGTAATTTTAACATCTCCATTTCTAGTCAATCAGTGATGGGGGAGGGGGAGAGAGCGAGAGAGAGAAATACGAACCCTGAGTTGTCCAAAAACACCACCACAATTTCTATTCTAAAATCATTATTTTTTAAAGATAAATGTTACATTTTTGGCATTAAACTTCTCGGTATTTAAATTTATGTAAAGATACCATCAACGACTTCCAAGAAATTCTTTTTTTTAAAAAAAACAACCAAAACCCCTCAGCTTAAATTTGTGAACCCAGATGCAAATAGGAAACCTCTAGCACCTGGCAAGTTCTTTCAGGTTAGTCAAAAGCCATGTGTTAATCTGACTTGTCACATCAACAGATGAGGATGGGAGTACTTATTTTTGTTCAGGGGCATTTCAGCAAAAAAGCTAAAGTGGGAAACAGCCAGCAGATAAGGTTTCCTCAAGGCAAACCAGCAAAAGGTTACCAAGAGTTTTGTCCAGTACAGCTACAGAACCACCTAACTGAAAACTAGTCAACCGTTGTTTGTCCTTTCAGTTACTTTCTGGAGCAGTTACAAATGCTGTTGATTTTATTAATGACTCATAGAAAACACATTTATGTTTCAGCAATAACCATTAATCAACCACATTGTAAAGTTATTTCATGTTTGCTTTTGAGAGCATCATAAATACATGAGATAGACTTATGGGGAATCTGATCTACTGAAGCTGGGAAGATCCTGTAATATTTATTTTTAATAATAAAGTAGCCTTTTTATATTCACAGCACTTGATTACATAAGGGATCTCACAACAATCTTATGAAGTATTTTCAGATTTTTTTAAAAAGTCATTAAGATCAGAAACAGCTTTCTCTCTTTTTAGAAATGAAAATTAACACACTGTCCACATCTTTTCCTAGGTGGAAGTTGAAGGGCTCATTGTGTTCCAGTGAATGTGGTATTCAGAAGACTGCAGTCAATGGGTCAGTACTGACCCATACTTTCAACAACCTAACCCCTAGTAGAGGTGCTTCATTAGCGGAAAGATTCTAAAACCACTCTTCCACCAGATGTTAGTGCTACCCAACAAAGGCTGGAGTTCACCTGGAAGGTGGAATAACTAGGGAAACCAAAGAATGAACTGAGTCAGTATATCACCTCAGCAGTCTCCACCAGAGATGACTAATATTTAGTGCCCAACTTGAGACACTACAAGGAACCAATATCAAGAGGGCAAATGCTCAGCTCTTCCTGGAATTCAGGCCTCTTTCAGGTGTCTCATAAGGAACATACAAAATCACTAGTCACTTTTGAGAAATTAGGTCAGAGTTCCCAACTCCTCATGAAGTAAGCCAAAGTCAGAAGAACTGTATTTTAAATAAAGGAGTCTTCTCACACCACTACAGCTGAAAGAAAAATGGTAGCTATTTTGCTCAGCAGAGTCTTTTGAAACCTCTCATGGGGAAATTCTTACCATGAATAAGCAGTGAAATGATACGAAAAATACATTTTTTTATTTAAAATGAGCACTTCTGAGCTTCCTCTTGATTGTGACCTGACTGTTGAAGAATGACAATTTGTAACACTGGTTGAGGTAGGAGCCCATTGGAAGAGACTCAAACAGAACAGTTTCAATCTGACTTTAATTACTTATTTAACAACTGGAAGAACTAATTTTCATTGTGGTAGCATGATAATGACTTGGAAATTGCATTTTGTTGTATGCTATCTGGCCAGCAGAATGTACTTATTAAGAGTACCCTAAGATTTTGGCCTACATACAAAAAGATTGCAGAGCCAGTGTACAGAATGTGCTACACAACCATGACTAAAGGATCCATTTCTTCTCATCAGTTCCTCAAGAAGCAATTTTTATTTACAAATAGCTTCTTGTATCTCAAGAACTGCTCCATGGTATCCAGTACAAAAGCTGTATTTTTTAAAACATCTGGAGGTTTACACATAATGAACAGCATCAGTCCAGATTTAGCCTGAACTCAAAAAATGCATCATTGATTGGTTTCCTAACATTTCCCTATTTAGCCATCATGTGTCAGAGCAATGATGCACTTCTAGTCCAAACCAAAGACTTACGGGTTGGTTTCTGAGTGTGGATATTCCCTCGAGATTACAGAGCTAAAGAGAGAACGCTGAAGCTTAGTTATCTTCTGCACCTGTAGTTCTACCAATTAGGGAGATGGAAATTGCTTCTTTCACCTTAACCCAGGGTTTCCCCCAAGAATTTTGGAAATTTCTTAAAGTGTGTCAAAAGGGGTGGGGGGGAGGCCATTTCAAATCTAAAGTTAAAGGTGGTAGTGGAAGCTTTCAGGACAGGGAACATGGTATTAGAAAACTAAAACACACTGTGGCTATCACCATTTAATATTTCAGTGGAAACCCTATGCTGAGCATGCCCCAATAATATTCTGAGGCACCAAGAGCTGATATCTTTGGCTGATATTCCTGCAGCTGCCTAAGACTGTGTTGAAGCAGTTGATCCGCTCTATGCTAAGAAACTAGCTAGTTCTTCTGCTCATCTGGAACCTTTTTTAATACAGAACATGCAAAACATACAGCACACTTTAAGTCTGATATCTGAAATATTTGGCCACACAGAAATTTAAGAAATTCCCACAAACAGCAAATCTAAGTGTAGGCCCATAAGGATGTATTATTACCAGGTCTCTAATAAGTGTCAAACTGACATTTCTCTTCCAGGATAATAGCTGATAGTAGAGAGATCACATGGCTTTTGATAGCAGATCAGCCACTTTGTTAAGTTTCCTCAGAACTCCTAGATCTTCCATCCAGTCCTAGGAACTTGTTATTTTTCAGCTTGTTCCAGCACATCCTCCTTTGACTTCTCCACCCCTAAGAGTGCCTGAAAAGAACAAGTATAGCCGCAACATCGTCCGTGGTGAACACTGACGCAAAGAAATCATTTAGCTTCTCTGCAACGTCCTCGTTCTTTTACTTCCCCTCATTCTCTCACACTTACTGATTTGAATATAAAAACAAGAAGATACTCTAAGTATATCTTTGGCTATATACTCAACCATTCACTTGTTCCTCTTAATTCCACTTTATATTTTACCTGCCATAGTTTGTGGTCTTTTCTATTAGCTTTAATTGGGCTGAATTTCCATTTTTTAAGAATACCTTCAAAAACTTTGTGGGTTTTACTCTAAATCATCTCTTAACTACAGGCCTCAAAGAATTTGGCACACACTTTGTTGGAGAACTATTATTTTAATCCAGGAGTCCAAATTAACATGCTGTCAACCTCTTGCCACTTCAGACTATCTTGATGAACTAGCATCATTTATGCTAGCAGAACTGAAAAGTAAGAGTCATGCGTTAACTACTTCTGCAACTCAAGGGGCTTAAAGGATGGCCTTCATGGCTCTCAGAAATATTCCTTCCTTCCCACCCCCTCCGATCAGTTTCTTAGTGATTACATGGAAGATCAAAATTGGGATCTAAATTCTTTAGGAGGGTTCCTTGAAACTTTAGTCTTAAAGCTACAGTTCATTTAAGATGAGTGATGACAGCAGCACAAGAAAAGCTAATAAATCGACCAAAATTGATAACTGCATTAAATTGTCTCAAGAAGTTTTTTTTTTCTTTCTACAGAGCATACAAGCCAAAGCTTATTTTATGTAGTCATTAGCATGGCATAGGGGAGGTACACACAGCACTATTCTGGAGATACTGTGTACAAGATCTATCTTGGCATCGTGAATGGGATCAGAATTTTTTTTTCAAGAAAGAATAAATAACTCTGCTTCCTGCAGGTGTTCTGGTTAACTATAAAGAATGAAAAAAACACACTACAAAATTTACATTATAGAAGAGCTAATGGAGGAAGATGATGAGGTTTCATTGGCATGCACTATAGAGTATTTCCTAAGCAGCAATCATAACTATGTTATGCTCTAAATAACTATGTATAATACTTTAAAATCACAATATTTGCCCTAGAAAGAAACTGATAATCAAACCACAGCAGCTCTAATGACGGGACTACCTTCCTGATGGACTACTTATACAGACTTGTATCACCAAACAGGCTAGATAGATCTTCTAGACCAAAGACTGCACCGGTGTGTTGATTGGCTATAGACATGTATTGCAACTGCCTACAGTGTAAAGAGAGTGGTGTGCTCTTAAAAAACCCAAAAGTTTGTCCAGTTTGCTGGGATTTAAATATAGCCCAACTACTTTAGCCTCACCTGGATGGTTTCAGATTAAAATTGCAACTACATATCCCTTTCTCTTCTAATACCCATGAAAAAGAAAAATCAATTCTTTTAGAAACAGAAAGCAAGAAAAATCACACATGCACAAAGCACAAAACCTACACAAGGGCCAGCTTCAAATGTGACTCGCTGTAAATGGAATGGTGAAGATCCAAGCCTTCTGTGACAGAAGACAGCACTACAGGCTACTTTATTGGGAACACTGAAATGCCTCTAAGGTCATGCTACTCTTCCTTTTGAGACCCATGCTTCTGATATAATTAAGACATTTTCATTTTGTCATAGAATCATCAAATCATAGAAGATTAGGGTTGGAAGAGACCTCAGGAGGTCATCTGGTCCAACCCCCTGCTCAAAGCAGGGCCAACCCCAACTAAATCATCCCAGACAGGGCTTTGTCAAGCCAGGCTTCAAAAACCTCCAAGGAAGGAGATTCCACCACCTCCCTCGGTAACCCATTCCAGTGCTTCATCACCCTCCTAGTGAAAATGTTTTTCCTAATATCCAACCTAGACCTCCCCCACTGCAAATTGAGACCATTGCTCCTTGTTCTTGCATCTGCCACCACTGAGAACAGCCTAGCTCCATCCTCTTTGGAACCCCCCTTCAGGTAGTTGAAGGCTGCTATCAAATCCCCCATACAAATCTGCTATCCAACAGGGTACAGAACTTGCTGTGATGCAACACAGGCCACTCTGCAAATGACAGAATATTGTAAATTAATGTCAGGAGACCAGATAGCCTCAGGAGATAGGGAACAGGATTCATACAGTTACTGTTTCAACTCTGGTCTAGCTTAACAGCAATAAAAATGTACTGTACTAGTAACTGACAAACATTTGTTGGATTCTATAAAAAGAGTTGATAGTTTCAATCCAGTTCCAGATGGACATACGGCTACCTCTCTTGCACACACATCTTCTAGAGAAAATCCAGTCTTGATTTTAAAATTGCCAGTAATGGAAAATCCCACCACAAACCTTGATAAGTTGTTCCAATGGTCAATTACCCTGTCTGTGAAAAATGTGCATCTAATTTCGAGTTTGAATTTGTCTAGCTTCAACTTCCACACATTGGATCTTGTTATATACCTTTGTCGGGTAGACTAAAGAGCCCTCTATTATCAAATTTCTGTTCCCCAGGCAAGTCCTTATAGACAGTGATCAAATCACTCTTTAACCTTCTTTTTGTTAAGCTAAGGTAATGCTTGAAGACAGGCTAATAGTAACTACCTAACCCCTGCTCCAAAGCAGAGTTGGGCAACATTTATTAAAATAAAAGGCACTCAAATGCACTCTCTCAGTATTTATATTGCGCTCCTCATTGCAGGCTATGAGCACCTCAATGAATGCAACACAAGAATACAATAAAATATGAACTTCCACCATGAAACAGTGTGGGGAAAGCTCATATTGCTGCTGCCAGTGTTGTACCTGGTGGGATTCAAAGCCCTTAGAAGTCAATAGAGAGACTTCAGCGGGCTTTGCGCTGGGTCCTTTGTGATAACTTATCCCCCTTTAGCCCACAGCAACAGAAATTAAAGCTGTAAAAATTAGCTTTAAGGAGCATGTGTTGGCATTGCTGAGAGTCCTTGTAGATTCTTGTCTTCAGAGTGCATATGGACAACAACTCTAATGGCTTGGTTATTCCAGGAAGCCATGGACTTTCTGGGTGTCCCACCGCAAAGATCAGGGCTGGTTACATGCTTGTTCTCCCCTCTGGGTTTTGTCTGAAGTTCAGATATCTTGATCACACCCCTGAGTCAGGTCTGCCCATCAACCTGTGCATGTTGATGCTTGGTCTATTCCAAACCTGTGTCACCCCCAAAGCCTACTCCTCGTTGCATCAGAGGGCACTGATCCTAAGGCATAGCTGACATCCCCTTCTTGCCATGGAATCCATCAGATCACTGACTGATATTATCTTTTAGAGGAGGCTGTCAGCTCACTGATTCCTTGTTGTTTCTCATGCCCAGAGAGCACTGGGTTAATATCTAGAATTTGAAGCATCTGAGCAGCAAATTGGTGAGGTGATGGCCTGGAATCTGAGTTTCTTCTACGCTAGGATTGTGTGTGACATACAGATCTATGAACTATAGTCTGTGGCCATGCAACTTCAGCCTCTGCTCTGGAGGAATGCTTGGCTTATACTGACGAGCTAACACGTCAGAGATACCTACTCCTTGCCCAGGCAAAACCAGAAATGACGCTGGTAGATAGAGGATGGTGGCCTGTGTGTCCCTATTTATTGAGGGCACTCATTTCAAGTAGTTCACGTTCTTTATCATCTTTTGTAGTCCCTTTTGTGTTGGATCCACCACAATCACTTCCATCTGTTTTCTCCGGACAAACTTTTAGGCACGTCTTTTTAAATTACAAATGTCTGTATGCGTTGTTAGAATATCTGTATGGTGATGGTGTTCAGCATTTGGATCGCTTCGATATTGGGGCTGCATAAACAAATTAATTACAGGCTCTATTTTTAAAAAGATAGCATTAGTTTCCATTAAAATAGTGTTACATACAGAGCAAAAGAACTAAGCAGGCAACAGTGGCAGATTGCTCAATTCATGTTCTCTTTTTTCCAATTTAAGCCATGTCAAGTTTAATACCTATAATATGGTAGCCATACCCTTCCCTACAAAGAGTAAAAACAATCCTTTACAAAGCTGTTTTCAGCCTTTGTTGTACCACAAGTAGAATACAAGACTTTATTTATTTTAAAAACATTGTCTGCAGATATTCCATTTTGAAAGCAAGCAATAGCTTCCCGAGCCTAATCTTTGTTAATTAGCTAACTATAAATAGCAAACTCATAAGAGGGTTTATAGAGTTGAACTTTACCAGAAAGGGTTTCTGAAAGCAAATCCCACTGAAAAGTTTTTGGTTTCTCAATTATTTCTCCTGAAAAAAAACTTAAAGCATTTTTATATGAACCCCAAGCAGGCAATCATTTTCACTGATGTGGCAAGCTATGGGGCAACAGAAGTTTCATATTTCCTAATAGTGCAGAAAACACAAGAAACAGAGCAAGAAAATGTAAGTTAAGAAGGTATTTGTTCAAATACACAATCATTCTCAGGTCAAAAATAATTTTTAAAATGTCCTCATTGGCATTATTAACAGATTATTAAAATTAGATTTTAGAATATACACCAAATATACTATTCGCTATTTATGATAGCTGTTTGCCTTTTATTCTTCACTCAACATGGACAATGAAATTAGACTGGTCAATTCCATTTTCTGGTTCTCATGCACTAGCAAGGTGCTACCATGTTGAATATTCAAATGCTACAGAAGAATTATTATTACATCAAAACAAAAAACTATTACTGAAATTACAAAAAAAAAAGCAATACCTGGTAACAGTAGGTTTTGTAAGAATTTTTGAGAGCTAACCTATGTGACAGTGACCCTTTAAGCATGAGTCACTAGAATGATGAACACAATTTCTCTGGTCAATAAAAAAACTTCAAATTCATTTTCACATAATGTATTATTTCATACTACTGATCATCAACTAACTGAATACAGCCATCACTTTAATGTACTATGTTTACCACTTTAAAAACAAAACAAAAAGTTCTTCCCACAGTTTATTTAAGTTTAGTGAAATAGTTACATTATTTCTTAAACTTAGGATAGGAAATTAAAAAAAAATCAACTTTGGTAAATGGTCAATTCAACTACCATCTTGATTTTTAGGGGTGACTACTGTATCTATGTAACAGGAAAGTTTACTAAGGGTCTGATTTTACAGTCATTCCATGCATTAATCTCAAAATGATTTCAGTGGAATTTCCACTGACAGAGCAGATACAGAACTGGGTACCTAATGCTGCACCAATGAAGTCAATAGGAGCTTTGCCGTTGACTTCAGTGGGCAAGAGAAAAAGCCCCGAGTCTCTAAGAATGGAATAAAGCTACTAATCTTTTCAAAGCAAAAATATAATTTATAAATAATAAAAGGCCTAAACTCTAAATATTGTTTTCTGCGTATCTTAATTACAACCTGACAAGTAATCATACCTAAATGGAACTAATGAAGTCCTATAACAAGATTTTCTAAACCTTCGTTCATCAGCAAGTACTTAGTTGCAAGTGACTACTGAATTAACACCATGAATTAGAATGTAATTAATAATAATTTCACTGAAAAACAAAAGGAACTTGCAATCTTCCTTCTACTTAAAGAACTGCAGACAAATTGTAACATTTGTTTTCCAGATGAGAGGAGGTTGTAGACTGAGAATACCGTGACTGCACCTGGATTCTGCAGTGAGTAGTTCCCCTACCTTGACTAGAAAAATCATGACACTAGACACAAGCAAGCTGTTGTTTATTTTAGAGGACAACACCCCAGAGGAAACACATGCAGCACAGACAAAAAAGTGTGATTACATCTTCCTTAGTGAGTGCAACTGTATATCACTCCAGTTAACAGCAGTCTTGAAATTCAATATGCTTTTAGACCGTGCAGTAGGCACACCTTAATAAGTCAGTCAAACACACACACTCAACAAAGAGAACAGTTTTAGCTTTGCTGATCCACAGTACTGAGCCCAAAGACAATCTTCAAATTCCAGTTCACCTTTAACTGTTCTTTCCCCTAGGGCTGTCAACCCTACAGGATTGTCCTGGAGTCTCCAGGAATTAAATATTTTTTTTTTTAAATTACAAAATTATGTCATGTGATGAAACCTCCAGGAATACATCCAACCAAAATTGGCAACCCTTCTTTCCCCAGGTATGAATATATAGGTTATCCAAGCTTTAAAAAAACAAAAACTATTCACTGGCTTGCCAGGTCAAATGGAAATTTTGCTGAAGTGAGTGGCTGAATCCATTGCTCTTTTTTACTAGAGGGGAACAGAACTAGAGAGAGCCATGTAGGCTCAGAAGGAGAGCAGTAGCGGCAGCAGCACCAGAAGTCATCTTCTGTGGTGCGAACGTTTACAATATGTAGATGAAAGTAAAATGGGAGAAGGAAAGCATTAATCTGCAGAGGGGGCAAATATCTGCCCATGTAAATTGAATGAGCGGTTTTTTGGGGTGTAGCAGCACAGGTGTATTCCCTCCAGGCTAATAGGCAATGGTATTTTTTTTTGTCAAGCCTGGATAATTAGATTTTAGATAGAAAAGGATTTGAAGCCTCTTGCACAAATAATTTGCTGTGCAGTGTTAGCAAGGGGCATGTTATGGGGTTTTAAACATCCTAGAAATCAACACAGAATGTTTAGTTACCTCTGCTACTGGGCTAAGAACGTGCACTCTCACCAACAGAAGTAGGTCCAGTAAAAGATATTACCTCCCCCACCTTGTCTCTCTGATAAAACAGAATGTCAATCAATAAAACACTGTAACTGAATCCTCCTTTGACAGCTGGATTGCCTGTTGTAACAATACCAGTGATGAAAACTGTGACTGACTCACAAAACTATGACTGCCAAATGTTTCCAAGAGAAAATATGGAAAATTGTGTCAAACAACTGTAATAAGGATCAAATTAAGTGAAGGTTGGCAGGCCATTATTTCATGTTCAGGTTAACTAGAGCTATGATGGATTCCCCCTTACCTCAAGCATTGGCCTAGCACCGTCATGGATTGACAGAATGTGTGTAACATTATTCTTGCTCAGTTGCTCCGCATCTCGAGCATCTGTAGTGGGGGGAAAAAAGATTATTTTTTTAAGTTTCTCTTAAAAAGCTGTTCCTAGTTCTCTCACACATGTTGAGAATCATGATCATCTGTGAAGTTCTTCTAAAAACAACACATTCAAAAAGACAGGAAGGGGAAAAAAATGAACTCCAAAGCAAATGATATACTATATAAAGAACAAGCTTAAGAAAACATGACTTGATAATTTAGGGAACAGTTTCACACATTTTGCATCTGAAAATTGAGTGTATCTATCTGTGTGTGTCACACACACCACATGTATGCAGATAACAGACATATGATACATTTCAGAGCCATGTGATAACTTGCATTTTACACCTTTGACTGTCTTGCCTATTCTCTGCCCACTAATACTAATCCATCTCCACTAGGATTTATTCTTACATTTCAAACCCTGTAGCACTAAGCACCTTCAAAACTGCCATTGTTGTTTAAGATCAATTTACCATACAAATGTTCCTTCTACCTTCCACATAGAGAATCCCACCTTCCTGTCCCCTTCCACCAACCCTACGGACAATTTACACTGGCCAAGGTAGGCAATATTCAGTCATGAAAGGTTTAAGGTCTGATATCTCACAATTTTGCAGAGTTAGAAACAGGAGATTTCTTACACTGGACAGGAGAAATTCCCAGCTTCCCAAGAAAATGCACCCCAGTTGCTTCTAATCCTGGAAGACCCTAAGAAATCACATTTCATGTCTAGAAAAATAATGTTAGAGTTTTTTTTAGAGGGGACTTACATTTATTATTTTCTTCTCCATCCAAGATTTGTACAGTTGGACTTTTGATTTTACCAACAAAGGAATACAAGAAATAGTGTGTGTGTGGCCGCGCGTGGGCATGTGTGTGCGTGTGTATATATATATAAAATATTCCTCAATTTTTTGTATAATATGCGACACACACACACACACATATATATATATATGTGTGTGTGTGTATAAATGAAAATGTGGTATTACAATTTTATAGACATTTGTTTTAGATGACCTGCAAAACTCACTGGGAAAATTGGTGGGGAAAAGTTTAAAAACAAAACAAAAATCGTAATCTCCCCCGCCCACACCCAAATATTCAACATTTCATCAAAACTCACAAAATTTCTATTAGCTCTATAGGAAGCAGAATAACACGGGGGAAGGGAAATTTATAACAATTTAATCAACTTTTGAATTTTGAAATTTCTCATTACTTCAACCAGCTCCACTCATGGGTAAAAGTAGCCATCCCAACAAAGCCTTTACATCATAGTGCCCCGTCATGTAGTCACTATGCATTATTCAAAAAACACACACAGAGTAACCTTCACAAACAAAAGTATGATAGAGTCTTTGCCCGAGGTGTTTAAAACAAGATTAAAAGTTTAATAGTCACCAGTGAGGAGTAAATCTGTGAAAAAAAAGCAAAGGCCACTGCCACTTCAGCTTCTGGAGTACTGTTAGCTAATAGCAATACTGGGTTCTTATTCTCTGTAGACTAGCTACTAGAGAGGGATGTAGCACCTGAAACATACCATACAGGCTCTACTCCTATTAAGTTTGGCCAGTGCTTATAAAGAGATTTGATAAGTTTCAACATGGGAGAGGTACCAAACCACATCTTTAATCAAGTTACATCAAAAATAAGAAAGCATTGTACTAAATAAATCAGATTTTATTTAGTACAATTTAATACATTTTATTAAGTAAATTTGAGGAAGAAATTTTTCCAAGGTGACGTTTAATCTTGAACCCTTAATTATAGGTGCATGACTATTCAGAATTACAATTACGTGCTCAGAACTGGAATGCAGGTTAAAGCCTGACGTTTTAAAGAAATGTAGTTGGATCATGTCTACATGAACAGAGTTAAAATCAACAACTCTGGAGACTGAAATCTGTAGCCACAGTGCAACTTCCTACACTGGCTCATCAGCAAGACCAGGAGGAAGGACCCTGGTTTGTTCAGTTTCTCTCTAATCTTGATCTCTTGACTGGGAAAGGCTGCCATACATGTCATTTATGACAGTGTTCTTTGTGATGTGGACACCTGTCTTAAAACCAGCCTATACAATCAGTTTATGTTAGCCTGGTTAAATAGATTAAAAAAAGCACAGACCACAAAAGGTTTCAAACCGGCTCTTCCTTGGTACAAAAATAACAATAATATCACCTGTACGTTCTTTATGTACGTGCAAAAGATCAATCAGCATCTCTTAATTCGAGTCATTACTCTCCACTATGAAGTTTCAATACCCTTTTTAAATCAGAAAGCAGAAGGTGGCATTTAATCATATTGGCCAACAGACAAAATGCCAAGTATCTGAACACAATGAAATAGAGTTAATAAGTCCATACCCGATTATGAGAAATACTTATCTTAAAAGGTCTTTGCAGCTCTAAAAATCAAAGAAAAATCAAAACTGTCTAGTTTCACCTACTCTGAAGGTCCAGTATGTGTGACTACAGAATAGATGTTTATTCATTTGGATTCCCATGTCACCATTTCAGACAGAATTCAGCACCAAATACCTGAAAGAATTTAAATTCTCTTCATAACAAGAACGAGCACTTCCAAAGATAACTATGAGACTTGCTGGTACAGCCACTGTTACTTGCCAGACCTTCAGAGGAACAGAGTTGTTAATAATAGTAAGTGCATCCTTGATTATTCTAAGGTCTCAGAGACCACCTGTAAAGTGAAGGCTTTGGAAAACTACAAAAGCCAGCCCAGTTGGGCTTTTAAGTCTGTACTGTGCACTCTCCAAACATAGTTGCATATTTCTGGGCCAGCTACCTGAAACCTCAATTTTAGTTTTAGGGAGGTAGCATTTTCCAGTGGATAGGACGCTGGACTGGGACACAAGAGATGTGGTTTGGACACTGTCCTAAATGTAGCCTTGAGCAAGTCACTTCATCTCTATATGCCTTCATTTCCCCCTCCCCATCATTAGCTGTCTTGTCAATTTAATAAGGTTTTCAAGGCAGAATCATCTTTTATTATGTGTTTATACAGTGCCTAGCATAGTTGGGCTCTGATCACAATTAGTGCTAGTGTAAGACAAATAAATTATAGTTTAAAAGAAGGCTAATGGCTCAGGAGAAACGGTGATCCAGGTTCCCAAAGCCCTGGCAAGACAAGCAGCTTTGCAGCCCAGCCAGCTTTAAAACACAAATGGTTCCCTTTAAAAGTTGACTGGCTAGCAGTGTCATTAAGAACACACAGTACTACCCTTGCAACGTTTTAGTGCTTCAGTTAACTGAAGTTCAATAAAATCAACGCTGTATAGTAAGACAGTGTTTTGGGGTATTCATAGAAGAGGGCAGGAGAACCACACAACAATCCTGAAGCTGTGTACCAAGATCAAAGAGGTGGGTGAGGTAATATCTTTTCCCTTACCCACCTTGTCTCTCAAATACCCGGGGACCAACAGAGCTACAACAACACTACAAACAATGCCAAGATAAATAGCAGTTCACAGAATACACAATTCAAGCAACAGAAAATATATAGAGGAGGGAAAAAAATACAGTCCCTGGCTGGCAAGTTATCGAAGTCTCTAGACCCATGGAATAGATAATTGAGAGAGGGGAAATTCCCTTGCTTCTCCCCACTGCAAATCACTGATATAACAGACAAGATTTAGAAGCTGCCCTCAGTAGCTATACAGACTGCTCACAATATTTCTGCATAATAGAGATGTATGTTCAAATTCATATCTAAAATTGTTACATTAAGGAACCAAAAAGCAAGAACATTCAGTGCTAGAACTGTAATTCTGACTCATTATTTAGCAAATCACTATAGTACTGCACCATACAAAGCAGGCTGATGTTCCAAGGTCACAGTGTTAGATGCACTCTCTTAGAAATCAGAACTAAAAGAAATCTATTAGGTCACCTCTAACCTATCCGTTTAGGTCCTGCGCAAGATTCTTCCCTACAGCAGGCTGTCTAATGCTTCATCCAATATAATTTAAAACCTCTCGACTCATGGGGGGGGGGGCATCAACCAGTTTCCTTGGGAAAGTCCTTCCTCGCATAACTTGATACATTTCCCCCTTTCTCCTCTTCCCCTTCCCTCCACATTCAGCCTAGGTTTCTTTTGCTTCATTGTCTTCCACGCTCTTAGCTGTAGCCCCTCGTACTAGTACGGACAGGGTCACAGCCACATAGCCAAAGGAGGAAGATTAATTCTGTAGTTAAGGCACTGGAACAGGATTGGTAGAATCTGGATTGAGTCCCCACTGTACCACACACTTCCTGTGCCCCATGTGTAAAATGGAGATAGTACTTCCCCTACCCCACAAGGTTCCTCTGAGAATATATTCATTAACCATTGGGAGGATCTTCAATACTGAGGTGATGGGGCCATGTAAGTAGATAGGCAGACCCAACTCATCATTAATAATCCCTTCAAGACATGCGTGGTGAAAACTATTTCCCTTTCATTCGAATGACAGGAAAAGAATTTTCCCTAAGATTTTGTCACCTCCCCTTCCTTCAAAATATCTAGAGTTTTCCCATCCCTTCTTATCCAGTAAAACCAAAACGATTCTGGTGGAGAAAGCCAATTACGTTGATGCCGGTCCAAGTCTGTGGCATCAGACTGTGAGGCATCCCACAGCTAAAATAATCAGATCAATGAGATTAGCTCAAACTAGATTTGTATTTCTTGGGGTTGGGGGGAGAGGGGTGGGCTATTACTTTTCTTCTCACCATACACTGTCCTCTTCGTATGCAGTCTCTCTCCCTCCTCCAAACACAAGCCTGCAGCCTTGCCTTCACTAGGAAAAAAAAAAGGTGTGCTCTTACCATGTGTTAAACTAACACATCTAATGAGGTAAAACCCTAGTGAAGACAAGCCAGCTGTAGTTTTATCACGTTAGCAGCTTGAGGCAAACTCTCGGCTTCCCGCTAGCGTTTAGCTCAACCTGTGAATACATTTGAAAACTACAAACTGCCTTGCCTTCACTAGGATTTTAACACATGCTAAGAACACATCTTTTCACCCTGAAGGTATTTTTGAGAAGAACTGGCTGGAGGCCTAGGCCAAAACTTTCAAATTTTGGTACCTTAGTTAGGCATATGTACATAATAGGTTTGCCAGGTGGTTGGTTTTCAACCAGAACATCTGGTCGAAAAGGGAAACTGGCAGCATCCGGTCAACACAGCTGACCAGCCGCTAAAAGTTTGGTTACCTGCAGTAACCAGCCTCCACCACTGGAGGCGGGAAGATCAGCAGGAGCCTGGAGGAGCGGCTCTGCTTAGCAGCTGCTGCTCTTCCTGCCCCCCAGCAGCCTAACCAAAAGAACTGTCTGGCTCCCAGACCAAGCTCCAAAGTACATACTGGTGCTGTCAGGGACGGGAGGCCTGTCCCCTTCCCCTGATTTCCTCACCCCCTCACTCCGGGGACTGACCTCTGCCATGCCCCGCTGTGCCGGCTCCGCATCAGCTCCTCCCAGGCTGGATCTACAGGCAGTAGGTGAGTCCCAGGGAACGGGGGAGTGAGCGACGGGGTGGAGCGCGCGCAACGGGGGGACGGGACAGGTGGGGCAGAGGGCAGACCCTTGGGGAAGGGGCGGGGCAGGGATGTTCGGTTTTCAGGGATTAGAAAGTTGGCAACCCTATTACATAAAACTGCCTAGTTTTCGGAGATACTGAGCACCCACAGCCATAGGCGATGACTCCGTGGATGCTCTGGGGCTGGAGCACCCACAAGGAAAAATTGGTGGGTGCTCTGCACCCACCGGCAGCTCCCCGCCCAGCCCCCCCACCCCAGCTCACCTCCGCCTCCTCCCCTGAGCGCGCCACGTTTCTCCCTCCCGTGAAACAGCTGTTTCGAGGTGCAAGCGCTGGGAGGGAGGGGGGAGGAGGAACGCAGCATGCTCGGGGAAGAGGCAGGGATTTGTGGGGGTCCAACAGGGGCAGGGATGGGGCAGAGTCAGGGAAGGGCTGGGAGGGGGGCGCGAGCACCCAGCACTGCCAAGGAAAGTTGGCGTTTGTGCCCACAGCTCCCACTGAGGATTGTTTCCTGCCTCCCCTCGCTCCCCATGGTTCCAAAGGACACACTTAGTTCCATCCATAATATGCAATGATGTCACAGAACAAATTGAGTGCCTAGGCAAAACTTCCACCCTTCCTGATCCTGAAGCTTTAATTCCTGTAAATAAACTTGTTCAAAATACTAAGTAGTTCCATTGTAAAGGGGAAGGAGGGAAGACTAGTTGGCTAAAAAGGGTGCCCCTGAACTAGAGCTCTGCAGCAGGACTGGGATCCCATGGATCCCGCAGGACTCGCTGCCATAATAGCAGGAGCAGGTAAAATGTACTTTGTTGCAGGCAGTTTTAGTTGGGGCAGGGGAGACGGGGGTGGGGGGGTGGGGAGGGAGAGAACGGGACAAAACAGACTGTGGTAATTTGCGGGAAAACACTAAATCTCATCAGTTTGTCATTAAATAGAATTTCAGTAATTTATCTTTTTTTAAATAAAGGTTTTAATACATAAATTTAAGCAAGGAATAAAAATATTTGATGTCTATTACAACAGGAATTAAAGTATTTTTTGCATGGTTTAAGCAAGATTTGTTTTATTCTTTTAATGGTAAAAATTGTGTCTGAATTCCATTTATAAATATAAATGTAGAGGTGTAGATAGATAGATAGATAGATAAATAAAATACATTAACAGACTTTAAAAAAAAAGTAGCATGGGGGAAATTGGTCTCTCTCGTGGGCTTTGTTGGATCTAAGATTTTTGTGGGTGAGAGCAGGATAAAAATGCAAGAAACAATATGGGAGCAGGTGGGAGTGGGAATTACAGGGCAGGACAGGAGCAGGATTAAAACAATAATCCCACACAGGGCTCTACCCTGAACCTTCTTCCCTTCCTAGGGCAATCCACATTTGAAGCTTTAGCTGTACTAGCCTGTAAATCTAGATCATCTGTGAATCCAGGAGAGCAATATTGAAAGATACTAACCCAGTCTTCTTTCTTGAAGGCTGAACCCCAAATGGGCCTAAATGGGAACTTTTCTTGAAAGAACCTTGAACAAGCTTATTCAGAGGAATTCAATAGCACTGTGAACACAGCAGAATCATTTGCTGTGAACTGCATCTTATGTTGAGGAACAGGAAGAGTGGAAACTTCACCTAAGCTCTTCACTTCATCCATAGTGCCACTGGACTCTTTGGGGGAATTAAGCCTCACATTGCGGCTTTCCCCTCAGAATCGAAAATCCCCCAAATATTCCATTGGAAAAACTCAAATCTTCCAAACATGTTTGCAAGCAGAAAGGATATGTATTGCTTTGTATTCAAGCTTGAAGAACTGTGTGGCCTTTAACTCTTATTACAATTTATTGAGCCCTGGTTTTTGGAATCAATTGCACCTGAAAGACCAGCTGGCACTCGTGCAGATGAAAAATATTTCCCTACTGCTGCATGGGAAAAGAGGCAAAAACCTCACTGTCCCACCAGGGTATTAGAAAAACAAGAAATTTCTTCTGATGGGAATACAGAAAGCTGTCCATTGCCACACAGCGGACACCAGCTTTCGTGTGGGAATAAAGGCTTATGGGGGCTTTCAGACCCCCAGCTATTGACTGACAGCTTTGCACTTCATCAAGGGAGATAACACTAGCTTCTGAGTGGACTGCAGGACTTTGATTTCCATTTGACAGACCAAAATTCTTTCAGATCAGAGGGGGGCACAGGGATTTAATTTGAAGAGAGCTTCTTCTCACCTTCAGCCCCTCCACCACCACATCTCTTACCAAGCTACCAATCCCATGGACTTTAGACAGGGCAAGGCCTTGCTCCTGAACAAAAGGAAACCCAGAAGATAATCAATCTGTAAGATTAATTTTCTCCTGGGGTTTAAAGGTGAACTCTTCCTCAGTATTTTGTAAGAAAGACAGCAGTTCTGCTTGAATTGCCAAGCTCTCTGGATGCACATTCTCCTGAACAGTTTGTATCTTAGGAATGCAATTCAGTTTTAAATTTTTAGTTAAGGTCCCAATTCAAGAAATCTCTTAAGTTCCTAAATCCATCTCTCTTCAGAAAAATATTGTAAGTACATGCTTAAAGTCCTATGGACTTCAATGATTTCCTGAATCAGTACTACACAAAGCTTTCCATTCCCAAGGATCCCAAGATGCTTTAAAAACACTCTCACTCTGCCTGAAGCAGTCTGTCTAAAGATTAGAGCAGTGGCCTGCAAGTCAGGACTCCTGAGTTCTGTCCCCATCCATACCACTGACTTGCTCTGCAACCATTTCATAAATCGTGCCTCAGTTTACCCATAAGTTAAACATGTCTGCATCTATTTACCTTACATAGACAATTGGAAGCTTCACTTCAGAACAGCAATTCAGGAGCCCTGAAAGACAGGTTCTACATAACTACCAAGTCAGAGTGCTAGTCTGGTGAAAGATTCCATGGTCAGAACATTCATTGTCCCTTCCAAACAATGGAACTTCCAGAAGCACAGCACCCTCTAACATAATGCTGGGGTATTGCATCAGTTTTGATGAGTATGCTTGAATCACTCATACCACTTCCCATAGCATCTCAGTTTCCTTAAAGGTTTCCCATGCAATTACTAACCTAGCACAGCACTATTCAGCTGTGAAAGATGATAAAAATCACAGTTCAAGGGGAGTCTGTTGTATCACACATTTTTTATATTCAAAAAAATCACTTGCAAAACCCAAGCTTTCTAGGCATGGGATACTACAGAAGGACCCAATTGTCAGAAAGCACTGAGCACCAACTCTCTGAATATGGGTGTCTCAAATCCAGCACCCAAATCACTACTCACTATTCAAAATCTTGTCCTGTCTTTCATACACTGCATGTAATATAAATCAGAACACTTGCAAAAGAACTCAGTAATCAAATTCCTCTAGGAATGTTTATAGTGGCAAGCTTATATTTGCCTTGTTTCAGCAGCATTGTATTACTTTGCAAAGCTGTCTGTCACTGTTGCTATTAGCATTATTAGACTGTTTAGAAATTTGTTTTAGAAATTCAAAGATTATTAACTATATTCATTAAAGTAGTTGTTCTATCCATGCACAAAGTAAATGAGGTAATATCGTTTATTGGACCAACTTCTGTTAGTGAAAGAGACAAGCTTTTGAGCATACATAGAGCTTTTCTATTGGTCTGGCAAAGGTACAATGTCCTAAGAACTCAGTGTGGCTTGAAAGCTGGTCTCTTTCTCCAGCAAAAGTTGGCCCAATAAAATAAATTACCTCACCCACCTTGCCTCTTTAACAGCAATTGTCTCTGTTCTGCTCCAGGAATGTAACTAACTCAGAGATCAATTACCTACTGACATGACCTCACAATGGTGGAGAGTATTGATTAGATACTATGTAAGCAAAGGCCATTTAAAAAACCCACCTTTATTTTTATTAACAAACAGCGATAATCGCTGAAGCACAGACATTCATACTGACACCAGCCCTTCCCCCTCCCTCCAGATATGAAATAGCTGATGCACTTTAGCTTCATTTATTTTTAACTGGATCCCAATACTACACACTCACCCCACCTTCATTAACACCACGTTTTTATCATGCTAAAAGTTATTTGACATACCATTTATAGACCATTTGCAAGGCACGTAGCTGAATGGTTACAGCATGACAAGCCAGAAGGGTTCTAGGATCTAATCTGGGCTGAGGTGCTGACTCACTCTGCAACCTTGGCCTACTCCCCTTCATCTTGCATTGCCTCAGTCACTCAGTGGGTGAAAACAGTACCACACTGAGAAACAGATGCTGGGTCTGAGTTTCACTCTCTTGGGAGTATTATCAAAAGTTTTGCCACCACGGCTGGCATGACGATAGGGACAGTTTCAGAGTCACACACCGTGCGCTATGGGCAAATCCGGGGCCCCTCCCCCACACACTGCACTTTGAAAAACTGAAGCAATCTCACATGAAAATGCGAGATATCATCCATTCCTCTCCAGTCCTCTCCCACTTTGTCTCATCCAGCAGTGAGGCCAAGATTAGCTCTGTCACAAGCAGAAGGCACTGCCTCAGCTAAGAAGATGCACTGTCTCTGGGTTTTCTCCCTTTTTCCCTCCTTATTTTCTCCTTCCAACCCCCCACCCGCCCCTTCTGATTTCTGTATCTTTGGCCTGGTCTACACTACACGTTTAAACCAAATTTAGCAGTGTTAAACCGATTTAACCCTGCACCCGTCCACACAATGAGGCCCTTTATATCGATATAAAGGGCTCTTTAAACCGATTTCTGTACTCCTCCCCGACGAGAGGAGTAGCGCTGAAATCGGTATTGCCATGTCAGATTAGGGTTAGTGTGGCCACAAATCGATGGTATTGGCCTCCGGGTGGTATCCCACAGTGCACCATTGTGACCGCTCTGGAAAGCAATCTGAACTCGGATGCACTGGCCAGGTAGACAGGAAAAGCCCCGCGAACCTTTGAATTTCATTTCCTGTTTGCCCAGCGTGGAGCTCTGATCAGCACGGGTGGTGATGCAGTCCCAAATCCAAAAAGAGCTCCAGCATGGACCGTACGGGAGATACTGGATCTGATCGCTGTATGGGGAGACAAATCTGTTCTATCACAGCTCCGTTACAGAAGACGAAATGACAAAGCATTTGAAAAAATCTCCTGGCTATGATAGACAGAGGCCACAGCACAGTACTGCGTGAGAAGCGTACTGAGGACTCCAGCTATCCCACAGTCCTCGCAGTCTCCGAAAAGCATTTGCATTCTTGGCTGAGCTCCCAATCCAGGGAAAAAGGGCATGAAATGATTGTCTGCCGTTGCTTTCAGGGAGGAAGGACTGAGTGACGACATTTACCCAGAATCACCCGCGACACTGTTTTTGCACTGGGATCTCAACCCAGAATTCCAATGGGCAGGGGAGACTGCGGGAACTATGGGATAGCTACGGGATAGCTACCCACAGTGCAACGCTCCGGAAATCAACGCTAGCCTCAGTACATGGACGCACACCGCCGAATTAATGTGCTTAGTGTGGCCGCGTGCACTCGACTTTATACAGTCTGTTTTACAAAACCGGTTTATGTAAAATCGGAATAATCCCGTAGTGTAGACGTACCCTTTGTTTCCAGTCCCTGTATCCCATCACAAACTTATCATTGCCTGCACTCTCATCTCCTTCCCCTCCATCCCTCACCCACACAGTTGACACAACCAACTTCCCTCCATCCCACGCAGCCCAGCACCATCTTCATGTTTGTCACCTGGCGTAGGAATGCCCCTCAAACTCATCCTGCACCTCTGGGCTCATTCCAAAGATGCTCCACACAGGAAGGGGAGCAAAATAACTCTCAGGATGCTAAAGTGAACCCTGCAATCCCGTCCCCCTGTCAACAAGGGATGGCAGGATCAGATACAAACAATGCCACTATCCTGTTGTAGGTTCATGCTACCAAATACTTCACAGGAGCGAGCGGGGTGGGGGGCAGAAATATTGGTGCAGCACCACCTAAATATGAAATGAAAGGAACAGACCTTGTCCAGTCATGTGAGCAGACCAAATATATGGAGGCATGTGCAGTCGCCACTCAGCAACACGCCTGCTGCTCACAACTAAGCATAGCTCTAGGTAGATGATGTTGCTGGTTATTTATTGGTGGTATTGCAATAGCACCTAGAGACCCCAAGCTGGATCGCGGCTCCTCTGTGCTAGGCGCTGTGCACATATGTAATGAACAGATGGTCCCTGTCCCAAATACTTAACAATAAGTAATTACAGTCAGTGGGAGCTGCTGGGTGCCCAGGACTTCTCTCAACCTTAACTTTCTTAAAGATAAGGCTCTAAAAGTGCTAGGTTAAAATCAAATGGAAAATAAAAACCACACAAAGAGAGGGAGAACAGGTCTGAGTCTACAATATAGACACGGCATCCTGATACTCGGGCATCAAACTCTGTATCTGTCAGTTTCACAAGCATTTATAATAGGGCTCCTGAACGGTTCTGATCTATAACCACAATAATGAGAGCTATGAATTGGAGGCAAATTAAGCCACTAATAATGAGGAGGGCTTACAAAAATGGCCTGGCTCACAGGCCAGTCTGCAAAGTGCAGAACCAATTTACAACAGAGGCCAACATTTGGGAATTCTAGGTGAAGCATGCTCCCAGGAGAGTGTGTGCATTTTTAACCAGTTGTGCAGTGCAGTGTACAGATGACAGAGAAAACAATTCTCTTTTTAGTGCTAGCAGGTAGATTCAGAAATTAAGCAAAATGGAGATAAAGAACTTGCACAGATTTTAGCAAATACTGGAGGGCTACGTATGGCCCAACACTTTTTCAGACTTAAGCAATCCTAAATTGTAACCATTAAACTAATCTTACCTTTAAAGTTGCCAAGGAACAAGCCAGGCAGAATCTGTGAGAAAGAAATATAGTATCAGATATAGAGGTCTTGTGGTAGCACAGTTCTACAATGTTCGATTTGCATACAGGATGGAACATATTTCTGTTGCAGACTATTGTCTAATAGAATCTAAAGGTGCTGGCAGCATTATGTATTTCTCCTTGCAACTTTCCCATTCTATAATGCTTCAGGCATGCTGAACTTCGAAATGTTTCCAACATAACTAGGGGTTGATGGTAATATTTGACGGTTATACACCATCTTCTACCCAAGGATCTCCAAAATAGGCCTTGTAAAACCCTTGTTGTAATGTATTATCCTTATTGAATCAATGAGGAAACAAACACAAAAAAGGTTAAGTGACTTGGCTAAGGACACAGAACAAGTCAGAAGGGACTGAAAAATAAAATCCAACAGATCTTGTAGTTCTTGAAGCGGAAGAAGGCAAGTCAGACCACTGTCACCCTACATTGCAATAGGGTACTCTTTCATTGATTCTCACTCTGTTCATAAGTGCTGTTTGCAGTGATTTCTTATATTTAAGTCACTCAGTTGCACTTCCACACTTCCCTCCTCTGAACTATGTGCGCCTCAGCAGCGCTCCCATAAACTCTGGCTGTTCTCAGTTACATTACTTTCTTTAACTTGGGAGTTTCAAGGTCTGCTTCAGGGCCAGCTCTGTGCAGTCTGAGTACATGTGGTTAACATTGTGATGTTACCCATTCCCACCCTTTCATAAACCTCCTCTGAACTGAAGCCAAAACACAAAAGAGCATATATGAAAGAAAGGAACACACCACAACTCAAAAGTAAAACCTTTGTTCTCTCCCACTGCATGACAGACACCTGGACATCTATGACCAACATCTAATTCCTCTGAAGAAGCTAAAACAAGGTAGCTAAAATACATGATCCATTTTCCTTAACACGCATGCAAAGCATACCACCATCAATGACATGTCAACACCGACTTCCTAATGCCTTAGCAACACCCTAATGTCATCACGACTGCATCAACAATCTCTCTAGCGCTGCTATTTAAAGGAAAAACTCCACCCATTTTGCTCAGTCCAGCAATCCGGAAGTCCTAAAAGGTATGAAGCACTTTCGCCAGGGATTGGCATTTGAGCCCTTTCTTCACAACCACCATCTTGTAGAAAAGTGACATGATTTGTGTCACGGAGTGTAAGAGCACAGCATATGGGACTGTAAATTAGTTTCCAGCATGCTTTAGCATACTGGTTCCACAAACAAAAAACAATCTTTGACAATGGCCTAGTAAGCGTTAATCAGGCCAGAAAACAAAAGAGCCACACTTTCAGGCCAACATTATTTTGCATGAACCTCCCTCCCCTACATCTTTAACTGATATTTCCTCTCCACGTCAGGTCACATCTTATCTAACCCTAGCATTCAATCGAGTCAACAGCTCTAGAAGGCCGTGTTGCCGGGACCCAAAGAACCTTTGCAATTCCCTTAACCATATACAGAGCTGAACGACACTCATCCATTTAGTTTTTATTTTTGCTTTTGCCATACTGAGATCTGAAGGAACGTGAAACTTAAGCAAAAGTCAAGGGTTGCAAAATCACATGAACCAAAGCTGACAATGTTTGACAAAAACCTATGCAAACAGAGACCTGCAAGTATAACACAGCAAATGCGTTCTCACGATTTATCTCTTTTTGAGTTTTACTAATTAACATCCTTTACAAAGAGGGCAGAGTCTGACCCATCTAGAAAGTCATTACTTCAAGAGCAGGGCTTTGGAGCTGTGCTCCAGCTTCGCTCCAGCTCCAAGCAAAAACCTGCAGCTCCACTGCTCTGGAGCTGCTCCGCACTCCAGCTCCAGGCTCCGCTCCAAAGCCCTGTTTAAGAGTGCATGTAATTTGGTCTCCTTAGTATGGACCACTTTGGGGACCCAGCCCTGAAACTTTTCACTCTCTCTCAAACATGCTTGGGGAAAAAACCCAAACCCCACTCATGGTACTCTAAAAAAAATTGAAGATGTGGTTGTGTCTCAGACACAGCTTGAGTCTCTCCTAGTTAAACAGATGTGGGCCATTGCCTCTGTTTCAGAGTGAGGGTGGGGAGACAGCACATTAGCAGCTTCTCTCAGGAGTATTGTACCTGTGGCATGAGTGAAGGGCCAGCAACTGCTGGCATAGTATGCTTCCAAACAAATCACAATGGCACAAAATTCAACAACCCAACCCAACCAAATACCTCAGTGTGAGCTTAAAGTTCCAAATACAAACGCAATATTCTGTATGTGTAGCGATGAACTCAAATATCACATGCATCCTACGAAGTGGGTATTCACCTATGAAAGCTCATGCTCCAATACATCTGTTAGTCTATAAGGTGCCACAGGACTCTTTGCCGCTTTTACAGATCCAGACTAACACGGTTACCCCTCTGATACTCAAATATCACAGTAACACTGTGCTTTGCTATAATATTTTAGACTGTACTGCAGCATTTATATACCAAGCGTATATTCCCAAAAGAGGATTAGAGTTTATATTCTAGTCATTATGTTTTCTAACCCTAGTGGTAAAGAGAAAATGCCAAGACTGGGTAGAGGGACAGACTCGAGGAGGAATAAAAAGGAAGATGCTCTTTAAATATGATGTCCTCAGTGAAGGTGGAAAAAAAACCCAGAAGTGTGTATTTGTGCATTATGAAACCAATAAAGGAAATTAAAATGACTTGCAAGGAAGAGGCTGCCTCAGGAGTCATTCTACAAGAATGAAACCTTACCAAAGGGGAAAGCTACCTGGAAAAAAGTGACTCTTCCTATAGTGCTTACTAATGTTTCAGCACTATGCTATGGTTGGGAACTTTCAGCTCTCTCATCTCACACTGACTTCAGCAGGTGCAATTTCAGACTATGGAGAAGGGAGGATTAGAACCACATAAGAGTGATGGATGGGTGTTTGTGTGAGAGAAGAGTGAGAATGTGGGGGGAGGAGGAGAGAAGGGTGGCTATATCATGAACTTTTCAACCACTGCTTTGTGAATAAAACAAGAACTCTTCATATGAGCTGAAACACAATATGAAGCAAATGCTATTTAGTAAATACAACCATGGACAAGATCTCTACTTTGCCACCAATCACCAAGAACATCTAAGTCAGTCATCCGTTCTTAATTGCATTAATGGGAAAGTCAAAAGAATAAATATTGTGATGGCAGAGCCCTTCAAGAGAGAGCTACTGATACTTATCAACCTCCTCGTAATTCTTCAGATACATAAATCTTTTAAGTGGATGTCTGAATGCCCCATTATTTTCTAAATAGACACATACTCTCAGACTATATTAACATAACTTACTGCATAAAGTTGTTTTGACTAATATCTATTAAGCAATCCATGGAAATTCACTGCAGTTTAATGGGTTTTGTGCAGAGATTATGAGAAGATAATGTCATGCAGGGCAAGAACAAGAGGATTAGCCTATTTCACTAAGCCTCACAGGAAAGTCACATAGGTCGATGGACCAGATCCTCACCTGATGTAAATTGACATAGTTCCATGGAAATCAATAGACCTATTTACATCAGCTGTAACCATCTAGATTGCATTTAATAAAAAGGATAATTTATAAGAAATGTAAATCAATTTATATAGGGCACTTATTACAAGATCATTAAGCACATGAATTATAACAATTAAATACATCTACGCTAATAAATCCAAGTTGCCATTTTAACAATGCCACTAAAAGAACCTGCCCCCCATGAAATACTGAGACTTACATCATCCCTTCAAGAAAGCCTGAGTGAATAAAAAGATGTTGCAACATACAGTTAATTGATCTTTAGGGTATCAGACAAAAAAGGAATGAATCCCAGTGGAAGGCTCTTCACTGAGAATGCCTTTCATTAAGAATACCTTGCTCACAGATCTGTTTGAGCCTTATCTCCCACCTGATCTCAGCTGCCAAACTTCAAAATGAAGAAGAGGGGGTTTCTAAGGTCCTGCAGGATTTTGAAACACAGAAATCAACATGAACCTTGAACTAAAACCAATGCCAGAGATACAGCATGGGGAGCTAGATTAAGAAAAGGAAAATGTAGTCTATAAGAAAAACTCTAGCAATCAGATCAGTTGGACTGCAGAATAGTCTTCCCACAGAAGTGGTGGAAAGCCCATCACTGGAACCATTTCTGACTGGAGTAGGAAAGATCTCTAGAAACTACTGTGACAGAAGATAGGCTAAGTGAAGAATGACTGTGGAGTGTGCTTTTGGGCGTTTAAAAGCCCGCTGGGCGGTAGTGCTCTGCTTGCATGGCAACGAGTGACTCTATAGACTCCGCTTGGCGCTCCAGGATGCTTAGCAGCCGCTCCGTGGTTTTCCTCTTGGCCACTGCATTTCTCTTGCGTGTCCTGCTTTCTTTCTCTCGCCAATCCTTCAAGTCCTTACTCTCTCGAGCAGACTGATTAAGAACAGTTTTCAGCATGTCTTCTTTGCTCTTTCGGGGATTTTTTCTCAAATTTTGAAGCCTCTGTGATGTTGAACATCTGGGCAGTCCAGTAGTCAAGGTCACTGTAGAAACAGAAATGACAACATTTAACACGGGCAGCATTGTATCCACTATCTCCAGACATGAATTGTTACACTGAGGGAGTGAGTTCTTATTTAAGCATTCTTTTACCCACACGCATAACACTACAGAAGCCACGAAATGGTGAGTGAGCAGTGCTTATATGGGGAGAAGTGGGGCTTGGGTGAAAGAGGGGAGCTGGTTGCTTCGGGTAATCTGGAGTGCTAGAGGGGTTGAATGAAATGAAGATGCAGATGCAGGGGTGATCTTATCTCCCTATCTCTTCACTAAAGAGTCTCCCAACATTTAGGACTTAATCCTCCAGCGCTGCAACCAGGGAGTTGCAGCGCTGGTTGTGCCCTGCAAGTGTGGACGGGGTGTTGTTGCAGCGCTGGAAAGCCTCCACCAGCGCTGCAACTTGTAAGTGTAGCCAAGCCCTAAGTGAAGAAAAAAATCTGCAGGATTTTAGCCCTCAACTGAAGAGGTTAAAGACAGAAGGCACTGAAAATTAATTGCAGTTAAGTGGTGAATTTGCAGTCAGAGAGGGCTTGCTAGCCAGCCATTTTCCCATAGTTGTGTTGCATGGGAATAATACTATGAACAAATGCTTTCAATTTACTTTGGAAGAATCCGGTGGATGACTAGATGCCGGGCTTGAGAACAACAAAGCACACCCATTTTTTGCTAAAATGGGTAGCACAAGGTGTAACAGACAAAAAGTGCCCCAGTCCTCTGCAAGCCTTTCTATAAGCCCCAAAACCCATATAAAATCAGGTGCACTTACTACTATGAAATACATGTATACCACATTTCTAATTAAACAAAAAACATAGGAACCCCACTGCACTCATGACTAGAACACACAACAGTGACAAGGGCTCAAGTACCAACAGCAGCTGTAGCAGTCTCCGGAGTTTTTCAATTCCTGAGCCATTAGGGGCAACAATTAATCCTCTCTTGGCTTCAGTACAAAGAGATTATCCTAATTGAAATAATCCACCATCTGATGAGCTGCTCAAGTCATGTCCCTCTGCAGTCTCCATCATATATGGCTACACTGCAAGAAGCACTCAAATTACCAACTAATGTCACTGGTACTGAGAGGCATTGATGACTCAGGGGGCCACATGCGTCCAACAATCAGCTTTGATGATTCCAAGCCTCTCTTAATCCCTTGTGCTACTGCTGGCTCACAAGACAGACAGAAAAGGCAATATACTTGGTGCCACATTCTAATGATTCTAAGAATAAAACCAGCACTCAAAATCTTCAAAAATGACTCCGGATTTTGGGCACCTCAATTTTTGGGTACCCAATCTGAGATACATTAAAATGGACCTGCTTTTCAAGAAGTGCTGGCCACCCACCATCTGTAAAAGCAAAGTAATTAGAAGGTTATGTCCTAAATAGCCCAAATAAAGCAGAGGGAGATCCATAATTGATTTTCAATTGACCACACTTCCCCAAAGTCACAGATAAGGCAGGTATGTGTTATTTATTCCCATTTTGCAGACGGGAAAACAAATGTGGAGGGGTTAAAGATCTGATCCTGCATCCATTAACATCAATGGGCCCAGGATCAGGTCCTCAGTGACTTGCCCAAGGCCTCACAGCAAGTCAGTGTCAGAGCCAGGAAATCCTGGCTTCCAGCCTCATGTTCAGTCTATTAATCACATGGCCCTCAAGTGCTAGACAGAGATGCATCAAAAGTGGGATCCTTGACACCCCCAATAGTAAATGTGAGGCAAAATATATAGTAATCAGTAAACAATCAGCCTCCATATCTTAGTTTGAAAATCTAATTAACTTGCATTAAACAAGTGTCTGAACACAAAAAGAACTGATGCTGGAAGAGAAAAGAAAGAGACATCCAGATTCCTCTATGCTGAATAGTATCAGCTAGGAAAATCCTGATAGTTATAGAAATTCAAATATTTCTTATAGGTAACACCCAAAAAACCACTTAAGAAAACAAATAATACAGCAAAAGAGCCAAGAACCACAACAATCACGAAACAGGTTTTTGACTTGGCTTCTTCAAGGCATATGGAATAACACAACATATCCTGAGACTGACTCGGGGGTGGGGGTGGGGGGAAGATAACTGTGGAACTGTTAGATGCCTAGGAGATTTCGAAACATAAAGAACGCCATTTATTTTCCTCCAGCAGCTTCCAACAAGTCTGGCATCTTGATCTTCCTACCCCTCCTCTGCGTGATGGATGGTTTTAAAGGGGGTGCCCAGAATACTCCTTGAACATCTAGGTAGCTGTAAGGACTCTGGCTGCCTGAGACATTTCCGTCTTCTCGTGCAAAACCGAGAAACACACAAACAACAAGGAAACGACAACCGAGAAATACACATATACGCCCTGAATACTAGTCATGTGGGCAGCAGGTTTATAAAGGCGCGTGAGGGCTCAGGGATCGGGAGCAGAATTATCTAGCTCTCCCACGTTGCTAAACTAGTCTACAGCAAATGTATTTTGCAGGGTGAGGAAGGAAGAAAGACCTACTTAGTACCAGCTGAAACCAAATCATCGTGCATGCATGGCAGCTGCAG
This sequence comes from Mauremys mutica, assembly GCF_020497125.1. Lineage (NCBI taxonomy): Eukaryota > Metazoa > Chordata > Testudines > Geoemydidae > Mauremys > Mauremys mutica. Next base: position 121,948,955 of record NC_059073.1, on the reverse strand, counting down.
ATTGCTAACCAGGAAACGCGCCCCCAGGGGGAATTTCAGCTATCATCTCCTTCCCTTCCCCAAAAACCAAAATTAAAGTTAGGCAGAAAAACCACATTTGACCTCAGCTGTCCATAAACTCCTGTAGCAACGGCTCGTTTACCCCTCATTGTATAAGGATGTTTACTGCAGCACAAAGCAGGGAGGGGGAGGGCAGGCTATGGGGCGGCGGTGGATTTATCTTTACAGTAGCTTTTCGATCCCGAGGAGCCCTGCACACCCCGACGCACATGCACACAACGAATAACAATAAGCAGCAGCATTACCTTGTTCATCCCATTCCCCATGGCTCTAAGCGGACTGAACTTTAGTACCACGGGAGAAGGCTGGGCTGCAGGCTACGCTTGCTTGCACGCTGCAGGTCAGTGTGCACGGGGAAGTGTTTGCCCTGTGATGAGAGTGTGTGGGGGGTAAGGGGTTTACTGCCAGTTCTTAGCTGGAGCGCTCAGGATCATCTCTGCCCCCAGCGTGCCTAGGCTTTTCTCCTAGATGCCTTGTGATCAGAGGAGGTTTTCCGCTTGGCTGCCCCTAGCCCTCGCTGCACGGGAGAACAGCTGAACCAGTCACCGGGGCTTCATTGCCAGGAACCGGCTCTCGCCCTTCTGTTTGCAGGGCTCGCCACCCCCACGTGTGATTAGAGCCCGGACGCCTAGGAGGCTCCCCTGCCCCGCCCGCGGGCTGCTCTGGGGCTTGTAGTTCCGCCGCTGCCGGCTCCCCCCGCCGAGACCCGCCTGAGAAAACTACAGGTCCCGCCGTGCAAAGCGACCCCAGCCCTCCTCCGCCTGTAGCACACGCGGAGCCAGACTAGGGTGCGTCCTGCCCACTCTCATTCCTGGAAGGGTGAGTAAGCGGCGGTGGCTGGTGCTTCGCGTGTGTGGGATGAGGCGGGAGGTTGTTTGGTTTCTCAGCAGCCAGGGCCAAAATAACACAAGTTGCCACATTGAAATAATCAAACCTATTTCTTGCTGTTTATGCAAATCAGGCTTGGGTTTAAAAAAGAAAAACAGGAAAAAAAAACAACCTTCTATTCAGGGCCTTATGCCAGGAAATCGCTGCTGACTGAGCTTTATGCTGATGTGTACAGTGGTTTGCAAGGACTAGGGTCTCTGTAAAGCCCCTGTGACACCCCCCCTCCCCGCCCCCATCCCAGCTTTTCCAGGATCTGCCTGTATTTCCAGTAGGGCTGTAATATAGACACTACCGCCACGGAAGGGGTTCTTCTGTTGCGATAGTAAATCCACATCTCAGAGAGGTGCTGGCTAGGTTGATGGAAGCTTGGGGCTGCTTAGGTGTCACACAGGGTGTGAAATTGTTCACAGCCCTGAGCCATGCTGTGAGGTTGACCTATTTTTGTCGTGTAGACCAGGCCTTAGGACAGATCTACCCTCCAAAGTTAAGTTGACTTAAGTTACATCAACAATCATAAGCCGCTTTAATTACATCCATTGTGCACACCCACACAATGATCCTTGTGTTGGCGGAGCGTGTCCACGGTTGGTGCTCTTGCATCGATAGAGCATTGCATTGTGGGTAGCTATCCCTCTGTGCAGCTCACCACCCTTTGCCGCTGGGAGCTCTGAGAACAGATCGCAGTGCATCCTGGAGGTGTGCTCTCCATCCCAAGATGCAGTTCTTTCCCTCCCATCATTCCACGGGCTTCCGACTTCATTTCACACCATTTTTGAATAGCCCCTGTAAACTGTGCGCCCACCGACTCTGCCTGAAAGCATGGATCCTGAAGTGCTAACAACAAGCTCCCTAGTTGTTTAATATGTGCACAATTAAATGGCAGATGAGAATTAAATGGAGGCAATGGCTGGTATAGCCAAGGTCTTAAAGTTTGATCCTGCTCCTGTTGAAGTCAAAACCAGAAGTTCCATTGACTTCAGTGTGTAACAGAATTAAGCCCTTAGTCTGATAAACTGGCACAGTTGTTTGGAAAGTTTGAGAATCACTGCTTTAATATAGTCAAGCCAAGGCCCTAGCTGTCTAAATGCCCTACGGTGTTATTCCTTGTGTCATTTTCTGGTGACAGCAGTTCTGTTGAAGGAGAAGAGCATAAATTGGTCTGTGTGCAGTACTTAGTGCCTCACTCCTCCCCACCCTTGTGCCTAAATAATACCAAAGAGCTACTCAACCAATGGAGAATAGAAACAGTCTTGAATATTTCATTGGCAATGCTCCCCCAAATGTATTTTGTTACAGTATTTTTCTGAAATGTAGGCTCAGAATAAATTAATTGCCATTTGCCATAACATTACTTCTCCTGGAATTCTGCACCACTGCACAATGGAGAATTTGCACAGAATTAATGTTCCCTGCAGAATTTTATATTTTCATGCAGAATTTGTGATTTCCACCAAAATGTGTTTTTTCTGGTTTTGCATTTCAAATGTATTAGTTACATATACACGTAATGTCTTTGCACACACATGAGCAAGGCTCAAAGTAAAAACCTTATGTATTCCCTGCCAGCTTGACCCCATCCCTCTCCGCTCCAGCCTGAGGGCTTGCATACCACCTCCAGAGATGAATGAGTGTTGGCTGGCAATCCACATACACAACCCAACCCACATACACACGCAATTTACCCTCAGTCTCCCTTCCCCATGCTAACCCCGGGCTATCCTACAATTAAACTACCACAACTCACCAACCCCCGTCCCATTACAGTGGCATGACCCAAAAACCTTATACTACACACAGAAGTTTGAACTTGGACAAGGCTTGACAGACACAAAACAGTCCTTAAGGATGGTAGCCTCCTTTTAGGCCAGGTCGTTACAATACTTTTGTATAACATACTTTTGTATAATGATTTTGTTTAAATGAAACATTTAGTTTCACTGAAACAGAAGATAGCTGTCAACAAAGATACATCGTTTGGCATTAATATGCCTAATAAGGAATCTATTTGTCAAAAAACATTTTCTGAATCTTTTTCCTTGTCTATATTGTTAGACATACTTGCTGACAGGTATTTTGAAATAAATTACCAAAATAATTGAAACTGGCCTGATTATATTGTGCTATTTTGACTAATAAAATATGCAGAATTTTAAAATATCCTGCGCAGAATTTTTAATTTTTTTGGTGCAGAATTCCCCCCAGAGTATAATATAGAAATGTAGAACTGGAAAATACTTCGGTAGGTCATCTATTACAGCTCCCTGCATTCTGTACCATCCCTGACACATGTTTGTCTAACCGGTTCTTAAAAATCGCCAGTGATGGAGATTCCAAAACCTCCCTAGGAAATTTGTTCCAGTGCTTAACTACTGATACAGTTAGAAAGTTATTCCTAATGTCTAACCTAAATCTCCCTTGCTGCAGTTTAAGCCTATTACTTCTTTTCCTGTCCTCAGTGGATAAGAAAAACAATTTATCACCCTCTTTATAACAACCTTTTACATACTTGAAGACTTATGTCCCTCCTCCATCTTCTCCTCTCCAGACTAAACACACCCAGTTTTTTCAATTTTTCTCCATCGGACATGTTTTCTAGACCTTTAAACATTTTTGTTGCTCTCCTTTGGACTTTCTCCAATTTGTTCACATCTTTCCTGAAGTGAGGTGCCCAGAACTGGCCATCACAGAGTACTCCAGTTGAAGCCTTATCAGTGCTAAGTAGAGAGAAAGAATTACTTCTCGTGTCTTGCTTACAACACTCTTGCTAATGCTGTTCACTTTTTTTACAACAGTATTACATTGTTGACAAATATTTAGTTTGTGATCCACTATACAGCGGTGGCTCCAGGCACCAGTGCTCCAAGTGCATGCCTGGGGCAGCAAGCCGCAGTGGGGCAGCCTGCTGGTCGCTGTGAGGGCGGCAGTCAGGCTGCCTTTGGTGGCTTGCCTGCGGGAGGTCTGCTGGACCCACGGATTTGGCGGCAATTCAGCAGCGGGTATGCCAAAGCCACAGGACCGGTGGACCTCCCGCAGGCACACCGCCGAAGGCAGCCTGCCTGCCGTGCTTGGGGCAGCAAAAAAGCTAGAGCCACCCTTTCCACTATACCCCCAGATCCTTTTCCTACGCAGCCATTTCCCATTTTCTATTTATGTAATTGGTTATTCCTTCTTAAATCTAGTACTTTGCATTTGTCTTTACTGAATTTCATCCTATTTATTTCAGACCATTTCTCCCATTTTCAAGATCCTTTTGATTTCTAATCCCCTCCCAGCTTGGTATCACCCACAAACTTTATAAGTGTACTCTCTATGCCATTATCTCTTGCACTACCCGGTTATTCTTGGTACTTATTTTCTTATTTTGTTGTTGTATAATAAACTATTGTATATTGCACACATGTCCAGGTCCTCAGCAGATAAGATTAGTTAAAGTGAATGGAGCATACACTGGTTTACACCTGCTGAGGACCTGATCCATCGTGTTCAATATATGCATTGTTTTCAAGCCTTTAAAGCCAAAATAAATCATAGAAATATAGGGCTGGAAGGGACCTCAAGAGGTCATCTAGTCCATCCCCCGTGGCTAAGGCAGGATTAATTACACCTACACACTCCCTGGCAGGGGTTTGTCTAACCTATTCTTAAAATCCTACATTGAGAGGAATTCCACAGTCTCCTTAAATAACCTGTTCCGGTGCTTAACTTATCCTTGTAGTTAGGTAGCTTTTTCTAATATCTAACCTGGATCTCCCTTTGGGCAAACTAAGCCAATTACTTCTTGTCCTACCCCAGTGGACACAAAGAACAATTAATTACTGTCCTCTTTATGACAACCTTGTACATAACTGTCTTCAACTATGTCTCTCCTCTGCCTTCTTTTCTCTAAACTAAACAAGCCCAGTACTTTCAACCTTTCCTCATAGTCATGTTTTCTAAACTTCAGATCATTTTTGTTGCTCTCCTCCGGATTCTCCAATTTGTACACATCTTTATTAAAGTGTGGCACCCAGAATTAGACACAGTTCTCCCCGAGGCATCACCAGTGTGGAGTAAAAAGGAACAATTATCTCTCACGTCTGACATACAACACTCTTGTTAATACATCTCAGAATAACATTGGCCTTTTTTTGCAGCAGCATCATATTGTATTCAGTCTGTGATCAACTACAAGCTTGATTGTCAAGAGCAATCTATACTGAGGTGATCACATTGAATAAACGCACACTCTAGTGGGGTATAAAAGCACTTGCTGGGTCTGATAGCTTTCAGCATTCCTGAGAAGTGGCATTATTTTAGCATAGCATATAACCACAACAATCCTATGAAGCACATGCAGAGTAATAGCCACTTTTTGACATTGCATACGAGAGTTCAGTGATGCTAAGTTCCCTGATTGCTGCAACTGTCTCTGAGGCAATTGTCTGGGTAAAAGTCAGAGCCAAACTGATGGCAGAACTGATCTTTTTAAAAAAAAAATCTAGTCCTCTGCTTTAACTGCAGGTTGAGTTTGACACCCTTAAAAGAAAAATAAATAAATAACCTATGTCTGCTATCTTCTGATCCCTCGGTAAATACAATGTATTGCTGTGTGTAGTAAGTGCAGGCCCTGATAAAGGCCCAGTATGAGGCCTGAGGCCTGAACTAAAGTAATGGTCAAGACTTTGCTAACATAAAGCAAAGTTAAGCTGTGAGCCAGAGGTAGGCCCTGCTCACAGAAGCTGGCACGGAAAGGGCTGATGCTGCATAAACATATATTCACCTAGAATACCGAAGTATAAACATAGCACTAGAACACACTATACTGAAACATTCCATAGATAATAAAAGGACAGGCCGACCCATCCCAATGACAGGGGCAAAAGGGTAAAATGATGGATAGCGTTGTTTTGATCGAACCAACATGTACAAGGTGAGGGGCGGCACCGTAATACGTAGAGAGGTTGAACCTTGCTGCGTAGAGGGGTGGGACCTCAATACGTCAGGTGTGATGTGTAACTTGTTTGTATCTGTGTATAAGAATGCATCCTTGGGGCGGTGTCTTTGTCCAGCCTAGGGGGCAGTGGAAATCCTGCCACTGACTGAGCTGAGTCCATTGTCAGGGAGTACATATGTACCGGCTAGCTGTATCGCAGCAGCACCTTGGATTACGTTTGCCAGGGAGCTGGAGGCTGTGCTTTTTTCGACAATAAACCTGGCCGACGTGCCTTCGTACCTTACTAGACTTTGTGGTTATTGGGGGTTCTCATCGGGTCTGCTGGGTCAGCTATCTTCGAAGAGCTGGGGCAGCACACAGAGGGAACACACGCACACAGCTGAGTGATATTAACATTGGAGAGAGCGGAGCACCACACCGGTACAACTCTGACAACACTGTGCTTACACTCCACAACAGGCAGAAGGCAACCTCATCCTTCCTTTAACTCGCAGACACTGATTAAGAGTGGCACTGGCTTCCATGAAAGGGATTCATGGCTAATTTTGCAGGGCTGGCAAGGAAGAAGATTGAGAGAAAAAAAAAAGTTTCCAGTGAAACAGTTTTCCACTGGAAAATACTGATTCTATGACATCGAAAAGTTTTGCAGGAAATAAATTGAGTTTAAAGCCAAATTAATAAACAACAATGGGTTTGGTAGTGATTGGATTGAGGGAGTGGTCAGTAAAGGAGAGAGAGCTTGATCCAGGGCAGTCCCACCGAATTCTGGGATTCCTGCTGGATAACTGTAATATATAGATAGCTACATAAAACTATACTAGCCCATATTATGTTACTAATACATTGCAGAAGACATTGCACTTTGAATATGAGTGGTAAGCATTATTGTTTATTATAATGATGGTTTCCACTGAGCAGAATTCAGACACAATTTTATTAATTCAAGGCCTTAGGGGCAAATTTTGCTCTCATTTATGCTGGCGTAAATCTAGAGCAAGTCCACTAAAATCAACTGAGTTGCTCTTATTCATATCCCCATGTAACTGATGAGAGCAAATTCTGACCTTTAAATTTTATAGCGAACCGGCTTAGGGCTGCACCTGCTGGCCAGAATAGCTGGATCACAATCCTTCCCTAACCCCTCCCCTGGTCCACCCCCTCCAATCCTCTCCACCAATGGGTGGCATGGGGGGACATTCCAGGATGTATGGGGCGAATCCACAACTGAGGATGTAAGACAGAAATGGCACAAAGGAGGCTTACAAGAGGTCAAGGACCTGGCCACAAAAGTAATGGACAATTCAGACAGGAGGAACAAACCAAGCAGTCTATCAAAATTCTGTCAGAGAAATGTAAAGTTAAAAAATAGCTCAGACTTGTAAAGCTTTCTGGAGAAATGTACAAGATAATCTAGATGTAGGTTAGCTGCCATAGCAACCATGCATCAACTAACTGCACTCTCATATCTGTAAAGCTATAATTCAGCAACCTGTGTTTACATGTACCTAAAGCAATTAAAAAAAAAATCTATCTGAAAACTCAACAGGAATGGCTGATGGGTTGCAGCTACTTGGTTTATTTGACTATTGTAAATTACTTGGTTAAAATATGTGGAAAAACAGTACTTAAAAATAAAAGGCCGTAACAATTCTGATTTTATTCCATTTTTAAAATGCCGTTTTTGGCGGGGGTGGGCACAAGTGGAGAGAATATGTTAAAAATAGATCATTGCTGTTAGAGCAGTGAACTCTAACCAATGACTTGTACTGCCTTGACTTTACTTTATCCTCTTACCTGATCTGTCTGCCATCTTCACGTTTGCTGTATATGTAAGAAAGTATCTGGTCCTGTCAACAATTCGGTTTATCTTTCATAATTAGATATCAAAGTGTTACAAAAATAGTAACACATTTTCTATCAATTAAGAATCTTCAAATATAATCAAATACTGGATTCTGGAACTCTAGGTTTTGCAAAATATTAAACATTTTCAATGGAGATAACATTAAAAAAGCATATTGCAAGGTGTGTGTATATGATTAGTTACTATAAATAACCCATTGTTGAGTGGGAGTGAAATACCAAAATTCACTCCTGCTCATAAGCTAAACATTTATTTGTTTCTGTTGGTGTTCATTGTATACAAGGACTCTAGAGGAAAAATACTGTTATAATAGGCCATTTTCTGCTCTCAGTTTACACCTGTGCAAGAACCTTTTGGAGTGGGCAGAGCTCAATTTCTGAAATTACCATTTAAAAAATTACTTTGAAGCTTGGCGAGTAGCAGGCATCCCATCAGCACAGAACCATCAGGCGCATGATCTGAAGTTCATTGAATCCAGTAGGAGTCTTTGAATCAGATCTTAAAAGAAGCTGTGACTAGGTCCATGAGGTTAGCACATTGTTTTCACCAGGTATGCACCATAGATGTTTTTCTTGAAGACACTGCAAACTGCTGGGTAGCAAGACACAGGAGACAGTCTCACCGCACGTTCCTTTCAATTGCTTGGCTTTCTTCACCTCACTGCATATTAGCATGTGAAAATACTCTGCATGGTGGGCTCTGAAGAGGAGAGAGCTCTAAACGGGTCAGATCATTCTGTTTTCATACTGTAAATATATCTGGTTGTCCTTTTCTCTGTTTCTGCTTATTTGTTTAGATTTTAGAAATGCTGATGCAATCTACAAGGTTTGTACGACTAAGGGAAAGTTACAGTCAGTCAGATGTGGTCTACTTCCATTCAGTAGAGCCAAATGGTGAACTGGGAAACAGCTAAAATAAGTTAGACCAGCAAGTACAACTTCCCCACTTCTTGGAAACTTGACTGAAACTGAACTTCTTGGAATGTCTTGACTGAATTTGTGTTTTGATAGTCCAGCTGAGCTGTGTGGTGCACCAGAAAAGACACAGCATAGTATCACTCTTAAAATGCTCCTAAGCCTTTCCCTGAGACGAAAGTGCAAACTCTTGGGCCAGATTCCCAACTGGTATGAATCAGTGTAGCTCCACTGAAGTCAACAGAGCTACATGGATTTGGCCCTGTTGAGGATCTGGCCCTGTTACGTTTAGCAAGTTTTGTTTTGTGTGATTTCAGTAGGAACAGGATGGGGCCCAAGAAGAACAATCGTAGCAAAAGAATCACTTGACCTAATCTTTCTGTAAATAAAGAAAGCAGACATGTGAGGAAATGTCACAATATTGTTTTTTCTTATTATTATTTTACCTGCTTTGATGGTTACTTTATTTGTCACTGTCTGGCAGAAAATGAAACTCATCTTAATCTAATATCTGAATAGCTATAATACATATAAATGGATTTATATTTAGGAGTGGTGCCAGCACTGAGTAATTTTACTATTTAATATAGTTGATAATATCTGACCAAATATTCTAGAATAAGTCACTATAGAAATGAAGGTAGGTTTCCTGTGTGGCTTGCAGTATCATGCTAAAATACAAAACAAACCTGACTTAGTTTCAGTTATGAAATAATAGATACTGAGCCATTTTCAAAAGTTCCTTCATATTTTCATCATTGTTTAAACAGGTGTGTTTCTCAGACTTTGAAAAACAAAAGCTCAGCTGAAAGCAAGTTGATGTAAGGAAGCAAAACCAGAGCTGAGTGATAGTGCTTCAAAATTGAGAGACAAGAGTGCGTTTAAACAAGAACTGAAAAGTTGCATCAGTGCTTTTAAAGTGTCATCTCTTATATTTAAAAAAAATGTACTAAATGTACGACCGTATTCTACAGTTATGTTCCAAAACACTGCAGCTTATAGTAGTGTTACTGCAATGTTTTGGATTACAACTGTAGAATATTACAGTCCTTTCTTTTTAATACAAGGGATGTTACATTTTCATGCCAGTCCAATGCTCTGTAGATTAGGAGTCAATATCCAAGGTCATAAATGTTCAAAGCTCTTATTTTTTTTAGAACATTCTTTTTGTGTATGCGGAAGACAAGCAACAGCCTTTAAAAAACACTCTTGCCTTCCCACTGCCAGTTTACCAGAAATACAGAAGCCCATATATAGTGAGCCCAATTTCAAGTTATATACAGGGTATTCCACTCCAGTGACAGCTACAAGAGGACAGATTTTCAAAAGAACCCAGCTCCTATTTAGGTACCAAAGTAAGTGTCAAGATTTTAAACAGAGAGCTTGAAAAGTACCAGTTCACAAAACCACTGTCTACTGACCTACTTCAACCTGAGCAATATGACAAGTCATCTCTCTGAAGCAGGATGAGACCTATCAGCAGCACAAATAGCTGTCTCTGAATCAAATTCTGTCTGTAGGTGCATGCACTCTCTTCCAATGAAGTCAAAGTTTGGATTCTGAAGAGTTTGGGAAATTTTTCTGTGTAAAAGTTAGGAATTCTGTTTCATTTTATGAAATTGCATATCGTGGAATACCTCAGCGTATATTGAATCATCCATTTGCTAACAGGGGCCCTGTCTTCAGTGTTAAAAAAGGTGCATTTTTTAACTCAGGGTAACTAATATGCATGAGCTATCCTAAGGTAATAAAGACCAGGCACCACAGTGAGTTAAAGAGCCCTATTCCTCCTCCAGGGGTTAACAGTGCATTTACCTCACGGTAAAACTAATGTGTCTGGTCTTCCTGACAAAAAACTGAAATTTTTCCATGAAAACTTTGTTTTTATCCAAATTTTCCAATTCTACTCACCAATGCTTTCCTTTCAGACACCATGGTTATATTTAGGAGGGTTAGGCCTTGAGAATTAATTCCAGGTATATCTCACATGCACCCCCTTGACCCAAAATAAATATCTTTTCATACATTAACACCTACTCCATTGTGTGGTCCCCTAGGGCAGTGTTAGATTTTAGAGATTAGATAAGATTCAGCATTTAAAGTGCAGCTGTATTCTGAAAAATGATTCAATAGCAGTGGCAGTGAAATATCATGTTTGCCATCTCGCAGTGGTTTGCATAATAAATGTGCTCAGCTTCCAAAGACGATGGTTTTTATAACTGCCAGTGATATAAAGTCAGCCAGGGGTTTAAGAATCAAGATAGAATCTTTCCTTCTCGCACATCCTAATCTGTAATAAAGTGTCTGCAAACCAAATTATGCCTTCTGCTGATGCCTAGCCTTCCCTGGGCACCTTGATGTGGTGGGAAGGATTGTGTGTTCCAAGGACTCTGAGAGGTATGCTAGCAAGAGCTTTAACTCTGGGTAGGGCCACACAAGCCAGACGGGTCAAAGGGTAGGGTCCAGACAAGAAACAGTCCACTGGGTCTCCAGGTTGAGGGAGGGCAATACGCCAACAAACTATCCATGTTAAAAAAAAAAAATTAAAAAATTAAATGCTAGAAACAGATCAAGGTAGCCATTCCAGGAAACAGCATGGTAAACAGGCGTGTTTGTGCCCTAAAGTGATGTCTGACAGTACAAGAAGGATTCAGATTCAGTCTGATGCCTATATAGTCTCATTGTCTTCAATGAGTTTGAGCATGTAAAATGGACAGGAATTTAGCCAACAGCTCTGCTGCTGATGCACCAGATGGAATGGAATCCAATTCATTTTCCCTTAGCTGTATATGGCTCCAGAGGACTCACGGGAGTAAAAAGCAGGAAAAAATGTACTTTGGGCACCAAAGTGAGCAGCCAACTCTAACCACATGCAGGACTGCTGCTGTAGAGTAAGAAGGTGCTGTTCTTCCATGGTGGCTTTACAGAGTAGAGCCACACTTTAACCAGCTTGTGGTTCTACTTAGGTATGCATACAACTCTTTTCTCGGGATGGAGTGAAGCATCAGGTGATGACCTATCATGTCATTAATTTGATGGTTGACAAGAGAAAATTGTTACTTCAAATAAAAACACAAATGGAGACAGACATATGGGTGTCAGCAAAGTCAACAGAATCAGACTTCTGGAAAATGATGGCCGACCTGGAATGCCAGATCTCTCCCTAGGTCAAAGTGCTCATATTGTAACCATTATTAGCAGTTTAATGAATATTTCAGGTGTTACTTGGCAATAAACTTGTTACATACGGTTGTTGGTATTCTGAATATTGTTTCAATCATTTGCAGCTTTTCAAAATTTCGTTTAATGATGTGGTAGCTTTTTGGCTGAGTGCTGCTACCCTGTTGTATAGGAGTCATTGCAGGAGTGGTATGCATGTAAAAAAGTTGAGCTGATCTGGCCCCTACCCCAAAAACACATTTCTAGACTGTAAAATGTAACCCCTAATCTTAGAATATATTAATTTTAGACATTTTTCCATCTCAGCTAATATTCTGTGCAGTGTCATTAATCATCTCTGAGTGGGATTTTCAAAACCACACTGTATTGGCCTAATTCTGCTTGTATTAAAGTCACTTGGCATTTTACCGTTAACTTCAATAGGAGAAGTTGTTGAAGGCCAATGCTGAACACGTCTGAAAATTCTGTCCTATATTTTTTAAACCTAAGACCATCCACAAAACAGAATGCTGAGGAGAGCATCTATCAAAATATACTCAGGGCTAAGTTAGAAACGTCTAAGTTTCACTCTTAAAAACAATCCTCATTTCTAATTGTGCTTCTGAAATTTACCAGCAAGTTTCAGTCATCCCGATGTGGATCTGATCCCAAACATTTCACATGTGCAGAGTTAAGAATCCATGTAAGAGAAAGGGGCAGTTCAGCCATAGGAATGGGTGATATCTATGAGAGAGCCACATTAAACTAGAAGTAGCTATTTAAATAAACAAAACTTAAATAGGGCTAATTTGTTTTCCCTGTTTCTAGAACGCACAAGTACTTCTTTTTCAAAGTCTCAAAATTTGCTATGCCAAATTTCAAGGCCTGCACAAACTTCTCCTCTACATGTTGGCTGACTGATAATACTGACTATATTCTTCTTGAAATCTTGTCCTTCCTCAGCTTTTGACACCCCACTTTCACCTGGTTTTCCTCCTACATCTCTAATCATTCCTTCAGAGATTTTGTTTGAGGAATCATCATGCTTTCTGCTCCTAGAGCCCACTGCTTTGGGGGCCCCCTGCTCCAGCGGTGGGGACTGACTGCACCCAGCAGCTGCTGCTCCAAGGCCCCCTGGGACCACTCTCCTGCTGGCCTCCAGGGCCACCAATGCTCGGGCACCCCCTGGGGCCAGCTGCCCATGGCCACCCAAGCAGTAGCCAGTGTGGCTGGCCTCGGGGTCACACCAGCAATGGCTGATGCGGCTGGCAGGACGGCCTTGGGGTCAGCCACACCAGCCACTGCAGTTGCGGAAGTCACAGAGGTCGCGGAAAGTCAGAGAATCCGTGACCTCTGTGACAGAATCGCAACCTTACTTATAACTGGGTGATCTTGTTTGACAACAGCTTCAGATATCATGTCTACATTGACCACTCACAGATCTGACTCTACTCTGGACCTTTCTCCTTCCATCCAAACTAAAATTGTGGCTGGTCTTTCTGGTTGTCCAGCCAACAACTTAAGGTCAACACAACTAAAACTAAGCTCTTCATCTTTCCCCCTCCTGTCTTCCCCACTATCTCACGTACCATGGATGTCACCATTATCTTCCACTCAGACTCATAATCTAGGTGTCATCTTTCACTTATTTATCTCTCTAGACTTACATATCCAGGCCATGTCTAATTCTTATACATCATCTCTAAGACCCATCGTTCCTTTCCTCTCAGTCTATAGAGCTAAAACTCTCATCCAAGTTTGAGATCCAAAGATACAAGCTTTTTATTTGGGACCATCTCTGCTACTTATGCATCTTTACTCTCTGCGATCTTTCTGCAGCCTTTGATATTATATACCAGTCATTCTCAAACTTTTGTACTGGTGACCCGTTTCACATAGAAAGTCTCTGAGTGTGACCCCCCTTTGTAAATTAAAAACACTTTTTTATATACTTAACACCATTAGAAATGCTGGAGGCGAAGCAGGGCTCAGGGTGGAGGCTGACAGCTCACGACCCCCTCCATGTAAGAACCTCGTGACCCCCTGAGGGGTCCTGACTCCCAGTTTGAGAACCCCTGTTCTATACTATCATTAATTCTCTACTTTCCATTGTAAAAAGGTATAATATTTACTATATATTCTTTTACATCTTGCTAAAACAACTGACACTTCAAGTTAGTTGAAAATATTAAATTTAAAAAAATATCTTTAATCTAGGTAGGCTACAAATGAAGATGGCTCCCTTGATGTTAGTACTTTTTCTATCAATCTGTATTTTCATATATATTTTTTTTTTAATGAGAGAAAGATGGTCTTGTGGTTAAGCCACTGGATCTGGGATTCAGGAGATCTGGGTTTAATTCACACCTTTGCATAGACTCTGTGACCTGGGGGAAGTCATGTAATCACTCTGGGCCTCGGTTTCCCATCTAAAAAATGGGAATACTACTACTTCATTTCCTCCTCCCTTTGTCTGTCTGTGTAGATTGTAAAATCTTTGGATCCGGGAGTGGCTTTTAGTATGTGTTTGTAAAGAACAATGGGGCCTCACTCTTGGTGGGCACCTCTAGGCATCATCTCAGTTAGATCGACATAAGGCAGCTTACATTGACCTAATTATATTAGTGTCTACACTACAGCCTTCTGGTGCCAATGTAAGTGCCCTACTACCCTGACATCATAACACCACCTCCACAAGAGGCATAGCGCTTATGTTGATGTAGTTAGGGCGACAAAGTGTCTGTGTAGACACTTCATTACTTACATTTGCTGTTGGCTGTCTTGTCCCCGGCTCTGCACTCCCAGCTGGGCTGCTGCCTGGAGGCTCCCTGCTCAGGGAACTGAGAAGCCCAGGCGGCTGGCCCCTTCCCTCCCCAGCTGGGAGTGGAGAGGCGAGAAGCCCAGGCAGCTGCCTCCGTGCTCCCTGCTGAGAGTGGGGAGCCAAGAGCACTAGGGGGCAGCTGGGCTCCAGGCTGGGAGCAGTGCAGAGTTGAGAGCCTGTCAGCCCCCAAATCGGCTCTCTTTCAGTCGGGTCGGTGGAAGCACTCCTGCTGAGGACATGCACCACCAACAGAAGGAGGGTCGTATGGACATCATCTACTGCAGTAAATTGGCCTAACGTAGGGTGACTTAAGGCTGTACTGCAGACATGCCCCTCCTCTCACTTTCAGTCAGCACCACATGGAGCCCAGTGACGTCACAACATGGAAAAGAAACTATCCTGTTAAATAAAAAGCATTTCAGCAGACTAACTGGAATGAGAGATCCTCTTGCACAGAAATATTATAAAGGCAATAAGGAAGCTGCTCTTGCTTTGTGTTTAATTCCCTTCAGGCGGGTCTATTTCAACTCTGTTGCTGATGGTAGAAGATTGCATCATTGTAATACAAATAATAACAATAAAATACAAACAAACTAAAACTATAGTGCTTTTCTCCCCTGATGCCGCTTGAATAATTTCTCTGAGTATGATAGTTACCGTGGAGTAATTGAAAGCAGAATTTTGCACCTCGTCCATTTTTTTAAAAATAACATAATGAATGCAAGTTGTGTGTGTGCAATTTAAAAAATGTACCAACAGTCTTTACTCACTGACCTTTTAAAAAGATATTCAATGTGGTCTTGTGTGATATGCATTTCCTGTTACATTGCAGCCTCCAGATGAGATTCCCAGTTCCTGAGAGACGGCTGAGATTAGCTTTTGTGATTCACTTTTGATCCTGCAAGTAAGGATAAGAAATTCAGCTGAAACTAAAGTCTTCCATATACTTTCTTCTGTGAATACTTTTGAATATCAGGTGTTAAATGAGTGGGTGGGGGAAATTCAAGTTTGGGTTTAACCAAACCTCAGAAAAAATGGTTTTGGTGGAACTTCCCAAACCTTTTCTCACCCTCTGGTCCACTATGAAAGATTTTGCTGATTTTTGTGTGATTTCCATATTCAACTTGAAATATATTGTTTTGGGTCATGTCCACTTGCAACATTTCAAGTGCCTCCAAATTTAGTTTTATAAATCTGATCCCTCCATTTACTTTTCAATCCTAATATTAGTTCTATAGAGTTGGATGATACAGTCCCTATTCAGGCAAAGCTCTCACTTACTTTAATGATAGCTGTACCTAAATAACGAGTGTAAGATCAGGACCTCAATTGTCCAGACTGAAGGGAATTACATGCATAGCAAGAGCAACTTCCTGATTTTGTATTAACAAGATAAAATGAAAGATGCCTTTCAATATTTCTGTGTAAGAGGAGTGTTCATTCCAATTAGTCTGCAGAAATGCTTTTTATGTAACAGGGTAGTTTCTTTTCCATGTTGTGATGTCATTGGACTCCTTGGTGTGCTGACTGAAAATGAAAGGTGGAGAGAAAGCAAACTACACATGTCGGACTATTTTAATGATATTTCTTGCATGAAACCATTAAGCTTTAATCACCAAAACATGACATTATAGAAGTGAAATGAAATTTTAAGCTGAAACTGATACACAACTCATTCTCACCTGAGGTCAATGGCACGTAAAGAAGATAAGATGTTGGGAGGTAGGGTCTGAAATCAGTGGAGCTTTCGCCTTGGACATCAGTGGAGCAGGTTCAAGTCCATTTTCTATCAAAATATTGTTTTCATTAATTTTGGTGCATTTTGAGGAGCGGTACCTATGGAAATGAATAATCTGACAGAATGCGAACATATCAAAAGATGAAGTGACTGCACACACAACTCCAAATACAAAACTAGCTCAACTTTAGGCTGTAAGTTCTTTGGGGGCAGAGAGTGCCATTTACTTTATACAGTGCCTAGTACAATGGGGCTTCAACCTGTCTGGGTGGTGGCCAACAGTCCAGCTCAATGGTTAGAACTGGGCTCAGGGGGCCAGGAAGCGGAGCTGGGAACCAAGAATCGGAGCTGAAGTTGGAAATCAGAAACCAGAGCCGGGGTCAGGAAGCAGAGCCAAGAGTCAGAGCCAGTGTCAGGAACTGGAAGCAGAAGTTTGACCCTGAGCCAGGAACCAGAGCTGGAGTCAGGTGCTAGAGCAGGAACCAGGAAGGAACATGGGACTGGAGAAGGACAGGAACAAGACAGGGCAAAGCAGAAATGTTGAGCAGCAGGCAACCAGCTGCTGCTACTGAGCTGAAAATCAGGCCTCTTTGACTGCCTTCAGCCAATCCTACCACAACCCTGCTAGGGTGACCAGATAGCAAGTGTGAAAAAATCAGGACACGTTTTTTTTCAGGGGCAGAGGGACAGTTGTCCATGTAAGACAAAGCCCCTAATATCGGGACATCTGGTCACCCTAAACCCAGCTGAGCTCATTAATCAGCCTGGAGGCTGGCTTGGTTAGTCCTCAGGCTCATCTGGAAGTGCTCAATCCTGACTCAGCCTGGCTGAGGCTTCTAGGCACTGCCTCATAATGAATGATAAATAATAATAGATCTTGCCAATTTCTCCCAAGATAAAATTGATAAAATACAATGACCTTCCCCTCAGCTTGCCTTCTCTTCCCCTTTCCCCTCCTAGAACTCTCTCCTCGTCCCCTTTCACAGACACAAGAATTTCTTATCCACTTTCCTCCTCTAACCCATCCACTTGACACAGTTGGCCATGGTCTTCTTGAAATCTCGCCCTCCCTTGGCTTCTGTAACTCTGTCCTCTCCTCTTACCTCTTTAATTGCTCCTTCAGCATGTCCTTCGAAGGATATTTTTCAGTCTTCCTTCAGCTTTCTGTGGGGGTTCCACAGGGCTCTGGGCTCTGTCCTTTGTCCCCTTCCCTTCTCCCTCTACACCTTACCTTTGGCTACTCTCATCCACAAACACAAATTCAGCTACCATCTCCATGCTGATGACTGTCAGATCTATCTGTCTCCTTCTGTCCAAACTACAATTTCACCTGTCTTAAAGCTGGTTGGAATTTTTTGGTTGAAACTGGGGTTTTTGATGGAAAATGCCAATTTTAAAATCAGAACGTTCAGAAAAATGGGTCTCTTTAAATGACGTTTCATTTAGAACCCGCCACCCTGAAGTGAAGCATTTTTGAAAATGTGAAAATGTTCCCGACAACATTTTCAGAACAAAGCATTTTGATTGTTTATTTTTGAAACAAAATTAATTGTTTTTATATAAACCACATTGTTGAAGGTTGAAATCAAAATGGAATGCTTCAATTTTATCTAAACAAGACGTTGAAATTGACCCAAAACTAGTATTTTTGTGGAAGTTTGTTTTGTGGGAAATTTTCAGTTTGCATTTGTTTGTTTTTTCGTTTTGTTCCATTTCAGAATGGAAAAAAAAATCAATATAATAGTCTGTTTCATGGGAAAATCCATCTGGTTCCTACTCAGTTCTAGCCCGTCCCTCTGATGTCTCCTTATAGATGTCTAACCATCAGTTTAAGCTCAACATGGCTAAAAAACAGATCTTAATTATTCCCCCCAAACCTTCCCTGCTACCTTCTTTCTCGATCACCATGGACAACACCACCACCCTGCCTGTCACTAAGGTGCACAACCTGGGCATTATCTTTGGCTCAGATTTCTCTCTAGGTCCTCACACTCAAGCTGCATCTAGATCTTGCAGTTTCTTTCAGTAGAACATCTCTGGCTTTTCCTATCATCCACACAGCTAAAATGCTCATCCCGGCTCTCAGCATCTCACGATTCAACTACGGCAACATCCTTATTTCTGTCCTTGACCAATGCAATCTTGCCCTGATTCATATCTATTCAGAATGCTGCTGCAAAGATCATTTCCTAGCCTGTTGCTTTTCCCAGGTCACCCCTCCTTTGAATCCTTCTGCTGGCTCTCCCTTCTTGGTCACATGAAAAATAAGCCACTTGTCTTCACTTTCAAGGTCCTTCGCTTCCTGTCCCCTCCCGCCCCCCACCTACTTGTAATCTCTCATTCACTATTGAAATGTCAACCCCCAGCTCTGATCAGTCCGTGACTCCAGCTTCTATCTCCCACTCGTTAAATTTTCAGACAAGCATCTTTGTTTTCTCCGAGGCTGCCCCTCACACTTGGGAGGAGCCCCTCATAAATATCTGCAAAACAAATGCATGAGCCTCCTTCAAATCCCTCCTTAAAACTCTCCTTTGCCATAATTCCTATAAAAACTTGACAAGGATTAGGCTTCCCGTATGCTGAAATCACGGCCTATCATGCTGACCAATATTGTCTCAGTGTTTCCTTGTGCTTCCCCATCTGTCTGTATTCATTTGTTGTCTCTTGCCTTATACTACCATCGTAAGGTCTGTCAGGCATGAGCTGTCTTTTTGCTCTATAATTGTACAGTACCAAGCACAGTGGGGTCCAGGACCCTTGACTGGGGCTCCTAAGTGCTCTGTTAATACAAATAATTATTAATAGTACTAATAGAATTATATAGTGCACAGCTAGCAGTACTAGTAACTTTCTTTGAGATGCGGTCTACACTTAAAAATTAGATTACTTTGCTCAGGGCTGTGAAAAATTTCATGCCCTGAGATCCTAGTGTAGATGTGGTTAAGTCGACAGAAGAATTCTTCCATCAGCCTAGCTACCTCCTCTTGGAGAGGTGGAATAACTACAGTGAGAGAAAAACGCTTCCATCAATGTAGCTGTAGCAGCTGTAGTGTAGACACGGCCTGATACTCAGGAGAATCACACATTTTAAAAAAAAAAGAATTGGTTTTCTCACACAGTGTGAAATGTTCATGTAGAAGACTAGTAATATTTGGAGAGTATAAAGGTATCCATATAACTCTTAAGCAACTAACACCACCACCATATCATATATTTTGGGCCTCATTCTCATTCACAGTAATACCCCTTTATACAACTCTGGCAACATGAAGCGTCCACAACGTGGATACAAATGTAATGTATGTCCATTTCAAGTCTCTTTCACACTGGCAAAGCATTGTAAAAGGCCTCAGCACAAATGAGAACCAGGGCTATTCTATTTTCCATGCACAAAGAGTAAATCATATCCTTTCAGTCTGGACGACTTATTTTAGACTGAAGAAGCCAGCAGGCAGGCAGAGCAAATACAGAATTCCCAGGACAGAAGACAGAGCATGCAGCTCACTCCGTAAGAGCTCCATGCTGAGTGCCCTGACAACTGTGCCCCTTAGCAGACAGAAATGGGAATGCCTTACATTTCAGTATGCAGGACATAGAAAAGAGTAAGGGCTACATACTGTATTACTTCTAGTTGGGGCAGGTGTGTTGGTGGATGACTGAAAAAACTGTTGTGTGGCTATTTCTTTAGCCAGTTAGGATGTGCCAGGATTGAGCACCTTCAGCTGAGCCTGAAAACTAACCAGGCTAACCTCCAGGCCAATGAATGAGCTCAGCTGGGTTGTGGTTGGAGCCAGCCCACCCAATTGACTGAAGAGCCGGCCGGCCTGCTTTTAAGCTCAGCAGCAGCTCATCATTGGCCACAGGGCTCCACATTTCTGCTTGCAGCTCCAGTCGCTCTTGCCCTGCCGTACTCTTGTCTTGCTCCGGCTCAGCGTTCCCTTCCTGACTCCAGCTCTGACCCCTAACTCTGGTTTCTGATCTGGCCCTCGGCTCTGGTTGCTGGTGCCCTCAGCCTGGTTCTAACCATTGAGCAGCACTGCCAGCACCTGCCCCGACGGGATGCTTGAGATGTATTTGTTTACAGTCTAGTCAAAGGAAGCAGCCCTGTGGCCACACGTTCTAAGGTTATTAGAAAATGAAAATATTGACCAGCAGCTGATTAATATCTTATAAATGTACCTTGTGCCCATTTGTTATACAGAGACATGGATAAAAATCCCCTCCAAAAGATCCTGAGACTGCTTACTCAGGCAAAATTTCCATTGGTTTCCACAAGCCAGATTGTTCTTCCTGTGGAAGGGCCTGAGGGAAAGAAAACTCTGACTTTTCCCATTGGGGACAGTTTGCCCTGCCACAGAACAGGCAACAGGATCAGCTCCCAAGTCTGCAGATCCCCTGAGATCCAGGCAAATGTAGGGGGATCCACTAGACATCATCTGTACAGAGGCCATTGTTCTTCTGCGGCAGCTTCAGGGTCCCCCTATTCCCTCTTTTTCCCCCAGCTCCAAACGCCAGGGACTCCCCCACCTGTGGCTGAAGCTGGACTTCCCCCTAAAGGGGGAGTTCCCCATAGCAGAGGGGACTCACAGAGAATAAATGCAGCCTCCGGCTGTTAACCTCTCAGCAGATTCCCCAAGGGGCTGGTGGAGGGACTATGAGTCTCCTCCCCTAATCCACCCCCTCACTGTACCTGGTTCTCACACAGTTCCTGAACCTTTCAAAAATTCTATGGACAGGGGTTATGGTGTCAACTGAAAATGCCAATGAAGAAGTGGGAGGAAAGGGGTAAAAGGGAGGTGACATCCAAGTACTGATCTTGGGGAGATGGTCCAGGTCAATCGTTTTATCTGAGTAAAACCCGAGAACCAAATTCTGCTTTGCTACACTGCTGTAAATTCATAGAAACTCCACTAAAGAAGAATGCGGAGAACAGAAAGTATGCAATTTGTGAAGGCAGAACACAGGGGAGATGGCAAGAGAATAGGGGAAGTTTACAACCTTACACCATGGTAGAGTTACCCCCAGATAGCTGTAAGAGGAGAATTCGGTCCTGAGTAAGGACTTCAAGAATTAGCCCATGATGTGTTGTATAAGGTGACTCAGCACTGAAGGGAAGAGCGTGACATTTGAAATGACTATAGAAGTGGGGTTAAACACGCAATATAGATATAGCTTTCTAAAGATGCTCAGAATTTAAGAGGAAAGCACTGGTCCTGAACATAAAATACAGATCCGAGCCGATCCAACCCCATGGGAGTCAATGGGAGTTCTGACTGACATCTAAGAAAACATGAGGATTAGGCCTCACATTGTGCCAGAGGTTTTTAAATCATTTCCCCGGCTGTTTTTTTTCCTTCGATGTCTAGCACTGTGTACACTTGTAAACTTCCCCTGTTGTCTTGCCACCTCCCCTGCGCTCTGTCTTCACAATTCACGTACTTTCTATTCTCTGCATTCTTCTTCTTTCATGTTGGTGTAGTGATTCACTCTGCATCTTTTTTAGGGTCAACAGTAGTGGTTTCACATTCCAGACTGAGTATTAAGTGTGGAGGCATTTACAGGAACTTGGAAGCATTACTATAACACTTGAAAGAAACTAAGGAGCTTCACAAGTAAGAATTACGGTTTTTCACACATAAGCCTCTTCAGTGATTTCCCATTGTATAAACAAAGAAAGTAAAAATAATTGTTAATGTATCGTGATGACATATCCGTGTGAACAGTTTCAGTGTGATGGTTTATTAAATCAATCTGTCTTTTTTTTCCTGTGTCTGACAGTGACATCTTTTGTTTACCCGGAATTAGTGCAATTCATGGTTTTATCTTTGTATTTCTATGATGGGGGAATATTGCAGCTAGAATTTGATGGATGCAGTTTACCATACCATTAAGTGTGTTCACCTCATTATTCCTGCTGGAACTCTCTTGTGTTCTTTATTAGAGATGAGCCCAAACCAAAACTTCAGACCCAACCCCAGCACCACCAAACTCTGTAATTCATATCCAGACCTGTCACTGGATCAGGTTCTGAACTTTGTGGCTTGGAGCCCATCTTTCTGCCTTATCTCTCTACGCTACATCTTGGGGCAACATTTTTCTCTTAGATCCACATGGCCACAAACCCTAAGCCAGGCTGATCAAATGTGTGCGCCACCCCACACACTTCTAAGGAGGGCAGAGTATGAAACTGCCAAAGAAAAAAATTCTAAGTTAATAGCTTCCTCTTCCCCCAGTATATCTTGTCTTATCCGTGTTGTCTTTTAAGCCTTGGGGCAGCCTTTATTTCCATCTTTGACATTAGCAGTGCTCACTAAATAATAATAATGGCACATCTCAATGCTAATATTCTTTTCCCTCACTCAGATCTTGTAACGGGAGTTCCATCAACAGAGGGAGAGTGGAGCTCATGCCAGCCAGGTAGACTGAAAACAGAACTGGAAAAGAAGTCTTGGCCTTAGATATTGTTCAGGACTAAACTATTTTATTTCCCACATTGGAAACTAGCCTCTTAGCAGAACAGTAAATAGTTCAGCCTGGTAAAGCAAAATTTAGATTCCTTCACATTCTAAGGGGGCGAGCCAAAAAGAAAGCAATAAAATGAGTCTCAGTTAGGGCTTGTTGTCACATACAGTGCTGCAGTGCTTTAGTGAAGATGCTACTATGCTGACTGGAGCGCTGCTCCCATTGGCATACTTAATCCACCTCCCTGAGAGGTGGTAGCTGTGTCAGTGGGAGAAGCCCTCCCACTGACATAACATTGTCTACACAGGATTAGGTGGGTATAACTACGTTGCTCAGGGGTGTGGCTTTTTCACACCCCTGAGAGGAGACGTCATTATACCAATATACGTTTGTAGTGTAGACCTGGCCTTGGAGAGGGACCTAAACCAAACTCCCAGAGCCAAAACAGTCTGTACTTCGGGAAAACTGGGATTCAGATCTGAGCTTTTCAGCTCGTGGCCATCTCTCCTTGGTTTAATAAAGCCCAGAAGTAAACGGTAAAACAAAACAAGGTATTCAAATTGATGGAGTAAGTGTTCTGTGGTGAAAATGGCAGAGAACTTTATCTTTCATGCTAGACTTGTGCAACATTTGGCAATTTCCATGCACAGGGACTTGTGCCAAACCATTTCAGTTGCCATCTGTTCATTTCCCTTGAGTTTTACTCCACTTCAGATTTGAATGAACCCAAAACCTCAACAAAAATTTCTCTGCTGAAACCATCAATTTCAAACTGACTCTAGGCTGAAACCAAGGGAAATGGCCACGTTGTGTGCAGGTCCCACAACAAAGTATGATCCTGCCCTAGTTCAGCAAAAGAATCACAAACCATGAATCTTTTGACAAATCTGGGCCCAGGTTTGTAACTCAAGTTTGGGCACAGCTACAGTCCACTGTCCATTTACCACTGTTTAGTGGATAACATTGCAAAATGCTGGGCAGCATCCCAGTATATGGAATGCAGACGTAACAGTAAATACTGCAGCTAGTTCTCATGAGTAGTTTGCAGGTCAAATGGCTAACCAGGGTCATATCATGACTTCAAATAATTTCTACCTAAGGACAACAGTCACAGGCAATGGCTGTGGGTGAAACACAAGTGAAAGCTGCAGGTGCTCTATGTCTGATACCACTACAGCAAAAACCCCTGACAATTTTGACTCTTCCCTTCTACCTTTTTGCTATTCATGCCCGTTCACCTCACACAGCATGTCATTAATCCGTGCTGTAAGGCCACATGCTTAGAGGCCAGAATCCCTTTGGTTTCAGAGAATTTTCATCAGCAGGTATAAGCAAACCGTTAGGCACAATCAAGATTGTCTTCAGCATTAGACAGATGAATCTTCTCTTGACCCACCTCTAGGTTTTAGCCCAGGAAAGAAATATTGATTGTGGCATTTGTAAGGGGTCACTCAATATTTTTGGCATTTTAACAGGGAATGCGAAAGTTAGGGATGGACCTGAGCCAAAACCATACATCCAAGCTCCTCTGAGGGTTTGTGACTGTGTGATAGGATCTATCAGGCCTACCAGGTGACCAACAAGACGGTCCTCCAGAGGCCTAGAAAGGTCAGGAGGAAATACAGACCAATCAGGAACTAATAGGCCATTTAAGAAGGCTTGCCACCTTTGCTCAGGGGCAGAGCTGGGTGAGACTGGGACAGAGGAGGAGCTGCTCAAGGCTAACCCAGAACCCAGGGCAGTGCCTTGCCCTAAGTGTTGCAATCAAGCACTTGCATTTAGAAGGGTTTTTTTCCTCTTTGTTCAGACAGCTGAATCCTGAGTTGCTATTTTGTTACTTGATTGTTTAGAGGCTGGTGCCAAGCTTACAGCACAGAATACCCTGCCCCAAGCAGGTGGCCAAACCTTGCAGACTAAGGCAGGGATCTCCTGCAATCCCACATGTGGCCCTGAAGGGGGCACTGCAGAGCAGCCCATTTCCCACAGGCTGGCCCCCATGAAGGCATGCACTCTCTCCACTCTCCCATGCACCTCCATAGTCATAATCCGTCCCATGAGAGGGGCTGTCAAAGCACAAAACCTAAACCATGGCAAATCTGCTTCATGTTAAGGTTCATTAAGAGAAAGAATCTCTTAGAATAATGTTTTCAACCCTGGTCATCCTGAAAACCTTTCACCAGACAGAGGGGACACAATAGGCTTGCTTGCTGCTTTGCTCCTCAAAAGAGCCAGGTGGGAATCAGAGGAGAGGCTATCATGGAGACCATGAGCCACAGAAGAAAACTTTCCAAGAAGGGGGAGTCCCAGGACCCATCGGTGGGAGGAGAGTCCATGAAGAAGTTGATTTAGACAAGTTTCATTTCATAGTGAAACTGACAAACCTTTCACGCGTTTGCTGGCGATGCTTCAGATTTCACTGATTTGTCATTTGCACATGAACCCAAAACATGAAGTGGAGTGTGAGGGTAACAGTGCCATGTGAAGTTAATCCATGGGTTTCATCTTGCCAAAACTGAGTGTTGTTTCTTTTGCTTGTTATACAACAAATTTAATCAGGAAGAAATACACAATGGGGTCCAAATAACCATATGTACTAGCAATGTATAGCATGCAAGGCTTAGCTACATAAAGACACTGCCGCTCTGGCCTGGTTCTGCTAGCTTCTAAAACAGACAAACCAGTGAAGCCACTAAAGGGTTCAGACTATTTATAGGATTATGATGACCCACTTCTTATATACTACACTGTACAAACAGGAACAGGCACTTCTCTATCTTGCAGGAGAGCTGTGGAGCTAAAGGCATTAAAGATTGTGAGGTGTTAAGACAATGGGGGCCATATAAGCACCATGGATAGAGACAGCACCTTGTTCTAAGCCTATATTTGTTGCTGGGAGAAGTGATTTCCCTTGGCTGGAGATTAACTAATAGCATTCAGTGACCTTTCAATCACTATTTACCTTATCTAGACCTATGAGCTCCCCAGAGTGTGCAGGGCCCCTTTTATCATCACCATCGCCTCTCACCACTCACTGGCACACACTGCAAAGGATATGGCTGGTGCAAGCTGACAGAAAATGCTTCCTCTTTACTTAAGGAAATGATACAATGTGTTCTACTGACAGTTAAAACTCATTGTTTGCTAAGTGTCTTGAGACTCACCAGTATTTGGATGGGAGATCTCCAGGAAAAAAGCCAGGACACTGAAAGGATGCAGCAATGGGGATTGAGTAGGTAGCAGCACTCTTCCCTCTGAGACAGTGCTCTGGAAACACTGTGCTGTTTGCATTTGGATAAAGCATATTAAAGGTCCTAGGTATTAAGGATCTCTTGACACTTGAGAAGTACAGGTTGTTAACCTCAGTATCCTGGTCAAATTCTAACTTATCACTTTATACCGTATATATAAAATCTCCCCTACAGTTTCAGTATTAAAAACAGAAATATTAGCAATCAAGACACTAAGCCTAACCTTCCCTATCTAGAGTTTTAAATTCCTCAGAAGAAGGATTCTATACCAGATTCTAATCTCAGTTACAATTGATTTCAATGAATCATAGAATATCAGGGTTGGAAGGGACCTCAAGAGGTCATCTAGTCCAACCCCCTGCTCAGAGCAGAACCAATCCCTAACTAAATCCCCAAATGGCTCCCTCAAGGAGTGAGCTCACAACCCTGGGTTTAGCAGGCCAATGCTCAAACCACTGAGCTATCCCTCCATGCTGTTTCTTTAGATTTATACTGGTGTAACTGAGAGCAGAATCTGATTCTGTGGCATTGTCTTTGAAAACATTGAGCAAACTACTGGCATTTAACAATAACGTTTTTTCTATTGTTTTCTCAGTGGAGGGCAGAGGAGATCTTTATTATAGAATTTGTTAGAGTAAAATATACTCCTCACTGCTCTTGTACTAGTTATAATAATTTATGTAAACATTTAGAAACAAATCCTGCAGTATCTACTAAGGCAGAATTTGGAATCTTTGCTTGAGTAAAGGCCTGAGATTTTGGCCCTTAATATTATTCTTTCTGTATACATGCTTGTTACACACACCTTTTTTTTTTATTTGAAATTTAAAACCAAGGCGGATTAATGTCACTGGAAATCTCTAATTTAAATAAAACTCAACCATGTAATGGTTGTGGGTTTGGATTTTAGGGCATCAGATTCTTGGATCTGGTCAAGTTATGCTCAGCATGGCAATCAAGTAGGCAGGTGAGCAAAGGATGGTTTTGTTCCCTTTCTCATGGAGAAAAGCAGTTGGTGGCTTGTGGCAGTGTGTAACAATTCTCTAAGGGCCATTATGCCAGAAAGCAGCAAGCTCTGCCCATGCACCCTGCACAGGTGTGGGTTCTTGAAAGGGGTAGCTCAGCACCAACTGGGGATTCCCCTTGCTGGGGAATTCCCCAGCTGTCCCACTTTACAGCCAACACAGAGAGGGGCTAGAGCAAGGCTGACAATCTGGCAGTCGCCATTTTGTAGACTGAAAATTTACAATTACATAAAGTGATGTGCATTGAAAAACAATGAAAAGTTCCCATACATAACAATGCATGTGACAAAGCTACACGTAAACAACTGGCCATCAGCACATTCACTGCTCAACTTCTCATGGTTGTGAAGGCCCAAACTCAATTACTTATGGTGCGGAAGGAAATTTTGGCAGAAGATTCATTTGTCAGCCAGTGATACATTATAACAGGGATCGGCAACCTTTGG
The DNA here is from genome assembly GCF_020497125.1 of Mauremys mutica. Classification (NCBI taxonomy): domain Eukaryota; kingdom Metazoa; phylum Chordata; order Testudines; family Geoemydidae; genus Mauremys; species Mauremys mutica. The sequence goes on along the minus strand of NC_059073.1, from coordinate 121,921,397 downwards.
CACGTGGCCCGCCAGAGTAAACACCCTGGCGGGCCGGTTTGTTTACCTGCCACGTCTGCAGGTTTGGCCGATTGCGGCTCCCACTGGCCGTGGTTCGCCGCTCCAGGCCAATCGGGGTGGGGGGAAGCGGCGGCCAGCACATCCCTCGGCCTGTGCAGCTTCCCACCGCTCCCATTGGCCTGGAGCGGTGAACCACGGCCAGAGGGAGCCGCAATCGGCCGAACCCACAGACGCAGCAGGTAGACAAACTGGCCTGGCCCGCCAAGGTGCTTACCTTGGCGGGCCGCATGCCAAAGGTTGCCGATCCCTGCATTATAACATTATGTAGAACTCCTTGAGCAGCTCTCACTGGCCTCAGGTAAGCAGTTGTAACCCACAAAGGAAGCACAGAAGTGAAAGGGAAATTAAAAAAAAAAATCTAAGGACAATGAGAAAAGTAATATAAAGGGTGGGCAGATGCTCAAATGAAACATGGATGAGCTGGTTTCTCACTATGGAATTTTCTAAGATTATTCAATGGAACAGGTCAACAAACTCTGGCTCAGTTCACATTATTGCAATTATATATTATAGTTTTATGTTCACCCCATGCATTATCCTCCAGTGTAGTTCTAGTGTGACCTCTAAAGTATAAACTCTCTTAAGGGGCAAATGCCAAAGTCTTTTTTTCCTAATCCATCCCCCAGGAACACTAAGACAGAAGCACTGGTATAGTTCCACTGTGCATGGAAGATGGCAGCATGCTGGGAAGGCATTCAGGAGAGGATATAAAATAGAGATGGACTCTGCAGGGCCTTATCCACAACAGTGCAAGGGCACGGCCAACAGATCTGTGACAAATTCACCTCCTGTATGCAGGGCCAGATTAATGCAGAGGCTTTAGGGACTGCAGCCCAGGGCCCTGGGCTAAGGGAGGCCCTGGTGCTGCAGGGTTCAGGCAGGCTACCTGCATACGGTGGCCCCACGCTGCTCCTGGAAGCTGCCGGCTGCTGGCACATCTATGTGGCCCCTGGCGGGGGGAACCAGCCAATGGGAGCTGCGGGGCAGGGACAGCTTTACGCCGATTCCCCGGAATCGGGCCCCACGCTGAAGAGAGCCCCGCATCCGCGCCTAAGGGGGCCCTGCTCCGGGGGTCTTTGGTGGCATTTTGGCGGTGGGGGGGGGTCCGCTCCAGGGGTCTTCGGCAGCATTTCAGCAGTGGGAGGTACTTCGGTGCCATGGAAGACCCAGAGCGGATCCCCCACCGCCAAAATGCCGCTGCAGCCCCGGACTGCCACCGAGTATTCCAATCGGGCCTCGTGGGTCATAAAGCTGGCTCTGCTGCAGGGGTGACGCTTGCAGGTGCAGACAGCACACTGAGACACGCTGTCCCCCTCCCCCTAGGCATGCGCAGAGATGTGCCAGCAGCTGGCCACTTCCAGGAGCGGCGTGGGGCCACAGCATGCAGGCAGGCAGCCTACCTGAGCCCTGCTGCGCCGCCGGCCAGGAGCCGCCTGTGGTAAGCACCTCCTGGCCGGAGACTGCACCTCGCACCCCCTCCTGCATCCCTATCCCCTGCCCCAAATCAAAATTCCCTCCTGCACCACACTCCCTCCCAGAGCCCGTACCCCTCACCCACTCCTGCACCCCAGCACTCTGCCCAGCCTGGAGCCCCCTCCTGCACCCAAACTCCCTCCCAGAAAGAAACTGATGTAACAGCTGTGCTAACGGAAGAAGTCGGCTATTTTGAATTAGCTTAACTATATTCTACATGTTTTAAGACTGAAATGTAACCCCAGGACAACTTTATGTTAATTAAAAGACAAGTTTAGTATAGCATTAATAGCCTCAATGCCATAGTCCTGATCATTTTGTTTTAAATTAGGAAAAAGACTTGTGTACAGGGACCCCACAAAATCTAATAGCCCCAGGTCTGCAGGAGTGTTAATCCGGCCCTGCCTGTATGGATCAGCTGTGAGCTGCATTGAACATTCCTGTATGTAGCCTATATAGTTAGGCTGTGCTGAGGGACTGAGATTTGGCTGTACAGGAGGCCAATCCAGCATACTCTAGCAACTTGTATGTGTACTCTTTTCCTGCTCAGAAAGGTTCAGTTGTAACCTTTTTATAACTATTCAATATAGATATATATAACCGTGACTTATATAATGAACGATGTTATGTAAGGACAAAACTGCTCCACCTACCCCTTGAGAGTTCAGGGGGATTAGTAAGGGATTTGGGAGTTTAGGCTGACAACTAAAGTGTTGCCTCAGTGACACAACATTATAACCACCGTGATGTTGCTCATGTGTGTTGTATTTTCAGCCATAAACCCATCACCTGGATATTTTCAGAACAGTTAGGAAAATTAGTCCTGGCCCTAATGAGAATGTGCATATATATTATATAATTTGCAATTTCTTTATTAAAAAAAAACTAAAAATGAAATACCCAGATTTCAGACAGAAAGGGATACCTGCACCATAGATGGTACTTTCATTATTCATAGCATGGTTTCATTATGCATGTGGTCCCCTTCGCTTTCTCTCATCACTGAGATGCTTCCTTTTTCAAGATGGGTGAACTACACATGGCTGAGACATCATGTTATTATTGCTCTGGGGGCACCCTCCACATCACTGCCAGACCTTTAAGGATGTCCCTAGTTTCCTACTTCATGCACCACATTTTAGCCATGCTCTTTGTAGATGAAATGAAGGAATTTTCTCTTCTGTGTTTCTCAACACCACTCTCTAACTGATTTACAGGGTCACTGTGAGCAGTGCTGGGCAAATGTAAAGGGAATGAGGGCTTAGCTATAAGGCTGAGCAAACCCAAAACAGACAAGGTGAGATAGATACTGAGATGCCAGCCCAGCAGAGCCAGCACTGGATAGATGGAGTGCAGAGGGCAGGAAATTTAAGCAGTTTATCCTTTCTTCCAGACTTTCAGTGTGAGGGCTCTTAGGCTGATGACATCACCAGGGTGCAGTATGATGCATAGATTCATAGATTTTTAAGGCCAGAAGGGACCACCGTGATCATCTAGTCTGGCCTCCTGCATAGCACAGGCCACAGAACTTCTCCAAAATAATTCCTAGAGCTGATCTCTTAGGAAAACATCCAATCTTGATTTAAATATTGCCAGTGATGGAGAATCCACCATGAACTTTGGTGAATTGTTGCATGATGTGATGACTTCACAAAGTGAGAGTCCTTTAGACTCACAATGTTCAACATCAGTGTGGGGGAACTTGAACAGAGCTGGTTTGAATATGCTTTTATTTTGTTCTAACATTACATAGTGTACATAGAGTAACATAGTGGACTACTCACTATGAGCGAAGGACTTCTGCAGGACTCCCAGCAGAAAGAAAGACAGACAGACAGACACACAGACACAAAAAGTGGCTGATAGAGACAGGGAAATGCCACACTCTTTTGTTTTGCAATGGTGCTCACTTACCAGTAGACCAAATATTATTCTTTATTATTTGCATTGTGGTAGCACCTAGAAGCCCCAGTCATAACTGAGAATCCTATTGTGCTAGGTGATATACAACACAGATAAAAAAGATGATCCCTGCTAAAGCATTCACGTTAGAGTCCCTGAAACCACAGATTCAAATCCTGCCAAGATCAACTCAGCCCTCTATCCTTCCAGATTAGGAATATTGAGTGCAGTGTCTACAGTGTTTGTAATCTTTGTCGCGTGTACTCTACTGAAATAGCATAACAAGCCTGTGGCTTTACATTTTAATTCAATCGTATGATACCCCCTTTTAATTTTAAAATATGGATTGGTTCGTTGTTAAAAAAAAGGAGCAGACAAACTTTATTATTAATAATTTGCTGATAGTAGTGCAAATACCTCGGACTCCTCGGTTAAGAGCTTACATGAAGATAATGCCGCCACCAGTTCCAATAAACATGCCATCTGATGATCCGGTTTGTGATATTCCAAAAAATAGATTAGAACACCAGTCTCGATGATCTAGAGGTCCTTATCAGCCTAGACTGAGCATGTTTCCTAGAAGTAAAATAGGAACTAAACAAAAAAGTTTTCAGTCCGATTGGTATGAAAAGTATAGGAGGTTAGAATATAGCCCATCAAAGAATGCAGCATTTTGCTTTTACTGCCGTTTCTTCTCCTCTAATGACAAAGGTCTCACTGATCTAGCATTTATTGATAAGGGATTCAGAAACTGGCATAGGGCTAACGAATGTTTCAAAAACCACCAACTGTCAAAATCTCATGTGTTGAGCTGTTCTTCATGGTAAAGTTTTAGTGAAGGGAAACCTATTGATGTATTGTTGGATGAGGCAAGCAGGCTTATCTGTCTAAGCAAGAAGAAGAATGGTGCCATAACTGAAGTGTAATGGAGCGACTGACATTGTTCTGTGTTTGGCGAAAGGTGGGAGACCATTCAGGGGTCACAATGAAAAAGCTGACAGTTTTGAGAGATTTATTTCTAAATCTTGTCAATATGCTCCAAAAATATGATCCTGTAATGGCAAAGCATGTGAAACAATTTCCTCGAAACGCTACCTATGAGTAATCGCATCTAAAATGATTTAATTGTGGCCTTGCACAACGTTGTGCAATAAAAGATTGTGTCTTCACTAAATGGAAAAATGGCCTCAATAATTGCCGATGACACTACTGACTGTGGACACCATGTGGTGCGGTATTTTGACAATGAAAAACATAGTCCAGTTGAACATTTTGTGTCTGTTCAGAGACTTAACAGTTGATGCTCAGTCTATTTTTGACTAGTTAAATGACATCCTTGGCATTCTTAAAATTGACTGGTCATTAGTGATGTCTGTCTGTTTTGATGGTGCATCTACTATGTCTGAATGTATTGTGGGAGTTCAAATGAAATGTAAAGAAAGAAACAGTGAAATACTCTATGTACACTGCTATGTGCATTGTTTGAACCTCGTCCTAGTAGATGCATGCACTTCAAGTAAACAAAACAGAACTGTCTTTGATTTTTTTGGTGTTATTCAGACTCTTTATGCCTTCATGGAGGGGAGTCCTGTGCGACATGCAGTAATAGAGAAGATTTCACAAGAAGTAGGATCCCAGTTGAAGACTGTCAAGTCACTATCAAACACAAGATGGGCATACAGAGCAGAAGCAGTGGCTGCTGTAAAACAAAACTACTCCATCATTTTACAAGCTTTACAAGAGATCATCGAAACAACTCGCCTTGCTGACGCTAAAATAAAAGCCAGGAGCCTTATCCATGAACTAAATTCATTCAAGTTCATCTTTGGCCTTCGCATGATGCACCCTATTCTCCAGGGGGTGGTAAAAGTGAGTAAGGCTCTTCAAGCCCCAGATCTCAACTTACTTACTGCAATGACTGGGGTGAAAAGCTTGAGTAACTCTTTGGCTGCGATGAGAAGTGGTCCAGAATATTTTCAATCTGTTTTCAATGACAGTGTGAAAATGTGTGTAGAGAATGATTTATCGATTCCCCCAGTTAAGAAGAGAAAAACGTCCACTCGTATTGATGATGCGTTTGAGTCCCAGCATCACTTTGATACAAAAGAGGAGCAGGAGAGAATAATTTCATTTTACCCACTCCTAGACTCAATGATTACCAGCATTGACCAGCGATTTGAACAGAAGACTTGTAAAATTGTGACTGCAATGGGAAAACTGCTGAGCTTAGACATTGGCAGGGACGATATGAGAATCATTGCCAACAAATTTAAAGTGTCCTTGGATGAGTTGGAAGCTGAAGTCGGGGTTATGATGGATCTGTTCCTAAAGGTAGCACTACGAACACCACCAGAGAGTGGCTTGATTGGCTAAAGGAATCAGATTGGTCTTCCATGTTCCAGGCCTTTTACAAATCTATTCAATGCTTTGCAGTCTTACCTGTTACAAGCTGTTCATGTGAAAGAGCCTTTTTTAAATTAGCACATGTAAAAACCAAACTAAGAAGTACAATGTCCCAACAGCGTCTCGACTCACTCATGATTTTGTACATTGAACAAGAATTGGCTTCATCAGTTAATTACAATGATGTGATTGAGGAATTTAAGTCCATAACACCTGGTGAGCGACGTCTCATTCTCTACGACAGGAAGATGAAGAAACCTTAGTCTGTTTTGGTCAACTTGGGCTAGCCAGGGCCGGCTCCAGGCACCAGCCGAGCAAGCTCGTACTTGGGGCGGCAGATTCTACGAGGCGGCATGCCGCTCAATCCTAGGGCGGCACGGCTGCTTTTTTTTTTCCGTTTGTTTTTGGGGGGGGGTTATTTGCCACTCTGGCCGCCCCGTAGGGGGCGGGGGGTCGGAGGAGGGGAGAGCCCTGCTGGGAGCGGGCTATGCGCTCCAGCTGCCCCAGCCGGTGCCAGGTCTGCAGCCCGCATCCTTCCCTCCCCACCGACTGGAGTGGCGCGGAGCCCTCCCGTGGCGAGCACCCTGCTGAAGCCCTGGCCGCCCCCCTTCTCTCTCTCCCCCTGCTCCCTCCCCCCTGCTAGCTGGGGCACGTCTGGAGCGCAGGGAGTCCCCCTGCACCCTGTTTCCTGGTGCCCCACAGGTTTTTTTTTTTCCTGCTTTGCCGCTCTGGCCACGCCACAGGGTTTTTTTGTTTGGTTGGTTTTTTTCCCCCTGCTTTGCCGCTCTGGCTGTGCCGCAGGTTATTTTATTTATTTATTTATTTTTCCCCTGCTTTGCTGCTCTGGCCATGCCACGGGTTTTTTTTTTTTTTTTGCTTGGGGCGGCAAAAAAGCCAGAGCCGGCCCTGGGGTTAGCTCATTATCTGGCTAAAGATAAAGATCATGAAAATTGACTGTATCTTAGTATTCACCTAGTTATCACTACAGCAAAATTTTGGTATTTTGTGTGTCATTTTTTAAGTTTGTATTTTTTAAGTAAAGTTTAGTTGTTAATTTAAAAAAAAGTTTAGTTATGTTTTAGTTTCTTTAGTTTGTTTGATGAATAACAATAATGGCCTTTATGATTGAGTATCCAATAAATGTTCGCCTTTAAAAAAAAATAAATTCCCTGGTGCACACTCTAATAAAATGTGCTGCGCACGCCTATGGTCACACACATTACCTCCCTCAAACACAACCATTCTTCTTCCTCTCTCCCCTAGTCTTGATTTAAAAACTATTAATATATTGAGTATGTTCAGTTGTGGGGGCAAACCAAGGCACAGCCCAGGCAGTAGAGCCCACCCACAAACTCTGTGGAGCCTCTTGGCACTACACGAGTCCCAGGAAATGAAAGCGAGGCCAGGACCATCCTCACAAAAGCAACATCCTCATGTGCTTGCTGTCAAGATTTCTACAAGCAGCAGCTGGCTTTGGGGTCCACCATCCTTTTAAAGGGGAATCCCATTGTCATATACATAGATAGTGCATGGCAAGCTACTATGCTGTAGATTTACAGCCCAGCTTACCATGCGCTATCTGATCATGTAGACAAGCCCTGTGTCTTTTGTGCTTTGAAAAGTTCCTAATATACTCTACATTCCATGGAAATAAATTATAACAATACCATTGAAATCACTTAACAGAAATAAAAAGGGAATTGTGGGCTTGAATGTGTCCCCAAGACATGCCAGGACCCCTTTGCACACAACTCTCCCTCTTCCATGTAGGAAAAGAGTCAGCTGCATCCACAGCAACATCCTTTCTCTGGAGGCCACAGAGAGTTCTCCTTAGGTCTGGGATATCTATGTGATGGGAGGCGATTGGCAGTGGTCCAGCCAGATGACAAACATGCAACAGGGCAGAGAAGTAATTCAGCCTGGGCATAATCCAGGTCATGGCTGCATTGTGCTGGGTACTGTGTAAAGACATATAAAGACATGGCCCCTGCTCCAAAGACAGTTAGGCATATTATAACAAGTGCTAACAAAGTAAAGGTTGGGAGGACAAGAGTTAAATGAGTCACGTCAACATCCTAGTTGTGTGTGCACATCTTGCAGGCTAACCCAAGGTTGAGTGAGTGACCTCTACAGTGAGCTGGTCCAGGATAGCAGTCAAATAAGAGGGTGAGTGAGGGGAACTGAGGGTCATTGGGGTCATCAAGATGGACATTGCTGTCCCTAAGAAAGAGAGAGACTGGGAAGATAAGTCCTTTGATAATAAATGTAATACTCTTTCCTTGAGAATATTACTTTCCAAAAGCAATGTTGTGAAAAGAAGAAGCTGGTGCTAGCAGGCGAAGTAGCATCTCAGACCAGGAACCCCAAGAAGCGACTTTAGGACTATTGCTTTCCCTGGTATTTGTGGAAGCCATATGCATGTATTCAAAGCACCGAGTCACCATATCATGAGGTATCAAAGCATGATATTTAGTAAACACTGATGAACTGCACAAGTTATTCACACAGCACTCACTAACCTTCAGAAGTCCTTCCCCAGCTTGCAATGATCTCAGTGTAAAAACTGGGAAAGATTCTCTGAGTTTAGCTTCATCTTCAGTTATTTAAGTCCTGGTTGGGAAGTTGAAGAAGGTGTCCACAGGCCATTACAGACGCTGCAGAAGTGTCACTCTTGCCTTACTCAGTCAGTTAGCATTGGTTTCACCAGTGGATTTTTTTCAAACGGGTTGGAGGATTTAGTCACCCACATTTTTATTTATAAATAAATAAATAAATACACACACACACATACACACACTTCACAAAAATTTACCTAACATCTGACTTTTTTTTTTTAGCATAAGCTCAGCTTTCCAAAGCGTAAAACTCCACTGTGTCCCCCCACCCCTTTGATCCAATCAATATGTGGCTTGAGGGTGAAAATTCCCACCCACAGGTACATTCTCAAGACACCAGCAGAGAGAGGCAAGCACATGTGAAGCAGAAAGCATTGAACACAATGGTGATGGAGAGAAAGTTTCCAGCAATAGTGGAAATAATGCTTCTCTGTGGCTTGTACTGATTATTAGAATGATTGGACCAAATTCATCTCTAGTGTAACCATTGACATCCATTGAGTTTCAAATTCATTGTTTGGCCTGTTATTGGTTACTATTTATTATTTGTATTACAGTAGCATCTATAACTGAGATTGGGGCCCCACTGTACTAAGTGATGTATATACACATAGTAAGACACACTCCCTGACTGCTGAGAGTTTACAATCTAAATAGACAAGACAGACAAAAGATACATTATTGTCATCCCCATTTTACAGATGGAGAACTGAGGCACAGAGAGATTCAGGATCACACAGAAAATCTGCAGCAGAGCTGGGAATTAAAGCCAGATCTTCTGAACCCCAGGCAAGTACTAGAACCCCTTCTGAAAGATGTCACACTAGTCTCCTTAGGTACTCTTTTCCCCCTTCAGATATGAACAACTCCTAACGACAGTTAATTATATCCTGGGAAGGAAAAATCAAGACAAGGCCTGATTGCCATTTACCATGGAAGATCAAATGGCAAATCTTGGTCCTCTTCAGAAAATTGGCCTCTTTCTGGTATTTGAACCCTTTCTAGTATTTGATACTGAAAACATGGAACTTAATAAGCTTTTATGAACTGTAATTTGTATGATCCAAGATGTTCTTAAAGACAGAATTCCATGTGTTTTCACAGTGAAGAACAAGGCAGTGCCGTTAAGGAAATGATGAGCACAGTGGCAATGGAAAAAAAGATCTGTCAGAGAGGGATCCCTCCCCTAGAACAGGTGTGACATTTTCCAGCAGTGGCAAAAAAGAAAGTCATTTATTGTACCCACCTCATGTATAAGGTACTGAAAGTACCATCTGGGAGGTATTTTTAATGGAATGTATTGGTCTTGAAAGGTCCTGATTCCAAACCCGGGAAGCCATAGTTATGGCATAAATAGCAGCAAGTGCCGTCTTTCCCAAACTCCCCTGCTAAAGTGCCTCAGTCTTCCGGAGCCAGGGATAAAAGGAAGTTCACCTCATGACTAAACTCTCAGCCTAACCCTCAGGAGTGGCTGTTTTCGGGTGGTGTTTTTTGTGATGTGGATGCCCACTGGCAACTGGACCAAGGCCACTAGACTTGTGACATGTGGACCATTGAAGAACTAGGAGAGAATAATTTCTGATCACTGATAATCTGGGCTGGATTAGAACATGTAAATTGGTGGTGCAGCTCTTTTACCTTATTCTGCACAAGATTTCTGTAAGAATGTAAACCATCTCAGATACAACCATTCCTTGTGGCTGGAGCTGAAAGGCTCCCATTGTCATCTCCAGCACCCCGTGACAATGTAGGATTGTTTCCCACAGTAGAAGCTACTAAAGATTGACCCAGAGAATGTATGGTAAGTGTCCCAAACAATGGGGCTTTGCCACTTCCTTGTGGAGATTCCACGTTCTACTAGGAGGTCCTCAAACTAGAGAAAGTTTTTTCTAATACTGAGCCTAAATTTTTCCTTTGCTAATAACATCCCTTTACTTTCATTTGTATCTGCTTATATCATCCTTAATAATTCCTTTCAAACCTCTGCTGTTTACAGCTGTTGAATACCTGTGCAAAGTTTTTACATCCCTCTTTTACTTCCAGGATTCTGTTCTTTCCTTGTTCTTCTGTGGCCTTTAATTGCTCCTTCTTAGCCAAACTATACACATTTAGCTCTAATCTTTCCTGATAAATCCTTCCCTTAAACCACCTGAGGCTTGTTGCTCTTTTCTTAGTTCTTTTTACTCCATCTACAATTAAACTGTCAAAATGTAAGGTACAGAGGGCGTAGCCTTTTTTTCAAATCCCAAAATTGTGCAAATTGTGAGTTAGTTGTAAAGCTGGCATTCTTTTATCATCCCATCCAGTGTTCCAGGAATAAATACTGCCCAGATACAGACAGGATTAGAGCATTAGCTGCATCCATACTCACAACTGAAAGGGAAAACTTTGCACGAGATCATTACTACAATCATTACTAATGCGCAAATGTATGGTTTGAAGTCTTGTTAACTAATGTGCTGGAATGGTAAGAGTGAGAGACTTTTCAATTTCATTCTCAGTCACTTCAGTTTAGTCTGACTGAAAGTATAGAAAATAATGACATGTTAGCAAAAGACGTGGTTGTTGTTTACTATATGTGTGTGCTAGTTACAGCGATCTGAATGGCAGAAGAGAGCCTAAGCACTTTGTCAATTCATAACAGTGAATTGTGCACAGCCTGTCCTGCAGGGGATTTCACCTGCTGCTGAGTGAATTCTTTTAAATAACATGGTGTTCCTGTAAACATAAATACTCTTCTCTCACAACAGGAGGCATTTAGCGCTGTAGACTGTGCATTATTTCATTTCCAGATACAAGCTTGTTTGTATCAAGGACATGATCCATTGTAAAGTCTCACTGTTGGAGTTTACCCAGCCTTCTTCTAAGCAGGACCACTGAGAGGAAAAAAGGAAGAGCAGAGTAGGGGTACTTTGGCCAATATTTTTGATAGACAAAGCAAAAGAAAGAAACGTTGGTTACTGTCATTCTCGGGCCAAAGGAGACTGCTCAGTTCCTGTTATGCTCCCAAGAAAGAAAGCCTAGCAGATGAAGTAGATGGTCAGCATGGGCTTTCATTATCCTATAATGAATTAACTTCCAAACTTTGGCTCATTCCCATCTAGCTGTGCACATTGCTGGCCTACACAAATGCCTGTTCTTATTACCATTTCTCTCATCCTTCCAGTGATGTTTGTTCCATCTGTTTGTTGCATCTTGTCTTAGATTGTAAGATCTTTGGGGCAGAGGCTTCCTTTTATGATGTGTTTGAGTCACACGTAGCATACTGAGGCCCTGATCCTCACTGAGGTTTACAGGTGCTACTGTAATATAAGTAGTAATAAAAACAAGCAAAGCTACTCAGTCAGTCACCAGCCATATACATGAAGTAATTCCTCCCCCTAATCATGGACTCACCATGCTGCATTTCTAGGAGAGTGCAAACACTAATGAAAACACATTTTCATACCACAAGTGCAGTATAGTTTGCTATTGCTTGAGCAGGACAAGAGGAGGAACTTAGCAACATAACAGGCTGGGCTGACTAATTATCCATTCTCTCTTCTTTAACACTAATACAAACATTTATTGGTTGAGTAAAATTCTCATTTCCAATCACCTAGAAAGACAGCAACTAAACAAACTGACACCTGACTTCCTACCTCAGTTTCCCTCCAGCTTTGAATGACACGATACTGGTAGTATTGAGAGATTTATATTATGTGGTGTGAAGATTCAGGTTCACAGCCTTTGCTACCAAAACAGGGGACTATGGATCATCTTTCTGTAATAAGTGCACCCAGGATTCTTTTGACCTCAGATTTGCAACTTATGTAGAAGGGGGAGGTGGGAGTGGAAGTCGTTTTCTTTCACCTTTCCATCTTGGGTTTATTCATCATCCTTGACTGCTGCACAGTAGGATGTTTCCTAGCTTGATGCCCAGCATTTCAGGTTGAGATTTATAAACCACAGCAATTAATCACAGTACAAATTACCGTAGTTTGCATGATTGAGTGAGACAAGAAGCTACGTGGGGATAGGTCAATGAAAAGGTCAAAAAAAACAAGTAGGGGAAACGCCCTCCGCAGGATGAGGGCTGACAGAGGTGTGCTGGATAATGACGTAGATGAAAAGGGGCTCGGGAGATTTCTCAATGCTGCTCATATGTTCTGGGGGTTTGCAGTACTGTGGGCAGCACAAAGGAAATGTGGGGAGAGGAGAAGAATCACACAGATGTACATTAAGGAAGTAATTCTAAAATGTGCGAGTTCTGTTTAAAGCGGTGGTGGATCTGGGAGACTGGTTAGAGTTTCAGGGAAGTTGGTCTTCTGTGTGGGAGGGATGTGTACGGAGGGTGGGGATACCCCCACACTGGTGTAATAAAAAAATGAAAATGTGACAGTATGTGATAAATGCAAACAGTCTGTTCCACTTTGTCTTTTGCTGTGAGGCTGGGAATACCTGTCCCAGATCTGAAGATGAGCTGTGTGTGGCTCAAAAGCTTGTCTCTTTCACCAACAGAAGTTGGTCCAGTAAAAGATATTACCAAACTTACCTTGTCTCTCTAATAGCCTGGGACCAACGCAGCTACAACTACGCTGCACACAACTTATCACATGGGCCATGCCTTTTGACTGCTTCACTTAAACTGTGCCAACTAATCCACACTAGGATGACCAGAGGGCAAGTGTGAAAAATCGTGATGGGGATGGGGGGCAATAGGGGCCTATATAAGAAAAAGCCTGCAAAATCGGGACTGTCCCTATAAAATCGGGACATCTGGTCACCCTAATCCACACAGACATATGGCAGGATACTCACTCTGAAGTAGCAGGTAACATTGACCAGACACGGTTTCAGTCAAGGCTTCCAGCTAAGGGATACATTTCTTAAAACCAGAACTCTCAAGAGATGCACAAAACACGATGCCCACACAATAATTCAGTCCACAATGACCTGCATCCATGCCATATCTGATTTTAAATCACCACAGTGTGGTCATATTCAGTCGCGTGCCAAAATCTAACTATAGTCCTGGGTTTAGAAGGTTGTAATACTCTAATTTAATTTCACCAGTAGTCATCCTAGGCTGTGTATTTAGACTGTAATAATAGGTTATACCTATCAAGAAGAAAACAACCCTTTGTAGGAGGGCTTTCTGGTGGCGGGCAGTTGGAATATTTCTGGTAAATCTACTCTTGAGAAGGCCCTGACTGCTCCTTTGTAGGGGGTTGGTGGGCACATGGCAGATCACGCTAAAGCCTCAATCCTGCAAAAGATTTACACATATGCTTAACGTTAGGCACTGTGAATAGACTTCAAATGGGACTACTCAGGGTGTACAATTAAACATATGCGTTTAACTTTCACAGGATCGTGGCCTAAATCTCTGGGTCTCACTTTCCCCACCTATAAAATGGAGATAATCATACTTCCCTACCTCACAGGGTGTTTTAAGGATAAATCCATAAATAACAGGGAAGTGATCAGATACTAGGGTAATGTTGGCTGTGTAAGTATATAAATAATAGCTTATCTATATAGGTATTTCTATGCTTAGCACCACAGTAGCTGCGTGCTTTTCATACATTAGTGGATTTACCCAGAGTGCAGACTATCTATATGACAGATAATAGTAGCTCTGTCCTTCAAAAAAGGACCACTGTAGTGACTGCAGTTAGAGCAGGGTGACATCTTTTGTCCAAAACTTTGGAGTGGGGGTGGGAAATGTTTTGTAAATTTGTATCAGTTTTGCCAAACTGTTCACCTCAAGGGGGGAAAACCCTGAAAAAGTCAAAAAGTTACAACATTTTCTAAAGGAAATGTTTCCATTTTGTAGATCTAAGTGATTTTGCATTTCAGAATTACCTTCTGTTTGCTTAAAAAAATGCAAAAACATGTTTAAAAGCTTGAAATTGAAACGAGACATGTTGTTCAACCCAGAATGATTTTTCTTTTATTTTTTTGGATGTGATAGGGAACTGAAAAGTCCATTATTCACCCCAGGGGAAGCAGGGAATGAAAGCACTAAAATCAACCATATGATACATTTGAAAAGATGGCGCTCAGGTTTGTAGAAAGATTTATAAGGTGTCGGGCTAACACAAGAAAAGCTTTGGATAATTGTTTATTTATCCAGTTACTGCTGTAGGAGAAAATAAGTGAGAATTTATTGGTATGTTGTATAAATACCCATTTTTTTTAATGGTGTTCTTAGCTCTCTTCCTCCCTCTAGTGGATTTTCCTCATGTAAGCAGAGCACTGTTCTCACTAGAACAAGAGTACTTTTATTTCAGTTGTTGGAAGCAGGGTCAAGTGCTAATGTTTGATTGTTGAAGACATAGTGGTTTGTTTGTCCCTACTAAAGTCTCTGAAATGAAATTGTCCATGTTACCATTTATTCCTTAGGGCAATACAAAGGGTTTTGTGTCTGCCTTGAAACTATCTGAACTTCATAGCTGCCTGCCGTCCCAGATGCCAGGTTTTAATCTGTATGGCAGAGGGAAAAGATTGTACTCCAAATCACGTGTAACCATGGCCAGCCTTATGGGGGGGGGCGGGGATGACATGGGCGACCACCCAGGGAACAATGGTTGGCGGGGTGCCATCCGAGTGCCGTGAGCTGGTGGGCGTGGGCTGCCAGAGCAGAGGTGAGTGAAGGCAAGCCTGGGCTGGAGCCCCTGGCCAGCCAGGTGTGGGGTGGAAAATCCCACCCAGAGCTGCTAGCCTGACGGGGAGGTGCAGGCAGCAGGTCTCACCCCTGCAGAGCCAGCAGGCCAGCCATTTCCCCTGGGCAGTGGCCACGTACCCGCTCTCCTCCTGCTAGGTGATCAGGGGGTGTATGGTCAGAGGAGCCCTTGAGCTCAGAAACTCCTCCCTGTGCAGCCCAAGCAGGATCTGGGGCCAGGAGCTGATCCTCACTCCTTAAGGCCCACGTTGCTGTTCTCAAACTCAAAGAATATAAGTTTGCCCAGGGTATCATTTTCCCTAAGGCTGTGACTTTCTAGGCAAATTCCTGCATTCAGGTCATTAGTTGGTGTGTAAGACATGGGGCTTGATCCTGCATCATTGACATCAATGGGAGCTTCAACATTGCCTGCTCTGGGATCATGATTACCATATATACTCGTTCATAAGGTAAATATTTTTGGTAAAAAAGTGACGCATCAAAAAGCGGGGGTCGGCTTATAAACGGGTCTACACCAAAATGTGATGATTTTAAACTCTATGGAATCATTTAACTGAATTTCTAATATATTGTCATTTTGTTTACCTGGAGCGTCTGCAGACATGAAGCACCTCAGCAGGGGCGGCTCTAGGTTTTGCGGCGCCCCAAGCAGGGCGGCACGCCGCGGGGGGCACTCTGGCGGTCACCGGTCCCGCGGCTCCAGTGGACCTCCTGCAGACGTGCCTGCGGAGGGTCCACTGGTCCCGCGGCTCCGGTGGACCTCCCGCAGGCACGCCTGCGGATGCTCCACCGGAGCCGCGGGACCAACGGACCCTCCGCAGGAATGCCTGCGGGAGGTCCACCGGAGCCACCTGCCGCCCTCCCACAGGACGCCACCCCAAGCGCACGCTTGGCGCACTGGGATCTGGAGCCGGCCCTGCCCCTCAGCTCCCTGTGGCCGCAGTTTGCTGTTCCCAGCCAATGGGAGCTGCGGGAAGTGGTGTGCCACTTCCCACAGTTCCGATTGGCTGGGAACGGCGAACCGCGGCCACAGGGAGCTGAGGGGCTCCATGCCTGCAGATGCTCCAGGTAAACAAAACGTCCCAACCCACCAGCAGCTTACCCTGACCGGCTGGGAGCCAGAGTTTGCGACCTCTGAAATATAGAGTCAGCTTATGAAAGGGTCATACAGTTTTTGCTATTTTTACCTAACCATCTTGGGGGGTTGGCTTATAAATGAACAGGCTAATGAATGAATATATATGGTAGATCATAACCAGGTTTCCATAATGAAATGTGCAAGGGTGAAATCATGGAACACTATTCTAGTGAGGGCTCTCTTGGTTTTTGGTTCCTCCCCAGCTGGCTTGCAGCTGGATGGATGTAGTATGAGCAGGTGTTGCTCACCCACTAGTAGTAAACTGTTCAGTCCCCTAACTCCTTTCAACACAAAACCCACTAGAACACAATTAGAGAATCAGAACCCCTCCTATAAACTACTGTGTAAGAGGAACCTGTGAAAAGCAATCTGGAAAGGATAACTAAAATTAGTTGTTTCTTAAGCACTTTTTGTCACACATGATTGACTCAGCAGGGGCAGCACCTTATGCACCTAGTGAGGTTTACTTAGAGTTCATTATTTTAGATGATGAAATTATAGTTGTCCTCAGCCTAATAGTTTACTAGAGCTCCCTCTTAAAGCTTTATTTTCCCTTCATATGTGTATTTATTTTGCCGAGAAAGTCAAAGTCCCAACTTGATCCACAATTTTTACCCCTCACCAGACAGATGAGAACCTGACATCTAGGACAGCGAGTAACTATGAAGTTCAGCAGTTTAAAAACAGACCCCCACCCCCCTCAATGCCCTTTATTTTGTTCAAAGGAATATGGAAAAAATCAAAGATCCTTAATACTAAAATCCATCACAGGGCTAGGGTTTAAAACCAAATTTGTAAAGCCCTGGAAGTTATATAGGTGAAAAAAATCATTCTGAAAACAACTGCTCTGTCAGATACACATGGATTTTTTTCAAATGTCATAAGATTAACTTTTTGCATTCTGGGATTTAAAATTCATACAAAGTGGCTGCCATTAAAGTCAATTTTGCAGCCATTACCACAGTTTTTAAATGGAAGACACCTGTGGTAAGTAGGTGGCAATGGCTTCATTTGTTGACTTGTAAAGGGTTCCTGCTGTAGGAGAATTCTTAATTGGGGAGAAGGGAACCAGATTAGCTTTAGGATCTGGCTGTTTTCATTGAAAAAAAAATTTTAAAAAGTGTTTTTACTTGAAATGGGTATCTCAATGTAAAATCCTTATGGAGACAAGGCACTGTAGTTTTTCCCTTGATGTTGCTAGTTGAAGTAAGCCCCAAATGGGAGTATAGGGTTCACTTCAGTTTAGGGCTTGTCTACATGGGAAGTTAAACCAAATGCACTAAAGGTGTGAATTTAAGGTGCACTGAACCCTTGTGTGGGTGCTTTCATTCAGAAGAAAGGTGACCAGATAGCAAGTATGAAAAAAAATCGAGACACTTTTGTTTTTGGGCCGGAGGCATCCTTGCTTATACAAGACAAAGCCTCTAATATCATGATGGTCCTGATATTATCAGGACATCTGGTTACTCTATTCAGAAGCAAAGACCATGTCTACAGGATGGGGACTAGAGAGGCATAACTATGGTGCCATAGCTATGCTAACATAACCCCATAGCGTAGTTGCAGCCCACACTGACATAAGGGGTTTTCTCCACTGATGTAGAAACACCTCCTCCCCAAGTGACAGTAGCTACAGTGATGGAATCATTCTTCCATTGACCTAACTGCATCTAAACCGAGGGTGGTGTTCCCACACCATGGAAAAAATGCTTCTGTCCCTGGCCTATACACTGCCGGGTTATCCACAGCCTGAGTGCTATAACTATGCAGACCTAAGTTTTGAGTGTAGACCAGGCCTTAGTATCCCTTCAAAGGGAATTAAGCTAAAATGAATTAGGGCCACTTTACCTCTGGATGACCATCCACATAGGAGTTCAATGCACTTTCAATTCACACCTTTAGCTGATTCGTCTTAACTTTCCTGAGTGTTCGCAAGAGCTATGCCCTAACTCTGCTCAGAGGTGAAAACTACCTGCTGTGCCTGGGTCTCCACTAAGATTTTATGTTGGAATAGCTAATCCAATGTAAAAACATACCTTTTTGTAGTGAAGCCGAAGCCTGCATCGTTACAGGTAAAAAGGTGTGTCTTCTACAATGAGCCAGCGACGTCATTGTAAACTCTTAGTGAAGCCAAGGGAAGTAGCAGTTTTACCTCAATGCAGCTAGTGGGGGCAAACCCCAGCCCCCTGCCCTCCGACTGCTCCCAATTACCTCAACTAACTGCATCAAGACAAAACTATCAGTACATCAAGGTTGCCTTTTCTACACTAGGATTTTACAACAAGATAGCTAACTAGCTCTTAAAAAAATCACACCCCTTTCTTTTAGTGAAGACATTCTCAGTTGTGTCTGGTTTAACTTGACCCATGAAACTAACAACTAGGTAACATGGAGGTTCTTGGAGATATCACATCTTTATATGGATGAAGATGCCAGCTGTTCCTGTTTTGCTCCCACTCTCCCCGGGGTTGTACCAGTTAAATATTTAGGGTATAGTAAAATAGCTAAAACTCTCAGAAAATTCTTAATTCATGGATATGTATCCAGGGCCGCCCAGAGGATTCAGGGGGCCTGGGGGCCTCGGCAGCAGGGGCCCCCCGCTTCAGCGGTAATTCGGCGGTGGGGGGGTCCTTCCACTCTGGGACCCGCCGCTGAAGTGCCCCGAAGACCCGCGGCCGGAACCCCCGCCGCCAAAGACCCACGGCTGGACCCCCTGCCGACGAAGATCTGGAGCGGAAGCAGCTCCGGGGGCCCAGGCCCCGCTAGAGTTTTCCGGGCCCCCAGAGCGAGTGAAGGACCCCGCTCCAGGGCCCCCGAAAAACTCTCGTGTGGGCCGGCCCAGGGCAAATTGCCCCACTTGCCCCCCTCCCCCGGGCGGCCCTGCATTCATCCACTTTGTTATTCCCTTACTGCTTGCTGCTGGGGATTTCTTACTCTTACTGAAAAACTTAGTGGCCACTCCCCTCACTTCTTTGTAAAGATTTAGCAGCAGAGGCTGTGAGAAGTTTCATATTAATTATTAAGGCTTTTTAAAATGTGAAAAGAAATATACATCATATTTATTAGTCTGCTACAAAATATGACTGTAATTACAACTAAGCAGTTAAATAGGTGATAGTGTGTTCCCAGGTGCATTATCCTTGTATTGTGTTTTTTCACTTAGAGCTAGGGTGAAGATTTCTCAACCTTAGTTGTTGCCATTGTTTCTATTAGAATCATAGAATCATAGAATTCAAGATCAGAAGGGACCATTATGATCATCTAGTCTGACCTCCTGCAAGATGCAGGCCACATAAGCCGATCTACCCACTCCTTTAGCAAGCGACCCCTGCCCCATGCTTCGGAGGAAGGCGAAAAATCTCCAGGGCCACTGCCAATCTGCCCTGGAGGAAAATTCCTTCCCGACCCCAAATATGGCTCGCTACTGACCTCAGAGACGGGGTGGGGGGGAAGCCACATGTAAGTAGCTCTCTCAGTTACACACTCTTCCTGCTTCCTTTTCCTGTGTTACCCAGCCCTGCTGTCACCTCTGCTGCTCAGTCTAAAGATTGGTATCACTGAATGACTATGCCTCACCATTGCTACCTCATTCCTCTCATTGCTACCTGAGAGGAAAATGTGGTGATACCAAAAGTTTCTCCTGTAATGTCCTGATCCTCAATTGCTCCCTCAAGCCCCAGTAGTCCAGCGTGAGAGAGTTCACTAGAATAGTCACAGAAAAGAAACATGGCAGGGGGGTAGACAGAGTGAAATTGTTTTAAAAAGTAAAAGATGTTCACCCTCCGCTCAGGATTCACTCAACTCTAATTAATAGGATTTGCCTTATCCGTTCCTGTGGTGATGGGAATTCTGTCCTGCCCATTGGCTACTTAAAATGTTTTCTTGTATATATACTTTGGGTCAGGATGTTTGTTCTGTTAAAAATTTAAACCCCACATTCCTGTCAAGTAGGACTTTGCAGATTACGTTCTCAGGACGATTCCTCGCATTAGCCACTAGGTGGCACTACATGGACACTCTGAATAGGGTAAGCGGTCTTGAAAGCCCAAAAGATTTCATCCCAGAGAGCGAACAATGGTTTCAAAGACCGCTGGTTAAAGTGACACGGGTAAGAGAGAGAGTTGCTTTCGAGGGATATGAAAGAATCGAGTTGGGTTTCTCTTTGGCAGAAGTTTGCTATCCCAGTGCTGTTGACTCAAACATGACTTCAAACAAAAAGAATCTGCTGCATAATAATCCTATGCCAAATGGGATAGAGATGGTGTTTACTACTTACTGGTGACCATAGGTCTGATCCAAAGTCTGTTGAAGCCAACAGGAATTACTCCCCAAAGACTCCAGCATGTGTAATAGGAGAATGAGGTCCACTGTATTGATGATGGTTAGGTTGTATCTACACTAGCCTTTTCCCCCCCCTGAAATCTTCCACCAATAGAAGCTTGGAGGGAGTAATCATAGAGCCAAGCTGCCAGGAGTCTTCAGTTTTTTTAACCGTTGTGTTGTCTAAGCCATAGTTGTTCAAATCCCAACTTGCCTTACTTCTGGGGTACAAATCTAGATCCAAGAGGGGCGGGGGGGGGTCTTCTATTTTCATGGTTACAGTTTTCATTCAGAGATTGCAAAGCACGGCACAGAGGAAGCCAGCTGGGGAAGCTGAGTCAGAGAGGGGAAGTAACGTATTCAGGGTCACACAGCAGGCCTGTGATATTGGACTTCAGGAAGATTTCGTTACTAGCTACTTATATCCCAAATTGGTCATTAGTGTGTATCACACACGGGGTTGGAGCAACGATTAGACCACCTGAATCCCAGACAATTTTCTGAGTCAACTTCACGTACCAGCTTGGCCTTATTTTGTATTATTCCCAGGAACAGGCATAGTGCCCTTGGGGGTAGGCATCAGCCCAAAGGTAATAGGAGCCAAACCGCCTCAGACTCACCCTGTCCAGCAAACAGGCTAGAGGCACTAAATGGGGCATACCTGTGGAGTCTCCAGGGCCGCCGAAAGCGGGTTCAGGCCCCAGTGAAAAAAAATGTTTGGGCCCCCCAGCAAGGGCGGACCGGCTAAACAGGGCCAACAAAGCTGGGACCCAGGCCCCCTTCCAGACCGCTGGGCCCCAGTAATTTGTACCAGCTTCCCCCACCCCACCCCACCCCACCCCTCGTCGGCCCTGGGAGTCTCTAGGCCCAGTGAAGGAGAGAGAAACACAATCTGGTCCCTGGTGTCATCAAAACTTGCACCAATATTACATCTTTAAAGTGGATTCCCCTCTGTCTCACAGCTCCTAATGCAGCCACACAGTTCTAGCTGTTCCGTTGGTGATCAAGGGCAACTTTTACAAACTCTGGCAGTTCAATCCACTAAGAGTACATCCAGTGGAGAATTTTCTCAGGTCTCTCCAACCAGCTCACCCCAGCTCCTGCCTGGGTTAAACAAACCTTTTGGGACTGGGCTTTTATCATTAATCTCAACCCTGTCTCACTCAAGAAAAAAAGCCAGAGCTAAAGTTCAAATTTATTAATGAAGTCAGTGGAAGTGATTCTTGGTAGGAAGAGAGAGGATATTCAAAAGGACCTTGAACAAAACAGAGCTTTGTTTAGATAGCGTGGGGAATGCTGTTGAGTGGCTTAAAATCAATAAATGCTCATGAGACCAGACTGGAAGCAGTACAGGAGGTTAACACACACATTAAGGAGGACAGCCCCTTGTGAAGATGCATGGAATTCTTGGGAATAATCCAACCATGCCCTCTTGGGATACTACTTGACACCCCCAGTCAAGCAGTGACTCATTTGCCAGTCTCGTCTGCGAGCTATTAGAGGAAGAGCAGGGAGAGATTCCACAGAGTCCTCTCAAACCAATGGACCCTATGCCCAACCAGAGGATCAGAGTAATTTCCATTGAAGTCAGTGGAAGTTATTTCTAACCTGGGAAAAAGAATCAGGCCCAAGGCTTATATGAAAGACTGTCTCCCTCACGCATTACATGGGCTTTGGCATTTTGCATACAGCTTATTTTTGACAGTGGGTAGCCAAACTTTCTTCCCCACTTTACACTGCTTGTTCTAACTACTTTTCTTGTCCAGTTCCGGTTTGTTCTAGCTTTCTTCTTGCCCTGTCAGACTCTGCAAGCTTCTGTCTCATGGTCGCACTATATCCCAAGTCATCTTTTCAAAAGACACAGTTGTCTAGGGACTGGAATCAGTTTGCCTTTATTTCTCTAGATCAGAGGCAACGTTCTAGGCAAGACAGACAATTCTTTGCCCCCTCTTTAGAAGTGTGGGGCCAGCAGAACAGCTGTAACATTTCCAGGGTTCTCCATTTGCCCATGCAGCCAACTAGAGGAATTCAGTGAGCTACCGTTGTGACAGGATCCCTTGAGTGCAGTCTGGGACCGTGGGACCGCTGTGCCCCCTGAACTCTCTCCAGCCTGGGCTGTCTCTCACAGTGCCTTGCTAGTGACCAGCAGCAAACCCCTCCAGGCGCTGTGATCACTCAGCACAACCGCATGTGGAGCCCCACGCCCAGCTATATTGAATGAATGCTCCCAGAGCCACTCATGAATCACACAGAGAAAGGCACCAGAGCCAAATCCCCGCCCCAGCTCCCAGCCCTGTACCTCAGGAATATACCACTCAAGATGAGCAGTGCTGATTTATTAATTGGTTCACCACTCCGTCAATGGAAAGTGGATATACACCAACCTTTGTAAACCTGAGCAGATTTACCACACACTTCAGACAAACTCATTGGTAAAGATAAACAGTTAAACAAATGTATTGACTACAAAAGATACATTGTAAGTGATTATAGTGATAGGCAAAAAGTCAGAGTTAGTTACCAAAAGAAAAGAAAATATAAGCACAGTCTAAACTCTCAACCCTATTAGACTGCGCAATATGTAGATTAAGCAGTTTTTCTCACCCCACTGGATACTGCAGTTCATAGTATGCAGATTCCACCCTTGAAACCTGGGCCTGTCTCCTCTCTTGGAGTCTTAAGTCTCCTCGGTGTCCTTGGTGCTTGCAGCATAGTGAGGGCAGGAGAAAGGCCAAGCATAGGGCCCCTGTGTTCTGTTTTATACCCAGGGCCAGTGCAACCCATTAGGCAACCTAGGCGGTTGCCTGGGACACTAGCATTTGGGGGGCAGCATTTCGGGTCCTTCAGCTGTGACCGCGGCAGCCGAATCTTCGGCCACCCCAGTCGGCGGCGGCATTTAGGCAGAGGGACCTGGGGCGGGGGAGCACAGGGAGGGCCGCCTGCAGCAAGTAAGGGGGGGCAGCATGCAGGGGAACTCCTTGCCCCAGCTCACCTCTGCTCCACCTCCTCCCCTGAGCACGCCGCCCCACTCTGCTTCACTCCCTCCCAGGCTTGCAGTGCCAAACAGTTGATTGATGCCGCAAGCCTGGGAGGCAGGAGAAGTGGAGCAGCGACGGCGTGCTCGGGGAGGAGGCGGAGCAGAGGTGAGCTGGGGCGGGTAGCTGCCACATGGCTCCCCGGGCCAGGAGGAGCTGCTGCGCGGGGGGGGCACCACAGGGCAGACTGGGGGAGCTGCTGCTGCAGGGGGGTGCCGCCACAGGGGGGGGCGCCTTAGGCCGGAGGGGTGGGTGGAGAGCTGCCACAGGGCTCGGGAAGGGGGGGCACAAGGTGGAAGTTTCTCCTAGGGCGTGAAACATCCTTGCACCCTCCCTGTTTATACCTCAGTCCCATGTGCTTGGAGAGCGCCAGTCCAGGCATGTCTGGGGGCATTGCTGAGTCCCCAGGCAAGGTTGAGCGATTCCCTTGGTGTGGCCTCATGCAGGTGAGTCATTGGATTGTATCTCCCTTGCTGGACAATGGCTGGTGATCTCTGTTCAACTGCACCCACCCGAGTGTTGGTTACCTCCCTTGTCATCGTCTCTGTATAGCTAGTATCTGGGTGCCTCCCAAATCCACAGCATATTTTAGTGAAAACCATACAACACAATTCTTATGATTTTATATGCATTGGTGATACACATATTTAGATAGAACAATGTCTTTCAGCAGATCATAACCTTTCCCCTGATACCTCACAAGGCATGCTCTATATGCAAGATCATGATTATATAAAAATGAGGAATATGGGGGTTACAGGATGCTCCCCCAAGGTATAGAATGTCACAACTGTCCTTCAGGATGTCTTGCCTGAAATGTTTCAGTACTAACAGTAATCCCTCTCTTTTATCCATCCATAAATTCCCCATATTATCTATTCCTTAATCTTAATTTGAAGGTCTCCCACATGCGTGCTCTAACCACCAGGCAAGAGTCATTCTCATTCTCCCTCTCTCAGTCCAGGGCCGGCTCCAGACCCCAGTGCGCCAAGCGCTCGCTTGGGGCGGCGTCCCGCGGGAGGGCGGCAGGCGGCTCCGGTGGACCTCCCGCAGAGCCGCGGGACCAGCGGACCCTCCGCAGGCACGTCTGCAGGAGGTCCACCGGAGCCACGGGACCGGCGACCGCCAGAGCGCCACCCGCGGCGTGCCGCCCTGCTTGGGGCGGCGCAAATCCTAGAGCCGCCCCTGTCTCAGTCTCTGGCCCAGTGACTCTTTAATTATTTATCCACAGTGGGACAGCTCCAACAGGAGGCATGAGAGAGCCCTACCTCAAAATATCCCACCAGGATTACACATACCGCCTCCGCTCATGCTGATTTGCTGTGAGTCCTTACAGCAGTTGGGTTATCAGGGGTAATTGTGAGGAAATAGCTGACAGAGCCAGCCTGTGTCCCAAGTGGAAGAGAACAGCTGCTACTATCACCCCAAAGCAGGGGAAACCCTAGACAGATAATCCTCCCTTTACACAAGTATGGCTCCACTGAGTTCAGTCCTGATTTAGGGTGGGATGAGAGGAGACTCTCCTCCCAGCTCTAGCTGAGCTGCAACTATTCTGCATCACTCACCAATTAACTCATTAGGGAGAGCAATAAATAATGGAAAGTGAATGTATTTTCTGCTCTGAGGGAAGGCTGGAGAGATGAATGCTGTAGAGAGAAGAGAGGATGAAGAAGACAGCCAACTAATTACCTTATTGGCCCTGGATACACAAATTCTCAGTGCAGCGAAGGGGAAATGCCCGGGGAGAGGTGGGGGGAAGTCCCATTCAAGAGATGCACATTCAGGGATCCTTTAACATAAAAAATAGGGAGGTGAGCAAGCAACTCTATTCTTTGCCATACAATTACATAAAAGGGGAGGAATAAATCAGTTCCTAAAACTGATTAGGCCACCCTGTCACAGAATTCTGTTGAGCGCCTTGAAGAAGCATTGATAGCTCTACCCAGAATACATGGATGTTTCTGCTTAAAAAAAATATGAAATGGTGAAATGATTAACAATGCTTACATTTAACTCTCCACAGTTAATAGCCCAGAAAGCTGAATGGGGGCAGTTAATAATCTGTAAAGTCCCAGTCCTGCAAACATTTATGCATGTGCTTATGTGACTAGTTTAATGGAGTTCAATGGGAACACACACACGTGTAAAGTTAAACACATTTATTGACATATATTTGCAAGATTGGGGCCTTTCAGCTCTTGTTTTGGGCTGTCTGTTTGCAGACTTGAGAAGGGATGGAAGAAGTTAGTAAATATGTATTTAGCTGTCTTACCTTGCCTCCCACATGAGGGTTAATTATGTAATGCTTGTAATGGTTTTGTAAAGACCGCGGAGTAGAAATTCTTATTCTTGGTATTATTTACATAGTTCTAACTGTGCTGTGTGAGCTAGGGGCAAATATAAAGACAAAGGCCCATATCTTCAAAGGCACTTGGGGAGTGCTCTGCCCAGCATACCAACACCAAATCTCTAAGGGTACATTTATACTGCAAATATATAAACAAAATAAAACCTGCAGCAGCGAGTCAGGCTGGAGCTTGAGCTCTGACTGAAACCCAGCACTGGAGGGAGGAGTGTCTCAGAGACTGAGCTCCAACCTGAGTAGGAACATCTGTATTGCTATTTTTTCCACCGTAGTGCAAACCAGAGTCTAGACCAATGCCCTTAGACTCAGTGCTACTGGTTGGTTTTTTGTTGTTGTTGTGTTGTTTTTTTTGTGGGGGGGGTTGCATTGTAGACATACCCTAGCTGACCTGACACCTAGTGGAATCATTTGCAGTAGCTTTATTGGTTCCAGGATATTAGGGAGACAAGTTGGGTGAGATTATACTGTATCTTTTACTGGAGCAACTTCTGTTGGTGAAGAAGAGCTCTGTGTGGCTCAAAAGCTTGTCTCTCTCTCACCAACAGAAGCTGTAGTGTAGACCTAGGCTGGGATGCATGCAGTTTTCCTTCTGATGTGTTGCATATTGTTGAGACAGCTAGAGACTGTGTCTTCACTGCAAAATCTTGTGATTTTGACACTGAGACTAGGGTTGCCAACCTCCAGGGTTGGCCTGGAGTCTCTAGGAATGTAATATTAATCTTTAATTAAAGATGGTCATATGATGAAGTCTCCAGGAATACATCCAACCAAAATTGGCAACCCTGACACCCCTACCTTGATGTAAAAACACAGGTTTTTTGCAGCAAAGACATAGTCTTTATGCCAGTGCAATAGGTTGTGCTGGAAGTGGTGTTGGTGCGTTTGAACTTTACACAGACGCTAAAGCAGCCAGGCAGCAGGGGACTTGCAAAGATTACACAACTATAGAAGTTGCCAGGAGGATGGTTTGAAAAGCTCAGCAAAGACTCTGTGGTTCTAGGAAATAGACGTATTGGACTTATGCTAAGTGGCAAACCTCACACACTCATGCATGCCATGCCTCTTATTGTGACATTTTAATGGAGCCCCATTTGCTTTCATGGAGATTAGTTTAAAGTGTTTTATTGCAGGCTACAATGACACTGGTAGTGTATACAAATTAGGACTCCCTGGGCCAGTCTGACTGTTACTCCCATTGTTACTCCACAGGTAGTCCCATGGACTTCAGTAAGGCTACCCGCAGTATAAGGTATCAGTCTTCACAATAAATAGAATGCATTTAGCCTATGATTTTAATGATAGGCAAATACAAAGGCGCATTTGGTGAAGCTCTTAACACACCTTGGAGAGCAGTTACAGCAATGAGTACTTGTGTGAGAAAGTGCTCACCAGTGTGAGTGAGGGGTCATACTCTGACCCAAAGACTCAGTGCTTTTGGTTACAAACTGCCTTCAGGCTAGGTTTGAGTGTTTTGAAGGCAGATGTTTGAGGCTGAAATGCAGGTTTCAGTATTTGCCTGTAATAAACACAACTCAATGAGTATTTAATATAAATCTTTATAACGTATGCTGAGGCATGGAGAGTTTTGGATAGAGATGATTTTGAAGTGTTTTTTTGAGAAGCTATTAGAGGAATTAGCACCTTCCAAATTAGTAAAATTCATTGTAGACATTGATGAAAGCAGCTGTAAATCCAGTTTAACCAAATAGTTACGGTGGGTTTACAGATGTTTTGCTGGAGCAGTGCAAAGTAGCCAGAGCATACCAATGATTCTTGTTCACTATGTGTCTATACTTGTGTGGGATGATGTACATAACTTACGCGTCACTTCACCACTACTGACTAAGCAGCCATCCAAAAATTTACATTGATAAAACCTTCATACCACAGTACACCATCATATGCTTCTTGTAGTTATAGTATAACTATATGTAGTATAAGCTGTATGTCTACACCACCTCTTGTTTCTTTAATTATTATTTGCAGCCTGTATCCTCCTGTTTCAGACTCGGCGTGCACTTTCAGCCAGGAAAAGCATGCCCATTTCATTGTTATGGTGCTTGTCCAATGAGCACCTCTCTCTTTGGGGAGTTTTTTAGAGGCAATATTGGATTTTCAAGAGAGGAAGACTATTAAGGGCTTCCTGTAAAATGGCAGGCAAGGAGAGATCATTTTCCTTCCCTAGCAATAGAATGTTACTCATTTTGGAGCTGTGCAGACTGGAATCGGAAATGTCCTAGCTTCATCAGTGCTTGGATGGGGCTGTGAGGTAAAATTTGCAAAATCACCTAAGTCACTTACTTTCTTAAGTCCTAGTGGACCTGTGTGCCTTTGGAAATTTTACGCCAAACCTACAGTGCTGAGTGCCTTCAGCTCGATGGGAATTGATGCTACTCAGCACTTTGCAGACTACTCAACACCTAGGATTTGCAAGAACAGACTCTTAAGCAACGAATGGGTGACTGTCCTTCCTTTATTTTCTTGAATAAGTTACTGAGTGAGATCATAGTTGTTTCAAATGGATTTATATTCTTATTAAATCAACCATATGACCATAATGCTTGATGCTTGTAATGACCTCTTGGCAGGGCTGCTTTGTAACTTTTATGTGGTGCTAGAATCAGCAACACACTTGGTTAATAGATCAACATATGCTCTTTACAGTATTCTTTATATTGACTGATGATAAAACAGTATAGTGGTTGTTCAAGCCCTTAACTGAGATACCCTTGGCTATATTTGAAACCTCCAACTTAATCATTAGGCTGATGGAAACTAGCATATCCATCCCTTGCTTCTACCACTGAAATTTGGTTAATCAGATAACCATGCCTTTTTCTGTGTTGGCTCTTCAGAGATGCAGCTTTTCCTCCCTGCAGGTCTACCTCACCTCAGTTTTAAGCCATGTTTGAAAGTTTCCTCTCACTGCAGTTTTTATAAATAAACCACTGTCTTCATGTATGTAGGAAATCACCTCCCACCCACCTTTGTGCTCAGTGAATCAAAAATACTGCTATGATTCTATTAAAAATTGTATTGTATTATGGATGTTAACTATTTGTTTAGTTCCTTGAGTATACTGCCAGGAGAAAGTGGGGCCATGTATAAAATAAGCAGAAAAATTTAACTTGTAACTCCAGGCACTGATGTTACAAACACAGCTTTTGTTTTTTTCTTTCCCCTCAGTCCACTGAGTTCCAATTAGGGAAGCCCACTTCAGCACAGATTAACTCAATGGGCCAGATTCACCATTGCCCAGCACTTCACATAGTCACTTACCATAGGTAAGTGGATATAAAATGCTACCATTATGACCGAGTAGCGTTTTCCTCACTTTGCACTGGTCTGAGAGTACACAAGGTGCTGAACAATGGAGGACGAGGCCCTGTCTCTGCATACTATTTCAGATGTATCCATCACCATGGTATCTGGGGAACTTGCTTTTCTTTTTAACTCCAGGGAGAAAAGTACTAATATTTTATGCACATCAAGAGCCCAAATCTCTGAATGGATCCTTAAAGAATTGTGCAGTAGAAGAATTGAGGAAACAGGACTGCAACGTCATCATGTCTGATCTCTACGCAATGCAATTTGAGCCAAGAGCAACAAGAAATGACATTATTGGTGAGACTAGTTGAGGTGCATTTTTTAAATGTCTCTCTCTTTGGGATTGTAAATGCAGTCTTACCAATTTGACACACCAGAGCTGCATTATTTGATATAAGGATCAGGTGCTCTATGTATTAAAAATGGGGAGACTTTTGGTGTAAATCAATAGCTAATTAGTAAGACTTCTTTTTCTTTCTGTGGGCATTTACTAGAGCAGTGGTTTTCAATCATTTTTTCATTTACGGACCCTTAAAAAAATTCCAAATGGAAGTGCAGACCCCTTTGGAAATTCATCCCTTAGTCCGTGGACCCCTACCATAGAAGTCTTAGGCTGAAAACTGACTGAACAGCATGGCACATGCTCGGCCTGACATTTGATGCAGCGGGAGAAAGGGTGCTAAAGTGGGCTTCTGTGACAACACCACCACTTCCAGGTTTTGACCTATAGATGGGGGTATTCACATGCTTTTGATTGATCAGAAAAACAGACTGCCTTGTCTCACCTCTGAAACTTTAGTTTACCTTTTGCCATAGGGCAAGTCAACACTACAGCGCTACATCAGAGCAGATGCACTGATGCAGCTATGCCGCTGGAGCGTGTCTGGTGGAAACGCGCTATGCCAATTGCCAATGGGAGCCGGCTCTCCCGTCAGCATAATTACTCCACCTTGACAAGAAGCAGAAACTATGTTGGTGAGAGACCGTCTCCCGCTGACATAGCACTGGTGTGGACCGCGTGAAATGTGCGTCGCTTGCGAGGGGTAG
The DNA here is from genome assembly GCF_020497125.1 of Mauremys mutica. NCBI lineage: Eukaryota > Metazoa > Chordata > Testudines > Geoemydidae > Mauremys > Mauremys mutica. Next base: position 121,891,045 of record NC_059073.1, on the reverse strand, counting down.
GGCTTTTTCACACCCCTGAGCAAGATAAGTTAGATCAACTTAATCTGTATTGTAGACCTGCCCATAGTCTGCAGACCCTCCAGTGAAAACCATGGTACTAGAGGATATCACTTTAGGAATCCATCCTACACCCTTGAGTTTGACAGTTTTGCCACGGACTACAACAGTAGCAGGATTGGGCCCTTACGAATAAGACTGTAGGTTTTTAAATAGCCCTATGCTTTTGGGCCCAAATGTTTGTGTATTATAACTTACAAGTGTTTGTGTGTCTTCTTAAAGAGGCATCATTACAAAACACCTCGTCTCAAGGAACAGTCCGGTTACAGATGTTTTCTGCAAATAATTCCCAAGTGTTCATTCATGCATGTTTGGGGTTTGTCTCATCTATTAAGTATGATTCACATTGATGGAATATGGTAATGCCATTATCCATTTATTAGTTTAGTAAAAACTTGAGAGAAACCCAGTGGAAATCATATTAAATTTAAAACTGGTTTCCAAGGGTATATCATAGTTAAGAAAGCCATTCACCAAGAGGTAGGTTTTTAATCCTGGTGCTGTTCTAATTTAGGAAGTGAAAGCGCAAAGCCATAACGCAATTTGGCAGAGCTGGCAGTGTCTGTTAGAACCAAACCAGAAAGAGTGATGTTGCAAAAGCACTGGCAGAAGTGGGCAAGGAAGGTTGCAAACCGTCTGATTCAAATCTGTGCTCCGCATCAGGTCTTGAAAAGTCCTAACCCACTCTGGTCACATGGATTTCAGGAAGAGGGGACGCTCCTTAGCAGATGCTCTGGATCAGGCCCTAAACTCTGATAGCTTGATTTTCATTTACATTAAGGCCCTTTTACACCACTCTGGTAGCAGTTCATTTATCATTCCTTACAATATGGTGTGGCTCATGATAAATCAATGGGATGAAATATTCCAATCTAGGACAGTAGATTGTGACTTGTATTTAATTATCTTATGTGGATTTAGTGCTAGAAGTGGGATAAACAATGTTTATATGTTTCTTCCACAGGTTGCCTGCACAAATCAGAACATGTTGATGATGGAGTGGAATCATGGGAAGCTTACAAAAGAAGATGCTTGGCCAGTGATTTGATTGAGGAACAGAGGAAGGTTCAAGAAGCTAAGTTAGTGATTTTTCAGGTCAAGATTTTTCTTATTAATAATCTTATAGTCTTAATATGGTGTTAAAACAAATACAGTAATAAGGAGATTATAAAAAGCCAGAAAGTTTAGACACCTAACTCCCACTGTCATTTACTTTCAATGCACTGCCCATTCTGATAATGCAGATCAGGTTTGGACTGTGATCTCACAGGGTAAGCGGTAAGGTCTAGTCAATAGCAGAAATGAAAAAAAAGCCAGGTGCTACAGAAAATTGACCGCTCCTCTTCCCCATGAATCAGGAAACCAGTGTCTGTCAGAAGGCTCATCTTTTGGTTGAGGTGTAAGAGATTCTGAAAAGTCACCATCATTTGGAGATCTCGTGGCATTTTTCAAAAGAATATTACAAAAAAACCCACAACTTTAAGCAAATATAGTTCCTGCATCCTCTGAATGATAGGCTTTATTTACTGTGCTTGATCTGTGAATGGCTTGACTGATTAAGGTGATAAGATGTTTTTAGCGTAGAAACAAGGCCAAAGGAAATGGTGTACCTCTGCCCAAGGGCAGCTCTAGGCACCAGCAAAACAAGCAGCTGCTTGGGGCAGCCCATTTGCAGGGGTGGCAGCTAGCAGGGATCCAGCCTGAGAACCAACAGGGGGCCCTGGGAGCTGTAGTTCCTTGGTTAGCTCCCTGCCTATAGAACCAGCCCTGGAGCAGGGAAAGAACTACATTTCCCAGCATTCCCTTGGCCACTACCAACAGGAAAGGGGGAGAGGGAGTATGGTAAGTGAAACCTCATGCAGCAGCTTGAGCTCACTGCTAGAGCGGGGTGGCACTGTGAATGGGGAACAAGTGTGCCCAAGGAGTAGAAGGCTTTGGCCTGATATCCCCTTGAGAAGACATCCCCAGACTGGATTAGGGATACTGGTGTGACCTCACCTTGCAGCTCCCAAAGAAGGAATTGGGTGGACTAAATGGACAGTGCCCCTCTCTATCTGAAGCCTAGCAAGGGAGGTACATGGATCCCACTAGAATTTAAAATGAAAACTAAGGGAGGAGAGCCTCTGGACCTGGGCAGCTTTAGATACAGTACCAGGCACGTAGGAGGATTTCCACTTCTGAGCCATGGAAGCAGAAATTGACTTTTCCTTTCCAGATTTAGCTAATATTCAGAAAGGGAATCTAGCACCTGCCTTTCAGACTTGAACACCTCAGAATTCAGGAGTGCTCAAGCTCAAGCTCAATTTGGGCAACTGTTACTTCATTTCTCCAAAATCAAATATACTGATCCACTGTAATTTGCTGTAGAAAAAGCAGGATAAAATTGAGCAAGAAATGCTTCCCAGTGGTTTTTAGGACTGGAATTGCTATTTTCAACAGCCATTGCCTTTTTTTAATTATTATTTAGTTGTTTAAAAAGGAGACAGTGATATTGCATTGGCAAATTCCACATAGAAACAAAGAGTGGAACAAAAGACTAATAAAGGCACCTTGACATTTCCCCGTTTATGGAGGACAGTCTTATAATATGCATCCAGATATCCTCCAATCACACAAGCTGAAAATTGTTGCACTTTACTGCAGTTCTGTAACCATATGGGAACCAATCCTGTCTGTGTTCTGTGCACATCCAAAATTCCTGCTGAATGACCTGCCCTGGGAGCAAGTCACCAGTGACCCAGGGTTGGGGCAGAAGGAGGAGGGTGCAGGTGTAGGGGGGGGAAGAGCCCAGGGCTGGGACGGCAGGGGGTGTGTGGGTGGGGGGCACTGGTGGGGCGGAAGGGGTGCCCAAAGCTAGTGCAGCACGAGGTGTGGGGGGGGAGCCCAGGGCTGGGGTGCCAGGGGGTGTGGGTGGGGGGAGGGAAGAGCCAAGGGCTGGGGCAGCAGAGGGGTGTGGGAAGGGGGAGGCCCAGAGCTGAGGCGGCAGGGGGTGCAGGTGCAGGGGGAGAGCCCAGGGCTGGGGTGGGGGCAGCCAAATTTTATTTTGCTTTGGGCAGCAAAAAAAACTAGAGCCGGCCCTGCCTCTGCCAATTATATCTCAGTATTAACAGGATCCTTTGCTTTTCAGTTACCCTTGTATTGGTTCAGCGTGCCTGCCATCATGAAAGACTGGATGGACAGAGTCTTGGTCCAAGGATTTTCTCACAACTTCCCACAGTGTTATGATGATGGCTTGCTCAAGGGATGTTCCTCGGACTGTTACATTAGGCCAGGGATCGGCAACCTTTGGCACATGGCTCACCAGGGTAAGCCAATCGTGGCTCCCACTGGCTGCAGTTAGCTGTCCCAGGCCAATGGGGGCGGTGGGAAGCAGCGTGGGCCGAGGGATGTGCTGGCCGCCGCTTCCCACCATTGAAGTCAACAGGAATTGATAGACTGCAGTCAGGGTAAAATTTGGCACATCTCTTAAATTCTATAGCAGCACAATGCAGATGCTTGGAAGTTCTAGCTAAGAATATTTGTGAGGAAGTCACATGGGATTAATTCCCCAAAACTGCTAATCAGTCTCCTATGATGCTGATTGTGAGGATACACATACTTTAAAAAAAGTGTGTCAGGATGCCAGGCATCCTGAAGGTTCTAGAAGGTTCTAGAAGGGTCTTGAAGGTTCTAGAAGGAACTGTGCAGGGAAGAGAGAGCAATGTAGAGCCATATCAGCAAGAGTTCAGCACTAGCAATTGGAGGCAGATTATCAGGAGACCAAAATTAAGTGGCCAGATATATTTTTAAAAAACTCAACACGTTAGGTACTGAGCTCTTTTGAAAGGCTCTCCCCAGTTATGGCTGTTGAGCTCTTCTGAAAATTCTGGCTTTAAGGGATACTATTTTTTACTTATTTGACTAAAAATTCTGGTTCCGTTACATAAAAAAATATTCCTGAGTCTTTGCCACAGTTGTATGACATTTATGACTTCACATGCAGGGAATACATTTGCCACTTTAAAAAAAAAAAATCTTATTACCTGCAACCAAAGGGGTTACGTCCTCTCCGAGAGGGAAACCCCATTGACTCCAAACAGACTAGTGCGGAATATTAAAGAGCATAAAACTTTGTTGCTCTGCTTTGCCCCCACAAAGGTGAGTCATGCAAGTGGATTCCTCACCATCAGCAGAGTTTGCAGCTGAATGCATATGGCAGGAGGGGGACTAAACCCCTAAACAGAAGGAAGTGAGGATCTCTATGCTACCTGGACTCTGAGAGGGCAAGGTTTTCAAGGTGTAAACAAGAGGTCCCCAGCTGTTTAGCCTGGGTTAGCCCAAAGAGACAAAGAGCTTACTTATTATAGAAGCTTCTATTACCTTTTGTAACAAAATTGTAATTAAATTTGTGTATCTATGTTTACATTCTTATACGTTCTAAATAACTTTTTCCTATTAATAAATCTGTATATAGTTTATTGTAGGACTGTCTACAAGCATTGTGTCTGTTGTGAGATCTAAGGTGCGATTGACCTGGGGTAAGTGACTGGTCCTTTGTGATTAGGAGTAACCTGAATATTGCTGTGATACTTGGTATAAGAGACCACCTATCAAAAAGGCAAGCTTACCTGGGTGGTGAATCAGATCGGAGTATCCAAGGGGACTGTCTGAGACTCCATGTTAAGGCTGTTATAGTTTACATCTGATAATTAGTTGGTGAAATCTAAATTTAGAGCTCACAGCCAATTAGGGGTTTGTGTCTTGAGTCACTGCAGTCAGCTTGACAATCCTCTTTACTGCTATGTTGTTAGTAATTTCTCTCTTTGTCTAACATATCCTGTATCCATTAATCCAATTACCTCTCTAAATATATCTAATAAAAGATGTGGGTCTATAAATATTACAAATTGACTGTGAAATATGTTCAAGACATGGAGGAAAATAGAAATGTAAGTTGTCTGATCATGAATCCAAGGACCACTGATGTGTGTGGGAGGGGAAAGCATATAATATCCTCTACCATACATTCCTTTCTTGGTTTTCATATTACTAATTTCACAGGACAGCCCCTAAGGACATTGAAGTGATAGTTGCTATTTGTAGCAGAAATTGCCCTATTTATTTTATCTTTATTGGTTCAACTCAGTAGGTTTAAATTTCTGTATTAGATGAAGAAATCATCCATCATATTTCTGGTCCTTCTCATTCCTATTTTAAAGATTAAACACAGTAGCCTTCCTACACCCAGCTTCACTCTAGTGTTTATATTTGGTAGCCTGTGTGTGTGTTGTGCATAATATATATTATATGCACAACATTATTATTGTACACCTTCTCAGGTATAAATCCATGGTAGGCCTACATCTTGAATACTGTGTGCAGTTGTGGTTGCCCCATCTCAAAAAAAGGTATATATTGGAATTGGAAGAGGTTCAGAAAAGGACAACAAAAATAATAAGGGGGTATGGAACAGCTTCCATGTGAGGAGAGATTAATAAGACTGGGACTTTCCAGCTTGGAAAAGAGATGACTAAGAGGGAAGGATATGATAGAGGTGTATAAAATCTTGACTGGTGTGGAGAAAGTAAACAGGAAGTGCTATTTAATCCTTCTCATAAACACAAGAACTAGGGGGTCACCAAATGAAATTAATAGGCAGCAGGTTTAAAACAAACAAAAGGAAGTATTTCTTCACAGTCAACCTGTTGTGGAACTCTTTGTCAGAGGATGTTGAAAAGGCCAAGACTGTAACAAGGTTCAAAAAAAGAACTAGATAAGTTCATGGAGGATAGGACCATCAATAACTATTAGTCAGGGTGGGAAGGGATGGGGTCCCTGGCCTCTGTTTGCCAGAAGCTGTGAATGGATGACAGGGGTGGATCACTTGATGATTACCTGTTCTGTTCGTTCCCTCAGGGGCACTTGGCATTGGCCACTGTCGGAAGACAGGATACTGGGCTAGATGGATCTTTGGTCTGACCCAGTATGCCCCTTCCTATGTATGATTGCTGGGTAGTTATGCTAAGTCGCACACCTGTACTCTGTATTATGTTTTTCCCAGAATGCTCTTCACAGTTGTTCACTCACGCTAAGGTATATCCCATAACACTTTGCACAGCTGAACTGTGCTCTTGGCTCATACAAATACATAACCTGACAGAAACAAGATGTATGACTAATAAATCCTGGTACAATTAAGAAGTGCCTCCACAGACACCTCGAATGAGGTATCCAAAACAAAGATAAGAAAAGTACAGGACAGTGCAGAAAAATCAGTATAAGAAACAGGAAGAGACTAGTGGGGTTATGTATACAGTGCCTTTAGCTTGTAAACAGCCACAATATAAATACAGATAGTCTTGAATGCATACTTTGGAAGCAGACCTATGCAAGGTGAATGCTATGAGTGGAATGTATGTCTCCTTTTTATGTTGTACTGCTTTCCCTTTGACCAGGGATGAAAGTAACTTAAAGGACTTACCGGTATGCCGGAGTCCTGAGTGGGGTGTGTGGCCTCAACCGGAAGAGGCGGGGCCTTTCAAGATTTAAAGGGCTGGAGCCCCAGGGCCTTTAAATCACCCCAGAGCTACCAGCTTCAGAGGCGGCTGGGAGCCCTGGGACGAATAAAAGGGCCCAGGTCTCCGGCCGCCGCGGCGCTCCGGGCCCTTTAATCAGCATGGGAGCCTGGCTGCCAGAGCTCCAGTGGGATTTATAGGGCCTGGGGCTCCCTGCAGCTGCTGGAGCACCGGGCCCTTTAAATCCCCACTGGAGCTCTGGAAGCCGGAGCTCTGGCAGTGCTTTAAAGAGCCCGGGGCTCCCCGCAGCAGCTGGAGCCCTGGGCCCTTTAAATCACCACCACGGAAGCCGGTCCAGTCCGGCATGGCGTACTGGCTCTTGCCGGTACACCATACCATACCGGCTTACTTTCACCTCTGCCTTTGACTGACTATGCACGGCTGTTTGCACTCAAATATTTTTTAACCGCAAGTGTAGTCAGGTAATTGGCTATATCTAGTCAAATTGCAAAAGGGTGTAGAATTAGATCAATTAGGTACTTTTTGGACATAGATAATGTAGCTATAATAATAAAGGTGCAGACACCTTTTTTTATATATAAACAGATTACAGTACATGCACCGATATATTTTATTACCCTGAATTATTTTGAAAGTTATTTGATTGCAGAGAACTCCAGACTAAACCTTTTCCTGGTGATATACAGGATAGATCGATAGAAAAGAAATTATTACAGTTAGGAGATTGAAATTCTCTCTCCCCTCCCACATGATGTCAGCCTTTTCCTTCACATTGCTGTGTAAAGTAGCAAATATGGATGAACTCCTGGCCTACTGAAGTCTAGGATTTTTGCCACTGAAATCAGTGGAGTCAGGATTTAATCCAACCTTTTTAAAAGCAATCTAAACCAAGCTACTGTATTCTGAATCAGAATTTGGTAACTATTATGCATGATGTCTCACAATTTGCTAAAATGGATACCAATAATTAGCTTGTATTAACAATGGTCTATTCCATCTGAGGATGCTTAGACCCACCAATCAGTTGAACTGCACGTCTGCTCTAGAAATTATTTTGGAGATGTTTGATGGTCTGTGTTATACAGGAGATCAGGCTAGATGATCACAATGGTCCCTTCTAGCCTTAGAATCTATGAAAACAAGACTTCTATTAACTCTAGAGAGTAGAGAAAGAATCAAATTTCAGTTTGACCGTGCAATTGTCTCAAAATATTGTTAAAATACAGTGCTAGTTATCTCCTTAAGAAAAGGAGTTCAGAACTATCAGCTTTCGGGGGGGGGGGTGCGGAAGGAGAGAAAAGCAGGTGTCTACTTGCAAACAGGGCCGTCCTTAGGATTTATGGGGCCCTACACAGTATTATTAAACTGGTGCCCCTATGCCCGACTTGCTCTTATCAACACAAACATAAGCTTACAGTATTCTACAGAGGTGTGTAACAATTATCTCCCTAACACACACACCCCCCTTTATACAGCTGGAGACACCAACATACTGACCTCCTAGTAAGGAGACTGCAGCGTGTGCTGGGTGTGCAGGAGTCAACCTGCTCTTACTTGCTGTCCCGGTCATAGGTGCGGACTCTGTGAGTGGCTGTTCCGAGGCTGGAGCATCCATGGGGAAAATTTAGTGGGTGCAGAGCACCCAGCAGCACCAAGCTCCCCCGCTCTGCTCCCCTCCCTCTGTGCGCTGGAGGCCCTGCGCTTACCAACTCCTCCCCCTCCATCCCAGTGCTTCCAGAGTGCCGTGAATCAGCTCTGGGAGGGAGGGAGAGGACCAGAGCAGGGACTGGGCGCACTCGGGAGGAGGCAGGGAAGAGGTAGAGGGGGGCTTGGGGGAAGGGGTTGGTGTCAAGCATGCATCTGGCAAGATGAAAAGTTGGCGCCTATTGTCCCAGTGGTGCCCCAAATTTTCAGGTGCCCTACATAGTCGCATATGCTGCATATGCCTAAGGACAGCCCTGCTTTCAAAATAAGTTAAGTCAGACACAAGAAACAGAGGCAGAGAGAGCCATTCCATTCCCCCGTGCCAAATCCTGGCCAGGCAAATAAAGTAGAAAAGTTTTGCCTACAGATATTTCAAGAACCCTTATATTCATCCTAGAGAAAGCCCAGGGCATCTGTGCAGCCTTGTCATTCCCAGGTCTGGGAATTTCCTCTTGGATATTTCTTAAGTCATGAGAATGGGTATCTAGTCTATACTGTCGCTTAGTGCAATACCACCTGAAGATGGAAATTCAGATGCTTCAGTGCATATTCTTTGGTACTTAATATTTTTGTTCTTCAGAGAATCAATTTACAGCTCACTACAGAATTTCTGTGTAAAAGTATTCTTTAGAGATTCTGATGCATACATAACTATTTTACAAGGACTGGGTGAACTGTAAATTTCCTTGAACAGGAACCAAATAGCTCCTGGAATTTAGTAGTTCTGCTTTCATCATGAAATCTGTGCGTCAACTTTTATTAGTTACCAACTATTTCTCCTACAAGGAACTAATAAACTCTACCAGATTCGCCAGCAGAACTTTGAAGCTTCTTGAAGTACAACTATGCTAGGTCGTTCGCAGACCTTCTCTTCTCCTTGTGCCCCACACTACTTACCTGGTCTCAATTACCATAGCATTGGAATGCCTCACAAACTTGAGTGACTTTATCCTCACAGGCATCCTTGTGATGCAGTGTTCCCTCTAATTTTTCCCACACATGTGCCGACTGAATTTTGTTATGTGACACATCACCTCCCTACTGGTGCACATAACAAAATACATGTTGTGGAGGTGGGGCCGAGGGGTTTGAAGTGTGGGAGGGGGCTTGGGACTGGGGCAGAGGGTTGGGTTGCGGGAGAGGGGAGGGTTCCAGCTGGAAGTGTAGATTCTGGGGTGGGGCCAGGGATGAGGGGTTTGGGGTGCAGGCTGCCCAGGGGCTACAGCAGGGAGAGAGGACTTCCCCAGCTCTCTCTCCCTGCAGCAGCCCCGAGGGGGTGGGGGGAGGAAGAGGCGCCTCTCCCCTGGCTGCGGAACCGATCCCCTATGTATCAGGGCCGCCCAGAGGATTCCGGGGGCCCGGGGTCTTCGGCGGCAGGGGGCCCTTCCGTTCCGGGACCTGCCGCCGAAGTGCCCCAAAGACCCGCGGCTGGGCCCCCCCCCCCGCCGCCGAATTACCGCCGAAGCGGGACCCGCCGCCGAAGTGCAGCCCGGTCTTCGGCGGTAATTCTGCGGCGGGGGGGCCCCCGCCGCTGGTCTGCGGGGCACTTCGGTGGTGGGTCCCAGAATGGAAGGGCCCCCCACCGCCGAATTACCGCTGAAGACTGAGCTGAACTCGGCGGCGGGTCCCGCTCCGTCTTCGGCGGTAATTCACCAGCGGGGAGTCCTTCCGCCCGGGAGCAGAAGGACCCCGCCGCCAGCGAAGACCGGGAGCAGAAGAAGCTCCTGCGCCCGGCCCTGCAAGAGTTTTCCGGGCCCCCTGGAGCAAGTGAAGGACTCCGCTCCAGGGGCCCCGAAAAACTCTGGTGGGGGCCCCTGTGGGGCTCGGGGCCTGGGGCAAATTGCCCCTCTTGCCCCCCCTACCCCCCCTCTGGGCGGCCCTGCTATGTATGGCTTAATAGGCAGCTGCACAGCTGAACAGTTTAGAGGGAAACTTAGTCTGTGAGGTAGGAAAGAATTCTGTGCACATTGCACATGGAGACTGAGCCACAGAGATTAACTGACTTGCCCAAGGACAACACAATAGGTTGCAACATGACCTCACTACAGGATGAAGCTCTCTACAGCAACATGTGCAAAACTAAGGTTTTGTTTTCACTGGAGATTTAATCCAGGTTCAACCATGAATTTTCCCCTTAACATGTTCTATATTCACACATCAATGCTCCTCTATTGCTGCTGGACAGTGAGGTGGGCACCTCACTCTGAGCTGTGGGGTGGACCCCAAGTTAATTTATCTTGTGTATCGCTAACATAAGGATAGCCACAATGCAAACAAGGGCCACAGCAAATCAACAAACTTCTATGAACCCTTTAAAAAAAAATCTCATGTGGAGGGGAGGGAGACAAGGTGGGTGAGGTAATTGCTTTGATTAGACCCAGGGCCAGCTCTAGGCACCAGCATTCCAAGCATGTGCTTGGGGTGGCCCTTTTCAGGGGGCGGCATTTCAGCCATTTGGGGGCAGCACTCCGGCCTTTTTTTGCATGCAACCCAGGCTTTTTTTTTTTTTTTTTTTTTTTTTTTGAGCTTGCGTGGCAAAAAACTGGAGACAGCCCTGATTAGACCAACTTCTGATGAGGAGAGACAAGCTTTTGAGCTACCCACAGCTCTTCTTAGTGTGACCAGATGTCCCAATTTTATAGGGACAGTCCTGATTTTTGCATCTTTTTCTTATAGAGGCTCCTATTACCCCTCACCCACGTCCCAATTTTTCACATTTGCTGTCTGGTCACTCCTAGCTCTTCTTCACGTCTGGGAAAGGCAGTCTTATGATTTGTGATCTTTTGAGGCTGTCAGTACGGCATTTACCCACTGACTTCGATGTGGCTACGCAGTCTGTACATCAGGGCAGAATTTAATCTTTGAAACTAGAGCAACCTATAAAGAATAGAATGGTTCAATTTTCCTTTAGCTTGTACAGATCTTCCCTCCTCTTCCCCGGCCTGCCGGCATTTATGTAGTCAGTGATCCGGTTTTGTTGGTGTGTTTTTTCATGACTCCTCCCACAGCTGGGGGGGGAGGGTGAGAGCGGGCGTCAGAGAGTAGGTATCAGCCCAGGCTGTCGGTAAAAGAGCTGAAGCCAGACAGCAGTGGCTCGAACTTCCTGGAGCTAGTGCTCTGTGAAGAGGCAGGTAAGAGAGCGCTTTCACGCTGTGTCTCGTTAACCGGAGACTAGATTTTTGTTTGTTTGTAAAGATTTATTGAGCTGCATCTAGGTCTGCCTGGAATCCGCTTCTCTTTATTTTTCCTGGACGTTTGGGTATACATACTGGATGTGTTAGCGTGTAATAATATTAATATCAAGGACTTTGGGGTAATGAAATGAGAGAGGAGGGGGAATGTGTGACTCTTCGATTGTCTTCCTTCAGCAGACTTCCTTTGCTGTTGCCGAAGAGGAAAGTTAGTTTCAGTTTCTCAGCCCCATGTCGTAAAGGCCGATTTTTTGCAATCTCTTACCAAATGCTAATGGTGGAACAAGCCTTCTAGATCCCTTCCCCCTGCTCCAGCTCCCAGCGCATTTCAGCCTCCTAGAATATGGTAAATATCTTGTATAAGATTTAGACAAACTTTCGCTCTTGCAAACGCATCCGCTCCTGCAACAGCAGGTTTTCAGAAGCGATTGTTGTGTCCTGATCCCTCGATTCAGTTGCTTTTTCTGGTGTGCTGCCAGGGCTTGAAAGACTGGCCCACCGACTCCCAGCCGGAGTAATGCTGATCCCCCCCTCCCCCGGTCAGACATGCCTTAGCCCCGGACAGCTGCCTGTCATTCCCCGTGACTCCTTTCAAGCGGCTAGGTTAAATAGGGAAGCGGGTCTGCAGGAGAGGACACGGTCTCTTTAACAGCCACCTCGCCCAGGAGTGGCTCCGAACTGTCCGTCTCTGCTGGGCGGAACTGAAAGGGAGCGTGCGCACGGGGTGACTCCCCCAGTTTGTACCCTTGTCCCGGACCAGAGCTGGGGCTTTCTATGCAAATGACGGTGTGATGCGATTAAAGAGTTCTCGACGCCTTGCCGGGGGGGTTGTTTTCCCGAACAGTGACGAGTATATTTCATAAATAAGCTCATCCACTGGGCTGCCTCCTTCACTGCTTCCGTTCGGTGCCAGTCTCTGTCTACACAAGGCAGCAGTAGAGGAAGAGGATTTTTAATCTCTTTCTCTCCTCCCACCCCCGGCCTGAGGTGGGGAGCACCCCGGCCTGCTGCCAGCACAGGGATCTGCTCATCCTTCCTGGCTGGGAAAGTAGTGGGGATTTCCATACCCCATTCCCACGCCGAGGATGGAAGGGGGAAGTAGTGAGAATTTTCACCCCTGCCCCCACTCCCCTGGCACTTGCTTATGGGTACATCCTACCTGGGTTTTGGTAAAAAGGGCCCTCATTTATAGGGTTGCCAGGTGTCTGGTTTTCGACCAGAATGCCCAGTTGAAAAGGGACCCTGGTGTCTCCGGTCAGGACCACTGACCAGGCCATCAAAAGTCCAGTCGGCAGTGCAGGCAGGCTCCCTACCTGGCTCCACACAACTCCCAGGAAGTTGCCAATCTCCCTCTGGCTTCTAGGCAGAGGGATGGCCCAGTGCCAGCTCAGCAGCTCCCATTGGCCAGGAACCACAGCCAATGGGAGGTGAGGGGGCAGTGCCTACAGGCACAGGCAGCACTGAGAGCCATGTGCTCGTGCCTCCGCTTAGGACCCAGAGGGAGATGCCAGCAGCTTCCCGGGAGCTGCCTGAGGTAAGCACCACCTGGAGTGCATACCCCCTCCTGCACCCCAAACCCCTCATCCCTGGCCCCACCCCAGAGCCTGCACCCCCAGCCAGAGCCCTCACCCCCTTCTGCACCCCAAACCCTAGCCCAACCCCAGAGCCTGCACCCCCAGCCGGAGCCCTCACCCCCCTGCACCCCAGCCTGGATCCATCTGCACCCTAAACCCCTATTTTCTGGCCCCACCCCAGAGCCCGCATCCCCCAGCCCAGAGCCTGTACCGCATCCCAACCCCCTGCCCCAGCCTGGAGCCCTCTCCTGCACCCCAAACCCCTCATCTCCAGCCCCACCTCCAGAGCCTGTATCTGCAGCTGGAGCCCTCACTGCCAATCCCCCCCACCCCGCACTCCAACCCCCTGCCCAGTGAAAATGAATGAGTGAGCAAGGGTGGGGGAGAGTGAGCAGGGGCGTAGTCTTGGAAGAGGGGCAGGGCAGGGGGCAAGGGTGTTCGGTTTTCTGCAAATAGAAAGTTGGCAACCCCACTTATTCAACATTTCAAGAGATGGGTGCAGGACACTAATGAAGCATAAAACATTATTCCCCTGAAGGGTTGGGGCAGAACACAGTGACGGGGTGTGGCCTCGGGATAAGATACGCAAAGGGAAGTGTAAGACACTGATTTGTGGGTGAAGCTAAGGCCACATGAAGGAACCCCCACCATTCCACCCACATGATCCAAGCAAGACTGGAGGACCTTCAGTTTATGAAATAGGGAAGTCACTAGTGCTCCCCAAGAAACAGAGAATTACTGTTTTTCTGCATGGTTATTCACTTCTTGTCACTTCACTAGAAAGTAGAATAATTGACATACCCCAAGAAACCACCACAAGTCCTTCAACATAATGAGCTCTAATCTACATCTAGTACATCCTTTATGAGGTTTCAGATTAGTTATATGAAAACCGGCATTTAAAAAAAAAAAAAAGTCAGAACTGAAGCTTAAGTAATGACTTGAACACCCAAATAATTGCTTTGGTGACAAGAAATTTTAGCTTTGGATCTTACGTTTTAGCAGGCTCAATATACTGTGGTCCTAGTAAAAAATAAATCACTGACCATAGCACCAGTGAGAATCCCTATGAGGAGGACATTGTGCATGTCATCTGAGGGTGGGAGGAGATAAGAAGTAAAGTTCAGACTGTGAGAGGAGGACAACTATACTGAGTCATATAACAAGGAACTGGGCTTAAAGAAAAATAATCTTACAGTTATGCAGCATTACTCCTTGTGCAGCGACACCTAAATGAATAACTTGCATGTCCACCTTATGAAGTATTGTAGCATTGGGGTTTTTGCATGTGCATACTGGTTATGTGGATGAGAAATGACTAGAATAATTCTTGACCAATTGCATGTGCAAATGCCTGATTTAGAGAGGTAAGTTACAGTAGGTGTGCCGTTGTGTACATGCATTTTGAAAGTCAGGCTATGAAATAGCACAGGGAACTGCATTCCCTGCATCACGTTAAGTATTAATTGTTCTGCTGTAGAAGAAAAAAAGAGGACCCTGAGGGCATGAATTCATTTCTTGGTAATATAAGACCGTGAATAGTGTTTGTGTTTAAAACTGTATTTTTAGGTCTACCCATGTATTGTCACTGAGTTAGGATCTTAATGTTATAGGTTTATAGATATTAAAATGCATTTAGTCACATGTTTATATTCGGGGCGGCTCCAGGCCCCAGCATGCCAAGCGCGTGCTTGAGGCGGCATGCCGCAGGGGGCGCTCTGCTGGTTGCCGGGAGGGCGGCAGGCGGCTCTGGTGGACCTCCCGCAGGCGTGCCTGCGGAGGGTCCGCTGGTCCCGCGGCTTCAGTGGAGCATCCGCAGGCATGTCTGCGGGAGGTCCACCAGAGCCGCGGCTTCAGTGGAGCATCCGCAGGCACGTCTGCGGGAGGTCCACCGGAGCCGCGGGACCAGCGGGCCCTCCGCAGCATACCGCCGTGCTTGGGGCGGCGAAATGGCTAGAGCTGCCCCTGTTTATATTACATGGCTTCAGTGAAAGGATTCCCGTTTTCTCAGGGTGTTTTTTTAAGCTACACACTTTGCTATTTTCCTCCCATTGCATTCTTTGAAGTAAAACTTTAAAATGATATTACATCTGACTTCCACAAGTTTAGCCTTCCAACACCTGTATGTGGTAGGGCAGCAATGTTCACTCCATTTCATACATGGGGAACTGAGGCAGAGACAAAATATTGCCAACCTTAAATGTTCAAAAGGCATGAGTCAGGGCTAGCCTCCCACTCCCTGCCCCCCAAAAGATGATTTTAGAAAGTTAATTTTGGATTCTTTTTATTTGCCTTCTTGTTTGAGTCTTTATGGGTCACATTTTAAAACTTTTCTCTGCAACCACCAGGGCTA
Source organism: Mauremys mutica (assembly GCF_020497125.1). Lineage (NCBI taxonomy): Eukaryota > Metazoa > Chordata > Testudines > Geoemydidae > Mauremys > Mauremys mutica. Next base: position 121,875,651 of record NC_059073.1, on the reverse strand, counting down.
GGAACTATTTTTATTTTTAAAATGAAAACTGAGATTTTCATGTAATCACATTATCCCACGATCTTCCTTATTTATTTCTTGCTTACTTTCTTATTTTTACCTCACTTTAAGAAAGGACACTGTCACAAGACTTGCAATAAAATCAAGAGTTGGCAACACTGCTGGCAGCACTTGCCCAAAGTCTGGAGCAGAGCTTGGAATAGAACTCAAATCTTTACTTTCAGTCCCATGAGATTATCTTCACAAGTGTGAAAATCCAGACTGAGGAAGATATAGGGTAGGTTAAGAGCAGCTAGAGTATGAAAAGATGGATCATTTGATAGCTTTAGGTGTCAGAAATATACAATACAAATACTTTGTCTTCATATAGCAGGACCTTTTATTTAAGGATCTTGAAGTGCTTTTACAAGTTTAGTTAAGCCTCACAGCTCCCTTATGAGATCAATGATGTGCATACCATATAGCAGGGGTTCTCAAACTGGGGGGTCGGGACCCCTTAGGGGGTGACGAGGTTATTACATGGGGGGTTGTGAGCTGTCAGCCTCCACCCCAAACCCCGCTTTGCCTCAAGTATTTATTATGGTGTTATTAAATTAAAAAAACACTTTTTTATATATTTAAGGGGGGGAGGGGTCGCACACAGAGGATTGCTATGTGAAGGGGGTCACCAGTACAGAAGTTTGAGAACCACTGCCATATAGTGTGGCCCATGTATCAAAACTGATAGCCATGTATGGCAGGGGCTTACCTTCCATCCATGTGAATGCAGCCATTGCCCAAGTTTCCTTGCTTGTAGGATAGCTCTCCAGCTAACTGAAACTATATCCTTTCAAAGTAGTGACAGGTGATAAGAGAAGATTCTGATGTAGATATGTTCCATCTTCTCTTCTTGGGCCATAGGCTCTCTGTCACAATTCCATGTCAATCCAGCAGCACCCCGCTGGTGGACTCTCAGGGAATGAGGAGCTCAAGCATAGGTCCTTTGACAGAAGAGCTCTTCTCTTTCCCCAAGTTTACTCCCTTTGCCTGCCCTTAGTTTCCAATTCAAGACAGGTTTTTCTAGCTCTCTAGTCAAAACAGTCCCTCCTCCAGGTTCCCTAGCCAAAGGCAGGCCGGTTGCCATGGGACCTTGGTGTGCTAGTCAGTCAAGTAAAGGCTAAAGCTCCGTTATTGATTCTGCCCTTGAGGAGGAGAAAAAGGCCAGACAACCACAGACCAGCATTGTCAGCATTCACAGTTTGTTTAGCTATATTCTAGACAGCCGCTCCCTTCTCCCACTCCTTAATGCAGTTAGTTTCCTGCTGCCCTAAAGGGCTAATCTGCTGCAGCTGCTAGCAGCCAACCCTTGACAAAAATACCCTGTTCCCAGGTCTGTGTACTTGGGCTTCTATAATCATCCAAACCTATTAATTAAGCCCCTGGCCAGGGTTTGAGGGAGAAGAAAGCAACCTAGCACTAACCCAGGTAGCTTCTTAAGTCTTGTCTTCATTACAAAAAAGAAAAATAGGTGTGTTCCTAACTCAAGTTAGTTAAATGCAAGGTAATATCCTAGTGAAGACAAGGCAGTTTGTAGTTTCCACACAAGTTAGCAGGTTGAGTTAAAGTTTAATGTGAAAATTGTAAACTGCATTGTCTTCACTAGGATTTTACCTCTTCTTAGTTAACTCAAATTAGCTAGCACAAATAAGAGTGCGCACCTTTTTTTCCCCATAGTCAAGATGAGGTCATAAGGTATACTTCTACTCAGCTGCCTTTTCACCAGTTCTTAATTGGCTTTTTCCAAAGGCTTTCCCAGGCTTTTCTCAGACTGTTAGACTGAAGAGACTAACAACTCTGTGACTTTCTTTATGGTGTATACAGGGATCCTCACAAGAAGTCTTGATCCTTTTGTACTCTCCCTTTGTTCTCAGGGAAAGGGGCTACTTATATTCCCTAGCACCCTCTGATAGCCTCTGACTCCTATCAACCTCAGAATTCCAGCCATTCTAGATTGAAACTGGGGTAGGGCTGACTCTTAGCATGTCTTAGAGGACCAGCACACCTTGTTATACTGTGAGAAGAGAAACTTTCTTCTGTGCTCAACAAACCACAATCTCTGCTGAGGGTTTGCACTGTTTATACAGAGTGTTAGTTCATAATTCATGAGTGTGTTGAGGCAGGATCCTGAGGCTCTGGGACTGGTGATCTGAGGGGCTTGAAGGAGCAATAAGAAACAGTGCAATTCTGCCACTTTTACTCACATTGAGTAATATCTTATTCCACAAGTAGTCCCATTGATTAAGCGCTAGGCATTTTTAAAATCCCACTGTGTCTATCTCTATCTTTAGGTGCCTAAATACCTTTTGAAAATCTGGTCCTTAACTTCTCTGCTCTTCAATATTCTCATCTTTAAATAGGGGTAATAATACTAAACTGCTGTACATTACAAGCTGAGAACTGATCAATTTTTGTACAGTGCCTTGAGATCCTCCAGTAGAAGAACAAAATACTATTATGATCTAAATGTTAGAGTGACAGTAAGTCACCATAAACCACCACTTGTGATTTTTGGACCTGATTCTATGAGATGCTGTTTGGATGCCAACTTTCTTATCAGACAAAACCAAACACCCTTTCCCCGCTCCTTCTTCAAGGGCCCACCCTGCTCACTCCACCCTCCATCGCTCGCTCTCCCCCACCCTCAGTCACTCGCTCATTTTCACTGGGCTGGGAGGGTCCCTTTTTGACCAGGTGTTCCAGTTGAAAACCGGACACCTGGCAACCTGAATCAGCTCTGAGTTGGGCCCACTTACCTATCATTTTGTGATGCTGATAAATAAACAAGATACTATGTTCCTGTGACAGGGTTCCCAGGGTGCAACCTGGGACCACTGAGCCCTCTTGTCCCACCAACTTGGGGTATCCCTCACACAATGTGATGCTTTGACAAGCTAAAACTTCTGGCAGCTACTGTTCTTATACAGATATCCACAGGCAGGGACACACCCAACTGAGTTACATGAATGCTTCTCCCAGCCACTCATGAATATAACAATAGAGAGGCTCCAGCCAATTCCCCCCAGCTCCGCACTGCAAAACTGTACTGCCTTGCCCTAGTCAGAAGCCTGACCAGTGTAAGTTCATTACCCAGTCCGCCCCTCCCTCAATATGGAGAGGACACAAACTAGTCTTTGTAAACTGAGCTGAGATTTCCCAAGCACTTCAACCAAAACACACTGTTTTAGGTAAAATAGAAAACAGATTTATTAACTACAGAAAGAGAGATTTTAAATGATTATAAGTAGTAAGTGTACAGATCAAAGTTGCTTACCTAAGAACTAAAAGGAAATTTGCAATCTGAGTTCTATAAAGTAAACAGGATTTGAATCAAGCAGTATCTCACCCTGATAGATGGTACAAACAGGTCACAGATCTTCAATACACAGGCTGGGACTCTCCTCCAGCCTGGGGCCCCCTCCCCTTTTTCAAAGTCTTTGTCCTCCCAGCATGTTTCCAGGTGTTGAGTTGTGGAAGGGTGAGACCGAGTCATGATGTCACTTCCCCTCAGGGAACGTGAGCTGGGTTTAGACCGTTGTGAGACAGGTTAGTTTTACCCTGCTGATGATGTATTGTTGCAATAGTAATCCTGCTCAGTATAGTTTCTTTCAGCTTGCTGGAAGGATCTATGCTTGTCACATGGGTGTCTGCCTCCATTGGTCAAGCATTCTACATTGTCTTAAGTGCTACCTCTGAAAAGTCTCCATTGTGTACAGTTCCTGGGATAGTGGATTCTCTTTAATGGACCATCAGCATGTCAGGCTACTCCACTGTTGGACCTGAAAGGCCGGTTGTGGGTGTTCCCAGCCTCACAAAGTATTTCGGTATCACACACATAGCAAAAAATCATAACTTCCCTTACAACGATAGCACATACAATCCAACAGGATATTAATGTCCAACAGATCAAGGCTTTTAAAATGATACCTCACAGGCATACTTTGTACAAAACGTATCATGATTATATGACAGTGGTAAATACGGGGGTTCCAGGGTGTTTCTTTGAGGTACGTAGTGCCCTGAGGCCCAGATCCTCAAAGGTATTTAGGCACTTAACTCCCATTTATTTCAGTGGAAGTTAGGCATCAAAATGCTGTACCGCAGGAAGTCAGACTAGATGATCATAATGGTCCCTTCTGACCTTAAAGTCTATGATTCTATGATTCTATCTGGGCCTACCTGCATAACTAGATCTTCATTTACTGTGACATGAATGTTGGATGATGACACTTTCTTTGTCTTCTCTCTTCATGTTACAGATCCAGGACTATTGTATTTTTGTAAACCCTAAGCTCTTGGAGGCTACAGACATGTCACTGGAAGATATTCACATGAACACGCAGGACTTGCTGCAGAAAGAAGAACTAGATGCTGGAGGGTTTGGAATGGTTTCTTTATGTTATCACAAGAAATATGGGCTTGTGGTATTAAAAACAGTGTATACGGGACCCCAGCGCACAGAGTAAGTTGGAGAGAGGGGGCTTGACTCTCAGTTACACTAAGGCCCCTTTACATCACTCGGACAGTGTAAAGGGGCCTTACACCCATTTTTGAGGCCCTTTTACACTGCCAAAGTAGTGTAAAGAGATCTTAGAGTAAATGGCAATTCGGTGCAGAGAATATTTTCAGGATGGATATAACGTGTGCAGCACATTGCTGTATAGTGAACTTGCCAAACTGCAGATGATGGAGAATGTGTTCTACATTAGGACTAAGAGTGATTTATGGTGATTATGTGGGTGGAATCTGTTATTAGCCAATTGCATTTCATTAGTGAAATATTGCATGGACTGTGCAGAGAATTCATCTTCACTAGCTGTCCTGAACTATTATCTACTATCTCTATGTGCAGCATTGCTGTGTTCCACCCCAGTGGCAGTTGCTGTGATCCCTGCATTGCATTTCTCTGCCTCGTTGATTGTTGTAAAGCATTTTTACTTTATTTTAAAGGGCAGCAGTGTTGCCTAATAGATAGAGCACTGGACTTGGAGTCAAGTCCCTGCTTTGCCACAGCTACGCTGTGTGATTGTGGGTAAGTCATTTCCCTGCTCAGTGCCTCAATTTCCCCATTTGTAAAATGGGGATGATGATACTGATCTCCTTTTGTGAAGAAATTTGCTACAGATGAAGAGAGAGACTATATAGCATTTAAAATATTTGAAAGAAAGATGTTGTATATGGATATTGCAGAAGCAGCATAGAATCCTGTGGCACCTTATAGACTAACAGACGTTTTGCAGCATGAGCTTTCGTGGGTGAATACCCACTTCTTCAGATGCAAGTCTTCACTTGCATCTGAAGAAGTGGGTATTCACCCACGAAAGCTCATGCTGCAAAACGTCTGTTAGTCTATAAGGTGCCACAGGATTCTTTGCTGCTTCTACAGAACCAGACTAACACGGCTACCCCTCTGATGGATATTGCAGGCACCAGTAGGACTTTCCGCTAAGGTTTTTATTTTTTCTCCAAGCTAACCTTTCTAAAGCATTGCCTCATCTTGATAATGAAGTTCTCCATTACCTGGGAATTTAACAATTTGCATATGGGGTCCTTAAAAGCAAATAAATTCTTGAGTGCCTAAATGAGAGCACTTTTTTTTTAAGCATGTAAATGAAAAACACAATCAGGCACTTAACTGGAAATGTCCAGTTAGGAGTAGCAGGAAAACAATTTCTGTTATTTTAACTAATGCTGCCCGGGCCAACAGCCAGGTTTGAACCCCAGCACTTACACCATGACGAGCAGGAGCTTCTGTCCTTTGAACTGAAGGACTAACGACTTGAGGTCAAGTCCACTGCATTTAATGCAAAGACTCCCATTAACTTTGGGTCAGGCCCTAAGTCCATTAACTGGGAGCAGTAGTAGATCGTAAACCTCTTATGTGGACCAACCACTAGAAGGACACAAATACCCACATTCTTCTAATTCGGTATAAAAACTGAACTGAGACTATGGAACAGTTCCCAGTTTAGTTTTAAGAGCGGGAAGTGAATGAAGAGACTCTGATAGTCCACAGACTGCCGCCTGCAACGCTTTTCTCCCCTACCTTCTGTCTGCCTTTACTGTTTTTCTCTCCTCCTCTATCTCAATTCCTTAAGTTTATTTTTACTTAAAATGTTGATCAGAAGCCTTAAAAAAGCTCCTATTTGAGCCTAGAGCATCTGAAAACAGCCAAGCCTCTTCTGTCTTGCTGTAGAGTGACACTCAAGGCTGGAAACAGTTAGTTTCCCTTTGAATCACAGCCTGGGAGAGTGCCAGCACACAACATACTACAGGGAAGCTGCTGCTTCCTCTTGCACTATGGCCACAATTCTTTTTCTTCTCACTAACTTTACTCTTCCCCATTTAACACAGTGCTTACAAGGTTTTGTTTTGTTTTGTTTTGTTTTTTGTTTAACATCCTTGATGAGCTCCTAGCTGTGCGCTCTTGAGTGATGGTGCAGATCACCAGCTGACCAAGCAGAATGTGGCTTTCGACAACCAGTGTTGCAAGCCATTAATCCATAATAACAAGGATTATGAACATCCAGTATCCACAGCCAGTGCTTAATTTGTGCTTGGGCTTGCCGGGGCTAGGTCCTGGCATCTCTAGGCATGACAGTTCAAAGCCCTAGCACCTCTGGGCTCCCAGGCAGAAGTCACTGCTCTCCGGCCACCCAGCTTTGAAGGCTGGGCTGGCACCAGCAGCAGTGCAGAAGGGTGGCAATATCCATACCATGCCACCCTTACTTCTGTGCTGCTGCTGCTGCGGCTGTGCTGCCTTCAGAGCTGGGCAGCCAGCCAGCAGCCACTGCTGCTCACCGGCCACCCAACTACTGCTTAATTTGTGCAGCTCTTTCAGTACAAATTAAAAACTGTCCACAGCCATGGTTGGATGACCCCTCTGTAATAAATCCTGTCTGAAATTAACTTTTAAATCAGTCCCGGAATACTAGCGCTTTACTAAAGAGTCCTAGGCCTTGTCTACTCTTACAGCACTGCAGCGGCCCTGGTGGAGCTGCGCTGCTGTAGCGCTTACTCTCATCAGCATAGGTACTCCACTTCCCTGAGGCACGGTAGCTAGGTCGACAAGAGAAGCCCTCCTGTTGGCATAGTACTGTCTACATTGGGGTTTAGGTCAGTGTACAGTAATTGTGTCACTCAGGGGTGTGGGGCGACATAGTTTTACTGACACAAGTTGGTGACCAAGCATTGCCTACGTACCCCCATTCAAGTTCCTGCACTAACTATCCAAAGCCCTTTTATTTCTTTTTCTCTGTGTCCCCCTCTTTCCCTGTGTGTTTTAGGCATCTCACTTATGGATTATTCAACCAATAGGACAGTGTTTCACAAACTTTTGAAAACTGAGCCCCCTGTGGGAATATGAAACTAATTGTGCCTCCGTCAGCTCCACCATCTATTGCTAAAAGCCTACCCTGATTTTATAATGTTATGAAGTTAGATTGTATTTCTAACTGCCTTAATTTTTTATGTTAAGCAATGACTTACAAAGTATATTAATTGGCATCTGAGTTAGTGTCCACTGAGATGTTCATACCTTTCAGATCTATTGTTTCAGACTGGCTGCAAACTCCGGCAGATATAACTGCATCAGTTACACTTGGGTCATGGTTTGAAATTTTCATTCAAACCCGCAACAGCTAGAGGCTAATGTTTTTTTAAATGAAAGTAGAGAGTCTATAGAACAATTGTGAGGTCTGTCTGTGTCTCCCCTTCCCCTGGCTAGTTCTTCATCCCCACAGGAGAGTGCATAGAGCACTTTGGAAAATGCAATTTTAAAAGATTAACTTGCTTTGAAATTCTAACTACATTATATTAATAGCCATGTCCTCAAATATAATGTAAACCATTTTTCAAAATTTAAAAAAAATAGTTATTGAAGGCCTAATTTTCATCAAGTTTGTAAGCAGGCTAGATACATGCAAGTCAGGGATCTGCATACACACATCCAGCACTGCATACACAAAGCATGTATACCTGCACACTTACTGAAAATCAGGCCCTAAATTGAGAGTATGTGGACAGACTAGTTAAGTAGGGAACAGATATAAAAGTTACTAGGCTAGAGGCTCAGATGGTATAAACAGAATTCAGTGGATTTAAACCAGTTGAAGACCTGGCCCACCTTAAAGAGGTCATGAAGATGGACTTACTTTTCTGGCCATCACTTTCACTATGAGTCAACAGGATATTTAAGCCTTACTATGCTCTTACCAGTCTGATACCTGTACACAATGTAATCCTGTTGTTTCCATTTCACAGATATAATGCTTCCCTTCTTGAAGAAGGAAAGATTATGCGCAAACTAAGTCACGATCGGGTGGTGAAATTACTAGGCATCATTCTGGAAGATGGGAACTACTCTCTGGTGATGGAGTATGTGCACAAGGGAAACTTGATGAAAGTACTTAAAACAGTGAGTAGTGAAGTAAATAATCTCTCATATGTGCATTCATTAGTTACTACTGCGGGAAGCTGATACTGCTGAATATCTTAAAAATCACTTAAAAGATGCAGTGTTTTTTCTGGTATTTTTAGAGATTTTACTTTATGCTTTTATTTGGCAGAAAAAAATAATCAGTGATTTGCTTGGTGTAAGTTTTGGTTTAGGAAGGTTACAGGTGAAATGTTGTTTATACCTTATTCATAAGGGGAAGTGAAAGCAAACTTTCCAATCAGTGTTGATAAGAAGTTTTAAAAGGACAGGATGTGGCTTTTGTTGCCAAAGGAAATAACTATGCATAGAATCTTCAATTTCTGATCCCCTTTTCCCTGCTATAGGGCCAAATGCAGCCTCTGCCTCTACAGGTAGAGCAGATTCTAAAAGCAGCAGAACTGCTGTGGTTCTCACAGGGTGCGGGGGAAGGGACAGGCGATTGAAGGGTTATTTATACCCTGTGCACTCTAGGATGTCTTTCTCCATGGCATGTGGAGGGGGTTGGAAAGGTGCCTGGGAATGGTCAATGAATCTGCCATTCTGTGCATCCAAAGGCCTATCATCCCTCTGGCTTATCCATATAGTGGTTTACAAAGTCCTAGTTGTTACTAGTAGTGGGCTAGAGTACTGGCAGAGAGTACCTGAAATGTTGCTCTGATACCATGCTGCTGGGTAAAATAGTCTTTCCCACAACCAGTCTCAGACCCCTGCTGTATATCCCCTTTAATTTACACTGTGTGCAAGTAGGGCATCCTTTAACCCCTAGTGAGTTAGATCTTGGATCTAACATAGCAGCAGTCTTTGACAGACTCATTCGAGTCTTTTAATCATTGGGCCAAATTCTGCCCTCAGATACATGCGTTCATTTCCCACTGAAATCTATGAGAGTTGTGCGGATGCATCTGTTGAGACCCACTGAGGAGTAATCATAGAGGGCCTGTGTCTGATCTCAGTTCCACCAGTGTAAATACAGAGTTACTCTGGTGCAATTGAATGGAATCTAGGTCCAAGAAGGACTTCAGTGATTTTTAATTCCCACTTTGAGCAAAGATACTGTGGGAGGCTGAGAGGGGGAGCCCCTTAAAGGCCATTTGTTTCATTTTCTGATGTACTATGCCAGAGGTTCTCAAACTGGGGGTCGGGACCCCTCAGGGGGTCACAAGGTCATTACATGGGGGTTCGCGAGCTGTCAATCTCCACCCCAAACTCCGCTTGCCTCCAGCATTTATAATGGTGTTAAATATATTAAACAGTGTGTTTAACTTATTAGGGGGCTCGTACTCAGAGGCTTGCGATGTGAAAGGGGTCGCCAGTAAAAAAGTTTGAGACCTACTGTACTATGCAATAGTTTTGATAATTTTTATTCCCTTTTCTTTATTTTAGTCCACTATTCCCTTGTCTGTGAAAGGGCGGTTCATCTTGGAGATCGTTGAAGGAATGCTTTATTTAAATGAGCAGAGTTTGGTACACAAAGACTTGAAACCAGAAAACATCCTTGTAGACGATGACTTTCACATTAAGGTACTGTTAGAATTTAAACACAGAACAGTTGTGATTTGGACCATAGAGTGTGGCTCCTCCTATATAGGCTGGAGTTTATCAAGGATTAATAAACTAGTAGTCAGTGGGCTGTCAAATATCAAATTTTAGTAGCCCATCTTTAAAATGTGGTGGCCCACCTACAAGTTGATACTGAAATGTTCATTATCTCTGCCAAAAGTATATGGGATGGAAAGTAAAGAGAAAATACTGACTTTGCTCACTTGGTTATTTTATTCATTAATTTATCTACAAGTTATTACTTTTAAACAAACCTCAACAAACACAACTTGAGAAAAAATAGAAATACCAGAACAGCACATCAAACTGCTTTATGGCAAATATCACACCTTTGTTCCTGTCTCATCTGTGTTTTCTCTTCCTGTGCTTTCCCTCTTCCTGCATTTTCCTTTTTTAACCTTTTCTTTTTTTTGTGTGCTTCTTTCCCTCTCTTCCTTACTTTTAGATGTCAGCCAGCAGCTACAGAAGAAAAGCAGTGACACAGACCTTGACAGAAGTGTTTTGTGGGCCCGATCCAAAGCCCATTGAAGTCAACTGAAGTTTTTGTACTGACTTCAGGTGCTTTGAATCAAATCCCCTATGCATGGTGCCTGCTGCTGAGTAAATCTGAGTAGGATCTGCAGCAGCCCATGTCTTTTGTCCTGTGGACATACGTCCTGTGAAGATGAACTACTGAAACAGTCTCCCCTGTCATTACTTGCAGTTAAAGGCATAGAATCATTGAATATCAGGGCTGGAGGGGACCTCAAAGCAGGACCAATCCCCAGACAGATTTTTACCCCAGTTCCCTAAATGGGAATTGAAGGACTGAACTCACAATCCTGGGTTTAGCAGGCCAATGCTGTTATTTAATGAGCCTCTTGTAAGGAAAGCTCTGTTGCTTGATATATGTCACTTGTCATTAGCTCATGTGACATGACAAGTCTGAGCTAACAGCAAATGGAAAAAAAACCAAAAACTTTGGCACATCCTGCAGAGAGGCTAAGAGAAGCTAACTGCAGAGACACCAGATGATTAAGCCCCCATCAATACTGCATATGTAATTGGATAACTAATCTTAATATTTGGTCTTGTTTACATGGATGGAACCAAACCAAGTGCTCATAACCATGTTACAGAACCCCATTAAAGCTCTGAAGCCAAATGTAGAGATGAGTCAGACCTGCTCTGAGCAGCTTGGGTTAACATGGTGGTTAAAGCAACAGCTGGTGACCAGTCTGCACAAGGTCCCCCAGCATTGCTAACATCTGTAAGGACAAACCAGTGTTCTAGAGGAGACTGGGCCTAGGGGAGTTAGATAGAGTCTGGATTGGTATAAGTCTCCCACAGCGTGTGTCTACCATCAACTTAGACTTGCACCTCCTTACCAACATGTAAGTTATACTCACCCATACACCTTATACATCACTTCTGAATTTGGCCTACTAGGGAGCTACAGGAAGTCTAGGGGACACAAAGTTTATTAATAGCGACTTATCCGTGATGAATTCATTCACCTAGGGCTAACAAATATCCCAAAAGTATTACAATGAAACTGAAAACAATCAAATTATAAAACATTAAAATACTTACAAATAAAAATTAAAAAGGACATACACCGTTAAACCATATATGATCACTGTATCACTTGCCTTTTCCTTATTTTAGCAGCTGATCATGCAAATAGAGCAACTGCTCAGCTCACAGTACATTGTCAGTTCCTAATCTGAGAGGGCATAGAAAAAGGCATCTGGGACAAAAACACAGAAAGCCATTTTGACCTCAAGTGGCAATACAGGTTACAATGTAATAAATAATGCCAGAAGCCTCATGGACAGAGGTGGTTACATTTCTTGGTGCCAGTATATCGGCTTTCTAAGTAAGCTGTCTTCATTGATTGAAAATGGAGAGCTCTCATGGCCCTTCTTAGCAAGTTATTACACAAACTATCTAAATATCTGGCATACCCAGGAGTCTTTTTAACAGGGAGGAACCAAGGTGACCTATTTGAAATAGAAATCACTACCCTATATTTTTGCTTATTAATATCTTCTGTTCTCAACCAGATTATGGATTTCACATTTTTAAATTTAAATCTAATTCTTTCCAATTCCGAGAAACCTAGAGAATGGAAATTTATGTGAAAAAGTCTTACTAAGCCATTCTGCTAAGTCTAACCTTGACAAACGCTATGGGTACATGCTATGAATGCAAAGCCAAAAATTAATATTCCTATACTGCACTTTGGACAGAATAGAGTTCATACCTGTCTCAGCTCTAAGAGCAGCTGGGGCATTATTTGGGAGACCAAGAATCTTCCTGAGAAATCTGTTCTGAATCACTTCCAGTGCCGGGGGCAGTGGGGATCATTCCATCTCCATATTTCTGTGCCATATAAAATCCAAGTCTCAGAATACTCTTAAAGGCTGGTGCAATTAAATGGCCCTTAGGAGTCCAGGAAATATGTAATACAGCTTGCACTGAATTTGAGGTTTTTTTTTGTTACCGGAATATGTTTATCCCACAAACAATTTTGTGTGAATCAGATACCCAGGTAGGAGAAAGAGCTAACTTGTTCGATACACTGCCCATTGATCTTCCAATTATGAAACCTCTGTCTCTGACTAAAGACAGTTGCTTTAGTTTTCAAATAATCTATCAAGAGGCCCTCCCGTTGACAGTATAAACCAAATGAGTTTAATAAACGCTTCAGTCCCAATGGTGTTTGAGATAGAATCATGTTGTCTGCATAGAATAAGACAAAGTGACTCATAATTGCGGGGGCGCGAATACTGATGCCCTTTTAATGCTAAAACATCATTGATATAAAAGTTAAAAAGAAAAGGGGCTAAGAGACAGCGTTGTTGAAACCCCTTTGTAATTGGGATTGAATTGGTTAATTCTCCATCCAGGCCTATCCTAATCTTAGCCACTGTTTATCTGTGTTGACCTCCTGCACTGGGATGAACTTCACCCTGATCTTCCATTCTCTAACATGATTATAACTCAGTTTGGTCTCATCCATATTAGTAAAGCCATGTTATGTTATAACATGGTTGGGCTATAACAGTGTCTCAACATGTTAAAATTCAATGTGTCTCAGTTGACAACAATATTTGATTCAGGCAACAAATTCACAGAGATCTTTAAAATATGATTTAATTGGCCCTCTTTGGTTATACTTATTGAAGACTTTGAGTTTTCAGATAAGTCATCATTTCAATAAATATTCCCTCATATTTAGCAAACCTTGAGTAATATGTGAAACAATTTGCTCCATCTCTCCCCTTTATTAGCCACATCCTCCATTTTCAGTAGCTCTGATTTGACCTGTTTTACAGATTGCAGATCTTGGCGTCGCCTGCTTTAAAAACTGGAGTAGACTGACCAAAGAAGAGACCAGCCGGCAGAGGAAAATCAAGAGCAATTCCAAGAGCGCGTCCAGGAGCGCTGCTGGCACTCTTTTCTATATGGCCCCGGAGCACTTACTCTCAGTTAACACAAAACCTGTGGAGAAGTCAGATGTTTACAGTTTTGGCATAGTGCTCTGGGCAATTTTTGCCAACAAAGAGCCATATGAAAGTAGGTCACTTGGAGAGACTCATATTGCTAAATGAGCTTGCTTTAAGGAAGCTATAAAATTAAGACTTACAATACTTAGCACGTAACATTTTCAAAATGTCCTATAAGCATTAAGTTCTTGTCTCTATTCAAGAATAGCCCCTATTCCTCAATTGGTGACCAATAATTGGTACAGCTGCACCAGTACTGCCCTTTAAGGGTGGACAAAGACATGTAGAGGTTTGTATTGATGGAGCTAATTGAAGTTTATCCCTACTTGAAGCAGCAGTAAACCCCAATTATCTCAGTTAGTACAAACCCTGGCTTGCCTTTGTCTACACTTAAGGATCAGCACTGATGCAGCTACAGCAATTGTTGGCCACTGATTGCTAAATTAGGGCAGTTTCCAAGTATAGACAAGGCCTAATTACTCCTCAGAGTGCACCTATGTTGTTGTTGTTATCCTGGGGGGAATCTAAGCAGATGGGGTAAGTGACTTGTCCAAGGCCATGGAAGGAGTCACTGTCCAAGGCTGGGATTAGAATTTAGAAATTCCTGACTCCCAGTCCTGTGCGTTGACCACTAGACCACTTATCTTATCAGTCTTAAGATATATCAAAGATTTGGTGGAATCCTAGTTTGTAACATCCATAACACACTTAAAATCAATTCAGTTACAATATAGCAGACATAGGCACATTTTACTTTTCCATACTGTATTTGTTTCCTTTGGATTAATTTCCTGTGAATGTTAGTGAGTGTTGGAAACTCAGAGCATTGCTTGGAGCAGGTTAGGATTGGCCACCAAAGTACAAGGTTCCCCACATAACTCACCCAGTGGCACTTACACCTGACCTGCATCATCCCTGCTATTGCAATTCTGGATCTCATCTGAGCAGAAACTGACATTTCTGACAAACTGTGTGGTGGTTCTACATGATGTGGACAAATAACCGCTAAGCTCATATTACTTGGAGGTTCAATCACACTTTAATTCTGGCTTCCAGAGCTGAAAGCAGTACCTCTTGGTAGGAGTGTTTCTCCTAACTGACCATGTATGATAAAGCTGGTGTTAGTTTCTGAAATACCTCACTCCCAGGCATTGGTGGTGATGCTCTGTCATTCTCCTGAAATCCAAACAGACTGATTCCAAGTTTGGAGAACCATTTCCATTTTAAACCCTTGTTGTTTTCCATTTTACTTAGGCCTTGCTAGATTAGTAAAACTCTAGAATCTGAATGAATGCCCTAGTTGGGGATGTTTACTAGTAAAATGACGGGTTTCTGTTGGATCCCCATGTGTCATAGATGCTACTAAACTTATCAACTATTAATTCCTGTTCTATATAACTCCCTTCCTCACTACACACTCACCAACACCACCTTTGGTTTTCTCTCTCTCCTCCCCTTCTATATACTTCTGTTGCACCAATCACATTTCACCTGGGGGATTATGACCTTCTCCTCTTGCCATGTTGATACTACACTCCACTTGACTATACTACACTACACACTGCATTAACTGCCTGTTACAAACCTGTTTGTGCTGAAACTTATACCAGATACTAAAATACTAAATACTGGCTGAGCCAGATTTTCAAGAGGCAGACACAAGTTTTACCTGCAGCATTTGCACTTAGACCTGGTCTGCACTTACAAGCTAGGTCAATACAGCTACTTCATTTAGGGGTATGAAAACTCTATGTCCCTGACTGACGTAGTTATGCCAACCTAACCCTGAGTGTAGACGCAGCTATGTTGAGGGAAGAATTCTTCCATTGATGTAGCAATTGTTGTTCAGGGACTTGGTGTTCCTACAGCGACAGAAAAAACTTCTGTCAAGGTAGGCTGCACCCACGCTATAGGGTTATGTTGCTACAGCTATGCAGACATAGTTATGGTGGTATAGTCTCTGAAATGTAGACATACTCAGAGTGTTATGTGCACTAATCTTGCATTTGCTCACTGATAACCTACTTCTTAGTTATGCTAAGTTCTGCCACTCTGGGCCTGGAAGGGGCCAGGGAAACCCCCAGGAGAATCCTTCCAGTGCAGAGGGCCTCCGTTGGCGGAGAGCTGACTTAAGGGATACTTGCCAGACTTGCTCCCAGCCCCTGGCATACATGGCCATGGGAAGCAGAGCAGAAGTTGGAGCAGGCTAAGGGCTGCTCTCACTTATATTGGTCGCCAACTAGGCCCCTGACCAGCTCTGGAATACAGGTACAGTTAGATGGCTTAAAACCGCCTTTGAGGCCACATCCCTGTTTTTATTCCAAGCACTAGAACAAAGCAACTGAAAATCAGGCCTGAGGGGGGTTCAATTCCGTAACTCTAACTCCTATTGAGTAGGAGATACTCATGCAAGTAACTGAACTCACAGTAAGTACTGCTCATCACGAGTGAGGGTTTCAGAGTCAGATCCATAGAGTAAGTATTTTCATGTGCCAGCAGATTTGTGGATCTAAATGAGGCACTTTCTTTGCCATTTCTAGGAGATGACCTTTCATGGTAGCAAAACCCTGTGATTAGGAGTCTGATCTGAGGTTTTGTTTTTCAGATGCTATAAACGAAACACACATTTGCTTTGGCATCATGAATGGGAACAGGCCAAATACAGAAGATATTAAAGACGGTTGTCCAAAGGAAATTATCGACTTAATGAAGCACTGTTGGCAACAAGAGCCAGAAAATCGGCCGACCTTTTCAGGTAAAATACTGCTTCAGGATTATTTTTGTCTGGACATATCCAGTGTTTTAAAAAATATGGCAAAATGAGCTTAATTCTTCCTTTCAGAAAGGTCATGATTTTTGTTTGTAACAGGTTTGTGTGTCTTAGGTTTCTTTTCAAAATAAAAATTAATCTCCTCACACACACAAGTCAAGTCCATGAACATAAGAACGGCCATACTGGGTCAGACCAAAGGTCCATCAAGCCCAGTATTCTGTCCTCTGACAGTGGCCAATGGCAGGTGCCCCAAAGGGAATGAACAGACAGGTTATCAGGTGATCCATGTCCTGTCACCCAATCCCAGTTTCTGGCAAACAGAGGCTAGGGACACCATTTCTGCCCATCCTGGCTAATAGCCATTGATGGACCTATCTTCCATGAATCTATCTAGCTCCCTTTTGAACCCTGTTATAGTATTGGCCTTCCCAACACCCTCTGGCAAGGAGTTCCAGCGGTTGACAGTCCATTGCATGAAAAAATACTTTCTTGTTTTTGTTTTAAACCTATTACCTATTAATTTCATGTGGTGGCCCCTTGTTCTTGTATTATGAGAAGGAGTAAATAACACTTCCTTATTTACTTTCTATATACCACTCATGAGTTTATAGACATCTATCATATCCCCCCTTAGTCTCCTCTTTTCCAAGCTGAAAGTCCCAGTCTTATTAAGCTCTCCTCTTTTGGAAGCCGTTCTATACCCCTAATAATTTTTGTTGCCCTTTTCTGAACCTTTTCCAATTCCAATACATCTTTTTTGAGATGGGCTGACCATATCTGCATGCAATATTCAAAGTGTGGTCATACCATAGATTTATATAGAGGCAATATGATATTATCTATCCCTTTCTTGAGGATTGCCAACATTCTGTTTGCTTTTTTGACTGCCGCTGCACATTGAGTGGATGATTTCAGAGAACTATCCACAGTGACTCCAAGATCTCTTTCTTGAGTGGTAACAGCTAATTTAGACCCCATCATATATGTATAGTTAGGATTATGTTTTCCAATGTGCATTACTTTGCATTTATCAACATTAAATTTCATCTGTCGTTTTGTTGCTCAGTCACCTCATTTTGTGAGATCCTTTTGTAGCTCTTCGCAGTCTGCCTGGGACTTAACTATCTTGAGTAGTTTTGTATCATCTGCAAATTTTGCCACCTCACTGTTTATCCCTTTTCCCAAATCGTTTATGAATATGTTAAATAGGACTGGGCCCAGTACAGATCCCAGGGGGACACCACTATTTATCTTTCTCCATTCTGAAAACTGACCATTTATTCCTACCCTTTGTTTCTTATCTTTTAACCAGTTACCAATCCATGAGAGCACCTTCCCTCTTATCCCATGACAGCTTATTTTGCTTAAGAGCCTTTGGTGAGGGACCTTGTCAAAGGCTTTCTGAAAATCTAAATATACTATATTCACTGTATCTCCTTTGTCCACATGCTTGTTGACCCACTCAAAGAATTCTAGTAGATTGGTGAGGCATGATTTCCCTTTACTAAAACCATGTTGACACTTCCTCAACAAATTATGTTCATCTATATGTCTGACAATATTGTTCTTTGATAGTTTCAACCAGTTTTCCCGGTACTCAAGTCAGGCTTACAGGCCTGTAATTGCCAGGATCACCTCTGGAGCCCTTTTTAAAAATTGGCATCACATTAGCTATCCTCCAGTCATCTGACCTGAATTGTGAATAAACTGTGGACCACATCCTCTGTAGATATACATTGGCATAGCTTCATTGACTTCAGTGGAGCTTTGCCAATTTACCGCAGCTGAAAATCCATCACCCTGTTTTCATCATAGGATAACCCTCCTCTTTAATGTCACAAAAAGCCTGATATTAGGAGACAGTCACCACTTCATAGGACTGGCCCTAAGTAATTCAGCCTTCCAAGATTTGGCTTAATAAACTGTCTCAGACATAACTTTCTCCAAACTACTATCTTGAGCTATGTAATAGCCTTTGGGTATAACTAGCTAATTCTCTTCCAATAGGACCAGTCAGTGGATTTGGGATGATGCTTCTAGCTTTTCGGCAGGTAAAAACTGCTGCTCTTGCTCTGTCTTCCTGGCTCTTTCTTCCTTGCTCTCAATACGCTGGTGACTAAAACAAAAAAAGAAACACTGGTGCATGTAAAAGTGTTGGTTCTAGGCAGTAGCACTGATACTGAGGCAGCTGTTTGGTATGCAGTGTGCATAAGTTTAAAAGTTCACCACACAAATATGCATACCTGCATTTTTTTTTTTTAGCTCTTTAGTACCCTGTTAGGGGCCTACTTGCTATCCTAGTCTCAACCCTGCATATTCTGCTGCTAGTACATCAGGTCTATATGAGTACTGTGCCTCAGTGTTTCCCCATCAGTAAAATGGGGATAATAATAAAACACTTTTCAGAGAAGGTAAGTAGTATTATAAAGCTGTTATGAGCAGACCACTCCTGGAGCAAGGCACTCCATTTGGGATATAGTTTGTATATGAGGTGCTTTGTAGATTTTGACTGCCCCTGGCATAGGTGAGATGAAGGGGATGGATGAGGATGAGGGAGAAGGCTTCTCCCTCTTTTTGCATGTCCTTCAAAAGGGCCAGTCCCAAATTGCAGTCCTTGTGCTTGGGGGAGTACAGAAACATGCTCCCTCCATGCATCCTAGAGTGGGTATCTCAAAGAATAGGGGTCCATTACACAGCTGATTGCATGCAAAGGGCATATACTGTGGGTGCCACCTGGTATCCAGAGCTCCCCGGCTCAGGCCAGTGATTATATACCAGAGTTTGGCCCTAAAGCTGGATAGAATTGTATCTTTGTCTTGCTAAGACACTACAGGAGCTTAGAACATAGGAAGCAAAGCATAATGCTGTTGGAAGACCCTGGCTGTCACTCCTTGTCTTTGTGGTCACCTGTCTTAAAGTCACAGCCTGTGCGGGCTTTGCAGTTGTGTTGATGGGTGTTTATTAAATAGCCCAATGCAACTGAGTGTATGCAATACTTAAGTGAACAAGAATTCAGTTATTACATTCTTTTTTAAGACTAAATCAGCCCCGCTAACATTGCTTTAATTTTTATGAGCCCACTCCTGTTATACACTTATATAACTAATTGGTTAATGTTTTGATGGAAGTGAGCTAAGCAGCACAGTCATTTATATTTGCCATTTAAAACTACTTTCCCCAAATCTTCCTTTCCTGCAGAAATTAGTCAGAAATATAAGCCATTTTACTGTGAGCAACTAGAAAAAGATGTTGAAGCTGACTTGAGAAAGATAAAGGTAAGTAGCATCCCAGCTGCTTCCTAGCGTAACTTGTAAGTAAAACACACACAGACATACAAGGCCAGATTCTAACACCCTTACTCATACTAAGTAATACTATATTCAGTAAGCACTCCCAGTGATTCCAATAGGTCTGCTTGTGGAGTAGGGCTGGTAAAAAAGCCCTGTGAGCTAGATTCTGATTGCCAGTGAGTAGAACTTTCCTCCATTAGAAATCCTGCTGAAATCACATTTACCTTAGTTTTATACTGGTGTTACTGCATTGACATTAATGGAAATCAAAGGAGACAATTTGTTGAGCAAGCTACTATTCAACATGAGTTAAAGTGACAGAATCTGGTTCACAGTTTATGAAGTGTCATTGCTGAGTTTTTTAAATACATACAGTTTACTATATGTTTATATAGTACTTAGCACAGAGAGGCCTGAACCTTGTTGAGACCACTAAGCATTACTGTAATCTAAATTAAAAAAAAAAAATCAGGAAATTCAAAGTTTTGAGTCCTCTCTCAGCTGTAACTTGGTTCCCTGTTCCTCCTATTGGATGTAGCTTGCAAACTGTTGTGCAGAAGGATGCTTTCCTGATTTGAAATAATAATGAAAGGCAAGTTACTTCCTGGCAAATGTTTTGGGCCAGATTGTGGTGCCCTTAGTCACACTGGAAAACATTTACTCATTGGAGTAGTCCTACTGACATTAAGGGCCTGATGCTGTGGCTGAACTCTGAAATGAAAGTACCACTTATATGGAGGTGACAAGAACTGCATCCCCAATATTTTAAACTAATAAGTGAAAGTGTCCCCATGGTTCCGCTGTTCTGCCATACAGCCATGTTTTGTCAGATGCTTTCCCCTCTCCCTGAAATTGCAGGATGGAGAATTAAAACATTTCTGATTTGGGAAATCCAGGTAGTGACTTTGAAGGTGTGTCCAGTATTCTTTGGCAAGATAGCAACGCTTTGCAAAATAAAGTTGAAAAAACAGATATTCTTTTGGAACTGATTCTACCACCCATACTAATTCTGAGTAGTAAATGTTTTATATTATGGGGCTTTGGGGTGCTACCAATCAGGATCGTGCTGGGCTCTGCACAAGCACAAAAGAGATAATCCCTGCCCTCAATGGCTGAAGTCTAAAGGCAGAAAGAGACCAGGGGTAGGAGATAATCATACAACATACAAGCTAATGAATATGGTTAAGTAACAAAGCTGTACCAATAAGTTTTGTAGTTTTTTACTGTTTGATTTTTGAGTAGCACTTCTCTGCAAATAGTCTCTTTGAAATAAGACAAAAGTGGAGTATGCTGTACTCTTTACCAATGGGACTTTTCCCTGGAGCAGGGTAATACAGTTACATAAGCAGGGTGTCAGAATCGGGCCCTAACAAAAGGCCAAAATGAAGTTTTGAACTTTGAACACCTGGGATCAAGATACGTTTCCTGGAAGAGATTGTTGGTTTTTAATTTGTGACAAGACTTCCTGGTAAGACAGTGACTAATGACTTTCTGAGAAGTGCAAGTAAGAGCAATAGGTCAAATCCAGAAGTCCTAAAACTGCACTTGACTTCAAGTTTTACTTGAGTAAGGACATCAAAAAGGCATGAATGGCTAGAACATCAAAATGCCAGAGTAAAGATGATTATTCCTTGAGCGTTGTGAAATGAAGACAAGGGTTTGCAAGGTAAAAGTGCAGTGAAATACTAAAACATTCTTTCCAAAGATCTTCACCAAGCTCCCTGTCCCCATATCCCATATATAAACTGTTGTCAGAACAAGGCCATAGCTGTGGATTATTTTTTTCCAGTTACATGTAAATACATAAAATGGTAGCAGAATCATGCCCTTCTACCTTAAGCAGCATCTTACTCTGCAAGCAATCCTATAGATTGCAATGTGATAAGACTGACCTGTAGGTACAGCCCTGAGTTGGGAGCAGCGCAGTGAGTCACTGTCTAGTTCAATGGGATTAGCTCATGGACTAAGGTAGTAGTCAATGTGAGTAAGGGCACAGCTTGGCCAGATCAGAGAATCATGCCGTATATTTTCATAGTAATCATTCCTGCCTTCCTTGAAAGCAGACACTGATTGTCTGTAAACTTAACCTCACTAGTAAGCAAGCCCTGCAAAGCAATGTTCGTGGTCCACCAGCATTCTACCAACAAAGAACATGAGATGTATGCAAGTTGTTCACTTGGGCCAGTCACTGTGGGGATGCATTTGGTTTCTACAGTAAAGATGCTTCCTTTGCTTAAACTTGCATGTGCTGCATGATATTTTTTTCCTGTGTACAGAAAGCGTACCCTGGGCCAACTGAACTTGTGAAAAGGATGCAGTCCCTTCAGATAGACTCTGTCGCAGAATCTCCAAATAACGGACATGCACAAACAGGTGATTATTAAATCACTTCATAACACTTTATTTCATATTGCCTGCTTAGGGCAAAATTGGGGACAAATAAAATTGATTCCATTATTATTAAAAGCTGTAACAAACAGACCCAGTTGTTCAGAACTTGGGAGAGAATCTGAAGCACTGAATAAAGATCAGATTTATCTGCTGTTCTAAAATGCAAGTCACAAAAAACCACTATCTCTTGATCACTATTTTCAGGCTCTACCATTTGGGGAAAAAAGTTATTTTTAAACTCTTGTGCTTTTGTCTTTCCGTGCAGAAAGTATTCTCTTTCCATCTGTACTTCATTTGTTCAATACTTGATTTGTCCATTGCCACATTATTAATTACAGTATATATTCACTTTAACAATATCCTTTAACCTTCCCTCTGTTGATTCACACCAACAAACTTTTGCTTGGTCTTTAGGATTCAGTTCCATGCTATATCAGTTTTTGGAGTTATCTTCTCTTCCCAGTCCAACCTTATCAGTGCCCTGAGAACAACTAGAGTGAAAAACTAGAACGTGTCACTTGTTTTGAGATCTTGCTCCCTATTGATTCTGCCTTGGACACCATGGGATTGGTCATGGGTTACTCCATTCATCTGTTCCTTCCTTTGTCACATATCGGCTCAAATCCTGGTTTGTTTCACAGCTTTGAGGAAGTATATAGTTGTAGATAATTATATGTGGCCACACCACTATGTCTGTAGTGGAAGGTGTCTGTACTTCTTTCACCCAAGTGCCCTGTTAGCAGGGGTTCAAATCTGTAGCACTGTGTAACAGGCCCACCATCCTAGAGTTACCCCTTATGGCCTTTAGGTGGTCTCTTGTGTTGGGACCTTGCCAGGTTCCCCTAGTGTCCCCTTCCTTCCATGGTCACCACTGTCCTTAAAGTCCCAAATAATGTCCACTACAACTGGTAAATAATATATAATCAACTCAAATGTCTTCTGTTCCTCCTGGGGTCTTTATACAGTCCTGGTCTCTCTGCCAAGCAGTAACAAACCAAAAGAATACCATTAAACCACTCCCAGCAGTGTGAGACATGTGATTATAGGCTCTCTGTCTAGTTCTCAGAATCCTTCATCCTGTTCTCAGGACACTGACTGGCAGAGCTAGTCCTCCGCTGCACTTTCCAGGTTTACCTCTCTTCCTAGCTCTTGCCAGTCCTCTCTCACTCAGAGAGCACATTAGATGTCCTCTCTCCTGAGCCTCCTCCAAACTGCCCTGACCTCCTTCCTTTAAGGCCTCCTTGAGCTTGACTCACCCTTTCCAGGTGTTCCCAGGCAGTACTAATAGCTTTCAGGCTCCAGTTAATCCTTTTTCAGCTGTGGCAGTGTGACAGGGTGCTCTACTCACCACAGGACTGGCACCTCCTCCTGGCCATTCTGGGGATCAGCTCACCAGATCAGCACTTCTCCCCAAGGCTGCAAACCATCCCTCCACCTCTGTGTGCAGCTGCTCTCTCACTCTAGGAGTTGCTGTGGCCTCATCATGACTCTCCCCTCCAGCTAGATCACTATTGTGGTTTCCCCTTTTGAGGGGGGAGGAGGAGGGAAGACATCTCTTCTGCCAAACAGACTCAGGCAATCTTCCGATGCACTTCCTCAGTGGCTGGTTGGGAAACCTGGGCCCATTCTCTACTCCATGTTTTGGCTCAGGCACCCTCTAATCAGCAGTCAAGGTCTGTTCCATCCCATACCTTGCTGCATTTCCCTGAGCCCTGTCCTAAACTTTGGCTCTTCTTTCCTTCTCTGGGTCTGTCAGCTTCACCACTCCTTTCTCCCAGTGAGCAACTACAGGCTACACATCTCTGCTACCTCCAAACACTCCTCCTTCCCAGGCAGTGACTACAGATTTTCCCAGATTTTCCCCATTTTCCCCATTTCCATTTTCCTGCATTTTATATACCCACCCACCCCATTTCTTGCACAGGTGAGCCACTCTCCAATTAGGTGCCTCCAGCCCAAAAGCTCCAGTTTGCAGCCTAATCAGCAGATTGGGACCACCTGGCCTAATTCAGCTCTTGCAGGGGCAGTGTGGGATGCACACCCCATCACAAGCAGGTTGGCACAGCCCATCACACAGGCACATATAAGCAACGTTAGAAAATCCAGTAAAAACTCCTGCAAAGTTTTCTTTTGCTCAGACCATTCTGAAGATAATACTATCTGAACTAGATTATGTGATCCATTTTATCTGCCTGACAAACCTCACCCCAAAGACAGGTTAGCAACAACTTAGACCATTCTTCAGCAGAGGTAATGGATTTTAGTAGGGCAGCAGCAGGGCTACATTTTTAATGTGCAAGTTATGTTTTCTTAGGAAAAATATTAAAATATATCAGCACCATGTTACAAACTCTTTCATCCTTTAAAAAACTTTGGTGTGAATGTGGTGTTTGTGAAAGGTGATACATTGACAACCTTGCAGATTAAAGTCCTCTCTTTATCCAGCAAATGGACACAGTGCAGCTAGTGGTAGTGTATGGGCATGTATATGCTGTGTTTTAAAAACCCAGGCTCCGAGACTCCTTGCCACAGGTGTACAGACCTGGGTTCATGCTATAGCATTAAGAACAGTGTAGACATTACAGCCTCTTTAGGCTTCAGAGCCCAGGCTCCATCCTGAGCCTCAGATTCATTGCCATGGGTTTTAAAACTCAGTGTAGACATGCTCTGAGGCTATGTCTACACTAGAGAGCTTACAGTAGCACAGCTGTACTGATGCAGCTGTGCCACTGTCAGATCTCTCATGTAGCCTCTCTGTGCCAACGGGAGAGAGCTCTCCTATTAACATAATTAAGCCACCCCCAATGAGTGGCAGTAGCTGTGCACACTACCACTTATGTTGGCATAATTTATGTCACTCAGAGATGTGTTTTTTCACATCCCTGAGCGACGCAAGTTTTGCCGACATAAGTGGAATGTAGACATGGCCTAAGAGTCCCACAGTGCCCCACCAATAGTCCTCAAGCCTACCCTGGAGGATCATTTGTAGAGACAGTAGGGTAGTTCACAGTCCATGACATTCAATCTAGTACCTGTCTGTTGAGTGCTGACAGTTGCCAGCTATGGTGGGGTTGGTTTTTTCCTGTTGCAATGGTGATATTTATCCACTTGAAACCAGAGTAAGTCAACCAAGTCACGTTTACCATGTAGCAGCCATCAGATAGTAATAGTTTTCATTCACCACCAACCTGGATTGGATTCAAACATGTATCCTAGAGAAAGAAAGGTCAACATTCCATATATCATTACCAATCCCCTGACTATCAAGTCCCATACAAGCTTTGTTCTAATGCTACAGTGGCCTTTTTGAGTCCCATTATTTTCAGTGATGCCCAGCATCTACACAACAATTTCAAAGCTCCATATTGATGCTGTAATCTATTTAATTCTCAGTAGGAGATCCTCTTCAGCCCCATACTACAAATAATCAAATAACATGATAAAAAAGCAGGTTTTGACATATTTGTTCAGTCTTGCGATGCTATAGAATGGTCTCAAGCTAAAATTCTAAATTAGAATTCAAACAATCCAGTTCAGACCACAAGCAAACCTTTCGTTGTCTCTAAGGGAAGCTGTGTGTACCCATCCAAGGACAAAATTTATCTGTAAGGTTTAGGTGAAAATCATGGTTTACTTCCCTCTTTGCCCATAGACATAAAATGGATCTTTGTTAAAATGTATTCTCTGAACTCTAGAAGAACAAGCTAGACAGAGATTGAAAATCGAAGTTAATTAAAAATACAGAATGATGCATTTATGAAGGCTAATTTGAGATTTCTGTGATAGGACCATTGAAAGAAACATGACTTTTAGTGCTGTATAAAGTAGCACCTACAGTGAAATTCTGAGTCTGAGTCTCGACTATCTCTCTCCAGTTTTCTGCAGTATAACTACATTGGAAGTAAATTAGTTGAACCAGGCCCTCTAAAGTCCAAAACCTTTCATTCTTCCCTTCTTGGCCTGATGTGTTGTGTTGTATTGTATTTCTGTGCCATGTTCTGCTTAGAGGTGGCTGCAGTTTAATGGTGCTTGAAACATTAACTGTCCCTATACATACTGTCTGTAGGATCCGGTCTTGTAGCAATGAAGTCACTGAGCTTTTGGCATTGATTTCAATATGGTCAGACCAAGAGTTTATAAAGAGGTCTGTGATCATTTCAGATGAAAAGGTCTTAAGTAAAATGTAAAATACAGTATTATCTTTTCTAAAAGAGGTTACCTTTGGTTACATGTTATAAATTATTTAGCTGTTTTTAATATAAAAATGCTAGACTCTACCATGGTGTTGTTGAGATGTAATTGAAAACTATAGTTGTATCTTTGCATTATGGGATAATTCAAGTATTCAATTTCCCTTCCATGCTGCAGATCAGCCCAATTCCCTACATAGCTCTCAGGGTCTCATGACTGGCAATGTGGATGAAGCCATGTTTGCTCCCTTTCCAGCGAACCAGCCTGTCGAGAGCTGTGAGACCTCCTTTGAGGCCTCTATTAGCCTAGAAAGAAAATTGCAGGATGAATTAAATTATCATAAGTATGGCAGCCGGATGGATAATTCAGAAAGCCAACCTCTGGTATACAGTGCTGAAGAGAGAGAGGAGGAAAGAAGACGAAGGGTATCCTTTGATCCATTTGCAACTCCACCTGCTGCTCCACAGATGAATGAATTATATCTGAAAGCTGAAAGCACAGAATCAAAAGCCAGTCCCTATAGTAACATAACCAATTACAGTCATTTACAGCAACCACCACCACCAGCAGCAGCTGCAGCAACTCCAACATGGGAAAATGTACCATACAATCCAAATATTATGTGTGGGACAAGGCCTATAGATCCGATAACAAGATCTACAGAGGATCTCTATGGATCAAATTCAGCTAATACATTTAGTCTGAATAAACCCCCTGTACCTGAATCTGGCCTACACCAGCAGCCACAAGCATCCACACCGTGGTTTCCAAAGAGCCCGAATACAGAGACAGGTAGGTGAGATATTTGTCTTATTACTTTTTTGTCTAAAACACAAACAGTACTCCTTTTGTCATCTTCCAGAAGTAAGATGGCCACTGATAATTTTGTAGGTCACATACCAACAAGCAGCTGATTTCTTACTCTCAGGCTGTGGTGCTGGTAGCAAAGGCTTTCCTTTAGACATATTATGGTCCACTGCTTTTTGTTTTCCTGATACTTTTATATCACTTCAGTTCATTAAAATGCTATGGGCTTGATTCTCCTCTCATGTTTGTTTTCAGTGGTGTAACTCCATTGACTTCAATTGAGTTACTCCTGATTTACGTCAGTGTAAGAGAGAGAAGAATCAAGCTACTGACTGCATGCTATTATCCAGTTGGTGCTGCTGGGGAAGTTCTGTGCCATTGCACAATGCAGAATTTTGCAGAAATTAACTTTGTGCATGCAGAATTTCCTTTCCCCCACAGAAATGGGCTGCAGTGCTGCTAGCCGCCACTAGGGGCCACTGGATTCAGCAGAGCCCAGCTTGCACATAGAAGACACTGCTGTGGAGAGGAGGAGGGAGCTAGAGGGTTCCTGGCAGCTGCAGTTTCCAGCATGACCTGAGGGAAGGAGAGGGCAGTGTGTAGGAAACTCTGTGCAAGCCTGGGACCAAGCATCAGGCTGTTTCTCCCTCTGGATCCCTGGGCTCCGGGGGAGGAAGGGGACAGGTGTCTGGGCAAGGGGGGGGCGCTGTAGCTGGGCTCTGGGGAGGGACAGGGTATGGGTATCTGGGCTGGGGGAGGGCCGTGGTGGGGCGTGTCTGGCCCCCCATCTGGGCTCTGGGCTGGGGTGGTCAGAGAAACAGGAACTGGGTTGTCATAGAGGTTTCTTTAACTCTCTACTCCTGGGGGAAATTTTGTGTGTCTGTATTGTTACAGACATACTTGCTGACAGGTATTTCTAAATAAATTACCAAAATAATTGAAACTGGCATGATTATGTAGTGTTATTTTGACAAATAAAATTTGCAAAATTTTAAAATATTGTGCGCAGAATTTTTATTTTTTTGGCACAGAATGCCCCCAGGAGTAAGTTGGGCAGCTAAATAACTAATGAACTCTCCCTACCCATCGAGGGTGAAAGAACCATAAACAAGAACAATCACCAGATTGTGCTAGAAGCAAATGGTAGTTGTTTTTAGACTCACAAAGGTGTGTGAAATGAGTCAGAATCTTACTGCAGGTCAGTTGCAGCACAGAAACAGTGTTAAAGTGAGGATTTTTTGGTACCTTTCAGACAATGAATCTTTTCCAGCTCTGGTGGCTTGATTGGGTAGAGCAATACTGTACCAGATGAAAGATCCATGTTCATAAGTGACCCTAAATTCAAGCCAACAGGAAGCTGATACTCTTAGCTGTACAGAGAGCAGGTTATATCTAATGCTGCTATGGCAATGCCTCTCAGCAATTGCAGGTGAGGTATGTATCCTCAGGAACAGAAGGCTATGGAGCCAGAGAAGGGAGAGAATATTGAGAGTTTAGCAAAAAGAAACATAAACAAACAGGTCAATAACCATGTGTTCAGTTGAGTTTCTCCCAAACCATTTAGGAAAAGGACAAGGTATTATACAGATTAAGCATCTTACCCTTGATGCTGGATTTTCCGGGTATGGCATTCCTTTTCAGCACTTAACACTAAGAAACCACAAGGTACCACATAGTTGACAGAGAGAATGCAAAAAAATGCTGTATGGAGAGTCTGCAATGGCTGTCTATATCAATATATTGATTGAGAGGAGTTTGTGAGAGCTGTGAATGTCACATCTGCAGGTGGAAATTGTAACTCTCAAAATCACTAATAAAGTTAAATATTTGGATAGAAAGAAAAGAAATGCAGAAGGGATTATTGGGAAGCAGCATGATATAGTGGAGAAAATACCAGACTATATGAGCATGGCCACCCAGAGATCTGGTGCATGGTAAGCCAGGATGTGAATGTACAGCACACTAGCCTGCTGTGGCCTAAATTGCCCTATGGATGCTGCTGCCACGTGCTAAAAATTCCATGCTTAGTGTTTCAAGCAGCAGTAAGTCAAAGTGCACTACAGAAGTGCATGGCAGCAGGGTTCACAGGGTGACTTAGGGCATGGCATGCTAATGTGCTGTACTTTCATACCCTGGCTTGCTGCGCACTAATGCTCCATATATGCAAGCCCTGAGAATAAGATGACCTGCCAGCTCTTCTGTTTACTTGTTGTGTTACCTTAGGCTGGAATTTTCAAATTTGTGTACCTAAAATTAGGTCCCTAAATCCATATCTAGACTCTAATCCTGCACTGGAATCTGCTAGCAAAGGAACTGTTACATCTGTGTGGAATCCCATTGGTCACACTGGCACTTTGCCAGTGTCTATGCAGGGTCTATGCTAGAGGATCTTGACACACAATAAGGTTGTTACGCACTTCACTAAGCTATGATGTGTTTAATTAAATATACTTTTATTGGATTTGTTAAAAAGCTTCTTAGCTTTTTGGGTAACAGCACCTTTTCCCCGCTCTGTATTAGGAGCATTAACTGTGTTCTTATACTCTTATAAATATTACAACAGTTTTGAAGTACTTGTGCCTTTAGGTTTTTGATTACCAAATACTTTTGGCATTTGTGTGTTTTGTAATTATTCAGGCAAAATGGAATCCAATCCTTTTAAGAAGGGGAATTTTGCATATACTCCTACTACACCTGTACAACACAAAATAAGCACAGGTAAATTCTGTAGCATTGATATTTCCTAATGACTAAGACCATATGCATGCTAACCTGATTTCAAACATTTTTGACCAGCTTTACTAAAAAGTGAAACTGAAATCTCTCTCTCTAAAAACTGTTAATGAGATACGTCTCATTGTTTTACAAGGTATCTTTAAGCACTATGTAGATGTGTTATAAAGTACAGAGATATGAAGTGTCATGGCTCTGAGAGACAAACTGCATGATTTTCCAGGGTTTTACAGAACTGTGAAATCATGACTTCATACCTGGATTCACTTCTTTGAGAAGTGAAACTATAAGCCAAATCTGAGACTTCAAAAGCTTCATTTTTCACTTGTATTTAGGCTTTGTTCAAAAAAGCATTTTTGACTAAAAATGAAGCTGTTGAAGTAGTTAACCAACCACAAATGTGTTTATTGCTACTAGGGATGTAAAAGGTTAATCAGTTAATTGGTAAGAATTAGTCTTACTGGTTAACCCACCTTAACCATTAACCCTGGGCTGGCCTACTAGTCACAGTGGCCCAATGCCGGCTGACCCCAGCAGCCCCGCGCTGGCCGGAGTGGGCCCAGCCACACCAGCGGATTGAACCGAGCCATTTAATCGGTTAACCATTTAAATGACATATTTTTAATCATTTAAACGGTTAACTTTTTAAACAGTATTTACATCCCTAATTGCTACATATTCACCAATGGCAGGGACATTACTCTTTAATTTTATATTTATCACTGTTAATTGTTACTGATATTGATTAAAAATCATGTATGTGGAAATGTAAATTTATGTGGCACTTTACAAACTGAATATGACTGTGGTTTTCAATAAGGTATGCAGATGTTACTCTGGATACATACAGGAAGCAGATCTGAAGGGGCCATTTATACATAGCCATTTTTTAGAGCAGGAATACCATTTTATTGTCAATTCTGAACAACAGAAAATTGTTCGACCTTGCTTTGCTCATAGGACAATTTATAATACATTTAGCTAAGTATCTTCCAGGAACTATTGTCATGATATAAAACGAACTAATATGGTCTCCTCCTCATCTCTTA
Organism: Mauremys mutica; assembly: GCF_020497125.1. NCBI lineage: Eukaryota > Metazoa > Chordata > Testudines > Geoemydidae > Mauremys > Mauremys mutica. The sequence goes on along the minus strand of NC_059073.1, from coordinate 121,844,893 downwards.
TCTTGATTATGATAAGCATATCTCTAGTACAATAGTAAGGGACTGTGCCATTTTGAACTTCCTGATCTTCATGCCTTAGAATCTCAGCCATGCCTATTCAGAAATTTAGTAATCTATTGTGCCTCCAAGGTACAGCCCCTCAGAGGGGACAGGACAGAGACACACTAACCGTGGGAGAGCACCCAGAAGCTTTCTGCCCAGGACTTCTCTAGCGCGCAAGGGTTGTACATTTGCAGATTCACAGAACATAGCATGCTTCTCCCCGAGAGCCAGTCCTGCTGTAATGGCTAGTGCATAGGTGAAAGTGAAGCCATATAAAGATAAGGTTCTGTATATATTAAATCTGATACGTGTAATATTAAATCTAGTAACTATTTCACAAAAGATTTGGGGCCTGATCCTCAGCTGATGTAAATCAGTGTAGCACCATTGAAGTCAGGAACTCAGAACTCCCCATCTCTCTTAACCTTCCTTCCCACCCCCCATACCCTGCACTTACTTTTTTTTTTAAAGGACCATCGCCACCACTTTGAAATTTTGAGATTGACTTTCATCTTTCACCCAGTGAATTGTATCTCTGAACTGTATCACCTATTCAATTCAGAATGCAAGTTCCTAGGGGCAGGGATTGTGACTTCCTCTGTTTGTGAAACCCAAAGCACATGGAGAGCACCCAGTACAGAAGTATCATACATTAATAATGAAAAAGTTCTTGCAGTGGCCAAAGTAAGGCCATTTCTTATTTAAATACAAAATAATCATCATGGCTGTATTTGGTTTAAATACAAAATAAATTATTCTTCCTTACCCTTGCCATCGTATCTCTTGAATTCTAAACTGCATGTACTTGATTATATATCAGTCTTAAACTGCCTTTACACAGATGAAAATGCAAAATACACCATATATAACAGTACCGGAATTCAAATTGGAGCCTACAATCACATGGAGATTGAAGAACAGAATCTGTACGTAAGCAGTGTTCCAGTCAACACGCAAAACACTTATGCACATTATGAAAACATGGGTATATTTGGTAAGAGCAATCTCTCTCCGTTCTTTTATAATGCTCCTCTTTACAATCAGCTCTCTGTTCCTTGTGCACCCCACTCCTTAGTCCCTGCTCGCCTCACTCTTGGGGCACAATCTGAAGGCTAACAGTCTCTTTCTGAGAACCATCTTCAGTGAATGTACAGTGCATCTTGCTCCCTGTTGTATTCAGAAGTTAGGCATTTTGGGTCCTCCTTTATTACATAGCATTACAGTTATGCAATACCTAAGGTTATCATCATGAGTGGTTGTTTGTACTAACATTGCTTTGTATTACTACACCATTCCCTCCCCCCTCCAGCCCTGTTTCATCACCTCGTAAATGATATTCTCCCCCAGCTGCCTCTACCAAACCTGAAGCTGACATTAAGCACGTCAGCACAGTGTACTGTTTCATGAGTCACCAAGCCCCAGTACGTGTGCATGTGTACATAAAGACAGAGAAAAAAAGCAGAACAGTGGAAGCAAAACTAGGATCAGTGGTCCTGCCTGAGAGTTCAAACATTTCAGTACAGGAGGGGCAGGACTATTTTAAAAGGCCATAGTATTTATATTTGTCAATACTGGCTTAAATCACTACTGCATATTTTTAATGTATTTAATCGAGAAGTCATAACAGTATCTTTCATCCAAGGATATCAAAACATTTTATAAACATTCATTAAACATTAATTAAGCCTCATATCATCACTGTGAGATAGACATGTCAATAAAGCAAAACAGTAGCAGAGCCAGGAGTGTCGTGACATCCAGTCCTCCTCTTTAATCACTAGACCAACTGCTTACATGAAAGCCACCTATAATCCTGTCGTTACTAGTGACCATATTTTGGGGAGAGACATTCAAAGAGAAGGGGAGTTTAAACAATGCTGTCGTCTTATATTTGTCTTTCTTTTTGCAGATAACACCTCTATCCTCTCTGAAAAACAGCTGAATCTAGTGAGAGAGAACTTGGCTAAACAGTGGAAACACTGTGCTCGTAAACTGGGCTTTAGTGAGCCACAGATTGATGAAATTGACCATGACTACGAACGAGATGGACTCAAAGAAAAAGTTTACCAAATGCTGCAGAAATGGGTTATGAGTGAAGGCTACAAAGGGCCTACAGTAGGAAAGCTGGCCAGAGCCCTCTATGACTGCAAGAGAATAGATCTCCTCAATGATTTGATAAAAATGAACCAGGATTAGGAAGACTGGAACCTCAGTGGAAATGGCTGTGTATTTTATCTGAAGATCCTCTTACTGAGAACATGAAACAATCTTGTAAAAATGCTGTATGAAGGACACCTGTCTAGAATATGCACATATTTCTGTCAAGCAGTATACAGTATCCTTTAGCTTAAAGCGTTTAATTTTTGAAAAGACAGGGCAACTATGAAAAGCCTGTCCTCGGTGGGGAGAAGGAAAGGAAGCTCTTCCTTTTTACAGTGAAGATAATAGGTTATCTAATAAACTTTGTCCAAGCACAATAAAAAGCTAAAACAAAATCTGAATTGTCTATGATATGAGAAATAACATGGAAGAGACGGGATTGGCAAGCGGGGGGAGATTTGGATCTATTTTTTCACAGAACTTTTGGATGGCTACCTCAAAGCATGCACGTAGCTGTGTTTAAAGTGCCTTCATTTCTGCCTAAAAGAAGCATGGCATTTATGCAAAACTCACATCAATGGGAGTGTATCATGGATATCACACCGCATTTAAGCCCTGGACTGAAAACAAAACCAAATGCCTCAACTCTTCTAAGCACAGCCAATATCCACAGGAGATCGTCAGACCTCGGATTGCCTTATATTCATCACCTTATTTTTTTTAAATGCTCTTTTTATAACTTTAATAAAAAATAAATTTTATAATAAAAATACAGAAGTATAAAAAGATACAAAGTATTGGTGTAAAAGCAATAATGATTATCAAGTATAGAAACCACTGTGTAAATTGACATTAGAAGAAATGTCTTCTCACAGGATTATAATAATGTATTTTTATTATTTATGTAGTTTTCATTCTGTGATGGGAGTAAATTCAGGAATGTATGCATTATGAAAAGGGAAAGGAAAAATAATATGTACCTAAGCCAAAGCAAAGACTTTGAAACTTGGAAAGTTTGGAAAATCAGGCATTTCATCTCAGGTTAATTAACCAGAAATGGAGGCATGAACTTTCTAGTCACACTGGAGATAGAGCATACAAATTACAGACTTTCTTGGAGTATGGACCCACAAGGAAAAATTATTGGCCCACAAATTTGCATGCACTAACTAAGAATAATTAGACCAAACTACTCCTTCGTTGAAGGGCAGTGTCTGTGACCTGAACCAAAACCACAAATATATGAACTTCCATCAAAGTTTTTGGATCAGATAATTCTCCTTTTGGCTGTTGAAAAGTGACAAAAATAATTATCCTATCATGACAAAAAAGCTAATACGAATTCTAATAAGTCTTAACAGGCTTTGAACCCCACTACCTTTGAAATAAGAAGTGGACATACTCTGCAATTGGAGGTGTGATTGCAGCATGGCTAGGCCTACCCATGCTAGTTTTAATCTAGCTAACCTAACTAAAAATAGCAGTGTAAATGTAGTAGCACAGGCTTCAGTGCAGACTAGCAATGCGAGTATGTACCCAAGTTCCCTGGGGTGCTCATACAGCCCATGCTGAAGCCAGTGCATCTTCACTACTGTTTTTAGTCATGTTAGCGAAATTAACTTGTGGTGCAATCACACCTGATTGCAGGGTAGACATATCCTTCGCTACACAACCTTTGATTAGTTGCCCTGGAAATGTATTGCGTTAATTTATAGTTTTCAATTGGCAATGTGCTGACCGTTCTATCGTTTGTGAATAGAGCTCCATTCTTGAGTAAATGAGACTAAAACTCATAGGAAACTCAAGAATTTCAGCTTGTGGCATTTCCTACCATCGTATTTGCTGGGTGTTGTTTGTCTAACTTCTATCCCTGCTAAAAAGGAGCAGTCTTCTACCCACTTAACATTTAGCTTCCTTAGGGTCCACGTGGATCTCCCTGGACTCTGTTCTGCTGTCCAACCCCACCCATGCCAGCTGCCTTCCAACTCCCAGGAGCAGGATCCCTCCTAGGGACACAGGCAAGCCAAGCCAACACAAGAGCGAATTTGTGCACTATATTGTGCAAGACAAAACTTTGGTTTCAGAAAAATTATGTAGGGCCCAAAGGCTGACACACAAAACAGGGACAACCCAGTAAAACCAGGATGTCCACTCAAGGAATCATATTGGGGAAAATAAATAAAAATTATGATACACTTCTACGTTCTGCCCACAAGCCAGACTCCTGTCACCCGAAGGAAAACCATAGCAATACTGTATAACAAGATAATTCCTTCTTTCTTGCACACAGTGACCAATGCCAAAATAATTCTCCATGTTTACATGTAAATGTTATTGTTAGGCTTCAGAAGTAACACCTTGCAATGAATGGGGCAGTTCACTTCTCTAACTGTTTCAGTATCTCTGTTTCAGTATCTCTGCAGGCTTGAGCAGATATCACTGCATTAGTTACACTTGTTTTCAATCTTTGACTTTGCAACCATAAAGGCTAAAGGCCAAATTTTCAGGGGTGCTGAACATGAGATCTGGTGAAAAAACCTGACTTTTTCCATGAAAATTGTTCAAAGTTTTTTGTGGAAAAATTTAAGAGAAATTAAAACAAAAAATTAAATTAGCTCTTTGAGGCCCTGCTGCTTCTATTGAAGCCAGTAGGAGTCGGAGGGTGTGCAGCACCTCTGAAAATTTGGTCCTCAAGGCTTCATTCTGCATTGGAAGATAATGTGAGACTTAGAGCTTGTCCAAACACAGAAGTTGCAGATATAACTTAGATCAGTTTAAAAAAACAGTTTCATTAACCCCAGGCAAGCACCTGTGCAGACACTCATAAGACTAGCTTGTGCCTGTAAATATAGGGCTTTTCTACACAAAGAGCTGCACCATTTAATTAAAAGCATAGGTTTTAAACTGATTTAGTTACACTGATGCAAAAGGCTGTGTGGAGATGCTTATTTCAGTTGACCTCAACCTATTTTGGTTTATCTACGGCCTGGTCTGCATAGAGGTTTTGTACCTGTATAACTATATCAAAGACAGGCCAGTCCTCGCTTATAGCCCCCCAACCTGAAGCAAATACTCACCAGCAACCACACACCACAGAACAAAAACGCTAACCCAGGAACCTTGCAACAACAAAGCCCGTTGCCAACTCTGTCCACATCTATTCAAGGGACACTATCATAGTACCTAATCACATCAGCCACACCATAAGAGGCTCATTCACCTGCATACCTACCAATGTGATCTATGCCATCATGTGCCAGCAATGCCCCTCTGCCATGTGCATTGGCCAAACCGGACAGTCTCTACGCAAAAGAATAAATGGACACAAATCAGACGTCAAGAATTAAAACATTCAAAAACCAGTCGGAGAACACATCAACCTCCCTGGTCCCTCAATTACAGCCCTAAAAGTCACAATCCTCCAACAACAAAACTTCAAAAACAGACTCCAACAAGAAACTGCAGAATTGGAAATAATTTGCAAACTGGACACCATTAAATTAGGCTTGAATAAAGACTGGGAGTGGATGGTCATTACACAAAGTAAAAACTATTTCCCCATGCTAATGTTTCCCCTACTGTTATCACACCTTCCTGTCAACTGTTTGAAATGGGCCATCCTGATTATTACTATATAAGTTTTTTTCTCCTACTGATAATAGCCCACCTTAATTGATTAGTCTCATTAGAGTTGGTAAGGCAACACCCATTTTTTCATGTTCTCTGTGTATATATATATTCCTACTGTATTTTCCACTGCATGCATCCGATGAAGTGGGTTTTAGCCCACGAAAGCTTATGCCCAAATAAATATGTTAGTCTCTTAAGGTGCCACAAGTACTCCTTGTTCTTTTTGCTGATACAGACTAACAAGGCTACCACTCTGAAATCTGTATACCAACATAGTTATACCACTAGTGTGGATGCAGCTATACTGATATAACTTATTCCCCTTGTCATATAAGGAATAAGCTATATGTGGAAGCACATTTATATCAGTGTAGCTATGTCCTCACAATGGGGTACAACCCTCACAAACTATACTGATATAGTTAAAGAGGTACAAACTTTTGTGGATAGACAAGGCCTAAGGGATGTCTTTATGGGTGTGATACGGTCTTCTGTGTCCGAGCAGTCCAGTGGCTATATTGTTGGTCTTTTAGTCTGCAAGGCCAGAGAGAGTGGTAGGGGGACCCAGACCCTACCTCTCTACCAGGTTCCACAGGGCCCTGTGTAAATCAACCCCTGAACAGGGAAGATGGGCAGGGAGTCAAGATCTGCTTCCCTGGGCTACTTCCTACATGTCTCTTCAATTTGGGGCATGACCCCACTAGTTCAGTTGCCCCAAGTGCTGGGGCTTATTTGCAGCCTCCCCTTACTTGCCTCAAGTGGCTGTGCTGGCTGGCAGGTTATTATTGCTCAGTCCCTTCAGGCAGGCAGAGAACTCCTACCTCGTCACCAGTCAGCTCCCAATGAGTCAGGCTCCCTTCTTTTCGCTCCCCTCCAGGTCTGGCATTGGCTGCAGGTATAGTGGGGTTGGGCTAGCTGAACCCAAAGGTTTTCTTTAACTCCCACTCTGCTGGACCTGGGGAGAGGCCACTAGTGGGAGGGACACAAAGGAGACACCAGCTAAAGGGGGCACGTGACCTCCCCATGTGACCCCCCATGTGACTCATCACTGCTCCACTCCTAGCCCGGGGGCCCTGTGCTCTCCCCGACCCCTCCCCATCCCATGTTACCTGGTGGGTCGGGGAGACTCTGCTCCAGTCTCCCTGGCATATGTGGAGCCACTAATGCACTCTCCTAGGCAGCCTCCAGGCAAGCAGTGTGGCCAGAGATTGCCTTAGAGAGTGCAGCCGCTGCATGCCACACCAGGCAGCATGGCCGGAAGAGGAGGCTGGAATAGGAGAGGCTCTGACTCTGCCCCTTCATCTCCCCAGCTGTAGGCCTTGCCCCACTCCTCTGGCATTTTGGGAGGGTCATGTGACCCTTTGCCCCTTACCCCCCGGGGTCCCCATTGCTGGACAGCAATTTCTCTACACCCTCACAATAGGAAAGGTATGCCAGTATAAGCTCAGATGTGAATTTAAACTGTTATAGTTATACTGATATAACTCCCACATAGACACTTTTAATCCTGTATAAGGCCTGGGAAATACTACAAAATTCGCCAGCATAGCTATGTCAGGTAGGAATGTGCAAAATTCACACCTCCAGGCAACATAGCTATGTCAGCAGGACTCCAGTTAAGCATGCTATCAGAGGTGCAGTTACTAAGTAGATAGAACTCTAGAAAATTAGGTCAACCTAGCTACATTGCTAGTCCCAGTGTGGACAGTACTAGGCTGATGGAAGAATTCTTCCATCATCCTAGTTACTGCCTCTCAGAGATGTGGCTCTACTGCAACAATGGAAGAACCTCTTCCCTCTCTGTAGTAAGCACTACACTACAGTGGGTGCAGCTACAGCACTGGAGCTGTGACTCTGTAGTGATTGTAGTGTAGACATACCATAGTCTACACTAGGGGACTATGGTGCCATAGCTATGCAGGCGTGGACTCTAAAGTGTAGACATAGCTCTACAGTGAGAATTTACATTGGCATAGCAACGTCTCTCAGGGGTGTGATACATCCACATCTCTGAGATTTAGCTATGCCGACCACCTAACCCCTGGTGTAGCCAGTGATAGACCGATGGAATTTCTTTTGTCGACCTAGCTACCAACTCGCAGAGAGGTGGATTACCTGTGCTGATGGGAGAACCCCACCCATTGGTATAGGTAGTGTCTACACTGAAGCACAGCAGCTGTGCTGCTGTAGCATTGTCAGTAAGGCCATATCCTAAGTATCCCCATGCACAGATGGCTCAATTTAGCTAAATTGGTTTAAAAATCACATCTCAAGGTAAACCACTGCAACTTTGTGTGTGGCATGGGCCTCACTCTCCTTAAGGAGGGCCACCTTGGTGTAGTGACCAGATGTTCTGATTTTGTAGGGACAGTCCCAAGATTCAACATCCATGGCTTCTTCTTATATAGACACCTATTACTCCCCACCCCATCCCGATTTCTCACACTTTCTGGTCATCTTACCTTGATGTGGCTGTCTGGTGGTGTCAGGGACTCTAACCCCAACAGCGAAGTTCGTTGTCTGACCGCAGAGAGACAGGCAACACCAGCAAGGTCCGATTAAAAGTTCTTTATTGACAAGTGCACGCATCAGTAAAGAACAGCTTGTATCCGAAAAGAACCAGCAGCTCCCTTTACAGCTTAGTATTAGCCTATATAGACAGTTTTATTACGTCATAAATCATTTACTTGAGCAACCCACCCCCTTTGTCTAACAACTAGAAATTAGACACCTTTTAATATATACGCATGCCTAGTCTCTACAGCATTAAATTGTTAATATCTCAACAAGCGCCAAAGGTTAGGAATGTGAGGGAGTTAAAACACACCGAACACTAAACCAGGGAGTTAGAGTCAGAACTGTGAGATGCTTGTGTTTCTTATCAGTTCTTCAAACAGTGTTTCTCAACATAACACAGCTGGTCCCAGCCCCTTCACTTATCTCACTGTTTCCCAGGGCTTTGTGAGACAATGCTGCTTCTCAGTATTTTCCACTCTGGGATTACCCAGAAACCTCTGTTAGCCTGACTTCAGTCAGGTTGGCATAACTGGTTCTGTGCTACATCTTTATTCAGGCCTAACAGTGGCACAGACCATCCATCCCCTGGTGTGAGCGACATGGGCACAGCACCATGCAATGGGCCCCAAAGCCATCACCAGCCATTAGGTGTGGGGCAGTGCCCCCCGGGGCCGTACACTCATTCCGCCAATGGGCAGGGGTGCCAAGTCACCTGCATTGGGCCTTCCCAAGGGCAGCGACGAGGGGGAGCATGGGGGGGTCCCTCAAGGGAAGCCCCACGGCCCCTCCAGCTGCACGTGCATGGCGCCGCACCAGGTCGCACTGCCACTCACTCAGCTCTGGGGACCCCGTTCTGCAGGAGGAGCGGGCAGCGCGGGGGGGGGCGCTGCTCCCCTAGGACCAGCTCCTGCACCAGGGCTCCCCCTGAGGGCCTGCCCAGCCCCGCCCCGCCCCACTTCCAGCAGCCCGAGTCCCCAGGGCTCCCCCCCCGCAGGCCTCGCTCAGCCACCGCCCCGAAGAGCGGAGCGGGGCGGCGCCGGGGGCACCCTGGGCCAAAACATCTGGCGGGTGGCCCGTGTGGGGCGACGCGGGAGCCAGGGGGCGGGGTCTTTGCCGCACCGCGGCCCACCCTGCGCCCGAGGCGGGGCGGCTGGCAGCTGCGGGGAGCGGGAATGGCTCGGCCGGGCGCTGGCGGGGCGCTGCTGCGGAGGCTCCGAGTCCTCGCCCAGCTCCCGCCGGCCGCGCGCGGGGCGCCGCCGCTCGGACTCCGGGGACCTGCTGCTGCCGCCGCCTCTGCCTCCTACGGGTAAAGTCAGCCCCGGCTCTGCCCGGCCAGGCCGCGGCGCTCCCAGCGCGGAGCCGCCGCCCCCGCCTCCCAGGGCGCCTCAGCCCCCTGCTGTTGCTGGGGAGGGGGGGGTGTAGTGCTTTGGGGAAAGCTGGGGGCGTTGGGGGGATCGATCTTTGGCAGTAGGCTGTGTAGGGATATTGGGGGGAGGGCGCTTTATTTCCTTAGCTTCCTTCTTCTGATGTAAGGACTTGTCGCTAGTCCCCACCCCCACCCCCGTTCTCCCCTTTTTGAGCTCTAGGCTGTATACATATACGGGTGTGTTGGGTGGTGTGAAATGAGGCATACCTTCTTTAAAACAGGTTTCAGACACTGTTCACATCTAGTTCCAATGCCCTGTATATGCTGGCCAACATAACCAGGCAGAAAACTGGCTTCTCAGCCTCCGCAAATTAGGGTAGATGAGGGGGGAGGGGTTTAAAGGGGATCAAATCTGTATTAGCCTGATTCCAGCACAATTTCTGACTAGCATGGACTGAAATTTTATTTTTCTGAGAATCATGTTGTACAGACTTACCCTCTCCAGAGTATAGTCATAAAACATACTTCGCAGACCACACATTGCTGATCACAGTTTCTCCATCCAATGTACTGGAACCCTCCTACTGACATCTTTAAGAACGGCCATACTGGGTCAGACCAGAGGTCCATCCAGCCCAGTGTCCTGTCTACCAACAGTGGCCAATGCCAGGTGCCCCAGAGGGAGTGAACCTAACAGGTAATGATCAAGTGAGCTATCTCCTGCCATCCATCTCAACACTCTGACAAACAGAGGCTAGGGACACCATTCCTTACCCATCCTGGCTAATAGCCATTAATGGACTTAACCTCCATGAATTTATCTAGTTCTTTTTTAAACCCTGTTATAGTCCTAGCCTTCACAACCTCTTCAGGCAAGGAGTTCCACAGGCTGACTGTGCACTGTGTGAAGAAGAACTTCCTTTTATTTGTTTTAAACCTGCTGCCCATTAATTTCTCTTGGTGCCCCCTAGTTCTTATATTATGGGAACAAGTAAATAACTTCCTTATTCACTTTCTCCACACCACTCATGATTTTATATACCTCTGTCATATCCAAGCTGAAAAGTCCTAGCCTCTTTAATCTCTTCTCATATGGGACCCGTTCCAAACCCCTAATCATTTTAGTTGCCCTTTTCTGAACTTTTTCTAATGCCAGTATATTCTGAACTTTTTCTAATGCCAGTATATCTTTTTTGAGATGAGGAGACCACATCTGTACGCAGTATTCAAGATGTGGGTGTACCGTGGATTTATATAAGGGCAATAAGATATTATCTGTCTTATTCTCTATCCCTTTTTTAATGATTCCTAGACATCCTGTTTGCTTTTCTAACTGCCGCTGCACACTGCGTGGACATCTTCAGAGAACTATCCACGATGACTTCAAGATCTCATTCCTGATTAGTTGTAGCTAAATTAACCCCCATCATATTGTATGTATAGTTGGAGTTATTTTTTTCCAGTGTACATTACTTTGTCCCATTTAACACACACACACACACACACACCCCACTACCACCGAGGTAAATAATTTCCATTTCATTATCAAGCTACCATGGCTTTAGGGAGCACTGATCTATCTGATCCTGTGCATACAGTCAGTTCTTCCAAAACAGAAGAACTTAGTACCAGTCAAAATCAAGGAGGAAGATACAAGGAGCAGAGCTTGTTGTTTGGCAAAAGCAATAAAATTGCTCTTATTTTTACATGCTTCAATAACATTTTTATACTATGCCTAATGTTGTTTTTTGACAAACCAGTAGCACTCCCAGTGTTCCCTATTCTAAGTAGGGAGTGAAATGGACTATCTCTGGCCTGTTGAAAATAAAAAAAGAGTGGTTAATTTTTTGAGATTAGCATTTTGATTTGCTGATTCTAGTCTTTTCCCCAACTGATTACACATTAACTTCACAGTAATGCGATGATTTGCCGAGTTTGTGGTGCAGCCCCTTACTTGGTCTTCATCCAGATAAAAAGCTCTGTATATATTGGCTATGAAATTCCAACAGTCTCTTTTTACTTGCCTCAAGAGCAAGTGTGAGGCAGCATCACACATTCAGCAGCAGGTCACTTCACATGAAGTTAATAACTAGTCAGTGGGAAAGGCTACCAAATGTGTAAGTGCAACATGAAAAAGGAAAGCAGTATAGTTTTTCCCCAGAGGTCTTTAAAAACAACACTTCAGTGCCTACTTTAAAAAAGGCAGCAGGAGGGTAGTGATTATGTTTTGTCAGTAAAGTTAGGCAGGGTTTTTTGCAATTTTTAAAATGGTTTCAAGCAATGGGATATTAAACGTTCCTACAAGGATTAATTAAAATTGAGTTGAGGTGCTCATTTACCATGGTGAAGAATATAGTCAAATAACCTGCATGAAATGGAATTTTTAAATCAAAAGACAAGTACTGTGTTTTACTATTTTTTTTAATATAGCTGTGCTTTCTGTTAATAAGTGTTGTTCAAAAAGTGGGTGAAGGACGTGCCACACTTCTTACCCTAAGCTCAAACATTTAGCTGCATCATAGTTGGTTATGAAACTTGGTTTATATGTATAGATATTTGCAGTAGGTACAAAAAAGCTTGGTTATCAGTTTTAATAGTCAAATTAATTTGTTAAAACATATCCCCGTAACGGGTAATCAAAATTAATTTAGTTATAAATGGCATAATGACTCTTCCAGTCGGAGCCATAGTCATGAAAACCAGTTCCGGACTTGCATGCCAGTCTTCAAAGGATCTGTGTAAGTGGAGCATAAAGATCTAAGTGCAGGATCAGAGCCTTAGTTTGGTCAGTGCCATTACCAACTACAGTATTGTGATACATAAACACTTGGTTTATGTACAATCTGGACTGCCTTCTTGTGAACAAAGGGCTGCAATTTAATTCCACTACCATGAATTAGGAATAGGAGTCTGCACAGCCATTGTTTGTTCATTTTGGGTTGCTTTATGAAAAATGATTTAAAGTAAAAGTAATTCAGTCCTGAAATCAGTCCTGAATGTAAACTATGTGGCGGGGGTTATGCCAGCCTCCGTCTTTAGAACAGAGGTAAGCATAATGTCAAGCTTAATAAATAACAGAACAATCTCACTAAATCATGAAGTTGTTTTGTGAGTGGCATAGAAAGAAAGTTTCTCTCAACCTTAATGCTTTAAAATAACATTCCTACAAAAAAGCAAATAAAACTCTCATTGACTTCAGTGGGGCAAAGATTTCACCCACAATATTTAAGGCAGGTAAAGTAGTAAAGTGAATAAAGGTTAACCATTAGGTAACCAAATGGTGAGACGTCCATGTGGTTTTTTTTGTTTTGTTTTTTAAAGTGAGATAAGTTAGCCAAAGAGAACTGCAACTATTAGGATATAAATTAATTGGAAGACAAAATGCAAACTTGTATGTCTGTTTTTGAATGAGGTAAGTGTGTAATACAGAGCTATGCCAGAAGACAAGAACCATATATCAGAGGGGTAGCCGTGTTAGTCTGGATCTGTAAAAGCAGCAGAGAGTCCTGTGGCACCTTATAGACTAACAGAGGTATTGGAGCATGAGCTTTCGTGGGTGCATCCAACAAAGTGGGTATTCACCCATGAAAGCTCATGCTCCAGTACATCTGTTAGTCTATAAGGTGCCACAGGACTCTTTGCTGCTTTTAAAGAACCATATAGTAAAATCATAGAATACTGTTGTACTTAAAGGTCATTAACAACATCAAAGTACAACATTCTGTAATGAAAACAAAGTGTAGAAAAACATTAGTTTCACTGATGTTTCATATTTGGTGCAATTAAAAGGATGGTATTAAACTAAGACTTAGAAATTGGTCTTTTATCCTCTTGAGCAAGACATGACTTACTGCCAAAAAACCAAAGCCTTTTAAAATTAGTTAAAATTCCAGTTGCCAGGACTATTCTCGCAGCTCATTTTAATTATATCCATTGACATCATTTCATAATGGATAAAATATGGAATTACAATAATCTCTCACTTCAGTCAACTATCCTTTCCTGCTTAGGTTAATACCTAATGTCTGATCTGTCACTGTCTCTAAAGTGCTCTCTCAGTCATCCACATGGTGACTATGTTAAAACTGCCCTTTGTTCAAATTTAAGTAGTTGAATGAATGGTTGAAGTGATGTCCTTGCTTTTGGTGGCGTTCATCCTTTTATGGGCACTGCGAGAAACATTGTAGACTACATCCTTGAGGCTCATAAAATACTTCTGAAAAGCAGATTTTTTACAGGAATTGGCTTTGGAATGCCCCAGATTGCACCAAATGGCAGGTATTCTCAAAAAACATTTCCTGATGACGGTCCACCTCAAAGTTTACAACAATGTTATGGTGTAAATATACTCAGTATCCTTTTAAATAACAAAGTGCACATGCACTAATAGAAGTTTGTTTGCCCAATGGTGTTATCTCCCTCCTTGATTATGGCTTAGAAAAAACATTTTTGCTTAAATGGGAAAATGAATAAATATCTGTCTGTCACCCTATCTCTTTGCAAACACGCTGTGCCCTCTCCTCACCTTCCAGTACACAGTATTAATGCAAGATTAAAGTGCAGACTTTTTGTGGGATCCAAATATTCCCTTGGATCCAAATATTCCTGTGTGCAATACAGATCTAGTGCTATCATACCATAACATACAATTCCAACTTTACACGTGTTAACTAATAGAAGTACAATTAGGTAAATCTCATGGGCTATGGAGCACTAGGAAGCTTGTGGAGAAAAAGCAAGGGGGGTAGAGCATCTATATTTCATACATGTTACTGAGGAAGCTGTCCTTTGTAGTTTGGGGTGACTGTTCTTTGGCCTGGAACAGGAAATTACACAGGGGTGGAAAGAGGGCTCAGAAGTCCAGGTCCAACACTCACACTAGTCAGAAAAGTACTTAAACAAATACTTAAGCCCCTGGAGTCAATGGGACTTATGCACATGCTTAAAGTTAAACATGTGCGTAAGTGCTTTCCTGAATAGGGATGGATTTAAGCACATGCTTGAATGCTTTCCTAAAAAAAGCACTTTTTGCCAGTAGCGAGTGCTCCCTTAACTGGCCAGGACTGAGAGTAGTAGCGTAGAGTAGAGAGTAGGACTGTATCTTCACTGCAAAATAATAGGTGTGATATTACATGGAGCTAGCTAACTTGAATTAGCTTTCTAGATGTAAAATCCTAGTAGAGACATTTCACAGGTAAGTGTTACCTTGAGGTAGCTAGTTGAGATAAAAGACTATCTGTGCCTTATCTCCACTAGATTTTAAATTGACATAGCTAATCTGGGTTAGCTCTCTCAAAGTAAAAACACACCTCTTCCTTCAGTGAGGATATAACCTGGAAGGTTAAAGCTCATCTGTGCAGCGCTTTCTCGGGGACTGGTCCGATACTGTGGAAAGAACTCCCACAGGAACTAAGCACCATCATAAACCTCATCACCTTCCACTCCAAGTGCAAGGTGCACCTCTTTGGTCTTGCCTTCTCCAAATACAACATATAGTGATACGATAAAGAAAAAGTATCAGAGGGGTAGCCGTGTTAGTCTGGATCTGTAAAAGCAGCAAAGAATCCTGTGGCACCTTATAGACTAACAGACGTTTTGGAGCATGAGCTTTCGTGGGTGAATACCCACTTCGTCGGATGCATGCATGCTCCAAAACGTCTGTTATCTATAAGGTGCCACAGGACTCTTTGCTGCTGATAAAGAAAAAGAAAATCCACTACCCTGCACACATAATTCTCCCCCTGAAGAGAGGATGAGGGAGAGAGAAAAAACAAGTGACCAATGTTACTTATGCCACTTAATGCAGTACTATAAGGGGCTCAGGTACTACGGTGATGAGAGCTGCATAAGAACGTACAGAGAGTAGAATAGAAGAAAACTCCCACACTTGCATATTTGAGTTCTCATGTGGCTGGAATAGAAGTTAACACAAAAGTAAAGTAATCAAGTTATCTTGCCTCTTCAATGGGAAATGGGTTTGTACTTTATTTCCTCAATATCCAGCAAGAATTCTGCTATTCAGAGCAGAAAAAGAGGTCATGACTCAAAATGGCGCTAATACCTCCTTTCTCTGCTCCAGCCACTTGAAACAGACAGGCTTCAACAGTCAGTTGAAAGAGACATGAGGGGTAAAAAATAATCACTTTTCTGGATAAGTCAGATTCTACTGCACCATGTTCCTGCATTCATGGATTACACTTTGGAAACATTTAGGGTCTAAAACCACTTAATATTCCAAGTAGTAATATATATTAAAAATCAAATTAATTTACATGCCATAAATATGTAGCAGGTTAGCAAAGGCCTAACAGTC
Organism: Mauremys mutica; assembly: GCF_020497125.1. Lineage (NCBI taxonomy): Eukaryota > Metazoa > Chordata > Testudines > Geoemydidae > Mauremys > Mauremys mutica. The sequence goes on along the minus strand of NC_059073.1, from coordinate 121,828,925 downwards.
AATGTAACAATGATCTCTCTAAGAATTATCTGATGATGGTGTCAGAATTCCAAACTATGTAAATACAAGTATCTTCATGCTTTAGAATTTTTTGATACTGTTAATTTTCCTACGCTTGTGACTGACTTTTGTAATCTTGAAGGTTTACTTTGCTACTTCTTCCTGCTGGAACATTTTACACAGTAATGTATTTTCTAATTGAAGAATACCCTCTGCTCAGATTACATTGAATTGAATTGTATGATGAGATTCCCCCTGCCCCCAGTTGTAGGTTTTTTCATTACACAACTTGTGGATCATAAGTAACCATAAACCACATTCTGTTATGTAGCAACAGAGGATGAGGTTCAGAGCAACAGCAGCAGCCATTTGGAAGCAGTTCAGTAATACAGTGATACTTCCTTTTAACGTTTGTTTGTTTATTTTTAACACACTTCTGTAGGCACTTACAGCTGTAGTTACACTGATTGTTTCTTAAAATCTCCTATTATTGTGCTACCATCAGTATCATGTGACATACGAAGCCACCATAATTTAACATGATTATGATACAGTAGTTAAAAAAATGCCAGCAGCAAGGGCTACACAGAAACCAAGTGGAGGTGTTACCTCCTTGCACTTAGGGGAAATAATGTATTCCTATCCCTAGGATGCTGGCTTACCTGTACTCGCCAGTTCCTAGGAGGTGCAAAGCCAAGGCTCTTTGCCTAGTCTCCAGACACACCTACTCAAGAGGCAAGGCAGGGTACTAAACAGGAATGCAGTGCCCCTTTAACCTGCATGCCTGCACTCAGGTAGTCTGCTCAGGGCAGCAAGGGGAGTGCCTTATTCCCCATTTGCTTCCCTATGTGGATGCGCAGTCCATCTCACAAACTAGACCTAACCCTTTTTGTGCTTTTATTTCTAGTGTATCTGTCACTTCATTTGGGTACTGTATAGAACGAAGTGCTGAAAAGTGATATACCAAGGATTTTAACAACATTCCAATAACTTTAGTAATGTGCTGCACACCTCCAATAGCCAGGCTGAGAGAGTCATTCAGAACTTAGAACTTACCTCTTTTCTTTTTTGGATCTCCCAATGTTCCATCTTGCCACAGAGTAATGGCTTCTGCTCCAAGCAATGTCCTGTCATCCTCTGTGCTGGGGAGGATAGGCAGTATTACTTCTCAGGTTTTTTAGGGGGTGGAGGTAGGGGGAGGTGTTCAGTAAGAGGTTTATTTGTATAATGTTATGCGGGTTTGCAACATTTTGGTTTTTTTCCCAAAAGATACAATTTATTTTAAAATGACACTTTGCAGAACTGCACAGTATTATAAAGTAAAAATGTCAAATGCCTGACTTCCCAGTAGTCTGCCTCCATTTTCCAGTAGCAATCTATGTTTGATTCTTTCTCTCTCTCACACCTCCTCCCTCACAAAGGCAAAAAGAACCCTTTAAATATGGCTGTGTTGTCAGTGTCTAGCATTAGTAATTACTGCATAGTCCACTGAATAACTGCACTGTAATGAGATATTAACTTGTTGAATAATTTTCTTTTCTTCTAGTACTTCAATAACATCTGCTAAAATCAAAGTGAATGGAGTGCCTCTGCATTATAAACAGACAGGACAAGGGGATCATGCAGTTCTGCTTCTTCCTGGGATGTTAGGTCAGGAACATTTGTCATATTAGGACTTGATATCAGTACTTTTTTTTTGATTTTTCTAAAGCTATTTTGTACTCTTTTTGTAAGATCTTTTTCAGCAACTTTTTACTTTTTTATGCATTACCTTTTAAAAACTAGAATTTGGTACATGTAATAGAGTTAGGAAAAATCAAAGTTATTTTAAACAGTTACCAGTTTTACAAAGTTATTCTTATTTAGAACACCAGAAACCTTCTAAATGCAAACATTCTAGGCCTGACTCTCCATTGCCTTGCACCGTCTGTAGTCACTCACACCAGCACAAAGTGGATGTAAAATGCTACCATTCCGATTTAGTAATGTTTTACATTCACTTTGCACAGGTGCAAATGACTGCGCAAGGTACAAACAATGGAAAGTCAGGTCCATTGTGTTCTATATTTTAGTCTATAAGGACTGAATGAATGATCATCTCTAAAAAGAATACAAGTGCCTTCCAATTCCAGCTATAATAATGAACAACACTAATGGCAGCGTTTACATCTTGTTTAAACGATAGCTTTCTCATGAAGGGGCAAAATAGCAGAGGTGAAATTGTTTTTTTTTATTAAGAGTGTATGTTCACCTTTTGGTTATTCAGTTTCATAATGCATCAGTTATATTCGATTCTCTGCTGCTTTTGGAGACTCAGAGTGCACCAATGGCCAGGAATGTCTGTCTAGGGTTGCAACCTCTCCCTTTGGAGACATTTCTGGAGAGATGGTGGCAAAAAAAACAAAACAGGAAAAAAAGGGAATATCTAATTCTAATGGTGTAGGGGAAATAATTCTTAAATTGTTCATTACTGATATTGATCCTGTTTCTGAGAGAAGTCAAGAAAGGCAGATGTATGAATTCTAAATTGATTTTTTGCAATGTATACATAGTTTTATTTTGAAATGTACATGCTATAGTTTAATTATTACCACTAAAACACTAGTTGCCAGATTCTGTTGTCTTACCTATTTTAAATGTCTTTGGGCTGAAGCTTGGTGTATAATGTGTTAATGCAGGTATGTTTTAATATTCAGTAAAAAAATAAATGGCATACTTTTTGGTGTCATTTTATAAAATGTTAAATGATTAATAGCATATTAGAGACATGAGACTTTGTGTTATAGATGGTTATAAGCAACCTATTGACCCATGGAGTCAATTGATTAATAGTTGTTTTAATGAGTGGTTAATCATTTATCTTTTATAGACTATTCATAAGGTGCCCTTAAAAATAAAGTAACCCACTTTTTAATGCTATCAAGCACTTGGATCACAGCACTATCTACTAATTTAATTAGTAGATGATTTATAATACCAGGGCAGTCCAATTCTTCTCAATCTAGCATGGTATTCTGCTTCTGGTTATGGCCATTAAATGTTATTGCAAGGGAAGAAAACTCATCCATTAATATACTCAGGTAATTGCACCATGCTATAGCTGGTGGAGGTAATGGGATTCTTTTTCAGAACCCATGTGCTCCCATAAACTTCCACTGGTTTGTCATGTATCCAGTTACTATTACTGATGTAAAAGAGGTATTTGGGGGTATTCTGATTGGAATGTTAAAAGTATTTTAACAGCCACTTTTAAATTCTAGAAGTGTAGAGCCATTTAGGATGAGATTTTGATTTACATTCTTTCAATACATTATACTAGGGCAAAATAAGTTTGATCACAAAACTGCTATCTCAGTCCTTGTGTTCATAGAGATTATAGTCCAATAGAATCCTCTACACTCAGACAGCCCAACTGATTTCCTGACACCACACCAATTTAAAAAATGTCTGAAAATATAAGTCTGAAAAATATTGCCAAATCAAGGCCTTAGATCCTACAGTAGTGGGTGCTACAGAAAACTTTTAAAATGGGTATATTATCTGGTTAACCAACACTTACCCATTGATACCATTAGAAGAAAACATGTTTGTTAAGTAAAATTTTTATTCATACTGTTGTGATTAAGCAGTGGTCATGGTCCATACCATTTATCTAAATCTCTTCCCTGCTAGGTGTCCCAACTAAGTGAATTTATGAAGTCTATTTGTAGCATGTATAGGGTAGTTGTAATGTGGTGATTAATTTATCAGGACATGATGTTTTTAGGGAGTAGTCAAAGTGATTTTGGACCACAGCTCAAATCTATGAACAAGCAGCTGTTCACAATAGTTGCCTGGGATCCTCGAGGCTATGGACAGTCCATTCCTCCAGCTCGAGATTTTCCTCCAGATTTCTTTGAAAGAGATGCAAGAGATGCTGTGGATCTGATGCAGGTAAATCTGCTCTGAGATAAAGTCTGGTTTTCCTTAATGATGGTGGGGAGGGGCAAAGTCAAAGAGTATATTTTTACAGTAGTAATTGCTGATATTAAATTATGCAAAAGTGCTTAAAATGGATGGAGATACATTCTGCTTGGGAAGCCTGTTTTTTCTTCCATCTTCCTTTTATCACACAGAAGATTTAGCCATGGAATTAATTATGTAAGTAAGCAGCACGTTCTTATTCCAGAATATTTTGCCCTAGAATGTTTGTATCTTTATAGTTGCATTAAGTCCAGGAAAACTATATATGAAAAACAAGACCTACGGTTAATAATTGTAGCTGACAAGTTCTTTAGTAGGTGATAGTTAAGACATTTCGCAAGAACCTAAGAGGTTTAGCATCTGATCCTGCAAACTAAACTGACACATTTCCATTGTAAGGTCTATTCCTGAAATAGTTAGAATGGGGAGTCATAGGCTTCCTAAATCCACACAGAATATAATTTACACACTTATTGTGAGTACAAAGAACATGACTAGTCTGCCTTTGTTCCTCCTGCTTTTTAAACCTGTTACAGAATCAAAGTGAAAAATATGTTGTGTTGGTGTTTTGTTCTGTTTTTATAATGACCGTGCCAAATTAATGTTAAAGGAAAGTCTGACAATAAAGCATTAACTACCATATTGGCAACTTGTAAATGGAATTCCTTATGTTAAATTTTACAGAATCTGTGGCCATGTTAAGAATCCCGACAATGTAATATGTTCCAAAAACATCAGATAGGGTTTGGACAGCGAAGCTAATTATTTTAACAGCAGCAACTTTGCAGAACAATGGGAAATTGAAAATGCAGCCTTCCTAAAGTATGCTGAATAAGGAGATTAATTGAACCAAAATAAGTCTGACAGGAAACACAGGAGAAATGTTTTTCCCTAGTCATGAAATCCAGCTGCCCCTTACTTTGCAGTATATGTAGATTAACATACAAAGCCAGTACCACTCTGGCCAACCAGAACAAAAATGCTATGATGAACAGGTGACAAGCTTCCAAATATGAAAGCTTGGAACTCCTCTTTTACTTGCTTCTCTTCAAACACTTAATGAATGCATGACAGAAAAAAGATGCTGTCCTTAAAACGAGTACATACTCAGATGCTTTGTAGTCAATCTGATAGCAAGCAGGGCAGCATCCCATCCACATTTAATCAGTGCTAAAGTTAAGAGTATAATTGACTAGAGGTTTTGGCAACAGAAAACAGTGTAGCATATCTTCCGCTTTTGAAGATTTTTATGTTTATAAGTACATATATTAAAGGATTATTGAAATCTCATGTATGAATAGGCTTGGAAGGATTTTTTTTATTAAATGTCAAACATTGATTTCACTTTCTACAAACTGATGAAAAAAATTATTTTCATCAATAGAAACTTACATATAGGCAAAGAAAAAATGCTGGTTGAGAACTTACTAGAGTTTGAATTAAGGCTGTTTACTTTGTATATTTTGACAATTTGTGTTTTAATGGCTATAAAACTTTATCTTTTTGAATATCAACATCCACTGTCATTAAATAATTGTCTGACCCCCCCTATAATTTCCCATAACTGAAAATTTAAATTGATAAAAATAAAAAATGCTTAAAATAAAAATTATCCACTGAAATTATTTAAAAAAAAATCAAATTCTGCCAAACCTCCTTATGAAGCATGGATTAACTTGTTTATACATTCTCACAAATACTGTATAATAGCACAGTAGCTAAAGAATCAGCCCTAGTAATGAAGAGTAGGCTTTCCAGAATAAGTGTGTCCACATGGGGAGCTAGGTATATCAGTTTAAATTCTCATCTTAGCTTATAGCAGTATAACTTTCCTGTGTGGACAAGCCCTCAGAACTACTGGCTTTCTACAGACTGATATTGACTACACTACAAATCCTTTGCCATATAGTGGTTTAGCTATGCTAACAGAGCCCCCTTGTGGAGATGCAGTGTAAGCTAACAGACAGAGTTGTGCTGGCATAGCTACACCATCGCCCCAAATGACATTAGCTATGCCAACAGAAGCATTCTTCTGCCAGCATAGTTGTGTCCAACCTGGGGGTTTTTCAGGCATAGATTTGTTAGCTAGGGGGTGTGATATTTATCCACACTCCTAGCTGTTATAGTTAGGCTGGCAAAACTTTGTCGTGTAGACTAAACCTCTAGAATCTGTCTCTGTTAGACTTGGTTCATGTTTTTTGAAATTTTCTTCAACTCACTGCTATAAGTTTTTCTTAATAAAATGAAAGCTGAGATTCTGAAGAAACAATATAACAGCTTAAGACAGGTGTCAGTACTTTATATTACCATCTGAATTAGATCCCTTTTTGAAATAAAAACCTCTTTATAAACACTACTAGCAGAATTTAATATGGAAAAAGAACATTTTAAGCCTGCTTCACTGCATCCTGCTCCAATGCCTACCACTACATCCAACAAAGACCAATGAGCACATTAGCATTGCACCTAAAATTTTCAGCAGTGAGATTGTTAATATTGATATTTAAAACCTTCTGATACTTCAATTTTAACATCCCATTGAGCCAAATGGGATTAGTTCACATGTCTCTGAATTATTGTTTCAGGCTGACGGCAGACTCCCTTGTGTTGATTTACATTTGACTCAAATGAAAGCTTATGCTATATAGCAACTTAATTGTAGATTGTTTTAATGTCATACCGTACGTGGCCATACTACGTATGGGGCCCTGGACAGAGGTAATTTTAAGTGAAATGCAGTCATACTACAGGACCAGAGCCAGCACAAGATAGCCTACAGAAACAGGGAGCCATAACTGGCTCCCTGATTGTCCCCGCCACCCTCTCACCCTCCTCCTGCTGTTAGTGGATCTTGGTGCAGCAGAGAATGTGACCTAGAATCTACCAAGTCCTAGGGGGGGAGTACATAGGATGAATTAAGGTCTTTTTGGGATACAATCTTGCTCCCTTAGGGCAGGTCTACATTATGGGGAAAAATCGATATAAGATACGCAACTTCAGCTACGTGAATAACGTAGCTGAAGTCGAAGTATCTGATATCGAATTACTTACCATCCTCACGGCGCGGGATCGACGTCCGCGGCTCCCCATGTCGACTCCGCTACCGCCGTTCGCATTGGTGGAGTTACGGAGTCGACATGAGCGCGTTCGGGGATCAATATATTGCGTCTAGATGAGACGCGATATATCAATCCCCGAGAAATCGATTGCTACCCGCCGATACGGTGGGTAGTGAAGACGTACCCTTAGGAGAAGGCAGTCATTTCAACATAAACATTTTTAATTGAAACTCATCATTAAGTAGTATTTAAAGTATACTGCTATTTGAACTGTTCTTGGTTATTTCAGATCAAGTTTTCCAAGTGGCGTCAATCCAGCTTCACATTTAACACATGCCAAAACCATGCCTCTAAGCACACAAAAAGGTGGATTTGTACCAAACTGCTTAGATATTGAAGTACTCAGATTTTGGGTGCACACATCTGCAGGAGCTAACTTGTGGTTACTTTTAAAAACTTGAACCCTCTAAGCCTACTTTTCAGTGGTGAAATGCACCCTCAGCTACTTACATTGACCCTAGCTCGTATTTGGAGTGCTCAGCACCTCATAAAATCAGACCCTAGCTGTTTCAAGTTGGACACCCAAAATCTGAAGCATTTTAAATTAGTGGATGCTTTTAAGAAGTTTGGCCAGTGTAGGTAGCTCGCACAGATGTACACTCTCTAAAACCCACAATAGATATTTAACAACAAGTGTCAGCAAGCCAGCTCTTGTTTTCCCAGATTTTATTAACCTTTATATTTTTTAAGACTCTTTAGTAACTGCTTCTCAGGGCTTGTCTACACTTAAAATGCTACAGTGTAGACACTACTTATGCCAATCCCCTTGCTATTGGTAATCCATTCCCCGAGAGGCAGTAATGAAGTTGTTCTTCCCTCTGTCTACTGCTGTCTAAACTGGGGACTAGCTCAGTACAGCTACCTCTCTCAGGTGTGTGGATTTTTCTCACCCGAGAGAAGTACTATACCACTGTAAAATCTTAGTGTAGACCAGGGCGCAGTCTCTTCTAAGATGCAGTCACCCACTGCCATACAGATTCTTCAAATCTACAGGAAGACAATCCAAGAACCTAGCAGCATCACACTTTTACTTTATATAGTTTTTTTTAAGTGCTGCCTGATTTAATGTAAAATCTATTGTCGATATAATTAGCCTTTGCTTCATTAAATAGCCCAAACCATAGTGGGGGAAAATATAATTTCTAGATATTTGAACTTGTCCCTAAGTCTTCCACCATTCAACAAAGGAGGCTGTATTTGTATTTTTAGTTGTGTGTGTTAGTTGTAATTTAACTAACTTCAACCAAAATCTCAAGGTTATTTGTTTTCAAGAAACATTTGACTGTAGGTAGATACAACGGTTTAGTAATGAAGGCCCATGATTTTTACTGTAATTTTCTCACACCAATCAAGGCACTGAAGTTTAAGAACTTCTCTATGCTGGGATGGAGTGATGGTGGGATTACAGCTCTGATAGCAGCTGCAAAATATCCAACCCTCATCCACAAGTTAGTTGTTTGGGGAGCAAATGCTGTTGTTACTCAGGAGGATCTGAAGCTTTACAATGGTAAGTATTAATTGCGTGAATGGAGAAACGTCTGATGACAAATAACTGAGTCTCTTCTTGTATCATACTAAGGTCTCTTCAGTTATCTTTGTATTGATCCTTTAAAGTAATTACAAACATGTAACAAGTTAAACAAAATAATGCAGATCACAAGATTCCCTATTTTAGTAAATACAGGAATAGATTAAAAATTTTAGTGAGACGTTCCCCTCCCCCCCCCCCCCAAAAAAAACAAAAACACCACACCACACCCCTTAGGTGCAATCAGACAGAATAAGGGGGAAAAAACTTTCTTTAGGAACAACAGCAAAACTCTTTAAAAGTGTGTAATATCTAGTACTCTAGCAGATAATGAGCAAGAACTCCCCCCCCCCCCCGGTCAGAATACACAATCAGAAAATGACAAAGTTCATTTGTGTGCAGGAAAAAATGACACTTTAATTCCCTTGAAATTCTTTGCTCTATTGACAAAAAACACTTTGTAAAGTAAAGAGACCCCGGATTTCTGGCTAACTGCAATTTTTCTAGCACAATAAAAAAGGCTGAAAAAACCTAAAGAAATAAACTTAACATGCAGAAAAAAGAAAAAAAAGCTGATTTCAGTGACCTGAGAAATGTCAGGGGAAATTATTTCTTCTAGAAATTGCATATTGCTGTTTATTGAAAATTATTCATAATTTGCTTTGTATCCAAATTTGATGCAGTTCTGATTACCAAAGTCCAATGAGCAGACAGAGCCTAGTTTAGAATCAAGGGCACATTTCTCCAGGTATATAGAAAAATCTCTTCCTACTAATACAGCTATGGTTATTTTTGGAAAAAAGGAGTTAGGTTGTCAAAAAAAGTTGAAAAGAGAAGGCTGTACACAGTTTATTTGCCTTAAGCAAAGAGCTCACATGAATAAGTACTTCTCAGATAATAAGTTCTACATTTCATTTGAAAGTCAAATACCTATTTACAATTACTGTTAATGAAGCTACTGCCATTTTGTTGAAAAGGGACATCATTTGTCATAGTGGTAGTAAGAGAGCAGTGAAGGGACTATATCAGAACAAAAGCGTTTGTGCACCAATAAGAAGCCTTGTGTTTCCAGTATGAAACATAGTTCTGATTATTTAGCCGCTATTACAACTGCATAAATACTATTTCACTGTCTTTTACATGGTCTCTTGTATTGTTAATCTCAAATCTGTGGGCTCAGTCCTGCACCACTGAATTCAATGGTGGTATTATGATGGATTTAACTGGTGCAGGATATGACCATTTGGCACTCCTCTGCAAAATAGCTAATGGCACCAGTGAGCTCAGAAATGTCCCCCCTGCCCCCCCCCCTTTTTTTTTTTACACATAAAAAAGAGAGAAGTGTGAATGGGTGGACAAGGGTTATCTGGTCTCCAGGCCCTCTCAATTTTTGGCTTCTTTACTAAGACTGCCAACCACAGCAGCAAATAAAATGGTAGATTTTGTGAAGGAGACATCTGTTCAGTAACAAGTGGACTGGGATGACCAATCTCATTTCCCATACAACTATTATAGAACATCTTTTAGTCACTACAGTCTTGTGATTGGTCAAACAGGTTGTATTTCATATTATTTACTGAACTCTTTAGTCCTTCCCACGCTATCAGAAGCCATTTTAAGAGCTCTCTGTTAGCAATTGTCATTGCTGTCTGGTGACTCAGGCGCTTTCAGTTCTCTCTCCTTTTCTGTTGTGACAGTATTAGTCTTTGCTTCTCTAGCGCAAGACTGTAAGATAGTTGTCACTCTTGGGGACATTTACTTTATGGGTATTATTGACAGCTGGAGATATGCAACATTTCTAAACCTGTCAAACAGGTGAGTAAAGTAGAATGCCAGATTATTTGTACAGCTTTGCATAAAATGCAGTGAGTCAGCAGGACTCCACTGAGTAGGCAGGTCCTGGATTTCCTCTAAGAATGTGGCAAATGTACCGTGATGTCAGCCTGCTGAAATGCCTTAGTAAAGACTTCCTGACATTGAACACTAGTGAATAACCATCTGCCAGCTACAATCCAGAGGCCAGAGCAAAAAGCTGTCCTAGAGGAGGGCATTTATACCCTACTTTTTTTTTCCCCCTATAAAAATAGATATAATTTGAACTTTGACTGTAGATAAACACTCTTTCCCCCCCCCACACACACACCCCAACTCCACCCAAGAGACTGTACATGCTTTGGTGTCTCATGTTGCAAGCTCTCCTTCCTCCCTGTGCAGGGGGAGAGCATGTTTGTCCACCCCTTGCAAACATAGTAGCAACAATTAATTTGCAGCTTGAACTCAGAAAGGACTCTGATACAGACAGTGAAATTAAATGTGTTATTTTTTCTCCCTCCAGGGATAGTTTTTTAAAAAACCTCTAACAGAATTTTGCATCTGAAATGTACATTTGTAATTGGCTCTTAAAATGCACACTTGCATATTTATGTGGCTGCTATTTGTTTATTGAAAAGCATTTAATGTATTCAATGCCATTTTACATAGCTATCAGAGATGTTTCAAAATGGAGTGAAAAGATCAGGAAACGAATGGAAGAAATGTATGGACATGAATATTTTGCAAAAACATGTGAGGCCTGGGTGGATGGAATATCTCAGTTTGCTGACATGCCAGATGGTAAGATTCCTGCAATTGCAGCAGCAGAAAAGCTGCAGATAAAAATCTCAACATTGCTCTTAGTAGCCAGTAAAGGAAGAACTAGATGCACACACCTCACAGTGTTATTAACCAGCTGACTCACGCTCGTGAATACAGCAGACACTTCACAGAATTTAAGTGATTAACAGGAGGAAAAAGTTTTTGGAAATCGTTCTGACAATTTTCCCTGCCTTTGCTTTGCCACACGCCTAGGTTAACTAAAATATTTTTAAATAGATGTAGCTGGAGAGTTTCTTCTCAGATTTATTTTCAATTCTTTCAATGAGGAAATATTTTCTACTCTAGAGATATGAGAAAGAAACCATAAAACAAATGCTTTTTGGGCTACAAGTAGCAGTAGGTATTGAAAGCAGGGCAGGGAAGTTTGGTTTTCAAAGATTTGTAGTTCAGATTTAACAAAGCATAGTTAAAATACAGCCAAAGATACAGCATCTAAAATAAGTCAGTTATAATTCAGTACCAGCCATGTTATTTTTAACCTTGACTTTTAAAAATCTTTGGGAATAAAGTCTTACTATAGAGAACTTTGCCAACAAGATGGACCCTAAATGCTAAACAGCAATTTTCTGTTTTAATTCATAGCAAGTTTGCTTTTAAATTGCTGAGTGCAAATATATACAGTACATATGGTGCACACAAGGCAAAGAGCCCAAGATTCCCTTATGTACATTTTCCTTTAGCTCTTGTAATCAAAATAGTAAATATCTGACAATGATTCTGAATAGACAGTAGGCATCAAATGACTACAAGGAAAGTGTTTCCTTACATTTTACTTCTTCAAATCCAGAGACAGTCTTGTAAGAGATGCCAGTCAGCTTATACCATAATTTCTCCCAGTAGGGAGGCATCTTAACAAGTTGTATTCCAGTCTTGTCAGTTTTTTAATAGCACCCGCTTAGATAGGGGTAAGCATAAGTCTAGGACATATATGCAGTGAAACCTTGGTGGACAGCCATAGTCACATCCTTTAGTGGCCACAGTTTTCAGCACCTGTGAAATAAGTGTCCCTGGAAAAAGACCACCTGGAAACATTTAACAACTAGTTGACTTGCCCAGATGCTGTAATTGGACCATTCTCAGCTCTCTCTGACGTCCGCAATAGTTGGCAGCACTCAGCCATCAGCATTGTGCATGATCTGATCCAGTGTATACTAGGTCATCTGTAAAAAGCAACAAAGAATCCTGGGGCACCTTATAGCCTAACAGACATATTAGAGCATGAGCTTTTGTGGGCGAATACCCACTTCGTCAGACGCACGTAATGGAAATTTCCAGAGGCAGGTATAAATATGCAGGCCAGAATCAGTCTGGAGATAATGAGGTTAGTTCAATAAGGGAGGATGAGGCCCTCTTCTGGCAGCTGAGGTGTGAACACCAAGGGAGGAGAAACTGCAGAAAGCAGTTTCTCAACTGCTAGAAGAGGGCCTCATCCTCCCTGATTGAACTAACCTTGTTATCTCCAGACTGATTCTGGCCTGCATATTTATACCTGCCTCTGGAAATTTCCATTATGTGCATCTGACGAAGTGGGTATTCGCCCACGAAAGCTCATGCTCCAATACGTCTGTTAATCTATAGGGTGCCACAGGACGCTGTTGCTTTTTACAGATCCAGACTAACACGGCTACCCTTCTGATACTTCAGGTCATCTGTGCAAGGCAGTTAGCTACTTTTCTACTGAGAGCCAGTTATGCATCAAGGTACCAGTGGATGAAATCAAGAAAAGGGACAAATACAAGTACTAGATTAACTCCAGTTTGAATGAAAGGAAATCATACATGAACATGACTTAAGTAGAATAGCGAAAACTTGTACTCAAACACAGCCTGTTTCTTAACATTTCTCAAGACTATTTGCCATGAATAGGTAGGAAAGCTGATGGCACAAGCAACTCTAAAAATAAATTATAAACTCACTGAGGATGGTAACATTTAAGGAGACGCTGCACGAGTGGCTTAGAGCCCCAAAACTGAAGAATGTTCCTGCAAAGCATACCAACTGTGCTAAGAGAGGAAGTACAATCTGGTGATTAAAACAGAGGACAGTTGGGTCTATTTCCTGTTTGTGTAACCTTGGGCAAGCGACTTCACCTTTCTATATTTGCTGTTCTGATGCTCAAGCATTGAAAAACTGCTTTAAGATCCTTGGAATGAAAAACACCAAGTGAAAACTATTACTGTGCAATAATTGAAAAAATAAGGCAATGGGGGTGGGGAAGGCAGCATTATTTAAAACTAGCAATGAGGGATTTGAGAGCTGGGACAGCATGAGTATAGACAGTTGAACTGGGTTCTCAGGCTGCCAATATCTGTGAAGAAAGCTTTGCAAATTGAAAGTAAAGATTGTTTGAGAAGATCTAGAATATCAAATGAAAGTTTCTCCCCTCCTTGATTTACCCAGAAACTCACTCATGAAAGCAGGAGACAAAGCCAAGAATGGAAAGCTGGCCAAAGAGTGCATAAACTGTATTGCTGTGTAGTAGCATAATGTGGGTGTGTGGAAAAGGGAAGCAGAATGCACATTATTTTCATACTTACATTAAATGGAAGTACAGAAAAAACCTTTGACTGGTTTGGTTAATTCTATATTAGGTGTACACCTATTACAAAGAGAAATGTCCATTATGAGTAGGTATTACTGTATATTTATATACTTAGTTTTTTAAACCTATGGTATAAAAATTGTCAGGTAACCTGCAGCTTGATAACCTAGAACAGGGATCAGCAACCTTCAACATGTGGCTCGCCAGGGTAAGCACCCTGGCAGGCCAGTTTGTTTACCTGTCATGTCCACAGGTTCGGCCGATCGCGACTCCCACTGCCTGCGGTTCACTGTTCCAGGCCAATGGGGGCTGCAGGAAGCGGCATGGGCCGAGGGGAAGCGGTGACTAGCACATCCGCCACCCCCATTGGCCTGGAGTGGCAAACTGCAGCTAGTGGGAGCTGCGATTGGCCCAACCTGCAGAAGCAGCAGGTAAACAAACCAGCCTGGCCCGCCAGGGTGCTTATCCTGGTGAGCCATGTGCCAAAGGTTGCTGATCCCTGACCTAGAATAACCAACAGTAGCATAAACATGAGATGGCAGATGTCAGAGACTGAAGAGATAAATTATAGCCAAGAAATCCATGCATTGTCTAGTTACCTGCAGTTAGAATGTTTAGAAAAGTGGGTGCCACAAACATTTCGTGCACTGGCTTTGCTACGTATTGATGGCTCATTAGTCAACAGCCCATCACACAGAAGTAGAAGTATATTATGTATTTCATCTTTGGGGAAAGACGTTTTTGTACTGATGCTAGACAGCGTAACTTTGACACTTGCTTATCCCTCTGTGGTAGGGTGACTACATTGTACATGCCAATGGGTGCTAGTGGTAAGAGCTACAATAGAAGTTCCTAGTGTCTAACACTTTTTTCCATTTTAATCTTTCATATTTTAAAATAAAGAGCATAACCTTAACCTATGTTTTTCAGGTAACATTTGTCAACATTTACTGCCTCACATAAAGTGTCCAACATTTATAATACATGGTGGGAAAGACCCTTTGGTACCACAGTTTCATGCTGAATATCTTCACAAGCACATCAAAGGGTCACGGTGAGTCATAGCGTCAGCTGCAGTTTTGAAGCACCTTTTGGGAGGGGAAGAAGTGAACACGCAATATGGAAATGGAAAATCTTTAGGCAGAATTTCTCAGACACTGAGGAGTTGTTTTTAAGCATCCCCAGAATGGTACATTGAGAGCAGTGCAGACTACCCTTTTTACATTATACTCCTTTTTAAAAACAGTACTAAGGAGCTAAAAGGATTAAAAGCTGGCTAACTGGTAGGTCTCAAAATGTCTGAGAATGGGGAATCATCATCAAGCAAATGCATTTCTAGTGCATCCCACAGGGATTGGTTCTTGGCCCCATGCTATGAACATTTTTATCAATAACCTGGAAGAGAACAAAATCACTACTGAAAGTTTGCAATGACACAAGGATTTGGGGAGTGGTAAATAATGAAGAGGACGGGTCACTGATATAGAGCAGTCTGGGCACAAACAATACCTATTTTAATGTGGCTAAATGTAAAGGTGTACATCTAGGAACAAAGAAGGCAGGTCATACTTACAAGATGGGGACTCTATCCTGGGAAGCAGTCACTTTGAAAGAGAGTTGGGAGTGAAATAATCAGCTGATAATGAGTTCACAGTGTAACACCATGGCCAAAAGGACTAGTGCTATCCTTGGGTGTATAAATAGGAGAATATTGAATTGGAGTAGAGAGTATTTTACTTCTGTATTTAGCACTGGTGCAACTGCTGCTGGAATACTGTGTCCAGTTCTAGTACCCATAGTTCAAGAAGGATGTTGATAAATTGGAGGGTTCAGAGAATAGCCACAAGAATGATTAAAGGATTAGAAAACATGCCTTATAGTGAAATGTTTAAGATAAATAGACAAGGAGCTCAAAGACAAGGAAAAGGGGTGAATTAATTACAGTCTAAGTACATATATAGGGAATAATATTTAATAGTGGGATGTTCAATCTAGCAGAGAAAGGTATAACATGATCCAGTTGCTGGACATTGAAGCAAGACAAATTTAGACTGGAAATAAAGGTGTAAATTTTTTAACAGTGAGGGTACTTAACCACTGGACTAGTGTTCCAGGGGTTATGGTGCATTATCTATCACTAGCAATTTTTAAATCAGTACTGATTTTTTTTATTTTTAATAAAAGGATATATGTTCTAGGAATTAATTTTAGGAAAGGTCTGTGGCCTGTGAGCTATACACTATGGTGCCTTCTCACCTTGGAATCTTAATCTAAAAGTGAAACTGTGTAGTTAAGACCACTTACACCCATCTGAGTTACTGCCACTGCACTCCTTGTGCCATATGATATTTAATAGCTATCCCCTTCAGCAGAGCTAACAGCAGCTAACAAAGCACTGAAATACTAGGGCTGGAGCATGAAGCCTAGTTATATCAAGTAGCACTGAATGCTAATGTCATAGCCGGTCTATCTACACATTTACTGAGATTTTACTACTGGGCACTGGTCTCATAATATACATGAAGTTACAGTTAACTATTTTGCTCAAGTGCATCAGTGTTTTTGGCATAATAAATAAACTGTACAGACTACAAGTATGTCCAAAGAGGTTACTCTCAACCCCTTTACCCAAAATCTTGAAGTAGTGCTCACCTCATCCAGAAACTGTGGAAATGCATCCTCATAGCATGTGGAATACAGCTTTTAATTCTCTTCCTAGCTGTGGTCAGTCAGCTAGAGCTCCATTTTATTACTATTTCCAACAGACAGTGCAGACTAGCAGTAGAGTAGGGTTAGGAAAACAGAAGCCATTTTTATGAAGCAAAACAGGCAAGTTCTATTTAGTTAGCTAGTTTAACCTCTGTCAAAATGAAAGCTAGAGTTTACTTTACACGCTTCCCTATTCATACAGAATTTATACAGGTTTGCTCCGTTAGCAAAATTTAGGAAATACCCAGCCCAACCCATTAGTTACTTAGCTGGCACACTTAGTGTCATGCTGCCCTCACCATGAATCTCCTCCATCCACTCCAGCATTGCTACTCCCTCCTCTAAAAAAGGTGATCACTTCAACTCATGACCATCACCCTGCTCTTTTCCCTGAAGGCAAGTACTGTACACTCTATTCCAGTGTTGCCTCATACGAAGCATCAGTGAGCTGTTGTAACATCTCATGCTACCTCTGGAACGTTAACCCTCTACACCCGCTAGTGGAAACCAAGTATCTGGCTTCTGGCAAGTAGCTGACAGACAGTTTCCCAGAGATTGACAATTACAGCTCATGTAACACATTAGACCCTGATCCAACACCAATTTGTTTTCCCCCCTGAGATGGCATTTAGATTTGTAGGCACTAGTGGTAGACTGTCCAGGCATCAATTTTAAGAATAATTCAGCTAATTATTAACATGAGGAGCCAGATTTTGACTTTATACCCAAGGAAATCTGAAGTGTTTAAAAAGAGAAAACCTCAGACAATGCTTCAAATTTTGCACTTGGTTACCATGGTTATGCAAGTATCAGAGGGGTAGCCGTGTTAGTCTGGATCTGTAAAAGCAGCAAAGAATCCTGTGGCACCTTATAGACTAACAGACGTTAAGGAGCATGAGCTTTTGTGGGTGAATACCCACTTCGTCGGATGCATGGTTATGCAGTGGCCCTGTGTGTTGTATATACTAGTATATGTTTAGAGTTTACATGACTCTCTTTCTTAGGTTGTTTCTGATGCCAGAAGGAAAGCACAATCTACATTTACGCTTTGCAGAAGAATTCAACAGATTAGTAGAAGATTTCCTACGATAATAGAGTTTAAAAAATTAAGTGTATGTAAGGTTCTCTCAGTATAGTTAATGATTATATTCCCCCTCTATGGCCCATCCCCCAGTCATGTCACTGATTTTATTGGCAGTTCGAGTCTCCATTATAAGAAGCTGTAAAAGGAAGTTGTTTGCATTTATGCCAGTTAGAGGTAGATTAAGATCCTTACTGTATCTCGCTTGGTAAACAAGTAATGCATGGCAGAGATTAATTTGTCTGTAAAAAAAGTAACTAGTGAAGCAGCATTAAATCTTTGACTAGATCAAGATTGTTATGTAGCAAGTACTTAACTCCATATCAAGAAGCATTGAATGTGAAGTTAAAAAGACTATATAGAAAAAAGGTATGCTGGATGAGAAGTGGAGACCTATTTTAAAGAAACAAACCAGGAGACATTTTGAACACATGCCTTTATGTGTCTTAAACTTTAAGATCAATGCTGTCAATAAACTTGACTTGACAATTATTACATATAGATCTTTGTTAAAGTTACATAATGCTGAGAGAGGATAATCAAGTACATGGCAAAGAACATGCTTTATCACCATTATCAGAATTCATTCTGACCACATGCCTGCTTTAGTAGAGTTCCTCTGGTACCAACTGCCTTAAGCCTCATCCTCCTCTCCTTCCTCTTCAAATTCCCCCTGCTCATCAGCAGTGGCATCTTGGTATTGCTGATATTCTGAGACCAGGTCATTCATGTTGCTCTCTGCTTCAGTGAACTCCATCTCATCCATGCCCTCACCAGTGTACCAGTGCAAGAAAGCCTTACGCCGGAACATGGCCGTGAACTGCTCAGAGATTCTCTTGAACAGCTCCTGAATGGCTGTGCTGTTCCCAATGAAAGTGGCAGACATTTTGAGGCCACGGGGGGGAATGTCACAGACAGCCGTCTTGACATTATTGGGGATCCATTCGACAAAGTAGCTGCTGTTTTTGTTCTGGACATTAAGCATCTGCTCATCCACCTCCTTCATGGACATTCGGCCACGGAATATTGCTGCCACAGTCAGGTAGCGGCCATGGCGGGGATCACAGGCTGCCATCATGTTTTTAGAATCAAACATCTGCTGCGTTAGCTCTGGCACCGTCAGAGCCCGGTACTGCTGGCTTCCACGGCTAGTTAGCGGAGCAAACCCTGGCATGAAGAAATGCAGACGGGGGAAAGGCACCATATTGACTGCCAGCTTGCGGAGATCAGCATTCAGCTGTCCGGGAAACCGGAGGCAGGTTGTCACACCACTCATGGTAATGGAGACCAGGTGGTTGAGGTCCCCATAGGTAGGGGTTGTGAGTTTCAGTGTGCGGAAGCAAATGTCATACAAGGCTTCGTTGTCAATACAGTAGGTTTCATCTGTATTCTCCACCAACTGGTGGACAGAAAGGGTGGCATTGTAGGGTTCAACCACTGTGTCTGACACCTTCGGAGATGGCATTACACTGAAGGTGTTCATGATACGATCTGGGTACTCCTCCCTAATTTTGCTGATGAGGAGAGTTCCCATCCCAGACCCTGTGCCACCACCTAGAGAATGGGTCAGCTGGAAACCCTGTAGACAGTCACAGCTTTCCGATTCCTTCCTTACCACATCCAGGACAGAGTCCACTAGCTCAGCTCCCTCTGTGTAGTGGCCTTTTGCCCAGTTGTTTCCAGCACCACTCTGACCTGGAAGGTGGAGTGGAAAGATGCTGATTTAATCAGAATATGAAGGAGCAGCTCTGTTTCACATACTCTGTTTAGGATATTGTGTGCAAGGCACAAACACTATTAAATCCTAATTTATGGACAAAGGGGAATAGTTTTACCAAGCTATATCAATTTACTACAATTAACTGACTATTGTTTATACTGTGATTCCATTTGTGTTTGGACTTTTCAAGTCCACCAGTTAAGAGCTAAATTATTCCATTTAAGTTTCATGCAAACAACCCAAAAACACAGAGGGCACACTGAATGTATGCAGTAAGAAACATTAATGTAAACAGTTCTACAGGGATGTTTCAAATTCATTGTCTCAACCCAGGAGCCAAAGGCTACAGCAGCTGCAGCTATACATAATGTTACATACCAAAGACAAAGTTGTCAGGTCTGAAGATTTGGCCAAATGGTCCAGATCGGACAGAGTCCATTGTACCAGGCTCCAAATCGACAAGGATTGCACGGGGTACATACTTATTACCTGTAAAAGGAACAAACACCAGTATAACAGACTTGCAGTTAGCAGGCTGCTTTGCCCTGAGCAGCCTCAACACAGCTCACTGGAAAGACTGCTGCAGTGACAGAAGGGAAAGAGTATTAAGTAAAGCCATCTTGGAAAGACTCAGAGTCCTTAAACAAAGGGCCAATGGTCAATAGCAAATTCCTTTACAGTAGCTGTCCCAACTATAATGAACTGTACATCTATACACCTGACTTTTGCTTTGGTTTACTTAGCGAAATTATGACCATCTGAAGTAGTAAGTGGTGTAGTTACCAGCAGCTTCATTGTAGTAAACGTTGATCCTTTCTAGCTGCAAGTCACTGTCACCATGGTAGCTGCCAGTGGGGTCGATGCCATGCTCATCGCTGATGACCTCCCAGAACTGAAATAGGGTTTTGAAAAGGGCCGTTAGTAATTGCATTAGGCTGTCAGGAGCAATCCAACATGCTGCCAACATGCCTAGTGTAGTTCCAGGGACCTAGCCCCTGCCAAGGGCCCTAACCAATAACTGCACCTTGATGAAACAAACACAGACAAGGCATTTACCCTCTGCCCCTGAAGCAGTTGACAACTGGTAGAGCTACAATTATGATGATTAAGTGAGAAGGAATAGCAGGAAACTGCAGCATCAGACAGCAAACAAATGGCTAGATACATTAACCTAATTGTAACACTTCCAGAACTGCTACCATAGGCTTTAAGAATTACAGTATCTCTAACCAGTTGTAGTCTTCAAAGTGAGATTTAGGTTGCTTGACACTATAAAGGAGATTTCCCCCATTGGGAATCCAGTTAGATACTACAGGAAAGAACCCACAGAGATGTGACACCCTTGAAGCATCTCTGACGCTGCTCAAAGCACGGTTACCTCCCCGTGCAAAGGGGCGAGGCATCTGGCCTGCAGGGAGTTGTCTGCTGCATCAGCGAGGAAATGAGCGCCATTGTGAATTCAGAGCACGGCAACCATTTGCTTCCCCCCCGCCCGGGCAAGACAATGCCCAATCTCCCCTTTAGTGGGATTATCTGGTATGGATTGGAGGTGGAGTCTCAACGGGGAACTGGAACAGGTGCTTTGATGCGCTGATTCAAAGGGGCCAGCTGAAAATTATTTTAGGTGAATATTTAGTTATTCCCAAACCTCCAGCAGCACCCCCACGTAGTGACCTCGCCTTTACACCGCAGCAGCATCTGTCCAGCCCCCGCGTGCTGCTGCTGCTGCTGCCCCCTCCCAGCCACAGGGCGAGGGACACAACCAGCGGGGGCCCCACCCCGCCCTTTACCTTGGCTCCGATCTGGTTCCCGCACTGGCCAGCCTGGATGTGCACGATCTCACGCATGGCGCCCGAGTCACACGGCAACAAACACCCTCTGCCCCCGGCTGGTTGCTGCTCCCAGGCTCGTTCCGGCACCTGCAGCAATGAGCTCTGAGCCGCGCGGCCCCCCAGCTCCTCCTTTTATAGAGGGGGCTGCTGGCCCCGCCCCTCGCGCCACGGAGCCCCGCCCCCTCCAGTCACACTCCCGCTCCCCGCAGCCCTTCTCGGGCGGGTGATGTAATGTCGGGGCGGGGCCTAGCAGTGCGCTGGGGCGGGGGCGCTGCTGCATTGTCTCCCGCGCAGGGGGAGCAGGCGGGAGCCGTGGCGGGGGGCAGGGTGGGGAGCTGCAGCCTCAGCAGCAGGGAGGGGGCTTGTCACAGCCTGAGGGCAGCGAGCGTCTCCTGCTGCCCCAGCCCCGCCGGGCCCCTGTGCAGAGCAAGACTCGCGCTGTACGAGCAGGGTGGGGAGCAGCGCCCTGCTCTCCCCCAGCCCTGGCTAAGTGCAGCGAGCGAGACAGCCCCAGCCTCTGCACCCTCCATGGTGAGGCCTGGGCATAACAGTCAAGAAGGATCCAGCTATATTCAAAAATTAGAACTGAAGGAGGAAAGATTTCCTTTCTGTAACAAGCTGTGCCAGCTAAGTGACATGCCTTATATGAACTGAGTGCCTGTGTGTGTGTGGAGACAAGGTGGGAGGGATGTAACATCCTTTACTGCACCAACTTCTGTTGGTGAAAGAGACAAGCTTTCTAGCGCCACAGGGCTCTTAAGTATAATATGTTAAAGGTAGAGGGGAGTGTGACACTGCAGCTAGGGTGACCAGATGAGATGAAGAAAATATCGAGACACATGGGGGGGGTCCGCCAGTGGTGCAAAAAAAAAAAAAACCAAATGCTGCCAGCGGAGCGAAATATCGGGACAAATTGCATCCCGACCAAAGATTGATCGGGACGTGGGACAACCACCCAAATATTGGGACGTCTGGTCTCCCTAACTGCAACCCATATTCATGGTGGTGATATGATTATGATATGATTATTTTATGCAAAATAAGTCATATGAGATGTCATTTGAAAGGTTAGGATTTACTGAATATGATTATCCTATTTGTATGCATGTATCATTTTTGTTTCTGAAGTTAGGAATATTGACTATATATCTGTATTACAAATGTGTTTACACCTTTTACACCTACTAGGCAAAAGAATCTCAGTCTAGATCAGGGGTGGGCAAACTTTTTGGCCTCCGGTCCGCATCTGGATATGGAAATTGTGTGGCGGGCCATGAATGCCCGGTGGGGGAGGAGGACTCTATGGGGTGTGGCACGGGGGGGCGGCTCTACAGGGGCGGTACCAGGAACTCCTTGGGGCCTTGCCGGCATGGACACCAAGGCAGCCATACCAGGCACTGCCATAGGTGGAGGCATCCTAGCTGGGACGAGTGCGGCCCGTGGGCGATTTCCAGGCTCTCGAGGTTGGGGCCGTAGGAGACTGGGAGTGGATTGGGTGCGCTGCCGCCTGGGGGAGGCTGCCGTGAAGGGGCAGGGTTCCGATCCAAGAAACAGTGTGGTGAAGTCGTGCCTGCGCAGTGTGGCTCTGCGTGCTAAAAGATGGTGCTCATCAAGAAAATTGTGAGTCAGGGCCTGGGGAGCACCGGGTGGGAGGAGTAGGGCAAGCCCCCAACCCCACTCCCCGGCGGGAATGCTGGGCAGGCAGAGTGGCGCAAGCCCCCGACCTCCGTCCCCGGCAGGTCCCCATACATCTGATGGGCCAGAAGCGGACCGCAGGCCGTAGTTTGCCCACCCCTGGTCTAGATGGCTGGCTGGGAAGGGCCCATTCAGGTTGAGGGGCCATTAGAGAAAACAATAGGCCTCAGAAGCAACATATCTCCCAACCGGAGCCTTCCTGAGTATGCTGCCGGCAGCCTTCAACACATGGCTGCTGTGACACTACAGGGACATGTGACCAGGTCACCTGGTACTGGTCTCCATCTTGGGATATCAGGTTTTTTCCACTGACTGGCATGGGAACTAAGCTTTTAAACAAAGGGCTCCTGCCCTATGCAAAAGCTATGTAAGGCAGGGGACTGACATCAATGTGCTTCTTCACTGACTCCACATCCAAAGAGACTCCTAGAAACACCTGAGAAACAAAGACTGAACTGGGGGAAGTGCTGGATCCAGGCTAAAGGGATTTTTAGTCTGTGAATGGAACATCTGCGGCTTCTAAACTGGAAGCAAGTGCAGCTTGTCCCTTAAGAATCTGCAGCCTGCTTGTATCATCACTTAGGGTGAGGATTTGCTATTCATATCCTATCTATGTAGTAAATTAAGCTTACTTTGCATGTTTTGTTTATTTGCTAGGTAATCTGCTTTGATCTGATTGCTATCACTTAAAATCTGTCTTTTGTAGTTAATAAACTTGTTTTTGCTTTTGTCTAAAACCAGTGTGTGGGAGTCATAACTCGGGACAGAAAGCTGTTGTATATTTCTCTCCACATTGAGAGAGGGGGTGGATTTCATGAGCTGATGCTGTACAGTTCCCTGTGCAGTGCAAGACAGTATAACTTTAGGTTTACACTCTGGTAGGGGGGAAGGGGATGCCTGAGTAGCTGGGAATTTCCTTAGCTGGATCCCTCCCATGCAGAGCTGATCACCGCGTCCGCATGTAACTACAGCAGGGTGTGTCCCTACCTGTATGTGTGCTGGTGAAAGTGTAAGCTGGTCCCAGCAGTACAGTGTAAAGGGAGCCCAGGCTAGTGGGTCGGGGTCTCAGTGGTACTGCAGTTCCAGGTGGCAGCCCGCGGGGAATACATCACAGGGATTATTAGGTAAATAAGAGTAATGCCCTTTGTTTCTTCTTTTGTATCACGACTAAACACTGCAGGATAGTGGGGGAGGGGGACTGGGACTGGAAAGTCTTTATATCACCACATTCCTCTATTCACTACAATCTCCTAATTCAGAGGCAGGATAATGCCTTTGAATAACCCAATTGTTTGTCCTAAATTTTATTTTCAACTTTTCTTTTTCTTGTGCTTTTTATTAAGGAAGAGACTCTAAAAGCAGGTTGTGTGTGTGTGTGTGTGCGCACGGATTGGGGGGGGGGTGTTGTTGTGTATTTTTGGACCAGAAAAATCAACCAGAATATTGATACCATTTGATCCCTTGGGAAACATTTAAGGAACAGAAAATCTCCAACTTGCTGCATACTACTAAATTCAGTCTAAAAATATTGAACTTATTTCTTATCTGTACCCATGTAATGATCAGGGCCGGCTCCAGGCCCCAGCACGCCAAGCACGTGCTTGGGGCGGCATGCCGCAGGGGGCGCTCTGCCGGTCGCCGGGAGGGCGGCGTCCCGCGGCTCCGGTGGACCTCCCGCAGGCATGCCTGTGGAGGGTCCGCTGGTCCCGCGGCTTCGGTGGAGCCTGCGGAAGGTCCACTGGAGCCGCGGGACCGGTGACCGGCAGAGCGCCCCCTGCGGCATGCCGCCGTGCTTGGGGTGGCCAAATGTCTAGAGCCGCCCCTGGTAATGATACAGCACTTTTCATACAAAAATTGACATGTTTTTATCCCCATTTTATAGATGGGGAAATTCTAATCATGCAATGAACTTGCCCAATACCACACAAAGAGCAAGTACTAGACTCAGAACTAGAACCCAGGTCTCCTGACTCCCCATCCGGTACTCTAACCAGCAGTTCCCACACCCTCAAAGATATTTAGGTGCCTGTTTTCATTTGAAATCACTGAAATCACGTAAATAACCTTTGAGGCTCTGGATTTAGACCTCTCTTGATCCTAATTAATTGAAGATATGTTGCAGCTAGGCCTTCTGTACTGGAATAGGTTTCTCACAATTTAAACTCACAGATCCATTGTCATCTGGAATTCTGCAGTCAGGCTCCCATTTCCCATTTCACATCCAATATATAATCTGTACACAGCATTGGGAACCACTGAACTTGGGTAATATACTTACTTTAGTACTTGCTGCAACTGATCACAATTTTTTATATATGCATAAATTTTAAAAGGAAAATTCAGGCATTTTGTGAACTCACAAGAAAGCTATCACATCTCCCAGAGTGGATGGCAGAGGCCAGTAGGTTGAAAACATCAGTCTTAGGAACTCAAGTGCACACTGCTTTCCTGAATAAATTACTTAATCTGTTATTGTTTATGCAAAATATAATCTTTCCAATTGTTAAATTGTGCTTTTTAGTGATTTATTGTTTCCTGCCTTAGCAAATTAATGATAATACTAAAGGCTTACATTGCTTTGAAAATAAAAAAAGCTATTACAAGAACAGGTGATTTGTTTAACATAGAAATAATATAAATAGTTCAAGTTGCACTTAAAAAACAAACAATGTTGTTGATATGGAGTTGTGTAGAAATGACCTCATTTTGCATGGCCAGGTGATTGGGGAGGGATCAAGTGACCTAGATGTGGAGAAAGCCTTACATCTTCTTTTAGAGCAGTGCTCAAATTGGGGGGGGGGAGAGGGGGAAGGTGTTAGAAGGGAATATGTCATACTGCCACTGCTACTGTTGAAAACTGCTGCATAGCAGTAGAGCATGTATTGCCCTTTTTTTTTTCAGTTGTTCCACCCACATCTGTTTCCAGTTCTTACATGATTAATGTTGGTTGATGCTTAGGTGAAAAGACCAGTTTTTCCTATTTCAACCACAAGTAGGATGAATCTGTTTCTTGTTAATGGCAGCATCAATAGCTGCCAAATCCTGCAAACATGCGGCCCTTGAATCATGGATACTGACCACACATAGGAAAAGTAGAAATGCTAGCATGAGATTTGCTACCTGTGCTGTGGGATATAGAAGTGTAGAGCTGATCTGTGCTCAGAGGTGTCCCTGTGATGATGATACTTTAGCCCCCTGGGATATCAGGATTTCTCTCTTTGTATGTTAGCACTAGTTGGGGCACAACACAGATTCTATCCACAGTTAGCCCCCACCCAGCCAAGCATGTGCTCCCGTTCTAACCATATCACAGATCCTCCCCTACCTATCCCCTCACTCCTTGTGGAACTAAACCCACCAGGAGACATGGCTCAAGATTTGAGGGCAATTTAAAGACTTGATAGGGAGCCTCAGATTTGTTTCAACCACCCCAGAGATACTGACCCAATATTTCCTCCAACTGCTCTATTCATCATGTAAGAAACATGAAATGATTTTCAGTTTAATAAGTCTAAAATGAATGGTGCAGAAACCGTCCAGACCACTTATAAAATTGATGACAGATTCACAGTGCTGAAAGTAGGGCTTGGGGGAAAGGAAATGGGAATCTGGGGCTAGATGTGCTTGTAACTGTATCATCAGATTGATGGCCTGTTGGTCACAGTATCACTATATCAAGAGTAATGATCAAGTTACAAATGTAATAATTACAGAGCTGTCAGATGGGGCCCGTGAAGCAAAGGACTCAATCATTAACAATAATGTGTTCTGTTTGTTTAAAACAATAATATAAAATGTGTTGTAAAGTAGCTGACTTCACCTCAAATCTTATTTTGGTGTTTACACCTAAAGGAGGGAGCATTGCCTGCTGGTTGGAGAATAAAACTGTGAGTCGAGACTTCTGAGTTTTGTCCTTGTCTCTGACACTGGCTTGCTCTGACCTTGAGTATATCACTTAGGCACACATTTTCAAAAGTGGCTACTAATTTTGAGTCTCTCAATTTGCTCTAGTGGAGCTTCCTCCTTGCAAGTTGAGAATCTTCTAGGAGGATCCTGGGCAGATCCTCAGCTGGTGTAAATTATCATGGATCTGCCCCGCCATCTTTGCCATACTATTATTATTACAACATTTGCAGTAGCAAAACATAGGTTATTATCAAGGGATTGCTCAGAGATCTTTGCATCAGCTTGAGAACAGACTTTTTGAATGCTGTTTTTGAATGCTGAAGCCTTTATACATTCAAGTTTGTATTATTAATTTTTCCTGATAATGTTCAATATATTTCTATGGTACTTAAAATACTGTGGTACTTAACAATATTTGCTTAACCTCTGCAATAGCTAATTTAATACCTGTGAATTCAGCATATTCTAATTGTGTGGTTACACCTACAGCTAGAATGTTTGCTTTATGTTGCCAAGATGATGATCTTGGTCCTGTGAGGACTGGATGTTTATAAAAAAATCTCTTTAAGGAGATATGATGCTGCAATGGTTAGAGCACGGAACTGTGAGTCAAGAAATCTTCATTATATTTCCAAATTTGCTAGACACAGGCTTTTGTAATCTTGAGCAGTCTTCTTATTGTAACATTTTTTCACTTTTTCCTTCATATATATAAACTGAGGATAGTAGCCAGGCATTTTAAAAACTTATTTAGATGCCTGAAAATGTGGCCTGATTTTCAAACGTGCTTAGCCCCCAACAGCATCCATAGTGGAACACTTTTTTAAAATCATTTAGATATCTAAATATGGCTATAGGATCCTAATTGTAAGCACCCGTTTTTTTAAATCTTGGCCATAGACCGTGTTTAGAAAGAAAAATATAATAAGGAATTACCACAGCTAACATAACATCATGAATGTTCAGGATTCTTGGATATTACAAAAAAAAAAATCAGACCCAGATCCACAAAAACCTTGAAATCACTGGAAGTTAGGAGCCTAAATACCTTTGTGGATCAGTGCCAAAGCATCCAGTGTATACATTTTGTGGGTGTGCACACACATACATGTCTATCAATTGACGCTCTGCCCACAATGCTGATGTTCAGTCTGGGAACACATTCAATTGAATTCCTTCTTCAGCAGTTTCCTAGGCAACCAACACAACCTCAGAAACAGTCTGCACAAGGAAGAAGCAAACCAAAACCCTTGTAACATTTTCATTTTTGTCAGTAATTCCCCATAGTTTGAAAAGATTGCAGATATATGAGTATGGAAATTGCTGCAGCATAAACAAGGACCAAATATCTGGCCATGGTTTTAATCTCACTGGGGTACACCTAGAAGACAGACTACATAACTCACTTGAGACTTTTCCTATTGGAATCCTCATGATTAGGGCCATACCAAGTTCATGTCCATTTTGGTCAATTTCATGGTCATAGGATTTTAAAAATAGTACATTTCATTATTTCAGATATTTAAATCTGAAATTTCCCAGTGTTGTAATTTTAGGGGTCCTGACCCATAAAGGAGTTGGGGGGGGCCAGGGCCGGCTCCAGACCCCAGCGCGCCAAGCGTGTGCTTGGGGCGGCATGCTGCAGGGGGCGCTCTGCCTGTCGCCGGGAGGGCGGCAGGCGGCTCCGGTGGACCTCCCGCAGGCGTGCCTGGGGATGCTCCACTGGAGCCACGGGACCAGTGGACCCTCTGCAGGCACGTCTGCAGGAGGTCCACCGGAGCCGCGGGACCGGCGACTGGCAGAGCGCCCCCCGCGGCATGCCGCCATGCTTGGGGCGGCAAAATTCCTAGAGCCGCCCTTGGGGGGGGCATTGCAAGGTAATTATAGGGAGCCCAGCTCTGAAGGCAGAGCTGCCACCAGCAGCAGCACAGAAGTAAGGATGGCATGGTATGGTATTGCCACCCTTACTTCTGTGCTGCTGCCTGCAGAGCCGGGTCCTCAGTCAGCAGCCGCCACTGTTCAGCCACCCAGCTCTGAAGGCAGCAGCACAGAAGTAAAGGTGGCATGGTATTGTATTACCACCCTTACTTCTCTGTGCTGGTGGTAGGGCGCTGCTTTCAGAGCTGGGTGCCCCGCTAACAGCTGCCACTCTCCAGACACCCAGATCTGAAGGCAATACTGGACCCCCCCCCACCCTCTAAATTAACCTTGTGACTCTCCTGCAACTCCCTTTTGGTTGGGACTCCTAATTTGAGAAATGTTGTTATCCCCCTGTGAAATCTGTATGGTATAGGGTAAGAACAAACAAAAGACCAGCTTTCATGGTCCGTGACGTGTTTTTCATGGCCAGGAATTTGATAGGGCCCCACTCATGATCAATCTATTTTTATTCACTTTGTCTTTCACCCTTTACCCCATGGCTACCATTCTTCCAGCTGATGAAGGTTGCCTCAGATCACCTTTTGGACCTGCTGCAATTGAAGTACTGTATGCTCTGTTGAGAAACACAAGACTGTTCCTCTCAGCAGGGAGCTGGGAAACTTGTGAAGGTGCTTTTACGTCATGTAATAAAAGTTCATAAGAAGAATCAATATCCCTACCTCCTAATTACCTATCTAGGCACACAGTGGGCTGTAATCAGACACTACAGTGATGAGCAATGTATAGATCGATTAAATAAACTTCTTTGTTCATAACACCTTTGTGCTGAGACAGAGTTCAGGATCTATTAAACCTGTGTACTACCTGTATTTCTATGAGTTAGAAACCTGGACCATCTTACAGGCAGACTTGGAGCAGCTAGAGGCATTCCATGTGCATAGTCAGTGCCAAATCCTGAGTACAAAATGGTTTCACTCTGTGCAAAATGTCATAATCTCACAGCGATCTGGCCTTCCTCCAGGCACTCATTATGTAAAAGCTGTGTTGCATGCTCTTTGGCCATGTCACCAGGATAGACAAAAACACCTCAGCACACCGTGCTCTTTCCATTGACGCACAAAGGGGTGCATGCCTTTACCCTGCCCTGAGGCTGCCCCATGGATTTGTGGATTAACAGGATTGAGCCAGATCTGGTAATTCAGCTACACAATGCCTGCTGTGATGCCATCACTTGTGGTCACTCTGGCTAGGGCACCAGTCTTTCATACACTTTGTGTGTTTGATGCTGATTTGTTCATAAGTAAAAAGGCGTGTGCACGTGTGTGCATGCGCGCACACACACACCATGCAGCACAACAATTTGTGGGGCATGGGGTGATGTTATTTCTACAAAGATCCACTTTCCTTCAATGGGAACAGCTGTCTTTCAATAAAACTCTTGTTTTTCCTGGACCCTGTGTCTCTCTTATCTATTTAGATTGTAAGCTCTTTGGGCAGGGACTGTTTCTCTTATTCTATATTTGTACAGTGCCTAGCACAATGGGGCTTCATTCTCATTTGGCCTCTAGGCACTACCGCAATAAACATCATAAATAGGAGCATCATTTCAGAAAAATTAAGGGTGGGGGCAGGGGGCGGAGTTATGTCAGCATCCCTGCATCCACTTCCCTGCTGAAGCCATGGGTGGAAGGTGGTGTGCCAGTCCCATCCCAGGGAGCAAGGGGGGCAATCTGGGGGTCATGTGTCTCAACCAGGACTGGCCTGGGGCAGGATCAGGGCCTAGCTCACTCCACATTCACCTCTTGCCCAGGCCACTGCTGCTGCTTCCTGTCCAACCAGCAGGGAGAGGAGAGCAGCGCCAGAGGCTGCTTAAGAAAATCTGCCACTTAGGCAAAACTTCAGTGTGCTGACCTCTTCCTCAGAGGCCTAGGATGGCAGGTTTGGCCCAGCTGCCCCTCTGTCATGAGAGAGAGGCAGCCGGGCCAAGTGTGCCACACTAGGCAGCTGCCCAAAAGTCTGGGGGATCCAACTCAAGGCTTGGGGGGGGGGAGCAAGTGCCCTCCTACCCCATAGCAAATGATGCCCTTGATGATAAATGCACATTATGCCATGACTATTGGACTCAGCAAATAACGATACTGATGGGGTGCTATCCAATAGATGAAAATGT
This sequence comes from Mauremys mutica, assembly GCF_020497125.1. Lineage (NCBI taxonomy): Eukaryota > Metazoa > Chordata > Testudines > Geoemydidae > Mauremys > Mauremys mutica. Next base: position 121,798,124 of record NC_059073.1, on the reverse strand, counting down.
ATATGTTATTCCTGTGAGCAGTGCTCTTTTTGTATAAATATTAATAAGGTTCCAATAACAATATACACGAGATGCTGATACAGCTATTTCTAACAGAACAAATGTGCTATATGTCAGCAACAGCGAGGTATGAATTGTAACAATCACCTGCCAGTCAGAGTTGCTCTTGTTCTTTAGTCTCAGTGCTTTATCTTGCAATTAGATAGTTACTTGCAATTTGACTATACATTGGGCAAACCCAAAGCCATATCTGTTGGCTTCATGGGCGCCAACTTATATGGGCTCCTGGGGCTTTAGCCCCAGGAATATTCACAGTCAGGGGCTCTGCTCCAGCAGTATTTGGAGCTAGGTTTCTCCCCTGCTCTGGGCTGCCGGCAGCCACGGGGAGCCCAGAGCCTTTTAAATCCCAGCTGCGGCCGGGAATCAGAGGGCTCTAGGCTCCCCGCCGCAGCGGGCAGCGCAGAGCCCTCTGATTCCCGGCCGCGGCTGGGATTTAAAAGGCTCTGGGCTCCCTGTGGTTGCAGGCAGCCCAGAGCCCTTTGAATCCCAGCCCCTGGCTGCTGATTGCCCCCTCCCCAGACCCCTGCCCCAACTACCCCCCAGGATCCCCACCCCCTATCTAAGCACCACTGGTCCTTGTCCCCTGATTACCCCCTCCCGGGACCCCTGCCCCTAACTGCCCCTTGGGACCTCAGCCCCTATCTAAGCCTCCCTTCTCCTTGTCCCCAACTGCCCCCTCCTGAGACCCTACCCAACTTCCCCCCAGGACCCTCCTACCTGTCCCCTGATAAACCTCCTGGACTCCCATGCCTATCCAATTGCTGCCTGTCCCCTGACTGCCCCTCCGAACCTCTGCCCCATCCAACCCCCCCCTGCTCCTTGTCCCTTGACTGCCCCCCGGAACTCCCTACATCTTCTCCAACCCCCAAACCGCTTACTGTGCCACTCAGACCAGCGTGTCTGGCTCCGTGCAGCTCCAGACAGTTGCTGCCATGCTCCCCCATGGAGCCCACAGCCCTCTCCCACCCCCAGCACCTGCCTTCCAGATTTGAACACCTCAAATTCAGGAGTGCTCAAGCTCGGTTTGGGCAGCTTTTACTTCATTTCTCCCAAATCAGTTTCCCCTGCAAGGTGCCAGCTGAAGGTGTTGGAGAACAGAGAGATCAGGTGGCCTCCTAATGCCTGGAAAAGAGACAAAGGCCGGAGGAGGGAGTGTCAGTGCCTGTGCGGACTTCTGGGAAGTGCACGGTGTGGAAGGGGATGCTGTGATGCTTTGGAACAACTCCATACAAAGCCAGTCAGGACTCTGGGGGAGCCTCCTCTCTTGGAGCATACTGTCTCCAGGGCAAGAAGCTTACACCTTCCTGGGTCTGACCTCGGAGCATTCAGCATGCCCTTCCACATGATGCACTTTCCACAGCGAGTCTGCCCAGGCTGGTCCTGGGGCAACCAGAGGTCCCTGCACCCCAACTCCGCAGTCAGATGTGACTCTCAGCCAGACAGTAAAACAGAAGGTTTATTAGATGACGGGAACACAGTTTAAACAGAGCTTGTTGGTACAGAAAACAGAACCCCAAGTTCTGGGGGTCTCCCCATTTCCCCAGCCAGCTCCAAACTGACACTCCCTCCTCTGGCCTCTGTGTCTCTTCCGGACAGGGAGGCCACCTGATGTCTTTGTCCCCAACACCTTCGTTGGCATCTTGCAGGGAAAACTGAGGCACCCACACAGTATTCAGAGAAACTATTAACATTCCCAATTCATCACAACAGGTGCAACAAAATATAATACTGTATATTGAAGTAGGCAAGTGCTGCTTCTGACTTTCCACTTTTAATTGACCCTTGTAATCTTGTGGCACTGACGCGTTGTAGCTTCATTTTATATCGGCTTACAGGGCGGGAGAGGGGGGGGGCACCACCATTTTGGGTCCCACCAAAAATTATACAAACCTGCCGCCTATGGTTGGCTTGAGAAGTTGGTTCTAACTTGTAGTATAAGAACACAGCTATAAAAAGTACCATTTTGACTGGGTGACAAATTTTTTTTTTCCAAATAAACTTTCAGACATTGCTAATTATAATGGGTTTGCAGGTAGAAATTACTGTTACACCCTGAGTTCAGAACCAAAGTAATGCCTTGGGGCAAAATTTCTCTGGAGTTCATCTAGTATTACTCTCAATTGAAATATTTTTGTGTTCTCTCCAGTAGAATCTTACATGAGTTTCCATTTTTCTCACTGCTCTGCAGCTGCTTAATCCAAGCCTGCTTTACTGAGCATCATAATTACTCTACTGATATTTTTTGCTATAATATTTAGTTTCTTTAAAGTTTATGCTCAATCTGGATAACACTGGATGAGAGGATGTGTAATCCAGTAGATAGGATGCTGGACTGAGACTCAGGAGAAATGGGTATTTTCTTGGCTATATCTTTAATTTGCTGTGTGACCTGGCAAGTCATTTCACCTTTCAGTGCCTTGTTTCCCTTAAACCTTTTGTCTGTCTTGTCTATTTAGTTCAAAGCTCTTAGGGCAGGGATTGGCTCTTACTATATGCATGTACAGTACCTAGTACAAGGGACATCTAGATGCTGCTGCAATACAGATAGTAAGTATAAGACAGAGATTATGCATTTAGCAAAGAAGCAAAATTTAACAGATCGATAAGCCAGAATTCCATTCTACATATGAAGGTCTTAGTTTGACCTTATTAACTCCACTTGGATCTTTTCATTATTAATTTTAGGGATAGGCAGTATATTGTGATTGTATAAATAGAACAATGAGAACCTACTTGAATCCATGTTAGTTTGAAAGTTCAGATGTGGATTGGCATCTCCCAAATTCCATTGTCAGTTAAGTGTTTCTTGATTGGGCACTTTATGAGAATATTCCCTTCTCAAGAAACTGATCAAATACTTCACTGAGGCTACTTAGAATCAAAACACATTGATATATAAGTACATAGCCAATATTCATAACTTCAACTACAAAAATGATACACCCATACAGATAGCATAATCATAACCAACAAATCATAACCTTTCCATAGACACTTTACATGACAACCTTTGTACAATATTTGCTGCAAATATATAACAGGGGTTGCAACAATGATCTATACAGTCACAGGTTATGTCAGTAATGTCACACCCACATTTAAAGGTTTTGAGGAGGGGAAGGTGAGGAGAATAGGCTAACCTTAAACTGTGTCTTGCTTGCTTGGAGAATGTAATCTGATAACCTTTTGATGTGTTTTAATAGCTATCAATTCTCTTTCTACTAGCATGGCTTTATGGAGAATGAAATAGTTTGCATCAGATTGAAACTAATGGTGAGAAACCAATTTCCTTGTTAAACTGCTTGAGGATACAGAAAGGTTACCACCTGTACTATTTCTCTTGATTGCCTAGTCTCTGGGAGGTAGTCCTTTCAGAACTCTCCCATAACCCCCACCCGCACTGGCTTGTATTCAAATTAGCATTCCAGGGGCTCCACTTGCAGTAGTGTCCAGTGGGGTAGGGGTCTAATCAGTCTCCTTCCTTTCCCAAAATGCATTGGGTCCTGTAGCACCTTCCTAGCCCCATACTGCAGCCCAGGTGCCTCTCTTTTGAATTTTCATATAGTTGAGCATGCTGTGCACTTGGACTGTGCTAGAAAGAATCCAAAATGGAGGTGTCTGAGGCTCAACACAGAAGCAGCTAAGTCCAGGTGCTGCCACTCCCACTTGTACAAGGAGAACGCATAGCGCAGGTTGTGATGGATGGATTGCCAGGGTCCTTAACTGTAATTGAATCTTATATCAGGGACATAGTGCAGAAAGAAACCTTTGATATAACCAGGTGCAGAGTTGGTTCCATATATTTTTTTTTTGTGTGTAAATGCTGCAGAATTGGACAAGGGGGTGAAAATAGCCTTAACTGCCTGGACTGACATCAACTAGTACTAACTGGAATGCATCATAATTGGTTCCTACAAAACAAAGCACATATTTAGAGAGAACCAGAGAATATCACATAGAAAGAGTGTGTGGTGGGGTTTGTGTTTCTAAATAAGAAACCAGTGCCTCCCATATACAGGGTGGATTCAGAGGGACAAGGTGACCCACAGCTTCAAGGTGAGCCAGAAAAATACAAGCAGACCCTCAAGCTGAGCCACAAGTACAGATGGAAGAGGAAAATAAAAAGAGTCCCTTGAGGAGAAAGGGTATGAGCCAAATACAAGTGAAAGTCCTGGAATCCCTAAGGGAATGTTTCGTCTCCTGGCAATTGGGGCAAACAAAAAAGCCAGGGCTCATTAAAGCAAAAAATCATGTAGCAACCGAGACAACACCAGTTGTTTAATTAGAGGCTAGAACAGTTTACAATAGCATTAGGTATGCAAATATTAGTACAAACCTATTTAGGCCCCTGAAATTACCTTTCTTATGGAAAAGTTAATCCTATACAGTATTCCTAGAGCATGCCATATAGGCACATAGCACTGGGATTTGTCCTCACCCCTAACCCTCTAGGGTTTGTGCAGGGAGGGGAAAATGGAAAAGTTTTCCTCTATCTGCCTCACATCACCAGACACCCCAACACACCCCTTTACTTCTTCCCTGAGAATTCTAAACTGGCTGCCTCTCTTGACACTGCTCTCCCACAGCTCTGCAGTGGGAGCTGAACAACAATGGGGAAAGTGTTTCAGTCCATTAAACTAAATGGGTGCTTTGGTGTTCAGTCCCCCATGCTGGCTATGGTTTTTTTCCATGTGATAATCAGATAGATACTCAGATGGGCATGCTACCTGCATACTGTACACCCCTCCTCCAGCACATAATCTGGGAGACTGAGATCTAGCTTCAGACCTCACTTGAATAAAAGGTAGGGTTTGACAACACCCTTGTAGAGAGGAGCTGAAGATTATGGGTTCCCTCCTTTCCTTCTCCATGTTGCTAACCCACGTTGCCATTTTCATTCTGTGACACCAGTTTAACACCCATTAGAAAGATTGACATTGACTTCAATGGAACAGGCCATGTGGGTTTGAGTCCTGGAGGACATACACAGCACCAGCGCTATAGTCTATCTAAGGTATTTTTGCAGTCCTCCCCCCATTCCCATAGTATCTGAGTATTCCACGCTCTTTAACATGTTGATCCTCACCAGTACCCCCTGTGACGTTGCACTCTATATGATTTTATGAAAATATGCTAATGTAACTGGAATATGCTTCATGCAAAAGGTCTCTTGTAAGGTATCATTACAAAGCTTATAATCTACTGAGTGTGATCATCCTATTTGTATAAATGTATCACTCTTGTAGCTGAAACTAGAAATATGAAATATAACTCTGAGGGCCTATTGTAATTATGCAAAGTATGGGCCATTAATGGTGGTTTGGAATCTTGATGACTCCCATTAACTAAGACAATTGACTGCAGATGGTTCTGTTTTACCTGTAAGTCTTCCTGTATACATGTGTGCTGGCAAGGGGTAATGAAGTCTCACAGTGACATGTGATCATGGCACCTGAACTGGAATCCATCTTTAACCTGTTTCAGAGTAGCAGCCGTGTTAGTCTGTATCCGCAAAAAGAACAGGAGTACTTGTGGCACCTTAGAGACTAACAAATTTATTTGAGCATAAGCTTTCGAAAGTGCCACAAGTACTCCTATCTTTAACCTGGTGCTTTTCCAGTGAGGAGGGATGGGAACCCAGAGGGACAAAGGATTCCCACCTTATGCAAAAGATATATAAGTGGGTGGAACAGAACAAAGGAAGAGCCATCATGAGGACTCCCCTAGCTACCACCTGAGCTGGAACAATGGCTGTACCAGAGGAAAGGATTGTGCCCAGACTAGGAAGGTATCCAGTCTGTGAAAGAGACTTATTGAAACATCTCTCAGGGTGAGATTTTTATCTGTACTCAGTTGTACTAGTGTATTAGGCTTAGATTTGCATGTTTTATTTTATTTTGCTTGGTAATTCACTTTGTTCTGTCACTACTTGGAACCACTTAAATCCTTCTTTCTGTATTTAATAAAATCACTTTTTACTTATTAATTAACTCAGAGTATGTATTAATACCTGGGGGGGGGAATCAAACAGCTGTGCATATCTCTCTATCAATGTTATAGAGGGCGAACAATTTATGAGTTTACCCTGTAAAAGCTTTATACAGGGTAAAACGGATTTACTTGGGTTTCGACCCCATTGGGAGTTGGACATCTGAGTGTTAAAGACAAGAACCCTTCTGTAAGTTGCTTTCAGTCAAGCCTGCAGCTGTTTGGGGCAAGTAATTCAGACCCTGGGTCTGTGTTGGAGCAGATGGGCGTGTCTGGCTCAGCAAGATGGTGCTGGGGTCCCGAGCTGGCAGGGAAAGCTGGGGCAGAAGTAGTCTTGGCACATCAGTTGGCAGCTCCCAAGGGGGTTTCTGTGATCCAACCCATCACACACCCATTTTACAGAGGGAAGCACAGAGGGCTAGATCCACAAAGGCACTGAAGCACCTAACTGCCATCTTAGGTGTGTAAGTTTAACGCTTAGGCACCATTAAGGGCTTCAAAAAAACGCTGTAGATGCTTAAAATCCCTAGACACCCAAGTCTCCACTGGTAAATTCCCCTAAATTTCTGCTTGAAGCATGTGCACAGCCACCTAAGTTTTGACATCACCGAGCTGCTTGATGCTTAGTTCATGCCTCAGCCCTGGTTGAATTCTCAAACGAGGTGTTGCCCTGCCTGGGTGCCTCTGTGGGGCCCAGTCGTAGGTGTTCACAGAGCACACTGAGCCCACATAAAAGGCAACCAAGGAGGGGGAGGCACCACCTTTATATCCAACAGCTGAGGCACTAACCTGGAAGATGGGAGACCTGGGTCCAAGCCAGATCAGGCAGAGAGGAGATTTGAATCTTGGTCTCCCATACTTGGGGTGAGTACTCTAACCGTGGTGTTATTGGATAGAAAGAGGAAGGGCGTGGCAGTAACAGCAACAGCATCACCACCAACACCTTCCTCGCTCCACTGTTTTTCACAAGAAAGGGTTGACCTGACTTAGCTGATCACAGGTGAAAAACCCTTTGGCTCAGAATTAGGCACCTAACTCCGTGAGAGGGCTTAGGCCACACTCTTCTCTGGATTTCCTACTGGCTAGCTTAGGCAGCCACCCACTCAGCTTGCTGGCATCTTTGAATCCCTTTCTTAAGTGCCTAACTCTCCCCAGGCATTGTATAGGGAGCCTAGGCACCTAATCCATGGCTATGGATTCAACTACATGACAGGGCACCTAGAAGTTAGGCACTGTAACACCAACGTCCCTTTGTGGATTTAGCTCAGAAAGACTTGGGTCCAGAATCTCAAAGGTATGTAGGCACATAACTAGGCTCCTAAATACCTATGAGGATCTATTATTATATTAGATGCTCTCATGCCTTGTGACATCAGGTAACCCAGCCTTTCCACCTCTTATCTAATGGCACTTTCTTGGTCCATTATAGTCTGTTTGCATAACAGCAACATCTTTTTCAATGGTTTTCTTATACCGGTACGTTGTCCTCTTCTTTTCCATCTTCCCCCAGGTCATATCCAGTGAAGAGCTTGGCTAGGAATACTGTTTTTTTTATATTGCCATATAACATGTCCAAACCACATCAGCCTTCTTTCTCAAATCATTGTCTCTATAGTCTGCTGGCCAGACCTTTGTAACACATCGGCATGGGTTACTTTGTTCCACTAGTGGACACCAACTACTCTTTGTAAGCATCTCTGCTGGAATGCTTTAAGTTTTCTGTTGTGAGTTTCTAGCATTTGCCAAGTTTCAGAAGCATATCACAATGCAGGGATCACAATGACATTGGATAACTTTGCCTTTGTTCTTGTGTAAGTCTCCTTATTTTTCCAGCTACATTGCTTTGAGGATCTGGGCCTTACTAACTTCTCCAAGGTCACACAGAAAGTCGATGGTAGAACAGGGAACTGAACCTGGTTTTTCCAAGAATGCGGCTAGCATTGTAACCACTGACCGATCCTTTCTGAGCTAGTCCAGCTTTCCCCAGGCATAGTGTCAGCACAAGGAAAGGCTAGAGACCCAGAGGTAATTAACAAAAGGAAAAGAGGGGGCAATCTCATCGATACCAGACCCTCACCTCTGGGGCGTGGGTTTTGAGGGTTTTTTTTTTAAATAAATCAATCTTACATAGCTATGTAGGGATTATCCAGCCCTGTCACAGTAGTGTGGTATCTACACACCATCAAGGGTGAGTTTTCTTGCCAGTGCTGTTTGCATGAACTATGAAGCATATTCTGTACATATTCATATCCTCTAGGTACATTCTGCAGATATCCACCTGACACAATTACATGCAAGGAGCTCATCCCCTTATTTTTGAGTGCATTGGTTCTGACTATTAATGTGTGAGGCCTTACTGGAAACCACCAATAAGGATTGGCATTAAGTCTCAGTTGTATAGTTCTTGCCAAAATCTTTTCTATTGCACCGATAACTATTGCTAAATAGAGACTATCTGAGGTATTTAGAATGCATAAGCCTTCTACACTAATCACAGTTGAATCCGAAAGCGAGGCTCCAGATGATACACAAGATAATAGAGGAGATACACTCCAACTAGACATTTATGATGCCTCTGTCAAATGATTGTTTACAGCAGTGAGGGGCTGGCAGATTCTATTCTGAAACCCTGATCAGAAGCATAAATTTTCTTTGTGAGGGAGAAGTGTAACCATGGTAAGGGAGTGAAGGGCACATCTGCTTATTATCTGCTCATTATGTACATGGAGGCTGTCATCCTTAGATTTATGTAATTGGCTGTCTCCAGGGTATTAAAGGTTCAGTTGGGAGTCTAGTGTTCTAGGTATAAGATGAGAACTGGTGGGATAGGAAGATTCAATATCAAACTGTGGGTCAGGACCCCATTTTAATGGGGTCATCAGGGCTGAAGTTAGACTTGCTGGGCCTGGGGCAGAAGCCAAAGGCTGAGCCCCACCACTCGGGAGCCAAAGTGGAAGCCTGAGCCCCACCACCCAGGCTCAAAGCCCGAGCCCAAGCGCTTCAGCCCTGGATACAGGGCTCAAGCTTTGCCTTCATCCCTAGCCCTGTGCAGTGGGGCTCAGGTTACAAGCCCCCTAACCTGGGGCTTTGGCCCCACCACCTGGGGCAGCAAAGATCAGATAGGGTTAGACTTCCATGCCCCCTCCTGGGGTCATATGGTAATTTTTATTGTCAGAAAGGGGTTGCGGTGCAATGAAGCTTGAGAACCCCTGTACCAATTCCCAATGTGAGGCCCATCTTCTCTGTAGCTTATGATTTATTTTTCCTGCACCCCCACAAATCCAAGTTTTCTTCCACCTCAGGCCCAGAGATAATTTTTCATAGACTGTAACCTTATATTTGCATGGATTGATTGACAGGTTACTAAGCGTTGTAGAAAATACTTTACCCAAAAATATCCTATTATATATCTTAATGCTTCTCTTCTTTGGGAGGTCTGACAAAACCTGACCAGACAGCAAACCGTCAAAGGGGTAGGAAGGCATCCTGCTTTCCAGCAAATGAGCAGTACTGAAAGTACTTAGTAAGCTAATTCTCCATAAGCCTCATTGATAATACTAAAATAGAGTAGGAGACTAAACATGCTGAGGGTGAATGGGAGATGCAACAGTCATGACTGCTGTAAGCAGTACTGTACTACCACCAATGTTTAGCTATATATTTGAGTGACAGGGATGTTTGAGATTACAGGCTGTGCATGACTGGAGGAATAGTCTGCCCCCATTGCATACTTATGCTCTCTAATTTCCACAAGGCAACTATGCCTAAAAAGGAATGTGGTGGACCTTCTACACCACCCCCAATTTCCAGGCAACACAAGCAGCACTGTACACTAACACTATTGGAACATGCATGAAAGCAGACAAGATTTTCAGTGCAGCCCCATCAGGCAATTCAAAAGGACAGTTACTTTGACAACCACAGCAGCCTACTTTTTTTTATGTGATTAGGACTTGAGGCACTAACCTAGGGTATAAATCAGCACAACACATTAGAGCTGTGTGCAGACAAGCTGGGGTAAAATACAATATTAAGTACACATAGTGGGCTCACTCAGTCAAGCAATACTAGCTTGAACAAGCATTTCACCTAAAGGCCAGACAGCAGGCCTTCGTGTATGTGCTCTAAGCTCAGAGGTTGAGCTCAACCTTATTAAGCCACAGTTAGTGGGAGTGTTTGTTATTGCCCACTTTTTTACCACTGTTATTTTGACTTTCTCCCTGAGGAGAAAAAGACTGTCAAGTTAAGTTTGAATAAAGAGAAACAATTAAACAAAACACAAGTGCACTGTTGTACTTACCACATTAATGAGAATTAGACATGAAAAGTTTTAATGTGTAAAAAGAGCTGTTCCCTGCAGTAATGTCAGATTGGGCAGGTTCTGACTTCATCTGTGACGCCCTGGCCTGAGTGGCTATTTCTCTCCACCATCCTACAGTGCTAGGTTGGATTTACTCTCATTTAGGGAACCCCACAAAGGCCCTCTAACTGGAGAGCCTTAGGATGTGTTATAGGGTGAATGGTCCCCTTGCAAGGGAATGTAACTTTCATCCTCAGGTTACCTATGGCCTTTGGGAGCAAATGCCTTTTAACTTTTCCTCCCTATATACATCCCCAAGTGAAGGAGAATAATTTAGAAGGCTCCTGGCTCCTCTGACCTTCCTGCAAAAGTCAAGCCGCATTCTTTTTGGCATTTACTATTAAAGTTACAGCCAGCAGGAATTCTGCAGAGGCCTAGATTGAACGTGGGAGACAGTCATTTGTAGAGTTCTTTAAAAATAAAAAAAGTCTGCTGTAAGAGGGTAGTTAAGTTCTGTTTTGATTATGTCGTGTGTAACCTTCAAGCAGGTCGTACTAGATTGATCCAGTTTGGCCAGAAGCACAGCATGTTGGTGAGTTGGCTTAGCTGCTATTTTGGAAAGTGTTCACCTCTGAGAATAAGAATTAATTGCCTGAACAGCTCTTTGGGCATAACATACCCTCTCAACCATGACTACAATATTGCTAACACAATTCTAACCTCCTGCCTCTCTGCACACAGTTTTCCCATTTCACAAATGGGAACTGGGTTGCTCAGGATCATTCGAGTCATGGGGAGGTGAAGCTGCCCAGCATGCTGGAAGCCCTGTAACAAGTGCATTAAGAAGAGCTCTTGAATGACAAGAGAAGGCTGCAGTCACACTGTGAAATCAGTTTTGACAAGTTAATACTGTCTAGCTGACCTCACTATCATGTATTCCCATAAATAGAAGTTACAAGATCCTTGAGTGAAGTGTCTTGTTTCGATTAGTCAAAGCAACTTTTCCAACAATAGATTGGTTGTTTGACTTCTACACCAGGGCACTGCATTTTTTACTAACATGATCTCCAAAAATGATTAGCTAGCTTAATTACTAGAATGTCAGGGAAAGTGATTTGATCCCTTGTTTACTGGTACATAACTTCTCAGGCTATTTGCCAATCACCCATAATTTAATGAGAGACTGCAAGTAGGGAGCTAGTTCCAGCTCTGATTTTCTTGGTCTGAGAGGAGAGAAATAAGTCTAAGACACCATTTAGAACACAGATGCCTTTTATATTTGAGAAGTTAGCCACTTAAACAGAAGATTTTTAGAGTTATTTTTGCAACTACTGTTACATTGTCAAGGTTACAAAACTGCTGACAGAGGCAACAGTGGAGGGCACCAAAGGACATAATAAAGCATGCTTCACCACAACTGTGAACAGACTTCATTCAGAACACTTGCCTGCCTTTACTAAAGACTTTCCTAAACCTTTTTTAATCTTAAGCCTCATCCTCCTCTCCTTCCTCTTCAAATTCCCCCTGCTCATCAGCAGTGGCGTCTTGGTATTGCTGATATTCTGAGACCAGGTCATTCATGTTGCTCTCTGCTTCAGTGAACTCCATCTCATCCATGCCCTCACCAGTGTACCAGTGCAAGAAAGCCTTACGCCGGAACATGGCCGTGAACTGCTCAGAGATTCTCTTGAACAGCTCCTGAATGGCTGTGCTGTTCCCAATGAAAGTGGCAGACATTTTGAGGCCACGGGGGGGAATGTCACAGACAGCCGTCTTGACATTATTGGGGATCCATTCAACAAAGTAGCTGCTGTTTTTGTTCTGGACATTAAGCATCTGCTCATCCACCTCCTTCATGGACATTCGGCCACGGAATATTGCTGCCACAGTCAGGTAGCGGCCATGGCGGGGATCACAGGCTGCCATCATGTTTTTAGAATCAAACATCTGCTGCGTTAGCTCTGGCACCGTCAGAGCCCGGTACTGCTGGCTGCCACGGCTAGTTAGCGGGGCAAACCCTGGCATGAAGAAATGCAGACGGGGGAAAGGCACCATATTGACTGCCAGCTTGCGGAGATCAGCATTCAGCTGTCCAGGAAACCGGAGGCAGGTTGTCACACCACTCATGGTGGCGGAGACAAGGTGGTTGAGGTCCCCATAGGTAGGGGTTGTGAGTTTCAGTGTGCGGAAGCAAATGTCATACAAGGCTTCGTTGTCAATACAGTAGGTTTCATCTGTATTCTCCACCAACTGGTGGACAGAAAGGGTGGCATTGTAGGGTTCAACCACTGTGTCTGACACCTTCGGAGATGGCATTACACTGAAGGTGTTCATGATACGATCTGGGTACTCTTCCCTAATTTTGCTGATGAGGAGAGTTCCCATCCCAGACCCTGTGCCACCACCTAGAGAATGGGTCAGCTGGAAACCCTGTAGACAGTCACAGCTTTCCGATTCCTTCCTTACCACATCCAGGACAGAGTCCACTAGCTCAGCTCCCTCTGTGTAGTGGCCTTTTGCCCAGTTGTTTCCAGCACCACTCTGACCTGGAAGGTGGAGTGGAAAGATGCTGATTTAGTCACTGGAATACGAAGCAGAAGTTTCACATGCTCTGTTTAGGACAGAACATTACAGCAATGCTAGGCACTCCTAGCAAGGATCAGGGCCCCATTGTGCTAAGTATCATGCAATGCAAACCTCAGTTACCTACTTAAGTCTCTAGTTTCACGGAGCTAAGTCAATTTTGTGTGTTAGGCACAGAGTGGGTGTTCAATTTAAAGCTTTATGACAACAGTAAACCATAGATATATATATACAATTACATACCAAAGACAAAATTGTCAGGTCTGAAGATCTGGCCAAATGGTCCAGATCGGACAGAGTCCATTGTGCCAGGCTCCAAGTCAACAAGGATTGCACGGGGTACATACTTATTACCTGTGGGACGAACAAAAGCCAGATTACATACTTGCAGTCAGCTATTTAACAAGTGGGCTACTGTGCTTGGAGCAGCCTCATCACAATTCGCTGAAGACAGACTGCTGCTGCCCAGACAAGTGAAGAAATGGTATTTAAAAAGAACAGCCTTGAGTGAAGTTATGACTTGAATTTGAAGTAGGTGTTAAAGCTTTGCCAAGGATTTAATAGCAATTCAGAGGAAGTGTTTTACCAAGTGTAGAATGCACTGAAGTTAATTACATATACCTCTGATGCACATATATGCGTTAGAACATTTAGTTTTGATTTCAGGAGGACACCGAGCCAAAATAAAAAATAGTTACCAGAGGCTTCATTGTAGTAAACGTTGATCCTTTCTAGCTGCAAGTCACTGTCGCCATGGTAGCTGCCAGTGGGGTCGATGCCATGCTCATCACTGATGACCTCCCAGAACTGAAATGCGGTTTTGAAAAGGGCAGTTAGTAATTGTATTAAGCTGTCAGCAGTGTGACCTTCCCCTCCCACCTCCCCATGCTGCCAACAGGCCTTTTAATGCTCTACAGCAGCATTTCTCACACTGGGGTCCTCAAAGGGACTCCAGAGGGTCTGCAGGCCCCACTGAGATACTCCTCCTCCATGGCACGTTTCCAGCATGCCTGGGAACAGGCTCACCTGTCCTGGCTCCCCCTCATTTCTTGAATTGGTAGACACTTCCCTGCAGCCCCTGGGGTGGAGGGCCAGGGGGTCTCTATGTGCTGCCCGCTTCTCGAGCGCCAACTCTGCAGCTCCCATTGGCCAGGAACTGCAGACAATAGGAGCTGTGGGGGTGGTGCTTGCAGGCAGGAGCAGTGGATAGAGACCATCCCCTCCCCACCACCACTAGATGGATGTGCCAGTTGCTTTTGGGAACTGCCAGAGGTAAGCCCCTCACCCCCTCCCACACCCAAACTCCCTCCCAGAACCAGCACCCTCTCCCATACCACAACCCCCTGCCCCAGCCTAGAGTCTGCCCCAAACTCCCTCCTGAGCCTGCACCCCCTCCCATACCACAACCCCCTGCCCCAGCCCAGAGCCTGCACCACTCACCCCCTCCTGCACCCAAGCTCCCTCCCAGAGCCCACACCCCAACCCCGCCCCAGCCTGGTGAAAGTGACTGAGGGTGGGGGAAGATAGAGTGAGTGGGGCAGGGCCTCAGAGAAGGTGTGGGGAAGGGGACCAGGCAAGAGCAGGGAGGCTGGGGGTCTCTGAAATTTTTAAAATCATAATGGGGATCCTCAGGTTGCTCAAGTTTGAGCCCTTCTCTACAGCCCTTCCTGCAGAGTGGCCAGTGGAGTCACCTAACCAATAACTGCAGCAGGATGACTGACACAGCAGACAAGGCGTTTCCCCGCCAGAAGATGCAGAACTACAGTTATAGCGCTTCAGTGATGGGGAAGAACAGCAGCAACGTGGCAACTGATTTTGTTAAGAGTCATGAGCAAGTGCGAGTGCCATTTATCCAGACTAAGAGCAGAACCCCGGGCTTGGGCGGGGCAGAACACAGCTGCAGGATGTCAAGGGCAGATGGGGCTGGTGGGCTGCAGTGCCCGCGCTATGCGGATTGTCCCACTGCTTTGACACTGACAAGGAGGGCGTGGCGAGCATTCGGGGGATCGGATTCATTCCGGAGAAGGCGCATCCCCTTGTGCAAAGGGCGAGGCGGCTGGAGCCTGCAGGGAGGCACCCGCTGCGGGGCTTGCGGCTGCGCCAGCGAGAGGGATTGTGATTCAGAGCACGACAGCCAGGACTGTCTCCCCCCTGCCCCAGCCCTCCCGCACACTACCGGAATCGCCTCTGTTCTTTGTGGCTCTCATGAAGACAGCGAGCAGAATACCCAGGTCAGCCCTAAAGCGTCACATTGTTTGGACACCAACCAACCACTGAAGCAGCCGCCTTTGGGAAGGAGGCTCCGCTTTCTGGAGACGCGGCCAGGGACAGTCAATAGCCGGACAAAACACAGCGCAGGCACGAACACTAGCGGAGCATTAATTAGCTCAACGGGGAACTGGAACAGGTGCTTTGATGCGCTGATTCAAAGGGGCCAGCTGAAAATTATTTTAGGTGAATATTTAGTTGTTCCCAAACCTCCAGCAGCACCCCACGTAGTGACCTCGCCTTTACACCGCAGCAGCATCTGTCCAGCCCCCGCGTGCTGCTGCTGCTGCTGCTGCTGCCCCCTCCCAGCCACAGGGCGAGGGACACAACCAGCGGGGGCCCCACCCCGCCCTTTACCTTGGCTCCGATCTGGTTCCCGCACTGGCCAGCCTGGATGTGCACGATCTCACGCATGGCGCCCGAGTCACACGGCAACAAACACCCTCTGCCCCCGGCTGGTTGCTGCTCCCAGGCTCGTTCCGGCACCTGCAGCAATGAGCTCTGAGCCGCGCGGCCCCCCAGCTCCTCCTTTTATAGAGGGGGCTGCTGGCCCCGCCCCTCGCGCCACGGAGCCCCGCCCCCTCCAGTCACACTCCCGCTCCCCGCAGCCCTTCTCGGGCGGGTGATGTAATGTCGGGGCGGGGCCTAGCAGTGCGCGGGGAGGGGGGGGGCGCTGCTGCATTGTCTCCCGCGCAGGGGGAGCAGGCGGGAGCCGTGGCGGGGGGCAGAGTGGGGAGCTGCAGCCTCAGCAGCAGGGCGGGGGCTTGTCACAGCCTGTGGGCAGCGAGCGTCTCCTGCTGCCCCAGCCCCGCCGGGCCCCTGTGCAGAGCAAGACTCGCGCTGTACGAGCAGGGTGGGGAGCAGCGCCCTGCTCTCCCCCAGCCCTGGCTAAGTGCAGCGAGCGAGACAGCCCCAGCCTCTGCACCCTCCAGCTAGTAACAGTCACTGACACTATGTAAGGCGGAGATCAAAGGGCACCCTGCGGGCAGGTACTGGACGGAGGGAAATCTCTCCCTTGCAGTACAAGAGAAGCCTTTATAGCGTAAGCGCTTTGCTGGCGTTTACACAAAAGAGTGAACTTAAGTCAGGCTGTGCGAGTGGAAGACGTTAGCCTGTTTCGTACATAGACCGATCCATCGCAGCCACCTTCCTCAGCCTTTTGTTTCTTAAGCAGCCCCATTTGCTGCAGCATCAAACACTGCAAGGTGCTGGGGGAGAGAGAAGGAGACGAGTTTGCTGCAATTCCACACACCCCTTCCACGTCGGAGAGCCTAACGCATTTACAGAATAATGGCTGTGGAACACCAGATCCCCTAATGTCCTTCGTAGTCCCGTGGGGGTGATCACCAAACTCGGACCCTTCAAGAGCCGGTAGATACAGTGTGAGGGTTACAAGTGGTTTGTAATATAAATCCGGTTTTCTTGAGGGACCCATTCTCCTACCTAGTGGAAAACAGGGACCACTCCAAGATCAATACAGGAAAATGGGCTCTTCCTGAAACATGGCTCAGGCTGGATAGGCTGCATGCGGTTGTGTGATACCCAGCCTGTTTTTCAATGACTGTTTAAATGTAAACTCTACTGTTACTTGATTATTTGATTTTTGCTGGAGAGGAGAGCAGATTAAGGGGGTTTAAATAAGCTCGTCAGTTTCGTGGAACAAAAGAACGATTAAAAAGGATACTAGAAAGAAACATTGCTGCTTATTAACATATCCGTCCCCACAAATACACACATACACCTTATATGCAATTAGCTGTTTGCCGATAGGTGTGTCCAAGGAGGAGCTAAGGGATCTGTAAGGAGATCAGAGACCATTGTCAGTACCGATTCTTGTGAAACTTAACAAAAAACTTCGCAACCTGATCTGCATACAATCGATTTAAAAATATTAACCTCAATATACTTTTTTTTAATTAGACCTTCCTTAATGGAATGAGACATTGGATCACTTTGAAACAGCCTGCAGAAAATAGGATCAACCGCTGTGAGACTTTAAACCGGTTCATTTACACAAAGCAGGATTTTTTTTTCCACCGCAGAGGCTATGTTGCTAAAGGCTGTATTTTTTATTTTATTTTCCTTTGCAAACCTTGGCCTTATTTCCAGATATTCCATGAGTAATGGTGCCTGATGTTTTCTAGGTGATGAGGTCAGCTTTTCATATTCCAACAACAGAGACTGCATTTAATCCTCCTAGCTGCTCCCTAGCAATGTAACATTGACCTCTGTCCACATGCCATGCAGCTATTTGCGATCGTCGTGCACAAAACAGACTACATTTTCTTGTTGCATAGCTTTATCCGACCTCTGCAGCAAAACTGATCAAACTATAGCAAACCTGTAGCGGTTTGTCATGTTGTTGCAGATTTACACTATATCAGAGCATGAGGGGCCGAAGAAGGTGGGAAGTCGAATGTGTGTGATACTGTGATCTGTAATTGTTTCATCAGATGGCTTGCTTTTATTTTTTATCACAGTACACCAATATCCTGATTACTGGGACAACTCCAAATATGTCAGATAGGGGCAGGATGAGCAAAGGATTCAACAGCGATAATGCAAGACGGAGACATCGAACCTATGAAAGCTGTGGAAGCAGTATTTTTTATGCTGCAGCTTCACTAGGAATGTTTTTCTTTGCTCAGCAAATCATGTAGGATACCAATAATATGGTCTATTTCACTTTACATTTCGTTTGATGGTTACATGTATAGTTATTTTGCTGTGAATTTCCATTTTAGAGATTAAATAAACCCAGAGCCCAAACGTATATACTGTTTCAATATTCTAGGATTAGGAAATAGCCATTTCCCTCAGATTTTAGCAAATCTTTATATTAATAAATCTGCCAGATATTCCACGGGAATAAACAAAATGCAGCAGAGTCCAGAATTCACACCAGCTTTTTGCTAGATCTTTTTTCTTTTCTTTGTTCTGCTCTCCAATCATTGTCAATGATGAATCCTTCCTAACCTCCCTTACACAGTTCAGTTCAGTACGCCTAAATATTGAATATTGCAGATGCAGAGCATTGTTACAATATCCACTTGTTTCTTTTGGCATCATTTCCTTTAAAAGTCATTCGACTTCCAAACTGGTCTGCTTGAAAGCTGCTGAGTTAGGTTTTACCTTTAATAAGTGATTTCGAAGACAATAAGATCACGTTATATTCCCTGTAAAATCTGCTTTTACTGGTCTAAACTAGCAGCAATTTAATTATCTGGTTGACTACACTTAGCAAACTATGTGTAGTTTTAATTCCAAGCAAACATTTTTGTGTCAGGTTAAGCATATAATCTAAATCTAATTCCTATAATTGCATTCCTAAAAATAATTTCAATTTTTTTAAGCCTATTTTCACCAGACCACTAGATGCTTCAGGTGACGATTCAGAATAATGTTTACATAGATTATTCACAGTAAACACTGCATTGTAGATATGTATACTGTACTAAAAAAAGAAGACTGTAGCTTGCAGCAAAATTAGTGCAAATGTAATTGTATAATTGGGGTAAGTTTGCAGTATTTGTGTTACCAATGCTGAACGTTATGCTTTTATCCCATAAATTGCATATTGGCTAGCTACTGGCAGAATTATCCACATCTGAATGTGCAGAAGTGTATACAGTATATACATTCTATTAGTGTATGCATAATTATGTGTATAAATAGACACATAAACAGGTTTTCAGTATTAAAGTAAAACTGATTATTTACAACCCTACTGCCTAGGTTTTCATAAAATATACATCCCAAATACAAGTATTTCTGTGCTAAAACTTCCAAAGGGAAATGCTGACCTTTAAGATCCCCCACACTTACTTTGAGTTCATCCCCCAACAGCGAGAGGCCAAATTTTGAGCTAACCCAAGAAAACAATTTAGTAAATACAGGAAGGGAGGGGGGGAACACCCAGGTATTTACTCCTAAAAATGAACAATAAGATTAAACTCGGATTATTGGACGGGAGGGAATTAAATACCAGATATTACAACCTTCTATGTCAGGGCTGTATTTGAAACCCATTGAAGTGAATGAGAATCTTTCCATTGACTTCGTGTCTCTCTCCCTCTCAATCGAAACTCTTCCCACAGCTCTGACGTTCAGTCTGGCCACACGGTCAATCAAATTCCTCCTACTGCAGTTTCCTAGGCAACCAACATAGCCTCAGAAGCAGCCCGCACAAAAAGGAAGGGAACAAAAAACCTCTGCAACATTTTCACTCATGTCGTTCTTTTCCCAACATTTAAAAGCATTGCAAATGCAGGAGTGGGAAAATTGCTGCAGCATAAAGCAAAGGGCTGGCCATGGGGTTATACTTTTATCCCCACTGTACTCATGAAAGGAGGACTAAGATGATGTCACTTGAGCGTTTACCTAATGAAGCTCAGAGGATCAACCTAGTTTTATCCACTTTACCCTTCCCCCTACCCTTCTCTTCCATGGCTACCATCCTTCCAGCTGAGACAGGCTGGATGTGATCCCTTTCTGAGCAGCAGGCTCATCTTTTGAAATGTTCGCTGTTGAGAGAGAGAGAGAGACTTGACTGTCCCTTCCAGATTCTGAGAGAGTTGCAAAGGCCCTTTTGGTCCAGGTAATAAAAGCTCAGGAGAGAGCACCAATCTTACTTCATAGTAAATAAATAATCCGTGCCTCACACAGCAGCAGTTTGTGGTGCATGTTGCAGTGTCAGTCAGAAAGGGCATCATTTCCCTGTACTGGGGAAAATATATTTCTGTCCTCTTATGCTGTGATGCATTCCTGAAATTCTTCAAAGGAGGGAGCTGACACAAAGGTCTCCGGGCTGTGGACTGTGGGTTTTAATATAGGGAACAGTCCTGAGTTACCGCGTATTGTTGTTTTTTTTAAAAAAATATTTCTTAATATTTATACTAAGGGAATGCCCAAAGTCAGGAGGATCAGGAGCCCATTGAGCTAGGCCACCAACATTGGCCTGCCCCAAACAAACAGCCTGTATTCCCAGACTCTTACTGTTCAAACATGTATGACATACGACAGATGGGGGAATGGACCAAAACATGCAAGCATAGACCCCACTTCTAAAATCTGATCCTCTGTGTCTGTGCAAATTCCCCATTGACTTCAATGGCACTGCATGAGTGAATAATGGTCTGCCCATGTGGATCAAATTGCAGAGCCTAAATCATCAGGGTGATTTTAGGTTTAAAATTTAAATATATATAAATTAACCTTAACTTCCACCTTGTGAAATTATAGGTTTTACTGTCACTCTATGCCTAATTTCTACTTATTAATGTTTACAATATATTAATTACTTTACTTTTATAAATAAACACAATCTTTTGCTCCAGCTATTACACCGCTGCTCATTAATTTTTTGCATTAAGATAACAATACAGAATTTCCCTCCCTTGCCAAAGCCCAGCCAAAGCTCTGAGCTAAAATCCCATCCAATATCCATTGAGATGGGCATCCCCAATCTCACTTGAAAAGCTCTCATGTGTCTCCTTGTCAATAGAAGCAGAACACACAGATGTCACTGGGAAGATTTAGGTGTGCAGCAGAAGCCAATTGGGGTTCACAGGGGCACTCTGCATCGCCCAGGATGTGCTCACAGAGCAAACGCAGTACTTTCCAGAATGTGCTGAGTCCAACACAGGATTGTTATTTATTGACTTGTTTATCCATTATTTACTAAGTGTCAAAGAAGTGCCCTTATTTGGGCTGGTGATAATACAAGGGTCCAATAATGGCTCAGTCTATATTTAGCAAATGAAAACATACGGTGAGCCACAGAAAAATGTCTAGGAGGGATTGGAAATGCTTTCCCTGGCTAGGCAGTTATTGAACAGTTAGAGTCAGAGAGCAGACAGTTTAGGGGCAGAGTTTCCATGGTTTCCCCTAGGCCTCCCATTGACAAATGACTCTTTGCTGTAATAAATCCCGTAGCCTAATTTACCATGAAGCACAGTGAGGAGCTATATGGATGGTATGGTGTACCAGTCAATAGAAGAAATGCAATTTTTTTATTCCTGTGTGCAGTGCTCTCCTGGTATAAATATGAATAAGGTTCCAGTATCAATACAACATGAGCTGCTGATACAGCTGTTTCTAAATTCCTGTGGAACAAATTTGCTGTGTGCAGAAAAGCAAGGCATGAATAATAATAACATTCACCTGCTATTCTGGGTTATTCTTGGTGCTATATCTCATAATCAGGTATTTGTTTGTAATTTAAATGAGACTCGGCAAATCTGATCCTTATCTGCATGGCTTGAGAAATTGGGTAAAACTACTTTAGGAACAGGAGACATGGACTGAATTCATCAGGTCAAAGCATGTGGTCATAATGGTGCAGAATGCTTGGGCACAAGAAAAACACTCTTTGTGATTAGAGCCTTCTGGCTTTGACCTTATTTCTCTCTAACCCAAGCATTCTCTTCATAGTAGAAATACTCAAGAAGTCCAACATGGGCAAAATACTGTGACACTGGGTATTCAAGTTCAGGGATACATTTGGTCCATTGCTCCCTGGGCCAGCAGGAGCTAGGAATACTATTGAAACAGTCATCTTTGTAACTGAGCTGAATGAAGCATTTTTCAGTTTTCTCAAGTTCCTCCCTTTTCTTTTGCTTGTTGCATGGAGTGGCTTCAGCTAGCTGCAGGAAGAGTATAGTTATCCACTGTGACAGTGCCCCCCATAAGGCTTTATGGAAATATGCTTATGAATACATATGACATAACTAGAATATGTTATATGCTACACATGCTAGGTAACATATCTATGTAAAGGTTATGATCTACTGACTCTATTAATCCTCTTTGTATGCATGTATCATTTTTGTATTCAAAGTTATGAATATTGGCCATGTATTGGCTTGATTTCTAAATAACCTTAGTAGAGCATTTGATCAGTTCCTGGAGAAAGGAATTTGCAAAGTTAAGTGCCCAATCAAGAAGCACTTAAGGAACAATGCATCTTGGAATGCTCCAATCCATATAAGACATCTTTCTGGAGCCATTCAAGATATCATGTGGGCAATGACTTCTGCCTGTAAAAACTGTGAGTTGTGCATGGACATGTGACTTGCCCAGGTGACTCCAGAACTCCATCTTGGAGCTGGACTTTGCACAGGAGAGAGGAGGGGATCTCCACCCACAAGAGAAAGTCTATTTAAGCCCCTGGAAGATCCCTCAATTTTGTCTTCAGCTGGCTAAAGAGAGAGCCTCTCCACCCTCAAGGATACCCGAAAGAAAATTGGAACAAAGGATAGTCACTACAGGAGATGTGAGTGATTGCTGGACCCAGACTAGAAGGAGACTAGTCTGTAAAAGGAAGCTTACTAGGTATTTTATTTGTATTCAGTTTCTTAGACATAGGCTTGCATGTCCTATTTTATTTTATTTGGTAATTCACTTTGTTCTATCTGTCACTACTTGGAACCACTTAAATCCTACTTTCTGTATTTAATAAAATCACTTTTTACTTATTAATTAACCCAGAGTATGTATTAATACCTGGGGAGGGGGGCAAACAGTGGTGCATCTCTCTCTATCAGTGTTATAGAGGGCAAACAATTTATGAGTTTACCCTGTATAAGCTTTATACAGGGTAAAATGGATTTATTTGGGTTTTAGACCCCATCGGGAGTTGGACATCTGGGTGTTAAAGACAAGAACACTTCTGTAAGTTGCTTTCAGTCAAGCCTACAGCTGTTAGGGGCCATGGTTCAGACCCCGGGTCTGGGTTTGCAGCAGGCTAATGAGTCTGGCTCAAACCAGGCAGGGCACTGAAGTCCTAAGCTGCCAGGGCAGGAAAGCAGGGGCAGAAGTAGTCTTGGCACATCAGTTAGCAGCCCCAAAGGGGTTTCTGTAATCCAACCCATCACAGCCACATGTTAACAGTTTTGCAAGGGGACACTTCTGCTGATGAATTGCATCCAGCAGAAGAATGTGTGGACATGCTGGTGACGTTGATATTGTTGAAAAGAAGGTGAAAACTAACCTTCAATTCACTAGCATACACACAAAACCCTCCAGCTTATTAAAAAAAATCATCTATTAAAAACATTTAGCTTCTCCCTTTGCCCCCACAGTTCCCTCTTTTCTACCCATGATTCCTGCGTGAGCTTCCCTTTATCCCCGTGGTTCTCTTTTCTGCCTCCACAGTTCTCCAATATCCTCCCCCACCCCTAACAATACCATAGTTTCCCCTTCTCCCCTTCCTCTCCTGGAACTGACCCATATTCCCTAGTCACATAGAGAGAAGGTTCCCCAGCTCTGCTTTACCACCTGTCACTCAGCCTGAGGCAGCAGGAAGCAGATCTGGGAGCAGGCTGGCTGCAGCTGAGAAGGGCAAGAGTTCAGGGGCCACTGAGCAGGTGTTGCTGTACTCTGAGCATAGCAGTCTCATGCTACCACAGTCCCAGGGTATTAGCTAGGTCTTCCATTACCTGGGATTGATTTATAGAAACTGGCAGAGTCCTAGTCAAACTGAGGCTTGGTATGTACCTAAAACTTAGGTCGACCTAGGTAAGTTGATTGTGTGTGTGTGTGTTATCACTGCTAGATTGATGGAGAATTCTTCTGTGGACCTAGCTAGCACCTGGTGAGGGGGTGGGTTTACTACAGAGAATAGAAAAAAAAAACCTTCCAGCTCTGTAGCAACTGGGCTATGGTACAGTAGCATGATGCAGTGCTGCAGCTGTGCCACTGTAGCACTCATAGTGTAGGCTAGCAGATCTGAAGAGTCATCTCCAGACCGTCTCTTTATGCTGTAGGAGCTGGTCTTCCAGGAGAGCTGGGGTGAAATAGAAAGAGGCAGGGAGGAGGGTGGAGTCACAGGGCCTCTATATGTGACTGGCCTTTGCTGTGATAGATCTGAGTCTCAGTAGAAGACTGAATTTTGGAGACTTGTCTTCCCATTGGTGTGGTTCTGTGTAACTGAATGATCCATCAGGCAGAAACTCATGAGTCCAAACTTGCAGTGTTTCCTGTTCCCT
Organism: Mauremys mutica; assembly: GCF_020497125.1. Taxonomy (NCBI): domain Eukaryota; kingdom Metazoa; phylum Chordata; order Testudines; family Geoemydidae; genus Mauremys; species Mauremys mutica. The sequence goes on along the minus strand of NC_059073.1, from coordinate 121,773,938 downwards.
CTGTACAATTAATGTGCATAGTTACTTATTAAGGGCCTGATCCAAAGCCCAGTGAAGCCACTGGGCATTTTTCTATTGATTTCAATGGACGTTGGATCGGGTCCTGAATTCCCAAATGCAGTGAATACCTCTTATCATGATTTTTCTATTTGTCATTCACTACTGTATTTCAGGACAATTTCCACCTGATTTGTGTCTGCTCCATGAAAAATGCATAACAGATGCATGTCACATGGAACTCAGTGCATGCACATGCATTAAAATTCCTGCTGAGCAGAGCTGCTTCTGTGATTCCATAGCTATGGCAGCAGCTTGCTGTATCACCCTTTGCAGACAAGAAGACAAGCTGAAAAGGGGAGGGAGGGTGATTTCTGGCATTTTCTGTGCAGCAAAAGGGAAAATCATATTTATCAGCTAAGAGTTCAATGATGTGACTCAAGATTTTTGAAGTGAGACATGAAGCCATACTAAACCTGTTTGATTTCTGCCCATTAATCATTTAAAATAGATAGCCTAAAGACCAAATTCTTCTCTCATTATGCTGGCTTAAATAGATAGCAACTCCCTTGACTTCTATGGATTTACTCCAGAGTGCTAAACATTATTTTGCACTGTTTTCTATCAATTAACCTTAGATCTGGGAATATGGTCCATAAGTGATGGCTCTGGAAAGCATCCTCTGGCAATAATGAGTGATGTACACTTTGCAGATACACTGATTAGATGATGAGGCACTGAACCAGGAAACTCCAGAGCTTGAGCTAAAGAGCCATGTTCTCTGTTGATCAGGCACGCAGAGGGGAACACAAAACTGTGACAGATGTGGTGCTGCTCTGGAACTAATTACGACTGCTGTATGTTGACCTGATTACTGGGATGTTTACTGCATGAATATATATGAATGGCTCAAGATAATCCCATCATAAACACTTGAGAGTTGTTAAGGGAAAAAGCCAGGAATATTTGAAAATTTTACCTTCTCCTCCCCTGCCAATCATAATGGCCGAAGCCTGAGAACACAGAACAAAGGAACTCTGCCAATCTGAAAAAGGTCTCGCCCTCTCCAGAAAGGGGGGTTTGTCTAGGGGAACCAGACTGATGGGCAGGCACCTGCTGTAGTGTCTGAAGAAGCTAGGCCTGCCTAAGTTACCACTGGGGGATGGTAAGCCTTTAGGTAAGATAGACATGCATGGAGGCTGTTTTTGTTTTAAAATCTTTTCTAACCTCTTATGCTTTGTTCCTACTGCTAAACAAACAATACTTTGTTTTAAGAAGGCTGTTTTGTCACTGGATACCACTGGTCACAGACTCCTGAAGGAAAGAAATGTGGGACCAGAACTCAGTCCGACCTGTACTGGATAAGCATGATTGATACCCAGGGTGCTGGTGCCCAGGGCCCCATCTAAGAGTGGGAGAATTGCAGAATTCTGCCCCAGGAGAGGTAAATGCACAAAGCTGAACCTGAAAAGATGAAGTCAGCAAGACCAGGTAGGTGACAGAGGTGCCCCTAGCTTTGTAACCACAACAATAACACACATATCTTACCAGTGGGGTACATATTTTCTTCTGGACAAAGGAAGCTCATCCCAAGCATCTGAGATGCAATTTGAATCCCAGTCAAGCCCCCATATATGTGATAACCACTTTCTTGGTCAACAGCATGGACTGAATAAGTGACCTCTAGGTCAGAAAGCACAAATCTTTGCAACTTGAGCAAAAGAGCTAGTCTTTGTAGCTGGGGGCTGTATTAACTCTCATCCTCTGTAGATGGAGACAAAGAACACACACTTACAAAGTGGGCTACACAGAGCTATTTCTGACACAAAATATAGCAGGATACATCATCCCTGCCATATATTATATTGAGGCCAGGGACATAATTTTGAAATACGGAGAGTGAGAAATTCCCTAATATATTCTCTTCCCTCTCTTTTTACTTACTCACACATTACTCTTCCTAGATTTTCTCACCCTTTCCAATGTTCATTTCCATTCGACACCCCCATTTCCTGCCTGTTTTCCCAAGAGCCTTACAAGGTGGGTCACCTGTATGTAACCTGGTGCACTTCTTGATACTATGAGTCTCAACAGACACTTTAATGCACAAAATGGGGGCATTAGAGCCAAACTTTGCAAGCTGCTTTGGGATCCTTTAAAGTGGAAGGAGCTATATCCATGCAAAATATTATTAGATGAACCTAGTAGGGAAAAACCTCTTCTAACTCCTGTGGGGAATGAGGGAGTCACTGAACATTGCACTTCCTGTGTATGAATTTGGACATTGTGAATATTCTGCTGGATCAAAGACAAGCTAATCCAGTGACTCACATAACAGGAAAAGAATGTCTCATTCTACAACGGGAAAATTTTATTACTTTGCAAATATAGAGGCACTGACATGAAACGTGTTATCCACCCCTTAATCCTCATTAAAGCCTTGGGAACTAGGTCAGTATTATTTAATTATCCCATTTTACAGACAGCTGAAATAAGGCACAAAGAGCATAAGTGATTTGCACAAGGTCACGTAGCGGGGCAGTAGAAGAGTCCTGAATGAAATCTAGAAGTCTTGATTTGTGTGCTGCTCATTGGATCACACTGGTCATCAGCTGAGCTCTGTTAAAAATAATGCAGAGCAATGCGGTGCATACAGAACATGTTGGCAGAATGGCACTGTGGGAGGCAGAGAATCTGCACACTCCATAGACTCCCTGCCAAGCTACTGAGAGAAATTTGAACAACTGAGTTACAAACCACATCAAAGAAGATTTTTTTTTGAAAGATGATACTTTAAGCTGTTGACATTAGAATTCTTCTGTTGTCCTAGCTACTGCCGCTTGGAGAGAGAGAGAGAGCAACTACATTGACGGAAAACCACCTTCTGTCAATGTACACTATAGTGTACACTACAGTGGTGTAACGGTGCCAGTGTAGACATGGCCTAAGTACTACGCAAGCATCATATTCACTCACACAAGTAGTGTATATTCTTCATTATATCTACTGTTTTGGTATTGTGATAGCCAACTTTACACCACAGCTGCTACTAATTGCAGCCTCATAAATGAGAGATGGGACATAACATAATAAATTACATTCAACTTTCATCGCCATATAATAAAGATGAGATTGTTAAAAAGGTAATGGGTGGGTAAAGGTAGGTTGTTATATAGTTAGTTTTCCCCTCTGTTTGTGTTCTGACTCTTATACCGCTACAGCACTGTCAAGAACATGTTCATATCACACCAAATGATCTGCCCCAAGACAAGTCCACTCACTCTGCAGCATGTTTCATAGCTGCATTTCCAACCCACTGCAACAATTATCTCCATTTCTCTGGATGGGTGTTTTTCTCTTTCAGTCTTAAAGAGGAGCGTGCAATGTTCCACATAGAGCAGCTGTATTCCGAGTGATGTTTTAAATATGCAGAACCATCTATAGACAGAAGTCTGATGTATTGAGATAGACACCTGTGGTTGGGCAGAATATATGATTTCTGTGCCTGACTTTTCATTGTGCAGATAGTTATGACCCTGAATTTCAGAGCTGAACACCTGTAATGCCAATGAATGTCAATAGGTGCTCAGTGTTCAGCAGCTTTGAAAGAAAATCAAATCTTGGATGGGCTGAAGAGTAAGATGTCTCAACGTGATGAGACAGGCACAGTTTCCAAGCGAGTGAGCTTTCTTTGAAGATGCTCACATAGGAGAGAGGGCAACACCGAATTAGATTAAAATGAAAATGAGACGGAGAAACGTTCAGAGAATATAACACTGTTGTAGGAGATGAACATGTGTAATGGGGTCTCCATCATTAGAGCCTAGGATTCATTCCTAAATTTCCCTATTGGTTTATTGTCACTTGTATTGAATCAGGCCTCCATAGGCACAGTACAAACACATAAAGACATGAACCCCACCCTGACAGACCTATAGCTTAAGGAGACAGCTGCCATATGAAGGGCACGGGGAGAGGGATACAAGATTTAATACATACACACTTGCAATTGCTTTATTATAACTAGATATGGTAACAAGTATCAGAGGGGTAGCCATGTTAGTTTGGATCTGTAAAAAGCAACAAAGAGTCCTGTGGCACCTTATAGACTAACAGACGTATTGGAGCATAAGCTTTTGTGGGTGAATGTCATGCGTCTGACGAAGTGGGTATTCACCCACGAAAGCTCATGCTCCAATATGTCTTTTAGACTATAAGGTGCCACAGGACTCTTTGTTGCTTTTTAGATATATGGTAAGTGCAGCAGAAGTGGGTATTGTGGAGTGATAGGAAGGAACAGGTTACAAGACCTTATAAATCAGTTCAAGAAGGGTATTTTATATTTAAGATGTCCTACAAAAGATAGTACGTGTGTGAGACAGTGGCAAATGGGTGTAGCAGGCTGTTATGGTTGGTGGTGCAAAGGTGATGGGGACAACACAATCAGAGATAAGCATAGGTGCTGGAACTATAAGTGCTGAGAGTGCTGCCACACCCCTGGCTTGAAGTGGTTTCTATCATATACAGGGTTTACAGTTTGATTCAATGGCTCTCAGCACCCCCACTATACCAATTGTTCCAGCATCCCTGGAGATAAGAGCAGACAAGTAGGGAGGTGAAGAATAGTAAAGGGCCTGCGAGGCGAGGATAAGAAGTTTGAACTTGATGCAGTGAAACAGGGAGAGCCATTGGAGGATCTAGGGCTCGGTCCTGCAAGGTGCTGAGGACTCTGGCCCCCAACCAGCATATCAGTAGTCCTTACTTCCATCCATCTCAGCGTAAGGTGGCATGTCAGAGGTGGGCAGGGGTGTGGTGGAGTGCAGCTTTGCTATGTCAGATCCTCAACTAGGGACCAAAGCTGGCTCCCTGGTGGCATTCACCCCACTCCACTGCATCCAGGTTCTACTTAGATGCAATGGACAATCTGGTCCTACATTTGTATGGTTGCCTTTAGGTGGAAATTGATCTGTCACACTGTTTTTCTTTCTGCATCAGTGACAGATACTAATGCATTAGTGATGAATTCATCCCTAGAAGATGAAGCGAGAAGGTGGGCAAGGTAATATATTTTATGGGACCAACTTCTGAACAGAGTTAGTCCAATAAAAGGTATTACCTCCCACACCTTGTCTCTGTACTATCCTGGGACAACCTTGCAAAACAATTTATTTCCCCTGGTTTTGGATAAATCTTTCGACATTATACCCCCCCCCACACTAAATTCAGAGTTTGTTAATGTGATCACATTAACAATACAGAAGGATACAAAGAAATGTTACCCATTTTGAGCCAGATCCTCAGGCAGGCTGAGCCAGAGTTAAATGCACTTAGGAGGGAGGGCAAAGGTGGCTTTTTGCCACCTTTCCACTCTTCTTATCCCTGTAGCTGCCATGGACTGGTTCAGAGTCAGGTTGTAATGGGCCCCTATGGGCCATTATGCTGGTGGAGACATCCAAGGAAACATCATGCTTGGCCTTGCCTTTGCTCCTCCTCCCAATGCTGAGGTTGGGGATTGTGAGACAGAGTCAGCTATGTCAGCTTTACAGAAGCTGAGGATTCCCATGCCTGGGTACACTCAGCCATGCTGCAGCAGAACAATAATGTAGCAGGGCTGAGGATCTGGTTCTTTGTCACATTTCAGAAATAAATGATTTCTAAGGGTGGATACAGGATGTAAGCAGTCAGGATGAGCTCTATCCTGACATCTGGTGGTGAATTGTGGCAAGTCGTGGAAAAGAACTTCAGGGTTGATCTTGTTTGTATAGGCACACCCACCCCGCCTAGAATGAGCCCACAGCAGCCCAAAATCATCACTTTGGCTGCTGTGGGATCCCCAGTTTCTCTGTTATTGGGGCAGGAAGAATAAAGTGTTGTTACCCTTATTATGTGAATCAAGGACAATGAAACTGTTTTATGACAGAGGGACTCTCCATCAACTAAGTAACACAGGTATGTGTACCTGAGGGCATAGGCTGTTTTTCAGGGACAGAAATACTATTTGTACCTCTTCCTCTCTCTACTGTAGAATATCAGAGCTAATTTTAATTTCATTAGGAGTCTAGTTGCAGGCTGCTCAGGTGACTTCACTTTGAGCCATTAGTGCACCAGCACTGAGACTCCCCTACTACAAACTGAAATCACTAAAGAGCTAAAATTACTGAGAGCTGAAATCACTGAGTGTTGGGGTGGGGGCCTGAAGATACGTTGCTGAGGAGCTGGTGGAGCAGAGCAGTTTGCGGGACGACTGGAGCAGCTTGCTGGTGGAGTGGCTCACTGTGAAGGCTGCAGCAGAACCTGATAGAAAGGCGGGGCAGTCGGCCTCGGACCATGTAATGTGCCCCTTAACACTGCTGTGCCGCTGCCCCGCCCCCAGCTGGGAGGTAAAATTCTGCAGATAAACTTTTGAACTCGGGGGCTGCACTGACTAGGGACAGAGACTTTTGAGTTGTTGGACTTCTGGGTGATTTTTGGGTTGCTGGACTCGAGAGACTTTTGGGATGTTGGACTTTTGGGACTTTGGGTGATTTTTTTTTTGGGTTGCTGGACTTAAGACCCTGAGGGGAAAAGGATACTGCCAAACTTACTTGGGGGGTGGGTGGGTCTTTTGCTCATGGTTTGTATTATGAAGCCTGCTTGTGGTGTTTCCCCAACATAATGCCACATTGTTTCCTTCCTTTATTAAAAGCATTTTGCTACACTCAGATTCTGTGCTTGCGAGAGGGGAAGTATTGCCTCTTAGGCTGTGGCTACACTTAGCACTTCAAAGCGCTGCCGCGGTAGCGCTGCCGCGGCAGCACTTTGAAGCGCTAAGTGTAGTCAAAGCACCAGCGCTGGGAGATAGCTCTCCCAGCGCTGTCCGTACTCCACCTCCCTGTGGGGAATAACGTACAGCGCTGGGAGCCGCGCTCCCAGCGCTGGGGCTTTGACCACACTGGCGCTTTGCAGCGCCGCAATTTGCAGCGCTGGAGAGGGTGTGTTTTCACACCCTGCTGCAGCGCTGCAAATTTGTAAGTGTAGCCAAGCCCTTAGAAGCACCCAGGGAGTGGTATGTAATTGTCTCAGATCACTGGGTGGGGGCTCAAGCTGGTTTTGCATTGCGTTATTGAAACGGAACCCCTGCATACTGAACCCGGCCCTTGTTGCTGCCAACTCAGACGGGCAGAAGGGCTACAAGACAAATACGGCTGCTACTCTGAAAACTTTCAAAGTCTTTTATGAATTTTCCTTAAATGTAATGATGAAAAAAATTCTGCCTCAACCTGGAAGTTAACTTTTAAAATGTGGAAACACAGAGCTGTGGATTTCCAGAGACACATGGTGGGGCTGGAGGGTGAAAATGAGCATTATAATGGAACATTGGTTGCCTGCTAACTCTGGCGAGGTTATCAGTCAGTTTATACTAGCATACTACCACTCTCAGATTATAAAAGTCCATAGCCTTCCATACAATGGGAACACTGAATCCCCAAGCACACGGCGGCAGGTTGGTATAATTCTTGGTGGTGCCGAGTATGGGCCCAAGTCCTCCCCCCCCCTCACTTGCCTAAGGCTCTGGGAGGGAGTTTGGGGGTGGTATGGGGCTTGCGGTACAGGCTCTGGGAAGGTTGTGGGAGGGGTGTGGGTTCCAAGAGGGAGTTTGAGTGCTTGGTGCGGGCTCTGGGCTGGGGTTCTGGAGGGAGCGAGGGGTGTGGGTTCTGGGAGGAAGTTTGGGTGCAGGAGGGGGTTTGGGCTCTGGGAGGGAGTTTGGGTGCAGGAGGGGTGAGGGGTCGGGCTCTGGGGGGGATCTTGGGTGCAGGCTCTGGGCTGACATGCAAGGGGAGGGGCAGGCTCTGGGGGGGAGTTTGGGTGCAGGAGGGTGTTTGGCATGCAGGCTCTGGGCTGGGATGCAGGTTCTGGGAGGGAGTTTGGGTGCAGGGTGCGGGCTCTCAGATGGGGCAGGGGGTTGGGGTACGAGAGAGGGTGAGGGATGCGGTGCTTACCTTGATTGGCTCCCGAAGGAGACCCGCATATCGCTCTGGCAGTGGCTCCTAGGTGTGTGTGTGTGTGTCTCCGTGTGCTGCTGCCCACAGGCACTACCCTCTCAGCCAATGGGAGTTGTGGAGTCAGCGCTCAGGTGGGGGCAGCACGCGGAGACCCCCTGCCCTCCCCAGGGGCGTTAGGGCCATTCCAGCCACTTCCGGGAGCGGCGCGGAGTGAGGCTTAGCCCCATTGCACTGCCGATGGTGGCCAGGGTCTCCTGGGGACCTTTTTAATTGCCTGGGGGCTGCATTCAGGGCCAGGAGACACTCTGGGAGAGGTGTGCAGGGGGTGGCAGGCGGGGCAGGGGGGGAGACCCAGTCCCCAACGTTGTGGAGCTGGGCCCCCCGGGCCCTGAATATTCCTGGAGCAATGCACCACAGGCCCATATAACTCGCCGCCCCTGCAAGCAGAGCAGACATGTCCGGGTTGATTTCATCAGCTGTTGTCAGTGATGATCACAGTGAACAAAGATCTACCTTATGCAGGACTAGGAAGCAAACAGCCTTGCTGTATCCTGGTGGTTGAAGGAGGAGGAAAGCGTGGTCTCCCCGAGGCAGCATCTTTCCTTCAGGATCACACTTTCTTCAGACACATCAGCAAATACCAGGAGCCTCCATCTGAGTAAACTTGCTGTCTACAGACTTGAGTAAGGACAGTATCGACATTATCCTCCCAGAGATTTCTGGTATGGGATAGCATGTTGGCAAACACTCAAGAATCAGGACTTTGGCTCTGCAGATCCTGAGGCACATGCAGTGTAATTTATTATAGCCAGCTGTATCCCAGTTTACCTCTAGCTTTGATATATCATCTTGCCAATTTACTGTGCCATCTGGTGGATTCCAGCCACCACAACTGCAGCTGTTGTCAGAATTCTCTCTATTGTATTCCTTGCCTGATTGGAAATTTTGGAAACACCTATTTAGATGCAATTCTGCTTCTGTGTAATATTTTTTGTATTTATCTTCCTGTATATTTGACTAGTAGAGACCTAAAACTCAAGCTGCCTGTTTGCTTCAAATGTTTAAAAACATCAAATGTTTTCTTTTGGCTCATAAGAACATAAGAAAGGCCATACTAGGTTGGACCAAAGGTCTATCTAGCCCAGTATCCTGTCTTCCAACAGTGGCCAGTGCCAGGTGCCCCAGAGAGAATGAACAGAACAGACAATCATCCCTTGTCACCCATTCCCAGCTTCTGGAAAACGGAGGCAAATGACTCCATCCCTGCCCATCCTGGCTAATAGCCATTGATAGACCTATTCTCCATGAATTTATCTAGTTTTTTTGAACCCTGTTATAGTCTTGGCCGTCACAACATCCTCTGGCAAGGAGTTCCACAGGTTGACTGTGAGTTGTATGAAAAAATACTTCCTTTTGTTCATTTTAAACCTGCTGCCTATTAATTTAATTTGATGACCCTTTGTTCTTGTGTTATGAGGAGGAGTAAATAACACTTCCTTATTTACTTTCTCCACACCAGTCATGATTTTATAGACCTCTATCGTATCCCCCCTTAGTCATCTCTTTTCCAAGCTGAAAAGTCCCAGTTTTATTAATCTCTCCTCATATGGCAGCTGTTTCATGCCCTTAATCATTTTTGTTGCCCTTTTCCAATTCCAATCTCTCTTTTTTGAGATGTGGCACCCACAACTGCATGCAGTAGATGTGGGCGTACCATGGATTTCTAGAGAGGAAATATGATATTTTCTATTTTATTATCTATCCCTTTCTTAATGATTCCCAACATTCTGTTCACCTTTTTGACTGCTGCTGCACATTGAGTGGATATTTTCAGAGAATTATCCACAATGACTCTTTCTTGAGTGGTAAAAGCTAATTTAGACCCCATCATTTTATCCGTATAGTTGGGCTTATGTTTTCTAATGTGCATTACTTTGCATTTATCAACATTGAATTTCATCTGCCATTTTGTTGCCCAGTCACCCGGTTTTGAGATCATTTTGTAGCTCTTTGCAGTCTGCCTTAACTATCTTGAGTAGTTTTGTATCATCTGCAAATTATGAATATGTTGAATAGGACTAGGCCAAATACGGACCTGTGGGGGACACCACTATTTACCTCTCTCCATTCTGAAAACTGACCATTTATTCCTACCCTTTGTTTCCTATCTTTTAGCCAGCTACCAATCCACAAGAGAATCTTCCCTCTTATCCCATGACTGCTTATTTTGCTTAAGAGCCTTTTGTGAGGGACCTTGTCAAAGGCTTTCTGAAAATCTAAATACACTATATTCACTGTATCTCCTTTGTCCACATGCTTGTTGACCCCCCTCAAAGAATTCTAGTAGATTGGTGAGGCATGATTTCCCTATACAAAAAACACGTAGACTCTTCCCCAACAAATTATGTTCATTTATGTGTCTGACAATTCTGTTCTTTACTATCGTTTCAACCAGTTTGTCCAGGACTGAAGTCAGACTTACCGGCCTGTAATTGCCGGGGTCACCACTGGAGCCCTTTTTAAAAATTGTCATCACATTAGACATCCTCCAGTCATTTGGTACAGAAACTGATTTAAATGATAGGTTACAGACTACGGTTAGTAGTCCTGCAATTTCACATTTGAGTTCCTTCACAACTCTTGTGTGAATACCATCTGGTCCTGGTGACTTATTACTGATTCGTTTATCAATTTGTTCCAAAACCTCCTCTAATGACACCTCAATCTTGGCCAGTTCCTTAGATTTGTCATCTAAAAAGAATGGCTCTGGTTTGTGAATCTCCCTCACATCCTCTCAACCATGAAGACCGATGCACAGAATTCATTTAGTTTCTCCACAATGGTCTTATCGTCCTTGAGTGCTCCTTTAGCATCTCAATCGTCCAGTGGCCCCACTGGTAGTTTAGTAGACTTCCTGCTTCTGATGTACTTAAAATTTTTTTTGCTATTACTTTTTGAATCTTTGGCTAGCTGTTCTTCAAATTCTTTTTTGGCCTTCCTAATTATATTTTTACACTTAATTTGAAAGAGTTTATGCTCCTTTCTATTTTCCTCACTAGGATTTAACTTCCACTTTTTAAAGGATGCCTTTTTGCCTCTCACTGCTTTTTTTACTTTGTTGTTTAGCCACGGTGGCTCTTTTTTGGTTCTCTTACTATGTTTTTTTAATTTGGGGTATACATTGAAGTTGAGCCTCTATTATGGTGTCTTAAAAAAGTTTCCATGCAGCTTGCAGGGATTTCACTTTTGGCGCTGTACCTTTTAATTTCTGTTTAACTAACCACCTCATTTTTGTGTAGTTCCCCTTTCTGAAATTAAATGCTACAAGTTGGGCCTCTGTGCTGTTTTCCCCACCAAAGGGATGTTAAATTTAATTATATTATGGTCACTATTACCAAGCGGTCCAGCTATATTCACCTCTTGGACCAGATCCTGTGCTCCACTTAGGACTAAATCAAGACTTGCCTCGCCTTTTCTGTGTTCCAGGACTAGCTGCTCCAAGAAGCAGTCATTTAAGGTGTCAAGAAACTTTATCTCTGCATCCCGTCCTAAGGTGATATGTACCCAGTCAATACGGGGATCATTTAAATCCCCCACTATTATTGAGTTTTTTATTTTAATAGCCTCTCTAATCTCCCTGAGCATTTCACAGTCACTATCACCATCCTGGTCAGGTGGTCAGTAATATATACCTACTCTATATTCTTATTATTCAAGCATGGAATTACTATCCATAGAGATTTTATGGTACAGTTTGGTTCATTTAAGATTTTTACTTCATTTGATTCTATGCTTTCTTTCACATATAGTGCCACTCTCCCACCAGCACGGCCTGTTCTGTCCTTCCAATATATTTTGTACCCTGGTATTATTTTGTCCCATTGATTATCCTCATTCCACCAAGTTTCTGTGATGCCTATTATATCAATATCCTCATTTAATATGAGACACTCTAGTTCACCCATCTTATTGTTTTAGACTTCTAGCATTGATATATAAGCACTTTAAAAAGTTGTCACTTTTTAGCTGTCTCCCTTTACATGATATAACTGAATGAGACTTTTTTTCATTTGACTGTTTCACATCAGATCCTACCTGTATTTTATCATCTTCCATACTCTCCTCTTTACTGGGACATAGAGAATCTCCATTTGTAGATCCTCCCCTAAGAGATGTCTCTGTCCAAACCACATGCTCCTCCGCACCTGTCGGCTTTCTCCCAGCCTATCAAATCCTACTTCTCCTGTACTGAAGCGAGTATGTAGTGATGACTACTTGATTATTTCCACAATCACACTTTCACAATTCTCCCTTGGATAAAAACAAAACACATCTTTGTTTTTCAATATTTCCTGTGTACATAGTAACTTTGTGTGTTCCAAGCCTAGAGTAGTGGACAGAACAATCTTTCTATAGAAGACAAGAGGTAACATTTTCAAACTAGGATACCTTGTTAGGCTCTTAAATCCATATGAAGGCTCCTGAATTAAAAAAACCCAACTGATTCTCAAAGGTGCAGAGCACCTACAATTGACTTAGAATACAGTTGTGGTGGTGTAGCAACTCTTTAAAGCAAGCCTGTAAACTCTCTAGGCCTCACTTTACCCATCTGTAAAGTGGATATAATGCTTACTATCCCTTGTAAAGGGCTTTGAGATCTACGGATAAAGAATGCTGTATATTTGCTGTTATCTGCAGGAGCATCCTGAAGGGATGACTCAATTTAGGCAATACAGGGCACCAGGCACACTACGAGATGGAGCCTTCAGTGGCCCGGACCCCGCTTGGAGTGGCTGTGAGGTCTTTTCTCCTCCCAACCTCTCATCTCAGGAGTGGCAATAGGAGCGTACTCCCACTCTGGAGCAGCAGGCATCTGTCTTCCGGGGGAGGGGGGGTGTGAGTTGGGCCACCGCATGCTTCTGACCACACACAAAATCCAATGATGGATAGAATTGATGGGGTTCTCCAGAGCAGTGGGTCTTGGAGTTAAACACCCCCAGCCCTATACCAATTAGATGCATGGGGCAGTTCATATTTTTGAGCTATTGCATCAGGTTTTCTGCTGACTCAGGCAGATAACAGCTGCATGGGTCACGTTTTCAAGTTTGGTCACTTCACAACCATGAAAAGAAAGCTGAGCTTGTGCCTCCAGGAGCAGGGGGCTGGGGCATGGCCCTAAGCCGTAGCTAGATCCTGCCTGAATGTGGTGGATGTGGTAGTAACAAGGCTTGAGCTGGGGACCACTGCCTTTAAATGGCCACCCCCTCCCTCCTATTGGTCAGGTACAATACGGGGACCCTCAGTCCCCTAAGCTCATCCGCAGCTCGGCCCAAAGCCCACGCCCTAAAGGAGAAGTGGGGGTTGCAGCAGAAGGCCCCCGGGGCAGGTATGGGCAGCCAGGTTTTAGCGGCCCTGGGCACCCCCAGCTCCACCCAACGCCAGCTCAGGGGGGCCGGGGGGGGCTGCGGGACAGGAGCTGGGGGGAAGGCTGAGAGCAGGAATAAGGCCTGGAGGGACGGGGCAGGTCGGGGGGAGGAGCCCAGCTATCACCCCCTGGAGCGGGGGGGAGGGACGGGTTTGGCCCCCTGCCCACCACCGCTGGGCGCGGCAAGCGAGACGCGGGCCGGGCCTGCGCTCGGGGATCGTTTGCTCTGGCCTGGCCGCGGCAGGCGAGGCCGGGCGGGCCACGGATGGAGCCGCAGCAGCTGCCGGAGGCGGCGGGATCCCCGCGCCACGCGCCGGCCGGAGCCGCCCCGGCCGGGATCTCCCTGCACGATTTCTGCGGGCGCGCGGGCGAGCAGCTCGTGCACTTCCACGCCATGCGGCTGCGGGACTCGCTCTTCCTCTGGGTGGGGGCGGAGCCCGCGCTCCGCAGCCTGGCCGTGGCCATGTGCAGCCCCCACGTGAGTGCCGGGCCCCCTCGGCTCGCTACACCAAGCTAGCGGCAGTGCCCCCCCACCGGCCTTCCTGTCCCCGCAGGACCGCCCCCGCCGCAGTGCTCCCCACTCACCGGCCTTCCCGCCCCCGCCCTCACCCCCCCCTCCCCCGTGCTCCCCACTCACCGGCCTTCCCGCCCCCGCCCTCACCCCCCCCCCCGTGCTCCCCACTCACCGGCCTTCCCGCCCCCGCCCTCCCCCCCCCCCCGTGCTCCCCACTCACCGGCCTTCCTGCCCCCGCCTCATCCTCCCCCCGTGCTCCCCACTCACCGGCCTTCCTGCCCCCACCCTCACCCGGGCTCCCCACTCACGGGGCTTCCTGCCCCCTCCCGCACCCCCCCCCGTGCTCCCCACTCACCGGCCTTCCTGCCCCCGCCCTCACCCCCCCCCCGTGCTCCCCACTCACCGGCCTTCCTGCCCCCACCCTCACCCCCCCCCCCCCGTGCTCCCCACTCACCGGCCTTCCTGCCCCCGCCTCATCCGCCCCCCCGTGCTCCCCCCTCACCGGCCTTCCTGCCCCCGCCCTCCCCCCCCCCCGTGCTCCCCACTCACTTGCCTTCCTGCCCCCGCCTCATCCTCCCCCCGTGCTCCCCACTCACCGGCCTTCCTGCCCCTGCCCTCACCCCCCCCCGTGCTCCCCACTCACCGGCCTTCCTGCCCCCGCCCTCATCCCCCCCCCGTGCTCCCCACTCACCGGCCTTCCCGCCCCCGCCCTCACCCCTCCTCCCCCGTGCTCCCCACTCACCGGCCTTCCTGCCCCCGCCCTCACCCCCCCTCCCCCGTGCTCCCCACTCACCGGCCTCCCCGCCCTCACCCCCCCCCCCGTGCTCCCCACTCACCGGCCTTCCCGCCCCCGCCCTCATCCCCCCCCCGTGCTCCCCACTCACCGGCCTTCCTGCCCCCACCCTCACCCCCCCTCCGTGCGCCCCACCCACCGGCCTTCCTGCCCCCGCCCTCATCCCCCCCCCCTGCTGCCCACCCACAGGCCCTCCCGCCCCCGCCTCATCCTCCCCCCCTGTGCTCCCCACTCACCGGCCTTCCTGCCCCCGCCTCATCCCCCCCCGCCGTGCTCCCCACTCACCGGCCGTCCCGCCCCCGCCCTCACCCCCCCCCCCGTGCTCCCCACTCACCGGCCTTTGCCCCCACCCTCACCCGGGCTCCCCACTCACCGCCTTCCTGCCCCCGCCCACAACCCCCCCCCCGTGCTCCCCACTCACCGGCCTTCCTGCCCCCGCCTCATCCACCCCCCGTGCTCCCCACTCACCGGCCTTCCTGCCCCCGCCCTCACCCCCCCCCGTGCTCCCCACTCACCGGCCTTCCTGCCCCCGCCTCATCCCCCCTCCCCCCGTGCTCCCCACTCACCGGCCTTCCTGCCCCCGCCCTCACCCCCCCCGTGCTCCCCACTCACCGGCCTTCCTGTCCCCGCCCTCACCCCCCCCCGTGCTCCCCACTCACCGGCCTTCCTGCCCCCACCCTCACCCCCCCCCCGTGCTCCCCACTCACCGGCCTTCCCGCCCCCGCCCTCACCCCCCCCGCCGGGGCGCAGAGCCCCTTCCCCGCGCCCCCTCCCCCCGGTGCTGGCAGGTGGCCGGCGGGCCCGATCCCACTAGGAGGATGTTCGCGAAGGGGGTTTTAGCGGCTGCCAGGTTTTAAACCCTCCTGTAAACAGGCTTGATCCGCTTTGGCATCGTATCTGTGAACGGGGCCTGGCCAGTCTAGGGGGTGGCCTACGATGGGGCGGGGTAATGTACTTCTAAAGCTGCCGACCCGGCTGGAGGTGCGAAGTTGCGCAGTGGGGGCTGGCTAGGCCCCGGAGGCACAGCGCGGGAAGGGGTCTGCCCATCCTGGTAGTAAATCCACCCCTCCAGAGGCAGCAACTAGGTCTGCAGAAGAATTCATCCAAGGATGATTGATGTAACTGTGTCTGCACTAGGGGTTAGGTGACCTAACTTGGTCACACAGTGTAGACACAACTAGGGCTGTAGCAAGAGCTGCTCCTCCCAGTGTTTAAACATTTCCCACCTAAAATAGCTATAGCATAGGCACTTACTACAGCAATAGAAGGGGTTCTTATGTGGCTGTATTAAATCTACCTTTCTGAGAGGCTGTACCTAGGCCTGCATGCCCAGTGCATTGTAATTAAGCCAAGCCAGCCTAACTTTAGATAACCCAGCCCTAAGTTTTAGGTGTAGACCAGGCCTGGGTAAAATTTTCAGAAGCACCTATTGAGGAGTTTAAATTCCATTACTTTCAATTAGACTTACTTTTAATAATAGGATGTAGGCTCCTATGTGATTAAATGCTTTTGAAAATGTTACCCACTATTTATTTTTCTAGTCTATATCCTACCCAAACATTTCTATTTGAACCCCTTTTCTGTCATTTATACCTTTGCTGAATTTCCCTCTCAAGAGTTGAAATTTTAGGATGAACAGTTGAGCAGCTTTTGAGAACTAGAAGAGTTTATGTAGGAGGGAGGGGGAATATTTCCTTTCATTGCAGCATTTTGTCAAATAGATGGAGGGTATAAGTATATAATTTGGCAGAGAAATGGGTAAAATTTGACAGAAGAGTGTCATCATGATACTTCCTTAGAGGATCTGGTCACACTACAGAAGTCAGTGGAAAGTCTCCCATTAAATTCAGTGGGTGTTGTATGAGAGCATTTTTCCTCTGTAGATCTCACAGTGCATTACACAAGAAAGTATTATCCCCATTTTATGGATGGGGAAAACGGAGGCACAGAATCAAAGAAATACAACAGCCCTACATCTCGCATCAGGCTAATGGGGAGAGCCAGGATTAGAATCCAGGTCTCCTGACTCCCATTTTATTGCTACTAGGCTGCAGGTATTTTGATACAAATTGGCTGGATGATTTGGCTCAGCGTAAGCCTTTGAAAATTGCATTTTGCTCATTTGTAGTAGATTTTGACAATTACAATATATGTGACAACAATTTGCCAATATTCCAACGGGGGACGTAGCAGGCTGTGCCTGCATGACAGTTTTGACAGTGTAGTAATTTTTTTTGAATGTATTCAAGATCTGTGCATTGAATGAGACAGGTCTGTGGAAGAGTACATCTTATTTACTGCATAGTAAGGAACCATACCTCTTTGATAAGGGAGTAAATGGGGATCGAGTTAATTGATTAATTCAAAAATATCTCCTACAGCCAGAGATGGGATACTAGATGAGGAGGGTTCTGAGTTACTACAGTGAATTTTTTCCCAGGTGGGTCTTGCCCGCATGCTCAGGCCATCTGGCCTTAAAGTCTATGGCTATGTGTTATTTGGATTGCGGTAGCCTCTAGAAGCTCCAGATATGCACCAAGACTCCATTGTGTTAGGACCCTTCATCACTTACTGCCAATATAGCACACTTTGAATGGGGCAGAACTGTGTAGGAAATTGCCTCATAGGGTATGTTCATACTGCAATTAAACAGCCTCACAGCCCGAGCCCCAGTTACCTGGCACAGGCCAGCTCTGGGTGTCTGATTGCAGTGTAGATATAGCCAGACCATGCACAGTGGTACACACACTTCAAAATGCATCCAGCGCATAAAGTTTTCTATAAGGCAGTGTTTGTTCAGCAACACAGGCTTCATAGGAGCCCATGCCTCAGTGAGGGCCCAGTTGTGTGCTCCTCAATAAATAATACTCAATTGTGTGAGTAATCTCAGTGAAACTACTTGTTTACTTCTCAGCATGAACAAGGGTTGCAGAATTGGATTCTGGTATGGGACAGGAGATTTAGAGGGTGTCTACTCAAGTATTTCCAGGTTATGGAATTTTTCTTTAAAAACTATGTAGGAAAAACTATATATGGTATTATTTGTGAAATAATATTGGTGTGTGTAATTAAAGACTATTTTAATGGATACGCTGCATAAAAAATTGTAGACACCAGGGAGATTTTCAAAAGTGCTTCCGGTATTTAGGAATACAAGTCAGAATAATTACAGATTCATTGTAAGTGCTCCTGGTGCTTTTGAAACTCCCCTCCACCATCTTTATATAATATATAGGACACTGTGACTGGGTTGTTTGGGTTTTTTTACATGTTGGAGTTCACCTTGACATGATAGCACACAGGTACTCAAATGATTGTAGGAAAGGTAAGTCTTTTCGTAGAATCATAGAGTATCAGGGCTGGAAGGGACCTCAGAAGGTCATCTAGTCCAACTCCCTGCTCAAAGCAGGACCAATCCCCAGACAGATTTTTGCCCCAGATGCCTAAATAGTGCCCTCAAGGATTGAACTCACAACCCCAGGTTTAGCAGGCCAATACTTAAACCACTTGGGGATTCCTTTTTTTTTTTTTATTAAACTAAAACAGAAAAAGTGATTATTGTTGTGACTTCTTATATGGAAAAATAGCTAATTTTAGTACAGAATAAACAACTGATTCTTTGCTTTCTTTTCAGGACTCCATTCCAGTGTCTACATCACTCCTGGGAGATGCCTCTGACACCACCTCAAATTCTCTAGCCCAGCGCCTAGGTATGGTTCAGAGATTTTTATAACACACTTTTGGGAATCCTCTTTAAATTCTTTGGTTGTTTTTGCTCTCACCTCGCATCTTTGGCAATGAAGCACCTTTGTTGTCACCACAAGTTATGTTGCCTGACTTCTCAATAAGAGGCATACGTTTGTCTCATGTAGCTATGAGCTTAAATATTGGCTGACCATGCTTGAAGCTTGCACTGTGTTAAAGCAAAGTATTAGTGTGAATCATTCTTGAGGAAAAGCTTTTATTCTAATGGCTTTAGATTCTTCATGCCCAACTTTTCACATTTCTACTGCTCACCTGCTTAAAGTTAGGCATGTGCTTAAATACCTTACTGAGTCAGTGCTACTGTTCTCTACAGCTATATATCTGCAGTAGAATCTAAGTTACAAACACCTCGGGAATGGAGGTTGTTCATAATCCTGAAATGTTCGTAACTCTGAACAAAACATTACGGTTGTTTTTTCAAAAGTTTACAACTGAACATTGTCTTAATACAGCTTTGAAACTTTACTATGCAGAAGAAAAATTATGCTTTTAACCCTCTTAATTTAAATGAAACAAGCACAGAAACAGTTTCCTTACCTTGCAAATCTTTTTTTTAAACTTTCCCTTAATTGTTTTAGTAGTTTAACAAAGTACTGTGTTCGTTTTTTCCCCCATCTCTGTTGTTCCCTGCTTGCGTACTTCCTGTTCCAAATGAGGTGTGTGGTTGACCAGTCAGTTTGTAACTGAGGTTCTACTTTACTACAGAGTTTGAAAGGCAGAAAGCACTTGGTTTCATTGCTGGTAATAGGAGTGTTATCCTAGGAATCTCCTGGCACTGCTGCTGAGGGACACTAGTGATAAATATAATGAGGGCTTTGCATTTCAGTAATCCCCATGCTTTGCTGAGTGATTAATATAGGACAGGAATAAACTTTCAAGGTAGGCCTCTCCCTATCCACTCCCTCCCCCCCAACACTTGCATATGCACTTTTAAATAGTCTTTTATTGCTTCAATACAAATTCTAATGCCTGTGAACTTAATGTGCATGTGCCAGCACTCTGCAGATGCAAACACTGATGCTTGCACAAATATGTGCAGAATTGTGCATGCATAAATAAAAGCTACCTTTACATCCTACAGCTCTCTTCAGCCAGAAGGATCCCAAAGCACTCTAGAAATTATTGGCCCAGATTGCAGATTTAAGGAAATGGACATACGCGCGCAGGAATCGCCTCACGCACCAGTGAAAAGAAGCCACCTCTGGGGTGGAATGGGGCATCTGTCTAATAGCTCAGAGCTGTGCTGTAGTCCAGAAAGTGAAACCCTTAACTGAATGCTCCCCTCTACCTCTGCTATAGACGAGAGCACAAGTAGTCACAACAGCAGTGGTACATCCATGAGCCAGGGAGCAGCAACTCTCCTTCGTGTTTGTGCCCTCTCCCAATCCTACAGGAGCTTTTCTTCAAGACTATTGCAATGTTGAGATTGTGAATAGGATGCTGTGGATCTCATTGCTGGTTAACCAGTATTTCCACTGTGTAGAAGGACTTGCTGTGCTCAGTACAGCTCAAGACCTAGTCATGCTGTCTAGGCTAAAGGAGAGCAGGTGGGATGTGTGGAATGACACCTGCTCTGTGTGGTTATGGATCAGCCAGGTGTAGAACTACTGCTCAGCTCCTCAAAGGTATTTAGGCACTGAACTCATTCATTTCAAGGGGAGTTAGGTACCTACCTACCTTTGAGGATCTGGGCTTATGTTTCACTAGCTTGAGTTGCACAAAACCTTCCAGTTCTTTGAAGTTGCAGATCTCACCCCTCTGAGGGGATGAGGAGGCAGAGTAACATGAGAGATCATTGTAGTATTTTGGGTACAACTTCCCCCTTCTCTTCTCATTTCAAGGGAATATAACGAGCAGGGAATATATCCAGCTGACTCTGCAGGGCAATTTAGATGGGGGAAGGATCTAACTGCCCTACTGGAGTTTCAACCAGGTCACGGGGGTTAACATCCCTACTCTTGTAAAAAGCGTCAAGGGACCAGTAGCATTCACAAGCGTTGGAAACTCCATTTCTGTTTCCTCCAGACGACTAAGGCCAGACATGGTGCAGAAGTAATTCAGAACTCAGTCTGTTGGTTAAAGTGGTGTGGCAATTAATTAGCTTTCAGTTTAGAATTAGTACTGCAGTTATTAAATGTGAGAATTTTTGAGCATTGATGATAAAATGAGCCTTTGTACCACAGGGGCCAATATCAAGGCAGAGATGCTTGTTTTTCAAGTTGTAGCATATTAGTGCAATGAGCCACATCCCATTAATGTTATTGTGTGAATTGTTAGAAGGAAAATGAATCAATTTCAGAAGCAGTTCATGGGGCTCCCTCTTCTCACTGAGCCAATAGGAAGTTGATCATTCTATTAGAATGGAAGATAAGTCAAATGACTTGATTGGTATAATAATGAAACTGCCTCAACATTTATTTTTAAAAGAGAAATTCTAAGAGTAGAGTCTCTCTGTCCTTGATTTTTCCAGCTGGCTGAGGTGGATTGAGATTTTTAGGAATTCCTGACAGTATCTTTATTTTAGATACGGAAGATGATCCTTGGAATATCTGAGTTGATACATAGAAGTTATTTGTTCCTGTACCATCTAAGTGAAAGAATGTATGAAAGGAAGATACCCGGCTGCCATCTTTGGAAATCTGCTGTGTACATTTCTTTCTCCCATTACCATTTCAAGCATTTTTCTTGCTGTTTCCCTTTTAGTTATGGCTGTGTGTTCAGGAAAGACTTTTGTACTAAGGTGATGATTCAGCAAAGCATTTAAGCTGGTACTTAAGTGCTTTGCTGACTTGGGCCCTATATACAAAAGGAGCATGGGACTGGTAGCTCAAAACAGCAGAGTTCTTTGCTGGGTCTCACACCATGACTAAGGCTCCTCACTTCCGAAAGGTATTACCTGACCTGACCTGTCTCTCGCTTATCTTGGGGTCAACATGGCTACAACAACACTGCAATTTATTTCAGTGACAGGAGCCTAAATACCTTACGGATCTCAGCCTATTGCTAGTTACCATTTTGGGCAACTCAACTTCTGAGGGCGGTGGGAATCCCGGGGGGGCTGTCAGGGGGCAGAGTTGTGGATAGGGGTCGGGGCACTCAGGGGATGGGGACAGGGAGCAGGGGGGGTGGAGGTCCTGGGAGCGGGCGGTCAGGGGACAAGGAGTGGGGGGGACGGGGAGTTGGCTGTTCTGAGGGGGGCAGTCAGGGGGCAGCAAGTGGGAGGCAGGGCCGGCTTTAGGCTGATTCACCCGATTCCCCTGAATTGGGTCCCGTGGGTACGGCATACCGGCAAGAGCTGGTGCACCAGTTTCCCCAGTGGCAATTTAAAGGTCCTGGGGCTCCCAGCAGGGCCTGGGGTAGGGTTGCGGGGCTCCTGCTGCTTCTACCACCCCGGCCCTTTAAATAGCCACTGGAGCCCAACCACTTCCCCAGAGCTCCCTCGGCTATTTAAAGGGCAGGGGAGCCAGAAGCAGGGGAGCCCTGAGCCCTTTAAATAGCCCCCGGAGCCTCCTGCTACCCCAGGGTTCTGGGAGCTATTAAAGGGCCTGGGGCTTCCCTGTTTCTACTGCCCCGGCCCTGTAAATAGCTGCAGGAGCTCTGGGGAAGCGGCGGGCTGCTGCTGCTACCCTGGTGCGGGAGGGGGCACTTACTGTACAGGGTGGGCTGTACCCACACCCCCCTGCCCGCAGCCAGCCCCTGCTGCACTCCCTGCCTGCACCAGCCCCGCACGCCCTGCCCTGCCCGCAGCCAGCCCCTGTCTCCAGCCAGCCCCCTATTTTTACATTTTTTTTTTAGTCATCCCTGCCGGTGCCCTGCTGGGAGGAGGCAGATGGGGGTGGGGGCCAGGCTGTTTGGGGAGGCACAGCCTTCCCTACGCAGCCCTCCATAGTTGTGCAACCCCCATGTGGCCCTCAGGCCAAAAAGTTTTCTCCCCCCGGCCCTAACCTAACTGACACATCTGCCACCCAGCACTCATCACTGACTGCTATCTGAGGGTTTTAGCCAACAAGCCAGACTGAGTAGGTATATAGTTTATACTACTACTTTAGAGGTGGTTCCTCCAGGTCAGTGCATTTGTATTGTGGTATGGGAAACTTGCCTCATTTCTCTCCATAAAATGTTTGATTACTACCAGCACTAATATTGGATGACTGTTCTTTGTTTTGTATTTTAGCCAGGAAGACTAAAAAACAGATCTTTGTCAGCTACAATCTTCAGAATACAGACAGCAGTTTCATATTACACATAGAGAACAGAATCAAGGAAGAAATGATGGCTTTTCCAGAGAAATTCTAACTTTGCAGCATTGTAAGCTACTTTGTTAAAGAAATAAACTGACTGGATTTCCATATTGACAGACAGAGTTAATATTTTGGCACTTTTTGGGTTTGTTTTACAAAATTGTTTGGACCAAACTTGAATAGAACTTAAAAAATGTATTTCTTCCAAACTTTGAGTTCCTCTGCTGTGTTAGAGATGGGCTGATGGCAGAGAAAGGGGTCTGTAGGATATGGGGAAGAATGTTGTGAGTTAGCAAGATATTGTAAACTTGTATATGCATGGAGCTTGACCTACCTGGAAATTGTAATCAGGGGATGTTCTCTGGATTTTGGTTGCACATGTAACATACTATGTATCCTAATTAGAGCAAGAGAAAATAAATCTCTTCTAGTGCTTATGTGAAAGCCTGGCATGCTGTTGTGAAAAACCAGCAAATTAAATAAAAGGAAGTACATTGACGTCACTTTCATGATGGGAGAATGGCAGGAATTTGTTCTTTCCAAAGGAGAAGGATTTTTCCACTGAAAAGGAAAAAAATGTTTGATCCTAAAGTGTGCTTTCTTACTCAGTATATATGCACTATGTAACCAGAGTCGTGTCTGCTGCCGTTAGTGATGTTTTCCTGTTAGTCGTGCAGGATTCTGTTCCATCTGTTACAACTCCTGCTGAAAATGCAGGTGCAGAAATGCACCTTCAGAGTCTAGGCGGAGTTGGTTGGACAGGTAGGAACAAAGGTCTCTCTCACATGTAAATTGAGCACATTTGATGAAGAAATCAGTTAGATGCAATAGCCATGGCCCACCACACTGCCACTTTTACACTCTTCAGAGTAGCACTTCACTTTAGAAGGGTATTAAACAGGGGAAAATACAGTGGGGTAGTTTGACATTAAGGGCACTGGAATAAGTAACTCTACCCAGGCATTTGTAAGGGACCAGGGGAAACCTGGTACCGGTAGAAATGAGTCTTTCTACCAGTGATTGCTTTTAATATGCTGAATGGACTGGAAATTAGGATTTTTTCCTCTTTCCCTTCACTGAGCCCTCTGTTATCTCTCAAACCTTAAATAACAGTTTCAGATCCTTAAGTGAAAGATGCCATATATGTGCAAGCTATTATTAAAAGGGAGTTTTCTGAAGTTGTGTATGAGAATCTTATCTAAAAAAGCCTGAGGGTTTAAGTTCTAGTAGCACAAAGGCAGAATTGTCTCATGATTAAACAGGGGGGCACTGAAGGTCAGGAGACACGAATTCTATTTTCATCCAACCCCTGACTTGCTCTGTGACAGGAAATTGCATAACCTGTTTCCCCATCTGTAAAGTAACAAACCTCATACTGGAGTGCATGAAAAGTCTCCACTATAAGTATAAAATATTATTAATGCTGCTATAATAGCTTACTGGAAACAAAGAAGCTGGCAGGCTCCACAAAAGCCATCTCAGACTAGTTTATTATGGCTTCATGGTCACTAGTTAAAAAGTAGATGTAGCAAATAATGCTTATTTAGAGAATACAACTTCAGCCTCTGGTTATATCTAGTCTCTGCTCTGCATTGTTTTGATAAATAAATTATAATACATAATATCTGTTGCCAGCCCCTGTTTCTACAATAAGAGTATAAAGGTAAAGACCAAGACCTCTGCTTTCACCTGGCCTCGGTTGAACCCAGGGAATTACAGACCAGTCATCTTAACTTCAGTATCTGGAAAGATAATGGAGCAAGTAATCAATCTGCAAACACCTAGAAGATAAGTAACAAATTATGTCAAACCAACCTAATAGCTTTCTCTGGCAAGGTAACAAGCCTTGTGGATAGGGGGAAGTGGTAGCTGTATAGCTTGATTTTAGTAACACTTTTGATACTCTCTCACATGACCTTTTCATAAACAAACTAGGGAAATACAGCCTAGATGGAGCTACTATAAGGTGGGTGCATAACTGCTTGGAAAACTAGTCCCAGAGAGTAGTTATGAGTGGCTCACAGTCTAGCTGGAAGGACATCTTGAGTGGGGTGGTCGGCTTCTGTTCAATATTTCATCAATGATTTAGATAATGGCAGAGAGAGTATACACTTACAAAGCTTGTGGACAATACCAAGTGCGTTGCAAGTGCTTTGGAGGATAGGATTAAAATTCAAAATGATCTGGACAAACTGGAGAAATGGCCTGAAGTAAAGAGGATGAAATTTAATGAGGACAAATGCAAAGTACTCCACTTAGAAAGGAACAATCAGTTGCACACATACAAATGACTGCCTAGGAAATGGATCTGGGGGTTACAGTGGATCACAAGCTAAATATGAGTCAACTATAACACTTGCGCAAAAAAACCAAAACCCCCATCATTCTGGGAGAAATAATTCTTCCACTCTACTTCATGCTGATAAGGCCTCAGCTGGAGTACTGTGTCCAATTCTGGGTGAAACATTTCAGGAAATATATGGACATATTGAAGAATTTCCAGAGGAGAGCAACGAAAATGATTAAAGATCTAGAAAACATGACCTCTGAGGAAAGATGGTAAAAAATTGGGTTTATTTAGTCTGGAGAAAAGACTATGGGGGATATAACAATTTCAAATACATAAAAGGTTGTTACAAGGAGGATGGTGATAAATTGTTCTCCTTAACCTCTGAGGATAGGGCAAGAAACAATGAGCTTAATTACAGCAAGGGAGGTTTAGGTTGGGCATTAGGAAAAACTTCCTAACTGTCAGGGTGGTTAAGCACTGGAACAAATTGCCTAGAGAGAGTGTGGAATCTCCATCATTGGAGGCTTTTACCAACAGCTTAGACAAACACCTGTCAATAGTTAGTACACCTCTACCCCGATATAACGCTGTCCTCAGGAGCCAAAAAATCTTACCGTGTTATAGGTGAAACCGCGTTACATCAAACTTGATTTGATCCACTGGAGTGCGCAGCCCCCCCCCGGAGCACTGCTTTACAGCATTATATCCAAAGTCGTGTTATATCGAGGTAGAGGTGTACTTAGTTCAGTCTTGAGTGCAGGGGACTGGACTAAACGACCACTTAAGTCCCTTCCCGTCCTACACTTCTTTGATTAACCAAAAGCTGTGTTAATTCAGAGCTAAGGTTGAGATTTTATGGACAATCTTGGAAACTGAGTTCAGATCAGCAGCCTTAACTCACCTGTTGTGTATGTATGCACTATGCTAGGTGGTCTCATTCCCTGGTCACCTTTCACCACCTGTTTCTCTAAGCAGTACATTTTAGACAGAACAGTTCAAACTCCAACTTCATCAAGCATTGTTTTGCTGGCCACACAGTGTGTGAATTCTGCTCAAGAGCATATACACTAATGGTTAAATTATGATAAATAGCCAGAGTTGGGAGTCCATATGATTTAACTAATTGTATTACAGTAGCACCACCTTGTGGCCCCAACTGAGTGTAGGACCCATGGCACCACACACACACACAAACACCCCCCCCCCCCCCGATCTTAAAATCTTTAATAGACAAGACAAAGGGTCAGAGAGATGAAATGACTTGCAAGATGTCAGACAGCAGGTCAGTGTCAGAGCCAGGAACAGAACCCGTATCTCCTGACTCCCAGTCCTGTGCCCTAACCACGGGCGTATACTGCCTCACACTGGCCTAGTATGGAGCCAGCCCTGCCCCAGGGGAGCTCAGAGAGATTGTCTCTCATGTGGTACTTTCCCTTCTTGGTGCGCCCTCCCCCTCCCCCCGGGTTCAGGTAGGAGCATGTATGCTGAAGCATCCCTTTGGATAGTGCAAGGTGCTCCCTGGCTAGTTGAGGAAGGTTGGACCACCCCACCCCACCCTTTCTCGAGCAATGTGTGGTTCTGCAGAGAGCTGTCCTTGTGTTCCTACAAGTGCAGAGACTGCGATTGTCCCTGGGTCTTGTGCAATATGCACAACAGATGTGGCAAGGCTCCTTTTTCTCTGATCCTATTGGGGGAAGGGATAAATATGGCCCTAATGCAGCATGATTCTACATGTAAACGGTGTCTCAGTTTCACTTAGCAGAACACTCATGACAATTTGGGTCATGGTGTCAACCTCACTTGCCTCAGGCAAGTGAGAAGGATGAGTTGCAGTTTTCCTTGCTGTTTCCTGGCAATAATATACAGAGGGAATCAGGCAATATAGGCATCGGAAAGCTAAATTAAATGTACTAAATCAGCTTTCCTGATTTGAAAGCAGCAGCTCCCAGCCTCTGTGAAATCAGGGTGAATGAATGCATACATCAATAGTATAGGTGACAATACAATCACCAATCAAGGTTCCCCAAGCCTCTTAGCATATGCCAGTGATACTAAAGCCAAAGCTGTCAAACTGTATATGGTCTTCATCTTCCTAAAACCAGCTGTCTCAGGTTTGACTAAGGCACTGGATGACATCTCGAGACACAGACACGCAGAGGCAGCTGGCCTGACCTCTGGGTTAGTAGCCAACTAAGGTAAACAATATTATTGCCTTGCTATTTTAGCCCAATTCAGTAGCAGTGGGGAGAACAACCTAGGTTGGCTCCTTTTGGATCAAGACTTGTCTAAAATTATGAAGGCAGAAAATGTTACTTACTACATACAGCTAGATCCCAGAAATAACCTATTGTAAAAGGATGCTTTGTCTATCCCCAACTCAAGTGAACACTGTTTGGCAATCTTCTTTTCAAGGTTCCTTCCACTTGGACTCTAGAACCCAGAAGAGATCAATTTTATTAGCAACAGTGAGATTACAGTAGTGCATAGAGGCACTGTGCAAAGAGATATTAAGAGACAGTCCTCTGTCCTGAAGAGCTTACAGTCTAAACCAGGGATATGCAACCTATGGCATGTGTGCCAATGGTGGCACGCGAGCTGATTTTCAGTGGCACTCCCACTGCCTGGGTCCTGGCCACCGGTCCGGGGGCCTCTGCATTTTAATTTAATTTTAAATGAAGCTTCTTAAACATTTTAAAAATCTTATTTACTTTACGTACAATATTTTAGTTATATAATATATAGACTTACAGAAAGAGACCTTCTAAAAACATTAAAATGTATTACTGGCACGCGAAACCTTAACATTAGAGTGAATGAAGACTCAGCACAGCACTTCTGAAAGGCTGCCAACCCCGGTCTAAACAGACAAGACAGACGAAGGGTGGGAGGAGAAACAGGCACAGATGAGTGAAATGACTTGCCTGAGGTTGCGCAGCAAGTCAGAAGTAGAATCCTGGTCTTCTGAGTCCCAGGCCCATGGATCATGCTGTGGCTTTTCTGCAAATGGAACTTGTAGTTGAGCAGCAGAACTGCTTCAGCTGCAACATATCCTCTTCCTTGAAGGACAACCTTAAGGCGGCAACTGGTGGCTGAAGTACCCTTAGTTAGAGAATCTTTTTTTTTAAAAAATAAAAAAGGTTAGTGGTGTTATGGGAGGTTTTAAAATTTTCATTAAACTTTTTCAGTAGCTGGGGTATTTTTGAAAGCACAGCTTTAACACTCATCACACTGAAGGCAAGAAAGACATTCAAAAGGAAGTATGCTAATGGGGCAACACCTTTTTATTTCTGTACATTTACATACAAAGTTTTTCAGTAGGTACAACAGATGTAACATCATGCAGACATTTAGCTTGTAAGACTGTTTTCAGTCCTTGATTTAAGCTTGTGCTATGAATAAGCACCACCAGACTACTCATGATCAAAACATACAGTAACACGATTCTTTAATAAAACTTCATCAGAAACTGAGGGGAGGGAGGGAAGTCTCACCCACTAGACAAACACACTGTACTCCTTTCCCAAGACATTTCACACAATACAATTAAAATGAGGATTATTTTTTTTTAAGTTAAAGTGTGGGAGATCAACCCACACTTAAGTGTTGTCTTTATGTGCTAGCTACAGGTGCAATTTGACTTGACATTCACAGAGTTCATTTAATGGCACTTCTGCTTCCAATTTGGTGATCTTTAGCATTTGGCTCCAGGAAGTGGCATCATTTAAGAAAAATACTTCCATGTTAAAACAAAAACAAACCAAAAAACCCCTGCTTCACCAAAACAACATTTTTCAAAAGTGGCAAAGAGATTACATGGTTTTCCCCACCTTATCTATTTTCAGTGCGTTTGGCAACAGAAACATTGCTGAAAAACACACCCCTTAAAATGATCAGGTGTAATGCATTTTCACATTCTGTTTAAAAATTCTAAAAGCAAAACCCGCCCCTTAAATGGTAACTAAAAGCCCCACTAGTGGGCTAGAATAACTGAGGGCTCATGGAAAGAAATGGGCCTAACTGGACAGCAAAGCTTTGAATGCTTTCCTTGTTGTGCTGGCTGGGAACAGTAGTCATCTGAGAACAGTGTTTCCTTTGCGCTGTGGAGAACCATGATTGAGAAGCGTATGGCTTGACAGACAGTTGTTAAAAAACTGCCACAGTACCCAACCATACAAAGAACCGGACAGGAAACATGTTTGTTTACAGCCTCCAGCCCTGCTGTATCATTTAGTACCGGTCTGTCTCTTCCCCAGAAACTTTCCAGCATCAGATACACTCCACAAGAGCTGATGGCCAATATCTTTTTAAAAAACAGGCTTTCATCCTCTCAAATGAGCTATAACAGAGCTACCGAGGCAGGCTATTACTTAATGTTTTTGCCATGACTGAGCCAAGCAAACCATAGGTGTTGGGACCTCATTTCAAAGGACTAATACCAAATGCCTCATCTCAGGCAAATTAAAAAAAACAAAACAAAATACAAAAGTAAATTTCACAAAAATTGCCAAGTGCTCCTGTCACCTAATGTATTTATTTCATATATAAATAGGCTGATATGTTTAAACAGTTCCTTTTTCCTGGGACTGTTTGTAATGAAAGAGCAGACACCAGAATAGGAAACTATAAAGTGCTGTGGACAGCAGCGATGACACACCAGGACCATGACGGTGCTAAATGCAATCCACCTAATAGGCTCGTGAAAGGCCTACATGATTTATACTGTAGCCTGAGTATATTTGCACAGAGACCATGAACTAAAAAGTATATGGATTGCAAGGTGCTGCGTAACAGCTCTGAGTCTGGGTGCATGCCCGATTTCAAACAATCCTCCACGCTCTCTATTGGTCTCCTGTGTCAAGGCCCCCCTCCCTGGATTATTATTTGTTTTACTTTCTAGATTTTGATATAAACCCACTTTTCCTGATATGTGGCTTGTAACAAGCTTCATATAAAAGGCAAAAGGTATTACACAAATTTGGCACATGAATACTGCACAAACCGAAAGGCCTTATTTTCAAGGTGAATGCAGACTGCAAAAATCTGAACGCAGAACAAAACGAAGGAGAGGTGGCCACTTTCAAACCGTACAGTAACTAGAGAGTGTAGGAAAAATTGGTCTGTTGCTGTCACAGCAAGTCTAACTAAGGTGAAAACAGTAGCGTAACTCCAGGCAAAATTACCATCAACTGGTCCAGTGTTTCTTATGTGGCTCAAAAAGAACCTAAATGTCCACATCCTCTGTACAAAAGTTAGCAGCTTTAGGACAACATTGATTTTCCAACCACAACAATCTTGTCACTTCTCCAGGCCTGCTCGTCCTCTTGCACTCATCAGCATCTGCGGCTGTGTGGCTTACTGCACTACTCACAGTCTTGCTGATTTTGTGTGGGTTACAAGAGGACAAAGGCAGCCTAATGGAGGATGTAAGTAGTAGGTACAGCAGTTAACAGACAATATATAGAGCAAAAGAAGGGGTAGGGAAGAAGAGGAAAGTGCAGATTAGCCTTTCCATGCCTATGAATGCAAGATGTCCATCAAACAAAGTGGCAATCATATGGATGCTCAATACAACATTACACATCCTGCTGCTCTGTTCATTTAAATGGCTGTACCACTGGGCAAATAAAAAATGCATGGCCTGAGTGAATAAGGTAAGGAAGGTAGCGGTGGGGGAATGGTTAATCATGAATATCCTTGTATTAACTAGATCCTTAAGACAGTCACACAACAAGAATCAAAATCTGATGGCCAATGCAAATCTGTTGCTGGCTTGGGGACTGGGAGGAGGTGGTCACCTGGCTATTATCAAGTAGCCATCTTTACAATAAATGAAAGATTTGCTTCTTACTTTACTAAGCAGAGGCATTTTAAATTACTTTAATCAAACAAGTGATCCTATAGTACTTTTTTTTTAAAGGGAGAATCTACAAGAGCACATTTTTGGTGGGATTAAGGTGGAAGTTCATTGTAAATTCTTGGGTCAGAAATAGCAAACAGGAGACAGCAAAATATATAGTAATCACAATTCTGGCTTGGACAGGAGGTTTTAAAAATGTCTAATTAAAGAGGACCCATTTCATAGGGAGTGCCCTCTTGACCTAAGTAACATTTTAAACAGCCCTTCCTTTTTTCCCCCCATCTTCAGTATTTATTCAAATAATCAGTTCATTCCCTTTTATTCTAATAAAATAAATTTAAATAAGAATAGGCTTTAAACAGTTAGGGCATGCAATGTCACAGCTCCTTGTACTAGTGGGAATTTCAGCTAAACTCCCTTTTGGAGCAAGCATTTCAGATTGTAGCCAATACTCCTACATTTTGTCTCCTTTAACCAAAAATATTCTCTGGAACACTAGGATACAGATATTGGACCTCCTGTTAGTTAAAACCATTCTTAGTAAATCTAATTTTACCACTGGTGGTCAACTCATTTCCGTTGTTTATATTATTATTAATCACTTGCAGGAAATCTCTAAAAGAGCCGAATGTGATATTTAAAATGTAGAAGGCTGATCCTGACTGAAAAACTAAGCTAGTTTATGTAGTGTTTTGCTGATTGCTTTAACTACAGTAAAAAATCAACTCTACTTTAATGTAGAAAATAACTTTTAAATACATATGGGGGCACCGTCAAAACCTAATTTACGCTAAATAAAATGCAGTCAGAGTTTGAATTACAACAGGTTTTTTTGTTGTTTGAACAAACAGAGCAGGCAACCTGGGGGATCTGACTTTCTAGACAGGCAGAACTAATGTTGCGCTAGCCTAAGTTTCAGTGGATTCAACTTTGCAGCAGAGATACCTCTTTCCTTTAACAAAACACAAAAACAAAACTGAAAACAAAAAACATCATCACACCATTTCTTTTCTGGAATGGCTGCACCTCTTGAAATAAGATGGCTTCATTCATGTGATCAGTGAAAAGGGAGTAAAGTGCTTCTTTAAAATGATAATCAAAATAAATATAAACATTTAATTCCAGGAAAAGAAAGTTTGGAAGGGTTATCTCTGGCCAGTTCTTTTCTCATATTCGTTATTTCCCCCCATAACCTTTTCAAAAGTAATTTGTATACCAGTTGAAAATTCCTACAATAAGTGGCTTTAGCAGCAGAGCTGAATTCCCCCATGTATCCATCTGTTCCATCACTGGTCTGCAAACCCATGCAAAACACCCCCACCCGAAGTGCTCCTTCTCCCAAAAAATAAAATAAAATAAAAATAAATCTGCCCAGTTACATCCCATTGGCAGTGGTATTCTCGGACACCCCGTCGCCCACAGCTGATGAATCGTGGAGGCCAGAGTAATCCTTGAGTTCAGAGTTTGTTAGAAGCAGGGGCTGCTCCCCTTTCTTGTGTGGCAGGAGGGGCTTCCTGGTGTAGTGTTCGCCGTCTGGGATGTTCTCAGGCAGGTTTTGGTTCTTGCTCTCCGGCAAGAGAAGAATACAGATGATGCAAATGAGCGTACAGCAGGCAAAGATCACATGGTGCAGAAAGTAGCCTTTCTGGTTATGAAGCTCCATTATAGGTGCAGTCAGCATACCAAAGCCTGCACTGGCCAGGACAAGTCCAAGTCCACCTCCCCTACAAAGACAAACAGTCTCAACACATACAGAATATAGCAGCTGTGTATTTGAAAAAAACTCACTTCAGCAAAAGATTGAAAACTTTCCTTTTGGTTTATTTTCTGGAATCAAAGTTACTTCACAAAGAGTGGAGCAGTATGTAAAATGAGGACATTACCCAAGCAGTGGCTGCAGAGGTCAGCAAAGCTTACATCCTCATTCTCAAAACATGGCCACTGTGCCTACACCAGCCACCTGATCCATTCCTAACTGAAGTATCCTGCATGAAGTGCAGATGGCTCAGGCCTGGTCTACACTGAGGGGAGGGGGGAGAGATCTAAGTTACACAACTTCAGCTACATCAATAACGTAGCTGAAGTCGACTGAGTAGAGTGCTGCTGCTCCCCCGTCAACATTTATTAAGCCAAACCATTGTTATAAATAATTCATTAAACTATAACGTACATTGGCATATACTTAGGCCTGGTCTACACTACATCGTTAGATTGATCCCACTGATGTGAGGGCTTGTCTATATTACCTGCTGGATCGACGGGCAGCAATCAGCTGTCGACTTACCTCAGTGAAGACACCACGGTACGTAGATCTAAGTTGTGTAACTTAGATCAATACCCCCTCGCCCCCCAGAGTAGACCAGGCCTAAGTGCCCTACTACACTGACATAATAGCTCCAC
Organism: Mauremys mutica; assembly: GCF_020497125.1. Lineage (NCBI taxonomy): Eukaryota > Metazoa > Chordata > Testudines > Geoemydidae > Mauremys > Mauremys mutica. Next base: position 121,740,674 of record NC_059073.1, on the reverse strand, counting down.
CTCCATGAGAGGCGTAGTGCTTCTGTCGGTGTAGTTAGGGAGACACAGTGTCTGTGTAGACACTGCATTACTTACATTGTCTGTTAGCTCTCTTGTCAATTTCACAGCTCCAGCTAGAGCCCAGCTCTCCAGCCTGGGAGCTGGGGCAAGAAGCCCTGGGCAGATGGACCACGCTCCCGGCAGGGAACAGGGAGCTGGGGTGGGGAGCAGTCTGGCAGGAGCCTATGGGGCTGCCAGGCTTCCAGCAGGGAGCTACCAGCAGAGCAGAGAGACCAGGCTCTCAGTGCCTTTAGATTACACACACAAAAACACCGTAAAATAAACCCTATTTAGGTTGCAAAGTCAAGTACTCAGAAGTTAGGAAATATCAGAATTAAAGTTACCTGGGCAACCTTAATTCGGTCCCTTTTTGTGTAAACATTATGTTACAGTCATGAATTACATGATCACATTTTATTGTTTTCACAGGATCCCTGCCTCACTCAGTGCACAGAATGATGGTGCTCACTGAATGAGCAGCTCTTAAAATTTTGTTTTCTCCTCATTGTTCAGTGTATGGGCCACTCCTCCCTATTCAAACCCGGCTCTGAAAACAATTTTAAATTTCCTCATGGGCTTTTCTATAGCGCTCATCACAAGGCTATTTGAGAGCTCCACAAACATTAAGTGTTGTGAAAATAAATCACAACACCCTTGTGAGGTGGGGCAGGGGGGATCATTATCCTCGTTTTAGTGATGGGGAATTACGGCACAGAGAGAGACAGGTGCTGACTTTCCAATGTGGTCGGGGATGCTGGACCCCTGGCTCTGCCCTCACTCCACCCCTTCCCTCAAGGCCCCACCTCCGCCACACCTCTTCCTGCCCCACCTCTTCCCACCTCCCCCTCCACCTTTGCTTGCCCAGTTCCGCTCCCTCCCCACCACAGCCTCCTGTATGCTGTGAAACAGCTGATTGTGGCAGGCAGGAGGCGTGGGGAGGGAGGTGGCGATCGGACAGGACTGCCGGTGGGTGGGAGGCACCGGAGCTGACAGGGGAGCTGCCACCCATGCAGAGAGATTAAGAGCAAAAGCATACACTAATTTTGGTTGCCTAATCTGAGACACTTAGGACCTGATCTTTCAGAGTACTTATCCTTACACAGTGCTTCATATCTTCAAAGCACAGCTCCCTCTGACTTTAAGTGCAGCTGTGAATGCTCAGCATGTCTGCAGATCAGAATGAACCCCTTAGGCCCATTGGAAAATTCCAGCCCTACAGTCTGGGTAGAATGGCTGGTCCAGATGCAGATCGATTCCCTCAGGCACTTTTCTCTAACAGTAGCTTTGACCTGTAGCAGTTGTTCCCAGGACTGGTTTCACCTTACAATGGGTCCTCAATGCAGCAGCAACAACTTTAGGTTCTCCCTCAGGTTACTGGATAGGGCTCATCTGTCCCCTGCCCAGAGACCCAGGAGCAGGTTTCCCAGTACCTCCCATTTTCTTTTGCACTTTTCTCCGCTGTGCTCCCTCACCCTCATTCTCACCACAGAACTCAGTCACCTGTCAGCCACAGCTTCCATGTCTGTGGGACTCCACTACTGCAGCAGCGTGATGATCTCAGGACCCATAACACTCTCTGTGGTACCCTTTCAAGGCCTGATACCTGCATACTGCCCCATTACATTTAAATTCTGCTTCCTTGGTGCACAGACAGTACTTTCCTGTGAGTCAACATGTTCCAGTCCTCCCGGTGCTCAATTTTTCCCTTTTCCACACAACCAAAACTTCAAATTCAGCAGTAATCTGCACTGCTACATTTTTTTTATTACCATTATATAGGTTATACAGTATGATATAAATCAAACCCAGCACTATAAATCTCTGACCACCAGCCATCTTCCTCAAAAACTAATCCCCATATCCCTGATCTTTTCAGTCTCCATGGATTTACAGCTTGGCTGCTTAAGTGCAGCAAGGGTAGGACATCAAAAAATATGCTGCTCAGACCAGCAGACAAGAGCGAAGCAATCCCTCCTTGCAATGTTTAATTATCTAGCTTTCATTTTACAGAGACAAAGAGTGGTTTCCCCAGGTTTTACAGAAGAAACTGGATTTTTGCAGGGTTCACTGGATTTTCATAGAATCATAGACTTTAAGGTCAGAAGGGACCATTATTGATCATCTAGTCTGATCTCCTGCACAATGTAGGCCACAGAATCTCACCCACCCACTCCTGTAACAAACCCCTAACCTATGTCTGAGTTATTGAAGTTCTCAAATCGTGGTTTAAAGACCTCAAGGTGCAGAGAATCCTCCAGAAAGTGACCCATGCCCCATGCTGCAGCTGACCCCAAATATGGCGATCAGCTAAACCCTGAGCATGTGGGCAAGACTCACCAGCCAGACACCCAGGAAAGAATTCTCTGTAGTAACTCAGATCCCACCCCATCTAACATTCCATCACAGGCCATTGGGCATATTTACCGCTAATAGTCAAAGACCAATCTCATTATACCATCCCCTCCATAAGCTTACCAAGCTTAGTCTTGAAGCCAGATATGTCTTTTGCCCCCACTACTCCCCTTGGAAGGCTGTTCCAGAACTTCACTCCTCTGATGGTTAGAAAACTTCATCTAATTTCAAGTCTAAACTTTCTGGTGGCCAGTTTATATCCATTTTGTGATGGCAGTAGAAATTTTGGGGTCTGGCATTAAGCTTTAGTTAACTTTTCACTGAAAAATTAAAACCTACCTAAGTCTATTGTTTCTGCAATTAAATCTCCCCATCACACTTAAGTAACTTTATGAATTTATACTCGCATGGGTAGTCCCACAGGACTAGGTATTCAAAAGACGTACTAGCAGGATCATGCCCCAAATTGGTGCAATAGTGACAAAGGGCTGATTCTTCTTTGCCCTGCACATTGTGCAGTCATTTACATTAGTGCAAAGGGTGTAAAATTCTACCACAGGAGCACGATATGCTCATTTTGTACTGGTGCATTTGACTACGCTAGGGGCAGAGCAGTGGGGAATCAGGCCCAGAGAGTCAGTGGTTCTCAAACTTTCTGTATTGGTGACCCCTTTCACACAGAAAGTCTCTGAGTGAGACACGCCCCTCCCCCCAAATTAAAAACAAGGGGGTTAATTTAATTTAATGTGGGCTCAAGGCTGACAGCTCGTGACCCCCCCAGAACCACTTCGCAACCCCGAGGGGTCATGACCCCCAGTTTGAGAACTCCTCATCTATTCAATATTGTACCTCAAAGACTGGAAAAAAATGCTCACCTGGATTTTAAAGGCATTTAAATGACAAATTTAAATGCATTGCAAGGAAAACTAAGGGAGAAGGCACAATTTTACGTTCATTGTGTGTCAGGTAGCACTGTAGTTGAAGTCAGAGAGATATTCTCTCACTGTAGGTTGCACTGTGTATACTAGAAACAAAATCAGGGAGCACTATTAATGCTTGAAAACACTATACTATTTATCTTTTGCTGAATTTTTTTTATAATATAAAATGATGACAATTCAACATTTGCAGCGGATGTTTTCCTTGCTGACATGTACAATAGATGCGCATGAGTGAAGCAATGAAACAACTATGTTTCAAAGTGCAGCACACTTTTGTAGTTCACTTTTCTGTCTCATGCGTGGTATGACAGCGGGCAGGATTTAGAACTTTTCTGGGATGCTTGATTCCTAGATATTGTTCTTCCTCACTCAAGAAGTTTCCTAAGATGTGATGGTGCAGTTTTTTGTTTCAATTTTCTCTAACTCATTGAATATTAATCGACTACGGCCTAGTGTTTCAAGCTGGGGTTTGGGCATCTGAAATGGACACACTGCAACATCTTGGACAAATCAAACCTCTCCCTCAATTTCTCAATTTCTAAAATAGCTTCCTCATGTGGCTTTTTCAGTCTTAATTAATTTATATCCTCTGAAGATTATATTACATCATATCAGATCTTAAGAAAGCAGCTACTGTATTTGATTTCTGCCATTCTTTGTGTTACCACTAGAGAGTAGGCTTTGCTCACATTTATGTAAGCTAATAAGAGTGAGAACACTAAAAGAGGATCATTTATAAGACTGTAAAACTGCTCTTGTAATCTTCAATGGTGCAAATGTTGAAAGAGCCTGGCTCAAAATGTGTAGTCTTTAAAGGTCTCCCTATTCATATTTGAGAACTTTTCCTGGTCTATTAGAGTTTTAAACATCACCAGAACATGTTACTAGTAACAATTTAAAATAACAATAGTAAAATATTATCTCAGGAATTCTTCACTGAAGTGAAACTAAACCCAGGAATATGGCTTGCACCTCTCTATAATATTTAGAAACACAAAAGAGCAATTTTAATCCCACCGTAGTTTTTCTCAAGTGTTTGACCCTTTCTAATGCAAGCGGCCTGATGTGACAATGGGGCGGAGAACAAAAAAACCCTTCAATTATTGAAAAGATTATTTATTTGTATTGCAGTTGTGCCTTAGAGACCCAGTCTTGCTCCACTGTGTGAAGTGCTGTGATTTAGAATCCTGATGTGATTATTTGATTTTAACCTCAACAATCTCCCCGCATCTCCACTGGGAAGCTAGAGCCATTGGTGGACAGTGGCCGATGGCTAAAATCCCCACTATTCCTCCCACATACCTTTTCTCTTCACTGCCACTATCAGTAGGGAGGGGAGAGCTGTACAGGAACTAACAGAAAAATTCGCAATGCCAAGGCCAAGCAATACATAGATACTCCCTATCCCCAGGGGCCTAACACCAGGTACGGCTCTCCATCTTTTAGAAACTGGCGGGGGGAGGGGAAGAAGGGAGAAAAACAAAACAGTCTTTCTAAAATCTTGGTCTCTTTGGTAAGTAGCACAACCCTCAGTGGCTCTGTCATCATGCTTATTGGAGGAGGATTTTCAGCTTCATTTAGTGCTTTAGTTCAGTGTTTGAAAGGAGCTTTTTAATGAACTCCTTGGCACAAGGAATTAGAACTCTTCAATGATGCTTTAGTGCTTAGCAGTGTGAAATCAGGGCTGACCAGCATTAAGATGTCAGGGTAATAAGGATCTCAACAATAAATATTTGTGTTATTCCTGGGAGTCTTTATGTCTCTGGAACATCTATTGTAGATTCTAGCAGGAAAAGATAAATTCTTGGAACCTGATGTTGGGGCTATTCAAAAACAACCTTTTGCTTTTTAGAAACAGTGTAGAAGTGCTGGCAAATGCTATTGATTGTCATGGTAGCAATCACACAACAGCCAATCTACTTGTAAGCACCTTAATATTGATACTGTTTTTCCTCACAAACAAAATATGAATAAAGAATTAGTTTGAAAAACCCAGTGACTCCCCCAGTTCCCTTACTATGCCCTCCCAAAAGACACTGATTGGAGCATCAGTTGAGCATAGGTCAAGTCCTGAAAATAAGATGGTCTGCCAAAATGCAATGCATTATGGGTGGTATTTAATAAAGACAATTGCCCTGTAAAGGGTGTGAGGGAGAAGTGGCCAGATGCTTATTTCATGACACCAGAGCAAAGGCATATCAGCATCTTAGCAATCACACTTCTGTCGGAAATGTGTTAAGAATATAAGAATGGTCATACTGGCTCAGAGCAACAGTCCATCCAGCATCCTGACAGTGGCCAGTGCCAGATGCGTCAGAGGAAATGGACAGAACTGTCCACTCCTAGCCTCTGGCAGTCAAAACCAGAGCATGAGAGTTGCATCCCTGTTTTATTATCTATCCCTTCCCTACTAGTTCCTAACATTTTGTTAGCTTTTTTGACTCACACTTTACATTGAGCAGATGTTTTCAGAGAACTATCCATGATGATTCCAAGGTTTGTTTCTTGAGTAGTAGCAGCTAATTCTGACCCCATCATTTTGTATGTGTAGTTGGGATTATGTTTTCCAACGTGTGCTACTTTGCACTTAACATTGAATTTCATCTGCCATTTTGTTGCCCTGTCACCCAGTTTTGTGAGATCCCTTTTCACAGTCATCTTTGGATTATCTTTCTCGGGTAATTTTGTATCATCTGCCAATTTTGCCACATCACTGTTCACACCCTTTTCCAGATCATTTATAAATACACTGAACAGCACAGGTCCCAGTACAGATCCTTGGGGGACCCTGCTATTTACCTCTCTCCACTGTGAGAGCTGGCCAGTTATTCCTACCCTTTGTTACCTGTCTTAACCAGTTACTGATCCCTGAGAGGACCTTTCCACTTATCCCGTGACTGCTTACTTTGCTTAAGAACCTCTGGTGTGGGATTAGAGGAAAAGGACATTTTTGGTTTGCTTTGTGCATTTGACAACATTTAGCTGTTTGTTCTGAATAGTCATTCAGTTGGTGAGTTCCCTCTCTGTTTAGTTCTGTCACATAACAAGGAGAAAATAAAAAAAAAGAAAAATCTATTGTAAAACCATAAAAATCAGCAAGGAGTCAAAAAACAGTCACAGTTCCTGAAACAACTTAAAAAAAATAACTGGACTTGATTACATGTTGATGTATCCCTTTAAATTTTAAATTTTAATCTTTTCCACTTTATTATCTCTTGTGAGAAAAATCACTAAGGTTCAAACATTTTCATCTGTAATTTAGGAAAAACTAACTAGAGAACACAACCTATTGTAATGATGTCCTAAAATAACCCTTTAATAGTTATGATAGTAAACCAAAGGTGAGTTTTGCTTCACAAGCAAAAGCTAATAATGATTCAAACTTGCTTACACACTCGTCTCTTCCTCTGCCAAAATGAGTTCATTTGTGAAATATGTACCTCAAGCCACACAGCTGGAAAAAACAACACTGAATTAAAAAAGGAAAGGTTTGACCCTTTGCTACACAGATAACGAAATATTGTAAGGACATTCCACTTTGGGAAGTTCTCTCTGTCTCTCTCTCCCCCCCTTCCCACCTTCCCTTTTTAAAGAGCCTAAATCTAATTGAAAGTCAATGGGCCCTAAAGCACCTAAATCATTTTGACACTATTGCAACTGTTATCCAGAACGTACGAATGAAGTCTATGTACAGTGCATGAGATTATGTTGTTATAAGTAGTGAATAAATTAAATGGAAACTGATATTGCAAAGATATGGCTGGGAAAATTCCCAGAAAAGACCCGACCTTCCCATTTTCACTATTCTCAAGGATATCAAAGGCCATATTTAGGGCAAATATTTGACTCCTTTAAGATAGGCCTGTGTTGGGGAGGTGAAGGGAGAGGCAGACCACTGAACGGCCTTTGAAAGGCATCATGGCACCACTCGTGCTGGTGGAGAGAGGATGAGTGCAGAGGGAAATGATGCACCTTTGAAAGGTGCAGTTCCACTGACATCACCTCTGGGGCTGTTATCACTGCTTGCTGCACTGGTTGCCCCCCCTCTTTTCTTCACCAACCTGCCATTGATTTTTGGCTGCAGCTTTCACTGGACGGAAGCAGGGCTGCTTGTGTCTATTCCCCTTTTAGAGCACCCACACAGGGCCAGCATAACCTTCTCTCTCAATGGCCTGGGTGCAGACTTGAGATGCATCAGAGGCGCTTACTCATGGGTGCTCCGGTGCTGGAGCATCCATGGAAAAAAATAGTCGGTGCTCAGCACCCACCAGCCACAGCTGTTCGGCAGCTCAGAATGGGGCGGAGGGAGGGCAGAGACCAGCAAGCGGCGGGTGGGCGGGGGCCTCGGGCAGGGGGTGGAGTGGGAGCGGGAAGAGGTGGAGCAATGGTGGGGCTTTGGAGGAGGGAGGTGCAGAGGGGCGGGAAGAGACAGAGCAAAGGTGGTGCCTCAGGGAGGGGGCAGAGGCACAGTGGGGGTGGCACCTTGAGGGGAGGAGCAGAGTGGGGGTGGGGCCTCAGACAGAGAGGAAGTGGAGCACCCCCGGGGAAAAGTAAAAGTTGGCACCTCTGTATGCATGTGTTTACTACTTTCACAAACCCATGGGGATACGGAGAGGTACTTTTTATTAAACCAAGTGGCAACAGCATAATTTAATTGTTATACTCCGATTCAGCAAAGCACATAAGCACAGGCTTCACTTTTTAGCATGCACAAAATCATTTCAAAGCCTGCAAGAAAACTGAAGTACAACGCAGTGGAAGAACTGGAGATCAAACCAAATTATAGCTACAACGCCTCATGCGATTCTTAATGTAAAAAGTATTGTTCATAATTAAAGAATCATAGAAAAGTAAGGCTGGAAGGTACTTCAAGAGGTCATCTAGCCAATCCCCCCCAGGCTGAGTCAGGATAAAATATACCTACACCTAGTAGTTTGTCTAACCTGTTCTTTAAAATCTCCAATGATGGGGATTCCACAGCCTCCCTTGGTAAACTATTTCAGTACTTAACAACCCTTATAATTAGAAAAATTTCCCTAATATCTAACCTAAATCTTCCTTGCTGCAAACAGAGATGATTACTTCTTGTCCTACCCATGGTGGACATGGAGAACCCCCAGATCCTTTTCTGCAATACTACTGGCTAGCCAGTTATTCCCATTTTGTATATGTGTGTTTGATTTTTACTTCCTAAGTGAAGTACTTTGTACTCATCTTATTGAATTTCATCTTACTGATGTCAGACCAATTGTCCAATTTAAGATATTTTTGAATTGTAATCCTGTCCCCCAAAGGGCTTTCAACCTCTCCCAGCTAGGTGTCATCCGCAAATTTTATAAGCACTCTCTTCGTTCCATCATCCAAGCTGTTAATTAAAACATGGGAGAAAGGGTGAAACTGTCTGATGCAATGTAAATAAATCTCTCTATTTATATGCAAAGTAGCTCCCAAGAGACTGCTCAAACTACAGAACATCCCAGAGTCCGTTGGACAGTATCAGATTATTAGAGATATCACCTGGCATAAACAAAAGTATGCTTTACACAAGAAATGATTACTAAAGTAAGGACATCTGAACTGGTTCCCCACCCCGCGGTGGGAAGTTTGGAGGTCTTACCTTATTACTGTTGGTGTGATTTCAGCACAGAAGAAAACACTAAGACTTCCAACAGCATGCGATGAAAACATACCCACAATGGAAAATGCAGTAGAGAATTTGTCCTTGACGCTGTCACTCATACCTGTTAGACAGGCAGACAGACACATGTACATGGAAATTGAGCTCAGTACAATCAGTATATGGCCCTCAAGAAATGAAACAAGACTACCATATTAAGTCACTCATTTTCACCTTAGATGTAAGTTTGAGTCTCCTCCCCCAACATTTATTTAAATCAATGTTTAATAAGCCATGTACCAACTACCCAAAACATAAATAAAAATGTCATAACATATTTCCAAAAAACAGCAGTAAACCGGCAATCTCCAGCTTTATTACCAACAGCCATCACAAAGTGGTAAAGCTCAAAAAATGTCTCCAAACACTTTCAGGCACTGGACATTTCCCACCCAAATCTGGTAGCCGTATGGAGACAACCAGAATTAATCATGACCTAGTACAGTTCTGTGGTTGAGACATTGCAGATGCTGCAATAGAGGAAGATACAAATAAAATGTTCTCATCTCTACCACAGGCCTGCAGAAAAAAATCCTTATACTGCAACTGATCAGACCCACAGGACCTGTAACAATGAGCAGCTAGCTCTACAAGAAGAGCCCTAGGACATTGAGCTCAGCAGCCACCTTGCACATGAACACTAGCAGTTACTGCAATCAGGCTCTGTATCCTCAGCGACTCTTGCCTTTCAGATACACCCACTCAGAGTGCAAGCAGTTCAAAACACTGCATAGACATTTGTAAACAGTACCTGAGTCTGGAAGTTGACTATATTTTCCAATCACTGGATCCACAGACCGCAAAAGATAAATTAAAATGAGAGAGAGAGAGAGTTAAATATGTGATTTATTCAAAGTGGAAAAAAACAAACACACAACACCCTCCCCCACACCAAACCAAACTGCAGCCCTCCACCTCCTCCCCATACTCTTTCCTTTCAGTATCATGACTGGAGTGGAATAGTCTTTCAAAACCATGGCATGCAATTTCCAGGCCTATTCCCAACTGGAGAATGGAATTCTAATGAGGTGATGATAATAACCGCACAGTGGTAAATCATTTGAAAAGACCCAGAATTAGCACTAAAATTAAACAAAAGTCTCTTTGTTGGTAACAAAGGTGGAAAAGAAACTGCTGTCAAGCTTTGCTGTAACCCTGAGGGAATGGCCACAGGGGCTTTAGTTAGAAAAGGAAACCATTACAATCAGCATCCCTGCATTGCTAAAACACATCTTTTTCCCTTGCCAAAATCCAAAGTGAGTTTACAGTGTTTAAAATTATCCACAAGCTGCTTTTTGGCCCACGTTCCTATGCGGTGCTAAGTAATGCTACATAAAAAGCAGAACAATAGTTATGCGAGCCTGGCAGAACACCCTAGCAGCTGGGTTACTCCAGAGAGCTTAGAGAAGTTCTGACTCAGGAGAAACCCTGAAATCTGGAAGGAGATCCCTCTGTCAGAGGCCTTACAAGACACAGACAGACAGACAGACACACACACACAGACGCGCACACAACTGTTAAATTATACAAACAGCATGGCCATTCATTTCTCTCCAAACCATGGCCTTGCTGCCTATAAGGAGTGATGGTGGGATGTGACGGGGGGGACAGACCGCAGTGGAAGGATACAAGCTGTTCCAGAGTCCAAGGCTGCCTTTTCCTCCTACTTTTGTACAGGCAGTTTTTAGAAATGGGAGGGGGATAAAGGGCAAACAGTACATGATGGGGCTCTCAGCAGATGGGAACAGAAGGGTTTAACATGGGCATGACATTAATTCTCATTAATTCTCAATGTCCATCTTCAAGGTTAAGAACGGAACACAGCAGGACAAAAATAATTTAGAAATAGTTGTAATCTAGCTATCATAAATCTGTTTCTTCAAAGGCGTGCTTTTTTGTAGTTCATCATTATGCAGAGTATTATAAAAGGAAGATGACCATGTTAACATACCACCACAGATGTATCAACACGGTTGCAGAATTGTGATAAATCTTATACAAAGCACGCCTTGTAAGGTGTCATTGGAAAAGTTGTAATCTGTTGAACAGTGTTAAATGCGTATATTATCATTGTATGTGAAGTTATGAATTTTTGCTATATGTTTTGCAGCATGAGCTTTCATGGGTGAATACCCACTTTGTCGGATGCAAGTGGGTATTCACCCACGAAAGCTCATGCTGCAAAACGTCTGTTAGTCTATAAGGTGCCACAGGATTCTTTGCTGCTTTTACAGATCCAGACTAACACGGCTACCCCTCTGATACGTGCTATATGTTTGTATCTCAAACATATTGCATTCCTGGGTAACACCCACAAGACAGATTTACATCAAGACCAGCAAGCCATGGTTGATGGGCCATTAAGGAAAATCAACTCTCCCGAAGGGCCCCTCCCTATGCCTCAGAGAATATGTAGACCATGGATGCCTCATGACTCAGCCAGGGCATGCAGCACATGTGATCCCTGACTCCCATGTTTGTGCCAGTAACCTTCCAGGTACATGGACTGGGGGGTATAAATTGGAGACTCTGATATCATGTCCTTGCCTCTTGCCTGCTCCACATCTCTGGACTATGATTTCTAACAAAGGGAAGCTTTGAACATGGACTGAGGGACCTCCAATCTTTTGGGTGATCCAGGGAGACTTACTGCAAGCTAGCAGATTTAACATCACTGCTGTTCTCCTGATCTACAAACTCTGCCATCATCTGCAATGTATATGATTCACTTTAATCATTTAACAACTTTTTTTTTTAAATTAAAACATCTTTAGTTAGTTTACTAAAGATTGACTGCAGCATGGTATTTGGTAAGATCCTGAAGTATATATTGACCTCAGGTGGGTGTCTGGTTTTCTGGAACTGGAGGAAGTTAATACATATGATTGCTGGTTTTAATAATCATTTACCACAGAAGTCTGGTTTGTCTAGGTGGTGCACGAGGGGCTAGAGGTCCCGAAGGGAACTCTCTTTGGCTTCATAATAAGTAGTACAGTATTTTGGGAGCACATTTTTGTTACTGGCTTGATGAAGTCTTATGATAGACTAAACCACCAGTCTGGGGTATATGCCCTGTATTCTGGCAGTTGACTTGAGATTGGTGTTCTTAGCTGTGTTCCATAGCAGGCAGTGTGACAATAATTACTTAGACACATGCATGCACTATACATATTTCTTAATTACACTGCTACCTGTGTGGCCACACAAATCTACCGAGTGGGAGGGAGGAGATAGAGAACACACCTCCAGTTTGGGTGGGACTGCTCCCAATAATTTATAGTAGTGAGACATGTTCCCCTCTGGCCTTTTCTCCAAAAGGCAATTTGACAGATGTTCAGACACACGCCTTTTTTTTTTTTTTTTTTTTTTTTAATAAGAGTTGCAAAACCAGAAACAACCTGAACCCACCCAGCATCAACCCACAGACCTGGTACACACTATTCTTGTCTCTGATATAATTGCAAAAGAGGCAGTCTCTAAGAGGATGGAAATTTTGGGACTCTGCCATCAATCAATTCAATTTCCTAAGCAGGCTCATTGCAGGTCAGAAAATCTGAGAAAGAGGAGGGAACCAAGAATGGGAAACCAATTTCCTTTGGAGCCTCCTTAGAGAAAAAAAAATCTGGTAAAATTGTATGCCATTTCCATGCACTCTCTTAAGACAACAACAAACTTTTTTTGTCCTTTTAAAACCCAGACAATCAATTTTGACACATCCTCAGAGATTGAAATCCACTCTGTTTTTAACTCTTCTCAGCGTGGGTGACTAGCTCTGAGCTCTGCTACAGGAATAAATCCCTGCACCTAGAACAATGAACTGAAAGAATAAAGGGGAAATTGGAGGGAGAACAAAAGAGTTTCACTGTAGTTAAATATGTATAGAGAATGGGCTCAAATCTACAGTGACTTCCATTCCCTATTGCTTTCAATGGGATTGTACAGCATGTGAATCTGCACCATCCACGGAGAGCTGATTTACTGCTCTTCTGTTCTGCAGCAGACAGGTTTTTTCCATATGTCAGTTGAGAAGGCCGCATGCAGCTTTGCAAGGTAATGCTCTCTGACCAGTATCAAGGTGCAAGTCACTTATGCCCTCACTTACAGTTGAGAAGACCTAACTGTAGAAGCGATGCCAGAGCTGTCAGAATCATGAACAGCAGCAGTCCTCCTCTTCGCCCTAGAAACCCAACGACTGGGCACATAGCCAGGCAGGATGCCAGAGCAATCCCTGCCATGGTATAGTAGTCTGCATAGAAATTGTGGGTGATCGTCATCTTCGCTTCATGACCCATCATGCTTTTTGCAAAGCAGTGATGTATCCCAAATCCGGTCAGCCTAGAGGAGACAAAGTGAAAATGGGAGACCACTTCTGAACAGGCAGGCAAATATGGCAAGGTAACAAGGAGCTGGAAAGAAAAGGAAAAACAAACTCTTTGAGCCAGGGACTTCTCTTACTAAGCCTATACAACAGCTAGCCCACTGGGGGCTGAATCTCCTTTGAGGCCTCAAGGTTCCACTGCGGGGGTCGGCAACTTTCAGGGGTTCACCACTTTCAGAAGTGCCATGCCGAGTCTTCATTTATTCACTTTAATTTAAGGTTTCGCGTGCTGGTAATACATTTTAACGTTTTTAGACGGTCTCTTTCTATAAGTCTATATATTATATAACTAAACTATTGTTGTATGTAAAGTAAATAAGGTTTTTAAAATGTTTAACAAGCTTCATTTAAAACTGAATTAAAATGCAGACTCCCCCTGGACCGGTGGCCAGGACCTGGGCAATGTGAGTGCCGCTGAAAATCAGCTCGCGTGCCGCCTTCGGCTTGTGTGCCATAGGTTGCCTACCCCTGTTCTACTGTAATACAAATAAACAATGATCAAAAATTGACCAAACCAAAAGACTTGTGATCAACTGACCTGATTCTAATAGGTACTAAGCCACAGCAGTTCCCAAATCAAGCCATGTGAGATTACATTTTTATTATGTGATTGGAAGCAATCTGAAATCAGTCATGAAAACCAATCAGAAGCTGCCTTCAGATTAATTTAACAGACTTCTGTTTTGATCCAATATCTGACCCTTGGCCTTTAGAATGAGTTCTGATGTGATCAGTTTTATGAAGAAGGGCTGTATGGCTGGGCAGCAAGGAAGCATAATACAAAACAGATCACACCATAGATAGTAACCTCACTCCCCAAGGTAGTGCTGCTGCCAAAATAACTTTTAAAATGAATATTTAAAGTGACATACTGAACCTGTATTTAATTTGTTACTATGACTGTTATGAAACAGAAAATCTATGGCTTGAATTGTGGTTCATTCCATACCTCAGTATCAATTTCTTCCACTTACTTTTTACATGAAAACAGGTCTCTCTATTGACCATTTCTCCTCTGTTTCAAATATTTATTAAAAAAAAATAAATGGTGGGTGCGGTGAGATTCATCTGGATAGTGCGAGATCTTAGTGCAATGTAAAATCATTTCATGCGCTGACAGGGCTACTGGTATATTTTAGTGCTATCAACACCTCCTCAGGCAGTGCTACACCTCTCCCAGAAAAGGGTCTCATATCTGTGGCAAATTCTGTAGCACTTAGGTAATGTGGACCTGCCTCATTAACTGAGGAGCAGACAAAATATTGCCAAATTCATTCCACATGTGCATCATTAAGCCACACTTGGGCCTAGGTGTCCAGAATGAATGGCTAGTATGTTACACCAGCTATCCTACTTAATTTCAGGAATTTGAAACAATTTTTATGGAAACCAAACTATGGAAAGCTTTTTGTTTTTTAAATAAACAAACTGTGGGGACTTATACAGCTAAATGAATGACAGTCCTGTGCATAACAGACCAGTCAGTGAAAGCCAAGATAAAATTGTGCACTTTTTGGAACTGCAGAATTGACATATTTTACACTGACAGAATGCACTACAGGACACGTAGTTGTTTATTCTTGTACAAAATTTCATTTGCTTTTAAAATCTACAGAATAATTGGTACATAATTTATTTTCTGTCTTAACTCGGGTGCTTGCTACCTTACAAACACTATTTAATACACAACTAGACAACACTAATATATTACACAAATATATGCAGCAATGATATCCATGTGATAAACGGAAGACCCATGAGATAAATGAATTCATTATACAATTTATTACCTGTGCTCTTCCCTTTAATCCACAACCCCAGGATTTATTCTAACATCTTAAAATTCTGAGGAGATTCAAACAGTTGCCTTTTTTTTTTAAATAAATCAATGTGCCCTGAAAAAAATTCCTCTTTTTCCCCTGAAATGTCTTATTTTTCCCAAAATTCACACCTGCCTGAATCTCAGGACAGACTACATGATGCAGGAGGAATAATAATAATAATGAAAAATAGGCTCTTCTTTCCCTATAATAAACGAGATCTGCCTGACAAACACAAATTTGATTCACAGTCTTCAAAGACTGCAAAACTTCTCCACTGACAATGGCCAAAAATCATCCTTTGTGTTGCTTTTATTCTGGTCTTGGGAATTTCCAAATAAGTCTAATTAAAAGTGGGGTGGGTGAGTGGGAATTCATACAGAGACAATGTTTATAAATCCACTTGAGTTACTGTAGCTATAAACTCAGTCTAGCAGCAAAAAAATTGCTCCAGAATGCATGAGGCCACCACAGTGGTTATTAAAAGCCCACCACTTCTTTCACCAACCAACACTGTAAATTAAGGCGCTGATCAGGCAACTGATTCAGCACAGACAGATCCTTGGAGTCAATGGGCCTCACCCAGGCAGGATCAGTTGATCCAGTGCTGCAATTCATAATCATATGGGTCACTAACTTCTCATGTGAGTGAAGATTACAGGTTGGGGCCCTAAAATCAAGTGGAAATTCCAACTATGGGCAGGGAACTTATATTTCTACACAATTTTTCTAGGCAATTTCTGGTCTTACTACCACCACTCCATCCCAATTTAAAAATCACACAGGTGATCCAAATGGGCACTTAATATAATTGACATACTAGGAAACACCACCACTTTCCCCTGTTCCCTTCCCCACCCTCAAAAGTAGTTAGGGTAATTTTGAAATAGATTTCAAGACCATACATTTACTTTTATTACACACTTGAGAAGCTCTCCCAGTTTTGTGTGAAATAACTCTCAATCAGGGCCTGATCCTGCAAACACTTAAGCACACGCTTAACTTCACTCATGTAGATGTTTGCCAGATTGAGGCCTTAGAATGTAGGTGTCACACTACTGTGTGAGAAAGTGCGCTTTCCCTGTATACCCCTTTAATGATTTGGAGGAACTGAAGTCCTTTTTGTCCAATTTTCAGGACATCATGGTCAGCCACTATACAGGTCACAGCTTAGTATTTATTGCCAGACAACTTCTTCCTTTGCCAAATTAATCCATTAAATTTTAGAAAATGTTAAACAGATTGTAGATAAATTATGCAAACAGTGTTATAATTCTGCAATTGATTACATTCAAATCAACCATATGGGCTTATTTCCTCCTTTCCTCTGAGCTTTATTTGAAATAAAGTCAGGATAAGATGGTAATATCCTTGGACTTTTCACCTTACTTGCTCCCTTCTACCTCCCAGATAATTTAAGACATGCAGATTAAACTGGTAGTCATTAATTTTAATCCAGGATAATGGAAATCTACAGCTTGACCTCTCACTTGAGAGAAACTTACAAGACCCAGCACGAAACTACTGAACAATTGGTTTAAATTTAAAAAGGACATCATCGAATGCACCAAAGACATTAACCACTTTGGACTGATCTGCTTCCTTGACATTGTCCATTGGAAGTATAAGGTGGGATTTTCAAAAACACCTATGGGTACATCTACACTGTGTTTTAAACCCTGTGGCAGTGAGTCTTAGAGACCAGGTGTACAGACTGGAGCTTGTGCTATGGTGCTGAAAACAGCAGTGGAGATGTTGCAGCTTGGGCTGGAGCTCAGCCTCAAAAGCCCACTCCGCTCCTTGGGTTTCAGAGCCTGAGCTACAGCTGAGTCCAAACATCTACACAGTTTTTTTTTTTTTTTTAAAAAGAACAGGAGTACTTGTGGCACCTTAGAGACTAACAAATCTATTTGAGCATAAGCTTCCGTGGGCTACAGCCCACTTCTTCAGATGCATGTAGTGGAAAATACAGTGGAAAGATGTGTGTACACACACACACACACACACCATGAAACAATGGGTGTTATCATACACACTATGAGGAGAGTGATCAGTTAAGGTAAGCTATTATCAGCAGGGGAGAAAAATAACTGTTTGTAGTGGTAATGAAAATGGCTCATTTCCAGCAATTGACAAGGAGATGTGAGGAACTGGGGGCGGGGGGGGGGGGGGGAGATAAGCATGGGGAAATAGTTTTACTTTGTGTAATGGCCCATCCACTCCCAGTCTTTATTCAAGCCTAATCTGATAGTGCCCAATGCAAATTAATTCCAATTCAGCAGTCTCTCGCTGGAGTCTGTTTTTTGTTGTTTTTGTAATATTGCGACTTTTAGGTCTGTAATCGAGTGACCTGGGAGATTGAAGTGTTCTCCAACTGGTTTTTGAATATTTTTAGCACTGAAGCATGAGCCCCACTCTGAAGACTCAGGGCCTGAGACTCATGACCATGATTTTATAACTCTGTGTAGATGTATCTTACGTGACTTAGGAGCACAAGTCCTGTTGAAACTGGGAGAGGAGGGTGGAATTCATGTGAAAAATCAATGGAACTTGTGCTCTTGTCATTCGGAAAATCCTACCCAGAGTAGCAAGTTTGTGCAAGACAAAAATATACAGTAGGTCACTGTCACAACAATGCACTTGCACAGCTACCACTCCCAAGAAAGCACCTTATGCTTTTTGCTCCACAGCTTAAAATGTCAGATGACTACTTCCTTAGGCTTCTACACGAGATCACTCTTCTGGTAGAGCTCACTCTTCTTATCAAAGATCAGCTCTCTAAGACACTGGGTTAAGGGTCCTGTAATGGGGCAGAAGAGCCTCCATATTTCCATCACCATCCACATCTACTTTCAGTTTACCAACAGAGAAAACATTCAACATACTTGACAGGAATATGTTGGACTTACGAGTTCACACACAATACTACAATGTTTTTCCACAGGTTCCTGGTTCCCACCACTTTAACAATGCAGACCTTCTTGGGCCTCCTGGTAAGCTCCTTCTCCAGCTCTGAAACAAAACAGAAGGTCATTTTCTTGGTAGTGGGGGAGCAGAGTAGCCAGTGGATTTCAGATTTTATTCTGGATGTTCTGGGAAGAGGGACAGTAGGGTTCTCCTCCACTCCTGCCTCAGAGTTCTGAGGATGCCACACCACCCTGCACCCCTCCTCCCCCACCACACACACTCCTTGCTTGTTTCTCTCTTATCCTTCCATGTGTTGTTGATCCTCTCTGCAGTTTTGGATGGCTGCATGTGGCTCCCTGCAGATTCCAATGCTACTCACAATTTAAAAAATGTATGTAAAAAAAAAAAATTGGGGAGTTAGGGATGGAATGTAGATGGATGGTCCTTGGGAGATGTCAAGTTGCCTGATACACTAGCAGAGGTTCTGGTGTATTTAGTCCTAAACGGCAACACCCTCTGCTAGTGCTATGCCTCTCACAGGCAGGGTCCTCACATGTGTGAGAAGATGGATAGCATTTCTATAATATGGATCTGTGCTATCTAAGGAGTGGACTGGAGACTGCCAAACTCATTCAATGTGTGCATCTCTAACCCCAGGTTTCTAGAAAAAGACGGCTAGAAGGTTATGGCAATACATCATCTGTCCTCCTCAGTTTCAGTGTTGTTGCAGGCATGCTAGCCACAGGATAGGAGACAGATGAGATGGATAATAGCTTTTATTGGACCAACTTCTTCTGGGAAAGACACAAGCTTTTGAGCTCCAAAGGACCTCAAGACATAGGCGCCGACTCTGGGGGTGCTTTGGGGCTGGAGCACCCACCGGCAGCCAAGTTCCCCCCCCCCCACCCCGCAGCTCACCTCTGCCTCCTCCCCTAAGCACGCCACATCCCCGCTTCTCCTCCCAGCTATTTCATGGCGTAACACGCTGTGGGAAGGAGGGGGAAGGAGCGGGAAGGGGAAGAGGTGGGGAAGAGGCAGGGCCGGGGCGGGGATTTGGGGAAGGAGTCCAATAGGGGCAGGGAGGGGGCGGAGTTGGGGCAGGAACTTTGGGGAAGGGGGTGGAACGGGGGGCAGGGCAGGGGTGGAGTCGGGGCCGGTGGGAGCGAGCACCCACTGGCGCCAGGAGAAGTTGGCGCTTATGCCTCAAGAACAGCTCTGTAGAGCTCCAAGCCTTGTCTCTTTAACCAACAGAAGTTGGTCCAATAAAAAATATTACCTCATCCACTTTGTCTCTCCTCCACTTCAGGCATTTAAAGGCATTTTGATGGACACTAAACAGAGGAATATTTTTTACAAAAATTATGGGGGGCTCATCATAGCAATCCCTTCAGATTTTAAAGCAGTGTTCAGTGTTCAAAGACCTTGCCCGCTCTTGAGTTCAAGAAAAGGCTGAGAGTCTGACTGACCCTTACGCTATGCTGTCGGAATCCTGCCGAGGCAGCCATAAACTGACTTTTCTTTGCCATTTTGTAGTGGAATACAGACAACCCTTAGAGAATAGGTATTTGCACAAAACCAGTCTATGAATGGTACAAAACAGAGTGAAGAGCACTGTATTACCCAAACATCTAATCCCCTGAGATTAATTTAGCTGCTACATAAACATAGGAGATCATATTTTCCAAGATACTGTATCAGTTACAAGTGATTCCAAGGATAAAAGCCCAGTAAAAACTTAAGCAGCTGTGACTAGAAACGTCAAAACAGTTCCACATTCCAGCAGTACAAACTGTACTTGCCTCAACACTTCTAGATTAATAGATTGTAAAGCCAGAAGAAACATTGTGATCATCCAGTCTGAGGCCATAGAACTTCACCAAAATAAATCCTAGAGCAGATCTTTTAGAAACACATCCAATCTTGATGTAAAAATTGCCAGAGATGGAGAATCCACCATAACCCACAGTAAATTGTTCCAATGGTTAATTACCTTCACTGGTAAATATTTACGCCTTATTTCCAGTCTGAATTTGTTTAGCTTCAGCTTCCAACCATTGGATCATACTATACCTTTTTCTACTAGATTGAAGAGCCCATTATCAAATATTTGTTCTCCCGTAGGTACTTACAATGGAGTCACTCCTTAACCTTCTCTTTGTTAAGATAAATTGATTGAGCGCCTTGAATCTATCACTATAAGGCATGTTTTCTAATCCTTTAATCATTCTTGTGACTCTTTTCTGAACCCTCTCCAATTTATCAACATCCTTCTTGATTTGTGGACACCAGAACTCAACCCAGTATTTTAGCAGCCGTCCTACCAGTGCCAAATAGAGAAGTAAAATAACCTCTCTACTCAAGATTCCCCTATTTATGCATTCAAAAAGTTACCCAAAAAGTCTTGGACTAGTCACAATATATACTGACTGCTTATGAGACTGCAACCCAGCCTCCCACAGTAGTTTGTATCAGCTCACTTCATACATATATTAACAGTCTGGCTGTCTCTAGTACCTCCATCTTCCCCAACCTTCTAAAGGGATACAGGATAAAAAAAGATGAATGAAAACCACTGGGGAAGTAAAGAAAATGAAGGTAATGGGGTGGGGGAGAAGGGGGACAAACAAAGAACAGACGTGTCTGCTATTATCTGGAAAAATCTATCTTTTGCACGGAAAATCCCCCACACCAATAGAGAAATGCTATTTTGTAATCTAATTAGCCATGTTCTTCACTGCCCACAGATACACTAGGCAAGAGTTCAAACATTAACTATGAGACACATTTTAAAGGAAAGAGATATGAGGATGCTGTCACGCTGTTCTCATAATTACAGTTGAAATCTTTCAATTGCTAATCCACAAAATGCAGCAGAACACACCAGATGACAGAATCACAAAATACAGAGATCAGAGAAAAGTAAATTGGTCATATTATTATTCATAATAATTATTTGTATTACGCTAGCAACTGGGGACCACAGTATGCTAGATTTTGTAGAAACACAAGAAAAAAGATGGTTCCCTGCTAGTACAGGATTGCTCCCTACAGTGCATTTTTAGTGCTTTGTCCAGTCTAGTTTTAAATTTCTCAAGCAAAAGGCACTTCCCACCTCTTTCTTTGGGAGACTATTTTAGAGTTTTAGTGGATCTAATAGTAAATATATTTTTGCGGATCTCCAGCTTAAATTTTGCCTCTCTTAATGTGATATTAACTCAATCATACCCCTTATACCATCACAAATAATTCCTCTCCATTCCTGATTTTTACACTCTTTAGATATTTGTAGACCATTATCTCCCTTATTAATCATCACTCATCCACGCTACACATACTCAATCCTTTCAATATTTCCTTATGTACCAATCCTCTCAAACTCTCCTAATCCTCCCACTTTGTTGTTTTTCTCTGAACTCTCTCTGGTTTGTTATGATGAGGACACCCAGCAATATATTCCAGATGTGGTTGCACCATCTGAACACACAACCTCAAACGTCAGACCTGAGCGTATGCACAGCACCTAGTAAAATGCTCCAGTCACAAACCCAGCCAGTTAGCCTCTCTAAATGAGACTTTCGTGCTAATGACTATTAGCACTAAAATTTCAGATGCAGAGGCTACAGTCACTGGATTGCAAACAAATGAAATACTCTCAATAATCTTCAAAGTCATCTACCCTTTTCCACTCTTCATTATTTTTACAATTTCCTCCCCTGCATAGTTCGTATTTATAACCAGGTATCCTCTAAGTAGGGGGCAAGGTTGATTTACATTCAAGCTCTAATTAATAGCAACAGATTAGCTACCCAGCCTGCAAAGACTCTCCAACTACAGTATTGACTTCCCATTTAACTTTACAAATAAAGGACCTATCAGTTATTAAACTGATAACAGACACTATGCTTGTACTACAGTAAACAAAAAAGTACAGAACGCTAGGAGCCCTTGGCAAACTCTTAAAAATACATAAACAAACCGATTTAGTAATTTCCTGTAAATACCACCACCCAGCAGCAACATAAAAATAAAAATGTAATAATCCTACTTAGCAAGAGAATCACCAGAGTCCCCTTCTACCTACTCCAAACTCGCCCAACCCCTCAAAGGCCAGGGAGAAGAAATGACCGTTTGCACCATGCCTGGAAGGTTTATAAACTCAGGGTGCTGTGAACCCGGCAGGAGGAGGGGGTGAGTTCCAAAGAGGCAGAGTCCTGAAGGAGAACAGCCTGCCTATATCCCCCTCTTTTTTATACCAACAAGGCTCTATCTAAGGTGCCTCGACTGACTAAGTGTAGTAGTATATCATGGGGATGGCGATGGTCTGTTACAGTGATACTCAGACTGAGGATCTCGAGCCACAAGTGGCTCTTTAATGTGTCTCCTGTGGTTCTTTGCAGCACATGATATGAAAACCATGTGTGATTTAAACTATTAACCAATCAGAATGCTTTTACTACATTATTAACCAATTGTAGTTGATAAAATTTTATATATCCCTTTCATATGGTTTAATTCACACGATTGTGGCTTTTTTGGGTAATGTTGATCACTAATTTTGCTCCTGAATCACTGAGGTCTGAGTATGACTGGTCTGTTACTTAAGTAGATCCCAGATCATTTAAGTTTTATAGGTCAATGTCGTCTTCAAATCAACCAGAAACCAACAAGCTGATATTGCAGATCACAGATTGTAAAAAGCCATTACTGTCATAGGGGTATTGCAACAGAATAAACAGAGATATTTACTTGATGATTCTGCACTGGATTTCCCCAATTAAAAACAACCTGCATTTAACATTTCAGTTTTTATTGCTTCATTAGGATGTTGGGTATGAGGGAGAAGAAGCTTCCTTTACTCATCAACTCACAGACCTAATATATGCCTTCCTGTTCTCCACAGCATCACTATTTGTAACATTTCCACTCAGGGAAAGAGCAGGAAAACGATGAACAAGGAAGCTCCTTATAACTTCAGTGGAAACTAGAACTATAATGGCCTCATGAAAAAAAATATATCCGCCTCCAATTCCTCTGTACAAACTTTGAAGCTGTTGAATTTTCATGGGATTATCTGCATTTCAGACATGCTGCTTTCAGATGAAACTAACTTGAGCCCATTATTACCAACCCAAAATCTATAATGCTTTTAACCTACCTCTTTCCCTTCTGCCTTGTGACAAAGAGAAAGAAGCAAAGCTCATCAACCAAAGCCCAGCAAAAGGACATTCAAAACCACTTGTAGTCCATGGGCATGGTTTGATTCTAGAGCCTTGGAGGGGGACATGCATACCTTACACTTTCAGATGATAGTAGCAACAACATTTAAACACTTTCACAGCTCTTTTCATCATTAAAGTATTTTACAGAGAACTAATCCTCACAACACTCATTTTGCAGGAGGGAGATCTGAGGCACAGAGAGGGAAAGTAATCTGTTCACCAAACAGTCAGTCAGTGGCAGAGACAGGATTACAACTCAAGGGTTCCTCACTCCCTATCCTGTATTAATTTTATTAGCCCATGATGCCCATCTTAGTAAATTACATTTTAAAAAAATCAATGTTAAGGAACATTAAGGTTCCAAACACACGTTAGGAAGTGCCAGATTAAAGGTTTCATTTGAAACCTTAATTCAGTCCCCTTGCGTGTATGCATTATGATACAGTCTTTAATTACATGATCACATGCTATTTTTTTCCACAAGGCTTCCTCTTTATGCAGTGAATGGTGAGTTATTTAATATTTCTTTTTATCTTCTTTGTTCAATGTGTGGCCTTAGGCCTTATTTCATGCACATCATCCAAACCCTGTATTAAATACAAAATTATTAGTTTCCTTGTGGGCATTTCTATGATGCTCTCACCAGAGCACCTGAACTCTTCACAAAGATGAATGAAATTATCTTTACAACTTTTCAGTGAGCCTAGGGGTATTACCACCCCCGTTTTATGGATGGGAAACTGAAGCACAGAGTTTTAGGCTGGAATTGTCAAAGATATCCACCATTTTTTGGTGCCCCACTGGAAAAAGCTTAGGCGTTGATTTTTCAGAGTACTGAGCATTATATAGCACATTATATGTTAAAATCATAGCTCCAGTGATGAGCTGCCAAAATCTTAACAACGGTTCACTATAAAAAGTTCTGATTTAAGGGGGGGGAGCGGGGGAGAGGCCAGGGCGGGGGAGACATATCCATGGGGCAGGGGGCCCCTGCAGAGCCTGGGGCAAATTGCCCCACTTGCCCCCCCGGCAGCCCTAGAGCTTGCAGCCCCCTCCCCCCTTACCTTGACGGCAGCTCAAAGCAGCAGGACGACTCAGGAGCTCAGCTGAGCTGCCCAGCTGCTGGCCATCTGCAGCTCTGCTGGGGGGAGACATCCTTGTGGGGCCAGGGGCCCCACTTGCCCCGCCCCTCCCCTCCCCTCTGGCCAGCTCTGGAGCTTGCAGCAGGACCCCCCCACACACACACACATCTTGCCGGGCCTCTCAAAAAGCGGCAGCAAGATGACTCTGGAGCTCAGCTGAGCTGCCCAGCTGATGCCGGCGACTGGCCACGCTGCAGCTGGGGGGAAGCGGGGGAAGGGCCGGGGGAGCCTCAGCCTCCCCAACTGGGAATCCTGGGAGCAACAGGATGGTCCGGCCCGTGGACTGGAGTTCTTTGCCCACCCCCTGGCCCTTTAACAACCGTTTCTCCAAGGAGGTCTAATTTTAGCAACCAGTTCTTGGGAACTGGCTCCAGCTCACCACTGCATAGCTCCCATTAACTTAAGCTACAGCTGATAATGCTCAGATCATCTGTACATCAGACCTCAGGGTATCAAGCCAGGCACCCAGAAAATGAGGAACACACAATTAATGGCCACCCATGAAAAGTTTGGTTTAAGTGACTTGGCCAGAATCATAGAGGAACTCTGTGGCAGAGATGGGGATAGAATCCAGTGCTCCAGGGCAGCATTCAGTTGCCTTAACCATGACACTGTTCTTTCTCCTCCTGCAACCCTTCTCATTCATTACACACCTTCCAACTTCTGCAACAAATGAGGTAGGGATCCTACAGACAACAGCTTCATTCCAGGAGTATCATCCATCCTGTGCACTGAGTGAGGCAAGGGTCCTGTGGAAAAAATAACTTGTGATCATGTAATTAAAGATTGTTTCATAGCACAAACACAAGGAGGCCAAATTAAGGCTGCACAGGCAATCTATTCTTAACTTTTGAGTGTTTGACTTTGCATGCTTATTTTAATGATGGGTTGTTGTTTTTTTTAAATGTAGCTTCCTACTTAAAACACACACACACACACACACACACACCTGAAAAACAACCAAATACTGTAGCACATATAGAACTATACTGACATACAGCATTTGTCATCATTATATCATCATAGTAATACATCTGAATGGACTAAGGAATGCATATTATTTCAGAAGCAAATCTGCTCCTGTGATTTAGAAATAGGCTGCAAATTTCACCTATTTTTCTGAGTCACATGGAACTCCCTGCAAGTTCTGATTTCAAATTGGATTACTCACTCTCTGCTGACTGCCTTTGCAATTCTATCTGCGTTTTTTCCCTGTACACTAAGTATTCTTTCAACTTTATTATGCTGATTGGCCATATCTTGGAAATGAACATCTACCTCCTGAATATCAAGAGAGAGGCATTCCAGTTTAGATTTTCATTCAGAGATAAGTAAAGAAGGGAGTTTTGTTATTCAGTCTGGTCAAGTAGTTATTTTTCATCAAGGAATTTTAAGATACAAAAAACAATGAAACACACACAAAGGCAGGTTTCCATGGAAGCATCAGGTCTGAAACTAAGATACTTACCAGTATAGATTTTCAAGTAGCCCATAGCAGAGCATAAACAAAAACAGTGGTGTAGTCACCTTTCACTTAACTGTAAATAATTGTCTAGATCTTGACATGGTGTAAATCAGTGCATTTCTAGTGACTTCAATGGAGTTATGCTGATTTACATGAGCTGAGGATATGGCCCTTTGTCTCAAGTATAGAGTGTATCCTATCACCGCAATATACAAACTATTTAAAATGAATACAATCCTTTAATAATGTACAGGCAGAATGGAGTTTTGTGACTTCAAAATCCATCAACAAACTGTTCCTCTCCTCCTTCCTCAAGATGATGTGTCATCGATACGCTTCCTTGTGATTTACAGTCTTGTTTGATTAAAAACAACTTGTCTTTTAGCTACCCTGAAATGCAGGTTGTTTGTATGCCTCACCAAAGGAAACACTTGGATTAGTTCTGGTGGAAGATTTTCCCATAAAAAATTTACTTCTTTGAACGCAAAATTTTTCCTGTCAATACTGTGACAATATTCCTTTATTGTGAAAAAAAGGTTATGCTTTAATAAACGTTTATCAAAATTATAAAAATGTCATCACCCTGCTTATTGAGGTTTTCCATTTATAAAAACAGCTTTTTAGTAAACAAAAATGTCGACAATGTTTTTGATTAAAAAAAATCAATAAAAAGGAGGGTGATTATGAAGTTTGAAATGAAAAGAACTTAGAAATTTCAAATTCTTTGTGAACTAGTTTTTCATTTTTCAAATTAACGCTAATTAGTATGCTTTGGTGTCTAATTGGTGGTGACAATATGATTTGTAAAGGCAAAATATCTTCATGAAACAAACTGTTCCTGGCAAAAATCAAGGTGGCTGTTAAGCAATGAAAAATAAAAATACCAGTAGGAGGAGGAGTTTTCTCCTTTATTCTGGTGCAGTTATGGCCGTGAGACTGTGCTGGTCTTGTTGGTTAAGGTTGTCCTCCTACTGATAACTTAGAATCAGATGTCTTTGCCAATGTACCTAGACTTTTCAGCTGCTTTTGACACTGTTGATTCTGGCTAAGTCTACACTGGAGCTGGAGGTGTAATTTCTAGCTTGGATACATATACCCACGCTAGCTCTGATTGAGCTAGCATGCTAAAAATAGAAGCATAACCACAACTGTCTGAGTGGCGGAATGGGATAGCCAACTCGAGTATGAGCCCTTCTGAAAGCCTAGTTTCATAGTTGGGCGGCTAGCCTCTTGTGCTGCCGTGGCTACATAGCGTGATCAATGAATGCATATGTTAACCCAAATTGGAAATTATGCCTCCAGCTCTGGGGCAGATGTACCTTATATGAGGTTTTGCTTACCTGACTGTGTACCTTTACAAGTGTGGATTGGACTGCTGTCAAATCATTCCATTTATTCCTTCAGAGAGATCCTTTAAGAGTGGTCTTGGGAGTTAATTCACCCGAGGGAATCTATGGTGTGAATTTCCAGGGGGTTCTAATTCTTCTGCCCCTTACTTTTTTTCATCATGTGGTCCATCTTCCCATTGACTTCAATAGGCTTTGGTTCAGGCACACACAGAGGCAGTTTGAGTTGCAGTGTCATCAGCAAGTGGACAGATGAGGACTTGCACCAAGTAGTGTGAATAACATGAAATTCTGAGCCCTTCGTAAATCTGTTCACTGTTTGGACTGAAATTCAGGTCCAAGGAGTTTCCCCCTCCGCCATAAAACTAGCTCACCCACTTATAAGCTCCATAATAAAGAATCAGCATTCACAAACTTCCTCAGGGCATTTCTGTGACTAAAGTAGTTGCTGTAATGATCTGTTGTGTTGCACATATTAATTTGATGGAAACATACAAGCAGAATTACAGTGGGTTTTCCAGCTGCAGACTGCTTCACATTTTCATTGCTAGGGACCTACAGAAGCAGTCTATCATTTAGATGTATTGTGTAATTCTGTCACACAGGGCTATGTGTGATAATATAGTGAGTCAGAATATTGAGAGACAATGGATCCTAGCTAAAGCAAAGCTATACACTGTCTTTTCCGCTGGAAGACACAAGGCAGTTAAAATAGACTGGCGGACAGCTCAGCAACAGGAAAAATGAAAATATGGAATTTCTGCACCAATGTTGAGACTCTGCCCCCGACACCTGTTGTGTACAAGTACAAGCGTATCACCCATCCTTCACTTGACACTTAAAGCAGAAGCATCTGCTTTCCTCATTTGCTGCCAACATGCAAGATACCAGGATGGCCCTTTTGCACTGATGACCAGGTTTTCATTGGTCATTTTTGCCCCAGTGGCAGACACAAACCCTTGACCTTTTCAGCTTCAAGGACACTTGAGTGGATTATCACAGGGTGGTCAGTCAGCTTCAGTAGAAATTTCCTCATGATGTGAACGCACCGATCTTGTAGGGTAACAAAGGAGAGTATTGTGCCACAGCTTCATAGTCTTCCAGACCATCTAGCATGTTAACATCATCCTCAATGACTAGAAGAAGGGTGTTATTCTGCCTCTGTCCAAACAGGGTGATACAGCCAATTGCAGCAGCTAGAGGTATTACACTGTTGTTGGTCCCAGGGAATGTCTTTGCTTCTGAGTTTGTCTCTCGAATCAGCGATGCACTGTGGGGCAAAGGTTGGGATACTCAGTGCAGTTTCAGACCTGGTCCCTCCACTTTCAGCCATCTTCTCAAAAAGCTGTCTCCGGGTAAAGTGGATGGCTGAATTTAGTAAGCCAGGCGCAGCATTTTTTATAGACTTCTATCAGGTCTCTGAGTCAGTGCATCGAGCAAGTTTGTGGGATGTCATGAGGTGATACAGCATTCCTGGGAAGATACTGTCATTGATAGAAGAGCCCTAGAATGGAACAGAAAGCTGTGTTTGCATCAGTGGCAGATACACGGCATGGCTTCGTATTTCCCACAGAAGTTTGGCAAGGCTGCATCCTGTCACCATTATTGTTCAATATTGCCACTGACTGGCTGATGGATAAGGTTGATGAGGCACTCTCCGTGGTGTCGAGCTGAACGTCAGTTTGTTTTGAGACAGCGAATTACACTAATGACATCTCCCTGGCTCAGTTTGGTGAATCGCTGTAGCTAAGAGCCACTCTCTTCTGGCAAGAAGCTCTGGTTATTAATCCAGAAAAAACTAAGTCCCTGCCCATTATCAACAAGCAGCTGCTATTACAGCCAGCTCAGCATTAACATGTCAGGATTGATATCGAGCAAGTGGCAACTTTCAAATACTTGGGAAGCATCACAGACAGTGCTGGAGGATGTTGGAAAAATGCTAATACTCCTATAGTAGTAGCAACTGCCACGTTCCAGCTCTTTCAGCAGCCTCTGTGGAGACATCGGGCCATCTAGGTTACTACAAAGCTGCAGATCTATAAAACCACAATTATACCAACTCAGGTGCATGTCAGTGAAATGTGGGTGCCAAAGAAGACTGAAGAACAACTTAATAAAATTTTTTTTGTTGTGTTTGTCACTTGTTACATATTAAGAGGCAGAACAAGATCAGCAGTGAAGATATTTGTAGATGAACTCAGCAACTGCCTCCATCAGCACTGGTTTGTTTTCGGCAGCTTTCTTGGTATGGACATATTATTAGAACGGAAGACCAGCAAATCACAAAGCATGTTTTACCAAGGAATGCTGCTACACGTCTGGCAATCACATGATCCCCAAAAGCTCTAGTGGAACAATAAGCTTGCCAAGGAACATAAACTGAATATCCAGCCAGATCACCTTAAGGACCTTGCTAGAGATGGAGCTGGATGGCATCCAGAGTCTCCAAGGAGGCTATGGCTTTTTAGGATTTGCCTTGGCGACCACGATGATCTGTTTTTCTCTGCTTACTAACCTGTGTAGTCAGAAATCTACAGTTTACATGCAGATCAGGTTCTTTGATCATTCAAAACCAAGACTTTGCTGACATCCTCCCTCACTCTCTTGATTTAATCTACAACATTAATGTAAGCAAAGAAATAAGGGTTTTCAGTTAAGAACATTTTGCCCTCTTGCTAGTGTTTTCTATAATGCATCCCTCCAGCACAGCAGACAGGAAAACCTTAAGCTGCCAGGATAGTTTAAAACAAAACAAAACAAATTGAACAAAAGCTCAGGGAGAGAGAAAAAGATAGCACTGACATCAGTGAGGAGGCAGAAACAGATGTGTCCTGTTTCTTAACAGTATCTCGACTAAGTCTGCAAAGGGTAACATCAACAACATTTATTGACAGCTGGTGTGCATGGATGTATCCAGAGATGGAGACAAAAGCCATAGCATCAAGAAATGCTCTTAGGGGGATATGATAGAGGTCTATAAAATCATGAATGGCGTAAAGAAAGTTAATAAGGAAATGTTATTTATGCTTTCTCTTAATACAAGAACCAGTGGCCACCCAATGAAATTAGCAGGCAGCAGGATTAAAACAAACCTAAAGAAGTACTTCTTCAGACAATGCACAGCCAACCTGTGGAACTCATTGCTGGGGGATGTTGCAAAGGCCAAAATTATAATGTCTTCAGAAAATAATTAGATAAGTTCTTGGAGAATAGATGCATCAATGGCTATTAGCTAAGATGGTCAGGGAAGCAACCCCATGCTCTGGGTGTCAATAAATCTCTGATTACCAGATGCTAGGACTGGACGACAGGGGATGGATCACTTATAGTGACCAGATGTCCCGATTGTATAGGGACAGTCCTGATTTTTGGGTCTTTTTCTTATATAGGCTCATATTACCCCTCACCCTCCAACCCCTGTCCTAATTTTTCACATTTGCTGTCTGGTCATCCTATGATCACTTGATAATTTGCCGTGTTCTGTTCATTTCCTCTGAAGCATCTGGCACTCGCCACAGTCAAAAGAGGATACTGAGCTAGGTGGGCCATTGGTCTGACCCAGTATGGCCATTCTTATGTCTCACACATAGAAGTAAGGCTCCCCTCTTAATAATGAATGACAAGGAGTCATATTTATAGGTCTCTGCTATGGGACCATTTATGAGAAAAAATAACTAGCTATGAATATGCAGGATAATAGCCACAAAGCCATTCTGATAGTTAACAGTTCATCTTCCTCCATGAAAATATTGTTAAAATGTCTCCTGTAGGTTACAGTTGAATTGGACAGAATTCGTTTTTACCTTTTTCCTTTAAAATGCCCCCCCCCCAGGAAATTACATTAAAAATAACCGTGTTTTTAATTAATATAATGCCTTAGCCCTATGCCATATCACACAATATAAGATGAATAAAGGATTTCAAGTCAGTGCAACTCTCTAAACTGAACACAAATTGTACACATACAAAAATTGTACACATACAAATCAGCCCTTCCACCACAGTTAAAAAAGGTTATTTAAGTTGCAAATTCAAATACAGACACTCCCCGACTTTTCCAAAATGCCTTGCGTAAGTCAAATTTTGCGTAAGTCGGGAATGTATACCCAACAATTATGCGGAAAAAAAAGCTTATGGAACTTTTTCCGTAAGTCCAGATTTGCCTAAGTCGGGTTTGTGTAACCCAAGGAGCATCTGTAGTATAAAGTTTGGATATGCTGATTTTAAAGTTGCCCATGTGCCTTTAATTTGACCCCCTTGTGTGTATGCATTATGATACAGTTTTTAAATTACATGATCATATATTATATTTTCCATAGGACACGATATTCTATTCTATATAGGTTCTTAGGGTATCCTCTTCAGTATAGTCTCCGAGCACCTTCCAGCAGTGCATTAAGCAACACGAGGAATATCTATCACGTATTTTGTTTTGGAAGTTGTGTGGGTTTTTTTGTTTTGTTTTCAATAATATATACACACTCACTGCTATATGTTTATGTTAGAGAAGGCAAGGTAAAAAAAAAAATGCGCCTTGCATTGGGTGATGAGATCTGTGATGGTCCTTAATTCCTGGGGGAGTTGATTCCACAGTTTTGGACCAGCCCCCAAGAAAGTTCTGTCTCCTGCACAGGAGAACTTTAGCCTTATTATAGAAAGTTCCATTGTGCCAGAGGAGCTACGCTGTGAATCACAGACTTTATCCTGTCCCATTCACTCAACAGGTTGGATGCCCATGAGGGAGAATTCAGGTTGCCAAATGTCTGGTGTTCTATGTATTTCTTAACTTTCTAGTACTTGATTTTAAAACCTAAGTCCTAAATAACATTTTTAATGTAGTTTGTTTTTTAATATTTCATATAATTTACACACACATACTGTAATCTAAGATAGAATATATATTGACAGTTTACCACAATATATACATAAAACAATATTATAATCAAATAAGCATCACACCAGAGTAGATTGGGCCACACTCAGCACATAACAGACCACTTGGTATAAATACCAAGATGAAGCAAACATCTGGCTAGGATTTCAATTTTTAATGTACAAATATCATTTAATCTATTAGCTTCTGGTACAATAGTGACATTTTTCACTCTGTGAGTGAAATTCACCTGAGTGCAGAGGCGGCCATTGCAAGAACCTATGGATTAATCTATTCCCATGTTAAGGGTTTAACTGGGATTTCAGTTGCTCATGAGGTCTTGAATGAATTTTCTGCACTGGGGTGAAATGCACTAATTCATAGTGATGGACAGAGAGAGCAGACTTAACCGAAGAACAGTTAAGCCATAAAAGTACACTGAAAAAATGTACTAGCTGGCTTCTGGGTGGGTGACTGTTCAGATACTGATTCTAAGGGACATTCTAAGCGTATTTCTGGGCACTGCCAGTGCTTTGAAGAGTAAAGGGGAGCTTGACAAGAATTTGACAGGTGCAACAACAGAGATGGAGGAGCTTCAGAAAAATTTTCTTCTTTGTTATAATTGTACACAGACAGAGCCATATAAAGCCTTTCGCTTTCTGAAACACTCTGAAGGACAATAACATCACTGTGTCAATGACAATCTTAGTGACAATAATAGTCCGCTTTTCTTAAAAGCTTCAGGCAACCAGCCAACCAGGTTTAAATTTCCAACAAAAACTACTTTGACCATCACCAGGAAACTGTCTTAAAAAATTCAAAGTGACTTAAAAAGGAAAGTGAAATGACTAGCAAAGATTTTAAGAAATGGAAAGAAATTGGGATTATTTTTAGATCTGCTTAATTGATATTACTTAGAATTTGTTGCTTGGCTGCTGCCACTTTTCGATATGAATAAATTAATGTGTTCTGAAAAGCATAATCTCATTTATAGACAAAGGTTAATAGAAAAAGGCTAATGGTGGTCTCTCTAGCCATGGTGAAATGTATTGAGAGACATCTCTAAAAACATATTGCACTGAAAAATGAGAAATAATATAACTGCTAGGACTATCCAATACGCAGAGTAATTTAAACACAGCTACTGAGTTCAGGACTGTATTTCAACAATTGTAAAATAAATGAATGAATAAACAGGGAAATTTTACAGATGGTGACTTGATTATTTAATCTGGGGCAGTTATGCCACATGAATACTTGCAAAAAACAAAGCAATTCGTATGTCTGGACTTCCACTGCCTGACTTGTTGGGCAAACCTACTCACCGGGCATCACTCCTTTGATATCACTTTCAATGTTCATCTCGTTCTTGTTAGTGAAGTGAAGAATAAGTTTCTTGGATGCCTCAAATTGTTGTGTAGCCATCAGCCACCGAAGGGACTCCGGGAAAATACTTCAAGAGATACAAAATGTGTTAGTGGATGCTTCCAAGGCTCTATCAATGGGAGGCAACTGCATTTGTTGACTTACACTATTTGAGCATAAAGTAATAACATGGAAATGGTAAAGTAAGAATTGCCTGAACATTTAAAAAAAGGATGCTTTTTCCAAACAGTGGAAAAACAAAGGGTAAGATTCCCACTATATAAACTATCAGGGGTATTTAATATCTCACCCTCCCACCATGTTTTCTTTTATACAGATGCATATAGAGACCAATTCCTGTTGCATCACGTCTTTTGTAAAATGGGGTAATATAAAACAAAATAAGGCAGGGTAACAGGATTGTGCACATTAGTACAATGTATGAAAGGGTTGGGGAGACTTGTCTACATGGTGAGTTAGTGTGTGGTAAGTCAGGGTGTGAATCTACAGTGCTCCAGTTTCGCATGTGCTAACTCTGTGTGGAGACTGATACAAAGAGCAGTGAAAGTCCTGGAGCATGGCTGTCGAAGTATCCACATGCTGAATTAGAGAGCAGCAAGCTGGCGTGCTGTAGATTCACACCCTGGCTTGCCTACTGCACACTAACTTGCCATGAAGGAAAGCCCTAGGAAGCACTGTCAGCAAAAGTCACCAGCTGCCAACCGAGTAAAAGAGTGGGACAGTTTCCAAATGGCAATTCTCACCCAGTACTCTAGTTAAGGAAGTGACTGAAAGTTTTTTAAAGCTGGAGGGGGAAAATACCCTATTGAACTTGTTTATGATTACAACACAATGTTGATGTTGTTTTAAGGCAGATTGTTTAAAATTATCTGCAAAATACTGTTTTTCCTCCTATAAGTCAAAAATGTCAAGCTTCATAAACAGCTTTTAAGGTATTTTGACAGAGCAGTGATATGTATATTCCTAGTATGGCTAAATATGTAATAAGCAGCTTAATACTATGTTCAATTTTGTTACGATGAAAGCTCCCTATAGTGAAAATAATATTGCTTTATTTGTGTGATATGCTGCATAAAAATACCCCATATGGGATACTCCTCTGTACAATCATATCAAATATGGAATTAAGTCAAGTAAAATGGAATAGCACTTTGAATATAAATCTCACAGGATATAGCGCTGAACCATGTAGGGGAACTTCAAACACTTACTTCTGATTAATTTAATAGTGAGAGTGTCAGAGGACACACTGTATACGCTTAATGCGCCATTATTCCTGAGGGTGGTGGATGAGCAACATTGGGAAAACATCCACCTTTGATATGAACTTCAAAGGAGCAATGTGGATATGAGTTGGTAGAAATCTGATTAACATTGTACCTCAAGAAAGAACAGAATATATGAAAATGATCAGTTTTACCTGCATATAGCAGCGTGTACTATAAAGGAGGTCAGAGCAGATTATCTAGGGGTACTGCCTGGCCTTAAAAAAATCTATTAATATCTAACCAAGTCTAAAAAAGTAAGACTTGTGTGAGTTTGGAGAACTAACAGATTGTCTCATGAAGGGTAGGCTGTTTAAGAGATGCAGGCTTAATACTGATTAGAAGTAGATGCTGTCAGAAATTACAAGTTCACATATGAAAGCTCTGATAAATCAGGAACTAGGAGGCAGCTGGTGGGGATGTCATTAAAAAACAACAACAAAAAACCCTTGCTGTCAGCTATGTCCCTGATCCGACCTGCTGCCCCACGACCTATATCCAATAAATAGCAACTAAGAAGCATTTGATCAAATACATGTGTTTAAGCAATAATCACAAAAGGGCCATATGCTGTGATACAAAACACACAATTTTGTACCATTAACACAACATTTTGGGGTGGTTCTCCTTAAAAATATATATTTTTCATAGAGTTCTCATTTATTTCCATTAAATTGTAGACACTCACCCTAAATCTCTGTCTTAATTGATTAATCTTCTCTATATTTTTAAATCCATTAATTTTCATACTGAGCCAAACAGGCATGTGTGGAACTTTACAAAACACACAGTTGAAATAGGTCCACAAGATTTGTGGTCTTCTCCCTTGTGTAGGCCTCAATTTCTCTTTCCCTTTGACTCAGTAAGTATATTTAATCCTCTAGGGCATCTGATGACACAGTTTGTGTAACAGATGCATTATAAAATAAAGTTATAGTAATCAGAAATTCCACGACAGTGCAGTGACCTTTGTCACCAATGCAGTCTCATGTATGTGAGGGGGCAGGGTGACAAAGGAATGGAGTAAAGGCAGCTGAACCACTAAACAGCCATCTCTTCAGGTTAATACAGTCAAGGCATCACTCTTGGCTTGAATGCAATCCTAGATGAAGAAAAAGGCATATTGATTTTATGCATTAAAATAAGGAGAATGATAGGAAAACTGATCTACAATCCAATGTGTCAAAGAACAGCAAGTAAGTATTGCAAATAGGAGAGCTGTTCCCCTTGACAGCTCATTATACTGCATTGATATCATGTGTCTGCCTCAGCAAATTTTCTAGCAGAACATATTGTTGTGGAAATGGCACATTTTGCAAATCGACTAAAAAAAAAAAAGGTCACTGAATGCAACACACCATCCAGTATTTTGCCCTTGATAACTGGCAGCAATAGCTACCCTAATGGTCCTTTGGAACAGTCTGCTTAGTAACTGAACAAAAGTCACCAGAAACCTTTGCTAGCAAAGTGCTATTTGTACAGCAACTGCTGGAAAAGGATTGTGTTAATGGTTCTGAAGATGGTTTCCATGGTAGAAATCCCTTACAAGTATCAAAGCATTGTTTTTTGTCCCAATCTTTCCATGCTGCATCATGGATTATTATTTATTTTCAATCATTCTTTCCAGTAGTGGCTACAGTAGTATAGGAGCTCTCCAGCAGAGAAGAGGGCAGTTTCCTTGCCTTGTGCAGCTTACAGTCCAAAAGACAGACAAGTAAACTATTCCCACTCACCCTACCCATCAATCATGTATGTTTTCTGAATAATGTAACTGAAAAGGAAGGCTGAGTGTCAACTCACCCACATGTGCGGCCTGATCCCACAAACACTTAGTTTGACTTTACATATGTGAGTAGTTCCACTGACTTCAAGAAAAGGAGGGGCAAAAGTTTCAGATTCACTCTGGCTCCTGCTCACCTCCACAACGTACCCCTCAGGTACATTTGGAAGGGGAGAGCCCCAGTGTCAAGGAGATCGTTGGGGTGGTGAATAAACAAGATGTTAGTAAAGAGGGAGTTAGAAACAGAAGGGAGGGAGAGGATGAAAGGAGGTAGAAAGGAAGAGTATAGTGGCAATTGGGGAGAGAAAAGTTAGGACAGAGGGGAAAGTAACTAAAAATAACGGTCGGGGTCAAACTGTTTAAGAACAGATACCCATTTTGTGTACACGGTGCAGGCAATTGTGTGTGAAAATGGGGCGACTGTACTAGAAAGTGGCTAGCTGGTTGCTCAGCCAAATTACCGTATTTGGGCGTACAATCATGCAGCACCCTGCAGAGCTGGGCTAGGGGCTGTTGCCACCATTTTACTGAGCAGCTGGTCACCATCCTTCTCCTGGAGCCAAACCACACTGTGCTCCATTCTGCTTACACCAAAGCGGGGTGGAGGCAAGAAGAGCAGGGAGCACTCACCAGCTGGCCTAAGGTCTACTGGGCACAACAGCCCCTATTGTCAGAAGGCAGGCAGTGTTTCTCAGCAGCTGCCACAGCAAAATAGGCCTGGGCACTGAAAGATGAATAAGCCCTGAGGCAGTCGTAGCCACAGTGAGACAGCTGGCATCTATATTTGGCAAGCACAGGAAAATCTTCAGGGCTCAGGTTTTAAAAATATCACACACACCCCCACCCCTCTTCAGAGACACTCACTTCCTCAATACCTGTGTAAGTATCTTCTCACCTACCGTACACAGGTGATATTTTCCTATATGAGGCTCCAACCCAATTAGTAATAGCATGCAGGTGGACTGCAGCATGGAGCCTCCGCGTGGACAGTCTGCCTGTGCACTAACAATCGCAGGATTGGGGTCTAACGCCTCTAACCTTAACTGAACACTTCCTTTTGGAGTAAGATAATTAAAAAATATATATATTTCAAAAGACTGGACAGGCTACAGCTTCCAACCTGTGCAGCCTGTCCGGGACATAACCTGGAAAAAGAAGAGTGGAGAGGAGAGGGTAAAGGATTTCCAGTCCGCCAAGATCTTTGTTTTGGTCATTCAGGAACAAATGGGGAAAAAAAAGTCTCATTCCCCTATAGCTTCTGTACGATTCCAGCACTGGACATGCTCAAGCCCAAAGGCGAAAGACTTCCAGTTGCTCTAATTACTCAGTCTGATGAGCAACAGCAGGAGATGGAAGACACCAAAAATTTTGAGATAAAAATCAGGGATTAAATGCATCTTGAGGTCCTCAAACTTCCCTAATTGCTCTGTCTCAACTCCAGGAGGTTAAACAACATACTAAGTTAAAATTCTCTTATATATTTAATGCATTTTACTTTTCTTTTACCTGTTTTGATTTCGGTTGTGTGAACTCACACAGGGACTAGTCAGACTTGTGGCATGTATGCATGCAGACACACACACACACACACACGGAGGATTTTTGCAGCTCTGACTTCCAAACTTTAGGCAGCATGATAGGAAACTTGAAAGTAAGAAAGGCAAACAAATGAAAAAAAAAAGCAAGCAAACAAAACGGAGAAGTTAGCCCCCAAGCCTGATTTCACGTCTCTAGTTCACTACAATTGTATCTCCTTGCATTGGCTTAAATTGGGATAATAAAAGAATGTTTATAAGCAGCTGCTGTGCCAACATGTTTTCACAACACAAACAAAATAGGAAATGTTTCTATTTTCTTTCAATTGCCGGATTAACCTTTTGTGGGCCGGGCGCCAAATACATTTGTGGGCCCCCATGTGGTTGTGATGGGCCCCTTCCAAGTGTGGGCCCGGTGAGACAGTGCCATTGATGCCATAGTAAATGTGCTATTGCCGGGATGGGGATGAAAACATTTATTCAAAAACAAAAGAAGATTCTTGAAGCCACACTTGATTGAGACCTCCACTTAGTCCACAGAGAATGAACCGGGTTAACGTCATCTACCCAGAACACCATTGAATTTGATTTGTGTGGAGGGGGCTTGTTAGTTAGTTTTGTCTTTTTTGATTAAACGCTCAGGGCCTGCTTGGGGCCCTGAACACAAGTGCTTAATTAGCACACTTATGAGCCATATTAAGCCCGGATGTAGCAGTCAGTGGTGTCACACCTGCATTTCCCCACCACCGCCGCCTCCTCTCAACGTTATGTTTCATAAATACATTTTTTGAAAGCTGCATTTTCTATTTTGGTACAATAATGTTTACAAAACTTTGGGGTGGCGTGTGGGGAGGAAAACTGCTGGTTCCCACCTTTTGGGGGGAGAAAGGGCCACAGAGAGAGAGAGAGAGACTTTAACAATCCAGCCTCAAGCTCCTACCCCAACCTTCACTCCTGGGCTCTCCCCACCCCCATCCCTCCTACAGTTCCCACCCCACACAACTAGCCCCCAAAGAAAGGCTCTCCTCAATCTCCCTGCTACTGGTCCCCACACACTCTTACCCCAGGCTGTTACCTCCCTCCCCCAGCCAGCTCCCCCATCGCACCTGGACTTGCCCCACAACTACCCCTTTCCCTCCAAACCACACTGTGCCCCCTTCCCAGATTGCAGAGGGGCAGTTTCTGGGCATTCCCACTGGCAGGGGGCACAGCAGCCAGCAATGACAAGCCCCGCTGTCACCGCCCCCCCGCCCTGCTCCCAGGGACCACAGACAACCACCCCCCACCCTTAAGTTGCAGGGTTGAGAGTGCCCAGGAACCTCGGGCATCATGGTCGCTGAGGGGCTGCATACCATCCAGGAGTCACAGCACCAAGGTTGCCCCCAGCTCCCCACCACCCCAGGAGAATAGGGGAGACTCGGGGGTGGGGGAGCCAGGAGCTCCCACCCCATTGGAAGGGTGGGCGCAGCGGGATTAGCATCAGGCATCTTCTCCCTGCACCAGAACATTTCCTTGCTTGGGATTTCTTTTTGGTCTGCTCTGCCCACTTCAGCTAGGGCAGCTGGCAACATGGCACAGGGCATTCTGGGACTAGTAGTGCAGCTGGCAGCACAGGTCCCAGAGCCCCAGTGGAACACAGCGGTGTGCAAACTATAACTCCCAGTACACCCTGCAACACCCAGTCCCTGTTGCATCTGCCCACTGTGCCAGGGGGTGAGGCTAATAGCCAAGTGGGACTAAGGCCCACCTCTGCCCCACCCAGGAAGACGCTGGCACAATCTGGGACAAATGCTGTTCTGGAGTCACTCAGCCCAGAATCAGACTTGAACTCTGCATTTCGGGACTGTCCTGCCTAATTTGGGATGGGTGGTCACCCTCCCCCATCTTCTCCTCTAGTCAGATGGGGAAAACCAGTTGTTAGCTTTGGCAAGGTTCCCCTTTTTTGCCTCACCCATCCCAACTTTCCCTTTGGAGTACTCTCTGTAAAGAGCTGAAAAAGTTTTCTGCTAAGGGTAATTGATTAGAGTTGGTCAGTTTCCCAGTGCCTAAAGCTGAGCAGGCTGCAGTCAGCTGATTGGTAGACTTCCTTTCCTTCTAGAGTAAAGGTAAAACAAGCCCTTTACCCATGGAAAAAACTGAAGAGGGAAAACTAGAATTACTGTCAGTTTCTGGTTTCAGTGTGTAGAAGTTCTTGCTGCTATCCATGCAGAGACCACTGGGAGAAAGGGGAGGAGCACTGAAACAAAACAAAAATCCTTAACAGCACAGAAAAATTCAAACTACAGGAAAAGTCTAAACGGAGTTTTAAAAAAAGGGAGCAGGGGAAGGT
Organism: Mauremys mutica; assembly: GCF_020497125.1. NCBI lineage: Eukaryota > Metazoa > Chordata > Testudines > Geoemydidae > Mauremys > Mauremys mutica. Next base: position 121,700,220 of record NC_059073.1, on the reverse strand, counting down.
AAACACAGAAACGAGGACAGGAGAGAGGCAATAAAAACGAGAAAATGCAGAGAGGAGGAAGGGGAGAGACAAGTGAAGATGGGGAAAGGGAGAAGATGCCTTTTAGAATTTTTGCGCTGGTGTCACTGGCACATAAATACTGCTGCAGCCAGTGCCAAAGATTTCAAAGCATACTTGGGAGTAAGTGTGACCCCAGCCTGCAAACAGAGTAAACTGCACCAGTGGACTACACTAGAGTAAACTGTGTTTGCACTAGAGCAGGGGTCCCCAACACGGTGCCCGTGGGCACCATCTAAATGCGCCCGCGTCCTGGCCGGTGGAGCATTTGCTGAAATGCGGCCGAATTTCTGCGGCATTTCGGCAGTGACGCCTCTCGATGACGTCATTGAGAGGCGTCGCTGCCGAAATGCCGCAGAAATTTGGCGGCATTTCGGCGGATGCTCCACCACCGCCACGGTCCTTTGTCTGGCGCCCGCTAGACAAAAAGGTTGGGGACCACTGCACTAGGGGGTTGCATCAGGGCAAGGACACCAGTTAAAATCCAAGCTGCTGCATTTGAGGAGTACGGGTAAAGGATAAATCTCAGCTTATGTAGGGTGACCAGACAGCAAGTATGAAAAATCAGGATGGGGGTGGGAGGTAATAGGAGCCTATATAAGAAAAAGACCCAGAAATCGGGACTGTCCCTATAAAATCAGGACATCTGGTCACCCTAAGCTTATGGCACTTGTGTACCTACACCCAATGCAGCTAGCCCTTTTCACGCCCTTAACTTTTAGTTAGTATGTCGGGTTTCTTTGTTCTAATTATTAATACATTTGCTGACCTTCAGGAGAGCCAGATCCAGGAAGCATCTAATACCAAAAAGAGGAAACAGAAAGCCTTCTGTATCCTGGTGATTTGAAATCTGTGCCTAAGTGCATAGTTAGGACCCCGACTTCTTTCATGTACATGTCTTTAAGCGCATTTCTCAGACCTGGCTTACGCACAAACTTCTATGGTCTTCCAGATGTCTTGGACTATCCAGATTCCACAGCTCTGTCATTGACTATTACAGGCCTTGCATCCCTGCACTTTTGTATGAGCTGCTCCACTCCCTCTCAATCAGGGTCTTGCTACAAGCTCTATCTGTTTAGGTATTACACAGCCCATGACAGCATGGTATCTATAATACAGGGCAAGAGGGGAGCAGAGCAAGCACAGAGATGATAGAAGATTAGACCCAGAGATGTAGGAGGAAAGTGAACAGCGCTCTCACAGTAGGAAAGGGATCAGGGATCACAGATCAGGGGGAAGACGAGGGAGACGACAATATGGTAGGTCACAGAACCTTTCTAGCGTTTAACTGATTACTTTGTGTGGGTAATTAACAAGTGACAAGGAAGGGCAGTTTTCATTTTTTATTTTGTTACAATTAAATGCAAGTTCATTCCCCCACCCGCCCAACTATGCATACAGCACGTGCCAAATTAACTACTCTCCTACACCCTAGTTGAAGGGAAGGGACTATAAAAATGACACCACCAAACCTGCTACATAAAAGAGGCATCCCACTTAAAAAGATGTGACAGGTGAGAGGTATGCACACAGCATACATGTACTGTACACCCAGTATAACTAAACAAATGTTTTCAGTCCCTTTCTGCTCATTCAAGAAAAATCAGACTCTGCAAGTTTTGATACTTTGGTTATTGCTACCATTATCAAACTGTATAAGCAGGTCCTAATCCTACCTTTCTTCCAATCTTCCCCTCCTGTTTTCAATGGGATTACAGGTGCATATCCAAGGGTAGAATTTGGCCAGTAGCAAAATCATGAAGGCCTTTGTTTAGTTTGGAATAAAACAATAATATTTCCAACTCCCATTAATGTCAGCAGGGGCCTTTGCATTGAGTTTACTGGTAGCTGAATCAAACCTTGACATGACAGTGTTTATAATATGAAAAAAGTCTCTTTACACAGAAGTTTGTTTTGTTGGTGTGTTTGGTGCGTTATTGTGCTAGTTAATCATATGTCTTCCTAAAGGACAGTAAAACACTGTCAAATAAAATATTTGTAAAGGATCGTATTGGTATTGTATACTATCAATATGTACTGTTTAAAACCTGAATTGTTATGCTAAAATGTATTCAGGTGTAGAATGACTGAACAACAGTAAACATTCAGCCAATACAACTGATGAAGGGTAGGGAGTAAAATAAAACAACAGATTAGGTAAAACTAACGTGATAAGGTACACCTGCTAAAACGCACAGACCAGGACACACCAACTCAAAGCAGCACCAGAGCCTCCCAAAACAACAGATGCAAAACCTGCAGACATATCTCCGCTGCTACAGTGATCAACACTCCCCACAACACAGCTTTCAAGATCCATGGATTCTACACATGCCCATCACAACATGTGTACCTCATCCAGTGCACTAAATGCCCCAATAACAACTATGTAAAACAGACAACTATGCTCTTGAATGAACTCACACAGGAAAATGATAAAAGACAAAAACATCCTATTGCCTGTGGGTGAGCACTCTTCACAAAACCATCACTCCATAGCTGGCCTATCGGTCCTCTTCCTCAAAGGAAACCTGCACAACACTTTCAAAAGACAAGCCTGGCGCTTAAATTCATATCTCTGCTAGAAACCAAAAATCATGGACAGAACTGAGACACTAGATTTATGGTTTACTCCAAAAATCTAATCCATTAGCCCCCTCTCCCGCTTTTTGTCCTATGACTACAGAGGTGTTAACGGGCCACTTCACCTTCAATGGTCCATTACAACATTTGCTAACTACCTATGCTAAACAATCTGTTCCACTTTGTATTTAGCTGCCACACGCAGAGTACTTTTCCCAGACCTGAAGAAGAGCTCTGTCAGCTCAAAAGCTTGTCTCTCTCACCAATAGAAGTTGGTCCACCCACATTGTCTCTCTCACATCCTGGGACTAACACAGCTACAACTACATTGCACAGCACAGATAAGGCAGTGCAGATTTTAACACATACTAAGCTGATTGAGTGAGAAGCTTCCTGGGAGCCTTAGGATACTTCCCAGCATAGGTAGATGGACACACACTGGCTTTGCTCATGCAAGAATGCTAAAAATAACAGTGTGGCTGCTATGACATGGGCAGTGGCTCAGGCTAACCACCCGAGTATAATCCTGCCTGACCCCCTGAGTCTGGACTCAGATGGCTTCCCTGAGCCACTGCCTATGCCATCACGGCCACACTGTTAATTTTAGTGTGCTACACATCTGTCTCCCCAAGAGGAGAAATACCCTCCCAGTGGCGGTGTAGAGAGCCACTCAGGGGGCATGAGCTTAGCACATGTTATGGGCAATGTATCTTGTCTACACTAAATTTAAAATGAGCTAGTTTGCACATGTTGGCCAATATATGCTAACATCATTGCTTTAAATCCTAGCCTAGTTCAGCCCAAAGAGAAAGAAAGGACAGGCAAGTACTATACTCTGGATTTGAGTGGAAAACTTGACTTTAGAAACAGAAACACAGAGCTCCAAGGGCTAAGGCTGCGGCACAATTGTCAGCACCCTGCTGGTGAGAACTTATTTTTTTCCTCATTTTTTTTATAGCTGGGGATCGCAACCTGTCCTCTCCCCAAAGTACTATGAAGCACATATGGCAACTCACCAAAGCAGAATGCTCCTCTCCCTCCCCCCACTACTGGGGAAGCAAGTAGAGGAAGCTACCTTAGAGAGTAAGTTTTTTCCTCTGAAGCTTAGTTTCAGGTTTACCTATTTGCTGAAGGAGACATTTTATAACTGTGAAAAAGAAATGCTTGATACAGGCTATAATAAAATGGGGGCCTACCCAGCTATCAAAACACCTCCCAAACCCAGTCTTAGTGGCAAGCATCTTTACAAACAAGAAACAAGGCAGAAATACTTACACCCAGTAAAGCAGCATCAGTAGGAAAGGGCAGATGATGACCGCCTGGAGAACCTGCCAGTCCCTGCAGAGGGCAGCCAGCCCTGGCATGAGGAACTGTCCTGCCATTGCAATGAAGCTTGCCACCATGGTGACCATGAAGCGGTGCCCAGGAGGACAGAGTTCTATTCCTGAAACAAAAAGGCACATGCAAAATGTGAAGGTCAATGCAAGGGAAAAAATTTTTGTTATCCATAATGACAGAGGAGCTCATTAATCGTTCATTATGGCACTGGAGCCAATGTACTCCCATCAATCACAATTTTTTCTATTTGATTTACAACGTGGATACAGTAGTCCTTTTAGAAAGTATTTCACTCAGTCTTGGGCTCAAAAAAATATTTTACTGAAGACTTAAGGCAAGTAAAAGCTCACATGTGTCCCAAAGATTTAGGGGCCAATCCTGCCAGATGCTGAAAAAAGCATAGAGGTGCCAAGTACCTTCAATTCTCATTGAATTTCATGGGAGTTGTGAGTGCTTGGCACTTTGCAGGATCTAGCCCTCCAGTCACTATGGAAAGCCACCTTCCTCCAAATTTATCATGCTAGTACTAAATCCCATTTTAAATTGGACTTTTCGGAGCTGTTTCCCCCTCCCCCCATAGGGGATCTCACTCAACTTTCAGCAAGACAGCTTCCTATCTTTCCCTTTCTTCCCTCTTCAGTGAAATCCATCACCACTGCCGTCATCAGTAATCTCAGCCAGGGCCGCCCAGAGGATTCCGGGGGCCCGGGGTCTTCGGCAGCAGGGGGCCCTTCCGTTCCGGGACCCGCCGCCAAAGTGCCCCGAAGACCCGCAGCGGGGGGGGGATCCCCGCCGCGGGTCTTCGGGGCACTTTGGCGGCGGGTCCCGGAACAGAAGGGGCCCCCCGCCGCCGAAGACCGGGCTGCGCTTCGGCGGCGGCGGGTCCCGCTTCCCCCCCTGCGCCCTGGCGTCCCGCCCCCGGCCCCGGCGGGTCCCGCTCCCCCCCCGCCCGCCCCCGGCCCCGGCGGGTCCCGCTCCCCCCGCCCGCCCCCGCCCCCGGCGGGTCCCGCTGCCCCCGCCCCCGGCGGGTCCCGCTGCCCCCGCCCGCCCCCGCCCCCGGCGGGTCCCACTCCCCGCCCCCTTACCCGAGCACCGTCTCCGGCGGGGCCTGAGCTTCGTCCCGCTCAGAGCCGCGTGGGGAGGGGGCGGGGCTGTGAGCTCCACGCCCAGCGGAGGCAGTTGCCCTGCCCCCTCCCCACGCCGCTCTGAGTGGGGCGGGGCTCAGGGGCTCGGCCGGAGGCTGAGGCTCCAGGAGAGGAGCAGAGGCGGGAGCCTCCGCTCTTCTCTTGGGGGCCCCTCCGGAGCCCGGGGCCCGGGGCAAATTGCCCCCTTTGCCCCCCCCTCTGGGCGGCCCTGATCTCAGCAGCCTTTATGGCAAAGGGTTGGTTGATAAAACTCCTTAAAATCCCTGGTCCCAGACAGTCACCCACTAGGACTTAGAAATGAAGCTGGATCTAGCAGAATCACATTTTCAAAATCAACAGAAACGTAGCAATAAAACTGGTTCAGATCATACAACTACATCCTAATGTTGATGGATTTTTTTTCCAGCTAGACCTACAGTGGCACCCTGCAATCTAGACTTTCTGCTTGTCTACATCCACTTCCATGGGTTAATCTTGAGGCATAACAAGCTTGCCACAAATACTTACTGTGCAGCCCTTACATAGGCTAGAAAAATGTCTGTCAGCATGATAGCATTGATAAAGGCAATGTGCTTTTCCTTGGAACTCTGCCAGTTATTTTGTTGTTAAAATTATTATTAAATGATTAAGACGATGGATAATGGAAAGCCGGGGGAAGGAGAGAGGAGGGAGATAAGATGTCTTAATCAGAGGCCAAGTGGTATGTGGGATGGGGATTTGAGCAGAACGTTTATCACATTGTTCCAAGGCTAGCAGGTTATTGCTGGAACAGGAACGTTGCCAGCCAATACAAATGAAAATGTATCTGCAGTGAAGCAGTCAAAATTTTCATTATCCTAGCCACTAATAAACCACAATCCAGCTCTGGCAGGGGGAGGGGGGAAAATAAACTGTTGCATATAAAAAGGCTTTCACAGTTTAATTAGTAAAACATGATTAAACACAGAGCTCCCATCCCATTAATATGGCATCATTCCTAATAATGAAGTACACTGGGTTTAACCAATTCCATTTTTTCTTGGTAGGGAGGTGTCCTCCAAGTTATGTTTTTATAGCCTCCAAGCATAAAGCTATTTTGTTTTTTAAATTAAACATCATAGTCACTCACACTCCAGTATTCTTTCAGTAAGTACGAGTAGATTTGTTGCTATAGAAACAAAAAAATCTGCATTAAACAGGTGCAAGTTCAGCTTTCCAATGGCTGAGCTTTGGTTAGTGTCAGTTATGAAAAGTTGCAGACAAGATCAAGTTTTTTATGAAGTCAGAAAGATGTGTCAAAATTGTATAATTGTGTTTGAGTCAATGGTGCATAATAGCTGTAATAGTCCATTTGCAGTAATTATTGATTGAAGAAAAGAACTTCAGAGAGGAAAACAGAAACAAAACAGGAGTACTTGTGGCATCTTAGAGACTAACAAATTTATTTCAGGAGATATTTATACATACATATATACATATATGTATAAATACATACATAAATGTATAAATATCTCCTGTCTGTGTGTTCCATTCTATGCATCCAAAGAAGTGGGCTGTAGCCCACGAAAGCTTATGCTGAAATAAATTTGTTAGTCTCTAAGGTGCCACAAGTACTCCTGTTCTTTTTGTGGATACAGACTAACACGGCTGTTACTCTGAAACCAGAAACAAAACAATCGCTGGGCTATCATATATGTATGATCAAGTTCTCTCACTTCTCTGGAGAAGATGAAAAATTGCCATAGTTACTGGATTAGCATGACTTTCAATTAACATTAGCACAAACTAAATGTATCTATTACATACAGCATCACTAAGGCAAAGTATTATACATTAGATCAGTCTCTTGACTTCCCAAAGATCTGCAGCATCAGTCTTAAAAGATACAAGAAGCTACAATCGCAGTTGTCAGCAGACACTTGGCAGACCAGCATTCTTCACCTTGTCAACAAGGCAATCTAAGCATCACTGTGTCAAAGAGAAGGGCTCTCAATACCGCACTGATATCTGACACTGTGATGCATATAAGACCCTTCAGCCCACACAGGGCCCCACTGACTTCATGTGGCTCCATGCAAACTCAGGGGTTTGCCACACATATCCATTGCAGTGTTTCTCCCATTCAACTAAGAGTTTCCCAACCTATTCCTTTGGGGGAGGAGTTCTATGTAGCCTGTTCCCATTAATTCAAACTAAAGAAAGTCACTGTAATCACACACATACCCCACACACCCCTTTTGTTTTTGGCCACGTACAAAAATCTAATGTCCTTCAAGCCTGTCTTCTGGCCTCTTTCTGGCATTTGCTGTTCCTGGCTTCTTTTATTCCTGACACCTGTGTTTCTCCTCTTGGCCTGGGGACCTCTCCTCTGGATTCCCACCCAGGAACCGTGTTTAGACAGCTAACGATCATTCCTTCAGTCCCTTCACCATTTTCCCTTAGCTGCTCTCACCTTTACCACTCTCATCGGTATCTTTACAAGATCTGGAGAGTCTGCTGCCCTTCCCTGACTGTGGGGTTCCTTGCAGCTTCTCCTGGGACCAGCTATGGACAAATTTCCTAAAAGCCAGGCTCAGCTCTTCCCTACGGCAGTTAGATTGTACTGCTAGCAGTTCTCTGCCCCAAAAACTTTTTATGCCGTGGTCCCCCAAAACTTTTTATGCCGTGCCTCCCCTAACCCGTAATGTGATCTGGCCCCCGGGAGCTGTGATCAGGAGCCGGGACCAGGTGAGGGGCCAGGTCTGGAACCAGAGCCGTGAGCCAGGGACCGGGGCTGGTCCCGAGCCACGGCCAGGCCAGGAGCCAAGGTTGCGGCTGGAGATGGGGCTGGGGCCAGAAGCGGAGCTGTGGGCAGAATGGGGCTGGGTTGCGCTCCCTCCCCGTCCCCCGTGGAGGCTGGCCCAAGCCTTGCTGTGCACTCCCCTGAACATTCCTCCATACTCCCTAGGTGGGCACACCCCAGAGTTTGGGATCAGTATCAGTCTCTTCTAAACAGGAGTTCCCTCTCACCGGGACCGGGTTTGTATTCCAAGAGCCTCTTTGCTTTAGAGTATTTTGTCTTTCCCTCTGTCAAGCAAGTGTTCCTCAGATCCAGAAAAAGGGCTGAAGGGTTTGTCTCGCTCAGGCCTCTTGCCTTACCTTAGTCAGTTTTTTTTTTAAATTGTTGAATTTTCCTTCATTTCTATTCACTAGGGGTGGCAAACTAAGCAGGCCAAGGAGGGGACGTACAGTGACGGACTTCCCCCTAAATCGCCCAAGGTTCAGCCAACGGCCAGGCCAGAAACCCACAGACAAATTTACATCTCCAGAGACCCAGGGGTCATTTCCCAGCCCCAGCAGCTCTGTCTGTGTCTGTGTCTGCTGCCCCTGGATCCTCTGCACGGCCCCACGGAACCGGGAACACCCTCATCTCTCCATCGAGGCTGAATCCCAGCTTCCATTCCTGGTCTTTGGCACCGGGCTGGGACAGGCGCGCCCTGAACATGCGGTCACCCCCGCAGTCCTCCTGACCCAAGGCTGCTTGCAAGGCTTTTGCCAGCTTCCTTCAGCCCAACACCCTTCCCAATTAGCCTTCCAAAAGAGAAAGTTACTCACCTTGCAGTAACTGAGGTTCTTCGAGATGTGTGTCCCTGTGGGTGCTCCACTCTAGGTGACGGTGCGTCCCGGTGCCGTTGATCGGAGATTTTCGGTAGCAGTGCCTGGTTGAGACGCACGCACTCAGTTGGTATCTCCCGTCTCGTTGGAATCTTCCTGAGTGCGTGCGCCCCACACCCTCCTCAGTTCCTTCTCTACCGTGGAGAATCATAGTAGTACTCCAAAGTAGAGGGGAGGAGGGCGGGGAGTGGAGCACCCACAGGGACACACATCTCAAAGAACCTCAGTTACTGCAAGGTGAGTAACTTTCTCTTCTTCTTCGAGTGCTGTCCCTGTGGGTGCTCCACTCTAGGTGAATGTATAGCAGTACCCACTATGGTTGGTGGGACTTTGGAGATGCGGGAGTGAGTACTGTAGATAGTACTGTATGGTCTACTATGGTGTTTGCCGTGGTGTCTTGTGTGAGAGCATAGCGTTTTGCAAACTTGTGTTCAGATGACCCCATAGCCGCTTTGCAAATGTCAGGAACGGGAACATTGTGTAGGAAGGCAACGGATGTCGACCTGGCTCAAGTGGAATGAGTTCTAATGCCTTCGGGCGGTTGAAGATTTTGCGCATGGTAACAGGATCTGATGCAGTCAGAGATCCACTTGGATAGACGTTATTTAGAGATAGCCGTACCTTTCAATCTTTCGGTAATGGAAACAGAGTCATGGGGACTTACAAAATGGTTTAGTCCTGTCCAAATAAAAAGGCGATTGCTCGCCTGACATCGAGAGTATGTAGGGTTGCCTCTTGCGGAGTCTTGTGAGGTTTGGGATAGAAAGTAGGTAAGTATATAGGTTGGTTGAGGTGGAAGGTCGATACCACATTAGGAAGAAAGTTAGGATGTGGTCTCAAAGTGACTTTGTCTTTGGAGAAGATTGTGTAAGGAAGGTGGGCCATCAGGGCGCTCATTTCACCAACTCTCCCTGCTGATGTTTTGGCAACTAAGAAATACACCCTCATGGACATATGGAGATGAGAGGTAGCCAAGGCCTCAAATGGAGGTTTCCTGAGAGCATGAAGAACGAGGTTAAGATTCCATGCAGCCGCTGTTGGGTAAATTTCAGGGTAGAGATTTTGCAGGCCCGTGAGAAAGCATTTTATGGTGGGGTGGGTAAAGAATGAATAGCCGTCTAATAGGTCATGGAAGGTGGTAAGTGCCTTCTTGAGTGTCTCTGAGAGGAGACATTAGGGCTTCCTGCCTCTTCACGTGAGAGGATGAAGCCGGGCTCCTGGTGAGTTCTGATGGAGCTGAGCAAAAGTCTGTCCTGTTTTAGTTTCAGGAGGTAGTCTAGAATGTTAGGGAGGGTCACGTTATTGGGTGTTAAGTGATTATGTGAGCACCAGAGGGCGAAACGCTTCCACTTCTGCAGGTAGGTTTTACGAGTGGAGTCTTTCCTACTGTAGGAGGACATATTGGACTTGCTCGGAACAGGCTAGTTCATGGGTTTGGAACCATGAAGGAACCAGGAGGTGGAGCTTTTGAAGAACCCGTCCGTCGTCCTGGGAAATGTGTTCTGGCCTGTTGGGGAGAGCCCGTGGGTGACGGGAGGACATGCACAGTAGATAGGGATACCACATCTGTCTTGGCCAAGCTGGGGCATTAAGGATGACCCGGGCCTTGTTGTCTGCAATCTTCCGAGGAACCCTGTGTAACAGAGGGATTGGTGGAAGGCGTACAGGAGGGAGTTGTTCCATGGGATGAGGAATGCACCTCCTAGGGATGCAGTTCCGAGTTCCACTCTGGAACAAAATGGAACATTTTCGATTCTGGGTCATGGCAAAGAGATCCATTGACGGGGTGCCCCAGAGGGAGAAGAGCTGTTGGAGTACTGCAGGGTGCAGTTCCCATTCGCGTTGTGTCAGGAAGTTCCTGCTGAGTGCGTTGGCAGTAGTGTTGTGACAGCCTGGTAGGTAGGAAGCGATGATTTGTATTTGATGTCGTATGCACCAATTCCATAGTTGAATGGCTTCCACACAAAGGGAATGTGATCAGGCTCCCCCTTGTCTGTTTATGTAGTACATACATGCTATGTTGTCTTTTAAGGCCCGAAGAGATTTGTTCTTTATGAGGGGAAGAAAGTGAAGACATGCTCGCCTCATTGCTCTGAGCTCTAAGAGATTTATGTGTAGGTGTGTCTCTGATGCGGACCACCGGCGTTGTGCCCTGTGTTCCCCTAGATGCGCTCCCCAACCAATCAGGGAAGCGTCCGTGGTGAGCATGAGCGTTGGGGAACATTGCTGGAAGGAAACCCTTGTGCAGAGGTTTTCTGGATTTGTTTACCAGTGTTGGGAAGCTATAACATTAGGAGGAGGAGTTAGCAGCATCCCTAAGATGTGTCTGTTGGGTTTGAAATTGGAATTGAGCCAGCCCTGGAGACATCTCATGTGTAGCCTGGCGTGGTGAACCACGAAGGTGGTGGCTGTCCTGTGACCAAGGAGCTGCAGGCAGAGTTTTGCCTGTGTCCTGGGACGAATAGAGAGCGTGTCTTTGAGCTGCGTGATAGCGAGGAATCTGTGATATGGGAGCGAGGCCCTGCTCTGGATTGAGTCGAGATAAGCTCCGATGAACTCGATCTGTTTAGGTGTCAGGGTGGATTTTGGGATGTTTATTTGGAGGCCTAGGCTGTGACGAGGGAGATGGCGAAACGGGTAGCTTGAAGTGTCTCACCATAGGAGTTGCCTTTGATGAGGCAATCGTCCAGATAGGGGAACAGCGTGACCCCGTCTTTGCGGAGGTGAGCCACGACCACGGCTAGAGTCTTGGAAAAAAAAACTCTCAGTGCTGTGGGGAGTCCGAAAGGAAGAACTCTGTATTGAAAATGGTCGTGACCGATTGTGAATCATAGGAAGCGTCTGTGAGATGGATGGATTGATATATGAAAGTAAGCATCCTGTAGGTCGAGAGCTGGGAACCAGTCCCCTTGATCCAGTGTAGGTATTATTGTGCCCAGTGTGACCATCTTGAATCTTTGTATCCTCACGAATTTGTTCAGTTGGTGTAGATCTAGTATAGGCCTCCATCCTCCGGTCTTTTTCTGAGTTAGAAAGTAATGGGAGTAGAAACCTGTCCCTTGATTTTGCGTCGGCACAGGTTCCACTGCACCTAGTTGTAGAAGATATGCCACTTCTGTGCGAAGTAAGTGGTCGTGAGAAGGGTCCCTGAGGAGGGACGGGGAAGGGTAGGAGAAAATTTGTCCTTATCAAAAGGGAGATCCTCCACTTTGGTCTGCAGTTCTTTGGGGATGCCAGATGCAGAGAGCCATGAGGATCTGCGCATAACCACAGCAGTTGCAGTTGTATGGGCTGCTGTGTCTGCCGTGTCTAGAGATGCCTGTAGGGCTGTTCTGGAAATCAGTTGGCCCTCAGTCAGGATTGATTTGAAGTCTGCTCTCCTATCCTATGGAATGTAGGAGGCAAATTCAAAAGTTTATTGTAAATATCAAAGTCGTAACTGGCAAGGGGAGCAGAATAGTTTGCAATTCTGAATTGTAGTGTGGAGGACGTATAAATCTTGTGGCCCAAGACGTCAAGGCACCTAAGGTCCTTGTCTTGCGGGGTGGGTCGATATTGTGACTGTTTCGTCCTCTGTGCAACTGCATCCATGACAAGGGAGTTCGGTGGTGGATGAGAAATAGGAAGTCAGCGTCTTTAGCAAGGACATAGTATTTATGTTCGGCCTTTTTGCAAGTTGGTACTAAAGACGCTGGGGTTTGCCAGAGAGTGTCAGCCGGCTCCAGGAGTGCTTCGTTTATAGGGAGCGCGATTTTTGAGGGTGCAGACTGTTGAAGGATTCTGAGGAGTCTGTGTTGCGTCTCCTGAACCTCTTGAAAGGGGATATCTTGATTGAGTGCCACCCTCCTGAAAAGTTCTTGAAATTGTTTACAGTCGTCCATGGCCCGTCGAGACGGGGGGAGGAGGGCTCCGTCCAGGGCTAATGGAGAGTTAGGAGTCGGTGAGTCAGGATATGGTGCCTAACTTGCCTACTCAGGAGTGGGCTCAGGCACCTTAGAAGTGGATGGAGCAGGAGATTGAGGCACAGAAGGAGGATGATTGGTAGGAGGATGTTGCCAAGGGTACCACTGAGGCCAAGGCATAGGGTAGGAGAACCCAGGTGTCGCCCATGGAGGGGCGAAATGGGGAAAACTGAGGCTGGTGGCCTTGAACCATGACCTGAGGTGGCAGAGGTGCCTGTGGGGGAGAAGCAGGAGTGGAAAAACTCTGCTTGCTGCTGTAAATCAAGTTCACCGTCAGTGAAAAACAGTTCAGTTGGAGAGAGCGGCAGTTCAAAAAATGAGCCCTATGTATCTAGGAGTGGAGAGTGAGGCTCAGGTGGCAATGAAAGCTCACATTAAGTGAGAAACTGTTGCTCCTGCTCCCTGGCTGAGCTGAGTCTGCTCTCTGCTCTAGCTCATTAGCAGGAGAAAGTGAAAGTGACAGTAGTGCTGCAGACTGCTTGGAGGTGCCCCGCAGGGGGTCTGGTACTGGTGCCCGGGTGGAAGATATGCCCGGTGCCAACAGTCTTCTCCCTGCAGGGGAGGATTGCGCTGCTGGCACCGCGGCCGTTTGCAGTGCCGAAGAGCAGCGCGCAGCCGGCACCGCGGCCTTTTGCGGTGCCCAGGAGGCGCACACACAGCCGGCACCGCGGCCGTTTGCGGTGCCGAGGAGGCGCGCGCACAGCCCGCACCGCGGCTGTTTGCGGTGCAGAGGAGGCGCGCGCACAGCCGGCACCGCGGCCGTTTGCTGTGCCGAGGAGGCGCGCGCACAGCCGGCACCGCGGCCGTTTGCTGTGCCGAGGGGACCGGAGCCACAAGGACCTGCCTGACATGGGAGGTCGGGTCCCTGCCTCTGCGCTCTGTCGGAGCCACGGCTGAGGCATTAGAAAAAGCTGAGGCACCTGCCTTTGGTGCTGTCAGCACAGAGGGTAGGGATCTCACGGAAGACCCCCTACCCTTGTTAAAGTCTCTCCTGTGAGACTGTTCTGCTTCTTGCCTCCGCTCCAGGGAGGGTGAAGCAACGCTGCCCACCATTTCCAATCTGGCTGGGGAGCATGTGGGAGTGGGTTTGACCTTTCCCGTCTCCGAAAGCGGCTGTAAGGATTTTTCCGTCATCAGCATTTGAGCCGCAGATCCCTGTCGCGACGAGCTCTTGACGAGGCTCGCGCAATGGAGGCACTTCACAGGGACGTGGGTGTCCCTGAGGCACTTCACACAGTATGAGTGCCCATCTGTCTGTGGCATGGATTCCTGACAGGAAATACACCTTTTGAATCCTGAAGCTCCTGGCATTATCAATTAGACATGGCCGAGGAGAGTGTCTCAACGGGAAACAAGCCTGAAGGTTTTTTTTGTTTGTTTTTTTAAAAACTAAGTAACTAACTATGTAACTATACTAAAGGAAGGGAAACAACTGGGATGTAACTAATAACTATTTCTATGTTCTTTGTTACTGTTTCCTATAGAGACCAGGGAAGAGAAGGCAGCACTGCCCCGAGTTCCGTCTTCGGCCGAGGACGGTAGAGAAGGAACTGAGGAGGGTGTGGGGCGCACGCACTCAGGAAGATTCCAACGAGACGGGAGATACCAACTGAGTGTGTGCGTCCCAACCAGGCACTGCTACTGAAAATCTCCGATCAACGGCGCCGGGACGCACCGTCACCTAGAGTGGAGCACCCACAGGGACAGCACTCGAAGAAGAATCGAGGGTTCAGCAGGCCAGCCTTCCCCTATCAGTATTGGTCTGCTGCGTGGGGGGAGGCAGTCTCTATGTTTCTCCCCTTCTCCCAATCCTTCCCAGCTGATGGGGTGAGAGGGGACCCTTGCCCTGCCTTCTGTTTCAGGTCCTTAAAAGGTACATCCTCCAGATTCCTTCCCCAATCACCATTCATTCCCAGGACCCTTAGGCCTCCACATGTATCCATTGGACCCTTCCAAACCCTTAAAGGGCCAAGCAAGGTGGTAGGGTGGGCTGACCACTAGACGCTACAACCCTCTCTGGCAGCCTACCCCATCACAGATACCAATAATAATACCACCTAGCATTTATGTTGAGCTTTTCATCTATTAGATCTCAAAGCACTTTACAAAAGGACTTGCATCCGAAGAAGTGGGTATTCACCCACGAAAGCTCATGCTGCAAAACGTCTGTTAGTCTATAAGGTGCCACAGGATTCTTTGCTGCTTTTACAAAAGGAGGTAAGCATCATTATCCCCTTTTTACAGATGGGAAAACAGAGATATGAAGAATTAGATTTGATCAGCTGCACAGAGTGATGGCCCATAAAAGCCTGCCAATTATCTTAGAAAATAAGTATTTTTTGTTTAGATAACCTCATTATTGCTTCCATTCAAGGTATGCAGTATAGCAAGTACAGGGTGCATACAGGAATGCTGCAGTTACTGAATTAACCTATCCTGGCATGAATTTAAGGGCCATTATTCCCCGTGTGGAAAAAGCTGTATATACACACATAGTTGTGTGGAAATGTGCGATTTGTAGAAAAGTGTGTATGTGTACAACAGATATTTTTGAGCTGCACACTCTTTGAGGGATATTTTTCATCTATAACTAGAGCCCTATATTGTTTACTATCTTTGTGGATTATGGATTGGATGCAGATCCAATTTTTGCATCCTTGCAGGGTTGTAACAGTGAGATAGGGTGCTGGTGAGGATACATATAAAAGTGGAGTGCAGATCGTGAGTCGGATACAAGTTAATTATCACAGATGCGGATCAGATGCGGATCCATTTTTTTGTATCCGCGCAGGGCTCTATCTATAACTACCATGTACAACAATTAAAACAATGAATGTATTATGCATTATTTAGATACCCTGTTGGAAATCCCTTTCAAATAATAAGTCTGTGTGGTCTGGAGGTTTAAGCAGAAGGGTGGTGTGGCGGCACACCCCATAAGGCTTTATGGAAATATAATTATGAATATATATAACAGGAATATGTTCTATGCTACATATGCCATGTAACATATCTATGTAAAGGTTATGATCTATTGAATCTATTAATCCTCTTTGTATGCATGTATCACGTTTGTAGTCAAAGTTATGAATACTGGCCGTGTATTGGCTTGATTTCTAAATAACCTTAGTAGAGCATTTGGTCAGTTCCTGGAGAAAGGAATTCCCAAACTTAAGTGCCCAGTCAAGAAGCACTTAAGGAACAATGCATCTTGGAATGCTCCAATCCACATAAGACATCTTCCTGGAGCCATTCAAGATACCATGTGGGCAATGGCTTCTGCCTGTAAAAACTGTGAGTCATGGATGGACATGTGACTTGCCCAGATGACTCCAGAACTCCATCTTGGAGCTGGACTTTGCATAGGAGAGAGTCTCCACCCACAAGAGAGAGTCTATTTAAGCCCATGGGAGACCCCTCAATTTTGTCTTCAGCTGGCTAAAGAGAGAGCCTCTCCACCCTCAAGGATACTTGAAAGAAAACTGGAACAAAGGACAGTGACTACAAGGGGTGTGAGTGATTGCTGGACCCAGACTAAAAGACGATTAGTCTGTAAAAGGAAGCATTCTGGAACTGGTGAGGATCTTATCTGTATTCAGTTTCTGACTGTATTAAACATAGACTTGCGTGTTCTATTTTATTTTACTTGGTAGTTCACTTTGTTCTGTCTGTTACTACTTGGAACCACTTAAATCCTACCTTCTGTATTTAATAAAATCACTTTTTACTTATTAATTAACCCAGAGTATGTGTTAATACCTGGGGGGAGGGGCACGCAAACAGCTGTGCATATCTCTCTATCAGTGTTATAGAGGGTGAACAATATAGGAGTTTACCTTGTATAAGCTTTATACAGGGTAAAATGGATTTATTTGGGTTTTAGTCTCCATTGAGAGTTGGGCATCTAACATCGGTTAGCTGCTTTCAGTTAAGTCTGCAGCTTTGGGGCAAGTCATTCAGACCCTGGGTCTGTGCTGGAGCAGATGGGCATTTCTGGCTCAGCAAGACAGGGTGCTGGGGTCCCGAGCTGGCAGGGTAAGCAGGGGCAGAAGTAGTCTTGGCACATCAGTTGGCAGATCCCAAGGGGGTTTCTGTGATATAACCCATCACAGGTAGAAACCAGGAACAGGACCGCCCAGAGGATTCGGCGGCAGGTCCCAGAGCGGAAGGACCCCCCTGCCGCCAAAGACCTGGAGCGGAAGAAGCTCCGGGGGCCTGGGCCCCACGAGAGTTTTCCAGGGCCCCCAGAGCGAGTGAAGGACCCCGCTCCAGGAGCCCCATTAAACTCTCGTGGGGACCCCAGGCCTGGGGCAAATTGCCCCACTTGCCCCCCCCCTCTGGGCGGCCCTGACCAGGAAGTCCTGAGTTATAATCACAGGGGCTAGTGATCCTCACTGTACTCCAGAAACATTTGCCCATCATGCAACAGGTTCCTGGTTCAAAACTAGGCATGAACAGGACATTCAAACTAGATGATCACAATGATTCCTTATGGCCTTTGAATCCCAGTATAACTGAGCCAAAAAAGGATTGTAGCTACATTAATAGCAGTTCCAAATAATGTAATCTAAACTCAAAAACAAACAAACAAAAATCCTTAAATTGATAATCTCCACCGTACCAATGTCTGGACCAGAAGCATCATATTATAATATTGTTTTTAAAAACAAAAACTCTCAAACTAGTCCCGCCCCCCCAGCACGTTCCAACACAGTAGTAGAATTTTTATAATCCAGTCTCTCTGTTTACATTCTAACAAAGCAGTTGAGATTAGCTGGGACACATGAATTGCCCGTTTCTACATTTGTTTTTAACACAGAAATTTCTCAGTGAAGGGCCCTCAATTCTGGCATTCTCTCCAGCTTGCTCTGACAGAGCCAGAGTTTACAGACTTTCGGAGCTGGATTTCTATCCAGTACACAAGTTTTGTATCAGTGTAAATGCATCTGTTTCAGCAAGTTTCAGCATAAAGCTGGTGTAAGTAGGGGAGAATCAAGATCTCAAGGAACCTCTGGGTTATGTATTCTCTCAGTCTCTTCTTTAAGATGTTGCTTTAAGGAGGGGATTGGTTCCCCCCTCAGATGGATACAGGGTTCTTTATTATCACTGATAGATGTTCAGTGTGTATGCATTTTTCATACACATGCCTAGAAACCATGAAAGCTGCATTTTTATAAATGAATATACATACATGAGGGCCACATGTTAAAGATGGCTCTATCATACTGTATGTCCTTCTTGATTTTCTAAAGCTATGCCAATCATTAGATCCTCATGGTGTATTCTGGCACTCCCGTGGCTAGGTCTGTGATAAGACTAAATATTTTGTTAACAAAATTACATGAAAGGTAACTACAAATCTGAGTTCCAAGCAACTGTGTCATCCCTTCCTATGAATCAGTCAATAGCACACCATGTTATTCCTTGGGTCTCTTGATTCTGACTGTGAATTAGTAAATTGGATTTTGCAATGCAGAAATTACCTTCCCCACCCCCCAAATACACTAAACCCCACAATCCTTGTTATTACTTCTGCATTTTACTTACTTAACATAGTTTCTGGAGTCACGGCACCCTATGCACTAAGCAAACTATCTTTAGAAAACTGGAAGAGCTCAGCAATAAATGAGTTGTTGTTTCAAAGACGGACGTCCCAACAAAGAAAAGCAAGTTCATTGCCACACCACAGTCTAAACTGGAAGATTTCTGAGCTACTTTAGGAAATGTTACAAATGTATCCAGTGTGTTCTTGGTACCCACAAAAACTACTGCTTAACAACATTAGGAAGTCAATGTATAATGATTATACAGTGTTTGAGGTGCATATCATTTAAATTGTTTAATGTGAATATAGATATCTCATGAATAATTCAAAAAGTAGTGTAGAAAGCAAGCAACTCTTTTGGCCTGTGTGAGTAGGCAAATAGGGCATTGTGCATTTTAAACCCATACACAATCCTTTAAGGCTCTTCAGAGAGCCATTAGCCTTGAAAGGTTTGATTTTATAGCTTTCTGAAGCTTAGAAATAGCTTGCAAAAGATAATGGGCTCTGGATTGCCCAGTAAAAATCAATTTATTCTTCACCAGCCTGCTAGCAAGGGGTTAAGATTTACGAAAGCAGAAGCCTCTGATATATTAACACTTGATTGACAAAATGTATGTGATCACAACACTGTACACAAGCTAAATGGGAGAAAGATTTGGGAACAATGTACAGTATTCAGAACAGGATTGGACAAGCCTCTAGACTAGAGCTTCAAGAGTTGTGAAGGACGCCAAGCTAAAACTGACGCAGTTCAAGCTGATGCATCATTTGTGCTGAAGGTGGTACAAAATGAGTGATTACGGCTTCATACTGGTGCATGCTGGCAGTATTTCCACCAATCATATCACTGAAAGCTCATGACTGCTATGGAGGCAAAGGAACTTAACAGAGGTAACATTCACTGGAGTTCAGCTCCATTCCAGAACATAACGATTCTCTCCTTCAAGACTCTGGAGGTGGTCAAAAGAAAACATATATGAAAAGAAAACCAGTAACGACAGGCTACATCCAACAATGGAAATAGTACACAGGTTACAAGGGTATGATCGAATTAAAATGATCAGGCACATTAATTAGTACCCTCTTTCTCAGCTCTCCCTCCCAATATTATATTACAAGAGCTTTTTTATTTCTCCCAGCAGTGACTTTTCAAGCAAGACCTTGTTAAAAATGTCCTAAATGTTAACCTAAGTCCTTCAAACCCACACACAGTTTCCTTCTTTACCTGCGCAAATAAAGGCCTGGTGACTTGATCCCATCTTTCCCCTTTTTGTTACCTAGAGCAGTAATAACAAGTAAATAGCAAACTGTGTTTGCTTTGGGCATTTGCCAACAACTCCAAGGAGATACATTTGTTCTCATTAGAGATCTATGGATGAAAAATACTATAAGAGAGCTAGGGATTATTATTATTAGGTATTTGCACATGCATGAATTGTGAACACGTTTATTTTAAAACACCACAACTTGTTTGCAAACAATACATGAAGTGGGAAAAAGTTAAACACTTTGAAAGAGTCCCTATGATTAGTTCATCCTGCTCTAATCCTAAACCAGGAAGCAATTAATGGGCCAAGTACCAGCTATGTTAGAGAGATTTCCAGGTGTTAGCTGCCATTTGTTCCTGATTTCAACCTATGAGCCACCAAGATAGTTGTGCTCCTCTGGGACAAACACAGAGCCCAGGAAAAAAGCATTGCCAGCTGACAGAATCTAGCTATGGAACAAATTTCAGAGTAGAGATTACATGAATCTCTAGAGTACGACCATCTTGAGGAAATGCTGCAAAAACTTACCTTTTTGACAAAGCATTTCCATCATAACAAGAGTGACACAACAGACACCCCCTTCTACTATTCTTCTCCTGCAAAAAAATGAACAAAAAGCCACCACAGCATGCCCCTCTCACCCCCAAACAAACAAACAAAAAAGGAAGAAAGGGCCAGAGACTCTGAAGTCCACTAGAGACACTGCTATCAATTTTACAAGGGAGGGATTCCAATATTAGACTGAAGGGGACAGTATAAAAGCCTAAGAACTAAATTTCTGTGGTTCAAAAATGAAGTCATCCATTTAAAAAAACAAAAACAAAAACCTTTTCATTTTTAAGTTCTTCATTCTCCCCTCCTCCCAAGGTTCCTGAGTGTAGCCAGGGGCTGAAGTTGAATGGCCAAAAGACCTGATGAGTGTCTCATTGTGGTTCTGGTCCAATCAGTCTAGTGCAGTGTTTCCCAAACTTGGGATGCCGCTTGTGTAGGGAAAAGCCCCTGGCGGGCTGGGATGGTTTCTTTACCTGCCCCGTCCGCAGGTCTGGCCAATCGCAGCTCCCACTGGCTGCGGTTCACCGCTGCAGGCTGCTAGAAGCGGCGGCCAGTAAGTCCCTCAGCCCGTGCCACTTCCAGCAGCTCCCATTGGCCTGGAGCAGCGAACCGCGGCCAGTGGGAGCCGCAATCTACCAGTCCTGCGGACAGGGCAGGTAAACAAACCGGCCCAACCTGCCAGGGGCTTTCCCTACACAAGCAGTTTCCCAAGTTTGGGAAACACTGGTCTAGTGGACTGAGAGCCAGAAACTTAGGTTCTAAACCTGGCTCTGTTGCTGGCTTGCTCTGTAATCCTGGACAATTCATTCCATCTTTCTGTGCCTCTGTGTCACCTGAGACCCTTTGTCTGACTTGTCTGTTTAAATGGAATGCTCCCCTTAGGGCAAGGATCATCTCTCACTGTGTGTTTGTACAATGCTTAGCAAAATGGAGCCCCCCAAACTTGGTTGGGGCTCCTAGGCCCCCGTCCCATTTTTTTTTTTTTTTAAATTTCCAGCTCACTTTTGCAGGCTCAAGAATCCTGGATCAATATCCCAATTTCCAGGTGCTTATTAGACCAAACCTCCAAATGTTGCACACTTCATACATATGCTTAGTATACTCTGCTCCCAGCCTGCACAGCTTTGATTCAGCTTGGTTGGAATAGCACAAGCTGCAGGCTGTGTTCACTCCTGGATGAGTTTAGACAAAAAACGGTGTTCTTTGATCAGCTGTGCTGGCACCAGACGCAAATAAGGAAGGACTGCGTGGAAATTCTGTTAATTAAAGATAGATAAATGAATAAAAGCAGAGTGCAGAAGGAAAGGTTATCACACACCACAATGCAGAGACAACACATGTAAACCAAAGAGAGCGACAGAGAAAGAAAAGAGAAATCAAATTCACTCTCTGGAGAAATCCAATCCTTTATCAAGTAGAGGGAGAAGTAATAGACTAAACACCATTGACTGAATAATAGAAATGGGATTACTTTCCACTGTCTTGAAATAGCACAGCATAATGCAAGTTATTCTAAAATGCATCCATACATGACACAGGTGCCTTCCAAGGGTGGTTTCCACACAGAATGGCTCATGTTTTCTTATGTGTACACTTGCATTAAAATGTGAACTATATACAAATAGTAGGCATTTTTTTCTAATGTAATGATTTCTCCATGTATGACTGAAACCTGGGTAGATGGTACCGCTGGCCCAGTTGGCTCCAGCCAGGTATTCAATACAAGGATTGACAGGCATGCTCCAGGTGCGACTGTGGTGTTCGTATCTGATTTGAAGTTCAGGAGGACTCCCATCCCCAAAACTGAACCACATGCAGCATGTCCATTTTGTATGAAAGTGCCAGGATGATGCTAAAATGGGTGCTAAAGTACGTGTCAGCCTACTGCATAGTAAAGCTCTTTTGTCTTCTGGCCAGAGTCTGGATCTGGGGTTTGGACTGGGTACGGAGATGAGACAATACAAAATTTTAACCAAACAAGGACCAATCATTAAGTGTTATGACTTGAGGCTGTAGTACATCTCTCCATGGGGGGCAAGGAAACCTGTGTTGATAGGCCACACTCAAAGGCTAACGGAACCCAAGTTTCCAGAGGGCTCTGAGAGCGCCAACTGCAGCTGGCCACTCTTTTGAGAGTATGCAGGACTGTCTAATCATTTTTTCACCTTCCGCTACTGAGCAAGTGTATCCCATCCCCATATTCATTCTCACAGGTTGCTATGTTTTACAGATTACTCTGTGATAGGGAAGGCTGTTAGGATTATATCTGCCTGTTTAATCGAGGATGCGTGTCTGTCATTTATTACCTGGTACATTCACAATCTTGGGATATTGTTGGATTCCTAGCTGTTCTTAGATAATTATATAGCAGCGGTGACCAGGATGGCTCTCTTTGATCCACTTCCAGCCAGGAGGCTGTGGCCACTTTTTCCAGATGTGCACCTTGCTACCACAACCCATGACTTTGTCATCTAGATATTAGAACTCCGCAGTGTGATCTAATATGGGGCTAAACTTTAAATCAACTTAAAGCTGAAGTCTGATCTGTACATTATGGAAAGATCACCCCATTTCTTCCTCCTTGCCCAAATCTTGGCTGGCAGAGATTAGTTTCTTTCCTTAAAATCAGTTTCTTCATTCCATTCACCCAGTCCCTCCTAAATAGGACAACAATGTTCTATTCAATCTCCACTATTCACAATATTTGAGAAGAGTCAAAATTATTCAAGATGAATTATCCCTTCCTGTTATAACACACACACACACACACACACACACACACTTACATGGCAAACTACAGTAGTTGCCATTTAAAAGTTAATGGATACCACAGAATTACTGTTACCACAATTATTTCCTAATCTACTTCTAGAAGAAAACTGTGGTATCTTCTATGCCACCATACAGTAACTCCTGGCAAATACTGTGGCTTTTTAATGATAACCATTGTATGCGAGTATCAGAAATATACAGCAAAAAAGGAAAAGATGGGCCCAAAATAAATTTACAAAAGCTCTAGAACAATACCAAGTAATATACTGATTTACCATACACACACTAGTCCCAGGGTCCAGAATTTTATACTTAATGAGATTATTATAATATAAACAGGCAGCTCAGGACTGCCACAGAACAGTGTGTCCTCACAAGTGTCACCTACTATTTTGATAAATGGTGTCTTTCTTCCTTTCATTCTATACCTTCTTTTCCCATTTCAGGGTCTTTTTTTCTTCCTCCTATTTTCACAAGTCACTATAACAATGCTAAGTGACACAGTGCTGCTTCATTAGACCTTTCCCTCCTCTAGAAGGTAACCTGCTCCAAAGAAAATAATCACATGCATACTTTGCAAATCTAATGGTGCTGCTGTTCATAACAGGTGGCTGCTTTTGTTGTAGTAAAATCGAATCATGGTGGCCTTTTTTTCTTTTCTCTGATAGCAAAACATTCCACGTGCATGCTACAAACAGGAATAGCCAAAACAAAATACAGTGCAAGAGATGTCATGGTGGGTAATTTTCCTCTACAGATGGTGGAGTTGTTCATTTGAAGCATATTTGTTTCAGAATTTTGATAACATTACAATCACTTCAATCAGGGAAGAGAAAAGGCATTCACCAGATATGAATCTGCATAACAATTTCTTCTGTTAAATAAACAGGGAGTGATAATCCACAATAGCCATTTGTGAATTTCAATTAATGTCACTTTCAGCTCCACTGCATGTCACAATAGGGAAAAGAGCCAAGAGACACAGGTCTTCAAAAGGTACAAACAAACAAGCAGCACATTATCATCCTGTTTCAGGTCTGGTAAGCATTTCCAAGCTGACAGCCAAGCATGATGAAATGCACTTGGTGAGAGAATCTGCTTCCACAATTTTTTCATTCAACAGGACAAGTGAATAAGTTTACATCAGCCCTTTGATTCTAGCATTTCCTGATGGAACTGTGTATTTCTGGCAAAAATTAGCCAAGGGGCCTTGAACTGTTCTCTTTCTAGCTTATCAAACAGAGCAGTGGCTTTCAACCCGTGGCCCAATCAGCACACAGCTGCGGCCCATGTGACATCCTCAGGACCATACAGGTGGTGTGTATGTATATGTATAGTGTGGATGTAGCCCACATAACACAGAGAGCCACATATGCAGCCCTCAATGGTTGAAAACCACTGACCCAGACAGATAAGGGCACAGAGGAGACCTTTACATGGATAGCTTTGATGCATACTCCATGCTCATGTGCTCCTTGGATTATAATCAAGTATGCAAATATTCTCTCTATTTTATAGATTATCCACTAGTCTGAACAAACATGTCCCCAACTGAAGGACCATCTGTGCAACACCAAGGAGGTCCTGCCTTCTAGTTAGTACAGATTTAGTAACAAAACAAAAAAATATTTTGTTCACCTTTTACAGATTTTGTATTTCTAACTCTATACGATACCAAGAGAAATTATTAAACGAAGCTAGTGTCCTACTCTAAGGGCCAATCGGCACTGTAAAAGAGCTAAACTATAAGGGGGGGGGGAGGAAATCACCATCACACCAGCATCAGGGAGAGTCCATATTCTGTTTGCATTGAACAGAGTCAGAGAGCATGTTTGGGACAGCCAAGACATCAGAAGCATATAGTATACATGCTTGTAAAAGGCGGTCACACATTTGGCGTCTAAGGTATAATTGTTTTAAAGATTAATGTCATGCACTCTGGACAGGCTCATCCTACGTGATGTGAAAATTGGAGATTTAGACACAGCAAATTACGTCGGCTGCTGCCATCAACGTGCATTCACTGGAGGAAGAGAGACGATCAGACTGCAAGTGACAGATTGTTTTTACATTAATGGTATGTCTGCCTTCAGCAATAACATGCTACAATGACATAGGGTTTATACTGAAGCATTTGTAGGTAAAATACTATCTTGATCAACAATAAAAAGGACTGAACTTCACAGTGGAGGTTGTAGCTATAGGACAAAAAAACAGCAGAAGGACAAGAAGGTTATTTGCTTTTCCTCTCCAAAAACATTCAGTGACAAATTTTAACTTAAAAATAACATTAAAATGATACAATGTGACCTTGCTAGTAAAGCTGCAGAGGGTCTGAATGGGCTAAATGAATGGGCTAATGAACAAGTATATACAGTACTTTCTGCTTAAGAGGGACCCAGACAGGGCCGGCTCCAGCTTTTTTGCCGTCCCAAGTGGCGAAGTGGGGGGGGGCGGGGAGAAGGCCAATCGGTGGCCCTTTGGCGGCAGCTCAATCGTGCCACTTCATTCTTCAGTGGCAATTTGGTGCTGGGTCCTTCGGCCCCTCTCTTCCTCTTTGGCGGCACCTCAAAGAGGAAGAGAGGGACTGAGGAACCCGCCGCTGAATTCCCGCCAAAGACCCGGACGTACCGCCCCTTTCCATTGGCTGCCCCAAGCACCTGCTTCCTTCGCTGGTGCCTGGAGCTGGCCCTGGACCCAGAGCTGTGTTAGTTGCCTGGCTTTGGAAGGGTTTAGAAGCACTATGAGTAGCTGGGTAAGGAAGCTTGTGAAGCTGCTGTCTGCAGTATGCCAGGCTCTAGTCACTGCTGCTCCCTCATTTACCTAAACACCAACTTTATACCAATATTTTTTAAAAAAATAATTATGTTACCTCCATTTTTTGGTCAACTAAACGTATCGAACACCATTTTGGTAGTAATAGCACAAAGAGGTCGCAAACCAGAGATCCAGGCCTCAGCGTGCTAGGCATTGTACAAAGTTATAACCTAAAGATGATCTCTGCCCCAAAGATCTTTTCATAAGATCTCAATCCCACAAAGATTTACACGTATAAAGTTACACAAGTGAGAAAGTGTGATGCTGGCAGGCCAGGTGCCAGCTCTTGCCAAGACTACAGGCAATAGCTAAGAACTGACAAATTCACAGCTGGAAACCAGATCAGTGCACCTGTATGTTAGTTTTGCTCAAAATAGGTTTTAGTCTTATAAGAATGTATTTAGTGTTCAGACTGTATGAAATGCTTGTAAGGAGCTGCATGCATTGATCTCACTTGCAATGTCTGTATTCCATGCCAGAGGTTCTCAAACTGTGGTCTGCAGACCACCGGTGGTCTGCGAGCTCCATTCAGGTGGTCTGCGGATAGTTCCCTCTAAGGTGTGCACCTGAGCGGCCACACACGACAGAATTAAGGGTCACCCATCTAATTAACAGAGCCGCGCAGGTATGGCTCCACTAATTAGGTGCCTGGACCCTGGAGAAGACGCATATGTAAGGTGAGGTGGTGGCCTCAGGGGGAATAGGATGTAGGTGGGAGGGGGCAGTGGGGTAAGAAGAGGGGGTGGGGAGAATTTGGGATGTGCAGGGCTGCAGCGGCCAGAGAAAGAGGTGACTTTCCCGAGCTCCAAGGCTGCGGCTTCCGGGAGAGACAGCCCTCCTTCCCAAACCAGTTCGGGGGCTGCCACAGTGGGGGAGAGACCCCCCTTCTTCCCAGCCTCAGCTTGGGGGCTGCTGCAGCGGAGAGAGAGGGCACATCCATTGCATTAGAAAGGTAAGACTACTGATATTAAAATGTGAGTTGTGTGCTTTTATTCGTAGAACAAAAACAGTTGTTTATTATTACTTTTTTTTAATATAGCGCTTTTATCCAAAGCACTTTACTATAGTTAGCTAATTGTACAACTTTTGGAAAGATCATTAAGCGGTCCGCTGAGACCCTCAGCAATTTTCAAGTGGTCCTGAGGGGGAAAAAAAAAGTTTGAGAACCACTGTTCCATGCTATGAGAAAATATGTAAGTTTTGCTTTATAACTTTGAAAATGTTTGTTCTGAACTTGTGAACCCAGGCACGTGAATCATCCCTGTCCCCCACCCATCCAGACCGAGTATCAAAATGATATGGGCCATCAAGGAACATCGCAATACAAAGGATTGGTTAATGGCCCTATCATACCCATGGAGAAGTACATGCAGAAGGCATATTCCATTGCTTTGAATGCTGGAAGAAGGAAATAAAAATAGTTTGCTCTTTGAACTGTCACAGAGCCAGAGAAACCAAATCAAAGCCAGACAACCCCGGAGGTTCTCTCCTCAGTCCTTTCTGAAAGACACTTAATTGACAGTTCACTACAATTCTGTCACTTTTAGGATTTAGGTGGTAACTCATTTGTGTGTATGTTTGCTGGCTTTAATCTGTAAATGACTCTTATTTATCTATTTATTTATGCAGAGACAACACATGTAAACCAAAGAGAGCGACAGAGAAAGAAAAGAGAAATCAAATTCACTCTCTGGAGAAATCCAATCCTTTATCAAGTAGAGGGAGAAGTAATAGACTAAACACCATTGACTGAATAATAGAAATGGGATTACTTTCCACTGTCTTGAAATAGCACAGCATAATGCAAGTTATTCTAAAATGCATCCATACATGACACAGGTGCCTTCCAAGGGTGGTTTCCACACAGAATGGCTCATGTTTTCTTATGTGTACACTTGCATTAAAATGTGAACTATATACAAATAGTAGGCATTTTTTTCTAATGTAATGATTTCTCCATGTATGACTGAAACCTGGGTAGATGGTACCGCTGGCCCAGTTGGCTCCAGCCAGGTATTCAATACAAGGATTGACAGGCATGCTCCAGGTGCGACTGTGGTGTTCGTATCTGATTTGAAGTTCAGGAGGACTCCCATCCCCAAAACTGAACCACATGCAGCATGTCCATTTTGTATGAAAGTGCCAGGATGATGCTAAAATGGGTGCTAAAGTACGTGTCAGCCTACTGCATAGTAAAGCTCTTTTGTCTTCTGGCCAGAGTCTGGATCTGGGGTTTGGACTGGGTACGGAGATGAGACAATACAAAATTTTAACCAAACAAGGACCAATCATTAAGTGTTATGACTTGAGGCTGTAGTACATCTCTCCATGGGGGGCAAGGAAACCTGTGTTGATAGGCCACACTCAAAGGCTAACGGAACCCAAGTTTCCAGAGGGCTCTGAGAGCGCCAACTGCAGCTGGCCACTCTTTTGAGAGTATGCAGGACTGTCTAATCATTTTTTCACCTTCCGCTACTGAGCAAGTGTATCCCATCCCCATATTCATTCTCACAGGTTGCTATGTTTTACAGATTACTCTGTGATAGGGAAGGCTGTTAGGATTATATCTGCCTGTTTAATCGAGGATGCGTGTCTGTCATTTATTACCTGGTACATTCACAATCTTGGGATATTGTTGGATTCCTAGCTGTTCTTAGATAATTATATAGCAGCGGTGACCAGGATGGCTCTCTTTGATCCACTTCCAGCCAGGAGGCTGTGGCCACTTTTTCCAGATGTGCACCTTGCTACCACAACCCATGACTTTGTCATCTAGATATTAGAACTCCGCAGTGTGATCTAATATGGGGCTAAACTTTAAATCAACTTAAAGCTGAAGTCTGATCTGTACATTATGGAAAGATCACCCCATTTCTTCCTCCTTGCCCAAATCTTGGCTGGCAGAGATTAGTTTCTTTCCTTAAAATCAGTTTCTTCATTCCATTCACCCAGTCCCTCCTAAATAGGACAACAATGTTCTATTCAATCTCCACTATTCACAATATTTGAGAAGAGTCAAAATTATTCAAGATGAATTATCCCTTCCTGTTATAACACACACACACACACACACACACTTACATGGCAAACTACAGTAGTTGCCATTTAAAAGTTAATGGATACCACAGAATTACTGTTACCACAATTATTTCCTAATCTACTTCTAGAAGAAAACTGTGGTATCTTCTATGCCACCATACAGTAACTCCTGGCAAATACTGTGGCTTTTTAATGATAACCATTGTATGCGAGTATCAGAAATATACAGCAAAAAAGGAAAAGATGGGCCCAAAATAAATTTACAAAAGCTCTAGAACAATACCAAGTAATATACTGATTTACCATACACACACTAGTCCCAGGGTCCAGAATTTTATACTTAATGAGATTATTATAATATAAACAGGCAGCTCAGGACTGCCACAGAACAGTGTGTCCTCACAAGTGTCACCTACTATTTTGATAAATGGTGTCTTTCTTCCTTTCATTCTATACCTTCTTTTCCCATTTCAGGGTCTTTTTTTCTTCCTCCTATTTTCACAAGTCACTATAACAATGCTAAGTGACACAGTGCTGCTTCATTAGACCTTTCCCTCCTCTAGAAGGTAACCTGCTCCAAAGAAAATAATCACATGCATACTTTGCAAATCTAATGGTGCTGCTGTTCATAACAGGTGGCTGCTTTTGTTGTAGTAAAATCGAATCATGGTGGCCTTTTTTTCTTTTCTCTGATAGCAAAACATTCCACGTGCATGCTACAAACAGGAATAGCCAAAACAAAATACAGTGCAAGAGATGTCATGGTGGGTAATTTTCCTCTACAGATGGTGGAGTTGTTCATTTGAAGCATATTTGTTTCAGAATTTTGATAACATTACAATCACTTCAATCAGGGAAGAGAAAAGGCATTCACCAGATATGAATCTGCATAACAATTTCTTCTGTTAAATAAACAGGGAGTGATAATCCACAATAGCCATTTGTGAATTTCAATTAATGTCACTTTCAGCTCCACTGCATGTCACAATAGGGAAAAGAGCCAAGAGACACAGGTCTTCAAAAGGTACAAACAAACAAGCAGCACATTATCATCCTGTTTCAGGTCTGGTAAGCATTTCCAAGCTGACAGCCAAGCATGATGAAATGCACTTGGTGAGAGAATCTGCTTCCACAATTTTTTCATTCAACAGGACAAGTGAATAAGTTTACATCAGCCCTTTGATTCTAGCATTTCCTGATGGAACTGTGTATTTCTGGCAAAAATTAGCCAAGGGGCCTTGAACTGTTCTCTTTCTAGCTTATCAAACAGAGCAGTGGCTTTCAACCCGTGGCCCAATCAGCACACAGCTGCGGCCCATGTGACATCCTCAGGACCATACAGGTGGTGTGTATGTATATGTATAGTGTGGATGTAGCCCACATAACACAGAGAGCCACATATGCAGCCCTCAATGGTTGAAAACCACTGACCCAGACAGATAAGGGCACAGAGGAGACCTTTACATGGATAGCTTTGATGCATACTCCATGCTCATGTGCTCCTTGGATTATAATCAAGTATGCAAATATTCTCTCTATTTTATAGATTATCCACTAGTCTGAACAAACATGTCCCCAACTGAAGGACCATCTGTGCAACACCAAGGAGGTCCTGCCTTCTAGTTAGTACAGATTTAGTAACAAAACAAAAAAATATTTTGTTCACCTTTTACAGATTTTGTATTTCTAACTCTATACGATACCAAGAGAAATTATTAAACGAAGCTAGTGTCCTACTCTAAGGGCCAATCGGCACTGTAAAAGAGCTAAACTATAAGGGGGGGGGAGGAAATCACCATCACACCAGCATCAGGGAGAGTCCATATTCTGTTTGCATTGAACAGAGTCAGAGAGCATGTTTGGGACAGCCAAGACATCAGAAGCATACATGCTTGTAAAAGGCGGTCACACATTTGGCGTCTAAGGTATAATTGTTTTAAAGATTAATGTCATGCACTCTGGACAGGCTCATCCTACGTGATGTGAAAATTGGAGATTTAGACACAGCAAATTACGTCGGCTGCTGCCATCAACGTGCATTCACTGGAGGAAGAGAGACGATCAGACTGCAAGTGACAGATTGTTTTTACATTAATGGTATGTCTGCCTTCAGCAATAACATGCTACAATGACATAGGGTTTATACTGAAGCATTTGTAGGTAAAATACTATCTTGATCAACAATAAAAAGGACTGAACTTCACAGTGGAGGTTGTAGCTATAGGACAAAAAAACAGCAGAAGGACAAGAAGGTTATTTGCTTTTCCTCTCCAAAAACATTCAGTGACAAATTTTAACTTAAAAATAACATTAAAATGATACAATGTGACCTTGCTAGTAAAGCTGGTTGGAAAATTCCAGTCAACAAAAACAGCAACAACAAAACAGTTGGAAAAAGGACAGGGAATGTTTTCCCCTCCATTTTCCAACCAGCTCTTCTTTGCTAAGTAGCATATTTGTGTGCACATACAGAAAATGTAAGTTACTCTCTGGAGGAAAAATTGACTTCCCTGATTCACTTTTTGATGGAATGATTTTTACAGATGATACACACACCTAGAAAGATATTTGTTAAAGATACAAGGCTCTATTCAAGTCAGGAGGGGGTTATATATTTGAAATAGAATTAAAACATTCAGAATGATAGGCTTTCATGCTTTATTTTCAGCTGCTTAGACTGTAAGCTCTTCAAAGCATGGATGGGCTATTACACCTTTGTACAAAGACTGACACATGGATCTTCATGCATACCTAACATAGGCCCAGATTCCACAATCTGATCCATGATGCCCATCCTGAGTCCAATGGGGTTTCACAAGGGTCTGCCAACATAAATCCAATTGCAGGATCAGGGCCATCAAATGTAATTTTGGAAGAAGGTGCTTGGTGAAGTCAGTTGGCCTTTCACCTTTGTAGACATTGTTCAAATTCCGACTTACTGAAATTAACAAGTAAAATAAGTTGGGTCTCCATTAGATAACAGTCAGGAAAAATTAGTACTGTATATACTCGTTCATAAGCCGAATATTTTTGGTAAAAATGTGACACATCAAAGAGCAGAGGTCAGCTTATAAATGGGTCTACACCAAAATTTGATGATTTTAAACTCAATGGAATCATTGAATTGAATATCTAATAGATTGTCACTTTGTTTACCTGGAGCATCTGCAGGCATGGAGCCCCTCAGCTCCCTGTGGCCGCGGTTCACCGTTCCCAGCCAATGGAAGCCGCAGGAAGTGGTGCCACTTCTCACAGCTCCCATTGGCTGGGAACGACAAACAGCGGCCACTGGGATCTTATAGGCTCTGTGTCTGTGAACACTCCAGGTAAACAAAACATCCCAACCTGCCAGCAGCTTACCATGATGGGCTGGGAACCAAAGTTTTCCAACCCCTGAAATATAGGGTCGGCTTATGAAAGGGTCATACAGTTTTTGCTATTTTTACCTATCCATCTTGTGGGGTCAGCTTATAAATGAATGGGCTAATGAACAAGTATATACAGTACTTTCTGCTTAAGAGGGACCCAGACAGGGCCGGCTCCAGCTTTTTTGCCGTCCCAAGTGGCGAAGTGAGGGGGGCGGGGGGAAGGCCAATCGGTGGCCCTTTGGCGGCAGCTCAATCGTGCCACTTCATTCTTCAGTGGCAATTTGGTGGTGGGTCCTTCGGCCCCTCTCTTCCTCTTTGGCGGCACCTCAAAGAGGAAGAGAGGGACTGAGGGACCCGCCGCTGAATTCCCGCCAAAGACCCGGACGTACCGCCCCTTTCCATTGGCTGCCCCAAGCACCTGCTTCCTTCGCTGGTGCCTGGAGCTGGCCCTGGACCCAGAGCTGTGTTAGTTGCCTGGCTTTGGAAGGGTTTAGAAGCACTATGAGGAGCTGGGTAAGGAAGCTTGTGAAGCTGCTGTCTGCAGTATGCCAGGCTCTAGTCACTGCTGCTCCCTCATTTACCTAAACACCAACTTTATACCAATATTTTTTAAAAAAATAATTATGTTACTCCATTTTTTGGTCAACTAAACGTATCGAACACCATTTTGGTAGTAATAGCACAAAGAGGTCGCAAACCAGAGATCCAGGCCTCAGCGTGCTAGGCATTGTACAAAGTTATAACCTAAAGATGATCTCTGCCCCAAAGATCTTTTCATAAGATCTCAATCCCACAAAGATTTACACGTATAAAGTTACACAAGTGAGAAAGTGTGATGCTGGCAGGCCAGGTGCCAGCTCTTGCCAAGACTGCAGGCAATAGCTAAGAACTGACAAACTCACAGCTGGAAACCAGATCAGTGCACCTGTATGTTAGTTTTGCTCAAAATAGGTTTTAGTCTTATAAGAATGTATTTAGTGTTCAGACTGTATGAAATGCTTGTAAGGTGCTGCATGCATTGATCTCACTTGCAATGTCTGTATTCCATGCCAGAGGTTCTCAAACTGTGGTCTGCAGACCACCGGTGGTCTGCGAGCTCCATTCAGGTGGTCTGCGGATAGTTCCCTCTAAGGTGTGCACCTGAGCGGCCACACACGACAGAATTAAGGGTCACCCACCTAATTAACAGAGCCGCGCAGGTATGGCTCCACTAATTAGGTGCCTGGACCCTGGAGAAGACGCATATGTAAGGTGAGGTGGTGGCCTCAGGGGGAATAGGATGTAGGTGGGAGGGGGCAGTGGGGTAAGAAGAGGGGGTGGGGAGAATTTGGGATGTGCAGGGCTGCAGCGGCCAGAGAAAGAGGTGACTTTCCCGAGCTCCAAGGCTGCGGCTTCCGGGAGAGACAGCCCTCCTTCCCAAACCAGTTCGGGGGCTGCCACAGTGGGGGAGAGACCCCCCTCCTTCCCAGCCTCAGCTTGGGGGCTGCTGCAGCGGAGAGAGAGGGCACATCCATTGCATTAGAAAGGTAAGACTACTGATATTAAAATATGAGTTGTGTGCTTTTATTCGTAGAACAAAAACAGTTGTTTATTATTACTTTTTTTTAATATAGCGCTTTTATCCAAAGCACTTTACTATAGTTAGCTAATTGTACAACTTTTGGAAAGATCATTAAGTGGTCCGCTGAGACCCTCAGCAATTTTCAAGTGGTCCTGAGGGGAAAAAAAAGTTTGAGAACCACTGTTCCATGCTATGAGAAAATATGTAAGTTTTGCTTTATAACTTTGAAAATGTTTGTTCTGAACTTGTGAACCCAGGCACGTGAATCATCCCTGTCCCCCACCCATCCAGACCGAGTATCAAAATGATATGGGCCATCAAGGAACATCGCAATACAAAGGATTGGTTAATGGCCCTATCATACCCATGGAGAAGTACATGCAGAAGGCATATTCCATTGCTTTGAATGCTGGAAGAAGGAAATAAAAATAGTTTGCTCTTTGAACTGTCACAGAGCCAGAGAAACCAAATCAAAGCCAGACAACCCCGGAGGTTCTCTAATCAGTCATTTCTGAAAGACACTTAATTGACAGTTCACTACAATTCTGTCACTTTTAGGATTTAGGTGGTAACTCATTTGTGTGTATGTTTGCTGGCTTTAATCTGTAAATGACTCTTATTTATCTTTCCTAGTTAATAAACATTTAGATACTTTATTACAGGATTGGCATTCTCTTTGGTGTAAAATCTAGAATGCCAACTGATTTGGGGTAAGTGACTGGTCTCTTGGGACTGGAAGCAATCTGAATGTTGTGTGATTTTTCTTGTAAGTGACCATTTATCGCTAAATCCAGTCTGCCTGGGTGTCAAGATAGACTGAAGAGTCAAAGGGGACTGTCTGTGATTCCATGGTAAAACTGTTATAGTGATCCAGGAGTTCACGTTTGTTACTGGCTTGATGAAATCTAATTATAGGGTATCTGCCTACACATAGTTGTGAGCCACTCTAGACAGCGTGACAGAAAGCACTTACGTGATCAGGGCACAAACATATGATGAAAGACAACCAGTCAACAGACAGACGGGAGCACAAGGTAGCTGCAAGATAGGGCAGATGCTAGCTTAAAATTGAGAAAAGAAAGGGATAGATCTTGAGGTCTGGTCTTAGAATCCTGCTGTTAATGGGAGTTCCGTGCACAGAGACTTTGCAGAATTAGGCCCTAAATTGGTAACATTCCAACTGATGTAGAAAGAAGGTTCCCTGCCCCAGCATAACAAGGTTGGTATCTTAAGCTTCATCATTCCTTACAAATACAACAAACTTCAAGCTAATTTCTGGGAGAGGGAAGTGTTAGAGATCTGATACCAATGAAACCAGTTCTACACCACCACATCTGCTGTAGTAAAATTCCTATATTTGGAAGAAGCTTGCAACATAAGAAAGGGCTGAGGAGGAAATGAGCTCTCTCAGAGGATCTGCTGGAGAAAGAGGGTTGTGACAGCAGTACTATGGAACATATTGGACTGTAACCCCGGTCTGATTATCTGGTAGGAAGTTCTTGGAGGGATGGAAATCCAGGTTCCTGTGTTTTCATTATCTTGTCTTCTGCTTAGAAAAGCTTTGAGGGAGGAATCCTCACTGGACTGACTTTTTCTCCTGACTAAGAAGGGCTGTCTTCACAAAGAAAATAGGATTCCACAATAGAAAGCTGATGAAATGTTGCCATTTTTATATCTTTGGCCCTGTCCCCAATACAACTAAGCATAGTATTTTTGTAACCAGGCAGAGGCATGGTTAACTTAATTGGTTACAAGTAACACAGCAAAATTGGGAATGCCAGAAAAGATGCTGTGTGTACACACACACACACACACACTCTCTCTCTCTCTCTCTCTCAAATCCACACCTACAGTATTACCAGTTATTGTGGGTGAGACATTCTGGGTAACTTATCTCATAGTGCTTCAGCAGCAGCTACCCGCACCGAGGATTCTGGGTGGATTTTCAAAGCCCTCACCCCCCACTTTTAATCTATGATTATAAGATTTCTTACACAGGGGTCATGGTTGCCATGGTAGCATGGACACCTTCCTGTTATTGCATGTTGCTGCATCCTCCAGCTTCTGAAAGCTAACGTTGGACAGCCTGGAAGAAGAGCTCGGCAGAAATGTTTGAACTGCAAACACATTGGGGCAAGGAACAATTTTTTATTATTTGTGTGCTCAGTGCCTGGGACAATGGGGTCCCACTAAAGATACCGAGGTGCTACCCCAATACAAATAATAATAATTTGGGGTTACTGGTAAATTCCATCTTAACTCAACATTTTTTGAATTTTAAATGGCTGTTTTACTAACTACATTTGGAAAGGACTTCTATCCTTGGGTAACTAATATGTACTTTAACTTTACCATCACAAAGTTTTTTTCTGGGATTTTCTTTTTATTTTAAATGGAAAATCTCACTTGAAGGCTAAGAGCAGTGACTAAGTAACTGTTCAGTAAACAGCTGACACATCTGGCATTTCAACATTTTTTCCCCAAAGTTTCCACAAAAACCATGCAGTAAATTAAATAAACCCTAACATCATCCGCCAGTTTTTGCCATTTTCTCAGAAATGGCCTTGAAAAATCTATAAAGTTATTAAACTACTCAGCACCCAAGGCATGAATGTTATTTTCAAAGGATAAAGAGCAATTGCATCAGTATGTTGCTCAAGTCCTGCTACAGCCTGGATGGAAAAGTCCTGCCATTTCCTATTGTTTTACAGTAGTTAGGTTCTGAAGCATCACAGTGTTAACAGCCAATAAGGAAATATGTTAACAAGTACATTTGAGAAATACAGTACTCAGTCGCTTTGCATAATCAATCTTCCTGAAAAGACAATCATTTTCCCCCCCAACAAATGGTCTGTTTCTGTAAATGGCAATGCTTTGTTTAAGAATTTTAAGACGACAGTTTATGGTTTGGTCTCAGCAAAAGCCACAAAAATGTGCTTAACTAATTAACACAAAATTAAAGGGAAACTGAGTTTCTTGGGAAACGTCCAGGTGCATTGAAGAGAAATGTATTTCACTCATTCTGATTTCAAAAGGTTAATGAACTGTGTACACATCATGTAATTTTAACTGAAAAAGTTAGAGAAAATGTATAAATAATTCTTCATTAATTATAGTGGGTGTTAGAAATGCAGCTATGACTTAACTCTTCCTTCCCGAATCTTAACTATTTCTTTATACATTTCACAGACTGAGACTTGTAATTACTGCTAACTACAGCACTGTTTAGTGTAATTTTTTTTCTCTTTAATGGGATCTATATTTTGTAGGCAAATATTAAACAGATTACACAAAAGAAAAAAATAGTTATCTTTCCATTATGACAACAATCAAATTGTTTTAGTTTCTATTGAAACACACACATTATTTACATTATGCAAGTGACAACATGACCTTTACCTTGCTTACCACATATCCAGTCCTAGGGACATGCGACATCCAGTCACCACTTCCTTGGTCAGTGGATTCATTCTGACATGTCACATGGAAGAAAAGCTCTCATACCTAAGTCCCCTTTAATGGCAATAGAGGCAAACAGAAGGGTTGCAGATTCTGAGGCATAGGAAGACCTAGAGCTCCAATGCACCCTCCTCACATCTGGTTCTCTTTTCCCCACAGTGAGCCATGAACAATCAGTCAGTAGTTCCACATTAGAGACCTCAAAAAGCAATGGGTCTAGATCTGCATTGAGATCCACTAGGACAGATGGACCTGGGTTCATTTTTCAGTTCTGACACACAGTCTATTATGATCTGCCCTCAGCACTCACGAAGAATGAGCCCAAAGCTACAGGGGCCCATGCTAGCAGATCCCAATGAAGGACTGGGGCCTGAAGTTGATACAGAAACTTTATCCGAAAATAAATACAACAGGAACTTTCCATAGATTATTATAAACGGACCTCAAAAATATCTAGGGCACTCAGGTCTTGATTCATCAATTTACAAAGGTATGTGTGTAATAATTCCATTGTCTTCCAATGAAATTATTAGACTCACATGGTTAAATGAGGCCTCAATTCAGCAAGGTACATACCTAACAAGGACAACCTAACGAGTAACATTCTAAATTGCACTTTGCAGCATTCTCTTGAATATTTTGTGAAGAAATGACGCAAGTCTTAAGTTTGCAAACTTACGATGATTAAAAATAATGATTCAACAGAAACAGTAGTGAGTAATTAATGTTTTACATTTTTGCCTTCAAGAGTTAAATCTCACATTTTAAGATGAGTTAATATAAGCCTGAATAGTTAAAACACGGAGACAGAGCAGTAACTTTTTAAGGGCTCATTTGAGACTTCATCTGAGCCACACATGCCTCCCGCACAGGGTTTCCCATGACATTAAGATAATCACCACTAGGGTGACCAGATGTCCCGATTTTATAGGGACAGTCCCAATTTTGGGGCCTTTTTCTTATATAGGCTCCTATTACCCCACATCCCCTGTCCTGATTTTTCACACTTGCTGTCTGGGTCACCCTAATCACCGCACAGTCCATCCAGGAAACAATGGAACATCCAGCATGCAGATTTCACCAAGACACTAATGAATCACGGTATTCCAGTTTAAATGCCACTAACTAAAAATAATTGAACACAAGGCAGGTACTGGGAAAAATGAAAAAAATGAAGTCACTGCAACTCCATATTTTTGATACATGACCTTTTTTTAAAATAAAGGTTATCAAAGCCAGGTAAATGTGAACAGTTCATCTGAGTGATGTTTGCAGTCAAAATCAGGAGAAAAAAAAAAGATTAAAGACTTTTGAGTGTGCCGTAAACCCTTCAGCTATCAAAGACGCTCGGAAAATGGTGCCAGACAACAGTCATATTTATTATACTGAAATCTGGTGTTTGCTCAGTGAAGGATAAAGGTCAGAGGGGCTACCTAATTGGGATGCATCTTGAATTTGGAGCCAAAAAGAAACCAAGGAGCAATGTAAATCTTTTTAAAAAAATGGATCTTATTGTAAATCTTTCAAAAACAAAGGTAATTACACAAAATTAGAACATTAAATAATCTGCGATCATCCAGACAAACAGCATCAATGTGGAAATCAAGGAGCTTTATTGTTTAAATTCTCTTTTTTAGTCTCCATTATTTGCAATGCGGTCTTGGCAGGGCCAGAAGTATTGCCTGTTTTGAGCAGGACTGAGTCAAGAGGAGAACTCATCCAACCACAGGTTATGAGGCTTGAGTAAAATTCTATAAATTGCATTTTGCAGGAGGTCAGACTAAATTACCACAATAATCCCTTCTGGCCTCAGCCTGTGAACCCTAGCACAAATAGCATCCAGGAAGTCTGACCAGATCAAGCGACACGATAAAGTCATAGCTACTAAAACTCCATCTAAAAAAGCCTGACCAAGGAAGGACTTAGACATTAGCTCAGCTTCAGCTCAAGCTTCCAACAGAGACTAAAAATACTAACCAGAAAGCAGATGAAGGTTCTTGACTTATCAGTAAGAAGGAGGTTGTAGTCAGTTAGATAGTGATGCCAAATAAAATTACCTTTTTATTTAGCCAAAAATTCCTGATGGAACATAAGTAAGGCCCTACTTTAATCATGGGATGATTGTCAACTCATTGTGGCTGAGTTACAGAAAAGACATGGAAAACTGTGGACAAGTCATAATGGCCCTTTATTAATTGCAGTAATTTGGAAAAGCCAGAGAAGACCTATTTGTTTAAGAAAAATTAGCTGGAACAATATAAACACTTAAGTATTCTGTTATGCCTGCTAATTTTTTTTTGATAACCAGACATTTTGCTGCAACTATATTACATATATAGCCTGAGTATTAGAATATAGATATTCAGGCCTGCCTGTAAAGGCCTATACTTTAAGAACTTCAGTGTATTTTTACCACTTAGCTAGTTACAGAGGTATAAAAATCACAGTCTGCCTGTGTAAGGGCCTTCTCTCGCTAGAATATTCTGAGGCTTGGTTCTTAGGCTAAGGCCTTTGGATAAGCAGCAGGGGCAGCCATAAGCTGGGAAGCGTATGATCACATCCTCACATCCCAAACCAGTCACATTGAAATAAGGTGCTATTGGACTGTTAGGAAGATGATCCTGTCCTGATAGTGCCCATCACCACCAGATAAAGAAATGGATCTTAAGATGGTTAAAGAAAAAACTTAATTTGATAGCATCCTGTTTGCAAGAAATCACTTATCAATGGTTGTGGTTGTGAAACTCTCATTTCTGTATTGTTTTATCTTTCTGGCCTCCACTATTCTATTGTTAATCTGTCTGGTTCTCCAATTGTTTTTGTCTGCGGTAAGGTAGTGGGATATAATTGGTTAGAGAATATTACAATATGTTAGGATTGGTTGTTAAATTTCAGTAAAATGATTAGTTAAGGTATAGCTGAGAATATTACTACATAAACGGGTCAGACAGGAAGTGTGGGGAAGGGTAATTGGAATCATGTTTGCTAAGGAGTGGGAGGAAGGAATAGGGAAAGGGGAACAGGGACACAGGCCAGGCTCTGCGACATCAGAGCTGGGAATGGAGCACTGGGGAAACAGACTATCGGCATATAGAGATAAACCTGACTGGTGTGAAGGGCTTCAGAATATGCTTGCTTGGAAACTAACCCTAATAAACATCGCATTGTTTGCACTTCGGACTTCTGGTCTTCTGTTTCTGTCTACGTGACAAGAACCAGGGGAGAGGATGAAGGGAAAGCCGTCTAACACCCAGTCCTAGCCGGTCAGAAAAATGGAGTTCTACTGTATTAATGGGCGGAAAATGTGTGTTGCAAACCTCAAAATGTATGTAAAATTGTGCACTCTGCAAAGTAAGCTCATTAAAATCAAAACTGTGGTAGAAGCCTAACATTGCAGAATCCGCAATATTGTGAATTAAGTAAGGCCTTAAACATAAGCATTTATGAATGTTTTTCTTGCATTAAGGACCAGAAACTGTATCCTTGCAAACCAAGAACTCTCATTGGAGTCAGTGCATTTGTGGGTGGAGGGGACCAGGGAAGGAAGGGGGAATGCACAAATTGGGCCCTTGGGAGAACCACCAAGTATATTATTCTTAAAGGGAAATGGCATTCAAGATCTCTGCTTGCTTTAAGCACTGAAAATAGAAAGAAGTGTTTGAGTTCAACAATGTTAAAAACATATGCTTCTAAGTAAGACCACCTTTTATTACTGTTACTATTTTCCTTTCCTGTATCTTCCTATTCTCTTGTTTTAATAGACCTTAATATTTAGTGCTTGTCTTTGTGGGGATTTACTCCAGAATAGCTATTCCAACTGTGGGCACTCTTATTCTGAATTAGTTTAATTCACTTCCAAAGTGGATTTCAATAACTTGGAATAAGGCACTTATTCCAGAATAAAAGCATCCGCAAATGGAGTTAATCATGAATAGTTAATCTGCTTTAAATTCACATTCTACTTTATTCCAGATTAATTTTCATGCATAGAGAAGCCCTTAGGCAAACTGTGCCATGTGTTGTTTGTCATCATGATAAATGGGTATCAACTGTTAAATGAGACATTGCATTTTAGCTAACTAACCATATGAAAATAAGACCAATAGTTCGGACAGCTGTTGCACTGGGCTTCTAATTTAGCCAGAAATTTAATTTGATATTGCTAAATAACACTATTTTCACACTTATTCAATTAAACCTTGTCAGCAAAATTGATAAACAAACATACATAAAAAAAGCATCTAATTAAACCTGCTTCCTTTCCAGTCTTATCCTAGTTCTAAGCAATGGAAATGCCTATTGTTCACTAACTCTTGATGGACACAAATCCTAGCCTGTTAGTGGATGAACCTTCTTTACAACATGTGATCTACTGGAGTCCAAAGAGGAGCCTGTTTTATGAGGAGGTTTTATTTTGTCTTTAGCACTGGTTTCCATCACTGCAAATACTCACCTGGTGATTTAAGGCCATCTAAGTTTGATATCAATTTTCTTTAGTTTTACCTTAATTTAGCCTTCCGATTTGTATTCACTGTGTGGTAAATACTTGCTTAAAGAGACTATAAAATATAGAAAGGTTGTCATTATGCCCCCCACCCCCAGAGCATGTCCACATATTTGGTACAATATCCACTGTTAGTTTTATACTTCAAAAAAATAGTGGGACTAACTATGGCATTAATCCGTAATTTTTACCTGCATTTTCTGTGAGAGTTTTAGGTGCATACATTTCTCTCTCTCTCTCTGTCAGTGTATAAATAGGTCAGGACTTGCCTATAAAAGGAATGCAAGGATCTGCAGCACCTGAATTAACTTTAATTTCTCAAGGAGAAGATGTCAGTCAGTTCAAGGTACCCAGGCAAAATCTGTAACTGTAGATTAGGCACTGAGAAAAATTGATAAACTTTGGTTGTCACAAGCAGATATATGGTCTTTTCCATACCACTAAAATGAATATGAAAAATAAGGCAGTTACCCATTTCCCATCTTTCGCCTTCTATCCAATTT
Source organism: Mauremys mutica (assembly GCF_020497125.1). Lineage (NCBI taxonomy): Eukaryota > Metazoa > Chordata > Testudines > Geoemydidae > Mauremys > Mauremys mutica. The sequence goes on along the minus strand of NC_059073.1, from coordinate 121,658,114 downwards.
TGGTTCCTTATTCTTATAAGGATTCCTTTCTTTCCTCAAGCATCTTCAAGGGACTCTCAGTATTAACATCCACCGCTGTTAGATGTGACTCCAATATATTTACAGCAAGGTTTGACAATAGACATACCACCAAGACTGGTACCAGAACAGAATTAAATTATACATTGTTGCCATGGAATCCCACACAGCTGTTTCCCAGTCAGCACTGACAGATTTCCATCCCAGCATATAAAATACCTCTATCAATCTCCTTCCTAGAAGGATACCTTTTACCTATTAAAATGTATTCACTTCACCTTCTCCCATAGAGTCATGAGGGCAACAGAGGAGTGAAGAAGAAACCCTATTATGCCCTCAACCTCTGTTTTAGCACACTGGATTTATTACCACATACCAAATGGACAGTTAATTTGGATTTCCAGCTGCTATTGGGTACTGTGAAGTCCTTATGAAGGCATCTGTCCTTTCAGGAGGGAGGTCTGCTGCAAAGAATGCGGTGGGTATAACTGGCCAGGAACAAATCTCAAGAAGTTTCAAAGTCTGGCTCTGGATAAGCACTAAAAAGTTTGGATCTAAATTTTTGTGGCACTGAGATGTACCCCTCCAATATTCCCCCCACAGCTCCCATTCTCTCAACAGGCCCTGGTTCCCCACTAGCTTCTTCATTTTGATGGGGGAAAGAGGGGTTATGAAAGGAAATGTCATGCAGCCAACTAGCTTCATGCCCATGTCAATGTATGGCTTTGCTCTTTGGAAAGAGACCAGAGGGATTTAAACAGCCCATGTCCCATTCTGATGTCCATTCTCTTCTGTAGAAAGCAGGTGTTTCTGGTCTACTGCTGACAGATAGTGTGTTCTGCTGGCTCACCATCTTCTAGTTTAAAAGGCACACTCTGCAGAGTAGTGAGAGCTCAGGAAAGCCTTCCTTTCCCTCTTGCAAGAACTGCTGATTGTGTGGAAAAGAAGGGAAGGCCTTTCAAATAGCATAAAGCACTCTCAGGGGTCTCAAATTTTAAAAGGGAAAGAATAGCAAAAGCCAATGGAATAATTACTTGATTCCGTTCACTGGTCTAGAGCAGGCAGTAGGCCAGCCAGGCTGTCCCCAGAAATGGAGCTCTACAGTGACTGATTTACAGGTGACACCACAGCAGGAGAATGGGTCACTCACTCAGATGCTCCCTAAAGAGAAAAAGCAGTCACTGGAATGGAGATCAGGCCCCCAGATCTACTCCTTTCTGTGACAGGATTACACAGTAGTATCACCAGAAGTTTTGCTAGGCATGGACAATCTTTATTCTAAAATTGGGTAATTTATATTGTATTGTATGTTTTGCTAAACCTTTTATTATCAGCTGCTTGATAGTAACGTTGCTGGTGGCTGAAGAAAACCAATACTCCCACAATGGACAAATAATTTAAGAAAACTCTGGCAGCTGTAGCCATGCGAAAAAAACCCAAAAAACCCACAAGCCTAAAGAAAAAAACAATCTTGCAACAAAAACCCTTGGACAGTAGGCTACACTGAATTATTAAAAATTACTAAAAAACTGAATTACTGAAAGAGGCCCCTTCCAGGGGTGTTATCTTCCACTTATAAATTATTTGTAAGCTGGTCAAAAACTATTGCCCAGAACACTGCATCTGCTACTCCACTGCTGAAAATAGCACATGACCAACACGGCCAAATCACCACCACACATTCTGATTAAAATACATTTATCTTAGAGAAGGGCAGAGGGAGGGTCTTTGAACATGGAAACAAACTGATAAGAGAGCACTTAGGATTTTAAAGCTTGAGACTCACTGAATTAACTACCCGCAGTTTCACAGTTGCATTGACATAATCCGTGATGCCTGTGCCTAACCAAAGAAGCAATCGGAACAAAAATGGCCATGGAAACTCAGCTGTATTAGAAATGCAGATGTACCCCGGCCTCTTCAATACATTCACCCTCATAGGAAAAGGACAAGACTAATAGGGAGAAGGTGATGTTCAAGCTTCTAAGACAACATTACAAACTAAGGAGCATGAAAAATAATTAAACTATACAAGTGTTTTGTACGGTTTCTTTAGATAAAAAGTGCTTGACACTAACACACCAATACAATTGGCTGAGAAAAGCAACTGTCCTTGTACTTCAGCAATGCATAAAACCCAGAACAGCTCATGTCTGTTACTCTTTCCACCATTTAACTGATGATTTTGGTCGGGTTATTGGAATAAGTAGAGCGGCTGTTTCCTTGGGGCAGCTACTCACTTTTGGCTCAGTGCTGGGAGGTGCTGAGGGGAGTAAAGAAGAGAGTCAAGGGCAGGCCTACAACTTTGTCATGGAGGTCACGGAAATCATGAATTTCAATAAAGTCTGTGAAATCTTGGCTATTTGATTAGGCCCCCAAAGTGAGTGGTGTTATCACCTGGTGCATGGAGTCACGGCACTACTCAGGTTTGGCCTGTCTGCCTGGCCATAGATGGATGGGCCAAAACTGAATAGCTCTATGACCCGGTATGCTAGGTCACAATGCCCAGTCCTGCAGGATAGGCGCCCCCTTGTGCGGGTTGAGTGCGGGCGGGGCTTGCTCTCTAACCCCCTTCCTCATGCCAAGCTTCACTTTTCAGTAGCCGCATTAAACTCCTGTGTACAGTAGAACCTGAGAGTAATGGACACCTCGGGAATGGAGGTTGTTTGTAACTCTGTAATGTTCATAACTCTGAACAAGCCATTATGGGATGCTCCTCAGGGCAGACTGCTTGGAGTGGGGGCGGGGCAGGCAGCTGGTTCTAGCCCCCTGGCTGCAAGGGTGATGAATGAGGCACCCTGGGGCACTGCAGTGTCAGCGGGTGCACAGTGCAGGCTGTTGCCCTTTAAAACTGACCTGCTCCTCCAGAGCACAGAGTGTAGGTAGGAGCTTGGGCAGTTTACACTCCAGGCCTGGTTTCAGTAGCAGCTCAGGAAGTTTCTTTCCCAGGCTCTGAGCTTGCAAGCTTGTCCCTTGTCCTATCCAGGGGGAAGGGAGAGGGGAAAACAGCATTCACCACCTCCTACCTGTAAGTGGCTGCCCCACACCATGGTGAGTAGGGGGTGGGGGTGGACACAGGCAACAGTACAATACTGTATTTGCAGGTTGGTTGGTCTCTCTCTGCTGCTGTCTGATAGTACCTTTTCCATGATTTATCTCCCCCGCCCACCCCCCGTGAATCTCTACCAGGAAATTTACTAAAAATGTCCATGCCAAAATTATAGCCTTAGTTAAGGGTAACCAGCACCTCTTAAAACTGGGCCTGCCAGGGTATAGACTGAGGATTGTTGCTTTTAACCTTCCGTATTTTGTGGAGATCAACTTAGGGCCAATTTCTGAATTCCAGATAACAGAAACTGACAATACTGATACAGATCGCAGTAATTTGGACAGCAGTGCTTGGTTTTAATATTGACCTAGTGACTAGTACAGAACCATTCACTAATATCACTGGAGATTAGAATTCAAAAAGCTGATGCAGCTTCTTCTTCAAAATCCTCCTTCAAAGAGACAAATCAGCAGGCAGCTCACCATAGGCAGGAAAAACAACATCTTGCGTACTGTGTCTGAATTAAAAAGCAGGGAAGTTCTGTATGGTAATTACACTACAGACCAGGTAGCGTAGAGAGTAAAAAAAGACGGTACAGTTGTACTGATTAATCATTGATGATCCAATAAGAGATAAGTCAGCATATGAAAATAAATGAAAAATACCTGCAAAATATTTTTCCATTTAGAAATTAAGAAGTGTAATGATTGCTAAAAAGGTAAACAGACAGATGGAAAAGGCAGTTTAAATCTTTACTACAAGTCTGCATGTAAATAAGACCATTTTTAAAAAGAGAGAGACACTCATTCAGATGTAAACAAAATCTTTTAAAGATATAATGTCTTCAGAATCCAAGTAAATATCATGGATAAACACTAGGGCCATATTTTTCAAAAACTCAGGCCAGCTCTAATCCTACAAACTCTTACACATCTAAGTAACTTTCAATTTAATAGATTGTTCACAAAAGTAAAGCTACACTGATGCAAAGTATTTGCAGAATCCAGGCTTCAGATGTTTAAATCTAGGTACATACCTCTATATTGAGGCACCGAAAACAAGTGCCCAGCTGTTCAAAGGTTCTGTCAGTAGAAGCTTCAGGATCTCAAGTAACTTTGGAAACTCAGGCCACTCATTTCTGTGCCTAATTGTTGGGTTAGGTGCCTGACACCCAAGTCTGAACACTTTGGTCTATTTATTTATTTTGGCATATTATAGCAGATCCAATTTCCTGTTAAAATACTGAACACTCTTCCAAGAGGCAGTCATTTATTCTCACTAAACCTTTTGAAAACATTAATACTATATATACACACACAATTTATTTCAATAAGAACGAAAACTCGATCACCTCAAAGAAATTCTCAGTACCTTCCAATTTTAAATGATGATGGAATACTTACTTAGGATACAACTCAAAAGAATACCCCTAAGAGGAACATTTTCAGAGAATTCCTTCTCTTTTCTGCTTTAAGCTGAAAAGGTTTTGGAGACCACGGGATCAGCAATCAGCCTTTTTTCTGGAAGGGTTTCAGACAGAGCGTAATCCTACAGAAACAATGTTGTTCTAGTTTGTGAAGCAAATACCCACACCCACCTGCTGTCTTTTTGCCATTACCCCATTTAGCCCCTCTTACTAAAAACTTAGGAGTTAGGTGTGTGATGCTCTGGGATTCAACCCAGACCAGTAAGGGCTTGTGTCGCTGCCACCTGCCCTCCAACTCTGGGTGCCTTAAATGCTGTGGCTCACAGCCCTGACACCAAGAGCTATTTATAAGCATGCAGGTCACACCCTGGCTTCCACCACCCAGTTACTTTTTTCAGAGTGACCCCAACACCCTCCCAGTCACAAATTTCCTCAAAACCATGTGCCCTTCAGTGTCCAGCCCTTGTGGAACTCTCCCTGAAATCATTCAGTTCATTGCTCCATTGAAGAGAGAATACACTGCCGCTCGTTAAGTTAACTGGGGTTTGACAAACACTCTTAGTTCAATCACAGCACTGAACTGGTTTATAGTAAAAGTAAAACAAATGTATTTAACAAAAGGACATAGGATTAAGTGATACCAAGTATAAGGCATAAAGATAGAAAGGGTTCCAAGCAAACAAATACGCTTCTAATGGTAAAACAATTTCAGCAAGTTACAATCTTTGCCATGGATGATTTCTCACCTAAACTCAGTTCCCAGAGACTTCAGCCCCATTGGTTGAAGGAGTCAGAGCTCTGGCCCCATGAATCCCTTAAGTAATAGCTTTTTCTGCTCCTTATATCGTCCCAAAGCTCATTGACCTTGCTTCAAGAGGCAGGAAGCCCCGCCCCGGGGGGGCTCAGCTTGCTGTATCTATCAGGGAGCTGTTGCCATGTTAATTTTTGCAGCCCTCCCCTACCCCCCATCTCCCTCATCACTAGGTTGATGCTTCATTCACCTTTTATGTAAATATACCTTCATTGTTTCTTCCTGATGAGCTGGCTGGTCAGACAAGCAAATACAAGTTCCTTTGTCTAGGGCAGACTGTGCTTATGCGTAGCTTGCCAAACACATTTTAAGAACATAATTCTAGCACATATGTGTACACACCCCATACATACACCACACAATGATTTTCAGGACCAGCATGTTACCACTTTGCATAGGATATCTTACATGACATCTCTTAGATATAGATTATGAGTATGTCAGGCCTGACAAGAATTGCAGACACAGAGCAGTGAACAACCTATGGGTCTCTGTATCACAATGAGATCATTGAGCAAACGGATATTTTTATAGAAAAAAACATTCCTACCTCTGACGAGTCAGACCCCAATTAAAATATAATGCATATAAACTGTATAAGGCCTAGAGTTTATTTCTAATGCTTTTGTCCCATATTATAGTTGGTATTTAGTACTAAACTGTATGTGGGGTTCAACTCCTTCTCTCCTTGGATTTCACATATAACACAGTAGATGTATTATATGCAGTTAAAATAAATAATAAATAATGACCTACATTTATACTACACCCCTCATCCCCAAAGGATCTGAATACCAATGATCCTGTTTCTGAAATATATAAGAATTACTTTACCATCTGCTGAAATGCTGCCACTACCATTACATAATACTACAGCTGTTTACAAATACAGCAACACCTATTTTAATACTGCTTAATTTAAAGACACAAATATTTTACTGACAAATATGAAATATAAAAATATGATTGACTACATTCTCCTGCATGCAGAATTTTATGGATTACAATGCCTAGCAGCTGACAATACTGTTATCTTATGTGGAGCTGATACACTAGTTTTTTATTTATTTTACCAAAAAAGTTAGTTTGTTACTTTGGGTGTGGGTGGAGGAAATCTGAAAACCAAACCTCCAACCCACTTGAACGACCTTCAGATCTCAGGCAAATATTTTGCAGGGGAGGAGGAAAGAGGAGGAAAAAAAATCTTCATATCAACCTCTCTTTTTAATTATTTTTTTTTAATTGTGTAAGATGATTCAGTACATTTAATTGATGAAAGAAAAAATAGAGGCTGACATAAATCTCACACCAATGGGTTATGATTCTTCAAACATGCGTGTGTTTATAAAGAGGCAGAACATATGTATGTCTGCACCACACACAGGCACACCTGGGCACAGATTTTCCACATCCATGATGTAGTGAAGATTGATATCTCTTAATGACAACGTCCTCTGTCAAAACACTACCATGTTTTCCTGCTTTGAATGAGCAGTCGATTCATAGATTCCAAGGCCAGAAGGGACCACTGTGATCTAGTCTGACCTAAATTCTGGCTTCTTCCCTTGATTAAAAGTGACAGTGAAGGAACTGGCCTGCCAAGAGAGAGTAGAAGGGGGAAAAATTGGGGGAAGACAACAGGAGAAGCTGCATCTAATAATCATAGAATATCAGGGTTGGAAGGGACCTAATAGACCCTTTTTGCCCATATATCACCAAGGCCACAGCTACTGTGCCACATGTTGCAGCTCATTTCAACAATTAATGTTTGCTCTTAAAGGTGAACAGCAAAGCTTTACAAAAAGTGTTGAAAGTGTTTAAGTTCCCACAATATACAGTATGAGTGAGTTACAAACTATGGAGGACTTTTGCTTCCTGTCAAGAACAGCACCAGGGATTCTGCTTTCACTGCAATGGTTGGCCTCACAAATATTGGAAACAGCATTTCCCCCTACAATCTTATAGGCATCTGAGATATCATCCATTGCTGCAAGTAAAATGGAGAAGAATCCTCAATGCAGGTCTTAGCAAGTAAAGGAAAGAGGAATGGATTCTCAAATGTGTGTGTTCTCTCATATGCATTTGTGTTTTGTTTTAAACCTTGCACCTAGATTTCGTTAATGATACGGGAACTTTAAGTGATTTTAGTGGACTATGACTGCAAGAGATTCTTGAATGCAAAGGATTGAAAAAAAAAGAAATATGTTCATATGAACCACTCACTACATTGATATTACATTAAAATTAGTCCCTATAATATAGTCTTTGTGGTCAGTAACTGAGAACCAAGAACTCTCCAAAGACTAATGCGGTTTATATAGGATTATAGCAAAGGAAGCAATAGCTAAAGAGCTCTGTTAGCAAATTAAATTCTCTACCACTGTAAAGCATATTCCACACAAGAAATCTGTTACACACTGCTATTAGAGTTCCAAATGAATATTTCTGTGTTGGAGCTAATGTAATATGCTAGGAAACCTTAAGTGGCTTAACATCTTCGGGATGAGAGAAGGAAAGGCAATAGATAAACAATTTCTTAGTATATTTACAATGCTGGCAGTGAAGCAAACCTCAAGAACCTATTATATTTAAAAAAAATGCATACCCATCTGCAGCTATATATTTTGTATCTAATACCAAGAAGTATAGTTAAGACTAACAAGCAATCTTCAAGGATGAGTACCTTCACTTCCCTCTCATCTAAATTTCCATTTTCATTAAGTTTGAGCTACTTTCTTTGGTGTTTGCTCCTAACTCTAGCTTTGGCACGCAGAATTCTCAAAATGCTACGGTAACTGATTTCAGCAATATTCAGTGGGTTTGTTTGTTTAACGTTTATTCTCACAAAAGCCAAGTCTCTGTTGTTCAGTATATGAGCCCACAACCAGAAGAGAGGTAAGAACCTGATGATTCCCATGGGATTTAACCAAGGGATGCTATTAGATTAATGTTACTAGGAAATTATCAACATCGGGACAGAATCCAAACTGGGTCAGAATTAGAGGGATATATACCAAACTGCTTGTTCTGCCTTGTTCTGTATGTAGGACCTCCTTTTAGCTAGGAGATTTTTCACAGAGGATCCCCTCTCCTCACCTTATTAAATGAAAAGGAAGTTAGAGATAGCCATTTGAGGAAACACAATTTTTCTCTCTCTGATCAGATTTTGAGATAGTCTTTTATATATTAATTCTGAAAGCAAGGTGATCAAGTAAAAGCATTAGATAGGTTCCTTTACTACCACACCTTCCAACACACCACTCAAAATCAAGTTTGATCTGTAAGAAGCTAGCTTGTGACATTATTTCAGTGAGGCAGAACCTATCTCCTAAAGTGAAAGAAGTCGCTAAACTGAAACAAAATACACTTAGCTTTCTACTTCCTCATGAGGAAATACTTGTCATAAAAAAAAAAGTGGCTGGAAGGGATGTGACATCTCATTTGTCACCCAACATCTTTCCTTTAGGGCTGTCTCTCTCTCTTGTGTTCCAATATTATTTCCATGTAATATTTCAAATAAAAATAATTTTGCTAGAAGTTTATCATGGAAATAAAATTGGAGTTTTCCCACCAGTTTTAATATATTCATATACACAATTGATGCTGACATTTTCCCTCTGCATTCCTGACACACAGGAATGATTTGTGATCGCCTGAGAGATTTATTCACACATCTCCTAAATGCAAAAGCCACATTTCCACCTGGTGTGAAAGCTGCAACCTTGCCACAAAAGGTCTTCATAGCCGTATCAGTGAAACCAGTGCAACATCCTAGATTTATCTTTTATTCTGTTAAAAGAATGTTTTATTTGTTTAAAATCAGAGATTCCTTGGGGAGGGATTCACTTGTATGAATAAACAGCTTTTGAAACATCATCAATTCTAACCTTCTGACATGCTAAGTGCATTCCTGACATTTGTGAAGATGCCAGATAATACATGAAAACCCCACTCTATTTTCAAACATGCCCCTGTTATTTAGTTTTTGTTTCCAAGAAGCTGTGATTCAGAAAAGAAAGAAAGAAAACTGGAATTTTTAGAGAATCCTATGGGAATTAGGTTCCATTAAAAATACCAGCCTAATAAGTAAAAGGCAAGGTGGTTGGCCGCACACTAGGGTGACCAGACATCATGTTTTTAAAGGGACTGTCCTCTATTTAAGCTCTCCTGCAGGTGTCCCAACTTTTTCTTAAAAAGGGGCAAATTGTCCCGTATTTTCTGTCTCCCTCCCATCAGTACGGGTGGGTCGTGGTGCTGGCTGGATCTCTACTCGCCAGCCACTCACCCACCGGGGGGAGGGAGGGTCCAGTGGCTAACGATGGGGATGGGTGTGCAGGGCTGGCCGCTCCCCTCGCTGGTCCTTCCGAGCAGCCCCCGCAGTCTGCCCACTCTCAGCCAGCTGGGTCCCCCCGATCCCGTTTCCAACTGGCACTGGCTGCGTGCTGTGAACCGCGGAGGCTGGTGAGTGTCGGCAGGCGCCAGGCGGCAGCCAGTTACATGTCGTCTCTGCTGCCCACCCAGCAGTCCTTTATGTGCTTCCCCCTTACTATCCTCTCCCTTTGCCCTCCCCCCCCCACCAACACACACAGCAGGGCACGTCCGTCCTGCTCAGGGCCGGCATTAGGGCAATTCCACCGATTCCCGGGAATCGGGCCCCGCAGCATCCAGAAGAGGGGCCCCGCACCCTCCGCCGAAATGCCGCCAGAAACAGCAGCAACAGATTGAGCTGCCGCCGCTATCTTCAGCGGCAGCTCAATCACTGACGCTGTCTTCAGCGGCATTTCGGCGGCAGCTCTTTCGAATTGGGCCCTGCATGTCCTAAAGCCGGCCCTGGTCCTGCTCCCAGCGCTGTGCAGAGAACCACCCCCTGGTTGAAGTGCTCAGCTCATCAACAGCCTGGCCAGCAGGCTCCTTCCTTCCACCACTGTCTTTGGCTGGGCCGGCACCCTAGGAAAGCCCAAGACCCTCCAGCCCGGGGCACTGGCCAGGAGGAGCTGAGCCCTGCATGTGCCAAAGCCCCACACAGCACTCGCACAGGGAAGCCTCTCTGCCTCTCAGCTAAGCTCTGGAGTGGTGGTGGTGGGAAGCGATTTCCAGCCTGTTCATGCCCCAAACCTGCAGGCTCCACAACAGGCCCTGGGAAAGGGCTTAGCACCCTCTTTGCACCCCCCTCCCCAGGAAGCATGGGGTTACTCTGTCCTCTAGGCACCCTCCTCTGCTGAGACACCTGTCTGGCCGGGTTCGCTGCAGGCCCTGCAGTCAGGTTCCCTGAGCCCTGGTGCACAATGCATCCTTAGGGCTTAACCCCTTCCTGCCCACCCTGTAGCCAGGGGACAGGAGGGGGCTGGGTTATGTCGGTGGCCAGCAGCAGCCTGGAGGTGTTCGCTGTCTTTCGACACTATGAGAGCAGGAAGGGACAAGCGGCTTCCAACCACAGGGGAGCGGTGGGCGAGGGGGAAGAGATGAGTTCTGCAAAGACACAGGCCAGGTTATCCCCCCACCCCCCACACACACACACTCCTCCCCTGCTGCTGGAAACAGCTCCCATCCCTTCCCTCCTGCATAGTGCTGAAAGGCTGCTGCTGGCCACATTCTGGTGTGAACCCTGACTGCATTGCCTTGGGAAGATGCGTGCCAGGTACCAAGAGAGGTAGGTCCATCCCAGGGGCCCAGCCAGGCACGGAGGACGGAGAGCGCCGGGTCAGTCGGTCATCCCTGCTGTGTGAGAGAAGTGTACGGGCGCGTGCGTGTGTGTGTGAGAGAGAGAACCCTTCCTGTGTGTGTGTGCGGCGATGTAGGGGTGTGTGTGCCAACCCTCCTTGTGTGAGCCCTAAAGCCTTAAAGATAAGAAGGTAAATAAAAAGAATCCAACTATATAGTATCTCTCTTTAACAGGGGGCTCAGTCAACTTGATGTTAATTTGAATGCTTGTACAACTGATTGCCGTTGAACTCGCTTGAATACGAGTAATTTTTCCCATATTCAGCATAGGGAAATATGGTCACCCTCCTGCACACACACCAATGAAGATAAGAACCACTGCAATTTATTGGAGTTTTCAAATTAGAAAGGGCCCAACTGCAAATGGGACACAGGTTAGTGAGGATTATTTACACAATTAGCCCCACAGTGGGATTATTCTTGTGAATAAGTGTTCAATAGCTTACAAAAGGCTTTGCAATTGGGCTCTAAGTAAGGTAAAGGATCTAGAGATGGTTTCCGCAGCCATGTAACCCTTTATTTCAAATATTATTGGATATATTACCTGCTAATTTCCAAACTTCTTAATATTTTAGGTATTTTGAAGTTGTGGAATTTTTGGTAAGAAAATCTTTTTTGGGGGAGTGGGTAAGGGTGTTGGACTTGGTTTGAAAAAAAAATTAGGTTTAAACTCATCTTCAAAGAAATTTTTTACATAGTAATAGGTTTCCAATACAAAAATTTAGCTCTGCTTTGAAATGGAGCATAGATACACAGCTGCTGTCTCGGAGTCTGATCAAGGTGCCTCTTCAAAGCTTGGCTGGAGATTGGGTCATTTACATGTCAGGAGCAAAGACTGACAGAGCATACATGTTACAGATACAGGTAGACAAAACAAAAGACATTCTAGAGTGCCTCAATTCAGCAGGCAAACTATACAAATATAGTGACTTACAAGTGCATTACTACTCTGACAAGTGACCTTATTAAAAATAATAGCATAGTGGACTTCTACAACTTGCTCTATTTAAATTAATCCATAACAGATTTGCTCAATTTTCAAGTAAAAAGACATTTGTCTTACTCCCTGCCCTGTAAATTCAGCCTGGGATCTGACAGTCAAGCTGGGTCCTTTGTAGATCCTGAATCATCAATCACAATAAATGATTTTGCAGCCCAGATGTTGCCATTAGTTAGATGTGAGCATTACAAGCAAGGAACTGCAATCCCTCATTACTGGAAACCCTTGTTCTCCAGACAAACATTTGAAAAAAAGTGGCTTTGAATGGCTGGTATGCCATTTCTTAGCACAGCTGAGAAATGCCCTGGCAGAATTAATGTTACAGTCTCTGAGAAATGTATGAACCAGATGTGCACTTGTAGAAAAGAACTGGCTTTCAGAAACTTCTATTAATCTCTAGGTTATCTTCTTTTCCCAAGGAATCAGTACACTAGTAGAAAGATCAAATATCTTAAAAGAAAGAATGGAAACATTCTCGAGTAATATTTTTCCCCAGTACATTGAATAAATTTACTTTTACCTCAATACAACAAAAAGCATATCTATGGATGCCACTGGGGTTAGTACAGATACAGCATATTGGAGAAAAACCCTTACATAAAAGCACTCAAATATTCCACATTAATGGTCCAAACCTCCTTATCTTCCACTAGTGCCGCTGTTTTGGATTTGTACTGTAGAATATTATAATGTATAGTATATTTATATATAAAGTCTCTCTCACACAGAGTTACAAAGTCCACCACTCTTTTATAGCAGTTTTCTCATCCTCTTCTCAATAGCAAGAATGGTAGTTTTATGGCATTGCAGCAGGATCAAGATATGCTGGTCTTTCTATACCAGGGGTAGGCAACCTGTGGCACGCGAGCTGATTTTCAGTGGCACTCACACTGCCTGGGTCCTGGCCACCGGTGCGGGGGGCTCTGCATTTTAATTTAATTTTAAATGAAGCTTCTTAAACATTTTAAAAACCTTATTTACTTTACATACAAAATACTTTAGTTATACATTATAGACTTATAGAAAGAGACCTTCTAAAAATGTTAAATGTATTACTGGCATGCAAAACCTTAAATTAGAGTGAATAAATATAGACTCGGCACACCACTTCTGAAAGGTTGCCGACCCCTGTTCTATACCAACACTAGGCCTTATTACTATTAAATGAGGGTTAAACTTAACTCTTATTTAAGGGAAAGCATTTTTGTGTAAATTTTTTTTCACCCTCTGGATAACAGGAAATGTGTGGTAGATAAATGAGTAAAACTGAAGCCAGAGAAAAGGTAGGCTTGGTCAATGAATGTGTGAATGCTTCAATGTGAGCAATGGAGTGTTCTTGTTCAGTTAGAAGATATTGGTTTACTTTACATCCATTATACACTTATGTGGAACAGCCTCACCGATGGGGAACACCTCAGAAAGAGGTTATGGCCCGGTTTATATGTGGTCAGCACCACTAGCTGAACAGGGCGCTTGAGGTGCTCAGAATCTCAAATTCATACTATTAGATTCACATCATGAGCATCACACCAAAACTCAAGTGCAGAACATAGGTATATAAAATTTGCTGTTTTCTTCTGGAGTTAACCAATATGCCTGCTTGGTGCTTCCGAAACACTCTATAGATAATGGCAGCTCTCAGCTTTGCCAAGGACTACGTTCTGTCTTCAGATATGTACAGCGATGAGCTGCCAAAATCTTAACAACGGGTTCCCTATAAAAAGTTCTGATTTAAGGGATGTGCGACAGCATGTATTTTTTGTACCAATAGGGTTACCATACGTCCATATTTTCCCAGGAGGTGATTAAGAACCGAAAAGCCTGACATGTCCAGGGAAATACAGATGTATTTTAACCCTACCTAAAGTTCTTTTTTAAAAAGATGGGGCTGAACTAGAAATGAGTTCCGTTTCACATGTGTGGGTGGTGATCAGGGACAGTCTCAATTTTTGGGTCTTTTTCTTATATAGGCTCCTATTACCCCTCACCCCCGTCCCGATTTTTCACACTTGCTGTCTGGTCACTCTAGGGTGTGCACATGTGTGGGTCCCAGCTGCTCCCTGCCCCCCCCTCATTAAAGCAGGTGTGCAGGGTTACTGCCCTGGGAACTGCAGGGCACCAGTGGATGTGGGGCTGGCTGCAGATAGGGGCGTGGGGCAGGGCTAGCTGGAGGCAGGGAGTGACACGGGCTGGCTGTGGGCAGGTGATGCAGACGGGCGGCCTGCGGGTGGCTGTGGGCAGGGGGTGGCTGCAGGCAGAGGCTGGCTGCGGGCAGAGGGCGGCTGCGGGCAGGGGGTGGGGCAGGGGCTGGCTGGGGGCAGGGAAGGCGGGGGAGGGGCGCAGATACTCACACGGGGGGGGGGGGGGCTGGGAGCAGCAGGACGCAGCCGGAGCCCCAGGGCCAGAGGTCCAAAGAGCAGGAGCAGCAACAGGGCCAGGAGGCAGCTCACATGGCTCTCGCAGCTCAGCGCAGCGCCCCCCGGCGGCCGGGAGGAGGAATTACAGGCTTCCCAGGCAGAGCCCATCAAAGCTTCCCTCGTAGGGAAGCTAGTTAACAAGCGGTTCTAAAACCGCTTCTAAATTTAACAACGGGTTCACGCGAACCCGTGCGAACCGGCTCCAGCTCACCCCTGGATATGTACAGAAAATCTGAAGGGAGTCAAAGGACAGCCCTGGGCCATAAAGATCCAACTCCAATACTACGTTGTCCACTTCAAATCCTCTATTGCCATCACTGAAACTTGGTGAGATAAATCTGATGACTGGAATATTGGTACAGAAGGGTTTAGTTTTTCTGGACAGGACAAAAAGGAAGACATACTGCATTACACATCAAGATAATATATTCATTTGTTCTGAGGTCCAAAAAGTGATGAAAGTAAAACCAGTTGAAAGTCTTTGAGTATAGGTAAAAGGGGAGAAGACAGGGATGACATCATGATATGTGTCTACTATAGACCACCAAATCAGGAGGTGGTGGTGGGAGGCATTTCCAGAACAAATAACTGAAATATCCAAAACACAAGACATAGTAATAATGGGGGACTTTAGCCAGACATCTGTTGGAAAAGCAATATGGCAAAACACAAAAGGTCCAATAAATTCTTGGAATATCTGGGGACAACTTCTTCTGTCAGAAGGTGGAGGAAGTAACCGGGGGGGTGTCAGCCATTTTAGACTTCATTCTAACAGACAGGAATTGGTTGTGAATCTGAAGGTGGAAGGCAGTTTGGGTGAAAGTGATCATGAAATTATAGGCTTCACGATTCTAAGGAAAGGAGGAAGTGAGAGTAGCAGAATAAGTACAATGGACTTCAAAAAGGCAGACTTTATCCTACTTGTACCTCCCATGGTACAAAGATCCCATGGGAAGAAAATCTAACAGATAAAAAAGTTCAGGAGAGCTGGCAATTTTCTCAAGGAGACAATATTTAAGGCACAACAGCAAACTATCCTGATGCAAAGGAAAGATAGGAAGAATAGTAAGAGGCCAATATGGTTGCATCAGGAGCTCTTTAATTACATGAAAAATCAAAAAGGCATCCTACAAAAAGTGGAAACATGGCTATATTGCCAAGGAGAAGTACAAAAGAACAGCACAAACATGTAGGGACAAAAATAAAAAAGGCTAAGGCACAAAATGACATCTAGCAAGGGACATAAAAGAAAATAAGAAAAGTTTCTCTAAATACAGTAGGAGCAAGAGAAAGATGAAGGAAAATGTCAATCCATTACTTAGTGGGGAAGGAGAGCTAATAACTGATGACATCAAGAAGTTTTAAATGTTTAATGTCTATTTTATGTCAGTCTTCACTAAAAAAGTTTATTGTGATCAGATGCTTAGCACAACTAATATTAACCACAAGGGGCAAGAAATACAAACCATAGTACGGAAGGAACAAATTCATAGAATCACAAGGTTAGGATGGACCACAAGGGTCAGATAAATTAGATAAATTACTTAGATAATTAGATTGGGTAAATTAAAATTAAAAATATTTAGGTAAATTAGATGTATTCAAGTCAGCAGGGCCTGATAAAGTTCACCCTAAGGCACTTAAGGAACTAGCTGAAGCAATCTCAGAACTTAGCATGCATGCATCCGACGAAGTGGGTATTCACCCACGAAAGCTCATGCTCCAAAACGTCTGTTAGTCTATAAGGTGCCACAAGACTCTTCGCTGCTTTTACAGATCCAGACTAACACGGCTACCCCTCTGATACTTGAATCTCAGAACTGTTAGCAATTATCTTCAAGAACTCGTGGAGGACAGGTGAGGTCCCAGAGGATCAGAGAAGGGCAAACATAATACCCATCTTTAAAAAGGGGAAACAAAGAGGACCTGGGCAATTATAGCCTAATTTTGATATCTGGAAAGATAATGGAACAAATTATTAAACAATCAATTTGTAAGCACCTAGAGGAAAACAGAGTGATAAATAACAGCCAACACAGATTTGTCAAGAACAAATCATGTCAAACCAAGCTAATTTCCTTCTTTGACAGAGTTACGGTCCAGTGGATGGGTGGAAGCAGTAGATGTGATTTATCTTGATATTAGCCAACCTTTTGATACAGTCCCACATGACAGTCTCATAAGCAAACTAGGGAAATGTGGTCTAGATGTAATTTCTATAAAGTGGGTGCACAACTGAAAATATGAATTCAAAGACTAGTTATCAACAGTTCACTGTCAAAGTGGAATGATCTATATAATGGGGTCTGTACATAGGTCTGGTATTAATCAATATTTTCATTAATGACTTGCATACTAGGGTGGAGAGTATACTTATGACACTAAACTGGGAGTAGCGGCAAGCACTTTGGAGGACAGGATTATAATTCAAAAGGACCTTGGTTAAATTGGAGAATTGGTCTGAAATCAACAAATGAAATTCAATAAAGACAAATACAAGTTACGACACTTAGGAAGGCTGTAATACTGTTGAACAGGATCTCAGGGTGACAGTGAATCGCAAATGGAATGTGAGCCAATAAATTGTCAAAAAAGCTAATAGTATTCTAGGGTGCATTAACAGGAGAGTCAGATCTATGACACGAGAGACAATTATTCCACTCCACTTGGCACTGATGAGGCCTCACCTGGAGTATTGTGTTCAGGTTTGGGCCCCACACATCAAGAAAGATACTGACAAACTGGAGAAAATCCAGAGGAGAGCAGCAAAAATAATAAAAGATTTAGAGACCCTGACCTATGAGGAAAGGTTAAAGAAACTGAGTGTGTTTAGTCTTCAGAAAAGAAGACTGGGGGCGGAGAGAGATACCAAATACATTAAGGGCTGTTATAAAAAGGAAGGCTATCAACTGTTCTCCACATCCGCTTAAGGTAGGACAAGTAGTAATTGGCTTAATCTGCAGCAAGGAAGATGTAGGTTATATATTAGGAAAAAACTTTCTAGCTATATGGGTAGTTAAGTCCTGGAATAGGTTACCAAGGGAGATTGTGAAATCCTGTCAGGGATGGTCGAGGTATACTTGGTCTTGCCTCAGCATTGGGGGATGATTAAAAGACCTTTTGAGGTCCCTTTCAGCCCTACATGATTCTCAATGAGAGCCCTGGATGACCCTTCTGCTAGTCCTTTAATGCAGGATATCTCAGTGTCATTCTGGAAAGCCAGCACACACAGAAATGCTGAGCATAGGGCACAATAGTGTTTGTTCTGAGGTCTGGGATTTAACACTGTCACTAAAGTAGGGTCCACTACTGAACTTATCTCCCGCTGCTAAACTGAGACATGGTACCTGAAGATATATTTTAACAAACGCCATCAAAATCTACCCTTTCACACCTGCAGATTAATTAGCTGAATCTGATCTCAATTAGAGGTAAAATTACATGAGCACCAGAATTCCTGCCCTAGCACAAATTTCAATAAACCTCCTGGGAACAAAGTCAGAACAATCATTCTGAATGCTACCCACCTCGCTATTTATCTCAATCTAGAAATGGAGGCCACTCCCTTGTATCTCCAAACTACTCCACCCTCCCTTTTTCACTCACCGCCTATGACCTACTTCTAAGCTCCAAGGACTGGAATGTTTACATTAAAGCAATCAATTGTCCAGGAGGCTTCAAGATGCACAAGCATTTTCTGAGACAGTACAGCTATGAGAGACTTAAAAGCACCAGTTTAGCTCCATCACTCTCACTCCTCTTTAATAAGACACCATGTATGAGAGCCAAAATTTGAGGCCTATAAGGAGACTGTCATTAGATCAGTTACTATAATGATTATACAGAGCTGTATACAATAAAACTTATACTGACGTGAAAAGCTCTCTCCCTGGCCACTTACAAGGAAGGTGGGCATGTACTAAGATCTCATGTTTAAAAGGTGCGTTTGACATTTTATACATGGAAACTTGGCAGTGTTTAAATGCCATATGAGCTTTTACCTATTCTGCTAGCCATTAAAATCCACGCAAGTCTCTGCCTTGTCCTTACATCTAAAGGTATATGCTCTTTGAGGCCTTGAACACAAATTAATTGCGGACACTAGGACTGTACAGGTATAAACTAATACACTCTAAGTTTAAAATTTTCAGTGACAATGAATACAAAGTGTCCCAGTTCAAAGCCTCAGTTGAAACCTGCACACTTGAGCGTGCAGCTTTTTTCCTCAGTACAGACAGTTGCCACCATTACCAGTCCTGCCGACTCAAAAATCATGAGTCGGACCCCAAAAAATCATGGTGTGTGAGTTCCTCCCCTCCACTTCCCCCTAGACCTAAAGACTGTACTGTGCATGTTTGGTCTGTCTTTTGATTTCTGAATTCCCCCTTGCCCATCCCCAACGCGTGCACGACAGCTAGCGTTGCCAATGCGCTCACATATATTGGGTAAGACTATTTTGGCTGTTGCTGCAGGACTTTGCTCCCCTCCTTCCCAGTCTGCTCATTCCCTGCCCAGCAGTTAATTCTGCACCTACTCTGCTCCCACCTCCATAAATTCACTCCCCCACCATCCCATCAGTTCCGCTATCCTCTCCCCAGCCTCCGTTCTGCTCCTCCTGGGGCTCTTCACTCTCCGACCGCAGCGGGGTCCCCTCTCCCTTCTTCCAGGCTGGGGGAGGCAGCTCCATGGGCTCTTCACCCTCACTTCCCATTCTTAGGTTGTGTGCTGCAGGGAGGAAGGGGGAAGGAGTAGAAGCACCATCCTGTCCCCATTGCTCACAGGAGGAGAAGGAGCAGAGCCACTCTGAACTCCTGGGCTCTTTAGCTCTGTTGTCCCCCCGTCCTCCTGCGAGAATGGCTTTGGGTTGCTATAGGGAGCAGAGAGAGCTCTGCCTGCAGCAGCTCTGACTGGTTATTCTACCTCAGGAGGCAGGCAAGTGGGGCAGGCAGCCAATCAGAGGGCTCAAATTTGCGAGAAGAGCTTCTTTCATTATCCTGAGACTGACTCCAGCCCCAGCCAAAATCATGTCACTTGTGGAAAGATCATTAGAGTTGACAACATTGCAGTTATTACTCATATATTTGCCACCTCGATATTAAATAACTGTAGAGTGGTTTGCCTTCAAAGACTAGCTGGAAGCTGAAGCTGGTGCAAATACAGCATGTCATGTATTGGTGCATTATGCAGAGGACAACTCTTACGCTCCATAATTTTCACTGGCTGTCAATACATTTCTGGGAGGAATTCAAGGAGTTTATTTTAATCTATAAAGCCACTAAGAGCTTTGGAACTGGCTGTCTCAAAGAACAGCTCTTCTCCTGGGACACTGCCCCAGTTGCTATCAGTGGAGGTGCTCAAGCACAAGCCCCTTTGATGTAAAAAGTACAGTTGTTTCCTTGGTCTAACAGATGACAAATTACTGTTGAAACAAAATACTAGTACAGGGGTAGGCAACCTATGGCACGCGTGCCGAAGGCGGCACACGAGCTGATTTTCAGTGGCACTCACTCTGCTGGGGTCCTGGCCACCGGTCTGGGGGGCTCTGCATTTTAATTTAATTTTAAATGAAGCTTCTTAAACATTTTAAAAACCTTATTTACTTTACATACAACAATATCCCCAATTTTGCAGATGAGGAAATTAAGAGAAAGGGATAAGTAACCCATCTAAAGTCACATGGTGAGACAGTAGCAGAGTTGGAACCAGAACTCAGGATTCCTGACTCCCAGGTCTATGCTCTGACCACTAACACCACTTCATTCTGGATAACTGACAACTAGGTTAATGAAAAAACAACAACAACAACAGATACAACCATAGCTGACAAATTACAGAGCCCGGAGAAGAACATTTGTGGCTCATATAGGGACAGACACTCCATCAAAACTAAGTGTGATTGGCTTATTGGCATGCCAGAGAGCCCTTAAAAATTTATTTTAAATTATTAGATTAACACAGAGGCACAACACATTGAGGTATGCTGTCACTGAATCAAAAAAGCCACAAAGTTTGATTGCAAGAAGCACTTCCAAGGAGTTTGATTTGGATCTATGAGTTCAGATACAAGCTGTCAAGCCACTGAAAGGCTATACAGGCACAAAAAAAGAAAACATGAAAACTGATATACATTATAACCTCACTGCAACTGCCAACAAGCAATGCCAGAAGGCTTTCATCTCTTTGACTTTTCTCCTGGCTTATCTCCATTCATGCTTGCAGCACCATTGCAGAGCCAACATCTCAGCTAGACACCGTGGCCTTGTCTACAATAACAACAGCTGGATCCCTAATTCACCACTGGTACAGCTTCACCTGTAGCAGCACTGGTGGGAGTTGTACTGTAGAGATGACAATGGTAAGAAGATCTTGAGTCCTGTCCACACCAGTTTCCACTATTGGTACCACAGATGAAGCAGCAGGTGTACTGATTGGTAGGTTTCATTTTTCCCCCCAATCCAGATTTTGTTTACCCCTCTATTTTGTCAGGAACTGTCTATTTAGAAAAAAATAAATTAAAATATGAAGTACAGAATATAAACTGAAGCGTCAGATTAACCCACATATAAAGGGGTGTTACCCTCAAACTAAGCAAGTTTGCCACTCTTCAAAGAAGTCTGTACTTAAGATGCCCTATACAAGATTACAAGCAAATAGGATATTATAGGGGAGGAAGAATGTGCTGGCAGAACAGAGCATGGAGCCGCATAGGCAGTTTGGCTGCCAACAGTAGAGATTGTTTGGATTAAAGAAAAGAAGCATTAAATGTTTGCTTCTGCCACGAAAGTCTGACCCTTGTTTTTGGGAGAGAAATTTAAGTAGATCCAACAAATTAACAAAGCTTCAAATTATGTAGTACTTAGTGGCTGGAAAAGCAACTTTAGATTATATTTATTGCTGACAATCTCCCAGTGCTTGGTCTACAAAACTATTATTTCATTATTAGTAGTGAGAACCACTGACATGTTGGAAAGGCTGCACCGTGAGTTACATTCATAACTTTAGTGGGGTTCAATTAAATACTAACATCCATTATCAGTTCAACCTGGTCTGGGACAGGATAGACACTAAGCAAGATATTCTCTTTACTCCTGCTCTATTGTACAGACAATCTAACAAACTGTATTTAAATGTAGTACACCACAAGGAAGTTTAAGAAAACAAACACATTTAACAGCTTACTGAAGATGCTGTAGTCGGTCTCTCTCTTTGCAACAGATGCTCTGTGGTATGAAGTGACACCAGAGAGGTATGGAAGTAGGAATGTCATCACACAGAAATCCACTCCAAGCCCTTAACTTTCATTTCAACTTTATAGTTTCATCTCAAGATACCTGAGTGATACTAATGGTTAAGTGTTTAATGAAATTAATCATGACCTGTTATATAACAACTAAATATTTAAATTGAAGGCAAACTCAGAGACAAAAACAGGGAACTAGAATTTAAATATGTGAATCAACACAATTTGTCAAGACTTCTACAAGAGATTGTAACTCATGCTTATTTTTTAACCTCACTATTTCATTTCAATTGCTTTTGCTTTGCGTACTATACTGTAATCACCAGTTTGCTGATGTCTGATGATTCCCAATAAAACTCCCAAAGGAAACAAAGTCAGATGATTCAGACTTAACTTGGTACGTAAGATACCACCTTTCCAGAACTCCAACCTTAGTAATAAATGCAGAAGTAAATATATCCCAGCTGCAGGTGAAATCCACATAACCAATCACCACATAATGTCTGTTTTTGTTTCAACAGAAGCATCTCCCAGTACGAGCTGAGGATGCTGGTTGCAGCACATTTGGAATTGCACACTTTGTGCCATTAGGGTAGGCATCTCTGTGTCAGCGGCTGTACCACTTCGCTTTCAGATGCTCTGGACTACTTTGTAGTACTAGTTGCTCTGTAAAGATTTTCACTTGCTTATTATGCATGTTGTTGGAACTGATGCAGAGAGTATCATCAATATGAAATGTTGCTTCATTACTGTATGCAGAACACCAGTCAGTTCAGTCTAATCCTGCTGGCCTAATGAAGTGAGACCTGTCCCTTAATAGCATCATGAATTTTAAGGTAGCAGGGATGAAAGCATAGTGCTTCCATAGCCAGCCTGATGGGCCTGAGCTGGATCCCACTTTGGAAATCAATCGGGCACAAAGGAAGTCGGGATGTGTGCTTTTTGAAATATGCAGCTTACAAAAAGGAACATCAATTAAAGAAGACAGAATTTCCATCAGGTTCTGGACAAGTTCTACCATGTCTATCTTTCCTGAAACCCTGGCTCTGGTGATGACAAATATCTGCATTTAAAAAAAAAAAAGTTACCAGGGGAATTTAGATTCCTCATTCCTCTGTTGAAACAATTAGTGGGGCTTCTGTGTGTGTTGACTATCAGCATAAATAGAGAATATTAATCAGCTCTATTGCAAGAGCAATTTGCTATGATCAGCCTTTCCGCTGCAGCAATAAAGATTCAATGATCTCTGACACACCAATGTTCTGACATGAGTGATGGCAGGGTTTAGTTTAATCATCATTACTGCTGACTGAACATCTGGACCGTATTATCTTTTTAATCCTTCTTGCTTGGCTGAGACTTCGGTGAGTCCTCCATGCCATTCCCTCAGATGTTAGTTTCACATCTAACAACAGAAGAGGAGAGGAGAGAACAATCCTCAAAACTCGGACATGTGAGAGAAGATTAAAGTGATAATCAGGGTGACCTTTCATCACTGTAACTTTATTATTGATCAATCCTACCCTTTAAGTCTTTGGGCTGGTCTACACTAGAATCTCTACAGAGGCATAGCTGTACTGATGTAGCTGCACCGCTGTAGCACTGCTAGTGCAGACGCTCCATGCTGACGGGAGAACGTCTCCTGACAACATAGTGCTTTCCACACTGGCGCTTACGTCAGTGTAACTTATGTCGCTTAGGGGAGGTGGCTTATTCACACCCCCGAGGAACTTACATTATATCAAAGTAAATGCTAGTGTAAACCTACCCTTTGGCATTCTGGAGTCCAGCATTGCTTAAAAATCCATTTTCATCCCCATAGTTATAACAACAAGATAGCTAGAACCCAAACAGTTTTTTTGCATCCTTAGAGAAAAAGAACCTCCAAATTATTTTTGCGCCATGGTTGTATGCACATTTCTTGGCACTCTACAGGCCTTGTTGGATGCAATGATTATGATTTTCAAGGGATTTAGAAACATATCTTCCATTAATGTCAAATCACAGTGGCCTCAGGCCACCAATAATAATCTGAAGATTTTTGAAAGCTCCTGTAATGGTACAAAATCCAAGATTTTTCAAATTAGATAGAACTTCAAATAAGTAAGAACAATGCAGCCTAAAATAAGGAGTTACAGTAGCTAAGGATTGTCTGGGCTTATAGATGGCAAATGCCACTTAATGCAGATACTTAAAACCTAATAAGTCTACATGCAATGAACTAAACTAGATCAGCTTCATGAAGAACTTTTCTGGCAGTCTTGGCTGGGAAGATATTTGAGGGTAGGTCTATACTGCACACTTCTTACCGCAGCGTGTAGAGTACATAGGGTGCACACACCCCTGGCACAGGTATTAATAGTAGCACAGATGGTGAGACACTGCTTAGGCAAGTAGGGTAAAAGACATGCCTGAATCTTTAGAGTATGTACCCTACACAGCTCTCTACATGTGCAATCAGTGCCTCCCCCATCTACACTGCTATTTTTAGCAGAATAATGTCCCACTGCCACCCCCCTGCCAGAGCCTTTCACTGCTGCAGGTAGCTAACACCGTAGTGTGAATGCAACCTGCTTTTCACTATAGCATGTAGCCACACATACCCTACATGCCACAGCTAAGGGTGTGCCATGTACATATAGCCTGAGAGGGGATTAAAAAATAGCTAAACAGCTAGAAAAAACATAAAAGTACTCAAACAGTGCTATAGAATTATTATTAATTATTATTATTATTATTATTATAGAAAAGACACTAGGTTACCTCCATTGAGAGAACTATGAAGCTGATAACCACTCTCATAACTTTTAACCAGCAGGACCCAATTTTACATCCTAATGGGCCAATGAAAAGTACTATCCTCCTCTGACTATTTCTCAGCTTCTCACACAAAGATCTCAGTGACTTCTCCCATGCCACCCACTATAGACAGTGGGTCTTACACTCTTCACATCTCAGACCCTTATGAAGGTCAAGCTCTGCATAGGTGTCTATGGAAAACGTACTGACTGAAAATGTCAAGCTTGAAGAGTGATTGGTGAATAATTTTATTAACTTAACTGTATATATGTTTTACTTATTCCCCGAACTCTCAGTCTGCCTGTCTTTAGATGATGAGTTCTTCAGGGCCAGAACCATGCTTTCCTTTTCAGTTTGGAAAGTGCCCAACTTGTTGCCAAGCACCACAAATAAATTTAAAAAATAAAAAACTGCCTAAGATACTATCAGCACTTGAATGCCCAAATGAAAAATTCCCTGCGAAGAATCAACACATTTTACGGTTCTCATGATAGCCTTTCCACTCCTGCTACTTGCCTGGAGCATAACCCTTTGTCCTCTACATCCCAGGGTAACGGGGAGTTGTCAGCATTACCGAAGGGCAATATAGCTGTTTGGGGAGTTATTTCATGTTTAAAATTATCAACAAAAAAATTTTGGTCAAAATTTCTCAGGTTTTCACTGAACAACTGAAATTTCTCTTGGTTTCCAGTTCTTCCAGAAAAAAGATTTTCCTTCTCATGAAAATTCCCATATTGTCAAAAAAAATGTTGTGACAGAAAGTTTCTGACCAGCTCCAACAGGTGAACCTCCACAGGTTTAGAGTTTTGTTCAAATAACCATCCAAAATATTCAGATGTTTCTCTGAGACTCTGTGGAGTTATTTTGGAAATAATTATTAGCATCTTATTTCTGGTAGATTCCCCGTGGGCTAGGAACTCTATACATGTAATTCATGAGATTTCTGGTACATCCTACTTCCAAGTAAGGCCAGAAATATAGGATGAGCAAACTAAGAAAGAGGGACCAGCTACCATCGTACTTTATTGCCAGCAGCTTTACTTAGACTGTAAGCTTTTTGAGGCAGGGACTTTTCGTTCTGTGTTTGTACAGTGCCTAGCACAATGGGGTCCTGGTCCATAACTATGGCTCCTATGTGCTATGGCCAGGGTTCTCAAACTCTTTGCACCGAGACCCCCTTATAACAACAAAAATTACTACACGACCTCAGGAAGGGGGACTGAAGCCTGAGCCCACCCAAGCCCCGCTGTCCCGGGGCCACACCACCCCAGGCCAGGGGGACAAAGCCCAAGTCCAAAAGCTTCAGCCCCAGGCAGGGGGCCTGTAACCTGAGCCCCACCACCCAGGATTGAAGCCCTCTGGCTTTGGCCCGGGTGGTAGGCCTCTGGCTTCAGCCATGGGCCCCAGCAAGTCTAAGCCAGCCATGGCAACCCCATGAAAATGGGGTCCCGACTCACAATCTGAGAATCGCTGTGCTATGGTAATATAAATCACCAGCACACCATATTCAGAACGCAACAAAAGTCTCAGTTCTTTAGCCTAGACTTCCCGCAGCTGCAGCAACTGGGGAGATGGGGTGGGGGGAGAGAGATGGAAAGGGGAAGAACAGACGCTCTCAACCACCCACTAGATCACTCATTTTTGTTCTGACAAGCTGACAAGTAAGGGGGTAGACACCTGTCCACAAGGAAATAAGCGGAGACTGCCAGCTCCTTTAACACAGGCCAGCAAACAGCAGATTTCAACCATATGGAGTTGCTATAAGTCAGTCAACTAAAGGAGAGTCTCAGAAGCATTGAAATTATGACGTTCAAATAAAAAAAAACCTACGCACATTCAAAAATGTTGTATGGAAAAGTAAATTCAAAAAGGAAGGGGGAGGATAAAAAATGTATCAGGGAGTGTGACCTTATGAAATTGGTAATAACTTGCTTGAAATGGATAATGATAGAAAAAACATCAGTGAGTTTAAAAAAAAATACACAAAATGAAAGGAAAGAAGGAAAAGGGGGAAAATATAAGGAGAATGAACAGAAGGCCCCAGTGGCCTTTTCTTAGTCACAAGATTTCTGATGTTAAGTAACTGGTAGAACCAATTGCGCGCGCACGCACACACACACAATTTTTATTTAAACAACTGAAAAATTAGTATAACAGTAAAAAAAATGCCTGGTAACACCTTTGTGTAGAACATGCTGACACACTGAAGCTGCTCAGCATGATGAGCTAATTAAAATTCTCTGGTCTTTCCCAGAGACTGAAGCCCTATTTTTAGATCATTACAGGCTGCAGTAGGGAGTGTGAGGTTCACTTCTTTTTTTCTTCTCCTTTTTGGCATACTTCTCTCAATATTCTGATGAATAATTTAGCTCAGTTAATAAGCCCTTTTGTCTCCTTCAAACATTTCTCCTCAAGACTGACGATGACTCTGTGAGGAACCGAGGTATTGAATTGGCTAGCACTTAAGCAATGCTATCGACCCATGTTTCCCCCTTCCTTTCCTCGCATCTTGCCTGTTTAATAAAAAGAACAGCTTGGAATGTAGGAGGTCCCACCGCCGCAGAACAAACATTACCTAAAGAAAACCCTGGGAGGCTGCACTACATCATGATAGTGTAAGTCCTGGCCATGTTTTACATAGAGCCTCCTTTTTAATTGTTCTAAAACAAACAAAAAAGTCTGTTTTAACTTAACTAAAGAATCCTCATTCAGTTTGAGCACTGTATGGTCTGCGTGCATGATTGTCCAAATGCTCAAGTTCACCTTCAGCACATACAGACAGAGTACCTGACAATCAAAGAAGTGGCTGAGCAGGCAGGCAGTGCACTGGCCGAGCAGCAGGCCTGGGAAGAATTATACCTGCACAAGGCACATAGCCTCCAGACTTGCTGGCTGAAGGGAGCATGGTCATTAGCAGGCCTGGTTACACCTCTGAAATGGTGCGCCCTGTCCTTCCCCAGTGCTCTTGGTACTATGCTGTGGGCTTCATTCCTATTCCAACCATGGACAGTCATTTTGCTGGCAGCACTAGCCATCCTCTTCAGCTGCAATCCCCACCTTAGCCTCCATGTTACAGACGTCTCCTGCATGCTTGTCTCTGGAAGGATCTTCCCTGCACCTTTGTCTGCCTCTGGCACACCCAAATAGGGCCAGCAACAATTTGGGCCACTGGAGATAGGGAATGTAAGTGTATTTTTCCTCTCTTCCAATAATGACTAAACCACATCCTTAGCACATAGTGAGCCAAATTTTGCTCTCTGATGCATCCACAGTATCCAGGATTAAATGGGTCCTTTAGTGATTAGGGATTTTTTTTGTTTGTATACAGAGCCTGCCTGCCACTAGAAGAGTCTCGCTTTTAAATAGTGCCTCACCCTGCAATTTTAACAAACAAACAAAAAAAAAGTCCATGGCCGAAGGGTCTCCGTTACCAGCACATTTTTATTTTACCACATCTTGTAAGTTGCCTTCAGGTGAATTCCCTCCACATTTTTCTCTCATGGAGAGTAACATATACATTTCTGTAATGTGTGAGCTCCACCACTCTTACAAACAGGGTCACAGCAAGGAAAAACTATATATTCTTTACAGAGAAGAACCAGTTAAATACACCTTTAGCCTCATCTCTCATGATCATCAATTTATAATCCATACAGTCTTTGAACAAGATTCATTTGAGGTGGTGTATATAATGCTCTGCCACAAAGAAGTCTTAAAGGGAGGTCTTCTGTTCTATGTTTGTACAGCGCCTAGCACAGTAGGGTCCAAGTCTATGACTAGGGTTCCTAGGTCCCATGGTAATACAAACAATAAATATTATTGGCTTGCCGCAGAAGTCCTGCAAGGCTTAGCGGCTGTGCAGCAGAGGCAGGTACCTGTCATGCAGAGTTCGTAAGTCACACAGAAGAGGTGCTGCTTCCTCCTGCAAAAAGCCCCCTCTTGCTTCCTCCCAGAGTTGCTTCAGCCACTTCTGTCCCTCTTAGTGGGGTCTGACCCCTACTCCCCACAGCTGACCATAGCCCATAAAGATTCCCCTTTTGCAGAGCTCTTAAAATTCACAGGAATGACATTTCTCTGCTGCGTGGCAAGTAAATAATATGGAGTGGTTCTATATTTTCATTTTGTGGTGCACTTTTTCTAGTTTGTCCCAGGATTCACTGCAGCACTGGCCCATAAATCAGACATCCCTGACACATAATTTAGGTTTAATGTGTCACAAAGTACACAGTACTGAAATATAGGCAGCAGTTATTATGCATGTCTCAGACTATAAATAGCACTCAAGCATAACAAAGGCTCTGCTGTGCTACTGCACAACCTAAAAGGAGATGAAGGAATACACTGAAGAACACGCCCCAGTACAGCGTGAGACTGGATTCAACTGAGACAAGGGATGAGGGAAGAACTGCAGACATACCACCCAAGCTATGCATTTGGATAGGCTGGTCGATAGCTGGGGGGAGACCTGAGGGTGTAGGAGAAAAATCAGAAGGAAACCAGCATGAAATCAAGACCTAGGCAGATTTTCCCCAGCCTGATCAGCAAAGCAGTAGAATACACTCCTAAAATGCACAGTGTCTTTTTCACCCCATTTATCTCTCTTAAAGATTAAAGCCAAAAGGCATGAGAAAGAAATAATTGAGTGACTAAGACACTTCTCTATTCTTCAAGCACTCAATACTCCTGAGGGAATTCTGCATCACTGTGCATGCACAGAATTCATGGCCCCCACAGATTACTTTGCTTCCCCACAGAAAAATGATTTCTGACAGGCAAGTAAAGGGAAGTTGCAAGAGTGGTCATGCACCCCTTCCCAGCAGTGTAGGCAGGTTAGTTTGGGCACTCAAAGCAGCCAGTAGAGACATAAATCACCACCAGGGCTTGGGGGGCTGGGCAGTCATGTGTGAGACAGAGACAGACAGATACACACACACAGTCCTTCTCGCCAGGGCCGGCTCCAGGCACCAGCACAGCAAGCCGGTGCTTGGGGCAGACAACAGAAAGGGGTGGCATGTATGGCTCTTTGGCAGCAATTCAGTGGTGGGTCCCTCAGTCCCTCTTGGAGGGAAGGACCAGCCGCCGAATTATGAAGCGGCAGCCGATCGTGGCTTTTTTTTTTTGGCTTGGGGGGGCAAAAATGCTGAAGCCGGCCCTGCTTCTCGCTCACTATTGTGGCATGCTCAGGGTGGAGGGGCAGGGCTTTGGGGTGTTTCTGAGGAGATAGGCGTGGGGCAGGCTCTGTTCTCTCAGACTGAGCAGAATGTAGCAGCCTGCCAGCTTAGTGAATTGTTCCCATTGTTCTTAGTGAATTCCCCCAGGAGCATAAAAACGTTAAAGCTCCTTTACATTGCCAGAGTGGTGTAAAGGAGCCTTATTGTAAAGGACAGTGTGTCCTTATAAATGTTTATGGTGCTTTAGTGATTAGAACTGGTCTAAATTTTTGGACTGAAAAAAATTCCTATCAAAATGTGCTCTATTAACTGTTTGCTACTCACCTTTCTGGAGATGGTCAGTAGCCAGCATAAACTGTGAGTTTGAGTCCCCAACCCTCACTTCTCTTCAGTTTCCTATGATGTAACACTGAGCATATGGCTGCATATATTTGTTGACTATTAACTAGAAGTAAAGGGTCAATACTAACTTACCTTACTATTAGAGGGGGTTTGGTGACTTCCTCCAATGCCCCCCACTCCCATTCTCCAGCCATTGTACTATAGTTTAAATAAATTACCAAAATAATTGAAACTAGTGTGATCACATTGTGTTATTTTAACAAATAAAATACACAGAATTTTAAAATATTGTGTGCAGAATTTTTATTTTTTTTGTGCAGAACTCCCCACAGGAGTAACTCAATTGCAAGTCCTGCTGCATGTGCATAGGAGTAACAGGACATAAGGCAACCCCTTGCTCTCCCTGTGCAGGTTACCTACATGGCCAGAGCCTGTATGTTTGTATGAGCAGCAAAGAATCCTGTGGCACCTTATAGACTAACAGACGTTTTGCAGCATGAGCTTTCGTGGGTGAATACCCACTTCGTCGGATGCAAGAGTGGAAATTTCCAGGGGCAGGTAAAGCACGAAAGCTCATGCTGCAAAACGTCTGTTAGTCTATAAGGTGCCACAGGATTCTTTGCTGCTTTTACAGAACCAGACTAACACGGCTACCCCTCTGATATATGTTTGTATGTACACCGCTCTGCCAGGCTTCTACCCCAGTCCCAAGCAGGTGGGTGGGCATGAGTGGGGATTGAGGGAATCCTTTGTTATGCTGCCCAGCATGCTATCCAGCATCCCAGAACCGAATTGGCATAGAGGGGGAAGTAAGCCTGACGCAGATTACTTTCCCTCACCTTCAGCAAGTGAAGCAAGGTCACAATTTTGTCCCTGCCCTGCTGTTCAGGTGGGGTAGTTATGCCCTGACCTTTTGAATTGTAGGGACTTATCTCTAGAGGAATATTTTCAGTATTTAATTTATATTTCCATGCATAGAGAAGCCAGAGTCTAAGCAAAGCAGATCACTGCTGGGAGGAGGGAGAGGAATGTATGTAAATACAATGACAATCACTGTGGATTCTCTTCCCTTTTCATATTTTGTTAAAACAAAATTGGTCTTAAAGGTGAATAGAAATATTTATGACAATCTAGGCAAGCTTCCCAAACATAATTAGCAGTACCATTTTATCCAATTATGAGCAGGTCTCCAAGATTCTCTCTATTTCTCATAGTCTGCCAGCTGTAAAAGAAAGAATGCCAAAAAGCTCAGAGATCAGATACATATTAAATAAACCTGACTTCCTATTCTCCACTGACCCCAAATAAGCAGACTCATTTCTCCAGTAGTGATCCCAACACCGCAAGCACAGGGCATTCAACACATCTGAGAAATCTAATCACAAAGCAGCTACATTAATGACATAATAAAAGAGAAATATACAAGTTTTCCAAAAGGGTTGTTAATTATATTTGGCCATTCAGTTACTCCTGACAAGGTCGCCTCATTTTCCATAAATATATTTGTTTCTCTTTTTAAAGTGACATTAATATTTGAAGCTCTTTTCTCCATGCTAATTTTGCTTCCTTCCCCATCTCTACATCCAATTAATTAGTATTTGTTTTGCTGTTTTACTAAACAGGGTAATAACCAATATGACGACACTGTCATTTTCCAGACGACAAACTGTTACAACAACTTAACTACTCGTGGTAAAGAAATTCACACAAATTTCACTATGTACTTCACTCATTTCCTCGGGGATGGAAGAAAGTACTCAGTGGCTTCAGTGGGCCTGGTGCTTAAATGTACACGTTTAAACCTTGAGCCTTAAATGCTTAAAGTAACAAATGTGTGTTACTGGACTGGGGCCTTGGGTGCTCAAAGGGCCTTTTGATGTCTAGATAACAGATACCCAACATACATAAGATTGGCTTCCCTAATATGAACAACAAAGTTTGAAAACTGGCCTCACAATTTTTGTTCAGAAGTTACTGCTACAGGAGATTAATGAAGTTTATGATGTTCATTGTTTTTAATGCGACCTTCATAACTAAACTGGTAGATTTATGGGGAAGGGAAGTTTAAGTGTATATATTTCTCAGCGACAGAATGGTGAATTTTAAAGAAAATGGACATTTATAAACAAGATCTGGAGTAAATTCCACATGGATTTATAAACAAAGAGCAAGCAGGCCATATTTTTGTGACAGCATCACTTTAATGATCTGATTTAAATATGAGGCAAAGTGCAACTGTACTAACATTTTGTATGTCAAAGCAATTTAAAAACCAAACACCTCACACTGATGCACACACAAGTTTGCATTTCTATGATCATGGGAAGGAGCAGCATAATCTACTCTGCAAGGACATTGGTGCTTTCTTTGGCTTTCAGCTAAAACATCTTGTCCAACAACATATTTGGGAACAATGATTGAAAAGTAAATATAAACACAATGCTGTTTTTCTATTAGTCACTGATTCTGACCAGATGTGTGATGAACCACACCACCACAGGAGAACAGTGCAGCATGGATTGGTTTTGAGTGACTACAGATTAGATTACTGATTAGAAGACAGACAACTGTCTCATTGCAAAGATATGGTACCTTTCTCGGAAACTGCATTACTCCACCATTCCATGTAATTAGCATGCTCTGACTTACAGACACTCAAGACAAATTTTATATCCTGATTCAAAAAGATTAGGAAGGGTAAGGAGTTATCACACCAGCATTCTGTCTCTAGAAAAATGGGCTGAAACTTGGCTTTAGCCATAAAGCCAGATTCATGATCCCGGTCACATCTCTCCTGGACATTTCCCCACATTACAAAGCCACAACAATTCTCTTTCCCTCCCTCCTCCTCCCTGCACACACACACACAAATCTGAGAGCAGAAGAGGCTTCAATGTAGTTTTCAGTTGTTGTGATGCAGGGAATATTCTCTCTCACACCACACACATGCACACACAGTTTAAATTAGGGGATTGCAAAGTGGAAATGGGGAGGTTTAAATCAGAATTTGTATTGACCATAAATCCATTCAACCACTATCTGTAAACCTTCAAATACAGTCCTAAAATTCAAAATCCAGCTATTCGCTTCGGTCTCTTCCCACCCCTTGGAATTAATTTACACTCCTAACATTCTTGCATCTGTATATTTCTGCCTCCCTCTGTTGCAGTTTTCCCACTTCCGTCTCTCTTCCCCAGCCAACAGACATCTTTCCAGGTCTCCCCTCCAATCCCATCTCCCTCTCTTTCATTGCCCCAGCCCTCAAAGACAATCACAGCAGCCCCTCCTTTAGCCTAACAGTTGGATATGGCTCCCTCTAGAAGTCTTTACAAACCACTCTTAATTGGACCAAGGTGACTGCTACTGGTTGACTCCAGGCACACCCTTCCCCAAGGGGTAGGAACACTGTATCTGCGACACTCCAAACCTCAGCCTTCCCAATCCCTCCTCTTCTGTCACCTCTTGAAAAGAGGGATGCTTTTTAGTCAGGGGTCCACAAATCAGGATGCATAAAGAGGTTTACATTGGCCCTCTCCTGTGCACCATAATCTACAATCTACTGCCTCTAAAATTCTCTTCTTAAATTACACATCATAGTATAGTCATATTATACTCAGTCAGTCCAGGCTATTCACAATTCAAACAAGGAGAGGATTGGGGTGAACAAAACAACCAGAATATTTATTTTTCTCTATCACACTCCAGAATGATGGAAAGTTTAGAGCTACACTGAATGGAGAATGACACCTGACAGACCTTCAATAACGGAAAGCCATGGGGCAAATGGGGAGGATGAGGAGGATGAGAAGGGATGGAAAATATAGCACACTCCTACTCGACACTTTCAGCGAACAGACAGCCTTCATTGGAGCACCCTCAGGAAGCTGAGACCCTATGTGCTGCTTGTGTGTGTCTTAAACACAACAGCAAGCCAACAGAAATGCTCAAAAATCAAAGTGTAAACTGGCAGGTCCCAGCAATGCCTAGCCAAACAGGGTCTCTCTCGGGAGCTGTGGGAGGGTCCGAGGCAGGAGCTGAGTCAGCATTTAGCTCATGGGAAACAGCTCCTTCGCCATCTATAAAGATCTACTCTTTCAGGCTGACAATTTTCAGACTACTAGCGGGGTGTGTACGTGTATGCACGCGCAGCAGTGGTCCTCAAACTTTTGTATTGGTGACCCCCTTCACACATCAAGCCTCTGAGGTGAAGTGGGGTTTGGGGGTGGAGGCTGAAAGTTCTCCAGTTTGAGAATCACTGGGTATATCATGTCTCCTTTTAGAAGCTAGCCTACAGAAGGCAATAACCTACTGCCAGCTAATGGAGTTACCCTTCTAGCTAAAGTAGTAGAGGCCTGTGCTATACAGCTAGAAGTCCTGTGTCAAAACCCTGCTGAGGGGGTCATTATAAATGCTTATATATAGATATGATTACATTAATCCGAGGTGGAAAAATCTCCCTGTATCAGACTTGTATCCTGCATTTGCAGGGCAGTGTCTCCTAAATGGCGGACACATGAGATATGAAACTAATACTACATTTGATTCTAGACAAAATGTCTGCAGCCATCAAAGGGTAAATGAATTATTAAAACAGTCATAGCTATCAAACTTATTTAGTATTTCAGAGACCTGGTATATATTGGGCAGACAAGAAGCTACAATAGCGGATTTGGTCTTGTTCTTTAATTCAAATACACACTTTTATATTTTTCCATAGGCAGTTAATTCCAGGGAGTTCGATCACCTCCATCCTTTCTTCTCATCAAATTAATGCAAGAAAGAATGTAATAAGTAGAGCCAGTTAATAGGCTGCAGGTTTAAAACAAACAAAAGGAAGTACTTCTTCACACAACGCACAGTCAGCTTGCCAGGGGAGCTTGTGAAGGTCAAAACTATCGGAAGACTAGACAAGATCCCAATACTGTCTGACTGAGTACGGCCGTTCTTATGTTGGGAACCAGCAAGTAATTGGTACAAAAAATATTCATTTCCCCCAAAAAATTTTGACAATCTTGGTCATAGTAATTTTGGAAGACTATCTTTCCCACTAATACACACATACAAAAACTGCTTTAAAAATGTGTTTCCTGTCCTGAAATCTAGGTGACCTATCTGAACACATTCTGTGTTTAGCTGTGGAATATCTGCCATTTACTTGCAGGAAACAAACTGCACTTCAATATATTCAGGTATATTCCAGACCACTCACTTATAAATCAAATGTAGAAAAGCACAGATAAAGGTTTGCAGCATTTGTTGTGACTAACTCTGAGTTACATGAGTCAAGCTAACAATGTTTCTCTTCGTTATAAGGAAAAGTTTGCAGGGAAGCTGGATGTTTGGTTCTATCAAGTTATTTCCTAACATTGATTTACTGTATTGTATACTGATGTCTCTAGAAGGAGGAGTTTTAACATTGATGTGTGTATCGAAACACATGGTGAGTATTAAACAGGAGATGACAATCACAAAATTGGCTGTCCTCCAGCTAATCAGTCTGCCTTGGCTTGGATACACTAGTAAAGTGCTGTTGAAAACCAAATTTCTTGTTTAATGGGGCAGAAAGATAACATCTATTTGAATAAACATCTCTCAAAAGTCCCTCTGTGTAAAACTGTCCTCCACAGAATGGGACGGACACACACACACACACTTCCTGCTAGTTACACCAGTTTTATTTGTGATTTGCTATCCCTCCAGGTGTTGAGTTATGAAATTAAATTAAGAGTAAAATCTCACATACTTTAATTATTTCCTTTTCACTTAGAACATCCATAGTCATGGACAGAGCTTCTTCCTGACCTTTGGCAAGAGGACAAACATATCCATAAATAACCAAGTTAATAATAATGATCTGTTAGATATTTTATTAGAGACACAAGATGGGCAAAGTAACCTTTTATTGGACCAACTTCTGTTGATGAAACAGACCAGCTTTCGAGCTACACAGAGCTCTTCTTCAGGTCACATCATCACTGCAAACAGATATTTTATTAGGACAATTATGCCAATAAATAAACTTGGCACAGTGAGCAATCCTAATGATGCTTTCAGCATTCAAATTACTGCTCTGGAATAGTATTAGCACATAAGTTCTAAGGAGAAAGTGTTCCACAAGGGAAGACTGAGGTCATTATGATAGAGGACATTGCAGGGTTAAGACACGGTGCATGGGGATTTCACTTGAGGTGTTATGCCAAATTAACAAACAGCATTAAGTGCTTTATCTGGAAATCATGATCACTACAAACATTCACATCATATACCTCTTTTCTGAAGAAGGGAAGAATCAAAACAATTGAATGAAAACCACTGAATCAAAAGTAATTTGTCAGCCACATGTGTATCCCATAGCTTTTGTACTTTTTCCTTAGCAACTGATGAAGTCCTAAAAACAACTGCACTACTCAGCCTTTATGCAAGAACTTGGCGTCCTTGTTCCACAGTTATGTGTATACAAAGCTTCCTGAATTTATGAGATGCAATTTGTTTGTTTGCATAATAAACAAGCAACTGAAGTAGCACAGACTATTTTACAGTTTGACATAAGGATACAATTTGGAGGGCAAAATCATTCATGTGGAACTTGATAACAGGACAGAGGTGAAGATAGTCTATTAATGAAAATATTAACATTGTGTAGTTTAACAGCAGCATGAAATACAGCCCAACTGCCTGAATAGGTGATGAAAATTCCCTGCCTAAACAGATCACTGGAGCCCTAAAACCCCCAAACACTGCCTCCTTAGGTCTGCTTGGTTATGTTCATCTTAAAGTACCCGTGTTACACATATTTGTTACAATATAATCCTATGTAACCCTGGTAGGAGTAAAAGTTTTGCCATTTACTGTACAGTATATCAAAATATCATTGGAGTTGAAATTTAGAGAATAATGACCCCCCATCGTTTTGGGATAATTATAAATTTAGGATGATGTTTTAGTTCCCTTTACATGCAGTTTTTGGGTGGTAGCCTCATTTTGATTGGTTATTTTGCAGGTAAATATTTGCAAATGCATGACTTCCCGCTCATTCCCTCCAACCCACAGAAAGACTGAACTGTAAACCTATGCTTAGTCATACCAGAAAGCTGGCAGGTATCTCTAGTGCTATATAAACCTTCCCTCGCTGCCTTAGTCACGTATTCATTCTAAACCTCCAGAGAAATAAATCAGACCACACCGGATAATTTTCTGCACGCTCACTGACCTTGTTAGCTAGATGTTTTTTCTCTTCACTAGAGCCACCTTCTTAAATCTGTTGGGGTTAACATGGAACTCATGCAGGAGTTTGTGAAACACCTCATATATATAGAATGACTCATTAACCAGTCTTTACTGTCTTTCTTCTCTTATTTCTTCTCTTGGTCTCTCACTGGAAATGGCTCAAAGTATCTGAACAAAAATTTAACATAGCCATGGAATATTATTGTCTTCTTTCTTCACACTGGAGTGAAGTCAATAATGCTGTTACTGTAAGAATGCAATGTTACCACTGCACAAATTTGAAAGTTATAAACGTAGGCAGGGCTGATAGACAATTATAGGAGCTAAATTTCCTGAAAACTCCATCTGCATTGCCCATGCTTCAACCCTGGAGCTGAGTAGGACTTTCAAACTATGGGCTGCTGTAGGCTATGGCAGGTCTGGACTCCTGAAATGAGAGCCTGTCTCTCCTGTGCTATCAGTGACTCCACTGCTAAGCCCAAACACGGTGGAGGAGAAAGCTGCCTGATTCAAATGCAACAGGGACAAAAGCCAGACCTTTGGGAATAGGGATAATGGGAGTCAACTTGGACAAGAAGCCTGGGGTGGGGTAGGTAGAAACTGGGATTGGGGGATGGGGGAGACTGGGATTAACTAGGCAAGAAGACTGGGAGTGTGAGCCAGGGAGGGAAATTTGTTCATTACTCTGTATCAGCAGCTCTCGTCAGGCCTGACCTAACTACACTTAACTCACTGGTGTCGTGATATTTATTGAAAAGGTGACATGGAATATATTGTCTGAAATCTAGCAACACACAGGTCATTAATATCACTGTGAAATGTTTGTAACAATGCTGTAGGTGAAATTATGGATAGTCTCTGACATTGTGTCTTGGAGATTGTGAACAAAGGAGACAAAAGAGGGTTTTTTCCATACAAAGGGGAAAGGAAATATAGTGGCAGATGCCCTGTCCATAAAAGAAGGTTCTGACCTGCTGCTTCCAGGTCAACAAATGACTAACCCTTACATATCTATTAACACAAGCCAACAGCATTGAGGTATCATGTCTGATTTTTCCCATTCTCTCTACTTTTCAAAAGATAGATTATTCCAAGGAAAAACTTCTCTTCCCTATCTGGTTTAGATATGGGAAGTTTCCTCAGCGCTGTAATTCCTGACCCAAATAAAACACAGATGTATCAGAAACCTAATCACTCTTATTTCAGACCCGTTTTTTGCACTTTTTCCAATCTGTGTAGCATAATAAATCCCCCTTGCCCTTGTTTTTTAAAGCCCATTATACCCAGTTTTCATATGTAATAATTACTCAGCAACACATTTTAATGTCAACTCCTAAGTGACCATTCATTCATTAATTAAGCAACAGGGAAAAACAAAAAACAAGAACATGCCACTGCAGTTCCAAATAAAGATCTCAGGATTCTCTTGCAATAAATATGAGCAGGAGGTTGAAAAACAAGTCAGCCCTGTAACCATCTTTCAATTCTTGCACTCTGGACACAGACAGCAACATCTATTCCTTTATTCACCCGCTACATACAACAAGCTTATAAAAAATTAGCCTTTTCCTGAAGAACAAGCTCAGTGAAGCAAAAAGAAAAAGAAAACAATGAAGCTGCGTATTCTCGTTTTTCCATGTAAGAAGCTGCCCTTCAGTACTGTAATGTTGCAATGCTGCATTTCTGCTCCTGAGGCCCTAGTCACTTGCTGCCAAGTCACTGGACAGAAAACTTTACTCTGAGCAACAGACTATTGTCATCTGCTGACTGTAGCTTTCTATTTATTCTCTGCTGAAACTTCTCTCGCACTGTTAGCAAAAGCTTGCCAGTGAGAAGGAAGTCTAGTAATAGAGACCTGATCATATCTGGTTCTCTAATCAAGTTTCAGTGGATTTTTTTTTTAAATGAGCCCAAGGATATAGCCTGCTCATTCCAAGAGCTGAAGGGCACTACATTAAAAGAACCACAGATAGCGATAATGGACATGCTTTTCTTTAAAGGATCTTCAAGAAGCTTTTTTCTGTTGCCAGGTTAATTTTTCCCTATGACAGGACAGATATGTCCTAAGAAAAAAAATGAAGAGGACCATTTTGGTAAGAAGTTTACCTGTCCAACATATGTAAATTTCTACAAAATTAGACCTGTAAATTACCAATAAGCAGAGCTAATACAGATATAATCTTTAAAAAGCCTATAATGAGCAAGTTTTGAAGCTCCTCTAGGCTTTAAAATTGCTCATCTCATCAAATTCTCAAAGATGTGAAAAAGTAGGTATGTACATGATGGTGTCCCTAGCAATGGGTCAACAAGAACTGTGTCTTCTTTCACCAGTGGAGATTCCTCAATTAAGGATGGCTGCTTTATTTAAAACAGAGAAAGCTTAAAGCAGGGGTCTCAAACACACGGCCCATGGAGTCATTAGCTGCGGCCCGCCAAACTCCCCACGCCCCTCCCCGAGTTATTTCCTGCAGCTGCCAAGCTCCCCTCCCCTCCAGCATGTGCAACATCCCTGATCCTCTGCCTGCCTCCAGACGCTTCCCACTGCCAAACAGCTGTTTGGCAGTGCTTAGCGCTTTCCAGGAGGAATGGGGGAAGAGCAGGGAGCCGCGTGCTCAGGGTAGAAGGCGGAGAAGAGGTGGGGCAGGGCGGGGATTTGGGGAATGGGCTGGAATAGGGACGGGGCCTCATGGAAGGGGTGGAGTAGGGGCGGGGCCAGGGCAGTGGGTCGGGGGTTGCAGTGATGTAGCCCTCGGGCCAATGTACTAGTCCTCACGTGGCACTTGTAGTCATTTGAGTTTGAGATCCCTGTCTTAAAGTGCTGGGGGAAGGGGGTGTTTTGTTTTAAAGTTGGTTCTCTCTAGCATAGTTGCAAAGGCAGGCTGCTTATAAAAAAAAATCTTGCATCTTCAATAATCTTTAGCAAGTGAAATTAAACAACACTTCATATAATCTACTATATTCTGTAATAGGATTTTGCCATTTATTTCCTGATACCAATGCAGGATTTTTGTAAACTGGATACTTCCAACCTGTTAGCAAGAAGAAAAAATAACTACAAGCAAATAACCTTGCAAAAACAGTGTCAGTCATGGTGATTATACCAATTCTGCATTTACACAGACACAATTAAGTGCTCTTGAACCTGCCTTTAGCCTGCTTGAAGAAAATATGAAACTTTGCAAAACTTTTGCTAGATTTATGAATAGATATTTTAAATTTTTATATTCCATCTAGGAATCAGGGGGAGGTAGGGAAGGTTAAGTGGCTCTAATCCACTTAGAACAGACAGGGGAGTTGTTTCTGAAACAACTGATCTCCCATAAAATATTTTACTTCATGTTTCATTCTTGTGGGAAGAGCGACATCAGACTATAAATTCAATGTGTAAGCTGCCATGGGTACAGTGCACGAATAGAAGAAGTGTGAGAATAGACGGAAATTAGAGTATTTCATAATCATAACAGACAACAGTGTCTCTCACTGCAAATTGGGCCTAACTGGGAAAGACATTAATATCTCATTGCAAATTTCACCAGCCACTTGAAACACAACGACGGGATCTCTGTGATAGCATGGCATCACACAGCAGTACTGCTCTCATATTAGCAGTCACTAGTCTCGGACAGATTTTTTTTTTTTATGGTCTATACTCTTAATTTTACTGCATTTTTGTTCTTGCAACCTCAAATAACGGGGTGATGTCTAGTTCAAATCTATGTGAAGCCTTTGATTGTTAGCATGCCTCAACTCTTCCGTGTAAATGCTGGTTTTTCTTCTAGCTAAAGTGAAAATGTTTTTTATTCACACCCCATCTTATCAGGAGTCCCATGTCCTCCATCTTGCTGTGTGCTACTTGCTCAAGGATCCAACCTCCGAGCATTGATCAAAGGATATCACTGGGAGTGCTATTTGGAGAACTATAGGTTACTGAAATGCAACAGTCATAGGTGATCAAGAAGAAGAAAGTGTGTCACCTGACGAACGGGTCAGAGATGGGCCTAATACACCTGGTAAAGATCCATGAATACAATCAGGTA
Source organism: Mauremys mutica (assembly GCF_020497125.1). Classification (NCBI taxonomy): domain Eukaryota; kingdom Metazoa; phylum Chordata; order Testudines; family Geoemydidae; genus Mauremys; species Mauremys mutica. The sequence goes on along the minus strand of NC_059073.1, from coordinate 121,616,856 downwards.
CTCAATATTCTATTCCAGATCTAGCATAGACACCAAAAGAAATCCCGAAGCAGGAGATGGGACCAAACTTGAGACAAAAAAAAAAAATCACTGTTCGAGCCTCTCTCCATAATAAGCCAAATCTGAACCTTGCTAATATTGTCTGTGTCCAGATATAGATTTAAAAACCTCTCTTACACTAGTTCCAAAGTGGTCAAATGTGACATTTTAGTTCTCCCAGTAGAGAAAAGATAAGGATAAAGTCACTTTTGGAGACAGAGGACTAAACAAATAAAATAAATCTTAGAGAGGTTAAAGTTTCAATGCAGAGTAATTTTCAATGAATTTTCAGATCAAAAGCCATTTTATGAAGTTTCCCCCCCACACACACTTCACAGAAACATTCTTTTTTGCCTTCATATATTATATGTAAATATGTCAACTTTTAGACTAAGTCAATATTCTAAGCCAAAATTATAACATGGGGTTTTATAATGGAACAATAGGGACAAGCTGCTTCTCCCAATTTATAAATTTTAACAAGTCTCTTGTTTTTCCTGCCTAACTTCACTTTATCTTTTCTTATAATTGTCTTCAGATATCAATCCCCTCTCTTCCGCCCCTCCCCCACTCAACATTGTATTTTCTACTTCTCCCACATTCTCTCTCTCTCCTTTTTTCTCCCAACCTCTCTTGCTACTGGCCTTTCCCACAGCACTGGAATACTGGATGTACAGAACTAACAACATGGTGAGGTGTTTCTCTTAGGCCCCAATCACAATGCAGCTGTCTGCGTACATGATTCTCTGTGCAGGATAGAGGCCTTTACTCAGTATCCATGCAAGCTCCCCAAGAGTTCCCCTCTATCTTCCTCTTCAATCAGGGGATTAGTTTAACCTTTTGCCATATGTTATCCAGGTATTTCACTTATCTATTTTCTATGTTTGAGTGCATTGGTCCCCAAGTTTAGATTTTTAATGGTGATACATTATGTTGATAATGCTTTGCAGTCCAGTGCAATTTCTCATCCAAGGTCCCACAGCTCTTTACACATTACGTCTCTCAGCACTGCTGTGAGACAAGTGTAATCACCATTTTGCAGATGGGGAAACAGCCACAGAAAGGTTAATACCAGGGGTCGGCAACCTCTGGCACACAGCTCGCCAGTTTGTTTACCTGCCGCGTCAGCAGGTTCGGCTGATTGCAGCTCCTGGCTTTGCCGTCCCAGGCCAATGGGGCGGCGGGAAGCGGCACGGGCCGAGGGATGTGCTGGCCACGGCTTCCCACCGCCCCCCAGCTTCCCGCCGCCCCCATTGGCCTGGAGCAGTGAACCGCAGCCAGTGGGCGCCGTGATCGGCTGAATCGGCCAACGCGGCAGGTAAACAAACTGGCCCGGCCTGCCAAGGTGCTTACCCTGGCGCGCCGCGTGCCAGAGGTTGCTGACCCCTGGGTTAATACCATCAGCCTTGAACCTCCATAAACATGAACCACTTGATAGTTCTTGGGAATCAAGGGGCTAAGGAAATCACCCAAGGTAACACAGCAAGTCAGTAAACACATCATTAAGAGAATCCAGAGCTCCTTATGCCCTGTCCCATGCTCCAGCTGCTAAACACTGCTCCCTCCCATATCAAAGAACATTATTAAAATAGTTATACCTTTCTAACCAAGTAACTGTCCTTAAGAATTCTTTTCCTCTGTGACTGATACCATGATCCTATCCAGTGGTAAGCTGGAGCCGGTTCGCACCAGTTCGCAAGAACCGGTTGTTAAAATTTAGAAGCCGGTGTAGAACTAGTTATTAAAGGGGCCGGCGGGTGGGCAAACTCTGGTCTGTGGGCCACATCTGGCCCGCGGGACCATTCTGTCTGTCTCCCCCGGCCCCTCCCCTGCTTCCCCCCCTCTCCCAGAGCCTGCCTTTGAGCAGCATGGTAAGGGGGTTGGGAGGAGGGGTTAGATAAGTGGCAGGGAGCAGTTGGAGGGGGTGGAGGCTCTGGGGAGGTGGTCAGGGGATGGGGAATGGGGGGTTGGGTAGGTGTGGGAGTTCCAGAGCTTTTTGGAGTGGTGGTGGATGGGGTCGAAGCAGTCAGGGGACAGGGAGCGGGGCGAGTTGGGTAGGGGGTGGGCTCCGGTGGCTATTTAAAGGGCTGGGGCAGTAGAAGCAGGGGAGCCCTGGGCCCTTTAAATAGCCCCCGGAGCCCAGGGGTAGTGGGGGGCTCCAGCTGTCTCTGCCACCCCAGTCCTTTAAATAGCCGTGGGAACCCAGCTGCTTCCCCAGAGCTCCCGTGGCTATTTACAGGGCCGGGGCGGTAGAAGCAGGGGAACCCCAGACCCTTTAACTAGCCCCCAGAGCCCCGGGCTGCTGCTGCTACCCTGGTGGGGGTGGGGGGGGCAGCACTTACCTTACAGGGTGGTCTGGGGCTGGCTCTGACTCCCTCAGCCACAGCCCTTACGCCCTAGGCCCTGCCCCTTCTGAGGGCCAGTGCTGGCCCCAGCGTACTGGTAAGTCACTGGACTTACTTTCACCCCTGGTCTCGGGAGGGGGTGGTAAGGGGACAAGGAGCCAAGGGAGGGGGTTGATGGGTTGCGGGTTCTGAGGGGGGCAGTCGGGGGCAGGACATGGGTTGGGTTGGGGTCGGATGGGGCGGGAGAGACAGGCACAGGGGGCTTGTACTCACCACGCGGTTCCCTACCGGGTCTTTGGCGGCACTTCAGCAGCGGGGGATGGTGTCTTCACTCACTCCGGGTGAAGGACCCGCCGCCGAAATGCCGCCGAAAACCCGGTAGGGAACCAGTTATTAGGATTTTGGGCACTCATCACTGATCCTATCTGTTTTATTATTATTCAGTTGAATATCAATCCACTTTCAGAACACCTATAATCAAATTTTTGTATTGCACTTACTGAATGCTTGTAGCAGAGAAAGGGGGCCAGGACAGAGATCAGGAGCAAGCAAACACACAACAAAACAAAACTTTAAAAAAGGGTTTACAAAGATCCTCACGCTCTTCATCAGAACATGGGTGAACTGATTTCTTTTCTCCCTTAAAAACCTTTAATATCATGTGTTTGTTTTAAATACTCAAACCACTAAAGGAATAGTTTTGTTGTTGTTTTTTTTAAATTGTGTCCATTTGCATTTCCCATTCTGCTCCCATCAAAACTTGGTTTGCACTTTCCTATCAAGATGTTCTGCGGAGAGGGCAGGGCAGGGCAGGGCAGGGCAGCACCACGATGCGCTGTTGTTTAAAAGCTGTGTTATGGCACCATATATGCATGGTTTTGCGGCAGAAAAAAAAGATACACAAACACAGAGAAATACACAAATCTCACAATGAGAGAGAGTTGAAATGATATCAGCTGGCTGCTGGAAGGGCAGCCTCAGCACTACTGAGCCCTAAATGCCACATTTAACACACTAGGTTCTGATGGTCTGAGGTCAGGACACTGATCATAACTTAGGACACAGAGTAGCTGAAGCCTGATGAGCCAACAGCTCTACCAGAAGAGGCTGGACACAAATGGCTTTGGCAAGGAACACTCCAGTACAGCAGATTTAGCTCCTCACTTGAGAAAGATACTGAAACCTACTCAGAGCACGGGAAGCCTTTCACATCTCCAACTCTGAATCATTTACACTTCTGACAGAAAAGTCCTGGATGTACGATGCTAACTGTAAGTCCATGATAACTTGAAGAACAAAGACTTTTGTGACCACAAAGATGGAGGTAACTGTTCTCTGTAAATGCAATAACTTAGCATGGTAGAAAGAAGAATCTTCATGGTTTCGCTAACAGAATGGGCAAACGCCATTGTTTGTGTAGCAAAGATTAGAGAGCTGTTAATTCCCCAGTGGTTCAGGAAGTATGGTGAGTTGGATCCTTGGGCAAGAGGCTAACATGGAGTTTGTTTGCTGGCAGCAAACATCCTGTTAGAAACACACACTCTCCCTGCAGTGCTACCAACCACATACATCAATTTGGGAACGTAAACAACATCAGGAAGGAATAGAACACACGCTTTGACAAGCTGGTAGCCCTATTGCTGCCAGAAGCACTGTGACCCTTCAGAAGTTCCCCTGTATCCACATAAAACTGTTACATCAATTATAGGGAACCCTTGTTGGAGGTAGCACTGAGATGATATAGTGTTTCCTGCTGCAATACAGTTTCTAGTCTCTCGGTCACAAACTCCTAGGTCTGAGGACTGACAGGATGTTCAGTACCGAATTGAGACAATTTCCTTTTAAATCAAATGCTTCCTTTAAAACATAAATTAAATAAATAAAGCTACCTCCCCCATCCCAGGAATACTGCATTATTTTGCTTTGAAATTGTGTTTTGGGGATAGAAACTCAGCAATGGCTATCTTCAAACACTAATATTTGTGTTCTGGTCCCTGAGGCAAATAGTAAGGTTATCTTTAGAACGTACAATTATTATAGTACCAATAGCAGCTCCATTACACTCTTTCTTCACTTTTCTCATGTCATTTTAAATCTCAGCTCAGATCTCTCAATTCCTTTCCATAATTTAAACTTTTCCAATATTAGTTTATATGTTGCATTAAACATACAGCCAGCAATCTATATATATATGACATTAAAAGCTATTCTTGTTTTCTGCAATGCAGAAGGGAAAATAACTTTGGAAAATAAAGTCAGTTTAGAACAGGAGAAGCATCCTGGCATGATTAGATCGGGTACACTGAAGTTAAGGAGGTTAGGACATCTCGTGTATGTGCAAAGAGCATTCAAAATTAAAAGCATCTTTCACTGGTTTCCCCATTGATCACCCCTTTAGAATCAATACATAAGGGAGACCACAGTGCCAAAAGAAGAGCAGTTGTGAAGTTTTCAGATTTACAGAACAAGGAAATGCTCCTTAGTTTCTGCCACAAAAGGAAAGGACAGAAAAAAAATACAAGTTCACGTGACAGAATCAACGTTATTTCCTGTCAATCCGAAATCCAGGGCATTTACACCAAGGCCTCTCTATACTAATCTAGCAGTGTAAAGCAGCATCAAGTTGGAAACGTTTCAAAACTTACATTTACACCCACTTTAACACCTCTTTGCACTGTCAGAGTGATGTAAAAGGTACAGCTGGGCTATATTTTTCATGTGTATTCTCTCCCCTTTCCCGCCTCAAAGCTGTTGAAGCTCTTTTGGAACAATGAGAAGAGGATAGTTCACATGGACACTGCAGGCTGTATTCTGAGCAGGGAAAATTGTGGGATTGATTTTATCTGACCCATCATATTGGATAACACGGTCATCCACAAGAGTATTTATCTGCAGCACTATGGTTAGGCCACATTTCCAATTATGCTCAAAATACAGAAATTTGTATTTGTTCTTTGAGCAATACTGAACTGTTCAATACACTGAAGTGAGATCTGGTGAGAATCTCTCTCAAAGCATCTGTCTGTCATCGCTCTTGCTGCATCAAAGCTGAATAGAATTAGTTAGGGTAGATGTTGATTACATAAACAAGAAGTTAATAATGTTAAAACCTTGATCTTGTCATGGGAACAGAATCTTATCAAGGCACCACAAAGTCAAACCTCATTTCAGTCCGTCCGAAAACTGGTTGAATGTTCCCCTCCCCCACTTGAAAGATTCATTTCACAGCTTTAGTCATGCAGCACTCCAGATTTGGACTGAACAATTTTTCCTCCCTCTTTTGCTGGTTTCTAACACTTAACGTAACTCGCTTGGGCTACATTTGTTCGTTTTGTTATTGAAGGGTTGGGGGAAGATAATGGAGCACTGAAGATTTGACTAGACGCTGGAGTGGTCATACCCATTCAAGGTCAGATTATCAAAAGTGCTCAGAACCCAGGAGCTCACACTTCCACACATATAGCTAGATTTTTGAAAAAAAGCTCAGCAGTCACCATACTGAAAATCTGGCCATTTATTTTGTTGCCTAAATGGCAGCATAGTTCTTTTGCAAATCTGGCTGACAGCCCACAGTCTAGTAGCTGGAGCAAGATCTGTACAGACCAAATCCTTTCTTCAGCTAAAACTCTAGACTTCGATTACAAGTTACAAATCTTCCAGAAAAAAAAAAGGAAAATTAAAAGGCAGCCTCCCCTCTTGCTGAGTCAATAGGACCCAAGCTAAATTTCTGTCAACTTAAAGTCACCCTCTGTCCATTTTAAAGGATTAAAAGGTTAAGACGACAAAGCCATAAAGCTTATTAATTATACTGAGACATCACAATGGAAAACATTACTGGACAGTCTGAACTGTCTTTTGAAGCATGAGCTAAAAATTCCATAGCACACAACAGGTATCTCCATGAAAATTGAGAGAGAGAGAGAGAGAGAGAGAGAGAGAGACTAGAACATGGTCCTACTTCAGGGGTGAGCAAACTACGGCTCGTGGGACCGTCCTGCCCGGCCCCCGAGCTCCTGGCCCAGGAGGCTCGCTGCCGGCCCCTCCCCCGCAGCCTCAGTTTGCTCGCTCCGCCACTGGTGCAATGCTCTGGGCGGCGGGGCTGTGAGCTCCTGGGGCAGTGCAGCTGCAGAGCCCAGCCTGACCCAGTGCTCTGTGCTGCGTGGTGGTGGTGATGACGGCGGCAGCGTGGCTGTATCGTCACCAGTGCTCCAGGCAGTGCGGTAAGGGGGCTGGAAGCCGGGGGATGGCGGGGTGGTTGGACAGAGGGCAGGGGAGTTCATGGTAGTGGTCAGGGGTGTGGATGGTGGTCGGGGAGAAACAGGGGGTTGAATGGGGGCAGGGATCCTAGGGGTGCCGTCAGGAATGAGAGGAGGGGTTGGATGGGGCGGTGGGGGTCCAGGGGCAATCAGGGGAAAGGGAGCAGGGATGTGTGGATGGGGCAGGGGTCCCAGAGGGGCCGTCAGGGAACGGGGGGAGTTGGATGGGGCAGGAGACCCGGGGGGGAGGGAGGGGGAGGGAACACAGATAGGAGCTGGAGGCCGGGCCATGACCCCCTCCCCTAACCAGCCCTCCATACAATTTACAAAACCCGATGCAGCCCTCAAGCCAAAAAGTTTGCTCGCCCCTGTCCTACTTCCTTTTATTGTGCACCAGCCCCCTTGCAGTGACATGGAAATACATCTCCTCCCCTATAACAAACCTATTTTCAGAGCCTATTTACCTGTTCATTCAAGTTTATGCTTTCTAATTTCGCAAAGCAGTCTGCAGCTCAGTCACCCATGAAATTACTGAGCATTCTATGATTGTGTGCAAATCTGCCATTGTTCATGCTATCTAGGCTCAGGTAAGATCATTAGAATGATGGCATGTAGCATTAACAGGATGCTTGTTAAAGCTGTCAGCAGCATCTGGCAGAAAATAACTTTTTCACCCACTGAGAGACCTCAGTTCACTTCATGGCCATTTTCCTTTATCACCACCCTGCTTTACATTATAGAAAATTTCAAAATCAGAAAAGTAGGGGAGAAAAAAAAATCTTAGTTACACTGCAGGTGGTCAATTGATTAGACTCTTCCTGTTGGTATGCATACTTCCACCTTTTCATGTTCTCTGTACATCTAAATATCTCCTGTCTGTGTGTTCCATTCTATGCATCCGAAGAAGTGAGCTTTAGCTCACGAAAGCTCATGCTGAAATAAATGTGTTAGTCTCTAAGGTGCCACAAGTACTCCTGTTCTTTTTCCCATATCATGTTAGTTTCCTGTTCCCTTTGCTTTGTGCTATGCCTTAGGAGGCAATGCTCCAGCTTTGTTCTTCATTCCAGTACACTGAGAGTGATGCACTGCAATAACATTAGTTTTTTTCCAATAGCGCAAAATCATTTGAAACGATAAAAGATAAGAACACACACAGATGTTAGTACGCCAGTTCTACTCACCCGGAAAGATATTTTCCCCTTCAAGATCTTTAGCATGGAGGACTGTGCCTTCTTAATGAATATGACAAGTGTCATAGCATTTTAGCAATAAGAAAATCACATGCCAAGTGCCATTGGTCTCCATTCTGCACTCTATACTATAGGACCCCTGTATTTGCATGGAATGCCAATGAAGTTAATGGAGCAAAATGTGTCACAAATTGCTATTTATGTAGAGTGAATGGCAGGATCTGGGCCTTAGTAGTGTTTTCCTGTCTATTTAAGTATAAAATTAAAGTAAGCAATGGGTGGTGTCACACAGAAGTCAACAACAACTCTCAGAGCAATGGCCCTAGATGACTAAGTGAGCCAAGGATGGGAATTACCTTTATGTCAGAACCAAAAAAATAATCAATGTCTTCCTCATCACATGCTCATGATCAGCAATTGTCATGTTTGCTGAGTGCACTTTGTTCAGTATGACTAATAATCTGGGGGAGACCGCAAGCTAACCAATTCAGGATAACAGTGAAAGAGAGCGTGTCTCTGGCTGCTGCATGTGTGTCATGTTTCAGGGTTAGCTGCACCTCTGTCCCCTCTTCTGGGGTGTCTGACTGCCCCTGCCTCTCTGGTGTCAGGCCTCGAGCCTTCAAATTCTCTGATGCAGAATCCTGCAATTCTCCCACTTTGAGGCAGAGTGTTGGGTTACAGTGCCCTGTGTATCAACTGTGTTTACCCCTGACAGGTCTGACTAGGTTCAGCTACCTTTAGTTCTTCCCGTTGGGAGCTGTGACCAGTGGTTATTACAGTGACCCAGAAGTGCCTTTTTTTGAAAACAAAGTACTGCTTAATCTTAACATAGGAACACAGCATAGCAAGAGAAAAGAATTGTTAAAACAATGAACAGCCTATACACATCGGTCTTACCTAAGGGCTAAGGTAGACCTCTCAGCTCAGAACCCCACTCCTGCAACCTCTGCTGGGATAAGACTGCTTCCCAACAGTCTCCACCTCAATCTCTTCCTGAACCATCTGACCTCTTGTGAGAGCATCCTGTGTTTTTAAACCCTTCTGAGGCTTTGGTATCTCTCTTCTCTCACACAACTCAATCTCACCATTGTCTTTGAAAGAATACGAGTTCTCCAACGCTCAGTTGGGGCTGGAAGGTTTGATTTTCAGCTCGAGCAGAGATACCTGTGCTACATCTGATCGGACTAGTGCGCTAAAAATAGAAGTGTAGCCACAGCAGCGCAGGCTAGCCACCCCAGTATGTACCTGTCCAAGACGCAAAGTATGTATTCGGGGCAGCTACACAGTCATGGCTACATTGCTAGGTTCTTTCATCCCCAACACCCTAACGCACGTAGGGAATGTCTGTGCTGGAGCTGGAAGGTGTAATTCCAGCTTGGGTAGACATGCCTACACTAGCTCAGGTATAGTTCCAATATAGACATACCCTTAGTGCAGGGTTTCTCAAACTTCATTGCATCATGACCCCCTTCTGACAACAAAAATTACTACATGACTCCGGGCAGGAAGGCCAAACCCAAAGTCTGAGCCCCGTCACCCAAAGCCAAAGCTTGAGCCCCATCAGCCAGGGCTGAAGCCCTTGGGTTTCGGCTTCAGCCCTGGGTGGTGGGGCTCTGACTTCAGCTTCAGCCCCGGGCCCCAGCAAGTCCAACATCAGCCCGGGCGACCCCATTAAAACGGAGTCATGACCCACTTTGGGGTCCCGACCCACAGTTTGAGAACTGCTGCCTTAGTGTATTAGGGATGTTCAGAAGGAAAGAAACCATTACCTGCTCTAACGCTGCCACTCCAAAAGCCTTGCAAGGTAACTAAAACTTAGCAGTCCTATGTTTTCAAGCAACACTTAAATAGTATTTCCATTCCCAAAGCATCTGAGACAGTTATTTATAGTTTCCCTTAGGTGAGCACTAAGTCCAAGCATAACTAGCAAATCTAAACCACATCTTTGTGGAAGGCTAATAACCTTTGCAGGCTGTAAACACCTGTATGGTTTAATTCTACTCAGTAACACTGAAAGCTGGGACCGGATTTGAATTATATGACCAAAGGCAGGAGAAGAAAAATTTTCCCAGGTACCATATAATTTATTATGGCGCACTGAACAAAATATTGTATATATTAATCACCCTATCTCCTCTCAATGTAACCTAAAGACAAAACAAAATAAAACAAAACAACCCAGCACTATGTAGGATCTTATATATGTGCAGGTTAAGGATGTTGTGCTAAAACCAGAGATCTGATGGGCTGAATATCAATCTACTTTACAATAGGAAGTAAACAAAACTGTATGAAGAACTGTACAGAAGGTTCCAGGATATATCTTGATCATTTTTTTTCAGGGCCAGAAATAAAAGAAAAAAATACCATACTTCTCTCTCAATACGATACTAGCTGGTCATGCCTCTGTACATGTTCATGCTACCATATTTACTTGCAGCACTCCAGACACAGCTGCCAATCAAAACACTTTTGTCTGGCTCCTGGGAAGGGAATATCTTTATCTATATTCCAGCATAATGCAGAGAGGTGGAGAGAGAAAGAGGCAAAGACCTGTGAAAATATCAGATTTAGGGATTTATTTTTATGCTATTTCTCTGTCCCCTGCCTAAACTATGAGTTGGCCATTCAAGGATGTTTATTAATTTAGCAGGAAGTCACACTTAAAAACTGTTTTTAACTCTCTAATTAATAAAAATAGCAGCCAATTTTAGAAGTGACTAGTCTTTTGTGTCCCTGACTTGAGATGCCTTAAAGGAGCTTGATTTTCATATAGTGTTGAGCAAGCACCTTGGGGCAGAAAAAAAAACAGAAAGGGAGGGTTTTGAAAATCTTGGCCAGTAAGGGTAGATCTACACTGCGATTAAAAACCCGCTGCTGTCCCATGCCAACTGTCTTGAACTCACAAGGCTTGGATTAAGGGGTTGTTTGATTCCAGTGTAGATGTTCAGGCTTGGGCTGGAGCTCGGAATCTAGAACCGTGAGAGGTTCCCAGAACCCGGACCCCTGCCTGAGCCCAAATGTCTGCACCGCATTTAAACAGTCCCTGACCCTGAGGCCCACATGCCTGACTCAGCTAGTATGAGGCTAACTGCAATGTAGACATAATTTAGGTGTACCAAATCAACCTGCAGTCCTCTCTCTCGTGACAGAACAGTGAGCAAGCATTAGTTTCTCACAAAATTTCCATCTAGTTTCTCTCAGCAAACAAAGCAAAGCAGTTCAGAGAACAATGTGACTCAAAGGAAGAGCATGAGACTTCTCCTTCACAATTCTCTAAATGACTATATAGGGGAATAACCCCAGCTACTAATATCAAAGACATCTCAGTAAAAATCATGTGTCACCGTACATACAAAGAGATACAAGGATTTTTTCAAATCTCTGAAAAGAGCTGTTGTGAAATCATGTTGACATCTGTTATGCCATGAACGTTGCCAGGACACAGAAGGCAACTCCCAGGTTAAAGAAATTCAAAAGAATAAATATTGTTTAATCCTTTCTTCCATTTGCAAACTCATGAACACATTTGCTGCATAGGCTGATTCTCCAGCAACGCAAGAAAAAATGGAGAATGGGGCCAGGTAGGAGGAATTTCTAGTAACAAAACCAATGCAGTAGACTCAAAAGAACTCTGGGATTCAACTGTTTTTTGTACAAGCCTCTTGAAATACATACTGCGGGAAGTATAACATATAGTAGACCATGTATTTAAGCAAAACATGTTTTTGGCTGAATTATGAAGGTAATACTCACGCAGTGCATACAGGGAGAGGATTATTCCAGCCAGGCAAAACCCTTCAAAAAACCTGAGCGTGCTGAACATTGTCACATTTACTGAGAGAGCCACAGTCAGTCCAAATATAAGAATGAATATGACCGAGAAGAGTAGCACTGGCCGTCGACCAACCCTACAAATAGGAAGGAAGTGGGGAGAATAGTGTTAAAATCCAAGTTGAACACAATGCTAGATGCTTATCTCTTGCAGAGGACATAGGCACAGATGGGAACAAATTACACTGTTCCTCCCAAATGCTGCTACCAATTTTTAATAGCAGCCAACACAAATTTCCACCCCCCTCCACACACAGACACTTCATATTTCTGCTTATTAAATTTAATTATTGCTTTGGTTAGACTTGCAAAGATTTCATTGACAAATTCGTTTATGAACAGATTAAAGCAAACGGCATTAAGTGCATCACTATTTAATATAGGAGCCATTTTCAAAGCCTGAAAGTGAACAAAACAGCAAATAAATACATAAAAATTGCAGTAAGTGCAAGCCATTAACAAAAGTTATGACAAGCGATTTGGGAAAAAGCCCTTAGTTTTCCACAGTGAGGAAAGGTCACTTGATTAATAGAAGCTCTCTCTCAAGAGACGAGACCATGCCCATTACATTTACCAGAGAATTCTTCTCTTGCCACATGCTTCAGCTCCACAAATCTCAGCTTTCATTTAGCTAAAAACTAAGTTTCTAGCCCCCATGGTTGTGGAAACAGCCTCAAAAATGTAAACCAAGCATAAACTGAAGAAGCATCACTTTCCTGAGTCTTCAGAGAGCCTGAAGCAATACCTCTAAAAGGGATGAACTGCTTTATTCATCTCAATCAGCACCCCCATGAATTCCACAACCCACCAGCTATGAAACACAGAGTATTTCCAAAGGGCCACAGGATTCAACATTATTTGCAGCCAGACACCTGCCATTTTGTTTTGGACAAAGGACGCAAGCAGCCATAGACCTTTGTGCAACCAGCGGTGCATGGGATGAGATATTCAGATGCACTTGCAGATACACGCATCTAATGCTATAAAATATGCACTGCTGTCAAAAGAAAAGTGGTCTGAAGACAGGATGTGAGGGGCATATTCTGTGAATATATAAGCATGAATATTGCCAGACACTGAAAATTCTAGGTAAGCCCAATTTCCAGTGATCATGGTGCTCCTGTAGAAAGAAGCAGTAAAAGTTTTCGATGGCACATTGTGCTAGCCCAGAGAGTGACAAACTGCCCTACTACAGAAGAATGTGACTAGTGACCTGACGACCTGGAGACCCAGCTCAGGAGTCGCAGCCGGTTCTGGCCAGTGGGAGGACAATGGGCTGCGAAGAGAGGACCCCAGTGACCTAACCAGCTGGTTCCAGCCACAGGGGCCAGAGGAGGGCTGAGAGGAGATGAGGCCCACACGACCCTGGTTACGACCCTGTTTACCTGGAGAGAAGACAATGGACCGAGGCGGGGGCTTGGGGCTGGTGATATCAGATGCCCAGCTGGGAAGCAGGGGGCATGCTGGGCTGGGGAGAGGGAGCAGGCAGAGCCCACCTGGATGAGGAAAAGACTTATATGTGCTGGGCTGAGGGAGGCCAGGCCTGAGAGTTTCCTGTGCTGTGTTCATCTCTCAACAAACACTCCTGTTTTACGATGGCTGAGAGTCACTCCAGTCTAGAGAACAGGGTTGCATCATCTCCTTCGGGGGTGGAAGCCCTGGGGGTCCAGAGTGAGTGGACTCCCAGAGGGGGGCCCACGGTGAGAAACAGGTGTGCTAAGGCTCAGAGAGGTGCGGCTCCAGGAGGTGGAGGGGCCTAACCCCAAGAGAGAGTGGACCCCCGAGAAGGGCTGTCTCACTGAAGGGGCACCCGCCACGTACCACACGGGTCCGAGAGTGGGCACGACCTGTGAGTCCGTGACACTATCTAAAACAAACGCTCTGTTTTTACATAATTAGAAAATATTTAATTCTGCTCTGTCATGACAACAGTAACAAAGTGTGTCAACAGCAAATAATTAGAAGTCAATAGTTAAGTATTTTCCTTTTATGTTATTTATCATGCTATAAATGACTCAGCCCAAGCAATTAAAACAGTTTTGTACTGCCAACTCATGCTACTCTTTTCAGAGATTGGCACATCTAATTATTAAAAGGTTCTTCCTGAATAGTAACTTTTTGTAAAGTTCTACAGAGATACTTAGCATCTTTATTCATTTAAATTACATAGCATTAAAAGATTTTTCACTCACCAGTCAGCTATACATCCTGTTATCAAGTAGCCAAAGATTAAGCCTACCAGTAGGGAGAATTTAGCAATATGGACTTTCCAGGAAGATTCACAAACAAGATCCCACTGAAAGAAGGAGAGAGAGAGATACATTAAGACATACTTGGTTCATCTCTAGTGCATTTAAACATACACACATTGTTGTAGCAGTTCTTTTCAATTTTAGCATTCACACTTAAAAATGTTCCTAATTCATTGTTCAAGTCCAAATCCAATTCACATTACTGGGAACGAAAAGACTCTCCTTTACTTTAGTGAGAGTTGGATCAGGTACTTAGTTATACACTAATAATTTTGGTCATTTAAATCTTTCTTTTCAAGTTTGTTTACTTGGATTTATAAAAATGAGCATCTATGCATATGTTCTAGGTAGTCTTGAACTAACTTTAAAATATATCCAAATAATACCCCAGAATGTCAAAAGTGCAGCAGTAGAATTCTATATAAACCACCACCAGGAAGCCAGACAATTTCAAATCTCAGATTTCCCTAATCCTTTGTTTTCAAATGCCTGGGGAAGATGATCAGTTTTGTAACAGGCCTCAGAGTCACCCGGTTCAGGCTACTTCAGACCAATTAACGATAAGTTTTTTGCAACACAGTATAGTATCCCCCATCAGAATTCACTTTCTCTAGAGTAAGATGGGCTGATGGTATAAGAAAAAACAGCCTGCACTTAGGAAACGCCATGTTCTATTGACACAGAAGAAAGAAGAGCAGCAGGAGAATCAAGTGCAACTGTGTGCCGGCCTGATTCAGCTCTTTCCACAGTGCCCTTTATGGTGCAGTGATAAGACCAAGGTGGAATTGCACTCTAAAACCATCTCAGTTGCTGAAATTTTAGTACTCCAAAGGGAGAGTGTAAATGAGTGGCCTCCTCCCAAGTGACCCCTCATCAGGGCCGCCCAGAGGATTCAGGGAGCCTGGGGGCAAAGCAATTTCAGGGGCCCCTTCCATAAAAAAGTTGCAATACTACAGAATACTATATTCTCGTGGGGGCCCCTGCAGGGCCCGAGGCAAATTGCCCCACTTGCCCCTCCACGGGCGGCCCAGCCCCTCATGGCCTCGGGGCAACCTGCAAGTGGCCTTACTTCACTTTCTCTCTTGGATCCCAGTAAATTCAATACAAACACATCCTCAAGGCCATCAGAGTTTAACAACAAAACACAGTGCAAAAGTCCATGACCAAAAACCCTACAACCTAGTCCGTATAACCCCAGTGCATGAGATCTTTAACACTCAGCTCCCTTCCCACCATCCTGGTATCTTTTACCAGACCTGGACTCTTTCACAGTCCTCTGTCCTCTGCTGGGATCATCATCCCAGTTTTCCTTCTGAGGTATGACCTTGCTCTTTCCAGCCAAAACTCTCTCAGTCTCTCCAGTGGGAGCCTCTCATGCTTCCTCTAGAACCTAGCTCTCTGAAGGAGATGCTAGCAGATAAGCCCCTTGGCTTTTCCCCTTCCTTTAGCCCCCTGGACCTTAGCTCTGGCTTAGGATCAGCAGGCATCTTCCTCTGCTGCTTCTCCCACTTCAGCCCTCTCCAGCCCTAGTTCCCAGGCTTGGGGAGTCCAGCCTGGAAACCACTTGCTGTTCTCTTGCATTCAGCCCTCTCCCAGGAACCGCTCTTCCTGACTGAACCAGTTGGTGCTAATCCTCTGGCAGCTCCTTCTACCAAACCTCTCTCAGGCACCTCCTACCTGCCCCAGGTGCTGCCCTGCTCTCTTAATTAGCCCAACTCCGTGCTCCTGGACTGGAACAGAAGAGCTCAGCCCTGTTTTATTAAATGGGCTAGCTACACTTACAGGGAGGCACAATATTCCAGGAATATTATCACTAGAAAACTGACAGAAAACTATCACATCCTGCCCGATTTCCTGCAAGGAAAAGAAAATCATCAAGAAAAACTGCTCTGTAATTTCCATTCATTTTCCCAACATCAGAAAATTTTGTGGTGAGGGCATTGGCTGGGGCCTCAGGAGATCTGGGTTCAAATCCTGGCTCTGCCACAGACTTCCTATCCATAATGTGGAGGTGGTAATTCTTCCCTACCTCACAGGGGTGTTAGGAGGATAAATTCATAATGTTTGTGAGGTGTTCAAATATTAGTGCAAATGGGAACCATGTATATTCCTAGAGAGATATTTGCAGCTTTCTAAATTAAGTGCAATGGATATTGGCGGGGGAAGGAGAGTGTTGTTCCTTTCAACCTTAATTTGACATGTACATGGTCATCCATGTGCAAAGTAATGGGGGGGCCCTTCCAATCAACATTTTGCAGGACATGACTGCAAGATCAAACATACAGAATCAAATACGTCATTTGCTTTTCAATTATGTATTTAGAACCAACATCCCAAGTGAATGTTAAGTGGGTTTGCAGGATTCATTAATCTCACAAAAAAGGGCTAGATTTAAGCCCATCTGGTTCCAATAAGAGAGATGCTCCCTGCAAACTGTTGAGTGGAGTATACCATTTGACAGAAAGCATAACCATCTCTATACAAATCAGGAGAGGTTTCAATTTTTTTAAATTATGAGCCAGATCCTCAACTGATAAAAGTCATCAAAGCTCCACTGGCATCAGTTTACACCAAGAGAGCATCTACCCCTATGTTTCTAGCATTGTGCAGTTAGTTTTGAAAGCATGATCTAGTGTAAGTCAATGCAGCACAGGCTTCCTGGGTCTGCAGATGGTATGGAACAAGAATTCTGAGAGGTCTGATCAGACCCATAAATCCCAATGAATTAGTAACTCTAAAAATTATAGATAACAATTTAAAATGTCACCATTTTAAAACTATTTCACAGCTTATTGTATTAGCAGAAACTTTCAGCTAGTATACCAGAATCCCAAATTGCCTAGACCCCCAGTTTATCCAGCTTCCCCCATTACAACTGCCACAAACCAGAGATAAATTATGCCAAACTATACACAGGTTATCTACACCTAACATGTACACAGAGATGTAATAACTGTATTGGACTATATAGTGCCACAATTTTCTTTGGGCAGAACTCCTTGCTGGTTTCACTAGGTTGCTCTGCATCAAAACTGATGGCATGCTCAATAGTATGCTCAAATAAAAGGTTGCCACATACATAAAATGTAATGTTTTGTTTTCTCTTGAACAAGTTACATAAATTGACACACTTTTCCTCCCGCTGCACAGAGGAATAGAAAGAATAAGGAACTTGTCAGATTCAAAATATAACTGATTCCTCCAGACTTCCATATAAGCAGTTTTTGCTATATATACACACACAAAATATTCAAACTCAATCCAGTCATAAACCAAACATGGAAAAATTCAGCCCAGAATCTTCTAACAAAGTTATAAGCATCTAAAAAACAGAGAGTTGGAAGTAATAGATAATACGTATTGCTGCCATTCCACTTGTACATACTCTACACCCAAGTGCATAGATATTACACACACGCACAATTTAATATAGAAGCTATTTAACAGCACACAACCCTGTCACGACATTACACTACATAAAAGACAGTTAATGTTCCGTAACTGGTGTTTTTCGAGATGTGTTGCTCATGTTCATTCCATATTAGGTGTGTGTGCTCGCCACATGCACCGGTGCCAGAAGTTTTTCCCCTCAGTGGTACCTGTAGGGGACCGGCTCTGGCACCCTCTGGAGTGGCGCGCGTATAAGGGCCATCACCAGCTCCCACCCTCAGTTCCTTCTTGCCAGAAACTCTTGACAGTGGGGAAAAAGGGCGGGTCATGGAATGGACATGAGCAACACATCCCAAAGAACACCAGTTACAGAACAGGTAACTTCTTCGAGTGCTTGCTCATGTCCATTCCATATTAGGTGACTCCCAAGCAGTACCAACGGAGGGGAGTAGGAGCTCATGGACATGTAGATTGCAACAGAGCTCTGCCGAACCCAGCGTCATCTCTGGCCTGCTGAGTGATGGCATAATGTGCAGTGAATGTGTGAACCGAAGACCACGTCGCAGCTCTGCCAATGTCCTGGATGGGAATGTGTGCCAAGAAGGCCGCCGAGGATGCCTGAGCTCTGGTTGAATGGGCTCTCATGATCGGCGTCGGTGCGACCCATGCTAGCTCATAACAGGTCTGGATGCAGGAGTTGATCCAGGTAGAAATCCTCTGCGATGACACCAAAAGGCCCTTCATCCTGTCCACTGTTGTGATGAAGAGCTGGGTCGACCTGCGGAAGGGCTTGGTACGCTCTAGGTAAAATGCCAGGGCACATCTGATGTCCAGGGTGTGCAGCCTCCTTTCCTCATTAGGGATGTGCAGCTTGGGACAAAACACCGGGAGGAAGATGTCCTGGTTGACATGGAAGAAAGACACCACCTTTGGCAGAGAGGCCGGATGTGGTGGCAGTTGAACTTTGTCCTTGTATATGGTGGTTCCAATGTCAGGGCTTTAATCTCTGACACCCATATCGCCGATGTTACTGCCACAAGGAACACAACCTTCCATGACAGGTGGGAAAGGGAGCAGGAGACCATAGGCTCAAAGGGCGGCCCTGTGAGCCTAGAAAGAACCAAGTTAAGGTCCCACTGTGGGACAGAAGCCCAGACCGGCAGAAAGAGTCCCTCAGGGCCTCTCAAGAATCTGAGCGACATGTCGTGTGAGAACACTGTCTTATCCTGGATCAGCAGGTGAAAAGCGGAGATGGCCGCAAGGTGCACACTAATGGAAAAGAGGGCCAGCAGGGAACAGAATTGATGATACTTCCTGTTCTGTCTGGGGGTGAACAGGTCCACCTGGGGAGTTCCCCACTACTGGAAGAGCGTCCGGGCTACCTCCGGATGGAGCGACCACTCGTGGTGATAGAAAAAGGACCTGCTGAGGTGATCTGCCAGTGTGTTCCTGACACAGGGGAGGTGACAGGCCTCCAGGTGGATCGTGTGCTTGATGCAGAAATTCCACAATCAGACAGCCTCTTGACAGAGAGCTGACAAGCGTGCTCTCCTTGCCTGTTGATATAGAACATCGAGGCCATATTGTCCGTCAACACTCTCAGCACCTTGCCCGCCAGGTGCTGTAGAAAGACTCTGGAGGCCAAACGTACCGCTCTGAGCTCCTTGACGTTTATGTGCATCATCATCTCCTCCAGAGACAATGTGCCTGTGTCTGTAGCTCACCTAGATGCGCTCTCCAGCTGATGTCTGAAGCGTCCGATATCAGTTCAACTGAGTGGCGTGGGCTCTTGAACAGAACTCCTTCCTGGACAGACTTGGGGTCGGTCCACCATTGCAGGGAGGGAGGTAAGTATCACTAGCAGGATGGTAACAACTTTGTCCATGTGATCTCTAGACTGGGAATAGACTGCCGCCAGCCGCTGCCGCAAGGGTCACATTCTGAGCCTTGCATGGTGGACGATATACACTCGTGCTGCCATGTGATCCAGCAAACACAGACTTACCCGAACTGCAGTTAGAGGGAATGCGGAGACCCCCACGATGAGGTCCACCATGGTCTGGAACCTCTCCTGTGGCAGGAAAGCTCTAGCACAAGTAGAGTCGAGCATCACTCCGATGAATTCTATCCTTTGCACTGGAACGAACGTTGACTTCTTGTCATTCACCAACAGGCCCAGGAACCAGCACTGTAGCACTGTGATATCCCGTTGGGCTTGAGACCTGGAGTGGCCTATGACCAGCCAGTCGTCGAGATATTGGTATATTTGAATACCCCAACGCCTGAGGTAAGCTGCTACCATTGACATGCACTTGGTAAACACCCTTGGTGCTGTCACTAGGCCCAAAGGGAGGACCGCAAACTGGTAGTGGTCCAATCTCACAGTGAAGCGCAGGAAGCGTCTGTGTCCTTGGAAGATTGCTATATGAAAGTACAATCCTTCAAGTCGAGGGTGGCATACCAGTCTCCTGGACCCAGGCAGGGGATGATGGAGGCCAGGGAGACCATGCAGAACTTCAACTTCTTTAGGTATTTGTTAAGGTCTCGTAGGTCCAAGATGGGTCTTAGACCACCTTTGGGATCAGAAAGTACTGGGAACAGAAACCCTTGTTCCTGTACTCACGAATAACTTCCTCCACTGCTCCCAGCTGCAGCAGGCCCTTCACCTCCTGCACAAGGAGACTTTTGTGAGAAGGGTCCTTGAAGAGAGACAGGGAAGGATGAGTGTGAGGGGAGGTAAGAAAGAAACTGGAGGATATAGCCCTGGGCCACTGTGTTGAGGACCCAGTGGTCTGAGGTTATTGTGGTCCATGCAGGGAGGAAGAAAGAAAGGTGGTTGGAGAAGCATAGGAAGGATGGATCCGGGGTACAGTCTGGTACCCAGCTTTCCAGCCTAGGACCCCAGAGCAGTATCGTCCTGCCCTGGTCAAATCTGGCCAGTATATGGGTTTAACTCCTGGTCCGCCTCTCCCTCAATGTGAAGAGGACCATGCACACTTGTGGTAACCAAACTGAGATTTTCCCCAGACTTCTTAGTCAAATGCACACTGGTTTGGATTAAAATATAAAATAAGTTTAACAACTACAAAAGGGTAGATGTTAAGTGATTATAAAGTGATAGCAACCAGATCAAAGCAGATTACCTAGTAAATAAACAAAACTGCAAACTGAGCGTAACCTACTAGATAGGTAGGATGTGAATTAGCAAATTCTCACCCTGAGTGATAAACCACCTGGCAGGTTCTTAAGGCACAAGCTGCCTTGGCTCTTCAGCTTGGGTTTTCCGGGTTTTCATACACAGGCTAGCAATCCCTTAGCCTGAGACCATCACTTCCCCCCTGTTCAGTCTTTATTCCTCTGGTGTTTCTAAGCGTGTTGTTGTAGGGAGAGTGAAGTCCCATCATGATGTCATTGTCCCCCTTTTATATCTTCTTCCCACTTCCTGGAAAGCTTTTTTGCTGTGACCTGTGTCAAACAGTCCCCATTGTGTAGTGCTATCTCTGAGAGGTTTCTATTGTACACAGTTCCTGGAGTAATCCTTGTGCTTGTGTGCTTTTCCTCAATAAGCCATTAACATTGTTTGGCCTTTTTACTGTTGTACCTGAAAGGCTGCTTGTGGGTGTTTTCAACCTTACATGTTTCAGTAACACACACACACACACACACACCGCCAAACTTCATAACTTCACATATGACGATAGCACATACAATCCAACGAGATATTAATGTCTAGCAGATCCAGACTTTTAGAATGATACCTCAAAAGGCATACTTTGCACAAAACATATCCTAATTAATGACAGTGGTGAATATGGGGTGCCAGGATGTCACAGACTGCACCTTAATTTCACACCTTAACAAAAGAGAGCACCTCTGGTAGCGCGGTATCCCCAACACCACAGTGGGGAGTTAGTACAATATTGACGCAGAAGGAAGAGTGCTGCCTGCTGAGTTTACAACACCTTTTACAACAGCTCCTTGGACCTGCCTTTGATGTCTCCCATCCAATCCTGCCTGGTTTGGGAGATTGGATGAAATGACAATTTGAGGTAATAGATTACAATTGTTACATTTAACATTGTATTTCAAAATGACTGAGGAAATCCTAAAGAATTTAGCAGTACCAAGTCAGTTTGTAACACCACAGCAATTTAAAGCGTTTGCCATATGTTGATACACGGTTGGTAACATGTTGCAAGTGTTTCTATACTGTAACTGTACTTTTTGGCAAAACCTAGGATCCTGACATTTATCTGATGTAGATGAGCCACCACACCATAGGCTAAAACCAAAATAGATTACTCCAATGCTTCCTCTCATTGTGTATTTGACAAAAACTTAAACACCTGAAAAGTAACTATTTCATAACCTCCTTACCACAGGCCAAATCCATAGAGGTCTTACTCAGTGTTAACCAATTAATAACTCACAATGAAGTCAGTGGAATCCTTGCCTCAGAATGTGGCCCTACGTTTGTTAATTATTAAGGTGACTTGTGTAACAATAAGGGTACTTCCCTTCCTGTCACTGTATGGGGAGCTGCTCCCCCACTCACCCAACCCCTGTGCAGCCAGACCCCCTGATATGAGCCTCACCCCTCTCCCCTGCCCTCAGAAGACCCCCCACCCCTTCTGCACCCCCGTGGAGGCCCCCCATACTCAAACTCACTCCAAGCCCCCCCACATCTGGACTCCCACCCCACTGAGCCCAACCATCTGCACCCAGACCCCCACCCTACCAAGTCCCACTCCCCCAGCACCAGAGCCCCCTGCTGAGCTCCACCATACATAGATCCCCCAGCTGAACCCCAACCACCGTCACCTAGATCTCCCTGCAGAGTCCCATTGGCCCTGCACCTGGACCCCCCACCCCAAGAGCCCCTGTGCATCCAGATCCCCCCTCGCACTTGGACCCCCCACCAAGCTGCCCACACCCAGACTGCCCCACACAGAACCCCTCTCAACCCACACCTGGATTCCCCCACCACCACCACCAAGCCCCTCCACACTTGGATCCTGCTGGGCTGAGCCTGCCTGTCCCATACCTGGTGCGCATGGCATGGAGGGAAAGGGCCTTGGGGTATTTCTAGGGTAGGCCTGGCCCTTGTGCTGCATCTGTGTCCAGGAGAGCAGAACCAGCTCTAGACACCATCAAACCAAGCACGTGCTTAGGGAGGCACAATTTCAGAGGCGGCATTCCGGGTACTCTCAGAGGTGGGGTTTTTTGTTTGTTTTTTGTTGTTGTTTTTTTTTTGGCACTTCGGCAGTTGTGCTCTTGGAGTTTTATTTATTTTTGCTTGGGGCGGCAAAAACCTAGAGCCGGCCCTGCTGGAGAGATTGGAGCGTGTGTGTGGAGGGAGGATTGCAGGGTGATCTCCCACCTCTGTGCAGTCAGTGGCTTGTGCTCCCCATTGCCATGCTGGAGCCTCCACATTTATTTATTGACAAAAAAAATTGCAGAATTTTAAAATAGTGTGTGCAGAATTTTTATTTTTTTGGTGCAGAATTCCCTCAGGAGTAATCTGCATTCACTATGCTATTAAACAGCATCAAAAACCTCTATCTAGCTTTTCCACCTCACCTAGGCTCACAGCCCTACAGGCATTTCGAATTCCTCACTCTTCTCCTTCCCCCTACATCCAGACTGTCACCAAATCCTGACAGTTTTTCCTGCACATCTCTGAATCTATCTTCTCTCTCCTTACTTACTGCATAACACCCTTGCAAAAACTAATGCTTGGGAGTGGGTGTGAGAAGTTAAAAAAACACTTTAAAGGCATGTATTTAAACAAATGAGCCACAAACTAGAACTACAATTTTTGTTATCAAACTGTATTTCAGATTATTCATTTTGTATTATGATTTAGAGGGCATGCTAAATATATGAAAAGGCAACCTTGTCTCTAGATACTTACAGGAAGACTTTCACCACAAATTCTGTTGAGACATCATTATAAAGTTTCTTCAGTAGAGTATCTCACTATTTGAGGCATTTCCAACAGAAACTAATAATCTGCCTTTAGGAATAAGAAGGGAATCTGACAGAGAAGAGTGACATGATTCAAGCTAGCAAAGCAAGCTGCTCAGACAATCACTGCCCCTTCCAACAAAGAAAGAACAAGCAAGAATTAGTACATTGCACCATAATGCCTGTACACGGGTTCATTTTCTCTTTAAGCATAGATGAAATAAGATTCCCTTGGACTACGTAAGAGCTGGGCAGCAGCTGGTACCCAGAATTGCCATGTCACAAGACAGATAAGTTAAAACCATTTAAAACCACTTTAAAAGGATTCCTCCAAATTCCTTCTTCATAAGAGAGATGCAGTCTGACCATACTTTTTGCATAAGGAAGTTTTTAAAATATGCAAACACACTAGCAATAATAAAAAATGCTTAACTCCATACAAAATAGCCAGGCAGTCATGCCGCATGAAAATGACCGAAAGAAGAACCTTCCAAGGCAACATGCCAGATCAACTATTACATTTAAAGTTCTGCTTCTGGTGGTTTGCTGACATACATTTCTTTAGAATAATGGAGGCAGTAATAGCCCATATTTATTAACAGTTTTTTCTACCCCTAGATCTGCACAACTACACCCCTATATACTCTTTCTGCACTTCCAGTCATCAGCAACAAGGATACACATTTAAACTAGCAAATCTGAAGTACTGCAGCAAAGGAGATTTAGGTTAGATATTAGAAAAAAAAAATTAAGACTAGTTAAGCTCTGAAATAGGATTCCAAGAGAGGTTGTGGAATCCCCATCACTGAAAGTTTTTAAGAACAGTTTAGACAACACCTGTTGGGAATGGTCTAGGTTTACTCAGTCCTGCCTTTTGGGTGGGGGATGGGAGGGGAAGGAGGAGGAGGAGAGGGTGTTGGACTAAATGACCTCTCAAGGTCCCTCCAAGCCCTTTATTTCTTTGATTCTCTCCTCAGCTGGTGTAAATCAACTAAAATGGAGTTGCACTGATTTATACAACTGAAAATACTGTCCCTATATGATACATGACAAAGTAAGGGGGTGGGGGGGTTGTAAACTCCTACAGTGAAAAGAAAATTGTAGCCCCAAAATACCTAACTGTAGACCAACAGTTTTGTTGTTGGACTGGCAACTGATGTTATGATCAGGTAAGTCAACGAGAATGACCAGAGAAAGCTGGAGTGGGGAGTGGATTGAAAACATCAACAGTAGAACTAATAAAGTGTTGCAAAGTTTCAGTAACATTTTGTAATTAAAAAAAAGTAACTGATGAAATATTCATGAAATGTTCATCCATGATACGTTCACACCTTGAATACAGAGCGCAGTTCTGGTCACCCCCATCTCAAACAAGATATATTAGAACTGAAAAAGTACAGCAAAGGGCAACAAAAATTATTAGAGGTACAGAAGAGTTTCCATATGAGAAGAGATTAAAAGGACTGGAACTGTTCAAGCTTTGAAAAGTGCTAAGGGGGGTATGATAAAGATCTATAAAATCATGAATGGTGTGGAGAAAAGTGAATAAGGAAGTATTATTTACCCCTTCACATAACACATGAACTAGGGGTCACTCAATGAAAATTAATAGGCAGCAGGTTTCAAACCAACATAAAGAAGCATTTATTCACAGAATACACAGTCGACCTGTGGAACTTGTTGCCAGGGGATGTTGTGAAGGCCAAAAGTATAACTGGGTTCAAAACAGAATTAGATAAGTACATGGAGGATAGATACATCAACGGCTATTAGCCAAGATGGTCAGGGAAGCAACTGGGTTGTCCATAAACTGCTGACTGCCAGAAGCTGGGAGTGGACGACAGGGGATAGATCACTTGATAATTGCCCTGTTCTGTTCATTCCCTCTGAAGCATCTGGCACTGGCCGTTGTCGGAAGACAGGCTACTGGGATATGTGATTGGTCTGACTCAGTAAGGCCGTTCTTCTGTACAATTTTCATCATTTTTGATTAATTATATAGCTAGTTGAAATTTTGACATTAGAAAAACGATGAACAAATTTTAAAGGAGAAAAAGTGGAAAACTTTTTTAAAAAATGTAAAAATACCCCTCTCCCCCCCTTTGACCAGCATTAATTGAAATATTTTCTCTGTCTAAGTTGTTTCTGATTTTATAAGCGGGCATGTGGTTTGTGGGGTTTTTTTTGGGGGGGGGGGGAATAACCACATAAAAGTACTACACTATAATCAGACATACTTCAATCTGGTTGGAAAACAGTGGGTTCAGTTACCAAGAGCTAGTTTTAAACAAGTACTATTGGAAATCTAGATCAGAATGGTTATAATAAAACACAGAAAGCAAACAAGTCTTTTGAGGTTTTGGGGAAACAAGTTTCCTGGCTTCAGGGTCACATTGCTCTTGGATGCTGGACTCCAAGTAGCAAAAAGGTATCTGTAAATCTTCCCAACTTCATCACAGATGGCTGCTGTACCAGTACTGAAACTGAGCCCTAGACTTTAAATTGATAGTTAGCTGTCAAACTCTAATAAGTCTCTACCGAGCATGTAGAGACTGAGATTCTAGGGGTATGTCTACATTGCCAGCTGATTCAGGTTGGTGGGACTATAAAATTGCAGTGTAGACATTTGGGCTCAGGCTGGAGCCTGGGCTCAGGACCCCACTAGGGGGGTGGGTCCCAGAGCACAAGCCCAAACATCTGCAATGCACTTTTATAGCCATGCAGCCTGACCCTTGTGAGCCTGAGTCAGCTGACATGGGTCAGCAGCCAGTGTTTTATTGCACTGTAGACATACCCTTGGCCACAATTTGGGTAAATTTTCAGAGAGATTGCAAAAAGCACGTCTGGCACCAGCTGACAACTCCCGCTAAATTTCAAGTCCCTGCTCAAAACTATTAGAGCTTTTCAACAAAATGGTGTAATTCATTTATTTTGTTTAAACCCATAGACAATGTATTTTTCCCCTCACCTCATTCTTGGAAACTGCATTTTAGCTGACACTTCTCAAAACAATCCAGACTGAGACAGACACCCAACCAAGAAAATTTCAGCCCCAACAGATCAATTCTGGCAAAGTTATAAGCAACTGAAAACAGGGTTTTATAAGTGGAAAGTGCCAGGCAACATTAACTATAGGCGTCACTACCTGCACTGCCTAGAATTAAAAATACCATTCATCATTGCCACAAAGCTAAGGGTTTTGAAAAAAGTGCTTAATAGTCCTCCAAAGAAAGTTACAATTAAATCAAATCATGAACAGTTGTGTATATGGTGCCTATGAAACAGTTTCCCCTCCCCGTCCTTCAAATTACTTTTCTGCAGAATATCACAAAGCTGTGTTTTTTCCTGTCATGTTTAATACAGCAAGTGCTAGCAAGGGCCATAGTTACAGTTGCCAAAAAAAAAAAAATCCTCTACATCACCATTTTCAGATGCTTGTAATTTGCCCCAAATTCACCACATTAACTTCTGAAATGCCCTGATGTTCTAAAGCTTGATATTTCAAAGTTAACATTGCACTGAGGTGATGTGTTAACATTTTGTGTGTGTGTGTGTGTGTGTGTGTGTGTGTGTGTGTGTGTGTGTGTGTGTGTGTGTGTGAGAGAGAGAGAGTGAGAGAGAGAGAGATCATCTTCCATCCCAACACTTTATAAACAGTCTTGAAGTAAGTCTACTCACCCCCATTTTACAGAGAAAGGCAGGCACGCACAGGTTATGTTACTTGCCCCAGGTTTCTATGGCAGAGGCCCAAAAATATTGTGTGTGTGTGTGTGTGTGTGTGTGTGTGTGTGTGTGTGTGTGTGTGTGTGTGTGTGTGTGTGTGTGTGTGTGTGTGTGTGTGTGTGTGTGAGAGAGAGAATCATTTTACATTGAATGGTCCATTAAACTGCTACTTAGTAATATGAGGCTCCCCGTCACCCCATTTCCAACCAATATAAGCAATAAAAATCACTGTCTTTCAGGCTGCACCCCCACCCCCAAGCTTGGTAAATAAAACACATCAGCTACAGCTCGCCTTCAACATGCTAGAAATACTGCAGGCTCTCTCTGAGAAAAGCTATTATTATCTGCTCTGTCTCTATTGTGGCTAGAGAGATGGAAAAATAGTGCAATTCCAAGTCATTTATTGATTTTATGGTTCTTGTTAGATTCTGTGATTTGTCAATTGCATTACTCTAGAGTACTGTATTTGATCTTGTGGTTTCATCCCCAGTTATAGAATTGCCCAGAAATATGGTTTCCTTGTTCAGGAAAAGAAAAAAAAAGTTATATTTACCTGGGACCCCTCCCCCCTTCCAGGTGCCACCTGATGTGCTGGGGTCCCACCAGCCTGGATTCCCCTTACTCTGTACTACTGTGACAGGCTTTCAAGCCCCCTTCCAGCACACACACAGGTAGGGACTCACCCTGCTGTAGAATCACAGTCTACAATCAGTTCTGTGTAGGAAGACTCAGCTTGGGGAATTGCCCAGCATTCTGGTGCACACACCCTCTAGAGTGTAAACCCAAAATTATATTGTCTTGCGTTGTATAGAGATCTATATAGCGTAAGCTCATGAAACTCACCCCCCCCGAATGTGGAGGAAGATATGCAGAGCTTTCTCTCCCCCTCCCCCGTTAAGAATTGCACAAACTGGGTATTGTAGTAAACAAAAAACAAGTTTATTAACTACAAAAGGTAAATTTTAAGTGATTATAAGGGATAGCAAACAGTACAAAGCAAATTACTGACAACATAAAACAAAACATGAAAACTAAACTTAATACACTAAGGAATACTGGCTACAAATAATTTCTCACCCTAAATGTTGTTTCAAGCTGGTTGCAAAGTTTCTTGAAGGTAAAAACTGCACTGCTTGCAGCTTAAATATCCAGGGATTCCTTTTACAGCCTAACCTTTTTTGCCTGGACTCAGCGCCTGCCTTCTTTGTTTCTTCAGGTGTTCTCAGCAGTCTTCGTTCTGGGTGAGGAGGCAGTGGAGAAGAGCTCAGATTAACTCACTCTCCAGCCTTAAATAGGATTTGCATATGGCGGGAATCTTTAGTTTCCCAGTTTTGACCCCTACCCCCTTCCTATGGAAGAGTACTAGGTGACACGATCACGTGACCCTGAAGTGTCAAATCAGCATCCCAGGAAACTTCTCAGGACGGAGGGAGATTAGTATCTTCAAAGTCCTATTGTCCTTCCTAACGGCCCATCCAGGCTGATTGCATACTGTCTGGTTTGGGTGTTTCCCAAATACAGAAATATGCAACAATTACAACTGTGTGTGTATCTGAAGTTAGGAATATTGATAATCACATTCCATAAATCATAACATTTCCAATGATACCTCACATGACCCATCTTGCACAAAATGTATCTTAGTTATGCCATATTCATATTATAACAATATTTCTATGAAGAATATGGGGCATAATGTTACACCCCAACCTAGTACATTCAGACATGCAGCAATCTACTGCATCCCATACAAGCTCTACGCACAAAGTTTAAAGCTAGTAACAGCTATCAACAGAAGTGGAATTCCTGTCTATACTTTAATACAGTAAGCCTTTTCTCTGGGCTTGGCTACACTTGAGAGTTACAGTGCATTAAAGGAGCCCCGGGCACAATAGCTCACTACCCGTCCACACTGGCAAGACACACAGAGCGCTCTGACTCCACGGCTAGAGTGCTCCTGGTACTCCACCTCGGCAAGTAGAATAACGTTTGATGTACCCCCGCTGGAGCGCCCCAGCATCAGTGTGAACGAGGTGTTGCATTATTGCACTCTGATCAGTCTCCGGAAATGTCCCATAATCCCCTTAAGTCAAGTGGCCACTCTTGTCATTGTTTTGGATATGCCCTTTGAAAGCTCCATTTGACAGCTGGCATGCTTATCTGCTCCGAGACAAAGCAACCATTACTGTGGAATGCTGTCTGTGAGAGAGGCGCGGGGGTGGGGGGGGGGAGGTCTGCTGCTGTCTGAACTTACAAGACAGCATGCTGACATGCTCTCCTCTCCCCCACAACACACTCCGTCACACTCCGCCCCATCCCACCCCCATTTGAAAAGCATGTTGCAGCCACTTGCATGCTGGGATAGCTACCACAATGCACTGCTCCACGTGGCCGTTGTAAGAGCTGCTAATGTGGCCACGCCAGTGCGCTGGCAGTGTGGACAGACTACAGCGCCTTCCCTACTGCATTCTATGAAGGCTGGTTTAACTCAAAGCGCTCTATATCTGCAAGTGTAGCCATGCCCTTACTCTTGAGCCATCAGGAAAAAAATACCTTTGCTCCACGGCTGTGCCAATTACACTGGGAAGTTTATAAAAATTAACCCCCTGATAACTCAATCATCAGTATCTTGGAAACCTATGCTGTAGAAAAATCTTCAAACAATCCACTGACCATCCCAGCAAGATCTCAGGCATGTAAAACTTTCTGAAATTCTAGTAGTATTACACTGAAGATCAGCTACCCTTAGGTTTCAGTTTTATCGGGAACAGCTAACATTATTAGCAGCTTTGTTGCTCCCCAGCCCAGTAAGAGGTAAATACATTTGATCAGAGATTTGGCATGCTTTTTATGAGAAACAAGGAAGAAAGTTTACTAATTACACAATCATTTTTAATATTGATTTGTTAAATCATATGTCCTGTAAACAGTGCTCTAAATGCTTAAAGGAATTAAATTAATCATAGTAGCATTCATCAACCTCCCACTTCTCTCTCACCTTCTGTTTATTTTTGGAGACAGGGATATCTGTTTACCTCCAGGCATCTTAGAATTCACCCATCCCAAAAATATGAGACTTCCACTTCTGTTTTACTTGCCCTTCAGTTGATAGGATCACAGTCTCTTTTTCATCTCAAAGTCAGCATTGATCTTGGCCAAACATCAAAGCCCTGGGAGATCTATCATGATGCCTACAACAGTTGTAACCCACACGAGGTGTGGTGTTCTGTCCCATCTAGTGACATTGAGACCATTTAGAGAGAGATTAATGAGGCCTGGTCTACACTAAGCGTTTAAACCGACTTTAGGAGCGTTAAACCGATTTAACGCCGCACCCATCCACACTAGGAGGCACCTTATATCGATTTTAATGGCTCTTTAAATCGGTTTCTGTACTCCTCCCCAATGAGAGGAGTAGCGCTAATATCGGTATTACCATATCGGATTAGGGTTAGTGTGGCCGCAAATCAACGGTATTGGCCTCCGGGCGGAATCCCACAGTGCACCACTGTGACCGCTCTGGACAGCAATCTGAACTCGGATGCAGTGGCCAGGTAGACAGGAAAAGCCCCGCGAACTTTTGAATATCATTTCCTGTTTGCCCAGCGTGGAGCTCCGATCAGCATGGGTGGCGATGCAGTCCCAAATCCAAAAAGAGCTCCAGCATGGACCGTATGGATGTGATCGCTGTATGGGCAGACAAATCTGTTCTATCAGAGCTCCGTTACAGAAGACGAAATTCCAAAGCATTTAAAAAAAATCTCCAGACAGAGGCCACAGCAGGGACTCAGCACACTGCTGCGTGACAAACGTAACAGAAAGCCAAAGAATCAAATGGACGCTCATGGAGGGAGGGAGGGGGGACTGAGGACTCAAGCTATCCCACAGTTCCTGCAGTCTCCGAAAAGCATTTGCATTCTTGGCTGAGCTCCCAATGCCTGTAGGGTCAAACACATTGTCCGGGGTGGTTCAGGGCATAGCTCCTCAATTTACGCCCCCCCCCCCACCTCCAGAAGGAAAAGGGGAAAAAATTGTCTCGACTTTTTAAAATGTCACCCTATGTCTACTGAATGCTGCTGGTAGATGCGATGCTGCGGCAGTGACCTGCAGCATTCTCTTTCCCCCTCCCTGGTGGCAGATGGTACAATATGACTGATATCCATCATCATCATCAGCCTGGTGGCAGACGGTACAGTGCAGAAGGACTGGTATCCGTCCTCATCATCAGCACATGAGTGCTCCTGGCTGGCCTCAGGTGAGGTCGGCCGGGGGTGCCTGGGTAAAAATACCGGTCATTCCCAGTAGATGGTACAGAATGGCTGGTAACTGTCTTCATCTTAGCAACTGGGGGCTGAGCTGCTCTACAGCCTTAGCTAAGAGCCTTATGGCTTTTAGCTCATGCAGTAGAGGCTCATGGAATAAGCTCCAGAAGCCCCAGGTTCAATCCTGCCCGCCGACCACCAGGGTCTGTCGGTGTTACAAGTGGGGACTTATCCAGGATTTCAACTGGGAAGTCTCTGAAGCTCAGAACATAGACTCTTAGACTTTAAGGTCAGAAGAGACCATTATGATCATCTAGTCTGACCTCCTGCACAATGCAGGCCACAGAATCTCACCCACCCACTCCTGTAACAAACCCCTAACCTATGTCTGAGTTATTGAAGTCCTCAAATTGTGGTTTGAAGACCTCAAGCTGCAGAGAATCCTCCAGCAAATGACCCCTGCCCCATGCTGCAGAGGAAGGCGAAAAACCTCCAGGGCCTCTGCCAATCTGCCCTGGAGGAAAATTCCTTCCCGACCCCAAATATGGTGATCAGTTAAACCCTGAGCATGTAGGCAAGACTCACCAGCCAGCACCCAGGAAAGAATTCTCTACAGTAACTCAGATCTCATCCCATCACAGACCACTGGGCATACTGTTTCCTCAGCTAGGGGAAGTATGTAATCCACACACCTCCAGGGTGTGATGTTCTGTCCCATCTAGTGGCACTGAGACCACAGAGAGAGATTAATGAGTCTGCTCTACAGCCTTAGCTAAGACCCATATGGCTTTTAGCTCATGCATTTAGCTCTGGAGGTCCCAGGTTTGATCCCGTTACACAGTCACTTAAAATAATTTTGCCTTAAGTTTCCATGAACATCAGAAACCTGTGTTCCAATTCCCCCAAAAGTACTGGGTATTTTGCCATCTGATTTCAATCCAAGTTTTGCAATATTTGGTATTTTTCTTAAAGCCCAAGCTGTGATTTTGTGAAGACTGGAGACATTACTTTTGTTAAAAAAAAGCACTTCTCTAGTCCACATACTTTCAGAGAAAGCCTCGAAAATGTTAAACCTAAATCCAGAAGGCAAATAAAAACAATCCAAAAATTATCTTTAAAATCACATTTCTTAAGTTAATTTCATGATTGTTTAGTGCCCAACTCATTATTTTTGAACGTTTAAGGTCAGCAATATTGTGTGCTTCTACCAAACCACTCCCCCAATCTTGCAAACACTCACACGCACGTCTAAAAGCTAAGCATGTACATAAGTGTTAGCAGGATCAAGGCACAAGTTTGCCATTTTCTTTATGATCTGGATAATTGCTACCAGCCCAGAAAGTAAACAGATGACATTTACTTCCTGAACCCATGGCTCCTTCTACACAGCAGCACTGAACATTGCTCTTTTGTAGGCCAGAGGCTACTGTGTTCTTTAAAGCTCAATGGAATTCTTCATTTATGTGAATTCTTCTTCTTCTGTGTGTATCTTATCTTGGACATTTACAAAAACAAAGGATGTAAATTGTGTTGCGCTGAGTTTCTAAGGTGATTATTTCCTCTTTTGTTATTTCCTCTCATACCACAGGGAGCAATCAGTTGAAAAAACACAGGGGGAAAAGTACCTTTGACCCTTAGCCTATTCCCCCATGAAAAGAAATCCAGTCTTTTTGTGCTGTAATCATGCATCTTTAATATTACAGTTTTGTGATATTAGTATCACAAAACTGATTTATCCTTACATAACTTTTGTTTTTGTTTTGTTTTGTTTTTTAAAGACAATTTCAGCCAATTCCCTCATCCCAGCACCATGAAATTTCTGGGAGCAAAAGCACATATCACCCAGAATCAACTGTGAAATGTAACAGAAAACAATGTTTTACAATTGTCATTGCTAAGTTTTCAGCTGCTGTTGACCATTGGTCTAAAAAAAACATTTTTGTGGCACTGGGTCTGTGACAACTGGGTATAAAGTTAAACAAGTTTTCAGACCTGTTTTAATACCAGTTTAACAATCATAAAGAGAACCTTAAGATTTAACGTGTTAATATTTAACTAAAACATTAGCAATCTCTTTTCATACGATTGCAGAACAAGTTTTTAACCCTTCGAATGCTAGCATTTTTCAGACAAGTGAATGCTTAGTGAATCCATACATACACCCTAGAAAGGGTTGGAGTGGAATAGAAACCGGTTTGCTCTCTCTTACAGTGGGCTCTCAAAAGTGCTCTCAAAAACATCTCCTTCTTTCAAGAGAAAGATGGGCAATACTAGCAGGAAGATTGGAAATGTCAATTGTAATGCAAGGCTTTGATCTATTTTCATATTTAACATTCATGATGAGAAGTGCTTGACCTTTTGAAGGTCAGAATGTCCAACTGAGTTCAACTGATGCCTTCTATTTCATCCGTTAAGTGTCAACACTACTATGACCCAAGGAATTGACAGCTCTCTTGTACTTTGCAGATTACAGCTTTTGGAATGAAGGAGAGTAGAGAAAGGGAGGGGAGGAAAACTATCTAGGACCTCCCCAAAGACAGAACCAAAAATGGTTACCAATACCAAACACTTTAAAGTGTTTTTGCTGAATTCCAGGAAAAGATCAAAATATTCCACCTGATTTTTAGAGCAAATTAAGGAGCTGGTCCAGAAAACACCTACTCATGTGAGGAAATCTTGCTTGTGTAAGTAGAACCCTTTATCTTAACGGCATAATAGTTACATGAGTAAAATTACTCACAAAGATAAGTATTTGCAAGATCAGGCCCTAACAAAATAATGGCTAGCAAAAAAAAAAAAGTATTGTTTTTAAGTAATTCCTAGGGCTGGATGCTGCTTTTCAATAAAGCAATTTCACTCCTGATCTCAGTTTAAAAACAAAAACAAGTATATCCCAAAACCTCAATATTTATTTTTTATGCATGGTAGAATTTTCCTTTTTAATATAAAAGGGTGTTTTTAAAACAGAGATGGTCAGGTTTAAATTGACCTAAAAATTGATGTGTGTGTACAGTGCAGTTTTTATAAAACCAATGACCAACCCACGTTTCTGTGGCTTTTATTTGTTTTTTAATCCTTGGTAATATTTGCAACTCAGATATTGCAGTGTTGTATAAATGCACAAGAACCTTGGTCTGGAGAAGGATTGAGAGGAGATACAGCATTTAAGAATTGCTGTAGAGCCGGAGAGAGGAGCCATTTAATCAGAAATAAGACTCTGAAGAAATGTCTGAGTTGAGAGAGCTTTTGGGAGGACCAGAGTACATTGTACACTCTGAAAAATGTGCACAAATGCAGAGTCATTCAGATAAGTCACATCATATACTGCATTACTAATTCCATTTAATTATGTCATGTTTGCCAGTATATATTTTAACTAGCATTCTTTTGACTTTATTGCTATTGGATATAAACAATCATATCAGAAATTGGCATCATTTTCAGTCTTAATATGAATGAGTCCATTTCTTCTAATTCAGCAAGATAACTGGCCCCTTTGGCACTCCCTCTGTTTAAAAAAGAAAACAAAACAACTCTACCAAAACCAAAACACTACCCTACACACACAATTCTCCCCTTGGGGAGAGGATGAGAGAGAGAATGATCTCACATGAGAGATGTTAGTGACAACACTTAATGCACTACTGGAAGGTGCTCAGACACTGCAGTGATGAGGGTGGCACATGAACCTATAAAATAACATTTTTACTGTTCTATATTAGAGTTTATAACATCACATTGGGAAAAGTTTCCTTTCCCTCCCACCCCACTCCCCCTTGCGCCCCCATGAAGAAAGCCAGCACAAGAGCAGACATGCGACCTAAGTGGAGCAAATGCTTTGCACGAGTCCTCTGCACAGGGTGAATTTCACCCCACATTAAATACTATGCTGTACAACTATGGGCATAATCTGGTATGGTTCAATCCCAAATTTTATTTTTGTTCAGATTTCTTCCCCCCCCCCCTTTAGTTGACATTAACAGAAAAAAAAGGCAATTTGAATGTGAGGATACAGGGGCCTACTTAGACAAAATTCATTATAAAGGGGTGTCAAAGATATTCAGAGTATGTATGGCTGTTATCCCTTTTAAATCAATGTGGCCACTCATGCATAAAGTTAAGTGTATACCTTAGTTTTTGGGCAGCTGGAGCCTCCTCTACACTACAAAAAAAAAAAAAATCGCCTATGGCTGGCCATGTCAGCTGACTTGGGCTTGCAGGGCTCTAAAACTGCAGATTAGACAGTCAGGCTTGGTCCCAGAGCTGACCAGGTCAGCTGACATGGGCCAGCCACAGATGTTTTATTGCTGGGTAGACATGTCCTAAGAGGCCAATCTGCTGGAATCTAGTGTACAAATTGAAAATTTGTTGCCATGACTTAGAATAGCATTAGAATGCATTTTAAAAATTTGTTTATTTTGACATAGGGTCATCTCTGCTCTTTTCCAAGTCACTAGATCATGTTCCATTACAGCAAGCTTTCATAGGTCAGGAACTCAGCAAGCTTAATTAATTATACAATTACCCAGAGTGTGCAGGTAACACTGCAGAAAGAAAGGAATGACTAACTGAGGGAGAATACTTGTACCAAGCACAAACCATGTAATGGAGTGAGAGAGAGAAAGGTAAAGAACATACTCTAATAGGGAAGCAGAAACCAACATACACCAAAGCATTATATTCATGTTGGCATTTTCTACATTTAGTTCCACTTAAGAACTGCTTTAGAAAATTTAAATTCATAATTTGGTTCTGTTAAAGGTGAACCAAAAAAAGGAAGATCGCAAAAAAATCACAATAAATAAGAAGTATTCCTGATTTTATTAAATAGAAAACAAAGTTGCATTGACAATTTGACCACCCAAAAAAATCTCACCTCAATGTTACCCTGTCAAAAGTGACAGAATTGCCTCCAAATTTGTCACCTTAATGAAGACAAGATAGAGAACCCTGTCTAGCACTGTGGTAAATATAGTTTATCCTCCCCAATATACCTTTCTTAAAACCAAAGACTCAGCTATGAGCCACAAAGTAAGATAAAGCAAAGTCTCTAGAGCAACTAGGAAGTATGTTTTTAGATAGCCTGAGCTGGTAATTAAACACAGTAAAGGCATGCAAAAAACCGTCTAATCACAACAGTGAACAGTTCACTTATACAAAATAAATGATTAAGTCTCAAACTTTGTTAGAAAAATTCTAATATACTACACTTGACAATGCAATATATCCATCAAAAAAACTGGAGGTCTCATACAAGGATATAAATTGTATGAAAGAACCTGTATTAAGTCTAAATAGGTTGAAGAGAGATTTCAATGTATTTAAATAGAGTATGATATATGGAAAAGAAGAATTAAACTAATACTAGCAATAATCCATCATAAATACTACAAGCTTTATTTGTGGTAGGTTAAAGTCATGAGTCTCAGGTCTGAAGTATTTTATATAAGGCCAGCCAACAAATTTTATTTGTATCATTGCAAAAAAATAATAATAATCTGCATTAGATATACAAGTCTCTTGATTTGCCTGACTTCTAATAGCAGCATTAGACTAAAAGTTTAATTCTATATTTTCCAGACTGACCATTTAAAAATATTTCGATCCCAAAACAGTCAAAGTCAAAAAACAAATATGGTGGATTAGCTCACCAACAAGTATTTGTAGTTCAGCCAGATAGTAATGCATGATTTCAACACCAAACACAAAATAATTCGTTATTTCTGTTTATACAGAATTGTCCATCAACATCTTTGTAATTCTGAAATTTCTGGATGCACAAAATAACCACCCTCGTGATTTGCCTCATTTGGCCAAATCCCACACTTTAATTTGAGTCATCATTACAAATCACTATTGCTTTTTGCGTGTTTCCTATGTTAGAACCTTGATGACCAATAATAGAACAACTGTGAGGAAAGACACTGAATCATCACATTTAATCTCCAGCAGTAATTCCAGAAAATCTTCAGCGCATGCAATTTTGCTATCTCCTCAAATCTCTAATAAAAGGAGATTTGTGGATTTAGCCTGGTCCTTGACTCTCCACATGCCCTCTAGTTGAAACAAGTTTAAGAGATTATTTAATTCTTTGTGTGAATTGCTCATGATGGCTTGAAAATTCTCAGAGTGACGCACAGTGTTTTGTAGTTTTAAACTTCATTTGTTGTAAAAGAAAAATAAATAGTTTTAAGCCTTTTCTCCGTGGCAATAATTGCTATAAAAGCTGTTTTTGCATACACTTTTCTGGAAAGATCAAAGCCGCACCCATACCAATTCTTCTCAATCTGTCAACTGTTTTGGCTAACTCTAAATACAAGGTTTTGTTGACACATCTGCAGCCCCTCCACAGGAATGAATGATCATTCTTACTTTCCTCAAGGTCTCTCAGGGTAATTTTGGAACTCATCCTGTGTACTGCAGGAACTTGTTTTGTCACTCTTCCTACTCAATGTGCATGTGAGGCTGTTGAACTAGTGAGAGAGAGAGTGTGTGGCATATTTCATATGTAGGTAACATAAGGACAGCCATACTGGTTCAGATCAATGGTCCGTCTAGCCCAGTATCCTGTCTTCTGACAGTGGCCAATGCCAGGTGCTTTAGAGGGAATGAACAGAACAGGCAATCATCAAGTGATCCATCCCATGTTGTCCACTCCCCGCTTCTGGCAAACAGAGGCTAGGGACACCCAAGAGCATGGTTTTGCATCCATGACCATCCTGGCTAATAGCCATTGATAGAACTATCCTACATGAACGTATCTAGTTCTTTTTTGACCCATGTTATAGTTTTGGCCTTCACAACATCCCCTGGCAACCAGTTCCACAGGCTGACTGTGTGTTGTGTGAAATTCCTTTTGTTTTAAACCTGCTGCCTATTAATTTCATGTTCTTGTGCTAGGTGAAGGAGTAAGCTGGAACAGAAATTATTTTTCATTTGCATCACTTCTGACCCAGCTCATGCAACGGAAACAATGAACCCATGTCTTTAAGAGGCTGAATGAGGGCTAGCTGTCTGAGAGTTGACCCTGACTAGACTGAGATAACATTGGCAGTTTGAAGGATGCAGACAGAAGTGGCAAATATTATATCTGCATTTCCTGACTAAAGAAGTGAACTCATCTTTTGCAAAGTAAGTTTGTAATTTAGATATTTTATCAGATCTTGGTCTGCTTCTGAATACTCAAGAGAACAGCACTGGCCAAAAATATATTTTTTCCATCTGTGGCCAGAAAAAACATAGTGATCATTTCTTTTGTATGAGTACACCTTGGGACCTTCACCTACTTGTCCTTATCACATTGAGATAACTATAAATGGGCCTACAAATTGAAACTATTCAGATGCTAAGTGGGTGCGGATGTTGTGAAGCACAGGTGTCATGTGCTCTGTATGATACATCTGTGCCAACTACTGATTAGTTTCTGGGTGGCAAGCAAGGTGTTATATCCTATAAAGGCACCAAGTGATTTGTAACACTGTTACGTGAAGGGTCATCTGATGTGAAACTACTGCAATTGAGAGTAGCAGAGATGACTGTGCCGACTACCCTCAGTTTAATAAGGAAGGACATGCTGTCAGAGGTTTCTTGTGAGATGCCTTCAAGCTATCGAACTCACTCCCTTCCCCACCACTCTGTGCTCAAACACCCATTCTCTCTCCACCCAGCTTGCCTGAGTCCATATTAGTCAGTCATCTGGGCATGCTCCAAAACCCACCCTGTTTTCCCCAGGTATGAAAAGGCTCAATCCTGAAAGGTGTTGAGCACCCTTGTGACAGGGTGAGTGCTCCTGGAACTGTGTGACCCGAAGCACCCCCATA
Source organism: Mauremys mutica (assembly GCF_020497125.1). Classification (NCBI taxonomy): domain Eukaryota; kingdom Metazoa; phylum Chordata; order Testudines; family Geoemydidae; genus Mauremys; species Mauremys mutica. The sequence goes on along the minus strand of NC_059073.1, from coordinate 121,577,778 downwards.
TTCACACCTTAAACATTATGCAATTATGTTTGTACAAAATATGCCTTGTGAGGCATCATTTGAAAACTAATACCGCACTGGTCATTAATATCATTGTTATATGCATGTTAAACTTATTTGTGAAGTTATGAATTCCCTTTGTAAAATGTTACTAGAACATGTTTAAGACAACAGCCTAACCTAGGTAAAGGTAATAAACAGGTCTGTTCTAGACAAAGGGATGTGTGTTTATCTCAATTTACATATTAGCTATAAACAAAGCTATCAAGTAAAACAGCAAGGGCGAGAGAGAGAAAAAAAAAAAGAGAATTAAAATGGCTCCTGCACCCCAGCAAGACACAGGAGACTGAATCCCAGGGGACCTTCCTAACTTTGAGAACAAAGACAATTATTTAGGAATAAGGGACCTAAGGCAATAAGGGAAACCATCACCTCGTACTTCTGTGGAAGGCCCTGACTGAGAAACAGTCAACCATGCTGGACAAAGAATAATGGTTGATAGAAACCATCTTAAGCAAAGACTATACCTTGCTAGATTAAATTTTAGACTGTTAGACCCATGTTTTCACTTTTATCTGCTTGTAACCATCTCTACCTTTATTTCTTTTACTTGGCATCACTTACACTATGTCCCGTTTAATAAACTTCTTTTACTTTAATCTACACTATTCTAGTATTGTGTTTGAACTGAAGTAATTGTTAACACCAGTTAATGTGGCAAGCTGCTGGGTACTGACCCTCTAAAGGAATAAACAAACCTTTTTAAAAACACGGTAATAGAGGCTCAAACTAAATATATACCCCAAATTTAAAAAAAATAAACAGTAAGAGGACAAAAAAAGTCACCATGACTAAACAGGATAAAAGAGGTAGTTAGAAACTAAAAAAGGCATCCTTTAAAAACTGGAAGTCAAATCCTACGGAGGAAAATAGAAAGGAGCATAAACTCTGGCAAGTCAAGTTAGGCCAAAGGAAAAAAAAACCCAAAAAACCCTTTATTTTGAAGAGCAACTAGCAAAAGACAAAAACTAACCGCAAATTTTTCTTTAAGTACAAACATAGCAGCTTCAACTTATTTCATCTGACAAAAAAAAAAAAAGGATAAGAAAGAAAAAAGAAAATGTCATGGTCTCTAAACTATTTCACCTTACTGCAGTAATGCCACAGCGTTCCTCCTTAATGCTATGGCGACCTTAAGCAAATCATGTCAGTGTTCTGTGCCTTAGTTTCCCCATTTGCAAAATGGGGGTAGTGACACTGGCAGACCAGGTGCTAGCTCCTGCCAAGGCCTCTAGGCATCACTTGGATATTTACAAAGGCATAGCTGGAAACCAGTTTGGCTCACCTTTGCGTTAGGATTGGTAAAATAGGTATTTGGTTTATAAAAATATGTTTAGTGTTTGGACTTCATGAAATGTTCGTAAGATGCATTAATCTCACTTATAACACAGGATACAAATATTATAAGGTAATATTTAAGTGTTTGCTCTGTAATTATAAGAGTATTTGCTCGAACTGTAAATCCCCTCCTCTAGTCAGGAGAAAAGCATTACAAGTGTGACATACTAGTTTGCCACAGGAAGCGTTATGTCCTGCCCAACAAAAGACGGCCCATAGACACCAGACAAACCATTGTAGAACATCAGAGGACAAAAGACACGAAGAGATGTGCACAAGGACTCATCCCATCAGCTTGAACTCTGGGGGAAGGGAATAAAAATCCCTGACAGAAAGGAACTGGATCTCTGTGCTGCTTGGGAGGGGCCTACGCAAGGGAATCCCTAGACTGGGTTAGCCCTAGAGGACATATAGAGCTTGCATATTACAGCAGCCTCTATTATCTTTTGGCACCTAAGATGGTAACTCATTTGTGTGTGTATGTTTAGCTGCTATAACCTTCTAAATAACTAATTTCTTTCCCTTAGTTAATAAATCTTTAGTTAATGTATTATAAGATTGGCTACAAGTATTGTCTTTGGTGTGAGATCTAACGTCCAACGGATACTCTCGGGGAAATTCTGCGCCACGGCACAACGCAGAATTTTTCAGAAATTAATGTTTTTTAAGACAATTGCCCCCCTCCCGCCCACCATAGAAATGGGCTGTAGTGCTTCTGGCCACCACAAGGGGCTGCTGGACCTGGCAGAGCCCAGCTTGCACACAGAAGACACTGCGGGAGTAGAGAGTAGGGGAGTAGAGAGTTCCCAGCACTGCAGTTCCCCACAAGCTCTGAGGGAAGACGACAGTGTGTTCAGGAAACTCCACACAAGCCTGGGATGGAGCAGCAGGCTGTTTCTCCCTCTGAATCCCTGGGCTTAGGGGGTGCAGGTATCTGGGCATGGGGATCTGGGGGGGAGGCCCACAGCTGGTCTCTGGGGAGACAGGGGTGCAGGTATCTGGGCTGGAGGGCCCAAAGGCTGTGCTCTGGGGAGGAGGAAGTTCGGGTACATTGGCTGAGGGGGGCCATGGCTGGGCTCTGGGGGGAAGAGTTGTGGGTGTCTGGCTCCCTGGCTGAACTTGTGGGTGCGGGGGGAAGGGGCAGAGAAAAAAACTGGTTTGTCACAGCGGTTTCTTTAACTCTCTACACCTGGGGGTATTTTTCTCTGTGTCTGTATTGTTACAAAAATACCTGCTGACAGGTATTTTGAAATAAATTACCAAAATAATTGGAACTGGCATGATTATGTAGTGTTATTTTGACAAATAAAATTTGAAGAATTTTAAAATGTGTGCAGAATTATTAATTTTTTTTGGCACAGAATTCCCCCAGGAGTAAACTGACTGGAGTAAGTGACCTGTCTTTTGGGACTGGGAGTAATCTGAATATTGTTGTGATCTTTAGTGTACGGGACCATCTATCACAAAGGCAAGCTTGTCTGGGCAAGATGGATAGGAGTGCCCAAGGAGACTGTCTGTGACTCCGGGTACGTCCAGACTACCCACCGTATCGGCGGGTAGTGATCGATTTATCGGGGATTGATATATCGTGTCTCATCTAGACGCGATATATCAATCCCCGAACATGCTCCCCGTCGACTCTGGAACTCCACCAGAGCGAACGGCGGTAGTGGAGTCGACGGGGGAGCCACGGACGTCGATCCCATGCCATGAGGACGGGAGGTAAGTCGGAATAAGATACGCAACTTCAGCTACAGGAATACCATAGCTGAAGTCGACGTATCTTACATCGACACCCCCTTCTACTGTAGACCAGGCCTCCATGTTGAGGCTGTTGTAGTGCCTGAGGAGTTCGCACCTGATACCTGGTTGATGAAATTTAATTATAGAACTCACAGCCAATTTGGAACGTGTGCCCCTCTTCTTAACAGTCTGCCCTGAGGTTGGTACTCACGCTCCTGAGCCATTCCAGACAGCTTGACACTGGCATAGCCTTGGCAGGATTCATATGCCATGGGTCAACTGGGTTTATAGATCATAACCCAGTGCTGTTAAAAGTTTAAACTTGGCATTGAGCATTTTTAAAGTCTAAAGAAGAGACGCAGTGATTGAACCACCGTAACAGGATAGATAGAAAAAAGACTTGAACAGTTATGTAAAGAGAGGGGAATATCCCACAAAAAGTAATTTCCAGTTCAGATGCTAAGAGCTTTTCTCATAACTTTTAACCCAGCATCCAAGGACCCTCCTGTCTCAGACACTGCAGAGGCAGGCATCACAGAGGAAAACACTGCAGTGGAACTGGCCTGACTGCATTACCTGGCAGCCCAGGAAGAACACGAGCACCAGAAACAGGTGGCGGAACTGCAGACCAGGGAGACTGAGGCAGCCCAGGATGCAGTCCAGACCAACAAGGAAGAGAGAGCCTACCGAAGTCACAAGGCCAACGAAGAAGTTGAGGAGAAAGCAGACCAAAGAGGCATGGATCAACTGGAAGCCGAGAACAGGGCACGCACAAGGCAGCTGGAAGCTCACAGACCGGCAAAAGCAGCTTCCTCAGACAGTGAGTACATCCTCCACAACACAAGGCAGTGGGAGAAAGTTTGCCCAATTTATAAAGAAACTGACTTTATAGAAGAGTATCTGTCCACATCCGAGCAACTAAGCAGGATGAACCATGTCACAGAGGATAAGCAGATGCCTATTCTTCTAAGCAGATTAACTGGGAAAGCCAGACGGCTTGACAGGAGTAATACTACTTACCATATATACTTGTTCATAAGCCGAATATTTTTGGTAAAAAAGTGACACATCAAAGAGTGGGGGTCGGCTTATAAATGGGTCTACACCAAAATTTGATTATTTTAAACTCTATGGAATCATTGAATTGAATAGCTAATACGTTGTCGTTTTGTTTACCTGGAGCATCTGCAGGCATCAAGCCCAGAAGCGCCGCCAGCTTTTTTTGCGCCCTAGGCAGAGGAAGGTCCCACCCCCAAAATGGCGCCCCCGACAGAGGAGGGGGACAGTCCCACTCCTGAAATACCGCCGATGACCGGGGGGGGCCGCCACCCCACAAATGTTAGCGCCCTAGGCGACCACCTAGGTCGCCTAATGGGTTGAGCCAGCCCTGATGGAGCCCCACAGCTTCCTATGGCCGTGGTTCGCCTTTCCCAGCCAATGCAGCTCCCATGAGCTGGGAACAGCAAACCGTGGACAGTGGGAGCTGAGGGGCTCCATGCCTGTGAATGCTCCAAGTGAACAAAACATCCAGGCCCACTAGCAGCTTACCATGGTGGGCCAGGAGCCAAAGTTTGCCAACCCCTGAAATATAGAGTCGGCTTATGAAAGGGTCATACAGTTTTTGCTATTTTTACCTAACCATCTCGGGGGAGGGGGGGAGGTCAGCTTATAAACGAACAGGCTAATGAACGAGTATATATGGTACTTCCTTTAGAAAGTGCTTTGAGATCTAGAGATGAAAAGTACCATATAAGGGGGTGGATATAATAATTACTGATTTTTTTTGTCTCAAGAATTTATCCAGCCCAGGACATTTATGAAAAGGAAGTACCCTCATCTAAATTTGCATCCAATATCTAGGCAAGACAAGTGAATGGTGTGAGAAACGAACAAGCCCAAGTCCTCAAAGTAACATTTAACAACTGTAATAATATATAAATACATCTAGAGAAGATGATTAATTTAAGTACCATGCCAAGGTCCATGATTTATGCACTGAATCAGGACATTAACCCAGATCTGTGATTTAATATGGCCATTGAGATTCTTGTGGTTGAATTATGTAGTTAGCTTCTTCTTTGTAATTATTTCAACAATATTAAATAACAAACAGTGTGGTCCTTTTTACTGTTTCCAGCTCTTCATGACTGACAGCACTTTCAAAAGCAGCTCCCCCTGCAACTCAGTCAAGAGTTCAGTGCTTCGCTCATGCCTGGAACAGCTTTGCCTTTCTTGAAAAATATCAGAAAGGCAAGAATGATGCATGGCCCCAGGAAACCAGCATTCTGCTGCACACTAATCAGCCAGCTAACTCAACACTACAACCAACAAAGACCCAAGAAGAGGCAGAAATGGATACCCTGAAAAGCTGTGCTGAAAGTGACAAGACCTCAACCCTGCAAGTCCCACAGGCATAACATAGGGCAAGAGGCTGCAATCCGTTGAAGGAGGAAAGAGGGTGGGAAGCTAGTTAAAGTGACCATTTAATTAATGGACAACTACCTGCCAGAGACAACAAAGGAAGGTGGCATTCCAAACACACAAACAAAAGAAGTAGAGAGCAACAAAACAAAAAGTAAGGAAATTCAAAATACACTTTGCACCAAAACACAAATATTTTTTTGGCTGAGACGTAGGTGAACGTGACAGAGCTCACTTTTCTTCCTCTATTACTTGGGAGCAATGCAGATTAAAAATAGGAAATATACTGGCTGAGTTAAATTGCCTTTTTTGTTTTACACTTCTTTGGCTCTCTGTGTGCTGTTTCAATATAACCCCTGGCTACCACATAGCTGAGTGTATATTAGTCGAAGATACATTACACAACACTCTATTTAGATAGATCGGAACATTGCGTGATAAGAGCAGGTTTATTTTGTTGGGGGAGAGGGGGAGAAGAGGGAGACCTGAGCATCCATCTTTCTGAATAAGTCAGTGCAGCTCCATTTTACAAAGAAAGCTGGAATACCTATATGGGAATTAGCGGTTATGGCCCAGTCCTGCTCCCAGTTAGGTCAATGACAAAACTCCTATGGATTCACCTGAAAAAGATTGAGCCAGGGTGAAATGATGCTTTGTTGTGTGTGTGTTTTCCCCATTCCTTTGTAATAAACCAAAACTGAAAAGGCATCCTGACCCTTAGAAAATGCCATAATTGTAATTATATAGTATTACAGCTTAGTGGGAAAGTTCTGCCAAGTTTTAAGAAGCAAACACACACCAAAAATAAAACTACACTTAAAAAAAACCCTCTGAAGTCTGTTAAAGTTGTTTTTTATTAAACAAGACAGCAGGGACTGCAGCTGTTTATTTATCCATTAAAATCTATTTGCCCTATGTGCTAAATTGTTCCAAGGAATGCATTTTTTAAAACACGGCTATAGCCTACAGGATAAAAGAGTAATGCTCTCTGCTCTTTTTATTGTCAACTTCACAATAAGTTTCAAAAGATTCTCAGCATTTTAATAAGCTTTTATACACAGAGACACAGTATTTTTGCTATCTCCCTGCTTTAGACATAAGAGCTTGCCCTGGAACAGTGGCTCTCAACCTTTTCAGACTACTGAACCCCTTTCAGGAGTCTGATTTGTCTTGGGTACCCCCAAGTTTCACCTCGCTTGCTTGCTTACAAAATCAGACACAAAAATACAAGTGTCCTAGCACACAATTACTGAAAAATTGCTTACATTCTCATTTTTACCCCATAATTTATAAAATAAATCAATTGGAATATAAATTTTGTACTTACATTTCAGTGCATAATATATAGACCTGTATAAACAAGTCATTGTCTGTATGAAATTTTAGTCTGTACTGACTTCGCTAGTGCTTTTTATGTAGCCTGTTGTAAAACCAGGCAAATATCTAGATGAGTTGATGTACCCCCTGGAAGACCTCTGCATACCCCCAAGGGTATGTGTACCCCTGGCTGAGAACCACTGCCCTAGACCAGTGGTCTTCAAACTTTTTTCATTTGTGGACACCTAAAAAATTTCAAATGGAGGTGTGAACCCCGTTGGAAATCTTAGACACAATCTGCAGACCTCTGGGGGTCCACAGACCACAGGTTGAAAACCACCGCCCTAGAACATATGCATAGCTCAGTCTCCAGTCATAACAGAAGATCATCTGTCCCCATCAAACACAATTTCAGATTTGTAGTTTTATATAACATAACACTAAATTCAGTGTGTGCGCTCATCTTCGCAGAAGGGATATGACAGATTTTTGACCCATTGTGCTTGTGAATTTTTCTAGGGTTTATTTGCTTGCTCTATATCTGGTTGATTTTTTCACACCATGTACACTTTAAGGGACATGCTGAAAAACTGAAATGATTTCCAATAACCAATATGAACCTGTGCTGGCTGCAAGAAAGAGCAACCAGACTGGTCATTTGATTACTTCATGTCTAGCTGAGGAAAGCAATGCAGCCCGGTTAATCCGAACAAAGTTCCCATGTGAGAACTAATTTTTGCTGAGCTTTGGGAGTTTGAGATTAAGGGAACTATCATGATGTAACATTTTCATTTTATATCTCATGAGCTACAGCTGTTTACTAATATCAATGAGACTTGTACACATGGTGCAAAAGACTTTTGCACCACTGCTAACGTAAATAACAAACATTAAAAATTCATCATGTGTGAAGGCAAAGTGATCCTATACATATGCTAATTAGCATATATGGAAATACTATCCATTCATTGTAGCTTTAACTATAAACCATATTTATAATTTACAGGATTACTTTATGCAATAAAGCATTTTATATGTATACATTTTTCCTTTTTGACTAGAATGATTTCTATACCTAAAATGCATGTCTCTCCCTTTATTCCTTCACTAAGAACAAAAAAGAAATACTTACATTTCACAGTGCATACCAGTCATGATACGTTCCTCACTAACTGCCATCCTGAAAAGCTTTTGCAGAAAAGAAGCTTGTTGTGTAATCTAAAACTGATCTACTTAGTATGCTGCATTGGTACAGGGGAAGCCTATATAATGACTTGAGGTTCTCTGTTTAAAACTGTTTTCTTTTTGCTATTTGGTGACAACCATGATACAACTGTAGAAAGGTTTTATTTTAAAATAGTCTTTTCATTAGCCCAATGGATTTGTAGCTCTTGAGAGATTAGTGCTAGCACTGAAAACTGTGAAGATTAGGTGAGTATATCAGTAAATAAACCACTGACTGTAGACCCCATTGTCCTATTTCTTGTCCCTCGCAACTTTGTAACTTAATAACAAAAAATGCATTAAAACATAAACCTGAGACAGAAGTCTAGAATATGGGAGTAGGTAGGAAAGAAAAAGGGGTTCAGGTTTTAAATACATTAGTTCAAAGAGTACATCAGGATACAAAGTATGGGATTTATTCAAGGCTAGCTGGCTAATGGGTTATTGATTGCTTTTGTTTCTGGATGTGTGGGTTCAATTGCTTCATGACAAGCCCAGTGGTGCCAAACTGTTCTTCAGCGAACTGCGTATATGCATGTTCAGAACATGCCACAGATACGGGCAATACTGGCAATTGCATTTAGGAGAGGCCCAGAATTACATTAACAACAGCTGTTGCAGAGTTAAGGCTTCAGGTTCAATGACACAGCTGGGTGTAACTTCTGACCAACACCTGCTGGTAATAGATCTCGTTCATGCCAGTCCCATTAGAAAAACAAACCTATAAAGAATCTGGCATTCAGGAAGTAGATAAGGGTTCAGAAGCATGTGACCCAGACACCGGCTAGTTGCCTCCTGGCCTGCTTTCCCTCCTGGGTGTCTGAGCATAAGTTTAAGTGGGGCATCCCTTCTCCCCTGGGGGCAAGGGCTCCACAGTCAAACCCACATTGCTTATTTTGTCCTCCAGCCCCTCAGATCAACCTATGCAGTTGTGAGACTAGCTTGTGTAAATGAGGTGGAGGTGGGGGCAGCAGGAGAAATAGCTTAGTGGTTTGAGCATTGGCCTGCTAAACCCAGGGTTCTGAGCTCAATCCTTGAGGGGGCCATTTAGGGACCTGGGATTTAAAAAAAAGTCTGGGGATTTGTCCTGCTTTGAGCAAGGGGTTGGACTAGATCTCCTGAGGTCCCTTCCCACCCTAATATTCTGTGATTCTATGATAGGTGCTGGAACTAGGGCTGCTCCAGTACCCCTTGGCTTTAAGTGGCTTCCATCATATACAGCAGTTACAGTTTGGTTCACCTCCACTATACAAATTGTTCCAGCGCCCCTGCTTGGAGGAACAAATAAGCAGTGCTTAATTTGTAAGGAAAGAGGTGCCCAGGCTCAAGCAATTAGGTGCTGGGGCTCAAGCATTTTTTTATTTTTTTACTTTCATAACTGAGGCAACAAGCCCAGAGGTCCCAGGACTAGGAACGGCCAAGCCTAGAGGTGCCCAAGTTAAGCACTGCAAATAAACCAAATGCTCTGGAGCAGAGCGGCCGGGGTGCAGTGCGGGATGCCCGAGGCTGGAGATGGGGGGGGGACCCCTGCTCCTTACCTTGCTCACGATGTTCTGGACGAGGCCGGCCCGGATCCGGTACTGCCACTCGTGGCAGTGGCATTGGCTGGCGTTGTCTCCCGGCGGCGGGGTGGGCAGCGCCGGGGTCCCCAGCATCCCGGCGCCGCTGCTCTGGCTGTGGTTCGCGGGGCCCCGGGTCAAGTGGCCCGTCCCGTTGCCCTGCCCGTCCGCCTCCCGGCACCAGAAGTCGGGCTGGTCCAGCAGGAAGGAGTCCGAGAACTGGCTGAAGCCGATGAAAAGCGCCGGGATCCAAGTGAGCAGCACCAGGGTCCTCTGGTACCCGCCGCCCAGCCCGCCGAGGAGAGGCAGCACCGAGCCATCGTAGTCCAGCAGCAGGGGGCTGCAGGAGCCGGCGGCGGGCGGCGGCAGGGTCTGGATCTCCGCGGGCGCGGGGGGAGCCACCGCCAGCGTCGCTGCCGCTGCTGCCGCTGCCGCCGCCGCCGAGCCCGCCTCCCCGGCCGGCAGGGACCCGTTCTCCTCGGGCAGCTGCCGGCCTCCGCCAGCCGCTTCGCGTCGCCGGTCTATCGCCATCCGGGAGCCTCACATAGAGAGCGCAGGGGCGGGAGGGGGCCGGGCGCTTCGCAGCGAGCGCGGAGCTGCCCCGGGAGGGCGCCCCGGGACCCCCCTGTCCTGCGCTTCAAGCCGCGCTCGGCCGAGACCCCCCGCCGCCGCCGCCGAGCCTGCCCCGCGCAGCCGGCGCCGAGCCGCCTCGGGGAAGCCTCCGCAAAGCCGCCTCCGCTCCGCACGGCCACGCTGCGGCTTCCCTGCCCCAGCGCCCGCTACGGGTCCCGTGGGCAAGCCGGGGGCAGCGGCCCCGCAGGGCAGAGCTCACGGCACCGCCTGGCTGGCTCCGTCCAGCCCCCGGCCCCGCACATCTGGCTCCGCGCCACGGGGGGCGAGTCCCCCCACCCCGGGGCCCGCCGGGCTGCGGGTGAAGCCCCGAGAGCCGCTGCGCCCGGGGGAAGCTCGCTCCAGTGCGCGGCGGCGCCTCTTCCTCTCTGCCGAGGCTCCGGCTGCTGCACGTACCGGGGGAAAGGGGCGGGGAGCGTTCCCCGCTCCCTTCCGCGTGCGCCTCTCTCGGCAGCCCCCACCTGCACCGCCAGCCCCCGCCCTCCCCCGGCCGGAGGTAAAGGTAACCGCGGCAGCACCTGCGCTTGGCGCCCGGGTCCTCAGTGGCAGCCTGGCTCCCCCTGCAGGGAGCAGCGGGACCCAGCCATTCCCCCACCCCGGGCACCTCCACCGGCAGCCGAGCTCAAGCCATGATCAGCAGAGGAGGGAGCAAATCCAGCGCGCTCACTGGACACCCTGCCAGATCCGCTGAGCTCCGGCGCCTCCTGCTGCTGCTGCTGCTGCTCCTGCTAGGAACGGGAAGGAGGATTTAGGAGCTTGCGCTGAATTGCAGCAGGGTTTGGCTCAGGCAGGAGGCGGTGGATGTGGTGTCAGCCAACAGCAGCAGGGGGGCTCGGTGTGTGTGTGTGGGGGGTGTGAGGGTCAGCGAACGTAGTAGCTTTGAAACAAGATCGACTCACGCGTCACACTCTCATCCACCCACCCACCCCTCTGATCGCTTTGATTCCTCTCCTCCTCACTCTAGTTACCCCCAGTTTAAAGGAATCGGAGTGGGTCTTCGTGCTAGGCTTCCTTCTCCTGGAGGCTCTTCAGTTAAGCACGTCCCGCTAGGGTATCTGTTTTGGCTAGTATTGAGATATCAGTCTAGTCTCTTAAAGCTGTTTAAATGTACACAGGCAAATGGCTTATTCGCTGTGATTTGATAAAGAGATTCCTTTATCCCCTATGGGCTGGAATATGACATTGTGTTATTGCAAGGAGAATAAAAATGGGTAGAGTTAAAATGAATCCAGCCTAATAACACTCCATTCAGGTGGTCCAGATAGTGTCACTACTGCAGCAGAGGTAGTGCTGTATTTTACATCATGTATATCCTCCGGGAAGATCACCGACATCCCTGTATAAATTATAACTCATTTCACCCACCACTGGAATGCAGCCAGCTCGGGTAGGATGGAAACGCTGTGTCGGATAACTATTGTTACATTTGGCATATGTCCTTGTAAGTGAGTTCTGTGAACATGTTTACACTACAACACAAATTATATTTACATGGCACTTTTCACAGAAATATCCAAAGCCCTTCACAATTAACTCATTTATTAGTGGTAGGAGCAAAAAAGACTTGAACATGAAGAATAGTTCCAAAGTTAATAGTTGTTCCTTTCTAATTAAAAGTGGGTTGGAAAAGAACATTGTTACAGGTCTTTGATCTATAGAGTTTTGTGGTTATTTCTATGTGAATTATTTACTCTATGATGTCTATTATTCAGTAGGGTAAGAGTCCTGCAGCTTGCTGGTTCAGAAAAGCTATGAGAAGCCAAGTTACAAAACCACCCTGCCAGTGGCTGAAGAAGGGAGATTAGATAACCAGAACGGTCATAAAGGATAACTGATGGGGGGGGGGGGCCCCAGAGGGCTCAAAGGCAAGACCAGAGGCTGAACCAGAACATCCTGTCTCTGAAGCCTATACAGATACAAAATAGTTGGAACTCGGAAGATGTATGTGCATAATTTCAAAGAAAATGGCAGTTGAAAAATTAAATTACAAAAAAATCATTACTTGTGTTAACCTCTGAGATAATTAAAACTAGGCTTGGCAGAATTCAATTTTTATCATTTCAATGGAATATCCATGTTTATTTTTAAGTATTTTTGTATCAATTTAGATTTTCACAGTTGTGCAGAATTATGGGTTTTAATTTTTTTTTCAATTTTTATTGATTTACATTTTTACAACTGTTGGAAATGATGGGGGATCAGACAATGAGGGGGTCTGATAATTATTCAATGACAGTAGACGTTGAGATTCAAAAAGTTAAAACTTTTTTTTTACAACCATTAAAACACCAATTGTCAACATCACAATCTAAATATACGAAGTAAATATCCTTAAATCCAACTCTAAGAAGTTTTCAGCAGCCTTTTTCTTGCTTTACCTGTCTGTAAATTTCAATTATCAATGGAAATATTTTTTCATCTGTTTGTGAGCGTATGGTGAAATTGACGTTCACCAACATTTACCAATAAAATCTAATATAAAAAAATAACTGTAAATATAATTTACTTTTCACAATAAATGCTGATTTTTTTCCCTTTGCATTTCTCTATGCTGGGAGAAAGGCTAGTGAGTTGTACTTTTGTTTAGTTAATTTCACCTTTTGGATTTTTTCCCCCCAGATGCCTTTGAGAACAGCAGAAATTTCAAATGTGTGGAAATCATAAAAACAGCATAGACAATGATTCTGCAAACAATGGCGCATGTAGACAGTCTGAGTTCAGTATGTAAAGTTACTTCACTTGTAAAAGTGTTGGTAAGATTCGGGCTATTTCTAGTACATTTAGGCAAACAATTTATTTGTGAATGGCCATTGATTTCAATGGGAATTAGGTGCCTTAATACCTTTCAGGGTCCAGGCCTCTGTGGCAGAAACATGGATAGAATCCATTTCTCCAGGGCAGCATTCAACTGCCTTAACCATGAGACCAAACTTTTTCTTGCTGCAATCCCCAGCCTGATTCATTATCCATTTTCCAACCAACAGAGGGCGAGGAACCCCAGTGGGCCACTCTGTAGTCCTCTCTGGTTCCATGGCCCACTGGGTTGGTGGCTCGTCCACGGTGCAGTGAGCCCAGGCATGTACCTGGTGCAGTTCAAGGTCTCCCCCAACACCTGTCCCTTTTGCGGTGAAAGGGAGACTATGGTGCAAATCTACATAGGCTGCATCAGGTTGCAGCCCCTCTTCCAGCTCCTCCTGAACCTCTTACTGAGGTTCTGGTTGCATTTTTGCTCACATCTCCTGACCTATGCACAGCCCATCCATGGCCCCACAAAGTCACAGGACCTTTTCCTGACACTGGCAAAGATGGCCATCCATCACTCCAAGAGGAAGAAGTTTGATGGGAAGTGCTTCACAACTGTGCGGCCTATTTCTGTTCTCTTGTCCAGTCATGCCTCTGAGCAGAGTTCCTCTAGACCATGTCCACTGACTTCCTAGACCCCTTTGAGGAGCAGTTGGTGCTGTCTGGGATTCTCTGCTCCTTATCCACCTCTCAATCGCTCATTCTTTACCTCTGATCTCACTCCCAGGCCTGTTTTTTCATTTGTTGCCTCAAGAATCAATTGTAGCCTGGGCTCAGTGGTTCCTCCCCTTTACCTGAAGGGGAGGGCCTGCAGTTATGGGTGTGCCTACAGCAGCCTGCCCCAGTACTACAATTAGTACACGTATTCCAACTCCTGCAACAAATGAAGCAGGTCAGCCTTAATTCTGGTGTTTCCCATGTTTTTAGTGTTTGATTTTGAAACCTTAATAATGTTCTTTTAATGATTTTTTTTGTGTGTAATTATAAATTAGTTTGTCAAACAACACAATACAAAAAGGAATTTCTCAAACAGCACAATAAGTTACTGAACAGTACATACAGTCTTTAGACTTGGTTAGGTTTGTAAGTCTTAATTAAATGTATAAATCAAACCAAGTTGGAATAAAGTCAGTTTCGTAGCTTTTTAAAAAAATCCTCAAATGTTTACTATTAAATGGCCCAGGGTTTGAGCTGGTCTCCGAGCTCAGAAACCACAGGCTTTGAGACGGTCCCCATTTGACATGCCCCCCAAGCATGAGATCTCCAGTCTTCTAAAAGTAACACAAATAAAAATATTTTTCAGCAGAATGGCTGTGAAACTGCAGCCTGGTGACTATATTTTAATTGAGATACTGTGATAATGGTATAGAATATTGACTATCAGTTCATGAGCCAGAAAAGTGTATTGTTACTTGTAATGGGAACTGCTGGCTGCTAGATTTTGAGGGTCACAGTCAGTTTTACTTTGTAACTTGATTTCTAGAGCAAGGAAAACATGAACTACACCCAGGATATCCCTTGAGGGTTATGAGAGTAAAGTAGTCAGAGGTGCCCTGAGGGAACTCACTGACTCAGAATGCAGACAGATAAATTACACTTCAATGCACACTAACTGTGCCAGTGTGTGTACATGCTACAGAAAATACCAAACAAATGTAAGGAGTGTGACTTAAAGCCTAATTGCCTCAAATGTATTAATCACCCTGTTCCAATCTCAAGGGACTACATTGGCATATTTAATAAAAATAGAGCTTGTAATCAAGGACTTTATTGCACATGAAATATTTCCCTGCACTTTCTCCAGGTTTTGTTACCCCTCCAAGTAGGAGACATGCCCAATGGAGAGCTTCCCTTTACAGGAGAAACCCAAAGTCTGTTATTCATCCTGTTCTGTAGCAGTGAAGGGAAAGCAGCTTAATCCAGCCAAAAGCTGCAACCAGTGAAAGATGATAATGAAGGAATTATTGTAACTGGTGCTAGAAACCAGAACTATCCATTTCAATAGCACTAGACTTATTTAAAAATATCAGTAAGGGCAAATCTTGTCTTCCTCCAACACCTGAAAATGGCCATCCTCCCAGTTTCCACTCCATGGCACATCCCAGATCCCAGCCCAGTCACTGGACAAGGGTATTTGGCAGAGAATTCTGGCTTATGAGGTAATTTTTAAGTGAAATTACTATAGGGAAAGTGTGTCAAATTGCAGCTCTGAAGACTTAAGTGCCATCCTCAGAACAAACACAGCCTGAGCAGTATTAGTATAAATCTTCCCCCAATCCTCTCTCCCCTGCCATTTTTCTCCAATTTAGAAAGAATTCTGATACTGGAAAGAGTCTTGGTGCCTATACAATTCTTGACCTTTCTGCCAAAGACATCCAACAAAAGTGCCAATTGCAAAGGGGGTTTAGACACTACCCACAACTGGAACAGAACCCATCAATTCCATTTTATACCCATCAAACAGATATCACAGGGGTAGGCAACCTACGGCACACGTGCCAAAGGCGGCACGCAAGCTGATTTTCAGTGGCACTCATGCTGCCTGGCTCCTGGCCACCGGTCTGGGGAGCTCAGCATTTTAATTTAATTTTAAATGAAGCTTCTTAAATATTTTAAGAACCTTATTTACTTTACATACAACAATAGTTTTGTTATATATTATAGACTAATAGAAAGAGACCTTCTAAAAATGTCAAAATGTATTACCAGCACGCAAAACCTTAAATTAGAGTGAATAAATGAAGACTCAGCACACCACTTCTGAAAGGTTGCCGACGCCTGAGATATCAGATGGCAGTAACTTTGAGTCACTGCTGCCAAGAGCTGGGCTCACATTGGAGACCTACAGGTCAACTTTTGAAGTCTTAAAATTACTAAGGGACAGAATATTGATCCAAAACAAACTGTTTACACTGGTACATGTACCAATTACTTCTTTCTATATACACTATGATGTGTGCTATGCTTTACACCTTGTGCACCTAAGATTTCAGCATGACCCTGTTTCTTTTATAACCCTTACATTCTCTGCTGAACAATGATGAAAGAATAAATTAAACTTTATTTTGTATAGACCGATATCCCAAGAGCTTTGTAGCATTAAACAGCAGCTGCAGGTGAGAGAATTATGAGGTAGAGGGCTAAGGGAAAGTGATATTGTTAGCCCATTGTCCATAAACAGACAATCTGGGAAGAGAAGAAAGGCTGTTTTGAATGGCAAGTCCTACAGAGAAGGCTCTTGCCCCAAACTCAGCCAGACTGTATAAAGAAACCAAGAAGAGGGCAGTACTCAGACTGAGGAAAGTTGACAGGGGAATAGAAAGTAGAATTCCCACAGGACTGCACAGGATTGGGATACAAGGAGGCATTAAGATACTTGTATGCTTTCTGGATCCTGGCTTGTCACCCTATGCATTGCTTTAGCTTGTAGCAGCAGCCATTGGGCCCAGGACTCTAGCTGGGCATCGTCAGGACATTGGGACACCCTACATATACACCCAGCTGGTCTATATTAGCTGCAACACTGGCTCTATCCCACCCAACAATCCCCATACACTGGGGTCATTCTCCTAAGGCCAGCAATGCCAGCAGAGCACCACCCATCTCAGGATTTGAGTCTGCTTGTGTCCTAAATGGATATTTTCAAAATATTCAGGTGGGAGTGTATATTCTCCCCTCATTGCATACTAATATAGGTAATATAGGTAAGCCTTCACAGGGAAACAAACTATCAACTAGTTCAAGTTAAAGAGAAAGAATGTACTGGGCTTTAGCACAGTGTTTGGTGTTTGTTTTCATTAATAAAATTGTGATTAAACAAATGATTATACCACAAATGGATAAATACTAGAGTTGTAAGGGGAAAAATAATGCTCCATAATGTTTATATTATGTGTTATTTCGTTTTCAAAGGATTTTTTCAGTTACAGTTAAGAGATTTGCACTGATAGGTTAACATTTCTCTATCTTCTAGAAGGCAGGCAGCCAAGTAACCGTAGATATATGATACATTCAAGTCTGGCAGATTTCTGATTCTATATGTAACCACTCTTCTACACCTCAGCCATATAAATGATCAAACCTTCATTCCAGTACATTGCTAAAGTTGCCTCATCTCATAGGGCTCAGTCCTGGAAAGTTGCCCACTGCCTCCTTCATGGTTCTTATGGCAGGGCCGCCCAGAGGATTCCGGGGGCCCGGGGTCTTCGGCGGCGGGGGGCCCTTCCGTTCCGGGACCCGCCGCCAAAGTGCCCCGAAGACCCGCGGCGGGAGCCCCCCGCCGCCGAATTACCGCCGAAGCGGGACCCGCCGCCTGGTCTTCGGCGGTAATTCGGTGGCGGGGGGGGTCCCCTCCGCGGGCCTTCGGGGCACGTCGGCGGCGGGTCCCGGAACAGAAGGGGCCCCCCGCCGCCGAAGACCGGGCTGCGCTTCGACGGCGGCGGGTCCCGCTTCTCCCCCCCCGCCCGGTTCCCGGCCCCGGCCCCCGCTTCTCCCCCGGCCGCCGCTTCTCCCCCCCCCCGCCTGGCCCCGGCCGCCGCTTCTCCCGCCTGGCCCCGGCCCCGGCCCCGGCCCCGGCCCCGGCCTCGGCCTCTTACCGAGCGTGTCGCGGGCAGGGCCTGAGCTCCGTCCCGCTCAGAGCCGCGTGGTGAGGGGGCGGGGCTGGGAGCTCCACGCCGAGCGGAGGCAGCTGCCCCTCCCCCTCACCACGGCGCTCTGAGCGGGGCGGGGCTCAGGCCCCGTTGGAGCTCCCAGCCCCGCCCCCTCACCACGCGGCTCGGCTCGGGGCGGGGCTCGGCCGGAGTCTCGGCGCTTGATGCGCCGAGGCTCCAGGAGAGGGGCGGAGGCGGGAGCCTCCGCTCTTCTCTTGGGGGCCCCTGCGGAGCCCGGGGCCCGGGGCAAATTGCCCCCTTTGCCCCCCCCCTCTGGGCGGCCCTGTCTTATGGTGCTAATTCCAAGCTCACTGAAGTCAACAGGAATGGTTCCACTCCCTTTAGATCAGCTCCTTTTGAAGTCAATGGGAGTATAGGGCACACGACCGCTCGGAGGTGCTTAGCATTTCACAGGAGTTGCCCCATAGCACCTGCTTCTGCTCCCTGTGAAATAAATAGCAAAATTCCAGTTAACGTCAACTGGAGCAGGATTGGGCCCCTAGTGTATAAAATCAGCCATGGTGCTCACCAGTATGCACCCAATGCATTTGAGGGTAAGTGTGAATCATCAGCCATGCTAAAAATACTGTATTGGGTGACCTCTGTTGAACTTACAATATGCTTTTCTATTTCTGCTGCACAGTGAAGCTAGTACATCAGAGGAATCTGAAAACTAAGTAGGCAGCCAGGAAATGCAAGTTCCTAGAATGGCTCTCCAGCTGGAAGAGCCTAACTGGAGACATTTTGTCAACAGAGGAATGCTGCCATCAGCAGCCTAAGGAGAGTGGGGAGCTACACAAGAGCTATTCACATACTTCAGGAGAGCATTCAAAATGCAACACAGGAAGTCTTGGAGAAAGGAAGAGGGTGTCATGAAGGGAGTGGGAATGGGGGGGAAGTAGAGGAAAAATCATCTAGGAAACTAAAAAAAATCCTTTTATTAAGAGGAACAATCTAAGTTGATGATAATGGGGAAGAATAATACTGGCTCTTGGCCTGTTTGAATGATTAGGATATAAAAGAACAGAGAATCACAAACAAATGTTGTAGCCCTTGTTATGGCATTCTCTTTGTTATTCCGCTACATTAAGTTGGTGTATGTGCCCGTCAATCAATGGCATAAGTGAGGGGTGGGCAAATATTTTGGCCTGAGGGCCACATCAGGGTGCATGGGAAAATTTTTTTGCTTGGGGCAGCAAAATACTTGGTGCCGGCACTGCTCCTGGGACCCCATCCCCTAGCCAATCCCCCCATTCCCCATCCCCTGCCCCCCAAACCTCTGCCCCATCCAAACGCCCCCTGCTCCTTGTCCCCTGACTGCCCCCCAGGACTCCCTGCCCCATATCCCACCCCCTGGCCCCGGCCCCCTTACCATGACATCAGAGCAGCATATCTCCAGCATATCTGGAGCCGTGCCTCCTGGCCGGAGCCAGACACACTACTACCCTGCCCTGCATGAGCGCACAGCCCCAATGCACAGAGCGCTGCCGGCGTGGCTGTGCGGGGAGGGGGAACAGCAGGGGAGGGGCCGGGGTCTAGCTGCCTGGCCAGGAGCTCAGGGGCTGGGCAGGATGGTCCCACAGGCTGGATTTGGCCCGCGGACTATAGTTTGCCCACCTCTGGCATAAGCAATGCCCACATAACACTGGCTTTCACCAGCATAATAGCAAATACAATTTTTCCCCCCAAATGTGATAGAATTTTTCTGCCATGCTCCATATGTAGGGCAAGAGTGAGTGGAGTTGGCTTTAAAAAGAAGAGCCTGGAGTGGTAACTGGGGCTGTTATTAAGGAGAACAATGTTCGTAAGATCATCAAATTTGTGACCTTGCAATGGGAGAATCTTTGAGGCGTTCACCAATTTCATAGCTGTCTGGAAATGAGGTGGGAAAGAAGCCAAAAGTGCATCCCAAAAGCTGAGCTAAAACCTCAGATATCTTGTAGTTCAGTGTTTCTGCCAGTATCTTAGGATACATTTCTCATCTCCAGTCCTTTCTCACAGTGAATGTATTTTACAAATACTGGCCATCTGGACCTTGACAAAACAAAGAGGTCTGTCCATTTATTGTCTCCTATATATTCATGGTCATTTGGCAGGGGTGAGAGCAACAGGCAAATATCACAGTGGCTTAGGACGAGATTGTAATTCCCCTTACCCTGGTGAGCAGTTACTCTAACAAGTTGTTCCAAGGGCTCCTAGTGAGCAAGGGTTTCACAATCTGGCCCATAGCAGATAACAGGTTTTCTCAATTTAATTATTCATTTACAGGATATTTAAAAATTGGGGAGAGGGGAAGGAAGATTGTGTCTAACCTCCCAATGACAGTGGAAACACAAGGTTGAATAAAGGACAGTTACCTGTTCCGTAACTGGCATTCTTCGAGATGTGTTGCTCATATCTATTCCACAGTAGGTGTGCGTGCTCGCCATATGCACCGGTGCTGGAAGTTTTTCCCTTAGCAGTACCCGTAGGGGCAGCGCTGCTACAACCCCTGGAGTGGTGCCTCTATAGCACGCTATAAGGGGAGCTGCACACTCCCCCCACCCTCAGTTCCTTTTTGCCAGACCAACTCCAACAGAGGAGAAGGAGGGCGGGATGTGGAATAGACATGAGCAACACATCTCGAAGAACGCCAGTTATGGAATAGGGAACTGTCCTTCTTCGTGTGATTGCACCAGTGTATTCCACAGTAGGTGATTGCAAGCTATGTCTGATGGAGGTGGGTAGGAGTTCACAGATTCCCTGGCTGAAGCAAAGCTCTACCAAAGCCAGCGTCATCCCTGGAGTGGGAGACAATCATATACTGCGATGTGAACGTGTGCACTGAGGACCAGGTAGTGGCTCTACAGGTGTCCTGGATAGGGACATGGGCCACAAAAGTAGCCAACGAGGCCTGAGTCCCTATCGAATGCGCCCTCATGATAGGTTGTGAGGGAACCCCTGTCAGGTCGTAGCATGTGTGGATGGGAAAGCCTCTGGATGGAGATCGGTTGACCCCTCATGCGCTCGGCTGAAGCAACAAAGAGTTGCAAGGACCTGCGGAATGGCTTAGTCCAATCCAGATAAAACCTGAGCGCCCTGCACACATCGAGCCTATGGAGGTGGCGTTCCACGCTAGAAGCTTGAGGTTTGGGGCAGAGGACAGGCAGGAAGATGTCCTGGCCCATGTGAAAAGCGGAGAGCACCTTAGGGAGGAATGCAGGGTGTGGGCAGAGCTGCACCTTGTCCTTGTGAAAGACTGTGTAAGAAAGGTCGCAGGTCAGGGCTGACATGATAGCCACGAGGAAGGCTACCTTCCATGAAAGCTGAGACCATAAGTATGTGGCCAGGGGCTTGAAGCGGGGCCCCGTGAGACTGGCTAACACCAAGTTTAGATCCCACTGAGGAAATGGGGTTTTAGCATAAGGAAAGGACCGGTCTAGCCCCTTGAGGAAACGCCCGGTCATGGCATGGGAGAAAACTGAGCAGCGCTGGACCGGCGGATGGAATGCCGAAATAGCTGCCAGGTGCACCCTGATGGAGGAAGGCGCCAGGCCCTGAATTCTAAGGTGAAGGAGGTACTCAAGGATAAGTTGGATTGGGGCAGCCATCGGGGAAGTACCCCACTCGCCTGCCCACCTGGAGAACTGGGACCACTTCGCTAGGTAGGCTTGGTGTGTGGATGGCTTCCTACTTTCTAGGAAGACACGCCTGACCCCTTCAGAACACCTTGCCTCCTCTGCATCTAGCCATTGAGCAGCCACGCTGTCAAATGGAGGGCAGCCAAGTTTGGGTGGAGGAAGTGGCCCTGGTCCTGGGAGAATAGGTCTGGGTGGAGCAGCAATGACCGTGGAGGGGCCACCAGCAAGCCCAGGAGGGTCCCGTACCAATGTTGCCGGGACCAGGCTGGAGTGATCAGGAGGACTCGTGCCTTTTACTTTCTCTAGGACCTTGCCGATGAGGGGAAACGGGGGAAAGGCATAAAGAAGTTGACCCTACCATGACAGGAGGAAGGCATCTGAGATTGCATTCCTCCCCACCCCTCCTCTCGAACAGAACCTGGGGCAATGGCAGTTCTGTCAGGTCGCAAACAGGTTTACTTGGGGAGTGCCCCACGCTTGGAAGAGCTGGTGAGTGACCTCCGAGTGGAGCGACCACTCGTGCTGGGAGGAGAAAACCCTGCTCAAGCGATTGGCCTGCGTGTTGTTGACGCCTGGCAGGTGGAGAGCCTTCAGGGAGATGTCGTGGGCTATACAGAACTCCTAGAGTCTGAGGGCTTCCTGGCAGAGGGCCGAGGACCTTGTCCTGCCTTGCCTGTTGATGTATCGCGTATTGCCTTGAGTTCCCTGACGTTTATGTGAAGGGAGAGCGCCGCGGCTGACCACATCCCTTGGGTCGGTGCGTTCCCTATGTGGGCCCCCCAGCCGAAGTCTGACGCGTCGGATACTAGGTCTAGTGACGGGGTCGGGCCCCAGAAGGGAATTCCCTGGAGCATATTGGCCAGGCAGGACCACCATTGTAGCGTGGCGATCACTGGCGCTGGAACCGAGAGGACCTTGTCCAGTTTGTCCCGGGCCTGGGAGAACTCTGAGGCCAGCCAGAGTTGGAGGGGCTTATCCCAAGTCTGGCGTGGTGGACCACGTACGTGCACGCCGCCATGTGGCCCATGAGCTGCAGGCATGCCCAGGCTGTGGTGACAGGAAACTCCATGACCAAGGCTATAAGCCCCTTCAGGGTCTGGAACCTGCTCAGGGGAAAGGAGGCTGTGGCCTTGAAGGCATCTAGGAGAGCATCTATGAATTCTACGTGCTGCACCAGAACCAATGTCAACTTGGTCTCGTTCACTAAGAGGCTTAGGTTGGCACACGTAGCCAAGAGCAGGTCCACGTGGTTCTGTACCTGGCTGGGATCACGAGCTGCCCTTGAGCAGCCAGTCATCAAGGTAGGGAAATACCTGTACCCCTCGGCGTCTGAGGTAAGCTGCTATTACCACCATATACTTTGTGAACACCCTGGGTGTGGTGGACAGGCCAAATGGGAGGACCATAAATTGGTAGTGGTCCTGTCCCACTAGGAAACGGAGGAAGCGTCTGTGCCCCTAGAATATGTGGACATAGAAGTATGCATCCAGAAGGTCCAGGGTTGCATACCAATTGCCAGGGTCTAGAGAGGGTATGATGCATGCCAGAGAGACCATGCGGAACCAACATTTTACCATGAACCGATTGAGGTCTCGCAAATCCAGGATGGGCCTGAGCCCCCCTTTCGCCTTGGGGATCAGGAAGTAATGGGAGTAAAACCCTTTCCCCTGGAACTCCCATGGAACCTTTTCCACAGCTCCCAAGCTAAGGAGCTGACCCAATTCCTGCTGTAGCTGGGGTAGATGCAAAGGGTCCCCCCTGGCATCCGAGGGAGGGGGTGGGACGGTGGGGATGAGAAAAATTGTAGCATGTAACTCTGGGAAATGGTGTTGATGTTATTTGGGACCATTCTGCAAGGAACGCAGACAAGCAGTTGCTGAAGGCAAACTTTATTGGTAGGAGGGTCCTCTCGGGGGCCACTCGGGTACCCTCCTGCAACCAGTCAAAAATGCCTCTTGCCCTGCTGCTTGCCTCTGGAGGGCCCAGGCTGCGGAGCAGAGCGAGACTGTTTCTGAGGTCGCCTCTTTTGAATTTTGGACCTCTTGTAGGTGGTTTTGTATCTCAGCTGGGGCGCCGGGAAGGAGGTTTGCAGCTTAGGCTTTTCCTTGGGCAAAACATAGAGCCCGAGGGTTCGAAGGGTAGTACGTGAGTCCTTCATGCCATGGAGCCTCACATCTGTTTGTTCTGTGAACAAGTCCTTGCCATCGAAGGGAAGATCCTGCATCACAGACTGCACCTCCGTGGAGAGCCCTGACAGCAGAAGCCATGATGCCCTGCACATAGACACGGCCAAGGCCATGGACCGAGCAGCCATGTCAGCTGCATCGGACGCCACCTGCAGAGCAGCCTTTGTGGTGGCGGTGCTCTCCTCCACCAGGGCCTTAAAATCCTTCCTTTTCCACTCCAGAAGGAAGGGCTCAAATTTCGGCAGCGACCCCCACAAGTTAAACTCATAGCGACTGAGGAGGGCCTGGTGGTGGCCACCTGGAGCTGGAAGCTGTACAATGAATAAAGCTTCCTGCCAAACGAGTCCAGTCTTTTAGAGTCTTTATTTTTAGGTGTGGGTCCTGGTTGACCCTGTCTTTCTCTATGATTTACGGACTCCACCACCAGGGAGATGGGGGCCGGGTGGGTATAAAGGTATTCGTGCCCATTCGTGGGCAAGAAATATTTGCGCTCTGCCTTTTTTTATATCGGCACAAGGGAGGCTGGCGTTCGCCAGAGGGCATTGGAGATGTTAGCCACCCCTTCGTGCAGCGGGAGGCCACTCTGCCCGGTACTGAGGATGAGAGCACGTTGAACAAGAAGTCCAAGGGTCCCTCCATCTCCTCAGCTTGGAGTTGGAGACTGGACGCTACTTGCTTCACTAGCTCTTGATGAGCCCTGAAGTCCTCTTGCGGTGTGGAAGGGGGTGGGGCTACAATCTTATCATCTGGTTCGGGGGAGGGGGCCGGTACGGTGCTCTGCACGTCTACCGGTGCCACGGGATCCACCCCTTGGTTGGATTCCTCGTGCGGTGCCGAGGAACCATGACCCACCGATCTATCCCTCAGAGGTCTGGATAGTGCGGCTGAGGGAGCCTCCAATGCCGCCGCTATTGACCGAGGGCCTGGCTGGGCATGCACAGGGGGTCAGGGAGTCCACTGGCACCACTGGCCTTGCCATGGGGGCCCTTGCCATTGACTCCGCTGTGGCACCAGTGGCACCAGCTGGTCGGGTTGGCCTGGCTGGGTCATAGGGGGCCGCGTGTGGGTCGAGGTCGGGGTTACTAATGACCTATCAGTACCGTGGGAGCGGTACGAGTGGTGGTACTGAGAATGACGTCTGCCACGGGACCGGGACTCCGATGTGGAGGAATGGTGCCGCCTCGAGCTGCTGTTCCTTGAGACGCTGCAACGCCTGGATCCGCGGTGATGCGGAGCTGGCGATCCCCACCGGGAGTCATGGGCACGGTGCCTCGAAGCGAAAGAGCTGAAGCATGACCAGCGATGGTGCCCGTGTCAGGAGTGGCTTCGGTAGCTCCACTGAGAATGGGAGTGTCTATGGTGTCTGTGCCTGTCCTGCCGATACGCCCTACTCAGTGTGGAGCAGTGCCTGGAGCTCCGCTCCTACGGCATCTGACTAGACAACCTGGTGGGTGATGAAAGCGGAGGCCAGAAACTGTGCCCTGACAGGACACTGAGTGGTGAGCAGGCCCGAGAGCGGTCCCCTGACCGGGATCTGTGTTGGGTCGGCGTCGACTGTTGAGAGCTCAGTGGCGGCTTGCCTCCGGGCACCTGCAGAGTTATAATGTCCTTGACTGCCTGCAGGGCCTCTGGCATTGAGGGCATCCAGGCTGCTCGACCTGAGTTGGAGCTCTAGAGCCTGGGGGGAACTGGGGCTGCCCGACACAGGTCTAGCCTCACCCCCTGCTTTCTCTTGATGCTTCTGAGAAGACGGAGTCTTTCTCTGCTTCTTCGACTGGGAGCGGTGCTGGCCACTGGGAGGTGCCGGGAGATCACCGTGCATTGAAGACAAAGTGCCCGGTGCCAATTCCATTCGGCGTACCGGGGTTGGAGCCAGTGCCGACTTCATGAGAAGGGCCCGAAGTCTAATGTCTCTCTCTCTTTTTTGTCCTGGGTTTAAAGGACCTGCAGATCTTACAGCAGTTGCTGATGTGAGATTCGCCCAGGCAGCAGAGACAGTCGGTGTGTGGGTCACTTCTGGGCATCGAACGCCTGCAAGACTCACAGGATTTAAACTCTGGGGCCTGGAGCATTCCCCAGCCTGAACTAGGGTGACCAGATGTCCCGATTTTATAGGGACAGTCCCAATTTTTGGATCTTTTTCTTATATAGGTTCCTATTACTCCCCACCCCTCTCCCGATTTGTCACATTTGCTGTCTGGTCACGCTAGCCCGAACACTAACTACCTGACTAAACTGAAACTTTTCTTGGACTAACTAACACAGGTACTACTAATGACCAAACGAGGTCTTGGATGAGCTGCAGCAAAGCTGGAGCAGGTAGTTCCAATGCACTGTCACTGGCGGCAAGAAGGAAATGAGGGTGGGGGGAGTGTGCGGCTCCCCTTATAGCACTATAGAGGCACCACTCCAGGGGTTGCAGCAGCATTCCCCCTATGGGTACTGTTAAGGGAAAAACTTCCGGCACCGGTGCACGTGGCGAGCACACACACCTACTGTGGAATACACATGAGCAAGCACTTGAAGAAGAATTATACAGTAATCTTCCTTCTGCAAACCTTTATCATTTTTGAGCACATTATGGGGAAAATGCTATGGAGACATATTTTCAAAATCAGATAAACCTTTGTCTAGTTGGGTAATATTAGTTAATTTAGAGATAGCTTAGAGTCCAAATACCTTCGGGAAATCAAGTAAACCCCATCCCTTACTATATGGGAGAAGCGAGGCTGGATATTTAATACCAACACTGGAAGACTGGGTTGTAGACCTTGAGGGCTTCAGGTGGCTTTAGCCCCCTTAAAAATTTAGGGATTGAATTAATATCTAAAGAGAACACAGAAGCTCATTTATCTCTCTTTATTAAAAGCGGACACAGTTAGTCATGGTACAAAACTACTCATTAAAGCATTATTTTAAAAAAGAGTAAAAAGAATGACTTACAAATCAGAGAGTTCCAACAATGATCTTCACCCTGGGTTTATTGAAATGAATTCTTCTGCAACATCTGTAAGGTGTAAGTCCACAATTTTGTCCTTGTGTACATGTTAAATCATACATCAGTTGAGCAGTGATAGTCCCATTGTGGATCAATCCCATGTTTTAATGCTGTAGCCCTTCATATGGAGGTAGATCAGTGGTTCTCAACCAGGAGTCCGGGGCCCCCTGGGGGGCCGCAAGCAGGTTTCAGGGGGGCCAAACAGGGCCAGTGTTAGACTCGCTGGGGTCCAAAGCAGAAAGCTGAACCCCACCACATGGGGCTGGAGCCCAGGGCCCTGAGCCCCACCACCTGGGGCTGAAGTTGAAGTCTGAGCAATGTAGCTTTGTGGGGGCCACTGTGGCGATCTCCAGGCAATGGCCCTGCTTGCTACCCTCTAACGATGGCCCTGACTTTTATATGCAGAAAACCAATTGTTGTGGCATAGCTGGGCCCTTGAGTTTTTATAACATGTTGGGAGGCCTCAGAAAGACAAAGGTTGAGAACTCCTGACATAGATCATTGAAACAACATTCACTTACATCAGTGGTTGCAGGTACCACCAAAATCATCATCAGCTTTACCACTTTGGAAAACAGCCGATGTTTGGCTTAGCTGAGGAAATTCAGATATTTCTGAACCGACTTCAGCAATTTTTCTGTAAGATGACAGTTGGCTTCCAACAGATGATGCTGAGTGATTAGTCAATCATGGCTGAAATTGGAACCATACACCTGAAGCATGTCTTGACATTGCATTTCTGTTATGTTTGGATTTATGAGAGCGTCAAGAATTTGAATAATTTTGTAGCCTCTCTGTTCAAATCTTGACTGAATACTGGACATTGTAAAATCAGTTACTTCAAAGTAGATGTACCTTTGCTGAATTTGGGTAGCTGGATTCATCTACCCCTATTTGCATTTTCTTGGGAACTTTTCTCTTCCTTGGAAGCTCAAGCATTCCAGCTATCTCTAATTATAAACTTTTCCAGTGGATTTTAAGTTGTATCTTTCATCCGACTGGATGGACTGGAGTGAATGAAGTGTTATTTTCATAAGAGATTTGCCTTCTGTTGCTGAAACATCCAACACTTAACAGAGTGTGGACAGGTTGTTCGCCATGATTAGGACTTTTCAACCTAGTTCACTTCCAAAGGGGGATATATAGCTTTTCTATCTGAGTTACTAAGCCACCAGTTCAGGCTCTCATTCCAGGTTTTTTTGCTGCATCCTTTGCAACCTCCCAAATTGCACACTGTGCAAAGTAGTTCTCAGAAACGAAAATCAATGTTTCTGCCCTCACAGTCCATTTTGTTGGACAGAAGACATGGATGCCTAGTGATAAACTTAACACATCATATTTTATGTTCTATAAAATCTAGTTCAGCTGATTCTTTAATTTATTTTGTGATTTTTGTAAACAATTTCAAGAGTATCTTTTAGGATAGTGGTTTTTAATAGCATCCTGCCATGTCAAATTCAAAGTATGCCCGTAGCACTGAGTGTGTGTATACACACACACACACACACACACACACATTTGTTCCACCTGTTGCAATGTAGTTGCTACACCGGATACTAAGCCTGCCATATTAACAGCATCATCATAGCACTATCGGTGACAGTTGTTGATTCTCAGATTTAGATGCATTAATATCTTTAATTACTGATACGATTACCTCCACCATTGTACTGGTGACATTGTACAGCACAATTAATGCTTCATGAACATTCATGTCATCCTCATTTCACAGACAAAACCATGCGCTCATTGTTGAAGCCTGTTTCATCTACTGTAATTGTATACCATGTTCCAGAAATTATCCCTCACAATTAAGAGCCATGATTTCCATAATCTCACTGTGAATAATTGGACTTAGAATTTATCTTTACTTTCAGCCACTTGGAATATTAGGGTTATATTCTGCCTGCAAACAAAGCCGTTGAATAAAGTTACAGTCTACCTCTTCATTTAAGGGCAGATTTTCAGCTTGTCATTATAATGGCCTCACAGTGGAAGTTCTTGTCTGATAAGAGAACATATACTATTTACTACTTTTATTAGATTCTTCCCTTTTTCTTCTGATAGTACTGAAATCTTAGCATCTCACCAACATTCTTTGTGGTCTTTTGAAGTATATCAGCTGTTTCATGTTGATGCCTCTCAAATTTGACTTGAGCCTTTTTCCAATGAGAGAATTCAGATTGTGTGAAAGCTTCATCAGTGTAGTTAACCAAAAGTAGTTTCTACTATTGTACAACTTTTAGGTGCAAAGAAAGCATGTCATCACTAGCTTTCTAATAATGGAATCCTTGAAAATCATCAAACCAGAATGAGCAAAGTTTTCCAAAGTTACACACAGGAAAAGACGTGTAGTGTCCTTTTTAATCAATTTCCTTTTAGCATCTTGAAAATATACATTGTTTTTCTACTTCAGTTGCTACTCAGTAAGAATGGCTTAGAATTGCCGAATTAAAACACACACACACACAACTCTGGCAAACTGAAACATTTAGGAAAAACAATGAGGAGTCCTTGTGGCACCTTAGAGACTAAAATTTATTTGGGCATAAGCTTTCGTGGGCTAGAACCCACTTCATCAGATGCATGGAGTGGAAAATACAGTAGCAGGTATATATATACATAGTACATGAAAAGATGGGAGTTGCCTTACCAAGTGGGGGGTCAGTCTAATGAGACAATTCAACTAACAGTAGAATACCAAGGAAGGAAAAATCACTTTTGTAGTGGTAATGAGGGTTCCCCATTTCAAACAGTTGACAAGAAGGTGTGAGTAACAGTAGAGGGAAATTAGTATGGGGGAAATTAGGTTTTGTAATGACCCATCCACTCCCAGTCTTTATTCAGGCCTAATTTGATGGTGTTCAGTTTGCCAATTAATTCCAGTTCTGCAGTTTCACGTTGGAGTCTGTTTTTGAAGTTTTGTTGTTGAAGAATTGCCACTTTGGCTTTCTATAGTCACTGCATTTGTTGAAAAAACAGATTTTTTGGAATGTGGCAAAATGAAGAAAGGGAACAGCCTGCACCTGAGCAGTTGATTACATTGGAAAACAATTGCTTTTACGTTTTTCTTGTATAACCTGCTGCGGTCCTCTCTCACCCAGAGACTAACAAGAAAAGACTACAAATAAGATGGTAGCTGGAGGCCCTTTGACCACCAGGCATGATAGAACTGGAGTTAGAGGCTGCAAAAAGCCAGCCAAAAAATCTTGGGTTTTATGATGACTGGCTTCCCCACTCTCTTTGGAAAAGAGCACATGGAAGTGGGGGAGAAGAGCCTGTCCCAGGTCTCTCAAGAGAAAGGGGAATCAGAAGTTCTCATGCACAACCTAGAGCTAGAAAGGCAGAGGATCATTAGCCTTTCTGAGACGAGGGAAATAGCCAGCATTGCTGCAGAAAGAGTGGGAAAAGCACAGACAAGTGAGCCTCACCAAGGCACACAGAGTTCCGCTTCACAAGAACAGGAGATTCTGGTTGCAGAACCATTTCCCAACCAGGGAAGAAAGGAGTTAGCGCCTGCTACAGGAGAAACCTTCAGCAGAATCCCAGCTACCATGAGCCAGTTGATACCACTCGGGAAGACAAAGGACTTCAAGCAGCTGAGACCATCAGATGCTTATGGAAGCCTGGGTTGAAGAGAAACTGAGACATTCGGTGACTGCCTCTGCCACAATAATTAGCTAGTGTAAAGATGATATTCAACAGCTATTTTATTTAGCTCTCCCCCCTTTCCAAATAAAAAAAGCTGTCTACTCCCCTGCATTCAGGGCCCTTAAACACGGTCAGCCCAGATCCACTGCCTGAAAAAGGAGACAGACAGAAAGGCTTTGTATTCATTGCCATGTGTTTTTACCATGAGATAACAAATGTGCATTAATGATCCCTCTGTAAAATCTTACTGGAGACAAGACACCTGTAGTTTTAATAGTGAACTAAATTGATGAGGTCAACCACAGGGGGAGGTATGGTGTTGACCACCCCTCCTCCACAGCTACATCATGCTAAAAACTACATGTGCCTTGTCTCCACTAGGATTTTACAGTGTGATAACTAATGCAAATTAGTTCTCCCATGGTAAACACGCCCCTTATTTGCAGTGATGACATAGCCAAATATGAAGAAAGAAGATCAAAAGAAAGTAATGAGAAGACAAAGAAATTGCTTCCAGCTGCTCTGCAGACTCTCTTTCAGTGGATCCTCCTCCTTCTCTCAAACAGGCTAAGTGAAGTAATTGGCATGTGACTTGTTATGCAAGTGAATGAGTGCAGTAATTGTACAGGTTTAGTTGTGCTTATATGGCAGACGGATGTTTGATTCAGCATTTGCTTACTAAGCAGCCAGATTTTGAGGGTGTCCTGAAAGAAATCCATTGACTAAATCCTTCTTCCCCACAAATTCAATGCTTAATTCCCCAGAGCCAGAGCAATTACTTTCCTTTTTCTTTTGATATCTGATGCCTTCCAGATGGCTTGGAGATTAGTGGACACAGGTGCTAAATTTAGAAGAATTAGTGGGCATAAATACTGATTAAAGAAATGTTTACTGCCATTGCCTCTACAAATAATGCATGTTGCATGTCCCTTTAAAAACGATCTTGTGAATTTACAGGAATATCTGCTAATTGTGCTGGCTTCACAGACCTTGTAACTGGAATCTTCTGTTAGCTATACAGCAGGCAGTAGTAACATAAGCTTCCTCATACCACCCTGCCCATAAACATCAATCCCAACCTAGAGGAACTAACCTGTTTAGAACAGAGAGGATGGTTCCCTCCCTAAGCTCATTCAGTCGCTGAATTCTCTAAGAGGCTGTCAGCAGGGGTGCCGGTTGTGGTGGTGTAGTTTTATGTTGAGCCAGGTGGAAATGTGTGCATTGGGACTTGGACTGGAACAACCAAACTCACTGCTGTAGGGATTGTATTTGAAAGGGGAGGTCTGTTCTGATACGATTGTAAAAATAGCACCGTGTCTCCCAGTGTGTATTGCTTCTCTGTTGTTTCCATATCCAATCCACTTAGTATCAAAGTAATAAGATGATTTCTCTAACTGTCATCTTTGCAACCACAATGTGAGACCCCAAACTGGGCTCTTTCCTTCTCAATGCATTAATAAGAATTCTGCAGGCCAATTTCTGCCCTCATTTACACAGGCGCAATTCCCTTCTTTTCAAATTATGCCCTCAGTGACATCTGTGGAGTCCCATTGTCTTTGATGGATTTGCAGATGTGATTGATTGGGACTTAATAAACAGTTCTATTGATGAGGCATGCGAAGGCATAGAATCCAGATTACTCTCTGGGTCTGCAAGGCTAACAGGGGTAAAATATAATTTAGAGCCTGATTTTACTGCTCTTACAGAGAGTGAAACTCATGCCTGGATAAAAGGGCCAGCACAAGGCCTGTACACCACGTAAAACCTATTTTAAGGGTTTAAGTGAGCCTTAAGTGTTACATAGGCTTCATAGTTGTTCTCTGCACAGTGGTAAATGTCATTTAAGTAGCACTTATTCATAGGTTCCATTGACTTTAATAATTACTTGTTAAAGGAATCTGTTGAGTTAAGATGGGGTCATTTTCTGGAATAGAGTTGTAAATTCATTCATTTTGAGTTGGAGTAGGGAAGAGAAGGTCGCAGGTATTTGTGCTGTTGAATAGTATCCTTGGCTTTTTCAAGTTAACTTTCAGCACCAAAATACTACACAATACTGAAGTAATGTCTACACTTAAACCGCTATTGCAGCTGCACTGCTGAAGCACTTCACTGTAGACATTACCTATGCTGACAGGAAGTGTTCTCCCATCAGCACAGGTAATCCACTGCCCATAGAGGTGGCAGCTAGGTCAATGAAATAATTTTTCACATCCCCAAGAGACATCACTATACTGATGTAGGTTCCCAGTGTAGACCAGCCCTTAAGAGCTGAACTCTTCAGCAAACTGATCAATACTGATCACAGTGTTCTTTAACTGAACTTTGGTTGATGTTACTTAAGATGCAGAAACTATATAATAGGAATCCTAGTTGTGGCACAGGCCACTGTCTCTTTTGTCATTTCCCCTTTTCATTATGTTTAAGCATCAACAGTCTTTTAGACTAATTAGTCTACGGCAGTGGGCTAGGGAGACTTCAGTGACATGCACTGCCTAACACATACAAAGCATTAAAGAAAGATGTGAAATTACAATGGCAATGTTATATGGGTAAAACTTCCTTTACCACATCTTTTTTCCCCAACACCATCACAACTTCCTATTAAAAAACTTTCCTGTTTAAACAAAGCTGTCTCGTGGGGCTTTTTAATGCAGGTAAAACAGGAGGTTTGGTGAGGTTTTGGAATACCTGCAGCAACTATAAATAATGTATAGAGTGAAATTCTAGTACTATACACTGAGAATTCAGACTGCCATGATATTAACTTTTGCAAGCACAATAATGAGTCTCAAAGAGACAACCAATAAATTCCAACTTTTAAAGGCTGCCTGGTTTGATTACTGGTTGCATACTGAATTAACAGTGAACAATAAACTAGGACCCTAAAGCATTACTAGTAGGAAAATGAACATGGTTAATTTCTGCTTTTACTTATCTTGGGGGAGGAGGGGAGGGGTCCTCTGTGTCCTCACTGGAGCTCTAACAAGCCTTCATTTTCTCTTACTTTATAACTCCTACAATACAAGTATTCAGTCATGGTTGTGCTGAGGAGAACTGTGTGACACCCTGGCACCCCAATATTCACCACTGTCATGTAATTAGGATATGTTTTGTACAAGGTATGCCTTGTGAGTTATTGTTCTAAAAGTCTTGATCTGCTAGACATTAATATCTCATTGGATTGTATGTGCTATCATCATATGTGAAGTTATGAAATTTGGCTCTGTGTGTGTGTTACTGAAACATGTTTTGAGGTTGAAAATACCCACAAGCAACCTTTCAGGTACAACAGTAAAAAGGCCAAACAATGTTAATGGCTTATTGAGGAAAAGCACACAAGCACAAAGATTACCCCAGGAACTGTGTACAGTAGAAACCTCTCAGAGATAGCACTACACAATAGGAACTGTTTGACACAGGTCACAGCAAAAGAGCTTTCCAGCAAGTGGGAAGAAGATATAAAAGGGGGACAATGACATCATGATGGGACTTCACTCTCCCTACAACAACACGCTTAGAAACACCAGAGGAATAAAGACTGAACGGGGGGGGGGAAGTGATGGTCTCAGGCTAAGGGATTGCTAGCCTGTGTATGAAAACCTGGAAAACCCAAGCTGCAGAGCCAAGGCAGCTTGTGTCTTAAGAATCTGCCAGCCTGTTTATCACTCAGGGTGAGAATTTGCTAAATCATATCCTACCTATCTAGTATTTTAAACTCAGTTTGCAATTTTGTTTATTTACTAGGTAATCTGCTTTGATCTGTTTGCTATCACTTATAATCTATCCTTTTGTAGTTAATAAACTTATTTTATGTTTTAATCCAAACCAGTGAAAATCTCAGTTTGGTTACCACAAGTGTGCATGGTCCTCTCCACATTGAGGGAGAGGCGGACCAGGAGTTAAACCCATATACTGGCCAGATTTGACCAGGGCAGGATGGTTCTGCTCTGAGGTCCTAGGCTGGGAAGCTGGGTGTGTCCCTACCTGTGCGAATGCTGGTGAAAGTGCAAGCTTGGAGGGCTTTGCAACTTGTCACAGCAGCACAGTGTGAGAGGGAGTCCAGGCTGCTGTGGGTCAGAGGGCTCAGTGGCACACCAGGGGGAGCCAGTCAAACTAGTCAGCATTTCCTTCAGGATGTTTGTAGTGCTATTGTAGCCAGATTGGTTCCAGGATATGAGAGGGAGAAGGTAGCTGAGGTAATATTGTTTATTGGACCAAATTCTTCCTTGATGTGGCTCATGAAGAAGTTGGCATACTGGGGAGTCATCCTAGAATCTGTGGTTGTTACCATGGTTAGGACAAAATGTTTGTTTTAAAATGTGACGTTATTGTGGGTAAGGATGCCAAACTCATCCATTTTGGGTGGGTTTCCAAGTGTTGTACATT
Source organism: Mauremys mutica (assembly GCF_020497125.1). Taxonomy (NCBI): domain Eukaryota; kingdom Metazoa; phylum Chordata; order Testudines; family Geoemydidae; genus Mauremys; species Mauremys mutica. The sequence continues at coordinate 121,543,194 of NC_059073.1, read as the reverse complement.
ATCTTGTAGGTAATTGAGGCAGGCAGTAATTCCATTTTTGTGAGGGATGTTGCTATACAGGGAGGTGACATCCATGGTAGCAAGAATGGTGTTCTGGGGGAGGTTGTTATGTTATGGAGTTTCTGGGGGAAGTCGGTAGTGTCTTGGAGGAAGCTGGCCCTTTTGGGGCTTGAGTGGTTTGAGGATAGTTTCTATGAGTTGTGTTATTCCTCAGGGACAGTGCCATAGGCAGCCATGATGCAGCCATGATGGTTCCCTTGTTTCTATATCTTGGGAAGCATGCAGAAGGTCTCTGGGGTAGGTTCATCAGGAATGAGGTTGTAGAGTTTTTCTTTGAGTTATATGGGGAAAGATTTGATGGTATCTTTAAATTCCTGTGTGAATTGTGATATGGGGTCTTCTTTGAGTTCTTTTTAGTACGTCATGTCAGAGTTGTCATTGGCCTCATTGACGTAGTAAGGATTAAGGACTATGATATCAACTCTGTTTTCTTCTGCTTTGATCACTACCTTGTCGTTTGATGTCAGCGACTGTGTAGCTATCCTGTTTGTGGTAGAGAGATTGAGGTGGATGTAATGTTTGTTGAGGATTTTACATTCAATTTTTTCCCCCCAAAGCAATTAATGTAATGATCTGTGTGGTTTCAGCCACTATGGGGACATCCAGTCAGATGGTTTTTTTTATGACTGTCAGTGCAGATGTGGTACAGTAGTTGTCAGTGGTGTTGACTTTGTTGTGAGAGAATACCTTGAGGTGCAGTTGGTGGAAGAATTCTTGTTTGCTACATGTTCATATGGTATCAGGTTCTGTGGTGGGGCAGAAATTTAGTCCCTTGTAGAATATAGATACTTCCATGCCAGTTAGGGATAATCTTTATAATTTGATAGTGTTGGGTCTATGTGGTGGGTTCTGGCATCTTGGTTCTCCCAGAAGTGGTGCTCTGTTGGTTGTTGCAGTTGGTTCCACTTTTTGTTTTTGTGTTGGATGGCTGCCATCGGGGTTTATGTATGATGTTGTTTTGGGTTGCTACATGATCTCCAGGTAGTTTTCCTGATTTTTTTCTCCTAGTGTGTGGGAGAATTTCTTGTTTTGAGGTGGTCCTCTGGAGTATGAAAGGTGCAGGATATGGTTCCTTGGTTTTTCTAAGGGCCCTCTCCAGAGCTGTTCAGCAGATTTAGAGTTGTATGTAGCTGTCAGAGTTATAGATGGTAAGTCTTTTGGGAATGATGTTTTGTTTCTAGCATTTGCTCAGGAAGTAGATGTCACTGTTTAGTCTGGCTTCCTCCTTCATGTTGTGAAGTTTCTATTGTAAATGGTAAAATTCAATATCTTCCATAGTAGTTTGCCTGGGAACTTAAATTCTTAACTCTGCTAGACTCAGCAGTGAGTCTCAGAGCTTGGGTCAACTGACTCAGGCTTGTGGAGCTCATGATATGGGGCTAAAAATTGCAGTGTAGACTTTGGGGCTTGAGCTGGACCCGAGGCTCTGAGACTCTGCCTCCTCACTGGGTTTCAGAGCCTGGGCTCCAGCCCAAGCCCAAATGCCTATGCTGCTATTTTTAGCCCCATAGCATGAGCCTGAGTCAGTTGACCCAAGCTCTGAGATTCACTGCTGTGGGTCTTTTTTTGCAAGGTAGATGTACCCTAAGATTTCCTTTCCTAGACCTGTAGAAGAGCTCTCTGTAGCTCACAGACCTTCCACCAACAGAAGTTGGTCCAATAAAATATATTACCTCACCCACTTTGTCTCTGTCATTTCCTTTGGTACCTCTCTTTACTTCTTAACTGACTAGAGAGGTCACTTCAGAGCATCATGATGTGCTTCCTTTCCTCCTTTAAATGGTCAACGTGCTGCCTCTGCCTCATTTCCAGCATAAGGCCAAGTTCTGTCATCTTTACTCATGCTCAGTAACACTTTAGTCCTATTAACTAGTCACAGACTAAGATGCTACTGAATATAACTAAGGTGTCAGGCTCAGGGACTTAGTGAGTCAGAGAACGGAAATGGAAATGGAAATGAAACCAGGTCTTCCACATGACAGCAAAGAGCACAACCTGCCGGGATACCCCCTGCATCTTAGGTTTAGAATACATAACAGCAGTGGTGAGCTGGAGCTGGTTCCGGTTGTTAAATTTAGAAACCAGTGTAGAACCAGTTGCTAAAGGGGTGGGCAAACGCCGGTCCTCTGGCCCGCCTGAGCTCCCAGCTGAGAAGGCTCCCCGGCCCCTCCCCCGCTTCCCTCGCCCCCTCGCAGAGCCGCAGCATGCGAGCCGCTGGTGCCAGCGCAGGTCTGCAGCCCCTGCTGCTTTGAGCGGCATGATAAGGGGGCTGGGCCGGGGCTGGGGGGATGGGTTGGCAGAGCCACCCGGGGGGGCAATTGGGGCAATTTGCCCCTTGCCCCAGGCCCTGCAGGGGCCCCCACAAGAATCTCTGAGGCTCCCCCAGGCCCCGCCTCCGCCTTCCCACCTACCCAACCCCACCCATTCCTCATCCCCTGACCGCCCCCCCAGAACCTCGGCCCGATCCAACCTCCCCCACTCCGTGTTCCCGGGACTCCTTGCCCCTTATCCAACCCCCCCCCGGCCCCTTACCATGCCGCTTACCCCCGCCTCCCTGCTCTCCTGGAGCCTCAGCGAGCTGCATCCAGGAGCAGCCCTGGACAGTGCTGCAGCGGCCTGGCTCCAGCGGGACCTGAGCTTCTCCCGCTCAGAGCCGCGTGGTAATGGGGAGGGGCTGTGAGCTCTGGGCCGACTGGCGGGAGCTCAGGCCCTGCTGGAGCCATGCCGCTGCAGCGCTGTCCAGGGCCACTCCTGGACGTGGCGCGCTGAGGCTCCAGGAGAGGGGGGAGGTGGGGTTAAGAGGCATGGTAAGGGGCCGGGGGGAGTTGGATAAGGGGCAGGGAGTCCCAGGGATAGGGAGTGGGGGAAGAGGGTTGGATGGGGCAGAGGTTCTGGGATGGGGAACAGGGGAAGGGGTTGGGTAGGTGTGGGAGTTCCAGGGCTCTGTCAGGGTGGTGGTGGATGGGGTCGGGGGAGCCAGGGGACAGGGAGAGGAGTGAGTTGGGTAGGGGGTGGGGTCCTGGGGAGCAGTTAGGGTGGGAGGGTCTTGGGAGGGGGTAGTCAGGGGACAAGGAGAGGGGGGATTGATGGCTTGTGGGTTCTGAGGAGGGGCAGTCAGGGGCAGGACATGGGTTGGGGTCGGATCAGTGTGGGGGGGAGACAGGTAGGCAGGGCTGGCTTTAGGCCTATTCCACCAATTCCCCCGAATCGGGCCCCGCGCCTAAGAGGGCCCTGTGCCCAGTGAGAATCCCTTCCCTGGCTGGAGGCACCCTTCTAATTTTTACTCACCTGGTGGTGCTCTGGGTCTTCGGCGGCACATTGGCTGCGGGTCCTTCAGTGCCGCCATAGACCTGGAGCGAGTGAAGGACCTGCCGCCAAAGACTCGGAGCACCGCCCGGTGAGTACAAGCCCCATCTGTTTTTTTACATGTTATTTTTATTTTTTTAGTCATCCCTGCTGGGGCCCCGTCAAAACTGTTCGAACTGAGCCCCGCACTTCCTAAAGCCGGCCCTGCAGGTAGGTGGGGCTTGTACTCACCACGCGGTTCCCTACCGTGTCTTCAGCAGCACTTCAGTGGCAGGTCCTTCACTCGCTCCGGGTGAAGGACCTACTGCCAAAATGCCACCGAAAACCCGGAGCGAGAGAAGACCCTGTCGCCGCCGCCAAAGTGCCGCTGAGGACCCAGTAGGGAACCAGTTCTTAGGATTTTGGGAGCTTATCAATGCATAACAGTATACTAACTGGGTAACATTTGTTTTAATAGCATTATTATTCACAGAGCAGCACCGTAGGACATGTTTGTTACTTTGCCAGGGAAGGTCTCTTGGACCACAGGACACATGATTCAGTGTCAAGTGGTTTTTATTGAAACATGATACTTCAGCTAGAACAGACCTAGTTTCCAAGGTCAGTGATTTCACACACTCATGCTTGGGCTCAAGGCTCGCCACACTTACATACATTACCAGATTTTCCCAAGCCTCTCTCATTTCCCTCTAGGGGACAGGATCTTAATCACAGGAGCTTCATCACAATTCATGGACATCTGTTAAATTAAGGGAAAACACATTTATTATGGCATCCGTTTTTAAAGCAACCTTCTAGTCTGTGGAAGATGCGTTATTAATTCAAACCAAAATATCACAATAAATGAGATCCCCTGCATACACTGGCTCAGTAAAATAATACGAACAATTCCATGACATCCAATATTATATGTCTGGAAATATAAATGTACAAAAAGAATTTCATTGCACATACTGTAGAGTCACATAAGCCTAGAAGCTGCTAGAGCCCAGAGTAGGTTCATTGTCAATATTTAAAATAAGAGAGAACATTTGGTGTTCTAAGAAATGCAGTTTCTAACATCCTTTTGGTAGTGTGCATTCTAAGTGTAGTTAAAAATAAAGCCTGCTGGGTCTCCAGCACACAGTACTGAAGAGCTAGAAATGCCTGGCTTGTGCTGGCTCTTATACACCGAAGTTGCACACTGGACAGTTTTAGTGACTCATTTTTAGATTTCTTGTCATAGATGTGGAACATTATATTAGTGTAACAACTGGGTTTGACCAACTGGATCATAATTCTTATAGACCTGTAAGCATAGGTACAATAGAAGTATCACACGGCATTATACAATTACTGATTCTCATAACACTCCTTTGAACCATTTTCAAATGGGAAAACTGAGAGGCAGAGCACTGAAGTGTCATATCTATGGCCACACGGCAAGTCAGCTGGGAATAGAGCTCAGGGAGTTCACTCTGCTTGTCAATGTAGTTCACCATCATATAATCCTCTGTGTTCAAACAAGGTAATAAAGACTCGAGTGTTTATTTTCTGGTGACAACTGGAAGAGATTTATACTTATCCTTCAACCCAGGATGATTTAGTATACTCTCAGTGTCCACTTAATGTCTAATTGCTGAAAAGATACATCTGTTTCTAGAAGTACTCACTTTGCATGCCCTTTGGCACATATTTTAGTTTAGAAAAAGAGTCTTTTTTTTTGTCACATGACAATGAATGTAGACACTTCAAGGCAGGCCACCCCCTTATGGACTGACCATCATGTCCTTCCCTTTGTTAAAACACTAACAAATATAGCTTCATCATGTCAAAGAGAAGGGAATGAAACATACCATGAGAAACAGCTTGCCCAATAAAAAAATATATTCAGTTTACAAAATGTAGGGATTCCAAATCCTTTTCCCCCTTCCCTTTAAAAATGTTTTTGTTCCTCTCGCAGTAATAATATGTGTGTGTGAGTCCAGCACTTTTCAAGGTTTTGTATTCCAGTACATGAGTCTGGCATTTGAATATAAAATGAATACTGCCACCTGGCATTGGACTTAAACGTTCCATGTGCTCTCACCCATTGTGACATTCATCTTTAAGTAAACCTTACTGTGATGGGTTGAATCACAGGAACCCCCTTGGGGCTGCCAACTGATGTGCCAAGACTACTTCTGCCCCTGCTTACCTGCCCTAGCAGCTTGGGACTTCAGTGCCCTGCCTGGTTTGAGCAAGACCCGCTAGCTTGCTGCTAACCCAGACCCAAGTCTGAACCACATCCCCTAATAGCTATAGGCTTAAACTGAAAGCAGCTTAAGAAGTGTTCCTGTCTTTAACACTCAGATGCCCAACTCCCAAACCCCAAATAAATCCGTTTTATCCTGTATAAATCTTACACAGGGTAAACTCATAAATTGTTAGTCCTCTATAACACTGATAGAGAGATATGCACAGCTGTTTGCACACCCCCCCCCCCCCAGGTATTAATACATACTCTGGATTAATTAATAAGTAAAAAGTGATTTTATTAAATACCGAAGGTAGGATTTAAGTGGTTCCAAGTAGTAAGAGACAGAACAAAGTGAATTACCAAGCAAAATAAAATAGAACATAGAAGTCTATGTCTAATACAATAAGAAAACTGAATACAGATAAAAATCTCATCCTCAGAGGAATTCCAGTAAGCTTCCTTTTACAGACTAGTCTCCTTCTAGTCTGGGTCCAGCAATCACTCACATCCCCTGTAGTTACTGTCCTTTATTCCAGTTTCTTTCAGGTATCCTTGGGGGGTGGAGAGGCTATCTCTTTAGCCAGCTGAAGACAAAATGGTGGAGTCTCCCAGGGGTTTAAATAGACTTTCTCTTGTGGGTGGAGTCCCTCTCCTCTCTCCTATACAAAGTCCAGTTCCAAGATGGAGTTTTGGAGGCACATTTGCAAGTCACATGTCCATGCATGACTCAGTTTTTACAGGCAGCAGCCATTGTTTACGTGCTACCCTGAACATCATAAGGTAGACTTCTTATGTGGATTAGAGACTTCCAAGATTCATTGTCCTTTAAGTGTTTCTTGATTGGGCACTTAATTTGTACATTCCTTTCTCAAGAAGCTGACCAAATGCTTTACTAAGGCTACTTAGATATCAAGCAAGTACACAGCTAATATTCATAACTTTGAATACAACAATGACACATGCATACAAATAGAATGAATAGATTCAATAGATCATAACTTTACAGAGATACATTACATGGCATATGTAGCATAAAACATATTCCAGTTATGTCATACATATGCATTCATAAGCATATTTCCTTAAAGCCTTATGGGGTGCACCATCACACTCACTTTAAAGGGAGGAGAGAGACTGAGATACTACATTTCTAGAACAGGTAGCTCAGTTTAACAACCCCAGCCACAGCTTTAGGCTCATAATAGACAAACATGGACAAGCAACCCAGGAATGGAGAGCTTGGTAGGAAATGAAAGAAAGCAGTGGTCTCAGGCCCCGTCTATGCTATAACTGCAAGTCACATCAGGGGATCTGGCTACATCACTCTTAAATTAGTGGTTGGAGCCGAAGTGTCCCAGCATTGTGTTTTTATCATGAGACTAACACCAATTCTTTTTCTTAAAGCTCCATCTTCTGGAGTTGTGTTATTAGGTGAGAATCTCCCCTTTTGGTTTTAAAAAAATAAGTTCCTAGCCCTCATGGTTGCAGAGAAAAGCTGACCCAGGTGTATCCTAAAGCCTCAAAAACTAGAAAGCAAGTAAGAACCACCCCAAAATGTATTGTTTTATAGTCTCATGATTTTTAAGACCATTTCATGATAGTTGAAGGCTGACTCGTGATTTCTGAATGCTTGTGGTTAGCAATGCTGATGACCCTGTAACTAGAATAAAGGGACACGGTCTGGTTCCACCAACACTACTCTTTTAAACCCTGGTGTAACTAGGTCAAGGGACAGCCTTATATCTGGGTCCTCCAACTTAGAATTAGTTCTAGATGGGACCTAAGTCTCAACTTTGGCTGCCCTACCACATACAGCTCTTGCCAGCAGCCATATCTGTGGTCATGACAATAGCTATATTCATATTACTTGTATTACAATGTCACCTAGAAGCGTTGTGCTGTGTGTTGTGTATGGGCATAATAAGGCACAGAGCTTAAAATGGGGATAATACTGCTCCCTTTCACACCCCCTTTGTCTATTTAGATGGTTCATATGGGAAGCTGAATCACAGGGAGACAGAGCAACTTGGTCCAGGTCACAAAAGAAGTCTGTCACAGATGCCACTCCCATAACTTAACCACAAGACCGCCCTTTCATTGAGATCCTTAGGAGAAATGTAGGAGTCAGCACTCTACATTATTATGATTTGCAAAGATCCCCAGAAAGATGGGATGGGAAGCAGTGCTTGCCAGGCCACAGGAGTTGTGGTTGTGCTTGTGGATAGTCTTGTCTCAGATATATATGGTTATGCCACTTATACAGATCCTACAAATGACTGTCATTGAGTTTTGCCGGTGAATGTTAGTCAGTGTCTATTTACCCTAATCTTTGTTGTCTCTTTGGGCCACTGGAAGCCCTTCCATGGGGTAGGGTGACGAGACAGAAAGTGTGAAAAATCAGGACAGAGGGTGGGGGACATCTATATAAGAAAAAGCCTTAAATATCGGGACTGTCCCTATAAACTCAGGACATCTGGTCACCCTACCATGGGGAAAAGTGGTGCATGGAATCAAATAATTTAGGTGACTTAACATTTCAAATGGGTCTGATTAGAGACCACTTCAGCTTTTGAAGACTTTCTGCAATTCCACTAGAATTCAGGTTTTATAAAATTCTAATCTAAAGTACCTCTGGGTTCCCATCTGACCGAATGTCATTGTACTATGCCTGCTCCCTAAGCTATGAACTTCAGTTTTAAGAAAGCTTTGGAGTCCCCTAAGGCATTGTAAAATCAAGATTCCATTCTTATGAAAGGCTTTACTTTTTCAGACAATAATTTCTCTGAGTAGTAGGGCAAAGACTGCCAAATTATTGTGGCACGACAAAACACTGCAGTCTAACCTTTCTGGGCCAGTCAAAATGTACTTCCCCCCTTTTGTCATTCAGATTATAAAGTCTTTGAGTGGTTTATGCTACTTGGCAACCCACAGTGAAACAAGCTTTTCGATTGGCCCTAGCCAAAACTCTGCTTTGTGAAAGCCTGCAAACCAGTATGATCTCAGAATTCTAATCTGGCCTAGGTGAGGACTGCACTATACATTCACTCTGCTTGCAGCCTTAATAAATCACACATCAGGCATGGCTCGCGTGAGTCGAGCCCTGCTGTGCAGAACTCAAGCAAAGCAGTGAACATGTCACACACACAATTTTTCAGCTGCATTGCGTCCTGAATACCATATGAGCCTTCCTCTCCTCTCAGGCAGATTTGAGTGTGCTGCACACAAGAAGCTGAGATGATACTAAGAGTGCAATGTTGCTCTTTGCTGCTGCTGCTTCATCATGCAAGTTTGCTAATAAAAGTTAATCATACTGGCATTAAGAAACAAGATTTGGGGATGGTTAGGATGTACTTATATACGCACAAACCAGTTAATAATCTTAGGTCCCACTATCAGAATACTTGTCTATACAAAAGAGTGTTGGAACAATCGTTATTTGATGGATGGTGATAAAACTATGGCTTCATAAGGCTTAGAGAGAGAGGTTTCCCAATTATGTCAACTAGGCACCATAACATTTGTCCATGCTCTGACTAATATGTTGTATAATGTCCATTTTACTACTACACTGTAACGTTATTTAAGTAAAAATCAATGAAGATAGGTTATGAAAACAGATTGTTTTTATTAGAACTTCCTGGCCCTTCAGATCAGCACATATTTAATTTTCAAAAAAGACCCTCTAGACGTTCAAGGGATCTAATTCTGTCCTTAGTTACACTACGTGCAACCCCAGTGGAGTCAATGGGGCTGCAGCATTGCAAGTGAAGGCAAAATTTGGCTCTCTTTGTTTCCATGGTGCAATAAAGAATGGTGAGACAGTGAGTAAAATTCCAGATGAACCTTAAAGCAGTTCAGATTATAATGTGGTGCTCTAATTAAGTCTCCTGGTTCTCTGGTGAGAGAACCAACACAAAAAACAACACAAGCCCCTCCCCACACATTAACATTGGGTCTTCTTGGGGGGGGCAGGGAAGGCAGATGGCACAGGGACAATAAGGATGGGGGCTGGAATGCTAATTTCCCAGCACTTATTATTACTTATGTTGCCATACAGTGAGAATTGAGGCCTGAGTTTTCAAACCTGGGTGCCTAGACAACTCAATGAAGACCTCTGCTCAATGTGTAGCTGCAGTCCAAAAAGCAAATGAGGAATGGGATGGAGAATAATTTGGAAATTATAATGCCATTATTAACTAATGGTGCGGCCTCATCTGTAATACTGCATGTAGTACTGATCTCCCATCTCAAAACAAGATATGGAAGAATTAGAGAGGGTTCAGTGAAGGGCAAAAATAATGATCAAGGGCCTGGGAAAAAAACTATCCTATGATGAGAGACTGAAAAGATTGGGATTGTTCACCTTAGAAAGGTGACTAATAAGAGGGAACATGGTAAAAGTATATAAAATAATGAATGGCATAAAGAAAGCAGATCATGAGCATCTATTCTCCCTGAATTGTAACAGAAGAACAAGGGGCTATCTGGTGAAGTTAAAAGGTGGGAGATTTAAAACTGATAAAAAGGAAACACTTTCACACAATGTATAGACAGACTGTGGAACTCATTGCCTCATGATGTCAAGAGTTTAACAAGATTCAAAGAAAGACTGGCCAATTATATGGCTAACAAGAATATCCAGAGTTATCACAATTAATGACAATAACATTTTTGAATGGGATATTAAACTGTGTGCTTAGAGCTTAAGCCAGTCTGACTAGTAGAGATCAGGATGAGACCTATGTGGAGGGCAGATTATCCTACACTTACCTACTGCAAGGTTCTTATACCTCCCTCTGAAGTATCCACTGTAGGAGATATAGGATGCTGGATTAAATGGACCTTGGGTCTCGTCCAGTATGACAATTCCTATTTTTCTAAATCCATATGTAGTGAGCTGAATTAAAAATGGCTTGATTTTCATAAGCACGGAGAATTCACAATTCCCATTCAAGTCACTGGGAGTTGCAGGAGCTCAGCATCTTTGAAAATTAACCTATTTTCATTTAGGATTCTAATTGTAGGAACTCAGGTTTGAAACTATTGGTCTGTACAAATACTTCCTTGGCTTTTCACACACTATATTATTAATATTCTGGTAGCACCTACAGATCCCAATTAGGATCAGGCCCACTGAAGTAGGCACTGTACAAACACATAATAATACACCCCCCCCCACCACCAATTTGTATTCATTTGGTTTATAGGATTTGGCTTTTGAATACAATTTTATAAATAGGTTTCTCATCTGTCTACTGCTAGAAGGTGGCACATGTGTTGGATCTCCAGACTGCCACAAAACAGCATTCAAGATGATACTATTCCATTGGAACAAACTGCTGTTTTGAACTGCTAACAGTGTTAATAGTTTTTTGTTCATAAACGAGCAATGATCATTAGCAACAGCATACTGTAAAAGGATTGGCAGCTCTATTATGCATGATCACTGTTCAAACAGTTCTATTAAATTTAGCATTTGCCTACTATCTGATACCTGGATTCCATAACATTAGATCAATGCCTCAATTGTCTTTCTATTTACAATCTCTATTTTGTTTTAAATAGAACGTCAATAAGAAAACAATTAGGCCTTTATATAATCATCTTTACTCTTCTGTCCTTACAATCTCCTGCTGGGGAAATTGTTCAGTCAGTGAGATTTTTATACTGTACCAGCAACCTTTGCATTTTTTATTTTAAAATGTCAAATAGAAAACTCAGGCAGTTTGTGTTATTGCGAATCAATAAGTCCCCAGAGTGCTACATCAAAGAAAACCATGTCCCTCAGAATTAATCATTAATGACTTCAGTTGAGCTAGAATAATTGTTATCCCCATATTTTTAACAAAAACACCTTTAAATTACATTAGGGAGTATAATATCATTATTTCAAACATCCCAATAAAGAGGAATAACTATAAGGTCTGCTGAGGCTGATAGAGAATGGAGAAAAGCTGATTAAAGTTGCTACCCTTAAAAAAAAATGCAAGCCCACTGTACCTACAGCAAAGTGGCAGAATTAGGAATGGGGACTGGGTTATAATTATCTCCCAACATCTAGATCAACTCTGTTCCGTTTAAAAGCAAACACCCATATATCTAGATGGATTTTCTATCTTCCAGCACTATGTAGTCAGGCTGGGTTCTTTCTGGCTCATGCACCAGCAGCATCAAAAAAAGATTCTGCAAGACTAAATGTTTACCTCAGTTGCAACTGTGCAAACCCAGCTTAAAGAACAGACTTGCACTCGTGTAACCAAGGGCAGAATTTGGCTCTGGAATTAGAATTTTAGCTCCTTCTGTCATAGTTCTATTGGTTCATTTTGCCATTAAATCAGGAGACTCTAAACACACACAAGAATCAGATCCTATGAGTAAGATGTACCTTTTCTTACTATCTCACTTAGTGTTCTGTAGTCAGGGCTCCCAGTGGAGGGAAATCACTTATGGATATATCGTCTGCGAGTCTAACTTCATTCATTTCAAAGCCTTGATAGTCGGTTCTAAGAGCAATTCATTGTCAACAGTCTCAGTTATTACATCATTTCCATGCAGCTGGCAGCAGCAGGCATGAGCAATGGTTACACTGTCGGTTGCATCACCTGCTTGTGGTTTTATTCTAACAGGTAGAACAATGACACAGGGCTTTGACATTCCACTTTAGTGGAGGAGGATAGATGCCAGGGCTGCCCAGAGGGCGGGGGCAAGTGGGGCAATTTGCCCCAGACCCCGGGCCCCACAGGGCTCCCCCCAAGAATATAGTATTCTATAGTATTGCAACTTTTTTATAGAAGGGGACCCCGAAATTGCTTTGCCCCAGGCTCCCTGAATCCTCTGGGCGGTCCTGATAGATGCCGATTGACAGCATCCTAGAGGGCACATGTACCCAGCTAAACTCTATCTACTTTTCATCCACAGCTGGCAGTTCCATCAGAAAGGAAGAGCCGCGCATTCCTAATAATTTCTAAAGCACTATTGGTGTCCTTGGCGCTTTACATGCAGCAGTGCAGTACATCCTGCAAAGTGAGGAGCTGTGAAACCTTTTGGGAGAACAAAGGTCCATAACAACAATCCACACTACACTATAATGAAGGTATGATACACAGGAGTGCTCTTAAGAGACTCAACTTTAGTGCCTGATCCCAGTCACCTGATCAGGGTTATTAAAAAACAATAACAAAAAATCCACCACAACACCTTCCTCCCTTCATCACACAGCAGCAGTTGGTATCCATGATCCCTGAGGTTACCAGCACTCTAGAGAGTAATTCTAAAACTGTGGTTAAAAGCCACATGGTCACCCATGGCCAGTATGAAATATCAAGAGAATCTGGCAGACTGCATCCAAGTTTGCTTCTATAGAGAGATGGGGAAAAAGCAGTTCTCCTCTTTCCATTAAGTACAAACAAAAGGGTAATGGGTGGCAAGTGTGTAGTCAGCACCCTGTGTAGACTGAATCCTCAATTAAATGATTTACTTGTAAATCACTGCAACCCATTAATTCTTCTCTATTTATTAGGTGGCTTTTTATTGCCATTTTATAAAGCACGTTTTCTTCTCATTTGATTTTAAGTAGAGCTCAGACCTTCTACTCTACAGTTTGATGCTGGTTCCCTTAGTCCTCTACAATAAATACAACACAATGAAGCAGAAAATATTGCATTCTTCATCTAAGAATTTCAGGCTAATAATCTGAAACCACCCATCAGGGGACATTCAATGTAACATTTCCACAAAGATTAGTTGGGGGTGTGAAGTATGTCTTTGTTAGCTAACCTATTAGCATTTCTAAAGTTCCTATTGCAGTAGTATCTATTGGGTTTCCGGGAAACGGGACGGGCGGAAGCCCGCCCCATGCTAACGGATCCCCCCCTCAGCCTAAGGGGAGGATCTACAGGACCTCAGAAACCCACTAATTGCGGGGGACAACTAATAAAAGAACAGGGACAGGAGTGCGGTCAAAGGGTCATAAGAAGGGAGCCTGACGGGGACACCGAGCAGAGAACCCCGGACAGCGCCCACTGCTCCTCGAAGGCGTCAAGGGATTGCAGTAGTAGCAAGGTGCTGCCATATAACTAACTTATAAAACAGGAAACAGATTCCAGAGGCTAAGTAAAACAGTGGATCAGTGTCAGAATCAGGGTTGAATCCAAGTTTTCCCCTGCAGCAGAGATGCACTTAGTGCAGGCATGAAGGGGTGGGTGAGGTAGAGAAAAGTGGCTTTACATCACCTTTGCACTGCTTGGTATTCTGAGTATGTCCAAGGGGCCTGTCCAAATAACAGTGTCAATTAAAGCAGCCTTAGCACTACTCATGCACTTGGAAGACAGACAGGATGAGGAGCTCAGGGAGGCAGTCTAGGACTGGGAGCCCATGGAGGGTGTGTGTGTGGTGGTGGGGGAATGGGAGACATAGATTAGACAAGGAGCTGGGATGAGGGGGGCTGGAACTGGCTGGGAAAGGAGACTAGGACTGATTTTTCATGATACTTAGCATTATATAAGCATTTCATATGTTCAAAGCATAGTTCCCATTGTCTTCAGCTGAAACTGAGAGTGCTGAGCACTCCTGCAAATCAGACACCCAGCTCTCAAGTGCCCAGAACATGAGAAACACACAACTAGTGGCCACCTGTGAAAAGTTTGGTATAAGAGACTTGCCCAGCATCACAGAGGAACTCTGTGGTAGAGGCAGGGATAGAATTCTGTTATCCAGGGCAGCGTTCAACTGCCTTAATCATGAGACCATCTTTTCTCTTCCTGCCATCCCCTGCCTCATTCACTACACACCTTCCAACTTTGGCAACAAATGAAACAGGGGTACTACAGACAAGTCTCCTTCTTTATACAACTGTGATTCATCCTTAGTTCAGGTCCTTCTTGTGCACTGAATGAAGCAGGGGTGCCGTGGAAAAAAGTAGTATGTGATCACTAAGGATACGATTTAGTTACAGAGGTCAAGGAAGTCTTGGATTCTGTGACTTTACCGGACCTCCGTGACTTTGGCTTCAGCTGTTAGAGGCAGGGGCAGAGCTGGGGCTGCACATCCCCAACCTGTGGCTTTGGTCGGAGCTGGGGCTGTGCATCTCCTTTGCAGCTGCAGGAGGAACCAGGGCTGGGTGGTTATTTTCTGTGAGCCCCTCCTTTCCCCGGCAGCTTTGTCCAGGACTGGAGCCTGTGCAGTGTGCCCCTCCTTGACCCCTGAACTTCAGCCAGGGCCGGAGCCGGGGCTGTGTGCAATGGATATACAGGGTCAGATTAACCCATAGGCTAATAAGGCTGTAGCCTTAGGCCCTCTTATTTTTAGGCCCTCCTTTCAGCCCTAATTTTTAGGCCCTCCTATTTTTAGGCCCTACTGTAGACCCTCCATTCCATATTGAAGTAACAGCTGGTGACGGTAGTGGGGCCATCGGAAATTTTGTCTCATTAGATATTGCTTCGTACAAATTAATCCATCAAGACTGTGAATTCAATTTACCGTGGTTGTGATTTTGTCTTTGTGGGCTAAGTAAGCGTGGGGCCAAGCAATATTGAACATTGTACACAGTAGGCCTACACTGGACATTGTACACAGTAGGCCTACACTGGACAATAGAAACCGTGTTGAAGAAAGGAGGGCGGCAGAAATTGAAGGAGGCCAAAGAAAGATGGCAAAGACAAGATGTAGTGCTGCAAGGAACTCCTTCTCTCCTAAAAAATTTTTCCTCTTGCTAAGTCTGGGGGTGAGGAAGTCCAGGCGAATACCAGCCCACGTGAACCAGCTGCGCCTGATGAAAAGGAGCAGTCTCCTGTGACTTCTCTAGCTGCAGTCTCACCCCACTCCTCTGAAGACTTTCCCAGCAATAGTAACACAAAAATATCCTTTTCCAACGATCCAGGCAAGAGGGACATGACTTCTCAAGATCTCATTGCATATTGGACTGAGAAGGGCCCATAGAAATTCCAGAATCTAGATGCTGACTTTTCATTGACAAAGCAAGAGTACACCAATCGGAATCGTTATCTGACCAAATCAATGTTTGAATATGTGAAGCCTAACAAACAGATTAGGCTCATCTATTTGCCTTCTAAGAAGAAAGTGTGCTGTTTTTATTGCCGCCTGTTTTCTGATACCAAAAAGTGGGGAAATGTTCTGTGAAGGCTTCAGTGATTGGAAGAATACGGCATACATTATCAATAAACAAACATCCAGTTAATGCTGTCCACCACTTGCACTAAGATATTTTGATGGTCATTAGAAACATCTATTTGCATTACATTAAAATTTCCATCCAAACCATTTCACCATGTGCTCAGCTGCAGACTGACCGCCCAAAGGCAATTACACTCTTTTAATCTTAGCTAATTTAGTCGGAACTGAAATGCAAATAGTGGGGTTCTCCTCACAGAGGGTTTTTTAATGCTGTCCATTCGTTTTATCAGGCTATTAAAAGAGAGAGTGGGCCAGAACCTCATCTGATGTAAGTCAGCAAAACTCTCGACTTCACGGGAGCTACACTGCTTTACATCAGCTGAGGACCTGGCCCACTTTCTGTTCCTCTGGCAGACTGTTTCACAGTTTAATTTGAACAACAGCTATTCAGGAGGAATTGTACAAATGCTGGATGGTAATGAGCAGCTTGCAAAAATCAGTCTTTATATCAGCTTCCCAAGATTCCCTGTCACACTGTATGTTTCTTCAGCTGCAGAATGAAATAGAAACAAGATCCCCTCTGTGTGGCTCATCTCTGTGGAGACCTAGAAGTTGACATGGGCACATCCCAGGGTGTATGAATCAATGTGAGTGGTGTACTTTTGCACGGAGAAATATCAAGTACAGCATGGATTAATTTGTGGGAGTTTGCACTTTGAGTCTGACATAAACAGTAGTATTTGGGAAAAACAATAAGGTATGGGTTTAATTGTGTGGAAAAACAGTTTATGCAATGCTGATGATGTTTCAGCTGAAATGTAAGACACTAAGCATTTAAAAAAAGAATCTCACAGCTTGTGTGTACTGAATGTGTAAATATCTAGGAAGAGTGACTGCGTGGTGTGGTATAAAAGTTTAAATTGGTGTGAGTTTAGGGTAAATGCATTCCTAAAATTGCAAAGGCCACAAATGAGTTGTGCACGTCTTCCCACTCAAACGTTTATACCACCATTGTTATGGGCTCTGACTGCAGAGGCCTCAAAGGGAGAGAAAAGGCTATAGCCAGCACATCTTGGAAACTTCTAACATTTACCTCCAATAACTCATCACACTATTATGCAGAAAAAAACCTAAAGGTCCAGCCTCCTGCCATCCACCAGGACTAGAAACAAGCACCCTATTAAGGGAAGATTTCTGACTTTCTAATGGTAAAAAGCACAGCTAGAAGATGGAAAGATAACTACCTCTAGTTCTAGCCTTGCAACCACTAGTCTACCGACATGTCTCAATCATGCTCGAAGATTCAATTCCACAAAGAAAAAATTGGACTATCAGCAAAGCTTGCTAACACTGAGATGTATTAAATTGTGGATTAGCATCTCCAGGGAGGTGGGAGAAGCCCCATCATTTAAGTTATTTAAAATTGGATTGGACAAAGCACCACAAGATACATTGTAGGGAATACTCTTACATGGGCTCCACAAGGGATTGAGCAGGTGTGACCCAAAAGAGACCTTTTTGATGTGCCACAGAGTAGCCTGCACATGAATTAGCACTGGTGATCTAGATGCAAAAGATGCTGTAGCCCATTATGAATCCTTTCAGCCATCATGGCCTCATCTGAGATGATATTTTAGCAGTTTATTAAAAAGCACTTCTAAACTGGAAGGAATTCAAACATCTCATACTATTTCTCATAATATTCTATGAAAAAAGCACTATGCATTCATTTCAGTGAATAGTTCGAAATGCCATTTCAATTTCAAATGTTACTGGTCATTTCCCCTTAATAGCCAGTGTACAGCTCAGTACATTTTAATTACTGCAATATTATTAACACTAAAGCCTTTTCAGTGTGTAAATTCTGGTATCAGAAGTACTGCTACAAGCAGCACATCTAAAAAATGCACACTTAATACTTTGCAAGGTATCCATAAAATTTCTCAATTTGATTGCAGCTGTAGGCTCAGTTATACATCAAATACTGGGCAATAATCTATAGGTAACCTGTAAGAGCTGTTTTTATTGGACTTCTAATTAAAATGTGCATGAGCAGCATTTCAAAGGCTGCCATTTCTTTAGCCTCAGCTCGTCACCCAGCAGGGACTTGCGGACCCATATTGTAAGGAACTAGAACATCAAAGTGGTGGCACTGAAATTATACAGAATACTCCTAAGAGGTGAGATACTACCACTGTATAATACAAGAGAAGAGCAGGGGTGAGAGAGGGAAGGAAAAATCTGTTCCTTCAACAAGTGAGAGAAGGTAGACCAGGAATCTTGACACATTTAATTCTTGAAAAAAATGAGAGCAAGGAGTGGTCCCTGAAGGTGCTCAGGGAAGAACAAATGGTCTCTGAAATATAAAACAAATATTCCTACTTCACTGTAAAGAGCTCCACAACACCTAATTGCTGATTAGGAACATCCTTTTGAATGCTAGCTAGGAAACCAATTAATTTTTTTTTGCCAAGATACAAGCCTTCATTTTTTATTTAAATAAAAATATCCTTCTTTCTCTGGCTTTGTGTTTGGCTAGGCCATTATAGCAGAAATAGAACTAACCTTCAGGACAGTAGATGCCAGAGCTGGGAGGATACAGCAAGAAACCTAACAAATGTATTCACCTATTTTCTTGTGGATAAAAAACTTGCCAGCTCACTGGTATTTCATGTGCCCTTTAGTTGCTTGTTCTCAAACATTTGTGTGGGAGAGTTTTTATTTGCCAGAATAGTCCCAGAAAGCAAACAAGTTGCAAATATATTCACAAACATCTGCACAAGGATCTGCATCAGAATTCCCCTTATAACCAAAGATCTTTATATTACTTGCCCAATAGATCTGTTTAATAACTATGTATGCTTGCAGATAATCTGCAAACAGAAGAAGGGACTCTCCGCTGTTTATAAAGTTTAGGTGAGCCAATCAGGGAATGTAAACAACATCAGGTGATTTAAAGCATAGCTAGTTAACCAGAGGATTGCAGATAATCACAGCAACCAGTTAATGAAGAAAACATGGGCTAAAAGTTTGTACCTGCAAATTTTTCATTGAACAGTGCAATTTTTACAAGCATATTCATTAGTTCCAATGTGTTTGTGGCTATTTCATGATCAGAAAAATCTATCAAATTAACTGATTCCAGTAAATGAGCCATAATCATTTGATCAGCTCTACTTTTTGCTCTGAAATTAAGCCAGCGTATTTCACTTCTGAAGAAGTACAGATGAGTTTGAGAGTTTTAAGAGGATTCAAAGACTGTAGGGCATGACCTAGGGTCTATCTATCTTAGGATATGTCTACACAGCAACTAGACACCCGCGGCCGGCCTGCACCAGCCGACTCAGGCTCACGGGGCTTGGGCTGCAGGGCTGTTTCATTGTTGTGTAGACTTCTGGGCTCAGGCTGGAGCCCAGGCTCTGGAACCCTCTCATCTTGCAGAGTCCTAGACCCCAGACCAGGGGTAGTTAATTGTTTTTTGTCAAGGTCCAAATTTCTTGATCAAGGTATAGTCAAGGTCCAGATGCCACAGAAACATTTTCCACACCACAATAACAATAAATAAATAAATAAATAAATAAAGAGTTCATGGTCCATTTGAAAGCATCTGGCAGTCTGGATTTGGCCTGCGGTCTGCCTGGCCCAGACCCTAACATGAGCCTAGGCTCTAGGGACCTCTGAGGTTGGAGGATACCGGAGCCCAGGCTCCAGCCCAAGGTACACAGCAATTAAACAGTCCCATGAGCCCAAGCCCCGTGAGTCTGAGTAGGCTGCCATGGACCATCCATGGGTGTCTAGTTGCTGTGTAGACATAGCCTTAGAGTTTTATATTGCTGCCCATTGCCATAGTATCTGAGTGCCTTCCATGTAAAGCCAGTAACTAGCACAGTCTGGCTAGCACAGTCCCTCGTGGACTTCATGGAGACTTTGGCACTTCTCCCCCTATGGGGTTGGAACTCAGCTTGTTGTGGGGTGTTCCCAGGGCCGGCTCCAGACCCCAGCGCGCCAAGCGCGCGCTTGGGGCGGCATTTTGCCGGTAGGGCGGCAGGCAGCTCCGGCGAACCCTCCGCAGTCATGCCTGCGGGAGGTGCACCGGAGCCGCGGGACCAGCGGACCAACCGCAGGCATGACCGTGGAGGGTCCGCTGGTCCCGCGGCGCCGGCGGACCGCCCGCTGGCATGACTGCGGAGGGTGCGCTGGTCCCGCGGCTCCGGTGGACCTCCCGCAGGCATGCCTGTGGATGCTTCACTGGAGCCGCGGGACCAGCGCACCCTCCGCAGGCACGTCTGCAAGAGGTCCCCCGGAGCCGCAGGACCGGCAACCGGCAGCGCGCCCCCCGCGGCGTGCCGCCCTGCTTGGGGCGGCCAAATTCCTAGAGCCGCCCCTGGGTGTTCCAACTGCAAGCAGCCCTTATGGTGGCTGTCTCAAGAGGAAATGTTTTGCAATATTTCCTGAAGATGGTGAGTCTGGATTTGCCTGATCTCCTCTAAAGATGGTTCCATAGCTGGATCCCTTTGACAGAGAATGCTTTTTCCTGAGCTGTCTCATGCTTCATCCTGGGCTTAGTGATTTGCATTGCCCCAGAGAAGCGCAGCTGTCATGGTGGTTCAAAATTGAAATTCAGTCTTGCATGTTTAATAATTAAGCAATCAATCTGCAAACATCTAGAAGATAGTACGGTGATAAGTAACAGTCAGCATGGATTTGTTAAAAACAAATAATTTCAAACCAACCTGATAGCTTTCTTTGACAGTGTAACAAGGCTTGTGGATGGGGGGAAGCAGTAGATGTGGTATATCTTGAGTTTAGCAAAGCTTTTGACAGGGCCACCCAGAGAGGGGGGCAAGTGGGGCAATTTGCCCCGGGCTCCGCAGGGGCCCCCAAGAGAACAGCTGAGGCTCCCGCCTCTGCCCATCTCCTGGAGCCTCAGCGCATCAAGCGGTGTCTCAGACAGCACCGCAGCGCGGCTCCGGCGGGGCCCCTGATCCCCGCCCCGCTCAGAGCCGCATGCTGAGGGGGTGGGGCTGCGAGCTTCAGGCTGAGCTCAGCTCCCTCCACTCGGCGAGGAGCTCACAGCCCCGCCCCCTGACCACGCGGCTCTGAGCGGGGCGGAGCTCAGGCCCCGCGGAAACACAATGCAGCTGTTCAGCGACGTGTTGAGGCTCCGGGTGAGGCGGGAGCCGGGGGTAAGAGGCTGGGGCCGAGGGGTTGGCTAAGGGGCAGGGAGTCCTGGGGGCAGGGAGGGGGCAGAGGTTGTGGGGGCGGTCAGGGGGCAGGGAATGGGGGGGTTGGATTGTGGGCGTTCCGGGGGGGGTCTGTCGGGACTCGGCGGGGGGTGGATAGGGGTTGGGGCAGACAGGGAGCAGGGGTGGGGTCCCAGGGTGGTGGGGGGGCGGTCTCTGGGGGACAGTGAGGGGACAAGGAGCAGGATGGGTCAGGGATTCTGAGGGGGGCAGTGGGTGGGGGTCAGATAGGGGGCAGGGCCAGGCTGTTTGGGAGGCACAGCCTTCCCTACCCTAAAGCTCATTCAGCAGTTTGAGGCTTGCAGAAGAGCCAAGCTGTGAGCTTTTCCATTAGGGCTACCGTCCCTTTCACTTCTCTAATGCCAAATTATTGTCTATATGTAATTTCAGTGCCATAGGGAGATTCATGTCAGGGGAGGGTAGCTTCATTTAAAATTAGCCACTGGGGGAAGGGATCACATGAGAAGAGCAATAGCCTTCCCAACCCTACCAAGGGTTCTCAAACTTTTGTCCTGGTGACCGTTTCACATAGCAAACCTCTGAGTGCGACCCTCCCCCTTATAAATTGAAAACACTTCTTTATATATTTAACACTATTATAAATGCTGGAGACAAAGTGGGGTTTGAGGTGGAGGCTGACAGCTCACGACCCCCATTAATAATCTCATGACCCCCTGAGGGGTCCTGACCTCCAGTTTGAGAACCCCTGGGTTAATTTAATTTTAGCACCCTGTGTCCATTCACATGCATGTGCTATTTTGAGCATTTCAGTTTTGACAACATAGGCTCATCCCAGATACTGGAACAAGCTCAGATGCTCAGTTCATGGAGTATGTACATAAGCTATACTAAAGACAAACCTACAGTAACCATCTCCAGTTTGTGAGGGACCCCATGGAGCCAGTCTCTAGGGCCTTGTCTACACTACAAGACTATTTCGATTCAACTTAGTTCGAATTTGTGGATTCGACCTTATGAAGTCGAATTTGTGTATCCATACTAAATACACTAATTCGAATTTCTGAGTCCACATTCACGGGGCCAGCGTCGACTTTGGAAGCGGTGCACTGTGGGAAGCTATCCCACAGTTCCCGCACTCCCCGCTGCCCATTGGAATGCTGGGTAGAGCCCCCAATGCCTGCTGGGGGGAGAAATGTGTCGAGGGTGGTTTTGGGTAAGTGTCGTCATTGAACCGTCAATCACAACCTCCCTCCCTCCCTCCTTGAAAGCGCCTGCGGGCAATCTGTTCGTGCACTTTTCTGGTCAGTGACAGCGCGGACGCCACAGCACTGCAAGCATGGAGCCCGCTGCGATCATCGCCGTTTTCTCCTCCTCGCACTTTATCGTCCACCTCTTCCACAGTCAGCTGATGAGAAATTGGGCTACTTTTCAATGGTGCTGCAAGCACTGGGGGACCATAGGGGACGTTTTGCAAACATCAACGTCGGGTGGCCGGGCAAGGTTCATGATGCGTGTGTTTTCAGGAACTGTGGGTTGCTCAGACGCCTGCAGGAAGGTAGTTTCTTCCCGGACCACGAAATAACTGTTGTGGATGAGCAGATTCCTAAAGTCATCCTCGGGGACCCAGCCTGCCCGCTAATGCACTTGCTCATGAAGCCCTATACAGGCGCCTGGGACAGCGACAAGGAACTCTTCAAATACCAGCGAGCAGCGTGACCTGTGACTGTTCAGTTTCTTTACAGAGAAGCTGAACCTGCCCCTGCCACTGACTGTTGACTCTCCTCTTCGGTTACATACCCCGTTCACCCCGTTTCCCCCACTTCCAACACACGTGTAAAAATAAAATACATGTCCCATTGTTACTGAAGAAAGGTTTCTTTATTCATGACTGCGTTAAAGGGTTGAAACTGGGAGGCAGACTGTGCTGGGTAGGGTGTGCGGTGATGTAAAGACCGCCTCTAAACTCAATGAATGACAGGCTCCTGCTCCTAGAGCGGTCCGCAGTGCCGGAATGCTTCTTTCAACGGAGCCTGCCATCCCTCTTTTTCGAATTCTGTGTGCGGGGGGATATGTGACCTTGTGGCGGAGGAGTACGGATACAGATTCCTCTGCTGCGTGACTCAGCGGTCCAGGACAAGGACCACTGTATAAGATCTGTAACCGCCCTCCCCCGCTACAAAGTCACATCCCCCCCGCCCACACAGAACCTGGAAACCACCTCCCATACCGACCATGGTGCCTACTGACTGCACTGTGTGTGTGACCCGCTGCTGATCCTGCCCCCGTGTCTGTACCCTGGGAAAGGTGACTGTCCTATGCAATTAACAACCCCCTTCCCCACGCCCCCCATTCAAACACAGTCTTCTTTGAAAAAACATGACGGAAACAGTAATTAACAGCAAAGTATTTTTATTACTTAAGTAGACACTTAGGGGATGGAACTGGGATTGGGACTTGTGTGAGTCCGGAAGGGAACGACTTCTGCAAATGTAGGGTATGAGAGTTTTTGGGTACTTGAGCACTCTGCTGGGGTGCAGTGACAGTTTACACGGCCTCTGGCGCCCCTCCTTCTGGTTATTTTGGGTGAGGGGGGTATGGGACTTTGTGGCGGGGGAGGGCGGTTGCAGATACACTGCAGGGGGGCTCTGTCCTCCTGCGGTCCTGCAGAACATCCACAAGGCACCTGAGCGTGTCCGTTTGCTCCCTCACTAGTCCAAACATTGTTTGAGTCGCCTGCTTGTCTTCCTCACGCCACCTCTCCTCCCGTTCGCTGTGTGAGCGCTGGTACAGAGAGACGGTCTCCCTCCACTGCCTCTGCTGGTCCGCCTCGGCTAGGTAGCAGCCCATACGTTCATCGAACATCTTGTCCCTTGTCTTTTTCTTTCTCCGCCTAATCTTTGCCAGCCTCTGCGAGGGGGATGCTGTGGCAGGTCTGGAGACAGTGGAAGCTGTGAGATGGGAAACAGGGAGTGAATTCCTTGCAAAGATACATTTTTGCGAACAATTAACTGAGTCTAGGCTGTCTCTGTGAATTCTGGGTTGAGACCCCTGTGCCTGCTGGGGCACAAATAATTTTCGCGGTGGATACTGGATAAATGTCGCCAGTCATTCCTTCCTCCGGGAAAGCAACGGCAGACAATCATTTCAAGCCCGTTTTCCCAGAATTGCCCTGGCATACGCCATAGCGTGGCAACCGTGGACACTGTTTTGCCTTTTGTGTATGTCACCGTATGTGTACTAGATGCCGCTGACAGAGGCGGGCCAGCAGCGCTACACAGCAGCATGCTTTTGCTTTTGCATGACAGCAGAGATGGTTACCAGCCATATTGTACCATCTACCATACCATAAATTGGTAATAAGATGGTAATAAGATGGGCATGGTTACCTGTCCTTTTGCACTGCCCCATTTGGTGCTGTCATAAGTGCCCCGGCCGAGCAGCCAGGGGCGCAAAAGCAAAAATTGGGAATGACTCCCTGAGTCAATCCCTCCTTTTTGGTATCTAAAAATAGAATCAGTCCTGCCTAGATTATGGGCAAGTGTACTAGAGAACCACTGTATCATAGAACCAGAGAGCACAGCTGCTCTGTGTCCGATCCTGCATAAATTTGGAGCTGTATGCTATTCACAGGGGGTGCTCCTGCAACAACACCACCTGTTCATTCCAGCCTTCCCACAGCCTTCCTGGGCTACCATACCATTGTCCCACCACTTGTGTGATGAAGTAATAAAGAATGCAGGAATAAGACACAGTGACTTGTTTGTGAGAAATGAGTGGAAGGAAGCCTCCAGCTGCAATGATAGTCCAGGCAGGACATTAATTACTGTGGATGAAGGAGCCCATCATCCCTCTGCTAGTCCAGGGGCAATTCAATCTTTTCTTTACACAGGAAGGGTGGGGGCTGATGGAGCTCAGCCCCCTGTTGCAATGATGAGGACGGTTACCAGCCATACTGCACCATCTACCATGAAAAATTAGGGCCAGGCGCCCTTGATCGACCTCACAGATGCTAGTACGCATGATTACCAGTCCTTTTGCACTGCCCCATGTGCCAATAGGCTGATGATGAGGACGGATTTCCATCTTTTTGTACCATCAGCCATCCATAGCGTGGGGGGAGCAAGGATGTTGGTGTTGAGTGCTGCACCATCGCGTCTATCTGCAGCATTCAGTAAAGATAGGGTGACATGTAAAAGAGTCAACAGAGGATTGTTTTCACTTCTGGTGGTGGGTGGGGTGTGTGCGCAAATTGCCGAACTATGCCCTGACCCACCGCAGACACTGTGTTTGACCCTAGAAGCATTTGGAGCTCATCCAAGAATGCAAATACTTTTTGGAGACAGCAGGAACTGTGGGATACCTTGCGTCCTCATTCCCCCCTCCCTCCATGAGCGTCCATTATATTCTTTGGCTTTCTGTTACGCTCGTCACGCAGCTGCATGCTGAGTCTGTGCTATGCCGTCTGTCCGTGGATTTATTAAAAATACTTTGGACCAGGCGCACCATAACAGTAATTCCACTACTTAGATGCATGAGTCTCCTAGCGAGATCACCGTGAGGACGGGCACTGAAGGAGATAGAGAGCGCATGCTGCGTGAAATCTATCACGAACCACGGACCGATGCAGCCGTGCTCGGGGAGGCAATGCTCCCTGAATACCGCATGAAAGCCTCGCGCGGAAAAGAGTGCTATCACGGAGCACCCAATAAGGCAGCTCTCCCCAGGAACCTCCTGCTGATGCTTATCGATTAACGGAAGGAGAGCTTCGTGGAGATCTCCCAGGAGGATTTCTGTTCTATCACCATATATAGAGAGACAGACCTCCTTCTCACACACTTCAGATTCCTGTTATATTAAGAATAAAAGTTAACATGGTTAAAGCACTTACCGACTGCTCCTTCCCCTGATTCAGGATCCGGGTTCATGGCCGGGGAGGGTTGGTAGGGGATCTCCGTGACGGTGATGAATAGATCCTGGCTGTCGGGGAAACCAGCGTTGTAAGCGCTCTCGCCTGCCTCGTCCTCCACAAACACTTCCTCATCTTCCCCGTCCGTGAATATCGTCGAGGAACTGTCCATCGACACTGTCCCATCATCAGAGTCCATGGTCACTGGTGGGGCAGTGGTGGCAGGCTCCGTAGCGTCCATTTGCCGCTTTGATTTTTTGGTAGCCTTGTCTGGGGTCCTTGGTTTTCACGCGGCGATGCGTTGCATGACGGCTGTATCCTCTGTCTGGATCATGGCTTTGGAGACCTTCTCGTAGGTCTTTGCATTCCGTTTGTTGGAGCGCAGCTCCGAAAGCACAGACTCCTCGCCCCACACACCGATCAGATCCAAGAGTTCCCGGTCAGTCTATGCCGGGTCCCTCTTTCTATTCAGAGATTACATGAACTCCTCTGCTGGAGAGCTCTGCATTGCTGCCGGTGCTGCTGAGCTCGCCCCGATGTCCAACCACGAAATGAGATTCTAACTGTCCAGAAAGGAAAAGGAATTCAAATTTTCCCGGGTCGTTTCCTGTGTGGCTGCTCAGAGCATCGAAGCTCGGACTGCTGTCCAGAGCGTCAACAGAGTGGTGCACTGTGGGATAGCTCCCGGAGCTACTAAGTTCGATTTGCATCCACACCTAGCCTAATTCGAGCTAGCCATGTCGAATTTAGCATTACTCCACCTGTCGGGGTGGAGTACCAAATTCGAACTAAAGAGCCCTCTAGTTCGAATTAAATGGCTTCCTGGTGTGGACTGTTGAGCGGTTAGTTCGAATTAACGCTGCTAAATTCGATTTAAAGTCCTAGTGTAGACCAGGCCTAGGAAACAGATAAATGCATGGAGGTTAAGTCCATTAATGGCTCTTAGCCAGGATGGGTAAGGAATGGTGTCCCTAGCCTCTGTTTGTCACAGAGTGGAGATGGATGGCAGGAGTGAGATCACCTGATAGGTTCACTCCCTCTGGGGCACTTGGCATTGGCCATTGTCGGTAGACAGGATACTGGGCAGGATGGTGTTTGGTTTGACCCAGTATGGCTGTTCTTATGTTCTAACTTAAATGAAGCCAAAGTTATGGAGACGCATATGAGTCAAGGAAGCCAGCAGATTATCATAAACCTGGAAAAATCTCGCCTGGATGGGCTCAGGTGTTTGGTTACAAGCTGAGGTGGTTCAAAAGTTTTGGATTTTTTTTAAGCAGAATTTTTTTTATTGTTTCTTTAAACAATCAAAAACAGCAAGCAGCAAATATTTGGCCACACACTTCTGAAACCTCAAACCATGTTCAGGTTTTGGCAGACTAATTTCAGCTTTTCAATCAAAAAAACCACAACAAATTTTGAAGGAAAGCAGACATTGTCCGTGATTTTTTTCTGCTTTTTAAAAACCCCTAGTTTTCGATCCAGAAAAAGTTTTGATGGACAATATTTGTCCAACCCTTTTAATGAGCTTTAGTGCCTTTTAGCACTAGCTGATGCTGAGAACCAGTGATACCTTGTAAAGAAGTTTTCTCAAAACTGGGTTTGTGCCGAAATGCGGAAGGTTTATTTTTCCCAGGGGCGCCCGTGGGGGGGAGCAAGTGGGGCAATTTGCCATGGGCCCCGCAAGGGCCCCCAGAAGAATATAACATTGTAATTTGTTTATAGAAGGGGCCCCCAAAATTTCTTTGCCCCAGGCCCCCTGAATTCTCTGGGCGGCCCTGGCTTTTGATATTGTCTCGCATGACCGTCTCATAAACAAATTAGGGAAATGCAACATAGATGGAGCTACCATAATGTGGGTGCAAAACTGGTTGGAAAACCGTTCCCAGAGAGTAATCATCAGTGGTTCACAGTCATGCTGGAAGGACATAACAAGTGGGGTCACACAGGGATCAATTCTGGGTCCGGGTTCTGTTCAATATCTTCATCAATGATTTAGATACAGAATACATTTATAAAGTTTGTGGATGATACCAAGCTGGGAGGGGTTGCAAGTGCTTTGGAGGATAGGATTAAAATTCAAAATGATCTGGACAAACTGGAGAAATGGTCTGAAGTAAATAGGATGAAATTCAATAAGGACAAATGCAACGTACTCCACTTAGGAAGGCACAATCAGTTGCACACATACAAAATGGTAAATGACTGCCTAGGAAGGAGTACTGCGGAAAGGGATTTGGGGGTCATAGTGGACCACAAGCTAAATATGAGTCAACAGTGTAAGACTGTTGCAAAAAAAGCAAACATCCTTCTGGGATTTAAAAGCAAAAAAACAGGAGTGCTGTAAGCAAGACACGAGAAGTAATTCTTCTGCTCTACCCTCTGCTGATTAGGCCTCAGCTGGAATATTGTGTCCAGTTCTGGGCGCCACATTTCAGGAAGGATGTGGACAAATTGAAGAGAGTCCGGAGAAGAGTGATAAAAATGATTAAAGGTCTAGAAAACATGACTTATGAGGGAAGATTGAAAAAACTGGGTTTGTTTAATCTGGAAAAGAGAAGACTGAGAGGGGACATGATAACGGTTTTCAAGTATGTAAAAGGTTGTTACAAGGAGGAGGAAGAAAAATTGTTTTTCTTAACCTCTAAGTATAGCACAAGAAGCAATGAGCTTAAATTGCAGCAAGGGAGGTTTAGGTTGGACATTAGGAAAAACTTCCTAACTGTCAGAGTGGTTAAGCACTGGACTAAGTTGCCTAGGGTTGGAAGTTGTGGTATCTTCATCATTGAAGATTTTTAAGAGCAGGTTAGACAAAGCTCTGTCAGGAATGGTCTAGATCATACTTAGTACTGCCGCGAGTGCAGAGGACTGGACTGGATGACCTCTTGAGGTCCCTTCCAGTTCTATGATTCTATGTAGTTGTGGCTTGATCCATTAATTCCTTTGAAAATTAGGACCTAATTTCTCTAGCGAGATTAAGAGAATTGAACATATACATCTTCAAGAAAAGATGGCAAAAAGCATCTAGAATCATTGTATAACAGTACTAAAGAAGGAGTCTCACTTCCCAGCTATATTGGTTCCATGATATTTTGTATACGGCTTTAGTCAATTGCCAGCAAACATTTCTGGGTGCAGACCTGTCAACACATCACATCTGCCGTAGCACACTCTGGACACAGCAACAATCCCATAGTCAGAAACATGTTTTCCTAGACTCCTTCTGAAAGAGCTACAAGTAGGGTTTGTTGAATGCAAGTCCCCCATGTTTGAAGAGCATTTGGCCAAAGTTATTGGACTTTCACTCAAAGATTTCTGTGTTTGGAAGAGTCAGATTGCTGAGGCTAGATGCAAGTTTCCTTTCCAGACAAAGACAATAATTCTGTATAGTTTCCAGTAGTGCGTGTTGGTATGATATAACAAGATTAAAACAAAACAAGAAAACAAAATATAGGATGTTTTGCTTCTTTTGGCATCTTAGTTTTATTAAAAGGCATGTTTTTGAGCTAAGTGTTTTTAAATCGGATACCAAATAAAATCTTAACATGACAAAGTAGATGAGACGTCTCTGATCTAGCTCCCTGCTTCCTTCTCTGTAGGCATCTTGGGTGAAGTTAACAAAATGCCTCAGCTGAACCGTGGCCAAGTCTTCATAAGGGCTTTTCACTGGCATAGAAATATCAATTAGGGGTGTGATTTTTTTAAACAATATTTGTATTGTAGGGGTGTATTTGTAACAAAAGCCCTGGTGTAGATATGATTTCACTGGCAAAAAAGTGCTTTTCCCAGCAGATCTTATTTTGTTGAGGAAGTGGTATAAACAATACCAACAAAAGAGGGCTTTTGCTGCTATGAACTGTGACTGCACTAGCAGTATTTGGCAGTACACCTCTATAACTATAATTGGCAAACCTGTTCTAGCGTAGACTTTGCTGAAATCCCACTGACTCAGGCAGTTTCCTAACATCTGCTGACAGATTGAGCCAGACAAAACCTGCTATGCTCCTGCAGGAGCCCTCTTGCTTGTAGGCCCACAACATCTGTGTTGGTCGGATAGCCGCCTCCATTGTGAATTGATCATGGGTTTTGCATGCCACTAAGTTAGACTTGTATGAAAAGGAAAAGCCGTAAAGAGCTACTGTATCTTAGAGGGTCACTGTGTTATTTGAAACTTACAGTAGTTATCCGCAGTGATGAGCTGCCAAAATATTAACAACTGATTCCCTCCTCCTCACCCCACGAGGGGGATGATGCCCCCCGGGACTCCTGCCCCATCCAATCCCCCACGTTCCTTCACAGCCCCCCCCCGGGACCCCTGCCCCATCCACCCCCCTTCCCTGCCCCCTGCTGCCCCATCCAACCCCTCCTCTAATTCCTGATGGCACCCCCGGGACCCCTGCCCCATCCAACCACCCCTTCCCTCTGTCCCCTGACTGCCCCTGGAACCCCTGCCCCTGCCTGCCCCCCACCGCTCCATCCAACTCCTGCTCCTTCCTGACTGCCCCCCCGGGACCCTTGCCCCCATTCAATCCCCCTGTTCCCTGCTCTCTGACTGCCCCGACACTAATCCACCCCCCCAACTCCCCTGCCTTCTATCCAACACCCGCTCCATGCTCCCTACCCCCTTACCACGCTGCCTGGACATGGGAGCCAGGCTGGGCCGCTCGGCCGGGGTTGGGATCGGAGCCGGGGCGCTGAGCCAGGGCCGGAGCTGTGCCTCCCAGCTGGCCGGGCCCAGGGGCTGGGCCAGAGCCGCGCCGCTCGGCCGGCCGGGCCCAGGGGCTGGGCCAGAGCCGCGCCGCTCGGCCGGCCGCGGTCGGGGCCAGGCCGGAGCTGCGCCGCTCGGCAGGCCAAGATTGGGACCGGGCCGGAGCTGCGCTGGTTGGGGCCAGGCCGATGCCACGCTGCCCGACTGGCCGAGGTTGGGGCCAGGCCGGAGCCGTGCTGCCCGGCCGGCCGAGGTCAGGGTCGGGCTGGATACACGCCGGCTGGGGTCAGGCCTGGGCCGGAGCCGCACCACCTGGGGACAGGGTCGGGGGCCAGGCTGGAGCCGTGCGGCGCCTGGACCCCTCCTCGCGCCCCTGCCCCAGCTCACCTGCGGGAAGCTGCCGCTTCTTTCTCAGCCCTCCCAGGCTTCCCGCGCGAACAGCTGATTCACGGGAAGCCGGGGAGGGGGAGAAGGTAGAGGCGGAGTGAGGTGAGCTGGGGCCAGGGGAAGGGCAGGGAGCTGCTGAGGTTTTGTTAAATTTAAAAGCCCTTTTCGAACCAGTTGTCCCTCACGGGACAACCGATTCTAAAAGGGCTTCTACATTTAACAACCGGCTCCAGCTCACCACTGGTTATCTGGAAGAACATAAGAATGGCCATACTGGGTCAGACCAGTGGTCCATCTAGCCCAGTATCCTGTCTTCCGACAGTGGCCAATGCCAAATGCTTCAAAGGGAATGAACAGAACAGGTAATCACCAAGTGATCCATCCTCTGTTGTCCAGTCCCAGCATCTGGCAATCTGAGGCTTAGGGACATCTAGAACATGGGGTTGCGTCCCTGACCATCTTGGCTAATAGTCACTGATGAGCCTATCCTCCATGAACTTCTCTAATAGTTTTTTAAATCCATTTATAGTCTTCACTGTGACAACATCCCCTGGGAACGAGTTCCGGAGGTTGACTGTGCAGTCTGTGAAGAAATACTTCCTTTTGTTTGTTTTAAACCTATTAATTTCACTGCATGACCTGTGGCTCTTGTGTTATGTGAAGAGGTAAATAACACTTCCTTATTCACAAGCTGCATTCTCAGCAAAGTCTTGCTTATCTTATTTCTTTTTAAATTGTTAAATCGACAGAGCCAAAACTATGGGATTTTTATTTCAGGATACAAAGCATATTGGGAATCAGAGAATAGTGAAGAGATTACTTATGACATTCATGGTGTTCATTCCCTTGTGATTTTCAGTTGCTCTGGTTTATCTTTCCAATTTGCATATTTATCAAGGTGGATTCCTAATCTTGAGTGAAGCGCTTCTTTGCTTTTGTTCCCAAAGTCCTACAAAGTAGATCCTGCTCCCTTCTTAGTTGGGGGTGCCACCTAAAACAGAACTGGCTTCTTTCCATGGGGTGAAGGGGTGAGAGGGGAAGAGCAAAGCAAGATTTGGGGTGCACATGTTAAAAGTTCATATTCTTACTGAGCTGTGGAGCTCAACTCTTCCCCCTTTCATAGAATATCAGGGTTGGAAGGAACCTCAGGAGATCATCTAGTTGAATTTTCTGCTCAAAGCAGGACCAATCCCCAGATAGATTTTTGCCCCAGATCCCTAAATGGCCCCCTCAAGGACTGAACTCACAACCCTGGCTTTAGCAGGCCAATGCTCAAATCACTGAGTTATCCCTCCCTTTGTACCATCATGCCCTGGGAATTTGAGTGTATGGACTGGAACGAGACTGGAGCTGGTGAATCCAGCATTACTGGACCCACTAACCTTCAGCGGAGCTGGGTTCTAAAAGCAGCAGAGAGAGATATGCTACTCCATGGACTGCAGAACTCCCTGTGTCAACCTCCCCTACTTGGATTTGGTGTGGGCAGGGATGATTTTGCCCTAAACTCTCTTTATTCCCCTCCTCCTGATTATGGGAATCTGTCTCCTTCCCGAGAGCTGGCAAACATGTCACAAAAACAACGACGTTCCCCTTTTCTGACCGTTCACACTCAGAAGTGTATTAATCTGAACAGGACACAGTTTGGAGATGTTATCGACACCTAGAATGTTGAAAGTGTCATACAGAGGTGATGGGGTGGTTTGGTGGCCAGGGCCGGCTCCAGCTTTTTTGCCACCCCAATAATGGACAGAGTGCTGCCCCTTTCTATTGGCCGCCCCAGGCACCTGCTTCCTTCGCTGGTGCCTGGAGCCAGCCCTGTTGGTGGCTCATGGGTAGCAGAAAGTTTTACCCATTTAGCTTAGCTTTGAACTGGTAGATGTCACCCAAGAAGCTATTCGTGCTCCACCCCCCAATTCCTTGAGAAATTGCTGTGTCAAACAAAAGTTGTTGTTAATTTGAGGCACATGTAAGTAAAGATGTTATTTAGGAGCAACACCAACAGGTACGGAGACAGGCTGGATATTCCTGCTCAGGCCCGCTGACAGGAGGGGTAGGGCAAAGGGGGCCATTGCCCAGGGTGGTAGGCTGAGGCCAGGACCCCAGGCCATTTTAAAGTGCCTGGGTGGGCCGCAAGGCTCCTAGGCATAGGTGCTGAGCACCCACCAGTGGGCCCCTCCTCCCCAGAAGCAGGCCCCGCTGAGCAGCTCATCCCTGTCTCCCCCAGTGCCTCCTGCCTACCACCATCAGCTGCTTGGCATTGTGTCAGAGGCGCTGGGGGGGAGAGGGGGAGGAGCAGGGGTGGGCGATGCCCAGATGCCAGGAGTGGAAGGGCTGGGACCAGCCCCTTCCAGCCAGCTGCGACCAGCCCCTTCCAGCCAGCTGCTAAGATGCTGCTTTGCAGCCCTGTGCGGTGGCTGCCTGAGAGAGCCTGGCTGGAGAGGTGACTTCCACTCCCTGCCCGGGCTTGGGTGCTGGGGACCCTGGCAGCTGAGCTGGTGGGGAGTGGAAGCTGCCTCTTCCCCAGCCAGGCTCTCTCAGGCAGCTGCCGGGCAGGGCTGCAGAGCAGCGACCAGGAGGGGCTGGCATTAAAAGTGGCTGCCCCCTGCTCCCTGCCTGGGCTCCTGCCTGCCACAGAGAGCAACAGAACTTGCTGATGAATGAGGGGGACAGGCACAGCGGGAGGACAAAACACCTCTCCCGCAGGTAACATGGGGCGGGGAGAGTGCGGTGGCCCTGGGCTGGGCACGGGGGGGAGGGGAAAGAGACACATGACCTGCCCTTTAAATTGTGCCCCCCACACACTATGGGCAGGCACTCGTTGTATATGGGGTGGGGATGGGGCACTGGGGGAAGGGGCCTAGGATGGAGTGGGGGATTGAGCACCCCCTGGGAACTCTAGAAATTGGCACCTATGCTCTTAGGTGTGCGTGGGGTGGTACCCGCAGTGGCGAAGGCAGCTGGGCTGGCATGTGGAAGCCCTGGCCGTGCTGCAAGAGCGTGCCCAGCAGCACAGCCGGCAGCTTGCTGGGCACCAGCAGGGACCCATTGACAGTTCTGCCCTGGGGCCTGGAATTGATGTCGGTGGGCCTATTCCTGCTCAGACCCGTCTTATTAATGTGCGTGTGAATTTCAAAAGGACTACAGTATATTTACCTCATGGGCTCAGAAGCTCACAAAAGGCTGATCAAACCAGCTATGATGCTGCCTATTCCCAATTAATACAGTTCCAAAAATAAACAAACAATCTCGCCTGCTCAAGTTAAAAGATTTAATGCAGACTGTTTGACCATATTGCTTTAGAAAGTGTGGTTAGTGACATTTTATACAGCCCCCTCCCCTTATGAATCTTCCCTCTCTTCCCCACCTTGTATTGTGTTTATATTCAGCAGTGTTTGTGAGAACAAGTCTTCTGGGAATAGAGATTGGAAGAGATCCAGACGGTTCAAATTTGCAGGCTCTTTGCATCATGTTCTCTGAAAAACAGGCTTGGAATAGAATGGAACGAAATAGACAATCCATTGCTGTCAGCTTTAAAAGAAGAGAACCTTAGACCGAGGTTCACTAGTAACAGTGAACACTGGCTGCCATAGCATTTTCTAAAAATGCTACAGACTGATGGGCTCATGCTCCTGAACAAGCCTTCCTCACCCCTCCTCATACCTCATGTCTCTGTCAGTCTCAGAACAGTCAGAATTTATTCCAGCTCCACGGCCAACTACATCATTCTGCAAATTACAGAGCATTACAGTTATAGAATGGACCATGCTCGCCAAAGTCAGAGAATGGTAGCTGCTTGGAAAGTCAATATGGATTGGATTTAGATTAAAAAACAAAAAAAACCCCTTCAGTTCATGCTAAATAAGTAATATTTTAAGCACTATACAGTGGCAAATGCAAAGCTTGTTTTAAGTCAAACAAGATATTGGAGCTCAAGAAATTGGTAAGACTCACAGATCTTGATCTAAATTAGACTTTAGTTCAACATGTATCCCTGCATTACAGTTTCCTTTAAAAGTTTAAGGTAAATTAAAACAAAAAAACTTTGGGTGCAATTTATAGGAAAATCAATCTTCTAGAAAAAGGTCAGAGTAGAATTTAGTTGAACTAGAAAAAAATACAATGGAGAACTGGACTAGAAAAGACACAAGGAAGGAGACTAGGCATGACTGCAGCATTTCTTTTCCTTCACCACTTTTCAGTACTGTTCAGTTTCCTCCTCTTTTCCAGCAGAAAATAGAAAGCTGAGTGAAAACAGAGAGGCACAAGGTCATACAGGCCCAAGTGAAAGGAAGATTATTGCTTCTTTTACTGGAATAATTTCAAACCCCTACCACCCCCTTTCTCCCCCTCCCCCCATCATCATTGCTCTGTGGGCCAAACACTCCATCAACCATGATTAAGAGTGCTTGGTGCAAAGGTTTCACAAAGAAGTTTGGAGAGGAGAACGAGGAAAACAGAATCCTTCTCCTTAGGCCATGGGGGACTCCCTCTACAGACTCAGGGATATAGCAGCATCTGTAACAGGAGGGTGAATGGAGCATAGTTGTCCTCCATTAGTCTGTCCCTCCTCTGCTCCCTAGTCCCCTTCCATGGTTGGATGAAGGATCCATGAAGGACCCAAAGGGTGGCACAGAGGATGCAGACCCCTTGGCATCTTGCCCCTACCCTCCACTTCTCTCACAGCAGAGCTGTACTAGTTCTAGGGCAGTCAAAGCCCTTCATATGCAGAGTGAGGGAGGTAGGCAAAATTTACACCTATGTGTACAACACAGCAAGTTTACTTGGCACTTTTACACATCTACTAATGGTAAAGCATGGAATTTAAGAGATGCCATGATGGAACAATTCAGCATGTAATAAAGAGTGGGGAGGTAAATGAAGTTAAATAAAGAGCCAAACAATTGCAGCCTGTTGGAATGTTGCTAGCAATTAATGTAAATAGCTCAAAAGGGATACAAGATGACAACATACGTGATGTGGAAAACAATAACCTTGAATGGAAACGTGGAACACTGCAGCAACACATAACTGGAGGTGGGGAGCTGTACGCAATCAGGAGAAATCAAATGGTATTTACCACTGGACCAGGATTTGCATACTACTGATTGTGCTGAGAGTCACTCAGAGAAATATATCCCCTGGTAATAAGCTATGCTTGGTGCCTCTACTGGGACAAAGAATTCTGCAAATCTGAAAGTGAGATCTGAGTGACTGAGTTCACATAGCACTATTACAAACCAAAGGAAGATTTAGAAGCATTTGCTTATGACTTGGAATCCTTGCTGACATGGCCATTACAAACATATGGGGAGATACTAGGCCACATTCCTCCCACACCAGCTGAGCAAGGGCTCTATCTCTATGAAAAGTGGCCAACAAGAAGTCACTCTGTAGTTTTGCCGATACCATGAACTTAGTCAAATGGCTGTGGTACACAAGAAGGCCTGGGATGGCATTGGATTGGAAGAGCCCTAATACTACGAGAGAAGCAAGATTCAGCAGTGTGGTAAGTGGCAGTGCTGACAAAGCAAGAAGCTGGTGACAGAGGTGAACATAAGTAGCAGTAGCAGCCATTATCTTAACACGATGGTGACATCTGTCTCACAGTCTGAAAGTTGACTGTCAAGACTTCAAGAACGCTAGAGGTAGAAGGCAACTGTGATAACTGTTCCATAACTGTGGAAGTGGGTCAGTCAGTAGACTGTGTGTTCTAGACAGGGGTAGGCCCCCCTCCTAGCAGTGGGTTACATCCAGGACAGCAAGGTTTAGCTCCCACTGAAATTCTTCATGAGGAGATTTCCTTGGGGAAGGGAGAAGAATTTTACTGCATCAGCAGTATTTACAGCTCACAGCCAACTAGGGTGACCAGACAGCAAGTGAGAAAAATCAGGACAGGGGGTGCGGAGAGTGTGTGTGTAATAGGAGCCTATATAAGAAAAAGACCCCAAAATTGGGACTGTCCCTATAAAATTGGGAATCTAGTCACCCTACAGCCAACATGAATTGTTCACTGTGAACCTTTTACACTTGGTAGGGAGGGAATGAGGAGTGAGAATGAATTTTTCTTAAAATGAAGAGCATGCTAACCTCAAAGGAGGTGTGGTTAATGTGAAGTGAAGTGTGCGCAACAGGACATGGATGGGGAATATATACTATATAGAGAAGGGACCCTGCGTTCAAAATAGTACCATGTTCTGTGGGCTCGGCACAACTCAGAGCAAGGTAGATAAATCATGAGTCTTTATACGGGCAAGGCTTTGCACGACCATGAATATTTGTGTTTTCCAAAATTACATCCTCTTTAGGTTTTTCCACCCTCACTTAGTAATGTGAGGAGCATGTGTAAATTAAAACAAACAAAAAAACAGAGACCCCTGGTATCTTTATATTTAAAAAAAAAATTATAGTAGATTTGAATTAGATTGCCTGTCATCTCTTTGCACTGTGGTAATAAGCGGTCCCACCGAAGATAAGTAGGAACATTCCCATCTCTCAGAATGAGACATGTTTAGTTTAAGCTTCCTGCAAGATTGAAAACTATCATTGCAATTTTCACTAGACTCTGCAGGCCTAATTCAGAGATGTTTCTACATTGCTCTGGCAGTGTGACTGGGCCCTGACCTGGGTGTGCAAAGGTGTAAATAACAACGAGGCCCAGCATATTTTAGGAGACATATAGCATTGCAGCTATGCCACTGTGGCATGCCTAGTGCACATATATCCTACAGTGATAGAAGGGGATTTTCCATCAATGTAGTTAATCCACCTTCCTGAGAGGCCACAGCTAGATCAACAGAATTCCTGCGTTGACCTAACCATGTCCATGCCAGGAGTTAGGTTGGTTTAACTATGGCGCTCAAGGGTGTGAATCTAAATTTTAAGTGTAGACCAGATCTTAGTGCGTGCCATGTTTTAGAGTGACAACTATGGAAAGTTGCTGGGAAAAGGTACCTGAATTGGAGCATTTTATGTTGGGAGCCTTTACAAACGGTATTTACATACCTAAAAGGGATGCCAATTTGAAAAACTTTAATATTCCTAAAAAGCCTTACTTGTTTAAAAACTCCTAATTTATCCTCTTTACTCTGTGTTGTACAGCGCATACAGAACCTGGCACTATACTGAACTCGGGGTGATTTCTCTCTATTGAAAACATCATCACCTATGTACTGAAGGCCCAATGAGACTTGGGCACCTAAATAATTTGACAACATTGCTATAAATAGATACAAGGCAATCTAGCAAAATATACATTTAGATAAGCAGATTTTTTTCTAAATTGAATGTTTCCTAAAATGCATGATGCAATTAGAACTACAGGATTTAAGAAATTTTAAGTATCAATATTTCACGCATTGTTACAAAGATACCTAGCTTCCACAGGTCAGACTCCTGTCTACCACACGTTCTGGATCCACAGAAGTCAAAAGAATTCAAATTTCAAGAACTCCTGTTCAGTTGCAATGAAGCCTCACTACATCTCCCGCTCCCACATGGCACATAAGATGTGTGTTCCACTGTTGATATTTTTAGGCCAATGGTGTAACAGGTTGCTATTAAGGGAGGCTGTCATTGGGTAGTTAACAGCAAACTTCTGTAACATCAGTCTGTGAAAGTCTTAAATAAGGACTGTCAGATATGACTAAAAGCTTAATATATCTAAAAAGGTATGGTTTAAAGACAGTTTAATCTTCTCAGCCTCTTTCTTCACCTCTGATCTGATACTGAAGTTGTAGGGCTAACCTATTGGCCCCTATTCTGAGAGCTTTGTGTTGCAATCCAGCATCCCTCACTGACAGAGTAGTCCCTAGGGGACCATTACAACCTGGCATGAGTTACAGCAGCCTTTGGGATACTGGAAAGTGTGACATGGACTGGTTCAACTAATTTATGCCATGTGCTTAGAGGCATCTTTGCTTCCCCTTCGTCTATCTTCTATACTCAGCTCTGGTGCAGCAGAGGAATTAACTCACATAATTCATGTCAAATTGTGATGCGATAAACACATTTGTAACTTCACTGCCAGAAAAAGAAAAATGACTGTTGTCCAAGAGGCCATTAACTTTAGTGAGTGTTCTAGTAAAATCCTATTAAACTCTTGAAAGAGGTAGACATAGCAGTCAAACCAGGGTTACTGCAGTACGGAATTCTGAGCAGAAGTTGAGGCTAGTCTGAAAGTCAGATCTGTTAGGAATAACAGTCTACTTAGTTTGTCCTAAATGTTACAAATACAGTGGCTATACTGGAGATGGACTATGTTGATCTCTCCATGCAGAATTTTCTATTTTCAATAAAAGCAATATATCGACCAAGTAAATGCCTTAAAATGCATATGATCTTGTTTCCAAGTTTGCTCCAGTAGGAATTTCTCTTTGAAAAAACAGAGACCATCTACAAAAATAACAAACAAAAAAATAGACAGGTGAGGTGACCAAACAGTAATGTGACATGGAGTCTTCCTAGAGATGGTTCAATTTTTTTTTTAAAAGGTAAGAGAGGAAAGAGATAGGGCCTGATGAAAAAAAAACCACACACCTCAGGGAAAAATTTTGTCCTTGTTTTTCAAAGTTTCAGAACAAAATATTGCCAAAGCATTCTGAAATTTTGTTTCAAAGTTGTGGGGAAGTCCCACTCTTCCTCACAAATGGCAATATTTTAAATATGATTCGGTCCACCACCACCACTCCCAAAACTAAGCTTTGAAACAAAATTTAATTAAGAAGACTCCTGACTTCCTGAGACAATTTCCATTTTTTCAGCCATTTCCAGTATTTTCCATTTTGGTCACCAGTCAGTGACTGAAAGCCATTGCCACCAAGAGGCTGTTGAGTGGCTTGTGTGAAGTGAGCTGGTGGTCTCACACAGTTCATTTTGAAATGGTATCCACACCACAAACCCTATTATAACTGTTGCCGTGTTTGGCAGTCTCAGCAGAGATGCCATGGGGGCATGAAGACTGAATTCTTTTTTTATCCACTGAGCAGCCTTGAAGCATTATTATTGCTATGGCTCTGGCTAGCTCTGTTTTCTGAACAAAGATTTCTGTTTCTTCTGCCATCAGTCTGTCACCTTCTACAAGTACTAAATTCACTTTAAAACTCATTCAATTATTCAGATCAACTCAGATTAATTTCCAGTCCATTATAGGACAAGAAGGAAACATATAGCCTAAATCAGTGTTTACAATTCCCTTAACTAGGACAGAAGGCTCCCAAATGTTTCCTCATCCCCACAAGTGGCAAGAGACCAGGTAAAATTTAAAAATGATAGGCATTTTTTCCAGTGGGCACCTGACTAAAGGGCTTGCCATTATGGCATGGTTCCATGTTCTCTTGCTGGATTAGCTTTTGTCTCTGAACAATAATCACACTGACTACGAAGGGCTGGCTTTCAGTTTTAATGAATCAGATGAGAGTGGGGATTAGCTGGAGAAGACTTCTCCTCTGGAAGAGTCTATGCCCAATGGCTGAAAGTTTCCATGAAAATCAACAATACTCCTATAGTTGGGCTTTGGAGCAATACCCTGCTGAATGAGTAGCCAAGTTCCTACTAGAAGGAGAAATCCATAAAAGGTGCCCTGAACAATATGAGTCCAAGCCAAATATGTGCAAATCAAGAATTAGCTCTTTTTTATAAAATGGTCATATTTTCTTAAAAGCATACACACTACTCAGAAATGGAATTCCCAAGTTTGTTTAGAGGCAGTTATGGAAGAATAAGGTTCTTCAATGCGTGTGTAAGGGAAAAAACCCAATACACTTGGTAAAGGAGAAGAATGACCTTTACAGCAGGTTGGACTGATAAACGCTGTTGGGGTTTTGGGGGGTACTGTTTTTTGCTTTAAACAAACAAGTTTCTCTTCCTACTTGCCCAAGCAATAAGTACTATGTGAACTTAAATGGTAGAACTGCAGCATTGAGTCAGCACTAGATAGTGTATATTACATTTTGGGTCTGCATTTTTAAGAATGAAAATTAAAAATGACTCAACATTAATTTAAAGTTGCATAACTGGAAATTCAAAATAAAATGTATGCTATGCTAAAACAGAAGTTTGCTAGGTCAGGAACAATCATATATTTAGCTTCTTACCCTAACCCAAGAGGAAAGTTAGAGAGGGTTTGCTGCTTTAAAAAGAAAAATTATACACTAAGGTCTGGATTCACACTTAAACCCCAAATCAGGTCCCATTGGGATTCACAAAACCCCATCTCAGTTGCTCCCAAACCCTGTAGGCACCTATAATTGTTTGGTGTGTAAATTTCAGCAGTAAGAGAGTTCTCTAGGCATAAGTGTTTCTGCCTCTGAGCATACTGTGACGGACTAGCAATATCCTGTAATATCTTGAACAAACCTTATTGGATTAAGATAAACTTTATTGAATTAAGTTAACCCTAATTCAATAAAATTTAATACCTTTGGGGGTACATTCTATTAAAAATGCAGTTGTTTATGTGTTACTACAGCATTGTATGTACC
Organism: Mauremys mutica; assembly: GCF_020497125.1. Lineage (NCBI taxonomy): Eukaryota > Metazoa > Chordata > Testudines > Geoemydidae > Mauremys > Mauremys mutica. Next base: position 121,501,799 of record NC_059073.1, on the reverse strand, counting down.
TTCTTTAGTAGGGAGGAGGATACTAATGTATTTCCTCTGTTATCAGCCCTGTAAAGCTATACCCTGCCTGCCTCCCCCTCCCCCCATATACTAGCTCAAACTGGATTCTCTAGGGACCAACAGACAAAGAAAGGATTTTTGGATAAATAGCCTGGTTTAAAACTGGCTCAGGCCCTTCTTCCTGATCTAGCAAATGGACAGGACCCCTGGTCCATGGAGGGCCCCAATCCTCAGGGGAGGGTTGGAAGGACTGGGCGTACTGAGGTCCCATAAGACTGGGTATTTGTTCTGAGCTGAAGCTGTGATGAACTTGTGACCCCAAGGAAATCTCTTCAGTGGGGATTTGAAGGACTGCTCCTGCCAGAATCCATGATAGGGTTGGTAAGCTAATTAGCAAGCGTGTAGGTTCTTTTGTTTTAATATGTTTTCTCTATAGTGCTGTTACCTTAAGAATAGAACAGGCTTGCACAGAAAGAATTGTGTGGTAACTTATACCTGTCGACAATCACTCTGTTATCAGTCTCTGATGAGAAAGCAAGCAGGTGTGCTTCGGCAGCCTGTCTCTGCTGGGAATAAGATAGCAAAGGCAAGGAAAAACCCCATATAGTGCTGCAGCTACATCCTATGTAACGCTGCAGCTATGCCACTGTGGCACTCCTAGTTGCTATATGTGCAGCCTGGAAACACCTCCCATCAGAAGGTAAAGAGACATTGGTCTGCACCCAAGAAAAGGAACAGCTGGAAGGCTGACAGTGGGTGCCCTTGCTGGACCCCCAGGGGAAATACAGGTAGGGTTGCCCTGAACTGTGACACATGCCTGCTGCAGCCCTATGGCAGGCATCCATACACCTAAGCCCCAGAGCAATGCACTAACCAGGGGAAGATGGCTTTCCTCTGCCTAACTTGCCTATGAGGCCCAATCTGGTAAGCGTGCTCAGACCTCACTCATGGCCTTGGGCCCCTGTAGACAAACTTATACAAAACAGCAGGAGAAGACAGCAGCAGGACACCCTCATAACCTTAAGCTCACTAGTTATTATGGTAATCTCCAGGGAAGTGGGAGACCCCCACTTCAAGTACCTCCTCCACTGAGTGGGAGAAGGGGTTTGAACAGGGATCTGCCACCTGTCAGGTGAGTGCTTTAACCCATGGCTACAGAGTCACTTACAGGTTCTTTCTTACCCCATGATGAAAGACTCATCTATCCACAGTGGAACAGCTTCACCAGGAGAGACAGAGAGCCCCCACATCAGAATTTCCCCTAGCACAGTGGTTAGGCACTTACCTGAGAGGTGACAGATCCCTGTTCAAGTCCCTTTGTCCCCCTCAGATGTGGGGGTGGGGGAATGTGGACTGGGAGTCTCTCAGGTGAGTACCCTAACCACTGGGCTAAAAGTTATGACGGAGCTCCGCTGGCTTCTGGGGGGGGAGGTACAAGGAACACTCAATGTCTAGGGCATGCTACACTTAAAATGCTGCATCGGCGCTTTAATGAAGATGCTCTCTCCTGTCACAGAGCTCTCCTATTAGCTTAGTTAACCCATCTCCATGGGAGGCGGTAGCTATATGGGAGAAGCTCTCCTGCCAACATAGTACTGTCTACATGTGGGGGGTTAGGTCAGTATAACTATGTCACTTGGGGGCATAGGCGCCAACTAAAGGGGTGCTGAGGGGCTGGAGGACCCATGGGGAAAAATTAGCAGGTGCTCTGCAGCCAAGCTCCCTCAAACATGCTGCGTCCCTGCTCCTCCCCCTCCCAGCATTTCCCACCTGCCACTTAACAGCTGTTTGATGGCGCTTAAGACTTTCCAGGAGGGTGAGGGAAGGAGGCAGTAAAGAGGTGGGGCAGGGGCAGGGACTTGGGGGAAGGAGGTGGAATTTGGGCAGGGTAAGGGTGGGGCAGGAGCAGGGCCAGGGGTGGTGGTGGGGTCAATCACCCATGGGGTAAAGGGGAAGTTTGCACCTATGCTTGGGGGTGTGGAAAATTCACGTAGTTATCTGATATAGATCTGTAATGTAGACCAGACCCTAGAGAGGTTTTGCAGCAGAGAATCCCAAGCAGAGATAGGCATTTAAATTCAGGCTACAGAGCGGTTCCTATCTCAGAGGGGTTGGGCTTCGCACTCATCCCATGGCTTGCCCTCTCCTATCGGCTAGCTTAGGCAAGGCGCTGCCTAGCATTTGGCATCTGTCCCCGTTTGTTGCATAGGGAACCTAGGCACTTAACTCAGTCTTTGTGACTACAACTGATTTTCTAGGTGCCTAAAAGGTGTGGTAACACTGAGGCCTGGTCGACACTACATGTTTATATCGAATTTAGCAGCGTTAAACCGATTTAACCCTGCACCCATCCACACAACGAAGCCCTTTATATTGATATAAAGGGCTCTTAAAACCAATTTCTGTACTCCTCCCTGACGAGGGGAGTAGCGCTGAAATCGGTATTGCCATGTCGGATTAGGGTTAGTGTGGCCGCAATTTGATGGTATTGGCCTCCGGGCGGTATCCCACAGTGCACCATTCTGACCGCTCTGGACAGCAATCTGAACTCGGATGCACTGGCCAGGTAGACAGGAAAAGCCCCGCAAACTTTTGAATTTCATTTCCTGTTTGCCCAGCGTGGAGAGCTGATCAGCACGGGTGGCCATGCAGTCCCAAATCCAAAAAGAGCTCCAGCATGGACCGTACTGGAGATACTGGATCTGATCGCTGTATGGGGAGACAAATCTGTTCTATCAGAGCTCCGTTCCAGAAGACGAAATGACAAAGCATTTGAAAAAATCTCCAGGCTATGATAGACAGAGGCCACAGCAGGGACTCAACACAGTGCTGTGTGACAAGCGTAATGGAAAACCAAAGAATCAAATGGACGCTCATGGAGGGAGGGAGGGGGGACTGAGGACTCCAGCTATCCCACAGTTCCTGCAGTCTCCAAAAAGCATTTGCATTCTTGGCTGAGCTCCCAATGCCTGAAGGGTCAAAAACATTGTCGCAAGTGGTTCAGGGAATATGTCGTCAATTTACACACACCCCCTTGAAAGAAAAGGGAGAAAAATCGTTTCTCACCTCTTTTCAATGTCACCGTATGTCTACTGGATGCTGCTGGTAGACGGAGTGCTACAGCACTAAACAGCAGCATCCTCTCCCCTCCCCGGTGGCAGACGGTATGGTACAATATGACTGATAGCCGTCCTTGTCATCATCCTGTGAATGCTCCTGGCTGGCCTCGGTGAGGTCAGCTGGGGGCGCCTGGGCAAAAATGGTAATGACTCCCAGTCATTCCTTTCTTTAAGCTTTGTGTCCTGGAGATTCAGTCCTGGCAGATGGTGCAATAGGGCTGGTAACCGTCCTCATCATAGCAGCTGGAGGCTGAGCTCCTCTCCCCACACCCACTTTCATGTCTAATGGAGATTCTGGACTATCGTAGCAGCGGGAGGCTGTGCTCCTCTCCTCCACCACCCTTTAATGAGTAATGGAGATGTCCTGCCTGGAATATCATAGCAGCTGGAGGCTGCCTCCCCCTCATTTTATCTCACTAAAAAGTAAGTGTTTCTTATTCCTGCATTCTTTATTACTTCATCACACAAATGGGGGGATAACTGCCACGGTAGCCCAGGAGGGGTGTGGGAGGAGGGAAGCAATGGGTGGGGTTGTTGCAGGGGCACCCCCTAGAATGGCATGCAGCTCATCATTTCTGCGGGAACTCTGGGGCTCTGACCCGGAGCGGCTGTGCTCTCTGGTTCTCTAGTAGACTTGCCCCATATTCTAGGCAGGACTGACTCTATTTTTAGACAAAACATAAAGAAGGGAATGACCTGGGAAGTCATTCCCATTTTTGTCCATGTGCCCCCGGCCGACCTCAGCGAGGCCAGCCAGGAGCACCCATGACAGCAGCAGATGGTACAATATGACTGGTAACCGTCTCTGCTACCTTGCAAAGGCAAATGAATGCTGCTGTGTAGCACTGCAGTACCGCGTCTGTCAGCAGCATCCAGTACACATACGGTGACAGTGAAAAAAGGCTAAACGGGCTCCATGGTTACCAGGCTATGGCGTCTGCCAGGACAATCCAGAGAAAAAGAGCGCGAAATGATTATCTGCCGTTGTTTTCACAGAGGAAGGATTGAGTGATGACATTTACCCAGAATCACCCGCGACACTGTTTTTGCTCCATCATGCATTGTGATCTCAACCCAGAATTCCAATGGGCGGGGGAGACTGTGGGAACTATGGGATAGCTACCCACAGTGCAATGCTCCGGAAATCGACGCTAGCCTCGGTACATGGACGCACACCACCAAATTAATGTGCTTAGTGTGGCCGCGTGCACTCGACTTTATACAATCTGTTTTAAAAAACGGTTTCTGTAAAATCGGAATAATCCTGTAGTGTAGACATACCCTGAGAATCACCACATCCAAGTTTCTTTGAGAGTCTAGCCCTAAGTGTCTTTATATAGTATGGTCTTGATATACCCCAGCTAGTGCAAGAGGCTGCTGTTTGCATATTCTGTCTGAGCATGGAGTCTTCTTAAAAGAGGAGACAATATTGACACCATCCCTGGGAGTTTCACTGTGCAGCTTTAAGAGCAAGCCACCAACTTTGTAGAAGGCTCCTTCCCTCTCCCGCCTCCCTTGATGCCTAGGAGGTACATTAAATTGTGCCCACATCTGAAGCTGTGTTGGTTTGCTCCAGGCCTCCTCCTCACTCCCACCTCCAGTGGAGCTGTGATTGCAGGCCTCACTGGGGACTTTCAGCCTGCATTCTATTGGCTTCTTCCAACAAAAGCTTAGGAGTAAACTAAGCCAGGCCTTTTAAAATGCAAAAGTGAAGGGAAGAAAAAAAATGCTACAATGTAGATTTGCTTTATTCTGTTTAAAAAACAGAAAAGAGTAAATTACAAGATACTTAGAAAGTAATTTCCCGGTAAGGAAATCTAGAATCCTATCTGAATTTTAAGCAAGTATCAGAATAGTCACAGGAAGTGAATTCTAAACTCCTCTATAAGTATTCACACCAGAATACTAATTAGAAGAACTATACCTTTCCAGTCAAAAAAAAGGAAACATATGTTATGTAAGGGTCCAATTAAAGCTACCCATCCTAGCTGAAATTTCAAACACTTCAACTCCTCAGACACCCTTCAGACTAAGAATCATTTGTACAAATATTTGGCAATTAGTCATAACTTATATGACTGAGGAGGTGGTAAACTCTTCACAAACATAGTCTTCAGTCACCCATAGAAGATACAAAGTTTGTCAAATAAGTGACTAACTACTGAAGCTATTTCACCTAACTCTAATGCATTTTTACAGAGTGAAGTTCATTTTACGAGACCAATGTTTAGTACAATTCCATTTTCAGATGACAAGTGACACCTTGCTATTTTCTCCCATACTCCTCAACCCCCTTTGTGTCCCTTGTACCCTGTTCAACAGACACCAAGCTTTGCTTTTATTTCTTTATTCTCCTTGTGATGGGGTGGACTAGGCCCAGAGGCCCTCTGCTGCACACACACACATCCCAGGAAAGGAGCAGAAGAGAAGTACGCCAAGTGGCCTAGAATGGTTGCGAGGAAGCAGCCAATGAGGAAAACTGCAAGGAGCAGCTAATCAGGGCTTAGAAAATTCACATAAAATGAGCTGCAGGATGAGAGTCCAGAGTCAGCCTGGAGCGGGAGGAGAGAGGACTGTATTCCTGGCTGGCTGAAAGAGCAGCAGGACCACAGACAGCTTAGTGCTGGCAGGAACGAGGGGAGCAAGAGAAAGCTCCTGGCTGGTTGCTGGGACTGAGCCGAAGACAGTTGCCAGCAGGGACTGGGGGAGCAAAGGAGGAGCTCCTGGCTGGCTGCTCATCCTGAGTAAGGACTGAGCCCAGGGAGGGACACAGGAAAACAGCGTCTCCAGGGAAGAAGCCCTGTAGGTATGGCCCCATACCAGGGCCGGGACAAGTTAAAAACTATATACCCTGGTAGGGTTTTGTTTTGTTTCACATACAGACAGTGTGTGTGACTCAGATGGAGGGCTGAGTCACTGAAAACCCACCTGAGAAACGACCAACAGGGGATGTTTACAAGGAGTGCGTGGCACCCCATTACAGTCCTCATGACTGATTTCATGTCCTACCTTATGTCTTGCATTACTGCTCCTCTCTCCTACTGTGATCCCTAGCACTGGGGCCTGGCATGACCTTCTTCCAGGTGGAGCTACCATGCAGCCCAGAGATCTGCTGAGAAGCTATTGTCCTCTCATCCTCAGCTGCTCTGAGATGTGAAGTAGCTAAGCAGGTGAGAGTCACTAGTGGTTACTGGGTTAGTGATAAAGCAGAGGTATTGTAGGCCAACGCGGGCAAATGGCAAGTTACCAAATAGCTCATGTATACAACCACTACTGGAATCAGTGGATACTGACAGTCATGGGACTGAGTATTGGCTTTTGTAAATTTAGCCAGATCAAATGACAGCAGCTGGTAACTAAAGTTCAGTTGTCTCTTACCAGCACTGCTGTGAGGCACTTATTACTTTGGGATTCAAATTAAACCAGAGCTTTGTCCCAGTTTCATTAGAACAAGCCAAGACATTGGGACAGTCCTCTTTAAACCAGGGCAATGCTGGTAAATCAGGGTATCTGGTCATCCTGTTTGTGTTCTGAAATGAGACAAAGTGTTAAGACTTTCCCATTTTCTACTGCTTTTGGCTATGGTATTATCTACACAAAGCTATATAGAGGGGAGAAAAGCAGACTGTTCATAATCTCCTTTTTATCTTTCACTCCCACATGAACACTGTTACACACACAGGAGCCTTTGTGTGCTAAAGAGAGAGAACTGGCAGAGACATCCCCAACAGTTTACAGTGGTAGGGCAAGCTAGGAGGGGATTACAGTCACTAACTCACTGGGATGGGAGTCAATCACACCATCCAAAGAAAGACCGACTAAATCTTTCTGATGTGCATTCAATCACACACCACATTTGGATGTTATTCAATCACTTTGGCTGTAGCAAAGTGACTGTCTCCTTTGCTCAGAGAGACCTGACAAGACATTCATTGCCTTAGAGGATACACTATACAGTTTTACATTTTAAAAAATTATAAATACATAGAGTTTGAGAAGAGTCCTTCTGTAATTTCCTTTATTTGTGGGGAAGGGGAACAGGTGGAAGAGGAACAACTGCAAGTGCAACTGCAAATTGCCACTTTATACTAAACTTGATCATTTCACCATTAGTCATTCTTTCCACTCTGCACACTCCCACCTATTTGGTTTGGGTATCCGCCTATTGTTTTTAACCATAGGCTAAGATTGTAAGCACACAAGGAGCAAGGATTGTCTTTATTATTGTGTGTACAGCGCACATAATGCAAAGGGGTCTCGATCCCTACCTGAGGCTTGTGGGTGCCACCAGAATATTAAGGAGTAATGAGTCTTAAGCCAGTGTAGTAAAAACTTAAGTACAGGCTGGTAACCAAGCCAAAGTTTATCCCCAGGCCCTCTCTATGCTAGTATTGGAGCCTGATCCGATTCAAGTCCTATTGAAGCAATGAGAGTTTGGCAGTTCGCTTCTGTAGGAACAGAATTGAGTCCCTAAACACAGTCCTTATTATGGGTGTTGGTCTCATTTTCCTGGCCAGCATAAATAGGGACAAACTATGGTATATTTTGGTTTATAATTATATCCCATTAGCTATGCTATAAGCTATGCTATAAACTCAGTCATACTAAGTTTCCAAACAATTTACAGTATGGTTCAATTTTGTCTTCCACTAATCAGGGAAATTAGCATAAGTCATCGTTAAAGACAGGGTACTAAAGTCAACTCCCAACATGCATCTCAATGCTGCAGCTCTAGGTTGCAATATTTATATTTTCATGTCAAAATATTGCTTCAGTGTGCAAGAACTTTGCTTCTTTATATTATGATGCAATCTCACCACATGCCAGTAACACAATGCTGGAATGACCAAAATGAAGTTCTGAAATGGGTTAAACCTTGTCCTGGTGACCAGAACAACCCTAATGCTCTTAGAGAGGGTCCCTCCAGGTCAACTGAAGCATAATAGCAAAGCATAGTATTGAGAAACTTGTGTTTCAGTGGGCCACACTCTATTTACTTATTCTGTTGACAGAGATTTTTAGGTGTCAGATAGGCTAGTACACCTTGCATGAACACAGACATTTCTATGAAAATGTAAAAGACAAAACACTTATGGTCTTTGGCCTCCTGCAGTAGTGAATGCCACAGTCTGGATAAAGGAAGATTCCCTTGAGCTAGTTCAATATTTACCTGAGAATTATTGCACAGGATGATCCTGTTCTCATATTATGCAACAGTAATTTGAATAACAGGGGGGAAAAAAAGAATACATGATCAAGGCTAGAAAGGGGAAAGGCTTCTGCCAGTCTGTTCAATTCTGAACATGGCAGATCTATTAGGTTACTGCATAGAATAGCTAAGAGATTTTTTAATTGTTTTTCTTTTAAAAAAATGTGTTCATTTATAAAAAACACATTACAAATTCTGTTTAAAAACATTGGGAAGGACCATGTGTGGAGAAGGATTTTCACTCCAATAGGCTATAGCTGACCTCACAGGTAAGAAGGGGAAACGAATAAGCAGTAGAAGACAAGACATTTGACTTTTGATTTAAAAGAGTAGTCAACAAGAAGGTGTTTTTCAGTTTGCACCTCAGGACTTTGCTGACATTTCTGGCTACTTCCAAGTTAGATAGTAGAGCAAACAGCTCAGAAGTGAAACAATGAGTGCCCAGCAGTCTGTATTCTCTGTGCACATGAGAGATCTTTCATTGTATCCATTTTTCACTACTTACTACAGCTTCAGATATTCATGTAACAAGTTGAAAAGCTTAATGTGATAAGTGAGTTTATTGTAGCATGCTGACTACTTCACCTGTAACCTGCCCCACTCAAATCCAAATCCTAGAGCAGCTTCTGTCCCCTGCCAGAGAAGTATTTCCACCTTTGCTTTCCAGTTGTAGAGTAGCCCCCCAAAACATAACACTTGTTCATTGCCCAGGACAAGCCAGTCTGTAATGGCGTGGCACCCACCTCTTGTGAGCACCTCCTTCCAGTTGGGTGAGTCTGTGCTTCTCTCAGTTTACGGTGACTTCTTCTCTAGCAGTTTCTAGTGACTCAGCCCTCTGGCCAAGTCTCACAGTCTGTATGGAACACAACTCAAACAGACCCCAGGCGGTTCAACAGAGACGTATCACAAGGCCTCTCAGTCTTTAAGCCGTCTCATGGTCTTACAATCCCAGCCCTGGTATTGAGCCATGAACCCAAGGCATCCTCCCCAGAGACTTTTCACTCACCTTTGTCTGTTCTGGCCAAAGCTCTCCAGATGGGCCCCTTAACAGTTCAGATCCCCTTCTAGGGGTTTAATCACTGTCTAATTGTAGGCCACTTCCCCAGTGGCCTGTGGGGGGATCCAGGCCAGGGACCCTAAGAATAGCAGCCATGTGCCACTGTGTCCCTTTATCTAAACCACTTTCAGTTCTCTGGGTCAGTTGCCTGCAGCCCCAGCCTTCACCAATGCTTCACCCTCACCTCAGGGCTCTTCTATGTACAGGCTCAGCAGCCAGCCAGGAGCTCTTTCTCACTGCCCTGGTCCCTGCCAGCACTGAGCTGTCCATAGCACTGCAGTTACCTTTGGCCAGTCAGGAGCACCATCTGAACTTATCTAGCTCCAGCAAGGAACTGACTAAGAACTGCACTGTTAGCACTAGTTTGCAAACCTCTGACTGGCTAGCCCCTTGCAGCCTCCCTTCCTGTCCTGATTGGCTGCTTCCTGTGCAGTCTCTCCAGGCTGCTTGGAGGACTTAGCTCCACTACTCTCTTCCTGGGATGGGTGTGGCAGGACACTGAGGCCTCCAGGAGGGGGCCTCTGGGCCTAGTCCACCCTGTCACACAGTCCAAAAATATTTATTTAGAACTCTAGAACATTTCCTAAAGTAGTTTCTGTAACAAGTGTCTGTACAGAGCGCAGGAAAATATAGGGTGGATTGTGGGATTTTTACTGAAACTTGTTTAAGACGACCTGCACAATTCATTTGTGGCTTTGCGATGCTTGACTACCAGGCCCATCTCAGACTCAGATAAATCCTGTACACCAGGTCATGGTGTATGACATATAAATATGTGCAATCCTAGACATGTTGTGTGGAATTGCTTCTCTGACTCCACAATATTTGGTGGCATCCAAGTATAGATCAACATGTATCCCTACTACTTTAACAATTTTTTCTTGTTTCCCCTGGGAGCTGATCAGCTTTTGCCTGGAATCCTTCTCACCCAGCAGCTGGAATATTTTTAATAGATCTGTTAATTTTTGAAATCCTAGAGCATGTATAGCTGGATGATTATGGATTTAGTTGCAAATACACCGATGAGGAGGAGGAAATCATTCCTCAAGGGGTCTGCTAATAGGTCACCTACCAATAATCTAAAGCACTCAGCCTCAATTCCTAGGTTTGCCTATGGGAAATACAATCTAAGAGTCCGGGGCTGAGCTCACAGAGCAAACCAATTGTTTGTGCAGGTTGTGCACATAGCTATCTCATGGAGCTAAATGTTATTATTGTTACTTCTCCTTACCCATTCCAACGTATTGCTTGCCACATCTACTCATTGCATCTTATCTTGACTAGGACCCCAATCCTGCAACAGATGGGTGGACTGCTGAGCCTACGTGGAGTCCCATGGGGGTCTTCAAGGGTACAGCTTACCTATACATTGTACATTGCAGGATTGGGGCCTTAGATTGGAAGTTCCATGGTACAAGATGTCTTTCTGCATTGGTACAGTGCTGAACACAGCAGGCGCCCAAACCTGACCAAGGCCTTTGGGTGCTGTCCTAACACCAACAGTAGTTTTGTGTACGTACACACACACACACACACAATTCTACTGTAGAGTTCATACTTTCTTGCACTGACTTCTCTAAAGCCACTCCCAGAGCAAATGTATTCAGTTTTCAATTCAAAGAGTGATTTTTCTAAGTGCCACCATTGCAAATTCAAACTGAGATCCAATAAAATAAATGAATCAGAGCAGCACTTGTCCTAACTTCCATGTGCTTTACCAGTAGACCAGATTCTGCAGTGATAGCTTAACCTCATAAATTTGTTATGAGTAATGAAGCAGGATAAAAATGGGGTTTTACTCCTAAATCAAGAATACTTACGTATTAAAAATACACTGCTTGATAAAGAAATAATTAATATAAAGAGGTGGATTATATACTGATAATGCTATCACTATAGTAAAATTGAAGTGAAAAAGAGACTTTTCTTTTTAATCTTGAATATCTCATCAGATCACTTTTGGAAAGATTAGAAACCTAATTTGTTCTTGATGCTGCATAGTGCCATATTAAGATTTGCTTTGAATTTCATTTCATACTGCTTGCAGAAACATGTATTTGATAGTGCTTAAAATATTGATGGCACTGTACTGTATGCACACACATCTATACTGTACTGTACCTCTAAGGTACTTGAGGAAATTAAAGTGTCTTAAGATCATCACATCAAGATGTTCTTAATTTTTTTTAATTTGCTGCTTTATTAGGTTGATTAGTCTAGCAACTCTAAATCAGATGTTTACAAAGATACAGTTCATTCATAGTGTATGAGGATTGAGGAAAAAGCTTTTCCTAAACTATGAAACCATGCACAGTTTGTCTAGCCTTCTACTTGCAAGAAGGCAATACAGATTTTTAAAGCAGCAACTTACTTTTGCCTGGTTATATAAACAGTCAAATTTGTGTTCAGAAAAATAATTCTGAACTTGCAAGAGATTGTAAGCGTATGTATAAGAGGAGGGAGAGAGTAGTGACCTTTTGACTCACTTTACACTTGGTAAGGGTTATATCACAAACCAGCTCCAAACGCAACAGCAAATAAGCAGAGTTAAATGCTTCTTCCTTTAGAAATATGTGTTTTTTCATATGTACTGTGGCTCCCTCCCATTGACCATTTCCCCTCTAAACACAAATAATGGATTCAATTTGTTTAATGGTGGATGAATTTACTGTAAAATCTAAAAACCAAGGACCCAGCTCATCCCTGATGTAACTCGATTGACTTGAGTCAAGTTTCATAGGGATGACTTTAGCCTTCAATCTCTGCTTATTTGTGTGTAAAGAAGGCACTTTGATTCTAAGGGGGATTTCAGATTCAGAAGTTAGTTACTCAGAGTCTCAGAAGAGGATCTAGTCTAGAATAAGTTAAGGCAAGATCATCTGGAAGTGACAAGGCCCTGTAAGCGTGTAGCTTACCTCTCAACCACCACATATGCCGCTGGTGCCTCAGTCTCCCTTCATTAACTAGGATCTTCCCAAGCAGATAGGGAGATTCAGCCCCCTGGCCATTTCAAAATTCCTCCCATTCCAAAAGAAACAAGAGTTCAAATGAGAAGACAAAGTCAGATCTTCTCCCATCAGTGCAGGAATCCACAGGAGGATCTTTTCCTCTTGGTTGGATGGGATGCCCACTCCCCCCACCCCACACTCAGAGTCACAGTTGAGCTGTAGCCCATACTATCCTCCTACTACAGGCCTCAGCCCAGAGACTAATAAAACAGTTGCCACTCCACCCTCAGACTTTCCCTTAGGACCACTTTTTTGCTCATTTTCTTGCCTACCTAGTAGGTCTTTCCCACCAAACCCCTATCACAGGCTGCTTCAGATTGTCTTTGGAGACCACTCCCACTAGCACACTGTTGTTTGCTCCACTTCTGCTTTTACACCTCTTCAGGTGAGCCTTTAACAGATTCCATTTCTGACTTCCTCCACAAAGGTAGTTATACACCTAAACCCCCAATTTAGATGCCTAAACCTTGGGTTAGGGTGCCTAAATTCCAATTTTGGCTCCACTGTGATCCACAAACTTCAGCTAAATCCTGTAGGTGCCTAAACTCCGTCAGTGCCTTCAGGGTAAAGTCTCCCTCAGTGCCTATGTTTCTGTCTCCGGGCATGTGCACTGCTGCCTCACTCTAGGTACCCAGACACTTCTCCCCCCACAGAGCAAGGGTTCTCAAACTGGGGGTCGAGACCCCTCGGGGAGTCACGAGGTTATTACATGGGGGGGGTCGCAAGATGTCATCCTCTACTCCAAACCCCACTTTGCCTCTAGCATTTATACTGGTATTACATATATTTAAAGGTGTTTGTAATTTATTGGGGGGGGGGGAAATCGCACTCAGAGACTTGCTATGTGAAAGGGGTCACCAGTACAAAACTTTGAGAACCACTGCCCTAGAGCAATTCAAGAAGCAGGGAAAGACAGGCATTTGGCCATCCAAGTCATGTGTGGGGCCACCTACCAAATCAGGTCCCATTTAAAATCCAGTCTGAAGGGGAAGTAGTGATGTCCAACTTAACTTTCAGCCTTGTGGCTAGAGCACCACCTGGGATCCAGGACACGCATCGCTTCCAGAGGGGGAGAAGGATTAGTAAGAGGGGCCTTCTCTCTCAGAAGAGGGCTCTAATCACTGAGCTATCAGATATTCTGATGTGGGACTCCCTCAGTCTCTCCTGTTGAAGCTGTTGCACTTCCCAGCAGCCTGGATTTAGGTGCCTATTTCCAAGATAGGGTTGGGGTTTAGCACACATCCCTCTGGTCAATGCCTCCCTGCAGCCTGGATGGAGGTGCCTATCTCAGAGGAGAGGGGCTTAAGCACACACCTCTCTGGTAGGATTGGAAGGTGTCTGGTTTTTCACTAGAACGCCTGGTTAAAAAGGGACCCTGGCGGCTCCCGTCAGCACTGCTGACCGAGCCATTAAAAGTCCAGTCAGCACCACAGGCAGGCTCCCTACCCGGATCCACGCAACTCCTGGGAAGCCGCCGGCATCTCCCTCTGGCTCCTAGACAGAAAGAAGGCCACGGGGGCTCTGTGCGCTGCCCCACCCCCAGCACCAGTTCAGATGCTCCTATTGGCCAGGAACCACGGCCAATGGGAGCTGAGGGGACGGTGCCTGCAGGCACAGACTTTGCGGAAGAGCCACATGGTCGTGCCTCCACTTAGGAGCCAGAGGGAGATGCAGGCAACTTCCCAGGAGCTGCCTGAGGTAAGCACTGCCCGGAGCCCACACCCCCTCCTCCACCCCTGCCCCAGCCCGGATCCCCCTCCTGCACCTCAAATCCTTCATCACCGGCCTCACCCCAGAGCCCATATCCCCAGCCAGAGCACTCACCCCAACCCCCTACCTGGATCCCTCTCCTGAACCCCTCATTTCTGGCCCCACCCCAGAGCCTGCACCCGTAGCCCAAAGCCCATATCCCCTCCCACACTCCAACCCCCTGCCTCAGCCTGGAGCCCCTTCCCACACCCCAACCCCCTGCTCCAGCCTGGTGAAAATGAGCGGGTGAGTGACAGAAAACCGAACACCCTTGCCCTGCCCCCTGCCATGCCCCTTTTTTGAGGCCATGCCCCCGCTCACTCCACCCCCTTCCCTCCATTGCTCACTCTCCTGTGCAGTTTCTGCGCACTAAGTGGCTTGGCAGTGTGTACACTTCGGGAGTTACAGCGCAAAAAGCTGCTTTACTGCACAGAAACTTTCCAGTGTAGAGAAGCCTTAAATACAGACTTCACAGGGAAAAGCATTGGTACCAGTGAATACCACTTTAAAAAGGGCAGAGGAAATAGAAACAAGAAAATGTGAGCTAATGACATGATTCCCAGCATCCGGTCAAAGTAAATAGTCTGAGCTGACTGAGGTTTTAGTAACTTCTATCTGGCTATGCTGTCTCTGACATTTTTCCATCTTCTTGGGAATCATAACCAGCGCCATAACGAGGGCAAGACGAGTGAGGCACTTGCCTTGGGCGCGGAAGGTGAAGGGTGCAGAAAGTCTCTCCTTCGGCGGCAAGTCCTTCCCTCCAAGAGGAACTGAATTGCCACTGGTCGTCGGCAAGGGAGAGGGGCGGCATGTCCGGCTCTTCGGCAGAAATTCGGCAGAAGGTCCCCCAGTCCCTCTCGGAGGGAAGGACCTGCCGGCAATTCGGCAGCGGGTCCTTCCCTCCGAGAGGAACCCGCAGCCAAAGAGCCAAATATGTCGCCCCTGTCCCTTGCCTTGGGCTCTGATCATAACCACCTCCACCCTTTCTTCTCTCATTGTGTAACCTTCAGTTTGGGTCCTCTGCAATGATTTCTGGCTGCCAGATGGAATAGCAAGGAATGGCAGAGTACACAGGGACATCAAAATTGGCAAAGATCAGTGCTGCTAAAGGGACTAGTCACCATCAAACTGAAAGTCTACTAAGCTTTGTGACAAGTAAATACATGGACTGGGTAAAATTAGCTTTTCTAAATATCTGTCCATTTCCCACAAAAAACTTTCATACTCAGGGAGTCCGTAAACCTGGCTCTTCAGTCCAGGGGCATCAGAACCCTCACTTGTCTGTAAATCACTTGGCTCAGCCATGACATAGCAGCTTTAGGGATCAGTACTGCTCTGCTCTGCCCTCCTGAGTTGAAACAGTTATATAGCTGAGGTCGCTATTTTCCAGGTACATCCACTAGGTATGGGCTTACTTTGCTATAAACATCAGAAAAATAGCCATATTTAGTGCTGGTTAGAGCTTGTTAGCTGGGGAGCAATTTGATTCTTTACTACGCAGTTGCAAACATTGCTGCATCTCATATAAGCTAGTTTCAGTTATGTAAGGTAGTGCTAGTAGGGTAACAGGATTGTAAAGCCCCCTCCATCGTAACAGCCTCATGAAAATCCCTGACAGAGATGACACATTTGGGGGGAACCCCCATTTCCTGACTTGAAAAATCATATTATGAACAAAACCATGCAAAATGATTATCAAACACTGTGTTGTGTCTGGTGAAGGATACAAGCTAATAAGCACAAACTTTATGCAAGCTGGATAATTCAGGGAAGTAGTCATTATCATTTGATGGCTGTTTAGTCTCAGTTCAGTTCCCACAAGATATGTTTCCACATCAGAAAACCACATTTGGCACTAACTGGGACTCTAGCTGGCAATCTCTGCAGAGACAAGCAATTAATAGGCATGGAGGCTGAACTACCTTCTTCTATCTTCAAAGGAGCTATGCTGATTTGCACCAGCTAAAGATCCTGCTCAGTGTTACAACTTAAGCACTACTTAAAAAAATTAAAAGGATACATACAGATTTATTTTGCTAATAAAGGTATTATTAGACATGTATTAACTTGCTTGAGAAACATGAACAATTCATCCACATCAAACTCTGTTCCTTTAAGGAGTGTGAGGAAAGCAGTTCATTAGTAAGCCAAGGAATTAGAACCAATATGGAAATTATGGTTCTGTGTTTATTAACGAAACAACAAGTTACATAACTGGAGAATGACATTTGATTGGAAGAGAGATTGAAGTTTTAACTTTCAAAAAAATTATTAGTATCAAATGCAGGTTTTAAGAGATTTAAAAACATGAGTTAAACGACAACAATCTCTCTAATATAACAAGCACAGGCAAGGCACAATAGTATTAGTGAGTCTGGAGAAAGAAGGCCATGTTTTAGGATGGTCCTAATTTGGTATAACTAATGCCTGGAGCTCAGGAGTTGCCGGTGGCTAGGCTGCTACCTAACACAGACCTCTCAGCATGTCACATTCGCTTCTATGCATGCTGAATAAAGATCTCTTTCCCACATCTCTGCCTGTCTCCTGCACAAGAGACAAGGTGGGGGAGGTAATACCTTTTATTGTTGGTGATAGACAAGTTTTCGAGCCTACACAGAGCTCTTCTTCAGGTTCTGCGTCACTTATTGCTAATGAAACATGTACATTCCTGAGAACTTTAGATATTTATTTTGCAATATGAGAAGATCATTATTAATTATTTTTCTTTTAACATAGTTATGGACCAGAACCCCATTGTGCTAGGCACTATACAGACACAGAACAAAGAGACAGTTTCTGCCCCAAAGAGCTTCCATTCTAAATACTATCTTAGGAGCAAAAATTAAAGCAGAGGGCTAGATTCCCTCCTGCAGCCGAGATCTGCTCAAGGCATGAAGGAGATGTGATGCTGGAGGCTTAGGCCAACACTAGGTCTATGTATCAACTGAGAGAGTCTGTCAGACTTAATACTGTTGAAATGCTATTAAAATTAAGTTGTTAAAATTGCAGTAAAATATGTAGTGTTTGGACTTTCCTAAAAGGCTGGTGAACAGAACACTAATAGTCATAAACAAAAGAAATACAGTGATTAATGTAAAGTAATATCTGTACATGTGTTACTCTCACACAGATGGGACAGACTGCATGATAACAAGAGGGCCATTAATCATTGCTGAGTTTAACCCACACAACAGGTACACCCCTAAGAAGAGAGAGTGGTCAATTGATACCCATTAAAAGTGTGTGCAGAGGAAACACCTCAATTCTCAATACAGTGGGTAGAAACCACTTTACATGACAATGCAGAAGGGGAAACTCCCACCTAGGGATGAGTCACATAGGATAACTTCACAGAAGAATTCTCATGGACTCCCTCCCCTCCCCCACTCATCTTTTGCATCTGTGAGCCCTGGGGTCAGAACAGTCACATAGCAGAGTTTTCAGATAAAAGCTGCCTAGTCCAATGGTTTTCAAACTTTTTTTCTGGTGATCCAGTTGAAGAAAATTGTTGATGCCCACAACCCAACAGAGCTGGGGATGAGGGGTTTGGGGCGTGGGAGGGGCTCAGGGCTGGGGCAGAGGGTTGGGGTGTGGGGGTGAGAGCTGCAGGGTGGGTCCAGGGATGAGGGGTTTGGGGTGCAGGAGGGGGCTCTGGGTTTGGGGGGGGCTCAGGGCTGGGGCAGAGGGTTGAGGTGTGGGATGGGGTCAGGGCTCTGGGCTGGGGGTGCAGGTTCTGCGGTGGGGCCAGAGATGAGGGGTTTGCAGTGCAGGAATGGGCTCAAGGCTGGGGCTGGGGCAGGGGATTGGGGCACGGGCTTATCTCAGGCAGCTCCTGGTCAGCGGGGGTGCTAAGGCAGACTTCCTGCCTATCGTGGCACCACGAACCGGGCTATACCCTGGAAGCGGCCAGTAGCAGGTCTGGCTCCTAGGGGCTCTCGCCCGCAGCCCTGTGGCCACCCCACCTAGGATCTGGACCTGCTGCTGGCCGCTTCCGGGCCACAGCACGGTGTCAGATCAGGTAGGGACTAGCCTGCCTTAGCCTGGAAGCACCGCCAACAGGACTTTGTCAGGTAAGGTACCCTTAGCTTCTATAGCTGGGATAAGCCTCAGAAGCTGAACCTATAAGACTTTTTCAGAGTAGCAGCCGTGTTAGTCTGTATCCGCAAAAAGAACAGGAGTACTTGTGGCACCTTTTAGAGACTAACAAATTTATTTGAGCATAAGCTTTCGTGGGCTACAGCCCACTTCATCGGACGATGAAAATTCGTTAGTCTCTAAGGTGCCACAAGTACTCCTGTTCTTTCTATAAGACTTAGTTACTTGAACCAAAATGTTATGTTTGTCTTTGTCTGTCTGTGTCTTTAGTATTCTTAGCATTGGGCAAATATCTCTTGCTTAATTTTCATTTAATTAATAAAGCCTAAATAAGTTTAACAGGATTGGACTGAGTGTTGCCTTATTGGATAAAGGAGGAAGACCTAAAGAGGGACTAATCTGTGGAACATATCTGATCATTTGGGAACAGAGGTACTTGAATTTTCTGTGATATTATGATGAAAGGGGCCTAATATCACAGGGGTCTGCTCACTTGGTTTCAAGAGGGGCTGGAGCTTCCAAGGGGACTGTTTAAATAAATTCTGTATGAAGGCTGGCAAAAGCCTAGGGAGTTAATAAGCAGAGCAGTTAGCTGGTGTGTCTATGGAATTAGAGTCATAGCTGGCACTGGGTTAACTTCCCTGAACAGCCTGGCTTGAAGTGGAAACCACAGTCTTCAGCTACCAGGGGGCACGATGGGACAGGATATTGAGGAGTTGATTACAACCTCCAGATTCTGAGGTCCAGTGTGTGCTGGCCCTGACATCTGCTCCAGTTTATGCCACTGGCCTTCTTAAGGAACACTATGCCTGTGGAGATTAGTGGCGCAGAGCAGACCTCAGTCATGCTACCACACTGTCCTGATTCACCTCCAACAGATCTCCTACACCAGGGTGGGGGCAGTACAGCTAGTCCAGGAGTCGGCTCTGCTGGCCTTATGTCAGTAGGAATTTCTCCTTCATGAGGGGATTGCCCTACCAAATGTTTGCAGCTAAAATCTGGTCCATTTGCACTAGGGTGACCAGACAGGAAGTGTGAAAAATCAGGATGGGGGGTGCGGGTAATAGGTGCCTACACAAGACACTGCCCCAAATATAGTGACTGTCCCTATAAAATCAGGACATCTGGTCACCCTAATTTGCACTACCTCAGATAAGGGCTAAACTAGAGAAGTTTTGCTGATATACCAGTATAGTTGAACTGGCAAATCCTCCTAGTGTAGACGCAGCTCATACTGGCAAGTGTGTTTTCCCCCCCAATATAGCTTTGGGTAAGTCTACTCTTAAAATGCTGCACTGACACAGCTGTGCTGCTGTTGCACTTTAATGAAGACACTTTAAGCTGACAGGAGTGGATTTTTCATACCCCTGAGCAACATAGTTATATCAATATAGGTCTGTAGTGTAGATCTGACCTTAGACAGTTCAGCGAGTGAAATAAGCTATACTGGCAAAAGCACTGACATTAGGGCTTTTGCCTGTACAGAAATGACATTTAAATAAATAGTCACATCCCTAGCCAACATTACTATACCATCAAAAGCCCTTGTGTAGACCTGGCCTAAGTGGCATGAGGGGGCAAGACCTTAGCAGGAAATCTGGCCCATAGAGTCACACATGCCCCTATGCAGAAAGCCAGCACGAGGACTTTGCACCACTGATGTCCCACGTAAGCACTCAAAACAGTACCTATGTGGGCTTTGGGGGCTGCATAAGCATTGTGCTTGCCCTCTGTGCCAGGGAACATGCCACCCATAATTTGTGCAGTGAGCACACTTATTACAAAGCATTAATTAAAATGGATAAAGTTGGCATAAAAGCACCATTACATCCTTTAGGCCATGTCTGCACTACAGGTGCTACAGTGCCATAGCTATGCCACTGTAACACTCTAGTGTAGACACACATCAGAGACAGAAAGGGCTTTTCCATCACTCTGGGCACACCATCTCCCCCAACGGATGGTAGTTAAATAGATGGAAGCATTCTTCTGTTGATCTTGCTGCATCTACTCTGGTCGGCACAATTACAGCACTCAGGTGTGGATTTTTCACATCCCTGAGCATCATGGCTATGTCAATTTAAGTTTTAGGTGTAGAGTAGGCCTTTGTTAGCTACCAGCACAAATACAGATTTAAACCAGCTGTCAGTGTGTCTATCACACTGTGGTTTTATGTTAAATTGTCATTTTTCCCCTAGGCACCTGCCACATTGTCATCATAGCAATGCATTCTGTGACACCTTACTTAGGCTAGAGAATAAAGTGCCATGCAGGGATGTTGATTTATTTATTTTTAAACAGAAACTACTGGGGATGGAATAGTATATATGGTGTAAGATCATTGTGCAAGGCCCTGGCAATGTAAAATTCTCCCTTCAATCCCATCCCTCCTGAAATAATTTGGAACAGTTTATGCTAAATTCCAGAAACACCTCCACATATCTCGAGGTCCTTAAGAATCCATCATGCTTTCTGGACATCTAAAGATATTTGACCAACACTGGAGAACATAAAGAGGCAAGGAGGGACCTTCGGTTTCTCTTAACTCATCTTTGATAGTGGGTCAGATCCTGATTTAATTTACACCAAATTCAGTCAAATTGCTGGGTTTACACCATTGTAATGGAAATAAAAATCTGGCTCATGTAGCTCCAAAACTCTAGCAGATGACCTCTAAAACCTAGAGCTTTTCCTGAGAAGGTCAAATAAACATGTTTTCAGATGATGCACAAAAGGAGATTAGTGGAAGTTCCCATTGAAATATTAACTTAATTCCATACCAAATGCTAATAAACAACAAACAATAGCTATCCCATTTCACTTAATAGCATACACACCAACAAAGAAACTGGGAATTGCCACAGCATCAGACAGTTGCCCCCAGGGCCGGCTCCAGACCCCAGCGCGCCAAGCGCGTGCTTGGGGCGGCATGCCGCGGGGGGCGCTCTGCCTGTCCCCGGGAGGGCGGCAGGCGGCTCCGGTGGACCTCCCGCAGGCGTGCCTGCGGATGCTCCACCGGAGCTGCGGGACCAGCGGACCCTCCGCAGGCACGTCTGCAGGAGGTCCACCGGAGCCGCGGGACTGGCGACCACCAGAGCGCCCCCCGCAGCGTGCCACCATGCTTGGGGCGGCGAAATGGCTAGAGCCACCCCTGGCTGCCCCACCTATTGGATTAAGTAAACATTTATAGAAGCTTAACTTTATGGTAAGCATGAATCAGTCAATACATCATAACCATGGATATTCTCAAATAAGCCTGGGGGAAGCTTTTCATACCACCACAGACCCCACGCAGGGCTGATTTCAGTTGTAGGATAAGGACAAAGAGTAAGGCCACCTGCCGACTAGATGGTCTCCGGTGACTATCCATTCTCAAAGGCAATTGGAAATTTGTTGCACAGTTACAATAATAATATGGAAAAGTCACAGGGTGATGTAGACAATTTAACAAAATAATGATTGATGCAGTTTGTCAAGCATTCTGAATGAGCCATAATCTTTTGGGCCCTAGAAGTATAGAAACAGCATCAGTGTTTATTGAAACAAAATGATCGCATGAGATGCAGGATAATGGAAATCAAGAGCAAAGTGTTAAAAAAAAAAAAGTCAAAAGCGTATATGCCTCTGTGCCAATTAAATAAAAAAAAAATAGAGGCATGTTTTGGATACGGGGTGAATGTTGTTCTTGCTCACTGCATGGGATAATTCAGATTATATGAAAAACAAACAAAACCATTCAAAGCAATCTTTCCTTTTAGACCCAAATCCAGATTGAAATTATGGCTAGGAAGGGTTGTACCAACAGTGAATAATATCTAAGGGAGAACCTAATCCCATGAGCCTCAGAACAAACTTCTTCATAGAAACGGACAATGAAATCTACTGTACAAATTACATTTACACATGCTAATGGTCAACAGCAAACTTACAAAAATACATGAATCATATAGATGAATGCATAACTAATACTTCCTATTCAGGAAGAACAGTCTTGTGCTGAAATCTTAGAAATGAGAATTAGAAAAATCTGAATTCTATCATCCCTGTGTAACCTTGGCCAAGTCTGCCACTTTATGAGATCCTTTTCCTCATCTATGAAATGAGTGTTCTAATGTTTAAATACAACTGCCTCTGAAATAGGCAATGACTGCAAAGTATTTTATGATCCTGGGGTGAAAGGTGCTATAGAAAAGCAAACTATTCCTATTCCTAATTGAAATCATTAGCAACTATATATTATCAGTGGTAAAAACTGCATTATTGCATTTACCCTGGTGAGCAAAGATAATACCCTCGTGATCACCAAAAAGTATACCAAATAAGAAACATAATTTAAAGGGACAATTTGAAGTATGGTCACGTAGGCAAAAAATGTGTTATGATTAAAATTGCTAAGATAGGGGATATCTTCTGGATAGCTTAAAAAAAATTACCACTCCCCCTATGATAGCAGGGAACTTGCCAACTTCCTCCCATAGGCTATGCTCTCAGGGATGGAATCTGGGAGCACAGAATAGGGGTAGGGGAAGCCAGGCAGCCCAGCACTTATTTCTGTTTCCCATTTCAGTCTTTGCTGCCGTGGCTACTAGGTAGTATGGGTTGAGAGCTCCGCCAGTTGAGGTGGCCAGTGGGAGCTTGTGTTAGAGTCTCCATTGGGATCCACTGGTCCTAGGTTAGACTTTCCCACAACCCCCAATATATGGTGGGACCAGTAGGGTCAGGCAGTGGTATTCAAATTTTAAAAGAAAACAAACCACCCAACCAAGCCCCACATGCGTGCATGTGTGTATATATAATACACACACAGACAGCCTGGATTTGCAACCATGTGATCTTATTGCTGTTACCCTTGTCCTTTCTCCCAAGGTTCTCCTTGGTCTTTGTTACGTGCACTTGTGTCCGATCCATGTAGACTGCAAGCTCTTTGGGGCAGTGAAATCTTCTTCTTTGTATCGTGCCTAGCACAATGGGGCTCTGATCCTGACTGGGGAATCACTGGGCTCTAACGCAACACACATTATAATATTACACAATCACAGTCTTGTGGCTGGATGGCTTTTTCCTGTAGTGGAAACCCTCTCAGCATCAGAGCACCACCTAAAATTTGGAGTGCTAATAAGCCACCAATCTGACCCAGGGCTAAATACCTGTGTCTCTTTTTCAATGTCATGGTGGATTTTACACTGACTGCCTCATTGTGATGCGAACATGATGTCTGGCACAGAGATCCTCTACTTCAATAAAATATATCAAAAGATGTTTGAGAGGCAGCTATGTTAAAACATGGGATGACACATGCATAGAGCCTTTTCCCAACTTAAATAAAGATGCCATTATAATTATCCACTACATGCTTTTCTAAATATCAACCACGATTCTTAACTTTGCAGTGGTGCTAATGATTTGATAGAAAATCTGGGGTAGTTCGGTTTAAAACATGCCACATTGCTAGTGTTCTGAAACCTCAGGCTCCTTTGTATTGCTTGCTGAGTTCATAATTAAAGTAAAGAGAAGATAAGGAAATATCCTTTGAGGGCTGCAAGTTTCTAACCAGCATTGTATGGTAAGAATTAGTTGAGTATGACATAAGGGGCAGCCACTCGCCCTAAACAAACAATTCTTTGTTTGTAGTATATGTACATACTTTAATGAGTTTACTAAGGTGTAAAGCTTGTACCTTTCCCCCACCTCTTACATTTAATTCTAGGGAACTGAATCAGAGTTGGCTATCTATTAATTTAGATGGAGGGATCAGACCAACAAATGGCAGTGATGGAGAAGGGGCTCCTTATTGAGGTGAATATAATACTTGTGAAAGGTGCGAGCTTGACAGTCTTGAAGATTCACTGAAATCCTTTAGCCACGGAACAGGTATAGCAGAGGCAGAATAGGGATAAGCCACCCCCACAATCCTTTTCCGACATTCCTCATCCCTGACCTAAGAGAAGAGAGGTTAGTCTGTCTTCCCACTAAGTCCTAGCCCTCCGCTGAGACTGCCAACGAGGGTGCAAATTAGTGCTGAACATTGTGTGATGTGGATGTCTAGTGATGTTAAAGGGTTCACTGGAGTCTGTGCAAGGTGAACTAATTATTATGATAAACTTTGAGTCTCAGGGTCAGGGTGTTGAATGTGAGTCTGAAGTGAGGAAAGACCAGGGCGGTGGAATGTGTGAAGATTCTCTCACTCATGCTCAGAGGGCAGGTATGCAGAGACTGTGTAGCTGACAAGCTTACAGACTAGATATGATCACCGATCTGCTCAGCGGATGATAAACTGGGTGAGGTAATATCTTTTATTGATCAGCCTCTGTTGGTGAGAGAGACAAGCTTTCAAGCCACACAGAGCTCTTCCTAGGTTTGGGAACAAAGAGCTTTATGTAAGAAGCCCTCTGTAAGAAGTTTGTCCAATACAAGGTATTATCTCACCCACCTTCTCTCTAGTATCCTGGGACTGACGTGGCTACAACAACACTGCATACAGCAAATGATAACTATTTGAATTCATGCATGTCTGCTTACATACCCCTTTCCAACAAGGTAGGGTGACTTCATCACTTGCAAATTCTCATTGGGTCCTTTGAAATGCATCACATTTATGCATATACATGGTAGTTTTACATAACAGGACAATTGTTCTCTTGCCCATGTCTATTCAAGATGACATCATGATCCCATGATGTCTATTAGCATGGGAAATTTGATCAAGGCCATTATCTCCAAAGAGTCTAAAACTTATCTGAATTATCCCCTTATTCCTCCCTGCTTAGAAGTACTCATTGTTACTACCTTGAGAGTTATTTGCCTTTTCTTTTTACATACAATAGGGTCACTTGTCCCTTTGTCTACCATACTGTGAAAGTTTCCTTTTGAGTATGATTACATTTCAGGGACAATTTGACTCATGTGCTGTGTCTAAAGTGACAGCAAATAGAGCCTCAGGGTTAGGTTACACTGGGCATCTTAGAGCAGCAGAGGATTGGGAAGGCAGAAAGGTGGTCTCTGGACACAGTGTAATTTGGGGCTCCCTACCATATTACAGAAGGAAATGAATAGTAATTCTTGTCTTTAAATTTGTATTGAGAACCAAAACATGAGGTAGTGATAATAGAAAAAGTTTTACATGTATTCTGCTAATTAAAAAACAAACAAAACAAAAAACCCACAAAAAACCCACATTGCTTTTTAAAGTCATGAGTGATATCTGAAAATGCAATACCCTGAAGCACATCGGGCCTCCTTTCAGCAGACCCAGTTTGCTCATGTGTTAAGACATTATTGGTTTGACTCCAAGACTGAAATTCTGCTCTCTACTTAGCATGACCCCTCCGTACCTTCATTTCCACTTCCAATGCTAGAAGTTGGTGCTAATGTTCTGAACAAATTTGTGTGATAATTTTTCAGCATTCATACAAGAATGTCTTGTCTAAGCTGTACACCGGCCACCCTGACAGCCCCAAGGAGTGCTTCAGATACAGACTGAGCAGATGCAGGACGACAATTGAACATGCTTTTGGTTGTTTGAAGACTCATTGATGTGGTTTACTTACAAGATTGGACTTCAGTGAGAAAAATATCCCAGTGATTATAGCTGCTTGCTGCGTTCCTCAAAATATCTGTGAAGCAAAAGGGGAAGAATTTCCGCCAGGGTGGAGGGCAGAAGTGGAGCAGCTATTAGAAGGGCTATTAGAAGAGCTTAACGCAGAGCTATACAGCTCTGGGAGGCTATGAAAGACCATTTTAGTCCTGAGTCAGAGTAGTATGTGTTGCTATAGTGTGTTCTACCAGCCTTGCTCTTTTGCGGCCCAGTGTGACTCTTGTAAAGATTGCTGTGTATATAGGAATATAACATTGTCGATGCACCTATTAATATTGTTTGTGCCGTGAGTTATACACTATGAAAGCCATTGTTGGTGTATGTGACGTTGTAATTGTCTTTAATGCCCCCTGTAGTGTAATTGCTGAGAGCTGTGGGAAAGTCTCCTATTGTTGTGGAAGAAATAAGGCAGTCCTCCCCAGAAACCTTTGGCAGAGGATTGCAGAGTACCTCCATGAAAGTTTCATTGATATCTCTCTACAGAGGATTCCCAGGACATGCTGGTGCATGTAAACAAACTGCTCCACGTGGCCCCCACTGCCAAACTCCAGAAGGGAATGAAAAGCAGATGGCAACGCTACCTCTCAGTTGTTTCACTACCTCTTCTAGCACAGGTAAAAATAAGCAGACCAAAAATGTGTCCTACTACTGTGGGGGTTCCATTCCTATAATTTCAAAGTACACTGCATACTTACAAGAGGTTCCTTCCCCTGCATCAGGCTTGCCCATGCTCAACTATCAAGAGTGACAGGAGTGCAGTGGAGTCAAAAAGCAGGTCCTGGCTCGTGGTGCAGCTGGATCCCCCTGTCGCTGGTCCCCCATACTTCTCCTCCTCTTCCATCTTCTGCTCCTTGTTGTTCACGGCAAGGGTGTGTGATTCGGAGTCCTTGGAAATATTCATAGTGCTCCTGGGGATGGTGGTGAGGTCTCCTCTGAGGATGGCATGCGGCTCTTTGTAAAAGTGGCAGGTCTGCAGCTTGGCACCGGATCAATTGTTGGCCTCCCGGTATGACTACCACAGCTCCTTGGCTTTCATGCAGCACTGCTGCTTGTCCTTGTTGTAGCCCTTCTTCTGAATTCCCTGAGCAATCTGCCCATAGATGTTGATGTTTCTACAGCTGTGCCTGTGCAGCCTCTTCTCCCTATAGGCCCAGTTGATCCAATATCTCCTGTCTACTCCAGGCAGTAGCATGTCTGGAGCATGTAGCTGGGATGGTCAGCTGGGCAGTTACTCTGGACAGTGGAGAGCTTCTAGGTGTGCTTGCCACACCAGGCAATGAGGAAAAGGAATTTAAAAAATTTGTGGAGATTTAACAGGGAGGAGAGGCTTCCTGTCTACCTAACCCCTGGGCAACAGAGTTCACAAGGGTGACCAGAGCAGTCAGTGTAGGGCATTGTGGGACAGCTGCTGGAGGCCATTAATGGTCAACATAGGTAACACAGTGTCAGGGGCGGCTCTAGAAATTACGCTGCCCCAAGCAGGGCGGCGCGTTCGCCGCCCTGCCCCGGCCGCGGGACCGGGGAAGAAGTGTCTGCGGCGGGTGCGCTGGTTCGCGGCTCCGGTAGAGTATCGCAGGCATGCCTGCGGGAGCTCCGTCAGAGCCGCGGGACCAGCGCACCCGCCGCAGTCATGCCTGCGGGAGCTCAAGCGGAGCCGCGGGAAGAGGGGACCCTCCGCAGTCATGCCTGCGGCAGGTCCGCTCCTCCCGGGGCTCCGGTGGACTTCCCGCAGGCATGACTGCGGAAGGTCCGCTGGAGCCAAATGCCGCCCTGCCGGCAAAATGCCGCCCCACGCGCCTGCTTGGCGTGCTGGGGTCTGGAGCCGGCCCTGCACAGTGTGTATACTCACTATCGACCAAACTACAGCTGTGACTCTATGCTGCTTGGAAAGGTGGTGTTACTGAATCAGCATAGCAGGGCACTTAGATCATCGGGATCCAAATTTAAGTGGAGACACTGCCACAGCTAGGTTGATAAAAGCTGCCTTGCCTTTGGTTAAATGTTGGACATACTCTGCCCATAGTGCTGGGTAAACGACTTGTCCCTAGCCTGTTTGCCAGAAGCTGGTAATGGGCAACAGAGATGGATCACTTGGTGATTACCTGTTCTGTTCATTACCTCAGGGGCACTTGGCATTGGCCACTGTCAAAAGACACGATACTGGGCGAGATGGACCTTTAGTCTGACCCAGTATGGCTGTTCTTCTGTTCTCTGCAACACAAAGGAAGCAGAGTAGGATTCAGCATGCCTCCCTCTTCAAACACAATAGGCCAAGTTCATCCTTGATATGCAGTGACTCAATGAAATTCAGTGATGAATTTAGCCCAAAGATTTTATTATATAAACTTGAGTTTTGGTTACTAACTGCCCATCAGCAGTGTTGCATTATTGCTCAGTAAGACACTCCCTTTAAGCACTGAACTATTAACCTAGCAATGGGTTTTATCTGCAGTTTCTGTTAACATCTTCTGCACCCTTGCAGATCAGATATATCAGGAGTATCACTCTTGCCATAGGACAAACTGAACAGCACTCTCAGAGGCCTCACCTACATTAGAAAATGTTTGCTAGTATTGCTTCCTAGTTAAATACCATTTATCTCTGCAAAAAATGCTTTGAAGGTAGAGTTTATACCAGTTCCCTAAGCAAAATAAGTCATACCAGAAAAGGCACTTATAAAAATGTTACTAAATGAACAACAAAAAGTCACACCCTAACAGACAACTGGCAAAAGTTGCTAGTGTAGACTGGGTGGGAGTGTTGACATTTCTTGATGATTAAGTCATTTTAGGTTATCACTGTCTGTACTATTCTTTTACATAACAGGAAGCTTTTGTAAAATATTAAAACCTACAAAAAAGTGTCAAAAAAGAATTATACACAGTATTTTTAAACATCTTTTGGTTAGGAAGAGTTTTCCTTATATTTTTACACTTTTACAAAGTCCCACAATATTAGGAGTGAGTATCCTATTTAATCTACAGAACTCTTATAATATCTGAGCACCTGGAATGCCATTCTTGACAGGTACCTTTGACCATAATTTAAATGCAAACCTCTCAGAAGGTACTAGCTAGTTACCTGTTCTGACTCTCTTGTGTGTACTGCACCTGTAAGTTTCTAAGTACTCTCTTCCTGGAGAGCAGTTTCAGTTTATAATTGTAGCTGCTGCAGTGAGTACACATACTATGCTCCCTCCTGGAGACTTTACATTAGTGCCTACTTATCTGGTTGTTTTCCTTGGTCTGAAATCAAAGACAGACTGAAAGTATATAGTTGGCCTTTCATATATGGAAAAACAAGAAGCAAAGTACAGTGACAGCAACTTACAATTTTACTGAAAGTCTCATGGTATTTTGTGTTGTCCCCCCCTCAAGCCCCACCTCCTGTGGTCATGTGACTGCACAAGACTCTCAGCTTTTTTTTTTTAAGCAAATTTCTAGCCCTCCTAATTATGAAGAAAGGCTTGAAAGTGTGAGCCCAAAAGATTTCAACACCAGAAGGCAAATATAAGCAACCTCCAAAGTATTATTTAAGGGAATCTTATGATTTTGGAACGTTTGGCACTGGCAGTATCATCCTGAAACTAAGAAAGAGTCTAGTTGGATTGCAACTTCTTTGGGAGTGTTTTATTATCTGTAACACAAGGGGACACAATCCTGCTGGGGACTTTTGGACACTACAACATTAGAAATATTAAATTATGACCAAGTGTTTTTTTTGGGGGGGGGGGAGGGAGGATGTGTGTCTGGGGGGAAAGAAAGGAAGAAGAAAAAACAAGCAAATGAGAAACCTGCTACTTACTAGTCCCTTCACTATAGCACTCCTGATGCAAAGCTCTCAGACTGGTCTAGTGCAGGGGTCGGCAACCTTTCAGAAGTGCCGTGCCGAGTCTTCATTTATTCACTCTGATTTAAGGTTTTGCGTGCCAGTCATACATTTTAACATTTTTAGAAGTCTATAATATATAACTAAACTATTGTTGTATGTAAAGTAAATAAGGTTTTTAAAATGTTTAAGAAGCTTCATTTAAAATTAAATTAAAATGCAGAGCCCCCCGGACCAGTGGCCAGGACCCGGGCAGTGTAAGTGCCACTGAAAATAAGCTCGCATGCCGCCTTTGGCACGTGTGCCATAGGTTGCCTACTCCTGGTCTAGTGCGTTAGCATGAACCATCCTACTGATCTGTTCTGTTAAGTCAATGTATGTACAGATCTGTTAGACCAACTTGTTTTGTAAGAATATTATCTGAAGGTTTGCCAACAGGAAATGATATTTGGCACACATAAGAAACTTTTGTGGGGAGAACACCCTGAAGTTGTTCAGGAGGTGCCCACTGTGAAGTAAAAGCAGCAAAGAATCCTGTGGCACCTTATAGACTAACAGACGTTTTGCAGCATGAGCTTTCGTGGGTGAATACCCACTTCTTCGGATGTGGATCTACCTGTGAAGTAGATAGGGAAAGACTTAGTAACGAAGTTAGCCTGGTAACAGCACAGTGCTAAGCAGTGACTCACAGATCTCACACCTAGGGCTCCTGCACGACAGCAGTGTACTAGGAGAACACGCCAAAATAAACTTTAGGACTATCTTTTGTTCAAATATCTTTTGTTTTCCCCATGAGGAAGTGTGGCAAAGAGTTTACAATACTGTGCAAAACAGTACAGCACAATGCAACAAGATACCTGCTTTGCAGGGGGCGGCACGGCCCAGTACTGCAAGCAATATCAGCGAAGCAGTCTGGGGCTCCAATAGAAACAAAGCAACATTTACATAAAAGTTGAATGGTTCTTTTAACTCTCATCAGAGCTTATTATTTTCTGACCATCTCTAATAACAAGCCTCTGAACTCTGCCCCGTTATGTTCTCAGTAAAAGCAGCAAAGAGTCCTGTGGTACCTTATAGACTAACAGACGTATTGGAACATGAGCTTTCGTGGGTGAATACCCACTTCATCGGATGCATGTTCTCAGTGTTCTCTTTCACTGATACACCCTCACATGCAAATACCTTGGCATCCAGATTAGCTTTATGAAAAATTGTGAAGAAACATTAAACCAGTGTTCAGAATTGTGGCTCAAAAGAGCGGGTCAGATTCTTTCCTGTGGCCAAGATCTGCTGGACACCAGAGGGAAAGGGTATCAGATTACTAGGTATGGCTCTGTGATACTAGGGCTGGTCCAAGGAGTTTCTCTGACTTATGCCAACATTG
This sequence comes from Mauremys mutica, assembly GCF_020497125.1. Classification (NCBI taxonomy): domain Eukaryota; kingdom Metazoa; phylum Chordata; order Testudines; family Geoemydidae; genus Mauremys; species Mauremys mutica. The sequence goes on along the minus strand of NC_059073.1, from coordinate 121,470,756 downwards.
TTGGAGAAGAATCCTTATCCCAGCATCAGATAGGCATAGCATAGCTCTACCATGCCTCCTCCCTGTCCTGACACACCCTTTATATCACAGGGAAGGCAGCATGGTTGGTGTAGGTGCTGTCTCCATCAATTTCACTGGGGTTGTGGGGGAGGAGAGAATTCTTCCACAAGAGGGAAATTTCCTGCTGGCCACTTGCAGCCAGAATCCATCTCCTTGATGTCACCTCAGTGGCATAAAGGAGACAGATCTCAGGATAGAATCTGGTCTAGTGTGTTAGCATGAACCATCCTACTGATCTGTTCTGTTCTGTTAATTCAATGTATGTACAGAAATGAAGGGAGAATAAGTGTTTCTCTGTGGGAGACGTTTACAGATTAGAAACCATTAAAAATGACAAGTCTGGTGATTAGCTATATAGTCTGTGCTTATTTTAAGACACTTCAGAAAAGAATATTTTAGGGAGAACATTTCTATCCTAACTAAATAGGAAGATTCCTGGATTCAATGAATAATTGACCCTTGCTTCACAAAAGTGAAAGCAGTCAGTCAGGCTTTGTGGGAATACAGTGGTTCTGAAATTGTGGTCTAAAGGCCAGTGGTGGCTTAATGAGAATTTCTGGGAGGCCCTCCCATCACAACAATAAAGAACTTGTCTGCCTTCAAGCAGCGAGTACTGCAGTTAGTTTGAAGCCCAGTCCATAAATGTCCAGAGGTATTTTTGTCCATCTGAACTAAATAAAAACCCCGAACAAACAAGTAGTTCTGCACCCTACGTAGCTATGTGTCTTTGTCAGGTGTTTCTTTGCTGTAAATGGTATTTTGTGCCAAAGAGGCATCAACCTGCATAAAAACTGATTCCCAAGGTGCTGAAATTGAGAAATAATCTTTTCTGGGCAGTAAACCAAATCATGACTTCATGCTGGGAATAATGATGAAGGCGTTCACACCTTTACTTCAAAGACAGTCAGGAATATGAACCAGTAGGAAAGTACAGAGAGCGATGGAGAGTTTCACTGATTGGCGCCTGACAGTGAAAATGTGAGATGGTAAGAGTGAGTAAGACAGATCATAGGAGAGTAAGCAAGAGATCTAGCTCCCATCTGTCTGAGCCCTGTTCTATATGCAGTTTTTGCATCAGTATGGCTATGTCAGTTGGGAGCGGGGAGGGATGGGGGGGTGGAGTGAGGTGGGGTTTTTTAGAACCAGTGTAGTCATACATATTCCCTGTATGGGAATACGCTATCCCTGTATAAGCACCTTTTTACTGGTAGAACTGAATCCACACTGGAGAGGATGGGGAGATGGTGGGAGGGAGTTGTATAGCTTTAACTATATGGTCATCCGAAGGCTGACTCCCTCCACAGGGGGCATACCTCCCAACATTTCACCTGGCTAAAGGAGGTTGCAGCACCCTCAAATCTGGCCTGTCCACTCCTTCATGGAGGGAGACGGGGGGGGTGTGTGTGGATGTGCCAAATACGATTGGCATTGCAACCTAGTTTAAAGTGGTCTCAATGACAATCAATTTGCCCTGGCCATGCCTCCCACTACAGCCAACTGCTCTTCATCCAATTGCTGGCTTCATCCAAGTCCTTGGATAGCCAGGAGATGGTGTTGTTTGTATCTGATTTGTAGTAATGCAGAGCTGGGTATAATGGGAGACATTTGTTCAGGGCCATGTCTCGGAATCTGATATTCCTCTTTCTGTACTTCATGCATATTGCAACAGCATCAAAAAACTGTGCTGATGGCTGCTGCTAGTGTAGTTTTGGTTTGTACCCATAACCCATTTAAAAAGAATCACTGAGTATAATCCAAACAATACACCACACCAGCATGTGCAACATATATTTGGGTTCAGGGGGGATCTTGGTTTAACATCAGTAGAGCAAGAAGGGATTCAAAGGGTAAAAGCAGTCAGAGTGTACAGAAGGACAGCATGGCCACGTCAGCTGGGTCCAGATTCTCACAGTTTGCACTGCTTGGTTTTGAATCTCCTTCCTTCTAGCAAACAGGTGGTTGTCATCCTGACCCAACCAAGGGAATATAACTCCTGACCTAAACAAAGGCACAGCTGCCACCCAGTGGAATTAATTAGAGTCTTCCATTTCTGCCTGAATCATCATCATCATCATCTTCAGGCTATAGGAATTTTAAACATCAACAATAGTAACACTTGGCTCTTCTATAGCATGTTTCATTTTGGCTCTCAAAGTGCTTTGGAAGAGTATTGCTATCCCTATTTGGCGGGGGAAACTGAGGTACAGAGGTGAAATGATTGCCACTGGTCTGCTGTGTGAGCTTCAGCAAGTGGCGAGTACAAAAACCCAGATTTCTGGTCTTCCAGATCAGTACTCTCTCCACTCCATTTGACAACGACAGCTCATCAGAATGAAGAAAACCCTCCCACCGTTTCCCCTGTGGTACAGCCTCTGACTACAAACCATATAAAGTGGGAATGTGCAGAAGAAGGAAAAGATAAAATTTTAAACCATTCTGTGTCTGATTTTGGTCTGGGTAATGGGTTTAGAATTGAGGATCAATTCCCTTCTCTTTTTAACTCTCCTGTTTTCCTTGTTTGTGCATTCCTCTAAGAAAAAACAGTTTGGCTTTATAGATGCCTGCACAGCTGTTTCAAATTGTAGCAGGACAAGCTAGTTTGTAGGAGAACATGCTTAGTGCTTGTAGGAGAGACCCACCTCGCCACATGCAGGATCTGGAGGGTAAGAGGAAAAGGGAAGACAGAGGTGTCAGTTTTGGCTGTAGGTGTAGCTCCATGGCAGTGATACACCACAAATCGCCAAACCACCACAGATGCAATAAGTGTCAGGTCTCTGTGACCCTTTTCAGGAAAATTAGGATAGTTTTTAATTTTATAAGTGCCTTCCTTTGGCTCCAGTCCTAGATTACCATGTAATTTCCTATAAGCATTTCTATTATGCACAAAGGATGAAAATTGGTGAAGGTCATCCATTGTGCTGGATGACAGGCACCCAGAATTTGCTACCAGCTGCAAGAGTAAAGAAATAAATTTATTTTCTAATGGCTGGGGCCAACATAAAAACAATGGATAATATAATGTTTTATTTTGCAACTGGAATCAGATTCTGAGAAAGAAGATATTTGCCCCTCCATGACGCTTGACTGGCAGAATGGTGACAGGATATATACAGTGAGTTATTTCCTTTGGACAGGAACTTTTTGTATGGTGTACATAGCTAAGTTGCCAGTAAACATCCACAAAACTACCACATTATCCACCTTTGAATTCCTCCTCAAAACTCTCCTTTGCTATGATGCCTACAAATCACTTAACAATGGTTAGGCAGCTGTTGTGCTGAGACGACTGCGGATCTTGCTGACCAATATGGTCTCACTGTTTCCTTGTACTTCCCTGTCTAGGGAGGCCACTCCTATGGATTTAAATGGGACAGCCCTCTTTTTGGGTGGTTTGTCCCCCAGCTGGTAATGAGATATAACTGCATGTGTTTTGTCCCATATGGGAGGGGGAATGCCATTTTGAAGACCATGCTGCTCCCCCCACACCAGTGTGACCTCACATGCACTGGTGTTCTGGGAATACATGAATGGCCTCTCTACCCCATCTCTCTGTCTCCATCCATTGTCTCTTGTATTATGTAAGCCCTGGTCTACACACAGCCCCTGGTTCGAACTAGGGTACGCGAATTCAGCTACGTGAATAACGTAGCTGAATTCGAACTACCCTAGTTCGAATGACTTACCGTCCAGATGCCGCGGAAGCGAACTCCGCGGCTCCAAGGTCGACTCTGGCAACTCCTCCTGCCGCGGTGGAGTACCGGAGTCGACCGCGGCGCTTCCGGAGTTCGAACTATCGCGTCTAGATCAGACGCGATAGTTCGAACTCCGAGAAGTCGAACTCGCCGCGTCGACCCGGCGGGTAAGTATAGACGTGGCCTAAGCTCCTTGGGACAGGAACGGTTTTTGTTCTGTGTTTGTACAGAAGCTAGCACGATGGGACTCTGGTCCATGGCTAGGACTCCAGGTGCTACAGTAATAATAATAGCACACAAATAATCATAATTAATAAGGAACGGTAGAGCATTTATACTGTCTCTCTCCCTGGATGGTGTGGCTCAAGGGCCATGTCTCACTGATGTTCAGAGCACTAGGTGGAACTAGGATTTTATAGGCTCATGGGGATTGCCAGTTGACAACAACATGAATTATTTTGATTCAAAATTGCAGCCTGTTTTTAGCAGTGCACTCACGGCCCTTTTATTTGTGTCAGACTGAGTGGCATCAGACAAAAACGTTTTATAAAATGGTAATTAGGAGGGGCATAGAAGGAATGAAGGACCAGATCCTCAGCTGTTGTACATGGGTGTAGTGCCACTGAAATCCCAATTAAACCAGCTGAGGAGCTGGTCCATATTGCTTAAATTCCGTTTGCAAGGAAGAACACAATGAATGTTGAAACTTGGAGATGCGCCATGCATTTGACTTTTAGCTTTCTGAAAAGGTCACTGAAGATCTATATTGTTTAGCAATATTTTAGCATTTCTGCTCAAAGTTCACTTCATTGAAAGACTACTTCAAAGCAAGAGACAGTGACTCAATAGCAGAGAGAATCCTGTATTGCAGCAATAATTTCCTAGCTTTGTTTGATTGGCTTATCAGGCTACGTCACAAAATCCTTGTTTAAATCATCCAGGTTGTGGTATTATTTCAGGAGGTGGTTAACTTATCTTCAGAATTTAAAGATAGATAAGATAATCTACTTATCCTAAATTACTTATAAACTTCTCTGAAAAACGAAAGCACCTTCTTAGATGGGTCAAGGTATTTTTAAAACTATTTCCTGAAAAAATAATAATCAAATCTACTTTCCCTGGCTATTGTTGGCAATACTGACAATCAACTCTTTATGCCAGGTATCCAAGTTTATGCATTTCAGAGTCTGATTTACACAAGGTGTAAATCAACATTGCTTGATTGACTTCACTGGAGCTTTACTGATTTATGTCAGCTAAGAATCTGGCTAATGTTTTTAACAGAATATATTTCATATAGCTTCACAGAGTCACTTCTAGACAAAAGCAAGTACAAACAAAGCAATTACACAAAACCTCAGTGGGAGATTATAGCTTTCTTCCTAAAATAGAAGAGTTATTTACAAGAACTGCTTGTTATTTACCAGTCATTCATGATGGGGCAGCCAATTAAGTCTAGTGAATATGATCCGCCAGCCCATCACCACAAGTCTGACACCCTGTCCAGTCAAAACTAGCTGATAAATTGCCTCACTGTAAATGCAGACACACTTGCTGATTCACTCAAATCAGATAATGACACCAGGTACTGCCTGCCAGCCTGCAATCTATTTCCTATGTTCGGAGCGGCGTGGGTCACTGCAGTTGAGCAAGCCCAGCCAGAATCATGGACCTACCATTTAATTGACAGCTCTGACATTCTGGCCTCTCTGAAATGACATCAGCTTCTGAAAGAAAAAAGTGCCGATTTTCTTCAACCATCCCACAGCTGTGAGCTACAGAACTGGATACAAAAGTCATGCCAGCATCCTAGAGTGGAAAGGGAAAAAAAAGGAAAGAGGCAGTGGGTTCCTATGTAACCCCCTAAAAGAGAGCTTAATAGGAGTACACTATGTTATTAGCGGCCTGATATTTAGAGGTGCAGTGAGCAAATCAGGGCCTGGGCTATATGGAGATGTTGCATCACACTAACTGTAGTTAGTTTGTCATAGAGTGCCTTGTGTCCACATAAACTACTTTTGAGAACAGATTTTATTTGGCATCTGACGTCACAGTAAATAGTTATCCTTGCAACAGAATTAACTCTACTTTGCAGTGAGTCTGTTTGCTCTAAGATTTCTGTGGACCAATTCCTAATTGTTGCACTAATTAGTATCCCACACAACATTGGTTCATACCTGGATCAACCTGTCTTGGTATCTTGCTCTCTACTGCTCAGGAGTCATCATCAGGGTTCAAAAATGGCCCTGGCAAAGTGAATGGAAGCCAAGAGCAAAATCATGGCAGTTTGTTTAGTTTGACCTCCAAATCCCAGAATGCCTGAAGTTTCCAGGACGCATCACACAAAAAACAGAGGAAAGAGTAGAGCAGCTGAACATTTCACCATGGAATTTCTGCCCAGTAAGCAGAGCAGTCAACTGAAATGAACACACTGATCAACAATGAAAGTACCATAACAAAGTGGTGGGGATGCACTTAAGTTCTCTTCAGTTAACCTGCTGCATTTAGAGCAAACAAACTACAGCAATGTAATATCATTATGCAGATATGCCCAAGGAATGAAACAACCACTGAAGGCCAAATCCAATAGGCAAACTCCTGTCTGGAGCAAGAACATTCAAGTGTTCCCAATGTCTCCAATAACAACATTTCATTCAACCTTTAAAGACTATTTTCCACTGCTCCCTGGATAGACACATCCACTGTATGGACCATTTATCTAAAATCAGAAACACCCTCCCCACCTCTCCTTAAGTCTCTGAATTCTTTAAGATCCATCGCTTGGGATGTGTGTACATCAGGAGTAGCTCCATTTAAATGAATTGAATTATTCTGGTCTGAAGTCCATATGAGGGAAGAATCAGGTTTAATGTATAAAAGCATCATTTTGGTGAACAATGTGCTTAGTGAAATCAGTCTATTCCAGATAGTGGCTCAATGGTCTAAATTTAAATCCTGAAACACCTATAATCACTGTCTATGACACCTGGCCTGGTTGAGTCAGACTAAATCCATTGCAGATAGTCTCTCAGAGGAGGCCTTAAGAAACAAGGTACTGTCTGTTCTGAACAAACAGAACAGCGCAAAGGGTGTCCTCCATTTTCACGTACCTCCATCTGGTTTCCAATTGTGCCTATGCAACTTTGGATCGCCAAATCATTTGCATGTGCAATTTCTGCACACTGTCACTTGTGCAAATAGACTATACATGCGCAGATGCACTTTAAAAAAACAATTTTGGTTGCACAAAAATTGCAAAGTTGTGCACATAAAAGTGATGTTGGCTTTGTATATTGGCACTAGCATTCCATGCAAAAATACATGAATTGTTATCTCAAATACTGTAGGTCTGATACCTTTACTCATAATGAGAAAGCACCTTACTTGCACACTGTCCAATTTAAATTAATGGGATTATTTGCATAGGTACTAAATGTGAATAAAGATAGCAGGATCTGATCCTTAAATTACCATAAAAAAGATGCAAAAAGAACCTTATGTACCTTTATGCATAATCTACAAGCAGATGTTGGAAACCAATTAACATACTGCTCATTGCTGGTATTATTGACATCAGATGTGCAGATGTAATGTTTGTGGCTTCTCATAAATGCTGGGGAGAAACCATTGCAGACTGCATTGCTTCATCTCTACCCAAATGAAAGATCTCCAGATGTTTTAACTCACCGGTAGAAGAAACATTTGTAAAGTTGCTTGAAATCACTGTTGTGTATTGACAGAGTGTTGCAAAGGCACTGCAAGCTTGAGCGGTACAAAACAATTTGAATTACTTTTCATTTAGTAAAAGTAGGGGATACTATTAATAATAATCCTTCATTATAAAGAGTATTTGCCAAAACTAGAAACATCTCATTCTAGTATAGTCATCCCCATGCTACGTGGGCACCAAGTCTCACATAGAAGTTAAATAATCATTATTAATAAACAATAATCAAAGAGTGGATGGGGCTATTTTTGGAAAATGCACTACAAATCTAAAACCGGGATAAAATTAAATTGACAAATGCAGCACATCCTTTCATACTAAAACTCAGTAAGATAATAAAAGTAGCTAAAGTATTGTAGTTAAGAGATCGGATCCTAACTAGATGAAAATGGTCTCTAGTGGGTCATGAGTAGTCAATGAAAGCAGAAAAGAATGTGACTGAGGTCTGGATCATACCTTCCTGGCATCTAAGCCTCTCTCATTCCCGTGCAAAGAGAATGCCAGCCTCTGCTGCATCACAATGTGTGCCGCTAATTAGAATCAGAAGACAGAGCCTCAACATTCTGGACGTTGGGATGCAGCACAGCACCGCAGACTGTTAAATCTGAACTGATTAAAGGAGAAAAGGTTATACATGTGGATTTGCTGTATTGATGACTTTTTACCTCAGCAACAAAGAACTTCACACAGTCTCCCTTCTGACCATTTGGTTTCTGGAGCAACTCCTCTCTGGTCTCTGCTGTAGCTCCAACAGCAGTCCATTAGGAGCACGGCCCCTGCCCCTCTGGAAGGTGTTACAGTCTCCCTCCTCCATTTCCTGCTGCCCTCTTTTATAAGGATCAACCAACTAGGTTCCAACTTCTCAGATGCAGGAGGCAGACCAACGAACCAGCCATCTTAAGGCCTCTGACTCCAGAGGAATGGTATCCCTTATGCCTTCACATCCCTCTAGATTAGTGGTTCTCAACTAGGGGTACATGTACCCCTGGGGCTATGCAGAGGTCTTCCACAGGATAGGTCAACTCATCTAGATATTTGCCTACTTTTACAACAGGCTACATAAAAAGCACCAGTGAAGTCAGGACAAATTAACATTTCGTACAGACAATGACTTATTTATACTGCTCTATACACTGAAATGGAAGTACAATATTTATATTCCAATTGATTTATTTTATAATTGTATGGTAAAAATGAGAAAGTCAGCAATTTCAGTAATAGTGTGCAGTGACACTTGTGTACTTTTGTCTGATTTTGTAAGCAAGTCATTTTTAAGTGAGGTGAAATGTGAGGGTATGCAAGACAAATCAGATTCCTGAAAGAGGTACAGTAGTCTGGAAAGGTTGAGAGCCACTGCCCTAGATCACTGGGACACTAAATACCTTGTAGTCACACTCTGTGCACTATTGTAATAATCTTTGTACAAAATATGCCTTGAGGTATCATATGAAAACTAATAGCTCACTAATCATTAACATTCTTGTGTGATATATGTATGTGATGGTATTAGAGTTATAAATATATGCTAGAATTATGACTAAGATGTGAGTAAACCAGGAGTGTCAGGGGAGTTGTTAAACGAGTCCATCCTAAACAAAGGAATGTGTGTTTACCTCCATTTTCATATAACCAGTAAACAGGACCATCAAGACAGTAACGAGAGGAGATCACAGGAAACAAAACAATTTGCATTTAAGCTAATAAGTGGGGTGAAGACCACCAGACCCATCTTGCCTTCCTCACAACTTGAATAAACTTTACTTTGAGCAGTAACCTTTAGAAGAATTAATTGCAAAGGCTTTTGGGTCTATAAAGACAGGGGGGCTGAACTTCAAGCAATAAGCAATTGAAGCAACTAGCATACAATATTATTGTATTATAAAGTGTATAGAGTGAGGTCTTTTCTAAAACCTAATGACACACTGATTATTCACAGTGATTAATACAATTGTGAAATGTATGTATTAACCCTGTATGAGAAAATATGGATACTTAATATTATGTTTTAAAGTCTGGCCAAACAAAGGCAAACGGGTTCCCTCCCAGCCAGGAGAGAATGCAGCTATTTACCTGTCTCCTATGTAAATTAAGCATGGTGGACTCAAAACAATGGAAACACCATTTATATACAGGGTGATGGAACCTGTGCAGAAGTGAGGGGGGAGTGGGAAGGGGGGCACAAGTGCCCAAACAGTGTGCCACAGTGCCTGAGAGCAGACCCTGGCCTGTGTCCCCACCCCCAAGGGTGGGCCATCCAGGGTCAGGGGCTCCCTGGATGGCTCTTACCATAGCCCGGTTCTGGCTTCTGGCCTGGTCAGGGGACAGAGTCTTTAGGGGAAGAGGAGCAAGGCCTCATGGTGAGGGAGGGCTAAGGCCCACCTCAGACCCCCCCCACCTCCCGAACGGGAAGAGGCTGACATTGGTAGGCTGATCACCTTATCAGCTCCCCCGCCACGAAGTGCAGCCCCTGCCAACACAGTTTCACACCTGCCCAAGGCTACTACACCTATGTTAAAAAGTAGGCGGGCATGGCCCTCCTGGCTTCCCTGGTTCCAGCTCCCCTGAGCCCCAGTAAATCTTAATCTGCCTCTGCACATACCAACTTGGACTGAAATAACTGATGGTATGAATTAAAACAGAGCAAGCAATTTTGGTTCAAGTTTGTGCGTAGATAAGCTTTGCCCACATGACAAGATTTCACTGAATTTATGATCACATACTGAGACTGTTGGGTTGAAATATTACTTGTGTCCATACACAAACTGGTTAGGTAGTACGTGTGAAAGCACAAGCAGAAGTGCGATGGCAGTTGAGCTGCAGTGTGGACACAAACTGAACCATGTTTCCTGTAACCAGTTAAAGTCAGTGCACCTCAGTTTGCAACTCCACTAGACTTTTCTTAAACTCTCCCACTGTTGCACTGCCACCAGCACATCAGGAGAGCTAATGAAGATTGGTTGCTGAATGTAGTTTCAATTATTCAGCAAATGGCACACTACTCTGTAATAGTTGTTGACCAAATCAATTGTAAATTTTACTTTAAAGAGTTAAAAAAAACAACAACAACTGTAGAAAAACAATGAAGATTTCCCTATCTTTTCTTCTACTGTTAACTTGCCAGTTGTCGGTAAGCTACAAATCCTAGCTGATAAAGTGGAGGAGACAGCTGTGAAAGGGGATTTAGAAAACTAAAGAACAGATATCATAAAGAGACCGTTTATATTTTGTTTAGCACAAACAAAATGACATTATAAACACTACAGAAAAAAGTCAAATGGCATCTTTTAGAACGTACATTTCCCTTTATTATGATTCTTTATTATCTGTATTGCAGTAGTGCTCAGGAGCCATAGGTGCTGACAGCTGGACCACCCACAGAAAAAAAAATTAGTGGGTGCTCGGCACCCACCAGCCACAACTGATTGGTGATGCTGCTGATCAGCGGCTTGGGGAGGGACTTGGGGGAGGGTGGAGAGCAGCGAGCAGCAGGCAGGTGGGGGCCTCAGGGAATGGGGCAGAATGGAGGTGGGGAAGAAGTGGAGCGAGGGAGCAGAGCACCCCAGGGGAAAAATAAAAGTTGGTGTCTATGTCAGGAGCCCCAGTTCTGGACCACGCCCTATTGTGCTAGGTGCTGTACAAACACAGAACAAAAGATGGTCCCTGTCCCAAAGCATTTATTCTCTAAATAGTCCATTCAATTATTAACACGTGAGCCAAAGAAAGTTTGATTTAAAAAAAAGTCAGTTAAACCAGCAATACCTAGTCAATAGCAGAAGCAAGATCCAGCTCTTTTACCAGTATCAAACCGAGATCAGTTGGGCAATCTACCCCTAGGAGAAGCTCCCCATAATCATCCACAAAACAAACTCGCTATCCTCCTTCAAATCCCCCATTAAAACTCTCCTGTGCCATGAGGCCTACAAAGAACTTGGCACTGATTAGGCTGCTGGTGTATCAAGTCTACTACCTATTTTGCTAACCTATATTGTCTCATTGTTTCCTTGTTCATCATCGGCTTGTCTGTATCCATCTGTTTTCTCTTGTCTTATACTTAGATTGTAAACTCTTTGGTGCAAAGAGCACTGGGCCGGCTCCAGGGGTTTTGACGCCCCAAGCAGCCTTCCCCCACCCCCCCGCCCAAAAAGCCGTGATCGCGATCTGTGGCAATTCAGCAGGAGGTCCTTTGCCCTGACCGGGAGCGAGGGACCCTCCACCAAATTGCCGCCGAATAGCTGGACCTGCCGCCCGTCTCCAGAGTGGCCGCCTCAAGCACCTGCTTGCTAAGATGGTGCCTGGAGCCGGCTCTGAAAGAGTATCTTTGTTCTATGTTTGTACTGTACCTAGCACAGTGGGATCCTGATCCATGACTAGCATTCCTAGGGGCTACTGCAATACTACTACTACTAATAATACCAAATTTAAGAAATAACAAACAACTTAAGGCTCTTTTGCCTTCACACAAAAACTTCAGAACAGATTGCGGCATTTAGCCACTAACCCAACTGGAGGCAGTGCGGTGTTTCCTGGTTCATAGGGGGAGTGTACACACTGTCCCACAGGTGCCAACTTTTCCTTTTCCCCCAGGAGCGCTCAACCCATGCGCCACCCGAGGCCCTGCCCCCACTGCATACCTTCCCCCAAGACCCTGCCTTTGCTCTACCTCTTCCTGCCCCTGTTCTGCCCCCTCCCCCAAGGCCCCGCCCTCACTCTGCCTCTTCTCACCCCCACTCCACCCACTCCTCGAGGGCCCTGCCCACCCACCCACCACTCTGTGCCCTCCCCAAGCCACCAAACATCTTTGGCAGCACCCTTGCCCCTATCAGCTGTGGGGCAGCGATGGAGAACAGCTGTGGCTGGGGGGCACCCACAGAGTCAATGCCTATGCACCATCCCTGGTGATGGTGCCACCAGCTGATACAAATCAGATGCTAAGAGTCCCAACTCCACCTCTACCTCACTCCTTTAAGGCAGAGTGGACCCCAGCAGCAAACAAAGGAAGCATTCAATTATCCCTAGTTCTTCCACAAGGAGTTGGGCAGCGGAAAGCTCCCTGTGGCCACCCTTCTCTTATGCACCTGCAGCAGCCAGGGACAATCTGGCCCTGTAAGAGCTTTATGTTCTTTTTAACCATAGAGATCATGCAGAGTACAAGTCTTTGCTATTTTACTACGGTCTCTTAGACCAAAACACTAATCGAGCTACTGTAAGTATTTGACTATTTATATTACCTGCCACTCAGTTAACTATTCAATGCTTATTTGAGGTTTCTTTAGAGTTACCTGTAATTAATATAGAAATATCACTTAAATGGCTGCAGGGACTCTGGATGATTAGGGCTAGGGTGACCAGATAGCACATGTGAAAAATTGGGATGGGGGTGGGGGGGGGGGTAATAGGAGACTATATAAAAAAAGATCCCAAAATCGGGACTGTCCCTATAAAATCGGGACATCTGGTCACTCTAATTAGGGCTCATAAAAGATGGGTCTTGCAAATGATAGGTCATCCCTAGTTAGGCCATGGACTGAATGCTGATGTGCATGCAAGATAGAAACAATTGGAAGGAGAATGATGTAACTGATCTTTGCAAATTACATTAATCTACTTTCTTTGCAACTACCCCTAAATTCACAGCCCTACTGGAACTAAGAGGCAGATTTCTGGTTCTTTTATAGAATGACAAGAGAGATGACAACAGACAGGTCAGTTTTTGAAGGATCTAGTAGAAGTAGTTATGGATATTTTTTCACTTTCATAGTCAGATCCCTGTACAGACAAATTTGTACAAGTGTATAATGAGCAAGAAATACATTCTAGCAGGTATCAAAGGATGGCATGTAAAAGAAAGATGAGTCTTTAAACTGGCACTAGAAACCCATTCTATGATTCATTATCTAAACTTCTAAATGCAACAGAGAGACTTTAAAGATGAAAAGACCATGGAAAAGCTTACCAGGTTTTTGAGATAATGGCCTGATTGACAACTCCATTAACCCAGCATAACTACCTAGCCTAGCCAGCCCCACAGTATTTGTGCCATTACGCAATGATGCATCATCAGCAACAACAGCCATCAACGTAACATCTTAAGTCAGTGGAGTAATTTCAGTGAAAGCCAACAAACTTATACCAGCATGAAACTGTTGTAATGGAATAACTGTGAATCAGATCCAGTATTTTGGTTTTTGGATGGCTTGCATCCCAATATAGACTTCTCCCTCACGTACCAACTGTATTCACCAAGACAATCTCATAAGCAGTGACTGTACAAATAATAGTCTGGTTCAAGGAAGAGTCAGTGTTTTTGGAAGGATCCTCAGAAGTAGGCGGTAGCAGCAGGTTTCCAAATAGGAACTGAATTGATCTGACAACCATTTCTCCCAAAAACATCAGCAGCTAGAAAGACTTTGGCCCCAAATATTGCTTTCAGCTACATTGTGTAAATCCAGAGTAATTCCACAGACTTCAGGATGTTGCATTAAATTCTGCTGTTGCTACAGACTTGGGTAACACAGTGGCACAAACATCAAGGATGTGAGTGAAATGTTTTTATGGCTCCCCCTTAAGACTATGGGTTTGATTCTCCCCTGCCTCAGACTCTGTGCCAACATTTACACTGGTACAAAGTGAGTGAAAAGTGCAAGTCAGATTTACCCACTTTGTACCAGTGTAAATGAAAACAAAAGTTGCAAAGCAGTAGGGAAACAGAGCCACTGGGTCAGATCTTCCCCTTGTATAAACTGGTGTAGCTCCTTTGACTTTAGATCCATCCCAATATCTAGAGAACTGAGATTGGAATTCCACAATCATCCCTTAGAATGTAAAGCTCATCTAACATATGGGAACACTGGTGGAGGGTAAAAATCTTTAAGGAAATGGTCTTTTATTTCCCCCCCTACCCATCATGGGGAGAAGGCCCAGTCTGCACTATGGAGCATAGATAGAATATTGCAGTTGGAAGGGACCTCAGGAGGTCATCTAGGCCAAACCCCTGCTCAGAGAGGACCAATCCCCAACTAAATCCCCAAATAGCCCCCTCAAGAATGGAAGTTGCAACCATGGGTTTAGCATGCCAGTGCTCAAACCACTGAGCTATCCCTAAGGAACAGTGTTAGCTGATTAGAAATTTCCCTGGGTCATTCTTCAGTCTGAGCTATTGTAATTATTCTAGTGTAATGTAATTAAGAACAAGAAAAAATGATGATGATATTGGTCATATCACAGTGTACATGTTTGTCAAACCAGCCATAATATTGCAAGTCTGATTTGGCCACATTCTCTATGTGCTGTGATGTTTCTAGTTCTCAAAACAGCTGTGATAATAATGCATTAGCTAGAAAGTAATCCAATATAGTCAACATCCTCTGTCCGGGCAGGGGGAAAAAACGAATACGATAGCTGTGGTGAAAGGCAGAAAACAGAGTTCAAGGAGTCCACTCAGTGGTTAGTGCTTTGCACTTAGATTCAAGATACTGTCTTCTCAGAGGGGCTGGGAGCACTACAGAATGTGAATACAGTCCATGCAGGGAATATGCATCTCTTACCACACTACAGCAACCCCTCTGATTGATTAGGAGCATCGCTCTCCCTTCAGCTAACAGAAGGGTGAGTGTGATGGGGACTTCAAGGTCAGGTAGAGGATTTAAAGCAACAAAAGTGTGTGCGCGCAACTTTTATATCAGAATAAATCTGAGGTCTCCCTTGTAACTAATTTCCTCCTCACCTAGATATCAGAGACATCTCCCACTCTTACATTTGTTTATTTACAGGAATCAGTTACATAACAAACAACCTAAAGGGACCCTACCATGCCTTTAAAAAAAAATATCTTTGCACAGTGCTATGCAGCCATGGCTCTACATAAATGTTTAATAATAATAATAAACTACTAAGCAAAGATTATGGACTAGCTCCTCAGCTGGTATAAACATTGTACGCATTTTTTGCAACCCCATGCTTCCAAATACAACTGTTCACATCACTCCATACAGGCCCAGCCTAAGGATTTGGGAGAGCGTTTGAGAGAGCGTTCTTTGGAATATACCTTAAGCTTAACCCACTTATTTGACATTGAAGAAAATCAAGGAGAAAGGGAGGCTTTTAGGTCACCCCACCTTCTTGCTGTGGATGTGGCACCCAGCTGCTTGGTACATTCAGCTCCAGTGACTGGTTTGTTGTTTTGAGTGTATCTTTGTGAGGATGAGGGCTAGAGCCTTACGGGAAGAGGGGATCCATTTGGGAGAGCAGTGCTTTGAGACTGGCCAGGGAGTAAGGATGGCATTGAGCCCCTTGCAGGGAAGGGAAGAGGGGGTTCAGGCATTAGAGAGCATGCATGCTACTTGCAGGCTGAGCGGAAAGGAACGGAAGGCAGAGATGGATACCCTAGAACAGAAAGTGATAGCCACCTAACCACACATGCTTCTAGTGGGGTGACTGAATGACCCAAATAATTTTCATACTCCCATTGAGCAGGAGCCTGGACATTTTGTATATGCAGTTTTTAATGGGACATGGAGGACAGCAAAAGAATCCCCAAATTTGATCTCTGACTTTCCCATTGGAGGTCACCAGTCCAATCATTTACAAAAATGGTATTAATTTCCTCTGGGAGGCAGCCACAATGGGCATGAAGCCCTCAACTGGAAAAATTGAGCTTATCTGAGGTCACCGCTTGTATTTACTGGATTTTAATAAAGAGCCTTGGTCAGGCTGCACAGGTACTGGCATTAGCAGCCATGTCCAACGAAGAGGCAGCCTGCTTGTCAGCTAGTACTGTTTATTTATTGTACTCTGATATCTAGTTTCTTTCCAGCCACCACAACTCATATTTCTTTCTTTTAAAAATTAATTCCGCTTCTTGCTGTGACCTAGTTTCTAGACAACATATACTATAAACTGAGTAATAGATCAAAATCATATCAAAACCATAGCTATACTTTGTTGAATGGAGACATATCCATTGCATTTCAAATGAAAAGAGTTTACTTTTTACACTTATTATATGATGTAAATGACAAGCTTGATGAGATGCTGTTATAGTGAATGGTTTAATCTAATTTGATTATCAGGCATCCTTATCTCATTACTAAAAAAACCTGCTGGATAATGTCAACAGAAGCTCATTAACAATTCATCCTTTGCAAAAAAGAGTCAGGAACAGCTAAATTTCTAGCTGTCATCCACAGTACTGAATAACAGGGCTGAAGGACTGGTTACATTGGACCTGACCATTGCTATATCAAGTCCCTTGTCCTCCCTCCATGATTTGCCTGATGCTTCTGAAGATGGGAAAACTCACCACCACAGCATCAAACTAATTGTACAATTCTGTACACACTGGGGAAAGAATACCTTCTTGTCTCTTTCAGTGTTTGGTTCATGCTCTGAAACATGAGCTCTGACCAATCCTGTTTTAAACATACAGAACACAGAGGCGCCAACTTTCCGATTTCCCCAGGGTGCTTGACCCCTGCTCCGCCCCTTTCCTCGAGGCCTCACCCTGCCCCTTCCAACCCCTGCCCTACCACCGCCCCCACCCTACCTCTTCCCGCCCTGTTCCACCCCCTCACCTGAGCACAGCCTGCCTTTGCTCTGGCTTTTCCTGCCCCTGCTCCTCCTCCTCTCCCCCAGTCAGGGCCAGCTCCAGGCACCAGTGCAGCAAGCCGGTGTTTGGGGCGGCCAACGGAAAGGGGCTGCATGTCCAGCTTTTCGGCGGCAATTCGGAGGGAAGGACCTGCCATGGAAGAATGAAGCGGCTTTTTTTTGTGTGCGCGCTGCTTGGGGAGGTAAAAATGCTGGAGCTGGCCCTGCCCCCAGTGGATGTTGAGCACTCACTATTTTTTTCCCGGGGGGGGTGCTCCAACCCCAGAATCGGCACCTATGGAACAACAGATCTAATTTTTGGTCATAAAATCATGCAGTCCTTCAAATATTCAGACAGAGGATTTGTCCCTCTGATTTCCTTGGAGCACTGAGTTCCTCAGACAGTGTATGAAGTTGTTTTCCTTCAAGTGTTCTAAAATGACCAGACATTAAATTAATCAAGTGGCTCACAAAAATAGACACCTTAGGTCTTGTCTAGTCATGGAGTTATTCCTGGTTAAAATTCAAGTGTGCACACGCTTATTCTGGAAGAATGTCCACATATGGACTTATTAGCAATAAGTCTATGTGTAGACAAGCCCTTAGAAATGCTGGTGGTAGATACACATTGATAGACACGTGAAGGATTAAAAGTAGTGACTTGTTCAAAAGATCTGAAGTCCCAGCCTCCCTTTTTGTTGGTGCAATTGGCATTTGCAAATGTGCAACTCCATTTTTGCCCTTCAAGACAATTTGTGTGAACAAATCAGAGTTCTTGCACCTTTGGTTGCCTGATTTGCATATATGATCATGTACTTCAGAGGTAGGCAACCTATGGCACATGTGCCGAAGGCGGCACGTGAGCTGATTTTCAGTGGCACTCACACTGCACGGGTCCTGGCCACCGGTCCAGGATCTCTGCATTTTAATTTAATTTTAAATGAAGTTTCTTTAACATTTTAAAAACCTTATTTACTTTACAACAATAGTTTAGTTATATATTATAAACTTATAGAAAGAGACCTTAAAAATGTTAAAATGTATTACTAGCATGTGAAACCTTAAAGCAGTGTGAATAAATGAAGACTCGGCACTCCATTTCTGAAAGGTTGCCGACCCCGATGTAATTAGATCTAAATCCACAGTTCAGCTGCGGGTGCAAAGATAGAGATGTACATTCTGCACGTGCAAACTGCATCCACAAAAGGGAGGCTGCAATGTGACCCAATAGGGCTTTCTAGTTTCCTTACATTGGCTTCCATTCCATATTCTATTCCATAGCACAGACACCAGTTTTAAAGTTGGCACTGCAGGCTCTGGCTATCTCCTCCTTGAGCCTCTGTCTGACTGATAACATTCTCACACACCCCTTTTAGGGATCCCATTGTTACAGCTTCAGTAGGATATTGTGCCTTTGCTGGGATGGGCTTTAGTGGGGATAGGGCTCTGACCCCTTAGATATTGAGTCATTCTGACATCATTTAAAAAAAAAAAACCTACTTTTTCCAAAACTTGCTTTTAATATGATCACCATTGGCCACGGTATCTTTGTCATCATCTTTCTCTCCCACACCATTTTGCCTCTCAATTTCTTTTACTCATTTGATATTTTATGAGGTGGAATTTTTGCACTGCATTTTATTGTGCTTGTAAATATTTTTGTGCAGTTTCCTGAGTACTTCTGTGGCAAGAACTGCTTTAGAAATAAAAATTGTATTATACTCCTGAGATCACTTCATTACAGAAGCAATCATTTGGAATACTGAAGGGTAACAGTGACTATCTTTTCCATTTGGGGTGGAAAGGACAATCTAGGTCTGGAAACCACTGGCAATTCAGAACTGTCTGGAGATTATTTTTCCACCCCTTTTGATTTGATAGAGAACTAATGGGTCCCTTTCTCTCACATGGAGGCAAGGGGCCCAATCCTCCCTTCTTTGTACAAGCAAGTCTCCCATTTAAATCAGGGGAAATCAATGTAAATTTAATGGAGTCAATACTCATGTGAGCAGGGGTTTGCATGATCAGGCCCTGTGGACCATCTACACAACATACAAACTATGGATCTAATCTTGCAAAAATCTCACATGATTAAAAGCTGGTAGTGCCTTAATGGACTACACATAGCACCCCTGATGTGCAGCCATCTTTTGGGTAGCCACTCACTGTGTATAATGGAGGATAGGGCTATGCTGGTTAAGCACACCCAAGCACACCCTATTGTTATGAAACATTCCATAAAATCTTTAATATCCTGAACCAAGGGACTGAGCCAGAGCCCTTGTTAAGCTAAAGGGAGTCTTTGCACTGACTTCACTGAGCTTTGGATCCAGCTCCACGTGCTTGGGTTTCAAGGTCCCATCCAAAAAACCTCTACACAGCAAACTGCAGGGAATTTAATTTACCTGCCTCAGCGTGATGAAGGGCTGAGTTGACCCAGCTAAGATTTAAAACAGTGCTTCCAGAGCTGTAAGGCTGGCATTTCAAACTTGGCACATTGACCAAACATGAGTAATCAGGATCTGATTTTTCCTTCCTCTTACTCTCATACTTCAAAAAGCTTGACTGATTTTTCTATACCCAAAGGTCATGCTTGATTTTTATTAGAGTTGGTTGAAATTTTAAATATATCAATTAAAAAAAGACACCAGAAATTATGCATTTTGTGAACTTTTAGGGGGCCACTTTTTGATCAGCTCCAATTTTTATTTATCTACACTTATGAGAAACTCACAATTTTACATTCAAAAATATTTCGAGGCTGAAAGATCCTTTTTTTTTTTCCTGGAGAAAAAGAGTAAGTCAGATCTTTTTGATCATCTACTTTGCCAGGATATTCTATTCCATCTATTAAGATATCCTAAGGCTATTGTACTGCCAGCTTCACATGTCAGCCTCCCCTCCTGTTCATGTCCCCACAGGCACCCCAAGTACTTCGAAAAGGCTCAGCTTCGAAGAGTGACAACTGAGATTTGGATTTGTTTGGCAACTGAAAGGATTGTGCAAAATGATTTATTTCCCCCAACATTTCTTGGCTCCTTTCCATATCAGCATGTGACACACTGGGCATTCCTACCTACAGCTCCAGTTCTGCTCCAAACCAAAAGCCATGTTGTGCTCCTTATTTGTATAAGGAAATGTTCTATTCACTTTTCTAAGTGAGGGGAAATAATTTCTATGGAAACAGGAAGATCTGCATTTTTAAATTTACTTTATAAACTCATAGACTTTAAAGGTCAGAAGGGACCATTATGATCATCTAGTCTGACCTCCTGCACAACGCAGGCCACGGAATCTCACC
Organism: Mauremys mutica; assembly: GCF_020497125.1. NCBI lineage: Eukaryota > Metazoa > Chordata > Testudines > Geoemydidae > Mauremys > Mauremys mutica. Next base: position 121,450,394 of record NC_059073.1, on the reverse strand, counting down.
CACCCACTCCTGTAACAAACCCCTAACCTATGTCTGAGTTACTGAAGTCCTCAAATCGTGGACTTTAAAGACCTCAAGGTGCAGAGAATCCTCCGGCAAGTGACCCTTGCCCCATGCTGCAGAGGAAGGCGAAAAACCCCCAGGGGCGCTGCCAATCTGCCCTGGAGGAAAATTCCTTCCCGACCCCAAATATGGCGATCAGTTAAACCCTGAACATGTGGGCAAGACTCACCAGCCAGCACCCAGGAAAGAATTCTCTGTAGTAACTCAGACTTCACCCCATCTAACATCCCATCACAGACCATTGGGCATATTTACCTGCTAATAATCAAAGATCAATTAATTGCCAAAATTAGGCTATCCCATCATACCATGCCCTCCACAAACTTATCAAGATTAGTCTTGAAGCCAGATTATGTGTTTTGCCTCCACTGCTCCCCTTGGAAGGCTGTTCCAGAACTTCATTCCTCTAATGGTTAGAAACCTTCATCTAATTTCAAGTCTAAACTTCCTAATGTCCAGTTTATATCTATTTGTTCTTGTGTCCACATTAGTACTAAGCTTAAATAATTCCTCTCACTCCCTGGTATTTATCCCTCTGATATATTTATAAAGAGCAATCATATCTCCCCTCAGCCTTCTTTTGGTTAGACTAAACAAGCCAAGCCCTTTGAGTCTCCTTTCATAAGACAGGTTTTCCAATCCTCGGATCATCCTAGGAGCCCTTCTCTGTACCTGTTCCAGTTTGAATTCATCCTTCTTAAACATGGGAGACCAGAACTGCACACAATATTCCAGATAAGGTCTCACCAGTGCCTTGTATAACGGTACTAACACCTCCTTATCTTTACTGGAAATCTCACCTGATGCATCCCAAGACCACATTAGCTTTTTTAACGGCCATATCACATTGGCAGCTCATAGTCATCCTGTGATCAACCAACACTCTGAGGTCCTTCTCCTCCTCTGTTACTTCCAACTGATGTGTCCCCAATTTATAACTAAAATTCTTTTTAATCCCTAAATGCATGACCTTGCACTTTTCACTATTAAATTTCATCCTATTACTATTACTCCAGTTTACAAGGTCATCCAGATCTTCCTGTACGATATCCCGTTCCTTCTCTGTATTAGCAATACCTCCCAGCTTTGTGTCATCCGCAAACTTTATTAGCATATTCCCACTTTTTGTGCCAAGGTCAGTAATAAGATTAAATAAGATTGGTCCCAAAACCGATCCCTGAGGAACTCCACTAGTAACCTCCTTCCAGCCTGACAGTTCACCTTTCAATACGACCCATTGTAGTCTCCCCTTTAACCAGTTCCTTATCCATCTTTCAATTTTCATATTGATCCCCATCTTTTCCAATTTAACTAATAATTCCCCATGTGGCACCGTATCAAATGCCTTACTGAAATCAAGGTAAATTAGATCCACTGCATTTCCTTAGTCTAAAAAAAATCTGTTACCTTCTCAAAGAAAGAGATCAGGTTGGTTTGGCATGATCTACCTTTTGTAAAACCTTGTTGTATTTTGTCCCAATTACCATTGACCTCAATGTCCTTAACTACTTTCTCCTTCAAAATTTTTCCCAAGACCTTGCATGCTACAGATGTCAAACTAACAGGCCTATAGTTACTCGGATCACATTTTTTCCCTTTCTTAAAAATAGGAATTATGTTAGCAATTCTCCAGTCATATGATACAACCCCTAAGTTTACTGATTCATTAAAAATTCTTGCTAATGGGCTTGCAATTTCATGTGCCAGTTCCTTTAATATTCTTGGATGAAGATTATCTGGACCCCCCGATTTAGTCTCATTAAGCTGTTCGAGTTTGGCTTCTACCTCGGATGTGGTAATATCTACCTCCATATCCTCATTCCCATTTGTAATCCTACCATTATCACTAAGCTCCTCATTAAAGACTGAGGCAAAGTCTTTGTTTAGATATTGGGCGATGCCTAGATTATCCTTAACCTCCATTCCATCCTCAGTGTTTAGCGGCTATAGAACCTTTTACTATTGGTTTTAATTCCCTTTGCAAGGTCCAACTCTACATGGGTTTTGGCCTCTCTCATTTTATCCCTACATGTTCTGACCTCAATAAGGTAGCTTTCCTTGCTAATCCCTCCCATCTGCCACTCCTTGTAGGCTTTCTGCTTTTTCTTAATCATCTCTCTGAGATGCTTGCTCATCCAGCTTGGTCTACAACTCCTGCCTATGAATTGAAGAAGATGCAGGCTTCTGATAGTTTCTGCAGCTTTGACTTGAAGTAATTCTAGGCCTCCTCCGCCTTTAGATCCACAAATTCTTCAGTCCAATCCACTTCCCTAACTAATTTCCTTAATTCTTTAAAGTTAGCCCTTTTGAAATAAAAAACCCTAGTCCCAGATCTATTTTTGTTTATCCTTCCATCTAGTTTGAACTGAATTAGTCTATTAGTCCCAGTCTATATCTGGGAAGTTAAAGTCTCCCATGATCACACAATTCCCATTAGTGTTTACTTCATTAAAAACATTAAAGGAGGTCTCTATTCATATCCAAATCAGATCCTGGCGGTCTGTAGCACACCCCAAGCACTATCTCAGGGGAGGTTCTAGTAGCTTTCTTTCCCAATGTGATTTTTGCCCAGACAAACTGTCTTATCCATTCCATCCCTTCTTATTTCTTTACAGTCTACCTCATCATTGATATGCAATGCTACTCCACCACCTTTGCCCTTACTTCTGTCTTTCCTAAACAGCACATAGTCTTCAATACCTGTACTCCAGTCATGACTACTATTCCACCACGTTTCTGTTATCCCTATAATATCCGGTTTCACTTCCTGCACCAATAGCTCTACTTCCTCCATTTTGTTACCTTGGCTCCTCGCATTAATGTACAAACATCTTAATTTTTGCCATTTGGCTTCTCTGACATTCTTTACTTGATTAGGCACAGACATTCTACCACCAGTATCACCTATTAGACTGGTATCTACACTACCCTTCCTCCTTATGTCCATTCCCCTACCCACGGCTGTATCCTCTCTCACTTTGTTTTCTTCCCTCTCAATGTTGAATTCTGGCATGGAGATTACCTGGAGATTTCCCAACCATCTCCCCCAAATTCCTAGTTTAAAGCTCTCTTAATCAGTTGTTGTTCTTCTACCTAGCAAGAGGGCAATACTACGCTTTAAAAGCACAGCTGTAAATGTTTTAATGCCGTTTTTAAAGCAGTCATCTGTATCCCATACAAAAAAAAATCTCTTCTAGGATACATGCAGTAGAAGAAGTGGGGGTTGTGATGGGTTGGACCCCCCCTATCTGGGATGCCACCTTATGTGCTGGGATCAGGGAAAGGCAGGGTGAGTCCACGCTAAGACAAGGGTCCAGTCTGTAAAGACAAAGCGAACTCTAAGCAACAGAAACTCTGCAACTTGCCTAAAACATCGAGGTGAGAAATTACATTTTGTAACCTGTTTGAGTGTATTACGGTTAGTTTGCGTGTTTTGTTTTATTTGCTCAGTAATCTGCTTTGTTCTGTTTGCTATCCCTTATGCTCACTTAAAATTTACCTTTTGTAGTTAATAACTTATTTCTTGTTCATTTCAAAACCCATTTTGTGCAATTCATATCTAGGGGGGGCAAAAAGCTGTGCATCTCTCTCTCCACCTTGAGGGAGGGGGCAATTTTTATGAGCTTGCATTGTGCAGATCTCTATACACTGCAAGACAATATTAGTTTGGGTTTACACCCCAAAGGAGGTGTGCACATGAGTGCTGGATAAATCCCTGATCTGAATCTTCCCACACAGAGATTATTTCAGTCAGTGTCTGGGTGTGGCCTTACCTGTGTGTGCTAGAAGGCTTGAGGGCCTGTCACAACTAGGACAGGGTGAGTAAACCCAGGCTGGTGAATGGTCAGAATCAGTGGGACCCCAGCACATCAGTTGGCATCCCAGAATGGAGGGTTCAACCTGTCACAGGTGTGTTGCCATCTTCACATAATTTTACAGTGCCAAATGCAACCAAGTGCCTTTCAAATATCTGAAAGTCAGAAATGCCAGAGCATGACTACACTCTTTAACCTGTTTGCAAGTAGTGGTGTAGGAGGGAATTTAGGATCCAACATCTAGCTTACCATGTTGGATCTCTCTATGCAGAAGTTGCAACACAGACTTTGAGCTCTGATTGCACTGGAAATTCATTGTACACAGAGACCCAAACTTTGGTCCCACTGAAGTGAACAGTTAAATTTCCACTGATTTTATAAGCTCAAGGTTTGACCAAGAAAGTAAGAGTTGTTTCTGCCACATTAGAGAATACTTGTCTCCAGGGTATACTGATTATCACACACCTGTGTCTACAACACTTGCTATTTTCCCAGGCTTGTTCCAAATTTTGTTGCCTTAAAAAACACAAAAAACAAAAAACCCACCACACCACCAGTCCAGTAGAGAAATGTTTCCTCTGTCTCCCTCTCAAATGTGTACAGTACTTTTCCCTCCAAAAATTATCCTGGCCCAAGACCCAGGATGAGTGAGATTCAGTCCTGAGCCAGTGAGTTTAAGGCATAAAAGGGTCACAATTTTTAGATTGTTACCATTCAGCCCTGCAGGGCTAGAAACAGGAACTTTATACCATTGCAAAGGCAGGATTTTCTCTACCCAGTGGAGCACAGAGCACTCACTTCTTTCCCTAGAAGGGGCCCCAAGATGTCATGACTTTAGGTCAAGATTTTCAGAGTGATTGTCAATTTGGGTGGTTCAGGTTTTGAGTTCCAACTACAGCCACCTTAAAGGAGGCAGATTTGAGGGCTTGTCTACACTTGAGATGTTGTAGCTGTGCCACTGTAGCGCTTCAGTGAAAGCATTACCTGCACCAATGGGAGGGCTTCTCTCATCGGCATAGGTACTTCACCTCCCTGAGAGACAGTAGCTATGTCAACAGGAGAAGTCCTCCCATGGACATAGTGCTATCTTCACCGGGAGTTTTTCACATCCCTGAGCAATGTAGTTATACCAACATAAGTTGCTAGTGTAGACCAAGCCTCAGAAAGCACTAAGGATCCACTCTCTGAAAAAACACACCCCTTTAGGGTTGATCACCTAAAAAAAAAGTCAGCATCAATGTTCTGCTTTTGTCTCAGTGCTAATATTTATTGATGTGAACCCTCAAAAAAAAAAGTGTCAAGATAAACAGCTGTTGTTTGTATTTTCTTTCAATATTATGTTTAACACCAACAAACTATACACAGCTGAATTGTTTGTAAATGATCCAAAGTCATACCAGTAACAAAGCCATTGATGTGGGCAATATTTTATGCACTGTTTAATTAATTTAAAAAAAAAAACCTCCTTCCACAAATGTAGATGTTAGTACACAGACCAAATTAAAAACAGGGCTCAGGGATGCAGTTTAATAAACTGCAAGTGAACTGAATATCATTTGTTCAAGAAGGAAGTAAGAGATAGATAAGCTTATATCCTGAGCCAGACAGCCTGTGGAAGAAGTGTATACTCTGATCTGAGAGTTAGAAGTTCTTAAACTGTAGATATTTTCTGTTGTCTGCTAATGGTTGGTCACTGCTTGACCTGACAGGGCATTATATTTTTATTATTCTTATCAGCTGTTTTTCAGCCCCTTTACATCTTTGATAACAATAATTATCACATGCATAACATTCCATAATGTAATAGGGCCAACTTCATTCCTGGCATAAGATTCTGATTTCAGGTACACTGGTCTAGACAAAGTGTTACACTGGGATAAACCTGGCTCGGGCCCCAAAAAGTAGCACCAGTGATGAATCTGACCTATGGAGTTTACCCTAAATTAATTATGTTGCAGTTCAGTGAAGCTGGATTGTCACGAGCCCCTACAGAAACCACAAACCTACACAGAAGCCTTACGAGACTATCTTGACCTTTCCGCATATAAGTGATCGACTTCACTATTGTAATAAAGAGTCTGATTTTTAGAAGTACAGAGCTTCCACAACTCCAGCTGAAGTCAGTGGGAGCTGCCAGTCCTCAACTCTTCTGAAAATTCAAGCCCTTTTAATTTTTCAGAGGGAGAATAAATGTTGAATCAAATATTTATGAAAGTGTCTTGCTAGGGGCAAAATATGGATAACTTTCCCCTTTATGAAATGATAATGCAAAGCATTTGTACGTTTCTTCCTGAAAACTTCTCAAATTACTAAATATCTGAAAACAAAGCTTAGTGGAAGAAAATGATAGAACTATGACATATCAGCACATCTATAATAATGATAATGACCTCCTATGTAAAGAGCTCTGAGATTTACTGTTGATATCACATGGATTGATCCAATGGTTAGGGCACTATCCTGGGTCTTCAGAGATTCACATTCAGTTCCCTACTTTATGACAGACTTTCTATATGACCTTGGGCAAATCACTTACCTGCTCTGTGCCTCAGTTTCCCCATTGATAAAATGGGTATACCTGAGCAACCTTGCAAGGCCTTATATTCAACTCGATATCATTTCTCTGTTTGGATGTATGCCATACCTTTTGAATGCTGCATCTGATTACCTGATAATGTTTTAGGCATCATGGGCAGAACCCTGTTAACTTTGGTGAAAGTCACACAACCAAAAGGAGGAAATGGGGGACACACAGAGCGCCAGGCAGAGCTAGAAACTTCAACCACTTCCAACTGTCTCTAGATCAGATAGCCTATTGATGGTACCTATTAACACCTTCAAGAACAACAATACCCCTCAAAAAGAAAGGGCTTGGCTACACTTACAAATTTGCAGCGCTGCAGCAGGGTGTGAAAACACACCCTCTCCAGCGCTGCAAATTGCGGCGCTGCAAAGCGCCAGTGTGGTCAAAGCCCCAGTGCTGGGAGCGCGGCTCCCAGTGCTGTCCGTTATTCCCCACAGGGAGGTGGAGTACGGACAGCGCTGGGAGAGCTCTCTCCCAGTGCTGGCGCTTTGACTACACTTAGCGCTTCAAAGCACTGCCGCGGCAGCGCTACCGCAGCAGCGCTTTGAAGTGCTAAGTGAAGCCACAGCCAAAGAGAAGGAAGGAGGGATAGCTCAGTGGTTTGAGCATTGGCCTGCTAAACCCAGGGTTGTGAGTTCAATCCTTGAGGGGGGGGCATTTAGGGATCTGGGGCAAAAATTGGTCCTGCCTAGTGAAGGCAGGGGGCTGGACTCAATGACTTTTCAAGGTCCCTTCCAGTTCTAGGAGATTGGTATATCTCCAATTATTACCTTTTTCTTTTTATTATTACCTTAGGAGGAGGAGGGCAGGGGGAAGCAGGGAATGGAGAGGTTTTGGGGTGAGGAAAGTTAACTTTGACCATAGCACTGGCAAGTAACCCTTGCAGAAATGCTGCTGAGCAACTAGAGGAGCCATTTGCTTTCCATCTCATGTTGCAATAGCTACAGCTTTATTACTGTGACATTACAACCAGTTCTGCATTTTTCTGGTGAGATTCCATGCTGCAGCCAGAACAGCTGAAACCATGTCTCTCCTGTATGATTGGGGTGTGTGTGTGTGAGAGAGAGAAAAAGGATATTTTCCAACATAGAAAAAAATAGTTAGCTGAATTCTGCCCGTAGATACACATACAAAAAACTTCCAGTGAAATCAGTGGGAATCTATGGGCCCACTTCTTCCCATACAACTCTAGCTTTTGACTGTAGCACTGGAAAGGCCTCATCAAAAGCCTAGATTCTGCCATCAGACCAGTGTAGGCAGACACTCATGTCCACATAAAGCCATATTGCGAGGAACAAAGCTTAATCCAGCCTGACTGCTCTGCAGAGCAGCGATCTGTGGCATGACCCATGCACTGCAGAAGTCTCTACTTGGTGACTAATTTCACTAGTAAATATCTAGTGAGTGCTTGCTTTATCAAGCAGCTGTTGTCTCAAAGGATGATCATTCATGGCTTGTCCTTGGCAGATGGCTACAACAGCTGCAGATCATCTGTAGTAAGACATTTCAGACAGCTAATGCCACTGAAGACCATTCATCAAAAGCAACTAGCTTCAGTTTGTGAGCTCACTAGCATAGATGGCATATTAGTGTATTATTAATCATGAATATTGCATGATAAAATGGAACAGGTAATAAATAGTATTACAGTCAGGGCCGTCCTTACGGGGGTGCGTGGCCTGGGACAAATCAGCCCGTATGGGCTCCCCATGAGACAGGCTGGGTCTCCCCCTGGGGTGCTGGTGGGGGAAATGGGGCTCCAGCTGCTCCATGGGGTGTGGGCTGAGGCGGCTTACCTGGAGCAAGGCACACCCACTGGTGGTTGGGGGTGCCCATCGGCTGGCTGCCGGTGCTGCCTTCTGCCCAGCTTGGGCTGGGACCCCCACACTCTCCAGCCTCTGCATTTCAATAATGGCGGGGCCCCAGGGTGGGCGCATGAGGCAGGGGAGCTGTGTGCGCAGCACCCTCCTGCCAGGTTTGCCCTGAGCCCAGCAGGGACCCAAGAGCCCAGGGAGGAGGCAGGGACCAGGAGATCTGTGCACAGGTGCCACGGGGAAGCCTGGCTGTCTGCACAGCAGCCAGAAACCCCTGACCCAGGCCTGCTGAGCCCCTCTCCCGCACAACTATGCCAAGCAGTATGAACCACTGTGGGGAGGCGGGGACAGACACACCACACTGCTTCCTGCTCGCTGGCTGCCCTGCTGCAGGCAGACAGCTGCTGTCCTCGCCCCACCTGATGCCATGATGTCAAAGCACGGGGCCCAGAGCATTGCCCCGATTTGCCCTACCCAAGGGACAGCTCTGATTATAGTCATTTTTGCAGTATAAAATGTATTGCTCTACATTTAGAATTTTAATATTTATTGCCATTCATAGTATTCTACTACCCAATAAGATCTCCCTCAAATAATGGCTCTTCTTCCATGAGACAATCATCTTTTTTTCCTTCCAGTGGTAAAGACTGGAGCTTTATAACCACCAAATATATATATGGACTGGAATATTAAAGGAAAAGCAGGGTAGCTTATGAAGCTAATAAAAAGTTCTGTTTGTTTTGGATGGATGGGTGGTTCGTTTGCTTGGTAAGCAAAAGACTCATTTTGAGTCAGTGGCTGAAAAAGAATCCATAGCAGTACATGTACAGCAACATGAAGGATGTAACTGAAGGCCTTTGATAGTTCTAGCCAGCATGTTAGCTGGTCCTCAAGTGCACTTATTAGCCTACATGAAATTCAACTATACTTATATTAGAGAGACAAGGTAGGAGAAAGCTAACTGGCAACCAATGACCCTGAAGTAAAACACTCCAATTAAGACAAGGCATTGGAAAGAATGGTGAGCCCAGTTTTTCTTGAGTACCTGTAGGGTTTATCTTAACTAGCTAGCACGTTAAAACTGTCCCTTGTCTACACCAGGCTTCTAACATGTGTTAGCTATCATGTTTAAAGTATATCTTTCCTCCTAGCATTCTAACTACAGAGAGATAAAGAAAAATCCTGTACAGACTGAGTCAGAGCCCCAACCATAGAGGAGCTTTCTGTGTGCATTGGGTCAGGGGGGAGTATGCAGCAGAACCTTGCTTCCCTCCTTGAGCACCTTCATCTCACACTCTAGTTCTGGTATATTTTGCAGCACAGCCTTTTCCATCTCTTTTTACTACAAAGGGGACCACATGAACCACAGTATTTGCTGCTGTGACATTAGCAATCAAAAAAAAAAAAGACTTAAGGAAGGAGAGGATTACATTTAAAAATAAGACAAGAGGATGAAGAATCATATTAGTTTTCTATTTCATGTTGCCTTTTAAACAGGCTTGCTCATCCATTATTGGTACAATGCACAATTATTTTCTGTCTAAATGATCCAGCCGTGGATGTGCCGGATTGCTTATTTGCTTTCTGCAGATTTTTCATTACTAGAACAGCCATGTCCTGGTTACCATAGTAACTGCTCAGTGGTAAATTCCATCAACACACAAAGGTGGGGGGGAGGGATGAAAATTTTAAGAAGACTGAGTACAGAGAGCATCTTCTCTTCCTAAAATGCACAAGACAAATTCAGATTTACACCAGAGGAAGCAAATCAGGGCCTTTTCAATGGTAGAGCAGTGAATTTGCTAACCAGAAAATAAAATGAGCTTTCATGCTCTGTCAGGACTAACAGCTACATCTTGCAACAGCTTTCTGGTACATATTGCTAGACCTGAGGACTTGAACTTGTGGGGGTGGGGATTTGTGCCAGTGTAGATGCACTGCATCAATGTAACTGGTGACGTAGGCTTTGGTCTTCACTAGGAAAAAAAAAAGGTGGGTTCTTACCACATATTACCATTTAACCACGTAGTAAAATCCTTGTGGACACAAGGCAGGTTGCAGTTTCCACATGTTAGCCGGTCTACACTACAAACGTATGTTATGTAACAGCATGACACCCACCCCTGGCAAATCCCCCATTTTGGCTGGGTATTTCTGCACTTCTCGGTTTATGGTGACCGCTTCTGGCAGTTTCTGTGCCTGTTTCTAGTGAACACCACTCCAACAGACCCCTTCTGGGGTATTAGTCCAACCAAGTCTTTAAGCATGACTTGGTAGGGGGATGAGCCCCCAGGACTGCCTCCCTGGGGATTCTTGGCCCACTCCAGGGCCACCCAGAGGGTTCAGGGGGCCTGGGGCAAAGCAGGGGAGCAGACATGAAAAAGGCACCTTCTGCTGCAGCGCTTGTACTTTTGCGGCGGTGGGCTCTTCACTTGCTCCGCATCTTTAGCAGCGCTGAAGGACCCGCCAAAGACCCAGAGCGAGTGAAGGGCCTGCCGCTGAAGTGCCACCGAAGACCAAGACCACTGCTGGGTGAGTAAAAATTGAAAAGGCACCTCTAGCCAGGGAAGGGAGTCCCAGCCGTGGCCCGGGACAAGTTGCCCCACTTGCCGCCTCCCCCCAGGCAGCCCTGGCCCACTCTGGTCTGTTTTGGCCCCAGCTGGGCCTCTTAACAGTTCAGATCCCCTTCTGGGAGGGTTTAATCACCATCTAATTGTAGGCCACTTCTCCAGTAGCCTATGGGGGGGACCCAGGACCACCCACTACTCCAGGTCCCAAGCCAAGGACCCTCAGAATAACAGCCACACACCATGGTGTCCCTTTAACTAAACTGCTTTCAGTTCCACTTCCCTATGGTCCCAACGTTCACCAATGCTTCATCCTTACCTCAGGGCTCTTCTATTTTCAGGCTCAGCAGCCAGCCTGGAGCCCTCTCTCACTCTCCCAGTCCCCTGCTAGCACTGAGATGTCCATAGTGATACCATCTTTCAGTCCACAAGGAGCACCACATTCCCTCCTCAGGCTCCAAGCAGCAACTGACTCTAGTATACACTGCAGCTCCTTTTATACTAGCCTGCCATCCTCTGATCAATGAGCCCCTTGCAGTCACCCCTTCTGATTGGCTGCTTCCTGCACAGTCTCTCTAGGTGGCTTGGAGGACTTAGCTCCACTACGCCCTGCCTGGGATGGGTCTGGCAGGATTCTGAGGCCTCCAGCAGGGGACCTCTGGCCCTAGTCCACTCTGTCACATGGTATAAGTACGTCACTCAGGAGTGTGGAAAATCCACCCATCCACACAGTTATACCAACCTCACAGTGTAAACAGCACTTTATGTGTAGAGAAGCTTTCAGGTAAATGCAAGTCTCCCCCAGAGTTTACCTTGACATGTGTAAAAACTACAAACTGCCTTGTCTTCACTAGAAATTTTCCTTTGTGTTGAATAAAAAGAGGTAAGAATACACCTTTTTCCTAGTGTGGATGGACCTTTGAATTGAGGTATCTTATCCCATTTTAAAACCAGGATAAATTAAACTGGTGCAAGTCACTTTTTACAACAGTGCAGCATGTCTGCAATTCAGATTTGCACTGGTGCAACTATATTGCTAATTTCACCAGTAAAAAAAAAAATCCATGGTATAGACAAACTTTCTGATGCCAGCCCTTAGTATATTGATATCTATCCAAAGTCACATTAATTGATTAGTTGACCTATCACTTCATGTTTATTTCAGTCTGAAGAATTTCAAGAGGATTTTAAAAAAAATGACGCTATGAAGAGAGAGAGAAAAGATGGTTTTACTGTATATTCAAATACTGGATTGGGAATTAGGAGATCTCCAAATTCCTGATTCTACCACTTTCTTCCTGTGCTATCTTGAGTATGTTACTTAACATCTGTCTCAGTTTCCCAATCTGATGGGGGACTGTATGCTGGGAAGCAGTGACTCTGAAAAAGATTTGGGGGTCATTCTGAATAATCAACTGAACATGAGCAACCAGAGCTATACTGTGGCCAAAAGAGCTAATGTGATCCTTGAATGAGCATGAAGTAAGTGTATAATGTTGCCTACCACTAGGAATTGCAGATAGTATCTGAGATCCTACCTCCATACCTTATAAAAACCTACATAAATAGAAATAGGCAGAAAGGTGTTCATGCCAGATGAAGATACATTTTTTTGTTCTGGGGATTGGGTTATTAGCATTCTGATGCTCTTGGTACAATATTCTAATTTACCTATTGTACAATTATTATAATAATCTCAATTGTCTAAATCAATGTAGGTAGCTCATAACCTCAGACAGTAGGTTAAGCCAGGGGTTCTCAAACTTGGGGTCATGACGGATCAGGGGGATGTGAGGTTATGATGTGCGGGTCATGGCCTGTCAGCCCTGCATATGGCGGGTCTGCGGCTCTAAAGAAAGGGTGTCAGAACAGAAGTTCGCCCAGAGCGCCATTTTCCCCTAAGGCTGGCCCTGGGACTGAGACAACGTTAGAGGGCTTGATTGTTCAGCAGCTGAAGTGATGCATTAAACCGCAGGCAAGCCAAAACACTGAGATTGGGGAAAAAAAGTAATTTATAATTTAATAGTCAGACACGCAGGCAGGGGTGGTACTGAGAGATGCTTTCAGGGGCAATAGTCACCCCAAATTTTGCCTTAGGCCTCCCCACCCCTTGTAGCCACATCTCCCAGAAGAGAGGTCAAACATTAAGCAGAAGTAAGGGTGGCACAGTATGTCATTGGCACACTTACTTCTGCAATTCTCCAATGCTGCGGGTGGTGGCACTTCTTACAGATCTGGGTGTCTGGCCAGCAGCCACTGCTCTCTGGCTGCCCAGCTCTGAAGGCAGTGCCTGCCCTCAGCAGCAGCGCAGAAGTAAGAGTGCCAATGGGGCACTATGTATGGTGTGGACAGAGATATTGACAACATTTCTCCCCCCCCCACCCCGTATTAAACAGGAGCTATTTAAAAAAAATATTTTCTTCTTCTAACAATAATTTGAAAAAAATGTGTTTTAGTCAATTTAAAAGCAGTGAGAAAAAGTAAATTCATTTTAAACAACAGGGTTGTAAATTTAGCATTTAAAATAGTGGCAAATATAAAAAATGTGTTTTTAATTTATAACAGGGGTTTCACTCAGAGGCTTGCTGTGTGAAAGGAGTCACCAATATAAAAAGTTTGAGAACATTTTTTTTCCCTGTCTGCATGTTTTAGCCTCACTAGATAAGAAATAAGTTATGTGGTTAGGAGATAAGATTTAGCTTTCCTCTACCAAGACTCCAGGAACTCAGTCATATGTAGGCTTGTCAAAAATCAATTTTATATATTGCAACAGATAATACTGATGTTTATCTTTGAGCATTTTTTTATTTTTAACGATTAAAGCTTTCATAGTTGTGCAAAGTTATGAGCTTTAAACCTATTTTTATCTATTTAGATTCACAGCTGTAGGAAATTATGGGGTGTAGGCAATGAGGGGGGATCAGACAATTATTTAATTACAGAAGACATTGAGATTCAAATGGTTAAAGCTCTATAACCCATTAAAATACTGTCAACATCAGATACCAAAGTATACAAAGTAAATATCCTTAAATCAAACTCTGAGTTCTCAAAACCGCATTTGTCTATCTGTAAATGGATCAATGGAAATATTGTTTCATTGGTTTGTGTGTCTGTACAGTGAAATTGATGTTTCGAGACATTTTACTACTAAAAATCTATTCCTTCCAAGCCTAGTCAGATGATAGTAAGATCAGTATGTTTTTCTGACGCTCATTAGTTTGGGTAACATATGCTTTTTCAGGCACAGGTACAGAAATAGAGAGAAGAAACAAATTACAAACTCTAAAATATATATGCCTGCTTCACAACACATCAAGCTGCAAATCTGAAATATCTTACTGATAAAGATGCTTGAAAATGTTAGAATTTTGTGAAGTGGCCTTTTATTGAAATACAAATTTTTGTGCAGATTTTTTTAGCTTTGTTTTTCTGATACTGTTGATAAAAAATAAAACGATAATTTTTATTAATATTCTGCTTTGCATTTTTCAGTGTATTGTTCATTCTCCCCTTCCTAGCCATCTTTCTTCCCCATTTTTTCCTCTACCCTCCCCCTACTCCTTCCCCCATACACACAAGTTTCTCAGTGATAAAATGGGGGAGGGGGAAGTGCAGGGGAAAAAGAGAAAAAAAAGGAAAAAAATTGGAAAGGTTGAAAAACCAAAAATTTGATTAAAAAGTTCATAAAAAGGTTTAAAGAAACAAAAAATTGTCTGTTTACAAAACCTGTAGAGCAAAAATGTCTTCAAAATGTTATGCTATTTTTAAAAAAAATCAGCTAGCTCTAATGACTGTCCTATGCCAGATTCCTATAAGTGCTACTTCCACTATTTTAAAGCACTGCCAAGAAATCTGAAGACAAATTTCATTATTCCCTATTTTTAGAACATTCTAAGTCCCATGCATTTGAAAGTCATTGCTAGGAAAGGCCCCCAGGACATGCCAGAAGAGCTCTTCTATATTTCTATTAAGGCTCCATCCAGGCTAGAAAAAAAGGTATTTTTAATTATTATTATTATTATTTATTATTTGTATTACCATAGCACCTAGGAGTCCTAGTCATGGACCAGTACCTCACTGTGCTAGGCACAATGCAAACAGAACAAAAAGGCAGTCCCTGTTCCAAAGAATTTATAATCAGAGGCCTAGCCTATACTTGAAGTTACGTCGACATAGCTTCAGCACCCATAGATGTGAAAATTTATCCCCCGAGTGCTGCAGTTAAACTGATCTAACCCCCATAGAGGTGCAGCTGGCTCAATGGAAGAATTCTTCCATCCTGTGACTCAGGGAAGTAGGTTACCTACAGTGATGGAAAAACCCCTTCTCTCATCGTAGGAAGATTCTACATTATGGCGCTACAGCAGCATAACTACAGCACTGTGCCTGTAGCGCCTGTACTGTGGACATGGCCAAGTATAGGAGAAAAGACCTCAGATGGATACAGACAGACAGATCAGGGAGGACAAAGACATAATGAGACAACATTGGTCAGCATGACCATGGGTGGCAAGTTTGTAGAAATTTTGGTGGTGCCCAGAACCCGCCCCCCCAACTCCACCCCCCCAAACTCTGCCCCCACCTGCCTAAGGCTCTGGGTGGGGTTTCAGGGGGAGGTATGGGGTGCAGGTCCTGGGCTGGGGATTAGGGTGCAGAAGGGGTGCAGGCTTTGGGATGGAGTTTGGGTGCAGGCTCTGGGCTGGGGGTGTAGGAAGGGGTGAGGGGTGCAGGCTCTGGGAGGGAGTTTGGGTGCTGGGTGCAGGCTCCAGGCTGGGGCAGGGGGTGGGTGTGCAGGAGGGGGTGAAGAGTGCAGGCTTTGGGATGGAGTTTGGGTGCAGGCTCTGGGCTGGGGGTGTAGGAAGGGGGAGGTGGTGCAGGCTCTGAGAGGGGGTGCACGCTCTGGGAGGGAGTTTGGGGATAGGAGGGAGTGCAGGGTGAGGGCTGTGGGGCTGAGGATGAGGGGTTCATGATGTGGGGGGCTCAGGGCTAGGACAGAGGGTTGGGGTGTGGGGTGAGGGCCGTGGGAATCATGCTGCAGGGGGGCTCAGGGCTGGGGCTGAGGATTAGGGTGCAGAGGGATGAGGGCTCTGGCTGGGGATGAGGGTTTGGGGCATTGCAGAGGCTCAGGGCGAGGGTGGAAACAGAGTAAGGGCAGCCTGCCTTGCCCTTAGTAAATGGCAGGCGCTAGGACCCTGGGGCAGCAGACAGCAGTTCTGCCGGGAGCCGATCTCTGGCAGCGGAAGCAGGCAGGGGAGAGACCCGTGCTGCTTTCTGTCAGGCAGGGACGCGGCGTGGCAGGGGGGACACACAGCAGGGGCTGGGACCTGCTCCAGGCAGGGACACGGCGGGGGGGGGGGGGGGAAAGAGACCCAGCTCCAAATATTGCTGGAGCAGGGCACCCAGCCCTGAATATTCCTGGAGCCCGGGCACCGCAAACATATACAAACCTGCCGCCCATGAGCATGACAGGCAGTGGACTCAGCACACCAACAGCCTAACGGTTGTTAAGGTTTTTGTAGGCATCATGGAAAAAGGAGAGAGTTTTAAAGCATCTGAGTTAGATTTGTGGATGTTTACAGGGAACTCCTCCCACGTGTGAGGGGCAGCATGGGAGAAAGTACGAAGGTGCTCGTTTTAAAATTTAACAAGTAGGCAGCCTGTTAGCTAACGTGGTAGTTTATAACTACTACTGCCTTGTTCCCACTACGATTTAACCATGTGCTAGCTAACACTTATCAAATATGCACCTTTTTTCCTGGTGAAGGCAAGGCCCAAGAATCTGCTAAGAGAATTAATACCATTGAAGATTCCTCAAATAGTAATTGTTTGCATACTTTGGTGATAGACACTATAGAAAAGATTAGATTGTCCACTTTGATTTTACAGCTTTGGCTATTTTTATTGTTTGTTAGTTCTCTACCAAATATTTCTCAACTTTCCTTTCACACCTGGAGAATGGCCAGTCAGCAATCCAGACTGCAGAAGAGAGATTTATAAACATCAGATAAACCAAAAAGGTATCAAAGATTTGATTGCGGGTTTCAAAGCTATACCTTGCTTTATAGTCAACCACTAAATATCTGGATTACATTATCAAGTGCTGTATTTGAACATAGAAAAGGTAGCAACTGATCAATCTGAACAATCCTTGCAGAGTTCAGTCATTTTAGTTCTACAAACTGAACCCTGCAGGAGTTTTTCCACCAGGGTTTTCACTAGACCAACTATACCTGCTACAACAAGGACCCAAACCTTCAAGGAGAACCCTCTCTGAAAAGGCCTGGCTTCCTCACAGGTCATGGGAATCCGACTTCTCCAAATCTTATCTTTGCTATCTTCTTCTTGGGCAGAAAGCCTGGAGCCAAAACATCACATTCTTGTTTGGTTTGCTGACTTGTTAGACCCCTTTTGTGACATAGGCAGCTTCCCTTACATTGCACATCCAATACAAACCATTACATTCAAAGAGTACCAAATCATTAGTACTTAAGACATTCCTTTTGAGCACTTAAGGCCTGATATGCATCTTTTGAAAGGGAATACATCCTTGATATGCTTGAGATATAACCCACTGAGCAGTTGTTCACATTTGTCATCATTCATCCTATGGTGTAGATTTAAATCACATTTGTAAATCCAGGTCAAAACAGCTCCCAGGGAGGATTGGGTGTTTATCAGTAAGTAAAAATAAAACAAGGCAGCTGATCTGTGTAAAGAAAATATTATATTGCTTCTCTGTATCTTCCTCCTGATGTGCAAAGTCAGCAACTCATGAAGACAGTGTGATGGTTTGGGTCACAGAAACCCCCTTGGGACTGCCACCTAATGTGCTGAGACTGCCTCTGAACCCATTTTCCCTGCCAGCTTGGGACTTCAGCACCCTGTCTTTTAGAGCCAGACATGATAGCCTGCTGCAAACACAGACCCAGGTCTGAACCATGTCCCCCAAAAGCTGCAGACATAACTGAAAACAGCTTAAGTGGTGCTTTTGTCTCTAGCACCAAGATACCCAGTTCCCAATGGGATCCAATCCCCAAATAAATCTGTTTTACTCTGTATAAAGCTTATACAGGGTAAACTCATAAATTGTCCACCCTCTATAACACAGATAGAGAGATATGCACAGCTGTTTGGTCCCCCAGGTATTAACTAACTCTGGGTTCAATAATAAGCAAAAGTGATTTTATTAAGTATAAAAAGTAGGATTTAAGTGGTTCCAAGTTACCAAGTAAAATAAAACAAAAACACGCAAGTCTAAGCCTAATACAGTAAGAAACTGAAGGCAGGTAAAATCTTACCCTCAGAGATGTTCCAATAAGCTTCTTTCACAAACTAGACTTCTTCCTAGTCTGGGTCCAGCAATCACTCACACCCTCGTAGTTACTGTCCTTTGTTCCAGTTTCTTTCAAGCATCTCTTTGGAGTGGAGAGGCCATCTCTTAAGCCAGCTAAAGACAAAATGGAGGGGGTTCCTGGGCCTTTTATATTCTCTCGTGAGCCAAAACCCCTTTGTTTTCCTGTGCAAAATCACAGCAACAAGATGGAATTTGTAGCCACCTGGGCAAGTCACATGTCTTTGAATGATTCAGATTTTTGCAGGCTGCCGCCATTGTTTACATGTTAGTTTGAACATTCCCAGGAAAGCACAGATGTGGATTGGCATCTCCCAAAGTTCATTGTCAGTTAAGTGTTTCTTGATTGGGCACTTACTGAGAATAGTCCTTTCTCAAGAAGCTGACCAAATGCTTCACTGAGGCTACTTAGCATCAACCACATTGAGATACAAGTACATAGCCAATATTCATAACTTCAAATACAAAAATGACACACAAATACAGACAGCATAATCATAACCAGCAAGTTACAGCCTTTTCATGGACACCCCACTTGTCCTTCTCTGCACAAGACCTGGTGCAACCATAAGACCCTGGTTGCAACAATGATCTATAACAGTTCATGTCAATAATGTCACAGACAGAAAAGGGAAGGAGTAGTGGCATCTTTGTCTAGTGTGCCCTAATGAAAGAGAGCAGTTGTAGTTTGCTCATTCTGCACTCTCTGGCACAATCCTATTGCATGAGTGCAACAGAGAGAGCAGAAGTTGGGCCCATTGTCGTGGGGCTAGCTCAGAGTATTTTGAGCCACTGAACAAAGTTGCGATCAAATCCAAAACCTTTTCATGTTTTCTACTGTGCTTTATGGTAACAATAGGGAGGACAGATGTGGAGACTAATTTCTAGAACTACACAAAATAAATTGTTCTAGTGATCCAGAAAGTTTGCTTGCTCCTTTTGACTTAACAAAGCTAGCTATATGCATTTGTAAGCTATTACTGTAGTATCAAGTTGTGGTCTAGTAATTGGAGGTACCTGATTGGTGTTATCCAATTGCATATAAAATTCAGAAGGTGTCCATCTTCCTTTGACGCAATTAAGGAATCATAATTTTGACGCCTAATCTGTGAATTAATTTCTCATTGTCTCCCCTTTCCCTCATTCTCATGCGATAAATTCTCAAACGTATCAGTCAGTATAAAATCCTGAATCTGGCTCTGCCAATCTCAGTCCTCCCAAAGGTAATAAACCCATCTTTTCTATCAGAGCCACAGAACTGCTTTGCAATTCCCTCTTGACTCACTGAGCTATATATTTCTCTGCCTTGTTGCTTAGTTCACCAAAAATTCATTAGGTACTGCTATAGTACCTGTTCTTCTGTGCCTCTAATGTAGTCCATGTACTTCTTTCAGCAACCAGCCTTCTCTCTCTTTAGCTGCATAACTAATGGTCCCGCCCATCCGCCACTCACAGCCTCCATCCATCATCATTTCCCAGATTGTTGAGCATGAGGGAGCAAATCTCATTCTGTTTACTATTTCTAGAATCTTTTACAGCACGGAAGAGACTAGTTCAGAGTCTTTAAGTGCCTGGGTTCTGTCTATGTTTTCTCCTTCACTTGATCAGTGTGAAGCCCAGCTACCATCACTGGTGCATTGCTCAGCACCAGGGTCTTACAAATACTTTCCATCTGCATTTCAATAGTGACAAGAAGATAAATGGTTAGCTCTGGAAACAGAATTATTTATGCACAGGACAAGTACAGTATAGGGAATAACGGTGCAAATACCCTCAGAATGCCCCACCAGTGGACTACCTGCAAGGTAGGTAGCAGAAGGACTACTTATAAAGGAGCACCTCTATGCCCTTCCTCCTGGAACTACCACATTCACTCCATAGCCTCACTGAGGATATTGCCAATAAGGATTTTATTTTGTGCCCGTTCTCATGGTGGTTTGTCTGCAAAATGTAGAGACTTGTCCAGTAAACAATGATCTGAGACCACCAACCTATTTTACAGAGGCCTTTAAAGAGCTATCCAAAGAAAATGCCTTTAGGTCTCTACTGACCCGAGTTGGATTCAAACTAGAAGCGGAATCAAAACTCTTAACTTATCACCAGTCTCAAGCCATCTAGACTGAATATTTCTAGAAATAGATCTACAAGTTTCATCTTTTCATTCGGAAACCCAAAACCATGTTAATTCTTCACATTCATCAAGGTCATGCCAAAATTCTCTTTAGAGCTCTAGAACCATTACATTCTCCAAACCAAACTAACCATGATTAGTCCTGTGCTATATTTATACATTTGAAGCATTGCCGAGTTCACTGGCTCTTTAGGTGTAGTTGAGGAAGCTTCTGATGTAATATTGAAGTTCATATTCGCTGTTACTGTACCAGCAAATAGTTGGGAACATTAGGTAGAAGAACAAGCGAAGACTACACGTAAAACAAGAGTTGTGATGTTTACATAAAAACAAAATAATCACAAGTGACCAACCCCAGGAACGTATAAGAAGAGCTTACTCTCATTTTAAGACTTGGTATTTTATACATACAGTACTTAAGAAAGCACCTCTGATTAGTGCTCTATAAATACAAGGTGTAGATCAAACAAAAACCCACCCAGAAATATCTGAAAAAACACAAAAATTATATGGAACTAACATGATGCTTGCAAACCATCATGGTATTCACATTATATCCCTCCCCCGCCAAAGCCTTTGTCTCATCTATTTAGATTGTTAACTCTTCTGGGCAGAGACTGTCTCCCACTGTGTTTGTACAGTTCCAGCACAAAGAGGCTCTGATCAGAGCTGCGGTCTCTAGGTGCTACTGGAATACAATTAATAATAAAATAATGTGTGTAAGTGCCATTTATACCCATTCTAAGGCCGCTTTACAGTGCCAGAGCAGCGTTTAGGGGCCTTAGCGTAAGTGAAAATCATGCCCTCAGCAATGAAGCAAGTCCTGGATATTTCCAAACATAAAACAGGAAAAAGTCACAGAATCATTAGTCATATTATCAACCACTCCCCTCCCAAAAAACTCACCATTAAAAAATAGCCATAAGCATTTTTCATCTGAGAAATACTGAAATGGAGTTTGAGGTGAGAGGCACATACAGCACTAATTTAAATGACATTCAGAACATTATACATTGGTTGTGGGCTAAGTTCCCTCTAAGCTGCGTGGCCACACAGCAGCCTATTGTCGAAGAAAACTCAGTTCTCGCTTATGTTTAGGTGCAGCAAAAACAAATACTTTATTATAATACTCTAGTGAACACAAGAGGGAGAGAGTGTCAGGAACTGGGTTGCCCCTTGTCCTGAACAGATCTCTCTCCATTAGTAAAACAATCATAACAATCTTTATACCTTCTTAACAGACAGTGGCTAGCAAACTTGCAGACAGTAAAAGTAAACATTTGCATTTGTTTATACATAAGCCTATTCATTATCTTATTTGTCTGCAATACCAGAACAGAAAACAAGACTGCAATTCACAAGGTCGTAACGACTTTTCACACAATTCACACAATTCACTCTGCACCAGATACAGGGTAACAGCTTAACCTCTGCTAATTAGCTAACATACATTAAGATCCCTTCAAACCTTTATTAATTAATTCTTGGCCTCCACATTCCCCCCTTTTGTACTGCAATGCCTTCCCAGCCTCAGTGATATTCAGTACCATCTCTCTCAATAAATTCTGGGTCAGAGAACTAAGGGCGGAAATGACATGTAACTCACCCACCCCGGTTTGCACTTGTGTCAGCTGTGCCCCAGAAATCAGGCCAGTGGCCTTCTTCAATTGGCCCAATTTCTCATCATGCTCCTGGGTCTTAAAAATATTCCAAACAGCAGCTGCAGAATTGGCCCCATCCCACAAGGATCCGGCTAGATCCCTCTTCTTTCTAGAGGAAATAACCCAGGCCCTCAGTTGTGCTAATCTAATGGCAGCCCCTTGGGAACAATTTGGATATGTAGAGGTGATCTGAAAACTAGATAAAGGCAATGTAAACTTCACAGTCCCTAGTGTAGTGTTTAGTACAGTCCACCGATATTCTGGCACATTTCCCCTCAGCGTAGGTCTATACCACATCTGTTGGTTGTAGACCTGCATATATTTCTGAGAGGCATTAATATCAATAGCATAAGAGGGAGTGTATTGCAATAAAGTACAAGTCACATTATCAGTCACTGGAATGGTCTCAAGACAGGTAAAATTTCCAGTAGTAGAACAAACTCTTTGGGTAGTCGTTTGATTATTCACTAATTGGGTAACCAAATAACAATAAGGGCCTCTTTCAGGTAACATAGCACAAAGTCCAGGAATAACCATCATATCTACTTCACTATGGAATCCATCAATTTCATATCTAAAGTCTAGGGGCTGATCTGCAGTAATATTATGGATCTCTATTGCCACTGATCCATTTGTTTTCCACTCAATGGTTCTCTCATATGAAGTCTGTTGAACTTTAAAAAATAGGCTTTCTGAGCAATATCCTAATAAATCACTAAGATGGGAAGGTCTGGGCCAACGAATCTCATTAGAATATACAATTTCGTTTACATCTGGATAAATTACAGAAGTGACGGCCAGGGTTGAGGGGCTAGTGGGGGTAACCTTTGTGGTAGCAAGGTGCTTTTGGTAGTCAGTATCTGAAAGCCAATTAGGGAGGGCAGTACATCCCCAGGGTACTTGTCCATAAGCACAGAGCCCTGCCCCTGGAAGAAATCCAAGCCACCATTGAACCCCACACGCCCAAGCACGCTCCCCACAGTTCCCTCCTTGCCAATAAACGATGCTTCGTTTCTTCCACCAGGGCCAGTTCATAATGTCTCTTTTAGTCAGGAATCCCTGAACTCTGGAGGAGTTTGCAGAACGAATGTATCTTCTCCTCTCCCCCAAAAACAATCGTGGTCTAGCATGATAAAGGGAAGAGGGTTGCAATGTGGGAATACCTTTAGAAAAATCCAAAGGCACAGTAGGTCCGTCAGAGGACAAGGGAGAGGTTTCTAGCACGTCACCTTGTCCTCTTCTTCCGCTGTCCAGCAGGTGCAGCAGGGCTAGAAGAAGGAGCACGTTGATCATCAGTAGGTGTGGCCTCCCGAGGTGGAGGGGTCTTTTTGCAGTGCGATGCATGGGTCCAGGCAGGTAGTCCTTGACACTTCACAGCAGTGTTGGTAGTCAACAGGACTTGGAAAGGGCCTTTCCAGCGTGGAGCCAGGGCAGTCTTTCGTTGATGGACCTTTATGTAGACCCAGTCTCCCGGTTCCAATGAGTGGCAAGGTTGCACAGGATCCTTCGGTAAGGCTTCCTTCACCTGTGTATAAAAAGACTTAACACATTTCATTAGTGCCTGACAATACTTAAGCATTATATCATCCATCAAATGAATGTCCATCTGAGCTAAGGTCAGTGGGGGTGCAGTTGGTAGTCGCATTGGGCGCCCCGTCAAAATCTCATGAGGGCTGAGTCCAGTCTTTCGATTGGGAATGGCTCTCATACTCATCAGTGCCAATGGAAGGGCATCTGGCCACTTTAAGTTCGTTTCAGCACAAATCTTGGCCAGTTTATTTTTTAAAATCCCGTTCTGGCGTTCCACTGTCCCAGCAGATTGTGGGTGATGAGGGCAGTGAAGGTTGTGTTGGATCTGCAAAGTTGTACATAACTCCTTTACAATCTGTCCAGTAAAGTGAGTTCCACGATCACTGTTGATACTCACAGGAATGCCAAAACGAGGGACAAAATCCTTAAGCAGAAGTTTCACAACAGTCCTGGCATCTGCCTTCCTGCAGGGAAAAGCTTCAACCCAATTGGTAAATACATCAACTAAAACCAATACATATTCATAACCACAACATTTAGACATTTGAATAAAATCAATCTGAATATTTACAAAAGGTCCCCAAGGAGGAGGGTGGGCTGCTCGCATAGCTTTAACAGCTTTACCAATGTTGTGTTGTTGACAAATCACACAGTGTTGACAGTAGGAATGGGCAACAGAAGGGAAAATGGGTGCAAACCAATCTCGGGCAACTGCAGCAACCATCCCCCCTTTGCTCACGTGTGCCATCCCATGGTATATGCGAGCAAGATAGGGCAATAACATCTTTGGTGCCACCAGGCGACCATCCGGGGCACGCCAAAGATTATCAGAATGTAAAATGCAGCCAGCAGCACTCCAAGAGTGCTTCTCAGTTCTTGATGTTGCCTCCTGGATCTTAGCCAGATCGTCAAGGGAGGCCAGTGAAGGCTGCTCCATCAGTACACAGGAATGTACAGCCTGAGGTGCAGAAAGAGCCGCTGTCCTAGCTGCAGAGTCAGCTAGAGCATTCCCACGGGTAACTTCATCATGAGGGGTCTTGTGAGCAGTACATTTAACAACAGCTATAGCTTTAGGCAACAAAAGAGCATCCAAAAGAGCAGAAACATAAAAACCATTCTTAATAGGAGAACCAGTGGATGTAAGGAAGCCTCTATATTTCCAAAGCAATCCAAAATCATGAACCACTCCAAAAGCATAACGAGAATCTGTATAGATAGTGACCGTTTGATCTCTAGCCAGAACACAAGCTCGAGTCAAAGCCACAAGTTCAGCTACTTGAGAGGAAAACACTGAAGAAAGGAAAGCACTCTCAACAACAGCACAGGTAGTGCAGACAGCATAACCAGCAACTAATGTACCCTTAGAATCTCGCAAGCACGAGCCATCCACAAAATAAAGGAGATCAGGATTCTGCAAAGGCACATCCAGTAAATCATCTCTAGGACGAGTAAGAACAGACGTTACAAACACACAATCATGTGGGGTTCCATCTTCAGGCCCAGGCAACAAAGAGGCTGGATTAAGAACAGGGCAACGAGCCAAAGCAATATGAGAGGAAGAAAGCAAAACCAGTTCATATTTGATAAGACGAGAAGCGGATAAATGCTGCGTCCTAGATTTCAACAAGAGTGCAGCCACAGCATGCGGAACACACACACTCAAAGGAGAACCCAATACAATAGATTCAGATAACTGAACAGAAAGGGCCGTTGCCGCTACAGCCCGTAAACAAGGGGAAAATCCTACCGCCACAGCGTCTAAGGCAGTACTGTAGTAGGCAATTGGACGGTGTTTGTCCCCGTGCTTTTGCGTTAGTACAGCCAAAGCAAACCCATTACGCTCATGACAGAAAAGAGTAAATGGTTTAGTATAATCAGGAAGTCCCAGGGCCGGAGCAGTAGATAGTCTCTGTTTAATAGCAACAAAAGCACTCTCAGCCTCTGGGGGCCAAGGAAGAGGTTCAGGGGTACCAGACTTAGTCAGATCCTGTAAGGGTTTAATCACTGTTGCATAACCTAAAATCCACTGCCTGCAATATCCAGTCATGCCCAGAAAAGTACGCATTTGAGAAACAGTACTAGGCCTAGGCAGGGGTGAGCTGCAGCGGGTTCGCACGGGTTCGCGGGAACCCGTTGTTAAATTTAGCAGCCATTTTAGAACCGCTTGTTAAGGGCTGCTAAATTTAACAAAAGTTCCCGCCCACTCCTCTCCTGCTCCGCCCCCTTCTCCTCCCCCTCCCCTGCTTCCCGCGAATCAGATGTTCACGGGAAGCCTGAACAAGCAGCATGGAGGCAGCCAGCAGGTAAGCTGGGGCGCAGAGGGGGAGGGGAGGTGCGGCTGGCTCAGCAGCTCCCGGTCCCAGACCGCGGCTCCCTCCAGCCCAGCGCCGGCCCGGGGAGTCGGGCCCCCGTGCCGGCCCGGGGAGTCGGGCCGAGCGGCCCGGCGAGTCGGGCCCCGGTGCCGGCCCGGCCCGGGGAGTCGGGCCGAGCGGCCCGGCGAGTCGGGCCCCGGTGCCGACCCGGCCCAGGGAGTCGGGCCCCGTGGCTGGGCCCCGGTGCCGGCCCAGCCCGGGGAGTCGGGCCCCGCGGCGCCGGTCGTGGTCCTGGCAGAGTGGACCCGGTCCCCAGGCAGTGTGGTAAGGGGGCAGGGAGGGGGTGGGTTGTGGGGGGGTGGATAGGGGTCAGGGCAGTCAGAGGGCAGGGAACAGGGGGATTGAATGGGGGCAAGGGTCCTGGGGAGCAGTCAGGAAAGAGCAGGGTTGGATGAGGTGGTGGGGGCACTCAGGGACAGAGAGAAGGGGTAGTTGTATGGGGTAGGGGTTCTGGGGGGCCATTGAGAATGAGAGGAGGGGTTGGGTGGGGCGGCAAGGGGCAGTCAGGGGACAGGGAAGGGGGGGATGGGTCAGGGGTCTCGGAGAGTGTGTGTTAAGGAACATGAGGGGTTGGATGGGGCACGACCCCCCCCCCATGGAGGGGGGGGAAGGAGGGAACCCGTTGTTAAAAATTTGGCAGCTCATCACTGGGCCTAGGCATATTTAAAATAGCTGAAATACGAGAGTCTGATAAATGACGCTTGCCATGAGAAATATCATGACCAAGATAATGAACCTTGGGTTGACACAGTTGGAGTTTCTCTCGGGATGCTTTGTGACCTTTGGCAGCTAAAGCAGTTAAAAGAGTCAGAGTATCAGTTTTAGAAGAGTCAAAAGAGAAAGACGCCAGTAAAAGGTCATCCACATATTGTATAAGTACTGATTTTCCAGGGAAAACCACATCATCCAGATCCTTCTTCAGGATCTGAGAAAACAGGGAGGGAGATTCAGTATACCCTTGGGGTAACCTGGTCCAGGTATACTGACATCCTTTATAAGTAAAGGCAAACAAATACTGACTATCTGGGTGAATTGGAATGGAAAAAAATGCAGAACATAAATCTACAACAGAGAAATAAGTGGCTGACGGTGGAATACAAGAAAGAATTGTAGCTGGATTTGGAACCACTGGAAAAGAAGGCAAAACCACAGCATTAATAGCGCGAAGGTCTTGAACAAACCGATAGGTATTCCTTCCTGGCTTCTTTACAGGAAAGATAGGAGTATTACAAGAACTAATAGTGGGAAAAATAATACCCTGTTGCAATAAAGATTCTATAACCGGAGCTATGCCTGCCACTGCTTCAGGACGCAGTGGGTACTGTGGAATCCTTGGCAAAAGCTTAGCAGGGTCCACAAGAATTTTAACCAGCTCGGCTGTTTTAATCTGTCCCACTTCATTTGCATGACGAGACCAGAGATGGGGGGGCACTTGTGACAACAAATGCACAAGGTCAGGGCTGAGTGGAGACTTCGACGCAGCTGGCTCGGATATATGGAGTGTAGCCAACACCAGGTTAGTATTCTCATCAGGAACCTGTAAGAATACGCCATCTGGTGTACAGTAGATGGTACAACCTAATTTACACAACAGATCTCTTCCCAGCAAATTCACAGGAGAAGTAGAACTGAGTAGAAAGGAATGTTTATCTTCTAGAGGGCCAAGACAAATTTCGAGGGGTACTGAGACAGGATGCGAAACAGGACAGTTTGAAATGCCCACAGCATTAACAGACAAAGCGGACAAAGGAACAGAGGGAAACTCCGAGGATCTCAGAGCAGACCTACTAGCCCCAGTGTCTACAAGACAAGTAACAGATTTACCAGCAATATTACAATCAACAAACGGGCCTTCTTGATTAATAGAAATTAAAGGATTCATGATGCAGTTACGTTCCCTCAGGCTGTCCTAGTAAGGGGTTCCTTGTGGGGAGAAAACAGGCGCTTCAGGATTGGGGAACTGAGTAGGATTTTGAGCAAATCGATTTGGACACTCATTTCTCCAGTGTCCCTCCTGACCACACAAGTGGCATGCAGTGCTCCCAGTCGGGGCAGGATTCTGGGCAGGATATGAGGAACCTCGTCCCATACCTCTCCCACGACCTCGTCCCCGTCCTCTTCTCATTCCCCCACGACCCCTATTCTGATAAGTTTGTAACTGTAAAGCCATAAGTTTTGTTTCACTGGTTTCTTTCTTCTGGTCTATGCAAGCTGTACAATGATTTGCAACTGTCACCAATTCTGAAAGGGGTTTAGTTTGCCAGCCAATACAAATAGTTCTCAATGGTTGCTGAACTTTTGGCAAGAGTCCCTGAACAAAAGCAGCTCCCACCGCTTCCCTGGCATTATCAGCTGGATCAGTAATTCCCGAATGCTGTTCAAAGACCTTAGTCAGTCTATCAAGATAATCAGCAGGGGATTCTCCCTTATTTTGTTTACAATTTGCAATCTTGGTCCAATCTGTTTTCTTAGGACAAACTTCTGAAATAGAGGTCAAGAGACGATTCCTAGCCTCTGTCAAAGCATCCCCAATACCAGGGTCGGCATCAGGCCAAGCCGCCTGTCTGTTAAGGCGTTGCTGTACTTCGGCGGGCAGTACAGCTCGTAAAAGTTGATTAATATCTGCCCAAGATGGATTATAGCACTGAATCACTGTCTGGAGCTCTTCTCTAAACTTTACTGGCTCCTCCCTGATTTTAGGAAATTCTTTCACCAAGTTTCTAAGATCTCCAGGTGTCCACGGGGCATGTACCTTAATTAACCCCCCTATCGCTCCAGCTCCAGGCAAGTCCCTTAAAGGAGCCTGGAGTGCCTGTGTCGTGCTTCTAAGAAAGTAGCCGGCATGGTTATCAGCAGAAGCAGGGTTAACCGGACTACTGGTGTCAGTCAGTAGGGAAGAAGATAATTCTTCCGAAGAAGGAGAATGAACAACTTGTGCAGTTGATAATTGCGGCGACGAAACAATTACTGCCTGCACAGCCCGAGAAGGGGGGGCCGAGGGGGAAGCCTGCTGCGGCTGTGGAATGCTGCTAAAAAAATCCACTATATCTTCTGTAGTCTCCTCCTCACTTTCAGGTTTAACTAATTGAGGATAAAGAGAAGCAGAGGGCTGCACTGAAGCAGGAAGACATTTGGATGTCTGACATTTAAGTTTTAAATCTTGTACTTCAGTTTTTAATTTCTCCTGGGAGTCCTTCAGACTCCGCACCCGAGACTCATGGAGTCTCTTTGTTGCTTCCTCCCACCAAGACAGAAACTGCTCGCACTGCGCAGCAGAGGTGTGTGATTTAAGGGCTTCCCGGAGGCATGTAAGTTTATCTAACTCAAAGGTACCTTCTAATGGGCATTGTTTAAATGAATTTTCACGCGTGTACAGATTCCAATCATTTAAATACCTGCAGGTTTTAGGACCATAATGTACGTACATGTAATATGCTGGGGTACCCTTAGGGGGTAAAGTGGAAAGTTTAGACTGTTCCCCCCCCATGTTCCAGTCACACCAACTGAAGGGGTCCCTGTCCGCGCTAGCGGACCAGAATCTAAGAATCCCTCCCTACAGGGCACTCACGTACAGGAGAGACTCACAAGAAAGACTACGACCCTCGTACATCTCCTTTCAGCAAAGAGCGTCGGCTAAAGACTCCATTTCCGGGAGATAAACCCGCATACTCTAAGTGCTTCCAGGGAGACGATCAGATTGTCAGTAGCCCACACAGAAGGGAAAAGGAGGGAAGATGGGTTCACACACTCCTAGACCCAGGCAGCTTCCTCGCCGGACTATGCCAAGCTGAGTCAGCCCACCGTGGGTCGGATCTCCTAAAGATCCACTAGTTACTGGGCTTGCGTTAGACTACTCCTGATCATTAGCAATCGCTTCACAGGGCAATCTGGGCGTCTTCCAGCAACGAACACTCACACAGGTATACACACACACACACACACCAAGGCCTCTTTTCCTCTATTTAACCCTTTTTTAACCTTTTTTAAAATTTTTTCTTTTTTATTTTATTTTTTATTTTTTTAACCAAGATGCATCATTACCTGGTCCGGACCAATACCATGAGGCGGTATGACAACCCCTCTTGAGGCGGTAAAAACCCCTCAGCACCGGTGCATTCTAATGCATTACCTTATGCATTACCTGTTGGCCAACTCAGCAGTTCCCAGTACTGCTATAAACTAACCTTATTGGGGCCTCTCCCCAATACCACTCTGCATTTGATCCTGCTGCACAGTCAAAAGTTCAGATGGCGTGAGCCCAACAGAAACAGACGTCCCCCACAGACAGTCCTCCTCCGATACCCCAATAGAGATTTCAAAAGGTCTCTTACCTCTATTGTGGCGCCATGGGGTTCGAAGGGGAACGATCCGTAGCAGCCGTCTGTGTGTCCGTGGGCGTTGCCATCCCGGACGAGCCCCCAAATTGTCGAAGAAAACTCAGTTCTCGCTTATGTTTAGGTGCAGCAAAAACAAATACTTTATTATAATACTCTAGTGAACACAAGAGGGAGAGAGTGTCAGGAACTGGGTTGCCCCTTGTCCTGAACAGATCTCTCTCCATTAGTAAAACAATCATAACAATCTTTATACCTTCTTAACAGACAGTGGCTAGCAAACTTGCAGACAGTAAAAGTAAACATTTGCATTTGTTTATACATAAGCCTATTCATTATCTTATTTGTCTGCAATACCAGAACAGAAAACAAGACTGCAATTCACAAGGTCGTAACGACTTTTCACACAATTCACTCTGCACCAGATACAGGGTAACAGCTTAACCTCTGCTAATTAGCTAACATACATTAAGATCCCTTCAAACCTTTATTAATTAATTCTTGGCCTCCACACTATCAAAGGCCATGCAGACACGCAGCGGGGAGAGGCGCTTCTCCCCTGGCTCCAGAGCTGCAATGGACTAGTATAGCAGTTTATTTCTGAAATCTTTAATTTGGGAGGTCCACTATCTCTATTTAAACCTTTATCCATAAACCAACAAAATTAAAAACCCCAGTCACACCAATCCTGCTGGGATGTTAACCATTTATGTTAAACAGTCTGATCTGACCCTTGGACATTGCCAATGTGAAGAAACACAAATACACCTTCAAAGTGACTAAGAGGAGTCATCACATCGAGGAAATTAGGGTTACCATATATCTGGGTTTTCCCAGACATGACCTCTGTTTAGGTCCTCCAATCTCCATGCTGCTGCATTTCTGAAATAAGAACAAACGTCTGTGATTTTGAGCTGGGTGGTCAGAGAGCGGTGGGTGCTGGCTGGCCACCTCTGAAGGCAGCACTGCCGCCAGCAGCAGTGCAGAAGTAAGGGTGGTGTGGTATGGTATTGCCACCCTTCTGAGCTGCTGCTGGCGGCAGTGCTGCCTTCAGAACTGGGCAGCCGGAGACCTGTACCCATCCTCCCCACTCCTACTTCCTCTCCCTCCAACAGTGTCTTCTATTTGGGAACTTGAAATATGGTAACCCTATAGAGGATATCCTCTGAACTCTCCTCCTTTTGTACTCACAATCCTTCCCTTTTCTCCTCCATCCCCCAGCTGTCAAGTCAGGCTCTTTTTCACTTTCTTCTCTATATCTGAAGAATAAAGCCTGGAACACTGAATTTAGAATATGACATCATTCACCAACTTTCTTGAAGTTAAAGCCTGTTAGACAAAAAAAGCTGAACTCCAAATTTGTGAAGTTCCTCTCTACTATACAGTTGGTTTTTATTTTAACACTATAGCCTCTGTTAAATTTAATTTTTTGTTTCTGAGGCTATAAAAAAATGGAGGGTGGGTTTCAAAATAAGTGTGGCTTCTATTACATTTAA
The DNA here is from genome assembly GCF_020497125.1 of Mauremys mutica. Lineage (NCBI taxonomy): Eukaryota > Metazoa > Chordata > Testudines > Geoemydidae > Mauremys > Mauremys mutica. The sequence continues at coordinate 121,418,673 of NC_059073.1, read as the reverse complement.
TTACTTCTGCCTGCGGCTGGCATGGTAAAGATGCAGCTACTAACAAGAGGCAATGACTAATTGAGAGTGGTCCTTAAACTCAGCTTTACAGTATGTAAATTAGACTAGTTGTTTGGATTATAACATGGCTCTAAAAAAAAAAAAAAAAGAGGGCTCAATCCTGCAAGGTGCTGAGCCTCCCTGTAAGGCACCCTTAACTGCCACTGGAGTTGAGGGAGCTCAGCATGTTACAGGCCTGATACATACCTTGTAGCTGTAGCAAGGTACTGAGCATAGTAAGGCCGTGTCATTACCATGAAACAGCTGCCCAGGGAGGTGCAAAAGAAATCTTAACCTGGTCCATGAAGATTCAAGCAGATACCGTGAAAGCCTTTGGAACTGAATCCTGCATTTACTGCAATTCACTTGCATACACTCACCTATTGTTTGTGACATATTTATTAAAGATGATTTTAATGGCTTGGCCACAAATTATTTTGAGTCAATCAGCTGGTATCCACTGCAATATCTTTTAGGAGAGCCTGGGGATTTTCTAATGGCAACAGTGGGTTTACACCAAAGGGAATTAAGCAATTGTATCTCCATATAGTGATGGAGACCTAACCCCCTGCACTGCCTGTCAGCAACATCTGTACACAGGATACTTCACAGCATGTTGCACACAGTGGAGGTTTGATTCATTTCCTTTTTTAAAAGGCACACTTAGTATTTATAAAAAGGTGCTGGAGTGACCACCCTGGAAACTGCAATCCACACACACACACTCTTAGTGCCTCAACCAACTGTTCTCAGCTCCGCTCCAGAGTAGGGTGACCAGATAGAAAGTGTGAAAAAATCAGGACAGGAGATGGGGGGGGGTAATAGATGCCTATACAAGAAAAAGCCCCAAATATCAGGACTGTCCCTATAAAATCAGGACATCTGGTCATCCTAGTTCCAGAGGGACCATTTATGGCAGCAAAGCAGTAATTGAAGGTATGTCTACTATGACAAAGTTCCTCCTCTACCTTGGTGGGTCCTGCGCTTATTAACAAATTTGCTCACTCAGTGATCTTCCCCTCTGGTGGAGCCCACAGTCTGGGTCAACTCCTCCTGTGGCTGATCAAGAGTTGGGAGGTTTGGGGGGAACCCAGGCCCACCCTCTACTCCGGGTTTCAGCCCAGGGCCCTGTGGATTGCAGCTGTCTATAGTGCCTCCTGTAACAGCTGCACGACAGCTACAACTCCCTGGGCTACTTCCCCATGGCCTCCTCCAAACACCTTCTTTATCCTCACCACAGGACCTTCCTCCTGGTGTCTGATAATGCGTGTACTCCTTAGTCCTCCAGCTCCAGCAGCACACCCACACCTCTTGCTCCCAGCTCCACACACCCCACAAACTGAAGTGAGCTCCTTTTTAAACCCAGGTGCCCTGATTAGCCTTCCTTGATTGGCTGCAGGTGTTCTAATCAGCCTGTCTGCCTTAATTGGTTCTAGCAGGTTCCTGATTACTCTAGTGCAATCCCTGCTCTGGTCACTCAGGGAACAGAAAACTACTCATCCAGTGACCAGTATATTTGCCCTCTACCAGACTCCTTTACCCCACTGGCCTGGGTCTGTCACACTACACATAAACCGCTACAATGGCACAGCTGCACTGCTGTAGTGCTTCAGTGTAGACACTACCTATGCCAATGGGAGGGGTGCTTCTATCACTATCAACCTAGCAGTGTCTACAACGGGGATAGGTTGGCATAGCTATGATTCTCAGGGGTGTGAAAAATCCACATCCTTGAGAAACCGAGTTATACCAATGTAAATTCCTAGAGTTGACCTCAAACTCAAGGACTATTCAGAGTTCTTGGTCTCCCTATGGTTTGCAATGTGGGTTCTTGTCTTGTTAGAGCTGGATTGGAACCATCAGCTCATTTCTCTTATGCCACTGAATACCCATCAGACAGTAAAACTTCAGGCCACTGTTGAGCTGATAAGATTTCAATGGGCACCTTAGAGCATGTCTACACTGCAAGTGAAGGTGCTATTGTAGCCAGATAGGTATACCCATGCCAGCTTTCATCTAACTAATATAGGTAACAATAGCAGTATAGACATGCTGGCCCAGGCTTCAGCATGGACTAGCAACCCAAGTACATACCCAGGCTCCGTGAAGTGCTTGCACTCAGGCTATGCTACAATCACAACTTCACTTGCAGTGCAGACGTACTAAGGTGCCTGCTGAAATCTCAGCAGCTCAGTAATGATCTAAGGTTCTCCTGTCTGATGGGTTTTCAGTGGTATTAGGGAAATAAGTTGATGGTTCAGGTCCAGCTCTAACAAGACAAAAAGGGAATGTGTTCAAGCCCACCTGAACCCCTAGGCTTGAGCTTGGGTGGCTCACCTGAGCCTCCCCTGGATCAATGGCCTTAAAGCTATTTTTAGTGCACCAGCTTGAGCCTCACTAGCGCGAGTCTGTCTACCCGGGCTGGGAGGCTGGCTCTCCTCTGCAGTGTAACCATACCCTTAAAGATGAAGGAATCTCCTTTACCAATCTTCACCTGAGTCAGGTCCCTCAAGGATTTCTACAGTAGTAGATTGTGCAAAAGGAGTGGCCATTTCAATTTAGTAGCTGGCTTTCCATCCAGCAAGTCCTATTTTACAGTTTGAGAGACTTGATCCATCTGTAAAATGGGGATATAGTAATTCCCTACTTCACAGGGATGTTGTGAGGATACATACATTAAGGATTATGAGGTGCTCTGAGACTATGATAATGAGGATTCTGGGGCTATCAGACAGACAGATAGACCAGTGGGGTTTGTTCAGAGATTCAAAAATCACCAACCCACACATAATTATATGATAAATATTTCCATTTAGTTCACAAAACCTCACAATTACCATAAGCTTTTAGCTGAATGCGATTTCCGTCACTGTTACGCATGGATACTTATGTGTAATACCGTCTTGGTATATTTCTTCCCTTTGCATAAATCCCCAGCTGCATGTCTTAGCTGAAACTGTTTATGACAAGAACGATTATACAAACAAGAGACAATTGTTCTACAGCACTGAAGATCTGAATACTCAATGTGCAGTCAAGCTTTGGAACAACACATCTGTCTGCAAATATTTCCATCAGAAAGCCATTAAACTTATGAAAGAAACTTGGGGCTGACCAATAACAATATCTGAGTAATCTGGGGGTGGCGGGAAGGGAAGATTGTACTTCATCACTGTAATACTTACATTAAAAAAGAAAAATGATCATGAGGATTATAGGTAGGTATGTAACACAAGAGTAAACATTTATCTTAAAAAAATCTGCTGTTGCTCTACAAACTATTGCAGTTATAAATGAGAAATGAGGAATCATAATGAAAGACTGGACTGCAGGAGACATTTAAACATGCTGCTTATAATAATAAATAATACAAATAATAATAACAACAACAACAATAATAAAAGGGTTAGTGGAAAATATATGGTGCTGAATGGCCTTCCTCTCTTTCCTTACTTCCTTAAGATTTTTGACAATATTCAAAGGTCAGCTTGTTTAATAACTTGTGAGGAAATTACTTCAAATTCCCAAGAAATGAGTCCTTAGTTCCTGATCCAACCACTAGACTATACTGTATACTGTTTTATTCTTCTCATGGCAGTAACTGTTTAGCCCACTATTTTTGCACAGTGTTCCAAAGTAATAGGCATAAAGAAACAGTTATTCCAAAAAAGACTAAGCCCCCCACCCACAAAATAAAGAAAAAAAAGAAATCAGGAGAATGGGATTTTGGAACTGTATCAATAGTCAACTATTTAAGTAGCATTAAAACAGAACTGAGCAAAGACTTAGGAACAAGAGATCACCTGGACTTAAGGCCCTGATTCAAAGCACTTCAGCATGTCCTTGAAATCCTGGCCCCACTAAAGTCAACAGCAAAATTCTCCCTGACTTCATTGGGGCCAGGATTTCACCAAAGGTTTTTATTTAATTTAATATGAAAACGAAGAACAGAAGAGTATAATATACCTTGTGTATAGTCAAATTTTAATATGCTCTATAATTTTCATTTTTCAACAGTCCAATCATTCACAACTCAAATACTCTGCAGAGGTTGTTGGGGGAAGCCGGAACCTGTGGTAGCTAGGCGAAGGATAATGAGGCTTAAGACACCCAAGAACATATGGGAGGTGATTTAGAATTATGGAAGGAGTTTGGGGATAAAAGCATTGCCTGGATGTTCCTGCTAAAACCAGAAGTTAACGAACAGCGCTGAAAAATACATTTTCATCATTAGGCTACAGAATATACACCCCCACAGAAAAGAATGGGAGCAGCAGACCCATCTACAGGGGTATTTCCCGGCTTTCTGCAGACACAACTACATTGGATACAGTTGGAAGGTTTTCTTCACAATTATGAAAGCTGGAAATGTAAATTTGTTTTTGTTTTTTTTTAAAGAAAATTATTGATTTAGGAGCAGAATTGTGCAGTAAAGGGAGGATTCCAGGGCTGTGGAATACATGGGCTCTGCTTATGTTTGTGTGCTGTAGTGGAAAAATTTAATACATTTCCAAAAACGTAAGAGAAAAAAATCTAGTTTTTTAGTTACTCAAGGGACTTGAAAGGAAAGAATTACACACACAAAATAATCAAAACGAAAAACTGTTACTACCTTAAGTACTTAAGCAAAGGATTTCAGGGAACGGTTCTATCAAATGATTTTAAAATTGCTTTCCTGGCAACAGCCAGAGAAAACCTCAATGTGTTATATACAAAGACTTCCTTAAGACACAGTGCTCATCATTACATCAATCTCTGTGCTCCTTCTTCCCATGCAAGCTTTTTAAATTTAGTGAAATCCAGCTCTATGAAGTAAAATCAAAGTCCCAGAAGCACTTCACTGCATTTCCACTCAGTGTGATGCTGCACCATAAGCAATCGGGTTATGCTATGTATTTATCACTTTGAATTGCAGCAATTAACACCTACCAGATACATGATAAGTGTTGTACTCCAAGGCCTTACCTTCACTAAGGGAGAAAAAAGATGTATTTTTAATATGTTACAATCCTAGACAAAGCAAACTATACTTTAAAATGTGTTGACTGGCCAAGATAAACCTTAAATTTTCCCCTAAGATTTATTTTATCATCTAAGACCTTATCTACACACACAAGTCATGCAAGTATAAAGCTAAGGTGTGAATTTACACTGATGTCATTATCTATATAATAAGATTGCTGGAATGTCACTCTGTGCATAACTCAGAAGCCTAAAATGTCAGTAAAGTCCATGTGAAGCAATGGAAGCAACTACGAGCATGCTTGAGAGCTGGTTTTGTTTAAGTATCACCAGGTTGAGTCATCACTGGATTTCAAAGTCTGTTACTATCCCAGTTTTTAAGTTCTCAGCCAGTTTTGACTTTATGAATTACACCTGTGTGGTGTTCAACTATAGTAAGGCATGTATCTATGCCATGCCCAGAGTCCTAGACCATTGTGATATCAGTGGTCACTTAATCAATCACAACCCTTAATCTACAGCTAATTTACATGCAACAATTTCATTGGTTACATGAGGGAGACTGCACAGATGGAGGATTACTTGGCCCAACTGCCACAGACATGCACTCAGCTGCCACCCACAAAATAACACAACAAATCAACACAACCCCCCTAGACACAAATCATCACACCCGCCCACAAACCACCAGCAGCAGCATGCACAATAGTCCCAAACATCACCTGGAAGCCTAGACCAGCTGTTGAGTCACCGTGAAGGGATGGAAACAGCTACAAACACAGTTGAGAGATATTTTTGTTGAGAATATCACCAGGATTGGACTTCACTGGGATTCACGGTCTGTTACAATCCCATTTTAAGTTCTTAGCCATTTTTGGCTTCTTCTTTTTTTACGTACAACTTTATGAATTACAGCCATGCAACATCACAGGCTTTCAGTTACTAGTACAGGAAAAACTGCCCAGGTGAACACTCATTCTGGTAGAAGAGTGCCCTTCTGGTTTAGTTTATGGCACTTCAGAAGGGGTTTAACCTATGTAAGTGTTTATACCAGAATAAGAGGGCATATCTACGTGGGGACACTCATAAAATTTAAAGGGGATTAAACCTGTGTGTGTGCTCTCAACCACAAATAACATGGTTTAATGTGATTTAGATAGTGGACTTTAAATTCACTCATTTAGTTAATCTGGTTTAACTTTCCTGATTTTCCCCATGTAGACATTCCCAATGTCTACATGGGGGTTACACCTGTATAAATGGACCTGTGTAACTGGTAAAAGCATTCACATGTACACAAGCCCAATATGTGTTAGCTGACAACTTACTTTTCTACACTAGGATTTAAACGCATGTTAAAAAGACACCTTTTTTCCTTATGAAGACATGGCCCAAGTGGATTATCACTTCCCCACCACCTGTTTAGCAGATGCAAAAAAGGAAGGAGGGAGGGAGGTTGCCTCTGACATGGTCTACATTAAAAACTTTTATAGGCATAGCTATGTCATAGGTATGAAAAAACCACACACCCCAGGTGACACAGCTTTGCTGACAAACCCCCCAGTGTAGATGAAGCTATGCTGAGAGAAAAGTGCTTCTGCTGACATAGCTAACATCATGTGGGGAGGTGGTGCTTCTACACCAACAGAAAAACCATGTCTTTTGCATACACTAAGGGGCTATGAGGGTTTAGGCTCCATAGTATAGACATAGCCTTTGTTCCATGAGCCTTGTTTACATTGGCCTCTGTCTCTGCCATCAGTGAGCAACCAGTGATGTAGCTGCACTGGTGCAAAACCTAGTGTGGGCAAGGAGAGCCACAGTTTGCACTGGTGGAGCTTAGCCTGGTTTCAAGCAGGAGTAAGCTCGACTTCACAAATAGTGGTTGTGTCCGTCTGTGCTAAGGGTTGCAGAGAGGCAGTTACACCATTGCCTGGCCACCAGTGGATGAAACCAGGTCATATCCCCAGTGTAGACAAGGTTCAAGGAGGAATTTTTCAAACTCATTGCAGCTGTTCTTGGCTGGAAATGAATGAAAATATGGAAGCTTCTGGAAGACTAATAGCTGCCACCACTCCCTGCAACTGTAGGGGATGAAAGAAGTCCCTGCTACCTCTCCTGAGAAAGGAGGAAGGGATTATTTTGTCACATATTCTCTTCTCCTACAAAAAGATTTTTTTCTGAAATAAATCAACTTTGTTATCAAGGGGTTCCAGTGTGATTGCAAAGCCGTAGGTTTAAAATAACTAATTTCCTATTCCTTAGCAGTATAACAGTAATACATAACGTGCTGCTATTTCACAAAAGGAGGAGTCTCGAAAAAACACAGATCAGAAATGGATAGGCAAAATCGCTAAAGTCATAGCTTCACTTTGCACTTTGCAGGCACATTCTTTCAATGGAATGACAAGCTCCAAGGGGAGAAACAATCCTAGCCCAGTCAATGTAGTGGAGGAATCCCCCCCATCAGCTCCTGCTTTGCCCAACCTGACTGATCACTGCCAGGTTATCTAATTTGCTTCTGGACATTCAATATTTCATAGAGATTGACAGCCTGGGTCCACTTCTCCTTTCACTTATACAATGTAATTTCATTGATCTCAATGGAGTTATTCCTGATTTGTTCCAGTATGAGTGGCCGAACTCCTCAGCTACAACTCAGGGATACACAATGAAGCTGGTGTACATGCACAAAGAAGGCTTTTGTGATCCCCATAAGCTTGGCCTGACTGTATGCCAGGCTAGTTCCCTAACATAATGTAGAGCAGCATTAAGGCTACTCTAAATTGCATTGGCTGTCAGTGGCCCCAAATGTCCCATTTGGAAACCGGGGAATAGAAGGGAAATTACCCTTTTCTTCTACCCATTATTGCAGCGGTGGCAAAGGAGTTGCTGCATCAGCTCTGTGCAATCAGTGGATCTCCCAGCTACAGTAGGCCAATCCTTTTATGGCCAGCAACAAACGCTTTGCTTTGCAGTGTAGGATCTGGGTCCCTAAGTAAAGACTCAGGCCCTATGACTCAAGCAATATGCATTTGTATTTACAGGTTACATTTTTCTAGCCCACTTTTACATTTCTGTTGCATGCTCTTGACTGGTTTATGTTGATTTAAGAATATCCAAACAACCTTTGGCAATGGTCTAATTAAATTGACTTTAAGTCATACCTATAGGTAAACCAGTGCAACTTTCTGCACAGACAAGCCCAACATTCGGTGATCAAAACGGGATGTTTTCCTCTGTCAGTCAGTTGAGTCTTCTTTACTATGTATCTTTCAATTGCTGCTCTAAAAGTGTATCCTTGCAGATCACTTTTTTTGCCTCCTAGATCTGAATAGTGGCCCAAGTACTACTGTCACCTCTACCCTGTAATGTGCTGCATGCACTTCATAATACTGCTGGATATACTAATATTATCCAGTAGAACAGAAACCAAATTATAGTAGGAAAAACAGAACATTTATCTATATTAAAAGACAAGGAGAACTTAATAGAATCACTTAGATCAGTGGTCCCCAACCTTTTCAGCTGGCGTGTGCCAGCCGAAGGACCACAGCGGCGGTGAAGCACCCGCTGAAATGCTGCCGAATTTCGGCGGCGAAATCAGAAGCTTTTGTTCATTTGCAGTACAAAGTATTAATCTTTTAAAAAAACTTTTATAAACGTGTATGAATTATAATGAAGATCAACAGTGACCTATCAAAAAGTGACCTGGCCAAAAGCAAAAGCTGGCATTGGCAGCACCAGCTGTAATTAAGGTTGTATAACACTTCCTATTATAAGACCCTGTTTTCAGTTGCTTTTAACTTTGCCAAACTTTAATCATTTGGGCTGAATCTATGCCCACTAAAGCATACTCATTTTTAGATACTGGAACAGAACATAGTATTCCTGAGTCTCATCATTCCTCTGCTGTCAGCAAATACCTTGAAACTCACTGACAGTGCCCCTTCCTCTTCTAGTGCTAGTCCACATAGCAGTAGTAGGTTGTCATCCTCTATCAGTTACTGTTAGGTCAAGTGCCACAGATCTGCGTGGTGGATCTAAAGTCTCAACCCTGCTGATGACCCATGTGTATGTCAATACAATGCCACATGATGGAATTTCTGTTTTTTCACTTTGCTTTTTCAAAACAAAAACAAAAAACAACCTAGACTGTGTGCATGCACGCAACCCCACAAAACTACACCACCATAGAATCATAGGACTGGAAAGGACCTTGAGAGGTCATCTAGTCCAGTCTCCTGCACTCATAGCAGGACAATATTACATAGACCATTCCTGACAGGTGTTTGTCTAACCTGCTCTTAAAAATCTCCAATGATGGAGATTCCACAACCTCCCAAGGCAATTTATTCCAGTGCTTAACTACCCTGACAGGAAGTTTTTCCTAATGTTCAACCTAAACCTCCCTTGCTGCAATTTAAACCCATTGCTTCTTGTCCTATCCTCGGAGGTTAAGAAGAACAATTTTTCTCCCTCCTCCTTGTAACAACCTTTTATGTACATCTTTTCTCTTCCTGAGGGGTCCTGCCTCATTTGCTGCACACCTTCCAACTTCTGCAACAAATGAAGCAAGAGTCCTATAGACAACAATCTCCTCTACTAGACAGCCCTGATTTATCTCCAGAGCAGGCCCACTTTGTGCCCTGAATGAGGCAGGAGTCCTGTGGGAAAATAGTATGTGGTCATGTAATTAAAGACTGAATCGTAACACATACATGTGCAGGGGACGAATTAAGGTTGCACTGGCAAACTTTTGAGGACTTGACTTTGGAACCTTCATAAGATCCTTTTAATGTAGTGTTTTGTGTGCAACAGTCAGATAATATTAAAGTGCATATTCTATGTGTGGCAGTGAACGCTCCCACACCCCTCATGCTATGGTTTGATTTTTACTTAGTCCTAGATCCATTTTGAATTTTAGAAGTGGACATATTCAGGATTAATACTTTATCCTTTTCCAAATTTATGTTTGGTATAAGGACTAAGGCCTCATCTACATGAGAAAGTTGCACCAGTTTAACTAAAGGGGTGATTTCATAAAGTGTAGTCACACAGCCTTTTGCACCAATTTAAATAGTTTTTAAAAACAGATTTACCTGAAACCAGTGCAACTTCTGGTTATGAACTAAACCTTAATCTCACAGATTTAATAAAATGACCCACCCACAACATCTCCTCTCCTGTCTGCAGCTTGACCTGTTTTCTCATTATGAGAGAGGTCACTTGCTCTTAAACTTAGTGATGATAATACTTAGCTTTAATATAACTTTTTATCCATACATCTTAAATTACTTTACAAAAGGTAGGAAAGTATCAGTGGATAACATTTACAAGAATACTTATGTCTCAGTGGAAGTCAGTGGGGCGTAGGCACTTGTAAAATGGAGATAGCAGGTAGAATTTTCAAATGGGGAAACTGAGGCACGGGTAGTGAAGTACAGTTGCCCAACGTCCCATAGCAGATTAGTAACAGAGCAAGGAACAGAACTTAGGTCTCCCAATTCCCAGTCCAGTTCCCCTTCCATCGGATAATGCTGCTACCCAATAATAATCAGCTGGAAGCATAGATTGAAGACCTGTAGCTAGTAGGCAAAGAAAATAAATCTAGTTCAAGAACACGAAACAAGAAAGTTTCCCATTACATTCCAGTTTAAGGAACTCCTCCACCCTGAGAAACTATAGATGCTAGATTTGATCTCATTTTCACCTGTATAAATCCCAAGGAGCTCCACTGAAGGCAGTGGTGTTAATCCATGTTTACACAGAGGTGAGATCAGTATCCAGCCCTGTAGTTTTCACTTGGGTATTAATTATATCTGCAGCATGAACACATAAGCAGAACAGGAAAAGCAGCAGTTACTCAACCTGTTTCCAAAATTATTGGAGGAAAAAGCAAAGGACTCAGGTCTCAGAGACTTACTCTCCATGAAAAATAAATGGAAGTCAACACTTTAAATGGAAGATATCATACATAAGGTGAGTTATTTTATTTAATTAAATATATATTTTAAAAACATACTGTGTAAAGGAATTAGGATTCTCAATAATTTATTATGTACATTAGCAAATTCTGTTTACTGTTGTTATACACAGAGCACTGAAGAGTATACAGGAGAGGAGCTGTGCCAAGTTCTTCAGGACCAAGGCAAAGCTATTGTACAGATAACCAGCTCAAAATGCACTCTTCTCAGTTCATATCTCTTTAAATTAATTCTGGCCATTACTACATTAAATGCTTGATGAAAGGTCACGGCCCGACCATGCAGGGTGTTGAGCTCATATTGGGAGTTCAGGGTGCTCAACAACTTACAAGATTGAGCTCTAAGAGAGGTTAACATTGCACTACTCAGTAGTAAAGAGCCTTTAGGGTCTGATTCTGCCCTTTCTTACACTGGCATAACTCCATTGAGGTGAATAGAATTTCATTGGTATGAAACCAGTGTAGGCAAGATCAGAATCAGGCCCATTAGGTCTATGGGGGTGGGTTAAGCAGACTATCTGAGCTGGGGTGGTTTCTTTTTTCCTGTCCTCGTAAAATAAGCTGTAGTTTATCTTTAATTCTCAGTCTCTACAGAGCTTAAATCTCCCCATTCTCTGGAAAGTAATACGCAAAGGTAATTATCCATCTTGTGTAAACAACTGCAAGCACTGCTCAGATTTCCTGGTCCAAGAGAAAAACCAGATCCAAGTGCCTGGCATGCACTGACCATTCTTAGCAAGGCAGTTTAGCCTTCCTATCAGCTTTCCAGAACGCTGAAGTAATTCAAGGTACTGCAGCATTATAAGCTTTCCATTGCAATGCCAGTTTGCTCTCCTATTTCAGGAAAGGAAAGGAAAGAAGTCAGCTCTCGGATGATTAAACAACACCCAAGGATTAACAGAGTTAAAGTAATCAGATTGCGCATTGGTTTCCTGTAGGCACTCTATGGTATTTGTAACATTATATGTAAGGCACCTCTTATCTCACAGCTGAACACACAGCAAACTATGGGACCTGTCTCAAGTGACCACATAAAGGGACTGACAAACGTTGATTGCTTAACAGAGGTGGTCTTCTACTAAAGGTGGAGTGGAAGTGTACTCAGTACATCTGGGGATATTTTGTTGTGACTGCTAATAAGGGTAGTCTTTTGTACAAGTTGCACTGTATACCAGTGACCACTGGTGCCAAACAACAGCACGATCGCTTATGGTTTTGTCAGTGTAGTGGTTGCCATGGCCTTTGCAAAAATGATTTCCTTGGATCCAAGTACCCTAAGATCTTGCTACATTCCTTTCAGGGAAAAAGGAGTTTCTTGAAGCAGTTACTTCCTTGCAAGGTATCTCCTTGAGTCACAATGAAGGGCTAAGCTGCAAAATCAGTTTTGTGGCATATCTGCAGCAACTGCTCTGCTGTTTTTAATCACACAGCTTTATTCATAGAAGAGCAATGGGAAAGCAGAGTCTATGAGCAAAGAAATCAGTTGGATGCTAGCTGACTGCGTCCCCGGAAAGCCTTAGTCCAAAATATCCGTCTCAAATGGGACCAGGTGGTAATATGTCAAGTTGGTGACGTAGGCTGCTGGATCATCAGTGTCTTCTAGATCTGAAGTAAACTCACTAACGGTTTCAAACCTAAAATTTAAAAAAAAAAGTGTCAAATCACTTACACAACATGGGACAAAGGAGTGGAGGACAAAGGAAAGAATGAACAGAAATTGTGGAAAGAGAGGTAAAATAACTGAAGACTGACTCCAGGAAACAATGAGGAAAGATACCTGCTAGGGAACCATGTGGAAACAAGTCCACAAACAAGAATGCTTTCTTGAGCTGTATCTTCAGCTAATGTTGCTTGCTCACCTTGCAGGGCAATGGTTTGAGTAAGTATTACCAACTAGCCTTAGTTCCCATCAGACCAGAGTAACAGTATTTCTAATGCTTTATTGCAGCTTTAGCTTTGTGCCGACTACTTTGTAAGAGAACGATCCTCCCAGGGATCCACCCCTTCTTCCAGTACCTCAGTGCTTCACCCTAATGAAGCAGTGCTTTGTTTTTCAGAATACTCCACCAAGGAAGGCCCATATGGACTACTGGTGGCTCACAGATCACAGTCTGTGAACCATTGACAGATTGTAATTACGCTTCTTTGATACATTGGCCAAAGTACTATGGCATCTACTGCCAGTTTCAGAATCATTGAGTGTTACATGACTAGAGAGATCCCCACACACACATACATGCCACCCCCAGTTAACAGTAGGTCTGTGTCTTTCTAAACCATGGAAATGAATTGAGGGAGGATCAGTTTGTTTTCAGTAAAATAGGATGGCTATCTTCTTAAATACATTCACTGAATGAAAAACCAAATCAAACCTCATAATATAGTATGGTTACCATATGGAGGTAGTAAGTTATCCAACAGTGTTTATTAAAAATTATTACCACAAGGATGAGCACCCTAGTATGATAGTTGCCACCTATGGCTTGTGTCATCATAGTACTTGAGCACTGTGGATTTGTGATACATTGTTAGTGTGTCATAAGAAAGTTGGCCTAGGTCAAAAACAGTAGTCAAGTCATTCTTGAGAATTCTTTTCTCCATGCCTCCCCTACTGCCAACCAACCATAGGAAGGCTGTGTTCCCAGGAAGTCAATGTTCTATCAGGCAATGCCAGAGATCTAGGACAGGAGTTGATTAAATTTTACTAGCCAAGAGAAGTTCAAACTATGGTATGTGAATGACTGCATTTGAAGCATTTAAGAAGAATCTCTAGGGCTAATCCCACTCAACCACACATTCATATGCCAGTGAACCACCATACTCTCTCCTAGGTTAAAACATGCTGGTCATGAAGAAAGGAAGCTAGCAAGCAAGCACTGGAAAAATGAGTGATGTAACTGAGGACCAAATCCTCTCATTTCATTCTCACAGCCTTTGGCAGCTATTTCAAATGCTTCTGTTCTGAGAACACAGAGGACAGAGTCTGAATGGAATCTGGTTTTGTTTTGGTTCTGAAAATGGAAATATAATCCTTTCCATGTATATACAAGGCTTTGTATTTGGCTTCTGCAACAAACCAGAATAAGGAACTAAACTATGACAGAATGACTACAATTTCTTGCAGAGTCTGTATATCCCTCTCTAATCCCTACAGCCTGAATGCCATCCCTTACTCACACACGGTTTTAGCAAACCAAGTTTAGCTGGACCAGAATAAAAGATGATCCTATTCTTGGTTTCTCCTCCTTTGACATCTTCTGCACCACCTTCATGCTGCTGCATTGTGGGACCTGCCTCACTTGGGATGGAGCCAATACTCATATTTTCTGACATCTTGTTAGACATCATCGAATTCTCTGAAGAGAGACCAAACAGATGGAGCCTTAAATAGTTCAGTGCAAAGCTGGGTCATCACATTCATCTGAACTGATTAGACTGCTGCAGCTGAGTAACATGACTATAGTCATCCCAGCAACTCTATCACCGATTGCCATTAGGGCACGCTATTCCAGAGATGAACCAAAAGTGCTGGGTCAAAGAATAGCAGCCAAAAGCTTCCAAACCCACATCCAATTTCTCCATCAAACTCTTTCTTTTGGTTTCAGAAGCCTCACCAGTCATTGGCAGGAATGTTTTAAACACTCCATTGCATTCTGACACCAGACTTCTATTTATTTTCCATGGTCTTATGTTCAGGGTGAGAAAACTAGAAAAGCAGGAGACAGGTCTGTTAAGATTCTATCTTTCCCCCATCAGTATCTCTACTGAAGAACAGATGACACTTCTGTTTAAAGTGGGACATACACCATAGACTCTGCAATATTTTAAAATCTTCATGTGAAGCTGAACTCAGTTAAGGAGACTGCTTCAGACAGCACAGCAGTATGATACATAACATGCTTCTGAGTCATTACAAACAAGTCTTTTTCCCAAGTGAGAGTTTCTGAAACAATAGTTCTTCAGACTATTAATTAAATGCAGATTCCTTCCTCTGTCCTCACCAATTATTCCCTAGTCCCTCAAAAGATACAACATCCTCACAAAGGGTCTAATTCTCCTCTCATTTGTACACACTGATGCAAAACAGGTAATTTCTCTCCTTACAATATGATTACACCAGTGTAAATCATGGGTAAGTGAGAGGAGAATCAGGGACAGTGCACTGCTGATGAAGAAAGTATTAGCTGATTCTCCTCTCATAATTTACATGATTGTAAGCCAAGAATATCTCCACAGACGTCAATGAAGTAACACTAGTGTAAAATTGGTGGGAGAAGAAAACCTGGTCCCATGTATCAGCCCGCATAAGATCAGTATCTATATAGCGCCTCTGCTCTCTATGGGTAGATCTTAAAGGTCAGTGGTAGCATTTTCTCTTCCTGATAGTAAATGGTAGGCTTTTACATTTCTGGCAATGTTCTATTCCCAACATTAGTATTTCAGCATAGCTCTCTATTTAACTTATTTGCATTTGCTAACATAAAAATCGCCTATCCAGAGTTCTACATGCTTATAACACTACAGTAGGGTTGTCCTTAAAAATGCACATCTTCTATTACAGTGGATTTTTACTAGAAAGTGGCATGACCAACTCCACAGTTTTCACCACCTGCTGCTGGCCCAAAGGGTCCAAACAACCCTTGTAAGAGAAGGCTCATGTACAGCAAACCAGTGACTAAATTATAATGAGTAGAAGAGTCTGTTTAGCACCTTTTCTCTCAAAGGATTACAAAGCACTTTACAAACTATACCCAAGGGGATCATTTCTGTCACCTCTGGGATGGAACACAATGTTTCACAGCATACTGCAACAGTGCAACACATTTCAGGACAGGATGAGAAGAATACGGCCAAGTGAAATTCTAAATCTGAATCCTTCCCAGGCCATTCAATGTCACATAGGGCACAAAACAGGCTCTAAAATTACAGGGGAAATTAAAGGGGCAAAATACAATTATTCAAACTGGCATTTGGCCAGAACACCAGCACTAACTCTCCTACTTGCAAAAGTGCTACAACATCTTTAGTGAAGAGTGATCAGGATTTCCATTTTATGGATCTTACAAAACACAGCACCACTCACAATCTTATGCCTCTGTCAGGGTTCCCTCCCCACTCTGAACTTTAGGGTATAGATGTGGGGACCTGCATGAAGACCCCCTAAGCTTATTTCTACCAGCTTAGGTTAAAAACTCCCCTATTCCTTGGATTAAGTAACGGTGCCACCACCAAGTGATTTAAACAAACATTTAGGGAGGGCCACTTGGAGCCCTACCTTCCCCAAATATCCCCCCAAACCTCTATACCCCTTTTCCTGGGCAGGTTTGAGAATAATCTCCCAAGCCCCTAAACCCCCTTTCCTGGGGAGGCTTGAGAATAATATCCTCACAAATTGGTAGTGGTGAACACAGACCCAAACCCTTGGATCTTAAAACGATGAAAAATCAATCAGGTTCTTAAAAGAAGAATTTTAATTAAAGAAAAGGTAAAACAATTACCTCTGTTAAATCAGGATGGTAAGTACTTTACAGAATAACAAAAGACTCAAGAACATACAGGATCTCCCCTCTAGGCAAAACCTTAAAGTTACAAATCCAGGGATAAACCTCCCTCTAGACAAAGAAAATCACAAGCCAAGAGAAAAGTAAGGTAACACATTTCCTTATTATTATTTACTAATTCTAATTGAGTTGGATTGCTTGCCTTCTTGATCTGTCTCCGGCAAGCACACAGAACAGACCGACAAAGAACAGACAAAACAAAGCCTTTTCCCCCTCCCCAGATTTGAAAGTATCTTATTTGAAAGTCCCCTTATTGATCCTTTTGGTCAGGTACCAGCTAGGTTACCTGAGCATCTTAACCCTTTACAGGTAAAAGGATTTTGTGCCTCTGGCCAGGAGGGATTTTATAGTACTGTATACAGAAAGGTGGTTACCAGAGGTGAAAGTAAGCCGGTCCAGTGTACCAGCAAGAGCCAGTACGCCATGCTGGACTGCACCGGCTTCCATGGCGGGGACTTAATCCCACCTGCAGCTCGGCGCCCAGGCTGGGGCCGAGATTTAAAGGGCTCGGAGCTCCTGCGGCTGCAGGGAGCCCAGAGCCCTTTAAATCCCACCTGCAGCTCCGGCGGCTGGGCTGAGGCCGCTCCGGGCTCGGGCGGGGATTCAAATGGCCCAGAGCTCCCATGGCTGCGGGGAGCCCCGAGCCCTTTAAATTCCCCCTGCAGCTTTGGCTGCCAGAGCGGCGGGGGAGTTAAAGTGGTGGCCGGAGTTCCGGGCCCTTTAATTTGCCCGTGAGCCCTGGGGGCTTCCAGCCACCTCTGCAGCTGGAAGCCCCAGGTTGATTTAAAGGCCCTGAGGCTCCCAGCCACAGCCGGTGCCTGAGGGCCTTTAAATCTTGTGAGGCTCCGCCTCTTCTGGTTGAGGCCACGCCTCTTCCAGATGAGGCCACGCCCTCCTCAGGACTCCAGCAGTACCGGTAAGTCCTGTAAGTTACTTTCACCCCTGGTGGTTACCCTTCCCTTTATATTTATGACAGCCTCTGAATGTTGGACACCAGTTCAGTAAAGACTTAAAGGAAAGAGTGCCATCTATTGAATCTCCAGCACCACTTTCTGAAGCATGTAGGTATTCTGTGCAAATTTCCTATCCAAATTCAAATCTAGCCAAGCCCTACTTAGCTTACGATATCTTTGAGTTGCTAACGAAAAATGTGGATCTACCAGTTTTCATTTCAGGTGATACTAGTCAGTCAAACAGGAATTAGCTCTTATTTCAGGCAGAAAGCACTATCCAGTCAATTCAATTGTACACAGACTGCAAATGGATTCCATAACACTCCAGAAAATGTATACTTTCACTCAAGATTATCAACCTACATTTACAGCTGCAATATAGGAAATCGTCACTAACTGCCTTTGACAAAACCACGTTTTACATAAGTGATTCCAGTTCTATCCCTGCTATAAAATACAACTGCAGGAAGGACTTCACTTCAGCATAAGAACAGCGCACGTATACATTTGCAGTTATTAACTTCTGAACCGTTCCCTGCAAGAGAAAACAAGCTACTTCTGAATTTAAAATATGAATGAGTAAAGACTTCCTGTTTCATTGGCTTATTTCTTTCACCACAGTTCATCTGAAAACCCTGCATCAGTTATGTATTTCACAGATTTTAAGGCCAGAAGGGCCCCTTCTGATCATCCAGTCAGACCTCGCACATAGCACAGGCCACAGCATTACACCAGCTGATCCCCGATTGTAGCCTAACAACTTTTGGCTGGGCTAGAGCATATTTTTAAATCAAGACTGGATGTCTTTCTAAAAGAATCTAAGTGTTGGAAAAATCTATCGTGGCCCTTGGTAACCTGTTCCAATGGTTAATTACTCTCGCTATTAAAAATATATGTCTGCTTTCCAGTTTCAGCTTTGATGACTTCAGCTTCCAGACACTGGATCTTTTTACGCCTATTTCCAGCCATTGGATTATGGCTCTATACATGCTGCAGTTCAAACTATGTTATCAAGGATCAAAGTTTGAAACAAGGAGCAAGATCCTGGCCACAATAAAGTCAACAGCAAAATTCCCATTGATTACAACAGGGGACCTCAATATCCTTTAAACCAGGGATTTACCTTAGGGCCAGTGCCAGTCCTCAAATCCTCCCAGCGGGCCAATAATGTCACTCATGTCGCCCAGAACCCCCCCCCAAACTCCACTCCCCCACCTGCCTAAGGCTCTGGCAGGGAGTTTGGGTGGGGGAGATGGTCTGGGGTAAGGGATTGGGATGCAGGCTCTGGGAGGGAGTTTGGGTGCACAAGGGGTGAGAGGCTGGGCTCTGGGAGGGACTTTGGGAGGGGGAGGGAGTCTGGGGTGCAGGCTCTGAGATGGAGTTTGGGTGCTGGGCAGGCTCTGAGTTGGGGCAGAGGGTAGGGGTGCAGGAGGAGGGGGTGGGGTTGCAGGCTTTGGGAGGATGTTTGAGGGCTGGGAGGGGTGCAGGCTCTGGGAGGGAGTTTGGGGGCAGGAGGGGGTACATGGGGAGGGGGTGGGGGTGCAGGCTCTGGGAGGGGATTGGGGGTGCAGCACTTACCTGGGGTTCCAAGGCGGAGCGGGGCGGGCCAGGGGGCATCCGCATGCTACTGCCCCCAGGCACCGCCCCCGCAGCTTCCCATTGGTCACAGGGGCGCTCAGGGCAGGGGCAGTGTGCAGAGGAACAGACCCGCCCCACCCAGCCCCGAGGCCTCAGGGAGGGGCTGGCAGCGACTCAGCTCCACTGCACTGCTGGTGGTGGGTGGGGCCCCAGGCCATTTTAAATTGCCAGGGAATGCATGTGGGGGGGGCAGCGCACGGGGGTGGCAGGCGGGGCCAAGGGAGAGACCCAGCCTCAAAATTGCTGGACCCCGCAGGCTACACTGGGGAGGTTCTCGGGCTGCAGATGGCCCGCGGGCCAGGACTTTGAGACCCCTGCTTTAAACCCTTTAGCAAACTGATACAGATTACATTCTAAATGAAGTTTAGAAAAGACCTTAAGTTTGGAAACCAAGTTTCTGTCCATTTTATCCATGACGTTTTTCCTCCCTTGGTTTTTACTGGCTTGACTAATGGGTAGTTCAATGTTTTTCATTGCAAATATTTAAAATTCTTGAATACACTGTTACCTCCATCTAGTTGAAGCTATTAAAGTGAAACATCAATCAGTTGGCATGACAGAACTTCACAGGAATGGATTTCCATAAAAATTAGTCTGTCAACATACTCATCAACTCAAACTCTATTTGAAAGCTTTATCCCCAAAGTGCCTACAAGACAGACCCAAAGGGGAAGCAATCACGAATAAGAAGGTATATTTTAGTTACTGAGTAATAAATTACTTGCCTCCTAGGAGGATTTCACTTCTCTAAGGATCCTTCATTTTTCCACACACTTGGTTCAATCCAGCTTTCACGAAAGACAAGTTGTAACAGGCCAGTGTCCGCTCCTGTTCTGAGATCCACACAAACAGCCTGGGATGCTTTCTGTCTGTTAGCACCTCCATGAGTTTTACTGATATTACCTCCACCAAACCACCATCACAATCCTGTGCAGCAGCTCTCTCTGCAGTTTCCCCTAGTCCTCAGCCCTTTCTCTAAGACAGCGCTCTCACCATCCTGACCTCTTGCGTCCTCTGAACTCTGCTAGCATCCCCCCTTGCACTTCCTTTCCGTGCTTTTTAACTATCCTCTCAGCTAGTAGGATAATTAGCTCCTTAGCTCATCAGTCCTCCCACCCCACAGTTTGATTAGATAATTAAATACTCCACTCCTCCAGCAGGCCTTTTCTGGGGGAACTAATTAAAGCTGAGTGATCAGAGTGCTGGGTCAGCTACTGGTTCTCAGCACTCTGTTGCACAAATCAGACCCTTTGTACCTATCGCCCTTGAGGGCCCATGTTGCATCCACAGTTTTTCCATCATAAGAGGGCCAGTCTCTTTTAGGGACACTGCAACTCCCGTTGGGAGTCTTTCTATTGATTTTTATGACCGCTGCAATGGGCCCTTAGGGTACGTCTACACTGCAGCTACAGATGAGCCTCCCAGCCCAGGTGGACAGAGTTGGGCTAGTGGAGCTCATGCTAGCATGCCAAATATAGTTGAGTAGATGTTGCAGCATGGCGTAGGCTCAAGCTAGCCACCTGAGCTCAGGCCTACCCTGCTCCCTGGGTCCGAGCTTGGGCGGGGAGCCTGAGCCTCTGCTGGCACTGCAATGTCTACACAGCTATTTTTAGCATGGCAGGTTAAGCCCTGCTAGCACACGTCTGTCTGCCCAGGCTGGGAGGCTCACTCCCAGCTGCAGCATAGACAAGACCCTTACAGACCAGCCAAATTAACCAACCTTTAATCAGCCAGACTGGCAATTTTACCCACACAGGTCTTCCCACAGCACTGTGTTTGTTAGGAGACGGTTACAATTAATTTAAAGACACCAATACTCAGGAACAATGTATACTTACAAGTGCTCTGCTGAATCTACATCCAGGTGCTTGTCTTTTCCGTTTGGTATACTGTGGTCAATAACTATTGTTTCAGTGTTTGCTAAACAAAATCCATTAGATCGCATGATTTCTGTGGGGAGAAGGGAAGAAACAGGTAAAATGCTGAAAGTCTGAGATGGTTCCAGAAAAAGGGGGGAGGGGGAGGGCAACGGGGCAGGAATAGGGTGGATGCGCATCGCACAAAGCTGACATTGCTGCAAACAGGACATACTGAAGTGTTAGTGAACATCTGTGCAAGCTAATTTAAAAGAAAAAGTCTTTTTATTATTTTATAGCTTAATGATGAGCTGGGCTCATTTGCTGGCTTCATAGCCACTTGAGCAACACCTGAGCAATTTTACTTGTGATCAGTCCTACTGAACTCATGTGCTTGAATATTTGCAGTTCAGAACCCTAATGCGAGAATATTTAACAAATCTTCCCATCTGGTAGAAGGCCAAATTCTGCTCCCATTAAAGCCTGTGCCACTTCAGTGGCGTGGCATCTGCTCCATAAGGTTATAGTCCAACAGTACTCTTGATTGTATTCTTCCCAGACAGCAAGTTATCATAATTAAACAAAAAGATGAAGAAAAGCAATAATTACAACACTAAATCAACAACAACCTAGGAAGAAAGTTAAACAATAGGTTTTCCAACAGCAATTTTCCTTGGGCCCAGTTCTCTATTGCCTTGAGCCATGTGTACTCATTACCTCTCTGCAAATGCTACCAGCTCAGAATGGCTGAATTCTACAGTCATTCTTTATAGGTAGACGGGTCTGACGCAATCCACACTGAAATCAGTGGACAGACACCTATTGACTTTATGGGGCACTAGATTCGGCTCTAAGTGAATACACAAAGTTATGATATCATAAATACTCAGCAAGCTCACTTCAGCAAGCTCACACTTTTTGAATGCCACTGACTTCAATCAAGATTAGGCCCAACACTTGCAACTCAAATGAGTGATCGTTAATTAACAATCCTATCAGAGGGGTAGCCGTGTTAGTCTGGATCTGTAAAAGCAGCAAAGAATCCTGTGGCACCTTATAGACTAACAGACGTATTGGAGCATGAGCTTTCGTGGGTGAACACTTGCATCCGACGAAGTGGGTATTCACCCACGAAAGCTCATGCTCTAAAACATCTGTTAGTCTATAAGGTGCCACAGGATTCTTTGCTGCTTAAACAATCCTAATTAACTAAACTTCAAAGTTAAAGCTCTCAGGCTAGAAGTGAAGAAACATACCTGCATTTACTTTATAAATTCTGCATGAAACCAAGTTACAATTCAGGGGGCACATTTTCAACTGGTATACATGGATACAGCAGCATTGCCTTTTAATGGTTTCTTACCCATTTACATCAGAGATTTTAGCCCCATGTTCATTAGAACACCTTTTCATTCACTGGGAGCAGCAAAAGTATACTGGGGCTGGCACATCTTTTGATTCTCCTCTCACTTGCACTCATTTCACACTGCCACTGATCTCAATAGATTTTTTTCCTGACATACGCCAAATTAAGAGGAGAACCAGGCCCTATTTATTAGTTCTGAGCATTATCTGCAAGAACAACCGGGAACTATCCTGCTGTTGAAAGTTAGGTGGGGTGGGTCTGGACACAAAAGATTTGCATCTTGAACCCAAAGAGTTTGCCACCCTGTGATACCTACCAACCTTAGTTGTGAAAAGACCTGAGGTTTGAATTTTTTACAATAGAGATACGTTTTTGCATTCAGACTAACACTCATGTGCCTCCATGTTTATGTGGAAAAATTAATCTCTGACTTCTAGTCTATTTTTATTGCACCCAAGTTGAATAGAATGTATATGTGAGTGGTTTCACATTGAATCCCTCCAGAATTCCACATCAGCTGTGACTCACTGTCAAACATTGTTCAGTAGATTGAGATGCAAACTCAAGGATCAGATTCTGCTTTCATCTGGTGAGCTTTGTTTGTTTCAAATATTTTAATCTGGAGTGGACTGTGTTGGACACAGTTTGTCTTCTTTTAGTGAAAACAAAATATTTTTGCAGAGTATTCTGAGGTTACAAGTCACCTAGAGAGTTGTATTAGATCCAATGTAAAGCAAGCTCTGCATGTCAGTTTTTTCCAAGTGTCCTTGACGTGACCTAAGAATATTACAGCATTACTCCTGCAGTACGAAGCATTTTAGAAGTTAACCTTTAGTGCCATCTGCTGGAACCATCCACTAAACAATGCAGTCATTTCAGTGTGCAAAATTCAGACTAGAGTTGTGTCAACTAAACATCATACTCTGGGCTTTGTTTTGAAATTCTTTATAACAGCCAGTCACAGGGGTGGCTCTAGACATTTCGCCGCCCCAAGCAGGGCAGCATGCCGCTGGGGGTGCTCTGCCAGTCGCCGGGAGGGCGGCAGGCGGCTCCGGTGGACCTCCCGCAGGCGTGCCTGCGGAGGGTCTGCTGGTCCCGCGGTCCGCTGGTCCACCGGAGCCGCCTGCCGCCCTCCCGGCAACCTGCAGAGCGCCCCCCGCGGCATGCCGCCCCAAGCACACGCTTGGCGTGCTGGGGCCTGGAGCCGCCCCTGGCCAGTCAGTCCATAAGACTGACTACCACAGAGTGCTTTTGGATACCCAGACAGAGGAAAAAACAAATCAAGTCAGGCATGACTATAAACTGTAGGAGTTAATTTGGGATTTAAAAAAGTATTCTTGTTCAGGTCCCATTGTTTCCATACCTCCTCTACGCATAGGCCTTGCCGAATCTACTCACTGCTAGTCCAAGCTTCACTCTTTGTATTTGAGCACTCATATATGAGAATTAAGATAGTGGTCTCCACACAGTTCTTTACCTATTATTAAAAATATCAGTGGCCCTCATTCTCTTACACCCAGTTGGGTGCAACTTCGGTGGCTTCCACAAAGTTATGCCTGATTTACACCAGTGTAAGAGGGAGCAGCACCAGAACTAGTAGCTGCCATCTTATTGCACTCTTAGAGCTGCAACAGAATGGAGCCCAGACTATTGCTTAATCACCACATTCCATCTGCTTTTGGACCCATCATGTCACGCGTGCCGAGATGCACACAGACTACGTTACTGTTAAGTATTGCCTTTAACTACATTTTTCGTCAGAAAACAAAACAAGCCTTAAACCCTATAAAAACAAAAAAATGGATTCTCCAGGGTTTAACCAGTTCAGCTCCAATGGAGTTATACTTGATTTATACCAGTATAAGTGTCGAGGGAATCAGACCCAGTATGTCAATTTCCGGTATTTTAAACTGCAATTTTTCCTAGACTTTCTTTTAAAGTATATTGTTTAAGAGCACTTTGTTTCACATTATCTAGTCTTAAGGCTAGATTCTGCCACCCTTACTGACACCAAGTAGCAACTTACTCTACATGTAGTCCCATTGAATATACTCTTTAGTGTATTTTCAGAGAACATTTTCAGGTATATAGAAGCAAAATAAATGGCATATAGTCTAACACATCATGCATTTAAGTGGGTGACTGATGCAAGAACTGTGCACAGAAATGGTATATGTAATTTCTAATTAACGTATACATAACCTGTCTAGAAATTCATATCTTTGCCATTAGAACTGGCCTAGACGTCTTTATCACAGTTCGTTCTGTACATTAGTAAACTGACTAAAAACAGATCCTGAACAAGCTAAATTTTTGCAAGATGATATAAAGAACAAATGACTGATTTTCTGTGTTTGCATTTACTCTCTCTCGGGATACATTTGCACCTGTCATATACCAATATAGGAAAAACCTACTTTTTTTTTTTTGTTCAGATTAATGAATTTACCCACCTCTACTTGACTCACATCCTGGTCAAGGAGGATTAGGTACAGTAAATGGATTCACGCCCTCCCTCTCTCCCCCAAGCATACGAGTAGATATCTGAAGAGACAGACACATAAACCCTCCACTGAAGAGGAGACTGAATTTGTACATGGAATCACTGTTCCACACTTACACCTGCTCTTGCGTTTCATTTAATTTTTTTGATGCTCTTCACCATTGTTTATACAGGTGGGTTTGCTGTTAAATTTCTCAGTCATGCTTTATATTAAGGGTACATTTATAAATCATTTATAAAGGGTTAATAAACTCTAACAAATGATTACTCCGAACCATGGCATATAATCATGTACGAAATCTTCTATTGTACTGATGTAGTCACAACTATCTGTAAGATATATTACTCATGTCTTCTACATCTTTTCATCTCATATTAACCCTTCTTAAAATATTTATAAATACACCCTTAGTACAAAATGTGACCATTCTGCATGTTATAGAAATATACTTTATTTAGTTCATGTCCTCTTAGTTTTTCCATTGCGATGCAACAGTACAGACAGCACAAGGACACAGCCTTCTCAAGGAATGGCTAATGGACTCCAAGCAGCGGAAAGAAGAGTCTGAAGATCGTATAATGCCCAAAGGAGTCACCTCAACATGCCCTATAGCTCTGCTGCATAGCATGTTTGCCCTTATGATAGTCTATACATTAGAAGGCAAGAGCATGGGGAAAGTGGGGGATGAAGGGTTTCTTCTGGAATGTTGAGGAGGGAGGGGAGGGAAAGAACAGACAAATATTTTAATTTAATAATTCTTGTGTGCATTCAAGCGAGCTAATAATTCTTACCTGATATTTTAACTGGACTCTGAAAGCTTGGTTGAATTTTATGGACATTGTCATTTTTTAACACTTGATCTAATGGAGATCTTTCAAAGAAGGTAAGGACAACTTCAGATCTAGAATACTGAAAAAGAACCAAAGAAATAAATATTTTCAAAATTTAAGGCCCAGACTCACCACTTGGTTTGTTTATCCTGTTACCCCCTACCTCCCACCTGTTACCGGGCCAAATCTTGAGAAATGCTGAATACATGCAATTCCTATTGACAACATGCAACTCCCATTGACTACATTAGGCATTCCAGATGCCCAGTGCCTCTCAGGGTTTGTCTAATAAATTATGACTACTTAATGGATGCATTTATTTTTGTTTTTTGTTACTTGCCCATCAGTGATTTTCGAGGCACTTTGTATAAAATATAGTTAATGTTCCTTATAACAAACTTATTTGTCCAGTGGGGGAGAAGGGGAGGGAACCTCTTACACTGAACTCATCTGGACATGCCAAAAATCTCATGAAGTCTGAAACTCCTCTCGCTGGCATTCCTTTTCACTAGTGTAACTCCACTGACTACTGTGCAGTACATTTTGCTCTACACAAGAACAAGTAGCCAACCAGGTCCATGATCTGCAGATTTCAAAATGACCAACCATTAACATTGGTTATCAGTCACCATGGTTGCCAATTACTCAAGTAGTTTTCTTCCCCAGTAAGCGCTTTGTTTGCTCATGAGTTAGTTTCCTTGGTAAAGACACTGACACAGCAGACCTGACTACACACTTTGTAAGTATCTGAGACACTGAAATATAGCAATATGACTGTCAGGCAGAATGATCATGTCTGGCACATGGTCTATTGGCTACACCATCTTATGATAGGATCTTGGCTGAAAATATAAAATAAAAATACATTGTATTTCCATGCTGCATTCCATTTGAAGAACTCAAAGCACTGAAAATGAATAAAATCGCTCAGTATCTGACTCACTGTATCACTGCAAAGTATCATTATCCCCATTTTATTGATGGGGAAACTGAGGCACATATGTTCAGTGACTTCCCCATTTATACAGCAAAGCCAGTGCCATGACCAAGAATGCAACTCATCTCCCAACTCCTGCATGTGTGGTTGAACTTCAAGAGCACTTGCTCTTTTATAAGATCGTCCCAAGGATCTTTAAGTGTTTTGCATATATTAATCAAGCCTCAACATAGCCTCATCATGGAGATAAATATTATAATACCTTTTGTACAGATGGGCAACCCAAGGAAGAGAGGTTAAGTGACTTGTCCAATTTAAAAAGCGGACTGAATCTAGAGTCCTCATAACATTAAAAGGAAGGCATTCAGAAGCCTGGGATAGCAGTGGCAAGACTATAAATAATACCCATTATTATTATTATTCATTGAGCACCTTCAGTGTGCCTCGTGCAATAAAAACAAGGAAATACACGGTCCCTGCTTGACTGAGCTTACAATCTACAGCCCCAATCCTGCAATCAGAAAACACAGAGGTAGACCCTTGTGCCATACAGAGTCCCACTGAAATCAGTGGAGGTCTGCTCATGTGGATCTAATTACAAGATTGGGCCCTCAATTCAACACACCATGCAGGTCAGATATATTACCCTGAAAGACAAGGAGATGATAGTCATGGCAATGCCACAGGTCACTTTGTAGTAAATGTTATGTAACAGAACATTACTTAGATCATTGGTTCTCAACTTGCCGGCCGCTTGTGGTCCAATCAGCACACAGCTGCAGCCCCTGTGTCATCCTTAGGACCACACGGGTAGTGTATATATATGTTGTGTGGATTCAGCTCTCATAACAGAGAGAGCTGCATATGTGGCCCACAATGGTAAATAGGTTCAGAACCACTGACTTAGATGGATTAACTCTGACAGGCTCCAGATAAGAACGTGTGTTGAAATGAGGGATGTACCTGACTGGAGAGAGGGTGATAGTTTGGTGCACTAGGAAAAGCAGGGTCCTCTGGGTAAAAGAAGGATACCAAAGGGCTGCTTAGGAGAAAAGGCAGCAGGGGTAGAAACAAGGGGTAGGGTACTATGAGGGTTGAGATACAGGGTGGGATGATATGCAGAATCTTAAACAGCTCCTTCTGCCTCTGCAAAAGCTCAAACAGCCCCATGCCTTCCCATCTAAATGAAGAGGGCAAGTTATATCCACCAGGTCTGAAGTTCAGTAAGGGGGTACTTAGCATACTTACTTTACAAGGCATATTTATAATAATCTTCAGAAGCTTCTCCACTTCATTAAGCCTGGCTTCTATATCACGGGCCTCTTTTATTGTGATTAGTCCTAGAAACAAATTAAACACATTGTAAGCAAGAATGAAAATACAAAACATGCAAGTGGACGTCTATATGTAGTAGACAGATCTAGTTTGCTCAAGAATATGTGGAAAGGCATCAAACAGCATGCCTAATTGATACACGTCTTTTACCGCAGGAGATGATGACCCATTGTCCAGATGTAGCTCCCCTAACTTAATTTCAGAGTGTTGTTGTGTTGGAACACAGGGTGGGATATTAAATCAAAAAAACCCCAAATCCTCTTTCTAGAGCCATGATCTATCTTTATTTCTCAAAGAAGAGTGGAAAAGAAAATACCCACACAAGAGAAGAGGAAAGAATCAAACACAAGCTAAACAAAGCTCTTTGAGAGCAGTCTCATATTTCTTTGAACGTAATATGGTACAAGAGCAATAATCAAAGGAAGATTTTCAAAACCTTATTTGTAAACAGCTAGACTGCAGGACAAGTGGCTTTTACTACAACTGTCATGGTAATCATCCACCATGAACGTTATCACACAGCCATAGAAATTATCAAGATGGAAAAAGACATTAGGTCCTCTATACCATCTTAATATCCAGTCAGTGCAATATATTTAGAGTGCTTTGTCTCTATTTTAAATGTCTCAGAATAAGAGGCTTCCACCATAATATTTGAGAGATTTTTTTCACAACCTAACAGATCTCATTGTTGGGAAATGAGGCAGTCCTAAAGGCTGCTGCAGAAAAAACTCCAGCAAACTGAAAAACCTGGGTGAATCTTTTAAAAGCAGACAACAAAAACGTGTAAAATAGTTTGAGGTAGAACTCTGTCCTTGAGCACTCTGTTAATTTTTGTGGTTTTACACTCATATTTTCCTGTTTTTTAAAAAAGTTTTAATCTCCTTGTTTCTGTGTGAAAGACCCATACAAGACTGTCAAACATACAAAACGAACAAACTAAGGACAAAAATATAGAAAACTTTCAATCTCTCTCTGGCATTGTTATCTTAGGCTGTGGCTACACTACACAGTTTACAGCGGTGCGGCTGTGGCACCGCAGCACTGCTAGTGCAGATACTTTAATCTGATAGGAGACAGCTCTCCCATCGATTTAATTAATCTGGCCCCTGCACGCAGTGGTAGCTATGGTGGTGGGAGAAGCTCTCTCCCGCCAACACAGCACTGTCCACACTGGCGCTTAGATCGGTGTAACTTACATTGCACAGGGGGGCGGCTTATTCACACCCCTGAGTGACATAAGTTATACCGACATAAGTAGTAGTGTCTACATAGCCTTATTTTAGGTGTTGCTCGTAGCACTGGCACATACGTAACTTCCAGGCAGAAGTGTGAGTTTAGGCTGGCAATGGTCCTTAAAGTACAGCTTTAGTTAAAAAAAAGGTTACAGACTATCTCAACAGCAACTACTACTGGCAATGGGCCCCAAATTTACATCATCCACAGCAGAGCAGAGGATTGCCAAGGATGGACCAATAGGATGTTGGATGTGTTGTCACATTCTGCTATATTCTATACAAATCCATTAGGCACACTGTAACTTCCCCTATTTCTTCCATGCTCAAGGAAGGAAGAGGTTCCTTGCCCAGAGCCCGAGTCAACTCCCACTGAAATCAATGCGAGTATTTCTATGGACTTTAAAGGGAGTTGGATTGGGCCTAAAGAAAGTAGACATAGCAAAACCAGCAGCCCTTAATATTGGGGTGCTCAGAAACTTGATCTAGCTCTGAATTTTGTAACTAATAGGCACCTACAGAGATTCCATCTTACTACAATGTAGGTGAATAGGGTTATTGGGAAGTTGGACCAACATATAGATATAGCCTCATTTTCTACGTCTTTCTAGTTGCTTGGTAGCCCATTTTGCCAGCTCTTTATTCCAGGCCAGCCCCACCTGTGCTTTGACATGGGGCCAATGATTCTATATGCAAAGTGGCACTGTACTGTTTGCCTGGCTTTTACTATGAATAAGTAGGTAAGTAAATAAATCCATGTATTCATGTCTTAATATTAGTGACATCATAGCAGAATTTTCTAAAGCCTTCACAATCTATCGCTAATTTCAAGGGCTGAGCAGCTGACCTTCCAGTGATCTGCCATATATTATCCATTCATCATTGCCTCGCTGGTCATCCCCCATTACAATGACCCCCATCATTCCTTCCATAATAACTTTCTCGGGTTATCCATCTCTACGCCTAACATGACCAAGTACATAAGTTCGCATCTGTTGATTTCCAATATTAGGATCTGATTTTCTCCAGTAATATTTCTAACATAGGCATTCATCTTTTTTTCCTGCCAGACATACAGCATTATATAAAAACTTTCTGCAAATCCTTGAACACAATGGAACTACTTGCATGAGAACAGACTATTTGTGTAAGTAAAGGTTTTCAGGATTGGGCTCCAGTGTTGCAGATTCAAGACACTGACACACCTTCTAATCTTGCTAAAGAGACGGCTGGCAGGAATCAGTACTTAGAGAAGAATATCTGTCCACGTAAGAGCTCTCTGTCTACAATGGCCTATTCCAGGGGTAGGCAACCTATGGCACGCATGCTGATTTTCAGTGGCACTCACACTGCCCGAGTCCTGGCCACCGGTCTGGGGGGCTCTGCATTTTAATTTAATTTTAAATATAGTTTCTTAAACATTTTAAAAACCTTATTTATTTACATACAACAACAGTTTAGTTATATATTACAGACTTATAGAAAGAGATCTTCTAAAACCGTTAAAATGTACTACCGAGACGCGAAACCTTAAATTAGAGTTAAGAAATGAAGATTCGGCACACTACTTCTGAAAGGTTGCCGACCCCTGGCCTATTCTTTCATCAGAAATGGCAGATGAGATTTTTAGTCTCTGGAACTTCACAGGCCACCCAGTAGGGGGTTCTACAGCTCCATGCATCCACCAAGATTTTCCATCATAAGCAAGAGATTTCACCTCTAGTACATGTTTCTAACCTCTAGATCATGGAAAAGAATCAGCTACAGATCCAATACAAAAAACAAAAACCTACCAGAAACTGGAACAGAAGGCGTTATAGCTTTTAGCACAATAAAAAACATTTTTATTAAAACCTTAAACAATGTAACAGAAGAAAAGAAGCAGACTGGGGACGAAGGAGATTAGAAGTGATGAGAGGCAGCGAAAACTCCTACCCTTTTGCTTTTTTACCGAAAGCCTGCAAGAGCCATCCATGCTCACTTGTTACCTCTGAAAATAATGCTTCCTCTCAGTGACTGACAAGTGCCAATTTGTGGTCAGACTGCATGATTAGCACATGGGTCTGCTTTTAGGATCATGCAAAGCAGCATTGCCAGAGAGCACGAGCTCCAGGACAGGCTTTGCCTACATGCATGAATAAGGACTATATATGCATGAATAAATCGCTATAAACGTTCTCACTA
This sequence comes from Mauremys mutica, assembly GCF_020497125.1. Classification (NCBI taxonomy): domain Eukaryota; kingdom Metazoa; phylum Chordata; order Testudines; family Geoemydidae; genus Mauremys; species Mauremys mutica. Next base: position 121,387,287 of record NC_059073.1, on the reverse strand, counting down.
CAAACATGCAGCCTAAAGCTGCTGATCTTATACCATTAGTCACTATGAATTCAGCTAAGTACAGGCCCCTCTGCTTTATGCATCTGCATTCTAAATATGTGGAAAATACCCAAATGGTTTTACATGTAAACTGAAGCCAGCATAATTTCATTTGTAATATTTGTACACATTATATAATTTTAAAAATTAACAGGTACAAGACATGCCATAGTACTTTCAGTAACTGTAGGCCACGATCCTGCAGTTTATGGGACTGCTCACATGCATAAGAGTTCGCAGGATCAGTCAGAGTAACTTTTGGCCGAGAGGGTTTCAGGATTTCACCCAAGTCCTCCATTTACACTGCTAACGCAGAGTTGGAAACCTTATTCTGACAGAAGCCCTTAAATAGAGGAAAATAAATCAGAAGAAGATGCCTTGTAGCTTGGAACCCAACTGTACTATTTTTCACTTGTTCAGTCATGCATACGTAGATTAGCTGAGAGCTGGGAAATATCCTAGTGAGGTCATGGAGAAATGTTGCTCACACTCCTTTTCTTCTGCTGCAGTCTGACTTCTAATTGAAAGCATGTGCTAGATCCTCCCTGGAAACTTTGCTGTGCTGTCTTATTATGTGTACTATGCTTGGACAAATAACTATCATTCCAAGTGATTTAAATGCTGTGAACACCCATCTTTATCGTTCTTAAGCTAAACTGGATTTCCATGGGCTTCTTCTCTCCACCACAAAACCTTCAGTTATATACAAATGTTACTAAAATGTGAATAATTACAATATTTTAATGTCCATACACCTAAACTTGCACACTGCTGAACTTCTATGTAACACACATACATAGCAAAGCATTTATTTGATTCATTTGCATGTTTTTTAACTGATGGGGGAGGAATTTCACTCAATGGTGCCCATCTCACTATATCACACGCACTGTTGATGAGAAATGTACATAATGAATCACTTATAAAAAGATCTATTGACTTCCAAGGCAAAATAGCTACATACATACATACGAGTTGTAAGTCTCACACACCATCCCTAGATAATGCCATGAATAGGTCTTTGGTTTTCCAAAAATGTAGCTATGTTAAGTTGGCAACGTCTCAGACAGGTCCCAAATCCTGTTCATCTTACTCACAAGATTAGCCCTATTGACTCCAATGGGACTAACTCATGGGTAAGGGGCGAAGGGACTGGCATAGAGATCCTCATCCTCCCCTTCCGCTCTTAAGTTTAACTCACTAACCATGGAAGCTTACTGGAGCATGGAGGTCAAAGCAAGTGTATGCTTTCTGCAACGTGTGTGAGATGTTGTACTGTGATGACTATTACATATTAAATAAATCACATTGTACCTTCCTCTCCTCGACCCAGACTGCCATCTCAAAGGGATTGAGGGACCACAAATTTTGGAGGTTGAGCCCCCAATCAATTGCATGGAAGGCAATTAGATCTTACAAATCCCCACCTGCAGGGCATGCATTAGCAACCTCAGCCTGGACTCAGAGGAAGATAAGACAGTCAGTCTACAACTGTTATTGCCACCCCTCCTCCCCATTTCTGCACAGAATTATACAGGAACAAAGGGACATTCAATTACATTAAAAGGTGGGAAATTCAGAACGGATACAAGGAAATACATTTTCACACAAGGAGCAATTAAGCTGTGAAACTGATTGTCATAGGAAATAATTGAGGCCAAGAACATAGCAAGATTTAAAGGGGGGGGGGAGCTGGGTATTTATATGGCTAACCAAAAATAGCCAGAGTTGTTATAATTAAAGATAATAAAAATGTTGGAAGGGATATTAAATTCCATGCTTCAGGGTTTAAACTAATCTCTAATTATTAGAGATCAAGATGAAACCTATGTGGAGGGCAGATTATCCCACATTGGCCTACTGCAGATTTTTTACACCATCCACTGAAGCAGCTGGTTCTGGCCACTGTTGCAGACAGGATACTGGACTAAATGGACAGATGGTCTGATCCAGGGTGGCAAATCCTATGTCACGGGTTCTAGCAACAAATTTTTTAGTGGCCTCAGAGTGCAGCCACCAACTCTCACTGGTGGCCGCACTGACACTTTTTTCTTAAAATACTTAATTAACTTCAGGAAAACAATTAAATATGCACAGATTCACATCCAGATCATTGTAATGTATATTTGTAGGGTTTTTTGGCAGACTCAACAACAAAAATAATGTGGCCTCCCCCATAGCCACCCCTCCCCATCCAGGGCTTAGCGCAGGGGTCTCAAACACAATTTACCGTAGGGCCAGTGCCAGTCCTCAAATCCTCCCAGTGGGCCAATGTCACTCACGCTGCCCAGAACCCGCCCCCCAAAAACTCTGCCTGCACCTGCCTAAGGCTCTTGGAGGGAGTTTGGGTGGGGGAGGAGGTCTGGGGTAGGGGATTGGGGTGCAGGCTCTGGGAGGGAGTTTGGGTGCAGAAGGGGTGAGAGGTTGGGCTCTGGGAGGGAGTTTGGGTGGGGGAAGGGGTCTGGGGTGCAGGCTTTGGGATGGAGTTTGGGGGCTGGGGTGTGTGTGGGGAGGGGGTGCAGGCTCTGGGAGGAAGTTTGGGGGCTGGGAGAGTGTGGGGGGGGTGCAGGCTCTGGAAGGGAGTTTGGGGGCTGGGTGATGTGGGGAGGGGCTGCAGGTTCTGGGAGGGAGTTTGGGGGCTGGGGAGGTGTGGGGTCGGGCGCAGGCTCTGGGAGGGAGTTTGGTGTTGGAGGGGAATGTGGGAAGGGGGTGCAGGCTCTGGGAGTTTGGAGGCGGGAAGGGACATGCGGTGAGGGGGTGGGGGTTCAGGCTCTGGGAGGGGGTCAGGGGTGCGGCGCTTACCTGGGGCTCCAAGACGGGGCAGGCCGGGGGGCCTCCGTGTGCTTCTGTCCCCAGGCACTGCCCCCACAGCGTCCCATTGGCCGCAGAGGCACTCGGGGCGGGGGCAGCGCGCAGAGGCACAGCCCCGCCCCGCCCCTGGGAGGATCCAGCAGCGACTGGAGTGACCAGGCAGACTCCACTCAGCTCTGCTGCCGGGGCACCTCAGGGGGGATCTCCCGGGGCCAGCAGGTGGGGCCAAGGGAAAGACCCGGTCCCGAAACTGCTGGAGTCCCGCGGGCAACATTGGGGAGGCTTGCGGGCCGCAGATGGTCCGCAGGCCAGGAGTTTGAGACCCCTGGCTTAGCGGGTCCTGGGGCTTGCTGTGAATATTTGTATATTTGTTAATATCACAGCAACTTAGTAGTTACCTGGGAGGCTATGAAAAGTGATACCTTATATTAATAAATATACAAGTATCACTTTTCACAGATAGCTAGTAAGTCTGCTGTGAAGTGATACCTGCATGTTTGTTAATTTCACTTTTCTCAGCAAGCCCCAGGACCTATTAACTCTTGGATGCGGGGGGGCCAAAGAGGGAGACAGCAGAAGCCAGAGGCAATGGTGGGTCAAGAACTCCCTTGCTCCTGCAGCGTTGTGCCCCACCTCTTTCCAGAAGCGGTGCAGGGCGGCACATCCAGGAGCAACAGGGAGGGAGGAGAAGGGGCCGATGCGTCCCCTGCTCCCATCACTACCCAGGAGGCTGTTGTGGCCACACAAAAAGCCCCTAGTGGCCGCATGCAGCCACGATGGCTACATTTGAGAAATGTTGTCCTAAGTTCTTATGAGAGCAGCACCTCCCCTGTGACACCTCGTCTTCAATTCTGCCACACTATCTATGCAGGGGGCTGGGGATGGCGTCACAAAGGCAGCACTCTACCCTGCTATCTTCAGGGAGCTGGGGAAATCCACACATGGTGGGTTCAGTCCATGCATTAATTCTGGAGAGAATAATCCAGGTTTTAGAGGTCACCTCTGTGCTCCAAGGGTTTCATTTTCATGTGATGTCACCAACGTTGCTCATTCTGGGGGCGTTTCTTGGGAAGAAGCTGGCAAGCTGTGCTGGGGGCTGGATGTTGGCAGTGTGAAAAAAACATTGTTTTAAATTGGTTACATTCTGAACAGAGTTCTTGCTTGGGAGCATTTAGGGCCAGATTTGTAAAGGTATTTAGCATTATGCACGGAGAGTTAGGTGAGATTTTCAAAATGTTCATCTTTAGGCAGATAAATACCTGTAAAAATCTGGGCCTTAGTGCACAAATTTAATCCTGATACAACAGGTTTCTTATTTTAAGATCCACAGCTCAGATTATGCAGAGGTAAGTTATAGCACCTAGCAGTATTCCTTTCAAACAACAGCCTGACAAATTCCCCAAAACAGGAATTCAAGAGTAAAAAAGGTGGGTTTTTTTATTTCATTCTATATTTAACTCAACTGTTTGTGCACACATGCACAGCCCAAGGAGGTTAAAGGCAGAGAACTCTGGTCTCTCAGCTCACTGGCTTTTTACATACATTCATACCAACATTACCATTTATTATGATAGCGCCTACAAACACCAGTCTAGGTGTTCAGGACTTTACTGTCACAAGCAAAGAGAACAGTCCCAGCCCTGGTGATCTTGCAGACAGGGTGTCAGGTAAGAAACATGGTATAAGACAGAACACAAAAGACAAAATTAAGTGAGGGAAAAGTGATGGGAGGAAGAGGAAATGAAATGAACTGAGTTTGGCATTAAAATGGAAGTCCCTGCTATCTCTTTTAGCACTGAATTCATACAAACTCAGAAATTCAGAAATTTGGAACATAGACCAAAAAAACCCCAAACTGACAAATTTTATTAATTCATTATGTTCTCCAGATTTTTGGATGGCTTTGTTATGAAACCAGCAAGTTTTATTCATCTTATAACATTACAGATGAACCATTCATTTTTGCCATCACTGGACCACACTGTTGAATGATTTGGTGAACATCAGCTGGTTTCAATGGATTTACCTATAACCAAGTAAAACTTGTAAAGGAGACTGAGAAGCAAATGAAAAAATGTGTCCTTTCACTAAAAGGTCCTTAGCAATCGTATGCAACCAATGCCATCCTGGAAGAGCTGAATCTAAAGACCACTAAGGCAAATTAAAAAACTGAATTTCAGTGGGACTACACTGCTAGAAGCCTGAAAATGAAGATCTGTTCCCTTTTGTCCACTAGACTGAAGTTCTGAACTCTGTTAATGAACTATTGACATTGTCAACAGTGAAATGGGGCACAATAGATGCAGTGTATTTATCCGTATTGTCACAGTACTGTAACAGCTGCTGTCTTTGGAAACTGCTAAATTGCCTCTGTAATGCTCCCTTCACACATATATTAAACTCCCAGATGGTCTTGTAAACAGTGTATAAGAGAGCACACATAACACAGTAGGTTACGGGTACAGAAAGTGCAGCAAAATGTGACAGTCTTCTAGTGTGTGTAGTCCAGATCATGCAGCCCTCAGTCCTTCCTGGTGCACTGCAGATGTGACACAGAAGCAGCTGAGCATCTCTTTCCCATTCACTGATGTAACAGGAGAGGAAGGCAGAGATGATCCAGCATGAAACAGAAGTTGTGTTTCAGGAGATAATGTGGAGGATGATAGGAAAGCTCTGATGTGCCACAGATAATTAATTATTGGTGACACCAACATTCTCGTGAAGGACAGAGAAAAATGTGAAGAGGAAGAAAGGAAACAGAAAGTAGGCCAAGCAAAGTGAGACATGACGGGGATAAACAGCCTGGGAAAGACTGACGAAGAAAGGAAGAGAAAAATCAGACTAGATGGGACGGGGGTGGGGGAAGAAGCAGCCGGAAGAGAAGCAATCTGAAAAGAGAAATACAGCAGAACAGCCCTATGAGACAGATGAGATTGTGTGTACTGAGAGTGTGTGTGTAGGTTCAGCAGAGGTGAAAGTAAGCTGGTACGGTCCAGTACAGCGTACTGGCTTCCCCAGGCGGTGATTTAAATGGCCTGGGGCTCCCGGCAGCGGCTGGAGCTCTGGGCCCTTTAAATTGCCACCAGAGCCCTGCTGCCGGAGCCCCTGGGTAGCAGAGGTGGCCAGGAGCCTCGGGGTTCGGTTGGTGATTTAAAGGCCCTGCCTCTTCCCATTGAGGCCACACCCACTCCGGTTAAGGCCATGCCCCCTGCTCAAGACTCCAGCATACCGGTAAGTCCTTTAAGTTACTTTCACCCCTGAGGTTCAGGCACTACACACAGCCATAATGTGAATGGCCATTCTGGCAGTGCATTTGAGCTTTCATGCTTACCATCCAGGTGTCTCTACACTGGGAACATGAACATTCATAAAGTTATTAGCACATGTTAAGAGTTTATAAATACAAGGATCAAATTCTGAAGTCTGTGAGGGCAGAGTTTCTGGAAGCAGAATTTGGACCAGGAAAACAGCACTAGAGTGTATAAAAGTGTTACAGTTCCACTCCATTAGGATTCCCAGAAAACACATAATCACTCAAACGGCCAAATTTATCACTGGCTTCAGTGAGATTGTGCTTAGGAGATAAAATTTAGATTGATCAAGAAGCACTAGGGCAGGGATCGGCAACCTTTGGCACACGGCCCACCAGGATAAGGCCCCTGGCAGGATGGGCCGTTTCGTTTACCTGACGTGTCCGCAGGTTCGGCCAATTGCAGCTCCCACTGGCTGCGGTTCACCGCTCCAGAGCAATGGGGGCTTCAGGAAGTGGCACAGGTTGAAGGATGTGCTGGCCACCACTTCTCCCCGCCCCCATTGACCTGGGACAGCGAACCGTGGCCAATGTGCCAAAGGTTGCCGATCCCTGCACTAGGGGCTGGTTCCTGCACTCGCTGAATTCAGTGGGAGGTTTGCTTTTGACTTAATGGGTGAAGGATTGTACTTGAAGAAGTCTCTAACTACTCAATATTATTTTCCAGGCAGTAGCCACTTCTCGTTCATTCTATGACAGATTTGTACCTCATTTTCTCTATTTTACTTTATTAATTTGATCTAGTACAATTATTTCTGGATCTCTTTAGAGTGAATTGATCATTTTTATGTCAGCCCCCTAATCCTTTTTGCTGTCTTCCTCACCAATTTTTACAGAGGAGGTAATTTTGAATAGATGTAAGCAGAATGTAGAGTGGTAATGACAAGAATTGTAAAGTACTGTGTATGTCTGTGAGTAATAAGACTGCACTTATTGAGCCAGTCTGCACTTTTATATTGTATTGTTTGTGCAGGCGCTTAGAGTAAGGGATAGGTGCACTTCAGACACCCAAAGAAAATACTATGAAGATTCTGGTGACATCATAATGAATCATGAGAATGAAGATTCTCTGTCATTATAAGAACAGGAATCTGATTAGAAGACAAAATTTATGCCCCTACAGAGAGTGGCAAACAGTATGGAAACAGACTTGTTAGCCAGCTTACTATTAATGTGTAAGAAAAACGTTTTACAAAAGCATCACTGTAATAAGGAGTACAGCTGTCCTAGACACTCACACCTCATGCTGATGAGCGTACTTGGCCTTTAGCCTCATTATGCATTTCAGATGTCCAGGTATCAAGTACACTTTCCCATGAAGTCTTATTGCTTATACTGTGTATACTACTTGTACTATAGTACAGATTGTGCGAGATTGATACTCTGTATGTGTAGACCTCCCCACTCCCTATACAGAAAGGGGAAGGTGATCAGCTATCCCCATAGCAGCATTTCTCTCCCTCCGTGCACACACTTTCTCTGGAACTGCCAGGGCATGTGAAATGAAATAAAGCTGGCGGCTAATAAAATGTGATACACCCTCTAATCCCTCTGGTGAGAATGCCCCTGTCCTGGCATAGTTGTAATCAGGGGAGACCATGTCAATGCAATTCCACTGGAACATGTAATCAGTGGTTCTCAAACTTTTGTACTGGTGACCCCTTTCACATAGCAAGCCTCTGAGTGTGACCCCCCTTATCAATTAAAAACACCTTTAAATATATTTAACACCATTATAAATGCTGGAGGCAAAGCAGGGTTTGGGGTGGAGGCTGACAGCTCGTGACCCACCCAATGTAATAACCTCACAACTCCCTGAGGGGTCCTGTCACCCAGTTTGACAACCCCTGATGTAGATGGTCTTGTGCCCTTGGTGGATTTTGTGAGCCTTATGGACCAGACCCTGCCTTTCTTCTGTGGATGGAGGAGAACCGTTCCCCTGTCTCCCACACAACAGAAGAATACAGACAAAACTGCATGAGAGGAACCTCATTAAATTCCGTTTCCTATGCAGGTACCACTCCACCTAAGGGTACAACATGCAGGGCCGCCCAGAGGGGGGGGGGCAAAGGGGGCAATTTGCCCCGGGCCCCGGGCTCTGCAGGGGCGCCCAAGAGAAGAGTGGAGGCTCCCGCCTCCGCCCCTCTCCTGGAGCCTCAGCACATCAAGCGCCGAGTCTCCGGCCGAGCCCCTGAGCCCCGCCCCACTCCGAACCGCGTGGCTAGGGGGCGGGGCTGGGAGCTTCAACGGGGCCTGAGCCCCGGCCCGCTCAGAGCGGCGTGGGGAGGGGGCGGGGCAGCTGCCTCCGCTCGGTGTGGAGCTCACAGCCCCGCCCCCTCACCACGCGGCTCTGAGCGGGGCGGGGCTCAGGCCCCGCCGGAGACGCGCTCGGGTAAGAGGCTGAGGCCGGGACCGGGGAAGCGGGACCCGCCGCCGCGCAGCCCGGTCTTCGGCGGCGGGGGGCCCCTTCTGTTCCGGGACCCACCGCCGAAGTGCCCCGAAGACCCGCGGCGGGGACCCCCCCTCCACCGAATTACCGCCGAAGACCGGGCTGCGCTTCGGCGGCGGGTCCCGCTTCGGCAGTAATTCGGCGGCGGGGGGCTCCCACCGCAGGTCTTCGGGGCACTTTGGTGGCGGGTCCCGGAACGGAAGGGCCCCCCGCCACCGAAGACCCCGGGCCCCCGGAATCCTCTGGGCGGCCCTGACAACATGGCTCATAAAGTCTGATCTTTGCAAGATTCTGATAACCCTCAGTTCACATTAAAGTGGCAGGAACATTTATGCTTTCATGGAAACTCTGGTCTAAAGGAATACAAATTAATACTACTCTCTACTTGCTTTTTCAGTCAGATTTTTGCTGGGTGTGCTGGTACCCGCCCCCATTAGGGCACAAAGTCACTGGAAAAGTTAAGATATATTAACACAGCAGCTCATGGCATTGAGCACCACTAAGAAGGGCTCAGGATCCTGCAAGAGGACTCTAAGTTTATAGAAACTTATAGTGATCTTAGTTTAATGCAGTGACAATTTCTTCAGTATGGGTATTAGCACAGGGCTCAAGCTGTAAAATACTTATGCAAATAGTTCTTACTCTTATAAAGAGACCAACTGACTTCAATGGAACTATATGCATGATGAATGTCTGTTCACATGAAATAGGGGGTTTTGCAGGTCCAAATCCTGCAAAGTTCATAATGAAAAGCATGCTTGGTGTAATATTATAGCCTGACCCCCAATGAGAAGAGATCTCACAAGAGCATGTACCGTGGTACCAAGCACATGATCAAGACTTTCTGTCTAGGGAATCCTTGTTGCAGTACAGAAGCATGCATTTAAACCAGATCGGTTCATTTGCACAGATGCCCTGTGCAAGGGTCAATGATATTTCTTCAGACTGAAATAGATTTACATGTAACAGACTTCAGAAGGCAAAACACTGGTCTACACTTCAAATTTGTGTCAGTATAACTATGTTGCTCAGGGGTGTGGATTTTCCTGTCAATATAGCTACCACCTCTTGAGGAAGTGGAGTGCCTATGCCAACGGGAGCAGCTCTCCCATCAGCATAGGCAGTGACTTCACTAAGCGCTACAGCAGGGCAGCTCCACCTGTGCTGCTGCAGATCTGTAAGTGTGGACAAGCCCTGAGCTACAGAACTCTAATCTCAAAACAAGCCACAATCAGCTTGCAACTCCCTCTTAAAGATTTAAAATATGTATTTCTCCAGTATTCTCCCCACCTTTTTTTTTAGTATTCCTAGTGCAACAGTGGCCAATATGGGTCTTTTTTCCCCGTTACCTTATTTTTGCATAAGCATCATTAATGCTGTACAGTTCAGGAAATAGTGGGGGGGGGGGGGGTTGTCACTACAATTTGCTGTTACTGCGCAAAGAGGAACATACCAGCACAGAATGTTAGCTTTGTTTTGAACCCACAAGTATTTATAGTCCCACGAAAGGAGTGGTCTACCATCTCTTTCTAAAATTTCTGCAGCTGAAAAGTGGACATTTTTTAAGCCTACAAATTAATAACCATTTTTAAGATCAAACTATTTTAGCTCAATTTTTAGGTGTCTGCTACTTGAAAATATCCCTTAACTTTTATATAACATAGTTTGACAAAGTGTATATAAATGATAGGATAATCTAATTCTTCTGATGCTACTTAAATGTATCTACTGTAACCAGAAGTACTTCCAATTCCTGCTCTGCAATGCAAATTTGACTCACAATGCTTTCACTGCTTCCATAAAGACTGAAGATGCAAATAAAACTCTGCCTGGCACTTTTGGAAAAGCTAGGATCAACCATCTATCTGACTCAGTGCTAATGCCTAGAAACTGTGTGACTTTCTACCGGGTTAAATATATTGAAATTTATGGAAAAATGTGATTCTTTAAAATGCTACATGCAGAAACCTGAGATCCAAAAAGTGTATCTAAAATGGGGTCATACCCTCTATGTGTACCAAACACATTATAAAATCCCCTGCTTAAATCCAAAGCATCATTTAGTTAAAGAAGATTTGCCTGTATGTGTGGCCAGACATGCACAAGTTCTGGTGAATAAATATGAAATACAGACTGTACAGAGAAATGCAGTGATACCTCATTACCGCAGTCATTTTTCACAGAATTTCATTTTAAGAAGTGGGTTAACTGTAACTGGAATTTCAGCTACATACTGCAAATACTCAGAAACAATTCAGGTCTTTGATTCCATCACATTCACGTGTTTCACTGTAAATAGTTTCCATCATTAGCCAGTTCTTGAGATTTAAAATATCTTAACCCCCAAATCATAGAATTGTCAGCATTAAACATAATGTAGGGAGATAGAAGCTCCCAATGACTGTAGTATTAGGGCTCAATTCTTCCACCCGCTCCTCATGCACGTCATTCACTGTGGAAGCCTACTGAAATCAGGATGACAATTTATGTGGGAAAGATTACACACAGAAGTGAGGGCTGCAGGGCCCAAGCCTTGCACAGGAATTAAATCTCCTAATGTGCTAAGGAGGTTTCCTGACCTATTCATCAGTTATAGTTCATGCTCCGTGGGACCATCAAGTTGGGGCATTGGCATTTCAGTGGGAGTGAAAAAGCACAAATGGGGCCTCTGAAACATGTAATTAAAGCCTAATATTTTGCAAGCGTGGTCACTGATTTGAAGGGCCTCACTTGATACAACTAGGGCCTGGTTTTTAAGAGGTGTTGAGTACTCACAGCTCCAACTCAAGTCAATAGGGCCTATAGGTGCTCAGCACCACTGAAAATCGGGCCCAAAGTATGCTAAATTGAGTGCCCAAATCAGTAGGCCTTAGACTTGGCAGCCAGCTCAAGGGTTTTCAGCTTTTACACAGCAAGGTTCCCCAGTTGACTGCAGGGGGCACTCAGTGCCAAGACTGTCAGGAAGCATTCCTTCCTCCCTCAGTGTCAGCTGAGAAAGGACGAGGAAGGGAAACAAGATGAACTAAAATGAGCAACTCTACATTTTCAGAAACAGAAAGAGAAGCAATTTCCCATGAGCCTAGAATACAGCACAGGAATCAGGGGGAAAGGGGCGGGGCAGAAGAAGAATATATTCCAGATATTTTTAACAGGACAAAATGACAACACAAATAGATGGAGACTTGGCAGGACTTGGCAGGAGTAAAGAAAGCAGGAGGCTTGAGTGACTGACAGAGCCTGCAAGACATATTTCACTTTGAATTACTCTAGAAAAAAAATGATATTTTAACCACCTTAGCTTGGGGAAAACTCTCTGATGCTACCTCCAACCTCAAGGACCATGTCTTTTCCCACACAGGTGAGAATCAGAAGTAACTCCATTGAAGTCAGTAGAACTACACTGGTACAAAGGAGCAGAGAATCAAGCCTCAGAATTTAACTCTCCATCACCCTGCACTGGGGCTCAGCATAGGATGCTTAAAGAGAGATAGCAGCAACAAACTTCCATGTTCTCATGGGAAAATATACACAAAGTCTGGACTTTTCCCCCTATTATTAGCCCTGTAAGTCTGCTCTATCGACTGTGAAGAGCTGCAGACTTCCCACTTTCAACACCTGTGTTTCCCCCATACCACCCCAAAAGACCCCGCATCCCTCAGAGTGTCTTGGGCAGGGGTGGGGAGGTGTTAAATCAGTGTGGATGGAGCAGTAAACACAGATTATGTCAATTAGGCTCACTTGGCCCAAGAGGGGGTGGGACAGTATTCTAAGCACCCTCTCTGCAATTACATCCACAGGGTGCATCCGAATTTGGGGCTTGTGCCTATGTGGAGCATGATGACTGAGTTCGGTTTCCCGGCAATCTGAGCCCAACCTCTGGCGCAGATTCTCTCCACTGCCTTGTATGAAGGGTTACCAGGCTGACTGAGCCAGGCGCTATTCCGCAGCCACTGGACACAGCTGTAAGCTGCACAGTGGAGAACCCAGCGCGTTATATGGCGTTTAACCCTTTCCTCCCCCACTCGTTCTGTAGCCTGTCAATCGCTCCAGGAACACGACTCCAACCCACACAGGCAACAACAGAGCCTGACTCTCCCCAGCAACTCCGTTCCCTCTCCCCACCCTCTCCAGGGCGTAACACCCCAAGCCAGGAGCAGGGTCTTAGGCAATAGGAAGGAAGCCAGAAGCTGCCCAAACCTTGGAGCAGGGGGGACTGTGAGAGCTCGGGGCGATCCTCCGGGAAGGAGTCCAGCAGCCTCTTGAAGAGGCGGCCCAGGTCCGAGTAGCTCCGGTGCAAGTAGAGCACGTTCCTGTCCGACCACTCGGTGCGGATCTCGAAGAACTCCTCCTCGTCCCCGCGCCGATTGATGATGAGTCTCCGGATGCCGTTCACCCAGCAGCCCCTCACGTACATGTTCACCAGAGAGGTGCCCTCAAACACGGCCGAGGCCATCCCGCCGCTGCCCGCACATACCCCGGCGGGGAGCAGCCTCCTCCCGCTGCTGGGGAACCCAACGGTGGCTGGGGGGCGGGTTGCAAATCAAGGGGGTGTGGGGTGCGATGCAACCCAGCCCGCAAAAAGCACGGGCTGAGTCTCCTCCTGCGCGGGAGGGAGGGAGGTCCCAGCCCTGCCCGCCTCCCGCTGCAGCGGTGCTGCGTGTCACACGCCCGGCAGGCAGCGGCACGGCGGGGAGACCTCGACGGGCAGTAACTTTCCCCGACTTTCTTGCACTTTGCGCGGCGCCGGGCAGCCGCGTGGCCAAGGGGCCCGAGCCGCCCCCCCCCGGGAGAGGAGGCAGCGCCCTTTGCAGTCCGATCCCGGGCACTCCCTGCACACTCAGCTCTTGCTGCGCCTTGGCTCCGTCCCCACAGAGCAGCGCGAGGAGGCGCCTCCAGGCAGGCAGCCCTCCCCGCTCCCGCCCCGCCGGCTCCTCTGCGCCCGGGACTCCGCGCGGGGGAGGGTCGGGAGTTCCGCTCCCCCGGCCTCGGCTTCCTCTCTCCGGATCCCGCGGGGGCGGGATGCTGGGGGCGGCTGCTAGGAGTCTCCCGGCGGCAGCAGGCAGCGGCCGAAGCCCCCTTTGCCTCCTCTCGCCAAGGGACCAGGGCCGGGTTATTGCAACGCGATCGGGCGCGCTGCCCCCTGGCCCCGCCTGGGCGGCTGCTCTGCGCGCTCCGGCCGGGGCAGCTCCCTCCTGCTCGGTGGCGCTGCCGATCCCGGGCACGCTGGGGAGGGGTCAGCGAAAAGCCCCGGCCCGCGAAGCCTCCTCCTGAGCTGCGCTTGCCAGGCTCCCTCCCCGCAGCAGCAGCAGCAGCTGAGAGCCCACAGCCAACACCCGCCCCATCCCCAGCGCTGAGCAGGGTCCCAGGCCAGGGCCGGGGTCCTGCGCCTCGGGGTGATCTCACAGACAGCCACTGAGCGGCCGAGAAATTGCTCTCCCTCCCACTGAGCCTACAAGTTTTTCTTCCAGCCCCAATAGCTGGGAAGGGACAGCTCCCCCCCCCCTTCCAGCCGCTGGCTGCTGCATTCGCGGCCTCTCCGCGCCCGCTTCTAGCCTGCACGTGGCTTTAAAGGCAGACCCCGCTGCTCTGGAGAGATGCCTCCCGCAGCAGGAGTGTCGGCGGCTCTCCGGGGGGGGGGGGTTTGGCTCGGAGATGAGTGTCTGCCATATCGAGCCTCCCACGCAATGTTAGCTAAAGCAGGACAGGAGCCTGGACTCGTGGTGTACTATTGAGGAAAGAGCGAGACTAGAAGCACATACGGGATTATAGCGGCAAAGCAGGGGGGAACCTAGCAAACTCGCTGGTGCTTTCCACCAGTCTGGCTTTCCTTCTTTGCCCCCGAGGGCCAGCAGCACCCCTGACTGAGCCTGCAAAAGCATTGCACGCGTTCTCGCAACCATGCAGTACAGTTTGGTTCACCCCCATCCTAAGCAGATCCTCATTAAGGAGAAATCAATGCTGGGGCTGGATAGCATGGGTGTAAAGTCTATCAGTCAAGAGAGCTATCTGCCAGAACTAGAGAGATGCCTATTATGGGGGTGGGGTGGGGTGAGGGTTGTTGTTCTAGTTGTTTGAAACACCTGTGAATCTGAACAGTAAGTGGTACTTCCTCGACCCAAAGTAAATGAAGGCACAAAACCAGAAGTGTTTGGTTGAAGAATTTTTGCTTTTTGGCGAGGGAGTTCTGCTCCCTTGCAGCTCACCAGCTCTGTCAGCAGAACTGCAGTGAGGGAAGGGTGGGCTGCTGGGCACTTTCCCTGGACCCTACAGTGGCCAGAAGTGAGAGGGGTAGGTTCTTTGGAAGACATAAGGTTCCCACATTAACCTGCTACTGTACTCAGTAGCACATTAGAGCTGGTTTGCTGATGTGATAAACTCCTAGGGTTCCTCAGACCAGGATTGCAGCCAACAAACCAACAGCTGAGGATGCAAGCAGAGGGCAGATACAAGGAGTTACCAGAGCTGTGGAACAGAAAACCTATAAGGATGGACAGATAGCTACTCTGAGGGGATTGCAGCTGAATCAATGTTGGGGGGATGGTTGTGTAGCTTTTTCATATGAAAGGTACTGCACATTGCATTGTTGTTTACCTTTATTGCAGATATTGCTGAATTTTAAAACACTTTAAATTAAGAAAGGGTGAAATAGATGCTTGACACATAAACTACATGAAGCCTTGAGTAAGCAAAACCCTCTCAATTTTCAACTTGTTGGTAGGAATTGCTGATAAGTCACTAAAACATTCTGATGCTTCAAGACACACAACAGAAGAATTTTAATCCTTTTCCCAGGGACACACACATAAAATGCCCACACTCTATTGACTCAATTTCTTTATCAGCACAGCTGTGTTAAATCCATTCTACAGCACAATAGAACGTCAGAGAAAAGAGCAAACCACAACTCAACCATATTTCCCCAATTTAATTTTCATTATAGATCATATTGAATTTTTAAAAAAGCTGGACTACTGATACCCAAGTCCCTTAAGATTGAACTGGATCCTGCCCCAGTCAAACTAAATAGCCAACAAACTGACCTCAGTAAAAAAAAGCAGGATTGGGCCTAAATCTGACAAATGAAAGTAAACCAAATAAGCAACTCAGCAATCTACACAAAAATTTCACACATTGCTACCACAGCAGACAGTGCAGTGTGTGGTAAAGGCCCACCCACTTCTTGGCTCTCCACAAAAAGATTCCATATCACTGACAGACAAGACCTCTCTTCTGTATTTGTTATTAGCTGTTAGGAATAGTCAATGTGTTTTCAAGGAAAAGGGATTGATGTGAACTTTTGTACTGAGGGAAGAACTTAACACAGTTCTTTGTGTTATAAGGGGGCTTTTGTAATCTCTTCTCTTGTTCCAGTACATGGTGGTCTCCCAAGTTCTTCAATGTAAAAACAAAACAAGAGAGGCATTTTATTTTCTAACTGTTGCTGTGGTAACCCAAGGAAAAAAAAAACTCACTGCATATCCTAAGGAAGTGAAGGCAACTGTGCATCACACTCATTTTTAAGATGTCAGCCTTGTGTTGCTTCTAAATATAGCAGCTGAAGCACTGTTTGAATACTATGTGTTTAATTATATTTTTTTCATTACAATACAGACGGGGACTGATTTTTGCCCCCTGCTGTGTTCCCCCAATTCCTGCTGAAATCAACTTGAAGGAGCTCTGTACCGTACAGATTGAAATTCTCTTATATTTCAGGCCTGGTGTTGAGCGTCCTCATTCCCATGGGGCATTCAGCATCTCACAGGTTTGGGCCCTTTTGATTTTTCATTTGTACAATTCACTTTTCTCTCTTTCAGTTACACAGCTCCCCCCCACCCCCCGCACACTCCTTCACAGTTTAATTAAAGTGCTCAAAGCAACTGAAAACATAAACTTCACAAGAAAACTTGTGTGCATGTTACTGCCTGCTTACAAAAAATGATTCAATGCCAAAAAAGTCATATTTAGGCATATATATTGTATACAAATACATCTTATTTTTAGAAGTGCTGAAAATGAGATTACTTGCATGCCTAAAATTAATTATGTACATAACTGTATGCAGGATCAGCCCCTTACACCTCCAGTGAGTGATTATATAGTATTGTACCAGAAAAAAGTTACTTAATTCACTAAATACTAAGGCTGTCAAGCATTTAAAAAAATTAATCACAATTAATCACGCGATTAAAAAAAATCATTGATTAATCATGCTGTTAAGCAATAATAGAATACCGTTTATTTAAATATTTTTGGATGTTTTCTACATTTTCAAATATATTGATTTCAATTACAACACAGAATACAAAGTGTACAGTGCTCACTTTATATTTATTTTTGATTACATGTATTTGCACTGTAAAAAAATAAAAGAAATAGTATTTTTCAATTCACCTAATACAAGTACTGTAGTGTGATCTCTTTATCATGAAAGTTGAAATTACAAATGTAGAATTATGTACAAAAAATGCATTAAAAATAAAACAATGTAAAATTTTAGAGCCTGCAAGTCCACTCAGTCCTACTTCTTGTTCAGCCAATCGCTCAAACAAGTTGTTTACATTTGCAGGAGATAATGTTGCCTGCTTCTTGTATACATCACCTGAAAGTGAGAACAGGCTGTTCTCATGGCACTGTTGTAGCCGGCGTCACAAGATGTTTACGTACCAGATGTGCTAAAGATTCATATGCCCCTTCATGCTTCAACCACATGCGTCTGTGCTGATGATGGGTTCTGCTCGATAACAATTCAAAGCAGTGCGGACTGACGCATGTTCATTTTTATTATCTGAGTCAGATGCCACCACTCCAGCCGAAAGTTGATTTTCTTTTTTGGTGGTTCGTGTTCTGTAGTTTCCGCATCAGAGTTTTGCTCTTTTAAGATTTCCGAAAGCATGCTCCAAACCTCATCCCTCTCAGATTTTGGAAGACACTTCAGATTCTTACACCTTGGGTCAAGTGCTGTAGCTATCTTTAGAAATCTCACATCAGTACCTTCTTTGCGTTTTGTCAAATCTGTAGTAAAAGTGTTCTTAAAATGAATAATATGTGTTGGGTCATCATCCGAGACTGCTATAACATGAATATATGGCAGAATGTGGGTAAAACAAAGCAGGGGTCATACAATTCTCCCCCAAGGAGTTCAGTCACAAATTTAATTAACACATTTTTTTTAGCAAGCATCAGCATGGAAGCATGTCCTCTGGAATGGTGGTCAAAGCAAGAAGGGGCATATGAATGTTTAGCATATCTGGCATGTAAAGACCTAGCAATGCCAGCTACAAAAGTGCCATGCAAATACCTGTTCTCACTTTCTGGTGACATTGTAAATAAGAAGAGGGCAGCATTATCTCCTATAAATGTAAACAAACTTGTTTGTCTTAGCGATTGGCTGAACAAGAAGTCGGACTGAGTGGACTTGTACACTCTGAAGTTTTACATTGTTTTGTTTTTGAGTGAAGTTATGTAACAAAAAAACCCCTACATTTGTAAGTTGCACTTTCATGACAAAGAGATTGCACTACAGTATTTGTATGAGATGAACTGAAAAATACTGTTTCTTTTGTTTATCATTTTTGCAATATTTATAATAATAAATAATAATAATAATATACACTTTGATTTCAATTACAACACAGAATACAATATATATGAAAATGTAGAAAAACATCCAAAATATTAAATACATTTCAATTGGTATTCTATTAACACTGCAATTAAAACTGCCATTAATCACGGTTAATTTTTTTTGAGTTAATCACATGAGTTAACTGCAATTAATCAACAGCCCTACTAAATATAAGAGACCTGACTTAAGTATAAACTGTGGTGCAGCTTTAAAACTGAATTGATTGTTTCTTTAGATGAAAGATTACTTCATAATAATCAGATGTTGTTTGCATCCATAAAAATTTAATGGAAAAATGCTCTCACACAAAAAAATGATTTGCAGTAGAATAGCAGTATGTCTAGGAGGAAAGTAGGTCAGCACCTTGGGCCATAAAATGGATTTGCAATAAGCATGTATAACCACAAGGGATGTGCATCTTGCAAATGAAAATGATTGTTCCATTTGTTTTTTCATACTTTTGTTTTCTGCTATTCAATTTACATGGATAGTGCACTTTTTAAAAGTAGATAGAGGGTGGTTATTTGCATTCATTTAGATAATTTATATGCAGCATAATCACAGTCAGTGGAGAAACATCTGTGACACAATAGAGAACTGGAAATATGTATTTGGTTTTTGTTTTTTTGTTGTTTTTTTAAAGGAAGGGCCTTTATTAAGACACATTTTAATCCATTTCCTGATAAGTGGCTTTTTATATGACTTGTGTAGGATGGTTATTATCCATATTTAAGGGAGGAGAGATTGTTTTGGCGGCACATAGGTACCTTAGCAAATAAAGATGCCATGTGAGTGTGTATTTTATGCTATGAGGTTTTTGAAGTGATCTGATTGTCATGTTGCAATCATATTTCTTAAATACATGCCAGCTCCCAGCCACTTAAATTCTTTAGATTTGTGCCTCAGAGTTTTTCAGCCTAGCAAACCATAACTTTCACTAACACGTGATATTAAAGAAAGGAATGCTTTCCAGCAGGAATGAAATCAGCTAAAAATACATGCACAGTGCCTACTGTCTATTTATCTGCTTGCTGAAATAACCCAAACCCTTTGTGGAAAACTGACATTCAATTGTTAGACTGAAGCACACACAAAAATTAATGTACATAAGGTGTCAATCTCAGAACTTTGTTCCATAGTATTATTGTGACCTTTTCCATAATAGCATCATAATGAGTACAATAAAGGCACAAATAGAGGAGAGAGAGAGGGTTCTACAAGAGAGAACATAAATTTTTTTAATCTACTTTTGCCATCTTCCTTCTTTTCTCTAAAGTGCAGCAAGTGTTAAACACTTTGAAATCCAGGTTACCCACAGGATAAAACTTGTTCATGCAAACATTTGATGAATAAAATGTTCACTATAAAAAACAGTTCAACAACATTCTAGTGATAATTAATTTCTTTATTTCCCTTCATAAACAAAATGACCTGGTTTCAACAGGTTTTCACAGGCAGCACAGCCTGTAGGAGAGAATTGGAGTCCATTGCTACTATGAGAATCCTGAAAGCAGGTTGCCCTCCAGCCTTATATCTGGAGCATGTACCAGTGGCTGGGCAATGGGACTTAGACTCAGGAGGCCTTGGCTCTAATCCGGGTTCTGTTGCTGGGTGACGTCGGGCATGTAATTTCACTACGCTGTGCCTCAGTTTCCTCATCTTGTAAAACGGGGATAATGATACTTTGTTAAACACTTGGAAAGCTATGAGATAAATGTCAATGAATAGCTATTGCAATGACCACTAAATAACAGAAATAATTTTAAAATGTAAAGGAATTGACTTGATAATGCAGCAACCCAGCACCCAGGCCCGTGAGGTCACCTGACAGGAGATATTTAGCACCTTGCATGTTCCTTCCTAAAGTAGCAAGATGGCCAATCCAGATACCATGGATGAAGAACCAGGTGGAATTTACAGGCCTGGGCTGGCTGGGTTTTTAAATGGAGGAGGTAAAAGACTTAGAGAGGAAAGCTAGCTGCTCATTGCATTGTTCTGCTCTTTCGCCAGTGGTATTGGAATAAATGAATTGTAGTCACTTATTTCTGCTGTTCAGGAATCCCAATCTTGCAAAGCAGTGGGGGTAGAAACTTTATTCACTTATGCAGAAAGTAAAGAGAAGATAAGGAGTTTTAAACAGCAACCCAATCCCTGCTAACACCTGCAGACAACATGGCGTGGGGGGTCCCATTCAATTCTTCCTTGTTAGATCCCTCCTATTAGAACTTATTTGCATCTATAATTCACAGTAACTCCTCATCTTTTAGTCTTCAGGGAATTGTTATTCCCATGACAAGATCTTTCCTCTGAAACCTTTTGGTGAAAGGCATCCCAGGATTAAATGGGCTGGTGACTGAAATATCTTTCATGTTACTAAAGGGTGGTCTGTCTGATTGAGGGATGAATGCACAGCCAGAGCTCTGTTGGAATTCTGTATTCTTGCTGTGTTCTCCTATCACTCCTGCAGACTAGAGCTGGCTCTGATCCTGTGAGGTGCTGAGTGCCCTTAATTCCCACTGAAGTCAATGGGAGTGGAGGGCATGTCATACCCAAGCAGCATTGGACTATTCATAATACACCTCTACCCTGATATAATGTGGTCCACGAGAGACAAAAAATCTCACCGTGTTATAGGTGAGACCGCGTTATCTCAAACTTGCTTTGGCCCCCCCTGTTCTTTGTTCCCTGACCACCCCCTCCAGAGACCCCCGTCCCTAATCATCCCCAGGACGCCACCCCCTACCGAACCCCCCTGCTCCCTGTCCCCTGACTGCTCTGACCCCTATCCACCACCGCCCCCCACCCCCTGACAGGAACTCACTGGCAGCGGTGGGAAGCGGAGCAGCCTGGCCCCAAGCCCACTCCACTCTGCCACTTCCCAGCCGTGGTGCTCCGCTTCCTGCCATCGGTGAGTGTGGGAAGGTTTGGGAAAGGATGCCCCCCTGCATTCACCTGCAGCGGGAACTTTCCTTGCCCCACCCCCAGCCATGTTGCTGGGGAGCGGCAGGGGAAAGGTCCTGCACTCACCTGCCTGTTGGAGCTGGCTGGGGCTGGGCTGCTACGCTTCCACCGCTGCCGGTGAGTGCAGGGAGATCCCTTCCCCCAAGCCCCCTCCCCCAAGTGACACAGCTGGGACCGGGGCGAGGGAAGCAGAGTGGGCTGCTCCCGGCCCCCTGCTAATCTCCCAGGCCACTCTGGGACTGCAGGCCCCCCAAAAGTGCCCTTCCACAGCTCCTGCCCCCCGACCCTGGGGGGGGAGCCCCTGACCGCCCCCGAGACCCTCTGCCCCTTATTGAACCCCTCGGCCCTGGCCTTGCACGGCACCCGTAACATGCTGCTCAGAGCAGTGTGTCAGAGCTTTACCGCCTTGTATGCGAATTCGCTTTATATCGGGTTGCGTTATATCGGAGTAGTGGTGTATAAATGTTGCATAAATGATTATTACACTTTATAGCATGTTTTCTGGGTAAAAACTGGTTGAAAGAGTCCCTCCTTTCCCTCAGCATTGACAATGAATTTGATTTACTAGCAAAGCCTGAAATTCTTTCCCTTAAGAAATGTATTATAAATGTTCAAGGATCTGTAACCACATTTGAAAGCTAGATATATTCATGCCAAAGGGTAAGCTAGCTTCATCTAGCTAAAGAACAATTGCTAGTTGAAACAATTTTACCCTTTATTAGCCCATACAAAAAAGGTTGTATACTAAGTATATCTTTAATGTGTTTCAGGCATACCAAAGTTTAGTAAAAAATGTGGCAAATCAACCTGCAGTATACTAAAAATATAGATGTAAAAAGATGAAAGATGGACTGGATATACACTATTCAGGTTCTCAGCCTAATATATATTAATTTGGACACAAAGATATATGTGCTGAAATTAAGCACAGTTTACAGTTATCTCTTTTGTGGCCTAATAATAACAACCTAGCTCTTATGTAGCACTTTTTATCAGTAGCTCTTGAAGTGCTTTACAAAGGCAGACAAGTATTCTGATTTTATAGATAGGGAGGAGGATGCACAGGCCAGTGAAGTGACTTGTCTAAGATTGCACAAGAAAGAGCGGCTTGAATGTAAATTGAAATCTCTTAGCTATTTGGCAAGTAGCATTTTATAAAATTAAAAATCGTATTGTTTCAGAAGGGAAACTACATTGTTAATACTTGAAATTACTAAGATCAGTGTATGTGCAATTGTACTGTATGCATACCCTAAAGAAGAATTCATCTATCAGTGTGGTTCATTGACTTTGAGATTCAAAGCTGCTCTAGTTTCCTTCTATTTTTTCCTTTTCTAAGGAACAGTCTAAGCTAATATACTACAACTTGGAAGGTCAGTGATTGCCCTGTGGGTCATTTTAGGGCTAGTGATGTTGAAATTGAAATAAATGTGATCTTTGCTTTCCCTCCACGACATTAGGCCCAGGATTAGCCTCTCTCTTTTAGGCCCTGATCCTGCAAAATGTTGAGCACGCTGGCCAAATACTTACTCACATGCTTAACTTAAGCATGTGCCTACATGCTTTGCTGGATCAGGCTCAAACTGCTCAGCATCTTGCAAGATGAACCACTTAGGTATCTGCACAGACCAAGAAAGCATTTCACAAAATGCAGTCCCCATGCACTCAAAACTCCCATTAAAATCAATGGGAGCCTTGGGTATGAAAGAAATGCAGGATGGAATCCTTGGTGTGAAAAGCAATGGCTGCCAAATTGCACTGATGTGCATAACTGCTTCTGCAATGTGTGGCTAGTCTACATTTACTACTTCAGCTACATCAAGTCAAAACAAGCACAGATGATTTGACATATCTGCGTAGCATAATTATAGATGTAAATGATGACTGCCATTGCAGAAGCTAGAGCAATAAGCCAAGTAAATACATGAGGTATTTCAGTATAGTTGTAATATACTATAGTACTGATGTATCAGGATTTAAGTTTGAGCCCATCATACCCTTGGTAGTTCAGTCTGTGCATGACAACCCAGTCGTCAGCTTTAATGAAACTTCTTCCATCTCCAGGATGAGCCACGGTCTCCCCCATTTTTAGTTATTTGGGTTTCAAAGCAGAGACCTTTACCGGAGAACAGGGTTTCAAGCCATGCTTTTGTTTTGGAGGTTCCTGAGAGTACAGCTGCTGAAAGATCGGGGTGGGAGTTCCATTACTTCTATTCCCTTCCCCCAAAACACACACGTACTGTTGATGTTCTTATTTAGTTTTATAGTCCCTTTCATGCCGTAGGAAGCCGTTCTGGGTTGTGGGAGAGTAGGGAATGAGTGAGATACAAATGAAGCATGAATAATACCCAGAACTACTTTCCTTTTTCTTCTGTATTGGTAAGTGTTCTATTTTTCTAACTCTTCCCAGGAGCAAGACAGAAACCATTCCTCTCTTATTTCCTACCCCCTCCTTTTTTTTTTCTCTTCCCTTCCAGAAAGTGGCTTGTAGTGAATCTCTGACTGTTGTTAGCTATTATGCTCTATTCCTCTGTGCTATTTAGCATCGCTGCTGTGTGCATGTATGTGGGTAGTTCTTTCATGTTCTGTGTATAGACATTTCTTTTGGGGCTCTTTTAAGTCAATTACTATGTTGCCTTCATGAAGTTTTTTCCCCAGGAGCCTGCCATCTGGTTAAAGGATTATAATATTTTTGGTCTCTAATGTTTCCTTCCACCCTTTTATTGTCACGGATATATGAAAAAGGTCATGACAGATCATGTAATATCTTTTTGTTTATTCACATGGGGCAAGATCCTGTGAGGTGCTGAGCACTCATCTCCCGCTAAGTTTCTATATCATGCATTTGTTATGAAACTAATAAAACATCTAAAACCTATTAGGGAATGCCGGGTGGATGCTCGTTTGACCTGTAGAAAGCTGCTGCTTGTTTCCTTAAGTGAAGCCAAGTAAGTTACTTCAACTAAGGGTTTAATTTGTGCCATAACTGAACACTACATAAGGCCATTACAAGATCTTGGGTAACTAAGTGGGCAATACACAATGGTTGTGATGAAGCTGAGCCTTGGAAAGAAGACAGTTTCCCTCACAGCTAATTTTTAAAAAGCCTTAGGGCCTGGTCCTATAGCTGTTCCATGCATGAACTTCAATAGGATTCAGCCCTTAGTTTACTTTAATGACACCAGCACCTACCGCCAGTGGGAGTTGAATCACAGAATCTGCAGATTCTAACCCTTGGTTTTCTTTTGATTTTCCTTTTTACAAGTATCTATAGATTTGACTCAGACATTACATATGATCATACCTAGTACACATGAAGGTGGATTGCACAATTTGCCCTGTGGCTTCTTCTTTATTCTGAATTCCTCTTAGACAGCCACTCCCTGGAAATAGCAATTGCAAGACATGTTGATTCGAAGGTTTGTGTCTACAGTAGGGCTTTTTCCATAGCACTTCCCACTGTTGCTCCAGTTTTAGAGCTGCACTCGTGGTAGCAACAGTGATACACGCGGATATAGACAGGACACCAGACATTCACCAGCATTTTAGATACTCTATCATCTAACCCTACTCAGATCTGATCTACACAACAAAGTAGTTAAAATGCCTTGTCTATGTTACCCAAAATTGGGCCAGCAAGTAAGCTTAGGGAGGACTAATGACCCACCATAGTTTGGCAGAAAGCAGCACATTTATTAAACTGATAGCTAAGCTCAAAAGAAGTGGGAGTAGTCACACTTACACTCCCAGGACAGGCACGGCACTGGAGATGTTAGGATCCTTCAAGGTAAGTGTCCCACAGCACAGCGATGGATGGTGCGATGAAAGTAAGTCTTCCTAAGGCACAATGAAATGCAACGTGGTGAACCACTGGCCAGCTGGTCCGGGTGAAGGGCCTTCATGGGAGGTACAATCTTGTGAGTGCACTCCTGAGCACATGGCTCCTTCCCCTTTTAAGGACCTGCTCCTCATGGCCTGCGACTAGAGATGACTTGGCTGCGTCTGGTTGGTCACACTCCACCTCAGACAGTGTCCATGCATTGGGTGTTTGATCGCTGCCTAATTAGAATCCCAGATACCTTGTCTACCTGGTAGCCCTTCTGATCTTCCAGCTGTTCAAGCAGCCCATTCATCCCACAAGCATTCCAGGAGGGAGAGGGAGGGGAAAGCCACTTCACAGGTATTCAAAGGGGGGGGGAGGGGAGGTGTAACAGACCTTTTGAGCATACAGGTTATACAGAGTATACAGATCACTGCTGCTCCTACAACAGTCTACACTAGCTAACTCTCCATTGCTACGAGTGATGGGGTTCAACCAGAGGTAAAGTTTAGGAGAAACAAAATCTGAGTGTACAATTTGGCACACTGGAAAACGAGGGACTGTGTCTCTTTCTGCTCTCCACAAGAAGCCATATTTAATATGGTTCATATGAATACATTCTGAATGCTGTGGACCTGATTTTCAACTCACTTACACAAGTGTTATGTTAGTATAACTCTGTTTCTAGTCCACTGGAGTTATTTTCTCCATTCACACTAGTGCAAAGAATGGAAGAATCTGGCCCTATCTGCCTAGCTATCTACATAAGGCTATAATCATTTTATACACAATTTTACAACTACTTTTAAAGATGTGCTCCATACTGGATCTCTAAGTTGTACTATGACTGGACTGGCTTTAGAGGTAGGCAAACAGCATTAGCATTGACTGTGCTTTAAAATGATTATTCAGCCCATACAATTGGGGAAATAGAAAGCTCCTTGTAGAAACCCTCCAGTCACACTGTGCACCGGTGAAAGGAGTAGGCACAATCTGGCCCCGAGTTAGACAAATTAAAAAGACTGTAGTGACTATAGACGTCACATGGGTCCATAGCATAAACACAGTTGAGTCCGTTCCACACTGACAAGACTAACGTACCTTATACCGTGGGACCTGGATCAATAAATGTTGCAGCAGAAATGGGCTCATGATCTTACTAAGTAGCATCACAGGCTAAAGTCACTGATTTCTGCTGCACAAAGATGCTGTTACTCAAGGTTTGCTATTTTGTTTTTTACATAATCAATATTTTATTTAGGCCCCCAATTCTACAAGCCTAATCCAGTCAGCAACCAATGACAATCACCTCTTTTGCTTTTGTGACGTTCAGGTTAGACAAGTCATATGATCAGTAATTATTAGTATTATTAGTTTCCAACAGCAGCCACAATAGGCTCATTACTCAATGTCAATGATTGATGCTCCTGTTTAATACAATTCAATACCAAGTGTATGTCTTCCTTGAATTCCATTTACTCAAAGAAACGCTGCTGGGTAGTCTAGGTCCCAAACTGATGTTTTGTTAAAAATAACAAAACACCATAGCTTTTTCAAAGAACTAATAGTAACATTTTCATGAAAATATATTCGAGTCTAATTATTTCCCTCCAGTGTTTGCCACCCAAACACTGCAGCAGCATCCTAGTGCATGAGAACCCCCCAAACAAAACTGACCTGAAACTATAAACAAAAGAGAACGTGAACTATTCCAGAGGATCCTGAATGATGTTACTCCAGTTGCTGTGGGACCTCTCCCATGGAGAGCAGCACTTCCAACAATGTGCAATGGCCATTGCCATTCAGATTGCAGCATTGGTGGTGAACAAAGGCTGCCTTTTCTCTGACCTCTGTCTCAGAACAGTCCCCATGAAACTGGTGGCTTGTCTGCAGTGGGGACTTCTGCACCAGTGTAGCTATGCTGATGTAGTTTCACCAGTGCAAATCCCTGTTGTTCTGCTGCACACATGTAAATCCAGGCCTCAGTGGGATTACTCACAGGTATAAAGCAAAGCATGTGTGTAAGTATTTGCAGGATCATCAGAACCTTAGGGTGAAACCCTTGTTACACTGAAGTCACTGAGAGTTCTGCCACTGACTTCAAAGGAGCCAGAGTTTCACCTTTAGTCTTTCCTTTCCAAAGCTGAGGTGGGAAGGAAAGATCGAACCAGCAGTGTAGATGAAAAAGAGAAAGATAAGAGGGCTGGGGTGGGTGTAAATGAAATGGAAGGAGTGACAATTAAAAACTTATAAAGCATCTCAGCTTTGTTTGTTTATTTAAATGCACAGTGAAACAATTCTAGGGCCCTTCAGTCTTCAATTCGGAAAGGAAACATGAAGCACAGCTCAACTGACATGAAATATAATAGGCTGCCTGCTTGTGGAGACCCAGTCAGGTCATGGGATTTAGGATTGAAGATGATTGAGAATGGAGCATGCCTCCACCTGTCTGAGCAAGTGGTAATGGCTGGGTGGAGGGGCAGAGTGCTCATTTTTTGTTTTTGCAGCAACTTTATTCATTAGTGCTACATTCTGAAGGAAAACAAATTCAGCTATTCAGTGACTTTTCGGTTTAGCCTGGACAGATTCCTGTTTTGTGTTCTGAAAATTACCTTAGAATTAGTCAAGAATGTATGCGTTTTATAGTCAGCCTCTTGTAACACAGCAATCTGAGTAAAACAAGGGCGATACTTTTGTTCCACAGTTTCCATTTAAAAAACACCTTCCCCCCCTCCCAAATAATTCCACTGTTTCCTGTCAAAAAGAGCCAACCTAAATACCAGGAGACTTCTTCCTTCTTGTCTGGAACAAAACCCAAGACAACAAGGGTTGGCTAGAGTCAAAGCTGTATCTGACAATTGTTAACTTCCACCTTGTGCCCCTCTCCTTCCCGAGCCCTGTGGCAGCTCTCTGGCCCCACTCCGCCCTAAGGCGCCCCCCCCCCCGCGGCATCTTCTAACCCCCCCACTCTAAGCCCCTCCCCCCCGCGGCAGCTCCCCCTGGACCGAGGAGCCGTGCGGCAGCTCCCCACCCTGCTCACCTCTGCTCCCCGAGCACGCTGTCGCCGCTCCACTTCTCCTGCCTCCCAGGCTTGCGGTGCCAATCAGCTGTTTGGCGCTGCAAGCTTGGGAGGGAGAGAAGCAGAGCGGGGCAGTGTGCTCAGGGGAGGAGGTGGAGCAGAGGTGATCTGGAGCGGGGAGCGGTTCCCCTGCATGCTGCCCCACCCCTTACTTGCTGCAGGCAGCCCTCCCCACGCCCCCCCTGCCCCAGGTCCCTAAATGCCGATGATGACCGGGGCGGCTGAAGATCCGGCCACCGTGGTCACCGCCGAAGGACCCGAAATGCCACCCCCCAACTGCTAGTGCCCTAGGCGACTGCCTAGGTCACCTAATGGGTTGCACTGGCTCTGTGTTTACCTCCTCTGCAGAGTGTCGCAAGAATTCTCTTTTTTTAAGAACACATGAACAAAATGGACTACAGAAGGTTAAAAGATTTACCAGAGACCACACAGCAAACAAGTGTCTCAGCCATGATTAGAAATCAAGAACCAATTATTCTCAGTATCATTATTTTTAACCTTAATGTCAGTTCCAAGGATTAAAGATGGGATAAGGACCCTGGGGGAGGAACGGGGGAATTGACCATAGGTTTCTAGATTTTTAGTAATGTTAAGTCATAATAATTAATTTAATGTTATCAGTTTCTTTTGGTGTATGGCCAAAATATGTTTAACGTGGGTGCCTAAAGCTAGTCTCCTAAATGGAGCTGGTCAGAAATTTTCTGATGAAACTAAGTTTCATTGGAAAATTACGATTTCTTGGACTGAAATATTTTATCAAAACTATTTTAGATTTGACAAAACTTTCACCAAAACTCAAGCATATTTCCATTGGGAATCTGCTGGTGTTTCCATAGCTTAGTGGCAGGGAGCCTACCAGCCTCCAGAGTCCTGTTCTCTGAGCTTCCAGACTCCAGGCTAGCCTAGGAGTCAAATCCCTGGTATACCCAAATTCAGGGCAGTCCACCGGGCCTGGAATCCAGTTCTGGGAGTCCCAGCAGGAGCTGGTTGAAATTGGCATTCTTGTCAATTTCACTCAGCAGCTGCTGGTCCTAGAGAGCAAATTTCATTTTGGAAACACAATGTGCTCAGTGTTTGTGAAACTAATTTTTTTTTCAGTTTCTCATTTCAACAAGGAAATTCAGAAAAATTAAAGTTCAAACCAAACTAATTTTTTGTTCTGAATATTTGGGTCTGTCCCGAACCAAAAAAAAAAAAAATCAATTCCTCCCTCAACTCTACTCCTGAATCCATATTTAGACGTCCAAATGAAAGTCAATAGGAGTGTAGGTTTTCAGCACCTTTAAAAAAAATAAAAAGGTCACATATTTATGTTCCTATATAAGGATTTATGAGCCTAACTTAGCCACCCAGGTCTGAAGAATCAGGTCATAGATTAGTTATTCAATTGATTTTCTTATCTTAGCTGTTTTTTATGAGGTTATTTGAATAATAAAAATCTGATTATTTTCAAGTATAATTATTTCTGAGCACCTGCCCTTTGAAAATCAAGCCTCTTTAAAATGTCTCATGTTGGATACTGAAAAGCTGAGCCATCCAAAATCATTAGTCATTTCTGAAAATGTAGGCACACATAGCTATACCCTGTGCAAGAACTCTTTTGGAATTGAAATTATTATTAGGAAAACTGATTGGAAGTTCCAGGTAGTTTTCGGCACATTTAAGTTCTCGTGCTGTGGCTCTGTCTTGACAAATAGCTGGAGGTGCGATGTTTTCTAATACAGAAAACCCTGGTAGAGGTGTTGGGTGGACGATGATGACCTTCATGTGCCCACCCTGTTAAGCGGGAAGCCATGACTACTGTCATCAAACTGGTGATTGCCATTGACTGTCGACCTCCTAGTTAAAAGAGCAACAAAACAAGCCTTTCATTTAGGTGAGTAAAGGATACTCATAAAAGTAAGGGTTCTGCGGGCACTTGGAGCCTAACTACTGGCATTGTCAGCATGTGACTATTTGACAAAATAATCTATTCCAGTTCACTATTTACTTTGGTCAGGAAAGCAAAATTGCTCAAACTTACGCAAACATCTCTCTTTCTAATTTGCTTTCATTTCCTTTTATGCCGTGGAACATGAAAAGAGAAGTGAATTTGATGTTTAGTTCTTTGAGGGGACATTGAAGTCGCATTACTGTGATTTTTCTAACATCTAAGCTGATTTCCCACTCTGAATCTGACATGCGATTGTCTTTTTTTTTTTTTTTTGGTTTATGAATTTGAGCTTGAGTCTCTGAAAACTGCAAGCTGGACTTGCCGCCTCATATCCTGTTTGTCTTACGCTGACTTCCATGGGTGTTCAGTGTGCAAGCCCCCTGAAAAACAGGTCACTTATTTACTCATCTCAGTGTGAATTTAGATGCCTTCATTTAGGTAACTAGGAAGGTTGAACATTTTAGTCTATATGACTTGGCCAAGATCACAGAGAGAGTCTGCGAAAGAACCAGGAATAAAACCCACATTGTCCTTTAAATCACAAGACTTCTCTTTCTTCCCTCTTCAGAATAATTCTATTCGTAAAAAATTAGTGGGCGAAATCCTGAAGTCCTTCCAAAGAGCCAGCTTCTGATCTCAGCTTCACTGATGTATAACTAATCTGAGATCAGACTTCAGGGTCTAATTTTTCTTCAGTCCTTACTCAGGCAGCCTCCCAGTAGTGTCAAAGGAGGAGTAAGAATATGTAAAAGTTGATTAAGGACTTTGGGATTCAGTCCTATATGAGTAACTAGAAGTTTTCTTGAAGTAATTCTTGCCTTATTAATAGCATCATAGTACGCCTGTAAAGTAATGGTGGCTGTTTACTACTACTACTACTACTACTACTATTTTACTAATGGAAAAGAAAACTGAAGTGATGTACACTTCTTAAAGGATAGCTGAACACTTACAAGCTTTCAGTGTATGTCTGCAGCCTCCTATGGAGATTATTATTAGAGTGCTCATTTTAAATAGAAACATTTTTACCACATAACTAGATCAATGAACAGGGAAAGAGCACCATAAGAAATTAACACAAAGAGCATAGTACTGTCTATTATCTGTTCGGAATGGACCACTAATTTCTTTATTATATACAGTGGAGACCACCAAAAAGTCAAAAGGCCTGATTGTGATTTCATTTACACCAGTGTAATTAAAGTGTCAAATCACTAATAATTAAGGGATTGCACCAGCATAAAACTGCTCTGAGCTCAGAATCAGGCTGCACTCAAGGCAGTTTTCTTGCCTGACCATGAAAAGCATCATGGGACCCAATGGCTGTGGATAAGCAATATCCTTCTTGCTATACTGTGACTGTGTGGTTTTAGGAAGTAAGGGTGCTTCGAGTTCTCGTGACATATAATAGAACACACAATGTCAGACTGTGCTCCACTATTTTTAAAACTACTTCACAACTCATCATCGGCTATTTAAATTTTGTCCTGACCAGAGATCAGTGAGTTTAGACTTCAGAATTAAGAAATCCTTTTCCTTATCCTCACAAGTGTTTGCAGCAGACCAAGAAATGGAACCTGTTATTAGAGCTAAACTGCTGATTATTTGGCTTTTTAAAAATTTATGTTTGCCTGAAGATCATGCAAAACTTTTGCGCCCAGCTACAGAAGTATAAATCCAGAGTAAATCCATTAGTCTCAGTGGGCCAGATTCTGCTCTTATTGACGTTTGGATGAAACTGGAATAAATAACTCCCTTGAAGATAATGGAATTACTCCAGATTTAAACCAGTGTAACTGAGGAAAATTTGTCCTTCTTAACCCTTTTATCCAGTGCCTCATTATATACTGATGTACAGAAGATGGCCAATTCCTAAAAGCTTCTTCTCATGTCTTTTCAAACATTCCCTCCTAAACATTGACAGTTCACGTCAGGGTTGGTGTGAAGCTGTACTGCCAGGTGACATTCTGCAACAACCAGGCCATGTGCCTCCCAGATGTCTCTGATGTATGGGCAAGTGTTTCTGTTGGTACCCCCACTCAGGCATGCAGCCTGCTACCGCCTCTGCATCAGTCCTGCCTCCTCCCTAACCCTCTCAGTTCCCTTTGAGATGCTCTGCACTGCAAGGCAAACAGGGATGGAGCAATCCCTGCGCTCCAGTGAGTGTTGGTACAGCAGTTCTTGCTGAGATGGGGTGAAGGGAAAGGTTCAATGCTCGCCACTCACTGCACACCCAGGTAAGAGCCAGACAGCATCTTGTTTTCATGGAAAAAAGCAATAAACCAGATACTAATAGTAAATCTTAATAATGTATTAATTCTTCTACAGTTCTAAACAATGGACAATCTTGCAATCCATAGTCACTTGATTCACTGAAAGCAAGGATAATCTGCGTGAGAAAGACTTGTAGTATTGGGCACCCTAGAAAGAAAGTCTTCACATTTTATTGCAGATTTCTGATCTAGAAAGAGATGGAGTGTATGGCAGCTTCTAACATAAAGAGTAAATTCTGTGCTGAAAATCATTTCACGCTTTGGATAAATAGAAAGTATACTATTTAAGTATACTAAATAGAAAGTATACTTTACTATTTCTATACTAAAGTATAGAAAGTATACTATACTATACTATTATAGTATAGTATAGTATACTATAATAATAGAAAGTATACTAAATTGCCTCTGAATCCTGCTTGGGGTAATACAGATCTAAATCCTTATTCCATTATCTCCATAATTTAAGGCCATCCTGGAATGACTCCATAATAAAAAGAATACTTATGGGAGTTTGATTTACCAGATTGAGATAACATCTTATTTTGCATGTTGGATGTTATTTAATTGTATGATACCTTTTCCAGATATGCTCCCTGAAACTACATGCTCATCTGTTCAGCTCCTTTGAAATTCTGTGGTAGACAAGCCCTGCTCCTCAATGCTCTCTGCTCTGATGTCACGGCATTTCAGGGGAGCTGAACAGTTGGGTCTGGAACATAAGTACTGTAATTATACCACAGCATCTGAAAGCATTGGGTGGTTGGAAGTACATTTATAATTGCCAGGACCATTAAGGAGATGAGCGAGATCTAGGGTGAAATCCTGAAGTCAATGGAAGTTTTACTATTGACTTTAATGGAGCCAGGATTTCATCCCTATAGCTCAACTCTGATCTCACACTGATATAACTCCATTTACTTCAGTGGCATTAATTCTTGGCCCATAACTCCTACCAAAGGCAGCAGGAAGAGGGCTGGCCTCAAAACTCTCCACAAAAAAAGTTAATAACTTATCTTGATTACAAACTCTGTTCTTCAAGTATAGCCAGTACTCAAGTTCTGAAGATCATTTAACTATATGGGAAGTTTGAAGTAGAAGCAAGCAGATTTTGAGCTACAGGGATCAAATGAAGTAAAAAATCAAATCAGATTGTTTTTAATGATCTGAGATGACAAAACAGTTCAAATGTATGAGAAACAGTCTTCTTTTTCTTCAGAGCAAAGCTAGCAATTTTCAGGCCAAGCTATATTTTGGAACCAAAGTTATAAGGCAGTTAATATGTCTTATTATGGACATAGGTTGCAACCTTAGCTATGGAAAGCTTTCCACATGCCCATAAAAATGGGCCACATTAAAACCCTGGATGATAACTTCACCTCATGCTCCTCATGTTGGACTATATGAAACAAATACCCCATTCAGTTAGCGAAACTGTTTCTTTCTTTAGAACTTCTCAAGCAGGTGACAACAAATTTCCTTGGATAAAGGGGGTGTACTTAGGACCTTCCATATGGAAATAATAATTTCAGGGATCAGAAGTAGTATATACATCTGTGAAAAAATCAATGCAGGATTTTTGGGGGAGGAGGAAAGAAAGGGAGTGGGCTAGACTTTAGAATGAGATTTTTTATTGCACCATATGAAGCCCAAGGACAATGTAAGGAGGACATATTATATTAGAATGCTGAGGCTTTGATTCTCCCTCTTTTACATGGGTAGTGTTTTTTAACAGTGCAACTTCATTGACTTTGATGGAGTTACTCTCAATTTACATCAGTATAAGATATAAGTAAGTCTTATATGCGGAAGTGAGGAATGGAATTTTCCTTTTACTATCTACAACAGTATTTTATTGTACAATAAAAAAGAGGTTGAAAGAAATAGGCATGTGGATGTTGAAAGTGAGGCATGGAAGGAAGCTTATAAAGAGGTCTGCAAAAGGCTCCATGTACCACTACTTACTTCCTTAGTGTGAGGCTTAAGTGGTTCTATAGGGTATTGCGCTGGCTTTTGTCAGTGGGGAGAGTCTCACCTTCAGTGCACTGAATACAGAGTTCGAGAAGAGTTCAGCTTTTAATAAGTGTTGCATCATGAAATCATGCTATCATGCCTAGGTAGTACTAAATGCTAAATCTCTACAAGTCACGGTGATCCAGATTAAACATTTACCATTCCATTAACCACCAACACCCAGGAACTAAAGCAGCACACTTTAACGTTTCAGCTATGTTGTCCAGTGAAGACACATTCTTCCCATTCATATCTTGCTTGAAAGTAGTGGTTTGCTCCATGCTAGTATTCCTGTCATGCTGATTAGGGCAGTGTCAGATCACCTGCCATGTATTGTGATTTCTACCTGCCCAGGAAGTAGTATAACATCAGTGGTGCAAGTAGAAATCATTTCTTGCTAGGACTGCACTCATAGGAGGGACACACGGGGTAGGGCACGTGACCACCCCACATGACCCTCCATGTGAGTCCTCCCTGCCCCGCCCCCAGCCTGGGGCCTCCACACTCTCCCCATTCCCTCCGACACGCCCCTTCGTATATACAAACATAAACATGCTTATTCACTTTCCCCCCAAATATGTACTATTCAGTTTGTTTATATAGAATCTGGGAGTTGGGTAAGGAGCCATTTCAGCATATGTATGACTTATTGAAAGACAAATTTTAAGTAGAACTGTATCCTAAACTGCTTTATGGTATTGTACCCAAACATTGCATTTCAATGAAGGAGTCAACTTCCTGTATAAGAACAGACTCCTGAAACTCTTACCAGTCCACAAAAGTGGTTCATAGTCATGCAAATAGTCCCATTGTCTTCAGTGGGATTGATCAAATGATTAAGGGTTTACACTTTACAGGATTAGGTTCCAAGTTTGTAAATTGCTCTGGACGAAACTGGCAATGCCTGAGCTGTGAGCTCAGAAGGAGCTTCATTCGAGTAAAGGTGGTCAGATATGTGATAAGTTCCTCCATTGCTAAGATGAGGAACATATTTTCAGCAAAGTTCTTGGCAGATTCCTGAGGCAGCTGGTTTAAGGCTGTCAGTGTCTGGCATTATAATATTCACTTATAGTTCTCTCACCCACAAAGCTGGAAAACGAGGCATTTGTTTTCTTTGTTTTGCTGCTCCAGTTCCAGTTAACAAAATGCATGTTAGACGAGTTTGGCTGCAAAGAAGAACTCTATGTACACTGGGGACAACATCTGATTCCCATCGGGCTACAGAACTGGGCTGACACCAAACATCCTCTGGTCAGTGCAAGCAGAGGCATTCCTCTAATGATTTGGACTTGATATTATGCAGTATGGATGTCATGGATAATTCAGACGAATGGGGAGAAACAGAATCAAAAGCACTGTTTAAATACCTTCCATCCCCCCCACCCCTCCCCTCTGTAGGACTCCTGACCAAAGTAACAGCAGAATACATATGCTAACAAACTTAAACAAAGGCTTTGTTTAAGTTTTTTAGCATTTGCATTGTGCAGTTAAAGCCATATAAAGAATGAATGCCCTCCCTAGCAGTGTTCTGTTCCTTTAAGGAGCAGAGCGCAGCTCCATCCCCCTCCGGAATGGGGGGCTAGCCCAAAGTGTTTCTGGTACCCTGTACCTGCTAAAAATTTCTTGTCGGTACTGCGTACTGGAGAGTACGACCCTACTTGCACTCCTGTATAGCATTCAACGAGAATTTTCAGAAATATTTCAAGTTTTTTATTATTAGTCTCTTTCTTTATTATATCCTTAGCTGAAGTCCTGTAACATCCATTGATCTACAGTCATCTGCGTGCAGTTTTGCAACATTTGATATTATTTCTACCGCATCATCATGACTAAGCCTCAGTAAAATATTATACAAACCTAGATATGTTTTCCCGGTTACCTCGCACTTCCACCGACTTTCAATCTGTCCTTTCACCACCATCCCAGAAATGTATAGAACAGGTATGTTTGTTGTCTGCAGAGAAATGTATAACTTTTTGTAAGTTATAAATAATAGCAGTAATAATTAATTTTTTATTATGCATTTCTTACAGTTTTTCCACCACAGTTTCACATGCTCTATTTGTACCCAGTGCAAGGGTATTATCTCAGCAATATTTTTTAGAGAACTAGGGTCATTGTAAGATAATTTTCAAGTAGAAAATGTTCCACATTTCCTAGCCCTAGTATTGAGTCTAATTAGTTTGCTCCTCCTGCCTGATTTATTCAGTAACAAACACTGGAGTAAAAAATGACATCTGACTCACTTCCATCATAATTAGTTGTCATTTTACAAACGCAAGATTGTTATTGATTCAATCAGACAGAAGGAAGTGGAAATGTATAAATAATAATTAAAAACTATTAATATAAAGC
The DNA here is from genome assembly GCF_020497125.1 of Mauremys mutica. Classification (NCBI taxonomy): domain Eukaryota; kingdom Metazoa; phylum Chordata; order Testudines; family Geoemydidae; genus Mauremys; species Mauremys mutica. Next base: position 121,350,619 of record NC_059073.1, on the reverse strand, counting down.
TGCTAATTACAAGTATACTATACACCCATAATACCCTTCAACCCAGGGGCTCAGTCACACCAAGTGGCTTTATGATCAGCAGTAATGGGAGAGGATACATGGAAAGCATACATGAAATTTTTTTGGGATATTAGTATATTTTCACTATGGGGGTTGAAGGTAGTGAAGTGAGTGATACTCCTGAAGGTGTATTCTGCTAAAGTACTTGACTAGGATTCAGAAGATGATGGATCTATTTCCAACTCTGCCACAGACTTCTTTGTGATGTTGGGCAAGTCTCTTAATGTCTCTCCATTTCCATTTCCCCATCTGGAAAATGGGGACACTGCTTCCCTATGTCACAAAGGTATAATGGAGTAAGTTTTGTGAACTGCTCAGCTACTATTGTCATAGCAGCCTGTGGCGGGGCAGTAACCCCACTCCTGCCCTGAAGCGCTTAAAGCAGCCCTGGAGAAGGCTGTGGCGGGGAACCAGTAAGCCTGGGCTGATTGGGGAAGCAGTCGCAGCTGGGCCACGCCCCAATCAGGCTGCAGCTGGCCCTATAAAGTGGCTGCTAGGCTAGAGCTCAGGAAGAGTTTTCTCTCTAGATGTTGAGAAGGATGGGCCTGGCTGCTCGGCACCAAGCAGGGTCCCTAGACAGGAGCAGGGCTGGGGAAAGGCCAGAGGAGCTGGGGAGCTCTGGCCTGGAAAACCCCCAGGCTGCAGGCCTTGTTAAAGGCCAAGAAGGTACTGGGGTTGCAGAGGGGCAGCCCAAGGGTAGGCAGAAGCAGCAGGTCCAAATCCTCCTTGCCGATGATGAGTGGCAATTATATTGCAGTCCAGCCCAGTGAATGGGGGCTAGATGGTGACTGGCAGTAGCCAAAGACTGAGGCAAGGTGGGGACAGGGAGTTGGGGTTCCCTGGGGAGGGGAGACCCAGCGAGACGGCGGAGTACTGCACAGGGTGGAACCCCGAGGTAAAGGGCACCGGGGTCCGGGAGGGACTCCAGGACCAGCAGCAAGCGAGACACTGGCCTGCAGAGGGCGCTCCGGAGGCTGGCGAGCTAATTCCCTGGACGACCAGCAGGAGGCACCGCCAGATGAGTGGACGCCCTGCTACACATCCATGTAAGTATTTTATGCTTAAGGTATTACCAGCTACAATAACAAATGGTACTCATGTGGCTTTTGTAAGGTACACTATACTGAATCTAAACATATCGGATTGAATGCTCAGAAGGAGTTAGAGGCCTACCATCTATTTGAAATCAGTCGAAGTTAGGAACCTAACTCCTTCTGAACATTCAGCCCTTCAGACTGCAGTATACTTAATAACATGCTGGTACAAATGATAATCTGACTTACCAGTTTCCAGGCTGAAAACATCTTATATTCTAGTATCATTTTAGTCGGCATCAAGCCTCCCATTGAGCTCAAAAGGTCAAATCTTTAACCTATGGTTGTTTTTATTCATCATTTTAAAAGCAGAGTTTGTCATCATTTGTTGTTCATGGGATTTTGTCTTTTGCCAGGTCCCCAAAGTATTTCACATTCTGTCTTTGACTAGACACTGGATTTGTATATAATGTGTGAAACTGCTCTCAAGTGTGCTTTCCCCTGAGCAATAACTCCCCAGAAGAGTGGCAAATGCAAATAAACTCCTTTACCTTCCAAATGTGAGGAGATTTAGGAGAGCACGAGGAGTGGCTTCATCACACATACACAGAGCTGATCTTCTCTCCCACCCCCAGATAAAAAGATGTCAAAAATGGAGTTTTACTGAATGTAAAACTTTTCATGAAAGTTTCATTTGACAATATCATTTTTTTGTTTTATGAGAAGCTTTCTAAATGGAAAAACTCCATATCTAAACCCAATTTTTACCATTTTAAAAGGTTCTTTTAAGGATACTGTCAGTTAGGAAGGCTTTTGATGGCTGCTCTGTCACTTCTTCTCTTCATGAAAATGTCTTGATACCTTTTGGCAGAATTACACTGGTGACCTGGCTAATTCCTACACAGCTATCATATATTGTACAATTTAACAGAGGAAAAACAAAACAATCTTTTGCACATTAAACCCAAACTTGCTGTCACTAAAGTCAGTTGGAGCATTGGTCTTGCAAATACAATGCAGTTACCTTACAATGCTAAACACATGAAAGAGAAAGAAGAGCTTCTTAGCTGATACATGCTGAGAAGTAGCCAATAGTAGTGGGCTATTACCAGTTCTAGTATATTGTAAGCAAGGCTTCCAGCTGTAAGCTTCAGCTCTTTTTTACCAGGAATACTGGACAAGTTCCCCATTGGATCTGCTGGTGAATGTGTTTGATTCTGAATATCTGAACAAGGAGATTAAAATAAAATCAGGACACTTTACACTGCTGCAGGTCACCCTGCTTCTCCTTATCAACTGCAAACCTAAAGATTGGCCAGGACTGACAATGCAAGACTGAGTTGTTGTAGCCATGCTGGTCCCAGGATATTAGAGAGACAAGGTGGAGGAAGTAATATCTTGTCTCTCACACCAACGGAAGCTGGTGCAATAAAAGATATTACCTCACCCTCCTTGTCTCCCTAATTCAAGACTGGGAGAGTTTGAGCTGTGAAATGGAGATTTACAGAAAAAATGCATCAAATAAGCCTTTTCACTGGTCAGCTATGTTTGTTTTTGTTACTGTTGTAAATAGGACAACTTAAAGGTGTGTTTTAAGATGTACACTAGGTAGGTTTCAAATACCTCTTACCCATGCAACCATTAGTTTGTTTATAAATACCAAAGCTTTGATCAGTGCATTTATGATAATACACTCTTTGTATCCATTAGATAACAAAAGGAAAACGCTACACATATAAAGTGTGACTTTTTTGTGTGTCACTTTAAATCCCTTCCCAGCGGCATAGCTAACATCTACATTGAAGCACTACAGTGGCACAGCTGCAGTGGTGCCACTGTTATGTTTTAAATGTAGACAAGCCCTCGGTCGGACTCACTGGGCAGAGCCCATGGTGCAGATGCTCAGTCTTGGAGCTGCTGAGGCTGCATCATCTACCCTTAAGAAAGAGGGGGATCCCTGAGGGGGTCTGGAACACTGAAGGAGTTCATCCAAGGGAGGGTTTAAACTCTGGGACATAGGACAGCTCCTGTGGATATTTGACAGTTACAGACATCTTCTAATTTCAGATCTTACAATCTCACCCCCAACAGTTTTTTATTTTTATTTTAGGTATGTAGAGGTACACATCTCACTGCAATGCATGCACACAGTCCCCAGGGGTTAGAATGTGAGGTTTCAGTTTGAGCCTTTGTCTAGAAGCAACCTGAGGAGAGCAGCAGGAGGCAAGACAAACAAAAAATTCTGTACAGGTTGAGGTGAAGCTATAATGTATTTGCTGTTATACAGTGCCTTTCAGTCTTGGGTAACCAGAGTAACTGCATCATTTCAGTGATCAGCCAGGATTAAGAGTTGGGGGTTGGAGAGGAAAGAAATTTCAGAGTCAAGAGGGAAAATACACCACATGTGAAATCCTGGCCCACTGAAATCAATGGCAATTTTGCCATTGACTTCAATGGGATCAGAATTTGACCCCCAGGAATATTTGTAAAGGGTATAGGCAATTTTCAGTAATTTTAGATCATGTACTTCACAATAACCCTTCAAGGGAAGTAGCGGAAACTCCATTTAGAAGTACACTGAATAAAGCACCAGATAATGTATTACAGGGACCCAGCACAGACAGGAAGATGGATGAAATGCTGCCAGGTGTACTTCCATTGACTCCAGTGGGATAATACTTACACTAAGACTGATTTTGGCCTAGTAATCTGGTAGGATTCTCTCTACTTTTAGGCATCATATATTACAAAGTCTGTTCTTGCGGCCGCTCAGGTCAGTGTGGACAAAACTGAGCTCCAGGTTACAAGATTGAAATAAGACATTTTGGGTGTCAAAGTCGTTATGTGGCATTGTGACCTGGGATAAAGGTTCAGAACAAGCACAGTGTTATGAGACCTCAGTAGGTCAAGTCCTTCCAACCCTACTCTGAGGACTGGGGCCTTCTGTAAACCAGAGGTGCTTCTGATTGCTCAATCAGGAAGGAGACCATGAGCCAGTTTAAAACCAGGCTATTTATCCGAAAATCCTTTCATTGTCTGTTGGTCCTTGAAGAATCCAGTTTGAACTAGTGTATTCAAACCTTTCCAGGGGGCGGTGTTTCTCTGGAGATGTTACAACCTGAGTGAATTTTCCCTGCTGTTCTCCTATTTACCTTTCCCATGGACAAACATAAGATCCCTCAACAACACACAAGTAATTGCATTTTTAATGCAATGGACCCCAAAGGCAGTAAACCTAATTCAATAAGGTTTAACTTAATTCAATAAACTTCATTCAGGATATTGCCGGAAATCATCAGTCTGTCACAGAGTTCCTACTGCAGCCCTTATCTCCTACCAACTGAACAAACAGCTTGCATTATGTAGTCCTGCAATCACTAGCCCTCAGTCACAGCCCCTGGACTAGGCCTGTCATCAGTCCCTCCAAACTACATTCCTCAGAATAACTTTGTCCTGGGTCAGGGCCATGCCTGGCCTATAAACTGCTTCAAAGTGCCAGCATACACCCTGCTGGGTTCCTCATTTGCACTTATAAAAAACAAAGCTTTAAATTTGATTTTAAAAAAATCACACGGAGCTAGTATGCACTGATGTAAAGAAACCAGCAAAACTGCAGAACTAAAATCAGAGTTTTCTGTATAATCCAGAATACTTTATAGAAGAGATCTTTATTTTTTACCCTCCCATGTATCCTCCTTGCTATCTTTGTCCCCCATTTTGGATGGCTTTAAAATTCTCTCCTCACAGATCTTACGTTAAGATTAAGAAGATATTTTCCCTTCTCTTCCCTGACACTACCAGCCAAATGGTCTTTTCTACTTTCTAAGTCAACATGGGCCTCCTGGTAGACAGGTGTTTCCTGGCTGGAGGTTCTATTTCCAGCGATGATTCAGCAGAAAACAGGACACCTGGGTTATGATGACTAGAAGTGGTGGCCACTGCAGAATATTTTTAACTGCAATCATACTTTTTTTTTATTAAAGCTCTGCTTAATGAACAAGCTGCACTCGGAAAAGGGGCTATGTCTACAAATATTTGCTGCCCCACAACTTCTCCAGTTCTAATAGTTTTAACTTCTAATATAGGGAGACATTCTCTGTATCTCCAGACTGCCACAGGAAATCCCTCACTTTCTTCCCACGAAGCGTGATTACAAATCTTTTTGCTTCTGAGCTGCTCATAGTTGTTTGAATATAATTTTTCCGCACAGATGGATCAGTTTTTCTACAGTGGCTACTGAGGTTGGATTAAGACTACACTATGTGCTTACAAAAGATCTTTGCAGGCAACAGTCTGAATCTAAAGGAAGCCTCTTGATTCATCAACTGCAAAAAAAATATAGCACAGAACAATGAATAGCCCTCAAATAACCCTCCTGATAAGATATTTGAATCAATTTAAACTCCAAAGTATCTCACGCACAAAGCTAAAATTATGCTTGTGAAAGGATACTACCTGCTTTTTGGTGAACAGGGGGTTAACTTCAGTTGAGTTTCCTTCTCACCTTGCACAGGTTCTTAGGAAAAGGACTACAAAATGGCTGGTCGAGCTACATGCGGTGAGAATGGGCTCTATGTGTGGGGTGACAGGTCTTGACTGAAGCTCCAGACAGGCTAATTTTTGTTTCTGCCTATTTTAACCCTAACTTGCTTCCCAGGAAGCACTAACCCAGGAATCAGAGGGGTAGCCGTTTTAATCTGGATCTGTAAAAGCAGCAAAGAGTCCTGTGGCACCTTATAGACTAACAGACATATTGGAGCATGAGCTTTCATGGGTGAATACCCACTTCATCGCATCCGACAAAGTGGGTATTCACCCACGAAAGCTCATGCTCCAATACATCTTAGTCTATAAGGTGCCACAGGACTCTTTGCTGCTCTAACCCAGGAACCTATCCTTGCAACAAAGCCTGTTACCAACTCTGTCCACATATCTATTCAGGGGACACCATCATAGGACCTAATCACATCAGCCACACTATCAGCGGCTCGTTCACCTGCACATCTACCAATGTGATATGCCATCATGTGCCAGCAATGCCCCTCTGCCATGTACATTGGCCAAACTGGACAGTCTCTATGTAAAAGAATAAATGGACACAAATCAGACGTCAAGAATTATAACATTCAAAAACCAGTTGAACACTTCAATCTCCCTGGCCACTTGATTACAGACCTAAAAGTCGCAATATTACAACCAAAAAAACTTCAGAAACAGACTCCAATGAGAGACTGCTGAATTGGAATTAATTTGCAAACTGGACACCATCAAATTAGGCTTGAATAAAGACTGGGAATGGATGGGTCATTACACAAAGTAAAATTATTTCCCCATGTTTATTTCCCTCCTCCCTACTGTTCCTCACATCATCTTGTCAACTGCTGCAAATGGGCCATTTTGATTACCACTACAAAAAGTTTTGTTCTCTCCTGCTGGTAATAGCTCACCTTAACTGATCACTCTCCTTATAATGTGTATGGTAACACCCATTGTTTCATGTTCTGTGTGTGTGTGTGTGTGTGTGTGTGTGTGTGTGTATGTATATGTACACACACACACACACACACACAGAGAACATGAAACAATGGGTGTTACCATACACACACATATATACATACACACACCTACTATATTTTCCACTGCATGCATCTGATGAAGTGGGCTGTAGCCCATGAAAGCTTATGCTCAAATAAATTTGTTAGTCTCTAAGGTGCCACAAAAGTACTCCTGTTCTTTTTGCGGAGACAGACTAACACGGCTGCTACTCTGAAACTTGCTTCCTTGTTATAAACTTTATTCATTGAGGGAAGAGAGCTTGCTGGCTATTACTGTGTTATTTTTTGCAGCATCCTTCCAACAATGATCCTATTATTATTTATTGCTTTAAATTATTAACAGCAGCAATCCTGAACATTAAAATAGAGACTGCAGCTGAGGGACACAGCAAAAGCAGCAGCAGAGGAAGCTTAAAATGATGGGGGATGGAATTCTTCAACCCATATAGAGCTTTTAGAAAATGTTATAGAGGAGATTTTCAAGGGTACTCAGCATTGACCTAACTCTGCTCCCACCGAAGTCAGTGGAAGATTTACCATTGAGCCGTTAGGCCATCACTGGCTGCTTTTGAAAATCCAATCTTACACATGTTGAAGAATCATTTAAACTTGCCTTTGCTATTTTTGTTATGTCTCTCAGTGGGATCCGTGTCACAGATTTTAAAGCATGATGTTGCTTGTTTGAGTCTTTGCAGATAGAAAGCTCTGGCCCAGCTTAAATGGAAATTATGTTACTAAATTATTCTTGTCTGGCCTTGTGATGGGGTGCACTGGTACCATGAGGATTAACTCTACTCTCTGGGAGGCCGTGCCCCCGCGGCCCTGCTGGGCATGCTCTGGCTGGAGACTAGATATAAAAGGGAGCAGCTTGGCTCACTCAGGGCTGACTGCCACGAAGGGAGGATACACGCTGCGAGCTCCAGCCTGGGAATCACGGAAGCCCCAGACGGCAGAAGCCAGGGATGCTGAGACAGCAGAGGATGCCCAAGTAGTGTTGGCACTGGTGGGAGCCACACTGACCAAGGAGCCCAGAGACCCCAGAAATGCTGGGACCACTGCATCAGGAACAGGGTTGGAAGTAGCACAGGGGAACTAGTTATTCTGCTGCCTGTGGTCAGCATGTTCTAGGCAGATTCCCAGCTGACCCAGTGGTGGGCATACTTGCCATTGACAGGGCCCTGAGCTAGGACCTGGTGGAGCAGAGAGGTCCTGGGTCCCCCTACCTGGCCTTCACAACCCCCTGCCCCAGGTGGTGGCTTATTCTCCTGAGCAGCCACCAGGCCAAACACCCTACTGAAGAGGGCCATTATACTGACTCTGGCCATTGGGCCATGAAGCCCTGCTGAGCAGGGCAGCCCTTCTTATGGACTTGTGCTGCTAGGCCACGCAGCCCTGAGAGAGGGCAGCCATATTGACTCTTACCCCTAGGCCAAGCTATCCCAAGACAAGGGATGGTGGTATAGACTCAGCTGCTGAGCCATCATTACCCCCACCCCATCGCAAGACGGGACGGGGGGCGCTTGCCCCATGACAGGCCCACTGATAGAGTTGCTGAGGAAGTGACGTAATATTGTGTCTATTCTCATCTGTTTTTCGTGCTCTGCTGTTTCCAATCAAGCAGTAGTTCAGTGTTAAATAACTGGTCAAAAAGGCCCATCAGGGTGCAACATTCATGCTGGGGCCAAGAACAACCAACCCCAGACTAGGTAATCTCCTCCCAGGCCGATATTACTGCTTCTCCTCAATTAATCACCCCAGGAGCACAAACTGAGCACTTCCTCACTGGAGTCTGGTCTCATCAGTGCAAAGTGAATTTCTTGGCCTCTGACAGCCCAAGGGAATACTTGCCCCAGAGCTGGTCCTGCATCCTGGCCTCTTCCATTACATTACTTAGAAGTAGAGCAGTCAAACAAACCCTTTATATTTTTTTTTAATCCTGTAAAACACCCTTTATTCCAATGCTGCCAAACTGCAGTGTCTGAGTGACATCCCTTGTGAAGGGATTGCTACATAGCATCCCTGCATTGTTCCATCAGTCTATAATTGTTTCATTTTACTTTAAGTTTTACTGCCTTGGTTAAATTTTATCTGTGTTGTGTCAAGGTGAGATGACTTTGGTCTGTGAAATCTTCCTTCTTCCCAGCATTTCCTTCTTGGATTTATGATCTCAAGCCAATTGACTCCTCCAAGCTTTTCATAATGCTGCAGTTACCACTATCTTTGAACATCAGTGCAAGCACTCACCATGGAAGCCCATGCAGACAAATACAAGAATGGTCTGGGAAAGTGATGAAAGACAAATTTAGCAAGCAGCTAGTGCTGTCCTGAGTGACATTACCTACCAGCTCGTAGAAAGTTTCAACTCTTTCCCAGCTACAGGAATTAGATCTTCCACAAATTCCAGCATAAAATGGATAGTGGTTAATAAAGATGAACCACTCCTGTTAAGGTGCATGCATGTAATATAAACTTAGGGCTGGATTTCACAGCCCTTATTCATGACATTAGTTTAATTGATTTCCAATGGGACTACTCATATGAGTAAGGGTGGTAGGATCAGGCTCTTAGCCAGAGGAAAGCACAAAAGCCCAGATTTTTAAAGGTTTTAGGCCTAAGTGATTTTCAATCCCATTTTCAAGAGTCCTTTCAATGAGACTTAGGTCTGGTCTTCAGCTAAAACTTTGTTGACCTAGTTGCATTGCTCAGGGCTGTGAAAAATGTCACATCCTATGCAATGTCATTAGGTCAACCTACACCCCAGTATAGACACCACTAGGTCAACGGACAAATTCTTCTGTCAACCAAGCTACCACCTCTTGAAGGGTGGACATACTACAGCAACAAGAAAACCACCTGTCATTACAGCAAGGGTCTGCCACTGTGCTGCTGTAGCGCTTATAGTGTAGACATAGCTTTAGGTTCCTAAGTACCTAAATCACACTGGAAAATTGGATGTATCCATCATGTAAGCCTTGCAACACTGAGTGGAGTAACACCTAAATATCTTCAAAAATCTAGGCCCAGAGCATTTTATTTCCAGTAACTGTGACCATTCTAGCTTCCATTTCTTTTATTTACTGTGCATCTCTTTACTGTTTTCTAGCATAGGAAGCTGTAGTGGTCCCTCCGTCTCAGGCTTGGAAGGAGGCCACTCTGATTCACTGCATCAAGCAACAAACAGCAGTCAGTTAGCAGTCTATGGCTCTGACCCTCTTGGCAGGGCAGAGCAAGGAATAGTCTTTAGCCCAAAGCCTCCTGGTTAGGGCAAACAGCAAGAACAGACTTCAGGCCTAAAGGTCTAAGATAAGCGTGTGGACAAATGCCAGCTGTGGAGTTGGCAGCAGGGGGAAGGGAGTCCCCAAGTCCAACCTACTCCACTGGGTCCCAGCTTAGGGCCCTAGCAGTGGTGGGTGGTTCCACCACTGGATCAGCAGGGATCCCACCAAATCACACTGACTCGCTTCCCAGCAGCACAACCGGACTAATGTCTGGTTCCCCTGGGCTACTTCCTACCGCAGACCATTGGCTCAGCTCAGTTGGCCACACATCCTCCACAGCTTCTGGGTAGACGGCCGATGGTAGTTTCTGGGTAGACGGCCGATGGTAGTTTCCATCCTCAGTCCTCTTCGGGGGCACAGTGTGGGGTGACTCAGGGCCTGGTCTGGAGTCCTGCAGAGGGCTTGAAACATCTGCTTCCTTCCCGGGCTCAGCCCCAAGTGAGCTGTGGAGAGCACTCAGCACTCTACAGGATTAAGCCCTAAACATGGAATCATGTAGCACAGGCTTGTGATGGAGTAGGAGAATAAAATAGTATGGCATAGCCAAGCAAATGCTGCAAACACAGGCCCTATTGCAAAAGCTTTCCTATTCAGGAAGGGTGTTTAAGCACGTGCTTAAAGTGTTTAAGTGCTTTCCTGAATCAAGGCAACATAGAAAACAATAAAGCAAAGCCTGGTAATGGATACAATATGAAGAAAAAGAGCTCCATATGCTATGAACATTATTCAATTTATCAGGAAACTGACAGCATGGGCAGCAAGACTTAAGCCAAACAATATCTACAAGAACAAAATTATTTCCCTTGAAAAGTAACTTCCAATGAATGCTTAGATGTCTCCATGTGGTCATCTAGGCCAATCTCTACAAAAGGTAGTTCAGGTGTCATGAGGATCATCAAGAAACAAGCATGATCAAGGTCCATTCTCTCTTGAAATTAGGGTGCTGGCTTTAGGCTCAAGGATACAAGTGACGATGTAGAACATCACTTCTAAGGGAATATCAGAATAGTGCTGAAGCTATCATGGTAACTCAGTTCCAGGCAAGAAGGGGGCAGAGCTGAGAAGAGTTCCTAAAGCCATTATTGAGATCATTTCTGTAACTGGTGAAAAGGATTCTGGGATGTGTTTAGGGGTGACAAGGACACTAAATTCCTTCTTTGCTTAGGATGTCAACACATCGAGGGCCAGTTCAGAGAAGAAGAGTGTCTTGAGACGTTAAGAATAACTCCACCAGAGGTCATTCCAATCATTGCATTGGGAACACAGGTTTGGAAGACCTACAGTATATTATCTGTCTAGTGCTATGAAGTCTCTGTAGATATGTAGTGTAGGTAAGGGTAGCCAGGAGCTCCTGTGTAGCCTTGAGCAAGTCACCTAGCCCTTGAGTTTGATTCCCCTTTTGCAAACTGCAGATGGTGCTTCCAGACCTCTCAGAGGTGTAGTGAGCATGAGTTAATGTTTATACAGTGCTGTGAAAAGAAAGATCTAAGTATTATTATATTGCATGCATCTACTCAGTGCCTGCTAGTCATTATCCCATATCAAGCCCCCAAACTTCTCTTCTTCCTCTTAACAAGTGTCTCATTACTCTTTCCCAACAACTCAGATGGGAGGACTATGAATTTGGTTGTACATTAAAGATGCCCCAGTGTGGTCCTTGTTGAAAAATGGTGTTGGATCCTGCTTTGTGCCAGTGCTCTGGAGCAGGGTTTAGTGAACACTAGCCTCCTGCTGTGACCCAGTTCATATGAACTACACTATTTCCTCTGATGATACCCAACCATGTGGACTTCGAGTTTTACTTGCATGTATGTAAGGAAAACTCAATCACCCAAATCACAGGAAGTGAATGCAAATGATAGATCAACTGAAGCTAAACAAATTGATTTTTCAATTTGAGTGAATGTCTGTGGAAATATTTTCCCATATATTCCCAGTTCTTCAGTAAACATTCTTCATGAGGGAGAAGCCCAAGTCTAGGCCACCTGACTTAGTCATTCACCCTCCAGCTTGAAGCAGATGCTATGCATTATCAGCAGGAAGCAAAAGCAGCCTCTCCAGGGGAGTGGTGAATGTTTCATAGAGCAGCTGGAATTAAATGAAGCTATTAATAGAGAACAAGAAAGCAGTTAATGTGGTAATGTGCTTTTTAAATGGCATAATGTAAAGAAAACGTTGCATTCAGATTCTACTGCGCAGAAGGGAGACAACATTCCCCCATCAGATGTAAGATATCCATCCAACTGCTTCTGATATATCTTATTGTTTAAATAATGTGTCAGAGTGGAAGATTTTTTTCTCTCCCACATTGCTAATTAAAGACAGTGGTGGTGTTGCCCGAGCATCTGTAAATGGCTTTGAACAGATGCTTTGTATTCCATTTGTAATTAAAACTGATCCCTCGCTGCAACGGTCTTCAGCTTCACTAAATCAGAAATGTATTTTCTCAGCATCATGGTTGGAAACACAAGCTCTATTCACCATCCATCCCACACTTTCACTCTGTGGTATATTGGGAACCATCTACATGTGGCTCCAGTCTTTATAATACATTTTCTTCCATTAAGCCAAAGCAGATTTCCTGCAACATGCAAGTTTATGGCAGAGCTCTGTAGCGCTTTTGGACTGCAGGCATTTATACTTACATTACAGCAAGAGAGGTTTAGATTGGACATTAGGAAAAGCTTCCTAACTGTCAGGGTGGTTAAGTACTGGAACAAATTGCCTAGGGAAATTGGGGAATCTCTGTCATTGGAGCTTTTTAAGAACAGGATAGACAAACACCTGTCAGGAAAGGGCTAGTTATTTCTTAGTCCTGCCTTGAGTGCATGGAACTGGACTAAATGACCTATTGAGATCCTTTCCAGTCCTACACTTCTAGGATTCTATACAAACCCATTATTTCATTCACCTCTTCAGCCTGGTGTTTGAACCAACCTCAAAATTCAAAGTGAAACTCAGAGGAAAATGCCCAGTTTCAAATGTCTCTAGCATAACAGCAGCAAGTTCACAAACCTTAGCAAGGCTGGACTGTGTTTTGAGTCAGCAACAAAACTAGGCAAGTTTCATAATGACAATTTTGCATAGCTCCACTTTAAGGGAACTTCTTTTAAAACAGATTTTGCAGACAGAGGGCTAAATTCAGCCCCAGCCTAACTCTACTGATGTCACTGGCTATACCAAGCCTGCAGTAGCCTGCAAACCAATTCCTCAAAGAGAAAAATAATTCTAAGTTACTTTGGAAATCCATTCACTTGTAGTGTAACCAGATTTCCAAAGTGAAGAGGTGGACTTAATGAGGGGAGAGGGGGTTGGTGACGGTCAGGGAATTGCATGCAAGGGTTTGGGAAATGGAGATGGGAGGAAGAGAAAAGGGTGCTCCATTTTTTTCTGATTTTTTTTTTTACTCCCCCTCTCCACACACCCCAATTGCTGCTTTGGTTGTTTTGCTTCCTCTTTCATCAAGCTTCAGGCTTCTTCCCCTTCCCTCTCCCTCCTTTTTCCTTCACCCTTTCTCTGCCACAGTTATTCATTATCTCTGTCTTGTCTCTCTCCACTTGCTCTCTTTTTCTCCCCTTCCCCAGTGCCTGCCACAATCCCAGTGACCACCTCTCATGCAGGGGAGGAGGGTAAAAGCACGGACATCAGCCCCGGCTGGGGCAGTTGCTACCTGCAATATGGTGGCCATGCAGCTGAACTACCAGTAGGCTCACTACCTTCAGTCCTCAAGCCAAATTCACCCCTGAGGTGTAACTGCTCTGCACCCCACCTCTGGTACAACTTGGCCAAAGCCCAGAGGCATTCAGCTGCAGGAGATTCATCCCAGTGTAAAGGGGATCCTCTAGTGGCATAGATGCTCTTGTATTGTCCCATCCCTGCTGCCAGTGTAGCCGGGGAAAAGGGAGATGGCTAGAGGAAATTGGTCATGGCTGCATTGCTCTTGTGCCACACTGCTCTTTGGCCGGGTTTTTGATTCCTTAGGGCAATTAGCAGCTGTCCTAAGTGAGAGCAGTCAGTAATCTAACTCCCTTCTGGTGACGTGGCCCGGCTCACAGCATCAGCAGATAAAGGGAGTGCAAAGGTGAACTTTGCACCACCTTTGTATCCCCAATATGCATTATGTGCAGCCATCTGACTCTTCCCATAGGGGAGGATTGGCTCAAAGACAAGCTTCCTGGAGGGAAAGGTGGCAACCTATAACAGACTTGATGGGGGCTGGTCCTTGACATAATGTATGTGCTTGGCTTGCCTGATGTCAGTTTCACCAGCTCAGTGAAGAAGAGGCTATCTTAGGTGGCCACGTCCCCAAGGGTTTACAAATATGGGGACAAAACTGTTTTTTTTTTAAACTGCTCGAGGCAGGCCCTGAAAAAGGAGACATTCCTGGTTTTCAGGGACCTATGGTCACTCAATACACTTGCTTCAAATCTTCCTTGTAGATCAAAGCAAAACATTTTGCTTTTATTCATGTTTTATGTGTTTAAAAATAGCCATTTAGCAACATGCTGTGGTGTCAGTGGTTAACATCCTGCCTTGTGACCCAATATGAGTAAGCCAGGCAAGGTCCAGTGGTCTCTGACTAGCACTTATTGCTACGAGAGCTTTGACTAGTCCTGGGCACCCGGTGCAAAGTATCTAATAGGTCAGAGAAAACTTCCCCTCCCACATCTGAAACTGCCCACTACTGCAGTATTGCACCACTTAGCCTTACGCTCACCCCAGCTGATTGCTTTAATCTGAATATGTGCCTACAACAACAGAAAACAAGGCTTTAATTAAGCTGGATTTAAACACTCACCATTCCTGAGATTTCCTCGCTATGAATCATTAGTTTATTTTAGTATCTCAGCTCCATGCCCTGCCTGCAGCATTGTCGCTCAGTGGCTGCCGGGCTAAAGCTACTGGCTGTGAAGTGATTTGTATGAACAATCACCCAGCTTCCAAAAAAATCAGAGACAAATTTCGTTACACTCTGAATACCTCCCCTCCCTCCCCATTGCAGGGGCTGTACAGACAAGTGCATTGTAGTACCATTATAAGAGCTTGAACCCAGAGGCCAGCTCTTGGGCACTGGGGGAGAAAGAACGTGTATCAAGTAATAACTGAAAAGAAAAAAGCACATATGTAAGAGAGCTCTTTATACAGTACAATCAAATTATAGGACTACTGGGGCCCTAGTCACCTGCTGGGTGTTACTTGGGGGGATACAATATGGCCCAATGTGTGGCAGGGGCCAAACTCCTTATTCATCATGATACCCCTCAAGAGCAGCATTTTAGAGAGGGAAAAAAAAGAAAAGGAATAAGAAAGCGAACTGGTCAAAGCTGCTTAAGGCTCTGCATGGCTGACAAGAGGGAAGGAAACGGGGGACAATTGTACCATGTCCTGAACTCAGGGCCCCCCAAAAACATCTGCCATGTCTGTGTAAATGAAGTAAAATGGGATGCGGTGGGTTCCCCCAGTGAATACAATGTACCAAGGTCCCACATTTCTCTTGACAGGCCTGGCTATAGGTAGCACAGGAACACTGGGGGATAAAGTGCACTCGTCGTGTCAAATAAAGGAGAGCACACAGGGTCCAATGCAAAGAGGTGTGTTGATAGGTGCTGTCAGTACAAGGAGCAAAGCCCTGCAAACCCATTAAGTGAGGGGAGAGCCAGCTCCCTCCCCCCCATATCCATGTTTACAGAGGCTAAGTAAACATGTACCTCCCGCTCCCCTCCTGTCGCAACAGCCTGTTGCAACCATGTCCAATTAAGGGGGAATGACAGGCCATAGGGATTTTTCGGCTGGCCATACTCCCCTGTTCCAGAGGCCACACCCTTTTCTGCTGTGCTGTACTGCCACAGCTCACTCACAGAAGGTGTGCAGCCCTGCCCTGCACCCCAGAACATAGCAACAAAGGGATTTTTATATAACATACACATCTGTAGCCCCATATCAGCACAAATGACATACATATTACTTATAAAAGCAGCAAAGAGTCCTGTGGCACCTTATAGACTAACAGATCGTATTGGAGCATGAGTTTTCATGGGTGAATACCCACTTCATCGGATGCATATTACTTATAGTTACCCAACCCTATTTCTCACCTAGGAATCATTGTTGGGCTTATAATGTAGAAAGCCTAGAAAAATGTGATCTATTGACATCTGTATCATGAGTCTGTTATCGCAGAGCACTTTTTGTCCTCAACCTGCCTTGGGCTGAAATTTTTTTTTTTTCCCCAGATAATAGTCCTACCATTTTTTCCATGTAAATATTTTCCCCCAGCTTCAAATAGCTAACCTAGTACTGACTAAACAAAACACACAATACCAGTGCTGAGGACAGATTAATTTATACAAATTAAAAACTTAAAAGCCAACTTTGCATTGAACAAATGCCTGATTCTGTTCTCACTTACACCACTGACTGCACATTCTCATGGGAAAGAAGAATCAGGCCCCATAACAGTTTTCCATTTTATTATTCTTATATTACAGTAACACCTAGGACTCCCATCATGCCCCATTGTGTTGGTACTGTACAAATATGTATTAGTCAATATCAAGGCAATGAACAGAATCCCACAAACTGATTTCACTTATGCATTCAGCTATCTTTAAGCCAAATCCCATTTTACAGGGAAAATACTTCAGCATTAAACAAAATCAGCTGGCTAGTTCCCCACCTCAAAGTGGTCCATCTACTCTTTCATGGCCTCTACAAGGAGCATTCATTCTACTGTCAAGAACACAAGACTCAAGGAGTTCAGTGCTGAGTGGTCTGGAGATTTTCTTTGCGTTATCTTAGTGTAGGGACTTTATGGTTCCAAGAAACATTGCCAGGACACCATCCTTATTTTTAAAAAGGAACAGAAGCCTCAGGTTCAATCAAATGAGAGATGTAAAGAAGATGACATGTTCTTTATAGTTATTGAGTTTTTTCTTTTTCTTCTCTGTTTGCTTGGGATTCTCTTTCAATACTTTCAGCCATTATTCTTGGCTGCAATTTACATACCCATATCTCCCACATGACTAGTCACTGCCGATAAACCTTACAAGACTATGTCTGGTATAGTCTGCAGGCTTGCCAAGGAATCAAAACAGCTTCTGATTCTCTATTATTTGCTCTCCAACTCTTACAGCAGGGACGGCTGCATTTTTCTAGGCCAGGGAAAGGATGCCAGTGTGATGATGTCATTACCCTGAACAGTCAGCCCCTTCTTTTCCGGTTTCTCTTTTCCCAACAAACTTATGAATCACTCCAGCTTAATCATATGATGCAGGGCTTGTTCCAGAAATATTTGGAAGTAGGTGGGAGCTGAGAGCAATTAAAAACAAATACTGGAGGGAACCTTGCCTTAATGGTAGCTTGTGGTTCCCCCCCTCCAAGGAAATCTGCTCTTTAAAAAGGAAAAATATAAGTCATCTGCTTTATTTAGCAAGAGCTGGCAATACAATCTCTGTTCCATAGGCCAGGCCATGCCGATGTCACCAGCAGCTGGTGGCTAAATATTTTTCAGCTTAAGTTAATGTGTTCCTCAATTCCTTATATGCATACACCTCTACCCCGATATAGCGTGAATTCGGATATAACGCGGTAAAGCAGCGCTCCGGGGGGGGCTGCGCACTCCAGCAGATCAAAGCAAGTTCAATATAACATGATTTCACCTATAATGCGGTAAGATTTTTTGGCTCCCGAGGACAGCGTTATCAGGGCAGAGGTGTATCTTTATGGAAGTTGGAATGTTACACTTCCAAAATGATTTGACTGAATTCTGGCCATCGGATAAAAAGGGGCACTGGGGGTTTCATTTTGTATTGCTGTAGAAACGATGGGCCCTGAATAAGATTTATAATAAAGACCACATCTTTCTTGTCTTTTTGTTCTGTATTTGTACAGCACCTAACACAATGGCATCGCAGTCCTTAACTGTAGGTTTTAGGTGCTATGATGATTCAAACAACAAACAAAAAACATAGTACCTTCCAGCCCATACTTTGCAAATTGCCTTCACACACTCGTGTGAGGCAGGTCAGTAACCTTATTGCCATTCTACAGCGAAGGGAATGGGGAAGGACAGGTCAAGTGACTTTCCAAAAGTCACCCAGGAAGTCCTCAGTAAAGGTAGGAATAGAACCTAAAGACCTGATTTGCTGGTCTGATGCATATTAGACAAAAATGGTTACACGCTTTCTGAGGGAGTTGGTGTGAGTTACACAAAGCAATTCTACCTTAGCGTCTTGAGCAGAGGTCTCAAACTCAAATGACCATGAGGGCCACATGAGGACTAGTGCATTGACCCAAGGGCCACAACACTGACACACACCCCTCACTGCCTCTGGCCCCGCCTCTACTCCACCCCTTCCATTAGGCCCCACCTCTTCCCACCCCTTCCCTGCCCCATTCCAACCCCTTCCCCGAAGTCCCCACCCCAACGCTGCCCCAGGGGTGCAGAAAGGGTGCAGGATGCGGCAGGGGCTCACGGCAGGGAGTTGGTGTGGGGGGCGTTCAAGAGGGTGAGGGGTGTGGCACAGGGTGCAGCAGGTGGCTCAGGGCAGGGAATGCAGGAGGGGTGCAGGGAGTTGGGGTGCAGGAGGGGTTCAGGGTGCGAGCTCCAGCCTGGCGCTGCTTACCTAGAGCGGCTCCGGGGTGGCATCAGCATGCACCAGGGCCAGGGAAGGCTCCCTACCTGCCTGCCCTGGCCTCCAGCCCCGCGCCACTCTGTTCCAGGAAGCAGCTGGAACCGTGTCCCTGCAGCCCCCGGTGGAGAGGGGGGGGGGGGCTCAGGGTTCCATGCATCTGCTGCGCTTGCCGCTCCTCCAGGTACCTCCCACGAAGCTCCCATTGGCCGCGGTTCCCTGTTCCCGGACAATGGGACCTGCAGGAGGCAGTGCCTGGAAGGAGGCAATGCAGGAGCCCTCTGCCTCCTTTCCCCTCCCCACCGGACCGAAGGGGTGTGCTGCCTGCTGCTTCAGAGAGTGGCACGGGGCTCGCAGCACCACAGACAGAGGGACAGGGCAGGGCACGGGGAGCTTGGCGGGCCGCTTGTTTGAGACCCCTGGTCTTGAGCATCATGGAACAGAATGTGGTGCAGACACACTGTAAAAAGTGTGACCTTTCATTTAAAAAAAGACAGGGTAGGGGGTAACTAGTCAGGACCAAATTCCTCATCAGTCATTCAGCATGACGCATCCCCAAAGCAGCATCAAAACTGGGAGCAATTTAAAGCTATATCTTTTCCACTCTGCATGTGAGGGAACATAGCAGATACTAGTGCTGGTGTGGGGTCAAAGTATGATGGAGACCTCACAGTACCTGTATGATTGCATTAGTCATGGTGCAATCTCAGATTCACTTACGCTGTGTGTCTCCTTGATGAACTACAGGCAACTTGAAAAAGAGTTTCTCTTTCACCAACAGAAGTTGATCCAATAAAAAAGATATTACCTCACCCTTCTTGTCTCTCCAATATCTGGGACCAACACGGCTACAACATGGCAAACAAAATGTCTCATTGACACCATACTGACATCATGCTTCCACTGAACATTGTTACGTACTGGGTTGTGGGCTGTTGTGTAGGGGCACTGCTTCCATTGCAGAGGTGTTTACTGGGTTTTCCTTATTTCTCTCTGAAGGCATCAGATGTCTTATTATTTATCATTTGTATTACCATAGCACTTAGTTATGGGCCATGACCCACTGTGATAGGTGCTGTACAAACACAGAACAAAAGGATGGCCCCTGCCCTGGATCTCTGTTCATCTCTAGTTTCTGTGTTGCTAAATTCTTTTAACTGATTACACGCATGTGGTGAATTTCTAATCATGTGTATCAATGAAAACTCTGTTCAAGAGCTGGCAGGACATGCACAAGTGCAGCAGACAGCACTGAACACAGTAGCAGTGTTTGTATGCAGTTATATCAGTCAGGTGCACATTCTTTTGTATACATCTAATTCACCTCAATTGTTATTTATTCCAAAATTTTAAATTGCAGTCCCATTAGTCCTGGCTTTTGGCAAGTTGTCAGTTCAGATGAGGCACCCCTGTGCTAGGACAGTGTTTTCATTAATGTCATCATAGGAGAAATCAAGAAGTGAAATCATCAGAGCCCTATTACAATCCCTAAAACTGGATTTGCACATCCTGAAAGTTTATTCTTCAGTTCTTCTTACACTGAAAGTTAGCAGACACTCTTTTTGCTTTGCTTCTTGATGCATTTGTAGAAAAAGGCTCAAGCTGCAAAATTTGTTTTTATATTCCAGACACTGACCAAAGTTCCAGGATGTTCTAGCCCAGGCCTACTGTATCTCCTATAATTCCTCATCCCTGAGCTGGGCACAATTCATTCTACCTCAAAGGAACCAGCTTCTTAAGTTCCTCCTTCGAGTTCAGTTCTGCTGCTGATCTGTTGCAGCCCCACACGCTGGGCCTGATCCAAAGCTACAAGAGTCTTTCCATTTACTTCAGTGGGCTTTGAATTAAGCTGGGTCTGGCTCCAGTTTAGGAGGGAAGAGGATTTTCACTCAACTGCTGGGCATGTCAAATGAATTGACTTTTCAGTTACAGGAGCCTATTAGCCTTCATGTTATGCCATGGCAGCCAAAGTATCCTGTTTTCTGAATCTGCGTTCTTCCATCTCTCTCAGTCTGCTAACCAAGCCCACCATTTCACCATGGGCTGCCCATAGCAGAGTGACCTACCGCCAGCCTAGCTGTGCCAGAAAGCCACCAAAATAGCTTCAATCTGCAGGAAATAAGCCTGAATTTCTCTTATGCCAGGTTTCTCCTTAGGCTGCCACCTTACCAAGCGTGGTGTCAGTTCTTCCAGAGAACAATGCAGCAGCAAGAGCTCCACTAGCTCATACCACCTGCTTGCCAGAAGACAATATTATAAAATAAAATAAATTTAAATTAAATGAATGAGTAGATGGCAAATGCCTAGAAGACCTTGACATTGCGCCAATGAGCAGGGCCGCCCAGAGGCAGTTTCTAAACTCATGTATATACATATTACACAGTTAATGATTTCTCAGCATAAACCAGATGATCCCTTCTGGAGCTTAACTAGTTAAAAAAAAAAAGAGTCTATTTTTCCTGATGGATTGATCAGAAAAATCTTGAAAATTACAGTAAAATACTTGGTGGATGAACTATAAATAGATACATGTGATTTTGATTGTCCTATATCAGAAATCAGATGTCATGAAGAATACACACGTCTGGGCAAGAGACAGTGCTCAAATTAGAGATTTTTTTTTATTCATTCAATGTTTTCAAGTACTTATTTTTAAATTCACCTCAGAAAACCGAAATGGCTCACCATAACTCCAGTGTCAAGAAATCAGATGGGCCTGAGACAAAGCTTAGATCTAGATCTGAACCTCTGCAAACATTCAGGAGACAGTTGTGTAATTTGGACCCAAAGTTTTCATTTGGCCCATTATACAGATGTATTACCGTTTAGTGCAGGTCTGGGCTTGAGGAAACCCTGTGTGATGACAGCAGGCCGTATGGGCTGTGTTTAATTAATCTAGGAGTTAAAAATCCAGGAAGGATTTTTGTGTTTTGTTTGTGAATTCAAACAACCCTTTTTTCCATTTTACTACATAAAAAAAGTCCTCTCTCTTCTTTAGGATGGGGGACAATATAGGGCAACTATGAAGGTCAGATCTCATTGCAGATTCAAAGTTCAGGAATGTCTGGATCTAGACTTTTGATTTGACCTATTACAGAGATAAAAGTTATCAGCAAAGTCCAGCTCCAGACATGAACATCCTCAGAATTCAGAGATATTTGGATCTAGAGCAGGGGTCGGCAACCTTTCAGAAGTGGTGTGCCGAGACTTCATTTATTCACTCTCATTTAAGGTTTCACGTGCCAGTAATACATTTTAACATTTTTAGAAGTTCTAATTTCTATAAGTCTATAATATATAACTAAACTATTGATGTATATAAAGTAAATAAGGTTTTTAAAATGTTTAAGAAGCTTCATTGAAAATTAAATTAAAATGCGGAGCCCCCTGGACCCTTGGCCAGGACCCGGGCAGTGTGAGTGCCACTGAAAATCAGCTTGCGTGCCGCCTTCGGCACCCGTGCCATAGGTTGCCTACCATGACCTAGAGTTTCTGTTCAGTCCCACCTCTACAGGAGTAATGGAGTTTGTGTTACAAAAACACAGGTCCTAGGAAGATAAAATGCTAATCCTTAGGGATTTTTACCTTTTGTTTCAGAGTGGCTCTAATCATGACCCAATTGTCAAGAAAATTTTGGAACCTCTTATCGCAACAAGGATCCCCCAAAACCCCATTACGCTTGTACACATTCCAACTATCATTCCTGTCTTCAGGAAGGGGTGGTTATATAACTTGTCTGAACATCGGCCAAGTGTTGAAAGTTGCTGCGAAAATAGACGACAAAATTTGGCACAAGATTAATCTTCTTGAAATCGTGAAAAAAAAACACCCTATATTTCGATTACCCGAGACATCTAATTTTGAAGAAATTAGAGACCTGATCCTGAATATGTAATAAGTAATATATGTTAATGTTTTATTGTAACTTTACCTTAGTACAGTTTAATTTAAAAAAAACACACAACTGCAGCAGGCTGAAACATGGAGTGCAAACTGCTCCTCAGCACCTTGCTTAAGGTATGAAAGTTCAAGGAAAGGAACTGGTTTTAAAATGGTAAATCAGCAGTGCTTTTATATGGGGTTGGGGTTTTTTTAGCTAAATGTGGTGGCTGAATCACAGGTTCAATTAAGCCTGCCAAGATCAACTCAGCCCTTTACGCTTCTGAAGTGTAGGTGTTTGGCCTTTTCAGATGAAAACTTCAACACTTAATTTCTTAGAACAAAAACTTTCCTCCCAATAGCCATTGTGGTGCTGATACATGATGACTACTGCTCCTCTCCCCCAGGGTGGCTGCATTTCAATCAGCTCAGTGTATATACATAATTTGTAAAATGCTGGATGATCCTTTGCAATGAAAGACCTCCAGCAGCTTTACCTGCTCATCTCACGCTTAACCTGCTTATCTCATGTGTCAGAGGCCAATCCCTGCTGCCATTACCTAATTAGCACATGGGCCTAAGTTTCACTTGCTTCTATGTAAAACACACGTAGAGTCTACTCAAGCTTCCTCTTTATGCCTAGATTGCCTTCTATCCCCAGATCCCTCAACCCATCTGCCTTCTACCTGTCTGGGCATGACCCCTTCTTCACCTGCTTATGAAGCATCATTAGAAAGACAAAATGGGTGAGGTTATCAGGGGCGGCTCTAGGGATTTTGCTGCCCCAAGCAGGCTGCATCCGGTGGTTTGCCTGCGGAGGGTCCGCTGGTCCTGCGGCTTCGGTGGACCTCCTGCAGGCGACCAGCAGATCTTCCGCAGGCAAACTGCCGAGGGCAGCCTGCCTGCCGCCCTCGCGGCACCGGCAAAGCGCCCCCCGCGGCTTGCCGCCCCAAGCACGCGCTTGGCGTGCTGGGGCCTGGAGCCACCCCTGGAGGTAATATCTTTTAATTAGACCAACTTCCATTGGAGAAAGACACACGCTTTCAAACCACACAGAGTTCTTCTTCAGGTCTAGGAAACATACTCAGAGTGTCACAGCTATGGAGCATCATGACACATACATAGATCAGGAGGTTGACTCAAGTGCAGATTTCCAATCAGGAGCATGGAAATTCAGTCTTTGCCACTGGCACTGGAGTCAAAAGAAACTGTGACAATCAGGTATGGTGCTCTGGCTCCTTAATTAGTCAATGTGCATGCGTCATAGCACCACTTCCCCTGTTGGGCCAGTTAACATAATTTGGAGGATGTTGTGGTGTATCTAAGGTCCTCCAACCTTAGTACAGTGTAGGTATCATTTGTTGTAATGCATATTTTCCTGGATGACTTCATCACCAAGACAAGAAAAGGTCAATTGGGTGACATAGTTGGAGATCATGGATTAGAATGTAGGAATAAAAGAGCACACAGACTGATTGAATGTGCAAGCAGGAATGATCTAATTGCCTAAAATACGTTGTTTCAGCATCACCCGAGATGTTTATATACATGGCAAAACCCTGGAGATGAACCAGGACACACTATAAAGGAATCATATAAATTATATTTTAATATCAAAAAGTTTTTGTAATGCAGTTTTAGATGCTAGAATGCTCTCAGTGGCAGACTGCAATAGTGACCATAATCACCTTGCTGTGAAGCCGAGACTAAATCTTTAAAAATTACCTGATCTAAAAGACAAAAAACCCTACCAAATACTGTGGATGGACTCAAACAATAACAAAAGTGGTTGACTTTTGAAATGTATTCCATGCAGTGTCTTGCTCTAGCCTACAAATACAACAATAAAGATACTTCAAGGAAAATTGGGGAAACAAATTAACACAGCAGAACATACGGACAGTACATTGGTACTGGGAGAGAAAGGATGTTAAGCAATCATGGGATGACTGATGACATTGTAAATATAATAAATGCAAGAAGAGAAGTTATACAAACAAATTCAAGAAGTATGTAAAGAGGCAAAAGAAAAATGTCTAGAAGGAAGATGCAATGAAATCAAAGAATATAAAGTAAGGCACAACCACAAAGACCTTTGTTGCACTGAAAAAAAGAAAAAAAAAGACACACAAAGAAAAAAGTCAAGAAAAGGAATGAGCCGTATTAAAACTCAAATTGGCAGAATATGCTATGAAACCAACAGCATCATGGAAAGATGGATGGAATATGTGAAGGAACTTTTTGATGATCCTGAAAAACTGAAAGACAGACATCACAAAAGGAGACGAAAAAGCACAGCATATTGCAGTGTCAGAACTAGAAAGAGTTCTAAAAGATAAACAAGGTAAAGCAGTTTGGCAGGATGGCATTGTGGTTGCAATGCTACAATCCCTGAATGAAGATTCAAAAATTTATCTGCTAAAACTTTCAATCAGATGTAGACATAAGGAGAACTTCAAGAGGTAAATCTTTATTAACCTTTTGGTAAAGAAATGATGCTAGCAAATGTGAACAACATCAAAACTTGAAGCCTGATAAGCCACTCAGTCAAAGTTTTTTTGAAAATCACCTGCAAATGAATACATCAACATTGCTAGACAAGAATTAGCAGAAGTCCATTTGGTTTCCACCAAAGATTAGGAACAGGAAGGCAATATTTGCTCAGAGGATATTATATGAATGTGCAATAGAAATGTGAAGGGAAACTTATATGTTCTTTGTGGATTTTTCAGAAGATATTTGATAAAAATCCAACCTGACAAGATGATACATAATCTTGAAGAATGTAGTATTGGCTTCCAAGATCTACAATTAATAAAAATCCTGTGTTGGGGACTATCACTGGGTTCACTAATCAGAGTGGCACCTCCTGCTGGCCATCTTGGGGATTAGCGACAAGACCCAGGCCCACCCATTAGTCCGAGTCCTGACCTAGGGACACGGTAGCTAGCAACCTCCTGCTGCCTCTCCTTAACTTCTCCACCAGTGCTGCTTCAATTCCCTGCACCACTTCCCCATGGCCCCAACATCTTCGCCCTCTTCCCAGGGCCTTCAGCAAGTCCCAGCAGCCAGCTAGGAGCTCCCTCTTGCTCCCCCAGTCCCTGCTAGCAACTGCTTTGTCCAAGGTGCTACCTCCCTGCAGCCTGCTAGAAACATAATGCTCTCTCCTTGGGCTCCCTAGAGCAACTGACCCTGCTTTGCCCTGCAGCTCCCTTTTATGTGAGCCCACTGGGCCCTGATTGGCTGCCTCTGCACAACCTTCCTATGCTGTTTTTAACTCCTTCCTTGCCAGTGTGGGGTGAATACCCCATCATAGCAACAGAAACCAGAAGTCTGAATGAACAATTGAGTATTGCAGCATCAAGAAAGGCTGCAACCTTGGTGTACACCTATCTCCACAACTATTCAATATAGACATAGAAGGTATAATGAAGGAAAGTTTAGCAGACACCAATAGGTTATACAGATCAATGGCATGTACATGAACAGCATAAGAAATGCCAATGACTTAGTTTGCATCACTTTGACAAGGGAAGAACATGTTTGTGCGGTGAACAGTGCCAGCAAGAAATATGGAATGATGATTAACATTAGGAAGACAAAAAGTATGATAATAAGTAAACACAGATAGGCCAGGTGGGCACCACCTATATCTTGAAAGTCAAGATGGTTTCCCCTATTTAGGGAGTCCAATAACAACATCAGATGGAAGATGTGATGAAGAAATCAAGGGAAGGAGACAGCTTGCAAAATATGCATTCAACAACTTCCAAAGTCTTCTATGTTGCCAAAAGTTAAAGCTACACATCTGCATTAGACTGCTGACATGCTACCTATGGTCACCCAGAGCGGACTCAGAACAGTCCGTTCTGAGCGGACTCAGAACATTTGAGTTTTGGTGTCATGGAAGAATGTTAGAAATTAGCTAGATAGCCAAATCTATGAACAATGAGCAGAGCCCTGCGTGGCTACAAAAATGTAGAACCGCATCTGATCTGGCAGCATCAACCCACGATCCAATAGTTGTTTTTTACCTGTATCTACAGCTGCAGCAGCAAGCCATCTCCCACGGGTTAGTTTGGGGGGCAGGGAAGTGAATGAGTGGGGGGGGGTCTTGCAGGGAAGAAGCAGCATGAGAATGGGGTCTGGGGTAAGGGGAAGTGTGGGGCACAGTCTCAAGGAGAAGGGGCAGTGGGGAGGAGGACTGGGGGGGGGAAGGGGCATCACATCGCATGCTGCTGCTGGGGGCTCACAAGCAACAGTGCACGGCAGCAGCAGTGGGGCGGGGCCCCGCTCGCTCCAATCCCTGTGTCCTGGGGTGGGCAGGCCCGGCAGTGCTACTGGGCTGGGCCATGGTGGAGATGCTGGACAGGAAACAACGTGGCAAGCGGGTGCTGGACAGCCTCGACTCTGACCTGCTGCCCAACCCCAGCTGCTGGCCACCAGCCCCAAGTGCGCTAAGCCTCCTGGACTGCCAGACCTGGACACTGCAGGCCAGGCGCTGCCAGTGAGTAGAGCTCTGCATGGTTACAGCTACAGCCAATCCACTATTTGCAAAAATGGTCCATGGATATCCACACCTGCAAAGTGAATATCCGCAAATATGAAACGGATATCCACAGATTTGCAGGACTCTAACAATGAAGTGATGACAAGGATAAATTTTAAAAAAGAACAATTACTAGAGACCCTAGTGTGACGTTCCCCTGTTGTTATCCGGACTGGTGATCTGCTAAGTCACTCCAATCCTCGACTCTGGGATCCAGCCTTACCCTGCTCTGCTGTGAGAAGCCCCACTCCTGGGCTGTTCACACACAGTCTCTGGCATGTAAGCTGCTTGGATCGTGCAACCGAATGACATTAACCACTATCTCCGGTCCCAGACAAAACCCTAGGAACCTCCACCTTGCAGTGTCCAGTTATGCCCACTGGATGCTGCAGGCTTATATGAGTTTATCAATTTAACAAAGAAATAGATATGCACCAGGCTTGTTATCCCAAGGGGGAGACACTGACATGCTGCAAACCAAATGCACTGCTTCAGGTAGAATAAACAAATGTATTAACTACAAAGATAGATTAAGTGATTATAAGTCAAAGCACAACAAGTCAGATTTGGTCAAATGAAATAAAAGCAAAATGCATTCTAAGATGATCTTAACTCTTTCAGTGCCCTTACAAACTTAGATGCTTCTCACCACAAGCTAGCTGGTTGCCCTTCAGCCAGGCTCTCCCCTTTGATCAGCACTTCAGTCACTTGGTGATGTCTGTAGATGGAAGTGGAAGAGAAAGGAAGACAAATGTCTCTTCCTTTTTTCATGTTCTTTCTTCTCTCTTGCCTTTGCCCCCTCCCCCCCTTCAGGGTCAGATTAACATTACCTCATCACAGTCCCAAAGTGACTAAAGAAAGGGAGGTGACTCACTCGAGTCACTTTGTTGCTGCCTAGGCCGGTGTCCTTTGTTCCTATGAGGCTGGGCTGGGCTTGTCCCATATATGCCCTGATGAGATGTGAACTGCCCCTCTGCTCTTGGAGAGTTTTTGCCTGGGCTCGTTTTAAGCCATGAGGACACATTTTCAGCCCCGTAACTATATACATGAAATTACAACCTATAAGATAACTATAGCATTACTACAACAACGCTTAGTGCATCATGAGCCTTCCAAAGACACCCAACATGACAAACTTTGCATTGGATACCACACAATCATATTATAAGGATGAATATGGGGGTGCAGGTTGTTTCCTTGAGGTACAGAACATCACACCTAGGTCTCAAGAAAGAGAACATCTGTCTGTGGACACATAGCTCAGCAATTGCAAAGTGACTCTATTCTAGCACACATCCAATCAGGCAAGATCACAGGCAAAACCAGGAAAAGGAAGAAAGAGCCAGCTACATCGGAAGCATTGCCAAATAGACTGACATCCAAAGGAGAGAGGAAGTTTTACAATTCTGTTTCAACTGTGAAAGATGGAAGGTGGTGGCTGACAGCCAGAAGATTGGAGATGTCACTCCACAAAGATAAGATATTTTCCTCTGTCCACTTCTGACTACTAAATGGAATGACTGGGCCCCCCACACCTGTGCACACATGGTATAGCAGATGACTCACTTCCTGCAAAAGCTAGGCACAACAGAATGAATCTAGAAAACTCACTAGGAAGTATATAACTAATTGTTGCAACTAAGAATATCTTTTTAAAAAAATAAAGTGCTCTACAAATATTGATCTACTCCATTGTGTCATCCAGAATTAGAGACAGACCCAATCAGAAGCCCTGATTTGGATCCCCCCCCAACCACTAGAAATTTGAAACTTGCTCTTGGCAAAATGGCAATAGACTGATTCAAACCTCCTTTTTCTTGAGCAATCCTGAATTCTACACTATTCAAAATCTGGATCCAGATCTGAATTCTGCAGTTTAGGCTCATCTCTATTAAAATTATAGCCACATAAAATGGCATCAGCAGGGCTTGAGCTCACTAAAACATCTAGTAAAAGTCTACAGACCAGATCCTGAAGTCCTTATTCATTTTTATTCAGTCAAAACTCCCATCACCTGAGTAAAATCAAAGTAAAGACTTCTGAGTTTGGCCCTACATAAATATTTCCTCTCCTTTATTTTCTCTCCCACTCTCTCAAGGTATAGTAAGAAAACCAACTTGTTAAACAGCTAAGTAGAGCCAAAGGTCAAGAGTGTCAGCTACTCTGAATGCTAATGGATCAGTGGAGGAGATGGAGCTTCAACATAATTCTGAAGAGTGACTCTAAACTAGTTTCATCCCAGGCCCCTCAACCTTTGCTGGATTAATACAATTAGATTCTGGTGATACGCATGAAAAGACAGACACTTGAAATGCTCTCTTGTCCAAAATAGGACACACAATCACTCTGAAGGCAGATGGCACTTCTGTGATTTACAATGTTTCAATAAAGAAAGATTACCATAATAATTAAAAGTTTACAGCCTGGTGAGAGAGACATGAAAGAACCATGCTAAAAAAGGGAGGAGATGGGGAGAGTGGGGTGGGGGCAGGAGGAGGTCTATTCTATGGGAATGTCACTCATTGTAAATACATAGGAGTGGAGTTTCTTCACTCTGTTCTCCACTTCCTATTTTGTTCATGTCAAGGACAGCAGTTTGTGTACAAAGAGATCATAAAAGACAAGTAGCAGTTGCACTGTTAAGGTCTGTGCACCATGATGGTACCCATCCCATTCCACGCCCTCCCATTAGACAGACGAATATAAGTCTCATTACTACTGGAGCCCAGGATCACCGACAGCACAATTTTGCACAGACTCAGACATACAGATTGTTTTATGGAGTGGCAGCTTTTATTAGTCAACCTGGCCCTTTGTGAAATCATGCCAAAAGCTGCTAGGTCTGAGGACAGATGTTCTTTGTTCCGCAACAGATGCATCCTTGCTTTGTTCATTTTCTTTTATGGCCACATTGCTGCAGTAGCATCCTATCCCCAAACAGACTGTCTCACATCTGCCGTAGCTCTAAAGGAGACATTCTTGCCTGGGATTTATAGCGACTGACTTAAGTTATAGGCACACTGCTACTGCTAGTTTTCACCCACTGTTGTGTGCATGCGTACTTTGTTTTAAATGACCAAGGGCGATGCCAAATCAGTGTCTTGCCTAACAGATTACAGAACAAAATATCTCAGTCTAGATCCCAAATGCAGTTGTCCCTACTTGATCCTGACTCAGGCAAAACTCCTATTGGACTTCAATTATATCTCACCCTTCAGTTGTTGGCTAAGCTGTTTCAAAGAACTCGATGTTCAGGCTCAGGCTGGAGCCTGGGCTTTGGGAATCACCCCTCTCGTGGGGTCTCAGAGCGTGGGCTCCAGCCCAGGCACAAATGGCTACACTGCAATTTTATAGCCCCGTAGCCTGAACCCCGTGAGCCCGAGTCAGCTGACCTGGGCCAGCCATGGCTGTGCCACAGGTCTTTTATTGAAATATAGATATAACCATCGTATCCTAAGTTAATTCAGGTTCACCAAAATATGGTGATTTAAAATGTTTTCAGGAAGTTTTTTTGGAAGTGTTCTGCTTTTTATTAAAGAGACCTGTAATTGTTCCTGGAGTACTTCAAATATCAGGGAGGGAGAGGAATTATTTAAGCTTAGTACCAATGTGGACACAAGAACAAATGGATATAAACTGGCTATCAAGCAGTTTAGACTTGAAATTAGACAAAGGTTTCTAACCATCAGAGGAGTGAAGTTCTGGAACAGCCTTCCAAGGGGAGTAGAGGGGGCAAAAGACATATCTGGCATCAAGACTAAGCTTGATAAGTTTATGGAGGGGATGGTATGATGGGATAGCCTAATTTTGGCAATTAATTGATCTTTGATTATTAGCAGGTAAATATGCCCAGTGGTCTGTGATGGGATGTGATCTGAGTTACTACAGAGAATTCTTTCCTGGGTACTGGCTGGTGAGTCTTGCCCACATGCTCAGAGTTTAACTGATCGCCATATTTGGGGTCGGGAAGGAATTTTCCTCCAGGGCAAATTGACAGGCCCTGGAGGTTTTTCGCCTTCCTCTGCAGCATCGGGTCACTTGCTAGAGGATTCCCTGCACCTTGAGGTCTTTAAACCACGATTTGAGGATTTCAATAACTCAGACATAGGTTAGGGGTTTGTTACAGGAGAGGGTGGGTGAGATTCTGTGGCCTGTGTTGTGCAGGAGGTTAGACTAGATGATCATAATGGTCCCTTCTGACCTTAAAGTCTATGAGTCTATAACTCACCACAAGCAGAGAAAGAAATCAAGTTCTGCTTTCAAAAAGGGTTTAGTTCATTTTTTTTAAATCAGCTTTGAAAGAGCTTTTTAAAAATTGTACAGTAGCAAAGATCCCTACAGAATTACTACAGGGAGTTGAAATGGAATCAGGTCCTGGTGTCAGTCCATTCTTCTTAATACAGTGTCCAAAAGTATTGCTTTATAGAGAAATTTTTAAAAGGTAGCTCCTCCCATGAAGAGTTCACCATCTGAAAGCCTAACCCTGCAAACTCTTACTCCCTCCCATGAATTGTTACTCACATAGGACTAGGTAGGCCTATTGTCAGGGTGATGACTCACTCAAACAGGTGGCAGAATAGACCCTTAATTTAGGCAAAACACAATGAGTGCCAGCAATAAACAAATAGATAGGTACAGGGGGAAGGGAGCACAAGGTTTAAGAAAGTTACATTATGTGGTTACTGAAGGTTTTTTGGTGGTGCATATATAATTAACACACAGACAAATTCAGACCTAGCATCAGTTCAACCTCATTGAAGTAAATTGTATATATTTGTGTAAGTCTATATGCTTGAAAGCCACTCCAACAAATTTGTTCGCTGTGTTTCTAGCATAAGAGAATAGAAGCAGGTGGGTTCTATCACTTGTTAGTTAATTTTTTGTTTTGCATTAAGGAACAAATGTATTATTGTTATCATTGCATCCATTAGATAACCCTGGGTAGGGTTCTCATTTACACTAGGGTACCACAACCCTAGCAGTGTGCAATGGCCTTAGAGTGGATGTAATTGTCAATTATTGCCAGAGCACTGTAAATGGGTTTAGGCTGCATGAGAATCTGTGGGCTTAAGTATAAATTCGTATAATCCTTTTAACCAATGCCCAAGTCCTAAAACTGGTGCAGAGGTCATGCTTAAGACTTAAGAAGAGGAAATCTTCACCAAATTGAGATCCTAGGACAATTACTCCTAATCTGCTCCCACAGTAAATTCACATCTGAAAAGCATGTAATAGGCTACATTTCTATGTTCCCTGAGTATAAAAAAAAGAAACCCTACACAGGTTTTAGGATCCAACTGTAGTTACTGACTGAAATGACTATATAATTTTCATCAGGAGTTTACACAATATGTTCTGTGTGATAATATTTTTAATCCTTTTGACCCAAGCGGTTAGCCAATATTCAGTCTTGTTGGTTGTTTCCATTAGGAAAAGAAATTGAAGATGGAGTCAGGTATTTCTCTGCTACAATTCTATTTAATTTACAGAGAATGTACATGAAGTCCTGTTTCCATGAACACAAGAGGAATCACAGGAGGCAGTTTCTTTGCTCACAGCTCCAAGTGTCTTTCTAGGCAGCACTCTGCCCAAAGAGTCCCCTCTTTGTGCTTTCTCTCAGGCCATATTTTCAGTGCTTTTCTTGCTGTCTGCTTGGTTTTTGGGCTGCTTCTGCTCCCAGACACATACAGCCCCAACAAACAATACCCAGTGAAACCCCTCTGCCCACAGGAGTTTCTGACTGGCCTTGAATGTGGCCTGTGCTTTGGGCGGTGGTTCCTTTTGTTTCAGTAATATTATTCCTGCTTTACATTTATCCTGAATGAAGGGCAGCTGTCACATCCACCAGCTTTAACAAGGTTTAACCAACCTCCATCATAACAATATAGTAAATTAGCATCCACTGATCTTTAATTTAAAAAATAAATAAATAAAAAGAGGGGGTGGGAGACAATGGGTTCACCTATTTTTGTTGTCCAGTGTTACATGCACAGTAACCAAGCAAGTGTCTATCTTTCACTCCTGGAGTTGATTTCAAGACATATTTCAAAGTTTCCTGGGAGGGATAGCTCAGTGGTTTGCACATTGACCTACTAAACCCAGAATTATGAGTTCAATCCTTGAAGGGGCCCATTTAGGGATCTAGGGCAAAAATCTGTCTGGGGATTGGTCCTGCTCTGAACAGGGGGTTGGACTAGATGACCTCCTGAGGTCCCTCCCAGCCCTGATATTCTATGATTCAAATGGAATTACACCAGAGAGGAGTTTGACCTGCTAATATAAAAATGCACATTGCCACGTGGCTTGCAGGGTTAGGGCTAGAACAATAGAGGCTTAGGTCTGAACAAGTCATCTTTTGTGGACTGGGGTTTTATTGCATAGGCCCTTGTTTAATCCAAATTGACACCAATTTAGCAAAAGTCTGTAGTTGCATTTCTGCATATATTTACAAACAATAAGCATGAAGACAAGTGCAAGCCAAAGAGTAGCTCCTGTATTTCCTCAAAGCATCACAAATTTTAGTCAGCACAATCCCTTCATGTGCATCTCTTTGGAGAAAAGAACACACTGCTTAAAGATGTTGGTTCATCTGCACCAAATTATCTCTGAGATAGGGGCAGCTCATGGAGGCATTCCCGACTGTGAATTAACCCCTCAAGCCCCAGGCCATTGTCCGGCTTGGCAAGACCTTTTTAGAGACCCACTGGGGCAGGATGTGACAAGGCCTTAGGGTCCCTTCCAGAGGACACTAAAACATCTGTGCATCCCCTCAAAGTCATATTTATGAAGTTCAAGTTGAGAAATATCTTAAGATACCCAGAGGAGGAAAAAAAACTGGAAATGGGTAAATGCTCACTGAACTGAGTAGAAATTAGCTGAATTTTGGAAGAATGTAAAAATATCAGCATTTTCCACAGAGAAAGTATCTTTAGTCAGAAGAAATAGCGTTGGAGTGAAGGATTATGCCATGTACAGCCATTTGAAAAGAGTGGGAAGAATCTCAATCTATTTTTTTTCCCAGGGGAAAAAAAAAACTAATTACATTGAAGTATTGGCAAAAGTGCATGACAGAAGCCTGACATCACAAAGTGGATTCAAGTGCCCCATGCAGCAGGAGCAGGAAACAGGACTAGTATGTCAGTCTCTACAATAATCTCCTTTCTAACTGCATTCAAAATGAAGATGCTCCCCTTTCCCCCCGCCAAGTGTAGTCATTGTATGCAATTGCCTTTAACCAGCATTTGAATAAAAGAGGGGTATGCATCATGCCATAGATCCAAGGATTTATGCCAGCAGATTAAATGTCAAGGGTTCAATTCTCAGTCATATGTATAGCATCTTTCAAGCAGATTTAACAAACAAAAAAACCACACCCACCCACCATCATCTTTCTGACTACTACTTTCAAACAACAAGAAATAAAAAAGGAAACAAGTGTTCTCCTATATCCCATCCACGTAAACAGCTAAGAGGGCAATGGAGAATAGAGATGGGCTCAAAGCTAGATTTTTTTCTGGTGTGTCCTCTGCAATAAGGTGGCACACCACACCTGCTTTCTCAAGCTCAGGAACACAAATAGGGAGGAATTTTTAGTGTGCATGTAGATGCAACATGCATTTACTCAGAAACATCCTTAGAAGTTCAACACAAAATAATGCCCTCATCAGACAAAGGCTTTTCCACATTTTTCACCACCTGTTCCAGAACATGTTTATTTTGCCAGCTAGACTCTAGTTTCATAAATTACAGAAGGCCTCTTTCTTGAGGAAAGCAGACCTGTGCTTACAGCAGTGACCTGCCATGGGAAAAACATGTCAGTACACAGGAAGAGGCCAGGAAGTGGTGTTTATAATATGCAACAATTGGGCTGCTCTTTGCCAGAAAAAGTGAGGTCAGAGGGTCACGGCTGTTAGCTTGCTATCTATTTCTAGAGAATACCAAAAACCCTCAAAGGACACAGGTTCTGTGCAATTATTTCAAGGAGCTGTTTCTGGTCATAATTTGCACTTGTTTTTCCAGGTTTGATTAAATCAGTGGTCAATTAACTAGAGTTTGGGGGAAATCTGTAGCTTTGTTTCAGGCTTTCATGTGAAACCTTTCTTCACCTTCAGTTTGAATTGGTTCACAAGAGAAACAGGTCAAATGCTGAGTCTTCCCTAATGTGGGAGAAAAGCTCCATTAAACTCAGGAAGTTCAAATGATTTCTTCCCACATCATGAATCACTCAGGTTCACTTGAAGTGTGCTTAAAGATTTGCCCCACTGTGAGGCAGATTCTGCTATGCCTATTATGTTAAGCAGCACCTTATTCCATAAGTGGCTTCACTGATTTCAGTGGGACTGCTCAAAAAATAAGGTACTCTTATCCTGAGTAAGAGAATCAGAATCTAGTCTGTTGTGCCAATAAGGCTTACTCCAAACTCTGGCTAAGTTTACTGGAAATTTTGGAAACCTGGACAAGTCTTTAACACTGAAACCAGAACATGTACAGGAGATGCTCTTCTTTTTTCTTTCCCTTTCACAATTAGCCCAATTACATTAATTGAAAGACTCCCATTGATTTCATTGTGTTTTGGATCAGGGACTTGGTGCATGTATTTTTAAAACTTTTTTGATTGTTCAATAGAATTCAAAATATGGGGGAAGTGACAGAGAGAGAGTGCGCACGTGCAAACAGTTACACACTACACAACTAGGAAGGGTAGGTGGATATTAAAATACTTAGTTGATCAACAAGCTAAGCAAGAAAATTTCAAATATAGAACCAAAAGTTGCATACATAGTATGTAATTAAATTGGCACATGGCTGGATTTTTGAAAGGGAGGGATAATGTTATGGCCATTAAAAACATTTGTAACGATGCATGTTGATATAATGATACGAGTAAAATTTCAGGCTTCAGAGCATGAGCATTGCTTAACTGGTTCACTGCCCTTCGTATGGTGGCAAGTAAGCCAAGTAGTTATTGCTGCCGGATGTCATATTAGATGGACCACTGAGCTGATCCAGTATGACAATAATATTGTAATAATATAGTTTATAGTTATGTAATGTTTTTCATCAGAAGATAAAGTACTTTACAAAGATGGAGAAATGTTATTCTCACCCATTTTGCAAACAGAGCATCTGAAGCACAGATGTTAAGTAGCTTGCCCAAGGTTACCAAGCAGCCAGTGGCAGAATTAGAAACCATCTTTTCTGACTCCCACTCCAGTACTCTAATCATAGACAACACTGCTTTCCTATGAAGGAATGTGACAACTCCTGCTGTATGTTTATAGAAAGCATCCTAAAGGCTTTCCCAATTACCAGAATTATTAGATGAGCATATTTTCTAGTCAGACATGGGGAAGTTTGGGGACAAATCACTCTCTCTTCCCCATCCATCTTTATTCAAGAGAATTGAAAAATGAATTCACACTACCAAGAACAGAAAACAGCCACAAAAGAGGGAACAAACTTTTAGAAAATGTTTACATGCTCTAACTCTCACCAAATAGACTGTATGCAGCACATCCTGCTTTTTCAATGCCATATGAAAGCAATTAACTCTTGCATGGGATTAGCATATAAACATAGGGCAAAGTTTTCAAACTTGGCTGCATAAGATGTTATCAGTACTAGTGAAATTTATAAGAAAAAAAATCCCATTGGCAATAACATTGATTCAGCTGACCACGTAGAGCTCCCATTAAAGTCACCGAGACCCATTAAACCACTCAGCACCTTTGAAATTCACTAACATTTATTTAGGTGCCTAACCTTAAACTGTGCCTACAGTGGGGAAATTTATATTAAAAAAATCCCACAGGTTCCAACACTGAACCTCTTTTAGCACTGAGAAGAGCAATAGTGTCAAATTGGTGGCATAATGTCTACACATAATCACTCTACAGGGAGTGATTTCTAGAGTGCATTAATGTGTTGCACATTAATTGTTCAATATGAACCCTTCTGTTGTACTTTAACATAGTGCTGTTTGAAAGAGTGCTACGCTGAAGCGCACAAGGAACCATCAGTGAGCATCAGCAGCTCTTCTGCTGTTACTATATGGACTGTAGCAGGCAAAGACTCACCAGCACCGCATCTCCTGCTGGTCATCCTGGGAATTAGCTCAACTCCAGCTACAGAGTGCCCTCTGAAGGCCGGTGTCTCGCCTGCCACTGGCCTCATGTCCCTCCCAGACCCCAATGCCCTTTACCTCAGGGTTCTGCCCCAGCAGTACCCCCATGCTCTGAGTCTTCCCTCCCAGGGAAACCCCCAACCCTCTAAACCCACCTTGCCTCAGTGGCTACTGCCAGTCACCATCTAGCCCCCACTCACTGGGGCAGACTTCGTCTGTGATGGCCACTCATCATTGGCAAGGGGTTAGGACCTGCTGCCTTTGCCTATTCCCAGGCTGTATCTCTGCAAACCCAGAACCTTCATAGGCCTTCACCAAGGCCTGCAGCCTGGGTATTTACCAGGCTGGAGCTCCCTTTCCCTTTCCCTATTCCCCAGCACTGCTCCACCACAGGTACCTTACTTTCCCTGGCAGCCAGGTCCGCCTCACATCCCTTTTATAGGGCCAGCTGTGGCCTGATTGGACTGGCCACACCTGTGGTCAGCTACTCCCTAATCAGCCTAGTTTGGCTGCTTTCACTCCTTTTCCCATCCACAGCCCTCTCCAGGGCTGCTTTTAACCCCTGCCTAATGGAGTGGGGCAGTCACCCCACTACATGGACCAATTAATGTGCCACAGTTTAGTACACTTTAGAAATCACCCCCATAGAATGTCTTTCCCCACCATTTAGACAAGCCCTCAGTCTTGTCATAGTGTTGTGTTTTAGACTGTGAACTTGTTGGGGCAACGACTGTCATTTATTAGGTGTTTGTACGGAGCCTAGCATAATAGACCCAACCTGGTGGTGGCATTAAGGGGCTACATATAAATATTAAATCATAATTGATAATATTAAATAATAAATATAGACAGGAAAATGCTCAGATACCACAGTTAACCCAAGATTGTCTTTTTAAAAATTGGCTATAGATGGATTTGTAATTAGTAGGAATCACTATCCTCCTTGTTTGCCAAGATTTTCAAAAATGGATGCCTAAAGGTGAGCTCATAAATCTACAATTAGGTGCCTAAGCAAGAGAAGTTCTAGGTGCTCAGAACTTTTGAAAATTATTAGTCCCTTATTTAGATCTCTAAATATAGATTTAGGCTCTTAACTTTAGGCATCCAGGTTTTTAGAAGTTAGCTATTTGAAACTTTGTAGGACCTGGCCTGAAGAAAATAAGAATATAATAAAATAATAATGAACAATAATAATTAAAAAAAAATTTACTCAGGAGATTCCTCCTACTTGGCTTGGGCCCCACCTTGTTCCTTTTGTAGATCCTCTTTTTGTTAACCATGTTACTGAGACTGCAGTACCAGGAGTTGATGGGAATTAATGCAGCATTACACTACACAATGCCAGGATGAATGTCAATCAAAAGCAAAGCTCTAAGAGTTTACTTTCTCTCAAAGAGAAGATTCACCCCCTTGTTACTGAATATGGTCTAAAATGCAGCAAGTGTCATAAGTTTTAGAGCTTCAACTCAAAAAGACGCTGGCGGAGGTATCTGAATGAATAAAGAAATGCTGTACCATTAGAGTCAGAGATTTTTCTCCACCACATTTGTCATCCAGAATGTTTAACTCTGGAACTGCTGTTATTTAAATCCTTGTCTCACAAGACTATTTTTATTTATTTATTTTAAGGGAAGTGCCTCAGAGATAACTCTAGGCAGGGATGAGGGTAACCCAGATTTTTGGCCGATGAGGGCTGGTTGCATCTCTCTATTCTATTCATAGGTTCTCATATTGTACCTATTTTCAATTTTTTAATATCTCAAAACAAAAAAAACAAACCAACAGCCACCTTAACCTCTGGGCTGAAACAAAACATGAAGCATTTCAGCCTCAAAAGGCTCCTGTTTCACAGATTATTAGGAGTAGATGAAAACAAGTGATAGAACATTAATCTACAGCAATGGTTCTCAGACTGTGGTTTGTGGACTACCAGAGGTGTACAGAGCCTTGCCTGGAGAGGTCTCAAAGTGGTCCTCAGAATGAAAGAGTTGTAGAAATATTATCTGAAAGCCATAAGTGCCCCTGCCTGTCTCCTTGTGAAATTATAAAATGCTTGTGTGAATGGTGGGAATTATCACCAAGTGTCTAAACTTCAGATGACTGAGGCCAGTAACAGCACATGGAAGTATTCCACAATTCCAGAAAGACACAGACAGAAAAGCCCTTATAAGTGTACATTGTAATCGGCCTCAGTTTAGATTGTTCTGTTTGAATGTTAGATTGGAGGGAGAGAGAAGAAACATTGCTTGCTTTAATATGGTTATTATTTCAGGACTTTGTAATAAATACATGTGCAATCTGGTCCCCCCCCACACACACACTTCCTCCCTGATCCCTGGCTACCTGTATTCATACTAAAAAGTCTCATTATACCATTGTTATCATAACTGCTCAGCTTTCTTTGGCACAGTCACACCTTAGATGGTACTGAAAAACACTATGTCAGCACTGCAATTATAAGATGCTATAGATTTGCTAAGTATTTTTAATAATAACCCCCTAGAACACAATTAACACACTTTAGAAATGTGCATATTTACCCTGGTTCTTTTACACTTTTTTTATGTTGACTCCTGAAAAATAAAAGCAGTATGCTCATCCAAAAGAGTGATTTATGAAATTAGTGAAGTCTGGTGTGATGTTTTCTGGTGTTTCTCCTGACTGCGCTAACCCAACTTCTGTTATCAGCTATTATGGCTATCATCTTGTGGGACCAAAAATAGTGCTCTGATCAGAACACTTCCAGACAGCACAGGAGAATTTTGCTTTCTCTTTTTTGATGGTACAAGAATATAATTTGTCTGAAGCCAGCCTATAGCCATTTCTAGCTGATTTGTCTGCCTTGGTTTTCAACAAGATATGTTCAGGAAGCAACACTAATTTTTTCCTCTTGAAATTAAAACCTGGGACTCATAGTCTGTTCTCACTTATACCTCCATGCCGCACTATTGCCTTCAAAATGTAAATTAGTTCAGAATTTGGCCAGGTCATCACACTTCTGTAAGTGACCTTTTATCCTTATTGCTAAATATCTGAAATGATATAATGACCTTCATTTTCTTCCAAGTGATTCCTTAGCAGATTCAGATGGTTGCTAAAATGCACAATGTAGAGATGGACGTGAAACACAAAGTTCAGACCTGGCTGGAGTCTAGAGTTCAGGGTTGTTTAGATGTGAGCTTTTGATTCAGACCATTATAAAGTGATTTGGAGCCTTCTCACATTGGGAAAGAAAGCTTCTACAGCCTCCCCAGAGATAGTGCTTGGGGTGTGCTATAGACCGCCGGGATCTGATTTGGATATGGATAGAGACCTCTTTAATGTTTTTAATGAAGTAAACACTAATGGGAATTGTGTGATCATGGGAGACTAACTTCCCAGATATAGACTGAAGGACAAGTGCTAGTAACAATAATAGGGTTCAGATTTTTCTGGATGTGATAGCTGATGGATTTCTTCACCAAGTAGTTGAAGAACCAACAAGAGGGGATGCCATTTTAGATTTGGTTTTGGTGAGTAGTGAGGACCTCATAGAAGAAATGGTTGTAGGGGAGAACCTTGGTTCGAGTGATCATGAGCTAATTCAGTTCAAACTAGATGGAAGGATAAACAAAAATAGATCTGGGACTAGGGATTTTGATTTCAAAAGAGCTAACTTTAAACAATTAAGGAAATTAGTTAGGGAAGAGGATTGGACTGAAGAACTTGTGGATCTAAAGGCGGAGGAGGCCTGGAATTACTTCAAGTCAAAGCTGCAGAAACTATCAGAAGCCTGCATCCCAAGAAAGGGGAAAAAAATCATAGGCAGGAGTTGTAGACCAAGCTGAATGAGCAAGCATCTCAGACAGGTGATTAAGAAAAAGCAGAAAGCCTACAAGGAGTGGAAGATGGGCGGGATTAGCAAGGAAAGCTACCTTATTGAGGTCAGAACATGTAGGGATGAAGTGAGAAAGGCTAAAAGCCATGTAGAGTTGGACCTTGCAAAGGGAATTAAAACCAATAGTAAAAGGTTCTATAGCCATATAAATAAGAAGAAAACAAAGAAAGAAGAAGTGGGACCACTAAAGACTGAGGATGGAATGGAGGTTAAGGATAATCTAGTCCTGGCCCAATATCTAAATAAATACTTTGCTTCAGTCTTTAATAAGGCTAATGAAGAGCTTAGGGATAATGGTAGGATGACAAATGGGAATGAGGATATGGAGGTAGATATTACCACATCCGAGGTAGAAGCCAAACTCGAACAGCTTAATGGGACAAAATCAGAGGACCCAGATAATCTTCATCCAAGAATATTAAAGGAACTGGCACATGAAATTGCAAGCCCATTAGCAAGAATTTTTAATGAATCAGTAAACTCAGGGGTTGTACCGTACGACTGGAGAATTGCTAACATAATTCCTATTTTTAAGAAAGGGAAAAAAAGTGATCCGAGTAACTATAGGCCTGTTAGTTTGACATCTGTAGTATGTAAGGTCTTGGAAAAAATTTTGAAGGAGAAAGTAGTTAAGGGCATTGAGGTCAATGGTAATTGGGACAAAATACAACATGGTTTTACAAAAGGTAGATCGTGCCAAACCAACCTGATCTCCTTCTTTGAGAAGGTAACAGATTTTTTAGACAAAGGAAATGCAGTGGATCTAATTTACCTTGATTTCAGTAGGGCATTTGACACGGTCCCACATGGGGAATTATTAGTTAAATTGGAAAAGATGGGGATCAATATGAAAATTGAAAGATGGATAAGGAACTGGTTAAAGGGGAGACTACAACGGGTCATACTGAAAGGTGAACTGTCAGGCTGGAAGGAGGTTACCAGTGGAGTTCCTCAGGGATCAGTTTTGGGACCAATCTTATTTAACCTTTTTATTACTGACCTTGGCACAAAAAGCGGGAATGTGCTAATAAAGTTTGTGGATGACACAAAGCTGGGAGGTATTGCTAACGCAGAGAAGGACCTGGATATCATACAGAAAGATCTGGATGACCTTGTAAACTGGAGTAATAGTAATAGGATGAAATTTAATAGAGAAAAGTGCAAGGTCATGCATTTAGGGATTAAAAAGAATTTTAGTTATAAATTGGGGACACATCAGTTGGAAGTAACAGAGGAGGAGAAGGACCTCGGAGTATTGGTTGATCACAGGATGACTATGAGCCGCCAATGTGATATGGCCGTTAAAAAAGCTAATGCAGTTTTAGGATGCATCAGACGAGGTATTTCCAGCAAAGATAAGGAGGTGTTAGTACCATTATACAAGGCACTGGTGAGACCTCATCTGGAATACTGTGTGCAGTTCTGGTCTCCCATGTTTAAGAAGGATGAATTCAAACTGGAACAGGTTCAGAGACGGGCTACTAGGATGATCCGAGGAATGGAAAACCTGTCTTATGAAAGGAGACTCAAAGAGCTTGGCTTGTTTAGCCTAACCAAAAGAAGGTTGAGGGGGGATATGATTCCTCTTTATAAATATATCAGAGAGATTAATATTA
Organism: Mauremys mutica; assembly: GCF_020497125.1. Taxonomy (NCBI): domain Eukaryota; kingdom Metazoa; phylum Chordata; order Testudines; family Geoemydidae; genus Mauremys; species Mauremys mutica. The sequence continues at coordinate 121,308,018 of NC_059073.1, read as the reverse complement.
GGGACGGAGAGGAATTATTTAAACTTAGTACTAATGTGGACACAAGAACAAATGGATATAAACTGGACGCTAGGAAGTTTAGACTTGAAATTAGACGAAGGTTTCTAACTATTAGAGGAGTGAAGTTCTGAAACAGCCTTCCAAAGGGAGTAGTGGGGGCAAAAGACATATCTGGCTTTAAGACTAAGCTTGATAAGTTTATGGAGGGGATAGCCTAATTTTGGCAATTAATTTGGTAATTGATCTTTGATTATCAGCAGGTAAGTATGCCCAGTAGTCTGTGATGGGATGTTAGATGGGATGGATCTGAGTTACTACCAAGAATTCTTTCCTGGGTGCTGGCTGGTGAGTCTTGCACACATGCTCAGGGTTTAACTGATCGCCATATTTGGGGTGGGGAAGGAATTTTCCTCCAGGGCAGATTGGCAGAGGCCCTGGAGGTTTTTCGCCTTCCTCTGCAGCATGGGGCATGGGTCACTTGCTGGAGGATTCTCTGCAGCTTGAGGTCTTCAAACCACAATTTGAGGACTTCAATAACTCAGACATAGGTTAGGGGTTTGTTATTGAAGTGGATGAGTGAGATTCTGTGGCCTGCATTGTGCAGGAGGTCAGACTAGATGATCATAATGGTCCCTTCTGACCGTAAAGTCTATGAGTCTATGAGTCCAGTCTAATGTGATCACACAAAATGAGGGTCAGAAGACACAGTTACCATACCCATATCAAAGAGACTGAAAATCAGGAATTTTTCACAATTGATATGTTGAGGTGCAGGCGTTAGCCTTTTCCTCAGCCCTGCACTGCTATACTAATCAGGCATTTGCTGTCTTCTCACAGCAACTCACATTCCAGCTGGTTGGCATGTTTCATGTCAGCTGTTGTTGTGGCAGATTGTGAAATTCACCCACACAGAGCTAGCATTGGGACATATTTGTGCCAGTGTCTGGGATACTTTTACATTAACTTTTCCAATTTAAAAGAACTTTGCTTCAATGGCGGTGAAACTGCAAAGGAGACAGCAGGCTACGTGAGCGAAATTTTCAGTCACTGGTGTATGTCCCCCTCCCTCCCATCCAGCACCCCCAATAGCTTCATCCTCAGAAACAACAACAAAACACAGGGCCAAAGTTGTTCTCAGTTACATGAGTGCAACTCCATTGATGTTGAGCTCACAAGTTCCTTGGAGTAAGGATCATGTTCTTTTTCTGGTACATTTGACCAGCTGTAAAGCCCTGTGCACATTTAATGAAGCTGTATAAATTATTAATAATAATGATAATAAATAAATAATTATGATAATGCTCAGAAGCAATTATTTTCTGCACAGCTCTATCGCCAGATTAATTAAATTGAACAGAGAAACAAGAAATGTTACAAACCAAATATAATACCTTGCAATGCACTCCTAGGAAGGCAGCAGCTGGAAGGTATCCCAGCTTAGGCCAGGTGCATACATGCTAAAAAAACAAACCATTTATGTGAAGAAACAATTATACTGTATAAAGCACATATCCCACAGAATGATTTGAATCCTAGAGATACTTCAACCACGTCAGAGCTGAATTACATTAATGAGACAATAATGATACCTAGCCTTTACAGAGCACTTTTCACCAGTAGATCTCAATGTACTTTACAAAGGAAGAAGGAATCATTATCCCCATTTTATAGATGCAGAGACTGAGGCACAGGAAGGAAAAGTTATTTGCCTAAAATCACCCAGCAAACCAGTGGCAGAGCCAGGAATTGAACCCAGGTCTCCTGAGTGTCAGGGTAGTGCCCTAGGAAGTAGGCACACTGCTTCAATGAGATTGAGAATGTTGGCACAGAATGGGGAATGCTTTGTGGTACCTACTATGTGAGTGTAGCAGAGTAAGGAATGAAATCTATTTCTTTCAATCCATGACTTTTCACAAACATTACATTCATGAGAGAAAAATAAGCTGTGTGGATTTATAATTCATATCTGATCCTGATGGCCATCAACATAAACTACTGCATTTCTCCAGCTAAATATGGAATAAATTGACTACATATGAACAAAATCAGAGCCACTCACAACTAACTCTTTTCATTAGCAGAAGCCAAAAAGAGAGCTAACTAGAAAAAGAAATGTAAGTAATACACTATGTACTGACGACAAGAAGTTCTTGTCAGTACCCTGAGGAACTGTATTTAGGACAAATGTGCATATTTCTGTAATGCCTCTGTCCTTATGTTGTATCTATTTATTTTAGGAATTTTGTACTGCTGCTCACCAATATATTATCTGAGAACTGCTCATGTGAAATCAACAGCAATAACCAAGTTCCCTGAGAGACTTCATGGAGTCTCTGCCACTGCTTCCATTTTGGAGTACTCTGCTTGGGGAAGGGTTTGTGTTTTGGGGTTTAATTGTTAATTTACTTTTATTTTGGTAGGGTTTGGGTTTTTCCCCTTTGGTTTTTCCTCCTCCAGTTGACTATTTTCTGTGGTTGAGGTGTTTTGGATAGAATGAGGTACTGTATTAATATCGTGTGTGTCATTTTTATGATGGAAAGGCCTTTTTCAAGGTTGCACGTATCAAATACTGAATTTTGCCAGTATAGTTTGCTTCAGATTGATACTTCTAATCATGCAAAGTACTTTGTTCCCATATATGGTACAAAGAAACAGTAAGGCCACTGAAAATAGAAGACTTCCCAGAAATACAAAGAAATAGTGGTGACTGGATTGTGCTATAAAACATAGTTCAAACATTCGGGCCAAATTGACGGTAATTAAGCCTTCCTTTGCCCCTCCCCATCTATTCCCATGCTAGAGTGGGTTAAACATTTTGGCAGGAGCAGTTATCCAGCACTAGACAATCCGATTGTTTCACATTTCTTTCCTCCTGCAGATTTGTTGGAGAGGAAGAGCCTTTTACAGCTCTAGAGAAAATTTCATCTGGATGCTTTTCTACAGCACACTGTAGCCAAATCTGTATTACGGACTAGGGACAGATGTAGAACAAACTGTACTTGGGCCAACTGTTGAACCTTTTGAAGCATAAAACTGAGAACTTTTCCTGACTCCCATTAGGAGAGAAATGTATTGTTGATCACTGCAACTTCTCCCAGTGATCATGTTCAGTGATTCACTGACAGTGAGGCCTGGTCAACCCCTAAAACTTAGATGAACCTAGCTACATTGCTCAGGGCTGTGAAAAGTGTCACACTCTGTGCAACCTAGGGTACGTCCATCTAGACGCGATAGATCGATCCCCGAACGCGCTCCCGTCGACTCCGGAACTCCACCGGAGCGAGCGGTGGTAGCGGAGTCAACACGGGGAGCCGTGGACGTCAATCCCACGCCATGAGGACCCGAGGTAAATCGATCTAAGATAGTTTGACTTCAGCTATGCTATTCACGTAGCTGAAGTTGCGTATCTTAGATCGATACCCCCCCTAGTGTAGACCAGCCCCCAGTTAGGTTGATCTAATCCCCACCGTAAATGCAGCTATGTCAACAGAGGAATTCTTCCCTCATCTACCTACCACCTCTCAGAGAGGAGAATTAACTAAGTTGTCAGAAAATCCCTTTCTGTTAATGTAGGAAGCGTCTACAGTACGGACCTACAGTGGCCCAGTTGTAGCATCATAGCTATGCCATTTTAGTGTAGACATACGCTGAGTCTTTCACAAATTTCAGTTGTAAGCATATGTCATATTTTCCTGTAAGCAACTCAGTTATAAAATGTGTACATTGCAGCTGTAACCTCTTTAATAAAGGGATTATATCCCTCTGAAAATCTTTGAGCAGACTGACATTTATTTCTACACATCATTAGTTGATCTGGATTTGAACAATAATCTCAAATTCTGAACACACACACACACACACACACACACACTCAAGCTCTCAGAGATTAACTTTCCCTCCACCATTTTGAGTGTGGATTGCGTCTAGAAAGGGTCCATTTTCCAGATCCATTTTAGATGCAGCCAAAAATGGCGAAATTCATACTAGAAGAGCTGATCTCATGAGCTTTCCATCATTTTGGGTCAAAAACCTCCCAGTCATTAAGAACCTTCAAATATAAATCTGACTCCTTAGTTCTGGTTGGTCTTGAACTCTAGCTTTGAATTCTAGCCTAAATCTAATCCTGTTTCAAATTTTCATTGTGTCTACTTGGCCTATCTCCAATCAATAGTACTGTGTATATCCAGTTAAAAAGAAACAGGACTCCATTTTCCCCTACAATCATCTGCAAGAAAATATTCTCTCTTCCAGGAATCCCAAAAAGTTTGTAGCATCCTTCATAGGAGTCCTAGATGGTAGGTGATAAGGAACACAAAAAAACCCTAGACATATTTAATCTAATCTATCAGGAGGACTTTTGAGACAAGATTCCAGTTTAAATAACATATTCTATTAATTTTTTCTATTATTGCAACTACACCCCTGAAATCCTGCTTGTTTCTAGATGCCTACACCTCCATCCAAGTGGCCATGCTCTCGGTATCACTAAAAGCATTGTTACAAACATCTAAACAGGTGCATAATTCTCTCTATCATATGGGTGAGGGAAGTGATTTGAGGGGGAATAAAAGGGATTGTGCATTCCTTATGGATTACCTGACTGCAACCAGGGCCAAACCTGTGTTGGTGCCCTGTAATGGAGGATCCCACTCGCCATTAGTGCATCTCCTCATGTCTAGATGTGGGAAAGTAGCTCATGCAGCATTGGGTGCTCCTTTCTGATCTCTGCTCACTCTGCAATAGTGTCTCTTCTGGTAATTTAGCCCTCCAGCCAAACTCTTCATTTAGTTCACCCCTTGTGGGACTAAAAAGTCCAATAGGACCTCTGTCCAAATGCCGTTTCCAGATGGAGTTCAGCCCCAGCTTGGGGCTCTGTGCCACTATACCAGTGGCTGACAGGGAAACCCAGGTGCACCCACTACACCAAATTTCATCCCAGAGACTCAATAACCAGCAGTCCAGGTCTGCTCAATCACTATCCCCTGTTGCTCTTTCCCTGCACTCCTTCCTACCCAGCCTCTCTGTCTTCCCTGGCCTGTTTCTGGGTTTACCACAGAATCGTACTCTACTCCCTCTGGCTACTTCACCCCGTCCTAGCCTCTTGCTAGACTCTTTACACCATGGCAGGATCTCAGGGATTACTTACCCCCTGGATTTTCTCCTTGCCCCTGTCAGCCTCCCATCCCAGGAAATGACTGATGCCTCTTTCCCCTGCAGCCCCCTTCTGCTCTCAGACTCCTGGCTTTATAGTGCCCCAGCCATTACCCACTGAGCTTCACTCTTACTTAACCCTGCCCCTCCATCTGGGAGGTGATGCCAAGTAACTTAATTGGCCACTCAAGCCCCTATTAACTCTATCAGGATTGGTGTGGGTTGCACACCTCATCACATGCCCACAGAAAATTTTGTTTTCTTTCAGCACTTTCACCCTGCTCTGGCTAGGTCTTCACTGCAAAAAAGGTGTGGTTTTACATTAAGAAAGCTATCTCCATGTAAAATCCTAGTGGAGATAGGGCACTAGAAGTTTAACCTCAATGGGGCTAGCTGAAGTCAACCCCAAGTGGGGGATACAGAGAGTTGACTTTGACTTGCTACACTGAGGTAAAATCTGTGATGCCCCATCTCCACTAGGATTTTACATGGAGTTGGCTATATACATGTAAGCAGAGTCAGGATGAGCCCTACCCTGACATCTGGTGGTACATTATGAGGAGTGGGCAAAGGAATTTTAGGAATGTGCATTTGCATTGGTAAACCCACTCCACTTAGCATAACACACAGCAGCATGGGAAGGTTATTTTCACACTGTGGAATCCCCAATTTCTTTGTTATTGGGGCAGGAAGGAAAAAAGAAGGGTTACATACATTTCCCACTGGGGTTGGGGACAGGGAAGACAAAACCTTACTATCTTTCCTTCCTCCCTACCTCCCACTCTTCTCCTAGGAACTAGTCTTCTGGCTGACTGGCCTCTTCTCACCAGCTGTATTCAAAGAACAAGGTCCCAGAGCACAGAGATCCTATCTATACTAAGAAGAAAACAAAGCACAAACAAAAAAAAAACCCACAAACATTTCTTTGGACTCCTTGAGCTTGCAACACTTGCACAATGTTTTGCATGTATACCATAGCCATCCCAGGCATTTTGCAATAGCCAGTTGTAGTGGGCAGTTGCAACAACCTTGGAGCAAGTCTTTAGCTTAGTTCCAGTTAAACTGGTGCAGTTTACATGAGTTTCTCCCGGCTCTGGACAAAACCCAAATATACAGCCACTGTACCAACTTTCCTAACTCCATTCCATAATACAGTGCCGTGCATCTGGAAATGACTCAAAAGTCCCTGCTCCCAGCAACTATGCTAGGTACTATGGGAATCCCAGAATGCACTGGTACAACAGTTAAGAAGGATTCCAGTGTGTGGAATTTTTTCATAGCCCTTCAGATTGTCTTTTTAGCCAGGATTGTAGATGCATCTTCCATTCTGAAACTTATGCTACTTGCAAATTGCCACCACCAAAGGTTAAGCTTTTTATTCACATCTCACAAACAATCCTCTATCCAGCTGTGTCAACAGTGTCTGGGAATTCTGTTTGATTTCACTTAAATCTGCCCAAATGTTGTACAGTATGTTCTATATTTTCATACATTAGAGATTTCTATAGAATCTATCATTAGCTGTAACAGTTTCCAGATGAGAATTGCTGGCTCAGCTTTTACAGCATGTAACTTCATCTTTAGTTTAGCATTTGTCAGAAAAAAAACCCAAATTACCTACTCTTAATTTGAGCATATAGAATCATAGACTTTAAGGTCAGAAGGGACCATTATGATCAATGACAAACTAGATTAAGAAAGAGCACTATCTATTTTTGTTCAAAGCCCCAAACTCATGTATAAGCACTGTAAATTACTATATGATGGCAACCCTGTGAAGAAGTGGTGCCAATTGCTCCTTTTTTTTTTTAAGTTCTTGTTTCTTGAGGCTAAACACCACACAGCTGAGGCATTCTGTGTGACTTTCACAACATACTGTACTGGAAATACAGCTGCACCACAGGAAAACTAACAGAAGCCCATTCAGCTTGTCAGAAGAGAAAGGGCTATCTAGCATGGCAACAATTTCTCACTTGATCAACCCTACAAGTGGGCACAGAGGATGGACCTGAAATTCCACTGACTTCAATGGAGTTACACCAAAATTGGATTTGACTTCAGTACACTGACTGGACTTTGAGTACAGTTAACTGAGATGATAGTGCATGCTCAGTTTATGTGAAGAAATCACAGAGGGACTTCATTCACAAAGTAATATGGGAGCATCCTGAAGAGACTGGCTGCAACTTGCTTTGATCCCAGACTCCTGGCTCTCAACTCAGGCTGAGCTCCTAACCCTGATCCTGATTTACTGTCTGCAGCTTAAGACCATTGCTGATGCCAGTGAAAGACCATAGCCTGGCCCTGCCCCAATTCTTGCCTCATGCTTTCAATTTGGTAATGGACTCTGACTTTCGGTTGTTAGCTGCTCTGGCCCTGAATTGATCTCTGGCTTTCAGCCCTGACATGGAGTCTCTTGCGCCAGGCCCACAAGCTGCCCATGAGCCAGTCCTGATGCAACCACCCTAGCAGATAAGGAGGGATAGCAACTGTTGATTAGGACACACAAGTGAATGGGGACAGAAAGATGGGTTTAAGCAGCAGGCTGCAATATTATTAATTTAACACATGGAAGGGATCCCACCTGCCCCATTTCCCACATATTAGGTATTTAAATAGGTCCCATGCAGGTGTTAAAGGCTCCCACTATATAAACCATAACTCCTCAGGCTATCCCTAGGATTTGGCTCACTCTTCTGAATCCTCTCACCCTCCCACTGCGAAGAGGACAGAAGGTTCCGAAGAGGGACCTCTGTCTGAAAACTTCAGGTCTCTTTTTTCCCATAGGCACAAGGTCTACCAGCAAAATCCCAGGGCTCTTCTGGGCACTGGCCCTTTTGTCTTTTTATCTGCATTGGTCACAGGCCGCAAGTTGCAATGAACTAAACGTTCTTACAGATTAACATTAGCAATTTCTCAACCCTATTCCTACTTAGCCTGCATGATGCATTGAGGAAGGTGAAAAAATACCACCAGGTTTCAGCCAATGTGGCCCCAATGGAAAAAATTCCTTCCTGACCGCCAAAACAGATAATCAGTCATTCCCCCAGCATCCTAAAAACACAACTCCTATACTACAACTGCGGGCGGGGCCCTAAAATGGAGCAAGACGTTCCAAAAGACGCAGGCAAGGATTTAAATTAATGAAGGACTGAGGGAAGAGAAGGAATGAGGGCCAGTCAGCTCCAATCTCCCTCCGATTGGCCGGTGGGAGAGCTCCTGGAGAAAGAGGGGCCCACCCTTGCATTCAATGTGTGCTTCCTCCACCCCTTCCTTCCTTCTGCAGTTGTCCACCACTCTGCAGGTCCTACCATCTGTTGCGTCAGGTAGGTGCCATTATTTTATTCTACACATTGGAGAAGCAGCCATTTTGCCTTTGCCCCCACAATTCTTGGACAGAGCCCCACACGAAGCCTGATTATCTTAGCTTTGTGCTGGAAAGGAGAATTTCACCCCAAAGAGAGAGAGTCCATTGTTTATCGGATTTACTATGCTTAGGAAAATAAAATTATAACTAATCCTTTTGCATAGAGGAGGTTGCAACCTAGGAAAGTTTAAATAAAAGTTAACAGTTTTACACAAGGCTAGTAAGCCCCTAAATTAGGATTCTGGGAGGGAAGGGAACACACTGTCAGTAATCCACATGCATAGATTAGGGATAGGAATAATGTAAGCAGGTTTCAGAGTGGTAGCCGTGTTAGTCTGTATCAGCAAAAAGAACGAGGAGTACTTGTGGCACCTTAGAGACTAAACACATTTATTTGGGCATAAGCTTTCGTGGGCTAAAACCCACTTTATCGGACGCATGCAGTGGAAAATACAGTAGGAAGATATATATACGCAGAGAACATGAAAAAATGGGTGTTACCATACCAACTATAACAAGAGTAATCAATTAAGGTGGGCTATTATCAGCAGGAGGAAAAAAACTTTTGTAGTGATAATCAGAACGGCCCATTTCCAACAGTTGACAAGAAGGTGTGAGTAACAGTAGGGGGAAAATTAGCATGGAGAATTAGTTCTTACTTTGGGTAATGACCCATCCACTCCCAGTCTTTATTCAAGCCTAATTTAATGGTGTCCATTTTGCAAATTAATTCCAATTCTGCAGTTTCTCATTGGAATCTGTTTTTGAAGTTTTTTTCTTGGAGTATTGCAACTTTGAGGTCTGTAATTGAGTGACCAGGGAGGTTGAAGTGTTCTCCGACTGGTTTTTTAATGTTATAATTCTTGATGTCTCATTTGTGTCCATTTATTCTTTTGCATAGAGATTGTCCAGTTTGGCCAATGTACATGGCAGAGGGGCATTGCTGGCACACGATGGCATATATCTCATTGGTAGATGTGCAGGTGAACGAGCCTCTGAGAGTGTGGCTGATGTGATTAGGTCCTTTGATGGTGTCCCCTGAATAGATATGTGGACAGAGTTGGCAACAGGCTTTGTTACAAGGATAGGTTCCTGGGTTAGTAAGGTGCCATAAGTACTCCTCGTTCTTTTTACAAATGTAAGCAGTTCCTGCTCATACCAATAGACTAACTTAAAATCAACTTTATGACAAAGTCTGTCCCCCTAAAGTATCATTTGCTGCTGTGGAGCCAAGTTCTGATCCTATTTACAAAAGTGTGAGGGCCTTATTCTTCATGATACTGAGTGCCCTCAATGCCCAATGAGTTGAGGGTAGGCAGCCGGGGCGGCGAGTTATATGGGCCCGTGGGGCCCAGGCCCCACCAATAATCCAGGAGCTGGGCTCAGCCCCACTAATGTTTGGGCCCCAGGCCCTGTGCTGGCAGCACAGACCAAGAAGTGCTTAGCATCAGAACAGATCCAGCCTTATATCTGGAGCCGCTCCACTGATTAATCTGGTTTTACAACAGGATAAATGAGTTCAGAGCTTGTTTTTTGCACGCTAACTTATTGAAAGCCCTATCTCTATTATAGATTTCAAAGGTTTAAATACCATTGGAGGCTGGTATATAATCAAAAATGGATTGGTTAAACATACACATAAAGGTGTGTTTAAACCCCTTTTACAGCAATGAGTAAAGATCATAGTGGATCTGACTCAAAGTAGGCCAGGCTAGACCCCAAGGACCCTCCATTGAGGTACCGGTATATATATGTAAGCAGACTCAGGATGAGCTCTACCCTGACATCTGGTGGTGAGCCGTGGAAAAGGACTTCAGGGGCTAATCTCATTTGCACGGGCACACCAACCTTGCCTAACATGAGGTACTGCCTGCCCAAATGGTCACTTTGGCTGCTGTGGGATTCCCAGTTTCTCTGTTATTGGGGCAGGAAGAATAAAGTGTTGTTACCCTGATTATGTGAATCAAGGACAGCGGAACTCTTTTATGACAGAGGGACTCACCATCAACTACATAGCACTCGCTAGACAAGGGACATGGGTTCCAAAATCCAGTGAATTAAGAGAGAGAGATTGGGGATGAGCATTTGTGCCTGGTGGTGTGGGCCCCCTTTGAGAGCCTGAAACACCAACTGCACTGTCTCCTTTCTCCACTGTGGAATATAAGAGCTAATTTTGATTCCATTAGGAGTCTAGTTATAGGCTGCTGAGCTGAATTCACTTTGGGCCAATGGTGCAGCAGCACTGAGGATCCCCTACTACAAACTGAAATTACTAAAGAACTAAAATTACTAACAGCTGAATTCACTGAGTGCTGTGATATGGGGTGAGGGGCTGGCAGAGCAGAGCAGTTTGTAGGATGGCTGGTGGAGTGGAGCGGCTGGTGGAATGGTTTGCAATGAAGGCTGCAGCAGAACCCCACAGAGAGGTAGGGGGGCAGTTGGCCTCAGACCATGTAAGGTGCCCCTTAATACCCCCGCACGTCCTTCCCCCTCCCCCATTTCCACCCAGGCTGGGAGGTAAAACTCTGCAGATAAACTTTTGAGCTCTGGGGCTGCACTGACTAAAGACAGAGACTTCTGGGTTGTTGGACTCTTGGGACTTTGGGGGATTTTTAGGTTGCTGGACTTAAGATCCTGAGGGGAAAAGGACGCTACCAAACTTTCTGGGGGGGGGGGTCTTTTGCTCATGGTTTGTGTTATGAATCCTGTTTGTAGTGCTTCCCCAACATAATGCCACATTTTCCTTCCTTTATTAAAAAGGACTTTGCTACACTCAGACTCTGTGCTTGCGAGAGGGGAAGTACTGCCTCTTAGAGGCACCCAGGGGGTGGTATTGAAACAGAACCCGTAGATACTGAACCCTGCCCTTGTTGCTGCCAACTCAGATGGGCAGAAGGGTTACAAATACTGCATGCGATGAGCAGAGAATTCTATTAGAAGAGAACAGATTTGTGTTATGATAGGTTGAGTGAGCTCTGATTTCACTGCAAGGCTGTTAATTGCACATTCACTCTCACATTATGAAAAATCTCATTTGCAGTGAAGGGAAGAGAGCTTCAGTATTTGCACAGAATGAAAGCAACAAAGATATATGTCAGCAATAATGTATTATTCAGAGCATCAGTATACCAAACACAGAACTGTGAAATAACAGCAGAGATGTAATCAAAAGCACAAATCCTGCTGATTTATTTTTTAAGTCAGATGATAAAAATTTAAAACTTGTTAGATCTCTGACCTAAGACCAATCTATTTATATTTTTGAGTCTAGGGGTGGGGAATTGATAATGGGATATGGATGCTTTCACTTTTAGGTCATCAGTTCAATCTTTCCCAGGTTGGTAGTTGACCATTATCTGCTGGCCTTTGTATCCACAACTGGCACTGCTTGGAATTCAAGTCGGCAGTCTGTAGAGAAGAACAGGATTCAGCAGGCCTGGAGACTGAACTATGCTCTTCCTTCTAGAAGTGCTTCCTCCAGAAGACGGTCAATGCAAATTGGGGAAAGCTAATATAGTCGCCTCTCCTTGGTGTACTGAGGGCGTCAGCCTCAGGCGCCAGATGGGGAGTTCTAGTCATGAGAACAAGCAATTTTTAAAGGAAGTTTCCAAAGCAATGGATGGAAAAAACTGGATAAATTTCTAAACAGTCTAAAATCTTCCAAGAATGATTGTTATGCATTGCAACTGAGCAAGCATGTGCAAACCCAAACATCCTGATATCAAGCAGACTTCACCTCTCCCATCCCCATGCTATCAGCTCAGTCATTATGTAGTACTTAGAGACAGGCTGGGTGTATAGACACTGCTCAGAAACTGTCAAAGTCAGGAATTAACTCTTTCCCTTTGGCTAAAGGAAGAACTGCAGTTGGTTGCACAGAAGTCCTGCTCCCATAACAATTTAATTCACTAGACAGACTCCGATTGAGTTCAATAGTCATTGGATCAGGATCTGAAGGCAGAGATCTGAAAGTGTCTTGAGCAGTTCATGGACAGCCAGACCTAGTGGTCAGAGTCAAGGTCCACAGTCTCTTGACTCCTGCCCTGTATTGGCTAGGTCAGGATACCGGGAGATCAGAAGCAGGAGATAATCCGGAAATCAGAGCCACAAGTCAGACACCAGGAGTCAAGCTGCAGGAACAAGGTGGATCCCAGTTGCACAGACACAGTTCCTGTTCCTGTGCTGGGTTTATATAAAAGCTGTGGACCAATCAGGACCCCCTACATTCTGCCAATCAGCCTACAGCAGGACTGGAGTCCTCTGTCGAGGTTCAGACAGTTGCTAGGGCAGAAGCACCAGGTCACTGGGTGCCAGGAGGGAGCTTCTAAGAGGCCTGTAGACTTAGGTTCAAGACTCATGGTCACTGACAGCAGGGGTCAGGCCAGTTTTGGGGAAATCACACACATTAGAGGAGGATTGTTCTGTGGAAAATTAGGGCAGGAGTCTGAGGTAAAAAAGCAGGGAAGATAACTAGGGCATGACTTTAGTTGAGACTGAGTAGTTTAATGAGCTGATGTCACCCGTCATAACTAGAATTTAAATTGGGATTAGTTAATAAATGTCTCAAATTAAGCAGCACCAGCCTAATTCCTAATTGATATTGCTTCATAATGCAAAACCACAGACACACATTCAGTAGGGTTACCAGTCTCTTCACAAGAGACCCAGGACCAGAATAATAGGAGGAGTTATTTTAGACCATGGCTGAAGTGCATTCATTTCAGGGAAAGCTGCAACCTTTTTATCCATCACTTCCTTCCCTTAAATTCCTCCATGATGCATTTTGTCCACTGCTCATTTTGTTTGCTGTTTAGTATGTGAATTACAGTTGTGACTAGCACTGTGGCTGTGTGCATGTAAGCATGCATGGCTTGCTTACATGCACCAAATTTCTCTCTCCCTTCACCTCCTCCCCCATTCATAAATTCCATATACAAATCTACATTCAGAACATTAAGAGCCCTGACTCATTAGCATGAGTCCTTTATACAATGTTTAATTACATGGTCACATACTGTTTATTCCCCAAGACCCCTGCCTCACTCAGTGCACAAAAAGGATGGTTCTCTATCAATGCGGTCACTCTTTTACAGTTAACTTCATCTGCATTGTTCCATGTGTGGCTGTCTAATGCACCACGCACCTTGCAATCTCTCCCATATTAACATTATTCACTGTACCACCCTGCTTCGCTCTGTCCAATCTACACAATGAATGAGGCACCAATTCTGTAGAAAGAATTCAAGTGGTCACATAATTAAAGACTGAATTATAAATGTATACACTCAAAGGGCTCAAAGTTAAATTTGCCCAGGCAACATGAATTTTGGTGTTCCCAGACTTTTGATAATTTCACTTTGCAACCTTACCATTCTTTCAGGGCAGTTTCTTGAATGGAATTTCTCTCTCTCTTTTTTATTTTTTTTTTTAAAACAAAGAAATTCTATCACATGAAATGTGTCCATTCGGTTTGCTAAGCAGAAGCAGAATGGTCTCTTCTGCACCACATATGCTCACAATAAAACAAGGTCTCTTGCAAGATGAGCCAGGGCTCTCTGGAAGCCCTATCTTCATCCACACACATTCTCAAAGACTATATTACAAGGGTGTTGACATATTAAAACTTAACATTCTTATGCATGCCTGTGCAAACACAATGGAATTATGAGAGATTGTCTATTCAAAGAAAATTGCCAGTCTATTTATATATGCATGCATGAGCAGTGCTAATGAAACAGAGAACTTACTTTTATCATATAATAAAAACAGTATATACACATGAAATGTGCTTTTTTAAACCCTTATAAAATTCATCCCCAATCAGAACCTATTTTCATTTTATCACCAAAGGGTTTATCTGTGATCTTTAGGACTTTGGCCCTGATTCAGGAAAACACTTAAGATATAACTACACTGGAGCTTGAGGTGTAATTTCAGCTTGGGTAGACATATCTGTGCTAGTCAATCTGTGGAACTCATTGCCAGGGGATGTTGTGAAGGCCCAAAGTATAACTGGGTTCAAAAATGAACTAGATAAGTTCACGGAGGATAGGTCCAGCACTGACTACTAGCCAAGATGGTCAGGTAGGCACAACCTCATGATCTGGGTCTCCCTAAATCTCTGACAGGCAGAAGCTTGGACTGGATGACAGTCAATAATTGCCCTGTTCTGTTCATTCCCTCTGAAGCATCAGGCACTGGCCACAGCTGGAGGACAGGATATTGAGCTAGATGGATCCTTGGTCTGACCCAGTATGGCCATTCCTATGTTCTAGTTTTGATTAAAGCTAACATGATAAAAATAGCAGTGTAGCCATGGTTGTACTGGCACTGGGAAGGACTAGCCACCCTGAGCACAATCTCGTCTCAAACCCTAGGTAACCTATTCAGGACAGCTAGCCCACCCCATTGTCCTTGCAGTCATGGCTACTCTGCTATTTTTAGCACATTAGCTTGATCAGAGCAAGCACAGGTTTGTTGGTCCAGAACCACTGTAGACATATCCTCAAGCACACGCTATTCAGTAAAGTACTGAAGCCCCATTAAAGTTAAGTGTTTTACTAAATAAAGATGCTTTCCTGAATTGGGGCCTTGTCAAATATCACGTTTCCATCCCCTCTTGCTGAGGGTCTGTACATGTTCAATGAAATGTTGCAAAGATTTTTTTTGCAGCAGAAAGATAAACATTTTTTCATTCATGCTTGAAAATGGCTGCACTGAATCACTCACACACTGAGAACAAGTGTGACAAACAGCAGCTGAAGGCAGACATGTTTAATACAATTCTAAGACACTAAAGCAGACCCTTTTGAATAAAAATGTTTGAATAACTTTATGCATAGGCACCGACTCAATGGGTGCTCTGGGACTGGAGCACCCATGGGGAAAAATTAGTGGGTGCTCTGCACCCACTGGCAGCCAAGCTCCCTGCCCCGCCTCACCTCTTCCACCTCCCACCTGAGCGCGCAGCATCCCCACTCCTCCACCTACCTCCCATCACTTGCTGCCACCAAACAGCTGTAGCAAGCTCCAGGAGGGAGGGGGAGGAGCCGGAACGTGGCGCGCTCAGGGGAGGAGGCAGGGAAGGGGCAAGGATTTGGGGAAGGATTTGGAATGGGGCAGGGGGTGGCCGGGGGGCTGTCGAGCTCCCACCGGCGCCAATAGAAGTTGGTGCCTATGATATGTATGGATGTTACTCCACCTATGATGGGAAAATATGAAGATCATGAAACACTGCTTAGCAACCATCTGAGGACTTGCATGCTCACAGCTGCCAAAACAAACTGGCACAGAAAAGAACAGCCATTTCCCACATTTTCTTCAAATGCCACTATCACTTTCACCATTTCTCTTCTTTCCAAAATTTAACCCTGCATTTTTTCTCCTTCATGCTATATATGTATTCATGTGGGTGTATTTTTCTTTATTTCCTGCTAAACTCAAACAAAAAGCTTATATTGAAAAAGTCTGCATTAAAAATGGGGCGATGGGACTGTATTTTAAAATAGGTCTTCTAGTATGAGATATTTGTTTAAAGCATTAGGATAACCCCAGCTGGGAAACACAGCAGGACAACGGACATAGGAAGCAGAAGACTTTGGGTTTTTTCCCCAGTCAGACACTGACTTACTGTATGGCCTGAAACAAATCACTTAAGTTATGTCTGCACTGCAACTGATGGAGTGCTTCTCAGTGCAGGTAGACGGACACACGCTAGCTCTGCTTGAACTAGTGCATTAAAAATAGCAGTGGGGGTGCTGTGGCATGGGCAGGCACATGGGCTAGTCACCCAGGTACAAGCCTGCTCAATCCTCTGGGTCTGTAGTTGGATGGGTAGCCCAAGCCATCATCCATGCCACAATGTCCACACTCCTATTTTTAGTGTGCTAGCAAGCCACATGTCTGTCTACCCGAGCAGGGGGGCCTGCTCACAGCTGCAGCATAGACATACCTTTAGCACCTTCTAAGAAGGACAGAGCAACCTCATTTCCCCACAGGATGAGTAACTTACTCTGTCTGCCTCATTTTCCCCAGCTGTAAAATGGAAATAACTGAATATTCCTGCTTGCAAACTCAGTCACTAGAATACTAATGGAAAAAACAAACACAAAAGGGGATTGATCAGAAATCAATATGAATATGTTTAAGACTCTGAACAGATACAGTAACTTCTCACTTAACGTTGTAGTTCTGTTCCTGAAAAATGCAACTTTAAGCGAAACAATGTTAAGCAAATCCAATTTCCCCATAAGAATTAATGTAAATGAGGGGGTTAGGTTCCAGGGAAATTTTTTTCACCAGACAAAAGACTATTTTTTATATATATATATATATATACCCACACACACACACACACACACACAAAGTTTTAAACAAACAATTAAATACTGGTACACAGTGATGATGATTGTGAAGCTTGGTTGAGGTGAAGGAGTCAGAGGGTGGGATATTTCCCTTACTGATAAAGGATGAACTAGCAATTGGCTAAGCCCTCAAGGGTTAAGTCTCTCACTTTACAAGGCAGCAGGAATGGAGGGAGATATGCGCATTCCCCTTTAAGTACACTGCCTTGTTAATTAGATCAGCTTGCTGAGACCCCAGTTGCTGCAAGCTCCCTCTGTCCTGAGCCCTGGTGTGTCCCCCCTGCTCTATGGAAGATGGGGTAAGTGGGGTGCGGAGCAGGGGGGAGGGGGACACCCTGACATTAGCCCCCCTCTTCCTTCCCTCTCCCCCCGCACAGCAAGGAGTCTCAGGGAGCAGCTCCAAAGCAGAGGGCAGGAGCAGAACATGGCAGTGCAGGGAGGGACACAGCTGAACTGCAGGCAGCTGCTGCACAGGGAACTTAGGGGAGTTGATATGGGGGCTGCCAGTCCATCCTGGTTCCAAGCCCTCACCAGCTAGCTGCAATGGGCTGCTCTTCCTGCAAGCAGTGGACAAAGCAGGTGGCTGCCAAATGAGGTTAGAAGGGAGCATTACACAACTTTAAATGAGCATGTTCCCTAATTCATCAGCAACGTAACAACGAAACAACGTTAACCGGGATGACTTTAAGTAAGGAGTTCCTGTACTTGTGGGAAATGTTTTGCTACTTTGCCCCATCATTTGGTAGCAACTAACTAATTTATTTGCTTTGGAATTCCTGCTTTTCCAGACATGTTGATAAGCATTTAACACAAATAATCTAAATAAGTATTGACCAGTAATGATCACATTTAGAGTATTCTAGGTATCCATGTTTTCTAGTATCTTGATACAGAAATATAGAGTCAGTTTACACCCCCGACAAAAGAGCATCTCCAAATAATTGGTAATATAAGGGGTGAGCTGAACAAGGAAAAATGATGTTGTGTGTTTTACAAGCTAATCTTTGAGATTTGTGTTTTCCCCTGCAGCAGAGCTGAGCCAACAGATTAAAGTAAAACAGAACTAAATTAGGGAAGGAAAGTATTTGGGTTAAATCTTTTGCTGCATGTTATGGCGCAAGTACACCCCATCACTCTGGGGGTGGGGAGAGGGAGATGGTAGCCTCATAGTTAAGTCAATATGGCTGCCCTGAGTCTCAGGGCTGTGTGGACCAATGGCTGGTTCAATAGGACGCCCTTGGCAGCAGGGGAGCATTGCCTAATGGCCAGAGTCAATAAGAAGGAGTTTGGGGGGCTGCCCCCCAAAGGGGGAGGCCAGGTAGGGGGATCCAGCCCCTCCCTGCTCCAACATGTCCCACCCAGGGACCTGGTAGTACCAAATGGGTTCACCACCAAGTCAGCAGGAAATCAGCCCGCAACATGCCAACTGCTGCAGGGACACTGGCTAGCCCTCCCTGGGCTACTTCCTACCATTACTCCTGCAGTTGAAGTCGGGGTGTCTTCAGACACTTTGGGCTCCTTGGGTGGTGGCTGCAATCTCCCTGAGTCATCCGCAGGTACCTTGGCACCTACCTGGACCTCGGCATCTCCTGCTCCCATGGTCCAGGATCCTAGCTGCTCTTCAGAGGGAGCCAGTGAGGTGCATCCTTCCTTCTCATCGATCCACCCAGACTGAGCTAGGCTGTTCCCTTTTATACTGCAGCAGCAGTTGGAGCATGCCCAGCAGGGTCGAGGGGACATGGCTTCTGTAACCCCTTCCGCTCCAGTGTGGGGCAAGTACACCCTGTCAAACTGCACCAGAGAAGCAATCAATGCATCTGTGAGGCAGAAAGGTGGTTTTACATCCCACTTCCCCATTCCCAAAGCTAACTGGGGGCTAGTCCAACTGTAACTTTCCCAAGGGCCCTCTGGCCATCCCTCTTACCCCAACACACACACCCTTACCCAGGGGCTAGGAAGTGGCCTAGTGTAGAGCCAGTGTAGAGCAAGCTCTATGTCACCTGAACATTTTCCTACTCCAGGAGAATCCTTGTGTAGCCATTAAGCCAGGAATAAGGCTACTTTGCACCACTGGCATAGCACAGAGCTGCTTTAACAGGGGCCAGAATCTCACCATTTACCTAGAAAATAAAAGTTTTCCCATTTTTTCCTATTAAAAAAAAAAGCCCATTTGGAACAAAAATCATCACGTGGGGGAACAACAGAATTTTGGAAGAGAATGATGGTAAACTTTCTAGGGGCATTCCAAGTAGTTGAGAGGTCCAGGCTCACTCAAGCTTTACAGTCTGTGCAAATGATTTGCTGTCTGCTCCCAAATGCTTTGGATGTGAGCGCTCCTGTTCACACCGGAAGCACTTTTATACATTATAAATACACTTTTAAAGAGAGAGAGAGAGCGAGAGAATGAATCACTTTCTCAGACTGCAATTCAGACTGGGAAGCAACCAAATCTATTTATCACTACTGATGGCAACACAGGGGGGTGGGACGGGAATGGGGGGTTAGCCTCAGAATGAGCTACACCAGTGCAAGTTACTTCTTGCACCAGTGCACCACATCTTCACTAGGGGTTTGCACTTATGCAGCTACCTTGGTGTAACTACACCAGTGGCTAAAAACCCCAGAGTAGATAAGCCCCAAGTCACCATTATCCTGCACCTTGTTTAGTCTTCATTGATACCACTGAAAAGATACCATTTTGCTTTGGTAGAACTCTATATCCAGTTTGCACTGACGTAAATGACTACACAAGGTGCAGGACAATGGTGAGCCAGGCTTGTCTACACTGGCATTTTTAGCCACTGGTGTAACTATACCAATGTATCTACTGAAGTGCAAACCCCAAGTGTAGATGTGGTGCAATGGTGTAAGAAGTGACATGCACTAGTGCAGATCATTCTGAGACTACAAACACCCAGCGTAGACAATGTCTCAGACCCTAGTCCACCAGTTTTGAGGGCAGTGGTTTAAAGTGCTTTCGACTTCTGGAAACCTGGGTTCAAATGTTAGCTGGAATGTCATCCTAAATTTTCTTGAAATCAGTGACAAAACTCCTGGTGACTTCAGTGGGGCCTTAATCTCCACTGGATATTAGCCACATTGGATACTCCTGTACCACAGCAGAGTTTGTTACATAATGAAGCAAATAGAAAGGTGTTCTAAAGAGAGACACAGTAGAGGAATATAACAAAGCTACTGCTGATCAAGACTGACCAATCAGCTGGGCCATTCATAGCACTTGCCACCTCATGCCTGCCTCTAACTTATGCTATTTGTCCTTCAGATTAATCAGCACTACAAAGTACCTAAATTCCACCAAAATAAAACAATTACGGGCTAGACAGTGACTCAAAGAAAATATGCCTTTCCAAATGCTGCAGAAGTGATTTTTTATTTTTAGCTGGACCTCCTCCTTGAAAAGTACAAACTCTTGGAAATTATAAGAAAATGTTTCTGCTTCATCGCAGACTAAGGAAGTCATGTGGATATCTTTCTTTTCTCTCTTGTATTCCTGCTTTCAATTTCCAGTTGGGTGGGCTGGGTTATTTCAACTGAAGGCTTCTCCACCCCCACAAAAAATATTGAAATTAGTTCAGGCTGTAACAGTTACTGTTTTCAAAATCTTTCCCCCCCCTCGACCCCATTTCAGTTGATCCCCTGCCCTTTCCTTTACTTAACCCAGTAAGAAATTTCTTCTCCACTTTCCTACCCATAACCCCCACACCCAACCCCGTTTTTGTGCCAAAGAGTTAGGTCACTTGTGTACTTGCATTGCATTTCCAAGCATTTCTAAATGCCCTTGTATGTAGTGGAGGGCGAGGGACGAGCTGGATGATCCTTCCAACCTGTCTTCTGGAAATCAGAGGTCAGAGATTTCTGCTTTAAACTGAGAGACCTTAATTTAAATACTGAACACCTAGCAGAAAATTCATTTGGAAATCTAAAAATCCATCTTTGGAGATTTATCGACCCAGTCCTGCTCATAAGAATGGCCATACTGGATCAGACCAAAGGTCCATCTAGCCCAGTATCCTGTCTTCTGACAGTGGCCAATGTCAGGTGCCCCAGAGGGAATCAACAGAACAGGTAATCATCAAGTGATACATCCCCTGTCTCTCATTCTGAGCTTCTGGCAAATACCATCCCTACCCATTCTGGCTAATAGCCACTGATGGACCTATCTTCCATGAACTTATCTAGTTATTTTTTCAATCCTTTTATAGTCTTAGCCTTTATAAGGTTGTCTGGCAAGGAGTTCCACAGGTTGGCTGTGTGAAGAAATACTTCCTTTTGTTTGTTTTTTTGCCACTGGACTCAATGGCAAAACTCTCACTGATTTCAATGAGAGGAAAACGAGCCCCATATGTGTAGACATTATTTTTCACCATTTATAGAGACTTCAACCAGGAAAACATTGGGAGTTAAGATTTCAGACTTACGATCCCAGTCCAGGTAAGGCAATGGAAACCAAAACTAAATTCTTCTCTTTCAGTGCCAAAAAGAGCCTTCAACATTCCACACCACATACGCTGATATTTTACTGGCACTCTAGATAAAAGTCTGGAGACTCCAGACAATCACCTCCTTCCCACAGGAAAAAACAGTGCAGCTGTGAAACATTCCAGTGAAATAGTCACCTATGATCAGAATCCGTAATAGTAAAACACAAGGAGTTTCTTCAACAATCAGAAGCTTATATGCTCGGCTCATATGACGAGACTGCAAAAATGCGTCAAGAGCATTAATCTGATCAACAATACAATATAAAGGAAACCAAGCCGTAGCTGATCCCCTTAACTGGGATCATTTGAACATTGGCGTATTATGGAAAGATATATGGCTCCAGCCAATGTGTGTGCTGTATCCGCAATCTGGGAGATCTAAGAGAAACAAAAAGAATTGAACTCTTGTCAAACCATCTCCTGTACTTGAGTTGCTAGCAAATTACACCTTCCAGTTCAGGTAGATAAACACGGTGGCAAAGATGAAATATTGGGTAAGGGGCTTTTAAGCACAGCACTGGCGTTAGTTTGATTCAGTGATAAGAGTGGCTTCTTGTTTCACTAATCTGACTGCTGAGTGTCTTCCAACACAGATAGGTTTCCCATTAGATTGTACTTGAGGATCAGTTCCTATGAAGTGTTTGGACAGGTAGGGACTGAATTGTGAAAGCCCTTCCAACAACAGTTCAATTCACTTGGCTTCATCTAGTCAATGGGAGTTGAGGGTGCTTACCAGCTTGCAGGATCAGGCCCTATGATTATTTACTTTTCATAAGGTACCTGTAAATAATGAGCCAGATTTTCAATTGCTCTGTCCCTTGTGGTGTCATTTTCACCATTGCAAAGGGGATGTAAATGCCCTATACATGGTGCAGGGCGATGGAGAATCAGGCCCACTGCATTCATCTAGTGCCACTCCTTTCTGTCCAGTCATACAATCTCGCTACTAGCAGTGCGAGCACATTCTCCTCTGCAGCTCTTGTCAACTGTATTGGCTACAGCAATTCTTCCTGTATCTCTCAGTATCAACAGTTGTCTGTCCCGTTCCAAGTCACACCTGAAAACATTTCCTTTCTCCCTGAATTGTTGGCTCTTAAACTCTCTCCTTCTGCTGTTTATTATTTTTCTGTGCAACTGTGTTATTAAAGTCTGCAACATATTTGGGGAAATGCTTTGTGTCAAAGATCCTAAAAAGTTATATTGTATTAAAAGTTAGTGAGAGTTAATGAAACTGGACATGGTGTAGAATTAGGATTTTAAAAAAATCATAAATCATTTTATTAAACGTGTGTCAGTAAAGACCTGTGTTTCAAATCTTGCTAGTGAAGGGATATAGTCAATAAATGTCCTTGTTGAATAAGGATATCTGTACTGCTTTGAAGGTAATATAATCCCAGACACAAGCAAAACAGTTTGGGGGATTGAAACCTTCTAAGTGTGTACATATTGGAGATTATTGCAAGTGCTAATTCAAACATTAGGATAAACTTGGACCCACTTTTCCATTCTGCCTTTGATAACTGCACTGATGCCTGTAATTATACTGGTTTTCAGAGTGGGAGATTTATAGCCATTATAAGCATCTGTGTATTGGAATCTGACAAAGAAAAACCTGAATATTTTGCTTAAATAATGCAAGGTCTCATGACATCTCTCCCTCCCCCTTTCAGCTGCCTCCCTAATCTACTGGTTGTGTGTTTTTATTTTTTTTCTTTGTTGTTGTTTGCTTGCTTCCTTACTTTCCCTGAAAGGGCAGCCCTTCCTAAATTGAAAACAAAAATACAGATTGAGAATGTAACTACCAGAGCTGGAAACTGAACTGTGGTTTCTGGAAATCTGATGTTTATATCTTAACAGACAAAATTCATCAGAACTTCTCCCTGTGTCTTAGGGAATGAATCCATAAATAAAAGGGGAGGGAGGAAACTGGGCCTGACTCTGGGAAATGCTGAGCACTTGCAACGCTTCTTGAGATCAGCACATGTGAACACCAGGCTCATTGACTGAATCTAAAGAAGCTGAGAACTGCATTGCAGAATGCGGGCTTTGGCTGTGTCCAGGCACAATACAGAAATCCTTTCCCTTTTGTTTTAAAACATTGTTCAAACAATTCTCACACCAAACCACCACATGAAGTGTCCTTTTAAAATATTTCCACTTGTCCCCTGCTATTATATGGCATGTGTTTTGGTAACTCCTGGCAAGCTGGCCATGAATTTCTATATAGAACTATTGGCTTCTGAAGAAAAACAAATCTATTTTTTGTCCATGTTGAGCGTCCAGGAACAGATTGTATTGCTGCTTCACAAGTGCCACGCAGCACAGACAGAGTTTTGGCAGCCTTGACCTGTCTTCTACTGTTTACTGTGAGTCTCAGAGACTCTCCTTGCCTGAAGCCAGCTAATTATTAACTGCTGGGGTAGAGGAGGCAAAGCTTAAAGCCACACACTCCCCTGCTGTAGAGCGCTGCAGGTTCAACAAGGAGACAGTTTGTGTAACACGGTATAGCGGAACTTACATGCTGTGAGAGAAGGTATAAAGCAACACACAAAACCTTCTTTTATAAGAAAAATTATACCAGATTTAACAGCAAAAGCCCAAACACTACAGCACCATTAAGGAAACGCCTGATTCACCTCACACACATCCCCCAATGTAAAATCAGCATAACTTCACTGAAGTTAATCCAAATGTACAATGGTGTAAGTGAGAGTATAATAAAACCCCATTTCTTACTTTAATGGTGTCACCATGTTTGGGGCTTGTGACCGTGGAGGGGCTACACTGAGAATGCTTATTCAGGACAAAGTGCAAGGAATAGAACAGACAATCCTCAAAACTAGTGGTTTATTCTATAATTAGATTTCACCAAACCAGTAACCAAACAGCTTCTGTAATCTTACTGGTGACCAAGAAGCCAAAATACAGTCCCCTTTAAGCAATCCAACCTTTGGCTCCTACCCAGACTGCCAAGTCTAATATAGTGAGGGTTACTAAATACCTTCTTCATCATATAGAAAGTTCGAACAATCCCAGGAGACTGGACCCATTACCCACCAGGTCAATGAATATTTCAGATCTCACCAAAATACATGCTTAGAGCCCATCCTTATTAACTAAATCTAGGATTTATTAATAAAAAGAGAGAGCATTGCTATGGTTAAAAGATCAATATACATACAGATATGAGTACAGTTCCTTAGCAGAGATGGTGAGGCTGCTGATCTGCAAAAGTTCTTCTAGAATCAGTTCAATAGGTTCTAGTCCAATATGCAGTCCATGTGCAGAGCTTGTTCAAATTTTTCCATGAGAATTCTAGGGCTAATCCAGAGCAGACCTGGAGACCTCAGTCTTGTGGGCTTATACTTTCCTGGTCAAAGTTTAAGCAGCTCTGAGATAAAAAAAAGGATTAGGCCCAAATCTTTCTTTATAGCTGAAGCAAGTCATGGTCACAGCAGGGCCTTTCTTGGATGAAGAATAGGTAATGCATATTGTTGCTTTGAAGATAATCTGTTTCCTAGGCATATACTAGTTGTATTCATTAGCATAAGACAATTAACCATCAAACAGTTCACAGGTAGTTCACTACGTAGGGTTAAAAATTTCAAAGAGAAATGAGGCCAATAACTTTATTATACCACAAGTCCCATCTAAATGATAAAAATTTAGCATCTACTAGCTAATTAGATCAAATTGTTAAACTTCTAACAAGATATAGGTAAACACAGACAAATACAATTAGTATCTACTTGTGATTCTCTAACATACAGGCCTACATATCAAGGATTCTAGTCTACAAGGAATGCCCACTATCTACAAGGAATGGCCCTATTTACCATTTCAATACTCTTCTAATATGTCTGTAAGGGTTGCTTCTAGGTCATCCAGCCTCCTGGTTGCTTAACCCTTGCTAGCTCTGTGTCACAGGGCTATTGATGTTGAAAACGGTAGTATTTTATTGATTGTTTTTTAAAAATTGACCACAGGCTGTATCTTCACTAGGACATGACGTGTGTTCTTTACTCAAGTTAGCTAACGTCGTAACTAACATGAGGTAAAATCCTACTGAAGACAAGGCAGTTTGTAGTTTTCACATGAGTTAGCGAATTGAGATAAAGACTATGGGAGAGCCTAGGTTTTATCTTTAATGCTAGTTTACATGGCCAAAGAATCTGGCCTCAAGGCCTCTGTTAATTGTGGTATATAGTGTTCATTCTGCCTAATGTGGACTTTATCTGGAATAATATTGGTGATTTTAATAATTAATGTTCTGTTTCCATGATTCCTAAAGATGTGATGGGCCTGATTTTCCTCACACTAGTTTTACACCAATTTAACTCATTTATTTTAATGGAATTACTCTTGCCTTTGCTCATATTTTCTGTTTAAAGCTATGGTGTATGTGGAAGGCATACTAGGTTTTTTTCCCCCTCAGTGCCTTCCTCACTGAGATCTTCCTTGCTAAACAGCTATGCTTTTCCTTCCTGATAAAATCCGTCTCCTACAACCTTTGCTGTCTCTTCTCCACCCTTATCTTTCTTCTTAGTCCTCTCCTCAGCCTCTACCTTCCTCCCTCGCTGCTGAGAACCTTCTTCAAAGAGAAGACTGAAATAATTTAGCATGAGTTTCCAATCCCCCACCCCGCATACACACACACACCCTGGATTTTCTCCTCCTTCACTCTGGACTACAATTCAGACATGTCTCTCCCACTTTCAACACTGACCTCCAGACCAATTTCTTTAGCTAACCCTCTTCTGATTTGGGACCTCTCTTCCTCCCCTCATTCCTTTCTCTCCCCTTCAACATCTTTCTCCCTCTGTCACTTGACTTATTTTCCTCAGCTTTCCAATATGCTATTGTTTCCCCAGTCCCCCAAACCCTTGCTTAATATTAGCTGCCTTTTCATCTACAAGGGTCACCAGGGCCACCCGGGTGGGGGGAGGGGAGGAAGTGGGGCAATTTGCCCCAGGCCCCACAGAGGCCCCCCATGAGAATGTTGGAGGCTCCCCCTGGCCCCGCTCCCACCTCCACCTTCCCCCATCCCCTGGCGGCTCAGCGCGCCGCGTCCAGGAGTGGCCCTGGACAGAGCTAAAGCAGCGTGGCTCAGGCGGGATCTCAGCTCCTCCTGCTCAGAGCCGTGTGGTAAGGGGGTGGGGCTGCGAGCTCAGGTCCCACAGGAGCCAGGCCGCTGCAATACTGTACAGGGCCGCTCCTGGACGCGACGCGCTGAGGCTCCGGTCGAGCGGGAGGTGGGGGTAAGCGGCATGGTAAGGGGCCAGGGTTGGGGGGTTGGATAAGGGGCAGGGAGTCCAGGGGACAGTCAGGGCACAAGGAGGAGGGCGGTCAGGGGATGGGGAATGGGGGTTTGGATCGTGGGCTTTCCAGGGGTCTGTCAGGACTCGACGGGGGGGGTGGATAGGGGTCGGGGCAGTCAGGGGCCAGGGAGAGTTCATGGGGGGTGGGGTCCCAGGGTGGTGGTTGGTGGGGCTTGAGGGAGTGGTCAGGGGACAAGGAGCAGGCTGGGTCAGGGATTCTGAGGGGGGCAGTCAGGGGCAGGAAGTGGGTGGGGGTCAGATAGGGGGCAGGGCCAGGCTGTTTGGGGAGGCACAGCCTTCCCTACCCTAAAGCTCATTCAGCAGTTTGAGGCTTGCAGACAGCTATTTAACACAAAGAGCCAAGCTGTTATCTTTTCCCTTAGGGCTACCATCCCTTTCACTTCTCAAATGCCAAATTATAGTCTAAATTTAATTTCATGTCAGGGGAGGGTAGCTTCATTTAAAAATTAGCCACTTTAGATTAACAGTGATAGAGGCAAGAGAGCCATGGGGGAGGGATCACATGAGAAGAGCAATATCCTACACCATCTACCTCCTTCCCAACCCTACCAAGGGAGACCCCCCTCCCCTGCATTCACCAAGGCTCCAGAGGGGTTAATTCAGTGGTTCTCAAACTTTTTTTTTACTGGTGACCCCTTTCACATAGAAAACCTCTGAGTGTGCCCCCACCCCCTTATAAATTAAAAACACTTTTTTATATATTTAACACTATTATAAATACTGGAGGCAAAGCAGGGTTTGAGGTGGAGGCTGACAGCTCGCAACCCCCAGTAATAACCTCATGACCCCCTGACGGATCGCGACCCCCAGTTTGAGACCCCCTGAGTTAATTTAATTTTAGCACCCTGTGTCCATTCACATGCATGTACTATTTTGAGCATTTCAGTTTTCACATCATAGGCTAATCCCAGATTCTGGAACAAGCTCAAATGCTCAGTTCGTGGAGTATGTACATAAGATATACTAAAGACAAACCCACAGTAACCATCTCCAGTTTGTGAGCGACCCCATGGAGCCAGTCTCTGGGACACAGATAAATTCATGGAGGTTAAGTCCATTAATGGCTATTAGCCAGGATAGGTAAGGAATGGTGTTCCTAGACCTCTGTATGTCAGAGGGTGGAGATGGATGGCAGGAGAGAGATCACTTGATCATTACCTGTTAGGTTCACCCCCTCTGGGGCACCTGACATTGGCCACTGTTGGTAGACAGGATACTGGGCTAGATGGACCTTTTGTCTGACCCCGTGTGGCCATTCTTACGTTCTAACCTAAATGAACCCAAAGTTATAGAGATAGATATGAGTCAAGGAAGCCAGCAGAGTATCAGAAACCCGGAAAAATCTCTGTCTGGATGGGCTCAGGCGTTTGGTCACAAGCTGAGGAGGTTCAAAAGTTTTGGATTTTTTTTTAAGCAGAATTTTTTTTATTGTTTCTTTAAACAATCAAACACAGCAAGCAGCAAATATTTGGCCACACACTTCTGAAACCCCAAACCCTGTTCAGGTTTTGGCAGACTAATTTCAGCTTTCAATTAAAAAAACACAACAAATTTTGAAGGAAAGCAGGCATTGTCCATGATTTTTTCTGCTTTTTAAAAACCCCTAGTTTTCCATCCAAAAAAAGTTTTGACGGAAAATTTGTCCAACCCTTTTAATGAGTTTTAGTGCCTTATAGCACTAGCTGATGCTGAGAACCAGTGATAACTTCTTTTCAAGTCACCTTTACAAGATTTCTCAAAACTGGGTTTGTGCCGAGATGCGGAAAGTTTTTAAATGTTTATTTTTCCCAGGGTGGCCCGGGGGAAGGGGCAAGTGGGGCAATTTGCCCCGGGCTCCACAGGGGCCCCCCATGAGAATAAAGTATTCTATAGTATTGCAACTTTTTTTTTAAATGGAAGGGACCCCTGAAATTGCTTTGTCCCAGACCCCCTGAATCCTCTGGGCAGCCCTGAGGGTCACTGAGAAAGTGTCTAGCCTGACCTATTTAATGATATTCTAGATCCCAACAGATTTTACTGATCAAAGTACTGGTATTTTGATGTATTTCTTTGTTAGCAGCCATTTTTTCCATCTGTGCAGAACTTGTACAAGGACCTTTTGAAGTGACTCAGTCATCAAATATTTGAAAAATAGAGAAGAATGAAATCAGAGTGGTGTTCAAGTACCTTCATAAAAAGGCTTAAAATCAAAGGAAACACATGAGGACAACCTTTGAGGATGCTGCCTCTTCATATGCACAGTAAAATAAAACCTGGGCTGCTGAATTCAAGCAAAGGAGAAGCAGCATGGAGAATGAGCCAAGAACAGCACACCCCAGAGAGGCCACTGCAAGATGGTGATGAATGAAGAAGAGCTCTATGTGGCTCAAAAGCTTATCTCGCTCACTGACAGAAGTTGGTCCAATAAAAAAAAAAAAATCACCTCACCTAGAAGCTCAACAGTCAGACACATAGTTGAGACAGTGGGCATCAGCACTGGGTCAGTGCAAGCCATCCTTAATAAAGACTTGGGCATAGGAAAGGTGTCAGCAAGATGGGTGCTCAGAATGATGAGAGCTGATCAGAAGAGTGCAACTTGACATTTTCAGTGAACTTTTTGCTCCTCCATGGCAACACATCACCCCACACATCCCAAGTTGCAGTGAGCACAATGACCAAATGTGGCTTTCGGTTGCTTTCCCAGTCAGCCTGTGAACCAGATTTGTCTCCCTCAGACTTCTACCCGTTACTCAAGTTGAAGGAAGACTTTTGTGGAAAAAGCTTCAATGAGGTGATCACAGCACTCAAGTTGTTTCTTGACATGAAGGACAAGGACTTCTACAAGATGTAAAAGCAGCAAAGAGTCCTGTGGCAGCTTATAGACTAACAGACGTATTGGAGCATGAGCTTTCGTGGCTGAATACCCACTTCATCGGATGCAGGAACCCAGGTTTTTCTACAAGATGGGCACAACCAAGCTGTGGCTACACTGGATGAAGTGCATTAATGTCAAGGGGGATTATACTGATACATAAACAAACAGCTGAACGTAAATTATGTTTTTTTCTTTATCAGGCTAGAAACTTTCTAAACTTCCCTTGTACCTGCCCCACTTCCCTTGTATCTGCCCCATCTCACTCCTTTCCTTGCCTCTCTATTTCTTGAACATGCTGTCTATTCCTATTTCATCAACTCCTTCTCCACTAACTCTCCCCCTATTCATCTATAATCTGGTGCCTACCAGCTCCACTCTGTTGAAGTGTTCCTTACAAAGGTCACCAAAGACCTCTTCCTGTTTAAATTGATACTCCTCTTTTCCAGTCTTATTCTGCTTGACTTAGCCATCACTTTTTACACAGTTAATGATTCTTTCTTCCTGGATACTCTCCTCCCTAGAATTCTGTGACCCTGTGCCTTCCTGGTTCTCACAATAGCTCTCTCATTGTTCCTTCAGTGTCTTCTTAATGACTGACTCATTCTCTCTCCCACTCTGCTTCGAAAAGGTAAAGTGCAGTATATAGAATGTGGGGCCTTCATCAAAGGCCATTAATATCTGAGCTAAGGAAGTTTCTTGATTAATGGTAGCAGCAGTAGATCTTATCTTCTGTGCAGACCTGCCACTGAGTGGGGGTCCTGAATAAACATGCTGAAGATTTTTGTATGAAGTTTTGGGGTAAAATTATGAAAAACAAACTAATTTGTAAATATTGTTGCCCCTTTTGATCTAAGTGGTTGGCCAGTATCCGGGGTCTTGGGGGTTTTCTCTGTCAGGAGGGGATATTGATGATAGAGTCAAGTATTTCTTTAATGCACTGCTCTTTATTGACACAGAATGTACACAAAATCCTGTTTTCCTGAACACAGCATGACTCAAACAACAGGAGTTTCTTTGCTCACAGTCCCAACTTCTTTCCAGTCAGCACCCAAAAGCTCTCTCAATCATCTTTTCTTGGGATCATGCTACAAATACATCTCTAGCTGTGCCTTGGCTTCCTTGTGCCTTGTCTCTCTGCTTCGGTCATTATCTCTGCTGCTTCTCCTCCACATACAGACACATAGCTGCAATCAAACCAATCCTCCACCCCTGCATTTGTTGACAGATCCTGCCACAAGTTTCCTATTTGACCTTGGCCAAGTTACTAAGAACCTCATTTTCAAAAAGGAAGGTGCCAGGAGCTAAGTTCCCTGTAAGCTGCACGGCCATGTGGCTGCGCAGAAGGCTATCAAGGGCCGCACAGGTGGGGAGAGGAGCTCCATCCCCGGCTTGGCCCAGCCCAGCCCCGCCCGAGCTGCTGTGGACGGGGAGAGGAACCTTTCACCCGGGCACAAGCTGCTAAGGCGAGAGAGGGCTGAGGGGAGTCCTCTCTCCCCACTGCAGACTGCACCCCAACCCCCTGATCCCCAGCCTCCCCCCCACACACACACCACAACTCTCTGCCCCAGCCTTGAGCCTCCTCCCACACTCCGAACTCCTCAGTCCCACCCCGACCACACATCACCTCCATATTGGTGCACATAACAAAATTCATTCTGCACATTAATGTAAAAAATTAGAGGGAACACTGGTTGCAAGCCTAATTTTTGCACATGACCAAGAATGACACAGAGGTATTTTGCATACACAATAGCCAGCAAGATGATGTAATGGCCATTTGCAAACCGCTAATTTGTGTGTGTAATTGCACACGCATTTTTCACATATGGCCATGGACACTCAGCCTTTTATTTTCTAGTTAAATATTTCTAGAACCCAGAGGCCCTGATCAAGATTCAGGGATCCATTGTGCTAGAAGTAGACATGGTCCCTGCCCCAAAGAGTTTGCAGACCCGTAACATCTCTTTACTGATAGGAAAACTTCAACAATGGGGCTTAAAATACTTACCTTCCGTGTATGTATACGTATGGGCTATTTATTTTTTATAAAGTGCTTTGAGAATCCCAGCTAGAAGTCACAGCATGGTCCCAATCCAGCAAACCACTTTAAGCATGTTACTAAACTACTCATGTGATGGGTTCCCCCTGGGATGCCACCTGGAAATGGGGTTCCACTGAGCCCTCTGACACACCAGCCTGGGCTACCTCTCAGCACTGTGCTGCTGTGACAAGCTGTAGACTGCTCCCAGTCTTGCACTTTCACCAGCATTTGCACAGGCAGGGACATACCCAGCTGTAGTTGCATGCATGCTGCAGTCAGCCATTGCATGAACCAACTATAGAGAGGCTACAGCCAAAATAATCCCCAGCCTAAGACCCCAGAGCTGTACCATCCTGCCCTGATCAAAACCCCAACCAGTATGAATATATTACCTAGTTTGCCTCTCCCTCAATATGGAGATGAATATGCAACAAACTTGTGTTAACCAAACTGAGATTTTTTCCCCAGACATTTCACTAAAAGGCACACTGGTTTAGATAAAGCAAAACAAGTTTATTAACTACAAAAGAAAGATTTTAAGTGATTATAAGTGATAGCAAACAGATCAAAGCAGATTACCTAGTAAATAAACAAAACTACAACCTAAACCTAAAATACTAGATTGATTGGATATGAATTAGCAGTTTCTCACCCTGGCTGCTGATACAAGCAGTCCACCAGGTTTCCATACACGGGCTAGAAATCCCTTTAGCCTGGGACCAGTCTTCCCCTAGTTCAGTCTTTGTTTCTGAGGTGTTTCCAGGAGTATCCTTGTGTGAGGAGTGAGGCCCCTAGATGACGTCAGACCCCAACTTATATAGCTTTACTATATGGCAGAAACCCTTTGTTACAAAAACAGTTCCTAGCTCAGATTGTGGAAAAATACAGGTACCCAAAATGGAGATCAGTGTCATGTGGCCTAGTCACATGCCCTTGCAGCCCTGCTGAGTCATAGCAGCCATTACTCATAGGCTGTCTGGAGCATTCTCAGACAGGCTCACCAGGTGGAGAATAAGTTTCTCCGAAAGCCTATTGTTTCTCCTAATGGCCCATTACCTTGAATAGGCCCTTCACAACCAGCTGTCTAGACTGGAAGCATTTTGCCTAGTGGGTGCTACCCAGGTGTAACCACATTTGAAATACAGATACATAGTTAATATTCATAACTTCAGATCCAAAACGGATACATGCATAGAAATAGGATAATCAGCAAATCATAACTTTTCCAGTGACACCTTACATGACCCATCTTATCCAAAGAGCACTATAGTTATGCCATTATCATATCACAATAATATCACTATGATGAATATGGGGTGCAGTGTCACAACTCACATGCTCAAAGTTAATCTGGGACTAATCATGTGCTTAAAATTAAGCACACACTTAAGTGATTTGCTGGGTTAGTGCCCCCTATATGTGAAGTATTGTTCATAAGGGAAAGTCTGGGATGATGCATAAAATGCTGCTTCCTTGGGCATACAATGGGGTTCTTATTACTTGTTGTTTGTTACAAGTTCTGCAGGAAATGTGCTCTCATTGAACCAGAAGTCAGTTCCTTTGTTTTCTGTCATTTTAACTGAGAATGAGTAGATGGAGCACTTCAAGTTTAGATAGAGTACTTCAAGTTTAGCTGCATATATTTTTTAAATGTATTAGTGATGTGTACTCCTTTATATTGGGAGTATTTTCCTAGCTTATGATGCCATCTTGGGGGACAACAGCTTCTTTCCTAAGTGATTAAAAAAAACAAAAACAGAGAGAAAAAGCATACATCAGCGATGAAGCTCTCCTGCCAGGAGTGCTGGAAACCTGACCTGTAGTAATTCTGCTTAGGCCTTGTCTACACTACAAGACTATTTCGAATCAACTTAGTTCGAATTTGTGGATTCGACCTTATGAAGTCGAATTTGTGTATCCATACTAAATACACTAATTCGAATTTCTGAGTCCACATTCACGGGGCCAGCGTCGACTTTGGAAGCGGTGCACTGTGGGAAGCTATTCCACAGTTCCCGCACTCCCCGCTGCCCATTGGAATGCTGGGTAGAGCCCCCAATGCCTGCTGGGGGAAAAAATGTGCCAAGGGTGGTTTTGGGTAACTGTCATTATTGAACCGTCACTCCCGCCCTCTCTCCCTGAAAGCGCCGGCGGGAAATCTGTTCGCGCCCTTCTCTTGTCAGTTACAGCGCGTACGCCACAGCACTGTGAGCATGGAGCCCACTGCGATCATCGCTGCACTTATGGCCGTTGTCAACTCCTCGCACCTTATCGTCCACCTCTTCCACAGTCAGCTGCTGAGAAATCGGGCGAGGAGGCTCCGGCAGCGCGGTGAGGACAGGAATTCACAGAGTGGCGCAGACCTCTCACAAAGCAGGGTACGCCGCGCCGTGGAGATCATGGTGGCAATGGGTCAAGTTCATGGTGTGGAACGGCGATTCTGGGCCCGGGAAACCAGCACGGACTGGTGGGACCGCATAGTGCTGCAGGTCTGGGATGAATCACAGTGGCTGCGAAACTTCAGGATGCGTAAGGGCATTTTCCTTGAACTCTGTGACTTGCTGGCCCCTGCCCTGAAGCGCCAGGACACACGGATGCGAGCAGCCCTAAGTGTGCAGAAGCGAGTGGCCATAGCCCTCTGGAAACTTGCAACGCCAGACAGCTACCGGTCAGTAGCGAACCACTTTGGCGTGGGCAAATCTACCGTGGGGGTTGCTGTGATGCAAGTAGCCCACGCAATTGTTGAGCAACTGCTCTCAAAGGTAGTGACTCTCGGAAACGTCCAGGACATCATAGATGGCTTCGCCGCGATGGGATTCCCAAACTGCGGTGGGGCTATCGATGGGACTCACATCCCTATCCTGGCACCAGCCCACCAGGCCAGTGAGTACATTAACCGAAAGGGCTACTTTTCAATGGTGCTGCAAGCACTGGTGGACCATAGGGGACGTTTTACCAACATCTTCGTCGGGTGGGCGGGCAAGGTTCATGACGCGCGTGTGTTCAGGAACTCTGGTCTGTTTAGACGCCTCCAGGCACGAACTTTCTTCCCGGACCACAAAATAACGGTTGGGGATGTGCAGATGCCTACAGTGATCCTCGGGGACCCAGCCTACCCGCTAATGCCCTGGCTCATGAAGCCCTATACAGGCGCCTTGGACAGTGAGAAGGAACTCTTCAACTACCGACTGAGCAAGTGCAGAATGGTGGTGGAGTGTGCTTTTGGACGTCTCAAGGGGAGATGGCGGAGCTTACTGACTCGCTCGGACATCAGCGAAAAGAATATCCCCGTAGTTATTGCTGCTTGCTGTGTGCTCCACAATGTCTGTGAGAGCAAGGGCGAGACCTTTTTGGCCGGATGGGAGGTTGAGGCAAAACGCCTGGCTGCTGTTTACGCTCAGCCAGACACCCGTGCCGAAAAACTATCCCAGCGGGAAGCGCTGTGTATCTGGGAGGCTTTGAAAGCAAGTTTCCTCGGAGAGCAGGGTAACCGATGATTCTACACTTGATTTTAAGAGAAGCTGATCCTGGGCCTGTGTCTCTATGTGTTGAGTGAGATCTGCGGTTACATACCCCGTTCTCCAAGTTTCCCCCACTTCCAAAACACATTTTTAAACAAATTAAATGGAACACTTATTTTTAATAAATCTTTCCTTTACTTTGCATTTCTGTTCAGGGTTTGAAACATGGACGCATACTGTGCTGGGTACGGTGTGCACTGATGTACAGACCGCTTGTACAATACAGGACGGACAGCCTCCTGCTCCTACATAGGTCTCTGGGGTGGGGGACGGTTTCAAGTGGTTGTGCATGTAGGGGTGGGTTTGCAGGAAGGGGCGAGTGGTGCCGTCTTTGCATAGGGATTTGGATGCAGGCTCTGGGCTGTGGGTTTGGGCGTAGGAAGGGGTGAGGGGTGTGGGGGAAGGGTGAGTATCTGTCCGTGGATGAGGGCTCTTGTTGGGGCTCAGGGCAGCGGAGAGGATTGCGCCTACGGTGGAAGTGCATGGTAAGGGCAGCATGCCTTAACATTAGGGGGTGGCAGGCGCTAGGACCGTGGACAAGCGTACACATCACAGAATGACCCGGGGCAGCATACACCACACAGAGGGACCCTGGTGACTACTGAATGCAGTCTGTGTGTTACCTGCAGTTGATCCTGCCCCCGATAGTCTGTACCCTGCTAATGTAGGCTATCCCGTGCAATTATAAATCCCCTGCCCCCACCCCCGCTACATACACAGTCTTCTGACACGAAAGACGTGATGGAAAGAGTGAACAACAGCAAACAGCTTTTATTAATCTACTACATAGTGGGGTGATGAAACTTGGATTTGGGACTGGGTGATCCTATAAGGGAAGCGCTTCTAAACAGTTATAGCGTCAGAGGTGTGTGGAACATTAGCGCTCAGCTGTGGTGCAGTGACAGTTCTCACGGCCCCTACCGCCCCTCCGTCTTGTAATTTTTGGTGAGGGGGGGACAGGACTTCTTGGCGTTGGAGGGTGGTTGCAGATACAGTGCAGGGGGGCTCTCTCCTCCTGCCTGCGGTCCTGCAGCACATCAACAAGGCGCCGGAGCGTGTCCGTTTGCTCCCTCATTAGCCCAAGCAGCGTTTGAGTCGCCTGATGGTCTTCCTGCCGCCACCTATCCTCCCGTTCGATGTGTGTGCGATGCTGTTGACATAGGCTCTCCCTCCACTGTCTCTGCTCTGCCGCCTCGGCTCTGGAGCAGGACATCAGTTCCGCGAACATCTCTTCCCGAGTCTCTCTTTCGCCGCCTAATCTGAGCCAGCCTCTGCGAGGGGGATGCCGGGGCAGTCCGGGAAAGAGCAGAAGCTGTGTGATGGGAAACAGTAAATGATTTCCTTGAACAGATACATGTTTGCGAACAGTGAACACAGTCTAGTCAGTTTCTCTGAACAAGACCATACAGGGCACCAAGTCTCACGAGATCTCAGGAAAAGTTCGAGATTTCGGAATACGCTCTCATTGGCGGCGCCATTGCACAGGAGAGCGGACAAGCGGGGAGATACAGCATAATCTGTCTTGCAGACAGTCCTGGTAAGCCTTAAAGTAGATCATGCTTATCAGTTAGTGGATAGCTGTGCTCTCCTGCTAAAGGCAATCTGGAAAGCAGAAAGGCTGAGCCTTTTCCAGCCCCTCCCGCCAGTGCACGGGAAAGATCAATGTCTGCTTGTTCTCTGTGGCCTCCAGCACATGGCTGTTAAGCGAGGGTCGTTGTTATGCAACCTAATTGTAAACCGTTAACAATAGTAACAATACACTAATTGCCCGACTTAGATGCAGCCTGTCCAGACCGACATCACCCTGAGGCGGGTCACTCGCAGTCAGAGAGAGCGGATGCTACTGGAAGCCCTGCACAGACCAGGACCATATGCAGCAATGCTGGTGGAGGCGATGATTCCTCTCTACATTAGGATCTCCTAGCGCGGAAGAGTGTGCTTCCATGGAGCACCGAATAAGGCACCTCTCCCCAGGAACCTCCTGCGGAGGCTTTTCGAGCTGCTCTCTGAGAGCTTTGTTGAACTGTCCCAAGAGGATTATTGTTCAATCCCTATATGTGTGGACCTACTATTTATATAGTTTGACATGTAAAATTTTGTATATAGTATTTCTATTTTTTCTATACCCGTTTTTTAAAAAATAAAAGTTTCCATGTTTATAGCACTTACCGCCTGATCCTTCCCCTGATTCTGAGTCCGGGTTAACGGGCGGGGAGGGTTGGTAGTGGATCTCTGTGAGGGTGATGAAGAGATCCTGGCTGTCAGGGCAAGCGGTATTGTGTTCGCGGTCGCCTGCGCCGTCCTCCACAAACCCTTCCTCATCTTTCCCATCGGCGAACATCGCCGAGGAACTGTCCAGGTACACTATGCCATCCTCAGAGTCCACGGTCACTGGTGGGGCAGTGGTGGCAGACCCACCGAGAATGGCATGCAGTGCCTCGTAGAAGCGGCATGTCTGGGGCTGTGCTCCGGAGCGTCCGTTTGCCGCTCTGACTTTTTGGTAACCTTGTCTCAGGTCCTTGACTTTCACGCGGCACTGCATCGCATCCCGGCTGTATCCTTTCTCTATCATTGCTTTAGAGACCTTCTCGAAGGTCTTTGCATTCCGCTTGTTGGAGCGCAGCTCCGAGAGCACAGACTCCTCGCCCCACACAGCGATCAGATCCTGGACTTCCCGGTCTGTCCATGCTGGGGACCTCTTTCTATTCTTGGATTGGCCGGACTCCTCTGCTGGAGAGCTCTGCATCGTTGCAGGTGCTGCGGAGCTCGCCCCGATGTCCAGCCAGGACGTCAGATTCAAAGTGCCCAGACAGGAAAAGGAATTCAAATTTTCCCGGGTCATTTCCTGTGTGGCTGGTCAGAGAATCCAAGCTCGGACTGCTGTCCAGAGCGTCAACAGAGTGGTGCACTGTGGGATAGCTCCCGGAGCTACTAAGTTCGATTTGCATCCACACCTAGCCTAATTCGAGCTAGCCATGTCGAATTTAGCGTTACTCCACCTGCCGGGGTGGAGTACCAAATTCAAACTAAAGAGCCCTCTAGTTCGAATTAAATGGCTTCCTGGTGTGGACGGTTGAGCGGTTAGTTCGAATTAACGCTGCTAAATTCGAATTAAAGTCCTAGTGTAGACCAGGCCTTAGTGATACAGATGTGCAATACTCCATTGTTTCATTGTAAGGAGCATCTGGTTCTTTCAGGCTTGCTGTTTTGTAAGCCACAACAGAATCTGATTTTCCACCCATGCATTTTGCTAGCGGTGTGTTGTTTTTTTTTTTTTTTAAACCAACACAACTTGTCATCCAGCTACAGGAACAGCTGCAACTGTTTTAAGAAGGTATTTATAACCCTTCTCTTCTTTGGCTGGGTGACAGCTTAATTCTTCTCTTTAGCAAACTACCAAATGTAGTAAAAAATTTATGCAACCTGCCGGCATTTAATCACCTCAAGCATAAGGTTAAAGTGTTTCTATGAAGGGAAAAGAGCATTAGTACTCTGCATAATTAATGATTAGGCATAAAAATAAATGGTTAACTTCAATCTATCGATTATCATCTCAGAGACAGGGATAAGCAGATTTTTGTTTCTCTCCTGACCAGCCAGTGGTGAATGTGCACATGGGTTCAAAAGTGAACAATAAGATGCTTTCACAAACCAGGTAGGAACATGTAAACAAAACAGCAGTGCAATTATTTACCCAAGAAAATAGGACAGGATGTGCCATCTGGATAACATAGGCACAATCTGTAACCTGTACCAGATTTAGAATTGTTGCAGACAAACTCCTCACCACTTTCCAGGGCATTGTTTAAAGGGGAAAAACTGGTCAGAGAAATGTGAGGCTCATGTGTGTTAATCCCTTGAGACCCAGTGAGCCAGGGTAATGAACATAAATGACTTCTCCCCTGCTTTCACTGTGCAGGACAAGGAGTCAAATCAATCAGTACCGTTAAGAATCTGAGAAGTTATGCTGCATAAAGAAACAGCTGGCAGGAACAAATTTCAATGGATTTTTATAAAGATAGAAATAAAAATGTGTTGTGATAGGCTGTCATCCCAATGAATGCATAGTTCGCTTGGATAAAGGCTGAGTATTTGAAGATCTCTCGATGAAATGATATGATTTGACAAATACTGGCTAATGAATGTAAGAGCTGTAAAAGAAGCAGTAGAGAAAACCACAAAAGCGCAACCTTAGAAATCAGCCCTTATTCAGCTTGAACTGTGCTAGCATTTCGATTGTGTTCAAAACCAGTTAATGCTGCCACTATTGTCCCACAGTCCATTTTCATTGGGCAAATAATAATAATAATACTGGGGTAACACTTACACAGCACTTTTCATAAGTCTATCTCAAAGTACTTTACCTCATTATCATTAGCCCCATTTTACATATGAGGAAACTGAGGCACAGGGAGCTGAAGTGACTTGCTCGAGGTCACCCAACTGGCCAATGGCAGACCAGGAATAGGACCCAGATTTCTTGAGTTTCAGTCCAGTGCTATTGGCACAGGGAGCAGGATTTCTCTCTCTCTCTTTTTAAATGACAACCATTCTAGCCAAAAATATGCTCTAGACTGACCCTTAATGTAATTTATAAATTGGTTTCTGAACACAGTTATTGTACTTCAAGAGAATGCAGAGAAGAGCCACAAAAATGATCTTACTGCTGGAGAAGATCCCTTACAATGAGATGAGAC
Organism: Mauremys mutica; assembly: GCF_020497125.1. Lineage (NCBI taxonomy): Eukaryota > Metazoa > Chordata > Testudines > Geoemydidae > Mauremys > Mauremys mutica. The sequence goes on along the minus strand of NC_059073.1, from coordinate 121,268,183 downwards.
TTTAAAAGGTTTATCCAAAAAAAAAAAAAAAGGCAACAGATGACTGGATTATGGTGTATAGGTCCTTTCCTGGGGAGAAGTACTAAAAGCCTCTCTAATCTAACAGAGAAAGGCATAAAAAGAACAAATGTTTGGAAGTTAGAGCTGGACAAATTAGAATTAGAAATACACAAATTGTTAACAGTGAGGTGCTAACCATCAGAACAAGCTACTGAGGGAAGTGTTAGGACTAGTCTACACTGCCAACGCTAAAGTGCTGCCACACTCGCGCAGCGCTCTAAAAAAAATCACCTCTGCAAGGGGCATAGCTCCTAGCGCTGGGGCAGTGTTTACACTGGCGCTTTACAGAGCTGAAACTTGCTGCGCTCAGGGGGGTGTTTTTTCACACACCCTGAGCAAGAAAGTTGCAGCACGGTAAATTGCCAGTGTAGACAAGCCCTTAGATACTCCTTTTTTTGATAACTTCAGACCAAGAATTAATACATTTCTGGAAGATATCCTTTACTCAGACACAAGTTATTGGGCTCAATACAGGGGTAAACTGGATGAAATGCTACGGCTTGCCTTATACATGAGGTCAGACTGGATGATCTAATGATCCCTTTGTCCTTATGAAAGGATATATTTACTGTTTCTTTAAATCCATAGCAGGTGGTCAGGTGGCAAAGGGCTTGGAAGGTTGTAGGATAAGCTCTACAGTGCAGCAGAGAAAGAAGTTTTAGGGATAATACTGCTTACCTTATTTTAACAGAATTTCTTGTTCAGTTATTCTTTACTATTGTCATATGACAGTTATGACAGGGATCCTGATCCTAAAGAGGTACCTGCATGGAGCCTCACTAATATCAGCACTGGTGGCAGAATTTTTACAGTTTTAACTGTTTGTTTATACATTTGATGTCACAGGCACGCCAAACTGAAGTAAGATCCCTTGTGAATCCCCTTGGCAAGATCAGAGCAATGGCTTGCCATGTAAAATGTGGTCACGAACTGTGTCACTGCTGTGTCAGGCAGTAGTGTGGTCAGGGCTTGAGAAAGAACAAGAAATCATTCTGGTAAGACTCGGCAGCAGCCAACTTGTCCCCTTTTAGCATGAATGCAGAGTGGAATCAGTGTCCCAAACCTCATCGGTGAAATCCTGGCCTCATTGAAGTTAGTGGCAAAATTCTCAGCGACTTCAGTGAGGCCAGGATTTCACTTCACCTATCAACAGAAAGGAAAAAAGCGTGATATGAAGGCTTGTATGGAGTCCACTCTTAATAGGCAAATTACTACCTTAAGAGACCGCCCAGGTCCAATGGGATCCTGGTCCATGAATGGGGCTCCTAAGTGTTACAGGAATACAAATAATAAATATAATAGTTATACTGCTCCCCAGAACTATACTGCTCCACCTTTATTAGATAAGTTAAACAAGCATAGTTAAGCAAACTATTTTTTCCATCCCTTGAGTGGTGATTAAGGAAGGTTTAATTGTATGTTAAAGGGTGTATTGCACGTCTTGTTTTCAGTTAAGGAAAACAGAAATTAAACCTGGTACATTACAGCAGAACTACTGCACCTTCACTTAGTGGTTGGCATGTGAAAAAAAGACATTCCAGTCACCCTTTCATCCTCTCCAAAATTCAGACAACAATTAAACCTCATAAAACATTACACCAGTTGGTGCTGAGAAGGGTGTTTTCTTTGTATGTAAAAATGCACATATTGGGGTGTAGTTCTCTTTCTGTTCTCTGCTTGTTTATAAATATAGAGATAATGTAAGTTATTATGCAGACATCCAAACATTACATAGCATTTTTCTAACCCCAATCCTTTAGTATGCAAAACACTAATAACTACCATTCCACTCCTTAAACTAGAAGACAGCGGGAGATGCTACCTCATATTAGCAAAAGTCTGAGAACAAACCACTGAGCAATTCCACTGCGGGCAACAGTGCCTGGGACATAGAACCGTAACAGAGGGTAGGGAGCCTGCGCCAGCAGCCACAGCCTCCTGCCAATCCATACTGGCAAGAAGTAGCAAGATTCTGGCCAAACCCTTCATTATGACAGAGAAGCTATGCTGAAGAAGCAATGCAGAGGGCTAGGAATAATTTATAATGAGGGAGACTCATCTGCTATCTACCAGGGCTTAATTCAGCAAGGTCCTGAGCACTGCCTGGGAAGAGCTGAACTCCTTCATCTCACACTGACATCATTGGAGTGGTACCTGTGTAACGGAGAGTAGAATAAGTTCCAAGCTAAAGATTCAGTGCCGGATTGTATGTCCCCACATTGGGTGCACATAGCTGGGAAAGTGCATAAAAAGCCTCCTTCTCCCCTTTGCTGCAATGGCTTGTCACAGTTGTTGCTCCCTCCATCCCCTGAAATGTCTAGAAAGACAAGGCCACGCCCCTAGCCTTGTCCTCCTCCACTAATATGGGATGTTTTTCTAGGAGACATGATCTAGTTCAAATTTTAATTCAGATAAATTCTATGTTCTGTATTATACAGGAGATCGGAGTAGATTATCATAATGGTCCCTTCTGGCTTTAAAATCTATGTATCATCAGTTTAGTTTACACCTGTAAGTTTATTGACACAAGCTAAAGCAATGTAAACCAGGTTTAAATCAAAATCAGAGTATTCATGCAGGGGGTTGCACCAGTTTAAAATCAAACTTTGAATTAAACTGGTGCTATTTTACATGTAGATGAATTGTAAGGGTGGGGTTTAAAACCAATTTACACCGTGTTAGATCACAAGTGGACCACACAGGGAGGTAAATTAATATGGTATCACAGTACACAATCCCCATTTAAAAACTTTGTTTTTTATATAGCTAAGACCTCCACCGAAATGTAGGAAGACAAGGTCCTTGCATAGAAGAACTTACAATTAACTCACTGTTACAGCCACTAGCCTCTGCTGAGGCTGTGCTTTGTTGGACTGGTCCTTTATAAACGGTCTTTCCTGACAGCGGAGGGAAGGAGAGGGAATGTGAGTACAAAAGAGGGCTTGTGTGTATAACTCAATTTTGCTTGCGCTTAAACTGCTTAATGACAGTCACACAGTGAAACTGTTTTCCCTATTTTTATTGCTGGAAGGTTTAGCTACCTAAATAGTGTAAGTTACCCACACAAGAGTTGTATATACAACTTGTGCATGTATATATGTCAATTAGATACCACATTCCAGGCATTCTTTCCAGATTTCCTAGGAATTTGAGCTTGAAGCAATTGTAGGAGAGTTGAGAAAGAGCTTCTAATTCATCCAACTAGCTGCTCATTCATCTAATTGTCTTTTAAAATGTTTTAAGTTAGCAAATGTGTAACAGAAGTTGTTCCAATAAAGGATATTCCGTCACCCACCTTTTCTCTCTAATATCCTAGGACCAACATAGCTACAACACCACTGCAAAGGACATTATAGTCAATATCTAGATCTATCCTAATTCCTTTTTGGGACCAGTGAAGAGGAGAAAAGCTAGAGCAGGGGTCGGCAACCTTTACTATCAAAAGAGCCATTTTGCCCCCTCTTCCACTAAAGAAAAATAGTCTGGAGCCGCAAAACATAACACTGCTTATAAACTTTTAAAAGTTTTAATCTTTTTTTAATTTTACCTGTTACAACAACAGAATATAACAAACAGAAGTGCAGTGTGCATGTGTAGGCTTACTTTGAAATAAATTAAACACTGAACTATGCAGGCCTTTTTGAGTCCTTCCCGTATTTGTGTAAAATTAAAGTAAAACGTAGCCCACTTTAATATAAAAAAAAAATAGTTGCAGCTTAGCAGTTTTAAAAAAGTAAACATAAAATTAGGAACGTTTTTTGACAAGTCCATTTCAGTGTGCTCTCATCCTCTTCGGGTTTCTTTCTCGGCCAGCAATTAACCGAAGCACCTGAACATACAATAAAAAACTACATCAGCTCCGGGTCTGAAATAAATGTTTTTTCCTGAATAATAATAGCCTATTAAATGCTAGTGTTCTCACCTGTTTAATGTGACTTCTGTTTCTGAAGCTCGATGCTGATCTTCCCTATGTCGGGGCTGTAAGATGTGACTTTGATCTTCACACAGGACTGTAGGCTCTCATTTGTGAGGTGGGAGCGATATTTGGACTTTATGAAGTTCATGCTCGAGAAAACTTGCTCGCATAAGTATGTTGAGCCAAAGATGGACAGGACTCCAAATGCATACTTTTTCATGTTCATATACGTGTCGGGAATGGCACTCCATGTTTCAAAAACAAGTTTGTCGGGTTTGAGGAGGTTTTCAATATCATTCCATTTGTGCTCTTTAGCGAGAGTGGCTTTCTGATGGGCGACTTCTTCGAGATCCGCTGTCAGGCTTTTGAACTTGGACGCCCATAAGTCTTTATCCGCTATGTCGGCCAGTTCAATTTCAAGATCGGGCTGACTTATCCCTGTGAATGAGGATATGTTCAGCAGGGATAGGTCGATGTCCAGCGGTGTGACAGGGAAGGACAGAGTGTTTTTTTCCTTTCTGAACTCGCTGAATCTTTCTCCAAATGCAGCTTGCATTGCCATAATTGCACGGTGTAAATAATCACAATTTATGTGATTGTTCTCTTCTTTGAACTCTCTCAGGGAGGGGAAGTGAGAGAGCGTACCTCTCTGTACATCTCTGGCAAACACTGTCATCTTGCGCTCAAACGCCAGAACATCCTCCAGCAACTGCAGGGCCGTGCTTCCCTTTCCCTGGAGATTTTTATTCAGCGTGTTTAAGTGACTTGTCATATCCACCATGAAATAAAACTTTTCCAGCCAATCGAGGTCTCCCAGTTCGGGATAGCTGAGGCCTTTGCTTTCCAAGAAGGTTTTCACATGTTCCAGACAAGCAGCGAAGCGTTTCAGCATGTCTCCCCTTGACAGCCACCGAACTCTGTTGTGCAGCAGGAGATCCAAATATGCGCTCTCGACTTCATCTGACCATGAACAAAACTGTCGGTGGTTTAACCCGTTGGCAATAATTTGGTTCACTATCTTAATAACGAGGTTCATCACTTCCACACATTCAGGGGGGAATGTTTGAGCGCACAGTGCTTCTTGGTGCAAGATGCAGTGAAACGTCATCAGCTCTCGATCCAGCGACTTTTGAAGTAAATTCACAAAGCCCTTCTGTGCTCCTCTCATACTGGGTGCACCATAGGTAGACACTGACACCAGGTGAATGGTGTTTATTCCTTTGGCTTTTAGACAACTCAAAACAGCCTCACAAATGTCCTGTCCCCGCGTTTGGCAGTATGAGTTCAATCAGTTCTTCCTGCAGCCCATCAGAGTTCACATATCTGCATAACAGTGCTGTCTGCTCAGTATCGTTTACATCACTTGACTCATCACAGGCAATTGAATATGCTTGAGCTGAATTGATGTCATCAATTTGCTTACTGGTGATTGTTGCCATTTTAATGGTCCTGTCCTTGACGGTCTTTGCAGAGAGAGGCATTTCTTTAATTTTCTGAATAATTTCCTGTTTGTTTTTGAATTCGGAGAATAGATGCTCTGATATTTTTATGAACGATTCTTTCATGTATTCTCCGTCTGTGAACGGCTTCCCCCTCCTTACAATCTCATGAGCTGCCACAAAACTAGCAGCTGTAGTTGAGTTTGGAGAGTTGATCCACTTCTTGAAAGTATGTTTGCTCTGCTCAACTTTCCGTAGTAGTTCCGAAATCGCTCTCTTTCGCCCATCTTCAGTTGGGTACTTTTCAGAAAATGCTGAGTGCTTGTTTTGAAAATGTCTTTCAACGTTACATTTTTTGTTGTTTGCTAATTTCTCGCCACATATCAAGCACACAGGTAAGCCAGCGTCGTTGGCAGTGAAGGCAAAGGAATCTGTCCATGCAGAATTAAACTCTCTATTTTCTTCTGAGATTTTTTTTTTGGGGATGTATTCATGGTTAGCTTACCGCGGGGGTCACACACTCAAGAAGCCGCCTGCAGGTAAAGGCGAGGGCTATAGACGTGGATGTGACGCATATTTTAATTGACAAATTATAAAAACTTTTAAAAAATTTGATGTTAAAGTATCACCTCGAACTCCAAGATAACTGTGCAACAAAATAAACAAAAATAAAATAATATATAAATAAAAATTAAATTAATAAATAACTGTTATTCTCTTTTTTCTTTTTTTTTTTCTTTTGTCAAGGCCGAAGGGAGCCACAACAAGGAGGCTGAAGAGCCGCATGCGGCTCCGGAGCCGCGGCTTGCAGACCCCTGAGCTAGAGAAAGAGAATGAGAAGCACTTTCCATTACATTGTGCCATATTCTTATATTCATATTCTTACATTGTGCCATATTCATATTCTGCCACTTATTTGTATCTTTTTAAGCACTCACTTTTTTGGTCAACATCTGTTCTACCTAAGGCTGGTAAATAGAATGGGAATCTTACTACTTTAAGTACCTTTTATCCTCAAGACAATTCATATACTGGTACTTTGTCCTTTTTAATTAACTAACGATGAATAGTTCTCCCCAGCTATAAGAAGAATGAAGATAACAAATCCATGAAAACTTAACACTTTTTTAAAAGGCTATTTTTCTACTCAGAACCCAATTCCTAAACTTTCATCAAACTTAATAAACAGTCTGTGCTGGCAACAATGAGACATCAGCATATTAAAACTGTCTAGCCATGCTTTGCCAGCATCCATAATGCTTCAAGCTGTTCTCTTGTCTGCTTTCACAAGCTACATGTGGTTGGGCCTAGTTAGTACTTGCACAGGAAATTTTCAAGGAAGAGCCAGGATGCTGCAAGAAGTGGTGTCTGGTAACTAAGTCCTAAGGCAGTATGCCTCTCCCTTTGAGTCATTAGTGAATCAATGCCACAAGGAGGTGTTAAGGGGCATTAGACAGCTTAAAGGTGAAATAATAAAAGTATCATGCAAAACTAAAACCATGTCCATTTATGGTTATTAAAAGTCCCCCTGCACTTTTTGCAAGAATCGGGCTGTTAATCTGTGTTCTGGCCTAATTCCAATTTGTTTAATTATATCCTGCCTACCTAAACTCCCTCTGAAGTTTCCCTCAGATGTGATACTCTTCTTCAGTTCACACTTTAAACTGTTTAATGTTGTGTAATTCTCTCAAATAGCTAACATGTCTCACCCCAGAGATGGCTGCCTTAGTGTCAATGATGGGCGAAATGATTCCTATATAAATAACTTGTAAAGTGCTTTTGGAATCCTTTGGGAAGAAAGGCATTATTAAATGTAAGCTACTATTACTGTGACAGCTGGAAATTTACCATTTGGGAAGATTCCAGTATAAAGAGACAGCCAAAAGAATACTGTACTAATTATTTGGTAGTTTACTTGCTAGCATTGTAAAGAAATGAAATATTTTCCCATTAGTAATTAGTGGTGGGATCCACAAAGGGACATATGCATCGCAATGCTGAGCATCACAGCTCCTAACTTTTGGATACCTAGAAAATCACATGATGAACACTGACCCACAAAGCCAAGTTAGTCACCAGGCTCCCTATGCAATGAACGGGGAGAAAGAGGCACCTAAGAATGCCATCCACAAAAGCCAGCATCCTCAGCAGCTTCCTGCTTAAACTAGCCAATGGGAGATGTCAATGCACTGAGAACTGCCCCTTTCTCAGAGATAGGCATCCTCTGCTAGCAATCCATGAAGGAGAACCCCTCTCCTGGCTCAGGTGCCTACATAGTTTCAATGAGCTAAGCGCCTATTGAGAGGGCAGTCATGTAACTTTCAGCTCTGTGGTTAGAACTCTCACCTGAGATGTATGAGACCCAGGTTCATTTCCCTCCTCTTGGCAGAGGGGGAGAAAGGATTTGAACAAGGGTCGCCCACCTCTCAGGGGAGTGTGCTAACCAGTGGGTTATGGGATATCCGGAGGTGGGCTCCTGTGGACGTCCGGTGTCGGGGCTCGGCCCTCTCAGGCGCAGCTGGGACCCAGGGCGCCTCACTACAGACAGCAAGTAGGTCAGGGTCCAGACCCTTCAGCAGGGCATTGAGCGAAGAAACAGCCTATAAGTCCCGGGCCCTGGGTCAGGGCGGGGCAATCAGCAGTTTAAAGTTTAATCACTGTGGCGTCCGTTCTGGCTCGGCCCTCTCAGGCACAGCTGGGACCCAGGCCGCCTCACTACAGCTCCCTAACACTGCACTAAAGTTATAAGATGGGCAGTGGCACCACCTCCAGCAGGCTTCTGAATAGGACCCAATCCAGTAGGGGTGCTCAGAAGGTGCCTGCCAGAATGGGCCACTTCAGCAACTTAACCCCTATCTTCACCTAATTCATGAATTGCTTTGGGGCCTAGGTGGGAGATAGATGTCTGAGTGCCTAGAATGAGGTGGCAGCAGGCCCAGAGGCAGAACTATCAGCATCTAAGGAACTTTTACTTTGAAAAATTGAGTTGAGTGAGTTTAGGCATCTACAAGGGTCAATGGGAGTTTTGTGGGTGAGTGGGGATCCCTAAATCCTCCCTCCAACCTAAGTAGCTTTGTGGATACCACCCTAAAATCTCAAGTACAGGTGAAGAACCACTTTGGCTACCCTCAGAAAGGCAGTGCAAGACTCAAAGGATGAACTAGTCAGTGTTTAAGAGTTTCCTTAACCTGTTCACTGTGAGCCATTCACCTTTCTGAAACTAATGAAACTATTGCTAATGTATACATTTCTACAAGATAGTACTAAGTGGGCAGCCATCTCCTTCTTCTGAACAAAAATATACAGGAAAATGCTATTACTTCAACTAGAACATCTTACAATATAGATACAAGAGAAACAGAAGGAAAAACAGAGATTGATATCAGTATGGGAGCAGAGCTAACGCTGTTTATTATACGTAGGTTCTTATATTGCCGTAATCAGTGCAGTAGATGAGCACCTTCACTAATACATTAGGCAATATGACTAACATCTGTAGCATATGGTTTGTTCTCTCTCTCTTTTCTCAAAGGAGGAATTGTGTGTTTAGGATAGGTTTTTTGTTTTGTTTTGTTTTTTTTAAAAAACACTGCTATATATATTTGTGTTAGAAAGGGCAAAGTGCACCTTTCATTTGGATAGAAGGTGGCAAGGTTTGTTTGAGTGACTTTATCTGTGTATTTCTATATTTTCAAATGTTGGAGGTCTGCTGCAATTTAACCTTAACTCTCAGTTTTCTGGATTGTTTTTTTGATAATCTTAAAGGAAATGTCTAGTTGTTTGTCCCATGAATTACCAATATGTTCTCTAAACCTTAACTTCATCTTACCTTTTTTGTCAGAATGTAGATCTTAAACCCTTTCTGCCTGAAAGGAATGGGAGTCTCTACACTGCTTAGATTTTGCAGAGAATAAAATTCTTCATTTAAGCTGCTACATAAACACTTCACAAGTGGAACAGCATTTAACAACTCCTCCCTATTATCTACTATTGTATTTGTTAAGAAGAAAATAGTGTGCGCACACTTGTGTTATAATTTACTTGTTGGTCCAACAGAAAGTTATCACATTAAGTGTCTGTATGAATCTTTATGTAGCTGGCATTGTATTTCCGGTGTAACATTTATTACTAATAACAGATGCCACAAAATCATTACTGGCAAAGAAATATGGAGTAATAGCAGCAAAACAGTTTCTGTTCATGGGCTATTAAAGGTCTGATTTTCATTCTCTCCAAAAAACTTAGTAATTTTTTGTTGCAACTCTAAAGTAAGTACAGACAATATAAAACCACTGAAATTTTTAAATCAAGTTTATTGGATATGTTGTCTATATTTTTAATTTTACCATTGACTAGTTTCTGATGAGAGACACGTTGCATATAATAATCTATTATAGACTAGCCAGGGAGCAGTGATATATTTTCTAATATAACTAATTCTGAGAGCCAGTGCACCAGCAGATTTCACTTTCAATCATTTACTTAATTTAAAAATATGTATCTATATTTAAAATGAGCAAGATGATGTCCAAGAACCGATTTGCAGAATTCAATGCACCCACATTGGCATTTCAATAAATTCCCCCTTTAACTGTCAAACTCCCTAACTTCTAATGAAGGACAAGTCAGCATGAGGTAGTCAGAAAACAGGATCAAGATACTCAGTCCTCATGTAAAACAAACTTCATTACTCACAGCATGCCATGCTCCTCTCAGAAAAACCAGAGTTATAGCATATATAGTGTATATGAAGCCTCCTGCAAGGACCACTCTTTGAGCCTCAGGTTGAGTCACATTTGCCAGTCCTTTTAACGTCCTCACTGGATCAATTTCTCCTTCTCTTCCGGCTGACCTACTGCTTGATTAGCTGCTCTAGTACACATTTAAGCATGACGAACCTAATGCTCCACTGGAAATGGTTTGAGGCTAGGGGTGAGCTGGGTGCTGATTAATGAGGTTTCTGAACAGAGATGGTATTTCTTTACATGCTTCCGGAGGAGTTGCTTGTCAGGGGAAGAATAGCAGCAAAAACTACAGCCAAACGCCTCACCAGTGTGATGTCGTCGCACATGGAGGTCCAGGCTCTTCTTCTGGATGCTATAATGTAATGGAAACTTATGAGAGCTTACTGGGAAAAATTGTAACTACTACTACTAGAAGGAGTATTACAGTAGTGGCTAGAGGTCCCAACTAAGATCAGGGCCCCATTGTGCTAAGCACTGTACAAACACAACAAGAATCAGTTTCTGCTTCGAGAGTTTATATTTTAAGAGACAAGACAGAGAGCAAGAGGCTGAAAACCAGAGTATGAATTTATTGAAAAATGTGTGTTTTGACTTTGTACTTTTAATCACATTCTCATCATTTATGGATTATGACAAAAGAGCAGGCCTCCAAAATAAGAATTTAAGCCATGAGCCAAATACTGTCAGTATTCTACACTAAAACTGAGCTCTGTTGAATATTTACTATGGATCTCATCCTGTTCCCTTTGACCTTACTCACTCATCAGTATTAAGGAGCTGAATAATATTCTAGTTTATACACATTCCAAATAGCCACTTGTATGAATTTGTGCATATACAAATTCATACAAATGATTTAAAAAAATATTTTAAGAAAACCTTTAATGCTCCAATATGTTTTACTGTAGAATACAACCCCCACTACTTTAACTTATAACATCTTATACTGTCCTGTTAGATGCTTTATTTCTGAAATGTAAATTGCACCAGTATAGAATCCATTAGGCTGTTGATCTGAGTGGGCCTTACTCTTCAGATTATATAAAACGGTCCAGTTCAGAAACATTTCAGGTCTTGAATTTCCAAATATAGAAGTTGGAGAAAAAAAATTGTAATAGTAGAGACAGAAGTTTGTGAGAGACATTTTAAAAATCCACTACTCAGTGGATTCTTCCTATTAGATGGACAGGTGTCATTGCAGATTTCATCCCATCATTTCCTATTAAGTTGACTAAGGTGATACTAGGGTCTCTGCTGAATCCAAGGCACATAAACAGTCTTCACATGTGGCAGCTTAAATCATGAAACTTTTTTATGACTAGCTATAGGTAACCCAACCCAAAACTTTATTTTAGTCTCAAATTAAAATTAGAATATTGGGTATAACTCAGAGGTGTATCTAAATTGGTGTAATTTGCACATTCTTCTAGCTCCTTTGTTATTTCAATTATACCACTTAGGGTATATGTCTACACTGCAGCTGGAGCTGTGATATGAAGCTTTTGTAGATGTAATTGCATTAGATTTAATCTAGCTATCTCGCAAAAAACTGCAGGGATGGCACAACAGCACAGGCATCACAGCAGACTGTACAAACACACCTGATCCCCTGGGTATGTACTTGCATTGTTAGCATGCACTGAAGCCTGCACTGCTGTGCCCTCGTTGCTATTTTCAGTGTGCTAGCTCGATTAAAGCTAGCACGGGTGTATTTACACAAACTGTAAATCGCACCCCAGTGTTGACATATCCTTAGATTTGCTTACACATGTACCTGTTTACTTATAGGTAACTTACATCACTCTACCCTTCTTCTTTGAATATGGCCCACTGAGATCAACAGCCTAATGAATTCTATACTGATGCAATTTACATATCTGGGGAGAAAAAAAAAAGGCAACTAACAAGACAGTATAAGATGGTATAAGTTAAAGTAGCGGGGGTTGTATTCTAAAGTAAAAACATAGTGGAGCATTAAAAAACTATTTTAAGAAAATATTGAAACAGTTTTTATAAATTTGTATATTCACAAATTCATACAAATGGCCACCTGGAATATATTCAAACTATACAGAACGTTATTCAGCTCCTTACACTGATGATAAATAAGTAATTTGGTATAATGAAATTGTATAACAAATACATGTATGAAATGTTCTTTAAGTAAATAACACTTTCAGAGCATGATACAGCACACTTGCTGAATTTAGTTACTCGTGCATAAGGCCTTACTTAATTTGCAATATTGTGGAAATTGTGGATCCTACAATATTAGGCTTCCACCATAATTTTGACAGCAGGAGCCCCTACTCTCAGCCCCAGGCTACTGACAGCGGAAAATCATGGAAAAATAATAATGGACCTTATTAGAACAAACAACAAGGTCCACTATTACTTTTACGTGATTTTTCCATGGCTTGTCCACAACTCAGCCACAATTTTTGAACTATCATCCTTATTTGTGCATTATATTTAAGCTCTGTTCCTGCACACCTGTACATACATGCGCAACTTTGAAGATATGAATGTTCCATTGACTTCAATGGAACTACTCCCATGCCTAAAGTTAAGCATGTATGTAAGGCCAGTATTAGGGCCCTATTACAAACCAACCAACCTTGCAATTTGCACTAGTGCAGGGAATTAGTGAATTCTATAAATCTGATTAGAATCAAGGCCAACATGTCACAAAGCTGTACTTATTTTGTCAATGTTGTAAAATAAAGCACAATATAGACTAGAAAAATACTGCAGTGTATTTTGTAAAAAGATTTTCATAATATGAGAATTCACTACAGTGCCTTACTGTTAAATCTTACTTGACAGGTGAATCTGACTAGTTTTTGTGCACATTATGGAGTGTGTAGTTTACTGAACTGCAGATTAGCAGTGTTTTGCTCTGTAGTTCTGTGGTGTCTGTTATGTAACAAGAATATTTAATTTCTGACTCCTTCCTGCTCTCTTCTCTAACTCATACAGTAGAACAAATGTCATTATTATAACTTCCAAGAAGGCAGTCATCTGCTAATGAATGTGTCCTGTTTTTATCTCAATTTGGCAGTGAATTATCTGCTCCAACTCTTGAATTTAATTCATTTTTAATCACCAAAGCTTGACAATGTTTAGAGTTTTTAATTTCAGTATAGCTGTCATGAAGATTAGGAAGAGACGTTGTTGTTGTTATTGCTGTGTTCAGTTAATGAAAGGCTCACAATGTAGGTCAAGGGGTTGTGAGTTTACTCTAAATTCTGTGTTTTTGTTATTTTACCTCTTATTTGATGGATGTGTTTCCATATTTGAACTTTGGTACTAAAGGAAACTTAGAAGTAACACTTCGATTTGCAAGCATAATCTCATTTAATGCTAAATGATTTACTATTGATGGTTATATAATAGTCCTTCCAACCAAACAAATCAACAAATGGGTACGACAGACCAGAGGCAAATGGTATTTCACTTAACATATAGTACCATGTTCAAAGACATAAGAATGTAAAATATTTAAGTTATCCTTTTGTAACCTTACACATTACAAAATACTCTGTAACATACTTCAAAATGTATTTGAGCTTTACCAAAATTACCTATTGCGTCTATTCTTGATACGATGTACAGGACTGTGCAAGCACTGTCAAATGAACAAAAGACATGTGTACAACCTCACAATGAGAAATGCCTTAAGTAATATGACAGTTTTCCAAATTTTGGGGGGGTGAGGTGGGTGGCACTACAAGCAAACTGGCAGAAGAAATCATCATGAGGAAAAGACCTAGTGAAGCTGATGTAACAGTGGGAAGAGACTCCCCTTTACTGAATGAATGTATAGAAACATGTTCTTCTGTCATAATCCCAGTACACACAGATATCATCTCAATTTCCCCTCAGATATTTTTAGATTCATCATCTTCCAATTCCATATATCCTCCCTCGTAGCCTGTACAATATCAGTAGAAATTAAGCGGAAGCAGAGATAAAGGGGTTAGAAACATCCACTTCAAAAAACTATTCATTAGCTCTTTGTATCAAATGACCCAGTTGTCTATGGGAGTGAATTTAAATATCTGGCTTTTTTGTTGATGGACAGAGTATGTAGGAAACAACATTTTATTTAAAAACCGCACAGTTATACTGTGAAAAATCTGGCCAAGCAAGAGGGACTATTTACACTTACCAACTGTATGAGCACACTTCGCATTTGTACGGCCTCTCACTTGTGTGAGTCCTGAAATGTCTGCGCAGAGAGCTTGCATCAATTGAGGCATAAGAGCAGATTTCACACTTGAAAGGCTTCTCACCTATCACAATATGGAAAGCAGGGGACATGTTCACATAGGTGAGGAATGGGGGCTGGAGGGAGGGAGGATTCAAAAGGAAATCACCAGAACATAAAAAAAATATCCTCAGACCCATTGGCTTGTCTTTTACATATTCCCATCTGAAATAAGATCACTTGAGAGTCTATGCTAGTCAGGACATGGAAGGTTTGGCCTGCTAGTAGCAGCTTAGGTTTCCACTGCCGAAGCACGTTACTTATGGGGTATGTGACGGCAATGTAGCTGCATCAACAAGAATAAGCTTCAAACACAGTCAATGCCTATGTTGTGACAGATCTAATAGTTCAGTCCCCTGGTTTTGACCTTCCACTGCATCTGCAGGCAAAACTCAATTTCTTCAGTTGTAGAGTGATCAGATGTACTGCAAATGACTTAAAGAGAGGCCTTCGTGACTCTTTGGCCAGTTACAAGATGTGGATCACATACTTGTAGGCTGCATCCATGGCAAGAGCTGCCTTGGTTCTCACATGAACTTGCACAATACCCTTCCCTCAGGTACTGAATGGTTACGGCATTTAATCTAACACACTTGACTTGAATGTAAAAGCTGTTGCAATAAATAAAATCTGTAATTAAAAAAGTATGTTCTTGCACAACAGGACAATTCTAGTTAGGTCGCTTATTGGTAATAGACATCTTTAACCTTAAATCATCACATGAGGTGGAACTGAGGTAAATCGACTAAGTCCATTTCCAAATTGAAGATCAGTTTACTTTTCTGCTAAGACGACTTTTATCCTTGCCGCTTTTCCTGCATCAGCCCCATGAATACAGACTGCTAACTCTCAGCCTGCTTTAAGTCACTAGATTAACACCAGTTAAAAATGGTTTCTTGCAAATCAAAGAGAAGGTAGAACAGAAGTTCTCAAAAAGCACCAGGAAACAGTATTAGCAATGAAGCCAGGATATTAATTATTTTTTTTTGTAAAAGTAGCCTGGACACCTTTTAGCACGAGCGCAAAAAAATAATGCTTAAAAAGCAGAGGACATTAAGGGCTTCCTCCTTTTGCTGCACATGCTTTGATCTAAACATGTACCTGCATATTTTACAACATTTATCTAATAGAGAACATGAAAGTGAAATAGACTATGAAGAAAAACTAAACTGATAAGTCTATTTTCATGGTTCAAACCCAAATGCAAAAAGACAATTCAAGTTAATGGTGAAAACTTTAAAAATCTATTAACTTATTTCATTTTTAACAAGCTAACTTATTAACAACATCAACACTGGTAAGGTAGTATTTCCCCTCAAATATATGATTTTTAACCAGTGTCTCTCTAATTCCCCATTGGAACCATGATAAATGCAAACATGCAGGACATTCCATCTCCAGTGCTTTACATGTACTTTTGGTATTGGTTCATCATAAAGTAGATTTTGTTTGTATTGTCTTTTAATAATAATAAAAAAAAATAACGATCATCATTTTGGACTCAGTATATAGAATCTTTAATCCCCAGGGGGAAACTGAATCTCAGAGAGTTTAAGGCCAAAATGTTCAAAATCATACTTGGGCCTCATCTACACTTGAAATGCTACAGCACTTCAGCATAGACACTATCTACACTGACAGGAGGGGTTCTCCCACTGACATAGGTAATCACCTCCCCAAGAGGTGGTAATTAAGTTGATGGAAGAATACACCTGTTGACTTAGCGCTATCTACACAGAGGGTCAGGTCAATTTAATTGCTGTTGCTTGGGGGGTAGATTTTTCACATCCCTGAGTGATGTAGTTAAGCTGACTTAATTTTCTAGTGTAAACCAGGCCTTACAGTTAGACACCTAACAATGGGGTGGGGGATTCTACGCGAAGTGCAGGATTAATGTCTGCTGCAGATTCCCCCCTTCCCAGAATAACTGATTCTGACGGGGAGGCGAAGAGAAGCCGCAAGAGGGATCATGCTGCAATTATATCTTACACTCACTAGGAACTGATGTGCTGCCAGAAAAGAGGGCAGTGGTTCATGGGCTGGAGCAGCCAGCCACGGAGAGGAAGAAGGCAGAGGCTGCCTTTCTCACAGTGCTCTGCCTGCAGGGTCAGGTGAGGAGGCATGGCATATAGAGGGGAGAGAGAGCAGGGCACATGAGGCTGCTTGACTGGGTCACACAGACTGCGGGGGGACAGACTGGGACAGGAGCCAGTGGGGTGAGAACATTGAGCCAGGGGCTGAATGGGAATTGGGGGTGCAGGGCCACAGGAGGTCCGGGGTGTGCAGGGACACGCATGGCAGACTGAATGAATGAGAGAGGCTAAGGGTCAGCCAGGGTCTGCATGGGAGAGGCTCCCCAACTTTCTAACAATCCAAACTTAGATCGATTCCCCCCCCCCCCACAGTGTAGACCAGGACTTAGATATTTGATTATCATTTATTCAGTACTCAAAAGTACATTCACCTACACACACCCCACAAAATAATTTAAAAAAACCCCTCGCCATGTCCATTTTTTAAAATATTAACATGTTATAGACATGCCTGGTCTGTTAAATATATGTAATCAGAAACTTCACTCAACAAAAAGTACTAGACATGACATGTCATAAGCATAATGATGCACTCTTTGTAATATAGTTAACACCCTGTTAAATAGACAGATCTGATAACTGTATTACTGTAGAACGTCTCTAAACAGGACTCACTGTTGTAATGATTATTGTATTGTATTTCATATTTACATGGCAAGGATTTGTGAACGTATAATAATTGCTAAATAAATCAATAGATAAAATTTAAATACATGGTTAACCGGGGTGCTTTCCTGAATCAGGGACATAAACTAAGTGCTGTATACTCGCTATCATAGCCAGAGTAACTAGTGAGTGACCTTCTTTCCTTAGAACCACTGTAAATATTTGCTGAGGAACAAAGAGAGAGGTCCAAACTCTCCTACTGCAAAATAATCAACCCTTTAAAAAAAAAATTACAGTTTATTGTAAGCGAGGATGTAATGCACACACAGAGCTTACCAGTATGGATGCGCATATGCTGTATCAATGAGGCCTTTAGCCTAGTTTTGTACTCGCAGTGCTGGCAATGAAAGGGTTTGATGCCAGCATGTATTCCCATGTGTCTCTGTAGAGACAGTTTTGAAGAACACTTCCTGCCAGAGAGGAAACAAGCCTTGTCACAGCTGAAAAAAAATAATCTTTTTTTCCTGGATAAACGTTCCAGAAGGATGACATTTCTCAGTTACAGCATCCAATTGTGTTATTGTAGCCATTTAATGACTGTTATGGTTGGTATTTATAGCTGTTAGTTTTAATGAGTATAGAGTAATATAATCAGGGGAAGGAGAATGAAGAACAAAGATTTCTTTCAGTCCTCACAGAAGTTAAACATATTTAATTTAATATTGTATTACCTTTAAAATATTAATGCATAGAATGGCCCAAATATGCATAATCTATGCACAGGTAATTTACTGGCAGCCTATCCACATAATGTGACATTCAATTGACAGTGTAGGGCAGCAAAACATAGAGATCCAATCTGATCTTCTAAAAACCATTGGTGTGAGTATCAACGGTAGGTTCCACCTTCCCAGCTACCTACTCACTTTTTCACTCTTGTACATTGCAATTATTTACATTGAAGAGTACACCTCTGAATGATATATGAGTTTATACCTCTTAAAAAGAAGAAATGAGAGGGTTTTTTTTACTATTAACCATAGATGTAAATGTTTGAACAGTAATTTAGATGTCATAAATTCTATTGCTGTTCATGTGAATTCAGGGTCTGGGGCACTTCTTCTAGAGCCATCAATCCTTCATGCCCACAAACTGCCTATCTATACGTTTTCAGCACCTAAAACTCCAACTCCCAGCAACATTAGCGAGAACTGTGGTAAGCAAGAAGTGCAGGATCAAGCCTATAATGCAGTCAACTTATTTGTAATTAGTAACATACACCTCCATTTACGTTTTATTAGAAAAAATATAATTAAAAAAAGATTTGGGTCAAATCCTGGTCCCACAGAAGTCAATGGGAGTCTTCCCAATTGATTTCAGAGAGTTCAAAATTTGGCTCTCCACATTTTCCAGTTTCTTGATCAACATTATTATAGAAAAATCATTCTCATTTGGATACATTCTTGTACATTAACTGTAAAGGTAAATGCTAACCCCCCAAATCACACATTACTAGCACCCATTGCCTATTTTGCTTACACCCAACATATTGAAAATAAAGCTATAACATACATATTTCATAATGCAGATTTACTATTTTAAAAGTCTGATATTGTAGTACTTTCACTGATTTCTGAAATGTACTACATACAACAGTTTACCTTATCTCTGAGATGTCAATCATGCAAAAAAACCAAACAGAAGATTAATAAAAATATTCCAGTTTAGTTAACTCTTAATTTATAATTAACTTTTCAAAGGATGTTTGGCTGCATCAAAATTCAAAACAAAAAGATGGAAAAATGGACTGAACTCTCAGACGTGTGTAATTTAACACTTCCTTGCACTGCAGAAATAAAGCTTGCATCATTCCCATGGGGAAGTGAAAGTGTTTACAAAAGCAAATTGTCAAAAACCTTGCTGTTCACAGAAGATATGCAATCTTGAATAAAAATGATTTCAGTAAAATCAAAAGCTTGAGAAGAAATAACTGGATTTAAACAGTAGATTTCAACGTCAGCCATCTATGAAAAGCAAGCTGTGCCATTCTAAATAATATTCGTTACACTAATTTTTTTCCTTCCCCTAAATATTTGTGACCTTTCAACTGTAAAGCCTTACTGCAAATAGTAGATTTTCACAGATCTAGAATTCGAAGGACTTTGGGGAAAAAAAAAAAAAAAGAGCTACAAAATAAATACACAGCTCAAAAACACAGATGCTGTCTAATTTCCATAATGTCTTTTGGAATCCAACAGCCATGCACATACGGTAATTCAAAGTTATAAGTACTCTCATTCACTGAATAGGAAAAAATTCTGTGTCACTGCTTCTGCTCACTGCAATCACAATCAAAGCACTATCTTTATGTATTTAAGAGATACCTATTTCATAATGATTTAGTGGAGCAACCCAGTTCCATCACTCCATCATGTGACTTGAAGAGAAGTAAAACTATCAGCCACACAGATTCTTTTGGTTTGAACTGTAGTTAAAACAAATAGTTTATATGCACGGTTCTAACAGTTGTAAATGGTTTAAGCAGGGGTTCTCAAACGGGGGGTCGGGACCAGGGTTGGATCTGGCTTTTTTGCCACCCCAAGCAAAAAAAAAAAAAAAAAAATTCTGCAGGGCAGCTGGAGCAACAAACAAACAAACCAAACAAATAAAACACCCTGTAGGGCGGCCGGAGCGAGGGTGCAAACTTTCGGCTAGCAGGACTCCCCGGGCAGTGGAGTGCGCGCCCCAGCTATCAAGGAGGAGGAGGAGGGAGCGGGTGGAGAGAGAGAGAGAAGAGGGGCAGCCAGGGCTTCCTTTAGCCAGGGCACTCACCACTCGGCCCCTCCCACTGCGCCGCCTGCCGGGAAGGCTCCGCGCCGCTCCGGTCAGTGGGGAGAGAAGGACGTGGACTGCCGGGCTTGCTGCAGACCAGCAGGGCGCTCCCCTCCTCCGTGCCACCGCCCCCTACAGGGCGGCCAGAGCGGTGAACAAGAAGAAAGGGCAGCCATGCCGCCCTCGGATTGGATGGAATGCTGCACCTTAGAATCTTCCGCCCCAAGCACAAGCTTGCTTGGCTGGTGCCGGCCCTGGACAGGACCCCTCAGGGGGTCGCGAGCTGTTAGCCTCCACCTCAAACCCCGCTCTGCCTCCAGCATTTATAATGGTGTTGAATATATAAAAAAGTATTTTTAATTAATGATGGGGGGGGGGTCGCACTCAGAGGCTTGCTGTGTGAAAGGGGCCACCAGTACAAAAGTTTGAGAACCACTGGTTTAAGGGGACACATGAAGACTCCGATAACTTTGTGGTCTCATCTCAGTGTTTGTGGCGTTGAATGACCCAAAGATCCATAGATATTGATCTGTGTCTTTTTTTCAAAAAAAATATGATGCTAGAGGAGATGATTTATGAGTGTAAGTATAAGGAGAGAAAAATACTGAGATTACATGTAATTACAGCAGGGACAACTCATTTTCACCCTTAAGAGGAAAATAAGCAGTACACCATAGGGTATTTCAGACACTTTTTTTTTTTTTAATAAAAGAAGTCTTGTGCATTTAAAATAAGATTCCCATGTTTCTTTTCATAGCAGCATGGGTTGCCTTGCTCAAAAATCTCAGGATCCATAACATTTCTGCAAGATCACCATAAGACCCATGTTTTAAAAGGGGCAGTGTAAGATGAAACATAATACACACGTCATACCTAACAAAAGAACTAGGTATTGAACATTCCATCCTAGTGAGCTGGTGCCCCCATTCAATACCCTGTTGGCAGGTAACCCTGGAGCCCTCTCCTTTACATAAGAGCTAGTAGCTAAAGCTCAGCAGGGGGAATTAAGTTTTAGGACCTCTCTCAGCTCTGCAATGGCTACCTGCTAAGTGACCTCATCTGCAACTTAAAGACTGCCACCTTCCAGCTGGTCTCCAACCAACCAGCTCCTGAGGGCTCGCTGTGAAGTCTAGGACCACAGAGAAAAATAAGCAGGCAACCTGGAGGAAGGGAAATCATACTAGGAAGTAATTTTTTTTTTTTTTTTTTAAAGACAGCGTTTTCCAAATAAGCAAGGATTGCATTCTAGTGAATTAAGTTATTTTCTTCTGCTTTTTTATTCTTACCCCTCTAAGAAAAAGACAGCTTAAAATTCACCAGAATATCATGGACTGTGCGTACAATATTTACATAAGTTAGCAAGTAGGAAATGTCCTTATTTATGCTAAAAACACCACTTGTTCAGTTTTAATAATCAAAGCAATTTAAAGTCTAATTTACTGTTCATCATTTATGATGCTTACCTGTTGAATTTCTCTCAGATTGATCAATGGAATGGACTAGATAGATTAATTTGTGTTGCTGGTTAGTTTCTCATCAGGTTCACTTTTATGATATATATTTCCATGATACTGCAATAACTGGGTGGCTAACATTACAGAAGAATATTAGTTTAAAAATGTTTCCACTAGAATTAAAAAAAATAACCATTTTATTTAATCTTAGACTTTATAATGACTTTTTTTGGTGTAAAAAAAAAATAATTATATTTTGGTCAAAGCTGACCTGACATTTGGCCTGATCTTGTTCCCATTAGTTTCAACAAGAGCAGGATTGGTTCCAGGGCATCTTTAAATGCAATCGTGTGACTTGAAATCCAGCTTTTCTACCATAAGGATTTTACAGAAGTTCCAAGTATGCATATTTCTCCTTAAAAATAACTTTTTAAAAATAAAAATATAAATGAATATCAAAATTACTGGTGGTGATGTGCTAAAAATTCACAAGCTGTTCTGCAAAAGTAGGTTTATGGAGTTATTGGTAAATATGTTCCTTTTAGCAGAATCAGATCACGTCTCTTCTTTTAAGATAATCAGGAAAAATCAATTTAAAACAAAACCAATGAAATATTTAAATTCAACTAACATTATTTCAGTCACAGAAAAAGAAATCATCTGTTAGTACTCAGTTAATGCCAGATGTTTCACTGAAATCTAGCACCTGGCTTTTTTTTCCCCCCCCTCAAATTCTACATGACATGCATAGGAAAGTAATCTCTCTAGGGCACTTAAGAAACGTATCATATTAGATATCAATTAGCAACTGCCAATGTGATCATTTAACAATATTTATTCTCCAAATTAATGTTTGGTAAATTTCCATAAGCTGTTTAAAGGACTTGCCAGGGTTTGAATGAACACCACACTAGCGGATCGCACACTAAGTTGCCCTGGTTTTGTATCAGACATACTGTACTAGGGGAAGGAAAAAAAAAATCACTGTTATGAGCCCACTGAAATACAAAGGCATAAATGAAAAAAGCACAGAGGTACATCCTTAACTCTGAATTTCCATATGTTTAAACGGGACCTTTGTGATTGTTATGTGTTGTCTGTATTAAAATGTAATAACGAGTAAAGCATTAAATAAAAACAGTATTTGTAAGGGGAGAAAAAAATACTAGCCCTTTGCTGCCCCCTTCTGGAATATACAAAGGTTCTCATAGAAAATACACACAGGGGTTCTAAAATTGGGGGTTGGGACCCCTGAGGGGGTCAAAGTTATTACATGGGGTGAGGGGTCATAAACTTTCAGCCTCCACGCCAAACCCCACTTTGTTTCCAGCACTTATAATGGTGTTAAATATATTTAAAAGTGTTTTAATTTATAGGGGGGGGACGGACTCAGAGCCTTGATATGTGAAAGGGATCACCAGCACAAAAAGTTTGAGAACCATTGAAATAGAGTATTCAGGAATTCAGTAACAAAAAAATCATTGCTTAGCTTACAGCCCCAAGCCTCTTTAGCCAACACCAGATCTCAAAAACTCTCCCTAGCTTTTTCCAGGGTCATATACCATACTCACAGACTGTTGCTTGGCTGGCTTGCCTTTTGCCTGCCTCTCTCAGTTTCTGTTCTCCTTTCTCACTCCACCCACCCACGACCCAAAAAAATAGTCAGCAAAAGCCCCTCTGCCCACCCAGCTTAACACCTGTGGGCACGTTCACATAACCCTTTTGTTTTACGGGGGGTAGGGGAGAGGAATATTTATGTTATGCTAATTGAAGGGTAAGTTCATATTCATCAACCTCACAGTAAGTCTCACCCACATTCAGTTAATATTTTTAAAAGGTGTCAACTAGAAAATCTACTATATACAACAACAGTATTGATAAAATGTAAAAGAAAAACTCCATAAGAAAACCTGTCACGCATATGTGGTAACAGTCCCCTCCCAGCTTGTTCTAGTCATGTCAGTAGCCCAATTACAGACCTATTTGTATACACAGCCATGCCAAGAGAGTGCCTATTTTTACAGATTAACTGTGGGCCCCGCACTCTGAAAATATTGCCTTTGGTGACTAACAGTACTTGAATAATAATCCTAAAATGGAAGTCTATAGGACTACTTGCAAGCATAAAACAAACAGAGTTTGAACCTAATCGTAGCATAGGCCTTACCTGTTGCAGATGCTGCAGACAAATTCATTTGAGTTTTTTCTCGTTCTAATTGTTCTTTTTGTATCCGAGTGCACAAGAGTATTCTCAGTTCTCTTTCTTTTCTTCATCTCTTTCACTTTCTGTCTTTGATGGACATGTTTGTGATGCCTGCTCATTTGACGTCTATATTTAAATGCTTGGCCACATAATGAACATAGGAAGGGTCTGGGAGTTTTGTGTTTTGCCATATGCTCTTTCAGCTCAGCTCTGGGTGGACAGTAAAGAAATACAAATAAGCAAATTAAAGCCAGAATTAGACTTAAGAATTCCCTTCCTGCACCAAAAAAAGTGTAAGTCAATCAAAATAAACTGTATTATCTTCAGTGGTGTAAAACATCTTATTAGTTTGGGATAAAACATTCTCAAAGGTAGGTGAAAATGTAATTTTATTTTAGAAATACAGTTACTTTCATGGGTGAGCAAGTGACTTGTTAACATATCACAATTCCATGCTATATACATGAAGTTAAATAAATATATAAAACTTTATTAAAAAAAGACTCCCACAAGCAACTAGATAAGATGTTCAAACATTTACTACTTAGACACAAGTTATATTTAACCTGTTTCCTTGAAATTATATTAATCTAGTAACTACTTATATTTTTTAAATATTGCAAAAAATATGGATAAGCAAATGTCTTACAGTACGGTATTTATATATAATTTTTATTCACACTCTACAAGGTGAGGTTAGCATTCTTGTAAGTAGTACTTTCATAATATACTAGTATAGTGCCATTATTAAGGTGAAGACCTAAGAAGGATAAACCAGGTCCAACAATTGTTACTATCTGGGAACAGTTAGTGCTGCAGACGACGATTAGGAGCCCACAGTGAGTACCGGTACTTGTGGAGTATTAGGGCTAGTCCACACTGGCAATGCTAAAGCACTGCCGCAACAGCGCTTTAACATGGCTTGTGTGGTTGCGGTGCAGCGCTCTTAAAAAACCAAAACAAACCACCTCCAAGAGGGGCGTAGCTACCAGCACTGGTGCACTGTCTACACTGGGGCTTTACAGCACTGAAACTTGCTGCGCTCAGATGGGTGTTTTTTCACACCCCTGAGCGAGAGAGTTGCAGCGCTGTAAATTGCCAGTGTAGACAAGCCCTTACAAATAGAACAGCATGTTTTAGGAACCAGGACATTGCTATCTGATTCTGCTTTTCTGGTACTTATTTTTTATAATTATTTAAAAGTCAACTTTTGTTTTAAAATCTAACCCAATTTTCTTTTTCTGCTATGCAATTACCAATAATACACAGTTAGATGACTACTTCTGACTTGCCATTATTGAGCTAGGGGACTTCAATATCTCTCATGTGGTGATCTCTTCTTTAAAAATGTTTGTGGATTTTTTTTTGTTTTTGTTTTTAAAATACTGTGATAATCAGTCAGAAAAACATTACCACTTTAAATTGGAGGAGGCTATAAAAAGATACAAAGTATACCCCTTCTTTCAGAGGCAGTGTCTTCTTGAATTCAACTATTTGAAACAGCAGGAGAAAGAGTCAACAGTTAGGATAAGAGTCTTTTATGTACATTTTGAAACTGCAGCTGCAACCTTGGAACCCAATTGATTCATGATAATTCATGACTTATTTTTTAAATAAATATTTTTATGGAAATGTGTTCAGCTTTCCTTCAATATACAGCATTAGATGCATCTTCAGTTTAACCTTTAATGATAAAATCATATATACAGATAAGCATGACAGGCAACATTTATTACTGGTGTAATTCTACTGAGGTTACTTCAATTACAATAGGAAAGAATTTAGCCCTACCATTTTATCCATACATTTTTATTATTTTATCATGTTCAAATATGGATACTTCTTGTGTATTACTGCCAAAAACCACTAAACTGTCACTATGGCATTTGAAATCTGAATCATCATGTAAAGCCTGTGGAACTAACTCTCTCATGCAAAACTGGCATCAAGATCAAACCAGGTGATAGGCACATTTTTGCATTAATAAAAGATATTGTCTTTGAAAATAAGCATAGGTACAATAGTATGTGAAGGTTGGAAGGAGTAAAATAATCTTAGAGAGTCAAAGTGGGTGAGGTAATATCTTTTATTGGACCACTTTCTGTTGGTGAGAGAGACAAGCTTTCAAGCTACACAAAAAACTCTTCTTCAGGTCTGGGAAAGGTATTTAAGCTGCATCTTCACTGCAAGGCAAAAGGGTTTGGCCCCTGGGTGCTGGCTTAACTCAAGCTCAGCCCCTCCAGCCCTGGGTTAGCACACTTTCAGTGTAGATGCAAGAGGGTTAGGCTTGAGCCCAGGCTCAAGCATGGGCTTATGTTGGCACTGTAGACATACCCTCAGATTGTCATAGCTAAATACAAGGTGGAACAGATTGCTTAGCATGTTTTTTGTCCTATAACTGAAAAGATGTTAATGGGCCACTTCACCTTGAATGGTTCCTCAGAAAGGTTGTTAACAACTTATGCTAAACAATCTGTTCCACCTTGTATTTAGCTGTGACACTATCTTTCCCAGACCTGACGAGCAGCTCAGTGAAGCTCAAAAGCTTGTCTCTTTCACCAACAGAAGTTGGTCCAATAAATGATATTACCTCACCCACCTTGTCTCTAATATCCCAGGACCAACATAGATAAGCTTATTTTGTTTGCAGTGTAGTCATATCATACGCTTAAAAAGATCTGGCAACAGCCCTTTGGGAGGAAAGGGGAAGCCGATGTTTGCATGTCAGTGTAAAAACAGAAGCAAACAAATCTGAGTAAGAATACTTTCATTTGTGGCAAGTAAAGTATAACTTCATAGAGAACTATTTTATTTGACATCTGGTATCAACTGTATTTTCGTTGTTCACAGTGTATTCATTGAGAGTTTGTGGTTTATCACACTTGAATGAGCTGATTATTTTAGCAACAACAAAAATCTTGAAAGTGTAGGAAGTGAAGAAAAACAGAAAATAAGATGTTAGCTGTTACATTAATATTAATGATTAATATAGCCAACCCAAGACAAAACAACAGTGTTAGGAGGTGACCTGTGAAATTCCATCAACTTTAGCAATATGTGCTAAATGCCCGCAACAGCTTGGTGAAGAAGAGAGGCATTCAGCACATTGTTACCACCTGGATTGCCAATTCTCTAGTGTGATGCCCGAGCAAGCATTGTACTGTCAGTATCACAAAGGCTGGATTACTCAGCCTACTACTATAGTAGACGGGGCAGAAAAATGCTAATTTTTAATTGTATTACACAGTTTTGCAAAGATTTTAAAATATTTTATCCCATTGGGATAAAATATTAAAAAACTATTCAAGATAACGTTAAAAATAAAAAGGCACTTACCTGACCCTCCACCCACAATATATGCCAGCTCCATGCTCCAGCGGGGTGCGGTGGTCAATATGACATCACCAACAAGATGTCATGATGGAGCTGAAGCCGGCGACCCAAGAGGGTCTGAATGTCCCAGGACCTAAGGAAGAAATATGTGAGCTTTTAATTAACAACGTGCTGAATGCCTCTCATAGCCTGGTTGCTAATGGCATTCAGCACATATTGCTAAAGTTGATGGATTTTTGTCAGTTTCCTTTAAAAGTTACTAATTTTGCCATTTCCCCCCAATCAATATATCACACACAAATGTTACATTCAAAGATTATTAAGGTTGCAAAGTTAAGCGCTCAAAAGAGAAAGAAGTTAAAAAAATGCCAGAATCCCTGCCAAGCTAGTCTCATCCCTCCAGAATCCCCATCCCAGTCTCCCCTCACCCAACCCACTCCCACCCTCAGGCACCTTGTCCAGCAAGCCACAGCTTCCTCCACAGCCCCAAATCTGATTTGTCTCTCCCCTCACCCTGGCCACTGGTTGCCTCCTCTGCCCAGGTGTCCCATTGCCATGGGCTCCCAGTTT
The DNA here is from genome assembly GCF_020497125.1 of Mauremys mutica. Classification (NCBI taxonomy): domain Eukaryota; kingdom Metazoa; phylum Chordata; order Testudines; family Geoemydidae; genus Mauremys; species Mauremys mutica. The sequence goes on along the minus strand of NC_059073.1, from coordinate 121,240,662 downwards.
CAATCTCTGTCCCCCCACTCAGTTCTTGTCCCAGTCTTTCTACTCAGCCAGTCCCAGTTCTCCCAACATGTTTTCCCCTTGTCAGATATGTCACCCCAGTTCTCTCCCCTCCATCCCCTGGCCCTTCTGGTTCCCAGCCCCAGTCTGTTCGCCCACCCAATACCAGTCTTTTTGTTCACCCCAAATCTCAATCCCAGTTTTCACCCCTTTCCCCAAGCTTCTTGTCCCAGTCTACTCCCCCCCACCCAACAAGACCACTCTTGATTGCTCTGCATTTGTATCAGGTAACTTCTTTCTCCTCAGTGGGGCTCAGCAGGAGGTCACAGAAGAGAGAAGTTCCCTGCTCTCAGTTCAGGTGCCCAGAACTGGACCCAGCACAGTCTGCAGCAGCCCATGGCTGTAATTGCGAGGAAAGTCCTGCTGAGCTTTGGGCTGGAGCGCAGGGCTTTGGAGCTCTGCTCCGGCTCTGCTCCAGCTCCAGGCAAAAACCTGCAGCTCCACTGCTCCGGAGTTGCTCCGTGCTCCAGCTCCGGGCACCGCTCCAAAGCCCTGCTGGAGCGTGCACAGTGCAGATGAAATCTTTGGGGAATTTAACTGCTAAAATCTAAAAAGTCTCTATTGAATTTATGTGAACTGTGATTTTTTTTTTTTGCTCAAATTTTCAAAGGGATAACAAAAAGCATGTGATACAATCAAATTTTAAGACCATGATATATTTGTGGGGCTTTAGGGGGCCTTCCGTCTATTAGATAAGAAGAAAATCCTGCCTCTTGCTGATGATGGAAAGAAAGCCTCCTGCAGGTACCTGTTGGTAGTAGGAAGCAGCTTGACTCCTCAAGACAAGCCGTCTGGCTGTAAATGTGTCACTACCAGGTAGGGCTAGATGACTTTTTATTATTATTAATTATTATTCAAAATGCTCTTTAGACAGAAAACTGGGTTTTGACTAAATTAAATTTTCCATGAAAAGTATCTGCTTTCCATGGAAAATTTTGACTTTGTCAAAACAAAAACACCACCCAGAAAAATCACAAACTTTTAGCTGAAAACTTACAATTTTGATTTGGAAATGCTGCCAGTTTCTCATGGGAATTGTAGTTTGGGTGTCTCATATCACCATTCTCCTCTCCTGGCCATCAACATCCCACTACCATGTGGTGCCTGTTCTTTTCTGCTCTGCCTAATGGTATCTGGAAGGGCAGGAGGGCTAAGGGACGAGTACTGAAGGTACCTGTTCTGGTCCTGACCCCCACGCTCTCCCATCGCCAATGTCCAGAGTGGCCATAGGGGACCTCTAGTGCATGACCTCTAGTGCATGACCTCTCTTTCCCATAACAGCATAAGATCCTTTGTATTCAGAACCCAGGTTACCTTTTCCCCAACTTCATGTCACTGTCATAGGGAGCCACCATAGAGCTCTCTCCCCCTCAGATACCAGCAGCAGGATGTGGTATTTTCTGAACACAGCAAATCCCACCATGTTATTTTTAAAACCCTGTTTTTTCCTTTAAACACTCCCACTCCCTCACCCTTTTATATTAAATATTCACAAGTAGGGCTCTACCATTCACTCACCATCACTATTTACAGTAACAGGATACAGCATTAAAAACCCAACAAATGATTGATTTTAATAAAAACATTTATGAAAAAGTTAGCTGTGTTTTAATAACCAACTATAAAAAGAGACAAAACTAGTAAAGCATACAGAGTAAAGAGCTACCTACATTTGGAAGAACCATCTTTCACATTCAGTGCATTGATGTGGTTTGGAACTGTAGTTGTGGGTACGAAGATGCTTGTAGACCTTGCTCCACTCTCTCTCTGTGTGTTAAAAAGCCATAGATCATTGAAATGTATCCGCATCAGAGGAAACGGAAATAGGAGTAAATACAGAAAATATCACTAATTCTTCTAAAACTATACATTTGACCATGTTCAACAATCTTCCTTGTTTTCAGCTATACAGCTGTTTGAGAGGGTCAAATTCATCACTGGTAATTCATCAAGTAATTTCAATAACTTCAGGGATACTACACTGGGTGAATATGGTTTGGTAGTATGTATGTATAGTAATTCAGGAAGAACACTAGCTGTATAAATAGAACAGACAGAGGACTATGAATTATGTAGCTATAATTGCATCATGGGGTTCTGCTGGTAACAACACGCCATAGTGGCAAAGTTGAGCGGCTTATGTATTACTCAGTACACCAAGATGGAACTGAAACATGAAAATACAAAATTTTGCCTGCTTTTTAATTTTGTATAATATAGTGAGCTAGGGACCCAAAAGCCCCAAAAATGCCAAGTAATAGGGGATAAAGAATTAGTTCTCAAAAAGATTGCAAAGCCATAATCTGAAATGAATCATCAACTCCTCCATGGGTGCATCTTTTTATTTTTACATGAATTATCGTGCACATGAAGTGCTGAACAAAAGAACACAACAAAACACAAGAGGTTTACGAGAGCACCAGTTCTGATCTGAAGGGATCATCTTTAGGGGTGAAAGAAAATAATTCCATTTCCATTCCTGCTCTGCTCTTGGCTCTTCTCCAAGACTGCTATGAAAAATGCCAATGCGGGGTGTTTTTTGTGATGTGAACACCTGTTCAGTAGGAAACATGACTGAGAGCACGAACTCCTTTTACACAAAGAATTCTTATACATAGTTACTGAACAGACAGTACATGGTGGTAACTTTTGGTCTAACTGATCAAGGCCAGATTCAGAATACTGACCCATAGGTGGGAAGCTAGTGCCATTAGCTGTTCTTTGGGCCTTTCTGTCCTCCATCACAGGTCTATACTGAGAATCACAATGATAACGCCAGTTTAAAACTACCTTTTTCTTTCTTATTTTGGGGGAGGGGGACAGAAAGGGGTGCTAAATGAAGTACAAACACTAATCAATGTAAAATGCATACCAAAAGAAGCCAAAAGTGCGACTAGTCTATAGTTTTGTTGTAGGATAAGGGTATGGGATGAAGCTAATGTAAATTTTAACATAACTGATAAAACTAGTACAGGAAAGAGAGAAAACATTTATTCTTGTACAAATATTTCCCTGTCACCATTGTAATTGTCCTTGAGGTTAAAAGTCAGAACAAGTATGCAGCACACAGAGTTATTAAGTTTTCACTTTCCTGGGCAACTCAAGTAATCAATTTAAGAGCAAAGCAAGTTCAGGGCTTACTAATAAACTTCACAGCAATTAAAATTTACTACAATTTCCAAAACCATTGCTATAGAGAAAAAGCAGGTCTTTATTATCTCAGTTATACAAACTCATTAGAACTGTAGACTTGGCATCTCTGCCAAGATTAAATATTAGCGTGAGCCCCATTATCTGCTATGGGCTATTATGACTAAGAGATAATAATCTGGAAAAAAAATAAAATAAAAAAAAACCCTTTCTATTCTTATACTGTTTCTCCACTTCAGAGTCTTCAGAATTCAGCAAAATACAATATCCTTTTAGAAGAGCTCAGTTTTGTGATCATTTTGCATTTTTGTGAGAAATGCAAAAAAAAGGGAATACCTGAAATATTTATGAAACAGGTTATAATGCTACATTACCACCCATTATGTGGTGCTGACACTGGTGACATCTTTTAACAGGTAGGTCCACTTCAAAAAAATATTTACATCCTATTTTAATTTAACATTAAGGGACACATTCTGCCCTTAAAAAACACAGACACACTTCTCATCAGAGTCAATGAATGTTACACAAGTGTATCTGAAAGCAGAATTCAGAAGTGTGAAAAAAAAAAAACAACCCACACACCCCTGAATGACAAAAGTTTTGCCGAGGAAAAGCGCCGGTGTGAACAGCACTTTGTCGGCAGGAGAGCTCTCCTGCTGACAAAGCTACTGCTGCTCATTGGGGATGGAAGTTTTTTTTGTCGGCGGGAGAGCCGCCTACAATGCGCACCTTTTAGCGGCACGGCTGTGTCACTAAAAGTTGCATAGTGTAGACATAAAAACAAACCACCTCTAGTCACTTAAGCTAAAACTAAAAACAAACAAACAAAAACACTAATTGGATAGAGAATCTGCATTAAAAACACAAAATTAGACTTTGAAATGAATGGTTCATTACACTGAATGGAGCAAGTTGTATGTTTATATATGCACTTATAGTCACTTCTATAACTGTAGAATTGGAATCCTTCAAACTATTTTAAAACAGAAATAACTATAACAATCGCCCTCTCTCTCCCCGCCTTCCTTTCCACCCTGTAAGAGAAACAGTTTGATTAGTTTATATACTTCTTGCTTGTCTATGAATAAGTGGAGGTGTTGTGTATTTGTATGAAGAAACTACCAAGAGAAAGTTGAAGTAGTGAATTTTGAAATTGATTCTGAAAGTAACAAGATTCAGCAGTCATTTTTACTTCTTGCAGGAATTCTGTAGATGAGGTCCACTCCAGGTCCATGCAATCTCAAACAAGACCAAAACAGACAAAACTAGCGCCTCAATCTCACATGGATCAACACATAATCTGAGGGCAATAAATCCTTTTCTATACAAGATCTCATTCCAAGCAAGTTTTCCAACCTAGTCATTATCACAGGAACTTGTTTTACATGTGCCACCATACTCACCTCATTCTTCAATGGATATTCTAATTCGCTACATTTACAAGCTATTACAATGACTACCGACTACAGCTACAGACACCATAGCACCTTCTCCAAATACCACCCACACAGATAGCTTCAGTTTGCACTTTCAGACAGACTGCAACAAAAAAGTGAGAAGGAAGAAACTTAAGTGGCAGAAAGCAGCCTGACATAGGCACTAAGAATTTTTGCATTATATGCCATGATTTGATATAATAATATTTGAAGTCAGAGAAGGCAATGTTGTCTATTGGACTGAGAACCATACTGGAAGCTAGGAATTCTGTCATTCTAAGCAAGTCACTTGGTCTTTGTCAGTTTCCCTATTCATAAAATATAAGTAATAGTTACGTCACAGCCAAGTAAGTATTAGTTAATTTTACAGTGGCAATGTAGTGGTTTAAAGATAAAAACAGCAGAGTGTTATTAAACTAGAGACAGAGTAAATCCAGGTAAAGTTACTTTTCTCATTGCATGTGACGTGACTTTCAAGTCCTAATAGAAGTTAAACTCCAACTTCTTTTTTTTTTTTTAAATACTTAGAATCCACAGATTATAGTTGAAAATGAGCTGCAATTCTGTAGAGCATAGTAACATTTTCATAAAAAGGTACATTTGCAAAAGCTTATTAAACACACAGATTTGTATTGCTCCTGCCTGTAACAAATTTCCCAGTAACACTAAGATTATCTGTTATAGCTCATCACAGATGGTATCATATTACATGCTGAAACTCTAGAAGTGCATCTTTGTAACTCCCAATATACATTATGCTTACAGACAGGTTTACAATGAGGGTGAAAGTATAAGAAAAATAATTTTTTTAAACTTACCAATAAAATCACAGTGCAGACATTTAAACAAGTCACCATAATGACAAGATACGTGCAGATTTCTCACTTGCTCCGTTTCATAAAGAGATGAACACTTTGTGCATTGAAAGAGATTACGTTTTCCATGATGGTTGTTCCTGTGCATTTTCCATGCACTTGGCGACATAAAAACTCTCTTGCAAATCACACACTGGTAGCTCTCTTTTATTGGCTTGTGTGTTTTTAAATGATTTTCCATTAAGTTCCATTCCATCATGCAGCAATTGCAATAAACACATTTGAAGCCCTTGTCCCCATCATGACATTTAACATGGATTTTATAGGCACCCTTTGACTTCAGTTCTTGGTCACATATGTTGCAGTGCTGTATTCTTTCAGCACTTGGTTTCAAAGGTTGAGCTAAGCCACTGTTTTCAGGTCTGACCTTCTTCTGAATTTTACTATTTTCTTGTTGGACTTCAACTTTAGTTGTTTTCACTTCTACCTCTAAGGCTTGAGTTTTAATGCTGGAAATGCGACACAGGCCAAGTGACATGAAATGTTCAGATTGGGTTTCCTCCTCATCTTTGCTTTTTTTAGATTCATTGGGGTCTGTGGAATATGAGAGGGGATTAGGCACCACAGAGCAGGATTCCTCAAGCTGAAACTGACCTGCTTCTTCTTCAAACAGTGTGTTTACCTTACTAGAATGAGAGATATTAGGATTATCACCGTGACTCCCCAGGCTCACATCACAGCATTCAGGACTCATGTTATGAAGCATCTGGTACATAGGCAACAGAAATGACATCTTTGCAAGGTTTTCTTCATTTTCTTTGTTTTCTTGGCAGATTTCATCCCCTATGCTGCAAGAGTCATTTTCATCTTGATCTGGGCCTATTTCAAGGCACTCAGAAATGTGGCAAATTCTACCTTGTTTGTGAATGTTAGTCATGTGAGTTCTGATTTTATTCTTGATACTGCTTGTGAACTGACAAAGTTTGCACCTGTACACTTCAACCAAAAACATTTCCACCAGGCTGGCAATTTGGACTTCAAAGCCCTCTGCCGCAGAGGCATACAATCGGGATGTTGTAATCTCCTCAGGTAAATGTAGGTTTGTGGAAAGAATGTATTGGTATTTATATTTAAATTCATTCATCTTCAGAAAGTGCAAGTACACAAGTCTATAAGCGAAACATAAATAAAGCAGTTGGTAGCTGTTCTATAATCTGCAAAACTCATATCAGCAATCTTCTCGAGAAGAAGATAATTTATCCTAAATCTTCAGTAATACTAAGCAAGATATACATAAAGTACCTATTTACATTTTCCCAAGTATAGATTGATGCATACTATGCTGTGGTATATTAATATTTCAATTATTATTGTTGCCTTTTTTCAGACTTACAAGAGGCCCTAGGGTCAGATTATAATCTAAATTGCATCAGTGTATATAAAATTCAAGGGTGAAATCATAGCCTCTTGGAAGAGAACAGAAGTTTTGCCAGTAGAAAATTTAAACCTAAATGCCTCATACAACGCAGCTCTTTTTACTTCAGTAAATTATTAATATTACAGATGAAACATTTATTCTATAACTTCAAACTTGAGATTTTAGAAAACTATTTATGTTTAAAAAAAAAAACAATCCCAAATCATTTGTTACTTTCTCCTCTACTGGATTTTTGTTGTGTATTCATTTTGGGACTTGCATAACATTTATGAATCCCATGGCAAAGCCTTTTTCATAGAAAAATGCATCATTAAGATACAAACATCTCAGCATACATTCATTCACAAATCTTATAGAGTAGACATATATACAGAACATCCACTACTGACAAAGGGCTGTACCTTTTTATACAAATATTTACAGTCTGTTAACCTCCCCGATTCTTTTAAAATAAACAGTAAAATAATCCAGAATGCATCACAGCAGCTGGAAGCCCTATGTCTGATCATCTATAGTACATCCCTCTGCATACCTTCTGTCTCCTCCCACCAGTGCAGTATCACTCCTTATATCTAGAGCCCTGCAAATCTGCAGATATCCACTTTATATCCAGTGACGTTTGCAGATCACGGATCAGAGGACATACAAATGTATCCACTGCAGGGCTCTACTTATATTTTGTTTTCGGGCGCTGTGAATCCCCCTTACACAGAGAATGGCGAAGAACCAGCTGACCGTACCTGCTACAGTGATTCAACAGCAAAACCAGGGAGGTAGTAGCAGCAGGGGCTAGGGCCACAGGAAGACAATCAGTGGCGGGTCCCTCTTGCGCCCCTTTGGCAGCTCGCCCCCCCTCCCTGCTCTTCCTTTTTCCTGCGGCTTCCCCCACGCTTTTGCCAAGGGCACACGGTCACCTCAAAGCGCCACCTACAGCTACAACGGCTGCGCCTCATCCTCCCCGGCCACCCCCCTGCAGAAGCCCCTGCGGCTCGGACGGACTCGCTGCTGAAAGCACGTGCCGCTCCCTCACTGCCCGGGTCAGCGGCGCGTGAATGGAAGGAAGGAAGGAAGGTTCCATTCCGCTCTGCAGGGGTCAGTGGCTCTGTTGCTGAATTAGTCTCACCCTGTTTCCGGGCCTCCACGGCTCAGACACGCCCCTCTCCGCTAGCTTTCCGGCTTCCGGCCCGGAACCAAGCGGGCAGTGTTGGAGCGCGCGCTCAGCCCTCCCGCCTCCTCCCTCCATAACACCAGGCTGCCCCACTCTAAGGGGCTGTGTGTAAAGTGACACACCCAAGAGCGCCGCGGAAGGACTCGTTTGAAACCCAAAACTCAACGCTTTAAACACCAGCGACAGCTCGAGGTCCGCAAGCGCCTCCCCGTTCCCATCCCTGTGTGAGCTTAGCTCGGTCATTTAAATGCGCTGTGCTTCAGGTTCTTCATCTTTATAATCCAACAGGTGGTAATTTATGGTTGCATATGAGCTCTTTGAAGCAGGTCTTGGAAAGTGATATTATCATCTAGATAGTGCTCTGTACAGTGCTTAGCACAGTTCTTGGTTAGTCTTTCAGAACATCATCATCCACGTGCAGGTCATTTAGTCCAGTCCCCTGCAGTGAGGCAGGACTAAGTAATAACTAGGCCATAATCATACAATCCTAGCACTGGAAGGGACCACAAGAAGCCGTCTAGTCTAGTCCATCCCCCTGCACTCAAGGCAGGACTAAGTATTATCTAGTACATAGTACCTATAATGAATGCTAGGTAATAATAGCAGCGTACTAAGTATTAGCATTATTAGCACCCAAGATTATCACAACTGAAACCATTTTTAAACTCTAGTTTAATTTTCTGTGCTTATGCTGTTTCCCTACTGCATTTCTTCCCATTTTGAAAATGGAAACAGACACCTGGGGTTCATTTTTGTTTCCAGGCTGAAAAAATTATCACTTTACCATCCAGAATAATTTATTTAAAAAAATAATGTCTGCAAAATATAATTCCCACCCCCAAATAGTATCACTAGCTGCTAGATTTTCATGACAATCTTGCAAGACTTCCTACTCAGTTTAGGGCCACATCTATACTAGAGAGCTTACAGTGGCACAGCTGTACAGATGCAGCTGCACTGCTGTAAGATCGCTTGTGTAGCCACTCTAGGCCGAAAGGAAAGAGCTCTCCCATGGCCATTGACATACTTAAACCACCTCCAACAAGCCATGGTAGCTATGTCAGCAGGAGTGCATATGTCACGCTGATATAAGCGTTGTCCACACTGGCACTTCTGTTTGTGTAACTCACGTCACTCGGTGCGTTTTTTTCACACCCCTGAGTGACATAAATTATACCGACAAAAGTGCTAGTGTTGACATAGTCTCATTGCCTTCTTCTAATACACTAGGGCAAGGCTGCGAATGCCTTGAGTATCTGGGTTGCAGACGCTCATCACTATGCCTGCTCTGACATTAAAACAAACAGTGAAATCTTGTTTATGAGTTATTAAGTTCCATAAAACATAAATCAACAATAGCCACAATGTCTGTACTTTGGGCCTACCCTCCCTGGCAGTTTCTCTTTTACTTAAATTAACTCCATATGCCCACAACTTTAGGTAGCCTAGGTAGTTTTTGGTTGTACTCCTGGTTTTCAGTGTTTAGTATCCCATTTCTTATTTGGCGTGACATCTGGGGGCCGCACATCCCAAGAAGTCCTGAGCACCTGCCTGTTCACCCCCTCCCCTTTCTTCTACAATCACCCCAAATTTCCTGTCTCCTCCGCCACCATCATCCACCCACCTCTCAAACGCTGGGTGCGCCCGCCCCACGCAGCTGCCAGTGTCAGGGCGCCGCATCCAGATCGCTTGAGCCACCGTGACTGGCTAAGACTCCCTCCCCCAACCACTTGTTCTGGGATTGCGCTGCTGGGCCTGGAGGTGGCTCTTTACAGACGCTCCCTAGCAAAAGAGCCACCGGAAGCAACTTACTCCCTCGCTGCAGGGTGCGGTTCATTTCCGGTGGGTCGCCGAGGTGGCGCGTTTCCTCGCCTCGACCCTTGGCGCCCCGTCGCGCATGCGCTGCGGCCCCGTCTCACCAGCAGCGGCGAAGGAGTTTGGAAGTTCAAAATGGCCGCCGCGGTGGAGTCTGTGCTGCGGGAGCCCGAGTAAGAGACAGGGCGGCCCCTCTGGGAAGGCGCCTCTCGGGGGGAGAGTGGGAGGGAGACGCTGTGAGGCGCCTTGTGGCGGGAGGTGGCTATAACGGTCGCTAAGGCTGATTTGCTGGGGGGAGGGGGGAGGGGGGAGTCGCGAGGGCCCTGGCTGGGCCTTTGGCGTGAGACCCATGGCGGGCCTGGGCGGTGGGGCTGCACGCGGCGTCCGTTTCCCCGGCCCCAGCGAGCACGAGCCAGGCCGCGAGGGGGAGAGGCCGTGCACGCGCTTGGAGTGCGGGGCTCCTCGTGCTCCTCCCTTCCTGCCTCGGGCGCCCGGGGGTGGTTGCTAAGGTGCGAGGGGGAGGGTCAGTCCCGATGTTCGTGGGGTTTTTTTTTTCCGTATAGGCGCCTTTTACCCCCCCCCCCCCCCAGATGTTTCACAGGCTGCTCACCCTAAGCAGGGGTGTTGCGAATCCCCTCCGGCCCTGGAGCTGCTGGGCTCCGGCCTGCTCTCTCCTACTGAAACTGGGGCCGGCTCCAGCCGCGTGTGGGCATCCCGCAGCTTGGCGGCTGTTCCATACTCGCTTGTCTTGTGTTTGGTGCTGTGGGCGTTAGAGTCAGGGTGCGGAGTGTTTTCTGAGAGAGCAAGGGTCTCTCGGACTTTGTTCTTCATTAGAGACTTTTATCTGGAGTTAAAAGTGACTGAACTCCAGGTGGCTGGGACTCAGCATACATTTGTGGAATCTTCAGAGGCCCTTTGCACAGGTGGCAACTTCCCTGAGATCACAGGCAATCAATTAACCAGACACCCCCACCCCCAGCTTCTCCAATGGGGACATAGAGCTAATTTACACTGGCAATTTACATTAGCATAGGTGATTGTCTCAATGGTGTGAAAAATCTGCACCCTTGAGAGATGTGATTATGCCAACCTAACCCCCAGTGTAGACAGCACTAGGTCAATAGAAATCTTCTGTCGACCTAGCTATTGCTTCGCAGGGAGGTAGTTTTCCTAGTGGTTTGCACTAAAATACTACAGCAGCATAGCTCAGTTATGCTGGTGTAGTGATTTAAGGTCTAGGCTACTCTAAAAAGTTAGGCGGACCCAGCTCTGTTGATTAGGGGTGTGTAAAATCCATGCCCCTGAGTGGTGTAGTTAGACCTAGTCCCCAGTGTAGACAGCATGAGGTCAATGGAAGAATTCCTGTTGACCTAGCCATTGTGTCTCAGGGAGATGGATAACCTACGCTGATGGGAGACCCCCTCCTGTTGGTATAGGTGATGAAGTGCTAGAGCAGTGTAGCTGCACTATTTTATGCGTAGACAAGCTCTAAGTATAAATATATAGCCATAAATCAGTCATGCCCTCCCAGCCTCTTAAGTCCTGCAGTGGTCACTTACTCTGGTGATTTTACTCACCGTGAGAGGGGTTCATGAGGGCTTCATGGGCCGCAATTTGGGAACTATTGGCTTAATATAAAGGCGAAGGGATTCGGTCAATGCTTTTTAGACCCTATGTTGGACCTATTTTAAATTGTAATTTGATTTCTGGCTGTAATAGTTCGAAGGGCTTTTTTTACTAGTTGCTTTTCAAAGATATAAAAAACAATACATACTGTTTCTGGGTCACATGAAATTTTATTTTAAAAACATTATAATGGTGCAGAAATGTTTTATTGTAATACCTACTTAGTAGCAAAATATGATGTTGACTTTTGTAGGCCGAAGATTTGTGAATATATTAGCTATCCTTTCTGATAGTAAATTTCCTAAAATATTCTCTATGGATGTGTATATATAAAAGGTTAGCTTACTTAAGTGTTTAAAACTTTTTGCCCAATCTGAGATATTCTAATATTATGAAATTGTTGCAACATCCCTCCCATCAGAACTACTTTGGGATTTTTTGCCAGAATCTGTAGAATTTAGTTAGCAAGAGTCTGCTGGACAGCTAGTTAGTTAGTTGTATCTTCTTTCTCTCCTTGGTCCTATTCCAACATTTTCCAGCTGGTATTGTAAGACAGAAGGCATTTTGAATTAGGTTGTTTTAGTGCAGGGGTTGGCAACCTTTCAGAAGTGGTGTGCCGAGTCTTAATTTATTCACTTTAATTTAAAGTTTCGTGTGCCAGTAATATATTTTAACATTTTTAGAAGGTCTCTCTCTATAAGTCTATATAATATATAACTAAACTATTGTTGTATATAAAGTAAACAAGGTTTTCAAAATGTTTAAGAAGCTTCATTTAAAATTAAATTAAAATGCTGATCTTACGCCACCGGCCCACTCAGCCTGCTGCCGGCCTGGGGTTCCATTCACCTAGGCTAGCAGTGGGCTGAGCAGGGCCTGTGGCCGGACGCCGGCTGGCAGCCAGAGCCGCAGTGGGCTGAGCGGGACCAGCGGCCAAGACCCCAGACTGGCAGTGGGCTCATCTGGAGCATCTGTAGGTGCTGCTTCCCGCAGCTCCCATTGGCTGGGAATGGCGAACCGCAGCCACAGGGAGCTGAGGGGCTCCATGTCTGCAGATGCTCCAGGTAAACAAACGTCCTGACCTGTCAGCGGCTTACCCTGATGGGCTGAGAGCCAAAGTTTTCCAACCCCTGAAATATAGGGTTGGCTTATGAAAGGGTCATACATTTTTTGCTACTTTTACTTATCCATCTTGGGGGGGGGGGGGTCGGTTTATAAACAAACGGGCTAATGAATGAGTATATACAGTAATTAATGAAATTACAAAAAAACCCAGAAGTCCTTGTGGTACCTTAGAGACTAACAAATTTATTGCTGCAGAACTGGAATTAATTTGCAAACTAGATAACATCAGATTTGGCTCGAAAAAAGACTGGGAGTGGTTGGGTCATTACGAAACCTAAACTTAATTTCCCCAATACTAATACTACTGTTACTCACACCTTCTTGTCAACTGTCTGTAATGGGACACTCTCTTACCACTTCAAAAGTTATTTTTCCTCCCTTGATATCTTGCTGTTAATTGATTTATCTCATTAGACTGACCTAACACTTGGTAAAGCACCCCCCATCCTTTCATGTATGTATACCTGCTACTGTATTTTTTACTTCATACATCTGATGAAGTGGGTTCTAGCCCATGAAAGCTTATGCCCAAATAAATTTGTTAGTTTCTAAGGTGCCACAAGGACTCCTCGTTTTTTTTTTTTTTTCTGATACAGACTAACACGGCTACCACTGAAACCTGTCTCAGTGAAATTACAGTGGTGCATTTGTGAAAACTTTTCTGATATAGACTGATCTCTGGTAGTCAGAAGGGCTAGAAAATTATAAACAAAAACTTAATTTTGTAGAGAGCATTTTGTGCATACCAAAAATTATAGGGGAAGATCTGCTTGCATAGAAATTTGCATGCATGGAAAGATTAAAAGAATAAACTATGTATAGTTTGAGTAATCAGTGATGGAGGAGGGAGAAAAGGACAGGTAATGTAACAACTCTGACAAATATATAAAGTACGTACACACCAAGGAGTGGGGGGAAATGTTTAAAGTAGTACAGAAAACTGCAACAAAGAGTAATAGGATGAAAATAAACAAACGAACTCTTAAGGTGAATATCAGGAAAATCTTTCTCATGGTGAAATCTGTTACTCTGGAGTAATCTTCCAAAGGGATTAGTGGAAAGTTCATTGTTCATTTAAAAAAGAACTGAAAAAGAAGTTTCTGAAATACCCACTCTCTCCATGAGAGAGACCAATACTTACATCATACTCATCTGCAGATTTTTTTAAACTTTATTTTATAAAAGTTTCTAGCCTTTATGAGTCCGAATGTGAACTATGTGAAATAAAAGATCAGTCTTCTGAATTGGGACTACTTGGCTGATTCAGTTTACATACTCTTATATACAAAGAAATGCTTCTGATAAAATTGACTGCTGCTTGTATTAAATTATGGCAGACTTATAAATCAGGAGTGCATAAAGGAAAATAGCAGTCTGATCCTTATTTACAGTAGAGTGAGGAAGAAAACTGATATACTTTCCTTTCCGACCCAATTTTTGCATTACTTTTGTATGCAAAGTAATGAAAGCTTATAACTAGGCTTGTCAAACGATTAAAAAAATTAATCACGATTAATCACAGTTTTAATTGCACTGTTAAGCAATAATAGACTACCATTTATTTAAATATTTTTGGATGTTTTCTGCATTTTCAATTATATTGAATTCTGTTACAACAGAGAATACAAAATGTACAGTGCTCACTTTATATTATTTTTATTACAAATATTTGCACTGATAAATATAAACTAAAATAGTATTTCTCAGTTCTCATACAAGTACTGTTGTGCAATCTCTTTATCGTGAAAGTGCAATTTACAAATGTAGAATTTTTTTTTACATAACTGCACTCAAATAAAACGTAAAATTTGAGCCTATAAGTCCACTCAGTCCTACTACTTAATCACTAAGAAAAACAGTGTTTACATTTATGGGAGATAATGCTGCCCACTTCTTAGTTACAATGTCACCTGAAAGTGAGAACAGGCATTCCCTTGGCACTGTTGTAACCGACTTTGCAAGGTGTTTATGTGCCAGATATGCTAAACATTCATATGCCCCTTTATGCTTTCATCGCCATTCCAGAGGACATGCGTCTGTGCTGATAATGGGTTCTGCTTGATAACGATCCAAAGCAGAGTGCACTGATGCACGTTCATTTTCATCATCTGAGTTTAGACGCCACCAACAGAAGGTTGATTTTCTTTTTTGGTGGTTTGGGTTCTGTAGTTTCTGCATGGAAGTGTTGCTCTTTTAAGACTTCTGACAGCCTTCCACACCTTATCCCGTCAGATTTTGGAAGGAACTTCAGATTCTTAAACCTTGGGTCGAGTGCTGTAGCTATCTTTAGAATCTCACATTGGTACCTTTGCATTTTGTCAAATCTGCAATTAAAGTGTTCTTAAACAACATATTCTGGGTCATCATATGAGACTGCCATAACACAAAATATATGGCAGAATGCGGTAGAACCACAGAGCAGGAGACATACAATTCTCCCCCAAGGAGTTCAGTCACAAATGTAATTAATGCATTATATTTTTAACAAGTGTCATCAGCATGGAAGTATGTCCTCTGGAATGGTGGCTGAAGCATGAAAGGGCATATGAATGTTGAGCCTCGTCGGCGATCCCTCAAGGTTGAGGATGATCTCTTTCATAGGTTTTATTTTTCATGGGTCCTTTGGTGACTGCAAAGTCCGATTCTTGAGACACAGTCTTGTTAGCAGACACTGCAGGAGGTGTTGGAAGACAGGGTTGGGCCACCATTGCTGCGTGACAGCAGTCTTTCCTTTCTTTTCTGGCGTTTTTCTGTGACCAGGGCAAGGCAATTTTCCTCAAAAGTGAATGTTCCCTTTCTGACAAGTCTTTGCCAGTTATCCCTCTCCTGGGCTGCTGTCTCCCAGTGTGTGGTGTCAATGCCACACCTCTTGATATTATCTTGAGGGTGTCTTTTAAGTGTTTCTTTGGGTTTCCCGTTTCTTTCTCCTTTGGGCATGGCTACATTTGCGAGTTAGAGCACATTAAAGCAGCCCAGTGTTCACACTGGCAAGGCACGTAGAGCGCCTGGACGCCACGGCTGGAGGGCCCCTGGTAATTCACCTCCTCGAGAAGCATAACGCTTGCTGTGCCCCAGCTGGAGCACCATGGAGCCAGTGTGGAAGCCCTGGTCTGTTAACACACTCTGATCGGCCTCCAGAAGTGTCCCACAATGCCTGTTCTAGCCACTCTGGTCATCAGTTTGAACTCTACTGCCCTGCCTTCAGGTGACCAACCGTCAGACCTGCCCTTTAAATTCTCTGGGAATTATGAAAATCCCCTTCCTGTTTGCTCATCTAGGCATGGAGTGCTCTCAGTGAATCTTTCCAGGTGACCATGCCTCCATGCGCCAGGCAATCCCCAGTATGGAGTAGTTGCGAGGTGCTGGACCTATCAGTGTTTGGGGGGAGGAAGTTGTCCAGCCCAGCTGGGCTCCAGCCGTAAGATTTACGATACCTTTGGGCAGATATCGAGACATGATGGAAAGGGGCCATGACAGGGACACACTGCAGTGCAAGGTTAAAGTGAAGGAGCTGTGGCATGCCTAGCGCAAAGCCTGCGAGGCAAACCACCACTTCGGCGCTGCCCCCGCGACCTGCTGTTTCTACAAAGAGCTGGGCGTGATACTTGGAGGCGACCCCACCTCCTCTCTGAGTACCACTATGGACACTTCAGAGCCCAGTTCAACAAGGCAGCAGGAGGAGCAAAGCAGGAGTAAGTGTGCTGAGGAGGAGGAAGACACCCCGGAATCCCTAGATGCATGCAGCCAGGAGCTGTTCTCAAGCCAGGAGGAAGGTAGCCAGTCGCAGCAGCTGGTGCTTAGCGAAGGACCAACACCAGAGGAGGTTCCCGGTAAGCACCTTTTATTTTCGGAAGGAAGTTATTTGGTGTGGACTCTTGGGGTGAGGAGGGTTAGGGCTGCATGCATGCCTAGATGCAGACTAGGGCGTTGATGTGCTCTCTCACATCACGGTAATCGGCCTCAGTGATCTTTTCAAAGGTCTCAGCCAGAACTTGGGCAATGCGCTTGCGCAGGTTTCTTGGGAGAGCCAATGTGGTCTTTGTCCCAGTCAGGCTAACGTGTCCACACCGCTGTGCCGTGGGGGGACCATTGCTGCACACAGGCAAGCTGCATATGGGCCAGAGCAGAAGCTGCATTGTAGTAGAAGACCCTCCCTTGCTTCCCAGGGCACCCTCAGCAGCGAGAGATCTTCCAGGACGAACTCCTATGGAAAATGTGTGGACAGTGTTGAGTATAGGGGACCCCTGCAGCTGTTTGCGCTCCCCAAGGCACAGAAACTCAGAAGACAGTACAGCCATGAAACAATCAGTCCCCCTTGACCCTGTGCTTACCATTTTGGGGCTCCTGTGGGTTATGTGCGCTCACTTTGGGATGGGCAAATTATGCTATTGTGTAGACTGTGATTGCCCTCCTTAAGTCCGGGGGAATCATTGCTCTGTCTTGAACAATGCTGGCTCTGTTAAGTGTTGCATTTTGTCTTTACAGATGCAACCTTGAGATCTCAGCTGTCCATGTTATCACCGGCCGAGAGACTGCAAAGAATCCAGAAGAGGCTACGTAGAAGCAGAGAAGACATGCTGCATGAAGTAATGCAGCAGTCACTTAACGAGAATCTAAAAGTGCAGGAGTGGAGGGAGAGTGAAAGGAGGATCCTCCAGCAGAATGCAGATCACTAGCAGCAAAGCATGGATCGGCTGATAAGCATCATGGAGCGCCAAACAGACTCGATCCCGGTGCTCGTAGCCATGCAGGCGGAGCATTACCACGCTGCGCCTCTCCCCTCCCTCCCAGCCCCGCAGTCCTTGTTCCAAAACTTTTTCCCTTGTGCCCCCATGTCACCTCCAACCCACTTTCCCCAACATCTGGGTTCTTATCACCACCAGCTGCCTCCAACACCTATAGCTTCACCACCCAGCCCTGAAAACCACGACTCTTACCCACTGCACTAAACCCCCATCTCCATGCATTTTAGCTAGCCTGAAGTGCCGCACTCATTGCACAGCACTCCAGACAGGAAGGCCGAGTATGATAACAGGACATACGCAAATCTGCGATTGTACCATTCCCCACCCCAACCCCTTGCCCTTTCTGTTTCCCAAGCAGTTGTTTCCTTTCAATAAATGAATTTTCTATTCAATAAATGGATTTGTTGCCTTTGAAAACATTCTTTATTATTGCATAAAGTAAAAGATGCCTTAGCCCAGGAAAGCAACAGGCACTGCAAGTCAGCTTAGCAAACACAGATTCCTATTAACATTGGTGCAGGGCACCAGACATTACTGGTGGCTTTCAGCCTCAAATTGCTCACTCAAGGCATCCCTAATCCTTGCAGCTCAACGCTGGGCCCCTCTAATAGCCCTGCTCTCTGGCTGTTCAAATTCAACCTCCAGGTGTTGAATCTCCGAGGTCCATGCCTGAGTGAAGCATTCACCCTTCCCTTCGCAAATGTTATGGAGGATATAACCGCGGTGATGCTGTCATTGGCCAGGTCCAGCTTCCCATACAGACAGCACCAGCGGCCCATTAAACGGCCAAAAGCACACTCCACAGTCATTCTGCACCAGCTCAGCCTGTGTTTGAACCACTCCTTGCTGCTGTCAAGGCTCCCTGTGTAGGGTTTCATGAGCCACAGCATTAAAGGGTAAGCGGGGTCTCCAAGGATCACAATGGGCATTTTGACTTCACCCATGGTGATCTTCTGGTCTGGAAAAAAGTGAGTTGGGATTACCGCCACTTTATAAACAGCCCTTGATTTCTTCTCTGAATGTTTAGCATATCTGGCACGTAAATACCTTATAACGCTGACTACAAAAGTGCTATGTGAATGCCTGTTCTCACTTTCAGGTGACATTGTAAATAAGAAGTGGGCTGCATTATTTCCTGTAAATGTAAACAAACTTGTTTGTCTTAGCGATTGACTGAACAAGTAGGACTGAGTGGACTTGTAGGCCCTAAAGCAGTGTGTTTCAAATGCGGCCACCAGGGGTTTTTCCTGTGTTTACGACAGCCTCTTGTGCAGAGATGAATGGGGGAGGGAGCAAAGCAGTGGCTCCTCTCTGCAGTGCCTAGGGGCTCCAGGGGCAGGCTTCAGCCACCATCCCCTGGTTCAGCTGGAGCCTCCAGCGGTAGACTTCACCCCCTCCACATGCCCACCTCTAGCCATGGGGGCAGCCCAGGGGATGCTGCGAGTGCTTGTGGAGGGGTGGCCTGGGAGGGCACACAGCCTGGGTGGGCAGGAGCTGGAGATTCCACACCTCCCTGGAAATGGACACATCCCCTTCCCTCAGCTCCTAGGCGGAGGTGTGGCCAGGCAATCCTGCGTGCTGCGTCAGTCCCAAGCGCCAGCTCAGCAGTTGTCATTGGCTGTGAACCGCGGCCAATGGTAGCTGTGGGGGCAGTGCCTGCAGGCGGAGGCAGTGTGCAAAGCTGCCTGGCCATGCCTCTGAGCTAGGAGCTGAGGGAGGGGGATGTTGCTGTTTCTGGGGAGCCCCCCAAGGTAAGCACTGCCTTGAGCCCTCACACCCTCCCGTACCCCAGCCCTAAGCCCGCTTCCACACCCAAACTCCTGCTGCTGCTGGGGGAGGTGGGCACAGTGGCCCAAGATTGCCCCAGCAGCAGCTGGCATGCCTGACCCAGAGGCTGCCTGAGATGCTCAGGCAGCACCCGGTCCAGGTGTACCGGCTGCTGTGCAAGTCACTGAGGTCATGGAATGTCATGGAATCCGTGACCTCCGTTACAAACTCACAGCCTTAAGCATACCATATAGTTCTTGCTTCCTCTCTGAATCTCTTGAACAGCAGTGTCTGATTTGGATTGCAGCAGCTTCTATTCAAATTCCAATTTGCCACTGGGAATTAAAGTTGTAAACTAGATTTTTTTGGGGGGGGGCAGGTATCTATTGAGGCAGATGCAGTGTAAAATTTGTTTCTCCTGTTATGACCTCCACTTCCTCCAACATAATTTGCTGCTGTCACAAATTATAATAAGCATGTGGAAGAAGCTGATAAGAAATAGAGAGGTGCTCATTTACATACAAATACTTTGATAATCAGTGGTAACGGGAAAGAATATATAGAGAAAATATGTGATTGAGGTGTGGCTATAGTCAGATGTTGACATATATAAGTAGCATGTTTTTAACTCCACTGATATGCTCACTTGTAGCTATATTGGCTGTTTAGTTCTCAAAGTAATAACTGTTACTGACTAAAATTGTTACTGCTTTTTATCATTTTTCTCCTGTTAGAATTAAAGAACCATTACAGCTATTGGAAAGTGATCTGGACTCTTCCATCACATGTATTAAAAGAATTGTTAACTAAGTTTTAGTTCTTGGTAACGGGAACAGTAGTGGGATTTATACCGGGGCTATCTTTGAAGGCTCCATCTTTCATATAAATCTCTGGCTAGTAGGTGTCTTCTATATTTGGACCTCTGTTCCTCTCCAGCTGTAGAAATATAAAAGGTGCTTTGTGTTTTTCCAGCATCCTCAAAAGCCTCTTGTCTGCTAAAATGTGTGGTGGTGGAGAGAGACTTCTGATATTCTACACTTCTCCCAGCCTTTACTTTTTGGGTTTTCCTCCCCAGTGAATAACTCTAGGATTTGCCTCTGATGCCGTCCCCAGGATTCTGAATACCAGATATGAATTAATTTCACTCTACCTCCACTTGGCAAAACTAATAGCAGCAGCAGAGGCACTGGAGCAGTCTCTCTTCGGACTCAGGAGGATGACACTACATTGGTTTGCACTCCGTTCCTATTTGTGTTTGTCTAAACTTTTTAAGTGTTGGCTAACACATTTTACCATCCTAGTTTACACAGGGCAAGTTGTGTACATGTTTGATTTAGGGATCACACAACAACTTGTTTAAAATAGGATTTGCTTTGTTTACACTAAAGTTTAACTGTGTTAGCTAACATTATTTTTTAGAAACACCTTTTAGCCTCATCTAGACAAGACGTTGGTGGAAAGTTATCTTTGCCAGTCATAAGGTCTGCTTTATTTTTAAATAGAAGTTTAGATTCTGCAGAATGGGATAATGTAGGTTCCTTCCCTTGCTAGGACAAGTGGGTATATGGATTTTTAAGGTCTTCTTTTATTTATTGCTTTCTAAAATATACTACAGCCTAAGTCTAATACACAGTTTAAAAACAAGTACAGAGTAGCGGTGCTAGCTTGGGTATGTTTAAATAGCCTGGCTAGAAAATAGGATATATATTGCTTCAGAATGACTTACTGTGGGCAAATACTAGTCTTATTTATTGTTAGGGCGTGTATTTATGTAAATTGCAAAATTAATAAATGTAGTACTTAAAGTGTTACATTTGCACAGTTAAAGACAAGACATGTAAATCTTAAGTTACCCAACAAATATTTTAACTTTCACAATGTGCATAATACAGCTTCCTGGTTAAATGTGTATCTTAGTGTATATGTAATAAAACATATACAGTATAATGATATATGCCGTCTGTCAGGGTTACTGTTTCTTTTTTAATCTTTCTGTTTTCTGACTTTTAAATTTTAACAATGTAACCTTAATGTTGCATTAGTGATTGTTGAGGGATAGGATTGCAGTTAATAAATAATATATAAAAATCAAGAATGAACCCATTTCAGCTTCTAAATAGAATAAAATGGGGGGAAAAAATGTCTTCCAGAGTTTTATCAGACTCAGGATGTGAAGAGTATAAAATTGTGTGAGGTTATATAAGAAGCTTGTGGGAAAGCAGTTATAAAAACTATAACTATCATAATACAATGTGTAGTAATGTTCAGAATTTGCCATATTGAGACAATTGTAAAAAAAAAAAAGAAGCAATGTTGACAGGATGGTGGCAGTTATTAAACGGTTCAAGTTTAGACGTTTCATGACATGGTCAAGCCAAACATGAGAACAAGTAGCATCACAAATGTAGCAAAAGTCAAATTGAGTCTGGCATCCCTTCTAATGACTGCTGCAACAGATATAACTATTCTGGAGAGTTGTTTGGGTATAGGTGGGAGATGTATGGAACAGGTTTCTTTTGGTGGGGGAGGGATTGTCGGGGATCCTCATCCATGCAGACCCCTAGACTCTCCCATTCAGTCAGGCACATATGACCCTGACCCCATAGCTGCCCCTGTCTCTGTGTATCCCTGCCCCCTCCCACTCAGCCAGCATAGCTGCCCCCCACTCAATCAGGCATAGTACCATCCCCTTCCCCCTCCTCAGATGGCCCTGCACCCCCACTCCCATTCAGCCCCTGGCTCAATGTTGTCATCTCACTAGCTTCTGTCCCCCTCCCCCCCAACACTTCTGAACCCCAGTCTGTGTGATTTTCTGCACCCAGCAGCCTTATGTGCCCTGCTCTGTCCATGCCCCCATATCCCATGCCTCCTTACTTGGCCCCACAGGCAGGGCCCTTTGAGGAAGGCAGCCTCTGCCCCCTCCCTCTTTGTGGCTGGCTGCTCTGGCCCATGAGCCAGCTGCCCTCTCTTTGGCACCACATCAGTCCCTGATGAGTGAAAGGTGTAATTGCAACTTCCCTTCACCCCATCAGAATCAGTTATTCTGCAGGGGAGGGAAATAATCTCTGGGGGCACATAAATTCTGCACTTGTGCAGTGGTGCCGAATTCCTTCAGTAGTAGTAAGAGCTTAATAAAGATAAGATTAAGGTGGTGCATAAAAATACTTTGCAGCACAGATGTGTAATGCTAACATATAGTGCTACTATAAACATTAAACTTGAAAACTGACACAATATGGTATTATAAACATGTATGATATATATCTGCTAATATACTTGCTGGATCTCCCATCATCAGTATCATTTGGACATCAAAATAACGTGCATGGGCGGGAGGTTTACTTGCCATTACAACTTGGTTGTATGATGCACCCAAGTATGATTCCATAGACAGAAAATAACTTCTCAGTATCCTGAAATCAGAGTGTAATCTTGATTTTTGGAAAGTTTTTACAAGTCTCATGTAAATGAAATTATGTCAAGATGATAGAAGTATAAGAACATAGTAAGTAGAAGTATTTGATATTTGCTGATGTGCATTTTAATGTACTTGCAGAATTGAAGATGCAGATATTTCTGAGAGAAGTGTCAATGAAGAAAATGGTGAAATATCAGAAGGAGAACAACCTCAGAATAAGCACAGCCGACACAAAAAAAAGAAACACAAACACCGAAGTAAACACAAGAAACACAAACATTCTTCAGAAGACGACAAGGACAAAAAACATAAACACAGGCACAAACATAAGAAACATAAACGGAAAGAGGTTGTTGATGCCTCTGACAAAGAAGATGGACCAGCAAAAAGAACTAAAATTGATTTCTTAGCTCCTCTAGAAGATTTGGAAAAACAAAGAGCATTATTAAAAGCTGAACTTGAGAATGAGTTAATGGAAGGAAAAGTTCAGTCTGGGATGGGGTTAATATTACAAGGTTATGAGTCAGGTTCTGAAGAAGAGGGAGAAATCAATGAAAAGGTGCGAAATGGCAATAGGTCTTCAACTAAATCATCAAACACTAAGGGGAAACTAGAGCTTGTGGACAATAAAACAAGTTCCAAAAAAGCAAGTAAGAATGAATCAAAAGAACGGACTAGGCACAGAGCTGATAAAAAGAAAAGCAAGATAGGAATTGACGGAGTGAAAGAGAAAACAACTAGAAGCAAATCAAAAGAGAGGAGAAAATCAAAAAGCCCATCTAAAAGAACTAAATCTCAAGATCAAACAAGGAAATCAAAGTCTCCAACCCTTAAAAGGCGCTCTCAAGAGAAAAATAGAAAGTCTAAGTCTCCTCCAGAGGATAAGAATAAAGCAGATGATAAGAATAAAGCAAGAGATCGCAGAAGGTCTCCAGTTGTAAATGAAAGCAAAAGTCGAGATCGTGGCAAAAAATCCAAATCTCCAATAGAATTAAGAAGCAAATCCAAAGACAGAAGGTCACGATCAAAAGACAGGAAATCAAGGAGATCGGAGACTGACAAAGAGAAGAAGCAAATTAAATCTCCTTCAAAAGATGCTTCTTCAGGGAAAGAAAACAGGTCTCCTAGTAGAAGACCTGGCCGCAGCCCTAAAGGAAGAAGCTTATCTCCAAAACGTGATAAATTACGAAGAAGCAGATCTCCTCTCCTTAATGATCGCAGATCAAAACAGAGTAAATCACCCTCTCGAACTCAGTCTCCTGGTAGAAGAGCAAAGAGCAGATCAGCGGAAAGGAAACGAAGAGAATCAGAAAGGAGGCGTCTTTCTTCTCCCAGGTAACTTTAAAATATTAAGAAACACCAAAGATTCTCAAGTAAGTGCAAAAATCAGAAGGCTTCAGAATTTTGTACTATCATCTTAAAGTAGGGGTTGGCAACCTCTGGCACGCGGCTTGCGAGGGTAAGCACCCTGGTGGGCCGGGCCAGTTTGTTTACCTGCTGTGTCGGTACGTTCGGCCGATCGCGGCTCCCACTGCTGCAGGCCAGTGGGGCGGCGGGAAGCGGCGCGGGCCGAGGGATGTGCTGAGATCTCATGCCTTCATTATGTTGCATCTGTCATGCAAACATTGCATAACTATTCACTTGCCATTCATGTAGAATTGTAGGTATATATTGTAAAAATACTAAAGCTTATTTGAAATAGTTACTTACAAAACGGTGGCCCTTACCAACAGTACGGAACTGGTTCAGTAATGTCCCAAGTGAAAAGATGCCTCTCACAGAATCACCAACACTCCTGCTACAATAGTAACCACATAATGTTAATTAAATCATAGCTGGCCACATCTGTTTTCTAAATTAAAATTGACTCTACAGTGATTACAGCTAAGTAGTTTAAGCCCAGATTTGAGCTATTACTTCTAATGTTGTGGAGAGGATCCATCCTCTGGATTCAGTTTTTATTTTATGTATATATTAATTTCAACACTTTTGCACATTAACTTAAAATAGGCCACTATATACAATACCTAAACAAAAACTTTCTTTTACTTCTTCTAGCTCTGTGATGATAATTAACAAATTTTATTGCAAGAGTTGTGCTGAATTAGGTCTGTGTTTGGGCAGATATTTCCAGGGATGGGAGACATGCAAAGCAGACTGGCAGCGCTGAAGTATACTTACCCCTCTGGTGGAGTCTCACTTGCAGTAAGCTTTTAAAGTGAGCTTTAAGAGGGAATTGTGATTTTTGTTTTCAGTTTGCCCCTGATACTAGTGTCTTTCTCTTCTTTTTTTTATTTCAAGAACCCGACCTAGAGATGATATTCTCTCTAGACGTGAGAGATCAAAAGAAGCCAGCCCACTCAGATGGTCACCATCCAGAAGAAGATCTAGGTCTCCCATCCGAAGGAGATCTCGTTCACCACTCCGACGCAGCCGGTCTCCAAGAAGGAGAAGCAGGTCTCCTCGGAGGAGGTAAAAACGTCTTGCAGTGGAACTTTTCAGTATTGTTTAAATACAGGTCCATTATTCAAATTGGATAGAAAAAAAATTAAATATTTTATTATCTCATTCATAACAGCTCTATCATGCGTATATCCTCCCTGCCCCAAAAAGTTATACATTTACACATTCTTTCACTCATCTTAGCCTCTTTCAGAATAATAACGTTAGTTTCATTGTTAAAGCTTACTATTGTAAAGGGTTGTTTGGTGTGCCTATTTATATATTTCAATATCAACTAAATATTGTCTGGCCATAAATCAACACTAAACTAATCATAAACTATTTTTCCCTTTCTTCCTGTTTTTTTCCTTCTGTTCAACAGGGATAGAGGTCGGAGGAGTAGATCTCGGCTTCGAAGGAGGTCTAGGTCACGGGGTGGTCGTAGACGTAGGAGTAGAAGCAAAATTAAGGAAGATAAATTTAAAGGAAGTCTTTCTGAAGGCATGAAAGCTGAGCAGGAATCCTCATCAGATGAGAAGTAAGAATGAATTTCTAATATTTCCTAACAAGTAAAGATTTGGTTCCATTAATGGGGAGAATTAATTATTGAAAGCTTTGTATTGTGTCCATTTAAGCAAAACCAGTGTAATGACCTATTCTTTCACGTTAACCAAGGTCCTGACTCTTGCATCATTTCAGTACTAATCTGTGTGGTAAACCTGTTTTGTGGTGATCAAAATCTTTTTGCATAATTATAGAGTGGGCAGGAGAGGGCTGTGTTCCCAGTCTTGAGTTGCTGTGTATCTTGGGCAAATGACTTAGGCTATGTCTACAGTAGAGACCTTACAGCAGCACAGCTTCCATGTAGCCACTCTGTGACAGGGAAGAGCTCTCCCATTGGCATAATTAAACCACCCCCAAGAAGTGGCAGTAGCTGTGTCAGAGGGAGAGCATCTCCCGTCAACATACTGTAGTCCATACTGGCGCTTTTGTTGGTGAAACTTATGTCAGTCAGGGTGTATTTTTTCACACACCTAACCGACAACATTTATTGACAAAAATGCTAGTGTAGATATGGCCTTAGGGCATGGCTACACTTGCAGATGTAGAGCGCTTTGAGTTAAACCAGCCTTCGTAGAGCGCACTAGGGAAAGTGCTGCAATCTGTCCACACTGACAGCTTCAAGTGCACTGGCGTGGCCATATCTGCGGCACTGGCAGCGGCATTGGGAGTGGTGCATTGTGGGTAGCTATTGCAGCATTCAAGTGACTGCAACGTGCTTTTAAAATGGCACGGGTGGGGTGGAGTGTGACGGAGTGTGTTGTGTGTATGTGGGGGGAGAGAGAGAGTGGGTTTTTGGGGGGCTGAGAGCATATCAGCATGCTGTCTTGTAAGTTCAGACAGCAGCAGACCTCCCCCTGCCCCCATCTCTCTCTCTCACACACACAGCATTGCACAGTAATGGCTTGCATGCTGGATGTCGGAGGCTATAGCTACACTTGCACTTCAAAGCGCTGCCGCGGCAGCGCTTTGAAGCGCTAAGTGTAGTCAAAGCGCCAGCGCTGGGGCTTTGACCACACTGGCGCTTTGCAGCGCCGCAATTTGCAGCGCTGGAGAGGGTGTGTTTTCACACCCTGCTGCAGCGCTGCAAATTTGCAAGTGTAGCCATGGCCACAGACTGGAGCTTTGAAAGGGCATTTCCACATTCCTACAGGAGTTCAAAACAATGACAAGAGTGGCCACTTGATTTAAGGGGATTAGGGCATGTTTCCAGAGGCTGATCAGTAACACCTCATTCACACTAACACCAAGGCGGGCGGGTGTTGTAGCCAAGGCACAGCAAACGTTATTCTACTCGCCGAGTGGATTACCAGCAGCGCTGTAGCTGCGGAGTCAGAGCGCTCTATGTGCCTTGCCAGTGTGGACAAGTAGTGAGCTAGTGCGTCCAGGGCTCCTTTATTGCACACTAGCTTAACTAGATTAACTCGCAAGTGTAGCCAAGCCCTTAGTCTTGCTGTACCTCAGTTTATTCATTGAGGGGGGGAGGGAGTTTAGAATAGTATAACACAGATGTAAGGCTCAATAAATCATCATAAATTGTTTTGAGACCCTCTTAAAAAGATATATTTATATTTAACATTCACATTTTCAAGGAGAAGTGGAACTGAGAAGAAAATCAACAAGTATTTGATTATTCAGCTCCTAATTTTTTTCATGGATTTACTGGTCTGTTTCAATTTGAAATATGAAACACTGGAAGTATTAACACCATTGTACAAGGTACTGGTTTGACCTCATCTGGAGTACTGTGTACAGTTCTGGTCACCCTCATTCAGGATAGTTAATTCCAAAGCAGACTGCAAAGATTTGCAAAGGGAGCGCACAGTACTGGGTGACTGGGCAACAAAATGGCAGTGAAACTGAGTATTGATAAATTCAAAGTAATGCACATTGTAAAACGTAATCCCAACTATATCTACATTTGCCGTTACCACTCAAGAAAGAGATCTTGGAGTCATTATGGATAGTTCTCTGAAAACATCTGCTCAGTGTGCAGCAGTCAAAAAAGCTAACAATGTTAGGAACCATTGGGAAAGCGATAGATAATAAGACAGAAGATATCATAATACCACTATATACATCCATGATATGCTGTATGCAGTTCTGGTTGGGAAAAGGTACAGAGAAGGGCAACAAAATGATTAAGGGTATGGAACAGCTTCTATATGAGGAAAGATTAATAAGACTGGGACTGTTCAGCTTGGAAAAGAGATGAGTATGGGGGGATAGGATAGAGGTCTATACAATCATGAATGGACAAAGTGGATAAAGAAGTATTATTTATCCCTTCACCTAAAACAAGAACTCGGGGTCACTCAATGAAATTAATAGGCAGCAGGTTTAAAGCAAAAGGAAGTACTTCTTCACACAACACACAGTTGCCAGGGGATGTTGTGAAGACCAAAACAATGACACGGTTCAAAAAAGAGGTAAGTTCATGGCGGATAGGTCCATCAGTGGCTGTTAGCCACGATGGTCAGGGATGCAAACCCATGCTCTGGGTGCCCCTACCTTCTGACTGCGAAAAGCTTGGAGAGGATGATGGGATGGATCATCAATAGCTCCCTGTTCTGTTCATTCCCTCTGAAGTACCTGGCATTGGCCACTGTCAGAAGACAGGATGCTGGGCTAGATGGATGGTTGGTCTGACCCATTATGGCTGATCTTATGTTATTAAGAAAGATGAATTCAAACTGGAACAGGTGCAGAGAAGGGCTAGTAGGGTGATAAGGGAAATGGAGAACTAATTTTACACGAGGAGACTAAAAGAGCTTGGTTTGTTTAGGCTAGAAAATGAAGACTTAGCGGGGATATGATTGCTCTATGTAAATATATTGGAGGTAAATGTCACAGAGGGAGAACAGCTATTTATGCTAAATGACAATATTGATGCAAATACAGATGGGTGTAAATTGATCATGAATGAATTTAGGCTGGAAATTAGAGGAAGGTTTCTAACCATCAGCGGAGTCATGTTCTGGACAGCCTTCCAGTAATAGTGGGGGCAAACAACCTAACTAGTTTTAAGGTGGATCTTGATAAATTTGGGATTAATGGGATTATGTGATGTGATTGCCTCTGAGAGCAGGGCATTGTACTCAGTGATGCAGGGAGTCCCTTCCAGCCCTATGTATAACATGATAGCAGATAGGTGGGCAGCAGACACCACCAATTTGGTCAACTGAATATACCCTCTCTACACACGTGCACATCATACATCATTTGAAAGCTTATTATGTCTAGTTTAAAATGAGAGATGATGTGGAATTGTCCAGGACTGTTGTTACCATAGAAATGGGGCTGGGGGGTGGGGGGGAGGAGAAGAGGAGAGATAAACAGTAGTTTGATAAATAGGTTAAAATGACCACTTTGAAATATTTATATTCATTTCTGTTAGTTTAATGACTGTGTATTATTTCAAGATGTAATGCTGGATTTTTTTTGTGAGCTAAAGTATCACAACCACAATCTAAAGGGTATATCAGATTCTGATAATACATTTGTACAGGTATCATTGAAATGTAATAGCACTACTTAAATTTCTAGTCAACATCATTAGCATCTTGTTCATCATTATGATCTCTATTGAGAGTGCATGGGTTACCACCGTCTTCATTGCCTGGCCCTCGGCATGTACACAGTTCTGTGCAGGGAAGATTGTTCTGGCTATAGACACAGTTGATAGTGCAGCAATCCCTATTGGTACAGATGCAGATAAGGACTTGTGGAGCTCTGATACCATTGGACTCTTGAAGAATACAGGAAGTAGTTCATCATCCACATTTTTCCATCCATGTTGCAGTGGTGATCCAATATCTGGTGTATCTGTGTGTGAAAACATCTAAATCTTTGTTTGCCAAGATGTTCTTTTTACATGCTCTTCCAGACTGTCCTCACATGGTGAGAGTTTGGCAAGTGACTTGCCATTTTTGGTGGCTAGATTGAGGTGCAAGAAATTCAGGTCTTTGTGGGTCTCTGTTTCTTTCTTGCTTTGGTCATATAGCACTGCTACCAGTTTCCTTGCCACAGAAATTGCAGGTTATCTGTCTCTCCCAATTTTGGAAAGATCTCTGAAGCAGTAAGCGCCTTTTGTTTTGACAATATTTAACACAGATTTTTTCCCCCAGTACCATATAGGGATGACTGTCACATCCTGTTAATGTGTCTACAGCCACAGTTATATTGCAGAAGTCAGAACAGGAATGCACACGTATGAAGCAACATTTGTCAGTTGTGCTGGCAATGGTCCCTGTTTCAATCCATATGTTAGCTGTATTCT
This sequence comes from Mauremys mutica, assembly GCF_020497125.1. NCBI lineage: Eukaryota > Metazoa > Chordata > Testudines > Geoemydidae > Mauremys > Mauremys mutica. The sequence goes on along the minus strand of NC_059073.1, from coordinate 121,210,817 downwards.
ATTTTTGGAAAGTAGTGTACAGCAAGGACTAAAACATCTGTATCAGGTGACCTAATTACTGTGGTTCCTTTGACACCAAAAATATATATACACTGCAGTGTAAGCCCAGGGTTTGAACTGAGGCGCAAACCTAACCCCATTTCCGTCTACACACAAATTGCACTAACCCATGGCCTGATCCCAGACCCCAGGGGAGTGGAGAGTCCAAGCCTGAGTCAAGCTGGGACCTAGGGTTCAAGCCGTATTTGTTTGCAGTGCAGACGTGGCCCCACTAGACTCATGCTCTGGGAGGCTGCCAAAAGAATCTCTAGGGCCAACTTTTTGTCTTCTGGACAGTCAAGTTTTCCCACACTTCACCAAGAATAAAGGGCTAGAGCGGCCACATTTTGGGAGGGTGCTAGGAAGTCTGGAATATGTGTGATTGGACTTCGGGCCACAATAATGCAGTGTAGATGTTGGAGCTCCAGGTTGGGGTGCAGGGTTCAGCAATTCCTAACCTGGGGTTACAAATGAGTGTTAGATGCTCAAGCCCTAGATTAACAAATCCAGGGTCTGCTAACTTGAGTTCTACTAACCCTGGGCTTATATTGCAATGTATACATATTCCAAGCCCCAAAGCCATATTGCCACGTACAGGATGCAGAAGCATCCTTGTGTCTGCTTCCTCGTGAGTACTGTACAAGTCTTGGGCGTTTTTCAACACCTCTACTGGTGGTGGACTTTGCTACTTCACCTTTGGAAAAGCCCCCAACAGGGAGTATTTGTGTTGGGTATGCTCCTACACTCTCATGAGCATTTTGAATGATAGTCATAGAGGAATTTTACAGGTGACTGGCTGTTGGGTCCCATATTTAGAAACTTTTTCCATGGAGGTACCAATCACCTGGTATTTCTTGGCATCCAACCTTAGATCCTGTCTGACACTGTCTTTCTGTAGTTTTCACAGAGTTATTGTCATCTCTCAAAAAGATTTGACAACACTAATTCTTTAATCAAAGTCTTTGAAAGACCTGCCTCAAGTACTCAGCATCCAATTAATCAGATGTGTGGAATTTGTCTCCAGCCATTATTTGTTTCACAGCCAGGACATCTCTGATGTACACCGTGGTTTCTTTGTTGGATGCTGTTACCTGATGGATTCTTTTAGGTTGAGCTTCCAGCTGTTACCCTAATTCAGCTTTGTCTGTTCTTATGTTTCCATCGGCATGGAAGAGGGACATAGGCCCAGGTTCTTATTGGGTGAAGAACAGTTAGTGTTGAAATATCATCTGTGCATCTTGCTAAGGAGAGGGCTCTTCAGAAAACAATTTCTGGACTGATTGCGGCTGTTGTCCCTCCCTTGCCAGATTTAAACTTCGCCTGCTTGTCCATGTCAGCAAATGTTTTGATGCCAGATTTCTTGACCAGGCTGAAAAAGCTGCATGTCCCATCAGAATCACAGATCTCTCTATTTGTTCTTCACCACCCTTTGCTATTCTCAGTAGAGACTCTTGAACATATCATATTACATGCAGTCCAGTAGATATGTTGATAAGTGCCTCTGGATGCGAGTCAGGGTCAAGTAGGTTTGTCATATTGTTGATGACATGGTTGGTAAGAGCTGTAACGTGCTCTTCGTCCCTCTTCAGTGCAGAGGCAAGGAGTTGTTTGTGGACTTTGTCTTCACTACTTCTTGTTAGGCCACTTCTTTCTCTCATAGCTTTTGCATATTCATAATATGAAACTGTATATTGTCATCTATAACACTAATCTGACCTGTGCCGAAGTGTTACTGAATTAAAAAACTAGTTTCTGGAATATTTCAAAGGCTAGTACTGCATGCATAGGCAGTACAAATTAAAGCATTCTACCAGGCACACTAGATGCTTCATCATATGTAAAAAAGCTTACAAATAGAGAAGAATTACATTAGGAATTTGCATACATTTATATCTACTCACTATGCAGTACAAATTAGGGTCATGCAATCTACCACTACAAGTGCACAGCCTTCATCATTTCTGAAAAAAATAACCAATAAAATATTTTTAATACATTGTCATTTGGTAGTTATGATTAAAAGGAACCCTGTTAAGATATTATAATTCACGTATACATTAAAAATTGTAGTCCTAGTCATGTTGTAGTGTTTCTGGAATTGAGCAAAAAATGGCTTTCGTTTTGGATACCATTGTTTCACCTCACCTACAGGTTTACAGCACCACTTGACAGCTCCACATTGTACCTCACCTAAGTGTGCATACAATAAGTTTTCAAATCATATATGATGTGGGTATATGTAAGGAGGGTACATTAAACTCCAAAAATATGTCTGTTTTTGGAGAATTGCCACACACTGAAGAGCATATGTTTTCTCATAAAGGAGGTTCAGAAAACTAATTTGGGGATTTTCTTTGCTTTGCCTCAGACAGTTGAACCTGTAGTAAGACTACAGAGGAGTGAAGTTTATAGTTGTTCCTATGCTTCAAAAGAATCTGTGTTCTTGTTTCCAAATATTTTGAGGCAAAGAGTTGTGTAATTACTCTTAATTTCAGATTGTAAACTCTCTGGAGCAGGGACTACATCTTTTCTAAGTTCTGTAAAGAACCATATATTTTTATGGTGCTATCCAAATATTAATAATTAATAATTCACAGCCTTGAAGACTTTGATGTAGAAGAAGAAGATGAAGAAGCCCTGATAGAGCAGAGAAGGCTACAGAGACAAGCAATTGTTCAGGTATGCGACTGTATTAAAACCCTCAGACTACTGATGTTGTCTATGCATGTAGAGTAAAAACCTTTTTTGTCTTACTATTTCTTTTAAAATAAGATTGGAGACAGTGACATTTTTCGAGTGGACACTTACATTAATAAAGCTAAGGCTGTCACAATCTGTCACTCATTTTTCAATGTGGTTGTAAAAATATTGTCTGCGTTGAAACTTATGTTTTTGGCACAACAACCTTTTTTTAAAAACTTAAGCAACCTACACCAAATGAGTCATTTTTGTGACAGTTGGCTTTTTTTAGATTTTGTATAACTTAAAGGACTATAAAATTATGTAATAATTGCATCAAAGGATAAATCATACATTTATTGACTTCACTGGTATATTGCTGATACCACAATGACAGTAGAGTCAGGGCCGGCTCCAGACCCCAGTGCGCCAAGCGCGCGCTTGGGGCGGCGTCCCAGCGGGAGGGCGGCAGGCGACTCCGGTGGACCTCCCGCAGGCATGCCTGCGGAAGGTCCGCTGGGGCCGCGGCTCCGGTAGACCTCCCGCAGACGTGCCTGCGGAGGGGCCACTGGTCCCGCGGCTCCGGTGGAGCATCCGCAGGCACGTCTGCGGGAGGTCCACCGCAGCTGCGGGACGGCGACCGCTAGAGCGCCTCCCGCGGCGTGCCGCCCTGCTTGGGGCGGCGGATATGCTAGAGCTGCCCCTGAGTAGAGTGGAGGTTAAGGCTCAGAAATATTGATTGTAATCTGATCAGTCAGTTTCATTTTAAATGAAAGGTTTGTCGTCTATGTAAGCATTCAGAAAGCTGAGCAGAATTGGTCTGATTTTTGCCTGTTGTGAAACTGTTAGGTATCATGTATGCGATTATCTGATATTCTTAGCATACTGTTGTTTATATTTTAAACCCTTAAAATAAGCGATGATGACAATAGGTGCTTAATAATAATTAATAATGTTACCATCCTGTGTGGTTACATGTAAAGATGCACTGGTGGTACCTGAGAAATGTTACTGGCCAAACCCCCCAAATCAGAGAAAACGGAGTAAAAATACCTTCCACCATACTCAAAGGACCACTCAACTCAGATTCTCATGGCCCACCAAGGGAAGCAAATTCCAAAGGTCAGTGCCCTTAACTGAAAGAGCCCTGCTGTTAATCCTGGAGAGTATAACCTCAGGATCTGACACCAAGATCCTCCTAAATTGTTTTTAACTTCTGGGACAGGGCATAGAATAAAAGGAAATCAGTCAAATAATTGGGCTCCATATTATTCAGGGCAGCAAAAATAATTTACAAAATTTTATCTTTGTGATACATTTTTATACAAGCACTGAATAACTTAAGATGAATACAGGTAACTAACTGAGATCCTCCAATTCAAATACTAAAATTTCAAATAACACTTGAGATTTCTACACTTTCAAACTAATATAGAATAGTAAATATTTAGGTTGCGAGACTCAAAGCTCTTGTTTTTTTCTTGAAGCATGAGTTCACTTCTTATAAGTCAGAATATTAGTAATGGACTTCTCAATGCTGCCGTTTTGCCGCACATGGTCAAGTGCTATCCTTCTTGCCTTGCTTTCTTCACCAGTAAATCAGTTGTTACAAAGGTTTTATCAATAAATCTAAATGTCTAAAAAGGTATTTTTGAAGTATTATAAATCAAACTTGAAGATTTGGCCTATAAAGTCTTGTCTCGGTATATTTTGACAAGACATGTTTCTTTCTGTATCCCACAACTAGCCTGCTGCACAATTTGATTAGTGTTTCAGATAATGTATAAAGAAAAGATACAGATTAAGCTCTAGAATGAGCTAGTTAGATTGAAGAAAAAGTATGTCCCAAAATACACAATAGAATTAGATTGGGACAAGCCAAGATGCTGAGAATAACTTTATAAAGTTTCTTTGCAGAAATACAAGTACCTGACTGAAGACAGTAATATGTCTGTGCCATCTGAACCAAGCAGTCCTCAGAGCAGCACACGTAGTCGTTCAAATTCACCAGATGACATTCTAGAACGTGTAGCTGCTGATGTTAAAGAGTATGAACGGGAAAACGTTGATACGTTTGAGGCCTCTGTAAAAGCCAAACACAACCTCATGACAGTTGAACAGAATAATGGTAAGAATCTGAAATTTCATTATGCAATTTGAAATGAAATGCCTAATCTGCTTTGCAGGCATATTTTGTTCAGATTTCTTAATATCATAATTTCAGACTTATGAAGAAAGTTAATTCGTAGTGTTGAAAATTTCCCCCCAGAAAGTTATAGAACGGAACTGTTAAAATAAAACACTTTCTCAGGGATGGTGGTGTGAATGTGAGAGTTTGTTTTCAGGGTTCCTAATGACCAGTTAAGCAGTCAGTGCTGCAAATTAGAAAGAATAGACATTAATGCCTTCCTTTATATTTAAGAAGGAACTGTCGATTTATTTTAGTTTAATATATTTTTAAATCTCCATGATATGTGACACTTTCTTGGAAGATCGCAAATTGTTTTTCTGCTGATTTCCCCCCCCCACCCCACCCCACCCTTTTCTGTTTGGCAAACCTTGACTTATTTTCATCTTAGTCATTGTCATTGAGGAATGTGCACAGATCTGTGAATGTTTTAATTGCTGCCACAAAGCCAGAAGAAACTTGTGCTTTGCTACACAAAAAATGGCTTTTATGGGTGGAAGGATTTATTTTGTTCCCGAAAAAATTCATAGCAAAGTAATGTTGGCTTTAAAATAATATAAGAACAGAAGAATGGCCCTACTGGGTAATACCAAAGGTCCATCTAGCCCAGTATCCTGTCTTGCGACAGTGGCCAGTGCCAGCCAGGTGCCCCAGGGGGAATGAACAAAACAGTAATCAAGTGATCTATCCCCTGTTGCTCATTCCCAGCTTCTGGCAAACAAAGGCTAGGAACACCATTCCTGCCCATCCTGGCTAATAGCTGTTGATGGACCTATCCTCCATGAATTTATCTAGTTCTTTTTTGAACCCTGTTATGGTCTTGGCTTTCACAACATTCTCTGGCAAAGAGTTCCACAGGTTGACTGTGCATTGTGTGAAGAAATATATTTTATAAATATTGTATATATATTTTATAAATATAGGACCAAAGCTTGCCATGGCTGCTTCAGCAAGAGAAACAAAGAACACCTGTCTGGTGCAGCCTGTGCTATTGAAAGTGTGTTACTCCTGGGGGAATTCTGCACCACTGCACACATGCAGAATTCATGTCCTCCGCAGATTTCTTTGCTTCACCACAGAAAAATTACTTCTGATAGGGAAGCAAAGGGAAACTGCAAGAGCAGTCACATGCCCCTCATCAGCAGCACGGGTGTGTCATTTCAGGCGCCTGGAGCAGCTGGTAGAGAGGTAAATCACTGCAGGGGGGCAGGGCTTGGCTGGTGACATCCTGGGTGGTGACTCCTACCCTGCACACCAGGCTCAGCTGCTAGTCCTGGCTGGGCGTGGGGGAGGATGGGACTTCCTCTTCCCTTGCACGGAGTGGCTGGGCGAGAGCCAGGTCAGACCCATCCCCAGGAAGCTCTGCACCCTGCCGATGCCCCACCCCCCTTCCCCTTGCTTCCTGCCCCCATCACTCGTCGGCCCTGGGGGGAGGGATCACTGTATGGGGAGCTGCTCCCACATCTGCCCAACCCCGTGCATTCAGAGTTCCACTGAGCTTCATCCCCTGCATCCGGAGCCCCCCTGCACCCAGACCCCCACCACCGAGCCTCACCTTCCTGCATCCAGACTCCCGCCAAGCACCTTCCCCCTGCTTCCAGACCCCACCTCTGGACACAGACTGTCCCCTGCTGAGCCTCCTGCACTTAAACCCCTACCGCAATGAGCCCTGCCATCCAGTACCTGGACCCTCCCTGCTGAGCCCCAACCATCTTCACCTGGACCCCCTGCTGAGTCCCATTCCCCCTGCACCTGGAACCTCCCCAACAAGCCCCTGTGCATTCAGATCCACCCCGCATCCAGACCCTCCATCGAGCTACCTGCACCCAGATTTCCCCACACAGAATCCTCTCATCCCACACCTGGATCCTCCCACACTAAGCCCCTCAACACTTGAATCCTTCCAGGCTTAGTCTGCCTGCTCCACAGCTGCATTGGGGGCCAGGGTTGGGCGTGCGTGCATGCAAGACTCTGTCCCTCTCAAGATTTCCCCACACAGAATCCTCTCATCCCACACCTGGATCCTCCCACACTAAGCCCCTCAACACTTGAATCCTTCCAGGCTTAGTCTGCCTGCTCCACAGCTGCATTGGGGGCCAGGGTTGGGCGTGCGTGCATGCAAGACTCTGTCCCTCTCACTTGCTACCTTGGTGCGCCTGGCACAAAGGGGCATGGCCTCAGGGTGTTTATGGGGCAGGCCCATCCCTTGCACGGTGTCAGGATCAGGTCCAGCCTCATCATTGAGTCTGTGTCCTGTGGGGGACGGATGCATGGTGATCTCCCATCTCCCTGCAGCCAGTGGCCTGTGCTCCCCACAGCCATGCTGGAGCCTCCACATTTATTTATTGTCAAATAAAATGTGTGGAATTTTGCAGAATTTAAATTTTTTTGGCAAAGAATTCCCTCAGGAGTAGCGTGTTAACTAGGGCTGTGGAGCACACTTTGTTCTTTTGAGCAAGATCAGAGTGCAGTTCAACCTGCTGTTGCATGCAGCAGTTGTACTAGCTGGTTTAGAGGCTAGGTGCACCCTCTGCCTCACAGACTGCACACCTCTTAGGGATGCACGTCATTGAGGTTGGTAGTCTAGCCTAGCACTCCATCGAATATTCTGAAAAGATCTTGTCCTATTGTTAGTGTGTTTAGGGAGCACCCCCTCGCCCCAACAAACTGGCTTCCTCCTCTTTTATATCTGTAAAAGAGGGACTAGATGGCAGAATTTAGCTCCGTCATTTCCAGCATGTAGCATTTTAAGTAGTGCTTCCTTGCTGGTTTTATAATAGTTGATTAACAAAATATTTTTTTCTAGAGCTGTGTGCAATTCTGTCAAATATTGCTGATTGTGGTAGGGTTATATAGAAAGAATAATCTTGTCTCAACTCTGAAAAATACACCAAATCATCAGTTTGCTAAATTGAAAAGCTAATATAAAAAATATATTATATATAAATAAAAATAATAGTATTTAGAAAGCATCCTGCCAAGTCACACTTTTGTGTGCTACACAAACAATTAAAATACTAAATAATTAAAATACGAAACAGACAATATAATAACTGAAGAAAATACAGTTAGAGAAAGTCAAAGTAGTAGTACTTAAAATTAAAAAGCGATAAATAATTTTGTTCTAGGATTTTAGGGGTGGATATTACAATAAATAGAAACATAAAAGGAAAGCCAATTTTAAAAGATTGCCCTGCTGCTTGTCAGAGCCAAGTTTGATCTGTGTTGTGACCTCCTGTGGAGGCAGTATGATCTGCCATCAGGGGACTAGCAACTGGCCAGTGTTCAAATGTAGGATGTGATATGTGCATGGGGCGAGTAGGGGGTGTGGGAGGGAAACTGAATGAGAAGGAGCTCAAAAAATTATATATGAAGAAAACTTAATATTTTGGATTCATCATTTTGCATAAACAGCTTTTGTATAATCTTAGTTTCATTCTCCTTTATTTCTGATGTAAATATTGTTCAAGAGTAGAAGTGTAGGGGAACACCAAATTCTGTGGAATGTAGGTAACTTTGGGACTAAAATGAAAGACATTTGAGAAGTATGGCGAAGTGCCCTCTGTCTCTTAACGGCGCTCTCTTCTTGATTAAAGGACCTACATTGGTTTCAAATGATTCCAGTCCAGTCATCTATCATAAGGCCACATGGTGGCTGTCATGTGGGCCTTGAAAGTGCAGGATTTTGGGGTGTAATGCTGGGCGAAGTGGGTTCCTCAGTACTCTGGGATGCATGTAACTTACTCCAAAATATTAAAATTATTCTACTTTAATATGTTATGAAATAATTCCAGTTCTGTCTTCATTAATATGTACCCTTAATTTACATTTCTTTTACGTTATCAACCCTATAAAATGTCTTTGGGACATTAAAGATGATTAAATGATGAGAGGGGTAATCTTGCCTGCATTTTAAAATGTTTCATTTAAATAGAACAATTAAAAGTACCATCAGCTATTTTATCTGTCCTGTCAAGAAGATTTTTTTTCTGACTGCCTGAGGAAAAACTTCCTGGAAAAGAGTTTTGGGGGTTTAAAATTTTTAATAAAGTATCTCATATTATTGGCAAAAAATTATTCTAAGTTATGCACTCAATCTACAGGTTGTGTAGAATACAGAATGTGTAGAATACAGAATTTTTTTCCTGTTACGTGAATTGTTGGAAAACCATTACAGTTAAGTCTTCAATTGAGAGATTTGCGCTTTTTTTTTTTTTAAAGCAAATGAAAGATTTTAAGCTCTGTGTTGCATTTTTAAACAGGTTAATTATATAAAAGAATATGCCATAAACCAACATAATATAGGAGAAATGGTAATAGAAGTGCCTGGTTGCAGTCTCATATAACTAGTAAATAAGTTTAATGCTATATAATGTAGATTCTTAAAAATAGAGAAGATAACTGCTAACACACCAGAATATCTCTTTTTATTGGTAATCTGTGCTTTTAGTTTATTTCTTCATTTTCAAGTTGAGTAATGTAAATTTTCTTTTAAGGCTCAGCTCAGAAGAAGCTATTAGCTCCTGACATGTTCACAGAATCGGATGATATGTTTGCTGCATACTTTGATGTAGGTAATTTTAGAAGGATAATTTATACACGTTATTTGCTCGTTGCTATGTTATTAAAGGGATACTGTCAAGTCATGTATGCCTGAATTTTGACTCATTAAAATTTTTTAAATGGGGTGGATAATATCTTCTGAAAACTTTAATAAAACTCCATTGAGCCAGATCTGGACTTTCTTATAAGTACCATCCAGGAAATCTCTCACTGAAGTCAATGGGAGTTTTCCCTGGATAAATACTGGAGGATTTTGCCTATTTTTCATGCAAGACCTGCAGTGGCTTTTGTGCATTGTCTTTGCAGAGGAAGCACAAAGTAATATAAGAAAAAACAAAAAAGCTACTCCCAGATTTTGTACAAAAATGTCATAAATAGGACTGTAAGTTTGTCATCATAATTGGGAAATGCAGTGGGCATCATGGTAAGTGTCACACCTCAAAAAAAGGGTGACAGGATTGTTAGTCACAGACCGGTTTTGTAGTTACAACATTGCCTTTGGAAAGATGCTGTAGGATATAGTTAATCTACAATTACTTGATTCTCCTTATAGGTTCAGGATGCTTTATTTTCTCATAATCTTCATGACATATTTTAGGTGGCACTTAGCATCCTACCTCCTTTCATGTATGCTGTTGTCTTGGACTACCCTGGTGGTTTAGTATTTGAAACGGGGGAGGTGTGCCTCTGTAACAGGGCAGGCTCCTCTCCTAACCTGAGATCCCCCACAATGTTTGATGCTTTCTGTTTTTTAGCACCACAAAAAGAACAGGAGTACTTGTGGCACCTTAGAGACTAACAAATATATATGAGCATAAGCTTTCGTGGGCTACAGCCCACTTCATCAGATGCATAGAATGGAACATAGAGTAAGGAAAAATATATACATATAGAACATGAAAAGGTGGAAGTAGCCATATCAACTCTAAGAGGCTAATTAATTAATATGAGCAAATATCAGCAGGAAAAAAAAAACTTTTGTAGTGATAATCAAGGTGGCCCATTCCAGACAGTTGACAAGAGGTGTGAGGATACTTAACATGGAGAAATAGATTCAATCTGTGTAATGACTCAGCCATTTTGCAACAGAAAAGCTTCAAAAACAGATTCCAACGAGAAACTGCTGAACTTGAATTAATATGCAAACTAGATACCATTAACTTAGGCTTGAATAGAGACTGGGAATGGCTGAGTCATTACACAGATTGAATCTTTTACCGATATTAAGAATCCTCACACCTCTTGTCAACTGTCTGGAATGGGCCATCTTGATTATCACTCTAAAAGTTTTTTTTCTCCTGCTGATAATTGCTAATATTAATTAATTAGCCTCTTAGAGTTGATATGGCTACTTCCACCTTTTCATGTTCTGTATGTATATATATCTCCATATTCTGTGTTCCATTCTATGCATATGAAGAAGTGGGCTGTAGCACACTAAAGCTTATGCTCAAATACATTTGTTAGTCTCTAAGGTGTCAGAAGTACTCCTGTTCTTTTTGTGGATACAGACTAACACGGCTGCTACTATGAAACCTGTTAGCACAACTGTGAGTTTTATTTATATTACCTCCACAAAACTGCCATCATGATCCTGTGTATCAAATGTGTCTACAGTTTTCTCCTGTCCTTAGCCCTTTCTCCAGGGGAAGGGAGAGAAAGATATCTGACCACACTGATCTTATGTCCTCTGGGCTCTGCTAGCCTCCTCCTCTTTCACTTATTTTTTTCCAGTGCTTTTTAACTGTCCTCTCAACTAATGGGATAGTTAGCTTCTTAGCTCATGAGCCTTCTCCACTGCCCAAGTCTGATCAAATAATTAAATATGCCACTCCTCCCTTTGGGAGGCGTGGCAGCCAATTACTGCTTAATTTACCCTCCCAGCACTCTGTCACAGCCTCCCATATAGCAAACATCAGTCTAGTCCTTAGTGTTGTCATTTCTGCACTATTTTCACTAAATAATTGAAATACATACATGCAATATAGTGGGATATTTGGGACTTGGAAAGCATCATGTTTGCATGTACATTCAATGACCTGCTTATTTACATGCAAACATCCCAAAATGTGTCAAGGATGGATTTTTCTTTTAAGGAAACAAAACCTAAAAATCATGGAATTAATGATTCATACCAAATGTAATTCTTTAATTATAAGTGATTTCACCACAAACAAAGGGATAACAAAAAGCCACTGTAGTGGCACTCCATTAACAACAAAGGAAAACCCTTTAAAATGGAAAAAAGGTTAAATTGTTGGGAAAATATTTTTGTTTTCAAGCTTTTACAACCATGATGTAAACAACAGAGATAAAGAATAAAAAATAGAAAAGTACTTGATATTGTTCCATTTAAAACAGTTTATAAATGGTTGACAGTTTGTGGAAGGGAAATGCTTATCACTTAATTGAAAGTGCTTTTTTAATTTTGTATATACTTTTTAAATTTGTCATGCTGACATTGATGGCTATATATTGCTTGTAGTTGTCTCTTGCTAATTCACAGTATTGACAGTAATATCCATTAGGAATGATTAATTTATTCTGTGAAGTAAGAAGCAATTTCACAAAAAAATTCAAGCATATCACCACCTCAGAATATCCTTTTCTAATTTTGACAATTATATTTTAGTTTTATTTATAATCAATAATTTACTAATAAATATATTGTAGTATTTTTGGTAAAAATATTGAACGCTAAATAATATGACCCCATAGTATTTTGCTTTTAAAACTTCCCAAGAAGCTGGGAGAGAGAGACCACAAATCTTGTTTGTTACTAGGAGCGTACATTAATGATTTACTAAATTTTACTTATGGTAGCAATGAAAGCTTTACGTATCTGTACAGTAGTACAGTTCTATTGATTTTTATCTCATAATTCTCATACATTGGTGCTTAAGGGATATTTTGTCAATTTATTATTTGAACTGTAGAAATAGAAGAATATTGGTTAGGAATGAGACGATAAATAACTGAATGAATGGATTTCTAGTTTTCATAAGCAAGTGTAATGAAAAATCACAGTTATATACAAAAATGTATTTCGAATATAATAGAAAAGCTAATTCTCCGTTTTATTTCAGAGTGCTCGTCTTAGGGCTGCTGGCTTTGGAAAAGACTTCAAAGAAAACCCCAATCTCAGGGATAACTGGACTGATGCAGAAGGCTATTATCGTAAGTATTTTTTGCTAACTTAATTTATATTGTTGACTAAAATAGAGTTGCTAAATGTAAAAGCACCTTATTAAAAAGATTTGCAAAATTATTTTGAAATTGCATACCACAGTGCCATCACTTAAAGTGTGGCTCACCCAAAGCAGCTGCATGTTCCTGCACTATAGTGCTCTGTCAAACTGCTCACAGGTGTGTCACAGAATCTAACAGTCAAAGTAAAATTAAAACCTATCCAAAGTTATTTACAGCCATGAGATCTCCCTCCAGAAGGAAGGGTTACGTCAGCACGCTTGCCTTGATCTGAAACCAAGAAAAACAGCATGCAAAGAACCTTGATGCCCATCGTGCTGTAGTTGTCACCCAGGACTCAGAATGGAAGCGCTTCAGTGAGCACATTTCTTCACTACTCAATGTTAAACTCAGCAGCAGTTAATAAAGACCAACAGAAACGTTTCTTGTAATGGGGTGAAACGGGCATGCAGCTTCTAATATTATTTATGAAAAGACTCCTGACCAAAGGAAGCACAGTTTCAGTTCCCCACAATTTCCGCAAACCTAGCTACAAAGCACTGTAGACTTGACACAATAATTAAGTGACTGCACTGTGTATCTTTGTTTCTTTCAGAACTATACAGAAAAGTTTCTTTTTGTGAGTTATTCTACTTGTGTGTACTTAGCTCAGAATTTATCTTATTTCCCTCTTCATTTTCTTTCCTAGGTGTTAACATAGGTGAAGTTCTAGATAAACGTTACAATGTTTATGGTTACACTGGCCAGGGAGTTTTCAGTAATGTAGTGCGAGCCAGAGATATGGCCAGAGCAAACCAAGAAGTGGCAGTCAAAATAATCAGGAACAATGAACTTATGTAAGTAATGTTTTGTTAAATAGTAAAATAATGAGATTTACCGCACTAATAATCTAGTCATAAAGGTGGGGCTAATAATAATCTTATTAATTATCTGTATTGAAATTTTTTTCTAGGAAATCTTCCAGTACTTGGTTTTATTCCCACTTGATGTTTCAATTGAAATAATCTTAGGTCTATCATAGTCAATAGCAATCAACATCTAATTGATTACTATACATAATTATACATTTTAATGAATATTTGGTAGCAGAGGAGTAAGACTCTGCCTATGTGGAAAGTAAATTATTTACAACTCTTTTGAGACCTAGAGTCCCTTGCTGAGTAGTGTAAATGTTACAGTAAACAGTATTATCCAGTCTAATTGCAATACTGTGAATTTAAAGTTCACTGCTTGTCATTTCCTTTCCTTTCTCCATGAAGAGGATTTCCAATGTAAACCTCCCCTATCTATTTTAACAAGGGGTTTTTAAATGTCTTATTTTGTTATTCCATTAATTAAAATAAGTGATTGTACTGAATCTTAAAAATTCTCTAAAATAAAATAGTGACAGTGGTACTTTGATTAGCTCACAGATTATATTTAAATGTGAATCTGGATGTGAATTTAAATAATATTAAGTGAAATCTCTATATCATGTGCAACCCATTCAGCAAAAGATTTGCTAATAAGTATAGTACAGTTTGTTAAATAGATACTGGATTGATTTATTTTATTTTATTTTTTAAACAGCAACTCTCTCAAAACCCAGTATTAAGTCAAACCTCACAACCCTGTGTGGTAGGACGAAGTCTTACCTCCATTTTACATATGGGAAAAGGCAAAGAGGGGTTTTATATGGACATATGAAACACAAAAAGGTCAAGTCATTTGCCAAAGACAATAGATGTTGATACTAAAACCTAGATCTTTTGACTATTAGGGCTGTGTTAAACATAAGACTGTTACTGCCTTCCTAACATTTTGAGAGCCAGCCAACTTAATGCTCATGTTGAATGTGATGTGTAGAATTTCAATAAGTTCTGGGCCAAAAATGTATTTCTTTGTTTTTAGGCAAAAAACTGGTCTCAAAGAACTGGAATTTTTGAAGAAGCTCAACGATGCAGATCCTGATGACAAATTTCATTGTCTGCGATTGTTCAGACATTTTTATCACAAACAGCACCTCTGTCTGGTATTTGAACCACTCAGGTAAAATGAATATGTACTGAACTGTGTGTAAAAATGAAAGTAGATTTAAGTGCATTTTAATCTTTTTTTACTCTTAACTTGAAAATTTTCTTTATATTTGGACTTCTTTTACATTCTGCTCTTACTATGTCAGTAACCTTACTTAAGGCAATCAGTTCAAAAACCACTTCACAAATATACAGAGGCGTACCATACTATTTTAAGCTACTTAAAATGACAATGTCAGGGTGACATCTGGTCCATTACAATAACATGAATTTAAAATAGTTTCAGTTAGTATTCCTGCCCTGAATCATCCTGACAATTGGCAATTCTTTTTACCACTATATTTTTCTTTCCTAATATTCATAGTTCCTTCTTCATCTGGAATAGTTTCAGAGGTTCATAATGCATTCATATCATTTGCTAAGTATGTTTGAGAACATGTTACCTGTGTGTATACAACCACATAGGATACATTCAGAGAAAATCAATAGAGTGATTCGACCTTTAATTTTTCCTCTAAAATGGTATAAATGTTCAGGTTTCTTGGGACAGACTAGATTCTGTACTTTGTATTTTATGACAGTGGACTCAAAAATGTCAAAAAAACTCTTTTGGGGTTACATTTCTACACCAAGACTATTAGAGTACTATGAATCCTAAGCTTGTGTACAGTCAAGTAATTTTCCATGTATCCTGGGGAAAGTGATTTGGAGGTTTATGAAGTAACAATTGTATGCTGTGATGGGATCCCTGAGGTATACCCTGGAACTGGGGTACTGCTGTGCCTTCCTAACTCTCCAGCTTGGGCTGTCTCTCACACTGTTTTGCTAGTGACAAGCAGCAAACCCCTCCAGGCACTGTTATCACTCAGTACAACAGCATGTGGAGCCCAACACCTAGCTAAGTTGCATGAATGCTCCCTGAGCCACTCTCAAATCACACAGAGAAAGCCACCAGAAAATCTCCCAAGCCCCCAGCCTTGCATCCCAGAACTATACCATCTTGCCCTGGTCAGAAGCCTGACCAATGTAAGTTCATTACCCGGTCTGCCACTCCCTCCATATGGAGAGGACACAAACTAGCCTTTGTAAACTCAGCTGAGATTTCCCAAGCACTTTAACCAAAACACACTGTTTTAGGTAAAATATAAAACAGATTTATCTACAGAAAGATAGAATTGAAGTGATTATAAGTGGTAGGCACAAAAGGTCAGAGATCGTTACCAAAGGAAAAAAAAGGTAAGTGCGTAGTCTAAATCTTAGACCTTGTTAGAGTAGGCACTATTTAGATCAAGCAATTTTTCTCACCCATTGGATATTGCAGGCAGGCCACAGATCTTAATACGCAGGCTTCCCCTGGGACCAATCTTCTCAGTTCAAGTCTTTGTCTTCCCAGCATTCTTGTTGCTTCCAGTGTAGGTGGGGGAGGAGAAGGGTAAAAGCTAGAGGCCACTGTCCCCTATTTTATGTCCTTAGTCTATGTGCCTGGAAAACACTAGCTGAGACATGTCCTGGTGGGCTATGCGGAGTCACCAAGTTGAGCGGTCTCCCATTGTGTGATGCTTGCACAGCCCTCTTACAGCATTGTAAATCCCTTAATTACAACTCCCCTGCTCATTAATGGTTGTGATGATCTTTCAGTGCCCGCCCAGGTGTTGGTCACCTCCTTTGTTGTCACTGGAGAAGTAGCAGTGGACAACTTCCAAACTTACAACATATTTCAATAACAAGCATGCAGCAAAATCTCATAACTTCATACACACTAATGATATACATATTCTGACAGAACAATGGGTTTCAGTGGATCGTGACCTTTCATATGATATCTTACATGGCATACTTTGTTTTAAATATCACAACCATATGTGAGTGATGAATGTGGAGGTTGCAGGATGCTACTTGGAGGTACAGCATGTCACAACTAGACTAATAAACTGAGACCAAAGGATGTTGTTTTTTACGGAGCACTCACAAGTTATCAGCATGCAGAAATGTTTTTGTTCTCAAATTCTGTGCTGTATTTGGCTGTTAAGTCCTTTTGCTCTGCTAGTTTTATAAACATTAGCCAATCTGTTTGCCTATGCCAACAACCAACATGACCACCTCAACTTCTATGTTTCTCCTGCCCAAATCCCAGTCTTGTCAATGTTTTCCTGCCCTATTTTGCCCTTTGAGAAAATTTACACAAAGACCATACAGCTGTTGAGAAACTATCATAGTTTTTACTCACGAGACCCTCAGTGAATCCTAATGAAGTTGCATAACTGTTAGATGAGCACAGTCATGTCAGTAACTGTATAGCATCTCTTCCTCTGATTGGCTGAGACTTCTATTTCGGTATAAGGCCTGATGACAAGGAATCTATTTCAAGTTGGTCTGGTTTACGTGATTTTTTTTCCTACTGCCTAAAAGAGCATTAGTTTCTGTACATTGAAATTGATGTTTAAAATATGAATATGCTATTCTTTGTTTAATATTTTTCCTATAATTTTTATATACATAAATAGTATGAATTTACGAGAGGTACTGAAAAAGTATGGAAAGGATGTCGGTCTCCACATTAAAGCTGTTCGGTCCTATAGCCAGCAGTTGTTCCTGGCATTAAAACTACTTAAAAGATGTAACATCCTACATGCTGATATTAAACCAGACAATATATTGGTAAGTAATATTTAACACTATAAGACAGCCTGTACAAAATACATGTATGTTTGAAAAGGGTGTTATCTGAATTTTAAAGTCCAAATTTTGTCATCTTTTACTCCAAAAAAAAGCTTTTCATTTTGCATTAGGACAAAATTTAATTATCATGGTACAAATAATAAATAAGAAAATAACTGTAATTCAATCAAATATTTTCTGCTTCCAGTTTAAAAAACTTTTAACACTAAACATAACCTAGTAACCTGTGATTTTTTCCGTTAAACCAACACAGCAACTGCCCAGATCCCCGTTCATGTTCCACTCATACTTCTTTAAAAAGAGGGCTTCAGTATTGCGAAGTAAGGAAGCACTCTTTCTGAGAAGAAAGATTTTGATTTCTTTTGAGATAATGGTAGCAAATGCTCCCTTTTTGTGAGGGTGCTAGCAAAGGCATGTCTGCTGCAAGAACCAAACATGCTAGCTGGCATTAAGCTAATAAGCAAATAAGCTAGCTAAATTGAGATGGTTCCTTTTGTTTGTATGAGGGGAGTAAGAAGGACTCCTTAAACTCTCTTCCCTGTACCCTTGCAGCAGAGGATAGGCAAAGCGTCATGGGAGTTGAACCAGAAGCAACCTGCGTTCTGGTGTTTACTTGATGTATTTGTGGGCCACATGACAGATTCAAATACTAGAGAATCTGAGCTTTCAGTTACTTAAAAATGTAAGTTTCTAGTCTTCCTGGTTGTGAAAATAACCTAAATATGAACCTAGTGTAAGCAATGAATTGTCTTTTGAGTGTGCATCAATTTGAAACAATATCTGAGATCCATTAACTCCCTCTGTTGTCCTTCATTAATCGTATTGGGATATTAACTCTAAAGCTGAGTTTCTCAAACTTCATTTTACCATGACCCCCTTCTGACAACAAAAATTACTACGACTCCAGGAGGGAGGACCAAAGCCTGAGCTCACCTGAGCCCCACTGCACTGGGTGCAGGGGCCAAAGCAGAAGCCCCATGACATCAACCCCAGGCAGCAGGATCTGTAACCTGAGCCCCACTACCCTGGGCTGAAGCCCTTGGACTCAGGCTTTGGGCTCGGACTTCGGCCCTGGGCCCCAGCAAGTCTATCACCAACCCTGGAAACCCCATTAAAACAGGGTCGCAACCCACTTTGGGGTCCAGACTCAGTTTGAGAATTGCTGCTCTAAAGCATAATCATGGTATTTTAAATATTAACATTAACTATTTAAGTGCTGATTACTTTAGTGGATGGAAGGGGGTAGAAGTGAAACTCACAAAGTAAGAATTTGGAATTGCTGTAGGGAAAGAAATGCAGGGGCTAGAAAGAAGGAGAATAAAAGAATGGGAAGGTAGAGAAACAAAATTAAGCAAGCCACAAAGGGCAGAAAGAAATAGTTTTAAATGTAAGCTTATTTTTTCATGGAGGGATGCTGAGTAGAACAATAAGATACTGAACAAATAATAGAGAATACCTGAAAGTTTAATAAGTAAAAACCATATTCTACCCTTGAGCTTTATGCAAATCACTGCTTGAGGGCCATATATAGTCTTAAATGTATACCCTGGCCCTTTTTTTTAAAGGGGGGGCGGAGGACAAATTTATATGTAGTGTATAACTCCTTTGAAGCCTCCAAAAACAAATTTGGCTCAGATTCTATAAAAACACACGTTAAAAGCTGTTTTTAATGGTCAAGTTAACTTAGGCTTGGTCTGCACCAATGGTTTTCAACTTCTTTTCATTTGCAGACCCTTCAAAAATTTGAAATGGAGGTGCCAGACCCCTTTGGAAACCTTAGACGTATTCTGTGAGGATCCCCTCACAGGGTCCATGGACCACAGGTTGAAAACCACTGGTCTACACTACAAACTTCTGTTGATATTACTATGTCATTCAGAGGTGTGGAAAATCCACACCTAAGTGATGTAGTCTACACTAGCCCCCAGTGTAGACAGCGCAGTGTTGATGGCAGGGCTTTTCTGGTCAACATATCTACCACCACTTAGGGAGGTGGAGTACCTATGCTGATGGGAGAAGCTCTCTCCCGTCAGCATAGGTAGCGTCTTCACTAAGCGCTAGAGCAGTGCTATAAGTGTAGACAAGCCTTAAGGCACAGCTGGTGTTAACTTGGTTCTCCCTTCCCAATTCTGAAGCTTGCATGAATGGAAAATCCAGTTTGCCTAATTATCTTGTTTAATTTGACTGTTCAAAGAGATTAATCTTTTCTAACCTGACTATATTATAGCTATGATATATCTCTCTCTGACTGAACTGTGTTAAAATAACTTAGCTTTTCTTAAATACATTTTTAAAAATCAAATATATTGAGTTAGAATCCCCTGAAGGAAATCTGAATTGTTCCCTTAATGTTATCTAAGGTGAGAAGTCTGACTAATTTGAACTGATGGATGGCTTCCCTCTGTTCTCTTGAAAGCATCAACTAAGAAATAATTTCAGTGCTTAGAAGCATGACTTATTATAGTATTATAAAGGATTATAAAGACTTGAAATAATGAAGAGGATTAAGTTAAATGGAATAGGTCCAAAAACACCTACTCTAGCTCTCCATAGAAATATCCAGAAACCAATTTAACTGCTCAGATTGACAGGTTATATTATACATTTTAAGGTTCAATCAGGACTTTCATCTATGTTCCCTACAAAGTTTGAGCTTGGCTTAACTAATTTGTGGTCTGTTCAGCCACAGAATGAGAATAGATTTTTTCCCCAAAATGATTATATCTCCTCTTATTAGTATAGTTGAAATAATCTGTAATAAATTTAACAGACAATGCAGCATAATCATTTTAACCAAATAGATGTCTAAGGGTACGTCTACACTACAAGACTATTTCGAATCTACTTAATTCGAATTTGTGGAATCGACCTTATGAAGTCGAATTTGTGTATCCACACTAAATACACTAATTCGACTGTCTGAGTCCACAGTAACGGGGCCAGCGTCGACTTTGGAAGCGGTGCACTGTGGGAAGCTATCCCACAGTTCCCGCAGTCCCCGCTGCCCATTGGAATGCTGGGTAGAGCCCCCAATGCCTGCTGGGGGAAAAATGTGTCGAGGGTGGTTTTGGGTAACTGTCATCATTGAACCGTCAATCACGCCCTCCCTCCCTGAAAGTGCCGGCGGGAAATCTGTTCGCGCCCTTCTCTGGTCGGTTACAGCGCGGACGCCACAGCACTGCGAGCATGGAGCCCGCTGCGATCATCGCTGCACTTATGGCCGTTGTCAACTCCTCGCACCTTATCGTCCACCTCTTCCACAGTCAGCTGCTGAGAAATCGGGCGAGGAGGCTCCGTCAGCGCGGTGAGGACAGGAAGTCACAGAGTGGCGCAGACCTCTCACAAAGCAGGGTACGCCGCGCAGTGGAGATCATGGTGGCAATGGGTCAAGTTCATGGTGTGGAACGGCGATTCTGGGCCCGGGAAACAAGCACGGACTGGTGGGACCGCATAGTGCTGCAGGTCTGGGATGAATCACAGTGGCTGCGAAACTTCAGGATGCGTAAGGGCACTTTCCTTGAACTCTGTGACTTGCTGTCCCCTGCCCTGAAGCGCCAGGACACCCGGATGCGAGCAGCCCTGAGTGTGCAGAAGCGAGTGGCCATAGCCCTCTGGAAACTTGCAACGCCAGACAGCTACCGGTCAGTAGCGAACCACTTTGGCGTGGGCAAATCTACCGTAGGGCTTGCTGTGATTCAAGTAGCCCACGCAATCGTTGAGCAACTGCTCTCAAAGGTAGTGACCCTGGGAAACGTCCAGGTCGTCATAGATGGCTTCGGCGCAATGGGATTCCCAAACTGCGGTGGGGCTATAGATGGGACTCACATCCCTATCCTGGGACCGGCCCACCAGGCCAGCGAGTACATTAACCGAAAGGGCTACTTTTCTATGGTGCTGCAAGCACTGGTGGACCATAGGGGACGTTTTACCAACATCTACGTCGGGTGGCCGGGCAAGGTTCATGACGCGCGTGTGTTCAGGAACTCTGGTCTGTTTAAACACCTCAAGGCAGGTAGTTTCTTCCCGGACCACAAAATAACGGTTGGGGATGTGCAGATGCCTACAGTGATTCTCGGGGACCCAGCCTACCCGCTAATGCCCTGGCTCATGAAGCCCTATACAGACGCCTTGGACAGTGAGAAGGAACTCTTCAACTACCGGCTGAGCAAGTGCAGAATGGTGGTGGAGTGTGCTTTCGGACATCTCAAGGGGAGATGGCGGAGCTTACTGACTCGCTCGGACCTCAGCGAAAAAAATATCCCCGTTGTTATTGCTGCTTGCTGTGTGCTCCACAATCTCTGTGAGAGCAAGGGGGAGACCTTTATGGCGGGATGGGAGGTTGAGGCAAATCGCCTGGCTGCTGATTACGCTCAGCCAGACAGCCGTGCCGATAGAAGATCCCAGCGGGAAGCGCTGTGCATCCGGGAGGCTTTGAAAGATAGGTTCCTCGGAGAGCAGGGTAACCTATGACTCTCCAATTGATTTACAGAGAAGCTGAACCTGAGCCTGTTTCAGTGACTGTTGACTTCGATCTGCAGTTACATACCCCGTTCTCCAGGTTTCCCCCCTTCCAACACACGTTTTAAAATAAATTTAATGGAACACTGATTATTAATAAAGTTTTCTTTAATTATGAATTCCTGTTCAAGGGTTGAAACATGGACGCAGACTGTGGTGGGTACGGTGTGCACTGATGTACAGACCGCTTCTACACTAGAGGAATGACAGGCTCCTGCTCCTACAGCGGTCTCTGGGGGGAGGACGGTTGCAGGTGGGTGTGCAGGAAGGGGTGGGTTTGCAGGAAGGGGTGAGGGGTGCCGTCTTTGGGACGGAGTTTTGATGCAGGCTCTGGGCTGGGGGTTGGGGCGTAGGAAGGGGTGAGGGGTGTGTGGGAAGGGTGAGTATGTGTCCGTGGATGAGGGCTCTTGCTGGGGCTCAGGGCATCGGAGAGGCTCGTGGCTAGGGTGGAAGGGCATGGTAAGGGCAGCCTGCCTTGCCATTTGTGGATGGCAGGCGCTAGGACCCTGGGGCAGCATGCACCTCACAGACTGACCCGTGGCAGCATTCACCTCCCAGAATGACCATGGTGCCCAGTGACTGCAGTCTGTGTGTGTCCTGCTGTTGATCCTGCCCCCAAGTCTGTACCCTGGTAATGGAGGCTGTCCTATGCAATTAAAAAACCCCTCCCCCTCCTTCACACAAAGTCTTCTGACAAGGAAAACGTGACGGAAACAGTGAATAACAACAAACTACTCTTAATACTCAACTACACAGTGGGGGGATGAAACTTGGATTTGGGACTGGGTGATCCAGGAAGGGAAGCACTTCTCAAAATTTATGGCATGAGAGCTATTTGGTACATGAGCGCTCTGCTGGGGTGGAGTGACCGTTTTCACGGCCCCTAGCGCCCCTCCTTGTGATTTTGGGGGAGGGGGGGACAGGACTTTGTGGCGGGGGAAGGCGGTTGCAGATACAGTTCAGGGGGGCTCTCTGCTCCTGCCTGCGGTCCTGCAGAATATCTACAAGGCGCCGGAGCGTGTCCGTTTGCTCCCTCATTAGCCCAAGCAGCGTTTGAGTCGTCTGCTGGTCTTCCTGCCGCCACCTGTCCTCCCGTTCGCTGTGTGAGCGCTGGTGCTGACATAGGGTCTCCCTCCACTGTCTCTGCTCGGCCGCCTCGGCTCTGGAGCAAGCCATCAGTTCCGAGAACATGTCGTCCCTAGTCTTTTTCTTTCGCCGCCTAATCTGCGCCAGCCTCTGTGAGGGGGATGCCGGGGCAGTTCGTGAAAGAGCCGCAGCTGTGTGATGGGAAAAAGGAAGTGATTTCCTTGAAAAGATACATGTTTGCGAACACTGAACACAGTCTAGTCAGTTTCTGTGAACAAGACCATACAGGGAACCTAGTCTCACGAGCTCTCAGGACAAGTTCGAGATTTCGGAATACGCTTTCATTGGCTGCGGTCTTGCACAGGAGATCGGACAAGCGGGGCGGTACAGCTGAATCCGTGTAGCAGCCAGGCCTGGTAAGCACTACACTATAGGCTGCTTAACAGTTAATGGATAGCTGTGCCCTCCCGCTGAAGGCAATCTGTAAAGCATAAAGTCTGACCCTGTTCCAGCCCCTCGCGGCTATGCCCGGGAAAGATCACTGTATGCTTTTCCTCTGCGGCCTCCAACACGTGGCTGTTAAACGAAGGTCATTGCTATGCAAAGTAAAAGTCAAGCATTCACAATAGTAACAGTACACTAATTGCCCTAATTAGATGCAGCAGTCGCCGAACGAGATTACCCTGAGGCGGGTCACTCGGAGAGAGAGAGAGAGGATGCTGCTAGAATCCCTGCACAGACCAGGACCGTATGCTGCCATGCTGGTGGAGGCAATGATTCCGCTGTACGTTAGGATGGCCTGGTGCGGAAGAGTGTGCTTCCACGGAGCACCAAATAAGGCACCTCTCCCCAGGAACCTCCTGCGGAGGCTTTTCGAGCTGCTCTACGAGAGCTTCGTGGAAGTGTCCCAGGAGGATTTCTGTTCCATCCCTATATGTGTGGACCTTCTTTTTATATAGTTTTATATGGAAAAGTTTTTATATAGTTTTTATATATTTTTTATTCCTGTTTTTTAAAAAATAAATGTTTCCATGTTTATAGCACTTACCGAATGATCCTTCCCCTGATTCTGAGTCCGGGTTAACGGCCGGGGAGGGTTGGTAGGGGATCTCTGTGAGGGTGATGAAGAGATCCTGGCTGTCGGGGAAAGCGGTATTGTAAGCGCTGTCGCCTACGTCGTCCTCCACAAACCCTTCCTCATCTTCCCCATCGGCGAACATCGCCGAGGAACTGCCCGTCGACACTATCCCATACTCAGAGTCCACGGTCACTGGTGGGGCAGTGGTGGCAGACCCACCTAGAATGGCATGCAGTGCCTCGTAGAAGCGGCATGTCTGGGGCTGGGCTCCGGAGCGTCCGTTTGCCGCTCTGACTTTTTGGTAGCCTTGTCTCAGGTCCTTGATTTTCACGCGGCACTGCGTTGTATCCCGGCTGTATCCTCTGAGTGCCATGGCTTTGGAGACCTTCTCGTAGGTCTTTGCATTCCGTTTGTTGGAGCGCAGCTCTGAAAGCACAGACTCATCGCCCCACACAGCGATCAGATCCAGGACTTCCCGGTCTGTCCATGCTGGGGACCTCTTTCTATTCTGGGATTGCATGGACTCCTCTGCTGGAGAGCTCTGCATCGTTGCAGGTGCTGCTGAGCTCGCCCTGATGTCCAAACAGGACATCAGATTCAAAGTGCCCAGACAGGAAAAGGAATTCAAATTTTCCCGGGTCGTTTCCTGTGTGGCTGGTCAGAGAATCCAAGCTTGGACTGCTGTCCAGAGCGTCAACAGAGTGGTGCACTGTGGGATAGCTCCTGGAGCTACTAAGTTCGATTTGCATCCACACATAGCCTAATTCGAGATAGCCATGTCGAATTTAGCGCTACTCCCCTCGTCGGGGTGGAGTACCGAATTCGAACTAAAGAGCCCTCTAGGTCGAATTAAACGGCTTCCTGGTGTGGACGGTTGAGCGGTTGATTCGAATTAACGCTGCTAAATTCGATTTAAAGTCCTAGTGTAGACCAGGCCTAAGTGAGCAGGCAAGAACATAAGACTTTTTCTATTTATAAAATATCCTATTTACGCAATGACTAAAAGAGCTGTCCAACTATAACATAGTTAAAATACTGAGTTTTAAAAATTGCCCACAAGAGTAAGAATACTATTGTCCAGATATTTTAAAGCTAATCTTTAGACCTCGTTGTGAAAAACAAAGGCTTTATGTAAGGAATCCTAAAATAAGCATTCTGTCTTTCAGTTCTTCTGCCCAAGAAGGCCTAAGAGCACTCTTTTAAAAAAGGAAATCAAACTGTGAAAGATCTTAAGGCCTCAATTCTCATCCAAGTATCATTTAAAAAAAAAAAAAGCAATGTCCTTTTATGAGTTGTCAGCAACCCCTAGAAATTACAGCTTTCCTACAACTACAGTGATCCAAGCCATCAATGTGATCCTCATTTTGATAAAGGAATTCTCTATGGCATCTAGCCATTTACACACATACAGGACAATATGTTCTAATAGAAAAATAAAGTTCTCACCTTTATGATGATATCTTCAGTTTATTCAGGGTCTTCTCCAGCTTTTGCAAATATTTCTGAATACAACTTGAAAAATTCTTGTATGGTCTTCCCCTTTGGTGTTTTTTGTATTAGTCATACTAGAAGTTCTGGCTCAATTTAGAATTTTGCTTTTTTCAGTGTATGAGTTAGTTTTCACTTTTCCATTCATTCTACAAACAAAAACTACATGCACATGCAACCCGACCCCTTTTTTCTTAGAAAAAAATCCAGCCATCAAAAAATTCCAGAGGCAAGTGACTGTAAAGTTAAGCTCTGGATTTCAGTGAGGTCTCACACTTAAACGTGTGTGAAAAGTACTGAAGTGCATTGCTTTAATCTTAGCAACTGCCTGTTCAACTTGTGAAAGCTGAATAATATAACAAATAATAAAATAACATGTTTCCTGACTACTTGAATATATATCCTACTAGAATATTTTTTCATATTGAAGATTCTAAATTTTATTATAGTATATACAAAATGAATATTTATATTCATAAACGACTTCAGCAAATGTTCTAACTTCATATTGGCGGCATGAATTCTATTCCAAACAGTGTAAAACTTTCTAGAATATTTTTTTTTTTGGCCAGTCCTTATAGTTGATTCATTTTATTTGCATATGAAGTATTTAAGACTTTATACCACTTATTGTGGTAATCTAATAGAGGCTGTATGTTTCCAGCTATAAGAATATTTACCTGAAAAATGACATGAACTATGTAATATTAATTAGCTAATAACTACTAATTCCGATGTGCATTGTTATTACTGACACAGTAAGTTGATGTATGAATACCAGATTTAGAGAGTGAGAATTTTAGCCAGCTCTCTGGTTTGGCAATAGAGCTGAGTGCTGCAGCTCATGCTATCCAGGTATGGAAGTGACTTTTGGTTTCTCTTTCCTTGAGATCATTGGAACTTGGCTGCATTGCAGAGGTGACTCACTTGGGCTCTGAGTGGAAAATGATGTGCCTTCATTACATGCGCACATTCTGGACTGATCTTCAGACAGGGAATGTTGTCTAGTTCTGTGCAGGTGCTTCCCTGTCTAATTCTCTGGAGCAGGGATTCTGAAACTTTTTTTTGCTGGGCCTCCCTTTGAAAATATTTCAGGCTGTGATAACCCTCCCCACCCCACTCTTGGTACTGGACATAACTTTCACTGCAGATCTCTATAGAGCTTAAAGTAACCATACTATTCCTCCCCTTCTGCACTGCTGCTGGCAGCAGCACTGTCTTTAGAGCTGGGCGGCCAGCCAGCTGCCACTGCTTTTGGCTGCCTAGCTGTGAGTCAAGGGAAAAGGTGATCTTGTGACCCCCTTCCACAGTAGCCTTGTGAACTCCTTTTGGGTCGGGACCCCCAGTTTGAGGAACTCTGCTCTAGAGAAGTAGATTGGGGAAGATTTAGGGGATCCTCAGGACCTTTTATATGGCCAACTTTTGATCAAGCTAGATATGGCAAAGAAGAGCCATTTCTTTGATGACTGGGGGAAGAGTGACAAGGACTCTGCTACTATTTGAAATGTGTATTGGTTCTGTATTTGGGGGAGGTGCACTCTGAGTTTGCCTCAGCTCAGAATTTGTGTATGTGTTTCTTTTGAAGGGGAAAGACACATTGGAATGTAAATAGTCTTCACTTATTAATCCTGCACATTGTTCGGGCTCATGAATGGCAGCCTGGGGAGCAGATTCCAGCCTTTCTTACCAGGTGTCATTCTTACTGTGTACATAGAAGAAATCTTTAAAAATAAAAAAAAAATGAACACACAGTTCTTTGACATATTTGTCCATGGTTTTAATTTTTTTTGTCAATCATGTTAACTCATTATTTTTGCTGGGCTAGTAGCGCATGCATTTGATATAAGTAGAGAGACAATATAAATTTGGAAATGTTATTTAACGGTCTCTCAGTTTATAGACAAACTAAAATTAGTCAAATTGATCAGTAAAAATGAATTTTAAATTCAGTAGTTTTTATGACATTGTGCCATTCATTGTCATTTCCAGTTTAAGAAGGTATTATAGTTTTATTAGAATACAAGGAACCAAGATAGAGTGGGAGGAATAAATATTAAAGTTAGTTAAGGGGATTATTGGATGATTTGATATTGACTTGTTACTGGTGTATGACAGTTTATGTACTATCACAGCATCTGTGACAATCTATGTACTGTCACTATGCCAGTAACGTTTTTATTTAATTTGCAGGTGAATGAATCTAAAACCATATTAAAGCTTTGTGATTTTGGATCAGCTTCACATGTTGCAGATAATGACATCACACCATATCTTGTCAGTAGATTTTATCGAGCTCCTGAAATTAGTAAGTTTATCTGAGGTATTTCTCTCTGTATTTAAATTATGTAAATACTTGACTGGTAAAAGCAACAAAGAATCCTGTGGCACCTTATAGACTAACAGACGTTTTGCAGCATGAGCTTTCGTGGGTGAATACCCACTTCTTCAGATGCAAGTGGTGGAAATTTCCAGGGGCAGGTTTATATATGCAAGCAAGAAGCAAGCTAGAGATAACGAGGTTAGATCAATCAGGGAGGATGGGGCCCTGTTCTAGCAGTTGAGGTGTGAAAACCAAGGGAGGAGAAACTGGTTCTGTAATTGGCAAGCCATTCACAGTCTTTGTTTAATCCTGAGCTGATGGTGTCAAATTTGCAGATGAACTGGAGCTCAGCAGTTTCTCTTTGAAGTCTGGTCCTGAAGTTTTTTTGCTGCAGGATGGCCACCTTAAGATCTGCTATTGTGTGGCCAGGGAGGTTGAAGTGTTCTCCTACAGGTTTTTGTATATTGCCATTCCTAATATCTGATTTGTGTCCATTTATCCTTTTCCTTAGAGACTGTCCAGTTTGGCCGATGTACATAGCAGAGGGGCACTGCTGGCATATGATGGCATATATTACATTGGTGGACGTGCAGGTGAATGAACCAGTGATGGTGTGGCTGACCTGGTTAGGTCCTGTGATGGTGTTGCTGGTGTAGATATGTGGGCAGAGTTGGCATCGAGGTTTGTTGCATGGGTTGGTTCCTGAGCTAGAGTTACTATGGTGCGGTGTGCAGTTACTGGTGAGAATATGCTTCAGGTTGGCAGGTTCTCTGTGGGCGAGGACTGGCCTGCCACCCAAGGCCTGTGAAAGTGTGGGATCATTCTCCAGGATGGGTTGTAGATCCCTGATGATGCGCTGGAGGGGTTTGAGCTGGGGACTGTATGTGATGGCCAGTGGTCATGTGAGCTTCTGCTCAGCAAAGTCTGTCTGTTCTGCCTCTGCAACATCCGAAATCCCTACCCGACTAGGACCACTGGCCATCACATACAGTCCCCAGCTCAAACCCCTCCAGCGCATCATCAGGGATCTACAACCCATCCTGGAGAATGATCCCACACTTTCACAGGCCTTGGGTGGCAGGCCAGTCCTCGCCCACAGACAACCTGCCAACCTGAAGCATATTCTCACCAGTAACTGCACACCGCACCATAGTAACTCTAGCTCAGGAACCAACCCATGCAACAAACCTCGATGCCAACTCTGCCCACATATCTACACCAGCAACACCATCACAGGACCTAACCAGGTCAGCCACACCATCACTGGTTCATTCACCTGCACGTCCACCAATGTAATATATGCCATCATATGCCAGCAGTGCCCCTCTGCTATGTACATCGGCCAAACTGGACAGTCTCTAAGGAAAAGGATAAATGGACACAAATCAGATATTAGGAATGGCAATATACAAAAACCTGTAGGAGAACACTTCAACCTCCCTGGCCACACAATAGCAGATCTTAAGGTGGCCATCCTGCAGCAAAAAAACTTCAGGACCAGACTTCAAAGAGAAACTGCTGAGCTCCAGTTCATCTGCAAATTTGACACCATCAGCTCAGGATTAAACAAAGACTGTGAATGGCTTGCCAATTACAGAACCAGTTTCTCCTCCCTTGGTTTTCACACCTCAACTGCTAGAACAGGGCCCCATCCTCCCTGATTGATCTAACCTCGTTATCTCTAGCTTGCTTCTTGCTTGCATATATAAACCTGCCCCTGGAAATTTCCACCACTTGCATCTGAAGAAGTGGGTATTCACCCACGAAAGCTCATGCTGCAAAACGTCTGTTAGTCTATAAGGTGCCACAGGATTCTTTGTTGCTTTTACAGATCCAGACTAACACGGCTACCCCTCTGATACTTGACTGGTAATTATCATACATGGCCATATGTATTTGGAATATTGATGCTTCATAGATAATCTAAAAACTAAAGTCAAAGTTAAAACAATAACCAGTCCCATGATCTGTCAGTAGCAGAACACACTAGCATTTGGTGAAAGAGAGCTTGAGATGCTCATTGTTTGGTCCTAGTCGGGTAGGGATTTCGGATGTTGCAGAGGCAGAACAGACAGACTTTGCTGAGCAGAAGCTCACATGACCTTTCCAGGGGAGGAGGGAAGGGGCAATTTTGGTTGACAGTTTTCACTATTTTTTATTTTGTGGTGGCCAGGGCAAGTTACAGTTAAAGCCCACTGTCATGGGAAAATGGAAAGACTTTCATTCTCTTTCTTTGGTACTTTACTCTTCTTAGGAATATGAGTTTTAAGGTAGCTCCTAAATCAGGGTTTACAGTATCTGTTTACTCTTGTAGTATTTTATGTTTATGCCTGCTTTTGTGGTATTAACTGATGTAATCAAAAAACTCTTCTGTTTCAGTTATAGGCAAAATCTATGATTATGGTATAGATATGTGGTCAGTAGGCTGCACGTTATATGAACTTTATACAGGAAAAATACTGTTTCCTGGCAAAACCAATAACCATATGCTGAAACTTGCCATGGACCTCAAAGGAAAGATGCCAAACAAGGTAAGAAATGTGTAAACTGTTTAAAATCTCATATGAAATTGCAGTAATAGGCATCATAGTAAACACTGAATTTGGTCTGATGTCTTAATAGCCAACAGCCTTTTGACTGTAGAATTTGTATTGATTATAAATGTTATGATGTGAAAGTACATGACTTCTTTTTCATAGACTAAGTGTTATGTGAAAGCAGAAACCTCTTTTATACACTGACCTGAAAAAATAAAACACGTAAGTAAATGGAAGATAACTGTGTGTGTTACCAACTGCTTTGAGTGACATTTTATTCAGTCTAGTCTTGCCAGAAGCTGGGAATGGGCGACAGGGGATGGATCACTTGATGATTACCTGTTCTGTTCAGACCCTCTGAAACACCTGACATTGGCCACTGTCAGAAGACAGGATACTGAGCTGGATGGACCATCGGTCTGATTCAGTATGGCTCTTCCTACGTTCTAGTCATTTCTCACTGTTCTCTGAAAGACTGTTAAAAGTATTTCATATTACTGTAAGTCAGTAGATATAATCTTCCATTATGATGAGTCTAAAATCTGAAGTTTTCAAGTCAAAGAACTTTACAAAACTCCCTGCCCCTGTTTTATTTTCAGATGATCCGAAAAGGTGTATTCAAAGATCAGCACTTTGATCAAAATCTCAACTTCATGTATATAGAAGTAGACAAAGTAACAGAAAGGGTAAGTCTTAAATGAACTAACTGAACTGTAATTTTTTAAAAAGTTGTTTAACTATAATAATGTTTCAGTTATGAAATTCAGTAATTAATGACCTATTAATTAATGTTCTAACTAGTACCAAGATACGTTGTGAAGGCTGTTGAAAATATTTTTTTTTCCTGCAGAATGCAGAAAGTTTATTGTGATAGGGAAATTCCCTGTTGCTAGAACATTATTTAACCTATGATTTTGCATTTGTTTAAAAAAAAAAAATCTGGTTATTCTCAATCAGAAACTGAGTACACTCCTTCATATAATTTAACCTTGTATAAACTTAGCTTGAAATTATGAATAAATCTGAATGCTGCTGCCTTCCTTTGTTTTGTTAAAATTAGAAAATGTGCATCTGTTATGTGACATGTTTGTTATAGAATACTCCCTTAAGTCTGGTCTACACTAAAAAGTTAGGTCGACGCAAGGCAGCTTACGTCAATCTAACTATGTAAGTGTCTATGCTAGAATTTTGCTCCCATCAACATAACTGCCCCACTATGCTGACTTAAAAACTCCATCTCCACAAGAGGCGTAGGCCTGGTCTACACTAGGGGGCGGGGTCGATGAGAGAGACGCAACTTCAGCTACGGGAATAGCGTAGCTGAAGTCGAAGTATTTTATTCCGACTTACCTCCCGTCCTCACGGCACGGGATCGACGGCCGGAGCTCCCCCTGTCGACTCCGCTACCGCTGCTCGCCCTGGTGGAGTTCCGGAGTCGACGGGCGCGCGTTCGGGGATCGATATATCACGTCTAGATGAGATGCGATATATCGATCCCCGATAAACCGATCGCTACCCGCCGATCCGGCGGGTAGTGTAGACATACCCATAGAGTCAGTATTGATGTTAGGTCGATGCAGTGTCAATATAAACACTGTGTTGTTTACATCGACTGTTACTGGCTTTCAGAAGCCATCCCACAGTGCCCCACACTGACAATACAGTCAGTACAAGCGCTTCTGGTGAGGACATGCACCACCAACACAAGGAGCATAGTGTGGACCGCAAAAACAATTAAATGACTGTGGTGGCTATATGCCGACGCAATTTAGGCCAACGTAATTTTCTAGGGTAGCTATGCCCTTAGGGATTATAATGTGTACCATTGAACGTTAGAGTGCACCGTAAGAATGCATCAAATTGGCAAATATAGAACATGCTTTCTCACTTAGAATTCTCAGTATACTAATCCACTGAGTCTCAAATGTAGAGAAGCAGGTCTTAAACGAGATGTGCAAGAAAATCAATGTATTTGGCATAAAGCACATTTATTAGTCTTCAGTTTTCAGTATTTCTTTAAATAACATTTACAGTAATAAGAGTTACAACACTAAATATGTGTTGGACAGCAGTAAATTTAGGAGGAATAACAGTGGAGAGAGAGAGAGAGTTCTTTAACTGGAATATGTGCTTCTTATTGTGCTCATAGTAGTTTTATTAACAGTGCTAATATATATAGAAATAAATGTTGGTTGCTCTTTTTATATTAGGAAAAAGTTACTGTCATGAGCACCATTAATCCAACTAAGGACCTGTTAGCAGACTTGATTGGGTGCCAACGACTCCCTGAAGACCAGCGGAAAAAAGTACATCAGCTAAAGGACTTGTTGGACCAGATCCTAATGTTAGACCCAGCCAAACGGATTAGCATCAACCAGGCTCTGCAACACGCCTTCATCCAGGAAAAAATTTAAATCAGATGAAGAAGTCCAAAGGGTTTGAGTAGTTAAGATACAAAGACTGAAGAAATTTCACAGCAGTTTATTAATGTATATAAACATAAATATTTCCCCCTGCAAAGTTGAGGAAGAATGATATATTTGAATTAACACCAAGGCTGATATTTCTTTTAGAAATGTTAGAGTAATTCTGTTTGTGTCTTATGTGAAAATTTTCACTGTAGAACTGTTTTAATTGCCAAGACTGCACACAAGTACAATGCTAATGTATATGGTTGCAGTTCATATATTATAAAAAAAAAAAAAAAAAGCTTGTTATAAAAGAACAGTAATACTGGGTGGTTGATTTGTTCTTAGCAGACTTGGCTTCATTTTTGTCTTTAAAAAATGGCCAGCATAAATGCTGTTTATATTCACGTTTTCCTAGGTGTGTGTGTGCAGGCCACAGCAGCATGCCCTTGGTGTAGTCAGTGCCGAAGGGGGTCTGTTCCTTCTTGAGCCTGCCTGCAGGGATGGTCTCCTCTTTTAAAGCAGGTTGTGTACAACTTTCAGTACACTGAAGGTAAGCTAAACCATCAACATCACCGGTGTTTAAGATGTTATTTTACTGGAACAACTGACAAATGAGAGACAATAGCTTTATGGCAGAATTCCCTGCATGTTTGATAAATGATGTTTTATTTTCTGGCATTGCAACTGTGGCATAGTTACGACTTCTGTTCTGTTCATCACATTTAAAATTTGGAGAATGCGCACTTGATGGATAGAGCGCCTTCAGTGTACTGTTCTTATTACTTTAATTTTTTTAATCAACTTGCTATAGACTTTGTATACATTTTGTTAAATATAGTTCACTATGACATAGAACCAATACTTAACAGAAAAGTTTTCATTTACTAATTACATATGTTGGGATCTGATTCTGAAAGACCTTATATCTAAAGGATAGATAGACAATATAATGAAATTTTTAACTATTTGTATGTCATTTTGAAAGTGTACTGCTTTATGCTAAAAGTGTTTCATTTGTTCATTGTTTTCATTATTTGTGATCATGTTGTCTTTCAATACAGGCATAAACCTTCCACTCTTGAACAAAGCAGCTGCTTTTTAAAAGCGGTAATTGCTTCTTTACCTTTTATTTCTTTTGTAAATGAAGCTTTTCTTTAAGAAATGTGACAGTGTTGTCTCTTGCATAAAACAGTTGACACTCACTTATTGTAAAGTGAAGATTGTTCTGCTGCATGTAAAGTGGACCATGCAGATTTCTGTATGTTTTCAGTATGCATCATTAGATAATAAAGTCTTTTGTGAACAAGGCATTTGTAGCCATTTTTAAAAGATTTTGTCTTCAGTGCTGGTAAATCAGGTAATACATAAGAAGAAACCCTTCATTTTTCTGTAAATCCTTTAATTAAAGGGATTATTAAAGTTATGATCTTTGGAAGGCGATATTAATTAGATCTCTAATTATCATCATTGTAAAAGAAAGAAAACAAACCAAAAACCTACAGATACTGTCTATCTGCTTTCATTGTTATGAAATTATTCCTGTAGGATGTATGATTGAATTCAGGCTTTAACTAATGTTTGTGCTATTTTTCTCACTTTTCCTTTTGATGGTGCTGAAAGAGAGAAAGGAAAGCGAGGCACAGGCCACTCTACGCCTACTCCATGGGTCTGATTTGATGAGACACCAACTTCACCTTCCTAACAAGGTTATTTCTGACAGCATGTGTAGATA
The DNA here is from genome assembly GCF_020497125.1 of Mauremys mutica. Taxonomy (NCBI): domain Eukaryota; kingdom Metazoa; phylum Chordata; order Testudines; family Geoemydidae; genus Mauremys; species Mauremys mutica. The sequence goes on along the minus strand of NC_059073.1, from coordinate 121,176,277 downwards.
AACATTTAGCAACAAGTTAAAAATAGTTTGAAACATTTGAGTTAGTTATGCAACATGAAGAATCCAGAATCAAACTTTCCCAATTCATACTGCTGTTTTAAATATAGTTTGAGACAATAAAAAAATGCATCTTTTTATTTCCATTTATTATTTGCATAAAAGGTATAGAAAAAACAGAGATTTAGGGTTTTTTTGTAATACCCTTTTCAGATTGTAAATAGGACTTCTTTATCCATCTAGGCACAAACATGCACACTTAGTGCAATCAAGGATGGAAAATGAGACTAAGCAGTCATTCTGCTGGTGGGGTGTTCCCCACCAAGGAGATGTAATGAACTACAAAGCAGGCAGGTGATGGGTGATGTTACATGCCTATTTTGAACCTTCAACCTGTCTTTTCTCAGTTTTTATTTTAATTTTTGGTGAAAAGTAAATCTGTTCCTACTTCAACATATTAAGTTTCTTGTTCATACAGGAAATAGAATGCAGATTTCACTCTTACTGAAATGAAGAACTAGATACTTGTTAGCTAATTTCACACAAAGAAATTTGCACTGTTATGGTGACGCCTATAACATATCCAGCACTTCTGGTGGCAATTTTACACAGATGTAGTGAAATCCTATTGTTTCTGTTGATTTTGACCATTATTTTGTATCTCTATTTAAGAATCGTGAAATGAGTTGTCAGCTCCAATAGAAACAATGCACCTTATACCTACAGAACTTTTAAAAACTATTCTAAAGAAGAATAAAGTTGCTCGTTTACTTGTTCTTTGTGTTGTAGGTGCCGCTCAAAAGAAGATGATGACCACCAGAAGACATGAACAAAGGTTTCTGTCCTATAAAAGATATGAAAATATTTTTCATGTTATCTGTCTAATCTTTCTGTTTACAGCATTCATTAGCACTATTGGTAATTCTAAGAATAGTCCTGTTGTGATGGTATTTATTTGTATGATGTGCTTGTTTCATTTCTGGTCGATGTGATTTTGTTGTGATCAAATGTAGGAAGATACACAATACTGTATCTGTAACTTTCTTCTAATAGGAGAAATATTGGGTATGATACTTTTCCTTTAGGAAGGAGTCAACCAAATTTGTCGGTAAAATATATATATTTTAGCATCACTGATGTTTTTATGATTTTACTAGCAGAGGATATAAAATTTTGTTCCCATATTTTATTGTAGCAAGTGCATTATAAATGCTAATACTATCTCTTACTTACCTTTAGCCAGCAGAGCAAACATTGTAACTAGGGGGGTGGGTTATGAGAAATTGTTGAAAAACAAGTGGATCCTGGTCCTTGGCCCTCCTCCAGCTCCCTTTGTGCTTTTCTGGCAGAACAAAGGAGTTGTAATTCTGGCTTGAACATCTAGCCAAATGGTTCCCCCAGCATGGAAGATTTCTGAGTGGTGTAGAGACATAATTACCTATTTGCCTCCCCTCTCCCTCTCAACCCTTGGTGTAAGGGAGAGTTGGATGTGTGAATGGAGTGGTGCTGAACTCTGCTGATTCCCAGCTGTGGCAAACTGGTACAAAATAGAAGAATCCCTGAAGCTGCCATTCGCAGTTGGCTTTTGGATGAGGGTGGTATACAGCTGTTTTTGCTGCCTCCACACCTTGGGTCTGGTGCCAAGTGAAACTTGGCTGAACCCAAGCATTTAACCCATGATCTGTGTCTCATGGTGACTGAAAATCAACAAAAAAACAAACTAAAAGTGCTTTTGAATCTGGGCCCCCAGATGAGAATTAAATGCACTGGAGATGTATGCTAAAAAATCCCTTTACTACTTATATTTGTTATGTATGTTGCTTAGGTGAATACATATAGGTTGACAAAATTGAAAACCATTTTAAAATAAATTTGTTAAATGAATTTTGATTTTGAATCATTACATTTTTTAATAATGTTTTTCCGTCCATATATAGGGTAAGTGGCAGTAAACCTCTGAAGAACCTTTGAATATATTGATCCATACACAGAAGGCTGATCATTCTGTGAGAATACAGGAGATATAACGTAATCTTCTACAGTGTATTAAGTCATCAACTGTAACTCATAGTTATAGCAGCAAATGTTCAAAGTGGCAATTGCTTCAAGTTAATAAAATAAGATTTTGGAAGTTATTTGCATCCTGTGTTTTTTACTTTTGCTCTGTTTATAAAGTTGATAATATAAAGCTTTTAAATACTTTTTTCAAATATTTGCATACACTAAATCAGGAGCAAACTTTTAGGCCTGAGGGCCACATCGGGTTTCCAAAATTGTATGGAGGGACGGTTAGCGGAGGCTATGCCTCCCCAAACAGCCAGGCGTGGCCCAGCCCCGCCCCCTATCTGACCCCTCCTGCTTCTCGCCCCCTGACAGTCCCCCCTGGGACTCTTGCCCCATCCAACTTCCCTGTCCCTGACAGCCCCTGGAAGCCCTGCCTCTGACTGCCCCCTCCCCCGCCACTCCATCCCACCCCCCCTCATTCCTGACTGCTCCCCCAGAACCCCTGCCCTCTGACTGCCCCGACCCCTATCCACACCCCTGTTCCCTGACCACCACCTCAAACTCCCCTGCCCTCTATCTTAACCCCCTCTGCTCCCTGCCCCCTTACTGCGCTGCCTGGAGCACCGGTGGCTGGCAGAGCGACAGCCATGCCACCGCACAGCACAGAGCACCGGGTCAGGCCAGGCTCTGCAGCTGCATTGACCCAGGAGCTCACAGTCCCGCTGCCCAGAGCATCATGGCGGCGGCAGGGTGAGTGGAGACTGTGGGGGAGGGGGAACAGCAGGAATGAGGCTGGGGGCAGGAGCTCAAGGGCCAGGCAGGAGGGGCCCGCGGGCCATAGTTTGCCCACCTCTGCACTAAATCATAACATGCCAATGTAGCGCTTCAGATTCCGTTTTCTCTGCTAGAGTTTAGGCCAGTATCAATAACAGGTACCAGAGGTATTCAGTTACCTGCTCCATCACACACTTTCTTTGTGACGTTGGGCAAGAGTCATTTTAGTCTCTTTGTGCCTCAGTTCCCCATCCGTAAAATAGGGTAATAGTGCACAGGATTTTGTGAGGATAAACACATTAACATTTATATTACACTCATGGGGGCCATGTCAGTGACTAAGATTGATGGCTGTAGCTTAATCAGGATAAGAGTGTGAAGATGGTAGGATGGGAAAAGCAGCCTGATGAAATGGTGAGGATTATGTTGCCTCTTTAATTCAGGGGTTGTGCTTGCCATTTCTTTTTAAGTGTATTGTTGATTCACTAGCTTCTTGGACAGGATGGCTGGCTGTCTTCATCTAGCCAAGAAGTTCGAACTCTCTTGCAGACTTTATTCACCATGTCACTGTGTCACTTTGAGGTTACGCTATAGCAATGTAATCTAGATGGGACAATACCTTAAATCAACTTAAAAGTAAAGCTGGTGAAGAATGTGGTGGCTTACTTGTTAATTGGAGTTTCTGACTTGAACACATGAAATTAGTGCTCTGTATTGGCTGCCTGTAATTGCCAGGTGAAATTTAAGGTCTTGGTATTGACCAGTCAGTTTTTAAATGGGTTGGAGCTGCCTACTTGAGACCATCTCTCTCTCTAGGTGATACCAATGGTGCAGTTTTGATTAGAAGTGGTTGAGCTGAAGGCCCCTCTGTTTAAAAGAGGAGGGAGCTGCTGGAAGGGCATTGTCTGTGAAGGGCCTTGAACTTCGGAATTTATTTCAGCCTTGACCTTGGGTCAAAAATCACCCAAATCTGATGATCTTCAGGGCATGTTGCAAAAAAACTTTTTGAGGCTTTTGAGGAGGAAGTGTGCGGTCTGGACTGGGATCTATATGCAAATGGATGGTGTTTGCAGCTAGGGTGGACTTTTTCCCCACTTCCTAATTTTGATGAGTCTGTATTTATTTTTGACTGTACAGTAACTCCTCACTTAGTCGTCCCGGTTAACGCTGTTTGGTTGTAACGTTGCTGATCAGTTAGGGAACATGCTCGTTTAAAGTTCTGCAATGCTCCCTTCTAATGTCGTTTGGCAGCCGCCTGCTTTGTCCACTGCTTGCAGGAAGAGCAGCCCATTGCAGCTAGCTGGTGGGGGCTTGGAACCAGGGTGGAGCGGCAGCCCCCCATCAGCTCCCCGCTCCCTTAAGTTCCCTGTGCTGCAGCCGCCCAGCAAGCTAGCAATTGCCTCCCTTCCCCCAATGCCATGTGCTGCTCCTGCCCTCTGTCTTGGAGCTGCTCCCAGAGATTCTTGCTTGCTGTGCAGGAGGGAGTTGGGGGGGCTAATGTCAGGGTGTCCCCCTCCCTGCTGCTCCTACACCCCGCTTACCCCTTCTTCTCCATATAGAGCAGGGAGGGGACACGGAGGGAGAGAGACAGAGAGCACCTGGGGCAGCAGCTGCTGTCTCAACTTCCTGATCAACTTAAAAAGACAATGCACTTAAGAGTGGGTCAGCTTACTTAAAGGGGCAGTGTGCATTTCTCTCTCCCACACACAGGGTGTGTGTCTGTCTCTGTCTGCTATGCTGTCTCCCCTCCTCTCCATTCCTGCTGTCTTGTAGAATGAGAGGCTACATTAACAACAATGTGTTAACCCTTGAGGGCTCAACCAAGTGCTAGTTCATCATTTAGCACAGGGGTTCTCAAACTTGGGGTCGTGAGGTTATTACATAGGGAGTCGTGAGCTGTTAGCCTCCACCCCAAACCCGGCTTTGCCTCCAGCATTTATAATGGGGTTAAATATATAAAAAAGTATTTTTAATTTATTTGGGGGGGTTGCACTCAGAGGCTTGCTATGTGAAAGGGGTCACCAGTACAAAAATGAGAACCACTGATTTAGCAGCAAGGCATTCCCTAGGAAATATCCCACCCTCTTCCACCCTCTAACTTCACCACCCCTCAACCAAGCTTCACAATCATCATAGCTGTAAACAGTATTAAATTGTTTGTTTAAAACGTATACTGTGTGTATATCTATATAATATATAGTTTTTTGTCTGGTGAAAAAAAATTCCCTGGAACCTAACCCCCCTCATTTACATTTATTCTTATGGGGAAATTTGATTCGCTTAACATCGTTTTGCTTAAAGTCGCATTTTTCAGGAACAGAACTACAACGTTAAGTGAGGAGTTACGGTACTAGAATGTTTATATCTCTAATATATGGTCTGGAGCCTTGAATTGACAAAATACGACATGACCTTCCCCCTCCCCTCAGCTTGCCTTCCCTCCTCTTAACATCTCCACTTGCCCCAGTAAGCTCCATCTTCCTCGCACTTACTCTCATATCCTCCCTTACCCCTTAATCTCAAACTCTACTCTGGCTCTTTCCTGTCAGAACACAAGCATGCTGTAGTCTCTCCCATCTTAAAAAAAATCCCACACTTAACCCCACTTGCCTCTCCAACTAACACCCATTCTCTCTTTCATCTCTAAGCTCATTGAATGTGCTTTTTACAATCTTTTTCTGGCATTTTTCCTCCAGTTTCATCTTTGACTCTCCAATCCAATGTCTTGCACTCCACTGAAAGCACTCACCAAAATCTCTAATGACCTTTTCCTAGCCTTCACTTCATCCTCGTCCTCCTTCACCTGTCAGCTGCCTTAGATACTGTTGACCATGCTTTTCTTAAAATCTTGTCCTTCCTTGGCTTCCATAACTCTGCCCTGTGCTAGTTCCTCTGTTTCTCTAATTCAGAGGTCCCCAAACTGGGATGTATCACCTAGGGGGTGTGGAGGAATGTTCAGAGGGGCGTGGTGGGGATGGGGAGGGAGCCCCACCCTGCCCGCAGCCCCCTAACCACACCCTGGCTGCAGCTCCACACCTGCCCCTACCCCCAGTCTCAGCCCCTGGCTGCGGCTCTGTTTCTGGCCCCAGGCCCATCTCCAGCCTTAGCCGCCTTACCCCGTCCGCATCCTCCTCCCCCAACCTGAGCCATGGCCCTGTTCCCAGACCCGGGGGGGTATGGGTGTGTGCATGCGTGCGCAAAGGTAAGTGGGGGGCATGACTTTGAAAAGTTTGGGGACTACTGCTCTAAATGCTCTTTCAATCTGTCCATTGAAGGATCCTCCTCATCTGCTGGCTCTGGCCCCACATCTTTCTGTGGGGGTTCCATATGGCTCTGTTCTTAGTCCCCTTTTCTCCCTCTAACCTTCTCTCTCTGTAATATCATCTGTAAACACAAATTCAATACCATGTCTATACCAACAACTTCAGAATTACCTCTATTCTGGACTGGTCTCTTATCCAAAATAAAATCTTGGCCTGTCCCTCTAACAGTGCCTTGTTGATGTTCAGGCATCCGCTCAAGCTCAATATGACTAAACCAGAGCTGTTAAATCTAACCCTCACCCCCAAGACCTTCTCACTACCTCTTTCTTGATCAATGGACAACACCACCATTCCACCTGTCTCTCAGGCTAATAACCTGATCGTCATCTTCTATTTGAACCTGTCTCTAGATTATCACATCCAGGCTATGTCCAACTCTTGCAGTTTCTTTCTGCATAGTATCTCCAAGATATGGCCATTCCTATCCAATCACACAGCTAAAACTGTTGCATCGCAGGCGTGCGTGGACAAAGCTCAGCAGTCAGTATGATTGGAAGCAGAGTCATTTATTTCTCTCCAGCATGCTCTTATATACAATTAAGGCCAAGCAATCAAGCAATTGCTAATTGGTTAATAAAATACACACAAGCACAGCTGTAACTTCATTGGATAATTGCCATTCTGTACCACCTTCTAATTTATTATCCTGTTTACTGCCTACCAGCAGATAAGAACTAGTCTCATCCTTGAAACTTGCATGTCAGTTTCTCACACTCTCATGCACAACAATCCCACACCTCCCCCCTTTTCTCATAATAAAAAAGGGAAGGCACAGCAAAACATTCCCAGCTCATAGCATCACATTACTACAATCTATTACACAGCAAAACTAAAAGCAAATCTAAACACCAGCTGCCTAACTAAACCATAACAGAATCTTCCGTGGTTCCCTAGCCTCCTACATTCCTCCCCTCGCTTTCTCAAGCGCTCTGGTACAACAACAGCAGCATAACCTTGAGCTAATCTAGCAATACAAGCACCAGCATTCCCATTTGTCTGCTTGCGCTTAAACAGAACAAAAAATTACACAGAGAGCAAAAAAAATTACAGTCTAAGCCAGATTTTTCCTACTTCCATTACATTATCCGTTACAGGGGGCGGGACTGAAGAATCCCAAAACAACTTCAGAGCTTCATCGCACACATGGCTTCCACCCTGAGGAATTACGAACAAGAAATCCAGTTCCGCCCACACACCTAACGCCCAAATGAACAGAGCAGAAAAAACAACAGTAACCGGTTAAACAAAACAGAGCCAAAGCTAAATAGTGCACCCAAACCAAATAGTATTTCCTTAATCTATTAGGGCTCACCTTTAATCATGCCATTCTTAACATATAACACCAGCAGTACCAAACAAAGCAAACATAAAACAACAAGGGTAAAACAAATAAATAATGTAAATTCTGCAGGGTTCCCCCATTCTCTATTGCACACCAAATTGTGACAAAATTTCTATTACCAATCCATCCCTCATGTGTCAGGTGATCAAACTGACACTGAGGGGGGGGGATTCACAGCAGAAAACACAACATAAACCACATAAACATCTCAACAACACCACAACAATTCTGGCCAGAAAACACATGTCACAAACAAACACAAGACATAAAACATAAATGTAAACTCTATAAATAAATGCATGGTACATAAAATGCTATGCAGCTAACACCAATTTTCTTTAATATCTAAAAAACAAAAACAAAACTACCCCTACTGGGCAAGCAATCATTACATACAATATACAAATACCCTTATTACTACCAGGCAAAAAAAGGAAAATTACATCATCAATTAAATCATTTACAATAATACAATTGCTTCCTAGCTTACCTCTAAAATCCAAAGCTAATCACAGCTTAAAATTTCTTACTATCAGCTTCTGCTTTTAAACACTAAAAAAAAAAAAAAAAAAAATCACCACTTATATGCCCATAAAACCTAATACAATCTCAATTACATAGCACTATATACATTCTTCAGCTAATACAACAAAATTATTCATAGCCAAACAATTACAAACTAATTTCTTTGCCTAAATTTATTTACAAAAATTTCAAAACACCAAAAACTTTTCTCTCTCAGCATTTTTACAAAATTCAGCTATTATTCCCTTTAGCAACCACAAAATTAACTTTGTACTCTCCTTAAAAATTACTAGCTTGTCTTCCAACAACAACCTTTCTCAACTTAAATCACCATTCCAAGTATCCCCCTGAATATTTGAAATTCCCAAGCTTTTGTCTGTAGCCTGGCCGCCTGGGCCCGATCCTTTTTTCCTCTTCAGATTCTCTGTCTATTGCCTACCCGCTTGGGCCCGATCCTTTTTTCCTTTCCAAGTTCTCTGCCTATTGCCTGCCTGCCTGGGCCCGATCCTTTTTTCCTTTTGCTAAACCGTTCCTTTCATGAATACCAACTTATCCCACTATCAATTTAGCTAGGAGGGTGTACTTCTTAACTAGCCCCCACCCTTCTAATCTCTACTGCGAGCAATTATCTGTATTTTCCCACCGTGGGGGCTACATTCTCATGCATATAACTTTAATTACAACATCTGCAATCAGCCTATCTATTTTAAATATAGGCTACATCTAGTATCAAGCAATCTACAACAACCAATAATCAGCACATAACACAAAATTAACAAAAATCTAATAAGGCTAACAAAAGCACTTTACATAAAGGTACTTTGGGTCACATAAATTCAAAGCCATTCTCCCGAATTACCTAAATTTATGCCTAAATAACCCACAACTCCCCCCTTTGAGAATACTCAACAAACCTTTTGGCTGAGTTTTCTCAAACTCTAAAAACAAAAAACAATTAGGCTCTAAAAAAACTGGGGTTAGTAATGGGGGGGGTAACATCATGTACAATCCAATAGGGGGGGGGGCAATACATGCTAAAATTTTTATCCAAAACACAGGGCGCAGCCTGTAAAATAAATCCCAAAATCCAATTAACATCACATTTCTCAGCAGGAGTCCCAAATTTCTTCCTGCCAGTGTACAATTCTTTGTTTCTTCACCAGGGTCAGTTCTCAATGTCTTTTTAGTCAGGAATTTCTGGACTTTGGCAATATCAACAACGTGAGTGTTTTTTCTTCTTTTCCACCACCGTCGTGGTTCAGCTTCTACGGGGGAAGTTTACCAGGACATCATCCTGTAGTAATTTTGCTTCTTTCAAAAAACAACAAAAAAAAAAGAAAATCCAATAACACAATGGGGGCTGCAGCGGACAAGGGAAAGGTTAACCAGCACGTTACCTTGTCCTTTTTTCCTGCTATTCAAAAGCACAATGAAACTAAAAAATAATTAGGCCAATCATCAGTAGAAAAATTCTGATGTGAAGGGGTCTTTTGCAATAAAATCATGGGTCCAGGCAGTCAGTCTCCTGGTTGCAAAATTGACAGGGCTGCTAGGATCTTTGGGCAGCTCTTCCATACCTGTGAAAGAAGACAGCTAACACATTCCGTTAGTGCCTGGCAGGATTTTGCAGCTTTCATTAGCTTTTTTGGGCGGTTTTTCAGCTCTCATTAGTCTAAGCTGTGAGCAATATGTCCTTGACCGGGGCCAAAAAGAAAAAAATGAGCTGTCTTCGATTAACTCATGCTGTTCTTTTACTTTCCCTGCTTGGCTTCTTTTAAACTGTAAATCCTGTGTCAGAACACCCAGCTGTTGCTGCTCATTCCCGGCACTGTCTCAGGCTCAGACCAGCCAGCGTAGGATGCCTTCTCCGGGCTTCTGCCAAAACAACTTACTTGCTTGTAGGTCCAAACGACCTCCGGGGCCACGGCACGAGCCTCTGCCTGCGCCGTGCACTCCAACGTCTTCCCGTCCAGGGCTCGCTTCCAGCGGAGCACCTCCTCGTCCTGTGCCCGAAGGCCGGTCAGGAGGAGCCTCCCCAACTCCCCCTCTCTTCTTAATAAGTGAATCAGTGCAGCAGGGGAAATCTTTTCCCCCTGTCGGTTCATAATGTGCAAATAAAGCTTCTGTGTTATCTTTTCTTCAGCTGATACAGCGGTACTCATATTAGCTGCTCTGCCCTTCTCCTCCGCGGCTTGTAGCCGCCGCTTTCCTCCGCGGCTTGTAGCCGCCGCTTTCCTCCGCGACTTATAGCCGCCCCTCTCCTCCGCGGCTTATAGCCGCTCTCCTCAGGGCTCAGGTGCGCCTCTCTTTTCGGACGCCCGGGGGCTTCTCCAGCACTCCCCGCCGCAGCTCCTCCGCTCGCCTCTGGGCTCAGGCTCCTGGCCGTTCGCCTCTGGGCTCAGGCTCCCGACACTATCATCATTCGATACGAGTCACGTCGGGGTCCGGGGGCTTCTCCAGCACTCCCCGCCGCGGCTCCCAGCCGCCCGCCTCTGGGCTCAGGCTCCTGGCCATTCGCCTCTGGGCTCAGGCTCCCGACACTATCATCATTCGATACGAGTCACGTCGGATAAGCACTCCCCGCCTCTGGGCTCAGGCTCCTGGCCGTTCGCCTCTGGGCTCAGGCTCCCGACACTATCATTCGATACGAATCACGTCGGATAAGCACTCCCCGCCTCTGGGCTCAGGCTCCTGGCCGTTCGCCTCTGGGCTCAGGGCTTCTCCGCCTGGGTCAGGCCACCGACACTTTCATTCGATACGAATCACGTCGGGGTCACCATTTGTTGCATCGCAGGCGTGCGTGGACAAAGCTCAGCAGTCAGTATGATTGGAAGCAGAGTCATTTATTTCTCTCCAGCATGCTCTTATATACAATTAAGGCCAAGCAATCAAGCAATTGCTAATTGGTTAATAAAATACACACAAGCACAGCTGTAACTTCATTGGATAATTGCCATTCTGTACCACCTTCTAATTTATTATCCTGTTTACTGCCTACCAGCAGATAAGAACTAGTCTCATCTTTGAAACTTGCATGTCAGTTTCTCACACTTTCATGCACAACAATCCCACATAAAACTCTTGTTCAGGCTCTCTCAGATCTGTTATTGCAACATCCCTCTCTTTGGTCTTGACAAATGCAGTCTTGTTCTGCTCATAACCATTCCGAATGCTGCTGCAAAGATCGCTTTCCTAGCCCATCGCTTTGATTGTATAACCCATTTGTTTGCATCCCTCCACTGGCTCTCTGTTCTCTACAATATCAAACATAAGATTTACCTCCACTGCCTATTCCCATCTTACCTATCCCATCTCATTCACCATGGAAGTGATGATTCCCACCTCTGATCAGCCTGTGATGCCAGCCTCTATTTCCAAACAAGCAGTTTGCTTTGTCTCATGCTTGGGAGAAGCTCCCCATAAACACCTGCAAACTAACTCACCCTCCTTAAAACTCCTTGGCTGTGATTCTTACAAAAATCTTCACAACAGTTAGGCTGCTGGTATGCTGAGACCACTGCCTGTAACACTGACCAATATTCTCATTGTTTCCTTGCATTACCTCTCCTGTCTGTAACCGGCTGTTGTCTCTTATCTTCTACTTAGATTGTAAGCTCGTTAGGGCAGGATCCATTTTTTTTTCTGTGTTGTATAGCACTTAACACAGTGGGGTCCTGGGTACTTGACTGGGGCTCTGAGGCACTATAGTAATACAAATAATAGGTGTTTTATGATATACTATAGACATCTAAATAGCAATCTGTTTTTCACTTTGTCTCACATTTTCATGAGAGTTAATACATGTTGTGATGTGAATACCTGTCCACTAGGAACTGAACAAACACCATCAACTAACTGATTACTACTGACCCAGGATGATTTTAATTGATAAACTAAAGATGAAGGGTTCCATATCCTACCACTTCAGTAGTTCTCAAACTATTACATTTACTCCTGATGGTATGTGAGCCACAATCAGATGTTGGTTGATTGAAAGTGTATTCAAATAAAGAAATACACTGATTAAAATTACACAGGTGATACGCCAAGTATTTTTGAGTTTTAGATGTGGTTTGCTAGGCCTTAAAATTTGAGAAACTGCTTCATTACTACTACCCTGATTTATGCAGTCACACATGTTTAAGAAATAAATATTGCATGCATGTTGAGAGGTATCTGCACATTTGGTGTACAGTAAATCATGAATCTGAAGACAGTGATTCTTGGATCTGAAAAGTGAAACAAAAAAAGGTTGTAGATGTGTATTAGATTTTTAAAGGAAAGGCTTGATAGCATTTATAGAGCACCTTTCACCAAATACCCCAGAGGTATTTGAAAAATGGAGTGTTGTTTATCTTTACACACAAGTCACTTCACCGACAATGAAATGTGCTGCAACAGCTTAACATTAAACAACAATACTATGCAGGTTTGGGCAGGAAGTGAAGAATAATTAATCCTTTTGAAACTATAAAGCAGGGTGGATTTGATTATTTAATCATGGATTTCTACATAAAAGTGCATTCTTGTTGGTTGTTATAACCTTAATACCTATTCTTCACAACTCAGAGATAGATGGTTTCATTTTTAGACGGTACACACTATGCATTTTAAGTGATTTATTTTGAAAACTTTTCAGATTAGTTTTACAGCTATATCAGAAAATGAATGATTGGTTATTTCATTTACCAAAGGTAACTGAAGCAGATATTTATGAAGTCACTGAGAGGTGAACTATCTCCAATTCAACAGGTTAATCATTAATATTTGGAGGATTTTCTTGCTATGCTGCACTAGGAGGAGATCACTGGACAGACATTTAATTTTTATTTATAAAACAACAATTACGTATTCTGGATTTTTTTCATCTACAGCAAACATAATATTTTAACAAAACAAGCATTTGAATTTAGTTAAACATTCAAGTTTTTTAAAATCAGATTTGTTTTTGTTTGCTTTTAACAAACAGTTAAATGAAATATTTAAAAAAAAATTAAATCACCTATGTCAGCCAGGTCAACATGAGAAACTTAAAACACTGGCTTCTGCAGCTAACTCAGTCGTCTTCACCTTCATTTTCCTGTTTGTTCATAATCTGGAAAAGAAAAACAAGTTTTACTGCTTCTTCAGGTCCCAAACGATTTCTCAATTTGGAATGAATTAGTCCAAAGGAAGAAAATATTCTTTCTACACCGGCAGAAGAAGCTACTGCTGTTAAAAGTGAGATGATCACTTCTGCAGTCTCTGAATCCAAGTGCTTAAGTGACTTCCACCAGTTCACTGGTGTGACTCTCTTTAAAACATGGTCAGCAAACATATATTTCTTGAATGGTTCACCCTTAGCTCTGAAGTTTATCATAGTTGGCATTATGGAGGGATGACTGTTAGATGTCCCTGTCATAGCCAACTCCTCTTCTTCAGCAGTTAAGGTTTGATCCTAGTACCGAGTACTGAGAATATTTGCAAGAAAATGAGCTGGAGATAGTACTTGTCCCATTTGTTTTTTATAATGCTTGTAATTTAACTCTGTAATTGCATATTTCTCTTTTTAAGATCTCACTCAGTTCCTTCCAAATTTCAACAGTGTCAGCAATAAAACAGCTATTTCCCTGCATTTTGTTCAAAGCTACAGAAATAGGCTTCAGGGTACTCAGCATGTGTTCAACATTTCTCTTAAGCCCAATGTTGAGAACTTTGGTTGTGACAGTGCCATCTATTTTTTCACAATTTTGTTCACAAACTGTCATCAGATTAGGCCAGTTCTTGATATAGTGTTCAAAACAGTCCACTACTAAGTTCCATTGCACGTCTTGGTTCCTCGCACTTTTTTCAGAGCAGCTGCTGCAAAGTGGTTGTCACGGAAGTATTTTGCAATTTCAACATTAGCCTTTATTTCTGGAACACTGAAGACTTTGGCTAGGAGGTGCATCAAATGAGCACTGCAACCGTATGTTGTTAGCTTGGGACTCTCTTCACTTGGATACATTTGCAGCATTGTCTGTGATCAAGCTGCATACTAGACATTTTAATTTTTTTTCAGTTATAGCTTTTACTGCTGCTTCTTGTAAGTATTCTGCTGTGTGCACATTTTCTGTAAGGACGACATTCCCTTCTTCTGTTGTCACACAAGCCCATACAACAGGAACATGGTGGAGAGTGCTCCACCCATCAAGACTCAGGTTAACAATTTCACCCTCTAGACCTTTTGTACGCTGCTCAATTTCTCTTTCATACACTTTATCCAGCAATTTGCCTGTGACATCTGCTCTGTGGGTGGACTGTATGCTGGTCTTAATGACTGAACCATGTTAATGAAGTGTGGGTTCTCGATCATACGGAAAGGAGAGTTTGTTGCATAAACAAACGGGGCAATTTTTTCATCAATTTTACCTCTTTTTGTAATCTGCTGATTCTTATCACAAACTTATCTATGGTTGGTTTTGGATGATGGAGATCTTTTTCTTTTTGCTACAGGTGATATACTGTGGCTATATGACATACATGATATGACTGAAACACTCTCATTGGCAGATAACTCTGAAACTATAGAAAATGATGGTGATCCTGAAGGTGGATAGTCTTCAGAATCCTGTATGTTGAGGATGGATTCTCCTAAACAAAATAAGTCAATGCAGTTATTTAATTATTATTACCATACTGCTCATTTAGTATTACTCACTGCATTCACTAACACTCAGTACTACTTTAAAGGTGAAATTGTAAAAGGAAGATCTGCCTAGTAAAGCTATTTATTTTTTATCACAACTGCATCTAAAATGATAGTATCATAGAGTAACAACTATATTTTTTCCTCAAACATGAGAATTCAAGAATAGTCCAGAAGGAAGACAGGCAGTCCTTAAGAAAGAACTATGAAATAAAAAAAGTTTTTCCAACCTGAAGATCCAGCATGTTCAGACATGTTCCTTTCATCATCTTCATTGCAGCTTCCTCCTGAGAAGGAACACTTCTCATGATGTTGTTTCATTAGGGCAACCAGGCCTTGCATTTCTTTGTTGCGCTGTTTGCATTTTGCACACATGCCTGTCTTACCCACAGGTAGAAGAACGTCATTAAAATATTCCCAAACTGGGTCTCTTTTACGGCCTGCTGCCATTATAGGTTTTCCCTTCTAGTGAGAGAATGGTATGATAGATCTCAAATCAAATGAAGGCTACACTCAGAAAGACCTCAAGACTTCTGGAATATGCTGCTCAGTTTCACTTTTGTTTCTACTGCCTGTCCCTCTCTTCTCACATTTATCTCCAGACTTCTTCTCCTTGTCCAGATCTAGTCCACCCCCAACAATCTTCTATTCATTGAACTTTTTGAAACTTTGCACCTTTAGAGAAAAGTAAGGGATTGACTGTGTACACAAATTTGCAGAGGGACAATAGGGTTGAGTTCTGATATTTCTCACCTCTATATATTATTTATTTTAAAACATTTTTGCTGTTAACAAGCATGTTATCTCTGGAGAAACAAATCTACAGTTTGAGAACTGCCAAACTAAGCATCTCTGATGGTACCTTCCAGACTGAGCACTGAGTCCCATTGGGTAGATAGAAAGATTAACCTAAATAATCTATACAGAAGCCCCTGGAACCCTATAAGATTGGCTCCCTAATCCATGAACTATTGGAACTCATTTACAAAACTTTTCTTAAACATTACATGACTATATTGTCTCATACTATAGAATTAGAATTTATAATCCCTATTCCATGATACATTATAGCTCAAAGATATCTATTTTAATTAAAACTATCTTTAGATAGGTTTTTTTCCTCAAAAGGCATTTTATCAAAAAAATCTGGGTTTTTTTTTGTTTTTTGTTTTAAAAATAGATTTTTATCCACCCTGCTGTAAGGTGAGTTTAGAAAGGCAGAAAAATTAGCAAAATTAGACTGTTGTCAGGACACCACAGGTTTAATAGCACTTTTCACAAGTAGTAGTAGTATGTGCTTACTCATAATTGCAAGTAGTCAGGATCTGCTCTGTCTCACCCAAACATTTCCAGAATCCCAGCTGTGCTGGGCAGTAGTTCGGTACATACTTACACAAAAGAATTCTACCGCCTGAATCACCAACACCATTTCATGAAACACGTGGAGTTTTGTTGGGACTTTCTCACTGACAGGTGATGAGGGAGATCCAAGTGCCCCAGCCCCACCTACATTGAGCAATAGCTCTATGGCCCGCAGCAGGAGCAGGTGTGATGGATAGCTAATTTATAGGTGTGTCTGGTTTGCCCACTTCACCTGTACCCAGGAAGACTTTCTGCTGTGCAGGCTGTATATCTTGCATCCCACCAATGGGTCCATTCCTCTTTAAAGAGTAATCAACTGAGATTTTAGATGCATTCTACAGAACGTTAGATGTTTGGAAATTTTAGCATTGTGATACTTCCTGCAATTTTTGTGTTTTTCTAAATAGGCATTTTATAAAATTTGCAAGTTATGGTTTGATGGGACAAGAATATATGTTGTGTAACACTGCTGCCAGAAACTGTTCCCTGGAGGCTGCTCTTCCACTTGTACTTAGCTTTCTTTTTTTATATTAAATTTAGAGTTAGCGTGCCTCCACGTCTGATCTTACCAGCCACAAGTAACCACTTTCCCTAAAAGCAGCAACAAAGACATTGTAGTTATAAATAGAATAAAGGGTTTATTTATAACAATATGTATAGATTACATAAAGGAAAAACAAGACTATAACACTACAGAAGAAACAAAGTAAATAACAAAACTATGTGTATATCTGCTAGAAGCCTATCACATAAGAATTAAGACCAACCTCTTCAGAAAACATAATTAATAAAAAAGACGGTCAAAACCCAGAGGCACTTAGCAACCATTCTGTCATGCAAATCTGCTTCTTAGCTGAACTCTTCAACTCCCAAATGTAAACTTTTCTCCTTCCACTGCTAAATTCTACAATCTTTCCCTGCAATCAAACAAGCTTTTCAATAAAAAGTGTTTCATGTGGGGTTCATAGCAATGCTAGATGCTCCTCCTAGAACTTCAGGGTTTCCTGCGTCTCTGTAGTTCTGGCCACCCAAATATTAAGAAATTGACGAGCCAGCATTGTCTTAAACTAAAAACTTTAAAAAATAGAAGGAAAAAAAAGTGACTGAAGTCCAACATACTGCACCCAAAACACACATGCTTTGACATTTATCTCAAGCATTGTCTTGAATTTTCTTTAAATGGAAACTATTGCACATCACGCACAAAGATATGACTGAAAAAAACACAGTCACTTGTTTCTACTCACAACGGTACAGAATCTTCCTCTCCACTAAATTCTTGAGTGTTTCATGTAGTTTAGACATGAATACTGATAGCTCAGATGTTCCTCGGGAGTAGGGGTGAACTAAACTTATTTCTATTGCAGCAGTAGTGCCAAAATGCATTAAGTATGTGTACATACACAGAAACACAGTTTCTGCTCAGAAGAGCTTACAATATCAGGTCCCAATTCTGGAAACTTACATACTTTGCACGAGTTGTCCTATTTTAATTCAATGGGACTACATGTGTGTAATGTTGCATACATGCTGGATCAGGACCTTAATAGCTAGACAACAGACAAATAATATTGAAGGCAATGTAAGATACACATCTTACTAGCTACTTCCTTCTCTCCTTATGACACTGTGACCTGACCATCCTTACCCTGCTTTTCTCTCCAATAAGTTAATACAGAAGTCTTAACTTCGTTTACCCACAAAATCTTTTTTTTTTTTTAAACATAGGAAACAATCAAATGGCTAGATCCTAATTAACTGTAGCCAGGGTCATGGCCAAAGCAGTTCTATGTAGCAGCATAGCCTGAATCTTAAACTTAAATCTTTCTTAAACTGCTGGGATGACTCAGTAAGGGTAATTCTTGTTCAAACTTCTGAAGGAGGAAAGATGGTATTTACAGTTGTCTCATAAAGGCATGTCCACAGCAAGCTACCAATTATTTTGCCAGTGTTAGAAATGAATCTGAAAAGGATTTACACTAAACTAAGCATCAAGATTTCCTGGGAATTTCTAGTTCAAAAGCAAGCTGATTGATGAGGAATGTAGTAGGAGTATAGTTAAAGTGACACTCCCAAGTAGTGATTTGGGGGGTTTTTTTTGTTTTTTTTTAAATTCTCCACTACTGGTACTTGACAGCATGTCTCTGTTTTCTCTTTTCTTGGTCATCCTTTTTTTGTCAAGTTTCCATTGTACTGAATGTGGGAGCTTTAAAACAAAAGGCAGCCACACTTGCTGTTTTGTTTACTTGTCTGCTTGTGCACTAGTATATCATTTATCACCACTACTGTGTGCAGCTCTGAAAAACCTAGTCAAGCACTAGTGTGCTGCTGTAGACATGCTATTTTTAGCTCTCCTCCTCTGTATATAAAGGCACAGCGTTAATTATCTCCAGTTTTGAGAAGAGAATGGGTGAGATGCTCCAATTCCATCTGGTCCGACTGGACCAGAAAGAACAAAAATAGGGCCCAAATCCATGTCTTGTTTTGTTTTTTTCTTCATGTCAATTTTTAAACGAAAGAGGCACTCACCAGATTGTAAGTTGGGTCAAATTTTTATGTAAAGTGATTATTTTTTAAGTCTCAACTGTACTATCTGGATTTTCACTATCCATGCCAGTAACTTACAGCAACTAACGTGAGATTTTCCTCTTTCTATTTCCTGTTGTATGCTGCTTTGGGCAGTGAATATAAATGCTTCTCCCACTCCCACCTCCCCAATCACACACACAATTATGCACTTGTTAGAATAATTCTGACATTAATAATATATTATGATAGACTGAACATTTTTTCATAATTAGAATCTTTTATACACTAGTTTTGAAACCCTCAATATGAAAACTTTCCAACTTCACAGATGAAGTGATTCATTGTTTTCAAGTGCAGTTGTGAGTGATATGCCATTTCATATATAGGTATTAATGAAAATGTTACCAATATAAACCAGATTGGCCCTAGCCAATAGTTTTTAAATGGAACATAAGCAGATGAGTACATCTTGTGCTGACTTAGTGCATGGGGTGAATATCAGCCGACCTGAATCGAAATGTTTTTATATTAAATGTAACCATGTAGGGTGGTGTGCTGGTTGGTAGCTTCTCACCTTTCAAAGATGCTGATTCTAATCACTCCATCTTAGTCACTGATAACCCAATCATGGTACAATGGTTAAGTGAGTTCTGAGATGACTGTTATTCACCATCAGCCAGCTGTCACAGCTGGCAGCATTTGTTCAGAGAAACATGTCAAGTTTATTTAAAATTTATGGCTGCATTTTCAAGAGCTTATAAATAAAATGCAATTATGCAATTATGCAAAACATTTATCCTGAAAAATTGTTAAATAGATTTAATTTGAAACCCTCTGGGATAAATCTTTGTTACGAAATTGTTCGATTTAGCAGGAGAAAATGTAAATGAGTTCTGGCTCACAGTTTGCATTGATCTGTAAGATACATTACTTAGCACTTGCTGCTTACAAGAGCTGAGCTAATACATTTTTAAAATGTAACAAATGCCGGTTGTGCCTAAATATGAACTCTATTTTCTCCAGGTGTAATAATAAACCAGTTCCAGAAGCAGTGAGCCGCTCACCATGAACAATATGAGCACAATTTCTTGTTTAGAGAGTGGAAGGGGTCTACTGTCAGTTTTGAGTTCAGGAGATGTTTTGTGTTTTTATCTCCATGCAGTCCAAAACTCTGATTCAATTGGGACCTACGACACTCCAAGTGATACAGAAAGCAGCTGAGCTGACAAGTGCACAGCGCTCTAGTCACTACTCTGGCTCTCTATCGATCATTGGTTCTGTTTTTGAACTTTAAAGCTCACCAGCAGGTTAGTTAAGTAGCATGGTGATAGCGATCTGAAAGCCCTCTCTATAATATAGCTTCCACTAGTGGAACTGCACTGCTGGCATATTATTGTCCCCTTTTTTGCCAGTGCAGCCACTGCCTGGGAGTTGCGGGTGCTCGGTAGTTGTCAAGATCAGGCCCCTAAATACTTTAATGCTCACTTTAAATAGGAAGTTTTCTAAAACAAGAAATCTATTTTGGGACAAGCTGTACGGCAATGAGCCAGGAGAGCATGCAGAGAGTGTTCTTACAACTGGATTTATTTGTACTTGGGATCTTTAACTGTGTATCTAGTATAAAAATGAGTATGCTGTAGGTCCTAGAGAACAGACTCATTTGATTCCACAGTGAAGTTTGAGAAAAATCTTCTCATTAAAGTGTATAATTGTAACTTCAGTGAATGCTAATCACTTTGAAAAGATCTTCTGCACAGGCCTGGCTGAGTAGGTCTTAATCAGTTTGTGGTGCAAGGCTGGATGTTAAAGTTGTTGGTGACTGAAAAGTCCTCAAGTTCTTGAATACAGGGGTCTTAATTATCCTGCCCAACCCACCAGTGGGAGTGGGTGATTTACACAGGCCCTCTCACAACCATGAGATCTAGCAATCAGTGTGGGCGGGGGAACAGCTAATTGCTTCCAAGAACTCTCATGAGAATAAGAATTGGTTAAGATCATAAGCCAGATTCACTCAATCTATGCTCCCTTGATAATGCACTCCCTTCATATTTCTACAGGGTGGGGAGAAACTAAAGCTTCTCCCCAGGGTTCCACAAGAGCCCTGCCAGCAGAGACTGCTGATGCATGACTCCAACTCAGTGCTCTGCCCCTTCCTCTTTCAGCCCCAAAGATGAAAGACTTAAAGTGATAAGCAACTAAAATCAGGGTGTTAAAGTGGCAATCAACGCCTTCCTTCCCCTCCTGTACTACTGTTTACCTTAAAGTCCAGGATGTTGAGATGTAATTGTGTGTAAGTTGCTCTGACGAGAAGCACTTATAGGAATGTATTGCATTACAGACCATGCTATATTGTATTCTATGAGTGTAATATCCAGCCCTTGTACAAATGAGCTCCAGTAGCTAAAATTTCAGGGTTTTAAAAACAAGTGTTTCTGACTTGCATCAAGAAAATTATCCTTAAATATGTGAAGACTGTAAACTGATGTCCTGCCATCTTCCTCAGTTAATGCTGAGAGGTACTGAGGATTGGTAACCCTGAAACCTAAAGCTATTTGAAATGTCAACATTTATAACTATTTCACTGCTGATCATTTTAGCAATACGGTAACAACCCTCCACCTTTTCATGTGCCAAAAATCTCCAGTTTTACCCCTCTGACAACTTCTATTGTTCAATTACTTGTCAGTACCAAAATCTGTGACACATAATGAACATGTTAGGGTAGTATAACATCAAACTTAATATTTGAATAAGTAACATTGGGAATAGTGTATTGACTTCAATTAAAACAGAATTTTAAATGGAACTGCTACAGAATTTCCAGTATGCGCCACTGAAGTATCAGATAACACAGGTGTTTTGTTCGGGAGGAGGAGTGTCTCATACACAAGGACAACTATGGTTGCAACAGGAACAATAATTCAGAATTTCTTGATTTCTAGGCATGTACAGCAAGCTTCATCAATTTCACTGTTCCATTTAATTTCCTTGTTTGAGGAAAAAAGTGAGTGATTACATATTGATAGAAATGCACTACATTCATTTTGCTTCAGTATTTTCCCATTTGTATAATCAGATAATTGGTCCTTAATCTATGTATCAGAAAAAAATGACAAATGTATAGAAATTGTATTTTTCCCTCTCTTCCCACCCTTCATATTGCACTTAGATTGTGAATTCTCTATGGCTGACACCGTATCTTCCGATGTATTAATACAGCACCTAGTGCATGGGGGAGCACTGATGCTGAGTGGGATTTTCTGGGTGCTAGTGTAATATAACTATACTTTATTGATATTACTTTTGTAAACATTTACAAAAATATAGTTGCACTCAGGAACGGGATGATCTGCTGGTATGCTTATATTGATCCAATTCTTTTAAAAGTTACATAAATGGTCTGTAAAAGATGTCAGCAGGCAGAGGGATAAAACTTGATTTTTCTACAATACAAGTGGATTCAACTGTCACAAGTGCTATTTCATATCACTTCTGTCTCATACCATTAAAAATACTTTAACTTGACAAAAATCAAGATAAAATAAGATTGCTTAGCAGGACTCACTCAGAATGAGAAGTATGAATTCAAGAAATTACTGTTTGTCAGTGTGAGTGTACTTCTGCTTTGGCATAGCAGATACAGATTTTAACTTCTGGCAATGAAAAGTCTTACTCGTTACTACGTTTTTTCTGTAGAGTTTCCTTTTGGTCCTTGGCTGTTTATATTTTAAACTGTCCTTATCAGGGAAAGGACTGGTTATAGCTGTACTTGGTGGCAGTAGCTTTGGGGAAGTCAATTTAACAGTTGATTGAGTTCTTGGTGCCGCCACACAGCATGAGGAAGACCTCCGCAAGAGCATGTTAGAGTTTAAAATGATGGGGGGTTTAGAGCTTTTAAAGGCATCACAAGATGCTCTAAGCTGCTTTCTGGATGAACTTCTAATGGAGGATGTTCCAGCACTCCATTTGCAATGACGACAGTACTCCCAAGTACATTTTGAGCTGTTCCACTCATGCGTGCAGCAGCCAGAATGGTTGGATTTATTTTTCTCTTGATAGTCTCGATTAAAAGGTGTCTGAAGACATAAAGGGTCAGACAGTCTTGACTGCTTCAACTGATGCATGGAGTTTGTAGAACTGGGTCGATTGCCAAGCATCATACTGGAAGATACTGTCAGGTCTCTTGTCTTCTCTTTTAATATAGTCAAGTACTGCATCCTTTCAATTTCCAGCAAACGAGATATTAATTTCACAACAGAGCTTTCTGGTGGTGGATTAAAGACTTCCTTCCAGTCATCCCATTTTGATAAGGCCAACTTTTGTAAGTCCAGGTTATTGAAAGGTGGTGGGAGAAAATCAGGGTATGGAAACACTTCATTTTGGTGCTTGGAGGAAGCTTTTTCAATGTTTTCTATAGTTTCTGGTTTTAAGTTCAGATCCATATATTTGAAATAACTAAGCAAAACATCATTTGCTTTTTCACTCTCAGAAACATCACCTTCCTCTGGTAAAAGACTGTTCTCGACACTGCTGTTTCGCAACTTCAAATTCCATTTGGACATACAGAGAGTGTCATCACTACTACTTTCTGTAGCAGGATAGGAGTCAGAAGCTGTGGTTTCATTTCTGGCCTTGAAAAAATCCCCATCTCCATTTGTCCAGTAGATTCCTAATGGCATCTGCTGAGGTCCCCGGTAAGACACTGTGTGATAGCTGTTCATATAGGCCCCCACCAATGTGGGATTAACAGTAAAGAAGTTTAAAGAATTACCATGTGAGCTGGAAAGTTTTTCCACTAGAGGCTTATTGGAGTCTCTGGAGGGGGGGAAAAAAAAGAAAATATAGTGTAGTTTTACTTGGGGTGTTGGAAGATAAAATGCATTTATGGGAGCCAGGATTTACCCTATATTTTAAGGGGGGCAGCTGTTCATGTTGCATATTACAAGGAGAATAATGACTGTTCAATTTATATTGAAAAGCTAAATTATAGCTTTGGCTCAATCATACAGCAACCACTTTTGAGGGAAATACTCATTCAGATGGGATTTAATGCTTTCCGCATACCAAGGGCCAACTCCTGCTTGCCTTGCTCATGTAAATCGTCCTACTGTTCTTGGCATAAAACTATTCTCCATTCATTAAAATATCAAATGTGCATCTTCATGTTGTTCTCCCTTCCTGAGTCGCAGTCCTTCTACTCTTCTTCTTCCAGATGGACTTTAAGGCCAAATATTCAACCAGTCACCTGTCGCTCTGCTGTATTGTTATGGAAATTTAATATTAATTTGACAAGATTCTTATTTTAGTGTGTACATTTAAGGGGAATGTTTGACTCAAAAGCCCTACCAGCATCATACATTCAGATCCAAGTATTGAAATTGACCTTAAAAGAACAGCTCTCTTCTAAATTGTTCAAGACCCAAGTAAACATGCATAAAAGGGAAGGATTACCAGCTTGTGTTCCTAGGATTGTGAGGGGGGAGAAACTTTGCACTACTCTTATTAGTGTAGAATTACAACTTAGTGCACAGTTTGTTTTTCAGATCAGCTGTAAAAATGTAAAATATATATACAATAACAAAAATATAGTAAGGGTCTCATCAGAACACATGCAAAAAATATGTTTATCAGTCACCATTAGTGGTCTTTAGTTCTGTTTCAACAAATGTCAGCTATACAGAAAATCTAATGTCATAGAGCACCTTTTTTATTTAATGTATCTATCTCAAAACAGTTTATAAGATGAGTTAAATATGATCTAAGATATTTAGAATGCCAATCATAACTGGGGAGTGAAAATTATACTGTAATAACTGTAGGAAAATGGAATAGCCATTAGACATATATAATAGTGTAAAACACTCAGATATCTATCCCTGGCCTTGAGGTGGCACATTTTTTCTATATTAGTTTAACTATAGTGGGGGGGGGGGGGAGATAGCTCAGTGGTTTGAGCATTGGCTTGGGTTGTGAGCTCAATCCTTGAGGGGGCCACTTAGGGATCTGGGGCAAAAAATCAGTACTTGGTCCTGCTAGTGAAGGCAGGGGGCTGGACTCGATGACCTTTCAAGGTCCCTTCCAGTTCTAGGAGATAGGGATATCTTCAATTATTTTTATTTATTAACTGCAACATTGGTTGTATGGTTATTACAAGATAACAATACCTATCAATATATACTTACCACAGCTTTTTTAAAGATATCTCAAAAATTATACAGTGCTCTTTCAAAACAAAACAAACACAGGACTGCGAAATATCGGAACAAATTGCGTCCCAACCAAACATCGATCAGGATGCGGGACAAACGCCTGAAAATCGGGACACTCCCAATTTTATCAGGACATCTGGTCACCCTATTCTGAGGGGTGAGATATGTAAGTGCTTTATAATGCAAAGAACTTGAAGTAGTGTGTTATGTTTTGTTAATTGGATCAGTCAAGACTCAATGGAGAACTCATGAGAGAGAAATAATCTGTCACACATCCCTATTTCCACATCTCACAAGTCAGAAGCCTGTCTAATTACACATGCAGTCATGGGAATGTAAGACTCACAATAAAGAAGTTATGAGTAGGATGAACCAGAGGACCTTGTTTATAGACAGAAGAATTATCTGAGCATTCAAAGTGCCCTGTTTTCATTGAAATGTAGAGGGAAAAGTACAATGTCACTTTAAGTGGAAGGGGCACATAGTTTGATACCAGCATGGAAAGCCACTCAGATTTTCTCTAGTCAAACACGCTGCACGGGGAAGGGGAAGTAGAAAGGGGAAGATGACAAACAAGAACAAAAAATGTACATCTAGACTGTACTACCATTATATAGGACCCATCATCTTGACTAACTCAGGGTAAAAGGTCTAAAAGTTAACAGTGCATTGAAGCCTTTTGCCCAAAATAGCTGATATATAGTCTGGAAGAAACACTTTGGTACATGATTACTATGCATCTTGCTAACTCGAATGAATGGGAACTATGTCTGAGAAACTGAATCTGCTACACAGCAGAGCTAAAAGTAAAGGGAGGAAAAGATGAAAAATAAGTGTATCCTTATTAGTGACACAAACGCCTCAAAACAAAGTGCTCCAAGAAAAGAAGCTTGAGACACTTGAAAAGTCAGTAACAGCAATTTACTGTGTAAGGGGTCTCAGACACTAAGGAAATAGAAGTCTGGCCTGGCTTTATGACTAATTTTAGCCCCAAGCTCCTTAAATCAAATGTTCAGGAAGAGCCTATATATTTGGAGAGGAGCTACAAAATTACTAATGAGGAAAGCTTGGCAAGAATGAAGGAACATACCAGCTAGGGTAAAGATACTGGTATTCAACTGGAAAGAATTCTAAAAGCAGCAAGAGATTTTAAGACAAAATTTAAGCTGACTTACACCCAATGAAGTGGGTTTTAGCCCACGAAAGCTTATGCCCAAATAAATGTGTTAGTCTCTAAGGTGCCACAATTACTCCTCGTTCTTTTTACACCCAATGAAGTTCAAGGGAGTTGGACAAGAGTGTAAGATGTCTCAGAATTTGGCTCCTCGCTGCAATGGAAATAAAATATTACTTCCCTTTTGTAATGCACTGTGTAAGCCAGTGTGCCTCAATTCTGTTCCGTGAACTGCAGTTTGTCTGTGAAGCAGCTGGTGATGGCTCTCCTTGTTTGCAGCTACTACATTTCATTGGACGGTTACATTCAAATTAAATACCAACCTCATATTACTTTTTATGGAAGCAATTGCAGTAGCTGTCCCTGGAATGATCTGCGAAGAGAAGTGTTAGTGAAATTTTCTCTCTATTAATACGTGATCTTTGAGAAGACAATACTCATTACTAGGTGCCATTTATTCATTGGCAGAGTACAGAGCAGCCCTGCCCAGGGGACATCATCTCTCTGTGTCCTTGATCTAATGCTTTCCATGGAGCCCAGAAGCAGGGGGGGCGGGGAGGGGAAGGGATTCTCAGGATTTATTAAATGGGAAGGAAGTGGAGGAACAAGGAGAGGGAAATAAGTGGCAACGGCATTTTCTGCAGCTAAAAGAGGCAAATGAAAAAGAGAGAAGGCACATACAGTAGCAACAGAGCTCTCAGGTTCTTCCTATACACACAGCATTCCTTCTTTCCTGCTTGTGGGTGGATTAGTGTGAATTACATTTCACACTAACTCGCTAAAGGCCATGCATGCTCTATTAGGTTTTACCAAATGAAGATAATTGCTATTAAAATATTTTCTAGGTAATTGTGAAAATACAGCAAATATTTTAATAGCAATTACAGTACTTGTTGGGGGACCTGAGTTCAGCAAAAACATTACTGGAAAATAACTAAAAGAAAATATTCTTTTAGCCCTCATTAGTACTGCAGAAGAGAAAAATAAAGAGGGGAGGGATAGCTCAGTGGTTTGAGCATTGGCCTGCTAAACCCAGGGTTGTGAGTTCAATCCTTAAGGGGGCCACTTAGGGATCTGGGGCAAAAATTGGTCCTGCTAGTGAAGGCAGGGGGCTGGACTCAATGACCTTTCAAGGTCCCTTCCAGTTCTAGGAGATTGGTATATCTCCAATTATTACCTTTATCTGCCAGTAATTCAGCAGACAGTTTATTTGCTATACACTAGACCAGGGGTCGGCAGCCTTTCAGAAGCGGTGTGCCGAGTCTTCATTTATTCACTCTAATTTAAGGTTTCGCGTGCCGGTAATACATTTTAACATTTTCAGAAGGTCTCTCTCTCCCTCTAGAAGTCTATAAACTATTGTTGTATCTAAAGTAAACAAGTTTTTTAAAATGTTTAAGAAGCTTCATTTAAAATTAAATTAAACTGCAGATCTTATCAGTTTAGTGCAGTGGTTTTTAACCTGGAGTGCACGCACCCCCTGGGGCAGGGCTGGTGCAAGGATATATTGCACCCTAGGCAAAACTTCCACCCTACGCCCCCCCCCACTCACATCAGTTCATTGAGGGGCAAATCCCAACGAGCCTTTATAGACCCCAGGGGCCAGCCATGCCCAGGGGCTGCTCCCCAGACCAGGTTGCCCCCTCCCCACCCCCTGAACTCCCCTGGAGGGTGCACAGCCCCCTCGCGAGCCCTCCCCTCCCCAGCCCAGTGGCCCCCTCCCTGAGTCCACTCACTGGCTTTGCCGGGCTTGGGCTGCTGCAGCACCTCAGCAGGGAGGAGCCGCCTTCCAGAGGCACCGGAGAGCCAGAGCATCCCGCTTGTGGCAGCAGCGATCCCCAGCCACGGAGGAGCCGGGACAGTGCAGGGGATCAGCAACCCTGCAAAGGTGGTGGTGTCACTAGCGGGGAGCAGCTGTGACCCCCCCCTGCTCTTCCTGCCCAGGCTGTGCCCCAGTGCCCCCCAGGGGGCTCCTGCAGGCTGCAGTGGATGTATGCGGGCACCAGCCCCCATGCACCCCCTCGCTCCCCCCTCGCCTAGGATTACCATATTTCAATAATCAAAATCAATCCTAGCCCCGCCCCCATCCACTCCCTCCCACTTCACACCCCAACTGCCCCCGTCAGAACCCCCAACCCCCCCACTCCTTGTCCCCTGACTGCACCTTCCTGGGACCCCTGCCTCTAACTGCCCCCCAGAAGCCCACCCCCTACCTAAGCCTTCCTGCTCCTTGTCCCCTGACTGCCCCCCTAGAACCCTACCCCCTACCTGTCCCCTGACTGCCCCAACCCTTATCCACACCCCCATCCCCAGACAGACCCCCAGGACTCCCAACCCATCCAACCCTCCCCCTGCTCCCTAACTGTGCCCCAGGACTCCCCTTACCATGCCCATGCCCGTGGAGTGCTGAGGCAGTGGGAGAGGCAGAACTGCGGGAGGGGCAGCGGTGGCGGCGGCTCACACTTCCAGTCACCGCAGAACCCGAGGACGGTGAGAGGGGAGCTGGGAGGGCATGGTTGCCTGGGCTGTGGCCCGATGCCTCCCCCCCCGGGGGCTCCTGCAGCGGATGCAGCAGCAGGCTCAGGGCCCTATGCCCCGGCGGCTCACACTCCCGGGAGCCGCAGAACCAGAGCATGGTGAGGGGGGGAGCCGGGGGATGTGCCTGCTGCCGGTCTGGGGTCCCGGCCACCAGCCCTGCTCAGCCTCCTGCCGGCTGAGTGAATAGAACCCCAGGCCAGCAAGACGCTGCACTGGGCCAGAAGCCAGGACCCCGGCCAGCAGCTGCGTGCCAGGCAAAATCGGCACACGTGCCATAGGTTGCCGACCCCTGCACTAGACTGTGATGACAGAGCAATGCTGGTTAATTATTGAACCTACTGAAAAATGTATCAGGAGCTTTGCCTCCGTCTCTTTACTCTTCCAGCTGTTCACAATGTCAGATTACTGCAGCCTCATTCCCTGCCCCAGAAATTAGGGAATAGATCAGTCTAATAATAGTACACTGAGAAGAACTGATAAGCTTTCAACATATAGTCTAGCAGGAATTTACCATGAGCATAGAGTTTAAGGTAAGACGGGACCATTAGATCAAATTCTTGTCTGACCTCCTATATATCATAGACCTTTACATTTCACCCAGATACCCATATATTGGACTCAGTATCTTGTTAGACTAAAACATTTCAATCCTTGAGACTAAACAGTTGTGTTACATAGACAGAGACCAGGTAGAACCAAGGTGCCACTGATGCTCAATGCTCCTGCAATGGCAGAGTACTGATTATATGATATGCCCAGATGACCCCAGCAGGTGAACCATGCCTCATTCTGCAGAGGAAGGTGAAAAACCCCTAAGGACCTTGCCAATGAGGCCTTGAGGATAATTTCTTCTTGACCTCAGATGTAGTGATCAGTTTGATCCTGTGCATCTGAGCTAGACACACCAGCAAAGCATCTGAGGCCTGGTCTACACTAAGGCGGGGGGTCGAACTAGGGTACGCAAGTTGAGCTACGCAAATAGCGTAGCTGAACTCGAAGTACCCTAGTTCGACTGACTTACCCGTCCAGATGCGGCGGGGTCGAACTCCGCGGCTCCAAGGTCGACTCCGCCACCGCCGTTCGCGGTGGTGGAGTTCCGGAGTCGACCGGAGCGCGCGGGGAGTTCGAACTATCGCGTCTTGATTAGACGCGATAGTTCGAACTCCGAGAAGTCGAACTCACCGCGTCGACCCGGACGGTGAGTATAGACCTACCCTGAGAGAGGATTATCTGTACCACTTTAGAGCACTGGTCCATCCTATCCACTGTTCTGGCTCCAGCTGGGGCAATCATCGATGCTTCAGAACAGGGATCGTCAACCTTTGGCACGCGGCCCACCAGGGTAAGCCCCCTAGCAGGCAGGGCCGGTTTGTTTACTTGTCACGTCCGCAGGTTTGAACGATCGTGGCTCCCACTGGCCGCGGTTAGTAAGTAATAAGTAATAATTGGAGATATACCAATCTCCTAGAACTGGAAGGGACCTTGAAAGGTCATCGAGTCCAGTCCCCTGCCTTCACTAGCAGGACCAATTTTTTGCCCCAGATCCCTAAGTGGCCTCCTCAAGGATTGAACTCACAACCCTGGGTTTAGCAGGCCAATGCTCAAACCACTGAGCTATCCCTCCCCCCAATGGGGTCATCATCCCAGGCCAATGGGGACTGTGGGAAGTGGTGGCCAGCACATCCCTCGGCCCGTGCCGCTTCCTGCAGCCCCCACTGGCCTGGGACAGCAAACCGCAGCTAGTGGGAGCCGCGATCAGCCAAACCTGCAGATGCAGCAAGTAAACAAACCGCCCCAGCCCACCAGGGTGCTTACCCTGGCGGGCCGTGTGCCAAAGGTTGCCGATCTCTGCTTCAGAAGAAGGGTGAGGGAGGGAAAGTCCCAGAATATATCTGGTCAACTATGCACCAGGGGGAAAAAAATCCTTCTGAAAAAGGTGGATTCAGAGATGTTATGTCCTGTCTGCACTATTACTGAACCTAGGTTACCAAAAAAACCAAAAACACCTGTGGTTATTACTCTCATGGTTTCAATCATACTGCGGACAGGACCTGAGTTATTTCTAGTATTTTAATATAATTTTAGACATATTTTAATGTAAAAAGATTCTATAAGAAACTGTTTTCTCTGAGTCAGTTGGTGCCTGTAGCACAATTGCTTCTGCTGCTTTTCCTTGTACAATATTAGGTCCTGATCCTGCAAAGACTTAAGAATGTGTCACTTTTATTTACCTGAGTAGTCTCAGAGAGTATGTCATAAACAGATAGTTAAGGGTTAAGGTCTGTTTTACCTGTAAAGGGTTAACATGTAGTACCTGGTGACCACCTGACCAGAGGACCAATCAGAGATAAGATTTTTTCAAATCTCTGTGGAGGGAAGCCTTTGTCTTGGTGAGAACTGTTTTTGGATTTAACAGAGGACAGTCATGTCCCCAAGTTCTCCTGGAGTAGTTTCTACTAATTAATAGTGAGTATTAATTAGAAAGGCGAATTAGTCTTATGATTTGATTTCTATATTTGCAATTGTGTGTTTGCTAAAGGAAATGCTTTATTCCTGTTTGCTGATATTGCTTTTACTGAGAAAAGGGGGAGAGGGGATTCTCTCCAGAGATTGATAAGGTTATACCCTATGAGTGTCCAGCTTGGATTCATAGAGATTCTGTACTTTCTTTTTGTTCTCTTAATAAATTCTTTTCTTTTCTTTGGACTTGGTTAATTCCTTCCCTTGGGGAAATTCAGGGGAAGGGGAGGGGGAAGTGGGCTGCTTCCCTGTGTGTGTGAGATTCAAGGAGTTGAATCAGGGGGGAGGGGGAAGGTTCCTCCTCTGTGAATTGATCTGTGTTCCCAAGGGGGGAAACAGGGGTGTCCCGGCCCACGGAATTGACCGGGTGGTGGCAGCCGAAGGGGAGACCTACCCTAGGATTTTGGGGTGGGGGGAAGACATGCGGGTCCTCACTTTGAAACCGCCCAGTTTCAAGTGAGGGTAGACTCCTGACAGAGTAAGATTACACATATGCTTAAATCTTGGAGGATCAGAGCCTATAGTACAGTATGAACAGTTTAAATAGCATGTTTCCTTTGGGTGTTCAAATATTAAATACAAAAAAAAAATCAATGTCACTCAAACTTGATTCTGTAGGCCTATCTGGGCATAAGTTACTTGACTTAAGATGGACATCATTTCATAATGATGGGACCTAAATTAGCTATTGCTGTTCAAGAAAGATCTTGAAGTCATTGTGGATAGTTGTCTGAAAACATCCGCTCAATGTGCAGCAGCAGTCAAAAAGCTAACAGACTGTTAGGAACCACGAGGAAAGGGAGAGATAATAAAAAGTAAATATCATAATGCAAATATATAAATCCATGGTATACCCACATGTTGAATACTGCGTGCAGATCTGGTCATCCCATCTCAAAAAAAAATTTAGGATTGGAAAAGGTACAGAGAAGAGCAACAACAATGATTAAGGGTATGGAACAGCTTCCATATTAGGAGAGATTAAAAAGACTGGGAGGTTTCATCTTGGAAAACAGATGACTAATAGAGGATAAGATAGAGGTCTATAAAATGATGAATGGTGTGGAGAAAGTGAATAAGGAAGTATTATTGACCCTTTCACATAATACTAAGAACCCGGGATCTCCCAATGAAATTAGTAGGCAGCAGGTTTAAAACAAACATAAGAAAGTACTTGTTCTACAGATTTACTGTATTGTGTGAAGTTGTTGTCAGGGGATATTGTGAAGGTCAAAACTATAATGGGGTTCAAAAAAGAATTAGATAAGTTCATGGAGGATAGGTCCATCAATAGCTATTAGTAAATATGGTCAGGGTGCAACTCCATGCTCTGGATGTCCATAGCCTGTGACTGCCAGAAGCTGAGCGTTGACAACAGGGGATGGATCACTCGATGATTGCTTGTTCTGTTCATTCTCTCTGAAGCACCTGGTATTGGCCACTGTCAGAAGACAGGATACTGGGCTAGATGGACCATTGGTCTGAACCAGTATAGCCATTCTTATGTTCTCAGTGGGCAGGTGAATGGAAGGTTAAGCTATAAATAGGGGCTTAGCAAGCAGTATACAGAACTCAGGATATCTGTGCTAGCTAACACAAGCAGGAACACCCTGGTACTAGAGACAGTGGATAACTTGGAATGTAAAGATCAGGTTATATATGACCAGCACATCTGCAGAGCATGCTAGATAGGGATTGGCTCCTGAAAAGTAAGCAAGCCAATCATGAAATGTATGATGCAATGTATAGTTAAGAATGCATGTGTTATTAGTGTTAGTAAAAATACATATAAGGTAAAGTTTTCTGTGTAACTTTGGATGTGTGGTACACCCTATACCTGCCCCCTGTGCTGAGTCTGATCAACTCAGCGTAGTTTTGCTGTATGCAAGATAAAGGAACCCGAGTACCAAGACCAGAGACTGAGTTCTTGGGGAATGAGGTGGAAGAGGTCTCAGGAGAACCACAACAAACTTATGCTAAGAAACAGGGAAAATAGGAAAGCAGAGTTCTTAAAGGCCAAAAGGAAAATGAGCCATATTAATTCTGGGTGTAAGAAGCCAAGATTACCTGTGAAGTCAATGCAAGTTGTACAAATTTAAAGCATTGCTGAATTTGGCCCAAGTAAATTAAAAGGTATAAAGATAGGTTACTCACCCTGTGCAGTAACTGTAGTTCTTTGAGATGGGTCACCCTATCAGAGCTCCACCTCAGGTGCTCTGGAACTGGGTATTTTAGGTAGCAGTAGTGTTCAGCCCGTGCAAGTGCTCTACTCCACCTCATGCTGTGCACTGTGGGTATATAGAACTTTGTAGGCAAACCACCCTCAGTTCCTTCTCTATAGCAAAACTTTGTAGCAGAGAAATCTGAAGAAAAGGGGAAGGAGGGCATGTAATGGAGCTCCCATAGGGGAACACAATGCAAAGAATTACAGTTACTGCACAGGGTGAGTAACCTCTCCTTCTTCTTCAAATAGGGTCCCTAGAGGTGCTCCACTTCAGGTGAGTACCGAGCTGTATCCTCTCAGGAAGGGGAGGGGCCTTCAGAATCTAATCCAAAACTGAAGACGGTACAGTAGTGCCAGATACAGCACCAGAAGCTGAGTCATGATATTCAGAAAAGGTGTGTATGGCTCTACATATTTCAGTAATACAGTCAGATATTCATGGAGAGAGTCTTTGCTTGGCAACTGGAGATCCATTAGATCTGTCCGCAATAGAGACAAAATATCTGGGAGATTTTCTAAATGGTTTATTCCTGCCCAAGTAAAGTTTAATGCCATTCTGACATCAAGGGTATGTAATACCACATCCGCCTAATTCAGGTGGGGTTTACAAAAGAAGCACCAACTGGATGTGGTAAGGAAACCACATTTGTCTTGGCACATCAGAACTACCAGAATAATCCTGGCCTTGTCTTTCCTTACCTTGATCAGCACCTTGGATATCAGAGGAGTTCGAGGAAATGCATATAACAGACCCGACGTCCAATGAAGGAGAAAGGTATTTCCCAAGGAGTGGTGGCCCACTCCGCATCTTGAGCAGAACCATGGGCACTCTTGTATCTGGCCATGACAGAGGTCTATCTGCAGGACTCCCCAACACTGAAATATGCAGTAGAATATAATGGGATCTATCTCCCACTTGTGATACTCAGAGAAACATCTGCTGAGGGTATCTGCGGTGATATTCTGAATGCCCAGAAGGTAAGCTTGCTGAGATGCTGATATGATTTTGTATCACCAACTCCAGAGTCTCATTGCTTTGGTGCAGAGGGGAGGGTGATCTCACTCCCCCTTGACAACTAATATGAAACATGGGTAACCTATCATCTGTCATGATCTTTGCATATTTGCCCCAATCAATGGCATAAAATGGAGACGTGCATTCCTGACCACCATGAGTTCCATCAAGTTCATGTGTAGAGTGTTCTTGTGAGACAATCACCTGCCTTGAGCAACGTGAGTGTTGAGATGTGTGCCTCATCCCAACAGGGATATCTGTTATTACTGTTGTTAGAGATGGTTGAGTGAAGGGGACTCCTGTGCAAATGTTCTTTCCACCAGTTGAGGCAGAGACTATCTGTACCTGACGATACCGGGGGGGCAGAGGGACACAATTTAAAGGTTGGGGGCAGGGCATGTGACTGCCCCCACATATTGCCTCTAGGAGGAACCTTCTGGTCCAGGGCAGCCAATCTCATCAGCTCCTGTGGCTGCCTGTGAGAGCCTGGCAGGGGAGGTGGTGGCGGCCCGCCTCCTCTGCTCCCTGCCCAGGCCTGGTGGCTGGGGAATGGGCCTGAGTGAGCCAGAAACATGCTGGGGGGGAGGGGCACAGCCAGAGCCCCCCTTCTACCAGGCAGCCTGGCAGGGAGCAGAGAGGGCAGGCCTCTGCCACTTCCTCAGCTGGGCTCTCGTAGGCAGCCACCACGCTGCACAGAGGCATTGATTCAGAGCCACCACCCTCACCCTGCAGGAGAAGTGGCTCCGTCCTGCCCCCTCCTCTCCCTGCCCAGGCTCAGCTACCAAGTGAGCCAGAAACATGCCGCGCAGGAGATGGAGCATGAGAAGGACTGAGTCCCCCCTCTCCCCAACAGGCAAACCAGAGCAAGCCCTGCAAGGGCAGCTCGGCACTCACAGAAATCTGGTGGGGGATGTGACTCCATGTGCCCCACCATGCATTGCCTCTTGAGTTGAGGGACTTCTTCATGACAGTAGGAACCCAGAATAGTTTGTTCAAGATGCATTTGCTTGGCAAATAACTATTTCTGAGCCACCTGTGGAGGCAGCGCACGTGCAACCTGACATGGTTTACCACAAAAGTCCCAGCTGCCAAATGCCCCAATAACTGGAGACAGTTTTTCACTTATGTCTGGGGCTGATTTGGACAGTAGTGACTAAATTTGATAGGGTTGTAAACCTGTGCATTGAGAAGTATGTTTTGGCAGCAAGTTCCTATGAACTTCCATCTTTGCATTGAGGCCAACGTGGACTTCTGAATTTTTAATTGCAGTCTCAGGCTGAAACTATGTCTACACTAGAGAGCTTACAGTGGCACAGCTGTACCGATGCAGCTGCACCATTGTAAGATCTCCTATGTAGCCACTTTATGCCAACAGGAGAGAGCTCTCCTGTTAACATAATTAAATCAACTCCAATGAGCGGTGGTAGCTATGTTGGTGGGAGAAGCTCTCCCACCAATATAGTGCTGTGCACACTACCACTTATGCCAGCATAATGTATATTGCTATGGGGTGTGTGTGTTTTTTTCACATCCCTGAGCAATATAAGTTTTGCCAACAAAAGTGGTAGTGTAGACATGGCCTGAGAAATAGATCTATGGTCTTCTGAGTGGCCACTGAGGTTTCACTGTAGGAATGTCCCTTTTGCAGCCAATTGTCAAGCTATCGGAATAGTAGGATTCCTTCTCTGCGAAGATAAGCCACTACCACTGACAGAACCTTCAAAAACACTCTGGGAGCAGAAAAGAGAGACCAAATGGAAGCACTCTGTATTGAAAGTGGTTTTTGCCTAGAATGCAACATAAGGAACTTCTGTGAAAAAGGCGAATCACTATATGGAAATATGCATCTTGTAGGTTGAGGGCCAAGAACCAGTCCTTTAGGGCCAATGATGGTAGTATTGCTGCATGTGTTATCAGTATGAACTTCTGTATCTTCACGAACCTGTGGAGGAGCCTTAGACTCAGAATGGGTCCCCACCTGCCATTCTTTTTCAGAAACAGGAAGTACTTGGAATAAAACCCCTTTCCTCTGTGTTTTACAGTAACTGCTTCTGTGTTCTGCTTCTATGTTCAGGAGGGAGTCTATTTCCTGCTTTTGAAGGTACTTATGAAATGGGTCCTTGAAGAAGGATAGGGAAAAAGGGTGGGAGGGAGTAAGGAAAGTAAAGTGGATGGAACATCCTGCTCATTCGATCTCCACAAATCACTTGTCTGAAGTGATATGCTCCCAAGCATGTCAGAAGTGAGAAAGGCATGTGAACAGTTGCAGCTGATAAGGAGAAGGGTGACTCAGAACCTCGACCACCCACCAAAATTGGTGTTTCAAAGATGAGGCTTGTGAGATCAATGCTTGTGTAGCAGTCAGTCTCTTTATCTAGAACCTCTTCATATTTTGTATGGATTCATAAGATCTTTGGGGGCTGGGGAATTGAGCAGGACAAGATCTCTGTGCTGTCTGGGACTTATTAAATTTATGGTCAGGTGTGTAAATTCCCAGAGACCACAAAGTGGCCCAGGAATCTTTTAATGTATGCAGAGACTTGTCTGTATTCTCCACAAACATGTATAAGCCATTGAAGGGAAGCTCTTCAACTGTATTCTGGACCTTCTTCAGAAATCCTGAGAGTTGAAGCCAGAAGGCTCTTCTGATGACCACCTCCATAGAAACATAGTTACTTGCTATGTCAGTGGCATCCAGCAAGGCCTGCACAGATGTTCTGGCAAGAAGCTGACCCTCTGTAATGATTGCCTGGAACTAGCTCCTCTGCTGTGGTGGTAGATGCTCAATTAACAAAGTGAACTTTGAGTAATTGGTGTGATTATATTTCACCATCCACACCTGATAGTTAGCAATTCTAAACTGCAGAGATGTAAACAAATATGATTTGCAACCAAATACATTTGAGATACTTCTGAATTTTGTCATATGGTATTGATTTAGCATAGTGATGCCTTACACATTCATGTACAGCCTTGACAACTAGAGAGTTGGAAGAGGGATGAGAAAACAGAACCTCTGAATCTTTAGATGGAACATAATATTTCCTATCAGCCCGTTTACAGGTGGGCAATATTGTTGTTAGGGTATGCCAGATTACTTTTGCAGGCTACAGAAGAGCCTCATTAATAGGTAGTGCAAGTCAGGCAGATGATGCTGTGTGCAATATATCAAGCAGTTTATATTTTAACTTCTTAGTCTCCTCAAGTGGAATTTGTAAGGCATTCGCTGTCCTTTCAATGAAGTCCTGGAACTGTTTGAAGTCATCAGCCAGGGATGGTGAGGCAGGCATAACTGCTTCATTAGGGATGAAGAAGAGAGGTTGGTTGGCAGGATGTGACTAATTTGTCCACTTTCATCTCCTATTTCTCAAAGATATCTTCTTCTGGATCAGACCTTTTTGAGAGAGAGGAGGGGAGGGACTGTCTACCCTTGTCATGGCAACAAGTGATGCTAAGGGTCCTAGAGAATTATTGGCAGTATGCTGCCCATGGATCCCAGTATGGTCAATGAAGGGGGTCCACATGATGTACGTGGAGGAACTCAAGCTCTCTTTCCTAAAGTCCTATTGAGAGGATTCTTGAATCTTCCACTTAGAAGCTCTAGAGGAGTGTTGCACCAAAGTGACAGAGACAGTCAACTTACTCAGGAGACCAATGTACGGGGAGAGAAGGCAGTCCCTGGCCTGAGTGAGAAGCTGGACGGTGGGAGCTCTCCATCATAAGGAAACAATTTAATTTCCTGTTTTTTTCCGGGTCTCGATTTTAAGACCAGGCAAAAATTTCCTTGGGGAATCAATGCACCGCTATTCCCCCCCCCCCCCAAGTGTAACGGACCATACCAGGACTGCCTGTTGCTCACTAGGATAGCCTCCTGACAGAGAAGGCAATGTTTAAAACTTGGAGAGCCAGGCATAGCCACCCAGCAATCTATAGTTGCCCTCAGGGAAAAATTGAAAGGATAATGGTCCTTACAACCATTTTTTTAACTAGAACAATAACTAAGATAAGTAAAACTATGAGAAAAACTGCAATTGAACTAAGCTCAACTTGGACTCCATCTCAGGCCAAAGCGGTTGAGAAGGAACTGAGAGTTGTTCACCGCCACAGCTCTATATCGCCACAGCGCAGAGCACAAGGCAGAGTAGAGAGCATGCATGGGCTGAACTGACACTGCTACCTAAAAATTTCTGATCAAAGGTGCATGGGATGTATGTGCACCTGAAGTGGACCACCCATAGGGACACTACTTGAAGAAGAGCTGTCTGTTTTATATGGTGTTATTGGTGTTATTTAGTGTTGCAGAACTTACTTACTTTTTATAATTAATTAAAAAGGCCCCAAGAGTTTGCATGGTTTAACAATTAAAAGTTCAATGGAACCCTACATGTAAAGGTAAATATATAGGGAGTCGTCGGATGCCACTTACAACGCTTTTCAATTGACTGCCTATTTCGCCCCTACAGCACTTGTTTCGCCCTTATGAAATTTGATTTGCATAAAGTTCGCTTGAAATCACTTCCTGGTTACATTATACTGGTAGGGAGGAGGAAGTAGTCACTTCTGATTGGCTTCAAGGCAGCAGGGGCACTTGTTGCCAGGTAGGGTTGCTGCTTGTTTTTGATTGGCTCCCTGCCCTGGGCTTAGCCAATCAGGACGTTTGAACAGTGATTGGCTAAGGCTCAGCATGTGTGCTGTTCTCCCTGCTCTTCCCTGATTGCTAAAAGAGGAGACAGAAGGGGCTTCAGTTAGACAGGAAGGGGGTGGAAGGGTGTTCTAGTATGAAAAAGGCTGAACTACCTCTCTCTATATATTTGGTGTTATTCCATTAACAGTGAAAACTGAAGACTGACAGAGTGTATGAAGGATTTATTTGGGGGCGGGGGAAGTCAATCAATTGCATACCAAGATGGCAAACAAATATCCTTTGGGTTTAACCATAGTGCAAAATATTTGTGCTCCAGAAGAGATTAAAGGCATTTACCAGAACAGAATTCATAACTCTGTTACCTCACTTTTAATTAAAATTCCTATGCATTAATTCATGAAACTCCTTTGAACTCTACTCTGTTATTGTCAGTTGAAGCAAACCTGGAAGGCCCTGGGAAGCATTCCGGTTGGGTCCCTTAATACAGCAAAAGCTATTGTCACGTTCATAGAATATCAGGGTTGGAAGGGACCTTAGCAGGTCATCTAGTCCAACCCCCTGCTCAGAGCAGGACCAATCCCCAGACAGATTTCAGCTGACAATAAACCATCAGTATATAACTTCATAGAGTGTTAAATGCATGTTTTAGGTTCAATTCTCTTGCTTGTTCAGAATGATTGGACAGCTTTTAACAAAACTCTTCAGTTTAACTGGATTTAGATGTTAAAAATATATTTTTTTTTTACCTGTTCACAGTAGAATTGCTTTGATCGTGTGTATATCTCCAGGAACGAAACATCCCTTCCTTGCTATTATTTTGACTGAGCTGCAATAAGTAGAAAGAATATCTATAAAAATACTATTGATATATTTTAGAATAAGCACCAAGAATGCAAAATGAAATAAATGGCATAATTAAAGTTATTTGACAAACAAATCCCACCTGTGTTCCAGTCCTATTTTTTGACAACCTAAGATCTGCCAGTTGTTCCACTGCTGTTGTGTAAGCATCCTGTAAAACAGAAGAGCAACTACACTATTTACTATGTCTGAAGACACTTTTCAGGCATGATCACTTATTTATCTTGGATCTTTTGGTCCAAATATTGTCCTCAGTTAAAACCATGCAACCCCATTTGCTTCAGTGAAG
Organism: Mauremys mutica; assembly: GCF_020497125.1. Taxonomy (NCBI): domain Eukaryota; kingdom Metazoa; phylum Chordata; order Testudines; family Geoemydidae; genus Mauremys; species Mauremys mutica. The sequence continues at coordinate 121,136,279 of NC_059073.1, read as the reverse complement.
TTCCAAGTGTGCAATTAAGGGCTGAATTTAGCTTTCAATAAAACATTTAAATCGCTGTGTGAATTTAGTGCTCATGAAAAGTGATGGCTTGAGAGGCCTGGAATCTCACAGAAAAAGTACAGCACATGGGCAGGGCTTCTTTACATAGCAATGTTGTCCAGGTGGAATCACTTCTCTATAGGTGTCAGGGCAAATATTACTCCATATTAGTAGTCTCCATGCTCATTCAATTTTTGACCTCTCTGTTGAGACTACCAGTTCAGACAAGGTGTGAAACCTGCAGACAGAAAGAGTCATGGATTGGCTGTGTCCCTGGGCTAATGTGATTTGTCACAGACGCTCAATTCTTATTAGAATGTACTGTTAGAACACATGGAGGAGCAGCAACATATGCACCTGGAGCAGCAGAAAGATTCCTGCTGTGGTAAACATGGCCTACTGAGCTTCAACTTCTCAAGCCTGTTTTAGGCCTGGTCTACACTAGGCGTTTAAATCGGTTTTAGGAGCCTAAAACCGATTTAACGCCACAGCCGTCCACACTAGGAGGCACCTTATATCGATTTTAATGGCTCTTTAAATCGGTTTCTGTACTCCTGCCCGACGAGAGGAGTAGCGCTAATATCGGTATTAACATATCGGAATAGGGTTAGTGTGGCCGCAATCGACGGTATTGGCCTCCGGGAGCTATCCCACAGTGCACCACTGACCGCTCTGGACAGCATTCTCAACTCGGATGCACTGGCCAGGTAGACAGGAAAAGCCCCGCGAACTTTTGAAATTCATTTCCTGCTTCGACAGCGTGGAGAGCTCATCATCACAGGTGACCACGCACAGCTCATCAGCACAGTTAACAATGCAGTCTCCTGAGAATCGAAAAAGAGCCCCAGCATGGACCGCTCGGGAGGTAATGGATCTGATCGCTATATGGGGAGAGGATTCAGTGCTAACAGAACTGCGTTCCAAAAGACGAAATGAAAAAGTATTTGAAAGAATTTCTAAGGCTATGACGGATAAAGGCCACAGCAGGGACTCCGTGCAGTGCAGAGTGAAAGTTAAGGAGCTCAGACAAGCCTACCAGAAAACCAAAGAAGCAAACGGAAGGTCCGGGGCAGGTCGAAAAACATGCCGCTTCTATGATGACCTGCATGCAATTTTAGGGGGCTGCGCCACAAGTACCCCACCCCTGACCGTGGATTCCGAGGTGGGGGTTGTAATCTCTGCCATGTCAGACGGGGAAGATGAAGAGGAAGAAGAAGAGGAAGACCTCGCAGAGAGCACACAGCACTCCGTGACCCCCAGCAGCCAGGAGCTTTTTATCACCCTGACGGAATTACCCTGCTCCCAGCCCTCACAAGCAACTATTCCAGAGAATGACGCCATGGAAGGGAGCTCTGGTGAGTGTACCTTTGCAAATAGCAAACAGTGTTTTTTAAGCAAGCCTTTTTTAATGATTGATTTGCCCTGAGGACTTGGGACGCATTCGCAGACAGTATAGTTACTTAGAAAAGTTTGTTAACATGTCCGGGGATTGAGAGGAAATCCTCCAGGGACATCTTGATGAAGCGCTCCTGTAGGTACTCCAGAAGCCTTTGCAGAAGGTTTCTGGGCAAGGCATCCTTGTTCCGCCCACCATGGTAGGACACTTTACCATGCCATGCATGTAGCAAGTAATCAGGTATCATTGCGTGGCAAAGCATAGCGGCGTATGGTCCCGGTGACTGCTGGCATTCAAGAAGCATCCGCTCTTTATCTTGTTCTGTTATCCTCAGCAAAGTGATATCGTTCAGGATAACCTGGTTAGAAATCAGGAATTTAAGTAAGGGGGGTGGCCATTTTTCTACTGGGTTCGTGGAATGCAGCAGCTTAAAAAAAACACTTTCCTGCACGTAGCGAAGCGGGGGGAGGGGAGGAGTGAAATGCCGATGATCTTTTCTGTTTGGTCATCGGCGAGGCGATCTTCCCCAAGCTACCGGACAAGCAGTGGGTGGGGGGGAGGGGGAAGGTTGTTGATTAGCAGGGAGCTAGCGTGGTATTAGCCATGCGTTGGGGGGGAGGGGTAAATCACTGAGACAGTGGCTTACCATGGCCGCATGCAAGCTGAATCCTGATGCCTGGACCTGTGTCTGAGATCTGTAACCCAAGAGCTGCAAGCAGGCACTATTAAGATGAAAAATGCGACCTTGTAGGGAAATCACATGTGCTATGTAAGGTGAATAGTGCTTTTCACTGTGAAAGAGTATAACCATTGTTCTGTAAAATGTATCTTTCTAAATATTTATCTCCCTCATGCAGCTGCAAATTTTTCAAGCGTCCCTCCTCCATCCCAAAGGCTAGCACAGATAAGGCGGAGGAAAAAGAAGACGCGAGATGAGATGTTCTCGGATATTATGGAAGTTACACGCAATGAAAGAGGTCATCTGAATGAGTGGAAGGACGTGGTTTCAAATTACAGGAAAGAGGCCAGTGAACGTGAGGACAGGAGGGACAACCGAGATGAGAGGTGGCGGCAGGAAGACCGGCAGGAAAATCAGCGGTTGCGGCAGGAAGATCAGCGGTGGCGGGATGCAACTCTGGGGCTGCTGCGTGATCAAACTGACATGCTCCGGCGTCTTGTGGAGCTTCAGGAACGGCAGCAGGATCACAGAGTGCCGCTGCAGCCCCTGTATAACCACCCTCCCCCCTCACCATGTTCCTTAGCCTCCTCACCCAGACGTGTAAGAACGCGTGGGGGGAGGCTCCGTGCACCCGCCCACTCCACCCCCGTGGACAGCCCAACCAGAAGGATGTCGTTACTCTGAATTTTTTTTTTAATGGCCTTCTCCATCCCTCCTTTCCTCCTCCCAAAGCACACCCTTACTTCTCTCCCTCTTTTTATAATGAATCAATAAAGAATTCATGCTTTTTAAATGAGAGTGACTTTATTTGCATAAGTAAGCTGTACTCGAAGGGGGAGGGGGAGTTGCTTACAGGGACTGAGTCAATCAAGGGGGTTGGGTGTTCATCAACAAACACAGCAGTCACACTGTACCCTGGCCATTGATGAAGCTCGTTTTCAAAGCTTCTCTGATGCGCACCGCTTCCTGGTGTGCTCTTCTAATCTCCCTGGTGTCTGGCTGCGCGTAATCAGCGGCCAGGTGATTTGCCTCAGCCTCCCACCCCGCCATAAAGGTCTCCCCCTTACTCTCACAGAGATTGTGGAGAATACAGCAAGCAGCAATAACATAGGGGACATTGGTTTGGCTGAGGTCTGAGCGAGTCAGTAATGTGCGCCAGCGCGCCTTTAAACGGCCAAATGCACATTCCACCACCATTCTGCACTTGCTCAGCCTGTAATTGAACAGATCCTGACCACTGTCCAGGCTGCCTGTGTATGGCTTCATGAGCCATGGCATCAAGGGGTAGGCTGGGTCCCCCAGGATAACGACAGGCATTTCAACATCCCCAACTGTTATTTTCTGGTCTGGGAAGTAAGTCCCTTGCTGCAGCCGTTTAAACAGAGTAGTGCTTCTGAATACGCGAGCGTCATGAACCCTCCCTGGCCATCCCGCGTGGATGTTTGTGAAACGTCCCTTGTGATCCACCAGTGCTTGCAGCACCATTGAAAAGTACCCCTTCCGGTTTACGTACTGGGTGCCCTGGTGCTGCGGTGCCAAGATAGGGATATGGGTTCCATCTATCGCCCCCCCACAGTTAGGGAATCCCATTGCAGCAAAGCCATCCACTATGGCCTGCACGTTTCCCAGAGTCACAACCTTTCGTAGCAGCAGCTTAGTGATTGCTTTGGCTACTTGCATCACAGCAGCCCCCACAGTAGATTTTCCAACTCCAAATTGATTCCCGACTGACCGGTAGCTGTCTGGCGTTGCAAGCTTCCACAGGGCTATCGCCACTCGCTTCTCTACTGTGAGGGCTGCTCTCATCTTGGTATTATGGCGTTTCAGGGCAGGGGCAAGCAAGTCACAAAGTTCCATGAAAGTGCCCTTACGCATGCGAAAGTTTCGCAGCCACTGGGAATCGTCCCACACCTGCAACACAATGCGGTCCCACCAGTCAGTGCTTGTTTCCCGGGCCCAAAATCGGCGTTCAATGGATAGAATCTGCCCCATTACCATCAGGATCTCCAAAGCGCCGGGGCCCGCGGTTTGAGATAATTCTGTGTCCACGTCCTCATCACTGTCATCGCCGCGCTGCCGTATCCGCCTCTTACTCGCCTCGGTTCGAAGGTCCTGGTTCAGCATATACTGCACGAGAGTGCGCGAGGTGTTTAAAACATCCACGATTGCGGTATGGAGCTGAGCAGGGTCAATGCTTGCTGTGCTATGGCGTCTGCACGGTTCACCAAGCAAAAAAGGCGCGAAACGGTTGTCTGCCGCTGTCAGCGAGGGAGGGAGGGGTGAGGCTGTACCCAGAACCACCCGCGAAAATGATTTTTGCCCCATCAGGCACTGGGATCTCAACCCGGAAATGCCAAGGGGCGGGGGAGGCTGCGGGAACTATGGGATAGCTACGGGATAGCTACCCACAGTGCAACGCTTCAGAAATCGACGCTAGCCTCGGACCATGGACGCACACCACCGATTTAATGTGTTTAGTGTGGCCGCGCGCACTCGATTTTATAAAATCTGTTTTACAAAACCGGTTTATGCAAATTCGGAATAGTCCCGTAGTGTAGACGTACCCTTAGATGCGTCAGGCTACCCTCCTTAGGCAATAAATCAGCAGTGCTGCTAAACTCAATCCATGAGAATGAACGAGTTAGTCAACTTTCTATTGAGAGCCTCATTCTGTTACCAGGTTGGGCTGATGGTACAGAGATGATGTCCTAACCCAGTGTCCCATCATCTGTGAACCTGGCCCCAAGACGGAGATGAGAGCAAGAGCAGACTGGGTCCTATTGCTTTCTGCCATACTGGGACAAACGAGAAGATAGGAAAGGCTTTATTCAGACGGAAGAATTCACGCCCTGAGACCTTACTGTTGAATTCTGCAGAACTCTGAAGCTAATACTGACTTATTGCTCTAATTCAGAACAAAGTAAAATTGGCCTGCTAAACCCAGGGTTGAGAGTTCAATCCTTGAGGCAGCCATTTAGGGATCTGGGACAAAAATCTGTCTGGGGATTGGTCCTGCTCTGAGCAGGGGGTTGGACTAGATGACCTGCTAAGGTCCCTTCCAACCCTGATATTCTGTGAACGTGACAATAGCTTTTGCTGTATTAAGGGACCCAACTGGAATGCTTCCCAGGGTCTTCCAGGTTTGCTTCAACTATCCTTGCTGCCATTATAGTTGCTAATTATGGTAATGAGTTGTTTTATGTTTATGTATGTCTGTGTGCATGTGTGTTTAATTAAGAACACACACACACACACACAACATGGGAACTTGCCAAATTAATTTCACATAGGCAGCTGAACAGCCACTAAATGGATATTTCATCATTGTATCTAACAGAAAGGAAAATAATGTTCAACAATAAAAAAATGGGTCTGTTCTCACCTGCATAATGTAACTCCCCTTGAATGGAACAGAAGATACAAATATGTAACAAAGATAGCATAGATTGCTATATCTGCTCAAAAATCTATATTTTGCTGGTTTAGATTCTGCAATCAAAACAGTCTTCCTCGTTGGTGAGGTGTAAAGTGCACTAAATGAGTTTTCACTTTTTAAAACTAAGTACATCTTACAGTTTAACCTCATGCAAATCAAAGAGGGCAACTATAACTCTTAAAGAAAACTTGGAATATGAATAAGTGATTGGCCAATTACTATGAGAAAGCTGTTCACAAATGCAGTTTCCTATCCATATCTTTATTTGAAAATTATTTTAAAAGAAACCAATTTTTTCCTAGCAGAGCCATAATTTCATTTATGGCTTTTTAAGTAGTACAATAGTGGTTTAGTCCTTTTCAACATAAGTGTCTAATTAGTTTGATGGATTTTAAAAACCAGCATTTAGGTCTGAAACCTATGAAGTTAATTCCAGATAAATTTGATTTCAATTACTGTCAAAAGACTGATATTAATTCTGCTCTTACCTTGTGGAACTTGCTTGAAAGAACACCTGTAAAAGATCAACAGTTGTTTTGTGCTTACAGAAGTCCACTAGAAAAATTTTCTCCATACAGAATTTTGAATGGCTGGGATTCCTTACCTCCTGTGCCAGTCTCGTCTCCCAAGAGACAGTATTTATTTTCAGGAAGGTGGACATCATGTTCCAAATCACTGGTATGTATATTCTATAACAATATTTGAGTTTTAGTGAGTGCAAAAACACAGAAACTAAAAATATATGGTAACTATGACAATTTAGGTTTAATAACTTTATGAATTGGAGTGAGGAAATGGAGAATGGAAGAGCTGTGGGATAGAGAAATTATATGAAGTAAAGGTATATTGCCACTTGGCCTGCTGGGTGACCTTGGACAAGTCACTTCGCCTCTCTGTGCCTCAGTTTCCCCATCTATAAAATGGGATAATATTGACTGCTGAAATAAAGTACTGTGAGATCTACTGATGAAGAGTGATATGTAAGATCTAGGTATTATTATTAATTATTATTATGTGTGCCAGAATAAGAAATAAATTGAAAAGATAATATTGTGCATTCATACCATGCCTTTAATCTCAAAGTATCCCAAAGCAATTTACAAATCACAGGCCTGATCCTCTACGGCGCTTCATGTGGGCAGACCTTTTTTCCTTTGCAAAGTCATATTAATCTGACTGGGGCTCTAGATGGAAGAGTGGGTCTGTCTGTATAGGGTTCATTAGGGGATTGGGGCTTTAGGGTTGTGCATAAGTAACTGCATGCATGAGAATTACCACTGGCTTTTTTAGTAAGACTACTTGTGTGCATAACGTTATGTCCTTGTGTTTGTGGAACCCACTGTTTGGTAATGTGTGTGTCCTCCTCTGCACCTGATCCACAGAAGCGCTGAGTGTCTTACAACCCCAGCTGCAGACCCTGACCCTCGTTGTGACAGCCTGTAGCCACTCATGCTTTCCGTTTAGTAGGGGCATGTTTTAACCTTGAGTGGGGGCGGGGGTGTCAAAGCTGGTGGCTGTCACGTTTGCAGACTCGGGAGCCGGAGCAGCAGCAGCGAGGTTGCGAGGTGACGAAGGGGATCACAAGCAGTAACCGCCACTGAAAGCGAGCCTGCAAGTAGGAAACGGCGGGCACCACAGCCCGGACTCCCAGCTCTAAGGCACGTGGCGACGTCCCTGCGCCCGTGACCCATGTTTGGTGCCCAGTGGTTTAAGTTGTATTTACAAAGACAAACAACCAGCTGCTGCCCCTTCCCCCGCCCCCGCCCCGCCCAGGCCAAGCAGACGTGGGGGCGACGGCTCCGCTCTGCCCCTGCAGCAGCGAGGCGGGGATCCTGTACCTGGCGGGAGTCGGAGGAGAGGCTGGTGAGCGGGAGGCTGGTGCCATAGATGCCGCCTGTGAAGTCCCCTCTCTCCACAGCGCTGCAGCGCCGGCTCCTCCTGCCAAACCTGCGGGGAGAGAGCGCAGGGGCGTGAGGGGGGGGCAGCCGCCGGCCGGGCCTGGGGCGGGAGCGGCCCGCTCCCCCCTCGACCTACCCTCGGAAGCCCCCGGGTGTCTGTGTCGCGGCGGCTCCGGCCCCGCTCCCGGCCCGGTGCATCGGACCCTCTCGCCGCCAGCGCCGCCTCCGCTTCGGCCACCCCCGCGCTGCAGCGCCCCCGGCCCCGCCCCGCGTCACAGGGAATCACTATGGGAACGGGCCGGGGCCCAGCCGCTGCCCCGGCCCCACAGAGGCCTGTCACCCAATGGGGGGTGGGGCGCCCCATCTCCCTTCTGTCATCTCACCCCCTGGAGTATTTCCCTCCTCCACGCTCCCATCATCTTCATCCCCAGTGCGCCTTGTCTCACATGTGCATGTTTGCCTGGCCCCACCTCTCCAACACTGCCTCAGTTCCACCACAACCGGGCCTCCATCTCCTCTCCCCGGGATAGTGCAGGTCCCTTGTCTGGGGCCTCTCCACCTGCCCTTCTCCTGACTGCAGCATATAGAGAATGCAAGGCCTGGGTTTTTTTACTCATACAAAGGAGAGCAACTGTATATCTCCTTCTCAAATAACTCAACGAGGTCCTTATTTGTTTAAAGTCCAGTTTGTATATACGCTCCCAGAACTTGGTCTAGGTTTTCTTCTGATCCCTGTCCTGCTTATTAAGCACTAAGCTCTCCACTCCATTTCTTCACACAATCTCACCTCTTCTAGATGGAAAGTCATTGCTGTGGCTTTGACCAGCTAGAACAGCCTTTCCATATAACTCTGTTCTTCACCTATTTCTCTATTGCATCCCACTCCAGTACCAACTTAGTTGTTACTGCTTCCATCAGTAATGCCAGTGTGGTGCAGTTAGCTTCTGTCCAGCTACCTTTACTACATCTGGGGACTTAATAGCTATGCCAGAATCTCCCCATCTTATGTCTCACTATTATCAGCAGCTTCCTCCCTGAAGATTTCTCTACACTCATAATCTTCGGCACCAATATCCATCTCTCAACTACTCTCTTCAGCTTCCTCAGATTCTGCAGAGATCAGTACATCCTACAGAGAAGATGTATTCTGTTCTGTTATTCTGAGTCTTCCTCTTTAGCTATAGCAGAATTCCTTCTCCAGGGATTGCCTCCTCTTTTCTTGGGTCAGTTCATGAGGAAGAACCAGCGAAAGGGATGTCAAGGCAGTCTTCCTCTCATTGCAGAAGACACTGTTCTGGGAGATTACAAGTTCCATGGATTCCTCCACTTTGGCTTCATATGGCTTATCCTTATAGTAACTAGTCCTGGCCTTACTGGAACTCTCAACTTGATTAATCTGCTGCATATTCTTTGAGAGTCCCTTTGTCCAGGTATGAAAGTTACTGGCGACCCCTCACTAACTAGCAGGCAGCCATTAGGGGGAAGCAGAAGCCTCACGTACACAGTAACCTGAACTTTTGAACTGTCTTCTCTCCTCTGCCTTGAGGCAGAGGAAACTGGCTCCAAACCGGTTTTCACTGACCAGATAGCAGAAGTACGGGGTCTGGCAACCACCAATCAAGTGTTAACACGGCAAGGGTCTTTTTCTGAATGTGTATAAAGGATCTGTGAAATTTGTATGAGACAGAGTCTTTTGTACCAAGGTGCAAGGCTCTCCTTTCTTCTGCAGAATAAAGCAACCTTTCCTTATCCCTGTCTGGCTGTCATTGGCTCTCAGCTAGGCGGACCCGACATTTCGGTAACACAGGAAAAGTCATGTCCTACTGTGAAGCCTTCAAGATTAGTGCAACCATCTTGGCAGAGTGACCCTCATGATTTGGGAGAGGAAATCCAAAGTGAGAATGACGATCATATGTATCCTTCTATTCCTTTGACAATTTCTTCATCTTCGCTGGATGAAGTGGTTAATCTATCTACGATGGACCATTTAAAGACTTTTCAAGATCTCCTAAAGAGGATGGCTGACACCATAGAAATCTTTTGGAAGTTGTACAATAATAGTATGTGACAAAGTTCCTCCTCTACCTTGGTGGGTCCTGTACTTATTGGTGGATTTGCTCACCTCAGAGAGTTACCATGTGGGTCGGGGAGCAGCCCAAAGACCTTCCCCTCTGGTGGAACCCACAGTCCAGGTCAACTCCTCCTGTGTCTGATCAGGAGTTGGGAGGTTTGGAGGGAACCCAGGCCCACCCTCTACTCCAGGTTCCAGCCCAGGGCCCTGTGGACTGTAGCTGTCTAGAGTGCCTCCTGGAACAGCTGCTTTACAGCTAAAACTCCCTGGGCTACTTCCCCATGGCCTCCTCCCAACACCACCATTATCCTCACCACTGGACCTTTCTCCTGGTGTCTGATAATGCTTGTACTCCTCAGTCTTCCAGCAATATGCTTTCTCACTCTCAGCTCCTAGTACCTCTAGCTGCCAGCTCCTCGCATGCACATCACAAACTGAAGTGAGGTCCTTTTTAAACTCAGATGTCCCGATTAGCCAGCCTGTCCTAATTGATTCTAGCAGTTTCTTCTTAATTGGCTCCAGATGTCCTAATTAGCCTGCCTGCCTTAACTGGTTGCACGAAGTTCCTGCTTGTTCTGGAACTGCCCCTGTTACCTTACCCAGGGAAAAGGGATCTGCTTAATCTGGGACTAATATATATGTCTTCTAACACTCTCCTGTAGCCATCTGGCCTGACCCTGTCACAAGTAACATAAATAGTTTGATGCATTACACCGTGCAATTCAAGGTCAATTGGTAATGCCCATACACAAAGGTATTCTTGAACCAGTCAGGGATCTATGGCAGACCCAACCTCCATCTTAGCTATCTCCCAAACAAAAAGAGCATCTATACTGAGTCCTTCCAAAAGGTTTTGAGTATTTTTATACTCCTCATGTTCCAGCTCTTTCACAGTGGCTGCTGTTCATGAGGAAGCTAAGCAATACAATTAGCCAAAGTCAACACCAAGGGGTAAATATTTGAAAAAACCAGACCTATTCAGAAGGTCAATTCCTGCGCTAGCTTTCAGATTGCCAATTACCATGCTTTGCTAGTCAAATATGATTACCTCCAATGAGACAAGATCTCCTAGTTTATGGAAAAACTTTCAGAGGACTCAAGGGTAGAGCTAAATTCCATGTCCTTAGATCAGTTGATTGACAAGGTGGCTCTACTAGCAGCACTGGATGAATCTGACAAAGACACAAGAATAATGGCCATTGCTGTCACCTTGGAGAGGACATCATGGCTGCAAGTCATCAGACATTCCAAAAGGGGTCCAGTCTACAATTGAGGACCTTTTGAAGGTCATGAGTTTTTTAATTCAAAGACCAATGAGGGACTTTGCTAATTAAAAGATTCTAGAGTGACATTTTGATCCCTGGACCCGTACACTCCAGCCCAGAGGAGAAAGCATGTTAGGTCTCAGTCTTTTTCTAAAAGACAGAGATCACCTTTATCATAATTTTACCATGAGAGGTCCTCAGAACCCTCTAAGAAAAGACCTCATTATCAGAGGAAGAGCACTTTGACACATAACATCTGGTCTGAAGGCAGCAAGTTTGTGGCCACAGTCAACAGACCTGAACTAATTTAAAAGGATCTATAACCGTTCTTCCATTTGGCAAACACCTGTCTTTTGTTGTTGGCAAACATCTTTCTTTTTGGATGCATGGACTGGAATCACTATTGACTGCTGGGTCCTCAAAGTTATCCAGAAAGGCTACTCAGTTCAATTCTAGTCCTAACCCACTTCTCACCTCCCAACTTTCTCCATTCTCAGGGATACCTCTCGTGACAGTCTGCGACAGCAAGACTCTCCTCTACATCTGAGTGCAACAGAGAGGGTTTTGGGGCAGAGGATTTTATTCCCATTACTTCCTTATTCTGAAGAAGAAAGGAGAGTAGCATCCCATACTGGACCTCAGGTGACTCAAAAAGTTCATCCATAGTCTTCAGTTCAGGATGGTCACCCTAGCCTCTACAATCTCCTCCCTAGATCTACTGGATTGGTTCACGACTCTCACCTTGCAAGACGCATACTTCCCAATCTCCTTCTCTCCACCCCACAGGAAGTACACGTAATGGTGAAGGAAATTCATTACCAGTTCCGAGTGCTACCATTTGGTTTTTCTGTGGCACAAAGGATGTTCATCAACTAGTGGTTGTAGTAATGCATCTGTGAAGACAAGGTCTTCACATCTATCCTTATCTCAATGACTTCTTGATTCAAGGGAAATGGTCACAGCAGGTCACCAAGACTCTGTAGGTGGTTCTCCATCTAGTCTCCTTGGTAGGCCTCCGGATTAGTCAAGTCTGCTCCCACTCCTATTCTGTCAATAGAGTTCATAGGAACACTTCTCAGCTCAAGAGCAGCACCTTCCTCACAACAGATTCTGCACCATAGGGCATCTCATATTAGCTCTTTACACTCAAAAAACCCCATCAGTCTCAGTTTATTGGGTCATATATTCTTTTGCATTTATGCAATACCGCATGCCAGACTTCATCTTTGTCCTCTTCAGGGTTGGGTAACATAGATCCATCAGCGAAGCACACACATCATGAATGTACAAGTCCTTCCCCCTGGGGTTGTATCATTTCTGCTGTGTGGAAGAATCTGAAAAATGTCTGCCAAGGTGTGATGTTCACATCACCATCCCCTATAAAGACTCTTGTAACAGATGCCTCTAGACAAGGCTTGTGAGCACACCAGGACTATCTTCAGACAGACACAGGGATGATGGTTCCCAACATAATCTCAGCTACATATAAATGTGCTAGAACTCAGGGTCATTAATTTGGCTTGAGAAGCATTTTTACTTCTCATCAAGGGACCACCATCCAAATCCTGATAGACAATATTGCAGTGATGCAGTATGTAAACAGATAAAGAGGAATAAAATCATCACCTCTGTGTCAAGAGATTATTTATCTATGGGTGTAGTGAGTTCAGCATTGTCAGTTGATAGCCCTGTGCTTGATGGGGTTCAGGATAGTTTAGTAGGTCAAGTCAGCCGGAAGTGCTCTTCCATTCATAAACGAACACTGAAAGGGTCAGTCCCCACAGTTACGAAAAATTTATGGGACATTTCCACCACAGACCTTTTTTGCAACCAACTCAAACAAGTGTTACATTATTTTGCTCCCAATGAGGAATGCGCCCAGGCTTCCTTTGGATGCATTTCTGATTTGGTGGAACACAAATCTAATATAAATTTCCCCTCTGATTCCATTAGTTCCCAGAGTCCTCAGAAAAATAAGCCAGAGCAAGGCCAAATTAATTCTGACAGCACAATCATGGGTGCACTAGTTTTGGTACTTGGAGCCAATGCATCTAGAAGTTTGTCCATCGTCATACTCCCAGTTCTTCCAGAAAACATTTTGCAGAACCTATTCTACATCCTGACCCATCTACATCATTTCTACATCTGATAGTATGGGATAGCTGGCTAAGTTTGGTAGACATATGTTGTTGTTCTACAATGCAGGACATTCCAATTCATAGCAGGAAAGTTTTGTTGAGGTTTACATATAAAGCCAACTGGAAACATTTTTCATTATGGGCTGCTTAACATCCTCTTCAATCCTGGAAGACTTCCATTCCTATCACTGTGGATCATTCGTTATCCCTGAAACTCTCAGGTCTTTCAGTCAGCTCCACTAAAGTTCATTTTGCAGCAATGTCACCCTCCCATTCAGGGTCTCTCAGTATTTTCACAGCTGACTGGGCCTAAATTTCTAAAGGGGCTGGTTCATGTGTTTCCACCAGTTAAGGAAATTCCCCCTCCCTATGACTTAAATATAGCACTTCTATCTTTGATTGAACACCTATTTGAGCGTATGTCATCATGTATTTTATACTACCTTTTCTATTAAAACAGCATTCTTTGTGGCTTTTACATCTGCTTGGTGGGTGAACAAGATTCAGGCATTAATGGCAGGACTTCTTTTCACAAGACAGAGCTACTCTTTGACCTCACCAAAAACTTTTACTCAAAGTCATTTCAGACTTTCACTTGAACTAGTACATACATACATACACGTACCAGTATTTTCACCTAGGTCCTCACTCATCTCCTGCAGAAGCAAAACTCCATACATGGTGCATTGTATTCCTATTATCCTATTATCTCTTTCCTATTATCTCCATAGGATAAAATCTTTCTGCAAGTCACCCAGTCTGTAACTTTTGGAGATGGTCTAGAAGGCAGGCTATTTTGCCTCTGAGATTCTCAAAGTGACTGTCAGACTTTATCATGATCTCACATGAATAAATTAGCTTCTCCTTCTCAGATCAAAGCACACTCCTAGAGCTCAGGCAGCCTCCTTAGCTTATTTGAGGAGCATCTCTAGATCTGAAATCGATAGGGCAGCTATTTGGAGCTTGATAAATACCTTTACCAATCATTATTCCCTAGTGGTAGACTGTACACCTGACATTCAATTTGGCAGTGTAATCCTACAGTCCTTATTTAAATAGGACTCCTGGCACTCACCTCGTTAGGGAGGCAACCGCTAGACCAGGAGTCTCAAACTTTCAAGGTTATTTTCTGCAGCACCCTCCCCCAGCGTTTACCTAGAGCGGCTCCGTCCCGACACGCACCAGGGGCAGGGCAGGCTCCCTGCCTGCCTGCCTGCCCTGCCCCCGCACCGCTCCGGGAAGTGAACAGAACCTGGGGAAGGAAGGGCGCAGGGGTGTGTGTTGATGTTTCTTCAGACACCGCCCCCAGCAGCTCCCATTAGCCGCGGTTCCCCATTCCCGGCCAATGGGAGATGCTGGGGGCGGTGCCTGAAGCAACAGCAACACACACACCCGTGCCCCTGCTCCCCCAGGTTCCAGCCTCTTCCCGGAGTGGCGCAGGGGAAGACAGGCACGGAGCCTGCCCTGCCCCCGGTGCGCGCCGGGCCAGATCCTGCCCCCCGAACCCCTACTGCAGTCAAACCCCCTGTCCTGAGCCCCTTGCTGCACCCTGACCCCCCACACACTCCTCCTGCACCCCAACCCACTGCCCTGAGCCCCCTGCCGAACCCTGCACCCTGACCCCGTGCCGAGCCCCCTGCTGCACCCTGCACCCCAACCCCCTTCCCTGAGCCTCCTGCCACACCCTGCACCCGACCCTCTGCCCTGAACCCCCTGCTGCACCCCTCCTGCACCCCAATCCCCTGCCCTGACCCCCTGCCACACCCCTCATCCCTCCTGCGCCCCACACCTCAACTCCCTGCCCTGAGCCCCCTGCTGCACCCCAACCCCCTGCTGCACCTCTCACCCCTCCTGCACCCCACACTCCAACCCACTGCCCTGAGCCCCTTCCGTACCCCTCCTGAACTCCGATCCCCTGCCCTGACCCCCTGCCACACCCCTCATCCCTCCTGCACCCCACACCCCAACTCCCTGCCCTGAGCCCCTTGCCACACCCCATGCCCCTCCTGCAGAGAGGGGGCGGAGTTGGGGGGATTTCAGGTAAGGGGTTGGAGTGGGGGCAGGTAAGGGGTGGGAAGAGGCAGGGGAGGGGCCTCATGGAAGGGGTGGAGTGGGGGGGCGGCGGGGGGGGGGCGCATGTCAGTAATGCGGCCCTCGGGCCAATGTACTAGTCCTCATGTGGCCGTCGTGGTCATTTGAGACCCCTGTGCTAGACAATCACCTAGAGTTGGATCCATATGAACAAATACTCGAAGAAAGAACAGTTACTGTAATGTAAGTAACAGTGGTTCTTCAAGATATTTTGTCCACACAGATCCCATGAGCCATCCTTCTTCCACACTAATGACAAAGTCCTTTCGCTTTGGAATTCTCTTCTGTATTGGCATTTGGGGCTGCTGTGCTCTTTATGCCCTTGAGTGGAGGGTGCAAGGATATGTAGAGTGCATGCCTGGCCCCAACAGACACTACTGGCCAAAAAAAATCCAATCTTGGGCAGCGGGAGCATATTCATACCTAGAATGGGATCCACATGGAGAAATCATCTAGAACAACAACAGGTCCTGTAAGGTAAGTAACAGGTCTCTTAATTGACTAAAGTGTAGGTCTATCTAGGCATTTACACCAAATCTAACTTCACATTTCATTTCAAACATATTTCTTCCTTTGCCTATGTCTCTTCTCTTTGCCACAGATGCTACTTTTAATTTTAATTCTATTACTGTATTCTATAGTCTGCACAAAGTGTTTTGGGATACAATGTGTGTAGATGGCACTTGTAAAAAAAGCAAGTGGTTGGAGTTGCAAGCAGTTTCAGAGTTAAACCATTTGTAGCAGTTGTGCTTATTCTTTTACATAGTAAGGAAATTGGGATTCTCCTATACTGTAATAATATTTATTGCTGGAAACGATGATAGAGAAGGTTGGGAATATATTTCCCTTTTGCTAACTGCCAGTTTTTTTACTTCGTTATTAAAAAAAAAAGTTTGTTTTGTGATGCAACATGCTTACTCCCACCCCTCTCTTTTTTTTGATGAGTGATAAATGAAGTGGGTGTGAGTGCTTAGCTGAGACTAAACATGTTTCTGCACAAAATAAATCCACTGCCCCCCACAGCTAAATCTTCAGAACCTCTTGCAGTAGTGTACTTCTCTCATCTGAGTCCACTGTTCCTTCTATTGGTTAATTTCAATACTATGCAATTTGTTCTTGCTCCAAGAGAATTATGTAAATAGAATTAGTCCCAATGACAAGTACTGGAAGACAATACTTGTTACCTTTCTCCATGTCTACTTGTTTCCATTTACTATTTGTCTGCATTCTTCTACTCAACTAGATTTATATCTGTAGTGTTGCTCCCTACAAATTTCCTTGACTTTTCATATTAATGTCATATCTGAAATGCTATTAAAATCTCTACTAAGTTCCTTGTAAATGCATTCCCTGTTCTTCAGATACTTACTAATATCAATCTCTACTTTTTTTAGTCAATAATATTTTATGCTTTATTTTAAAGCTCACACAGTTTCAGTTAAATTGAAACTACTGCTCATTGGCACTAAAACACTGTCTAGAATCCTCTTCCTCTTAGTGAAATCTATCAACTCTATTGTCCTGGAATAAAATGTTGTCCTCCAGGCAGCGTGATCAAGTATTCTTGAGATCATCTTTTCTCTTTGCACATTGTTGAATCTCTTTGTGGCTGAGACCCAACTGCTTTATAATAAGAAGCAGGATAAATGGAAGGTTCAGTGCTGAGAGAGAATACAACAGTTGCCTTTAGTATAAAAAATAGTATCTGCCCTAATGGCATGATTAGAGGAGCGTGACTAGAAGAGCAGAGAAAATTTGACAAGGACTATGCACATGGGATCATTTAAGTTAATGATATAGCTTAAGTTTAAATACATGGAATATTGCCATCAAATCACAGAAACAAAATATGTAGAAGTTCAGAGTTTATTGCTATCTGTTGGGGAGGGGGGAATAAATGTTCCCTTAAAACACCACTTTCACATCCTAAAAATATCAATAATAAACCAAGTTAAGACCCTGAAAGTATAATAAAATTGATGAATGATAACATAAAAGCTGAGTCTGAACATTTGTTTCCTGACAGCATAGCAAATCCTAAATCATGATTACAATTGAATAATCTCACACTGTGCTGCTGTATACTTTTTATAAGAACAAGTTTATCAGAACTCTGTTCTTCAGAACTTTACTCTGTCAGTCACCAAGACATTATGACCCAATCAAAAGGTCTAAGGAGGACTTACAGCTTAGGGTTTGAATTAATATGTGCATTGCAGCAATGTTACACTAGACTGATAGTACACACTGTTCAAACTGAATTTACACTAAATAGGTAAATGAACACCTGAAGAATATATTATGGTCCACATTATTTTTAAATTGTGGACAAGCCATTTTGGCTGGGCTATATGTTTAACATGCACACATCTGAAAATTATTGTTTTCATAGGTTGTAATAGCCATATTTTGAGTTTTAAAGAGCTAGGTGTGTTCTCATGCTTACTAAACACTTTTTTTTTTATGGTCAGTGAGTGGACCCAAAATGAAAAGTGAAAAGGCTCCATTATCCCACGACTACTCCTTAAACCAATAAATGTTCCCCAGCTCTTAGCTCCACTCCACAGTTACTTTGTGAGATAAACAGCCCTAAATATAAAACAAATCAATCTTTATGTTTCACACTTGATCAGGATCTTCAGAATCGGAAGAACTGACAATGACCACATCAGAGCGGCCAGGTCTACACTACAAACTTGTATTGGTAAAAGTACATTGTTCAGGGGGTATGAAAAATCCACACCCCTGAATGACAGTTATACCGACCTAACCCCACCGGTGTAGACAGCACTATGTCAACAGGAAGGCTTCACCTATCAACATAGCTACCACCTCTCGTGGAAGTGGATTAATTATGCTGATGGGAGAAGCTCTCCTATCAGCGTAGTAACATCTTCACTGAAACTGTGCCACTGCAGGGTTTTAAGTGTAGTCCTGCCCAGAGGCTGTCATATAAAAGCTGGCATGGTAGAACTGGTCCAATACATATGCAAGAAAAAAACCCCAGTTTCTTTCTCACAAGATTTATTAGGTTGTAATAACCAGGAATTATCTTTTGAAGATCTGGGCATAAATCGTTGCATGTTTGGCCAAATTTTTTCCTTCAGTTATTAATGAAGCAGTCACTAACACTGACCAGTCTAATTAAGGTTTCATAATCATTTCCGTTATAACCTTGTTTTCATGTACTTTTAATAGCCAAAATTTCTCTCTTTGGGGGTTAATTTTTCCAAATTTCTCCTCTGCTTAAAAATTATTTCTCCTGAAAAGCTGAGGAAAAATTGTGCCAGTCATTTCTGAGTTAAGAGAATGAAAAACTAATTTGTTTCTGCTGTTAACAAGTTGCTCTTATGCTTTTCCACAAGGAGATAAAATAAAATAACTATGTTGAGAGATTTTGTATCTTCTGCAAATTTTGCCACATCACTGTTCACTCCCCTTTTCCAGATCATTCATGAAGATGTTGAACAGCACAGGTCCCAGTATGGATCACTGTGGGACCCCACTATTTACCTATCCCCATCGTGAAAAGTGAGCATTTATTCCTACCGTTTGTTTCCAATCTTTTAAGCAGTTACTGATTCATGAAGGGATGTTTCCTCTGATCCCATGACTGCTTACATTGCTTAAGAGCCATTGGTGAGGGACCTTGTCAAAGGCTTTCTGAAAGTCCAAGTATACTATATGGACTGGATCACCCTTGTCCACATGCTTATTGACCCCATCTAAGAACTCTAATAGGTTGGAGAAGCCTGATTTCCTTTTACAAAAGCTGTGTTGACTCTTCCCCAACATACCATGTTTTATTTGTGTCTGATATTTCTGTCCTTTACTATAGTTCAGTTAATTGGCTTCGTACTGAAGATAGGCTTACAGGCCTGTAATTTCCAGGATCACCTCTAGAGCCTTTTTCTTAAAATCAGTGTTACATTAGCTACCCTTCAGTCATCTGGTACAGAGGCTGGTTTAAGTGATAGGTTACATAGCACAGCTAGTAGTTCTGCAATTTCATATTTGAGTTCCTTCAGAATTCTTGGGTGAATACTATCTGATCCCAGTGACTTATTACTGTTTAATGTGTCAGTTTGTTCCATACTTCCTCTATTGGCACCTTTGTTTGGGACAGTTCCTGCGATTTGTCACCTAAAAAGAATGGCTCAGATGTAGAGATTTCTCCCACATCCTCTGCAGTGAAAACCGTTGTAAGGAATTCATTTTGCTTCTCTGCAATGGCATTGCCTTCCTAGTGTGCTCTCTTAGCACCTCAATCGTCCAGTGGCTCCAATGACTGTTTGGCAGGCTTCCTGCTTCTAATGTAAATAATTTTTTGTTGCTAGTTTGTGTGTCTTTAGCAAGTTACTCTTCAGATTCTTTTTTGGCTCACCTTCTATTTTTACACTTGATTTCCCAGAGTTAATACCTTTTTCTATTTTCTTAATTGGGATTTGACTTCCAATTTTTTAAATATGCCTTTTTGCCTCTAATTGCCTCTTTTACTCTGCCATTTAGCCATGGTGGCATTTTTTTGGTCCTCTTACTTTTTTTTTTTTTTATAATTTATTTGGAGTTTGTGTAGTTTGAGCCTCTATTATGGTGTTTTTTAATAGTCTCCATACAGAGTGTAGGCATTTCACTCTTGTGACTTTTCCTTTTAATTTCCACTTACTAGCTTCCTCATTTTTGCATAGCTTCCCTTTTTGAAGTTAAATGCTACTATGGGTGGGTACCTTTGGCATTTCCCCCCGGCAAGAACGTTAAATGTAATTACATTATGGTTACTGTTACTAAGTGGTTCAGCTATATTCACCTCTTGGACCAGAACCTGTGCTCCATTTTGGACTAAATCAAGAACTGCCTCTCCCCTTATGGGTTGCAGGATGAGCTGCTCCTAAAGGCATTCATTTCTGTCTAGAAATTTTTGAGGTGATGTATACCTAGTCTATATAAGGATAGCCAAAATCCCCCATTAATATGAGGATGTCAAAATCCCCCATTATCACTTATTTTCTGCCTTTGTAGCCTCTCTTATCCCCCAGAGCATTTCACAATCACCCTCGCCATCCTGGTCAGGTGGTATATTCCTACTACTATACTTTTTTTTTTATATATATACTCATCAGCTCCTTCCCCTCCTCCTCCCAGCACCTCCCGTCTGCCGGCAGCCCCGACGATCAGCGCCTTCCCGCCTCCCAGTGCCTCCCACCCATCATGATCAGCTGTTCCATAGTGTGCAGGAAGTGCTAGTGAGAAAAGGGGAGGAGCAGGGGCAGGAAGAGGTGGGGCAGAGCCTTGGAAGAAGGGGTGGAGTGGGGGCAGAGCCAGGGGGAGTACCCCCCGGCACATTACAAAGTCGGGCCTCTGCTAAGGGATTTCTGCACCTGAACTGTGTACCGCTGCTTACCTGTCAGCTTACCCTCAGCCCTTAGTTTAAAAAATCCTCTATGATCTTTTTAAATGTCACATGCCAGCAATCTGGTTCCATTTCGGTTTAAGTGGTGCCCATCATTCCTGCATACGCTCCTCCTTACCCAAAAGGTTTCTCAGTTCTTAATAAACCTAAACCCCTCCCCTCCCTTCACCATCATGTCATCCATGCATTGAGGTCCTGCAGTTTTGCCTGTC
Source organism: Mauremys mutica (assembly GCF_020497125.1). Taxonomy (NCBI): domain Eukaryota; kingdom Metazoa; phylum Chordata; order Testudines; family Geoemydidae; genus Mauremys; species Mauremys mutica. Next base: position 121,115,644 of record NC_059073.1, on the reverse strand, counting down.
TTTCTGGCCCTGCGTGTGGAACTGGGAGCAGTCCAGAGAATGCTACCATGGAGGTAGGTCCTGGACTTTAATCTCTTACCAAGCAGCCTAAATTTGGCCTCTAGGGCCTCTCACCTACCTTTTCCTATGTCACTGGTACCCACATGCATCATGACCACTGGCTCCTCCCCAGCAATGCACATACATCTATCTAGAGGTCTTGTGACATCCACAACCTTTGTGCCCAGTAGGCAATTAACCATGCAGGTTTCCCAGTCATCACAAAACCAAACTGTCTATATTTCTAATAATCAAATCCTACTAATAATCCAAATTACTACTACCTATAACAATTCATCTTAAAACACAGGAAATTAAAAGATCTTGGAGCTCTTAGTCTAGCGGGAGGAGATAGTAATGTCAACTGTTACAGTCCACTTGATGTTACGGACCCAGTATTAGTCCTAGAACATGAAGCAATAGAGCAGAAAAATGTAACCACTCAGCTCCTGAGCCCACTATCTAGTGTGTTGGAGCATACATTCTCCTCCTTCCATTGTCTTTTTGTGATGTCACAGATCTATTGTGACTTCTGTGATCCAAAGCAGCAAGGCCAAGGATGTGAGAGCCCGATTCCCACCAGGTGGGCACTTTGTTCAGCCTGTCTATAAAGGAGAGAGGAGAGTTCAGCCTACCTTGCAAGAGTGTTCACTTACCTTGTCCCATGAAATAAAGGGCCATCTCTCTTCAAGAAGGATGTCTGGGGAGCGAGCTTTCCTGAAACTGCCCCCACTAGGAAAGTGTCAGAAAGTTAACTCCTATAACAAGGAGGAGGATATCTACAAACTGTTTATAAAACTATCCAGACTTCACTGCAAACTGCAGGATCCACTGAAGGAGCTGCTTTATCAGTGCGCTAGTGAGGAGGAAGGAGAATGTATGTATATACATTTGTATATAATCTATAGTTATGAGGCAGGCAGGAGCATCAAAACTTTGCCTTCTGAGGGAGAGATGTCAGTTGCCAATAGCACAGTAATAACAGCACCTAAAATATATGAAATGGAGTGGAGATTGCAGGTGCCCCCCTCTTTACCAATGAAGCACAGCCTTTGGTAATGACTAGTCCTATCATGTGATACCACTTGGATCAAGGTGGAACACCATATGCTGGGAACTGTCATCTCCACAGGCCACCCTCCATGTTAAAGATGAAGGTGACTATAGCTGCATTTGGCTTGTGAGTTACATGTTGGCTGTTTGCAATGTGCTGCTTAATGTTAGGAATCAGTCAACCAGACATGGTTACAAAAGTCAAAATGGACCAGATTTGTGACTTGGATGACTGGAAAGGGTGGTTCTTCTGCTTCAGCATCCATACATTGTGTACTAGAAGATTTTATGTTTTTAAAGATGCAGGATTAATTCATCATTAAGGGTTCACTTGGCAGCCATTTCTGCCTTTGTTTGATAGTAGATCATTGTTTGTACATAATACCATTAAGAAATGTATGAAGGGCATATCTGTGCATCCTCCTTTGAGACATACTTTCCTTCCTTGGGATCTCAATTTGGTTCTAGCCTAGGGTGACCAGATGTCCCGATTTTTGGGTCTTTTTCTTATATAGGTTCCTATTACCCCCCATCCGCTGTCCCGATTTTTCACATTTGCTGTCTGGTCACCCTATTCTAGCCAGGCTGATGAAACCACCCTTTTGCTGAGTGTTCTTTACATTGTTTATCTATTAAAATGGCTTTTATAGTTGTTATAACATCTGCCAGAACGGTGAATGAGCTAAATGGTCTTATGGCTGATCCATCATTCACTATTTTCCACAAAGATAATGTGATTCTTTGGCCTGATCCCAGGTTTTTGCCAAAGGTAGTTTCAGATTTTCATGTCAATCTGTTCATTAATTTGCTGTTTTTTCACCCAAGTCACGTTCTAATAAGGTTGAATTGACTTTACATACTTTGCTTCTTATTTAGACAGAACTAAAAGTTTTCATAAATCATCCAGATTTTTTTTTTTTTTAGAATAACAAAAACAATCAAATCACATGGGATATACATTTTTCCCCAGATCATTTCTAGATGAATTAAGCCATTTAATGTTATTAGTTGGCAGAGACTCCTATACCTGGGACAATACATCCATATTCCACTAGAGCTGTGGCAACCGTTTTTGTTTGCATTAAACAAGGCTCTGCTCTGGAGATTTGCAGAGCTGCTACCTGGAGTTCTGTTCACAACTTTCACTACGCATTATGCTTTGGACTTGGCTGCTAATGCAGATGTTGAATTTGTTAGAGCGGTGCTGCAGTCTCTGTTCATTTACAACTTTGTGCCTAGCTCCATGTTATTTTCAGCTCTGCTTATTAGTCTATCCCATAAGTGGGAATATGCAGAGCCATTCAAAGAAGAAATGAAGGTTACTCACTTGTAACTGGAGTTGAGATGGCACTGCACATTCACACTTCCCACACACCTCCCCCTCTTTGTCAGAGTCATAGTCACTTTTTGTTCTCTGCCATTGCAGTGGAAGGAATTGAGGTGATAGTGGGTGCTGCATCCCTTATATAGCCTTGCTCTCAGGACCTTCTGAGATGCTGAGGGGAAAGGCTGGGGGTGCAAAAGCATGCTAACAGACACTGCTGGGAGAAGGTGCTACCATAAGGCACCACAAAGCAGTGCAGTACTTGTAAGTGTGAATATGCTGAGCTATCTCTAAGAACTCCAGGCACCAGTAAGAATCCTTCACTTATTCCAAATGCTTACAATGTTGTAAGCTTCTTTTTGTTATGTTCATTTGCAATTGGCTAGGATCTGAATGTAAGCATTTAATATAACAATTTCCTGATATCCTTGTGACATGAATAGTGAGATGATTTATGTACCAATATGTAATCATATGAACTTGCCTATAACTGGTTACTACTATAAGAAGCCATTTGCATATTAATATGTGTAACCCTTCTGCCCCTCTGAGTTGGCAGCAACAAGGGCCGGGTTCAGTGTCCAGGGGTTCTGTTTCAATAATGCAATGCAAAACCGCAAGCACGGAGTCTGAGTGTAGCAAAATCCTTTTAATAAAGGAGGAAAACAATGCGGCATCACATTGGAGAAACACCACAAACAGGATTATAACACAAACCATAAGCAAAACAAACCCACCTCCAAGTACGTTTGGCAATGTCCTTTCCCCCATAGGGTCTTAAGTCCAATCACCCCAAAGTCCAACAACCCAACTGTCTCTGGTCAGTGCCTCCCCAGAGTTCAAAAGTTTATCTGCAGTTTTACCCCCCCAGCCTGGGTGGAAATGGGAGGGAGGAGGGCACACACAGGGTGTTAAGGGGCACCTTACGTGGGCCAGGGCCAACTGCTCCGCCTCTCCGTGGAGTTCTGCTGCAGCCTTCACCACGACCAGCTCTACTTCACCAGCTGTGCCGCTCCTCCAGCCGACCTGGGAGCCGCTCCAGCTGTCCCCGCAAACCGCTCCACTCCACTCACTGTTCCGTGGGCTGCTCCAATGTGCTGCAAACTGCTCCGCTCTGCCAGCCATTTAGCAATAGATCTTCAGGCCCCCCCACTAGTTAACACAGCACTCGGTGATCTCAGCTCAGTAAGCTTAGCTCTTTTAGTGATTTCAGCTCATAGTAGGGGAGCCCCAGTGCTGGTGCACCATTGGCCCAACGTGAATTCAGCTCAGCAGCCTCCAGATTGACTCCTAATGGAATCAAAATTAGCTCTGCTCTTCAGGAGAGAGGAGAATGTGCAATTGGTGTTCCAGGCCCTCAAAGGAGACCCATACCATCAGGTACACACACCAGTCCCCAACCTCTCTCATTTCACTGGGTTTTGGCATCTATGTCCCTTGTCTAGCAAGTGCTACTTAATTGATGTTGAGACATCTCTATCATAAAGCAGTCTCATAGTTCCTCATTCACATAATCAGGGTGACAACACCTTAGTCCTCCTGCCCCAATAACAAAGAAATTGGGGATCCCAGAGCTGTCAAAATAACCATCCCAGGCTGCCATGGGCTATGCTAGGTGGGGTGGGTGTGGCAATGCAAATACCTGAAATTCCTTTCCACACTCCCCATAATTCACCACCAGATGTCAGGGTAGAGCTCATCCTGACTCTGCTTACATAAAGAAGCAGATTCTGTGCTGCAATAGATTTTAAATATGTTTGAGGGCCAAGATTTTAAAAAATGATTAGTGATTTTTGGTGCCCAATTTGTGACACTTTAAGAGGTCCTGCTTTCCAAGGAGCTGGTGCACAGTGCTTTCTGAAAACTGGGCCCTCTTTAAGGTGTCACAAGTTAGTCCCCCAAACATTGAGGCAGCTAAAATCACTGTTGGTGACAAAAAATCTTGGCTAAGAAAACTGAAGGTTCATTCTATATTTTTAATTTCTCTCTTGCTTGAGTTCAGGTTTCCACAGCTTCAGCTTTGAAAATCTTTTAACCGGTAAGGGGCTACACCGTGAGCTTTATTTTTCACCAGAGCCAGACCACGTGCCACTCTGGAAAAGAAACATTTCCAACAGGCTTGCTGAGAAATACAGGCAATTCAGATTTAATTTAAAGGACACCCCGATGTCAGCAGTAACTGTAAGGTAAAACTCATCAGTCTTATCCTTTCAGGATATTGTAGGCAGAGATATCACTTTAACAGTGTGATTATACGTGGGGATATAGCTAGGAACGCTATTTTAGGAGGTGTTATGGGCCAAATTTTGCTTTCACTTATACTGATGTAAAACAGAAATAAGTTAGTGGAGTTACTCCAGTTTTATACTAGCTAAATTTGGCCCCATTGTGGCAGTTTTATCTTCCTTTTGCACCATACACAGAGTATCAGATGGTAATTAAGACCCCTGACTTTACAGGCAAAGGGATTAGAGAGACAGTTCTATAAAAATTAAAATACCAAGATGCATTCAAAGGTTCTGCTTCGCTACATGTTTCTGGCAATGAGGTGCCCAGGACTAGGTGCTCCGAGGTGTGGTGAGAGCATTATAAGAACTTAAATAGAATAGAACTTGCCAACATTTTAGACGGACTGTTACCTCCCTGCTTTGACGCCTCATCATATGTAACCCAAAATTCCATTAGCTCATTTTTCTTGTTTCACATTGCACACTCTTCACTAATTTGCTGTGCACTCACACACTTTCTGCAGTCTGAGCATGTTAGAGGCTTCTCCTCCCATTTATTGTCTCTTTCTCCCCCATCCCACGTCCACTGATGGTTTATCCTAATATGCTTCTAAGATGAATCTCATGGTGCTGTTATTTCTTACCAAATGTATCTTTGTCCTTTTGTAATGTTTCTGACCTATCTGGTGTTCACAGCATCTCCAAAATTATCTCTGAATGACATTAACATGCTACAAACTTCCTCTTCCAGATTATTAATGAATATCCTCTTTTTTCAGTGCATCTGTGAGAACCAGCTGATATTGCTACCCATCGCCAGCTGATGTTTCTTATATCCTATACAATATTTTATTTTTGAACTCCAAGCTTTGCTACTCTGACCAGAAAGCTTTTACTGTAGTATTTTGAGAGGCATGTTACCTTTCAAGTTGGCTGTGTTTTCCAAATGATTTTCCAATCACATTCTGATATCAGGATCCTCTTCCTAGGAAGCTTTTATTTGTTCTGAAGTCTACTCTTGGACACTCATATCCACTGTTCCAGTGCGTGAACCAGGAACTTTTGCACTTCTGCAAGTTATGAAAGAGAGGAGACAGCCATGTCTTCCTGAGCACACTCATTTCCTTGAGCAACTAATTCCTTGCTTTCTTGAGTAAGGGCAGCGTTTGCAATTAGCCTTCCAACAGGGACCGCTGGACAAGGCATTAGCATTACTAAAGTGCATGACTGTGAAATCATAACACTGCAGTTTTTCCAAGTTGCCCCTCAGAATCCTAAATCTAAAGCATCATTGCAGAGATGCAAGGTCTGCCCTGACCACAGATTTCCTTCAGTACAAATGGTGAAAATGTTCTATAGATTTAACCGCTGCCAAGAGTTTATTTCAGGTGGGGAAATAATTTCTCTCTGGAGAAAGATAAGCCACCACCCTCTCAAGTCCTTTGTTTTCTTGTGTCAACATTGACCCGAATCAGTAATCACTGCTATCAACATCCAATATGAAAAGGGTTTTGAAATATGGATAGGCCAAGACAGGAGCTGTCACAAAAACCCTTATCAGCCCTGAAAAGTACATTCTGCTGACCATTAAAATGTTTTCCCTTTCTCATCCACTCTATGTAGTGATTTTGCAATATTAGCAAATCCACAAATGATCTTTCTGTATTAGGAGAAGGGCTCTACAAAACTGCAGATGTGCGATTGTCTGGGGAATTGGCCAGTTCTGCATAATCTCAGTTTTCTTTTGTTTCTATGGAAATCTCCCACACCCCAAACTTCCTGTACACCCAAGGTAAATTACCTCTTTTTGGAACAACTTGCATTTCTTTTGGTTCAATTTCAGATTGGCAGCTTTAATCTTATCACAGATCACTTGTAAATATCAGTTCCTGTTCAAAGATTTTAGCAGCAGGATATCCCAAGCTCAGAATCCAGTAAGCTGAAAAGCTCCCCAATTCATGTGATTGATGCACCTCTTTGCCTAGCTATCAGATAACAATCAGCCCACGGTGCTACAGGTACAGGAATTTTGTAAACACGATCGGCTTGTCATTTCTATAACAATAAACATCAGGCTGAGAAGAACAATTATCTACCCTCTAAAAAGCTGCATCTGTAGTTCAGTTACAGTTTCCTGTTGCCTTTGGCTCTGATGGCTTAATAAAAACATAACCCCTTGCATTAGTTTTGACTTTACACTAGTCAGTCATGATTGCTGGCATATATGTACAGTTTTCCCCAACTGTATCATTCTGTGTCATTCTAGTATAGAGGCAACAGTGAAATTTACAAAAAGCGGGGGTGGGGAGAGCCCTAAGCATATCAGAAAACTGACCTCTTCATATTACAAAAAAGCTGGGGTGATCACATGCAGGTATCTGCAATTACATCCCTGCGCTCCAAAGCAGTTCAAGTGTTTGACCTACCAGTCTTCACAAGATCCTTTTAAATTGTATGATCCTTGAACAAGTCAATGGAATTGTGATGAGCCAGGACTCCCGCAGCCAACAGATTTTCTGGGGCATATAATGCTACAGATGGTTCCCTGTTATTCCTGTTGGAGAATCTGAAGACCCGCCAAGTGACCAGTTTTATAATAGCAGAGCGCTCCAGTGGATATAATATACAATTAGCTGTCAGTTACACTTATTTGCAAAAAGGTTAGCAGCTCTAATGCACTCTTGCTCTACCAATCAATTTTGCTTTCCCTACAGAAACTATTGCTAGGATGGTGATGAATTTGGCTCTGGCTTGCTCAGCTGGGGAGGAGGATAAGACAAAAAGAGAAAGGGCACTCTTCTTTTGCTTCAGTTCTGTTAAACTGAGTCTTTTATATCACAATAACTTATTAACATAGTACCCATTAGTCATTATGACTTCAAACATGTGGTCAAGATTTTGACATAATAGGAAAATGTGCAGTTGCTTGTCAAAGAGACTAAGTACATCAAGTTTCGTATTGTTAAGTACTGTTAATTATAGTTATGCATGAAGGCAACTTTCTTGCCTGTTGAATTCCCTTGTCTGCAATTTTTTTTTTTAAGTGAAATTTATGATAAATTAGCAGGACCTCTCTAGTTCACTCCCTTCTCCTTGTTCCTTTCCACATATTTCAGTACCACTAAAATGGACCAAATTCATCCCATTGTAACTCCATTGCCTTTAGTGGAGATACATCAGGGATGAATTTGGCTCAGTATATTTATAGTGTTATGGTTATGATAAACTAACAAGAGGCTGGAAATGAAGTGAAGGCCAGTGTGCCTGTCTCATGTGCTTTTACCAAGTATCGAGGGGGAGATGCACAAGAATTTAGAGCAGGTAGGTCAGCCTACATTTTGTTGGCATGTCACAATCATATAATTTAAGGCTCATTGGTGTTTTCTAGAACAGACACAACAAGAATTTTTTTCAATCTACCTATGTTGCTGAAACCTTTGATTATTAAAACAATTTATTTTTCACCTTTAATGCCATTTACTTTTTGCACTTTGTTCATCTTATGTGCTAAAACTACACAGCAGTTTCTTTGAATCTCATGAGACAGCTCAGTGCTGTTGAATATAGTTTCAACCCCCTCAGGAAACTGATTTGTTCAAAATACACTGGGTAAAATCCTGTTCCCACTTAAGTCAATGGCAAATCTCCAGTTAACTTAAAAGCAGTTAATGGACAAAATCCTGGCCACATTTTTTAATCCATGACAACATTTTCTGCTGTAGTTAGGATTCGAATGTGTCCTTTTAAGATACAAGTCTTGAATAGAAGGAATTAAGACATCCTCAAAAAGCCATCAGACATTTTTATAATTATAAATCTTTCCTGAACACACTCAAGTTGAATGAGCCGGCTTGGGGCTGCAGTTGAGAAAGTTATTCTCACATAGCATTACTAGCAGCTGCTGATAGGTAAATGGCTAGGGAGCTTGTCCTAGCTTGGACAGACAGAATGAGGCATGTGTGGGTTCAACAGTGGCCGTATTGGTCACAAATAGGCATGGAAACATTGCCTGTAGTCATATGCTGAGATCTGCCAGAGCAGCAGCTTGCAATGCAGGATGTGCTGCCCTGATAATATGCAGATATGCAACCACTTTTTCTAGTCTCTTTTGAAAATACCAGATTTGAGTCTTTACAGCATTTAAAAAAAATCTCCTGCAGTTTCAAGCTTCTTAGTGCTCCAGCCTTAGGCAAGAGGTTATTTCTAACATTGGAAATAAATATAAAACGAGAAGATCTCTATAATGCCTGCCAGGTGAACACCTTTTAAACAACAGTATTCACTTGGAAGGCCAAGAAATAAGGTAACATCAACAAAACCTCAGGGAATTATTTAAAGTAATAGGGCCTTTTCCCTTCATGTCACTTTACCAAAGCAATAATGAGCTGCAATTAATATTTATTTTTTACTTATACAATATTTCCTTTTCTATATTAGATGGACAAAAAGAAACATATTAGCATCATATGACTATCACTCAGTTATCCAAGAACTATCAAGATTTGGTGCTATTGAATCCGTGACTCCTTCTGGAAGACAAACAGCTGTAGTTATATTCAAAGACATCATTTCAGCATGTAAAGCAATGAATGCTTTCCCAGCCAACAACCCAGGCAGAAGGATCCAATGTGTTTGGCATCACAAATTCATGTCTGAATACAGAATGTCAGGCCACAGAAAGATAAAACTTACAAGTTAACAACATTTTTATTAAATTGTTTCTATACAATAATTAATACAGTAATAATCAACATCAATAAAAAGGCACAACTAGGATTTACCCCCCAAAAAGAGTATTAACTTATTAAAATCCTTTCAGTGAGGATAAACAGATGAGCTTCAGGAGTTTGATCTTCACCAACAATAAAAATTAGAGTTTTGATTTCTTCCCAAAGAAGCTCATAACAGCATTCATGCATTCGTCAGATAACCACCTTTCCCTGAGGAGTTCACACTCTTGACAGTTAACTGCATGCAGCTTCTCCTTTTCCACACCTCGTATTAACTGCTTTGACAGAGCCAAGGACTGGGAGAAGAAAAAAACAAAACAAAACAAAACAATTTGTGAGGCATACGTAGTACAAGTATGTTATTCTACACATTCCCTTAGTTCAGCATTCTGAAAAGTAGCATGTGAGAAGCACTCAATATGCAGTATCTAAACCGAACTGTATTCCAGTTAGATTTTTAATTTAATTTGGCATCATACACAGGGGCCTCTGCTTAATTGCTGCTAAGACTACTTAGTAGGGTGTGGTTTCAGGAGGACATCCATCCAGTCAATGCCTAGAATGTGTGTAGGCAAACGTGTGAGTTGGGAATTTGTTAGACTACCTGCAGCTCCAAATATAAATTGAGTTTTTATAAACTGCTGGTATGAGAGTGTCTATTATGATACCAGCTCATTATGTTTTTCTACACATTCCAAGCAGTCAGAAAAGAGATGGACTATGGATGTAGGTTATTTTCTTTTCGGGAGAGAAATGTGTGCGCAGAGATTCAGGCATTTTTCCCCATAGGTAGTTTGTTGGTTTGTGTAGTAATCCACTTTTGAAGGTGCTGAAGGTACCACTCCTAGGTAAGTCAGTAAAATGAATATCCCACATGACAGCAGTTGTAGCAACTTGTAACTATTAAATAAATAAAAAAAAGCTGTTGAAACCAGTATCTCTGTCAGCCCTACAGGAGTTAGCATCCAAGGCAAATGCACATAATTTTCAAGTGGATTAACAGCTAATTTCTTAAAGGTACTTGAATGAAAAGTGATGAGCCATAAATGCAAGTGCATCTTGCCAACTTGGGACAGAGGCAACTGTGACATTAATTCCTGGAGGAAAAACCATAGGAACAACCAAGCTTGAGAAGAAAACTTAGGTATTTTTTCAATTACCAATAAAGCCAAACCCCAAGACGGTAAGTTTGGACTCTATATAGCACCCTGTTACAGTGTCTGCTCATAAGAGAGCGGGAACTCTCTCTTGTTACAGGCTGTATATACACAATTTTTAAATACTAACGTTTTTGGGGAGATTTGCATAAGCTTTAATTCTTATCCAAACTTCCTTTTCAAAAGTCCTGTCAGGGAAAACCTCAGTCACAAGTCCCTGGGCATATGCTTCCCCTGCAGTCAACTTCTTGTTGAAAAGAAGCATCTTGTTTGCCTACATGAAAGAAAACAAAAGGCTGTCAATCTAATAAAACACAAGAATTAAGAAACTAAAAAGAAAAATAGGGAAACATAAACCTCCAGTTTACAGTGCTCCTTTTCATAGTAGAAAAGGAAACTTAAATGTTGCCCGTTAATTTCTGTTCTCTGAAAAGGGTTTGGCCACAGGTACGCACTGAGGGATTGCATCCTAGAGCATTGTGGGTAGCTGTAAAGCTGTCAGAGAATCTGGCACAGGAAGGGCCGTCCCCTCTAAGATCACCCCAGATTAGCTAATGTCAAACTAATTGTTACTTATTCAGCTATTCTAAATTCTCCAGAACAGGGACTGGCACTCTGTAAATTGCTGAAGAGATAATCCCTGTCTTCCTAGTGACTATAAAGCACCCATTTTCCTGTGCACTATACAAAATTGTCATAATTTATATTGAGAAATTTTGTTAACATAAAGGCAATATATACCTGATATAGCTATTTAAAACTGCCAGAACTATCACGGTAGCATACCTAAATAACAGCTATTGGGAAATATGCAACTTTAATAGGAAGATAAGATTTGCTCTATTTTGATTGAGTGCATTTAAGCCTTTTTATTGGATTTTTTTTTTATTCCTACTGCAGGCTCAGAAGAGAGAAATGCATGAGTCTGTTGATAGGAGACTAACAAATAACTCAGCCTTTAACAAGTAGTAGAGAAAGGTTCTGGAATTTGTGAAAAAGCTTCCTAACAAAACTGAGGAAAGACTGGATATCTAGTTTTCCCAAAGGTTCAGCAGGAGTACCTACAACTACTGCTCCCTGCCTGACAGAGGTGCTCAGCTGAGGGGTGCTTTTTAGTGCAATATCCTTCCTGACAACTTTACAACTGCCTCAGCATTGCTGGAGGAAAGATGCAAGCCCTCAGTGAAAGCTGAGAGATATGGTTTGGGGGAAAAACGGGAGAGAGAGAACAGTTGCATACCTCTGGCAGCGGATTTTTTTCTTTAGTTTTGATATTCAGCTCTCTCTTTATTTCAGTGACCATGGTGATACTATTTGACTATCTTCCTCATGTTTAAAAAATGAGTTTTATTAAGCAGAGTGCAAAGCACAATGGGAGAGGGCTCCATTTAAACGACTCTCCCACAGTCACCCTTCTCACTCATGTAGCTGGATGGCACTACTGAGGAAAACTGGAGTTCAGTTAACGTAGGTAGAAAGCACTAAGTTAAAGTACAGACTTGTGTTCTCTTACCTTGGAGAAGCCCATTATCTTTGGAAACGTGTAAGAAGAACATCCTTCTGGACTCTGGCCAAGTTCACTAAATGGGGTGTGAAACGTGGCCTATTAAAGAGTAAATCCAACTTTAAAGTGAGGAATCAAACATTAAATTTGTCACTTTAAATAGAAGAAAAATACTAGAGTCTAGTTTTTATGTTAAAGTCTTATGAAGGTAAGAAGATGAGAACAGAAGGGGGAGAGGAGACACGGGGAAATAGCATGTAATCAATCACTTTCTGACAGAAGGGAGGTTTGTCAGATTACAGGGTCCAGTAAGAAGCCAAAGGGGGATGTAGTCATAGGGAGAAGAGGAAGCTTAGATGGGGGGGTAAAGCCAGAGGTGCCAGAGGATAGAAGAAGGGAGTAGGACAGAGCCTAGGGAAGTAGTAACCAGGGCTGGGAGTAAGTAGATTATAGTTGCAGAGCACAGGGTCCCTGGGCTGGCACCTAGAATCACTGGTGCTGGAACTGGGGGTGCTACCGTACTCCCTGGCTTGAAGTGGTTTCCATTACATACAGGGTTTACAATTTGGTTCAATGGCTCTCAGCACCCCCACTACACAAATTGTGCCAGCACCCCAGCCTGCAGTAGAGGGCAGGCCCGGGTTCCCCATCAGCCACTGGGAAAGAGGCACAGTCTTGGACATAGAACAGGGGACTGCCTGGAACTGCAGAGACACACACACAGACCTCTGCAAGGGGAGAACTGAAGTGACACTACCTAATAAGGAATCAGTAATGGCACAACAAGCTCATTTACAGGAGACCCAAGGCAGGAACCAAGAGTTACAAAGGGCCCCAATTCTGGCAGTGAATTTTATGCACAGCGTGGTTGCAGGACTGGACCATAAATTTGACTACTGAAAGCCTTTTGGGGAGAAAAAAAAAACTAACCCTAACTAATACATATGTGCAGCACTCTTCCATATAGAATATTTACATACATTTCCCCCAGAAGTTAAATAGTGTAAATAGCATAAATACATGGAAAAATATCACTTCTGAACACAACAGTTCTCAATTTACAGCAATACTGATAAGTTGTCTGTAAAGAATCATAGCACTTTTTTTTTTTTTTTTAACATTGTAAGACTTTTTTCTCCCCACTTAAACTCTATTACACACTTGCTTCAGAGCTGAAACCTTGAACATTTTAATAAAGAAGTTATGGCAAAAGTGCACAATGTGATGTCACATGGAACCCTAAACTAGCTCCAAGTTAAAACTCATTTACAGGGTTAAAAAAAAAAATTGAACTGCTGGATTTCACTGAGTATCTTCTATTTTAAAAACAAAAATGTACATGCAAATTGAGTATGAATCTCTAGTTTCTGCCAAGTTTCCAATACCGCACTCACTGTAATAAAGGGATGGGCACCTCTACTCTATTACAAACAGTTATACAGTGAGACAATTGAATAAGGTTTCATTTAAAAAAAAAGACATACTGTATACTAATTTATGCAAGCAATATATCGAATCTTAGAATGATGAACTACTATCTAACAGATTGGCAGAAAAAAGTTTGATTGATACAAATGCTGAAGCAACAATCTGAGACTGGTACCCATTAAGAATTACTTTTTTTAGCTCAGGAGGTAATAGGTTGTCTTAAAAAAAACAACAACTAGAGTTTTTATATCTTAGGTTTGCCTCAAATATGATGTGGATTCATTTCTCTTCCAAAACTTCTTTTCTATCTGAGTATGGACCTTCTGTACCATTAGATAATGGCAATAAATATGCCAGTCATGTAAATTTGAGTAAACATCTCTCATTTTATTGGTATGGGGTATCACATTCAGTTTAAAATTGATCTTCTACTTACACCAGACCTGGACACAGCTTCTAGCACCACATATCAAATATGAGATGGTAACAATACATCATTTGTTCTATTTAATGTTTACCAGATTTTTGCTGGGGAAGTTCAGCAAAGGAATCTGGCAATTCAGGGTATGTTGGCAGTTTCCTTGGCACAGAGAACAGTAACCCAAATAAACAAGACAAAACCATAAAATTCTCCATTCCGCACTAGATGTTTATGGGTATAACACAGAAATAATCTCTCTCAATTGAGGAATGAGAAAATAGGCCTCAAGACCAGAGAGAACATTAATTATGTAGAAGCGGTAAAGAATAATTTACAACAAATGAATGACAGATGCTGCCTAATTTGTGAAGTAACAATCTATATTGTGTATGTATTCGGATTTTATTTCAAGCTTCAGCATAGCTCTTTGTATAGTAAATTTGGTAATCTCAGTCATCTCTAAGCAGACTAAAGAAAAGCTATCATAGGCCTTGTCTACACTACAAGACTATTTCGAATCAACTTAGTTCGAATTTGTGGATTCGACCTTATGAAGTCGAATTTGTGTATCCATACTAAATACACTAATTCGAATTTCTGAGTCCACATTCACGGGGCCAGCATCGACTTTGGAAGCGGTGCACTGTGGGAAGCTATCCCACAGTTCCCGCAGTCCCCGCTGCCCATTGGAATGCTGGGTAGAGCCCCCAATGCCCGCTGGGGGGAGAAATGTGTCGAGGGTGGTTTTGGGTAAGTGTCGTCATTGAACCGTCAATCACAACCTCCCTCCCTCCCTCCTTGAAAGCGCCTGCGGGCAATCTGTTCGTGCACTTTTCTGGTCAGTGACAGCGCGGACGCCACAGCACTGCAAGCATGGAGCCCGCTGCGATCGCCGTTTTCTCCTCCTCGCACTTTATCGTCCACCTCTTCCACAGTCAGCTGCTGAGAAATTGGGCTACTTTTCAATGGTGCTGCAAGCACTGGGGGACCATAGGGGACGTTTTACAAACATCAACGTCGGGTGGCCGGGCAAGGTTCATGATGCGTGTGTTTTCAGGAACTGTGGGCTGCTCAGACGCCTGCAGGAAGGTAGTTTCTTCCCGGACCACGAAATAACTGTTGTGGATGTGCAGATGCCTATAGTCATCCTCGGGGACCCAGCCTGCCCGCTAATGCACTTGCTCATGAAGCCCTATACAGGCGCCTGGGACAGCGACAAGGAACTCTTCAAATACCAGCGAGCAGCGTGACCTGTGACTGTTCAGTTTCTTTACAGAGAAGCTGAACCTGCCCCCGTTTCTTTACCCACTGACTGTTGACTCTCCTCTTCGGTTACATACCCCGTTCACCCCGTTACCCCCACTTCCAGCACACGTGTAAAAATAAAATACATATCCCATTATTACTTAACAAAGGTTTCTTTATTCATGACTTTTCGTGAAAGGGTTGAAACTGGGACGCAGACTGTGCTGGGTAGGGTGTGCGGTGATGTAAAGACCGCCTCTAAATTCAAGGAATGACAGGCTCCTGCTCCTAGATCAGTCCGCAGTGCCGGAATGCTTCTTTCAACGGAGCCTGCCATCCCTCTTTATGGAATTCTGTGTGCGGGCGGATATGTGACCTTGTGGTGGAGGACGACGGATACAGATTCCTCAGCTGCGTGACTCAGCGGTCCAGGACAAGGACCGCTGTATAAGATCTGTAACCGCCCTCCCCCGCTGCAAAGTCACATCTCCCCCGCCCACACAGATCCTGGAAACCACCTCCCATACCGACCAGGGTGCCTACTGACTGCACCGTGTGTGTGACCCCCTGCTGATCCTGCCCCCGTGTCTGTACCCTGGGAAAGGTGACTGTCCTATGCAATTAACCACCCCCTTCTCCACGCCCCCCATTCAAACACAGTCTTCTTTGAAAAAACATAACGGAAACAGTAATTAACAGCAAAGCATTTTTATTAATTAAGTAGACAGTTAGGGGATGGGACTGGGATTGGGACTACTGTGAGTCTGGAAGTGAAGGACTTCGGCAACTGTAGGGTATGAGAGCTTTTGGGTACTTGAGCACTGTGCTGTGGTGCAGTGACAGTATTCACGTCCCCGGCCGCCCCTCCTCCTGATTATTTTCGGTGAGGGGGGTATGGGACTTTGTGGCAGGGGAGTGCGGTTGCAGATACACTGCAGGGTGTCTCTGTCCTCCTGCGGTCCTGCAAAACATCCACAAGGCGCCTGAGCATGTCCGTTTGCTCCCTCACTAGTCCAAGCATTGTTTCAGTCGCCTGCTTGTCTTCCTCACGCCACCTCTCCTCCCGTTCGCTGTGTGAGCGCTGGCACAGAGAGACGGTCTCCCTCCACTGGCTCTGCTGGTCCGCCTCTGCTAGGTAGCAGCCCATACGTTCCTCGAACATCTTGTCCCTTGTCTTTTTGCCGCCTAATCTTTGCCAGCCTCTGCGAGGGGGATGCTGTGGCAGGTCTGGAGACAGTGGAAGCTGTGAGATGGGAAACAGGGAGTGAATTCCTTGCAAAGATACATTTTTGCGAACAATTTACTGAGTCTAGGCTGTCTCTGTGAATTCTGGGTTGAGACCCCTGTGCCTGCTGGGGCACAAATCATTTTCGCGGTGGATTCTGGGTAAATGTCACCAGTCATTCCTTCCTCCGGGAAAGCAACGGCAGACAATCATTTCAAGCCCGTTTTCCCAGAATTGCCCTAGCATACGCCATAGCGTGGCAACCATGGAAACTGTTTTGCCTTTTGTGTATGTCACCGTATGTGTACTAGATGCCGCTGACAGAGGCAGGCCAGCAGCGCTACACAGCAGCATGCTTTTGCTTTTGCATGACAGCAGAGATGGTTACCAGCCATATTGTACCATCTACCATACCATAAATTGGTAATAAGATGGTAATAAGATGGGCATGGTTACCTGTCCTTTTGCACTGCACCATTTGGTGCTGTCATAAGTGCCCCTGGCCGAGCAGCCAGGGGCGCAAAAGCAAAAATTGGGAATGACTCCCTGAGTCAATCCCTCCTTTTTGGTATCTAAAAATAGAATCAGTCCTGCCTAGATTATGGGCAAGTGTACTAGAGAACCACTGTATCATAGAACCAGAGAGCACAGCTGCTCTGTGTCCGATCCTGCATAAATTTGGAGCTGTATGCTATTCACAGGGGGTGCTCCTGCAACAACACCACCTGTTCATTCCGGCCTTCCCACAGCCTTCCTGGGCTACCATACCATTGTCCCACCACTTGTGTGATGAAGTAATAAAGAATGCAGGAATAAGACACAGTGACTTGTTTGTGAGAAATGAGTGGAAGGAAGCCTCCAGCTGCAATGATAGTCCAGGCAGGACATTAATTACTGTGGATGAAGGAGCCCATCATCCCTCTGCTAGTCCAGGGGCAATTCAATCTTTTCTTTACACAGGAAGGGTGGGGGCTGATGGAGCTCAGCCCCCTGTTGCAATGATGAGGACGGTTACCAGCCATACTGCACCATCTACCATGAAAAATTAGGGCCAGGCGCCCTTGATCGACCTCACAGATGCTAGTACGCATGGTTACCAGTCCTTTTGCACTGCCCCATGTGCCAATAGGCTGATGATGAGGAGGGATACCAGTCGTTTTGTACCATCAGCCATCCATAGCGTGGGGGGAGCAAGGATGTTGGTGTTGAGTGCTGCACCATCGCGTCTATCTGCAGCATTCAGTAAAGATAGGGTGACATGTAAAAGAGTCAACAGAGGATTGTTTTCACTTCTGGTGGTGGGTGGGGTGTGTGCGCAAATTGCCGAACTATGCCCTGACCCACCGCAGACATTGTGTTTGACCCTAGAAGCATTTGGAGCTCATCCAAGAATGCAAATACTTTTCGGAGACAGCAGGAACTGTGGGATACCTTGCGTCCTCATTCCCCCCTCCCTCCATGAGCGTCCATTATATTCTTTGGCTTTCCGTTACGCTCGTCACGCAGCTGCGTGCTGAGTCTGTGCTATACCGTCTGTCCGTAGATTTTTTAAAAATACTTTGGACCAGGCGTAAAATTACAGTAATTACCCTAATTAGATGCAGGAGTCTCCGAGCGAGATCACCCTGAGGACGGTCACTGAAGGAGATAGAGAGTGCATGCTGCGTGAAAGCTAGCACGAACCAGGGCCCGATGCAGCCGTGCTCGGGGAGGCAGTGCTCCCTGAGTACCTCATGAAAGCCTTGCGCGGAAAAGTGTGCTACCACGGAGCACCCAATAAGGCAGCTCTCCCCAGGAACCTCCTGCTGATGCTTTTCGATTAACGCAAGGAGAGCTTCGTGGAGATCTCCAAGGATGATTTCTGTTCTATCCCCATATATAGAGAGCCCTCCTTTTCACACACTTAAGATTCCTGTTATATTAAGAATAAAAGTTAACATGGTTAAAGCACTTACCGACTGCTCCTTCCCATGATCCGGGTTCATGGCCGGGGAGGGTTGGTAGGGGATCTCCGTGACGGTGATGAATAGATCCTGGCTGTCGGGGAAACCAGCGTTGTAAGCGCTCTCGCCTGCCTCGTCCTCCACAAACCCTTCCTCATCTTCCCCGTCCGCGAACATCGCCGAGGAACTGTCCGTCGACACTGTCCCATCATCAGAGTCCATGCTCACTGGTGGGGCAGTGGTGGCAGGCTCCGTAGCGTCCGTTTGCCACTTTGATTTTTTGGTAGCCTTGTCTGGGGTCCTTTATTTTCACGCGGCACTGCGTTGCATCCCGGCTGTATCCTCTGTCTGTATCATGGCTTTGGAGACCTTCTCGTAGGTCTTTGCATTCCGTGTTTTGGAGCGCAGCTCCGAAAGCACAGACTCCTCGCCCCACACACTGATCAGATCGAAGAGTTCCCAGTCAGTCTATGCTGGGTCCCTCTTTCTATTCACAGATAACATGAACTCCTCTGCTGGAGAGCTCTGCATCGTTGCAGGTGCTGCGGAGCTCGCCCCGATGTCCAGCCAGGACGTCAGATTCAAAGTGCCCAGACAGGAAAAGGAATTCAAATGTTCCCGGGTCATTTCCTGTGTGGCTGGTCAGAGAATCCAAGCTCGGACTGCTGTCCAGAGCGTCAACAGAGTGGTGCACTGTGGGATAGCTCCCGGAGCTACTAAGTTCGATTTGCATCCACACCTAGCCTAATTCGAGCTAGCCATGTCGAATTTAGCGTTACTCCACCTGTCGGGGTGGAGTACCGAATTCGAACTAAAGAGCCCTCTAGTTCAAATTAAATGGCTTCCTGGTGTGGACGGTTGAGCGGTTAGTTCGAATTAACGCTGCTAAATTCGAATTAAAGTCCTAGTGTAAACCAGGCCCTAGGGTTTTAAATTATACATTTGGTAAAGTTAGTTTATTGTATTCTGATTCTCTAATGGCATTGGTTATAGTGGGTTAAAAATGGCCTAATTGTTAACAAACTCATTAAAAGCATAATTTCATATCATCCACCCTCTACTGTGCCAACATGTAATGACTTTTTCCTCAACAGAGCTCATATCGAGTCTCATTGTTCTTGGTGGCTGTGTTCAAATTACAGGCCATATCTGCATGAGAGAAATATCATGGGTGTAAGAACATCAGTTTAGTTACACAAGCGCAAACCCCTACTGTAGATGGGCTGCACTGATGCAAAGCAGTGCTTACACAGGTGCAGCTTACTTTGGTAAATTTCATACCCACAAATGTCTAGTGTAGACAGGGATTTACAAACACTGGATTGAGATCAGCCATGCAATCTACTTACCCTGTCGGTAGCATAGACAATGTCAAAGAGTCCAAGAAGAGTTACAGAGATTCCAACAGCTGGACCATTCACCACTGCAATCAATGGCTTAGGGAAATCAATAAAATGCTTGACAAAGTTCCTGGAGAGGGGAAGGAGCAGAGTGTGTCAGGATGGCACGTTACCTTTTGATAGGGAAAACCAGTCTTTTGCAAAACTTGAGACTAGTTACAGAGTCTATGGTTGTGTAATGCTGTACTATGAAACGTATGGTTCTCTCTCTTTCCCAATGTCCATTAAAAAAGAACACAGAATCTACACTGCCTCTCCAGCTAGGATTCACAGGACGTGCTCAGTACTAGTTTCTTAAAAGATGAACAGCAGATCAAATTATGAAAATGCCATCCATTCCCTTCAGAAACAGGTACTAGACAAAAAAACAGGTACTAGACAAGCTAAGACAGACAGGAAGCACATCATTGTTTAGTAACTTACATCCCATTTCCATTCTTGAGATGGTCATCCCTTCTTCAGCTGTTTAGCTTCTATTCTGCCATGATGACCCAGCATGCTCCAGGCTAATGATGTCATAACTACCATAGAGCCTCACTACCACTTGTCGATACAGGGTCATGTAAGGGTGTTCTCTTGTATTCTACACAATTATTTTATATCCTGAAGGGTACAACACATATTTGTTTTGGAATATCAGCAGCATAAGGAATACAAGGGCACCACACGAGTAAGAGGGAGAAGGCCTGAGAGAACTTGAAAGAAAAAGCAAACAGGTGAAATTTTAGGTATTGTGCTGAATCCCCTACTTAGCATGATTAATGGGGGCATTTACCATGCACTGAAGTGAAAGAAGTTTACAGAATAGATCTGGGTCTTCTTGTCTTTTTTTGGGGAGGGGGGAACTGAGGATCACAAGCCACTTGCCTAAGTGAGGACACAGTCCTGCAGCCCTTCACTTGCGGTTTATCTTTAAATATTGGATAGAAAGCAGCAGGTACCTATCTACTTTAGGATTTTCTAGTGTGCATTACTGTAGTATCTGATGCTTCAGTCAGGAATCCAAAGCAAGAGTATTTCCCAAGTTTCCTTCTCAAATTTATAAGCACACAGAAGCAATGGTGAAGGTAAAAGAGCTCCTAATCCTCTTTTTGCTTTTAATATTCATCAGTTCCTGCCTGTTCTAAGATAGATTCCAGCCACAGTGTCATCCCACATACCTGCCCTATATTTGTCCTTCATCTTACTGCACTGTATTATCTCCCAATCTACCTTAAGACTGTAAACTGTAATTTTTTTTTTTTTTTACTGTTCAGCATATAGGGAGAAAGTATGGTCTTGTAGTGAAGGCACGAGATTGGGACTCAAGAAGTTTGCTGGTATAGCTACATGAGGAAACCCTCCTCATGGAGATGTAGCTTATACCAGCAAAAGAGTGCTCTTGCTGGTATAGCTTCTACTGGTTTCCTCAACAAAATAAGTTATATTGTAAAACTGCATCTACATTAGAGCTTTTGCCAGTACAGAAATGTCATTTTAAAAAAATAAAAATCCCACAGTCACCCCTAACTGACATTACTATACTGGCAAAGGTTTCTAATGTAGACCTGCCTCACTTCCTGATCTGTAAAAAGTGGTTAATACTTCCTTTCTCCCACTCTTGTCTATGTACACTATAAACTCTTTGAGACTGAGATCTCTCTTAGTATGTGTATGTACTATACAGCCCTACTCTTGGCTGGAGCCAGTAAGCCTGAGTTAAGTCAAGTAAATATATCCTACCCTTTACAATAGGGTATGCACATACAATATAAAAAAAATTCCTACTCGAGTAATAGTGCACCATCTTTTGCCATCTTCTCTATTCCACCAGATGGGATATTGGTAAAGTTATTCAGGTCATTTCCACTGCAGTAATAATCCCCATTTCCTGCAGACAATATAAAGACAAAAAATTCTGAATAGGCAAAACAAAGAAATTGAAGCTTTAGAAGAGAAAGCTTAACTTTAGACATTTAGGTTAAGTAATTAAGAAGTTGCTTCAAAGCATAAACAATTCCTTGTTAAGGATATTTTCAACCTAAAAATATTAGTTCTGATATTTTTAACCTATTATTGTTACCAGTAATGCCTAGGAGCAGTGAAAATGAAAGTTAGGGGTAAAAAAATTCAGTTTACTTTTTGCATCTGATCACAGTCAGTTTCACTGTTTCTACTGCATAGTAAGTCAGCTTCCCCTGTCTTTATGGGTCTTTTACACAGCACAAAGGAGAGAAAACACATTTAAAAACAAATAGGAAAATACAATTATAGATTTTTCCTCTCCGCTCAAAACTGATAGGGGAATCTAAATTACTTAACTAAAAAACCAAAACAAAACCCTAAATTTCATGTTGTGTCCCTTTAAAAAAAAAAAATCTACAGTGAAGACTACAAAGACTAGCATCTTACAATACAAGGCTACTGAGGACACAATTTTCAAACCGGAAGGGTGTGGTTAAAAGTTAGAACACACTGACTGGATGATTCTTTCCTGTTTCTAGAATATATTGTATTCTATCATGATGGCTGAAGGCTCCAATCCTGTAAACACTTATACACATTCATAACTCTGTACCCAAGTAGTCCTTTTAATTAATCAGTGGCATAAAGGTATGTGTGTAAGTATTGCAGGATTAGGCCCTCGCCAATTATTATGGTTCTCCGAGAATACCACCCAGATACCACAGCAATGGGTGGCCTACAAATGCCAACAGGAACTACCTTTCTTCCTGCTTTAAGGGTAGTATGAGCAAAGTTACTAATATTGGTACAAAACCCAATAAATTGAATGTGTGTTGAAAAAGCAAATTTTAAAGATGGACATGACACACACTCAGGGCTCACAGACCATATAAGAGAAGTTACGATTTTTTAATTGATCACTAGAAAACACGCAAGTGTAGTTTTTCTATTAGCTTATCAAGAACAGTTATTTCTATTTTGTTGATATATATTATACATAACCAGACTGTAACTACAGCAGAGAATTAAAAAAAAACAAAAAAAACAAACCAAAAAAACCCCCAAGAGCAACACCCCCATGCTGGAGATGAGGTATGCAAATTGTACAATATATCAAAATTGATATTTTCCAGTATCTTTCACAACTTAGCATCTCAGAAGGATATTTAGAGGCAGAAGGAAGTGCAAATCTTATAACATTATCTTGAAAGGATTCTGCTGAGACACTTTGGAAAAAAATTAATCATGAGATTAATCATGCTGTTAAACAATAATAGAATAGAATTTATTTAAAGAGTTTTGGATATTTTCTACATTTTCAAATCTATTGATTTCAATTACAACACAGAATACAAAGTATACAGCGGTCACTTTATATTTATTTTTTATTACAAATATTGTTTTTTACAGTGCAAAAAGAAATAGTATTTTTCAATGCACCAAAATACAAGTACTGTAGTGCAATCTCTTTATCATGAAAGTTGAACTTACAAATGTAGAATTATGTACAAAAAAATAACTGCATTCAAAAATTAAACAATGCAAAACTTTGGAGCCTGTAAGTACACTCAGTCCTACTTCTTGTTCAGCCAATTGCTCACACAAACAAGTTTTCAGGAGATAATGCTCCCAGCTTCTTGCTTACAATACCACCTGAAAGTAAGAATGGGCGCTCGCATGGCACTGTTGTAGCTGGCGTCACAAGATATTTATGGGCCAGATGCACTAAAGATTCATTTATCCCTTCATGCTTCAACCACCATTCTAGAGGACATGCATCCATGCTGATAATGGGTTTTGCTCAATAACCATCCAAAGCAGTATGAAATGATGCATATTTCATCATCTGAGTCAGATGCCACCAGCAGAAGGTAGATTTTCTTTTTTGGTGGTTTGGGTTCTGTAGTTTCCACATCAGACTGTTGCTCTTTTAAGACTTCTGAAAGCATGCTCTACACCTCATCCCGCTCAGATTTTGGAAGTCATTTCAGATTCTTAAACCTTGGGTCGAGTGATGTACCTATCCTTAGAAATCTCACATTGGTACCTTCTTTGCGTTCTATCAAGTCTGCAGTGAAAGTGTTCTTAAAATGAACACATACTGGGTCATCATCCGAGATCACTATAATATGAAATATATGGCAGAATGCTGGTAAAACAGCGTAGGAGACATACAATTCTTCCACAAGGAGTTCAGCCACAAATTTAATTAATGCGTTTTTTTTTAAAGAGCGTCATCAGTATGGAAGCATGTCCTCTGGAATGGTGGCCAAAGCATGAAGGGGCATACAAATGTTTAGCATATCTGACATGTAAATACCTTGCAACGCCAGCTACAAAAGTGCCATGCGATTGCCTGTTCTCACTTTCAAGGTGACATTGTAAATAGGAATGGGCAGCATTATCTCCCATAAATGTAAACAAACTAGCAACTGGCTGAACAAAAAGTAAGACTGAGTGGACTTGTAGGCTCTAAAGCTTTACACTATTTTGTTTTTGAATGCAGTTATGTAACAAAAAAACCCTAAATTTGTAAGTTGAACTTTCACCATAAAGAGATTGTATGAGGTGAATTGAAAAATACTATTTCTTTTGTTTGCCATTTTTACAGTGGAAATATTTGTAATAAAAAATAATAAAATGTGAGCACTGTCTACTTTGTATACTGTGTTGTAATTGAAATCAATGTATTTGAAAATGTAGGAAATAAATTTCAAATAGTATTCTTTTCTTTAACAGTGCGACTACAACTGAAATTAATCACGATTAATTGTTAAAATCACGATTAATTTTTTTGAGTTAATCGCATGAGTTTCCTAAACTGCGATTAATCAACAGCCCTAGGAAAAAAGAGGAAGAAAGTGTTCTTATTTTAATTTCCTTGTTTACACACAGTTCTGCCTTAGTCTGCTAATGGTTATCTAGTTCAGTGGTGCACAAATTGGGGGTTCTCAGAGGGGCGAGGGAGGTGTGAAGGAACTTCAGCTTTTTGCTCTTTTATTAATATACACAAATATCACTTTTCACAGCAGACTTACTAGCACCCCATTGTCACCCTTACTTCTGTGCTGCTGGTGGTGGCAGCGCACCAGTGATCTGTCAACATTATATTTAGGCATAAGGTAAAATTCATCTCTTCAAAAAAATAAAAATACATTTTGTTGATAAGCCGGTGAAATGCGATACCTGTTATTACAGTTATGACTGAGTCATCCTTGGCAGCTTCTTCAAGTGCTTGAATAATTTCTTTATACATCTATGTAAAAGAAGGATTAAAAAAGAACATAAGAAAAAAAATGTGATGTCACAAAAGAAAACCCATTTCACAATCTTTGAAATTAACCACAGTAGAGTCTTTCTGCAGTTTACAGTCTCAATTTAGGGTAGGATTTAGGTCAACACTAAGAGCTTTTGAAAAAAATCAAAACCTTAAAAAGCTGTTCATGCTAGCAAGGTGGTTAGTTTTTGTACATCAACTCAAAGCTAAAGAACAGATTGAAATGGAAAACAAAGAAGACACGGAATAGCAGCAGAAGAATTACATAAAGTGTTTGAAAGAGCAGGGAAATGAAGGACACTCCAGAACTCGAGGGAAAATAAAAGTCAGCGCTCTGCTTTTGAAAACACACTATTAAGGCATTATGCTGAGGAGACAAATACCAAGAAGAAGAGCAGCTGCTGCTTTAGGCTATGATTGGGCATTAGCAAAGTATATTCTTCGAAGTTACTTCACAAAAATGTAGCTGCTTAGCGTTTGTCCACATGCATCACTATAGTGAACTGTGGGCCTCATCTGCTCGGTGCTGTAGGTTTTGATTTCCATTGGCTTCAATGGGAGTAGAGGAAGTCAGTATCTCGTAGGATTGGGCCCACAATATTTGGAAGAAACTTCAAAAAGTTGTTATAAAACGTCACCACAACATGTCAGAGAAACCAGGCTTTTAACCTGATGTAAGAGAATATTTAACCCTAATGTCAATGTCTTTACCTGTGTGGTGATAGCATTTTTCTTCTCAGGGCGGTTTAGCATTATCTTAGTGATGTGGTCTGTGGTGGTAACCTGTAGGGTTTCATATCCATGTTTGCTGTCAGGAGTAGTATCTTTCACCTGGCTAGAAGACTCAGAAGAGACCAAACTTGACACAAGGTCAACATATTTCTGTCTGGCATTGTCCTGTGGTGAGGAAAACCCAAAATTATTATTGAGCAATGCTGGAGTCCAGCTCAGTCTCCTCTGCTTAGTGCAATGATGAGCTGAGAATAGGATTTTCTTCTCAGTATAACTCAAACTAGAAAAATCTGTTTAAATGGAAGTTATGTTCATCAAGTTGACCAAGAAGCAAATAAGGACACTTACTGAATGAACACTTTGTATGTTTTGTGTCTCGTGAGAGCAATGGCAAAGGTTTTGATGGTGTTAAGCATTGCCAGTTTGAGAGGGGAAATATCTGTTTTGAAAATCCTTATGGTAGAATATGCAAAAGGCAAGGATTGTCACTTGGTTTTCCAGATTTGGGACAAGAGGGCTCTCAAGGTATTCTATATTGAGACACGCATTGGGATAGAACTTCAGCAAAACAAAAATTTTATTTCAGAATGCAAGTACAGATGGAAAATAAAATGCCAGAAAAGGAGGCTAAGACACATTTTAAACGGTAAGCTACAGACATGAAAGAAAACTAAATATTTAGCTCAAACATAAGAAACAATCTGTTAACACTAAATTCTTGGGTGTCTCACAAATTATTATCCTGAATGAAATGCTGCCTTTGAACATTAGCATAACTGCTAGAGAACCTCCATTTCTCTGTATTTGAACTTCAAGAATGCATTATTCTCTAGTAATATGAGTTGTTCAGCTCATTGTACAGGGCGTAGAGAGCCCATTTTAAAAACAACCATCTACAAACACCCACACACACATTTTGTAGCTCTTATAGTTTCATCAGAGAACTGCTTTTCTATATGCATCAGTCTTTTATTTTGATAAGATTGCCCAACAGAATTTTTTTTTTTTTTTAACTTCCATGTATAAAATCTGATACCTCAAATCTTTACTTGGTAATCTGAGTTCTTTTATGGCGAGATAAGAGTCTTTATTCATTCTAGGGTGCGAGAATGACCCAGACTTGCTCTTCTCTCACTAAAAGGTGTCGTGAGAACAAACATTATAAGTGGTAAACTTCCAAACAGAAAGATTTACCAATAACAATGATCAGGGCATAAGACTGGTCAGCTAGCTCAAAAAACAAACAAACAAAAAAACCCACCCTCTCTCTCCCCTTTTCTCCTCCCACTTCCAAGTGATTTGGGAAACTTCTTCCTAATGATAGGTGGAGCTCAAAAGTTTCAATTCACAGAAGTACTAAAACTTCTGGATGCTTATCCAAAGGCTTCTTGGTCTAAAAATTGTACTGCAATCTCATGACAGACCCTCTACGTTTCTGGTAGAAACCCGTAAGTGTGGAGACACAGGAAAAAATGAGGGGAGGGAAATTTAAACCAAATGTTGAGTTCAAAAACCGTTTCAGTTCAGTTCTAATTTTGCATACACTGGTTTACCTCGTCTTTATGCCCCCATTCCCAAGGTTAAAGTTTTTTGTTTTCCCCTGTAATTGCTGATCACAGCATTAGCACCCAAAGAGCAAGGAGCTGCATTCTTTATATTGATTTAGTCATTTGATCTCATAGAGAGCTACGAAAACATCACCACTGAACGTGGATTTCTCAGGAAAGAATAATTATCCAACATGTTCTTTATAAATTCAATTATATGTAATTTGGGGTCAATTTTTAAAAGAATTTAAAAGCCCAGCCTCCCTTTTGGGCAGGATAAATTAAATTGAAAAGATTTGTATCTGCATTTTTAAGCCTAAAAATCAATTGCTGTCACAAATCTTAGTACTTTCATCTTAACTACCTCTCTTGTGGCTGCAATTAGGTAAATAAACCACAGAAGCACATTTTGCAAGCACAAATTGTGGCCAAAAAAGAAAGGCTACTCTGTTGAAAACTTGGCTCTTAAGTCTAATCAATGGCAAAAAAGTATATTAATATATATGATATTAACATAGGTTGGTGGTATGTTGTCCCCTTTCAGAACACTGAGTTGAGCAAAATTCAAAGTCTGAAAACCAGGAAATGCAGAGTTAAGGTTGCACACACCACCTTAAACTTTGCCCTCTTTCAGCAATGCCCCAGTTTGCCTCATTAACATATATACTTTTACTTTGCCAACCCCCGAGACACTTCAATGTACAAGCTTTTCTCCTCCTCTTGCAAACCATTCACTCTCACCATCAAGATTCCATCTAACACTATTAAAAGATAGACAAGGGGGGAAAAGGGTCCTCCTCCTCCATTTTCCCTAACTTCCAAGGTCTCTCCCCTCCCCTACAAACCATCCTCATTTATCCCCCTCCCACGCTGCATCCCAAACCCCTCTCCCTTTATTCCACTACTCCTCCACCCTCCTAATGTCCATCTCTTCCTAGGAAACATTCACACATTTAATTTCCCCCCCCCAAAGACTGATTACATTCCCCCAAAATAAAATTGCCACCCAGGAGTCACAAATTGTAGCCACTCAGTCAAAATCCTTTTGTCTTAAGTTAATCACACCCCCATACCTATCCTTAGTTATGTTAACTGAAGGATGTTCACAGCCATCAATCCCGACGAGGTCTGTGATTCATCTAATCATTACTATTGCTCAGGGCACATCTACACTACAAAATTAAGTCGACCTAACTTATGTCAGCATACAGTGATGCAGTAATTACATCGCTTGTGCGTGTCTACGCTTTGCTCATGTCAGCGGTGTGCATTCTCGCCAGGAGTACTTCACCGACTGAACTGTCAGTGTGGGGGATTGTGGGATGGCTTTTGAAAGCCAGCAACAGTCAATGTAAGCAACACAACACATACAGTGACACTGTGCCGACCTAACTACATTGACATTGACTCTGCATCTCTCATGGAGGTAGAGTTATTAAGTTGATTTAGTTAGTGAATTACGTTGGCAGGAGCTAAATATTAGTGTAGACACTTACGCAGTTAGGTCAACATAAGCTGCCTTGTGCCGACGAACTGTGGTATAGAGCAGGGCTCAGTTTAACAGTACCAGGCAGCAGAAGGAAACTGGGTTTTTTGTGGGGGTTGTAACTTGGGAACCTTTTAGTTAAATGACCCCGTGGTTGGACCACTAATGTCCCCCTGAGGCACATCAAATTTCAATGCAATGCAAGTAACTGTTCTGATTTTAGAACACTTAAAAGGAGTTGAGTTTTAAAGCATATAAAATGGTGGGAAAAGGAAACTCTCTTGCCATTTTTCTGTATTAGAATATACACACTGTAAAAAATTTACATTTTCTTAACTACCATTCAATTTGGGTACCGCAAAGATTTAGTGGTGCCATGCACTACGTTGGGTAAAACTTGATAGATTAAGACTATTTTGACCCATATCACATCAGTAGTTTGATCTGTAGCTCCACACAAAAAAGCCCATCTAGAATCTTTTTGAAAAATGGCTAGTTCTGGAGAGAGGGGGCTTCTCTCTCTGTAACCCCTAGCTGAAATGACCCCAAAATTGGGTCACTAACCCTATCCAGGCACTCTCCTGATAAACACCAAATTTCAAAGAAATCCAAATATGCATGTCAATTTTAAAGGCCTTAGAAAGGTTGACCTTTAATCAAAAACTGTGATGCAACCAACTATAGTAGTGCTGCTCCTGTGATATCCAGTTTTGCCATTGATAACTGGCTGGTGGCTGCTGCTATGCCTGGTTCAGTTTTGGTTGTTGCTGATTTGTGCTCTGCCTGGCCCATCTTGATTTGCACTAGGTTGTCTCTTATGGCCTGGTCTTCGTGGCTTGTCACCTTAGCATGAATCTTATCAGCATCTGTGGTGGTTTTATGTTGCTGCAAAGGAGAAGTGTGCAGACTGATAGATGCAGATTTGGGCTTGGTGCTGCATGAATGAACTCCTTCCAATGTTGCTGCTTCAACCCAGAAAACATGGCCAATGGTTCTACTGCTGGATGAGCTGGGTCAGATATAGGCCAAACAACAGCCAGTGCATGCTCACATGCTTCAATATCTTACAGACTTCCACACTGCACAGCTTGACACAAGATTAACTCTGTTGTTGAAATAACAGAAGATGTCAATTAGGAGCTCATCATGAGTAAGGCTGGTGTCTGTCATGGAGGTCATGGATTCTGTGACTTTCTGTGGCCTCCATGCAGGGCTGGCTCCAGACCCCAGTGCGCCAAGCGCACGCTTGGGGCGGCGTCCCACGGGAGGGCGGCAGGCGGCTCCGGTGGACCTCCTGCAGGCATGCCTGCGGAGGGTCCCGCGGCTCCGGTGGAGCATCCGCAGGCATGCCTGCGGGAGGTCCACCGGAGCCGCGGGACCGGCGACCGCCAGAGCGCCCCCCGCGGCGTGCCGCCCTGCTTGGGGCGGCGCAAATCCTAGAGCTGCCCCTGCCTCCATGACATTTGCAGCAGCTGGCTCCAGG
Organism: Mauremys mutica; assembly: GCF_020497125.1. NCBI lineage: Eukaryota > Metazoa > Chordata > Testudines > Geoemydidae > Mauremys > Mauremys mutica. Next base: position 121,085,478 of record NC_059073.1, on the reverse strand, counting down.
GCTGCCTCAGCACTCGAGAAGCCCCTGGGCCAGCAGCAGCAGCATTTTGGGTGTGGGAGGGGGCTCAGGGCTAGGGTAGGAGATTGGAGTGCGGGGCTGCAGTTCCCAGCCAATGGGAGCTCCGGAGCAGCCCACAGCCCCCCTGGCCTTCCCTCCTCCTAGGAGCTGCAGGGACATGCCGGCTGCTTCCAGGGAGCTGTGCAGAGCCAGGTAGGGAGCCTGTCAACCCCACCATCCCTCTCCTGCCCCCCAGCACCAGCAGGGGTCCCAGACCATGCGCCACCACCCGTCCTTCCACCAGCACCAGCAGACCTCTGCTCACCTCCCCGCTGCACCAGCAGGCCTGCACTCGCCTCCCCCCCAGCACCAGCAGCCCCCAGAGCACCCCCGGCCCAAGTTTTAGTCAGGGGTATATAGTACAAGTTATGGACAGTTAACGGGCCGTGAATTTTTGTTTACTGCCCGTGACCTGTCCATGACTTTTACTAAAAATACCTGTGACTAAAATGTAGCCTTAATCATGATATTTTGCACTTCTCTCTGCTGTGATGTGGGCAGCCCACAAGAGAGAGATGTTTCTCTTGAATAAACACTGCAACACCCTTGTGCACGCCCATCATGACAGAAGCACTGTCACATCAAAAGCCAAGCAGTTTGACCAAGGGACTTTTCTGGCATCCATATTTGAACTCAGAAGATGAAAAATATTCTCTCCAGTGGCGCACTCTGTACAGGTTGAGACTGACAGCATCTGCACCATTGCTGCTGTCATGGGCTAGACTAGACAATGACCACCACATGCTTTCTGCTAGATGGTCCACACTGTCATTTGCCATCTCTTTGATAATGGCTGTCGTCTTTGTGCGAATACATACATATTTCCTGGTGATTTCCAAATCAGGAAAAGCAGTTTTCAGCAGCTTTGAGACACGATTGCTCACCACAACTGGCAAATTATGCTCAGCAATGAAGCCCGTTACTAACGATTCAGCACAGATCACATTCTCGTTGAGGTCTGCAGTAAAGAATTGCTTTATCTGCTTGCTGCTGGCTGGTGTTTTTGCTGTCTCAACATGCTTTTTCGCACAATGCAAATTTTCACATTGTTACAACAGCCATGCATGATGGATGCGTCCATGTGACATAGTTCACAGTACACACAATTTTCACTCTCTCTCAATAGCTTAATCACTTCAAATTTGGTTGTATAGTCTATTTTGAACTTCAAAAACCATTCCACTTAGGGCTTTTCTGGCATATTAGTCTCATTTTTATCACCCACATCAGCCATTTTTATCAACGATGGCTGCTGGTGAACTCTGGGGCAATTGGGGTGTAGCAAAAAAGAAGTCATGCCTGCTTGCCCCCATTGCACTCCTTTCACTAGAGGTGCAACCATATTTTCATAAGGAGAACACCTGAGAGGCCTGCACATGTGTATTGGGTTCCCCCTTTGCATAGCTATGACCTCTCCTCCTTCTCATTGAGAAACCGGGACCAGCTGGTATGCTCTAAAAAGTTATCTAGAGCACATTAATATAGTCCAGCAGGGTCTACGTGGGGCAGTTAGAGCACGACACATATCTTGTAGCATGGGTTCTGCAACCAGCGCCACAAACCTCATTCAAATTTGCTGGGGCTTCCTTTCTATCAGACCCTCCCCATGCTCCCCTGTGGTACATGCACAGATTGAAGAATGACCCCCATGGCCATGACACTATTTGCTGCATTTGTTGGACCTGAACGGTTGCAAGTGATACAAAAGTCATAGATTTGAGGCCTGAATTTATAAATATATGTAAAAATCAAAAGATTATGGAAAATAAGGGAGGTCTGGCATTTCTGGTATTGAGCTGGCCAGTTTCACAATCAGGAACTAGGTCTGCTACATACAGTAATGTGGCTAGGAAGAGGCAGTCGGGCCTATGGCAGCATAGTGCAAAGACCTAACTATAGTTTGTACAAGGCAGCTCAGCCTTCAGTGTACTGATGCGGCTACCCCACTCAGACAAATGCACAAAGAGCTATTACTTTCTCGCACTGTGAACATCACTGTGTATGATTACTATTCTGAAGTACTGAAGTCTGTAAACATTGCTTATTAACTGTAAGTCCTTTCAAAAAATAGTGCATCAGTGAAGAGTGATCAACAGTTCATGATCTGAGAATCAGAACGTGAGAAATAGCTCTTACAAGAGCTACCACAGCATAATCAATATGAAAGAAAGAAATCATTACCCCTCTGACAATGATTGGTTAAGCAATGTTAGCTATATTATTGCTAAGCTAAGTGAAGACATTTTTTTTCTGATGCAGCAGTTTGTCCATTAGAACTAGAAGTTGTTTCAGGAAAGTCCAAATTTTGCCAACTGACACGACTTAGGGAGAAGATATTTGGCTCTTAAAAGTACAGTTTTACTCTGAAAAGTGACTCTAAAATGGCATAGCAGGAAACATTTTTATTCTCTCTCAATAGATTTCATATTAAAAAGTGTGCTTAGTTTAAAAATAAAAATATATAGTTCTTCTATTAGTTTTGCAAACTCATCCTAGGGCTCTGGTAATCTACTAAGATTCCATATCAAAAAGTATTCTATTGAGACAGAATAAAAATGGGATACAGCTAGGCTGTTTTTTAGAGTCACTTTTCATAGTCTTTTAGCCTATAAGTTTCCTATTTCATGTGACAAGTTACCAGCATCCATGAAATGAGCATTCACGATGGAAGATTTCTTCCTCTTTTAAAGAAAGAGATAGAAACTAGCTTAATTCCACTTGTAAAGTCCACAAAGTAGGCACAAATTTGTTGCTGGGGTAGTTTTATCAGCTAAAACCAAATTAGACATTAGTCTAAGGATCCTTGTCTTTAACTTCCTTATGACAACACCCAATTCAGCCACATACACGTTTTACCCAGGCTTCCTGGCTAAGACTAGCATTTGGAACAAGTCATTTTCCGTCCTTGATCAGCTGATAGAATATTCTATAGAACTAAGGCTTTTTATCTCTTCCTGGAACACCAGAAGGCACGTGCTCTCTCTCTCTCTCTATATATCTATTCAACAACTAAGAGACAGAGGGAGGCAGACACACTTGTTCTCCCCCCCATACACACACACTCAGGGGATTAATCTGTATGGCAATGAAAAGTGCTATAAAGCCCATTTCATTTTTTATTTTTTAAAGAAATGCTAAAATGTGACACAATTAGAATGGCACTTTTAAAAGCAAGCAAGCAAGCAAACGTTCCTTGAATAAGTAATTACACCTAAAACTCTTGTAGATGAACATTTCCATCAACTGTTGGTAACACTTTACACCAAGTTTACAAAGCAAAAATATAAAACCAAAATATTTTAGAAGTTTGTAAGACATAATGCAGAATAGGCTGATGTCTGAAACAGACTTTCAACTAACATGCAGTATGGTTACACACTAACCCTTCACTAATCAGTATTAAATATCTGGTTTGTAAATGAAGTGATGAATTGAAAGCAGCGCTATATTCACCTTAGACAAACTGCCAAGTGAACTCCATGCATCCCATTTGGCCTTTTTGACAAAGTCAAGCATGCCAGGCTTCGGAGAACTGCAGGAACCCTCAGTAGCCTGTATAAAGGGTGGAATAAACTCATGTAAGCTTTCAAGGAAGTTCAAATTTCTCAACCAGCAAGCTGGGGGCAAAGAACACAACCACTATCAATCATTATATGATCATGGCACAGAAGCTCTGAAAACAAACAAGTATGCTCCAAAGAAAGGAGTACTGTGAAATCATTATGTCTATATTAAGTCTTAAGTATTTAAGACAAGCATGCAAGTTATCAAGAACCCAATCTCAATATTGTACAGACACTCCAACCATTTTAATTAAATTAAAAAAAAACATGTTTTTAAAAGGTGTATTTGTGTATACAGTTTACAAAAATATCATTGCATGAGATCAATCTTTCTTTAAGAAAGGCACATTACACGTACAGGGAGAGAAATATTTAGACCCCAGCTTACTAATGTCAGCTGTTACTGACAATAACAAGTAAGAGTCTATCTTTAAAAAGTGTGTGTTTTTGAATTTTATTAAAACAATAATTAGTTCCCTCAATACAACAAGATATGGCCCAGACTAAACCCCGGGCCTAGATTAATCTCTCCCCAAATACACTTCATACCAGTGGTTTTCAACCTGTTGTCTGCAGACCCTCATGGGGGTCTGCAGACTATTTTCAGTCACCTTTCATGGACCCCTTAGACAAAGTTTCAGATCCCAGAAAAGGCATTCCATTTTTCTGATCAAAAGTATGTGAATACCTCCATCTGCAGGTCAAAACCTGCAAGTCTTGTTACCACAGAAGCCCAGTTTAACACCTTTTCTCACATGGCATCAAATACCAGGCTGAGCATGTACAACATTTGTAGTTGAATTCTGTTCAGCCACTTTTCAGTCTAAGACGTCTATGGGAGGGGTCCATGGACCATAGGATCTGCACCTCTATTTGAATTTTTTTGGGGGTCCACAAATGAAAGAAAGAAAGGGGTTGAAAACCACTGCTTCATACCATTACAAAGAGATTCCCCTCCACTATAGAGAGCTTGCATAATGCCCTGTCATGTTTCCATTTGAAGCCTTAATAATAAATAATACAATGGGTTGAAACCCAAGTTCCCTCTAAGCTGCTTGACTGTGCAGCAGCCTATCAAGTACCATGCAGGCACTCAGGGCTGCGGCAGGGAGGTGCAAAGGCGCCTCTCCCGCAGCTCCAGCCCCGGATCTACCATGGCTAGGGAGAGGCGGGGAGAGACGCTCTCTCATAGCTTCAGTCCCGGAGCTGCTCCAGCTGGAGAGAGGCACTTCTCCGACCTAGCCCAGGTGCCGCTGCGATGAGAGAGGACTGGGGGGAATCTTCTCTCCTGCCACGGCCCTGGGGCAACCTGTACCCCAAACCCCCCATCCCCGGCCCCCACCCAGAGCCTGCATCCCCAGCTGGAGCCCTCCTCACCCACCCACAACCCAACCCTCTGCCCCAGCCCTGAACCCCCTCCTGTACCCTGAATCCCGCATCCCCTGCCCCACCCTTGATCCTGCACCCCCAGCTGGAGTCCTTACTCCCCACATCCCAGCCCTGAGCCTACTCCCACACTCCAAACTCCTCAGCCCCACCCCCACCGCACATCCCCTCCATATTGGTGCACATAACAAAATTCATTCTGCACATGCATGGGAAAAATTAAAGGGAACATTGGTTGAAACTATAATAATTTCACACAAACTAAGTAGTGGATTAATTTTGAGTAATTTTTTAACTCAGAAATAAATTCTGTAGGAATATAGGCCCTGTACACACTGCTAAAAGGGAGTGAATTGGATTCTATTTCTTCTTGTGCATTGACAATTCCACGCACACTCCCAGTCCAAATCAGACACATCTCACACCACATTGAAGGTAATGGAATAGTACAGGTGTCACTGCGGGCATAATATAACTCCCAAACCAGTTACCGGTGATTATGCATGAGGTGAGACGAACTCAGCTTGACTCTCAGAGCTCAGGCTGAGTTGGCAGAGCTGTCATTTATTAAAAAACAATTAAAAAGCATTTTTGAAATGCAATGAAGTTGCTCAGACACAAAATGTACAACCCTATAATGCCTTTTAAGAAGATTTCTTTTACAGTCACTTTTCAGACTATAGCCACAATTTAAACAAAAATTATCTGACCTACCTGTTTAAACAATGCGTAGAGCTTCAACTTTACTTCATTACCAGGGTCCTCCTTCAAAAGCTTCAGCTGATCTTTAGCCTTTTCAAAATCTTCCTGACTGACTCGCATGGCAGCTCCAGTCGTATGCAGATGAATTACAGGAAAACAGACAGCATGCACTGTCCTACTATAAGGAAAACAAATATCCATTTAGAGCTAGCTTTTTAGTCTGCTGTAACTATAAATGTTGTTTTTCAAGAAGTTTAATGTTTGCCTTTCTTTAAAAAAATATTCACAGGGTCACAACTAAATGTTCAAAAAACAACTCAGTAAATAAATACAAAAGAAGTTACAAAAATCACTGTAGCTAATTAACCTTGGAACAACTAGTACAGGCAAGTCGCATCTTAGGCGCATTTAACATGCGCGAATTCAGCTTTGCGTGGTCGGCAAAAAGAGGGAAGAAAAATAACAATGTAAAAACTGCATCTGTAGTGCTGGCAATTCCGCCCGCCATTCCACTCAATGAGAGTTTCACTATACTCGGTTTTCACTTTACGCACTAACCGCGGAACGAACCCCCCCGCGTAAGACGAGACTTGCCTGTACCTAATTCTTTCCTGTACGTAAACTAGAGTGCCAGAGATAGGAGTCAACGAGGACACTGCCAAAAGAGAAAGGGGACAGAGGGAGAAAGTTATGTGATCAGGTGCCAGTCAAGCTGCAAAATACCGATCAGTTGCACTGGTGGCAAATTAATGTTCGTTTTTACCTATAAATCCGTAACTCCACTGATTCCATCTGTTCTGGCTGGATTGGAGAATATAATAATAATAATAAATAATAATTGGAGATATACCAATCTCCTAGAACTGGAAGGGACCTTGAAAGGTCATCGAGTCCAGCCCCCTGCCTTCACTAGCAGGACCAATTTTTGCCCCAGATCCCTAAGTAGCCCCCTCAAGGATTGAACTCACAACCCTAGGTTTAGCAGGCCAATGCTCAAACCACTGAGCTATCCCTCCCCCATTATATTGTTAATGTGTTCAATGCTGTGTATACAGTAGAACCTCAGGCTTTGGCTACACTTGCACTTCAAAGCGCTGCCGCGGCAGCGCTTTGAAGCACTAAGTGTAGTCAAAGCGCCAGCGCTAGGAGAGAGCTCTCCCAGCGCTGTCCGTACTCCACCTCCCTATGGGGAATAACGTACAGCGCTGGGAGCCGCGCTGTACGGAGCTGCAAATTTGCAAGTGTAGCCAAGGCCACAGTTACGAACACCTGAGGAATGGAGGTTGTTTGTAACGCTGAAATGTTGGTAACCCTGAACAAAACATTATGGCCACTCTTTCAAAAGTTTACAACAAAACACTGACTTAATTCAGCTTTGAAACTTTACTTTGTTAAAAGCAGCAGTTTTCTTCTGCAATCTTATTTTAAATGAAACAAACATAGAAACAGTTTCCTTATTTTGTCAATTTTTTTTAAACTTTACCTTTTATTTTTTATTTTGGTAGGTTATGTTTGCCACTGTACTGTAGGTGCTTTTTTTTGGTTGGGGGGGGGAGGGGAAGGTCTCTGTTGCTGCTTGATTATAACGTGTACTTCCAGTTCCAAATAAGGTGTGTCGTTAGCCAGTCAGTTTGTAACTCTGAGATTTTACAGTATTTAGTTTACAAGCTATGTAAGTCTAAAAAAAACTCTTGTAGTCACTGTCATTTTTTTATAAATTTCTCAAGTCCAGATATATTTAACATCAAATACTGGAGTCTATTGTTCTGATTCTCCTGTAAACGAGTGGGAATCAAGAGTTATTCCAGTACGGGTGGTGGAGTTGCACCACTCTTCTACATTGGTTAAAGAGAACAATCAGCCCCAAAATGTTCTGTTGACATTTGGGACTAGACCTGGTCAAAATATCGGACTGAAGTTTTCCATCAGAAAATGCATTTTTTTTTGGTCACAGTTGAAAAATGTTTTGCAGGAATGTATCAATTTCAATTAAATCTTTTCTGTGGAAAAAAGTGTTGAAACTAATCTCCTTTCATTTTTGACTCCTTTCATTTTTGTTTTCACTTCTACATTCTAATAATTTTCACACTTTATACAGCTGATATTTTATCTATTATAATATTATCAAAAGTGTTTCAAAGTTTCTGAATAAAAAACTTTCTGCATTTCTGTTCTGGGGGGGGGGGGGGATGACTTTTTTCCAATTAAAGAAGGAAACAAATTTTGAAATGTCAGTATTTCCCACAGAATGGAAATTCCATTTTCTAACCAGCTCCAGTTGGGACATTAACAGGTAAATATTTTCCAGGTCTTAATTTAATATCATTCTTATTCGTGCTGTTAGTACTTACATTACAAAAACATTCTTTTGCAGATCAGATCCATAGCAAGTAACTCACCTTTTTTTCCTATACACAGACAGTTACAATCTTAAAGAAATCTAGAAATAATGCCTTTCCAGGATGTTGCACAATGCAATATCCAACTCCCTTGATTGCTATATCCATCTTATATAAAAATACTTTATGTTTTTAAGCATGACAGAAAAAAATTACAGGCAAAGCATGCAAAGAATACTATTAAAACATTGGATATAGTGCCCCATGAGATGCAGTTATAAAGCTCCAGAGTCATCTTGTACTAAAATTTATAAGGGCTGTCAGAATTTCTATTTAGCTACAGCCCTTCTGGGACACTATCATTAATGTTGGCATTGCTGAACTTTAAATTTCTGGTATTTCTTCCTTTTTTGGGTCACTGAGTTTGTGTGTAGGTGGAGCAACATACCCTTCATCAGTTACATGGGGAAAATGGTGACACTCAGCTTTGCCTGTTATTACAAATTGATGTAACTCATAATTGGCTCCAAAAGCCTGAGTTTAAAAAAAAAGCACCAGTAAGTCATGCAATTTGACATCAGAACCACGTTGTCACAGGAAGCAAAAAGAATCAAGCCTTTTATACGAGCTAATCAACACTACAGCATTTGTTAAACTGTGTGTCATGTAGTCTTTCTAAGGCTACGTGGGGGGGGGGGGGAAGAGTATTTGAGATTCTGTTGCAAGGTACCACACATGTATTCAGCATCAAATAAGCTTTTGGGTTTGTTAAGTTAGAAATGTTGATCCTTAATAAGTATGAAAAAGGCAGTTGAATGGCAAAGAAATAACTGAAGAACAGCAGGAGGATTCCTTCCAATAGGTCTAGACTCAGCGCTACAGTCACCGGCACCCAAGTGTTGCACTGAGTCCTGTCTTACCCAAACACTTCAAAGTTACCAGGTAGACAGATGACTTGTATTACTATTTATACCACTTTCTATCCTTCCTTTTGTTTTCCTTCCCTTCCCCTTGTGCCACTCCTTCATTATACTTTTTAAAATCTTTTCCTCCCCCACTTGTATGTCAATTTTCTGTAGACCATTTGTGATTTGGTCCCTACTATGTGCCTACTCTCCCCATGTCTCTCAAGGGAATTTTCCTATGAAGAAGAGGTTGTAACAGGATAGCTCGCCCATAAGGGTTGGACTGCCGGGGTAGCCAATCCTGCTCAGAATGAGACACACTTGGGAGAGATCAGGGTGATTGCCCTATAGACAGCAGCAGGAGGCTACAATGAAGAGGGGAGAAACTTGGGAAAATGGTAGAGAGTCTGTGGGAAAAGCTCCTGCAGGGAAGACCTTGAGGCCAATTGAACTATGACAGACCCTGACTGAGAGAAGGGTTTGGGCCTGGAAACCAGAACCAGAGCGCTGAGAGTCTGAGCTTCAGCCAGGTAAAGTCTGGGAGTACTGGGCCCCCAGCTCCTACTACAGACCCTGACTGGGAGATGGGTTTGGGGGCCTGGAAGCCAAAGGCTGAGTTCTATCCAGGTGAAGCCTAAGAGACTTAGAATTGCTCTAGGAAAAAGGGCTGGGGACTCCCTACCTGAACGGACAGCATGAATGAACTTCAGAAGGGACAATATGCAAGGACTCTATAAATGGGACCCCAGGAGGGGAATGTTTTAATTACTGGTAGGCGGAGTTGAAGGGGCCATGAAGAAGGGAGAAATTGGTAGCAGGACACTCCAGAGCAATGGTCCCCAACCTTTTCATCTGGCGGGCACTAGACGAAGGACCATGGCGGCATTTCGGCGGATGCTTGACCGCCAGCCAGGACGCGGATGCATTCAGATGCCCCCGCAGCACCCCGTTGGGGACCCCTGCTCCAGAGTGTTCTCTGGCCACTAGGGGTGGTCAGTAGGTGGCTGGCCCTGTTACAATGGCCACAATCAATTCTCAAGATCTGATTGCTACTGTATTTTATAGGATTTCAGTAAAATACTATATTTTTAAAAGATGCAAATGAAGACAAAAAATTAGTTATAAAAATATCTGAAGCATATAAGCAGACCTAAAAATGAACCTAATCAGAAACATCAGGCCAGATCTTATATACTTTTTCTCACCCTACTGATGTCAGCAAGATACTACTCAAGATGAATAGAGGTATCATGTGACCTGTAGAAATCAATGGCAAAATTCAATCCTGCTCACAATGGAGTAAAGGTGAGCCCTAAGGGAGAGAGGGAAAGCACTTGCCTCTGCTCTTCCTTCTTATCTTTTAACACCACTATAGCATACAGAAAACTGTGTTGTTGTTTGTTTAAAGTTTTCAGCCCCTACTGTGCTTCTCCTGCTGGTAGTCATTTCCCCCCAATTACAGTTCACTTTCTCATGCAGCAGCAATGGACTCAACCTCTCAGCACATCTGAATAAGCAGATAAGTTACCATGGAGGCTGCCCAGTCAGTAGAAACAAAGTGGGATGAGGCAGAGAAGAAGAGTAGTCTAGGATTTGAACTCACCAACCTAGACAAAGCTGTAATTTTTCACTGGAACTATTGCAAAATACAATTTGCATTTGGCCAGTTGTATTTTCTCAACATGAAAGATCACTGTCTTTGGGCATCAACGCGAGAAACTTTAATATCCATGCTGACAATCACTTCAACTATAGTGCCTTGTCTCAGACCTGAAGTCCTCATACTCACTCTCGATCTCTTATAAACTATCCATCTTCCCATCCACTTTGACCTATCTGTCAAATGCCTTTTATCTTGGAAAACATTTGAACATAAAGCCTCTAATTGGGCTCACATCAGTTCTACAGCTAATAGCATCTGTCTATTTAGCTGATGACTGACACTACTTGTCACACTAACAGCATGGCAGGCCCTTCCCTCCCCTTGTAGAAGGCTGTTTAAAATAATAGCCTCCCATTATGATGTAAAACTAGCTTAACATTGGTGTAAAGAATTTTTAGATGTTTAAAAACTAAAACATTAATAAAATATTTAAATGATAACTTTCTGGGGGGGGGGGGGTTGTTTTTTTTTAAAGCAGGCTGGCCATTTGCTCAGAAACATTAAATACGTGGTCTATGTGAAATTACTATAAGTTGGATGCATAACTGGTTGAAAGACTGTACTCAAAAAGCAGTTATCAATGGTTTACTGTCAAATTGGGAGGGTTTATCTAGTGTGGTCCCACAGGAGTCAGTCCTTATCCAGTACTAGAAAATATTTTAATTAATGACTTGGATAATGGAGTACAAAAGATGATTATAAAATATGCAGATGCCACCAAGCTGGGAGGGATAGCAAGCACTTTGAAGGATGTGTTTAAAATTCAAAATGACCTTGACAAATTGGAGAACTGGTCTGAATTTAACAAGATGAAATTCAATAAAGACAAGTGAAAAGTACTTCACATAGGAAGAAAAAAATCAAATGCACAAATACAAAATTGGGAGTAACTGTCTAAGTGGTAATACTGCTGAAAAGGATCTGGGGGTTATAATGGACCACAAACTGAATATGAGGAATTAATGTGATGCAGCTGCCAAAAAAAGAAAATGGCTAATATGATTCTGGGATATATTAACAGGAGTACTGTATACAAAGACACAAGAGGTAACTGTCCCACTCTACTTCGCGCTGGTGAGACCCCAGCTGGAGTACTGTGTCTAATTCTGGGCACCACAATTTAGGAAGGATTGGACAACTTGAAAAGAATTCAGAGGAGATTGACAATAATGATAAAAAGGTTTTAAAAACCTGGCCACTGAGGACAGGTTAAAAAAATTGGGCATGTTTAGTTTTGAGAAAAGAAAACTAAGGTGCAACCTCATAAGTCTTCCAATATGTTATAAAGAGGATGGTGATCAATTGTTCTCCATGTCCACTGAAGGTAGAACAAAAAGCAAGGGGCTTAATCTGCAGCAAAGGAGATTTAGGTCAGCTATTAGGGAAAACTTTCTAATTATAAGGGTAGTTAAGCTCTGGAATAGGCTTCCATCATAGGAAGCATTTAAAAACAAGCTGGACAAACACTTGGTCTTGTCAGAGCACAGGGGGCTGGACTTGATGACTTTCTTGAGGTCCCTTCCAGGCCTACAATTCTATGATTCTATGATTTTCCACTCAGGGTGACTCTTCATGGTGTCCTACAAGGCTACTTGCCTGGAATGGAAGTCACCCAAGTAATTTCAAACAGCTAATGATACATGCCTAGTGCCTGCAACACACAATTTCTGGATGACTCTTGCCCATCCAGTGGAGTAACCTTGCCTAGCTTAGGTAAGTCTATAGGCACAGAGAGTATTCCCAAAACAAGAAACTATGTATCCTCCCTTATTTACACCACTAAATGCTGCAATGCAAGCATGTGGGTTACATATACAGTATTATCATCATATACCATGTTAAGGATGATCAATAAGTCCTCTATCACTTACCTACTACTTCAGAATAAACTATGTAGCATGACTAGGGCCCTAACAAATTAATGGCCACGAAAACCGTGTCATGGACCGTGAAATCTGGTCTACCCCCCCGTGAAATCTGGTCTTTTGTGTGCTTTTACTCTATACCTGTGGTGATCGACTTGTCGATCCTTGGGACTCTCCTAGTTGATTGCGATCTGCAGCCACGGTGGTGAAGCGGGGGCTGCCTGCCGTGGCCCCACGCTGCTCCCAGAAGTGGCCAGCATGCCCCTGTGGTCCCAGGGAGGGGTCTCCATGTGTTGCTCTTGCTTGCAAGCATCACCCCCGCAGCTCCCATTGGCTGGGAAAGGGGAACTGTACAGCCACATGATCCCCTGCCGCTCCCAGGGGCCGCAGGGGTGTGTTGATCCCTTCCGGGAACAGCATGGGCCGCAGCAGGCAGCCAGCCTGCCTTAACCTTGCTGCGCTGCTGACCGAGCTAAGTGCTGCCCAGTGGGAGGCAGCACCCAACCCTGAGCCCCTCCTGCACCCCCATCCCCTGCCCCAGGCTCAGCCCAAAGCCCTCTCCCACACTGTGAACCTCCAGCCCCAGCCCAGATCCCACCTCCCCTCCCAAACCCCAACCCTTTGCCCCAGCCTGGTGAAAGTGAGTGAGGGTGGGGAAGAGCAAGCAATGGAAGGGGTGTGTGTGGAGTGAGCGGGGCGGGGCCTTGGGGAAGGGGTGGGGCCTTGAGGAAGATGCTGGGTTGCCCTCAAATTCAAAAACTGATCTTGGGCGTAAAAAGGTTGGAAACCACTGCCCTATACTATACAGATTTCAAGGGAGAGACCAACATTTCTCAAATTGGGAATCCTGACCCAAAAGGGGACCATGGGGGGGAAGTCACAAGGTCACAAGGGGGGGTCACAGTATTGCCACCCTTACTTCTACACTGCCTTCAGAGTTGGGTGGCTGGAGAGCAGCAGCTGTTGGCCGGTCACCCAGCTTTGAAGGCAGTGGCCTGTCAGCAGCAGTGCAGAAGTAGGTGTGGTATTGCCACCCTTACTTCTGCGCTGCTGCCCTTGGAGCTGGATGGCCAGAGAGTGGTGGCTGCTGACTGAGGACCCAGCTCTGCAGGCAGCAGCGCAGCCTTCAGAGCTGGGCTCCTGGCCATCACCAACCTCTCTCCAGCTGCCCAGCTCTGAAGGCAGCACTGCCGCCAGCAGCAGTGCAGAAGTAATTTAAAATAGCTGAAAGCATAAAATTTACAATTTTGAAAATCCTATGACCGTGAAATTGACCAAAATGGACGGTGTGTTTGGTAGGGCCCTATGTACAAATTATTAGTTATGTGCTATGCAGAGGAGGAGGAGGAGGAGATCAATGATCGAATGGGAATATTTCTCTTAGCAAATAGCTATGTGTGTTCTGACATTTTTTGTTTTAAAGTCTCTTTCTGGGACTAGGTATAAGTGGTGGCACAGTACAGCAGTGACGAGTATAAAGTCAATGTCTGTCCTAGAAGGCACACAATCTACCCTAGGTAGCCATGAGTTTCTAATCTACTATGCCCTGAATAATGTAATTATTTTTTTGGGAAGAAAAATTGCATGTTGCTTTCTGGGACATTTACAGAGACATTAATTAAGGCTTGCTTCATAGAAGAGTTATATAACCAACAAGTAGATTTCCAAGACCTAAGAAAAAAATAATTGGGACAGCCCCAATTATTTCTGGTTGGTTTTTTTGTTTGTTTGTTTGTTTGTTTTTTGAGTTCTGAGTTCTGAGTCAGTTTAGCACAGGCAGTCTGACAACTGATTCTGTACTAAGAAGCAGTCACTCAATTTTTCTGTTTTCCAGAAAATACTTAACTGCTATGCAAATTAAGTATATAAACAAACTCGATTTGGTAATTTGGATAGCAGGAGACACATTTTGGAGAAAGTGTGTATTAAGATTCTATTCCACAAGTCTCTTTCACTGGAGGGTTTTGTTTCCCAATAATACATTCTCTTTTCAATTGAATATCTCAGAGTTGCCATTAAACCAAATATAAGACCATCAAACATATACACATTATTTCTATGAGAGAATGTCTTTTCCTTACATAATCCAAAATCCTGAAGACAGATCATGTTCCATGGGCTTTTAGTTTTGGTAGCAATATAAAAATTCTATTTCAGAGATATAGCACTTACAAACTGCATCTCCATTTTGTCTTGCCAAGCTGAATGCGACAAGGTGCTACAGTCATTTGTATGTTAGTTGCTTTGAGCTTTTTCCCTGCCTCTCTTAACACATGGCATTGGTGAGTAAGTGGGGAAACTAGTCTTCATAATATGGTTAACTACTTTTTCAGTCTTTTCCTGCTGCGCTTGTACTGTGTTTGTGACAATGCATCATAAAATATGCCAATACGCCAGGTTGCCAACCAGAATTGTAATTTTCTAAAGACAACAAGGGTGTTAACTCAATCCAGAGAGCATTCAAAAGGCCTGCCACAGCATGAGCAACTACTTCACTGGAAAACTGCTGGCAAATTGAAAAAAAAGGAATAATTATCTGCATGGGAGTTCCATACTAGCAACTCTCCCTGCTGCTAGTACAGAACCTGACACGTGAACACAGAGCATCTCAGAAGCTGCTAACATGGCCCACTTCCTACCTGCTTGGCAGAGCTACCAGTGATGAGGGGATATGCTTGCTACTGCTGTAGAAGTTGAGCATTTTTTAAAAATGTCTTTGTTTCTTCCCTCCCATTCCTCTCTTTCCTCCAGGAGTTATGGTGAGGTCAGAGGAGAAGAAAAGGGAACTAGGGGAAGTATCATGCTCCCACCACCTCAGCATCAATTTGTTTGCTCAGGAGAGACAAAAAGACTAAGGCTACACTACCACTTATGTTGGTGTATGTCGCTCAGGGTGTGAATAACCCGCCTCCCCAAGTGACATAAGTTACACCAATCTAAGCGCTGGTGTCGACAGTGCTATGTTGATGGGAGAAGCTTTCCTGCTAACACAGCTACCACCACTCATTGGGGTGGATTAATTAAATTGACAGGAGAGCTCTCTCCTGTCAGATTAGAGCAGCTACACTAGAGAATCTACCGTAAACTCTCTAGTGTAGCCATAGCCTGAGTTTAGGGAATAAGGAGGAGTGCTGGGTGGCTGCCCTGATGCAGCAATCAATTCAGAAAAGGAAGGGATGTTAGAAGTTAGACTCAGGATTTAAAATAAAACTATTTCCATAGGAAAATAAAATAAATGGCTTACATGGAGAGGCAGAGTCACTCTGAGAAACTGATTTCACTTAAATTTTCTAAGGCCTCATGAGTAATCAAGTGAAGCTCTAACAAAAGGATTTTAAAAATGGCTTAAAAGGTTGATAGCCACTTGTAAAAAGGGACAAACGACTATGAACAAATCAATAACTGTGCCTTTAGTATGCAATTTTCCTGGCAGGCTGAACAGTTTTGCTAAAGCCTTTCACTATCTGCCTGCAGAATTTTGTATATTCAATACATTTACAATAGTTCTGAAGTATATTTTTGCTTAGCAATAGTCATGCTGTACACACTGTCCTCGCAACAACAAACAGCGCCATCCAGGAAAAGAACACTGTGTTACATTTTTTGTTCTCCCAGCCAGTCTCTAACATGCCCACGAGCCACTCAGCAGTAGGGGGGAGGCCTATTACAATATTTATTGGAGACCCATTATTGAGCAGACATAACAGCACCATCTAAAATGAAAGGGCCTCACCACAAGAGCTCGAGAGATTAGCCAATTAGACACTAGTTCTTCCCCTCATCCACCCTTCTCAGGCTTTGTTTTGTTTTAAAGGGAGCCACTCTATTTCTTCTAGGAGGGTAAATTCACAGCTGGATATTGTAGTGCATAATCTCATTGTAGATAATCCTATCAGAAGAATAGGAGGCCTGCTGGCCAATCCTGTCAGTATATTCTCAAATATATTCTCAAATTGAAAGGAGCACCTCTTTTCAGCCTCTGGTAAGGTTGACCTCCACACCACTCACTTGTGGCTTGTTGTAGCCCTACTCATCCTCTTTGCTTTCCCTCCAGGTCGTCAGTAGTCATACACAGCAGCCAACTCGCACGTGGTCTGATGCTGTCGCATCAAAGTTCCTCTGTTTTTGGGGTATCTAAATTACAAAACAAATATAACAAAACCAGAAAGGAGAACTGACTGTTCCAGTTCCTGGCTGGATGCAGCCCTTCTATTCAATCTGTTTTTCTAGCTAACACTCCTCTGGACTCCCTGCTTCAGACCAAGCTTCTCTCAGGGAGGCTCTGACAGCCTGCAGTCTTACTCAGCTTCCTGGCTCCAGCCAGGCTTCTCTTACCAAGTGACAGCTGAAAATCTGCTCCCCTTCCCAGTTAGCCACCAACTGACCTGGGTTCTCCCTTCTCACCTCCACCCTCTAGACCTGACACCTACTGCAGGTGTGGCAGGACATGGCTGGCTGATCCCACAGGCTCTTGTTAAAGCCCTTCTTGGCCAACGTGAGGTTTGCACTCCCCATCACAGAGCTATGCAAGTTTAAGTTACATAGCAATCAGCCAAAACATCCTACTAAAAAGATTTCAGCAGGAGAGCCATTATGTTAAAAAGTAGCAATTCTCCAGCTGATTTGTTGGTTCATAGCCATCTTGTGACTTTTTTTGTCTTGTACTAGAAAATGCAGAGTGGCTACAGAACGTGTGAGAACCTTCTGCACTGCAGCTCCTGCTGTCTGAAACTGCCTTGTTGTACCTGCCTCACCAACTCTCCCACCTCTTATGAAATCACCTCTTCTCTTCCTCTTAAAATTCTTTCTGCTTTTATGTTTATCTAAAGCATTTTAGGATGCAGTCAGTATGAAAGACTCAAGAAATTACATGCCCTTAATTAGAAGATGGCTGGAGCAGAGACATTGACTGGTACTAAGCCCTTGACAAACCCTGTTCCTTTAGACTTCACCAACCAATGTACAGTATAGCTTTCTCACAATGGTGATGCGTGGAAGGAGGGAACGTTTAACCATTGCTAAGGCCTGGTCTACACTAGGACTTTAAATCGAATTTAGCAGCGTTAATTCGAACTAACCGCTCAACCGTCCACACCAGGAAGCCATTTAATTCGAACTAGAGGGCTCTTTAGTTCAAATTTGATACTCCACCCCGACAGGTGGAGTAACGCTAAATTCGACATGGCTAGTTCGAATTAGGCTAGGTGTGGATGGAAATCGAACTTAGTAGCTCCGGGAGCTATCCCACAGTGCACCACTCTGTTGACGCTCTGGACAGCAGTCCGAGCTTCGATGCTCTGACCAGCCACACAGGAAACGACCCGGGAAAATTTGAATTCCTTTTCCTTTCTGGACAGTTAGAATCTCATTTTGTGGTTGGACATCGGGGCGAGCTCAGCAGCACCGGCAGCAATGCAGAGCTCTCCAGCAGAGGAGTTCATGTTATCTCTGAATAGAAAGAGGGACCCGGCATAGACTGACCGGGAACTCTTCGATCTGATCGGTGTGGGGGGCGAGGAGTCTGTGCTTTCGGAGCTGCGCTCCAAAACACGGAATGCGAAGACCTACGAGAAGGTCTCCAAAGCCATGACAGACAGAGGATACAGGCGGGATGCAACGCAGCGCCGCGTGAAAATCAAGGACCCCAGACAAGCCTACCAAAAAATCAAAGCGGCCAACGGATGCTACGGAGCCTGCCACCACTGCCCCACCAGTGACCATGGACTCTGATGATGGGACAGTGTCGACGGACAGTTCCTCGACGATGTTCACGGACGGGGAAGATGAGGAAGGGTTTGTGGAGGACGAGGCAGGCGAGAGCGCTTACAACGCTGGTTTCCCCGACAGCCAGGATCTCTTCATCACCGTCACGGAGATCCCCTACCAACCCTCCCCAGCCATGAACCCGGATCCTGAATCAGGGGTAGGAGCAGTCGGTAAGTGCTTTAACCATGTTAACTTTTATTCTTAATATAACAGGAATCTGAAGTGTGTGAAAAGGAGGTCTCTCTATATATGGTGATAGAACAGAAATCCTCCTGGGAGATCTCCACGAAGCTCTCCTGCCGTTAATCGATAAGCATCAGCAGGAGGTTCCTGGGGAGAGCTGCCTTATTGGGTGCTCCGTGATAGCACACTTTTCCGCGCGAGGCTTTCATGCGGTATTCAGGGAGCACTGCCTCCCAGAGCACGGCTGCATAGGTCTGTGGTTCATGCTAGATTTCACGCAGCATGCGCTCTCTATCTCCTTCAGTGCCCGTCCTCACGGTTATCTCGCTCGGAGACTCCTGCATCTAAGTAGGGGAATTACTG
This sequence comes from Mauremys mutica, assembly GCF_020497125.1. Taxonomy (NCBI): domain Eukaryota; kingdom Metazoa; phylum Chordata; order Testudines; family Geoemydidae; genus Mauremys; species Mauremys mutica. Next base: position 121,066,686 of record NC_059073.1, on the reverse strand, counting down.
TAATGTTACGCCTGGTCCAAAGTATTTTTAAAAAATCTCCGGACAGACGGCATAGCACAGACTCAGCACGCAGCTGCGTGACGAGCGTAACGGGAAGCCAAAGAATCAAATGGACGCTCATGGAGGGAGGGGGGAACGAGGACGCAAGGTATCCCACAGTTCCTGCTGTCTCCGAAAAGCATTTGCATTCTTGGCTGATCTCCAAATGCTTCTAGGGTCAAACACAGTGTCCGCGGTGGGTCGGGGCATAGCTCGGCAATTTACGCACCCCCCCCCGACCCCCAGAAGTTAAAGGGAAAACAATCCTCTGTTGACTCTTTTACATGTCACCGTATCTGTACTGAATGCTGCAGATAGACGCGCTGCTGCAGCACTCAACAACATCCTTCCTCCCACCCCGCCATGGGTGGCTGATGGTACAATAGGACTGCTACCCGTCCTCATCATCAGCCTATTGGCACATGGGGCAGTGCAAAAGGACTGGTAACCATACCAACTTGCTTGGGACAGGTCGATCAAGGTCGCCTGGTCCTAATTTTTCATGGTAGATGGTACAGTATGGCTGGTAACCGTCCTCATCATTGCAACAGGGGGCTGAGCTCCATCAGCCCCCACCCTTCATTGTAAAGAAAAGATTCAATTGCCCCTGGACTAGCAGAGGGATGATTAGCTCCCTCCTCCACACCCCTTAATGTCATCTCTGGACTATCATTGCAGCTGGAGGCTTCCTTCCACTCATTTCTCACAAACGACTACCTGTGTCTTATTCATGCATTCTATATTACTTCATCACACAAGTGGGGGGACAATGGTATTGGAACCCAGGAAGGCTGGGGGAAGAACGGAATGAACAGCTGGGGTTGTTTCAGGAGCACACCCTGTGAATAGCATTCAGCTCAAAATTTATGCATGATTGGCCAGAGAGCAGCTGTGCTCTCTGGTTCTATGATACAGTGGTTCTCTAGTACAGTTGCCCATATTCTAGGCAGGACTGATTCTATTTTTAGATACCCAAAAAGGAGGGATTGACTCGGGGAGTCATTCCCAAATTTTGCTTTTGCGCCCCTGGCTGATCGGGCACGTATGACAGCACCAAATGGCGCAGTGCAAAAGGACAGGTAACCATGACCATCTTATTACCGTCTTCTTACCAGTTCATGGTATGGTAGACGGTACAGTATGCCTGGTAACCATCGCTGCTGTCATGCAAAAGCAAAAGCATGCTGCTGTGTAGCGCTGCTGGTCCGCCTCTGTCAGCGGCATCTAGTACACATACGGTGACATACACAAAAGGCAAAATAGGGTCCATTGTTGCCACGCTATGGCGTGTGCCAGGGCATTTCATGGAAAACGTGCTCGAAATGATTGTCTGCCGTTGCTTTCCCGGAGGAAGGAATGACTGGCGACATTTACCCAGAATCCACCGCGCAAATGATTTGTGCAACAGCAGGCACAGGGGTCTCAACAAAAAATTCACAGAGACAGCCTAGACTCAGTTAATTGTTCGCAAAAAAGTATCTTTGCAAGGAATTCACTAACTGTTTCCCATCTCACAGCTTCCACTGTCTCCAGACCTTCCACAGCATCCCCCTCGCAGAGGCTGGCGAAGATTAGGCGGCGAAAGAAAAAGACAAGGGACACGATTTTCAATGAATGTGTGGGCTGCTACCTAGCCGAGGCGGACCAGCAGAGGCAGTGGAGGGAGAAAGTCTCTCTGTACCAGCGCTCACACAGCGAATGGGAGGAGAGGTGGCGTGAGGAACACAAGCAGGCGACTCAAGCAATGCTTGTACTAGTGAGGGAGCAAACGGACACGCTCCGGCGACTTGTGTATGTTCTGCAGGACCGCTGCAGGACAGAGCCCCCGGCAGTATCTCTGCAACCGCCCTCCCCCGCCACAAAGTCACATTCCCCCCTCACCCTAAATAACCAGGAGGATGCCCGCCCTGGGCCATGAATACTGTCACTGCACCCCAGCAGAGTGCTCAAGTAACCAAAAGCTCTCATACCCTACGTTTGCATAAGTCCTTCCCTTCCGGACTCAAACAAGTCCCAATCCCAGTCCCATCCCATAACTGTGTACTTAAGTAATAAAAATACTTTGCTGTTAAGTACTGTTTCCGTCATGTTTTTTCACTGAAGACTGTGTTTGAATGGGGTGCGTGGGGAAGTGCGTTGCTAATTGCATAGGACAGGCACCTTTCCCAGGGTACAGACACGGGGGCCGGATCAGCAGCAGGTCACACACACAGTGCAGTCAGTAGGCACCATGGTCGGTATGGGAGGTGGTTTCCAGATTCTGTGTGGGCGGTGGGGATGTGACTTTTTAGCGGGGGAGGGCGGTTACAGATCTTATACAGCGGTCCTTGTCCTGGACCGCTGAGTCACGCAGCAGAGGAATCTGTATCTGTCCTCCTCTGCCACAAGGCCACATAGCCCCCCGCACACAGAATCCCAAAAAGGAGGGATGGCAGGCTCCGTTGAAACAAGCAGTCCGGCAATGCGGACCGCTGTAGGAGCAGGAGCCTGTCATTCCTTGAGTTTAGAGGCAGTCTTTACATCAGCGCACACCCTACCCACTACAGTCTGCGTTCCAGTTTCAACCCTTTAACAAAAAGTCATGAATAAAGAAACCTCTCCTCAGTAACAGTGTGACATGTATTTTATTTTTACACGTGTCTTGGAAGTGGGGGAAACGGGGAGAACGGGGTATTGAACTGAAGAGGAGAGTCAACAGTAACTGGGTAAAGAAACAGGGGCAGGTTCAGCTTCTCTGTAAAGAAACTGAACAGTCACAGGTCACGCTGCTCGCTGGTATTTGAAGAGTTCCTTGTCGCTGTCCCAGGCGCCTGTATAGGGCTTCATGAGCAAGTGCATTAGCGGGCAGGCTGGGTCACTGAGGATCACTATAGGCAAATGCACATCCACAACAGTTATTTCGTGGTACGGGAAGAAACTACCTTCCAGCAGGCGTCTGAGCAGCCCACAGTTCCTGAGAACACACGCATCAGGAACCTTGCCCGGCCATCCGACGTTCATGTTGGTAAAACGTCCCCTATGGTCCCCCAGTGCTTGCAGAACCATTGAAAAGTAGCCCAATTTCTCAGCAGCTGAATGTGGAAGAGGTGGACGATAAAGTGCGAGGAGGAGAAAACGGCGAGGATAGCAGCGGGCTCCATGCTTGCAGTGCTGTGGTGTCCACGCTGTCACTGACCAGAAAAGTGCACGAACAGATTGCCCGCAGGCACTTTCAGGGAGGGAGGGAGGGAGGGCGTGATTGACGGTTCAATGACGACAGTTACCCAAAACCACCCTCGACACATTTTTTCCCCCAGCAGGCATTGGGGGCTCTACCCAGCATTCCAATGGGCAGCGGGGAGTGCGGGAACTGTGGGATAGCTTCCCACAGTGCACCGCTTCCAAAGTCGACGCTGGCCCCGTGAATGTGGACTCAGAAATTCGAATTAGTGTATTTAGTATGGATACACAAATTCGACTTCATAAGGTCGAATCCACAAATTCGAACTAAGTTGATTCGAAATAGTCTTGTAGTGTAGACAAGGCCTAAGTGATTGACAAAACTTTTCAGTGACTAGCATCACTGAAGACAAAGGCCTCATCTTCACTATGTTTAAAAAAAGATGTGTTCTTAACGCTTAGTAGCTAATTTTAATGTTCTTGTGGTAAAATCCTAGAGAAGACATGGTACATTGTAGCTTTTGTATGAGTTAGCAGATAAAGACTATGGGGGATCCTAAGGTTTAATATTTCTTCTAATTGCAATTTAGGCCTCCTATACCCATGGGCCCTTAACATTTTACACTATTATACTGTCTTAGCATGTAAAATACACAATATAATGATGTGTCTCTTGGCAGATCAAAGTGCTGCTTCACCATTTTTAAGGGTGAATTGATCAGCTGCATTTGATAGTTTTCAGATCCAAAGAATAGTTAATAAACATTGAGATATAGTGTAGTATTAGAGTCAAAATGGGACTATCAGATATAATGTGCACTTGTTAATATTCTTTAATCACAGCTGTTACAAAGGAAACTGTAATTATTCCCTTCATCACTTTGTATCCCCACAAAAGCCTTCTCTTACACAATTCAAAGTGAACTGGAAAAGAATGAGAATATTAATTACTAAAACTAAAAGGAAAAGGATATTTTGTTATTTCTTTTATAAGATGCACTTTAGGCAAGTTGCAAAGTTTCTGAATGTAGATACTTTAAAAATTATTTTCATAAAAAAATTACAAACATGAAAATTGGTAGAATAATATAATGTTGTTGCCACAAAAAGATTTGGAAGAGCCAACTCTGACAAGTTGCCAGGTAATAGTGTCCTGTCATCTACTTGTAACTCAACACCCAGCTAGAGGTTTGTGCGAGTATGTATTTGAATTTGATACTCTTCAAATACTGTTTATGCTAGAAATCTGAACCATTGATGAAAATGGTTTTCATGGCATATTAGGGTTGTTGTTGGTTCCCCTTTCCCTCCCTCCCTTTTCTTCTTCTATGAAGGAATAAAATATACCAACTCTATTTAGGCAGTGCAAGGGCAGGACAAGAAATAACATAAGGAGAAAGCAAATGTGGCCTACATTTATATGTCTACACTGGGTAAATTTACATACATTAAAAAAACAAAAACAAAACCTCAGTGCATCCAGTTCTGTTCCATTAGACTTCCTTTCAACAAATTTAACTAAAATGGTGGTGAAAATGTGGCCTACAGACAACTTGAGTATCTGGAACAACAGTATCCTAATATGTATAATCATGCAAGAGGGCAGGAAAAAAAGACAGAGAGAAAGAATATGATACTTTCGACACCAATTGTCTACTTACTCAGGTAGCAGGAGGTGGCATAAGTTTGAAATCTTTTTTTGTTTTAAAGGCAATTTCTTTCTAACCCTAGGATCCTCTGGTGGACACCAGTGGTGAGGGGAGCTGTCAAGGTGAAGGAGGAGGCCTGCAGAGAAATGCTCAAAAACTGGACTTCTGATATAGCAGAGATACCGGCTGGCTAAGGGGGCTGAGGTGGGCATTGAAGCGAAAGCCTGGGCTTGGGAGGAGTTTGGAAAGATCATGGAGAATGACTATTGAATGGCCTCAAAAGGTGTTCTAGCAAACTGTTCATCACCTTAGGAGGGGTCGGCGGGACACTGCCCAGGCTGTTCTCAGCAAGGGTGATGAAACACTGACCTAGATTGAGGAGATTGTTGAGAGGTGGAAGGAGCACTGTGAGGAACTTCTTAACCCAGTAGACACACCCTCCTTTCAGGAGGCAGCACTGGAAACCTCCAGTGAGATTGGATCTATTATCGTTGTTGAGGTTGCTATGGTGGTAAAGTGCCTTCATAGTGGTAAGTCAGCAGTAGTGGACGAGATTCGTCCAGAGTGCTGAAATCACTGGACAACATTGGAGTGTTGTGGTTTACTCACCTCTTCAATCTTGCGTGGAAGGCAGGTGCAGTACCTCTGGACTGACAAACCGGGGTGGTGGTCCCAAGCATTAAGAAAGGAGACCAGAGGGTGTGTTCCAACTATTGGGGGATGACATTCCTCAGCCTCCCCGGCAAAGCCTATGCCAGGGTGCTGGAAAGGAGGTTACGCCCGTTAATTGAACCCGGATTCAGGAGGAACAATGTGGATTCCATCCCAGCCATGGAACAATGGACCAGCTCTTTGCTCACTCGCAGATACTCGAGAGGTCGTGGGAATTTGCTAATCCGGTCTCCCTTTGTTTTGTAGGCCTGGAGAAGACATATGACTGCATTCCCTGAGATGTCTTGTGGGAAATGCTGAGGGAGTATGAGGTGCCAGTGCCGCTTTTGAATGCTATCAGGTTCCTCTATTCTCGGAGTGAGAGTTGCCCCTGTTCGTATTCTTGGCACTGAGTTCATTCAAGGTGAGTGTTGGACTTCACCTAGGATGCATCTTGTCCCCACTTCCGTACGTAATTTTCATGGACAGGATCTCAAGACACAGCCGAGCTGTGGAGTGCATCTGGTACAGGGACTCGAAGGTGGCTGCCTCTGCTGTTTGCAGATGATGATGTCCTTCTTACTTCTTCAGACTGTAATCTCCGATGTGCACGCAAACATTTCGCTGCCAAGTGTGAAGAGTTGGGATGAGAATCAGCACCTCCAAATCAGACGTCATGGCCCTCTCCCGGAAGAAAGTGGACTGCTCTCTCCAGGTGAGGGGGGAGCAGCTGTCTTTAGTGGAAGAGTTCAAGTATCTAGGCATCTTGTTCACGAGTGATGGAAAGCAGGAGTGTGAGATCGATGGGCTAATTGGTGTGGCAGTGATGCAGGCACTATACCAATCCATGGTGGTGAAGCAGGAGCCGAGTTCTCATATGAAGCTCTAGGTGTACAGGTTGATCTATGTCCCTATACTCGCCTATGGTCATGAAATTTGGGTAATGACCAAAATGACGAGCTCGCGGGTACAAACGGTGGAAATGAGGTTTCTCTGCAAGGTGGCTGGGCTTATTCCCCAAGACAGGATGAAGGTCTCGGGTATTCGGGAGCGCCTCGGAGTGGAGCCGCTACTCCTCCGGATAGAGCGGAGCCAGCTGAGGTGGTTCAGACACCTAATAAGGATGCCTCCTAGGAGTCTACCTTTGGAACTTTACCAGTCACATCCCATTGGGAGGAGGCCCCAAGGCCAACCCAGGACATGCTGGAGGGATTGTATCTCCCAACAGGCCTGTGAATGCTGGGAAACCCCCTAGGACTTGGAACCCTGTTGCAGAGGAAAGGGAGGTCTGGTCCTTCCTACTCTCCATGCTGCCACTGTAACCCTCACCAGGAAAAGCTGCATAAATGAAAAAGAAAGAAGCAGCAATTTCTTTCATGCTGCCCCCTGTTTGGAACAGCCTCCTGTTCCCAATGTTCCAATACTCCCCATCCTCTTTGAAAGCCTTTTTTTCCCTTTCAGTTCCTTTGATATCTCCTTGAGGAGATAAATTGTCTAAGTGTTTTGTACATTATGTAACCTGAGATGGTCCTACCTAAAATAAAGTGGATAGTAATTTTTAATGCTATTTATGTTTAGTTTCCAATTTAGGATCTTAAACTGTTTAAAACTAATACATGTTTTGCTTCTCTCCCCACCCCCCTGTCTAGACATGGTAACAAGCAAACCTGTGGGCTATCAAGGCATGTTTTCTGACCTGGATTTGATTATTTTTTATTATTAACCAGCTACATTAAATCAACATTGTTTACCTGTAGGAAGCCTGCTTAGAGAGCTGTGTTTTTAAATGAAGGCAGAAGTCCTGCTGATCACAGAATCTGCATGTTCTCAGTTTCCCCCCTTATCTTAAGATGTTCAATCTGCATACTTCAGTTAATTTTTCACACAGCTTGGTAAGAAAAACTTACAATTTAATGGGCAAGCTACATGAATGACTATACTTTACAGGGCAAAATGCTCTCCTCCCTAACTGAGCTATATACTACAGGCTCTTGAGTTTGTACATTTTACTGATTAAGGTGCACATTTTAGTAGCTGAACTTTCATGTTCTACTGATCAAACTTCATATTTCCCTGATCATGATCAAAACAAATATTTAGAGAATTGTATAATGTACTTGAAAATACCTGTTTCACTACTCTGCTTATAAATTTCCTTATTGAGCATATTTAAGCTTACTCCCATTTAAGAGACTCCCATTTAAATTAGAAAATTGTTCTAAGTGCTGCTATTACAGGAAGAAGTGACTAAAAATGACATCTTCTAGCTCCACATTTATTCATCAAATTTTATACTGAAGTTTGCTGCTTACCAGTTTTAATAAAAACAAAATGGTAACACAGCAAATTCAACCATGCCTCTTTAAATCACGCTGTTCTTTCTTCGTCATTCATCCCCTCCTAAAATGAAGATTCATAGGTGCCAAGTTGTATAGTTCCATGTAACACTTTATGCAACTTATTCAATGAGCCAATTTATATATTTGCATCTAATTTGTACATAACTATAAACTTCAGCATAAGAAAAATCATGTGGATGTAATGTTTGTGAAAAGCAGTGGCTTGACTGCCTTGGTGAATGGAGTCCTCTGTTTATTATTTACAAGACAGCATTAGAGTAAGCTTTTCACATACACACCAGAAGAGTCACTTCTTATGGGTGGAGTACGTGTGAGGGGGTAGTGGGAGTAAGAAGGTCTACTAAGGGTATGTCTACACTGTGAAGTTGTCAACAAAACTTTTGTCTTTCGCGGAGGGGCTTTAAGTACCCATGAAAGACAAAAGTTCTGCCGACACAAGTGGCAGTGTGAACACGGCGTTGTCGGTAGGAGCATTCTCCTGCAGACAAAGCTAACGCTGCTCGTGGAGCTGGAAGTATTTTGTTGGCAAAAGTGCCAACAAAGAGCGTTTACACATGCTGACTTTTATCAACATGGCTGTGTCGATACAGCCTTGTTGCTAAAAGCTGCGTGGTGTAGACAAGCCCTAAGATTGGCAGAGATAGTTCAGTTTCCATGGCTCAGCTTTTCTGCTGAGTATTCTAATTAGCGCAAAGCAAGGTAGTGAGTTTGTGATGTGGGAGCGAGAACTGAGACCCGCCAAATTTCTCAAATAGATTCCAAATAGCCATTAGATGGAAACAATGTTTAATCCCTACTGAATCTAGCCTAGCCTAGCTCTAACTGGTGACTTACAAATGAGACGCTCTGTAGCTCCTTAGCAATGTAGTAAGGCATCCAGACCCAAGTATGGACTAATGTTACATCTTCAACAGTAAGACATGCTTTCTGGAAAGATAAGTTTACTAAATCAAGTTGCTGCTTCTGGAAGCTCCAAAAGGCTAGATCTCCCACCATATGCTGCTTTCCTGCAAACAAAGTCTACAGTCAAAGTCCTCACCCTGTTCAGCTGCCATTAATCAAAGAGCAAACATGCAACCTTTTCGGCCCCCTTGTGCGTATTATGACACAGTCTTAAATTACATATGTTCACATACTATTGTTTCCCCAGCCCTCCTGTGATGGGGCATCCATCCCACACCAGCATGTAAGGGGTGAACAGACACCTAGGGAGGCTGCACAGGAATCAGCCAACAGTAGAGAAGCTGTGAGGAACAGCCAATCCAGGCCCAGCAGGCCCATATAAGAGGAGCCACAGGGGAGAACAGGATCAGTTGCTGCTGGGAGCCTAGGCAATGAGGATTGTGTCCCTAGCAGGCTAAAAGAAAGGAGTGGGGGAGCAAGAGAGAGTTCCTGGTAGACTGCAGGGATTGAGCAGCTGAGTGCCCTGAGGCAAGGGCGAAGAAGGTGCAGGGGCCATGGGGATCACAGCAGGAGGCTGCTATCCACAAGGTCCCTGGGCTGTGACCCAGAGTAGTGGGTGGGCCAGGGCCCCTCTTCCCCCCCCATTCGCCACTGAGGAAGTGGCATGATTATTGGACTGAGACACTAACCCCTGGAAGTGGGGGGCACACAGATGATGACTCAGCCCTACAGCTGTGTCACAAAGAGGGTGCTGTGGCTCCTGAGGCTGTGAGAGGGGCTACAGACAGATGCAGTGACAGTGCGCAAGCCACAGACAGGGGGCACTGGCCTCAAGCTAATCCCCAGAGCGACCAAGAGGAGGCGCCAGTCCAGTGGTGAGTGATGTGCCCCATGACACTCCCCACCTTATTCCAAGAATGGATAGCTATTTGATATTTCTTTTTATCCTCAACACTGAATGTGTGGCTCCAGGCTTTATTTAATGGACACCATCCAAATTCTGCATTGAATACAAAATTATTAATTTGCACGAGTGTTTCTCTGATATTCTCATAGTATGAGTACTTCACAAACATTAATGCATTTATCTTCACAACACTTCTTATCTTTTGTGAGATTAAAGCCTGGTCTACACTAGGCGTTTAAACCGGTTTTAGGAGCGCAAAACCGATTTACCACCACAACCGTCCACACTAGGAGGCACCATATATCGATTTTAATGGCTCTTTAAACCGGTTTCTGTACTCCTCCCTAACGAGAGGAGTAACGCTAGTATCGGTATTAAAATATCGGATTAGGGTTAGTGTGGACGCTGATCGACGGCATTGGCCTCCGGGAGCTATCCCACAGTGCACCAGTGACCGCTCTGGACAGCATTCTGAACTCGGATGCACTGGCCAGGTAGACAGGAAAAGCCCCGCGAACTTTTGAAATTCATTTCCTGCTTCCCCAGCGTGGAGATCTCATCTCATCAGCACAGGTGACCACGCACAGCTCATCAGCACAGTTAACAATGCAGTCTCCTGAGAATCGTAAAAGAGCCCCAGCATGGACTGCACGGGAGGTACTGGATCTGATCGCTATCTGGGGAGAGGATTCAGTGCTAACAGAACTGCGTTCCAAAAGACGAAATGAAAAAGTATTTGAAAGAATTTCTAAGGCTATGACGGATAAAGGCCACAGCCGGGACTCAGTGCAGTGCAGAGTGAAAGTTAAGGAGCTCAGACAAGGCTACCAGAAAACCAAAGAAGCAAACGGAAGGTCCGGGGCAGGTCGAAAAACATGCCGCTTCTATGCTGAGCTGCATGCAATTTTAGGGGGCTGCGCCACAAGTACCCCACCCCTGATCATGGATTCTGAGGTGGGGGTTGTAATCTCTTCCATGGCTGAGGATTATGCAGACGGGGAAGATGAAGATGAAGAAGAGGAGGAAGACCTAGCAGAGAGCACACAGCACTCCGTGAGCCCCAGCAGCCAGGAGCTTTTTACCACCCTGACGGAATTACCGTCCTCCCAGCCCTCACAAGCGGAATTACCGTCCTCCCAGCCCTCACAAGCCACTATCCCAGACAATGACGCCATGGAAGGGAGCTCTGGTGAGTGTACCTTTGCAAATAGCAAACATTGTTTTTTTAACCAAGCCTTTTTTAATGATTGATTTGCCCTGAGGACTTGGGATGCATTCGCAGACAGTATAGTTACTTAGAAAAGTTTGTTAACATGTCCGGGGATTGAGAGGAAATCCTCCAGGGACATCTCGATGAAGCGCTCCTGTAGGTACTCCAGAAGCCTTTGCAGAAGGTTTCTGGGCAAGGCAGCCTTGTTCCGCCCACCGTGGTAGGACACTTTACCACGCCATGCATGTAGCAAGTAATCAGGTATCATTGCGTGGCAAAGCATAGCAGCGTATGGTCCCGGTGACTGCTGGCATTCAAGAAGCATCCGTTCTTTATCTTGTTCTGTTATCCTCAGCAAAGTGATATCATTCAGGATAACCTGTTTAAAAATCAGGAATTTAAGTAAGGGGGGTGGCCATTTTTCTACTGGGTTCGTGGAATGCATCAGCTTAAAAAAAAAACTTTCCTGCACGTAGCGAAGCGGGGGGAGGGGAGAAGTGAAATGCTGATGATCTTTTCTGTGTTTGGTCACCGGCGATCTTCCCCAAGGTACCAGACACGCAGGGGGTGGGGGGTGGGAAGGGTGTTGATTAGCAGGGAGCTAGCGTGGTATTAGCCATGCGTTGGGGGGAGGGGTAAATCACTGCAGAAGCCGAAAGACAGTGGCTTACCATGGCCGCATGCAAGCTGAATTCTGATGCCTGGACCTGTGTCTGAGAGATCTGTAACTCCAGAGCTGCAGGCACTCACTATTAAGATGAAAAATGCGACCTTGTAGGGAAATCACATGTGCTAGGTGAATACTGCTTTTCACTGTGAAAGAGTATAACCATTGTTCTGTAAAATGTATCTTTCTAAATATTTATCTCCCTCATGCAGCTGCAAATTTTTCAACCATCCCTCCTCCATCCCAAAGGCTAGCACAGATAAGGCGGAGGAAAAAGAAGACGCGAGATGAGATGTTCTCGGATATTATGGAAGTTACACGCAATGAAAGAGCTCATCTGAATGAGTGGAAGGACGTGGTTTCAAATTACAGGAAAGAGGCCAGTGAACGTGAGGACAGGAGGGATGAACGTGAGGACAGGAGGGACAACCGAGATGAGAGGTGGCGGCAGGAAGACCGGCAGGAAAATCAGCGGTGGCGGCAGGAAGATCAGCGGTGGCGGGATGCAACTCTGGGGCTGCTGCGTGATCAAACTGACATGCTCCGGCGTCTTGTGGAGCTTCAGGAACGGCAGCAGGATCACAGAGTGCCGCTGCAGCCCCTGTATAACCACCCTCATCCCTCACCATGTTCCACATCCTCCTCACCCAGACGTGTAAGAACGCGTGGGGGGAGGCTCCGTGCACCTGCCCACTCCACCCCCGTGGACAGCCCAACCAGAAGGCTGTCGTTACTGTGAATTTTTTTTAATGGCCTTCTCCATCCCTCCTATCCTCCTCCCAAACCACACCCTTACTTCTCTATCTCTTTTTATAATGAATCAATAAAGAATTCATGCTTTTTAAATGAGAGTGACTTTATTTGCATAAGTAAGCTGTACTCGAAGGGGGTGGGGGAGTTGCTTACAGGGACTGAGTCAATCAAGGGGGTTGGGTGTTCATCAACAAACACAGAGTCACACTGTACCCTGGCCATTGATGAAGCTCGTTTTCAAAGCTTCTCTGATGCGCACCGCTTCCTGGTGTGCTCTTCTAATCTCCCTGGTGTCTGGCTGCGCGTAATCAGCGGCCAGGTGATTTGCCTCAGCCTCCCACCCCGCCATAAAGGTCTCCCCCTTACTCTCACAGAGATTGTGGAGAATACAGCAAGCAGTAATAACATAGGGGACATTAGTTTGGCTGAGGTCTGAGCGAGTCAGTAATGTCCACCAGCGCGCCTTTAAACGGCCAAATGCACATTCCACCACCATTCTGCACTTGCTCAGTCTGTAATTGAACAGATCCTGACCACTGTCCAGGCTGCCTGTGTATGGCTTCATGAGCCATGGCATCAAGGGGTAGGCTGGGTCCCCCAGGATAACGACAGGCATTTCAACATCCCCAACTGTTATTTTCTGGTCTGGGAAGTAATTCCCTTGCTGCAGCCGTTTAAACAGAGTAGTGCTTCTGAAGACGCGAGCGTCATGAACCCTCCCTGGCCATCCCACGTGGATGTTTGTGAAACGTCCCTTGTGATCTACCAGTGCTTGCAGCACCATTGAAAAGTACCCCTTCCGGTTTACGTACTGGGTGCCCTGGCGCTGCGGTGCCAAGACAGGGATATGGGTTCCATCTATCGCCCCACCACAGTTAGGGAATCCCATTGCAGCAAAGCCATCCACTATGGCCTGCACGTTTCCCAGAGTCACAACCTTTCGTAGCAGCAGCTTAGTGATTGCTTTGGCTACGTGCATCACAGCAGCCCCCACAGTAGATTTTCCAACTCCAAATTGATTCCCGACTGACCGGTAGCTGTCTGGCATTGCAAGCTTCCACAGGGCTATCGCCACTCGCTTCTCTACTGTGAGGGCTGCTCTCATCTTGGTATTATGGCGTTTCAGGGCAGGGGCAAGCAAGTCACAAAGTTCCATGAAAGTGCCCTTACGCATGCGAAAGTTTCGCAGCCACTGGGAATCGTCCCACACCTGCAACACAATGCGGTCCCACCAGTCAGTGCTTGTTTCCCGGGCCCAAAATCGGCGTTCAATGGATAGAATCTGCCCCATTACCATCAGGATCTCCAAAGCGCAGGGGCCCGCGGTTTGAGAGAATTCTGTGTCTACGTCCTCATCACTGTCATCGCCACGCTGCCGTATCCGCCTCCTCCTCGCCTCGGATTGAAGGTCCTGGTTCACCATAGACTGCACGAGAGTGCGCGAGGTGTTTAAAACATTCACGATTGCGGTATGGAGCTGAGCAGGGTCCATGCTTGCTGTGCTATGGCGTCTGCACAGTTCACCAAGCAAAAAAAGGCGCGAAACGGTTGTCTGCTGCTCAGGGAGGGAGGGGTGAGGCTGTACCCAGAACCACACGCGACAATGATTTTTGCCCCATCAGGCACTGGGATCTCAACCCGGAAATGCCAAGGGGCGGGGGAGGCTGCGGGAACTATGGGATAGCTACGGGATAGCTACCCACAGTGCAACGCTCCAGAAATCGACGCTAGCCTCGGACCATGGACGCACACCACCGATTTAATGTGTTTAGTGTGGCCGCGCGCACTCGATTTTATAAAATCTGTTTTACAAAACCGGTTTATGCAAATTCGGAATAGTCCCGTAGTGTAGACGTACCCTAAGTGGTGTTATTATCCCCATTTTACAGCTGTGGAACCGATGCAAAATTAAGGTCAAAAGTATCCACTAAATTTTGGTACCCAACTTGAGACATCCAAGGACTGACTTTTCAGAGTTTTAGCATTATTACAGCGCTATACATGTTCAAAGCGTAGCTCTAATCAACTTCAGTTGAAGTTCTAAGTGCTCAGCTCATGTGCAAATCTGGTCTCGTGTCTCCCAGCAGGAACCCAGAAAATGAGGAACACACACAGGCCAACTGTGAAAACTGAGATGTGGTTAACTGACTTGCCTAGCACTTTGTGGCAGAAGCAGGGATACAATTTAGTTCTCCTGGGTGGTACTCAGCTGCATTTTCCATAAGACTATTTTTATTCTTCCAGCAATCCTCTGTCTCTGTAGGACCCCTGCCTCTTCCATCTTCTGCAACAAATGAGGCAGGGGTCCTACAGACAAAAGTTTACTTCAGTACACAACTCTGATTCACTTCCTGAGCACCATCCATTTTATGTACAAATGAGACAGGTGTCCTCTGGAAAAAATAGTATGTGATAAGTAAAGACTATATCATAATGAATATACCCAAGAGGGTAAAATTAAAGATGGACAGGCACCCTTAATTTTGGCATTTCCTAACTTCTGAATGCTTCTCTTTGCAACCTTACTTTTTCATATGTACTTTCCTAATTAAAAAAACAACAACACACACACAAAGATTTAAAAAAAACAAACAGGAATTCTATCACATGTAGCCATATTTACCCTCAAATCTGGTCATAAGCAGGTCCATTTGGACCTTTAGATCCACAGCACACAATCCTCTACCATTTGTACTAACAGAGTAAATGGCAGCAATAGGAGATCATTATCTTCTGAATACTAATCACTGGGAAAGAGGGGGAGATGCTTAATTTGCTATTGGGATTCACAGCTATTTGCTGACAGCAGAGAAATGTAGCTGAGGACTCCTGAGTTCAATTCCAGATTCTGTGAGGAAGTGCGTCCTATCCATGGTTATAGACTCTTCTGTCCTCCACTGTGTCTATCCACCATCACCACCCTGCATTTCTGAAAATAACTATTACATAGGGAGCTGCAATCTAATGCACAGAATGACTTGCAAAATGCAAAACCCCAGTGAATGCATGATCAAATGGGTTTTGTTTTTTTTAAATTCAAGATAAATGCGCACATACATACAAAAGCAGAGAGACAGCAACACACAGAGGAGGCAAAGTGAATATTCAGAAGAGACTGAAAACCTCCTGCAATTCACATCCTAATATAATACTTGGGCACAAAATATTGGTATGTGAGATAAATATACTTACTTCATACTATTCCTTGTAACTAAGGAAAACAATCCAGCCAAAAAGAAAATGGAGGAGAAGAATGAATAGCAGTCAGGGGAAAAGAAAAAGAAACTAATAAGAAAACAAAACTGACGTCAGGTTTTTTTTAATCAAATTAATTGAATTAATTTAAAAAAAGCTAAAACACCAGAAACAATTAAACTCAGTCTCCCCCAGCTCATTTGCTAATAATGCAAATGACAGCTGCATTCCTTCGATCAACTTGTGTCCTTTGTTACAGATGAGCAACCTCACAATGGTCAGAGAGATTGCATGGGCTAACAGATAGCATGACTGTTTGACTCTCAAATTCTAAACTACATCAGTCTGGGCCTCTTACTTGGAAGTATCCAAAAATAGCAGCTTACAGACCATTCACCACTCGGAAGAAAGTGAAACAGATATTTCTAAAACTTGTTTTGAAAGTATGTTTTTAAGATAGATTCTCAGAATAAAGGATACAGACTATTAGTACAGCACTTTGAGCCCGATTCCACCCTTCTCATCTACATCCTGCATTCCCACTACGGGTATGTTGACACTGGAGGTGTAATTTCCAGCTCATGTAGACATACCCCACTTGCTCTGATTCAGCTACCTCATGTAAAAAACAGAAGTGTAGCCACAGCAGCACAAGCAGCAGGAGACGCTAGCCACCTGCATATCTACCTAGGGTCCTGGATAGGATCATACTTGGGGAAGCCAGGTCATCCTGCTCATCACACTGATGTGGCTACACCTCTTTTTTTAGTGTACTAGTTCAATCAAAGCAAGTACGGGCATGTCTGCTTGAGCTGGAAATTACACGGTCCAACTCCAGTGTATTATACAAACCCTTATTATGGTTGCATATTTAGAGCAACAACTTCTTAAATAATCCACAATCTCCCACATCCCATGCCAGCTGATCAAATAATTGGTCCTATCAACGTTCATAATATAGTTTAGAGAAGTGCTTCCTCAGAGCCAGTCTGCTGTTTGTTGAGGGAAAGCCCCTGGCAGTCCGGGCCGGTCTGTTTACCTGCCGCGTCCGCAGGTTTGGCCAATCGCGGGCTCCCACTGGCTGCGGTTTGCCGTCCCAGGCCAATGTGGGCTGCGGGAATTGGTGCGGGCCAAGGGATGTGCTGGCTGCCCTTCCCGCAGCCCTTATTGGCCTGGAGCAGTGAACTGCAGCCAGTGGGAGCCGCGATCCGCCGAACCTGCGGAAGAGGCAGGTAAACAAACCGGTCCGGACCGCCAGGGGCTTTTCTTGAACAAGCAGCGGCCTGACTTTGAGAAGCACTGGTTTAGAGTAATTAAAATCATGTTCTTCAACTAAGAATAGAGTTTGAAAGTTTGTAAAATAAAAATCCAAGAACAATCTGGCCTACACAATCTCTTCTGCTTTCTCTCTGCCTGGTACATATTCTCAACACCAAATCCTCATTAAAATTATATTTGACTGTACCATATGGGACTGTTTTGTTATTGATGAACATACAATTCAAATTCTCAGATGCTCAAATTCTCAAATGCTCAGAAATTGGTATTTTGAGAGCCTGGATTATCTCAAGTATCAGAGGGGTAGCCGTGTTAGTCTGGTTCTGTAGAAGCAGCAAAGAATCCTGTGGCACCTTATAGACTAACAGACGTTTTGCAGCATGAGCTTTCGTGGGTGAATACCCACTTCTTCGGGTATCTCCCAACATATGAAATATACAAGGACATTTAAACAACTATTTATAGAGAACCAGATTATACCCATGGTTCCTCAAGGTTCTTCCCCAGAGGATCTTACATCTTAAAATAAGCAACTGAAACATAATATTAGATAAGGAGTCATGGCTACACATTTGAACCCCAATACTGCAAACACTTATGTATATGCTTAACTTCACACATGCAAGTAGTCCCACGGACTTTGACTGAAGTCACAGCAATTTTCCCCCATCCCCACTCCTGCTCCTTCTTCAAAAAAAATGAAATTGCCAAAACAGCTCTCCAACTGTCAGTACCCTGTGCATTTATGGCTCCGCACAAGTTAAACACATTAGACAAGGAGAGCTTTTTGGAAGGACAGAGAAAGATAAATGCTTTACTCATCTAATGACCATCCCTACTTTATGAAAACACGTCATATATAGAGATGTGCTGTGTAATTCTGCTTACGTATTTCATTACAATTTTAAGATGACTCAGAGTTTGTGCTCCATCCTTGGAATGGGATAAGTGGCTATGTAGCTGTTTTTACATTTAGAGTCATGTAGTGACACAATTAAACTTTGGATCAAATCTGCCCTGTTTGTTTGTTTGGGGACATACAGTGGCACTTAATTTTGGTATTTTGATATGCCTTTTGCTCTATTTAAAAAACAACAAAAACACAAGTTACTGACTTAGGCAAACTGATACAAAAACATACCATATAACAAAACAAAACTATGGAGCAAAGAAAAATAGGCACTACAATGGGAAAGATTTTTCCCAACTCTAATCCTTAGAACCACCTTGAAATCTGGAGGGGAATCTATCTGATCTGGGCTTTCAGACAATGTTTTGAATGTATGGAAACACACAGAATGAGAGTGTCTTGCTTCACTAGAGGACTTAAAGAGAAACTCTAGGACAACCATTGTGAAAAGGAGAGACTAAATACAGTTTGTTCTTCCCAAGAAGAACAATTTGCATTCCTCCCTGTTTGTTATGCTAAGAGTAATCTAGCTTAGCCATATAACAGGCTGTTAATACCTGTCAAACAGTTAGCACACATCTTGTTGGAAAAGATTACCAGTAAGTGGTTTCTGCTGACACACTGAGCCCTGGTTTACATTAGAAACTTATGTTGGTATGACTTTGCTGCTCAAGGATGTGAAAATCCACACTCCTGGGCAATGCAGTTATGCCAATCAAACTCCCAGTGTAGACAGAGCTATGTCAACCAGAGGGCTTCTCCCTTCAACACAGCTGCTGCCTCTTGGGAAGGTGGAGTGCCTACCCATGGGAGAAGCTCTCCTGTCAGCACAGGTGGCCTCTTCACTACTCATTACAGCTGCACAGGTGTAGACTGCTGCAGTAATGTAAGTGTAGACAAGCCTTGAGAAAGAGGACTTGTTACTCCATCTGAATATAAACGAGGTGCAGGTGGATTTCAGGGATAGCAGTTTTCAGAGAGGGATTTTAGGTGCAGCCAAGCTTGGAGATAAGAAATGTTATCTTGTTGTTTTCTTGTGTGGGTTATACAGCAGGTTGAAAATGATACTTGCTCACAACCTGTTAATCTTTTTTTCTCCCTTATGTTGACTATAATAGATTATGCTAAAGAACATATGATCATCAGCTAATCTTCACCACTTCTGAGAAGCTGCCAAAGTGGAGCACTCCCAAAATTATAACCACTATACACTGATGTTAAATAGAAACGGTTATGTAAAAGTTTCATCTATAAATCAGTGATTCTCAGACCTCAGTGATTCAAGAGCCAAATTAGCAATCAACATTACCCAAAAGAGCCACAATAGTATGAATTCATTGTTTCATTTACTTTTTAAAATTTATTTATATATTCTCACAGCAAAATGACTGACCAAGTATTCTCCAATTGGTTAATAACATATTAAAAGCATTCTGATTGGTTAACAACTTAGATTGGTTAATAATTAAGTCACACAGTATTTTAATATCATGTGCTGCAAAGAGCTGCATGAGACACATTAAAGAGCCAATAGTGGCTACCAAGCCTCAGTCTGAGTATCAATGCTATAAATGGCCAGAACTGGAATTTTTTTTTACCATTTGACAGAGCATTAGAGCATATAGACACCTTTAAGGATGAAGGCAATCCCCCATATGCATACCCTTAGCTATGATTAAATGAATTGTCAAACATGCACAGAAAAAAAAAATAGAAGAGATCAAAACAGGTAACCATTAACTGTCTCTTTTCTCCGACTCCGACTAATGTGTGTGTCAGTTCTACAGTAGCCTATAACAGCAAGATCCCAAAAAGAGAAATAATATATATACAAAACCAGACAGTTAAGAGGAATAAGCCTATTGAAATACTATAAAGATCTTCTTACTAAAGGCTGCATCTTCAGAATCACTGTGTGGGTTCAACACGGTAGAGTCTTTGTGCAGAAAATGCAGAAGCATAACTTTGTGCTCATTAGTTTGAAACTGTCCTAGTTGAGTGGGCTATGGGGTGCACTTCACCCTTTGTTTCTAGGACATATATTCTGATCTACCTTATTGAATTTTTAGGTTTTCTTCCCTCAGCTATTCGGTCAATAAAGAACACGTTAATGAACAAGTTTTCTTCAACACTTGTGCTCATTAGATGTGGGTGTATATGACCTGATATGTTGGGTTTATGTCAGACCTTGTTTTTCGTTAGGGTGGGGATGGGGGAAAAAAAGAGGCACAAGTTCTTGAGACCCATAAAAATGAGATTTTTTTTATCTTAATGGAAAGATGTGATATTGTGGTTCCAAACAGACAGACAGACCCCTGACTCAGACTTCCTTCTGACTGAGGTATAGGCAGTAATAGTAGACACTATAATTGTTGCAAAATATGACACCTGAACTCAGAGCTCAAATGGAGGCTTAACTAGTGCCATTCACACACACTAGTTTAAATCTCTGTACTTTGGGCAACTGTAAAAATGGGGATTATAATGCTTACTCACCCCCTTAAAATGATTTGAGACTTCTAAACAAAAAAAGGACTACACTAGGTAACTACAACTTTATCAAT
Organism: Mauremys mutica; assembly: GCF_020497125.1. Lineage (NCBI taxonomy): Eukaryota > Metazoa > Chordata > Testudines > Geoemydidae > Mauremys > Mauremys mutica. The sequence continues at coordinate 121,046,441 of NC_059073.1, read as the reverse complement.
AGCTACAGTTGTCAGGTGAGATAACTAAGTCAAAATGTTAAGACCAACGTTTTAACCTGGTATCTAGGGGCTTGGCTACACTTGCAAGTTGCAGCGCTGGTAGAGGCTTTCCAGCGCTGCAATTAGTAACCGTCCACACCTGCAAGGCACATCCAGCGCTGCAACTCCCTGGCTGCAGCGCTGGCTGTACACCTGGTCAGGTTGGGGTGTAGCGATTGCAGCGCTGGTGATCCAGCGCTGCTCATCAAGTGTGGACACACACCAGCGCTTTTATTGGCCTCCAGGGAATAAGGAGATATCCCAGAATGCTTTTAACTAAATTACTCTCTTTGTTTTGTTATGCAGCCTCTCTTTGTTTTGTTTTGATCGGAGCTCCGTTGAACTGCTTATCTAAAAAAACAAACACTGATCACAGCAAAGAGGAGCTATCTGTACCTGGCTGTGAACGATCAAATGAGAGGCAGGGAGTGAATGTTTGCTAGACAGAGAAACAGCGTTGGATGCAGGCTGTTTGCAATTAAGACTAAGGGTTCGCAAACATTTTGTGATTTTTCAATCCAGGAAGCTAACACACAGTGTTGGCTCCAAAAATCCACTCTCTCTATCTTCCCCGCTCCCTGTCACAGTACACCACCCTCAACCCCCCTCTTTTGAAAAGCACGTTGTTGCCACTTGAATGCTGGGATAGCTGCCCATAATGCAGCACTCCCAACAGCGCTGCAAATGTGGCCACATACCAGCGCTGGTAGCTGTGAGTGTGGCCACACACCAGCGCTGTTCCTGAACAGCTGCATGACCAGCGCTGTAACTCCCAGCGCTGCAACTTTCAAGTGTAGCCAAGCCCTAAGAGGTTAGGCTCCAATATCCACATTTAGGCATTTAAATAAAAGTAGACTGATGTTTCCTAAAATGCTGAGTACCTGCAGCTCCCACTGACTAAACCTGAATTTTGTGAGCATTATCCCTAGTAAAATTTAGATTCTCAAGTTTGAAAATCTGGCCTTATGGAGTTGGCTGGGGTGCACTGTGGCCTAGTTTGTTATGCATTAATTGTGAAGCCAAGCACCCGGGTCTTTATAATTAAATAGTTTTTAATGAACATGCAGCATCAAAGTAGGTGGCTCTGTATATGCATACGTAACTAACTTCAGCTGCGTAGGGAACTATGCAGCTAGTAAGCTGTAAATTGAATGAGGCATCATTGGCTTGACCTGCATCATACACTCAATTTACTAATCTAGTGACCAGTCCCAACCCATTTATTTAAAATTGTCATTTTTTGTCTGTACAAGAAATTAAAAATATAAAAACTGGGGAATATCAGATACAAAGACTTTATTTCAAATACTAGTAAATGTTACTAAGTGATAAGTGTATGATACCTATCTCATCACTTACAAAACCCAAGCACTTAAGAGCAAGGAAATTAATAGACCTAAATCTTACAGTGCCCCGAAACTCCAATTAACATCTATCAAATACATATTTCATCACAATGCCCCTGCTGACTTCAGTGGAAGCAAGACTGAGCCCTTAGTATCTTCAATGACTGTACTATTAGAGGGTGGGTTAAACAAAACCATTTTGCAGCTGGTGGGTGTAACTGCCGCTTTCCATTAGAAACAGTTCAACTCCTTTATGAAATAATTGTGGTCTCCAATTCAAAGGACAGGCACATGTCACCACCCAAAACAAAGGCACACCTGAGGCCATTCAGGAATTTGAACTATGCAAGCAGAGTGCTCCTTAAGTATTGGGGGTGGAGGAAGCATGTGCGTGAGGGAGCGAGAGCAAGGGAACCGGCAGAGATTGTCACAGCCTGGACAAGCATGGTGTGGTGGTGGCTAAGAGTTTCTTTGCTTACAGCTTCAAGCCTTTATCACCTGTTTTTGGATCCTCTTGTGTTCAGGGAAAACAGGATTTTGTATATTCCTTGTAAATAAACAAGACTGATAACTTCATCATAAATTTCTCCTCCTAAGAAGAACAACCTGCAAGACTCCAATCTGCAACACTCTTCTTTACTGGTCCCTTCACAATAGGGATGGAAGATTGGTCTGTCATAAGAACTGTAGCTAGGTGGGACAAACTTTCTAGCCCGTATCAACTGGGGTTATTAGTGATAAGGACAGAGCAGAGGAGACCAAAGGACATGTGGATAGGAGGAGGTTGTGACAGACTAATATCCTGGACAAGCCTTACTTAATAGAGTTAAACCTTATTCAATTGAGCTTAATATCTTTGCATTTTTAATAGATGAAAATTAAAAATTAATTGTATGTGTTATTGTGGGATTGTATGTATTTCCATGAGAAGGGTAAATAGGAGAAGAGCAGGCAGGGGTGATTAGTCAAATTCACTCAGGTTGTAATATCCACAGAAAACTCTACTCCCTGGAAAGGTTCACATGTACTAGTCCAAACTGGATTCTCCAGAGACCAACAAATGATTTTTGGATAAATAGCCTGGTTTTAAACTGGCTCAGGGCCTTCTTCCTGATCCAGCAAATGAACAAAACCTCTGGTCTATGAAAGACCCTAGTCCTTAGAGAAGGGTTGGAAGGACTTGGCCTACTGAGGTCCATAAAACTGGGTACTTGTTCTGAGATGAAGCTGTGTTGAACTTGTTACCACAAAGAAAATCCCTTGGCAGGGTGCTGAAGGATTGCTCCTGCCAGAGCCCATGTTAGAGCTGGGATGATGCACGCTAATAAGCTTATATCAGAACTGTGCAGCCTGGAAATAGTTGGTCAGAAGTAAGTGAGACACAAGTCCCACCAAAGAAATGCAATGCGTGGGGAGCTGAGAGCCTGACAGTGGTGCTCTTGCTGGAGCCCCAGGGGAAACACTGGGGGAGTTGGCCTGAACTGTGACAGAGGTGACCTCTGTCCACGGGTGGCTCATCAGCTTAAGCAAGTGAGGCACAGCTTAACCAAAGAATTCAGAAGCCAATTCCCAAAAGCTACATTTTTGTGTATATAAAGATTAAGGAGTTTTATATATATTAAATAAGTAGCATAGATCCATAAGAAGCACTTGTGATTTGATTTAAATGTCACGTTACTCATACTTTCTCCATCTCCCTAATGCCAAAAAATGTAGTGCTGTGGATGAGGCTCAAATCACAGTATAGGTAGTGCCTCAAAGCTGCCTTGTAACTATGGCAACTAACCCCGCTGAGGAGCCACTTTGAGGGCAGTGTTGTGCTAGCCAAGGCTTGGTAAGACCATGGCAGGGTTGCAGAGGTTAAGGCCAGTTCTGCAAGAAAGGATGCACGGTTCCCTTCCAGCACTGATACAGTGGAAACGCAGGGGGGGCTCCCTACACCGCCAAGGGGCCTAAGACACAAGGATGCAAGTCGGAGGGGAAGCTGTAGACATCCTGGGTTGAAGGATTAGAGACTCCCAGCCAGGATTACAAAGAACCCGATGAGCCCCTGGCGTGGGGGAGGCCACCCCACTGCTGAACAATTCCTGCCCTGGAATTGACTGGGACGAGTCCCACACTCCTGGCTGGTGAGAGAGTGGGGTATGACAGCAGAGCTGCAGAGGGCTCCCTGCATGACCACAGGGCCAGTGACACTGGACATCTGCAAATGCAAGAGGGAGGCTGCTGTCTTGGAAGGGCAGAACAAAAGCATTCCTCCTTCCCCCTCCCAGGCCAGGATTGCAAGGAGGAACATGTATATTGGAATGTGAGAGTTGTGATATGTGCCTCACCTGTCAAAGTCACCAGCTGCCACTAACTCAATCCCAGCTGAAAGGAGCAACAGAGTGGATAGTCCCCAGCAAACAGTGAAGAATAAATGAGGCAGAAAAATAGGTTTGTGAGCTTGACTGTCAGGATGATGTTGATATAAGTCAACGTGAGTTGATCAAATGCCTCAAACGGGAGGATACCAGGCCCAAACCTCCTGTCAAGTCAAAGCTGATAAAGGATACAGAAAAAACAGCCACATTTTTGGCTTGCTATTAAGGTCATATGCGCGCTAAAAAAAAAAAAAAAAGCCACCAAAGCTGACCTCAGCTGTTTTATAGCAGAGCAATGAACTATTTTTTAAAAAGTACCTTTCAGAGATGATTCAAATCACCAAATTAGAATCTGGACTTCAAGCACTTCAATGTTAAGAAGTATTTGGATCTGAAGTTTTGGTTCAAGCTTATGTATTGTATAACTATTACAGTGCTTTAATATCTTTTCTAAACTTGACAGGCACATTTCAAATGAAGTATTTTTCTGTCAAAGTAATGGATTTATATCCTCTCACATGCACATGTCTGAAGATGACAAAAATATCTACCAACAAATTGTTTCTCTTGGGTGCTCCTGGCTGTAGTATAATAGTTTATCTTGTTTGGAGTGTCAGAAGCCTCAAATTTCTCCCCAGAACCCATTTTACTTGCTCACCCCATCCTTGCATACCATGCTCTCTATGTAGACACATCATGTGGGAGAACTTGAAAGAGCACTATTGGAGCTGAATTGTCAATTAGAACAAGATAAAGGTCACAAGGTCAAGCAGCTGGAGTGCTACAGATTTACACCTCAGCTTGCCCCAGAGTAAGTGCTCATGTAAACAAACACTGACAGCCTGTTTTGCCTGTTACTACGTGGAGCACTTATGTCATTGAGGATTATGTGCTATCTTTCTAAAAGATCTGCAGATTATTCAGCAGTGGAATTACTGGTTTAAAATAAACTCCTCTGTTTTGAAATAAAGGACCAGATTCTCTCTGAAAATTTACAACTTTAAAATATAGTGAATCTATGACTCTCATTCAGCACTATCTGAAAATCTTTTAGAACTTAAAGGGATCCTTTGGGGTATAAATCTGTTTTTAAAATCAGCTGATGTTACTAAGAAACCAAATTCATTCACTATTAATACTATTTGGCAATTCATTCAGCCTTGATGAAGAAAACATTTGTCAGTTTCACTTTCTGGTTCTCAGGAGCTACCACAATACTGCAGGTTTTTTGGTTACCAGCTCTTTACAAGAAAGTTTTAAATCTTAACTGAACAAGAAGGGTTCAAGTTCCAAATACTGCAACTATTTATACATATGCTAAATTTTAAGAATGAAATTAATTCCATTACCTTAATGGGCCTATTTGCCTGTTTATCTTTAAGTACATAATGTTTGAAAAAGACCTAGCGTGTTCTCATACCAATAGCAATTGTATCACTGGACAGAACATGTCAGACAGCTTGTGACCCCCCAGAGCTGTTTATATTAACTAAACACTAGGAATAAACTAGCTCGCAATGTCAACTTAACAAAAAACCCACAACTTGGTGGCAAGACTATGACTTTTGACTTAGAAAATAACGTGCCTTTTAAATGACAAAGAAGTGGTTAAAATTCATCATGACTCCTTTGTAATAAAAATGACCCCTCAAGGGGGCTGCAAAACAAATTGAGGGAATTAACCAAGCAAAAACAATTAGCAGAAAACGCCTATTAGCACGAGCGTGAAAAGTGAGATGCTAAAAACAAGAGTTACACCGTCCTGCAGGAGGAAAAAGTTTGTTACACATTAACATCAGCACTAGAATTTTTCCTCAAAGGCCAACCCTGGCCAGAGCTAGCAAAAGTGACTGTTACTGAGGCCTCACTGTAAGGATGCCTGTTGCCAACGCATACACCCCCGGGACCCTCTCCACGCCCTGCTGGGCTCCCTGGCCCCTGTTGTTCACTAGTCCTCCCTTTCCTTGCAGGTATCTGGGTGTTCTCAGAGACTGGGGTGGGTGGCGTGTCCTGAAGGGTAGGACCCTGGAGGAGGAAGCTGCAGGGGACCACACAGCCATGCCTGGGGGGGGGGGGCAGGGAGACTCCATGTTACTCCGCACAGGCCCCCGAGGGGCGCCCCTGCACGTGAAACTTTCCACCCCTAACTAGGAGCCAGCCAGGCACTGGGCTGCGGTTTCCGGCGGCAGGGCAATGGGAGGCCCAGGCTCGCTGTGTCAGTGCTCAGCCCCCGCCTCGCAGCCCGGGAGCTCCCCTCCCTGGCGCCCCGCTCCTGCAGCCGCTCACCTCGCCCCCCGGACCGGGCGCGGCCGCAGGCTCCGGGCCAAGCAGAAGGCGGCAGCAGCGGCCATGCAGAAGCCGGGTGCAGAGAGGCGGCTCCTACCTGCGCGGGACTGGACGCAGGCGCCACAGCCTCGCGAGCCCCGGCTCCTCAGCGCGGCTGCCGGACAGACCCCGGTCCCGCCCCTCGGGGGAGGCGCCGCTGCTGCCACCGCCTCCTTCCCCGGCCGGCGGGGCGGGCTGCGGGGCGCGCCTGTGGCCGGGCAGGGGGCGGGCGTAAGGGGCGGTGTGTGACGACGTGTGAGGCAGACATGGGGGGGTGAATGAGGTGCTGACAGTGTGTGTGTGTGAGAATTTGCTTCTGAGCGCGGCAGTGAAGTTGTGAGGAGAGATTGTGCCTATGGGGAGAAGTGAGAGAGATGCCAGCGTTGTCCGCGCAAGAAAGTGGTGGCAGCTTCAATAGTGACTTTAACCTTATTCAGTGGAGTTGGTCAGGTCTTTGCTGTCCAGTTTTTTTGTGGCAGAAAATGCAACATCCACCGGAGTGAAATTTGCGGTGGAAGAGGAGTTCTGCACTAGTTCTACAAACCAGACACAGACTCCAATTGGGGCATGTCTACATTAGAAAGGTAAGTCGACTTATACTAGGTCGACTTACAGCCACTGCAGTATTTAATGTGGTGGTGCATGTCCACACTACCTTCCCAGGGTCAGTAGTGCGCTTCCTTACCAGGAGCACTTCCACTGAGCTAAGAGGCCCAGTAACTCCCTGCCAGAAGCCCTGCTGCACCACAGGCTCCTGGGGGGGCGCCCATCCTCGGCTCCCTGTTACCCACAGGTGGCAAGTGGCTCCAAGGGCTTCTTGGAGTAGATGCCAGATGCCTAGGCTTCTCGCCCTGGCTCCCAGCTGAGAACAGAATCCAGCCACCCAACTGGGCTCTGGTTGCCTGGCTTTCTGGTCAAATTCAGGGCTCCTGCCATGAAATTGACAAGACAGCCAGCAGACAATGGAAGTAAGGCAGTGTCTACAGAGACATTGCGTCACCCATTGGTCCTGCTTTGAGCAGGGGGGTTGGACTACATGATCTCCTGAGGTCCCTTCCAACCCTGATATTCTATGATTCTATGACAATAAGGCCATGTCTACACTAGTGAGCTTACAGCAGCACAACAGTACTGATGGAGCTGCACCACTGTAAGATCTCTTGCGTAGCTCTCCGTTGACATAATAAAACCACCTAAATGAGAAGATCTCCTGCCAACATAGCACTGTGCACACTACCACTTATGCTGACAAAACTTATGTCGCTCGGGGGTATGTTTTTTCACACCCCCGAGCGACGTAACTTTTGCTGACATAAGTGGTAGTGTAGACATGGCCTAAGCCTTATGCCTCTCATGGAGGTAGAGTTATTATGTCAGTATAGTAGGGCACTTACATCACTGAGAGGAAGGCTGTAGTGTAGACACTGACATAATTAGGTCACCATAAGCTGCTTTAGGTCAACTTAACTGTGTAGACCAGTCTTAAGACTAAAGCCTCATCTACACCACAAATACTTTTCTAGTATAGAGGCCCTTAGTGTAGACACAGCTTATGCTAACAGAAAGAGTTTTTCTGCCAACCTAGGAACATTAGCTATGCCAGTGATGCTCTTCGGTCAACATAGGTCTGGTGTACGCCTAAATATTAGGTCGGACCTATTTACATCACTGAGGACTGTAAAAAATTGTGTGCCCAAAGCTCTGTAGTTATGTTGACCTAGAGCCCAGTTTAGATGCAGCTAGGCGGATGAAAACAGTCTTCCATTGACCTAGTTACTACCTGTTGGATGGGTGGATTAGCTACATCAATGAAAAAATCCCTTCTATCAGTGTAGGAAGCATCTGCAGTACGGCGCTACAGTGGCACAGCTGCATTGCCATAGCTGCTGTGCCACTGTACTGTAGACATGCCCATAGTTGACATAGGTGCATATACACTGGCGGTTTACACTGCGGTTTTTGTCAGCATAGCTGTCAGCTAGCAGTGGTGTTTTTTTCACACCTCGACCAACAAAACTATGCCAAATAAGGGCACAACCAAAATATTCCTAAGGAGGAGGCCCAGACCTCTCCCCCTCCTGCCCCCACACGTAGCCGCAGGCTCTCCTTCTGCTGCTCCCCCATACCTGGTCTTGAGCTCTCTCCCGCTCCCTCTGCACTCCAATCTGTGCTCCCCTCCCTGCACCCAGCTCCACACACACACACCCCTCCTCCTGTCCCACACCCAACCCTGCGCTCTTTCCTGCACATTTAGGGTGACCAGACGAAAGGAAGAAAATATCGTGACACATGGGCAGGGAGGGTGTCCGCCAGCAGGGGAAAAAAAAAAAAGGCGAGTGCTGCCAGTGGAACGAAATATCGGGACAAATTGCGTCAGGACGCGGGACAAACACCTAACTATCGGGACGGTCCCAATTTTATCGGGACATCTGGTCACCCTATGCACATTGCCCCACAGCCACAGCCAGCTCCATCTTCCCCCCGCGCTTAGCTCTGCAGTCTCCTCATCCCTCAAGCCCTTACCCAGAGAGGCAATTAGGCTGAAGACCGCCATCCCCACCAGGGGTCAGGCAGTTCTGGGAGCCCCAGATTCCATCCTGCTTCTGTATCTGTTTTCCCAGGAAGCATTAAAAGCCCAAATCCACTTGCACCAGAACTCCTGAGTACTCCTGATGCCTCCTGCTCCAGGGATTGGGGGTGCACAGTACCCATGGGCACTGACTGGAAGGACTGCAAAAGTGTGGGGGAGAGTAGGTGTATGGAGTCACAGTGCTACTCAAATTTGGCCTAGCCATCTCTCCATCATGCCAGCTCCAGTGAGAGGTTGGCGGGGGTGGAAGTTGGGCATCTTGTTCTCACCCCTCCTTGTTGTGCCCTTGATGCAAACCAAAGTTGTAGAGTTGACCTGGCCTAAGTGATAGAGAGCAAGGTGATCTGAGGACTCCAGTAACTGCCTGAGTTTCCTCACTGCCATTTTCTCAACCATCTTTCTCAAGAAGTGTAATTTAAGGTAGTCAATTAAATTGGGTATAATCAGCAAAATTGCCAATGTCAACACTTGGTTTTTTGAGCAACTCTAATAATAACTTGCTTCAGGAATGCCGGCACCCTAGCCTCCCAAAAAGGGACATTAATGGTTTTCACCAGTTAATCTAGAGTTTTTCCACTTGATTTCACTAGCCATGAGGAGATTGGTCCAAGCTGCAGGTACCGGTGTGAATATCCTCCCTATATTTCTAGAATCTTAGTGAACAAAACTGGCTAAAACTCAGCAGGAAACGGTATTTTTTCTTCTCTGTGCACGTATCTGTCATCACACAAGTAGCCAAACCTAACTGATTCAGAGTAGCTTACAGTGTAACAAATGGAAGATGTCTATTTAACTGCCTGTGAAGACTAATGTAAAATAACTGATTGCTGAAAGATTGAAAGTGAATCTCTCTAGGAAGGAACCTTGTAATAGGAATAGAAGTTCTAATATGACTTCATCAAAGAACTGCTTCAGCAAGGGTCTCATCACCCAGATGACTTAACAGGTTGTCTTCTAAATCTGGATGACCACGTAATCTGTTTCTACATATTGTACCCAGGAATTAAGTAAAACTGGATCTAGAGATGTGCACACAACATTGTCACAATGGCAATTAGGGGCCAGGGCACTGGGCTGGAAGTAGAGCTGGTCAGGGAATTTTCAGTCAACGTTTTTTCTATGAAAAATACAGTTTCCACAAACTACAATTTAGATTTTGCTGACATTTTTAATTTTCTATTTTTTTAATCTAAATGAAATTGAAACATTTGGCCCAAATTGATATATTTCAACATTAATCTGTGCTCACATGAGCTGTCATGGTGCCTCATGGGATTTGTAGTTTGGGTTTCTCATAACCCTAAAAGTGTTGATTACACCAGGAAACACCTAATTCAGGGTATACAGAATAGTTCCTTTCTTTTATTAGTTGTGTGATGCCATAAACTCCCGCAGAGGAAATTTAGAAACCTGAATTCAGGTTTTGACTGATAAAAATCTATTAAATTAATTTTAAAAACTTATCTACTTGTCATTTTGAAACTAGAATATGCATTCTGTTGGTGATTTGAGATCTCATCAGTTGGTTTAGGTTTTAAAAAAGCATTTCTAATCTCCTTTAAGGCATAAACTTATTGTCTGATGTGCTTCCACATTCTACCAATGAAGAAGTCCTTGAAGTTTCAGCATATACTAAGCACACTGACTATGAACCTAGAAGAAAAACACAAAAAATGTTACTTTCTCAAAGAGTGAAAGGAATAACATGCCATCACACCATCTGAAACCTCGTAATAGTATCATAGACGTGTAGGACTAGAAGGGACCTACAGTCCCTTGCACTCAAGGCAGGACTACGTAATAACTAGACCATTCCTGACAGGTGTTTGTCTAAACTGTTATTTAAAACCTCCAATGACAGAGATTCCACCACCTCCCTAGGCAATTTGTTCTAGTACTTAACCACCCTGACAGTTAGGAAGTTTTTCCTAATGTCCAACTTAAACCTAACTTGCTGCAATTTAAGACCATTGCTTCTTGTCCTAGCCTCAGAGATTAAGGAAAACAATTTTTCACACTCCTCCTTGATAATAGTTTTCATGTACGTAAAAGATTATTACATGTGCCCTCCTCAGTCTTCTCTTCTAGACTAAACACATCCAGTTTTTTCAGTCTTTCCTCATAGGTCATGTTTTCTAGACTTTTAATAATTTTTCTTGCTCTCCTCTGGACATTCTCCAATTTGTCCACATCTTTCCTGAAATGTGGTGCTCAGAACTGGACACAATACTCCCGCTGAGGCCTTATCAGCGTAAAGTAGAGTGGAAGAATTACTTCTCGTGTCTTGCTTACAACACTCCTGCTAATACATCCCAGAATGATGTTCGCTTTTTTTGCAACAGTTGACTCATATTTAGCTTGTGACCCACTATAAACCCCAGATCCCTTTCTGCAGTATTCCTTCCTAGGCAGTCATTTCCCATTTTGTATGTGTGCAGTTGATTGTTCCTTCCTAAGTTGAGTACTTTGCATTTGTCCATATTGAATTTCATCCTATTTACTTCAGACCATTTCTCCAGTTTGTCCAGATCATTTTGAATTCTAATCCTGTCCTCCAAACCACTTGAAATCCCTCCCATCTTGGTATCGTCTGCAAACTTTATAAGTGTACTCTCTGTGCCATTATCTAGATAATTTATAAAGATATTTAACAGAACCGGACCCATGACCAATCCTTGTGGAACTCCATTCAATATGCACGTCCAGCTTGACTGTATACCCACTGACAATTACTCTCTGGGAACGGTTTTCCAGCCATTATGCACCCACCTTATAGTAGCTCCATGCGAGACATCAAACCCTTACTAAAGTCAAGATATACATCTATCGCTTTCCACTTATTCACAAGGCTTGCTACCCTGTCAAAGAATGCTGTTAGGTTGGTTTGACATGATTTGTTCTTGACAAATCCATGTTGACTTACTTAATCACTTTATTATCCTCTAGATGTTTGCAAATTGATTGCTTATTTGCTCCATTATCTTTCTGGATACTGGATGGTTCACATCAGTGGAGTTTTCATATTTAGTTAACAGAATTACATATTATTTGTCTGCATAGGTAATTTTAGGAAACTCTCATCATTTCACTATCATAGAAACATCTTCAGAAGTGGTAGCAATGGTGGGAGAGGGAATATAGAGAAGATTGAGGCATTCTATGGCATGAAAAAAATGTAGATGAAGCCTACTAGGCAGGCCTAAAACAAAAGGAAGAACATGGCATCTCCAAACTAGGTAAAAAAGACGGTTACTCACCTGTAGTAACTGTTGTTCTTCGAGATGTGTTGCTCCTATCCATTCCAGTTAGGTGTGCGCGCCGCGCGTGCACGGCTCTTCGGAAGACTTTTACCCTAGCAACACTCGGTGGGTCGGCTGGGCGCCCCCTGGAGTGGCGCCGCTATAGCGCAGGATATATACCCCAGCCGACCCATCCGCTCCTCAGTTCCTTCTTGCCGGCTACTCCGACAGTGGGGAAGGAGGGCGGGTCTGGAATGGATAGGAGCAACACATCTCGAAGAACAACAGTTACTACAGGTGAGTAACCGTCTTTTCTTCTTCGAGTGATTGCTCCTATGCATTCCAGTTAGGTGATTCCCAAGCCTTATGTAGGCGGTGGGGTCGGAGTTAGATGCTGCAGAATGCAAACTTCTGTGCCAAAGGCTGCATCATCTCTGGACACTTGGGCCAATGAGGCAAAGGTGTGTACTAGCTGCACGACACATCCCCTGAAAGGGTATGTGGGCCAAGAAGGCAGCAGGGAAGCCTGAGCCCTGGTGGAATGTGCAGTAAGGTGGCTCCATGGAACATGGGCTAACCACAGGAGGCGCAGATGCACCAGTCATCGAAGATGAAATCCTCTAGGAGGAGACAGGTATGTCCCTCGTCCGGTATGCCAGTACGATGAAGATTCGGGAGCGTTACGCAAGGGCTTTGTCCGCTCGATATAGATTGCGGACGCCCTACGGACGTCTAGGGAGGGCAATTGTTGCTCTCCTTGCGATGAGTGTGGCTTCGGAAAGAAGACCAGAAGGAAGCTATCCTGGATGATATGAGAGGCTGACACCACCTTTAGGGAGGAAGGCCGGACATGGTCACAACTGCACTTGTCCTTGAGAGAGACAGTATACCGTGGGTCCATCGCGAGCGCCTGAAGCTCGAAGACTCGTCTGGAAAGGCTACAAAGAAGACTGCCTTCCAGAACAGGTATGCAAGCGAGCATGTCGTCAGTGTCCCGAATGGGCAATCATAAAACTGGCGAGAACCAGGTTGAAGACCCAGGTTGTGGCGGGGGCCAACCGGGGGGGTATAACGCTCCAAGTCCTTGAGGAATCTAGAAACCACAAGGCATAAGAATACGGAGCGGCCACTCCCCGCTGGGTGGAAGGGAGAGATGGCTGCCAAGAGTGCCCTTAATGAGGGCCGCGCCATGTGCTGCTGTTTGAGACCAGAGGTAGTCCAAGACGGACTGGATCGGGACCTCGGCGGGAGAAACATTGTGCGTTTCGTAGCAGCAGGAGAAACGCTTCCACTCTGCCAGATACGTTAACCGAGTGGAGGATCTCCTATCACCCAGGAGAAACCTGCAGAGCCGAGGCAGAACAATGTAATTCGGATCGGTTTAGCCACAGAGCAGCCCTGCTGTGAGGTGCAGGGATTACCAGTCTGGGTGGTGAAGCTTGCTGCGATCCCGCGAAATGGGGTCTGGGCCAAGAGGTAGGGAAATAGGGTTGGCTACCGACAGGGGTAGCGACCTGGTGTACCAGTGCTGCCTGGGATACGCTGGAGCGATCATGATCAGGTGCGCTCTGCCCCTGCGGAGCTTTAGCAGGGCCCTGCTAGCCAGCAGGAACGGTGGAAATTGGACAGCCGATGGCTCATCCATGGCATCAAAAACCTCTCCAAGACTGAGCCCGAGGAGAGGTCTTGGAATGAGGAGGACTTCTGTCTGTTTTCGCTCTCGCGGGAGCGAAGAGGGCTATGCGGGGAAAGACCCACTTCCAAAAAACGGAATGGATACCGTCCGGAGGGAACGACCACTTGTGAGACCGGAAGGATCTGCTGAGGCGATCCGCCAGCTGAAAAGCCTGGCATACAAGGCAGACTGCTCCCAGCTCTCGGACACTGATGCGTAAGGCCAGCTCTTGGGCCGACCAAAGGCCGTGAGTGCGAAGCTGACCCAGGTGAGCACGCATCCGAGAGATGGGGTGTCCGTCATGAGGGACCCCGAGGGGTGAATGGAACAGCATCCCTGGATACACCAGGGAGGGCACTGACTCTCGGTCGAGGGAGCCTAGGATGCTCAGGGGGAACGAGACGACCAGGGTGGTATCTCTGCCCGGGTGGCACACCCAGGTGAGCCACGATTGGAGTGGACAGAGGCGAAGCCTGGTATGTTTGGAAACAAACGCGCAGACAGCCATGTGACTCAGGAAACCTCGGCCTGGGCGAGCCAAAGTTGCCGGGAAGGTCCGTAGACCTTGTACAATTGTTACCACCGCATGAAACCATGGCTGAGGTAAGCAGGCTCTGGTGAGATTGGAGTCCAGGGTGGCTCCAATGAATTCTATTCCCTGTGTGGGAACCAGAGTGGATTTTACCATTGATGATCAGGCCTAGACACCGGAATAGGTCCGTGTCGATGCCCACAGGACTGGTACTTGGGCTGGGAGGTCCCTCGAACGAGCCAATGTGGAAGAGAAACGGGGACATGAAAATACGCGCCCGTCACATCGAGGGCGGCATACAGTCTCCGGGATCCAAGGGTGGGATGACGGTCCCCCTGGGAACCATGCGGAACCTATCCGCAGCATGAACTTGTTGAGGACCCGCAGGTCTAGGATATGTCTGAGACCTCCCTTCGCCTAGGGGATTAGGTTTCGTCCCTAGGCACCTCCTGTATAGCTCCGATGAAGAGGAGCGTCCGCACCTGCTGCAAGAGGAATCGCTCATGAGAGGGGTCCCTAAGAGGGACGAGGATGGTTAGAAGGACCTTAACCTTGAGGGCCTGATTGACGCCCACGACCGGATAAGTGACGCCTGCTGGCAAAGTCTTGTCTTTGTCTAGGCGCAGGGTAAGAGCGGTGAGGCTGGGGACGGAAAGGTCGGCGCTAAGTACCGGCGTGTGCATGCTAATAGAGAGCGGAAAGTGACCCTGCTGCTCTTCCGGCTTTGCAGCCTAGGGCCAGGTTTCTCAGAGAACAGGCCTTTGCCAGTGCAGGGCAAGTCCTGTATAGTGGACAGCAGCTGCGAGGGAAGGCTCGATAACCGGAGCCAGGAAATGCGCCTCGTGGCCACACGCGAGGCCAGGGTCGTGGCAGCGAAGTCAGCTGCATCCAACTAGGCCTGGAGGGAAGCTCTATCCAGCCTCTTCCCTCGATCCAGGAGGGCATCGAACTCTTGACGTGAGTTCTGAAGAACCGACTCTGTAAAGTTGCCCACCGCCACCCGTAGTAGCGGCTAAGCAGGGCTTGCTAGTTTGCTACACAAAATGGCAGGGCCCCCGCCGAGTACATCGTACGGCCCCGTAAGACCAGTCACCTAGCCCACTAGGATTTAGGAGCTGGTGCCTGCTGGCCATGGCGTTCCATCCCATTGAGGGACTGGACGACAAGGGAGTGGGGGGGGGTTAGATGTACCTAGGTACTCGTACCCCCTGGATGATGCTATGCACTTGCATTCCGATCAGAGGAGGGCCCGAGGAGTATGTTCCTGCCCCCCCTCAGCTGGGGAGGAGGAAGAAGAAAGGCCAGGGACAAGCGGGTCCTGTGTGGGCTCGCACTCCTGGACGACCTCCTGATCCGGTGGGATCTGGGAGCCCGGTGGCTGAACCGGGGCTTGCTCTGTACTGGTCGCAGGGGGAACGGCTAATTGCCGCCTCTGGCACCCAGAGCTCCGACGGGACGGAGCGAGATGGGAGCACCGGTATGCCTCTGGCGTGGCAGTACGCCCATGGTGACTAGAAGGACCTCTGATAGGTCTCCTGGAAGACTCTGGGGGGCACATCGGAAAAGAGAGTACTGCGCATATGAAGTGTCCGCACGTGGCAACACTGATGCGTGACTGGGTGGCCCTGAAGGAGCTGAAGAGCCCTTGGTAGAGTCTCCTTCTCTAACTGACGTCGCTCGACTCGGCACCGGGGATCGGTACCGGGAGACATATCGGTACCGAGAACGAGACCTGCCACCGGAGCTGTGCTGGGCGGTAGACCGAGAGCACGAGGCTCGACGTTCAGGAGTGGGTACGGGAGTCTCGGTGCCTGGGGCGGTGCCGGGGGTGGGATCGGTGCCGAATGTACCGGGCCAGCGAACGTGACGCTGGCCGGTGCCGCGAGTACTAAAGGTACCGCAATGGAGAACGGTGCCGAGACCACGAGCGGCGTCGGGACCTCGATCGGTGACAGGACCGAGAACGTCTGCGGGACCGCGATCGGGGACAGTGCTGCTCTGCGGTGCCGACGCAGGGTGGCGTGAGCAAGACAGGCTCGCCAAAAGACCATAAAACCCGCACCGGCGATGCCGGGGGTTAAGCAGCGCAGGCTCTGCCCTTGCCATCAACTCCCTCGCTGTGGAAATGTTCCCAGCGTGGAGGGAATAGTGAGCTCGACCACAGCTCGCGCCGGGGAGCATTCAGGTGTTGGACTCGACGGCTCTTGCGAGGCCGTAGTCCACGGTGCTGATACTGTCGGTGCCGAAGCAGTCACCGGTGCCGGGCAGCCCGACGTAGTAGAGCGCTCGGGCTGCGGAGCGGGCCGCTCAGACGCCGCTGAAAAGCGAGCTCGACCACGGTTCGTACCGGGGAGCTTTCCAGCACCGGACTCAACAGCTCTTGCCTGGCCGGAGTTAACGGTGTGGATACTGTCGGTGCCGCGGCAGACATCGGTGCCGGGCGATCCGACTGAGCATAGCGCTCGGCTGCGGAGCAGGCGGCTCGGACGCAGCTTCATAACGAGCTCGACCACGGTCCGTACCAGGGAGCTCTCCAGCACCGGACTCGACGGCCCTTGCCTGGCCGGAGTTAACGGCGCGGATATTCTCGGTGCCGCGGCAGACATCGGTGCCGGGCGATCCGACTGAGCGTAGCGCTCGGCTGCGGAGCAGGCGGCTCGGACGCAGCTTCCGGGCGAGCTCGACCACGGTCCGTACCGGGGAGCTTTCCAGCACCGGACTCGACGGCTCTTGCCTGGCCGGAGTTAATGGTGCGGATATTGTCGGTGCCACGGCAGACATCGGTGCCGGGTGATCCGACTGAGCATAGCGCTCGGCTGCGGAGCAGGCGGCTCGGACGCAGCATCATAGCGAGCTCGACCACGGTCCGTACCGGGGAGCTTTCCGGCACCGGACTCGACGGCTCTTGCCTGGCCGGAGTTAATGGTGTGGATAATGTCGGTGCCGCGGCAGACCTCGGTGTCGGGCGATCCGACTGAGCATAGCGCTCGGCTGCGGAGCAGGCGGCTCGGACGCAGCAAGTATATTGTGCCTCTTCATCCTCCAGGAGAGGGAACCATGCCGAGTGGACGTCGGAGTCAGCGAGGGCCAGTGCTGGGAGGCCTTGGCGGCACCGGGGAACCGGTGCCGAGGGAGCGCTCCTTGAAGACTAACCAGCGCTCGGCGCCGAGAGCGGAGGAGCAAGAGCTGCCTCCCTCAGGAGCTGTTTGAGACGAAAGTCCCGCTCCCCTTTGTTCTAGGATCAAAGGCCCCGCGAATGCGGCACTTATCTGTCAGTTGAGAATCCTCGAGGCACTTAGGAGAGGATCTCCTGTCGGCAATGGCTTGTGGCCGGCCGAGCATTGTAAAACCCTGTGGACCGGGCATCGGACCCGGCACCGGGTGAGGGGAAGGGGATAAACCCCGAACCCCTGTAAAATAAATCCTATACTACAAACAAATAAAGTCAACTACAACTAGAAACTATACACTAAACGAGAGAAACTACGAGTAGCTAGGGAGGTGGAGGTCAGCTAAGCTGCGCTCCACTGTTCTAACGGCCGTCACGGGCGGAAAGAAGGAACTGAGGAGCGGATGGGTCGGCTGGGGTATATATCCTGCGCTATAGCGGCGCCACTCCAGGGGGCGCCCAGCCGACCCACCGAGTGTTGCTAGGGTAAAAGTCTTCCGAAGAGCCGTGCACGCGCGGCGCGCACACCTAACTGGAATGCATAGGAGCAATCACTCGAAGAAGAACCAATGTGACTTGAGAGGAGGGTGAGGAAATGAGAAGAATCTTCAGCTTTTACCTTCTCTACAAATAATTTTAAAAAATCTTGAGGAAGAACTCAACAAGAGAGGCCATCATTTGTAAGATTTTGGGCCACGTGAGCTGAAAAATTTCGTTTTTAAGAAGGGACTGTTTGATTGTTTAGTCTGAACTCCTATATAACACAGGCCATTGTATTTCATCCAGTTACATCTATGATGAGTCCAATAATTTGTGTTAGAATAAAGTATAGTATATCTTCTAGAAAGATATTCAGTCAGGATCTGAAGACATCAAGACATTGAGAATTCTCCTCTTTGTGTGGTAGTTTGTTCCATTGGTCACTCACCCTCACAGTTAAAACATGTGTTCTTTATTTCTAATTTGATTTTGCCTGGCTTTAACTTCCAGCCACTGGTTCTTCTTATGACTTTGTCCACTAGATACTTTCCCCAAACTCTACGGGGATTGAGTTGTGGAACCTTCTCAGGCCCCTGCTTGTTCCCTCCCCCTTCTCCAACTCCCTCAAATGACCATCACTTGCCTCTTCACTGTTCTCAGCCTGTGGGGACAGAGAATTTACAGGACACACTCAAATTGTGGTGTTTGTGAGGGGGTATTATAAACCTTTTTGGTTTTTATTACATAACATTTTTTATCCAGTGGCTATGAGTATAACATATTACAATCATATTGCTAGAAACAAATTACCAAAATTAACAATATAATTCCAACAATAAATATGCATATTTATGAAAATTTATCAGGTCTCAAAGGTTTCTCAGATAGACTATAAGGGGGAGAATGAGGAGTACTCTAATTATGGAGACAGTTAGACATGAAGAAAATTGAAGATTTTGCTATTTATATGTAGTTGTCTAGTAATAGGCATTATGAGAAAAAATATTTGTGCTTCATTCCCCTCGCCCACCCCTCTTCCCATGAGATAATACATTTAGAGAAAGGGCAGCACCTGAGTATAATTTTAAGTAGTTTTGCAGGAACATTGATAAATATTTGATGGGTCTAAGCAAACATCAAACGTGCTTTTGTACTCGGTGCAGAACTGTAATAATCAATGTTTTCATCCACAAATAGAAGAGTTCAAACGGTAAATTTACTCTCCCATCTAAAATACATGACTGACCTACTTATTAAAACAACTGCCTGGAGGAAATAACAGCACTCCACAGAGATCAAAAGCGAAATCTCACTTGTTTGAAATGTCTGCGTATCTTGAGCAGTATTATACAAGTGTCACTGTAAAATGCACTTGTCATTGCTTCTACCTACACAGAATACTGCTCAAGTCAAAGGCATCATAGAGCTACTTTCTAAATTATCTTTAGTCCATTGTGATAAATTCTCTCACTTGTAGCAGTGCAGTTCTATAAATAGAAGGCAGGAATATTAAAATAGGCTTTTTTCCCCCATACATAAAAAGGAGTGGGTGTACTTTCAATTAAATAACCTAATTTTAGGAGAATGAAAGCTTTCGGTTGCCTCTTCTGCTTCATGAGCATAGTGGTGTGATTATCTCCAAGTGGTACCCATTATCTTTTAGTTCTCTATGGTAACTGTACTTCTGGGTTGCAGAATTCACCTTCATCAACAATTAGCAAATGAATGAATGAAAATTCAACCCCTCTTTTTATCAGCATATTATCTAACTAAAGAACCAGCCAAGCTGGTTCATAATACCATGAGCTTATACCACAGCTAACTGTGGAAGCTGTTACTTTGAGAGCAGGATGAAACTGTGACCTCTATAAAAAATTCATAGGATTGCAGAACATAAAAGTGTAAGCTGTGCTAACTGCAATGCATGTTGCCAGCTGTGTTTTTCTAATGCTGTGGGTATTGCTAAAAGCCTAGGAACGGGCTGATATGATGGTGTCAAGTAACTGTGAATGTAAAAAACAGAACTCCTGAATGGAGAATAAGCAATAGTCCATTTAATCTATTGCAGTATTTTATTACTTGTACATTATATTATTTAGTAAGTGTGTTTACTATACCTTAAGCACATTTATTCTGTATGTTCTTCACAGCATCAAATGGCAGAGTTTTTCACATCCCAGTAATTCTTTAAGATTATAATAATGAATTACTTTTATTACAATAGTGTCTGCAGGCCCAGTGGTTTCCCCAGGAATTGAAATTAGGGGGGTTGTTCGAATTTACAGGGCATGTGTGTCAAGGCGGATGAGATATATAAAAGAGATATGAATAAGGATAATGCAAGTTACACCAAAACACATAACAGGTCTAGATTTCTAAAAAAAATATAATTAAAAAAAAGTATTTAATTTAAATTGACTTTTGAAAAGTAAGCCATCATGGGATAAGACGGAAGTCCTCTCATGGATCAGTAACTGGTTAAAAGATGGGAAACAAAGGGTAGGAATAAATTATCAGTTTTCAGAATGGAGAGAGATAAATAGTGGTATCCCTGAGGGGTCGGTACTGGGACCATTACTGTTCAACATACTCATAAATGATCTGGAAAAATGGGTAAACAGTGAGGTGGCAAAATTTGCAGATGATACAAAACTATTCAAGATAGTTAAGTCCCAGGCAGACTGCAAAGAGTTACAAAGGGATCTCACAAAACTGGGTGACTGGGCAACAAAATGGCAGATGAAATTCAGTGTTGATAAATGCAAAGTAATGCACATTGGAAAATAATCTCAACTATACATATAAAATGAAGGAGTCTGAATTAGCTGTTAACATTCAAGAAAGAAATCTTGGAGTCATTGTGGATAGTTCTCTGAAAACATCCACTCAATGTGCAGTGGCAGTCAAAAAAGCAAACAGAATGTTGGGAATCATTAAGAAAGGGATAGATAATAAGACAGAAAATATCATATTGCCTCTATATAAATCCATGGTACATGTACATCTTGAATACTGTGTGCAAGATCTGGTCACCCTATCCCAAAAAAGATATATTTGAAATGGAAAAGGTACAGAGATGGGCAACTAAAATGATTAGGGGTATGAATCAGGAGGAGAAATTAAAATGACTGGGAATTTTCAGCTTAGAAAAGAGACGACTAAGGGGGAATATGATAGAGGTCTATAAAATCTTGACTGTGTGAAGAAAGTGAATAAGGAAATGTTATTTAATCCTTCACATAACACAAGAACTAGCAGTCACCCAATGAAATTAATAGGCAACAGGTTTTAAAAAAACAAAAGGAAGTACTTCTTCACACAACATAAAGTCAACCCATGGAACTCTTTGCCAGGAGATGCTGTGAAGACCAAAACTATAACAGGATTAAAAAAAGAACTAGATAAATTCCTGGAGAATAGGTCCATCAGTGGCTATTAGCCAGGATGGGGAGGGATGCAACACCATGCTCTGAGTGTCCCTAGCCTGTTTGCCAGAAGCTGGGAATGGGCAACAGGGGATGGATCACTTGATGATTATCTGTTCTGTTCTGTTCATTCCCTCTGAAGCACCTGGCCTTGACCACTGTCGGAAGACAGGATACTGGGCTATATGGACCATTGGTCTGAACCAGTATGTACAAATTAATTATAATAAAAAAATGTTTAGTACAGAAACTCCCCCAACATAATGAACTCTCAAGATAGCAATGTTGTGAGATAACAACCTTGGCAAATACTGCATTTTAAAAATCTTGGCCTACTAGGAAACATTTATGTAAGTTTCCATTCCCAGTCACAAATCTAGCATTCTGGAGCAAATTCACTAAAATATAGTCCAATAAACAAATGTTTATTTAACGTGCCCCTCACTTTTCCCTCCACCGCATCCCACTCACCCGTGTTGTCCTTGATCAGTGGAGACTCAGAGTTCAGAGGTGCTTTCACGTGAGTACACCTCCCAGGTTGGGGGCAAGAAGGCATCTTGCTCATTCCTCCAGCTGCTCACTGTTCACTCTGGCCACTGCTGTTTGTTGTGCCACCGTTCACTCCACCACTCTTACCAATGGCCATGTGCAGTCACCTTCTGCTGCCACCTGCCACTGTGACCTCTGCAAGTTGGTCTCTTGAGGTTCCACCCAGCTCTCAGTGATTTCAGCTGAGCTCTCAGTGGGGGAACCTCACTGCTAGTGCAGTCTGGGCTGTCTCTTATGGCTGGTCTACACTGGAGGGGCGGGTGTCGATGTAAGATATGCAACTCCAGCTATGAGAATAGCGTAGCTGAAGTTGACGTATCTTATTTCAACTTACCTCCTGTCCTCATGGCATGGGATCGACGGCTGTGGCTCCCCCATCAACTCTACTTTTGCCTCTCGCCCATGTGGAGATCCGGAGTCGATAGGGAGCACGGCGGGGATCAATTTATCGCATCTAGATGAGACACGATAAATCAATCCCTGATAGATTGATTGCTACCCACCAATCCGGCAGGTAGTGTGGACATACCCTTACACAAAAACACTGGACCCACAGGAACACTGTCCCCACAGCAGGACTAAGCATTTAGACCTGATTATCAGTGATTTCAGCTGCTGTGGTCACTTAACAGAACAAAAGACTATCTATGAAGCCTAATCAGCTCTGTCTTTAAACGGTGGAGAGGGACAGGTCCCCACCCTCTCTCTTGATGCCCTCAATCAGCACAGGCTACGTACAGTTCTACTGACCTTTACTCATACAATAAGAACAACAACATTTCATTCCCCCACCCCCGCATTCAAGTGATTTGTAACCCAACCCAACCACTTGGGCAACACAGCTCTGTTTGCTGGATACCTAGTGTGGCAAGGCACCTTCTCAGTCTCCCCAGCCTCTCCTGCTTTTAGCCCTAGTGAGACAGACTTGGGTAGTCTGGTCTCCCTTGGGACACTGGGGAAGTCTGCTCCCCGTATCTCCGCCAGTCCTGTTTAGAGTCTTTTTACTCCCTTGTGGGAGAGAGGACTGCCTCTCCTCCTGGTGAGGCTCGCTGTGTTGCTGCTCCAACACTCCTGGCAGCAAGGCTCCTTCTCTCTCTGCTCTGCCCCCTTCCTTCCAGGGAGGGGTTTAAAAAGGTCTCAGGCAGCCCCAAGTTGGAATCAGCTGATCCTAATTAACCTCAGGTAGCTCCCCCTCAGCTGATTCTAATTTGCTACCTTGGTAACCCTTTCTCAGCTGAACCTGATTGACCTGTAGTTGCCTCCCAGTTGATAAGGAGGAGGGCCTTTTAACCCTCTGGGACTGATTCCTACCCCTCCCTTGCAGCTGTCTGTCCTGAGTTTATCACACTAGGTAGATTAGGTGTGAATGTAAATACAATCTGGTCCTGAAGCCTTTCCCCCCAGCCCCTAACTCATCACTAGCTGTCAGGGAGAGCTTATTTAGACTTTGCTTAAAAATCATAATTTGAAATTATTAGGTTGGCCAACATCACCGAAATGAATGCACTGACATTGTCATAAAAAACAGCTGTATAAGGAAGCTAGTCTATGTTCATACTTTTCAAATCTATTACACTTTTTCAGATACACATATTTTATCATACACTGTATATGCTTTTAAAGAGTGTGTTAATTTTTCAGTTTCAATTCAACTTTCCAAACAGTCACTAAATTGGTTTGTTTCAGAGTAGCAGCTGTGTTAGTCTGTATCCCCAAAAAGAACAGGAGTACTTGTGGCACCTTAGAGACTAACAAATTTATTTGAGCATAAGTGTGGGCTACAGCCCACTTTGTCGGATGCATAGAATGTGACATATAGTGAGGAGATATATATACATACATACATAGAACATGAAAAGGTGGAAGTTGCCCAACCAGCTCTAAGAGGCTAATTCATGAAGATGAGCTATTGTCAGCAGGAGAAAAAAAATCTTTTGTAGTGATAATCAAGATGGCCCATTTATGATAGTTTGACAAGAAGGTGTGAGGATACTTAACATAGGGAAATAGATTCAATGTGTGTAATGGCTCAGCCATTGCCAATCTCAATTTAAGCCTAAATTGATTGTATCTAGTTTGCATATTAATTCAAGTTCAGCAGTTTCTTGTTGGAGTCTGTTTCTGAAGCTTTTCTGTTGCAAAATTGCCACTTTTAAATCTGTTACTGAATGGCCAGAGAGGTTGAAGTGTTCTCCTGCTGGTTTTTGACTGTTATGATTCCTGATGTCAGATTTGTGTCCATTTATTCTTTTGCGTAGAGACTGTCCGGTTTGGCCAATGTACATGGCAGAGGGGCATTCCTGGCACATGATGGCATATATCACATTGGTAGATCATCAGGTGAATGAGCCCCTGATGGCGTGGCTGGTGTGATTAGGTCCTATAACTGTGTCCAGGGTTGGCTCCAGGGTTTTTGCTGCCCCAAGTGGTAGGGGGAAAAAAAAAGCCGCGATTGCAATTGGTGGCAGCTCCACCGCGCTGCTTTCTTCTTCGGTGGCAATTCGGCGGCAGGTCCTTCCCTCCCAGAGGGACCCGCCACTGAATTGCCGCCGAAGAGCCCGATGTGCCACCCCTTCCCCTTGGCCGCCCCAAGCACCTGCTTGTTGAGCTGGTGCCTGAAGCTGGCCCTGACTGTGTCACTTGAATAGATATGTGGACAGAGTTGGCATCGGGCTTTGTTGCAATGATAGGTTCCTGGGTTAGTGTTTTTGTTCTGTGGTGTGTGGTTGCTGGTGAGTATTTGCTTCAGGTTGGGGGGCTGTCTGTAAGCGAGGACAGGTCTGTCTCCCAAGATCTGTGAGAGTGAGGGATCATCTTTCAGGATAGATTGTAGATCTTTGATGATGCACTGGAGAGGTTTTAGTTGGGGGCTGAAGGTAAAGGCTAGTGATGTTCTGTTATTTTCTCTGTTGGGCCTGTCTTGTAGTAGGTGACTTCTGGGTACTCTTCTGGCTCTGTTAATCTGTTTTTTCACTTCAGCAGGTGGGCATTGTAGTTTTAAGAATGCTTGATAGAGATCTTGTAGGTGTTTGTCTCTGTCTGAGGGATTGGAGCAAATGCAGTTGTATCTTAGAGTTTGGCTGTAGACAATGAATCGTGTGATGTGTCCTGGATGGAAACTGGAGGCATGTAGGTAAGTATAGCAGTCAGTAGGTTTCCAGTATAGGGTGGTGTTTATGTGACCATCGCTTATTAGCACAGTAGTGTCAAGGAAATGGACTGCTTGTGTGGATTGGTCTAGGCTGAGGTTGATGGTGGGATGGAAATTGTTGAAATCATGGTGGAATTCCTCATGGGCTTCTTTTCCATGAGTCCAGATGATGAAGATGTCATCAATGTAGCACAAGTAGAGTAGGGGTGTTAGGGGACGAGAGCTAAGGAAGCGTTGTTCTAAGTCAGCCATAAAAATGTTGGCATACTGTGGGGCCATGCGGGTACCCATAGCAGTGCTGCTGACTTGAAGGTATATATTATCCCCAAATGTGAAATAGTTGTGGGTGAGAACAAAGTTGCAAAGTTCAGCCACCAGGTTTGGCATGTAACTAGTTCACAAAACTGGGGTGGGGGAGGGTTGGGGAAATTCTGGATGTGTGTGGAGGGAAATCACTGTGCAAGCCCCACCCAGCGATTGGGGCCCCATTGTACTTGGCATGGTGCAAAGAGAGAATAAAAATGGTCCCTGCCCTAAAAAAGTTACAATCTAAATTGAAGACAAGAAAACATTACTATCTACTGTTAAACTTTTCTTCCTTCGGCTTCCGCTCATGACTTAACATTTTAACTGTTCTTTGATGACAGAACAGACCATGTCCTTGTGTGTTCCATTAGGTACTTGAATACCATAATGGCTAAGATTTTAAAATCCCAGCCAATTAAATCATCTTTCAATCTCTCTCTCGATCTTTTTTCAAACTAAATCTATTTAAGATTTTGAATTTTCCCTCACGAGACAGCCCTTACGTACCCTTAATTAACTGGGAATCAGGAAAGCTGGGTTCTATTCCTGGCTGTGCCATAGACTTGCTGTGTGACCTTAGCCAAAATTAAATCAAATGCAGCTGAATTTTCAAAAGTAGCCACAGATTTAGGATCTGTCAGTTTCTGTGTCCAGTTTGAGACATTTTGGACATTTTTTTCATTAGAGTTGTGAGAGTTTAGTATTTCTGAAAAGCTGGCACAAGATTTCTCAAGTTGGGCTCTGAAAAACTGATCCACTTTAAATTCATGGCCATTTCTGAAAATTTTGGCCTTACCTCCTAGTCATTCTTTCCCTTTCTGTAAAATGGAGATAATAATATTTGCCTCACAGTGGTACTGTGAGGTGAAATTCACTAATGTTTGTGAGTACTTTGAGAGCATCAACTGAAAGATGCAAAGTGTTTTTATTGGGCCATATCCTGATATTGCTGATCAGTCTTTCTTCAGGCAAAACTCATAGAGAAGCTAAGTAAGCTAAGTTGAGTAAGGACTGAGTAGAAACCTCAAGATATGGCTCTTTATCAAGGCCCTTCATTTTCAATTTTTATTTTGTTTAACCTTTCCTCAGAATGCATCAGTGTTTATCACAAAAATTAAAAAATGGGTGAAAACCAGTGCAAAAATTAACCTCACAGTTTTATGGATAAATATCAGGGTTAATAATGGGGAATGCGAAGACAGAAAAAGAGCAACAGGTAGAGAAAAGTAAGAGTATTGAAAGTAAAAGCTGTTTAATGCCATGGTTTATTTCATGAACTGTACATTAACAATATGTACACATATACACACACTCATGCATGTGTATGCCTACGATATTGCCTACTTTAACAGACAGCTTCACACGTACACTTAGGCTAATGTCTTATTACCTAATGTAATGTACTGGGTTTTCTTAACATAATTAGTATTTTCATGTACTTGAGTGGTCCAAAATTTGGGTGAAAATCAGTAAAAGCAGAATAATAACTTCTGTAAAACCTCGGAATATTTAGGTAAAAATTGAAAATGAAGGACCTCACCCATTATTGATCCTGAGATGTGAGGAGTACCTACATCTATGACAGAGCAAGCTGTGAGTATTTAGCAGCTCTCAGAATCAGCTTTAAATCCTGAAAGTCTCTATTCAGCAAAGCCCTTCAACCCAGTTTAACTGTAAGTATGTGTGTTGTCCCATTTAATTGTAATGGAATTACTGATGTGTTTAAATTTAAGCACATGATTAAGTACCTTGCTGAATAGGAATGGGGTTCTTCAGGTGTTTAAATGCTTTGTTACATCAGGGCCTAAATTCTAAGGAAAGGACTCTACCCTGAAAGGTGCTGAGCACCCTAGATGTAATCTAGCATGCTTAATTTTAATCATCTGACTAATTCTATTGAAGTCAGTTGGAATTTTGCCTGAGTAAGGACTTCAGGATTTTGGTCTTTTTTAAAAATTCTAAATAATCAGTTATGCAGGATTTAACTGCACAACTTCAATAATGGGGTGTACAGATAAATCCTCTGCAAGCCTTTGGAAATTAATAATAATTATTATAATATTGAATTAAAAATAATATTAAACGTGAAAACAGTTAATAGAAAAATTTATGAAATATATCTTGTTTTTAGCTGCCTGCAACATTTCCTTTGTTTTCAAGAAATTTTTAATTTGTTGTTTAAAGTTTGTAACCAGTTTTTATATGAAACTGGGAGGCAGATTTTTAATCTCTAATATTACATATGGATTCACAAGGCCAAATTTTATCCTTGAATATGCATGGAAGGCTCCCCTTTGAAGCCAATGAGAGTCCTCCACACACATCTTTGTGGAGATTTTGGCTCCAAGCAGGGGCGGCTCTAGACATTTCGCCGCCCCAAGCAGGGCGGCATGCCGTGGAGACGCTCTGCCGGTCGCTGGTCCCGCGGCTCCGGTGGACCTCCCGCAGGCGTGCCTGCGGAGGGTCCGCTGGTCCCGCAGCTTCAGTGGAGCCGTGGGACCAGCGGACCCTCCACAGGCGTGCCTGTGGGAGGTCCACCGGCAGAGCGCCCCCCGCAGCATGCCGCCCCAAGCACGCTCTTGGCGTGCTGGGGCTTGGAACCGCCCCTGGCTCCAAGATATTAACATGTTTGTCAAATAAAAATGTGTTGTTACACCTAGTTTAAACCTGATACAATCTGAAACAGCCAGAAATTTCATCACCTGAAATGTAATATAATGGAACACTAATTCAATGTTTACTATTGCAGGAGTGTCAGCATCAATATAATGAAGCTATAGGACTCTCTAGAGAGGGCAGCGTGAGCTCATTTGGTAAGTTGCCTTAGGTTTATTGTTTGTCAAACAAGTCCCTAATGGCTGGCAATGCCCTCATCTAGAGTTTTATTGCCACTATATGTTAATGCTGAGTCAAAGATGATTGTATTTTTTCAGCTGCATTTTTTATTGTTGCTCTTCCATTTAACTTAGTATGGTACATATTCAGATTTTGGGCTTGGCTACACTTACAAATTTGCAGCGCTGCAGCAGGGTGTGAAAACACACCCTCTGCAGCGCTGCAAATTGCGGCGCTACAAAGCGCCAGTGTAGTCAAAGCCCCAGCGCTGGGAGCCGCGCTCCCAGCGCTGTCCGTTATTCCCCACAGGGAAGTGGAGTACGGACAGCGCTGGGAGAGTTTTCTCCCAGCGCTGGTGCTTTGATTACACTTAGCGCTTCAAAGCGCTGCCGCGGCAGCGCTTTGAAATGCTATACCAATTTGCTTGCTTCCTCACATTCTACACTACAAACATTGGTTGACCCAAGTTACATCTGCATAAAGATATGTTAATTATGTGTTAACTATATATATAAAGATGTGTTAACCCCGGTGTAGACTGTGCTGTGTCAATGGGAATGCTTCTCCAGTCAACATAACTTTACCACCTCTTGAGGAGGTGGAGTACCTACACCCATGGGAGAAGCTCTCACATTGGCATAGGTAGCATCTTCACTAAGTGCAACAGCAGTGCAGCTGCACTAGCTGTTAGTGTAGACAAGCCCTGACAGATCTAACTCAGTGAAGAAAGGTTTCAGAGCAGCCTGTTAGTCTGTATCCGCAAAAAAAACAGGAGTACTTGTGGCACCTTAAAGACTAACAAATTTATTTTAGCATGAGCTTTCGTGAGCTAAAGCATCCGAAGAAGTGAGCTTTAGCTCACGAAAGCTCATGCTAAAATAAATTTGTTAGTCTTTAAGGTGCCACAAGTACTCCTGTTTTTTTTTCAGTGAAGAAAGAGCCTTCAGGGAACAATCAATGCTTCTCCCAACATTCCCTTGAGCTCTAAATTGAAAACTTTCATACACTATACAATGCTGTTTCCTCTCTTCATTTTCTGTGGCTTTTTGCATGTGTTTTGTTTAGTTTTTCTGATATTTATACATATTTTTTTCTCATAATTTTAATTAGTGGATAGTTCTATAATATCTGCCATGTACCTACTCCCTCAACCTGTTTTTTGTTTTGTTTTGTTTCCTCCTTCCAGTATAATAAAATGATGGGTCACAAACAAATCATTTGAGGGAAAACCTGCATTGATTGAGAGTAATTTGAAGTCTGATGAAGTTGAGAGCAGATTTTGACACCCAGAATATAAACATTTTGCCCTGGATGATGACTTAGAATTTGACTCATTCTGAGGCTTATCACCATTGAAGGGACTGTGAAAGGCTACCAGATGATGACTCTAAGGCTATGTCTACACTAATATTTTTGTCGGTATAACTTATGTCACTCAGGGTGTGAAAAAAACAACCCTTGAGTGACATAAGTTACACTAACAGAAGCGCCGGTGTGGACAGTGCTATGTTGGCGGGAGATGCTCACCCGCCGCCATAGCTATCCCCACTTGTTGGGGGTAGTTTATTTTTTGTCGATGGAAGAGCTCTCTACCATCGGCATAGAGCAGCTACATGGGAGATTTTACAGCGCCGCAGCTGCATCGGTACAGCTGTGCCTCTGTAAGGTCTCTAGTGTAGGCACGGCCTAACACCAGGTCTGCACTATAAATTTTACATCAGTATGTCTGTGTTGCTCATGGGGTGTGAAAAATCCACACCCCTGAGCAACATATTTATACTGACCTAACCCCCCGATGTAGACAGCACTATGTGGACAAGAGGGCTTCTCCTGATGACATAGCTACTGCCTCTCATGGATATGGATTAACTATGCCAACTGGAGAAACTCTCCCATTAGCATAAGTAGCAGCTTCACTGCAGTGCTACAGCAGCACAGCATATAGACCTGCCCAAAGCAAGTGGTGGTAAAAATGCATGAACTGTCAACATATTCATTTATTTATATATTAGTTAATAAAAGGCCCTCATCCTGCAATATATGCCATGCAGGCACACGCCTGTAACCATACAGAGCCACACTTGCTTTAATAAATCTCTGCATAATGCACATGAGTCAGTCCACTTGAAGCAGATTACAGTATCAGGGCCCAAATGTGCGATATAGTTTCCTCAAAAGTTAAATCATATGCAATGTGATGGGATGTCCATGCCATACCCAGTTTGAAGGGGTAAATTAGGCCAGTTAACCTTAGGCTGCACCTGGAGAAAACCTAGGGAGTGCTAGGGCCTAATTCCAGATGAAGTCCAGCTGAGGAGAGGAGCTAGATAGGATCTATAAAGAGAAGAAGTTGGCAGGCTGGGGGAAGAAACATGCAGTTACACTACCTGATATAAGGGGGAAGAGCAGGCAGCTGTAAGGGGAGGGTATGATGCAATTCAGGAAGGAGCAGTAAAGACTGGGAGAGTAAAAGTCCAGAGCTACTGGGTTGAGGGTCTCTGGACTGGAACCCAGTGTAGAGGGTGGGTCTAGGTTCCCTATTAGCCACTGGGGATGTGGAACAAGCCATGCAGAGGACAGCAGACTGCCTGGGAGTCCTGAAAAGTCTTTGTTACATGCCCCCAGAAGGGGAAACACACGTGGTCACCTGGCTGGAGGGCCAAGTCACAAAGACGGAGCCCCTTGAGTGGCAGATGGTGAGAGGACAACTAGGAGGAGGTGCCACCAGTGAGTGGACCCCGTGACATGCAGGTTCTCCTCTCATACTAATTTAAATGGGGTTATATCATACATGTTATGGGTCATAGGATTTTAGTTATGGACTTAACAAAGATAATATTGATATGTTCAGATAACAGGGAGGAAGAATAGTCTAGTGGATAGGGCATTAGCCTGGGACTTTGGAGACTAGGATGCAATTCCTTGCTCTGTTACAGACCTTGGGCAAATCGCAGATGGCCAGGAAGGTGCTTTGATGCCTAAAGATGCAGATAGATGCCTAGTGGGATTTTCAAAAGTACCTAAATGCCTAATTTACAATATTTTTTGTTCGAAAATTTTCTAGTTTTTCAAAAATAAAAATTAGTTTGTCACAAAAACTTTGTGTGAGGCCAACATTTTTCAAACCTAAAATTAAGCACCATCTTTTCCTTCTTCTCTGAATTGTGTTCTTCCCTTCTCCTTTGTTTGTCATCTTCTCATCACCAACAATCTCCTCCTCCTTCCCAATCCTCCTTGCTTCTCTTCATTAAATTACTACTCCCTTAATCTTTTCCTTTTACACCATTTACCTTAAATCTACCCCAGTGTAATTAACTCCAAAACTATCTCCAGGGCCGGTGCAACCATTTAGGTGACCTAGGCAGTCGCCAAGGGCGCTGAGATTTGGGGGGCGCCATTTTCTTTGGAAGCGACCACGGCGGCCGGATCTTCGGCCGCCCCGGTCACTGCCGGCATTTAGGCAGAGGGAGCTGGGGCAGGGGAGCATGGGGAGGGCCGCCTGCAGCAAGTGGGGGGGGCAGCACGCAGGGGAACACCCCACCCCAGCTCACCCCTGCCCCGCCTCCTCCCCGAGCACGCCGTGGCTGCTTCACTTATCCCGCCTCCCAGGCTTGCGGCGCCTAAGCTGATTGGCGCCGCAAGCCTGGGAGCCAGGAGAAGTGAAGCAGCCACCGGCGCCGCAAGCCTGGGAGGCGGGAGAAGTGAAGCAGCCACGGCGTGCTCGGGGAGGAGGCAGAGCAGGGGTGAGCTGCTTCACTTCTCCCGCCTCCCAAACTTGCGGCGCCAATCAGCTTAGGTGCTGCAAGTCTGGGAGGCGGGAGAAGTGAAGCAGCGACGGCGTGCTTGAGGTGCTCGTGCTCGGAGCAGGGGTGAGCTGGGGTGGGGGTGGGGGGTTGCCACAAAGGGGGTGCCTCAGGGAGGAGGGGGGTAGCTGCCTTGGGGAGGAGGGCACCTCAGAGCGGAGGGGGGGAGCTGTCGCGGGGGAGGTGCCTCAGGTCGAGGGTGCGGGGGGAGGCGCAAGGTGGAAGTTTCGCCTAGGGCGCGAAACATCCTTGCACCGGCCCTGACTATCTCACCTGTAACCCGCACACTGAGAAAGCTGTCTTAAGCGTTATCTCCCCACACCCCAAAGTCGGAGTGTGTGGAGTGCCCTTCAAATTGTTTTTCAGAGTCTCAGCTTTTAGGATTTTTTTTTTTAAGTGAGTCTCTGGCTGCTATGATTGCAGAAAAAATCTTCAAAATGTGAAGAAAGTGTGACAGATGCAGCGATATCTCCCTGAGTTTGGAGAGAGTCTGAAAAATAGATTTGATGTGTGAACTTCCCCAACTATTTCACTAGGTGCTAACTAGGGTGCTAGTGACAATGTTATAACTGTCAACATTGGTATTTCCCTACTCAAAGCATGTAAGAAAGAAAAGGAAAGTATTATATTATGATAACCCTACATCAGCATTTCTCGAAAGGTGGTGGCAGAGCTATACATTAAATTATGTAGGCCTTTAACCACGCACAATGGGGCAGGATTGGTTTCTTTTTCCCAATTGCACGCAGGCTCAGCTTTCAAGGAATTTGGGAATCACTGACTTAAGGGGTTTCAATCATAGAATCATAGAACTGGAAAGGACTTCAAGAGGTCATCTATTCCAGTCCTCTGCACTTGTGGCAGGACTAATTATCTAGACCATCCCTGACAGGTGTTTGTCTAACCTGCTCTTTAAAATCTCCAATGATGGAGATTCCACAACCTCCCTAGGCAATTTATTCCAGTGCTTAACCACCGTGACAGTTAGGAAGTTTTCCTAATGTCCAATCTAAACCTCCCTTGCTGCAATTTAAGCCCATTGCTTCTTGTCCTATCCTCAGATTTTAAGAAAAACAAGTTTTCTTCCTCCTCCTTGTAACAACCTTTTACATACTTGAAAACTGTTATCATGTCCCCTCTCAGTCATCTCTTTTCCAGACTAAACAAACCCAATTTTTTCAATCTTAGAATCATAGATTATTAGGGTTGGAAGGGACCTCACGAGATCATCTAGTCCAACCCTCTGCTTAAAGCAGGATCAATCCCTAAATTGCCCCCTGAAGGATTAAACTCACAACCCTGGGTTTAGCAGGCCAATGCTCAAACCACTGAGCTTCCTGCATAGGTCATGTTTTCTAGACTTTTTTTTAATCATTTTTGTCACTCTTCTCTGGACTCTGTTCAATTTGTCCACATCTTTCCTGAAATATGACTGCCAGAACTGGATACAATATTCCAACTGAGACCTTATCAGAGCAGAGTACAACGGAAGAATTACTTTTTGTGTCTTGCTTACAACACTCCTGCTAATACATACCAGAATGATGATAGCTTTTTTGCAACAGTGTTACACTTTTGACTCATTATTTAGCTTGTGATCCATGGTGATCCCCCAGATCCCTTTTCTCAGCACTCCTTCCTAGGCAGTCATTTCTCATTTTGTATATGTGCAACTGATTGTTCCTTCCTAAGTGGAGTACTTTGCTTAGGAGTATTTGTGCTTATTGGATTTCATCCCATTTACTTCAGACCATTTCTCCAGTTTGTCCAGATCATTTTGAATTTTAATCCTATCCTCCAAAGGATTTGCATCCCCTCCCAGCTTGGTATTGTCCACAAACTTTCTAAGTGTACTCTCTATGCCATTATCTAAATCATTGATGAAGATATTGAAGAGAACTGGACCCATAACTGATCCCTGGACCCATAACTGATCCACTCATTATGCCCTTCCAGCATGACTGTGAACCACTGATGACTACTCTCTGGGAACAGTTTTCCAACCAGTTTTGCACTCACCTTATACTAGCTCCATCTAGGTTGCATTTCCCTAGTTTGTTTATGAGAAGGTCATGCAAGACAGTATCAAAAGCTTTACTAAAGTCAAGATATACCACATCTACTGCTTCCCCACTAACCACAAGGCTTGTTATCTTGTCAAAGAAAGCTATCAGGTTGATTTGACACAATTTGTTTTTGACAAATCCATGCTGACTGTTACTTATCACCTTATTACCTTGTATATGTTTGCAAATTGATTGTTTAATTATTTACTCCATTATCTTTCCGGGTACAGAAGTTAAGCTGACTGGTTTGTAATTCCATGGGTTGACCTTATTTCCCTTTTTATAGATGGGCACTATATTTGCCCTTTTCCAGTCTTCTGGAATCTCTCCCATCTTCCATGACTTCTCAAAGCTAATTGCTAATGGCTCAGATATCTCCTCAGTCAGTTCCCTGAATATTCTAGGATTCATTTAATCAAGCCCTGGTGACTTGAAGACATCTAATTTGTCCAAGTAATTTTTGACTTGTTCTTTCCCTATTTTAGTCTCTTCTGATCCTACCTCATTTTCACTGGCATTCACTACGTTAGACATAACTACAGGACACCAATAGACTGTATAAACAGGAGGAGGGAGATTGATGGGCGTTTTTCATCAGCTTTCATGGTAGAGGGCCCTTAGAAGTCAGATCCTTTTACTCCAGGCCACAGGACGAGAAGAGAGAGGTTGCAGAAGATCATAGCTCAGGGAGTACCATAAGGCCATGCCTTGCCCTCAGCCTGCAGGCTAGATGGTGAGGCCAAGTCCAAGATATAATGAGGAGAGAGATAGTTCAGTGATAGCTGCTACTAGTTACATACTTTGGATATTGCTTTATAAACCTAAACAAACCTGTTTCAGCCTCAGGATAGACACTCTGCAACAGAGCACCACCCTGAAAGGGGCACTGTTACCTTCTGACATAGGAGATGTCATGTGACATATGACAAAGCTGGAATAGAGGATGCATCCATCCATACAAAGATCAGCCCTGCCATCTATGCAGTCATCCACCCCATCTGTCAAAGGGCTAGTTGCCCAGACCAGGCCTAACTTTATAACCAATATAAATAAGAAGGAAACAAATACAAAATCTAAATTATGATTCCCTCAGAGAAATAGATAAGTTCAATTTTCACTCTTGGTCAGGGGTTCTCAAACTGGGGTGGTGTCAGCCTCCACCCCAAACCCTGCATTGCCTCCAGCATTTATAATGGTGTTAAATATATTAAAAAGTAATTTTAATTTATCTGGGGGGGTCGCACTCAGAGGCTTGCTATGTGAAAGAGGTCACCAGTACAAAAGTTTGAGAACCACTGCTCTTGGTAGCTGTCAACCTTATCCAAACATCCTTCTGAAAAGTCCTGCTAGGAAAACAAATCCCTGGGCACATGCTTCCCCTGCAGTCAGCTTCTTGTTGAAAAGCAGCATCTCGTTTGCCTAAGTGAAAGAAAATAAGATGAAGATACAATAAAAATGTGACAAGTGCAATACTTAGAAAACAAAGAATAGAAAATAACAAAGCTCTAATTGATTGTTCTTATAAATAACTAACAATCTACCCTGTGCTGCATTCAGAACTATCGCTTTTGGGATATTGCATTTGAAGTCTTGCCTGTTGTAGCTTTTGTTTCTTCATGCCTTTCAGTAAAGAGAGGCCAGCTAGCTCTGGGCCAAACTCTCTACTCTGTTACAGGGATGCAGTCCTGCTGAAGCCAAGAGGATTACATCACTGTAACTGAGATGAGAATTTGAGTACTGTGGGCTGCAGAGCTAACTGGTGCCGTCTGGAGCAGGGTACTTGAGAAAGAAAGAATTCTGGCCTTTCTATTAATTGGATTGTATTTTTATGTGGCTGGGTGAAAATAAAGGCAGTTTACTGTCTGCTCAAAGAGGAGGTGCAGGTGCATGGCACAGATGACATGTGTCCAGCTATCATAGAATTGGTTTCATTCTGGAGGATGGCACACCACCACCTGATGCACGTATTCATCCACCCACCCCATGCACCCCAACCAACACTACCAATCTTATTCACTCAACCCCAAAAGAGTGCCTTGTGTCAAGACTAAAACTTGATAAAATAATTAGTGTTATAGCATAGCAAGTGGTGGAATCTTATTCCTTTTCTTTTCTGGACAGCCCCAATCATCTTCTATTTTAGTGGAAGCACAATAGATTTATCTCCACCATATTCACTGGAGACCACTTTCTTGTCCCTGTTTAAAATATTCTTCCTGAATACAGATGATATGTGATATGTGTTTTAACACTGCAATACTATTGGTCTCAGCCTGTTTCAGGTATAGTAAACTTCTCAAGAGAATTAAACTGGTTTATTTTGGGGGACCTTGGATATATGTGTTTTGGGGCTTGAATATATGAACATAAGAACGGCCATATTGGGTCAGACTAATGGTCCATCTATCCCACTTTTCAGAGGGAATGAAAAGAACAGGAAATCATCAAGTGATCCATCCCCTGTTGTCCATTCCCAGCTTCTGGCAAACAGAGGCTAGCAACACTCAGAGCATGCGATGGTATCCCTGCCATCTTAGCTAATATCCATTGATGGACCTGTCCTCCGTGGATTTGTTTATAGTTTATATTTAATACACAATCAAAGTGTCACTCTAAAACAATGCGTGGTGTACACAGCTATATTAATGCCTACAGAATTTTTATGTATAGCTCCACTTCATATCAGGACCTAGAGACCCTCAGCATAAGTAACAGAAGTTACTAGTGTAACATCTCTGAGATTCACATTACCACACTTAACTGTATCATTGAAAGAAAATTTTTGAAGTTCCTGCAATTAAAAACTAGCTTCATTATTGACTGAATATATCATAGGATGGTACACTTAAACAGCATGTCAAGTTTGAAAATAAGTTATCCTTTTGCAAAGTAAAATACAGTACCACATAGAATCACAAGGGAGTTAAATGTTAGCTGGTCTCTGACTAATTCCTAGTGAACAGGTGTCCAAATCACACACACTGTCATCATACATTGTCATCTTTGTTGACAGTCTCAGTAGAGAGGCAAAGTATTGAATGGACATGTAGAATGAACTGTACGCTCACCCCTACACAGGGGAAAGAGAATGAGAGGAAGGAGGTGCAGCTATTCAAAGAAAGGAAAGGAAAGGGGAAAATGCTCAACAAATGAGAGTTGAAAAGGTCTAATTATGAATAGAAGGGGTTAAGCGTGGCAGGAGAGAGAAAAAGGATGAAATGAAAGAAAGAGAATAAGCAAGAAAAGACAGTGAAATTAATTCATTCATGTGTCTTTATTTTATGTTTTATTGTTTTTTTGTTTTGGTTGGTGCAGTATTTGCAATAAATTTAGCCTAGCACCTTCTTCTGTTTGTGTCACAAATAAATATTTATTTATTCATTTATTTTTTCGAAATTACTTCAGTGTTGTCTGGGAACATATTTCAGACTCTGAATGGCTTGCAAACTATTTGACATGAATATTGCTTTGAATGGTTTGTGTTCATAGTAAGCTATTCGTGCTCTGTGATTGGTCTAAATGCTACATTCTATACCCAAACACTGTAACTAGTCCACACTAGGGGCTTGTCTACACTACAAAATTAGTTTGAATTTATTAAAGTCGACCTGTAGCCTCCAGTTTTACAAAATCGATGATGAATGTCCCCACTATGTATATTCCGTCGGCGGAGCACATCCGCACTACCATGGGTAGCATTGACTCATGGAGTGATGCACTCTGGGCAGCTATCCCACAATTCCTGCTCCCGATTGGAATTCTGGGTTAAGCTCCCAATGCCTGTTGGAACAAAAACATTTTTGGGAGGTGTTTTGGGTACATATCGTCAGTCCCCCGTGATGCACTTGGCTCCTCCCTCCCTGAAAGCAATGGCAAACAATCATTTTCGCGCCTAAGCCTGGGTTACTTGTGCAGACGCCATAGCACAGCAAGCTTGGACCCTGCTTGGATGTACACAGTAGTTGTGAGCATCACAAACACCTTGTGAATCATCCTGCGGTATTTGCAGAGCCTAGCCAGGAGCAGCCACGTTGAAGAATGTGATGCCACACAAATAGCTGTGCTGGAAGCCATGGAATGGCACATTCACACATACTGGCAGCAGCAGCCAGGCTTGTTGACACTGGAATGCCGCTTCTGGGCCAGGGAAACAAGCACAGACTGGTGGGACCACATCGTGATGCAGGTATGGGATGAGGAGCAGTGGCTGCATAACTTTTGAATGCCTAAGGCAACTCTCATGGAACTTTAGGAATTGCTTTCCCCAGTCCTGAAGCGCAGAAATATCAAAATGAGACCTGCTCTGATAGTTGAGAAGCTAGTGGTGATAGCCCTGTGGAAGCTTGCAGTGCCAGATTGCTACCGGTCAGTTTGCAGTGGGTAAATCGACCATGGGACTGCTGTGATCCGAGTATCCAGGGCAGTCAATTCACTTCTGCTAAAAAGGGTCGTGACTCTGGGAAACGTGCAGGACATAGTGGATGGCTTTGCCGCGATGGGGTTCCCTAACTATGGTGGGACAATAGATGGAACGCACATCCCTATCTTGGCACCAGACCACCTTGCCAAAGAGTACATAAACCGGAAGGGGTACTTCTCAATGGTGTTGCAAGCGTTAGTGGATCACAGAGGGCATTTCACTGACATCAACATGGGATGATTGGGAAAGGTACATGACGTGCGCATCTTTAGGAACTCTGGTCTCTTCAGAAAGCTGCAAGAAGGAACTTTCTTCAGAGACCAGAAAATTACTGTTGGTGATGTTGAAATGCCAATAGTTATCCTTGGAGACCCAGCCTACCCCTTGCTCCAGTGGCTCATGAAGCCATACACAGGCAGCCTGGACAGCAATAAAGAGCAGTTCAACCATAGGCTGAGCAAGTGCAGAATGGTGGTAGAATGTGCCTTTGGACATCTAAAGGGGTGCTGGTGCGGTTTACTCACTAGGTTAGACCTCAGCAAAAGCAGTATTCCTATTGTTGTTGCTGCTTGCTATGTTCTAGATAATATCTGTGAAAGTAAGGGGGAAAAGTTTCTGCCGGGGTGGGGGGTTGAGGCAGGTCGCCTGGCTGCCAATTATGAGCAGTCAGACACCCGGGCAATAAGAAGAGCACATAGAGGCGCACTGCATCTCCGAGAGGCTTTGAAAACCAGTTTCATGAATGATCCAACACTGATGTGACAGTTCTGTGTTGTTCCTTACCAACCTGCCTCCTTTTTTGCATGTACTGCCCCGTAAACTAAACCCCCACCAACCACAGTGTGCACAGTGAATAAAGAGCCTCTTGTCCTCAATTCATGCATTTTTATTATGCTAACAAACACTGAACAGAGACAGCAATGAATAGTAATGGTAACCAGGTAAGGGCCTGATAACACAGGGAGGGAGGGGCAAGGACACATAGCGTATTACAATTTCACTGTCTAGCAATCACAGCTGTGGGAATGAGAGCTTTCTGCTCCATGAACCATCCCCTGAAGCTGAGTTCAAGGAATAACGGAACTCCCCCTATACCCCAGCATTCTAGGACATCTGGGAGAAGAGGATATAGAACTTGGTGAGGAGGGCAGCTGGTTCATCATTGGGTGCAGCGGGATTCTAAGGTCTAGCTGCCTTTCCTGCACCTCAGCAAAACACTTCAGCATGTCTGTTTGCTCCCCCTGTTTGCATTAGCAGGCATTAGCATTGCCTGCTAATGTAGGCAACTTCACAAATGTTTTGTGCCTGGGAATGGTTCACCCTCAGCTGAGCCTGGAACAAATCTTTGTGAAGGCTGGATGTGTTAAAGTCTGTGGGAGTTTTCCATAAATGACCTGGCCACAAGGTACGCTATAGCTCCTCCTAGTGGTGACCATTGCAAAATGAAGAGGATGAAGAGGATAAAGTAACATAAAGAGTAAACAGTATAAAACTAACAAGGTACTGTATAGCCAAGCAGGGGACTTTCTTAGATCAAATATTCTGGGCAAACCATAATTTAACACCTTCACAAAATAATCAGATGCTCTTGGAGGTGATGGAGGGAGTGTTGGGCACACCCTCGTTTTCATCCCCAGAGCAATCTGGTGAAGACACATTACGTTGACAGGAGAGTGCTCTCCCATCGACGTCATTATTCCACCTCAATGAGAGGCAGAAGCTATGTCAGCAGGAGAGCATTGCCTGCCCACATAGCACGGTGTGAACACCGCTTTAAGTTGATGTAAGGTACGTCACTTAGGAGGGTGTTTTTTTCACACCCCCAAGTGATGTAACTTATATTAACTTAAGCAGTAGTATAGACAAGCCCTAAGGCTAGACATACTGTTCTGCATAAAATGTGTGGAATCTAACAAGACAGTGAAAATGCAAAGGACACTATCTGAAAGTGTGAAACATCATCACTGTGAAACAATAGAGAAGAAACTTTTGATGCTTGCACAGCACTTAAAATGAGTTCAAGTCATGTAGCCATTTCTTTCGATTTGTCAAAGTCAGCAACTAAAAAAGAATAAGGCTATGTCTACACTGGCAATTTTGCCGACAAAATACTTCCATCCCCAACAAGCGGTGTTCATGTAGTTAACAGGAGAGTGCTCCTGCCAACAACGCGCTGTTCACACTGATACTTGCTGAGGAAAAACTTCTGTCTTGGGGGTGGGGGCATCAGATGTGCTAATGCCCCCACCCCCAAGACAGAAGTTTTTCCTCAGCAAGTATCAGTGTGAACAGCGCGTTGTTGGCAGGAGCACTCTCCTGTTAACTACATGAACACCGCTTGTTGGGGATGGAAGTATTTTGTCGGCAAAAGTGCTGACAAACAGCGGCTACATGCCCAACTTTTAGTGACACGGCCATGTTGCTAACAGCTGTGTAGTGTAGACAAAACCTAAGTGTCTAAAAATCAAGCAGATATTTCCAAGCAAGGAGGGTATGAGGGCTGTTATGAAAATCTTAGAATAAGCAAATCAGCAGACCTGGAAACAAATAATCAAGATGATGAAAAAAATATACCATCAGAGGCAGAGCTCAAATTCTTTGCACAGCTAAAAAAGATCATCTTTCAATTACTTTTCAAACACAATTATAGGCCCTGAGTATATCGTTCTCCAGCTACAACGGCATTACATGATGTACAATAAATTTAGTAAATAACCAGATTCATTATACAACACCCAAGTGGCAAGTCCAAATTCAGGGCTCTGGGGATGTTCCAGTTAGGAGAAATGATGATGGGTATTTTTTAATGCAATCTTATTTATTTGCAAGGAAGGTACAAAGCCATGTGTCTCTGACTTCAGGAGGAACCAAGAACAAAAGGAGCAGTTTCTTAGCTTACAGCCCAAGCCTCTTTAAGCAACAGCTTTTCCTGCCTCTTCCCCCACCCCCAAAGTATCCAGACATACCAAAACACAAACAATATTCTGCAAAAGCCCTCTCACTGCCCCTTCTCCCGGGGTGCCAGAACACGGGTATCAGGGGGGCATGGCCCCTCCACTACTTACTGTCTGTAAGGGCAAACAACAGTGGGGGGAGGAGTCTTGGAGGGAAGAAACGGCGTGGAAGTGGGGCCTCAGGGAAGAGGTGGCATGGGGATGAGGGTTCAGAGGGAAAGGG
Organism: Mauremys mutica; assembly: GCF_020497125.1. NCBI lineage: Eukaryota > Metazoa > Chordata > Testudines > Geoemydidae > Mauremys > Mauremys mutica. Next base: position 121,004,951 of record NC_059073.1, on the reverse strand, counting down.
GCGCGTGAGGGTGTGGGCTCAGGGAGAAGGGCCAGTGCCGGGGGTGGGGCCACTGTTCAGACTCTAGTGCCCCCCCCCACTTTTAGGGGGCTTCTGCTGCTCCTGCTTCTGCCCATTCAGTCCAAACTCCTGGGTGGGTTCACAACCACCTTTTGTCTTAGGTGGGGGATTTCAGATTAACGCATCTGACAGTTATGGTAATTGAAGGGCATATTCATACCCAATCTCAATGAGGTTTTAACTCAACCCATAACAAGGTTTCACCCAGTTCATAACAGTATAATTTAGAAACATAAATATTTGAGATTATAACAGACTGACATGGTATAAACCTGGGTTTCTAGCATTAGAGACTCTATTAAGAACAGTACTTCCCATGACATACAAAATATGATGTGATGTGAGCAAGCAATGTGGGGAGCAAGGGAAGTCAGTTTTGCTTTGTTCCTGCTTACAGATTGCAAGGCATTTATTCACATGGCTGAAAGGAGAGATTAATTGATTCTATTCTTGTTCAGATATTTTCATTTTAATAAAGTCACTGAAGGAACAAAAGGTATTTCACACAAAGTACAATCCTAATGAAACGCACCTGGTGTATGGTTATTATATAAGAATATAAAATTGTTTATCAGATTTTTGAACGCCATTTTCATTTGTATAGGCTTAAAAAGAATACTCAACTATAGACAACTTGGTTCTTGAAAGTTTGAAGCCTCTGGTGGTGGGGACTGTCAGTGCTGAATCACTTAAAAAACTTCTGTTCCAATTCTCAGGGTGCTTTGACCCTTTTGTGCTCTACTTCAGAGGTGAGAAACTTAACCTCTCAGGTGAGAGGGTTAATTTCATGTAACTGAATGGCAATGAGTGCTGAAACATTATTAGTGGTATAAATCAGGCTCAGTAACGGTGTCTGTTTATCAACAAGTAGTAGTGATGTGTGTAGTATTTACATGGAAGGGAAAAAAATCAACCCCATTTCCTTTCCAAGTTATCCCCCTGCATTATGCTTAACTTAAACACAAATACTGCAGTGAAGAGGGTCTTGTAATGTCCTGCCCATTTGGTCACTTTTTATACCTATATCTTATTTTTCTTGTTTAAGAAATTTACCCCTGATTGTAACTTTAGATTACATCTGGATAATGAACTGTATTTATATTAAACTGGGGAAAAAAATCTATTCTGCTGATAAGCAAACATGTAAGCACATGCTTTTTGCAGCAATAATCTATTTGATAAATTACTAATAATAACCTTGTCTTGCAAATCTGCTGCAAGTCTCCTGAATGATGCAACATACATAAGTACAATGAAATAGAGTCCAATTCATGTTCTTTTAATATAGGCTTTTTTAAAAAGGGAAAGGTAGAAACAAATTCTACTATGTAGAACTGTAACAGCTACCCAGCAGGGTTTGAACTATGGACTTTCAGCATTATAGCACTGATGTTTATCACTTGCACAATAGACTAAGTTTATTAGCTGCTAGGAGAAAATTATTATCTAAGGCCTTGTCTACACTGGTGGTGGCATGTAGGGTAAGTGTAACTACACACCACAGTGAAAAGCAGGCTGCCTCTACATTGCAGTGTGTAGCTACATCTGGCAATGAAAGGTTCTGACAGAGGGGAGGCAGTGGGACACTACACAGCTAAAAATAGCAGTATAGATGAGGGAGGAACTGCTTGGGTGTGTAGAGAGCTGGTACATACCCTAAAGTTCTGGCATGTCTTTACTCTACTCTCCTAAACAGTGCCTGCCATTTATACCCAGACCAGCGGTGTTTGCCGTGTATGAACTCTATATGCTGCTGTAAATGTAAATATAGCCTAGACAGTGGGGATGGGTGCTGAGAGTTGTGCTGGATCTAGGCATGCTCAAGGAAGCCCAGCTTGACTCTCTCCTTTCCCCACCTCATGAGGCGGGGAAGCTCCTGCCCCATGCGATGCCTCCAGAGGAGGCAGTAGAGACTGACTGCTTGTGCAAAGGGGTTGAAGAGAGCCTGGCTTGGCTCTTTAGCCACCCCCTACCTAGCATCTTTGGTAGCTCCTGGCCTAAGTGTTGCCATGCCATGTGCTGCTGCTGACCGTGGGGCATATTTCCGATTCTCCCGTAGGTCATGTGTCCAGGCAGAGTTCCTCTGGGCTGTGTCCACTGGCTCGCAGTGAGCAGTGAGTGCTGTCCGGGGTTCTCTGCTTGGTATCGCCATCTGGTTCCTTGATTTTGACTCTATGACCTCACTCTCATCCCTGTTTTATCATTTGTTGCCTCCCAAACTCTCTTGATGCCTGGGTCCAGTGGCTTGCGCCTGTCCTTCCCTGGCAATTCAATAGGTGCTGCTGCTGTTGTTTAGCCAGTGGCAGTGTATGCCCAACCTTTTAGAGTGTATCCTGAGGAACACAAGGGAGAGAAGGGAAATGTGATTTTCAAACGTTTAAATCGCAGCAAAACCTGAACAGAATTTAATGTGACAAAGAAAAGGCAACTCTCTAGCCTGGAGGCTTTCCCCCAGCACATTTCAAAGGCCAGCTGCAAACAGTGGAGGTTTTAGTGCGAGTCAAAAAAATTCACAAACATTTTTTATAATGGAAAGTGTTAGGCAACCTAACTACAGTGATTGCCGCCAGCTCCCCCATAATACCTTTTATATTTAAAAAAATACACACCAGAATGGTGACATTTTCTTGCTTTCTTATCTTGCATAACTGGCGTTTATCATCTGTAATCGGTCAGTAGGAACTGATAATTAATCGATTTCCCTATTAATGAAAACGAAACATATAAAATCACTGAGGAATAGCAGATATGGACTCTGGCCTGTTAGAACCTTTCAGTGACCCATGAAGCTGTGATCTATGGAAACCAGATACAGGAAACTGGAGGGTGGATGCAGTCTTCATTGTAAACAAACCTGCTGTAAAGGTTTGAACCTGCTGTAAAGGGAAGAAGGTCTCTTTCAATAATGGGTCTAAATCAGAACCTCAAATCTAAACTACCCTGATCTTTGAGGAAAACTCAGATCTTGACCCATGCTGTTGCTCATCTCTAGTAATAAGGAGAGACTTTTAATAGACATTTAATTCAGTTGCTGGCCAAGAAAACTACTTTTAAAAATACTCTGATATTATAGAGACAAGGTGGGCGAGCTAATAGCTTTTACTGGAGCAACTTATGCTGGTGAAAGAGAGAAGCTTTCAAGCTCCACAAGAGGTTATCTTCAGGTGATTGAATAAGAGCTCTGTGGAGCTGAAAAGCTTGTCTCTTTCACCAATAGAGGTTGATAAATTGAAAGATATTACCTCCCCTCCACCCTTGCCTCTCTAATGTTCTGGGACCAATATGGGTACAACCACAGACACTGACTTTCCAAAGCACTGGGGGGTGCTTGAACCCCAGCTCTGCCTCAGGCCCTACCCCTGCCCCACCTCTTCCCAGCTCCGCTCCACCCTCACCTTGCCTCTTCCCACCCAGTTCCACCCCTCCCCCAAGCATACCACATCCTCGCTCCTCCCCCTCCCACCCAGCCTCCTGCATGCTGCGAAGCAGCTGAGGCATGGGAAGGGAGGTGCTGATTCGCTGGGGCGGGGGGGAGTTAATGGAGAATGCTGCTGGGTGCTCAGCACCCACCATTTTTTCCCTGTGGGTGCTCCAGGTCCAGAGCACCCACGGAGTTGGCGCCTATGGGTACAACACCACTGCAAACAAAAAATGTGATATTATAGTGAAACAATAGCAAACTTGTAAGCATTACTATTTTTGTGATGAGGTGTGTGCCCCATACTGGCAGTGACTGGGCTAAGAAGAGCTGGCGAGCCTGATTAGCCCTTGCTGTGATACCCGAATGGGAGACAGATAATTAAAGATTAGGCCCATCTGGGGAGCACTAGATTGTGTGGTTCCTGTAAAGGAAGGACTATACAGAGGGGAGATATAGGAGAGAGAAAACTGGAAGATTTTCTTTTGTGAAAGGAATGATAGAGGAGCCCTCAGAAAGATGTTTGTACCCTGGGGCTGTCCCTGAAGGGAGAGAGTAGCTGGGGAGAAGGAGCCTTCTAAAGCAAGCCTGGAAGAAAAGAGAGACTCCAGGGAAGGAGCTCTGAGGGTTAGTGGCTTGGGAGAAGCTGGGCCTCTGGCATGCCATAATTGAGTGAGGAAGAATTCTGCAGAAGATTAAGCCTGGCAAGAATTTTTGAGATTGGAACCTTCTTACCCCAGAAGAATGGGATTTTTAGTGTGATCTGGTTGGAGGGCTAAGCCACTGCACAGACCACAGAAGCCTGGAGGAGGGTGATGCAGAGGGACTGCAATGCTGGGTCTTGTTGTTGTGAGGAGGTACTATGGGATAGTGAGTCTATGACAATTATATATTACATTAGTGCTTAGAGATCTCATCTGAACACATGGCCCCATTGTGCTAGGTGCTGTACACATATACAGTAATGTTATTCTTGCCTCAAAGAGCTTACTATCTAATGGGGAGTGGTGATTTCTATCATCATTTTATAGATAGGGAACTGAGGCACAAAGAGACTGAGTGACTTGCACAATGTCACACAGGAAGTCTATGACAAAATCAGAAATTGAAGCCAGTCCTTAAGTCTTTCCAATGCCTTAAATGCAAGATTATCCTTTTTCTCTAAAGATTGAAGATAAAGGAGCTAGTGCATGTGGTTGAATGGGATGCAGATCACCACTGTGTAAAGAGTGTAGCCCAGAGATCCAATACTGGTATTAATACTAGGATTTTGGGTCTAATGCTATTTGCCAGCAGAATCAATAGGTATTTCCACTTTGCTTGTAATCAGGTGGCTATCGTGTTTTTTAAAAAAAAAGGAAAAATAAATAGTGTATGTGGTGCCCTACTAACAGTCATTAAACCAGTTAATTTTTTATGTCTGCTTACTCATTGGTGGATAATGTGTATGGAAAACAACAATTAGTCATCTAGTCAGTGGTTCTCAAACTAGGGCCGCTGCTTGTTCAGGGAAAGCCCCAGGTGGGCTGGGCCGGTTTGTTTACCTGCCATGTTTGCAGGTTTGGCTGATCTCAGCTCCCAGTGGCTGCAGTTCACTGCTCTAGGCCAATGGGGGCTGTGGGAAGCTGCAGCCAGTATGTCCCTCAGCCCACACTGTTTGAGAACCACTGATCTAGTTCACACTGCAGCACAGAGGAATGTTTTCAATAGGTAAACTTTATCTAGGTGACTTCTAAATATTTCTAGTGACCTCATGAGTAATTCCACATTCTAATTGTTCTTACCATTAAAGAAAAATGTTTCCTGATGTTAATTATTTTAAGCAGACTACTATGCCTAATTCTCTGACATGACCAGAAAAGCTCCTTTCTCTCTCCAATGCAGACACCCTTTTAAGTTTTTGCATACTTCTCATAACCTCTTTTCTCTAAGCTATATGTATTGAGGAAAGTCATAGAGTTTTGTCTCTATCTATGAGTCCTTTATCACATTAGTAGCTCTTCACTGAGTTGCCTCTGATTTTCAGTATCATTCTCATTACTGGGGTGTCCAACTTGCATGTAGTATTGCAAATGTGGGCTTTAATGCTGTATAAGGAATGAATAGTCCTTACTTTCCAATCCTTGGTGCTTTACTATATCGTAATATTATTTTGCTTATGTTGAGATTAGACTTTCACCTTCCGACATTCTCATTTACACTAGTTTTGCACTCATCCCTTTCAACATTCATTTTACATTAGAAAAATAATTAGAAGCATTTAACAAAACTCTCCAGAGGTTTTTATTAATGGAGAAATCAGAGGTAAAGAGACAGCCAATGGTAAAAAGTTGCTAAGCCTCTGTTTCAAGATCTGGATTGTAGAACTTCTGCCTTGCACCAAGTAATAAAACCATACTGAATTTGCTCCTGCACTACTATAAGAGACATTGCCATTTCAGAGACCGACTTTGACTTTTTACATAGAACTGTTGTTCAATGGGACTAAAGCTGTGAAAAATCTCTGTTACAGAAATGACCCTTCTCTTCCCAGCCAGTTCTGAATTTTTGTCTTCTGCTACTGTTGGTAGTTCCTTTGTTTTTGTTTTTTGTTTTGTTCTGCACAATTTAAGGGCCAAAGACTCTCTGAGCCAGAGACGCATCTACTATTGGTGTCCTCTCTTCCTCCTCCTTCACCAACAAAATGACCAGAAGGTCAAAATATGAGACTATCCAGAACAAACAAAAAAAGCCCATAGCTTAAGGGAGGTTTTTGTTTTTTTAAAGAGCAAAAAAAGCAAACCATTACAATTTCTGAAAGCCTCATCTCCAAAGAATTATCAATAAAGTAGCTCAGAGTAAATGTACTCAGCATCATACACAGAATAATCTATAAATATGTCTGTGAGGGGGTGGAGAGAAGCTTCTTATTCTTGGGTCTGATTCTGAGATGAGCTGGACATCAGTAACTCCTGGTGCTTTCAAGGGGTATTGCAGGTGCTTAGCACCTCAGGAACTGACTCTTCATGACTATGGTGGTTTCCAGGGTTCTGCATAATATGAATTAATTCCCTGTGTGATGGGGTATCCACCCCCACAAGACCTGAAGGGGTTAAGCTGGCTAGCTGGGCCAATTAACTGCCCAGGCTGCAGCTGGAGGAGGAGCAGCCAGGGAGCAGAAATTAATTAAATGAGTCTCAGCTGGACAGTAATAGGAGGGGCCTGTATAAATCCCAGAAGTTGAGAGCAGAAGGGGGCTGCAGGGAAGTAACCTGTATCCACTCTCTTAGAGAAGGGATGTGTATTTGGCAGTATAGAGGCAAGTAGCTTGCAGCTACCCCCTGGGAGGAGGGAGTTGGTAAACCCAGAGAGGGAAGAGAGGTAGAAAGGGAGGAAAGCTCAGGGGGAAAAGCTGCAAGGCATAGGATATTACAGTCCTTGGTCACTGAAGAGAGGATCCCTGAGGTGGAAATGGAGTAGAGGTGGAAACAGGCCCAGGTTCCCCTACCAGCCACTAGGGAAGTGGCACAGATCAAGCAGTGGAGAGTGGACTGTTTGGGTCAGTCTGCCCTGAAAAACTGTGATACTCTGGAAGGGGAGGACCATAGTGACCTGGTCAGAGGGCCCAGTCACAAAGATGAACCTGCAGCTCCTGGAGCAGGAGGAGCAGCAAGGTGAGAGAGGATGATGGGTGGGGAGAATGCTGGAGGAAGGTGCAGCACCTGGAAGGAAACTAATCCCCAGGCACCACGAGCAGTGAGTGGACCCTGTGACAGCCTTCCATACACTCCAATAAATGCCTCTGAAATCCTGCATTTCATTCTGCAGATTCCCTTGTGATACTGTAATGTGAATTCATACAGTATAAAGGGGGCAGAGGGGAATCCATGAATGCCTTAGTGAAGGTGGTAATAAATTAAGACCAGTATTACACTTTTAATTTACTGTAGATATTTATAATCACTTATGCATTACATAACAAATAGGTTTTGAAGAAAACAATTCTCTTGTGATCATGCTTCATTGTAAAGAAAATGCAGTATTCGTGTAATTTACGTGTCTCTAAACTTGTTTGACTTTAAAGGTTTCTTGCATTTCAGTTTAAATCTGTACTGTATCAGCATCTAAATTCACAAGTGTCAGCATGAATTTCTCATACGGTAATTTAATTATCCAAATATCAAAAGTAATTTCACACCTGGAACTCTTATCTAATTCTCAAGAGGTACCGCAGCTATGTTAGCCACAATCTTCCAAATAGACAATGAATCTCATGTCCAGCTATAAATACACATTTTCCTATTGTTTTGCTTAGTCTTTGCTTTTTCAGATTAGCAGACTGGTAGGCTGTACACCTGCATTTCTTGTAGTCATTTTCAGGGATCCTAGTTTTCCTTGATAAAAACAATTTTCTGATTAAAATAAAAACAAAAATCAGTTTTCTGTGATAAAAATGAAATGCTAAACTTTAGTTTTGTCACAATATATTATCCATATACAGTAGAACCCATTTATCTGAGTCTCCATTATGTAGCTCTCAGTACCAACTGAACCATCAGCTGCCCAGAGCTGACAGTGGCTGGGGCTCAGGCAGTGGCTGACCACCCTAGACGTGCCCCACACCCATCTTAAAATAAGGGATAGAAAGCACTTTGCCAATTCTCCTGATTATCTCAATTGTTGATGATCTGATCTGGCCCTGGTCCCAATTAGATTAGATAAATGGGATTCTGTTGTAAATTTTAAAGCACATTCAAAAATCAGCCACAACGAAGGGAGATTGTGCACATTCAATAAGTGACCCTGGTACTATCAGGAAAATTTTGTTAATAGTTAATGTGTTTTATTTTTTCACAATGTGTAAAAACTAAAGATTCTCTGTAAAAATGCAAATTCTGCATTTTCCATGGGAAACAGATTTCTAGGATCCCTGGTAATTTTGGGAAAAACAGTAAAAAGCATCAAAATAAAAGTGTCAGAAAGGAGACCACACTGTCCTTTTATACCGTAGGATTTCTCCCCTGTGAATAAGTGGTTGGCAACCCAACTGAAAGTTCTTCTGATTCAATGTCACAGCCTGAAATGGATTTCACGCCACTGTCACAATGGATCCATTTACTGCAATACTTAACAATGGCCCCTTCCACCTGGTACTGGTATGACTACCTTTTTATTTGTTTGGGGCAGGGAGGGGGAGTTAAAGCTTCTCTGTGGCCTTGCTACTTCTAACTTTGCTTGTTGCTTACCAACACGCAATCTGGAACATTAGAAATTGTATGTATTAAAAAAAAAAAAAAGAAAGTGAAATTCCATCCCTTAACTCAGAACTTCTTCATTTGGGCAGGGATGTAGGGGGGAAGGTGAGTTAGTCAAATGACATTTTTATTTAATTAAGAACATAGGGTGGAATATGGACCAGGATGCTCAGTTTGACTAACTTACAATCATGCAACCTCAGTGGAGCCAGTGAGGTTGCAGATGCAAGGAGTTAAAGTAAGGGGGAAGCGTGAAGCTCCCCCTCCTCTGTTAAAAAAGCCTGAGAAAAGATCACCTGACTCTTCCTGACATGGGTAAGCTCCAGGTACAGATCCTCTGTCCAGCACCCGTGTCCCCACCCCACAAGAGCTGTAACCACACAGCTCACTACCCAGCCCCTGGACCAGTGCTGACCCCTTAGCTTCCCTCCACAGCTGAAACATGCCCTGTCCCAGACTCCAGCTGTGTGGGTGTTCTGGGTCTCCAGTTTACCTTATCAAGGGGCACAAGGTATGCACAAAATGCACAGACACTTTGCAAATGGATTCTAGCACCATTGCTCCTAACATAATCACATGAAAAATACAAAAATAAATCCTACATGCATTTCCCTTTTCCAGTTTCCTCACCACTCCAGAGCATTTCTTGGGCTGGGGTCAGAGTCCTCTGGGGCCAGCCAGGGTCTTTCTGTTGCAGTGTATGGCTTATCTCCTCAGACAAGGAGCCTTTTGTCAGCACCTCACCTTCTGATTTTGGCTGTTCCTTCCTCTTCTCCTTCCCCTCTGGTGGCCAAAACTTTCTGTGTGGCTCTTTGAGTCTTCCACCTCTAGGGTTTTTAAAGGTTAGCATCAACATGTTGGTTTCTCTAGCCATATCTGCACTACAGTTGCTTTGCCAGTGGAGATGCAGCTTATACCAACAAAATGAGTTGTTTGACTAGCATAGTTAAATCAGCCCCATGAACAACATAAGCTACATCAGCAGAAGCACACGCTTGTGAGTGTAACTTCTTCTACACTAGGACTTTTGCTGGCATAGCTGTGTTGGTGATATGTGATTTTTTTTCCCTGCTATCCTAGCCAACATAGTTATGCCATCAAAACTTTGTAGTGGAGACCAGGCCTCTGTCCTGCATTTGGGAATTTTCCTTTCTCCAATTACCAGCCCTCTGTTGGGGATGTGCTTAACAGCTTGTTAACAATGCTGGATGCATAAACCTAGAGACATTCCATGATATGGCAATTGTCAAGGTAACAGCTTGAAGAGTTTGAGGCATATTCATATGAGACTGGATGTATGAGATGTGAGAATCTGTAGCAGGAGAGGGGAGGGAATAGGAGCTCTAGAGCAGAGGTCAGCAACCTTTCAGAAGTGGTGTGCCCGAGTTGTCATTTATTCACTCTGATTTAAGGTTTCACGTGCCAGTAATACATTTTAACATTTTTAGAAGGTCTCTTTCCATAAGTCTATAATATATAAATAAACTATCATTGTATGTAAAGTAAATAAGGTTTTTAAAATGTTTAAGAAGCTTCATTTAAAAATTAAATTAAAATGCAGAGCCCCCTGGACCGGTGGCCAGGACCCGGGCAGTGTGAGTGCCACTGAAAATCAGCTTGTGTGCTGCCTTTGGCTCATGTGCCATAGGTTGCCTACCCCAGCTCTAGAGTGAAGTAAAGATGGAGCAGCTTAGGGATAGCATTGTTTTCTTCTTCTGATAAATTTCCTCCTTCAGTTTCTAAAGGTGAATTTTTACCATTGTCATTTTGTGACTCTTTACCATTGTCAAATGACTATCACCATAACTGTACAGATATCAGTGGGATGAGCAGGTAGAGGCAGGGGATCTCCATGAAATAAGCAAATAGATGCTCTCTAAAGAGGGTGTGAAGTGCTACCTGCAAGACTTGGGTTATTTTACAGCCTTTCATGAAAATTTACAGGCTTGTAGAAGGTGCCAGATTAATAACCCTGGTGACTGAAGGTCTATATTTATCCACAGAAGAATGATGGCATATGCAAACTTCCCATAAGCCTCAACCCTATTCTCAAGGGAGAACCCCTGTAGGGGTGAGAAACATCTCTGCTCTGTCAGTTGTCTGCTCTGAGGCTAGCTGGCAAAAATTAGGACTGAGCTCACTTGAAATTAAAGCAGAATTGAAACTCCAGACCCTGGCCTACCTACCTATTTACTTTGTTTAATATCAGTAGTTTTGTCAATTTTTAAGTCAGTTTTTCCTCCCTAAAGTATTTTTAAACATTGTTTTCTACTAGGGCTGTCAAGCAATTAATCACACGATTAATTGCTCTGTTAAACAATAATAGAATACCATTTATTTAAATATTTTTGGATGTTTTCTACATTTTCAAATATTGATTTCAGTTACAACACAGAATACAAAGTGTACATTGCTCACTTTTTTATAGAGCAAATATTTGTAATAAAAATAAATATAAAACAAAAATAGCATTGTTCAATTCACCTAGTACAACTGCTATAGTGCAATCTCTTTATCATGAAAGTGAAACTTACAAATGTAGAATTATGTAAAAAAATAACTGCATTTAAAAATAAAACAATGTAAAACTTCAGAGCCTACAGTCCTACTTCTGGTTCAGCCAAATGCGCAGACAAACAAATGTGTTTACATTTGTGGCAGATAATGCTCCCGCTTCTTGTTTACCATGTCACCTGAAAGTGAGAAAAGGCATTCACATGGCACTGTTGTAGCTGGCGTAGCAAGATATCTGTGTAAGCAGGACTGGCTCTAGGCCCCAGCACGCCAAACGCGTGCTTGGGGTGGCATGCCGCGGGGGGCGCGTCGCCGGGAGGGCGGCAGGCGGCTCCGGTGGACCTCCCGCAGGTGTGCCTGCAGAGGGTTCGCTGGTCCTGCGGCTCCGGTGGACCTCCCGCAGGCACGTCTGCAGGAGGTCCACCGGAGCCGCGGGACCGGCAACCGCCAGAGCGCCCTCCGCAGCGTGCTGCCGTGCTTGGGGCGGCAAAATTGCTAGAGCCGCCCCTGTGTGTGAGATGCGCTAAAGATTCATATGTCTCTCCATGCTTCAACCACCATTCCAGAGGGCATATGTCCATGATGATGATGGGTTCCGCTTGATAATGATCCAGAGCAGTGCGGACTGATGCATGTTCACTTTAATCATCTGAGTCAGATGCTACCAGCAGAAGGTTGATTTTCTTTTTTGGTGGTTCGGATTCTGTAGTTTCTGCATCAGAGTGTTGCTCTTTGAAGACTTCTGAAAGCATGCTTCACACCTCATCCTTCTCAGATTTTGGAAGGCACTTCAGATTCCTATACCTTGGGTGAAGTGCTGTAGCTATTTTTAGAAATCTCACATTGGTGCCACCTTTGCGTTTTGTCAAATCTGCAGTGAAAGTGTTCTTAAAATGAACATGTGCTGGGTCATCATCTGAGACTGCTATAACATGAAATATATGGCAGAATTTGGGTAAAACAGAGCAGGAGACATACAATTCTGCCCCCAAAAAATTCAGTCACAATTTAATTAACACATTTTTTTAATAAGTGTCATCAGCATGAAAGCATGTCCTCTGGAATGGTGGCCAAAGCATGAAGGGGTACTAATGCATAGTGCAGACAAAGACCTAAGTGACTTGTTTGAGGTCTTGCAGGAAGCCCAGAACAGGAAACTGACCCTGGGTCGCCCACATTCCAGACTAGCTCCTTAACCACTGTATCATCCTTCCTCTCAACATTATTTTGTTTCCAGGTTAGATTAAAAAACCAAACCCAAAGAATGTTTTTGTCCTGTTTAAATTTAGATGGAGCCAAAATCTTGAGCCATTAACTCCAAACTTTAGGCCTGGATCTTGCTGAGATGATGACAGGCTTGGACCATTACTGCCATGCAGCATCCTGCTGACTTCAGTGGGAGTAAGGGTGCAGATCCCTTTGCTGGATTGGAGTCTTGGGGGAAGATCCAAAGGCCACTGAAGTCAATGGAAAGACTGTCACTAACTCTTTCCATTGACTTCAAAGGCATTTGGCTCAGGACCTTAATGGGCAAAAATTTTAAAAAGTCCATTCTTATTTTATCCACTCACCATCATTTTTACTATCTGCTCCATATTTTCAATGAAACTGTTGAGGTCATTCCCACTACAATAATAATCACCACTTCTTGCAAAAAGACACATCATAAACATAGGGAGAGGGCTGAGATACCATGATGATGAATATGCTGTACATACCTAGACTGATGTGCTAGATACAGAGTTGTGTGAGAGTTTGGAGATGGGTCTTCAAGGTAGAGGTGTGTGTTAAATGCAGTTAATAGTTTTTAAATGTAATATGTTATATAGTAGTCACATTCCAAAATAAGTCTGTTAGAAGTCTGTCTGGTTCTAATTGAAGTGATGGGATAGCTTTTCCCGGGAGTATGCTAAGATTGATGTGCACTGTTACTTATTATGCAAATGAACATCTTGATCCATATTTAGCACAACTCTAGCTCAGTTAGTCTAGTGTTGGGTCACTAATTAGATAGGAAACAGAAAATGGGTAAAGCTAACAGTTAAGTGACAACAAAATCAGTAACACTTTAACATAATGGCCTGGTTAATTACAAAGCGGTATCAGTAAGAATGATTCATAGATTCTAGGACTGGAAGGGACCTCGAGAAGTCATTGAGTCCAGTCCCCTGCCCTCATGGCAGGACCAAATACCGTCTAGACCATCTTTGATAGCCATTTATCTAATCTACTCTTAAATATCCCCAGAGATGGCAATTCCACAACCTCCCTAAGCAATTTATTTCAATGTTTAACCACTCTGACCATTAGGAACTTTTTCCTAATATCCAACCTAAACCTCCCTTGCTGCAGTTTAAGCCCATTGCTTCTTGTTCTATCCTTAGAGGCTAAGATGAACAAGTTTTCTCCCTCCTCCTTATGACACCCTTTTATATACCTGAAACTGCTCTCATGTCCCCTCTCAGTCTTCTCTTTTCCAAACTATACAAACTCAATTCTTTCAGCCTTCTTTCATAGGTCATGTTCTCTAGATCTTTAATCATTCTTGTTTCTCTTCTCTGGATCCTCTCCAATTTCTCCACAACTTTCTTGAAATGTGGTGCCCAGAACTGGACACAATACTCCAGGTGAGGCCTAACCAGTGCAGAGTAGAGCAGAAGAATGACTTCTTGTGTCTTGCTCACAACACAGCTGTTGTTGCATCCCAGAATCATGTTTGCTTTTTTTGCAACAGCATCACACTGTTGACTCATATTGTTATATCCTTGGGGGCAGTCGGTTTAGGAAGAAATCACGTGAGGCCAGAGAGCAGACAGCTAACAAACTACCATTTTATTATTTACAGATACAGAGCTCACCCAACCGGCTGAAGCCATCCAGGCTATCCCCTAATAATCTAACTCAGTTGCCATAGGAACAAAAACCATGACAACCAAATACACAACATATTCCTCCCCCTCTAATAAGAACATCCCCTAAATAAAACACACACTAGACTGGAGAAGGAGGGTATACTGCCTCCATTCCCAGCTAAACCCTGGGGATTATTTTGCCCCATAACCATGGGTTTGCCCTAGCTAAAGATCCAGCCGATGAGGAGGCCTTCTGTCTCTAGGTGGATTACGGCAAACTTCTGGTGTTGTTGCACCCGAAAGTATCATGGGCTCAGGGTCCACAGCACGAACAGGTGAGGAGGTGGTATCAGCTCGTGCTGGGCAAAGGGGTATCTCAGCTGCCGGCAGTAATGGAGGAGAACAGTCAGGAACAGGTGACTCATGATTCGGTGTCTCACCAGAAGAAGTGAAGTCAGACCCCTCAACTGCAGATGTGTCCTGAGGACTGGCATGACCTGGCAACAGCTGATCTACATGTCGCCGCCAGGTAAGATTCTCTGCAGTCCGGACTGTGTAGGAAACAGGTCCTGTTTGAGTGATGATTGTGGCCGGGACCCATTTAGCTCTGGAAGTATAATTCCGAGGCAAAACGGGCTGTCCTGGGCTAAAGGTTCGGTCTTTTGCTCTGGGTGCCCGTCTGATGACTTGATATTGCTGCTGATGTTGCACAATTTGTCGGGGTTCAGAAGGTTTCAGCAGATCAAAGCAAGTGCGCAGCTGTCGTCCCATCATTAGAAAGGCCGGGGATGCCTGGGTCGTAGCATGAGGTGTGTTTCTGTAGGAAAGTAAGAAGGTATCCAGATGCTTTTGAATGGAGTGTTGTCCCCTGGCTGATTTCAAAGCGTTTTTCATTGTCTGCACAAATCTTTCAGCTAATCCGTTGGTGGATGGATGATATAGTGCTGACGTGATGTGGTGTATCCCATTTGCCTTCATAAAATTTTGAAACTCCTGAGAGACGAACTGCGGTCCGTTGTCGCTCACAAGTTGTTCTGGCAGACCAAAACGACTAAAGAGTCCTCGTAGTTTTTGGATAGTACTCTCTGCAGTAGTGGACTGCATTATAGAGACTTCTGGCCATTTAGAATGGGCATCTACTGCGACCAAGAACATGCTTCCTTCAAGGGGGCCAGCGAAGTCAACGTGAATACGTTGCCACGGGTTTTCAGGCCAGTCCCATGGGTGTAGGGGTGCCCGCTGGGGTGCATTCCTCACACCCTGATATGACATACAAGCTTTTGCCTTATCTTCAATAGCACTGTCCAATCCAGGCCACCAAAAATAGCTTCGTGCAATTTCCTTCATGCGCACTATTCCACAGTGACCGGAATGTAGCTGTTCTAACATCTGTGATCTCAGTGGTGGTGGAATAATGACACGTCTCCCCCACAACAAACAACCAGATTGGACCGATAACTCTGTCCTCCTGGACGTGTAGGTAACAAGGTCGGGTGAAACCGGAGAGGTTTGTCAAGATTTTCCATGCATCACCAGGTCCATAACTTGGGACAATACTGGGTCAACGTGAGTTGCCTTCTTTATCTGAGTAGCAGTGATGGGTGTATTCTCTACCTGTTCAAAGTAGAAGATTTCCTTTTGGGCACTATCTTGTTTGACCGGCAAAGGCAACCTTGAGAGGCCATCTGCATTGCCATGCAGAGTGGATTTCCGATATTTGATGTCATATGTGTGTGCTGAAAGTAACAGTGCCCAACGTTGCATACGACTAGCAGCTAATGGGGGAATGCCTGTGTAGGGTCCAAAAATTGACGTCAGAGGTCAATGGTCTGTGAGAAGAGTAAACTTTCGCCCAAACAGGTACTGATGAAACTTCCAAATTCCAAAAACAATTCCTAATGCCTCAAGTTCGATTTGGGCGTAGTTAGTTTCTGCTTTGCTTAAAGTGCGTGAAGCAAAGTAATAGGTCTCTCTTCTCCCGAAGGCATAATGTGTGACACGACTGCTCCCACTCCATAAGGGGAGGCATCGCAGGCCAATTGTAGGGGTAAGGATGGATCAAAGTGCGTTAGAACTTCAGAATTTAGCAATGCATCCTTGGCTTTGTTAAATGCAACATCACAGGCTTCAGTCCATTTCCAGGCCTTGTTCTGCCCAAGGAGCTCATGAAGTGGTTTTAGCAGTGTAGCTAACTGTGAGATGAACTTTCCATAATAGTTCTGTAGTCCTAGAAACGAGCCCAGCTGGCTTACATTTCGAGATGGGGGAGCCTCCACAATAGCTTTAACTTTTGCAGGGGCCTTATGAAGACCTGCAGAATCAATTATGTGTCCCAAATATTCAACAGAGGGCTTGAAGAATTCACACTTGTCTTTGCGAACTCGTAGGCCATACTCTTCCAGTCTTTGTAGGATAGCCTCTAAATTCTTTAAGTGATCCTCTTCATTTCTTCCAGTGACCAGGATATCATCCAGATAGCACTGAACTCCTGACAAGCCACACAAGATCTGGTCCATAGCCCTCTGGAACAGGGCGGGAGCAGACGTTATTCCGAAGGGTAGGCGACAGTATCGATAAAGCCCCTTATGAGTCACAATAGTCAACAGCTCTTGGGACTTTTCATTGACGTGCATCTGTAAATATGCTTGACTCAGATCAATCTTACTGAACTTTTGTCCCCCCAGCCAGGCCTGCGAAGAGGTCATCCATGCGGGGAAGCGGGTATTGCTCTGCACACAACACTGGGTTGATAGTGACTTTAAAATCACCGCAAATCCGGAGAGAGCCATCTTTCTTCACTATTGGAACAATAGGAGTGGCCCATGAGCTATGGGTAACTGGTATTAGGACTCCATTGGTGACCAGGCGCTCCAGGTCTGCTTCAACTTTTGGCCTGATGGCATACGGCACAGTTCGGGCTTTCAGATATTTTGGTGGACTGCCAGGTTTAATGTTCAATGTCACAGTGATTCCCTTCATACTTCCCAAATCATCTCCAAAAACAGCAGCATATTTCCTTAGTATAGGGGTTAGACTGGTTTCTTCTTTAGTCATCCGGTGCACTTCTGCCCAGTTCAGTTGAATCTTCCCAAGCCAAGACCTACCCATTAAGGCTGGGTAGTTACCTCTCACCACAAACAGTGGCAATTTAGCAGCCTGTCCATTGAGCTCCACCTTAACATCAATAGTGCCCAACATGGGCACAGCTTCTCCCGTATACGTCTTCAGAACAGTTTTTGTTGCCTTAAGCGGAAGATGCTGTAGCTTTTCTTTATACACAGTCTCGGAGACCAGTGAGACGGCTGCACCGGTGTCCAGTTCCATGCGTATAGGTTTGCCATCCAACAACGGGGTTACCCAGTATTCATGTGAGCCCACTGCCAAAGACAAAACATGCAGTGGCACTTCCTCTTGCGATGAGGTGTCACCTTGATCATCCTGGGTCTGCTCTAGGGTATGCAAGGTTCCTCTTTTTGTCTGCCAGACCACAGGCCTCTTTTTCTTTTGCTTACAGGCACACTCAATGTGTCCCTTTTTGCCACAGTGTCGACACACCAGGTCCTTACACCAGCATTCTGATGCCTGGTGACCCAGCTTACCACAGCGGTAACATTCTTGATTCCACACAGTTTTGTGGGTCGGTTATTGTGACACTTTTTGCACCCTAGGGGATGCACTGATGTATTGCGCCTCTCTTGTAGCCAGTTCCATGGAGACAGCAATATCAATAGCCTTCTGTAATGTAAGCTGAGCCTCTGTCAGTAGGCACTTCCGTACAGCTTCACTGTAGAGGCCACACACTAACCTGTCATGCAGGGCATCATTTAACATCTCTTTAAATTCACAGTGTTCTGCTAGCTTTTTTAAAATTGCTACAAATTGTACAACTGTTTCATCTTCTTTTTGGTCTCTTTTGTGGAACCTATATCTTTCAGCAATTACCAGTGGTTTTGGGGAAAAATGGGACCCTAGGATTTCCACAATGTCACTGTAAGATTTAGTCCCAGGCTTAACAGGGTGTAGTAAGCTGCGTAGCAGGGAGTAGGTTTTAGCCCCTACAACACTTAAGAATATTGGCATCTTCTTCGCTTCTGTAATGTCATTTGCAATAACAAAAAGCTCAAAACGCTCAGTATACACATGCCACTGCTCTATATTCTCATCAAAAGGTTCCAGTGGCCTGGTCAGAGTAGCCATGATTTTTAGTTTCACTTTCACAGTCAGTGCAAAACAAGCAGTATTTTTCTTTGTTTGTTCTTTACCTTGACTTCTTCTTCCTTCTGTTACTGGAGCAGCACCGGGATCCCATCCATCGTCGCCACTTGTTTTATCCTTGGGGGCAGCCGGTTTAGGAAGAAATCACTTGAGGCCAGAGAGCAGACAGCTAACAAACTACCATTTTATTATTTACAGATACAGAGCTCACCCAACCGGCTGAAGCCGTCCGGGCTATCCCCTAATAATCTAACTCAGTTGCCATAGGAACAAAAACTATGACAACCAAATACACACACGTATTTAGCTTGTAGTCCACTATAACCCTTAGATCCCTTTCTGCCGTACTCCTTCCTAGACAGTCTCTTCCCATTCTGTATGTGTGAAACTGATTGTTCCTTCCTAAGTGGAGCACTTTGCATTTGTCTTTATTAAACTTCATCCTGTTTACCTCAGACCATTTCTCCAATTTGTCCAGATCATTTTGAATTATGACCCTATCCTCCAAAGCACTTGCAATCCCTCCCAGTTTGGTATCATCTGCAAACTTAATAAGCATACTTTCTATGCCAATATCTAAGTCATTGATGAAGATATTGAACAGAGCCGGTACCTGAACAGACCCCTGCGGAACCCCACTTGTTATACCTTTCCAGCAGGATTGGGAACCATTAATAACTCTGAGTATGGTTATCCATCCAGTTATGCACCCACCTTATAGTAGCCCCATCTAAGTTGTATTTGCCTAGTTTATTGATAAGAATATCATACGAGACCGTATCAAATGCCTTACTAAAGTCTAGGTATACCACATCCACTGCTTCTCCCTTATCCACAAGACTCATTATCCTATCAAAGAAAGCTATCAGATTGGTTTGACATGATTTGTTCTTTACAAATCTATGCTGGCTAGTCCCTATCACCTTACCACCTTCCAAGTGTTTGCAGATTATTTCCTTAATTACTTGCACCATTATCTTCCCTGGCACAGAAGTTAAACTACTGGTCTGTAGTTTCCTGAGTTGTTTTTATTTCCCTTTTTATAGATGGGCACCATATTTGCCCTTTTCCAGTCTTCTGGAATCTCTCCTGTCTCCCGTGATTTTCCAAAGATAATAGCTAGAGGCTCAGATACCTCCTCTATTAACTCCTTGAGTATTCTAGGATGCATTTCATAAGGCCCTGGTGACTTGCAGGCATCTAACTTTTCTAAGTGATTTTTAACTTGTTCTTTTTTATTTTATTTTCTAAACCTACCCCCTTTCCATTAGCATTCACTATGTTAGGCATTCCTTCAGACTACTTGGTGAAGACCGAAACAGAAGTCATTAAGCATCTCTGCCATTTCCAAGTTTCCTGTTACTGTTTTATCCCTCCTCACTGTGCAGTGGGCCTACCCTGTCCTTGGTCTTCCTCTTGCTTCTAATGTATTGATAAAAAGTCTTCTTGTTTTCCTTTATTCCTGTAGCTAATTTGAGCTCATTTTGTGGCTTTGTCTTTCTAATCTTGCCCCTGCATTCCTGTGTTGTTTGCCTATATTCATTCTTTGTAATTTGTCCTAGTTTCCATTTTTTATGAGACTCCTTTTTATTTTTTAGATCATGCAGGATCTCATAGTTAAGCAAAGGTGATCTTTTGCCACATTTTCTATCTTTCTTGCCCAAGGTAATAGCTTGCTTTTGGGCCCTTAATAGTGTCCCTTTGAAAAACTGCCAACTCTCCTCAGTTGTTTTTCCACTCAGTCTTGATTCCCATTGGACCTTACCTATCAACTTTCTGAGCTTACCAAAATCTGCCTTCCTGAAATCCATTGTCTCTATTTTGCTGTATTCCCTTCTACCCTTCCTTAGAATTGTGAACTCTATGATTTAATGATCACTTTCACCCAAGCTGCCTTCCACTTTCAAATTCTCAACGAGTTCCTCCCTATTTGTTAAAATCAAATCTAGAACAGCTTCCCCTCCAGTAGCTCTTTCAACCTTCTGAAATAAAAAGTTGTCTGCAATGCAGTCCAAGAACTTATTAGAAAGTCTGTGCTCCTCTGTGTTGTTTTCCCAACATATATCTGGATAGTTGAAGTCCCCCATCATCACCAAATCTTGGGCTTTGGATGATTTTGTTAGTTGTTTAAAAAAGGCCTCATCCACCTCTTCCACCTGGTTAGGTGCCCTGTAGTAGACTCCCAGCATGACATCACCCTTGTTTTTTACCCCTTTTAGCCTAACCCAGAGACTCTCAACACTTTCATCTCCTATGTCCATCTCAACCTCAACCCAAGTGTGTACATTTTTAATACATAAGGCAATACCTCCTCCCTTTTTCCCCTGTCTATCCTTCCTGAGCAAGCTGTACCCATCCATACCAACATTCCAATCGTGTATTATCCCATCAAGTTTTGGTGATGCTAACAATGTCATAGTTGTATTTATTTATTAGCACTTCCAGTTCTTCCTGCTTATTACCCATACTTCTCGCATTTGTATATAGGCATCTAAGATACTGATTTGATTTTGCCTCCCAGTTTTGCCCTGACCCTCCTTTCTCTCTGCCATTATAGCCCATCTTTCCAGATGTAACCATTTGTGGCTTGAGTTTTTCCATCAACTTCAATGGTCTTGAGTTATACATAGGGGCATGCCAGGGAAGTAATGGAGCACACAGAACTCCACCAGATCTGCAGCTGGTGGCTGAAGGTAACGTACTTTAAAGTAGGCTGCTCTAAATTATGCTGGGGGTTGTTTGGGCCCTGGGATCAAAGGAAAGGAAAGGAGGCCTTTTGCTTCCATTCTGCCACCAGTCTCATTTCCCTTCAGCCTTCTTTCAAGTGCATGGCAGCATAGCTTCAATGGGGCTATGCTACCATGGGTTCGACCAGTGACTTTTGTTCCTACAGTCCTATTTTAGGAGGTGTGTGAGCATGAAGAATAAACATACTGGGTATGCTGACCCCGTCAGTGCAGATTAGGCAAGCAAACCTCGTGGATTTGGGGAAGGGGAAAAAAACAGATGGTCTTGCCTGTCCACTTCCCACCTAGAGTTGTCAGGCACTCCGAAGCTCTCATGGAGGTGTTTCTGTGGGGGAAGATTGGAATAATACCAAAGAGGAAGAATTCCTTCTTGTGTCCCCACCAGAACCCAATCTGTTCTTTGCCTGGATCTGCTAAACTCTTCTTCCTTCCACCCACAGTGTCTGAGGGGATGACTTTGCTCCTGTTATGATAAATCTGGCGGAGAAGCCCATGAAATGTGATACTTGTTATAACAGAGTCATTCTTGGCAGCTTCTTCAAAGTGCTTGTGTAATTTCTCTGTAAATCTGTACACAATGAAGATGGAAAAAGAGAGACTGTGACATTGCCAAGCATTTATGGAAAGGAAACTCCATAATGAGAATCAAGGTAAAAGGCTTAAATGGATATGTGATATTCGACCCAAGGAGCCTGATTCTCATCTTACTCATTTCACACTGACTTCAATTGAGTGGTTCTTCACTTGCACAGGTGAAAGTGGGAGGAGAATCAGGGCCAAGCAAGATGTTTATTACAAATGGCTATTAGCCCCATAATTTTAATCATGTGGCTTTGTTATTCACCTTCCCAGTAGTAAAAAAATTGTTTGGATAAACATATGGGGCCACATTCATTGTCTTATCGCTCTGTTGGCTCCAGTGGGATTGCATGAGTGAAACTGAGATCAACATTTGGTTTGTATTCCAGCTGGTTCAGATACTGAAAACTGCAAAGTGATTGCAAACTCTATAAGAATCCCTTTATGAACAAGAAACAGGCCAATTTGTGATCTCATTCAAACCCTGTGCAACCAGATGTGAAATAGATAATACTGCACATAGTCAGCCATTTCTGTCCACACTTGCAACATGTCCGTATGCTTAAAATATAGTAAGTATATATTAATTTATCATAAAAGATGGGATTTTGTCTGCCAAAAGTGAAAACAGTTAATAGATTCCAAGGCCAGAAGGGACCTTTGTGATCCTCTAGTCTGACTTTCTGTACAACGCAGGCCATAGAACTTCCCCAAAATAACGCTTAGTTCATATATTCTAGAAAAACAGCCAATCTCGATTTAAAAATTGTTAGTGATGGAGAATCCATCATGACCCTCGATAAATTGTTCCAATGGTTAATTACCGCCACATGTTAAAAATTTATGCCTTATTTCTAGTCTGAATTTGTCTAGTTTTAACTCCCACCCATTGGATCCTGTTATACCTTTCTCTGCTAGATGAAAGGGGAGTCTGTTATGTTTTGTTCCCCGTGTAGGTACTCACCCCTTAACCTTCTCTTTGTTAAGCTAAATCGAAAGACTCAAAGAGCTCAGTCACCATAACGTGAGTTTTGTCATCCTTTAATCAGTCTTGTGACTTTTCTCTGAACCCTCTCCAATTTATCAACATCCTTCTTGAATTGTGGGCACTGGCATTGGACACAGACAGTATTCCTGCAGCGGTCACACCGGTCAAATAGAGAGGGGAAATAACCTCTCTACCCTTACTTGAGATTCCCATTTATGCATCCTAGGATTGCATTAGCTCTTTTGGTAACAGTAGCATGTTGGGAGCTCATGTTCAGCTGATTATCCACCATGACCACAAAATGGTTTTTACTGTCACTTCTTTCCAGGATAGCATCCTCCATCCTGTCAGTAAGGTCTGCATTTTTTTGTTCACAGATATTTACATTTACATTTAACATTACTAAATCACACATTGTTTGCTTGCGACTGGTTTACCAAGCAATCTAGATCACTCTCAATCAGTGACCTGTCCTCTTCACTGTTTACCACTCACAGAGAGAGGTGCCTATGTCTGGGCTGCAGGGAGGTGCCTATCTCTGCAAGTGACCCACAGTCCTGGGGGAAATGAGTGCTCCTCTGCCTAACTTTCATGTGGAACCTGATCTGGTAGGAAAGCTCAGAGGCTCTGGTAGTGGAGGGGAAGGAGCTCCCTTATCTTTAGCCCAGTGGTTAGAGCACTCACTGAGGATGTGGGAGACCATCAGTTTAATCCCCACTCTGCCTCATGAGGATAAGGGATCTGCCACCTCTCAAGTGAGTGTTCTAACTAGAGCTGTAGAGTCATTTAGACTCATTCTTTGGCCCAATTAATATGTAATTATTTAATTAAAGAGGAACAGCTTAAACAGGAGGAACTGAGGGAACCTGAATATCTGAGTGTTCCTTAGCTGAGTGGTAACAGCACTCTCCTGAGAGGTCGGTTATTCCTATTCAAATCCCTTCTCCTCATCAGGCAGACAGAGAGACTTGTACTGGGGGTCTCTTACATCCTGGGTGAGTGCGGTAACCACAGAGGTAAAGATTATGAGGGAGGTAGTCTTCCTCTGATTGTTTTGTTTGGACTTAGACAGCCTTTGAGCATGCCTACTGGATTGGGCCCCACATGTGAGCTAGGGAGGAGCACCTACCTTTCCCTGGTTCATGGATCACTCTGGGGCATAAGTGAGAAATAAGTGTCTGGGCATCTAGAGGGAGGCAGCAGTATGCATGCCCAGAACCATAGGCACCTAGGAAACTCCTACTGCAAAATCTTAGGACCCAAGTGAATTCAAGTGCCTACAGAATTACATGGCAGCTGGGTGGGGATTTTGTGGATCACAACGGCACTTAAAAGTACAACTTAGGCGCCTAACCACCTTTGGGGATCTCGACCTCGGAACTTAAAGGAAACATTCCAGTACATAGGCAGGAAATAATATGATTGCCAGTTTTCAACTGGAACGCCTGGTTGAAAAGGGACCCTGGCGTCTCCGGTCACCACCACCGACCGGGCCATTAAAAGTCCAGTCGGCAGTGCTGCGGGTCTAAGGCAGGCTAGTCCCTACCTGTCCTAGCACCGCGCTACACCCTGGAAGCAGCCAGCAGGTCCAGCTCAGAGGTGAGGGGGCCACAGGACTCTGGGCACTGCCCTCGTCCCGAGCACTGGCTTCGCATTCCCATTGGCCAGGAACCGCAGCCATTGGGAGCTGAGGGGATGGGGCAGTGCCTGCGGGCAAGAGTGACACTTGGAGCCTCCTAGGCCCCCTGCCTAGGAGCTGGACATGCTGGCCGCTTCTGGGGCACAGTGTGGAGCCAGGACAGGCAGGGTGCCTGCCTTAGCCCTGTTGCACCACTGACCTGGAGGTAAGCTCACGCCCCAACCCCGAGGCCCACCCAACCCAGAGCCTCCTCCTGCACCCCAAGCCCCTCATCCCCGGACCAGCCCCAGAGCCTGCACCCCCAGCCTGAGCCCTGACCGCCCTTCCCCCCAGCCCCCTGCTCCAGCCCTGATCCCTCTCCTGCTCTCCGAACCTTTCAATCCCAGTCCGGAGCACCCTCCTGCACCCTAAACACCTCATCCCTGCCCTCACACCAGAGCCCACACCCTCATCTGGAGCTCTCGCCCTGGCCACACACTCCAACCCCTGCCCTAGTCTGGAGCCCCCTCCCACACCTTGAACCCCTCATTTCTGGCCACACCCTGGAATCCACACCCCCCAGCCCCTACCCTCTCCCACTCCCCAACCCCCTGCCTCAGCCCAGAGGCCCCCTCCCATACCCTGAACCCCTTGACTCCACCCCGAAGCCCCTCATCCCTGGCCCTACCCCAGAGCCTGCACCCCCTGCTGGAGCCCTCACCCCCTCCTGCACCCCAACCCCCTGAGCCACGCCGGTGGAAAGGAGCGAGTGAATGAGGGTGGGGAGAGTGAGCAACGGGGGGGGGGGAGGATGGAGTGAGCAGCGGTGGGGTCTCAGAGGAGGGGCGGGGCAAGGGTGTTCAGTTTTGTGTGAGTAGAAAGTTGGCAACCCTATGATAATCGGATTACTAATATAGAGTAAATTGTGTGTAACAAAAAATAACTATAAAAAGAACCAAAATTTGACTGGCAGACACCCAAAAGAGCAGAGGCCAACATTTTCAAAATGACTTAGTGATTTTCTGGATGCGTCAATTTTTGAGTGCCCAGCCTGAGTCCCTTTAGAAGGCCTTGGTTTGTCAGGAAGTGTAGAGCACTCATCCACTGAAAATCAGGCCTATCTAATGTTTCTCAAGATGGGCACTCGATAACTGAAGTGTCCAGTTCTTTTGGAATATTAACATTTGATGGATGTGCCTGGTCTGCTAAATGTTTATATAGAGATTTCAGTCAATTCAATAAAAACACTAGAAACTACATATCACAGTTGTAACGATGCTCACTTTCTATTTAACAGGGTGTTACCATATTACAAAGATCTGAATGTGTTCCTATATAATGTCTCTTTACACAAACGCTAACTGTTGTAATGACTATTGCTTTTGTTTCTGATATTTACAACTTCTCAGGTATTCTTCTTTCGTATGTTTCACAAGTTGATATCTAGATTGTTCAGCCAGTTAACTGCTGCATCATCAAAGGTAGCGAGAGGTAGCAGTCTGCTCTCCAGTCTTCTAATTGTGAGCTCCACCACATATCTGACTGTCTGCATCACTTCCCCACTATCACAGTGTGAAGATTGGGCTAAGCCAAATTTCTGCATTGTGGCTGGCATGCTGGCCATTCCAGTGAGTAGCCTGTTAAGCCTAGTCCAGGATTTGTGTCCCAGGCTATAAACAGGTGGAAGCAAATTAGGGCTTCTGAAATTTGTCAGTATATTTGTCTCTATCCCAGAGTTGCTGCTACTCTGCAAAGACATAACTGTTGGCCCTGATGTGTTATCTGAGATTGGCAGTGTGGCGGCAGCACTGGATATAAGTGCATGGATGGCTGCTGCAAAGTCAGTCATGGCAAGTCAGCAGGAGCTGCAGGTGTAGGTGTTTTCTTCTGGAGGTGGGCAGACCTTATAGGAAGCACGAGTTGTTTGTTTGCAGCTGTTGGAACCATTGTCAGCTTTGTATGCAGCAGGTTGTTTTCACCCATCATAGCCCTCCATGCAGTTTTAAGGGTAATGGCATCTCACTGAAGTTTTGAGGGAGCTATTTAAACCAACACGTTTAAATTAGATGTTAAGGTGTAGCTAAGGCAACCACCAATGAGATGGGTGGCTGTGTTCAGCTCCAAATCAAAGAGATGCATATACTGACTTCTGCCGCATAATATTCCACTGGAGCAAATACCACTATCAGGACTAAAATTTGTTAAACATTTGCCTCCACTCCCCAGGAGTCTTCTCGATCAAAGCATTGTGGGAAGAGATTTTTTTTTAAAGTGTTCTAGATAGGACTGGTGTGTTAGACTGGCAGTCCAGTTTGACTCCTAAATAAGAGACAACTATCTGGAAAGGGAATGAATAATCCTTAGTATTGAGTGTAACGGGTTATTGTTGAGATGGAAGGTTGTGGCCCCTATCTTATATTTTCTTACCTTCATCAGTGAAGACTTACATTAAGTGGCCAGAGTATTTATGTCCTGGCTGAGTGAGCCTTCCATATTGTGTAGATCGTTATCCACATTAGTGAGATAGATGTCATCTGTGTATACATACTTATCAACCTTTGTTGTTGGTAGGTCAAAAGTATACAAGCTGAAAATGACAGGAGCTAGAACCAATCCTTGTGGAAGTCTATTATGGTGACACCTAACTTTGTCTTCATCTTGCAAGATGAAGCTTCAATTCACTATCATTTCCAAGATAATCCACACCATGGGATTACAGGAAATAGCATGCAATAACTTGGCTGTCAGCCCCACATGCCAGTCAGTGTCACAAAC
The DNA here is from genome assembly GCF_020497125.1 of Mauremys mutica. Lineage (NCBI taxonomy): Eukaryota > Metazoa > Chordata > Testudines > Geoemydidae > Mauremys > Mauremys mutica. Next base: position 120,977,951 of record NC_059073.1, on the reverse strand, counting down.
AGCTGACCGATCCATCAGAACAGCGCCAACTTTTTTCTCTTCTTAAAGGAATCTTCAATGACTTGTGTTAGGCGAATAACTTGATCTTGGGTACACCATCCTTGTCTGAAGCCGGTCTGAACAAAAGGCAGATGTGGTTCAATAACCTCATTGATGTGCTTCAGAATCATTCTCTCTGTAAACTTGTATATGACACAGAGGAGAGAGATGGGTCAGTAGCTTTGCAATCTTTCCAGTGATTTTCCTAGTTTTGGAATGGCTATGACCTTTGCTCTGCACCAGTTTTTTGGGATGCGGTTTCCTGGAAACATCAGTTGAGGAATTGAAGCAGTCAGATTTTGGACCTTTCTGAAGTTGGAACTCCATCTGGATATAATCCAGGCATGGAGCCTTTTCTGTTTTCATATCTTTATGTCCAGGTCTAGCTCTTTGTCTGAAAAAGGAGCCATCAAGTATCAATCCACACTAGGAACCTGTCACCTCTCTGTAATTTCAGTTCTGACTGCACGGCTGAAAGGCTTATCTGAGTTCTGTGTGTGTCTGTTAGCCACAAGCTGGAATGCGATGGCATTTGTGGTGACTGGAAACTCCTTGTGACTGGAATCTTCAAAATGTCTTTTGACGGTCTGCCAAGCTTTCTGGCTACACAGAGTAAAGTCCATCTTTATGACTGACTTTCTCCATCAGTCATGCCTGGTTTGATTCAGCAGTTGAATGAGTTCCTCAGATTTATTAGTGGGCTCCTGTTTGTTATTAGCTGATTTGAATTCCTGGTAGAGCTTAATTGCCTCTGATGACCACCCAGGGATATACTGTCAGTGATAGCATCTAGGAATCAATTTCTTAGCAGCTGCTTGAATTAATTCACTGAAGTCCGGTAGCAGTCATTTATATTGGCTGGACATGTCAAGTCCAACTCAGCCAGTTTGCTGACAGATGTCTCTAGTTCTGCTTGCAAGACCTCCCACCAAGCTTTCCAAAGATTCCACCAGGCCTTCTGTAAGCTGTTTGTTGATATCCGCAGGCCCATGGTGATCAAAGACAGCTGATTGCTGAGTCTTTGGGAAAGCTTCAAAGCTTCCACTCTATGACCAGTGGTGGCAGTTGCCCAGTGCACTCGGAGAGAGCCTGTTGCACATATGCTACTGTGAAAAGTTGGTGTTTGCTTTGGGTTATAGAGGAGTTGAAGGTCAATGACTGGTGCCCACTCCATTAGACTCTCTCCGCCTGCATTGTTGTCAGGGTATTCCCAATTGACATGACAGAAAGTGAAGTTGCCACAGTAGATGGGAGGACCTGGAAAGATGGGTAGAGTGGGGATTGCCAGTTAAATGATTGAAACTTGTAGCCATTAATCAGTGTAAGCTCATTTACTTTTATTGCTGCCATTCTATGATATCACTTGGACCAGATGTTCATACAGTGACAGCGGACAGCCCTTCTCTAATGTAAAATGCCATTCCATACTGCTTGTGATGGTGATGAGTCATGACAGCATAGACTAGAACTGAAATGCATATCAGTGGTGGAATGTGTCTCCTGAAGCAAGATGATGTGTGCATCCAGGTTTGTAGCTAAGTGGAAGGAGGTATCCCCCCTTTACCACTGCATACCCTCAATATTAAAATGCAGCATCTTGAGAACCAGCCCCAGTGGTAGAGTTTGCAGTTCTGGCCTGAAAGGGGGCCCATTGGAGGATGGTTCTTTTGGGCTGATTGCTTAGAATGCAAACTGTATTCTGCAATTTTGTCTACTTTTGTTTCGCTTTATGCTACTCATGGGGAATGCCATGAGAAGGCGACAGAGATGTCCCCCTTCTCAGATGTTAACAGAAAACAGTGCCTATTTTTTTTAAACATATGTTGAAGTGAGCTTAGTGTTTGTGAAAGATTCCAGGTGGATAGCTCTGAAGAACTGAAGTCCTCTATTTATCGATAGGACAGTGACAACTCAAGCAGCAGCCATGCAAGCTTCCCTGTATTACCTCCACCAATGTGTCTCAACCTTGACATGGGGGTGCCACCAATAAGAGTGAGAAATTAAGTCATCCTCTATTCAGTCCTTGGATTCTCTGCAGGTGGATTGATTTAAATCACAGATTTAAATCATGGTTTACTCAGCAAGCTGGAAATCTTGATTAAACCATCAACTTCAATCATGTTTTGCATTTGTACTTTTATTTTCCTAAAGAAAGGTTGATTCTCATTGGTTGGTAACTATTAAAACATGTTGATTTGCAGCTAAATATAGCCTTTACACTAAATGTGGTGCTTCTTTTTGATAACCAGGAAAATGCACTATATCTATACTCATTTATTTATGTACTTATATAGTGAAACTAATATTTAGTCACATTCTTAAGTTTTACATTTTGATTACATTCAAAAAGGGTAAATGATGCATTTTTATTCACAGAATTAATAATTTTTTCTGGAAATTTGTGTTAAGCTCTATTTGGATGGAAATTCAAATTCAATAAAAAAATGCACAAAAAAGCATTGTAATTTGTATGTGTGTTGGATACATAAGAAAAAAAAGTTGATCAAAACGTTTTGCATTTAAAACTAACCAGTTTATTAAACAAAGGAAATATCTGTAGTTAGTAAATTTAATTCATTGTTTTCAATGATCTCCGTGTTCAAGACTTTAGAATTAATAGAAGTCATCCTTGCATATGTAGTTTTCTTCTATTCATAGATTGGAAGAGGGAAGCAAATTTTCCGGCTTTTTCAACTCCTAATTAGTTTCTTAACTTTGAATGAATTAGTCATTAATTGGACTTGTTGACCAAACTGAAAGAAAATATTCTCTTTGCACCTGCCGAAGAGGCTACTGATATCAAAAGCTGATTTAGCACTTCAACAAACTCTGGTTTGAGGTTGTTACCCTGTGACTTCCATCAGTTCACTGGTTTGAATTTCTTTAAATCTTGGCAGCAAACATGTATTACTTAATGCTTTTTTGTATTTAATTAAAATGATTTTAATAGATTATAAATTTAGGCCTGAGCATACATTGTCAATTTCAAATTAAATTTTAAATAGGTTTTATTTTTTTAAATAAATCAGTTTTTAATTTAAATTAAAAAACTAATTTAATTTTTAAAAAATCCACTTTTTAAATCAATTTTTATCCACACTGCTTCTTGCTGAGGCAGCAAACAGAAGTATCTGTTTATGTATATGTGGGTTTTGAGATATGGACACCTGTCACTAGGGAATAGTCTGGTCTGGACTCGTTTCATGTAGGTCACTGAACAACCGTCCAATGGTAATGACTTTGTGACTACTAATGCAGGACTGACACCAAATAACCACCCCCTATTACCAGTTCTATGAGCCAGGCACTCCACAAGTATAAATAATTGCTCTCTCTCTCTCTTCACACACATTTTCTAGCATTTGGACACTTGTTGAGAACAAAGGCTGAAGAACGTTCACTGTGCTATGAGTCATACAGACAGAAATGCATGAAGATCATGACTATCAGAAACCAGAACTAGAGCAAGAATATTTTTAGGCAGGAATTATTCTCAGTGCTGCGGCTGCCTTCTATTCAGCTATGTCAGAGACCAACTAGAAGCAGGAAGTAACACATTTTTCAACAAGTGCAGTACTTTTTTCTTTTTCTAAAACAATGTATTGATGGAGTATTTTCACTTAATTTATCAAAGGGATTTTCCCAAAACACATTAGCTGATGATGTGACTTCCTCTCAGAGCACTGATGTTGTTACATACTTAAGAAAACGGGAGGGGCAACAAACCCTGCATGTTTCATAAAAGGTTTTAATGTAAGAATTTTTGTATATAGTCTATATACTGTATCAAGAACAGTAGCAGATTAACACCAGGGCTTATGGGGTCCATGTCTAGGGTCCCCAGCCAATTTGGGAGCCCCCAGAGGAGCACAGGAAACTGGGTAGAAGTAAGGGGTCACTGGCACTGGAACTATGGCCCTGCCCCCTGCTCCTCCTCTTCGAGGCTCTGCCCCCTGGCCAGGCTGGAAGACAGAGATTGGCCATGGTAAGAGCTGCCCAGGGAGCCCAAGCTGCTGTGGGGAGCCCCAGACCCTCCACCTGCCCTGGGCTCGGGCTGAGATGCCCAAGAGCAGTCCCCAGCCCATGTCCCTTCCCCGCCTCATTGCTTGTAGGACCCCAGGGCAGGGGCTCCAGTCTGGCCTCCTGCCCCCTCCCAAGGGCCTGCAGACATGCTGTGCAGGGAGAAGAGGCCCTGCCCTGGCCTGGGAGATGGTGGGGAGCCCCGAGAAGGTCACAAGCCATGAGGAGTTAGGGAGGTCTCCACCAGGGCAGCTCCCACTGCTACTGGCCCAGCCTCAGCAACCACCACACTCCACCTGGTATTGCTCAGTGCCTGTTCCAGGCTACTGCTGCTAGGCTGCCCCTGCCGGGTCTCTCGTGCTCCTGGTGACAGCCTGCCCCCACTGCTGCCTGGGCTTTGTACCTGAGGCAGCAACCACATGTGGCATCTCTCCTACTGTCACCTCTGGCCCAAGGCTTGCAGTTTGGGGAGGCAATGTCCCACCTCCCACAAACAACACTCATGCTGCTGCCATTCTGTGCCTGCCCAAGGCTACTATGCCCATGTTAAAAAGGGAGGGTCATAGTCTAATTTCTTCCTCCTACCCCCCTCAGTTCTGGCACCTCTGGCCCCCGGAGGTGGGGGCTCCAAATATTCTTTGTACCCAGGACTCCAATACATTTTAATCCATCTAAGAAAAGAGTATCTTATCCTTAGACAAATGTAAAATTAATTGGGTCAAGAATAGTGCAGATCAAAAACATGCTGTACTGACTGTACAGTGCAGTGCCAGTTCAAATCTAGAAAGTGTCTATTTTTAAAAATCTGAAGTTAGCCAGAAGATCGAGGCACAAAATATACTGACAATGAAGTAACAAAGGCAAAGTAAAGGGGGTGATTTCATCTAGTTTATTCAATAATTACTTCTGACACAGACATTCAAACAAAATTGTTTTTATGATCTTCATGTTTAATGGGTGGGATTTCCTAAGTCACTTAGCAACATGAGTCACATTGACTTTCAATCATCTAGGCCATTCCTTTCAGGAATTCTAAATTTAGCCTGGGTCAGTTAATTTTTTCAAAAGTCAAATAGTATTTCTAATTTGTAGTCTTGCCCGACTAGATGAACTTCCTTGATCACTTCCTTATCACATGGTGGTAGCATCCTGAGCCCCTGATCAGAATGGGAGCCTTATGGTACCAGGTGCTGTAAAAACCTAAAAGTAAACATTGTCCCTGTCCTGAAGAGCTCAAAATCTAAGGAGATGAGCAACATGCAAGAAGGGAGAGAGATGGAGACAATCCAATACATACCTCTTTGTGATGGGATCTACAAACACCACATTGGCCTGGAAGAGATTAAGGAGCTTCTGGGAACTAAATAAACCCAACCCTGCTTATACCTGCAGTAGGTGTCAGGAATAGTGGAGAGATTAAAAAGAGAGAGATCAGTTCAGTTAGTGACTGACTGGACAGGACCCTTTGGCTCTCACTCTGTGAGAGAGGCCTGGGTGGAGCCAGGAGCTGCTTACAAGACTGTTGCCTGTCAGAGTCTCCCTGAAGCAGGATAGGCCTGTGAGTTTTTTTGATTTGCAATTGGTGACTTGCCTGTGGTTTTGGAGACAAGTGGTGCCCCACCTGAAGGGGATAACAGCCAAATAAAAGTAACCTTCTGGGGTTTTTTTAATCATTTGACCAAGGACTCTGTAGTGCAGTGGTTCCCAAACTTGTTCCGCCGCTTGTGCAGGGATGGACTGGCGGCCGTTTCCAGCAGCTCCCATTGGCCTAGAGCAGCGAACTGCAGCCACGATTGGCCGAACCTGCGGATGCGGCAGGTAAACAAACCGGCTGGGCCTGCCAGGGGCTTTCCCTGCACAAGCAACGGAACAAATTTGGGAACCACTGTTCTAAAAGATCTGCTCTAGGAATTATTATGGAGAAGTTCTATGGCCTGTGTTAGGCAAGAGGTCAGACTAGATGATGATAATGGTCCCTTCTGGCATTGGAATCTATAAATCTATAAGTAGGCTTAGAAGGATTGGGTTTTTATTGGTAAATGTCAGTGAAGGTCAATTTCACTGTACATGCTCAAACAGACAAAATATTTCCATAGGTTATGATTGAAATTTGCAGGTAGGCAAAATTAGAAAAATGCTGCTTGAGAGCTTATTAGAGTTTGATTTAAGGATATTTACTCTGTATATTTTGATAATTTGTATTTTACTGGTTATAACTTTTTGAATGTATGTGTACTATTGTCATAAATAAACAGATCAGGGTTAAGGTCTCTTTTACCTGTAAAGGGTTAACATGCAGTACCTGATGACCACCTGACCAGAGGACCAATCAGAGACAAGATTTTTTCAAATCTCTGTGGAGGGAAGCCTTTGTCTGTGTTCTTTGTTAGAGCTCTCTTTGGATCTAAGAGAGGTCAGTCATGTCTCCAAGTTCTCCTGAGTAGTTTCTACTATTTAATAGTGAGTATTAATTAGAAAGGCAAATTAGTCTTATAATTTGATTTCTACATTTGCAATTGTGTGTTTTGCTAAAGGAAATTCTTTATTCCTGTTTGCTGTTACTTTGCTTTCACTGAGAAAGAAAGGGGGAGGGGGGGATTCTCTCCAGAGATTGATAAATTTAGACCCTGTATGGTTCTATCTTGGATTACAGAGACAAATTACTTTCTTTTTATTCTTTAATAAATTCTTTTCTATTAAGGACTTGTTTGGTCTTTCCTTGGGTGGATTCTCAGGGAAAGAGAAGGGGGAGGTATCCCTCTGTAGTTAGATCCCGGTATCTCTCCTAGGAAAAGGGAGGGGGGAGGAAGCAGGGGGAATGGTTTATTTCTCCTGGGTGTAAGAACTCCATGGATTTGGGGCTCTTGGAATCCCCTAGGATTTTGGGGAAGGACTGTGTCTCAATCCACATATCTGATTGAGTGGTGGCAGCTTACTAGATCTAAACTAGGATTTTAGTTTAGAGGGAAACCAAGTCAGGTCCCCACATTGGAACCCAACAGCTCCAAGTGGGGGTGAGACCTATGACAACTATCATTAAATAATTGTTTGATTCCCCGCCACACACATAACTTCCTGCAACTGTGAAAATTTAAATTGATTAAAATAATTTTAATAAATTCTTAAAAATAAACATTTATTATCCATTGAAAGTCTAATTTTTTGGCCAATCCTATAACAATGGCAATAACATACAAATTAAGACAATAAATGTGGAAGTACTTTGTTATTTAAATAGCATATGTATAAAATATCATCTTTCCACTAAAAACTGAGAAAATTCACACTCAAAAAAATCCTTTCTTTAACATTTAAGGTTTCTCTCATCAATAAACTAAGCCAAAAGAAGAGAGAAAAGAATAATACAAAATTAAGGATTTAAAGGTTGCAAAATTAAGCTCTCTCAAATTAGGAAATGCCAGAATGAACACTGCCCATGCAACCTAAATGCAGCTTATTTGTGCTATGCATTGTGATAGTTTTTAATTACGTGCAGAAGTGACTACGTGTGAAAAGTCTGTAACTAGCCCAGCATCACATAGGAATTCTGTGGCAGAGGCAGGGTAGAATCCAGTTCCCCAGGATGGCATTCAACTGCCCTAATCATGAGATCATCCTTTCTCTTCCTGCAATCCCCTGTCTTATTCACTACAAACCTTCCAACTTCTGCAGCAAATGAGTCAGAAGTCCTACAGACGACATCCTCCTACACAGCCCTGATTCATCCCCAGAGTAGATCCATCCTGTGCACCATAGGTGGTGGGTATAATAGGCCAGAGCTAAACCTGCCCTGGCGCAGCTGCGGCCGCTGGTTGCGAGGAAGTTTTTGCTTATTATTATGCGCCATGCAGGTTCTGGGGCAGCTAAGGTGGTGGTATGTACTACTCAGCTTCCTGGGTTCATCAGTAATCTTCCTGGACTCCAGTGAGATTACTGATGAACCTAGGAAGCTGAATAACACATACCACCACCTCAGCTGCCCCAGAACCTGCATGGCACATATAAAAAGTTCAGGCTCTTTAGAAGAGATGCAAGTTTTCCCCACAGAAGGTCTTGGGGTCTTAGTAGGGAAGGTGAGGAGTGGCTGGTGGGGCTCCGGCCAGCCCAGAGCTTCTCCGGTGCGGGGGTGCTTGGAGCTCCAGCCACGGGGGAGAGGGACTTGGGCAGAAGAGATGGGGTGGGGGGCTAGCTTCCCTGAAGGGGGACTGCATCCGCTGCCCATGCTGTGTACTGAATAAAACGGGTCCTCTGTGTGTCTGTGGGGACTGGGTAGGAGGAGGGAACCATGTGATTAAAGGCTGTATCATAATGCATACGGGCAAGGTGGCAATTATGTTTGAATGGGCAATGTGTTTCCTAACTTTACCCCTCCTAATTTCCTAATAGTTTATTGATGTAAGCAAACTTAACTAATGTTAAAGGAAGTTTTTTGTTTATTGCAAAGATAATGTCTTTTGCAATAGACATTCTTGCATGGAACAAAGAATTCTTGACATTTCTGAATGTCAGTGGGTGGAGGGTCTGGCAGTTTCTATCATGCTCCTACTGGAATGTACTGTCTGTAGATTGCCAATGCCTCTTTGAGGAGGAATTTACCATCTTAGATTTCTCTGCAACACCACTTGCCACTGTCAAATGCTTGAAAACCATGCCAATCATTTGCCTGTTTTTCAAAAATTTATTTCAGGGGTACTTTCCTATCCTCTTCTTGTTCCTCTCATGCATCCTCTCATTGCTAATTTAGCTAGATACTTAGTTACTAGTAGTTTAAAATGATTTTGATTGCATACATCCTATTTTTTATTCCAATTCTCCTCCACCCTCCCCCCAAAAAATCTTTGCTTCATTTTTATTGATATTCATTTCTACAGCAAAATAGAACCTGTATAATACAGCCCTTGTACGAATCATATCATAACCATAGATAGTTACTTTCATGATTATTTATCAAAGTAGACAGACAACTAACACTTATACAGGATAATAGGAGAATTAGAGAAAAAACACTTAATTTGGCAAGGCCAGGTCCTCAGCTGATGTAAATCAGTGTAATTCCATTGAAATCAGTGGAGCTATACCAGTTTATGCCAACCATATAGTTCTAAATGAAATTTGTTCCCTGTAGTAGTGGGTATAAAATGAGAGATCTCTTTTACTGCCTCTGCTGAATTATTGAGTTGTCTCCTTGATAAATTATTTATTAGGTTTTTAAAGAGCTAATTGATATTACTGCACAATAACTGCATTTTAATTAGAATTATTATAATTGCTTCAAGAAATGTTCTATCTAGTTCACAGATTTGTAATTTGAATTTAAAAAGAATTCTACTTAAGGGATGTAGATTTCATTGTATGTACTTTGTGTTTGTGCCAATTTATGTTGTTTAAAAAAATATACATTTCTTTTTCTGCTGGGTCCTTGGTTCTAATTTCTTTTATCCTTCTTCTATCGTCTTCTCTCCATTTCTGGAATTAACACCAGAGGCTTTCTGAATTAGAGGCAATGAGGGATGTTGATGATGGTCTTCACTTCCAGTAGTATCTTTAAAATTATCAAGGATTGAAAGGATTTTAAAATACAAGTGATAGAATTTTACTCATCAAGGCCTATCCACACTAGGGTAAAAGATGTATTTTAAAAACGTTTGTTAACATTCTTTAGAACTCTAGTTTACACAGGGCAAATTGTATTTTAACATATATTATTAGTTGGTCTAGGTCAGTGGTTCCCAAACTTGTTCTGCCGCTTGTGCAAGGAAAGCCCCTGGTGGGCCAGGCTGGTTTGTTTACCTGCCGCATCCGCAGGTTTGGCCGATCGCGGCTCCCATTGACTGCAGTTCACTGCTCCAGGCCAATGGGAGCTGCTGGAAGCAGCACAGGCCGAGGGACGTACTGGCCACTGCTTCCAGCAGCTCCCATTGGCCTGGAGCAGTGCACCACAGCCACTGGGAGCCGCGATCGGCCGAATCTGCGGACGTGGCAGGTAAACAAACCGGCTCGGCCCACCAGGGGCTTTCCCTGCACAAGCGGCAGAACAAGTTTGGGAACCATTGGTCTAGGTGAAATCTGGGGATGTGCTTTTTATCCTAGTGTAGGCTGGCCCTGAGAGGATGAGCTCTGGTTCCACCTCCAGTTGAGAAGCCAGGTGTTTAATATACAGGGTCTTCCCTGATCTGACTTGATTCACTCTCAGATGGCTCCTGTAGCAGCTGATGCCATTACAGAGAGGAAATGTACTTTAACATACTAACTTGCTGTACTATGCAAATGTGTAGGGGAGGAAACAGTCTTTTGTTTAACTTAGTAGTTATTAATCTGCCATAGCTATTGTTGAAAAGTGCAGCACCATTCCAGTCTCCCAGAGTCTGCAAGTTCCTGCTGGGCATGACAATGCTTTGTAATGGAACTTCCCAGCTGGACCTCATAGATTGATTAAAATGTTATAACTTCTCTCTGTCTGATTATATGAATTAGGGAAAATCTCCTTGCTCAAAGTGCTAGGAGTCTTTTGCAAATTGTATAGGACAATTGGACTATGTTACAGAGACCATTCATACAGTAAATCTGAAACACCCACTTCTGTATAACTTCAGTGCTCACTAAATATACTTTTTTGGTTGGATATAATTTAGAAGAGCAGAGCAATTTTTTTTAGCTTTCCCTTAATACCGTCGGCCTGGAACAAGCAGGTGCATAGAAACCTTTTCTGAAGGTGTAAATTGATTTATTTTGGGGGACATGGGATTTATATATTGTGGGGTTTGGATTCAGTTCTAGTTAATGCTACTTAATAGACAATAAGAGTATCACTCTGTTTCAGCAATTTTTGTTGTACACAGCTAAATTCATAACTACAGCATTTTTATGTATGGCTCCAGTTCATATTATGACCTAGGGACCTTCATCATAAGAAATAGACATTACTAGTGTAACACATCTGTGATTCAAATTAGCACATTAGTTACATTACTGAAAGCAAAACTTCAAAATTCATGCTCTTAAGTTAGTTTCATGATTGATTGAGTGAGTGAGTGTGATATGGGATGATACACTTAAACAGCACAAGAAGTTTGGAAATAAGGTATCCTTTGCAAAGTAAAATACAATACAAGGGGAAAAACACAAAGTAGTTAAATGGTAGCTGGTCTTTGACTAAGTCCTAGTGAACAGGTGTTCAAACCACACACATTGTCATCACAAATGGTCACCCTTGTTTCAGTGTCTGTAGAGAAGCTAGGTATAGAATTGACGTAGAGAGTGAATTCTTCTCTGCTACTCCTACATGTGGGAAAGAGAATAAGAAGGAAGGAGATGCTGCTGTCCAAACAAAGGAGAGGAGAGAAATAATGCTAGACAAATTAGTTTAAAAGGTCTGAAGATGGATAGGGGGTAGGCATGGGAGGAGAGAACAAAGGATACGGAAGGGAAGACCTCGCGTTTAGCTTAGTGAAACTAATTCATTTATTCTTTCTAGTCTGTTTCCCTTGCTTGGTGAACTATTTGCAGGAAACATTTCATTCAATGAATTTAGCACCTCATTCTGTTTGTTTTACACTGACTCATTAATTTTTTCTAAATGACTTCAGTGTTGTTTGGCAACACATTTCAGGCTATGGATAGCTTCAAACTATTTGACATGACCATTGCTTTGAATTTGTGTCCATAATATGCTATCCATGCTCTGTGATTGATTATCTGTAGCTAAATATTATATTCTATTAACAAAAACACTGTAACTGGAGAAAGAGAAGATAAAATAACCTAAAATTCCACAATGCACACAAACCACTGAGGTAGAAGGGGCCCTTGCAGCCCCTTGTTTAGAGAAATTATCCCTTTAAATATTGTTTAAAAAATAAAATATTGGTAACAATGCATGGACCTCAGCACAAGTAGATGGACTCCACTTAGTCTGCATCACAGGAAGCAGATGGCAGCCAATACAAAATGATGGGTTTTTTTAGAGGCAGGAGCCTTGTCTAAAGTCAGTGTTGCCAACTTTCATTACTTTATTGTGAGTCTCATGATATTTGGTGCTTTTCTTAAAGCTCCAGCTCCTGGAGTCATGTGACTAGATGAGACTCTACTTTTTTGGTAAGTTTCTGTCCCTCACATTTGAAAAGATAAGTTGATGTGATTTTTATTTATTTATTTATTTATTTTTAATATTTGGGTTGCAGTTTTAGTAGTTGGTCGTAAATGCTAAAGTAGAGACACTCACAAATATTTATAACAGGAAGGTCACTTATTCCTGGTCATGAATCACCCTAGGCTGAGCCTATAACAAACATCTGATGTGTCTGTTTCACATTTACAATTGCCTAAATAACACGTTAACTGGCAATTAATATGCATTACAACAAGATAGAAAATTCAAGTCTAGGGAAGGCCAGGGGTGGAGACAGGTAAAAATGCATCTGCCTGGGCCTCAAAATATTAAACTGGTCCTGAAAACAGGAGTCCACCATGAAGGTTGGCTTGCCATTCTGTTCTTGGGGTAGCAATCAACAGAAAAAATCATTCTCCAGGGCTTTCAGCTTGGCACTTTGAGCACTATAAATATTAACTTAAAAATACGTGGCAGTTGATATTCTATAAATACTTTTTACCATAAATTAAACACACTGCATTTAAATTCAGTGTACACACTGAGTTATGCTGATTTATACCAGCTAAGAGTCAGGCCCATTGACTTAAAGGAGTAACTGTAAAAAATGTTTTGTGATTACTCTGTTCCTAAAGTTATATTTCTTCAAGATATTGATGCTGCATTGTCGTCTCCTAATGCTTTGAAGTCTGTTTTGTTTCCAAAACTCTGAACAATTTTAATCTTTTGTTTCTTTTCTTTTAAAGAGGAGTTGAGGGAATTTGTTATGCTGGAACCACAACAAATAGTATATTAATAAACTGTTCTCAGTTAAATGTATTCTGTAAATTTTCAAATCTCCAGAGAGAGAATTGTATTTTCAACTACTAGAATAATAGTGATATAGTAAATACATAGGATTGTGCCTCTGAATGCAGAAAGTGGTCTTTATTTTTCAACAAGCAGCTCATTAAACTTTCTGGCAATCTTGTTTGCTGTACAGTCCTTCGAAGGGTTAACTAAAAGTCAGCAATGATGCTGTAATCCTCAGGGACTGCCACCATGCTGCAGTGTTGTTGTGTAAGATCAGTTTTTCGGGTGAAGTAGTATTTGCTCCAGCAGCTGGCTCAGTCATGTCTCTCATTTTGGGTTTCTGTCCAAAACAACATGGCTGACGTAGCAGGTAAAGCAAATGACTAACGTACTATGTATGAAACTACATTCCTGTCATCCCCTGCTGTACCAGCAAATATATTACCTCTGAGAAAAAGTCAGACGCTTTTCAGAAAATTGATACACAATGCATCAGGAATGGTCATCCTTGACTGGAAAAAGTATGACTGTGCATTTTCTCAAGTACCAGCCTTCCTAAATGAAATGATAACAAGATGCAGATAAACCTGTCTGTCCTCTGTCTTACTTTTTATGTGCTATAGGCAAATTTTTTTCTAACAAAATATAATAGCCAGTTGGGGGGTAGTTGTCCACAATATCACTATTTCCCAAATTCTGTGGTAGCCTTGCCCTTAGATTGACACTGTAACCTTCTGGTATGAGCCATTTGATATGAAGTGGGGCATATCCACAATTTAGCTTCTGTATGAATGTTCTTGTTGATCAGTGTCTAGTTTTCCCTTTATTTTAAAAAGATTATACACATTATATTAGGGATCAAATGTGATTTGATAATATCAGAGCTGGGCTTAACGTTAGCTACCCCTGCAATCAATCCATCTCTTTTAGGTTCTTAAATGCCCTGCCCCCACCCATTATTGTAGTATCCAAATGCCTCACAATCCTGCTGTGAGGTACAGGAATGCTGCTCTTCTCATGTAGTAGATGGGGAACTGGTGCACAGAGTGAGTAAGCACAAATAACACAGGAAAGCCCGTGACAGAGCAGAGAATTGAACCCACATTTCCCAAAACTTAAAGGAGTACACATGAATTCACTTTTACATGGTGCGGCACTGTCACCAAGATGCGCAGATCAGTGGCGTAGCCAGGATGGGACACTTGGGTGGGCCCTGACTTCGGGTGGATGGGCAATGGTGGGGGTGGGGGAGGGGAGGCAGGCGGGATCGGGGCTGCCTCCCTTCACCCCCTCCACCCGGCCTTGCATAGGGTGATAAATAGTCTGATCAGGGCCCCCCCCCGCCCCAGGCACGCCCCTGGGGAGCGGGGTTGGGACACGGGGGCTTGCCCTGCTCCGCCAGCCCAGCGCTCCTGCCAGGGAGTGGGATCGGGGGCTCGCCCAGCTCCGGCTGACGCTCCTTCCAGGGACCGGGCTCGGGGCATGGGGGCTTGCCCTGTTCCACCTGCTTGGCATTCCTGCTGGAGACCAGGGTCAGGGCATGGGGGCTTACCCCACTCTATCCGCCTGGCATTCCAGCTGGGGAGCGGGCAAGCCCCCGCGCCCCAATCCCACTCCCCGTCTTGAGCACCAGGCAGGTGGAGCAGGGCAAGCCCCCAATCCTGCTCCCCAGTTTCCCGCCTGGGTCTGTGGGGCCCCTGGACAGAGTGTCCATCGCTCCCCGCAAGGTCAGCTGGAGGGAGTGAGGGGAGGCGGCCCGGATCCCTCCTGCTCCATCCTTCCTGCCTCTCCTCCCCTGCCCCCATCATCCCCCCGCCCAAGTGTCCCACCCTGGCTATGCCACTGCTCCACACTCCCTGGCCTCTCTAGACACCCCAGATGAACTCTCAGACTTCTGACTTCAACAACATCAGCATTATCATCATATCAAGTTCATCCTTTACATCAGTAAAGATTAGTAGCAAGTTTAAATTTTATTAAAATTTTTAAATAAAACCTGTATTGGATAAATTATAGAGGTCATCTTGTGAGCCTGGAACCTAAACCCTCATTTCCCATCGACCCTTGGTATCCTTTTAAGCAATTTCTATTTGCACAGTGTTTTTTTCAAGAACATAACCACCGTGTAAATCGAGGCCCCACTGTACACATTTGTCAGTGCCTTTCAGTTTACATTTGCAACAGCCCTAAAGATGAGTATTTCCTGCACTCTGCAAATTCCAGTGGATGGCATGTTAATGAGAAGAGTAAGTATTGTGCTGCTACTTCTGCTTTCATGCAAGAAGTGGCAATACAGCCAGCATTCTAAAGAACAGGAGATCCAGACTCTTGGTGCTTCTTCTGTAATGGGGCCAAACCAGCACTAAATCTATAATATTACTCACCATTTATAGGATAACCTGTTGGTAGGACAGCATTAAATAAGGATTCATTATATTTCACTTGTACATACATGATGGTGTGCAGTTGGGAAGCAGCTCCCATTGGCCACAATTCCCAGCCAATGGGTGCTGCAGAGTCAGCACTTGGGGCGGGGGCAGCATGCAGAGACCCTGAGCCTAGGAGCAAGAGAGATGTGCCAGTCACTTCCAAGAGCCGCGCGGAGCCAGGGCAGGTAGGGAGCTTGCCTTAGCCCCACTGTGTCGCCGACTGGACTTTTAGCAGCCTATTAAAATCTCCCGGATTGGTTTCAGTAGCCACCAGGAGGTCGATTCCAGGAGACTCCTAGCCAATCCGGGAGGGTTGGCAACCCTATAGCAGGCTGACACCACTACTAACTTCTGACATTTCTTCCAATCCCTAAAGGATGAGGAAGAAAATCTGACAGAAAACAGCTAGTGAAAAAGTTTTCTTCTTCATTGGTCACATTTAAGACACTAATAGGATGGTACCGTACAGATTGCTAGCTCAGCAGTTGGAAGCCCAACTCCATTGTTTACAGTATTCAGGGTGGGTTCTTGGTACTTTGATCCTAACTCGCAGTTGCCAGAGTTGCATCTGTAGGAATGATAAAGGACCCTTAAGTGAGTTAACTTTGATCTTTATTTAGGAGAGAAATGGTAACTACTACCCTCACCAGATGACACTGGGCTTCTTGCTCAGCACTCTGTGAAATCCCTCCCTCATGTAACACCACTGGAGTTATGTCAGACTTGACTTTGGCCCCTCTATCTGCACTCACTGTCACAGACACAAAATGTCCCCTTCCTTCCTCAGAGGTGGCGAAAGTGAATTCGGTCCAAAGGGACTAAACAATGGACGAAAAACCTTTATTGCAATGGGGAGTTTCACTGAGCAGGGCCAGGATTTGGCAGCTACTATCTACTATAGGCATTGCACAACTGCAGGTTTAATTTACTGTAACTGCAGGTTATTCAATGTGAGGAGGAGTTAATTCTTTTGAACTGCTGAGTTAACAGGTGTCTTAATATACAGTGACTTTTATGTAAGGAAGGTTATCCCTATAGCAGAAAAGGTGTGTCCTTTTCTGTTCCTAATAGTCCATTAGATTTAACCATGCCTGGGATGAGCGTGTACATTCAAAGCTTCTTGCAGTTTTCCCAAGGCCAGCACCAACTCTCCCTTAATGCTCAGAGAATTTTATTTTATTTTTGTACTTGCCTCTAGCAGGGGCGGCTCTACCTTTTTGGCCGCCCCAAGCAGTCATGCGCGGGAGGCGCCCCGGAGCCACGGGAGCAGCGGACCTCCCGCGGGCATGACTGCGGAGGGTCCGCTGGTTGCGCGACTCGGCTGGACCTCCCGCAGCTGCGGACGATTCGCAGGTCCGGCGGCTCCGCTGGAGCTGCCGCAGTCATGCCTGCGGGAGGTCCAGCCGAGCCGCGGGACCAGCGAACTATCCGCAGTCATGCCTGCGGGAGGTCCACTGGAGCCGCGGGATGAGCGCCCCCTCCGCAGTCATGCCTGCGGCAGGTCCGGTCCTCCCGGGGCTCCGGTGGACCTCCCGCAGGCATGACTGCGGCAGGTCCGCCGGCCCAGCCTGCCGCCCCCCCCCGGGAAAGGGCCGCCCCACACGCGTGCTTGCCGCACTGGGGTCTGGAGCCGGCCCTGGCCTCTAGATACAGGATCAGAGTTAGGTATTTTGCTGCCCTAGGGAAACTTCAGTGTGTAAGTGTCCCATTCTGGAGCTGTTTTGTGTGTGTGTGTGTGTGTGTGTGAAAATCTTCAAAATGTTGAAGCTTCATGTTGCAAGGTTACAAATGGACCCATTTCTTTTGATAAAAAATAATGATTTTAAAATGATTTTTACTGAACAAAGAAATTGCAGAAGCAGTGTTTTTTTTATTCTATTTTTGAAAGTAGCAAGGAAAAATTTTGGAAGCCTCGTTCTGTAAAATTATTTATTTTCAAAAATACTAACTTTTGACTCAGATTTCACCCAAGTCTGGGTTTTTTAACCAGCTTGGTCCCATCCTCACCTTTTACTTAATCCCCCCTCTCCTACCCAAAGTTATTTCTCTCCCACACACCGCAGCCAACTCTCCTTGCTTCCAGAGATTGGAAAAGAGCTCTGTTGAGTTGGGTCCCCAGGCTACCAATAACTTTGATCAGCTGCTTGCTCTGCTTGCAGAACAATAGTTGGAGGAGGATTAAGTTACTGTGAACTAAAGCCACTTTATTCTTGAATGAAAGCATCCATGAGGGGTGGGAGCGGTGTGCTTTAAGGTATGGCATTGACTTCACATCTGTAATTGATTCACTTTAACTTTCTTGAGTGTTCCAATGTAAACAAGCCCTTAGCTGGCCACTCTGCAGGGGTTTTTCTGGGAGTGGAGTGCAGAAGAGAGAGAACTGGAGCTTTGGAGGAATCATTTCTGTTAGATGGTGTGAGGGGGAGCGGTGTGAAGTGAGCTTCCAGAGGTCACTCTTACAAAGGGGGGTTCAAAGGAAGGCAGCTGAAGCACAAAGAACATTTTTCCTGCTGGCTTTGTTTGCTTTTTACTGCCTCCTTGCTATTAACTTATTAGGCAACGTGCAACCACCAGGTCCGCTTATAGGAGCAGCAGGTAGACTGTGCTTACTTTGCAAGTGGAGAAATGGCTTTCCTAACTGCTGCCCCTGCAAACTCTGCCTAAGAGCCGAATGTCAAGCTGCATTGTTTCTTCCTTGTACATCGGCAGTAATAAAGGTCTGCAGACCAAATTATGCCCTTTATTACAATTCTGCCACCCCTTTGTCTTCAATGGGTTGCTGACCTACAGTGGGTTTTGCGGATCTGTCCTGTGACTAGAACTTTGTAAATAATTCTGTTGATGCGCAAGAAGGAATTCGGTTCAACTCAACTCTGTTAGCTGTAATGGCTCTACAGGGCTAACCATTAGAAACAGTAAAAACTAATTCTATCAGTGTCAGTAGAAAGGATTCTGAATACACACAAGTGGCATTCTGTTGAAGAATAAGGCATTCTGTTGAAGAATAAGGCATTACATAACTTTTCAGAGTAAATTCTACTGTAATTTGTTGAAAGTGTTTTGGTTGCCTCTACAGTCAGATTGAGAAACAAAAATATAAACTACCTTAACAGCTATGAAACTGTCTGCTTTTTCCTCCAATAGTTGCTAATGGGACCAGAATTTTCTCCATTCTAACGTGTGTCTGTGGTTAAGATATCTTTTTATTTGATTGTTGTTTATGTTTTTCAGGTACTTGTAAAAAAGGTGATTTAATGGTTAGAATATTGTAGGCTTGATTCTCACATACACTTAAAATGAATATAAGGAACTCTCTAAGCCAGTATAGGAGTGTCCACGTGAAACTGGTGCATCTTTTGTGTGTAGACAAGGCCTAAAAACTATGACCAATGCCTGTCACAAAGGTATTTACTCACCTGTTTTTGAACCAGTTTTTCAAATCTCGTTTGGTACCAGAAATCACATAGAAAAGAGCTCAGAGAATCAAAGAACAATCCCCAAAGCATTGCATGTTCCAGACAAACAAAAAAGCTCTTCTGTGAACTAGCAGGGAGAGCAATCTGGGCATAGAAGCCAACTCTAGGGGTACTCTGGGGCTCAAGCACCCAGGGAAAAAAATAGGGGGTGCTCAACACCACCAGCCACAGTGGTTCTGCGGACCCGGGACTGGCCACTGATCAGCTGTTTGGCGGTGTCCCGGGGCTTGCGGGTAGAAGAAGGCAGGAGGACGGAGGGGCCTCGGGGGAGGTGGCAAAGGGGGAGTGAGAGCGGGGCCTCAGGGTGGAGCAGGGGTGGAGCACCCACCGGGCAAAAGAAAAGTCGGCACCTGTGAGTCTGGGTATCAGTGTATAAATAAATATGCTTGGCATTCTGCTCTCCTTCAGGATTCCTATGGTTTGTGCACTGGGAGTGAACAGTTACATGTCAATACCAGAATGCTTTCCTTGCTCTTTCAAAGCCAGGTTGTTTGAGCCCTGGAGCTGCCTGGGAATGGTTTGGGTTTTGCTTTTGGATGCAAGAAGGTTTTTTCACCCTCTGTACTCTGCCATAGTCATTGGCATGCAGACCTTTCTCCCAGTTGCCCATAGTACATCTGTTTACTGAGGATGTACCGGTATTTAAAGATAGCTCTTGCCAAGCCCTTTCATAAATGGCTGGCTGAAGATTATCAAGCTTATTAAAGGCAATATGACTTTGTATGCTGGAGTAGAGGCTATGACTTCTCCGTAATCCCTCTGTGAAGTAGAGTTGTGCAAATAACTGATTTTTTTGGTTTGCTGGCAATTCGAAGAATTTGGAAAATTTTGTTTTGAGCCAATTCCACCCTGCACCCCCAAAAAATCAGAAAGTCAAAAAATTTCATTTTGGGTTGAACAAAATATTTCATCTGGAATGAAACATTTTGTTTTGTAGAGTAATGAACATTTTTATACATTAAACAAAATCTTTAATAAAAGGAAATTTCTAAAAAGAATAATTTCAGATTGAGTAATTAAAATATTTCATTTAGAAAACATTGACACAAAGCATGTCAATTTTTTGGAATTATTTTAGTCTGTTTTTCTGACCAAATCAATTTATCAAAATTCACACAAATTCATAAAATGTTTCACTTGATTCAAATCTGCATTTGTTTTGTTTTTATTTTGCCAAGGGGGAAAAAAAGTTCAGTTAAAAAATCTTTGCCCAGCTCTAATGTCAGGCTTATTAAATTTAATCTAGGTATACTGCTCATGAACCTATTCTGGGCTGGTTTGAATAGTCCCTTCATAATGCACAAGAACATACAGAGATGATCTTACTAGGCTTTATTCACTCCATCTCAGTGCAGCCCCATCATAGGCCAGAGTAGAGTATTGAGAGCCTTGCAGCAGTCTGAAAGCACAGAAGGCCCCACTTTAGAAAAGCACTTATACACATACTTAAAGTTAAGCTTATCTTAATAATTGAACAAGGAGGCTTTCATGAATTGGGGTCTGAGAGAATATGATTGCATATAGAAGAAATACTTACTAAAGCCACAATCCTCCAATTTTTTCCACATACCTAACTTTAAGAGAGAGAGAGAGGACATGATAACAGTCTTCAAGTACATAAAAGGTTGTTACAAGGAAGAGGTAGAAGAATTGTTCTTCTTAACCTCTGAGGCTAGGACAAGAAGCAATGGGCTTAAATTGCAGCAAGGGAGGTTTAGGTTGTACATTAGGAAAACTTTGTAACTGTCAGGGTGGTTAAGCACTGGAATAAATTGCCTAGGGAGGTTGTGGAATCTCCATTATTGGAGATTTTTAAGAGCAGATTAGACAACCACCTCTCAGGGATGGTCTAGAGGATAATACTTAGTCCTGCCATGAATGCAGAAGACTGGAATAGATGACCTCTTGAGGTCCCTTCCAGTCCTATGATTCTAAGTATGGGCAGTAGTCCTCATTAATTTTATTGGGACAACTCACTTGAAGCATGTATAGAAATCTTTTCAGGCTCAAGGCCCTTAATGAGTATTAGTCTCTTATTTCTAAACACATTTTCAAAATTTTAGCTGGCTATATTTATAACAATAGCAGTGTGCTCACTACTTTACAGAAAGAGATGAAGACAAAGTACCTGTCACAAAGAGCTTACAATTATTTTAAATATCTCTTGGGAGAGGTTAAAATTTTAAATTTCAGTTTAACTTTTACAAAGAGAGAGCTAAAGTGGAAACGTCACATTTTATTTGAAATCTGCTTATGAAAACAAACTTCTGACAAACACAAGATAAATTGGTCTCTGTTGTTCTTGGACTGAAGATAGGAAGCAAAAATAGATGATTTACCAAATGCTCACCAAAAGGACATTGGCTTCCTAAAGAAATAAATTCCTCAGATAGAAAACTATGCTTGATCTCCACAACAGTAGCCCTGTTTGCCTTATCCAGAAATTTGCATCACATGCTACTGTTTTTTGGGTCTATAACTGGAGAATGTTCAGTATTTTACATGAACAGGGTTTTCTTTTAAAACTATTATTAAATCTCAGTTTGACCTTTAGATCCAAATAGTAGATGAAGTGCTATTCACTTCTGAATGTAATGATTAGATGGTGAAACTTCCTCTCCAGCTGCTCTTCTTTTTAACAGAGTGAAATTGATTAACCTGTGTTAGAACTGTACATTTACATTTTAATTGAAAACTTTAAAACAATTTGACTACTTTACTAAATTAGAGCTAGCATCTTGTCTCTGAAACCAGGATCAATCCAAAGTTACTCCATTGGATTCAGTGCCATTACTCCAGATTTCAACACCAGACTACAAGAGTGCAGAATTTGGCCCTCGCTAGTAATTCCACTGCTAATACTAACAGAATCTGCTTTGCTGGGGGGAAAAGTGCAGGGTTTTTAGAGACAAAAAAGGAGATGTAACCCATCTAAAGGAATAGGCCAATAATTTCAAGCTTGGGGTCTGAGTTTCAGAAATGCTAAGCATCCATATCCCCAACTGAGGTAATTGTGGGTGCTCAGAAGACTATCTGAAAACCAGACCCTCAGATTAGTTATCTGAACAAGAATGGCCTGATTTTCAGAGGTTCTGTGCTAGGCATCTCTAGCTTCCATTGATTTAATCTCTGAAAAGTAGAGCTTTTATTTAGCTGTTAACTGGAGTTAAGTACCTAATTTTGGGCTCCCTAGTTGAAAATCTTGGCCTTAGCTCTTGGGTCTGAATGCTGTTATTATTTCTGTTTTGGTAAAAATGGGCAAAATCAGGCAGCTTGGATTATTTCACCAAATGTTTCAAAGATTTTTTCACATCCAATTATATTCCTGCATAATATATTTCAGAAGTGTTTGTGTTGGACGCATGCAAAATGTTATACAAATATCACAAATACTTTCCCAGATATACAAATAGAAAAATGGTATGCTTTGCTCATGCTGTGAAATGAGAAAGCATGGCCATCTTTGAGTATTAATGATGATACACTATATGTTAACAAGAGATGGAGCATTGAGTGATATAGTTACTGTTCTGTAGTTAGTATATAGCTACAAAAGCTTTTGTTAAAGTAATAATCCAAAATGTAGTTCACCTTAAGCATACACAGGGCCATGTGTTTGCTTCCTAAATTTTGATCCATTTAAGGTAAATATTCCCATGTGGAATAACATGATCAAAGGTGTCCAACTACTCAGTAAATAGTCTTGCATACCTGTGTGATGTGACACTCCATATTCTTTATAGAAATATGCTTATTATATGAATATGGCATAATTAAGATACATTTTATGCAAGATGGCTCATGTAAGATATCATTGGAAAGGTTATAATTTACTGAATGCGAGTATCCAATTTGTATGCATGTATCATTTCTGTATCTGGAGTTAGCAATAGTGACTATGTAACAATTACAACTGTGGTTATACTTGGAGATGCCCACCAGACAATAAGCAATCATCTTAATGGGCCATTAGGAAAAAGACAATGAGTCTTCGAAGATGTGGATTTCCCCATCTTTTGGGAGTTCCTTCCGGTGGACATTGCAAATAAACCTGGTTTCATGGTTGCTTTGACACAGAAAGGTCAGGTGATAATGTCACCTGGTAAAAAGTGCCACCTTGGACACTGCTGGTACTTTTCCACTGGAAACAAAGGCTTCCCACCTTATGTAAATTCGATTTAAGGCTGTGGAGTAAGGCAAACAGGACTCTTCTCCATTGCCTTCCTGCCCAAGAAGAAAGACTGCTGAAAGTACCTGAAGAGACAAAGGAACTGAGTGGTGGGAAAGGCATGGGCTGAGTCCAGACTAAAACAGGAGTCTAGTCTGTAAAGAGAAATAACTGGAACTCTAAGCTACAGAAGCTCTGCAACGTGCCTAAAACAACATTTAGGGTGAGAAATTACTTCTTGAAACCAATCTCTTTAAGATCTTAAGCTTATTATGCGTGTTTTGTTTTATTTGCTTGGTAATCTGCTTTGTTCTGTTTGCTATCCCTTATAATCACTTAAAATCTGCCTTTTATAGTTAATAAACTTGTTTTTGTTTATTATTAAACCCAGTTTGTGCAATTTAGAAATGGGGCAGGGGTAAGAAGTTGTGCATATCTTTCTCCACATTGAGGAAGGGAGTGAATTTATGAGCTTACGTTGTATAGATTTCTCTACAGCACAAAACAATATTATTTTGGGTGTACTTTTCAGAAGGGAGCTGCACTTGAGTGCTGGGCAATTTCCTAGCTGAGTCTTCTCATAGAGAGCTGTTTGCAGACTCTGTGTGATTCTACAGCTGGGGCGTCCCTACCTGTGTGTGTGTGCTGCCAGAGGCCGGAGAGCCTAATTCAGCAGAACCGAGAGAGGGAGCCCAGGCTAGTACAGCAGGCAGGCTCAGTGAAACCCCAGTACATCAGGTGGCATCCCAGAAGGGGGGTACAGTTGCCAAGTACCCAATGTTCATTTTAAGGCTTCCTTAATTTGAGCTGTGTTTTATACTTAAAGAACATAAGAACATAAGAAAGGCCGTACTGGGTCAGACCAAAGGTCCATCTAGCCCAGTATCTGTCTACCGACAGTGGCCAATGCCAGGTGCCCCTGAGGGAGTGAACCTAACAGGCAATGATCAAGTGATCTCTCTCCTGCCATCCATCTCCATCCTCTGACGAACAGAGGCTAGGGACACCATTCTTACCCATCCTGGCTAATAGCCATTTATGGACTTAGCCACCATGAATTTATCCAGTCCCCTTTTAAACATTGTTATAGTTCTAGCCTTCACAACCTCCTCAGGTAAGGAGTTCCACAAGTTGACTGTGCGCTGCGTGAAGAAGAACTTCCTTTTATTTGTTTTAAACCTGCTGCCTATTAATTTCATTTGGTGACCCCTAGTTCTTGTATTATGGGAATAAGTAAATAACTTTTCCTTATCCACTTTCTCAACATCACTCATTATTTTATATACCTCTATCATGTCCCCCCTTAGTCTTCTCTTTTCCAAACTGAAGAGTCCTAGCCTCTTTAATCTTTCCTCATATGGGACCCTCTCTAAACCCCTAATCATTTTAGTTGCTCTTTTCTGAACCTTTTCTAGTGCTAGAATATCTTTTTTGAGGTGAGGAGACCACATCTGTACACAGTATTCAAGATGTGGGCGTACCATGGATTTATATAAGGGCAATAATATATTCTCAGTCTTATTCTCTATCCCCTTTTTAATGATTCCTAACATCCTGTTTGCTTTTTTGACCGCCTCTGCACACTGCGTGGACATCTTCAGAGAACTATCCACGATAACTCCAAGATCTTTTTCCTGACTCGTTGTAGCTAAATTAGCCCCCATCATGTTGTATGTATAGTTGGGGTTATTTTTTCCAATGTGCATTACTTTACATTTATCCACATTAAATTTCATTTGCCATTTTGTTGCCCAATCACTTAGTTTTGTGAGCTCTTTTTGAAGTTCTTCACAATCTGCTTTGGTCTTAACTATCTTGAGTAGTTTAGTATCATCTGCAAACTTTGCCACCTCACTGTTTACCCCTTTCTCCAGATTATTTATGAATAAATTGAATAGGATTGGTCCTAGGACTGACCCTTGGGGAACACCACTAGTTACCCCTCTCCATTCTGAGAATTTACCATTAATTCCTACCCTTTGTTCCCTGTCCTTTAACCAGTTCTCAATCCATGAAAGGACCTTTCCTTTTATCCCATGACAGCTTAATTTACGTAAGAGCCTTTGGTGAGGGACCTTGTCAAAGGCTTTCTGGAAATCTAAGTACACTATGTCCACCGGATCCCACTTGTCCACATGTTTGTTGACCCCTTCAAAGAACTCTAATAGATTAGTAAGACACGATTTCCCTTTACAGAAGCCATGTTGACTATTGCTCAAGAGTTTATGTTTTTCTATGTGTCTGACAATTTTATTCTTTACTATTGTTTCAACTAATTTGCCCGGTACCGACGTTAGACTTACCGGTCTGTAATTGCCGGGATCACCCCTAGAGCCCTTTTTAAATATTGGCGTTACATTAGCTAACTTCCAGTCATTGGGTACCGAAGCCGATTTAAAGGACAGGTTACAAACCTTAGTTAATAGTTCCGCAACTTCACATTTGAGTTCTTTCAGAACTCTTGGGTGAATGCCATCTGGTCCCGGTGACTTGTTAATGTTGAGTTTATCAATTCATTCCAAAACCACCTCTAGTGACACTTCAATCTGTGACAGTTCCTCAGATTTGTCACCTACAAAAGCCAGCTCAGGTTTGGGAATCTCCCTAACATCCTCAGCCGTGAAGACTGAAGCAAAGAATCCATTTAGTTTCTCCACAATGACTTTATCATCTTTAAGCGCTCCTTTTGTATTTTGATCATCAAGGGGCCCCACTGGTTGTTTAGCAGGCTTCCTGCTTCTGATGTACTTAAAAAACATTTTGTTATTACCTTTGGAGTTTTTGGCTAGCCGTTCTTCAAACTCCTCTTTGGCTTTTCTTATTACACTCTTGCACTTAAGTTGGCAGTGTTTGTGCTCCTTTCTATTTGCCTCACTAGGATTTGACTTCCACTTTTTAAAGGAAGTCTTTTTATCTCTCACTGCTTCTTTTACATGGTTGTTAAGCCACGGTGGCTCTTTTTTAGTTCTTTTACTGTTTTTCTTAATTTGGGGTATACATTGAAGTTGGGCCTCTATTATGGTGTCTTTAAAAAGGGCCCACGCAACTTGCAGGGATTTCACTTTAGTCACTGTACCTTTTAACTTTTGTCTAACTAACCCCCTCATTTTTGTATAGTTCCCCCTTTTGAAATTAAATGCCACAGTGTTGGGCAGTTGAGGTGTTCTTCCCACCACAGGGATGTTGAATGCTATTGTATTATGGTCACTATTTCCAAGCGGTCCTGCTATAGTTACCTCTTGGACCAGCTCCTGCGCTCCACTCAGGATTAAATCTAGAGTCACCTCTCCCCTTGTGGGTTCCTGTACCAGCTGCTCCATGAAGCAGTCATTTAAAGTATCGATTTAAATTATCTTTCGTAATTGTATTAAGTGCAAAAGATGTCTGTTAATACAACATTATGGTTGCTCAGTTAAAATAATTGAGTCCATAAATGCAAAAATTAGGGTTTCAATAGCAACTTCCTGCACATGGTGTCCCACATATCCAAACACACTCTACCTCCCTCTCTCCCCACAACTCCCCTCCCCATCTTCAGGCAGAGGCTAAGAATGAAAAAACTCCAGTCCCCAAAATGAGTGTTTTACAAAGTTATGACCATGTGAAAATAGGGTTATAATGTGAAAATTGTTTTACAAACATGATTATAGTGGTCACTGATAGATCCTGCTATAATTAACTTAGCAAAGTCACTTGAAATATTTCTTTACTGAGATAATTCACAAACACGGAATTAAGCATAATCAACTGGCTTTCTATTTGCACAATAACCTAGATGTTACACAACTGATGTACCGTAGCACACTTTAAATCCCACATTTTCATCTGCAAACATGCAGTCTTTATTGATTAATCACTGTCCCAATCTGATTTTGGGGGGAAAAAAAACAAAAAAACCTGTTTCTTGAGTTATCAAGGTACAAACAAAAATCTGGAAAGAAGAAAAAAATGTAAATGTTAATCTATTTCAAAACCAACAGGATAAAAAAAATAACATTTGGCCTAAACATTAAAAAAAAACACCAGTCACGTGAGCTCTGACCAGGTATGTCACATTAGAATTTGGAAATTTTTTTGCTCCTGTACTTTAAAGCATATTATCATGCTACTGTGCCATCTCAGTCTTAGCTTCAGCAGCTGTCTACCACTCCTCTACAGTGCATACTATTAATATCACAGGTATGTCTATATGCATTAATATTGTTGAGTAGTTTGGATGAAATACTTTTTTTTTTTTAAGCTAGCAAGTGGGCCCAGAAAATCCATCAACCCATGTGCCATGAAAACAAAGAATGTGGTCTGCAAGTTAAGGGGCAATCTAACTTCCCCCACCCCACCACCAGCTAGCATGTATGCCACAGTAAGAAGCAATCATTAGATGACAGCAGCCAAAGGCACATATTGCTTCCTCAACCCATTTCCACATTATCACCACCACCACCTCACTCAGTCTCTGACCCAGGAAAACTTCCCTACTCAAGAAAGCATGTAAGCACATGCTTAAATCCAAGTCCATGGGATTTATGCACATATTTAAGTGCTTTCCTGAATCAGGGCCCAGTGAAGAATCCTCATATGGATGACAGAAATACTACCATGAAAGGTGGTTTACATGGTTTCTCTGACTCATCTGTCACCAAAAAGTCAGAGAGGCTGTCAGCAGTAGTTTTGTTTTGCTTTAACACCCCACATTTTCCAGTTTTTTAATTAATTTAAAATTGATATTAAAAAAGAACTGGATCCCTTCAAAAATAATAGCTAACGAGTTCAATCGATCTGTTGGATTTCCCATTACATGAGATGAGACAGTTTCGAAAAAGAAGTTTTGAAATATTGGCTGAGCCGTCCAAGTTTCTTCACAGCACCACTTAAAATTCAGAGCAGATTGCATAACAGTATGTCCACTACCGTAGCAGCTCAAAGGCCCATCCATATTCAAGGCCCTAATGTGCTCGGCACTGTACCAAGAAACAGTTTCTGCCCCAAAGAGCTGATGAACTAAATAGGTGAGACAGACAAATAGTGGAACAAAGGAATTATTATCTCAGTTTTGTGGGGTGAGAGGCCCAGAGAAATTAAGTGACAGGATTATACAGGAAATATACCTAGATCTTCTGAATCCCAGTCCAATGACTAAACCATAAGACTAAATCTCCTTTCCCTTATGAAGTAAGTGAGCACTGGTTTATCTTTAATATAAAGCCTCAGATTCTCTCCTGTATTAAGATCTGCTTGATGTTAGGAGGAGGAAGACAGTCAGGGAGCTGGTTATGCTTCCTAATTTTCACAGGGTTCTAATGTAAGAGGTTCTCTACGCTTATGTTTAGTTCCTGCATTACTGGGGTATGAATCTACCCTGCACTAGCCTGCTGCATATGTAACCCACACACCTCCTGGGTGTGGTGCTCTGTCCCATCTAGTGGCACGTAGACCACTTAGAGATTAATGACTCTGCTCTACAGCCTTAGCTAAGGGCCAGCTGGTGTTTAACTCATGCAGTAGAGGCTCATGCACTAAGCTCCAGAGGCCCCAAGTTTGATCCTGCCCGCCGACGACCGGGGTCTGTCCACGTTACACATACCAATTGTCCACATAAATCCTGCTGATGCACACTAACAGGTTGTTAATGTGCTTGAGTCTAGCCCCCTTTGAAACAGGGGGGAGGGATAGCTCAGTGGTTTGAGCATTGGCCTGCTAAACCCAGGGTTGTGAGTTCAATCCTTGAGGAGGCCACTTAGGGATCTGGGGCAAAAATTGGTCCTGCTAGTGAAGGCAGGGGGGCTGGACTCAATGACCTTTCAAGGTCCCTTCCAGTTCTAGGAGATTGGTATATCTCCTTTAAAAAAAAAAAAAAATTAAAGTGCACTAATGAACAGTTTATGTGGACCCTGCTGATGCACACTAAGTTAGTGTGGGGCTAGCACCTCAGCTAGCCACATACTAAATGTTTGTGTAGACAAGACCTAAATAGAGTAGCGCTATTCCAGTTGAGAGTAGACAGAAAGCAGATCCAGTCCACCTGCCACACCCTTATTATCAGAGGGAAGGGGGAAGTTAATGTTTGTGCCAGCCTTCTGTGAGCCGAGAGCTCTCTCATACTATGGGAATGCTCAGTTGGCTAGTTAGGGTCAGATTCCAATTGCTTTGTGGAATGAAATTGTTGGTACTGAGGAAAGAATCTGACTCAAATTGCCCAAAGTGAAAAACTCAACAATGACTTGGAACTGCATATGGTCCAGAATTGTCCTTTACATAGTCCCACAACATGATGCTTGTATGAGGTGCTTTTATAACTGCCTAGATTGCTAAACCATCCTGTTTCCATTAAACTCAAGGGGTATTTTACCACTGACTTTAACTGAAGCAGGTTTGGGCCTCATGACTGCATTAGAAAAGGTTAATTAACCTGCATTTCTTCTTTGCATCCTAAGGGATGTTTCCTGCTGTACTCCATCATGCCCTGCTAAGAAGAATGCTACCACTCAGCAGTAGTCACAGCCAAGGAATACCTGTAGCTACCTCATACACTGGAAAAGCAATAGACCCTTCTCAGCCTTGCAAGTGGCAGCTAATCTTCTTCTTCTTTTTTCGTATGGCTGGAGTAGAGCAGCAACTACAATTTCACCTGAAGGTGATCGAGCCAAATGGCTACATCAGGAGTAGCAGAATTTATTGCAGTGATGCCTCCTTCATATTTATAAATTGGGAAGTAGGTTGTGATATATTCGATGGTCTGTCATGGGGTGCCACATGTGCATGCATGGGAGTCCTTGATTTTCAATTTGAGCTTAGATGTCCCCATCTACCATGGTTGGTTTGAATTCAGATCAGAGTGGACTAAGATGACCATGGAAGGTCAAACCCAGGAACCTTCTGTGTGGGATCTGGCACAAGGTGCTTATTTTTTAACTCTTGTTTAGCCCAATCTGCTTTCCAAGCCTCCTTCTGATCATAGCCTGGTTGCATAAGGCTAAGTGAATGTTCCCAGAAAGGCTTGTGAGCCTTAAGACATTTGTGGGGAGGAGGGTTTGATGAGGTCTTGGTGGATGGGAAGGCATTTGTTCTCCTGGCCTCACTGAACTTCGCGGAGTTTGATGTTAGACAGAACAGGTAGCCATGGTGTTGGAGTCGACTTAAGGATTCCAGCATCACTGTATTCAGCTGGGTATCAACAAATTGCATGTGGCTGCATCTGCTCCATACCGGTGCACAATATTCAGCTACCGAATATACAAGTGCTATTGCACATGCTCGCAACACTGATACCAATGCACCCCAGGTTGTATCTGGGAGTGAAAGATGGCAGCCTTCACTCAGCCCACTGTGTTGAGTGAGAATTCATGATGAATGCCATCAACTTGGTGACGGAACATCACTCAGCAATCTCCCGGGCATCAGAGCAGCAACTCAGTGGCAGCTAATGCACAGCTAGACATACCCTCATAGCAAAAGATGGTATAATGTCAAACAAAAACTACACCTTGGCATTTCAGGGTGGAACATGTTTTTTGGAATAGTTTCCTGTGGGAAACAATTTAACCAGGAAACCCACATATCAAAATGCTGTGTATGTAAAGCAGGGAAGCATACATCTCCTTTTTCATTGCTTTCTGACATGGGCTGCTGCTGTTTAGTTTGACTTCTGATTATTTGGTTTTGTAATGGGATATATATTTGCAAAGTATCAGTCTGCGTAAAAGACTCATTTATTGTCCATTTGTTCCTGTTTGCACCCCATTACAAACTCATTTACCAAATGAATGTGAAAACAAATGTGAGTTCTGTGGAAAGCCTCCCTGAGCCTGGGTGTTATTACAGCCATATGTAACAGCTCATAAATGGTGTCAGCCAGAGACTATGGTTAAAATATTACAACACGAGAGCTTGTCATTTCCTTAACAAGAATTCAGTATCTGCATTTCCTGTGCCCTTTTCCTGATGCTGTTAAGCCAGAGAATTCTTCCAAGAGCAGTCATCTTAAAAGCTAAATAGCTCCTCTGGAACAGCTCAGAAATGCTGTCATCTTAAAAAAAATGCCGTTGTGCTGTAAAATAATGTTAAAAACTGCGGTAGTAACAGCTTAGTGCACAACCCCAGCACAAAAATGGAGAGGAAAATCAAAACCAGAGCCTCTGGAACAGTCAGTCTGGCAGGTGAGCAGCTGCAGAAGCTCAGCTAATAGGATATTCTCATATTCTCAATCAGACTGAAACACGCCTCCCTTTCAGGATCTGTCTGTTGGCCATGTCAACTACTAAAGCTGCATTTAACTTCAGTGAGGTATGCATCTCTCCAGCACTGCAGGCAGTGACACCATTCTCCCACAAGTCAGCTAATCCCAAATGGAAAGAGTGCTGCTGTTTGCAGAGATCTCTCCACACAAAAGAAAAGTTGGATCTCCTCTGCGTAGACGCACCAATAAGAATACACAGCATTGCAAATGATACATCAGTCATCTTGCAAACAGGCACCCTCAGAAAGGAAACCTCAAGAACAGGATCCCCATAAACCACATTGGTCCCTTTAGGAGTTCTCTTTTGTGTCTGACATAATCTTGATCATGAATTAATGTTTTCTTATACACCTCTACCCCAATATAACGCGGTCGTGGGGAGCCAAAAATCCCTACCGCGTTATAGGTGAAACGCCGTTATATTGGGGTAGCGGTGGCAGGGCTGCAGCGGTGATTTAAAGAGCCTGGGGCTTCGGCCGTGAGGAGCCCCAGGCCCTTTAAATTGCCAGCGGAGCCCCGCTGCCACAGCCCCGGGGTAGGGGTGGCAGGGCTCCAGCACTGATTTAAAGAGCTCTGGGCTCCGGCCGCTGCGGGGAGCCCAGGCCCTTTAACTTGCCAGCCAAGCTTTGCTGCCGCAACCCCGGGGTAGTGGCAGCAGGGCTCCGGCAGTGATTTAAAGGGCCCGAGGCTCCCCACAGCAGCTGGAGCCCCGGACCCTCTAAAGCGCTGCTGGAGCCCCGCTGCTACTGCGCTATACACAAAGCCGTGTTATATCGGGTCGCATTATAGCGGGGTAGAGGTGTATGTAACTCATCTCCATTTGTATTCTACAGGAAACTGTTGTGGTTAATCAACACTTACTGATTTGTGTAATCAAAAATTGCAAAGTGCATGAAAGAAAGCAGAGCAAACTATATTGAACCAGTACTTATACCCAGCCAGGGCTGTACTGTTGTATGCACTTTACTCACTTAAACCAGTTTTCTGAAAGGAAAAAAAAACAATCCAAAAGAATCCAGCGAACACAATTAAATCAAACCTTGCTGCTGCTCTGGTGTAGTGCTTATCTGTCTTCCTTTTGTGCTTTACAGTCTGGTTTCCCCCCCTACTGCTTAGATCAGTGAAGGATCATTATGGGTCAGATCAAAAGCCATTTGAAGTGAATGGAAGAGCTCGTATCAATTGCAATGGATTTAGGATAGGATCATGGGCAGAACTGTCCCTTGGGTATGGTGAATCGGGGTGACTGCTCCAGGCCCCCGCTTCAGTGTGCGTGTGTTGTGCGAGGGGTGCTAGGCTAGGCCGGCCCGGGGGGTGGGAGTTAGGGGTGCCTGGGGGGGGCCAGGCCTGCCCGGGGTGCTAGCGGGGCCCTGGTGCCGGCAGTGGGGGTTGGACCCTCACTCACCGGCGGGAAGTGCACATTGTATTTCTTTTTCTTGCTCGCCTGCCACTGCACCGGTCTTCAGCGTCCTAGGGCCACTGGAACACACCAGCGCCAGGCTGACCCCATGCATTACCTTCTGCCCCAGAACCTTCCCTTTTCCGGGACCCCCAGTGCAGGGAGCCCCCTCGCCCCTGGCACAAGTGCCACCCTGTGACTCTCCATTGTTCCTCACCCCCCAGCACTGGTGTCCCTTCCCCACAGATTTCACTCATATAAAAAATGTTCAGGGGGGCCCATACAGGCTGATTTGTCCTGGGCCCCACAGCCCCCAGGGACGTCCCTATCATGGGGCCTTGGAGAGAATCTGCTACAAATGGCTAGTGCCAAAATAGGCATAATAGGCCAAATCCTGTACTATCTACTCTGTCTTTACTCCAGACATTATCCTATAGGCATCAAAAGACGTGCCCGAGTAAAGATTGCAGGAGGTGATCCTATTTTAGGAATTAAAAAACAAAGACTTTTGTAATACACAAGGATCCTCTTGTGGAGCAACCTGATAAATTTTCATATGCAGATTCACTCATGTACATAGATAAAAAGGAAACATTTTCTGTTTTGCATCTTTTGTGTAAGCCTTTTTATTTTCTACTCATACTACAAGCAAAACTCCCATTGACTTTAATGCTAAACTATGTTTTAATGCTCGCAAAAATTAAAAAAAAATGCCTTTCCAACTGCAAAGAGGAATACCATGAAACTCCCTTTCCTCTATATCTTTGCCCATAAATGAAAATGTAAAATAAGCTCTGACTACCACACTCAGAAAAGCAAAAGAAATCCTGCAAATGGAACATTATACCTTTGTTTCCATTAACTATCTGTATCAGGCTTTCACCTAACAGGTCTTTGCAGGCCAAGGCAATAAAGAAAGAGAATGTAACAGGGAAAAGGAAAATGTATAATCATGACACCAAATCAGAACATTTTTATTTCATTTGGATTCTTTTATTATTTTTATTTCAGTTGGATTTTTTTATTGTTTTGTTTTCATTTCATCTTAAGTGTAAAACAAATCCCATTGAAGAATTTTGCCTCAATAAGGACTTGAAGATATGGCCCCACTTATACCCAGTGATGGATGTACCTGGAAGAATTTGAAATTTGTTGATGTTTTTAAAGCATTTAAACTAGGATATTTTTCAAAAGATGAAAATAGTTTATAATGGGGAATGATAATATTCCGTGAGCCAAACTGGTGCACAGATCCAAGAGTAACATCTCTGAGACAGAACAGATAATCCTTGGCTACTGAGAAAACAGAGCTGAACAGATATGACACCTTTAGGAGACAGGCAGCCATTTGAAAGCCAAAGGAGTATGAAGTATGAGTATTTAAACTCTTGCATTTTGTCTGCATTTCTTTTGCTGCTCTTGCTAAATCAGCTCTGTTTCAAACTAGCACTTACTTCCTGCTTGATCAAATAAAGATAGAATGTTTGATATCGGTTTATCAAAGACAAATTGTAACCACAGTGAACAGATGCAGGAGATGGGTTTTAGAAGTTGTAGTTTTGAAGTTGTGATCTTCATGAATTGAAAGTGAGCAGGAAAAAAATAATTACTTGAAAGAAAATTAAAATGGTGATAGTGTTTGCATTTTTTAATATCTGTAGGCAAGGGGATCTTTTATAAAAATGCGGCTATCTAACAAACTTGTTTTATTCTAAAAGCTAGAGCAGGGGTCAGCAACCTTTCAGAAGTCTTGTGTGCCAGTAATACATTTTAATGTTTTTAGAAGGTCTCTTTTTATAAGACTATAATATCTAACTAAACTATTGTTGTATGTAAAGTAAATAAGGTTTTAAAAATGTTTAAGAAGCTTCATTTAAAATTAAATTAAAATGCAGAGCCCTCCTGACCGGTGGCCAGGACCCGGGCAGTGAGAGGTGCCACTGAAAATCAGCTTGCGTGCCGCCTTCGGCACGCATGCCATTGGTTGCCTACCCCTGGGCTAGAGACACAAAATTTTTAAATTACAGCTGACTTGCATAGTTGGCTATAGATTACAATGTTCTTTGTTCGAGTAAAAGTGTTTTAAAATGTATGGAATGTGCAACTATGTAGCCTTATTATTTATTCTCATTCTGTCATGGGTTGCTTAGCAAATATAGGCTCTGATCCATCAAACACTTACTCACCTGAGGAACTTGAGATAAGAGAGAGAATAGTCCCATTACAGAATTTCCTGTATAAATTCAGCCATTTTTATCCTGTTTTCTCTGAATAAGTAATGAAAGGGAAACTGAAGGTCTTAAAACAAAACCTTCTCACTTTTTTTGATATGCTTTCAAAAGAAGAAAGAAGTGCATCTAGTTATTGTTAAGGAAGTCTATTTAGAGCTGTATTAACAAAATTTGAGACAATTACCACATGTTTAATGTCTTGAGAAATCTGAGTAGCAGACTTCCTGTTTTCTCTACCAGAGTAAGTGACATAACAGGAACCATGTACATAGAGTTAAACCCTATTTCTATTCCATTTTTTGTATGTTTGTTTGTTCTTGTCATTCACTCTGGCAGAGTCAGAAAAATAGTAAAGTTATTCCTCCATTAACGGGGATTCCTGTTATCTCAGAACTGGTCTGTGAGCAGCATTACCACTGCCAAACCCACTAATAATCATAGGTGACACTGTTCTTCTCTCTGCTCACACACATACCCTGAACAACATAGTTCAAATATAAACTCCAATAGCCAAAAACAGTGAGAGAAACAACCCCAACTCCCCATTGTCAGTGGCTCTAATCTTAAGGTTTCCTCAAAAGCATGAGGAAAATAGCAATGGAAACAACATGCCTTGACTTAAACACCCCAAATCTCCCTGATAGTGAATTCTTCTCTTCTCCAAAATACTTGTTCTTGAAAGAAGGAAAACGCCCTAACCTGATGGGGGATATGGGGCAGGAGACAGCAAAAGAGCAGAGATTCAGCTTGGAAAATGTAAGTTAATAGATACAAGGAAAGATAATTCAAATAAACTGCAATACATACTCCAAACACATTGAGGATGGGAGAAAACAAGGAAGCAGTGATGCTGAAAGAGACCTAGAGTTAGTGATAATGGACAAAAAATTAGACATGAATTTTCAATAAAATACATTAGAGGAGCAATTCTGGGCTGCATACACAAAGCGATCAAGTCATGGAGAAGGAGTTATGGAGATAAAAGTCCCTCTTTGTTCAGCTTTGGTGAGGGAGCCATGGAATATTTGAGTTTAGTTCTGAGCATCTCAATATGGATTTATCTAAATGTATACCTTGTGCATCATCATGGTAAATATTGACAAGTAGAAGGGAGATTACAGAAGAGCAACAAAATATCAAGGGAGCCAGAGGAACTGATTTATAAAGAAGATAAATGTGTTTTTGTTGTTAAAATATATCCAACATTCTGGGGGAATGTAGAAACTTCAGCATGTGCACTTGTGAATGAGACCTCTATGACTGGTAAATTATACAATCCCACCTGTCTTGACTGTTGACTTGTCATCCTACCCTCTTACACTTTTATTTATCTGTGTATTCACCTAATGAGTATTGTCTGATTCCTAGACTGAGCTCCTAGAACAGTGTTCTCCAACCTTTTTATGCACAAGATCACTTTTTGAATTTAAGTACAACCCAGGATCTGCCTTGCCCCTTCCCCGAAGCCCCACCCCACTCACTCCATCCTCCCTTCCTCTGTCACTCACTCTCCCCCACCCTCACTCACTTTCATCAGGTTGGGTTTGGGAGGGGGTGCGGGTTTTGAGCTAGGGCTTGGAGTGTGGGACGGGGCTCCAGGGTGAGCCTGTGCCAGGGTGTTGGGATGCAAGAGGGGGTGAGGGGTGCAAGCTCTGGGAGGGAGTTTGGGTGCAGGAGGGGGTTCTTGGCTGGGGAAGAGTGTTGGAGTGTAGGAGTGAGTATGCGGTAAGGGTGGCCAGCACATCCCTTGGCCCGCGCCGCTTCCCGCAGCCCCCACTGGCCAGTGGGAGCTGCGATCGGCTGAACCTGTGGACACGGCAGGTAAACAAAGCGACCCAGCCCACCAGGAGCTTTCCCTGAACAAGCAGCAGACCGGCTTTGAGAACCGCTGGTCTAGATGTCTAGGTGTGTTCTTTCTCTATTGTCACTGATTCTTCGGGACACACACCCTTCAAATGTCTCCATGTCCATTCAGACTGTTAACAAGGATGCTCATTAATCCCAACTGTGAGTTTTGTGATTTGAATTCCTATCCACTAGTAACTGGACTGAGCTCACAAAATTCATTTAGCAGGTAAGTCATTCTAACCCTTTCGAAGTGCTGAAGTCTGTACTGTCTCACGTTTTCTATTCCTTGCATCTGCAGGTCAGAAAAAAGCTAAATAACTAACTCCTTCCACAAACTAAGAGCCCAGTGACTTTCAATCATTTTAATAGTCAATTACAGTCAAGAATATTTGTTTTTCCCCTTCCTCTGACATAGATCCAATCCATCACAAATCAGTCATTGTGGACTTACAGAAACTGCCCACAAAACTCCCAGCATAGCCATTAGTGTCACATAATAAGCCATTTATAGTCTTTTATTAATTGAACATTCACTTAATGTACTAAAAGTGAGCACTGTTAGTGTGTTTTTAGGCCTGTATTAAAGCTGGATAGATAGACTGCATGTAGAAAGGCTTGTGACTTGAATGTGAGCCAGTCGTCACATGAATAACTATATCAAACTTCAGTCTTCAGCCTTCATAAACAAAACCATGTCAGTGTGCTCTGCTTTGATTTTATTTAATCAGTTTTAAACTAACCTCCAGTAAGTGTTTAGTATCCGATGGCAAATCAAAAAGTTGTCAATGTTAAAAAATAAAGCAAACCATTTACGATTACACTCTGATACCCTTATCTGTACTGAGTAGTTCCTCACTCTTCCAGTAGCCTCATTTACTTCAGTGGGACCACTCAAGGAACAGGGCACTATTTAGCATGATTCAAAGTATAAGATTCTGACCCTAATTATTAGGAATAATATTTGTGTTCACTAGTCTTCAGAAAAACTAAAAGACAGTATAGCTCTGTTTTCTAAGAGCCAAGTGCATGTATGAGCAAATAAAACAAGTGTTATAAGAAATAAGAAGAAATATCCCTCTTTAAAAGACAGAAGTAACTTTTTTCAAGCAAAAGAATAAATGGTATATTAAAGTTACCTTGGAAAACTCTACTCAAAATAAGATAGCTAATAAAGCTAATCAACACATGCTGATTGCTCCTTTGCAAGTGCCGCTGGGATTTTTTGCATTTTCTTCTGCATAATTCAATATCTGATTTTAATAACACGAAGAACTATTTACAGTTCCCTCACCTAAAGAATACCTCTAGTCATGAGAATTTTGCTCCCTTCAGCAGAGTTTATCTGCTTCAATAATTACCAGTAAATCTCTCAGCTCACAAAATAAGAGAACTGAACTACACCATAAAAAGGGTCATTCTCTACTCTCCATTCATCTTGATAATCTTCATTGCTGCGTAAACAATAATAGACGTTATTATGATTCATGTAGAAGGAACTCTCAGCTACACACTGGCTCTAGAAATTCTTCCTAAAAATAAGCAGCATAATTAGAGGCAATCAACATCAGAAATATGAAGCCATTTAGAGTTTCTGGTTCTAGACTGAATGCTCCCTATGCAGTAGCTCAAATGCATATCTGCACCAATATTGATTCCTAATGTGATCAGACAGGTTTAGCAACTTGTTTAATATATAGGCCTTTGTTCACTATCTTAATTACTTACACCACCTTTTGCCTCAATCCAGCAAAGCACTTACACATGTGTGTAAAGTTAAGCACTTGCATAGTTCCATTATAGCCTATTGAGGATCACAGTTAATACTCACAGGCCTTTTTCCCAGATAGAATGTAAATAATATTGCAGTCACATGAAAATAAAAATGAATCATACAGTAGGTCTGTGCCTTTGTCTTGTTTTAGTTCACCATACTATTAAATAAATATCCCTACAGAGGCCTTTCTTTTCCTTCCTCTGCCATTAATGCCTGTGCACTTACAATTGAGTCATTTTGGCCTATTGGAGCAGTTAGCCCTATTTCAGTTGAAACAAATATTCAGTGCAAGATCTTTTTTCCCAAGCTAATTGAAAATTTAGGATCAAATTTTGCTTTCAGTGATGGGCATGTAACTCTATAGGTTTGGGGTTGCAGAGGTGTAACTAAGCAGATTTGGAGCAGATTTGGGCCGAATATTGACAGCAAGATACAAAAAAAAGAAAAACCAGGGTTTTGCTGTTAAAAAGTCTGTAGTGAATCAAGATTGATCTGTGTTCACTGTTATTACATCTATAAAATGGGGCTAATGATACTGCCCTCCTTTGTAAAGTGCTTTGAGATCTATGCATGAAAACCACTATACCAGAGCTAGGTATTATTATTATTAATTATTAATTTGTCATCACAATGAGCAATGACAATTGCAATGACATTCTGGATGTCCTCCAGAAACAGAAAGCCAATTTGT
This sequence comes from Mauremys mutica, assembly GCF_020497125.1. NCBI lineage: Eukaryota > Metazoa > Chordata > Testudines > Geoemydidae > Mauremys > Mauremys mutica. The sequence goes on along the minus strand of NC_059073.1, from coordinate 120,938,744 downwards.
GCCCTGGTTTTCTTTAGATGTCTTCTGCTCTTTCTAAAGGACTGATGCTCAGGTCTGGTTATGAATCCGTGATCTTAATGCAATTAAGTGTGAGAGCTAGAAAGAAAGCATTCTCTGTTATGGAACGTAGCTACGAGATGACCTACTGTAGCAGATATGATCAAAACAGGCTGATCATTTTCAAAGCATTTTGCAAACTCACCGACTTTTTTAAGGTTTTTCTGCAAAGTGTTAAAAAAAAAAAGCAAGTGAGTAAATGAATCTGAGAGGGTGTAGTATAGAATTACAGTGTTATCTGCGATGCAAAACTTTCAGTATTAGCCACTTACATACTATTGGTGAATGATTCATCTTCAAGGTCCAGCCATAGGCTAGAAATAGCTTTTGATGGCTGGCATGGCTGCTGCAGGACCATCCCAAACTCAAGTGTCCTCTCCTCCTCACTGCCCCTCATTCTTCTCCCTCACCTTGATTTTTTTTTCTACTTCTCTCCCTGCCTCCCTTCCCACCCACCACCTCCTGTCTATACACTCGCTCATCACAATTTTTGCAATAGCTAGATGAGCACAGAGCTGTTTAACTGTGAATACTGAAAAGTTTAAAATTCAGTATCTAGTAGTACCTGAGTGAGTGATCTTAATGTTTGCTTTCCACAAACATTGTCTCACTCAAATTCAACAATCCTGAAAGGGATAGGAGCACAAAGCAAAGTCACTTTTCAATTTGGACAAAATTACTTGTGGAAAATATTTTCTGGAATTTGCCCAACTGCACTGAATAGAAACCTGGAAATATCTTTCCTGTTATAATTTGTACCAATCAAGATCTGCACTTCACTAGGGATAAAATTGCCATATCACGTCATCACCTGTTTTATGCATATCTTTAATCTAGTGATAATTTACATCAATTATTTTAAGCAATCCTAGGAATCTCCATTTTTTTCTTCCAGTTTTGTTTATAAATAATATGTACAGCCTTAAAAGGAACCATAATTGCTACTAGACTATGGAGAAAAACATGAACTGGTAGAAATGTTAGTCCATTATTTAGGAGTGGATATTGTCAGCACAGTTTTAGTTTACCTGATAGGCAAAATACTTATGTTCTATCAATGAGGCTGTCAGATGACTGTTTTGAGTTTATGTATTCTAAATCCTTTTTCTTTTAGTTTCTTTATGTGCGCCTCCAAGTTTGGGTGCTGCCTTACCCCCCATAAATTGCACAATATTATGTTTCTCCTCAGCAATTATCCTATCGTCTCCCAACACGTGTGTTTGTCATTCCAAATTCCTTGTTGATGCAGGTAGGCTATTTACTGGATACATTATACAACAAATCCTAATTTGTACATAATATATTGCCTAATTCTGAATTCGTGGCCATGGTGAAGAAGATAAAAGGATGAACCTAACACTGTTTCGACAATTTGAGAAATGATTACACAGGAAACTCCCTAGCACTGTGGTTGAAAGGAAATGTGTGGGTGTGTGATCTGTGACTTATTCAATATGAATCAAACTAAATTGGTCTATTTCTGCCGTGTCATAAGGGAGCGCTCAGAATCGGCCCTTAAATCTCTTAACTGTTGACAAGTGAGACTAAAATAAGCCAATATCATTCTACTTCTATCTATTAAGAATTGTGATGAACATACAAAGAGAAGTGATGAAAAGAATGGAGGATTTTTCATACTTTTAAATTCTTTTGCTGAGCAATTATAATCTTTTCTTATCAACTTCTCTTTCCTTCCTCTAACTGTCTAATGTAATAGGACCTCATCCTAAATTTCTTTTGTAGCTCATCTATTTTAAATCTACAGTCTTCAGCTGTTCCAGCTCTCTTTTGGGAATTGGCAATAATTTAGAAAAACCTTAGTTAATCTCAGATACTAACCTTCTGCAATCTGAACTATAATATTTTAATAGCACATCAGTTATTTAGTAACATTGTATAAGATTAGTTGGTTTAATTTTTTCATGAATTTCATTAATGTTGAACATCTGGGAATCCCCATGACAGAAAAACCTCTCTCTGATATTTTTAAAATATGATTTATAAATGTAATCTTTTAAAGATCATATCTATCTATAGAAAACCCATGAATACATTTGCATGGGATGGATCGATATTAATCTCCAGTGGAAATTTAGTCTTTTGGAGACATCATGCACTCTCAAATTGAAAGTGATTTTTGAATGAGTATTACTATTACAGATACAATTATATATGTTGACAGAAATCAATATGTGTTTATATGTGAGGAGGGGAAGGAGGCATGACAGTATGAGAAAATATAAAGGTTTCATTGGAATGAGTTTGGGATGGCTGCATTACTAGTGGGTGGTGGTTATGCAGGTCATCCTGACCTGGCCTACATATCAGACCTAGTTTTTATTGACGTCACCCTTCCCTCAATGTTCCAACACCGATCACAGCATAAGGTGATCAGTCACACAAAATGCATCACATTGGAGTCTGGTATTAGCTGACGAAAGAAAAATCAGATAGTGGATCACAACTTACAAGTAAACTATTAGAAAGATTACCTTTAAATCAAGTTTTACCAAGAAGACTGTTAAGCTATCTAAGAAAGTAAAACTGGGGAGATACTACAGTGATGAGCATGGTATTTGAAACTGGATAGAATAGAATATCTCAGTGTTTTGGAATAAAAACACTCTCAGATCAGTGTGGCTCATCAGCAACTGGTGCCGAACAGCTGCTCCTGTCCAAAACACCCTGTTCAAAACAACATCTGTGGTTAAAGATAGGACCCCATGAGAAGTTAAGGATAAAGTAAAGGAACAGATCAAACCAAAAGCTGCATTATGAACAGATATACAAAAGTGATTCCAAAGTTATATATTCAGGAGTGGGCAGATATACAAAGTATTTAGCTGCATAAAATGCAGAAAATCCATCGGAGTTGGGTGTTTAGGTTCTTTTGTAAACCCCTCTAGGTGCCTATCTCCATCTTTAGGTGCCTAAATACCATTGTAAATCTGGCCTTAGGTGACCATTTACATAAGTCAGTTGGCAAATGAGTACTATGAAGCAAATCACAAATGGAAAACTACTCAAGTGCAATAATATCAGAGGGGTATGTTAGTCTGAATCTGTAAAAGCAGCAAAGAGTCCTGTGGCACCTGATAGACTAACAGAAGTTTTGGAGCATGAGCTTTCATGGATGAATACCCACTTCGTCAGATGCATGTCAAGTGCAATAGACAGCTAACTAAAATAAGAGAGATTGCAAACAGTAAGCAAAACTTTGGGTGACCATAATTAACAGAGGAAGAAGTATTGCATTAGAACATACAGTTGCAACTGCATCACAGTCAACTGATTATGCCAAAATAAAGTTAAGCGAATAGAGAAAGCCAAAATCAAGTGAAAATGTTACCAGTGGAGAACGTTCAGTGAAAGCATAAACTGTCAGCCAATAAAACAGCAATTGGATAACATTCTGCTTTCCTGATGGGGTGACCTCAACCAATGGAATTACACAGATGTAACTAAGACAGATTTGGCCCATTATATGTAGTGATAGATATTGCGTATCAGCAGTAGATAAATTAAAGAAGTAGAATATTCCTTTCACCTGCTAGCAGAAATAAAACTGGACCTTTGGTCCTGAGAAAGGTGCATTTTTTCAGGGAGGAAGAATGATCTTATATTTGTTTCATTTTAGTTTAAATGCTTTTATCCTGGGTTGGGCCAAGGTTCTCAAACCTTTAAAATGTCTTTTAAAAAAGAGATGTTACACAAGTTTACAGTTTTATAGGGTGCATGTAACAGCCACTGAAGGGTTAACCAGCACTGAGCTGTTGCTAGGCAATAGTGTCCTGCTTTCAGGATTACTGATCAGCCAGTGACAGTTTGTTCTGATGTTGTAATGCCTCTATCTTGTTTTTCATTTGTTGACTGTACTGTCAATTTAATATCATGTGAAAGAGTTTTGTGTGGAGTTCTGCTAATATGATCTGAGTTCAGCAGAGCTCTGTACGAGTTTTTCTGATGATGATTTTGAATTAAAGAGATACTTCATGTTAAAAATATTTTAAGCCATAACAAAACCAGAATATCTTTACCTGTTCTATGCCCCATTAGATTTCCAAAGCTCAAAGGATTACAAAATCACATTCTCACCATTGATGCAGTTTTCTTTTTGCTTTTCTCTCAGATGGGCCAGTAATAAATTTAGTCAGTTTCACTTTTGTTTATAGACAGCAGAGTCATGTTTCTTTCTGATTCTCAAGCACCGTCACAATTCTGCAATGCTTGGGTTGCAAACATGACAATGAGATATTTAAATCAAGTAAACTACCTTTCTCACTGAAATTTTAAAAATGTATGTTAATACATAAATTTATAATAATAATAGGCAGTGTAAAAACTTTAACAAAAGGCAAATTTGGGTCTTGAGTTACATATGTGTCCCTTTTACAATTCTTGATAAAGCACCTTTCTAATTCACCTCTAGTCTCTTCTAGTTATTGCTCCAAACACCACAAATTAAAATAATTTTGGTTTTATTTACATCTGACAATTAGGAACAGTGTGTTCTCACACACAATCTCTGCCATACAATCCCGTTGATGTCAATGGGGTGGCATAGAGTATATGTCAGTGCAGAATATAGACATTATATTGCAAGCTCTTTAGAGCAGGAAATGTGATGTTATTCCATAGAGCGTCAAGTATTGCAAAGCTACTATATAAATCCTTAAGTTAAAAAAAACAACCACCACCTTTTCTAATTGTTTTGTCAAGATTTTATAGAAATGCTAATAGAAAAAGTACATACCCTAATTCTATTCCCATCCCTCAGATTCAAATATCTGAAGTACAGATATTAACACAAATACTCTGTGTCATATGTGATTATGTTAAGTAAGCACTGAATCCATTTCCCAACTCCCAGCCCAAGTATCTTTGCCAAGCACTGGGGAGATGCAGCAATGGCATGAATCTTCCCTCAAGGCTGTCCTAACCCTGACAAAGTCCCACTAAGTAAAGACAAATTTAGAATTTATATTTTCTTGTCGCTCAGGATTTTTTTTCAACAGAGAAAAGTTGTAAGACCTTCCCCTTTGACCTATTTTTTAGATAATATGTAAATTGCAATTGATAAATTTCTCACACTTTGTTGAGAGTACATCTTGTGCGTAAAACAGTGGTTTTGATGCCCCAGTATGAAACTGTGCCCTTCATGAGGACAGTGGGGATGGAGAGTGCCATCAATTAGGATTAGAAGAGAGCTTTTTATTCATAGGTCAAATCTTCCTGGCTTTTGACCAATATCAGGTGGACCATAATCCCTTTTCTTGAGATGGGCAGGCAGTTGAGTCAGAAATGGCATCCTGGGCACACCAGGTCTAGTACACTATGTCATGTAACCCCTTGCTTTTCATTTAATCACCTTGACAAAGAATTAATATGGATGCCAAAAAAAAAATAGAGTGGGAAGAATTCTCAATGTCATTTTATTTGTTTCCAAGGTCACGGAAAGGATGTAAAGAAAAGTCCTTCTGATCAATTACTGTGGAATATGGTCTCATAGGGAGCGAAGCTTTATCTTATAACTTAATTAAATTAGCATGATTCTATGTGTACAGCTATCCAGCCAAGATTTCCTTTTGAATTTAGGCTTATTTGCATAAATACATAACTCTTGCAAGGTAAATTCCCAGTTCTATTGTGTTAGTCCAGTTATCTGAGACTGCACTGGGCAATCTTTCAGAGCAAACCAGTGTCATTCAACACCTCTGAACTATAAATGGACTTCAGCTAGTTACATAGGGCAAAAACAAAGTACTAACTTCTTCCAATCTCTTAGTTGCTGTGACAAATGGGATAAAGCTGCAGGCATTACACTGACATGTGAAGCTTGAAGAGGGCAGCCTGGATGCAGCTCCTGGCTTCAATCTTTGCTTGGCCATTACAGCACACATTGTGTGAATGAACTAAAACTTTATGGAAGATGACAAAGGGATCAAATCCATTGTTTTCTTTTTGTAGCTACAATGTATAATGCAAATGTATCCTGTGTGGAAACAAATGATTGTTTAACAATATACAAGAATGCACTAGCAGCATTTATAAGACATGGTGAGCAAGGGATTTTCCCAAACTGCTCTAAAACAAAATGCACATATGGCAGAGAATGAAAAATTCACCTCCTTGCTGGGGTTTGGATTGATTGATAAAAGGAACTCAAAATAAAACAACACAAAATCCAGCCCAGATTTTCTGCTCAGACTTGGCTGCTTCCAGGAGTCCTCTTCAAGGATTGCTCAGCCTACATCCCAGACAGTGATTTCCCTACACCCCCCCCAGGGGGGGTGTACACCCCCCCTGAATTTTCCCAACACCCCCCCTAGTTTTGTGAGCTAGTTACATACCAATTTAGTGACTGTTTGGAAATCTGAATTTAAACTGAAACATTAATACACACTTTAAAAGCTTATATAGTGTATGATAAAATATGTGTATCTGAAAAAGTATAATAGATTTGAAAAGTATGAACATAGACTAGCTTCCTTGCTTCCTTATACAGCTGTTTTTTATGATGTCAGTGCATTCATTTCGGTGATGTTGGCCAACCTAATAATTTCAAATGCTGATTTGTAAGCAAAGTCTAAGGCTATGGCTACACTTGCACTTCAAAGCGCTGCCGCGGCAGCGCTGCCACGGCAGCGCTTTGAAGCGCTAAGTGTAGTCAAAGCGCCAGCGCTGGGAGAGAGCTCTCCCAGCGCTGTCCGTACTCCACCTCCCTGTGGGGAATAACGTACGGCGCTGGGAGCCGCGCTCCCAGCGCTGGGGCTTTGACCACACTGGCGCTTTGCAGCGCCGCAATTTGCAGCGCTGGAGAGGGTGTGTTTTCACACCCTGCTGCAGCGCTGCAAATTTGCAAGTGTAGCCATGGCCTAAATGAGCTCTCCCTGACAGCTAGTGATGAGCTGGGGGCTAAGGCTTCAGGGCCAGATTATATTTACATTCACACCTAATCTACCTAGGTATCCAGCAAACGGAGCTGTGTTGTCCAAGTGATAGATTTTGGCTGGGGTTGGATTACAAACCACTTGAATGCGGGGGGAAAAGGGATGAAATGTTGTTCTTATTGTATGAGTAAAGGGCAGTAGAACTGTGCTTAGCCTGTGATGATCTGAAGGCATCAAGAGAGAGGGTGGGGACCTGTCCCTCTCCACTGTTTAAAGACAGAGCTGATTAGGCTCCAATAGATAGTCTTTTGTTCTGTTAAGTGACCACTGCAGTTGAAATCACTGACAATCAGGTCTAAGTGCTTAGTCCTGTTGTGGGGACAGTGTTCCTGTGGGTACAGTGTTTTTGTGTAAGAGACAGCCCAGACTGCACTAGCAGCGAGGTTCCCGCACTGAGAGCTCAGCTGAAATCACTGAGAGCTGGTGGAACCTCAAGAGACCAACTCGCAGCGGTCACAGTGGTAGGTGACAGCAGAAGGTGACTGTGCAGGGCCATTGGCAACAGAGCGGTGGAGTGAACGGTGGCACAACGAACAGCCGTGGCCAGAGCAAACTGTGCCTTTTTGTCCCCCACCTGGGAGGTGTACTAACGTGAAAGCACCTCTGAACTCTGAGTCTCCACTGACCAAGGACAACACCCGGGAGTGGAGTGGTGGAGGGAAAAGTGAGGGGCATGTTAAATAAACATTTGTTTGTTGGACTATATTTTAGTCACTTTGCTCCAGAATGCTGGATTTGTGACTGGGAATGGAAACTTATATAAATATGTTTCCCAGTAGGCCAAGATTTTTAAAATGCATCATTTGTCAAGGTTGTTATCTCACATTGTTGCTATCTTGGGAGGTCATTATGTTGGGGAGTTTCTGTACTAAACATTTTTATTATAATTAATTTTTACATAAGAATGGTCATACTGGGTCAGACCCATGGTCCATCTAGCCCAGTACCCTGTCTTACAACAGTGGTCAAGGCCAGGTGCTTCAGAGGGAATGAATAGAACAGGGAATCATCAAGTGATCCATCCCCTGTTGCCATTCCCAGCCTCTGGCAAACAGGCTAGGGACACTCAGAGCATGGCGTTGCATCCCTCTCATCCTGGCTAATAGCCACAGATGGACCTGTTCTCCAGGAATTTATCTAGTTCTTTTTAAAATCCTGTTATAGTTTTGGTCTTCACAGCATCCCCTGGCAAAGAGTTCCCTAGGTTGACTTTATATTGTGTGAAGAAATACTTTCTTTTGTTTTTTTAAAATCTGCTGCCTATTAATTTCATTGGGTGACTGCTAGTTCTTGTGTTATGTGAAGAATTAAATAAAATTTCCTTATTCACTTTCTTCGCACCAGTCAAGATTTTGTAGACCTCTATCATATCCCCAATAGTCATCTCTTTTCTAAGCTGAAAATTCCCAGTTACTTTAATCTCTCCTCCTGTTTCATACCCCTCATCATTTTAGATGCCCATCTCTGTACCTTTTCCAATTCCAATATTTATTTTTTAGGATGAGTGACCAGATCTACACACACTATTCAAGGTGTGCACATACCATGGATTTATATAGAGGCAATATGATATTTTCTGTCTTATTATCTATCTCTTTCTTAATGATTCCCAACATTGTTTGCTTTTGTGACTGTTGCTGCACATGGAGTGGATGTTTTCAGAGAACTATCCACAATGACTCCAAGATCTCTTCCTTGAGTGTTAACAGCTAATTCAGATGCCATCATTTTGTATGTATAGTTGAGATTGCTTTCCAATGTGCATTACTTTGCATTTATCAACACTGAATTTAATTTGCCATTTTGTTGCCCAGTCACCAGTTGTGTGAGATCCCTTTGTAGCTCTTCGCAGTCTGCCTGGGACTTAATTATCTTGAATAGTTTTGTATCATCTGCAAATTTTGCCACCTCACTGTTTACCCATTTTTCCAGATGAATATGTTGAATAGGACTGGTCCCAGTACTGACCCCTCAAGGATACCACTATTTATCTCTCTCCATTCTGAAAACTGATAATTTATTCCTACCCTTTGTTTCCCATCTTTTAACCAGTTACTGATCCATGAGAGGATCTTCCCGCTTACCCATGATGGCTTACTTTTCAAAAGTCAATTTAAATTAAATACATTTTTTTTAAATTATATATTTTTTTAGAAATCTAGATCTGTTATGTGTTTTGGTGTAACTTGCATTTTCCTTATGTTAAATTTGCATTATCCTAACAAAACATTTACTTTGTTCACTTTCTTCACATCAGTCAAGATTTTATAGACCTTTAGCATGTCCCCTCTTAGTCATCTCTTTTCTAAGCTGAATATTCCCAGTCATTTTAATTTCTTCTCCTATTTCATACCCCTAATCATTTTAGTTGCCCATCTCTGTACTTTGTGCATTTCCAGTATGTCTTTTTTGGGATGGGGTAACCAGATCTGCACACAGTATTCAAGGTGTACATGTGCCATGGATTTATATAGAGGCAATATGATATTTTCTGTCTTATTACCTATCACTTTCTTTAAAAAGCAAAGGTTTCAGAGTAGCAGCCATGTTAGTCTGTACTGCAAAAAAGAACATAAGCTTTTGTGGGCTACATCCGATGAAGTGGACTGTAGCCCACGAAAGCTTATGCTCAAATAAATTTGTTAGTCTCTAAGGTGCCACAAGTGCTCCTGTTCTTTTTAAAAAAGCAAACAGAATGTTGGGAATTACTGACTGCCGCTGCACACTGAGTGGATGTTTTCAGATAACTATCCACAATGACTGCAAGATCTTTCTTGAGTGTTAACAGCTAATTCAGACTCCTAATGTATAACTGAGATTGTTTTCCAATGTACATTACTTTGCATTTATCAACATTAAATTTCATCTGCCATTTTTGTTGCCCAGTCACCCAGTTTCATGAGATCCCTTTGTAATTCTTCGCAGTCTGCCTGGGACTTACCTATCTTGAATAGTTTTGTATCAGCTGCAAATTTTGCCACCTCACTGTTTACCCATTTTTCCAGATCATTTATGAATATGTTGAACAGCACTGGTCCCAGTACCGACCCCTCAGGGATACCACTATTTATCTCTGTCCATTCTGAAAACTGATAATTTATTCCTACCCTTTGTTTCCCATCTTTTAACCAGTTACTGATCCATGAGAGGACTTTCCTCTTACCCTATGATGGCTTACTTTTCAAAAGTCAATTTAAATTAAATACTTTTTTTTAAAATATATGGTTTTTTAGAAATCTAGACCTGTTATGTGTTTTGGTGTAACTTGCATTATTCTTATGTTAAATTTGCATAATCCTAACAAAACATTTACTTTATTCATATCTTTTTCATATATCTCATTGGTCCTGACACCCCCCCTGTAAATTCGAACACCCCCCCTAATTTCAATTCCTGGGGAAACCACTGATCCCAGATCCTCTCTCTCCAGAGAGCCCCTCCTATTTTCCTAATATATTCTGCCCCCAGTGAATCAACAGAACCCACACCTGCTATCAGGGTGGGATGTTTTAGTTAAACACTGTCAGCTTGCTAACAACAGTTATTACCAAACATTGTGCACATTGTTGTGAATATCCAAACTGTACCATATAGACATGTCAACCTACTTAACAAGGTCACAAATCAGCCTTGCCTTTTCTATGACCTAAATGGAAACACCCATGCTGTAATTTACAGCAGTAAAATGGAGATAAGAAGGGCAGGTTGCTCTCTCCATTTCAGGGAGACTATATTATCCTGTTTTTAATTCCCTGCATCCAGGATATTCCATCATTTGTGTTTGAAGTCACTCCCAATCCAGTATTTGCAGGATGCTATCCCATAACAAGCCTTGCCGCAAGGTTCTCCTTGTATACTCATTGCTTAATAGAGCTTTCCATTAGGTTTTATTTTGTTAGTAGACTAAGGTTGCATTCCAGCCTTGTAGCATACGGATTATAAAATGTGACTCTTGCACAGTCTTCCAGTCTTAAAATGTGGTTACAAAGGGTGTGTCTAAGTAAGTCAATCTAATATAGGTCGACTTACAGCTACTACTCTAATTACTGCGGTGGTGCAACTTTCTGTTGGTGGTGCATGTCCTCACCAGGAGCACTTCCACCGCCCTAAGAGGGGAACTGGGGAGTGGGGAAGGTGGGGGGCTGAGAGCCTAATTTCTCAGCTCTACTGGCAGCTCCATGCCAGGAGCCTGGCTGCCCCATAGGCTCCCAGGCTCCTCGTGAGCTACGCCCCCCTCCTCTCCACATTCCCCACCAGGAGTACAGGGAAGCCACCTTGGGCTTCTCGCCCTGACTCCCAGCCAGGATGGGGTCCAGTCACCCGGGGCTTCTTGCCTCGGCTCCCAGCCAGGAGCAGGATCCAGACACCTGGGGCATCTCGCCCTGGCTCCCAACTGGGAGTGGGGTTCAGCTGCCCAAGGCTTCTTGGCCTGGCTCCCAGCCTGGAGCAGGGTCCGTTCTCGCCCCAGCTCCCAACTCTGCAGGGGAGCAGGGGGTAGCTGGTGCCTGGCTTTCTTGTCAATTTTATGGCTCCTGCCCCCCTCCCCCGCGGCACCTCTCCCCGTGGCAGCTCCGCCCTGAGGTGCCCCCCTAGCGGCAGCTCCTCCCCTCTGCCCTGAGGTGCCCCCCTTGCGGCAGCTCCCCACTGTGCCGCCCCCCCACCTTACTTGCTGCAGGCGGTCCTCCCTGTGCTCCCCTGCTCCAGCTCCCTCCGCCTAAATGCCGGCGGCAACCGGGGCAGCTGAAGATCCGTCCGCCACGGTCACTGCCGAAGAAAATGGCGCCTCCCCAAATGCCAGCGCCCTAGGCGACTGCCTAGGTCGCCTAAATGGTTGCACCGGCCCTGAGTAGAGCACTTACATCAGTGAGAGCAAGACTGTAGTATAGACACTGACATAATTAGGTAGACCTAAACTGCCTTACGTTGGCCTAACTGTGTAGTGTAGACCAGCCCAAAGATGGTAAATATGGAAGCAGCATAAACTAAATTCAATTCTCAGACAAGTCTATAAAATGTATTAATTCCCAGCCAAAGTCCAGAATGCCAAACAATTTGGATTGACAGCCTTCCTCTTTTGCAACAAATTTATTCTCTGTCATCTTCAAAAACAAAACACAAAAAATAGTGCTGATCTAGCATGGGCCTCTTCATCCCAAACAAAACAGCTCACCCACTCTTGAAAAGTACTGTAGTAGCAAGAACCAGGATATTCTCTGGGGAGGAACCAGTTTTTCTGGTTTGACTCTCCAGCAACAATAGCATTTTTGGGACAGGTTCTCTTACCCCTAATGCCACCTCCTAACCACAAACAATGGAAGCATTATTTTCAGGCCAACATCTCTGTCTGTCAAGCACTCCTGGGGCAGAAATAGCAGGAGCAAGATCTCAAGCAGCTGAAAAGTGCTCAAGGCGCTGCTTTAGGTGTAACCTCTTGAATTCCATAGCGAGTATATTTAAAGTGCTTCACCTCCAGCATCTTTGGCCATGTGCAACAAACCTGTAGAATGTAAATGTGGATTGCAAGGGACACATGTTAGCTGCCTATTCAGAAGAATGCCTAGGGCTGCGTTCTTCCAGTTTCTCTAAACATTATACTTTATTCATCTCTTTTGTCTGTATTTAAACTAAAACCTTTGACTATTCCTTGAGTAATGCATCTCCTTTTTCTTATTGTAGTAATATAGCCCTGCCGCTAAGAATATCTTTCTTTGTTACAGAGAAAGCTGCTCTTATAATTCAGTCCCTAGGACTGCAGGGGCCAGGACTCTGTCCTTTTTCAGCAAGAACAGCCGCAGCACACGCTGCTATTTCCCCACATGGCGGGCCCCATCACTTGTGTAAATAAGGATCAGATTTGTGTCAAATGAGTTACACTGATGTGAAACTAGAATCAAGCCCCTTGTGAAGCATACTCTTCTAGGCAGTGAAAGAGAAGCACATGCATCTAGTTACTAGTACCTCTCAATTCTTGCCCTACTTTGATTCAAGGCTAGTGTCCTGTGGGCAAAATTTTGCTCTGAAATCCATGCAGTTACTCCCGATTTACATTCATGTAACTGAGGGTATGGCTACACTTAGAGCCGCACAGCACTGCCGCCGGAGCACTTTGAAGTGTGAGTGTGGTCGCGGCGCCAGCGCTGGAAGAGAGCTCTCCCAGCGCTGCAGGTACTCCACCTCCCCGTGGGGATTAGCTTACAGTGCTGGGAGCCGCGCTCCCAGTACTGGGGCACTGTTTACACTGGCGCTTTACAGTGCTGTAACTTGCTGCGCTCAGGGGGGTGTTTTTTCACTCCCCTGAGTGAGAAAGTTGCAGCGCAGTGAAGGGCCAGTGTAGCCCAGGCCTAAGAAAACAATTTGGCCCTGTATGTTTTTAGGAGCATGGTCCAGTTTACTAGGCCTGATTCTCCACTCTGTTACACTGGTTTTATGCCTGTTGAAGTCAATGGAGTTACACTGGCATATCGAGAATCAGGGCCACGGCTTAAAGCAGTCATCCTGCTGTCTTAGGGCATGATTCTCCTCTCACTTGCGCCTTCAGTGCAGTTGCTCCAGATTTACACTGGGATGATAAATGAGAGGACAACTGAGTCCTTAGGTTCTAAATAAGAGGAAACTTGATCTGTTTACATCTGGCTCCCCTAGATTTTATTACCTTACCCTTCAAATGTTCCTTACTCCAAGCCTGAGTGTACCCCCTTAGGTTGAGTGGTATCTTACTCCACAAGTAGCCCCATTTGGCTTGATAGTGCCTTGTAGGCCAGGGCCGCCCAGAGGATTCCGGGGGCCCGGGGTCTTCGGCGGCAGGGGCCCTTCCGTTCCGGGACCCGCCGCCGAAGTGCCCTGAAGACCCGCGGCGGGACCCCCCGGCTGCGCTTCGGCGGCGGGTCCCGCTTCCCCCCCGTCCCGGCCCCAGCCTCTTATCCCCGGCTCCCTCCTCACCCGGAGTCTCAGCGCCTCGCCGGAACAGCCGCAGCATGTGGCCGGTGGGGCCTGAGCTCCGTCCCGCTCAGAGCCGCGTGGGGAGGGGGCGGGGCTGGGAGCGTCACGCCGAGCGGAGGGAGCTGAGCTCAGCCCGGTGCTCCCAGCCCCGCCCCCTGTCCACGGGGCTCTGAGCGGGGTGGGGCTCAAGGGCCCCGGCGGAGACTCGGCGCTTGATGCGCTGAGGCTCCAGGAGAGGGGCGGAGGCGGGAGCCTCCGCTGTTCTCTTGGGGGCCCCTGCGGAGCCCGGGGCCCGGGGCAAATTGCCCCCTTTGCCCCCCCTCTGGGCAGCCCTGTTGTAGGCACAGCCTTGTGTGGAAAGGAAAAGAGGGAGTGCAGAGCTGCTCTGAGACACAGAATATCCTCTGAATCTCTAGAGCAAAGGTGGCCAAGCTGTGGCTCCGGAGCCACATGCAGCTCTTCAGTAGTTAATATGCGGCTCCTTCCATAGGTACCTACTCCGGTGCTGGAGCTACAGGCTCCAACTTTCCAATGTGCTGGGGGGGGGTCCTCACTGCTTAACCCCTGGCTCTGTCACAGGCCCTGTCCCCACTCCATCCCTTCCCGCCCCCTCCCCTGAGCCTGCCCTGCCCTCGCTCCTCCCCTCTCCCACCCAGAGCCTCCTGCACACCAGGAAACAGCTGATCAGGAGGTGTAGAGAGGTAGGGGGAAGCGCTGATTGATGAGGCTGCCGGTGGGTGGGAGGTGCTGGGAGCTGAGGGGGGATGGAGGAGCTGCTGATGTATTACTGTGGCTCTTTGGTAATGTATATTGGTAAATTCTGGCTCCTTCTCAGACTCAGGTTGGCCACCCCACTCTAGAGCACTGAGGCAGTGTTCCTGCTGCTACACTTCTTTGTGTGTTGCAGCTAACTCCCCACACTCTGTTGGATAGTGCATAGAGAGGAGGGTCAGGGGAAAAGCAGTTTCTGCTTTACCCCAAGTACGGAAACAGCCATTCTGCCTGGTCGCCATTATGTTGGCAACTTAAGTGGGAGAAGGTTCCTTGTGCCTTCTTTCCCTGTAGTGTACTGACATAAGAGTGACCCCGTTGAAATCAGTGAGATTGCTTTGTGGAGTGAGGCTGGCAGAACTGGTCCCCCTGTGATGGAGCTGGTACTCCAGAGGGATAGATACATCAGCAATCTCCTAACTAGAAGGCTTAGAATGAATCAGCTGTGCCATGGTAGCTCTCCTGTATCAAGATTAATCTAGTATGTAATTTTATTAAAACACTTAGGATTCATCATCCTAAATGAAGCTTCCACACTGCAAAGACATGGTATTCGATCTGTGTTGATGTTTCATTATTAGCAGTGTCTGTTTGTGGGACCATATAGGCAATTTTTCCCAGATACACAGTGTGTTCCTGATTGTAGAACACATCCAAGAGGATTAATTTCCAACAGCAAATTGTATCCGGTGTTTGTCTTTCCCCCCCAATCAAAGAACTTAACTTTGGCAACATGTTGAGTTTTTGATTAGTTTATAAAATAATCCTTTTCATTTCCTTGTTGAAGCAATTCCCTGAAAAGAAGCTCATGCTCTAAATCTTATCAGTTTTCTCACTCACTTTTGGCAAAGCAAATTGGCATAATAAAAAGCACTGCATGGCAGTTAATAGAAATCTTGAACTCAGATGGAACTGTAGGGATTTGGCAAATCCTTTTTTGTTAATTTTCCATCAAAATATTTCCATTATGTCACATCTCACTGTGACGGTTCCTGGGGTCAGTGATTTCCCTACACCCCCCCTGAATTTTCCCAACACCCCCCCAGTTTTGTGAGCTAGTTACATACCCATTTAGTGACTGTTTGGAAATCTGAATTTAAACTGAAACATTAATACACACTTTAAAAGCTTATACAGTGTATGATAAAATATGTGTATCTGAAAAAGTATAATAATTTGAAAAGTATGAACATAGACTAGCTTCCTTGCTTCCTTATACAGCTGTTTTTATGATGTCAGTGCATTCATTTTGGTGATGTTGGCCGACCTAATAATTTCAAATGATGATTTGTAAGCAAAGTCTAAATGAGTTCTCCCTGACAGCTAGTGATGAGCTGGGGGCTAAGGCTTCAGGGCCAGATTATATTTACATTCACACCTAATCTACCTAG
Organism: Mauremys mutica; assembly: GCF_020497125.1. Taxonomy (NCBI): domain Eukaryota; kingdom Metazoa; phylum Chordata; order Testudines; family Geoemydidae; genus Mauremys; species Mauremys mutica. The sequence goes on along the minus strand of NC_059073.1, from coordinate 120,922,636 downwards.
GTATCCAGCAAACAGAGCTGTGTTGTCCAAGTGATAGATTTTGGCTGGGGTTGGGTTACAAACCACTTTGAATGTAGGGGGAAGAGGGGATGAAATGTTGTTCTTATTGTATGAGTAAAGGGCAGTAGAACTGTAGTTAGCCTGTGATGATTTGAAGGCATCAAGAGAGAGGGTGGGGACCTGTCCCTCTCCACTGTTTAAAGACAGAGCTGATTAGGCTCAATAGATAGTCTTTTGTTCTGTTAAGTGACCACTGCAGCTGAAATCACTGACAATCAGGTCTAAGTGCTTAGTCCTGTTGTGGGGACAGTGTTCCTGTGGGTACAGTGTTTTTGTGTAAGAGACAGCCCAGACTGCACTAGCAGCGAGGTTCCCGCACTGAGAGCTCAGCTGAAATCACTGAGAGCTGGTGGAACCTCAAGAGACCAACTCGCAGAGATCACAGTGGTAGGTGACAGCAGAAGGTGACTGTGCAGGGCCATTGGCAACAGAGTGGTGGAGTGAACGGTGGCACAACGAACAGCCATGGCCAGAGCGAACTGTGCCTTTTTGTCCCCCACCTGGGAGGTGTACTCACGTGAAAGTGAAGTCTGAGTCTCCACTGACCAAGGACAACACCGGTGAGTGGAGTGCGGTGGAGGGAAAAGTGAGGGGCACGTTAAATAACCATTTGTTTGTTGGATTATATTTTAGTCACTTTGCTCCAGAATGCTAGATTTGTGACTGGAAATGGAAACGTATATAAATATGTTTCCCATTGGCCATTATCTTTGAAAAATCATGGTGATTGGGGGAGGTCCCGGATGACTGGAAAAAAGCTAATGTAGTGCCCATCTTTAAAAAAGGGAAGAAGAAAGATCCAGGGAACTACAGGCCAGTCAGTCTCACCTCAGTCCCTGGAAAAATCATGGAACAGGTCCTCAAGGAATCAATTCTGAACCACTTAAAGGAGGGGAAAGTGATCAGGAACAGTCAGCATGGATTCACCAAGGGCAAGTCTGGTGAGGCCTCATTTGGAGTACTGTGTCCAGTTTTGGGCCCCACACTACAAGAAGGATGTGGATAAATTGGAGAGAGTCCAGCAGAGGGCAACAAAAATGATTAGGGGGCTGGAGCACATGACTTATGAGGAGAGGCTGATGGAACTGAGATTGTTTAGCCTGCAGAAGAGAAGAATGAGGGGGGATTTGATAGCTGCTTTCAACTATCTGAAAGGGGGTTCCAAAGAGGATGGATCTAGACTGTTCTCAGTGGTAGAAGATGATAGAACAAGGAGTAATGGTCTCAAGTTGCAGAGAGGGAGGTTTAGGTTGGACATTAGGAAAAACTTTTTCACTAGTAGGTGGTGAAGAACTGGAATGGGTTACCTAGGGAGGTGGTGGAATCTCCTTCCTTAGAGTTTTTTAAGGTCAGGCTTGACAAAGCCCTGGCTGGGATGATTTAGTTGGGTTTGGTCCTGCTTTGAGCAGGGGGTTGGACTAGATGACCTCCTGGGGTCCCTTCCAACCCTGAGATTCTATGATTCTATGAAGATTTTTAAAATGCAGTATTTGCCAAGGTTGTTATCTCACATTGTTGCTATCTTGGGAGGTCATTATGTTGGGGAGTTTCTGTACTAAACATTTTTATTATAATTAATTTTTACATAAGAATGGTCATACTGGGTTAGACCAATGGTCCATATAGCCCAGTACCCTGTCTTACAACAGTGGTCAAGGCCAGGTGCTTCAGAGGGAATGAACAGCACAGGTCATCATCAAGTGATCCATCCCCTGTTGCCCATTCCCAGCTTCTGGCAAACAGGCTATGGACACTCAGAGCATGGTGTTGCATCCCTCTCATCCTGGCTAATAGCCACAGATGGACCTATTCTCCAGGAATTTATCTAGTTCTTTTTAAAATCCTGTTATAGTTTTGGTCTTCAGTTTCACAGCATCCCCTGGCAAAGAGTTCCTTGGGTTGACTTTATATTGTGTGAAGAAATACTTCCTTTTGTTTTTTTAAATCTGCTGCCTATTAATTTCATTGGGTGACTGCTAGTTCTTGTGTTGTGTGAAGGATTAAATAAAATGTCCTTATTCACTTTCTTCGCACCAGTCAAGATTTTGTAGACCGTTATCATATCCCCATTAGTCATCTCTTTTCTAAGCTGAAAATTCCCAGTTACTTTAATCTCTCCTCCTGTTCCAATTCCAATATATATATTTTTTAGGATGGGTGACCAGATCTACACACACTATCAAGGTGTGCACATACCATGGATTTATATAGAGGCAATATGATATTTTCTGTCTTATTATCTATCCCTTTCTTAATGATTCCCAACATTGTTTGCTTTTGTGACTGATGCTGCACATGGAGTAGATGTTTTCAGAGATCTATCCACAATGACTCCAAGATCTCTTCTTTGAGTGTTAACAGCTAATTCAGATGCCATCATTTTGTATGTATAGTTGAGATTGCTTTCCAATGTGCATTACTTTGCATTTATCAACATTGAATTTAATTTGCCATTTTGTTGCCCAGTCACCCAGTTTTGTGAGATCCCTTTGTAGCTCTTCGCAGTCTGCCTGGGACTTAACTATCTTGAATAGTTTTGTATCATCTGCAAATTTTGCCACCTCACTGTTTACCCATTTTTCCAGATGAATATGTTGAATAGGACTGGTCCCAGTACCGACCCCTCAGGGATACCACTATTTATCTCTCTCCATTCTGAAAACTGATAATTTATTCCTACCCTTTGTTTCCCATCTTTTAACCAGTTACTGATCCATGAGAGGACCTTCCCTCTTACCCCATGATGGCTTACTTTTCAAAAGTCAATTTAAATTAAATACTTTTTTTTTAAATTATATATTTTTTTAGAAATCTAGATCTGTTATGTGTTTTGGTGTAACTTGCATTATTCTTACGTTAAATTTGCATAATCCTAACAAAACATTTACTTTATTCATCTCTCTTTTATATATCTCATTGGTCCTGACACCCCCCCTGTAAATTCGAACACCCCCCCTAATCTCAGTTCCTGGGGAAACCACTGCCTGGGGTGCCCAGGACTGTGAGTCACATTGTTTTCCCCTGCCTCAAGTGAGAGAGAGAGACTTGCTGGTGCTTAACTGGGTGTCAGCTCTCTGACACCCCCAGTCTATTAGCTATCCAAACATTCTACTCAGAGCTATGCAGGGCTGGATTTAGGGGCAGGTGACCTAGGCAATAGCCTGGGATGCCGGGCTTTGGGGGCACTGGGCTCAGGATGCTGTTTTTGTAGTTAGTAACAAAAAGGAAAATAGAATGTTTGAAGTAACATGTTTCAGATATTCTGTATTTGCTTATATATGGCATGAATAAAAACAGATTTACAGGTCCTAGCATGCAAATTTATTGTCTTATATGACAGGGATAAATCATGCATGCAAATCATGCATCAAAGTCATGAAATGGGCTACAAATGCGATAAAAAAATAAGGTATTCAAAAGTTTAACAAAGGAAGGGGGCTATGCCAGTCCTTACTTTGCCTTGCAAGTTAACAATAGCTGCACCTCAGTCCCAGAGACCTTTTCAAGTGTCCCCCCATAGTGTTGAGCCCCTTATTCACTGAACACTCACAAAAATACCAAGTCTGCTGTTCCCAGTTTGCACACCAGCTTGGATGATTCAGTTTATGATCAGCTTCTTGTATAACACCACAGCACTGAGGTATTTTTACAGTAAAAACAATCATAAGTTTATTCTCAAAGACAGAGATTAAAGAGATAGTAGGGATAATGGAAACTGAAAGGTTACATATAAAACAAAATCACAACACATTTTCTAGAGAGTCAATTTTACTTAACAAGCTAACCTCCTGTCTAAGGAAGTTTATCTCACCCCAAGTGTCTTTTGCAGCGTTTTAACCAAGCCTAGTTGAGATCCTGTTTTCATAAATGTGAACATGCTGTCCAATTATTTCCTCAGTTGTAGAATAAAAGAGTGTCTTTTTGCCTTCCCCTGGTATTGCCCAGAGTTTATTGTCTGCCCCCAGACACAGGACAATCTCCTGTGGTTCAGTCTCCAGTATGTTGTGTCTCTAATGACTTCCCATCCTCCTGTTGACTTCATATGTAAATGGAGCTTCCACTATGTTGGCTTACAATGCTTAATTACATGTAAACCAAGATAGATGAATTTACATCCTTTGTCTGGCAGAAACCTGTGTGTCAACCCTGTCTTGATTCAGACATTAGGAACATATTTTCATTATATATATATAACTTTTAAAATAGTACCAGTATATGCATTTCACAATGATATTAATGATCATCATGATCCTGGCATTCATTTAAGACCTCACATGATATCATTTATGGTTAGCTACCATGAAAGCAGTGTGCTAGGTATAGTCAGTTTGTCAGGCCTGTTAGAAGTTTCTGTTACACAACAGTGATCCCTCTGCCAGTTGGCACCCATGGGCCAGTGTGTCACACTCACAGAGAGGGGCGGCTCCAGGCCCCAGCACGCCAAGTGCGTGCTTGGGGCGGCAAGCCGCGGGGGGCGCTCTGCCAGCGCCGCAAGGGCGGCAGGCAGGCTGCCTTCAGCGGCTTGCCTGTGGGAGGTCCTCCGAAGCCGTGGGACCAGCGGACCCTCCACAGGCAAACCGCCAGAGGCAGCCTGCCTGCCATGCTTGGGGCGGCAAAATCCCTAGAGCCGCCCCTGCTCACAGATTGCCATTCTATTCTGATATATTAAAGAAAAACATCTTACCTGCTACTGCAGTCTTCTGATGAAAGTAGATCTCATGTTCATCTGTCACTTTAGATCCGTTTTCAGATTTGAAGGCTCACTGCATGGAGATATCTGCAGAGCTACTTAGTAAGTTGGTTTCTCCACATCAGAGCTGCCTCAAAGTCACTTTTCCATCTGTAGATGATTGTTGTCTGACAGGAGGAGAAGATTTTCTTCTTCTTTAAGATACAAGCTGAAATTGTGAGAACACTAAATTCTGCAAAAGTCACGCCCAGGTCACCTAGTTCAGAGCCTAGTTCATATGAGTCAAGGAGTTTTAGTTTTACTCAGCCACATTACAAGAATCAGCGTAGCCTCTTTCCACTGTTTATTTTAATTCCCTCTACTGGTAATTTATATTGAAGTCAACAATCCTAAAATTATCAGATTTACCCAAATGAGCACAAAAGCTTTCTCCAAATCAGGAATGAGATGAGAGTTGGTACATTTTACACAATTTTGTAACAAAATTCAGCCATCTATAACTGCCATTATATCCTAAATCAGTGGCTGAAATGAAGCCAAATCAAAGTAAAGGCAACAAAATCTATTAACACTGCATCATTATTTAACAGCCATTTGCTATAACCGTAAAGCAAAGACAGATTTGCTAGGATCTTGGCTTTCTCATATCAATCCTGGAAAGTTAAGGGTGGCATGTTCAATGTGTCAATGTTGGCCTAACCCTATTCCCATTTAAGTCAATGGAAGTTCCACTAACTTCATTCAGAGCAGAGTTAGGCCAATGTTTAGTGCTTTAGGAAATCCCATCCTCAAATGTGAAAGCTCCTGTAAATTGATGGAGCAGTGGGCCAAGTGTTTCTCCCCAACACTTGAGGTTCATGACCATAAAAATCTCAGCCCATCTCAGGCTCCAACTCTCTAATAGCTGACTGTGGAGTTCTACCTCTTCAGAGATCCCTTCCCTTAAGACAACCAAGTAGCTGTTCTTTAGAGTTTCCTGGCTTTCCATAGAGTTCCTGATTAGGCCTTCAGTGCCAACCAAGTTTCATTACTCCATTTTGAATTTCTGTGGGAGGTTTGAGCTGCCTGCTTACTCCAGGAGTCAGTGTTTGTCTAACTGACTGTCAGTAATGTTGTGATGGTACAGAGGCTCTACTTGAACACCAGCTATTACAGCTCTGTAGTTCACTGAACCCTGGAGTCCTAGAAAGGGTCTTCCGTGCAGGCAAGCCGGACTTTCTGCTTCAGGGAAAGGTCAACACACGAAAATGAACAGCTCATCCTGCTGCAGATCTAATGTCTTGAGTTATAATCACTTCTTTCAAGAAGTAGGATGCATTCCTAATGGCAATACAAGGAGTATAATTTGTGTGGTTCATTTGAAACACCTTGATATAGTTGAGAGTGCTGGTATTCTTAATAAATAAGACACCTATAAAGATAATTAATTAATCCAAACGTAGGGTCCAATTTTGTGAGATGCTGAACACCTTCTCATTGAAGATGGTGGGAGTTAAGGGCACTTGGCATCTTTTGCAGGACTGCATCCTTTCACACTAGTGAAAATTAAACCTCCTTCTATTAATTAAAAAAAATCAGCAAGCATGATTAAAATCAACTATAGTTTTGCCAGATCTTCAAATCACAAACAGCTTTCCTAATGTGCAGAACCAAAAGAACAGACACTGACAAAAAACAAAACAAAACAGGTAAGTGGATGTACTGCACTGTGATGTACATATCTGTCTGATCTAAAAATTAAAGCTTATAATAGCTGTAGACAAACTAAGCTGCAGGGAGGAGTTTTATTATTTAACAAGAACATTCAGCTGCACTTGGACTGTTGCCTTTTTTAACTTGGGATAAACTTAGTAGCTGTTCCTTAAAAAAAAAAAAAAGAGGAGAGGGAAGGAAAGGAAGTATGGTAATTAGTCATCACATTTTTTCACTCTCAGAGCAGTATTAGCCCTCATTTGAAGTATTAGAAACATCCCACAAACCTCTAATGACTTTCAAAGGGGTAAGCAGTAGACTTTTTAGAGGGTTATTGTTATTGAGGTTGCTTGGCTCCCTTCTGGGACCTGCACAAATCAGAATAATACAATTTATGAGAGTATTTTTTTGTGTGCAAGAAATAAGAGAGAGAGAAAAGAAGCCTTTGAACTTTGTACTCTGCTGTCTGGTTTGTGCCTAGAACTCTCTGATATCAGCTTTCCACAACGGTAGCATTCTCATATTTTAAAACAAATTCATTCTGGCTGCTTTGCTTTCCATGGTTGGTGTTTTATTTGCACACATGGTCATGGAAAGCAAATTTTAAGCTCACAACCTCACAACTTGTTCATATAACATGGGATGCTGATGGACACAGCAAGTGATAACATTCCCAAAGTCTCTCAGCAGAAACCTGATAGTGAGTAAATTAAACAAAGATCTGATCTCACCCTTCTCAAGTGAGACCACACAAGCGCACTTGGGCCAGGTCTACACTAAAAGCACTTTGCTGGTATAGCTACAGCAGTACACCATGCCAGCAATGCACTAGTGGGAACACGACTTATACCAGCAAAACTGCACTTTTGCTAGTATAGCTTATTCCAGCCTCACTGAGCTATACCAGCCAGAGTGTGGTTGAATTGTTAAAACTGCCTCTATGCTAGGGTTTATGTTGGTCACAAAGCAGATCTCATCATACCCCTGCCTGACATAGCTATGCTGGCAGAAGTTTGTGCTGTAGACATGGCCATAGTTACTTTGTGTGACTATAACAAGATAATATTAAATATAAACCCCGACCAAATCAACAAGTCTTACTGAGTGGTTTCCAGGAATGATACTGTGGCCTGTAAGTAGAGCTGGTCTGGAAATTATTTTTAATTGCAACATTTTTCTCAGGTTTTTGTTGAAAATCAAAAATCAGAAATTGTTTTCAGATTTTCTCATTTTGGGTTTTGGGATAACTATTTTGTGTGCATCTGTGTGCGTGTCAAAAATGTTTGTTTTGTTTGTAACCCGTTGTTCTTGCTCACTTTCTCTTAAAATCTTTATTAATAATTTGTTTTCAACATAAATAGATTACAGGGCTGTGTTGTTATATTGGAGATGATATTCAGCTGAATCAAACAAGCTGATGTGTATATATTATTACCTTGGGAGTAACAAACCTGTTAGTTACTATGAGGGTCCAGTGATGGGGCAGGACACGACAGGGGGATGCTTCTGAGGTTTTCACGGATGAGGGTACACCAAGTATTTACCTGCCAGGGAAAGCAGGGGATGGCAGAGTTCAGAGAAGAATGCTTGGGTGCCTGAAGGGCTGCCAGTGTCAGGGAGCTGACATCCAGCTATCACAAGAAAGACTCCCTCTTGTTGGAGGCAGGGGAAGGCAGGTGACCCACAGTCGTGGACACCCCAAGAAAAGTAATTTTCCATCAAAAATACCTTTAGATGGAAATGTTTTGACCAGCTCTACCAGCTAGGCCTCTGTACCTACTCTTCTCACTAACCTGCTACCCTGAAATATTCATATTCCATATTCATTGCTCCAACCCGCCTCAGAGACAAACACCTACAAGATCTCTATCAAGCGTTCTTACAACTACAATACCCACCTGCTGAAGTGAAGAAACAGATTGACAGAGCCAGAAGAGTACCCAGAAGTCACCTACTACAGGACAGAGCCAACAAAGAAAGTAACAGAACACCACTAGCCATCACCTTCAGTCCCCAACTAAAACCTCTCCAGCGCATCATCAAGGATCTACAACCTATCCTGAAGGACAATCCCTCACTCTCACAGATCCTGGGAGACAGGCCAGTCCTTGCTTTCAGACAGCCCCCCAACCTGAAGCAAATACTCACCAGCAACCACAGACCACACAACAAAAACACTAACCCAGGAACCTATCCTTGCAACAAAGCCCATTGCCAACTCTGTCCACATATCTATTCAGGGGACACCATCATAGGACCTAATCACATCAGCCACACTATCAGAGGCTCGTTCACCTGCACATCTACCAATGTGATATATGCCATCATGTGCCAGCAATGCACCTCTGCCGTGTACGTTGGCCAAACCGGACAGTCTCTACATAAAAGAATAAATGGATACAAATCAGACGTCAAGAATTATAACATTCAAAAACCAGTCGGAGAACATTTCAATCTCCCTGGTCACTCGATTACAGACCTAAAAGTTGCAATATTATAACAAAAAAACCCTTCAAAAACAGACTCCAACGAGAGACTGCTGAATTGGAATTAATTTGCAAAATGGACACCATTAAATTAGGCTTGAATAAAGACTGGAAGTGGATGGATCATTACACAAAGTAAAACTATTTCCCCATGTTTATTCCCCACACACACAGTGTTCCTCACAACTTCTTGTTAACTGCTGCAAATGGACCATTTTGATTACCACTACAAAGTTTTTTTCTCTCCTGCTGGTAATAGCTCACCTTAACTGATCACTCTCGTTAGAGTGTGTATGGTAACACCCATTGTTTCATGTTCTCTGTGTATATATATATTACTACTATATTTTCTACTGCATCCGATGAAGTGGGCTATAGCCCACAAAAGCTTATGCTCAAATAAATTTGTTAGTCTCTAAGGTGCCACAAGTACTCCTGTTCTTTTTGTGGATACAGACTAACACGGCTGCTATTCTGATACCCCCATTGGTTTCTTTGAAGACATCCACTTGATTATAAGAGGTACGCTTATCGTAGCAAAGAACACAAATAATGCCATGTGACCAGTCACAACACAGTTTCAATTTCTTTTCATGATCAATCCATAGAGTGAAAAACATGAAACAAACAAACAAAAATCACCAAGCAATTACAAATAATGAATGAATGAGTGGAAATTGCAATCTGCTTGCAGATGTTCTGTGAGCAGACACAGCCCAAATAAAATGAGTAAATAATTCTCACTGAATCGTTCACTCAGTGTTATTTGTGTCATTTTACCAATCACTTGTACGATTTTGCAGGAGACCACCTACCTAGTCTCATTGCAGAGCTAAGGCCTGATAACACAGTCAGTAGGCACCTGAGAAAAAGCTAAGAAAGATATCTAGGCATTTATGCTATACTCCCCACTATGCTATGTTATGATTACAGTATGTTATAAAGATAGAGGCCATTTGAGTAATACAGATCTGAATTCATTTTCAGATTTCAAACACACTCAGAGTTAGGGGGTCTTCAAAGTCCAGGGGTTGGTTTGAGCCAATCATTTCTGAAAGGGAAAGCAATGTTGAATGTTTCCTCATAACTGCAATATTTGAGCTGAGAAAGCAATAAATGTTTCCATGTTCTCATCCAACCACTTTTGCAAAGGAGTTTGTTATACTCAAGAAAGCTTTTGCCAACAGGAGGTTCAAGGCCTCTCTTTTGTTTCTAGGTAAAATGAGCACCATCTGTGAGGGAAAACAATACCTTTTAATGGGTAGCACGGAGCAGAATAAACTACTGCAATTCCTAAAAGAAATTGTGTGGGACAGGAATGGGAAAATGCCTGGCTGTATGAAACAAATGGATTTTGTTCCTTATTTCTTATTGCAATATCCAGATTGTGGCTGAACAGGTTATACTAGTTATTTCTTCTGGTTTTTATTTGATGAACAAGTTTCAGGCCCTCAGGAAAATATGTGAATGCAAGTGAGAATGGATAATTGAAGCTGTGTTATTAATTATATTATATTTTGGTGTCTAAGAAGCACTAAAATCAGGGCCCTGTTTTGCAAGGCATTACACAGACACAGACTAGTAGACGGTACCTGCCCGAAGAACAGACAAAAAACAGACAGGGACACAGGATGGGAGAAGCAGAGTGAGCAATGTAATGACAGGAAATCTTATGGTTCCTTTTTTTTTCTTTTGGTGGGTTTAGTTAGGAGAGGATAAGCTAAATGGAAAGACAAGGGAAGGGAATGAGGATGAAGGGGACAGGACAGGGAGAACAGAGTAAGAAGGTGTGATACTTCCAGGGGGTATGCAGGGCTGGGGGGCACACCGCTCTTTCCTGCTCCCCAACTCCTCTGGCCACAGGCAACACAAACACTCCCTTATAGGCCTATGCAGGCCCCACTCTCTCTCTAGCGATAGGCACACTCCAACTCCCAAGCTCTCTAAGCATCTCTCTGGAGCGTTCAGCCCCTGTTCCAATGGACACTCAAAGTATTCACAAATTTGCTGCTCCCAAAAGAACACCCGTTACAATTCAGATCACCATTCCACTTAACTCACAGCACTTAGATAAATGTATCGTGAAAACTAGTAAAAGTTTATTTAGCAAAGTACAGCAGATTGGGTGATAGCAAATAGAAATATTGGAAACAAATGGTTATATGTAACATAAAATCATAACAGGCATTCTAGAGCCTAAACTTAATTAATAAGATACTCTCCGGTCTAATAAAATATTGCTCATTCATGCTTTCCAGCTACGTGGGCTGTGATCCCCTTTTCATGAGACAAGTCACGCTATCAGCTTGTCTCCTAGGTGAAGGATTCAGGGTGTTGGTTTGCATCCCCAGATATATCAGAACAATCCATTGTCCTTATTCATAAACAGGGATCACCCTGCTGATAGTATGTTCCAGTGGCTTTTCTCTCTTGTCAATATCACAATCTCCTGATTAGCCTAGCCTCAGGCTAGGTATGCAAATAGACATGGATTGTGAGGTGGATAATACCTACTACACAATGACCAGACAAGGAGATAAGTGCCTGTTATCACCTACCTGCAATGAACATTCTTCTTTGAGTGTCTTCTGTGTTCTTACTTTGGGATGCGCTGACCAGATGCCACCGGAACAGTAGAACTCCCTGTTCGGGCATCTTGCTCCTCTCCAGTGCTTGAGCATGCTATGGGGATGTGGCTACAAAAGGGACATGGCATCCATTGCCACCTCAGTTCTCTCCAACCGCTGCAGCATTAGGACATGAACTTCTCCAGATCATCCAGATCAGTAGTGGATAAGTGCCTCAAAAATCTTCTTGTAAATAGTTTATAATATAGTTAGTATTAGGATAAGTTAGTTTACATAGAGTAGTCATAGTCATTAGTTAGTTAAGATATGGCGAAGCCCAATGTGAAGAAATGTGGGTTTAAGAGATGCGTGTCATGTCTGGAGGTCTTCCCAGCTTCTGACACATATGTTCATTGCCTGAAATGTTTAGGCGAGAATCAGTCACCAACATGCTGTGCTATATGCAGACCATTGATGGCCTTTGAAGAGGCCACACATTGACATAGTGGGATCTATTGCAAAGAGTAAGGCCTCATTGCCTATATTAAAAGGCATCTGGCAACCAGCAAAATCCCTTTGTCCAATTCTTCATTGTGCCAACCAATTTTTAAAAAAGTCTGACAAATTATACCAAATACCACATGATGATTTCACATACATCCTCAGCCTAATTCTCTCATGATAGCAGCCACAGTTCAAAGATCTAGGTCAGATCTTTTGCCTTCTACCCGTTATGATAAAAAGGGAGAAAAGTTGGACTCTTTAGGGAGGAAATTGTTTCCTTCAGCTTCATTAAATATGTGCATAGCAAACTATTAGGCAGTTATGACCAGATATCAGTTTCAGTTATGGGAAAAGATTCATATATTCATTAAACAACTGTCAGCTGATCAGAGGAAGGTAACATCAGCTCTCATTAAAGAGGACCAGATTTTAGCCAAACATGCCTTAAGGGCATCATTTGATGTCTCCTATACTGCCTCAAAGTCTATGTGGCATCGTTGATAGCTCCATGGGGACATGAATAGTTACAATCATCTTCACTCCTCGTGGAAATAAAATCCAAGATAGAGGACTTACCATTTGATGGAGATGTTATATTCAATGCAAGAACTCATGAGCTACTGGAGAAGATGAAAGAGAGTCACTTCACAGCAAGATCTCTGAGGCTACTGCCTCTTCATAGACGCAAAACATCTTTGCCTGTGTACAGGCATTGTGTTCCACCTCCTTCACATTTGCCTTATCATAACCAAAGAAGGCAGCCATACTATCAACAGCATGCATCCTCTCTTACACAAGAGAGGAAGAAATATTAAAAGTCCCAGACAAGAACAAAGAATTCTTTGGCCACATCCTCCCTACCAAATGGCAGACTGCAGGTTTGATGTGATAGTCAAGAGCTTTGAACCAGTTTGAAACACCTCTTTCCACATTTTTGTAGACCATTTGTTGCAATGCATGGGAAACAATCACCTTGGAAAGATGGGTTTCAGATACAGTAAAGGAAGGTTATTTCATATCCCTTCAGCCATGCAACCTCCCCCGCACTACCACATTCCCTTTTCAGGGGCCTTTCCCACAACAGAGTATTAAAAATGGAGGTACAAACTCTACTGCATGTAGGGGATGCAGAAGTACCACTGATTTGCAGAAACAAAGGCTTCTAGTCCCATTACTTTCTAATCCTGAAGAAAAATGGAAGTCTCAGACCAATTTTAGGTCTCACAGTCCTAAACAGATACATCAGGAAGTTTTAATTCCAAATGCTATCTCTGGCTCTCCTTAACCCCTCCCTATGTACCCTGGATTGTTTCGCTGCTCTTGATCTCAAAGATACATATTTCCATATCACCATAAGACCATCACCCTGCAAATATCTATGTTTTGTCCTTGGTTCAGAACATTTCCAATACAGAGTTTTACCCTTTGGTCTCTCCACCACATGCAGGGTTTTTACCAAATGCCTAGTTCCAGTAGCAGTGAATTTGAGAAGACAAGGGATCGTCATCTTCCCTCACCTAGACAATTGGCTCCTCGAGGCCCCATCCAAAAATGAATTAAACATAGCTATCCAGACCACTTGTTCTCTGTTCGAAGCCTGGGTTCTCCTCATAAACAAAGAGAAGTCTTTTCTGATTCCATCACAACAGATTATTTTCACTGGGCAATCCTCACCTCCATAAAGGGGAGGGCTTGCTTTCTGGAAGAGAGGTTTCTGAAACTAAAGAATGCCATAAAGAGGCTGCTTTTACAACCTTCTTAGAGGGTAAGGTACTTTCTGTTATTATTGGACCGTATGTCATCCACAATGTATGTAACCTCATATTCCAGACTCAGAATGAGGCCACTGCAACACTGGCTACTAAAGAACATCAAACCCAGTTTGGACAGTATATTCACAGTTCCAAGAAAAATTCATCTCTCTTTAATGTGGTGGTTGGAATGTGCTCAAAGGAATATAGTTCAGCCCACCTCCCTTTGCCAATAGTCACCCCAGATGCTTCCAAGATAGGCTGTGGAGCATACCTCGGCAATCTTTTCATTCCAGGTCTTTAGAATAAGAAGGAGTCTTCGTTACACATAAATGTGTTAGAACTGAGGGCCATTTATTTGTCTCTCACAGAGTTTCTTGCAAAGATTCAAGATGCGGTAATACAGGTGGCAACAGACAACATGTCTGCAGTATTTTACATGAACAAACAAAGCGGGGCTTGATTGTCTCAGCTGTGCCACAAGGTGACAAAATTTTGGGATTGGTGTTTGTGATGCTCTGTGCCTCGGGGGAACACCCAGCACCCCCATGTTCATCATTATAAAATGATTGTGTGGTATCCAATGCAAAGTTTGTCATGTTGGGTGTGTGCAGAAGGCTCATGAGCATGGTTGTTATAGTGATGTTATAGTAATTGTTACAGTACTGTTATAGTAAGGTTATAGGTTATAATTTCATGTATATAGTTATGAGGCTGAAAATGTTTCCTCATGGCTTAAAGCAAGCCCGTGCAAAAACTCTCCAAGAACAGAGAGGCAGTTCACACCTCATCAGGGTGTGGATGGGACAAACCCAGCCCAGCCTGACAAGAACAATGGACACTGGCTTAGGCAGCAATAAAATAATCTGTTAGACCCTCAAGGGTGTCACCCCCCTTCCTTTGGGCAGTTTGGGACTGTGATGAGGTAATGCTCACCTGACTCTGAAGGTGGGATGGGCAAATCCAGGAGGAAAGAAAGGAGATGATAAAAGGGAGAGACATTTTGCCATGCTCTCTCTCTTCCACCTACATCTACAGCCACCACCACGACCAAGCAACTGAAACACTGATCAAAGGGGAGAGCCTGGCTGAAGAGCAGCCAGCCTGTAGTGAGAAGCATCTAAGTTTGTAAGGACATTGAAAGCGCTAAGATCAGCTTAGAATGTGTTTTGCTTTTATTTCATTTGACCAAATCTGACTTATTATGCTTTGACTTATAATCACTTAACTCTACCTTTATAGTTAATATAGCTGTTTGTTTATTCTACCTGAAGCAGTGCATTTGGTTTGCAGTGTGTCAAAGACTCCTATTGGGATAACAAGCCTGGTACATATCAATTTCTTTGTTAAATTGACGAACTTATATAAGCTTGCAGCGTCCAGCAGGTATAACTGGATATTGCAAGACAGAGATTCTTAGGGTTGTGTCTGGGACCGGAGATATGGGCTAGTGTCATTCGTTTGCAAGCAGCTGGGAGCAGCTTACATGCCAGAGGCTGTGAGTGAACAGCCCAGGAGTGGGGGTCTCACAGCAGAGCAGGGTAAGGCTGGCTCCCAGAGTTAAGGATTGGAGAGGCCTAGCAGATCACCGGTCTAGATAACACCAGAGGGGAATGTCACAGTGTATCGTATACAACATTTACCCAATTGCTTTACATGTTGTAGGGCAAAACAACGAGGTTGCCAATCATCTGAACAGAGATTCCTTGCAAATGCCTGAGTGGACTCTAAAGGACACAGTGACTCAGAACATTTTTGACAGTTGGGGACTTCTGGACATAAGTCTATTTGCCATTAGATTCAATGCAAAATGTCACCATATTTGCTCAAGAGTGAGCTCTGACAATCAGCCATTGTAATATATGGATGTATACCTATCTCATAGAGCTGGAAGGGACCTTGAAAGGTCATTGAGTCCACTCCCCTGCTTTCACTAGAAGGACCAAGTACTGTCCCTGACAGTTGTTTGTTTGCCCCAGGTCCCTAAATGGCTTCCTCAAGGGTTGAGCTCACCACCTTTGGTTTAACAGGTCAGTGTTCAAGCTACTGAGCTATCCCTCCCCCACTTGATAGATGTGTTCCTCCTAGACTGGGGAATGGGTCTGATGTATGCATTTCCCCATCCCCTCTTATTCTCAAAGTTCTAAAGAAAATAAAACAGGATTTGGCCAAGGTGATTGTGGTTGCTCCTGCATGGTCACGACAACAGTGGTACACAGGGTTATTCCATCTGTCCAACGGCAAATTTGAGATTTCCCATTATCAATGGACTTACTGTCTCAACAACAAGGAAAGGATCTGTTGCCCAGATCTTCAATCATTACACCTAACAGTTTGGACCATAGGTCTTTAATAGATTTGAGAAGTTCATTCTCCACTGAAGTACAGTGAATTCTTAGTAATAGTCAGAAACCATCTACCAGATAGAGTTACAATTACAAATGAAAGGAATTTGTTATCAGAGTGACTAATGGGGTGTTGACCCAGTTTATGTATTTATACAACTGGTTTTGGAATGTTTGCTGCACTTGAGAACAATGGGCTTGTTTCTCTCCTCCATTAAAGTCCATTTAGCAGCAATAGCAGCTTTTCATATACACATTGAGGATTGATCCATTTCCTCACACGAATTGATAAAAAGCTTCTTAAAAGGTTTACTTAATCTATATCCTCCAGTTAGGGATCTAGTCCCTCCATGGCATTTGAACATAGTTTTAACTCAACGTATGTCTTCTCTATTCTAACAAATGTCAAGCTGTTTAAAGACAGCCTTCATAAGAGCCATTATTCTGCTAGAATAATTAGTGAGTTATATGCACTGATGGTGGACTCCCTTGTATTACTTTTCATAAAGTTAAGCTGGTGCTTAGACTTCACCCTAAATTCTTCCTGAAATTGGTTTTGGAACTCCATAGAAATCAAAATGCAAGTTTACCTATTTTTTTCCTAAACCTCATCTGAGTAAAGGAGAATTGAGATTACATTCATTTACATGCAAAGAGGGCACTCTTGTACAACCTGGACAGAGCCAAGAGCTTTATGTCTTCTCCTAAGTTATTTCATATCCCAGCACTTCAAGAGAAGGAAAAAATAAATGCATAACTACAAAATAGGAAATAATTTGCTAGGTAGTAGTACTGCTGAAAAGGACCTGGGGGTTATAATGGATCACAAATTGAATATGAGTCAACAGTGTGATTCAGTTTAGAAAAAGACTAATATTGTTCTGTGGTGTATTAACAGAGGGGTTGTATGTAAGACACAGGAGGCAATTGTCACACTGTACTCAGCACTGATGAGGGCTCAGCTGAAGTACTGTGTCCAATTCTGGGAACCACACTTTAGGATAGATGTGCACAAATTGAAGAGAGCCTGGAGGAGAGCAACATAAATGATAAAAGGTTTAGAAAACCTGACCTATGAGGAAAGGTTAAAAAAACTGGACATGTTCAGGATTGAGAAAAGAAAACTAAGGGGAGACCTGACAACAGCCTTCGAATATGTTAATGGCTGTTATAAAGAGAACTGTGATCAATTGTTTTCCATGTCCACAGAAAGTAGAAGTAGTAATGGGCTTAAGCAGCAGCAAGGGAGATTTAAGTTAGATATTAGGGGAAATGCCATAACTACAAAGGTAGTTAAACTCGACAATAAGTTTCCAAGGGAGGTTATGGAACTCCCATCATTGGAAGTTTTTAAGAAGAAGTTGGACAAACATCTGTTAGTAGGGTAACCAGATAGCAAGTGTGAAAAATCAGGATGCCGGGTGGGGATAGGTGCCTGTATAAGACAAAGCTCTGACTACCGGCATTGTCCCTATAAAATTGGGACATCTGGTCACTCTTCCTGTTAGGGATGGTCAAGGTGTACTTGGTCCTCAGCACAAGGGACTGGATTTATGACTACTTGAAGTCCTTTCCAGCCTTACATTTCTATAATTCTGTAAAGTCAGTGATAAGTGTATGAACAGTTTCTCATGGAATGAAACAAAAGTTACAATAGAGGGAGGCCAGAGAGAAAAAGTTGCAATAGTCAAGACAACAGATGACTAAGAAATGGACAAGGATTTTAATGTGCACTTTCAGTATGTAGGTATTTGCACAGTTCTTACCTTGTTAATATAACCTGCCAGAAACAATTAATGTAAGGGCTACTGCATAAAACTGAAAATGAGCTCTGGTAAAATTGCTTTGATGCCTCATACAATGGAAATTTCATTATATTAACAAGATGTGGAAATGTTTGCCTTCTAGCTCCCAATTAAAAATGAAAATTAAAAAAAAATAAGAACAGAGAACAAAACTAATATTTCAGCAATTAAAAGCTCTTCCTTTGAAACAGCTGACCTCTCATCATCTGAGTATTCTACTATTAATACTGCAATAATTGAGTTATGTTGAGCTTTCCTTAACTGTGTTACCCTGCTCTTGGCTGATGAATAAAGGTCATGGTATACTCATGAGCAGTTGTTACTAAAAATGTCATACCAACTTGTTGCAAGCAATGGTGCTGGAGATGGGACTCTAGCTGCTGCTTCTCGCTCCCTCACTCTTGTATTATCTTTTTGTCTTGAAATTTTTTTATTCAGTTGCATTATAGGACATTTGTTCTCCACTATTTGAATGTATTGGACTGGCACCTACTGACAATGACAAATTTAGCCTCTTTATTTTGCCTGAAGATTATCCATGAACAGACTGTGATTTCCTCAGTTGTTTTTGTTATTCTAAAGTAGTTGATGAATATGTCTGCAGGTTTCTTGGACTCTGGTTAGAATGCAAACAGTTCTCTGAGTATTCTCAATTTGAGGCTTGACTAACTGGATAAGTCGCATGGTATTGTTTCCATTCCCTGGTTTGATAAATCTGCAAGCACTTACAGTTAGTAGTATTTATGTGTGAATTTACAATTCAGTTTCTGAGAATACTTATGCATAGGAGTTTGAAATTAGTTTCCTGTGAATAGAGTGACCAGATGTTAAGGGGAAAATATCAGGACTGCCACAGGGGGTGCTTTTTTTTTTGCTTTTTTTTTTCACTCACCCATCCAGGAGTTCGGCGGCAATTCGTCGGAGAGCCCTTCAGTCGCGGATGGTCTTCAGCGGTATTTTGGCGGGGGGTAATAAACCTTGCCACCAAAGACAGAAGCACTGGCCACTGAAATACCGCCGAAGACCGTCCGCGGCTGAAGGACTCTCCACCGAATTGCCACCAAAGACCAGGAAACAAAATATCTGGACAAATGGCATCCCGACTGTACTCTGGTCGAGACACGGGACAAACTCCTCAAAATCGGGACAGTCCCGATTTTATCAGGACGTCTGGTCACCCTACCTGTGAACATTTATGCCAGTAGAAGTCAATCGTACGAATGTTTGCAAAAAGCAAAGACAAAATGGATGGAAGAATAGCTGAAATAAAATAATTAAAAATTAATTTTAAAATGGTGAACATTTTTGCTGTATTTGTAATGATTATCAGTTATATGCGGTGATGCTTGAAATGTCACATTACATGTAAAAATGGATAGTACAAACTTTTGGACTATGTGGAATCAAAAAGCTAATCAGGTTGTGACGAGCTAAGCTAAAAATTGCTGTTTTCAACATGTATTTTTTGCCATCCTGCATATACTTGTAACACTTTAACACTTCTACTGAAATTAGGAAGGACCTAGGAACCTTATTTAACAGAAGGAATCATGTAGAACACATCCACATCCAAACTGCACTAATCTGCACTTTACTTGTCAACATACTTCATATTCTGCGCAGAATTTTGACAGCCTTTCCCAATCTCCGAGCCTCTAAAAGATAATAGCAAGATACTGTCAGGGACTCTCATATTACCAATGCTTAATTATATGTACAAAATATAGTACTGTACATGTACTAGTATGTTTTGTGATGTAATAGCTTGGCTTTTTTTCACTTTGTTTGTGAAGTGCCTGCTCCTGAAAAACATTCACTCACACAAGTAATCCTTTTGGTCAACTCATGTAAGTAGTGGTTTTTATGATTGGGTCCTTACTTGCAAATTCAAGCCCAGATTCTGCCAATTTTACTCGCACTGAGTAGAATTTCACTCTGTGACTAGTCCCTCTGAAGTCAATGGGACTATGTGGCATGAGTAAAGGTGGCAGTATTTAGCCCTTTGAAATTTGCAGCAGGTCTCCCACTCATAAAGTTTTATGGTGCATCCTAATGTAGCAGCTGTATAGAAAAGACAAGCTTATCCTGTGATATGGACAGTGAGAAGAACTTATCTCCATTGTCCAAAGGAGAGTTTGATCTTTATCTCGGGGCTGTGCTTATCATATTCCTTCATTTAACCCTATGTAACCTGTATCTTCCAGTTATCTTTACAGAATCATAATGTTCCTGTTTACTTACTCTCTCTCTCTCTGAAATGTTTTTCTTATCTGAGATACCACCTTCTTGTTATGTCCTCCTCTAGAGGTCTCTCCCTCTCTACCCCTTTTCTGACTCACCAAATTATTTCTCTGTTTTGCCCCAGCTCTGAAAGATTAAAGGGAGCAAAACTCTAAATTCAAATGGATCTTGGTCTTGTGTGATCAGATCTAGCATGTGCTATAGAATCTGATTCTGCAAGATTCTGAAGTACTAAGCACTTTATAGGAGTGCACCCAGAGTCTGATGGGAGTGACATTAATTAATTATACCAGAAAGAGGACACATATTATGCTCTGTGTAAAGAGTGGATCACTAAAACCTTCCCTCTCCTTAACATTCAGTAGGACTGTCTGATACTGGAAGAACTGATGGTTAAATGTATATGAAATAAATGAATAAAGAGAAATGCTGTCATGCCAGTAGGGCAATATGGTCTCTTTTTTCTTATTATAGCTCCATGCTCAGGCATAGTTTACATGATTTAGCAGTTAACATACTGTATTTTATACTTTAATATTCTTTATTAATGCACAGTGTTTTGTCTTATTACAGACAATCAGTTTATCATAGTCAGCATTTAAGTGGACGGAGCTAGGCAAGTTAACATCCCATTAAGATAAATAGGGGCAATTGAAATCTCCTTTCGTGTCATTTGAATGTCTTTGCTGTGAATTCAGTGAGACAGTAGGACACTGACTTTCATAACCTACTGTGGAAGGAAAGGCTATATTAAGGTATTATAAACCTAATGGGGAAAAATGAAAGTTTAGAAAATGGGAGAATATAGCATAATCCACAACCTATAAATAACCTAAATTAGTGAAGCTGAACATTTTCCTCAACTGCAGATTTCTGTTGCCAGTGCTAATAATTAGTTCACAGGTATTATATAACATTTCTCTAAGTAAGTACCTGTACATTATATTTTCCTTTCCCTACTATATCTTCCTTTCTCAGTATTTCCATGTGGTCTCCTAGCTACATAAATCCTCATCCAAAAGGGTGGGTGCAGGGCTGCCCAGGGCGGGCAAGTGAGGCAATTTGCCGCAGGCCCCGCAGGGGCCCCGCGAGCCCTGACCCTGCGGCGGTCTGGGTCTTTGGTGGCATTTCAGCGGTGGGGGGCCCTTCAGTGCTGCCGAAGACACAGAGCAACTGAAGGGCCCCCTGCCGCCGAAATGCTGCTGAAGACCCGGACCACCGCCGGGTGAGTACAAGCTCCACAGCTCCCCCGCTTTGCCCCAGGCCCCCTGAATCCTCTGGGAGCCCTGGGTGGGTGAGTATGTTAAGCAAGTGACTAATTGTGTGAATGTAGTGTATAGAACACCCACTAACGCTAATATATATTGTGACAAACTTTTGTTGTCAGACATTGTCTAAAATGTTGCTTTAAAAGAGGGGCAATCTCTGCTTAATTCTAATGTTAAGATTGAATGATTCACTTGCCACCTATGTCTGTGTCTGCACTACAGAACTGAACCTGTGGGAGGGCCCGAGTGTAAGTACTAATGGTCAGGGCTGGCTCCAGGCACCAGCCCAGCAAGCAGGTGCTTGGGGCGGCCAACGGAGAGGGGCGGCATGTCCAGCTCTTCCGTGGCAATTCGGCGGCGGGTCCCTCACTCCCTCTCGGAGCGAAGGACCAGCCGTCGAACCGCCGCCAAAGACTGAAGCAGCGGCAGTAGAGCTGCAGATCGCGGCTATTCCCCCGCTTCTTTTTCTTTTTGCTGCTTGGGGCAGCAAAAACCCTGGCGCCGGCCCTGCTAATGGTAGTGTGTCCACATTAACCATTTTGCTTCACTGCAGTTTTCCTGTATCCACACTTGTGCTGTTCTGAAATATTTCACTTGCTCTCTGGACACATGCCACAGCTCTTGCCACAGCACTCTGAAGTAGTGGCTTGTGAGAGATTTTGAAGGGCCTTTTGGGAGCCCAGTGGAATTATTATGGGAGAAGAGCTCAGATTCCTCTGAGTCCCTGAGGAAACTCCTATACACCCATGAGAATCAACACCATTTCCAAGTTCTTTTCTCAAAATGGAGACCAGAAACAAAGTTTACTTCACATTCTTTGCTAGGTAAAAAAGGTTTCTGCTGGAGTTTTTCAAAAGCAGTTGAGGCATCTGAGACTGTTGTCTTGAGCTAGTGAAGGTGGTATCTACATAGAGCCAGAGAGGAAACCAGCATCTCAGAGTTTTTTCTGAACTTGTCATGCAACACTACCCCTGGAGTAGCCTGGTCTTGTGCAGTTCCTGAAGATGGTGTCCTCCAGGTGGAGTCCTGCTTTTTCTTTTGATCCATGAGCACAGACTAGTGAGACAGAGTTGTTCTCAAGACCTATGACAAGCAGCCATAGCTATATAATTCTGGAATGAGGAAGGAGACTTTTCTTTACCTCTGAGGTGAACTGTCCCTCATATTGCAGCACCAGGCATCCAGGATGAGAGCTCTGATCACTGTCAGGTCTGGTGACTGCTGAATGGAATCTGGATACCCCCAGATCATTACCAGTCAGCTAGGCTCCCATTTGGGTAGGTGCTGCTGGTTGGGTGCTGTTGTTGGGGAAGCTTGCATGGCAATACACAGTGTTTTGCAGAAGCATTTGATTGAGGAATTTAAGCAATTGATTTTTCTCATCTTTGCAGGACCTATTGATGGCATCCATTTGCCTATTCTGGTCCCCATTTCCCCCACCTTCCTTCCCAGTAAAACAAGTATGGTAAAGAAAGGAGTACTAATCAATGGTTATTATTATGATTATTTTTTGTACTGCAATAATTCTAGAGGCCCCAACCAAGATAAGGGTCTTTTTGTGCTAGGTGATGTACATACATACAGGAAGAAATAGCCTTGCCCTGAAAAGCATACAATGTAAAATAATTACATCAATGGTAGTGCAACTCTCAGTGAATCACTGTGCAGATTCCTGGATGTGAACACCGGGAGGCCAGGCAAAGTGCATGATCTGGGCACTCACTTCTCACCAAAAATAAACTGATATTAACAGTGTCTCCATCCCGACAGCAATTCTGAGTGACTCTGCATATTCATTTTTGCCATGAAAGTGTTCCCCGTCAATGAAAGCCCAAAGAGATACTGAATCAACTATACTCTAAGCAGATGCAGGAAGGTAGTGGTGGAGTGTGCTTTTGGAGGACTGAAAGCAAGATGGATGTGTCTGACCTGCAGTAAGAATTCAGTGAATAATGTTACAATATCTACCTATTTCATTTTGCATAATATATGCAAAAGCAAAGCTAAGGTGTTCAATACACAGCAGTGAGGAAGTAGCAGGACTAGTAGCAACTGCTGCACAGATATGTAGACAAGCTGTTGTACCTGAGGCTGTTACTTATATTAACACAGTCCATAGTTGGCATATTACCCAATTGGGTAATATGCCAACTATGGCAGGCACCGCCAGGTAGCATTATTACACAAAAAATTCGGAGTTCTTTTTCTTAGTGTCTGAGCTAATGTTTAGTCTTCAGAGAATAAGCTGTGTTTTTGTTAGCTTTCTTATGCAAGGTTCTCGGTAGAAGAAGGTGTACAAACACCAGAAGAGATTGTTCTCTGCTTTGAGTCAATTCTTGAGGCACAGCTGCTGCCTGAGAAGTAACCATTGGTGTTGCACTAAGATTCTGAGAGAATGAATTGCCTATGTGCTGTTTGTGACTGTGTGAGATGCGTCTGGGGGTACCCAGGGCTGTGAGTCACCTTGTTACCACTTGCCTTCAATGTCGGGGAGTCTTGCCTGTACTAGTTGGGTATTAGCTCCCTAACACAACCAGCCTGTCAAGCACTTTCCTCTGGGCTACACCAGTCTTGTCTTTGCCTTTCAGGCTGACAATAGATGCACCTCAACCCCCAAGTCCCTTCAGAGTATCCCCCTATAGTATCCAGCCCCTGATCCCTGATTACCCAGAACCTTTGGTCCCAACAGATACCCAGTTTTACTTTAGACTACTTCTCCTATCACACCTAGCACTTGAATTCAGTTATAAAACTAAAGGAAATTTATTTAAGAAAAAATAGAGATTCTAATAAAAACCAGTGTGAGAAATGTGAACAAATGGTTACATATTAAGCAACATCAAAACATACAGTGTAAAGCCTAAACTTCACTAAGAAGTTATCATCCTATCTAAAGAAGTTAATCTCATCCAAAGTTCTCTTCAGTTTTCAGCCAAGCCTGGTTAAGATCCCCTTTTCCTAGACCTAGAGAACATAATTTGTAGTATATACACATATTTTCCATACATACATCTCACAATGGTCATAATGACAAGTGTGATGCAGGTTTTCATTAGACACCTTACGTGATATTCTTTTGGTGAACAAATGGGATCTCTGTACCCCTATTTGCCCCTGTCATAAACAGATAGTTATGGGTTAATGTCTCTTTTACCTGTAAAGGGTTAAGAAGCTCAGTAAACCTGGCTGACACCTGACCAGAGGACCAATGAGGGGACAAGATACTTTCAAATCTTGGTGGAGGGAAGTCTTTGTTTGTGCTCTTTGTTTTTGTTGTTGTTCGCTCTCAGGACTGAGAGGGACGGAACATCAATCCAGGCTCTCCAAATCTTTCTGAATCAGTCTTTCATGGTTCAAACTTGTAAGTAGCCAGGCAAGGCGGATTAGTTTTAATTTTGTTTTTCTCAACTTGTAAATGCTTCTTTTGCTGGAAGGATTTTTACCTCTGTTTGCTGGAACTTTGAACCTGAGGCTAGAGGGGATTTCCTCTGGGCTATATGAATCTAAGTACCCTGTAAAGCATTTTCCATCCTGATTTTATAGAGATAATTTTTACCTTTTCTTTCTTTAATTAAAAGCTTTCTTTTTAAGAACCTGATTGATTTTTTTCCCCCTTGTTTTAAGACCCAAGGGGATTGGGTCTGAACTCACCAGGGATTGGTGGGGGAGAAAGGAGGGGGAATGGTTAATTTCTCCTTGTGTTAAGATCCAAGGAGTTTGGATCTGTGTTCCCCAGGGAAGGTTTTGGGGAAACAGAAAGTGTGCCAGACACTGATCTCTGGATGGTGGCAGTGTTACCAGATCTAAGCTAGGAATTAAGTTTAGAAGGGTCCATGCAGGTCCCCACATCTGTACCCTAAAGTTCAGAGTGGGGGAGGAAACCTTGACAACCCCACAGCCCTCTCCAGTTGGCATCCAGAAGTTCCTGGGCCACACTTAGGAAGGAACAATCAGTTTCACACACACACAATGGGAAAAGGAAGGAGTACGGCAGAAAGGGATCTAGGGGTTATAGTGGACCACAAGCTAAATATGAATCAACAGTGTGATGCTGTTGCAAAAAAAGCAAATGTGATTCTGGGATGCATTAACAGGTATGTTGTGAGCAAGACATGAGAAGTCGTTCTTCTGCTCTACTCTGCACTGGTTAGGCCTCAATTGAAGTATTGTGTCCAGTTCTGGGCACCGCATTTCAAGAAAGATGTGGATAAATTGGAGAGGGTCCAGAGAAGAGCAACAAGAATGATTAAAGGTCTTGAGAACATGACCTATGAAGGAAGGCTGAAAGAATTGGGTTTGTTTAGTTTGGAAAAGAGAAGACTGAGAGGGGACACGATAGCAATTTTCAGGTATCTAAAAGGGTGTCATCAGGAGGAGGGAGAAAACTTGTTCACCTTAGCCTCTAACGATAGAACAAGAAGCAATGGGCTTCAACTGCAGCAAGGGAGGTTTAGGTTGGATATTAGGAAAAAGTTCCTAACTGTCAGGTTGGTTAAACACTGGAATAAACTCCCTAGGGAGGTTGTGGAATCTCCATCTCTGGAGATATTTAAGAGTAGGTTAGATAAATGTCTATCAGGGATGGTCTAGACAGTATTTGGTCATGCCATGAGGGCACGGGACTGGACTCGATGACCTCTCTAGGTCCCTTCCAGTCCTAGAATCTATGAATCTATGAATGTCACAGGGTAAGTGGCCCCTTTAGGAGGGAGCAGGGTCTAGTGCACCTTTGACTAGTCAGCTGCTTCCTAACTGAGTTTTAAGAGAGGGCACCTGGGAGAACCTTGCAACAGAGTGGGTGAGCTAGCAGATGAGTGCTGTCAGTGATTGAGGGGGAAAGCTGTTGTTGTCATTGTCTTTTGGGGAAAGCTGAAGGGAACAGAAAGCTCTGCAGGCCTTTCCTGGGAATAGAAAGGAATTCTGAGGAAGTCAGCAGAGGATCCAGCCTGATGACCTTCCTAAGCCAGAAAGCTGAGCCAGAAAGCTGGTTAGGTCCTATGACTGTGTCATTTGAATAGATATGTGGACAGAGTTGGCATCGGGCTTTGTTGCAATGATAGGTTCCTGAGTTAGTGTTTTTGTTCTGTGGTGTGTAGTTGCTGATGAGTATTTGCTTCAGGTTGCTTCAAAGATCTACAACCTATCCTGAAAGATGATCCCTCACTCTCACAGATCTTGGCAGACAGACTTGTCCTCGCTTACATACAGCCCCCGAACCTGAAGCAAATACCACCAGCAACCACACACCACAGAACAAAAACACTAACCCAGGAACCTATCCTTGCAACAAAGCCCGATGCCAACTCTGTCCACATATCTATTCAAGTGACACAGTCATAGGACCTAATCACATTAGTCATGCCATCAGGGGCTCGTTCACCTGCACATCTACCAATGTGATATGCCATCATGTGCCAGCAATGCCCCTCTGCCATGTACATTGGCCAAACCGGACACTCTCTATGCAAAAGAATAAATGGATACAAATCTGACATCAGGAATCATAACATTCAAAAACCAGTAGGAGAACACTTCAACCTCTCTGGCCACTCAGTAACAGATTTAAAGATGGCAATTTTGCAACAGAAAAGCTTCAAAAACAGACTCCAACGAGAAACTGCTGAACTTGAATTAATATGCAAACTAGATACAATCAATTTAGGCTTAAATAAAGACTGGGAATGGATGAGCCATTACACACATTGAATCTATTTCCCCAAGTTAAGTATCCTTCCACCTTCTTGTCAAACTGTCTGGAATGGGCTATCTTGATTATCACTACAAAAGTTTTTTTTCTCCTGCTGACAATAGCTCATCTTAATTAATGAGCCTCTTAGAGTTGGTAGGGGAACTCCCACCTTTTCATGTTCTCTGTGTGTGTGTGTGTGTGTGTATGTGTGTGTGTATGTATATATATATATATATATATATATATATATATATAGATATATATATATATATAGAATGTGGCAATATATATCTATAATGTGTATATATATATATATATATATATATACTCACTATATGTTCCATTCTATGCATCCGACGAAGTGGGCTGTAGCCCACGAAAGCTTATGCTACAATAAATTTGTTAGTCTCAAAGGTGCCACAAGTACTCCTGTTCTCTTTGCGGATACAGACTAACGTGGCTGCTACTCTGAAACAAAATTTCTTCTTCCTCTGCCTCCAAAATCAGCTTTCTTAAACAAGCACAATCAGTTGCCCATTGTAGCTTGTTCTTATACCCCTAACCATACACCAGAATGTGCCATTTGACCTAGCTCAGTTGGGTCTGGATTTACACATCTCAGATAGTCGACAAGTGCTCACATGCTGGTTACTAGAGCAAAATGAAGTGAACTGCTGCTAAAGTTGATTGCTATGAAAACAAACTCTATGGTATGTTCAAACATGATTCATGCCAACCAGCCAGACAGGCCCCTTAAGCAGTGACCTCCCAGAGCACCTTGGGACAGCAGTGGGAGAACTACTTGCAAGGCTGATAGCAATAGTTCAGCATTGCCATCCACAGTTACATGGTACTAGTGGAGACTGGCATGGTGGAGGAACACAGTGTGGCTGTCAATAATCTCATTTTAACACTTGTGTTCAGTCAGGAGCATTTTTGTGTGCGGCTGCGTGATGTGTTACAGACGTTCAAGGGGGCCAAGTGGTGCTTAGTATGCCATATTTTTCTAGTGCAGACAGGACTAATGAATTGTCTCTTTAAGGAGACACTTAACCTTTTAATAGTTGCATAAATGAAGTGCTAATGCTAATACAGCTAAAGGAGATAGTCCCTACCTTTTACAAGAATGATTTGTGAGTGCATTTTTTCAAGCAAAGTAAAATAAACCTGGCAGCCTGAAGCATATCCTAGTTCAGTGATTAATGTAAATCAGACAATTTTCTTGTCACCTATATACAGTATACTCATTCCTATGGAAAAAAACAGGTACAGTATGCCTATGTGTAGGAAGCAGAGGTCAGATAGGTAGAAATCACATGCTGCTGTAGTCATGACGAATCATTGTAACTCCCACCTTTAACTGATATATGGTAGGAGTAAATGCCTCTGTAACTTCCCCTACAATGAGTATGCATACAGTTAGAGTTACCTAATAAAACCTAGCTCTTATATAGCACTTTTCATCAGTAGATATCAAAGCACTTTACAAAGGAGGTCAGTATTGTAATAAGGCTTACCTAAGTCAGTTCAGGAACATTAAAAACAAAGGAACATTGTAACGGAGGTTAAAGCAGATGCCTGTTCCTATGGCTATACAAAGCTTTTATGAACTGTAACCACTTCCTTCCAATAATATATATGTATATGTGTGTGTGTGTGTGCGTAGACGTGTACAGTGGTCACCTTTACATTTATAGTTTACAGGTTACCCAAAGTTACCAGAGTATTAGTGGTATCACATACTGAGGTAATGTTAATTAGGAAAAAGCATGAAGGTTTTACTGGCAACAACTGAAACTCGATGTGTATATTTGCCACTCTGGCTCCGGACTGTGCCCTAAGAGGGAGTATCACCCAGAAAGCTGCTTGACATTCCATATCTTAAGGTGTATAAGAAATAAATAATGAAATCTGAGGCCAAACTCTCCGTCTACACCCATTCAACTACATGAAAGTCAATGGGATTTCATCAGTCTGACTGAGAACAGAATTTGGCCAAGGACCTAATAGAAAGAAAATCACGAGAAACTGTTAAACTGAAAGGAACTCTGAATGAAACTGACAATAACAACAATTAATTAATAAAGAAGACTGTTTGGAAGAATTCGATGAACGATTCTTAAATGCCACAATATGTGAATAAAAACCATGTAATGTGAATGAGATGTTTCTGGTGGTCGCAAACTCTAGACATCACTTTTTTTCATCTCCTGACTGTGCAGTGCCTAATACCCCTGTTCCTCCATAGTCTATATCTTGGACATAGTTGCCACTCCTAAGTGTGAAGTGCATTGCCTTATCTAAGGAGGCTATCATTAATGCTTTTATTGACTGAGGGGCTAGCAAGTGTAATAAAATGCATGTACAGTTCTCCAGCAAAGTACATTAGCCTTGCTGGAGCATTAGAAGCCATTGCCTCATTGAAGAGGGGTTTAAACTTTAGAAGACCCTGTCCCAGCGAGAGTGGCAGCAGACTGCCTTCAAAGAAGAGAGGCCACTGGAGGAGCCTATGCAAGAGTAACAGCTGCGACACCCTTTAATAGAGTGCACTGTGTACTCCCCTAGAGCTGGCGCCATGTGTGACTCCCTACTGCACCCTTATTGTCAGGGGAGCAAGAAGCAGCTCTCTGGCTGCTCACTGCATAGGAATGTGAAGGTGGAGGGCTCCTCATTCCTCCCCTTACTATATGGATATTTAACAGAAGTCAGAAGACGTTGACTTCTAATGATTTCCTCATTTTAGTTTTCATTCTGTGTCTGCTGCATTCAAGAAACCATAGCTTAGTCCTCCTGTAGCTAATTTAACACCTCTCACGTTCCCACATGGTTCCTTTCTAAGATTAATAGATTCACATAAGAGACCTCTGAACTGACGAGCAGTGGCCCAGTTAGCATTGGAGACCTTGTCAACGGCACACTGTCAACGTCTGGAAGCAATCCCTTTTTGCTGATTACTCAGAAACCTGATGGTCTCCATGAATTTGGCACCGTAGTGCATGGCAGGAGTAAATAGAGATTGAAGCATCAGTCAGACAGGATTTTCAGTGTGGGGAACACTGAGTTAATTTCTGTGCAAATTTCTTCAATATAGAAAGTGAGACACAGATGACTGTGTACCAATAAGTCATTCCAGATGACTAAAATGAAGTGTTGGAAAAGCCTCCAGGGACTCATACGATAATATCCAGGAGTCCGCTTTTCCTCTTTTCTTAAAGGTGACTTGCAATGGAAAAAAATTGCGTTTGTGTCCTTTAGTACTACTTTAGGATGCTGAAAGAAGGCCTACAAAATGTTTAGTTTGGTCCCTCCCTGTCTGGTTTGCATTTTTTTAACTTAGAAATATCAAGTGTGGTCTCTAGTCTTCCCTGTTTTCCTGGAGGTCTCCTTAGAAGGCACAGAGCTGAAGAGGGCATTTCCCCAACCTTTAATCCAAGGTGGTGATGAGAAGTAGAATCTTTCACAAGCAGATCTCTTTACCTACTACTGAGTTTGAGTTAAATAGGTGTTAACCAAACCAAAGGACTGGGCTACACATACGTTTTTGCATTGATTAATTAAAATCAGTGAACTCCAAACCACTTTAGTTAAATCAGTGCAAAAACTGTGTTGACCAGCCCAAAGTGTTTTAAACAGTCTGGTTAAAATTCTCATGCCCTTGCAATTTAATCATGTTTTACTTCCTTGATGCTCCTGGTAATATAATCCTACTAGTTTCACAGGAGTCTATAATATCTTTTAGGAAAAACAAAGCAGACAAGACCTGAATGGTGAATGTGAAAAAGCAAGCTGGAAACTCCACCACATGGTCACCACCACCATTTTTACTTTTAAGATTTGAAAAGTTACTACTCTGTGTGGAGGATATGAATTGGGAAACCCTAATGTTACTCAATCAGTTCAGGACCAGCAGCATGTGGGAGCACTGTGAAGATAGCACATTTCAGTCCCTTGGGAGAAGTCAGTGATCACTTTGCTCTGCAGTGCAATACAACTCACCGGAGACATTAATGGACTGTGGAGTGAGTTGCCAGAGAAGGGAAGTCCTCCCCCTTCCAGAAGTTGTGGGGTTGACAGAGACACAGGAAATGGCCAGGCGTGCTGAGAGAGAGGAGTTGGTCCTAGCATGAAAGTTGGGAGTTTGAAAACACCAAGGCTGATGTTCTCTTGAGGGCCTGGGACCTGTAGTATAGGAAAAGGAGCCCTGCCCCCGCCCCCCCCTATAACTCATTGTGGTTGGCTAAGAAAAGTCAGGGCAGTAGATAATCTGCTACTTCCTTCATAATGAAGAAACACCAGTGGGAGAGAATTGGCATGGGAGACTGAGGTGGAACCTCTCTGACTCTATCTTCAAAGCTGTGGAGGAGTATTGAAAAACCACCCTAATAAAAACATTGGGAGCAGGAGTTGGGGGACGGACTCCTTTAGTTGTGAAATTTTCATTGCAAGTTTCCATTTATTTTGAAAGACTTTGCTGCCAATCTGGACAGATCCAGGTGCAAGCAATTTAAAGAGCCATCTGGGAGAAGCCAACTCAGGGCCACCTGCTGCAATGATTTAGCAGACAAATATCTTTTAGAACTTTTAAAATAATTAACTACCTCAGTGCTTCATGGATAGCTGGCAAACATGTCAGAAACCAAGCCCCATCTAGGCCTTATAGGCATATGCTAACAATTCAAATGTTCCATTAAAGTTTTCTGAAGTTGAACCATATTTCTGATATTAGTGTTTGTTTAAGATATGCTTCTAGGATATTAATAGCAATATACTATATACAAACAGTGTTACATTCAGTATTTTTTTGTTCACAAAAAAAGTTAAAATCAGAGAGGCCTGACCTAGATAGATGATTTCTGTACCAGCTACATTAATAAAACTGACAAATGAATTTTATCTAATCAACAGCATCCATACTATTTAGTAAATTCCTCTCAAGAAGTATAAAAAGAACATTGTTAAGAAAGTATTTTGTTGCCATATGTCATAATTCAAAGGCCAAAAATCTTCAATATTAACACTGAGTTCTGACATCTGTACTGAACAATTAGAAATTATTCTTCATACCTATAACTAGTAAAAACAAATTTAGTATAGTTTACATATAACATTCTTTTCTTTAAAATAAGGATATTTTAAAAAAAATCTAACTCTGCTCTGGCCATATATTTAAATCGTTTATATTCACAGCTACACCTACCTTTTATTTCTTATTAAGCATGAAAATAACGTATTATTTGCTCCTGGTATTGGGCCTGACTCAATGACCATTGAAAACAGGAAAAATAAGACTCCTGTTGACTTCACTGGGCATTGGATCAGATCCATTGTTCTTAAGTCAAAAGCTAACATAGGTTGTTCACTTCCTAGCACTGATATCAACAGTGACTGGGACTGCTCCAGAGAAAATTTGTTCAGCCATTTGGGTTGAAATCTAGGAGTGCCTCACATTGATGAGCAACCAACTAAACAGCAGTACTGACTAGTTTAATGAGTCTCCTCCACTTCTTAGTTAGATGATGATGTCCAGGAAGTTGGAGTTCCAAGAAGAAGGGGTAAAAGCAGGGAAAATTGAGGATCCTGGAGTAGCCGACAAGAAAATGAAAAACTTCCAAAAAAATCCAGCAAAGCTGTGGGTTAACGTTCTTGAAAGGCAACAAAATGGCAGACGCTAATTTTAATGACAGAAGGAAGGTGGAAGATGCCTCACAACACCAAGTCTGCAAACATTACTTTAAAATCCTCGCATTTATTATAAATAGTGAAATGCACCAGTCAATATATTTAAAGCTGACAATCCCTTGGGTTCCGCAGATACTATTGCTACTGCTATGTAACTAGTTAATTAACTGATCAATCTCCCCTGTTTCATAGCAGGCCTGTCCTGCTGCCATTAAAGTCAATGGTAAAGCTCCTGTTGGCTACAATGGTTGTAGTGATATGTAAAAGTTAGAGGTGAGCCCAAGCTATAAACTTTTGCACTAGATCCAAACTTTTCCAGAGTTTGGTATTATTTGGATCTGAGTAGTTGATTCTGCTCACTGTAGGAGAAGGAAGCAGTTGCACAGTTTGGATCCAGATATGAACAATCTCACAGCTCAAGATATTAGGTCATCATTTTACAGGCTGAAATATCCAGTATCACCAGTTTACATCTTATAATGTAAGAATGCTGCCTACTGAATGGTCTAGGTGTGAAAACTGAGAGAAAGCTCACTGGTTGTGGACCTAGGCTGCACAAGAATAGCACTGATGCTGTCCCACAAGACATACCACCTAGCAACAGTATGTGTTAATTTTCTGCTTCAAAAATCATTTCAGCTGCCTTGGGAAATCAGCATGGTAGGCAGGGGTGGTGTGTTTTGTGGGTAATTTTATAATTAAGAAAAGATAAAACCTGGCATAAGAGCAGCTGCCCAGTGACTAACATAGCTAAGGAAATATGCTGTGTGTGAAACATTGAACATTTCCCCACAGAGAGGATCACCAGCCTAAGGAGCTGGGTGGATTCTTTTGGACTTTATGGTGGGGGGAAAGTCCTAAACTCTTTTCTTGGAGTGTATAAAGGATTTGTGAATAGCTGCTAATCCAGAACCTTTAGTTAATTTCCCATCTTATTAAGGACTGTTAAAATTGTTTTAACAAAGCCGTCCTTATATATATTATGGTAAATGCCTTTGTCTGATGGTATGTGTATTTTAGTACAGTGCTCTTTGGCTTCCCCCTGCTGACTGTTTATATCTGTTACTACTGATTGCTGTCAGTATTAATGCCACATTTTATTAAAGATAGGCTTGCTTAAAACTTCCGTGCTTCCACAGCACAGCTGTGTAGCTTCTGTCTAGCTAATCAAGTGAAAAAAGCAAAGTACAATTTCCCTTCCTTTTTCTTTACTTGTATACTATGTGGCAGGATGAAATATTGAAGAGGGAAGTGCCAAATATTGATATTTTAGTGAGTTGCTGGGTAGAAAAAGCAAGAGAAGTCTGAGGTTTTTTATTTGTTACTGCATTTAGCATTAAACCATTGGGGGGAGGGGAGAGGAGCCTATCTTAGGTTAAAAGCAAATGTAGTATAGACATATTAGAGATGGAGATCAGATCTTAGAGATGGTATCTTGAAATATTTGATTAAAGATAAATGGTGGTAAAATGACAGGGCAGCTAGAGATGAATCTCAGAATTTCCTTTTAAACGTCCTCTCCAGGTAGACGACTTAGAAAAAGTCACCCCTAAACCATGTGAATTTCTATGGTGAATTGGTTTGAAAGGTCACCTCACAGCAATTGAGAGGTAGCAATTCTTAAAGATGTAGATAAACAAATGTTCTATCAAATATTTGTTTCAGGTTTTCAACAGAGCACTTTGGGAAGGAGTGAAAGAAGTCCTGAGGAAATCTGGAAGATCTGTGGGGGAATAGGAAATTGATAGGTTCGAGACTGGAAGGTTTCTTCAGTGAGAGGAAAGGAAGATCTCAAGGACTGGGAGAGGATTTAAAATAAAAGGTGAGAATGAGTAAAACAAAGTCAGCTTTATTCATACAATGCAGTAAGATACAAATAATTTATTGACAGACTTATTAGTGTTTTTATGTTCATTGCCATGAGTTTGCTGTAAAAACAAAACCCAACCAAACCACATATTCTCCAAACATTTTCACAGAATCTGGTAGCATCATGTTAGATCATTTGCAGAACAGCTAGCACACTTTTAAACATGCCTGTCTTTTTCCACACTAAGGGCAAAATTGTCTTTAATATTGTGTTAGTTAACACATTTTCTAACAGGGTGCATTTTCCCAGACCTAAGAAGCCAAAGAGAACATGGATTTTCTCCTTTTGAAGTCAGTGTCAAAACTCCATTGTGACTTCAGTGGAAACAAAATCAGGTCCAGTTGTGAGCCAGCTGATTATCCGTAATCTATACCAATTAGTTCTATTATTTATCATCTTTCTTCTAAAGCCATGTATAACAAGATTCAGGGGCTATAGGTCTTTAGCTAATGGGGAGTTAACTTCAGTTCATCTGCCCTGTCCCCTTGCCCAGGTGCTTAGGGAAAGGTAATAGGACAGAGTTGGTCCCTATAGGCCTGTAATGTGGTGTTCAGCTCACACTTGCTCTGAAAGGGTTAATGTAGGCTAAGAAGGTGGGCAATCAACCAGACAGGCCATAGCTGACAGGAATCAGGTGGCTTGAGTAATCCTGACTGAACCAGGGAGCCCCACTGAGGAGGAACGAGCTGCACGGGTGTTATAAAGCCAGGAAGCTGATAGCCAAGAGGGCTGCAGGGAAGTAGTCTGCAGTCTCTACTTGGAAGAAGGGAGGTGTGTTTGGTGCTACAAGGGAAAGTTGCCTAGTTGCTCATTGGGAGGCTGGCAAACCCAGAGAGCAGGGGATGGCCAGGCAATAAGGAAAGGGCTCGAGGAAAGGCAGTAAGGTCCAGGAGGAAACAGACCTTGGCTGCTCACTAGTGGATCCCTGAGCTGGAACCTGGAGTAGAGGGTGGGGCCTGGGTTCCCCTACCAGCCACTGAGGGGGTGGCACTGTGAGGCAGAGAATGGGAAGACTGCCTGAGACTGCTGGTGAGGAAAGACTTTGATACCCTAGAAGGGGGGGGGAAAAATTATAGTGACCCAGCTGGAGGGCCAACCCACAAAGAAGGAGCACCTGGAGTAGCAGAGACAGAAAGAGCGCAGCAGTAGAGAGTAGCAGAAGGGGCCCCAGATCTGGAAGGAGCTAATTCCTAGAGTGGTCAGAAGTAGAAGACCCTAGCACTGAGTGGACCTTGTGATAAGGCCAGTCTGGTTTCTTAACAGGAAGGAAAGCTCTACAAGAGTGTCTGGTTGAGAGAGAGAGAGAAGCAGAGTTACCTTAGAGTAAAGGGAAGTTGGCACCCAGTCACTGCAGGCCTGCAATAATAACTCATGCTAGAGATTTTTTTATCTTTATTTTCTAGCAATGTAAGACCAGTTATGATTATTGGCACTGATCTCTGAAAAGCCTGAGGAGAAACAAGCCAAAGGACATGGGTAGCCTAACAACTATTTTTTTTTCCACCTGGTGAATCATATTTCTTTCATCTCTCCTGCAGTTTCCATTGACTCCAATAGGGCACTTAGAATGTCTGAAAATCAACCATTTATAACTAGGTGCATAAATATAAAGTAAGAAGTCTAACTTTAGAAATCCAGGCTTGATAATTTTGGCCTCTACCCTTAAGTTGTTTAGCTGTCTGACAGAAAGTTAAACAAAATCTTATTTGGGCTATCAATCTCTTCTGGAAAATCCCTCACTTGAACCTTGCTCCCTTGTTTATTATCATCCTCTCTTCCGCTTCTCTTCCCTCAGAGGTTCGGGGAAAGCTATTTCCTCACACTTACACAGCCTCTCCGATCAATTTCATTCTGGAACCTTTCCGTGTTTGTGAAACTTTCCTTTCTTGGGTGGTTAATGAGCTGCCTCTTGGCTCTGATTAGTGATCTCCCTCTTCATCCTACTTGACCTCACTTTGGCTTTCAATGCCATTCTTCTTGAGTGCCTGCCTCTATAACTGCTGGGATACCTGCCTATATTTAACAATAAATGGGGATGTGCATTTTAACTCTGTTGGAAATACACTGGAATAGGGGAGCTTGTGGAGAGGAGTGTGGGGGGAAAGATTTTGCTAAATAAAAAAGGGACTGCCCTTCCCAAATAAAGACATTTGGAATGTTTTTAGAACAGGAGTACTTGTGGCACCTTAGAGACTAACAAATTTATTTGAGTATAAGCTTATGCTCAAATACATTTGTTAGTCTCTAAGGTGCCACAAGTACTCCTGTTCTTTTTGCGGATACAGACTAACACAGCTGCTACTCTGGAATGTTTTTAGTGTTTCTTCTCTGGAGGAGAGAGAATCAGTTCTAGCAAGCTGATGATCTCGATCTCGTTCAGACTGGCCTTACCCCCCAATTAATGCTCATCTTCTAGAGCACAGGAAGGCAGCCCTTTACACATACTCCACTATTTGTGCAGGTTGGTGAGTTTTATCTGGGCCATCGGAGGCTACCTCTACCTTTATGGCTCTGGAGCTGCTCACAGACTGTCAGGTGAAGATTGAAATCTTCAGCAACAAATGCTGACCCCCTACTGCCTGCTATGGCATTGTTTACTGGAAATGGCAATGGTTCTCTGGCATTCTGCCTGAATAAGGAAGAACATCTGCAGAGATAAAATGAGGTAATGCTAAAAACCAAGATAGAAATTAAAGTCCTGTCAGCACCTCATTTTTAAGAAGTGCTGATTTTGGACCCAACCATGAATGCCAGTAGTTGTGTATGCACTGTACTCAAGGAGCATATCTACTGCTGCAGCCCAACCAGAAGGTAAGGCCAGGAGGAATTATCCTTTGATACAGAAAAGTCTCATTTTACTCTCAAGCCAACTCCTGTACTTCCTCCCTTCTGTATTAGGGTCTGATCTTGCATCCATGGAATTCAGTGGCAACACACCTATTGAATTCAGTTGTGCTGAATTAAAACATAATGGGTCAAACATATGTGACATACTATAGTTAAGGTTGTATGATGATTTCCATTTTAACCTGCTGTTTTCAGTTACCATTTTGTTTCTGAAACTTTTACCTTTCAAACAGAAATGTTCCTGTTTTGGGCATCTTAGCTGCATTTTGATAAATAGATTGAAGGTGCACATGAGCTGGGGCAAGAATTGAGCAGGAACCCAGGGTTCTATCCCTGCAGAACCTGTAGGTTATGAAGAGGTTGGCGTAGGAAGCTGTGCACCTTAGGAATTCCACAACTGGGAAAAGCCTAAACTACTTTAAGACATCAAGAGAAGTTGCATTATTCCACTGAGAACATAGTGGCATCTTTATGTCGCACTTGCCAACGTTGGAAATTAGGGCATATTCTTGAGGCTGGCCAGAGGGCAGCAGGAATTCTCATATTGAATTTGGTTACCCAAGCCCTCTGGAGGGAACTTCTCACAGTGAGGAAAGAATTTGGGATAGAAAATGCAGACATGGCCCACCTCACGCCCACAAAGCTGAGGAACAGACCCCACAGCAAAACCAGTGTATTTAGGGAACAGAAACTACAGAGGAATTTCTGGAAAAAAGTTAGCTCTCAGCAGGAAGACATGGCTACTGCTTAAACCAGAGAACTAAATATGAAAACTCAGAAACAGAAAAACACATTAACAGATGTTTGCCTCCAAAGTGGATAATCATAAGTACTGACTCCTGTGTAATTTGGTAACATGGATATGATTGCAAATGTTTTTATTTCACTGTTTTTGTGTTAATCATGTCTCTTTTCAATAAATAATTCCTTTATGAATCTTCTTTCATTATCCCCGTTATGCTTTTATATACTTTCACACAGCTACATTTTATGGATAAGTTGCACAAGTCGATAAGCACACAGAACTACTCAGGTCGTTCTATGGTATCCTCAAAATAAATTGTAAATTGCTAAGATGTTTAAATATAGTCTTCATTTAGAGCACAGGTTTACATGAATTCACAGTAGTGTATAGTGGAGATAAGGACAAGAAAGATTAAGATTTCAGAAGTACATCTGTGTACCTTTTGAGTTCACTTCAGCAGGGCCTACATAGAGCAATTAGAGCACTCTGTAATTCACACCCTCACAGACCAGACTATGGCGCCATGTAGACAAGCCCTTAATCTCAAAGTGTGCTTCAGGATCAGGACTCCCACGCAGTCAGCCCATGGCCAGCTACTATTAGGTAAGGTAGTGAAATACACACAGCCCCCTGCTCTTATCCTACATCTGTGTTTGTGTGTTTTGTTGGGGTTGTTTGTTTGCTCGTGTGTTTAACCATTTAAGAACATAAGAATGGCCATACTAGGTCAGATCAAAGGTCCATCTATCCCAGTATCCTGGCTAATAGCCGTCGATGGACCTATCCTCCATGAACTTATCTAGTTCTTTTTTGAGCCCTGTTATAGACTTGGCCTTCACAACATCCTCTGGCAAGTAGTTCCACAGGTTGACTGTGCATTGTGTAAAAAAATACATTCTTTTGTTTGTCTTAAACCTGCTGCCTATTAACTTGCTGCCATAGATTCAAACTGTGTCACAACTCTGTATGGAATCTCTGATACTTTAGCCACCAGGCAGAGGAAATGCAGTGTTTGTGCTGCTTTGGGATCTCATGCACTTATATTGCTGGGCTCAGGATTTGGCCTCCAGATTAATGTGGTGATAAAGGGGGGCTGGGAGGGTCACTTGTATGTTTTATCTAGATGTGTGAATGATGCTCCAGAGTAGGTTCATGCTGAATCTTAATCTGCTGGATTTAGGTAGTCTAGGAAAATGGCCCACATTTCTCTGAAGATATCTCGTTTTATGTATATAATTTTCAAGTAATATCTTTATTATATTCCAAGTTCTTATAACAGAAGCATGCACAATTACACTAGCTTTTTCACTAGGACTAAGCTATATATAACTGAGGGAGTGCGGGGGGAGGCGTAAGTACTGAACAACAGAAAAAATATACAGTACATAGTGTTTTCAACAGTACGTACCATTTTCTGAGTGTTACAATAGTTTATATTTAAGTACTAGGGTTGTGACTGTTGCGTAGAGACTGAAATGGATACATTTATCACTGTTCTAACTCAAATAGAAACCAATAGAAGAATATACTGAAAAAATAACAAACTACTAAAACTTGTAGAAATAGGTTGTGCTCTAAACATAACAGTTCACAGTACAACTTTTCTTATCACTAATTACATAACAGGTCATGTAAAATGTTACATATATATTGTGTGATCTTAGCCTAGGGACTGAAGCAGTTGTAATATAAGTAGGCAAAAAGGAGAATTAAGGTTACTTTAGGAATCTGGGACCAATTCTCATCTCATTTATATTGTTGTAAATACAGAGTAACTCCATTGGCCCTAGATTCACATTAGTGTAACTGAAATTAAAATCTCTCCTTTCATAATCTGGATTCCTGATTTCTGTGCCATTATAGTCTAAACCTTGAGTAGCACAGTTGTTTCCATTTATATCTTAAAAATTTCTCTTAGATTTCTATTGCCTTCCTTTTTCTTCACTTTGTCTGCAGCTGTCATCATTGCGTTTAAACTCCAGTTAGAAGAGCAAGGCAGATGTCTCTTAGTGGAGTTGCTGCCAAGACCACTCCAACGCAGCTGTTGGAGTAGTACTGTGAGAGTAGCATGACCACCACCATCAACAGAGAGTGAGCCCATTACATCTGTAAAGCTTTTTAGCTTCCACTGGCTTAGAGCCTACATCCCAAATCACTGCTGTACTCAGGTGTCTCAGCTGGTAACATTTAGTATTAGTCAG
Source organism: Mauremys mutica (assembly GCF_020497125.1). Lineage (NCBI taxonomy): Eukaryota > Metazoa > Chordata > Testudines > Geoemydidae > Mauremys > Mauremys mutica. Next base: position 120,882,196 of record NC_059073.1, on the reverse strand, counting down.
TTCTTCAATATATTGGCTACTCTTCAGTCTAATTTTTAAAAAATCAGAAATACCAGTCCACAAATGTAATACAGTCATGGGGGTGAGGGACTTTTAAAGATACCTCTTCCTGAGGCCTAGATGGGTCTGAAAAGCTCATTAAAAATGCCAAAACACTTCAATGGAAATTGGGACAACATGATACAAATTAAGAACAAAGAATAGCATTTAGTGTATTCTCAAAAGGGAGTAAGAGCCTAACACTAAGAAATTCCAGCAGCTTAGAAGAAAATACTTGAAATCAAAACACAACTTATTAGAACACTTTGTTTTAGTGCTGTTTTATTTATAATTTTTCAATATATTCAAGAGGATGTTAGTGAAAGAATTTAAGTATAAAATAATGCACAGTACTCATGAGGGAATTATTAGTCCCAAGCAACCCTGTTACATCAGTGCTATTTTCCTGGTACACTTCCCCCTCCCTGCCAGTTTTTGTGTGAATCACTTGTTGCATTATGTCTTAGGACCAACACTCTTCTCCACAAGTGGAAGGACAATTCTCCCCAGGGGTGTGGAGAAGATAGGCACTGTGGCAGTGTCTCATGAGTAAATTAGGAGACTAAGAATACAGTGCATGCCAGGTCACTCCTTCCCCTGCCACAAGCCCACAGGCAAAGTGTTACAAGTTACTGCAGCAAATGTGCATTTTTCATTAAGCTAACAGCCAAATGATCAGTCTGACATTTATGTCAGAATGACCTGCATCAGATATATAATTACAGATTAGTTTACAAGTCAGCAAATATAGTGGCGCGGTACTGGTCTCAACTGGAAGTGGAGCCCAATGACATCAGAGTTCGCTGGGGTTGTTGCTACATTTGTCAAGAAGGATTTCCCAACCTGTTTCCACACCTATGAGATGTGATAGCCTTTATCCACCAACGGGCAGATTCTGAGCTCATTTACACCAATGTAAGTCAGGGAAAATTCCATTGACTCCTGACTTTCTTTGGAGTAACAGATCAGAAGGTGATCCTGAATGATTATAAGCACTTATTTAATATAGAAGGTTGTTGGACAAATACACAGTTTGCAACCTGTTGCATTTAGGATTTGTTTGACATTAGTTGCATCTTGGAGGCGGACATAATGTAATAAACTAGAATTTGTCAATGGCAGTGAGTTAATAGCACCACTTCTACAAAATGTCATGAGAGATCTTAAATGACCACAAGTAATCAGGCCCCAACATAAGACAGCTCCTTCAGCAGTACAATACCCCTTCTATCCCCAACCCATGCATAGCCAGCATGGACTCAGAAAGGGCAGAGTGCTACCTGCTGAATCACCACAACCACTTTTTGCAACACTTAACTGTTCCTTGGAGATTTGCCATCCAAGTACTGACTCAGGAAACTTTCCTACTTTGTGATGTGACAAGACTTGGGCCCCACTTCAGGAAGGTGTTCCTATTCTGGAAGGGTGTTTAAGCATGTACTGAAATTTTAGTGAAGTCTATGATACTTAAGCACATGCTTCAGTTTATAAACTCTTTTTTTCCCGAACTGGAACATCAAAGTGCAATATAATATGGCTGCAGGTGTGAGCTTAAGCATAAAGATTTTCTGCAAAAGGGGAGAGGGAGGGAGAGGAAGAGTTTTGCCACTTTTTTGCTGCTTGGTATATAAGGCTTGCAAAGTGAGGGGTTCCTTCTGAAAAAGACTTTTAAAAAAAAGACTCGTTTTTGCCATTTGCTTCTCAGTTGTTTTTACAATAGACATTCAGGTCTTGATGACTCTAGAAGACTTTATGAATCGTGTAATATTATGTTGTTGGATCAACCATGTAAGTGGAATGTGGTTAATTGAAAGGGGAAGTGATTTTTTTTTTAAACTCAGTTCAAAGCACTATTTGGGTTTTTGTTAACTCCTATTTAACCCAAACATCTGTGAGAAATGATGTTTTGGTTAAAGCTTGAACACTCCTGTCCCCTAAATTAACACCCGAGGATCTCCCAATCCACATACATAATCTAAGCCAGTCTTCCAAAACCAGTGAAGACAGACTTTCTTTACATTTCTAAAGCTACAAAGCAAACTAGTCTGAAAAACAAAACTCTTTCAGGACTTGTCTACGAATCAGAAAGAAATGAACAAGCAGCAAAGAGTCCTGTGGCACCTTATAGACTAACAGATGTATTGGAGCATGAGCTTTCGTGGGTGAATACCCACTTCATCGGATGCATGCACTGTTCAAGAAATGAACAGTGGCACAAACCCATTTTTTCTTTTCCAGGTCACCTTTCAACAATTTATAATCTTTTATTAAAAATCTCCCCAGGTTTCTCCACTTTGTGATTAGGAATGTTTTTGGAGATAGCTTGAACTTGTTTCCTTGTCAAATCCATTTCACTCTCCAGGCTTTTCAGCTAAAGAATTTTAGGCCCAACATTGTAGGTAACGGCAGACTCATGACAAAAGGCATGGAGAATCTGCCCTTTTATGTTTTCTGTAGTCAAAGACTTGTTCATCTATTATATTTCTCATGAATAGTTTACAGTGGTTCTCCAAGATAGAACAATTTGGCCTTGTCTAAATGGAAAGATTGGATTGGTTAACTAAAATCAGATAAACTAAATCAGTTTTTTAAACCGGTACAAGCCCCTGTATGGACAAACTGAGGGTTTTTCTGTAGAATAAATGGAACCAAAATCACTCAATCAGCTGTATATCACATTTTTTAGTTATTTGCTTTTTAGCTTGTATGTGGACACTTTCCTTATGGAATAAGGTTACCCTATTTAAAAATAATTTTTGAAATTACATTATTTTGAAATTAAAGCCTCCACATGCAACTTGAAACCACATATCAAAAGGTATGAATTGCAACACATTTAATTATTTCAGATCCATTTACCATGTAGACAAGTCCTTACATTGGTTTAAATCAGGTTCGTTCAGTTTAGCTTGTACCTGTTAATTTATCTCCCACCGAATTTTCTTTTTCAAATGACATGCCTTTGTGTGAAAGAAGTCAAGTATTTAGTGCAAAATCAGACACAGCTGAGTGACTGTCATATCTATTGTTCAAATCTAATTCTAATCAAAATAGTTGAGATGTTGACTCATAAGAAGTATATTCACTGATTTTAAAATAAAATGTTTGCACTTTCTAAGTGTGATAAACCCTCACAAGGCTTTTGATGTTGTAGAAATTCTCATTTTGATTTTCTGTAGCTTTGTACAGATGCCGATGGTATAGCTGGGGACATATATTTTTACAAGGGAAGAGCACTTCAACTCTATATCCGCTCATAAACTGAGACCACTATAAAAGGTAATATAAAGTTATTGTTAATGTTTTGGCTTGGGAGGGAATGTCAAAATGAAAAATATAAAGCAGATCCCATAACTTCAAGAAAGTCAAAATTCCATCTGCTAAGCAAGATTTGGCAGCATTTTCCCTCAAATCACCCTTTTGCCTGCATCAAAATCAAACTACACAGTTTTCAGTCCACGGGGACAAACTAACAATGTTTAACTTTAGAACATTGTTTAATTGGGCATCAGTATTGTCAAACTCTCAGGTACAACAGCTGGAGATCTGGGAGGACATTGTCAAATCTTGGACAATTTCTATATAGGTTCTTATACCATGCTCATCACCATAGTATCTGTGCACCTTCCAGGAGTGTATTGAGCAAGGTGATTACATGTCTCCCACATGCTTATTCTCTCATCCTCTTCCCCAGAGGGAGAAACATGAGGAGTAGAACATCTTGTTTTGGTAGTTTGTTGTTGTTAAATATGTGTCTATATTAGAAGAGGCAAGGTCAAAGAAATGTGCCTTGCACTTCAAGTGGAAAGGTTTGTGATAGTACTTAGTTCATGGGGGAGTTCATACCATGGTCTGACCACCCTCAGAGAAGGTTCTGTCTCCTGGATAGATGAGCTTTATTTTTATTGTTGAAAGTTTCATTGTGCCAGAGGAGTGATGTTGTTAAACTCTGGGATGAAGATCAGGGTTTAAATGGTCTTTCAGGAAGTCTGGACCCAGGCCATGGAGTGCTTTGAATATAAGAAGTGAGACCTTGAACTTGATTCAGAATTCTATGGGAATCCATACTCCCCACTTCCTCTAAAGCAAATGGATGATATATGTAAGGGCCTGGTGCATTCAGTATATGCAGCACATAGAGAAATGAAGTGATAAAACTGGGTGAAACCAGCATCATGGAAGCAATGAGTCAGATTCATTCCTTCACTCCTGCTTCTTTGTGCTACTCTGGCAGCCCAAAGGGCCTGGGAAGCCCACATGATCTTCCCAGCTAAAGAATTCCTCAATGTGGGAAAGACTCTGGCTGGCATATCCGGTTCCTGCCCAACTCCCTCTTCTTCCCCTCTATGTCAGGGCTAAAAGTGTGGCCAGTGTATGATGTGCTCCAGTGAGTCCCAGCTGATGGATGGCCCTTTGAGGCTCATAGCCAGCTGGCATAGATGAGCGCAAATAAGGACTGCTCTAATCTAACATGCATCTGGTATAGAACTTGCATAATAATCCTCAAGCTGCAACTGGCTTCTTTGGAACCCCATCATCCTTTCCTCAGCTGCACGTAGCAGATATTGGGTGAGGCAGAGAATCTGGGCCAATATGAGGGTTAATGGACTAGCAGAGAGGGTAGAATCTTGAGATCTCATCTTTTTAGAAAGAAGGATTACTATCGTTTTCAAATTAAACACCATTTACATAAATGAAGAACCCCACCTGTGAAAAGGCAGAATATGTTGTCTGTCTCAGGACAACCAGCAAGACTTCAGCTGAGCCAACTGCCTAAACTTTAATCTTCAGACTCTCAGGGACCAGGACAAGATCTTAAAGGCAGCTTGTGACAAGAAGGCTCTCTACCCTGAGGATAGCCACCATATTGCAATATTCTCAGATGTCAAGTTGAAGTAGCTCTTTTATATCTGGTTGAACTCCAGGTGTGATATATTGGCAAGGAGTATGCCTTCTGGGAATGAATCGCTGTAAAAAACCAACAGTAACTTCAGCAGACAACATGGGCTCAGACACAGAGCCCTGAACTGTAGACAGGTTAGACACTTGGCTGCCTTACTGTGCTATAATAGTTGTGCTTAAATATCAACACTGGGTTATGTTTTGTTGAAAGGCTTCACATCTTATCCTATTATTGTAGAATAAGCTTTCTCTATTCAGTTTGCTGTTACAGGCTGTCTTTGAAATGCTCTCAGCTCCTTTATTTCTGTTTGTCTCCCCATCCCAGCCTTCAAATGATGCTTCTGTTCAATTTACACACACTTACAATGAAGGCCCCCACTACAAACACTGGAATGGTTCTGGCTGACTTGCTCCACGTAGGATGTTTTTATTTATCTGATACTATATTGCCTTACTTATAATTATGGGCAACTCCCAGAAGAGAGGTACCCAGTCACAGGTGGACTAGTAGCCGTTTAGTGTAGCTGGACTATATTTATCATACAGTTTACTCCTTCTGAGGTGCAAACAGCCTCTGCCCTACGAACACTCTCTGTGAGTATTAATACAATTTTCAAAGTGTGGAATAGTTTTGCTAATGTTGTAGATGTTGAATGTGAATAGAGAATTTAAGGAAATGGACAGTGACTCACGAGATCTGGGTTCAATTCCTGGCTCTTTCAAAAACTCCCTTATCTCAGGCAAGTGACTTAATCTCTCTGTGCCTTGGTTTCCCCATTAGTAAAGTGGGGATAACATTTCCTTTATCCCTTTTGTCTTTCTTGTCAAGTTAGACTGTCACATCTTCAGAGCAGGTACTGTCTCTTATTATGTGTCTCTCCAATGCCTAGTACAATGGGGCCTGATCTCTTCCAATCTCTACTGTAATCAATCAGTAACAACGGATTAGAGTACACATTTAGTAATTGTCAGCACGATTAGTTGTAAGACTTCTAATCAAATCTGACGCTGTATTGTACTATTAAGAGCACCTTAACTGGTGATCAGCAAGGTCCTTATAATTACAGTCTATGTCCGATGGCCACTTTAAAAGGGTGAGGAGCTAGGAACAGATTTGCACCAATGTGTTTCAAAGGAGGCAAATGTTGGCTTATTAGAATAACTCAGAGCTGTCCTGCCAGTCAGGCAGGATGGGTCACACCTCATATTCATTACACTCTACCGTAGGTGTGGCTGCCTTCAGTTACAGAGATGATCAAATACAGTCTAATGCCTTGTTGATATTGTGGTTGAACAGTTATTAAAAGCACAGTGCAACCCCAATAGTATTAATATTGTACTAATATCTTATATTTATATAATACTTGTCATCTTAAAGTGATTTAGGTTATGTCTACACTGTAAAGTAAGGCCAGGATTCAAATTCAGGGTTAAGCCTATCCCCATCTACACCCAAATCGCACTAACTGAGGGCTTGGACCCAGGATCCCAGGACCATCCAGCAGTGCAGGGTCTGAGCCTGAGTCAAGCTGGAGCCAGGGTTCAAGCCCTATTGTTTTGCATTGTAGATGCAGCCCCACCGGACTCCTGCTTTGTGAGTCCACTAAAAGTATCTTCAAATCCCATTGACTGACTTTCTTTGTCCCCTGGACAGTCAAGTTCTCCCATGATGCACCATGAAAAAAAAGACTACAGTGGTCACATTTTGGGAGGGTGCAAGGTAATCTGGGATATGAGTGGTTGGACTCAGGCCGGCATAATGCAGTGCAGTCACTGGAACCCCAGGTTGGGACCCAGAGTTCAGCCATTCCTAACCTGAGGTTACAAATAAGTATAGACATTCAATCCCTAGGTTAACAAACCCAGGATCTGCTAACTCGAGTTCTACTAACTCTGGGGTTACATGGCATACCCCTTGACAGTCTTCAAGTGAAATACAAACTAAACAAAGAATTTCATTCACTACTGAACCTGGCCACTCATACACCCAGGAAGGAGATTCTTATGGTAAACATGCTGTTGAGTGTTTTTATATAGCAGAAGCAAGAGCTGCAGGAAGGAGACGATTGATAAAGAGAAGTGGTAAATAATGAAGAGGACAGGTGACTTGGTAAACTGGGTGCAAGCAAACATGTTTTAATATGTTTTAATAGGGCTAAATGTACACATCGAGGAACAAAGAATGCAGGCCATACTTACAGGATGGCTACTCTATCCTGGGAAGCAGAGACTCTGAAAAAGATTTGAGGGTCATGGTGGATAATCAGCTGAACATGAGTTCACAGTGTGATGCTGTGTACAAAAAAGCTAATGTGATCCTGGGATGCATAAACAGGGAACTCTCGAGTAGGAGTAGAGAGGTTATTTTATCTCTGTATTTGGTATCACTGCTGGAATACTGTGTCCACTTCTAGTGTTCACAATTCAAGAAGGATCTTGATAAATGGGAGAGAGTTCAGAGAAGAGCCATGAGGATGATTAAAGGATTAGAAAACATGCCTTATCATGATAGACTTTAGGAGCTCAATCTATTTAGCTTAACAAAGAGGTTAAGGGATGACTTGATTGCAGTCTATATGTATCTAGATGGGGAGTAAATATTTGATAATGGCCTCTTGAATCTAGCAGAGAAAGGTATAACATGATTCAATGGCTAGAAGTTGCAGCTAGACAAATTCAAACTGGTAATAAGGTATAATTTTTTAACAGTGAGAGTAATTAACCATTGGAACAATTTACCAAGGGTCGTGGTGGATTCTCTCTCACTGACCATTTTTAAATTAAAATTGGCTGTTTTTCTAAAAGATCTGCTCTAGGAATTATTTTGGGGAAGTTCTCTGGCCTGTGCTATACAGGAGGTCAGACTAGATGATCACAATGGTCCTTCTGGCCTTAGAACACATGACTCTATAAAGAAATGGAACCCAAGTACTATCCATTTCTGGAAATAAATGTGACAAATTCAAACAACAAAGGCAAAATGAAGCAACCCAACAAGAGCTTTGGAGAGTCATTCTACATGGATGATTAATGGGAAAAAACAAGAACTTCCAAGCAAAAAAACCTTACTGGTGTAATAGAAATGAAATGCTGCATATGATAGGATTCTGTACACAGGACATGGGCTCAGATCCACAAAGGGACTTAGGCATTGCAATGCTCAGTGTCATGGCACCTAGTGTTTAGGCACCTAGAAAAATCACAGAAACAGCATTGGGATCCACAAAGTCAGAGTTAGGAGACTAAGTGCCACAATTAATGGGAAAAGACAGGTGCCATAGAATGCAATCCATAAAAGCCAGCACACTAGGCAGGAAACCACCTAAAGTAGCCAACGAGAGACGCTGACAACAGGGGTATGTCTTAAGTCTCACCCCTCTCATTGAGATAGACATCCATCTCTGCTTAGTGATCCATGAACAGGAACCCCTCTCCTGGAGTCACGTGGCTTAGACACCTAAGCTGTTTCTTGCAGAAATGAGTTAGGTCTGCCTCACTCAACACAAAAACTCCAGAAAAGGAGTTGGAAGAAGTGGTGGTGATAGTGCCTACCTTTATAACTTTTAGTTTACTAAATAGAGCACTAATCAGGATCTCACAAATCCCAGGCATGTGCTCTATCCACTGGTCTAAAAAAGTTATAAGGCAAGCACCACCTCCTCCTCCTCCCTTCTTTGGCCAGATTTTGAATAGGACCTGATCTGATAGGTAGCATGGGTCATGCCTACCGGCTCAAGGCTCACATACAACTTAGGTGGCTGAACACCTATCTTCCCCTTGTTCATGAATCACTCTAGAGCTTTTGGACACCTAGAGGGAGGCAGCAATGTGCATACCCAGAGGCAGAAACATAGGCGCTGAGGGAACTTTTATCCTAAAAACTTAGGCACCAAGTAAGTTTAGGCACCTACAGGGAGTTTTGTCGATCACAGTGGGGCCTAAAACTGGGATGTAGGTGCCTAAACCCGAGACTTAGTCACCTAAAAATCTTTGTAGATTCTACCCTTTATACCACACAGCATGCAGCTGGAACATAGTGTCTCTATGGGAGCTGAGAAACGTAAAATCGGAAACCCAAGATTCCTTATTCTGGCCAAGCATGAAAGTTGCTGTCAAATATAAGGCATCTATAGTGTGTAATCTGCAGTAATTAAAGAGTGAAAATACAGTAATTAAACATGAAAAATTACTTTTAATTAGTGACATTTTACTTCTTTAAAATACAGTTCTATAGGTTTAAACTCAACTGCTTCTTAGCTTCTAAATTATCGATGGCACTACACAGTTACATGATTTTATGTGCATTTCCATAATACAGAAAATGATGCCATTAATATCTTAGCAAAATTGTTTCTGTATGCACAAAATCAAATCTTAATCATTTACCATTTCATATTTTTTCATATATACTTCTGACTGACCCTTAATGAGGGCTAACCCTGGGTGATATTTGAAATGTAAAGTTCAGCCAGTTTTGAGTTATGTAGGTCCAAAGAAGTCCTAGTTTTTAAAGTGGTGTAGTATATTTATTTCTTGTTCAGGTATCTCTAAAATGGTTGAAAGAATTTTCTCCAAACTTTGAAAAAATATTCATGTTTGGAGTGAGACCAAGCATGGAAAGTATCTAGACCAAAAAAATATTTTTTGTTAAGATGTGAGCTAGAGAAAATGGAATTATAATGAAAATGGTTGTGCACCTTTAAATATGGTATTCACTCTGACAAATGTTTAATTAGATAAAACTGTTCCACAAAAGCATGCATTATTCATGAGAGTTAATGTCACCTGATTACCCTCCTTGAGAATGTCTGATGTCACCTCCACGAATGATGATAATTTCAGGTCTGCAACAAAGTTGCTGGAGCAGGTTTTTGAAGTTGCTGTATTATAGTGTTTTGGCAACTATTTGAAATAAAGCTGCTCTGATGGCTGTTTCATTAAGCAAATCTACTGTGGTAACTGTCTGAAGCCAAGCTGTTTCTGCAGCTGTTTGAGTCATGGCTGCTCCTGAAGTGTTTGGAAGAAAGAGGGCATTAGTGAAGAATAAAGAGAGAAGTGAGAACATGAGGGAGGGGGAGAGAGAGAGAGAAGGGGGAGGTTTTTAAAAAAAAATATTTGAAGTATGTACACTATGTAAAACAAAGAATATTTTTCTCAAGCAGCTTTGAAAAACAAAACTATAATGCCATCTTGGGGTTTTGGTGGTATCAACAGTTACAAGCATATAATATAAACATTGCTAATGATTTGTGTGTGAATTATGCATAAAAACTACATAAAAAGGACATTACATTTGCAAAGTAAAGCACTCGAAAGTTAGAAACTGTCCAAACTAAGGTTTCCTCTGCTACTTTAATTTGACCCCCTTGTTTGTATGTATTATGATACTATCTTTAATTAAATGATTGCATGTATTTTTTCTACAGTAACCCTGCCTCATTCAGTGCACAGAATGGGCAGTGCTCACTTAGATGAGCAGCTATTCAATATTTTGTTTTCTCCTTGTTGTTCGATGTGTGGTCCCAGGCCTTATTTACTGCACATTATTTAAACCCTACTCTGAAGACAGGATTATTAAATTCCTCAATTGTTTTTCTATGATGCTGATCACAACAGTATCTGAGTGCTCAATGTGGATGGAATCTTCAGGAAATTTAGCTGCTAAAATGCATGAGTGAGTTGATGGCTTCATCAGCCATAGTCTTCTAAACTGTCAACCCACTACCAAATTTCTCTGCCCAGAAAGAAAGAATATCACCTTTGTCTGTGAGCAGCCAGTTACTATCTGCTGTGAGGACAGGGGCTGTACCACTGGATTTTGGGACATACACAGCACAGAGACCTTCACAGAAAGCCTTCATATCATGCTTGTCAGCCACTTCCTACAGATCTGCAGCCTTCTGCTCCCACCAGTGGTTCTTCATTAGCCTTAATTGCGTTTGTAGTTTATTTTTTGCCTGATGGTACCTGGCCTTCTTCATTGCCTATTTCTTGTCATAGATGTAGGACTGGCATGTGATATGCATTGTCTTCAGTAGCTGGTCTATCTCAGGGTTATTCTCATTGAACCAGTCTTGGTGTTTCCACCTTACAAAGCCAAGAACCTTGGATGCCATATTATATATGACATCTCTGAACTTTGGCCAGATTGTCTCAATGTCTGTGGAGTTCTCTGGGACCTCAGCTGATGCAGTCTCCAATGATGATTCCTACTTTGCTTGTTTGTGGAGGTCCTTTGTGGCAGAAACATTGATCTTCTTTGGTGGTTTGAGGCATCTTCTGGAATGCTTATGGTGACATGATATTTCTTACAACCCAGTGATCTGATCAGCATTCGGCACCTCTCAAAAAGTGAGTGATGTACACATCTTCAATATCTTTAGACTGTACAGTTACATAGTCCAGCTTATGCCACTGTTTTGACCTGGGATACATCCATGCTGTCTTTTATTTGTTGGCCTGTTGGAAAACTCTGTTGGTAATAATGAGATTGAATTTGGCAAAATTGAAGAGAAGTAGTTTCCCTTCCATTGCTTTAGAGTTCAACCTTCCAATGCCGTGATGTCCTACCACGCTGCTCCACCTGTCAAAGTCAGCTCCCACATGAGCATTAAAGTCTCCAAGGACAATGAGTTTGTCCTGGTGTGGTACCCCTCTGATGGCCCCACTGAGATCTTTGTAAAATGCCTCTCATCTGTATGAGTCATTGTCAGCACATAAGTACTGATAATGGTGGCATACTGGTCTCTGGACAAGTTTATGTAGAACACCATAAATTGATCATTGATTTCCTTGGGGAGCAAGTCAAGCTTGTGGGCAATGTCAGACCATATGGCAAATTCTACTCCCGATTGTCTAGCCCTATCCTTGGCCTTGCCAATCCAGTAACTGTAGACTGGTCCCAGCTCCTCAAGGTGGGACTCATCGGTGAGTCTGGTTTCACTGAGAGCAGTCATGTCTATGTTATACCTCTTCAGTGTTGTGGCAGTAAGGACTGTTCTTCACTCTGGTCTCTGGTCACTGTCAAAACAGTTCTGACATTCCATGACCCAAAAGTCAGCCTGTGAGAATCTTTGTTTTATTTTGACTGATGACCCGGACCCAACCTTCTCGGGCCCACTATAATGAGAAGTCTGGAACACTAATTGGAATGGGTGCGGTATGCCCATATGAGAGAAGGTGCAGGGCACGGTACTACAAAAGGGGCAGTGGGACAGATGGAATATCAACACCTTCCACCTTGATGCCTGGCCCTATCAGGAAGTGTGTTGCCATATGTCCTGTGCTTTTCCAGGGATACCTTGGCAGGAGGATCCCAAAAGAAAAAAAAAGGTGTGTGTGTGTAAGTAATGTTAGGATATAGATATTCAGGCCTGTTTGTAGAGGCCTATACTTTAAGAATTTAGGTGTATTTTTATCACTTAGCTAGTTATAGAGTTATAAAACAAAGAATCAAAATCACAGTCCGCCTGTGTAAGGGCCTTCTCTCACTAGGATAGTCTGAGGCCTGGTTCTTAGTTTAAGGCCTTTGGCTAAGCAGCAGGGGCAGCCATAAGCTGGGAAGCGTATGGTCACATCCTCACATCCCAAACCAGTCACATTGAAATAAGGTGCTACTGGGCTGTTAGGAAGATGATCCTGTCCTGACAGTGCCCATCACCACCAGATAAAGAAACAGATCTTAAGATGGTTAAAGAAAACTTAGTTTGATAGCATCCTGTCTGGCAAGAAATCACTTACCAATAGTTGTGGTTGTGAAACCCTCATTTCTGTATGTTTTATCTTTATGGCCCTCACTTTTCTATTGTTAATCTGTCTGGCTCTCTTTGAAATCCCTGCAAGTTGCGTGGGCCCTTTTTAAAGACACCATAATAGAGGCCCAACTTCAATGTATACCCCAAATTAAGAAAAACAGTAAAAGAACTAAAAAAGAGCCACCGTGGCTTAACAACCATGTAAAAGAAGCAGTGAGAGATAAAAAGACTTCCTTTTAAAAGTGGAAGTCAAATCCTAGTGAGGCAAATAGAAAGGAGCACAAACACTGCCAACTTAAGTGCAAGAGTGTAATAAGAAAAGCCAAAGAGGAGTTTGAAGAACGGCTAGCCAAAAACTCCAAAGGTAATAACAAAATGTTTTTTAAGTACATCAGAAGCAGGAAGCCTGCTAAACAACCAGTGGGGCCCCTTGATGATCAAAATACAAAAGGAGCGCTTAAAGATGATAAAGTCATTGCGGAGAAACTAAATGGATTCTTTGCTTCAGTCTTCACGGCTGAGGATGTTAGGGAGATTCCCAAACCTGAGCTGGCTTTTGTAGGTGACAAATCTGAGGAACTGTCACAGATTGAAGTGTCACTAGAGGAGGTTTTGGAATTAATTGATAAACTCAACATTAACAAGTCACCGGGACCAGATGGCATTCACCCAAGAGTTCTGAAAGAACTCAAATGTGAAGTTGCGGAACTATTAACTAAGGTTTGTAACCTGTCCTTTAAATCGGCTTCGGTACCCAATGACTGGAAGTTAGCTAATGTAACGCCAATATTTAAAAAGGGCTCTAGGGGTGATCCCGGCAATTACAGACCGGTAAGTCTAACGTCGGTACCGGGCAAATTAGTTGAAACAATAGTAAAGAATAAAATTGTCAGACACATAGAAAAACATAAACTCTTGAGCAATAGTCAACATGGTTTCTGTAAAGGGAAATCGTGTCTTACTAATCTATTAGAGTTCTTTGAAGGGGTCAACAAACATGTGGACAAGGGGGATCCGGTGGACATAGTGTACTTAGATTTCCAGAAAGCCTTTGACAAGGTCCCTCACCAAAGGCTCTTACGTAAATTAAGCTGTCATGGGATAAAAGGAAAGGTCCTTTCATGGATTGAGAACTGGTTAAAGGACAGGGAACAAAGGGTAGGAATTAATGGTAAATTCTCAGAATGGAGAGGGGTAACTAGTGGTGTTCCCCAAGGGTCAGTCCTAGGACCAATCCTATTCAATTTATTCATAAATGATCTGGAGAAAGGGGTAAACAGTGAGGTGGCAAAGTTTGCAGATGATACTAAACTACTCAAGATAGTTAAGACCAAAGCAGATTGTGAAGAACTTCAAAAAGATCTCACAAAACTAAGTGATTGGGCAACAAAATGGCAAATGAAATTTAATGTGGATAAATGTAAAGTAATGCACATTGGAAAAAATAACCCCAACTATACATACAACATGATGGGGGCTAATTTAGCTACAACGAGTCAGGAAAAAGATCTTGGAGTTATCGTGGATAGTTCTCTAAAGATGTCCACGCAGTGTGCAGAGGCGGTCAAAAAAGCAAACAGGATGTTAGGAATCATTAAAAAGGGGATAGAGAATAAGACTGAGAATATATTATTGCCCTTATATAAATCCATGGTACGCCCACATCTCGAATACTGTGTACAGATGTGGTCTCCTCACCTCAAAAAAGATATTCTAGCACTAGAAAAGGTTCAGAAAAGGGCAACTAAAATGATTAGGGGTTTGGAGAGGGTCCCATACGAGGAAAGATTAAAGAGGCTAGGACTCTTCAGTTTGGAAAAGAGAAGACTAAGGGGGGACATGATAGAGGTATATAAAATCATGAGTGATGTTGAGAAAGTGTATAAGGAAAAGTTATTTACTTATTCCCATAATACAAGAACTAGGGGTCACCAAATGAAATTAATAGGCAGCAGGTTTAAAACAAATAAAAGGAAGTTCTTCTTCACGCAGCGCACAGTCAACTTGTGGAACTCCTTACCTGAGGAGGTTGTGAAGGCTAGGACTATAACAATGTTTAAAAGGGGACTGGATAAATTCATGGTGGCTAAGTCCATAAATGGCTATTAGCCAGGATGGGTAAGAATGGTGTCCCTAGCCTCTGTTCGTCAGAGGATGGAGATGGATGGCAGGAGAGAGATCACTTGATCATTGCCTGTTAGGTTCACTCCCTCAGGGGCACCTGGCATTGGCCACTGTCGGTGGACAGATACTGGGCTAGATGGACCTTTGGTCTGACCCGGTACGGCCTTTCTTATGTTCTTATGTTCTTATGAGAATTATGTCACACTATGTTAGGATTGGTTAGATAGATTTCAGTAAAATGATTGGTTAAGGTATAGCTGAGAATATTACTGTATAAATTAGGGGCAAACAGGAAGTAAGTGGGGATTCAAAAATAAGGAAAAAGGAACTTGGATTTAAGCTTGCTGGAAGTTCACCCCAATAAACATTGAATTGTTTGCACCTTCGGACTTTGCATATTGTTGCTTTCTGTTCACGTGAGAAGGACCACAGAAATGGGTGAAGGAATAAGCCCTCTAACATTCACTCTGGTCTCTGGTCACTGTCAAAAAGAGTTCTGACATTCCATGGCCCAAAAGTCAATCTGTGAATCTTTGTTTTATTTTGACTGATGAGTTGGAGGAACAGCCAGCAGCTGTAGCCTGACAGCTATGGAAAGGGCAGGCTGTGTTTAGGAGTTAGTTATATTATTCCTTAAATATCATCCATACACATATCTCACAGTGCTTGAGTATTGATAAGTTACAAGCTTTCAGCAGTGATCTCACATGCTACCCTTCATGGATAAATACCATGAAAATGGTATCCGAGGGGTAGCCGTGTTAGTCTGGATCTGTAAAAGCAGCAAAGAATCCTGTGGCACCTTATAGACTAACAGACGTTTTAGAGCATGAGCTTTCGTGGGTGAATACGAAGTGGGTATTCACCCACGAAAGCTCATGCTCTAAAACGTCTGTTAGTCTATAAGGTGCCACAGGATTCTTTGCTGCTTTTACCATGAAAATGATGTATTAGGTGTTGTCAGCTTGTTAGGTCTGACACAGGTTGCTTGTAAAGAATGGTGAACCCTGTGATAGTTGGCACCAAGGGGCTTCTGTGTGACACTTGTATTTTCAGTTTCTGAGTAAACTGGAAATGAACATCAGCAACCTTAACATCATGTTAACACTGTGTGTGTGTGTGTGTGTGTGTGTGTGTGTGTGTGTGTGTGTGTGTGTGTGTGTGTGTGTGTGTGTGTGTGCTGGAATTTCCCTTGGTTGTTTAGAATGTAAGTAAAGAATGGACACAACTGAAGAAATGAAGCTGCCGGCATTTTTATTAAGTAAATACTGTCAACTGTAAATGTTTACATTTTTTTATTAATGAATTTATTACATGCCAAACATCCTTTTCTGCCAGCCAACAAGGAGTTTAAGCTCTTGTTGGTATCATTCCACAGAGAAAATTGAGCAGGGGAACTTCCTCTAAGAAACCTCTTAATTCTAGTCCACCACCAGTTTCTATAGAGACAGTATCCTCAAAAATCATCTTTATTTGTGACTATAAATAACTTCCACAGTGCAGTGCAGAAGTAGGGTTTAACCATAGATTCCACCATACATAAGTTGGACAATGCTTTAGAGAAATGAATCTGTAAATTAAATGCAATGTTAATTGCATCTTGTTAATGAGAATATATGCACTCATGGGAAATGTGAAGGACTGCAAAAGCAATCTGTCCCCTAGTGATGCTGCCTCATTCTGAGATGATTGTACCTACTGCTAACATAAACCTGAGAGTTCTATGTTGCATGCTTTGGCAACACTGTAATAGCTTCTGTCTATCTTAGGTACTTATATTCTCCCCATTATCATAGTATTTGAGCACCTCACAGTCTTTTGTGTATTTTTCCTCATAACATGCTGTAAGGTAGGGATTTTTATCCCCATTTTGCAGGTTTTGAATTGAGGCAAAGAGAGACTAAGGGCCAGATTTTTAATGATATTTGGGAGGCCAACTGCAAATTTAGGCACCCAAATACAGTTTAAAATCAGTCCCTAAATAACTTGCCTGTTTCTCTGTGGATGTCTCTGTGAGCGTGGGTGCCCAGCAGGGTGGTGACTAGCTGCTTTCAGCGGGAGGGAGTCAGCAACAAGGGAACATGTCCCCTGTGACAAGAGGGAATGGGGCTTCATTGAATGATATAAGGGGTAGGAATTGAGTAGTAGGTCCACAGCAGGGGCTGGGATGTGGCGAGTCCATGCTTTGATACATGGCCCCATGCCCTGTAAACCAAGACTTAGGTTAAATGCATTCTGTGTTGGCTTCATGATAGTAATATGCTTCCCACATCTATAGTAAAATGCCTTCATCAACAAATGCATTTGTGTAAATAAAAAGTTATGGGGGAAATATGAAATACTTAATAGTGGACATATTACATTCAAACATGCCCTGTATTTCAGACACAAAATACATATACCCGTTTGAGAAGTCTGAATTTTTTTACGTTCTAAATAGTACCCAAAAGGGACCTATGAAGAGAAATCTCAAAAATGGGTCATTTTTAATGCTTTTTACTTTTAACCTATTTAGTGAATTTATTTAAAATGGTCACAAACTAAATCTAGGCTCCTTTACTAAGTGGGAAAGAAACATTTGATTTCTCTTCAAAAAAAAATCAGTGGAATAATTTGAACTGTATTTTCCAGTGCAAATATAATGGTCAACTAGATACGACTGTGAATGAATTTCTTTAAGACACACTTTAGTTAAAAGATAGGTCTCATCTTTTGACATGAACATGGTCATCTACAACAGTGATGCCAGTGCTGAGAACACAATGCCCCTAACATACATACAAACTTGTTTCACCAATCCTGAAATTTTTCAAGTGTATTTCTAGAAGAACAGCAGTATAAACAGTAAATTTTAGCTGCTAATGAAATAATTATCCTGAGTAACGTGTGCACAACCTCAGTATTAAATGTACTGCTTGCCTGTCTTGGGACTAATGTCATTGAATCATACACGTCTATTTTCCAGTGCAACTGGCAATAGTGTACCTATGGCTTTTTAATTATTTGTAATTGTGATTACTTGTACCTTTAGCTAGCAAAGGTCTTTCATAGTCATATTTTTCAGTTTCTAAAAAATGTCTTTCCATTAGTAGGTGCTCAACCTGTACATTAAGAATCCTAACTACAATTAAAATTGACATACATTTGGTAAAAACAAGATCAGAACAGCCTTGAATAATAACCATAGTGCTAAGCTGTGGACCTCAGTAACAAATGACAAAGGCACTGCCTTAATCAGAGGTGTTGTTATAATACTTGCAAGTTCTCCCAACCACTTCCCCACATTTTCTCTCTTTTTTTTATACTGAGCTTCAGCCATCCAGCCCTTATCAATACCCCATTTTTTGTCAGCCACCAAGTGGTCAGTGTGATCCGTTTAAATATGACATAGAGCTATATATCATTCATACACTAAAGACAACTCACCTAGTATCTCCTTACTAATAACCCTCCTAGCAGTTTCATATATATCTTGAACAAAATGGGGGACAGAGACCCTCTAAATCATCCTCCAATAGTCCATAATTATTCATCTGGTTTTCTCCAACATAAAGAATCATTTAGGATCTGAGAGCTCTGACAAATATCATGCTAGGAACTAAAGAACATTCCAATTCTACTCATGAGTCAAACTACTTTAATATGAATGAGATCATCTTTATGAGAACAACTAAGAAATAATGTAGAGTTATTGAAGTCTATCTACGTTATACAAAAAGGATGAAATGACTGACCAAAAAGGGAGGTAGTGAGGAACGGGACAGATGGGGTGAAAGCCACCCTTTGTAAGAGGAGGTATCTCTAACTTGGCTCATTTCCAAGATTGTGAAACGAGATAGATTTCCCAACCTTGAAAGAAATCTGGTACCAAAATTGCCTTTAGTTGTCTCCCCCTACCTTTTATGACAGGGTAACTCTTTTGCGTCAGTGTAAGTAAAAGGATATAAATGTAGTTTCCAGGGATTTCTCTCCACTTTGGGACAGAAATACGAAACTGCATAGGGCAGAAGACAGTAGGCTCAATACAGAGTAATTCCAAAACAAAATGTATGGGTGTCTTGACATGTTTATTTTCTTATAGTTGTAACTTATGAAGGAAGAAGCCCACTTCACAGACCTTTGATTTAAGGAAATACCGGTAATGTGTTTACTGGTCTAAATCTACCCTTTCCCTGTATTGAATGCATCTAGATTTTATATAATATGCCCTGAATCTGACTGTACAAAGTTTTACTTGTCTCTAGTTAAGAAAGAGGATAATAAACATAAAGGTCCAGCGCTTCAGCTGGTGGTATCTGGAGCAGCTCCGTTGAAATCGTGAAGTAATGCAGATGTTCACCTGTTGAAGGTCTGTCCCTAAGAAATTGCCTGGCAGAAGCAGTTTTAGGATTTTACAGACCTTCTTCAAAGAACATGGATGAGGTCCCTACATTGTTCTCAACTCCTTTTGCATATTTGGAGGGTTGGTTTCTATGGCCAAGAGCTAATTGTAGCTTGTTACTGCCTTCTCACCATAGTCCACAATTACAGAGTGAAGAAAAAGCTAATTCGTTGTAGGTTTTTACTGCTAACAAACTGAAAAAACAAGCTATTTCTATTTATCTATAGGGACATTTTACATTCAAGCAAACATTGTGGATGTCAGTTTAAAAAAAGTCACAAACTTTTATTTGCAAAAAGTATGTCATTTGAGCGTCTGCCCATTAGAATATATCCATGCTGCATGCAACGGTAGCACAGGTAGGCACAGGTGCGAGCTTTGGTCTAGCTTGCACGGGTAACAACAGTAGTGTAAATGCAGTAGAACAGGCTTCAGCATGGCATAGCCACCACATTTACACTACTATTGTTAAATGGGTTAGGCAAACTAAAGTGAGCATGGCTATGTCTACCTCTGCTACAATCATGCCTTCACTTGCAGTGTAGCAATAGCCATAGTATTGCAAGATTGGACATCCCTGTTCTCAGCAGGAGGAGTCTTAGAAGACTCACAAGGCAAGGTCCCATGAGTAGTCTATATGGTTGCTAGTCCCTTTCAAACCTTATAAAGCTACAGGGGTAAATAAATATTGCGCTGGTAGAAAAATAAACATTTCATGAAAAAATTTGGCGGTTTCAAGTGATTTTTATTCCACAGATTTTGAAAAGGAACAATTTTTATTTACTTGATTTTTGTTAATTTAGTTTTCCTTTCCCCTCTTATTCTCCTCCCCTGCTGCAATTTGTTTTCATGTCACCCCTGTTATTACTTTACCTTTTAAAAAGGGGGGGGACAGAGAAATGGAAGGAAAACTTATGAACCAAAAAACCCCTAAATTTTTCATTTTCCAGTTTTTTTGAAGAAACAAAAAAAGAAAAATCTGAAACCAGTTTTTGCACTAAGGGCAGGTCTACACTAAGGGCGGCGGTCGAACTAGGGTACGCAAGTTCGGCTACGTGAATAGCGTAGCTGAACTCGAAGTACCCTAGTTCGAACTACTTACCCGTCCACACGCCGCGGGATCGAAGTCCGCGGCTCCAAGGTTGACTCCGCCACCGCCTTTTGCAGTGGTGGAGTACCGGAGTCGACCGCGGCACTTCCGGAGTTCGAACTATCGCGTCTAGATCAGACGCGATAGTTCGAACTCCAAGAAGTCGAACTCACCGCGTCGACCCGGACGGTAAGTGTAGACTAGCCCTAACATTTCCAGTTTTGAAAAATGGCCATTTTTTGACCCAAAAATTGAAACCATTTTGACCAGCTCTAACAAAAGTACATTCTGCCATAGACTGTTACAGATCTCAAAGGAGCACAGGGAGATCAAACACACCGAAGCCATGATTTAACTCTAATGTACAAAAAAAAGTCTTCTCATCCATGTCTTTCCAGGCAAGCAATTTAGTAAAGACATCATGAGATTAGAGATACTAGTCCAAAGATAACCTGTCACTGTATGAGTTGTAATCTTAATTTACTGCTGCAAACCCGGCATGAATTTCACATGATTCAATAACATTCTATTATTTCCAGGAGCTGTAGAGTGAACCTATATCAATTTCCCAATGCTAAACATATCAGGATATGACAACCATTTCTATCCTTATGAATTAAATTATTTAAAATGTCATACTTTGGATGTACTTAGAAATATTCCTGCTACCAGCCATCCACAGCACACCACAGTAATAACTTTAGTTTTATGTAACATTTGAAGGCAGACAAGCTTGAAGCATGTATATAAAACATGTCTGAGGTTTCCCTTACGTATTTCAGTGAATTGATCATACATACATTTTTTTTTCACATTTGGAGTTATTTTCCTTAAAGTTCCTCCATCCATAGTAAACCACAAAAGAAACTGATTTTTTAGATATGCAATTGCTAATGAATTCCCATCACTTGAAATTCCTGTCACAAATATACCACACAGAGGAAGAATTTTTCCCCTCATAAACTTCACTCCCATCAGAGAGCATGTTATACATTGACTGCAGAATAGGAGGAGACACTCCTATCTCCACCAGCCTTTCCCTGATTAAGAGAAACAATTTAATTACCTATCTAAATTGCTAATGTGCTTCACTTGAGATACAGTTCTCATTCACAGACCATACCTTCACCTCCCTGCCTTGCTTGGATAATGTACTTTACTACACATAATTTATAAACAAAGAAATATAAAGTTATGTACAAATTACCTTCTACTGCCCCATAAATTGGGAGATAAAACATTTTTCACAGTAAACTCAGTGTCTGTCCCTAAATACCTTTTATATTTCCCTAAAACCACAAAAGGGGCGATTCCCAAAGGCAGGGCCTTTAATTGTGGGAGCCCTGCTGCTGGTTCTGGCATGTTCTCTCCTAGGAACTGCTAACAAGATCATCTGAGATAAATATAATGGTCACAATGGGGAATTGAGCAAGAGCTGGTGTCTCCGCTAATTGGGCTGTAGGCCATTTAAGGTCTTTAACAGTATCACAAATGACTTGAATTGCACCTTGACATGAACAGGAAGCCAGTGCAGAGATTTGAGCACAGATGTTAATGTATATGCCTTTTCTGTCTCCCTCCAGCTCAAAGTGAGCACTAGCTAGAGTTTCTGGGTAGTCACTATAGTGAAATGAAATAATTTTGCTTGGAATCGACAAACGTGTAGATGACATTTACAAGGACCACAGTTAGACAGGAATGGCCAACCAGAGCTGATGAGAAGCACTACAAGGCATTGCTTCTACCTGAGAAACTAGCAGCAGCAACAAATCTAATAAAGATCTTGAGTCTGCAAGTCATTTTGACAAGATGTGAGCATAGCTTTCCCCAGCTTTTAAGCTTCACTTCCATTTTATATGGGTTGAGGCCCAGTCAGTTCACTTATACCCAGATGCTGATCTCAGTTTACAGAGGCCACAACTAGTGGCTTGCCACACCTATTGTCTAACACAGGGGTAGGCAACATATGGCACGCGTGCCGAAGGCGGCACGTGAGCTGATTTTCAGTGGCACTCACACTGCCCAGCCCTGGCCACCTGTCCAGGGGGCTCTGCATTTTAATTTAGTTTTAAATGAAGGTTCTTAAACATTTTTAAAACCTTATTTACTTTACATACAACAATAGTTTAGTTCTATATTATAGACTTATAGAAAGAGACATTCTAAAAACGTTAAAATGTATTACTGGCACATGAAACCTTAAATTAGAGTGAATAAATGAAGACTCGGCACACCACTTCTGAAAGGTTGCCAACCCCGGTCTAACATCTCCATATATAGAGTATGCAGCTAAGACTTGAGAAAAAATGACTAATACTCCACACAGTGTCTGAAGACTTCTTTAAAAACTAGGCATGCAAGCAATGTCAACCACGTAGATTCTCTGATCATGCATATTTGTGTGGGCATGTAACTGATAACGTCTTTTGAAAATACAGAACTATATTAGTTACTCATAGTTTTATGTATCCAATACACAGATTAGTTTGGCAAAACAGTTTATCTCTAGATAGGTCAAGGTATTGATAATGAGAGTTAGGTCCTTTTAACTTCTGAGTTACTGATTCAAATCCATCCTAAGTCTACAATCACTGAAGTCACTACCCAATATGAAATGAGTTGTAGTCTTGGTTCAGTTGCTTGACTTACACCACAAAAAATACTTTGTTAGCACAGATTGACATAATTTTTGACACTTTCAGAGGAGAAGCAAAGAACTATATTGCTCATTGTTCATGGCTGCAGTATGCTGGTAGGAAAGCATTCATTATACTACCCACAGTATCCTTATTCTGTGGATAAATAATTAAATTTCCAGTGTTGTTAATCCAGTGCCTTTCAGAAGCATTAAATTAAGTTTTAATTAAGGATGTATCTGCAATCATTTGACTATCTCTTTGTTCACTACTCCGTTAAACTACTTTGCTTACAGGAAGTGCATGGAAAGGAAAATTCAGCATCTGAAGGAGGACAAGGAATTTATGGTTATATTTTGAGTGATCAGAGAACAATTTTGCAATGGTATAAAATGATTTTTGTTACACCTGTTATTGTTTTGTTCTTTTTATAGAAGTTATTCTGTTATTTTTTCCACATATTCAAAACTTACAAAGGTTTCACTTACAATATGAAAAAAGACAGTGTTCATAATATCCCAAAAGTAGTAAAATTTTATAACCAAATGTAAATCAGTTTATATAATTTATTATCATGTCACTTATGTAAAATAACATTACTCTTTCCATTTAGAGGGTGAGATTTTCTAAAGTGCTCAGCACTGGCCTACCGCTGTTCCCATTGTTCTTATTTATTTGTATTGCAGGAGCACCTAAAAACTCCAACTTCATTGTGCCAGACACTGAAGAAACATATAAAAAGACAGACCCTACCCAGAAGAGTTTACAATGTAAGTAAAACTTCCATTGCCTTCAATGGAGTAGAATTAGGCCAACATTTAGAAAATGCTTTAGAAACTCCCACCCTGAGTATCCTGAATTCTATAAGGGCTTGGTTCAAAGCTCATTGAAAGCACTGGAAAGACTGCCATTGACTTCAATGGGCTTTAGGGTAGGCCCATAATCATTCCATCAGGTGGCAACGCTGACCAAGTGATTTTCAACAGTTTTCCTATTCAGAGACACCACATATGAGCCTCTCCATTAATTCTCCCTTTTGTGGGCCTTGGATCTAGCTGTTACATAAATGGATTCATCAACTGAAGTGATGGATATAACAGTCTTCAAATATGTGTAAGCAGCATCTGAATGAACTGTTCCCGGACAGCTAGTTGTGGGGGGACTTCAGGAGCAAACTGTATTTACATGAACACACCTACTCTGCGTAGGAATCTAGCAGATAGGAGCTGTGTAGCTCCATGTGATCAAATTTGGCTGGTGGTGGGTTACAAATCACTTTAGTACTGTATGCAGGGGTAGTGAAACGTTGTTATCAGTGTTGTTGTCTTTATTGTCTGAGTAAAGGGGTGCAGAACTTCGCTTAACCCAGGGGTCGGCAACCTTTCAGAATTGGTATGCCGAGTCTTCATTTAGTCACTCTAATTTAAGGTTTCGCGTGCCGGTAATACATTTTAACGTTTTTAGAAGGTCTCTTTCTATAAGTCTATAATACAGAACTAAACTATTGTTGTATGTAAAGTAAATAAGGCTTTTAAAATGTTTATGAAGCTTCATTTAAAATTAAACTAAAATGCAGAGCCCCCCGGACTGGTGGCCAGACCCGGGCAGTGTGAGTGCCACTGAAAATCAGCTCGCATGCCGCCTTTGGATGTGTGCCATAGGTTGCCTACCTCTGGCTTAACCTGTGCCAAATGAAGGGGTCACCCTCAGTTGAAAGGATCTCAAATGCCAGATCCCTGTGAAGGAGGGGAAGACAGGGGCAGATAGGGCTCCCAGCCAGGAGGTGTGGGCTTTCCCTCAGGATCCCTGATCTGGTTTAACCTGTTCCTCCTCACTGTTCAAAGGTAGAGCTAACTGGGCTCCATTAGGAGCCTTTTGTTATTTTAAGTGCTTAAAAGAGCTGACAATCACTTGTGGTGGGACTATATCTCTGCCCAGCCTCAGAGCTAAAAATCACTAGAGCTGGGTGGAACCTGGAGACTGACCTGCAGAAGTCACAGAAGAGAGGCAGCTGGAGGGGAATGGCAGCTGGCAAGGTGGCCAGCAGAGTGGAATAAGCAGGTGGCAGGGTGGCCAGTGGAGAGGAACCGTGGCTGGAGTGGTGGCCAGCCAGAGCGAGTGCTCAGATGGCAGAGCAAGCAAGGTTCCATCTTCCCTGGGTGGGAGGTGAACTCACACAGATGCAGGGCTGCCCAGAGGATTCAGGGGACCTGGGGCAAAGCAATTTCAGGGGGCTCTTCCATAAAAAAAAAGTTGCAATACTATAGAATACTATATTCTTGTGGGGGCCCCTGCAGAGCCTGGGGCAAATTGCCCCACTTGTCCCCCACCCCGGGCCGCCCTGGGAAAAATAAACATTTAAAAACCTTCCGCATCTTGGCACAAACCCAGTTTTGAGAAAACTTATTTTCAAGTCACCTTTACAAGGTATCACTGGTTCTCAGCATCAGCTAGTGCTAAAAGGCACTAAAGCTCATTAAAAGGGTTGGACAAATGTTTTACGTAAAAACTTTTTTTGGATCGAAAACTAGGGGGTTTTAAAAAGCAGAAAAAATCATGGCCAATGCCTGCTTTCCTTCAAAATTTGTTGTGGTTTTTTTAATTGAAAAGCTGAAATTAGTCTGCCAAAACTTAAACGTGGTTTGGGGTTTCAGAAGTGTGTGGCCAAATATTTGCTGCTTGCTGTGTTTGATTGTTTAAAGAAACAATAAAAAATTCTGCTTAAAAAAAATCCAAAACTTTTGAACCTCCTCAGCTTGTGACCAAACGCTTGAGCCCATCCAGTCAGAGATTTTTCCGGGTTTCTGATACTCTGCTGGCTTCCTTGACTCATATTTGTCTCCATAACTTTGGGTTCATTTAGGTTAGAACATAAGAACATAAGAATGGCCACATTGAGTCAGATAAAAGGTCCATCCAGCCCAGTATCTTGTCTACCGACAGTGGCCAATGCCAGGTGCCCCAGAGGGAGTGAACCTAACAGGTAATGATCAAGTGATCTCTCTCCTGCCATCCATCTCCACCGTCTGACAAACAGAGGCTAGGGACACCATTCCTTACCTATCGTGGCTAATAGACATTAATGAACTTAACCTCCATGCATTTATCTGTTTCCTAGAGACTGGCTCCATGGGGTCCCTCACAAACTGGAGACGGTTACTGTAGGTTTGTCTTTAGTATAGCTTATGTACATACTCCACGAACTGAGCATTTGAGCTTGTTCCAAAATCTAGGATGAGCCTATGTTGTGAAAACTGAAATGCTCAAAATAGCACATGCATGTGAATGGACACAGGGTGCTAAAATTAAATTAACCCAGGGGGTCTCAAACTGGGGATCCCTCAGGGGGTCACGAGGTTATTACTGGGGGTCGCGAGCTGTCAGCCTCCACCTCAAACCCTGCTTTGCCTTCAGCATTTATAATAGTGTTAAATATATTAAAAATGTGTTTTTAATTTATAAGGGGGGGGTCAAACTCAGAGGTTTTCTATGTGAAAGGGGTCACCAGTACAAAAGTTTGAGAACCACTGAATTAACCCCTCTGGAGCCTCAGGGAATGCAGGGGAGAGGGGTCTTCCTTGGCAGGGTTGGGAAGGAGGTAGGTGGTGTAGGATATTGCTCTTCTCATGTGATCCCTCCCCCATGTCTCTCTTGGCTCTATCACTGTTAATCTAAAGTGGCTAATTTTAAATGAAGCTACCCACCCCTGACATGAATCTCCCTATGGCACTGAAATTAAATGTAGACTATAATTTGGCATTTGAGAAGTGAAAGGGATGGTAGCCCTAAGGGAAAAGATAACAGCTTGGCTCTTTGTGTTAAATAGCTGTTTGCAAGCCTCAAACTGCTGAATGAGCTTTAGGGTAGGGAAGGCTGTGCCTCCTCAAACAGCCTGGCCCTGCCCCCTATCTGACCCCCACCCACTTCCTGCCCCCCGACTGCCCCTTTCAGAATCCCTGACCCATCCTGCTCCTTGTCCCCTGACCACCTCCTGGAGCCCCCCCCAACCACCATCCCTGGACCCCATCCCCCATGAACTCCCCTGCTCCCTGTCCCTTGACTTCCCCGACCCCTATCCACCCCCCCTGTTGAGTTCTGACAGACCCTCAGAAGGCCCATGATCCAAGCCCCTGTTCCCCGTCCCCTGACCGCCCCCTCCCCCAGAACCTCTGCCCCCTCCCTACGCCCTGACTGTCCCTGGGACTCCCTGCCCCTTATCCAACCCCCCTGGCCCTGCCTCAACC
The DNA here is from genome assembly GCF_020497125.1 of Mauremys mutica. Taxonomy (NCBI): domain Eukaryota; kingdom Metazoa; phylum Chordata; order Testudines; family Geoemydidae; genus Mauremys; species Mauremys mutica. Next base: position 120,855,026 of record NC_059073.1, on the reverse strand, counting down.
AGAGCCTCAGCGCGTCACATCCAGGAGCGGCCCTGGACAGCACTGCAGCAGCCCCACCCATTACCACACGGCTCTGAGTGGGAGGAGCTCAGTCCCCACCTGATCCATGCTGCTTTAGCGCTGTCCAGGGCTGCTCCTGGACACGGCGTGCTGAAGTGCCGGGGGATGGGGGAAGGTGGAGGTGGAGGTGGAGGTGGGAGTGGGGCTGGGGGGGAGCCTCCGACATTCTCGTGGGGGCCCCGGCTGGGCCCAGGGCCTGGGTCAAATTGCCCCACTTGCCCCCCCCCCATCTGGGCAGCCCTGCACAGATGCACCTCTGAACCCTGGGTCCTCACTGACCAAGCACAACCACTGTGAGTGGGGTCTGGTGAGAGAGCAAAGAGGGGCACAGAAAAGGAACTTTTGGTTGTAGAACTCAAGAACATGAGGCAGAAAACACTGCCCCATGCACTCTGCTCACAGTTTTATGATTATGAATCCTGCTTGTGGCATTTTCCCTAATTAATGTCAGGAGACTTCCCTCCTTTCATTAGAAGTTTCTTTTCTACACTCAGACTCTTTGCTTGCAAGTGGGGAAATATTGCCTCTCAGAGGCACCCAGGGGTGGTGTGTAATTTTCCCAAGTTATTGGGTGGGGGCTCGAGTTGGTTCTGTGTTGTATTGTTGAAAAGGAACCCCTAGATATTGAACCCAATCCTGGTTGCTGCCAGTTCCATCTGGCAGAAGGGTTACATATATAAAAGGTTGTTATAAAGAAGACAGTGATCAATTGTTCTCCATGGCCACTGACTGTAGGACAATAAGTACTCTGCTTAATTTATAGCAAGGGAGATTTAGGTTAGACATTAAGAAAAACTTTCTAACTAGAAGGATAGTTAAGCACTAGAAAAGGTTACCTAGTGAAGTTGCGGAATCCCTGTTACTGGAGGTTTTTAGGAACAGGTTAGACAAACATGTGTCAGGGATGGTCTAGGTTTACTTGATCCAGCCTCAACATGGGGAGGACGGACTAAATGAACTCTTTAGGTCCCATCTATTCTATGATTCTATAAGTGCTGAGCTGCCATAATGCCAATCAAATAGAAGATGCAGATGCTCCACACTGCTGAAGATTAAAAGTCTCTCTGGTATAATTATAGGTGAAGAATATATTGTTTTTATGCTAATGAAACAGCTTAGTCAATTCCACCCATCTTTACAATTATATAGACCAATATTAAATTAAGTTTATGCTATAGGTTCAATAAATAGCTAATAAAGCCGAATTGGTGGCTATTAAATGGGAAACTATTCTAAATTATCCAGTTGTAAAGGCAATACCATGATAAATAGGTGTTTCATCGCAGCAAAGTATCAATTTGGAAGAGCGTAGTGCCTTAAGTGAAGACGATGGCCTTCATCCAGCTGATCAGTAAGGCCTGATCCAAAGTCCATTGAGCTCAATGGGAGCTTTTCCATTGAGTTCAACAGGCTTTGGATTGGGCTCCAATTGCACTGGAATTCCCTGCAGGTCATTATTCCTCCTATAAACTGTGAAAATAAAACAGTGAAGAAAAAAATAAAGTAATTTTCTTATTGCATGTTGAATAGATGCTCTGCCCATTGCCATGGATACAGTGCTCTTTTTGCAGTTCTGGTCTTTTCCTAAATATTGAGACAGTCCAGTAACCAATAGGAAAGCAGGACTTAACTCTCAATATTCCCATAGATTTATAATTGACAGCAATCCTATATTGGCATCTGGAGTGTATTTTTAAAAAGTCAGAAAAAATGTCAGTTATTGTTTGGGTTTCAAATAAATCCTGGACCATCCTAGTCACATTACAAAGGGTTTGCAAATATAGCTCAGATTTTCAAATTTTAAGTGAGAGCTTTAAGTGTTTTGGCCTGGCTCAAATTGCCAGACCTCACTTCACCTCAGAACAGAAATAGTTTTGGAACAACTGTTATGGAGAAATTATACACTATACTTTACCAGTTGAAATCAAACATTAATACTAATCCAAAGCATTAACATACTGCTTTCATTGTCACTGGAAAACTTGGAACTGATTTACAATCCCAGTATATTTAAACCAGAGTTTGGGTGAGGACACATCAACAAACTGTTGCTGGAGTAGGAGATGTACTGTTAAAGCTCTGCAGCTCCAATGAATTTTCCTTTTTTTTATTGCATTTGTCACTGTGGTTTCTGGAGCATAGTACAGTAGTCAGGATTTAAGCTCTGGAAATGGGTGCAGCCTAATTATGTCTAAAGATGAAGCTGAAAGTGAAAACAGTATGCAAGATAAACTTCCTGTCATTAAAGCTACAGTGCAGCAGGCAGCCTTCTTTTCATGATCCCGCAAAGGATTCCAGAAATGTACTAATATTATAATCAATGATGAAGAGTTAATTGATGCAACACTGTTATCCTTGCAAGACACTATTACTTCAATGAAAGTAGAGCTTCAGGATATGAACAAGAAGGCTGATATAGAAACAAAGGCCTCCTTGTGTGCCTTGCCTTCAAGAAATATGGCACATTACTTTCAAAGACACTGTAACCACAGACATAAAATGACAAAATCTGCCACACTTATGCAGATGGAGTAGTATCTTACACCTTTAGTAGTTCCATTGACTTGAATGGGATGATCCATGGAGTAAATTGCTATTCGGGGTGAGTAAGTGCATCTAATCTGGGCCTTAAATTCCCATAAAATAAATTAAAACTTAAGGATAACCAATGTTGTTATAGAAGCATTACTGAGTTTAGTTATAAATGCTTCTGGGCTGCCTTTTAAAAAAAAATAAAATAAACTGTCTTCCCTTAGCTGTAGGTTCCAGTAGTTTATGAGATCTGTTAACTTTTTATTTTACTTCTACTATAAAGTTGTGCTCTTTAGGATGTATGAAAAAATTTCTAGATATTTGAGATCTATTGAAAGTATACACATTTCCAATTATGTAAGAAATATAGAACAACTCTTCAAAAAATAAACAACATTTAGCAGAGTAGCTAGTACAAATCTACCATCTTAAGGGTGGTAAAAATGTCTGAGGCATTGCAGGGACCAAGAGCTACTAAGATTAACTCTCTCTACAAATTGAAACTGGAGGTTTCTTAACTTCAAACTAGGATCATATGATCCACTATCAATCAAGAAGTTTAGCCAGCCAGGAACCAATAATGTCTTGTCTTCTATGAGAGTATAAGAACATTGTCCAGAACCTGCTTGCTTTCTAAGTACTTCTAGGTCTCAGTACTAGGGAAAAGAAATTACATTCCATTCAGGTGCCCAGGTAAATATTAGTCTGTAAACGTAACAACTTGCATAATGTGTAACAAAAAGTACAGTCAATTGTGTTGTTGCATGTTGTTCTCTCAGTTTATGTGACTATAGAAACTTCCCCTCCCTGCAGTCATAAAAAGACACCTAATTGTTGGGCATTGGCTGTTCTCCCCTGCCCACTTTTTGGGGGTGGGGGGGAATAAAGCCTCAAAAGCCACTTCTGTAAACTTCCAGCTGAAGCCATAGTTTTCTTGCACCATAAACAAGAAAAATGAAAACTAAACAAACTAAAATATTTGTTCTTTCTTCCTCTACAGGAGGACTCGTTTTCCCCTTTTAAAGTGTCTAAAGGAATTAAACCAATATTGCTGCATGAAGATGATTATCAGAAGCACTACCTTCAGCAAATTGCACGGCAGAGCACTTTAAAGGTACCACTCCTTTTTTATTTGTTTTTTTAGTCATGGAAAACTATGCAGCTCTATGGGGGAAACACAGAGAAATGTCACTGCCAGAAAAATTGTAAGGATGATAGGACAGAGAGGGGCAATACACAATTCTAAAAATAGTAAAGCTTAGAAAGCTATTCATACAAGGCAATAATAAAATACCCAGTAGAGCCACAAAATTACCATCTAAAAAAAGAGCATTTGGAAGGACTTTAATAGAAAATTGCAGATTAAAAAGGTATTCTCTAGTCTTCACAATTCTGTTAGCTACTGTCTAGAATAATGATGATTCCGTCAGCCCACAAGACATCAATTGCTATTTGCTTACTGTGACGAAGTGGGAATGTTCTTGATGTGTTCTTTGAATGCTGAGTGGGGAGTATTGGCCTGGGAAGGTTGCAGGGGAGTTTTGCTGGGACTGCCTGCATTGGGGAAGGGAGGATACCTGAGCATGTAAAATGAGAACCCAGGAGGGGGGTTGGAGGCCAGGTAACACCTCTGCCTGGGAAACTGGACAAAGGACACAAGGCTAGGGGAGGAGCCAGGGGGAGGCTGAGTGAGACGGCTGGAGGGAGTTTCAGTTTGGAGGTGGCTGGGAAATGGAGAGAGGCGCCCCAACGGGGCTTGGGCTTCCCAATGGGGCTATGGCCTCCCTGGGGCCCTCAGATGGACCTAACTAAAGGGGGTCCTGTTGTCTGTACCAGCAAGACCTGTTTTGGACTGTGTTCCTGTCGTCTAAATACACCTTCTGTTTTACTGGGTGGCTGAGAGTCATAGTGAATCGCAGGAAGCCGGGGGTGCAGGGCCTTGTCTCCCCCACACTCTGTGACACTTACATCCTATTATTCAAACAAGATACTTAGGAAAGCCACAAAAGTTGTGTATATGTTGCTTCAGGGATTTGTTGTACCTTGATTACTCTTTTTTTTTTTTTTTTTTTAAGAGGAACCTGTGAAGATTAGTGAGAAAGTAGACCTACCTCAGGCCTTGATCCTGCATGCAGTTATGCATGTGATTAACTTTAAGCTTATGCATAGTCAGGGACTTCTCAGATGAGTAAAGTTAAACACATGCATAAGTGTTTGCAGGTAGTCAGGACATGTTGCAGTTTAACAAGAGGTTCATTTAAACAGGGGTCCTTAATGTGGGGGTCAAGGAGATGCAAGCAGCCCTCCTCTCCTTCCTATAATGCTAAAATTACATTCTGGCTAGATGGATCTAGATATTTTGAGAACCAAAATATACATATGTGTATTAAACACCGGAAGATGCTTCTCACTTTTTATTGACAGATGATATTCAAAGCCTGAATAAAAATGGAAGATTTGTTAGTAAATATTCAGCTGAAATATCAAGGATACATTTCTTTAGTACAGCTGCATTGTCTGATCCCTGTTACTAACATTTTCAGAACCATTATATAATTTTTGTATATGCGAATTATTTTGAAATGGCATAATGTGGCATATAGGTTTAGCCACTTCAGATGCAATATTGGCCTTACTTCTCCAAATCTCTGGGTAATAATGTAAAAGATAACTAGTACTTCATCTTTCTTGCCTGGAAAAAGAGAATCCTTGGTACTATGCCAAGCAGGTGTGATGCACAAACAGATGTGATACTACATTTCTTTGGGAGTTTGAAAGGGGATATTCTTTAGAACCTGAGTCAAGTTGCTGGATCCTGTCTTGTAAACTTTTTTCGCTACAACCAGTACCCATTTGATGGATGTCACAGGAAATATGGCACATATCTTTCAGGAGATGACTCCTAGGAGACAGAGATCAACCAATCAGAAAGATCTTATTTATAATTTACAATAGAACCAGGCACTTACTGCATATAACGGAGTTCAGCTTACTTAAAGTTCCAAAGCTATTAAACTGCCTCACTCTTAAGTTATGCTCCTCTCTACTGGCAGAGATGAGGTAGTTATAGCTACCAACATCCTCAACCTAAATAGTCTTTAAAAATAAGTATTATAATGGATCTTTTCAGCATCTAAGCATGGGGCTATAAGGATCTTTCTCTGTACGAAAAATATAAAATTAACAAAAGATTGCCAGAAAGCTTATTCTTTAGATGCAGAAACTACATTTTCTATACACCTAGGAAGAAGAACAAATAATATCAGATATAAAATTATTTTATTTATGTAAAAGGTCCCTCTAACAAATAATTAAGATGATCTTCATTTTGAAATTTTAGATTCTTTCAAAAAAAAAAAAGTAGGTGATACCAAAATATAAGTATTTCCCTTGCATAGGATAGGAAATACTGGGTCAGGAAAAGAGCCAGCATAAGGACATCCCTGCTAAGAAACCAGAAAAAGGCAGCACTTACACCTGAACAACAGCTTAAAAGGCCCCTGCCATCCCATTTCTCTCCTCTGTCCCTCTTAGCAACCACAGACACAGCAGAGGACACACCCTGCCAGGGAACCAGAAACACCCAGCAACCAGAGCCTGAATGAGAGCTTGAAAGACTGCTTTGCAGTCACACTTCCCTACTGTTTCCTTTCAGCAGTAACAGACCCACGGTAGGAGTGGCTTCTGTAAACAAATGACATCACAACCACTGCAACTCTTTCAAATGCTATAACTGCCTTCTGCTGATGAGAAACACCCAAAACACAGAGAAACTCTGCCTCCCCACACCGTGTCATTTGTGCTCCCTAACTACCAGCAAGAACTGAGGCCAGAGGCTGCACCTTGCCTCACCTTGAAACAACCAAAAATCTTTGCTTATGTAAATAGATTTTTTTTAAGCCTCCTGCTTTCTTCTATTAGGGAACAGAGCTTGGACCTTTTCCACAGCACAGCACCCAGAGGTGTGGAGCAAACTTGCTATACAGTGGCCATCTTCCCAACCCCAAGATCTTCACTAACAACAAGCACATTTAACACACAGTACTTCTCCAAACCAATCAAAGATCAGGAAGCAACACCCTCCCCTCCTTCTCACCTGTGGAATTCCACCAGGATCCATCCTCTCTCCCATTCCTTTGAACATCTTTATGATGCCACTAGAGGAGACAGAAACAGCATGGACTAAAATGCCAGCAATGTGCAAATGAGATGATACCCTCATCGTCTTCACATCAGCTGCAAACCATCTCCCAGCTCTAATATTTTGACTAACATCAGAAGCTAGATGAAAAGCCGCTGGCTGAATCTAACATCACCCTCCACTCAGGATATCTGTCCTCAGATCATTAAGGTAGACTGCAGTCTTGATGTTTATCTCAACTCCTCACTGCTTCTGGATTCTCTGACAGCTGTGGCTACAAAAAGGGATTTTCTAGATATATCTGGAAAGAAGACTGTGCACCCTTTCTGTTGGATTTGGAATTAGGCTGGTGATCTACTCATTTGTGGCCTCCAAGCTTGATTATTGTAGTTCTTTGTATCTAAGTCTGAAAACACCAACCTTGAAAAGCTGAAGTTGCTCAGGACACAGTAACCCATCTGCTCAGCAGTGCAGACCACAGAAAAGACAACTTTTCTGTGCTCCATGCTTAAGTGGCTTCCAGGTGAATACTAGGTCAAATTCCAGGTTTCAGATCTCATCTTCAAATCCCTCCATAGGATTGGCCCAAGGTACCAGATATAGCACCTCACCTTGCATGATCATGACTTCCCACAAAAGCTAGAACCCACTGGAGCAATGGAACCGTCAATCTCAAGAGTCAAACTTGTATGTGCAGGAAAAAGCAGGGCCACCCCGGGGGGAGGAGGCAAGTGGGGCAATTTGCCCCAGGCCCCGCAGGGCCCCCCACGAGAGTTTTTTGGGGCCCTTGGAGTGGGGTCCTTCACTCGCTCCGGGGGCCCCAGAAAACTCTCGTGGGGCCCAGGACCCCGGAGCTTCTTCCGCTCCGCGTCTTTGGCAGTGGGGGGTCCTTCTGCCCCGGGACCCACTGCCGAAGTGCCAGGTCTTTGGTAGCAATTTTGCAGCGGGGGCCCCCTGCCACCGAAGACCCCAGACCCCCTGAATCCTCTGGGCGGCCCTGGGAAAAAGAGATTCTTGCCAATTAATCTGGAGCTCATGGGAGAGATCAGGATGATCATGAACACCAGCATGTTCACAGTAAAATGCAAATCCTACTTCTCTGACTTTCCTTCTGATCCACCCTTCAATAACAATGTTATTTAAGAAAAGGAAAAGGGAAAACAAAACAAAAATCTATGCAAAACAAGCAGACTGCAAACTCTGCTGTCTATAGAGGAGGGGAGGAAGGAGAGAGAGAAATATCTAAGTGTATACTTTATATTTTATGGAGATGCTCAGATACAGTGGTTATACAGGCCATATAAAAACATAGGTAGATACATGGAAACACGTAATGATTCAGCGTGATCAGATGGGGCAAGACTATTAGTCAGGTGGGATTAGCTATTGCCTTCTTCAATCAAATTTTAAAAATAAGTCTTTCTTCTGTATGCTTCATTTGTAATAAAGTGATTATCTTTCTCATGACCCAGTGCAAATTAGTTGACTATGTCTGTGGTTGCATATTGTATCCCTGTTAGCTAAAAGGCCACTACAAATCTTTAAGTGTTTCTAATGCACTCATTATCATCATAGAATCTAGGCATCATGCACATCTAATTTTAACTGAAAAAGGACCTCAGCTCTGACCCTCACTTGTTATAACTGCTGTACTGTCTAAGTAGGATCACACAGATGGTTGTTCTCCAGGAAAACATTGCTTGATCATTCTGTTCTCCAGGACAGATGAGACTTACAATGTGACTTAAAATTGGCAAGATGATCCCAGGAAGCGCCCCATGCTGCCAAGAAAGGCGAGAAAACCCCAAGGTCACTGTCAATCTGACATAGGTGAAAATTCCTTCCCCATCCCATATATGATGGTCCATTTGACAATGAGCATATGAGGAAGAACCAGGCAGGCAAGCATCTGAGACAAAGAATTCTCAGTACTACCTCAGAGCACTGGCCCACCCTGTCCAGTGTCCCATCTCCAGCTGTGGCCATCTCAAGAGGAAGGAGATTAAAAAAAACAACCCCATCATCCCACCCCATGGTATACATTGCCAGGAAGAGAGGTAAGACCCTTCCTAACCCTTACAGGTGGCTGGCTGAAGACCTGAAGGATGAGATTTTAAGAACATCAGACATGAACCGGAAGGGAACAGCAGGGTTTCTGAGGCCTGCGCCTAATCAGACAATCCACATATAAATTTGCCAAGCTCTATCTTAAACTAATTAAGTTGTTTGCCCCCACAACTCTTATTGGGAGGCTGGTCCAGAGCCTCACTCCTCTGATGGTTAGAAACCTCCTAATTTCTGGCCTAAATTTATTCATGGCCAGTTTATTCCCATTTGTTCTTGTGTACACATTGTCCTTTAGCTCTTCACCCTGCCTGGTGTTTAACCCCCTGATATATTTAAAGAGAGCAATCATATCACTGCTCAGCCTTCATTTTGCTAGGTGAAACAAACCAAGCTCTCTTAGCCCCTCTCGTAAGTTTAGGCTCTCCATTCTGGAAAACGAATATGATGCAAATTCAAGAAGTTTTCATGGAAGGGAAGAAATGTGAATTAAGGAAATCTGGGTGGATCCAGGCTCCTCAAGAGAGTGCATTGAGGGTCTAAATACATAGGTTAAAGGTGCAATAGTTCTTCAAAAAGTTTCTTCAGTTCACCAAGGCAGGTATTGGGGTAAAAGGGAAGCTACTTTATGAATATAGTGTCAGATTTGTATATTCTTACAATGAGCAGTACCCTATACTTCAATTATCCCATTGGTTTCAAGGACAATATTTAATTTTTATATTTTAGACAAATTATAGTTTACTATTATATATACTTTTGTTGGTTCTTTTAGAAATTTTATTTTGATATTGTTATTTTTGCAGCCTGCTTCAACGCTCCTTTCCTATTTTTGTACTTGATATAGCCCTTATCAGAGTATTAGACTGAAAATAATTTCTATTTATCTGCTTTTACTGGACTTAGTAGATCCAATTTTAGTTGAGATGACAGTAGTAGGCAAAAGTGAGGAAACAGGGTGAAACAAGACTACCAACAGGACTGTTTTTCAATCTTATCAAAGGACCCAGGGAAATGTCCTTAGTCCTCATGGTTTTTAAACACTGAAAATAAAGGATAATTTGGTAAAATATAACTCATTTTACCCTGTACTGACATGATCAACCAAATTATATTGTGTGGCTGGTTGATAAGGATCAGAGGTTGTCCATCACACCAGCTTCCTTCCATTCACTCAGCTTCCCATTTCCTACAGATACTAGAACAGCTGGGAAACAACATCAGAACTGGATTGGAAAGAGACATAGAGCTGAGTGTGGTTAGCACATTGCTGGTATTGTAGCCCATGATGTCACACATTTTCTCCCAGCAGTCTTGCACTGGTGTTGAACAGGAAGGGTTAAAAGCTATGGGCAAGAGAAGCAGCTATACATCTGCTAGGAATGATCAAAGCCAACCTAAAGTGTACCCGTCTGCCCCTATGAGGTCTTGTAGGCAAGTCTGCAGTACCTTCTTGATCAAAGGTGTCAAAGATAGCTAACAGGTGGAGGAGGAGGAGGAGCGTGAAGATTTTGATTGAATATTCAGGTTGGCTGTTGTCCAGTCCCATTCCTCAAGAGCTTTCCAACATGTGGGGTGAGGGAGTTGCTGGTGCCAAACATTGTGATCTGGCAGAATAACAGAACTATGCAGGACAACATGTGTCTGAAAGCTCAGAGTCCATGCAGGACTTCTCTCATACAACGAGATACTCAAGAGCCTTTCAACATTTTAAAATGAAAACATTTGTCAAAATTGCCTTTTTTTAAAATGCAAAAAAGTCAGCATTGTCAGAAACTTCCATTTTCTCACAAAAAAATTACATTTTTCCTTTTGCCCCTAAAAATGCTTATTGCATATTGAAAATCTTATCAACAATTTTAGTTCATCAAAACCCAGATTTTCAGTAAATGAAAATGTTTTATAATTATTTCAATCATATTTTTAATTTAAAAAATGCAAAAAAAATCAAGTTTTTTGAAAATTCTAGGAAAAACAAGTTTTCAGGTTTCAACCAGCTTTAATACTGATGTCAAGTTTGGTCGTTTGGAGGAAGGATCTTGTTCCAAGAAAGTGGAAGCTTTTTTTGTGAGCACTTCAACATAAATGCAATGCTTCCATCATTATTGCAACAACTGGCATTCAGAACGCCATTCCTTATGTTAAATTGTTTATTGGGATACAAGTACAGAGAAGCTACCATACCAGTCTTCCTTTTTAGCCAATGAAAGTTGCTTCACTGATTTCCCATAGCAATGTTTTCCAAAGAACACCATGATCTAGTGATTAGAATACAAGACTGGAAATTAGGCTCCCTGTGTTCTCTTCTCAACTCTGCCATTGGCTAGCTGAACGTCCTTGGACAAGAAGGTTCCCATCTCTGTCCCTCAGTTTCCCTGTCTATAAAACATTCATATTTATTAAAGTGTTTAGGATCCTCTAATATAAAAGGACTATATAAATTCAAAGTACTACTTATTATTACTGTATGTTGCATAATCAGTCATGTTTTCTTACCAGTTTTAAATATGAAATCACTTTCTTAGTTTCCCCATGTTATGTATTACTGGATTGGATGAAGCAGGCAAATCCTTTGCCTTCCAGTTACCCATTTTCATGACGTTTACAGATTAAGCAGTGCTTTTTTTTTTTTTTTAAGAAGCTTTGGAAACTTAATGGGAAAGTACCATACAACAGAATACTGGCTACATGCTGTCACTATATACATTCAGAATGTATATTTCTAACTGCTCTTGGAAAAGAAAAAGGAAGCTAAATTTCAACTGGGAGCAACATTCACTGAGATTAAAAGCAAAAGCACCAGAATGAAAAACAGAAGATAAGTTAAATTAAATGTCTTAGGGCTTTGTTACCAATTTAACTAAAGTTGTGATTTTAAACAGAGTTAGTGCAAAAGGCTGTGTGGACACTTATTTTGGTTTAAACCAGTCTTATTTTAGTTTATCTTAAGTCAGTTAGGAATTGGTTTATGCTAAACTAAATAAGTGTGTCTACACAGTGGTTTGCACTGGTTGAACTAAATAGATTTAAAAACTGATTTAAGTTAAGCAGGTGAAACTCCCTCACAGAGCAGCTAGCCTGAAAAGGCTCAGTTGTCCCTCTTGGAGAGCGAAAGGCAGATTGACATTATTTGTTTGATTGTGTAACTTACACGCATGGAATCTCCCACCAGGAGTATAGAATAAAATAGCCCAAGAGTTAGGATGATAAAGAAATAGTTAATGGTTGTAGCTCAACCTACGTTTGTTTTGATATACCCATATTTTTACTGAAGTATTAGTTCATCTGATAGTTTTATTGTTTGTTTTTTCCAACCCTGTTTCAAGTTGCCTGTTCTATTTTTGAAGCCTTTTATGTGGCCCAATAATAGTATTGGACTCTAACTAAAATTTATCACTTTATCTAGTTTTATCTGCCTGGCAGAGTGTGATTTATTTTAAACAGCTAGAGGGATATAGTGGAGGGAAGAGAATCTAATCTAACAGCAAACTTAGAAACACATTAATCAATATTCAAAGAGGAATCCAGGTGATAATCTTCAGCCCTGAAGAACTTAAAATACTTAATTACATTTCAATTAGGTGGCAGCAAAAAGTATAAGTATTAGACCCTCTAATAAAAGGAGCCTCTATGTTGTATTGCATGGCTGGCTGATGAAATAAGAGTCAGAGGCTATCATAAAGCAACAGAACTAGATGTAACATTTGTGATGTGACTATACCATTGATTTATACAAAGCCATAGTTACATTTTTGTGAGCCAGTGAATAGCCTGTACCAGGCCAGCCATAAATAGTAATGTTCTGTTCCCTTTCCCTTTGTGTTCTCTTTCGATTGCTTGTTGCCATATAAACATTTCATTGTTGAATGGAGGAATTATGCTATCTCATGTCAGTCAGCCATCATCTCTGTAGGTGTTTATATGGCCTCCATCACCGTTGTATCTGATCACCTCACAAACATAAATTCATTCATTAATCTTCACAACAGCCCTGTGAGATAAGGAATTTTATCCCTATTTTGCATGAGACACTAAAGCCCAGAGAAGCTAAGTGATTTGCCCTAAGTTGCATGCTGAGTGTAGTAGAGCTGGGTGAACAGATGAACTGAACCCAAATCACCTGAATCCCAATCCGGTGCTTAATGCTCAAAACCATCCTCCACCATTCTTTCTTGTCACCAGTGGTACTGTGATATCAAAAATAAATCAAGAAAACCTCACATCCCTTTTCAAATTTATTTATAAATCATAATCCTGTTGGTTAAACTGTTTTACAATTATCAGAGGGGTAGCCATATTAGTCTGGATCTGTAAAAGCAGCAAAGAGTCTTGTGGCACCTTATAGACTAACAGACGTTTTGGAGCATGAGCTTTCGTGGGTGAATACCCACTTCGTCGGATGCATGTAGTGGAAATTTCCAGGGGCAGGTATATATAAGCAAGCAAGAAGCAGGCTAGAGATAACGAGGTTAGTTCAATCAGGGAGGATGAGGCCCTCTTCTAGCAGCTGAGGTGTGGAAACCAAGAGAGGAGAAACTGGTTTTGTAGTTGGCAAGCCATTCACAGTCTTTGTTTAATCCTGAGCTGATGGTGTCAAATTTGCAGATGAACTGAAGCTCAGCAGTTTCTCTCTGAAGTCTGGTCCTGAAGTTTTTTTGCTGCAGGATGGCCACCTTAAGATCTGCTATTGTGTGGCCAGGGAGGTTGAAGTGTTCTCCTACAGGTTTTTGTATATTGCCATTCCTAATATCTGATTTGTGTCCATTTATCCTTTTCCTTAGAGACTGTCCAGTTTGGCCGATGTACATAGCAGAGGGGCATTGCTGGCATATGATGGCGTATATTACATTGGCGGACGTGCAGGTGAATGAACTGGTGATGGTGTGGCTGATCTGGTTAGGTCCTGTGATGGTGTCACTGGTGTAGATATGTGGGCAGAGTTGGCATTGAGGTTTGTTGCATGGATTGGTTCCTGAGTTAGAGTTACTATGGTGCGGTGTGCAGTTACTGGTGAGAATGTGCTTCAGGTTGGCAGGTTGTCTGTGGGCGAGGTTGTCTGTGTTTTACAGTTGTTACATCTTAACTGTTTTTAAGAAATCTTTGATGGCACTAGAGAAAAATAGTAATTCAAAGAACATCACACCTTGAGAATATCCTTAATTTGGTTATCACATCGGGATAAATTCTGCCGTCAGATACACACCTTCTACTCCAGTTATCTTCAATGCAAGTTGCATGAGTGTATCTCAAGGCAGAATTTGGTCCCAAGTTAAATAATACCACAGAACCAAAAATGAATGGTTAGCTAGGTACAAGTGATCACATCATTAGGTGCTGTAGCAGTGTGTGGCAGGGCCCCCTTGACTCCTGCCTCTGCTAGGTTCACAAAGTCAGATCCTGGGGTTAGAAACCACTGGTGCTGTTTATTCACAGACTTGTTCCCACCACTGTTTCACCATATACATTTGGCCCTTCACCAGCTGCAGGCAAGAGGGAAGCACTACCTCCCTGCTTCCACTCCCTGCCTTTTCCCTTTCTTTCTGCTCACCCCTTGGCTTTCTTCTCTTAAGCTTTTATACAACCCCAGGCTAATTAGGCAGCTACTGTCTCTGCTTCCCCAATTAGGGCCAGGTTATCTCTGGAAAGCTCTAATTTATTCCCCTAAATGGGAGCTGGCCTGACAGAGGACTGAATCAGCAACCCTTTGCCCAGCACCCTGTCACAGGTGCAAACAATATTCCTGACTAGAAACATATATTTACTTGGCACTGTAAAAGGGCAAATTTCATCAAGCTGAAACAATTTAAAGCAAAACTGACTGGGAGGGAAAAATTAAACAAAAATGTGAATGATAATTGGCAGCTGTTCGAGAATATTTTATTATATGCTCAAAAACACCACAGGTCTGTAATCATGACAGAAATTTATTTCATTCAAAAATCCATCCTGGTTAAGAAGAGAAATGGGGGAAAGAGGAAGTTGATAATAATGACTAAGTTATGAAATGTAGACCATTGATAAGGAAAGCTAAAGTTATCAATGAAAACTATACCTAGTAGGCATAAGGACAATAAGGAATTATTTAAATATATCAGGAACAAAATAAAATGTATACATGATATAGGTGCATTGCTGGATGGAGACAGTAAAATTGTCAGTAATAGTGCAGAAAAGATGGAACTGTTCAATATATGCAGCAAAGAGTCCTGTGGCACCTTATAGACTAACAGACGTATTGGAGCATGAGCTTTCATGGGTGAATACCCACTTCGTCAGATGCATATAGTGGAAATTTCCAGAGGCAGGTATAAATATGCAAGCAAGAATCAGGCTAGAGATAACAAGGTTAGTTCAATCAGGGAGGATGAGGCCCTCTTCCAGCAGTTGAGGTGTGAACACCAAGGGAGGAGAAACTACTTTTGTTGTTTTTTTGCTGCTTTTACAGATCCAGACTAACACAGCTGCCCCTCTGATACTGTTCAATATATATTTCTATTCTGTATTTGAAAAGAAGCTGGATAATGTGTGCATGTCTTGCACCTAAATGAAGTCTCCAGATTTTCAAAAATGCTCAGCATCCACCATTTTTCTCAAAAGACATATTAATAAAGCACTTGGGAAAGCTGGCCATGTTCACTTAGGTGCCTGACTAGGAACTGAGTTTTTTTGAAAATCTAGCCATGAATGTCTGGCCTACAAGCAAAATACAAGTCTGGCAGCAAACAGATATTTTCCTCAACTCATTGGCAAGAGGCCTGGATATAAAGAGCAGAAGTTCCTAAACAGTCTATTCCCTGTTCAGTAGATGTACAGTTTAGCTGATAACCATTGTGCCTGCCATAAAAGTAGATGGCCACAAATTTATTACTGCAGGATTTTACCTTTAGCTTTATGGTTGCTACATGTCTTTTAAAGCTTCTGTTGAGGGACCTTGTCAAAAGGGGAAATGTAAATAAATGACACAGAATGGTTCCTCTTTATCTTCTAACTTATTTATCTTCTCACAGAATTCTAGCATGAATGGTGCTGGTTTGTTCCTGTCAGAGTACATTTATCCAGGTAGTTTATTAATATGCTTTTTGTGATGCTCTCAACTAATTCCCCCTATTAAAACAAGGTTCAAAGGTGTGTAATCACCAAGATTGTTCGTTCCTTTTTTTTCCTTTTTTTGTTTTTAAGATAGGCACCACACTGGCCCCCTTCTAATCCTCTAAGATGGTTCCTGTTTCTAAAGATGTCGTACAGGGGGTCTCAAACTTCATTGCACCATGACCCCCTTCTGACAACAAAAATTACTACATGACCCCAGGAGAGGGGACCGAAGCCTGAGCCTGCCCAAGCCCCGCCACCCTGGAGCGGAAGGGCTAAAGCCGAAGCCTGAAGCCTGGTCTACACTACGCGTTTAAACCGGTTTTAGGAGCATTAAACCGATTTAACGCCAAACCCGTCCACACTAAGAGGCCCTTTATATCGGTATAAAGGGCTCTTTATACCGGTATAAAGGTATAAAGGGCTCTTTATACCGTGGAGGAGAGGAGCCCAGCAGAGGGATGCTGGGCTCCTCTCCTCCACACTCCGGTTTCTGTACTCCTCCCTAACAAGAGGAGTAGCGCTAATATCGGTATTACCATATCGGATTAGGGTTAGTGTGGCCGCAAATCGACGGTATTGGCCTCCGAGCGGTATCCCACAGTGCACCACTGACCGCTCTGGACAGCAATCTGAACTCGGATGCAGTGGCCAGGTAGACAGGAAAAGCCCCGCGAACTTTTGAATATTTCCTGTTTGCCTAGCGTGGAGCTCAGATCAGCACGTGTGGCAATGCAGTTAAAAATCAAAATAAAGAAAGAGCTCCCGCATGGACCATGCGGATGTGATCGCTGTAAGGGCAGGCAAATCTGTTCTATCAGCGCTCCGTTACAGAAGATGAAATTCAAAATCATTTTTAAAAAATCTCCAGACAGACGCCATAGCAGGGGCTCAGCGCACTGCTGCGTGACAAACGTAACGGAAAGCCAAAGAATCAAATGGACGCTCATGGACTGGAGGACTCAAGCTATCCCACAGTTCCTGCAGTCTCCGAAAGTATTTGCATTCTTGGCTGAGCTCCAAATGCTTCTAGGGTCAAACACAGTGTCAGCGGTGGGTCAGGGCATAGCTCGGCAATTTACGCACCCCCCCCACCCCCAGAAGTGAAAGGGAAAACAATCCTCTCTTGACTCTTTTACATGTCACCCTATCTTTACTGAATGCTGCAGATAGACACGATGCTGCAGCACTCAACGCCAATATCCTTGCTCCCCCGCCCCGCTATGGGTGGCTGATGGTACAATAAGACAGATACCCATCGTCATCATCAGCCTATTGGCACATGGGGCAGTGCAAAAGGACTGGTAACCATGCGTACTAGCATCAGTGAGGTCAATGAAGGGCGCCTGGTCCTAATTTTTCCTGGTAGATGGTGCAGTGTGGCTGATAACCATCGTCATCATAGCAACAGGGGGCTGAGCTCCATCAGCCCCCACCCTTCATGTGTAAAGAAAAGATTCAATTGCCCCTGGACTAGCAGAGGGATGCTGGGCTCCTCTCCTACACACTCCTTACTGTCCTGTCTGGACTCTCATAGCAGCTGGAGGCTGCCTTCCACTCATTTCTCACTAACAAGTCACTGTGTCTTCTTCCTGCATTCTTTATTACTTCATCACACAAGTGGGGGGACAATGCTACGGTAGCCCAGGAAGGCTGGGGGAAGAATGGAATCAACAGGTGGGGTTGTTGCAGGAGCACCCCCTGTGAATAGCATACAGCTCATTATTTCTGCTGGATCTGACACAGAGCAGCTGTGCTCTCTGGTTCTATGATACAGTGGTTCTCTAATACACTTGTCCAAATTCTAGACAGGACTGATTCTATTTTTAGATACCAAAAAGGAGGGATTGACTCTGGGAGTCATTCCCAATTTTGGCTTTTGCGCCCCTGGCTAAGAGCAGCCAGGGGCACTTATGACAGCAGCAAATGGTGCAAAACGACTGGTAACCATGCTCATCTTTTTACCAATTTATGGACTGGTAGATGGTACAGTATGGCTGATAACCATCTCTGCTGTCATGCAAAAGCAAAAGCATGCTGCTGTGTAGCGCTGCTGAATCGCCTCTGTCAGCGGCATCTAGTACACATACGGTGACAGTGACAAAAGGCAAAACAGGCTCCATGATTGCCATGCTATGGCATCTGCCAGGGCAATCCAGGGAAAAAAGCCGCGAAATGCTTGTCTGCCGTTGCTTTCCCAGAGGAAGAAGTGACTGACAACATTTACCCAGAACCACCTGCGACAATGATTTTTGCCCCATCAGGCACTGGGATCTCAACCCGGAAATTCCAAGGGGCGGGGGAGGCTGCGGGAACTATGGGATAGCTACGGAATAGCTACCCACAGTGCAATGCTCCAGAAATCGACGCTAGCCTCGGACCGTGGACGCACACCACCGATTTAATGTGTTTAGTGTGGCCGCGCGCAATCGATTTTATACAATCTGTTTTACAAAACCGGTTTATGCAAATTCGGAATAGTCCCGTAGTGTAGACGTACCCTGAGCCTCAGCACCCCAGGCAGGGATGCCAAAGCCGAAGTCTGAGGGCTTCAGTCCCAGGTAGGAGGGCCTGTAACCTGAGCGCTGCTGCCCCGGGCTGGAGCCCTTAGGCTTTGGCTTTGGCCCAGGCAGTAGGGCTTGAGCTTCAGCTTCAGCCCCGGGTGGTGGGGCTCAGGCTTCAGCTCTGGTCTCGGGGCCCAGCAAGTCCAAGTCAGCCCTGGTGACCCCTTAAAATGGGGTTGCAACCCACTTTGGGGTTCCAACCCAGAGCCTGAGAACCATTCATGTAGTACATAGCTTGGTTAGTAATCATAATAATAATACCTAGTAGAGTGGGGAAAATGCAAAAAGTTCACCAAAAATATTTCATTTTTATTATTGTTGTTGTTGTTTTATTTATAGTTTTATTGAAAAGTTTTCAGTGAAAGTCATTCGACCAGCTCTAGTTAGTCGTTCAGCTACTTATTTTTTGTTTATTTTAGTTCCTTTGAAATTCTAGCACGAATAGCATAGGCTCTAGGGATTTGCTACTTTTTAACTTCTCTAGTTACTCTAACCAGTAATATTGCTCACAATCATTATTTCTAATGTCTTGTCTTGGTTATTTATAAAAAGTAAGAGCAGATTGGGAATATCCCCTCTAGCCGCATCAGCAAAGGAAGATGTGAAATATTCATTTTCCCCATTAAAGCCTCTTCTGCTAGCCTTTTATCCTCTTAACAGTCAAGTGTTAAATACCTACAGATTAACCTACAATAAAGACTCTCTACTTCTCATAATTTTAATGTCTTATCATTTGTCTTGATTTCTTTAGCTACTAGGCCCTTCACATCTTAAAATTGTTCTCATTACCTCTCTCCTACATTTTTCTTCACATAGTTTCCATTCCATTTTGTAAGCACTTTCCCCCCCACACACATTGTGTGTTCAGCTGAAAGTACTATGATTTTGTAAGGCATAGAAATCCAAATATTAAGCTACACTTAACTTGTGTGCGCCATATGATTGTGTCAAGTATCAGAGGGGTAGCCGTGTTAGTCTGGATCTGTAAAAGCAGCAAAGAATCCTGTGGCACCTTATAGACTAACAGACGTTTTGCAGCATGAGCTTTCATGGGTGAATACCCTCTTCGTCGGATGATTGTGGAAATTTCTGATCCCTGTGCAATCAGGATCCCACACACTGCAAAGCGGTAGATCTTTTAAAGAGATAAATAAACAAGATAAATAAAGGTTTCACTATCACCAAGTTAACCCATATATTTAGTGGCTAAATTTGCCAGGGCTAAGGGAGTCCCTTTGGACTTCTCTGTAATATGAACTAGTATGTTTTGCAGGAAGTCACATTTTGTACAGTACTTTTGCCTCAAATAAGTTAGCGGATGATATTGTCATATTTGGAGTCACTACTGACCAGCTACAGCTAATGATGGAAGAGCTGCAAAGAACTACAGAATCTGTGGTGATAAAACCAAGGCTATGCATGCCTCCTATACAACAGAAACAAGTGACTGGCCCACGCTGCATGTAGATGGAATGATATTGAACGGGTGAATAGTTTTATGTATCTGGGTTGTCAGTTGACAGCAGAAAGTTCTGTATCCAGAGAAGTCTTTGGATTGACCATGTGGCAATAGCATTTCTGCATTTTCAAAGGCTTCTGTTTGGGCAGCGAGATGTCTTTGTGACAGCTAAGAGATGAGTGATCCATGCAGTGGTGATGACAATGCTTATATGGAGCAGAAACACGGCCACTAAAAATAGCTGAGGAGAGGAAACTAAAGGGTTTTCAGTGTCAAATTTTAGTGTATTTTCAACATCCATTGGTCTGATTTTGTCACAAACTAGATGATACTTAGAGAATCCTGGCAAGTTGCAGTCTTGCATCAGTTGATAACAAGACGACTGCAATGTAGGGTCATGTCCAAGATGCAGAAGAAGGTACGCTTTTACAGAAGGCTTATGGGGCTGCAGTCAAAGGAAGTAGAACACAGATGCAACCATGAATGAGGTGGGAAGATGCAATTTTCAGAGATTTAAGAAACCTAAATCCTTAAATGTATTTATAGCATTTAACACTAGTAAAATGTTCTATTTAAATATACTAAATTGGGAAAAGACATCAACAAATTAATTAATAAATGAAATAATTCTTAAGCATATGCAAGGCTAAAATTAGGTTGTATTTAAACAATAATAATTTCTTATCTAAAATCATGAAATCTTATTTTTATCCCTAGTTACTATTTTGAGAACTGGAAGTGCTTCACTTTCAGTTGTCAGACCTAAAGCTTGCCACCCTGACTCTAGAGAGAGAAAGAGGAAACAGCAGGGCAGTTACCAACATCCACTTGTGATGTTATAGACCCACTACTACTCATAGAATGTGAAGCAACATAACAGAAGAGAGTAACCACTCGACTCCCTCTCACCCACTGTCTAATGTGTGAGAGCACATGTTCTGCTTCCCTTGTCTGTGTGTGATGTCCAAGTAGCAAGGCCTAAGATGGGAGAGCCTGATCCCCACTCGCCGGGTGCTTTGTTCAGCCTCCTTGAAAAGAAAGAGAAGGGTTTGGTGTGCTTTGAGGAGTACTGACTATTTACTTTGTCACATGACAAGAAGGGCCATCTCTTTTCAAGAAGGATGACTGGGGAGTGAGCTTTCTTGAGACTGCCCCCTCTAGCCAAGTGTCAGAAAGTGAACTGCCATAAGAAGGGAGGAAGACTCTCCAGACTTCACTGCAAACTGCAGGATCCTCTGAAGTACCTGCTTTATCAGTGTGCTTGTGAGGAGGGATGGGAATGTATGTATATAATTTATACTCATGAGGGTGTCAGAATTTTGCCTTGCTTATGAGGGAGACAGTACAAAGATAACAACGGCTAATTTGTATGAAATGGAGCAGAGATCGCAGGTCCCCTCCTCTTTAATGATGAAGCATGGTCTCTGGCCTTGACTAGTCCTGTCATGTGATACCACTTGAAAGAAGATTGAGCACTACATGTTTGGACCTAAGCCTGTGTGCGCTGTATTTGGTCTGTAGGCTACACTTTGGCTACCAGTGAGCTAAGCTTACATTAACACATCATTTTCTTCCAGCCTTCCTGGAATACATGTGTCAGGAAAGAATTGCTGCTTTGAGCAAGGATATTTTTAGCTGTGAAAAGGAATGGGAGGCTGAGAGGAGAAGCTGCAAACCTCTAATCCAAACATCCACAACGTTTAATAATAATCAATTCTTGGATTTTGATTCAGATCATTATAGAGACAGGGACAAGCCATGAGGTTTAGATCTGGATCCAGACCCAGGCAGTACAAAAGTACAGGGAGGCTGGCTTAACTGCATCTATCTGAAGAAGGGATGTTTCTGAGTAGTGCAGCGATACTTTATTTATGATGATTCCTCAGTGGGCAGGAAGGCGTGCTGGCACATTTTCCCCCAAAGCTGAGCCCTAGCATTTTCCAGAAGTACATGGGCCAGGGGGGTATCTGTTTTACTTGATAAAGAAAACTAAGCAAACACTGACAGAATTAAATGGAAGGTAAAAGGAAACAAAACTTGAAAGAAAGGGAAGAGTTAATTCAAGGCCACAATGGCTCCCTTCTGTCCAAGAGAGGTGATGGGATGTGGAACTCTGTCAAATATAATATGGGTGAGTCCTAGAGTAGTGATTGATTAAATCCAAAACTACGTGTTGGGATTTCTCAAAGAAAAGGGAGTTACTCAAGACCATCTGAACTTACATGTAGACCAGCAATGAAAGGGATATGTTAAGAACACCTTAGTCATTCATATTAAATGCAGATCTAAAAAAAAATATCTCAGACACCTGATCTTATTCATTACCAGAAGGAGATCATAAATCAACACCGCCACATAATTGTATTCTCTATACCATATCCAGGCCTGAAACTCAGTTGATAGGTGGGAGATAAGTCCTGAAGAGACCAGATACTAGTGGAGTTGCCTCTCAGTAGCCTTCCTCCAAGAAGGGATATTGGAGACAGTGAAATAATTGGAGAGCTTGACAGCATCAGAACTGGTTTCTTAAGCAAGTGCTATGTAGTATTAGATGTCTATTCTATTAGAGGTCTTTTCTGAAAGGAGAACAAAATGTGCCAACATTTTGAACCAACTCTACTGCTGTGTTCAAAGTCCAGCACAATGAAACTCAGTTGCCCCCGTCCCTCCTCACTTTTCTTTTTCCCAGTGTCTGCTTTCTCATTCTCTTTCTCGGATCAGCATGTGCATGCCGCTGTCATTCTCTTCTCTTGCTGATTGACAACACACAGCAGAATGCTTTTGCTTATGCATGTGAAGGTGCACTATCAGCAGAAAGAAACAGAATAACACTGAGGATCACAGACAATAGAGGACATGAAACAATCAGGTTTTTACTAATACAAATCAATTTCCTGGAGTAAGGTATAATATGATTCTTATATTTGGTCTCCTGCTCTTTGTTAACCCTGGTCTTTTCAGCATGCTTTTTCTGTTTTTGTAATACTTCTATACATATTTAGTTTCCACCTATGTGAGGATTTTTACATGGTAATGTGAATAGTAAATATTTATTCCAAAGCATTGTGCCGAAAAACAGAAACAAGCTCAAAGAATTGTTTTGGCAATGTATTTATGTTTCTTAACTGATTAACATTTTTGTAAACTTCATAATCCCCCTTTTGAGACTAACAGTTGCATTTAGAAGTGTCTATTTACTTTGCCCCAATATAAGATAAAGGAACAATGAACTAAAACATTCTTTGCGGTTCAAGCCCATAATTCTGAATTTTTAATATGCTTTTTGGTCTTCACATATATTTTGATCAGAAAGGAACCCCAAACAGGTGTGCACCAAATAATTTGTTCTAATTAAAAATATATATATATATACTGCCTTCCAATTCTAGAGAGAAATGAATGAACCCCAGAAGAGCACAAAGGAATATGGGAGAAATTCATCCGTGCCAAGACCCTGCCCAAAGGTTAGGCACTATTTATACTCTATCTTGAGTGGGATTTAAGTTGTACATAGCTCTTGTGCTTCATAGGAGTGAATTTTACCCCATATGAACTGGAAAATCAGAAACTTCTGTAGACCTTCCTCCTAAGCAGGCGTATTGATCAACTAATGACCAGTTCTAAGCCTTAGAATCTAAAATAACCAGGCAGAGACGACTTCATCACAGAATAAAAACAGTTCCTTGGGCACAAAGAGGTGACTTAATTTCCCTTTAATAATAATGTTCAAGTGACTAGTGTAGCCACATTTTACTAGTTCTTATCTGATAGGCTCAGGGATTGAATCTAAGAAAGGAAATCCGTGGTTCACTGTCTCTCAGCAATTGTAGCCTAAAATGGTGTATCTGCATTTTAATGTAAATCTCAATCAATACCAGAAATTATTTTTAATGCTACTTTGCAAAAGATTAAAAAGGAATGCCTGAAGTGGACAGTGTAAGCATGGAAGGATTATATTTTAATAAAATTAATCTTGCCTAGAAAGGAGACCTGTGAGAGCATCCATCTGGACAGATCTAATTTAACTTTTCTGAGAACCAACATTAAACTTGAGACTCAGATCCGTAAAACTCTTGAGATTTCATGAAGTAAAGGACCAGTGATCCAAGGATTTTGTAGGGTACAACTAACCAAAAATCTCTTATTTTCTAAAAAAAATCTTAAATCCTGAGAGATTAAACAACAACTGTGACAAATCACCCATAGCCACTAAGAACAGGACCATGTTGTTATAATGCTGACTTAAGGTACTTCCAGAAATTTGAGGGATGGAATGGGTTTTGAATGGACAAATTGACACTCTGATCAACTACACCTACAAAAGAAAAAAAATCCAAGCAAATGGCAGAATACAAGTTACTTCACATCACAGATGGAGGAGGCTGGTAAAAAGCCTGAATCGCCTTGATCCACCCCTCTCTTTAGCAAAGATGAAAATGCTCTAATTTGAATTAGCAATTGCAGGTATAGTCACTAAAACATTACCCAGGCATTCAGCATAGATACTAAATAGGGAAATAGTGTTTTCTCTCTCTCTCTCTCTCTCTTTTTAAATGAGAATACAAGTCGAAGTACAAGGAAGTTTTGCCTCTTTCCAAGAAAGAAGAAATGAAGGTTGCTCACCTGTAACTGAAGTTCTTCAAGCTGAACGTCTGCATATTCACCCTGGTTGGGACCAATGCACCTGTGCTACAAGCCTCTGGATTCTTGTGGAGAGCAGTGTCCTTTGGGGCCCTTCCAAAGGTAGAAAAGGGAGAGAGGTTCCAGCATCCCCAGGTGCACCAAGCTCAGTCGCATGCAGTATCCTCAGCACTTCCCTTGTTGTTGTTTTTTTCCCTCCTCTTCCCTTTGGGGGATAATTTTGTTTAACTGTCAGTTAGTCAATCAGACTTCTTCAGAGATGAGAGGCCTGTCTGGCACAGGCTTTGTCTGGACCCGCAAGAGCAGGAGGGTTGCCTGACACAGCCATACTGATGGGGAAGGCTTTTCAGGCCCGATTGATTCAGTCTGGCAGACTGGTAGTCGAGATCAATTTAAGAATCCATTCATCATCAACATCCTTCGATCTGTCCAGCTTGACTAGGAGGCTTGGCTGCGTGCCTAAAGTGGCTTGTTGATCTCTGGATCTGGCTCCAGAAGCATCTGGATATACAAAGCCAAGATCAAGCTGCCAATCTCAACTCAGAGGCAGGAGATCCAGTAGTATGGAAAGCAGAACTTTTAATATCCTACACAGCATTCTGATGCTGTCCGAACTGCCAATCTTCAACCCTGGTGTGTGACAGCAACTTGATACCAATTTAGCTGATGTTCAAAAGCTCTTCCAATTCCACAGAACCAGAGGGAACATGTAGCAAAGATCCTGCTTTTGATTCAGGAAAAGAAGTGCAATATTTTCTTGCTTGTCCTTGAATCACAACCATAAAGATTGTGTGTTATCCCTGCTGGGAAGAGACTTAGCTGGTTACACCACTTGTAGAAAACAGAAAATACAATATGTGGCCTTTGATAGAGCACTTGTACTATTGAGTGAAAACTCAGCTTGAAGAGTCATCGTCTTTCCCTGGTAGATGAGACACTGGATCCATCCGGTGAGGATACTGAACTTTATGAACAGAAATTTTCTCTGACACAGCTGGCTACACCAACACACCCCCTATAATAGCTAGTGTAATGAATCTCCATCATGTGTCCATGAGAATTTAGATTTTGATGTCATAAAGGAGAAAAACTTGCAGGTTTGAGAAATAGCTCTCAGCTATCTTCATTTGGCGCAGATCTCCCACAGAAATCCCAAACCTAGGAGTGGATGGTAATCAAGATAAATAATTCCTTATCTTCAATCAGAGATACATACACAGAGGCTTGCATCTCTCTCTCTCTCTCTCTCTATATATATATAGAGAGAGAGAGAGAGAGAGAGATGTCAGCAAATGTCTGTCTCTTCTTTCTCATTCCTAGTGCTGTGTACCATTGATAGTACACAATTCATATTTCGTAGGCAATCAAGCAGCAATAAAATCAATATATATATAGAGAGAGAGAGAGATGCAAGCCTCTGTGTATGTATCTCTGATTGAAGATAAGGAATTATTTATCCTGATTACCATCCACTCCTAGGTTTGGGATTTCTGTGGGAGATCTGCGCCAAATGAAGATAGCTGAGAGCTATTTCTCAAACCTGCAAGTTTTTCTCCTTTATGACATCAAAATCTAAATTCTCATGGACACATGATGGAGATTCATTACACTAGCTATTATAGGGGGTGTGTTGGTGTAGCCAGCTGTGTCAGAGAAAATTTCTGTTCATAAAGTTCAGTATCCTCACCGGATGGATCCAGTGTCTATATATATAGAGAGAGAGAGAGAGAGAGATGGAAGCCACTTGTCTTTCAAGACTGAGCTTTTGCATTTTCTTTCCGTTCTATAGCTATCATAGATTATATAAAGGAAAATTGGTCAATTTATATTAATTGAAAAAATCTTTAAAACTAACTTTAGTCCTGCTAACCAAGCTATTTCTGTCCTAACAATAGATCCGTAACTCTGCCTTATTACACTATTTATTGTATTACCATTGTATTACCATTCTTGGATAATTTAATAATTGGTAAAATATTTACTTCATACCTAAGGGCCAGATCTTTCAGTGGTTGACTTCAATGGGAGTACTGCCTTAATAAAAAGTGACCAGAAACGACAGGAGTTCTCCCACTGTCATTATTTTGGTACTTTTGGTCATGGATTACCCAAAAATTTAAACTTCCACTGTTTTATAAATCTGGTGAATTTTCATTCTGCTAAATGCAGCAAATGTCTGTCTCTTCTTTCTCATTCCTAGTGCTGTGTACCATTGATAGAACACAATTCATATTTCGTAGGCAATCAAGCAGCAATAAAATCAATGTCTTTCCCCTCTTCAGCTGAGCCTTAGCCTTTGCAATAAGGAACAAGCATCTAACCTTGTGAATTTGGTGTTAAGATTGATGACATGCTTAGAGACCAATTAGTTGAAAAGCCTTATAATACATGAATTCATGAAAGACTGTTACTTGAACCTAATCTTACATATTAAGGAAAGCTCTTACTCTAGCAAGCCAAATTGAGTTAGTTATTATTAATACAATGATGGTTGCTGGGGGAAATACTTAGCTCATAAGAGTGATTCTTATTAGAAAAGGTCAAGAAAGCAGAATTCAAACAGGATAAATAAAATGTATTGCTTCTGCTTAAAGCACCATTGTTTCAAGCCAAAAATCCCAAACCTGTATTCATGTTTCATTTCATTTGCTAGCAGTTGTACCACATAAGTCTGTGATCTCATCAGCACTTACAAACTAAGCAGGGTCAAACCAGATCAGTACTTGGCTAAAAGACCTCAAAGAAAGCCTAAGTAATGCAGGAAGTGGTGTTGCCACTTACTGAGCGAGCAATCTTCCCCTTGAGTCAGTACCGACCCAATACATTAATCTGGTGTTGGGGGGATGGACACTGGTGTGCCAGGGGTGCTATTTTTGAATAAGATAGAAGATAAGAGTTTTCAACACTTCTGTTTATTAAAAATTCCAAGATGCCACTTTTCATGAGGGGGTGTCAGATCTGGGTAGAATTAAGAGATTCTACTAACACAGCCACTCCATATAAATAAAGAGATTCTGTGCAGTTTCCCTTAAGAAGGTGCAGCCTGGAGGAGAAGGAGCAAAAAAAATTCCTGGATTCTGGGGCTGCTGTTGGGGCGGGGGGGGGGGCAAAAACTGTGCAAGGGTTTCAGGATCTAGCCCTATTAAATTAAAAACAAGTAAAGAAATGTTTTAGATAGAATGCAAGGTCGGCAACATGATATCCAGTCACATCTTGGATGCTCATTTTCATGTCTGTATTTGAAATCCTGTGTCATTTCACAGTCATTTCTTACTAGAACCTGTGTCTGAATTCTATGAACAAGTTCAAAGACTAGCCCACACTACATTGTGCTTTACAGGCAAGAGCTGTGGATAGCTTTAAGTGTAGCAGATTTTTTAATATATTTAGGTTACTTAAATGTGCCAGTGTATTACATTATCCTGATTAAATTAACTCTCAGGGTTCTATGCTATCCCTATCTAAATGCCTGTTCCCATACCCACTCAAGTTAAGAGTTTTGCCACTGATTTCAGTGTAAACTGGATAGGGCCCTCAACTCTGTTTCTGCTTGTTGTAGCACTACTGGACATAAGGAAATTTTGGAAGAACGTGGGAGACTTGTACTAACTTGCAAGCCATACCCTGTTCTCAATGTTCTCTCAATTATTTCATACAGTTCTAGTGTCTGAGTTCTCAGGACAGAAATTTAGATATACTTGTGTATAAACTGAGTTCTCGATAATATATTTTTCATGCAGAATGTGATGAATAATTTGGGGCAGGGAGAGGAATTAAATTGATTTTTCTTCTTCTTGACTTGCTGGAAAGAATAAGAACCTCCTAGAAAAATATTCATAATATTTTGTATCCAGAAAGATGCAATAAGTAGGTCAAATCCACTGAATATTTACCAAAAAACCCCAGACAAACTGACTGCTTATGGTATCGCCCCATGGAGAACTATATGTGTGCCATTTAACAACACCAAAGTGTGATACAATTGAGTGAATCCAGCTTCTAAAGAATAACAAATTATCTTGAACATATTTGAGGGCCAAGATTTTTGAAAGTACCTAGTAATTTTTGGTGCCTAGTATGTGACACCTGAAGAGACCCTGATTTCAGAGGAGTGGTGTACAATACTTTCTGAAAACTGGGCCCCATTAAGGTGTCACAAGTTAGGCACTTCAAAAAATCTTGGTCAAGAACAAAAGGTTTGTCTTATATTTTTCATCTCTCTCTCTCTTGCTTTAGTTCACATTACCAGGGCTCCAGCTTTGAAATTCTTTTATCCAGTAAGGTACTATCCTGTAAGGTTTATCTTTTACTACAGCCAGACTGTGAGCCATTCTGGAAAAGAAATATTTCCAACAAACTTGCTGAGGAATACAGAGAATTCAGACTGACCATACAGGACATCCTGATATCAACAGTAGTTGTAAGGTAAAACTTCTCTTAGTCTTGTCCTTTCAGGATATTCTAAAGAGAGGTATCACTTTAACAATGAGATTATATATAATGATGTTTATGTCTAGGAAAACTATTTTAAGTAACTTTTGGAGGTGTTACTGGACCAAATTTTGCTCTCTCGTGCTGGTGTAAAACAGAAATAACTCCACTGCAGAATGACTCCATATGTATACCCGCAAAATTTGACCCAATAGTGGCAATTTTATTTTTCCTTTGCACCTTAAACAGTCCAACAGAAGGAAATTAAGATAGCTGGATTTGTAGGCAAAGGGATTAAAAAGATAAACTTAAGTAAAAATTAAAATACTATCTAGTATTCTTCAGTTTGTCTACATCTTTCTGGCAAGGAGGTGCCCAGAACTACATGCTCAGAGGTATAATGGGAGCAATGTAAGAACAGAACTCATCAACATTTTGGCAAGGGTCTGTTATCTCCGTGCTTCAGATTTGCTGCTCTCTCACCTTGTAAACTCTTCACTAATTTGCTTACTGTCAGCCCACATTTCTTCCAGTATGAGCATATCTGAAGATTTCTCCTCCCACTTAATGTTTCTGATTCTTTCCCCCTACCCTCCACTGGCTTATCCTTGTGTGGCTCGAAGCTGAATCCCACTGAGCCATTATTTCTTTGTAATGGTCTTTGTCCTCATTGGTGGTCACACTATCTCTCAAATTACCATCTGCAAATGTCATCAAAAATGCTACACACTTCCTCTTCAAGAAGATTGATGAACATTAATGAAGATGTTAAGGGACCTAACATGCTTTTGACTCCCTACTAAGCAATATACCATTCAGAAGTCCTGACTTATAGGGCCGTTATCCTCATTGACCTCCTCAAGCTTGTTGGATGCCGTTGATAAGGGAATTCTTTCTTTTTTTTACATGCTTATCAACTCAGTGCTTGCACAAGTCACACAGACTATTAAAATCACAGTTACATCCATCAAATGAAGCAATGCTCTGGGCAGTTAATTAAAAATCCATTTCTTAGACTCTGAAGAATATCAACCAGTTTCATTATCGTAAGTCTCATTGTTTTTTTGTACTCCCCTGTCTGTCTGTCTTTTATTTTATCCACTGGTGGTCCTGCTTTTTTATTTCATTTTTTAGCTTGTTCAGGTTTGTTAGTATTTCAAAAGCACTTTTCAACTTCTAAACTTTCACACTGATTGGTGTTACCTTAGCTCATTTCAATTAATTAACACAATCTACTTCAAATCTTCCCAGTTTTCAATGACACGGTGGTTCCTTTATATTAACATTTTGTTATGCCAAACATTTCTCTTGCTCACTTAGGACTCCAACTTTTTTCACTTATTAAGCTTCTTGAGATGTTCCCTGTGTGGTATCTGGAACTTTATAGATTCCCCTCACTGCCTGCTTGTTCTGCTATGGCTCAACTGCTCTTCATCTCCATCTGCTTTATGGAGGCGGGGATGAGAAAATGGTGGTGCATGAGTGGGCGGCAGGTAGCCCTAGCAAGTGAGATGGGGCCATGTTGCCTGGGCATTTCTACACCCTTTCCTGCACACTTCCTGATTCTTCTTGTTATTTGTGAAGTGTAGCAGTCATTGAAGCCCACCCAGACATGCTGCACTAGAAGCTGCTGCTGTCAGCAATCTTGATATCAGAAGAGGTATTTCCACCCACCTTCCTGCAGAGCCCCAAGTTTAGAATCCCATAAGCTGAAATTTAGGGATCAAAATATCCCTTTTTGTTGTTATTGCTCTGAGTAGGAGATCTGGGAGAACCTGCCTGGCAGCTTTTGGAGGCAGCTTTTGGAGACTCTGGTGGCTGAGTCTTCAGAGACATGACCATTTCCAGCCTGCCCTGACTGACAGGTCTGGTTTTGCCTCCAAGGAACTGCAAGCAGAGATAAAACCCATTGGCATGGGTCAGTGGATTTCCCTGTGGAGAATTCAGAAGTTTGGACCAACTCTAGAATTGACCACATTTTTAAAGAAGGAAAAGTTCCTAAAAATACCTGCAGTGTTTTATTTTGTTTTGTTTTTTACCAGCTCTAGTTACATGCAAACTAGCTCCTTGTAAAATGTATCCAGCACTTTCATCCTACGACTCTGGATTCAGCATCTATTTAGTATATCAGATACATTTGTTTTAGTTTGCTTCAACAACCTGACTGGTGATGTGCTATTGTCCATATTAAGCACCTTAAAGGTGACTGCTAAATCCACTGTAGTCAATGGAGCTACACAGATTTCCACTTCCTGAGAATCTGACCCCTTATTTTGGCCCCAAAGAGTTTACAGTCTAAGGCTCCAGTCCTTCAATTGACGACTCAGGTAGACTGCTGTACCTGCACTCCATCAATTGGAGCCTAACGCTAGATATCATGGGATCAGTGTGGAGTAACAAACAATAGGAAGGGGATGTGGTGAAGGATTTGTAGCAAGAAGGTCACCTGATTACTCCATTCAGGCATATGTAGGTCCTGATGACTCAAAGGCTGGACATTTTTTTCAATTGTTGGCTCAATTCTTGTGTGGTCATCATAGAAAAAGCAAATCTTTGACCATTTGGAACTTCAGGGATATCTTCCACAGTTTCCACACTGGGGCCTTGGGAATAATTGAAACGTCTAGCCGCGTGAACTCCTCTTCTGATCCTTTTCTCTTGGTAGTCACAGCCTGCCCGTATTTGTCTGCTGCAGCCAAGTGGAATGCTGCCTCATCTTCTCGTTTTTGGTTGTTACAGCAAGTCTCCCTTCTGATTTCCTCTTTGATTTCTTGGTGGTCACTTCCTTTCTTCTTTGAATCTGGGACAGTGATGCTTCCTGAATCCGGTTTTCTAAGAACTCCTCAGTCTCTCTGATATACCAAAGTGTCTGTACTTGTTCTTCCAGACTAAGAACCTTTTCTTCCAGCACAGCCACCAACTTACAATTCATACACAGAAAATCCTTTCTGGCTTCAGACAGGAAAGAAATGTGGCACATCTTTTGCAAGTGACAACCACTGATCTATCACTGGCCATCATACTATTGAATGCAGAGCTGTATCTAGAATGAGACCCTCGCACATTACCTCTCCACACTCCCTTTGAAACTCCCCTGTTTGCCTCTCTTGTTTGTTGCTCTCAGTTAATGGAAAATGCACATCTTTGCCTAACTATTGGAAGCAATCAGCATTTGGCACTACACTTAAGGGAATACTGTAAACACAATTGGCTAGTTATTTTTATAAAAACAAACAGCAAGGCTTGAAGGACAAAATTATCTACATTCTAAATGCTGCATCAGTAATTCAGTCACAGCTTCCTGCTGCCTCGCTTTAAAAAAAAACAACACTGACTTATTTTAATATAAACATAACCACTTTGTTTTGACCTTACAGTAGCTAGTCTGTGCCCAGTTTCCCCAACATGATTGTAGGCACATACGCACAAAGTTTCCTTTGATGTGCCATTCCAAGGCCGCAGTGAAATTTACAAAAAAAGAAAAAAGCACTAAGCATTTCAAAAAGCTGACCTCTTCACATTACAATAACGTGGGAGCGGGCACATGAAGGTATCTACATCTAAACCCCTATGTTCCAAAGTAAATCAAGTGTTTGACCTACTAGCCTTCACAAGGCCTTCTTAAATCCTATGATCCTTGAACAAGTCAAGGAAACAGAATTGTGAAAAAGAATCAGTAAAGAAATAAAAGATGGTAGCTTAGTTAATGTCACTCACCATGTTTTATGGAAAATAGGTTGTGTCAAACAAAAATATCTTACCAAGGCCTCTCTTTCTCACACATCCCCTGTCCTTAATCAGTCCATGTGGGAGGGGAGCGTTAGGTTTCTCTTCTGCCATTTCCAACCCCTTCTCCTTCCCACTCTTTCTCCTCGTTTTGACAGCAGTGTAATCGACTCTTCTTTCCTCTCTCCTTTCTGTTACTGTCATCTACCATCCACCCAATTCCTCACCATCAGCCTTCCTCTCTGATTTTTGACTCCTGGCTCTCTCACTCCCTCTCCTCACCGTCTCCTGCACTCATCCTCAGTAACTTCAGCATTCACGTTGACCTCTGAGCTGTACATCTCCCCTTACGTCTTCATTCAAACTGCAGCCCTGGTTCAACTCCCATGCTCAGTTTCCTTTGACTTGCTCTTCCCCAAGCACTGCTCTCTGATATTTCTGTTGCTAAGTTCCCCTTCTCTAACTGCTCTTTCATTGTCAGCCATCTGTACACCCACCCGTACTATCTGTCACTTGACCTTTTGGGGATTTCCAGTCCATCAGCGTTGAGGACGTCTCATTTGCTCCCAGTCCTCTTCCCTTATTTATTCATGTGTATGGTTGTTGGGTCTCTCCAAACTTCACTCTCCTCCACCTTTAACTCTTTTGACTCTCTCTCCCATTGCAAGATCTTTCTTGCCAATCCCTAGCGCTGGCTCACACCCAACATCCATTTTCTCCACTCCTGTTTTCATGCTGCAGTGTGTCTCCGGCGGAAATGCTGTGACAAGATTGAGTACTCCATCCTCCTCCTTCTTGACCTGTCAGCCACATTCAATATATTCAGCTGTGCTCTTCATCTTGAAATTTTGTCCTACATTGGCTTCCATGACTCTTGTTCTCTCCTCCTTCTCCTCCTACCTCTGTAATTGCTCCTTTGGTGTGTCTTTCAGAGGAACCGCCTCATTTCCCCTCCAACTTTCTGTGGGGTTCCATGGGGCTCCATCCTTGGTCCCCTTGTTTTCTCCCACTACACTTTATCTCTGGGTAATCTCATCCACAAACAAAAATTCAGGTACCATCTCTATGCTAAAAGCAGCAAAGAATCCAGATCCAGACTAACATGGCTACCCCTCTGATACATCTCTATGCTGATGACTTAAAGGCTGCAAGTGATGGAGAATCTACCACATCCCTAGTTAAGCTGTTGCAATGTTTAATTACCTGTGCTGTTAAAAATGTGTGCTATTTCTAGCTGGAATTTTCTAGCTTCAGCTTCCAAATATGAGATCTTTTTACACCTTTTATCTACTAAATTAAAGGGCTATTTATCAGAAACCTCTTCCCATGTAGGTACTTGTAACCATGATCAAGTTATCTCTTAATCTTCATATGGTGATAAAAACTAGTCCAGCTGCTGGAGCCTTGTCTACGCTTGGACTTCTGCTGATACCAACACCAGTTCAGCTGACCCAAGGAATGACCCAAGTATGACCCCTTTGGATGAAATTTACTTTCATAACCATGTATATAGTAGATGCTATGATGATGGATGCATTAGAGAATGGACAGACACACCGGAACTGTGAGGTAGTACTAGTTAATGGCTCATCCAATCAAAATCCAGGATTTTTGCAGACCGTTCTACAATTAAACAAGTTATCTCTAAATACACAATGGTAGTTATTCTTAAACTTCTCAAACTATTTCAGTTACAGACAGTAGTTAATATTATTATTCTATCACCCAGTATTCATCCTTTAATACTAATCATATGCACACATACACAAAAACTTCCATGCTACCTAGTAAAGACAAAACAAGAGTAAGCTATAAAAAGCCAATTCTTATAGTAAAATCAGAAGGTGAATTGTATTTAGTAGTTAATAATAAAGTTTTCCTGTGTCTAGAAGAAAAACTTCCTCCTAAGGTATATACATTTACAAATGTCTTTATAATTAGGAGTCTTAAATGTATCTTCCTTTCTTTTTTAAAAATAGCTTAAATATAGAGTTTATTTATGGTGAAACAAACATTATTTGAAAAGTGGTTCAAATACAGTGGTCCCCAAACTTCCCAGGGTTGCACCCCCCTTACCCCTGTCCATGTCCATCCCCCCCAGGCCCAGAGTGGGGCTGTGGATCTGGGGGACGGATGGATGGGACATGGACAGAAGTAAGGGGGCAGAGGCCTGGGTCCACAGCTGGAGGCAGGGCCAGAAGCAGAGTCCTGGCTGGGGGCCGGCAGCCAGGGTCCCAGGAGCAGAGCCCTGAGCGCAGGGACTACACTTAGGGCCCTGGGCGTGGGGCCGGCAGCCGGGGCTGGGGCCAGGAGTGGAGTGGGTGGTGCTCCCTGCCCAACCCCAGTGGGGGCTGATCCTGGCTTTCAGGGTTCCCCCCACTCTGTACTCTGGGGTACAGATGTGGGGCCCCGCATGAAAGACCCTCTAAGTTTATATTCTACCAACTTAGGTTAAAAACTTCCCCAAGGCACAAATTCCTTTCATTGTCGTTGGACGGTGTGCTGGCACCATCAAATGATTTATGCAAAAATTCAGGGGAGAGTCACTTGGAATCCCTATCCCCCCAAAATATCTCCTCAAACCCCTTCACCACCTTTCCTGGGGATGCTTGAGAATAATATACCAACCAACTGGTTAGCAATGTGAGCACAGACCAAACCCTTTGTCTTTAGGACACTGAAAATCAATCAGGTTCTTAAAAGAAGAATGTTTACTTTTTCTTTATAAAAAAAGAATCACACCGGCAAAATCAGGATGGAAGGTAACTTTACAGGGTAAATAAAAAGATTTAAAACACAGAGAATTCTCCCCTGGCTCAGCTTCACAGTTACAAAAAAAGGAAAACTACCTCTCTAGTATAGGAAAATTCACAAACTAAACCAAAAGATAATCTAACGCATTTCCTTGCCTACTTACAATTTCTGTGGTTTTAGCTCTATTATTCCAGGTATATTTTCAGGAGATGTTGTACCTGCTTGGTCTCTCCCTCTGTCCGGAGAGGGAACAACAAAGAGAGAGCACAACTAAAACCTTCACCCTTAGATTTGAAAGGATCTTCTTTCCTCATTGGTCTTTCTGGTCAGGTGCCAACTAGGTTATTTGACCTACTTAACCCCTTACAGGTAAGGTGATTCAGTACAGCTGCCCAGGAGGGATTTTATGCTACCCTTCTCTCTATATTATGACACGGGCCCCAGCCACACATCCCTGAATGTTACTCCACACCCGCCAATGGGGGCGCACACCACAGTTTGGGGACCTCTGATCTCATAGGTGTGGAGTCTGATGGCTTTTTGAAAAAGATTTAGTCTGGAAAAGATTTTAAGTATTAGGTTTTTTATTCTTTATGATGAAGAAAGAAGGCATAAGGATATTTTACTGCTACTATTTTACTTTAGGTACAGTAAAACCTCAGAGTTACAAATACCTTGGGAATGGAGTTTGTTCGTAACTCTGAAAAGTTTGTAACTCTGAACAAAATGTTACGGTTGTTCTTTCAAAAATTTATAACTGACCATTGACTTAATACAGCTTTGAAACTTTAAGATACAAAAGAAAAATGCTGCTTTTAACCATCTTAATTTAAACGAAACAAGCACAGAAACAGTTTCCTTACCTTGTCAGATTTTTTTTAAACTTTCCCTTTATTATTTTAATAGTTTACTTTTAACACAATACTGTACTGTATTTGCTTATTTATTTATTTATTTGTCTCAGCTGTTACCTGGTGTGTACTTCCAGTTCCAAATGAGGTGTGTGGTTGACCGGTCATTTCGTAACTTTGGTGCTCGTAACTCTGAGGTTCCACTTTATATCAAAAATGTCAATTTCTTTGTTTCTTAGTTGTGCTGGAAGGCTCGCTGGTGAGCTTAGTGGTTGTACATAGTTAACTCTTGTACCTTAATTGAAGGCTAAGGTGTTAGGTACTTTTGAAAATTTTAAGCTAAGTCACTTTTTAGGAAAAAATTGTTTACTAGTGAAAACAGGGTGAGAATTTTCCAGGACAGACAGGACCTGAAATTTGTAATGTAAAGCAAGCAAAAAGAAATGATCAAAAACAAAACAAACAAAACCCCATGTCTTTTTTTTTAAAATCCTACTTTTAAACCTTATTAATTGTAATCAAAGAGCACATCTCCAACTTGTATTCTGTTTGGAGGTCAGCTTTCAAAGCTTCTGTTATGAGCTTGGTGAAAACTTGTTTATGGGTTGAGGTAAAGCCTCATTGAGATTGATGAGTGTGAATGCATCCTTCAATTAATGTAATAATAAGGATAAATTAATCAAAATTCCCATCTAAGACAAAAGGGTGTATGAACCTCCTCAGGAGTTTTGGACTGTGTGGGAGGATGAGGTTTTGCTAAGTATTGTTTTGGGTAAGTGTCTGATGGTGTGTACAAAAGAGGAACACAACCAGAGAGAGAGAGAGACAGAGGCAGCAAGAAAGCCAAACAGCAGCCTATAAGGATGGTGTGACCCTGAGAAAAACTTAGAGAAAGAGATTCTCAGTCAGGGATGCTAGCTGAAAAAAAGCTTGGGCCTATAAATTAAGAAACTATTCCTTTTGCCTTTGGTTCCTCCTGCATTTGGAGAAGTAGGACTTTATATGTAAATAAACAAGACTGCATCAAACTGCGTCATCCAGCTCAGACACCTTCATTAATTTCTGCTCCCAACTGCAACATCCCCAGGGCTCCTAACTTTGACTAGCAACTGGGGTCAAAAAGGGGTAACACCAGTATGAGGAGCAGGATCCACAGTCAGATGGGACAGATTGCGATCTGGTATTCCTGTTGAACCAAGTTGGAACAAATAATAGGGATGTTTTCAGAAATCGAAAATGGCCAGAAGAATTTAAAACAAGAGCAAAGGGGATTAAAACAAGACCTGAAAGGAGAGCTGGACACTTCACAAAAGGAATGAAAGCAGCATCTGGAGGTGTACCAGAAAAGGCTCAGAGATGACTTGCAGGAAGAGGTGAAATTTCTGCTGGAATAACAACTACACAACTTCTGGACAGACTAGAAATCCCAGCAGCCAAACTCCCAGGCTAGAATGGTAAAATGGATTGATTAGGTGACCAACAACATGACTGCCATAGACCAGAAGTTTTCCACAAAATAGTGGAGATCAAGCACACTTTAGCCCACTTGGAACTTGTTAACAGAGGTGAGCTGCAGCAAGGACTTAGAGCTGAATATTCAGCCCCAGAAGGAAACCAAAGGGTCACAGACTACAGTGGAAGATAGCTGTCTGCAGGGGCGGCTCTAGGTTTTTGGCCGCCCCAAGCAGTCATGCCCGGGAGGCGCCCCGGAGCCGCGGGAGCAGCGGACCTCCCGCGGGCATGACTGCAGAGGGTCCACTGGTCGCGCGGCTCGGCTGGACCTCCCGCAGCTGCGGGCGGTTCGCAGGTCCGGCGGCTCCGGTTGAGCTGCCGCAGTCATGCCTGCGGGAGGTCCAGCCGAGCAGCGGGACCAGCGAACCGTCCGCAGTCATGCCTGCGGGAGGTCCACTAGAGCCGCCGGCCGAGCGTCCCCTCCGCAGTCATGCCTGCGGCAGGTCCGCTGCTCCCGGGGCTCCGGTGGACCTCCCGCAGGCATGACTGCGGCAGGTCCGCCGGCCCAGCCTGCCGCCCCCCCGGGAAAGGGCCGCCCCAGGCAGGTGCTTGCCCCGCTGGGCTCTGGAGCCGGCCCTGGCTGTCTGGATGAGGCATTGAGCCAGCCAGAAAACCTGGGTAAGACCAGACATTGACAACAGTATTCTATCCCATTTGTAACCCAAAGGAGAAAGGTCAGGATTTTACAGCTCAAATAATGCAAAAGTCTATCATGTTTGAGGGGAAAACTTCCTGGGAGTCTTGTTTGGCTTGTTTCAACATTATAGTTCAAATGAATGGCTGGGAAGATGGACAGAAAGAAAGACTACTAGCAGCCAGCTTGAATGGCCCAGCTCTGACCTTCCTGAAGAACTTACCCCCAGGAAAGAGACTGAGTTATCCAGATCTTGAAATGTGGCTTGGAACTAGCCATCAGTCTGCGCTAGACAGTGTACAGCTAAGATCTAGAAGGAGAGGAAAAGAAAAAACCTGCACCCTGTGCTCCTGGCATTCTCAGATACCCCTGGGGCATTTCGGGATACATTGGTGATGGACAGATTTGTAGTTGCTCAACTGGACTTGGACTTGATCGGTGAAAGGAGGCCAAAGACACTCTGAGACACTGTGGAATTTACCACAGAACTTGAATCTTTTGTCACAGCACTTCACCAGAAGAGAAGGCAGCTGCTGGTGAGGAAGATGGAAGTTGATTGTCATAAGAACTGTAAGTACAGCTTTGTGTCTAATATATATAAGGCCCTTTATTTATTTATTTATTTTTAATTTCCTGGGAATTTATCAGGTTTTGTTTAAAAATGAGCAAAAAATCTCTAAAAACTGAAAATAAAGGGTAGGGGATAGGAGATGCCTAGTGTCCCTGCCAGCAGGTATATGGGATCTTGGGGAGCAATTACCACACGGGTGGGGTGCCAATTAATTTCTTTATTAAAGGAAAAAGGAAGTGGTGAGAATTTAACAATGAAATACGATGGGATGGGGTATATAGGGTGTTTACAATAGACAATGATGGTGGGGGGGGTTCTTATTGAACAGTGTAGGGAGTTCTAACAGTGGGGTACAGTAAGTGGGGTTTAGCACAATGGGATACAGTACAGTTAATAAGCAACTCAACTTTATATAGGAACAACTCTAGATACAATGTGGAATGTAAAACATACCAAAAGGAAATGCAAAATAAAATAGTAGCTTCTATATAGAAAGGTCAACAATCTTAGATAGAATGTATTAAGTGGTTGGTGGCCTTATACACAATGTAACACAATAGTATTAATGCAAGTACAAAGTATATCAGAAAGGTGGAAGTAGAATGTGAATCACAGTGCAATAATACAATATGGGTGATATGTGAAATTATGCAGTGTAGACTTAATTTGTGAGGCTGTGATAGCAAGAGTGTACCCAAAGGCTGGGTCAAGAAACAGGAGGGGGTGGGGAATGATAGTGGCAACTGATGAGAGATGCAGCTGCAAGCAGCAAGAGACTCTGAAGCCCTGCGAGGTAAGGACAACAGAGCAGTGTGTGGGGGCGGGAATTTGGGAAGTTCAGATGGTGATGCAGAGGGTGATGCAGACACAGGGGAAAAAAGCAGCAGGGGGTTTGTGAAGTTCAGAGTTGATGCAGACACAAGGGAAAAAAGCAGCAGGGGGTTTGGGAAGTTCAGAGGGGGAGATTGGAGCAGCAAGAACCTTATCTATCCTCTTAACTTAATTAAACTTACATAAAATGACAAGCCGCTTCTACAAAGTAACAAAACAGGTACAGAATACAATCAGGCAATGACTTTTTAAATCTATCTTAACCAATGACTAGGCAAAACAACAAATATCAAAATTCTAAGCAAACTACAACAAGCAGCTATATGGAGCAACAAAACAACGAACTATAGCAAGGCAGGTGAGACTTACAAGCTTTATAATCTTAACAAACTATTACTTATTAAACTAAAGAAACAAAATCTATGGTGCACCTTATGCTATGGGGAAGTTACAGAGGGCAGAGTGGTATGTGCCCAGAATACAGCTCCCAAGGCAGCCGCCAAGGGAGGTGGCTGCAGCAGTGGATTCAGCTGAAAACAGTGAGTCCAAGGCAAAGCCCACAGG
Source organism: Mauremys mutica (assembly GCF_020497125.1). Taxonomy (NCBI): domain Eukaryota; kingdom Metazoa; phylum Chordata; order Testudines; family Geoemydidae; genus Mauremys; species Mauremys mutica. The sequence goes on along the minus strand of NC_059073.1, from coordinate 120,814,602 downwards.
AGCAGAGCTTAGCAGCAGCACAAACTTACTTTTAGTGGCAGAGTGCCACGGAGTTTAAGAGAGAGGTTTTAAAACACAGACCAAGGTTTAGCTTGAGTCTGTGTGCTGGGGAGACAGAGCCAGAAGCTAAAATAATAAAATAAAAGTACAGAAAGTTTCACAGAGGGATTCTTACCAGCCCCCAACGCAGCAGCAGAGGCAGAAGCAGCAAGAACATCAGAAGGCTTGGTACAGTCTAGATAATCAGGAGATCTCTCAGGCAGCAATTCGTTCTTCATGGGGGAGGTTTCAAAAAACGGGGGTACGCTCAAAAATAAAACGAGAGCGGAGAAAGGACCCCCAGAACCCCTGGCTGATCAGACCAGGCAGCAATGCAGGAATCTTTCTAAAGTCTGTTCAGAAAATGTCTCTTTATAAAGGCAAACCTGGGCAGCTTCCCGCCAGTAACTCTGATTGGCTCCCCCTCTTACAGGGAGGAGAGAAGGCTGCAGGCAGCCACAGGCATGTCTGGGCAAGTCCTATGCAATAGGTGACTCAAAAGCACATGAGGTCTATAACTCATGCCCAGGATCTTAAAAACACAATAGGTCTTGCAGCTCTGGACATTGCCTACCCTACACCAAGCCCAGGTTTTAACAAGGTGATAACAGGACTAACCCTTTGAACAGGGCAGTGGTCCCACTTAGCACAAGTGGCCATCCCTTTGAGAAGGGCAATGGCTCTTGTTAAACAACTTAAGGGGCCCTCCCTTTGAGAAGGGCAGTGGCCCTGTTAAACAACTTAACAGCCAGGGAGGGGCGGCCACCAGAGGAAAACAAGAACAAAATGGAGTAAGGGGACAGCTGTAAGAACCAAAATGGAGCTGTAACAGACACCTAGTATTCATGGAGGCCAGGAGCAGGGGAGGGTGCCTGATCCCCTCAGCAGCTGGGGGGTACTCACCATGTGGCAGCTGAGGAATCCTTCCACTCCCTGCAGCAGCTGGGTGGTCTTGGCTCCCTGCCCTTCTTGCTCACCCTGCCCCCAAACAGAGGAAGCGAACAGGGCCATACTGAAGGGCAGGGGTCAACGTGGGAGCAGAAGGCAGCACCTCATAAGTACCGTCCTCCAGGCTGGACAGAACCCACCGGTCCTTCAGCATGCTTCCCATGAGAAAAATCCCCAGGTCCTGAAAAAGCCAAAATTTCAGATGAGAAAAATTAGTAAACTCCAAATTCTGGCTTTTTCAAAAACCTAGCAATTTTTTTTGGGGGGAGAATCAGTAAATGCTGAGGAAAAAAAGGATCTTACTGATATGCATAATGAAAGAGGGGATTCTAATCTGCTTCATGACCATATAGCTCAATTAGAACAAATGATTAATTTAGTTTGCAAAACAATGAAAGCTGGCAATAATGCAAAAATTAAAGAAAACAGTTCAATTTAATGCAGGTACTATGAGAAACCTGGCCACAAAAAGGATTGTTATACATTTAAGGAAGGCCAAAACAATGTGACAAGTATCTAGTGAAATGCTGCTTTCCCAGGTCAGGAAATGGGGAAACACAAAGTTGAGGAGACAAAGTTTGCAGGTACAAGGATCAACCCCACAGTTTTTGTTTAGGTCTGGCAGTTAAACAACAGGATTGGTTTGGCTGTTGAGTGTACAACAGGATCTTTAACATGCACAGTGGTGATTGACACTGGCTCAGACATAAATTGTTAATCTAGACATGCTAAAAAGGCCAGGGAATCGGTGATCCAAAAGTGAACAGCCTAATTGGTCTCAAATGGGGAGAGTGTCTGGGGTAAGGTTACCTGTCCAACACTTGGGAAAATTAGGTTTGAAGATTGGACTTCTGGAATAGTGGCTGAGCTAATAATTGGCTTGGATTTAATTATGGCTAATAACTGTGCAATAAATGCCAGGAAAGATGTCTTAGGAATTCAGTCTGTGGGAATTCCCTTTAAATATATGGCCCAGGTGAGGCAAATTATTTGTAGGCAATTGATTTGCAGTGTACGAGTTGTCCTGCCCCCAGGGGAGAAACCATTATAACAGCCACATTCTGTGGTAGCTTTCTAGCAAGGGAAAGATGGGGAGTGGCTGAAATCAGTTTTAAGACCCAGGGTCTCAGGGGAATCTTAGCTGGTAAATCACCCGTGGATCTGAAATGAGAACTGATCCCTGTTCATTTGCTGAATGTTTCTGACAAGCAATAGTAACAAAAGGAACCGTGGTTGCAGAATGTGAACTGGTGGATCTGGTAAATGCTGGCACGAGGAAAACTACAAAGAAGAAGGGAGTGAAGGTGAGTGCCCAGAGTTTCTGCTGGAGCTGTTCTAGTTCAGTGCTGTATACTTAAATGAGGAAGAGCAGGATGGTCTAAAATACTTTCTGGTTAGGAATCAAGACTTGTTCTCCCAATCCAACAAAGATATAGGTTGTACAGCACTGGTCCAGCACAAGATTGATACTGGCCAAAACCAACCCATTAAATGGCCACATCACAATTTACCAGTAGCAAAGAGGGAAGAGGCACTACAGACCACTGGGGAAATTTATCAAGAAGTTCTGGTTAAGAATGAGGATGGAAACACTGGATTCTGTGTGGACTATAGAAAATTACTGAAAAAAAATTATTGAAGTCACTTTAAAGATTCTTATCCATTACCACAAGTAGATGACACCTTGGATGCGGTAGCACGTTCCATTTGTTTTTTTCCACACTGGATCTTAAAAGTGAGAAGTGAATCCAAAAGACAGGATAAAAACTGCTTTCACAACAGGACAAGGGTTGTGGCAATTTAAAGTGATGGCTTTTGGCTTCTGCAATGCACCAGTCATACCTGAGAGGCTAATGGAGAGAGTATTACATGGTATGCCCCTCTTAGCCTATCTGTTATACCTAGATCAGTGGTTTTCAACCTGTGGTCTGTGGACCCCTGGGGGCCCGCAGACTATGTCTAAGATTTCCAAAGGGGTGCACATCTCCATTCAAAATTTGTTAGGGGTTCGAAAATGAAAAAAGGTTGAAAACTAATGACCTAGATGATATCTGGGTGCAATGTAAAACATTTGAGCTGGAACTAAAACATTTACAAATGCTCTGTGATAAGCTGAAGGCTGGCAATGTGAAACTGAAACCAAAAAAATATGGGTTGTTTCAAAAAGAGGTAATTTATGTTGGGCGTACAATTAGTAAGGAGGGAATTTCCACTGAAAAATAGAAAATTAATACTGTACAGAAGCTGGCCAACTCCTCAGACACTTAAAGATTTGCAGAGTTTTATAGGGCACTGCTTCTATTACAGAAGATTCATTGGTGGGTTTGCCAATATTGCAAAACCACAGTGTAGGTTGGATGAGAAAGGGAAACCATTTCAGTAGACATCAGGATGTGATTGATATAGCATGTGCAGAATTGAAAAAGTCTATTGTGACTGCTTCTGTCTTGGCCTATCCATATTTCAAACCCCCATTCATATTAGAAACAGATGCTAGTGCTTATGGTTTGGGGACAGATTTTCAGTTTTGCTGCCCCCACTCCCTACCCCACGCACTCTGCAACTCCCCTCAATCTGAAAGTCAAGGGTGGAAAATTTTTAGAGGTGAATTCCCCATTAGAACAATGGACAGGGTCTGCCTCAGACAGCGAATTCCACAGAAACAACAGGCATTCCTCAGGGGCTAAGTGAAAGGGACCCCTCACTGGTGACTGAAAGACCATCAGGGAGCAACAGTCCCACAGGGATTTGGGTGGGCATAAAAATCAATTTGGGCTGGTGATGTGAAAACATCTTGACAGACACTATATACATGTACGTAGTTAACCTTGTATCAATTGTATTTTGTAAAATTATTTCTTTTCTTGCTGGGATGATGTGACCATTTTAGGCCTCCTGAGCAAAACTGAGCTGAGGCAGGGAGTGTTAAGAGTTGGGTGAGACCTTGTTACGAGGGAGAGAGAACCTCATTGTGACTAATGGGTGTGAACACACCCTTCAATTAACATAATTGTAAGGATAAATTAATGAGCTCCCCACCTAAGAAGGAAGGAAGGAAGGACACAAAACCAGAGAAAGACAGATAGCAAGAAAGACAAACACTAGCCTATAAGCACAGTGTGACCCTGAGAGTAACCTAGGGTATGTCTACACAGCTGATGTTATAACGTGGCTGTGTAGTCACGGCTCCAGCACTGGGAGAGAGCTTTCCCAGTGCTGTAATAAAACCACCTCCGCGAGGGGAATAGCTACCAGCGCTGGGAGCACGGCTCCCAGTCCAGTAACACTGTCTACACTGCCACTTCACAGCACTGAAACTTGCATCACTCGGGGTGGGAGAGGTTTCACACCCCAGAGCGAAGAAAGTTTCAGTGCTGTAAGTGGCAGTGTAGACGAGGCCTTAGTGAGAGAGGTTCTGGCCTGGGAGTGCTGGCTGAAAAGAAGCTTGTGCCTGTAAGCTAAAAAACTACTTTTGCCATTCGGAGAAGCAGCACTTGGATGCAGTCTTTATTTACAAGGAACGAACAAAGAAAATACCAGACTCCATCATCAATTTCTACTCCCAACTGGAATGTTCCCAGAACCCCTAACTTTGACTAGCTGGTCAAGCCAAAAAGGGGTGATGCTGCTTTACTCCAGGATTGCTAAAAACACATTGAAAATCTACTGTCATGAGTACTCATAGCAATACATATTCAGGATCATGCTCAGAGAACAATGCAGCAAAACTGATTTGTCTTGTCACTTTGAGGATGGGAGCAGCTATTCTTGTTGCCATAGAGAAGTAACCCCAAAGCACAACTAATGTAGGGACAGTATGGTCTTGGGAAAGCAGTGTGATCTAACAGAAGAGGGGAGTGGCTCTCAACCGTTTTTACTGGTGACCCCTTTCACACAGCAAGCCTCTGAGTGTGACCCCCCTTATCAATTAGAAAGACTTTTTTCTATATTTAACACCATTATAAATGCTGGAGGCAAAGCGGGATTTGGGGTGGAGGTTGACAGCTTGTGACCCCCCATTTAATAACCTCGCGACCCCCTGAAGGGTCCCAACCCCCAGTTTGAGAACCCCTGGAATAGGGGAATAGATTAATAGATTCCAATGCCATTGGGACCATTGTGAGCTAGTCTGATGTCCTGTATAACACAAGGCAAAGAACTTCTTCAAAATAATTCCTAGAGCATATATTTTAGAAAAACATCCAACTTTGATTTAAAAATGGCCATTAATGAAGAATCCGTCACAACCCTTGGAAAACTGTTCCAATGGTGAATTACCCTCTCTGTTAAAAATGTCTGCCTTATTTATTTCCAGTCTGAATTTGTCTAGTTTCAACTTCCAACCACTAGATCCCATTATACCTTTCTCTGGTAGATTGAAGAGCCCTGTTCTTCATGGCACAGTGCCCTACTCACTCTGATCTTGACAAGTCACAATCTTTCCAAAGAGGACTAGGTGACAAGGTGGCAAAAAGCAGAGCAGGCACCCTGCATTACTTCAAAAGAGCAGTTTCCACTCCCTTTGGAAACTGGCAAGACTCAGTATTGAATTAAATTCCCACAATGAATCTAATCCTCAGGAAACTCTTTCCTCCTAATTAACAATTGAAACAGCACAAACACATTTTGCCAACCAGCTCTGCTGAACAGAACACCCTATGGCCCATTAGCTTTTCCAGCAATTGTACTTTCAGATCATCTCTGTAATTGTTTTTGAAGTTAGCACTTTTAGATTTTACAGCCAGCCTTAGAACTCAGCACATTCCAGGCAATAGATGAATTCTCTGAAGGATGCTCAGAAATTCTTACAGCTAGGAAGACAAAATATTTGCTTACTGAAGAATGACTGTTTCCAACTCTCAGTTTTGCAGCTGACTAAGGACCTGATCCCACAAGCAGATCTGTGCAGCGGGACTGTTATGTCTGCGTGAATTCCCACTAACATCAGTAGGGCTCCACGGCCTTCCCACATGGGATCAGGACCCAAAAACTGTCTTCTTAAAGATGTAAAAGATCTGTAACCCAGAGCACACTGTCTTACAGATAAATTATGCACACTATGCACCATTTAATCTGGACACCCACTTATAGCCAAGTTCTCCCTTACTCACTCCCTTCCCAGCCACAAAGTGAGCACAAAACTGAGCATCAGCTCAGAATTTGCTCCTAATCACTCTGCTGAACCAAAGTTGGCAGACTTACCCTCCTACAAAATGCCTCCCTAAAGGAGCTCAGGACCACCCAGGGGCAGACCCACACATCTATTTCTGCCTGGCTTCCTACCCTTACCCCACTTTAAAAAAACTTTTTTTGGAGAAGGGAAAGAGAGGAAGCAAATGGTCTTTTCCTTTAGTCAGGGCAGGTGCCTAAGAGAACCAATCATTGTAACACCCAGATAGACTGATCTAAAGGATTCTATCACATCATTAAAACAAACAACATACCATTGTAACTAAGGTGAAGAAGTCACTATTACAATCACATGAAGATTAAGGTGAAGTTGTTTTCACTTGATGAAAATATATTTTTATTTTGTTTGATCAGAAACCTCACTTAGTCTTTTACTAAAGTATCCCGCAGCTAGTGACCGGGGAAAGATTCACAAAGATATTGAGGTGCTCAAAATGCAGATAGGCACCTAAAGCCCCTATTTAGGTGCTGTCTTTTAGAATGATAGGCACTGCCTTGTCATGCCTATGCACCTTAGGTGCCTTTTTTTTCAGGCACCAATCTTCCAGTTATTTACCACCATGAGCATTTTATGGTACATGACTGTGTCAATAACACCATAAAATAACACTATGTCTCTAACACCACATACTATAGGCCATTACCCTCTGATCCCACTGAGAGTTACCAAAAGAAACTACACCATTTGCTTAAGGAACTCCCTGAAAAAGCACAGGAACAAATCTGCACAGACACATCCCCTAGAACCCCGACCAAGTGTATTCTATCTTCTACCGAAGATCCATAAACCTGGAAATCCTGGACGCCCCATCATCTCAGGCATTGGCACCCTGACAGCAGGATTGTCTGGCTATGTAGACTCTCTCCTCAGGCCCTATGCTACCAGCACTCCTAGCTATCTTCAAGACACCACTGACTTCCTGAGGAAACTACAATCCATTGGTGATCTTCCAGAAAACACCATCCTGGCCACTATGGATGTAGAACTCCTCTACACCAACATTCCATACAAAGATGGACTACAAGCCGTCAGGAACAGTATCCCCGATAATGTCACAGCAAACCTGGTGGCTGAACTTTGTGACTTTGTCCTCACCCACAACTATTTCACATTTGGGGACAATGTATGCCTTCAAGTCAGCAGCACTGCTATGGGTACCCGCATGGCCCCACAGTATGCCAACATCTTTATCGCTGACTTAGAACAACGCTTCCTCAGCTCTTGTCCCCTAATGCCCCTACTATACTTGCGCTACATTGATGACATCTTCATCATCTGTACCCATGGAAAAGAAGCCCTTGAGGAATTCCACCATGATTTCAACAATTTCCTTCCCACCATCAACCTCAGTCTGAACCAGTCCACACAAGAGATCCACTTCTGGGACACTACAGTGCTAATAAGCGATGGTCACATAAACACTCCCCTATACCGGAAACCTACTGACCGCTATACTTACCTACATGCCTCCAGCTTTCATCCAGACCACATCACACAATCCATTGTCTGCAGCCAAGCTCTAAGATACAACCACATTTTCTCCAATCCCTCAGACAGAGACAAACACCTACAAGATCTCTATCAAGCATTCTTAAAACTCCAATACCAACCTGCTGAAGTGAAGAAACAGATTGACAGAGCCAGAAGAATACCCAGAAGTCACCTACTCCGGGACAGGCCCAATAAAGAAAGTAACAGAATGCCACTAGCTGTCACCCTTAGCCCCCAACTAAAACCTCTCCAGCTTATCATCAAGGATCTACAACCTATCCTGAAGGACGATCCCTCACTTTCACAGATCTTGGGAGACAGGCCAGTCCTCACTTACAGACAGCCCCCAACCTGAAGCAAATACTCACCAGCAACCACACACCACACAACAAAAACACTAACCCAGGAACCTATCCTTGCAACAAAGCCCGTTGCCACCTCTGTCCACCTATCTATCCAAGGGACACCATCATGGGACCTAATCACATCAGCCACACCATAAGAGGCTCGTTCACCTGCACATCTACCAATGTGATATATGCCATCATGTGCCAGCAATGCCCCTCTGCCATGTACATTGGCCAGACCAGACAGTTCCTACGCAAAAGAATAAATGGACACAAATCAGACGTCAAGAATTATAACATTAAAAAACCAGTCAGAGAACACTTCAACCTCCCTGGTCACTCAGTTACAGACCTCAAAGTCGCACTACTCCAACAAAAACAGACTCCAACGAGAAACTGCAGAATTGGAATTAATTTGCAAACTGGACACCATTAAATTAGGCTTGAATAAAGACTGGGAGTGGATGGGTCATTACACAAAGTAAAAACTATTTCCCCATGCTAATTTTCCTCCTACTGTTACACACACCTTCTTGTCAACTGTTGGAAATGGGCCATCCTGATTATCACTACAAAAGTTTTTTTTCTCCTGCTGATAATAGCCCACCTTAATTGATTACTCTTGTTATAGTTGGTATGGCAACACCCATTTTTTTCATGTTCTCTGTGTGTGTGTGTGTATATATATATATATATATATATACCTACCTTCCTACTATATTTTCCACTGCATGCATCCAGTGAAGTGGGTTTTAGCCCATGAAAGCTTATGCCCAAATAAATTTGTTAGTCTCTAAGGTACCACAAGTACTCATTGTTCTTTATGTCAATAAGATCTGTACATAGGTTCATTCCTAGCCCTTATTGTTGAAATAGCTGCAAGGAAGTTCTCTCAACTTTTTGGACTACTTGCCAGAACTAAGGTCACTCAGTATTATTGTAGTCAAGAGTTTTCCATCAAATGATTTTCCGATGAAATATGTTGTTTCTGCAAAAATTAAATTTTCCACATGAAAATCTCAATTTTCCTGAAAAAAACTGATTTTTTTCATCAGAAAAATCAAAATGAAATATTTGGTTTCTGGTCAGTTTGACCCAAATCTGAATATTTCATTTGTTGAAGTGACCAAAAATGTTTTGTTTCAAATCAGTTCCATAAAACACTAAACTGCATATCACTATCAATGCATTATCTTGTGAGAATGGTAGTTCAGGCTCCCATTCTCTCCAATGGGCTGAGCTCCCTGAAGCAACACATCTTTCATAATGTAATGCAGATCTTTCTCTGGCCAACCTCTGCATGGTACATCATAGAAGAAGAGGTTCAGACAAGGAGCCTGGTCCATGGGGGAGAATAGGGGCACCAGGCTCCCAAACTACAACTCCCATGAAGAAATAAGCCATAATGAGTAAAAGCAGTTTAATGTTTGAACTGGTTAGTTCAAAAAACTGAAATGAAATGTTTCATTTCAATAAAATGTTGAAATGAAATGCTTCAGCTTTCCAAACCAATTTTTTTTTCAAAATTTGGGATGAAAGTGAATGTTGGTGTGATGAATTGGATCACAGAAACCCCCTGGGAACTGCCAACTGATGTATTGAGACTACTTCTGCCCCTGCTTTCTTGCCCTGGCAGCTTGGGACTTCAGTGCCCTGCCTGGTTTGAGCCAGACCCACTAGCCTGCTGCAAACCCAGACCCAGGTCTGAACCACGTCCTCTAACAGCTGTAGGCTTAACTGAAAGCAGCTTAAGAAGTGTTCTTGTCTCTAACACTCAGATGCCCAACTCCCAGTGGGGTCCAAACCCCAAATAAATCCGTAAAGCTTATAGAGGGTAAACTCATAAATTGTTCACCCTCTATAACACTGATAGCGAGATATGCACAGCTGTTTGCTCGCTCCACCCCCGGTATTAATGCATACTCTGGGTTAAATAATAAGTGAAAAGTGATTTTATTAAATACAAAAAGTAGGATTTAAGTGGTTCCAAGTAGTAACAGACAGAACAAAGTGAATTACCAAGCAAAATAAAATAAAACACACAAGTCTATGCCTAATACTGTATACTGTATAAAACCTCACCCTCAGAGGTGTTCCAGTAAGCTTCCTTTTACAGACTAGTGTCCTTTTAGTCTTGGTCCAGCAATCACTCACACCCCATGTGGTTACTGTCCTTTGTTCCAGTTTCTTTCAGGTATCCTTTGGGATGGAGAGACTATCTCCTGAGCCAGCTGAAGACAAAATGGAGGGTTTTCCCAGGGGTTTAAATAGACTTTCTCTTGTGGGTGAACACCCCTCCCCCTTGTGTAGAATTACAGCTACAAGATAGAGTTTTGGAGTCACATGGGCAAGTCACATGTCCATGCATGACTCAGGATTTACAGGCATAAGTGCCGACTCCATGGGTGCTCCAGGGCTGGGGCATCCATTGGGAAAAATTGGTGGGTGCTTAGCACCCACTGACAGGTCCCTGCCCCACCCCCCCCAATCCCAGCTCACCTCCGCCTCCTCTCTTGGGCACACCGCATGCCCGCTTTTTCCCCCTGGCTCCTAGCACTTGTGACATAAAACAGCTGATTCGCGCGGCAAGTGCTGGGAGGAAGGGGAATGCAGCGCACTCGAGGAAGAGGTGGGGCTGGGGAGAGGATTGAGGGAAGGGGTCCAATAGGGGCAGGGAGGGGGCGGAGTTGGGGTGGGGACTTTGGGGAAGGGGTTGGAATGGGGATGGGGAAGGGGCGGGGAAGGGTGGAGTCAGGGTGGGGCCAGGGGTGGGGGGGCACAAGCACCTGCTGGTGCTGGGGAAAGTTGGCACCTATGCTTACAGGTAGCAGCCATGGTTCACATGCTACCTCATGTGGATTTCTTATGTGGATTGGAGCCTTCCAAGATCCCTTGTCCATTAAGTGCTTCTTGATTGGGTACTTAACTTGCAAATTCCTTTCTAAAGAAGCTGACCAAATGCCTTACTAAGGCTATTTTAAAATCAAACAAGTATACAGCCAATATTCATAACTTCAAATACAACAATGACACATACATACAAATAGGATGAATATATTCAGTAGATTATAACCTTTACATAGATATGTTACATGGCATATGTAGCATAAAACATATTCCAGTTATGTCATATGTACATTCATAACCATATTCCCATAAAGCACTGTGGGGTGCAATGTCACAGTTGGATTTTCCCACAGCTTCACTCAGAATTATTTTCAAAGGAAGAATGGACACACCTATCTCATGAGGTCTGAACTGCCTCTCTTCTCTTGGAGAGTTTTTGCCTGGTCATATTTTAATCCATGAAGACACATTTTCAGCCTCATAACTATATACATGAAATTATAACCTATAACATTACTGTAACATCACTATAACAATAATGCTCAGTGCATCATGAGCCTTCCAAAGACACCCGAAATGACAAACTTTGCATTGGATACCACACAATCATTTTACAAGGATGAACATGGCGGTGCTCGGTGTTTCCCCCAAGGTACAGAGCATCACAGTAGGCATGTCAGCACCATGCCTAACCTGCTATGCCCTGCAGCAGGAGAGCCGCATACAACTGGTTGACCAGCAGCATAGTACACTTTCAAATGATAGCATGATGGGACAGGAAACCATGGCAAATGTGAGAGAGCCAAAGAGATGGAGCATGAGCTAGAAAGACAGACATTTAGAGAGCAAGAGAAATAAGTAGGTAGGTTGTAGGTTAGCTTGTCAAGATGGTGACAGGATAATGGACTGGAGGTTAGTGGAACAGTTAGAGAGATAAGGTTAGACTATAGGGACTGCGTAGGTAGGGTGGAGCAGGGGATAGCTGGTTAGGCAGGGCCAGAGTGCCGGGAGGGCTACTTGTGGGCAGAAGTGGGAGGCGAGAGACTGGCGAGCAGGAAGACATGTGGAATTAGTTTGTAACAGAGCAGATCATAGAAATGGAGGAGAATGGAGGGAAGTGCAAGGTAGTGGATCAAAGAAGATGCCAATACATCCACCTTTGCACCTAACAGCCCTGTAGCAGCTTCCTCAGCCTCTCTGAGTAGGTTTTCATACAGAGGTATAGGCTCAACCAGGAGTTCATTTCTAAACCTTTGTGATCTACTAAATGATGATCTCACATCTGTGACACAAAGAAGCCATGCCCTTTCAGTACCCTTCAGGGTCATCACTGCACTTGGAATCCTGGCCATTGGATCATTTCAGAGAGTTATACAACAGACTAGATGTGCCAGTCAGTTCACAGTTCCTGTATTCGGTACCTGAGACACATTGTACTACATAGACTTCCCCAATGATAGGCACACTCAGCAGAGGAATATGAAATTGCAAGCATCCCATTGTATATGGGAGTTGTGGATGACACACATATTGTCCTGGGAACCCAGGCAGACCATGCAGACACCTACATCAACAGGCATAGGATCTACGCAGTGAACATGATGATTAGCTTCAAGGTGTGCTTGATATTCATGGATGTGGTGACCAAGTTCCCAGGCTTGTGCCATGACTCCTACATCTGGCATCTCCAGGCATATCATTGTAGGGGAGCTCCCACAGGACTCGTGGCTAGAAAGGTAAGAAATGCATTCTTTTCCTCCATTAAAGGATCCCCATTCTACAATTAGCAGAGTCCCTTCCACTCCTAGCTGCAATAAACCTCAATGATATGTACATTCTGTTCTTATCTTACATTTGTTTCTCACAGGAAATAGAAGATACCCTTTCCCTCCCTAAATCATGACAACAATTGTCTGCCCTTGCAATGCAATCCAAAGACCTCATGATAGTGCTCACAAATCCGCCAGAACAGTAATAGAGAGAGAGCCTTTGGCATCCTAATGATGCGGGGAAGGTATCTCCGTCTGTCAGGTGACATGCTACAATACAGCTTTAGAAAGGTTAATAAAATATTCTTGCCATGCTGTATTCTTCATAATATAGCAATGCAACATGGAATACCTCCTACTGAGGGGCAAGACATGGAGGAGGAAGACCATGAACTATCAAGACATCCGTCCAGAGGACAAGGTCTCAGAAACCCAACCGGAACTACCAGGTAGCCATTAGTGTGACTTCATCTGCTATTGTTGTCAGAGATGCAGGCTGTCTGTCTTACTTGTCATTCAAAGCAAAAATGGCCTCTTTCACCCCACTCAGATCAGGCCGAAAGAATTATCTGCAAATTTGTGAACCCTTGTGCATGCTCCCTTCAACCATGGACTCAGTCTGGGTAACTAAGACCTCTATATGACCTCTGGTTCTGGACCAATGGATCTGAGCTTGAGTCTCATGGGGTATCACATATAGCATCTCACACTACTCTCCTAGAACAGGAAGGGGGTGGGGAATCAAATGGTCTTGAAGTGGGAGTGATGGATAATGAATAGATAGCTAAAATGGCATCCGATTGTAATGGTGCTGATTTTCAAAACTCTTCAAACAGCAGCTACAATAAGTGATGTTTGTGCCTATTATAAACTGACTCAGATGAATGTGCATAACAATATTAAACTGTGCTGATTAGACATACCTATTGTGTTTTCCATTGTAGTATGTACTGCAATTCTAACTTACTCGGATTGCTATGCCTCATGGGGATATGGGGCAGGGTTAATGGTCCAAATTTGAAGTTGTTTGTGCAAGGGGTTTCTAAGGTCTGGTCTACACTAGGAGTTTATGTCGAATTTAGCAGCGTTAATTCGACTTAACCGTGCATCCGTCCACACCAGGAAGCTAATTAGTACGACCTAGAGGGCTCTTTAGTTCGAATTCTGTACTCCTCCCCGACGACAGGAGTAGCGCCAAATTCGACATGGCTATGTCGAATTAGGCTAGGTGTGGACGGAAATCGACCTTAGTAGCTCCGGGAGCTATCCCACAGTGCACCGCTCTGGATAGCAGTCCGAGCTTGTATGTTCTGACCAGCCACACAGGAAAAACCCCGGGAAAATTTGAATTCATTTTCCTGTCTGGCCAGTTTGAATCTCATTTCCTGGTTGGACATCGGGGCGAGCTCAGCAGCACCGGCAACGATGCAGAGCTCTCCAGCAGAGGAGTCCATGCAATCTCCGAATAGAAAGAGGGCCCCAGCATGGACTGACGGGGAAGTCTTGGATCTGATCGGTGTGTGGGGTGAGGAGTCTGTGCTTTCGGAGCTGCGCTCCAAAAAACGGAATGCAAAGACCTACGAGAAGGTCTCCAAAGCCATGAGAGACAGAGGATACAGCCGGGATGCAACGCAGTGCCGCGTGAACATCAAGGACCTGAGACAAGGCTACCAGAAGACCAAAGCGGCAAACGGACGCTCCAGAGCCCAGCCCCAGACATGCCGCTTCTACGAGGCACTGCATGCCATTCTCGGTGGGTCTGCCACAACTGCCCCACCAGTGACCGTGGACTCCGACAATGGGATAGTGTCGACGGCCAGTTCCTCGGCGATGTTCGCGGACGGGGAAGATGAGGAAGGGTTTGTGGAGGACGAGGCAGGCGACAGCGCTTACAACGCTGGTTTCCTCGACAGCCAGGATCTCTTCATCACCCTCACGGAGATCCCCTACCAATCCTCCCCAGCAGTTACCCCGGACCCTGAATCAGGGGAAGGATCAGTCGGTAAGTGCTTTAAACATGTAAACTTTTATTATTAATGTAACAGGAATCTGAACTATGTGAAAAGGAGGTCTATATATATGGGGATAGAACAGAAATCCTCCTGGGAGATCTCCACGAAGCTCTCCTGGAGGTAATTGAAAAGCCTCCGCAGGAGGTTCCTGGGGAGAGCTGCCTTATTGGGTGCTCCGTGGTAGCACACTTTTCCACGCCAGGCTTTCATGAGGTATTCTGGGAACATTGCCTCCACGAGCATGGCAGCATAGGCCCCTGGTTTGTGCTGGCTTTCACGCAGCATGCGCTCTCTATCTCCTTCAGTGTCCCTCCTCAGGGTGATCTCACTCGGCGACTCCTGCATCTAATTAGGGGAATTACTGTAATGTTATGCCTGGTCCAAAGTATTTTTAAAAAATCTCCAGACAGACGGCGTAGCAGAGACTCAGCACGCTGCTGCGTGACAAGCGTAACGGAAAGCCAAAGAATCAAATGGACGCTCATGGAGGGAGGGAGAGGGGACTGAGGACGCAAGCTATCCCACAGTTCCTGCAGTCTCCAAAAGGCATTTGCATTCTTGGCTGAGCTCCCAATACCTGTACGGTCAAACACATTGTCCGCGGTGGTTCAGGGCATAGCTCGTCAATGTACCCCCACCCCCCACCCCCAGAAGGAAAAGGAAAAAAAATCGTCTCTTGACTCTTTTAAATGTCACCCTATGTGTACTGAATGCTGCTGGTAGACGCGATGCTGCGGCACTGTACTGTAGCATCCTCCCCCCACCGCCTCATGGGTGGCTGATGGTGCAATATGACTGGTATCCGTCCTCATAATCAGCCTTGTGGCAGATGGTGTAGTGCAGTAGGACTGCTATCCATCCTCGTCATCAGCCCATAAGTAGACAGCCTGCTAACCGTCTTCATAATAGCAACAGGGGGCTGAGCTCCCATCAGCCCCCGCCCTTCATGTGTAAAGAAAAGATCCTGTACTGCCTGGACTATCATAGCAGCAGGATGTTGGTCTCCTCTCCCCCACACTGCTTAATGTCCTGTCTGGACTATCATAGCAGCTGGAGGCTGCCTTCCCCTCATTTCATTTCACTAACAAGTCACTGTTTCTTATTCCTGCATTCTTTATTACTTCAGCACACAAATGGGGGGACACTGCAACAGTAGCCCAGGAAGGCTGGGGGAGGAGGGAAGCAACAGGTGGGGTTGTTGCAGGGGCACCCCCTGTGAATGGCATGCGGCTCATCATTCCTGCATGATCTGACATGGAGCAGCTGTGCTCTCTAGTTCTCTGATACACTGCAACCCTAGTACACTTGCCCCATATTCTAGGCAGGACTGATTCTATTTTTAGATACCATAAAGGCCGGATTGATTCGGGGAGTGATTCCCAGTTTTGTCTTTTGCACCCCCGGCTGATCTCGGCCAGGGGCACCTATGACAGCAGCAGAAGGTATAGTGCAGTAGGACTGGTAACCATCATCAGATTGCCAATTTACAATGGCATGGTAGATGGTACAATATGGCTGATAACCATCTCTGCTGTCATGCAAAAGCAAAGGAATGCTGCTGTGTAGCGCTGCTGAATCGCCTCTGTCCGCGGCATCTAGTACACATACGGTGACAGTGACAAAAGGCAAAACAGGCTCCATGGTTGCCACGCTATAGCGTCTGCCAGGGTAATCCAGGGAAAACGGGCTCGAAATGATTGTCTGCCGTTGCTTTCCCGGAGGAAGGAATGACTGACGACATTTACCCAGAACCACCCGCGACAATGATTTTTGACCCATCGGGCACTGGGATCTCAACCCAGAATTCCAAGGGGCGGGGGGAGACTGCGATGGGGTGGAACAGGGGCAGAGTTTATGCTTTCCGGATTGCCTGGAGCAGGAGTGCGCACGAGACAGGTGCTGTGCATGGTCTTGTTCACAGACACAGACTAGACTGTGTTCATTGTTCGCAGAAATGTATCTTTGCAAGGAATTCACTCCCTTTTTCCCATCACACAGCTTCGACTGTCTCCAGACCTGCCACAGCATCCCCCTCACAGAGGCTGGCAAAGATTAGGCGGCGAAAGAAAAAGACATGGGACGAGATGTTCGCTGAACTTATGGGCTGCTCCCGAGCCGAGGCGGACCAGCAGAGCCAGTGGAGGGAGACCCTCTCTCTGTACCAGCGCTCACACAGCGAACGGGAGGAGAGGTGGCATGAGGAAGAGAAGCAGGCGACTCAAACGCTGCTTGGACTAATGAGGGAGCAAACGGACACGCTCCGGCGCCTTGTGAATGTTCTGCAGGACCGCAGGCAGGAGGACAGAGCCCCCCTGCAGTGTATCTGCAACCGCCCTCCCCCGCCACAAAGTCCCATACCGCCCTCACCCAAAATAACCAGAAGGAGGGGCACCAGGGGCCGTGAAAACTGTCACCGCACCCCAGCAGAGTGCTCAAGTACCCAAAAGCTCTCATACCCTAAATTTTGAGAAGTCCTTCCCTTGCTGACTCACCCAAGCCCCAAGCCCAGTTTCATCCCCTAACTGTCTAGTTAATTATTAAAAATACTTTGCTGTTAATTACTGTTTCCCTCATGTTTTTTTTACAGAAGATTGTGTTTGAAGGGACGGGTGGGGAAGGGGGTTGGTAATTGCATAGGACAGTCACCTTTACCAGGGTACAGACACGGTGGCAGGATCAGCAGCAGGTCACACACACAGTGCAGTCAGTAGGCACCCTGGTTGGTATGGGAGGTGGTTTCCAGGTTCTGTGTGGGTGTGGGGGTACGTTACTTTGTAGCGGGGGAGGGCGATTACAGATCTTATGCAGCGGTCCTTGTCCTGGACCACAGAGCCACGCAGCAGAGGAATCTGTATCCGTCTTCCTCCACCACAAGGTCACATAGCCCCCGCACACAGAGTCCCAAAAAGGAGGGATGGCAGGCTCCATTGAAACAACCAGTCCGGCACTGCAGACCACTCTAGGAGCAGGAGCCTGTCATTCCTCGAGTTTAGAGGCGGTCTTTACATCACCGCACACCCTACCCAGCACAGTCTGCGTCCCAGTTTCAACCCTTTTAACGCAAAGTCATTAATAAAGAAACCTTTGTTAAGTAACAATGGAACATGTATTTTATTTTTACATGTGTGTTGGAAGTGGGGGAAACGGGGTGAACGGGGTATGTAACTGCAGAGGATAGTCAACAGTAACTGGGTAAAGAAATAAGGGCAGGTTCAGCTTCTCTGTAAAGAAACTGAACAGTCACAGGTCACGCTGCTCGCTGAGGAACCTAGGTTTCAAAGCCTCCCAGATGCACAGCGCTTCCCGCTGGGCTCTTCTAATCGCACGGGAGTCAGGCTGAACATAATCAGCAGCCAGGCGATTTGCCTCAACCTCCCATCCTGCCATAAAGGTCTCCCCCTTGCTCTCACAGAGATTGTGGAGCACACAGCAAGCTGCAATAACAATGGGGATATTGGTTTCACTGAGATCCGAGCCAGTCAGTAAGCTTCGCCATCTCCCCTTGAGACATCCGAAAGCACATTCCACCACCATTCTGCACTTGCTCAGCCGGTAGTTGAAGAGTTCTTTGTCAGTGTCCAAGGCGCCTATATAGGGCTTCATGAGGCAGGGCATTAGCGGGTAGGCTAATCCCCAACAGTTATTTTGTGGTCCGGGAAGAGACTACCTTCCTGCAGGCGTCTAAACAGACCAGAGTTCCTGAAAACACGCGCATCATGAACCTTGCCCGGCCACCCAACGCTGATGTTGGTAAAACGTCCCCTATGGTCCACCAGTGCTTGCAGCACCATTGAAAAGTAGCCCTATTTCTCAGCAGCTGACTGTGGAAGAGGTGGATGATAAGGTGCGAGGAGTTGACAACGGCCATAACTGCAGCGGGCTCCATGCTCGCAGTTCTGTGGCGTCCGCGCTGTCACTGACCAGAAAAGTGCGCGAACAGATTGCCCGCCGGCGCTTTCAGGGAGGGAGGGCGGGAGTGACGGTTCAATGATGACAGTTACCCAAAACCACCCTCGACACATTTTTTCCCCCAGCAGACATTGGGGGCTCTACCCAGCATTCCAATGGGCAGCGGGGACTGCGGGAACTGTGGGATAGCTGCCCACAGTGCACCGCTTCCAAAGTCGACGCTTGCCCCGTTAGTGTGGACTCACAAAGTCAAATTAGTGTCCTTAGTGTGGATACACAAATTCGACTTCATAAGGTCAATTCCACAAATTCGACTTAAGTTGAATCGAACTACTCTTGTAGTGTAGACATACCCTAAGATACTGTGCTAAGATACTAAAAATAAAAAAAGTCAGGTGACATCAATTTTTATGGTTCTTATAACATTTTTTGTTCACATTTAGGGCTCAAACTATGGGTCTAATCCTCCCCAAACTGATATCACCTGCTCGGGATTGATCGCAGCTTGTGCCTGTCCGAAATAGATTGCGGTCCGTTAAGCTTGGTATTGAGTGAGGAAAAACAGGTAGGACCAGAATAACAGTGAAAAGCCAAGTGGCTGCGTTTATTTGGGGGATAATTACAACTTGGGCCGGGGGGAGTAGGCAACTTTGGCTGGGATGGTATCAAAATTACAAACACACCCCAAAACACAGTAATAATACACTTTATACTGCTCACCACACCACACCAAATAGGCAGACACACCACTCTTACAAGATAGGAATCGGGTTCGTCAGGGCGGTACCCGGTGCAACACAGAATAGAGACCCGCGGGCCACTGCCTCAGCCACCCTTGCTTTCACACCAAGGGTAAACCCAGAGTGTGGTGCGGCTGCAGCTGGGCAGATTCCACTCACTCAGACTGCGGGGACAAGAACCCCTTGGTCTGCTAATCTCCAGGTGGAGACAGCTCCCAGATTCATGCACTCCGGACAAAGACAGAGCAGTGATTCACACACATGAAACAGTTTGCAATTAACAATTCACTAACAACTAGAACAACTATACAAGCTAGCTAAGCAATTGTGCAATTCTGAGCTCATTAATACAATCCTGATATCCTGAGTAGATACTTGGTACCGCGTTAGGGAGGGGGAAATAAGAGGCTAGATAAGCTAACTGTCAGATATCAAAAGACAAATACCGCACTCCAGGCGCAGCTGACCAGCAGAACAGACACCGGAAGCATGACGAGCTGACAGGGATCGGGTCCAAACGACAACGAATCCAAATGATACGACACGAGCGCGCTTTACCGGGAGGAGACCCTGGCCGAAAGGTTGATCAGGTCCTTCAGCTAACATGCAGATGCTCCACACAAATTTTGGGGGGAAACCTAGCTTTATTGAGAGGTCTCACTCCCTCGTGTCGGTATCTGATTGGCTCCCTGGTCCCTCCTCCCTCCAGGCTTCGAGCTGTTGCCACCCCACGTTAGCAGGATTTGCACACGGCACACTGGAGTTGACAAGTAAACAAGCTTGACCCTTAGATGACTGGGTCCAAAAAGAGCGGGAAAGTGAGTCGCTGGGCAGGATTAACCTGACCTCCAGACGACCGGCCCAAAAAAAACAGGTTGCCGGGCAGAATCAGGCCTTCACACACAGAACTAGCCTGACCTTTAGATGGCCCAGCAGGAGAGAGGAAAAAAAGAGAAAACAGGAGAACATACACAGCCAGTGTTGCTGGGCAGGATTGAGTCTCTGCCCTCTCCTATATACAAGAACCTAGTCCAAGATGGAGGCAGTCCTGTCCTTTTAACAGGACAAGATGGCCGTGGACCGACAATTGGCCATCCAAAGCCATAACTTCGTATCGGATTGCGACAGTGCCTGGCACCCCTGCCTCTATTTTGGGAAAGCAATATTTGAAAAGTATCAGTGGGGTAGCCATGTTAGTCTGGATCTGTAAAAACAGCATCCGACATGCATCCGACGAAGTGGGTATTCACCCACGAAAGCTCACGCTACAATATGTTTGTTAGTCTATAAGGTGCCACAGGACTCTGCTGCTTTTACAAATATTTGAAAAGTTATTCACTGGATCTGCAATGAGGTTCCAGCCAATCTGATGAGCCAGAGGGAGTCATTTGCGCACATGCGGCAGGACTGGGGCTCTGTTGTAAGACCGAGCATTTGCATGCAGTGTGGTGTCAGAGCAACTGGATGGCTCAAGGTGGCATGCTGTGGCCCTTGAACTCAAGTAGCACCCATGTATTGTGAGGAGAAAACAAAATATTGAAAAGCTCTTTAAATGAGCACTGTCCATCCTGTGCTCTGAATGACATAGTGGTGGTGATGCTGGCAGTCCGGGTGCCAGCTCTTGTCAAGGCTTTAGGCCTCAGCCAAGCATGGACAAATTCATTGCTGGAAACCAATCCAGCTCGCCTGTGTTAGTACGGTTCAGTTGGGTATTGGACTTACAGCCATGTCTTTAGTGTTGAGACTCTATAAAATGCTTGTAAATTGTTGAATGCAATAATCCCACTTATAATTTCTTTATAACACATCATAAGGTAATATTTAAGTTTTGGCTTTATAACTGTAAAAAAAATTGTTTTGCTCTGAAACTGTGAGCCCAGTCAGGAGGGATCCTGTCCCGCTCATCAAGAAGACCTATCAAAACTAAATGGATCATTGTAGGACATCACAATACAAAGACTTTGTTAATTGCCCCTTACACCCATGAAGAGGCTATGTGCAAAAGGGCTCGTCCCATCAGCTTGAATTCTGGAAGAAGGAAATAAAAATAGCCAACAAGAAAATGTTTCATCTCTTTTGCTGTTTGGACTTTCACTGGGCTGGAGCTATGAAATGGAAGCAGAGATCCCCATGGTCAACCTGGATTAGTCCTAAAAGACATTCCGAGCTAACAGATTACTGCAACTTTGTCACCTTTTGAAACCATTTGTGTATATGTTTGCCTGCTTTAATCTTGTAATAACTCTGTGATTTCTTTTCTTAGTTTACTATCGGATTGGCTACAAGCATTGACTTTGGTGTGTAGGGTTGCAACCTTTCTGGAGTTTACCCAGACACTCCAGTTTTTGGCTTCTATGTTGCAGGTGCCATTTAGGGTTGCCAGGTGCCTGGTTTTCAACCTGAAACTCCAGTCTAAAAGGGAACCTGGGAGTGTCTGGTCAGATGTACTGACTGGACACCAAAAGTCTGGTTACTGTGTGACAGGGGAGTCGCCAGGTCATTAACCCACACCGGGCCCTGCTCAGCAAGGACCACTTCTTATCTGCAGGCAGGCTCCTTGACAGGCTTCAGCAGCTCCCATCCTAGCCCCAGAGCAGAGGGTGCCCAGCTGGGGTGAGGGGATGGAGATGATCCAGCGACCAATGGGGGGGAAGTGAGTAGAGGAGGAGAGATGGAGACAGGGCCTTGAGGAAAGAGTTGGAACAAGGGGTGGGGGCTGGGAGAAGAGGCTTGGCAGGGGTGGGCCTTGGGGGGAAAGAGGCAGGGCAGGGGATGGGGTCTCGGGGGTCTGGTTACCAGCAATTAGAAAAGTGGCAACCCTATTGGTGTGAGAGCCAAGTGACCTGGGGTAAGTGACTGATCTCTTGGGACTGGGAGCAACCTGAATATTTTGTGATCTTTGTAGTATGACAACCAACCATCACTACATCCAGCTTGCCTGGGTGGTAAAGTAGACTGGAATGCCCAAGAAGACTGTCTGTGACTCCACGGTAAGAATGTTTTAGTGGTTTAGGAGTTCATATTTGTTACTGGGTTGGTGAAATCTAATTATAGACCCAGTTTGGGGTCTCTGCCAGGCTTCTTCACAGTTTGCCTGAGGTTGGCACTCACAGTCGTAAGCCACTCCAGGCAGCATGATTGTTGCCCTTTGGGGGAGGGGTGGGAGAAATATGTGATTGTGAGATTAAAGATTGTATCAATGCATATAAGCAATAGTACTGAATGAAGGCCATCTTAATTTGGGCATTTCCTAACTTTGAGTACTTGACTTTGCAACCTTAATGTTCTTTTAACACAGTTTGTGTGTGTATGTAACAGTATGCAAGTTGTTTGACATTTTTGCTTAAATGTTTTGGGAAGGATGAGGGAGGCAGAGGCATATGTGTGTTTGTGTCTATAAGCAGCATGACAATTGTAAGAGACACAAATCATAAAATTTCTCTTCACTAAGACTCTGAACATGCCAAGGACTCTTGAATGTTCTCTTGATGTTGCTAATTCATAGAATCATAGAATCTCAGGGTTGGAAGGGACCTCAGGAGGTCATCTAGTCCAATCCCCTGCTCAAAGCAGGACCAAACCCAACTAAATCATCCCAGCCAGGGCTTTGTCAAGCCTGACCTTAAAAACCTCTAAGGAAGGAGATTCCACCACCTCCCTAGGTAACCCGTTCCAGTTCTTCACCACCCTACTAGTGAAAAAGTTTTTCCTAATATCCAACCTAAACCTCCCCCTCTGCAACTTGAGACCATTACTCCTCAGTGGTAGAAGATGACAGAACAAGAATAGTCTAGATCCATCCTCTTTGGAACCCCCTTTCAGGTAGTTGAAAGCAGCTATCAAATCCCCCCTCATTCTTCTCTTCTGCAGGCTAAACAATCCCAGTTCCCTCAGCCTCTCCTCATAAGTCATGTGTTCCAGCCCCCTAATCATTTTTGTTGCCCTCCGCTGGACTCTCTCCAATTTATCCACATCCTTCTTGTAGTGTGGGGCCCAAAACTGGACACAGTACTCCAGATGAGGCCTCACCAGTGCTGAATAGAGGGGAATGATCACATCCCTTGATCTGCTGGAAATGCCCCTACTTATACAACCCAAAATGCCATTAGCCTTCTTGGCAACAAGGGCACACTGTTGACTCATATTCAGCTTTTCGTCCACCGTAACCCCTAGGTCCTTTTCTGCAGAACTGCTGCCCAGCCATTCGGTCCCTAGTCTGTAGCAGTGCATGGGATTCTTCCGTCCTAAGAGCAGGACTCTGCACTTGTCCTTGTTGAACCTCATCATATTTCTTTTGACCCAATCCTCTAATTTGTCTAGGTCCCTCTGTATCCTATCCCTACCCTCCAGCGTATCAACCACTCCTCCCAGTTTAGTGTCATCTGCAAACTTGCTAAGGGTGCAGTCCACACCATCCTCCAGATCGTTAATGAAGATATTGAATAAAACCGGCCCCAGCACTGACCCTTGGGGCACCCCACTTGATACCGGCTGCCAACTAGACATGGAACCATTGATCACAACCCGTTGAGCCTGACCATCTAGCCAGTTTTCTATCCACCTTACCATCCATTCATCCAGCCCATACTTCTTTAACTTGCTGGCAAGAATACTGTGGGAGACTGTATCAAAAGCTTTGCTAAAGTCCAGAAATAGCACATCCACTGCTTTCCCCTCATCCACAGAGCCAGTTATCTCATCATAGAAGCCAATTAGATTAGTCAGGCATGACTTGCCCTTGGTGAATCCATGCTGACTGTTCCTGATCACTTTCCCCTCCTTTAAGTGGTTCAGAATTGATTCCTTGAGGACCTGTTCCATGATTTTTTCAGGGACCGAGGTGAGACTGACTGGCCTGTAGTTCCCTGGATCTTCCTTCTTCCCTTTTTTAAAGATGGGCACTACATTAGCCTTTTTCCAGTCATCCGGGACCTTCCCCGATCACCATGATTTTTCAAAGATAATGGCCAATGGCTCTGCAATCTCATCGGCCAACTCCTTTAGCACCCTCGGATGCAGCGCATCCGGCCCCATGGACTTGTGCTCGTCCAGCTTTTCTAAATAGTCCCGAACTACTTCTTTCCCCACAGAGAGCTGGTCACCTCCTCCCCATACCGTGCTGCAGAGTGCAGCTGTCTGGGAGCTGACCTTGTCTGTGAAGACAGAGGCAAAAAAAGCATTGAGTACACTAGCTTTCTCCACATCCTCTGTCACTAGGTTCCCTCCCTCATTCAGCAAGGGGCCCACACTTTCCTTGACTTTCTTCTTGTTGCTAACATATCTGAAGAAACCCTTCTTGTTACTCCTAACATCTCCGGCTAGCTGCAACTCCAAGTGTGATTTGGCCTTCCTAATTTCACTCCTGCATGAAGTGATTGACACCTCCAAGCAATATTTTATTAGTTGTGTAAGCTCCAGTGCCACAAGACATGATTGGGCACAACTCTCTCTTTTCCTCTATAGGTGAGACGGGGAAAGCCAGCACTGTCCAGCTTCAATTACGTAGAGACTATACTTTTCTTTACCCATAATTCCACCTACAGAGTTTTTGTTGCTTTGATTGGAATTTGTTTGTTTTGATTGTATAAATGATAAGATTATTATTTTTACTGTATTTATGAAAAGGTAAAGGAATTATGCAGTATATGTCCTGGAATGAGGTGACTACCCTAAGGTGACTTTGGATTGGTAATGGAGTCCATTCTCTATAGAGAGGTAGAGGAAAAAGGCTGTGTCCCAGGAGCAGGGATTGTGTTTAGAGGTCCAGCTTAAAGAACCCAGTTTTGCTCTGGGTTCGCCACTTGGAGATTCTGCACTTTCTGTGGAATGAATCTGTGGGACTGGACCGGATCACAGTGGAAGCAGTGATGCACAGTTGACTTTGCAGTGATATCTGACTGGAATGGTTGTGCATATTTGATTTCACGGTGAGGTCTGACAAATGGCGGCAGCACTGAAATGCCCCTTCAGTGCCCCAGCCCACCAGAAGCAGAAATGATATCATAAATTGGACCAAGAAGCTGCACATAAGAGCAGGTCCTGGGAGTGTGGTTCTTTCTGGACTAGAGCATACTGGCAGAGGAAAGCCCTCCCTTGATGCTCTTTTACTACTACTGAGTCTAAGTGAACTCATGGGTGGGATTTTAGGTGAGTGGAGGTTCTGGTGGGACTAAGAATGGTAATCTTCATAAACTGGAAAATTTTTATTTGGAACTGTGGGGGATGATCAAACTGTTGATGCTGGATTTGGGTTGCCCACTTTCTTGTATGTCACTATATCAGGGTTTTTAGGTTCCTTGGATTTCCCCTCTTCCCCAAATAAAAGTTACTTTTGTTCCATGTTCCCAAGGGATTCCTGCATGCTTGTGAGTGGAGTAGAACCACATGCAAAGGTGACTAGCCAGGTTTTATTTTAATTTCCCACAGTTTGAAATTAGAGTATCATGCTAGGTGGGGACTCCAGCCATAGGTTTATTTATTTTTAGAGAAAGAACCACTAGACAGAATGAATCCAGCCCTTGTTGCTGCCATGGGCCCCCTGTGGAAGGGTTACATTTTTGGGATCTCTGAGTTAGTACCCCTTGCAAGCAGAGTCTTGGGCTAGCCCACTAATTAGGGAAAGGATCATTTTGTTGTATTTTGGGAAATTTATATTGGCATTATGGCAGAGTAGGTGTTAGAAGATTGGTACAGAAGAATGCATAGACCCCAAGCAAGCCCTTTAGCCTGCGTGTAGCTGAAGCTTACAATGAGGGCACTGCTGAGACCATTATGGTCTTGCAGGTAGCTGTAATGTAGCTGAGTAAGTGCAAGGTGTGTGGGTTCATCTTTAGAAGGGAGGAGGAGGATTATACAGATGTGAGTGAGCTGCCAGCATTAATGGAGCACCTGTAGGTTTCCACTGAGAAAGCAGGGGAAAACAGCTTGTGGAAACCTGTAATCTCTGGATGCCAGCCCCCTTCCTCTCTCCTCCCCAGCCCTCTATTTATCTGGCTATAGAATTTTTAAAGAAAACGTCAGCTCTCTTGGAGAAAGAGAGGCAAAGATTCTGAGATTCTGGCAGTTATGAAGGGCTTGTTGAGCTTTAATTCTCACACCCATCCCTGGGTGCTACTCTGTCACCTGATAAGTTGGCAAAGGCTCTGGGGAAAGCATTAGAGAAGGTTATGCAGTCCCATTCAGAGATTGTGCCTTATCACAGCAGAGGATATTTACAATGGATGCTGTTGCATTGCCTGGTGAAGAGGGCTTTGACACATGGCTTGAACATGTCTTTAAGAGATTACATCAGTGGCACATGCCAGATGTAGAGAAAAGAAAGCTCCTAGCACAGTGGTTTTCAAACTGCGGGTCATGACCAGTCCTGGGTCGCAGAATGTAAGGCACTGGGTCGTGGCAGCTCTGGTCAGCACCGCCAACCGGGCCATTAAAAGTCCCATTGGCGTCGCTGCCCGGCTAAGGCAGACCTGTTCTGACACCGCGCTGTGCCCTGGAAGTGGCAAGCAGCAGGTCTGGCTCCTAGGCGGGGGGAGGGGAGGAGCGGAGGAGGGGCAGGGGTCCACGTGGTGCTCCCACCCCAAGCACCGGGAACCAGCCAATGTGAGCTGGTGGGGGCAGTGTCTGTGGGCGAGAGCCGCATGGAGTGGTTTGCACGCACCTCCGCCTAGGAGCCAGACCTGCTGCTGGCTGCTTCTAGGGCACAGCACGGTCCGCGGTGCCAGGGCAGGCAGGAAGCCTGCCTTAGCACCCCTGCTGCACCGCTGACCGGGAGCTGCTCAAGGTAAGCCTGTGCCCCAATCCCCTGCCCCAGCCCTGAGCCCCCCCAAGTCCCCTCCTGCACCCCAAGCCCCTCATCCCCAGCCCCACCCCAGAGCCTATACCCCCAGCCCAGAGCCCTGACCGCCTCCCACACCCCGACCCCTTGCCCCAGCCCAGAGCCCCCTCCCACACCCCAAACCCCTCATCCACAGCTCCGCTGGATCACGGGCATCAACAATTTTCTTCAACTGGGTTGCCAGAAAAACAGTTTGAAAACCACCGGCCTAGA
Source organism: Mauremys mutica (assembly GCF_020497125.1). NCBI lineage: Eukaryota > Metazoa > Chordata > Testudines > Geoemydidae > Mauremys > Mauremys mutica. The sequence goes on along the minus strand of NC_059073.1, from coordinate 120,787,262 downwards.
GGAAGGCCTCTGGAGTCAAGCTTTAGATATTATTTGCACTTTGAGAATCAGAAACCCCAAGTTCAGTGTGCATGACTATCAAGTGGCCCTAGACAACACATTTGGCAGTATGGAGAACACTGGGGATCTCTATTTCAGATTTCACAACTACAATTAGCAGGAAGAGGAAAAACTCTCAGTTGGTACACACAGGTTGGAGAAACTATTACAGAAAGCTGTTGTGGAGGGAACGGTGTCTCAACAAATGGCCCATGCTAGATTGGTCCAAGTTCTAAGGGAAAATAAGATGAACTCTTCAACAGACTTTTGTTGAGACAAGCCAGAGAAGAGGAAGAAAATCAGACTTTGTTGAGCAAAATCATCCAAATCAACCAGTGCAATACCCAGGCAGACACCCAAGACATTGATAGTGAATACTGAAATGGAATTGACTCAGTAGATCCAGAACTTGGTGGACCAAGTTGCTGAACTCCGAAGTACTGTTACTGCCTCTCAACCTTCAATGTATAGGGAGCCATAAGCTATAGTTACTAGGAAGAAACTACCTGAAAACTTTGTCCTTTGTCCTTCAAGTGTGGCCAATATAAACATATTGTTTTGAGGTACAAAGATATAGTGAATTCCACCCTGGTATATCAAGGACAAAAGTTTGACTCGTCCTGTTCAAACTGGTGTCTGGGCTCCCCAAAGAACAATTAAGGCTATCGGCTCTCTTCTCTTTTTTGTTTTTCATTTTCTCTTGATAACCATTAAGTGTAAGCAGTTAGCTGGCTATTAGAAAGGGCCTCCTCCCTCTTTCCCTAGGCTCCGTGGCCCAGTTAGACCCAAAGATTGAAATATTCAGCCCATTTACAGTACAGAAACCACCCATGTTAGTGACAGATCCAGATATAGCATTAATAGCTACCGGTATTAAAGAACCCTTCTGCCTCTGTCACAGTCAGACTTTTGTTCAGTGCCATTAGAAGACAACGTAAACTTTGGCAAAAACAAATTAGATTAAGGCACCTGAATCCTAAACAGAGAGAACTGGTTGCAATGATTTCAGATTTTCCCAGCATTCCAAGACAGGCTAAAACCCAACATATTTAATCTTATAAAGAAATGTTGTCATATCAAGAAATAATAAAATTTAACCATTAAATTATTTATTTCCTGACAACTCGGGGAGGAGGGCATGATATTAAGAATACTTCCTCAACTGAGATGAAATGATGTAATAGTTACTGTCGTTGTGTGTGTGTGTGTGTGTGTGTGCGTGAGAGAGAGAGGGTGTTGTTGAGTCTTTGCAAAAAGAATGTCCAAAGCGTTAGTTCAGTAAGGCCACAGCCTCTTAGTCCTTGTAGTGGGCCCCACCCATGTGGACCTGTCTATTTGGTTTATTGATGGGGGGAAAATAAAGGTGCATGTTCAACACAAAGCAAGACCATCCTAGGGTCAATAAAAAGCAAAAATGTCTGAGGCACTACCTTAATTCAGAGGTGCCTAGATAGCTGCTTGGTTGGAGTCCTTACTGCTGAGTAGCCAAGTCAGTCTTTACCTATTGGGCTTGCCCCTAAGGTTTGCTGGATTCCTCGCAAAGCCAGGGGGTTTCTGGCATGAAGATTCCTTCTAGTATTTCAGGAGCCACCCCAATCACTCCCTTCTCAGAGCTCCCGCCTTGCAGATTGCAGCTTCCTCCTTTGAAATCCCTCCTCTCTACCATGCATACTGGGCAGGGCTGGAGTGACAGGGCTACCTGAGCACACAGAACCTCCCAAGCTCCTTCCCTGTCAGTGTGAGATTCAATACACCCCATCACAGTCCTCTTTTCAAACGAGAATATATTCTGTTCTATAGAAGCTCTTGTTTTGCTTTCATCATGGACCTTTTTTTCTAACATGAAAGACAAATACATTCTTCATGATAAAAATGTAACAGTGAATAAGGTAGTTATTTTTATTTTTCTGTCCTGATGATTGAGAGGAATTTTCAACATGTGCCTATGTTAGTGTCCAAAGGATGAAGGGAATTTATGGGGTGAAGGTTAAGTATTTTCTCTTCTCTGCTATTTCCAACACTCTTTAAAAAGGAAAAAAAAAAGGCAGTGTTTGCATACCTCTCAGAAGTTCCAGGTTTTGAAAACTTGACCAGATGAGCTAAGAATTGTGGATTCCATATTTAGGATTTTACAGCAGAACAATTTTTGTGTTCTGCAGAACTTAAGCTTTTCATTTAAAAACAAACAAACAAACAAACACAATCTACCCAATCTTTCTAATTTTTTCTCTCACTGCAAAAAGCCTTTATCATGTAAACTGATGCATTGCTGCCTTGCTAAGCCTTCCTTGCTGGGGAAAAACAAGATCAATTTCCAGTAAAGTCTTACTAGACTGTTACCCTATGTACGTTCCCAGGCCAACAGTACAACCTGTACGGTGGACACTTCTTATAGCAGTGCTCTTCAGACTGCTCTCATGCAGCCTCTGCCTCTTCCTTCACTATTCCTGAATGTTCCAAGTGAGAGGCTATAAAAGGGGGTGGAGTGCTTTGGCCACCTCAGTTCCTTCCAACCATGGTATCAGACAGATCAGAAACCTTACCGGGTCGATCCAACACAGATTCATCAGATTGGATTGTTCTCAATGTCACTTTAGTGAGCTAGTTTTTCCATTTGTTTAGATTAGATTTTAGAACATTTTATAATCTTATTGTATTTATTACCTTTTGGATTAATTTAACTAGTAAGAATATTGGATCTTTTGCTTCAGCATGGATCCATGGTTTCCATGGTAGAAGGAAGAGAAGCCAGGGTTCAAGAGGTATACCTTTTGCCCTGCTGTATTCCCTGCCTCAGACACTCATGTACAGTGTCTGGCCTGCTTGGAGGAAGGCTGTTTTCCATCACTCAGCTCCATATGCAGCACTTTCACCTCTAGATCCAGAAAGGAGCAATAGAACTGACTCCAGGCCCTTCTGCTACAAGATGTATGTTCCCAATTTGCCTTTCATCAGGGAAGGGGAAGATACAAAGTCAGGTCAGTCTTGACCTGAATTAGCATTGCATTTTTTATCCAACAGCAGATCTGGTGGGGGGTGGGAGGGGTCTGAATAGGAGACACTACTGGCCTTGGTAAACAAAGAACTGAGAAGGGTGACAGATATCTATGTACACCTGTACTTAGATGATTGTCTCATTGAGGCATCCTCACAGAAGGAACTAATAAGAGGTATGCTACAAACATGTACCATATTCCAAGAAATAGGGCTCAAGATAAACCTGAAGAAGTCGCACATAGTCCTTACCCAGATTATACCTTTTATACAGGCAGATCTGGATTCTCAACAAGGCAGAGTTTTTCTCTCGGAAGTAAGGTTTCTAAGAATCCTTACAGCAGTAGCAGTATTACAGGAGAAGTTTGCCAAACAGTGATGTTCTTCTTCAAGCTGATGGGCTTCATACCTTTTGCCACTTATGAAACCCAATATGCTTGCCCTAGGATGAGAACTCTTCAGCACTGGCTAGCAAAACACTACCTGCCAAATACACAGTATGTTTATGAAATTGACACTGTGTGCCAGGTGGTGGAGATAGAGGGGGTGCATCTACTCCTCACATGGTAGACTCTAAATGTCATTAGAGGGATAGCATTCAACTCTCCAGCTTTGTTGGCTACCATCCAGCTTCACTGGCTACTAATGCTTCCAATTTGGACTGGGGGAACCTCACTACAAGAACCTGAGAATTCATGATCATTGGAATCCCTGAGATAAAAATCTGCATATCAATGTACTAGAATCAATAGCTATTTGTTGGGCTTTCTCCCTCAGCTGCATAGTCATTTCTCACTTATCTGCACAGCAGAGTGGTACAGCTAGAATCACAGACAATACACCAGCAATGTTCTTTGTGATCAAGCAAGGGGGAGTTCTTTTCAGCCACCTAAACAAAGAAGCTATGGCATTGTGGGACTGGTGCAATCAGCATTAAATTAATCCTATAGCTCTCCATATTGAAGTCAAAGGCAAAATTTGTGTGGATCAACTGAGTGAGGATGTTTGAGATCAGCACAAAAAGTGAAGGAAGAACTCAGTGGCAGACAAGATCTTCTCTTTCTGGGACTATCAGAAGATAGAGCTATTTGCAACAAGACATAATTTCAAATGTTGAAGGTTTTGCTCAAGAGCAGGAGCACACAGCCAGTCCATACCGTATGCATTTCTACTGCAGTAAGAGGCTAAATCTTTGTTTATGCATTCTCCCCATATCTTTTCAGAGATTCATCAAGAAGATAACACAAGATGGGGCGAAGATTGTTTTGATTGCTCCCATCTAGATGAGACCACAATGGTTTTCAGACCTTCTACAGTTATCACAAGGGATCTATCAATCTAGCCTAGTAATCATAGATGTATTGACACGGCAGAACACACTCTCTTCACTTGACAGCACAGGTCACAGGACTCTGACTGACCTGGAAATGTCCTGCCCAAAAAAGTTCAGGAGAGTCTTAAACTCTAGGAAACAGTCAACCCACAGATCTCATGATGTTAAGTGGAAAAGGCTTTCTCTATGGGCTAATAATATTAACTCACTGTCACCTCCTATTCAATCTATATTGGCATGCCTACTTCATTTAAAATCCTTAGGGCTCTCTATAATGTACATAAGAGTGCATCTTGTAGCTGCCTCTATTCACCACATATTAATTGACTATAAGACTACATTTAGTCATTACAGAGAAAAAGAATCCTGAACTGACTAATAAACATCTACCTTCTAGTCAAAGAACCTACACCAACATGGGATCTCTTACTTGTACCTACTCAGCTGATACCTCCCTTTGAAACTTTGCGAGAATGTTCCCTATTTCACCTTTCAGGTGTAAGACAGGCCATTACATCCGCTAGAAAAGTAAGCGAGCTACAAGCTTGTGTGGCTAACCTGCCATTTACAGTGTTCCACAAGGATAAAGTGGCCCTCTACCCACACCCTAAATTCTTCCCATGACGGTAACAGAATTCCATCTCAATCAGTCCATTAACTTGCCAATATCTTTTCCCCAACCTCATTCTCTCCCAGGTGAAGGAAGTTATACATTTTAGAGGCTAAGAGAGCATTAGACTTTATATGAATAGGTATAAGAAATTCAGGAAATCATTGAGGCTGTTTATCTTTTATGTGGACAATAAAAAGAGAGAGGCAATTATATCGAGCTCAATTCATACTGTTTCAAAACACTATTTCCTGGATCTGGTATTCAGAGTGGATGCTCATTTTAGTAAAGCAGTATTACAATTGCTGTTGAAGTAGACCCCGGCATCTGTATACAGGAGTGCTGCTAATCAAACTATCCCAAGAGTGGGAATATGCAGATGCCACTCAAAGAAGAAATGAAGGTTACATACCTGCAAATGGAATTTTTCAAAATGGACTCTGCACATTCACACTCCCCACCCTCCTTCCTTTTTCCTCGTCAGAGTCATAATTTCCATTTTTGGTCCTGGGAAGGTGATGAAAAGAACTGAGGATGCCAAAGCACAGGACATGTTACAGTCTTGCCTTCAAAATGTGCAGTAAGGGAAGCACAGGAGAGGGCATGCGAGCACTCAGCTGGCCTTGCTATGAGAAGGTTCCACTGTTCAAGATGCATCATCTGGATGCACCCCAGGAATGTGAATGTGCAAAGATCACCAGTTACAGGTCAGTAACCTATGTTGGGCAAGTTACTTTGCCTCATTGTGCCTCAGTGTCCCCATCTGTAAAATTAAGAGTAACGATACTGACCTCCTTTGTAAAATGCTTTGAGATCTACTGATGACAAATGCTATATGAGAGCTAGGTATTATTATTTTAATTTGCCCAGGTTAAACAATTAAAAAGCATTTAATGGACAGACTTTAGGACCTCCATGCTTCGGAGCAGGGACTTGAGAAGGCAGAAGAGACATCATAGTATCATGGCTGTGGCTTTTGCTGTCCCTGTGAAAATGTGCCCCAATTAGGCCAATTCATAAGTGTCTGAGAAATCTCTTTGCACTTGCTCACTAGAGACTTGTCAGTGTGGCAGCTAAATTCTCTGTAGATTTTGTTGGCACTGAGCATACTCCAACACCTGGCAGCTCCTATATGGTGGCAGACTGTACATGCACTGTCCCCACAGAACAAATGAGCAGGTTCCAGTCCAGGGTTGCAGGGACTTAGCAAGACTTTCCTTCCAGTTGCTGTTCACAGCTGTTCCAGGCCACTGTGGCACCAGGCCCTGAACCAAGAGATTCTATCCTGTGCCCTCAGTGCTATTGGCAGCCAGGCAGCATGTAGGGGAAGGAGGAAGTTGCCTGATTTCAATGCAGAGGAGTGAGGAGTGGGTGCATGAAGCGGAAGAGATGGCGGGCAGGGACACAGAGGTAGAAGCATGGGGGAGAGAGGGTTTAAGAGTCTAGGAGAGTGAAGAGTTAGAAGCAGGAGCTAGGAGAGGGGTGACAGTAGCACAGATTGGGGACAGAAGATGTGGGAGGAAGAAAGGAGGGAGAGAGGGGCAGGAGCTAGGGATAAAGAAGGATGGGGGAACATGGAACAGGGAAAATGAAGTAGATAGAGCATGGATAGCAGCAGGAAAGGGGACGAAGAGGAACTGTGGAAATGGAGATAGGAACAGAAGGTGACAGGAAGACAAGGAGAGAAGGGTCTGTAACAACTACAGATCACTTCCCTCCAGAGCCTGGCATTGAACCCATTATTTCTGAGTCTCCACTTCCCTTTGCTGTCTAGCTAATAGCTGTAGAAACCCACTGGCAAAGTGTCTCATCCCCTTCTAGTGGTTGGTCTGCATAGTAGATAGGCTGATACTCTATCAGTTACTCCATTAGCTCAGGTAGCAGAGGACTGTGCTCTGGATCTAAAGATTTTAATCCTGCCAATGACCCATGTGGAGTGAGGCAATATGATCCCACAGGATGAAATTTTTGAGGTTTTTTTTTCCTCAATGTTTTTTAAAAACTTAGGAAATTACACATAATAAACTGTGTAAAAAGAACATTATTACAGTTGCAAAGTCAAGCCCTGAAAAGTTAGTAAATACCAGAATTAAGGTTGCCTGTGCAAGCTGAATTTGGTCCCCTTGTGCATATGTATTATGATTCAGTCTTAATTACATGATCACATACTGATTTTTCCACAAGTCATCTGCCTCATTCAGTGCACAGGATGGACCTACTCTGGGGATGACTCAAGGTTGTGTTATGGAGGATACTGTTGTCTGTAGGACCTCTGCTTCATTTATTGCAGAAGTTGGAATGTGTGCAGTGAATGAGGCAGGGGCTTGCAGTAAGAGAAAGGATGGCCTCATAGATCAGGCAATTAAATGGTGCCTTAGGGAATTGGATTCTACCCAGGCCTCTGCTGCAGAGTTCCTGTGTGATGCTGGGCATGTCACTTAAAATTTTCACAGGTGGCTAGTGTGTATTCCTTATTTTCTAGATACAAGTGACACTGTCTCTAGATACACAGTGTCCTTGAGACACTTAGGGCTGATTTGCAGAAGTACTAGGCACTCAGCTGCAACTGAGGTCAATAGGAGCTCTGCTGTGAACACATGAAGTGCTTGCTATAGACTGCCAAGTACTTTGAAAATCAGGCCATAGGCTTCTTAAATTGGGCACACAAAATTAGTTGACACTTCTTACTTGAGTCTTTGTGTCTCAGTTCCCCTTGTGGTAACGTGGTATTATCCCCATATTATCTTACAGGCATGTTGTGAAGACACATTAATTAATGTTTGTAAAGAAATCAGGACTCATCTATGTGGGTACAGTCAGGAAAGTTAATCCAAAGCAACTTTCAAAGTGTATTAGTTAAACCACATTAACTCTCTGCATAGATGCTTTTATTCAGAATTAAAGTTGCCTTGGTTATGTTTAGCTTAATTCAATGTGACTTAAGCAAAGGAAATTATGGTCATTTAAATTTTGAATAAGAGCATCCACAAAGGGATTTAGTGAGGAGTGGAGAACATTAGGGTATGTGTTGTGTCTTATACTATTTTGGGTATATGGGAGGTAAAATATGTGGGTGGAAATGAGATAGTGGTTTGTAACCTAAGGACTCTGTGAGGGCCCAGGGGGTTGCTAGGAGCCATCTGGAATGTTTGTTCAACAGTCAGCGGCTGGAGGGGTGAGGATGGACACTGAAGGTGCTTTGTTCTGGGCTGGCTGATCTTGCTAAGAAAGGTCTCTCCAGACCCCCGAGACTGGTCCATCAGGGATGATCGAGGTCTGGGCTGCTGAGAGGATGAGACCAGAGTGGAAGAACATCAGACCCTGTGGCTTCTGAAAATGAAGCCTAAATTGGGTAGGATATAAGACTTTCCAGGGCTTGAAAAGGATAGTGAGTGCTCCCAGTGGATCAGTACTGGAGTTCATTCATATGTTAATTGTAAATAATAAATTACAAGTTTATTAATTCAGTCCAGAGTGAATGGGGATTTCTGCAGTGGCTTGGGGATAAGGTATTTGTAACAAGGGAACAAAGGGATGGGGGATGTCCCTAGAGAGAAAATTTCCAGTGAGAAGCTTAGTAGTGGCAGCAGGTAGCAAAGACTAGGTTGTAGTAAACCTGGGGTTGTGACATAAGATTTAATTAATCCATTGTAAATTCACACCTTTAGTTCATTTGAATTAATTTTCTTGAGTGTCCCTATATAGCCAAGCTGTAAGATACTATCAGGAGAGTGCCAGGGAAAAGCCCATGAGGAAATCAGTAATTCTTTATGGAGTGCAAGGCTTGGATGGTGTGCAGTAAATGAGGCATGAGACCACACACTAAATGATGGGGATAAAAAGAAACAATATATAGTTACCCCTCACTGAGCCAGGTTCCTGTGGAAAAAATACTATGCGGTCATGTTATTGATGACTGTATCATACTACTTATGCACAATGGGGCTAAATTTAAGATGAACGGGCAACCTTATTCTGGCATTTCCTAACTTTTGAGTGCTTGACTCTGCGCCCTTAATGTTCTTTGAAAGTAGTTTTTTTGATGTAATGTGATTTAGATTGTACAGTCCTTGGTTGAGGAACCACATCTTTATCTATAAAGCAAAAAGCATAATGGTGGCACTCCACAAAAATTACCAGAATATATTCTGAACTCTGTGAACAGAATTACCGTTCTTTTATTTTCAGTTTCTTAAACCTACATCCTGATTATGCTGCCAGATTAACATATTACTTTGGGGTCAGATTTTTGCAGTTCTACTCAAACATTATCTGACTCACTTATTTGGAGATTCATTTTAAGGGCAATGTTCAAAAGTCTCCCCATCTGATGAGGAAAATGTTTGCTATATGAGTAAAGGAACCATTTACAAACTCGCTCGCTGTTTTTACTTCAAAGGTCCCCTGCTCAAGCTGCACCCAGAGCTTCTTAAAACACACAACCCTTGTTACTCTGTTGGAAAGATATTGGCAGTGTTATGAAAAATATTTTATCCTTCATTTTTAACTTTAAATATCTCCTGACCATTGAGAGAAGGTGTGAGGTGAGAGAATGAGAAGAGTTTAGGAGGAGACAGAGCACAAGAGGAATATGAAGAAGAGGCAGAGGGGGGAGGATGAAGAGAAAGACCAAGAGAAGTTAGATGGGGAGTCAGACTAAGAGTCAGAAAAATGAGTAAATTGAGGAGGATGAGGTTGAGGAAGGATAGAAGCAAAAGTATGAGGGGCAAAGGGACAGGAAGTAGGGGAGGGGATCAGAGTAATAATTTTATAAGAGGAGTAGGGAAATGAGGAGGGGGATCACAATGAGGATGGGTGGGAGAAGCTGGAAGATGAGTAGATGGAGAGGATCATGTGGGGGTTGGATAGGAGGAGGAGGAGGATAAAGTGAAGGGGGATGGTGGTGGGGATGGGTACAAGGAGCAGGAGGAGGATGGTGGGGATGAATAGGAGGAGAAGAAGCATGTGGAGGTAAAGGAGGATAGTGGTGGGGATGGGTACAAGGAGCAGGAGGAGGATGGGTAGGAGGACCAGGAGGATGGGGAGGTGGAGGGGGATCATGGATAATGGCATAGAGAGTACACTTACAAAGTCTGCAGACGATACCAAACTGGGAGGGGTTGCAAGTGCTTTGGCGGACAGGATTAGATTCAAAATTATCTTGACAAACTGGAGAAATGGTCTGAATTAAATAGAATGAAATTCAATAAAGACAAAGGCAAAGTCCTACACTTAGGAAAGAATAATCAATTACACAAATACAAAATGTGAAATGACTGCCTAGGGAAGAATATTAAAGAAAAGGATCTGGAGGTTATAGTGGATCACAAACTAAATATGAGTCAACAGTGTAACACTGTTGCAAAAAAAGTGAATATCATTCTGAGATATATTAGTAGGAGTGTTGTAAGCAAGACATGAGAAGTAATTCTTCCACTCTACTTAGCACGGATAAGGCCTCAGCTGGAGTATTGTGTCCAGTTCTGAGCACCACACTTCAGGAAAGATGAGGACAAATTGGAGAAAGTCCAGAGGCAAGCATCAAAAATGATTAATGGTCTAGAAAACACTATGTGTAAGGAAAGATTTCAAAAACTGGGTTTGTTTAGTCTGGAGAACACTGAGGGGGGCATATCAGTCTTGAAGTAGATAACAGGTTGTTATAAAGAGGGAGGTGAAAAATTGTTCTTATCCATTGCGAACAGGACAAGAGTAATGAGCTTAAATTGCAGCAATGGAGATTTAGATTAGACCTTAGAAAAAAATTCCTAACTGTTAGGGTAGTTAAGCACCAGAACTTCATCACTGGCAGATTTAAGAACGTATTAGACAAACACCTGTCAGACTCTAGATAATACTTAGTCTTGCCTCAATGCAGGGGACTGGACTTGATGGCCTGTCTAGGTCCCTTTCAGTCCTACATTTCTATGCTTTTATGTAGAGATGATGAGGAGGTGTAGGATAATGAGTAGGTGGAGGGGTTCATGGTAGGGAGGGGAAGCAGGAACAATGGGACCATGGTATCGATGGGCAGGAGGAGCAGGAGAAGGAGGTGGAGACAGATTGTGTTGGAATGAGAAGGAGAAGCAGAAAAATGATGAGTGGATAAGGGGGCTTGTGGTGGGAATGAGTAGGAAGAGCAGGATGATGATGAGTAGGTGGTTGGGGATCCTGGTAGGGATGGGTAGGAGGAGCAGGAGGATGATGAGTAGGTGGATGGGGATTACAGTGGAGATGGGTAGGAAGTAGGGCTGTCAAGCAATTAAAAAAATTAATTGTGATTAATCACGCTGTTAAACAACAATAGAATACCATTTATTTTAAATATTTTTGGATGTTTACTACATTTTCAAATATATTAGGTTCAATTACAACACAGACTAGAAAGTGCACAGTTCTCAATTTATATTTATTTTTATTACAAATATTTGTACTGTAAAAAAAACAAAAAAGAGTATTTTTCAATTCACCTCATACAAATACTGTAGTGCAATCTCTTTACCATGAAAGTTGAACTTACAAATGTAGAATTATGTACAAAAATAACTGCATTCAAAAATAAAACAATGTAAAACTTTAGAGCCTACAAGTCCACTCAGTCCTACTTCTTGATCAGCCAATCACTCAGACAAACAAGATTGGTTACAATTTGCAGGAGATGCCTGCTTCTTGTCTACAATGTCACCTGAAAGTGAGAACATGGCACTGTTGTAGCTGGCGTTGCAAGATATTTACATGCCAGATGTGCTAAAGATTCATCTGTCCCTTCATGTTTCAGCCACCATTCAGGAGGACATGCATCCATGCGGATGATGGGTTCTGCTCGATAACAACCTAAAGCAGTGCAGAGCGACACGTGTTCACATCGTCAGCATGAAAGTATGTCCTCTCGAATGGTGGCCAAAGCATGAAGGGGCATACGAATGTTTAGCATATCTGGCATCTAAATAGCTTGCAATGCCAGCTACAAAAGTGCCATGCGAATGTCTACTCACTTTCAGGTGACATTGTAAATAAAAAGCAGGCAGCATTGTGTCCCGTCAATGTAAACAAATTTGTCTTAGCGATTGACAGAATAAGAAGTAGGACTAAGTGTACTTGTAGGCTCAAGTTTTCCACAGTTTCGTTTTTGAGTGCAGTTATGTAACTAAAAAAAAATCTACATTTGTAAGTTACAGTTTCATGATAAAGAGATTGCACTTCAGTACTTCTATCAGGTGAACTGAAAAATACGATTTTTTTGTTTTTTACAGTGCAAATATTTGTAATAAAAAATAAATATAAAGTGAGCCCTATGCACTTTGTATTCTGTGTTGTAACTGAAATTAATATTGCAACTATAAAAAAAATCCAAAAATATTTAATAAATTTAAACTGATATTCAATTGTTATAAGTGCAATTAATCACAATTAGTTTTTTTAATCGCAATTAATTTTTTTGAGTAAATCGTGTGAGTTAACTGTGATTGACAGCCCTAGTAGGAGGAGAAGAAGAATGATGAATAGGTGGATGGGGATCACTGTGGGGATTGGTAGGAGGAGCAGAAGGATGATGAGTACGTGGATGGGGATCATGGTGGGGATCAGTAGGAGGAGCAGAGAAGGGCCAGCTCCAGGGGTTTTGCCGCCCCAAGCAGCCAAAAAAAAAAAAAGGCGATCGCAATCGCGATCTGCGGCAATTCAGCGAGAGGTCCTTCGCTCTCAGTGGGAGTGAGACAACCTCCACCGAATTGCCGCCGAATACCTAAAAGTGCCGCTCCACTCCAGAGTTGCCGCCTCAAGCACCTGCTTGATAAGCTGGTGCCTGGAGCCGGCCCTGGAGCAGAGGGATGATGAGTAGGTGGATGGGGATCAAGGTGGGGATGGGCAGAAGGAGCAGGAGGAGGAAGATGAGTACATGGTTGGGGATCATGGTGGGTATGAGTAGGAGGAGCAGGAGGAGGATGAGTAGGTGGATAGAGATCACTCTGGGGATTAGTAGGAGGAGCAGGAGGATGATGAGTAGGTGGATGAGGATCATGGTGGGCATGAGTAGGAAGAGTAGGAGGAGGATGAACAAGAACATAAGAACGGCCGTACTGGGTCAGACCTAAGGTCCATCCAGCCCAGTATCCTGTCTGCCGACAGTGGCCAATGGCAGGTGCCCCAGAGGGAGTGAACCTAACAGGCAATGATCAAGTGATCTCTCTCCTGCCATCCATCTCCACCCTCTGACAAACAGAGGCTAGGGACACCATTCCTTACCCATCCTGGCTAATAGCTATTAATGGACTTAACCTCCATGAATGTATCCAGTTCTCTTTTAAACGCTGTTATAGTCCTAGCCTTCACAACCTCCTCAGGTAAGGAGTTCCACAAATTGACGGTGCGCTGTGTGAAGAAGAACTTCTTTTTATTTGTTTTAAACCTGCTGCCCATTAATTTCATTTGGTGACCCCCCATTCTTGTATTACAGAAATAAGTAAATAACTTTTCCTTATCTACTTTCTCAACATCAGTCATGATTTTTGTAGCAGGGTGGACCCTGCTCCTGCTGTGAGGGGTTTAAAAGTGGCCTGGCAGGGCTTGAGAGCGGCTGCTCTCAAGGCTGGGCTGGTTGAGGGAGTGGCTGCAGCTGGGGCCACACCCCAAACTGAACCACAGCTGGCCCCTATAAAAGGCCAGGGAAACCAGAAGTACAGACAGTCTTCCTCTGCCTGAGGAGGAAGAAGGGCCTGGCTGCAGGGGCTATAGGCAAGGTACCTAGGATGAAGCAGGGCTGGGGAAAGGCTGAGGAGCTTGGGAGCTCCAGCCTAGAAAGTCCCAGGCTGCGGCCTAGCGAAGGGCCAACTGGTACTGGGGGTTGCAGAGGGCAGCCCAGGGGTAGGCCAAGGCAGCAGGTCCAAACTCTCCTTGCCTGTGATGAGTAGGCTGATACTGCAGTCTGCCCCCGAGTGTGGGGCTAGACAATGACTGGCAGTAGCTATATACTGAGGCAAGGTGTGGATAGAGGGTGAGGGTTCCCTGAGGAGAGGGGAAACCCTGAGAGAATAGGGGTTACTGCCAGGGGGCAGCACCCCCATGTAAAAGGGCACCGGGTCCAGGGAGGGACACGGGGGGCCTGAGGACAGGTGGATCACCAGCCTGCAGAGGGCGCTCCAGCGCTGGAACAGAGCTAATTCCCAGAGTCACCAGCAGGAGGCACCGCAGGGGTGAGCCCGACCCATCTACAATTTTATATACCTCTAACATATCCCCCCTTAGTCTCCTCTTTTCTAAGCTGAAAAGTCCTATCCTCTTTAATCTCTCCTCATATGGGACCTGTTCCAAACCCCTAATCATTTTAGTTGCCCTTCTCTGAACCTTTTCTAGTGCCAGTATATCTTTTTTGAGATGAGGAGACCACATCTGTACGCAGTATTCAAGATGTGGGCGTACCATCGATTTATATAACAGCAATAATATATTCTCCTTCTTAGTCTCTATCCCCTTTTTAATGATTCCTAACATCCTGTTTGCTGTTTTGACCGCCTCTGCACACTGTGTGGACATCTTCAGAGAACTATCCACGATGACTTCAAGATCTTTTTCCTGATTTGTTGTAGCTAAATTAGCCCCCATCGTATTGTATGTATAGTTGGGGTTATTTTTTCCAATGTGCATTACTTTACATTTATCCACATTAAATTTCATTTGCCATTTTGTTGCCAAATCACTTAGTTTTGAGATCTTTTTTAAGTTCTTCACAGTCTGCTTTGGTCTTAACTATCTTGAGCAGTTTAGTATCATCTGCAAACTTTGCCACCTCACTTTTTACCCCTTTCTCCAGACCATTTATGAATAAGTTGAATGGGATTGGTCGTAGGACTGACCCTTGGGGAACACCACTAGTTACCCCTCTCCATTCTGAGAATTTGCCATTAATTCCTACCCTTTGTTCCCTGTGTTTTAACCAGTTCTCAATCCATGAAAGGACCTTCCCTATTATCCCATGACAACTTAATTTATATAAGAGCCTTTGGTGAGGGACCTTGTCAAAGGCTTTCTGGAAATCTAAGTACACTATGTCCACTGGATCCCCCTTGTCCACATGTTTGTTGACCCCTTCAAAGAACTCTAATAGATTAGTAAGACATGATTTCCCTTTACAGAAACCATGTTGACTTTTGCCCAACAATTTATGTTCTTCTATGTATCTGACAATTTTGTTCTTTACTATCGTTCGACTAATTTGCCCGGTACCAACATTAGACTTACTGGTCTGTAATTGCCGGGATCACCTCTAGAGCCCTTTTTAAATATTGGTGTTACATTAGCTATCTTCCAGTTGTTGGGTACAGAGGCCGATTTAAAGGACAGGTTACAAACTCTAGTTAATAGTTCCGCAACCTCACATTTGAGTTCTTTCAGAACTCTTGGGTGAATGGCATCCGGTCCCAGTGACTTGTTAATGTTAAGTTTATCAATTAATTACAAAACCTCCTCTAGTGACACTTCAATCTGTGACAGTTCCTCAGATTTGTCACCTACAAAAGCCGGCTCAGGTTTGGGAATCTCCCTAACATCCTCAGCCGTGAAGACTGAAGCAAAGAATCCATTTAGTTTCTCAGCAATGACTTTATCTTCTTTAAGCGCTCCTTTTGTATCTCGATCATTGAGGGCCCCCACTGGTTGTTTAGCAGGCTTCCTACTTCTGATGTACTTACAAAACATTTTGTTATTACCTTTTGAGTTTTTGGCTAGCTGTTCTTCAAACTCCTCTTTGGCTTTTCTTATTACATTTATACATTTAATTTGGCAGTGTTTATGCTCCTTTCTATTTACCTCACTAGGATTTGACTTCCACTTTTTAAAGGAAGTCTTTTTAACTCTCACTGCTTCTTTTACATGCTTGTTAAGCCATGGTGGCTCTTTTTTAGTTCTTTTACTGTGTTTCTTAATTTGGGGTATACATTGAAGTTGGGCCTCTATTATGGTGTCTTTAAAAAGCGCCCATGCAGCTTGCAGGGATTTCACTTCAGTCACTGTACCTTTTAATTTCTGTTTAACTAACCCCCTCATTTTTGCATAGATCCCCTTTTTGAAATCAAATGCCACAGTGTTGGGCTGTTGAGATGTTCTTCCCACCACAGGGATGTTAAATGTGATTATATTATGTTCACTATTTCCAAGCGGTTCTGTTATAGTTACCTCTTGGACCAGGTCCTGCGCTCCACTCAGGACTAAATCTAGAGTTGCCTCTCCCCTTGTGGGTTCCTGTACCAGCTGCTCCAAGAAGCAGTCATTTAAAGTCTCGAGAAATTTTGTCTGTGCATTTCGTCCTGAGGTGACATGTTCCCAGTCAATATGGGGATAATTGAAATCCCCCACTATTATTGAGTTCTTATTTTGATAGCCTCTCTAATTTCCCTTAGCATTTCATCGTCACTATCACTGTCCTGGTCAGGTGGTTGATAATAGATCCCTAATGTTATATTCTTATTAGAGCATGAAATTACTATCCATAGAGATTCTATAGAACATGTGGATTCACTTAAAAATTTTACTTCATTTGATTCTACATTTTCTTTCACATATAGTGCCACTACTCCCCCCCCCCCCCGTCCTTCCAATATATTTTCATTATAGGTGGATGAGAATCATGGTGGACATGAGTAGGAGGAGTAGGAGCATGACGAGTAGGTGCATGGGAATCATGGTGGGGATGGGTAGGAGGCGGTGCAGGAGGATAATGCGTAGGTGGATGGGGATTACAGTGGGGATGGGAAGGAGGAGGAGGAGTATGTGGATGGAGATCATGGTGGGGATGGGTAGAAGGAGCAGGAGAAGCATGATGGATAGGTGGATGTGGATCCTAGTGGGGATGAGAAGGAGAAGCAGAGGGATGATGAGTAGGTGGATGGTGATCATGGTGGGAATGGTAGGAGGAGGATGACAGGTAGGTGGATGCGGATCATGGCGGGGATGAGGAAGTGGATGGGGATCACTGTGGAGATGGGTAGGAGGAGCAGGAGGATGATAAGCAGGTGGATGGGGATCATGGTGGGGACGGGTAGGAGGAGCGGGAGGAGGATGAGTACGTGGACTGGGATCATGGTCAGGATGGGTAAGAGGAGCAGGAAGATGATGAATAGGTGGATGGGGATCATGGTGGGGATGGGTCTGAAACACAGAAGCATGAAGACTTGGTGGATGGGGATCGTGGTGTGGATGGGTAGGAAGAGCAGGAGGAGGATGAGTAGGTGGATTGGGATCATGGTTTGGATAGGATGGAGGAGCAGGAGGATGATGAATAGATGGATGGGTATCATGGTGGGGATGGGTAGGAAGAGCGGGAGGAGGATGAGTAGGTGGACCACAGACAGGATGGGTAGGAGGAGTAGGAGGAGGATGAATATGTGGATGAGTATCATGGTGGGCATGAGTAGGAGTAATAGTAGGATGATGAGTAGGTGGATGGGGATCACGGTCAAGATGGGTAGGAGGAATAGGAGGAGGATGAATAGGTGGATGTAGATCATTGTGGGGATGGGTAGGAGGGGCAGAAGGATGATGAGTAGGTGGATGGGGATCATGGTGAGAATGGTGGGACGAGGATGACAAGTAGGTGGATGCGGATCATGGTGGGGATGAGGAAGTGGATGGGGATCACTTGGAGATGGGTAGGAACAGCAGGAGAAAGATGAGTAGGTGGATGAGGATCATGGTCAGGATGGGTAGGAGGCGCAGGAGGATAAGGAGCAGGTGGATGGGGATCACGATGGGATGGGTAGGAGGAGCAGGAGTATAATGAGTATGTGGATGGAGATCACTGTGGGGATTGGTAGGAGGAGGATGAGTAAGTGGATGAGGATCATGGTGGGCATGAGTAGGAAGATGAGTAGGTGAATAGGAATCATGGTGGGGATAGGTAGGAGGAGGCGCAGGAGTATAATGAATAGGTGGATGGGGATCACTGTGGGGATGGGGAGGAGGAAGATGATGAGTAGGTGGATGCTGATCATGGTGGGGATGAGTAAGTGGATGGGGATCACTGTGGAGATGGGGAGGAGGAGGCAGTGTATGAGGATTATGGTGGGGATGGGTAGGAGGAGCAGGATGAGGAGTGGGTGAATGGGGATCATGTGGGGATGGGTAGGAGGAGCAGGAGGATGATGGGTAGGTGGATGGGGACCATGGTGGGGATGGGGAAGATGATGAGTATGTGGGTGGGGATCATGGTAGGGATGAGTAGGAGGAGCAGGAGTATGGTGAGTATGTGGATGGGGATCATGGTGGGGATGGGTAGGAAGAGCAGGAGGAGGATGAGTAGGTGGATGGGGATCACAGTCGGGATGGGTAGGAGGAGTAGGAGGATGACGACTATGTGGATGATGATCATGAGGAGGAGCAGGAAGATGATGAGTAGGTGGATGAGGATCATGGTATGGATGGGTAGGAAGAGCAGGAGGAGGATGAGTAGGTGGATTGGGATCATGGTCTGGATGGGATGGAGGAGCAGGAGGATGATGAATAGTTGGATGGGGATCACGGTCAGGATGGGTAGGAGGAGTAGGAGTATGATGAAAAGTTGGATGGGGATCATGGTGGGGATGGGAAGGAGGAGCAGGAGTATGATGAGTAGGTGGATGGGGATCATGCTAGGGATGAGTAGGAGGAACAGGAGGATGATGGATAGGTGGATGGGGATCATGGTGGGGATAGGAGGGCAATAGAGTTTAGCTGGGGCCCTGACTCCGGTGAACACTGGGACTCCCCACATGGCTTTGCCTCCTCTCCCAGGTTGGCTGAGTGTGGCGGCCCCTTGGCCCGGCCCTGCCTCCCCAGGACGGTGCCAGTGGGGCACACGCTCTTTCCAGGGCTGGAGCCAGGCAGGCGCCTCGAAGTGCGGAGCCAGCCCGTGGCCGCCGTGCCGGGCTGTGCCGCGCCGCGCCCGGGCAGGGAGCTCGCGCGCCTCTCGCCCGCCGCCGCCGCGCGGTGCCCTGCGCCGCGCAGACAATGGGAGATCAAAGGGGGGGGAGGAGGAGGAGGATGGTGCGAGAGGCGGCTGAAGTCGAGCCGGAGCGGGTTGCGTGTGGCGCTCTCTCTGCGCTCGATTAGTGATCCTGGGGAGCGAGCCGGGGACAGAGGGGTGGGGGTGCGGGGAGCCGCCGTGTGGGTGAGTGTGAGTGTGTGAGTGAGTGTGCGCCCGCCCGCCCGGGTGAGTGTGCGAGCGAGTTGCGCAGCTGCTCTGCGCGCAGCCCCCGCCGCCGCAGCAGCGCTGGCATTTCGTGCGGGGAGCGGCGGCCAGTTGCACCGGGGAGCGAGAGGCAGCAGCGCGCAGGAGGAGGAAGAAGAAGGAGGAGGGAGGCCACACAGACACCAACTGAAACAAAGTATCTCCAAACCAGCCCCCAACTCCACCTTGTGCGACTCCCCAGCATGGCTTCCGAGGAACTCTACGAGGTAATGACCCGGAGCCCCAGCCCTGCCCCCCACCCCGTGCGTACACACACTGCCCGACCCCCCGCCCTTCTTTCGGGCTGTTTGAAACACTGCAGGCTTGTCACCACACTTGCTCCTGCTACTGCCCCTTCTCTGCAGGGCCCGGCGGGTGCGGGGTTCCCTGGTGCCCCCCCCCCCGTCGCCTTCCTCCCCAGTTTTGCTGGAGGAGGACGGAAATATGACTGAAAGGAGGAGACGGTAGAGTGTTACCATTGGCCTGTGCTCCCCCCAACAACACTTTGACTCCAGCGGGAGGACGGCGCGGGGGGGGAGGGGGGAGAGGGTTGCTGGATGGTGGGGAGTAGCGCTGACAGCAGCGCCCTGTTTGTTTAGAGTGCAACACAAAAGTGTGCCGCTTGGTAGTGTGCAAAAATGTGTGCAAAGCCGAGTTATGGCATGTGTTGGGGGAGGAGGGGGGTTTCCTTCTGTTTGTATGTGTGTATCAAAGTACCACCCTGTGCCTTGGCCATGCAGCAAGCTCAGGTGATGCAAAATATTAAAAAATTTAAACTGCTCATCCCCACATGCTTTAACAAGAAGGTTAAAGGTTGTAAGAGAAGCCATGAGAGCCAAAGTTAAGCCTCTGACACACCATCATTCACTGGGTTCTTGAGAAGTGCTTGAAGGGAGCAGTCATGGTATGAGTTGGGGTCTTGGAGTGAGGAGAGGATGAGATGAGGTGGTAGCCTTAACTTTGAATTTCCAGTCTTTTGATGCCTCAATTTTACATCCTTAACCTTAATTGAAAAGCAGTATGGTTTCTCTTGGATTTAACTTCCTTGTTTTTATTTTTACAAGAAGCCATCCTTGGGAGTGTAAAACAGTCATTATTCTGGAGCCATTCTGATTTCTTTGATAAATATGTATTTACCTGAGACAACAATGGTTTTGTCTCATGGGAGAATACATTTTAAGGCAGGTTTAAAAAAAAAAAGACTATTTGTAACCAGAGGTTGGAATTTTGTGTCATTGAGATCAGTTGTAGAAGAGCGCACAGAAAGATATTTTTTTCTCCTGCTGGTGCAAATATAAAAATCGCCTGTTAATGGAATTACATATATACAATGATGGAAGAATAGAGACACAGAAACCAATGAAAAGTATCTTGTGTCCACTTAAATTTATAAGTGAGCTTTAGTGGTGCTGAATTGGTAGACCAGAAAACCAAAGGCCTCTATTCCCAAGTAAGATAAATCATAGTTAATAGCTTTTGCAAGTTTTGCCACCTTATTAATGTGGCTCAGCTGAGACTTGAAGGGGTCATTTCTAGAAGTAAGAAGATAAATTAAGGGATCAATTTGGGAAATCCTCTATGTGCAAAACTTACATTGATTTTGGTGGATGTTCTGCTGGTAAACGGATTTGCGGAATCAGGCCCTTAGACTCTATTCTCATTACAGTGTTTGTCCTCTTTGGAGCATAAGCATTTCTAATCTGGTATCCTGTCTGATACCAATATCTGATGCCTGAGACTGTCATATAGAGTACCAGTTTTGATAGGTGTCAAAATCAACCAACCTCCCCTGCTCCCTCCATTGCGTTCTACTAGGAATTGCATCCAGTCTACAAATTTATACCAAGTGGGCCCACTGAGCTCCACTATGATAGTAATGCATTTTGGTCACTAGACAATGTATTTGAAATGGTGACTTAAGTGAAAGACTCTGTATCTCATTGCCAGTCCTCTGAGCGGTCTAGTTATTCCACCTGTTACTCAAAAGCCTGCTTTTTTTCAAAACACCAAAAGTGGTTGGACCATATGATTATGGATTACTTTTTGTCATTCTTAATCTAAAAATAAAATTAATTCTTTAATTATACAAGTGCAGAGTATGCATAAGGCAACTAAACTTTTATTTTAAAGCTTGTATGACTTATAAATGGACAAACTGTCACTGATTTTTAATTTAAAAACAAAATTGCTGTTCAATCTTGCCAAGTTTCTTCTGGAGGAGGAATTTGCATGGCTGTGCCACCAGTGCCCAATGCTGAACCATCGGAAGAGATGAGATATTGAATGGAACTCATTAAACTACAACAGCATAGCCTGAGTACTGTTAACTCTGCTTCTAATTTTTGTTTTTTTTTGTTTTTTTGTGAGTTATCTTTTAATTAAGGTGCTATATGATTCTTTGCATTCAGTAATATGAAGTCCAAAATCATACCCTATGAAGTGTGATTACAGCCCTGTTTTTCCAGTCTAATCCTGTGTTTTGGTCAAGAGATGATAATCAAATATCTGAGAATGTTAATCAGTCTAACAATGACAGTTAAACATGCTGGTGTCAAAAGACCCCGGTTCTTCTAAAATAGAAACCTGAATTGAGAATTTTGTTGCAAGTAAGATTAAAAATTCAGAAGCATTGGCCATTCAGTCACTGTATTGAAGGATTTATTATTATTATTATTTTTACACTTGTTATTGAGGATATTTTCTCTGGAGACTGGAAGAATGGTTATAGGTAAAGATTTGTAATTCAAACACAGACAACTTGAAAGACCCCAAAACTTTGGAAGAATTACTTTGGACAAGCTGTGGATCCTATCTATTGTTAGTTCATGAGCTTTTAAAGGGGCCTTTTTAACGGTAACTAATTGCTCAAGAAAGAATGCATGATCAGAAGAAAATCTGAAGCATTCATTGAGGAGAGACCTCAGAGATCAGCTGTGTTTTGTTTTGTTTTTGTTTTGTTTGCTTTATTTTTTTCTCTCATCTTCTGGACAATAAACCAAAGATGTGATCTTGACTGTATCTGTGGTTGTGACGAGTGAGTGTTTTTCCTTCTAAGAACCTTACCTAATTTTTCAAGTGATATTACAGTTGGGGATGGACCTGAGGCAGTTGGTGGACAAGACAAGTGACGGAAAGGTTCCTCTCACTTTCTCCCAAATTTGTCGACATGGGAGGGTTTGACTTGCTCTTTTTTATGGGATCTCCCCTGCTCCCCTCCCCCAATGCACTCACCTTTTAGAAACTCCTGTGCATACTTGCAGCTGTTTAAGCAAACTTTAGGGCTAGTTTCTCCTCCAGTTTGGTTTATTTCACTCTCATCTCTTCAGTGTTTATGAAAGACCTTGACCAACTTTCATTACCTTACTGACACCTGCCTATTGCAAGATGATAATCAATAGTTTCTGTTGGGTCAGCAGGGAAACTAGTGATCCCAAATTATCCAGACAGCTCAACTGCAAAGTGTAGTGGTTTGCCTAACCCCTTCTGGCAGAGCTCTGTAGTGGTGATTGGGATTAAAATAATACCAAATAGTTGGTGGTGTGAGAGATTTGTTTTTGAAACATGAAGGTTATCCCATTTAAATGTTTCGGGTACAATTGCATATTAACAGCTAGCTTAACAACAACAAAAGTCTGGCATTTAGTAGGCAGCCTCCCACCTTCCCAACTTGTTGCAATGGGTTTGGAAAACACTCATTTCTAAATTTTAGTGCAGTGGACTTTGTGCAGTGGAAGTGATGTGAATTATTTTGTGGCTTTTGGAGATTGTAGTGTGATTTGATACAAAGTGTTTCCATTCTGGCTATAAATATTTCTGTTAATGTTACAGCTCTTGATTTGTCCCATCGGATGAATTTCTCTTAATGAATAAACATGGTCCAGGTCTGATTTTGCTTTTGTTAAGCCAATGCTTTTGGGTTTTATCAGGAAACAACAGAAACCAAATCCACCTGAATTTAGCCAATGTGTAACATTCCTGCTTTTCATTTTGTATTTCACTTTGTCATTGTTCGTAAACCCGATCGTTATATGACTTAACATATATCAAGTCTTTTTCCATTAAAGATATTAAAGCTTTACATGTTTCAGCCAGTGCAGTCCACATTTTCAGACTGACTTTCATGCTTATAGTAAGGAAAGAACAATATTCAGGAGCCTTTTAAAATTATATTTTCATCCTTAATATATTTCTTGAACATATGTAAGAGTTCGCTTAAAAAGACAGTATGTAATCTCAAGTAAAAATCTGCACAGGCTTAGTGAAATCACAAGTTGGGGCCTGTGTTATATAAGAGGTCAGACTATGTGATTTCTTATCCTTCTAGCCCTAAAAATCTCTGAAAAATCACACACCGTGCATACAATTTTGGTCCTAGGCATAAAATATACTTGGACTACTGCTCATATGCTTATTTCCAAAATAGTACTTTTTAATTTTTTTCTCCTTGATGGAAAATACCTACTTCAACACATGGGGCTTTCCATATATTGTGGTGCATTGGAATCTGGACCATAGTCCAAGCTGATCTGTTTTATCAGGAAATTTAAACCTCTTATTTTATTAAAAAATCTCATGGAAATGGCAAAAACCAAAACACACAATATAAACTTTGTACTACTGACATTTTTCTTGGTGGTTTGATGAAAAATGAATTGATAGTGAGAATGAGTTGCAATCCCCCATTTGGGATGATTTTTTTTTTCTTCAGTGGAGTGTCTCTCACTTTTTTTCTCTGCACCCCTCTAGCAAGCGGTATAAAATACTCTGGCACCTGTCCTTTGGCCACATTGTTGCTCCACATGTGCTGTGATTCCTAGATATTGTTTGTCTGTAAAGTGGTTTACAACCTTCTAGCCATACTGGCAAAATGGTGCACCATGACAGATCAGTCAAATGTTATTTGACAACAAATGTGCTGTGGTGGAATTGCCATTTCTCATGTCCAAGGAGGGCAGAGACTTGCTTTCCCATCCTTCAACTAATCAGATACCACTGTAGGCTAGCGGAACAATTTCCAAGCTTTCAAAGAAGACACAAGGTGTTCAAAGTGCTGTTTAAATTCTCATGTAATTAACTACCCTTATTGAAGACAGCCAACCTAGAAAATAGTTATGGAAGAGCCACTCCTCCCTCCCATTTTTTTAAAGTAAGTTAACAAAGAACTTACACAATGTGGGTTCTGTGTATACAGTAACATCTCTAACATGACAAACCTGCATCTTATCTACTGCACCACACAGTGGCTAAACCAGTTTGGGTTATCCAATCTCTAACCATGATAATTCACACTCCTCCTCTCCCAGAACAAAGGATGGAATCTAGGATTCCTGTTCCCCAATATTCTACTGCTGACTACTAAATAGTTTTGCAACCCACTGTGAAAGTGTGCCATGCTCTCAAGTAGTTAGCCTAGAAAGGCACTAGCAGTTACTTCTGTGGCTCAAATAGTAAAGGCCTAAGCTAGGATTCTGAAGGTCAAGGGATTCAACTCCTGCTGTTGCTCTGTGGGAGGATGGTATAGTTGCATGTGAATCACAAAATGGAAAAACCATGTTAAAACAGTTTTTGTACTTGAAAACAATGTTAATCTGTACATGATGTGTGTAGCCAAAGTACACATTTCACATTTTCTTAATTTGTCACACATTTTCCTTTGGTAACCCCCTAGTGTGTGTTATGTGCCCTTCTTTGTGCCCAGTCCACAGAGCATGTGAGCCTGTGACTGCTTGTGCTCTTTAGCTCAAGTTGTAAGGTCTCCATGTTTTTTGTTCTGGAGGTCACTGGTTCAGTGTTGGTCAAGATGGTGGCCATGACGCTTGCAGATTACATAGACTCTTCACAGAAGTTCATTCCAGCTGATAAAATAACCTATCATGGAGAGTTGCTCTGGCTATACTTACTTGCATTAACTTTTCAATGAGAATAAAATATTAGACACACACAATTTACTAAAGCACATCACATCCTGTCATGGTCTTCAGGAGGGTTGATGTAGTCAGGAGCAGCTTCAGCAGCTCAGTTTCTTCCTCTGATTAGGAGACAGATGCAGCTCTGTTTCTCCCTGACTTGTGGGAGCTATCGATTGAGATACACCAAAGGTGTACCTAAAACCAAACAACCCCTAGGAAATTAGGGTGGGGAAAACCCCCCCTATGTTTAGTGATAGTTAAGGTTGTGGCTGGACCTGCCCCATCTTCACTAAACTTTTCCCCATGCTTTTAAGGTGAAGGGGAAAGACTTGTGTGTTTCTTTCCACCCCCACCCTCCCAGTTGCCTGCAGCACTGTTGATGATACACTCCAAGGCTCCATAAGACTTTCACTTCCATTGTAAATAGATATCCAAAAGCACAACATACCCAAACCTCAGCAATTTGCACTCAGACAAAACCTTAAGATTTACCTCAACAGTGTTAAGACAAAATAACTTTCTGAATGTGTGGCGGTCAGATGTGCTGATCTGTTGATATAAAAGCATATGAGATCACTCTTAAGGTTTTGTGTTAGAATGCAGATTTGATGGGATGGGGGGGTTATGTATTGCTTTTGGGTATCTTGTCAAGATGAAAGTGAAAACCTTATGGAGTGTTGGTTTGTTGCCTACCACACTGCCAATAATATGAGGATGGAAAGGAATGCACAAACCTTTCCCCTTAACGTCTTATTTTCTTTGCTTTTAAGATTTTGGGTGAATGAGATGTCTTGCCGCAACCGTAACTGTCACTTTTCTCTTCTTTCTCTTTCTTTGCTTCCTGTCCATCAACTCCACAGCGACGATGGGTCCGAACGAGGTTATTCTCTGTAAATCCTCCTTGGTCAATGCTATGAGGTCAATATCATCTGTGAATCTAAGGTTATTCACTGTCCTCCCTCCTAGCCTAACTCTTCTCATTTCATCTCTCAGTGCTACAGACTGTACTGCTTCCAATACCAAGTTGAATAAATCTGGTGATAATATGCATCCTTGTCTCACTCCTTACTGTCATTCTGAACCAATCCTTCAGCTTTTTGTTTACTCTTGCCATATTCCTGGTCTTGCTGTAGATGTTTTCTATTGACTTGATCAATTTCAGCTCAGGGATGCCATACATTCTTAAGATTTGCCCTTATCCTTTCTACAAAATGCTATCAAAAGCCTGTTTGAAGTCTTATAGAATTGTTGTAACAGGTTTGGTTGTGTTCTATATATTTCTCCAATATCTGTCTTATCAAAAATAGCTGATCTGTTATACTTCATTCTGGTCTGAATCCTACCTGTTCCTCTGTAAGCCCTGCTTCCACATACCTCTTCACCAGGACGTTGCAGAGGGGAATGAATGCTTTTTCTTGGAATGCTCAATCAGATGATTCCTCTTTGGTTCTTGTGCTCACTCGTATCTCCTTTATTATAGGATGGTTCTATTATCACTCCCTCCACCCCCTGTTCACTTAGCACTTGCAGTTGCATGTAAATCTTGTTGAATAGCTTGTGCGTTGCCTTTACTGTGTAAAATGTCACTAAACTTTTTTTTTTTTTTGCTAATTAATACTAAAGATGGGCCAGTGTTTCCCTTTGGTATATAGTCTTACATTTTGTACACACTTTATCTTGACCTAGAATATTGTTAGTAATTTATGTATCTTTCATGATCAAATGTAGTTTCAGTAGCCATAACACTTAATTTTGTGTGTAATTTTTTTTCTTGGTGGACTTTTCTTAATATTTACAGAACAATTTGATATTCTTTGATCTGTTGTCAGTATTAATAGAAAAACAAAACTAGCATAAGACTTTCTAATGCAGGTTGGTCCAATACACTATGAAGACAAGAGTATTTACTATTTTGGTAAACATCCTCAATAGACTTGCTTGTGGCTCTTAAGCGGTGTTCTACTGTAGATCTTTTGCATTAGATGTTTGTAAAAATGGATTAATACATATAAATATGGATATAAATGAAAACTATTCTCTTAACCTAAGGTAGGTTTCTGTTTTTAATGATTTTTATAGCCATTTTGTTAGTATAAAATGTGAAAGAAAACCACTTGCATATTCACTCAATACCTTTTTAACTGTCTACTTCTCTTGAATAATGAAACAAAGTAATTACTATAACTATCAATTTGTTTGTGATGTTTCAGTGACACTTTGTACATTTTAAAACCTGTTGTATAAAATATAATGATAAAATGGGTTAATGACTGTCAGGTTTCTCCTTGCCTCAAGGCCAGGTTGCTTTGAATTTAAGTGGCCCAGCCACATTTACGTAGTACACAGCTATGCAGTCCCTTTTAAAAAACAAACAAACCTCAAAATAAGAAACATCTTAACTTCCAGATTTCCCTACTTTTGAGACACACATTGAGGCAATTTAAGTTTTTCTCAAGACTATTCTGAAATATTGTGCAGGGAAAGCACTAATTTTTTTAACCACATGACTTCTTTTATGCTTCTGGTGTCCAGAGTTTTGTTTTTTTGTTTGGTTGGTTTTTTTTGCAGACAAGGTAAATTATTTTTACTATTTTGGTAATCAACAGTTATACAAGTGGTTGTTTTCTGGAATAAGATTAGCTTGTGTAAATCACTTATTTAATGGCATATTTCAGATTTGGCTTTTGTAGAGTGTGTCCTGATTTAAGGTCCAGTTACATCAAATATCTTATAAAAGGTGTTTTATCTCAGCAAGAATTTGTCCATAAAAATATTATATAGGTATGCATTTCAGATTACATTAAACCTAAACTTTAAAAATGTTTAAAAACAAAGACTCCGAAGTTGTAATGTGCTGACTGTAGTGAAACAAGATTCTGTGGCTTTAGATGAGTGTTTTTTTTGTTTTTAGAAGTGTTGTTCTCGTATGAAAAGTAGTTGCATAAGTTAATATAATGATAAAACCTTCATAACAGATATGTTGTCTATTGAAGTAATAGCTGCTTGCTTTAGTGGCAGGAATAACTTTTCCTCCAATTAGCCCTACAGAGTCAAAGCTAAGCTGCAAGAGAGTGAGTTGGATTTTCTTCTGGCCTGCTGCTTGTTAGAGTTGTTAACTACATGCAACTGCAGAAGCTGATTCTGCCTGCAGTTAAATTTGCACAATTGTATTCAATGCTAATAACACTTGTCCACCTCTAGACTAGACCACATATAGGTTTGTGTGTCTGTTACTGCTTCTGAGCTAATAGATCTGGTATAAAATGCTGGATCTAATGAAGTCATTGGGATTTTTGTCATTGTCTTCAGTGGAACTAAGATTTCATCCTTGCTCCTTTTAGCTGAAGCAGTAGAGGTTCACGCTTTTAGATGCAGATGTTCTAGGTTCATTCCCGGCCAGTGACCTACTCAGGGGCAGAGCTTCACAATCCCAGTGAAGACTTGTAAAATTTGCAATTGAGACAAGATTAGTATATGTGATCTGTATACCAAAATAAGATCTAGCTGGCTTGTATGACTGGACTTTTGGTGTAGAACATATAAATGTCTATCAGAAAATGAAAGAAAAAGGTCATGGGGTTACAGTAAAACAAATTGTAGTAATGAATTCCAGAATCTATTACTGGGTATTTGAAACTTCCAACCACTATAGTAGATAACCATAAACTTTGATTTTATTATTTATATTTCAGTAAATTAGTCTTCCTTGCCTACAGTGATAAATGAAAAATTAACCTTGTTTGTTACAGTTTGGGTTTTAAAAAGAAAAAAAGTCCATGTCTTATTTTTTTTTTTTTTTGGCCATACAGAAGCCAGAACTTGGAACACATTGGCAGACCAGTACAAATATTTTCAGGGCCAGTGTGTTTTTTCAAGTGCTTGTCTTGGATCACTGATCAGGAAAGAATTTGATCTCTGTTTGGAAACATGTTTTAAAAACTAGATGCAGTGAAATTTTCATCCTCATGGTTCATTGTATGCTTTTTTTGTGTAGTATGGGAAATACTTGGATAAAACAAAATTTTTAGAAGCCCACAGCTAGTGTAACATCTTCTGGTTTTCTGGAGGCATGGCTTCAGAATAAATATGTTGAAAAGCAATATTTTAATCTAAGCTACAGATGATCAATATGAACAAGGGAATTGCATTCCAAGGTACAAATTGCAAATAAGTATCTTTTTGTTCTGAAGGATCAGTATAAAAATGTATTTTACTCATGTAAGAGAAATGTCTCTTGGCAAAACTTATGTCAGAAAGATAGCCTTTTACTTCATATTGCATATTGCAAAAGATTTTGTTTTTATTTTGTTGTCTGTCGTGTTGGGCTCATTGTATCTCTCAAGGTATGCTCTTATTTGGCTTCAAATTCTTAAGAAAATATTTGATTTTAAGAGATAAGGTATAAATTCAAGTGCTGAAGGACTTTTCTTTGGGACGTGGTGTTCTGAGGCTGTTGACGGAAAGATTGTTAAAATATGGAAGTCAGTGCATCAAGAAGTTGTTTGCTTTGGCAGTTTATGTCCATGACTGCAGAAAAATAGTGATACTAAAGACCTACTATTTCATATGTTTTCAAAACCATACACCTAAAACCTGTTTATCAAGTATAGTATAGAAAAATCTTGCTAATTTGAACATAATGAATCCACCCCTTCCTGGCTTCTTGTCCCGGTTTCCTTGCCCAGCCAGTTCTCCCCCTCCCTCCTTCCCCTCCCTCAATTCAGGTTTGACTCTTGTCCTCTCTGCAGTTGATTCAGGCAGCTACCTCCTCCATGCTACCTGGTCATCAACAGGAGGTGGTCATTGAGAGCACAAGAGAGACAGGCTCCCTGTTCTCATTTCTTGGGCTTGGACTTGCCCTGGTGTAATCAGGAACTGTAATTATAGGGAAAGTCCTGCTAGGCCTCCTACAGCCATTGGTTGGAGCATGCTTGGTGGGGTTAGAATCTTTGGGAAATGAAGCTACAAAGCTCTATCAAGTCTCTATGGAGCAAGTGCAAATTGCAGTTTTTTCAGAAAATTATAAATTGGCCAAATTTGGATGGAATTTCATAGGGATGGCAAAAGGTGCATCCTTGCTCCACAGGCCATCCCACTGCCAAATTTCAAGTTATTGTTCCAATGCTTGGGGTTACTAGAGCTTGTCAAAGAAAACCTCACCGAAACAAAACAATATATTTTTCCTCAGACTCATTCTTGGAAGTAGCTGAGCTGCTTTGTCTGAAATTCCCCCCCCCCCCCCTCAAATCAGTCTGATGTAGATGCCTTGCCTGGAATGTCTCAGTCCAAATAGTTAAAGTTATCAGCAACTGAAAACAGGGTCTAATAATGGGAAGTGTTGGGCAACCTTAATAACAGGCAGTGCTACCAGTCACATTTATAAATAATAATATGGTGTATGTATGCACGTGTACAGAGGCAGATTGACTGGGTCACATGCAAGGAAACTGTGTCACAAGCACAAGCCACAACAGAAATGCCTCCTCCCTACCTTTCTCTCTCTCCTCCTTCTCTGCCACTGTGAAATTAGGTATTTGACATGAAGGCAAATGCCCATGTCTTCTATTTCACATATCTGGTGCAGGATGATCCACCCTTCTATCTACTGCTGGCATGGTCCTGGAGACTGTGGGTGATATTAGTGGATGCATGCAATTGAGTAGTCCTGGTGGTGCTGAAACTTACTGAAAAATTAATGGGTCATGAATGCATTCATCCTAATCCCACCAAAATGTTTCCTTGCCTTGGCAAGAGATAAAAAATCTTAACTGATATTTTTAAATCTTACTTTGTAGTTGAATGTTGGTTAAACTTCAGTAGTTTTGGGAAACTTTAAGAAAAGTTAGTATTTGTCCCTCAATTAGTTCTAACTCCCAACAAAATCTGAGAGGACATTGAGTCCCATGTTGATGGTGCCATCACAAGTAGCAGTGCACGTTCAAGAGGAACTACAAAGCCCAGTGAAGACTTGTATTTTTCCCCTTAAGACTGATTTTTTCCTTTCACTATAACTTCACTCTTTCACGTGACAATTGGAAATTTTCAGCAACTACACGGGATTCATGTGGTCTCTAACCCTTTCAGAGCTAAGACGTATAAATATTAACATTTATCTGAATTTTGTGTGAAACTATTGAGATACACATAATTAATATTCATTAACCACAAACATTTTAGAAAATAAAGTTTAAAGCGTGGTAATCATGTAGTTTATTAAAAGTTCTGGATTTTCCCCCTCTTGGAGAGCATTATCAGAAATATAAATTTTGCAGACCTGTGAAATCCTACTATATTCCAGTTATGAACTCGGAAACCTCTGCAAACCCAAGGTGAAAACCATTGGATTGTACAGATGTAACTGATGGTGCAGTTTGCCCAATAGAGGCTCTGTTACAGGTGGTGATATGCAAGATGGAAAGTACCCAGCTTGATTTTCCAAGCCCAAACTGAATTGGCCATGGTGGCAGTTTAAAAACACCCTTTTACTTAAATGCTAGTCATGCTTAGATATGAAAATCATTGATAAATACTGAAGGTGGAATCCCATGATGCTTTTTTTTTTTTTACTCACTTTTCAGGGTAGATCCACTTTCTAATTACCACCTTGCGTTTCCCCTCCAATTCATTTCCAGAATCATTTTGGTAGTTTGAGTTTTGGATTATCATTGTTTTATATCATTTGAAAACTGGGATTACAACTATTAATTTTTAGCTCTAATCATTCTCAGAATATAGTGGCAAGTAAAATCAAATTTGAATTGAAGAATGGAGTTGGAAAGGCGAAAGTGTATTCAGAATGTGATTTGAAATTCTGATTTTGCATGAAGCCCCAGAATAAAAAATATGTTAAACCCAGCTTTCCAGCGATATACAACTTTCCAGTGTAGTGTAGAACTAATTTCTGTATCTGTGGTCTTGAAATGGTCACTGCTCTCTCAGACTAGGCAAAAATATAATTCAGGCTCAAGGTTTCATGAATGGAAAGAATCAAGGTGTTAAGGGGTGTAGAGAAAAGAAATTCCTTAATTGCCTGTGTACCAATGATAGAAGCCTGAGTAATGAATACAAAGAATTTCTAGTGCTCATTTATTAAAAATAAATTTGACACAATAGATATTACATGGTGGGAGGATTCACATGATTGGGATGTTAAAATCTCTGAATACACACCCTATTTAAGAAGGATCCTGAAGACAGAAACAGAGCAGGTGTTGTTCTATATCAAAACTACCATTACATGCTTTAGAATAACTGACAGTTCAGAAATGCAGGAGCTGGTATGCTTATAGATAACTGTTCTGACAAATCACAAGATGGGGTCCTGTTTGGAATCCATTATAGACTACCAAATCAAACTAGCAAACAGTTATGATGTGTAGAAAAAATTGCACTTTTCAAACTGGAGATCTTATACAAACACTAGTAAAACTTCTGTGGAGTTTCTAAAATTTTGATGATTTTCTATCACAAAAAATATTACATCCTACTCGAGGTAATTCTATATTAGATCTCATTTTTGACAAAGATGAAATCTAATGAGAAATCACTGAACGAAAAATTAGTGATTGCCTAGATAAAAGTGATCATGACCTAGTTACATTTGTTATGTCCAAAGAGAAACTAGTCCTGACCAATTAAACTCACACACACCCCTGGCATTTTTTTAAAAAAGGGTCAACTTCCAGAAGCTGACAATAACAAAAATGGGCAAAATTGATTTTATTTAAATTTTAAATGTGTATGATGATTGGGAGATTTAAAAAAAAAATCTTTAAGAGGTCTCAAAACCACGATTCTGCTATCAGAAGTCTTCACCCTGGGTAAGAAGGGAAGTGAAAGCAGCAATGAAAAATAAAATAATCTATAACAAATACAAAACGTGAAGGTGACAACAATGGCTATAAATTAGCAGCCATGAATTGCAGACAGTTGATAAGGGAAGTGAAAGGAATTAATGAAAAATCCATGGCCAATAGAGTAAAGGACAATATGAGGGCTTTTAAAAAAACTACATCAAGAACAAAAGAAAACCTAGTAATGGTGTAGGTCCATTGCTAGAAAGGCATGATAAAATTGTCAGTGATGCAGAAAAAGCAGAAGTAGTCAATAAATATTTTTGTTTTGCATTAAGAAAGAAGCTAGATGTATTCAGTTTACAGTGGGAAGGAAATAATTTTATATTCCAACAGTAACTAGGGAGGATGGTAAACAGCAGTTAAACACTTTAAAATCTACATGACCAGATAGCTTGCATTCAGAAGTTTTAAAAATTGGCTGAGGAGCAGTCTGAAGCTCTGATTGTCAATATTTAACAAAACTTGAAATATTCGGGAAAGTTCCAGAGAACTGGAAAAAAGCAATCTGGGCTCATTCAAAGAATGTGTGTTTTAATACAGCTTTAATACAGGAACCAAGATTGTAGGGCACACTTATAAAATGAGGGATTGTATTTGGAAATCCCTAACTCAAAAAAGAATTGAGGGGTCATGATGGAAACCCAACTGAATGTGAGGTTGCTATGTGATGTGGTGGGTAAGAGCGCATGTGCAATCCTTGGATGCATAAGCAGGGATTTTTAAAATTAGAAATGGGGAGATGATGTTATTACTCAGTCTACAGCATTAGTCTGACCATTGTTAGAATGTTGTGTCCAGACCTGGTGACACAATCTAAAAGGGATGTCGACAAATTGGAAGGATTCAGAAAAGAATTAAAAGAATAATCTGAAAAATCTGCCTTACACTGAGAGACTGAAGAAGAAGCTTCATCTATTTAGCTTAACAAAGAGAAAGTTAAGAGGTGACTAGATCATGGCCTATACGTAGGGACATCATTTCTGATACCATAGAGCCATACAGCAAACAAAGGCATAACATAATCCAGTGGCTGGAAGCGGAACATAGACAAATTCAGACTAGAAATATGGTGAAAATGTTTAACAAGAAGGGTAATTGACCATTGGAACAATATACCTGGGGATGTGGTAAATTCTCTATTGCTTGAAATCTTGATTTAAATATTGGCTGTGGGTTTGATGCAGGGTTTACTGGGTGAAAATCTGTATCCTTTGTTATTCAGGAGGACAGATTGGATGATCATAATAGTCCCTTCTGGCATTAAAATTTATGAGCCTATGAAAAATACAGGCTGTCTACCAACACTGGCCAAGGTGCTTTCAGCGTCTAATGCATCCAGGTTTAGTCAAGGGGTGTATATGTGTAAAATATATTTGAATATAGCATTCTGTATACATAGCAATCATATAAGATAGAGAGAGAGGAAAAACTTGGATGTGCATTTTTATAGTATGTGTGTATTCAAATGAAAGAAAATGGAATACCCCAAGCAAAGTGTACATCTTCTGTACATCATTTAGAAAACATTTTCTCATAACAGTTGCATAAA
This sequence comes from Mauremys mutica, assembly GCF_020497125.1. NCBI lineage: Eukaryota > Metazoa > Chordata > Testudines > Geoemydidae > Mauremys > Mauremys mutica. Next base: position 120,752,775 of record NC_059073.1, on the reverse strand, counting down.
TTAGTAACCAGCTGGGAACAATATGGTGCTATTTGTTAAGGGAGATGACAATGCATTTCTTCCAGACAGGAAAGAATCCACATTGTTAGCAGGTGACCTGATAGTTCAGCTCATTGAAAAGGCAAATATTTTGACCAGGAGAGTAATTCTTCCTGTGTAGCAATGTGAGTGGCAGTATTTAAGTTGTATAGCTAATTTTAACCACCTCAGTTTTTGCATCTAGCCTTATTTACTTTATAAGCAGTGTAAAAAGTTCAAAGTAGGTCTTAATATTTAGTTGTAGATGTGTCTGCCAAAGGATTTTAGGAAGATAAAGTGGGTGAGGTAATATCTTTTATTGGGCCATCTTCTGTTAGTGAAAGAGACATGCTTTTGAGCTGCACAGAGCTTTTCTTTACAGGATTGTCAGAATCTGTTTTGGTTGCTTTTTCTGTGCAGAATCCCACAGAAAGCATAGCGTGTTGTGCTACTTATTCATTTTTAATTGGAATAGACATCGTTTTTATGTCTCATTGCTGAGCATAGGCCATATTCTATTCTGCTACACTCGAGAAACTTTATTCAAGTCAATGAGTTTACAGGGGGTAACTAAGGGCAAGATTTGGCTCTACATGTGGAGTAAGCAAAGCTTCTTCTGGGGTCAGAGGTTAGTTCTAGTCGTAACTGTACCTTTCTGTTTTAAGTTTAACCCCTATTTTCTTGGATGTGCATGGGTCCATGCCTCCAGAAGGAATTTGTTGTTTGGAATTTATACATAGGTTTCAAATATTTTCCTCCCAGTTTCAGATAGTAGCTGACTGAAAAATAGAATTTAAATAGAGTCCTCTTTTTTGCTGATAAGAAGTTCTGCTATGTGTAGCATTTGAACATCTTATTGTCTTCATATATTTACTAACTTAGACATCTAAAATGTATATAAGCTTTATTCTAATATTTTGAACTTTGGGGTTTAATTTTTTAGTTTAAGTGACTTGCACTTTGGCTTGGAAAGCTAATAAAGTTTTATATTTGAGTTTTGGACAGATAGATTTTGCACACTGGTATAGCTCTTCTCACTTCTCTTTAGTGATGTTTTCTTTCAATTTAATGTAAAATTCTTTATATTATCTTCCATGTTAACGTTATTCAAATTACTAGGCTGCTTGTTAACATAATTGTTACAAGTTTAAAAAAATTAACAAACTGTAGATGGATGAAGTTCTATTTTCAAGAGATATGTTTGCCATGTTTTGACACAACCTCAAAGGCTATGTATAGTATTAAAAAGAAACTGTTCATCCTAGCATTTAAAATTGCATATATTAGTAGGCAACTTTATGGATTTAGATGATTCTTTGATATTTTTGCAAGGTGCAATGTGACTACAAAATGACATTTTAAGTGGTGGTGATTGTGTACTGTTGTGATTGCTGCTTATTGAGGTCTGATTGTATACTGTTGCTATAATCTAATCTTAATATGATTTATTTGGAATCGTTTCTTACAGTGCACTATAAAATGAATGCTTACTCCCTATGCATATGTGTGCATGCATGTGTATATAACGCAGCCCGTTGGAAGAAAGTGAGACAAGATGATTTGTTTAATTGCCTCTTAATGAGGTTGAAATTTGTCTCCCTTTCTTGTGCTGTGGGTTTAATGCACCTTTACCTTCCTTGGTAAGGCCCAGATGGTGTTCTGCACTTCTTTTTTTCCTGAACATCTGTATCTATCAATATGGATAATTTTCTAGTGTACAATTATTTAACTAAGGTAATTACAGTCACTAAATAATAAGGTGTGCTCAGCCCTCTGCACCATTCCCCTGCCTTTAAAAGCACATAATAAAGGAGTTGGGGAAATTTAGTGTCTGGAAACATAGAAGGTTAATGTCTTCTTAGGGCTTGTCTATATGTAGAGTACTTCAGCAGTGCAGCTGCAGTGCTTAGTGAAGATGCTACCTATGCCAATGGGAGAGCTTCTCCCATCGGTGTAGATACTCCACCTCCTCAAGAGTCAGCAGCTGTGGTGACAGGAGAAGCCCAACATGGTGCTTTTTACACCGGGAGTCCACACCCCTGAGCGATGTAGTGATACCATCATAAATTGGTAGTGTAGACCAAGCCTTAGTATCTACCTGTATTAAATTTGGTGATATTTTGTTTTAATTATTCATATTTCAGTGGGAAGGTTGAAGATTAGATGTGTGTTATCTCTAGTATTCAAGGAAGTCAACTGAAAATGTTAACTTAATATATTGAACATTTTGAATGTTACTAATGTTGAAGAAACATCTCAGGAGATCATATTAAAACAATTTAAACAATAGTTTCCTTGACACTATGTATTTGACATTTTTTTTAGTCATTATAAACATAAAAAGTAATTCAGTGCAATTGAAACTGCTGTTAGTCTCTTGTGACATGGTTATTCTATAATGTTTACTCTACAGTAGTTCAGAGGTTTTGTTCAAGAATACAACACAAAAAACCCTTTTATGTTTAGATACTTATAACTCAAACAGCACTAAAACTAGGGGATTGATATTTTCAGCATGGGTGATTTCCAGTTGTTGCCTACAAGTCAACCACATTTACTAAAGGTATGTCTACATTAGGAAATTTATTGAAATGGTTATTCCAGAGGAAAAGTTGCCCCCTCCCCCAATTTAGCTTAATCCATTACCAAAGTGGAATGAGAGTGTCCACACTAGAATTTATACCAAAATCATTATTCTGGAATTCTATTTCAGTTAATTTCCAAGTGTAGACAAGCCCTAAGCTACTGCAGAGCAACATAGTCTGACTGCATTGCTTCTGCAGTATAATTTAGAAACTGATATGCCTGTGAATTTCAGAATTATGAGCTTTTCAGAACAGAGACCTTATGCGAGTCTGTCTGTCACTCAGTCCCCCTCAGTTTCGAAATTACATTTAAAAAAAAAAATATGTTAAAAGACCATTACTTAGGTTGCAGAGTCAAGCATTCAAAAGTCATAGATTCATAGATTGAGACCGGCAGGGACCATTGTCATCCTCTAGTCTAGTCTGACCTCCTGCATAACGCAGGCCAAAGAACTTCCCTGAATTATATCCTGTTTTGAATTACAGCATATCTTCTAGCAAAACATCCAGTCTTGATTTTAATAATTGCCAGTGATGGAGAATCCAACACAAACCTTAATAAATTTTTCCAGTGGTTAATTACCCTCAGTTAAAAATTTGTACCTTATTTCTAATTTGAACTTGTCTAGCTTCAACTTGCAGCAGTTGGAACATGTTATACCTTTTGCTCGATTGAACAACTCATTTTCAAATTTTTGTTCCCACCTAGGTACCTACATGTGCTGCAGGGTTAGGTTGATGTAAGCTGCCTTGAGTCAACTTAGCTGTGGAAATGTCTTCACTTAAATTTGGCTCCCACCAACGTAAGTGCCTCTCTACATCCACTTAATAATACCACCTCCCCGAGCAGCATAGAGGCGTGGTCAATGTAAGTAGGTGGATGCAGTGTCAGTGTAGACACTGCATTGCTTACATTGACTGTTACTGGCTTTCAGGAGCCATCCCACAATGCCCCACACTGACAGTACAATTGATACCAGTGCTCCCGATGATACAAGTGCTCCCGATTTCTGACAAAAGGAGCCAAGTGTGTGCGCACACACAAGCGATTTAATAACTGCAGTGGCTGTATCTCGACTTAAGTTGGGTCGACATAATTTTGTAGTGTAGACATGACCTAAGACTGATCAAAATGACCCGCAACCTTCTCTTTGTTAAATTGAATAGATTGAGCTCCTTCAGTTTTTCACTATAAAGTGTGTTTTCTAATCCTTTAATCATTCTGATGGCTCTTCTCTCAACCCTCTCCAATTTATCAACATCCCCCTTGAATTATGGACACCAGAACTAGACACAGTATTCTAGTAGAAGATGCACCAGTGCCAAATACAAAGGTAATATAATCTCCCTACTCCTACTTGATAGTCTCCTGTTTACAAATCCAAGGATCACATTTGCCCTTTTGACCGCTACATCGCACTGAGAACTCAGATTTTATTGATATTCCACCATGTTCCCAAGTCTTTTTTCGGAGTTGCTGATTGCCAGGATAGAGGCTCCTATCTTGGAAGTGTGGCCTACATTCTTTATTCCTAGATATATACTTTTACATTTGGCCATATTAAAACACACATTGTTTGCTTGTGCTTAGTTTGTCAAATGATCCAGATCACTCTGTATCACTTAGCAGTCCTCTTTATTTTTTTATCCCTCCCACATTCTTTGTGTTATGTGCAGACTTTATCACTGATAATTTTATGTTTTCTTCCAGGTCATAATAAAAATGTTAAATAGCATAGAGTCAAGGACTAATCCCTTCAGGACCCCATTAGAAACACACTTTTTTGATGATGATTCCCCATTTACAATTATATTTTGAGACCTATCAGTTTTCATCCATTTAATGTGTGCCATGTTAATTTTATATTGTAGTTTTTTTAATCCAAAATGTCATGCGGAATCAAATCAAATACCTGACTGAAGTATAAGTATATTACATGAACTCTATTACCTGTATCAACCAAAAATGTAATCTCATTTGAGGGGAAAAAAGTTTGACTGGATCTATTTTCCATAAACTCATGTTGATTGGCATTAATTATATTGATCATGTCCTGTATCCATTGTTCCATTATCTTGTCTAAGATTGATGTCATGCTGACACGCCTATAATTACCCCGGTCATCCTGTTTTACCTTTATAAATTTTGGCAGAACATTAGCTTCTTTCCAGTCTTTTGGAATGTCCCCATTTTCCTAAGAGTTATTACAAATTAACATTAATGGTTTAGTGAGTTTCTTGGCCAATTCTTTTAAAACTCCTGGGTGCAAGTTATCTGGACCTGTTGATTCAAAAATACTCACTTTATTAACAGCTGTTTAACATTATCCTGAGTTACTGTTAGAATGGAAAGTGTTTCATCATTTTCATATGCTATGACGACATCATTTGCCCCCCCAACACAGAACAAAAATATTTATTAAACACATCTGCCTTTTCTGCGTTATTATTGACAAATCTCTCATTTCCATCTAGTAATGGACCAATACCATTTCTAGGATTCTTTTTGTTCCTAATATACTTAAAACTTATTCTTATTATAGTTAAGTCTGCTGCATCTTTGTGTTCTTTTGCTTCCCTTATCAATTTTCTACAATTACTATCAATTTCCCCCTTCTTCCATTTGTCGTATAGTGGGTTTTGATTTTGGGTTGGATTTTTTTTTATTTAATCACTGCCTTCACTTGTCCTTTAAACCAGTTTTTTTTTTTAACCTGTGAGATCTTCTTTCTCAATTGTTGGACTGTGGTTTTCTGGGCATCTGATCAAATGATCATCCCAATTATCCTTTGTATTTTTCTGTTTAAATTATTTCTCCCAACTGATTTGACTCATAATTGTTTCTGCTTTGTAAAATTGGCTCTTTTAAGACACCAAGTATATAAATTACTGGTCTGGACTTTATTCTGTTAGAATATACAAATGTGGTCAAGTCATGATGATTTATACCTAAGCTACCACTGATATTTAGTTCTGTGATCATTTCCTCTGCTCATCAAGACGAGGTCTAATGTAGAATTTCCTTGTGTTAGGAAATGCCATGTTGAAGGTTGCCTGTGCAACCTTAATTCTGCCTCCTTGTATACCCATCTTGTGCACAGAATTAGGTCGGAGTCTGGGGGTTGGGGGGATAAATACTATATTATCATTAGGGCCCTACCAAATTCATGGTCCATTTTGGTCAAATTCAAGGTCATAGGATTTTAAAAATTGTAAATTTCATTATTTCAGCTATTTAAATCTGAAATTTCATGGTTTTGTAACTGTATGGTCCTGACCCAAAAGGAGGTTGGGGGGGTCACAAGGTTATTGTAGGAAGGTTGTAGTATTGCTATCTTTTACTTCTGCACTACTGCTGATGGCAGCACTGCTTTCAGAACTAGGTAGCCGAAGAGCTGGGAGCCCAGCTCTGAAGGTAGCGCTGCCTCCAGCTGCAGCAAGAAGTAAGGGTGGCATGGTATGGTATTGCCAACCTTACTTCTGCACAACTGCTGGCGAGGCGTTGCCTTCAGAGCTGAGCGCCCGGCCGGCAGCTGCCACTCTCTGGCCACCCAGTCCTGATGGCAGCTCAGAAGTAAGGGTGGCAATACTATGGCCTCTTCCCCATGACCCCGTTTTGGATCAGGACCTCCGGTTTGAGAAACAGTGGTCTCCGCTGTGAAATCTGTATAGTATAGGGTAAAAGTGCACAAAAGACCCAGATATCATGGGGGAGATCAGATTTCATGGTCCATGACGTTTTACGCGGCTGTGAATTTGGTGGGGCCCTAATTATCACATAAGTAAAGACCATATCTTAATTGCATTGCACAAGGGGGTTAGAGAAAGCCAAGCCCAGTCAAGCTCTTTCTCTCTGCCCCCTCTCTCATGAGTTGGGGGGCACTCCACGGTATGGTGCTCCAGAGGGGAGAATGTGTTGCTGAGGCCTTTAGCTGAGTGTGGGCCAGGAGTTTGGCTTGAGTCTGCTTTCCACTCCATTCTGCAAATGCTCTGACAACTCTCAGGCATTCCCAATATTGTGTGTGCTGCTGCCGTTTTGCTGCTGCTGCTTTTGGCAGTAATGTGGGCCTGGCTCCTCAGAATGTTCACGCCCAACTGTCATTTTGACATACCGCCAGAATTTAGAATCATAGAACCATGGGGCTAGAAGGGACCACAAGGGTCATCTAATCTAACCCCCTGCCAAGATGCAGGATTTGTTGTGTCTAAGATGGCTATCCAGCCTCTTTTTGAAAACCTATAGTGAAGGAGCATCCACGACTTCCCTAAGCAGTTTGTTCCATTTTCCTACTGTTCTTACAGCTAGGAAGTTTTTCCTGAGATTTACTCTAAATCTGCTATGCTGTAGTTTGAACCCATTGCCTCGTGTCCTGCGTTCTGTGGCAAGAGAGATGGAGAAAAATTGTTCTTTTTAATGGCAGCCTTTCAAGTATTTGAAGAGTATCATGTCCCCCTTTTACTCTACTCTTTCTCCAGTCCTTCTCAGCAGTGCTCCGATTCTGTATTTGTGCATTTTGTTTTTTCTTCCCTAAGTGTAGCATCTTACATTTGTCTTTGTTGAATTTAATTTTGTTGTTTATAGCCAAGTTCTCCAATTTAGCAAGCACCCTTTGAATTTTAGCTCTATCTTTCAAAGCGTTTGCAACTCCCTTTAGTATTGTGTCATCAGCAAATTTGATTATTCTTTCTATTCCTACATCCAGGTGATTAATAAAGATGTTAAACAACACCGGACCCAGAACAGATCCCTGTGGAACCCCTCTTGTGACACCATTCCATTAATAGTTACTCTTAATTTGCAGTTGTTTAACCACTCATGTATCCATTTAATGGTAGTATTACCGAGCCCACATTTCTCCAGCTTACTTATGAGAAGGTCGTGTGGGACTGTGTGAAAAGTCTTGCTGAAGTCCAGGTATATTATGTCTACTGTATTCCCCCTATCTACCAAACCAGTTACCTTGTCAAAGAAGGAAATTAAGCTAGTTTGGCATGATTTGTTTTTACATCGGCAATACCAGGAGGGATGACCTGGAGTGCCGATAAGAAGCGCAGTCAGGAAAGTAACTGAAGTACTTTCCTCGTGGACTCTATTTTCTAAATGGACAACCTACTTAATTCTCAATTACTGAGGGACAATCTCCACTCATTGATATATTTTGCTTTCCACAATCAAATCTCTGTACAACTTTTCCTGAGTGATGTACCCAAGTATTTGGATTCTAATATCAAAACTGTATTGTTAAATCTATTCACTTTTGGGTTATTGTGTGTATCATATGACTTTTAAAAAGAAACTTTGTATTTGTGGATAATCTAAGCACTATACCCAGATGTACAGACACTGTTTTCTCAGCCTATGTATTATATAATTTTTTTAACATTAGTTTTAATAAAAATTTTATATCCATGCTGGCTGCTAGTGATCACCCCTTCATCCTCCAGGTATTTGCAAATTGAATATTTTATACATTGCTCTAGTTGCTTCCCAGGTATTAAAGTCAGGCTGACTAGTCTATAGGTCCCAGCTCTTCCTTTTCCCCCCCCTTTAAAAGATGGGCATTACATTAGCCCTTTTCAGTCTTCCAGGATGTCTCCTGTCATCCATGAGTTTGCAAATCATAGGACTGGAAGGGACTTCGAGCGGTCATCTAGTCCAGCCCCTTGCATTCATGGCAGGACTAAGTATTATCTAGACCATCCCTGGCAGGTGTTTGGCTAACCTGCTCTTAAAAATTTCCGAGGATGGAGATTCCGCAACTTCCCTAGGCAGAGTGCTTAACCACTCCAACAGGAGTTTTTCCTAATGTCCAACCTAAACTGCCCTTACTGCAATTTAAGCCCATTGCTTCTTGTCTTATCCTCAGAAGTTAAGGACATTTCCCCCCCCCCCCTTGTAACAGCCTATATGTACTTGAAAACTGTTATCATGTCTCCTCTCAGTCTTCTCTTCTCCATACTAAACAAACACATTTTTTTTCAAACTTTCCTCATAGGTCATGTTTTCTAGACTTTTAATCATTTTTGTTGCTCTCCTCTGGAGTTTCTTGAATTTGTCCACATCTTTCCTGAAATGTGGCACCCAGACCTGGACACAGTATTCCGGTTGAGGCCTAATCAGCATGCAGTAGAGCGGAAGAATTACTCTCGTGTCTTGCTTACAACATTCCTGCTAGTACAGCCCAGAATGATGTTTGCTTTTTTTGCAACAGTGTTACACGGTTGACTCATATTTAGCTTGTGATCCACTATAACTACCAGATCCTTTTCCTCAATATTCCTCCTGAGACAGGCATTTCCCATTTTGTATGTGTACAACTGATTGTTCCTTCCTAAGTGGAGTACTTTGCATTTGTCCTTATTGAATTTCATCTTATTTACTTCAGACCATTTCTCCAGTTTGTCCACATCATTTTGAATTTTAATCCTATCCTCCAAAGCACTTGCAACCCCTCCTAGCTTGGTATAGTCCACAAACTTTGAGTCATTGATGAAGATATTGAACAGAACTGGACCCAGAACTGATCCCTGTGGGACCCCACTCGATATGCCCTTCAAGCTTGACTGTAAATCACTGATAATTACTTTTTGGGAATGGTTTTCCAACCAGTTACGCACCCACCTTATAGTAGCTCCATCTAGGTTGTATTTCCCTATTATTGCCAGTGGCTCTGAGATTTCTTTAGCTAATTCCTTCCCCTTTGACTCCTTTTCTTCCTAATTAGTTTCTCCATGGGATCTTTCCTACTATTCCTCTGAGTTGGTTGAAATCTGCCTTTTTTTGAAGTCTAGTGTCCTTGTTTTGCTGTTCTTGTGTCCTCTTTTCCTTAGGATCTTGAATTCTATCAGATCATGATCACTTACTCCCAAGTTCCCTACCACCTACATGTTCGCAACTAATTCATCGCTGTTGGTCAAAACCAGATCCAAAATGGATGACCCCCTCATTGTTTTCTGAATCAGAAAGTTGTCCCCTACACATGCCAAAAACTTGCAGGACGTATGTTTTGCTATATTAGTCTTCCAACAGATATGAAGGAAGTTAAAATCCCCTATTAATACTAGCTCATATGTGGTAGCTAATCTTGTTACCTGCTTGAAGAATGCCTTATCTACTTTCTCTTCTTGATTTGGTGGTCTACAATAGACCCCCATCATAACATCACTGCTATTCTTTTTCCTTTTGATCCTCACCCAGATACTCCGAGGTCTGCGGCTCACTTCCTCTTGAATCTCAGAGCAAATGTATACGTTCTTGACAAACAGCGCAATACCTCCTTTTTTCCATACCTATCCTTCTGGAATAACTATATCCCTCAATGCAGGTACTCCGATAATGGGTGTTGTCCCACCAAGTCTCTATAATGACAATTAAGTCCTAACTTTCCTGAGTAATGCAAGCAAGAGTAGGGAAATGGTGACTCTTAAGTTTACAATTCAGCCAAACCTGAATAGAAGTACATGAGACAAGTGAAAGGCATGTCTCTAGCCCCAGGGCTTTCTACTTGCTGAATTTCAAAGGCCTGCTGCAAGCTGTGGAGATGCTACTGCTTTTCAAAAAAGGCCACAACAATCTTTTATTACAGAAAGAGTTAAGCATTCTAAATGTAGGGGGTTACTTCCAGCTCTCCTACTCCCATATAATGAAAGTTCTTTAAAATAAAATACAAGTTTATGCTGATATATATATATTTGATCTGTTGATTTTGAAATGTGAAAAAAAACCAAACCATTATTCCAATCAATATTTATATAGTTTGCAACAGCTAAAATGAATTCCCCCAGAAGAAGTTTGGTCTGTGCTTTTCTACTTGGAATGAAAATGCAAACCCCCCAAATGCTCCAGTAATTGCACCTCTAGAAACTTTGTTGTTTTGTTGATTTCCAATTTAAAAAGTATAGAAAATAAAGCTGTGTACTATTGTAGCAGAAACACTAGTGACCAGTAAAGTTAAGGTTGCATAGTTTTCCCCTGCTTTAAAGCCTGACCCTTATATTCAGTTGCTCATTATTTTCTGAAACTTTCCCAAACTTAGATATCTGACTTGAAGGTTAATATTTTTGGTAAAGTTTGAGCAAAACAAATTCTGTCAGTTTTTGAGACTGAGGCAAATGAGGAAAAATACACCGTTTCTTATTACCTTTTCTGTGCCTGTCTTGGTAGGCAGGTTGGCAAGCAGAGGGGGTGATGGGAAGGGGGAATTACTTGTAACAGTAAATATGGCCCTTCTTTAAGTGAATGTCCACACTGATCCCACTTTTGGTGCACTGGTGACGTGCATGAGATCAGAGTCTTTTTGCCAGCGGTGTCTGTTGGGACTGCACTTACACGTTAGATGAGCTCATGCCCTCCCTTTTGAGCCGAATGGACCCACTGATTCCTCAGTTCCTTCTTACCATCCAATCCCCATGGCAACGAGATGGAATCCACATAGTGTCTGCTTGGTTCTCTCTGCACTGTACTTATTGACTGTTAGTTTAATTATTCTTGTTGTCCATTGGCAACACACATAGTTCTTAGGTTCTGTTTTTAGGCTAGAATCTCTCTTCCTTCCACCCTTTTTGTACAGAGTTCTGGTGAAATAGCAGAAGCAAAATCTCTGGGAGGTTTAAAGCCTGCCCCTCATATGAAGCTTCAGTGCCACTTAATGATGGGCAATGGAGGAGCTTATTTTGTTTAGGAAAGGGACAGATTCCTGAGTGATGGTCTGTATGCTGTTCCTTCTGTAAGCAGACTCAGAAAGTGAGAACAGCCAACCTAAAATTGTTCACCTTGAAGCATTCTGAGCAAAATTCCTCAAACACTGAGAGGAACTATACAGTTAGACCTCAGTCCTTTGGTCAGTCCCTCTCCAGCACCGTGAGCTAGGAGTTCACCAGACTATAGATTGTTAACCCACGAACAACCTACCCCTCCCTGTCCCCCAGCTGCTTCCCCTTCTCCCTTCCTTTCCTTCACATGGCTGGAGGAGTGTTAGTGAGTCCCTTCACTTTGAATGGTCCCTTGAAATATGTGGTGTTTACTTACACAAAACAATCAGTTCCATCTTGTATTTAGCTGTGACTCTGAGTAAGTTTTTCCCAGACTTGAAGAAGAGCTCTGTGTAAGTGCAAACACTTGACTCTCTCATCAGCGATGTTGGTCTAATAAAATATATTACCTCACCCACTTGGCTCAACAGTCGAGGGGCACCCACCAGCCTGAGAAGGGTCCCTCTGGTGCCCCAGTACTGACCGTTACAAGAGCGGCGATGGTACCAACTAAACCTGTGGATCACATCTCTCTCAGTACCTGGCGCCTTGGTACCCTGTGCTTCTTTACAGACAATGTCAGACCCAGCAAAGTAGAGGGTGGTGATAACTAAGCTCCTGGCTACAGCGTTGTTGATACAGCAGATGAAGAAAGTATCCGTAGTACTGACTTCACCACCAGTGTACTTCTAACAGGATGGCCCCTTCCGTGGAGGAGGTTTACTGCTTTTCTTCACTTATCTCCTTCTACACACTCTCCTTGGATAGCACAGTGGGAGTCAGGAAGAGGCTCTGGGGAGAAATCTGGAAGAGACAGAAGAAAATGACTTAGAGATCATGGGGGGGTGCCAGGAAGGGTATCCTCCCATATGTCCCCCCACCTCAGTACCCATACCAATCTCAACATTGGTCCTAATGGACATACTGGGGGTACCGCTGAATTGATATAAGCCTTCATCATCTGCCTCCTCTAAGGTTAGGTCCCCCTCTCCAAAAAGGCAATATAAACCGATTCAGCCAGGTCAGCTAGTGCAGCCTCAGATCCTGGAAGGGCAGAAGGAGGAAAGGGATGAGAAAGAACAGCTTGTTCCCACTGCAATCTCCTCATCCTCTCCTGATGAGGAAGTACATCCCTCAATACCTTCAAGGCATTCTCTACAAGAACATGGCAGAGACTCAAGATATACCTCTGGAAGTGGTTATGGGGAAACCTCACAAACTGTGCCTGGTAGCATCGTCATGCCTATGAATAAGGGACTTTTGGAGCCTGCTAAAGAGCTGTGGCATGTCAGGGTCCATTACAGCCACATCCAAGTGAGCTGACGGGGTATATCAAGTCATTCCCAAGGAAGCTGAGTACTTTTATTCCCGCCCAGTACCACAGTCACTTCTGGTAGCTATGGTCCAAGAGAGGTCAAAGCAGCATAGGCCTTCCAATTTTATACCTTGGGAGAAAAATCCCAAAGAGACTGGACTTTTTCGGGTGCAAAGTCTGTTCATCTGCCCACCTCCAGACATGTGTCGCTAATTACTCAGTTCTTCTGTGTAATTACATTGATTTGCATATGGCAAACTGTCTCAGTTTGACAAGTTAGCTTCTCTTGGTGTTGTTGAGGTAAAGATTATCGTGTCCAAATGACATCTGATAGCCTGCATGGTTTGGACATGTCCGAAACAGTGGTGAATATTATGGCTACATCGGTGGCCGTGAGAAGATCTAACTGGTTCCAGTGTTCAGAGGAGTCCAAACAACAAATGAGGACCTTCCCTTTTTGAGGACAATGAACATTTGATTCAAAGACAAATAAGGCCCACTCTCTTCCTTTAGGACTCAAGGGTGACTCTACGTTCTCTGGACCTCTGTGCTCCGGACAGAAGAAGGAAATAAGTGAGATTGTGGATTGCTTTCAGCAGCATTCCTCTACCTGGTACTATTAGCAGCCTCCAAAGGACTTTTGAGCCCCTGAGACAGAAACAGAGATTCCAGCGATGATGACTCTCTGCCTCTTCTTCTGTTGTATAGTCTCCGTCTTCCACCAGAGCGTTGAGGAACCTCTAGATGATCTCTTCCCTCCATCCCCTCCCTCCCACTTTGGGAAGCCAGGACTCAGATTTGGATTCAGTAGGTCTTGGAAAATGTTGAGCGTTGAGGAACCTCTAGATGATCTCTTCCCTCCATCCCCTCCCTCCCACTTTGGGAAGCCAGGACTCAGATTTGGATTCAGTAGGTCTTGGAAAATGTAAACAGAGAGAGGCTCCTATCTAATTATAGTCTACTCTTTACCCTGCCTTTTACTGTCTCTTTTCAGGGATCTGTGTCATGAGATATTGTGAAGTGGATTCCCTCATACAAGTTGGAGTAATGGAGAAGATGCCCTGGGAGTTCAGGGTCAGGGATGTTTATTCTCACATTACTTTCTCATCCCAAAGGAGAAAGGGGGTTTGGTCTCCCATGCTGGACTTGACATCTCAAGAAGTTTATCTGTCATTTTAGTTTCAGGATGATGGCGCTTGCGTCCATAATTCCTTTGTTAGATCCTCAAGACTGGTTTGCAACTCTTGACCTCCATGCTGTCTCCCCACCCCCAGCAATGACAAAGGGGGATTTTTATCACTTGCCTGCTTACCCCCTAAAAGAAGAAAATAGGACTGAACTGTACTCCTGCTACGACATTTTCCCAGGCACATCAGAGATCCACATGTTTATAGGGTCGAAACAAAGCTCCAGGCTACTTCTCCCCTTTATACAGGCCAGCAGATCCTTAGATGTCTGCACAGCATCCACTAAAAGGAAGCCTTTAGATAAAGAGTTTGGCAACAGATAAAGATGGGGACATGGCAAAGGCTGATTTCCAGGGCCCTCTCCCCTCCTTCCCTCCAAGTTTGGGTAAGGAGTATTTTTCTCTTAAAGTAACTTCATGGCTCAACCAGATGTTTGTAAGGCTGGCTCTGAGTCTTATTCTTTCTTTCTCTGCCTTCCCCAAGAAAGCTTCCTCCCCATGCTGCTTCAGTAGCTCTATCTACAAACAGCTAAGGAGTGTCTGTATCAGTAACTTGTTTGTTTATAGTATCCCCGGAGTGTCTCAGTTGAGGAGAGGAGCCTTATTAAGAATATGGTTAAGACTCTTAAAATGCAGTCTCTGGTGGAAACGGAAATTACTTGCTTCTAATTGTGCTGCCCTTGAAGATATCCATGCACCTTGGTCTTTGCCCCCAGCCCAAGAGAGCCTGGCTGTTCCCCAGGCCTGGCTATGAGGCACAGACAGGCTGGCTCCATCTGAAACCAACTACCAGCATTTCCATGCTGCTTCCCTTTGGGATATTGTTTCAGTTCCTTGGTGAGCAGGAGCAGAGAGCACCCTAAATTCTAAGTGTAACAGGTGCCCAGAGAGTATCTACAGTAGTATGACACCATCACAAAAAGCATCCAGAGACTAAAATGGTCCAGGGGAGTCGGTATAAACTCATCGACTCCTTCAAGCAGGGACAAAGAAACTGTAGGAGACGGATTTATATGCCCAGAAGTCTAATGGAAGCTTCCCAAATCTCTATTTGCAGCAGAATGTGGGAGTGTTTGGTGAAATATTGAACAGGTGTAAACACCTAGCGGCAAATCCATGTGGTTCTCAGGATAAAGACATTATAAGGATTGTATTGCAAGGCAGACATACAGAAGGAAATGCATTCCTTCATATTAACCCTAGCTCAGGCATTGGACCAGTTGCTTGCAGAGAGGTCCAGAAGACTTCACTATATCAAACATCATAAAAGCATTGGGAAAGGGCCAAAACAGTCTGTAAGAACATCCTCCCTGAGGGACTGTTTTGAGAGAATATCCGTAAGTAGGATAACCTCATATGTAGCATTTAGATAAAATCCCAGTGCAATTCAATAAATTTAAGCCATGTTCCAATGTAAAAATAATTCTTGCTTACCCTGAGGGAATTGAGGGGAAGAGCTTTAGACCGTTTCCTCAGAGTATCCAGTAAAACTTTTCTTTTGGAGGGCTGTTGCTCTCAGTCTGATTTTTTATTAATACATAAATGAACAGCTGTTAGTGTTGAATGCACATGCAGTAAATGCCTCTGGTCAATCAACATTGATATAAGGAAATAAATCCTGTCAAACTAATTTGATTTTTTTAATGAGATTACATGGTTGGTTGATAAAGGTAATAGTGTTGGTGTAGTGACTTGGGTCAGCATGGCATTTGATTAAAACATCTAGAATGATATAAAACTAACATGGCACACATGAAATGGACTAGAAGCTGGCTAACTGATATAATTCATTTTGAGACCTAAGTAGGGAATCATCATAGAATGGGTACCTTTTTAAGTGGAGGGGGGGGAGGTCCTGTAGAGAGTGGTTCTTGGCCCTATGCTACTTTAACATTTTTGTTAATTACCTAGAAGAAAACATAAAATTATCACTGATAAAGGTTGAAGATGATAAAAAATGGAGGAGTGGTAAATAATGAAGAGGACAGCAAACAATACACAGGGATCTGGATCACTTACTAAACTTGAGCGCAAGCAAACAATATGGGTTTTAATATGGTTAAATACAAATGTATACATCTAGGAACAAAGAATGTAGGCCATACTTACAGGATTGAGGACTCTATCCTGGGAATCCCTGACTCTGAAAAAGAGTGGGAGTCTTGATGGATAATCAGCTGAACATGAGCTCTCAGTGCAGTGCTTTAGCCAGGAGGACTAATGTGATTCTTGGGCATACAAATAGGAGAATTGCAAGTAGGAGTTCAGAGATTATTTTATCTCTGTATTTAGCACTGGTGCAACCGCTGCTGGAATGCTGTATCCAGTTCTGGTGTCCACAGTTCAAAAAGGATATTAATAAAATGGAGATGGTTCAGAGAAGAGCCACAAGAATGTTTTCTAATCCTTTAGTCAATCTATTTTGTTTAAGAAAGAGAAGGTTAAGGCGTGACTTGACATGAGGAGGAAATATTTAATAATGGCTTCTTCAATCTAGCAGAGAAAGCTATAAACGGTGAAACTAGACAACTTCAGATTAGAAATAAGGCATACATTTTTAACAATGATAATTATTAACCACTGGAACAATTTGCCGAGGGTCGTAGTGGATTTTCGTTCACCGACAGTGTTTAAATCAAGATTTTGCTGTTTTACTAAAATATATGTTCTAGGAATTATTTTGGGAAAGTTCTCTGACCTGTGTTATACAGGAGGTCACATTATATGATCACGAAGGAACATAGTACACTTAGCAAGAGAGTTTTGAGCTCTGAGACATAAAAGGTGTACAATGCATCAATCTCTTGATGCGCTCTAATGACTTAATAAAGCGACTGGAGCTCCTCAGCACTTCATCTACATGGAGGGGCTCTGTGCCAGTGCCTTTTATGTTAAAATCCATAACCTTGGTATGCCTTGTGCCAAAATACTGCTTTGTGTCAATGTGTGGGCTTTAGGTTCAAAGGCGGTTCTGAACTGATGTTCCAAACCTTGAAAACTTCCCACATCAAAGTTTCTCTATGAAGCAGAGAAGCAAGGCTGCACATTGGGTTAGTCATCCACATTCTTTCAGGGCACTCCTAGTTAAGGATGATTTGGACTCTCAGGAATCCCATTTAGATTTAGAGCAGTGGTAGGCAACCCATGGCATGCGTGCCAAAGGCAGCACACGAGCTGATTTTCAGTGGCACTCACGCTGCCCAGGTCCTGCCCACCGGTCTGGGGGGTTCTGCATTTTAATTTAATTTTAAATTAAGCTTCTTAAACATTTTTAAAACCTTATTTACTTTACATACAACAATAGTTTAGTTATATATTGTAGACTTATAGAAAGAGACCTTCTAAAAACGTTAAAATGTATGACTGGCACGCGAAACCTTAAATTAGAGTGAATAAATGAAGACTTGGCACACCACTTCTGAAAGGTTGTCGACCCCTGATTTAGAGTCTCGGAAGAACTTAATTTCTGTGTTAACATCTCGAATCAATGAGAGGCAAAGGTCAGGATACTCAGTGCAACTCTAGACCTGGTACTTCCACTGTCAACCAGATCTTTACCTTCAGATAAATTCATCCAACGCTCAAAAAGCTATTAAGCCGTGCACAGCACTTATTATAGACTTCCACTGGGCCTTTGAGTCAGTGCATCGAGCAAGTTTGTGGAATCTGATGAGGCATCTCTGCATCCCTGGGAAGATAGTGTCATTTATAAAAGAACGCTGATAGAATGGAAGTCTGCGTTTGAGTCAGTGACAGATGCACGGCATCATTTCCTACTGCTACAGGAGGTCGGCAAAGTGATGTTCTGTCACCATCATTGTTCAGTATTGGCATTGATCAGTTGATGGATAAGCTTGAGGAAACCGCTGTCGGTGACGTCAAGCTGAACACTACTCCTCTTCAAGATCTTGAATACACTGATGACGTTGTCTTGTTGGTTTAGTTTGAATCAATGCAGCTAATGGTAGTTCTGGTCATGCAAGAAGCAGGGTTATTAATCTGTCAAATACATGGGCTGCATCATCAACAATGCTGGAGGATGTTTGAAAGATGCAGGCGCTGATAGAGCAGCAGCTGCTGCGATGTTTCGGGCCCTTCAGTGGCCTCTGTTGTGATGACATGACATCAGTCTTGCTACAAAGCTGCGGAGTTATATGAACCACAGTTATATCAACTCTGTTGTATGGAAGGGAAATGTGGGCGCCGAGGAAGGCTAAAGAATACTGGATTGACATTTTTTATTCTCATTGTCAGCTGCTCCATATCAGGTAGCAGGACAAGATCAGAAACAAAGATACTCAAAGTCGAACCCAGCAGTTGTTTCCATCGGCACTGATTTGGTTTTGGAAGCTTTCTTGGTATGGACATTTAAGAATGAAAGACAAACTAATTCTGAAGAGTGTGTACCAAGGAAAGCTGCTACATAGCCAGCAATCATATAGGTGGCAAAAGCTTTGGTGTTGCAACAAGATTGCCAGTGATGGACATAAACTAGAGAAAAGTAGGAAGACCAAGGCACAAAATGAGGTTAAACTAAGTAGAGACATAAAGGATAAGAAGAAAACATTCTACAAATACATTAGAAGTAAGTAGACAACCAAGGACAGGGTAGACCTGTTTTGAGGGGGGAAAACAATAACAGAAAATATGTAAATGGCAGAAGTGCTAAATGACTTTTTAGTTTGTGTTCACCAGAAAAGTTAGTAGTGATTGGACAGCTAACATAGTGAATGCCTGAGAAAATGAGGTAGGATCAGAGGTTAAAATAGGGAAAGAACAAGTTACAATTCTTTAGTAAAGATAAATGTCTTGAAGTGAGCAGGACCTGATGAAATGCATCCTGAAATACTCAAGGAGCGGACTGAGGAGATAACTGAGCCGTTAGCAATTATCTTTGAAAAGTCATGGAAGACGGGAGAGATTCCAGAGGAGTGGAAAAGGGAAAATATAGTGCCTATCTATAAAAAAGGAAATAAGGAAAACCCACGGAATTACAGACCAGTCAGCTTAACTTCAGTACCCGGCAAAATAATGAAGTGAATAAATAATCCATTTGCGGACACCTAGAAGATAATAAGATAAGTAACAGCATGGATTTGCCAAGAATAAATTGTGTCAAAACAACCTAATAGCTTTCGCTGACAGGGTAACAAGCCTGGTGGATGGAGGGGCAGGGGGGAAATACAGTAGATATAGTATATCTTGACTTAAGTAAGTAAGGCATTTTATACTATCTTGCATCATCCTTTCACAAACAAACTAGGGCAGTGGTTCCCAAACTTGTTCCATTGCTTGTGCAGGGAAAGCCGCTGGTGGCCTGGGCAAGTTTGTTTACCTGTTGCGTCCACAAGTTCAGCCGATTGCGGCTCCCACTGGCCACGGTTCACCGCTCCAGGCCAATGGGGGCTGTGGGAAGGGCGACCAGCACATCCCTCGCCTGCGCCGCTTCCCACAGCTCCCATTGGCCTGGGATGGCCAGTGGGAGCCGCAGTCGGCCGAACCTGCAGACGCGGCAGGTAAACAAACCGGCCCAGACCGCCAGGGGCTTTCCCTGAACAAGAAAACAGAATAGGGCATTCATAGGTGAGTGGAGGAAATGAAAAGCTGCCAATTGGTAGCCATTTAGGTAGAGAGGAGAGCCCGTTGTCTTAGACCATGTTCAGTAGATCTTTCAAAGGGAAATTTGATGGCTATTTCCTTTCAGGAGTTTGAAAAGTTGAGGATTTCTTCATTTCAGCTCATAGACAATTCAGAGAACAGGATGGTGGTTCCAGCTGGATCAATTTCCATGTCCCAATCCAAGAATGTTGGTTCTAGTGGTTTTTCCAAGCATTTTTAACCAATTTTTTTCTAGCTGGAAGTAACCTGATTGCGCTCTGGTCATTAGTTAAAATTGTATGACAGTATATTTTATTATTTGAGAAATGGCACGTAATCATATACTTAGAATGTATCATAATGTATACACACAAGGGAAGGATTAAGGTTTTGCATGCTATCTCAGACTCTCGCAATTCTCAATTTTTCAGTGCTTACTTTACAACCACAACACTTTCTTAATGTGGGTCCAGAAGATGCGGCCAAGCTTTGAAAGAGCACCAGACTGTGGTGGGATTTTTGTTGTTGTTCTTGATGACATTATTCAGTCAATATGTCAACTATCAGAAGCGAGAGGCAGCCACCTAATTCTCACTAATCTTTGTTAAATTACCAGAATAGTTACCTGAAACAGACAAAGGAGCTAACACATCTGG
Source organism: Mauremys mutica (assembly GCF_020497125.1). Lineage (NCBI taxonomy): Eukaryota > Metazoa > Chordata > Testudines > Geoemydidae > Mauremys > Mauremys mutica. Next base: position 120,732,666 of record NC_059073.1, on the reverse strand, counting down.
GGGTAGTAATCGGCTCACGGAAAGAGCATATCTGGCTCCTTACAGGTTCCAGGATCTCCAGGCCACCTCACACCAGATCCTCGCCTACTCTGGACTGCAAAAATTAGGGATTTCTTAAGTTTTTGGTGTAGTATGTTGAGCTGCACAACATACTACCCTAGAACTGCTGGAGAATGAAGGCACTGCAGCATTATCTATTCTGACAGTGGTGCCCAGCCCATTCCAGGAGGAAAATGTGATTCAGATTCTCCAATTAGACTGTGGAATAGACATTCCCATGAAACTTTTCCAGATTCTTATCAGGGTGACTCTCTAAATAGATGTCAATTTGTGAAGATGAGGGAACTACAGATTATCTGACTCTTGTGCTAAGAGTGAAAGGTCACAGAATATAAATCTCTTGGCATTGAAAGCAGTCAAACTTGATGGTCTTGCAGCAGTAGCAAACCATATTGGGTAATAAATATCTTCTGGTAAGATATGCCAGTACTATGTTGTTACTGGATATCAACAAGGGAAGGCGTCAGGCATCAGGATTCAGAGGAAAACAATATTTGTTATTTCAGTGACCAGAATATCACGTATGATCCATCAAGGCAGTTCACCATTTTTTTGGTCTGAAATATGAAGTAATTTTATGGAATTTTGATTGGGACACCTAGGTTTTCTAGGGCATACACAATATTGACTATGATTTGGTGAGGTTTCTGGAAAAAGTGTGTGTGTTGGAATAAGCAAAAATTTACAGTCAAGTTATTGTTAACCCAGGAAATCAGACTAAAAAATAAAAATGGAGAGCCAAATTCTTCCCTAACGTTAATTTTGTTGCTCAAGGAAACTATATTAGGGATGAATTTGTCTGAAATATTTGTCAGAGAAAGGACAGAATTTAGTGTTTTATAAGCGATTTCATTTACCAAGATACGAGTGCCAAACACAGCAAACCCCTTAGATCTTTGGAGGATAACCTCTTATTTCAAAATACTGAGAATATGCCTTGGACTGGTAGCAACCAATAAAAAGGAAATAATACACCTGAAAGTATGCAGTTATCTGGAGAAAAGTGGTAATGAACTAATGAATTTAGGTTAGTAAGAGAGTAAACGAAGGTTCTGCGTTTATTAAAACTAATTTTGGAAAACTAAGAACGTTAGTGGTTAGTGTCCATGGATAAGATGTATTAAGAAAAAAGATTGAAAAGGATTGGTAGAGTGCGACATAACTTCTCAGTTTAAGGAGAATGGGAATCCTCATACAGAAACAAATATAAATGACAGCTAGGGTGATCCAGAACAAACTAATTAAAGAAGTGAATCTATAGACTTATTCCCAGTCAGAGGACAGTAACATGAGAAAGATGCAACAATTGTAGTTATATAAAAATATGATAATCTATTATGAACAAGGGATTTTGGACAAAAGTAATACAGTTGACTTAATTCATCTTGAGTTAATAAATGTTTTGATACCGTGTCATATTTAAAACAAAAAAAGTAGAGAAGTTGAAAAAGATTATCTGAATAAACATACCATAGAGGAGGTTAAAAAAAACAAACACGGCTAACAGAATTAAAATAGTGAATGGATAATCACGAGGGAAATACAACATCTGAGTTTGCATAAATTAAATCTCCATATTTTTTCATTCTGTTCTGACAGGCAAATTGTGTACCCATACTATAATCTTCTCCTGCCTTGAACTATGGCAGTCTTCTCATCTCAGTTTTTATCCCTTAAGTAATCTTGACCCTTCCCCCCCAATCCAAAATCGTTTTCCTTACCTTTTTTTAACTGTTACACCGTCACCCCCAACCTCAGTCAATTCCCTAACTCTGTGTTGTTTAGAACATCAAGTGAAAACTACCACTTCTTGCCTTTAGAGTCCTTCATGCATGCAACCTTTTATATAACTGATATGGCCTCCTTTTGTATTCTTTAGCTTCTCTGCTTGGTCTGTGGCACCAACCTCCATTTCCTTTTACCTAGCTTCTTTCATGAAAGTCTGCATGGTTCCCTTCCTTCTGATTGGAACATCCTCCTCTAATCCAGTTTCCCAAGCCACCACTCTGGTTTCATTCAGATAATTCCAAAAAATGAAAAATAACATCTGTTGTTTCATCTATGAGAGCTGAAGATGGGTGGCGATGGAGAAAAATAAACTCACTGATTTTATTTATGCAAATAATTTATCTGGTGAGCCTTTTTACTGGCACTCTGTCCTTCCTTTCCCTTCCTTCTTTCCTCCCCCTCACTCCCCAGTTTTTGTTTTCTTAAGTCATTTGGGCTACTTGTGTAATTAAGTGCTCACCAATGGGAAGCCAGAGGTGGCAGGGCTCTTTCCACTCCTGTCCCTTCCCGCCCACCCACGTGGGTAGTGGATGCAGTGGTTCTGGTGAGCCTGCTTCACTTCTTGCACTGTTACCTGTGGTGCTGGTAGGTGTTAAAACACAAGGAGTGCTGCTGTGCTAGCTAGCTATTTGGCCCTCAGGCACTAAAAAGGTAGAGAATATAAGGTCCGGATAAGGGCCGGATCAGATGATAAACAGTCACATAAAAAAGAATCTGGCACATCAGAAAAAGGCAGTCTAATAAACAGGGACAAGTTTTTAAAGTGCTTGTACACAAATGCCAGAAGTCTAAATAATAAGATGGGTGAACTAGAGTGCCTTGTGATAAAGGAGGATATTGATATAATAGGCATCACAGAAACCTGGTGGACTGAGAGCAATCAATGGGACACAATCATTCCGGGGTACAAAATATACCGGAAGGACAGAACAGGTCGTGCAGGGGGAGGAGTGGCACGATATGTGAAAGAAAGTGTAGATTCAAATGAAGTAAAAAATCTTAAGTGAATCCACATGTTCCATAGAATCTCTATGGATAGAAATTTCATGCTCTAGTAAAAACATAACATTAGGGATCTATTATTGACCACCTGACCAGGACAGTAATAGTGATGATGAAATGCTAAGGGAAATTAGAGAGGCTATCAAAATTAAGAACCCAATAATAGTGGGGGATTTCAATTATCCCCATATTGACGGGGAACATTTCACTTCAGGACGAAATGCAGAGATAAAATTTCTCGATACTTTAAATGACTGCTTCATGGAGCAGCTGGTACGGGAGCCCACAAGGGGAGAGGCAACTCTAGATTTAATCCTGAGTGGAGCGCAGGAGCTGGTCCAAGAGGTAACTGTAGCAGGACCGCTTGGAAATAGTGACCATAATACAATAGCATTCAACATCCCTGTGGTGGGAAGAACACCTCAACTGCCCAACACTGTGGCATTTAATTTCAAAAGGGGGAACTATACAAAAATGAGGGGGTTAGTTAGATAAAAGTTAAAAGGTAAAGTGACTAAAGTGAAATCCCTGCAAGTTGCATGGGCCCTTTTTAAAGACACCATAATAGAGGCCCAACTTCAATATATACCCCAAATTAAGAAAAACAGTAAAAGAACTAAAAAAGAGACACCGTGGCTTAACAACCATGTAAAAGAAGCAGTGAGAGATAAAGACTTCCTATAAAAAGTGGAAGTCAAATCCTAGTGAGGCAAATAGAAAGGAGCACAAACACTGCCAACTTAAGTGCAAGAGTGTAATAAGAAAAGCCAAAGAGGAGTTTGAAGAACGGCTAGCCAAAAACTCCAAAGGTAACAACAAAATGTTTTTTAAGTACATCAGAAGCAGGAAGCCTGCTAAACAACCAGTGGGGCCCCTTGACGATCGAAATACAAAAGGAGCGCTTAAAGACGATAAAGTCATTGTGGAGAAACTAAATGGATTCTTTGCTTCAGTCTTCACGGCTGAGGATGTTAGGGAGATTCCCAAACCTGAGCTGGCTTTTGTAGGTGACAAATCTGAGGAACTGTCACAGATTGAAGGGTCACTAGAGGAGGTTTTGTAATTAATTGATAAACTCAACATTAACAAGTCACCGGGACCAGATGGCATTCACCCAAGAGTTCTGAAAGAACTCAAATGTGAAGTTGCGGAACTATTAACTAAGGTTTGTAACCTGTCCTTTAAATCAGCATTGGTACCCACTGACTGGAAGTTAGCTAATGTAATGCCAATATTTAAAAAGGGCTCTAGAGGCGATCCTGGCAATTACAGACCGGTAAGTCTAACGTCGGTACCGGGCAAATTAGTCGAAACAATAGTTAAGAATAAAATTGTCAGACACATAGAAAAACATAAACTGTTGAGCAATAGTCAACATGGTTTCTGTAAAGGGAAATCGTGTCTTACTAATCTATTAGAGTTCTTTGAAGGGGTCAACAAACGTGGACAAGGGGGATCCGGTGGACATAGTGTACTTAGATTTCCAGAAAGCCTTTGACAAGGTCCCTCACCAAAGGCTCTTACGTAAATTAAACTGTCATGGGATAAAAGGGAAGGTCCTTTCATGGATTGAGAACTGGTTAAAGGACAGGGAACAAAGGGTAGGAATTAATGGTAAATTCTCAGAATGGAGAGGGGTAACTAGTGGTGTTCCCCAAGGGTCAGTCCTAGGACCAATCCTATTCAATTTATTCATAAATGATCAGGAGAAAGGGGTAAACAGTGAGGTGGCAAAGTTTGCAGATGATACTAAACTGCTCAAGATAGTTAAGACCAAAGCAGATTGTGAAGAACTTCAAAAAGATCTCACAAAACTAAGTGATTGGGCAACAAAATGGCAAATGAAATGTAATGTGGATAAATGTAAAGTAATGCATATTGGAAAAAATAACCCCAACTATACATACAACATGATGGGGGCTAATTTAGCAACAACGAGTCAGGAAAAAGATCTTGGAGTCATTGTGGATAGTTCTCTAAAGATGTCCACGCAGTGTGCAGAGGCAGTCAAAAAAGCAAACAGGATGTAATGGTCTCAAGTTGCAGAGGGGGAGGTTTAGGCTGGATATTAGGAAAAACTTTTTCACTAGTAGGGTGGTGAAGAACTGGAATGGGTTACCTAGGGAGGTAGTGGAATCTCCTTTCTTAGAGGTTTTTAAGGTCAGGCTTGACAAAGCCCTGGCTGGGATGATTTAGTTGGGTTTGGTCCTGCTTTGAGCAGGGGGTTAGACTAGATGACCTCCTGAGGTCCCTTCCAACCCTGAGATTCTATGATTCTATGATGTTAGAAATCATTAAAAAGGGGATAGAGAATAAGACTGAGAATATATTATTGCCCTTATATAAATCCATGGCACGCCCACATCTCGAATACTGTGTACAGAGTGGTCTCCTCACCTCAAAAAAGATATTCTAGCACTAGAAAAGGTTCAGAAAAGAGCAACTAAAATGATTAGCGGTTTAGAGAGGGTCCCGTATGAGGAAAGATTAAAGAGGCTAGGACTCTTCAGCTTGGAAAAGAGAAGACTAAGGGGGGATATGATAGAGGTATATAAAATCATGAGTGATGTTGAGAAAGTGGATAAGGAAAAATTATTTACTTATTCCCATAATACAAGAACTAGGGGTCACCAAATGAAATTAATAGGCAGCAGGTTTAAAACAAATAAAAGGAAGTTCTTCACGCAGCGCACAGTCAACTTGTGGAACTTCTTACCTGAGGAGGTTGTGAAGGCTAGGACTATAACAATGTTTAAAAGGGGACTGGATAAATTCATGGTGGCTAAGTCCATAAATGGCTATTAGCTAGGATGGGTAAGAATGGTGTCCCTAGCCTCTGTTCGTCAGAGGATGGAGATGGATGGCAGGAGAGAGATGACTTGATCATTGCCTGTTAGGTTCACTCCCTCTGGGGCACCTGGCATTGGCCACTGTCGGTAGACAGATACTGGGCTAGATGGACCTTTGGTCTGACCCGGTACGGCCGTTCTTATGTTCTTATAATATATCGTTGTAGTAGGTGTCAACCATGTGATTCTGTAATCATAGTCTTTCAAGTTCTTTTTCTTAGCACATGAGCAATTGTTCAGTGTTGGGAAGGCATGTTATGTTAGTTTTGTTATGCAAGGTTATGTATAGAAGGTGTGTGAACAGCAGGAGAGTTTGGTCTCTGGAATCAATTCTTGAGTTAGATTTACTCTTTGGTAACTGAGCATTGACGTTGGGAGATTTTTCAAGGGGGGGATTACCTGCATGCTGTTTGTGACAACCTATGTTCCAGGCTTGTGTTTATATGGGTAGATGAAAATGATTACACTTGGAATATGCCTAAAATCTGTGTCACTGATTTCTCCTCCACTGGGAAGCCAACATACAAATCCCTAGACATCTGCTGCATCTTGACAGAGAGGAAACAACATTTTGATTTCAGGATGATGGTTGTGTTTTTAAATATCCTCCTGATTTAACTCTTTAATTGTTCAGGTTAAAAATAAAGGATAGATGCGGTCAATGGCTAACATACTATAGGTGCAGGCAACAAGTACAGCCTTCAGGTGTTCTTAACAAAGTATGCATGTTACTGGATGATAATCAAGAGCTGTTCTGAAATTAGATTTTGGTAATAAAATTTGGATATCAAATTCAAAAACATATGTTGATCTACTGTTATACGTTGTGAATTATAAAAAGTCAGTGGATACAAAAGTTGAGGTTCTCAGAAAAACTTAATGTTATCCATGTTGCATATTCCTTTTTCTTTATCCTCCTGCACCCTCAGGTGCATAGACATCCACCAGTTTCCACCATTTATTTCTGTCTTGTGTTGGTCTTTTCACGCTTTCAAGTGTCATGTTCATGGATTTAGCTTCTTTCTCTATTGTTCTGCACACTGTTTCTTTAGGTAGCTCTCCTTTTCTCTTTTCTCCAGATAGTGTCCATGATACCACCATGTGGAAGTTGTGTTGCTGGCATCCTGAAAGCGTGTCCTAAATAAGTCCATTGTTGTCATCTTCCCATGCTTGGTGCTTTATGCCTTAAAAGCTAGTAAACTCTGATAGGTCTCAAAATGTAATTGTAAATGGGTAATCATCTTTGTACAGGTGTGTTTCTAGAGGAGTATAAATGTATACATCTAGGAACAAAGAATGTGTTATACAGGCGATGACACTAGATCAGGGGTGGGCAAACTACGGCCTGCGGGCCACATCTGGCCCGTGGGACCATCCTGCCTGGCCCCCAAGCTTCTGGCCCGGGAGACTAGCCCCTGGCCCCTCCCCTGCTGTTCCCCCCCACTCCCGCAGCCTCAGCTCGCTTGCTTTGTCGCCGGCACAGTGCTCTGGGCGGCAGGGCTGTGAGCTCCTGGGGCTCTGTGATGCGTGGTGGCAGTGGTGGCGGCGGCAGCGTGGCCCGGCTCGAGCCGGGCGGCGCAGCTGTAGTGCCACCAGCCACCGGTGCTCCAGGCAGTGCGGTAAGGGGGCAGGGAGCAGGGGGGGTTGGATAGGAGAGAGGGGAATTCGGGGTGGTTGTGGTGGGGGTGTGGATGGTGGTCGGGGGGGAAACGGGGTTGAATGGGGGCAGGGGTTCTGGGGGGCAGTCAGGAAGGAGGGGGGGGTTGGATGGGGTGGCAGAGGGCAGTCGGGCAGGGGTTCCAGGGGCAGTCAGGGGACAGGGAGAAGGGATGGTTGGATTGGGCAGGGGTCCCGGAAGGAGACGTCAGGAATGAGAGGAGGGGTTGCATGGGGCAGCGGGGGTCCGGTGGCAGTCAGGGGACAGGGAGCGGGGGAGTGTAGATGGGGCGGGGTCCCAGAGGGGCTGTCAGGGAACAGGGGGGTTGGATGGGGCAGGAGTCTTGGGGGGAGCAGATAGGAGGTGGCGGCTGGGCCATGACCTTCTCACCTAACCGGCCCTCCATACAATTTATGAAACCTCATGCAGCCCTCAGGCTAAAAAGTTTGTCATATTTCTAAATTTTTCTAAATTTTTAAAACTTTACGATCTCAAATGTAATGTTCCTTTGATGTAAGATTTTTGTGTGGAGTTGTGTAATTTTTTCCTACAGCGCTACAAACTGCAGCACTTTATTGGATTCACACAAACCCCACCTAAGTAACCTGACTCTTGAATGTTTAATTGCACAACTTTAACATTGCTGCAAATATTCCTTCCCCCCGCCCACCTTCCTTGAATAAAACCTCCCTCCTTCCCCTCCCCCCCGCACGCCCGGTAGTAAAGCTCTGGCCTGGCAGAGTAATACTGTTTATAGTCTGTTTTTAAAAAATAACTGAAACCAGTTCATACCATCTGGAAGATCTGTATTATTTTATTTGTTTAATAGGATTTGATTGGAAATTAAAATGTAAAATATAAAAATATAACTGCTGTTTATTCACAAATAAAATACTTTAAAATTTTTAGTAGAAAGAGCAAAAATAGCGTAGCCTTTATAAGCACTAATATTAACCAGAGAGAAAACATTCACTCTCTCTAGTTCGGTACCTAGCATACAAGAGGTCTGCAAATGCTGATTTTGATAAGCCAGTAGCTATTGATAATCAATTGCTTGTTAGTATTAGGAAGTGTCAAAGTGGTTGTACTATGCCTCAGTATATAATATTTAGTGAGGAACTGTTGTAATACTTACCCTCATAACATTTTATTCTCACACTTGTCATGTCATCATATTTTTGTTCTTAAAGAGGTCTTAACCCTAATTGGATCTGTGTAATAGGCTATTAAAAAGCCTCTGAAAAACTTCTATAGTCTAGTCAAACATAATGAACCCTCCTAAATAGTTCCGGATACAACAATTCTGTTATGGCTATAAAAACTACAGAACTGATCCTGCAGCCGTCACCTATGTAAATAATGCTTACTCGTGCAAGTAGTCCCATTGTAAGACTTTGGAAGACTTAGTCAGATAATTGCAGGATCAAGTCAATGCATTGTTAACTTTGTACACTGTAATACAGGTATACATAAAGTTTAGAACTAGAAGTAATCTATCTGCAAATATTAGGTACATTTTATCTTGATAAATGAAGCAAATCATAAGTTTTTCCCTGCGTCTGAAAAAGCAGGGTTTTTTTTTAAACTAAACTTTACATATACTGTACTTGAGATACCTGCTGCCCTTTAAAGTACCTCCCTAGTTAAACTTCTAATTCCCCCGGTTTAAATAGCTGTCACAGCTGTTGCAAATAAATTTATCCCCAACAACGGTCAGGAGGAATGACTGAAATATCTTGAAGTTTTTTAATTGAGAATTTGGTCCAAGTTCACTTTAGCCAGTGTTTACCTTTTTTATATATGTGCTAACATCTCAACAGGCTTTTAAGGTTAAGTGAGAAGGCATAATAAATGGTGTATTTTGGTAATTATTTCACTGTGGGTAGCTGTCAGAAACCTAAAGCTGATAAATTTTAACCAGAGATATTTTGCCAATGGAAGCAACAGAAAAGGTGTGGCTGGATGACTCATGAGCCACCAGGCTCAAATAGTTTAAAGAGGTCTTGAATTAGCCAGGGATGAATCTGTTACAGAACAGTGAGATGTGGTGATTAATGCTGATAGTTAAGAAGTAAAACAGAAACTAGGTAGTTGATGAGATTACATGACCTCTGCAAGTCTCTCAGAAGCTTTTATATTCTAAATGGGTAAGGCATATTAAACAGATCAAGGAGTTGGACAGAAATGTACCCTAAAATACAATTCTTACACATCTATGATAGTTTGCTATCTTTGATTAATCATTTGCCAGAGGAGTACGTCCATGAGACAAAAATATTATGACAGTGGGTCAAATGTTTCATGACCTACTTTAAGGGCATCTTAAAACTATTTGGGAACTGCAGAAAGTGTAGTGGCAATTGGCTGTCACCATGAGGTGCTGTTTCAGATTGAGATTACGGGGGTCTGACATGGAATGTTCAAGCAGAAACTGAAGGTTTGCTATTCCAGTGAACAGATCTGTTTAGCAAGAACTAGATCTGATGCCAGTAAAGATAAAGGACACAAAAGCAACAATAAGGTCTTGACTCAGCTAACATTTGGGAAGAAGACCTTTTCCTTTTATTTGTATAATCTGTTTCTGGAATAACGTGACTTTTATTGCAGAATATTCCATTTATTCTGCAATAGGTATTCTGGTCAACTTCCTCACGTAGGCAAGCTCTTAAATTTTAGATTATACTTCCCATTTCAGTGTATACCCAAGATCAGTTGTGACGCTTCCTGGGATACCCAGGGTTGTGAGGCATCTTACTACAACCTGCCTGTCACACTGTGAATGGTTCATGACCATGAGTGCCAGCCTCAGGACAGACTGTCTAAAAGCAGGGCAGAGATCCCAAACTGTTGGTATGTTCTATGGTTAGATTTCACCAACTCAGTAACAAATGTGACCTCCTGAAGCACTATAGCAGTATTCCCATGGAGTCACAGACAGTCCCCTTGGGACTCTGTCTTGCCACCCAAGCAAGCTGGACTTAGTGATAGCTGGTTGCCATATACCAAAGTTCACAAAATATTCAGGTTGCTTCCAGTACCAAGAGACCAGTCACTAGTCAGTTATCCCATGTTAGTTTGTACCTCAGATCTCACACCAGAGACAATGTTTGTAGCCAATCCTATAGTAAACTAATTAAAGATTTATTTAACTAGGAAAAAGAAACGAGAGAGTAATTTACAGGTTAAAGCTGGCAACATATATACACAAATATGATACAGTCTATGGTTCCAAAACATAACAGAATTGTAGTAATCTGTCATCACTGAATATTTTTTAGGCTAATCCAGTTTTACCCTGGGGATTTCTGTTTGTTTCCTAGCTCCAGCCCTGTGAGAGTCCAAAGAGCAAAAGAGACAGAGAGAGAACTTTTTTGTGTCCCTGTTTTATCCATTTGTTCTAGCATTCAAGCCAATGGGATGGCTTTCTTGCAGATAGCACCTTCATCGGTGTGAGAGGGCTATTAGCCAGATCTTCGTATCATGATGTTCCATAATGGCTGTCAGGGTCGCCCCCACACTCCGAACTCTGGGGTACAGATGTGGGGACCCGCATGAAAGATCCCCATAGCTTATATTTTACCAGCTTAAGTTAAAAACTTCCCCAAGGCACGAATTCCTTTCCTTGTCCTTGGACAGTATTGCTGCCACCACCAAGTGATTTACACAAAAAATCAGGGGAGGGTCATTTGGAATCCCTATCCCCCCAAACCCCTTCACCCCCTTTCCTGGGGATGCTTGAGAATAATATACCAACCAACTGGTTAGCAATGTGAGCACCAACCAAACCCTTTGTCTTTAGGACACTGAAAATCAATCAGGTTCTTAAAAGAAGAACTTTAACTTTTTCTTTATAAATAAAGAATCACACCTGCAAAATCAGGATGGAAGGTAACTTTACAGGGTAAATAAAAAGATTTAAAACACAGAGGATTCCCCTCTGACTCAGCTTCGCAGTTACAAAACAGGAATGAAACTACCTCTTTAGCATAGGGAAATTCACAAGCCAAAAGATAACCTAATGCATTTCCTTGCCTTACTTACAATTTTTGTAATTTTAGATGGATCATTTCAGGTATGTTTTCAGGAGATGCTGTGCCTGTCTGGTCTCGCTGTCCGGAGAGGGAACAAACAAAGAGAGCCTCAAATAAAATCTCCCAGCAACATAAACATTACTCTTTAGGCCTATCAGGCCCTGATCTCTCTCTTCAGGTTAGTGATAGGCACACTCTCCCCCCCACCCCCCTCCAACCCCTCTGAGCATCTCTGTGGAGTGGCCAACCCTTGTTCCACTGGACACTCACAGAATTCACAGTTTCGCCGCTTCCAAAAAAGCAGTACACCCCAGCTTACCAGTTTTACCTCAGATCACTGCTCCACTTAACACATGGCACTTTTATTTGTTTTCACTGTAAACATATCTAAGTTTATTTAACAAACTATAGAGATTCGGTTCAAGTGGTAGCAAGTAGAAGTATTGAAACAAATAGTTACATATAAAATAAAATCATAACATGCATGCTAGAACCTAGACTTTACTTAACTAGATACTTTCGTTTCTTATAAAGCAATGCTCACCTAAAGTCCTTCCAGCATTTTACAGCCAGGCTGGGCTGTGATCTTCTGTTCAGGAGACAAGTCACTGTCAGTCTGCCTCCTTTGTGAAAGATTCTTGGTCTCTTCTTTACAGTCTCAGATATAGCAGAACAATCCACTATCCTTATTCATAAGCAGGATTGCCCTCCCCCCCCACCCCTAGCTTGTTTTCCCCTGTATATTCCTTTCTTGTAGTTGTCTTAATCTTTCTATTAGCATCTGGCTCAGTATGAAAATAGGCATAAATTATAAGAAACATTATAAACAGTGACCAGACAGGGAGATAAGTGTCTGTTACCACTGACTGAAAAGAACCTATCTGAGACATGTCACCTCCAGATTACTTGCCTTAAGAACATGATTTTCAGTACAGACACATAACTTCTTAAATATTATCCATACATGTATTTCACTACGATTGTGCTGATCAGTGGGCTACTGGATCTTGTTAGAGACCTCCGATGCCACCCATTAGTGAATTGTGCCTATATCTGACCAAGAGGATCCTTGTAAAACCCTGTGCCCTCTGCCAGTTGGCATCAGGGTTTCCTCAGTCACATTAGTTTAGGCAAGATCAGATACTCTTCATGTAGGTATTTCAAAACTTCAAACTTGTTACCTCCCACCCACACAAAATGATAATTTACTTAAAAACAAACAACCTAATTCCTAGAAACTTGCAACATGTTCCTTTTGTCTTAGTACAGTAGAACCTCAGAGTTACGAACTGACCGGTCAACCAACCACCTCATTTTGAACTGGAAGTATGCGATCAGACAGCAGTGGAGACCCCTTCCCCCCCCCCCCAAAAAGAGAGCAAAGACATACAGTACAGTGACATGTTAAATGTAAACTACTGAAAAAGGAAATGTTTAAAAAAGATTTGAGAGGGGGTAAGGCAACTTTTTGTGCTTGTTTCATTTAAATTAAGATAGTTAAAAGCAGCATTTTTCTTCTGCATGGTAAAGTTTCAAAGCTGTATTAAGTCAATGTTCAGTTATAAACTTTTGAAAGGACAACCATAACATTTTGTTCAGAGTTACAAACATTTCAGAGTTAGGAACAACCTCCATTCCCAAGGTGTTCATAACTGAGGTTCTACTGTATATTGTTACAGTAATGTTCAAATATACACCAAGCATCCTCTATCTCTTGCTTCAAATATTTCCATAAGCCTACTTTTTTCCCTTTTCTGCTCATCTTGATTCTTGCCCTCATTGCCTTCTAACTATTTATATTGCATTCAACCAATTTATATTGCAAGCTCCTTCAGACAGGGCCATTTTGTCTTTTGTACTTCAAGTTCTTTGACAATTATTTAAAATAAAATCAATCTGGAACGTGTTGCTAAAGTATCCAGTCATCTTTCAAAAATATCCAAAATTATTTGTATGTCTAAAATAATCAGTGGATAATTTGGACATACTTTTAACAAATACACCTTTTAAAAAAAATGTTTGTATATATCAGTAACTTTTGATGCTACTTTGTGATTACTTAAGACAGTATTTAACATTTTAGCCCTGTTATATTTTACTGTACTAAATTCTGTTCTCAATAACACCAGTCTGTAGAGTTACTTAAAATTTACACCAACTCCACTGATTTCATTGGCACAACTTCAGTTTTACGCTAGAGCACATGAGAGCAGAATTTAGCCACCAAAACAAATAGGTCATTTAGATTCATTCCAAGGCATTCATAAATTTTAAAGGTCATAACTGGAGACCACACCAAAACTTCCGTACTTTGTCACACAGACCATGACTCTTCATATCCCAGACACTGCTTCTTCAGTAACACAAAACTCAGGGTTTTCTCTTGCAAAGCGTACTATTTGCATCAATGGTAATTTCTCACAGGTAAGAGATCAGGGTATGTTCTCTGGTGCTTAGTTGATTGACTATGACATTAAGATTTTGCTTTTTTACCTATAATGGGAGAAACAAGTCAAGATCGTCAGTATGTGGAAGGTCTTTGTGATAACTAACCCCAAATACAAGCTTCCAAAGGTCAATTGTAAAGTTAGTTGCAGAAATGTTTTCAAAGAGGACACAGATTTTGAGAGACAAACCCTGAACCAAACTATCTCCTGTAGAATATGTGGCAACTTTGAACATAATTGGCATTTTTGTTTTGGGGAGTAGCAGGGTTTTGTCTCTTCACATGGAATGGATAGGCTTGAAAAACTTAATTCTGAGTTGTGTATACTTATGATTGGGTACATTTCTATATTACTTTTATCTTTTTAGTCCATGTGCTTCAACTGTTTACCTGAAATCATAGTCCTTTGTTTAGAATATCACACTTGATTGCTGTGAGAAAGGTTATTGTGATGTCAAAACAAAGGGTTAGGACTTAATCTGCTCCACTACACCTGTACCCCGATATAACGCTGTCCTCTGGAGCCAAAAAATCTTACCCCATTATAGGTGAAACTGCGTTATATCAAACTTGCTTTGATCCGCCAGAGTGCACAGCCGCTCTCCCCCCACCCCGGAGCGCTTCTTTACCATGTTATATCCAATTTGTGTTATATCGGGTCGCGTTATATTGGGGTAGAGGTGTATTTATTTATTCCATACCTGAATGTTTAAAGAACAGAGATCCCATTTTCATGATTTCTACTATTTTAAAAAAGAAGAGTAAAAAGGATTCTTACTCCTATACAATAAATATCAGCAGAAATGTTCTGTGCAGATTATATAGGACAAATAAAATGCCAATCTATAAAAGGGGGAATAAGGGCAACCCATAGAGTTACAGACAGGGTGGATTTGATTTAAATCATGATTTAAATCACTAGTCAGGAAGACTTGATTTCATCATGGATTTCTACATAAAAGTGCATTCCTACATATTCTTCACAACTCAGAGACAGATGTAGGTTTCATTTTTAGACGGTACACACTATACATTTTTAAAGTGATTTATTTTGAAAACTTTTCAGATTAGTCTTACAGCTATATCAGAAAATGAATGATTGTTTGGTTATTTGATTTACCAAAGGTAATTGAAGCAGTATTTATGAAGTCATTGGGAGGTGAACTATCTCCAATTCAACAGGTTAATCATCACTATTTGGAGGATTTTCTTGCCATGCTGTATTAGGAGGAGAACATCCCCAGACAGACATTTAAATTGTTTTATTTAACTAAAACAAAAACCTTGTATATTCTGGATCTTTTTCTTCAACAGCAAACATATAATATTTTAACAAAACAAGGATATGAATTTTTGAATTTAGTTAAACATTCAAGTTTTTTAAAATCAGGTTTGTTTTTGTTAAAATTATTTTTAACTAAAATAGTAAATGAAATATTTGTTTTAAAAAACAAAAATTCAATCTACTATGTCAGCCAGGTCAACATGAGAAACTAACTCAGTCATCTTCACCTTCATTTTCCTGTTTGTTCATAATCAGGACAAGAAAAACAAGCTTTCCTGCTTTTTCAGGTCCCAAACGATTTCTCAATTTGGAATGAATTAGTCCAAAGGAAGAAAATATTCTTTCTACACTGGCAGAAGAAGCTACTGCTGTTAAAAGTGAGATTATCACTTCAACAGTCTCTGAATCCAAGTGCTTAAGTGACTTCCACCAGTTCACTGCTGTGACTTTCTTTAAAACATCATCAGCAAACATATATTTCTTGAATGGTTTATTATAGTTGGCATTATGGAGGGATGATTGCTGGATGTCCATATCATAGTCAACTCCTCTTCTTCAGCAGTTAAGGTTTGGTACCGAGTATTGAGAATATTTGCAAGAAAATGAGCTGGAGATAGTGCTTGTCCCATTTGTTTTTTTAATGCTTGTAATTTAACTCTGTCATTGCATATTTCTCTTTTTAAGATCTCACTCAGTTCCTTTCGAAGCAGCAAAGAATCCTGTGGCACCTTATAGACTAACAGACGTTTTGCAGCATGAGCTTTCGTGGGTGAATTCTTTCCGAAGAAGTGGGTATTCACCCACGAAAGCTCATGCTGCAAAATGTCTGTTAGTCTATAAGGTGCCACAGGATTCTTTGCTGCTTCTACAGAACCAGACTAACACGGCTACCCCTCTGATACTCAGTTCCTTTCAAATTTCAACAGCATCAGCAAAAACAGCTATTTCCCTGCATTTTGTTCAAGGCTACAGAAATAGGCTTCAGCATACTCAGCATGTGTTCAACATTTCTCTTTAAGCCCAATGTTGAGAACTTTGGCTGTGACATCAGATTAGGCCAGTTCTTGATTTAGTGCTCAAAACAGTCCACTACTAAGTTCCATTGCATGTCTTGTGGGAGAGTTAGCTTGGTTCCTCGCACTTATTTCAGAGCAGCTGCTGCAAAGTGGTTGTTATGGAAGTATTTTGCAATTTCAACATTAGCCTTTGTTTCTGGAACACTGAAGACTTTGGCTAGGAGGTGCATCAAATGAGCTCTGCAACTGTATGTTGTTAGCTTGGGACTCTCTTCACTTGGATACATTTGCAGCATTGTCTGTGATCAAGCTGCATACTAGACATTTTAATTTTTTTTCAGTTATAGCTTTGACTGCTGCTTCTTGTAAGTATTCTGCTGTGTGCACATTTTCTGTAAGGACGACATTCCCTTCTTCTGTTGTCACACAAGCACATACAACAGGAACATGGTGGAGAGTGCTCCACCCATCAAGACTCAGGTTAACAATTTCACCCTCTAGACCTTTTGTACACTGCTCAGTTTCTCTTTCATACACTTTATCCAGCAATTTGCCTGCAACATCTGCTCTGTGGGTGGATTGTATGCTGGTCTTAATGACTGAACCATGTTAATCAAGTGTGGGTTCGCGATCATACAGAAAGGAGAGTTTGTTGCATAAACAAACTGGGCAATTTTTTCATCAATTACCTCTTTTTGTAATCTGCTGGTTCTTATTACAAACTTATCTATGGTTGTTTTTGGATGATGGAGATCTTTTTTTCTTTTTGCTACAGGTGATATACTGTGGCTATGTGACATACATGATGTGACTGAAACACAATCATTGGCTGATAACTCTGAAACTATAGAAAATGATGGTGATCTTGAAGGTGGATAGTCTTCAGAATCCTGTATGTTGAGGATGGATTCTCCTAAACAAAATAAGTCAATGCAGTTATTTAATTATTATTACCATACTGCTCATTTAGTATTACTCATTGCATTCATTGACACTCAGTACTACTTTAAAGGAGAAATTGTAAAAGGAAGATTTGCCTATTTCAGCTATTTATTTTTTATCACAACTGCATCTAAAATGATAGTACCATAGAGTAACAACTATATTTTCTGCTCAAACATGAGAATATTCCAGAAGGAAGACAGGCAGTCTTAAGAAAAATATATGAAATTAAAAAAGTTTACCAACCTGAAGATCCAGCATGTTCAGACATGTTCCGTTCATCATCTTCATTGCAGCTTCCTCCTGAGAAGGAACACTTCTCATGATGTTGTTTCATTTGGGCAACCAGGCCTTGTATTTCTTTGTTGCCCTGTTTGCATTTTGCACACATACCTGTCTTACCCACAGGTAGAGGAACTTCATTAAAATATTCCCAAACTGGGTCTCTTTTACGGCCTGCTGCCATTATAGGTTTTCCCTTCTAGTGAGAGAATGGTATGGTAGATCTCAAATCAATGAAGGCTACACTCAGAAAGACCTCAACTGCTGCTCAGTTTCACTTTTGTTTCTACTGCCTATCTCTCCTTTCTCACATTTATCTCCAGACTTCTTCTCCTTGTCCAGATCTATTCCACCCCCAACAAACTTCTATTCATTGAACTTTTTGAAACTTTGCACTTTTAGAGAGAGGTAAGGGACTGACTGACTGTGTGTACACAAATTTGCAGAGACACAATAGGGTTGAGGTCTGTTATTTCTCATCTCTATATATTATTTATTTATTTTAAAACATTTTGCTGTTAACATGCATGTTATCTCTGGGGACACAAATCCACAGTTTGAGAACTGCAAAACTAAGCATCTCTGATGGTATTTTCTAGACTGAGCACTGAGTCCCATTGGGTAGATACAAAGATTAACCTAAATAATCTATACAGAAGCCTCTGGAACCCCATACAATTGGGTCCCTAATCCATGAACTATTGGAACTCATTTACAAAACTTTTCTTAAACATTACATGAATATAGTCTCATACTATTGAATTAGAATTTATAATCTATATTCCATGATGAGATATCTTTGAGCTATAATGTATCTTAATTAAAACTATCTTTAGATTGCTTTTTGAGGAAAAAAACTTTATCAAAAAAATCCGATTTAAATAAAAATCTAATTTTTTTTAAATTATTTTTAAAAAATCATTTATCTTTATCCACCCTGGTTACAGACCAGTCAGTTTAAATTCAATACCCAGAAAGATAATGGAGCAAATAATTAAGCAGTCAGTTTGCCGACACCTAGAACAGGTTCTCAACCAGGGGTACAAGTACCCCTGAGAGTATGCAGAGGTCTTCCAGGGTGTAAATCAACTCATCTACATATTAACCTAGTTTTACAACAGGCTACATGAAAAGCACTAGCGAAAACAGTACAAACTAAAATTTCATACAGACAATGACTTGTTTATACTGCTCTATATACTATACACTGAAATGTAAGTACAACATTTATATTTCAATTGATTTTTATAACTATATGGTAAAAATGAGAAAGCAAGCAGTTTTTCAGTATAGTTTGCTGTGACACTTTTGTATTTTGTAAGCAAGTGGTTTTTAAGTGAGGTGGAACTTGGTGGTATGCAAGACAAATCAGACCCCTCAAAGGGTACAGTAGTCTGGAAAGGTTGAGAGACACTGACCTAGAAGTATAATGTGATAAGTAACAGCATGGATTTGTCAAGAACAAATCATGTCAAACCAACCTAATAGCTTTCTTTGACAGGCTAACAAGTCTTGTGGATAGGGAGGATGTGGTATATCTTGACTTTAATAAAGCTTTTTATACTATCTGGCATGATCTTTTCATAAACAAACTAGGGAAATGTAATCTATGTGGAGCTACTATAAGGAGAGTGCAAAACTGGTTGGAAAACTGTTCCCAGAAAATAGTTATCAGTGGTTCACAGTCAAACTGGAAGGGCATAATGAGTGGGGTCCCATAGGGATCAGTTTTGGATCCGGTTCTGTTCAATATCTTCATCAACGATTCAGATAATGGCATAGAGAGTATACTTATAAAGTTGGAGGATGATACCAAACTGGGAGGGGTTGCAAGTGCTTTGGAGGACAGGATTAAAATTCAAAATAATCTGGACAAACTGGAGAAATGGTCTGAAGTAAATAGGATGAAATTCAATAAGGACAATTGCAAAGTACTCCACTTAGGAAGGAACAATCAGTTGCACACATACAAAATGAGAAATGACTGCCTAAAGTACTGCAGAAAGGTATCTGAGGGTCATAGCGAATTACAAGCTAAATATGAATGAACAGTGTAATACTGTTTCAAAAAAAGCAAATGTCCTTCTCTGGGCTGTATTAGCAAAAGTTTTGTAAGCAAGATACGAGAAGTAATTCTTCCACTCTACTCTGCATTAATATGGCCTCAGCTGGAGTATAGTGTCCAGTTCTGGGTGCCATACTTCAGGAAAGATGTGGATAAATTGGAAAAAGTCCAGAGGAGAGCAACAAAAATGATTAAAGGTCTAGAAAACATGACCTATGAAGGAAGATGGAAAAAATTGGGTTTCTTTAGTCTGGAGAAGAGAACACAGAGAGGGGACATGATAACAGTTTTCAAGTCCATAAAAGGTTGTTACAAGGAGGAGGGAGAAATACTGTTCTCCTTAACCTCTGAGGATAGGACACGAAGCAGTGGATTTAAATAGCAGCAAGGGCAGTTTAGGTTGGACATTAAGAAAAACTACGTAACTTTCAGGGTGGTTAAGCACTGGAATAAATTGCCTAGGCAGGTTGTGGAATCTCCATCACTGGAGATTTTTAAGAGCAGGTTAGACAAACACCTGTCAGGGATGGTCTAGATAATACTTAGTCCTGCATTGAGTGTAGGGGACTGGACTAGAAGACCTCTCAAGGTCTCTTCCTGTCCTATGATTCTGTATCTTAATGTTTTCCACAAACTAAAAATGGGTGTATCAAAATGTTTTCATTTGGATGTAAGTTTTCTTTTGGGTGCAAGTATAATATGTAATTTAACTTGCAATCTTTTTTTTAGGGATTATTATCAAGACAGTCAATTTGAAAATGGAAATTCCAGTTTCTGAGTTATGTTCAAAGTTAAATGATTTTATAGTTTGGAAATGATAGTACATTAGTTGCATCAAAATTAGTAAACATAATAAGCATTATAAACCATGACCACAAAATGTCAATGTTTAGGAGAAAATTTTGTGCTTAATAGTTTATAATGTGGTGTGTGATTTTTTTTAAATAAAAAATTAAAATGTTTTTCTTAATTAACCGTTTCATATGTCTCACTTTGAGTAACGTTTGATACTGTGTAGAGGAGCAGAGAGAGGCTCTGAGAGAAGTTTTCCCAGAAATATTTTAAAATAGTTCAAATGTAATTTTTTTTAATCAACTGGTGGTTGTATTATGGGCAGAACCCATTTCTGCTAGTGGTCTTGCTAGTGAAGGCAGGGGGCTGGACTCGATGACCTTTCGAGGTCCCTTCCAGTTCTAGGAGATAGGTATATCTCTTATTATTATTATTATTATTATTCTGCCACTTCTACGCTGGAGGAAAAAACATCAAAATGTCTCTGCATCACTCAAATATAAAGGAATGGTGGTATTTGCTAAAAAAAAATATTTTTTCCAGTAATCCAGAAATCAGGGTTTCTTTCTGAAAATGACAGTCGGGTAAAAGTAGCTAACTACTTATCAGAGATTTTTTGTGCTCTGAAGACTGGCCTCTTAATATTCTTTATCTTGGAAATGGACACTTTTGCACCTTTACACTGAGGAATGTGGAAGAAGGTGGCAAATTTTCCAAGAAAAAAGATCATAAAGAGTGCAAATGTTGTGGATTGTGCCTCTTTGCAGTTCAGCATTATGGGAATGATGTTTTCCCCCTGTGTTGAGGAGCCTGCAAAACTAACTTGAAAGTGTAGTGTGCACTTGTAGAGAAGACAAGCCTCCTTCCAGTGTCCAGTAGTCTTTGTGAAATTGATTTTGCCTGACTCCCTTTTATCCCAAAGCATTGATAAATTAGATGCTTACATCTTTCATTGTGCTTTCCAAGTTTCAAAGGCTCTAACACTCCATATAGGTTGAGGCTAATAAAGCAGTCGTGGTATCCAGTTCACAGCCCACACTGCCATTTTCTCCCCACCTCTCACCATGTTGCCCAGCAAGGTCTCCATCTACATCAGAAGGCTGTTTACAGGGCCTCTGTGAGGAACCTTTCCATTTGAAGCAACCTGTATATGCACAGAGATATGTACTATTTCACATGAGCTCCATCCCTTTGGCTAATGAGGTTCTCTGCTGGTGTGGTGAAGATGCCGTTTATATTATGAAATTGCTCATCAAAACTTTGTATTTAACATCTCCTTCTTGAATAAACTGGGCTGTAAAGAAGTGGGGGTTTAGTTCAAAATAAGGTTGCAAAAGTTGGAACAGGAGGTGGGTTTTTTTTGTTTTTTGTTTTTTGTTTTTTTGAAAGTAGGGAAAACGTTCTCACTCTTGCTTAAAAAAATGTACTAAATCATATTTGTTCAAATGAAACAAAAAATCTTCCAGGCAGTAACCAAGCCTGGAAAATTTCATCTTGAAAGATGAGATTTAGGAAGTTAAGAGTAACTGAAAATGGGTGACTATAATAGAGACTGTTTTGCTTCTTTACCTGTAGTGTTCACTGCCATGCCTGCCATAGTAAGAGCTAATATGAAAATAAAAGTGAATGCTTCCAGACAAATAATAGTTAGAGGCATCTAATGTGTTGGGAGGGAAGGGGCAGTATTTTTTGTTTTTGTTCTTAAACCAGACAACTAAATATAAAATAAATTTCTGAGATTCTCTGGGTGAAAGAATTTAGAACAAATCTTAAGGAATGAAATGGGGCAATTCTGGAATAATATGAAGATTTTTATCAAGACTTCTTCCCAGACTATTAATTGATGTTCAGGAATTACTGACTCCTTTTAAGAATGTAATAGTGTTTGTATATAAAGGAAAGAAATGTCTGTGTTTGTAATTTAGATGGAAAAAATGCTTAGATGGCTGAAAAAGTATCTGTAATCAGCTCTGTCTATGGGGGATGGGGAACAGAAATATATTTTTTTACATAGAAATATGAAGTCTTAAATGGCACCTTTATTAATAGCATACAGGGAAGTTCATAAATAATTCTGATGCTTTCATGTAGTCAGGAATAGTAGATAACCTTGGATATACTAACTGTTAGAAAGCTGAGTTCATCTCTGGTGGCACCTGTGAGGGGGTGTGGGGAGGGAAAGTAAACAAGAGACCAAAACATTCTTTAGTAAAAGATAATGTAAAACAACATCATGTGTGCAAATTGTTGACCACTTCCTTCTCTGGAACAGATTTTAACAAGTCGAGTCAGAGTATCACATTGTTTCAACCTCAACAAAGACTTTAGCCACTTGCATATGAAGGACAAGACTCTGCTTTTCTTCTGAATGTCATAGACACTGGCACAGATCACAGAATTGAAGAAACATTTCCTTAAACTTCAACCATGATCTTGCAGTGGTAGGATTCTTGCATCTCCTTTGCGTGCATTTTTCCAGATTTCAATGGCTGCTTCATGCTAGGGCTAACTTTGAGATATTGTTTTCAAACAAGAAGGTGGGAAGGGTACAACAGGGGAGAGAATAACTACCTGATTCTGAAAATTTAAGGTCTATGGCAAGTCAGTTTTTTGTTCCTTACCTGGATTGAATTTGTGACGTTAATAAATAAAAGATTACTCTGAAGCATATTTAAGGAACTTGTTCTTCAAGACTTTTTGTTAATGTAAGAAGTTTTCTGTTCAGCTCTCTCTTTTTTTATTAATTGTTTGAAATAAGTAGAAGAATTATCTAAACAGTCTGCTGTTACTGAAGCTGCCATTTCTAGTGTCCAAAAAACACTTGTCACATTCTTTACTCCTGATGGCAATGCACACACAATTTTGAGATGGGGCGGGGCATATTCTACCAGTTAGACTGATTATCCTGATGTTAACTTCCAAAAACTGCTGTGCCCTAAATAAACTGATGATGGAGAAGAAGAATAAATGCAGCTGCTGCATTGCAATGAAGTTATAAAGAGGGGCATGTCCAAAATGATAGAAGGTAGACAAAAATCCTGTAGACATCAGAACTTCCTTGTAATTCAGGATCTTTAATATTAAGTGCAATTAATATAATTAATATTCTATTAAATGAGAAGACATGAATGACTGATTTTGAGAGTGACTGATTTTTGGAGAGTAAATAAACCTATATTGTGTCTAATATATCAGCAACTTTTTATGGAACAGTTAATTTAAATGAAAATATACCTATAGTAATTCTTCCAAGGATGCATGCATTTTCTATACCATTGCAATACATGCCAGTCATATTATTGGACAGTTGACCATAATAAACGAAAATGTGTGTTTGGGGGGGGGGAGGAAGAGTGTGTAAATTTGAAGTACAGCATACCAAAACCTCCACCCAAAATCCACTGTTGTGGGTACCTAACCACGACTGAAGTACACATTTTATTTCTAAGCCATTCAGAATACAGAAGGTCAACAGCTGTACCATGATCACCTTAATGCACAAATTAGAGAAAATATTTTGAATCTGCATCAGTCATTTGATTTTATAGAAATAGTAACTGTATTTAAAAATTCTTGCAGGGTCAATGTCTCTTGCTTTGGAAGCAAATGTCTGCTTGATCTTGATACTTGATTTTGATGAATTCTTCAGCTGCCTCTCAGCATTATTCTATCAGCAAGAGACCCGTAACAATTTTTTTATTAACATTATCTCTTACGTAAGTTCAAGTCTTGTAATCTAAAGTTGTCTTTTCTGTCCGTGGGACAGCTTTAATATATGTACCAAATGTTACCAAATCATCACATCTTGAGAGAGAGACTTATTTGACAGGTTTCAAATAAGTGTTAGTCTGTATCCGCAAAAAGAACAGGCGTACTTGTGGCACCTTAGAGACTAAGGGTATGTCTACACTTACCGCGCGGGTCGACGCGGTGAGTTCGACTTCTCGGAGTTCGAACTATCGCGTCTAATCTAGACGCGATAGTTCGAACTCCCCGCGCGCTCCGGTCGACTCCGGAACTCCACCACTGCAAACGGCAGTGGCGGAGTTGACCTTGGAGCCGCGGACTTCGATCCCGCGGCGTCTGGACGGGTAAGTAGTTCGAACTAGGGTACTTCGAGTTCGCGTAGCTGAACTTGCGTACCCTAGTTCGACCCCCGCCCTTAGTGTAGACCAGGCCTAACAAATTTATTTGAGCATAAGCTTTCATAGTCTACAGCCCACTTCATCGGACACATAGAATGGAACATATAGTGAGTAGATATATATACATACAGAGAACATGAAAAGGTGGGAGTTGCCCAACCAACTCTAAGAGGCTAATTAATTAAGATAAACTATTGTCAGCAGGAGAAAAAAAAACTTTTGTAGTGATAATCAAGATAGCCTATTTAAGACAGTTTGACAAGAAGCTGTGAGGATACTTAACATGGGGGAAATAGATTCAATGTGTGTAATGGCTCAGCCATTCCCAGTCTCTATTTAAGCTTGAGTTGATAGTATCTAGTTTGCATATCAATTCCAGCTCAGCAGTTTCTCTTATTTGAATCTATGATTCTTGTTACCATGGTCATCTGTATTGCAAGACTATACTTTTCAATACTGTTTGCTTTGTTTTGTTTTCCCAGTGGAACAGTATTGGTTGTTCTGGGGCTCTGGCCTGAGCCCTCCATGTTGCAATAGAGAAATGTGGGAACAGCAGGATTTTGACCCTTAGAGAGAATATTTGCCTATGAAAGAAGAGAACAACTAGTGTTATGTGCAATAAAAAGCCAAGTGAATTGAATTATCTTATGTTCTCTGGAGCACAGATTTCTCTAATGAATTTAAGATGGGAAAAATTTCCTGAGGGATTTTATATATTGGTGATGAGATCCTTGGGTAACTGGTGATGAGAGAACTTAATGCGTATAGCACATTAACACATAAGCCTTCTGGTCTGCTCCAACCGACTGCATACCTAAAAGGGAAGACTGGTAATTTTAAGAAGTTCATTCTAATAAGAATACTGTCGTTTAAGAAATCAAGCTTATTTAATGCTAATTTAACAGTTTTCCTTTTTATCTTTATTTTTAATGGAATAAAATAATACATAGCTTTTTTTTTGTACAGTGTACCATTGTTTACCTTATATTGCTGATTATATAAATATGTAGAAATGTATTCAGATGTTATCTATACACTTTTACATATATTATAGGATTATATCCTACAACATATTTATTTTTGCTACATTGTTGTGTAAATAAATATGCGTGAACTGTTCCTAACTGAGGGTTAGATCAGTCACGAACAGCAAAATGAAGAATAATAGGTTGTATTCGTTCATAAAGGAGCATCTAGATAAATACAATTAATGTAAGTTTCTTGATAAAATGAGTCTGCAGTAGGTTTTCATTTAGTTATGCCACTACAATTTTGAGTGATAGTTTCTATGTTAACCCTAAACAGGAAGATTATCTGCCATGCAGACATTTAATGTGAGTTTAAAAGGGTGACTTGTAAAAGAGTAAACGGTGGGGAAAGATGTTTCTCGATAAGGAAATTCACTAAATAAGAATGGTTACTTTACCACAGGTTTCTGTTACATTCTCTAGCGTTTCTAGTGTGTCTTTCCTGCAAAAGGCTTCCAAAGATTTTCTCGTATTATGGCTGGCATTTTCAGAGGAGCCTAAAGGAGTTAGGCATCCATTGAAATTCAGTGAGAGTGGGTGCCTAACTCCCTCCACTTTGAAAATCCCAACCTATATACAGAACAGGTGCAGCATGAGCAGCAGCCAGGCAATCTGTCAGTGGGCCTCAATTATGATTTCAGTGCTGGTGGGAGCACTAGTGCTGGTGAGAGGGCACAATAGTACAGTTTCTAGTCCCATAATCTCTGTTTAGACCTCCAACAGATCCCAAT
The DNA here is from genome assembly GCF_020497125.1 of Mauremys mutica. Taxonomy (NCBI): domain Eukaryota; kingdom Metazoa; phylum Chordata; order Testudines; family Geoemydidae; genus Mauremys; species Mauremys mutica. The sequence continues at coordinate 120,706,547 of NC_059073.1, read as the reverse complement.
TGTGATGGTGCACTACAAGCTTGACTGAGACAGGCATCTCAGGCACTCAGTTTCTACAGTGATGAGGTCCATTATAAGCACCTATATCAGGAGTCTGAAACTTGTGAAGAGGGCTGAGTTTAAATTATAGCTATGGTCTGGGGTACAGGCTATAAAATATAGGATTTCATAACCCTCTCAATCCACAGTAGAACTTCAGTTGATAGAAGCTGATGGGATGGAGAACAATATAGAAAATATAATATCCTTATATAATTCAGTGGTGTGCTTCACTTAGAATGCTATGTACAATACTGGTCACACTGTCTGGAAAAGTATATTCCAGTATTACAGGGGGTTCAGAGATGGGTGATGAGAAAGATGAGAGATGAGGAAAACTCTCTGTCATAGGTTTATTCCCCACTTTGAACTTTAGCGTTCACAAGATGGGGATCTGCATAGGCTCCTCTAAACTAAAATCCTAGTTTAGATCTGGTACGCTGCCACCAGCCAAGTTTTTAGTGTCTGGCACACTCCCTGTTCCCCCAAACTTTCCCTGGGGAACACAGATCCAAACTCCTTGAATCTCAACACAAAGGGAAATAACCTATTTCCCTCCCCTCCTTCCCCCCTCCCCTCTCCTAGTCCTTAGGAGACATACCTTGATTCAAACTCATTGAATCAAACAAAGAGGGATTCACTTTTCCCCCCCTCCCCTTCCCCTGAAAATCCAAACAAGGGAAGAAATCAATCAAGTTCTAAAAAGAAAATATTTTATTAAAGAAAGAAAAAAAAGTACACTATCTCTGTATTACCAGGATGAAAAAATACAGGGTCTAACTTAGAAGCCTGGAGAGGCTTCCCCCCACCCCTTCCTCAGAATAAGCAAAATAACAGCAAACAGAAATAAAGATATTTCTTCAGCAAACACACAATTGCAAATGTAGAAATCAATTATAAGACTAAACCGCCTTCTAATACTCACTATACTGAATAGACGAAAATACTTCAGGAAACCTTGGAGAACTTGAAGAATATGTCTGGCCTCTCTTAAATCCAAAGAGAGAATGACAACTCAAACAAAGAACACAGACAAAAGCCTTCCCTCCACAGAGATTTGAAATTATCTTGTCCCTTGATTGGTCCTCTGGTCAGGTGTTCATCAGCTTACTGCTTGTTAACCCTTTACAGGTAAAAGAGACCTTAACCCTTAACTAACTGTTTTATGACACTCTCATACTAAGAGAGACTGAAAAGACTGGGATAGTTTACATTAAAAGGGAGATGAATAAAAGAGAACATAAAAGTGTATAAAATAATAGTCTAGAAAAGTGAATCAGGAAGTTCTGTTCTCCCTCTCTCATAACACAAAAACAAGAGGCATTCAATGAAGTCAAGAGGTAGCAAATTTAAAACTGATAAAAGGCAATATATTTTCACAGAGCTGGCAATTAGCCTGTGGAATTCATTGCCGCAGGATGTCTTTGAGGCCAATAATTTACCTATATAACTGTCCAGTTCCTTTCTGACTCTTACTGAGAAGAATATTAAGCATTGTAATAGTTGTTGCTAACAAAAAATGTTGGTTAGGATATTAAACCTCATGTGTCATGTCTTAAACCAATCTGTAACTATAAGGGATTTTGAGGAGACCTCTGTATTGGGAAGATGAGGGAGATTATTCCATAGTTGCTTACTGCAGGGCTCTTGTGCCTTCCTCAGAAATATCTGGTACTGGCCATTACTAGAGAGAGGATACTGGAGTAGATAGGAACTGCCATTCTGGATTTAAGTTCTTATGTACTGATGATGTAATAGGGAGGCTTACACAGAGATCAATGGTTGAGTATGGCCTTCATGTAATAACTAAGGCTATGATTTTATCCGTGACTTTTACTAAAAATATCTGGGACTGGTCACTGGCAAAAAAGAAAGGTCACGACTTTTGTGAATTTGTCTGTGACTTTTACTAAAAATATCCAGGAAAAAATGGGGATCTGCAGACACTCAAACCGCTTGAAGGGGGGCAGCTGCATAGGGGCCAGGAGCTGTAGGGTACCCCCACCACCCGCAGCTCTGGGGGGCCCTGGGAGCTGGGGGATTCCCTGCTGCCTCCAAGAGCAGGGGGGTTCCCCCACTGTTTGTGAAAGCCAGGAGCTCAGGGGTTCCTCTGCCGCCCTGGAGCTCGAGAGTTTCCCCAGCGGCCAGGAGTTGCGGGGGCTGCCAGAGGCAGAGGAGGTACCCTGCAGCTCCCCGTGGGCAGCAGGGTACCCTGCAGCTCCCTACCGCTGAAGTCACGGAGGTCACTGGAAGTCACGGATTCCATGACTTCCATGACTTCCACGTCCTCCATGACTAAATCGTAGGAATTTGTTCAGTGCCTTATTGTCAAGTTCAGCTTCAGTTAGAAAATATGCTCCCCTATAAGACCACCACTGTTTCTATTCTTTTCTTCCCTTCCTTCCCCATTCTTATTTCTCTCCCCCTTTTTAGTCTGTGTTCCCTCTGTTTTTATATCTTCGTTTCCTTTCCTGCAGTAGCACCCAATTTTCACTTCTCTTGGCTTTCAATTCTACCTACTCCTCTATTCCATCCACTAAAATAATCTGCAATGAAATAGTTAAAGTTGATATTAAAGTATAACCATTGGGTCTTAGAGTTGTCACCCCTATTGAGTTAAAGGGCCAGGGTTTGATCACATTTCTCATAGCTATTATTTCAGGCTGCCTTGCAGGTTCAGGCAGACCTCACTGCATTGGTTTACACTCAATTCACATTTATCTTTGCAACCAGGAGATCTAAAATCTTGGTTTTTAAAAAGTAAACACATAGATTCTGCAGAATATGAATCTTTCATGCAGGCCACATAGATGCATCAAGCAGGCCTGATTTGTTCTGTGAGCTGCGTGTTTGACAATAGCCATCAGATTAGAACTGAATGAATAGGTAAACAGGAGTGGCAAACAGGAAAGTTTTGGAGGGAGTAGCTGCAGAGCCTGTGCTTGTAGGTAAAGGGACTTGGTGAGTTCTGTGTTTGCCTGTTTGCCTACAGGAGGACCATAGGGCTGGGGGTTAGAGCCTCTGGTTGGCCATATGAGAAATATCTGCTTGTTTCTTTGTGAGGACCTTGTAGCTGGAACGCTGGGGTCTTCAATACAATGGAGTATTTAAAGTCTCTGATGGTATGTCTACACTGCAAAAAAAAAAAAAAAAAAAAAAAAAAAAACCACACCAGGGAGTCTTAATGAGTCAACTGACTCAGGCTCATGGGGCTCAGGCTACAGGGCTAAAAATAGCCATGCAGATGTTCATGCTCACGCTGGAACCTGGGCTCTGCAACCCAGTGATGGGGGTTGGGTGTCAGAGCTTGTGTTCCTGCCCAGGCCCAACATCTACACTGCTGTTTTTAGCCAGCACTAGCCCAGAGAGCCTGAGGTTGTTGACCTGGGCTCTGAGTCTACCATGGTTCTTCTTTTTTTTTTTTTTAGTGTAGATATACCTTGAGTGGTTAATCCCCCTCTCTCTGTTATACTGTGTACTAAGCCTCTATGCATAGCTCCACCTCCTCACTGCCAACCAAACAGGTAAGCAGGCAAACAGGAGTGGCAAACAGTGATGTTTTGGAGGTCATTTACAGGAGGGAATGTGGTTGCTTCTGTTTTAGGTATAGCTCTATACCAGATAGCAGATATGGATAATGAGAAGGTGTTGTGACCTGCCTTGCACATGCCTGAAGACAGAAGAGATTTTTGGTAAATGAAGTGCAAGTTGGTGTTCGTATTGGAGGGGTAAGATTTATGGTCTGAAAGTGCAAGAAGAGAATGAAGACTTCTTGGACAACCAGATTCAGAAATCATTGCCACAGATTCCACAAGGGGAAGGGTCAGTAATAAGGAAACCTGAGCGAGTACAAATGAAGAAGCAGACTGGTGATTTGTGACCAAGAAGGGAAAGAATAAAAAGGCGTTCGACCTGCCAGAAGTGTTGAATCATTATTGGGTACTTGGTGAATCAGCTACTGAGGAACCTGTTTCCGGGGGAATGGAACAGACATCTACTGGGAGCATATCTGATGGGCATACTGTTGGTACAAAGCAAGTAGCAAGAGAGGTTCTTCAGTGGTCTGATGTAGGCAAGCAGTAGTCATCAGTGGCTCCATATTGAGAAGAAAAGACAGAGAATTCAGCAAGGGACATAAGGACAGCAGAACACTGTGCTCTCTCCCTAGAGCGAAGACATGAGATGTAACGTCTCCATTGATGACGATATGTATGGAAACCAATGGTACAGCGTGACATAGAACTACACAGATAATTGAATACTTCAGGGATCTTGAAAGGAGCTGAAGAAGTGGAAAGGCCAAGTAATCTTTCTGGAGTTCCTCACAATTCCACAAGGCGGAGAAGGCATAAAATACTGGAAATGAACTGTTGTGTAGAATACTGGTGTGAAGCTGAAGGTTTTGTGAAACACTGGCCACATTTCATTAGAAGAGAGGGAGAGCCTGCATCTCACAGCTGGGAGTGGGGTGACTGGAGCACTCAGAAGAGAGTTAAACTAACAACTCAAGGGAAGGGTGATAACATGACACATGCAATAGAAACTCAAACTCTGTGTTGTGAAAAAACTGAACCAGGCTGACAAAGAATGTGAAGAGAGAATTTTTTTGACTCATCATATATTAATGCTGGGTAATAAGCAAGAGGAATATGAAATTCTCATTTATAAGAATGTTTGGTATAATTGGCATTATTGAAACATGGTTGTATGATTCACATGATTGGAATGTTAATCATTAGTTGCACAACCTGCTTAGAAAGGATGGAGTGGATAAAAGAGGTGGGGTTGTGTGGCACTGCATGGTAAAGACATCATTACCTGTTTTAGAATTACTTATAACTCTGAACTGCAGAATCTTGATGCATATGGATTAATTGCTAGCTAGCGAAGCACAGGAGGGGTACTGGTGAAGGTCTGCTACAAACCACTATTAAGCTAGAGAATAGCTCCTTAAGCTCCGGTCTGTAATGTGTGGAAATAAAAATTGTGTTATATGGGACTTCAGTTTTTGGTGGAAGACATATGCTAGAGGTCTCATGCAGCCAGCAGTAAAACAACAGTAGCATTTCTAATGATAAACAATTGTCTAGCAGAGAAGGTATTGCCCCCATCATGAAATAATTCTATTTTGGACCTCATTGTGACAGATAAAGATGGATTAATCACTGGAAGTTGGTGGTTGTCTGACTAGTGATCTTGACCTGGTTACATTCAATATGAGCAAACAGGAGACAGTCCCACCCAGTAATAATGTAGTTGGTGCTTTAAAGGGCTAATTTCCTAAACATGAGGAAAATTGGAGCAAAACTTGTTGAGAATTTAGACAGAAAAATATTAATGAAAATTGGGAATTTTTTTTAAAGTTTATTAGGTAGCCAAAAAGCAATCAATATAAATTACAAGTTCTGAAGTGTAGAAAATTAATAGGGGAAGCTAAAGACATCAGGGGGAAATATATGGCTGGCAAGGCTAGGGACAAAAAGATGATTTTAAAATATATTAGGAACAAAATAATCCTGATGGCATAGGCCCTTTATTAGAAGGAGATGGTAAAATTGTTAATGATGATGCAGAAAATGCGGAAGTGTTAAAGAAATATTTTTGTTCTATATTTCGAAAGAACCAGGATGTTGAAGTACTGTTTAGTCCATTAGTAACTAATGAGGATTTACTAGCTATAAACATTTTTCAGTCAACAGGTCTTGATAACTTCTGCCCAAGAGTACTAAAATAATTGGCTGATGATGTTTCTGGCCGGCTGACTTGAATTTTTAATAAGTCTTAGTCTGCTAAGGTAGTTCCAGGAGATTGGAAGGGTGCTAATGTTGTGCTGATATTTGAAAAAGGGCAAATGGGATGACCAGGGGCTGGACCCCTGTAGCCAGAGCCCAAAGCCCCACGGCTGGAGGATGGGGTCCAGGGACAGAGACTGAAGCTGTGTTGCCGGAGCCTGGGGCCTGCCACTGCGCAGCTGGAGCCTGAAGCCCCATGGACAGAGCTTGTTGCCCCGCTGCCCCAGGGCTGAAGCCCAAAGCCTGAGCTCTGCTACCCAAGGGACGGTGAAAACTCACTGGCTGCCTGCTCCAACAGCATTGTGCCCCAGGTGACTCCAGAGGCTGCTGTTGGCCCCAGCATCCAGGAGGAACAGGGAGGGGGAAGGGTCTCTACTTTGCCCTCCCCCTCCATCACAGCCCACGAGGCTGTGGCTTCAAGAAAAGCCCCTGGTGGCTGCATGCAGCCACGGTGACTGCATTTGAGAAACACTGCTTTAATACCACCAAATGCTTGGTCATAAATCTAGGAACAAAGAATGCAAGGCATGCCTGTAGAATGGAGGACTATATGGAAAGGATTCAGGAGTCATAATGGACAAACATCTAAACATGCACTCCCAGGGTGATGCTGTGACAAAAAAGAGCTAATATGATCCTTGGATGTATAAATAGGAGAGTAGTGAATAAGAACAGGGAAGTTATTTTTACCTCTGTATACAGCATTGGTGAGATCGATACTAGAATACTGCATTCATTTCTGGTATCTGCCTTTCAAAAAGGATGTTGAAATTGAAGAGGGTTCAGAAAAGAGTCACTAAATGATTTGAGGGCTGGAGAAAATGCCTTATAGTAATCCCTTAAATAGTTCAATCTGTTTAGTTTATCAAAAAGAAGATTGAGATGTGACTTGATTACAGTCTGTAAGTATCAGAGGGGTAGCCGTGTTAGTCTGGATCTGTAAAAGCAGCAAAGAGTCCTGTGCATCCGACGAAGTGGGTATTCACGCACGAAAGCTCATGCTCCAAAACGTCTGTTAGTCTATAAGGTGCCACAGGACTCTTTGCTGCTTTTACAGTGTGTAAGTACATTCAGAGGGAGAAAATACCAGGTACTAAAGGGCTCTTTAATCTAGATGAGAAAGGCATAATAAGAACCAATGAAGCTGGAAACCGAAGCCAGACCAATTCAAATTAGAAATAAGGCACACGTTTTTAACAATGAAGGTGATTAACCCTTGGAACAAGCTACCAAGGGAAGGAAGTGATGAACTCTGTCATAAGAACAGCCATACTGGGTCAGACCAATGTTCTGTCTAGCCCAGTATCCTGTCTCCAACAGTGACCCATACCAGAAATTCAGGGTGAGTGTACAGAACAGGGCCATTGGAGAATACAGAAGACAACCTGGTCTTCCCTTCCTTGCGTCTGACAATCAGAGGTTTAGGGTCACCCTGAGCATGGGATTGCATCCTTGATGATCTTGGCTAATAATCTTTGACAGCCCTATGCTCCATGAACTTACCAAGTTCTTTTTTAACCCAATTATACTTCTGGCTATCACAGCACCCCATGACAAGGAGTTCCACGGGTTAATTGTGTGTTGTGTGAAGTAGTACTTCCTCTTGATTGTATTAAACCTGCTGCCTATTAATTTCGTTGGGTGACCCCTGGATTTGTGAAAAGATAAATAACATTTTTTCTACACCATTAATGATTTTATAGACCTATATCATATTCTCCCTGAGTCTTCTCTTTACTAAGCTGAACAGCTGTAATCCTTTTAGTCTCTCCTCATTTGGAAGCTATTCTGTAACCTTGATCATCTTTGTTTCTCTTCCGTGAACCCTTTCCAAGTTCTACTGTATGCTTTTTGAAATGGGGCAATCAGAACTGGACACTGTATTCAAGGTGTGGGCTCACCATGGATTTATATAATGGCATTATGGTAGTTCAGTCTTATTTTCCATCCCTTTTCTAATATTTCTTAATATCTTCAAGTCAAGATAGAATGCCTTTCTGAAAGATAGATGCTTTAATCAAGCCCAATGTATTGGGCTTAATATGAGGTAACGGGGTAAAATTGAATGGCTTCTGGTATGCAAGAGGTCAGCCTAGAGATGTAATAGTCCCGTCTTGCTTTAAAATCTATGAATCTCTGAAAATACAGGGAGAAAAAAGGGGGAGGGGAAAATGGAAAATGCCATTTGTGCCGACTAAGTCAAAAGCCTTTGTAAGATTTATGAAGGCCATGTAGAGAGATTTTCCTTGTTCTTGACACTTTTCTTTTCGTTGCCGTAGTGCAAAGTCCATGTCAATAGTTGAACTACTATCTCAGAAGCCCCACTGACTCCCTGGTTACACATGTTTGGCAAGAACTTGCAGTCTTTTGAGAATGACCCGTGCAAATGCCTTGCCAACAACTTTAAGAAGAGAGATTCATTAGTCACTTCAGTCTTCTTTGTTTTTATGCAGTGTTATGATGATGGCATCTGTCATGTCTTGTGGTACTCCTCCTTTCCTGCAGCAGGAAAGCAGGACATTGTGCAGATGTTTAAGCGCAACCTATCCTTCTTGCTTCAGTACTTTAGCTGGAATTCCATCTTTTCCTGTGGCCTTTCCTGGTGCTAGGAGACAATTTCCTTTTCAAGTTTGTTTATAGATGGTTCTGTATTAAGTTCTTTGATAGTCTGTGTGACAGTCAGGTACCCAGAACTGAGAGTCACCTTGTTACCCCCGACCTCCAGTGAGAGGGAGTCTTGCTTGTGGTAGCAGAGCTCCCTGACACCGCCAACCTGTCAGCGACTCCAGCACTCTCCTCTTGGCTATGCCAGCGCTATCTTTGCCTTGCAGGTTAACAAGAGATGCACCTGAGACCCCTTGAAGCATTCTCCTGTGATATCCAGACCCTGACACACTCAAAAATCCCAGAGTCTCTGCTCCCAGAGGAGTAGTGTACCCCAGTTTATTTGTTTTACCTTGAATCATCACTCCTGTATAACATACAGCACTTGTGAGCACTTTTATTAAAACAAAAGAAAGTTTATTTAAGAGAGCTTCCACTAGAAACAAGAGAGAGATATGTGAACTTTACAGTATGAAGCAAAACCATAAAATGTGTACTAGGACCTACATTTCTTAGTATTACCTTTCCAATCTAATAAAGTAGGTTTTTCCCCCCGAGTTCAGTTCCCAGGAACCAGAATCCAGTCTTTTATGAAACACCCGTGTCCTCGGTGAATAGATGGAGTGTCTTTCCCTAACCTGTGAATCAGTCTTTTGTCTTTATTTCCAGACAGGGCACTCCGCTGTCTGTACAATGTTCCTTTTTACCTGCAAGTGGCTTTGATGTTTTTACTTTATCTTTGATGGTTTTCCATTGACCTTTCTGTGTTGTTTGCAACAGTGGACAATTGAACAGTGCATTACATAATTGGCTAGCAAGAGAGGGGTGACAATTGCATTTTCAAGTTTGTTTATAGATGGTTATACATTAAACTCTTCAATAGTGTGTGTGACAGTCCCCAGTTACCCATCGAGATCTATGATTCCCTGGAAACTAACTTTTAATCCAAGACTATAAGGCATAGTTTTCAGTATAGTTATATTATTCTTTAAATCTTCTTTCATATGGAAATAGCAACATTTACAAGTTAATAGGTTGAAATCCAGTTGAGAGCTCTATCTCCTGGAAATGAAAAGATGGGCCGCTTGGTTCACAATGTATTGGATGGTTTGGAGGTCTCAGTGTTCACATTGTGGTGAATCCTTGATTCTCCATTTGTGCATTATGTGTACTCCTCTTCCATGTAACGTCCTAACATGGTTGATGGTTGTCCACTGTCTTCAGCAGAGCAAGGAACCTGGCAGTTCATTGGTAGGGTCATCTATGAGGTGCTTGTTGTTTACATCAGAGCCTGCCCATTGCACCTACCAGGTGTCTTCTGGGTTGAAATTGGATGACAGAAGAGCGTCTCTAGCTATCCAGAATGGTTGGCAGGACTTAAGGCAAGTGTGAGGCGAGTGAATGAGGTTGTCATGGAGTGTGAGCTCCTGGTTAGCGATCGGTTTCTTGTACTCACACAACATAGTCCTCTCTCACTGGATGGTTGGGGGAAGGATGCTCGCAAGGAGTGATGGTGGCAACCTTCACATGGTCGTCTATGTTCAGTATACTTTTATCTGTGTACATGAACTATTGCCACTGCTTTGGAGACTGAAAGATCATTCATTGACCTCTAGGTCAAAATTCCTTAAATATTACTCATACACACACCTCACAATAATTGTGTATTGATTACTTACAAGAATGCGGTAGGGACCTGGCATGCTGCCTTCACAAATAAATACCATAAAATTGTGTTAAGTATAATGAATTTGTCAGGTCTGACAGGAGTTGCTTGTAAAGAACAGTGAACCCTTTCTCTGTTGGCACCCATGAGCCCCTATATCACAATCCGGAACTTTGGGATCATGTTTTAGTACTGCTTCAGAAACAGTGGTTTCACATTAATAGCGTTCATGACAACATTCCTCCCAGCATTGCATCTGTTTCTGTCAATTGTGATGTCTCCATTTAGAGATTTGAGTGGGACAGTCTTCTCAGTTGAAGGACTGGTTGCTTTCTTGATTCTATTATACATACCTCTTAGATTTCCATTCTGAAAGAACATTTGTATTTTCTTGCATAGATAGAGCCAGTATGATTGAGCACATTGAATAAATATTAGTAATCATTTGAAGCAAAAGTGCTGTCATGAACACATCCAAAAGCTTTTTTTATGTGCACTTTGGTGACAAATAAATATTTGCATAGTGATCAATGTGCAAACAAACTGTAGGCTAAAATTTCTTCGCACAAACTATTTGTTGAACAATTGTGAATAATGAATACATTTGTAAAAATTGTGGCATGTTTGTGGATAATTCAGAAACAGAAAAAAGAATTAAACTCATATTACATTCATAGTGAATAATTTGTCCAGTTATATACTTCAGCCAAATATTACTTTGTCTCTCTTACTTTGGTCTTGGTGACTTAAAGGCTAATTCAATTAACAATTCACTGAGCAGTTCATCTGTCAATCAGGTTTTTACATCTTGTCCAAACACCAGCCCCTTCACCAAGGTTTAACTGCAAATAGCTGACCCAGTGTTGACTGGTGGAGACTGACCAGTCAGGCATGGTCAGCATTATGTCAGCTGATTCGGCTCTTGACAATTATGTTGGAACAATTTAAACACAATAAAATTTCCTGGGAAAGTGCTATGTAAAGTAAATGCTATGGAGACTAGATGAAAATCAAAAGGTGGAAAGCTAAGCAATTTAGGAAGGGAAGGTATTTTTTTTTAATAAGACTGTTTCAGAGTCTTTGCTTTTTGTTTATTGTTAACATCTATGTAGTTAAAATGACTAATGTGAATGCTTTAGAGAAGTTGTGTTTGTTAAAGGTTCAACTCCATCCTTCTGTTACCAAGCAAGAGCTCACAATAAGCATCCTTGAGAGCTGAGAACCACCACTTCAAGGGAAAGCAGACTTGACGTTCTTGATTATTATAAGGTTTTAAAAAAAATCTTTGCAGGGGTGGGGATGAGAGAAGTGTAAGTGTGTGTGTGTGTGTGTGTGTGTGTGTGTGTGTGTGTGTGAGAGAGGAGGGAACTTTCATCATAAAAACTAGGAAAAAAGGGTCCAGAACAATTTACAAAACATTTTGCAGTCCATCCTGAAATACTGTCCCATAAAATGTGGCCTAGAATCCTTGTGCTTATATTTCTTGTGCAAGTGATCTCTTTTTAAAAAGGTGCATTAATATTTAAATTTCAAATATTAGAACATCCTGTTGCTTAACTTTTAAGAAGTCTGATTGTAGTGAAATTCTGATTCAGTGACTGAAAGTTGATCTGGGGTGCCAAAAAGTTGCTGGTAGAGATCCAAAATGACCTGGCAGTTTACAAGACACAGTGATTAAATTTCATTTATCTAACCGCTTGAGCTGATACAAATAACTCTGAGGTTGTATCATTTTGGATTTCTTCAAGATTATTTGTAATAAGTAAATTGTCAATTGTTTTGTTTTGTAAATTTGTGCTGGCCTTTAGTGACTTGTGTTTATGTACCTTTGCCTAAAGAACTTCTTACACAACTAATTTATGCCATAAACCGGAATTTAAGGATCAGCCTAAAAAGCTGTGGTAAATAGTGTCAAGCAGGAGACCTGGATTCAGCTGGTAATGAGATTCTGCTTCTCAAGTTGACTGAGAGTGTTGGAGCCAGAAGCTCAACTCCCAAGTTGGATGTAGCAGTGTGCCACTGTGTGTGCAGCCTTTTTTGTCTGAGGTGTGGGGAAGCATTCACTAGAACTCGGAATTTCTTTCTTTAGCCAGAAATACTAAGTCTAGTGACTGGCACTTGCAATTGGGGGGAACATCATTACTATTTTCATGGTGTAGGCTGAAGCATCCAAGCAAGGTTGAATTCTGTGGCTAAAAATGTCTTTTACTGAATACCTCTGAGGTAAAAATTGGGACCTCCTATCACGCAAATCTGAGATCCTGTCTTGGTCATATGGGACTGATGGAGTGTTACACAAGGTATGGGTGTGAAGAGCTCTATTCTGAACGGGACACAGAATCATTGGAGTGAGCTTACAGTGTCTGTGTGCTGCTGTTGAAATGAAGAATAACATAGTTGTTCCCCTAGTGTAAAATAAAATTTCAGCTTTTTAAATATTTTCTTCATCTTCAAACATGGTGCACAGCACACTAGTTACTGCACCTTTAGCCAATCCTTGTTCATTCATGATTCAGCTGATTGTTTACTTTGGGTCTCTGAACATTATTGGCTAGGCCCTGTTTCTGGATTGCTTTCCCATCCATTAATACTGACCCTAAAAAAGGATCAAAATCCTGTGCTCCAATAATTTGCTGTTATTTCATAGATTCATTGATTCTAGGACTGGAAGGGACCTCGAGAGGTCATCGAGTCCAGTCCCCTGCCCTCATGGCAGGACCAAATACTGTCTAGACCATCTCTGATAGACATTTATCTAACCTACTCTTAAATATCTCCAGAGATACAGATTCCATAACCTCCCTAGGCAATTTATTCCAGTGTTTAACCACCCTGACAGTTAGGAACTTTTTCCTAATGTCCAACCTAAACCTCCCTTGATGCAGTTTAAGCCCATTGCTTCTTGTCCTATCCTTAGAGACTAAGGTGAACAAGTTTTTTCTCCCTCCTCCTTCAATCTGTGCTTGTGCTGTTTCTTTCTACTACAACTCTGACAACCATTTTTCCTGTTGCTTGCGGAATCGAGTTCTTGTCTTTTCACTCTCTTGAAAGATTATGGTTGCTGCTTATTTTCCACTTGCAATTCCCACTGAATCCTAAAACTATTTAATTTGTTGGTAGTTGTCCCACATATTTCCATCTCTGTTCCTGGCAGGAACAGCTTGGGTGTTTATCACCTTAACTAAATTCTCCTGTATTAATGGGTTCCAATGTTCCATGTTGTTTGTTTAGTGTAACGAATAAGTGTGTTGATGTCTAAATATTTGTTTTCTTCAGCTTTTTGACAGTCTTTAAGAATTAGGCATCTTGCATGCTAATATAATTTCAGTGCTGTTTATTTCAGTTTGCAGATCTTGAAGATAATGGTTTTAAGATACCATGGTTGGGGTGCTCTGGAAATGTACAACAAACTGTTTTTCTTATTTATATCTGCTTCAGTTACTTTCATTAATAATGCTTAGCCATTACATAGTAGCTTTGAAAAAAGTGACCAACGTTAACTAATTCTCACCACATCCACTGGAGGGAGGGCAGTATTATGACCAAGTTTACAGATGGGAAAACTGAGACACAAAGGTTAAGTGGCCTGCCTAAAGCCACAGATATGTGTTATCAGAGCTAGGATTAGAACTCAGGTGTTCCTGTGCTCTGGCTATTAGAACATGCCTCTCTTTATATAACAATGTACATTAATACTTCAAACTGAAATTGAATTGTGAGTGGTGGGGAAGGATAATTTAATATGTGTAAAAATAAATAAAACTAGGAAGTGTGCCTGTTGCCATCCATATCATGTTGCTTGTCTGATACATACCTTTCCCGCCCCCACCTTTAGTCTGGCTTTGTCTTTTTAGAATATATATTCTCTTCAGCGCAAAGACTGGATCTTCTACTTGGTGTTTGGAAGCCAATCTTTGGTACCACATTTTGGGCACTACAGCAATCTAACTAATAGCTATTATCCAGGGATAATGTATTCTGTAGCAGAAGATGGCTGGTTGTCTAGTATCCAGTAGTTGCCAAAAGCCAGTTGTTTCCAGCATCTCTGGCATGAAGCTTACAAATTCAATCATCTAGCACAGAGGTTGGCAACCTTTCAGAAGTGGTATGCCGAGTCTTCATTTATTCACTCTAATTTAAGGTTTCGCATGCCAGTAATACATTTTAACGTTTTTAAAAGATCTTTCTATAAGTCTATAATATGTAACAAAACTGTTGTATGTAAAGTAAATAAGGTTTTAAAAATGTTTAAGAAGTTTCATTTAAAATTAAATTAAAATGCAGAGACCTCCCGACCAGGGCCAGGACCTGAAAATCAGTTTGTGGGCCGCCTTTGGCACGCGTGCCATAGGTTGCCTACCCCTGATCTAGCATTTGTTAGGCAAGTAGCGAACTGTGACTTTTGCCTTTCTGCCCAGCTCTGTTGATCCAGACACACTGGTGAAATGAGAACAGACACATAGACGCATTTAAGCAGTAGGCTGCAACTTTTATTAACTTAAACATAGGGCAAGGGTACTATCCGTCCATCACCCATACTTTCATGCACTAGGCATTTAGGTGGTTTCCATGTGGGGGTTATAAGGCTCCAGCTATATAACCCATAACTCAAGGTAGGCACTCCTCACTCTACACCCAGGACTCACTCCACATGGACATTGTGAGGGGGACAGAGGGTGCAGAAAGGTGGTGAGCTCAGTCTGCAAGGGCCGCAAGGTCTGAACTCTTCTTCCCAATACCCCCATATCCTGTCTGTCTATCTTGTCCACCTACTATGGCTTGTCCAGCATTGAGATATTAAGCTCTCTGAGGTAGATACTGTTTTCTATTGCTTGTCTTTATGGTGCCCTGATCTTTGATTGAGATTTATAGGCATTATCATAATATAAATACAGTAGACCATCAGAGTTATGAACACCAGTATTATGACTGACCGGTCAACCACACACCTTGTGTGGCACCAGACTTACGCAATCAGGCAGCAGCAGAGATTAAAAATACATTTTTAAAAGCGAATACAGTACAGTGCTGTGTTACACATAAACTACTCAAAAATAAAGAGAAAGTTTTAAAAAAAATTTTTTTTGACAAGGTAGGAACTGTTTCTGTGCTTGTTTTCATTTAAATTGAGATGTTAAAAGCAGCATTTTCTTCTGCATAGTACAGTTTCAAAGCTGTATTAAGTCAATGTTCAGTTGTAAACTTTTGAAAGAGCAAACATAACATTTTGTTCAGAGTTCTTTTCATGCCTTTGCTGTGTCTGCTGTACAAATCATCTGGGTAGGAAACTTTTTTGTATTTATTGTTCAGCAGTTTATCTGTTATGTCTCTGAGGTGTCTTTCTGTATGCAGTTGTAATTGCCTACTACTTTAAAAGAGCATGTACTTAGTAATTGGTCATCTTTGAAAGATGTAGCCCCTATTAGGTGTGTTCATTATGAAGATTTGAGTTAGAGAATATAAATTTCCTTACCACTATTTGTAGCTAATCTTCTCTGAGGTTAGTGCTTTTTTTAATCTTTGTTTTAGAAGTACAAGAGAAAGATGGAGATAGGAAGACAGAGTCATCATCACTACTCTCTGACAATACAAGACCAAGATTCTGGTGTTTTTGTGTTCTTTCATCTTGCTTTTAATTTAACATTTCTGGTTTACACTGATAAGCACTTCTAGGCAGTCTGTCTCTTAACAGTAGTTCTTGATAGCTTGTTCTTCCTTACATCCATATGGTAAACTTTGTATTCGTTCACTCTGAGACAACATTTTTGTTCAGGTTGTTTTCCATATATTGTTTTATGGAAAAGCGAATGCCTTGATTTCATATTCCGATGTCTAGCCCATTCTCCATCAGTCCCACAAATATGTAAAAGAGTAATATAATCAGCTCTAAAATAAATTATAAATATTTCAAGTTTTCTTTGTTTAGCAATTAGAAAATGTCACCAGTTAAATGTTTTGACAATTTATTTTTCACAAATTTTGTTTCAGTGTATTGAAATAGTAGTACCATATATTTGAACAGTAAAGTAATGCTTATTAAGGGAATTCTGGTAAAAAAAAAAAAAAGCTTCTATTAGCTTTAGTCGAATGCAGATATGTAAGAATGGTCATGCTGGGTCAGACCAATGGTCCATCTAGACCAGAGCAAATGAACAGAACAGGGAAATTGAGTGATCCATCCCTTGTTGTCTAGTCTCAGCTTTTGTCAGTCAGAAGTTTAGGGACAGCCAGAGCATGGAGTTGCGTCCCTGACCATCTTGGCTAGTAGCCATTGATGGACCTGTCCTCCATGAACTTACCTAATTCTTTTTTGAACCCAGTTATACGTTTGGCCTTTGTAACATTCCGGTGGCTGGATATTTATGGTAGAGTACCTGCGGTCTATCACAAAGGTCTGTTACAGCAGGTCATATAGATTTTACTGTAGCTGAAGTTAAAATAATTATGTAGTCTAAATGAAACAAACATTTGAAGTTCAATACAAATCACAAACATGCAATTTTAAATACATAAATTCAAAACTAAGAGGTACATTTAACACAATTTGTTGTCAGCAGCAATATGATTCAACAATAATGTTTGCACTTGTATATTGCCCTCCATTCTTCTAATCACTCTATAGACATTAATTTAGCTTAACCACACACTTGTGAATTTGATGTGTAGAAGTATCCTTCAGAGGTAATCCTAGATACATGCATCCAGTACGGTCATACATGGGAGCCCTTGCTCATGATGGGTCAAAACACTGAGCAGCAGTAAAGTAAGAGTCCCTTTTAAAAAACAAAACATATAAACAAAAACAAGGAGAACATGGAAGAAAGGGGAGCAGCAGGAGCATCGTAACAAAAATAGGATAGGATGGAAGGGGTGAGCAAAAGGCGTCTCCTGTGGGGGAAGTGGAACAGAAGAAACTGATAATCTTGTTGCTGTTCTTGCATTGCCTATAAAAGTAAGATATAATACTATCCATTCCCATTTTGGAATAAGTAACTGAGGCACAGTGATTTGCTCAGGGACACACAGAAGTCTGGCAGAGCCAGGATCAGGATCAGTTCTCCTGATTCTCAGTTATTTGTCTTTGCCAGAAGAAAAGCCTTCCTCATGTAATGGCACATATCCTCCCTTGATTCCTGAGCTATACCGTGTCCTTGATCACCAAAGAATATATCGTTAGGACCAATAACTTCACACATGACTCATGCTAAATAAATAGATTATCAAACAATATTAAACCAATATGTTTTGTAAAATAAACAGTTTGCTATCTAAACATTCTGTCTAAACATATTAAGACATTTTTTCCTTAAAGTTAAAAGGACTCTGGCCCCATCAAAGTTAGTGGCGAAACATCTCTTGATTCTAGTGAGGCCAAGATTTCACTCAAAGTGGTAACTGAGATATGCTAGATTCAGATTCATGAACATACAAAATATTGTCTGTATCGGAACATTTTTGATATTCCAAACAGCTTTTAACAGATCGAAGTAATGAGCTGAGGTACATTAAACTGCATTGCCAGTCAGCAGTGGAAGAATACAATCTCACGGTAGAATCATAAAAATATTTTAATCTATATTCCTGTAAAAGTGTTCCATGTGCATCTAATATCATGTGCAATTGCTCTCTCATATTTTTTCCTCTTTACATCTAAATCCGTGTTTAACTTTTAATTTTCCTTTCAACAGGTAGAGAGAATTGTTGACAAGAGGAAAAACAAGAAGGGAAAAATAGAATATTTGGTGCGATGGAAAGGATATGAGAGTGAAGATGACACCTGGGAACCTGAACAGCATCTTGTAAATTGTGAGGAATATATACATGAATTTAATAGGCGTCACAATGAAAAGCAAAAAGAAAGCACATTAACCAGGACAAACAGGACCTCTCCAAATAATGCCAGAAAACAAATTTCTAGATCTACCAATAGCTCTTTTTCAAAGACGCCACCTAAATCTTTAGTGATTGGCAAAGACCAGGAGTCAAAAAATAATCAATTGTTTACTGCCACCCAGAAGTTCCGGAAAAACAATTCACCATCTCTTTCTGGCAGGAAAAATATGGACCTTGCAAAATCAGGTATTAAAATCCTTGTTCCCAAAAGTCCTATTAAAAGCAGGACAGCAGTTGATGACTTTCAAAATGAAAGCCCTGATAAATTGGACCACATAGAACAGGATCAAGAAGACTCTGTAGCACCAGAAGTGGCAGCAGAAAAACCGATGGGAGCTTTATTAGGACCTGGTGCAGAGCGTGCTAGGATGGGGAGCCGGCCAAGAATACATCCATTAGTGCCACAGCTACCAGTGCCAGTAACAGCCACAATTGCATCAGCATTAACAATAAATGGAAAAGGTAAGTGTATACGTTTGACATTTTTATGTAGATTAGCCTTTTGACTGGACTCTTTTGTTATTTGTCATATGCAAACAGTTACTTGTTCAGCTGACCTGTTTGAGCAGTATATTGATTGATTGAGAGAATAACTGCTGTACTAAACCAAATCTGGAGAATTTCACAATTGCTTTATTTTAAAATAACTGTGACTGCAGATGCCTTTGAGAGGTTTGCCAGCTTTTGCGTTCTTCACTAAATTCCATTGGCATTTGTGTTTTAAAAATCAACATAAGATACATCTGTGTTTGACTTGACATCAGTGTACCGTTCCCAAAGATTACATCATTGCTTTAAATTTCTCTAAATAGGTGAGACTCAAATTTGTCATGAATGCTAGGAATATAAATGATGGAAATAGTCACGTAATTTTTAGTAGGGGTTCTTTACAGTGGTTCTCTCTTTTGGTTTACATATCTTTTTGCCTAACTGTTGATTGGAATAAAGCCATCAGAATTATATGGTTTAAATAATAATGTTCTTATGGTTGGTTTCTGTGCAAATTTGAGCCAATTGGGCAGATATATGCACTTTCTTTCTGAACTGAATTCTGTCTTGCATTTTGATTAAATTTAGCAGTGTTTGGCTGTATATAATTCACTTTACATTGAAAGTTAAGATTTAAAGACCAAATTTACTAATATCTCAATGACCTACTATGAATTTATTCAAGTGGCTTTACAAAACTTGTAACACCATAAAAGGACAAACTGCTTTTTAATAATTGAAACCGGTTTAAAAACTTCATGTTCACCCCTTTGATTTCCCAAGTCTTTATTCTTTCAAGGGGAAGAATAACTGTAAACGTATTTAGACTGTTCTGTACAATTATAAATATTCTTGTGAGTGCACTTTTAGGGCTACATTTTCAAAAGTGTAAAATTGCATCTACAAATGTGATGCAGAGGCCAAAATCTGCAGATGTACTATTGAGGCTGAAGGGGTGACAAAAATGTTTTGGAAACTAAGAATTGGCCCTTGCAAACATAGCAGCTACCAGGGGCACCAGCATGCCAAGCGCGTGCTTGGGGCGGCATGCCGTGGAGGGCGCTCTGCCGGTCGCCGGGAGGGCGGCAGGCGGCTCCGGTGGACCAGTGGACCCTCCGCAGGCATGTCTGCAGGAGGTCCACCGGAGCCGCGGGACCGGTGAGCGGCAGAGCGCCCCCCGTGGCGTGCCACCGTGCTTGGGGCGGCAAAATGGCTAGAGCCGCCCCTGGCAGCTACATGCACAACTGATGGACACAAAAGAGATTGTTCTGAGGACTTCACTTCTGCCTGTAGCTCATACACATTGTTGCTCCTCTTCAGATTTTCTGAAAACCCAGACACAATAGGAGAGTTTGGAAAGCGGTGGGCAATGAGGAACTCATTCTAGGAGCTGTGGTGTCAGGTCACAAATCAATCCACTGTGCTTCAGATGAACAAGGGAATCATTTTAATGCACATATTGGTGGCAGGACTATCTCTTGCTGTGCATGGGGTGAATGTGCAATGTGAATCTCAAAGGACACAAACAGAAGCTGTAGATAAACATAAGAGACTGCAGTGTATGAAACTTAGTCAATAAGTCACTGGTGTAGATGAACTAGAGGTGTGTGCACTTGCAGTGGTTTTGTGATAACTGATATGGTGAGAAAGTGTTGTATGGATGCCCACTGTGAACTGACAAATGTACTCTCTCTTCAGTGTAGTTGCCTCCTAGCATCCAGAGAAAGAAACGGAGGAAACAAAGAAACTTGTCAGGCAAATAACTGGCCACAAATGACAAAACCATTTCCAACATCCAGTCCCTTTACACTACTGGCATTGGCAATATAGGGGACAGTACAGTGCCTCCAGTGAAAGTGGAGAGAGGAGAATTGCGTGGAGTCTCACATGACTAGAAATGAAGGATGCTTCAGTCATGTAGAGGATAAGTGGTATTGTGTCAGGTGCATATACCTGTATATTTGCTAAGGTGTTACTGTTTCTCTCAACTGCTGTCATGCATTTAAGAAGATGTAGATACGCTGGCCAGGTAGTCAACATACTGTCATGTCAACAAAACATCTTCTCAGGAATGTCTTCAAAAGCCTGCCTATTAACACTTATGATTGTGGCACTGTGTAAATGTTTTGGCTCTCCTCTATTTCTTCATAGATGCAGATACAATAGGACAAAAAGGAAGCGGGGAGGGGAATGTGGTCAGGAGGACTTAAACCATGCGATATTTTAAAACAAACTTATTATTAGAGCTGGTTGGGAATTTTTCCACAAAGCGTTTTTTGTTGGAAAATGCCAGATCATTGAAAGTGAAACTGTGGGAAATGGTCGATTTTTAACAAATATCTGGTTTCAAAAAGTTTTTGGAAAAAAGTTTCAAATTTGTCAGAATGGGACGTTTTGACATTTTTCAAAACAAAACATTCAATTTTTTCAGTTCAAAACTACTTTTAATAGTAAAACATTAAATCACTAGGCTGAAATAAAAATTAAATACTTCCAAATTATGGACACAAAAGGTTTCGATTGACTCGTACCAAAATAATTTTCAGATTGTCAGTTCATGAAAATCTTCAAGATTTTGACCTTTTGGGATGGGAAAACCATCTACCCATCCAGCTCTACTTATCTAATGTACATTGAGAGCACATGCCTTGAAACAATGCATGTGCAGAGGAAACCCAGGGCCTAGATCATTATTATTAATAATTTTATTTAGTTGCATTACTGTAGCAGCTAGGATCACTAGTCATGGACCAGGGCCCCATTGTGCTAGGCACTGTACAAACACAGAACGAAAGATGGTCCCTACGCCAGAGAGCTTACAGTCTAAGAATATGGCAAGAGACAACAGATGGATACAGACAGGTGGGGGAGTGTGAGGAAAGAATGAGACAATATTGCTCAGCATGATAGGCAGTGGTCTCAGAACATAGCTGTTACCAAGTTTTTTGTAGACATCATGGACAAAGGAGAGAGGGATGTGAAGGGGGATAATGAGGTACCTTTGTGACTGTTTATGGGCAGTTCCTCCCAAGCATGAGGGATAGCATGCGAGGAAGCACGATAATGCTTATTTGAAAATTTAATAAGTGCCCAATGGAGGCTGGCATCGTGGGCCCATCCAAGGCAGGAGTCAATATCTCTGTAGCAAGTGAGAGATTATGGGTATGGTGGGGAAAGTCTGTAAAGGGCCTTGAAAGTGAAGACAAATAGCTCCTGTTTGATGTGCAATAAAGAAGAGAGAGCTGGTGGAGGAATGCAAAGAGAGGCGACGTGATCAAAGAGACAAGCTAGCAAAATGATCTTTGCAGCAGCATTCTAAATAGATATGCGTGGGACACGATTGCATTTGTCAAGTTATCACCGTGCCTCAGTGGGTCACAGCTGAGAATACCAGATTTAGGACAAACTGCTGAGAAATGGGGCAGATCCACCCCAAACTGGTGGTGGTTCTTCCGTAAGATATACCAAGCCAGTAACAAAAGTAAACATCTGTCTCGCAACAGTGGTTAACTAGAAGTCAGAAATGCAGTCTCTTTAGGTATCCTAGCCTTTGTTTTACCATCCAGACACTAGACTTAATGATGTGTGGTTGTTGAAAACCAGTTTCATCAAACAAGTTCTTCTAATCTCACGAGATCAGCCACATAGCCAAGTCAATCACGCTGTTGCCAATCCTGCAATCAGAGAGAGCAGGAGCAGAGGAGGAGATGTTGGGGGTTTCCTAGGGCTGGGGATTGGCAAGGAGGACTTTGTTGTGGGAAAGGGGCAAAAGGGTGAAGGAGAGTGAATCAAGAGAGAGAATCAACATAAGAACGGCCATACTGGGTCAGACCAAAGTCCATCTACCCTAGTATCCTGTCTTCTGACAGTGGCCAATGACATGTGCCCCATTTTTTTTTAATTTTTTTTTTGCTATTACTTTTTGAGTCTTTGGTTAACTGTTCTTCAAATTCTTTTTTGGCCTTCCTAATTATATTTTTACACTTCATTTGCCAGAGTTTATGCTCCTTTCTATTTTTAATCTTTTCTATCAAAGCTGTCCCAGCTGTCACTAACGAAAGTGATAAACAATAGAAATTGTGTTCATCTCATGGCATCCCAGTGAGTTTTGTTTATAATATGAACATGTTCACTGATTGTATGTAATGAAAAGAAGCTATTAAGGAGAGTACAAACAGTCTGAAAAGCCTCCTAAAACCCCTTAAATCTGTGATAACCATATCAGACAGAAATGTCTGGGATGTGGGCCTGTTAGTCTATGAGAGGGAGAATCTTCCCGAGGGTCTCATGGACAAACTGCTTCTTCATTGTCTATTGGGGAAAGGAGGCAGCTGTAATGTTTGGCTGTGTGCCTTCATGGTTCCCTCACAGAGTAGAGAGGAAAATGGTACTAAATGATAAAACATATTTATTCAACTCCCACTAGATTTCTGTTTCCTTGCAGCCTTCAGACATGCTGCCTTGGTCTGCTCTCTGCTGTTCCCTAGAGGCATCCAACTTGCCTGTTGAGTAATTGGCATTTGTCCACACACGTGATTACACAATTCCTGTCAATTTCTTTGTTTCCTATGGCTCATATTAACAGTTGGAGTATTTCCAAATGGCAACCATATTCACTATGAAATAAGGTTTTAATGAACGCTGAAATAATTTGGGGATGCAAAAAGAAGTAGCACTTGTGAGGACCTGTTGTCAAAAGTATAATTTAGAGTATATGTGTGTGGCTATATTGCAGCTAGGAGTGAGTCTCCCAGCCCAGGTAGACAGACTTGTGCTAGTGGGGCTTGAGCTGACACACTAAACATAGCAATGTGGATTTTGCAGCTCAGCCTCTCAAGACCACCAGACCCCCCTCAGCTTGATAGCCCAAGCTCCAGCCCAAAGCACAAGGTCACTGGTATTCTTAAAGAACTAGCTTGAGCCCCGCTCGCTCTCAATTGCAGTGTAAACATACATTATTTAGGTTGCAGTTTTCAGTACAGAAAGCAATTTTAGCCTTAATTCTTTTCTACTCATTTAACACTAAGATAAAGAAAATTCTATCAACCCCAGGTCTTGAAGGTGACTCCACACAATTACTGATACAGACCGGCGCCTACACTTCTTCTGCAAGACACCCTTCCGTACAGTTAGAAAAGAGGGAGCCAGAATCATCTTAAACAGTACCAAACCAAAACATTCAAGGGCATAGCTCGAGTGTCAGTTATGGCATACAATAGAACAGGTTGGTTATCAGTGCATATTCCAATTGGTTGTCTGCTACACACAGCTGGATGTGCTGAGCCTAAAGCATGCAGGAATTATACATGGAGTTCACTGCTTCTCACCCTTCCATAAATAAGTGTGTACAGAATGTAAAAGCATCATTTTAACACTATGCACCTCTTTATTGCAAGTGATTGCCTTCCCCATAAAGAAGGCTGAGCATTTTTAAAACAGTGTATGACTCAAATAATTTTAAGTCTGTGGTGTATTCAATATCACTTGTCCCTGAAGTGTCTCACTGTCCTATTTCCACATTGAGTGAAAAAGACAAGGCTTGTGGGGGTTTTGTTGTGATTATTAATGTTAGGTTGTAGCAACACATTAATAAGAAGTGGGAAAGTGGTAGTACGAGGTGTTTAGCAGGATTCACCACCTTTAAGGCTGACAGGGACTGGCTCCCACCAGTTAAGCACCTGCCACCTGGTGCAGATCAGTCCTGGCCTCTGTGACACTGCCTTAATTGACTCCTCACTGGAGTTGGCTCATCCAGAGACGTGATGATCAAGTGGGACTACGTCACTGGCTCCAGTACCTGTGACTGTGGCAGAGAGCTTCAAAATATGAATCATCTCCTGTGATGCCAGCTGCTTGAGCATGAATGCTCTTCCAGTGACCTGACACAGTGCAATACTCAGACAATCATAGGTGCACGGATGTGGCAGGAAACAGTATGAGGACAGGATAAGAAGGTTAGCTTTAATAACGTTCAGACACAGCTGTATTGTGAAGAAACTTGGAAGTCAAAATACTGCATATTAATTTGGGCTTTCTCCACACTAAAACACAATAACGTAATGAAAAATGTGTTACTAGGAAATACTAGGCAGCAGAAAATATTGGCTTAGCAACTCTGAAATATCCCATGTAATATACGGTCTAATGCAAAAACTACTGTTTTGCCACCATTCCACTGACCCTAGTAGTTTGAAATTATTTTTTATTTAATTGCAAAGCAAAAAAATCATCATCCAAAAATCAAAATCTATAAACCTATCTAGAACATGTCAGTTATTTTACACTAGGCAGAAAAAAAAAACTGCAGACAACAGCTCACAATGTGACTATCACAGAATCAAATAGGGCAGCATCAGTTTCCCTTTTCCCAGATTGTTATAAATCTGGGAGATATAAAGAGACTTTTGAGTTTAAAATTATATATATAAAAATCTCTTGTCTTTACAGTGTCTCAGTTTAGTAGGAAATAAGACAGCCATGATAAAGTGCACAGACATAAAACTACCATGAAGAAAAGTAACTTTTCTCCAAGCTTGAGGAACCTTGGCTATATCAGCAAATAAATGTATTCTTTGCTCTTTATACGGAATTACTTTTTTTCCATATACACAATTCATCAATCTCTGCCAATCAATAGATGTGTCATAAGAAACAATAACAATAGAAAGTAAAGACAAGGAAGTAATTTTCAGTGTTACCTAGGCTCAATAATATTCAGAGGCTTTTTATGCACATCAGATGACCAACATTACCTAGTCTTGCAAAGAGAGAGATTTTTCAGATAGGTGATGATGAGCTACAGATTGGCAACATATCATAACGATTTTCCAATATGTTCCAGACTATAATTTCAAGATCCTCTGAGACTAAACTGCCCTTTAAATGTCTGTACAAGACTATGCAGTTGTTTTCAGCTATTTTGTTTTGCCATATTTTCCAAAGTTATTTTCAACCTGATTACACCCTTCTTTGAAAATGCTTACCTGGTACAAATTTTATTTGCACCCGTTACTACAGACGTTAGTGCCTTAATGGTACAATGCCTAGGAAAACAGAGTCCTTATTTCTCTCAATGTGTGCAAAATGTGCTGAATTTTTTAAGTTTGATATTTAGATAACAGCTCCAGACATCTTACAATAACTAAATTTGACATTTTGAGTTATTATTTCAGTGTGGTTCTATTTGTAGTAACACAAGTAATAGAAAACCTCCTCTACCTTAAATGCTTTAAATGACTTGCTAAAAAAAACCTATATTTTGGTTTTCAAAATTAAATATTAGATGCAATATGTTTGAAAATCTGGTAAAGTTGGACTAGAAATAGATATTGTGGTGACATTTTATCTAAGTAATTCAGGCAAAATAGGCAATTATAGATGGTATAGTATATTAGATAAGGGAGTCATTGTTCACCTTCCTCTTTCTTAGAAATGATCATGTAAAATTGAAGCAACATACTTACTTCAGAAATACAAATTGATCCAAATCTTTTATTTTTTTAATATTAATATACGTAACTGATGGGTCCAAAGCAAAATCCCAGATCTGAACATTCATTAACTTTTATGATTCATGAGTATATCTACTACGCACTAGGGTCCTGATCAAAAGACCTTTGAAGTCAATGAAAAGACTCCATTGGCTTTGGAACAGAACTAGATGTGTTCTTTGTGGATATCATTTCATTCTTTCAACAGCCAAGCAATGTGTTCTGTACCTAGTAAACCCTAGAACCTTTTGGTTTATTTCAGCTTCCATTGATGAGAATTCATATAACAATAAAAACAATTTCAATTTTTAATAAATCATATTGTCCGCTTATTGCATATCCACATAAACTGTATACAGTAAGCAGGTACGTACAGATGTACTGTAGATACATTTTCACTAAGAACTGTTCACAAATACAGTGTTTTCTTCATGTTTTTCATATCTTGCCTCCATTATGAGGAGAGTCTGTCAGCCCTACTAGTGTTTTCATATTAGATGTTGAATAGTTCCTCATTTCTGTTCCCTGCTCTTCCACCAGTTTGTCATATAATCTAAGACATGTCATTTAATTTAACTGTCCCTCCATTTACCCAATTATAATAAGATTAAACTTCTTCCCCACCTGTTTGGTGTGTTGTGAGTCTCAATGATATGTAAATCATTTTGAGATACTTAGATGAATATCACTACTTCGGTCTAAAGTGTTTATTGTATTATATTTGGCTAATGAATTTAAAGATTGAAGATTTTATATTTTTATAGTAGTATGGTCTCTTTTTGGATTATAAATTTTTTGAGGGCTGGGACTGTCATTTTCTCTGTTTGTACAGTACAGCGGGGCTCTGACCTGGTTGGCCTCAATATAACAATTTAATATTAAAGTAGTTTAGGCACCTATTTCATCTGCTATGAATTGAATTAAAATCTATTGAGTAAAGTCATCTTGGTTTTGTTTTTACTTTCACCATTTTTGTCAAAAATATAATAGCATGTGCTCTTGTGTACTCTCTGTTGTCTATGTGATAGCACTTAACTAATTCATCTAGAGCTGAATGAGCAAAAGTCCACAATGATACCCAGGTCTTCTTCCTGAGTGGTTGCAGTTCATTTAGAACCCAGCAATGTGTTTGAGTAGTTCAAATTATTCCTTCCAGTGTGCAGTGTATTGCAACATTTAAATCTGCCATCAAGCTTGTCCGTTCACCTGTCTTTGTTAGGTTGCTGAAGTTTTTCAGCTTTTTCTGTTCTTAACCAGAATAAAATGTGGTCCTGAAATGATGCCACCACCATGTTCACATTCACTATTCAGTTAATTAATAAAGTATTAAACAACACGGACAGTCAGCCGCTGTCATGCTGAAAATTAACAGTGTAGAATTAATTTTTAAATTAACAGTGAAAATTAACTGTTTGTTTTCTGTTGTTTAACCAGTTTTTAATCCAGGATGTAATGTTATTTAACACCTTACCCAGGGTCTAAGAGCCTCTTAGGAGAGCCTTTGTCAAGGGTATGGTAACATGAAGCTATACACTTCACATGCATTTAATGAGAGCGGTTAAGGTTGAGATGCACAATAGTTGGAAGCAGTGTCTGAAGAGGAGAGGGCTGGCTTGCTGAAGGTTTTGTTTTGCTGGCACCCTGGAAGTATGTGTATGTTTGGGTGGGTGGAGGGGTGTAAGTTTTTCAGCTACTTTCCCTGTTTTTTATCCACATTTGATCAACAAATTAATAGGAACTGTATACATATTGTAAATAAAAATAGATTCAGAAAGATTATACTGAAGTTTATTTTCATGAAAGAGAAATGCTAAATTAAATCCAGTTTCTGATAATCAGTTGAACAGTATGTCCCCAACTGTTTTTTAAATAAATATTTTAAAAGGGGTTTTCTACTCTACAGTTTGTTTACAAAGGTCCTTTCATCAAGGGAGAAACTTCCAGATTATACTGCACACAATGAAACCGACTATACACTAAGTGCTGTCAAATCCACAAAGTTGTGTTAATCATAACTATAACTTGACGCTATACTAGATGCATTATTTTCAAACAAATATGATTTTCAGATTGATGGTGCACCTTTATAAATGTGTTGTCAAATGATTTTAAAAAATCGCAAGATTAAAAAAAGTCACAATTCATCACAGTTTTAATTGCATTGTTAAACAATAATAGAATACCAGTTTAAATTCAGGATGGAACATGTCCTCTGGAATGGTGGTTAAAGCATGAAGGGGCATATGAATGTTTAGCATATCTGCCACGTAAATACCTTGCAATGTCGGCTACAACAATGCCATGTGAATACCTGTTCTCTTTCAGGTGATCTTGTAAAACAGAAGCGAGCAGCATTATCTCCCATAAATGTAAACAAACTTGTTTACTTTAGCAATTGGCTGAACAAGCAGTAGAACTGAGTGGACTTGTAGGCTTTAAAGTTTTACTTTTTTTTTTTAGTGCAGTTATGTAACAAAAATCTACATTTGTAAGTTGCACTTTCACGATAAAGAGATTGCACTACAGAACTTGTATGAGGTGAATTGAAAAATACTATTTCTTTTGTTTTTTTACAGTGCAAATATTTGTAATAAAAAATAGTGAGCACTGTTCACTTTGTATTCTGTGTTGTAATTGAAATCAATATATTTGAAAATGTAGAAAAACATCCAAAAATATTGATAATAAATTTTAATTGGTATTCTATTATTGTTTAATAGTGTGATTAAAACCGTGATTAATCACAACTATTTTTTAATCTAGTTAATTTGTTTTGTGTTAATCACTTGAGTTAACTGTGATTAATTAACAGCCCTCATTTACATATACAGACACAATGAAAAGGGATAATTCTTTAAGTCAATTTTCTTGTAATACACTGTTCTTCAAAGCACCGGACTACTAGTTTGAATTTAACCTGTTATTTGGCAAAAGAAAAACAAACAAGCAAACATAGAAATCCCAAACAAAGAACACTACGCAATCTCCTGTACTTGTAGTTTTAAGAAAAACAACAACAAAAAACAATATTGTTTAAAATCCCATTACTTTCACCTTCATTTCATTAAACTCTCTTCCTTACGTTAACTTAAGAAAAAAAGGCTTCTAGTCTTTCTGTTGATGGTTGTTTTACTCTAAAGAAGTGCTTCAGGCAGTTCAGGATCATTGATCTTGGAAGAAAAACCCACCACATGTGCCCATCAGAATAAATTTTTCTAAATGTTTAATAACTATTCAAATGTTAATTATGGAAATACACTAATCTTGCCATAGATAAGGTTGTAATCAGCTTCTCATTATTAGCCTGATTTTGGCCCACCTCTGTATTCTTCAAAAAAAGATCCTTTGCATTTGAAATTTAGTATGTTCTTTTTTGAAAGGATGATGTGTGGGATTTGGGGGTTCCCCCCCACCCCAAAATTTGAAGTGAATCTGTTCACAGGCATTTTTGTGTTATGACACTTTCTTTTTTCCTTTTGTTATGTGTAAGTGGTGGTTTTTGCTTTTAAAAAATCTTCCAGTGCTTTTTTGTTGGGTAATCTTTCACTGATACTTGCTTGTCTTAGATTCTCTTTTCTAAGAGCCTGATAAAAGGTCCATACACAGACCTAGTTTGCAAAGCCTAAAGTGTTTAGTTTCAGAGTTAATTCCTTGGAGTTTAGAAACCTGCCTTTAAGTTTCAACACTGTATAAATTTATTCAAATTTCCATCTCCTTCTCTCCCTTGCCCACCCCCCCATAAAGTTAGATTTCAGAATTTGTTTGCCATTGAAGCCTATAAGAGTATATTAAAAGCTGTTCATCAATCTCTACAGAACCTACAAACTCAGAGTTGGCAGGATACACAGGCTTTAAGTATTTCAAAGATCTGGCAGACTTTAGACAGTCAGAGGCCTCAATTCTAGACCATGCTTTGACTGCTTAGCATTGACCCACAACTGCAATATGGTTCTACATTGGGCACATCTGCCCTGAGAAGATCTTCCCTATGTAGGAGGATTCTTTTTACAGAGTTGCCATAAATCTGCTTTCATGCCAGCCCTTGCTTCTGAGGATGACTTAGGGGTGTATGTTCAAAGTGGCATGAGGCTGATGACACCTGGTGTAGAAGACTGAATTGGGTGCAAAGCAGCTCCACAATTAAAGAAATATGAAGGATTTATATTCCTTCCAAATGCTTTTAAAGAAATTGCTACTCTAACTCTGGAATTTTTTTTTAAATCCATATAAATGCCTGAGCCTTTTTTCAATCCTGCTGTGCTCTTAGCCTCTGATATACTGTAGTAATGAATGCTAGAGACTAATTGGAAGCTGCATGGAAAAAATATTTATTTTTTGTGAGTTTTGAATTGAGAACCTTTCAATTTGTTTGAATGCCTCTTGTCCTGTTCACCCTTATTTAAAATAGAAGAAGCTTCTGCTCTACTTTCTCTCTACCATTCATTATTTTGTCATCTCCCTTCTTATTTGTCTCTTTTCTAAAGCAATCCATTGCAATCTTTTCAATTTCTCTTGTATAAAAAGTTTTTCCACACCCCAATAATTCCTGTTGTCATCTCTGACCAATGGCTTGTCCTAGATTCTCCAAATATGTTTTAATCTAGGAGTCAATTCAGAGATCTCACCCACAGAACTGGTGTAGAGAGTGTTCAATTTCTGAATGCCTTCTAATGCTGCTATATCCTTTTTTGAGGTGGGGTAACCAAAACTGAACACAGTGTTCCAAGTGAGGGCATATCATTGATTTATTGTCATTATATTTTCCATATCAATCTCCATCACAATCCTTATGGAATCATAGAAATGTAGGACTGGAAGGCACCTCAGTCGGTTTTCTTATACATCCCCTCGTGCTGAGGCAGGATTACATATACTGAGACTATCCCTAATAGGTGTCTGTCTAAGGGCTGGTCCACACTAGCTCTTTAAATCGAATTTAGCAGCGTTAAATCGAATTAAGCGTGCACCCGTCCACACCAGGAAGCCATTTAATTCAACACAGAGGGCTCCTTAGTTCGACTTCGGTACTCCACCTCGACAAGGGGAGTAGCGCTAAATTCGACATGGCTATGTCGAATTAGGCTAGGTGTGGATGCTAATCGATCTTAGTAGCTCCGGGAGCTATCCCACAGTGCAACATTCTGTTGACGCTCTGGACGCCAGTCGGAGCTTGGATGCTCTGACCAGCCACACAGGAAATGCCCCGGGAAAATTTGAATTCCTTTTCCTGTCTGGACAGTTTGAATCCCATTTCCTGGTTGCTCATCGGGGCGAGCTCAGCAGCACCGGCAACGATGCAGAGCTCTCCAGCAGAGGAGTCCAGGCAATCTCAGACTAGAAAGAGGTCCCCAGCATGGACTGACCGGGAAGTCTCAGATCTGATTGCTGTGTGGGGCGATGTGTCTGTGCTTTCGGAGCTGCGCTCCAGCAAACGGAATGCAAAGACCTTCGAGAAGGTCTCCAAAGCCATGAGAGACAGAGGATACAGCCAGGATACAACGCAGTGCCGCGTGAAAGTCAAGGAGCTGAGACAAGGCTACCAGAAACTCAGAGCGGCAAACGGACGCTCCGGAGCCCAGCCCCAGACATGCCGCTTCTACGAGGCACTGCATGCCATTCTCGGTGGGTCTGCCACCACTGCCCCCCAGTGTGCGTGGACTCTGAGGATGGGATAGTGTCGACGGACTGTTCCTCGGAGATGTTCGCGGACGGGGAAGATGAGGAGGACGAGGCAGTCGACGGCGCTTTCCCCGACAGCCAGGATCTCTTCCTCACCCTCACTGAGATCCCCTACCAACCCTCCCCAGCCGTTACCGCGGACCCTGAATCGGGAGAAGGATCAGTCCGTAAGTGCTTTAAACAAGTTAACATTTATTTATTAAAAGCAGCTAAGACCAACGAGTTAACATTTTTTTAGTAACTAAACAGGGAGAGACATTCGGAGAACAGAAGGTCTACATACAGGGGGATGGAACTTTTATCTTCATAAGAGATCTCCAGGAAACTCTCCTGGAGGTAATCTGAAAGTCTATGCAGGAGGTTCCTTGGCAGAGCTAGCTTATCGTGTGCCCCGAGGTAGCACACTTTGCCGTGCCATGCTATAAGCTGGAACTCCGGGACCATTGCCCTCACGAGCATGGCAGAGTAGGCCCCTGGGTTGTGGTGGCTTTCTTCCAGCATGCGCGCTCTCTCTGCCCGTGAGACTCTCCTCAGGGTGATCTCTCTCGCACACTCCTGCATGAAATTAGAGTAATTGGGGTACTATTAGTAATGGGAGCGCTTAACTGTTCCTTTGCATAACAAGAAGCCTCACTTAACAGCCACGTGCTGCAGTCTACAGAGTGGCAGCATACAGGGATCTTTCCCAGTGAACAGCCGCGAGGGGGTGCAACAGGGGCCGAGTTTATGCTTTCAGGATTGCCTGCATCAAGAGGACAGAGCTGTACATTCACTTCTATGAATCCAAAAGTGTTTGGCTTACCATGCCTTGCTGCTACACGAATTCTTCTTTCCTGCAAAGGTTCTCTGATCTGCAGCCCAATACCCCAGGCAATGAAAGCGCATTCAGAGAACTTGAACTTTCCATTAGTGAGTGCGCATGAGACAGGTGCTGTGCATACTCTTGTTCACAGACACCGAGTAGACTATGTTTCTTTGTTTAAAAAATGT
The DNA here is from genome assembly GCF_020497125.1 of Mauremys mutica. Lineage (NCBI taxonomy): Eukaryota > Metazoa > Chordata > Testudines > Geoemydidae > Mauremys > Mauremys mutica. The sequence goes on along the minus strand of NC_059073.1, from coordinate 120,673,905 downwards.
ATCATTGTAAGAAATTCACTACCTTTTTGACATCACACAGGTGCAACTGTATCACGACCTGATCCACCATGCCCCTCACAGATGATGGCGCAAACTAGAAGGCGTAAGAAAAAGACAAGGGACGAGATGTTTGCTGAACTTATGGGCTGCTCCAGAGCCGAGGCGGACCAGCAGAGCCAGTGGAGGGAGAACCTCACTCAGCAGCACCGCTCACTCTGCGAACGGGAGGACAGGTGGCGTCAGGAGGACCAGCAGGCAACTCAAACGCTGCTTGGACTAATGAGGGAGCAAACGGACACGCTCAGGCGCCTTGTCGATGTTCTGCAGGACCGCAGGCAGGAAGACAGAGCCCCCCTGCACTGTATCTGCAACCGCCCACCCCCGCCTCAAACTCCAATCCCCCCCTCATCAAAAATAACAAGAAGGAGGGTCACCAGGGGCCGTGAAAACTGTCACTGCACCACAGGACAGTGTTAAATTACCCAAAAGCTATCAGTCACTACATTTTGAAAAGTCCTTCCCTTACTGTGTTGTTGATTATTAAAAGTAGTTTTCTGTTACTTACTTTTTCCGTCATGGTTTTTTACACAACGCTGTGTTAGATGTCTTGGGTGGGTCGTTGGGTGGTTGAGGGGGTAGTGTAATGCACAGGACAGTCACCTTTAGCAGGGTACAGAGACGGGGGCTGGATCAGCAGCATGTCACACACACAGTGCAGTCAGTAGGCGGTTAGCTGGTATGGGAGGTGGTTTGCAGGTTTTCTGTCGTTGGGGGTGGTACGTGCATTTGTAGCAGGGGAGGGGGGTTACAGATGTCATGCAATGGTCCCTGTAATGGACCGCAGAGCCACGCAGCAGAGGAATCTGTATCTGTCCTCCCCCGCAACAAGGCCACATAGCCCCCGCACACAGAGTCCAAAAAAGGAGGGATGGCAGGATCCGTTGAAACAACCAGTCCGGCACTGCTGACCGGTCTGGGAGCGGGAGCATGTCAAACCTCGACTGTAGAGGCGGTCTTTACATGACCACACACCCTACCCAGCACAGTGTGCGTCCCAGTTTCGCAAAGTCATCAATAAAGACACCGTTGTAAAGCTACAGTGGAGCACGTACTTTAATTTTTAAATGTGTGTTAGAAGGTGGGGAAGCGGGGTGGACGGGGTATGTAACTGCAGAGGCTAGTCAACAGTAACTTGGTAAAGAAACAGGGGCAGGTTCAGCTTCTCTGTGAAGAAACTGAACAGTCACAGTTCACGCTGCTCGCTGGTACTTGAAGACTTCCTTGTCGCTGTGCAAGGTGCCTGCATAGGGCGTGACGAGCCAGGGCATTAGCGGGTAGGCTGGGTCCCCTAAGATCAGTATGGGCATCTGCACATCCCAAGCGTTATTTTGTGGTCCGGGAAGAAACTACCTTCCTGCAGGCGTCTAAGCAGACCAGAGTTCCTGAAAACACGTGCGTCATGAACTTTGCCTGGCCACCCGACGTTGATGTTGGTAAAACGTCCCCCATGGTCCACCACTGCTCGCAGCACCATTGAAAATTAGCCAAATTTCTCAGCAGCTGACTGCGGAAGAGGTGGACGATAAGTTGCGAGGAGCTGACAGCGGCCACAACTGCAGCGGGATCCGTGCTCGCAGTGCTGTGGCGCCCGCGCTGTCACTGAGAAGAAAAGTGCACGAACAGATTGCCAGCTGGCGCTTTCAGGGAGGGATGCTGGGCGTGATTGACGGTTCAATGATGACAGTTACCCAAAACCACCCTCCACACAATTTTGCCCCCCCCAGCATGCATTGGTGGGAAATCCCAGCATTCCAATGGGCGGCGGGGAGTGTGGGAACTGTGGGATAGCTTCCCACAGTGCACCGCTTCCAAAGTCGACGCTTCTCCCGTTACTGTGGACTCACACAGTCGAATTAGTGTATTTATTGTGGATACACAACTTCGACTTCATTCGGTCGATTCCAGAAATTCGAATTAAGATGAATCGAAATAGTCTTGTAGTGTAGACGTACTCTAACATTTAAGTGGGATAACAAGCTTAGTGGATGGGCGGAAACAGTAGACCTGATCTATCTAGACCTTGTATTTTGTTTGCTTTGTATGACTGCTGTTGCATATTGAGTAGAAGTATTGATTGAGTTGTCTAGTTGTTTTCCTGAGCAGAGAGTTAATTTAGAATCTAGAAAGGTATATGAGTAGTTAAAATTATTTCCTCCGTTGTGTATTACTTTTCATTTAACGTTCAATTTCATCTTCCATTATGTTGCTCACCCACCTAGGTCAGTTAAGTTCTTCTGAATTTTTTAACAGTATTCTCCAATCTTAAGTAACCTAAGTAAGACGATATCTGTAAGGCTGACCTCTGTGAGTTGACCTTGTGGTAAAACTGAATGCCTTGTCTTCATTGTATTTTTACTTCAGGATAGTTCACATGTGTTACCTACCCTGAAGTAAAAACCACACCTTTTTAGCAGTGAATACAAAGCATGAATTGTAACATCTGGACTATAGCATATACAAAAGTTAGAAACTTTTTACAAATAAAATTAGAATTTGCAGAATGCAGCAACATTTATATGATCTTAGGTCAGTATGTAATGATTTTGTCATGCCTTTTGCTTCACTGAGTCATTGCTATCTCCCTCAAGTAAAATGCTTGGAGGACAGCAACCCATTTCCTGTCAGGCTGAGCAGGAAGCATGGACATTACAGAGTAATAAAAAATAAGGGAGTTTCATTAGGTTCTGCTAAACAAAAATATGTCAGCAGCTATCTAATAACATAAGTCAATTTAAAAGTGTTCTAAACTATTATCATACCATTTGTTTTAAAACCACTTGCTTGTGGATGTTCTTCACAATTAGAATTTTTAGTTGTCATTTAAAATAGCTGTATTCAGTTTTATGAAGAAGGTGGGCAACTTTTCCTCAGCTTCTCTAAACTCAAATATGAACTGAGAGGCTGAACAGATTTTCTTCACATCTTCCATTACAATTCACTGTGGCTGGGACTAAGCACAGATAATTTAACCTGGGAAGATTGAATTTGCAGCCATTGTGAGTTGTCCTGAATAACTTTCTTCATATTTATTTGACTGAAAAAAAATCATCTTTTTTGATAGACAGTCCACTTTCCAAGGCTTTGGGCATAGGTGTAACATACAAGAATCAGGATGCAAATTTTTTAAAATGTAAAATTATCTACCAAATTTTCTTCTACGAAGTATGTTGTAATCCAGGGGTCGGCAGCCTTTCAGAAGTGATGTGCCGAGTCTTCATTTATTCACTCTAATTTAAGGTTTCTCATGCCAGTAATACATTTTAACGTTTTTAGAAGGTCTTTCTATAAGTCTATAATATATAACTAAACTATTGTTGTATGTAAAGTAAATAAGGTTTTAAAAATGTTTAAGAAGCTTCATTTAAAATTAAATTAAAATGCAGAGCCCCCCAGACCGGTGGCCAGGACCCGGGCAGTATGAGTGCCACTGAAAATCAGCTCACATGCCACCTTCAGCACGCGTGCCATAGGTTGCCTATCCCTGTTGTAATCTTATTTATGGTGAATCTGAATTCAGACATGGCCAAATACTCAGATTACTGGACAAGACAAACAGTCCCTAGTAAAGCAAGTAGGTGACAGAGAGATTTGCAGTGATGTTGATGCATTAGCAGTTCCTGAGAGCTATTTTAATTTTTGCTTTCCAGAGGTTGTAACAGGAATTTGTCTGCTATAAAAACACTTATCTTTGGGACGAGTAAGCCATTCTATAGCCTGAATGGAGCCAAAAGGGGTATTCCCCCATTGATAGCTAGAGCCCTGCGTGGATACAAAATTTGTATCCGCATTCGATCCACAAACGGTCCACGGATAGCCGCATCCATGGATTTAAAGCAGACATCTACGATTTGCAGGGCTCTACATATAAAATTTGGATCTGTATCCATCCAGAATCCTCAAACATAGTCCATGAATATAAAGTGGATAGCCACAGATTTGCAGAGTTCTATGGATAGCTTTCCCCACATTGTTTCCCCAAGGAGTCTTATCTTTGCCATTATTTCATTTTCTGTCGGTTTCTCCCTTTACAAACTCCTTTGGTTTAACTGGGCATTGAGGCAGGTTAATATAAATGGATAACCTGATGGACATATGATAGTTTAAAAAAAAAAAGATGCTACACAACTCCCATATTCTCCGCGTCCTGTATTAGGAGAACTATAACACATGAACATTTTTATTCCAAGTTTTCCAATTAGTGACACTGCCCCTTGGAATATATAGAACTCTCAGTAATCCAATCAGTGAAAAGGTCTGTAAGTCGACTCTTCCTCCTCCATCACAATAAAACTGCTTAGTTAATCTGGTAATTTGATTAATACTGTCACTTAACTGTGCCTGACTAATGTGAATGGGCTGTATGGTACCAGTAAATTGCAAGCACAACAACATTGTTATATCAATTGTAGGGTTTTACAACAACTTCTGTTTTCTGCAGAACCTAAGCTTTAATTAAAACAAAAGCACAATAAGAAATAAACTTAACACCTCCCTAACTTTTCCTCCCACACTGCAGAAAGCCTTCATAACAACCAAACTTAGCTAATAAAAAGATCGGAGTATAATTCAATAATATCTGAAAATATCTGGGAATACCTCTGAAGTGAGAGACAATCAAAGGTGCATAGTGGCCTGGTTACTAACAGAGAAAAAGGTGTGAAAAGCATAACAGCTATTAGACAAAAGGAATTAAATACGCTATATAGCTAGTAAGCTATAAAATACTTTTAATGATTATAATACCTCATATTGAAAGAAAATGTAACTACTATAGATACTCATTAAATACTTAACAATCATGGATATATAGATGGAGAAACTAAAATTCTGCTTGAAAGGGAGAAAGAAGAAATGAGAACTGCAATTAAAACGATTCAGGTAAGTAAAACATGAAGTCTAGATGACCTACCCATAAAATTTTATGAACTATACATAAATATATTAGCCTATATTTCTCTTAAGTATACAAAAAGACCTGAAAAGATTAAACACTCAAACATTCAAAAAAACTGTAATAATATAATATAGTCCTCTAAAACAGGTGGAAAGCTCGTATGTATTTCTTGTTAAACAGACCTAAATACTTGCTAAATGTAGACACTAAAATATTAGCCAAAATTATAGTAGCAAGGCCTCTAAAGCCAAAGCCAGTACATTCACAGCAGGCTTATTTTACACAGGCCATTCCAAAGTACATCATTTGTGAAGAATTTATGATGTTATAACTGAAAATCTAGACAAAAAGGTGTCTAATACTATTGTCAGATTAGACACGGAAAAATATTTGACTTGGTGTCATGGAGTTTTCTCTTTAAAGTATCAAAACATGTGGGCCTATTTTCAAGTCCATGAAGTCTAAAGCTAACTTCCTAAATTCCTATTTCGGTATGCAAATAAGGCATATGGCTTTCATAAATCCTGGACACTCAACAGTTCCCACTGAAGCCTTTTTCTAAAAAGGGAATATATATATTTTAAATGGTCCTAAAAACACATCCATCTTTCTAGTGTTTTATACTCATACCTATTTGAGAATAGTGTAAATAAATAAAGTACTTAAAATATCATAATCAAAAACAGAGTTCTGAATAAATGACAGAGTGTAGCAATAATTAAAATGAGAGAGCTTTCCAAACAGTTAATTTACTACAAAATATGCCCTGTCAAGTATTAGGAAAATATTTTAAGAAAAACAAATGAACCATTTAAATTTATGTTAAAAGGGAAAACTTCCATATAAAACTATTCAGGTAAATATTTTCATATGCCTATAAATATGTAGGCATAGGGATTTCTAGTATTGTTTTACTGGGCCTCAGATTTACAGTACATTCTACAGATCTGTCTCATCTTATGCTGGGGTTACGTTCCGCAGTCAGTGCGTAAGGCGAAAATCGCGTATAGTCAAAATTCCATTGAGTGTAATGGTGAGCGGAATCGCCTGCACTACAGAAACAGTATTTAAATTGTTGTTTTGTTTTTTTTTCTTGTTTTTGCCGACCGCGTAAAGCTGAAATTGCGCATGTTAAATGCGCCTAAGATGCGACAGACCTGTAATGTGGTATTCTCCCCCTCAGATGTACCTTGAACACACATTGCTCTCAAATCATTTATATAATAACTATAAACTATCTAGAAAGCAATATTGATTTCATTTGAATCAGGATTTCACACACCATATCTAAAATATTCAAAATGTTAGTGAAGCCAAAAAAGAGAGACAAGGGTGGGTGAGATAATATCTTTCAGGTTATTTCTCTCACCAACAGAAGTTGGTCCAATAAAAGATATTCTTCTTCGAGTGATTGCTCCTATGCATTCCATGTAGGTGTGCGCGCTGCGCGTGCACGGCTCTTCGGAACATTTTTACCCTAGCAACTCCGGCGGGCCGGCTGGGCGCCCCCTGGAGTGGCGCCGCCATGGCGCTGGATATATACCCCAGCCGGCCCGTCCGCTCTTCAGTTCCTTCTTACCACCCGTGACGGCCAGTTGGAACAGTGGAGTGCTCCTTTACCTCCACAGCCCTAGCGTTTCTCCATTTCCTACGTGTACATAGTTGGTTAAGTTAGTTTAGTTGTTAGATTAGTTGACTAGTTTAGTTAGATATAGTAATAGTAAGGGAATTAGGGGGATTTACCCCTCTTCTTCCACAACTGGTGCGGGCTCATGCCCAAGGCACCGGGGTTTAAGCCCTGTGCGGCTTGCCAGCGGCACATGCCGGTCGGGGACCCGCACGACTCCTGCCTGCGCTGCCTCGGGGAGACCCATCGGCCAGATAAGTGTCCCATCTGCACGGCGTTTAAGCCGCGAACTAGAAAGGAGCGGGACTCTCGCCTGAAGCAGCTCCTTATGGAAGCGACACTTCAACCTCCCGCGCCGACCCCAGCGGCACCGAAGTCATCCTCGGCGCGCAGCGCACCAGCGGCCCCGAGCTGCCCCGGTACCGAGACTGCTCGAGCTCCGCAGCCGGCACCGGCGTCGCGGCACCGTTCCCTCTCTCCCGCGAGGAAACGGAAGACGGCGCAGACGGTCTCTAAGCTGCATGCTCCGGGACCGCTTGCCCAGCCACCACCGGCATCTCCGGTACCGGCTGCGGCGGTGCACAAACCGTGCACGGTACCGTCGACTCCGGCGGTCACCCGACCGTCGGTACCGGAGGAGGTCCGGATCCCGGTACCGTTCCCAGCACCGCGACTCCCGAAACCGCTCCCGACACCGTCGGTCGAGATCGCGGTCGAGCTCCCGGCACCGAGACAGTCGATGGTCCCGCTCTCCATCCCGGCACCACGACGACCGGCACCGATCCTCGGCACCGTCTAGGGACATACTGCCGGCATCCACGGCGCAGTCTATTAGCGCCTCTGCCCCGCCTTGGCCTTCAAAGTCAGCCCTCAGTCGCCTCTCAGGCGGGCAGCGGGAGAGATTTCCGGGCCGACTCCCATGGCCAGGACCACGGACCGCAGCAGTGGGGTTTTTGGGTCCCCTGGGCCTACCACGAGCCTCAAGGGCTCCCCTTCCCCCCGCGGCACGCAGGTGCCGAACATAGGGTGCCAGAAGCCACGGTGAGCAGGCCTCCCCCATCACCACCGGGTGAGGCCCCGTCGCCACCTGGTCCCGCAGAACATCCAGGGTCCGAGACGGCTTCACACCCCCTGGAAGAACCACCTCCAGAAGCGGTGGTCCAGGGTCTGTCCTCATCGTCCTCGCCGGATGAGGCGGTGGCGGGGGCTTCTACGGCAGACCCCCCTCTATTGACTTGCGGGCCCACCAAGACCTTCTTCGCCGGGTGGCGAAGGCTATCGACCTCCCCGTGGCGGAGTTCCCAGAGGATGACGACCCGGTGACCAACGTCATTGGAGCTGAGGCCCCGCTGCGGGTGGCCCTGCCCTTCATCCGCACCATACAGCGGAATGCCACTACCATCTGGCAGTCACCGGCGTCTGTCCCTCCCACCGCGCGTGGCATGGAGCGCAAGTACTCGGTCCCGCCCACCGGATACGAGTACCTCTATACGCACCCGACTCCGGACTCCCTCGTGGTACAGTCCGTAAATGACCTGGAGAGACATGGGCAGCCCGCTCCGGCGCCAAAATCCAAAGACGCACGGCGCATGGACCTGTTGGACCGGAAGGTCTATTCGGCGGGTGGCCTCCGGCTCCGGATTGCCAACCAGATGGCTCTTCTCGCTCGTTACACCTTTGACATCTTGGTGTCCCTGGCGAAATTTTCGGAGCTGATCCCAACAGCCTCACGTCAGGAGTTCTCGGCCCTCCTGGAAGAAGGCAGGAAAGCCTTGCGGTCCTCCATCCAGGCCGCTCTGGACTCGGCGGACTCAGGAGCCAGGACCCTGGCCTCAGGTGTGACCATGAGGCGCATCTCCTGGCTGCAGTCCACCTTGCCGCCTGAGGTGCAGTACACCCTACAAGACCTCCCATTCGACACGCAGGGTCTCTTCTCGGAGAAAACGGACTCCAGGATTCAGACCCTCAAAGATGGTTGAATCGCCATTCGCACCTTGGGTATGCACACACCGGCTACCCAGCGGAGGTCATTCCGGCAGCAGCCCTACCGGCCCTTTACTCAGGCCAGGTCGCGGCCGTATAACAGTCGGCGAGGTAGCCTGAACCGCCGTAGACCATCGGGCAACAGGCACAACCAGGCCCAGGCGCTTTCCAAGGCCCCTCAAGGGCCCAAGCAGGCCTTTTGATGGGACGCCCGAGGACGGCCCATCAGTCTCTTTCCAGGATCCAACCCCTTTATTTTGCAACCGCCTTTCCCACTTCCTCCCGGTGTGGTCCCAAATAACATCGGACAACTGGGTACTTCGTACTATCCAGTATGGTTACCGCCTTCAGTTTGTTTCGCCCCCTCCTTCCCACCCACCTTCCCCGTCCCTCTTCAGGGACCCCTCTCACGAGCAATTCCTCCTACAAGAGGTCGAGACTCTGTTGAGCTTGGGTGCCATAGAGGAGGTGCCCCATGACATGCGGGGCAGGGGATTTTATTCCCGATATTTTCTCATCCCCAAGGCGAAAGGAGGTCTCCGACCTATACTAGACCTCCGGGAGCTCAACAGGTACCTGCTCAAGCTCAAGTTTCGCATGGTCACCCTGGGGACCATCATTCCCTCCCTGGATCCGGGAGACTGGTTTGCCGCCCTCGATATGAAGGACGCGTACTTCCATATCGCGATTTACCCTCCCCATCGACGCTACCTGCGCTTCATGGTCAACAGCGCGCACTACCAGTTTGCGGTGCTACCGTTCGGCCTGTCCACCGCGCCGAGGGTCTTTACCAAGTGCATGGCAGTGGTTGCCGCAGCCCTCCGCTGTCGTCGCATACACGTATACCCGTATCTCGACAACTGGCTAGTTCGCGGGACATCCCAACAGCTGGTAGTGGATCAAATGACCAAAATACTATCCCTGTTTCAGTTCCTGGGCCTTCTCATCAATGCCGAGAAGTCCACTTTAACTCTATCACAACGAGTGGAGTTCATCGGAGCGGTCCTCAACTCCAGTTTGGCCAGGGCCTGCCTCCCTCGACCTCAGCACCAGACAATGGTCTTCATCATCCGGGACCTACACACCTTTCCCATGACAACGGTTCGGTCCTGCCTACGCCTCCTGGGCCACATGGCATCCTGCACATTCGTGACCACGCACGCCAGGCTGCGCCTTCGCCCATTTCAATCTTGGCTAGCGTCACAAAATCAACCCTCGATTCGCTCAGCTGGTGGCTGGACCCAGAGGTCGTGTGTGCAGGAGTCCCGTTCCGCCCTCCTCGACCATCCGTCACCCTGACCACGGATGCCTCGGCGTTGGGATGGGGGGCTCACCTGGGCGACCTTCACACCCAGGGTCTCTGGTCGCCCCAAGAGCTCTCCCTCCACATCAACGTCCGGGAGCTGCGAGCGATCCGCTTGGTGTGTCTCACCTTCTGCGCCCGTCTGCAAGGCCGCTGCGTGGCGGTGTTCATGGACAACATGACGGCGATGTTCTATGTGAACAGGCAGGGCGGAGCCCGCTCCTCCCTGCTCTGCAAGGAAGCGATGCTCCTATGGGACTTCTGCGTGACCCACTCGATTCGCCTGGAAGCGTCCTTTCTTCCAGGAGTGCAGAACACGCTGGCCGACCATCTCAGCAGGTCGTTCCTCTCCCACGAGTGGTCTCTTCGCCCAGATGTGGTGCACACAATTTTCTGGAGGTGGGGGTTTCCCCAGATAGACCTGTTTGCCTCCAAGGAGAACAGGAAGTGCCACCTGTTTTGTTCGTACCAGGGTCGCTCTCCAGGCTCCCTGTCGGACGCATTCCTCTGCTCCTGGACGGGTCACCTCCTCTACGCCTTCCCTCCGTTCCCGCTCATACACCGGGTGCTACTCAAGCTTCGGAGGGACAGGGCCCACCTAATACTCGTAGCTCCGGCCTGGCTGAGGCAGCACTGGTACACCCTGCTGCTCGAGCTCTCCGTTCGGGATCCCATTCCCCTTCCGTTATGGCCGGACCTCATCACGCAGGACTTCGGCAGACTCCGCCACCCGAACCTACAGTCCTTCCATCTTACAGCTTGGTACCTGCATGGTTGACCCACGCGGAGAGGGACTGTTCGGCGGCAGTACAGCAAGTCCTACTTGAAAGCAGGAAGCCTTCCACTCGCTCCACCTACCTCGCGAAATGGAAGCGTTTCACACTCTGGTGCGATCAGCGCGGCCTTAATCCCTTCCTAGTCCCTATCCCTACAATCCTGGACTACCTCTGGTACCTTAAAGAACAAGAACTCGCGGTCTCCTCCTTGAAGGTGCACCTGGCAGCCGTGTCCACCTTTCGTCCATCCATGGGAGGTCGGTCCATCTTCTCCAACCAGATGGTTTCCCGCTTCCTTAAAGGCCTGGACTGCTTGTACCCGCTGATACGGCGTCCTACCCCGACCTGGGATTTAAACCTCGTTCTGGCCAAGCTTATGGGACCGCCCTTCGAGCCCCTGGCCACGTGTTCTCTACTCTATCTCTCCTGGAAGACGGCCTTCCTCGTCACGATTACGTCAGCAAGATGAGTTTCTGAGCTCCGTGCCCTAACGGTTAGTCCACCATACACCGTTTTCCACGGAGACAAGGTGCAGCTTCGACCACACCCGGCCTTCCTCCCTAAGGTGGTGTCGGCCTTTCACCTCAATCAGGAGATCTTCTTCCTTCCGGTCTTCTTCCCGAAGCCGCACGCCTCACCCTCATGAGCAACAGCTTCACACCCTTGACGTCCGCAGGGCCCTCGCTTTTTATATCGAGCGGACGAAGCCCTTCCGACGTTCGCCACAGCTATTTGTTGCGGTTGCTGATCGCATGAAAAGCGAGCCGGTCTCCTCACAGCGGATTTCCTCCTGGGTGACAGCATGTATCCGGACATGCTACGAGCTTGCTCGCGTGCCACCATGCCGCCTCACCGCTCACTCAACGAGAGCACAAGCCTTGTCGGCCGCCTTCCTGGCCCATGTTCCCATCCAGGACATCTGTAGAGCGGCCACCTGGTCTTCTGTACACACCTTCGCTTCCCACTACGCTTTGGTGCAGCAATCCAGAGACGATGCAGCCTTCGGCTCCGCAGTCTTACACTCTGCCACGTCTCACTCCGACCCCACCGCCTAGGTAAGGCTTGGGAATCACTTACATGGAATGCATAGGAGCAATCACTCGAAGAAGAAAAGATGGTTACTCACCGTAGTAACTGTTGTTCTTTGAGATGTGTTGCTCCTATCCATTCCAGACCCGCCCTCCTTCCCCACTGTCGGAGTAGCCGGCAAGAAGGAACTGAGGAGCGGACGGGCCGGCTGGGGTATATATCCAGCGCCATGGCGGCGCCACTCCAGGGGGCGCCCAGCCGGCCCGCCAGAGTTGCTAGGGTAAAAATGTTCCGAAGAGCCATGCACGCGCGGCGTGCACACCTACATGGAATGGATAGGAGCAACACATCTCGAAGAACAACAGTTACTACGGTGAGTAACCGTCTTTTATCTTACTCACCTCGTCTCTCTAATATCCCGGGACCAACATAGCTACAACAATACTGCATAGTGAAACCAAAAAACAAAGAGGAACAAATCATAGGCTATGAAATAGGCTCACTGGTATGATGTGTTCATATGTGATAATGCAATATAAAATACTAGATTTGGCATAGATTATTAAAATTGAACTAGCAAAAGTTAAAAAGAAACCTCTAAATCTCAGATTGTGCCATATAAAGGCAAATACGTTCTGTCACTTGATATGAGGATGTACGTATATCCAGAAGTTCTGGATACAGTTCTTAGATGTACTAACAGATATAATGGGAATTGAAATGCCACTTAACATACAAAACTATGTATGCTGAATAAAAGGAAGGAGAAATTATGGACCTGGTTCAGGTAATAATTTTAAGCATGTATTTCACCCTACATTTTTAGATATGATTTATATATGTTTATTTAAAGATGAGATGATTATGCCATTGAAAAAAATTCTGCACTTGATGAAATACATGCCTTGCATAATTACTATGCTGTTAAACAACTTCTATGTTATGTGTACAGTAACTCCTCACTTAACGTCCTCCCGCTTAACATTGTTTTGAAGTTACGTCCGTGCTCCATTACTGAAAAGGCTCGTTCAAAGTTGTGCAATGCTTTCTTATAAGGTCATTTGGCTGCCTGCTCTGTCCACTGCTTTTAGGATTCTCTGGCAACTTTACAAGGGAGCATTGCACAACTTCCTCTTCTCCACCTTCCCCCCCCCCTCTAGTGGGGTGTCTGCCCCACTCCTGGAGAACAGGGGTTAAAACAGCCAAGCTAGGCTGATTGGAGTAGCAGCCACAGCTGTGGCCCTCTCAGTTAGGGCCCAGCTGGCCCTGATAAGAGGGCTGTGGGCCAGAAGCTGGAGGAGTTTCACTCTAGCCCTGGAGGGAGCAGGGCTAGCTGCCTGACAGCGAGGTACCTGAAGTAAAGCAGGGCTGGGGAATAGGGCAAGGGAGCTGGGGAGCTCCAGCCTGGTAAAACCCCCAGGCTGCAGACCTTGTTTGAAGCCAAAAGGTACTGGGGCTGCAGATGGGCAGCCCGAGGATAGGCAAAAGCAGTTGGTCCGACCTCCTTGCCAATGATGAGTGCCCATTACAGACTGCAGTCTGCCCCAGTTAGTGGGGGCTAGATGATAACTGGCAGTAGTCACTGAGGCACGGTGGATTTAGAGGGCTGGGGCTTCCCCTGGGAGGGGAGACCCAGAGCATGGTGGGATACTGCTGGGGCAGAGCCCTGAGTAAAGGGCACTGGGGTCCGGGAAGGACACAGGGCCAGCAGCAGGCGAGACACTGGCCTGAAGAGGGCCCTCCATATGCTGGAGAGCGAATTCCCAAGACGACCAGCAGGAGGTGCCACAGCGGGTGAGTCTTTGCCTCGCTACACCCTCCCTACCAGCGCTTCCTCCGCTGCCAAACAGCTGTTTGGCAGCACTTAGGACTTTCTGGGAGGGAGGGGGAAGAGCGGGGATGTGGCGCGCTCGGGGAAGGAGGCAGGGGTAGGGGGAGCTTCGCTGCCGGTGGGTGCAGAGCACCTGTTAATTTTTTACCATCAACCGGGATTGAACTCTGCAAGCATTCAGGAGGCTGGAGAGGAGGGGGGAAGAGCTTCACAAGCATCATTGCTGAGTATAGTCTTAAATTGTTTGTTTTAAACTGTTTAAAACTTATACCTGTATTAAATTGCTTGTTTAAACTTGTTTAAAACTTATACTGTTTATGTATATAATGCCTTTTGTCTGGCAAAAAAAAAAAATTCCTTCGAACCTAACCCACCCCCATTTACATTAAATCTTATGGCAAAATTGGATTTGTTTAACATCGTTTTGCTTAAAGTCGCATTTTCAGGAACATAACTACAACGTTAAGTGAGGAGTTACTGTAAAATATTTTGTAAACATCTAATAAACCATGGACCTGTCTTTAACGATTCACGTGTCAGCTACTAACCACCTAATACATTTAATCTTATTCAATCAGAAGGTTACATTTCAATTAGCACAATACTAATGAAATAGAAAAAGAAAATGGTCACCTATTAAGTAAGATTCTGTTGTGTTAGAGAAGTAGGATGGTTGTTAGTATAAATAACTCAGGGATGTAGAAAATCTGATCTAACCCCCAGTGTAAACAGTGCTATGTGGACGGGAGGCCTTCTCCTGTCAACATAGCTACTGCTTGTTAGGAAGGTGGATTACCTATGCCGACGGGAGAAGTTCTCCCATCAGGGTATGTAGCATCTTTGCTAAGAATTAAAGTGGCACCGCTGGACTGCTGTAAGGGCTTGGCTACACTTACAAATTTGCAGCGCTGCAGCAGGGTGTGAAAACACACCCTCTGCAGCGCTGCAAATTGCGGCGCTACAAAGCGCCAGTGTACTCAAAGCCCCAGCGCTGGGAGCCGCGCTCCCAGCGCTGTCCGTTATTCCCCACAGGGAAGTGGAGTACGGACAGCGCTGGGAGAGTTTTCTCCCAGCGCTGGCGCTTTGATTACACTTAGCGCTTCAAAGCGCTGCCGCGGCAGCGCTGCCGCGGCAGCGCTTTGAAATGCAAGTGTAGCCAAAGCCTTAGTGTAGACAAGCCCGTATTTTCTTCATCTGTAAAATAAGGACATTACCTTACTTGGAATGTTGTATAGATAGATATTGAAATGGTTTTCATCTTCAAAGTGACTTACAGAGTATTAAAGTGAATTTTAGGTTATTCTCTTCTGTGAGAAGTCAGAGGAAAACCTTTTGAGTGGGGTACGGGGGAGAAGAAACTAAAATTCACTAGTATGCCATCATCCAGTAGCCTCCAAACTCCTGGCTTATTTGAGTAATTGTGCTGGGGTGGAGAAGGAGGTGGGGAAATGTGCTTATTGTTCTGCCTTTCCTTTCTCCAGTTGTGTCTTTCTCTTCACCAATTTCTCTTCACCCAGCTGGCCATCGGAAGTGGCTGCCTCTCATCCTTGTTGGGGACCAATAGAGAGGGTGAAGCTGGGAAATGGCTGCTTGCAGATCAACAGCCAGTAGGAGTCTTTGGAGGAATCAGAAATGTCAGATTGGAAGGGACCTCAATAGGTCATCTAATCAAGTCCCTGCTCTGAGGCAGGACTAAGTATTATTCTAGATTATCCCTGACAGGTGTTTGTCTAACCTGCTCTTAAAAACCTCCAATGACAGAGATTCCACAGCCTCCCTAGGTAATTTGTTCCAGTACCCTTACAGGTAGGAAGGATTTTTTTCCCTAATGTCTAACCTAGATCTCTCTTACTGAAATTTAAGCCCATTACTTCATGTCCTGTCTTTAATGGATATGGAGAAAAAAAATTCACCTTCCTCATTGTAACAACCAGTTATGTACTTGAAGACTGTTATCGTGTCCCCCATCAGTATTCTCTTCTCCAGATTAAAAGCCATTTTTTTCAGTGTTTCCTTGAACATCATGTTTTCTTGGACTTTAATAATTTTTGTTGCTCTCCTCTGGACTTTCTTCAATTTATCCTAATCTTCCCAGAACTTGACCCAGTATTCCAGTTGAGGCCTTATCGGTGATGAATAGCGTGGGAGAATTACCATATATACTCGTTCATAAGCCGATTTTTTTTTTTACGTAAAAAAAGGGAAGCACCAGAGAAGGGGGTCGGCTTATGAATGGGTATGGAGAGGGAGAGGTGGGACACAGCCCCTCCCCCCACCATAGGGAGCAAGGAGAGGCCGCAGACCCAGAAGGAAAGAGGCAGGGCCAGAGTCTTTCCACTTCTGGCCACGTTGCTCTCCCCCCAGCTTCCAAAGCAGCTGCAACTCCGAGGCTGGCAGGCTATAACTCATCCTGTTTTCTAGTTTGATATGGAGGTTTGTAACAGACATTCACCAGAACCCTGTGTTTTGCTAGCTAGCATATTGATCCACGTGTATTCAAGATTCTGCAGTTCTGAGTCAACTCTAAAGTGGATAATGATGTCTAAAGCTATGTCTACACCATTGCAGCGCAGCTACACCGCTGTAGTGCTTCTTGTGAAGATGCTTTAAGCCGACGGGAGAGAGCTCTCATATCAGCTTAAGTCCTGCCTCCATGAGAGTCAGTAGCTATGTCGGCGGGAGAAGCTCTCCTGCTGACATACCACTGTCCACACTGTTATATCCTTGGGGCAGCCGGTGTAGGAAGCAATCACTTGAGGCCAGAGAGCAGACAGCTACCAAAACCTCCATTTTATTTACAGAAACAGAGAGCTCACTCAGCCGGTTGAAACCAGCTGAGCTATCCCTTAATAGTCTAACTCAGTTGCCATAGTAACAAAACCCATGACAACCAAATACACAACACACACCGGTGCTTACGTCAATATAACTTATGTCACTCGGGTGTGGATTAGTCACACCCCTGAGTGACGTAAGTTATACTGAAGTAATTCATAGTGTAGTCATAGTCACTTAGGCACTTCTGAAAATTTTACCACAAATCCTCAGTCCTTATTCAGGCAAAATTCCTAATGACACAAGTGTGAGTTTTGTCGGTGTAAGGAGTGCAGGATTCATATTACAATTACTTTCTTTTTTCTTTATAAGTTTATTTAGAAAATGGAGAAAAGGCTTGTTGGTTTGTGGGTTGATTGAGGTCATTGACACGATGGATATTGAAATTTCTTGTAGCACAAGTGTGAATTTTGTTGATTTAATCATTCATCATCATCCTAGAAACTGAGGATTCTTTGCACAAGTCTCCTTGTGGCTGCTGATTTGTTGTAATCATAAATCATGTGATACAACTTTTTGACCATCTTTAATTGTAGTGTATCATAAACAGAAATTATTTGAATTAACACTGAATTAACTTAGCATGCCTTCATATAAAAGTATAAACAAGAGATTCTTTAATTATTGTTAAATATTAGAACTATGCACATTCTTCAAGCTGAAATGATAAAAATACTTGGTGTATGTGGGAGTTCCTTACAATTTTAATTATGTGTTGTATGTGGGTATAATGGGAGGATGACTCACTTGTAGTGCACTGCATTATACTTTCGTGTGATAAATGAATCTCTTTGTATCGACACATGTGGATATATGTGACTTATTTTTTAAAATTAAAAATAGACTGCTTCCTGCTGGATTTAATAGACATTACACCATCTCATGGAAGTGGTAAAGATGTTGAGCAGGATCAAGAGTGATTTCCTTTTTAAATTGTGTTTTGCTTGTGTGTAGTAATAGCATTTTTTCCATAAGACCATCATGACATTTTTATATCCATTTTCTATACTTGGCAATACCTATAGGTTAAAATGACATTAGATCTAATAGGAATACTATGAAGATAATGTGAAAATTATCAACATTCATGTTCATGCAGCAAAGTAATTGACACAGTAGTATTACTAATGTAAAATAATAGGTTATTTTTTGTTTTTTTTTCCTCTCTCTTCAGTTGCACTGGTACAAGTGTAAAAAATTGCACCTGATGAGAAACACAACTTTGACTAACCTTAGGTCATAAGTAGGGCCCTACTAAATTTCTGGCCATGAAAAACGTGTCACGGGCTGTGAAAATCTGGTTTTCCCCTTGTAAAATCTGGTCTTTTGTGGGCTCTTACCCTATACTGTACAGATTTCACAGAGGAGACCAGCATTTCTCCAAGTGGGGGGTCCTGACCCAAAAGGGAGTTGCGTGGGGGTCACAGGTTTATTTTAGGTGGGATCGCAGTATTGCCACCGTTACCCCTGCATTGCCTTCAGATCAGGGTGGATGGAGAATGATGGCTGTTAGCTGGACACCCAGCTCTGAAGGCAATGTCCCACCAGCAGCCGTGCAGAAGTAAGGGTGGCAATACCATACTATGCCATCCTTAATTCTGCGCTGCTGCTGGCATTGGCTCTGCCTTCAGAGCTGGGCTCCTAGCCAGCAGCCACTGCTCTCCAGCTGCCCAGCTCTGAAGGCAACGCTGCCGTCAGCAGCAGCGCCGAAGTAAGGGTAGCAGTACTGCAACCCTCCCTACAATAACCTTGCAACCCTCCTCCCCCCAACTCCTTTCTGAGTCAGGACCCCTAAAAGTACAGCACTGTGAAATTTACAATTTAAATAGCTGAAATAATGAAATTTACTATTTTTTTTTAATCGTATGACCGTGAAAATGACCAAAATGGACCACGAATTTGGTAGGGCCCTAATCATCAGATTTGCCCATCAAATGTGCCTTTTTAAAGCTGAGACTGTACTTTTTTCTTTAACATCTTCTGTAGCTTTCAAGATGCTTGGGTATGATTCCTCTTTGCCAGCACAGAGTAACAGTACATTGATACTTCTGGTGATGTCATTTCCTACAGTGGCTTTCCTTCTCCATTAGCTGTTTCTCTCTTCATGATATGGAACATTAGAACCCTTTTCATCTGAGGAAAAGGGAACAGAATGGAGGAGAAAATGGAGTAGACCTCAGAAGATATCCCAGGCAAACCCTGGTGTGCAGTTAACTTTGCAGCATCACATCACCTACGGGCTGTGGGCTGTCTCTCCCATGCATAAAAGGAAGAATGAAGTAGTCCTAGAAGTGCAAGAGGAGTAGACCTGAGAAGTTTTGATGGTATGAAACATGGACTTGTACAGCTGCCTCTGAAGCATCATGTGAGGCATCAGCAGTTTATGGGCCTTCAGTCCCACATGCATTGAGCCAGGACTGCAGCTTGAACAATTCCTGCAGGGGTTTCAGAACCAGGATGTGCCCATGCTACTAAGTTTTTATATACAAAGCAGGAGTCTACACTGGGTCCCTCCTTGGCCCATGCCACTCTTTGTGGAAGTAAGAGATCTGGGACAATAAGGCTTTGAGAATCTCCTCCTAAGAAAATGAAATAGGACTCAGAGGATTTTAAGCAGGCCTGCAAAGTACTCTGGAACCTCCAATGGAGTGAGAGCCAAAGTCCTGGCAGAAAAGGGAAAATTCTCTTTAAATAGGATTTGTGTTGCCTTCGCCATGGACTGATAGCCTCCCCTTGCTTTCTACAGGCACTTCTGCTCCTAGCATTCCGGCTGCTCCAAGATCGCCAGCCCATGCTCCATCCCCGTCTAAGGTCTTCCTCCCCCCATCTGAGCATCTCTCACAAGAGCATTGTCTCCAGTTCCCAAGTGGTAGAGAATAGTAAAGTTACAGAGATTTGGTTTCTTCATTGAACAAAGAACTTTATTAGAATGAGGAAAAAAGTGATGTCTTCGTCTCACCCAGAGCTGGCACTAAGCATAAGCAGAGTAAGCAATTACTTAGGGCCCTGAGCAGCTCAAGGGGGCCCCCTATTCACTTCTTCTTATAAGAACTTGCCGGTTTTAGGATTGGGAGAGTAGGGGGACATTCTTGCTTAGGGCTCCCAATAGGCTAGCACTACACTGCTGCTCTCACCTCACTGTACAGCTTTTTCTAGAATCTTTCCCAGCCCCTCCTGCCTCGCTTCCTGGTACAGAATTAAAGAAATGATACCCAATCCTAACATCTCTGTTCTGTGCCCCCCATATACCTTCTCTTTTCCTGTGTCAGCAAGCAGAGTCATGTCAGAAGATTTACCTCCAAGGTAGACAGTATTGTTATGACCTAGCAGCCCCACAAACTGCTAAGCTGGGGTTACTCCAATGTGAAAGTTGCACTATAGATCAGCTGAGCTAATATAGCGGGTGTCTACCATTCAAGCTGGAGATGTGATTCCCAGATCAATGAGAGCTAGCACGGGTATGTCTCCTTGAACTACCATGCTAAAAATAGCCTAGCTGTGGCAGATTGAGCAGCGGCATGGGCTAGCCACCCCAAGTATGTATCCATCTGAGACTCTAGGCACACTCTCAAGGCAGTTAGCCCATCCCTTCACTCTAATGTTGCAGCTACAGTCTGTTTTTAGCATGGTAGCTTGATGCGAGCTAGCATGAGTATGCTTCCTTGAGCTAGGAGTCACATCCTCAGCTCAAAGCGTAGACGTACCCATAGGTTCTTTTAGTTGTACAATTGTAGCAATCTGTACTTCTCTCTTTCATGGCTGACACTCTCACCACAGAATTGCACATCGAGTTTGGTATTAGCCATTTTATTGTTCAGATGGAAAGTGGTCACCATATTTTTGTTTTTTTCAGCATTGGAAATAATCCAGCCATTGTGCTATGATCTTGGGTTAGGGTGCAGCTGATGTGTTGGAGGCTTGTGTACTGAACAACTAGGGCAATGTCGTCCACATACATGAATTTCCTCGACTCTGTCGGTGGTATATCCACAGTGTATAGATTTAAAAGTATTGGGACCAGGACAAAGCCCTGAGGGGTGCCCGAGTTAAGAGTTCTTTGTCTACTGATCTGGCCATTAAGGTGTACCTTAAAGTGGCGGTCCCCGGGCAACGCTGCCAAGAGACGGATTATTCATCAGCAATAAATGACACAGGAGATTTTGAGGAGGAGGCCTCTCTCCACATGATGCATATGCCGAGGGGGGCGATCCCTGTCTTCAATTTACGTTAGAATCCTGTCTCAATGTGGCCGGTGAGTGAAGCTACTTGGTCACAGCAGTTCCTCTTTGGGCAAAATCCTGCCTGCTCCGCTGGGAGGATATCTTTGATAATGTCAGACAGACAATGGAGCAGTGCCCATTCCATGAACTTTCTGGTGGCTGAGAGGAGAACGATGGGGCGATACCTGGCTGCAGTTTCCCAGGGTTTCCCAGGCTTCAGTAGGACAACCACTGTTGCTTGTCACCATTCCCATCCCCAGGTTCTTGAGAAACTCTGGCGGAATTACATCAACTCCTGCAGCTTTCCGGCTTTTGGCTTCCAACAATGCAATGTTGATCTCCTCTACAAAGTACAGAGAGGAGAGTGGAGATTCCTCCAGGCATTGGTGAAGGTTTCTGTGGAATTCCCACTGGACCTCTTGGTGTGTAATCTTGTTAGCGTCTTGCTATTAGAAAGAAGATGAGGGGCGACAGCATTTTGTGGTCACCTTTGCAGGGACTCGCATTACTGGCTGGGATCCTCCAAGTTGCCACAAAAGAGCCCATGTCTTGCAGCTCGAATGGGTGAAATCAAGGCTTTCAACAGTCTCTTCCCAGGTGCACCGAATGCAAGGACTCGAGCAGCACAGTGGCTTTATCTGGGTTGTCACTTCTTTCATATTCCCTCAGGAGGGACTTGGATTCTTTTGTTCAGCAGGGGATGAAAGCCTTGTGGTGACTGCACAGGATACTTCTTAGCGGTCGATTTTAGGATGTTTGGCAGTTTTACAAAGTTTCTAGGTATCGGTTTGAGCTGTGGGATCCAGTGTTCTGTTTCTGAAGCATAGGCAGGTCAGTCAGCCTTGTGGAAATTCCAAAGTGGCTTTGGCACCAACTGCAGAAGAGGCACTTCCAGGCCAGTCTGGAGGATAATTGGGCCACATTGGCTATGCAGAAAGTGACTCAAGATGGTTCTTGTTGTGGCCACTGGGATACCTGTGTTGTTACAGGTCACTAAACACAGGCCAGGGTTGTGATGCATTGTCCACCTTGGAGACCGAAAAGATCTGCATTGCTTTGGATCGTAGAGCTGGTGGAGATCTTTGAGGAAGTTCCATTCTGTGATCTGTTCCCCGGCTGTGTCGTTTGAGCAGTATCCCCAGTCTTCATGATGGCTGTTAAAGTCACCTATGTAGATGGCCGGATGAAGAAGGGAAGGGAAGATGGGATCAGGCCACATGATATTAGATGGCTTGTATTTGTTTACTAAAATGATGTCCCTGATTCTAACTCAGGAGTGGGCAAACTACAGCCCGCGGGCCGGACCTGTTGCTTCTCTGTTTCCTGTGGGCAGGGCTGGCTCTGGCTTTTTTGCCGCCCCAAGCAAAAAAAGGGGGGGGGAGCAGAGCGGCAAAGCAGGAGGGGAAAAAAACAAAACAAAAAACCCTGCGGCGCAGCCGGAGCAGCGGCGGGGAGGGACCTGCAGCGCGGCCAGAGCGGCAAAGCAGGGAAAGAAAACAAAACAAAACAAAAAACCTGGGGCATGGCTGGAGCAGCAAATCAGGGGAAAAAATTAAACAAACCAGCGCGGCCGGAGCAGCAAAGCAGGGGGAAAAAAAACAACAACAAAAAATCCTGCTGGGCAGCCGGAGCCAGGGTGCAGGGGGGCTCCCTGTGCTGCAGATGTGCAGCGGAGTGCGCACCCAGTCTAACGGGGAGGGAGCGGGGGAGAGAGAGAGCAGGGGGGCAGCCAGGGCTTCAGCGGGGCGCTTGTCCCGCGGTCCCGACCACTGCACTGCCTGCCGGGAGGGCTCCGCGCCGCTCCAGTCGGCGGAGAGGGAAGAACAGGGGCTGCCCTGCCCAGTTTGCTGCAGGGCGCTCCCCTCCTCCCCACTGCCGCCCCCTACAGGGCGGCCGGAGCGGCAAACAAGAAAAACAAAACCCAGCCATGCTGCCCTAGGATTGGGCAAAATGCCGCCCCATAGAATATGCCACCCCAAGCGCCAGCTTGCTCAGCTGGTGCCTGGAGCCGGCCCTGCTTGTGGGATTTTTTTGCTGCTACTACTTGCACTTGGCTATTTTACTTCCTTGCTGCATGACTTGCATTTTCATTAGCTGACATTGCTGGGTCAGTAGCGCTGCCTGTTCTAGAGGAGGCATAGACATTAACAGTAATTTATCAGAATGTTTCTCGATTAAAATCCAAATGATTAGACAGTCTTTTATTAGTTCTTTCTTGTTCATATCAATACTTTTCTCTTTCACATATGTTAGGATTTGTATAGTAGTTTCTATGCTTTCTCCAGGCTGGTGCATCCTTTGGTAAAAGCATGTTCCTTTGCCTACTGCCTACTACATTCCTTTTTGGAAGGAAATGCTCACCCTGCTTTTAAGACACTGCCATAGCTATTTTTGTCTCCTTCCTCAGTGAAAGTAAATGATTTATAAATATTTTCAGTTTCAATCCCTATGAATAAATTAGTAACTTGGCTAGTACTTCAAATTTCTCTAAATTAAGATTTCTTGTGATTCAGAATATTGGGAAGCACTCCTTCTGCGCAGGCTGTTCCAGGAGCTTATCATATTTGAAAAGTTTGTGGATGGATGAACTTCAGCATAATTTTGCTTTTATATTGATTCCAAATGAGACAACTTCTGGCACCATATTATGTGTTATTGGTAAAGAATTGCAGAAAAAGTTGCATTTTTCTAAGACTGAACAAAGAACTTTGAATAGGAAAAACAATATTAGACCAGATTCATCTGTTGAAAATAGATGTAGTTCCAGTTATATTAATTTCTGCCTAGAACTTTTCCCAACAATATTCTGTCTGGCTTTCTTCTATAGACTTAAAGAAACAGTACACACATCCTCATAACCTGTTGACTTTTGACCCAAAAGCAGAAGTCCTTTTCAGTGTAAAACTGCATGGTAATGATTGTCTGTATTTCCTACTGAAATGCCTTAAGCAATGAATCACTAGGTTAAGACCTCATGAATAACCTCTGTAGATACAAAACATAAGTATAACAATAACTAAAGCATGTTCAGGAAAGTAAGAAACTAATTTGACCTTTGTTTTTTGTCTGTAAATACTGGATTAAGATGAAATTTAGGGCTTGTGTACACAAACATTTCATTTGCTGCAAGCTACGGTGTTAATCAACCCTTAGTAACCTGCCAACCGCTAACTGTGTGTGTGGACCCTGGTGATGCTCACTAACAGTTCCTTAATGCACTTTGATCTAGTCGCATTTTAAAGTGGAGCATGTTAAAGCACACTACGCTGCTTGTAATGCATGGCAGCAGGGTCTACATGGACACTTAGTATGCAGCAAGCTTGTGTGGAGTTTGTTTATACCCCAGCTTGAGCAAACTAAATGTTCATGTAGACAACTGTATAGTATAAAATTATTGCTCAGGCAAACTCATTAGTAATTTGTTGTCAGTCTTTTACAATATTTTCTGTTCATTCTGTCATTCTAAATTTTTCACGTCTGCTGCTATTGGTTCAAGATACTGATCTGGTTTTAGTGGTTCTGAAACAGTACAGTTATATAAATGCTAATAAAAATGTTGTGAGAAAGATATCTGTTGTAGTTAATAGACTTGGAACTTCGCAGATGTTTGAGAGAAGGCTTTAGTGCGAATCCCAGCAAACCTCACCCAACTGCAATTATGTTTGTCACTCTTCAGCTCTTCGACAGATAAAGATGCATAATTCAATATAATTTCAAACATTATTACAAATATACTCTTCAGCCTGTAGACCACACAGTGCAATTTAGACTTCCTTTTGAGGCTTGTTAGAAAAGGGGGAGGGCACAATATCGAGGCAATTTTCCTTTAAAAGGTATATGCTTTTTATACCTTAGGAATAATACCTTTTTAAGAAGGTCCCAGCAAAGGTATCCCAACTCATTGTGTAAACAGGAGACATATCCTAGCACACAATCTGTCCAGAAACACCCATTCTGGCGCTTTTCATAGTTGTAGGCAATATTATCTGGTCCACCCCCTTTGTGCTCACCAGTTACAGGAGACATTATGCCTGGTCCTGTGTAAGTACACTGTAGTGTGGTAAGGTTCCTTTCCCCTTCAAGTGCACCTGTGTAGAAAAAGGCATATTTTAGTGCATGAAATGTAAATTTTCTGTGGAGAAGTTTCTGTTTTATTGATAGTTGATATATGTGCACACACAGTATTGCAGTTGTGGGTAAGACCCTGTATTATTCGTCATGGGGGCAGTAGAGAGAACACGTGAAAAATAAACAGGATACTGTACATTCTGTTACTGAATTTGAAATATTAGGTAAATGGAATGCTAAAATACAATTATTTAAAGAATGTTCAGCTTGCTGTAGTCACTCTGTTTACATAGTGCTGGGCAGGTATACTAAAATGCACTAAAACTCCTTCAAGGCAATTATGTATAATCACATAGGTAGCAGGGCTTTCTATTTAATGTTCTTTAGCTACAAATCTTCAAGGAGACTCCTCTGCAGTCAATATCTTTACTGATACTGACTGACGAACAGAAAGATAAGCTATACCCATGATGTAGTAGAAAACACTGTATTGATCAGTCATGGGACTTTAGGGGTAGTGACAACTGAGAAGTTGTTATATCAGAAAAATACAAATGGCAATGTGGAACTGTAAACATAGTTTTTCATATGATCAGAAACTTTAAATCACAAACAGCTCAGTTTAGTGCCCAGTTATTTTTTGCGAATCTTTTTATTTTAAAACCAGTCCAGCAGTCTGGAGGAACTCCTGAGTAACCCAGAATTTAGGCAACTGTGCAGATACCTCTGCTAGACAGTTTTATGTCAGTTAGTCCATACATTATTATTTTTATTTGACTTGCTGCTTCTGCAGGTCCCAGTAAAGATTGGGCCCCATTCTGCTAGACACTGTGGAAAAACAGTAAAAAATGGTTCTTGCTCAGAAGAGTTTATAATCTCATTAAGACAAGATGTAGCAAGTGGGTACATCCAAATATCCCCACAGATCATACTTTCATTAGCTCTTGCAGTTTGTGCAATGTTCTATAATTCCCTTATCTACTGTGCTATCTTCCATAGCAGCTTTTCTCTTTAAACGTACTAATGCTTGTCACACTTTATTTTTCTTGTTGCCCCCTTCCCATGGTCCTTTTCATTTTTCATATTCTTTGACATTCTGCTGAACAAGCCAATGTAGTTTGTATTGTGTCCCTAATAAAGTATTCTGGCATTGCTCCCCATTTTCTGAAGTTGCACCGTGAGTTTGTAAAGCACTTTGGAAACATAATGCCACAGATCCTCTCTGTGCTGCTGGTTTTCTTCAAACAGGCCAATGAAAAAGGCGGCCTCCAAAGGAGACACAGACAAACAGTCATTAGGGATGTCTACTAATGTTATTTCTCGAACTAAAATGCAGTCACTAACCCTGAAAGAGACAAAGTGGGTGAAGTAATATCTTTTATTGGACCAACTTCTGTTGATGAAAGAGACAAGCTTTCGAGTGACACAGAGCTCTTCTTCAGGTCTGGGAATGGTAGTCAGAGTGTCACATATCCTGGGGCTGACATGGCGGGAACACTGCAAACTCTCAACCTTGAAGTCATTCCCTTGAGAGACTCCTGCTATGGGAAACCATTGATGGTCCTTGTTTTTTCTCTAATCAGACTGTGGAGTGTTTGTGGTCTTCCCCCTAAAAGATAAGGTTAAAAATAAGTCCTTCAATTTTATTTATCTGAGTCAAATGAAATGTTCTCCCTTTCAGCATTTTTCTACTTTGTTTATACCCAGTGTAATAGGCATTTGTCCATAGAATGAACTGGCCAAGCTGTAGAATAAGGTATATTCTACCTGGTCTATGAAGAACCAGTTTCTGAATCCACTGTAAAGGATTTCTGGCAAATCTCTAGAGTTAGGGATAATATTCCCTTGGAGAATGGTATTGACTTTATTTGATCCCTCCTTCAGAAGGAAAAAATCCCTAAGAGATCTCTCCAGAATTATAAATCTGCCAAGATTTTTGCATTTCCTCTGTTAATGTTGCCCTTGCTAAAATACCATAGTTTACATGTAAAAATCCCTGGAGACTGTGTACAATGGCATGGAAAATCTGCTTTAAAAGGACCCATGAATCTAGTAACCTACTTTATAGTGCTCAGTGTGGTCATGCCAGAGACCCAAGTTCCATTTAAAGTTCCGGATGGCTTCTCAGGCTGCCAAAGCCTGGGAATGCTGCAAAGGCTTTGTTTATTTCTTAGAGTTTGGTAGTAGGGAGTGCCTCATTTACTGAAGAGTAATTCGAGTTGCTGACCAATGAGTGTCGTTGCTATGTATTCTTTTTTTCTCCCATTGGGATCTTCATGGTTTTAACCAGGCACTTTTGTCTCCTGCCAAAGCCTATTTTACAGGATGTTAAAGACTCTGGAAATAACTTTGGTGCCTCCAAAGTATTAACATTTCAGTGCAAAGAGCATTTATAAATTGGTTTGAATATCTGAATGCATTTATTCTCAGCCTTTTCATCTTCAAATACTATGTCAGAATAGTCTGGGTAAGCCACAAAATCCAGTATTAGAATTATCAGAGTTTGCTCCCTTACATTTCTAACATGTGAGACTGCAGGTCTGGAATCTCATTTACACTTGAGCACTTTACACTGGTAAATGAGAATTGGGCCCAAATGCCTGTCTGACAGAAATTTGATCATCTCTCCATACTCTACTCCACACCGGGGGCGTTGGGTTTGAAAGTTTTGGTGATAGAAGAAAAATGTTTGACAAGATTTCTGTAGTCTAAAAAAAGTCCCAGGGCCAAAGTTTCTCAACTATTTCTGGATGAACTTTTTCAGATGATTCATGTCTTGTCATATGGTTTGCTCACAAAATATCTCCAGTGACTGTCCTGGAGTTAGATTAATTAGATGCTGAATGCAGATTGACCCCTGGGGGTTGGAGCATTGCCATCCTCTCTTTCTACAGCACAGATCACATAATTGGCACTCTAAATATTTAATAAGATTTCTTCTGATAATCTGCAGTCTTGGTTAAATTTTAGAACTCTTAGGATTCAGGTTTCTCTCTTTGGATATTTACAGCTAACCAAATATGCAGGCCACATTGCTTTTTCACAATCACATTGATAGTTGCGTCTTGCTTGGGTTTTTTTGTGTGTTTATTTCTTTAAGGCTTTTAACCATCTTTTGAAGTGAGATTTTAAATGGGAATGATTTTATCCCATGTAATAAGTGTACATTCATGTCAATGGCAGGTGTTTGTGCTTTCTAATTATTAAAGTTGCTGTTATTCTTGTATTACTTAGTTGCTTTTCAGTCAAGTAGGTGGTTCACCATGCTCTGGCCTCTTCCCATTAGAGAGCTACTGTGCTTTCATATTTTTTTAATGAAGCTGTGTTTAACTTCTGGAACAAACAGAGAAGACATAATTTTTATTTCAGTTAGTTTTTGTCTGTTATGCTTCTGACAGAGACTATAGTGTCCAAAAACGGTTTGGTGTGATTTACTAGGTAAGCAGGAGTAGATTTTAAAGGGTTGGGGTTTTAGGTTTTGTAATTTGGGAGAGTCTTCAGTGAGAACACAATCTATCTCTCTATTTTGTGAGGGGGATAGTGTTAAGTTCTCATCTTTAAATTTTTTTAATTGAGAATAGAATCTAGGTTTCCTGACTCCCAGTCCTGTGCTTTAACAAGATCACCTTTTCCTCTCAAGAAGCTCAGAGTAAATGTCAGCGGCATCACTTACGTGGAATAACATCTGTCAGGTAGAATAGAAAATCTTTTTTGTTTTGGGATTTTTTTCAGTTATACAGCCTGCGCCCTTCTTTATCTAGAAATGACCTCTCAACAGCCCATGCCATTTTGACCATAAAGTTCTATCACAGCAAAACAGGAAATTACAGAGCTTATGAGGCAGCCCTATTGCTGGTAACTTCTTCAGTAACCTATTTGCTCGTTGATTGGAACAATTGTGATAAGATTACACCGTATTGAATTCTTTACACTGGCACACTGATTTTAAGTTTATACTGTTGGATTTGAAAACTCTCAGTGACATTAGCCTTCTCACTGTTCAAGACCACCTGCTTGTGAGCCTTGTTTTGATGGGTACTTTTGCTCTAATACCTATCCACATTATAGGAATCCCACCATTATGTGTCAGGTAGGCAGGGCATGGCACCTTACTATGT
This sequence comes from Mauremys mutica, assembly GCF_020497125.1. Classification (NCBI taxonomy): domain Eukaryota; kingdom Metazoa; phylum Chordata; order Testudines; family Geoemydidae; genus Mauremys; species Mauremys mutica. Next base: position 120,645,161 of record NC_059073.1, on the reverse strand, counting down.
TGGCCCTTGTGGTATGGTAATTACTGCCCACAACAGTTCATCTCTCCACTACAAAACAACTACAAAAACCAATATCTCATGCTTTCCCCTATTTTTTATTAGATCCTTTTATTAAGCTTTTTTATAATGCTAAGTGTGTTTTTAATGTTGCATTTTTATTTGTTGTGTTACCCAAGTTCCAAGAGGTGAAAGTTTATAAATTATTATTTTATTACATAATATTAGCCTAAGTGAAATCTGCAGAAAACTAGATGCTCCTTTCATTCTATTTCTAGCTCATTCAAAAGAGTTCTAAAGCTTCAAAATCTACAATCTCTAAAAAGGTAAGGAGCAGTTTATTAAAGAGGTATATGTTGTTTAAATCTAGCAAATCTTTACCTCATGATATTAAATCTCATTGCCCAAGTTCCATTTCAACTTCTTGGGAAGAGAAGAATTGAGCATCATCTAATGAGATCTGCAGGGCAGTAACCTGAGCTTCATGTCATCCCATTAACTAAGGTAGTTTGGTCTTTCAGGCAGCAGTTCAGTGCTTGAAATGTTTAATTTTCTTTAGTATATCTCCACTTGTTTTCTTTCCTTCCCTCTCTGGATGCTTTTGCTACAGCTATTGTGGGGTGTTTTAAACTCGTGAACCACATTTACAGGGAAAGAGAAAACATGTACTTTTTTAAACTTAAAATGAATTGATCTTCTGTAACTTCCTAAATTCCTTAAAGCATTGTACATTTGAATAAAACTAAAGAAGCAAAGTTCTACAGGCAAGCGGTTTAGGTGTCCAAAGAGGCTTTTAGCTGAACTATTCGTATGCACAATTTTGGTTCTTTAGTTTTGCTCCGATGATTGCAAACCAGAAGTAATAGAATTACTGTGTAAAGTGTGTCAGTAGGAAGTTGACTCTTTAGCTGATCAAACTGAATTGTGCAACTTGTAAATTGCTTTCGTGCAAGTACTTACTGTATTTTCTCCATAACTTAAAAGGGTATATTTTCACTACGGATGCTACCTACCCTTTCATTTTGTACTTGTAGATTGTGGTTGCCAAATAAGAGACTGGTTTGAAACTTTGGCCAGGTACTTTGAATGTTACTTATTTCCTTAGAGACATATTATTGTCCTTGTAACAAGCCTGAGTTATCAGGCATTGCACAGTGTTTCTCTGGAGACTCCTCTCCCCCGCTCATCCCTTGGTTTTGGAATATTTGCACACTTATTCCATGTCCACTACTGCAATGTTAGGGCTCCCATAGGATCTATGCTCACAGCCTACAATATGTAGTGAATTTGGCTCACAGATTCACATTATTGAAGATATGTATTGTATTTTGTAAAATGAATGAAGTCTTAATGTGATCACATTACTGCACTTTCCTGTTAAATATTTGCTGAGAAATGAGGAAAAGACATGTTTGAGTACAAATTATGGGGTGTGCAAATTAGAGACATAGATATTAGCAAGATTTCATAAAGGGGATAATACCAAAGTCCACATGGTAAAATAATCAATTACGTTGGCATAAAAACTAATAGTGAATTGAGTATAACAGACTCTCCTGAATCACAAATGCATCTGAGCTTAGAGGATGAGAGAGAGAGAGAGAGTGTGGGGGTGGGGGAGAGGATGTGAGAGAGAGAGAATGTGTGTGTGTGTGTGTGTGTGTGTGTGTGTGTGTGTGTGTGTGTGTGTGTAAAAGTGAAGTATCATTTGAATCATTGCTTAGTCATTACCTTAAAGAATCAGAGTAATCCACAAATGATCCTTGCTACCAACAGCAAAATTGTTTTACACTCTGTACTTAGCATATCTATCAAGTGGACAGAAATACTTGACAGGGACTGTGTGCCTGAACCAAGAACAGGAAGCCAGTCTCTGTCCTGTGCTCTGTGAGTGATCCCTATGCATTGTGGAGATGGAAGCTGCCTGATTCAAATGCAGAGGGGACAAGAGCCAGACAGGGGTGCTGAAACAATTTGTATAGTGGGGGTGCTGAGAGCCATTGAACCGAACTATCAACCGGGGTTGGCAACCTACGGCACGCATGCCAAAGGCAGCATGCAAGCCAATTTTTACTGGCATGCTGCTGCCAGCCGGGGTTCCGGCCGCAGGCCCAGCTCAGCCCACCGCCTGCCTGGGTGAGTGAAATTCTAGGCCAGCAGTGGGCTGATCGGGGCCGACAGCCAAGACCCTGGTGGCAGGAGCCGGAGGCCAGAACTCCAGACCGTCAGCTCCAGATCGAGGGTTCCAGCCACCCGCCCCTTGCCAGCCAGCAGCAGGCTGAACGGGGCCGAGACTCTGGCTGGCAGGAGCCAGCAGACAGAACCCCAGACCGGCCCCTTGCCAGCCAGGGTCTCGGCCCCGTTCAGCCTGCTGCCAGCCTGGATGGACAGAACCCTGGGCCGGCAGCGGACTGAGCGGGGCCGGCGGCCAGGACCCCGGCTGGCAGGGGCCGGCGGACAAAACCCCAGACCAGCAGCGCAGGTGGCAGACGGCACCTCAGACCGGCAGCATGCTCAGCCCCGCAGCATGCTCAGCCCGCTGCCAGTCTGGGGTTCCATCTGCCGGCCCCTGCCAGCCAGGGTCCCTGGTGCCGGCGCTGCTCAGTCTGCTGCCAGACTGGGTTTCTGTTGGGGGCCCCTGTAAATGTAAAATTATTACTGGCACACAAAACCTTAAATTACTGAAGACTTGGCACGCCACTTCTCAAAGGTTGCCAACCCCTGCTATAAACCCTGTATATAATGGAAACCACTTCAAGCCAGGGGGTGCGGTAGCACCCCTAGTTCCAGCACCTCTGGAGCCAGACCTGCAAGAGGGGGAAATGGGGTGAATAGATTGGGCAATGAGCCTTGGTTAGAAGAGACTGGGACTGGCTGGTTAAGAAAACTGGATCTGGGAAACAGAGGAGGTGGGCGTGGAGTGACTCTGAATCAGGGAGGTGGAGAGGGGTGCAAAGTGTCTACCTGTTGTGAATACTGGGGCGGGTGGGCCTACGCCTACCCAGAAGTAAAGGGCCACCCCCTCACCCAAGGGGAAGGAACCACTAAAACTCAGGCCACAACTGATGTCTTGGGGCAACAAATTAAAAAAAAAACTGGAAAGGGAGTGAGGATCGAGAGTTAAAAATCAAGGAACCCAGTAGGGGACAGTGAGCAGAGAACCTCAGACAGCTCCCACTGCTCTTCAAAGGCATCTAAGGAGTCCTGGAACATGTATAGGGAATGAGGCAGGGGATTGCAGGAAGAGAAAGATGATCTCACAGTTAAGGCAGTTGAATGCCACCCTGGAGATTTGGATTCTACCCCTGGCTCTGTGATGCAGAGTAAGTCATTTAAGCTTTGCTCAGGTTGTCACTAATTGTGTATTCCTAACCTTCTGGATGCCTGACTTGAGTCTCTGGGATCTGATTTGTAGAAATACTAAGCACTCACAACTGTAACTGAAATCAGTGGGAGGTGCACTTTGAACATATAAATGCTATATAGTGCTCAGCAGTCTGGAAAAATCAAGTCCTGCATAGTTCATATTGAGCACTTAAAATTAGTAGATACTTTTGACCTTTCTCTCTCTCTGTTTCAGTTCTCAACATATAAAATGGGAATAATTCCCCCTCATTTCACAGGTTTGTGAAAATTAATTCATTAATATTTGTGAATCACTCCGATACTATATTGATAGAAAAACCCAGGAGGAAATTTATTAACTCTGTCTTGAGAGCAGGGTTTGAATAGAGTGCTGTAAATAAGGCAAGGCTCACAAGGTGAAAACAAAATATTGAATAGCTGCTCATTAAGTGAGCACCATCCATCCTGTGTACTGAATATGAAAAAACCTGTGTAATCATGTAATTAAAGACTGTATCATAGTGCATAGGCACAGAGGAACTCAATTAAGGTTACAAAGTCAACCTAAATTCTGGCATTTCCTAACTTTTGAGTGACTTTGCAACCTTAATAATGTTTTTTTAACTAATACATCAGAGCCAGATCATGCAGCTGTTTACTATGTGTAATGCTAGGAAGGAGTCCCTTGATTGTAATTAAGCTCCTCAACATATAAGCACTGCACCTGGTAGTAAGGATTGTTCTTTGGGAGGGGCATGTCCTCTGATTTGCTGCCTCTCTACTGATTGGACCAGAGGCACCTGGAGCTTTGTCTCTGGGCAAGTTAGGGTTATGGGGTAAAGAGGAATGGGCTGCTCATCAAATTACTACCAGCTGTGTCTACTTCTAATAGCAGGTAGCTAGGAACTCTGTTTACATTTTATTTCTCTGCTCCCTTGCCAACTTTTCTGTGATGTCTTTATGCTCCCACCTCTTTTCCTTTCCTACGGAGCAGAATTTCCCACCCTCTGCCTGCTGTTTTAGGCCAGCATCTACAAAATGGTAGATGGCCCAAAGCATAGCCAGTGCAAGGAACCCTTCCTCAACTCTCGTTCATGAATGCTGCTTTGGGTCACAGAGAAGCTCCCCTGACAAAGTACTGCTTGAGTTGAGGGGAAAGGAGCAACTTGAAGCCTTCCAAGAGGGAACTAGTGCTGCAGTTGCTGAGTCTTGTGGAGAAACTGGTAGTCTGCTAAAATTTGCTGTGGAGGAGCAGGTCAGTGCAGGAGCCAGAGCTACTACAGTGGTAGAGAGCAGTGCTGAGGGAGAGAGGCGGCAGCAGCACCGTCAGAAACCCAAGAAGGGAAAAAAGCGCTCCAATCCAGGTAAAACCTCCCCTTTAGGGGGAAATCCGGGAAGGCTAAACTTCAACCTTTCTCCATTGCAGTTGTCCCACTAGCAGTTATCACTGCTTTCCCTCCTCTGTGGTCCTCATTTGGATAGTGGTTTTGGGGGAAAAAGGCTAACTTCACCTCTAGTGCTCCACCCCTGCCAAACTCCAAACTAACACAGAGTCTGGGGAAGGTCACCTCAGAGAACCATTCCACCAGCACCTAGGTCAAAAGCTGGCTTGGGAAGTCGAAAAAGGAGTCACATAAAAGGGCTTGAGCCCTTTCATCTGAATCCTCACAGAATTCATCCAATAGTGATTCTCATACGTCAAAATGCTATTTAAAAAAAAAAAAAAAACCTACATGAGAGAGAGCAAGAAAGTACTTGTTGCCTTCCTCTGATGAATGACTCTTGTGAGAGAGGGGAATTGAGAATCTGAATCTGATCAATGAGGCATTTCGTCAGAGCACAGCTATTTTCCCACCATTATTTTGAAACGACAGCAAGGAGAGTAATTCTAGTTTGGGGCCTGGTCACAGAATTCAGTTTCCCAACTAGGAAACTTTCCATCCAGCTCAAAAACTGAAACTGCTTTTCCCATTTGCATGCATTGCAGAAGTGATCTGTTCAGAATGAAAACAACAATCAAAAGGAAAGTGCCTTAGACAAGATAATGTACATTTCAGAAAAAAGTCCAAGTGTGGGTACCTAATACAGTTGTGGTCAATGGTCTTCAGGCAAAAGAATCAGCTGTACCCACAGAAGAGGATATTTTACCCATGGTCAGGTGTGACATCATGGAGCTTGCTGTGTTATAATCTAAGGGTACATCTACACTACAAGACTATTTCGAATCTACTTAATTCGAATTTGTGGAATCGACCTTATGAAGTCGAATTTGTGTATCCACACTAAATACACTAATTCGACAGTCTGAGTCCACAGTAACGGGGCCAGCGTCGACTTTGGAAGTGGTGCACTGTGGGAAGCTATCCCACAGTTCCCGCAGTCCCCGCTGCCCAGTGGAATGCTGGGTAGAGCCCCCAATGCCTGCTGGGGGAAAAAATGTGTCGAGGGTGGTTTTGGGTAACTGTCATCATTGAACCGTCACTCCCGCCCTCTCTCCTTGAAAGCGCCAGCGGGAAATCTGTTTGCGCCCTTCTCTGGTCGGTTACAGCTCGGACGCCACAGCACTGCGAGCATGGAGCCCGCTGCGATCATCGCTGCACTTATGGCCGTTGTCAACTCCTCGCACCTTATCGTCCACCTCTTCCACAGTCAGCTGCTGAGAAATCGGGCGAGGAGGCTCCGGCAGCGCGGTGAGGACAGGAAGTCACAGAGTGGCGCAGACCTCTCACAAAGCAGGGTACGCCGCGCCGTGGAGATCATGGTGGCAATGGGTCAAGTTCATGGTGTGGAACGGCGATTCTGGGCCTGGGAAACAAGCACGGACTGGTGGGACCGCATAGTGCTGCAGGTCTGGGATGAATCACAGTGGCTGCGAAACTTCAGGATGCGTAAGGGCACTTTCCTTGAACTCTGTGACATGCTGTCCCCTGCCCTTAAGCGCCAGGACACCCGGATGCGAGCAGCCCTGACTGTGCAGAAGCGAGTGGCCATAGCCCTCTGGAAACTTGCAACGCCAGACAGCTACCAGTCAGTAGCGAACCACTTTGGCGTGGGCAAATCTACCGTAGGGCTTGCTGTGATTCAAGTAGCCCACGCAATCGTTGAGCAACTGTTCTCAAAGGTAGTGACCCTGGGAAACGTCCAGGTCGTCATAGATGGCTTCGGCGCGATGGGATTCCCAAACTGCGGTGGGGCTATAGATGGCACTCAGATCCCTATCCTGGGACCGGCCCACCAGGCCAGCGAGTACATTAACCGAAAGGGCTACTTTTCTATGGTGCTGCAAGCACTGGTGGACCATAGGGGACGTTTTACCAACATCTACGTCGGGTGGCCGGGCAAGGTTCATGACGCGCGTGTGTTCAGGAACTCTGGTCTGTTTAAACGCCTCCAGGCAGGTAGTTTCTTCCCGGACCACAAAATAACGGTTGGGGATGTGCAGATGCCTACAGTGATCCTCGGGGACCCAGCCTACCCGCTAATGCCCTGGCTCATGAAGCCCTATACAGGCGCCTTGTACAGTGAGAAGGAACTCTTCAACTACCGACTGAGCAAGTGCAGAATGGTGGTGGAGTGTGCTTTCGGACGTCTCAAGGGGAGATGGCGGAGCTTACTGACTTGCTCGGACATCAGCGAAAAAAATATCCCCGTTGTTATTGCTGCTTGCTGTGTGCTCCACAATCTCTGTGAGAGCAAGGGGGAGACCTTTATGGCTGGATGGGAGGTTGAGGCCAATCGCCTGGCTGCTGATTACGCTCAGCCAGACAGCCGTGCCGATAGAAGATCCCAGCGGGAAGCGCTGTGCATCTGGGAGGCTTTGAAAGATAGGTTCCTCGGAGAGCAGGGTAACCTATGACTCTCCAGTTGATTTACAGAGAAGCTGAACCTGAGCCTGTTTCAGTGACTGTTGACTTCGATCTGCGGTTACATACCCCGTTCTCCAGGTTTCCCCCCTTCCAACACACGTTTTAAAATAACTTTAATGGAACACTGATTATTAATAAAGTTTTCTTTAATTATGAATTCCTGTTCAAGGGTTGAAACATGGACGCGGACTGTGGTGGGTACGGTGTGCACTGATGTCCAGACCGCTTCTACACTAGAGGAATGACAGGCTCCTGCTCCTACAGCGGTCTCTGGGGGGAGGACGGTTGCAGGTGGGTGTGCAGGAAGGGGTGGGTTTGCAGGAAGGGGTCTTTGGTGCCGTCTTTGGGACGGAGTTTGGATGCAGGCTCTGGGCTGGGGGTTGGGGCGTAGGAAGGGGTGAGGGGTGTGTGGGAAGGGTGAGTATGTGTCCGTGGATGAGGGCTCTTGCTGGGGCTCAGGGCATCGGAGAGGCTCGTGGCTAGGGGGGAAGGGCATGGTAAGGGCAGCCTGCCTTGCCATTTGTGGATGTCAGGCGCTAGGACCATGGGGCAGCATACACCTCACAGACTGACCCGGGGTAGCATTCACCTCCCAGAATGACCCTAGTGCCTAGTGACTGCAGTCTGTGTGTGTCCTGCTGTTGATCCTGCCCCCAAGTCTGTACCCTGGTAATGGAGGCTGTCCTATGCAATTAAAAAACCCCTCCCCACCCTTCACACAAAGTCTTCTGACAAGGAAAACGTGACGGAAACAGTGAATAACAACAAACTACTTTTAATACTCAACTACACAGTGGGGGGATGAAACTTGGATTTGGGACTGGGTGATCCAAGAAGGGAAGCACTTCTCATACTTTAGGGAATGAGAGCTGTTTGGTACATGAGCGCTCTGCTGGGGTGGAGTGACAGTTTTCACGGCCCCTAGCGCCCCTCCTTCTTGTGATTTTTGGTGAGGGGGGGACAGGACTTTGTGGCGGGGGAAGGCGGTTGCAGATACAGTTCAGGGGGGCTCTCTGCTCCTGCCTGCGGTCCTGCAGAACATCTACAAGGCGCCGGAGCGTGTCCGTTTGCTCCCTCATTAGCCCAAGCAGCCTTTGAGTCGCCTGCTGGTCTTCCTGCCGCCACCTGTCCTCCCGTTTGCTGTGTGAGCGCTGGTGCTGACATAGGGTCTCCCTCCACTGTCTCTGCTCGGCCGCCTCGGCTCTGGAGCAGGCCATCAGTTCCGCGAACATCTCGTCCCTAGTCTTTTTCTTTCGCTGCCTAATCTGCGCCAGCCTCTGTGAGGGGGATGCCGGGGCAGTTCGTGAAAGACCCGCAGCTGTGTGATGGGAAAAAAGAAGTGATTTCCTTGAAAAGATACATGTTTGCGAACACTGAACACAGTCTAGTCAGTTTCTGTGAACAAGACCATACAGGGCACCTAGTCTCACGAGCTCTCAGGACAAGTTCGAGATTTCGGAATACGCTTTCATTGGCTGCGGTCTTGCACAGGAAATCGGACAAGCGGGGCGGTACAGCTGAATCCGTGTAGCAGCCAGGCCTGGTAAGCACTACACTATAGGCTGCTTAACAGTTAATGGATAGCTGTGCCCTCCCGCTGAAGGCAATCTGTAAAGCATAAAGTCTGACCCTGTTCCAGCCCCTCGCGGCTGTGCCCGGGAAAGATCACTGTATGCTTTTCCTCTGCGGCCTCCAACACGTGGCTGTTAAACGAAGGTCATTGCTATGCAAAGTAAAAGTCAAGCATTCACAATAGTAACAGTACACTAATTGCCCTAATTAGATGCAGCAGTCGCCGAACGAGATTACCCTGAGGCGGGTCACTCGGAGAGAGAGAGAGAGGATGCTGCTAGAATCCCTGCACAGACCAGGACCGTACGCTGCAATGCTGGTGGAGGCAATGATTCCGCTGTACATTAGGATGGCCTGGCGCGGAAGAGTGTGCTTCCACGGAGCATCAAATAAGGCACCTCTCCCCAGGAACCTCCTGCGGAGACTTTTCGAGCTGCTCTCCGAGAGCTTCGTGGAAGTGTCCCAGGAGGATTTCTGTTCCATCCCTATATGTGTGGACCTTCTCTTTATATAGTTTTTTAAGGAAAAGTTTTTATATAGTTTTTACATATTTTTTATTCCTGTTTTTTAAAAAATAAATGTTTCCATGTTTATAGCACTTACCAACTGATCCTTCCCCTGATTCTGAGTCCGGGTTAACGGCCGGGGAGGGTTGGTAGGGGATCTCTGTGAGGGTGATGAAGAGATCCTGGCTGTCGGGGAAAGCGGTATTGTAAGCGCTGTCGCCTGCGTCGTCCTCCACAAACCCTTCCTCATCTTCCCCATCGGCGAACATCGCCGAGGAACTGCCCCTCGACACTATCCCATACTCAGAGTCCACGGTCACTGGTGGGGCAGTGGTGGCAGATCCACCTAGAATCGCATGCAGTGCCTCGTAGAAGCGGCATGTCTGGGGCTGTGCTCCGGAGCGTCCGTTTGCCGCTCTGACTTTTTGGTAGCCATGTCTCAGGTCCTTGATTTTCACGCGGCACTGCGTTGTATCCCGGCTGTATCCTCTGAGTGCCATGGCTTTGGAGACCTTCTCGTAGGTCTTTGCATTCCGTTTGTTGGAGCGCAGCTCCGAAAGCAGACTCATCGTCCCACACAGCGATCAGATCCAGGACTTCACGGTCTGTCCATGCTGGGGACCTCTTTCTATTCTGGGATTGCATGGACTCCTCTGCTGGAGAGCTCTGCATCGTTGCAGGTGCTGCTGAGCTCGCCCCGATGTCCAACCAGGACATCAGATTCAAAGTGCCCAGACAGGAAAAGGAATTCAAATTTTCCCGGGTCGTTTCCTGTGTGGCTGGTCAGAGAATCCAAGCTCGGACTGCTGTCCAGAGCGTCAACAGAGTGGTGCACTGTGGGATAGCTCCCGGAGCTAGTAAGTTCGATTTGCATCCACACCTAGCCTAATTCGAGATAGCCATGTCGAATTTAGCGCTACTCCCCTCGTCGGGGTGGAGTATCGAAGTCGAACTAAAGAGCCCTCTAGGTCGAATTAAACGGCTTCCTGGTGTGGACGGTTGAGCTGCTAAATTCGATTTAAAGTCCTAGTGTAGACCAGGCCTAAGAGTACTAATATGTAACCTAATTATTGAGTGACTGTATAATTTACACTGGAGGTAGTGGAGTGTTTGTTATATACCTATAATGCTTTAATTCAGTGGGGACTGTGCAGGAGAGCAACACAAGAGCTCCTCCGATAAGAACATCCTGGCACACACTTGAAAGACAATTTGGAAAGCTACTGACTTGGAGGATCCTATATCCTGTCTCCAGCAAAGATGCAAGCCTTGTTTTGTTAGGCTGGCAGCCTAGAGATCAAAAGGAAATGAAACAGTCTAAGGCTCTTGGAGGAGAAGAGAGGGCATTGTCAGTTGCCAGGGGCTGTCCATGAAGACAAGCTGACACAAAGAGAGGCTTATGGAGGAGTCTATAGGAAATTAGATCTACCAGGGCCCGCTTCTGGAATATGGTTAGACACCTCATAAACTAGACCTGTGTACAGTTTGCTTATTGTTTTAAGATCTGTTTTCTCTTAAATGCTTTGGCTCTAAATAAATAATACTTTGCATTAGAAAGGCTGTTTGGTTACTGAATACCACTGTCAGTACTTCTGGAGTGAACAGAATTCCAAGGTCTGACTCTGAATCAGGCCTGTGTAGCTAATCATGGTTAGTACCAGAGGACTGCAGCCAGGGCCTGTACTGAAAGTGGGAGAATCATGTGATTCCATCCCAAGATAGGTGATGGCTAGTAGTCTGAGATGCATTACACTCAAAGAGATCAGCAGGTATCAGAGGTGCTGTTAGCCCAGGAACCATGACACCAAGTGAATAAGAAAACAGAATTCTCACTGCAGAGGAATTATGAAGCTGCAGATGGGTCTGTTCAGTGCTCTGCTCCAGCTTTTTGCTTGAGCTTCCCTAGTTTGGTGCAGGGAACTAAGGTAACTGCATCTAGCCAGGAACAAAGAGAGACAAACCTTACTTTACAGTACTTGAATCATCTTTCATTGCAGATGCTACTGTTGATTGTCCAGTTCTCCTCCAGGTCGATATCAAGTGTAGTTATCTGGTGACCTGTGTGGTGCTATATCTATACAGTAGACCAATTAACAAAACAGAGGGCTAGTGGCTTTTGTTTGTAAATGCTTAAACACTGTGATCAGAGAATTCTGAAAAGTAGAAGGAATCTCTCCCTTGCTCCTTTTGAAGTAGCAAACGAGATTTCAGAAAATTCAGTAAGGTCAACAATATTCTGTTTGCTCCTGTAGATGTTTCAGGAACAGCAGAAGAGATGAGATACCAAACGGGAAGAAACTGGAAAAGAAATTTCAGTGAAGGAAAATCCCATTAAAAACAACATTGTTATACAGGTGTTGCTGAAGGCATAATTTAGCCTGCTGAACCATAAATTACTAGTGCTAGTGTGCAAAATGGAAACAATCCAGCTTGATTGTTAGAGCCTAGGTTGAGTTTGTGAGCCTGGAAGTTGGGAAAAAATACTGTTGCTTGTAGACTAAGGACATTTGGTACAGAAATAACTGAGGTGCAGTAAACTGGGAATTCCACAGTTCAGTCACTTTTTACAGTAGAACTGTATTTAAGCCATGACCTAACAAACCTCTTAAGCACAGTGACTTCAATGAGACTGTTAACGCTATTCACTTGTCTTAGTGCTTTACTGGATCAGGGCCTTAAAACTCATTTCTCAAGGCTGTGTTTTGCTAATAACATACTATTTCACACTGCATTGCTGGTATATGACTTTAATGGAACCTTATTCCTTGGCTTATTTGCTGGTTGGGAGGGACTGAATGTGATTATCATCAGAGAGAATATTTAGTATCATTGGACTGGGTGGTCAGAAGTAATGGTGCGGGTGAGTTGTTTTCTTGAGCCTATGTGATGTTAGCTGTTTTGTGGGGGTTTTTTTTTTATTCTTATAAATTCACTCTGACAAAGATGGTATGGTATTTACTTCAGAATAAATCACCTGTAGATGACTTGTCTAGATTAGTGGCTCTCAACCTTTCCAAACTACTGTATCCCTTTCAGGAGTCTGATTTGTCTTGCGTACCCAACATTTCTTGCATACCTCACTTAAAAACTACTTGCTTAGAAAATCAGACATAACAATACAAAAGTGTCACAGCACACTCTTACTGAAAAATGCTTAATTTCTCATTTTTACAATATAATAAAATAAATCAATTGGAATATAAATATTGTGCTTACATTTCAGTGCATAGTATATAGAGCAGTATAAACAAGTCATTGTATAAAACTTTAGTTTAAACTGACTTTGCTAGTGCTCTTTATGTAGCCCGTTGTAAAACTAGACAAATGCCTATATGAGTTGATGTACTCCCTGGAAGACCTCTGCGTATAACCCAGGCCTGCTTGAGAACCACTGGTCTAGCTATCATTTAAAGAAATAAACATCTGTCCTATCCTAACCTTGTAACAAGCTTATTGGATTGAAAAAAATAATGTAGGTTTCGCAAATCCTCCACTGACTCTTTTTATGCTTTTGTATAAAGTAAGTGCTTTTATACAGCTTATGCATTTATATAGTTCTTTCTAGCGTAATTTTTTTAAGTATTATAGCCATTTTGAAAAATGTTTTACAGGTAAATATTGGAGTATTTAATGATAATAAATAAAATACAAATGAAAACTTACTTGATCCAGTGTCTGGACCTGATCTAGTGTTCATTAAAATCAAGATCCATTGAAAAACTATGCCCACAACCATCAGACCTAAATTTGTCATTTGGTTCAAGAGTTTAAAATAGTATGTACTTCAAGCTGTATATTTTTTTAATTCTCCTTTTTACTAGTTAGCCTTCAAGATAGTAAACGTGAGTAGTAGCTATGTGTGTAAACTGTTCATTTGCAACTTTTTGATCATTATGGCAGTTTCAGAATTATTGACTTATAACATGGCAAGTACATTCACGCTTTGGAAGAGTGAAGGGTTGTATACCAATGAGGGAAGGGAGAAAGTGTATAACTTGAGACAGCTCAATAAAGAGGAATTCAAAATTGTGAATGCAACTTGGAATTAAATTACCAGCCTGACATGAAACAAGAACATTTAACAAGAGTATATTGCCTTGAATCCCCAGGCAGTGGGTCTTTAATTCAGGAAACAATCTTAGGGCCATATTGTGAATCCCCAAATCATTGGTGAGCAAGTTACATAAGTAGTTTTATTAACGTCAAAGAAAATACTCATGAGCAATCATTCACCTATGTGAGTAAGTGGTTAACAAACTTGCCCTTAAGATTTACTATATTGCCAGTATTGAAAATCTTTGCAATACTTGAAAATGAAATATGCAACCTGAGAAAAATATGAGGAGGTAAGTAGTGTGTCTCGTTATTCACATAATACTGCACATAAAATTCATAAGGACTCATGCTCCAGGTAAAGAGCATACAGGTTCTTTTTCTCTTAGTGTGTCCTAGGTTTTAATGTACATTTTCTCTTCTGAGCCTTTTTTGATACAAGGTAAGGATCAAAAATAAAGTAGACCATGCAGAGCCATTGTAGTATAACCAGCATGTACTTGACTGGCTCAGTATGCCAGTCAAGTACAAATCTCTTTCAGAAATATGTGGCTGCTGCAGCAGTTTCCAAACAGTCTGTCTGAGGGAACCAATCTGTCATATGAATCTGTAGGCTGTTGACAAGGGTGGTGTGAGATGAGGTTGTGGGTATGTTATTTCAGTCTGCAAGAACATCTAACTAAAAGTTTATTCCTACGTTTAGAAAAATATTTTCTGTTTTGATAAGGCTAGGAACATAGAAAGGACTTCATAACTCAGATGCCGATCTTCCTGCAGGAAGGGCTGGTTAAGTATACCTCCATATTATTTAGGTCCACAATACTTCACTTTCCCCTTGACTCCATTAATAGGCACCCAGTGAAGACCCATCTCTTCAATAGTACATTGCTTAGAGAAGTGGCATTATCTTGCTAGGTCTATTGTACTGTTGTCGAGAGTTAATGTAATGCTCCTCTTTTTAAAACTTGTCTATGTGTCTGAGCCCTGGTCTACACTACAAACTTAAGTCAGTATAACTGTCACTCAGTGGTGTAGAAAATCCATATCCCAAGTGATGCAATTATATGGATCTAACTCCTGGTGTAGACAGCACTATGTTGAGGGGAGGGCGTCTCCCATCGACATAGCTACCATCTCTTGGAGAGGTGGAGTACCTACACCAATGGGAGAAGCTCTCACATCAGCATAGGTGGCATCTTCACTAAGTGCTGCACTGGTGCAGCTGCAGCACTGTACGGCTATGTCTACTAGCACTTTTAGCAGTAAAACCACACCCCTGACTGGCATAAGTCACATCGATAGGTGGGCCGGTGTGAACAGCAGTACGTTAGTGGAAAACGCTCTCCTGCCAACATAGCTACAGCCGCTTGCTGGGGGTGGTTTAATTATGCCGATGGGAGAGCTCTCTCCCGTTGGCATAGAGCAGCTACACGGGAGATCTTACAGTGGCACAGCTGTGCTGCTGTAAGGTCTCTAGTGTAGACATGGCCTAAGTGTAGAAAAGCCCTTTGATTCTTAACTGTCAAGATCATTTTCTTGATTGCTATTTTGTCAGCTCACAGTGTCAGTTAAAACATTGACACAAACCTCCTTTCTTGATTTTTTTTCGAGAATAAGGTTGTAGTATACACAGTTCATTTCTTTACATATCCGTTTGAACCAGGAAATATTTTTTTGTCCCAATCCATTTTCAAATAAGGAATATGTCTGGCATTAGATGAGCAATGAAATAAAATCTAGGCAGGGTCCTTTATCATCTGTTTATCCTCTTAAGTATCATGGAGGATGCCAAGCATCTAAAGCTATAGTTGCATAGGGCTCAATCTTGCACCATTTGTAGTCAGTGGCAAAACTATCGTTGACTTCAGTGGTTCAGGATCAGGCATTTAGTAAGTATTGTGGTTCTGAGTCTCATTTGCAAAGGGTGTCTCCTGCTCTTTGAATGTTAATAGTAATACTTAACCTATTTTGTCTGTTTGAATTACTGTACCTCAGCTGCAGAAATAGGATTTTTACCTGAAAATGCTTTTTTTGTAATATAATCCATATAGAGTGGTTGTCAGATTTTTCTTTCTTAGTGAAAATTTTATCCAAAGGTGGTATTTTAGCTTATTATGTTAATATTCACTAGCAGCTATGTGATATAATTTTTATCAAGGCAGTCCTTCATTTGTTCAGGTGGGGTGCAGGGAACAGGAAAAAGAGAAAATGGAATATGTTGTCCTGTTGCTTCACAAGTTCTAACTTGTAACTCTTATTTACTCACTCCCCTTTACATCTTTTAAATATTGTGCCTGACATCGTTATGACACCAGTGTGCCATAAATAGTAAAGAAAGCTATTTGTTGAAAAAAAACTGAAATGGAAAATCTTGCCAAATTACCTCTGTTCTCATGTAAATCAGATTGTTGTCATTGATACATTCTGAGTAAATACATTTCAAACATATTCTCCTGTTCACTTCCTAAAGAAATTGAGTTTTGCTAAAGCCTTTATAAACTGATTTTAAAATACTTTTCTATGACATTTAATAATAATAAAATTAATAGCTTGTCTTCAAAATCCATTCCCTGTTTCTTATATTGTCAGTGAGTTCTCTTTACTCACATGGTGTGGCGTAGTACTCTTCGAAGTAAGTTTCTACAGTACTACTAAATTTGAGTGATTTTATTTTCTTACCTACCAATCCTGTTGCATACAGTTGTGTGGGATGGTATGGGATTATAGTCTTATTCACTTGGTCAGCCAATATCAAATATTAGCTTCTCCCCCGACTCCCTCACTAGAACATGTATTCACATACCTATATTCCTTTTCTCTTTCATGTATGTGATTTAATATAGTTGTCATTTTCTATAATTTCCAAATTATATTCAAGTGCAAATAGTTAACAAATCCACTTTATATTCACCTTTTCTAATTTTTATAAGAAGCTCCAAAGATATAAAGGGTTTAAGTGTTCCATAATCTTTTACATTTATGGAGTCCCATTTTACTGGAGTCCAGGAATATTGTCAAAAGAAGGAATATAACTCCAGAATCGGTGTGACTTTAACACCCAGTTTCCTTTCAGATACTTTTAGTTTATCATGAATTTGCATAATAAGAGTTTCCTGAAGGGAAGAATTCAGCATGTTGATTACAATGAGAAAATGAGCCCAAATACTCACTGCAGTTTTGCTGATCAGTTCTCTGGAGTCCACTGTAAAAATTAACATTGATGTGTCTAAGGTTAAAACACCATGTTAACATGTTTTTTTGTGTATGTAATTATTGTATTACTACACAAGGCAGTAAGTTTCAGTCTTAACCCATTAAGTGAATGCCAGAACTAAGATGAATGATAGGCTAGAGACTTCAGGGATTGTTATTATGCGGGATTTGGCTTTTGAAATACAGAGTGAAGCTATTTGAACACTTGAGTTGAGAGATTATACCTGCAATTGCCAATTCTCTCAGATTTATTGTGTTCCATATATGTGGGATGATCATCCAAGCAAAAAAAACAAATTTTCTCCAAGTCTCTTCAGAGTGGAGAAAATAGAGAACAAGCAAGGGAGTTCAAGGAAGAATGTAGAAGGGAAAAGGATCGTTTTGAGCATTGAATTGCCAGCTGTGATTGAGAGATGGCTGTTTGGATTTGTCAGTCACACTTAAGCAAATATGTGATTCCAGTCTCCTAGGTTCAGAACTAGTAAGGTTTATTAGGCAGGCTTTAAATTAGGTAGGAAGATATATAGGGAGGTCTCTCATAATTTAAATATCTGGCATGAGGTACCAATTTTTTTAATTCAGTGGTATGTCTAAGGGAGGATTATGTACTTGAAAGTTGCTCCGCATGTTTACTTGCTGCCAAATAGGTGAAATTCATACTACAGTATAACAACTTGGATGATAACAGAGCAAGGACCTTTTCTGGTGTCCCTAATTAACTCTTCTGGTCAGTCACTAATCTTGGAGAGGGAAGGGGGCTTGAGACCCTACCCTTGGAGACGTCTTTACTAGAAAAAGGTGTATTTTTAATTTTTTATATGGTCAAGGTAAACCCTAGGGTCTCTGTTACAAATACAACTGACTTGCCCACACTAGAATTTTAACATATATATACAAATACACCTTTCCCCCTAGTATAGACTCATAGACTTTAAGGCCAGAAGGGACGATTATGATCTTCTAGTCCAGGGGTGGGCAAACTTTTTGGGGCGAGGGCCACATCTGGGTGAGGAAATTGTATGCAGGGCCGGGGTAGGGGGGGTGGAGTGCGGGATGTGGAGGAAGGGGCTCAGGACAAGGGATTGGGGCAGAGAAGGGGTGCAGAGTGTAAGAGGGGGCTCAGGGAAGGGGGTTGGGGTACAGGAGGGGTGCGGAGTGCAGGATGGGGCTCAGGGCAGGGAGTTGGGGTGCACGGGGTGCAGGGTGCAGCAGGGAGCTCAGGGCAGGTGGTTGGAATGCACAGGAGGGCAGAAAGGGCTCAGGGCAGGGAGTTGGGTGCAGGAGGGGTGCGAGGTACAGGCAGAGGGCTTAGGGCAGGAAGTTGGGGGGCGGGGGGCAGGAGGGGTTTGAGCTCCAGCCCGGTGCCGCTTACCTAAAGTGGCTCCGGGGTGGCAGTGGCGCACACCAGGGCCAGGGCAGGCTCCCTGCATGCCTGCCCTGTCCCCACGCCACTCCAGGAAGTGCTGCGGCCCCTGGGGGGGGGGCAGAGGGCTCTGCGTGCGCACATGGAGCCCTTTGCCTCCCGGCCCGGGGGCTGCTTCTGAGAGCAGCGCCGGGCCCGCAGCACCACCAGGGGTAATCCCGTGGGCCGGATCCAAAGCCCTGAAGGGCCGGATCCGGCCCGCAGGCCATAGTTCGCCCATCCCTGTTCTAGTCTGACCTCCTGCACAACGCAGGCCACAGAATCTCACCCACCCATAGAATCATAGAATATCATCTAGTCCAACCCTTTGCTCAAAGCAGGACCAATCCCCACACAGATTTTTGCCCCAGATCCCTAAATGTCCCCCTCTAGGATTGAATTCACAACCCTGGGTTTAGCAGGCCATTATTCAAACCACTGAGCTATCCCTCCCCCCACTCCTGTAACAAACTCCTGACCTATGTCTGAGCTATTGAAGTCCTCAAATTGTGGTTTAAAGACTTCAAGGTGCAGAGATTCCTTCAGCCCCACGCTGCAGAGGAAGGCAAAAAACCTCCAGGGCCTCTGCCAATCTGCCCCGGAGGAAAATTCCTTCCCGAACCCAAATATGGTGATCAGCTAAACCCTGAGCATGTGGGCAAGACTCACCAGCCAGACAACCAAGAAAGAATTCTCTGTATTAACTCAGATCCCACCATATCTAGTGTCCCATCACAGGCCATTGGGCATATTTACCACTAATAGTCAAAGATCAATTAATTGCCAAAATTAGGCTATCCCATCATACCATCCCCTCCATAAACTTATCAGTCTTGGTCTTGAAGCCAGATATGTCTTTTGCCTCTACTGCTCCCCTTGGAAGGCTGTTCCAGAACTTCACTCCTCTGATGGTTAGAAACCTTTGTCTAATTTCAAGTCTAAACTTCCTGATGGACAGTTTATATCCATTTGTTCTTGTGTCCACATTGGTACTGAGCTTAAATAATTCCTCTCCTTCCCTGGTATTTATCTCTCTGATATATTTATAGAGAGCAATCATATCTCCCCTCAGCCTTCTTTTGGTTAGGCTAAACAAGCCAAGCTCTTTGAGTCTCCTTTCATATGACAGGTTTTCCATTCCTCGGATCATCCTAGTACCCTTCTCTGTACCTGTTCCAGTTCGAATTCATCCTTCTTAAACATGGGATTCCAGAACTGCACACAATATTCCAGATGAGGTCTCACCAGTGCTTTGTATAACGTTACTAACACCTCCTTATCTCTACTGGAAATATCTCTCCTGATGCATCCCAAGGAGAACTGTTTCACTACTCAGTTTTCAAAATTCACAGATTTCCTAGTTGTCTACAATGGATTAGGGTCTGTAGTTTGTTGGGCTCCAACTATGAGCGTTTCTCCTTTCCTTCTCCTCCCCCTTTCTCGTCCCCCCCATCCTTTCTGGCATACATAAAGAACAGGCTTTGGTCTTACTATCAGGACTTTACTGACCATGTTCTCTTCTCATGAGTTGGGTGTGGATGTCCAACATCAATAACTCTCTCTTGAAACATAGTGACTGATTCAACAGAAGTTACTTTTTTCTCTTTATCTCTTTAATGGCATAGTCAGCCATTACCTCCCACCCCCCAGCAGTGTTAAGTTTATCACAAGACCTAGCCCTTAAATTCAAGTCTAGCAGCAGCCCACCTTCTTCTAATCATATTTCTCACTTCTTTGTAGTCTGTAGCTCATGATCACTTATTTCTAAATCAACATGGTAACCCCAGCAACCATGATGTGTCTGTTTCTCAACTCTGTCTATTTTCTTAAGGTTTGATGAGCAGAGACTGTTTTGTTTAATTGTAGACTATTACTTTCAACAGTCTGGATAAGGTGGTCCACATATCAGTTCTGGGCTTCCCTGCTTAGATCACAGAACTCCACCTAAAGCTTTCGAGCTTCTTTTTCAGACATAAGCCTTCCATATCTTAAAAATACAATTTTAAATCTCGGAAATAGGTCCGGACAATATTTTTATCTAAAACATTCTAATCTGCGAAACAAGTCTGATAACATTTTTGTTTGACAGTCTTATGAAAGTGTTACACTCAAAGTCCACTTTTACCTGAGGAATGAAATGCTTCCATTTCCCAGGCAGTCATAGAATCTTCTTTGGGATTTTGGGGCTCATTTTGCTTATAAATAAATATATGAGAAACATTTTGCATGGAGAAGCATCATCTCTCTAAAGAAGAAACCTTTTACAAAGCTGCTAACTGGTCATCAATACATCCTTTAAGCATTACAGAAATGTGTTGATATCCTCTTTGGATGCAATTGTCAGGCAACAAATCTGAACCGATCAGACTGTTCTCAGAGTTTCAAGATGCAGAGGTATATTATTAAAAATGGTATATTATCTGTGTGTGTGTGTGTGTGTGTGTGTGTGTATATATATATATAATGAACAGTATTAACAGCATTTTTAAATCTCAGGTTAATTCTGGCTGTGAGGGACTTTCAGTGATAGTTTGTCTGAATCCTAGTCCTTGTAGTGACTATTTTTGCATTTGATCATTCTTATTACCCACCTCTTGCTACTTTTCATAAATTATTACTTCTGTTCAGAACGATGGGTCCAATGCAGGAAGAAGGCAAAATCATTTTTTCCCCTTTAAATTTGTTTCCTCAACTATGGATCAGAATGTTAAATGGGGGCAAAAAGTCATGACATCAATACAATGGGTATGTTTTTCTTCCATTTAAATTGTAATAATTATTCTAGTTTTGTGTTGCAACAGGAGACCAAATTTACAAGCAATCCCTCCAACCTCAAATTTCCCTTTCCTTAAACTATATTACTGCTTTAGGGCCAGGTTGTATCCCAGCTTGTACGGCCCCTTTTACTCCCTTGCCTAGATTGCAGGCGGCAGCTCAGCGAGAAGAGCAGCCTCCGTAAGGCTAGTGTTGCCCCTTCCGCCCAAGTGGACAGGACTGTGGAGAATGGAAGGAACCTTGTCTGAATCCAAAAACATGCCGGCTAGTAGAACAATGCCAGCATGCTGATGGAAGTACGCTGCCTTGGGTGTAGAACTGGTGAAGGGTACTTCCCCCTTGCTGGGAGGGGAAACTCAGAAAACAGATTGCAACTCTGAGTCACAATCTGTGCTGGTCTGCTCCAGGGCCCTCGTAGCAGTTTGCTGCTCCTTGCTCAGGGCTCATGGCAAAGCAATCTCTTAAGTAAGAAAAAAATTAAATGTCATATGAATTTGAGAGCGAGAGAGGGAAATTCAACAACTATGTTTTGTTGATTGTAATGATTTAAAACAATACATTGTGATTTCAAAGCAGTTCATATGTTTTCAATAGAGTTTAACTGAGCTATGGGAAAATAACTTTGATAATGCAGTGTTTTTGGTGAGTTATTCAGTCATATAGTGAAATTTGTCTTTGTACGTTGTGCAGTTGAGCAGCAATAGACAGTTTATGTATTCACAAGAACTTCTATGTAATTACATGCACAAAGAGTGTATTTTATGTGGAAAGTCTCTCTCTATGTTCAGTTTACAGAAAATAGCAAGAGAAGTCTTTGCTGCAGAATTGTTTGGTGATTTTGTAGAGATAGGAACATTCCCTGAATGTGAATCGAAAAGCTGTGATGCTGAGTTTGGTAATGCTCTGTAGAATCAAACTTTCAATAAAAGTGAATGTTACTAATCTTGTAAATGTCATTGAACCATACAGTATTTTTGAAATGTTAATTATGCTACTGTGTAGCATCACTACATCTCTAGTTACTCTACATACTTTGCTTTGTTCATTCTTAAAAAAAAAAAAACACGCACACATTCTCCCCACTGAGAATATCTGAGATTCTCTAAATGAAAAAAAATTGCTGTGTGATGGCTGCTTTGAATTTTTTATGCTGTCATCAGTAGGCTACAAATAGTAAATGGAGTTGACAGTGTCCATAATGTGAGATTTTCACACTCAGTAAAGTCCCTTATTAAATGTGCGTTTTTTAATAATATAAACTGAAGGGTTATCTGTCCTCATTGCCTTTACCTTTCTGAACCTGGAATTTTGTACATAGTTATCTTTAGCTTTCCTGTGCTTTTAAAAAACGAAATGATGGTAATGCTTAGATTAATTTTATATTACTATATATTAATTATGGTTTTCTAGACTTTATGTTCAGTGAGTTCCTTAAGTTAATTAAAATCAATAAAAGCAGGGAAATTTAGAGGGCTGAATTTGACTTTTTAGTGGATGAAGTAATACTGTAGAACAGCAGTACTAAACCAGTGACTTTCAAGGCTTCACATGCAGCTATGAATCTACAAGTCTGATGCCTGTGACCCAGAGCAGCACTATGAAAATTCAGGCCTACCTCCCAACTTAGTCATGTTTCTAATGTGTGGGCTGGTCTGTAGATTGTGTTAACATTTGCTTCAAGTGTAATTGGTTGAGATCGAGGCTACTGGAACAGAAGGTAGGGAAGCAGGTTGGCTCAACCAAGTGAAGTCAACAGACGGAAGTATTAGACTTGTCATTTCTGGTTGGATAGTCCCACTTTTACCCTAGTGTCTTGCTCTAGTGGTGCTCATGAAGGGGAATCCACCAAATGCTATTGATTTGTATGTATAGAACCATGAATGTAGGGATACAAAAACAGCTCAGAGAGAAAAAGGAATGGATTCAGGTCTTATTTTGCAGAGGTCCCTGCAAAATCTAGTTGTGTGTATGCACAATCCCCAGCCTGCATCTGTTTTATGGGCTATTTGCATACTGAAGTCAGGCACTTTCTAAAGTACTCAGGCTCTTTTGCAAAATCTGTTCTCTTTGTCAAAAGTTATGATACTTGTAATCAGGTTTACCAGCATGAGCAGTAGGCTCATGATGTGTGTTTAATTTACATTATCAAATAAATTTCATATTTTATTCAAATTAATATTCTAGCCATATGGCTTCAGATTTCTGTGCTGAGCAAAAAGGGGCAGTTTTCAACTGAAGACATTTAAAAACAAAAACTGAACTATATCAGAGATAAGTGTGGAATATTTAATATAAATTCATGAATGGCATGGAGAAAGTGAATAAGGAAAAGTTATTGTTCCCATAATATAAGAACTAGGGGCCACCAAATGAAATTAATGGGCAGCAGGCTTAAAACAAATAAAAGGAAGTTCTTCACACAGTGCACAGTCAACCTGTGGAATTCCTTGCCTGAGGAGGTTGTGAAGACTAGGACTATAACAGGGTTTAAAAGAGACCTAGATAAATTCATGGAGGTTAAGTCCATTAATGGCTATTAGCCAGGATGGGTAAGGAATGGTGTCCCTAGCCTCTGTTTGTCAGAGGGTGGAGATGGATGGCAGGAGAGAGATCACTTGATCATTATCTGTTAGGTTCACTCCCTCTGAGGCATCTGCCATTGGCCACTGTCGGCAGACAGGATACTGAGCTGGATGGACCTTTGGTCTGGCCGTTCTTTATGTTCTTCATATAGAAAACTCTGATTTAATACACATATGTAATGGTATAAAACTACACAAGTACTGAGGAAAATAAACAACAAATAGCAAATTAACTGTTGGAAAAGGATGAAAATTCTCCACTCCAGCCAAAATGGCTGTCTTGGATATTGCTCTTGACTGCTTTTCTGCACCCAGTAGAGCTTAATATTAATAGAGCTCTATTAAACATGACTTTTTATGAAAGCAGTCTTGAAAATAAATAAACTGCAGTTTTTAGGGTACTTTCTCCACTCTGTCTGAAATTATATCTGTGCTGATCAGAATTATATTACATAAGATACCCTTCAAGCTTGCTTGTCAGCAGCTTGAATTATTTTACTTATAACCAAAGATGGACAAGTTTTTTCCATGCAGGATATCATGTTTGTGT
Source organism: Mauremys mutica (assembly GCF_020497125.1). Lineage (NCBI taxonomy): Eukaryota > Metazoa > Chordata > Testudines > Geoemydidae > Mauremys > Mauremys mutica. The sequence goes on along the minus strand of NC_059073.1, from coordinate 120,621,300 downwards.
GCTTCTAGTCGTACTATAAATAAGCAATTTTGCCATGTTGCAGCATTGTATCTTGCATATATATATATATACACACATACACAGTATATTTTTTATTCAGTGTATATCCCTTTTGGTTTCTTAGGGCTTGTCATTTTTTCTTTATTTTTTTAATCCCCATATATAACTTTTGTATTCCATTTCAATCTTATTTTCTGTCTCAATCTTCTTTCTCTTATCTCTTATTTTGTTTCATTGGGAAAAAAATTGTGTTTTAGCATCTGTAGCTATGTATATTTCAAAGTTTTTGCATTTGTAATACTCCTCTTTATCTGTTTTAGTATCTCCCTGTATTCTTCCCAGTGTTCTTTACTACTTATTTTCTTGTAAGTATAGCATATTCTATTTCCCCCCTCAGTTTCTTATTGACCTGTTTAACGATGTGGAGTTCATTAAAGCTGCATCTGACTTCCGAAGAAAATATTGTAATTACCATCTACATTTAGTCAGACCTTTTTCCCCCTATGACTGGAGTACCTGATACTTGTCTAGAACCATTTTGTGTAATATCCTTTCACATCTACAGTTATCTAAAATTGCACAGTTTTCTTTTGATAGTAATTAAATTTGATTTCCACATCACATTTAATCATATTGTGGCCTCTTGACAGTATTGTCCTATTTCTGATTTATTTATTCTGCTCTCTTCAGTGTTTGGAAACTGATCTAGACAGGTTGATCCTTGACAAGTTTCAGGAAGCAATCATTTAATTCATCCATCATTGTCTCATCCATACTACATTTTGAAATGGGTTCCAAATGAAAATTGGACTAACAATTATGCATATACTCAGTCTTGTTATATGTGCATGTACAACTTTTATCTTATTAAATAGCAATTCTTATATCTCACTTTTAGATAGGGCCCTATCAATGTTTTGGTTTCTTGGCTAAGCTCAATTTAACTGTTTCTCAGGGAGGGACTATCCTCAGAAACCATGTACTGAATGTGCAGCTACACAATGCCTGTGCTTTGCTGGTCCTGTTCTGTGAATAACCTCCCCCTTCCCACCTCCGCATAGACCTTTATGAACTCAATTGATGGGCTGCCATGATTCCCCTACTATCTCAAATGATCAGATTAAGGACCCAAACCCTCCTTTGCCTCCCAGTGACAGGATCTCCAAAACTACCTCTGTACCAGCTGCCAAAACTTTCTGGTTTCCCAATGACAGTTGCACCAGTACCATTCCCACTTTGAAAAAATTGCTCCTGCTCCACTGCCCAAAGGGTCATATTTACTTTATCCTCCCACCCCCAACTAAAAACATTCTATACAAGTTACAGACGTCTGCCTCTTTGAGGCTGCTGCTCACCTACTTTGTTCCACAGACCCTCAGGGAGTTTACATATAGTGCTTGTCTTATAGTAGCTAAGCCCTGTCTCAGGGTTTAAACCCTATCACCATAGGCTCCTAAGCCCTGTCTTAGAAGTTAACTTTTGTTTTTCTTGGTTTTCATTCTTTCTGGAATTTGCCCTAACCCCTCTTTTTCTCTACCATCTGTTTTTCCCTAATTTCTTGTTTACCAGTGAGTATCTCTGCAAGGTTATGTTCTTAATATTGTACTACTTAGCCCCTATAATTTTGTATTTAGTTCATTATTATTGTGTAATACAGTACATTCCCTTTAAATATCATGGGTCGGGGGGGAGGGGGGTAGTTCATGTGTCATCTCCTTGCTGTTTCTTCAACTATAAATACATATTGGCTAACAATACAGTCTCAGTATTTCCAGTAGGTGTATATTTAATTTAGATGCATACAGTTTCTTACTCCAGGAGACTATTCCAGTAGTCCACAAAACCAACAGCTGTGTCTGGAGAAGAGTAGTGTATTGGACTAGGAACCAGGGCCATCCACAGGTCTAATCCTGGCTTTGATACTGACTTGATCTTTGAACATGGGCAGTTTTATAATATAGAATTTCAGGGGGGGCATCACATTTGTTAACATAGTAGGGTTCAGACCATGTTGTCTGTTGAGTCCTACCTAGGTTTACCATATTTGAACATTGAAAAAAGAGGACACTCCGGGGGGCCCCGGCCCTGCCCCAACTCTGCCCCTTCCCCACTCCCATTCCAACTCCTTCCCCAAAGTCCCCGCCCCAACTCTGCCCCCTCCCTGCCCCATTGGACCCCTTCCCCAAATCCCCGCCCCGGCCCTGCCTCCTCCCCTGAGCGCACCACATTCCCCCTCCTCCCTCCCAGCCACGCGAAACAGCCGCCTCCTTCCCGGCTCCCGCCGCTTTCCAGTCCGTGCGCCCCTGGCCAGGCGCTTCCCCCACATAGCAGGAGCCGGGGGGATGGGGGGGAGGAAGTTGCTTCGGGCCCTGGGCCTGCCCCCGAGCTGGGCATCCGAGCCCCAACGCGCTCCCACCTGCAAGGCTGCATCCCAGCTGTGAGCTCCCTCTCTGGCTGGGCTTGAGCAGAGAAATGCTGCGTGCGTGGCCCAGGCCTTGGCCCCCGGCTCAGCGGGGCCTCCACCCACTCCCAGCTGGACCTGGCCAGGCTGCAGCAGCTCAGGCCGGGCGGCTGCGGAAGGTGCTGCAGCGCAGGCCCTTCTCGGGGCGGGGGAGAAGGGGGGGAGAAAGCTCAGGCTCCTGGGAGCCGCCACCACACATTGAGAAACTTTCCCATTTGCCGGGACCCTTCCCCCAGGCAGCGGCTCCGCAGGGGGGAGAGCCAGCCCCAGCTGTGCAGACCGCTGGCAGGGAGGTTTCTTGCACGGCCGGGGCAGAGGGGGGGGAGACTGAGGCTCTGCCAGGGCTGCAGGGGATGCTCGGAGGAGGGAGAAGCGGCCACGGGTCCCCCCCACCCGCAGCTGGCTGCAGAGACACCACCGCTCCTAGCCATGGGGCGCGGGGTTGCAGCAGCACTGGGGTGGAGGAGGGAGTTGGAATCCGCGGGCTGCAGAGAGCTGACACCCCAAGAGGAGAGAGGGGCAGTGGGTAGGGTTATCATATGTCCATATTTTCTGGACATTTTTATATATTTAAAAAATCCTCCCGGACGGCAATTAACAACTAAAAAAATGGACATGTCGGGAAAATATGGACATATGGTAACCCTGGTCCTACCAGTGTGAGATCAATCCCGCTAGATCTGTATCTCCTCGTTTCTTTGAAGAAAGGGGGTTTTAGCCATTACTGCAGTATCTATGCAGTGTCAGGGTAGATGTGCTAAATATATTTCTCTACTCCAGCCCCTCCACTGCTGGGCACCAAGCAGGAATTGGCTAATAAGAAAGTATTCCCTTAAATTGTACAATGTTTTTTCTGAAGAGATTTCCCTCTCAGCTGTAGACCCGACATGGACTTGCATACCTTTGATGGATGTGGGTCAGGGTAGAAGCCGGCCCTTGCAGCATGGATCCACTGATGGTATGGTGGCCATAGGACCCAGTGTAGAAGCTCTTGTCATCCATGCAGATAGCCCAGGTTCTGGGGGCTGATCCTCCTTGCTCTTTACATGGTAATAGGGATTAATTTTTGCTCTCGCTCCCAAAGGAGTGATGTGGGGGAAAAATCAAAGACTTGAAGCTCCTGGAGTTTTCCTTCCCCCTGGTTCTCTTGTACTGATTTCCATTTGGAGTGGGGCGTGAGGTGGCCCAATGTTATAATCTCTGTATCTGGAATTAATAGAACTGGTGATGTGAGGGCTAGTTAATTAATGTTTGGAAAAATACTTTGAAGATATAAAGTGTTTCAAGTATTAGGTATTCTCATTATTGTTCAATTAGCCATTCATTTACAGTATGTGTTTTTAACCCCCATTTGGCTTGTTTTCCTTCTTCACAACTGTGACATTCTGGGATCCAACCCAGACCAGTAAGGTGCTGTTAGTACCTGCCCTGCAACCTGGGGTGCCTCACAATGCTTCGTCGATGTAACTTTCAACAAACAGCCAAAGAGCATTTGCACCCTGAATGTCTGTGTATAGCCACAGCACTGGGCCAGCAACTCTGACCCCAGCAGCCTGTCAGCATACAATGGCCAGACTTTGGCTTCCAGCAGCCTTGGTTACTATTTTCAGGGTGACCCTAGCACACTCCCAGTGTTTCCCCCTCAAAACTGTGTGTTTCTGCACTGTCCAGCCCTCTCCTGAGCAGTCCAGATATATTTGGTTTGTTGCCCCTCTAAGGGAATCAATGTACAGCAGTTTGCTACCCTAAATGGAGTTTCCCACGCAGTTCAAAACACTGGATTAGTTATGATTAAAAAATAAAACAAGCTTAATTAACTACAAAGAGAGAGATTTTAAGTGAGTACAAGTATAGGGCATTAAAGTAAAAAATGGTTACAAGGGAAATAAAGATAAAACACTTTCTGAACTTAACAAACAAGACTTGGGTCAAGGTGAAATTCTTACCCCAGGTTCTCAGTTACATTGCTGACCAAGTTTCAAGTCAGGATCTTCTCCCAAAATCCATAGGCTGTTTCTTTTATCATCTTAGGTGGAAAAGAGAGAGATGGATAGGGAGAGCCTCGGGTGGTGTTTTTACCCCTCACCTTTATAGTCCGTTCCCTCTTTGAGATGCATTTTCCTGAAGATTACCTCTCATCAAAGTTTATTCAAACAATAAAGGAGACATGGTGTCTGAGGGTGAAAGAAGTTTCATGCTGTTTCTTCTCACCTCTGTTTGCTGAAATGCAGATTTTCCTTGTCTCCTTTCTTCCCCCTCTTTCGGCCTGAGGACCTTATTTACAACTTACATGTAAATTGAGGTAAACACACATTCCTTTAAGACCTGCTTGCTTGGTTCTGCCTAATCAGGGCTATGTGGATTTGAACACATACTACAATTATCATTGAGGTGGAATTCATAACTTTACGTAGAATCTTGCTACACACATTTCATCATGATGATATTGACCGGAGAGTTATTAGTTTTCAGATGGTGCCTCAGAAGGCATATTTTGTACAACGTGTATCGGGTGAGAATATAGGGGTGCATTCCATCACACCTCCCCCCTTGCAAAGTTGCAGGAGTGTTAGCCACTGGCTGACTTGGGGGAAGAGGGTCAGAGCCCGTACAGGGCATCTGCCACCATGTTTTCTTTTCCCTTTGTATGCATAATTTCCATATCCCCCTACACAGTGTCCCAAATAAGGAATTTTGGCTACTCCAATTTTATAGAGGCTTTTGTAGTCAGGCCTGCCTCTTTGAGCTTTTACAACGCAATTCCCAAGTGTGTTGCTGAACACCTGTATCTCATTGACATAGACCCTCACAAAGTCCTGTAAACTACACGTGGTGGACCAGCCTCTGAAAAGTGGCTCCTGCATTAACTGAGCCAAATGGTAACACTTTGAATTCATATAATCCCATATTAGTAACAAAAACAGATTTTTTTTCTGTGCATCATCATCTAAAGGTATCTGCCAGTACCTCTTAACTAAATTAAAAGAACTGAGATATTTAGCTTTGCTTAAGATATCCATCATATCATTGATTCTAGGCTAGGATAAGCTTTGTCTGTTTACATGTACCAGTTGTGAGATAGCATTACCATGAGGCTTTTAAACATATGTATCTTCATTCACCGATTCTGTCTCCTCAAAAGCTCATTTCCAGGAATTTTGCATTTTGTATTTTTTTTCCCCAGAGCTTAACACTAACACCAAGTCACCTATTTCAAAAGAGTGTTTACAAGTAGGTTCAGTCAGGGTGGATGTGGTTCACTCCCAATAATTGATGAGGAGATGTCAGTACCAGGGGAGTGGACCACATTCACAGTGACTGAATTGGCCTTGTCAGCACTGATTCTCCCTGCTCTTCATGTGCCAGTTATTTATGCCTGTATCTGTAATTTTCACTCCATGCAACTGAAGAAATGGGGTTTTTTTTACCCACAAAAGTTTATGACCAAATAAATCCCTTAGTCTTTAAGTGCCACCAGACTCCTCGTATGTATTCAGTTACTGGCTCTCCCACTGCCTTAGTGTCCCTTTCCTGTGAGTCTCTGATGAAATCTAGGGGTCCCTCACTTTCCTTCCAGATAGAAGATGAGTTGGGGAGAAGCTGATTGATTCTTGGGACACCTCCCTATAAGCTAATAGCAAAAATTGTAATATTTCATCCCAGTCTTACTCTCTTATTTTCATACATTTCCAGCATAGATTTTAGAGTTTCATTTTCACCAGACCATTTGTCTCTGGGTGATATGGGGCAGCTTTTAGTTGTTTCATTCCACACAACTTCCATAACTCACTGAATAGCTGAAACATGAGATTTAACCTACAGTCAGATAAAATCTCTTTAGGGAAACCCACGCTGCTAAAAATAGCGAAAAGGGCCGTTGCCCCAGAATCAGCTTCTGTGTAAGTTAGAGCAACTGCTTCAGGATATCCGGTGGCAAAATCTACTTCCACCAGGATATGTTTCTTCCCCCTTTGAGTAGGACATGCCATAGGTCCCACAGCGCTCATTGCTAATTCCCCATGTGCTGAGCAGGCACAACGAGCTGCTTGTAGGATTTTCCAGGGCTCTTATAATTTCCCATGGGAGATTCCCTGTACAATCTCCCTTTCTCTTCAAAAAACATTTCCCCTCTTTTGGGTGCCCTTTAAGACATATCCCCTTATGCACTCTAGAGTGGGGTCTGCAAAACACTGGCAGCTGACAACTTCAGTAACAGGGATTGATTCCCTCTTCCCCAGTTCCCAGCACTGAGAACATGCTTCTTTCGTCTGCCATAGAGACGCTGACCTTGAGCTCTCCCACACCTGGAAACACAGTGATTTCTCCTGCTGCAGAGATTGTGGCAGGACCTTCCTCTCCTATCTTAACAGTTTCTTGGTCTTTACCATTTTCCTCTGGAATCCCAGAACACTATTCCCTTTTGCTATGGCTTAAAACATTAACAGCCTTATCCATATGCAAAATATCATTCCCCATGAGCATTTCCATAGGGATACTATTCAGAATGTCAAGTCACCCTCTAAGCCTTCCCATTCTAAATGAACCTTAGCCTAAAGCTCAAGGAATTTTGTTTCCCCAGTGCCAGAAGCTCTAACTCCTGATCAGATAACAGGTCAGTCTTCTGGACCACGCTTTCCCTGACGGAGAGATTTGAGCACCAGTCTCTCCACCCTATATGTTTTTTGCAATTAACCTTGGTGATTTTAATAAATTCCATATCTACTCCCCAGGGTCAGACCTCATAAAATTCAATAGAGCACCTGCAGGTACCTTTTGGGGTTGTGTGTTAAGGACAGTTGCTTCAGTCTGGGCTGGATGAGACGTGGGCTTAATTTCTTTTTAGCTGAGGGCAATGATTTCTTAGGTGCTCAGTGAAGTTATACTAGAAGCACCTTCTGTCGCCATGCCTGGTATGGATCATAGCGGAGAGGGCCAATCTCAGGTCAGACTATCAAAAAACTGGGCAGACTCCCCCACTCTGGTGGTATATTTTATAATTAGATTTAACCAAACAAACAACAAATGTGTGCTTCTGGATAGCTCTAGTAGCTTAACATGGAGCGACAGACAATCCCCGTAGACACTCTGGCCTATATTTACCACCCAGACAAACTGGACTTCTGTGATGACAGGTTATTAAAACCAAAAATCACCACACATTAAGTTCTTCCAGCCCAAGGGGGCCAGTCACTTACTCGGGTTCTCAGGACCTTAAACCAAAGACAATGCTGTAGCCAATCCTTTAGTAAACTAACTAAAGATTTATTAACTAAGAAAAAGAGATGAGTTACTAAAAGGTTAAAACAAATAAAATACATTACAGTTGGATCAAAGTAGATAGTCCAAAATGATAGCAGGGATGTTAAATCTGCTAGTTTTCTAAAAGTCTATCTGGGTTGCCCAAATAGTTTTGGGGAACCTCAGTCCTTTCGTTCAAAATTTCCCATCAGAATTCATCAGTCCAGAGATGGGGTAGGGAAGAGGTGGCCAGGGCCTTTGTTCTCCCTCTTTATATCATGATCCTTTTTGCTGGAAAAATCCTTGCTGTGTCATGGGGGCAAGCAGTCCCATGGTGTACGTACTTTGCCACCAGTTCTTCATATGAATAGCAAATTTTTGCTTGCACATTCTGCATACGTGCCATTTGAGGTATCTTTGGACATGACATGCAGGGGCTCTTGTTTACAGTTCCTTTGTTATCCTTGAAGAGCTAACCTGTGGGCATTTCTCAGACTCACAATATGTTTGAATTACAAACATATAGCAAAATCCCACACACAATGTCGATATACACATTATAACCAGATGATAATACTCAGCAGGTTACAACTTTTCCAGTACCTCACAAGGCATACTTTACATAAGATTTATCACAATTTTGTAAAAGTGGTGACAGTGTGAGAGTAGTCGGTCACCTTCCCCTTTAGATAGCATCACACCTTCTTAGACCTCCTGTGCAAGAAAATGGTCTGTGATAGAGATTTCTAGGAGCAGAATTCTGGGGAGATATGTGCCTGGGCTCCCAGCACCCTCCTTCCTGGGGGTAAAAATGGGATCCCCCTTTACACTGGGTTTGTGCCCCTTCTGTGTCTTGCACTCATTAGATATTCAGGCTTACACAAAGGAATCAGGCAGGATGGCCATTTTCTGTACAGAATTTAAAGATTTATCCCATAATGCATCTCTGACCTCATCAGAACATATACTTAGGAAATGTTCTTGAGCAAAAAGGTAAAGTAATCGGTCATAGTTCTTAGCCCCCTTTGCCCATTTTTTCATTGTCACACATTTTGTAGACATACTATGACGCATGCCAACACTTTTCCTGCTATTTCTGTGTTTCAGCCTTCAGGGGTAATTTGAAACCTTTGCAAAACAGCTCTTTAAAATTCAGGATATTTCAAAGCCTCTTCAATTGGCATTTTATTAAATCCATTTAAAGCTTTACCAGAGAGTTTTGCAATCAGTGTGGGGAATTTCTTGTCCTCTGGAACCTTTTGAACCTCACATAGCCTTTCAAAAGTGGTAAAGTATTCTTCAGTACAGTTTGTTTCCTTTTATGCAGGCCACAACTTGTCACAATTAAGTGTTCCTTGTATGAAGGGAGCGACTGGAAACTCTGGGATTTGCCCTTGCCTTCGTGTCCAAAATATACTCTCTCTCCTTTTCCTTTTTTAGGGCTTCTTCGTCTTTCAGCTCCGTCGCTCACTGGTGTGAGTCTTCCTGCTGTTGTCTTTCTGGCTCCCTCTCCTTGGCTCTCATCTCTGCTTGCCACTTTTGGTGTTCACAATCTTTGTCTTTATGTTCTTGCTCCAACCTGGTCAGTTCTAGCCGCATAGCTGCTTTGTTGGCACTCATACCGTATTGTTCCGAGTATAGGCCGCTCCTGATTATAAGCCGCACCCTTAAAGTTTGGTGCTATTTTAAAAAAATTAAATTTTTAACTTTTTTTAACAAAGAAAATATACACATTAGTAGAACAGTAAAACAGTATTTTATGTAATGAATAGGAAGACATGTACCAGTATTTTTAACACTTTTAACACTTTTGGTAGTCCTGCTTTTGACGGCATATGTTATATACTCAGAAATATTGAAAACTATTTTGTAGTTATACTGTAAATAAAGAAGGGAAAAGGAATGGATAACAAGGAGACTGATGGGAACAGTTCTCACCCTCTCCCCTGCACAACAATCTACAACATTAGCAAATGTTCTTAGGGTTAGGGATCATGGCCCCCCCCCGAACTCCTGACCCATCCAACCCCCCGCGTTCCTTGACACCTCCCCCCACCCCAGGGACCCCTGCCCCATCCAACCACCCCTTCTCTCTGTCCCCTGACAGTCCCTGGAACCCTTGCCCCTGACTGCCTCCCACCGCCCCATCCATCCCCTGATCCTTTCTAACTGCCCCACCAGGACCCTTGCCCCTATTCAATCCCCCTGTTCCCTGCCCTCTGACCCCCTCAACCCCTATCCACCCCCCACCCCGAACTCCCCTGCCCTCTCTCCAACACCCCCTCCCTGCCCCCTTACTGCGCTGCCTGGATGTGGCTGGCGGCACTACAGTCCGGCTGCGGCTGGAGCTAGGAGCCCCGGGATGCTGGGCCGGGGCAGGAGTCACGCGGCCGGAGCCCGGAGCTGGAGGATGTGGCGGGAGCCGGACGGCCAGAGCCAGGTAGCTGGCCGGCCAGAGTAGGGCGGCCGGGAAGGGATGCTGTGCCGGGTCCGGAGCCGGGCGGCAGGGGACGCAGGGACGGGGACAGGCGATGTGGTGCCGGGCGGCGGGGGACGCGCGGCCGGGGACGGCGCCGGGCGGCGGAGGACGTGCGGCCGGGGCGGGCGGCGGGGGACGCGCGGCCGGGCAGGGCCGCCCAGAGAATTCCGGGGGCCCAGGGTCTTCGGCGGGGGGGACCCTTCCATTCTGGGACCTGCCACCGAAGTGTCCCGAAGACCCACCGCGGGGCGCCCCCGCCGCCAAATTACCGCCGAAGCGGGACCCGCCGCTGAAGTGCAGCCCGGTCTTCGGCGGTAATTCGGCGGCGGGAGGCCCCGCCGCGGGTCTTCGGGGCACTTCGGCAGCGGGTCCTGGAACGGAAGGGCCCCCCCGCCGCCGAATTACCACCGAAGACCGGGCTGCACTTCAGCGGCGGGTCCCGCTTGGGCGGTAACTCACCAGGTTACCCCCCCCCCCCCGCAGGCGAAGACCAGGAGCAGAAGAAGCTCCTGCGCCTGGCCCCGCAAGAATTTTCCGGGCCCCCCGGAGCAAGTGAAGGACACCGCTCCGGGGGCCCCGAAAAACTCTCGTGGGGGCCCCTGCTGGGCCCGGGGGCAAATTGCCCCCTTCCCCCCTCCCCCCCCCGGCGGCCCTGAGGCTGGGGCCGGTGGAGGCGGGTACACGGGGCTGGAGCCGGGCGGCGGGGGAGGCGGGGACGTGACCAGGGTGGAGCCGGGTGGCAGGGGAGGCGGGGACGTGGCCGGAGGAGGCGGGCCTGGGGCCGGGGCGGGGATGTGGCCGGGGCTGGAGCCGGGCGGCGCGAGGCCAGGGCCGGCGGAGGCGGGTACGTGGGGGTGGCGGGGACACGGCTGGGCCCTCTGAGTCCCCGCCGCGGCTGGGATTTAAAGGGCTCTGGGCTCCCCGCCGCAGTGGGCAGCCCAGAGCCCTCTGATTCCCCGCCGTGGCTGGGATTTAAAGGGCTCTGAGCTCCCCGCCGCGGTGGGCAGCCCAGAGCCCTCTGATTCCCCGCCGCGGCTGGGATTTAAAGGGCTCTGAGCTCCCCGCCGCGGCGGGGAGCCCAGAGCACTCTGAATCCCGGCCGCGGCTGGGATTTAAAGGGCTCTGGGCTCCCCGCCGCAGCGGGCAGCCCAGAGCGCTCTGATTCCCCGCTGCGGCGGGCAGCCCAGAGCCCTCTGAGTCCCCGCCGCGGCTGGGATTTAAAGGGCTCTGGGCTCCCCGCCGCGGCGGGCAGCCCAGAGCGCTCTGATTCCCCGCCGCGGCTGGGATTTAAAAGGCTCTGGGCTCCCCGCCGCGGCGGGCATCCCAGAGCGCTCTGATTCCCCGCCGCGGCTGGGATTTAAAGGGCTCTGGGCTCCCCGCCGCGGCGGGCAGCCCAGAGCCCTCTGATTCCCCGCCGCGGCTGGGATTTAAAAGGCTCTGGGCTCCCCGCCGCGGCGGGCAGCCCAGAGCGCTCTGATTCCCCACCGCGGCTGGGATTTAAAGTATTTTTATTGTTGTTTTTTTCAAGATCCCGATTATAGGCCGCACCCCTAATTTAAAGACTTAAATTAGGGGAAAAAAGTGCGGCCTATACTCGGGACAATACGGTATATAGGCTTTACTGTTTCTATTTCCCTTGCCCGAAATAAGCAAGCAGAAAACAACAAACTAACCTTTCCTTGACTGTTCCCAGCCAGCACATTTGAGATTCACTTGAAACTGTTACACCAGTGCTTAAAGTGTAAATCTCATGTAGAATAGCAAACTGTGTATAAATCCTGTTTAGACTAAGCCACTCTGATATTCTGGGGTACAATCCAGACCAGTGAGAGGCTGTGTTACCACCTGCCCTGCAACTTGGGGTGACACAATTCTTTGCTGCTGTAACTCCCAACCTGGGCTCCTCACAAACAGCATTCAGGCCACACCCTGTGTGTCTGTCTATAGCAATAGCTCTGGTCCAGTAACTCTGATCCCAGCATCATGTCAGCAAACACCAGCCACGCTTTGGCTTCCAGCAGCCTTGGTTACTACTTGCAGGGTGATCCTAACACACTCCCAGTCCTAGGTTTCCCCCCCAAAATGTGTTTCTGCACTGTCCAGCCCAGTCCTGGATAGTCCAGATATATTAGGTTTGTTGCCTCTCTAAGGAGATCAGTATACAACAGTTTTCTACCCTAAATGGAGTTACCCACAGTTTAAAGCACTGGATTAGTTTTGATTAAAAAGTAAAACAAGCTTAATTAACTACAAAAAGATAGATTTTAAGTGAGTACAAGTATAAGGCATTAAAGTCAGAAATGGTTACAAGAGAAATAAAGATAAAACACTTTATAAACTTAACAAACTAGACTTGGGTCAATGTGAAATTCTTACCCCAGGTTCCCAGTAACATTGCTGACCAAGTTTCAGGTCAGGATTTTCTCCCAAAATCCATAGGCTGTTCCTTTTGTCTTCTTAGGTGGAGAGCTCCTGGGGTGTTTTTGCCCCTCACCTTTATAGTCCATTCGGTCTTTGAGATGCATTTTCCTGAAGATAACCCCTCAGCAAAGTTTATTCAAAGAGTAAAGGAGATATGGTGTCTGGTAGTGAAAGAGGTTTCATGCTGTTTCTTCTTACCTCTGTTTGCTGAAATGCAGATTTTTTGTCTCCTCTCTTCCCCCTCTTGCTATCTGAGGAGCAATATATAACTTATATGTAAAATTAAGACCATCATAGAATCATAGAATCTCAGGGTTGGAAGGGACCTCAGGAGGTCATCTAGTCCAACCCCCTGCTCAAAGCAGGACCAAACCCAACTAAATCATCCCAGCCAGGGCTTTGTCAAGCCTGACCTTAAAAACCTCTAAGGAAGGAGATTCCACTACCTCCCTAGGTAACCCATTCCAGTTCTTCACCACCCTACTAGTGAAAAAGTTTTTCCTAATATCCAACCTAAACCTCCCCCTCTGCAACTTGAGACCATTACTCCTTGTTCTGTCATCTTCTACCACTGAGAACAGTCTAGATCCATCCTCTTTGGAACCCCCTTTCAGATAGTTGAAAGCAGCTATCAAATCCCCCCTCATTCTTCTCTTCTGCAGACTAAACAATCCCAGTTCCCTCAGCCTCTCCTCATAAGTCATGTGCTCCAGCCCCCTAATCATTTTTGTTGCCTTCCGCTGGACTCTCTCCAATTTATCCACATCCTTCTTGTAGTGTGGGGCCCAAAACTGGACACAGTACTCCAAATGAGGCCTCACCAGTGCTGAGTAGAGGGGAATGATCACATCCCTTGATCTGCTGGAAATGCCCCTACTTATACAACCCAAAATGCCATTAGCCTTCTTGGCAACAAGGGCACACTGTTGACTCATATTCAGCTTTTCGTCCACCGTAACCCCTAGGTCCTTTTCTGCAGAACTGCTGCCCAGCCATTCGGTCCCTAGTCTGTAGCAGTGCATGGGATTCTTCCGTCCTAAGTGCAGGACTCTGCACTTGTCCTTGTTGAACCTCATCATATTTCTTTTGGCCCAATCCTCTAATTTGTCTAGGTCCCTCTGTATCCTATCCCTACCCTCCAGCATATCAACCACTCCTCCCAGTTTAGTGTCATCTGCAAACTTGCTAAGGGTGCAGTCCACACCATCCTCCAGATCGTTAATGAAGATATTGAATAAAATCGGCCCCAGCACCGACCCTTGGGGCACTCCACTTGATACCGGCTGCCAACTAGACATGGAACCATTGATCACTACCCATTGAGCCCGACCATCTAGCCAGTTTTCTATCCACCTTACTGTCCATTCATCCAGCCCATACTTCTTTAACTTGCTGGCAAGAATACTGTGGGAGACTGTATCAAAAGCTTTGCTAAAGTCCAGAAATAGCACATCCACTGCTTTTCCCTCATCCACAGAGCCGGTTATCTCGTCATAGAAGCCAATTAGGTTAGTCAGGCATGACTTGCCCTTGGTGAATCCATACTGACTGTTCCTGATCACTTTCCCCTCCTTTAAGTGGTTCAGGATTGATTCTTTGAGGACCTGTTCCATGATTTTTCCAGGGACTGAGGTGAGACTGACTGGCCTGTAGTTCCCTGGATCTTCCTTCTTCCCTTTTTTAAAGATGGGCACTACATTAGCTTTTTTTCCAGTCATCCGGGACCTCCCCCAATCGCCATGATTTTTCAAAGATAATGGCCAATGGCTCTGCAATCTCATCGGCCAACTCCTTTAGCACCCTCGGATGCAGCGCATCCGGCCCCATGGACTTGTGCTCGTCCAGCTTTCCTAAATAGCCCCGAACTACTTCTTTCTCCACAGAGAGCTGGTCACCTCCTCCCCATACCGTGCTGCAGAGTGCAGCTGTCTGGGAGCTGACCTTGTCTGTGAAGACAGAGGCAAAAAAAGCATTGAGTACACTAGCTTTCTCCACATCCTCTGTCACTAGGTTCCCCCCTCATTCAGCAAGGGGCCCACACTTTCCTTGACTTTCTTCCTGTTGCTAACATACCTAAAGAAACCCTTCTTGTTACTCCTAACATCTCCGGCTAGCTGCAACTCCAAGTGTGATTTGGCCTTCCTGATTTCACACCTGCATGCCTGAACAATACTTTTATACTCCTCCCTGGTTATTTGTCCAATCTTCCACTTCTTGTAAGCTGTTCTTTTGTGTTTAAGACGAGCAAGGATTTCACTGTTAAGCCAAGCTGGTCGCCTTCATTTGGGGGAATTCATAACTTTACATATAATGTTGCTATACACATGCTGTCATGCTGATATTGACCAGTGAGATATTAGTTTTCAATTGGTACCTCAGAAGGTGTATTTTGTACAAAGATTATTACAATAGCATGTAGGGTGTAAATATAGAGGTACATTTCATCACAACTACAACCACTCAACTTTTAGACCTAACTGCCAAATCTCTCTCTAAATTTTACATTATTTTAGCACTGAAATCTTTTTGTTTGTTTGTTTGTTTCTTAATGTGTATCCCTACTAGTCTTGTGGACACAGATAATAACACAGTCTGAATCTACTACAAATACTGTTAATCCATAGGTGCCATCCATTTTAGAGTAATTTACTATTCGAGTTCCTTAAGGAACAGATGCTTGCATATATCAAAGTTCTAGCCTCAGAAACTGGAAGTTAAAAATCCTACAATTGCATAATGCAGAGATTCTTAAACTGTCCTCCATGGAGCCCCTGGTTCTGATCTGCTGAGACTTGGCTGGTAACACAGTGCTAGCTGCTCCTATGTTTCCAGCTACTCAATTACATTAAAATATAACTGAAAATACACTCATTACTTTCTTAATATTTCTTTTTTGTGTAGTAGCCACAGGCATATGTGTGCAACTGTGAACAGAAGAGAAGATGTCCTTGACACACAGTGAGAATCTGTGCTGAGCAGCCCAAGGATTGGTGGGGAAGGGAATGCTAAGGAACTAAAGATTTTCATTTCTGGGATGCCTGTTCATAGAATCATAGAATCTCAGGGTTGGAAGGGACCTCAGGAGGTCATCTAGTCCAACCCCCTGCTCAAAGCAGGACCAAACCCAACTAAATCATCCCAGCCAGGGCTTTGTCAAGCCTGACCTTAAAAACCTCTAAGGAAGGAGATTCCACTACCTCCCTAGGTAACCCATTCCAGTTCTTCACCACCCTACTAGTGAAAAAGTTTTTCCTAATATCCAACCTAAACCTCCCCCTCTGCAACTTGAGACCATTACTCCTTGTTCTGTCATCTTCTACCACTGAGAACAGTCTAGATCCATCCTCTTTGGAACCCCCTTTCAGGTAGTTGAAAGCAGCTATCAAATCCCCCCTCATTCTTCTCTTCTGCAGACTAAACAATCCCAGTTCCCTCAGCCTCTCCTCATAAGTCATGTGCTCCAGCCCCCTAATCATTTTTGTTGCCCTCCGCTGGACTCTCTCCAATTTATCCACATCCTTCTTGTAGTGTGGGGCCCAAAACTGGACACAGTACTCCAAATGAGGCCTCACCAGTGCTGAGTAGAGGGGGATGATCACATCCCTTGATCTGCTGGAAATGCCCCTACTTATACAACCCAAAATGCCATTAGCCTTCTTGGCAACAAGGGCACACTGTTGACTCATATTCAGCTTTTCGTCCACCGTAACCCCTAGGTCCTTTTCTGCAGAACTGCTACCCAGCCATTCGGTCCCTAGTCTGTAGCAGTGCATGGGATTCTTCCGTCCTAAGTGCAGGACTCTGCACTTGTCCTTGTTGAACCTCATCATATTTCTTTTGGCCCAATCCTCTAATTTGTCTAGGTCCCTCTGTATCCTATCCCTACCCTCCAGCGTATCAACAACTCCTCCCAGTTTAGTGTCATCTGCAAACTTGCTAAGGGTGCAGTCCACACCATCCTCCAGATCGTTAATGAAGATATTGAACAAAACCGGCCCCAGCACCGACCCTTGGGGCACTCCACTTGATACCGGCTGCCATCTAGACATGGAACCATTGATCACTACCCGTTGAGCCCGACCATCTAGCCAGTTTTCTATCCACCTTACCGTCCATTCATCCAGCCCAGACTTCTTTAACTTGCTGGCAAGAATACTGTGGGAGACTGTATCAAAAGCTTTGCTAAAATCCAGAAATAGTACATCCACTGCTTTCCCCTCATCCACAGAGCCGGTTATCTCGTCATAGAAGGCAATTAGGTTAGTCAGGCATGACTTGCCCTTGGTGAATCCATGCTGACTGTTCCTGATCACTTTCCCCTCCTTTAAGTGGTTCAGGATTGATTCCTTGAGGACCTGTTCCATGATTTTTCCAGGGACTGAGGTGAGACTGACTGGCCTGTAGTTCCCTGGATCTTCCTTCTTCCCTTTTTTAAAGATGGGCACTACATTAGCTTTTTTCCAGTCATCCGGGACCTCCCCCGATCGCCATGATTTTTCAAAGATAATGGCCAATGGCTCTGCAATCTCATCGGCCAACTCCTTTAGCACCCTCGGATGCAGCGCATCCGGCCCCATGGACTTGTGCTCGTCCAGCTTTCCTAAATAGCCCCGAACTACTTCTTTCTCCACAGAGAGCTGGTCACCTCCTCCCCATACCGTGCTGCAGAGTGCAGCTGTCTGGGAGCTGACCTTGTCTGTGAAGACAGAGGCAAAAAAAGCATTGAGTACACTAGCTTTCTCCACATCCTCTGTCACTAGGTTCCCTCCCTCATTCAGCAAGGGGCCCACACTTTCCTTGACTTTCTTCCTGTTGCTAACATACCTAAAGAAACCCTTCTTGTTACTCCTAACATCTCCGGCTAGCTGCAACTCCAAGTGTGATTTGGCCTTCCTGATTTCACACCTGCATGCCTGAACAATACTTTTATACTCCTCCCTGGTTATTTGTCCAATCTTCCACTTCTTGTAAGCTGTTCTTTTGTGTTTAAGACGAGCAAGGATTTCACTGTTAAGCCAAGCTGGTCGCCTGCCATATTTACTTTTCTTCCTACACATCGGGATGGTTTGTTCCTGCAACCTCAATAAGGTTTCTTTGAAATACAGCCAGCTTTCCTCGACTCCTTTCCCCGTCATGTTATTCTCCCAGGGGACCTTGCCAATCAGTTCCCTGAGGGAGTCAAAGTCTGCTTTTCTGAAGTCCAGGGTCTCTGTTCTACTGCTTTCCCTTTTTCCTTGTGTCAGGATCCTGAACTCGACCATCTCATGGTCACTGCCCCCCAGGTTCCCATCCACTATTGCTTCCTCTACTATTTCTTCCCTGTTTGTGAGCAGCAGGTCAAGAAGAGCTTTTCTCCTAGTTGGTTCCTCCAGCACTTGCACCAGGAAATTGTCCCCTACACTTTCCAGAAACTTCCTGGATTGCCTGTGCACTGCTGTATTGCTCTCCCAGCAGATATCAGGGTGATTAAAGTCACCCATGAGAACCAGGGCCTGTGATCTAGCAACTTCTGTTAGTTGCTGGAAGAAAGCCTCGTCCACCTCATCCCCCTGGTCCGGTGGTCTGTAGCAGACTCCCACCACGACATTACCCTTGTTGTTCATACTTCTAAATTTAATCCAGAGACACTCAGGTTTTTCTGCAGTTTCATACTGGAGCTCTGAGCAGTCATACTGCTCTCTTACGTACAACGCAACTCCCCCACCTTTTCTGCCCTGCCTATCCTTCCTGAACAGTTTATATCCATCCATGACAGTACTCCAATCATGTGAGTTATCCCACCAAGTCTCTGTTATTCCAATTACATCATAATTCCCTGACTGTGCCAGGACTTCTAGTTCTCCCTGCTTGTTCCCCAGGCTTCTTGCATTAGTGTATAGGCATTTAAGATAACCCGCTGATTGTCCCGCTTTCTTGGTCTGAGACAGGAGTCCTCCCCTCTTGTAATCTCCTGCTTGTGCTTCCTCCCGGTATCCCACATCCCCACTTACCTCGGGGCTTTGGTCTCCTTCCCCCGGTGAACCTAGTTTAAAGCCCTCCTCACTAGGTTAGCCAACCTGCTTGCAAAGATGCTCTTCCCTCTCTTCGTGAGGTGGAGCCCGTCTCTGCCTAGCAATCCTTCTTCTTGGAAGACCATCCCATTGTCAAAGAATCCAAACCCTTCTCTCCGACACCATCTGCGTAGCCATTCGTTGATTTCCACGATTCGACGGTCTCTACCCTGGCCTTTTCCTGCCACAGGGAGGATAGATGAGAACACCACTTGCGCCTCAAACTCCTTTATCCTTCTTCCCAGAGCCACGTAGTCTGCAGTGATACGCTCAAGGTCATTCTTGGCAGTATCATTTGTGCCCACGTGGAGAAGCAGGAAGGGGTAGCGATCCGAGGGCTGGATGAGTCTCGGCAGTCTCTCCGTCACATCGTGAATCCTAGCCCCTGGCAAGCAGCACACCTCTCGGTTCTCCCGGTCAGGGCGGCAGATAGATGACTCAGTCCCCCTGAGGAGAGAGTCCCCGACCACCACCACCCTCCTCCTCCTCTTGGGAGTGGTGGTCGTGGAACCCCCATCCCTAGGAAGGTGCATCTCATGCCTTCCAATCAGTGGAGTCTCCTTCTGCTCTGTTCCCTCAGGTGCATCATCCACTCCACTCTCTGCACTAATACCTGTGGAGAGAACATGAAAACGGTTGCTCACCTGTATCTGTGTTTCTGGTACATGGATGTTTCTGGTACTCTTTCCCCTTCTGGAAGTCACATGCCGCCACTTATCCTCGCTGGCCTTCTGTCCCCGCTGCGTAGCCTGCTCTGAATCTTCAGAAAGTTGTGCCCGCTGCAGCTGATCCTGACGTCTATCCAGGAAATCCTCATTTTCTTTTATGGAATGCAGGGTTGTTATTCGTTTCTCCAGACCTTGAATCTTCTCTTCCAAGATGGAGATCAGCTTGCACTTGGTACAGACAAAGTCGCTCCTATCCTGTGGAAGGAAGACGAACATGGCGCATCCTGTGCAGGTCACAACGGCGGATTGCTCAGCATCCATGGTCTCTTCCTTCTAAGAGCTCTCTCCAGGCGAACTCCCAGGCAAACTCCTTCTGTTTGCCTCTCTGCTGTTCGCTGTTCCACCCCTTACCATCCCTCCCACCCTCTGCCACACCCACTACAATTCTCTCCCTGGCACATTAAGGCTTTTAGAGCCACTTTACAACTGCTTCTTACCCAGAGGCTGGAGCAACCATGAGAATCTCACTCATAGTCTCTATATTAAAATCTTATCCATATGATGAGAAACAACTCCTGGTATAATTCTTGTTCCTGGGAGAGCAAATGTCAGAAGTATTTACAATACACTGTGATATGGACCAAAAGTGTTTACCTGTGACATACAGGTGGGATTTCTTGTAATGATTATACACTCTTTTTTGGAATAGCCAATAGTATTTTGATAGTTGTTCTAAATCACAGTTACCAACTTGCATGCGGTAAATAAGCACCTCGACTTTCACAATAAGCCAAAAATCAAGCTAATCCCATTTCAAAACAAGGCCAAAACAAGCCAGTCCCTAAGAACCCCCCGGCGTGCACTTTGGGACTATGGTGGGCCTGCTGTGCACCCCTGACTCTCTTCCCCCCTTGTCCCTTGCCAGGAGCCTATCTCCCCTCCCCCCCCCCAAAAAAAGGGGAGGCCAACAAGCTACAAGCCAAAAACTAGCCAACAAGCAACTCACATGCCAATTAAGCCAAAAACAAGCTCAATTTCTGCATTTTTTCCGCAGGTTTGGCATGTCTGTTCTAAATCTCTTGTTTCAGCTAAATTGCCAAACAGTAAGTCTAAAACTAGCAAAAGAGAGGTGAAAAATTGCCTACGTGACTTCCTGGCATTAGTAAAGGGCAGAAGTCTTGTGGTTTGAACAATTTGGACTACTTATTTTCTCTTTAAAATTTGAAAATACATGAATTGTACAATGAGTGATTGGTACATTTTGATAATCTAGCAGGCACAATTCTTAGAGGTGTGTTTATTTTTCATGTAAAATAACTTGTAGAGAAGTCATTAAGTAGCTTATTCATGAAAATGTAGAATTCTATTTCTGAGTTAGTAAAATTATTCCAGGTCAATTTTTAAGAACTTCATTCTCAAACTGTGTTAATACTATCAGTCCTGCTGTTTTTATGGGCATAATACTACTAAGTGTCTGTCTAATATACTGTATGGTAATTTAATTAAAACAAAAAAGTATGTAACTGTTTCAATTCTGTTATTTCCACCAATGTAATTTAAAATGCCCAAACTCTGATCTAAATTTAGAGTGAGGAAATGATGTACGTCTTCTGCCAGATGACTATCTTGTGGGTGTTCAGGAAAGCTCTGGTTAACCTCCTTTCTAGCAGAGAAATGAGTGGAAATAGACTGTTTTTATTTCTACAATATGCACATAGCTCTCATTATTGTTTTGAGTAGGAATGACAATAAACAGCAAATGCAGCAGTATAGGCTACAAGATACTGATAGCAAAGGCAAGCAATAATGCTGCTATCATTAAAATTGTGAACATATTATATGGATACTGTGATGTAATCAGAGAGAAAGTCATTTCCCACCTGTACATTGAGTCTGTACACTAGTGTATTGCATCCTGATACAGAACCTAATACTCTAAATATGGCATGTGAGTCGAAATAAAAATTGGTGCAGGACATGAATCAGAATTCTCTGCCTGGAGAATATTTCTAAGTGTAGGTGTAAAAGAAGATTCACTTTGTCTTCACCCAGTTCCAAAAGTAATACTTTATAAAAATATAGACTTTGGAAAACGCTTTATTCCACAGTAATGTTGTTTAAATTTCACACCCATACAGAACATACAGAGAAAAGAAATCTGTTGCGTGTATTTCCATAATGTTTCCTGAGGAAACCAATTCCATAGAAATTAAGATGGAAATGGCCAATTAATTCATCCAGCCAGTGAAAGATTATCTTAACTGTGTAATATTTACTTAGGAATTGCTGCTATTTTTATAAAGTGCTCTCACAAAATGTTCCCGTTTACTCTGTGACAAATCCAATGTATGGGGTTCTAGGTGGTATGTTTGCAGAAAGAATGGCTGAGGGACCAGGGTATGTATTAGGGTTTAAACAAAAACACTTTCTCAACAATATAATTAAGGAAGGAGACAACACAATTTGGAAACATCCATTTGCTGCCCATCTTTACACCTTGTTTCTGAAAGCTATACTGAGTGTGGATTGACAAGGTAATACAATATTCAGCTTTGTATAATTTGAAGGAGTATTTTTGTGAGTTGTCTTTGACAGAGGTGATTGGGATGAACATCTCAAGCTTCTCTTCTGTTTGGTGGCTGTATTTTAACATGCGGTTCCTTCAGAATATTACTGGTAGTATAGGTATTTTGTGCACTATGCCAATATCAGTATGCTGGAACAATACACGTATTAGTACAAACTGTATTTACACACATGACTGACAAACTTTTGCTGATCACTCTTCCAGAACAAAACATTGATTTTTGCCAAAAAATATACAATAAAAACATAATTTCATTTTGTTTTCACTTATACAAGTTGCTTTGTAATGGCATATTAAAGGAAAACTGTTACATTTGGAGACTAAACATTATAAATAACGAGGCTTTCTTAAACTAAAAATGTTGCAGACATACAATGAAGGTTTCTTAGGCTGTGCAAGGTATTGATAGCTTCTGATATATTTTTGAGTGGTTTGTGGAACCAGCTGAGCGAATTCTTAGAACCTATTCAAATATTCCACTATTTAAAAAAAGTATTTACTTTGTAATTTATTCAAGTACTTTGAAGAAAGCATAGGCAGAAAGATGACTTTGGGATATAGTATTATTTATTTGCATTACAATAGCACCTTTTGAGATCGGGCCCCATTGGGTTAAACTCTTTATAAACACTTAGTAAGAGAGAGTCCCTGACCTGAAGATCTTTCGGTCTACATAGATAAGACAGGAAAAGGAAGAAAGAAAGTGGACCGTGTACACACCGTGGTCACCCATAATGCTTTCCAATCTGGGATTGGATCATGTTACCTCTGTACTTGCGCAATTCTGTATACTAGGTCTAGGGAATATTTCAGATACCAACATGTAATTATCTAGTTACCCAAGGCTAAAATGGAAAATGTTTAATGGTGACCTGAGTAAAATTGTGGATTGGTGATGCATGCGGGCCTGGGGCAAAAGAACACTTTCTTGGAGGAAGAGGAGCATTAGTAACAGCAGCATGAGTTGGAGAGCTGGGTGTTTGAGTCTCACATACTCGGGCTGTAAAATGATACAAGTATAGTCAGAGAATTGTTTTTGTTTGTGTTCCCCCAAAACAATCGTTTAACATAAAATACAAGGATTATTTTTAACACTGAATTTTTTTTACATCAGTCTTTCACAACTGCCCTTCATGCCTACCACTCAGTTTCTGTTTCTTTGGAAAACTGCTTATCTGTGCTTAAACATGCCCATCTTTAAAGTTACACAGGTTTCTCGGATTTTCTTGCAGTCATTGGAAAGCTAAGATTCTTTACTTTAAAAGTACCGCATATACTCGTTCATTAGCCCGTTTGTTTATAAGCTGACCCCACAAGATGGATAGGTAAAAATAGCATAAACTATATGACCCTTTCATAAGCCGACCCTATATTTCAGGGGTTGGCAAACTTTGACTCCTGGCCCGTTAGGGTAAGCCGCTAGTGGGCTGGACGTTTTGTTTACCTGGAGAGTTCGCAGACATGGAGCCCCTCAGCTCCTAGTGGCCGCGGTTTGCTGTTCCCAGCCAATGGGAGCTGCGGGAAGTGGCACCACTTCTCGCAGCTCCCCTTGGCTGGGAACGGCGAACCGCGGCCACAGGAAGCTGAGGGGCTCCATGCCTGTGGTGGATGCTCCAGGTAAACAAAACGACAATGTATTAGATATTCAATTCAATAATTCCATAGAGTTTGAAATCATCAAATTTTGATGTAGAGCCGTTTATAAGCCGACCCCCGCTCTTTGATGCTTCACTTTTTTATCAAAAATATTTGGCTTATGGACAAGTATATATGGTAATACTGCACAAGTTTCAAGCAGAAATAGTTATATTTGTGTAAATAGTTTTTTTAAAAAGCTTAGTGATTATGGTGTTTGTCCTGGATTCTTAATTCAGTTATTCAAAAAGAGGGTTTCTGATTAACAAAATCCTTATTCAGATTTAATTGTTTCAGTTCCCTTTAGTTTTAGTTTCTGCAGTATGTATGTACTGAAAATTACTGTGTGGAAAAAAAAGATTGATTGGCTCTCAGTGTTACTGTATATTTATATGCGTGTCCTCTATTACATTCTTAATTTGCTTTTAATCACGGGAAAAATACTAGACTCTAGCCAGCCATATAAGTAAACCTACAAGGCAAGAGATGGATATGAAAGGGGATGGCACCACACCAGCAAGGTCGAGGGGCTTCCAGTGGCTGGTATGAAGGACGAAAGTCCTGGGATTTTACCTTGAGCACGGTCATGGCATCCTCTTTTGGTTCTTATGTTCAGTATCACTCTCTGGCTAGCAGATACACCTCTACATCGATATAACGGTGTCCTTGGGAGCCAAAAAATCTTACCACGTTTATAGATGAAACCGTGTTATATTGAACTTGCTTTGATCCACGAGAGTGAGCAGCCCCGCCCCTCCAGAGCACTGCTTTACCGCGTTATATCCAAATTCGTGTTATATCGATGTCGCGGTGTATCTGAAGTGTTTCAATTGCCACTCCCAATAGATAGCACAAAGGGAGAGTTTTTTCTTTTGTCCCTACTTCAAAGTTTCTTGGCTATGGTAAAAATAAGAGCAAGGAATGGGGAAGAGATCTCTGCTACTCTGTCCCCTTCCAACTTCTGTATTTTTGGTCATCTTTCACCATGAATAACACCTGTGCCTGGGTTTGCTGATGCTCATAGTTTTTCTGTCAGCAGCAGCTGAATGAAAATGGTGATTCTTAGGAGGTTCTTTGCTGCTGCCAAGTTCTGAACAGTAGCTGTGAAACTGATAGTCTTGTTAACTTCACTCTGCCTTTGCATTGCAAAGCTTTAAGCTGCAGAGACAGCACTGAAGCAACACTCCATTTACAATTACCCATCAGGTTTAGAAATTTTTTAAATGAAAACTTAATTCTGTATACGTTGATACTGGTCCTGGATAAATGAATATTTCAAGCCCTGATTTTTAGTGGAGGTCCATAGCTTTTTTTTTTTTTAATGCTTTCTAATATATTTTTCAAAGAATTGAAATGGCGAGAATATCTTTCTGTCTGCCTTTTGGTGAAAAACAAATTCAGAATTTGTGGTTTAAATATTATTATGGTATTAAATTACTTGGAACTAAGTGACTGACATCTCATGTTAATTATGCAAATACAATTCTAAGATTTGTCCATGGTATATTTGTTTGATTTTTTTATGCTCATTTGTTGTAACAAAAATCTGAGACTACTTCAGGACTGTGGTGTAACTTGACTAATGCGTGTGTATTTTTACTTGACATAATGTACTGCTTTACACTGAATTTCTGTAATTCTTTTCTTCAGTTTTATGACTAAAAGCCACAAGAAACTGTACACTAAATGTCAAGGTCCAGCATGTGCTGTGGTGGTCCTATAACCAACATGTATTAATAGATACTGATCCAGTATTCTTGATCTATGAATGTAATTTTTGGATTAAAAGAAATTGGCTGAAATTCCTTGCCAGAAAAATACGCACTTTTTTCTTAAGTCAGCAAATTTGTGGCCCTGGTCCATTAATATAGTAAGAATGTTTGTTTGCTTTTCAGAGATTAAAAGTGGACGACTATTTAAACCAGTGGTTCTCAGACTTGAGCCGCTGCTTGTTCAGAGAAAGCCCCTGGCAGGCCGGGCCGGTTTGTTTACCTGCCGCGTCCACAGGTTCGGCCAATCACGGCTCCCACTAGCCACGGTTCACCACTCCAGGCCAATAGGGGCTGCGGGAAGGGCTGCCAGCACATCCCTCAGCCCGTGCCACTTCCTGCAGCCCTATTGGCCTGGAGCAGCGAACCGCGGCCAGTGAGAGCCACGATCGGCCAAACCTGTCGACGCAGCAGGTAAACAAACCGGCCCGGCCCGCCAGGGGCTTTCCCTGTACAAGCGGCAGCCCCAGGTTTGAGAACCACTGATTTAAACCATAGATCTCCTTCTATTTAAGTATAGCTGCCCAGTTGTATTTTATCTGAGGTTTTGAACTATACCTACCATCCAGTGCTGTAATATATGTGTGCACTTCCTCATGTGTGTTGTCCGATAATCAGGGAAATTGCTCTTTGACCTTTATATCTTGGTCTACCTTGACAAAGAAGGCTTGAGGTTTGGGGGTTTTTTTTGTGGGGCGGGGTGTATGTTAAGTATCTCATTGCCTCTAAAATCTCTAAAGCAATTATTTGATGCAAGAGGACATCTTTAGTAGTATAAGTTATGAGCAAAAACCTAAGTTCTCTACAGTTTTCCTGAATGTTGTAATGTTTTGCTGTTCTGTCATGACCTCCTAAGTCTCAAAGTAGAGGTGATTTGAATTGTATTGATTTACCCTTCATAATGAAAACCAAACCATTGCAAAAGCTAATGCCACTTCATCTTCAGTTGCTAATGAAAAACAGAATACTGTGTTCTAGCAGCGGGTCTCAACTGCGAGTCTGCGGACCCCAGGGGGTCTGCCAAGCAGGATCAGTGTTAGATTGGCTGAGGACCAGGGCAGAAACCTCAGAGCCCAAGCTGTGGTGCCCTGCAGATGAAGCCCGAAGCTCTGAGCCTTGGCATCCTGCAGATGAAGCCCCAAGCACTGGCACCCTGTGGGTAGGATGTCAGAGCACTGGAGTCCCACAGGGCAGAAGCCCTGAGGCGCCCTGCACACACACACACACACTCCCCTCACTGAAGCCCGGAGGCCCCCCCGCAGCTGAAGCTCTGAGTCCTTCCTCCCCACTCCCTTGGAATTTTTATAACATGGTGGCGGGGCCCTCAGAAAGAAAAAGGTTGAGAGCCCTTGTTCTATAGAACTATGATCATCCTGTTGTGTTTTTAAAAGAGAAAAATATCTGATGTGAACTCCTACAAGCAATTTCACATTTAGTATTCATTATTAAGTTTTATTTATTCTGCTGAAGTGAAAGAGAATTTGATAAACTGGAAAATATAGGAACAAATGTGAATCTTCTATGACAACATAAAATAACATCAATCTTCCACATTACTTTCCTCCCTCTATCCTCTTTGAAAAAAAAATGGATTCAGTTTGTGGACCATTCTCAATCTCTTCCCTTTAAATGACTGTGGAAAACCTTGGATTCTCTTTATCTTCTCCATACAAATTGTTATAGAGAGAGAGCAGTAGATTATTAATGCTATAACTCAGAGGATACAAAAGATATTAAAAAGTAAAATAAAATCTTTCAATTGAATTGACAATTTACATAATTAATAATCTTATAGGGTTTTTAATTAGAAGTACTTTTGTTTGCAAATGCATTACATACTAAGTACTACATTTATTTTTTAAGGGTTCTGTTTGTTTGAAAAAGAAAAGTAACAAAGTAAATGTTAGAGAAACTGATGCGCTCTCAAGGTTTATTTTATTTGAAAGATCTTTTTATTAGTGCAGTGTAATTCCTAATTCAAATCTGGCCAAAAATAACAAGTAAATATCCCAATTACAGTAATAGTGTAGCAAACTATTTAGGTAAATGTACATAATGTCCTCATGGGACCCACAGGTCTCCCACACATACTCTTTTAAAGTGACAGCACTATACATTAGTCACAGTTTTTAAATATCTCATGTAGCTACTTCAGCTAAACAGGATGAATTATTCCAAGGGAAATTATAGTAATTAAACAAGATCCACCACTGTTGTTGTTGGGTTTTTTTGTTTTGTTTTGTTTTTTATTAAGGCTTGTCTATAAGTTTCATTTTAGCTATCTTTAAGCTATAATATGTACAATTATGGGTCCTGGGGATCCCATTGGGGGATCAGGGCTATAGTTAATCTTTAAATATTTGACAAATGGGCTCTCATCTTTTGTTAAACATGAAAGTATGAAAAAAATCAGATCCGTGGTTCGGCTGGTAATACACCTTTCCAGTGTTTCTGCTCTTCATATTTGAATTGCAGCTTTACACAGGTTTCAGATGGCAACATGCAAATCTCTACTGAGAACTGTCCCTTTATCTATTGGCGAGACAAGGTAGGTGAGGTAATATCTTTTATTGGACCACCAGCACCAACTTCCAGTTTACTCTGGGGGTGCTCCGCCCCAAGTCCTGCCCTTGCCCTGCCTCTTCCCTCCCCCGGGGCCCTGTCCTCGCTCCACCCCTTCCCTCCCCTGCTCCACCCCTTCCCCAAGGTCCCCGTCCATCACTCTCCACCCTCCCCCAAGCTCCTCATCAAGCAACCAAACAGCTGTGGCTGATAGGTGCTGAGCACGGAGTCGACACCTATATATTGGACCTCCTTCTGTTGATGAAAGAGATGCGCTTTCTAGCAACACAGAGCTCTTCTTCAGGTCTGGGAAAAGTACTCAAAGTGTGAGCTACAGGTGGAACAGATTGTTTAGCATAAGTCGTTGACACGTATTGCCAGAGACCAATCGAAATGAACTGGCCCATTAACACCTCTGCTGCCATAGAACAAAAAAGGGAGGTTAGTGATTAAAGGTTGTTGTAATAAGTCATGAACACAGTGTCTTTATTAAGACCATGAATTTTAGTGTTTAGCAAAGTTATGAATTCAAGCTCTAAGGCTTGTCTTTTAAGGTGTTGTGCAGGGTTTCTTTGAGGACGAGGACTGAGGGATCAGCTATGGAGTGATCGTTTTGTGAAAAGTATTTGCCCATGGGTGATACAATGTTTTTGTCTTATCATTTTTCTGTGTGAATTCCTGCAAGAATGTAGTGATTGGTTTCACCCACATAGTTGTTATGGGAAATTTAGTGCACTGGATGAGGGTACACCACATGCTGTGATAGGTACGTGTGGGACCCATGGATCTTGAAAGGTGTGTCAGCTCAGTCCTTTATCTACTGGACATGAATATCTCTCATAATGTTCTTTGCATCTCCCATAAATGTTAATTTAGACAATATTACATTCACAACATGGAATGTAGAAAACTGATACTTTCTGTGACTCTCTGGGTGGCTTGTTCACGTGCATTCTTTGAAATTCCACCAATTAAAATTTTCATAGACTCTCGGATTCCAAGGCCAGCAGGGACCATTGTGATAATCTATGCTGATCTCCTGTGTCACACAGGCTATAGAACTTCCCCAAAATAATCCCCATATAAAGGACAGATCTTTTAGGAAAACATGCAATACTGATTTTTAAATTGTCAGTGATGGAGAATCCACCACGACCCTGGGTAAGTTGTTCCAATGGTTAATTACTCTCACTGTTAAAAATGTACACATTAGTTCCAGTTTGAACTTGTCTAGCTTCAGCTTCCCGCCATTGGATCCTGTTAGATGAAGAGCCCCATTATTAAATATTTTATTCCCAGGTAGGTACTAATTGACTGTAATCAAGTCACATGTTAATCTTCTCTTTGTTAAGCTAAGATCACTTTGAGCAAGATCAGAAAGGCAAAGTATTAATGGAAAAAATTATGTAGGTCAAGAAGGGCCATATTTCCATGTCTCCCATTATACCCTTTCACTTCAGAGATTGATTCTGTGTCTTTCTCACTAAGACTGTCCTGTGTTCCCTGTTCCTACCTTTCTATAAACATTCATATACTCTATATGGTCTTGTTAGTCCAACTCTTTTACTTGATTTTTGTCAAAGGTATGAGTTTGATCAGGAGTTTATTGAGCTCCCACTTTTGCTTAAAACAAAGCCCTTCACTTTCTCTTCTGTATGTGGTTTTGAAAATTTTAGGCCACTTAGAGGAGGGGAAAAGCAAATTGCCTCAGGTAGTGCATCTTTGTCATTTCTTTTATTTTAATATATTTCTAAAAATGTCTTAGTTGCACTACTGGTAGGGTCCCCAAGTAAAGAGTTTTCCAGTTTTAGGAATAATCAGATAAAAGAAGAATGGGCAAAATTTATCCCATTTAAAAATGTCTTTTCTCATAGCCTTAAAATTCATGCTTCAGGTATTTCATCCTTTGCAGTATTTTGCTTTCAGGTTTGGTTCCATGTACAGGTTTTTTTAAATGTTTGCCAAATGGCAGAGAACAAAGGCACTTGTTTTTGTATGTTGTCATAGTATGCTTTGACTGACATGTCTCCATGATAAGAGATTTTCCAGCTATAGAACTAAATTAATAGAACACTGTTGTTTCAAACTCTTTACAGGTACATCCACCTTTATTGAAGCATTAGCAGCCAACGGTACAACCAACATACAAACATCTGTAACAGGAGTGACAGCCAGCAAACGGAGATTTATTGATGATAGGAGAGACCAACCTTTTGACAAGAGGCTACGTTTCAGCGTGAGACAAACTGAAAGTGCTTACCGGTATAGAGACATTGTTGTCAGGAAACAAGACGGATTCACGCATGTTTTGCTATCAACAAAATCATCTGACAACAACTCACTAAATCCAGAGGTTAGAATGTTTGTTTTGTGTGGTTTGATTTGTTTGCTTGCTTGCTTTTTGGGGGTGGTTGTACAAATATTTTCAACAGCTATAATTACAGTATTATTATTAATCACAGAAATATGAAAAAACAACTGATAGTTCAGTAGGTTCCAGAAAAGTCATACTAGTGCATTTAAAGTATTATAAATATGTAAATATTATACTTTCTTGCCTTTTAATATCTGAATCTTAGTATATTTCAGTTTTATTTATTAACACTGTACAATACACTACATTATCTGAATATTTAGAATTGCAGCCTTTCATAATAAACGTAGTGGTTTATTAAGTGCGACTTGAAATAAACTTCAGCCTAAATTCAAGTCATTTTTCTGAACTGGTTGCATATGCCACCTGGTGTTCAAATTACAGAAATACTGAGAGAGTGCTGTAGCAACAGATGCAGATTGCTGGATTTCTTCGTAATGATTACATTATCTCAGTGTAATCATATTTGTGATCTGCACATTTTTAACATACATTATTAGACTCTCTTTTCCTTTGGACAATGAAAAATTTGAATGTGTTTAAACAAACAACTGCAGCAGAATTTGCAAGTATCCCAGATACTAGGGAATACACAGGAATGTAAAAGTTCAGATTCAGACCTGTCAAAAAAGAACAACAGTTTGTTACTTTTTAATAACACAATACAAAGAGTCTGACGAATTTAATTCCTGCTGATTTTCAGGTAATGAAGGAAGTCCAAAGTGCACTGAATACAGCAGCTGCAGATGACAGTAAACTTGTGCTGCTCAGTGCAGTTGGTAGTGTCTTCTGCTGTGGTCTTGATTTTATTTATTTTATACGACGTTTAACAGATGATAGAAAAAGGGAAAGCACTAAGATGGCAGAAGCTATTAGGTATGTAAAATTGTTTTCAGTCATTTAAGTGTTGATTTTTTTCATTGTCTAAACTAGTTTATTTTTAATTTATCTCATAAAAGATCTAACTATTCTTCTCAGTAGGAATTTAGTGTGGTCAGACGTTCAGTTGTGATAATATACAGTGTGCATAACTTGTTTATATTACTTGTACCTTTCTGTTCAAGTTTACATTTTATTCATAGCTTTTTACTCCATTTTTGCCATGTTGAATTAGAGCCCCTGTCTGATAAAAACTTAGCATGATAGTGTCCCTAATATAAACAACGCAGACTTGAGAAATGCTTTTCAAAGATTATTTTAAATGTATTGTTCAAAAGCAATACAAACAATATATAAATGTGCTGAAAGAATAGATTGAACAAAGTCCATATAAAAAAGGTAGAATGACAGACA
Organism: Mauremys mutica; assembly: GCF_020497125.1. Taxonomy (NCBI): domain Eukaryota; kingdom Metazoa; phylum Chordata; order Testudines; family Geoemydidae; genus Mauremys; species Mauremys mutica. The sequence goes on along the minus strand of NC_059073.1, from coordinate 120,589,763 downwards.
TTCTAAACTGATGGCTTAATCTTTGTGAGCAACATCCTAGCTAGCTGTCAAATTCCATATTTAAATAAATGAACTTAATTGTCTTATATAGCATAATTTTTCATGAAAGAAACATGCCGCTGAGATGGACACTGTGCCTGTGCTGGATTAGAGGCATTTAATGTGTACCTCTTATAATATCTTAAGGATATTTTTCCCCATGTAACTTGTAAACTGATTTCCTATTACATTTTGATTATCTGAATGTTTACATGTAGCATAAATATCCAAAAATATAGATAGAAGAACTAATGCTCATAATTCACTCTTGGCTTTCTTGAAGAAAGATAAAAGGTTTCATGTGTTCATTGATTATGTAAGTGGTGAAGCCGTTTGAAACAAGTGGCTAATAAGGGCTTGCCTACATGGGGAATTATGGCTAGAAAAGGTAGAGTGAGAATTTAAAGTGCTATAGCTGTTCCAGAATTACTCCCTGTTTGGACTCTTTTATTCTAGAATAAGAGTGTCTTTTTCCAGTTTTAACTTAATCCACTTCAGGTCATATTTTATTGTCTAATAGAAATAGCTATTCCTGTCAGTTTTCCCAGGAGACAAGTTCTAAACCCAGCTCCTCAAAGGTATTTAGCACCTAACTCTCCAAGAACTAGCTTCTTTTTAAATAGAGTTTCTTTGTCAGTTTCACCAGTAGTGCAAAAGTTTTCCCATAATTCTGTCTAGCAGGAGCATCCGGGGTTAAAAATCACTCAACACTGGGAACGCCTGACCTTACAAATGTAGGTGTATTTGTGAGTTCTTTTAGTTTAAAACATTTCCTAAGAAAATACTGTTGATGCCAGATTCTTAAGCTCTGTTTGGGTCTGATCCATCTTCCATTAGAGTCTGTGGGAATCTTTTCATTTACTTAAATGGGTGTTAAATCAGGCCTTTGGTTTTAAAGGTTGCCCTTCTATCTTTTAGTGAGGAAAAAATTTGATACTGCCTGCTATTCTGAGATTTTTGAATAGCTGAAATAAGAAGTTTCAATACAATGTTTATTCTACATGGGCAAGCAGAAGAAGCTACAGAAATGCAAAGAGAAAACAAAAGGTGTCAAAATACAGGAACTCCCTACCTACTTAGCATTAAAATATTACAAGAAAGAATAGGTAATAGAAGGCTCACGATAACCTAACTACAGTAGGACTGTTCGTTGTTTTCCAACAACTGCATTATGTTGATGAAACACGGTTGCTATGACCCAAATTCTCAAATTTTTACAAACATTTTTATCTTCATTTTTTTTAATTATGAAGCAAAAAGGAGCTCCTGTACAATTCTACCAGCTGAAAATTGGAGAAAACCATCGAGGTGAAGGGGGGCAATCTCCATTCTCCCTTATTTAAGCCATATAAAATCTATTACAACTTTTGTTCTGGAATCATGAACTTTAAGCACAACGTGACTGAGACTAATTAGATAAAAGGGGTAGAAATGCCAACCCTAAAAGACAGTTTTTCTGCCCTTCCCTCTGAGATAGTGATTTTTTGCTCTAAGGAAGGGGCATATAGGCTCAGCCTTCTAAAACCCTCTTCTGTTAAACTGTTTCTGAGCCCAGTCTGCTGGCTAGCTGTTGTAGTCAGTATGTATTACATAGCCAAAAGTGTTTTCAGCTGAGTTCACTGACTTTAAGATGCCTTGCTCCTCCAAGAAAGCCAAATTAGAAGCAATAACATAAGATAATGGTTCGCTTGTGACTAAGTTTTGAATCCTCTGATGAAAATGATAGCGAGCAACACAGTGACCAGGAGAAGTGTTTTATAGCCTAGAACAGTGTGTTTTCCTTCAGAATTTGTACTGATGTTCATACCAGTCAGGGACCACCGTATGATAGGACAAGTCCTTAATCAGATTCTGAGATACCATACTGGACCAATAGGTCTTCCCTCTCCCTACCATGCCAAGCTGCCTTCCTCATATTTTCCTCCTGAGATGAGGAGGCTTTAGAAAATACCTTAGATTCAAATCCTGTCTTAAACTCACCAGGTAACACCCTTTCTGACAGCAAAGGAGTAACAGCTAGTCTGTGCATTCCAAAACATCGTAAAGAAAGCTTTGGCACTTTGCTGCCTACTTCTTGGCTCTTAGGGCTTTGTTCGAAGGAAAAGATTTTTTTCATTTTTATAGTGGAAAGAAAATCAAACTAAGGAAATATAGGTACTTTTTTAATATCAGCAGGTTTCTCCACAGAATTCTTTTAATGTCAGACCCCCTTCTGTCTTGAGAAAGAGGAGGTTACTTACCTGTAACTAGAGGTTCCTTGAAATGTGTGGTCCCATTTTGGATTTCAAATGTAGGTGCGCAGGCGTGCCATGTGCCGGAGCTAGAAGGTTTTCGTAGCTGTGCCCGTTGACCCACATGTGCATCATGCATCATCCTCATGTTTGCAGCCGGGGCTATAATAGGATGTGTGAGTTGATGCCACTCCAGTATCCCTCTTACTACTAAGTAGTCTAGGCCAAAGCAGAGGGGATGGAGGCCGGGTATTGGAATCCAAATAGAGGCCACACATCTCAAAGAACCTTCTGTTACAGGTAAGTGATCACCATGGAGGTGGTGTGAGGAAGTGTGATCTGGAGTACAACACAGTGTATAACTGCATCTGCAGCTGGTGCCAGGACAATGGCATAGTGAGACGTGAAACCATGCAAGCATCACCATGCAAACCTTGGATTTCTTAATGAATCTGTTGAGTACTCAGAGGTCCAGGACAGGTCTTTAGCCTCTGCCTTTCTGCAGGATGAGGAAGTATGCAGAGTAAAAGCCATATTCCCTGTAGTGAAACAGGACAAGCTTTATGGTGCCCTTGAGGAGAAGAGCATCGGCTTCTTGTTAGAGGAGGGATTGATGGGATGAGACCCCCCAGGGGGCCCAGGGTAATGAGGAAGAAACAAGAAGAATTCTATGGCGTTTCCATGATAGATGACCTCCAGAACCCGTGGTGATCTTGCCCCAATTGTGGGAGAATGGGGCAAGACGGCCCCCTAAGATGATATGGGGTGGCGCGGTAGGAATCGGGAGTGGTTTGTAAATCTTGACTAGTGTGTCAAAACTGCTGTTTTGACTGCTGCTGGGTCAAGGAGGTAGTTGTGGCAGAGGCCATATATCGTGGCCTGTGTGACTGTTGACATCAACGTTGTGGTTCCTGTTACTGCTGATAATACGGTGGGTAGGGGGCGAGTGGTCGGGGCAGAACAATTGTTTTTACCTGCACCTCAGGGCTGGGGCATAGATGCCGAGGAAGTGGAGGATGGCTCACGAATCCTTCAGGGAATGGAGGGATTCATCCAATTTTTCTCGTTGAATAGTTTTCATGTATCGAAAGGGAGGTCTTCAGTGGTGGTTTGGACCTATTGCGGGAAACCAAAGAACTACAGAACTCTGCGAAGCACAACCTCAGTTGCCAATGACTGAGAGGCTGTGTCGGCCGCATTCACAGCAACTTGGAGGCCAACTTTGCCTTGAGCTTTCCCTTATCCAAGAGAATTTGGAACTGCTGTTGCTTGTCTGCTGGCAGTTGATCTTTAAACTCAGCGTATTTTGAGAAGTTAAGAAAATCATATTTTGCAAGCAGAGTTTGGTAGTTCACGATGTGAAATTGGAGCCCTGCTGAAGAGTAGACCTTCCTGCTGAGCAGGTCAATCTTTTTCGCCACTTTGTCCGGGGGAGTGGAGCATTGGGGTTGCTGGTGGACCCACTCCATTGCTGCGTGGATCACTAGAGAGTTGGGAGATGGGTGGGTGAAGAGCACGTCTGCACCCTTGGCGGGGATGAAGTATCTCTGTTCAGCCCTGTTGGGAGTGGGAGCACAGGAGGCAGGGATATGCCAGACCACTTGAACTGGCTGTAAAATAGCCTCGTTGACAGGAAGGGTCATGCAAGAGGGTCTCTGCAGTTGGAGGATGTCCAGTAATTGATGGTGTGTGTCCTGGACTTCCTCCACCAGGATTCCCAGAGCCATTGCCACCCGCTGGAGCAGTTCCTGCTACAGAAGCACCAGGGTTACGCAAACCCAACTTACGCAAATCCACACTTACGGGAAAAGTTCCATAAGCTAGAAATAGGAGGGTTTGTTTGTTTGTTTTGCCGGGTATACGTTTCTGACTTATGCAAAATTTGAGTTATGCAAGGCATTCTGGAACGGGACGCTTGCATAAGTTGAGGAGTGTCTGTATTGACAGTAGTTGTCAGGTGGGGAGAGCAAGGCAGGGATAAGCGCCTCATCCAGGGAAGAGGAGGCCATAGTCAGGACCAGCAGGACCGGTTCAACGTCTAGTTTGTCTTCCTCGTAAATGGAGGTTGCAAGAGGGAGAGCGGGGGATGGGTGATAGGCATTGAGATGGGTGCTCCACGGTCCCAGTTTGGATCACGAGGCAGCCTGTAAGGCCCAAAGTAAGGGTCTCTGCCTATCAGTGGGTCCCATGGGTGAGTGGAGAGGAGCAGAGACCTCAGTAGAGAGCAGTGGGTCTAGGCGACCGGAGGTGTGGGGTAGCCCCGAGGGTCCTGACGGCATTAGGTGAGCTGGTGGGATGGGTGGCAAACTCAATGGGGAGGGCACCAGCGTGGGCCCTGGTGAAGCCAACAGTACCATTGGATCGTGTTTCTTCTTTGCCTTACCTTCAAGTTTGGGATCCTTAGGCGGTGGAGTGGCCAGGTCAATGCGCGACTTCTCACCCGACTTGGCACAGCTCAGGGAGTGAACACTGCGTCCTGGTTGGGGATCTGCTCTTGTGGCCATGGCTGTGTTTTTCCCCCTCGTGGCGAGGCTTCTCCGACAGTCTGGGTAGCAGTGGATCTGGTGCTTGGAGGAGCACTGGTCACCGGTTATTGGGGGGGCGGGGGAGGTGTGCACCACCAGTTCTGCCAGTTCCAGGTCTGAATGCACACACGGGTACATGGCCTCCTCCATGAGGAACTTCCTGTGGTGATGTTCTCAAGCCCCTTGCATTCAGGCCTGGAACACTTTGCAAATGCTGCAATGGATGGCAACATGGGCCTCTCTGAGGCAATACAAGCAGTGTTACTGCTCATCACTCACCAAAAATGAGCATGGGCACAATGCACAGTTCTTGAAGCCAGCCAGCCTGACAAGGCATAGTCCCTGTATTGGGGGGGGGGGCTGTTTGTCCTCCAAATAGGGAGAAAACTACACTAACTCTACTAACTGCAAGGAAAAACAAACTATTTACAACTATATACTGTGACAGGGTCAGGCCAGGTGGATACAGGAGAGTGTTAGAAGGCAGATATATTAGTCCCAGATTAAGTAGATCCCTTTTCTCTGGGTAAGGTAACAGGGGCAGTTCCAGAACAAGCAGGAACTTGCTGGAACCAATTAAGGCAAGCAGGGTAATCAGGGCACCTGAGTTTAAAAAGGACCTCACTTCAGTTTGTAGCGTGCAGGCGAAGAGCTGGGAGCAAGAGGCACTAGGAGCTGAGAGTGAGAAGACGTATTGCTGGAGGACTGAGAAGTACAAGCATTATCAGACACCAGGAGAAAGGTCCTGTGGTGAGGATAAAGAAGGTGTTGGGAGGAGGCCATGGGGAAGTAGCCCAGGGAGTTGTAGCTGTCGTGCAGCTGTACTAGGAGGCACTCTAGACAGCTGCAGTCCACAGGGCCCTGGGCTGGAACCCGGAGTAGAGGGCGGGCCCGGGTTCCCCCCAAACCTCCCAACTCCTCATCAGACACAGGAGGAGTTGACCTGGACTGTGGGTTCCACTAGAGGGGAAGGTCTCTGGGCTGTTCCCTGACCCACATGGTGAACCTCTGAGGTGAACAAATCTACCAATAAGCCTAGGACCCACCAAGATAGAGGAGGAACTTTGTCACAATACAGATAAAAGGGCAACAGTCACTCTCTCAGCGGAGCGGAACAGGGGTTCCAACTCCAGTCATGCAGCAGTAGGAGGGAACTGGAGCAGCATTGACCCACACAGCCTATTACAGCCTCAGCTGCAAACACGAGGGAATGCACGGTGCACGTGTGGGTCAACGGGCACTGCTACGAAAAACTTCTGGCTCTGGTATGTGGCACACCTGCGCATCCACGTTTGCAATCCATATATGGACCATCACTCAAAGAAGCAAGATTATATACAGATGTGGAAATTGATTTGCCACTATTTTGCAACTGAAGCAATTGCTTTTTTTCCGAAAGTACCCAGTCACCAAGGGAGGTTACTACTATGTTTCATTGTTTCAAAACATTTGTGGTTTCAGCCTAGTCAAGCCTATTTCCTTTTGTCTCATCATGTTCATTTTTGTCTCCATCCTTTTTGGCCTGATTAAACAATAATATGTTGACTTTGCTGAATTTCTCTAGCGTAAACAATGCCAACACTTTTGGAAGTGTTTGCTGTACTTGTACCACACCTCGGCAATAGTGCATGAGGATAGCCAGCACCATTGCAGGGCCATTGTGAACAGAAAGCTGCACCAATATAGTGTTTTCATCCAGTACTCCTACCCCAGACAGTCACACCTTTGAAAGTTTTGATGGTGGTGTTCTCTACTGCAGACAAAACTACTCGGGTTTTTCTAGTCTATCCCAAACCTTCTCACTTAGGAGTAATTTTTAATGTAAAGCCAGAATCAGCGAGCTAAACAGAAAGGGCTGTTGTCCTGAGGTGTTTACATACTTGAGGGTTGCATGCTTTGTTGCACATATGAGGGGCTCGTTGCATCCCCCCATTTCTCCCCCATTCCCACAAGTTCTCTGTGTGTCATCCTCCCATTCCCCTCTATTTCAGGAACTCTCACAACCCCTCCCTCATGCCAGGGGCTCTCTTGCCCCCTCCCCACAATATAGTCCCCCATCTTCCCTTCCCAATTCTAAATTAGGTCTCAAAAATACTACACATTTCAATGTAATAGTTGCTTGAAGGTGCTTCGTGTTCGTGAGGTAATCAAGTTTGGAATAAACTTTTGATATGGGAAGAGAGAAAATTTCACCAAATCCAAATTGTGATATGTTGAAAAGTATTCTGAGCTGTTACACTATAAATATAAACATTTCAATGGCCACTGTCACCCCCGGGCTTTCACTATTTTATTTCCTCTTCATTGCCATTTCCCTGTGATTGATTGCATGCTTCTGTCTTACCCAGATGGCACTTATGATACACATTTGAACTCCACAATTCCACATGGAAAACCCGTGCATTATCCAAGCTTTTGACACCATTGAGCACTGAAATAAACTGATGTTGTTCTGGGTGGCTAAAGGAAGATGAGTTTGCTTATCCTTAAGGCACCTAGACCTCTGAGGATCATGATGAACATGGAAGATCCAGGGATGAAGGGGAGAACGTTTTAAGGATCTGTGATTGATAATGGGGCTGAAGTTATTGATGGATCTTTTCCCACTTGTTTCCAAAAAGCAGATTTGTTTTTTCAGGGAAGGCTCCCCTTCCTCTCTGATTTAAGATAAATCTGGGAATGCTATCTGAGCATACTCAGTAATGGTCTGCTACCAGTGATGTCAGTTGCCACACACAACCATCCGTTAAGGACCAGGTAGGGTCGTGGGAGGTCTGCAAATACCCAGTGGTTGTGTTCTGCAGAGGGTGAGGGAGTAGAGCAGGTTCTTGAAATGTTGTGTACAACTAGTTGCTGTGGAGACTATTACTGAGTGCTGAGCGGCTTATACATTTTGCTGCTAAAATGTGTAGTGATGGAGTGTTTGTTTCTTTTCAGGAATTTTGTGAATACTTTTATTCAGTTTAAGAAGCCCATCATTGTAGCAGTAAATGGCCCAGCCATTGGACTTGGAGCATCAATATTATCTCTCTGTGATGTGGTTTGGGCTAATGAGAAGGCTTGGTTTCAGACACCGTACACTACTTTTGGACAGAGTCCAGATGGATGTTCATCCCTCACATTTCCTAGGATAATGGGCCTGGCTTCTGTAAGTAACTTTAATAATCAGCTTTCTGCCCCGTTAGTGCTTTATCTACAGTGATCCTGTCATGTTTTCATTGGTGCGTGGATTGTAATTGTTTTATGAAAATGGTTCATGAGAAATAAATATATTTTTAGCTTATCTACTCTGACTAGACTATGACAAGGCCTCCATGGGCATACAAAAGAGGAGCAAGAGGGTGCATGGGCTAATTATAACCCTTCTGCTTGTGCAAGGCTAACTGGTTGTAGTGACAAAGGTCTCCCCAAAAGGGAAGGAGAAGGGAAAACTGGGCTACAAACATGCTTCCTCTCCCTCCATATTAGCCAGCAGATCTGGGCCAGCACATGAGGGATTACATGCTGCATCCTGTAAAGGCATGAGGCAGAGACTGTTCTGTTCCCCCAGTTCTCCTAAAGGCATAATGCCTAAATCAAGCACAACCATCCTGGAGTATTGCGTTTCTAGCTGCCACCTATAGTTGCTTACTTCCTACAATCTTACCTTAATGTGTAAAATATATCCATGTATTTTAAGTTGTGTGGGTTTTCTCTCTTTCTCTCATGAGTAGCCTTGTCAAACTTTCCAAAGATGCACATATCAGTTGAAGTGGCTTTGTTTAATATTAACATCCTGATATTTTAGTTCAAGTATTCCAATAAGACACTTTGTTTGTCACTTCTAAGTGTTGTGCCAGGGAAGTGTGTGGTCTGTAGGATCAGTAGGTTAAAAACATGTTCCCATATCCTGTTACTGCTGAAACTGAATTTACATACAGCTTAAAAAAAAATCAAGTGAAGGGGCAAAGTTTAGAAAAAACTGTGGCTTTTTTCAGCTATCTGCATTATTTTTCATTTTGCTTCATACTACTATGCATTTTATTTCATAATATATATATGCATCCTTCTGAGCACCATTTGATGTTAGACCCGCAGCCTAAGCCACTATGAAATTGATGAGCAGCTCCATGAAGCAAATGCCTAGGGCTGCCTTATTTTTTTTTTTGTCTAGAACCCTCCCCCTGCATGCACTTACTGATTGATTTAGAAGGAACTTTAAATTTTTATTTTACTAGTGTAATTAATTAACAGATTTCATTGTGAGACAGTCGGATACAGTTCTTTAATAGAAAATTTTAAATGTGTTCGATTAATAATTTTTTCATGCTGGTGTCTACTCTAAGGGCTAGTCTACACTTACGAGCCGGGTCGACGCGCTGAGTTCGACTTCTCGGAGTTCGAACTATCGCGTCTAATCTGGACGCGATAGTTCGAACTCCGGAAGCGCCGCGGTCGACTCCGGTACTCCACCACTGCAAAAGGCGGTGGCGGAGTCGACCTTGGAGCCGCGGACTTCGATTCCGCGGCGTCTGGACGGGTGAGTAGTTCGAACTAGGGTACTTCGAATTCAGCTACGCTATTCACGTAGCTGAATTTGCGTACCCTAGTTCGACCCCGCTTCTTAGTGTGGACCAGCCCTAAGTGAGCAGTCGTTCCTTTCCATTTGTATTTGGTTTCTAGTTTTGAGAAACTTTGTGACTGATTATTTTTTAGAAAGTCTGAGTTCAGATTGCATGAACTTTACATGTTCCTTGGGGAATGTATTGATTTTTCTACTTGTAGCAAAAACGATTCTTAAATCAGCTGGTTCTGGCTAGCCAGAGACTGAATACTGGACTAGATGGACCATTGGTCTGATCCAGTATAGCAGTTGCTATATTGTTGTATTTTTTTGAAAAATAACCACGTTCTAGAACATATTGTCCCCTAGAATCATGTCTATAACTTGTTGGGAGAGGGGATCACGTGCTAATTGGATTTTTTTTAAAAATAAGGACAAAATGGATAGAGGAATTGGAATAGAATGAGTAGGAAACAGAGGAATGAAGGAACAGTACATCTGCATGGCAAAAAAGACCCATGGCAGCACATCTCAGAGCCCGGCTCTACAGCCTGGGGCTTGCGGTATGATGCTAAAAATAGCGATGTAGCCATTTGGGCTTGGGCTCTATATTTTGAGGAGAAAGGGGCTTTCAGAGCCTGAGCCTGAACGTCTAGAGTTATTCTTAGCACCATAGCTCGAACCTGAGTCTAGAGCCCTGGGCTCAGACTCACTGCTGTTTTGTTTTGTTTTGTTCTGTTCTGTGTAGACATACCCAAAAGAGAACTTACCACTCAGAGTGTTAGTGAAATGTATTATTCCTTTTTACATTTTATTCTATTTCCGTGGGAAATGGCCAATAGCTCTGTCAATTTTCAGACCAGAAATATAGGTGTTGGTTGCAAAATATTGTTGACAGCAGCACTCTGGTCAAATTGCTGTTAACGTTTTGGCATGTATTGGAGCTAGATCAAGAGCTAAGTGCCAGCCCATAGCAGAAAGCATTCCCCTTCAAAACCTGTCAAACCATAACACTGCTGAGTGCTTACTTCAAGTTGGAGAGGCTCTGCTGTTTTGTAGCTTGTAAATGAGATTTAAGATGACGAAAAAAAAATTCATTACTGTTCTTTATAATATTTCTTGTTGAAAGAGCTCAGCCAGATCTATCAGGTTCTAAAGGAATAAAAAGTCACTCTGGCATTCATACATTCCTACAGATGATAAATAATTAGACAAATTACATTTATAAACTCCCAAGTAGATTTGTAATTACAAAAAGTAAACTGAGTGTTGGTTCAGAAGTTCTTCAATTTGTACTTCTCGCAAAAGATACTTCCTTTTCCTGATGTGTTCACTTGACATCAAGTGCATATAAGATAGTCCACGATGCAACATTCTTATGACTCTGTTTAGCTACAGTTTTGTCAATTAACAGCTATCACAAATATACTTTCCAATTTTGCTAACAGGTTCATAAACTTTTTGTTAAACTTTTTACCCAAGGTGGATTTATAGGTGGATGTACCCAACACTTTCTCTTTTTATACATGATTCATAGCTTCCTTTCTGCAACTTGAGGTGGAAATCTATTTACAGTGTCTTCCTTTGGATCTGCAAATACAGTGAAATTATTCTATGAAACCTCTCAATACATGGTGTAGTCTGTGTGTCTAGTGAACTGGGCATCAGTAACTTTATTTGTTAGCAAGAACTCAGATCTTTTATTTCATTGTATCATTAAGTCACTTAATCACTCTGGGCCTTAAGTTTCCCCATCTGTAAAATGGGGATAGTGATTTGTAAGTTATTTGAAATCCTTGGATGAAAGGCTAAGTGCCAAGCATTATTCAACTGCTTATCTTAAGAAATGCTAAATCTGCCAGATCCGGCTCATATTTCTTCTCTGTATTCCATGAGCTCTGATACAATGGCCTTGTCATTGAGTAATGTTTCATGTAGAAAGTAGCAACTCGGTATTAAAGAAAGACTATCGATGCAGCAGCTACTAAGAATGGAATAGAATGTTAAAAGATAGAAATATTTGTGCTTAAAGTTAAGTGTTTGCAGGATCAGGGCCTAATAGGGCAAATAATACATTTTACCATATTAGCATAGGTGTATTTAACATTAGAAAATAATACACATTATTTATAATAGTGCACTAACTCCTGCGTGAGAGAATTATCCTGCACTCCAATATATTTTCTCATTCCATGCCTACAATCCATTTGATAAAAATACTATTTAAAACTAGGCCTCAAAGATTCAGAAAGAACAGAAGCTCTATTCACCTACTCAAAACAACTGTTTTTAAATTAAGTATTAAAACAACATATGTATGAGGTTAATAGAAAGAAGGAAATACTATGAACCAGATCAAAAGCTCATTCAAGTTGCTGTAAAAACTCCTACTGACTTCAGTGGACTTTGGGATCAGGCCCTGTAAGAATATCACATTTTAAATATTTAAAGTCTCAGTGGTAAAATTTTTAAGCTGCAAAATCTGTTGCTGCATGACTTAAATATGCTTTCTTCCAACACAGAAAATGAGTCAACTGAATGGTGAGCTGTGGAGGAATGTTACTGTTTGTTAGTGCTGCAGAAGCCAAAATTAAACCACTAAAATTAATCAAACACAGGAGATGCATCAAACTGCCATTTGTAATCACTTACATCTATTTTCCAGATTTTTTGCAATCTAATTATGATTTATTTTTAGTATGAATTATAAATAGCACTATTTCAAGTGAATTACATCTTAACCATTCATGAATGGAAAAAGTGTGACTTTTCTCAAGTATTTATCTGGTGATTTCTTATTTAATCACAAACGCATCTCTGATTAACTACTGAGTTATGATAGTTGGCAACACAACAATTTTTCATCTATTTCCTTTTTATATATTACTGATGTATTTGGATTAACATTGGAGAGCTACAGTACAACCAAGCATCCCAACTAGTGCAGGCATTTTATTAACATTTTCTTTTCAACTTTTCTTTTTGTCATTACATTTCATATCAGAAATAACTTTTTATCCCCTCAGGCAAATGAAATGTTATTCAGTGGAAGGAAGTTGACTGCGCAGGAAGCTTGTGCAAAAGGATTGGTATCTCAAGTGTTTTGGCCGGGAACATTCACACAGGAAGTAATGGTTCGAATTAAGGAACTTGTCACATGTAATTCAGTTGTAAGTTTCATTTTATTTTCTTCCATTTTATAAATAGATTAATAATGAACTACATCATTCACTCATCTTTCTAGAAACAATTCGTATGGAATACTTGAGATAAATTATGTAAATTGGAGCACAAAGTTTTAATAACACATTCCAATATTATTAGGCTCATCATTAAAGAATAAAGAGGTCAAGGAGAGAGACACCTCTCAAATTATCACACACTGTAATAGATTCTAGGATTAATAACACAAGGCAAACTCTAAATGATTAATAGTATACTCCACATAGAAAGAGACTAATACTAACTCACTCCAAATTAAAAATTTAAATAGTTACCATAAGAACTGAGCAGAAATACAGAAATGAATGGCAGGTGTATTGGGAGGGGAGAGAAGAGAAGTCTTTGCTTTAACACCACAGTGTGGCTAACTCCTCTGTATTTAACAGTAGCAATAGTGTAGTCAGTAAAATCAGTCAAAAAACAAACACTGAAGTTTCCAAATTTGGATGGAAAATAATCCATGATTTTTCCTTCATCTCAACAGCTTGCTATAAATACTAATAAAACCAGGGTGGGGTGGGGGAGGAGAATTTTTTAATTATCTTAAAGTACCAGGGCCGCCCGGGGGGCGGGGGAGGGCAAGTGGGGCAATTTGCCCTGGCCCCGCAGGGGCCCCCACAAGAGTTTTTCGGGGGCCCTGGAGCGGGGTCCTTCACTCGCTCCGGGGGCCCCGGAAAACTCTCATGGGGCCTGGGCCCCTGGAGCTTCTTCCGTTCCGGATCTTCGGCGGCAATTCGGTGGCAGGGGGTCCTTCCGCCCCGGGACCCGCTGCCGAAGTGCTGGGTCTTCGGCGGCAATTTGGTGGTGGGGGGCCCCCTGCCGCAGGTCTTCGGGGCACTTCGGCGGCGGGTCCCGGAGCGGAAGGACCCCCCGCTCCCAAATTACTGCTGAAGCGGGGGCCCCCCGCCGCCGAAGACCCCAGGCCCCCTGAATCCTCTGTGCGGCCCTGTTAAGTACTAACAGTCTTAATTACATACCTGCTCAAAGTAGCTTTTGGGGTCAGCACTTCATTTGCCCTAGAAAGAAAGAACAGACTCCGCCACTTTCACATCAAAGAACCATTTACACAATGTAACTTAAATATTTACCAACATTTTATCGCACATCAAGAAACTATTATAAATAGAGCTGTACATAAGAACCAGGAGTGTAAAATTCTGGACATTCCATTAAATTAGGTTAAACTCTCAGAGATGCACATAGTAAGAAGATACAGGAGCCTTCCTGCTCCTGTACACAGGTGGCAGTTGCACTCCTGCCAGCTGGAGTTTTACCAAAATGTAAAGTTTATTTTAAACTACTAGATAGTCACAATCTTCACAACAAATCGACATCAGTTTCTGCTCTTATGAAGTCTTCGTTTTCAGAGAGGACAAATGAATTGTCTAAAAATCATCAACTTTAGCATTTAAAAGCAGCCTATGAAATTTTACTTAAAAATTAAAAAAAGCAATTTTTTAGATTTATGGTCTACCAGGTTATAATTCAGACAATCCTGGAAAACACAGTGTTGTGATCAGAATTTACCAAGTTGTTATAATGACTTCTATCCCCTTTAATACCATCTATAAAGTCTGGTTCATACTCAAATATTTCCGCTTTTATCTGGCACAGAATGAAGAAGCTCCTGTATTACTTTATGGAAAAGTAACTGCTCGATGTGGAACATATTGTCCCTTAGATTCATGTGCATAATTTCTCTTAGCAATATTGGGATTTGCCCTCATACATCTACAGGTGACTACTCCACTTTACTAACAAACATTTAGCACACAGATTACTAATATCATTTGTGGTTTTTGTGCTACAGGTGCTTGAAGAATCCAAAGCTTTAGTCCGTAATATCATGAAGGTGGATTTAGAACAAGCAAATGACAAGGAGTGTGAAGCTTTAAAGAAAATCTGGGGCTCTGCACAAGGGATGGACTCTATGTTAAAATACCTGCAAAGGAAAATCGATGAATTCTGATGAGATGTGCACTGACACTGGAATTGTATTTACCTGGACAACTGGGGCATAAAAATGTCCCAATTTTGTTTTGAAAACCTGTTACCAAGTCACCCGTAGCTCAAAGCTTGGGGATGGGATTGGAAAGACCCCCACGCTTATTGTCAAGGGGTTGTAAAGTACTGTATCTTAAAAAAGAAATGAACAAAAAACCTCTCCCTATAATTATATATATATATATATATATATCTTTATATACACAAACTAAAAATTATAATGGAGTGCACTACCAAACATCTCTTTGAGGCTCTAGTTTTTGTTATCATTGGCTAGTACTGTATCAGAAAGAATGGGGTGAGGAGGAGAGTGAATTGTGTTGTATTATTTTCTATGTGGCAGGGAAGTCTGAATAATGCTTCCCCCCCTTCACTAAAATACAGAATTGAAACGGGTATTAGCCAGCCCCTACTTTCACGGCCCAACAAGTGGCTTAAGATAAGGCATTGTCTTGATCTCAGAAGAAGGTTGAAATACCTCAACTAATGGAACATTCTAATTTTTTTTGTTTGAGAATAAAACCCTAAAATGAAAGATTTAATTAGATAAATATCCCAAAAAGAGTGTGCTCAGGAGCTATGCTAAGAAAACACTCAACCCCTTTTCTGGGGGGGAACATGTCTAATTCTTACCTAGATAGCATAAAGAAACCACTGTCTCTTACGGGGGGAAAAAGCTTGTTTTGCAGTATTAGTGAATCACTGAATATCTTATGTATATGAATATCCTAAGTTATAAGTTAGTTTTAGTGTTTTTTTTTAAATAGTTTGATTTTTTTTAATAACTACATAAGTGCTTCTGTTGCTGGGTGAGAATACTACTTTCTACACAGTATGGGGTTTTTTTTTCTATTTGCTGGATTAATTGATGTATTACACCAAAAATGCATTTTAGGTTCACTTAGAATATATTTTATTTAAATAAGTTAAAATTCTTTTGACACACTATTACATACAAAAACTCCTTTTATAAAAAAACTACCTTATAGTAGATGTTTAATGTTCTTTGTCTATGCTTTTTTATTATTTTAAATATACACTATATATACACAATATGGTGTAAAAGAGTGCCCTCTGTAAATAGACCTATTTTGCATTCCTTTCAGGACTGGTTACTGATTCCTGACTGCAGATATCTACTATTACTTGGGTATCTGTGCTTGCAATCTTATTGAATGTATTATGAAGAATGAAAAATCAAACCTTATTTTTGTACAGTTTTGAAGTTTATACTTGGAACTGACCACCTCCCTTCCTAGTGGAGAGCTGTACAGTATGTAAATTGCTTTTACCTTGGATTGGTACAGTATTTTTGCATCTGTGGGACCTACTTTTGTTCTAGTAGTTTGAACTATATATAAACTGTACAATCTGTAAAGTTTTTATAGAATAAATATTCAGCTGTGAAAATTGGTTAAAATAAAACTAATATTTCTTAACACATTTTAAATGGGTTTCTCTCTGTCCTCTTTTTCAAAGATAAGCTTCCAGATAAAGAAGTCTCCCCTTTTTAACAAACTCTGTAAGTGATGGTTTTACAGCAATGAAAGGTTAATGCTTTAATCTATTACAGTTTCCCCTCACTGTCAAGTGGAAAGTTGTCTATACTGTAAACCATTCTCTTAGAGGGGAAAAAGAATATATGAAGCTATACTGTGTCCAAAAGACTAGTCTGTTTATGGTAGGTTCTCCTCCCAGGCATTTCAAAAGGGTAGAATACAGTTTTAACCCACTAGTTCTACAAACCGGTAACTGAAATTTGTAGAGAGTGATCATATTGAAGGAAGAGAAGAAACAGAGCATGCTAGACCAGATTCTGATTTATAGAATTTCAGCCAGATACTCATTACATCCTTCTCTCATGCTAAATAAGCCTCAAGGTGGGTATATATTGCACCTATATCCACTTTCACGCTCCTTTATGGCATTGTAAAGGGGCCTTAATGTAAATAAGGATCAGGTCAGTAATTCTTCCACCGTGCTCACACAGGCAATTCCAATGGAAAGGAATCCCACTTTTGCTACACCATAGTAATCAAATGAACTCAAAAAAGCCCCAACCTCTCTGCTGCATAGGGTGATCAACCTGTCAACATTCTGTATGCCCATGCGCATGCATACTCGCCGGGCTGCCTGCAGAACTTTATCTAAACATGCTGGTCATCCGTACAACCCATTTCACATGTATATGATAACAAACCCGACCCTTTGTTCTGTGGGATGCTCCCCTAACCCTCATAATATTCTGACCCCGTGTCCCTTTTTTTTAATTAAGAACCACAAGTAAATGAATGATCATATAATGTGACCATAAAAGAAAACCCTGAAATTGAGATGTGATTAAAATAATTAAAATGAGATTAAATTGACGCTCAAATCCAGCTCTCCAATATCTGTTTGGGGATTAATGGGTTCTGGCTATTAGGCTGTTTGTTTATAAACAGCAGGGACTCTACCCCAGTCGTTCATACTGTAACTATGGCAATTCCTACAAAAATCTTCCTACTCAATGTCACAAGCAGCACCTACATGTAAACTCTCAAGGGTCATCAAAAAACATGCTTTTATACTTTGAGATAACAACGTTGCCTATGTACCAAACTATAGAAAAAAAGCTCTCTGCTAGGCTGATTCTTCTCTCCCTTCAAAGTGAAGAGAAACTGCATTAAAGCCTGTGGAGTTACGCTGATGTAAAACCTGGGAGAGAATGGAGAATCAGACTCAATGTATCTCCCACATTCTAACATTTAGATGTCGATTTCTCTCTGTATGTATGTATTGGATAGTGCACTAAATTTGTCAGTAACTTTTTTTAAAAAAATAACTATTGGACCCATAGGTTTTGCATGTGCAAATGTTAACACCTGCACACATATAAATGCATGTGTAGACAGAGGCTGGGCACTGCAGATTTACCTCCTAAGAATCAACAAATTATTACAAAAATGGAATTTGATACACTATTTTTTTTGAAGGTTAGCTTTTGAAAAAGCTTGCAAATTAATGATTTGGGGAAAGTTACAGCTTAGAAATAGGCTTTTCCTCTTTTGTGCATTTGCTTCCAAATCAAAAGCTTGTAGGTACTTACACACCTTGAGCTTTTCATCCTTGTGCTTTATAATGAGTGCCTCAATTATTAAATGAATGTAAATTCAAAGTCATATCCAGCAAAGCGGCACACTTCTTTCCCAATTTGTTTAATAACACTCAGAAGGGGTTTGACACAGACACTTCAAGGCATGTGTTTTTTCAGAAGTATCACCGGTTCCTCACAAAACTGGACTGGTGCTCAAAGCCGGTCCACCGCTTGTTCAGGGAAAGCCCCTGGCAGGCCAGGCCAGTTTGTTTACCTGCCGCATCCACAGGTTCGGCCGATCACGGCTCCCACTGGCTGTGGTTCGCCACTCCAGACCAATGAGGGCTGTGGGAAGGGTGGCCAGAACATCCCTCGGCCCGCTCCGCTTCCCGCAGCCCCCACTAGCCTGGAGCGTTTGCCAGAAACACCTGTGTTTCTTTGAGAGAATTTTCAATAATGCGAGAGTTTTCTCGCCTTCTGCAAGAAAATTGTTTGATTCATTCTTTGTTTGCAAGGAGACATGTGCAAGGTTAGTTTTCCAGCCAATATTCCCCAGCAGGTATTTGAATTCAAGTTGGCCTAATCTAGAGTTGTACCTTTAACTATTCTGAAAAATCTCTACCTTGGCTTATTTCCCAGCAAGTCTCCACAGCAAATCATTCAGGAACCCTTACCATCTAATAAAGCTGATCAAAGCAGGGTTTGTTCTTCTATGTAAAAAACACTGCAAAGAAAAAGAAATAGTGAACTGGTAGGTGTGAGGATAGAGACATCTTCCTAGTTTGCATAAACCAGGTACAGCGTGTAAAAAGTGACCGAGATATTTTAAATTTTCTCCATGCAGTCCTCTTTTGGTAATGATGCCTTCTTTCCCTAGCATATGTTTTACCTATTTTTGTAAAGCTGTGTATGTATTTATAGTGGTAGATAAATCTCAAACAACAATAAATTACCTGAGTCTGAAGCTTCAGATTTAGCTTCTATGGGCCACACTCAAGTTTTGCTTCACTCCCAGTGAACTACAGAAAGAGTGGTTATGTAGCTTGCAGTAACTGCTGTTCTTGAAATGTTTTGCTCACTCCAGATGTGCATATACCTCATGCACATTTAAAATAATTGGAGATATACCTATCTCCTAGAACTGGAAGGGACCTTGAAGGGTCATTGAGTCTCAGCCCCCTGCCTTCACTAGCAAGACCAAGTATTGATTTTTGCCCCAGATCCCTAAGAGGCCCCCTCAAGGATTGAACTCTGGGTTTAGCAGGCCAATGCTCAAATCACTGAGCTATCCCTCCCCTTCATTGAGATTGGAGTCTCTGAACATGAGTGTCTCTTGGGCCAAACCTGCTCCCTCCACCTCTCCCATAACTGCTACCTGAGGGCATGAAAGGCAGAGTGGATCAACAGTCCCTTGCGCCACTCTGAAATTCTGAATTTCAACAAACAAACAATGAATGGGGATGGAGGGCAGGTCATGGTATCCCCACTGACAACATCTCAAAGAACCATGGTTACTCCAAAGGTAAGTAACTTTTTGTTGTTCTTCGTTAGTGTGGATCCCACTCCAGGTGACGGGAAAGCAGGTGGCAGTCAGGTAAGTGGGATTGAAGGGTCTCATCGGCCACTAATTAACTACTGTGACACTTTGTCACCATCCTGAATCTGAGAGTGTATACACTTGTTCAGTGTCCTCAGGATAAAGATCTGCTTTTTTTTCTTTGGAATAAGGAAATATGGAAAGTAGAAATCATTTTCTGAATTGCAGAGGTACCTGTTCTAGGGTTCCTTTTCAGTTTATCATGAAAAGGGTCCCTCAAGAGGGATAGGAGATGGACCATGAGGCAAAGACTGGAAATGACTAGAGAACTCATGAGGAGACAACTTCTAATGTCTATTTGGCAGTGATTATTCTAGGCAAAGATGGCATTCAAAGATAAGGTTTAGGAATGGCTCTAGTATGGCCATCACATTGCAGTGTGGTAGTGACTGAGAAGATGGGGGCCTCTTTTGTGATAATATGGATCTCTTTTTCTAAGGATGATCACTGTTCTTTGTTTGGGCTGAGAATGGTACCAGAAGGACTTCTATCTGGAGTCCAGGCTATCAATGCTAGTGATCCCAAAGTAGCCCTAGAGTCTCTTAAGGAATGTAGGGCCTGTTCTGTGTGGCTGCCTAATAGGTCAGTGTTCTCAAATTGTAGATCTTCTGTAGTATTTTGTACCCTGGTGGAGCTACCCCATGCCTGAAGCCCTCCTTGTTGTGATTGGTAATTCAAGATATGTAGCTGGAGTGAAGCAGGGAGTAAACTTTTGTCCCAGAGATCCAGCTTTTTAGGGTCTTTATTTGAGAGAGTAGCTTTTGATGGACCGGGCTGTCCAGCTTTCTCCTGGATTGTAGAGACCAGCAGAGATCCACGGAATGTGTGTAGATGCCCTTCTGTAGCATTTGATCTGCTAGTTGGGGCAAGGATAGTAAGGTTGTTAGCTGGCTCCAAACTGTCTTCATTAATAGGTATTGCTAACCTTGTAGCAGAGGGGAAAGGTGTAGATTGGGTTGTTTTGGTTTTTGGGGTGTTTAAGGAAAAGTTTTTAGAAGAAAAACACGAGGGCAATATATAGGGAATTCACCCTAGTTATGAAAATGTATAGCAAAGTGCTAAGGGGTAGCAGGTAGACACACTCTGGCTCTATCTCACTACCACAGCTAGAGGGAATTAAGGGACAGTTGCAGCTGCCTTTTATATCCACAGGGGGCAGGCATGGCCCAACTTCATACCTGTTCAAAGATTCCCATCTTGGCTGCATGAGGCTCATGCACATCTAGAGTAGGATCCATACCACTACTCAGTGAAAAGCTTGCACTGGGTTTTTGTTCCATAACCCAACCCCCTGCTCTTGTGCAACTATGCAGGGGCTAGCTACAATCTAGCCCTAAAGACAGGGGTTTTCTTTTGTTGAGAGGGGGATACAGAAGAGGGGAGTTAGTAGATACCAACAAGTGATGTTGTGGATTGAACTAAAAAAACCTTGTGCCATTCTTTAATTACTGTCTGGCTGCCAACACAGACTCAACAGCGTGCCGCACTGCTATGGGGACAGCGTAAATACCCAATCAAAGCTGGCTCAACTCAGCATTGGACTTTGCTTAATGTACCACTGAAATGATGATGCAGGAGCAGGACAATATTCTAGAGCAGCTGTTGCTCTTAAAGCCACCATCTGTAACCACCACAGGCATAAGGGCTAGAGGCAGCAAGTCACCATTCTCCTGTCTAGGACTGTAAAATCCTGAATACATTCATTCAGTCCTCTAATGCGCACTATCTATAACAACCCCAAGCAATTTGATCAATAATTTCTTAGGGCTGGGCTATAAATGAAGCAGAGCCAGCACCTCCAATTGAGAAGATTGTCTGCTCCCCACTTCATTTTTTAAAGCAAGATACCCAGCATCTGTATTCCTTGAGCGCCATGGCCTGCACAAGCACTCCACAGGTCATGAATTTGGCTCCTTTAATCTCTCTTGCTTTAGGGAATTTCAGCTCCTAGGCACAAGTTTCCAGATCCTCGAAAGACTGGACATATAACATATGTGGTTTGTCTCCCAGCAGGACTGTTTTCAGTATTTCACAGAGGCTGCTAAAAGGTCTTTACAGTTGTGATTTCATAAAGAGCAGGGCTAAGCCTAGATTTGTCCTGTATCCATATTTGGACAACTCAGAAAAGTCTATTCCTGGAAACCAGCAAACACCTAACCCCAAATCAATCTAATGCTTCTGAAAGGCGCTGCTGGCACTAGAAACGGAGAAGTCGTGTTGTCTCCACAAAACAATTGTAGCACAGGTTGTACCTGCAGTGCACATTCCCTACAGTGCAGCACCAATGCGCCTCAAACCAAGTAGAGGTTATGAGACAGGTTAGTTTCAACACCCATTCAATTCTTGTCTTCTCTGCTTTGAGGGAGGTGCATGTAAAGTGAATGGTTGTCAGCACTTTTGTATTTAAACATGAGCCTCACCTCTGCCTCTGTTACACTTATGCATTAAACACACTGACATCTGCTGCATCAGTCAGAAGGAAATAGCCTGAGGTGGATACACAAATTGGGGATGAGAGGAGAATGCACATGCTGTGAATGTCATTTCAGCCAGATAGTTGTCCTTATTACAAGGGACAAAATAAGATGACAGGGGAGTACCCCACAGTCAGGGAGACAGCAACCACTGCAAATAAAATCCTTTAATGGGTTGATTCCTTTAAGCAACTAAATGCCACTTGAAGATGGAAAGATGACTAATCTGAAAGTACGTAACAATATTTAGCATGAAAATCCTATCCAGATAAGATCTACTCCCTCAGAGAAATTCTTCTAACAATTTCTGGGCTAAGGCAATGTCCCAAAACAAACAAATACATCTATTTCCATGAATAAGCCATCCAGGAATAGGCTGGACACAGAACTACAAAATGATTTCATTAACAAGGGTATGTTGGCTTCAGTGAGCAATGTGGATGTGCAAGCCACACAGTAAGTGTGAGCCTATATTTTATTTAAAATGGAAGAGGGAACAGCATAGCACACCTTTTTCTGTATAAAGGCATGATGAACAACAATCACCACGTACAGCACCTTGCACTCCACCTATGGACAGAGATGTAATATCCTGAAGTGTACCCATCACATTTTTTGCTGGTTTCACAAACTAATTTTCAGACAATACAAATTGATCAATGTCACAACATTAATAGACTGACTCAATCTCAGAATGAAAGTAAAAATACACCCCTCATCAATTCCTCAGGTATCAGCTTGAGTAAATAAATAGCTAGATTTTACACTGTATCTTGTGGTTAACAGATTAGTCTTCCTCAGGGGCCTGATGCTCTTAATTTGCTGGTAAAAGTGGCTGCCTGCCATCAGCACAGCCACCTCTATTGACACTTAGTGAGAGAGCATCAGATGAGCCAACCATCAGACAATACTAAGGGTGGTTTCTCCTGTAGATAGACTGTATACATACTATAGAGCAGTGATTCCAAATGTGTGGGTCACAACCTCTTGGAGGGTTTTGGTGTATCAAAAAGGAGAGCACAGTTTTTTCAAAAATGGGATTTTATCTATTATAAAAATGGAAAGTTTCCCAGCACCTACTTCAATCAGATATATTTCTTGTATTCTGGAAAACAGGCACATGGTATAATCAAACAGTGGTGGTGCAAGAGAATATACTCACTGACCCGCTAACCAAATAGAGCTAGTGACATGAACATTACAAGAGCTCTACTGAACTGGAGAACTGTAGTCTCCATCATCCCTAAAATAAGAGGACTGCTAGTTTCACCATCACATCCCCCACCTTACTAGCTTTGTATTAGCCATTGAAAGCACCAATTACATAGTTACTAGAGAATCATGCCGAGCAGTATGTTAGGAAAAGAGGATTGGAAGCTGTCCTGCAGGAGAACAAAGCTCCCTTCTGTTGGGATGGGCATGACTGGTTCAGGGATGTGCGACTTTTCACAGCCCTATGCTAGCTTTGCTGAATTTAGCCATTGTTTGATAGATATTTATAAAACTTTAAGCATCCATAATGGGGTTTCATGCGTTTGTTCAAAGGAGCCTAGTGGGGTATGAGCAGCTATCCAATGAAACCTACTGGAAACTTCTTGAGAGGAAAAGCAGAACTACACAAGCAAGCCTCTCAAAGCTTTATAGAACTGTTAAAAACAAGTTGTCAACACGTCACAATATACAAAGTAAATATCCTGAAATCAAACTCTAAGTAAGTTCTCAAGTAGCATTTTTCTTACTTTGCCTGTCTGTGAATTTCACTTATCACTGATGAAAATATTTTGTCAGTTTCCATGTGTGGTGAAATCAACATTTACTCATAATCTAATCCTTTCAAGTCCAATTATAACAAACCTCCCTGTTTGGGTTTCTCTACACTTAAAATGAGTGGCATTTTAAAATGTCTTAACTAAGAAGTTCTTAAAATACCTCTTAGGGATAACCATAATCTGTTCATACTTTAAAAACAAAAAAAATCTATGGCTGGCTGTGTCTACATTAGGTGCTCATTAAAATATCTTTAGTTAGCACTAGAACTGGTTTGATTTCTCAATGCAAAAAATTAACTTTTCACACAAATTGTGAAAAATCCATCATTTAAACCGTTCAAAGCCTGAAGATGACAGGAGGGGAAAACGGTTTTTTCCCCTCTCCTTTTTATAAAACCAGCTCTAGTTAATAAAGTGCCACTCTGTTTCCCAGGATAGGCAGACTCTTCAGTTATATTCCCCATGAGCAGAACTGGTCCAGCACAAAGCTCCTGCAACAAGCCCAGTAACTCTGAGTAAAATAGGCTGAAATTCAGTCAAATATGTGCTGGTTGTTCCCTCTAAATAATTCTCAGCCTACAGAAATAGTAATCAATCTATGGCTCTGTACCAGGGAGGCTACAAATCAGCTTTTTAAAATTTATTCACTTTTCTTCTTAAAAATAAACCTGTTTACCATGAAATCTGAATTTGATACAAAATATTTTAAGGCCTAAACTACTTATAATCTCTTAAAATATTTAATTTAAATCTGCTGGGTCCATAAGCCTCTATCAAAAACTGAGTCAAAGGCTGCTTTTCTCTATAAAGAAAGGATTAGGCGGAAAACATCTAATTTCTGAGGTCTAGGTTTATAAACATGGCACAATATGTCATTTACTCTATTAAGGGCTTGACTCTGTGGGGCCATGCTACTGCGTGTGCGACCCAGCCTCCGATTACAGGAGCTACCACCATGTACCTCATCAGGATCATCTACTGAGCCCACCTGCGTGGTCTCATACTCTTAGTTTATAGCTTCTCCCTACCTGAACTCTGATTGGCTCAGTTCTCAAAATTATTAATATTTTGACTCCGCCCATCATGGAAAGTTACTCTCCATCTTATGGAAAAACACTGACCTACCCAGTTACTACCAGCTTTACTCCTGGATGGTTCTGAGCCCTTCAAGTAAATGGTCTTGCTCCAATTCATTGCATGCGTAAATAGATATACAAATAAACAGAAATCCATGAGTTTCCTCTCCTCGCTCTCTAAATGAATGAAGTACTGCCCTGCAAAAGGCATGTGGGTTACAGGAGCAGGAGTCTTGGATTGTTGTTTGTTCTTTTGTTTTTCTGGGTGCAGGAGAGTTACACACCCAGAGAGAAGGAGCAGAGTGTGTGGAACCAGAAAGAGGAAATACTGGTGTCAAAGCAAGACACTGTGGAAGAAGGGACAGCATTCATCAGAGTGCAGCCTCTAGTGTTGACTTCAACACCTGGGGACTGTCCTGGCTGCAGGTCATAAAAAGATCCTATTTGGGAATATTGTTAAGAAATTCCTGTACTGAGTTTAAAAAAAAAAAAAGGAACATGTGCCAAATGTAAACACTGCAACAAAAAAGATGTCAGGACTGGTTGTCAGAATGAAATACCAGGATGAAAACCACTCCTCAGAAGGCAGCGATTTTGACAATGATACTGTGGACATGTCTGAACATTCTGGATCAGCTGGTTAGTAAATTTACTATTGCACCATTCTTATGGACTGCCTTCCATGTCATGTTCTGGGGGGACTGCTTATGAATAAGGCTAAGATTTTGGCACAGTCACGTAAAATCAGAATCTGTGACAAACTCATGGCCTTACTTATGAATTTAATTGACATGTTAGTTTGTTGTGGGAGCATTTCTCAGTTACATGGCTACACTTCTGAAATTATTTTTTATTGCTCAGTATAAACAAACATCCAAGGTGAAGATTTCCTCTTTATAAGAAAAGTTGTATTAGGCATTTATGAATTTTAACTTTAAATTTTTTTTCTTCAAGTTGTTTGGTATCTCTCTCAAGATGGTTTAAATAGATTTAGATAATCCTTATGATTTATTAATTACAGACACTCCCCGGGTTACCCAAACTTGATTTACAGAAATCCGTACTTACGGAAAAAGTTTGTAAGTTCTTTTTTTTTTTTTGGCGTAATTGTTGGAGATAAGTTCCTGACTTACGCAAAATTCGACTTACGCAAGGTGTTACGAAATGGAACACTTGCGTAAGTCGGGGAGCATCTATATTTTCCCTATAAAACTGGGTTTAGAATAAACTATCATTTAAACTGTGGCACAAACAGCTGTAGTAGAATGAATCCTTCATTTACAATCTCTTTTTTTTTTTAAAGCAGTGCACTGACTAATACTCAGTGAGTCACTAACTGACCATTGTGTGTCAGGATCCAGCTTAACATATGGGGTTATGAATGTCCATCATCTGCAATGTCTACAGCTTCAGAGTCATCTGCAGGTACCACCAGAAGTGCTGCAATTAAACATCACAGTAAGTTACCTGTATCCAAAAGACTTTCATTATCATCATCATCCAGTATGAACTCATCCGTGGTTTTAATCAGGACCAGCAAATTCCAGCAAGACTCCACAAACAAAAGATCCTTTGGTTAATTTACGCAACAAATTCTCCCTTTTGTCTTGATCAGAACAAACATTTAATAGACATGATTCAATCATTACAATCAGGCTACACTCCAAGAGCACAGCAGACATTGCTGGATACAAGTGTATGAGAAGGAGATTGAACAAATGTGCAAAAAGCATTGACAGGAAATTCATCAATGAATATTGACAGAGCAGTGTACACAGCGATCCAGTAAGTGCTTGTGTGACAACAGAAGATGGGGTTGTCTATCTTACAGAAACAATTCATAAATCTGGAAACGCTCACTGTGACACTTCCTCAAAGAACCCAGAACCACAAGCCATTGTGTTAACCCTCAGCCTCACCAAGGGAGAGCTTTGCAGCTGCTAAGCTGCATATCAGCTCTCTGACACTCCAGCCTGTCTGCCTTGCCAGCAAAACTCCTGCAACCTCTGCCACTGTAAACCTTGCCCTGCAAGTAACACCCAGTTCCTGAGTTCCCCAGCAATGTCTCTCTATAGTGTCCAGTCTCTCTCACTGGACACTCACAGAAATTAAGTGTGCTGTCTCCAAAGAGACTGAGTACACACCTGCCTGTTAGGTTAGCCGAGGATTGACTCTTATACTTCAATATAACAGCACTGAGATGGGTTACAGTAAAACTTAGTAAAACTAAGAATAAGTTTATTAAAGAACAGATCTAAGCAAGAGTGAGAGAGACAGGAATGGTTACAAACAAAACATCAGACTCTTTCTAGTGAGTAAAATTTTTAGCAACTTACAATCTTTGCCTGAACAGTTTTCTCATTTACACCAAATTACCAGGTCTCTAGCCCTGCAGGCCCAGGGATCCAACTTTTTGCTCTCCTTCTATTTCTCCAAACTCGCTAGTCTTTGCCTCAAGAGCCAGGAAGACGTCTTGGGGGTGCAGACCCTTGTCGCTGGTGTGCTCACTTAACTCTTTTACACGTGATTCCTTTGTTTACCTCATATGTAGGGCTGCCAAGGGATTAAAAAAATCAATCGCTATTAATCGTGCTGTTAAACAATAGAATACATATGTAACCCTTCTGCCGGGCCGAAACGATAGCAGCAAGGGCCGGGTTCAATACATAGGGGTCCCTTCCCCTCAACATAATGCAAAACCAGCTCGAGCCCCCACCCAGTGACCTGGGAAAATCTTACATGCACCCCTGGGCGCCTCGAGGAGGCAATACTTCCCCTCTCGCAAGCACAGAGTCTTGGTGTAGCAGAAAAGGTTTAATTACATGATAAACAACAAGCATTAAATTGGGAAAATACCTCAGCTAGAGTTCATAGGTCAAACCGTGAGCAAAGACCCACCCCAGCAAATTGGGCCGTGTCCTTCTCTCTGGGCCCTTGAGTCCAGCAACCCCCAAATCACCCACAGTCCCAAAAGTCCCACAATCCCAAGTCTCTGTCCCGGGTCAGTGCAGCCCCAGAGTTCAAGAGTCTCTCTGCAGAGGTCCCCCTCCCCAGCCTGGGTAGAAAGGGGCACCTTACGTGGTTCGGGGCCAACTGCCCTGCCTCTTCGTGGGGTTCTGCTTCCACTAGTCATCCCCGCAAACAGCTCAGCTCCGCTTGCTCTGTGGGCTGCTCCACTCTGCCAGCTGCTCTGGTCCACCAGCTGTCCTGTGATCCACTCCAGCCATCCTCACGAGCTGCTTGGCTCCACTCACCCAGTGGCTGCTCCAACTGCTCCACTCTGCTCTGCCAGCTGCTCTGCTCCATGGTATTGCTTCAGGCTCCCCCACTCATTAGCACAGTACTCAGTGCTCTCAGCTCAGCAAGTCCAGCTCTTCAGTGATTTCAGCTCTTAGTGATTCCAGCTCATAGTAGGGGAGCCCCAGTGCCAGTGAGTTCAGCTCAGTAACCTGTATCTAGATTCTTAAGGGAATCAAAAATTAACTCTGACATTCCACAGTGGAGAGAGGCATAGGTGGAACTGGTGCTTCTGGCTCACACAAGGCACCTGCACCACCAAGTACAGATATCTGTCCCCAGCCTCTCTCTCCTGACTGGGTTTTGGAACCCATGTCCCTTATCTAGCAAGTGCTATTTAGTCGATAATGAAACCCTCTATCATAAGACAGTTTAGTAGTTCCTCATTTACTTAATTGGGGTGACAACATTTTATTGCTCCTGCCCCAATAACAACGAAATTGGGGCTCCCACAGCTGTGAAAATAACCATCCCAGGCTGCTGTGCGGTATGCTAAGTGGGGTGGGAGTGCCAATGCAAATAACTGAAATGCTAATGCGAATACTTGAAAAGTCTTTCTGCACTCCCCATAATCTACCAGATGTCAGGGTAGAGCTCATCCTGACTCTGCTTACACATAGAATGTTAAACCATAATAGAAAAACATCCAAAATATTTAATAAATTTCAATTGGTATTCTATTGATTAACAGTGCGATTAAAGCTGTGATTAATCACGATTAATTTGTTTAATTGCGATTAATTTTTTTTAGTTAATCCCATGAGTTAACTGTGATTAATCGACAGCCCTCCTCATCTGTAAATGTTCTTTCATCAAGCAATGATATTTGGGACCAGCATGTCACCAATTTACATATAATACCTTACAGGATACCTTTTGGATACCTATGACAGCAAAATGTTGGGGGATAGTGAGTGTGTCAAGCCTGATATTGTAATAAGAGGTCTGGACTTGACATGACTTTCAGCCTATGGACTTAGCATAACCTGCAACCATCTGCTATGTTCAGCCACCATAAGTTGGAAACAAAAAAAACTACCGAGTCAGGGGAATTTGGCCTTGACGTAGGCAGGCAGATAGAAAAGTATCCGCTGCAGCATTCCTAACAGGGCTAGATATATATTCACAAAGTCATGAGACTGGAAAAGCTAGCCTTGAGTTTCTGCAGCTTCTTCCTGATAATAAAAAGCATAAGGCTTTGCTGTTTCAAATGTATTCCACTAACGAAGCATAAATTCAGATATTTTAATAACTATGAAAAATACAAAAGTTAATGAGTAGGCTGTCTCAGGCATGTGAACCCCTGTATAGTGAAAATGATTGGTTAGTGTTTTTGCACAGATATGCTTTGAGTAAAATAATTGGATACGGTATTGATAAGAAGAACTCTCAATTTTAACAATATAATGAGCATCAGGAAACATGCTCCTTGGAACTTAACTCCGAGATACAGCTCAAGACCAGAGCTGGGAGGATTTTTAACCCCTGCATGACTAGATTCTGTGGAAGCTGGAGCCCTGGACGGGATCAAATTGTGACTGCCCATTGGGAGACCATCAGTCTGTTTTATGGGGATTGATGAGTATTAGACCTTGGTGTGTGTATTTTGTTGATTGATTGTTAATTGCTA
The DNA here is from genome assembly GCF_020497125.1 of Mauremys mutica. NCBI lineage: Eukaryota > Metazoa > Chordata > Testudines > Geoemydidae > Mauremys > Mauremys mutica. The sequence goes on along the minus strand of NC_059073.1, from coordinate 120,560,280 downwards.
ATAAATAAACGTGCATATTTAAGAATATTTTCTGTGTGATAAAGGCTCCTTTACTGGGACACGGTCCCATTAACCTGTAGAGGGCCATTGGGCCCTGGAAAGGGGGTGGGAGCCCCAAAGTTGTGAGGGTAACAATATGAGTTGATATTGAGGAGCTCTTAGAATTACATTCATACAGCAGAATACTTAAAAGTAGTAGCAGTAAAAGGGGTAAACTATGAACAATAATAGCTTTGTCAGTGGTAACGCTGCAAATTAGGGCTGTCAAGCAATTAAAAAATTAACCGTGATTAATTGCAATAGTATTTTTAAATTCACCTAATACAAGTACTGTAGTGCAATTTCTTTCTCATGAAAGTTGAACTTACAAATGTAGAATTATGTACAAATAAAACTGCATTAAAAATAAAACAATATAACATTTTAGAGCCTGCAAGTCCACTCAGTCCTTCTTCTTGTTGCCCTTTCACAACAAAGAGATTGCACTACAGTACTTGACTGAGGTGAATTTAAAAATACTATTTCTTTTATTTATCATTTTTACAGTGCAAATATTTGTAATATTTGTACACTTTCATTTCAATTACAACACAGAATACAATATATATATGAAATGTAGAAATACGTCCAAAATATTTAATAAATTTCAATTGGCATTCTATTGTTTAACACTGCGATTAATCACAATTAATTTTTTACTCACGATTAATCACGAGTTAACTGTGATTAATTGGCAGTCCTACTGCCAATGTAATAAATGTGAGAAGAAATCTAGAAAAAGATAATTAAGGGAAACTGAAACTTATAGCAGAGGGGTGCAGTGCTAATTTCATGCACCTTTTAGCCAAAGATGTAACTACAATTCCAGAAATAAAAGAAAATGCTGTTGAAATTGAAAAATCTTTCCATAACAGCCACTTCATTTCAGCTTTGCTGAAGGAAACAGGAGGAACCAAACTAATTAGCCCCAAAGACGTATAATATAATTCAGCGGCTGACTGTTTTGAGCTATTTATTAAAAGCTGGCCTATTCTGATGACAATTTGTGAAGAAAATCATCACAAAATAGAACTTTCGAGATGGAACGTCACAACCAAACTAATCAACTCAGACTAAAGAGAAAAGTAGATGATATGCTAATATACTGAAACCTATTTCCATAGCCTTGGACAAACTGAAGAAAGATTGTGGCTGTATTGCTGATGCTGTTGAAATTTGGCAAGAGCATCAAAGACACTGAGGAAAGAAATACCCAATAACAGTTTTACATTGCAGCCAGTAAAGAAGCGGCTGGATCAAGTACTTACTCCACCTCATTTTCTTGGCAATATTCTCAACCCAAAGTACCAGGGTGGATTCCTAACTGCTGAACAAGATGCTGCAGCTATGACATGACCATCTATTAGTCACCCATAATAAATTTCAGTGCTGGAGGTGAACCATTCAAGCAGTACCTGTTTGCTGGCGATAGTTACTTTAAAGAAAGTCACACCACTGAATTGGTGGAAGTCACTAGCTAAGCACCTGGAAACAGAGTTTGTGACATGCTAAATCAGTTTCGACAGCAGTAGCATATTCTACAGGCACAGAAAGAATATTTTCTTTATTTGGACTAATTCACTCAATGTTGAGAAATCAATTGGGAGTTGGGAAAAAAAAAAAGGCAGGAAAACTTTTCCTTTCCATTCTATGAATAATAAACAACAAGGAAGGGAATGAGATCAACTATTTTTTAAAGTTTGCAGGATAGAAATCTCCCAAGTTATGTAGGCTCTCATTTTCCAGAGACTCAGGGTATGGCTACACTTGCAGCTGTACAGTGCTTGGAGTTACCTGTCTTTGTTCAGCTGAGTAGGGAAAGTGCTGCAGTCTGTCCACACTGACAGCTACCAGCGCACTGTCGTGGCCACATTTTGCAGCATCTGCAGCAGCACTGGGAGCGGTGCATTATGGGCAGCTATCACAGCGTTCAAGTGGCTGCAACATGCTTTTCAAAAGTGGGGGGTGGGTGGAGTGTGACAGGGAGCGTGGGGAAGACAGAGAGAGTGGATTTTTGGAGCCGACACTGTGTCAGCTCCCTGCCTTGCAAGTTCCGACCCCTTCCCCCACCTCTCTCACTCACTGAAAGCAAACAGCTTTTTTTCCTCACAGACCAGATAAGCAGCTTCGCCAAAACGGACCCCCCTCTCTCTCCTGCCCGCTGCGCTGCTTCTCTCCTCAAGCCCCCTCCCTCCACCTCTCTTCAAGCAAACACTAGCTGTGGACGTTCCAAAGGGAGCCCCCTGCCTCTGCCCGTTCACAGCAAACAGTAGCTGTGTTTGTTTTTTTGATAAGCAGCTCTGGGAGTCCGGAGTTCACAACAAAACAAAGAGAGGCATCACAACAAAACAAAGACAGTAATCTTCACTTAAAAGGATTATGGGAAGCTTCAGGAGGTCAGTCACAGCGTACTAAGATTATTCCCTGTTTACACTGGTGTCCCAGTGCTGCAGCAGCAGCGCTATACTCTTTATTCCTCTTGTAGAGGTGGGGTACAAGCAGCGCTGTAGCTACAGAGATACAGCGCTGTATGTGCCTTGCCAGTGTGGACGGGGAGTGAGTTACAGCGCTATAAAGCCACCAACAGCACTGTAACTCTCAAGTGTAGCCAAGGCCTTAGGCAAGTAGGAATATAATCTCCAGTCACTTTCACTTATGCATATTTTCTCAGGCTGATATGAAATAATCAGTTTAATTTACTGATAGTTAATCTCTCTGTTCCAAACATTTAAGGTTGTTTTGTTTAATCAAAATAATTTTCATATGCTGTTGTGTTTAAGTAAATTCCCATTACCATCCTAATGCAGCTTGATACAAATCAGCAAGATATTAATTATCTAGTCAATAAGCAATATCTCATTCACCATTTTCTAAGATACTAAAGATGTACAATTAATAAGAATCTGAAAATATTAAGCTACATAATTGCTTAAATGTATATATAGTTACAGGGTGCCCTCCTAGGTAGCAAAAAAGATGTACCAAAGCTAATGTAACAACTCTATTTAGCTGTAAATCAACCTATTTTAAGGGTTATATCAACCAAGGTGAATGCACTTTTCTTTAGCAAATAACTGAACTACAAATAGAAAAGTGGATTAAAATTGATTATTTAGCTTGATTTAAATCAATCCACCCTTTTCACCAGTGATGAGTCACTGATCTTTAGCAAGTCAGTTATCTCTGTGCTTCAATTTTCCCCATCTGTAAAGTAGTGGTAACGCTTATACACTTTTGTAAAGCTCTTGAAACAAAGAGCGCTTCACTACTGCTAAATATCGTTGCGGTTATTTGTTGACTTTATTAGAGTAATAAGCCATGCAACAAGCATTCCAGAGAGCATGTGTGGAAAGGACGATTGGATTAGAATAAAACAAGCTTTGTTTGCATGCTTGCCTGCCGGTTAGCCACTATCTGCCTTTAAAAGCAGCAAAGAATCCTGTGGCACCTTATAGACTAACAGACGTTTTGCAGCATGAGCTTTCGTGGGTGAATACCCACTTCTTCAGATGCAAGTGGTGGAAATTTCCTGGGGCAGGTATATATTAGCAAGCAAGAAGCAAGCTAGAGATAACGAGGTTAGATCGATCAGGGAGGATGAGGCCGTGTTCTAGCAGTTGAAGTGTGAAAACCAAGGGAGGAGAAACTGGTTCTGTAATTGACAAGCCATTCACAGTCTTTGTTTAGTCCTGAGCTGATGGTGTCAAATTTGCAGATGAACTGGAGCTCAGCAGTTTCTCTTTGAAGTCTGGTCCTAAAGTTTTTTTGCTGTAGGATGGCCACCTTAAGATCTGCTATTGTGTGGCCAGGGAGGTTGAAGTGTTCTCCTACAGGTTTTTGTATATTGCCATTCCTAATGTCTGATTTGTGTCCATTTATCCTTTTCCTTAGAGACTGTCCAGTTTGGCCGATGTACATAGCAGAGGGGCATTGCTGGCATATGATGGCATATATTACATTGGTGGAAGTGCAGATGAATGAACCGGTGATGTTGTGGCTGATCTGGTTTGGTCCTGTGATGGTGTTGCTGGTGTAGATATGTGGGCAGAGTTGGCATCGAGGTTTGTTGCATGGATTGGTTCCTGAGCTAGAGTTACTATAGTGCGGTGTGCAGTTGCTGGTGAGAATATGCTTCAGGTTGGCAGGTTGTCTGTGGGCGAGGACTGGTCTGCCACCCAAGGCCTGTGAAAGTGTGGGATCATTGTCCAGGATGGGTTGTAGATCCCTGATGATGCGTTGTAGGGGTTTTAGCTGGGGACTGTATGTGATGGCCAGTGGAGTCCTGTTGGTTTCTTTCTTGGGTTTGTCTTCCAGTAGGAGGCTTCTGGGTACACGTCTGGCTCTGTTGATCTGTTTCCTTATTTCCTCGTGTGGGTACTGTAGTCTTGAGAATGCTTGGTGGAGATTTTCTAGGTGTTGGTCTCTGTCTGCGGGGTTAGAGCAGATACGGTTGTACCTCAGTGCTTGGCTGTAGACAATGGATCTTGTGGTGTGTCCGGGATGGAAGCTGGAGGCATGAAGGTAGGCATAGCGGTCAGTAGGTTTTCGGTATAGGGTGGTGTTGATGTGACCATCACTTATTTTAATTAATAATCAACATATATAGCATAAGAACATATATAGATAAGATTGATAACATTTTCTTCCTTAAACTGCAGAAGTGGGAACACAGCAGCATCTTTAGCTGGACACGGAAACTTAACATTAGGTAGCCCAGTGTACTGTCATAATAATGCAAATCTTTAGACCCAGGTCAAAAAAAACCCTGGCAGATTAAATTATTTTTCTGGCAACTGGCAAATCTATTTTAAAAAAAACCAAACAGCCAGGCCTGTCAAATACTGGTCAGGTGGTAACCATACATGGCGCTAGCTCTTCCCCCACCTCCCCGTTCCCCTTAACCTACGTTAGAAGGTCACTTACAGTTACATTCTATGTTTTTCTAGCATTACTTTTCCTGATGAGCATTTCTGCAGCAACTCCAGCAATTGCTTATATGATCATGAATGGGAGGGGAGGTGGACCATGTGATTACAAATGGATTCACATCAGATGAAGAAAGTTTGAGAACCCTGGTGCTACACAGGTAGATGGAGTGTGTTGACCTGGTAGGTGTCTTAATGATAATATCCTGTTCTGCAGGAAACCAGTAGGGTCAGCTCCTGGTTCCCCATCTAAAACCCCTCAGGCCAGCAAGGGATGTCAATCCTGGGGAAAAGGAGTGCCTCACACTGCTTCCCAGTGAGGTCTCTGTGTAAGCAGAAGTGTGGGATTGGTGCCAAAAAGAGTTGGGTGGAAAAGGAGTCACTGTGACTACAACCACACCCTTGAGGTTTGTGAAGTGCAGTGTGGGAACCCGCTAAGGAGAAATTAAGGGGCTGCTCAGGATTCTGACAGGAAAATGGAGGACTTCCTTGAGGGGAAAAAAGAAAGAAGGCAGAGGAAATGGGATGAGAACTGCAACTATTCCTAACAATGGTAATTGCAGTTTTTAAGATTAGCCTGGCTAGAAGCCCAGGATGATAAACACCACTGAGTCAGTTCAACTGACAAGCATATTATAGTTTGCAATTTGGAAGGAAAACAGCCCTCTGAAGCAATTCAAAAAGAAATGGGTCATTTTGAAAGTGTTAAAAAAAAGTTTGCAAAAAGTGTATTTATTACCTTTTTCATTTAAATACAAATTTAATTAAACCTAAACAGCTCTAGGATCATAATTTAGGATGGACTTTTCAAAAATGCCTAAGGGAGTTAGACTCCCAACTCCCACTGAAAGCAAAGGTCCACATTTCAAAATAAAAACCAAAACACTTCAGCATATATCTGCTAAATACACATTGTGTGCAAATAAAGAATTGTGTGTGCAAGATATGTAGTGATATCATCCAATTTTGAATGCACAATTACCTGATTGTGATCCTTACATGTATATTTTGCACAGACAGCTTATGCAACCATTTTCCAAAATTTTGCCCCTAACTTCTTTAGGTGCTGCTGAAAATGCCACCCCTTAAGTAATATTTCATTAATTTTTTGTGTTGCTAACAAGCCTTCCAACCATTCCTTATTATTAGGGTGACCATACATCCCACTTTGGCTAGGACAGTTCCTTTTTTAAGCCCTGTCTCGGCCCTCCTGACTTTTTTGGCAGAAGTGGCCATTTGTCCTCATTGCTCTTGTCAACTAGCAATTGGCAAGAGCAAACAGGACAAATGCCCACTTTTGCAAAAAAACAAAAAAAACCCACCATAAAAGTGGAAAAGTGGGGTGTGGAGGAGCATGCGGGGAGCAGGGGCGAGTGGTGAATCCAGTCCTGAACAGAGGGGAGGCAGGGCTTGGACGAGCAGCAATGCCAGCTCCACGTGGGGAGGGGGGCTCAAATGAGTGGCTCAGACCAGCCCTGTGGGGAGGGAGCTCAGGCTAACAGGTTGGGCCAGCCCCAAGTGTGGCAGGGGTGGGGGCTCAGGCTAGCCCTACGTGATGCCCCATTTTCCATTTGGAAAATATGGTCACTCTACTTATGTAAAACATCTCAGTTTAGACACAATTTTATCTCCACATCACACTGAGCTAATGTTGTTTCCATCTCAGTGGGATTTGTGGGTGTTCAGCACCTCTGAAGATTAGAACTCTGACTTAGGTCCCTAACAATGGACTTGAATGCCAAACGGTGGAGCTCCTCTTTCTAAAAATCTTGGTCCAAGATTACAGGCAATGGGGAGATTTTCAGACACACAACTGGCATAAGGTTCTCAGCTCCCATTGCATTTATTTGATGTACTTTATTCTAACCTCAAAATTACATTTTCAGCAGTTTAAAATAGGAAGCGGGGATATGCAAAAGTTCAGCATTATTTTTATTTGAACTGTTTTGCCTCACCTTAAAAATTAAGCCTGAATATTTGCTTTGTCTATTAGCCGGGATATTTATTCCCTGGTCAGACTGCACTGAAGTAATCTGAATAACTGTATTATTAATTTCTATTTATGTAATGCCATTTGCCCCCTTTTGTTGTGTTATCTTTAACCTACATCTGTAACTCATGGTAGCAGAATCCTACAGGAGTCCCTGCTCAGAGCAGTTCTTCACAACAGTATATAAAATTACTCAACATCCGGTGAACTCAGCAATCTCTGATACAGCAACATTTTGGGATTGAAGGAGGCCTGGTGGCCTGTCTAGGTCAATCCACCTCGGCGCCTTGGAGCGAAGATCAAAGTGTTCTCGGCTCTTTGAGCTCAGAGGGGGTGAGTAGTCTCTTGGTCTATCCAAGGCCGTGATCAAGTGTCTTGATGTTTTTGGTCTTTTGGCCTCGAGATGAAAACCTTGTCTGTGTCTTTGGAACCTTGAGGTAAAAATATTAACTAGCATTACTTACCCTGTAGTGTTTCCTTCCTTTTAAGTGTCAGTTTAATTCTTAAACTACATCCACTATTACTGCTTTGATCGGGTTTTTTTTCACTGCATGCATAAAGACACTTTACATTAAAGGTAATTCTATTGCTGTAGAGTCTGGACCTTCTCTGCTTTCATTTGTGTCCCTTTATGAACTTGTTAGCTGCTCAGATAAGATATATAAGGTGGGTGTCAAAAACCTAAGAGCTGTGTAGAACTCAGTCACATCCCCATATCTAATTAACCTCTTGTCTAATAGATGGCCTCTTTCTAGCCTAACTTTTGCAAGTTACTGCTATTGACTGTCATTGAGTTGTATCTGATCTATACAGGTGTCTGGACCACAGTATAATTTTTTTGGCCTGTCCCCTTAACTTTCAGGCCCTTTGTCATTCCTGATACCCTCGGCTGTACCGTTCACACAAATTTATCCTGATGCCCCTGCTCTAGTCTCACTGGCTCATTGTATGCTACTATAACAACCTCTTTTGCTCTGTTTTTTCCTTTTTACATCCCAATACTTTATTTACTCTTCTGCCAAACACTGAAGTAATGGTTTGTGTTTTCTGTCCACTCTCACCTCCACTCCTTTTCCTAGTGCACACACATACCCCATCATGTCTGAGTAACTTGGCCTTTTAGACACATGCAGTACATTTACATAAGAGAACTTAATGGCTTATTTTCATATTTGCCTCTCACTAAAAATTGGCAGATCTCTCTGCAGAGTCATTTTGCATGAGCAGGTCATGCTAGAAAATCTGGACCTCACAGTGGTCCAAAAATAAAAAAACATGAGCTTATGTTGGCTCTGCTGCCATTCATATTCATAGCAGCCAACTTGCTTCTTCCAAAACGTCATTTTTTCAGCAAACCCCCCTGCTTTCAAAACTTTAATTCATCCTAAAACTACATGCAGATGAATGGGCTTCAGCCAGCTCTTTCTTGCTTTAAAGCCAATACAGCTCCATTCTGCTTTCAGAAGCCTCACTCCATGCTAATTAATATAACACTCCAATTCTCTCTTGTTGGCTCTGAGTCTCTCTGAAAATCTCTCCTTGGTCTTTGCAATACTGGTTTTCATAATCTGAAAACTTTATCATTATTCACAGTTGATCAAAAGGGTTGATAAACTGTAAAGCCTACAGTGTGATTTAGATGCTTTCATTAGGGGAGAAGGAAAAGTGAGAGAGATGAGTGTCTTTTGGCAATGTACATCAGTTGTCATTTATAGTGCTCTGTTGGTAATAACATACTCTGAGCAATAATGGGGGTATAGAACAATGAGAACAAATCTAAACATGCAACCATGAAATAAGGTCAATTTTTAAAAACTTTTCTCCAAAAATTAAGCACTTAGATTCCTATTTAGGCACCCAAATAAGTAGCCTGATTTAGACAGATCCTGAGTATCCACCATTCCCAGAGACGTCAATGGGAGCTGTGATTCTCAGCACTCCTGAAAGTCAAGCCATTTCCATGCCCAGTCTTAGGCACCCAACTCTGAAAACATGTGCATAAATTAACTTCAGAATTTAGTCCATTTCTTCCCACTCATGCTTTTTCCTTGACAATTATTATTTAAATAAAAAAGTGCAATGTAATCATTTTAAATTATTGGCCTAAAGATAGGGGAAAGAATCCGTAAGCCAGTGGTCAGTTGTTTTGTTCAGATGAAAACAGAACAAATGAATTCCTGGTGTAACTTCACTGCAGCCAGTGGAATTACATCCAGGATGAATTTGGCTCTGCCTGTTTCAAAACTTTACTTCCTTCACTCATGAATGTTTCCAGGGCATTTTTATTTTGCATCACCACCTTGAAGAGTCAAATTCTGAGAACTGAGCCCCATCGTGTTTACAGCATCTCTAAGGATGCTAAAGTTCTAGATAGTCTTGATGTCAACAGTCCTGCTGCTAATAGGCAGCAGCATTAAGGTAGCTCGTAGATTGTGCCAGGACACTCTACAAACACACATAGTAAGTCAGACCCTGGCCAAAGTCTAAATAAACACAACAAAGGCCAGGAAAAACTAATATTATCCTTACTTTATAGATGGGAAACTGAGGCATGGAACGATAAGGGCCAGATATTCAGGTGCTGAGCACCCAACACACTGAGACTTTTTTGAAATCTGGCTACTTTATTTGGTGCCTAAATGGGAGCAGAGTTCTTTTGAAAAGTTGGCCCCACATCCCTTGCTGAAGGTCACCAGAAAGTCTGTGTCCAGTCCCTCAACTACAAGACCGTCCTTCTCTTGTGAGTACGTATCATTCAAATTATATTCAGCCATAACATAAGGGTAACCCTACATGTGTTAGGCTGGTGACATTCACCTTTCTGATGCATTTACCAAGAGCTCTGTTTTTTGGTCTGGGGTGAAAGAGGAAAGCGGGTTAACAGGCTGACCAGCAGCTTGATCTCCTGCAGTTCCAGGCAGAGTGGATTTGATTTAAATCACTAGTCAGGAAGACTCTATTTAATCATGGATTTCTACATAAAAGTGCATTCTTATTGGTGTTATAACCTTAATACCTATTCTTCACAACTCAGAGATAGATGAAGGTTTCATTTTTAGAAGGTACACACTATACATTTTTAAAGTGATTTATTTTGAAAACCTTTCAGATTAGTTTTACAGCTACATCAGAAAATGAATGATTGTTTGGTTCTTTCATTTACCAAAGGTAACTGAAGCAGATATTTATGAAGTCATTGGGAAGTGAACAGGTTAATCATTAACATTTGGAGGATTTTCTTGTCATGCTATATTAGGAGACGACAGACATTTAAATTGTTTTATTTAACTAAAACAACAACATTACCTATGCTGGATTTTTTTCTTCAACAGAAAATATATTTTAACAAAACAAGCATATGAATTTTGAATTTAGTTAAACATTCAAGTTTTTTAAAATTGGGTTTTTGTTAAAATAGTTTTTAAACTAAAATAGTTAAATAAAATATTTTTAAAAATTCAATCGACTATGTCAGCCAGATCAACATGAGAAACTTAAAACACTGGCTTCTGCAGCTAACTCAGTCATCTTCACTGTCATTTTCCTGTTTGTTCATAATCTGGAAAAGAAAAACAAGTTTCCTGCATTTTCCAAGTCCCAAACGATTTCTCAGTTTGGAATGAATTACTCCAAAGGAAAAAAAAAAATTTCTTTCTACACCAGCAGAAGAAGCTACTGCTGTTAAAAGTGAGATTATCACCTCAACGGTCTCTGAATCCAAGTGCTTAAGTGACTTCTACCAGTTCACTGGTGTGACTTTCTTTAAAACATCATCAGAAACATATTTCTTGAATGGTTCTTATTCCCAAATTGGGTCTCTTTTATGGCCTGCTGCCATTATAGGTTTTCCCTTCTAGTGAGAGAATGGTATGGTAGATCTCAAATCAATGCAGGCTCCACTCAAAGACCTGAAGACTTGCTGCTCAAACAGTTTCCCTTTTGTTTCTACTGCCTGTCCCTCCCGTCTCACATTTATCTCCAGACTTCTTTTCCTTGTCCAGATCTATTCCGCCCCCAACAATCTTCTATTCATTGAACTTTTTAAAACTTTGCATTTTTAGAGAGAGGTAAGGGATTGACTCAGTTACAAATTTGCAAAGGGACAATAGGGTTGAGGTCCGTTATTTCGCATCTCTATATATTTATTTTAAAACATTTTGCTGTTAACAAGCATGCTATCTCTGGAGACTAATCCACAGTTTGAGAACTGCCAAACTAAGCATCTTTGATGGTACCTTCTAGACTGAGCACTGAATCCCATTGGGTAGATAGAACAATTAACCTAAATAATCTATATGGAAGCTCCTGAAATGCCATAAGATTGGGTCCCTACTCCATGAACTATTGTAATGCTTAAGAAAAGTTTTGTAAATGAGTTCCATTAATATATTGTTTCATACTATAGAAATAGAATTTATAATCCCTATTCAATGATGAGATATCTTTGAGATATAATGTAGTTTAGTTAAGATATCTTTAGATAAAATGCTTTTTTGAGGAAAAAATCATCAAAAAAATCTGATTTAAACAAAAAAAAACACCATTGATTTTTATCCATCCTGGTTCCAGGTAGTCCTAGGTCTGATGTTCATAACAATTCCCTCCACTGGTGCCTTTCACACCATCTTGACTGGATGTGGAATTATAGCAAAAAGGTGCTTTTAGGAATTCGGCCAGCTGAGTTATTTAAACCACAGTTCTCATTAAGGATGGAAGAATTTGTTTTGCCAAGTTTAACACCATGGACATTCAGAGAACTTTCTACAGTTTTGTCTGGACTTTCTCTGCCCTGTGCTGATTTTTTGTTTGCTGCAACCCTCTCTCTCCACACGCCTCTTCATCTCTGTTTGCCACCACACCTGCCTCATCTCCTTTGCCTCCCCATTCAGCATATCCCATCCTAACTAAACTCACCCAAAAGACAAAATTGGGGAACTACTGAGACATTTGCTGCCATCACATTGTTTACACTGCTGGTGTGTTAGATGCCTCCCTGCACCCCATGTCTGTCTTGTCTGTTTAAATTGTGAGCTGTTCATGGCAGGGACCATTTACTACTGTGTTTGTACATTGCCTAGTGAATGGGACATCAATTCTTGGTTGGAATAAACATGAACACCGCCACCATTCAACAAGTCCCTTATGTGCAGCAGAGACCACCACCACAGGGACTTCCTCTGTCTCAGCAGGGAGGTTTAGAAAAGGGCATGGTTATTTGAATCCACCGAACAAATCCCACCCATCACATAGGGCGACGGGGCAGCAACAGACACAGAACCTGCTGCATCTCTGAGTTTGCAGTGGTGACCATGGAGAGGGTCTGCATGGCCATTTCACAGCCCTCATGAACATTCCTTTCTTCCCTCAGCCATTCTTCCCGGAAAGCCCAGATAGTCAGGCTGTGTACTGATGGGAGGATTAAACCTTTTGGATTTGAGGGAGTAAAGGATTGTCTCCAGTTCAGTTAAAACATAGCGTGAGGTCCATTTTCAGACCTGAGGGAAGGAAAGCTCCGCAAAAGCAAATTGTTCTGCCGGATGGAGGGGTTTATTGAAGAATGAGTGGCAATTCTGCTCCAGAACTTGCAATGGTCAGGAAGAAGCCAGAGCCATTCACATGGACAGATTGCACAAGGGCTCTGGAGCACTATGGCTATGCACCTAGCTCCCAGTTCCATAGGAATTGTGCAAACAGGGCTTCCCAGGCTCAGCAGTACCTCAGGGACCTGAAAGGCAATGAAAGGCATGTTGTTTCATAACTGAAAGATACATGTACTTCTCTCCAAGGCAGTTTCTAGCACAAAGAAGCCAGAGATGCAAGCACTAAGAGGGGGTGGCGAGAGTCCTGTATATTTTCTCCAAATTTTATTTTAACCTCAACTGAATCCTGCTGCTCCAAATTGCAGACCTCTATGCAGGGGATTAAGCTTTTGATCTGGGTCTGATGTAACCTTAACTTTTCTGTATTTAAGTGCCTAGATATTATGTAGAATAGCTCTCTACAAATACAAGGCATGGATGGATGAGCAGATGGGGGAAAAAAAAAAGAGAAGGCCTAGATTTTCAAGCAGCGCAGAGGGGACAGAAAACAGCTGAGACCTTGTCCCTAAGAGTGTAATCCTGAAAGCCCATGAAATTTCTATTGATAGGGCCCTCTCTTTCAAGCCCTGACACAAGGAATAGAGCCTTGGCAACTTGATACTAACTACATCAGTTTCTGCTGAGGCTAAACATGACTGACATTATCAACTAATTATGGCTTATATTATAAGTGTCTTTTGACAAAGCAGCAAAAGGGAATTTAGTCCTCTCTCTCCACTTGATATCAATTGGCACCACACAGCTAAAACCCCAGCTAGGTGGTGAAATTATGGAATCCAGGCCAGCCTTGTTTGGCAGACTCCAAAACAACATGGTTACTAATCTGTTCCTAAGTGGAAAATACTAGCTGCCTGAGGTTCTAAAAGTAAATTCTGTGAGCCAAAAATAAGTAGTAATCTGTAGGCCTCAAAGTACTTTACAAAAAAGGCAAGTATCATTATGCCCATTTCACAGAGGCAAAGTGACTTGACAAGGTCAGTGCCTTGTCTACTAGGCGATACTGCTTCTGTAAATCTAAACTCCCCATCAGAGCAGATTAAGAGAGGACATAGTTGAAATGCCATATATAAAATTCTAAGGAGTATATTAAAATCAGCAGAACATGCTTCTGTTGTATAAGTGTGCTGCCCCAGGACACCTACTGGAACTTTAACTGTTTCATTATCACTGTGACTTAGGACTGAGTTTTCAACAAAAAGACTTCTGTCGCGATCCACATGCTGTACCTCCCATTCAGACTTCAGGAATACGCTCAGAGTGACATACTAGCAATTCCTCATTAATCCAGGAGCAGTTTACAGTCTGTGTTCTTTCCTGGTTCAGTTAGTACAGCAAGAACTATTTTTTTGCAGGAAAACTTTTATAATGGGGGAAGTACACTTTACGTTATAGAAAGTGAATACATTTTTAAATTATGAAAGACACCTTTAGCTTCCTTTCAAGTAATTTCCTTAGAGCTTGAAAACTTGTTTCTCCGTCCCCTTGACCCTCCTGCACTAGGCACCTGCACAGATTGATCTCTCATTGTTGGGCAAGTTAAGTGTGCTCAGTAGAGCAATTTTTGTTTTGTTCGTGAAGAGCAATTCCATATATACATAATTACAGTTTGCTAACTGCTTTAAGGGGATGAAGGGGAGAAGAGAGGGCAGCATTCTAATACACTGAGAACATTCACCTTCCCAGACATTAATGGACAGATAACAGGCTCACCAGTTTGTACTTTCATAATTTAAGAAGATACTGATGTAAGCTTGTGTCCAATTAAATGGAGCGGACATGGGCATAAGCCATAGCCAGGTTGACCTTAGCAGATCCAAGTTTGGGTTTATATGACTGCTCTGATCTGCCATCCTGTGTATTTCAAATTTTCTCCCAAAATGCCTGATGTTCTTAGCTGTTGAGCTCTCACAAGTCCCACTGGAATCCAATACCAGCTGTGAAGGTTCAGCATCTATCTGGATCTAGCCTATAATCAGCTGTGTTTCTACTTCACCCTGGAGTGAGCCCCTTGTAGGAATGAGTGCCCTCAACTCCAATGCTTCAGTCAGGGGCAGCCTTAGGGAAAATAGCATTCTGGGCACACTTGTATTTTGGCACCCTAAGCCCCACTGATGCCCCAGACTCCCCCCCACCTCATTGCCCCCAGGCCCTGCTGCCTCCCTACACCCTTACACAGCTTGCAACCCAGGCCCACCCTGCTCCTTGCCTCTTGACCCCCAAACACAGCACCCTGGGCAGTTATCCACCCATAAGGCCAGCCCTGACTTCAATGCCAGAAGTGTTGGGGTAAGCTATGGTGGCCCAATTACAGTTGCTTATATTTCTTGCTTCAGGGCCTGATTCAGATATGTGATTGCTTCAGTGTATATTCCTGAAGATATTTTCTAACAAAATATTAGCCTCAGTACTTAGATCCTTCAATAGCATCCCATTATAAATTACATGGCTGATCTGGTAGTACAACAGCAGCAACAAAAAGAACTGGGAGTGAGAAGATTAGAAACTCCTGCCCGTGCAATGAATCAGAACATGCTCAGTTTTCCACCTACAAAAAGAAATAATTTCCCCTACATCACCTGGAAATTCTGGATGCAACTACACCAGGGCACAATATTAGTTTGTTGGTCTCCACTGAATATAGGCATCTAGCCTAGATGTTAGCAATGGAGATATGAGCTCTGTTTTTCTTTATTAAAAAACAAAAGAACAAAACTGGGATAGATTTAAGAAGCTAGACTACTCTCCAATTGAATAGCTATTATGTGCCTATAGTGGAACAATCAAGACCCAACTGTGTTTGAGCAGCTAGCTAACAAAGTTGTCACAGTTATGCCATCTTCACTCTGGGAGACAGAAGAATTTTGTAATTTGCTTTAGCTCCCCTTTTAGCGCCAATACATGAAACTAGTAAATTTAAACTAAAATCCTTTTAGGAACATTTGGTAGCATACTTCAAAAGAGGGTGAGTAAACAGAGGCAATAGCCATTTTTCTAATGTTTATTCTACTAGTAGAAATGATCTTTGAGAGCTTACCACAGTTTATGCTGGAGTTTTCTGAAGTTCTTGTTACTACTCACAAAGACCAAATATTTAAATACTCCAACATTTGAAGAACATTCAAGCTCTATTCTGAGAATGTGTATGAAGTAGATCAAGGAAAACACTTCAGTTTGTCCCACTATTTCTTTAACATAAAGAAATTGTAATGATAGAGCTGAGAGCCTATGTTAATATGATTAACATCATCAGAAGCAGGATAGTCTTTGTCCCTAGGGCACTGGAATATATGTAATGAGACCTTGGTTTTAATTTCAACTTCACCACTGACCTTAGGAAAGTCACTTCACCTCTGTGCGCCTCTGTTTTTCACCCTTTGTCTGTCTTTCCTGTTTATGTTGTATGCTTGTCTCCTACTGTGTGTTTGTTTGGTTAGGTCTCCAAGTGTTAATACAATACAAACAACAGTTCATTAGCTTACCACAAAAGAGTATTTTGGATAGATTCTAAGTTTTGGCTGGTTCTGAAACGTGCTGCCAGAGGCTGTGCAGCTGAGGAAAAAAAATTAAAAAGGGAGGGGGGCAAAATAAGGGGACAGGCCTTATTTCAGACAAAGATTACTACACCCTATCTTTGGGAAATGTCAATCACTGAGCTGAGTTTTACTACCACTATCTCCATACCAGTGACTTGGAAATCTTCTCCATCCACTCAACTCTGAATCTCATTCAATCTCTCCAACATCTGCTGGATGTCTCACCATCAATTTAAATTTAATATGGACAAATCCAAACCTGTTTTCTTTTCTACCACATTGTCTGTTACCTCTGGTTCTTGTCACAGTCAACATCACCCCCGCCCCTTACTTGCCCTAATTAACTGCTATAACTTGTTGAGTATCTTTGACTCTTTCCCTTGCCCCCTCTATCTAACCCATGCCAAATCCTGCTGCTTCTACCTCCACATCATCTGTCTTGAGTCTTTACTGAAGGGACAGACTTTCTTCAGTTCATCTCTTTGATGATCTCTGCCATACCCACATCACCCCACACCAAACACTACAACTAAAACTCTCTCCATTAGCTCCCATACTTGCGGACAAAACCCTGGTCCATTCTAATTAGCATTCATGTTCATAAAAGGCATTATCTGATAGTCTCATTACACCCCAGCTTTCATTCAGTCCACCCCACTATTATTACTCTCTCCCCCTCAGAGCGCTTACTCAGCTCCTAGCCCCATTCATTCCCCACCTAGCCACCCACATTGCGCTGAATGTGCACAGCCGCTCCTTCCCGCCCTCACCACACCCACCCGTTCTGCACACCTCCAGTCAACCCCAAATGCAGCTCAGCGGCTGAGGCTCTCAAGCCAGCCAGCCCCCTCATCGCCCACCCCCAGCTGCAAGGCAGGGGGGGCGGGAATACACGTGCCTTCTATGATAAGCAGAGCTCCCAGGGGGAGCTCCATGAATGCAGAGTCCCTATCCCCTCTCAGTCACGCCAAACCCCCTGCCTGCCGGCTCCTATGCCCACCTCCCCTCTCCCTGGCAAACTGTGCCTCAGACAGCCTATTCGTCCCAGACTTGACTCTGACCAGTCAATCATGTGGCATCCCTTCCCGCGGCCAGAAAACCACTCCCGAGTCGCGACTGCTCGCTGAGCGCTCAGCCCTTTGATCTCAGCGCAGCAGCTGTTCCGGGCCGGGCAGCCAGCTCCTCCCCACGCTCCGCATTCTCCAGCCGCCTCCTTGGGCTGGACTCTGGGGGAAAGATACCAGCAGACAGTACCTGTCCTTCCACTCCGAGCCCCTCATATAAGGGGCAGGTTAGGAGTGAAACTTACTACAGAGGGTGACCAGATGTCTCAATTTTATAGAGACAATCCCAATTTTGGGGTCTTTTTCTTATATAGGCTCCTATTACCCACCTCCATCCCAGTTTTTCACACTTGCTGTCTGGTCACCCTAGTCACCCACCCATTCTTCCATGGACCACTCCCCAACATGCCACTGCCCCCAAACCTGCTCCCAGTGCCTCACCTACCAGAGGAGTCTTCTGAGGGCACCAGTGATCTCTCCCACCTCAGCAGGAGACTGGCTGGAGCACTGGGATTTCCAGGGGGAGGAACGCTCATTGCCGTCACACACCCCCAGCAGCAAGGCCTGACACAGCCAGGGCCAGCTCCAGGGTTTTTGCTGCCCCAAGCAGCAAAAAGGGGGGAAAAAAATCCACAATCACCCTCTGCTCTACTGCCGCCGCTTCAGTCTTCGGTGGCAATTCAGCTACTGGCCCTTCGCTCCAAGAGGGAGTGAGGGACGCACCGCCAAAGAGCCAGACGTGCCATCCCTCTTGGTTGGCCTCCCCAAGCACCTGCTTGCTGGACTGGTGCCTGGAGCTAGCCCTGGATACAGGTCAGGAGAGAGTGATCAACTGGTAATGAGGGAGAAGTCACCCACCCACCCAGTAGGTGGGGCTTATCATCTATATGATGGGACAAGACCCTCATATGTGGGTGGGTTGTTGGGTCTCCCTGAGCCCAATTTATCATAGGACACTTTTGGACAGGCAAGGATCTTAGCAATCCTCTTCCCCTGAAGAGCTGAATGCTTTAGAGGGGTGGGGAAGCAGGTCCTTTCCCTCAGTGGTATTCCTTAAGGTTGAAAGGAGAGGGAGAGGCTAACAACCCACCCCTGCAGATGTCAGAAGGGGGGTGGGGGGATACTATCAGTCCTTTTCTTCCAGAAAACTCCCATGGTAAGAGTGAGCAAGCTGGGTGTGTGGTGGTCAGGTGTTGTGGGAAGGCAGCTACAGCAGCACAGAAAGGGATTGGTGTGGCCAGCAGCACTGGGGTGGGGTGAGCAGTGCTAGTATCTTCACTAATGAATGGTAAGAATGGCTAGAGAGGGGGTGGGGAGCTGCAGAGCCAGTAGGAATTAGCCACGCCCTAGTGGCTCTCTGCCCAAAGGGCTGAGCTTTGGTAGTGCTCCCAGTCCTTTGTTTACACAGCTAAAGGGTATGGAGAACTAGCAGCCACTCTGAAGGTAATTTCCCTGCAGACCATAAAAGGGTCTGAAAACCCAGAGTCTATGTGGAAGATCAGTGGAGTTAGCAGGTCTGAGCTTCCAAAGTTGTTTTCCTTCCATTGTAAGCTCTGCATAATGCTGGTTCTACTGCTTATCCATCCTTGTTCAGCATTGCTGACCATGCTAGTCTGGTGCACCTGATTGACAGCTATGCCCCTCTCCCCTCTTGAGATCAGCTGCAAAGCCACTTCCTTCTCCATTCAGACCCTTCCTGAAGATCCAGCTCTGGTTTTATGCCTATGGAAAACTAGTTGATGGCTAATGGAGAGTTTGAGTCATTAACATTTATATATTTAGCCACCTTGTCTGTATACATTGTATTTCTTCCTTCCTCAGGTTTTTTTGTTTTTTTTTTTAAACAGTAAGCTCTTCAGGGCTGGGACTATTCCTTTCTTTCATTTGGAAAATAAGTAGCACACTGTGGGCAGTCACTGGAAAGAAATAATTCTGAGAGGTATATCAGAGCAGGGTTTGGTAGCAGCCTTTCTAGCTAAAGTCACAAAACACTTTCCATGCTAAGCATTGGTTTTCAAATGCTTGTAACTCTCCAAGAAGATCTCTTACCCTTAAGCCTTTCTATGCTTGATCTCTTGCTGCAGATGAATTTTCCAGCAAGGCCTGAGCCAAATCCCTTTAGCCACTTGACTTAAGGAGAGGGCAAAGAAAAAACAAATACTTTTCCTACTAAAGAAAAATGCAATCTTTTGTGACAAGAGAAACAGGTGAAAGTTGAAATGTGGCATGCCCTAGTCCTAAACAAAGACTTATAAAGCAGGGTCATGGTAGACTTATCCAACAACTGCAGCAGTTTGCACAGATGCATAACAAAATAAAACATCCAATAAAGCTTCTGTCAAGTGAGCCAGCCATATTCAATATTTATAGGAGCTCAGAACTTTCCCAGACTGCAGCCCCCTTATTGCGGCTTTAATTTCTTTCTATGTTGGAAGGTGGAATTTCTGTCCCTGGTATCTGAACAGTGGAAGGTGTGCTGTTTGTTTGTTGGTTTTTTTTAAACACAAAAGGCCATGATTTAGAAAACCATTTATCATTTTGTCAAGATTACACATTTGTAGGATATGTAACAAGATTTCTAAGGAACAGATGTTTCACTTTTTATTAAAAATAGATATGACAAAAATACACATTCCAGTAAACAAGACTTTTCCAGTTGTCATGTGGAAGCAATAAGATGCTAACATGATCTATATACATAGATCCTTTCAATGGCTAATTAATTGTCTGATATTTTTGTAAGCACATCTCAGATAATTCTTTTTAAGAAACTTTCCTACAGGCAGAACTTTTAAGGTGGGCAATCATCATTTGCTCCAACAGCCATTTGAAGCCAATAGTCCAGGTTCCTAAAAACAACAAAATTGTACAAGTTCTCTCCTCCCTTTTGGAAACCATGTTCACTTTCTCTCCAGGAAACAGGGCTGTCTGCAAAGCCATGCACGGTTAAGGTCACCCACTGAGCCAGTTTCGGTTCATCAAAATAGCAACTGGAAAAGAAAAATACATTAACTGCTAATTAGAATGGAACAATAAATTATGTTGAAGTACACCAGAATGGAATTAGAGCCTCAACTACTTAACTGAAATGTATAACTAAGGAGTTAAAAATCACTCTTGGGTTTACTGAAATGTAGGACACCCAGTAGTGTAATGAGTATCTTATTTGAAAACAAATGTGTTTTATATGAGAAATTCCAACTGCTGTCACATCATTTTAGAAGGTACATATGGAGAGCACAAAGGGTTGTAGTTTTCCTGCTGAGACACTAGCATTCCTTCAGACCCTTAATATTGCCTTAAATTAAAATATTTATGAGACTGCTCAGTTTAAATATTTTAATGTTAACTTTATGTAAAACTGAACAAAAAACAAAACAAAAAAAATGGCACCAAATGGCATTTCACAACGCAGAAGATTTATATTGTATTATGTACTTTGACACATGTAACTGAGCTGTACTTTAATTAGAAATACTTGTTTTTTTAAATAAAACCAGCTTTTCTGAGCAGCCTCTGGCAGCCACCATCTTGCAGGGAATTGGTATTATTTGTGCCTGGGATAACAGAACAATCCAATGTCAGAGTGGAAGACATATGGAAAGAAAATCTGGTGAACGGACTCTTTTTGTGGATTAGCACTGCGGCCACCAGAAGGGAACCAGACTACAAATCATAAACCGATATTAATGAAGGCCAGGCATTGTCCAGTGGTCTTAAGACTGGGAGCCAGAACATCTGTGTTTTAATCAAAGCTCAGTGTGATTTGCTTTAGGAGTTGAAAATTTGGCTGTGACTTGTCCAATATAACATACAGTGCGCCTGATTTTCAAAAATGCTGAGCTCCCACAGCTGCCATAACTTCAACGAGAGTTGTGGCTGCTTAACACTAAAAAAGACAACAAACAACAAGACTAGAATATCTCAAAGCTGGGTCCCCCAAAGCTGAGGTAGTCAAAATCAGTTGTCACTGTTGATAATTTTGGCCTTAACCTCTTTGCTTCAGTTTCCCTGTATGTAAATTGGGGATGATATCCTTTACTTACCTCTGTGGGGTACTGAAGATTAATCTTTGTAAAACACTTTGAAGGGGAAAAATATTAAAATTGTAAATATGTTATAATAATGTACCTCTGATGGCCCTTACCATAGCTGTTCCAATAACTGAATTATCTTCTCTGGGAGTATAAAGCCAGTGATTGTGCACAAATAGGCTTGCTCCACTACTGTGCTGGGCTGAGGACAGCAATAGGTTGATAAGAAGCTAAATGACTTGTTGTCTCTGAAAACAGAAATAATCTGGATGAGGTTTACACTGCAAATTTTCTACACCAATGCTACCATTTTCAGATTTGTGCATCAACCATGAAGTACCTAAATACATATTTAGGCCTCTAAATAAATGGTCTGTTTTTCAGAAGTGCTGAGCACCATGAAAAATCAAGTCACTTATTTAAGGTACCTAAAGACTGAAGTGCCTACTGTCAGGCATCAAAGGTAGAAAATTATGGCTTATGTTTTTTTAAAAATATTTAAGATCAAGGCAAGTTCAGATACTTACAAACCAACGTTGTTCCAAACGGCACCTAACCATTCAAACAGTTCCTGTGCACTGCATGACTCTTCCAGCTTTCCTTGCAGTTCATTACTATGGAACACTGGACACTGCAAATTTCTTAATGTGCTGAATGTTGTTTTTGGCTTATGGGCTTGTATTTGGTTTTTGGAAAAGTATGACATCAGTGTTGATCCTTCTGCACCTAACACAGACCACAAAAAGTTGTTATAAAACTGCAACAACAAAGGAACACTGAGTATCAAACTAAACTGAAACCTTTACATGCATCTGTAAAGGAAAGATGTGTGAGATGCTCTATATGATTAATTGAAATTAAAACTGCTTACATGCTATTTATCTACCTGCGCCAGAGCCCTAGATTTTTTATCTTCTCCTCTTTTCTTGGAAATGAAGTACAGTTTCAGATCTAGCAAGCTCTACAGAGAAACCTTATTGAGCCATATTTGTATAGTTCAATTTGTCATTAGAAACAGTTAAGGCAAAATAAAAATTAAACTCATGTATTACAGAACATCTTCAAGGATGAGTGTTTGTTTAATGTTTCCAAATAAATAGCCATAGGAAAGGAAAAATTATGCTTTTCCACTTGTTCTTTCTCTATAAGAATGCAAATGGAGAATCTGATCATCCCACTGAAACGTTAAACAGATTTGGAGGCTTAGATGACAGTTTATTACAAATAGAACATGATCACCTGAATATAGTTTATCACTAACATTATGTTTTGAGTCTGTCCTCTTTTCTCCTACACCATCTCTTCAAGATATATTAACAGACTCAAAAGCAAGATATCTAATTGGTAAAAAGCAATTTTTATAGTGTCCCTGCCTACACTTTGAGATCCTTGGATGAAAGGAGAAAAACAATACTAAGTCTCCTTCTGAAAAAGACAGTGGCAGGCTGTTTCTGAAGAGATGTTCTATATAGGCCACCAACAAGAGAGCTTGTACTCTGCATGTCAGAGGAACAGCATAGAGCTGCTTGAAAAATGGTCACTTTTCCCCATGGAAAATGTCAATTTTTCAGCAAAAATTCAAAACATAAAACATTTATGTGGAAAACCAAAATATTTTGACTTGGAAATACTGCTGCAGTGCCTTGTGCTCTCATTCTCCTGTATAGGCCAGGCTTCCTGGTTGATGTTGGACAACTCCTATAATGTACCACAGTTTCCCCTTTTGGAGAGGGGAGACAGTGGATCATGGCAGACGAAGCCAGGCCAAGGAGCCTGGCCTATAGAGGAAAATGGGGACATGAGGCAAACAAATTACATCTCCCATGAGGCACCACTGCAGTACTTCCAAATCAAAATGTTTTGGTTTTTTGATGAAAAGAAAAAAAAAAAACTGTGTCAAAAAATAGTTTCAATGGACATTTTTTAACCAGCCTTACAAAAACCCAATAGCAGGCCATACAGTGCTTGTACATTAATTTCAAAATCAAAACAGCAATTGCAGTTTTCTTCCTGACCAATTTTACTTCATGTCACTGCACCTTTGAGGTGCCATCAACAAGAGTTTGTTCTTTAAGTAACAAAATGCCACTATATTACAAGTCTACAACCCAAATAAGAATGATATCTAATTATTGGTGTATGCAGTGTCGTTGTAGCCGTGTTGGTCCCAGGATATTAGAGACACAACTTGGGTGAGGTAATATCTTTTACTGGACCAACTTCAGTTGGTGAGACAGACAAGCTTTCTAGCTTACACAGAGCTCTTCACACAGCCCAGACCTGAGGAAGAGCTCTTTGTAAGTTCAAAAGCTTGTCTCTCTCACCAGCAGAAGTTGGTTCAATAAAAGATATAACCTCACCCATCTAATTTTATGTCATCCATAGTTAATATTCTAATATTCTTCTAAGATTACAGTTCATTCTTATTACCTGTGTTATGCCAGGACAGCAGGAAATCAAATTCTAAAGGTTTCTTCTCTCTCAAGGCCCAAAGCACTCTTTTATGTTTCTTACTATCAGGATCAAAGGCTGAGTCAGTCAAGTCAATGGTAACAACTGTAAAAGATGAAAGGGCAAATTTTACTCAACAGAGCTCAGCTTTAATATTCAGATTCTATAAGAATTATCAGAGAACTAGAAGACGTTGTCAACTACTTTTTATGGATACACTTTGTTTTTTCCTTTTAAGTTAACCCTCCACGTCTTGTAGCACTCTCTCAAAATCTTAGTCATATAGCTGTTGCTCTCCATTTTGCACATGAAAATTTCTCTCTCTTTATTCTGATGTAGAAGACGTTACAACTGCTGCCTTTTGTTAACTTCTCTGCTTGTGTCTCAGCTTCACTGTGCAGAAATGAAGGGAAAGTTGTGGGATTTTGTTTGGTGTTGGTTTTTTTTGTTTGTTTGTTTTTTAAAAGTTAACTGCTTTCTAAAAACCAGCAATGAGCAGCTCACTTTTGGGAGGGAAATGAGAAAAGGGGGGCTGTCATGCCAAAATAGTGGCTTTAAAAATAATACTGGCAACAGACCACTGGCATTTAAGAAAGAAGCTATAGCTTACAGTACCAGCAAAAGCCATACTTATGGCTTCAGCACTGTTTCCATTATGAGCCTGTTTTCCCGCACCCATTGGTCCCAGTTCAAAGCCATTTTTAAGTTTGATGAATTAGCATTATTTCCTATTTTGCTACCAGTTGTTTTTATGCAGATAACTTAAAACCAACAGCACTCTGAAAGTTCATCTTTGCTTGTAATTAGCTTTCAGTATGTACGGCCCTTCTAGGTTTGTGTGGGGAGGATATGAACTAAGAGAGTTAGTGATTTGTAAAAAAATCAGTCATAAGCATGTCCACAGGATATCTGCTAAGAACTGCAAATTTTCTTTACAATGTGCAAGGCATGGAGGCTACTGAAAGGACAATTTGCCTGAGAAAGATTTTAAGTGTCACAAACACACAGAACAAAATTCTCTCTCTCCCTCTCTCCCCCTCTCCCCCTCTCTCCAAAAGGGGTCTCTCAAATGTAGGTTTTTTTCTTTGCAGTTTCTGCAGCATTCTACAAGATGTAAGCTTTCATTTAAAAAAAAAGATTAAGGTTTTTTGTTTTTCTGCTGTGAAGATACAGAGACTGCATACAGAATATAAAATGCAAAAATGCTCATCTTGCATTATTGCAATAAAAGAGATATATAATTAAAAATAAATCAAGAAATGCAGAAATTAAGTTCTTACAATATCAACAAAATATTAAATGTATATGTTCTATTTGTGCTTTTCTTGTTACTTGTGTAGTTTACATATTTCTCTCAATATGCATATGGTGGTGTGTACACAGGGAGAAAACATCCAAGAGATTAACCGAATTTAGAGGAATCAAAGCTTAAACTCAGATAGTTTGGTGTCCTATTAAGACACTTTATAAATAGATATTACTATTAGAATAGGTGCTGTTAGTGTAAACAATACTTACTATATCTCATGACTTTTTTACCAGAATACTGAGATGGACGACCTTGTAGTCCAAGCTCCTCATACGTGTCCTTGTCTACTGATATAATTAGTTTTCCTATGAACAGAAAGGATTTTTGTTAGTAGCAGTTATCTCTTCCATAGCTCCGTTTTAAGTCTTTGAGAGTCTCATGCTGCATAAAGTTAAACCTGGATCACTAGGTGTTAGTAATGTAATCCAGGCTCCTTCCGTTCCAGTTAAATGGATCAGAAAGAGTAACCCTAGAAAATCTTAACAGTAGATTATTGTTGGTTGTCAAAATATGTCTTATGAATTAGCATGAGTGAACCCTAAATAACAATTCCTGAGTTGTGCAATTACCCTATGTAACTTTGCCATGTTACTTCTGTCACCCATATCTTCCCTCCTCCCAGCTATTCCCTAGTGTTTGTTATATTCATTTGTTGAATCTTGTGTTGAGTTAGGCCCTGATTCTGCAAACACTCACATATGCTTGAAGCTATTGCTGTGCTTAAACTTATTGACTTCAATGGGCCTACTCAGGTGAGTAAAGTTAAGCACATACTTAAGAGTCTGAAGGTTTGCGGCTTAGATTGAAAACACTTCAGGTGCATTCACTGCACCATCCTTTGCCGCTGTACAGCATTTAGCACAAAGGAGCCCTTGATCCTGACTGGGGTCTTTGGACACTACCACAAAATAATAATATTGACGGTCAAAAAGGACTGAACTGTGATATCATCCAGTGCCTAAATCATGGACTCCAGAATGGCTGTGAATATTATTTTGAAACTTTTACACATTGCTAGCATCCAGAGACCACCATCAGAATCAGATTTCCATTGGGTTAGTGGCTGTATATACATACAAAAGATGATATCCCTGCCACAAAGAGCTTACATGAAGAATTTCAGTTTACTTGTGCTCTGCCAAACACGCTTTTTTTTTTTGCACGCAACTGGATTATGACAATTAGCAAATGAGACCAAAAATAAAAGGATATGAAAAGATTTACATTTTTACTGTAATTGATGTAATATGTATTGTATAATATGTTGAAATCTCAAGATGTTTGGAAAACAGTGAACAAAACAAAGCTCTCCATTAATCTCATATGTGAAATGCTTAATTATACTTTGAGAGAAGTATTACTCAGTACTTTTAAGTACTAAATATTTCATCATAGTATTTTGAGAAATATACTAAAACCACCTGATCCATATTTTTAAGGGGGCAGCATCAACATAAAATGGTTTCGATTTTAGAGTCTGTAAGAAGCAGCCTTTAATAAAGTTTCAGACCAACAGAAATGCTTGTTTTTTAATTCCAATGAAAACAGTTTTTACACAAACATTCCTCTACAACATTAGCAACCTAAGGTTTGCAGCACTGACCATTTGAAATAAGTAAAAGTGAAACTGACTTAATTGCGTTTACTGTCCATGATGTAAGAAATGAAATAAATCGCATGCATGAACAAAGAGTAACTTTCATTTTTTTAATATTTCATTTTAATAATTACTAGTAAACATAGGTAAAGAAATGTACTCATGATTTTTCCAGTTGACAGAACCCCTTTCAAAAACCCAAGTAAAAACAAAACAGTCAAAGGCATTAGTCCATGTCTTTGTATAATGAATAGTATGAATTCATACCAGTTGGTAGTAGAGCAGCAGCATTATCTTGATCAATTTTTGTGTTGTATGTAAGAGCATAGCATGAACCTTTAACACAAAGGAACAGTAAAATCTGAGGTTATACAGTTCTCAAAAGATATACTGGCAATATTTAAGTTAGACTCATCTCAAGATAAATAAATCAGTCAGTTGCTGTTTAGATCCTGCTTGATTTCTGCACTTCAAGTAACTAGCCTTCTCCCACTATGGTATTTTCATGTTGCCTCTACAAATTTGACAGTGACAAGAGCCCAGTCCTGTAATCTTGGCACGAGTGGTCCCATTGCTTGAATAGGAACTGTTGGCACTAGTACTATTCAAGAGAATAAGAGCAGCAAGAAAGAGGATCCTAAATTTAGCAAGTAATTAATCCTTAATGGAGGGACAACTACTTTCCTTTTAAATCAGCTCATTTGAAAAAATGCTTTGCTCCATGACTGAGTCCTCAGTGGTAGGGAACTTTTTGGCATCAACAAAGTGGTGGATGTCCCTGGATGTCTGCCACCAACATGCCTTTTCTTCAGAGTGTTAAATATCAAAGGCAAGAGACACCTTGTTCCATCTTTGATGTTCAAGATGGAAGAAGGACCAGAGGGAGAAACCATTTCTATGTGCAGATTTACATGTCCTCTTTGGAGCGTGCAGATTTTATTCATAATTACTCTCTCTATAATGACATTTAACGAAAGACCCAAAACTTCACAAGATGATTACAAACTATATAGAGAAGAATCACGTCACTAATATCTGAAATGCAGTTACCTCTAGGCTGGAAGACAGCTGCGATTAAACAATAACAGCAACATATTACTACAGTTCAGGACATAAAGCAAAGCATAAATCATACCCAATTGAAAGTGCAAAGAGAATTCAGGTAGGCAGACTGTAATTACTCAAATGGAACTGAGCTAGAGCACCAGGGCTAACCTTCCTTCATTCCATTCCTATAAAGAATGCCACAGGTCTTACACATATTCACCTATTGCTATTCCTGATAGGTCAGGAATCACAAACCTTAATAAGGCTTTTGATTTTAACATCTTGCTTCTCCCTTTCACCCATGTACAAACACACTTCAATGCTTGCTGTACTAGTGTAGTGGTTTTCAAACTTTTTTTCTGGGGATCCAGTTGAAGAAAATTGTTGATGCCCGCAACCCAGGGCAGGGGGTTGGGGCACAGGAAGGGGTCAGGGCTCAGGGCTGGGGGTGCAGGCTCTGGGGTAGGGCTGGGCTCTGGGTGTGGGGGGGCCTCAGGGCTGGGGCATGGGGTTGGGGCACGGGCTTACCTCCAGCAGCTCCCAGTCAGCAGCGTAGCTGGGGTGCAGAGGCAGGCTTCCCACCTGTCCTGGCACCGTGGACTGTGCTGTGCCCTGGAAGCGGCTAGCAACAGGTCTGGCTCCTAGGCAGAGGCATGCAAGCAGCTTCGCACGATTCTCACCCACAGGCACCTATTCCCCCCTCCCCATCAGCTACCACTGGCTGGTTTCTGGCCAATGGGAGTACGGAGCCGGTGCTTGGGGTTGGGGCAGCATGCAGAGCCCCATGGCTACCCTGCCTAGAAGATGAACCTGCTGCTGGCCGCTTCTGGGGCGCAGTGCAGTGTCAGAAAAGGTAGACACTAGCCTGCTTTAGCTGGGCAGCACCACCGACGGGAATTTGAATGTCTCCGTCAGCGGTGCTGACCACAGCAAGGTGACCCAGTGCCTTACGTGCCGTGACCCAGTACTGGGTCGCAACCCACAGTTTGAAAAACACTGCCATGGTGTATGTCTACACTACAAAAAAAGGTGTGTTCTTAACTTGGATTAGTTACCCTGTGGTAGCTAACTTGTGTTAAATTATCAGTGAAGATACAGCGACTTGGCTTTTAAATTGGGTTAGCAGTTAGGCTCCTCTTCCTATAGATTTTAATTTGAGCTGCTAACCTGAGTAAAAGCCAAACTGCTGTGTCTTCACTGCTATTTTCACACAAATTAGCTATTGCAGTTGGTTAATCCAAGTTAAGAACACTTTTTTTGCACTGTAGACACTCCCTAAAGAACTGTTACCTCAAAGCCTCTAGAGCTAGAATCCAAAGAACATCATTCTGAAATTTTGGAATTATTGCTTTCAAATGTTTTACACTTTACTCTCTAACTAGTGGTTTATGAGATCATTCCTGTTAAGAGTTATGTGGGGAAAGCTGTTGTAAAGGTAAACGCTGTCAGGAGCAGTGTATATTTTCAGGCATTTGTCCAAGAACTCTAACGAGAAAGAGAACAAACTGATCTGAGTGTACTACAGGATTCTCTTTGGTTAGTTTTCCCAGCCTTAAAAAAATAAGGAAATTCAATTAAAAAAAAAACAAAAACCCAGTGGTCTTGCTCTCTCCCCACATTTTCTGTCCATCCTCCACCATTTCTTCTACCACTAACCTTTCTCCTCTGCACTATAACAGGTACAATAGCCTATTTACCAGGGAGCAGAGAGAATAGTGATGCAGGCTTCTCTATTTGTTCTTCTCTTCCAAATGCCAAGAATGTCACAGTACAACAAACTCATAGGGGGAAAAAAAGCACTTTTTACTATTCCAGGAAGCACTGGCAAGACATTTGGTTTAATTCATATTCACTGTATGTATTTTTAGCTCCCCCTTACCTTTTTTCACAAATGTATTGATAAATTCATGCGTAACCAATTCATGAAGAGATAAATTCTTCACCAAATAATACTCTCCAATGTCTGTGATAACACTTTTCAGTGCTTCTGGAAGAATTCCACATTCAGGGATCAAAAATGACACCTATTCAGACCATATTTGTAATGCAAATTAGATCTTACATATAAACATAGATAATCGAAATTACAAAACAGGGCTGAAGAAAATAAATAAGCAAACAAAAATTCAGCTCCTCAAAGACAGCAGCACATAAAATTAAAGAGCTAAAAGTATCTGTAGATGGGTGAGTGCCCCAAATAGCAAGAGGCGAATTCAGCACATAACTAATTTCAAACTAGCCCTACCCCAGATGCCCTTGAGTTTCACAATTACCAAACCTTATTGTTAGGACTCGGTTCTCTATTTTGAATAGTTCATACACAGTACAGTGCCATTTAAAGCACTACAGAAAGGGATACTATTGCACAGCATGGTTTTGAAAAGAGTATGGTTTTAAGACAAAATAAAGGTTAGTTTAAAATCTGTTCTGAATGCTTTTTACCTTTGCTATTTGGGGCATTTACCATATAATGGGTTAAATCTGTCCTTAGTTATGCCCATGCATGAATGGAAATCAGGGTAGGATTTGTACCATTTTTAAAATGAATACATTCCATGGTGCAACACACAGATTTACACACACCCTCTCCCGCCCCCAAAATAAAGCCTGCTTGATCCATAAAACCTCAGATGAGATCAGGTACATTCAATGTAGTTTGGCTATTCTCCCAAATTCAAGCAGATTAGAGCCTAATGTGTTTCTTATGAGAATGAACTAGGCAGGCTCTCAAAGCTACACAAGACAATCAAAGGAGGAGGGGCTGCTGCAACTATCTTCCTTGTGACCAGTGGTTAGAGTACTCACCCAGGATGAGGGAGACCCAAGTTCAAAATTCCCCCTCCTACCAGGATTTAACAGCGGTCTCCCACTTCTCAGGCAAATGCTTTAACCACTGAGCTATGGGATAATCTGATACAGCGCTTCCTCAATCTCTCATGCTGAAGCTGTTTCACTGCAGCTAAATAATGAAAGAGTCAGTGGAGCAGGGGGACTGGATGCTGGGACTTCCACCTCCTGGGTGAGTGCTCTAACCACTGGACTAAAAATTATAACCAAACACTAGATTTTGAATAGGATCCGATCTGGTAAGCAGCCTCTGAGCACGCCTACTGGATCGAGTGCCACTAGCAAGTTAGGCAGGTGAACACCTATCTTCCCCCATTCATAAGTTGCTCTGGAGCTTAGGCAGGAGACAGGATTCCAGATAGTTAGAGCAAGGCAGCAGTACACAGGCCCAGAGGCAGAAACGTAAGTAGCTATGAATTTTTACCCTGAAAATTTAGGTGTTGAGTGAGATTAGATGCCTACATGGTTCGGCTGGAGTTTTGTGAATTGCATTAGAGCCTAAAACTGGGACTTAGGTGTCAAAGTCTGATGTTTAGGTGTCTACATACCTTTGTGCATCTAGTCCTCAGCTACTAAGGTGATGAACATAGTATAAGAAGCCATACAGAATAGAATATAGGGGAGCTGGGAATAGGCTCAATCTGACATGGCAGCACTGAACTGCCCTTCGGAAGAGAGTGAGATAGACCTTGTTGACACTAACACTTTGGAAAAGGGAGGGGGTGAGACTTGGGAGACGTGTATTCCTGAGAATGCCTGAGCCTCAGTTAAAATGTTTTATCCATTAATTTTCTAATCAGGGTGTGATGCTTCTGTTGGGGTACCCAGAACTATAAGCCACTGTGTTGTTACCCCCTCTCAGACCCAGCAAGCGAGAGCTTTGCTGCTGCTAAGTAACATGTCCTAGGCCTGGCACACCAGCTTTTCTTCTTCACCAGCAAACACTACAGGATTCTGCCAGTCCAAAACTGGCTTTGCATGTAATAACCAGTGAACCCCAATTCCCAAGTTCCACAGAGACATCTCTTTGCTGTATCCAGTCCCTCTCACTGGACACTCCCAGAAATTATCAAGTTTGCTGCCTCCAAAAAAGATTGCATGCATATTAGCCTGTTATGTTAGCTGAAGATTCACTCTCCAATTTAATACACAGCACTGACATGGTTTTGTAATAAAACAAGAATAAGTTTGTTAACAAAGAACAAATTTAAGTGATAATAAAGAAGAATAAAAAAAACCAGATATGATTACAAGTGAAACAAAACAAAACAAAATATGCTTTCTTGTGGCAAACTTAATTTCAGCAAGTTCCCTTTTCTAAGCAGGTTTCTCACCTATAGTCAGTTTCCAGCTACTCTTGCCTTCTAGGCCAAGAGAGCTTTCATAGGCTCAGAGGACACTGAACCCTAAGTTCCCTCAGTGACAGATGATTCAAATCTCTCTTTATCCCCCTTATATTACCCCAAAGTTCACTGTCTCTGTTTCAAGAGCCAGGAAGGTACAGACTCCGTCCCCCATTGTGATCATTAAGTGATCATCTCCCCACTTGCTAGTTTGATGGCTTTGTTTACCTTATATGTAAATATACTTTTCATTGTCTTCTGTGATCAAGCTGGCTGGACAAGTAAAAACACATTCCTTTGTCTAGGGCAGGCTGGGCTTTATGTGCTGCCTGCCAAACAAACATATTTTCAGCACCCATTTCTAACTCTTTGTACACACCCTGAACATATATCATGCAATGATTTTCAGGACCAGCATGTTAACAGTTTGCACAGGATACTTTACACAACACCATTTAGATACAGATTATGACCACAGTATGTTGGGGCAATGAGAGTGTCAGCCCTGATGTGACTTATGGTATGTTGTGCTCTTTGCTAGTTGGCACTGAGGGTTGCACAGGGGTCTGTGGTGACAAGGGAGGGGACAGAGTGGATTTGGGTTTTTCAGTAACATTCAGATGGTTTAACTGCGGTTACTAAACTTTGCCAGAAAGGCAAGTGATCATTTAATTTTGCAGCCAAACCAGAGGAGGCTTAGTAAACTCAACTACAACTTGCTTACTTGCTGCTGCAAAATGCAACTCAATTTGATTCTAAGAGAGAAGCTCTCTCTTTCCAATCTTTTGTTACAAATGTTTGCATGCAATCTTTGGCCCCATTCCAGAAAATGCTCTATGTGACCAATGGGGTCCACCCCCAAGGAGTCACTTGTAGGATTGGTACCTTGAATCTTCAGACACAATTCTGCACCTTACACCTACATGGAGCTTCACTGATTTCAGTGGGATTCTGGCTGTGTGCAGCAGTTTGCAGGATCTGGGCTTTAGGTACTACTGCAGCCAGGAAGATTAATTTACAAATAACTTACGCACTAATTGAAACATGAGTCTAAAAACTATACTGTTACCCTAAGGGTACGTCTACACTACGGGACTATTCCGAATTTGCATAAACCGGTTTTGTAAAACAGATTTTATAAAATCGAGTGCGCGCGGCCACACTAAACACATTAATTCGGTGGTGTGCGTCCATGGTCCGAGGCTAGCGTCGATTTCTGGAGCGTTGCACTGTGGGTAGCTATTCCCTAGCTATCCCATAGTTCCCGCAGCCTCCCCCGCCCCTTGGAACTTCCGGGTTGAGATCCCAGTGCCTGATGGGGCAAAAATCATTGTCGCGGGTGGTTCTGGGTAAATGTCGTCAGTCACTCCTTCGTCTGGGAAAGCAACGGCAGACAAGCATTTCGCGCCTTTTTCCCCTGGATTGCCCTGGCAGATGCCATAGCATGGCAATCATGGAGCTTTTTTTGCCGTTTGTGACTCTCACCGTATGTGTACTAGATGCCGCTCACAGAGGCGATTCAGCAGCGCTACACAGAAGCATGCTTTTGCTTTTGCATGACAGCAGAGATGGTTACTAGCCATATTGCACCATCCAAACCCTTCCATAAATTGGAACTGAGGATGATCATGGCTACCAGTCCTTTTGTACCATTTGCTGCTAGTGCCCCTGGTCAATCAGCCAGGGGCGCAAAAGCCAAGAGTGGTTACTAGCCATATTGTACCTTCCATCGTTTTGTACCATTGGCTGCTGTCATAAGTGCCCCTGGCCGATCAGCCAGGGGCGCAAAAGCAAAAATTGGGAATGACTCCCTGAGTCAATCCCTCCTTTTTGGTATAAAAAAATAGAATCAGTGCTGCCTAATATAGGCAAGTGTGCTAGAGAACCACCTGCTCTGTGTCAGAGCCCGCAGAAATTATTATCTGTATGCTATTCACAGGGGGTGCTCCTGTAACAACCCCACCTGTTGATTCCGTTCTTCCCCCAGCCTTTCTTGGCTACCGTAGCATTGTCCCCCCACTTGTGTGATGAATTAATAAAGAATGCAGGAATAAGACACACTGACTTGTTAGTGAGAAATGAGTGGAAGGCAGCCTCCAGCTGCTATGATAGTCCAGACAGGACATTAAGCAGTGTGTAGGAGAGAAGCCCAGCATCCCACTGCTAGTCCAGGGGCAACTGAATCTTTTCTTTACACATGAAGGGTGGGGGCTGATGGAGCTCAGCCCCCTGTTGCTATGATGAGGATGGTTACCAGCCATATTGCACCATCCATCCACCAGAAAAAATTAGGGCCAATAGGCTGATGACGAGGATGGTTACCAGTCCTTTTGTACCATCAGCTGAGGCTGATGATGAGGATGGATTTCCATCTTTTTGCACGATCAGCTTATGCTGATGATGAGGATGGATTTCCATCATTTTGTACCATCAGCCGCCCATGACGGGGGGGGAGCAAGGATGTTGGTGTTGAGTGCTGCACTATCGCGTCTATCTGCAGCATTCAGTAAAGATAGGGTGACATGTAAAAGAGTCAGAGGATTGTTTTACCTTTCGCTTCTGGGGGTGGGTGGGGGGTGGGTGAGTAGATTGCCAAGCTATGCCCTGACCCGCGGGCACTGTGTTTGACCCTAGAAGCATTTGGAGCTCAGCCAAGAATGCAAATAATTTTAGGAGGCTGCAGGAACTGTGGGATAGCTTCAGTCCTCCAGTCCATGCGCATCCATTTGATTCTTTGGCTTTCCGTTACGCTTGTCACGCTGCAGTGCGCTGAGTCCCTGCTATGGCGTCTGTCTGGAGATTTTTAAAAAAGGATTCTGAATTTCATCTTCTGTAACGGAGCGCTGATAGAACGGATAGAACGGATTTGCCTGCCCTTACAGCGATCACATCCGCATGGTCCATGCGGGAGCTCTTTTTTTTATTTTGATTTCGGACTGCATCGCCACCCGTGCTGATCGGAGCTCCACGCTGGGCAAACAGGAAATATTCAAAAGTTCGCGGGGCTTTTCCTGTTTACCTGGCCAGTGCATCCGAGTTGAGAATGCTGTCCAGAGCGGTCAGTGGTGCACTGTGGGATAGCTCCCGGAGGCCAATACCGTCGATTGCGGCCACACTAACCCTATTCCGATATGTTAATACCGATATTAGCGCTACTCCTCTCGTTGGGCAGGAGTACAGAAACCGATTTAAAGAGCCATTAAAATCGATATAAGGTGCCTCCTAGTGTGGACGGTTGTGGCGTTAAATCGGTTTTAGGCTCCTAAAACCGATTTAAACGCCTAGTGTAGACCAGGCCTAAGAGGCACTCAGTGTCAATGGCAGAGGGCCCACTGTTCTGTAACTCCTATCAGGCCTGACATAAAGAACAGCCATACTGGGTCAGACCAAAGATCCATCTAGCCCAATATCCTGTCTTCCGACAGTGGCCAATGCCAAGTGCTTCAGAGGGAATGAATAGGTAATCATCAAGCAATCCATCCCCTGTTGCCCATTCCCAGCTTAAGGCAAACAGAGGCTTGGGACAACATTCCTGTCCATCCTGGCTAATAGCCACTGATGGATCTATCTTCTATGAACTTATCTAGTTCCTTTTTCAACCCTGTTATAGTCTTGGCCTTCACAACATCCTCTGGCAAGGAGTTCCACAGGTTGACTATGTGTTGTGTGAAGAAATACTTCCTTTTGTTTGTTTTAAACCTGCTGCCTCTTAATTTCATTTGGTGACCCCTAGTTCTTGTGTTATGAGGAGTAAATAACACTTCCTTATTTACTTTCTCCACACCAGTCATTATTTTATAGACCTCTGTCATATCCCCCCTTAGTTATCTCTTTTCCAAGCTGAAAAGTCCCAGTCTTTTTAATCTCTCCTCCTATGGAAGCTGTTCCATACCTCTAATAACTTTTGTTGCCCTTTTCCAATTCCAATATACCAATTCCAATGACACACTCATTACATCTACCACATTGCTGTCATGTTATTTTCTGCAAAGAGTGTTGTGTGAAGTATCAAGTGAAAGCTGGTGACACACTAGTCATTAATATCATTGCATGATGATGCATGGATGCAGTATAAAGAGTTATGTATGTGTGCTGGAAATATGTTTCTACAATAAGTTCTGGGGGCAGATTTGATCAACTCCTATCAGGCCTGACATAAAGAATGGCCATACTGGGTCAGACCAAAGATCCATCTAGCCCAGTCAGGGCTGCCCAGAGGGGGGGGCAAAGGGGGCAATTTGCCCCGGGCCCCGGGCTCCGCAGGGGCCCCCAAGAGAAGAGCAGAGGCTCCCGCCTCCGCCCCTCTCCTGGAGCCTCAGCGCATCAAGCGCCGAGTCTCCGGCCGAGCCCCTGAGCCCCGCCCCGATCCGAGCCGCGTGGGGAGGGGGCGGGGCTGGGAGCTCCAACTGGGCCTGAGCCCCGCCCCGCTCAGTGTGGCGTGGGGAGGGGGCGGGGCTGCGAGCTCCGGGCTGAGCTCCCAGCCCCGCCCCCTCACCACGCAGCTCTGAGCGGGACGGAGCTTTGGCCCCGCCGGAGACGCGCTCGGGTAAGAGGCTGGGGCCGGGGCGGGGGGGAAGCGGGACCCACCGCCGCCGCCGCAGCGCAGCCCGGTCTTCGGTGGCGGGGGGCCCCTTCTGTTCCGGGACCCACCGCCGAAGTGCCCCGAAGGCCTGCGGCGGGGACCCCCCCACCGCCACCGAATTACCGCCGAAGACCGGGCTGCACTTCAGCGGCGGGTCCCGCTTCGGCGGTAATTCGGCGGCGGGGGGCTCCCGCCGCAGGTCTTCGGGGCACTTTGGCGGCGGGTCCAGGAAAGGAAGGGCCCCCCCGCCGCCGAAGACCCCGGGCCCCCGGAATCCTCTGGGCGGCCCTGAGCCCAGTATCCTGTCTTCCGACAGTGGCCAATGCCAGGTGCCTGTGTCTAATGTAAACTGAGCACAGGGATGCCAGGGACAATGGACCTTTCATTTGCATCTGAGGTAAATACCAGTTATCAAGAGGATGAGGCAACAGCATGGCATCAGCACACCAGAGGACACCTCATAATCTGAACTGCAGGGAGTCAGCCTGACTCTTGGAACAAAGACTGTGAACTTTGGGGAATATAAGAAGCAAAAAGATATCTTGCTACTCATAACCGAGGGAACAAAGAGGTCAGTGCTCTTTGCATCTATGAACAGTGGATCTCCAACCAGATGGGTTGATGATGCTGAGAAGTAGCTGTAGGTGAGAAAACTGCTTTAGACAAAGCATGGAGCCTGCTAAAGTTACATATAGCCTCAGAAACATATTATATTTTTGTTTCATTTGTAATCATTTTCTGTTTCTATTATCTCTGCTTAATTTCACTTAAACCTCTGGTCTTAATAAACTTACTTTTGCTTTATTATAAATTCATCTCAGTGCTGTTATAATAAAGAGAGGTGTGCATCCTTAGCCAAACCAGCAGGCAAGTG
Source organism: Mauremys mutica (assembly GCF_020497125.1). NCBI lineage: Eukaryota > Metazoa > Chordata > Testudines > Geoemydidae > Mauremys > Mauremys mutica. The sequence continues at coordinate 120,523,045 of NC_059073.1, read as the reverse complement.
TGTAGTCTGTCTTTTTGGTGGCAGCAGAGTTGGTAGTTCTCTCAGCATCCAGTGACAGGGGCTGGATGCTGCAGAGAGATGCTTCTGGAGAGTTTGAGAATTGTAGTGCACCAAGGATTAATTTGCAAGGCACAGTTTGGGGTGGCAGCATCCTAAGGAGTTTTTTTGGCTAGTTAACAGGAGACTGTGGTGGCAGGGAGCTGTGTCACAGAGTAACACCAACCAAACCTTCTTTTGCTAAGGCAGAAAGGATAACAGGGTGACTTACAGCTCTGGACCACCTCAAGAAAGCATCACAATACCTATCTGCTGTTGGCTTGTTTATCTGTTTTTGACACCTTGTTCAATACATCATATATAGCTGTTAAATGTGATTTAAGTTTTGGAGTTTTTAAAACACAGCAACTTGCAGACCAATAATGGATCCAGTTTGGTTAAAACTAACAGTTCCTGTGTAAGAGACATTCTAGAAGCAACTGCACGTCCTTTAAAGAAGCATCTCAGAAATACATACATAGAATTATAGAGAAAAGGTGGGTGAGGTAATATCTCTTATTGCACCAACTTCTGTTGGTGACAGATTCAAATTTCTGAGCTTACACCTGGCCTTAGACTAAAATACCAAACAACCAAAAATCTACCAGTTGGTAAACACTGATCTCTTTTCCTTCCCCCCTCAACATTATCTTGTTGTATAACCAATTTCAAAGCCTTAGGTGCCAGTAGAAAAGTGATAAGATTATTTGTATTTGTTTTTACCAGCTTGATATATCATCACTTCATCCAAATGATACTTTAAAAGGACATGATTAGATTAAAAATAAGATCTACAATCCCACTGACAAATTATAACTGGATGGGAAAAAAAGTGTTTTGCTCTAGATTGAAAATATATCAAGTTTTGGGGGTTTTCCCTCTTTGTTTTAAAAATCCAGCACTCTGCAAAGAAAAAAAAAGGGGGGGAGAGGGGAATAGTCACACAACTTTATTCATCCATCTGTGAAGAACTGTCCCAAGAGCTGAACTGAAATAATCAATGAAGCAGATGTACACGGAAAAATTGGCAATACAAACCTTTATACAAAAAAGAGGCTGTTGCTCAGCTATTTTCATTTTAGATTTTTTTTAGTTCTTGAAGTGGAAGGGGAAAAGAGATCATTGTGTACACCACTTGGTAGATTTTGGGTTGTTAGTATTTCAGTCTAAGGCCATGTCTACATTACAGAGACTATAGCAACATAGAACAGGAGTACTTGTGGCACCTTAGAGACTAAAATTTATTTCAGCATAAGCTTTCGTGGGCTACAGCTCGCTTCTTCGGATGCATAGAATGGAACACACAGACAGGAGATATGCATACTTCCACCTTTTCATGTTCTCTGTATGTATAAATACCGTATTGTCCTGAGTATAGGCCGCACTTTCTTCCCCTAATGTGAGTGTTTAAACTAGGGGTGCGGCCTACAATCGGGACAATAGCTGCAGCGGGAGCCCAGAGCCCTTTAAATCCCAGCCGCTGCAGGGACTCAGAGGGCTCTGGGCTGCCCGCTGCGGCGGGGAGCCCAGAGCCCTTTAAATCCCAGCCGCGGCCGGGACTCAGAGGGCTCTGGGCTGCCCGCTGGCGGGGAGCCCAGAGTCTTTTAAATCCCAGCCGTGGCCGGGACTCAGAGGGCTCTGGGCTGCCCGCTGCGGCGGGGAGCCCAGAGCCCTTTAAATCCCAGGCGCGGCCAGGACTCAGAGGGCTCTGGGCTGCCCCAGCCGCGTCCCCGCCTCCCCCGCCGCCCGGCCCCGACCCCGGGAGCGTCCCCGCCTCCCCCGCCGCCCGGCCCCGGGTACCCGCCTCCGCCGGCCGCGTCCCCGCCTCGCCCGGCCCCGTGTCCCCGCCTCCGCCGGCCCTGGCTTCGCGCCGCCCGCGTCCCCGCCTCCCCCGGCTCCAGCCCCGTGCACCCGCCTCCGCCGGCCCTGGCCTCGCGCCGCCCGGCTCCAGCCCCGGCCACGTCCCCGCCCTCCCCCCCCCCCCCGCCGCCTGGCCTCAGCCCCGCGTACCTGCCTCCGCAGGCCCCGGCCTCAGGGCTGCCCAGGGGGGGGGGCAAGTGGGGCAATTTGCCCCCGGGCCCAGCAGGGGCCCCCACGAGAGTTTTTCAGGGCCCCCGGAGCAGGGTCCTTCACTCGCGCCGGGGTGCCCGGAAAACTCTTGCAGGGCCGGGCGCAGGAGCTTCTTCTGCTCCTGGTCTTCGCCTGCCCGGGGGGTCCTTCCGCTCCGGGGCGGAAGGACACCCCACTGGCGAGTTACTGCCGAAGCGGGACCCGCTGCCGAAGTGCAGCCCGGTCTTCGGCAGTAATTCGGCGGCGGGGGGCCCTTCCATTCTGGGACCTGCCGCCGAAGTGCCCCGAAGACCCGCGGCGGGACCTCCCGCCGCCGAATTACCGCTGAAGACCGGGCTGCACTTTGGCGGCGGGTCCCGCTTCGGTGGTAATTCGGCGACGGGGGCACCCCGCGGCGGGTCTTCGGGACACTTCGGCGGCAGGTCCCGGAACGGAAAGGGCCCCCCCCCGCCGAAGACCCCGGGCCCCCGGAATTCTCTGGGCGGCCCGGCACCGGCCGCGCGTCCCCACGTCCCCCGCCGCCGTCCCCGCGTCCCCCGCCGCCCGGCTCCGGCCCCGCATCCCTTCCCGGTCGCCCTACTCTGGCCAGCCAGCTACCTGGCTCTGACCATCCGGCTCCCGCCACATCCTCCAGCTCCGGGCTCCGGTCGCGTGACTCCTGCCCCGGCCCAGCATCCCAGGGCTCCTGGCTCCAGCCGCGGCCAGACTGTAGCGCCGCCAGCCACATCCAGGCAGCGCAGTAAGGGGGCAGGGAGGGGGTGTTGGAGAGAGGGCAGGGGGGTTCGGGGTGGGGGGTGGATAGGGTTTGGGGGGGGTCAGAGGGCAGGGAACAGGGGGATTGAATAGGGGCAAGGGTCCTGGTGGGGCAGTTAGAAAGGATCAGGGGATGGATGGGGTGGTGGGAGGCAGTCAGGGGCAAGGGTTCCAGGGGCTGTCAGGGGACAGAGAGAAGGGGTGGTTGGATGGGGCAGGGGTCCCTGGGGTGGGGGGAGGTGTCAAGGAACGCGGGGGGGTGGATGGGGCAGGAGTTCGGGGGGGGGGGGCCATGATCCCTAACCCTAAGAACATTTGCTAATGGTGTTGATTGTTGTGCAGGGGAGAGGGTGAGAACTGTTCCCATCAGTCTCCTTGTTGTCCATTCCTTTTCCCTTCTTTATTTACAGTATAACTACAAAATAGTTTTCAATATTTCTGAGTATATAACATATGCCGTCAAAAGCAGGACTACGAAAAGTGTTAAAAAGTGTTAAAAATACAGGTACATGTCTTCCTATTCATTAAATAAAATACTGTTTTACTGTTATACTCATGTGTATATTTTCTTTAAGCTAAAAAAAGTTAAAAATTTAATTTTTTTAAAATAGCACCAAACTTTAAGGGTGCGGCTTATAATCAGGAGCGGCCTATACTCGGAACAATACAGTATGTCCCGTCTGTGTGTTCCATTCTATGCATCCGAAGAAGCGGGCTGTAGCCCACGAAAGCTCATGCTGAAATATATTTGTTAGTCTCTAAGGTGCCACAAGTACTCCTGTTTTTTTTGCGGCTACAGACTAACACGGCTGCTGCTCTGAAACCTGTCATATAGCAACATAGTTGTCACAGTAACTAGGCTGGCATAACCTGTAACATAAATGCAACCAACACCGACTGAAAGGGGTTTTTCCTTTTGGTGTAGGAACTCCACCGCCCCACAGGCCAGGAACTAGGTTGATGGGCACCGTCCCAGCAGCATCTACACAGGGGTTAGGTCAGCGTAGCTATAGGCTCGAGATTGTCCACACTCCTGAGTGCCACAGCTGTACCACCCTAAATTTTAAGTACAATCCAGGCCTGAGACCTTGTCCACACTTGAAAAGTCCCACGAGCAGCCTTACAAACTGAGGCAGAAACAGCAAGGCGCCCTTGTGGCAGCTTAGAGACTAAACACATGTATTTGGGCAACAGCTTTAAGGTGTTAGTCTCTAAGCTGCCCCAAGGACTCCTGGCTGTTTTTGCTGACACAGACTAACACGGCTGCCACTCTGAGCAGGCTGAACTGGGGAAGACCCCAATGTTGGCCCACACTTATAATGCTGGTCGCCAGCCCTACAGTCCCTGTGCCGCAGATGTGGCAGCAGAGCCGCGGCCACACCAGGGGCAGAGGGGTTTCTAAGTCTGCGCCATGAAACCGGGGCACGTTTGTAGCCAAGGGCCAGGCAGCGCGGGTAGGAACTCGGCCCCTGACAGGCACCAGGAAGCGGGGCCGAGAGGGAGACACCGAGCCAGGCGGTGAGCGGGTCCCGCTCGCTCGCTGACAGAGACCCCCCCGCACCCCAACGGCCACCAACCGCCCGGCACTCACGCGGCAGTTGTAGGCGTGGCTCCGCACGTGCGCCGCGTGCCGGGAGCGCTCATGCCGCACGTGGCTTTTCTCGCACACCAGCAGGTGCCGCGGGGTCTCGCGGAGCCGCCGCAGCGGAACCGACATCCCGAGTCCGCGCGCCGCGCAGCAACCGCCAATAAGGAAGCAGCCGGGGGGCACCTCCCCCACACGCACACACGTCACGCAGCGGGAGGCGGCAGGCCGGCGGAGGAAGCGGGGGGCAGTGCGGTTACTTCCGGCCGCCTCCCAGATGCAGAGCAGCTGTTTCCGGTGTAGCCTCAGCTCGTGCTACCCGTGTAATTAGTGAGCGAGAGGCTGAGCATGCGCAGTAATAGCAGGTGACGCTGCTGCCCCCTCCCCATGTACAAAATAGGGGCAGAGGGCTCAGAACAGGGGGAGCAGGGTAACGGGTTGGGGTGTTTGGATGCAGTAACTCATACAGGGCTGGGCATTTAAGGCACAATATAGCCCAACGCCTAGATCAGGGGTTGGCAACTTTTCAGAAGTGCTGTGCTGAGTCTTTATTTAGTCACTCTAATCTAAGGTTTCGTGTGCCAGTAATACATGTTAACGTTTTTAGAAGGTCTCTTTCTATCATAATATAGAACGAAACTATTGTTGTATGTAAAGTAAATAAGGTTTTTAAAATGTTTCAAACTCTTCATTTAAAATTAAATTAAAATGCAGAACCCCCCGCCCCGGACCGGTGGCTAGGACCCGGGCAGTGTGAGTGCCACTGAAAATCAGGTCGCGTGCTGCCTTCAGAACGTGTGCCAGAGGTTGCCTACACCCGACCTAGATAATCTGTGTCAGAAGCTGCTTGCTGAAGAGCCCATCCAGGGCCTGTCCCCCAAGGGTTAAACATTTTTGGATCTGGTGTTGGTGTTTACAGCTTTGCCAGCCACTAGCATTTAAGAATCACAACAGGCTGAAAAAATCATGAGATTTGCTTTACAATCATGAGATTGTTATTTTTAAAAAACTGTTCTTTTTATTTGTGATCTGGTTTGTAAGCTTTTAAGGTGGACTTGGGTCATGTTTTCAAGGATTTCTTTGCAACCATCAGCCTTAGAAGCTTCCTTTTTGCAAGATGAAAGTTGAGATTTTCACAAAATTACTTGACTCCAGCATCTGGAGGTTTAAGAAGAAAAATTCAAAATATTGCAAAAGTTGTGATTAAAAATTGCAAGCATTGGCAACAGTGAGTTAGTATTTTCACTTTAAAAAACGAGGAGTCCTTGTGGCACCTTAGAGACTAACAAATTTATTTGGACATAAACTTTAGTGGACTAGAACCCACTTCATCAGATGTATGAAGTAAAAAATACAGGAGCAGGTATAAATACATGAAAGGATGGGGTTGCTTTACCAAGTGTTAGGTCATCCTTTCATGTATTTATACCTGCTCCTGTATTTTTTATACATCCTTATACATCTGATGAAGTGGGGTCTAGCCCAGGAAAGCTTATGCCCAAATAAATTTGTTAGGGCTTGGCTACACTCGAAACTTCAAAGCGCTGCCGTGGCAGCACTTTGAAGTGAGTGTGGTCGCAGCGCCAGCGCTGAGAGAGCTCTTTCCCAGCGCTGCAGGTACTCCATCTTCCCGAGGAGATTAGCTTGCAGCGCTGGGAGCCGCGCTCCCAGTGCTTCGGCATTAGTCTCTAAGGTGCCACAAGGACTCCTAGTGGTTTTTTTTGTTTGTTTGTTTTTGCTGATACAGAATAACACGGCTACCACTGAAATCTATTTTCACTTAATCACTGACTCCAGGAGTTGAAGCTTTAAGAAAAACACAAACTATCTTAAGACTCACAATAAAATTATTACAGCAGGTTGTAGCAACCTGCTAAAGAGTTGATTCAGTAAAGAGTTAAACATTTTCACCTGTGGTTTTGATGTTTAAAAGAATTGTGTCCTCAGTTTTAAAGGGGACAAAAAGCTAATTGTCTTACCAAATGCAAAACAGAGAAGTGAAAGGATGCTGCTGGGACAATGCATCAAAGTCCATCCATGATCAATGTGTCATTTGTATTTTTAGGCCTGATTCTCCATTGCACCTTCTGTAGTCATTTATATCAGTGCAATGTGAATTCAAAGTGGGTGTATTATGCTGTCCCATAATCAATTTTGCATTCATGTCACAGTGGGGCAAATCACTACATATGGTATGGGATAAAGGAAAAAGCAGGTCCTCTGTATGAGTTACTGCTACACTGACAATTTAGGCCACATCACTACCACCTCCAATTTACACCCTCCTAAACATTGGATATATAGTTGAAGCCTCCAAAATGTGTAGCAAATGGCTAATGTGCCTATTTTGTGCCACACAGACATAAAATTGTATTGTTACAGCTCTGAAATGATACACAAAGCGAGGTGAGAAAGATGACATGTTAAGTGGCATTTTGGCTAGAGTGGAGCAGCAAATGGAGAGAAACAAAGGAGCATAATACTGCTATGAGAGATGGTGAACCTGTGGACAAAGGAGTGGTAAGTGTAAAGAGGAAGAGAGAGCGCTAGGACTATGGATCAGACACTTGATGACAGATTGGATATGTGGGAAATAACTGAGGAGCATCATTGTGGAACCCCACCCCCTACACATTATTAATAGTGGTACATGTCATATACCCCCCCTTCACACACATATAAGTCTCCATTGTTGACAACTGTACATTGCATAGGAAATTGACCTCATACAAACCTGTGCATTGATAATGGTACAATCCATAGGAACCCTCCCCCCACACATACAATGATAGCATTTAGGAAACCCTCAGACACACTGATAATGGTACAATCCACAGGAAGCCACACTGGTACTAAATACATCCTATAGCAGAGTTTCTCAGACAGGGGTCTGTGAGGGTACTTCAGGGGGGTCCATGAGTCATGTCCAGCACCACTGGCCCTGCTGATCAACTCTTCCCCCTCCCTCCCAGTGCCTCCTACAAGCCACAGAACAGCTGTTCAGCTGCATGCAGGAGGTGCTGGGAGGGAGGGGGAGGAGTGGGGACGGGGCAGTCTCAGGGAGGAAAGAGAGAGGCAAGGGTGGGGCCTGGGGCTGAGCATGGAAGTCCATGAAAAATTTTAAATAAAAACAGAGGTCCTCGGGTTGCTAAAGTTTGAGAACCGCTGTCCTATAGGATTCCCCAGTCCCCCAAACCCACAGATACAGGAACATAGAAACCTCTCTCTCTACACTGATAGTGATAGTCTGTTCCCCCACCCTCTTATGCTCATAGACTTTAAGGTCAGAAGAGACCATCATGATCAATCTAACCTGCTGCACGTTGCAGCCCACAGAATCTCACCCACCCACTCCTGTAATAGACCCATAACCTCTGGCTGAGTTACTGACATCTCCAAATCATGATTCAAAGACTCCTCTGCAGTAAGCACAGTGGTAGTGCTCCATAGCAGTCCTGCTCCAAACACACACTGATAGCAGTGAAGCCTGCAGCACAATTCCCTCAGCAGCAATATGTTCTAAAGAGCAAATGGGGAGTGGTAATTGGCTGTAGAATCTTAATCTGGGCAGTTGCCTTCTATCAGCTTTGTCCTCTTTCCCCCCCCAGGATTCCCACCATGTGCCAGTAAAAATGGCTGAATAATTTTAAAAGTATTTTTATTCTATATGACACTTGTCAGGTGCTCTGCAGGGAAGAGTCAGCCTCCTGAGGGATGTGGCTGCACCCCACTGAAGTGCTGAGCAAACAGTGGGCATGTGAGGCACTCGCAACATGTGTTGGCACTATCTGGGATGTTTTGGGGATTATGGACTCCTTGAGGGATATGTCAAGCAAACGGATGTTTCAGGGTCCTGCTGGATGTGTTGGGCACCTAATGAGATGTGTCAAGCACCTTGTCACTGTGGCAGACACCTCACAACCCCGCAGAGGAAGTATCTGGATCCCAAGGTGCTGTCGAGTGTGTTGGAACTGCATGAGACAGGCCAATATGCACTGGGACTCTGTTCAGGTGTGTCAGAATCCTGTGGAGACTTATCAGGACTCTGTGAGTATTAATATGCATCCATTTTTTGCAGGATTTTACAAATAACAATGCATTTCCATTTTCCTGGTCTCACATCCTCAATAGGGTTACTCAGATGGTAAGCACAGTGTTTGATGGCAAGTGTTTGCAGCATTAAGCCATCAGTTTTGGCCTTTCTTAGATCCTTTGATAGTGGAGAACATGTAAAAACCTTGCCTTTTCTGTCTGCTCCCTGCTCACCCTTGCTCACTGTATCTCCCTTGTCCCCTGGCTTGCTGTCCCCTCATTCACTTTGGAACAGTACAAAATAGCAAATGTGACCATATCATTAGCTACCAAGTCAACCTTGCTGCTGTTTATGCATGCACAAGGCTATCAAATGTATATAGCTTTGTTTACTTAAAGTGGCTCACAGAGCTTTCCACTAAAAATAACAGAAAGAGGAGACAGAAGACCGTGTCTTGACATAAGTCCAGTAGGCTGTAAAAGCTGAGTCTGGAAGAAGCCTGAGCTTTTATATCAGTTCAACAGCGCTAGCTCCTGAGCTAACCAAAAGCATATGTGAGATGACTGGTCTAGCAGCATTAGCATGCTGGGCTGTTACTCTGTGAAGGATAGGGCTCAGCATCTCAGGCTTTTTTGGCTACTGTCAAGGCCAGGACTATATGAGATTGGTTCCTCAGCCCCTTTATCTAGGCTAAGGGAAAAGTTCCTTCAGCTTGCTGGACCGATTTTAAGACACAGACCACAGTTATGTTATTTGCTCAGCAGCTGTAGTGTGCTGGATATATGTAAAGGGCCAAGTTTCTGAGATTTCACTAGTTCACCAGCTTTAGCTTGTTGGACTGTTGTAAGTTAGGCTTCTTTAAGTTCACTAGCTCAGCATCTCTAGCTTGCTGGATTCTGTTGATAAACCATAGGCCTCTGGGAGCTGACTGGCTGTGCAGCTCTACGGTACTGGGCTGGTATCAAGATACAGGACTCTGTTAGGGTCACTGGCTCAGCACCTCTAGCTTACTGGTCTCATGTCAAAAGTTCGCCTGTGTGACAGCCCTGGCTCAGCACCATTAACTAGCAGGACTAATATCCAGGCGTAAACTTCTCTGAGGTAACTACCGCAGGATCTATAGCTGTTGGACTGATGTGCAGGTTCAGGTCTCTTTGAAATTACTAACTCATCAGCTATAGCTTGTCAGACTGATGCCAAGGCTCAGGCCTCCTTAAGGTTAGTAGCTCAGCATTCGTAGCTTGCAGAATTTATATCAAGCCTCAGCCCTCTGTGACATGAGTGACTTTGCTCCATTACTATGTCAGGCTAGAATGTTCTGTGGTTATGGTAAGGTCTAGGTCTCTGTGATATCACTCAAGTATCAGGAGGTAGCCGTGTTAGTCTGTATCCACAAAAACAACAAGGAGTCCAGTGGCACCTTAAAGACTAACAGATTTATTTGGGCATAAGCTTTTGTGGGTAAAAAACCTCACTTAAAGCTTATGCCCAAATAAATCTGTTAGTCTTTAAGATGCCACCGGACTCCTTGTGATATCACTGGCTCAACAACTATAGCTTGCTGGGTGATGTAAAGAGGCAGGTTTTTGTGAGGTCTGTAATACAGGAACCCTGGATTACTGGTCTGATGACAAGGGAGAGACCACTGTGAAGTCACTAGCTCAGCATCTCTGGCCTCCTAGGTTGATTTTATGGCACTAATTTCTGTTATCTTGCTAGTCTGATGACAAGGCAGAGGCTGCTGTGAGCTCACTGTGCTCAGACCATCTAGCTGGATAGGCTTTTGTTAAGGTACAGACCTCTGAGGTCAGTGGCTCAGCAACATATTTAAAGCAAGTCTGAGATTTGCACCTACATTGACTGTATAGTTATTGCAATTGCTTGTACAATTTTTGTAATTATACAAAAATGGATATTTAGGTATCTAACCACTTGCATGTGTAATCACAGGGGTTTTCTAATTTAAAGATTGTACCAATTATATTTGTCGCTGGCTAATTCACAAAGTCTTTTAAAAATACAAAAAATAGTTGATTATTAATGTCAACTATATAGAGAGACTCCGCTGTAAAATTCAACTATACGCACAGAGATAGCCCATTATCAACCCCACAGGCAAAAGCCTGCATGAACAGATAGGCTTTACATTATCCCATGAAGCTCAATGGACGTGGGCTGTGTTGAAAATCCATGCCTCTGAGTCAAATAAGCTCATTGCAGCAGAGGAGAAATCTACCCATCTGCAGCACAACCCATAGTCTTGTGGGTTTTTCCCGTTCCACTCAGCTCACCAGACAAAATGGACTGCATTAAAAAGTCAGTATTTGCATCAGTTACCATACAGTGGTCTCCGAGATACCACAGTATTTACCTGTGCTTAGATAGGCTATATTGGTGCATGGAAATTGATGAGAAATGTTGACTTTCTAATGGCTATTACTGTATTTCTGTATTTAATTAGTGTGAGGTTTTTGTGTATTGTGAAAATGGACATATTCTTATCTTAAAAGTTAAATAATTTAAACTGCTCAACACCCAGAAAGACACAACAATCTCTCTAGGGATCTCAATCCATAGACTGGGTAATGCAGTTATACAGCAATTCAATTTGTTATGTTTGAAGAAAATTATAAGATGTAGGCAAGAGGAAATGCCTTGAGGCAACATCCATGTTAATAGCTTGGAGTAAGGTGGGATTTGTGAAATGTTGCCTGGCACTGGTGAAAAGTTGAATCTTTTTTCTATAAAGATGACTGGATTTGGAAACAAAAGCCCAATCTTCACATTATATGGAAACATTTTTTTGTTGCAGAAGCCAACTGCCTCTTCCATATATGTTTTCAGCTTTGCAAACAGATCTTTATTTGTTTTTTCAAAGCTGGAGAACAGTGAATGTGTGAGGCTGCAATACAGAAAAAAATTGGTTTAAACGGTGACATGCACTTTTTAATTTCTGTGCATTCTGGAGTATCTTCTGTGATCAAAAGTCAGATATTTAATTATTTTATATATAGAAATATAAAAATCCTAAAATTAAACCTTAAAAATTATTTGCCATGTTTACTTTGAATCTGGTGTATGTTTCTAAGCTGCCATCAAAACATTTTTGCTTCCAGTCAATGTTTTTCTCTCTCAAATATTGTTGACTGAAAAAGAAAAGGAAGGAAGTTGCCTTGAATCTTCTAACCTTGGCCATCATTAGTGGTGTTTCTAAAGAAAACATCTTGTTTTGCATTTCTGTATAAGCTCGGCTATACTTCATAAAACAGTTACAGACCGATACATCAGGCTGCCTAAGACTTTTAGCTACAAGGAATAAAATGTGCAAAATCCATCTTTGTTTTTTCCTTTTGAGATTTTTGAAACTGAAAAATGGCATTTCACTCGATCATGGTAAATTTTCTTCAGACTCCTTACTCACTTTTTTAGAAGCTTTTTTAGGAATTCTTGAGTAAGTGGGAGGAATTGAAAAATGGCTAAGCCACGGTTTCCTTTAATACTCTCAGGCTCAAATGTTCAGCTCAGTGACAAATTGTGAAAATGGCCTCACTGTTCACCTTTTTCTAGCAGGTTCCAACTTGATGCTAAAGAGTTGGGATCTTTATAGTTAATGTACTCAAGGAATCTAAGAGGTGTTGGTAAATAACCATAATTTTTTGAACTTTTGCTGAAGCCAACAAAAACATTTTCTCAAGCCGGGAAGAGTGCTGAACACTAGCTAACCATGGGATGCATTGCCTTTGTTCATTTCGCTGTGACTTGGGAGTTAGAATAAAGAGAAAGTTGCTGTTTGGCTAAGAAACCTCTCACTCTGACTTTGTGACCCTAGACCACTGCGGCCTGTCAGAGTAATCTGCTGGTGGGCCATGAGACCATTTGTTTACATTGAATGTCCACAGGCACAACTGCCTGCAGCTCCCAGTGGCCACGGTTTGCCATTCCTGGCCAATGGGAGCTGCGGACAGCGGCACGGGCCGCAGGTATGTGCTGGCCTGCTGTTTCCCACAGCTCCCATTGGCTGGGAATGGCAAACCGCAGCCATTGGAAGCTGCAGGCGCCCGTGCCTACGGATGGTCAATGTAAACAAAGGGTATCCAGTCATCCCCCCCGCCCCCGGGACGAGCTGAGAAAGAAAACAAAGGAAATTAGCAGATGCCACCAGCTAATTAAACAACATAAACCGTTTAGGACACCAAAAATCCAATCCTGTTCTTAAAAAGGGTAAATTTTATTAAAAAAACAAACAAAAAACATTTGGAACTTAGGCTTTTGCTAGATTTTAAAAGAGCAATTCCAAAAATTAAGCACCCAAAATAGCTTTTTGGGATTCAGCTTAAAGGTTACAAGCAAACAAAAGCATCTGGGGTTAGCACAGAGGAGATCCACAAGCCAAAAACAAAAACAAACAAACAACCCTGATCGGGTCTACCTAAACATTCCCTATCCCAGGTGAGGCCAACCTGTGGCTCTGGAGCCACATGCGGCTCTTCAGAAGTTAATATGCGGCTCCTTGTATAGGCACCAACTCTGGGGCTGGAGCTACAGGTGCCAACTTTCCAATGTGCTGGGGGGGTGCTCACTGATCAACCCCTGGCTCTGCCACAGGCCCTGCCCCCACTCCACCCCTTCCAGTCCCCTCCCCTGAGCCTGCCATGCCTGCTCCTCCCCCCTCCCATCCAGAGCCTCCTGCACACCACGAAACAGCTGCTCGGGAGGTGCGGGGAGGGAGGGGGAGGTGCTGATCAGCGGGGCTGCCGGTGGGTGACTGCTAATGTATTACTGTGGCTCTTTGGAAATATACATTGGTAAATTCTGGCTCCTTCTCAGGCTCAGGTTGACAACCCCTGCCGTATCCCAATAAGTCCTGCTAGGTATGGAAAATAATTTTTCATACCTGGTTTAAACCTTACACAGCATTCCTGCTTATAGCATTGCTGCTCCGTGTCCCTGCAGCCCTGAGAGACCAACAGACAAAGGGAAAGTTTCTTTTTCCATTTTAAAAAGTTCTAGCCTTCCCAATGGCTCTTTTGGTCAGGTGCCCACTTTTTTTCTTTACCTGGGGGACTTTTTCACCCTTTACAGGTAAAGCAAGTAAAGAACAGCTATCAAAAGGGATTTTACAGCTAGCTAGCTGGCTGGGTGTCAATCAAAGGGAGCAAACCTCCGGCCCCTTTATTTATCACAGTGGTGGTAGAGAGTTGCAAGTCACCTTCCTTTCACAGCACAGTTGCATGCAGTCCCTGCACTCAGAGTAGCACAAGGCAAGCTCACGCCTTCAGTGTGCCCTTAGATGCAAGTTGTCCTAAAGCAGGTAGGGAGGAGGTAGGACCATGGCTCTATTCTTCCACATTGCCTTGGGAGTGGGATCAGCACACAGGGAGCAGTGTACTGCATCCCACAATGCGATGGAATAACAGCTATGCTTCCCTTGTACACCAGGGGGCTCTGAAAGACATTCTGTAAGATGCCTACGGGTGTTCCACCAGGGCAGTACACGACAGTCCTTAAATGGCACTATGGAGCCCAAAGCAGACCAAAAATAAAATAATGCTACATTTCCTCCTCTGCACACATTTCAAAACTACATGCTTTTCCTGCTGAAAGAGTTCTTTTTCCACCCCAGTTAATCACATCTTTAGCATGCTTAGGGAAGATACCAGCTTCCAGTAAGTCATCTAATGCCATTAAAATGTTGCAATTCCTGCAGCTATTGCTTTAATAATGCTTGTTATGCTGAGATCTATTTTTAATAAATATTTTGAGAGAAAAACGCTGGCATTTTCCTTTAATAAACTGTTGTGTTACATTCCAAAAACATTCAGCTGTTCATAAAAGGCCCACTGCTGCAGTTCTTAAAACCACTGATGTTTAAGGCTTAAAGCATCTTATATACACATGTTCTTGAAAGGGACCCTTTATGAACATATCTCCTGCTGTCAGCTTTTAAGTAAGGGGAGTGCTGCCTGCACAGCACCATCACCTCCTCCCTATGTGAGGAAGGGGTTCCATTGGTATTTGGGGCTTAGGGGTAAGGAACAGGGGACTGGCTACATTTAATGGCATTGTCCTATGTAGAGCCACTGAATTTTCATGTGGAAATGTGGCAGAGAACTAATATAGCTGGGAATTGTATTGCTTTCCCCTGCCTCCCTCCCCCCAAGGCCACTGAGCAGCCACATAGGATCCAGTTAGTGGAAGCAAAGCTTCTGTAGGGACTGTGATGCCATGGGAAGGGGAGCCATGGAGCAGTGCAGAGGCAGAAGTCCCACAGATTGTTGGGTCCTATATCCACAGGGCTGGGTTGCTCTGCCCCGCCAATCCCCAAGATCTATCAGACAGGGAAACGCCCCAAATTCCTTTCTCTTAGGGGATGCTCAGTGAGAAATGTGAGGGGACTGTTATGGAGGTTTCCTACCTCTCTGGTCCCTTTCAGCAGAGAAATCCAGAGGGTGTGCATTTGTAGTTTTATTTCAGTCTTATTTTACTTCTATTTGTTCCCAGTTTGAATGTATGGTGTTTGTGTCTTTTATCCCTTTATACCATTTATAGTGATGATTAAACTACTAAAAAATCACTTCTTCCTGAGAACAAGCAACTTGTAAATTTGGGTACTTAGAACAAACACGTTTCCTGTAATTGGATTTAGTCTAAATAGCTGAGTCAATCACAAAATTTCCTCTGGGATATTTCCCATGGCAAAGTGTTGTCTGAGAACAACAATAGCATAGAAGCTCTGATTGTATAAATCATCTCCTTACCTGAGGCTCCCACAACTCCCACATCAGCTGACCTTGAAACATAAACGTCTTCTGGCAAAACAGTTGCCAGTTGGCATGTGGTGCAAATTTAGTATTTGTGTTTACAGTCTGAGTCCTCACATTTTGTCTGCTAGCAGTCTGTGTTCAGATGAGCCTCTTGCCAATCTTGCTATTTCAGGCCAAACATTTTGGGGAACAGGCAATTCTTTGTATGTGCCCAGACAATTTTTTGTTTGTTAGTTAGTTTTATGAAGAAGCTAGTCAAGAAATGAACTGCACCATCCATCCATTCAAGAAAGCAAGATCCAGCAGTTCAGATAAGCTTTTTGAACTTTAATAGGAAGATTCAGAACCATCTAAGTGGAATGTTGAAAGTTCGCTATATTACTGTATTTACCTACTGTGCAGGTACATTGTAAAGTTTGACACCTCATTGCAATTCAGTGCCAATAATTTGTCCCTCTCTATTGTTTAAAATGAAACAAGAGCATTAAATAGGGAAATGGCAGACACTTTGGATCAACCGATGAAACAGAATAATCAGAGAACCTATTGAAAATGTGGCAGAGAACATGGGTGGAGTTTGATATGATTTGAAGGCATTAAGCGTCTTTGAATTTGAAAGGAAGGCAGCCTTATAGTTTAGTGGAAATGCTCTATGTTAGACCAAGGATAACCTTTTGCTCTTGGATTGGGAATAAGCAATCATGTTAATCTCCTGTGAAAGGTCTAATGTGTGTCACTGAACAGTGACTTCTACAGATAATTAAGAGGTAGCATTTAAGATTAAGCAAGTCCATTTGGTCTTCTGGGGTGAAAAGACAGTCATGACATGAGATGAGATCTTGAGCACAGAGGGCACAAAGAGAAAATGGGAATGAGAAGACATGATTCTGCTTGACAGATAGGGATATGGAGAAAATAAAATTTTAAAGTAAACTTTATTTTAAAAAATGTGCTGCAGTGTCTGTAGAAGCTACTATAATAGCACAGTGAAGAAAATGTGCACTCCAGCACAGCCACATGGGCAAATTTGCTGCACTCTCAAATTAAATGGAGTTTGGAGAGTCGTGGAGGCTGCACAAACTGGATGGTTTTCTGTGCACTCTGGTGGGGTTTAGGACATATGCAGAACTTCAAAAATGTTGTTTAATTGTTACAATCCACCTATAAGGGAGATCCACCATTTTACAGATGTGGTAAACTGAGGTACAGAGAGGTTAAGGTGATTATTTTCAAACATGGGCATATAAGCCTAGGCACCCAAATAAAAGTGGTCTGATTTTTAGAGGAGCTGAGCCCCTGATGTTCCCACTAAAGTTAATGGAAGCTGCTGGGGCTCAGCTCTACATTCAGTTACCTAACATCTAAAAATGTTGGCTACTTACCTTGAGCAAAGCCACAGAACTGGGACTGGGATTAGTCCATTGCTCTCAGACTTTTACTCAGTAAATAAAAGCATGATGCCTCTCATACTGTTAAACTGCCCCTCCCTGTGACTTAGAGGAACTACTCATACAAATAAGTGCTCACCAACATCAGTAAGCGCTCCACAATCTAGATGTAGACCCTAAACTTACTACCTTTACTCATGTTGAGTTGTCTCATGCTCCACAAGTAGCCCTACAGATTTCAAAGGGACTATTTAAGTAGTAACTAGGACTGTTAAGCGATTAAAACAAATTAATCACGATTAATCACACTGTTAAATAATAATAGAATACCATTTATTTAAATATTTTGGGATATTTTCTACATTTTCAAATATGTTGATTTCAATTACAACACACAATACAAAGTGTGCAGTGCTCACTTTATATTTATTTTTGATGACAAGTATTTGCACTGTAAAAAAAAACAAAAGAAATAGTATTTTTCAATTCACCTAATACAAGTACTGTAGTGCAATCTCTTTATTATGAAAGTTGAACTTACAAATGTAGAATTATGTACAAAAAAACTGCATTCAAAAATAAAACATGTAAAATTTTAGAGCCTGCAAATCCACTCAGTTCTACTTCTTGTTCAGCCACTCTCTCAGACAAACAAGTTTGTTTACATTTGCAGGAGATAATGCTGCCCGCATCTTCTTTACAGTGTCACCTGAAAATGAGAACAGGCATTCTCATGGCACTTTTGTAGCCGGCGTCACAAGATATTTATGTGCCAGATGTGCTAAAGATTCATATATCCCTTCATCCTTTAATCACTATTCTGGGGGACATGCATCCATGCTGATGACGAGTTCTGCTCACTAACAATCCAAAGCAGTGCAGACCAACACATGTTAATTTTCATTATCTGAGTTAGATGCCACCAGCAGAAGGTTGATTTTCTTTTTTGGTGGTTCGGGTTCTGTAGTTTCCACATCGGAGTGTTGCTCTTTTAAGGCTTCTGAAAGCATGCTCCACACCTCGTCCCTTTCAAATTTTGAAAGGCACTTCACATTCTTAAACCTTGGGTCAAGTGATGTAGCTATCTTTAGAAATCTCACATTGGTACCTTCTTTGCGCTTTGTCAAATCTGCAGTGAAAGAGTTCTTAAAATGAACAACATGTGCTAGGTCATTATCCGAGACTGCTATAACATGAAATATATGGCAGAATGTGGATAAAACAGAGCAGGGGTCATACAGTTCTCCCCCAAGGAGTTCAGTCACAAATTTAATTAACACATTTTTTTAATGAGTGTTGTCAGCATGGAAACATGACTTCTGGAATGGTGGCCGAAGCATGAAGGGGCCTATGAAAGTTTAGCATATCTTGTGCATAAATACCTTGCAATGCTAGCTACAAAAGTGCCATGCAAATGCCTGTTCTCACATTCTGGTGACATTGTAAATAAGCAGAGGGCAGCATCATCTTCTGTAAATGTAAACAAACGTGTTTGTCTTGCGATTGGCTGAACAAGAAGTAGGACTGAGTGGACTTGTAAGCGCTGAAGTTTTACATTTGTAAGTTGCACTTTCACGACAAAGATTGCACTATAGTATTTGTATGAGGTAACTTGAAAAATACTATTACTTTTATCATTTTTACAGTGCAAATATTTGTAATAAAAATAATATACACTTATTTCAATTACAACACAGAATACAATATATATGAAAATGTAGAACATCCAAAATATTTAATAAATTTCAATTGGTATTCTATTGTTTAACAGTGTGATTAAAACGGCGATTAATTTTATTAATTGTGATTAATTTTTTTGAGTTAATCACATGAGTTACCTATGATTAATCGACAGCCCTAGTAGTAACTACTCATTGTGAGTAAGGATGGCAGAATCAAGCCTTGTTATTCTAGATCGGGGTAGGCAACACGTGCCGAAGATGGCATGCAAGCTGATTTTCAGTGGCACTCACACTGCCTGGGTCCTGGCCACTGGTCTGGGGGGCTCTGCATTTTAATTTAATTTTAAATGAAGCTTCTTAAACATTTTGAAAACCTTATTTACTTTACATACAACAATAGTTTAGTTAGATATTATAGACTTAGAGAAAGGGACCTTCTAAGAACGTTAACATGTATTACTGGCACGTGAAACCTTAAATTAGAGTGAATAAATGAACACTCGGCATACCAATTCTGAAAGATTGCTGACCCCTGTTCTAGATATAGACAGGTTACACTGGAACTTTGTTAGGGAAATTGGAAATACTTTTATCAGGCAGGCTTATACACTTAAATAAGTAACAGTAGTTTAATGATAGACAATAATTTGCTGAATAATTTAAATGGTGACTGCCTTTTATTCTATTAGTTTTTGATTGAGTACAAAAACACATGATGAGTGAGGGAGAGAGAGACTTGTGATCAATAATGCATTATCAAATCGCTGGCTTCAGGCTTGCTTAAAATAATACTCAAATTGTCAGTGTCGAAGCTGCCAATTCCGTTGCCAAAGGACTTTGCAGTTTATTATTTTAATTAAAAGACTCTCAGCCATGTTCTGCTTTCATTTACAACTGTGTAAATCTGGAGTAGCCCTGTTAATGTCAGGAGAGTTACTCAGGATTTAAACCAGTATGACTGGAGTAGACTATGGCCCTCTGATTTTGCAAACATATCACTGTAGAACAAAACCCAACAAACCAGTTGTTCACTGTAACTGTTTCCTTATGCATCTAAAGTGAGTGCGTGTGTATGTGTGCGTGACAGAGAGGGGCATGTCACTTTTCTTGTTGGTGTGATATCTTGCTTTGAAAAAACTATGGCCTCTTCTTGAAACATTCCTATAATACAACAGGCTTAGTTGTTCAGTTTAAAGCAGGTAAAAGGTAAACAGACCAGTTTTGGCATGAGTATGCTCCATTTATAAGGGAGATTTCAGAATCTGTCATGTTAATATATTATGGATAGATTAGAAAGAATCTACTGAATGACTGCAGCACTAGCTGCAGCTATTAGTCTCATCAGTTAAAGTAAAAAAGAAATATGAAGAAATATTGTTGTCAGATTTTCTTTTTAAATTAGATGTGTGTAAGGCGGTCGCAGCTGTCCCTTCGTCGGTCTGGAAGGGAGATCACGCCCCCTCACTACAAGTCCTCTGAAGAGCACAGTTCAGGGGGGGAATTAGCATCGGAGGCTCTGCCACTTGGCAGGGTTAGACAGTGCTGAGCCTAGGGGCCTTGGTCCTCTGACCAGACAGGGCACCAAACAGTTAGGGGGCTCTAGCCTACATTCAGGATAGAGCAGCAGTGTCTATAAGCCCCGACCCTCCAGCCGGGCGAGGCAGCAAGCAGTTGGGCGGCTCTGGCTGGTATTCAGGACAGAGCAATAACAAGTCTATTAGCCTAGGCCCTCAACGAAGGCAGAGCAGCAAAGTCAGGGAGCTCAGGCCTGTACTCAGGACAGAGCAACGAGTCTCTAAGCCCAGGCTCTCAAACAGGGTGGAGCAGCAAACAGTCGGGGTCCTGGCTCTGATGGACCACTGACAAATGCAGGCCTCTTTGTCTGTGGTGGGGAGGCTGCCATGCCAGGGGTGGGATAGCAGGATAGGGGGACGTAGGCCCACCCGACTCCACTGCATCCTAGCCCAGGGCCCTAACTGTGGCAGAGTGGTCTGCCACTGGGTAAGCAGTGAAAACTGGCCACAACAGGCTGGCCAGCTGTCAGTCTATATTCAAACTATAGTCGAGTTCCCTGGACTACTTCCTACACTCCCATTTGAGAGGGGTCCCAGGGTCGCAGGGGTCCCAGGCCTCGCTGGGATAAACAGCTAACAGCAGCCCCAGCAACTCCTTAACATCTCCAGCAACCAGCAGCTCCAGCAGTCCCTCTCGGGGGCTGCAGTGGTTGCTGCTGGGTCTGAGCTCCAGCAGCGAGTGAGATGTCGTTCTCCTCTGGCAGCTCTGCTCTAGCCGAGCTGGTGAGCTGACCTTTTATATTTCCAGGTCCTGTCCCACCCCTCTGCTTCCGGAAGAGCAGGCGTGGGTGTCCCGGCTCTGCCCACCAGGGGGGACTCGCAACGTCCGTCTGGGAGAGAGGCCACGCCCCATTACAGTGCAAAAATGCATTCTAATTTTCAGACGCAAGCAGAAAAGCGGGACAAATATTAGCTCAGGACCAGCATGGGGAATATATTTTGTAAAATATATTATCAAATTCTTATTGTAGACATATAAACCTGATGTAAAATATATCTTCTCTCTATATGGCTAATAAAGGTTTAGTATATGCATAATACTTTGCACTTCTGTAGAGTTTTCCTCCATAGATCTCAAAGCATTTTGTAAAGGTAGGTAACATTATCTCCATTTTACAAATGGGAAAACTGAGGCATATAAAGGTGAAGTGACTTGCCCAGAGTTAAACAGCATGTCACTGGCAGATCAGGGGATGAAACACAGGTCTTCTGATTCTCAGGTCTGTGCTTTTCTCACTTAACCATTTAATCAAACAAAGTAATGAAAAAATAAATAAATTGGATACTGAATAAACCAGGTTCCTATACATACGTACTGCATAATAAATTTAACAAAACAGATAGCTATGAATATAATCCATATAGTTTATATATACTATATATCTGTATCTATTTTTATTATTCTCCCAAAGTGACATGTTTGTGATATTTAATATATTTTGCATAAATTAAAATATTTATTTACAATAATTTTCTTCTATATAATAAGCATCTATCTGGCAATTGTATGGCCCTTTCCCCCCAACGTGGGTAAACAAGAGTGCAAGGGCATTTTTGCCTAAATTAGTGGTGTAATTTCTACACTAGTTTAGGTAGTTTTGAATGCTCTTTTTGGCTGCTTGTCTTACTTCATGACCCCTCCTACCAGCTTCATGCCCTTACACTTAAGCCTCCTCAGTGAAACTGCCTATATTCTGCGGAGTGTAAAAGAACAACTTCAGCTTACTGAGCCAATTTCCTTGCACCTAGGCAGGACAAGATTGAAGGGCCACCTAATTGAATATACTTTCGCTCAGTGAGTTATTTTTCTGATGACAGGATTTAGTTCTATATTATCCCCTCTTTGAGGGAGGGACTGTCTTAGTATTATTTGTTGTTATAGTGCAGTGTTTCTCAAACAGGGGTCGCTGCTTGTGTAGGGAA
The DNA here is from genome assembly GCF_020497125.1 of Mauremys mutica. Lineage (NCBI taxonomy): Eukaryota > Metazoa > Chordata > Testudines > Geoemydidae > Mauremys > Mauremys mutica. The sequence continues at coordinate 120,501,237 of NC_059073.1, read as the reverse complement.
AGCCCCTGGCGGGCCGGGCCAGTTTGTTTACCTGCCCCGTCTGCAGGTCCGGCCGATCTATCTACTATGATAGAAATAAGTTATTGTAGGTGGGACTGGTAGCACAACCTATTATTAAGATTGTCCAATACTTCCCATTATAGACCTGTTTTCAGTTGCTTATTACTTCACAAACTTTAACTTGTGGGGAAAAATTTTCCATGGTGGCTGTCTGCCTCATGATGATTTTGTTTGGAAAATTTCAGCTAAAATAGTTTAGTCAGTGGGGAATGGGAGCCAGTGGGGATGGAAGGCAGGCAGGGGGATTGGGAGTAGCTGGGCAAGGAGACGAGGACCGGGAGATGGAAACTGGGAGCCTGGAGGGGTTAGGCTAGGAATTGCTGGGCAAGGAGACTAGGACTGTGATGAGAAGTCTGAGGAATGAAGGCTGGGACTGCCGAGGTGAGGAGACTGGGACTGGGATAAGGGGCCAATTAGAGATAGGCAGCAAGGAAAAGAATGCGATTTGTGGATAGAATTGGGTCAGGATTGAGTACTGTGACTGCTGAGCTTCTGGGGTTAAAAGCTGCTTAGAATCAATCTATTGCTGAAGACAATCACAATGATATTCTATTGCCATAATCCATCAAATACTGCCCTCAATCACACCTATATGCACCCACACTGAAATCATTAAGGTGCACAGGCATAAGTGAGGGCAGAATTTGGCCCAATATTTTCTTCTGTATTACTGTCAAAGAAAATTTACAAAACATAATACAACAAATATATTGCAGGTGCATCTACGCTGAATACATGTTTACCAAGGCCATGAAGCATCATAGCAGTTAAAATGTAAAGACAATAATGAGTTCATCTACCTACAAGGGCAGATATGTAACTCAACAGAGGACATATCTCATCACTGCATAGATCATCACTTTCTATTTAAGATTCATCTTCGGTATTTAAACTTTCCTTATAAAATAGCTTAATTTAAAGCTGTGATCTCTCTGAAGAGAGTTCCAGGCCAGGGAAAGAGTCTTCAAGCATATATTAGAACTCTACTTCCATTTCAACAAGATGTTTCTGCTACTCAAAACATTTTCCATTTAATGTCTTTCTTTTATACTTTTCCCCATCTTAGGTTTGCAAACTACCTGGGGAGAGATTTTCCTTACACTAAAAACTATTTATGATCAAAGAAGGGCCCATGACAGTAGCTCTCACTGCTAGCACCACAGTTCTTACTGGGCATGTTGCGTACTTCTGCCTGTCAGAGGCTCTCACTGGGGAAGGAACCCAATCTTAGAACTGAATGTGTGGGGATCTCTGTTCCCAAACTGGTTCTTGCTCCCTCACAACCTCTTGTACAAGAGAGGACAGGTGAATTTTTACACCTCTATTAGCCTGGCTTCTTTAACAGGCCATTACTGTTCATCCTCACACCAGCTAAATCCTGATTATGATCCTTCAACAGCACTTCAAACAGGTCATCTTCCCTTTGAACTCTCTATCACCACAAGCTACTGCGGACACAGGGACTGCTGTGACATGGCCCTGCAATGGAAGAGAACATGGATGGCTGGGGTTATGATTCTACATTGGCCTAGCTTGATCATAGTTACCATACTTTCTAAAATAAATTCTTTGCACATTAGAAATGTATGGGCTATTGACAACAGATCTTCTCCCATATTTATCACAATACACTCCTCAGGACGCGGGCTATGTAAACCCATTAATCTATCCAAAATTCTACCTCCAACTTCATTGAGGGGTTGGGTGGGTGGTGAAGATGATATCTTTAAAATTAAGTAATTGAATGTTCAAGCTGCTTGGAGTCCAAACACATCCCCTTTTGATGCTCTGCCCCGAGCTGTCTGACTCAGCAGGTAGTTTCTACTTCAAAGTGTTCCACTACCGTGGCTGCTGTTCTTTGTAAATAATAGGAGCCTTTGAAATGGATGTGGCTCTGTGACAGCATGTCAGAAAGCAGCATTTTAAAAAAAATCCTCCTATGCTGAAAACATTTTTTCAGTAGTTGAGTATATTTTTTTTGCCAATCACTCTGACAGACCTTGTCATAGAGCTATGCCCTTTTCAAAGGCTCCTGCTACTTGCACAGAACTTCATGAACACAGCTGCAAATCTCCACCAGAAGGAGTCATTTTTACGTAGATATTTCTCTGACCACAATAACATTAGCTGATTGAAAAGTCTGATAAGCATGACTTAAACAAATAAGGTTTTTAATATACTATGTACAAGGGAAAGTTTAAATAAATATCTCCCAAAACACAGATGCATAACACTGCAATTTAACACCAACAAAATAATCCAAATAAGCATAAAACTGTAGTGAAATTAAGATTTGTGCAAAAGCTATTTTTGTTAAATTTCAGTCGAACTCTGTTCTCAGTTTAATTTTCCCCAAAGTGCTTGGAATCTTTTGCACACTGTTTTTGGGAAACAAAGGATAATGTGATAATTCCCTTTTTTATTATGTGTTTGTTCAGCACAAACAGTGTGCTCAGTTCTGTGCAAGACACAAAGAGAAATGCCACTGGACTTCAAGAGGGTCAGGATTTCACCCAAAATGAAGAGATTCCTTGCCCTATTGCCACATACATGGCACAAATAACAGAAGATTTAGAATCACCACATCATTATGGGAAACACAATCATTGCCATGAATCAGAGAAATAGGATATTCATAAATTCAAAGGTTTCAGAGTAGCAGCCGTGTTAGTCTGTATCCGCAAAAAGAACAGGAGTACTTGTGGCACCTTAAAGACTAACAAATTTATTTTAGCATGAGCTAAAGCTAAAGCTCATGCTAAAATAAATTTGTTAGTCTTTAAGGTGCCACAAGTACTCCTGTTCTTTTTGCATAAATTCAAAGTATCTCCATTTCTCATACATCATTGTTAATATGAGTCACTAGTTAAAACACTTCATAATACTTAGCAGTTCTGAAGGATGAGAGATTTCTGCCATTGTCTGACGGGCTCCAGTAAAATGTATGAGGTTTTGTCTCCTGAACATCTGGCAGAAATTCAGATTAAATCCCTCTCAGTCCCTTTGGAAACTGTAATAGTTTCTACTATTTCTTTTAAGGCATACTGAACACTTTTTAAGTTCAATACCTGCTTCTTCAAGAACAAAACTAATCTGAGCCTTTATGGATTAAAGCTATTCAATTTTGTTTAATAGAGAAGAAAACTAGTTTAAAAATAAGAAAATGTTCTAATAAACTCTCTGTATAAGCTTTAAAACAGGAAGGAATACACATATATTTAAATAATCTCTAATCAAACAGTATAACCTGGAAAGATCTGTGATACAGGTTTTACACTGGAATATAGCAGAAACCCATAACCTGATGGAATCTTGACATCCAATACTTGGAAATCCTCACAAACTGATAAAACTAAACCCCTAAAATCTTAGCAAAGATACAAAGATGCTATGTTTGCAGATAACATTCCCATAGGCATGAAGTATTAATAGTTTAAAAATAATTTAAGAGGATATTAATATCCCAACATGCCATCTACATAGGAATGACAGATCTGTTAAAATTAGCTGTCCTGAAAACAAGAGTATTCATGACACAATTTTATCTCTGGAAAACCAACTTAATGCAAAAGCATACATTTTCAAAGTTGAAGTCCCAAGACTAAGTTAAATATGGGTAAAAAAACAGTTCAGAACTAATGCTGGAAGAATCTGAAGTGAGATGTGGGAAGAATTTGAAGTCAGATTTGAATATTCATTCTGGGCACAAACTGCTGATGTTTCTCTCTCTCTCTCTAATAATACACACACACACACTCACTTCACCAGGACTTCTCTGGTATGTATGTTAATATTACACAATAGTTATCTCATTAATGTTTTCTGATAAGCCTCTGTCATTAGGGATTTCCTTAGACAAGATGTGAGGAGGGAACTGGTGAGGTCACTGAAGAGATTTGAGTCTTTGTAACCTGTATGTTTATTAATAGAATACCTTCCTTGGGACTGCTGGGAAATCTATCAATTTAGGATGTGGAGATTGAAGCCATGATTGAAATGGTTATAGAGGAATAATCAACAGGCTGCTTGAATTGACTCCTGATTAAATTGGATGGTTATCTGAATCAGTGGCAACTGAGTAAGCAAATTTAATTTTCCAGTCTAGATATAGCTCATCCCTTCTCCAGGGATTTGAAGCTGGATGACTGTAGACAAACAATTTTGTCTTCCTTTTGTGTTCATGTGGTGGTTACTGATTCAAACAGATTTATCTTTGTTAAACCACACATCCAACAGCAGCGCTGCCTCCCAAAGGACTGGGCCTCTGGACAGGGCATCTGCAATAAAGTTTTACTTTCATGGAATAATGTAACCGATTCAGAAATCAAACATTGTGGGCTACTGAAAATAGAATTCCTAGTGACAGTTCTGAAATGAAAGAACTTCTCATATTTTCCTTTCATCAGTACATAAATTACCTTCATTCTGTTGTCTGGAATAAAATGTATGGTACACGTTAGCCCTGAGATGACTACAGTATGAGGGAATTAACTGAAGCCACTCCAGACAATTAACAGGCTGTTTCTATTCTCCATTGTTTGTCCTAAACCAAAATAAGCTTTGTCTTGGAAAAGAGACACACAGACATTGAGGCAATAAGATAAATGAAAGGTGAAGTGAATATGATATTTTGAGTCCATCCCTCCAATTGTGAAAGGGCTTCTTAAAGCAAGTTTACCAGATCCCTCACCCCAAGGGTTTATAGATTATTTTCTCTCTTAAGGCAAGTTTACCAGACTTCCCCCGCCCCAAGGTTTATTGATTCCCTCTCCCCTCCCCAGTGCAATAGTAAATGTTGCAAGATACTATTATATAACATTTCAACTGAATAGGCTGGCAATAAAGCCACTAAGTAACTTACTATAACACAATGGCTAGGTCCCACTGAAATCCCCTATCCCACTTTAATACTTTCAGATTTTCTTTTCTCCATTGGATTCATTGATGGAGAACTGGATATATTTTTACTATCCCTGAACATGAAAACTGGAGCAGTCAAGAGACAATGTCACAATCCACTGCCAGCGCAAGTTTTGTAAGGGTAAGTGATTTGGTTGGGCCAACAGAGGGAGACACAAAAATATTAAGCCCTGATCCCTAACATCAGTGGGCCTGCTTCACAGTAGTAAAGTTAAGCATGTGCCTTAATGTTTGCAGGCTTAATTTGCAAATATTTTCCAAATAAACCAATTTAAGTTTTTTAATCTCAAAGGCCATGATTCAGCACTGCACTTAAGCACATGAATTTTCCCACTGTGTTCAGTGGATTAAAGTTAAGCAGTTGTTTACTTTGCTGAATCAGGGCCATAAAGTACTAAGTTTGTTTTTTCCAAGAACAGATAATAGTTGCCAATGAGACAACTTTAAAAATGCATGAGGGGGTTTTATATTTCACTTCCAAAGAGGGAGGGGGGGGAAAACTGTGTTCTGAATCAGCCTTATTATAATTATTTATTTGTATTTCAGTAGTGCCTGGAGCCTCCAAACAAGGTTGGGCTCCACTGTGCTGGGCACTGTACAAACAGAGTATGAGAGAGTTCCTGCCCTGACAAGCTTGTAGTCTAAGGCCCCAATCCAATAAATACTAACCATATGTTTGACTCAAATGCTTCAAGTGAAGTATGTAAGTAAGTGTTTGCAAGATCAGGGCCTAAACAGATAAGACAAGGGAAATCTTGCTATTGCCATGTTACAGATGGAGAACTGAGGCCCTGCCAGATAAATGTCTTGCTCAAAGTCTGTAGCAGAGGCAGGAACTGAATCAAGATCACCTGAGACTCAGTCCAGTTCATTAATCATAAGACTCTTCTTCCTCTCAAACTTCATAGTGCAACTCTCATTGCTATTGCCTCTCCATGACATTGTTCATATAATAGACAAAAATGAATCACCTCCAATGACAAAAATTCTCCAGCTGAACCAAAGATTTTACAAAAATAATTTGATGAATGAGTAGGCTTTGAAAAACCATTGATCAGATTTGTTTATGCTCTTCAACGATCTAGTCTTGTGAACTATCACTTTTAAAACTTTTATTTCAAAGAGTCCATTTGGAAATGTTTTGAATAGAGAACATATTAAAGGCTTGGGGGCAGATCCTTATAGTTCCAGCAGCTATGACAATTTACACCAGCTGAGGATACAACCCTTGGACTTAAGAGTTCAAACTCCACCTGCTTTGGGAATACTAACAAACAACTTACCTGACCCTCAGAATTTTTAAATTCCCAAGATCTCCATAACTACCTGATTTAATGCTTAAATAGATTTTGATCCAATATTAATTCCTACTGCCTTACTGCTTGCACAGAATTCTTATGAATGGCAATCCTCTTTGCAGACCAATTTAGCACAGTCATGGGGATATTATTAGGAGAAATCTAGATTATTCATTTCAGTATGCATTACCCTGCATTTATCAAAATTAAAATTCAGCTGCTGTTGTACTATCCTGCGTTTGGTTAGATTTTTCTGGAGGTTTTTCCTACAATCCTATTTTTTTTACTAATCTAAATAGTTTTGTGTCATCAGCAAATTTCACTGCTCCTTCCCCTACCAAATCATTAACAAACATATTAAATAACATGCAGCGCAGCGGAGGCAGAATGCTTTTGTGGAATAAGCATAAGATGAGGAGTTAGGGAGGTAGGTCCAGACACAAATCCACAAATGAGTATTTAAGTATTTATCCACAGTGGAACAGTCATTGGGCCACACAGAGAGAGACTCTGTAGTCCAGTAGTTAAGGAACCCACTTGGGAAGTGGGAAACCCAGAGTCCAGTTCCCCTCCTCAAATCGCTCTTTCATTATTTATTCATAGTGGAACACTTCAACAGGAGATACTGAGAGAGTCTCATATCATATCTCATTGGTTGGAGCAATCTCCAAAGAGGTAGAAGACTCCCGGTCTTTCTCCCTCTCTGGCTGAGAGAGGAGAATTGAATCTGGGTCTTCAACATTCCAGGAAATGTTCTAGCCATTGGGCTAAAAGTTATAAGATGGGTAGCACTGCCACTACCTCCTCCTCCTCTGGTGACCAGACTGTGAATGAAACCCAGACCAGTAGGTGGCCTCTGAACACTCCTACCGGATCTGGCCCAGCATGTGTCTGTATTCTCCCAGTTTGTGAATTGCTCTGGGGCTTGAGAGGAGATAGACATCTGGACAATTACAGTAACGAGGCAGTGCACATGCTCACAGGCAGAAACATAGGCACTGGGGGAACTTTTACCCTGAAAACTTGGGCACCTACAGGGTTTGGCAGGAGTTTTCTGGATTGCACTGGAGCCTAGAACACCAGAGATTTTGGCACCTAAATCTGGTTGCCTAACTATCTCACCATCTCTAAAATGGGATAATAGTTTTTTGAACCTTTAAAGATAATGGTTTAGAACTTTTCTCCATAACCATATCTAGAAATTTACTTTTGTTTAAAAATGAAAGCTGAGAGTCTTACGTTATCACATGACTCCAGAAGCTGGAATTTTAAGAAAAAAACATCAAATACTGTGAGAGTTGGCAACACTGCAATAGGATTTTCTCCTTTATCCTGTTTTCCCCCAGAAACAGTCTCCCTTTCTTGGGAGACCTTGTCGAAAGCTGTTTGAAAATTCAAACAACAGAGTCAGTATTTTATTTATGCACCTCTTTCAGAGAATTCTAACATAGTAAATCAGCACAAATTTGGCCTTACAGAAGCTATATTGATCTGACCTTACTGAATATATGTATAGTATCCAAGAGTTATAATATTCCATACCTCATTATTTAGACACATTTTATTCACTCCTTGTTGCTTTGGTTTTGCTCTTCAGCACATACATTATCACTGCCTCTAATATAGTGTTTTTGAATAGCCTTCAGCTAGATTCTATGGATTATGGCCCAATCCTGCAAGCATTTACATATGTGCTTAACTTTGTGCACAAGAGTTATTTCATTGACTTCAGAGGGACTTCTTAAGTGTGTAAAGTTAAGCATGTCTGAAAGTGTTTTCAGGATCAGGGTGTAAAGGTGTGTCTTAATTAGATACATTTTCAATGGTGTAACTACACTATAGTTGCACAAGTAGTACACTGTATAAATCCTTAAGATAACTAAACTGCATTGGCACAGACTGGTGTTTGCACCAATATGACTTAACCTGATCATTTCAGGTATGTTAGTTTGCCTTTCAGCCTATTTTTAAACAGTTTATCAGCATTTCAGAAGAAAAAGCTCCACTCTTATGTTACGGTGTTGTCCATTGCTGACTCCCATTCTTAATCCATGATAGCCAAAACAATGTATCCTGAGCAACAGTGACCATCTGTTTTCCTAGTTATTCTCTGAGCCAGTTCCTGTGTATCACACAAGACTAGGTTGAGAATTAGTTTCTTTTTTGCATGCTCCAGAACTAGTTACTGGTAAAAGCTGATTACAATGACAGAAATTACAGAAGGAATCAGGTTATTGGGAAATTTTAAATAACTGTTATCTTAACATTAGTGGTTCTAATCTTCAATAGCACAAGCTTGCACCCTTATTCCTGTGGAAATATCCTTTCAAATGAATGAACTATCTAGCCATACTAGATGACTGCTGCTAAGACAGTTAATATTTCAATGGTGTCCATTTGTCTTTAACACCAGATGAGACGAATGGGAGCAGTTTGCCTCTCTCTGAGAGACAGGCTGCCCACATAGTAGAACAGTATCTCATCAGTTCACCTTTGGAAGGTTATTTTTGCAATTGAAATGAAATTTAATTAAAAATAAATATTAATTTCTTCAGAAAATTATCTTGATCCATGGAGAGAGCCTAGATCTCCAGAAAGTGATGTTACTTGCATATGGATTTCTAGTTTCTCTGTCTTGAAAAAGGTGGGGTGGAAAAGAGGAATTGTACTTTTACCAACAGAACTATCTAAAGATGACAGCTGTAACATGTACTAAGTACCCATTTAATTTTGGAAAACTTCCCAGATATGCAAGGGCATTGACTCCAAAAATCCTAATAAAAAATCCACAATAAAATCCTTATTGTGGTGAAATCATTTAACTTGCAGTATTTAGCTAAAAATGGCCTAGAGAGGGAAAAATGTTTGTACTGTTTTTGCTGAAGTCAAACTTTTTCTGTGTTTTTTTTTTAACATTATAAATAACTTAGAAAACTCTATGACTAGATTTTCAAAAGGGGCCTGTGCATCTTCAGACTCTTTGGGCATAGTTTTCACAGGAGCACAGTATTGCCAACACTAAGGCTAATTTTCTCAGAGGCTTCTAACTTCTATTGATTTCAGTGGAAATTAGGAGCCTGAATGCGTTCAAGGATCTGGGTCAGTGTTCAAAAATCACAAGTCTGGCCAAAAAAAAAAAGAGAAGAAAAAAAAAGTAACTAGTGGCTTAAAGTCATGTGACTTTAAAAGACTAATACCTTTGGGATTCTTTTTATTTTGATTTTTTTAGTTTTTGAGACTTCAGGGTTCTTGTTTTTAAGTATTTCTCTTTAATTATGAGGATCTAGAAACTTTCTTAAAAAAATGAAAGCAGAGGTTCTCATATAATCACATCCCTGTAAAAGAAAATCATCAAATAATATGAAACTTGTGATAAAATGGTAAAAGTTGGCAGCACTGGAAGCACCTGCTACTCATACAGACTTCAACTGGACCTGGAGTGTGGCACTTTTGAAAATCAGGCCCAAAAGATCTCCAGCTGGGCACCCAAAATCAAAGGCCACTTTTGAAAAATTCTGGCCCACGCATTAGTGGAGAACTGGCAGGATTCTGACGGTGTTCCACAGAAGTGAAGTATGTGGAACAGAAGTTAAATTCCACAACTTAACTGAAGTGGGAAACCTGTTTAAAATGTTTTGATTCTATTTCTATTTTACTCAAATGGCCCCATGACAAAGTTTTTATTAAAGACTCAACACTCTCTTCAATTAAGGCCAGCAGAAAGATCTGAATTAATACCCCCAGTGAGTTCTCTGGCAAAATCAGGAAGACTAGATGTACCCGTACTGATATTTCTACATTAAAAAAATCAGAAGTAAAAACTTTAAAAAACAATAACAGCAAATCCCTTCCCCCAGGCCTTTGTGTATCACAAAGACAAAAAAAAGGGACATCTTTAAATCGCTTTTTGCCAAGTTGCTGCATTTACTGTATTGAGGTCAATCACCTATGCAGAGAGCCAGGGCTTAAATTACTTTTGCCTATGGTAGCATCATAGATTCCCTGAAGTAGTATCAAACCTGGCAGCTGGAATGTGAGACTAACTATGGGGTAGCCTGGACCATTGTGCCCTGGTTTTATACAAGCAATGGCCTAGGGCAGTGGCTCTTAACCTTTCCAGATTTCTGTATCCCTTTCAGGAGTCTGATTTGTCTTGCGTACCCCCAAGTTTCACCTCACTTAAAAACTCCTTGCCTACAAACTCAGACATAAAATTACAAGTGCCACACCACACTATTACTGAAAAATTGCCTACATTTTTACCATATTATAAAATAAATCAATTGGAATATAACTATTGTACTTACATTTCAGTGTATAAAACAGTATAAACAAGTCATTGTCTGTATGAAGTTTTAGTAAGCCTGACTTCACTAGGCCTTTTTAAATGTAACCTGTTGTAAAACTTGCCAAATATGTACATGAGACCTGCATACCCCAGCTACACATACCCCTGGCCTAAGGCATTGCAATAATGACAATAGCACTGCAGCTGCCTGGGGTGAAGGGCATTGCTGGCTGACCCCGACAGCTCTAGAGGGGCTCGTGCTTGGGAGCAGCAAGCAAATCACAAGCCACCTCAGGGCCCTGCAGGGCGAACTCGGTGAGCCGCTCCTCCCTCTGTCCGATACCACTTTTGGTCTCCTCCTGTAGCTGCTGCTGTGGAGACAGCAGCGCCCTCCCCTGGCTCGGAAGCCGCGGATGGGCGGGCAGCGCCTCCCGCCGAGGTGGGCGTGTTCGGCCAAACACGCTACGCATGGAAACTTCTGCGAGCCTGTCCGCGGCGCTGGGTCCGCTCTGCCCCTTCGCCCCTGGCTCTGGCAGAACTGGGGACGTGGCTGGCAGCCCGCGGCTTGAGTTCTCCCGAGGGCCCGTCCCTGCCGCCAGGAGCCCCCGGGGGGGAATGGGGCGCGCCCCCCACCATGACTCCGCTGCAAGGCAAAGGCGATAAAACGACCCCACCGCCTTAGCCAGCGCAAGCCCCGGCCGGGAGAGGGCCAGGAGCAGCCGCGGAGTCTCCCGGGGAGGGGCCGGGGGCGAGATGCCATGGAAGGCCGGGACTCCGGACTGCTGGGCTTGGAGCAAATGCTAGCGCCTTTCGGGGGCCGCCCGCAAGAGAGGACGGCTCGGCTGCTCCCGCGGGACCCCTGGCGAGGCAGATCCGCAGAGCCAGAGCAAGAGGGGGCGGCGGCTGCGCTGCCTCTGCAGGAGCCCTGGGGCGAGCCGCAGCGGGCCGGAGCCTCTCCCCCGCCGGAGGATGGGGAGCTGCTGCTGGGGCTGCGCCGCCGCGGCGGGCGGTCCCTGTCGCTGCCCGGTAGCCCCAGCCTGGCGGCCGCCGGGCTCTTCCCGCCGCCGGAGGAGGGCAGCGGGGGCTGCTGCACCAAGTGCAAGAAGCGGGTGCAGTTCGCGGACTCGTTGGGGCTGAACCTGGCCAGCGTGAAGCACTTCAGCGCGGCGGAAGAGCCGCAGGTGCCGCCCGCCGTGCTCTCCCGCCTGCGGCGCCTGCCCCGGGAGGAGTTCAGCGCCGCGCTCGGCCTGGGCTGCGGGGCCCGCCCGCCGCCACCTCCCCCCCTGCAGCTCGTGCCCAACTTCCAGCCCGCCGGGGAGGTGGCGGCGGCCGAGCGGCTGCAGCGGGAGCGGGTGTGTCTGGAGCGCCTGGGCCAGCCCGCGGCGGCCCTGGACGTGCGGGGCACCGTGCGGGTGCTGAGCTGCCCGGGCCCCAAGGAGGTGACGGTGCGCTACACCTTCAACGAGTGGCGCTCCTTCCTGGACGCCGCGGCCCAGCCCCTGTCCGGCCCCGAGGGGAGCGACCCCCCTACCGAGCGCTTCCACTTCAGCCTGTGCACCCCGCCCGGCCTGCTGGAGGGCTCCGCCGTGCACTTCGCCGTCTGCTTCCGCAGCCAGCGGGGCGAGTACTGGGACAACAACGGGGGCAGCAACTATACCCTGCGCTGCTGCCGCCCCGCCCCCTGGGGGTTCCCCGCAGCGCCCAGCACAGACACCGGCCAGGGAGACCCCACCGGGCCCCTCTACTGAGCGCCGCCTGGGACAGCCGGGAACCACCCCAGCACCCCCCAGTCTGGGGCCGCTCCGGCCTTCAGCTCAGCCCGGCAGCAAACCAGCATTGCCTAGCTTGGGGGCAAACAAGCTACCAGCCAGCTAGCGCCTTGCAGGGAGCCTGGGGCCGGCCAGCCTGCGGTGGGTGGGGTGTGGTAACAAGCAGCCGGCTATGAATGTCCTGCCCTTGAGGAGAAAGCGACCACTGTGCCAAGCCGTCAGAGACCACTGCAGTGTCCCATCCCTGGTACTTGCACCCTAGAACAACTCTGTGCCACTTTCCTGCTGCATAGTCACTGGTTTCTGAGCCTTCCATTAGAATGTGGCTTGTTTTGTTTAATTAAAGAGCTGACTGATCCAGGGGCAGGGGCCTCTTACCATCAGCCTTAAAGTTGTAGACAAAGTTAGGTCTGACCTGTTGGTTCTGGTATTGTTAATTCACCATTTTTTGTAAAGGAAATGAACTCTCAGGAGCGGCAAGAAGTCAGCAGAGTTTCCTCCCACAGACTTTTCTCTTTAAAGTTGGTTAAAGAGAACTGGAAACAAGATATTTTTGTGACTTATTTTTTTTTTAAAAGTGTAACTTGAAGATGATGGTGCCTTATATGAAGTTTCCTATTTAATACACTGAATTTAAGGAGAGAACTTTAAATCCAGTGTTGTGACTGTGCTATGCTTACGCATTAGGCATTTCTCTTTGGACTCACAGATAATGCATGCCTACATACCCATAAAAGGGAAAGTGCATTTCCTAGAAACAGAGATAGATGTAAGCAAAAACAGAGTTGTCATTATGGCTTGCAGAAATCCAACTCTTTTTTGAGAGGGAGAACTGGGTGAGCGTCAATCCCCAACGCCCCCTAATTCTTAGGTCTTGATTCTGCAAACACATGGGTTCAAAAAAGAATTGGATAAGTTCATGGAAAATAGGTCCATCAATGGCTGTTAGCCAAGATGGGATGCCATCCTATGCTTTGGATGTCCCTAGCTTCTGATTGCCAGAAGCTGGGAGTGGATGACAGGGGATGGATTACTTGATTCCTGTTCAGTTCATCCCCTCTGATGCACCTGGCATTGGCCGCTGTCAGAAGACAGGAGGATACAGCATTAGATGGACGATTGGTCTGACCCAGTATGGCTGTTCTTATGCTTAACTTTACTCATGTGAGTAGTCAATAAGGCTATTCAAGCACTTAAAGTCAAGCACATGTTGTTGCCAGACCGTGGAGGAATGTAAAGGCTTGAGTTCAGTCAGCAGTCATCACACATTCAAATGAGGGGCCTAATTCTTTCACCCCCTTCCAAAACCAACATAATATGACAGCAGTCTTCCACCCTATTGTTAATTCAATGGAGTCCATAATATAACTTTCATATGTGAGCACTTTCTGATGTGTCCCATCTTTGCTGCAGGTTTGGAGCCCCAAATGACAGAAAATATCCTTCTTTCCTTGTAAGTTAGTGCACTTTGACACTGTTCAATGGCTAATGCAGTTCCCACATACCACAGCCTTGTTTTATAAAGTTCATGTGTAGCTCTGGCTAATCTTTGTTAAAATAGAGCCTTGTCTAACACACACACACGTTACTTTTTTTTCGTAATGAAAGATCTAGAAATTTAAAATAGTGATGGTTTTTCTAACGGTATGTCTACGCTACAGGCACTAGAGCAGCACAGTTGCAGCACTGCAGTCACACCTCTGTAGCACTACAGTGTAGGCCACGGGATGGCCAACCTGTGGCTCCAGAGCCACATTCAGCTCTTCAGAGGTTAATATGCGGCTCCTTGTATAGCACTGACTCCAGGGCTGGAGCTATAGGTGCCAACTTTCCAATGTGCGGAGGGGTGCTCACTGCTCAACCTCTGGCTCTGCCACAGGCCCTGCCCACCCTCCACCCCTTCCTGTCCCCCCCCCCCCCGAGCCTGCCATGCCCTCGCTCCTCCCCCCCTCTCCTCCCCAGAGCCTTCTGGATGACACAAAACAGCTAATCAGGAGATGTGTGGAGGGAATGGGAGGCACTGATCGATGGGGCTGCTGGTGGGTGGGAGGCATTGGGAGCAGGGTTGGGGAGCTGATGGGGGGCTGCTCTTATATTACTGTGGCTCTTTGGCAATGTACAAAGTCTGGCTCCTTCTCAGGCTCAGGTTGGCCACCCCTGGTGTAGGCACTACAGTGAAGGAGTTTCTGTTGCTGTAGTAAATCCACCACCCTTGAGAGGCACTAGGTAGGTTGATGGAACAATTCTACTGTCAATCGTGCTGTGCCTACAGAGGCAGTTAGGTTGACCTAACTACATTACACATGTGAAATTTTCAATAGTATGATGCCCAGTTACATGGATTTTTGTAAAATTTGGCATGGGTAAATATTTTTGTTAGGGATGACTACCTGAGGAATGGTTTTATGAAGTGGAATCAGGTCTTAGTTTTCCATGGTCCTTACTAATGAGTGAAAATAAATGGTTTCCTTCAGCCCTCTTCATGCTATATTCATAGCCACATTTCTGTAGGTATTTATAGTACCTTATTCTGTTTAGTATGAAAGCATGTGTTCTGTCATTTGTCAGTACACATTTGTAAGACACCCCATTTGCTAACATCTAAGTTAGTGGTGTAAAAAGATAAGTAGCATGGAAAAGTATGACTTTTTACATTTAGATGACTGATATATGTTGTTTAGGTGCATGGAGCTGTAATTTATAGAACTGGATGCTCCAAGGCGTGTCTACATTATGGAAAGCTAACTTAATGGAATACTCAATTACAACATGATAGTGCCCCCTAAAGATTAAAACACAGTTTGATTTTGCAGCGTAGACAGGGTCAGACTCTGTTAGTGAATCACACTATAACCTTGGACTTTGCAGGTCTGTGAGCAGCATTCATGGTTAATTGCTAAAACATGGTTTAATCCTGTCTGAGCCATAGGAATAAATCGTGATTCACCTATGTTAGGGCACTACAATATTGTAAGTACCTAGCATGATGCATTAGACTCAGTGTGTATGAGGCCTTTTTAGCATAACGAAAACACCAATTTTCAATGGAATTACTTGGGAATGTTTCATTACTCAACTTGACTTATTATTGTAATACTGTACAATACTTCAAAATGTGTTTGAGATTGTACACAGTAAGTTATATAAATATAAACAAAGAGAAATCCCAGTAGTAATTCTACAAGTTAAGTATATACTCCCCTCCCCCCCCGATATGCACCAAGTCCATATATTTTAAAAAGGAAAATAGTGAAATGGTTTACTATCCCCAATACATTAACTTCTTTAAAAATATGTAGTATAAACAGGATACTACATAGGAAAATGTGAGCTGATTTAGTTTCTTAAGATGGTAAAGACATAAAACATTAGATTACTACTTGAAATTTATGCCATTACAGCTGAGGTATGATGCTAAAAGTATTGAGCCCAATTCTTTACTGAATTACATCATCAAAAGAATAATTAAAAAAATATATTTTTAAACTGACTATTAAAGGTTAAACCTAGCCCAGGCTGCGGGGGGGTGGGGGGGTGGGGGTGAGCAGAGATGGTAGCTGGTATGTCCAAGAATCCTGCTGTCAGGGCAAGATTATTCACAGCAGGTCAGAATGTTCTCTGGTATGCAACAAACTCTGGCAAAGTTTTGCAGAGTTGCTGTCCAAAATGGCAGAACTTTCCAGAACATTAATTTAACATCCCATACCTTATACTTATTCAAATAGGAAAAGATAGGTATTCTTGATCTGTTCTTCCCTGGTTTTGCTGGGGTCCCAGATACAGAACTGTCTCAACTCCCAAGAAAAGCAGTTAGGGTGCTGAATGAGTTATAGGTTATAGATATTAACAAGCATTTAAAAAGTATGAATATAAATGACTTACCCTCTAAATTAATGGTGTTTCACATCCATAGTATATGTGATATGAGCTCACCAGTTGCCCAGTCATCCATATAGCCTTTCAGGAAAAACAGGATAGAGTATAACTGTTTAAAAAAATAAAATAAAAAAAAACCGCAGAGATTTTTTGTCTTCCTTTAAACATCATAAAGGACCAAGTCAAGAAAGCTGTCTTTTACCTTTGCTGGTCACCTTTAGAGTAAAAATCCCCTCCCTCCCACACCGCCCCACCCCAGCCAAGCAGTCTAAAAGTTCAAGATGTGAGATGTAATTTTTAAATTACAGCTAGCATATCTGTACCTACCTACAATCTTGCTGACACTACTACTAAAAAAAAAAATCCTTCTGCTTTGGCAATAGACAAGACACTTTTTTCAATATTAAATGCTAAAGTGCCTTTTTTTTTTAAAGTAAAAATAGGATGGGGACACTCTCTGAGTCTCACCATTTTCAGCAAGACAGTATGTTGCATTTCTTTCAGCTGTAGATTTCAAAGCACTTTTCAAAGATTGCATCAGCATGATTCTCCGCATTCTCACAGATGAGGTAACTGAGGCCTACAGAGAGAGAGCGACTTGCCAAAGATTTCCCAAGAAGTCAGTGTCAAAACCAGAGTTAGACTCTGGCTGAGTGCTAGAACCTATGTGTAATCCACTGGACGTTAGTGCTGCTGGTATATGTAATAAATTCAGACTGGACAGATATGTTTATTAAAAATCAAGTATTTCTAACACCATAAACTCTGATGGTGGGACTAAGCAAAATGATAACTGGGCTTAAACGTCAATATTGACACATTGTGTCACCTTAAGATATCTGTTGTATGTGAAGATTTTCTAAAAAACTAATTGAAAACATGAAATCTTAAAGGTTGTAAGAATGTTTGGAAAAACTCCAGTTCTGTGGCTCTTCAATATGTGCAGATTTCTATGGTCCCTGTGGCTTAGACAAGGTTGTCTAGGATTAAAGGAAGAAATATAACCAAAGGCTTTTATAGACATTTGTAAAACAAATAGTGCATCTGAACCTTTTTGTTTTTTTAAAGGGTTAGATTAAATTGCTTGGAATGAAGGAAACCAAACTAACACATGCTAAATTTGGTTTAAGCAATTTGATTTTTGCAGCATATAGGAAACATTTATTATTCTTTCTTTGTATATTTAAATACACACAATAGGAAACTTCTCTCTAATAGTTATACATAATCAAGATGGGTTGATAGAAGGGTAGGAATTTCAGATAGTGTGAAGTTAAACATAATTTAGTGCTGTCAAGATCTACAAAGTTGCATGTAAATTACACTTGCCTTTAAGTATCAATTTTGAAAGGCCTGGGCTTTCAATCTGCTCTTAAGGCTGGATTCTGCTCCTATTTACATCAGTGGGACCTGGAGCTGGACCAGTATATTGAATGAAGGTAGTGGAGATGATCTGGACCAGAATTCTTAGTTAAAATTTGATTACCTGTTTGGTCTTTTTGAAAATTGCTCCCCAATGCAGGTCTATGGTAATACAGAATTGTCATGAAAATTCACCTGTCCAAGCACAAAATATATTTGCTTGCCTTTCAGCACGATAATGAAAGATCTTTAATACTTGTTTTTAAAAAAAAAAAAAAAAGGCTTGTTCTCCGTGAGAAGAATTTCCAAAGGCTGGTATAAATATTTTACATACTTTTTTTCAAAAGAAGTCTTGTAAATTCCTCACAGGTCTTCATAGTTCTTATTCTGAATGTAGAACAGTAATTCTTTGCATGCATAATTTAACCTCCAATTTCTCACTCATAAAACTGCAGTACTAGTGGGTTTAAAAATAGCATAGCAAAGTAAAATAGGAAGATGCATTTCCTCTAAAATATTAATATTTCATCACCTATGGAATCTCCTAGGTATTTCTAAAGCACCTAGCACTGTGGTATCTAAGCACTGTACAGTTTTGAGAGTTCCAAATCTTTTCTTTAGTGGAATATGTTCATTTTAAGGAGGAAGTGGATTTATTTCCCCTTTTGCCCTCAGATTGAGCAACTCTGGCCCATATTCTCCCCTCCCCCCTTTTTTTATTTAATATATGTATGTGGAGGAAAAAAGCAACATGTTCTAATTGGGTGAAAGCATTTTCTTCCACTGGAATGGCCAGTGGGGTTGCTGCCCTAAATTAATGGCTCTCCCAAGATCTGTGGAGATTCAGCTGCCCTGCTAGCTGTCTGCTCCAGGCAACATGGTTCTTCCCTCCCCTCTTCCTTCCTGGTGGATGCACAGTAGGGCCCCACCCCCAGGTGGAGCTCACAAGTGCCAGTGCTGCTTCCAGCAGCATTAATGTTCATTCTAAGAGTGAAATTCTGCACTATTTCAGATAATGGGCATTTTGTCACTGACTTAAATGAGGCCAGGATTTCACCCTAGATATCTATGGAATGAGCAGAGGAACTTTCAGAGGTTAGCTGGCCACTCCCTCTCAGTTCTGTCCTATGTACCTGTGGAGAAATGGAGATCCTTGCTAGAAGTTTAGTGGAGGTGCTTCTGCAAAGTGTTAAGGAGGCGTGGGCGTGTGGAAGGAAATGTGCTGTGCCTTCCACAAAAACATGCTCTCCTGTGTGTCTTACATGTTAGGAGGCACAAGTAATGCTGTTAATGACACGCACTAGGCTAGAAAGAGTTGGTACAGTTTTGCTAGAGCAGAGTCAGTTTAACATCCCTATGTTGATGGCATGTTTAAATAAGAACAGTATATGTGATCAGCAGGTAAAAACGTTTGTATGTAACTTTGCATCTGCTTCACCTCACCATGGCCATACCGCTGATATTTCCAGGCCTTTTAAAATAGGTCCTCTAAATGTAGTAGGATTATCTAATCAGATGTCAATAGTGTTGTAGAACTGCCTGTCCTTTAGACAGTTACTCATGTTAGGACAGTTCAGAGGTTGTCGTCTGCTCTCTTTGAGAATATTGTTTGCATTTTTCTATTAAAAGCTCTTATTTGACCTTTGATATATGTAAACAGCCAAATTTTGGAGCATGATAACTGAGCCACATCATTTCCAAATCACTAAAGTCAAAGGTTGCTGAGATCAGGGACAGCTGAAGGTACATGTGTGAAGCAAATGATCTTTCAGTGTAATACTACAAAAACTAGTATCTTACTAAGTAATTTTAAGAATTATTATTACAGAATTAGTAAGAGTTCTTAACATTTTCTTCTGCTGTAAATCAGAAACAAATATCCCTTTTGGAATAGGAGGACATTACATTAAATCACTGGGAACCCTTTTACCAACAATGTTCACATATTTATATTGTTTCCATTGCTCAGACAAAAATCCAGTAAACAATTTCATGGATAACCAGTGAAAATAAAATAGAATATCAAAAAAAGGTATTTTTAAATGAGCAGTGGGAAGTACAATAGTACATTTTCATTCCATAGTTGATAGGATTACTTTCATACAGTATTTGAAAATAGTTTTTATATACAGGGGATATGTTATCTCAACAAATGCAATATTAATCATTATGCATTAACAGAGAATATTAATGGGTCTTTTGTTCCAGTCACGTGTAATAGATTTGCACATTCTACTATCATTAATATTAATAGAAGATACACATACTGTGCATCAGTGGGGGAAACAGACATTCTTGTTGTATACACCCGCTCCAAGGAGCATCCTTAAATGCTCTAATTGTGTTGCAATTTACAAGTAATCATTGTACTAGATTATTTCATTTTCTAACTTTGCACCTTATTAAATACAGTAATTTTATATCTTTTGTATAACTGAAGTTGGTTAGTGCTTAAGGACTGAACAGTGTCCTTAGGTAAGCTTAGAAACTAAGCAGTGTAGCCATGCTGTATAAGCCCATGGATAACTTCTTGAAGTCCTATGTAACTGATCACTCAAATGAGAAAATAAAATGAGCCTTCTCAACCTACTTTGTATTACATATTTCTATGCACAGAGGCCTCCGCTCTGTTAATGTTGTTTTCAGTTGGCATACCATATGTACAATATGCATCCTTAAAACTACAAGTGCCCCTTTGCAGGCTAAGGAAAATGTGACTGATGAGACATATGGTATGTCTATACTGCAGTTAGACACCTGCGGCTGGCCCGTGTCAGCTGACTTGGGTTTACAGGGTTCAGGGTAAGGTGCTGTTTAATTGCAGTGTAGAAGTTTGGGCTGCAGCCCAAGCTCTGAGACCCTCCCACCTCGCAGGGTCCTGGAGCCTGGGCTCCAGCAAGCCAGAAGGTCTACAATGCAATTAAAAAGACCCTTAGCACGAGCCCTGTGACCCCAGTTCAGCTAGCATGGGCCATCTGTGGGTTTTAATTGCAGTATAGACATACCCTTAGAAGGGCTGTAGTAACATTATACATGTGTCTATACTGTGTCTCGCAGAAGACACTTGTATAATTTTTATTAGCAATGCAAACCTGCCATGATTTTCTTCTGTAAAATTTATTTGAAGAAAACATAAAATTAACATCTTAATGCTATTAAATGCTTTAGTGGCACTTAAATTCCCCCCCCCCCGGTCCTTTTACCATCAATGCTAGTGTTTTAATTAGCTTGGTTAGGTGTATTTTAAGATTTTAAAGTGTTAGTGCCTTGTTTTTAAACTGTAGTCCATGGCATTCTGCCTAGTTTAAAAAATCTGTTTTAATAAAATGATATTAATGCTGTAGCAAAGTGAACTATTTGCTGTATTTATGTATCTAACAAATGGAGAAATACTACAGTATCTGCTTTCCATGTGAAAAGTAGTATTAAGGCAGGTTTGTAGCCTTAAATACAGTAGTGGTACTTTATTTTGCATACTCTTTGCATAGTTAACAGAATGCTGTATTATTAAAATACAGGTAATTCTACAAATAATTCTACAAAATTTTATAAATACGTTTTGGGAATTAGTACTTCTAAATTAATCACTTACATACATTCATTGCTTAGTTCTGTCATTTCAGTTTGATACTCTCTCTTTAGTTTACAAAGAAATAGAAAGTATGGCCCTTTGCCTCCACAAATGCATCTTCTTTAAAGGTAACAGGCACGGTCCTAGTTTAAAGTTCTGTATTTCATATAAAGCTCTCGCTGTACAATGTGCTGAAGCTTTACACAGAGTAATTTTTCTGTACATTCTAGTGGAAAACATAATGAACTCAGAGCACTGAACTGAATAAAAAAATTCCATTCTTGTTTAGCATGCTGTCTTAACAGGTGTAATTTACTTTTCAAATAAAAAAAAAGCATTTTAAAGCAGTTCAAAAATTTTCTCTCCTGAAGAGCTCAGGAACATTGCAAGAAACGGGAATCTTAAGGTGAAGCTACTGAGTTGGTGGCTTATGAGAAACCCCACCTCTTTCAATATGCTACTCAATGTGTGCATTGAATGAGGCCCATAGATAATTACAGAAAGCTTTAGAAATGTCTGTTTGCTATTGGCTATATTTATTCAGTTTAACAAATGGATGTTCTTAAAATACTTTTTTTGTGGCATTACTGTAAGTCAGTGGTCTCCAAACTTTACCCTATCAGTAAAAAAATTTTTGAGCATGCACCCCGTGCCACGCCGCAAGGCTGGCTCTCCTATTTTTGCCACTTAAAAAGAAAAAAAAAGCCACTCTGACTCCTGCCGCGCACCCCATAGGATCCTCTTGTGCACCTCACTTTGGAGACCACTGCTGTAAGTAAGTGAAGGTGAATAGAATGTAGTAAGCAACCACCTTGGGAGTTTCACTGGATTCAGTACTGAATGGGCATAAAGACTGAACTGCCTTCAACTTCCAGAGATAGTCCCTGTAGAACAGGCATGAGACACTGAGCCAGCGTGTAGAAACTTGCACACTCCACAACAGAAATGAGAAAATATTGGTATGAATTCTGAAGTAAGTATACTGACCTCACCATTCACACTCAGTTATCTAACTTAGCAAGTATCTGTAATAAGGGTAACGTACAAAATTTTTGTATAGCACAATATGCTTTGTTCCTTTATATTGCCAGTTGCAGTTTAGTATATTAAAATAAGGAACAGTGATGAAATTTTATTTTACAAGTTCTGAAGTCTCAGTAACATGAGGCTAAAATTCTATTACTGAGCTATTAACTGAGAAGTGAGATGAGACAGGTAAGCTTCCAGGAAAGTTTGAGTTTCACATTAACAAAACAAAAATTAGTCAGGTTTGTCTGTCATTTATGAAATTTAAAGAGAATGTGCTTTAAATTAAAACATACAATCTAACCTTTGATATTTGTAGGTGTTGAGGTCTAGGATATAACAAAATATCTTTGTTGTACTTAAAGGCCTCTGTCAAATTTCACATGGCTTTAATGAATAAATTACCGGTATTTAACACGAATTTACCCACATCAGGTCCATACAAATTCAGCTATTTAGTTTATTCACTGTAAGCTGCATATTTCTATATTAACTGGGGCTCAATGTAAAAAAGTAATTGTAAACAATTGTATCATTGGTTGAAACATAACTGGTATCCTTTATGAGCCAGGTAAGTTAGCAAGGTCACTGGGAGAAGAAAATATCGGATTACAAGTATTTGGTTCATGGAATTTTATTGTCAAATAAGGCCAAGAAACAGTCTCATTACACATGAAATACTAGCAATGGGGATATTAGGAATACATTACATGCTATTGTAGGCTTAGCAGTACATTTTAGTGCATGAACCATGAGAAGAGAAATTCTAGACTGTTTTAGTTGCCAAAAACTGAGCATCTCAAAAGCTTTATCTTTTACTAGACAGATAAGTTTTTCAAACTCAGGCAGGGTGCATACACACTATGTTGGATATGCTATGGATGTGCAGCACTACAGAATGCCGAGGATGGTCCCATGGTGCTAGATGATCAGATTATCTCTGTGTTTTCTGGACTCTCAATAACAAGTTTCTGGGTTGAATAGAGTTGACCAATGGTAACCTGAAATAAAACAAAAAATATTTCAGAAACGACAGGCCTAGAGGGCCAATGGGGAATTGCTTCAGTTCTGTAAGGGAAGTAAAAATGCACAGCTGAGAACAAAAGTGAAAGTAGGCAGTCTGTAAATTCTTTCCGCAACGTTGTTCATCAGCATCAACCCAGCCAGCAAAAAATGATAATGCATAAAACAGCCACATACTTAAATTCTCAACACAGTACTGACAATGTAAGGAAAAAGATATGCATACATATATACAATTAACTACAGAGAAAGGAAATGCAAAATATACTTAGACAAATAGAAGGGAACATTATAAGAATTTTTCTGGGTGAAGACTAATGCACAATAGTTGTTTGTTTACCCCTTTGGTATTTACAAATTAATTTGCCTTAAAATTAGTTGAGGGGGATAGGGTCCCCTGCACAATTTGTAAATCAGTAACATATAATGGGTAGAAATAGCTTCTTGTTCATAACATGCTATTCATACCCAGGATCTCTGTGCTTTATAGTTAAGTACTAAAACATTACAGACAATGCTAAATTGATTTTTTTTGGGGGGAGGGGGGCGCTTTGTCCACCTGCCACTCACCCGTAGCTCTCACCACACCCCTCTTCTGCAACACAGCATCCGCCCTCCTCCTCCTCTTTCCCCCATCCTTGTTAACATCATCCCTCTAGTATTCCCACCAGCTCTATCTGCTCCTTCCTGATTGCTCCCTATTCCCAGTGACCCCATCCAATCCCATCCCCTGATCTCTGTCACACCCACTCATCTCCTCCCTTACTGTTCTCTATAACCTACCCCTCTCCTCTAGCTTTTCCCTCACTATACAAGCACAGTTTAATTTCTCTCATCTGAAAAAAAAAAAAACCACACTCCTTGACCCCCATTTGCTTCTCTAACTACAATCTCATCTCTAAGCTCATTGAATGTGCTGTTTACAATCACTGCTTGGAGTAGTTCTCTAATTCCATCCTAGACTCTCTCCAATCCATCCTCCATTCCCCTTGCACTCCACTGAAATCACTTTAGCCAAAGTCTCCAATGACCTCTTCCTAGTCAAATCTCAGAACCAGTTCTCCATCCTCATCCTCCTCAACTTGTCTGCCACCTCTGACACAGTCATCCATGGTCATCATCTTGAAATCTCATTCTCCCTTGGTTTCTGTGATTTGTGTTCTCTCCTAGTTCTCCTACCTCTCTAATCACTCATTCAGTGTGTCCTGGGGAGGACTGTCCCTCCTCCAACTTTGTGTGATTCTGCAGGGCTCTGTCCTGGGTTCCCTTTCTCTTCTCCCTCTGCCATTATCCATAAACACAAATTCAACTATTTTCTCTATACTGACAACTCACAGATCTCTCTCTCTCTCATCCTGTCCAAAATAAAATCTTGGCCTATTCCTCTGACATCTCCATATGGATGTCTAGTGGTCAGCTCAAGCTCCACATAGCTAAAACCAAGCTCTTAATTATCCCCCCTAGTAGTTCTCTGCTTCCTCTTTCCTCTAACACAACAGACAACACTACCATCTTGCCTGTCACTCAGGCCAGTAACCTGAGTGTCATCTTTGACTAGGACCTCTCTGGGTCCTCACTTCCAGACTGTCTAAAAATTGTTGATTCTGTCTGTGTAACATCTCTAAAATACAGCCTTCCCTATCCAAATGACAAATGCAGCCAGGCCCTGCTCAGATCTATTAAAAAAGTTGGTGAAATGATCATTTTCCTAGTCTGCCGTTTTGACTCCTTTGCATCACTCCACTGACCCCCCTTCGCTATTGCATCAAACATAAGCTACTTGTCATCACTTTCAAAGCTGTTCATGGCCTATCCCCACCCCTTCCTATCATCTCTCATTCACTATTGAGATGTCAACTCTCACCTGTGACTGGCCCACAGTGCCAGCCTCCATCACCCACTTGTTAAATTCTGAACAAGCAGCTTAGCTTTCTCCCACGCTGACCCTTATGTTTGGAAGAAACCCTCCCTCCCTCCACCACCCGCCCTGCCAAAAAAAAAAAAAATATCAGCAAAGCTAACGTTATCCTCCTTCAAACCCCGTGTTGCCATGATGCCTACACAATGGTTAGGCTGTTGGTATACTGAGACCACTGCCTGTAAATATTGTTTGATTGTTTCCTTGTACTCTCCAGTATGTCTCTATCCATCTGTTGTCTTCTCTCATTCTTAGATTGTAAGCTCTTTGGGTGCAGGCTGTGTTTGTACAGCACCTAGCACAGTGGGTTCAAGGTCCACGAATAGGACTCCAAATAATAAATTTTCTCTTTATTATTTTGTGTTAATTACCTTTGAGCTTGCTTTAGAAACTCTGCGTACACTCCCACTGAATCACAGCCACCTGTGGGGCAGAGGGTAGCAACCAACTGACATACAGAACAGTTAAGGGGTAGAGGAAGAGGAAGTTTAGGCTAAAGAGAGTAGCAGAGGCCAAGATTCTTTTTAAAAGGAGTTTAAAGTTTGGCTTCTTAATCCATATTCAGCCAACTAAATAAGTGTCTTGGTTTTCATAAGAGAACCCATTAGCTCCCATTGAATTATTAACGTGGGAAAAAAAAAGCTCAGCTTGTGGTTACTGAAGTAGGACGAAAAAGATGGCATAATTTATATGAACCATTTACACCTAGGTAGAGGGTATTACATAGAATCTGATATATTACAAAGTATAATTGACTGCATTACTTGTGACAGTGCCTCAATGCACCATGAATCTAGAGAGCATTATAAAAGTCAAAATTCAATGTTTTAAACCTGTATTAGCTTACTTAAAAAAGAAAAAGCTAGCAGCTATTGTTACATTTTGCTATCCACTCCCCATACTGTCACAAATGCATCTTTGCATAAATGTTGCCCTTCTAAAAAATGAACAGTCTCCTTTTGATAAACAGCCTGGTCTGAAACTTGTAAAGCACTGGGTTTTAGACTGACTATTCACTGAAGGAAAGATTAATGTGTCGTTCTTAAAGGAGTAGCAGCGTTTCTTGCCAGCAAACATTCCACTCCCTTAGCATACAGAATTAAGTCAACAAAAGCCCATGACAACACTGATTAATAGGGAGTAGATGTGGTATATAGAGTATATGAAAAGAGAAACCGTATCCGCAATTTAGGAAAAGCCATATTATTTCACAGAAAGAAAAAAAATAGTATAGGCCCCCAACAAATGTAATTTATATCAGGCAGACCACACAACATGTGGGTTATGTGGCAGGCTGCAGAATAGTAATTATTGCTATATTATAAACCATGCAATGACATTTAACTAAATTAATATAGTTGAATATTTTAGGCCAAAATATTCATAGATGGTTTCATAGAATCTCAGGGTCGGAAGGGACCTCAGGAGGTCATCTAGTCCAACCCCTTGCTCAAAGCAGGACCAATCCCCAGACAGATTTTTGCCCCAAATCCCTAAATGGCCCCCTCAAGGATTGAATTCACAACCCTGAGTTTAGCAGGCCCATGCTCAAACCACTGAGCTATCCAAATTAGGCTCTGAGATCTATATTTAGGCTCTCAACTAAGTGGCCTGTTTTTAGCAGCTCCTGCTGATTTACAATGTGCTTATCAGCATGAAATTAAATACCTAACAAGCCTTAAAAATGTTTTGCAACTAACATATCTGTCCTGGAAGAAGGGAGAGTCTTTTCTACATGAACTCAATGTTGTTCATTAGCAACCATCCTGCACAACAGGCAGTCCAACAAAGTTGGTCCAATGAAAGATACTATCTCACCTACCTTGTCACCCTTGCACAACAGGGGAATTTTAAAGTTCTAGGACAGAATAAAGAATCTGTTTTTTTACTTACGTCAATTTTGGGGAATGGAGATTTCATCCTGCCATGAAGAAAAGCAAGCGGGATGAATTCCCAGCTGATCCGTGCTGCAATTTCAGCTTTGGAGGCCGCCTCAGTTGACACAAATCCCCCCACTAATTTCAGCCTTCCCTCCACTTTGCTGAATCACGTTTTCAAGAGGCAGCACTTACTGCTATGTCAGTGACTCCTACCAGATGGTTCAATTCAGCTTTGTAAGAGATGTTTGGTTTTAAAGTAGCGGCCTGGGGAGCTTTAAATATTAACATTTGTGTTTGTATCACTTGGAGGTGGGGGAAGGGGAAAAGAGAATGGACTGTTAAACCCCAGCCAAATCTACAGTAGATGTTTTTGAGGTTAGTTAAATAAACCGGAGAAGAATTTCTCATTATAGCTTGGTCACAGGTTTAGCCATTACAACTTCTTTTTTAAACTGTCAACAGATCACTTATTTTCTGTTCTGGTTTTGAGATGAGATTTGCTGTCTCATTGAGCTCATATCTAAAAACCTTGCACTGCATTTTTTAAATAATCTGTGTATGCTGTCATGGATTTAAAGGCTCTTATTATATACAAGGCAAAGTTTGTTTTTTCCCTCTCAAAAAGGTTAATTCCTCTTCTGCTTGTGTCTTATATTTGGATACCAGGCCCTCCTCTTCCCTCATTTTATTAGAGGACTTTGTCAAGATCTTTGTACAACCTGGATGGCAATGTCCCAAGGCTGAAACGTGAACTGCAGCTTTTCCTTTGTTTCAAAGGAAGAGGCAGGGGAGGTTGAGCATCTGACTTCTGAATCAGGCAAACATCTAAGGCAGTGTTTCTCAAACTTGGGACACCGCTTGTGTAGGGAAAGCCCCTGGCGGGTTGGGCCGGTTTGTTTACCTGCCACGTCCGCAGGTCTGGCCGATCGCGGCTCCCACTGGCCGTGGTTCGCTGCTTCAGGCCAATGGAAGCTGCTGGAAGTGGCGGCCAGTATGCCTTAGATGTTTGCCTGACTCAGAAGTCAGATGCTCAACCTCCCCTGCCTCTTCCTTTGAAACAAAGGAAAAGCTGCAGTTCAGGTTTCAGCCTTGGGACATTGCCATCCAGGTTGTACAAAGGTACAATGTCCCTTGGCCCGTGCCGCTTCCCGCAGCCCCCATTGGCCTGGAGCATCGAACTGTGGCCAGTGGGAGCTGTGATCAGCCAGACCTGCGGACTTGGCAGGTAAACAAACCGGCCCGGCCCACCAGGGGCTTTCCCTAAACAAGCGGCGTCCCAAGTTTGGGAAACACTGATCTAAGGTCTTGGCCATGTGGAGCATATTCTGTTTCCAGCACTCACTGGCCAGCCGTGGTTGTAACTGCACTGGTGAAAACCTCTTATGTAGAGATGGGAAGTTGTGATTTTCATTGGCACCCCAGAGGAGTGCCACTGTGGCATGCTGTGGCTTCCTTTGCTTACACTAGGGATTTGTACTGGTGGTGCTATTCTGGTGGCTAGCAAGTCAGGAAAATACCCAATGTATACATGACCTAAGATTCAGTATTCCCCCTCTACTATCTTGGGGAATAAGGAAAGCTAATAAATTAAAGCTTAAACAAAAATTTCACTAAAAGGTTAAAAAACGTTCCTGCTAAGCAGAGCTCTTCTACCTGCTAGAGCCTGGAAGTGAAATAGTGTGTTCAGGCAGGGCAGGCTTCTTTGCAGGAGGAGAATGTCAATGTAGTTATTTTCTGTTCACCTGTGCTAAGAGGTTATGTTATCCACTGTTGGAATGGTTGACTTGCATATATGAAAATCTCCATTAAAGACATACACGTTGACTCATTTTCCCAATAAACATAGACACACATAGTGTGCACTCAGCCCTAAACACTATGCCACTGCATCTTCAATAATCTGCCTGCACAAGTGATTTCCTTGTAATTCCAGAATTTATTTCAGAGTATTTTGGGTTAAACTTCTAAACCTCAGCTCTTCAACCACTGTTAGCCTTGAACTTCCAATAAGATGATTAAAGCTTTGTACATCCCCTGATCACACACACTTTAGAAAGAACAGACACAAATTCCTTTTATAGTTGCAGAAAAATTAAGATGCTCACCTTCCCCCAGTATACCAGCAGGACTGCAAGAGAGTGTTTAAACATTTCAGTTTTAATTCATTAATTGCTAAGGTCCCAATAACTTCTTTTACAAAGATATTCTGTTGGCGCCGATTCTAATGAAAATGTTTGACTAGTGTTATGTTATTACCGCACACTGAGTCTCACAAAGCATGAAAGAGTTAAATGGCTATTTACTGTGCTCTTTCTTCACCAAGCATGTTTGTAATTTATACACAATGAGACATTTACTCTTTTGGTAACTGGCTGGAAGCCAATGTACAGAGGTCAATGTCACAGTATTTTCATCACAGTTCATTTACCACAAGCGATGTTTGCCTAGAAAGTCCTACAATTTGCTCCACAAACCTCCCTTCAGATTTTTTTTCTTACCCTTTGTATAACTGGTAGTATAATTTACACTTTAGTCCTCCAAGAAAAGTTATAGAATAAAAAACATTTATGAAAGTATCTGTGGAAATAGAAGACCAAAGTGATGGAGAGATACACTTCAGATCTGAATGAATTACTTGATGTTTAAATATTTATATAGTGCCAATAATGTGCCATGCACTTTATCAACAAGTACGATGACAGCCTCTTTCCCAGATAGTTTACAATATAGAACTGGGCCACCATTCAGTGTTATTACACAGGATTATTTTATCCTTACCCTCAAATATTTGTAGGTAGTTTGTGTGAGGGATGTATTATCTTGAAACAGTTTACTCAATGAAAAAACAAAATCAGTAAGGATGACTACAATAGTTAGAGATGAAAAATATCTACAGCATCAAGTTCTTTCCCTTGCACATGCAAGATATAGTCCCTGACAGAGGATAGATCAGATATAAGATAGTATGAAACCATACTTGATTTTTCCCTCACACCAGCAGATTTGGCAAGTGCTGAAAGATAAGTAGTATGGGGCTGGGGTAAAATGGACTTTTATATCAATGGGCAAAATTGACAGTAAGAAAAGGAAAGAAAGTTGCTGAATAGTAAGCACTGATTGAATCTCTCCTTCATATAACTCCCAAACCATTCACAGAACATTTGGGTATAGCAGAAAAAAAGCAAGAAACTTTCCTACTATTCTTGGTTCACTTGAACACTGATCTCTCCCTCAATCACAGCTGGCTGCAATGATAAGAGGAGGACCTAGTGTGGAATGTTTCACAGCTATAAAAAAGGTTTAGTGGGATAAATTTTTCTCAAGAATAATAAAATTCTAGAAGAAAAGTCTCTTAAAACAGCATTAAGTATAAAAATATATTGTCACTGAAAACAACAATAGAATGCTGTAGTTTTTAATACTCTGAAAACTAGAAATTCAGAAAACCAGTTTAAGGTGCCAACAATATCCTTAACTCCCTACCCACTCCAAGGAAGAGACGTTTTGTTTAGTGAGACTGTGGACCTGAAAGTCAGATGATTATGTTTCTAATTCCAGTTTTGCCAAAGTCACTTTTTGGTGCAATTCTCTGATAAGTGACTACTTCAAAAATGGCACCTTACTCAACAGTCCCGTGTATATTCAAAATGTTCATTAACGTTAGTAATTACAACATTTTTACTCTCTTAGTTCTGCAGAGCCAACACAGCTGAGAGGGTGAACTGGATTCTATTGTTCATTAGAGTTGTAACTGATTGGAACTTAGGAAATAATTGTGCAAAACATCACAGGTGTCACAGATAATATAACTTGGACTGTAGAATCTATCTTATTGCTGGTGATATGAGAGAAGAAAAATTTACCCAGCTTGACTCTCAGATTTGAGACAAAACTGCAGAGTTGGAAATTAGACATCTCACTTGTAAGCTGAGTGTATTTTTATGGAAACCACTGAGTTTGCTGACAAACACAGAACTGCACAGTGCCATTTTTAGTCACTTTTCAGAGCAAAATCACACTTTTAAGAGCCGTACCTGGGAAACTTAATGGAGTACAAGAAAATCTCTTTTCCCCACGGATTAATTTCTTTTATTGGCTGTCTCCCTGCCTGCAGCATCATTAATGCCCATAGAGCTCCCCCAGCGCTCTTTATTTTCCATCCCGTCCCCAGCTAAATTAATGCAAATGCACTCAAAGATGTTTTGCTCCTGTTTAAGACAGTGAGGCCTGGTCTACACTAGGCGTTTAAACCGGTTTTAGGAGCGTAAAACCGATTTAACGCCACACCCGTCCACACTGAGAGGCCCTTTATATCGGTATAAAGGGCACTTTAAACCGGTTTCTGTACTCCTCCCTAACGAGAGGAGTAGCGCTAATATCGGTATTACCATATCGGATTAGGATTAGTGTGGCCGCAGATCGACGGTATTGGCCTCCGGGTGGTATCCCACAGTGCACCACTGACCGCTCTGGACAGCAATCTGAACTCGGATGCAGTGGCCAGGTAGACAGGAAAAGCCCCGCGAACTTTTGAATATTTCCTGTTTGCCCAGCGTGGAGCTCCGATCAGCACGTGTGGTGATGCAGTTACAAATCAAAATAAAGAAAGAGCTCCCGCATGGACCATGCGGATGTGATCGCAGTAAGGGCAGGCAAATCTGTTCTATCAGCGCTCCATTACAGAAGACGAAATTCAAAATCATTTTTAAAAAATCTCCAGACAGACGCCATAGCAGGGGCTCAGCGCACTGCTGCGTGACAAGCGTAACGGAAAGCCAAAGAATGGACGCTCATGGACTGGAGGACTCAAGCTATCCCACAGTTCCTGCAGTCTCTGAAAAGTATTTGCATTCTTGGCTGAGCTCCAAATGCTTCTAGGGTCAAACACAGTGTCCGCGGTGGGTCAGGGCATAACTCGGCAATCTACGCACCCCCCCCCCCAGAAGTGAAAGGGAAAACAATCCTCTCTTGACTCTTTTACATGTCACCCTATCTTTACTGAATGCTGCAGATAGACACGATGGTGCAGCACTCAACACCAACATCCTTGCTCCCCCCCTGCCATGGGTGGCTGATGGTACAATAAGACTGATATCCATTGTCATCATCAGCCTATTGGCACATGGGGCAGTGCAAAAGGACTGGTAACCATGCAGACTAGCATCCGTTAGGTCGATCAAGGGTGCCTGCCCCTAATTTTTCCTGGTAGATGGTGCAATATGGCTGGTTACCATCCTCATCATAGCAACAGGGGGCTGAGCTCCATCAGCCCTCACCCTTCATGTGTAAAGAAAAGATTCAGTTGCCCCTGGACTAGGAGTGGGATGCTGGGCTCCTCTCCTACACACTGCTTAATGTCCTATCTGGACTATCATAGCAGCTGGAGGCTGCCTTCCACTCATTTCTCACTAACAAGTCACTGTGTCATCACACAAGTGGGGGGACAATGCTATGGTAGCCTAGGATAGCTTTGTTTCTACACTTTTTCTTTACAAAATCGTCACGTAAGTCATCGTAAGTAATATTTTGTAAAGAGGCACTTTCAATTGTCAGTATTGACGAGCTTGTCAAAAGTTCCCGACTCGTATTTCGTAAATAATTTTAAACTTGTTTCAATACAGAAAAAGAAGGTTCACCAGAAGCATTTTTGACAGGTATCGTTAAAAATATTTTCAGAATGGTTTCTAGATTTGAAAAGATTGACTGCAAACTGTCACATAAAAGTCTATACAAATCAAATTGTGATCTTGAAGCACAGACCTCATCATTGTCAATAAAATAAATTAAATGTTTCACTTCATCTTCAAAAAGATTTGTGTCTATGTTTTCTCGGTAGAATTCACTTAATTTCTTACTGTAGTGATTTTTCGCATTTTTGTCCATACTTCTGTCAAAAAAGATGCAAAATAAATCAACAGTTTTCTTTAGAGATTCATCTCTACTCTGCAATTGCACTATTATTGTGTCACAAACAACAGTGACGGTCTCAACAATCATCTTCTCTTTCTCTTTTAAATTGATTTCATTGTCTCTAGTTTCACCGAAAAATAACGTCCTTTTTTTATGCTTCTCACCAGATATAGCAGAGAAACCTATATTTTCTGTTAATGTTAGTGCCTCTGCTTCCACCGAGCTATAGTCATTTTGAACTTCCATACAAACTTTTAACTGAAGCTAACAATTATGCAGCATTCAATAAATTTGTATCAACCTTTTGCAGCAATTTGCTGATGGCATTACTTCTTTGAAGTAAACGGTTCCGCAAAAGAGTAAAAACAGCAGTATCGTACTTTTCTGCTAAGGATTTTGCTTCAGTTTTTGCCGTTTTTCAGAATTTGATGTGGCTATGTCTAATAAGGTTTTCTTTATATCATAGCTCATTTTCAAAGCCAAAACGGCACGTGCACAAGCAGACCACCCGGTGTCACAAATTCTTTTGACTAGCAAATGTTTTTTAATTTGTCTGCTCCAAGAGTGATTGTAGCATACTCCACTGATGTGTGGAAACCGAAAAAAGGCATACATGTTTTGAACTAAGTAAAAAAAAAGTGTAGATCCTGCACAAGATTCGGCTGCTGCGTTGCAGATTAAATTTAAGGAATGGCTGGAAAATGGTATGCATAAAGCAGAAGTGCGTGCATTGCTCAGTCTTGCCTGTAGACCTGAATATTTTCCTGCCACATCTGCGGCATTATCAAAGCTCTGCCCATGACAACTTTTGATGTCCAAACCTAAATTTGCAACGAGTTCTAAACCAGTTGTCTCTAGACATTCAGAACTGGGGAATTTTAGTGGGAAAAACAAAGAAATTGCTCTACAATCTCACCATTGCCGGTCACATATCTTAAAATTAATGTTAATTGGTCTACATGGCTCACATCCGGTGTTGAATCACCTATTACGGAATAGTACTTGGCATCCTTTACTTCATCAGTGAATTGGTTTCTGAGCTGCTCTGCCATTATAGTGATGAATTCATTGTAGGTTTGGTGCGTTAAAAAGTTGGTCTTCCCTGAGCCATAATACTGATAATTTTTCAAATGTTCTTTGAGAAAATCATCAAATTCACTAAAATATTCAAGGCAGGTTAAAAAATTACCTTTTTGATTTGACAATGACTTATGTCTTCTTACAGGTAGTCCCAAAGAAGACACCAGTTTGACCGTGGCAACAACATGTCTCAGCACTTTCCTCCAATAAGAACACTCCTTTTCAAACTGAGCCTGTAACACAGAATCAATTCTTCCAGATAATTTACACCTTTGAATGAACTTACACATAGCATTAATATTAGCTTTGGAAGTTTCATGATCAGCAATATGTCTTGCAACATTTCTCCAATTAGAGTGCCCATTGACAAATGTTTGTTTTCCTTTACTATGGTCAGGGAATAATTTGCAAACATAACAATAGACTGCCTTAATGGTTTCCGAAAAAAAATCAACCAAATTCTCACTTCTGTCGTACCATTTTTCTGCATCTTCAGAAAATGGGACTCATGAAGACCTTTAAATTGCTTTCGTCCTGCAACTTCATACTCTCTTCTCAAATTTTCCACATTACCTACATTTTTCGGTTTATTTACTAAGAAATATTCTATCATATCCAATTAAACAAATTTTGGCCATAATGCAATGTCTTCAGGGTAGGTTTCTTTCCTTACTTTGACAAAATTACCAATATTTTCTAGTTCCATTGTCACTTCGGAGTCCACTTGTTCAACTTTTGCAGTTGTTGTGGTATCCCCACAACTCAGCAAGTGATCAGATAATTCAGATGTTTCCTTGCCCATACTTTGTGATGAATGTCCACTATTCAATATTTCAAGCTTTTTAAAATAAGTGACAACCTGTCTTTTTACTTAGCTTTGTCTTCTTTGTCTTTTTGACGGCCAGACTCATTGTGTCGCTTCATTACTGCTAAAAAACGGACTTTGATTTTAGGTAGATGAAAAATGTGTGAAAGAGCAGGGGTGTAGCCACAGGTGGGCTTGGGACCACCCAATTAGGTTTAATGCAGTTAATCCTGCATTTTTATAAGGCTCTGCAAAAACAGGATTTTGAACCATTACATACTAGTGACAAATCACGGGCATTGCTGAAAAGTGCAGGGGAGGGTGCTTTTGTTCAATTGGATAGTTGATCAAGCAGACAGACTTTGCTTGGCAAATGACGATTTCCCTTAGTTGCTGTTATGCTATTGCTGAGACAGTGAAAAAATGGCAAAGCAAAATTCTTTGCTAGACTATTTCGAAAAACTACATTTAGAGCACAGTTCATAGAATAAGTTCACTGAAAGCAGAAAGCCTGGACCGCTTCACGACTTGCAACGCTTATTAAATTCAGTCATTTGTCAGATTTGTCCTGCATTCTGGGCCCCCCTATCGTTGGGGGCCCTGTGCCACCACACAGTTTGGTTTCACAGTAAATCCACCACTGTTCGTGGCGGGGACTAATGGATATCGGCCTGCTGCACGATGAGCATGGCTTAAAGCCTGGGGATGTTATACCAATATAATAAAAACCAGCAGGATCTTATTAAGAGGGTAAGGCAAAGATGCCACATTTATTGTAAATATAAAGCAAAAGATAAAATAAACAATGTTGTTTAACTACTTATTCCTTATACACACATATATATATTCATTCACACAATCATTCATTCAGGTTCTGTATAGGTGTTATAGTTACCAGCCTAGAAGTTGCTCATGTCAAGTTACTGGCCAGGTATCTTGGTCATGAGGATGGAGCCGAGTCTGTGTCAGATGCACCTGATGCTCCTGGAGGCTGGCAGCAGAACCAGAGACTCAAAGTCCTCAGTTTTTGGAGTTCATTCTTATAGGAATTAATTCCTATGTTAGTCTATGGGAGCTGTTTTATCCTGCTGTTGCTGACTCAATCAGCAGATGGCACATTCCTGGTGGCTCCACACTGTTTAAAGTGGCACATTCCTTCCAGGTGTTTGGGGTGGATTCCAGTTTACCCTCCGGGGGTTGTCTGGTGGTCCACTTGACACATTCTTCGGCCGATGGACCCTTTCTAGGCTGGCACCTCCCTAACCATTCACGTACATCAAGCATTCATCAACATACATTCCATAGGCAGAGTCAACTAACGGCTTAAGGCTCACAGCAAGGGTGGTAACATAGTGTCCACTTCAAAGAACAAAGTTAATTAACTTGTTTGTAAGTTTTACATAGTAATAGAGTATCTTTCACAGGACAGATACAATCAATGTTTTCTGCAGACAGGAGCTTACAAGTTTTAACAGAAGAACTAAAAGATTTTTGTACTTGGTGAAACTGGGGGGTTACTGTCACTTGGGGGAATCACTGTTAGTACCTTCTTTAATATCCCTACAGGGACGGGGCATGTCCTGCTCTGAGGCGAAGTCCCAGCTGGGACTTCTACTCCTAAATAACTACTCTAACTCTTAAAGGTCTGACTAAGTACCTATCAACTAACAACAAAGGAGACAGACCAATGGACTGTAAGAACCACTAACATTCTTGCAATGCAAGACAAGGTGCTCCGACCAACCGTCACCGGCGGTAAGAAGGAACTGAGAAGGCGTACAGCCGGTGGCATCTAATATACAGACGCATGAGCATGGCACTCAATAGGGCGCTACAGCTGATCCTACAGATACCATTAAGGCAAAAATCTCCTACAACTGTGCACATCGGTGCGCGCACACCTAGAATGGAATCAACATGAGCAAGCACTCGAAGAAGAAAATAACTTCCTTTGGCTCTCCTGATTTTGTATTTTTAAAAACAATTTCCTGAAATTGTTTTGCTGAAAAATGCCATCTCATAAGGGATAACAATCTTTTCTATGAATTGCAGATGATAAGCTGAAATTAATTGATGAGTAACAGATGGTTTAATATATTCAAACACTTCTTTCTGCATTCAAATGCAAAAGCGTTTAATCCTTTTCTTTTTAACCCTACAGTAAATGTGCAGCAAAAAAGGGAAAAGCAGGATAGCCTCCTCTTGGTACTAGAATCTAAGGTCATTTAATTTATGTCCTTTTATGCCTCTTTATGATGTATAAAAAGACCTTATGAGGGTGTGTATTTAAAAATAGATTTTTACTTTTTTTTTTATATTAAAAAAATCAGGTTTGTCTATTCTGCTAGTTGTAGGAGACTCCACAGATAATTACAGAACTGATATTTATATCAGAGGAATCACACAATTGAAACTTAATTGAAAGGGAAAACTCTGAAGCTAGTTCACTTGCACCTGTATATGGCACTGGTGAATTTGGCCCCAAGTCTCATATAAAAAAAATTCCTATAAAAAAGATTATCCCTCCAAAATTTAATGTAGAATCCAATTTTCGTTTATTAAAAATCTCTCTCCTTCTCTCCCATACACACACAATAGTAATGTACAATGAAAGTTGATATATGAACTAATTACTAAGACACGTCAGAATAATCTATTTACTTTTAAGATCCAGAGACAGTTATTTATAACCTATACCCAGTATCTCTCCTATTTGACTGTATTTGCCAAATGCTTATATAAAACATATGTGACAATGGATTTTATCATTGCATATTTGTTTTTAAAAAAGTAATAATAATTCAAAGTATTATTTTCCCTCCTTGAAATTAGATATACTATACACAAATATATGTTCAGAATGATTATTACTCACAATTTCTGTAAGTCTGTTTAATGTAATTCTGTATTCACTGGATGAAAGCAATAATTTTCTAAATATCTAATACCCATTTCTGACGTGAAAAAAGAAGGATATACACATCAAGTTTAACACGCACTAACATGGCCAAAAGCAGCAAACCAGAAGTTCAGCAGAGACTGTTCAGTGATTTGCCAAGTTTCAGTTTGTGCTGATGTTAAATATGTTTAAAAAACATTAGCAAAGAAAAACATCCCTGAGCTAAAACCAAATGTTATCAGAAGAGGTGTGAGTGGGCATTTGCATACATAAATTATGCCAATTTAATAGAATACTTTTGAAACATTTACAATCTGGAAGACCCTTTCCCTGTTTCCGGTGACTCCATTTCTGTTTCTGTGGGAATGGAAACAGAAGTGAAGGGAAGCCAGAAGCAGAGAAGTTAGAATAGAACTCTTGTAAGTTTTTAGTAGCTGAGGCTGAGCGCTACAAATGCTGTCTTCCTTGCCAGAAGCACATACAGGCATTTGGAGCCAAAAAAACTGTTTAAAGCTTGCTGGCAAGAGGTAGGACAAAGTATCATTAAAAAGAACTACTTCAAAATGTTTTTCTCCCAATTTCTAGATGTAATGATCTGAAAGAAAGTAAACAGGCTAACAAATCCAGACTTGCTATTTAAGTGCTAAGTATTATATTTACGTAGTTATACAGGACACCTAAGCAGCTATAACCTTCATGAGGCAATCAGATGCTGAATTACATAATACCCATTTAATGCTTGAATCAGACCTTTTGCAGTAACAACAAATAAATCGCTCAACTATTGTACCTGAACAGTCGTATGTAATATCTGTACACAGTGAAGTAGGACATTAGTGACTTTACCCCTGAAATATTGATTGTTTCATAGAAACAGAGGCTGGAAATGGAGAAGTATTTCTTTTTTAAGCACCCAGAAATGTGCTAGCATCCTCACAAACAGAGATATGGCCTCTGCTCCAAATTAAATCAAACATGACGCAACAAATGAGGGTGAACTAGAGAAAGAAGAGCAGCAGAGAGATAAGGAGACAAGATTGTATGGTCACGCAGTAAAAGGCATGTGTCAATCCTGATGGTTCAGCTCCTTTATTCTTATTATTTGCTAGTTACATTTCCTTCCTTCACATCTTGTAGGCTTTTTGGTAGGTACTACAGTGATGGGAGTTATAAAAAAATTCCTAAAACTGAAAGGAGGTGGCTTAACAAATAGATTTTGGGAGCTTCTTTAAAGCATAAAGGACAGTATGGGGCAGAGGTTCTGGAGTTTGCCTGCTGGAGGGAGAAAAAACATGGTCGCAGTTTGGAGGAAGGATGGGGCGGGGAGCATTTCCCACCCCCTACTGCAAGCCTGGGACAGGCACGGAATTTGCCCTGGCATATGCAACCCCACTGGCCTGACTGGTGCTGCCCCCCGAAAATACAGAAGTCAAACTACACTTATGAGAAAAAGAGGCATCCACTGATGATGTGAAGGAGGATAATCTTTAAAACAAGACCAGGTAGCAGGTCATATAAACAGGGACTGAGTGAAGTTGGGCCTCAGCAGCAAGAATAAGAAGTTTAAATTTGATGCACATCTGCACAGGGAGAAGATCCACCTACAGAGAAAACTCTTCGCCCCTTTAAGATCTCTCCATCCCTTCTTTGCTTTCCATATCTCTCCTCTTTGTTCCTATTTGCTACGTTACCACCCTCCCTCTTCTCTCTCATTTTTGTATGAAGCTGGGTGAAGCCTGCCTTCACAGAGCAGCTCAATTCCTTCAGAAACCCACAACTCTTTATAGGCAGGCTGTCACTAAGTGACCAATCTCATCTGGGAAAAGGGAGCAGCTTACAGTAGGCTTCAATCCACTGAACATAAAATATGGAACAAAATAATCACTTGGCTGTGCAGCAGGGTATAGCAAAAACTATACAAAATATGGAGTGCCTCCAAAATATGGAGGTAGCTGGGGGTAGCACTCTTTACAACTCTCAGATAACACGATGAAGAAAAGACGGTTACTCACCTGTAGTAACTGTTGTTCTTCGAGATGTGTTGCTCCTATCCATTCCAGTTAGGTGTGCGCGCCGCGCGTGCACGGCATCTCGGAACTTTTTTACCCTAGCAACACCGGCGGGCCGGCTGGCGCCCCCTGGAGTGGCGCCGCTACGGCGCTAAATATATACCCCAGCCGGCCCGTCCGCTCCTCAGTTCCTTCTTGCCGGCTACTCCGACAGTGGGGAAGGAGGGCGGG
Source organism: Mauremys mutica (assembly GCF_020497125.1). NCBI lineage: Eukaryota > Metazoa > Chordata > Testudines > Geoemydidae > Mauremys > Mauremys mutica. The sequence continues at coordinate 120,461,312 of NC_059073.1, read as the reverse complement.
TCTGGAATGGATAGGAGCAACACATCTCGAAGAACAACAGTTACTACAGGTGAGTAACCGTCTTTTCTTCTTCGAGTGATTGCTCCTATGCATTCCAGTTAGGTGATTCCCAAGCCTTACCTAGGCGGTGGGGTCGGAGTGAGACGTGGCGGAGTATAATACCGCGGAGCCGAAGGCTGCGTCGTCTCGAGACTGCTGCACCAACACGTAATGGGAGGCGAAGGTGTGGACCGAAGACCAGGTGGCCGCTCGACAGATGTCCTGGATCGGAACGTTGGCCAGGAAGGCAACAGATGAGGCATGCGCCCTCGTCGAGTGTGCAGTGACGCGGCCTGGTGGTACGCGAGCCAGCTCATAGCAGGTTCTGATACACGCAGTGACCCAGGAGGAAATCCGCTGGGCGGATATCGGCTCTCCCTTCATGCGGTCAGCAACCGCTACGAACAGCTGGGGCGAACACCGGAAGGGCTTAGTCCGCTCGATGTAGAAAGCGAGCGCTCTGCGGACGTCGAGGGTATGCAGCTGCTGTTCCCGAGGTGAGGCATGTGGCTTCGGGTAGAACACCGGGAGGAAGATCTCCTGGTTGAGATGGAAAGCTGACACTACCTTCGGGAGGAAGGCCGGATGAGGGCGAAGCTGCACCTTGTCCCCATGAAAGACCGTGTATGGCGGGTTGACCGTTAGAGCGCGAAGCTCCGAGACTCGTCTTGCTGATGTAATAGCGACAAGGAAGGCCGTCTTCCAAGAGAGGTATAGCAGGGAGCACGTGGCTAAGGGCTCGAAAGGAGGACCCATCAGTTTGGCCAAGACGAGATTCAAATCCCAGGTTGGGGCCGGGCGCCGCACCGGCGGGTACAAGCGGTCCAGGCCTTTGAGGAAGCGGGAAACCATCGGGTTCGAGAAGATGGACCACCCTTCCACGGAGGGAAGGAAGGCAGATACCGCTGCCAGGTGGACTCTCAAGGAGGAGACCGCCAGACCTTGCTCCTTAAGGTGCCAGAGGTAGTCCAGGATGGTAGGGACCGGGACCAGGAATGGATTAAGACCTCGTTGATCACACCAGAGTGCAAATCTCTTCCACTTCGCTAGGTAAGTGGAGCGAGTGGAAGGCTTTCTGCTCTCGAGCAGGACTTGTTGAACTGCTGCAGAACAGCCTCTCTCCGCGTGGGTCAGCCACTCAGGTACCAAGCTGTCAGATGGAGGGACTGCAGGTTGGGATGGCAGAGTCTGCCGAAGTCCTGGGTGATGAGGTCCGGCCACAACGGGAGGGGGATGGGTTCCCGAACGGAGAGCTCGAGCAGCAGGGTATACCAGTGCTGCCTCGGCCAGGCCGGCGCGATCAGAATGACGTGAGCTCTGTCCCTCCGAAGCTTCAGGAGCACTCGGTGCACGAGCGGGAACGGAGGGAAGGCGTAGAGGAGGCGATCCGTCCAGGGGTAAAGGAAGGCGTCCGACAGGGAGCCCGGCGAGCGACCCTGGAACGAGCAAAACAGGTGGCACTTCCTGTTCTCCTTGGAGGCGAATAGGTCTACTTGGGGAAACCCCCACCTCCGGAAGATTGTGTGGGCGACATCGGGACGGAGGGACCACTCGTGGGAGAGGAACGACCTGCTGAGATGGTCGGCCAGCGTGTTCTGCACTCCCGGAAGAAAGGACGCTTCCAGGTGAATGGAGTAGGTCACGCAGAAGTCCCACAGGAGCATCGCTTCCTTGCAGAGGAGGGAGGAGCGGGCTCCGCCCTGCTTGTTCACGTAGAACATTGCTGTTGTATTGTCCGTGAACACTGTCACACCGCGGCCTTGTAGGCGGGCGCGGAAGGTGCGACACGCCAAACGGATCGCTCGCAGCTCGCGGACATTGATGTGGAGAGCGAGCTCTTGGGGCGACCAAAGGCCTTGGGTGTGAAGGTCGCCGAGGTGAGCTCCCCAACCGAGCGCTGAGGCATCCGTGGTCAGAGTGGCGGATGGGCGAGGAGGGTGGAACGGGACTCCGGCACACACGACCTCCGGGTCGAGCCACCAGCTGAGGGACTCGAGGGTCGGCCTGGTGACCCTGACCACCATGTCGATGGGGTCTCGATGCGGCCGGTACACCGACGTGAGCCAAGACTGGAACGGGCGGAGGTGGAGCCGCGCGTACGCGGTGACATAAGTGCACGAGGCCATGTGGCCTAGGAGGCGGAGGCACAAGCGCACCATCGTGGTAGGGAAGGCGACAAGGTCCCGGATGATGGAGACCATCGTCTGGTGCCGAGCGCGAGGGAGACAGGCCCTGGCCACTGTGGAGTCGAGAACCGCTCCGATGAACTCCAGCCGCTGTGTCGGAATCAAAGTGGACTTCTCGGAGTTGATGAGAAGACCGAGCCGATGAAAGAGAGATATGATTTCTGACATCTGATCCATCACCAGTCGCCGGGACTGGCCTCGAATCAGCCAGTCGTCGAGATACGGGTAAACGTGCATCTGACGACGTCGGAGGGCTGCGGCGACTACTGCCATGCATTTGGTGAACATCCTCGGGGCGGCGGACAGTCCGAACGGCAACACGGCGAACTGGTAGTGAGTGTCGTTGACCACAAACCGGAGGTAACGACGATGGGGAGGATAGATTGCGACATGGAAGTACGCGTCCTTCATGTCGAGGGCGGCAAACCAGTCTCCCGGATCCAGAGAGGGGATGATGGTCCCCAGGGTGACCATACGAAACTTGGGCTTGAGCAGGTACTTGTTCAGCTCGCGAAGGTCCAGGATAGGACGCAGCCCGCCTTTCGCCTTGGGGATGAGAAAATAACGGGAGTAGAATCCCCTGCCCCGTCTGTCCTGAGGCACTGCTTCTATGGCACCCACGCTCAACAGAGTCTGGACCTCCTGTAAGAGGACTTGCTCGTGAGAGGGGTCCCTGAAGAGGGACAGGGAGGGTGGGTGGGAAGGCGGGGGCGAAACAAATTGCAGGCGGTATCCCGACTGGACTGTTTGGAGCACCCAGTTGTCTGATGTTAAGTGGGACCACGCCGAAAAGAAATGGGAAAGGCGGTTGTAAAACAGAGGGGAAGGATCCGGTAGGGAGAGTGATGGGCCGTCCTCGAGCGTCCCATCAAAAGGCCTGTTTGGCCCCCTGCGGGGCCTTCGAAGCGGCCTGGCCCTGGTTGCGGCGGTTGCCGGATGGACGACGGCGATTTTGGGCCGGACGTCGGCTGTTGTAAGGGCGATACCGGGACTGGTAGGCCGGTCGGGAGGGCTGTGGACGGAATGGCCTACGCTGCGTCGCTGGCGTATGCATGCCTAACGTGCGTATCGCGATACGGCCGTCCTTTAAAGTTTGGATCCTAGAATCCATCTTCTCAGAGAACAGCCCTTTAGTATCAAAGGGAAGGTCCTGTAACGTATATTGGACCTCCGGCGGCAGAGTGGAAGACTGCAGCCAGGCAATACGCCACATCGTGACCCCGGAGGCCAAGGTCCTCGCACCCGAGTCCGCAGCGTCGAGGGCGGCTGAGATTGAGGATCTAGACGACCTCCTTCCCTCCTCCAACATGGCCGTGAACTCCTGTCGGGAGGCTGTCGGCAGGAGCTCGGTAAATTTCGCCAGGGACGTCAGGATGTCGAAGACGTACCTGGAGAGGAGGACCATCTGGTTGGCAATCCTCATTTGCAGGCCACCTGCAGAATAGACCTTTCGGCCTAGCAGGTCCATACGCTTCACGTCCTTTGACTTGGGCGCCGAAGCCGGTTGACCGTGCCGCTCCCTGTCATTAACCGACTGGACTACCAGGGAGTCCGGGGTCGGATGATTGTACAAATATTCATAGCCCGTGGGAGGGACAGAGTACTTTCGCTCAACACCACGGGCTGTAGGGGGCACGGACGCCGGCGTCTGCCAGATAGTGGTGGCGTTCTTTTGCACCGTCCGTACAAACGGAAGTGCAACTCGCACCGGCATGTCAGCCTCGACCACGTTGGTGATAGGGTCCTCGTCCTCGTGCACCTCCTCTATGGGCAAGGCCATCGCCGTCGCCACCCGACGAAGGAGGTCCTGGTGAGCTCTCACATCAATGGGGGGAGGCTCCTTAGTTGCTGCACCGGCCACCGCCTCATCAGGCGAGGACGAGGAGGACAACCCCTGGACGACCGTCTCCGAAGAGGGGTCCGCCACCTGCCCGTCGGGGGGTGCGGGCTGCGCGTGGTCTTGGGACTCCGATGCTACAGCATCCGCCGCCGGTGTCGAAGGGGCCGGTCTGGATACCGTCGCCTCTGGGACTCTGCGCTCTGACGCGGGGGGCCTTGGTGGAAAAGGCACCCCCTGGGCCTCGTACTGGGCCCATGGAACCCAAAAGCCCCACGGTTGTGCCCCTTGAGGATGGTCCCGTGGGGTGGGCGGCAGGAGTCCGTATCCGTCCGTGCCGGAAGCGACCGACGCGGGTCGAGAAGGCCATGGCGGTGCCGAAGCGCTCGCAGAGTGCGCTGCCGAATGGGGCAGTCCGTCCCCGGATGGTAAAGAAGCGCGAGGTTGCTCCCGCCGGTACCGGGAAGGCGACCGGGAGTGACGTCCGCCACGGTGCCGGGAGCTCGACCGGTGCCGGGAGCTCGACCGGGATTGAGATCGACGGTGCCACGAACGTCCGCGCAAGTCGCGGTGCCGGGAGCGGTGCCGGGACGGCGATCTCTGATGGTGCCGACGCGATGGCGACCTGGATCTCGTGCGGCGTTGGGAGTACAACCAGTACCGCGATGACGAGCGGTACCGGGACTGCGACCGACGTTTTGATGGCGACCGGTACCGCGAAGGTGAGCGGTGCCGAGATCGCGAGCGCCTGGATGGAGACCTGCCGCGGGACCGGGAACGGGACCGGGAGCGTCGTCCATGCTGCCTGTCCAGGGACGGTGGCCGGGTCATTCTAGCCGGCTTCCCCGCCGACACGACGGCCCGCACCGGCGGTGCCGGGGGCCGGAGGCCCGGTGCCTCTATGAGCTGGATCAGGTCTCTTGCGGAGGCGAATGTCTCCGGCGTTGATGGTAGCCGGGGCTCAACCGCGGACGGTACCGGGGAGCGTGGCGGCGCCGGACTCGACGGGCCTTGCGGCGCCGGAGTCAAGGGTCCGGTGCACGGCTTGTGCACGGGCACCGCGGGGGCCGCAAGCTGTGCAACCGCTCTTGCAGAGTCCTCAGAGCGGGCCTGAGCTATTGCCTTCGCCAGTCTCTGCTTCCTCGCCGGCGAAAGCGAGCGGTGCCGCGACTTCGCGGTCGCTTTCTGTATCGGCGGCGCCGCGGAGGTGGAGCGGCTCGGTGCCGCCGGTGCGCTCTGCACCGAGGCAGTTCGCGGTGCCGGCGCAGACGGTGCCGGTGGTTGAAGCGACGCTTCCATTAGGATCTGCTTCAGGCGGATATCCCGCTCTTTCCGGGTCCGCGGTTTAAAAGTCGAGCAGATCGAACACTTGTCCGTTCTGTGCCCCTCGCCCAGGCAACGGAGACAGGCGTCGTGCGGGTCTCCGATGGGCATAGGCTTCTGGCACGCCATGCAGGGCTTAAAGCCGGTGCCTTGGGCATGAGCCCGCACCGGGTGAGGTAAAAGGGGAAAACCGCCCCCTTTCACCTTATCTATATACACTAACTAACTATCTAAAACTGTAAACTAACTACGAAACTAACTATATACAAAAAAGATGTGAACGCTAGGGATCGTGGAGAACGAAGAGCACTCCACAGTTCCAACTGGCCGTCACGGGCGGTAAGAAGGAACTGAGGAGCGGACGGGCCGGCTGGGGTATATATTTAGCGCCGTAGCGGCGCCACTCCAGGGGGCGCCAGGCGGCCCGCTGGTGTTGCTAGGGTAAAAAAGTTCCGAGATGCCGTGCACGCACGGCGCGCACACCTAACTGGAATGCATAGGAGCAATCACTCGAAGAAGAATGCAGTATAACAGGTACTCAGATAAAACTGAGGAGTGTAATGTAAATGCCTAGATAAATTATATACAGAGGAACCTATGTGTTCGAATACCAATACAAGATTAATGAATGACAATGGGGATGCCTTGCTTTTGTGAATTTGCCTATTCATCATTTTATTCAAATAATACATTTGTATATATTGTAAAATACACCCTAATGTATTCTGCACTGTGACTAGCTGAATACTATATGAGAATACAGTCACAGTACATACACATCCCAAGTTGGCATCCTAACAGGAAAATGATTCAGCCCCAAGTAATGTCTCTCTAGATCATTAATTATGAGAGACTATTTGGGAATGAAACACTGAACAAAATCCAGTCTTTGGAGATTTGTGTAAATAAATAATAAATATGCTTATACTTTTGGAGAAGAGAGAGAAAATAATTTCATAGCACTAAAAGGCATTCACATACTGTGAGCCACTATGAATCTGAAAGGAACTGGCACTTTCACAGTGAATAGCACTCAAAATTTAAAGACTTTCTTTTGACAACATTTCTATTTGAAGTCAGATATTAGAAATGCAGTGTACTGGAAGGATCAATTTCTCTATCCTTTTCCTCACTCCCTTCTATGTGATAAAAGGAGGAATCTGATTGCTGGTGAGGGCTGCAAACCTGAGCTATGAAGTGCATTCACAAAGCAAAACAGTCTGCATGATGATGTGTGTGGAGTCACTGTCATCCATGGCATTTTCATGACTATGTTTTATTTCTCCTCTTACCTAATTTTACTGCATGCCTTATATTTATATTCATCCCTGTCTAGTTTCAGGAAACGTCTGTAAAATACCCCATTTTGGGAGTTATGCCAAACTTTGTCAACTCATGAAACAGCTGGCCTTGAAAGTCTCCACAGAACCCACACGGGTGAACTGTTCACTGTGGAACATCATACCCCCATAAGTTTTAATGTGTCCCCATTCAACAATACACGGGACAATCTGATTTCCCAACTAATAAAAGACTTTAAAATACGTTTAATAACTGTTTCTTCCCCATCCAGAAATGCTGCTTTATTTCCACTCCAACAATAAATATCTGAAAATACCTTGCATCAAATAGATCTGGGCATAGTTTATGGATTATGACGACTACAAAGCAATTAAATTCAGTTTATCCTCAAAAATGTGGTCGGCATAGCAGCATGTTTATAACAGCAATAAAATATCTTCATCATCTGGGTCCAATCCTGCCGTCATTGAAGTCAACGAGAGTTCTGATGATCCAATGCTTATTCAGACTTCTCTGATTCAATATGAATTAAAATAAACTTTCATTTCATTTTCACGTCATTTTTAGGAAGTGAGGGGCATTAATATTGATGCCTCTCACAGCAGATAATTACAGTACTTAGAACACGTTCTTGTGTATATCCCCTCCTTCAATCACACACACAAACAACTGTACAGTGAGACAAAAACCCACAAATACATAAGAAGTGGAATGAAAGCTCAAACAGCACACAAATAATATTTGGTGCAATCCTCCAACATATTCGCACACTCACTTCTTACTGAAGTCAGTGGGAGTTGAAAGATCAAACCCATAATCCAATAAATAGCATACAGGTAACAGAAATATAGACTACAGTAGAACCTCAGAATTACGAACACCAGAGTTACGAACTGACCAGTCAACCAGATACCTCATTTGGAACCGGAAGTACACAATTAGGCAGCAGCAGAGACTTTAAAAAAAAAAAAAAAAAAAAAAAAAAAAAAAGGCAAATACTGTACACTACTGTGTTAAATATAAACTACTAAAAAAATAAAGGGAAAGCAGCATTTTTCTTCTGCATAGTAAAGTTTCAAGCTGAATTAAGTCACTGTTCAGTTGTAAACTTCTGAAAGAACAACCATAATGTTTTGTTCAGAGTTACAAACATTTCAGAGTTATGAACAAGCTCCATTCCCGAGGTGTTCTTAACTCTGAGGTTCTACTGTATACAGAATTGTTAGATTTCTATATGGTTAAACAAAATGATTACCCGAGGGTGGCGGAGAGGGGGGTATGTGAAAGCTGCTGACTCAACAATCGTGATAGGTTTATGTTGCCTTTACTTAATCAGCTTCTAAATAAAACTAGTATAAACATATTTAAGGCAAACATTTCTTTTCAAGAAGAAACTGTTTGCTAGTTTTATTTCTGGTGGTGCAAGTCATTACTTAATAACTAAACTGAAGTATATATTTAAAAAAAAAGAAGGAAACATTTAGATTTAATTTTAATTGTCCTGAATCTTATCTGACAAACTCACTCTACATAAAAGGTAAGAATAAAATCCAGGTAGCCTAAGAAACCATTTATTTATTGCTAGAAATTCACATTCTCTGTCTTTCATGACTGGCATCTAAGCCCCTAGAATATTTCACAAGAAACATTTTGTATCAATATTGATGATGGCATACTTTGAGGACAAAGATATGCAATCAGCTATCAATTATTATAGAAATGTGTGTGTTTGCCAGAAATTAATTTGGGCACACGCATAAAATCCGGAGCAAGATACACAGACCCATAATGAAATCTCTTTAAATAAATACACTTAAAAAAAATCTTCTGCTTGTTATGCATTTAAAACTTCACATTGTTCTACTCTGTGATCATTTGTGCCTATTTTATTATAGAACAAGACTACCATTTATTACCAGGACACACAACAAAGGCTTCTCACTACGTAGGAGTAACAAAAACTTTCAAAGTTTGTTTAAAAAAAATAGTCAAGAATCCTCCTACAATATATAGGCTTTTTCAAAATCTAGGGCATTAGAAACTCCCCTTTTTCCTTTCTGCAGAAAAGTAGGGGCCTGGATAGAGCCAGAGATTAAACTGGATTTTAATACGTAATACTACTTATAAAGTTTCAGTCACTCTCTCTCTCTGGAGTAATGTTGCTAAACCAAACGTCCCTTTCATATTTAATTACAAGTTTGGGCTTTTCCCAATGCAGATTCAAATTCTCTCTCTCAACATATTACAAAATTAAATTAGAAAAAGAAAAAGAAAAAAAAACTAACTAGCATTGTTTGTCTTAAGAAAATACAGACTCTAGCCATCTTCCCGTTTCCAAAGCAGAGGCTTGCGTTAACTCATGTAGACTCTGACTGATTTATATCTTTAAAAAAATATATATATATAGATAGATATCTATCTATCTGTAAGGGTCTCCATTCAAATATTTTCAGATCAAATCACTGCTGTTGTGGCTACTACAGTATTTGGCTGATCTGCAAGTATGTTAGGAATGAAATCAAGTTTAATTTCAGTGTAAAACAGATTTCTTTTTTCTGTGAAAACCCTAACAGATTAACAAGCCCTGGTCATCTGGTCCCTACATATTCACACATGAACAATTTTCTTCTTTATCTGGATTTGCATGATGTATGACAGCTGATTTTCTTTGCTCATCTTTCACTCATTTTAATATTACTAAATCCTATTTCTGAAAAATGACATGAGCCAAAATGTGCTCTTCAGGCAGAACTAAAGAGTAAAACTTTGGAAAATAGACCATATCCTTACTTTCATGTCCTCAGATAGACACAGACTCAGGTAACCCCATTTACCCTTTTGGAACTAAAGACTGTCATATTTGGAATTTCCATTAGGAAAAAAATAGTGCCTGGAGTTTCTAGAAGTTATCTGTATATGTAAGATTCTTCAAAATCCCAAACAAGGAACTATGAAAAGAAGATACATCTGTAGAACTCAGGACATCAGTTCAAAACCAGACTGGGATTAGAGACTAAAAGTTGTCACCATATGACTGTACTCAGGAGGATGTGAGATGACTTTGCTGGTCTCAGTCCAGTTCCCAAAGATACATGCCCACATCTCAGAAAGCACTACTACAATTGTCATGCTTTATTGGCAGCCTCAGCAGAGGCCAATGACTTGATCAACATGGAAACTGAACTGTCTTCTCACTTTCTGAGACACTCCAGGTCAGGGAGGTGGCACCTGCGCATTTATCTATCTTCTATCTATGGTACTCATATGAACCCACAAGCTGCAATGTCCTCACAACACCCTTGTGAGGAAGAGAATATTATCTCCATTTTACAGATAGGAAACTGAGGCACAGAGAGACTAAGTGACTTGCCTAAGATCACAAAGGAAGCCTGTGGTGAAGGCATGGAGCATGAACTTGGAATCCTTAGTTCCAGGGAACCAAACTAGCCACTGGACCATTCTTCACTGGGGGAAACTGTTCTATATCTGTTTCATGCATAGATTACTTCATTTTCCAGTGCTGTCTTCCCAGCTCTTTGCATGGACATTAAAAAAAATTAATGAGAGGAAAAAATAATTATTTGCAAATCCTCCAGCTTTTGAGCACGGAGATGTCAGTATTTATGTGGATATAAGGGTATAAATTATATTAACATGACTAACTGGAATAAACTATAACCACTTTTTCTTCATTTTTTGGCTGCAATTAAATTGTTGGGTTTCGCACAGCTGGTTAGAGCTAATTCTGTACAAGGAGTTCTTTTGGATAGTGTAGGTGGGAAACATTCAGTGATTGGTTTAATTAGTCTTTCCTCTCTTTGGAATAGCAGAGGGTGAAAGAGGAGGGCTTGTGTCAGAGAGAAATACAGCACAGGGAAAGACTTTTTATGAAGGTTGCCCTCTTCACTATACTGTTTTTCCCCAACTCTTCCATACTTGGTCTCACACTGGAATATAGACCTGCTTTGGTATTTCCCAGAGCAGGCTGCAACTAAAAATGAGAGATTAGTGAGTATTTGGAGTAAGGCTGGGAAATAATCTTATTCAATGCAGGAAATAATGTAGCATTCTAATTGGAAAAAACTCCCACATGATTGTGGGAGTGCTGCTGAGAGTTTTTGTTTCTGTGCACCCATCTGGTGGGATGTGGGTGGATTCTTTGGAAGTTACTGAAAAGTCTGAACGTAACGAGGCAGGTTCAAGAATACAATATTGTTGACTTCTTATAGGTTACATTACAGCTGCCACCTAGGATCATTTACACATTACTGTTCTTAGTATGCCGAGTGTCAACGAGGGTTTAATAACTCAAAATGAGATTTAAGTATAAACTTTAAAAATTAGCTTTAAGGAAGAAACCTTTCAGTAATATCATGCTAAATGGACTAGGCTTTTTGGAAGTACAAACACCTTATTCCTAACTATGCAGTAAAAGTGTGGCTTGCAGGATACACATGACCTTCCCAATATCAGTGAGATAAAAGGTTAAAAGGTCTCGAAGGCCCAGACATTTTATATTTACTCACACTACACAAAGTCTGCAATAACAGCTGGAGCTTTTAGAACACACTCCCTTTGGATTTATTACAGTAACAATACAATCGGCAATTAACCCCCCCTCACTATACAACGTCTAACGAACATGTCACAAACACCCCGCCGCCAATTTTACCATAGGAAGGCAGAGATAGAGAGAGAGGGTACCATCAAATGACCCACAGGGAAGTTGACCAAAAAAACCAAAAACAAACAAAAAAAAGAATGAAAATCTAAACTTGGCATGTACTTTAAAAGGAATTAGGAGAGAGATGAATTAGCCAATTAATGGGGGGAAACTTTGTTTGAACTTGAGGAAAAGAAGCAGTTGTAAGCGTAAGTGGGCATAGGTTTTCTCATACTCACAGTTCTTCTTATTTAGGAAAACAAGCATAATGATTTTTATGTGTCTATAGATTTTTTTTTTGGCAGCAACATATGGAATGTAGGATTGTTTCTATAGACAATGTAAATGGTGACTTTAGCCCTGTGCTTGAGTCTTAAAGGAACTAGTGCTGGAACTCCAGAGATGGGGGAAGCTTGCTCTGAGTGGGGGAGGGCTGAGGTGCCTACTGGAGGGAGCAGTGGGAGCCCTCAGGAGGGAGCTGAGGGGACAAGGGCAAGCTAGAGTTAGTGGGGGGAACTGGGAGGAATATAGGTGCAGTGGGGGAGCTGGGAGAGGCCCAGGGGAGCAGTGGGGCAACTCCCTGAAGATCCCCTTCAATCCTCATCTCCCCGCACCTGTGCCTGGTGTGTGTGTGTGTGTGTGGGGGGGACTCTAATGTCTGTGTCCCTGCTACCGGGCTCCAGCTCCTTCCCATGTGTCCCCAGCTCCCTCCTTGCTGATCTGCTGCCAAGTGCCCCCCACCTGAGCCCTGCATCAGCACTTGAGGGCTCAGAGGAGGCTCTGCAGCCAGGGAGGGAAAGGGGCTGGCCCAGACCAGCTCTCTTCAGAGGGGCACTGGCATCAGGGCCCAACTCCTCCCACGGAAGCTGGGAAGCAGCTAGAATTAGCAGAAGTACCAGAACAGCAGCTCCCAAAAAGGTGCTGGAACAGCATTCCAGAGCATTCCAGCATGACTCGAATGCTGCTTTAGCCCATGTTTTGTCAAACTTATTTGAGGAAGTACTCAGTTTAAGTAGTCAAAACTTCCTATAACTGTCCTTATTCCCTGCTCACAGGGCCGTTGTGAGGATAAATACATTAAAGATTGTGAAGCACTTTGAGATTTGTCGATGAATTTTCTATATAAAGAGATATGTATAATTATTATTATAATAGTGATATCAGTGGTTTAATGTCAAGGATCAGATCTGAAGATATATGCATGTGACACAACTAACATTAAAAACAGCCTATGCCGGAGGCCAAATAGTATCACTAACAAAACACCCCTTCAGAAATCTTACATTATAATAACCCTCACATCATTAGAATTTGTGAATCCACTGATCAGCAGTCTGACATCAGAAAAAAATAAAGCATGTCACAGGGCCTCTTAAAATATTTATCATTCTTCTTTGCTTTTATTCTGTACCTTTGGAGTCTGTCCTGAGTAATCACAAAAACACACGTAGAGTATTCAAAATGCACTCTAACAGTAACTGCCCCCAGCATCAGCTACAACATATAGGTTTAAATATTCAAACAGCTGTGTGTATTGTTTATCTGTATAACTGACTGACATACATTGAAATTATATGGCTAAACCTTAGTGTTCGAAAACATTAGTCCCTGATGCTATTGCAAGATACTATGTATTGTCATACAGAAAAACACACATACAAATGCTTCTCTGTGCATATTTGTTTAATGTATATAAACAATGTAATCTACATATAATTTAACTCTATTCACAGCAGTGTGAAAGGGAAAAATATGCAGACTATGTCAATGTACAAATTGCAATTCTGGCTACAGTGAAGCTGTTCTATAGAAAATGACTTCATACTATAAAAGATTTCTCTCTTTCTCTCTAAATAGATGCATCCTTATTCCCTATGCAGAATACATATGTTTAGGGGACAATTTCCCAAATGTATGCATACACATACATTTCCATATGCCTGATGTATGCACACATACTCAATACATGAACACAAATACATGCACAGATAACTTAGATAGCTACAAATATAGGAATGCATCTAACTTTGAAAATTTGGCCCAGGGTAGAATAAAACACAATGCCTATATACATACACAGACATATACTTGCAGTGAGACTCTGATACATTAAAAAAAAAAAAAAAAAAAAGGTTAAAGGAGATTCAGAGACACCTGCCCCAGATTCCGCTGCCAATTTTTATGTCTTTACAATCACATCTCCTAGTTTTTCTTTTTTTCAAATGGCTCTCTCCTCTCCCCCCCCATTCAAAAAACACCCATAAATAACATAGTAAACTGACCACGAACAAAATGCTGTCAAATGCACAAAATAAACAGAATATTTTTTTTCCTCTAATTTCTTTCAGTTTTAGTAATCTTTGGTGTTACTTACAATAGTGGGTTAAAAATTATTGGACACAACTTTACGGTGTTTCTTTAAACTATTTAGGCACAGTGCAGGGAATTATATATAAGGAACACACTTTAAAACAAATATTTAGCAAGGAAATGGGTACCTATTAAATGTCTGGCTGACCCATTAAGAGCTTGGTTAATCTGGATTGATCCAACCTTAAAACCTATTTAACAACTTTACATAGCTCTGCACATACTCAAACAAAAGTCACCAACGGGGAAAATATAAAAAGGCTTAGCCAGTAGATGGCAGTGTAGCACTTCCCAAGTCATTCCAGCAAATCCTGCTTAGAAATAATAAGAGTGTAGGTAGCTGTTTAACTGGTTAGTAGGGTTACCAATCCCTCCAGGAGTGTCCTGGAGTCTCCAAGGAATTAAAGATTAATCTTTAATTAAAGATCATATCATGTGAGGAAACCTCCAGGAATAAGTCCCACCAAAACTGGCAACCCTACTGGTAATTGTATAACTGATGTATGTATTTGGTTACAGCTCAATGCTACATATGCACAAACGAATAAATAAAACATACACGGTGTATTTGCATGATCATCACAGCTCTACAACCCTGTGTTTTAAAAGATGTGCTTTATTTGATGACTAATGTCCCATGACCCATATCCAGCAAGGAGATACTAGAAAGCATATGATTAGTTAAAAAAATATTGAGGTCCCTTCTCGTCCTATACTTCTATGATTCTTTGACTTTTACGGCACTGAAAGCTGCAGCAAACTTCATGAAACTATATGGTGGCAAGCGATACACAAGAAAACATTCAGGAAATGAGCTTTATTTATTTAATTATACTCTACACACTCCCAACTTAATTAAACTGAAGTTAAGGTTACATAGATCAGAGGTTAGACTATTATTTTTCAAGAATGGGAGCATGAAAAAAAACAAAAAGCCCTCAAATGTTGTACAACTAATGAATGCAGAATTAAGTTGTACCTCTCAGGCAAGATACCAGTTACCTTAACTCCACCCATCTTAATGATGCCAGCCCACTATCTTCATTTTTTTGCATGCAGAGTATTGTTTCATTCACATGTCTCCCATACTAGGTGTGACAATTTGTCATCACAATAGTTTTTGCTTTTTTCACACAAGTGCTCTAATAGCATGTTCATGGCCTGTGATATTTATATATATTTATTATTTGCTAGCTTTGTCTCTCATGATGAAAAGTCTGCTTTCAGTATGGAATTTGTCTATTCAGAAATTTACAAAATTCTTGCAGCACAGCAAAGAAAGGTATAAAGCAGCTCAAGCACTATGAGACTGAAGCAGTCTGGTTGGTGGTTTTTTTTTGTTTTTGTTTTCCCCCTCAGAGGGTGGGTTGCAGGGAATGATAAAATTAAACTGTTGATTATGGATGGATGTGGTAGTATGCTCTTCAGATTTTTTCAGGACATTGCTACATGGGGAAAGTTAAAGTAGTTTCTATTCCTTGAATGAGAATTTCAACTTTAGCTCTGAATTTCTTAAGTTTCCCAACATTAGAATACATAGAATTTTTTAAAAGTCCAAGCAATATGTATGCAATACTCCTGGGGGAAATGTGCGCCACTGCACAATGCAGAATTTGCAGAAATTAATGTGCGTGCAGAATTTTCTTTCCCCCAAAGAAATGGGCTGCAGAGCTTCTGGCCACCACTAGGGGCAACTGGACCCAGCAGAGCCTAGCTCACACATAGAAGACACTGCTAGGGAGAGGGGAAGAGAGCTAGAAGGTTCCCAGCAGCTGCAGTTCCCCGCACGCCCTGAGGGAAGGAGGTGGCAACACACAGGAAACTCAACACAAGCCTGGGACCAAGTGTTTCTCCCTCTGGATCCCTGAGCTCTGAGGGGTATGGGGTGTCTGGGCTAAGGGGGGGCACATGGCTGGGCTCTGGGGCTAGAGGAAATTCATGTGTATTAGCAGGGTGGGCCCATGACTGGGCTCAGGGGGAAGAGGAAGGGGCAGAGAAACAGGAACTGGGTTGTCATAGGGGTTTCTTTAACTCTCTACTTCTGGGGGAATTTTTGTGCGTCTGTATTGTTACAGAAATACTTGCTGACAGGTATTTTGAAATAAATTACCAAAATAATTGAAACTGTTATTTGTTATTTTGACAAATAAAATTTTGAGAATTTTAAAATATTGTGTGCAGAATTTTAATTTTTTTGGTGGAGAATTAAAAAAAAAAATTTTTTTGTGCTGAATTCTCCCAGAAGTAATGCAAATACACCGCAGTATGTGCCTGCAGCTAACTTTACTGTAACAAAGGTTTTAGTGAGTGAATTTCCTTAGTTTTTTTTAAAATAGCCGTAATATGGTATGCAGGAGCAAAGGACACTTACGATGTGAGCTTTCCCCTCTCTTTTCTACCCGTAGTTGCAACTAGTGCAACCAACAGAGGAGCACAGAAGACCTTCTAGGAAGTGAAACTGGGTGAAAGCTGGGCTTAGGGAAGGAGAACACCTTTCTCCTCCTTTCTTGTGGGCTCCCTCAGTTCTGCAGGAAGAAAAACCCAGAAAACTCTAGCGGGCTCACTCGGGGATCTCACACCTTTATGAGTCTTAGGAGGATTGTCAGCCATATTTGCAAGCCTTCAGATAGA
This sequence comes from Mauremys mutica, assembly GCF_020497125.1. NCBI lineage: Eukaryota > Metazoa > Chordata > Testudines > Geoemydidae > Mauremys > Mauremys mutica. Next base: position 120,444,961 of record NC_059073.1, on the reverse strand, counting down.
AAAATGACATTGCTCCCATCAATAAGTCTCCCTATAGACTGGGTTACATTTTGAGCTCCGTCTCTGACAGACAAAGGCTGAGGCCCAGATTTTTAAAGGTATATAGTTGTTGCTGCCCTCAGCATTGCAATACCTAACTAATTTAGGAGCCTAAATCTAATTTTCAAAAGGATTTTGGCACTTAGGATTCTAAACCCCATCAACTGTTGAGGGAATTTAGGCTATTAAGTGCCTAAAACCTTTTTGAAAATTAGATTTAGGCTCCTAAATCAGTTAGGCATTGTGACACGGAGGGCAGCAACGACCAAATACCTTTAAAAATTTGGTCCCTCAAGAATTACTTATTAGGTTTCCAGCAGTTATCTGACATGCTATACTAAGCTTGCCAGAAATGACATTCCCTAGAGATGTTGCTAAAAAAAGTATTAATAACTTCTGTCAGTTCATATTAATCAACTAAATTTTGGCACTGGTCATTAGCTAGGAGACTTCAGTAAAAATAGCTTCTCTCTCTTCCTTTTTATTTTTTTGGTGACAAGTAGCAAATATAGTTAGACTTTTGCAAATGTGTTTAACTGCTAATTTTACAATATAGTAATTCAGGAATTCCTTGTTTAATTCGCTTTACATTTTTTAGAAAAATTCAGCTACCAATCTAACCATCCCATTCTGAGACCAAAATTGGGCTTATACCAGACACTTGGTAGCAATCTTAACTATGGAACAACTTCTGCCCACACTTGTAGTGAAGGAGAAGCTGCACCAGAGCAGAGATTCAATCCCATAGTTCTGTGAGGGGAGGGCAGCCCTAAAATCCAGTCAGGAGAAGCATTAAACTGCCAATTGTCCCAGGCCTTTTTTAACAACCTGACCACGCCTCCTCTCTGACCAGGCAGCTGGGTCGATGTAAGCTGTGCTGATGGATCCCAAAAGATAAACCAAACCTATAATCCCTGATTGTGGAATTCCAGACTATATGGGGCCTTGTTTGTATCACAGGTATTTTTTGGCTCTGAACAGCGGCTTTTTAGAGCTGAAATGCTTCATACTGATACATTCAAACAGTAGTTTTTCAGAAAATATGTTATCTTGAAACTACTGCATCTGCAATTTTCTCCATAATTCCAATTAATTAGCAGATAAAATTATGGAATTACTGATTTCTTCCTGCCACTTTGGAAAGCAGTTTGTCAGATTTTTGTGGCATCCCTACAGCAATGCTATGCCAGGATAATAACCTCTAGAGCCCACCAGTCAAAAACCCTCAGCTCAGCAAGAATGATAGAAAAGGTGTTTATTTAAAAAAAAAAAACACTGAAGAAAAATTCATAAATTGATGCACAGGATCTTCTACAGATCTCCTATAGGATCTTTCTCACCTTGTTGGAAGCTTACAAAGAACAAGAACTAGAGTCATTTAGTCTGCAAGTATTTTGTCAGATATCATGGGCTTCATCCTAATGTTATGACAGATAATGTGACAAGTGGGATTTATGTGCCTGTTTTGGGGGAGGAGGCAAGTGCTGCCAACATGAATAGCAGCAGCAGGGGAGGAAAGCATGACTTATTCTGCTACCCTGAAGCTGAAATTAATCAGCCACCCCTCCACCAAGGCAGCAATACCCAGACAACAAAATGCCATCTATCGAGTACCAGAAGTCATTAAAACAAGCCCACCACTAAAAAGTGTTAGATTTGCCAGGAACCTTGGATTTCAAACTAATTAGACCATTCGTTGGCTGGGCTTATTGTTGTTTTTTCTTGTTTTGGAAGAAAGGGGTAAGATATTCATTAGAAGTCTGAGGCAGATGGATGTTCCATTTCATGAAGGATTTCAAGATTTAGAAAATTTGCTCTGTTCCCCTGATAGGAACAAAACGAGATATTCCAAAACTCTCCATGAAGGAAAATCCAGAAAATGATTTTTGTTCTGAGTCAAAACATTTTGCTTTGACACAGCTGAAACGGTTTGTTTTGATTTCAATTTTAAAATTTTGTATTATCATACAAAACGTTTCATTTGGACGTTGTTGGTACTTCTCTCAATTTTTTTCTGAAGAGAAATTCTGCCAAAATAGACCTGATTTCAGTGTTTCCATTCCGATGAAGTATGGTTCCCTGGAAGCCACTCTGACCCGTTCTACCATTAACTGCCTAAGGAGAAATTAAAATAACTTCATTTCAATGTGGCATCAGTGCACTCCTTATGGAAAAACTTCAGCAGGCATTATCTCCCCAAATGAGAAGGGAAGAAGCATTTGATGTATATCAGTCACCACACCAACAAGGACAGCAATACTTAGAGACTACTGGCCAAATTGTGCCCACAGATACATGCAGAAGCTCCCCAATGACTTCAGTTAGTGCCATATCAGCTCTCGTCCCCTAACTCCCCTACTCTACTTGCGCTATATTGATGACATCTTCATCATCTGGACCCATGGAAAAGAAGCCCTTGAGGAATTCCACCATGATTTCAACAATTTCCATCCCATCATCAACCTCAGCCTGGACCAGTCCACACAAGAGATCCACTTCCTGGACACTACAGTGCTAATAAGTGATGGTCACATAAACACCACTGTAGCGGGCCTGGCACTGCAGCGCTCCTTTGTGGCAGGGATAGGATGGGATGCAGGCGCCTCACCACTCTCGAGTCCTTGTGTCCACCTCTCTGAGGTCGGTCGGTTACGGCCTCTTGGCCTTCTTCCCCACTATCACTCATGTCTGACGGGGTAGTGCGGCCTAGCCGCTGGAGTCCCTACAACCCCCATTACAAGCAAGGTAGCGCGGCCTAGTGGCCGGAGTCCATATAACCTCTCTTACGAGCGAGGTAGCGTTGCCTATTGGCCAGAGTCCATACACCCCCCCTTATGAGCGGGGTAGCGCGGCCTAGCGGCCAGAGTCCAGACAACCCCCCTATACAAGCGGGGTAGTGCGGCTTAGCGGCTGGGGTCCATCCAACCCCCCTTACATGCGGGGTAGCGTGGCCTAGCGGCTGGAGTCTCTAGTATTCCTCACGGTTCGGGGGTGAGGTGGTAGGGGGACTCGGGCCCGCCCTCCACTGAGCCCCGACGCAGGGCCCTGGTAGTGGCAAGCTCCCCTTGCCACTTGCTCGGCGGGGATCCACCCGCAACAGGCTGAGCGTCAATGCAGCTCTAACGCCGTTTGTCTCTAAAGTTCCCCTGGGTCACTTCCTACCATGAATGCCAGGTCATCTGCTGTGGGGGGTCCTCGGGTCTGTTCCCCTCCTGGGACATCCACTAGCAGGCTCTCCCTCCTCCGGAGCTGGCAGCGTGTGTCCTTCTCCTCCAGTGGTCCACCCAGACTGAGCTGGTCTGCAGGCTTTTATACCTGTTCTCCAGTTGAAGCATGCCCAGCAGAGCTTCCAGGGCGTTGCTTCCTCCGCTAGGAAGGAAGGGTTAACCCCTGCGGTACCAGTGCGGGGCCACTCTGCCCCATCACAACCATCCTATACCGGAAACCTACTGACTGCTATACTTACCTATATGCCTCCAGCTTTCATCCAAACCACACCACAGGATCCATTGTCTACAGCCAAGCTCTAAGATACAACCACATTTGCTCCAACCTCTCAGACAAACACTTACAAGATCTCTATCAAGCTACAATACAAGCTTACAACTACAATACCCACCTGCTGAAGTGAAGAAACAGATTGACAGAGCCAGAAGAGTACCTAGAAGTCACCTACTACAAGACAGGCCCAACAAAGTAACAGAACGGCACTAGCTGTCACCTTCAGCCCCCAACTAAAACCTCTCCAGCGCATCATCAAGGATCTACAACCTATCCTGAAGGACGATCCCTCACTCTCACAGACCTTGGGAGACAGGCCAGTCCTCGCTTATAGACAACCCTCCAACCTGAAGCAAATACTCACCAGCAACCACACACCACACAACAAAAACACTAACCCAGGAACCTATCCTTGCAACAAAGCCCGTTGCCAACTCTGTCCACATATCTATTCAGGGGACACCATCATAGGACCTAATCACATCAGCCACACTCTCAGAGGCTTGTTCACCTGCACATTTACCAATGTGATATATGCCATCATGTGCCAGCAATGCCCCTCTGCCATGTACACTGGCCAAACCAGACAGTCTCTATGCAAAAGAATAAATGGACACAAATGAGATGTCAAGAATTATAACATTCAAAAACCAGTCGGAGAACACTTCAACTTCCCTGGTCACTTGATTATAGACCTGAAAGTTGCAATACTCCAACAAAAAAACTTCAAAAACAGACTCCAACGAGAAACTGCTGAATTGGAATTAATTTGCAAACTGGACACCATTAAATTAGGCTTGAATAAAGACTGGGAGTGGATGGGTCATTACACAAAGTAAAACCTATTTCCCAATGCTAATTTTTTCCCCTACTGTTACTGACACCTTCTTGTCAACTGTTGGAATGGGCCATCCTGATTATCACTACAAACGTTTTTTTTTCTCCTGCTGATAATAGCCCACCTTAACTGATTACTCTCATTATAGTTAGTATGGCAACACCCATTTTTTCATGTCCTCTGTGTATATATATCTGCCTACTGTATTTTCCACTGCATGCATCTGATGAAGTGGGTTTTAGCCCATGAAAGCTTATGCTCAAATAAATGTGTTAGGGCTTGGCTACACTGGCACTTTATACCGCAATAAAGCCTCCCAGAGTGCACTAGCTCACTCCCCGTCCACACTGGCAAGGCACGTAGAGCGCTCTGACTCCCTGGCTAGAGTGCTCCTGGTACTCCACCTCCACGAGAGTGATAACGGCTGTTGTGTATTGGCTGAGACGCCCCAGGGCCAGTGTAAATGGGGAGTTAAGTTACAGCGTTCTGACTGACCTCCAGAAATGCCCCATAATCCCTGTAAATCAAGTGGCCTCTCTTCTCTTTGTTCTGAAATCGGCTGAGGAATGCGGAAAGAATTCCCGAATGACACCAATGTTCCTATTTGAGGTGTTCTTTCCCCCTTGCTAGTCTCTTTTGGAACTCCAGTTTTCTCTAAAGGCATTTGTAAAGTCAAAGGCCTTTAAATATACATGGAGTATCTGTACAAAAGACCTATGCTTATCCAGTCATTCTTCTTCCTTTTTGTGCATGCAGGGAGTGTAGAAGTCATGAGTTAGAATGGCACACTGGATCCTGCAGGAGAAGTTCCTTGTGTATAAGAAATGGGTCGAACATCGAAAGAATCATAGGAACAAGTTTGCTTCAAGTTTTGGGGCAATTCTAATATTATCTGAACTGGTCTGTCCCTCTTTGTTGCACATTAGAGGGCACAGCATTAAATAACCGAAATTCTGTGGCTCAGGAATGCTTAGTCAGCCTTGTGAGAGGACCAGTGATCTGAAAGCAAATAGCTAAGTAGGTTTTATATAGCAAGATGGCTAGGGGATAATGTAGATGAACAAGTGGCTCTCCCCCAATTCTTGTCACCTAAATAAGAATTTTACATTTTCACTACATACATCTAAACACAGATGTATGGTGGAAAGTTAGAACTCCTCAGATGAGCAGGCTGGGAAGTACCCAGAAAAGTAGGAAACTTTCAGTAGTTACTCAGCCCAAATCAGATCGTAGTCATGATCATGAGAAGGTCATCCTTTCTGAATCAAAATTACTGCCTATTTCAAGTGAAATTATTGTATGAACCTTCACTTATTTTAGTATCAAGAACTTGAGAAACTATATCTTTGTTCATCTTTACAAGAAAAATAGAAAGTAAGTATACTTTAATTACAGTAGGAAGGAAAATTCTGGAGCTGAATTTGCCATTGAGCCAAGAAATATATATACCGGTATATAATACAGTTAAGTTAAAAGGTTGCGCATTAACTAAGTGATGAGTCTTGGGTCTGAACTTTCCCCACATGGGCTCCCCATCCCAGGTCCAATGCGTCGGATACCAGCTTCACGGACGGGGGTCGGCCCCTGAATAGAACCCCATGGAGCATGCTCCCCGGGGAGGACTACCATCACAGAGAGGCGATCATCGGTTCAGGCACAGTGAGGACTTTGTCCATCCTGTCTCTGGACTGGGAGAACACTAAGGCCAACCAGAGCTGGAGGGGCCTCATCCTGAGTCTGGCGTGGCGAACTACATACGTGCACGCCAACATATGACCCAGGATCTGCAGGCACGTTCTGGCTGTGGTCACGGGGAACCTTGTGACCGTGCTGATGAGCTCCCTTAAGGTTTCGAACCAGTCCGGTGGGAGGGAGGACCTGGCCGACATTGCGTCCAGAATTGCCCCAATAAACTCTATGTGCTGCACCGGGACTAACGTGGACTTGGTATCGTTTACCAAAAGGGCAGAGTGGTGCACGTGGACAGGAGAAGTGCTACGTGATCCCGCACCTGCGACCCGGAGCTGCCCTTGACCTAGAAAAATTGGATGCAACTCTTCACACGTGCACTCTTCACATGTGCACAAAGGGTGTCAGTCAGTCAGGAGAGGTAAAGTCAGGTAGGAACTATTTTACGTGGTACACTCTCTCAGCAACCCAGCCCATGAAGTTTCATCCTCTTACAACACATCTGAATAGTGACTTCATAAAGGACGTGTGCCAAGATGGAAGCAACATTACACCAGTATGGGGTGTTATTAGAGGGCCCTAGATTGCTTTAGTAGGGACCCTAAAGCAAAAATGAAGCCAGTAGAGTCTAAACGATAACAACAAAGGCCCATCTGCCTCCATGAGGTAGGTAAACATTTCTCCATGAACAAAAACAAAGGCAGTGATTTTGAGGAGTGGGGGAAACTGTGACTGAAGAGGAAGAATCCCAGTTGCTTACTTAATGCACCATCATCAAATTATTATCAACACTTATTCAGCAACAAGTCTATTAGCACAACCAGAAGTATAAACATAATTAATATTTTTAAAAAGGGCAATTTAGACAATGTTTTAATAAAATAGAGAACAAATGGTAATTAAAAAAAATTGTGATATAAAAAGATACCAGAGCAAATGTCCACTAAATTTGAACTGACCCACTATTCCAAATCAGGAAGATCCTTTAAAGGAAGACACAATGGGTGGAGGGGTTTAAGCAGTAGCAAAGAAAATACTGCACTTAAATGCTCGGAATATTTGACATTAATGCTAATGCCATTATTTTATATCCACCAAGAACTATCTCCCTTCTGTCATAAATGCAGAGAATCAGTTTTTACAGAACATCCAATGTATTTTGCTTCTCCTATAAAACAAAAGAAAAATCTCTATAGTAGAGATTTCAGATCTTCAAGCCAATAATTTTAGTCAATACACATGAAAGTTTGAAATGTCTTTACAATGCCATTTGGTCTTTCCACCGCCCAAAAATACTTAATTAGCAGAAATATCGATTTTATTCTATACCATTCAATCTTATGAGCTTATGAAATATGAGCCCATCAACTTAGCACTAACCCCACCACGACCACTCACCCATTCACACACACATTTTAATAATGAAACAACAACAAAGGAGGAATGTATTCCCACATCTACATTTGGTCTCAGTAAAGTAACACTTTCAATGTTTAGCTGGGGTTTTGCTGAGCCAGTCATTTATTGTATCTTATCTTGCCACATGAGCCACGAAGTGCTCCTTGAGATGACATAGTTTTATTGGCACCACTGAGGAAGACTGCCTGGTTCAAAATATGCTGCCTGGACTATAACCGAGTCATGGCGTAAAGCAAACAATATAAAAAAATCTGACTGTCTGAGGGTTGCCAACCCTCCAGGACTGTCCTGGAGTTTCCAGAAATTAAAGGACAATCTTTAATTAAAGATTGTCATGTGATGAACGCTCCAAATTGGCAACCCTAGACAGTCCTTCCATTTCAAGAGATAAAGCAGCCTAGGCTTGATGTAATTTTTAGAAAAAATGATAGAAAGATAGTCCCTGTTTACTCAGAACACGCCAAAATATTGTCCATAATGGTTTGCAATTATTCATCCAATAGTATTGGAACTGTCTAGCTCTCTTATTCTTCTTCTCTTTTACATTTATAGGAAATGTCGAGTGCCTTCACATTCTTAGAAGACATAGTAAATTCACATTAGAAGTGTAATCACTACAGTTAGCAGTAAGTGGCCATCTGTTAAAAAGTTTTTAAAAGAATCTTCCTCAACATTAACAGTTACAAATTAAAATTCATAGATTTGAAGGTCAAAAAGGATCATTGTGATCATCTAGGGTACGTCTACACAGCCCACGGCGGCAAGCCTCCTAGCCTAGGTCAACAGACATGGGTTTTTGCAGGTTGCATTAGCACTCTAAAACCAGCTGTGTAGACAGTACTTTGAAGTTGTGGCTCAGGCTGGCGCTTGGGCTCTGAACCCACCCCCTTCACGAGGCTTCAGAGCCCGAGCTCCAGCCTGTGGCGCAACGTCTACACAGTGATTTTTAGCCTGGCAGTGCGAGCCTGAATCTGTCAACCTGGGGTTAGGAGGCACACTGCCACAGGGTGTGTAGATGTAACAAAAGTCTGATCTCCTTCAAAACAGAGGCCCTAAATTCCTGCAACAAACCCATAGCTTCTGTTTCAGCTATAGCATATCTTTTAGAAATGCTGTATTTGCAATTATTTGTATTAGAAAAAAGAAAAAAAGGTTGTCTTTCAATCACATATTTAATAATTAAAAATATTTCCCCCCATTTCTCTGATGGATCAGCATTTTAGTATATTTAGAGAGTACTAGTGAAGACTGCTCATATTTTATAAAAACACATTTAATGTGTTCTTCCTTGAAACCAGGGTTGGTTTTTTCCCCAGGAAAAACTAGTTTAGGACAGCGGCAAAGAGTTCTGTGGCACCTTATAGACTAACAAACGTATTGGAGCATGAGCTTTCGTGGGTGAATACCCACTTCGTCGGATGCATGACATGCTCCAATACATTTGTTAGTCTATAAGGTACCACAGAACATTTTGCCGATTTTACAGATCCAGATTAACACGGCTACCCCTCTGATAGTTTAGGACAGGGCTCTGGTAAATACTGTCTTAAATGGGAATGCCATTTGGTCTTTCCACCGCCCAAAAATACTTAATTAGCAGAAATATCAATTTTATTCTATACCATTCAATCTTATGAGTTTATGAAAAATAGTAAAGAGTCCAACAAATTCAGCAAGCAAAGAAGAAATTTTCAAACTTTGGATACATCCATTCAAAACCGAGGAACAGGCTCCACCTATCCACTAAATCAAAGTTGATATTCTGCTACAGAATGTGGCATGGCCAAATGGACCTGAATTGGTAATCTGCAACTCTGCATGCTCTGATTACTTAATGCTTCAAGCCTATGACTATGATTTATTGTCATTTTCATAAACAAATGTGTTTGACTGTTTATATAATATTAAAAACTGAAATGAGTCATGACATGTATAGCTTCCTTTAGAAAATACTGAACCAAAATATATGCGACATTCCTATTTTCAGTATTAGAATTACATATTGTAGTACTACACCCCTTGCAGTTTTACTTTTTATTTGCACAACCCTAAATTAATCTATGAATCTACTGCCATATGTAATCACAATTAGAATATGTAACTAAAGCTAAGTGTAATGTGGTGTGCATTAACAAAATGATTTTTAAAACAGAAAATGCCTTAAATGGACTAACTGATTTTTCCCAAGGTGATAACCATGATTTCACCTGGTCAAAACCACCTCTGGTAAATACTGAGCCATCTCTGCTTGAAACTGAATGCATCTTTCAGTTTCAGTAGAGCGAAAAAGAAAGCATGAGTTAGATTTAAATAAGTCCTATGTAAAGAACTTAAAGTAAGTACCAAAATCGTGGCTAATATTTGACAAGATACTACATGGAACCACCTCACTGCTGTTCAATGATAATGGCAAAATATAACATTTGAAAACTGTAAGCCTCATGATTATTAAACCATCAAACAGCATGTCAACTGTTAGGGATTAAAAATCAGCAGCCAACATAATTAAAACATACCAATAGACCTACAACCACAGTGTTAAATTAAAAAATGAATGCCACGATTGTCAACAGTGGATGCTTAAAAACAGGACTCAAGTCCTTATTTTGGCACCTAAACAAACAGCTTGATTTTCAAATGTATTGAGCCACTGAACTTAATGGGAGCTATTGGGTGTTCAGTTCAGTACATAGTGTTTATTTAGATGCCTAAATATGAATTTAGGATCCAATTTTTAAAGCACCCACGTTTGAAAATCTTGGCATTAATAGTTGATTAGGGACACAAGCCTGCATTCCTTGTGCATCTGAAACTCCTGCTGAAACCAATTAGCGGTTGGGTGTACAAGGAATGTCGATTGGGTCCTAGAACAATATTTCAGGCAAGAACCAGTAAGTGCATTACACTAAAATACTTCCTTCCTCTATTGGAATGCATGACATTCTTTTCTGATCTCGTAATTTTTTGATAAAGCACTCAACAAAATAAATTATGAGCCAGAATGAAAACAGTTCACTGAAATGTTAGATTAAAGAACACTTTTAGAATATACAACAGTATGTGCAATAGGTAGTGGTCATTACAATGAATCTAAAAAGCAGCACAGCTATGTCCAAGTTGATAAGAGGGCATAACATTTTTATTGGAACATTGCTCCTAAAAGAGGCTTTCATTCTTCTCAGATTATTCTTCAATGCCCCTGAGGGAACACAATAGGACCACTGATTCTTAGCCTCCTCTGCATACAGTAACACAGGCAATTGGACAAAACAATATTTTGTGTTTAAATGACAGTATCACTTGTAGAGTCTAGTGGTTGGCTTTTGAGTTGAGAGCAGCAGTGCTAACCGGAGCCATCAGGGTCTCTTTTTGACCGGGCGTTCCAGTTGAAAACTGGACACCTGGCAGCCCTATCTACACTAAAGGCATTTTCTAAAAACATCCCACTACTGTCAACGCTGATTCAATTTCACTCATGTTAGCAACACTGCTGGGCACCTGAATGGGCCAGTGGCTGCACTGCTGTTGTTATTATAAACACCATCTTGACTGGACCTCACCTAAGCAGGGCTATGTGACAAATGGTAGTCAGTGTCTCATGCACACCAGAGATCCCAGTATTGCTAACAATAGTGAACCTGAGCAAGTGTTAGCAAAAGTGGGAGTTTTTTTAAAAAGCCCTAGCACAGACATGGCCATTTGACAGGTTTCCTAGAAGCAGTGTTTGAAGTCACAATGCAAGATAGCAATGTGATACCATCAAACACTTCTGTCAGGTTGTTTCAGTATTTAATTGCTTCTAAGTATATTTTCCCTCTCTTTTTTTATTCACTGCATTGTGAAGGTTAATTATGAATGCTGGACCTATAAGACCTTGCTCCTCTATGTGATTTATACTTTTAGGCCTGGCAATGGAGTCATTAAGGCTGCTAATTGTCTCTTTAGCTCCTAATAGCTGTATTTGAATGGATGTAACATGCTGCTTGTACTGAATCTTACAGCCATTTGCCAGTGAAACTCTAACTTATGCATCTCAATTAATAGAATATACCATGAAATTAATATGTAAGATATGTATCTTCATGGACCTAATTAACAAGCCAGCAAATAATGCAAACCCAGATCATACATTACTTTGTTATAAAAATAAATGAAAGTATCTAATAAACAAACAGGCTTTAGCTTGGCATTGACATGTAAATATTTTTTAATCTTCTACACTTGCCATTTAACAAGCATTACCAGTTTCAGCAGCAGCCAACACAGAAAATTCAAAAATTCATAATTTGGAAAAATAATAATACTTCTCAGATTTACAACATTAGCTTTCATCAGAAGATTTTAATGTACTTTACAACATTAACAAGGCCCTTCTTTTTCAATTTTTTTTGTGTTTAAAGTTTCCTGGGAATTTATCAATGTTTAATATAAAAATAAAAAAAAACCAGTATAAATTTAATGCAAAAATTAACTCCAGAGTTTTCTGGGTAAATATTAGAGTTAATATGGGGGGACTGGCAGACAGGGAGAAAAAAACATCAATAGAGAAAAGTAAGTGCACTTCTGACCCAGCTCCTCTCTCTGGAAGGAGAGATGGTGGCTGAGCAAACTGGGCAGCTCAGGTTATTGAACCACCTTCTCTTCTCCCAGATTGGGCCCGCAAGAGGTGGCGGAGGTGAGGTGCTATCTCCTCATGCTGCCTCCTCCATGTTTTCTGCTTCCAGCCTGCTCCAGATGAAGAGATGGCAGCTTGGTTACTCTGGCCACCCGGGTTACCAAGCTGCCATCTGTCCTCCTGGAGAGGGGAGCTGAGTCTGGGGAGTTCACTGATGTGCACATATGCATGTGTGTGTGTGAAAGTGTGCATCTCCCACTACGTTGCATTACCTTGACAGACAGCCTTGCACTTGCACATAGACTTATTTATTAACATAAACAGCGACCTAATGTAATGTATTGGATTTTCTAACATATGAGTATTTTCACGTACTTGAGTGGTCCAAAACTGGGATGACAACTTGTAAAAAACCAAACCACAGTTTTTGTAAAACCCAGAAATTTTGCAGTAAAAATCAGTAAAAACCAAAAATGTACGAAGGGCCTTGAACATTAATTAGCCTGGCCTCACAATAATGCTGTGAGGTAGGGTACATAAGAATGTTTTAACTGTTCCTCAATAAAAACTTTCTTGTAGAAAACCTGAATACCTGCACGTAAACAAAAAGTAACTTTTAAGTAGGCAGGTCTACTTGACACTGATAAGAATGTTGTCAGCATCATGAGCTACTTTTAGTTCCTGCTGATCAAATCCTTATTCCAGTCGCAGAGTCAGGAAACACAGGGCAGACAGATACAGTTTGAGAACTGCAGCAGAGGACCACAAGAAACACACAAATGACGGTGAAATGTTATTAATTTTCCTAAAACAATAATTACTGATTGAGGATTTTGTCCTTACAACTCCATCTGTAGACATAGTCCATGATCAATAGTACAGAAAATGAACAAAACAAGACACAGACTAAAAATTTCTAACTTATATGCTGTTACACTGTCTCCTGACATACAAATAACTTGCATATTAATAACAATTAATCATGCAAAAGGAGAATAAACCCATCAAAATGCTGGCCACATTTTACAAACTTGAGCCTAAAGTTAGGCACCTAAATCCATATTCAGCACCTACACAAGGAGCCTGATTTAAAAGATATTGAATACTCATAGCTTTTACTGTGGTCAAAGAGTTATGGATTCACATCACCTGTGAAAATCAAGCAGTTTTATTTAGATTTCCCAACTGTAGGCATCCAAGTGTAAAAACTGTGTTCAACAGGAACTGAGGGAACATATCACCTCAGAGGAGCTGTTCTGCCTCACAAAACGTACGTTTCCAGGCAGCATTTACACAAGCAAAGTGAGCAGCTGGATATCTATCAGATTTCCATCTTCAAATCCAAGTTCTTGGGTGTGAAAATGTGCATGTTTGAGCTAGTGCGCATAACCAGATAGGCAACTTTGGATACTTGATCATTAAATAACCTGTCTTGGTTGTGTGGCAAATTGCCGGCACTATTTTGATGGGTCTCGCGCTTTCTCTTCTGGGGGAGGGGGGGCGGTTCAGGGCACCATTTCTTGCCCCTGCAGTGGAATGTTAACTGCCTCACTAGTGTCCTAGAGGAGGACAGTGGAGAGGGAGGGACCTGGGCCCGCCCTCTACTCCAGGTCCCAGCCCACAGGCCCTGAGGATAGTGGTGAACCACTTGAACTGACACTTCCTTCCCCTGGGCTACTTCCCTCTCCTGCCCTTCAGTTTGTGGGGGGCTTCCTGCCCTCCCTCTGTACAAGCCAGGTGCCCCTTTACCTAGGGTCTTGGACTTCTTAGCTCACTGCAGCACTTCTCCAAACTGTCCTCTGCTTCCCTTCAAACTGTTCTCTGCTCCAACACCAATTCCTCTCTGCTCCAACTCCTTCAAACTGTTCTCTGCTCCAACACCAATTCCTCTCTGCTCCAACTCCTTCAAACTGTTCTCTGCTCCAACACCAATTCCTCTCTGCTCTAACTCCCACACTGTCTGATTGAAGCAGGGGGGTTTTATCATGTGACTGGCTTCAGGTGCTCTAATTAATCTATAGCAAACTTTCTTCCCCTTACAGGGAATAAGGCTCCCTTCTAACTCTCTCCTGCTGCTCATAATTAAGCAAAAGGAAATCCACTGTAAAATTACGATTATGAATTTTATTCTAAATTAAAATAAATAGTACTTTTCAGCTATACACTATCTTCCATGCAATCACACAGCCATTTACAAATTTTAATGAATGATTCCTCATGATCACCCTGTTTTACAGATGGGGAAACTGAGTCTCAGAGAGGTTAAGTGCTTGCCCAAGGTGACACAGGAAGACTCTTGGACAGCTGGGAGCAAAGTCTAGATTTCTTGACTCTGAGTTCTGTGTCACCGTAACCACCTTCTACCTAGCCTTCCTCTCAACATGCAGAATGTATGAACCAAACATAGAACTGGAGGGGAGAATACTTTATGGAACAAAAGGGAAAGTATTAAACATGATCCACAATATTTAATTATCTCACATTGGGCCAAATCTAGCATATGTTAAAACCAGTGCTTAATTTGTAATGAAAGAGGTGCCGGGTCTCAGCCCAGGCACAAATTAAGCACTGATGCACTCATATCCCACAACCAATACACCCAAGCCTGCTTATCCCTCATCCTGCACACACTCCCAACCCTACCTATCCCCCATGTACTCCCCAACCCATGTTCCATCACAAACCCCCATGTCCGGGGGGTGGGGGCTGGTACTTTGGTTTCCAAATGGGGCAGGGGACGCGGGAGAACAGCGCTGCCCTCCTCAACCCCAGCCATTCCCATTGCTCTTTCAATGTGGGCGTGTGTGTGTGTGTGAATTTTCTGCCCCACCTAATCCATTACTCCTGTACAAAGAGGCTGTGGGCCCTGCCACCTGAACCTGGATTGCTCGGCTCTCGGCCTGGATCGGGGCACCTGCCCAGCTGAAATCCCCTATGGAAAAACACCCCACCCCCACGCAAGGGAGTCTAGGATTGGGCCCAGCTCCCACCTCCTCCTAGTGAGGGTCCCCTGAGGGGGATGGGCCAGGCAGCGCCCCTCCCGCCAAGCACAGCTGCTGCTGGGGGCTGTGGTAGCCAGGATTGTGGGCACCATGGGAGACAGCGACCCCTGGCTGGAGCACAGTGCCGCCTTCCTGCTGGGTGCATCTTGTGCACCCCACTCCAACTGCTCTGCCTCCCCTGGCAGGGCCCTGCCAGCCTCCTAGAGCTACCCTCCTGCTTTGGTGCCCAGCTCCCCCTGTCCTGCACTGCGCCCTGGCTGCATAGTCACTATCCCAGTGGCTAATGCCTCACCTCTCTCCTCACTGCCAGCACTGGGGAGTTGCTGCCTCTCCTGGGCCTTCCAGAGGGCAGCAGCCTGCTCATGGGAGCCCCACACCAAGTGAAGGGGGCGCTGGTGCTGGCAGAAGCACTGCTGGGGGGTGGCATCCCTGGACCCGAAGGACTCCGCTGTCCATGACGTGGGAACTCAGCTTGTGCCAATTTAGCCGCAGCTGCACTCGCTGGGTGTCAGGCAGGCTCAGTGAGCTGCTGGACTTGTGTGAAACTGGAGCTTGAGGGGGAGGCAGCTGCAGCCCCCGTGCAGAAAGTACGCTCTGTGGCTAGCATGAGCCTCTTGCCGGTAACTGACCTGGCAAGCCCAGAGATGCCAGGGCTCAGACCTGGCACAAATTAGGCACTGGTTAAGTCTAATAAGGCTTTTCCTTTGAACCTACACTAGCAAAACCTGGACTCCACTAATGGTAGGAACAGTGGAAGTGCTTGTGTACATTAGATTCACGCATTTTAAGACTGTCGTCCAAGAGATATGGGAAAACCTAAATGATTCAATAAGACCGTTAACATGATAGACCAGATGTTATTTTGTAATGGCTATTCAATGTAGAAAATTCCTGTTCTCATGTAATAGTGACAGCTCTCTGAGATCTATCAAGAGCACGTCCCGTTATTATTTTGTAAACCTCCTGATTTACACTGACTTGCAGAGCTGAAGTAAACAGCAAATTGAATTTTGTATGGTTAATATAGGGTAGTTATCACTACACAGGTTCTGAATACATTGGATCAGTGTTCAGCATTATTATTTTTTAAAAGAATATTCTCTACCATGTAATTAAATATTTATAGGTTCAATTTTAGAGTCTATACCAAAGGTTACACCACTATAATTACATCATCATGAACTCAAGTGCTTCAAAATGTACAGAAATGTTTAATAATTTTATAAAGTAATATTATCAGATCTGCCATGCCAGCCACAGCAAATATAAAACATTTTTCTTTTATTGATTTTTTGGTTCAATTTCTTACAGACTTGCTTCCTTCATTCTAATGTGATCATTAAGGCCCTTAATTTGCACAAGGCTTTTTGAAAGGAACAAGGAGGAATTCTGCTACCTCAAACACAACTGATATGGTGCTTTTGGTAACAATTAGGGCTTTCCTGCTGCTTCTAAGCACACTTGTTTGAAATGAGCTCAAGCAGTAATGGAGGCAGCAAATGTTTGTAGCTGCTCTAGTTTTCTTAAAGTGAAATTAATAGATTCTTAAAAGAATGGGTTAATCTAATCCCAAATGGAAAGAAAGTATCTTGTACTATACATTAAACAAGTAGCAAAATTTACTAGAATTACAATAAATGATAAGATTTATGTCCTTCAATAAGTAAAATGTACCTCCTGTTTTCAGGATGGTTTCTAAGATTTCTGGTCCTGAGCCTTCATACAATACACTTGTCATAACCTGACAAAAATGTTCTTTATTGTCTTCATTCTTAAAGACTGCCTCTTATAAAGAAAGAACACTTGTTTATGTGGATTGTTATTTGCTGGCTCTGTTCCACATTCTCTGTGGAAATCCATCTCTGTAGAAGTGCTGTGCATTTCATTCCTGTCCTTGAAAGGAGTATGTAGGAAATATACATAGACAGATATTTGTTTTTAAAACACTTGACATTTCTGACCAAGAATTATAGTAACAAAGAAAGAAAGAACAAGATCAGAGTTACTGTCTTCTTAATACTTCAGAAAAAAAAAAAGTCAAAGCTAGAAAGATCAAGAGCCTTGCTATCTGAAATTTTTTTAAATGCTTTACTGGAGTCATAGTTTGACAAGCATTTTAAAAAAATCTATGCCCTGCTTTGTAATTCTTCTTTTTTTTGGTGCTGGCTATAAAGACGGCAGAGTGCATCCTGCTATAAGACAGTAAATCCTGTATAATCAAAAATAACCCTCCTCTATTGATCTGCACTGTTGGTGTGGCAAAAAATATCACAGTATTCTGTTACCCCCATGCTGGGCAAAGTTTTTCACTTCTGTAAAAAGCACAGAAACAGCTTGTACATTTTTGGATTGCACAGTAGAAGGAAGTTGAGCAACAGCTAGGAGTCCACCAGAGTACTGCAGAAAAAGGAGTGATAGGCTGAGGAGATTGAGTGAAGAGAAGAATATTCATTATGAATATCTTCACATCCATCAGAGGATGGAAGATTATGTAGGAAATCAAAGCTGAAAGAGAGGGACCATAAAATAGTATGGAGGCAAAATGCATGCTATTTAAGACTGGTGAAAGAATGATCACGAAACACAAAGGCTAGGAGAGGGGGGAAATTGTCTGATAGGAATATTATAGTGTCTATAGGCAATCTGGTTTTAATAACTCTCTCACCTATCAAAGGAAAACTTGTGAAAAATCTGTTTTTATCAATACTTTCTATGTTACTCTGAATTATTTACATGAACGTAACATCTATTTGATATTCTTTTAAAAATACTATAAACTAACTAATTATAGTATGTGAACTTTAATTTAAAAAGTTAAAAGGGAAGTGATGAGAAAATCACAGTTTTTGTTATGACTATTAGGTAACAATGAGAAAATTACAACCCAAAAATGGATAAGAAATTGATCATAACCTCAGCTTCAATGCTGCACATAATGAACAATTTCAGGAAATCATGAAGCACTTCACACTAGATATTCTGCTTCAGAGAGATTTAATCTCACAGGTACACAACTAGGCCTTGACTTCACTAGGGAAAAAGTTTTTTTTTAAACATGTGCTAGCTAATGTGGATAGTCTTCACATGTCAGTAGGTTGAGGAAAACAGTCAAAAAATGACAAGCGATCTGCTAATGACTATAAGCATATATATAAAAAATGATCTGCTAATGACAACAACCCTTATAGGGAAAACTGCCATTGCCAATTAGTGCTATTGACTTTGTCTGAAAACTGCTAAGTATTATGTCCAAATTACTGCAGATGCCTTCAAAAAAAAAATGAAGAAAAAAGTATGACAAGGAGGCCTTCACCATTTGCTTGGACAATCAATAGGAAGTGAAAAAAAGTGAGAGAACTGCTCAAGTGCACTTACCTTGAAATTCTGATGTCTGGCTGTTCAGCAAACACTATTTAAATTTTGTTGAGAAAGAATTAACACTTAACTATGCTCAAGCATATTGTGAAAGTTCAAAAATTCTTTCTCAGACATAATCAGCTTTGTGGCTGCTGATTTAAAAAGGGAGATTGTTACCACAAGCTTCCCACTGGTAGAATACTCAGGAAGACTGATTACATCTGCATCTATCTATTATAAGCACGTTGAAATTTGCCCTTAGCAGGAAGAAGTCTTTGGCTGAAATATAACAAGCAGCGTACACAAGACACCCTGTAGACCTACTAACACATGAATCCATTTGTGGGCTTTTTCACTTTTCTTTTTCAAGTAACTTTTTTCAGAAAACATACAGTTTTTCCAACTGACCGAAAATCAGAATAGCCCTGCCCTAAGGTGCACATATAGGAGATTTCACTCAGTTTATTAGTTACCAAGGTTATCTTCCACAGCTACTGGTCCTGAAACCTGGCAGATGCATTATTTTAATGACGCTTTCGTCAGTATTGCCAAAATTCCATTGCGCTGATCATGGACAAAGGAAGCAACAATAGTTTGCTAATGCAACATGTGAGGAAATGAGAGTGTACTGGACAAAAGCTCCCAAATATCAGTTGTGTTTTAACTCTACTGGACCCCTAATTTACAACTTTGGCTGCATCTTGACAGTTAAAATGATTTGTGTGTTTGTTTGTTTGTTTTTTTAAAGAGATAGCTAACATAAGATCTCTATCTTGTCAAATCCTAGCAAGAAAAGGTAAGTGGTAGTTTTATCTCAATATAGCTGGTCGAGGAAAACCCAAATGTAAAACTACCACTTGTCCTTTTACTAGTGAAGACTCAGCTACAGGCCAAATCTTGTCCCCCTTCAAGTCAGCTACAAAACCACCATTGACTTCAGAATGAGCAAGCTTTGGTTATGGATTTTTTTTAAATTAATTTTTAATTTGGTTATGGATTTTTGTTTTTAATTTCTTACATCATTTTTGGTTAAGTTTTATAGATGAAAAACCGCAAAGCAATATGTGATCACTCAACTTGTCTTGTTTGGCTCATGTTTACTAGAAGCACACATCCACCTCAGTTGAGTCAAATTGTGTACTTCAAAATATATCTAGGTGCCTAGAAAATAAATGTAATCCAAGGGAGAATTCATATGGAAGTTTCTGATTTAGGAACTTGCCTATTTGCGGCAGTTTATAGTTCTACTTTTGAAGA
This sequence comes from Mauremys mutica, assembly GCF_020497125.1. Classification (NCBI taxonomy): domain Eukaryota; kingdom Metazoa; phylum Chordata; order Testudines; family Geoemydidae; genus Mauremys; species Mauremys mutica. The sequence continues at coordinate 120,425,244 of NC_059073.1, read as the reverse complement.
GCCAAAAAAAGCAACTACAAAATAAAGAAACCCCGCCACAATCATACTAATAAAAAGAGTTCTTAAGCATGAAAGGGGAGGGATTTCAATCAATGAGACTGAATTTCTTCACTTAGTTTAATATCTATGTATTATTCTGATGGCTGATCATTGCTACATAGCTCTGCCATGTAGTGCAATATAGTCAGCCTTTTAATCCTGCAGACAAAATGTAAGGAGTTTTCGCTTCTTTGTTATAAAGGTAGCTTTAAGAAATGTTCAGAAATCCATCCAAAATTAATCAATAATTAGTAATATAATGGACTGTAAATCATGAATGCTTGAATTAACCTCAAGGTTGAAAGTAATACACAACACACACATACCACAGGATGAAAAGAGGTTCAAATATTATTCACTAACTATAAAAGGCTGTATTTAACCAGTTGCTTCTTATAAGTTATTCTTGCTTCTCCGAAATAGGTCAAATTCTGATACTTTTGTCTTCTAGCTAAAAATTCTCTGCTCCTCTGGGTTTACTGTATGCTCCGAATCAATACATTGGGTTTGTGATATAACTTTATAAGACTGCATCTTGGCAGTGGTGGCCAAAGACAACAGTAGTGTTGCTAGTTGCTTACTGTGGGTAGCTGGCAAAAGACAAACAACACCATTGAGAATAAATGTGTAACCTGGATTGCATCTTCTTTATTGCTGATAACCTCATTTCATAACTGCAGAAATACATGTTGGTATTTGGCAACAGTTCCATTTAAAAACAAAAGTATCATTGTTCTAATGCATATTACAGAAACGTGACTCCCCAAGTGAATCTGATACATTAATAACATCTATAGTGGCTGTCTAATTATTTTTGCAGACATGTAATGGAATATTTTACTGCAATTTTCAGCCATCTGTGCTACTCTTTCTTTCAGTACAGGTTTGCCAAAGCTGTAACAAAATTCTCTGTGCTTTATGCCATTACACGTTTGTTAATACCAACACATCAATTAAGCATACCAGTGGTGTCACAAATACTGACTGCTGAACTATCATGTTGGCAGGCACACACACAACTGTCTTTTATATAGCTGTAGAAAGCTGGAGTCTTCTGGCAGTGAGATCCTCTCAGGCTATCCTTCTTATCAATCTCATGGTTTTCTCTTTAGTAATAAAGGTGATTCAGGAGGAAGCATGTCTAAGTGATTAGGAGGTACAATTCCCTTCCCTGCTCTGGTCCATACTCCCTTTAAGACCTTCAGCAAGTCACTTTATCTTTATGTACCTCACTTCCCCCTCTGATCTTCCCTTCTGCACTGGCGTGTTGTGAGGACAAATACATTAAAATAGCAAATGCTGAGATAGTAGGGCCTTGTAAGTATATAAGATAAATAGATTTACAATATGCTGATTATGGAGTCCTGGATCGGAATCAGATAAGAGCAGGAAAAAATGGGCATAATACACACGCAAATGTGAGAGCAAAGGTCAACATTTTAACCATAAGACTGGCAGGAATAGTTCATAGAGGAAAAATGTAGAGATTTCCCCATAGGAACAGATCATGATTGATTGACAGGTTGCGTGAACTGAAGTTGACACACCATTCCTCTTGATTTTTGTTCCTCAACAGATGAACAAAATGAACAGCAGTTAAAGCAAATACAGCGAGAGCGAGAGAGAGAAAGAAAATACAGAGCATGGTTTAAATGTGTTTATCCAGATCAACAATGTTCATATGAAATAATGCATCCAATTTTAGTTGCCTATCTAAAAATAAGACATCTGAGAATTACGAGGTCCAAAGAAGGATAACACAGATGGCCAGAGGTGTATTGGGATTTACATATGACAAATTCTGCATTGCAGAAGGATAGGATTAGTTAGCCTGGGAAGGAGAAGTGTTAAAGGGCAAGAGATTGAGGCATTTACGGAAGATACAATTAAAAATGATCAGTTCTTCCTTTCTGCACTGTCCCATAATAAGATAACTCAATAGCTTGAATGGCAGGTGAATTTAAAACTAATAAATAGAGTTCACTTCTTCAAAAAGAGAACTTTGTAATTAACAGCAGCAAGTGCTCTGATCTAATGCTGTAGGAGTCATGAAAGAACACCACTGCCACTATCTGTCTAATCAATTATACAATGTACATAACTATATTAGGGAGGAGTATTTTGGGGTGGGGAAAGAGTAAAGGGAGGATAAGGCACCAGGCAAGATGCTGGACTTGATGGACCAATGGTATTCTAGGGAAAATCCCATGTTTGTATTACGTACAGTACTGGGAATTTTTGTTAATTGAATAATGCCTATGTTGAGTGCTTTTTTAAAAAGTTGTACAGCAGGATTTTAAGTAATATAACAGTATACATGTCAGAAAGGGTAAATCTTCTTGAAAATGATTACCTGCATGAGCTCTCACCGTATGTGATACATGCACAGAGGGGGCATGAGCTTGGAACTCTCTGGATGGTGCTGCAATTGTAAACTACTTATGTCCTTGTACCTCACACAAGAACATAAGTGTAGTGCAGCCTGAAATGCAACTGTGTCTGTGGTCCAGAAGATGTGACTTCAACATGTCAGAGACAGAGACAAGCTTCCATGATGTCAGCTGCATCCTAGCAACTTTCTCCATAGATTCTCCATCGACTATTTGGAAGATGAAGATGCTGACAGTTTGGAAGATGCCATTCTAAAAGGGCCACCACAATCATTCTCTCCTTTGGATGGCTCAGTTACCAAGTCTGTGGTCTCTCCTCTAGGTGATTTAAAGAATGATGAGGATTTTCTGGGTAGACTTACCAAAGCTCTGGACCTGGAATTGTCAGAGGTGTCACAGACGCATATCTACTAGGTCCCTCACACAAGGGGTCCAAGTACTTTCATACTCTCCTGTCAGTTTTCTTAATGCCTAGGCAGCCCATGACACAAGCTGGTTCCCCTTACTCATTGGCAAAGTACGTGGCCTTCCTGAATGTAAAATAATTCCTGTCTGGTTACCTGTGACTGGACAGCCCTGCCCCGCACTAGCCCAGCAGTGTCAAACCAGTAACTCTGGCAGCGGAAGTCCTGACCCGCTCATACTCGGCATGCTCCAAGTGCCCAGGGAGTATAAAAGGAGGAAATTCAGCTCACTCTGGGCTGGTGGCTGCAGGGGGAGGACCTACCCAGGAAACTCCTGCGGAGGACCAGCCACCACCCTTGAACTCGCTGGGAACTGAAGCGTCCCCTGGCCAGCATGAAGCCCTGCTGTGGGAGGAGCCCGAGGAGGCGACGGACTCTGAGACCTGCGGAGAACCTGGAGATTCGTGGGAGACCCCAACCCTCAAGACGGTAGGAAGCAACCCGGGGTGGTGGGTGGGGGTGGTGGACTGGTACCTTGCCCCCGGTAAGCCTCAGCATGTTTTGGTAGGATCTCCCTGCTGAGCCAGTGGCAAGGTCCTACGGCGCTGTAGCCAGGGGTAATCCTATGGACTCTGGCCACTAGGCCGTGCTGCCTGGCAACGAGGGGAAATTCTATGGACTCCAGCCACTAGGCCAGGCTACCCTGTAACCGGGGGCAATTCTATGGACTCTGGCCAATAGGCCATGCTACCCTGTAACCGGGGGCAATTCTATGGACTCTGGCCACTGGGCCAGGCTACCCTGCAACGAGGGGCGTAAACCCTCACATTACCCTTCAAAAGTGTAAAGCTAGTTACCAAGCTGTGCTTGCCAAGTACACCTTCCTTTCTTGGGATATACAGCTCCTTTGCATGATCAGCCATGACACAAACTTCTTGGCTGAGAGCTTCTAGCTTACCAGTTTAGGCACAGAAGTTAGTTGAAGATTTATCATTTGAGTGGCAAGACCTGTTCAGTGGGAAAGCAGGAGTCTCCACAAAAGCTGAAAGACTCAAATGGCATTCTAAAATTCCCAGATCCATATACTACTTTAGCCACAAAATTCTTAAAGGATCTTCTAGCCCCAGAGGTCAGAATGCCTTCCCAGCCAGAAGCACACATACCAGTAAACTGCCTCCTTGAACCCAAAAGGGCAGGATATTTCACCAGAGATGAGCATCTATATTTGGTGCTTCGGACTCTGCCACATTGGGTACAAGCTCTACCTTTAAAAGACTCTCAAATCAACCTATTTCAGAACACATTTTAAGCCATCAAGCTGCTCTTTTTACACATAAAAGTTTGTGATTCTCCTTGTGTTACTGGAAAACTAAAAAAGCCTCTCCTTATGTTGATGGTCACCAATGATTCCAGCTACCAGTAACAATTATTTTTTTTTGGTCCTACTGCTCATCAGGTTGCAAAGTCCCTTTCTCTATCATCACTTATATTTGAGCCCTTCTAGTTTATTTGATAGGTCTAAACAATCTAAGAAGTGAGTAATCTGTTACACCAATGCTCAAAAACTAGCCTTCTTCCTCCTTGGGCAGACTGAGCAGCTGTCCTGAACTGCTGAGTTATCTTGAAGACCTGCACACCAAAGGTGCATTTCATTGGTCAATTAATTGATCCCTATGTAGAGATCAAATTTCTTTTTATGCCTGCAAAGTGCTTTGGGATCCCTTGAGAGGAAAGGCGCTATTATCAGGTAGTATTATTAATTTCAACTCCGTTCAAATCATGAGGGGAAAAAATCATTTTACCAAAAATTGTTAGTCTTCTAAAAAGCAATCAGAAACAATAGCCAGTAACACAGAAGAATAAGAGTAACTGAACAGGTTCCTTCTAACGTGATGAGGTTTTTTCTTTCAGAAATGGTTCCAAATTGTAATGGTTCCAGACAGCCCATGTCCTATATACTGATAAGTAATGCACAATACTTGTCTCCTGGTGAATGTTGTCCTTTTTAGTCAGTAGCAAGTGCTTCTCTGCATTTTCTGCTATTCCAGATCCCAATTAGTGGAACATACATTAATTAAAAGCAAAAAACACATTCTGTGGCCTTCTAACGTGCGGGGGGGATCTGTGTGGAAAGGACTATTGTATAATGCCATTAGAGCTTCCTGTGCATTTTTGTAGGGTTTCTTCAGATCACCACAGGCCATTAACATTTCACTTCAGGTGAGTAATGAACAATGACTTCTCCAACCAAGAAGTTCAAATGTGTTACTAATGGCAACCTCACCTTTAAATACAAGCACCAATCTCCTGAGCACCCCCCTCTTTATTTTTTTAAAATCAATTATCAAGATTTGTAATAAGAAAGGTTCTCTCTGGCATCACCTTGCGCTGTTAATGAATTAAGCCAAAGTGAAGTGCTACTCAGTGAAGTTTTCATGAGGAGCTCTGCTTAAAAATAAAAATGAAATCTCTACTCAGGAAGCAGATATATTGCTTCGTGCTTTTCTTTACCAGAACATTTCTCATAATTGGAATAGTGCTAATTGGATATACATTTTGGATTCCAATTTTCCTTAGTTTCCCACAGAGGCCGTACCATTACATATGTATTTTGTCACTATAATTGATCAACACTACAATGCTGACCTGTAAAGTCAACATAGGAACCTTAGCTACACTAATGGAAATAACATGAAAAACCAAGAAAAAGTGCACCTCTTTCAACTCCGCAAACTAAGCAGCAGAAGCTAATGTATCTCTGTGGCCCATGCTTAAAAACACCACTCATTTATTAGCTTCTAAACCAGGGGTAGGCAACCTATGGCACGGGTGCTGAAGGCGGCACGCGAGCTGATTTTCAGTGGCACTCACAGTGCCTGGGTCCTGGCCACTGGTCCGGGGGGCTCTGCATTTTATTTAATTTTAAATGAAGCTTCTTAAACATTTTAAAAACCTTATTTACTTTACATACAATAGTTTAGTTATATATTATAGACTTATAGAAAGAGACCGTCTAAAAACGTTAAAATGTATTACTGGCACGCAAAACCTTAAATTAGAGTGAATGAATGAAGACTCGGCACACCACTTCTGAAAGGTTGCCGACCCCTGTTCTAAACCATTCCAGGATGGGCGAAATTGATGCAGCTCTGACCATCCACCTTTACCTCCATCAGTTGGATAGTATTTATATAGCACCAGAATGATCTAATATCTATACTGAACTCTGAACTATAATATATCCATAATTTATCCCTGGCTTCAGAAGGAACAGGGCATGTTATTTCACAAAGGAAAAAGTAATAAAAACTTAAAGAGTTTTGTATAGCAGGCTACTCAAAACAAACTCAATTTATATTGATGTACAGCAATGACTAAAAGGCAAAGGCTAAAGGGAAAAGAGCCCTATTCATGGGAAATGTCTTATAGCATGCGGTGATAAAAAATACAAAAGATCTTTAGGCCCCAAGATCAATTTATTTTTAAACCGGTTATGGGATTACTACAGAGAAAGTCAAACTACAGTGGAATGTTTCATTTCCATCCCTGCCCCTCTCTTTGCTCTCATTTCTCAGCACTACTTACTTCATTCTACCAATTAATCCAACTTCATCCATACCCCGTTTTAATTTCTTATCCTCTGTCTTCCATTCTTCCTCCCACTATGTCCCCCATCTCCAGAGCTTTGTCCTCACCACAATCATCAGGTACCCACCAGTATTCCCTCTAAGCTGTGAGCCTGCATGGCTGCACAAGAGACCATCAAGGGCTGATTAGTGCAGGTGTGCACACAGGGGCGTAGCCACAGGGGGTGGGTGGAGGTAGTGGAGTAAGGCGGGGGGCAGTGATGGGGGAGCTTGGGGGTGCAGGGCTACGGTGGGAAATGACGCCTCTCTTCCCCAGCCTCGGGGCTGCGGCAGGGGAATCCTCTCTCCCCGACGCAGCCCCGGGGCTGGGGGAGTCCTTGGGAGTCAAGAGACTATGGCTCTTTCCCCAGCTCTGCCACTGAGTTTTTGTGTGGCCTTGGGAAGTCACCGCACCCACACTGTGCCTCAGTTTCCCTATTTTTCAAATGGTAATAAAGATATTGACATTCCTCTATAAAACACTGAGATTTATAAATGAAAAACACTAAATATTGTTGGCTTTTAGATTTGTGTTTTAAAATGAAATTACCAAAACTAGGACTAATGGAAATGTTTTTGTGACTTTTTTTTTTTTTCTGATTTCCAATTACAACAATTCCCTGTTATGGATTTAAACCTCCCCTAGCAGTGTTTGAAAAGCTTTTTGTGGGCAGGAAGACACGTGGTTTATCTAGGGGCCTGATCCTGCAAAGTATTATTCATGTAGCTGTTACTCATGTGAGTGGCCTCATGGAATGAAGTGAGAGAACTTCATGTCAAGTGAAAGTTTGTAAAGTGCTTTATAAATTTACAGGGCTATGTGTGTTTCACTGTAATAACCAAGACTTGGAACACTGTATGAGTGCATGAGAATCTGAAGGTGAACTTGACTGTGCTACTTTAGTTGTTCAAGCTGATCAAGTGTAAAAATATAAACAACATGAAGGTTGAATAGTCTATAAACCTTTTAAAGTGCTTTGCACTGTTAATACAAGATGATGGTAGTTAGGGGAATTTGAGTGTTTTTTTAGAAATGATTTTGAGCCTTAACGTCCTGATTTTAAAAGAAACATTTACTTTGATTTCAAATATTGCAGTATTATATTTTACATTCAGATGAGACCTTTATAGATGAAGCCCTGTCTGAACATTAAATATCTCAAGCATTTTGCATAAGAGGAAAAGATTCTTCCTATCCAAAATTCCCCTTCTTTTTCCAAACTACTGCACACTGCTCTCCATGCTGTTGATCTACCTGGCTACTGACTTTCCTCCTCAGAGATGGCTGCATCTCATGGGTGCATTTATATGTATAGTTTGAGAAGCATGTACTGATCCTTGTGGAAGGAGGCTGTAGGAATGAACAGATAGGTACTGCAGACGTCACCTGAAGACAGACCTTACTTAAGACCCAGCTAGGTACTAGCAGTAGGAGTTGTGACCTCTTGGTGGGATAAGGGCTGCTGTGAAAGTACGGAGGCGATGGCGCACATAACCTCAATATCGGTGCTGCACATAATAAAATTCATTCCACACATGGATGGAAAAAATTAGAGGGAACATTGGTACTCACTACCTCTTTTTCAGTCTCTCCCCAAATCTGACGACTTCTTTCCAACAAACACTAACTTATCTTAGTAAAAACGCTGTAACTATCCTGTGAGAGGCAGGGAAGAAGGGAGGTCTACCTAGGTAAGAATCTTCTCCACCTGTCTCCGAGTGTGTTTACTGCTCTTCATCTATTTATATTTTAAACTCTCTGTGCCAAGAACACATTTTTCCCTGGGTTTTATGCACCCTAATACTTTCCACCAATTCAATGCATTGCTATTTACCACTACTTTTTGCTTATGGGTTTTAAAGGAGTTTTTAGATAGGACAGTGTTCCGATCTACGCCAACATGAATTATTTTTTCAAGTCAAAATTTGAGACACAGTATTATAAGATGGCATAAACTATGAATATATTATATCTATACATTTGCTTCAGCCATTAATATTGTAAGAAATTATGTGCTCAGAAGAGAATCTGGCCAGAAGTTTATTACCCAAATTGTTGATGGATGGAATTGTTTAGCTATGTACTGCCTCAAAGAAGGTTTAGAAATTCATAATAAGAGGGCTCAGGAGGTCAGAAAGACTGTTGTTCCCATTTGACATGGAAAGACAGAGTCAGCAGACTTCTGATTCTAGCAGAGTAAGATGCATTAGTCAAGAAGGCTCTCATCTATTTATTAAATGGAAGAACAACTGTAAATGCAATGTTAAGATTGCATTGTTAAAAATCACAGTAAGTCAGGAAATGCAAGTGTCAAGATTTTAATAGCAATGTAAATCAGGCACCGTAAACATTTTGCATGTTTTTAGTTTTTCAGTGCAGTTGCAACTAATTTTGTTTTAATTAATGTTACCCATATATATATATATATATAGTTTATTTCCAGTACATGCAGCAGGAATGAAATGTTTACCAAGCACTATTCTGCATTTTCCTCCACTATTTTTTAGGTCGTATTTTACCCTTGATCTTTGTGTGAGAACCTCACTGGCATCAAAGGAAGTTATGCATGCACAAAAAGAACTGAAAATGGACTTTACAGTGCAATATAAACAGACTTCACTCACTGCCTGATAAATGTCCATCTGTGTCTCCTTACTATCTCAAAAGCAGCTGGCTGGACAAAACTTTTGAAATCTAATAATGTCCAAATGATGAGAAAATATGGGTGTCACAGACTTCCCCAACTTCACCCTCACGTGCATTCAATGTGTAACCTCTAGTCCACCATGAAACCATTAATGGATGTCCAATGTTACAAAATAGTACTTCAAACTCCATTGTTCTCTCTATAATTTTAAACAAGGACTTACAATTCCTTAAGAGCTGGGACTGTGATTCAAAACACCTTGTAGCAGTCTAGGAGGACCAAAGAGATTCAGTGATACTGGGCATGCTTCAGCATTATGCTTTCATGGTGTACACTGAAAGCACATTGTCCAACAGATATATACCCTAAATATTCACATTATTTATTAGGTTAAAAGTCATACCTGTTTAAATACTGAGAAGAAAATATATTTTATTATTTAATTTTAAAAAAGGCAGGGTCTATACAAATGTAAATATTCATCAGTGGACAAATGTGGATCTGGTGAAGTGAGAGAACCAAATGCATTAAACATTATTTCCAGTTACGGTCTTACATTTTTGCCAAGCTTCATGACAAAACATCAACTGACAACATATAATCCCCACCCCCCACACACTATGCAACAAGGGATTGATCAGATACTTATAAAAAATAAGTTCTTTGCAATGATTTTGACAAATTTTCAGTTACTTAGTGATCTTAAAATGTAAAAAAATTCCTCTCTATACAACTTTAGATAATTGTTATATCTGGAACAGGAAGGGTAAATATGGGGGTTAGGAAAACACCAACATTGTCTTAACTGAAGGGAGTAAACCTGAAAGAATATGATCCTGCAATGTGTGCCTTTACTGATATAAGAGGTGCTCATTTTAAGTGTTAGTCACTGCTAAAATAATTATTTGTAGTGCTGAAGGTTAGACTCAGAGAAACTCAATCAGTAAAATCTTATATTACATTTGTCTTCCGGTAACTAGTCCACTGCATCTTCCTCTAGAATTACACCTCTGATCTATTTTCTGGGACTTCAGCAGGGTATTTTCATACTCAGGCTAAGAAAGTGCTTATACAGCAATGATTGATGCCCTTACAGAGAGCTCTTACAGAAGCACTTTAATTTGTTTAGGATTGTTTGGTTTGGTCATTCAGCTCTAATGATCCTCTTGAAGTAACATGATGATGCTTTACAACCACAATTCACTGATACACAAGTACTTTTATGCCAACATGATGACCATTAGTGTGAAGAACGCTTGTTTAATTTACATCCAGAAACAATCACAGGTTTTACAGCAGGCATCTTAACATGCCATTCCAGCCCCCTGAACCCCCACCCACTCAGTTTAAAGCACATTTTATTTAAGCCTGGAGAAACTTTTTAGAGTTCGTTGCCAACTGCCACATTAGAACTCACCATGTTACTTCATCCATTAACTAAAAAATTATCCAGATATCATTAGGTGTTAATGTAGCACTAGTACAGAAGTTGGCTTTAAAAATCAACATTGTATGGATTCACTGGGTCCTGGTGCATTCAGATTTAGCCTGTTCAGCATTATAATGGGAAGACTGGGCCAGGTAGGATAATTTTGTTGGAAACTTATTGTTCTTTGTCAGTTACACATTTGAGCCACAGGAGAAGCCTTGAGTTGTTATGCATGGAGAAAGCAAGGAATCATCTCAGCAGAACTAATAGTCTAAAAGCAAGGGGCAGGGACCCAGTTGTTTGTAAAGGGCCACACATATCTGTACTGCTGTGGAGACAACATCAGAAATAACTATATACAATGGTGTATATTTTTGTCTCTAGGCACAGAACATTGTTCTATTAGAATTAATGAGAATGCGATATGTATGTTGTAAAGGAGAATCTGTTTTGCAGTTTAAGAACTACAGATGACACACATAACTGACTGCATGGCTGATTAATATCTCAAAGCTGCCAGTCACCCTTATCTACCCTACCACGTTGGCAATGGAGAATGGCATGGTGGAGGAGCACATGGTACGTAGTCTTGCTCAAAGCATGTCCAATCTAAAACAGTGCTGTGAAGGCCTGTGCACCATTAGGAAAATCTGTGTGTATGGGTATGAGATGTGTTACAGGTGTGCCAAGGGAAATCAAATGGTAGTAAACACAGCAAGTTTCTTTAGGGTAAAGATTGCCATAGCATCTTCATAAATAGTTGCAGGGAGTTACTGAATGGACTATTGGCTACACTATTTTTTCTCCCCTTCTGTACTCCATACCAAACATCTTTGCACCTTACCGAACTCTCTTTGGATGCAGAAGTTAGAATTTTCTCACACTAAATACTAGCGAGGGTCCCAGCATCAGGGCACAAAAGCTGCACTTCACACTTACTCTCTTTGAAAAGGTTTTCCTTACTTCCGCTTATGTTCCAAGAGTTTGGTCCACAATCTGACACATGCTTTGAGATTCTTTATGTGAAAGACACTATAAAAATCTAAAGTTATAAGAGAAATCTGGACATTACATTTTTAGGATACTAAATCTATGCCAAGACTGACTTTTTTGTATTCACTGTAGTCTTTTTCGAAGAACATTCTGGGCAGATAAGAGAATTAATGTATTAAACAGAACTGGTGTAATCAATAGCCGTACACTCCCTGAATATTAGAAAAGTCAAGATTATTCACCTTATGCAGTAAGAAGAGTTCTTCAAGATGTCTCCCCTTGTGGAGGCTCCATTTCAGGTGCATCCCTTGGGCGTCTGATCAGAGATTTTCGGTAGCAGTGCCTGTTTGACCATGCATACACCCTACACATCCTCGTCCCATGCACCAAGGTTATACAGAGCTGTGTGGGTGAACTGCCCTCAGTTCCTTAGCCATTGCAAAGTCCATTAGAGGAAACTCCTAAGCAGAAGGGAAGGAAAGCAGGTAGTGGAACACCCCTTTCTAAGAACTCCAGTTATTGTACAAAGTGAGTAACCTCTCCTTCTTTGAGTAGTGTCCTGTTGGGTGCTCCACTTCAGGTGATTACTGAATAGTACCCTCAGTTGTAGAGGGGGGAGCTTCAGAGAAGAGTCAAAAACTGAAGAGAAGAGTGCATTCCCAAAGGCAGCATCTGATCTAGAAAAATGGACCATGATATGATGTTTGGTAAAGCTATGTACTGAAGTTCAAGTTGCAGCCTTGCAAATCTCCACAATGGGAACATGCTTAAGCAATGCCACAGAAGTAGAAAAAGACCCCGTGAAATCAGATGACACCCAAGGAGGAGGCTGTATATCAGCAGATTCAAAGCAAGAAATAGCACATCCAGAAAGCCGTCAGGTGAGTCTCTGGATAGAGACTACAGACCCTTTGAACCGGTCAGCAACTGAAATAAACAGTCTGGGAGACTTTTTAAATGACTTGGTTCTGTCCAAAGGTAATGATCTTCTGATGTCCAAGGTGTGTAAGGCAGCGCCTCACAGGTTTGATGTGATTTCAGATAAAAAATCTGGATGATTTGGCAGATGTGAAATTCTGACGACACTTTGGGAGAAATTTAGATTGTGGACATAAAGCAAACTTGTCCTTGAAAAACTCCATAAAGGGTGGGTCTCCCATTAAAGCCCCCCTTTCCCTAACTCTCTGGCAAAAGTAATGGCCCCAAAAAGGCTGTTTTAATGAATAGGTTAAGAAGAGAATACATAGCCATCAGTTCAAAGGGAGGTCTTATTAGATCCCATGCAGGGATGAGTTCTTTAATCTGAGGAAAACAGTTTCCCAACTCCTTTGGTAAATATTACTGTCATGGGATGAGCAAATACTGAGAATTCCTTCTCCAAGAAATGGAAAGCCGTAACAGCCATCAAGTGAACTCTGATAGAACTCATAGATAATCCTGATTTTTTAAAAAAAAATTCCAATAGATAGTGCAGGACAGCAGAGAGAGAGAGAGGAAAGAGCAGATGAACGATGCTACTGGTCAGACCAATGGTGGAATCTCTTCCATTTCTGAAGGTAAGCGTTTCTTGTAGAATTTTTCCTACTGTTGTACAGCAGCTGCTGTACCTCTGCAGAACAGGAAGTCTCTATTTCTGTGAACCATCAAGGAACCAAGCCTTGAGGGAGAGAATTCCCAGGTTGGGATGGAGAGTCTGACCAGCATCTTGTGCGAGGGAATGAGGAATGGACAGAAGACTGAACACTGGACAAAGGGCAAGCTGAATTAGGTAAGGGTACCTGGCCTGTCTGGGCCACATTGGGACTATTAGTATGACTTTGGCCAAACTCCACTCTTGAGCAAAACTGTCTGCACTTCCTGTTGGTGGCAAAAAAGTCCACCTCTGGAAACCACTGGGTCAGAAAAAGATGAGTGAGAGTCCAGAAGTCTAAGCCCCACATGTAATCTTGGAAGAAGTGCCTGCTGAAAGCCTCAGCTGTGGTGCATTGTATGCTGAGAAGGTAAACTGTTGAAATGAGGACATGATTGTCCAGACAGCAGTTCCATAGCTTTATTGCTTTGGCACAAAGAGAAGGGGATCTCACCACGCGCCTCTCCCCCTTGTTGGCTGATGTAAAACATGCCAGCTATGTTGTTTGTCATTACTGTGACAGATCTGCTTCTGATTAATGGCAGAAAGTGTCCTTTTTGTGATAGTACTAAAGCAAAACTCAAAATGACCCTCTTAGTTCAATTTATGGTATACTGGAAATAAAATCATGTTACCTAATGAAAATGGGGTAAAACAGAAACTAAAGAGCAGCAGTTGGAGCACTGTTTGCAGTACTAAGAATGATATAAAGGGAGTCTTGATGTAGGCTAATGGGAGATGCCCATTATTAGTATTTATTATTGATAGAGTACTACAGCTGTGCATGGTACTTTAAAGTATATAAAAAGACAACAACTTCCCTGCTTCTTGCAGCTGATCAAACTGCTCTCTTGTGGATCCTAGAGGCTGCCAATCTTCCAGGTGAGTAGAGTGACCATCCATTATCCCTACCCCTCCCAGTGTGGGTAGCGCAAACACCTTTCCAAACGACATAAGCTAAACTACAAAAAGGCACTCTTATATCGGAATAAGACTGTCTACACAGAGGTTATATCAATAGCAATATATCGATTTAAAAATCACACCTTATGTTATAGTGAAAAATCTTTTAGTGTAGACATGTCCTGTAATTGATTCTGCATGCTCCCTCTCTGTGCATGCTTAGATCCACTTCCTCCTCATCTTTGCTGGAACAAAATGAGCTACCAAATCAGACTTCTCTTCCCATATATGGGCAGGTTTCTTTACACTATTTCCCATAGGTGTAAATGACTATGCAAAGTAAAAAGTGCTGGAGAATCAGACTCTGGATATAATTTTTATTCTTATTTTTGGAGGTCTAAAGTAACAGGTTTTTGTTTTGAAGACATTAACATCCAAAAGCCACCATCCTCACAATCAAGAAAAGAAAATCAAGCACCAAACAGTGTGATTACTTATTGGACATAGCTCATGATTTTATCTAGCGCTTGAAACACACTATTCTTCATTTTTTGTACAGGGGAAGACTGAGAAAAAGGAAAATGAGGAAGATTTGTTTATAAGTAATTAAAAAATATAATCAAAGTTAAAAAGCTTTTGAAGCAATCATCTGTGTTGAGCATTAAGTGTGACATACCAGAGTGCAATCCAGACCAACAAGTAGCTGTGTCACCCCTGCCCTATAACCGCCCCACTACAATGCCTTGCTGCTGTAGTCTTCAGTCTGGACTGTTCACAAACAGCCTCCAGCATATAAATCACACCCAGCTATGTCTGTGTGTGCTGCAGCCAGCCAGCCACACCTTGGCTCTTACCAGCCACAGTTATACTGCAGGGTGGTCCCAACACACTCCCAGTCTTAGATTTTCCCCAGAAATGTATTTCTTGTACTGCCCAACCCTCGCCTGCACAGGACAAGATTATATAATATCCATTATTGCGTTAAAAGAAATAATATGCTCATAAACTTGCCATCACAAATGACGTTTCCCAGACACAGGGCTGGCTCTGGCTTTTTTGCCACCCCAAGCAAAAAAAAAAAAGGGGGTGCCACCGGAGCAGCAAAGCAGGGGAAAAAAAATGGCGTGGCGGGAGCGGCAAAGGGGGGGAACACGGTGCGGCTGGAGCGGCAAAGCGGGGAGGGAACAACACAAAAACAGCGCAGCTGGAGCAGGAAAGTGGGGGGTGGGGTGGGAGGAGAAACAACTGCATGGCCGGCAAAGCAGGGGAAAAATAAAACAAAAAACCCTACAGGGTGGCCGGAGCCAGGGGACTTCCTGTGCTGCAGAGTGCGTGCCCGGTCTAATGGGGGGAAAGGGGAGGGAGCGAGGGGAGAGAGAGAGAAGGGCAGCCGGAGCAGTGAACAAAAAAAAACAACAAAAAAACGGCCGTGCCGCCCTAGGTTTGGGCGGAATGCCGCCCTGTAGAATCTGCCACACCAAGCATGAGCTTGCTCAGCTGGTGCCTGGAGCCGGCCCTGCCCAGACACTTCACACACTGGATTAGATAAAAACAATAAGACAAGTTTATTAACTACAAAGACATAGATTTTGAGTGAGTCCAAGTAATGAGGCATAAAAGTCAGAAATGGTTACAAGAAATTAAGATAAAATGCTACTGGTGCCTAACTTAACAAATATCAGATTCAAATATAAAATAAGAGGTTTAAATATTTAAAAATTAAAAATAAACCAGGAGATTAAAAACTGAAAATATGAATAAAACCCACAAAATTTATATTATATATATTTAGGATGTTAAATCTGTCTTTTATTTCTATTTTGCTGGGAGTATTTTTCAGGACTTCTTAAAACATTTGAAGATGTATTGATATGGCTATTTTGTAAGTTTTTTTCACCATTTTATTTAATACACTTTAAACTGATAAATACAATTTATATATATTATACATGTACATAGACACAGATGAGTCCTAAAAACAACATATAAATGAAAAATCAAATGGGCGTGAGTTAAACAAATAAATGATAAATGTTAATCATAAATGGACTAAATAGGCTAGGTCAAGAAAGGAAAAATATTTAACAAATGAAAACAGGAATGAAAAAATATCATGTTGCAGATGCACCCTATATCCTCCATCTCTTTTTGGTCTGCATGGTGCCTATTCAAAATTGTTAGCTAGCTGTTTATTATAAACAAATAATTTATAATAATTTTCAAAAGACAATTATTCCTCAGTTTCCTTCCTTTCAGCCTCTGTTCCTAAAATGTATCCATATATACAATCTTGTACACAGTTCAATAAAAGAGATGTGACTGATGATAAAGGAAAAATGTAGAGCGACATCCTCAAGAAGTTCCTGCAGCTTGAAATGGAATTACCTATTTTTAAGATAATGAATATCTCTGCAGTTGGTAGAATCCTTCAATCTGAAGGAACTTTTTAAGGATGGACACTGGATTCGTGATTTTTGTCATGGGTCCACAAACCATTTGCTTTTTATTTCCCACCACCACCACAGCAGCCAAACCTGTTCATAAATCTATCAGAATTAGTAGCTTCCTCTGTGGAATATCTTCTACAATGTTGAATTAAAAGGCTGATGGACCAGTATGACTGCAAAGTTAAGCCAAAATCAGTAACAGGACACAAAGTATAGGAAACACTTGGCCTCAGCAGTAAGCTCAGTTGCTTCTCTAGCATCTCTGTGCAGCCTCTCAGTTTGATTCCTGACTCCTTCTCCCATGCATGAATGACTAAATTACAACTTGATATAGGGACCACGTTTGACAGTTTGCAAGCAGATTTATTCCCCATGGTTAAGATTCATCAGTCCAATTCCTCCTTGAAATACCTAATAATTCAAGTCTCTGACATCAGAACCATCTGACCCAATATAATCTTGTTGAGATCATAGCCCTGAACTATTAAATTGTAATTTATCACTAGTCAACACAGAGCATTGATTACTGCAACTTGTAGGAGAGTCTGAGGAAAGATGGAAAGTAATCGTAAAATAAGCAAATACGTTTTATCATTCCAACTTAAATATATTTGTTTAAACTGCGGAAGAACAAATATGCACAACGAGAAGGAAATTCCTACTGTTATTTCAGGAATGCTCTAAAACTATTACTTACGGTGTTAATGTGGACGTAGGCCAGTTTAGATAGGATATAAACCATTGCTCTCTAATTTGCTCTTTTTTTCAATGCTTTAAGTTAATTTAGTATTCTTGAAAGGTGCTTTATATCCCTGGGGACTGAAATCCTCTTTTTATTCACAGAATAATTACACCACTGGCAGTAGCATCATAAATTATTCACATTATCCTGACAATGTATTTATAAACCTGATCTGGAGGAACCAACTCTCAGTGTGAGAGGTGAAATTAGTTTTTATGCTTGATAATTAATAATACTTAGTTTTTTATATAGCTCTTTTATTTCTTTGTATTTGTTAAGTATTTAAGTAGAAAATTTGAAATTGACATTTCAAAAGGTCAGTGAAAAACATGAAATGAAAACCTCCAATCTGTTTTTTCTGCTTACTGAGCATGCACTCTGAAATGCTAGGAGAAAAGTATGTGTTTGTGCAACTTATTTCACTGAGGTAGGGCCTCGCTGGAGCCGGCTGGCTTGTTCTGGGAAAAAGCAGCAACCACTCTGGTATAGCCCTGGCTGTGACAGTGATGTGTGGCATTGAAAGTGCTACAATATCAACTTGGTTAGCTTGTCAAAGGCATCCTGGCACTGCTATAATGTATACACAACTTCCTTCAAACTGTAGGGTCCCAGCTGGCATCTTCTCTAGTAGTTTTAATAGAATGAATGAATGAATGGTGAGTTGGATGGAAAAGATGGATTCTGAACCCCAAACTCCTGGGCTGCAACATGTGGCAGGGGTGACCTGATGGATCTACTGGTACATAAAACCAATGCTTAGATAGTGAATACATGTTATATACTTCGGCATTTATTATAGCAGGCACTTGGTTATACAGTAGTTACGGTTGCAGAATAGTTTCATTAGAATCGTTTCCCTTCCTCCCTCACTAATAACTTTCATAAATATTCACCGTTTTGGTTGAAATTTTTCAGATTTGATCTGTTCTCAAAGAAATATTTTTTCCCCAGGAAGTCTATGCAAGATCCATTCAGACATTTTGAAGTACAGCAAGAACAAAAAGCAAACAATAGAAGAACACTTTCTCCATTTAAAAAAGTTTGCAACCACACTTTAAAAAAAAAAAAAGACTATAGCAATTATGGTTGAAATATGAAACTTGACATGTATACAGATTCTCCCTGAGAACTAGTTAAATGTCACTTCAATGTATTACCCTTTGTTATTAATAGGTACTATAGAATATACTGGATGTGCAAAGTGGACAAATTAATACAGTTATCTTTTAAAAAAACAGGCAGTACTAGAAGTTGAGTGTGTGATCTCAATACCTTGATGTGGTATTATTAACACTAGCTTTTTTCCAATGTAATTACATTTAAGGGGAAGAGAAGTTTCTGTTTATTTGATTACATGACAATAAAGGAACACTCTCAACTTGAAATCAGTTTTTTAAAAAGTTAAAAGCCATACCAGGCACTACTCTTAAGTTGCCCTGCCAATTTTTAAAATAATTCTTTAAAAAAAAAAAAAGTTTCTCTCTCTCAGTTGTTGCTGTGTGAAAGACCAACACAATAACACAGGAAGCCAACTGAATGAAACTGAAAACAAAATACTGTCAAACGCAGAAAGAAAAACATTAAAATAATAGATATTTTTCTTTAACCTCTTTGTAATTTTAATTGTAACAGTCACAAAGGCAAAAAAAAGTCAGAAATTTGATTTAAGTTAATGCTATTACTTTAAAATTTTTGTTGACCAGTATTTATCTATAAACTTAATGTGCAAAAGCCTTTAAAATACCTTCTCTCCATGCTCTTGGCAATTGTGTTTACCCACATTGCCAACAGATGCCAAGCTACAAGGTTGCTTTCTGAACATTACTGCTAATAAGATGACATGATTATAACTATGTATATTACCAGTATACATAGCAGACACTGACAATTTAAGTGTATTCTGCTTTTATACGTCTACATTTGGTAACACACCAGTAAGACAGATGAATCAAGAGTCAAAGCCCATTATTCACCACCTGTACAAACCATGAGGTAACTGCATCAACGTCATGCAAATCAAGACTTGATCCTGCACACTGGTGTCTTAAAAAATGCCAGCTTAAACAATAACCCCCTGTATTAAGATAAATTTAATACTTCAAGTTCTCTATACATATAAGTCCTCTTCCCCCATTTATTCCTATCATAAAAAAGTATCATATTAACTTTTTCCAATACTTAAAACTCATCTGTTAAATCTCCCCTTTAAAAGCATTTTAAGTATACTTTAAATATAACAGGTTTCAGAGTAGCAGCCGTGTTAGTCTGTAACCGCAAAAAGAACAGGAGTACTTGTGGCACCTTAGAGACTAACACATTTATTTCAGCATAGATTGGCTCTAAGGGCTGGGTCAGTCAGGCTGGGGCGCGAAGCGGGGCTGGGTGCGAGCCGCGGCTGGGCGAGGCGCCACCCCTCTATGCTGAAATAAATGTGTTAGTCTCTAAGGTGCCACAAATACTCCTGTTCTTTTTAAATATAACGATACTGTAATTTTTCAACACTTGAGTAAAGTTTCATTAATACTACTGATTTGAATGCATTGCTGAGAAGAGCAGGTTTTAGCTCTGTACATCACTTTTAACAACCAGATAGCTGATGATGCTTTTTGATGCGATTCCCAGTGATTCTAGTAATCAGAGTCAGGTAGATTTAGGAGACTTTCAGATCAGTCATCAACAGGATGAAGATTACATTACTCCAGGAGCAATTCTACACCAAAAATTAAAAATTCTGCGCACAATATTTTAAAATTCTGAAAATTGTGCATATTTTATTTGTCAAAATAACAATGTAATCAAGTCAGTTTCAATTATTTTGGTAATTTATTTCAAAATACCTGTCTGCAACTATATCTGTAACAATACAGACAACAAAAAAGAGCCAGGAAATGTTTTTTGACAAACAAATTCCTTACTAGGCTTATTAATACAGAACTCTGAGTAATAATTAATTTAAACTACAATACAGAACTGTACTTCCCGGACCCCTCGGAAGCAGTGCAAATGCTTGGGGGAGTCAGGAGTAATGAAGGAACAGAGGGACAGGAAAGTAATTGCTGGGAGGAGTCTGGGTGTGAATTTGGAGGGTTGCTGGGTGTGGGTGGGAGAAGTATGGAACAGGGGTTTTTTTTGGGCGGGGAGGGACCGTTAGGGAACCTTCCACCATACAGGTTTCAGAGTAGCAGCCGTGTTAGTCTGTATCCGCAAAAAAAACCAGGAGTACTTGTGGCACCTTAAAGACTAAATTTGTTAGTCTTTAAGGTGCCACAAGTACTCCTGGTTTTTTTTTCCACCATACAGATCCTGTCGACCCCTGACCTCTTTCATTCAGTCAGGCACATCTGCCCCGACCCCATGTGTCCCTGCACCCAAGGGTGCCAGAGACTTCCCAAACATGAGGGGACTGGGGCCCCCTGCCCTCCTGAGGCTCTGCCCTTGCCCCTCCTCTCCCCCCGGACACCCCTCCTCAGCTAAGCCGGAAGCCGGAGCAGGGCTGGGAGCCTGCTCCTCCCACCTGGGGTGGCCAAAAGCAGACCCCACACCCAGGGCAGATGGAGGGACCAAGGCTCCCCACAGCTGCTCACTCAGCTCGGGCCAGGGATGGGGTGGCCTTGGCTAAGAGCCACGCGGGCAGCTGTGGGGAGACGTGGCAGACCCTCCAAGCAGCCCCTGGGCTGTGTCCTCACCTCCCCGCCCAGAGCAGGTGGAGGGTACGCAGCTCCTCACAGTGCATGCAGCACGGCTCTTTCTGTGGCTGCCCTGAGGTGCCCTCTTCTCCCTCAGAGCTGGGTTGGGGAGAGCAGTGTGGGCAGCTGTGGGCAGCTGCCGTGGAGTCGCGGACCCTCCACTTGCCCTGAGCCAGGCGGGAACATGGGGTGGGGGCTGCTCTCAGCCCCTCTGCACCACGGGCAGGTGGTGGATCTCTGTGCGGGGCTCCCACATCTACCCGGGCTCCATGCTGGCCTAGCCAGGGAGTGGGGCCTCAGGGGGAAGAGGGCAGGCCCTGCTCCAGCAAAAAGTGGGAGGACCCTCCCCCTGCAAGTTCTGGTGCCCCTGCCTGCACCTTCCATCCCTATGTGTCCTTGCACCCCCACTCAGCCACCCTCCCTCCCTCCATCTCCATGTATTCCATCACCCCCTCTCCAAACCCCATGTGTCCCTGTACCTCCCTCCCTGTCCCCATCTGTGCCTGCACCCCCACTCCCATTCAGCCTCCGCTTCAGTCTGTGCCTCCCCCCACTAGCCCTTCTGAGCAATGGCGTAGCCAGGTTCTAAGAGCAGGGGGAGCGAACACATAAAAAAAGGTGCCACCCGCTGCAAAGCAAAAAAAAAATAAAATCAAGTCTTGCCGCTGAAGACTGAAGAACCCGCTGCGCTGAATTACCCAGTGCCGAATTGCCGCCGAAGACCCAGAGCGACTGAAGCACCCGCCGCCGAATTGCCGTTGAAGACCCGGAGCTGCCTGTGGGAAACCCGCACTGGATTAGTCCTCAGCCAAGTGCAGCCGGAGCCGCAAGGTAGCAGGCGCCCCCCAGCAGGCACAGGGAGGAGTGTCACCCAACTGCCACAAAGCGAGGGCGGGGGGAGCAGGAGAAGCACCGGCTGCAGGAGCCGCCGCTGCAAGATGCACACAGCGGAGCCTAAAGTTGAGTGCCGCCGAAGACCTGGATGTGCTGGGAAGTGCCGGGTGAGTGCTCAGGGGAGTGGCCACTTTCCCTACTCCTCCTCAGCTATGCTACTGCTTCTGAAACCCAGTTTGTGACCCTATAGCAGCCCCAGGTGTGCCATGCTGTCCATTCCCCCATATATGCCTCCTGACCTGGCCCCATGGCAGGGTGCTGTGAGAAAAGCAGCCTCTTTCTCTTCCCTATCCCCAGCTGGGGCTGCTCCCATCTGGGAGCAGCTGCTCTCTGTTCTGGCACCACATTGACCCCTGGTGGATAAAAGGAGAAACTGCAGCACCATTCTGACAATGTATTTTCTGTGGAGAAAAAAAATTCTGTGCAACACATGAATTCTGTGCATGTGCAGTGGTGCAGAATTCCCCCAGTAGTATTACATTCAGCAGGACTAACACAGCTTTTGATAACCTGAAGCAGCAAAACTCAATGTTCATAAACAACCAACCCCATAAACTGACCAATGGCAGGATGAATCCCACTTCTAGCTCATTTCTTTGCTCTGGTTATGTGAACAGCCCTAGTATGAAAAATAAATTCATTTTGAAATAGCCCTTCTATATACAAACTAACTTTTTTCTTTAAAGTCCTGTTCTCACCATACCCGGCTAGGTGCCTCAGTGTGCATTGTGCTGGATGATGTCAAAACCACCATGCAATTTTCCTGGGTCATGGAGTCAACTCCATGTATAGTAGGTCTGATAAGTGGCTTTTTAATATTATATTGCGCTTTTCCCCCTAAATTTATTTTTTAAATATTTTATATGGTGTTGAATATGAAATAAATTAAAAGCTGTGCAATATAATAAAGAAAAATGCCACTTACCTAACCTCTCATAACGTAGTCTACAGAGTTCAGAGAGGTCTGTCTCTCACCAGCATGCTACATGCTGGGGTGTCGGAGTAGACCAATGAACCAGTCATATGACAATGAAGAATGTCATGTAACCTAAAAGAAAAAAATATATATAAAGGTCTTTAAAAAAAAAAAAGTAAGAATAAGCTGGCGGATTCTTGGGGGTTGTTATAATAATTCAATTATAAATTAAAAAATGAATGATAAGTTATAAATTAATACAGCTGGGCATTCATCACACATACATTACTGAAGATTTTATTTTAGCAATGTCATTTGTGGTTCACTTTGAATAATTCTACTATTATTAGTTCAGTGTTTTATTTTTCCTTTTAGTGAAGCAGAAAAAAGGTTTATTCTCTAAATCAACACAATTCCTGCAAGCTTAAGTGAGCTCCATTCACGAAGAGATGTGGCTATAAGTTTCCCAGTGATCAAAAGAGCAAAACCAAGCAGTCTGATGATTGCAATACATTCATTTTTAATCTATCTACATCTCATCTAAGGGGAAGATTCTATCAAAATAAGGTGTCAAAAACAATTAAGCTGGGCTACCAAAAAAATTTGATTGTAAATCTAAGTGTGTTCTGACCTGAAAGATTCTTTGTAGTGACCCCTTAACTCCTGGGGGAATTGTGTGCATCTGCAGATATGCATAATTCATCTGCCCCCCATAATTTTGTTTTTTTTCCCCCAGCATAAAATACATTCCATCCAAGAAGTACTGCAGTTCTGCTTTTTGCCCACCAGTCTGCTGTGGCGCCAGAACAGCCACAGCGGCCTCTGATGGGCAAAAGGCAGAACTGCAGAACTTCGTGACCAATGTATTTTGTGTGTGTGGGAAAAAAATTCTATGCATGCCCAGTGCTGCAAAATTCCCCCAGGAGTAGAAATTCATCCCAGCACCCTGCCCATGGAGACAAGTTAGGAGAGAGTGGGGAACACAGAGCTGCTAGGGGGTCACAGACTGGAGTTCAGAATGGGTAGTAGGGGGACAGACTGGGGCTTGGACTCAGGAGCTAGTGGGGTGACAACACGGTGTCTGGGGAGGAGGGGGGCTGCAGAGACCCATGTGGGGGATGGGGACAGAGGTAGATGTGTCTAATTGAATGGGAGAGGCTTGGGGTTAGCCAGGGTCTGCATGGGGGAGGCTTCCCAACTCCCCAACAATGCATCCCCCCCCCCCAAAAAAACAAAAACAAAACCAAAAACTCCCACCCACACCCACTAGGTTCACTCCCAGGCTCCTTCCCTCTCTCTTAGCTCCTCTGTTACCCCTGACCCCCCAAAGCTTTGCACTGCTTCTGACAGGTGCAGGAAATACAGCTCTGTATTGTAATTTAAAAGAATTACTCAAAGTTCTGTATTGATATGCCTAGTCAGGAATCTATTTGTAAAAAAAATAAAATACAAAAATGACCAGAATCTGTTTTTCCGTCTGTATTGTTACAGACATACTTGCTGACAGAAATTTTGAAATAAATTACCAAAATAACTGAAATTGGAATGTTTATATTGTGTTATTTTGACAAATAAAATATGCAGAATTTTGCAAAATTTTCAAATAGTGTGGGCAGAATTTTTAATTTTTTTGGTGCATAATTCCCCAAGGAGTACCCCTTTGACACTATTTATGTGTTCAAAGATGCCACAGTAAGAATTAAAATTTCATTTAGATAGTGTCCCAGCCTCAAAGGCTTGTGGGTGTCTAATACAATACTAATAAAAGACAACAGCAGAATGAACTCTTAAAAAAAAAAAAGTTTAGTCTACAAGACATTTCTTTAAAACAAAAACAACCAACCTTCCCTCCCAAACCCACAAAAACATAGTAGTTACATAATACATCTTCACAAACATGTATTAAGCCTTAATGCACCCTGTGAAATAAGTACGAAAAGTGTTATCCCCATTTTACAAAGACAGCAACCGAGACAGAGTACAAATAACTTGTTCAACATCACAGAAGTCTGGCAAAGCTGAGATGAAAACTTGGGTGGTCGGACTTCCAGTCCTTCTTTTGACTAAATCACCTGGCATAAATAAGTGAATCTAATATAATCATTTCAAGTAGCAAGAGCTTTCACTGAGAGGAGGGAGAGGAATTAAGTGGCAGGGAAATTGCATCAGCTTGATATCCATAACACTAGCTTAATTTTATCAAAGCTATTTAAGTGGTTTTCATTTGTTAGCAATGGCAATTGTGTTCTGTGCATCTATTATTTTATGTTGGGATTTAGCATAGATTTCTTCAGGAATATGACCACTGGGTGTACACAGATTCCAGAATTCCTAATAAAAAGACAGAAGACTGTGCCATGGGCTACCTCAGCCTCTCGGGGAGAGGGGGTGAGGGTGGGAGAGGAATGAAACAAAATCAAGAGGCATGCTAAATGGAAAAATAATTACCAAAAATAAACACAGAACTACTTTACCAATTTCTTCACTGCAGCAGGAAGGTCCTTGAAAGAAATACATTCAGATGAGGAAGGACCACAAGCAAATGATGAACTCGATTTTACAAACTGCCAAAGCCTTTGCGAATACTCAGGAAGAGGTGCAGTAAATTTAAAGCACACAGGTATTATTGCTCACCAATTCTTTCCCTTTGTATACATACATATGACTATCCAATAAGGTGCATTATATTGGCCAGATTTATTGTCCAAAAATACTACTGTAGAAAACGTGTCTCTGTTTAGTTAATATGGACTCCAGATTAAATAAAACCAACCAGGAAGTCATTATCCACTGTAATTTTTCAAGATCTGGTTTTAGAAAATGATGACTGAAAACAGAGAAAATGTCCAGGTAGGTTTCTTTAAAGTGACTTAGAATTCATGTGATATTCATGCTTTCCGTTTATATCACTGCATATTTATGCTTTCTTTGGTTCACTTATTGGTGGCCCATAGTAGAAGGGAGGCAAAGTAGCCTGTGTGGCTACACACTATGGAAAGATAGAATGCAAACAATAATTGACACTGCTGGATTTCTTTTCCTGGAACTTTCTTTTACATATGAATTTCACTGCTAATTAATCCACTGATTCATCCCCAACTGTATGCAGTCACAATCCAAATAAATCTTCCCTCCCCATCCCCCGGAGTTACTATGTGCTAATATAACCACAAACATGGATGAGTAAAAAAACAACCACCAGAAACCAAAAACCTGAATTCAACTCAAAGTACTAAAAGTAGACTATAATTTCTACAAGATGTGTGTTTCTAAAAAATGATCACAAACTTCAGTTTGCAACAGTATTCTGTAGTGTTTTTATTATGAGTATGTGTTTTCTATAGCATGGGTTTTGGAAACAGCATCTCACCATGATTATAATCATAGGTTCCTGAACATGATAACAGAACATAGGAATATTGATGTCAAATGAGTCATCATGTCAGACTCCTCTTCTAAGGGTCTGAATCTCCCCAAGTATGTTGCTGCCCTGTTAGGTCCACAAACAATATAAATGTGGCCTGGAGACATAAGCTGGGAAAAACTGCCAATGGATTGAGGCATATGTGGCTTTATCAGGTCTTATAGCCATTTGTTTCTTAGAGCAGGGGTTCTCAAACTGGGGGTCTGGACCCCTCAGGGGGTCACGAGGTTATTACATGGGGGGGGGTTGCGAGCTGTTCGCCTCCACCCTAAACTCCACTTTGCCTCCAGCATTTATAATGGTGTTAAATATATACAAAAGAGTTCTTAATGTATAAGAGGAGGTCGCACTCAGAGGCTTCCTATGTGAAAGGGGTCACCAGTTCAAAAGTCTGAAAACCTCTGTCTTAGAACATTATATCTGAACCTGAGTTCTTGGGTCTGTTTTCTAAGACTTCACTTAAAGAATAAGAAGATTGTGCTTTCCTAAAGAGAAGAAAGAGGAGCAGACTCTTCAACAACTGTGTCAACTAATAGTGCTACCATTTTCCACTCTTGGATACTGCGTCTTTTCAGGCTTGAGCTAAAATGATTAGAGGATGGAAAATTTTGGAGGAAAAAAGGCTGACCATACACAAGGGGCTCTTGGTGAATTTATACACAGCACAGAGTGAAGAAAGAAGAAAACAACATCGAGTCGGAGAGAAATATGTTCAATGATTTAGGCATGTGGATAGGGCAGAAAAAGTTGCTCCTTTAGGCAGCAATTCTTGAACATGCAGACTTTTCTGAGTTTGAGTAGGAGCAGAGGGCTGCATTAAAGGAGATGGAATTTTCACAATTTCATTGCAGTCCACCTTTAAATTGATCAAAGGGTGAATTATGATCCCATGAAAGACCAACACAAAATTCCAGTGGACTTCTACAGGACTTCGATTTGGCCCTCCTTTCACCAGTCCAATGATCTATTTTATTTTACTATTTGTGATAACTGCACTTGATTCTTTTAACAGGATTGTTCCCATAACAGAGATAATTTAAATGCGCTCCAATTATATATAGCAATTTTCCTAATTTTGATTTATACTGACTGCCCTGTTCATCAATAAGCAACTTTCAAGCAGTACACTGCCTGTACTGTATTCATTTTTAATCTGAAGATACAATATTTTTAAAGGAAGATTCAATTTACCAAAATCAAGAGGTCAAAACCACAGTTCATCCAAATTTTTAATTGGAACTCTACCAAATATTTAATATTATTTACTTAAAAAGCATTTTTACCTCAAGGTCTCATTGGAGTGAGTTCTCTGAATTGTTTTAAATTATCAGGAATGCTACCGAAATTAACAATTAATTAATATGTATAATAGCACTGGAGGTCCAAAGGTCTCTGAGGCCTGGTCTACACTACGATTTTAAGTCGAATTTAGCAGCGTTACCTCGATTTAAGCCTGGACCCGTCCACATGACAAAGCCCTTTTTTTTGACTTAAAGGGCTCTTTAAATTGATTTCTTTACTCCACCTCCGACAAGGGGATTAGCGCTGAAATCGGCCTTGCTGGGTCGAATTTGGGGTGGTGTGGACGCAATTCGAGGTATTGGCCTCCGGGAGCTATCCCAGAGTGCTCCATTGTGACCGCTCTGGACAGTGCTCTCAACTCAGATGCACTGGCCAGATAGACAGGAAAAGGTCCACGAACTTTTGAATCTCATTTCCTGTTTGGCCAGCATGGCAAGGTGCAGGTGAGTGCAGATCTCATCAGCAGAGGTGACCATGATGGAGTCTCAGGATCGCAAAAGAGCTCCAGCATGGACCAAACAAGAGGTACGGGATCTGCTCGCCATATGGGGAGACGAATCCGTGCTAGCTGAACTCCGTTCCAATAAACGAAATGCCAAAACATTAGAAAAAGTCTCAAAGGGCATGAAGGACAGAGGCCATAACAGGGATGCAAAGCAGTGCTGTGTGAAAATTAAGGAGCTAAGGCAAGCCTACCAAAAAAACACCCAAGGGGTGCAGCCACCACTACCCCAACCCTGTGCTTTGACTCCGTCAATGGAGAATCACGCAACACGGAAGCGGGTTTTGGGGACGAGGAAGATGAAGAAGAAGAGACTGAAGATAGCTCACAGCAAGGAAGCAGAGAAACCGGTTTCCCCAACAGCCAAGATATGTTTCTCACCCTAGACCTGGAGCTAGTAACCCCCGGACCCACCCAAGGCGGGCTCCCGCACCCTGAAGGCAGAGAAGGTACCTCTGGTGAGTGTACCTTTGTAAATATTACACATGGTTTAAAAGCAAGTGTGTTTAATGATTAATTTGCCCTGGCATTCGCGGCCAGTACAGCTACTGGAAAAGTCTGTTACCTGTATGGGGATGGAGCGGAAATCCTCTAGAGTCTAGGGACATCTCCATAAAGCTCTCCTGGATGTACCCCAAAGCCTTTGCAAAAGGTTTCTGGGGAGGGCAGCCTTATTCCGTCCGCCATGGTAGGACACTTTACAATGCCAGGCCAGTAGCATGTAGTTGGGAATCATTGCATAACAAAGCATGGCAGTGTATGGTCCCGGTGTTTGCTGGCATTCAAACAACATCTGTTCTTTATCTCGCTGTGTTATCCTCAGGAGAGTGATATCATTCATGGTCACCTGGTTGAAATAGGGTGCTTTTATTAAGGAGACATTCAGAGGTGCCCGTTCCTGCTCAGCCGTTTGGCTGTGGCTGAACAGACATGTTCCCCACTGTTAGCCACGTGGTGGGGGGAGGGGTGAAGTGTGAGTGACTTCTCACACCAAACCGGCAGGCCCTCAAAAGAAGAGGCAAAATACGACCTTGTAACGAAAGCACATGTGCTGTGTAATGTGAACAGCAAGGTTTAACGTGAAAGAGTGTACCCACAGTACTCTAAAATGTGTCTTTTTAACTACCACTCTCCCTTTTCCTCCACCAGCTGCAAATGTTTCTCCTTCACAGAGGCTAGCAAAGATTAGAAGGCGAAAAAAACGCACTCAAGATGAAATATTCTCTGAGCTCCTGCTGTCCTCCCACACTGACAGAGCACAGCAGAATGCATGGAGGCAGAAAATGTCAGAGTGCAGAAAAGCACAATATGAACACAAGGAGAGGTGGTGGGCTGAAGATGATAGGTGGCGTCAGCTTGCTGATAGAAGGGAAAAGTCGATGCTCAGGCTGCTGGAAGATCAAACTCATATGCTCCAGCGTATGGTTAAGCTGCAGGAAAGGCAGCAGGAACACAGACCGCTGCTACAACCCCTGTGTAGCCAACAGCGCTCCTCCCCAAGTTCCATAGCCTTCTCACCCAGACACCCAAGAATGCGGTGGGGGGGGGGAGCCTCTGGCCACCCAGCCACTCCACCCCAGAGGATTGCCCAAGCAACAGAAGGCTGGCCTTCAATAAATGTTAAAGTTTTAAGGTTTTAAAGTGCAGTGTGGCCTTGTCCTTCCCTCCTCCCCCACCCCACTCAGTGCTCCCCTCCTCACCTACCCCTCCTGGGCTACCTTGGCCGTTATCCCCCTATGTGTGTGAAGAATTAATAAGGAATGCATGAATGTGAAGCAACAATGACTTTATTGCCTCTGCAAGCGGTGATTGAAGGGGGGAGGGAAGGGTGGTTAGTTTACAGGGAAGTAGAGTGAATCAAGGGCGGGGGGGGTGTTCATCAAGGAGAAACAAACAGAACTTTCACATCGTAGCCTGGCCAGTCATGAAACTGGTTTTCTAAGCTTCTTTGATGCGCACCGTGCCCTCCTGTACTCTTCTAACCGCCCTCGTGTCTGGCTGCATGTAATCAGCGGCCAGGCTATTTGCCTCAACCTCCCACCCCGCCATAAACGTCTCCCCCTTACTTTCACAGATATCGTGGAGTGCACAGCAAGCAGTAATAACAATGGGAATATTGGTTTGCTGAGGTCTATCCAAGTCAGTAAACTGCACCAGCGCGCTTTTAAACGTCCAAATGCACATTCTACCACCATTCTGCACTTGCTCGGCCTATAGTTGAATAGCTCCTGACTACAGTCCAGGCTGCCTGTGTATGGCTTCATGAACCATGGCATTAACATCTCCAACTGTTATTTTCTGATCTGGGAAGAAAGTCCCTTCCTGCAGCTTTTGAAACAGACCAGAGTTCCTGAAGACGCGAGCATCATGTACCTTTCCCAGCCATCCCACGCTGATGTTGGTGAAACACCCCTTGTGATCCACCAGTGCTTGCAGCACCATTGAAAAGTACCCCTTTCAGTTTATGTACTCGCTGGCCTGGTGCTCCGGTGCCAAGACAGGGATATGGTTTCCGTCTATCGCCCCACCACGGTTAGGGAATCCCATTGTAGCAAAGCCATCCACTATGACCTGCACATTTCCCAGAGTCACAACCTTTCGTAGCAGCAGCTTAGTGATTGCTCTGGCTACTTGCATCACAGCAGCCCCCACAGTAGACTTGCCCACTCCAAATTGATTCCTGACTGACCGGTAGCTGTCTGGCGTTGCAGCTTCCACAGGGCTATCGCCACTCGCTTCTCAACTGTGAGGGCTGCTCTCATCTTGGTATTCTGGTGCTTCAGGGCAGGGGAAAGCAAGTCACAAAGTTCCATGAAAGTACCCTTACGCATGTGAAAGTTTCGCAGACACTGGGAATCCTCCCAGACCTGCAACACTATGTGGTCCCACCAGTCTGTGCTTGTTTCCCGGGCCCAGAATCGGCGTTCCACAGCATGAACCTGTCCCATTAACACCATGACGTGCAAACTGCCAGGGCCCGTACTTTGTGAGAAGTCTGTGTCCATGTCTATGTCCTCATCACTCTTGTCACTGCGCTGCCGTCGCCTCCTTGTCTGGTTTTGCTTTGGCAGGTTCTGCATATACTCCAGTATAATGCGCGTGGTGTTTACAGTGCTCATAATTGCCACAGTGATCTGAGCAGGCTCCATGATCCCAGTGCTATGGGGTCTGCGCTTTAAAAAGGCATGAAACGATTGTCTGCTCTGACGGAGGGAGAGGCGACTGACGACATGGCTTACAGGGAATTAAACTCAACAAAAGGGGTGGCTTTGCATCAAGGAGAAACACAAACAACTGTCACACAGAATGGCCCCCTCAAGAATTGAACTCAAAACCCTGGGTTTAGCAGGCCGTTGATTACACAGAGGGAGGAAGCAAATGAATACAAAATAAATCGGGTCTATTTCTTGTTTTGATCCACTCCATCTATTTTTTACATCTTAGGCTGGCAGCAGACGGTGCAGTTCGAATGCTAGCCATCATCATCTCCTGGGTGCTCGGTAAAAGATGCTGCATTATCACTGCTAGCCATCGTCATCTCCTGCGTGCTCAGCAGAAGATGGCAATGACCTGGCTGAGTCACTCCCATGTCTGCCCAGGCGCCCCTGACTGACCTCACTGAGGTCAGTTAAAAGAGCACCCAGGAGTGCAATGATGATAGCTACCAGTCGAAACACACCGTCTGCTGCCAAAAGGCAATGAGCTGCTGCTGTGTAGCAATGCAGTCCTACGTCTGCCAGCACCCAGGAGACTTAAGGTGACGGTCAGCTGTGTGGGCTCCATGCTTGCCATGGTATGGCGTCTGCACAGGTAACCCAGGAAAAAAGGTGCGAAACGATTACCTGCTGTTGCTTTCATGGGGGGAGAGAGGAAAAGGGGGCCTGATAACATGTACCCAGAATCACCAGCGACACTGTTTTTGCCCCATCAGGCATTGGGATCTCAACCCAGAATTCCAACGGGCAGCAGAGACTGCAGGAACTGTGGGATAGCTACCCACAGTACAACACTACGAAAGTCTTGGTACTGTGGACGCAGTCCGCCGACTAAATGCACTTAGAACATTTTGTGTGGGGACACACACAATCGACTGTATAAAAACGATTTCTGAAAAAACCCACTTCTATAAATTCGACCTAATTTTGTAGTGTAAACATACCCTGAGCTTTCAGCAGTATAAAATACACAAAGATGGGTGCCAGTAACGCCGGTTTCTAATGATGTGGGCTAAGTAGTTTAAGGATCAGATTGAAACACCAATGGTCACTGAAACCACAGATTGAAGCTTTTACTGTATGTAGTCCAAATGGATTTTTCAACATTCAGGTTTACTTTAGAATGACCTGACTCAGCCAGAGGGAAAACTGGTTTGGAAAATGTGAGTTCTTTAGCCTATATTGCTGTAATCTCAATACTGAACTTTTGAAGTGCAGAATGAATCAAAAATTTTAATTTAAATAGAAATTCAGTCACAGCAATGCTTAAACATTAAATTCACAAAGCAACAACTTGATCATCTGCCATGCTGATCCAGGGGAATCTTAACATGTTTTAGACTCCAACCACAGCAGGGTTCCAAATCAACCTTCTTGAAGTGTTTTGGGTCAGTAGCGTCCTTTCATCTTGGGGGCATACTGCTTTTACTAGTCGTATCACATCTCTGCTACCAAAAATGAGAACCCCAAGCAGCAACAGGAATTACAAATTAAAATGTGTATGCCATAAATAAGAGCAACAAACAGTTATTGATCAGGAGTGACCTCAAGATGCTTGTATCTTTGCTGGCAGAAAC
The DNA here is from genome assembly GCF_020497125.1 of Mauremys mutica. Classification (NCBI taxonomy): domain Eukaryota; kingdom Metazoa; phylum Chordata; order Testudines; family Geoemydidae; genus Mauremys; species Mauremys mutica. The sequence goes on along the minus strand of NC_059073.1, from coordinate 120,392,477 downwards.
TTCAAACACGGTGAAAGTGATGATTTTGATCACTGGGAGTTCATCCAACATGCAGGCACTGCAGTGCACTTTGTACCAGTAGGGTATGATGCGTGACCAAGAATGTGGGACAAGAGTAATTTTTAAAAGTGTGTGGGAGGGTGAAGAGAAATAACAAGCAATACAGAAATAGGGTGAAAAAGTGACATATAAGTGTGCACTTTCCTTACTACTAACAAAAGTATGATGCAGTGGTGTATGCAAAAACCTCCATTTTAAATTTCAAAACTCACTGCATATTCAGAATCTGGTGTAACACCGGGAGGTTCTAAAAGATGAAGGGAGTAGTTGGGGAGGAGAGATTGCAGGCATTTTGGATCAAGGATTGTATTTGTAAAACGTCTTTGTTTGATGCCTAAACGAATGGGAGACTGATATTTCATTGAAGGTCCCAGTGCAACTGTAATAAAATAATCATAATGTAATGCAGATATTGTATTTAAAAAATCTCTGCAACAGATAAAAAAAGCTGGCTACAACGTGGGCAGCCTGTCACACAACACTGCATGTTACCCATATCAACCAAATCTGTATGTTTATTTAAGATTGCATGTCTGAGGAAGGAGAGGAGTAAGTTGCATCTGGGAATTAGGATCCAAACAACAGTGCCCTAATTACGGACACAATAGTAGCTACAAACAAAAATAAGTGAAACCAAATTCATGTTAACACATATGTATCAACTTACAGTTGTATAACATATGCGAAGAGCAATGATCACAGTGTTTCTGTGCAGCCATTTATTCACTGCAATGGTCTATGCCCAGACTAATATTCTACTAGTAGATTTATGAGTGTCAAACAAACTTGCATTCCACAGGACAAGAAATATCAAATTAATTATTCTATTCAAGAAACCAGGCTGGGCATGGATAGCAATAATTTACAGGACTAGGACAACCAGGTATGTCTAAATATTGTGACAAAGTTCCTCCTCTACCTTGGTGGGTCCTGCGCTTATTGGCGGATTTGCTTGCCTCACAGATTCACCCTTTGGGTCAGGAAACAGCCCAGAGACCTTCCCCTCTGGTAGAAGCCACGGTCCAGGTCAATTCCTCCTGTGTTAGATCAGGAGTTGGGAGGTTTGGGAGGAACCCGGGCCCGCCCTCTACTCCGGGTTCCAGCCCAGGGCCCTGTGGACTGCAGCTGTCTAAAGTGCCTCCTCGTACAGTTGCGTGACAGCTACAATTCCCTGGGCTACTTCCCCATGGCCTCCTCCCAACACCTTCTTTGTCCTCACCACCGGACCTTCCTCCTGATGTCTGATAATGCTTGTACTTCTCAGTCCTCCAGCAGTACGCCTACTCACTCTCAGCTTCTTGCACACCTCTTGCTCCCAGTTCTTCGCACGCACGCACTTCCTCCCCCCTGGCTCCTTTTGGCCTGACTGGAGTGAGCCCTTTTATAGTATCAGAGGGGCCTTAATTAGAGTCAGGTGCTTAACAGCCTCACCTGACTCTTAGCAGGTTAATTGGAGTCAGGTGTTCTCATTAGCCTGAAGCAGCCCCTGCTCTGGTCACTCAGGGAACAGAAAACTGCTTATCCAGTGGCCAGTATATCTCCCTTCTACTACTCTGCTGTTCGCAACTGGCCTGGGTCTATCACGATATGCAGAAGAATGTTTGTGAAACACATTATGATGTTAACTGGCTTCCCATGACTATCCCATCCTCCACACCCTTACAGAAACTCTTGAAATATCTGTCAATTTGCTACCCTCAGAGAGTCAAACTGACATGAGATGAACCAAGCCCTTTGTGTTTAGAAATAACATCCTTCACTTAAGAACTTAAAGGCTGGATCCAGTGCTTAAAGGTTGGAGCAGAATTAAAGAAAGGAAATAAAAGTTTCCAATTATTCCACAAGAAATCTAACTAAGCTTTTATTTCTTTTGCTGCAAAGGATTCAGGAAAGCATCACTGTAAAAGCATTTTAAATGAGAGGCAAATGGCATTTAAAACAGCTTCATTTCCTATTTAGGGTGGACTTGAGAGACGAGGGGAGGGAGTATGTAGGAAGGAGTGTGGTTGAAGAGAGAAATAAAAGCACAGTAGCTGGCACTTCTGTGCAATAATATTACCAGCCTGCTGAGAGCAATTACAATAACACAGACAGCATTCGCTTTATTGTGACCTTATTGAATTAACTTTGAGGGGAAAAAACCCTGAGATTCAGCAGGGAATTTATTAGAAAATTTTAATGCCAACTTAACTTTGATCCCCAGGCCTCAATATTAAAGGTCATATCAATTACTATACTGTGGGAAACTTTGGGTCTCTGCTCCTGTGTTCTACCCTTCCCTATCTTTGTTTTCTTTTATAAAAATAGATCAGAACTCTCCCTCCCTCCCTCTAAGTTTCATGACACTTTTATATTAGAAACACAGTATCAATGTCCGTGTTTTACAGTAAGAGCCAGGAAGTAAAATAAAGAAGTTTAATTTTTACAATTTCAAATGAAATCTTAAGCAAGCAAGCAGCAAATAAGAACTGAAAAAATTAAGAAACTAAATGAACACTCTCGGCACTCTGAATTCATTACTGCTATTTTGGTATTCAGTTTTTAAAAAAAAATTCAAATCAATTAACTGCCCATAAATAATGAAACATATTCTTCCAGTACTCACAGTAAACTATCATGTATCACTCGTGTCAAACCCCTGTTGACTTCAGTAGGAATCAGTAGGAACGGTAAATGCTCTGCACTGAATCTAAAGATCAAATCCTTTATCTGGTAAACTGGTACAATTACCCTGCCCCCCTCCCTCAAAAGAAAAAAAAAAAGTTGGGAATAGGTATATTTAAAGTCTGTGAATATGAGTTTTTCAAAGGTTTGGAACAAGAACTGTCTTTTTGTTCTGTGTCTGTACAGCACCCAGCACAATGATATTCTTGTCTCTGACTGCGGCTCCAATGTGTTACTGCCATGCAAATAAATAGTATCACCTCCCACAACATCATGATGTGAGCTGCAGGTACTCAGAACCTCTCTCAGGTTATGCATGTATTGGGCTGCTTACATGTTACCCCCTAGAACAACTACTGCTGATAGATCTGCAGGGCTGATGGGTATTTACTTGAAAAGAAAATACTCAGCTTTTCACCCTGAGACTATGGAAGAGACAGAGAGATGGTCTGTGCTTTTATTAACGGGTATCAAAAGGCGGTGAGAAACAAGAAGCCTGTGGTTACATTGTGCCACTCCATTTCAAATGAGAGTGTGCATTAATAAAGTGGGAAACGGTGGTACACTGAATCAAGCACAGAGGCTTCATCATTAATGTAGGGAAGGGAAACCTAGAGCAGGAGCCAGCAACCTACGGCACGCGTGCCAAAGACGGCATGTGAGCCGATTTTTAATGGCACACTGCTGCCTGCCGGAGTCCGGAAGGCAGCAGTGTTCTATTAAAAATCCTGCCCAGCCTGGCCTGGTCCGCTCCCCCCGCGGGGACAGCGGGGCAGCAGCTTTGTCCTGCCAGCTCCCCTGCCTTTTCCTGCGGTGTGCTGGGTGTCTGCCCCTCCTCTGTCTCTCTGTCCCTCCCTCCCTGCCCGCCAATCAGCTGATGGCCCTTGCAAGGGAGGGGGTTGGGAAAGAGCAGAGTCAGCCTGCTCACTGCTCCTGGCAGAGAAGAAGTGGAGGCAGGGCCTTGGAGTGAGAGAGAGAGAGAGAGAGAGAATAGGGGCATATCCCCTCCAGGCCTCTGCCCCCCCCCCCCACACACCCAGGCCCAGGCCCTGTGCGCCCCCCATCCCATACACACCCAGCCCTCTGCTTGATTCCTTCACCCTCCCCCCCCCCGACCGCAGCTCTGACTCTGGCACCCCCACACATACACAGCCCCCTCCCCACCCCCTGCCCTGACACCTGCACCCCTCTCACATGTCCCCAGACCTCTGCCCTTACTCTTGCACCCCCCCACATCCCCAGCCCCCCCCACAACCTGACTCTTGCACTCCTCCATCCCCACTCCCACCCTGAGCACCTAATGGGAACTCCTGCACCCCCCCCCACATTCCCACCTGCACCCCTCGCACCAAATGGGAGCTGCCCAGGTAAGTGCCCCACACCCAAACCTCCTGCCCCAACCCTGAGCCCCCTCCCTCATTTTAGCTCCTGGCCAGACCCTTCACCCCCAGACCTGTGCTCAGTGCACTCCCACCCTCAGCTCAGTGCAGAGAGAGGAAGAGAATGGGCCAGAACCAGGGAGAAGGTAGGTACCCACTGTATGTGGGCAGGGCCGGGACCCCAGACCGGCAGCGGGCTGAGCGGGTCTGGCAGCCGGAATCCCTGCTAGCAGGAGCTGGCGGATGGAACCCCTGAGCGGCAGTGGGCTGACGGTCTGGGGTTCTGGCTGCCGGACCCTTGCCAGCTGGGGTCCCGGCCGCAGGCCCCGCTCAGCCCGCTGCCGGCCTAGGTGAACAGAACCCCCGACCAGCAGCGGGCTGAGCGGGCTGGCAGCGTAAGATCAGCATTTTAATTTAATTTTAAATGAAGCGTCTTAAACATTTTGAAAACCTTGTTTATTTTACAATACAACAATAGTTTAGTTATATAATATATAGACTTATAAAGAGAAACCTTCTAAAAAACATTAAAATGTATTACCGGCACGCGAAACCTTAAATTAAAGTGAATAAATGAAGACTTGGCACACCACTTCTGAAAGGTTGCTGACCCCTGGCCTAGAGTATTACTAAGAAAAGGGTAAAATTTGCAAGCGCCTAAGTGATTTAGGAAGTTAAATATTGACTCTCAATGTAACTTGGGCTCCTAAGTGCCCAAGTCACTTTTGAAAGTAGGACTGACACATTTCTGAAAATTTCACTCAAAAGCATGAAGCACCAATACTGGGTGAGTACCAGTGTACGACTTCTAGCACACTTTGGGGAAGAGACTCACGTTCACTTCTTAGCCTGCAAGGCGGTATGAAATGATATTTGTTACAGGTCCTCATTTCTCAGCAGCCTCTATGTCATCTCTTAATACAATAAAAAAAATAGGTCCAAGCACAATATTTCTTAACCTGATTAACTCGGGCTTCAAAACATGTTAATACATCAGGAACAGAAACCATTGTTATTATTTAGGCCCTGCCTATACTGTACTGAAAAACATGCTCGCTGAACTGGTTTAAAACGAAGTTCATGCTACTTTGATTTTAAACAGTGCTTTGGTGGCCAATGTGTGAAATACCGTTTTTCAACGTTTCAATTTTAAACTCAGTTTAAATACGATTTCACCTTCTTCATTCCAGCCAGACAAAGCATGTTTAATCTAAATTAGTCTCACGTTTAATCTGAATCAATCTGAAGGGTTTAGCATGTTTCAAACCAATTTGGCAAACACTATTTGAGCCCTACTGTGAATACAGGTTCTCACTGTCCAGCTAAGAGATGCATGCCTTTGACTCTAGATCTGCTTTCTCCACACAAGGTCCCCACAACACATCCTTCTGTGCAGTCAAGAAATGTACATAATCTGTCATGATACAGTAAATGTCAGCTCCTTTGCTTTCTGATTTGCTTTACTCTTGATGAAAAGATTGATTAAACATCTAGGTTTTAATGGGCTTTGACTCAGTAACCATTATCATTTAGTTCCTTTGAAGGCTGTCTTGCCAATGTCCTCTCATTTGAACAAGACTGATTCTTTTTATTCACTACTTTCAACATTTGTGTAAAAGTACAAGACAGCAGAATGGCTGCCAGAATAGTAAACTGAACTATACAAGATTTTTACCATTTAGTCTTATGTTCTTTATGCTATTTAACAGCCTCTTTTGATAGTAGAAACCTTTTAACTTTATAGTACATTAACAGTAAAATCTCTTGCTCTCCCCAGAGTAGATTGTGTGTGTCATTCTTTAGAGAGTTAGAAGAGAATACGGAATACAGGAACCGGAGTCCCAGTTTTCACATTGATTCAATCATGATAGGTAGGACATGCCAGGCCTCCACAATAATATTCAGTTCACAATGATGGCAGCTGTGTTGTTGTTTCAGTTGTCCTTTTACATATGTTCAAACTAGTAAATAAAAAGAATCTATCTCAAACCAATATTTTTCAAATGAGAGAACCTTGGTGTTACACTTCAGGATTTTGAGGAACTAAAATTACAATGGTTACTGAGTCAAAGCCCATTAAAGCCTGTGGGACCTGTTCCTGTATCACTGAAATCAGTGGGAGCTCTGCCACTGATTTCCATAAAAATAACTGTCCCTAGTGAGTGTCTCATCTCTCACCCCGGTTAGTGTAACTCTCTCTTCTCTGCCCTCCATGACTTTCACCCAAAATGCCACTGTGTGCTCTGACCACCCACTAAACTCTCCACTTCCTCTTTGCATCTTATTAAATCAAATTCAAAGCTTCTCCTCATCTACAGGGACCTAGAAAATCTTGATATTTCCTACTCTTTCCAATACTTTCATCTTACTCCTCTCCCATTGTCACTTTTTCTACTCAACTTTGTGCTTTTTATCATGCTGCCACTATGCCTAGAACAGTCTCCCTGTCCTCATCCACAGTATACTCTCCTTCAAAGAAGAGATCCTCATGCAACCCCCTCCCCCCCTTTTTGTCGTCATTAATAATCTCCTTCTTTCACTCCTGAATAACTCTCTCATGTCCTGGCTTATGCATTTGTTGTTTTAGTTTGATTTAGTTAGTCAGATCTTTAAAGGAATGATTACCTCTCTCTTGCTCTGTGTAAAGAACCATTTAAATCCTAGCACTATAAATGATTTATAAATAACAAAATAATGAACAATACCTTCTATGAGACACGGAGAACCCTGAACTCCGGTCTTAGCAGGTAAGTTGTAAGGAGAATTTTTTTTTTTAAGTTTGTAGTTTTAAAGTCTAATAGCAACATATTCTGTTAATGATTAGGATCTTAAAATTTTTGTATATATTTACCTTAAAAGCTCTGCAGTTTACCTTTAAAATCACAGAAGGTAAATAAAAAAAATCATGAAGCATAAAATTAGGAAGGAAGTAAATAGCTGCTTCATTGGAGCTATTTTCCCTCCTACTTGGTGCTCCATGTTATCTTCTTGTCAAGTGTTCAACCTTCTTCACCTCTTCCCCCCATTTCGTTTTTTCCATTCTTATTAGACATGTCTTCAATTTGCTAGTTGTCTTCAGGACAGCATTTTGCCAGGTATCTCTCATTCAGATGATTGTCATATGTGCAGCTTATTACTGCATGAAAGTAGTGGGGCTACAAGAAAGAGAATGGATGGTCTTAAGATACCAGACTGGGACTTGGGAGATTTTGGTTCAATTCTCAGCCCTGCCAGAAGCTTCTTATGTGATCTTAGGCAAGTTACTTAAGCCCCAACACAGGAAAGCACTTAAGCATATGCTTAATCATAAGCATGAATGGTCTCATTCATTTAAATGACATCTCATGTGCTTAAAGTTAATCATGTGTTTACGTGCTTATCTGGATCCAGTCACTCTCTCTGTGCCTCATTTCCCATGTGTAAAACAGGAATAATAATTCCTTTCCCCCAGCCTTTGTCTCACCTAGTTTGTAAGCTTTTCAAGGCAGGGACTTTCTCTTACTATGTTTATGTACAGCACTTAGTTCAATGGGTTCACAATCTTGGTTGAGGCTGTTACGCTAGCCTTAAAAGATTTGCTTCCTCCTTCCTCATAATGTATATGGCAAAAACCATCCTACTGTCAATTCAACAGTTTGGTTCTTTAATGTTATTTATTCTACAGTACATGACTTTATATACCAATTTTTGGACCTCTTCCCACACAGCACATACAAATCACACCAGAGCAATTTACAATATGTCAAATTGCTTAAGGAGACTTTTAAAAGTCTAATGTGTGAAGTTCACCATTGGCGTGATTTATTATTGATGTTCCACTGTTATAACTTGACAATTAAGAAATATTGATAAATGTAAACACATTATTGATGTCAATTAAAAAAGCACAAGATTGATTAACCTCCCAGAGGTGCACTGGCACAAGCAGTTAGAGAGTAATGACCATCAATAAGTATTCACTACTGAGAAATGCACAGGGAAATGAGGTTGCTGGGAGACAAGGTACTTTTGATTAAAATTAAAATCATTAAAACAGATAAGGTGAGCACTGGGTCAAAATTAAAAGTAAGCAAAGCACAAACAAGGTGCTGTAGTATTAACATGAAAGGCTAACTGGTCAGGTCATATGGTGCTCTGAGTAAACATATTACCTGACAAAATGGTTAAAATAACCCAGATCAATGCATTTGGATCTACAATCTTCACATATTGTGTATGTGCGCATGTCCCTATTTACATTCATTGTGTACACACACTGACAGTACATATGTACACATTATCTAGCTGGCCAGGGAAATAATACTAACTGTTCACATTCCTCATGTGAACTCACCATTCAGATGATGTATATATACAGTGTACATACAGGACAAAAATGTGCACATCTGACATACCTGACAGACGCATGAATGTGACGCAAGCAACACAGAATTTAAATGTGACCAGATTAATTTGGACTCCATTATTCTTTGGGGGTTTTTTTTAACCTGCTTTTGGAAATAAGGTGCTGGCTTAATGCCTTCCATCAAGATGAGGGGCATTGCAGCTATTGCTTGTAATGATCAAAAAAAGAGCACACCTCACTAGACGCAGAGCTGAAAAGAGAAGCAGTGCAGCATTACCCAGGAGATTGTGTAAGTATTAATTAAACTTCCTCCTGCACTACAAGTAATCTGGAAAAGTGTCTTCCTTGGTTAAAGTTTCAAAGGTGAGAGACTGACATACAGATATTAAAAACTGATGGCTTTCTTCCCCAGACCTCTACCTTCATCACAATATAACATCAGATAAAACACATCTGATTTCTTTCCTACCACTAGTAAGGTAGCACATACTCTCTCCGGTTTCTGTGCTTTAAGAACAGCCACTGCTAACAAATGACAGAGATCAAACAGCATTTGGATTATTTTATAAATTATAAAATTACAACGAAGAAGGATGATAATCGAGGATGTGTTGGCCGATAGATTTTTATAGAAAAACACTGCCAAAATAAAGCCCTTTTTAACCGAAGTCTAACTAACTACATATCCTGTCCCCCACCCCCCCCCTTTTTTTTTTTTACACTGACACTGGTTAATGTTTATGGGTTTCATACAAGAAATTAGCTTTGTATAGAGAAGTTAAAGAAAAGCATTGGCACCTAGTATACCGAGATAGGGAGGATGTTCCAGGCAGAGGGGGAAGCAGCAAAGGCATGAAAATAAGAAGGCAAGATAGGGAGGGGTGAAGCTGGATTCACTGATGATGCAAACAAGGCAAGGGAGACGTTGTAAGAAGAGATGTAATTAGAATCAACTTGTGCAGAGCCTTCAAGGCACGATTAAAACTCTTGGACTCGCTATGTTGGCAATGGGAGAAACAAATGGAGTGAAGAAAAGGATTTTAGCGACTGTATTCTGGATGGACTGGAGGGGAGTGAAATGGAAGTTGAGGGGGCCACAGAAGAGCACAGCTACTGAGTTGGGAGAGAACTAAGACAAGGATAAGAATTTTTAGCCATAAAAATAGAGAGGAAAGGTTGTAATGTTGAGCATCTGGGAGGATGGATGCCTGAATGTATCGGGAGAAAGAAAAGAAAGTTATTTAAAAAACAACACTCCAAGTTTGCAAGCTTAGGTGATTGGGGAGATAATGATTATGTCGACAACTTCAGCCTGAATCACACAGACTGAAGTTCAAGAGTGATACAATACTGTCCCAGAAAATCTGAAGCCCTGGATATGCATTTTAAATCTGATTCTGGAAAGAAGCATCTTTGATCAGTTTATGATACCATCAAGCCTGAGCCTGCTTTCTTTCAATCACCAATTTAAAAAAAAAAGACCAAGCCCTACTTCCTCCCTCACAAAACCCCAAACCAAACCCCCCTCCTCCCGCACCATACCAGGAGAGAAACATAGCAAGTTCCATTTTTCCAGCAAGGACTTATACAATGTTTTATCTCCAAATATATTATTGAAAAATTATGACCAGGTCAGATTCATATTCAGATATGAATATAAAGCTTATAATATAAATGTGAGCCTTGCGCAAAGGCTTTCTTCCCCATCAGTAACAAAAACAAATCACCACCCCACCTCTTTCTTCTTGGCTACTCTTGGTGTTACGTTGCAGGCTATATGATTTTATAAAAATATGCTAGTGAGTGAATATAATGTAACGAATATGCTTCACGCAAAAGGTCTCTTGTAAGGTATCTTTACAAAGCTCATAATCTCCTGAATGTGTTCCTCCTATTTCTATAAATGTATCACTCTTGTATCTAAAACTAGAAATATGAAATATAACTGTGAGGGCCTACTGTAAGTATGCAAAGTGTGGGCAAATAATGGTGGTTTGAAATCGTGATGGTTCCCATCAACCAGGACAATTGACTGTGGATGGCTCTATTGGCAGGCAGGCCTTCCTGTGAGTCAGGCTGGGAGGAATGAAGGCTTGGGGTCTTACAGTGACATGTGATCATGTCACCTGAACTGGTATCCATCTTTAACCTGGTGCTTTTCCAGTGAGGAGGGGTGGGAACCCAGAGGGACAAAGGATTCCCGCCTTATGCAAAAGATAGATAAGTGGGTGGGACAGGAAAAAAAGGCAGCCATCATGAAGAATCCCCTAGCTACCACCTGAGCTGGAACAAGAGCTGTACCAGGGGAAAGAGTTGTGCCCAGGCCTGGAAGGTGTCCAGTCTGAGAAAAAAAAACTTACTGAAGCATCTCTAAGGGTGAGATTATCTGTATTCAGTTTGACTAGATTTGCATGTTTTATTTTAATTTTGCTTGGTGACTTACTTTGTTCTGTCTGTTACTACTTGGAACCACTTAAATCCTACTTTCTGTATTTAATAAAATCACTTTTTACTTATTAATTAACTCAGAGTATGTGTTAATACCTGGGTGGGCAAACAGCTGTGCAAATCTCTCTATCAGTGTTATAGAGGGCAAACAGTTTATAAGTTTACTCTGTATAAGCTTTATACAGGGTAAAACAGATTTATTTGGGTTTAGACCCCATTGGGAGTTCAGCATCTGAGTGTTAAAGATAAGAACACTTCTGTAAGCTGCTTTCAGGTAAACCTGCAGCTGTTAGGGGACGTGATTCAGACCTGGGTCTGGGTTTGCAGCAGGCTAGCGAGTCTGGCTCAAACCAGGCCGGGCACTGAAGTCCTAAGCCTAAGGAAGGCAGGGACAGAAGTAGTCTTGGTGCATCAGGTGGCAGCTCCCAAGGAGGGTTCTGTGATCCAACCTGTCACAACCACCTCACCTCTTTCTTCTTGGCTACTCTTGGGAGTTGACTTGTGATTGATAAATCCAAAATTCTCTCAAACACTCTGCTCTGCTGCAGGGCTGGCCTCTCTCATACACCATGCATTAAAAGGCGAGAATGCTCAGCTTTAAGATGGACACAGTTCAACATTAGAAATTCAGCTTTACAAATCAGAACCACCAATTCCAACATAAAACTGGATAGCCAGATTAAAACATAGTGAACTGTAATGAACAGGAGTTATTTCTACCTACTATTCCTCTGCAAAGTTTTATATTTAAATTGAGTTATGAGTGCAACTCCCACTGGTGGTTTCATTTGGAAGTAATCCAGCTGAAGTGCTGCTGCAGCAAAAGGCTGGAAGTTGTATTTATCTGCATCTTGACACCGGATTCAGCTAAGTAGGAAGTACAAGGGGATAACAGGTAGACAATCGTGCCACCAAAAATTAGAAATGTGCCTATTTTCATGGCCTGTCCTGCTTGTAATTTACAAAAATGGAATTCTCCACAGATTCCAGCTATCTCAAAGAGCCACTGGCCTGCTGAGCTAGTGAAATTTAGAGCTGGTTAAGTGCAAGCGTGCCTATAGTACCAACACTAACTTCCTCCACTAACACATTGCCAAACTCACTTCCTCTCTCCTAAATGAGCCATTTTCCAATAGATAGCCCTCTCCCACACACACACAATCAAAGGCTCACTGACTCTGTGTAGTGCTATGTTGTTGTTATTCATCTGTACTGTGGAAGTGCATAGAGGTCCTAGGCCCACTGAGCTAGGTAGAAACATATATGAAAAATGATGCTTGCCCTAATGATCTTACCATTGAAGTATAAAGTTGAGACAACACAGACAGAGGAGCACAAGGTAAACCAGAGACAACAGTGGTCTGCGTGACAGGCAGCAGTCTTGCCACACCAGCTGCTTAACCACGGTCCAGTTTTTTGCAGGCATCATGGTCAAGGAGAGTTTTAAGGAGGACGAGATTGCTTTGTACATTTTGATTGCAAGAGGAACGGCGGAGTAGTGGGCCCCTTATTTTCTCCCTACCTCCCAAAAGCCAAACTCTCTTGGTACATCTCCCTCATACCTACCACCACCAAGCTTTGCTGAACTCTTCTGTGAGTGTGTACCCTCCCCACCACCTTGAAAATCTGGCCACCTTAGTAAGAGAAGTTGTGTACGTCCATAAAATGTTCAAATCACTTATATTATTGTAAACAATCTTTTTAACACTTATTTTGGATGGACTAGATGTCACCCTTTAACTCTGAATTGCCTTTGTCTTTGATGGCTGGTGTCACAACCTAAAGGTTACTTCAATGTAGGGTCTGTTTTTGTTTTTAATAATTACATATAGAATCTGTCACTTTGAGTTTAGTCACAGAGCAAACTGCAGCAAATCATTTGTGATAATACAACCTTGTCTTCCATCAGGAGTGTTAGATTGAAAGCCTAAAGACTAACATTGCCCTGGAGACTGGAACAGGTGTAACCTAGAGAGCGATATCACTTGAAGAGGGGTATAATGTCTGTTACACTTCCTGCACGTTCAGATGTTTGAAATTAAACTGTTGTGACAGCTCTGGGCTTTTGCATCTGTTACAATATTACATATTCTCTAATACTATACCATATGCCAAGATAAAAACTATCTGAGAAGACTGGTCGGAAGTAGGTCTCACCTTGCTAATAATGTCCTGTGATGGACCAAACATTAATCCCTCTGGATTTTTGTTCAAATTTATCAAAGCGTGTTCAAATTTACTCTTACTTCAGTTCACTTCCTGTATCCCACCCTACCCCTTTTTTCCAAAGCTATGACCAGCTAAAAGACAAAAAAATGTGCATATTCTTACATTATAATACAAAACACTATTGTAGCTATATATCTAATCATTTTAATTTTAACTTCAGGTTCCCTTTTCTCCTCTTGCAAAATTCTAGAATTAGATTTTTCTTGCCTCACTGATCACTGTGTTAAGTGTCAGCAAGAAGAACACCTACCTGAAAATTTAGCCGTGGTAAGGCTTTTAGTCACTTCTTCATGCTACACCTCCCTGTCTCACTGCATGCTTCTAGGGCAGGGGTAGGCAACCTGCGGCACGTGAGCTGATTTTCAGTGGCACTCACACTGCCCAGGTCCTGGCCACTGGTCCGGGGGCTCTGCATTTTAATTTAATTTTAAATGAAGCTTCTTAAACATTTTACATACCTTATTTACTTTACATACAACAATAGTTTAGTTATATATTATAGACTTATAGAAAGAGACCTTTTAAAAACATTAAAACGTATTACTGGCACATGAAACCTTAAATTAGAGTGAATAAATGAAGACTCGGCACACCACTTCTGAAAGGTTGCCAACCCCTGTTCTAGGGTGCCTGAATAAAACAAGGGCAGTTGTATTTCAGACAGTTTTGTACCTCTTGAGTTCTCCTTTCAAATGAACTCAAACTTAAGTGCAATTTGAATTAAACAAACAAGTTTTGCTCGGTTTCAAATGGAAGATAAAAATCAGCACAAGCTTGAGTATGTAATTCAAAGACAGGTGAGCCACATTAATTGCAAACCAAGAGGAAGATTGGTCTTGCAATTAAAGCATTGGACTGGGACTCAAGAGATCTAGATTCAACTCCCAGCTCTACCAAAGACTTCTTGTAAAACCTTGGGAAAGTCTCTTAATATCTCAGTTTCTCTTCTGTGAAATGGGGACATTGTCTTCCCCCCCTCCCCCATTGATTTGTCTATTTATACTGTAAGCTCTTTGGCGCAGGGACTGTCTCTACTGTAATACAAATAAATAAATAAATAGATATCTGACAACAAAAATCATAGGTAAAATGGTAATGAACTGCCAAGAGAGGAAAGCTATTAGTAAATATAGTGGAGAAAAGCAGACACACTTTTTTAACTCCACTGAGATCCACAGTGCTGGGAGAGCTATCCAAAAGAACAGAATGGAAAAAAATGATCAATATTAGGCTTTAAAAAAAGCCAATAGGGATGGGTTAGCATGTCGGTATGCAGGAGAGCTGGGTTCAGGATGAAGTTTGGGGCTTCCATTTCCCAGGCCAGCAGAGATAGGGAAATATGCTGAATCACCCTCAAGGGAAAAGGTGGAAGCTTACTGACTCGGAGAAAGGCTCTTGGAGAGAGCAATGTGCTTTTGTTTCTGGATTCCACATAAAGAGATAAACAACATACATGGTTCTGAGGAAAGGGCAGAGAAAAAGAGGGAGAGAGGAAATGATGAAAGTCAAACAAGCTTAGAAGAAAATAAACAAATAAACAAACAAATGCCCACTCCCTTCCCTGGAAATATACTCCATCCAAACTGTAGATTATCTGGACTAAGAGGGGAAAGCAGGTTTTCCATTCAGAGATACAGAACCTATGTTAGCAATCTTATCACTCCATGTTGCATGGAGTTTTAAAATTCCAGGGAGATAATTACAGGCACTCTGAGATATTTTTATTTGTACAGTTTAGAATTACACCGCTACCTCGATATAATGCCACCCGATATAACACGAAATTGGATATAATGCGGTAAAGCAGTGCTCCGGGGGGGGGGGGGTAGGGGTAGGGGGCAGGGCTGCGCACTCCGGTGGATCAAAGCAAGTTCGATATAACACTGTTTCACCTATAACACGGTAAGATTTTTTGGCTCCCAACGACAGCGTTATATTGAGGTAGAGATGTACGTGCAAGAGTTAAAAAGTTAAAATAAAATCAATTCAGATGAGCCTGTTGAAGCAAGCACTAAATTCATTTGCCATCTTTACATGTTTTTTCCAAGTAGCAAATCTGATAAAAAGAAACCTCATTCGTGCACAAAGATAATTTGCTGTCAGTAGGAACAGAAACGTTCAGATTTTTGGTTCATGAACCCCCAGCATCAACAGTAAACAGTACAACATTTTCAAGAACGTTGTGGGTGTTCAAACAACCTTTTGAATGTGGGGTTCAAGGCTTTCTCCAACTATGCTGTGCTCTTGGTTACAGAATTGCCATTACATAACCAAACATATTATATAATTTTGCAACTCTCAAATAACAAGGGGGAAAAAAAACCCTAATGTTTGTCTTATCTATAGCCTTAAATTAACATTACTAGCAAGAAGTTTCATAGTCAAGATTCTGCTGCTAAGTGCATTCTGCCTCTAATGCTTAGTAGTCTAAGTAGCTCTCTTGGAGGGTGAGAAGGTCTATATGATGGTGAACTCCAAATCCATTAAAGATTTTGTAGACTGGACCCAGCACTCTGAATGCTTAAAAAGAGCATGCCCACTTCTGCCTAAAATATTTTACCTGCCACGGTTGTAAGTAAAACTAAGATTATTAGAACTGAAAAGATCAGAGGGAAAAAAACACCCTTATTTCTCAATTATGTTAGTTTGTGTCTGTATGAGTCAATTCCATTGCTCCCCCAAAATAGTCAGCCAGCCCCGTTTGTGTAAAACAACAGGAAAATGTGGTGGTAAAACCAAAAAAAATTGGCAGTGGGATCCAAAAGCAAGTGCAATAGCTAAACAAAATTTAGTTTTTGCTTTTCAAACTGACTACACTTCAAATTGTCTGTGCCTCTCTAACATTCTCTAAAAACCCGTGAACATTAAAAATAAAATGTTGAATACAACAGCACATACAGTACTAAAAGAATGCCATTTAATCAAACCACTTAGGAGGTGCTGAAAGAACAAAAATATTCAAAATATTCTATGCTTTATTTTTTATGCTGCAGATATATTATTACTGATTCATAATAATACTAGTGCTGTTCTAGTACATTCATCAGCCGCAACCTCTACTACCACCAAGTCGTTGCTTGCATCCATAACACTGCTGAGGGGACATATTGGCAATGACTGCATCAAGAAGGTCAAGCACTCTGGATATGCCCTACTGCATCGGATATAATGTAACTCAAAAACCAAACTATTAATCCAGGAGAATTGTTCTAACGGTAGAGAATACACAAACAGAGGTTCTAACATGAAATATACTTGTCAACTAATTACAGTAAATTGCAATGGAAAAACCAAGACTGTTACAAGATTAAGACAGGTATGGCATAACCACATGACTGGGAGACAGGATCTGACAGTGACTTTGGCTGTATCACTCAACACTGCTTCAGTTTTCAGCTCAATGAAATGGGGATAATGCTTACCAACCCCAAAGAATACTGCAAGGATTAAAAGAGGTTTATAATATGCTGTGAATGTGAAATATATTTTAAGCGTTTGGTACTTAGTATTATAAGCACAGCCCATTAAATAGAATTGTCATAGCTCATAAACATTCTTCTTACAGTTCATATTCATATACATAAGAAAGGAAGGTCAAACAATTCAAACGATATTAAAGAGAGGAGTCATCACCGTCCATCTGTTCACTCGGAGCATGGCTATACCGGGAAGATAAGTTAGCACTAATCAGGGAAACCCTCACGTAGTGCTCCTCCAGAAGTTTATGGTGTATTGTTGGTCACCCTGCAAAAGAAACTTCTGTATAAAGCACAATTCTCCTCAGTTTGGACTACTTGAAAGAACAAGCAAAAGCAATAAGGCGTCAAAACCTTTTTACTGAAGGGTACTTCAGTGATATGATGTCAAAACAAGAATGATTGGTACTGTAGTCTTCATATCTGTTGGGAAATCCAGAATAATTCCTTCTTAAATGTAGAGCTAAAAGACTAAAGCCTTCCAGTTTCAGTCTAAGGCTAAAAAGAAGTCTTTTGTAGGATGAAAACAAGTAATAATAAATAGTTTTGTGGATTAAAATAGGCATTTAACCAAAACACACTGGTCCCATACAGATTTTCATTTTGGTGCAGTGAAAATCAAAGGCTGTTGTAATATCATGAAGAGAACTAGCTAGGACTTGAACACACACAACACAAATGAGCTTTCAAAGTGGCTTGTATAAACCCTCAATCTAAACAAAAGCAATATTTTTTCAGGGAAGCCTCTCCAATCCTCCTCCTGTTCAAACAGTAGTAATAGTTCTTCAGAGAAATCATGCGAGCATAAATAGAAACTGTTTGGATAAACAAGTGGCAGACACCATATCACACTAGTGGGGACAGTAGAACTCATTCTGTCTCAATAACCACATACACAGGATTTTACATTAAAGTTATCCTGCTCATCTAGAGTTGACTGTATGCTGGCATTAACAGCTGCAACTTTTCCACTCTTTTAATGACGACAGTACGCTGGTCACAGTGTATAATCCCCTTTTCTGCTGTTAGCACACCAGATACAAGAAAAACCTCCATACCATGCGTTATAGGCAGAAAAGAATCTGTGATTTGCTCCCTTCCTTACCCATCCTATTTTCAAATCAAACCAATAACTAGGAAAGTGTGGGAAGACAGAGGTTGAGATTAATGTTCCTTCATGCATTTTAGCTTTATAAAGCTCCTTTTAAAACATTCAGGAAAATACTGTGGTAACTGACATGAAATGACAGTAATCTGTCACTATTTCACATTTCCCACGAGACTGATTCAAATTGTTATTTATGAACCTTATACTTCAGTGGTCACTTTGATGACTAAACCATAAATTAGCATGTAAATTTGATTTCACAGTAACAACAAATTGTCAGCAAGCTGGGATATTATTTAATTTCGATCGACATGCAATGAAAAAGTCAGCAACACCAGATGTGCTATATTATAATAAATCCCCAAACTTACAAAAACGCACACTACATCTAATATTTGCTTCATTGTTTTTGTGTTTAAAAACACAAACAATTTATATATGTTTTAGGGTTGGTTTTAAATATAAACCCATTATTTTATGTCAGTTCATGCAATTAATTAAATTGTTCAATTAAAATAAGACCACAAATAAACAATCAAGATGTTAGAGAAATGTGAGCCACACAAAAATTGTGTTTTTCATGGAACAGATGATTGTAAGTGCAACACAGAATGGAAGAGACTCTAGGTCTCTTGTACTTTCACCCTAATTTACATGTGTACTTTAGGACAAGGCAGAGACTTGTTTCATAATATTTAGAGCTTGCTTTATAGATGAAGTGCTGCCAGCACTGAAGTATATAATTTGTTCCCCAAAAGGACACTGACAATTACTTTTGCTTATTTAGAAATACATTTTTCATTTGGTATAGAGACTAATTCAGCTTCAGTTATTCCAAGTATCAACATTCAAAGCCCCCCAAAGCGCACACATCTCTGAAATTCACTTGCTAAACTCATTTCCTTCTATTAGATTATGTTTTTAAAGAGAAGCCTCACCACATACCATCTGCTATTATTTTTACTCCAATAAAAATATATCTATATATAGATACATATACACCCTTTGACAGTCAGACTTAGAGAGATTCTATCTTGTCTGAAAGAAGAAAAAATCTAAAAGGGTGACCAAAGAAATGCTTAGAGAAAATTAACACCTCCAAAATAGTGAAAATACCGTATTCCATATCTGACAAGAATTTTCCCTTCCATTTCTACAAAATCCCCTGCATTTAAATATATTTTCCCCTGAAATTTTACACAGAGTGATCTCAAAATGCAATCGAATTACAGACTTTTTTTGAACCAGGAGGTTGGCTTACAAAACTAAAGAAACCCCTTAGAGAGTAAAAGCTCTTAAAAGCTATAGATTTAGCAACTGTCATAGGTAAAGGTGAAGATAGTCAAGACAAACTAAAGAACAAAACTGAGAAACAGACAAATGGTTCTGTAAAAGAGAAAAATATAGATCTCTAAATGATCTTGCTGATTTACAATGCATTTAAGTTATGTGTATCAAACCATTAAAAATTAAGAATATTTTTAAATTTAAATATAAAGAGGGAGATTTTCAAATGTGAAAATCCAAATTGAAAATCAGTGGGAATTGAGTGCCAATGTTTAAAGCTATAATTTAGTCGCAGAAGTCACTGCCCGCGGGGTCATGGAGCTACGGGGTACCCACGCTACCCCTGGAGCTCCAAGCTGCTGTAGGCGGCAGGGTACCCTGCAGCCCCAGTGTAGCTGCCCTGCTTCAGGCGGTGTGGGGCCTACAGATCCCCATTTTGTCAGGGATATTTTTAGTAAAAGTCATGGACAGGTCACAGCTTCTGTTAAATTTTCTTTTTTGCCTGTGGCCTGCCCGAGACTTTTACTAAAAATATCCACGACAAAATCTTAGCCTTACCTATGTGCCTTTGGAAATTTCCCCCTATAGGTGGAACTGTGTCTTTATATGCCTGAGCCATTTTCACAGGGATTTCCATGTTCATAGCTGAAGGCAAAATATAGCCCTAGAGGATTATTTCTAGATTGACAAATATGAGATTACCTCTTATTAAATTCATTTTTTGTGAATACTTCAGAGCAACAAGGTGAACAAAATTAATGGCTTAAAATGGTTCTGTTGATGTCATGACAACAGTCATGACCATGTTTTGAATAAACTTTACACACGTATGTTTTCATAGAGCCAAACAAACTCTGATTGTTCGTGTTGTGACAATGTCACTTAAAAAATATAACAACTGTATTTGCTAGTGTCTACCGGGTCCCTATTATTTTATAAATAGGAACCAAAAGAGACGGTGGGAATGTAGAACAGAGATTAAGAGAAAGTTACTCACCTTGCAGTAACTGAGGTTCTTCGAGATGTGTGTCCCTGTGGGTGCTCCACTCTAGGTGACGGTGCGTCCCGGCGCTGTCGATCGGAGATTTTCGGTAGCAGTGCCTGGTTGGGGCGCATGCACTCAGATGGTATCTCCCGTCTAGTTGGAATCTTCCTGAGTGCGTGCGCCCCACACCCTCCTCAGTTCCTTCTCTACCGTGGAGAGTAATCTTAGTACTCCAAAGTAGAGGGGAGGAGGGCGGGGAGTGGAGCACCCACAGGGACACACATCTCGAAGAACCTCAGTTACTGCAAGGTGAGTAACTTTCTCTTCTTCTTCGAGTGCTGTCCCTGTGGGTGCTCCACTCTAGGTGAATGTATAGCAGTACCCACTACGGTTGGTGGGACTTTGGAGATACGGCAGGGAGTAATGAAGATAGTACTGTATGACCTACTATTGTGTCTGCCGTGGTGTTTTGCGTTAGAGCACAGTGTTTTGCAAACATGTGTTCAGATGACCATGTAGCCGCTTTGCAGATATCAGGAATGGGAACATTGTGTAAGAAGGCAATGGATGCCGACATGGCTCTAGTGGAATGAGTTCTAACGCCTTCAGGCGGTTGAAGATTCATCGCACGGTAACAGGATCTGATGCAGTCAGAGATCCACTTGGACAGACGTTGTTTAGAGATAGTCATACCGTTTGATTTTCTTTGGTAATGGAAACAAAGAGTCGCGGAGACTTGCGAAATGGTTTAGTCCTGTCTAAATAAAAGGCAATTGCTCGCCTGACATCGAGAGTATGTAGGGTTGCCTCTTGTGGAGTCTTGTGAGGTTCGGGATAGAAAGTAGGTAAGTATATAGGTTGGTTGAGGTGGAAGGTAGATACCACTTTAGGAAGAAATTTAGGATGTGGTCTCAAAGTGACTTTGTCTTTGGAGAAGATTGTGTAGGGAGAGTGGGCCATCAGGGCACTCATTTCACCTACTCTCCTTGCCGATGTTATGGCAACTAAGAAAGCCACCTTCATGGATATATGGAGATGAGAGGAGGTAGCCAAGGGCTCGAATGGAGGCTTCATGAGAGCGTGTAGAACGAGGTTAAGATTCCATGAAGCAGCTATTGGGTGAATTTCAGGGTAGAGGTTTTGTAGGCCTGTGAGAAATCGTTTTAGGGTTGGGTGAGTAAAGAGTGAATAACCTGCTAAGAGGTCATGGAAGGTGGTAAGTGCCACCAGGTACACTTTGGTGGAGCTGAGCGAATGTCTGTCTTGTTTTAGTTCCAAGAGGTAGCGTAGAATGATAGGGAGGGTTACCATATTGGGCGCTAAGTGCTTACGTAAGCACCAGAGGGCGAAATTCTTCCACTTCTGCAGGTAGGTTTTATGAGTGGAGTCTTTCCTACTGTGCAGGAAGACATATCGGACTTGCTCAGAACAGGCTAGTTCATGGGTTTGGAACCATGAAGGAACCACGCTGTGAGGTGGAGCTTGAGGAGCTCAGGGTAAAGAGCCAGTCTATTGTTCTGGAAAAGGAGATCTGGCCTGTTGGGGAGAGCCTGTGGGTGACGGGAGGACATGCAGAGTAGGTAGGGATACCACGTCTGTCTCAGTCAAGCCGGGGCAATAAGTATGACCCGGTCCTTATGGTCCACAATCTTCCGAAGAACCCCGTGTAGCAGAGGGATTGGTGGAAGGCATACAGGAGAGAGGTGTTCCGCGGGATGAGGAATGCGTCTCCTGGGGATGGAGTTCTGAGTCCCACTCTGGAGCAAAACTGGGGACATTTTCAGTTCTGGGTTGTGGCAGAGAGGTCTACTGACGGGGTGCCCCAGAGGGAGAAGAGCTGTTGAAGTATTGTGGGGTGCAGTTCCTATTCGTGTTCCGTCGAGAAGTGCCTGCCGAGTGCGTCGGCAGTAGTGTTGTGGCAGTCTGGCAGGTAGGAAGCGGTGGTCTGTATTTGACGTTATATACACCAATTCCATAGACGGATGGTTTCCATGCAAAGAGAATGTGAGCGTGCTCCCCCTTGTCTGTTGATGTAGTAATACATGCTATGTTGTCTGTTAAGACTCGCAGGTATTTGTTCTTTATGAGGGGAAGAAAATGAAAGCACGCTCATCTCACAGCTCTGAACAATAAGAGATTTATGTGTAGGTGCGACTCTGATGCAGACCACTAGCTTTGTGCCCTGTGTCCCTCTAAATGCGCTCCGCAACCAATTAGGGAAGCGTTCGTGGTGAGCACGAGTGCTGGGGATCAGTTCTGGAAGGAAACCTTAGTGCAGAGGTTCTCTGGTCTTGTCCACCACTGTAGGGAAGCTAGAAAGTTGGGAGGCGGAGTTAACAGCATCCGTAAGGTGTGTCTGTTGGGTTTGAAATTGGAATTGAGCCAGCCCTGAAGACATCTCGTGTGCAGCCTGGCGTACTGGAGTATGAAGGTAGTGGCTGCCATATGACCAAGGAGCTGTAGGCAGAGTCTTGCCTGTGTCCTTGGATGAATAGAGAGCGTGCGTTTGAGCTGCGTGATAGCGGGGAATCTGTGATATGGGAGCAAGGCTCTGCTCTGGATTGAGTTGAGATGAGCTCCGAGGAACTCAATCTGTTGTGTAGGTGTCAGGGTGGATTTTTGGGCATTTATTTGGAGGCCTAGGCTGTGAAAGAGGGCGATAGTGAAAGAGTAGCTTGGAGAGTCTCGCCATAGGAGTTGCCCTTGATGAGGCAATCGTCCAGGTAGGGGAACTGCGTGACCCCATGTTTGTGGAGGTGAGCCACGAGTACAGCTAGAATTTAGGAAAAAAACTCCTGGCGCTGTGGAGAGGCCGAAAGGAAGAACTCCATATTGGAGATGGTCGTGACCGATTGTGAAGCTTAGAAAGCGTCTGTGAGCTGGATGAATTGATATATGAAAAGAGACGTACTGTGGGTTGAGGGCTGAAAACCAGTCCCCTTGATCTAGTGCAGGAATTAATGTGCCCAGTGTGACCATTTTGAATTTCTGTATCCTCGCGAATTTGTTCAGTTGGCGTAAGTCTAGTATAGGCCTCCAGCCCCCAGTCCTTTTCTGGGTCAGGAAGTAATGGGAGTAGAAATCTTTCCCTGGATGTAGCATTGGCACAGGCTCCACTGCACCTAGCTGTAAAAGATAAGCAACTTCTGCGCGAAGCAGGTGCTCATGAGAGGGGTCCCTGAAGAGGGACGGGGAAGGGGAGGAGGATAGGATATGAATGGGCTAGAGTAACCGGACTGAACTATCTCGGGGACTCAACGGTCCTGTGTAATTTGCTGACAGGCATGTTGGAAACTCTGGAGGCGGTGGCGAAATGGGCAAATAGGCTGTGGAATCAAGGAGTGGTCGCACAGATCCTGAACCAACCTTTTAAAATTGTTTATTCCCAGATGGATGGGAAGTGGTTGCTTGATCTTGATCTTGTCTGCGCTTAGGGGGTCTAGCGCGATTCCTATTTATGTGGTAAGGTTTGGGTTGATATCGTTGACCCCTGGGAAGAGATGGGTGAATGCCCAGGGTGCGCAGTGTCGCTCTAGAATCTTTCATCGTATGAAGTAGTTCATCAGGTGTGGTTTTGTATTTTTTTTTTTTTTTTTTAAAGAAAACAGTTTATGTTTATCAAAGGGGAGGTCCTCCACTTTGTTCTGCAGGTCTTTAGGGATGCCAGATGCAGAAAGCCATGAAGATCTGCGCATAATCACAGCCGGTGCAGTTGTACGGCTGCTGTGTCTGTCGTGTCTACAGAGGCTTGTAGGGCTGTTCTGGAAATCAATTGGCGCTCGCTCAGAATTGATTTAAAGCCTGGTGTCCTGTCCTCTGGAATGTAAGAGGCAAATTCAAAAGTTTATTGTAGTCATCAAAGTCATGCCTGGCAAGGAGTGCAAGGTAGTTTGCGATCCAGAATTGTAGAGTGGAGGATGTGTGAACCTTGCGACACAATACGTCAAGGTGTTTACGGTCCATGTCCTGCGGGGTGGACTGATATTGTGGCTGTTTCGTTCTTTGTGCGACTGCATTGATAATGAAAGAGTTCAGTTGTGAAAAAAAAATAGGAAGTCAGCGTCCTTAGCAGGAACATAGTATCTATGTTCGGCTTTTCTGCAGGTTGGTAATAAAGAAGCTGGAGTTTGCAGAGAGCGTCAGCTGGTTCCAAGAGTGCCTCATTTATAGGGAGCGAAGTAGGGAAACTGAGGCTGGAGGCTGCGGACCTTAGCCTGAGGTGGAAAAAGGCTCCAGTGGGGGAGGAGATGGAGGTGTGGTGAACTCTGCTTGCCGTTGTAGATCAGGTTCGCGCTCAGTGAAGGTAGCCAGTTCAGGTGGTGGGACTGCGCTGTCATGTTAAGAAGCGAAAGTGAAAGTGTGAGCGGTGCAGTGGGTCGGTTGTTGGTGCCCTGCAGGGGGTCTGTTGTTGGTGCAGGGGCGGAAGGCAGGCTCGGTGCCGACGTCCTACCTGGCACCGGGGCAGAGCACGCGGTCGGAGCCGCGGCTTTTTTTTTTTTTTTCCCCTTCCCTTCTTCCGCCCAGAGGCTTGCGGTGCCGACGGCTTTGTCGGCACCGGGGCAGAGCGCGCAGCTGGCTTCGCGGCTTTTTTTTTTTTTTTTTCACTGAGGCTTGCGGTGCCGACGGGTTTGTCGGCACCGGGGAGAGCGCATAGCCGGCTCCGCGGCTATTTTTAGTCCTCAGGCTTGCGGTGCCGACGTCCTTGTCGGCACCGGGGCAGCGCGCGCAGCCGGCTCCGCGGCTATTTTTAGTCCTCAGGCTTGCGGTGCCGACGTCCTTGTCGGCACCGGGGCAGCGCGCGCAGCCGGCTTCGCGGCTATTTTTTGCCGTAAGGCTTGCGGTGCCGACGTCCTTGTTGGCACCAGGGCAGAGCGCGCAGCCGGCTTCGCGGCTATTTTTAGCCCTGAGGCTTGCGGTGCCGACGTCCTTGTCGGCACCGGGACAGAGCGCGCAGCCGGCTCCGCGGCTGTTTTTATGCTGAGACGCTTGGTGCCCCGGAATCCTTCTGTGTTCGCCTCTACGGTCTGTGGGAGCCGTTGTTGAGGCGTGATCCGGGGCTGAGGCGCCTAGCTTGGGCGCTGTCAGCACAGAGGGTAGGGATCTCCCAGGAGACCCCTTACCCTTGTTAGAGTCTCTCCTATGAGACTGCTCTGCTTCTTGCCTCCGCTCCAGGGAGGGTGAAGCAACGCTCCCCACCGGTTTCGATCTGGCTGGGGAGGATGTGGGAGTGGGTTTAACTTTCCCCATCTCCGAAAGCGGCTGCGGGGATTTCTCCATGAGAAGCATTTTAAGCCGCAGGTCCCTGTCGTGCCGAGCCCCCGACTCGAGGCTCATACAGTAGAGGCACTTTGCGGGGATGTAGGCTTCCGCGAGGTACTTCACACAATGTGAGTGCCCATCCAACCTTGGTATGGAGTCGTGCCAGAAAACACACCTCTTGAATCCTGAAGCCCCTGGCATTGTAAATTAGAAATGGCAGGGGAGAGTGTCTCAGTGAGAGACAAGTCTGAAGTGATTTTTTTTTAAAACTAAGTAACTAACTATGTAACTATACTAAAGGAAGGGAAACAACTGGGAAGTAATTAATAATTATTTCTATGTTCTTTGTTACTGTTTCCTATAGATACCAGGGAAGAGAAGGCAGCACTGCTCCGAGTCCCGTCTTCAGCCGAGGACGGTTGAGAAGGAACTGAGGAGGGTGTGGGGCGCACGCACTCAGGAAGATTCCAACTAGACGGGAGATACCATCTGGGTGCGTGCGCCCCAACCAGGCACTGCTACCGAAAATCTCCGATCGACAGCGCCGGGACGCACCGTCACCTAGAGTGGAGCACCCACAGGGACAGCACTCGAAGAAGAACCTAACTTTCCACTCTTATCTTCCTGATCCTTTTTTTTTTAGGTATCAAAACAACAAAAGCACACATTTGAAGGACCTAATCAATTGTGTGTATTCTTTCACCAGCTAGGTTAGAAAAAATGCTTTCTTCCTTTCCCCACCATGTCAACTGACATGAAACAAGACCCAAGACCCAATTCTGCAAAGCCCCATTGAGATTTTGGAGGACTGGTCACATAAATATTATATGATTGAAGTACAGGACTCAGAATAAGGAGAGCTGGGTTTTATTCCAAGCTCTGTCACAGACATACTGTGATACTTTGGACCAAATCACGAAGGCTTGGGCTACACTAGCGGGTGGTGGTGGTTCCAACTAAGATACGCAACTTCAGCTATGCCAAGTCAAAGTATTTTAGTTCGACTTACCTGACCGTCCTCACGGCGGCGAGTTGACTGCCGTGGCTCCCCCGATGAATCTACTTACTCCTTCTGCCGAGGTGGAGTACGTGCATCGATTCGTGTATTGATTTATCGCATCCAGACGAGATGCGATAAATCGATCCCCGATACATCGAACACTACCCGCCGATCCAGCGGGTAGTATAGACGTACCCTTAGGAACAAATTTTCCCAAGCATGGCCTCTAAATAGAATTTCCTCAATTTGAGGATATTTAACTTGACATAGGCAGGACCTGAGCACCAACAGTTCCACTTAGGTTAATGGGACCAGTGCAAGCAGGGTCATTAGAAGACACTTTTGAATTTGAACTAGTTGCGGCTTGCTGGCACCAAACAGCAGGTCATATGAGTGGGATAATGTTCCCTCCACCCCATGCTTTTAAAGAACAAACCTTCTTTCAACAAATAATATTTGAGATATTCTTCTGCTGTTATTGAATGGTTAATGGTTGACTCCACTTAGCCGTCTTCCAGCTTTTTAATGTAGAGCTGTCCTTTGGCCCCATAAAGCTCACAGCCTCAGACCCTCCCTGACGTGGGAGAAATAAATTTCAAGAACAATCTCAGCTTTTGCTTGAAATAAAAATCTTTCTGGCCCCTTTCCTTGCAAAGAAAGCCTACATTCCTGAAGTAAGAGGCTACGGGAGAACTTGAAGATAAAACTTCTTAACATACATGATGTATAAAATTAATCAGTTAAATTTTGTGTGTGTTCTAAAGAATCATCTCACCACCCTCCTTAGCCCTGTGCACAGTGGTGTGAACACAGTGGACAGGAATCAAAGATATCTGGGGTGCAAACAGGCAAAAAATATTTTCACGAACTTATTAAAAAATGTTAAGGCTCGATATGCTTCTGCTTCAACACCTTACTGGAGTGTGCCTCAAACTGCGCAAAAACAGAGTAAAGGAAGCTTAAGCTACTGGCACTCCTCTGAGCATATTAATATGCCAGTGGGATGAAGAAGGGATGAGAAGATGGACATAGAGCAAGAGAAAACACAACACAGGGAAAAGCAAAGAAACAAATGGCAGCAGAGGACTGAAGAGCAGAAAAAAGAGGGACAGCAAAGGAGTTTAGAGAACAGTATGTAGAATCCCATTAGTACTAATGGGACTCATGCGTAAATCCTTCCAATCAAGGAGAACTGAATACTGTGCCAGTCACTCACTCCCTCACTCTGCCTCCCCTCCATTTGTGAACAATAATACTTGCACAGGATCTCTCTTCCCCTTCCTTAAAACTGGCATGGGACTTACACCCTTAGGGGAGAACATGTCATTCAGCATTTTACAATTCTTAAGTAAAAGATATGAACTAAAGTATGCTTACCTGCCGATGAATAATCTCTAGGTTTGTTCTTGCTTTATTCACCAGTGTTTGTATTTCTTCTGAATCCTTTAAATGTTTGTTTTCTCTGAAGGCATCTCTTATCTTTCTGATGGCATATGTTCTAGACATTATTTAAAAAAAGCATCCGTAAGTGTTT
Organism: Mauremys mutica; assembly: GCF_020497125.1. NCBI lineage: Eukaryota > Metazoa > Chordata > Testudines > Geoemydidae > Mauremys > Mauremys mutica. The sequence continues at coordinate 120,364,703 of NC_059073.1, read as the reverse complement.
TGACATCTAAACAATTTTTAAAGTGTTTGGCTACTGCAGTAAATGCTGTTGAGGATATTTACAAACAGTTGTACATGCTAATCGTCCATTTATCTGCTTCAAACTTTATATTCTCTCTCTGTTCAGGTTAAATCCCATCATGCCCTAGTAAATACTATAAAGCAGTGGTCAGGGCCTTGAACTGTAGAACCAGCTTTACTAGAACTTAATGTGGAAGAACTTTGTGCCTCATACTTCAATTTTCTTCATGTGCACATCATCTCTGAGATGTATAAACATTTCTCTATGCCAACAGACAGGGAATGTTATTGGAGATTATAAACATATGGTGGAATCACAAATAAACTGTAGAATTACTCCGCTACGCACCCTTATCTAATGTGTGGAAAGAAAGATGGTGGTTTCATCACTGTAAACAGAATCATTAACAAGAGAAACATAGAAAGCCCCCATGTTGTCTAAAGTTTCTTCACCGAGGCAGTTTTTTGTTTTTTTTTAAAGTTAAGTACAACTACCTGGAGGGTCTTATTACATGCTCTCTGTTTACTTTTTTTTTTTTTTTTTAATACCAAAGGTCTCCTTGTAACAATACGAGTAGCCACAAGAAAAGTCCAATCATTATTGCTCTGCCTGTTACTGCTATTAAGATGCAACACTGCTTGGCACTACAAAGAAAAAGCCTGAAGTAGCACAATAGCACTACTTCTGCTGGATGCTAGTTATGAGTGCTACAGAGCACAAGGATATTTCAATCATCTCTTTCCTTGTCATATGAACCACTAGAGTGATTTGAATCAGTGCACTGATTCTTGTTCCTGGCATTCCAAGGGTCATCAGGCAGAATGCTAACCACTGCATACATCAATTTGTAACCTGAAAGTCACCAAAGGCGAGCTGTTGAATCAGCCATTCAAAAAGGTGTTTTATTTTTCTCAATGTGCATTTTGTTTTCCACTCAAGGAACAGTGCCTCTACTCCCACTAACAGGTGGGAAAGAGGATGTGGCCTCCGCCCTTGCAAGGCAACACAGAAAAGTGTCCAAAACTTTAGAACCCAAGGACCATTAGAAACACAGATTAGAATTCTCTCTCCTTATTTAAAAGCCAACAAATAATCTTTGTACACTATGCAATAAATCCCTTTAGAAACACTAGATGGATTTCATTTTTGTTAAAAGACACTCCCAATTGACCAGTAGATATTTTTTTATGAGAGGCCAGCTTATAAAGGTATTTGGTACATGCTGATCCTTTTCAGATATCTTTGTAATGCACACTATTACTGTCTATCACCATTTAAAATTCCTCACACTAATAAACATATTTATCTCAAACTTAAACATTTTGCACAGAAAGAAAAAAAAACAATGAAAACCATTCCAATAGCTTAATATTTTCAAAGATTACTTTTCATCTCATACAAAAGTGAAATGCAAGCTTCAAGTCCAACATGAAACTGTTGGAAATTTGATCATTAACCCCTCCCTCCACCCCAAATATATATATAGCGAAAGAGCAAAGAGAATATTCTTAAGAAAAAAGATTAACAACCTGCTTCACTACCATACCATTAGATGGTGCCATCCAGCTCTTAACGCAGTTTCCATGAGGTAAGTGACATATTTTTGTAAGAGCTCATAAATAACACATTTCAATCACAGGAACCAGGGGTGCTTATGGAGTGCTACCCTGCTGCCACAAACCAGCAGATGGTGTGTGCTTTTAATTAGGGCCTGTTCACCTATAATGTGACATGGATGTGTGTGTAAGTTAATAGAATTTATTAAATATGGAAGCTCATTCTTATTTGCAGCTGGTGTCCTAGAAAGATTTTGAGGGGAAGCTGCTTAGTTATTCTGGGGCAGACATAACCAAAAAACGTTGAGATTTAGTTTAATTTTGTTGCTTGATAATGAATGACTGAATAAGGAAAATGCTCTTCATCCAGGGTGCATGTGTGTTTAAATATACTCTATTTCTTAAAAGGAAAAAAAAATATTCAGTGGTTTTCTGGGAATGGTTGTTTCCTGGAAGATATACAATCCTAACGTACATTTTCTATTTTTTTTAAAAACTGGTCTTCGTTATCCAGCTTTATTCTGCAAACACTCATGTGAGTGACTCTGCCAAGGTGAGTAGGCCCCAATCATTTTAATGGGATTAATCACATGTATGTCTGTCAGTTTGGCTCCAGATTGCTTTGGCTCTTTTATATGTACGATGGATTCACTGTCCATTTTCTAGTTTTTCACTCAATACACCAAACACAGTTGTTTAGAAAAAAAAATTGATGTATTTAAGAACTGGCACAACCGTTCACATTTACTGTCTAAACACTGTGTATGGCAAGAAACAAACATGTATGGGCAGCAGACTCAGGGCCATCCTTACCCATACGCAAAGTACGCAGCTGCGTAGGGGACCAGGAAACTTGGGGCACCAAATTTCCTGGCGTCCTGCGCAGCTGCATGCTGCTCCAGTCCCTTCCCCGCCTCTTCTCCAGGCCTCCCACCCCTGCCCCCCAAGCCATCCCCACCCCACCCCACCCCAGGGGGGACTGCATAGGGCCCCTGAATAGCTAGGGATGGCCCAGAGCAGACATCACTAAAGGATTACCCATTGTTATCTTTTCCTTCTCAAATTTCTATAAGCCTGTAAATCTGTTAGCTGCCATTTTATATCCCAGTCCTGCAAAGACTTATGGACATGCTTAACTGTAAGCATGTCAGTAGTTCCAGTTAATCAACTGGACTATTCACATGCTTAAAATTAAACATGTACTTAAGCTTTTGCAAAACTGAGGCCTAACCTAAACGTGCAAATACCTGTATCTCTTAACATCCAATCCTGTATGTTAACCATAAGCTCACCCTTTCTTCCTTTTTGGGAGGTATAAGGTAAACATCATTTCCAAACCCAACCTATTCTACTCTTCCAAGATTTGTGGTTAAAAAAAAAAAAGTTAACATATTTTAGCCCTTCTCAATGTAACATCTTCTACAAAAGATAAAAACTGATTGTTTTGTACAGCCTCAGTTCTGAATCTTTATCCTCTTCTCATGCTTCTAGGGCTTAACAATGATCATACAAAAATCCAGCAGTAAGACTATGGCTGCAGTACCTCTGCAGGTCTCTGAACAACTGAGTCCTCTTAAAATTATAGCAACACACATACTGTACGTAGCAAGAAACAAGAATATGCAGAAACATGGATAGCATATGCCCTCTCTTGCACGCACTTCTTTTTCTCTTGAGAATAGCTGCTCCAAGGAAATCCCTTTGTTTGGTTCATAGTGAGTTGCAGACTGACTACTAATTATCATGATTACAGTGATTCTCAGCACAGCACAAATTCATCAGTATTCTCACTTGGTACAGGATTTACAAGTGAGAGGGTAGAGTATCTGTATATCCTTTAATAAATAATAATAAAAATAAACTCATCCGGGCATAATAGTTATTTGCAGATATAACACCTTACACCTTTTGCTCCTGTTGATTCAAATGGGTCTTGCAGTATGTGCTACATTGTCAGCCTGAGCAAGCAGGTTTCAGAAATGACACAGTTGCTGCTACAAAAATAGCAAGCTAACTGCAGTGCTATCTCTTGCATTAAAATGATCACAATGGGTGTTTGAAACCATTATAACAAATTAATGCAAAAGGCCAGAAGAACAGGGAACAAAAAATGGGGGAGTGGGGGAGGGTGAAGGGGAGGAAGGCAAAATTTGTCCACAGCAACTGCTTAGAGTCTCTTCTAGGTAAATTACACAAGAACAGAATTTTAACTCTCTTGGAATATTTTTAACCTAATATTATTTATGAAAATAACATCTAAGTTCTCCCATTAACATAACACTATCTACACGGGGGTGGGTGGGGGAAGGCTGGTATAACTGTGTCGCTCAGGGGTGTGGATTTTTACACCCGTGAGCAATGTAGTTATACCGACATTACTTTGCAGTGTAGACGAGGGCAAAGACAACTTTACATGAAGCAGAAATCTACCCCCACCCCCCATTTTTTTTTTTTTTGCTTTTCAAATTGTTTCCAAGCAATCATCATGCTGACCTTCCAGTTCTTGTACTTAGGCACCACTGAAAACCCCAATCCTGCAAAGTGCAATTCAACATCTCAGATTATCCAAATCCATTCTGATTAAACTTCAGTCTGCTGACACTTTGTTACAAAATGAGATTTTTTCACAATATAAACCAATTTAGCAGAATAAAAGGGCACATTTCTTGATCCTTAGTTTCAAAGAACTGAAGCATCCTGATCCAGACTTGCTTTTATTATTGGGTTTCTTTTACTTATGCAAAGAAGCAGTGTCTGAAACTATTTTTTTTAAAAAGTCACAAACAATTGAACAACGAACGGCTTGCTTATTTCTATGGTGTTCAATTGTCAAACTGTGGGGAGTGGTTCATGACTGTCAAGAAGCAGGGCAGAGACCCGAAACTGGTGTGTGTTCTAGAATTAAATTTCACCAACCCACTAACAAGTGGAACTCCTAAAGCATTATAGCAGTCTTACCACGGAGTCAGACAGTTCCTTTGGGCATTCCAGTCTATCTTGCCACCCAGGCAAGCTGGACTTAGTAATAGCTGGTTGCTAAACACCAAAAATCACATAAGATTGAGGTTGCTTCCAGTCCCAAAAGATCAGTCACTTATCTCAGGTCAATTTGTACCTTCGATCTCTCACCAAAGACAATGCTTGTAGCCAATCCTGTAATGAGCGAGTTTCACAGAGCTGAAGAAGAGCTCTGTGCAAGTTTGAAAGCTTCTCTCTCTCTCTCTCTCTCTCCAACAAAAGTTGGTTCAATAAAAGATATTACCTCACCCACCCTGTCTCTCTAATATCCTGGGATCAACACAGCTACAAAACACTGCATACAGAAAACAGCCACCTCAGTCTACCTATAAAGCCAGTATGGTCTGTTAAGAAAGCCAGTTTAACTGGCCCGGGAAGGACAAGGCAAAGACATGGTGGCAAGTGCCAACATAACATCTCCAAAACCATACATCCTTGTTGCTGCTGGTGTACCAGAGAAATAGGAGCATGGTCAAGATGGGCTACGCTGATCTTCGGCTGCATTTTCAGCCCCCGGAGTCTTTCTGGGATGTCCTTTATGGCCAGATTTTTAAAGTTCTGATTTTTGCCCATGCCCTACAGACCACTGAAATATTAAGCCTGATGCTTTGGGGAGCAATGCTGCCTTACTACTCACACTGTTGTCCTTTGCCTGGTTACTGCTTGCAATTTTATTATGTTTGTACCTTTGGGAAACTCATTCCCTCCTCGGGCTACTTATTCTCCAGGAGCAAATCTCCACTACAGATGGCCAGTTTAGAAGAGCTGGTTGGAAAATACCAATTATTTTTTGTGGGAAATTTAAAACTTTTTTTTTGTTTTTGTTTTGAAAATTTCCTGCATAAAAAGTTTGTTTTTGAAGTAAAACAAACAAATAAGTTTTCAGTTAAAACATTTCAATCAGCTCTAATGCTCACAGAAGGGAAAAATTACATAACTTCAATGCAGAATCAGAAGGTATTTTCATGCAGAAATTTCAGTCACTCACTTCCCCTCACGGTTTGCTGGGGAGCCCTTCAGAGACAGCGTTTATCATACACCTTGATGATTATTGTTCTGCCTTTTTGAAGCATTCATTTGCCAACCATTCTGTTTTCCTGGGGATGTCTCCTGCCATATCACGAACTGATTGGAAGGTTACGCAATGGGGTACTGCATAACTACCAGAATTCATGCTCTTACCTCACACCACTAACTAAAAATAACCTTTGGAGCTTGGAAAGTTGCACCAAGATGTCAGGACCAAGCAATGAGAATTATGAAAAAAGATTTCTTCAGAGAAGTAGAATTACAACATATGTAATTTTTCCTTAACCACTTCCGTATAGCTCTTTGAGATCCTTGACAAAGAGGTATTATATAAGTGACAGGTATTTACTAACAAACAACCAGCAGCAGCGGAAACTCAATCTGCACTTCCAGGAATAGGAAAAAGTAGGAGACTATGAAAGCAGTTTTCAGGTAATTTTTCAGTGTCTTACTGAAATCATTTTATTATCCAAGTGTAGCACCATTTTAACACCTACTTTACTGCAGATATTGTCTGGAATTGTCGAACACATACAGTTAGTTGGTGACCACAAACCCAGAATAAAAATGTATATTAAATGTAGTCACTGTGCGCTATCCTGCATGCGCACCTTCTGCAATCTCTGCTTAGCTGCATCTGTCATGCAATTAACATCCAATTAAACTGAAAGTATGATGTAGATGGTTAATAGTTTCAGTACAGAGATCTGAGGCCAAAGGCACTGCAGCTGCATGGTTACTCAAGGTGTTAATCAGGTAGCAGCTGCACATAAGTAGAAAGCATCAAAGGTGCATGGGGTTAATGTGGAAAACAGTTCCCGTGCAAATGCATTTCAAGATACAGTGTCATAGGCAATGGGCACTAGCTACCAGCTTTCAAATCTTGGACAGTACTGACCAAAAACAGTAGTAAAAACAATTGTTTTCTCCTAATGCACACAAATTTACCTTAAAACTAACTTTTAAAACTTCTGCGTTTGCTATTCCCTAAAATGCAGCTCAAGTGACCTTCAATTTTATTGTGTGTCAATTCCTCCCAAAATAGCAGCTTCCAAGGAGTGAAGTCTGAACCATTGCCTGCTATAGAAATACTGAAATTGCAACAGGTATAGATCAGAAAATAATTGCTGTTCTGGGATTCAGATATATTTATTAGAAAATACTTATGCAAGGTCAAATTTACATATAAAAAATCACTGCAGTTTTTCTTTAAGTCTTAGTTACAAAAGATAAAAACTATTTGTTAAAATGGAGTGCAAAAAATGAGTTGAAAACACTGTGCATAGGCACACTTGTTTTTACTACACAGCACTTTCCCTTCAAAATAATTCCGGTCAAGTAATAATGTTAGAGAGTCTCAACATTTTGCATTTATCAATACTCAAAACATGCTAATGGTTTAAGTCATCTTCCAAAGGAGGCCTTATAAATGTGCTGACATTTCCCCATATCTATTATTGTGAACAAAAATAATGTCTTAATGGAGCATATCACAGTTATAAGCCAACAGACTGCTAAAGATAATGGCACAGCTATTACAGATTGTTATTTAGGATGATCCAAAACACTGGGCCAGAAGCAGTAAACTGTGATACAGAATCCGAACAAACAAAAGAGACAGATCACATGGGAAGAGGCCTGAAGGTTAGAGAGTACTGAAAGGCTTCATCAATATAAGAAAAAAGAGAGAACAAAATTACATTTCTCTACCAACTAAAGTTGTGGTGAATAATAAGTTATGTACTGTAGTACCTCACGTATAGGAAATCTACTCTTGTGACCAATTATGAAATAAAAAGGTTTTCCAATTTTATTATGCTTTGACTTAGGGAGACAAGGCGCAGTGTGATGTAGAGAGAGGATGAAACATTTACTAATTCAGAAAAGTCTCCCTTCTAAAAAAATGACTGTTAATTTCTTCCATTTATAGTTTGAGTCTCTTTCCCCCCGCTCACTGATACCTATGGTCTTGATATACTAAAAGTACTAGCTGCCAGGATCTCAGTTCATATGGGCAAAACATGAACTGGAGGGAATTTGCTCAGCTATATTTACATTCTAGAACAACATCAGTTCAAAAACTGAAAGCCTCAGGGATAAAAAGTCAGCTGAAGATTCATTTTAAGTTACCTGAAACTTTTATTGCTTGGCCAGATATCTGTGCAGACTTGAAATATAACGAATTACTCCAAAGGCAAGGAATATCTCTTTTTAATATGTTTTATATTTTATAATTCTTTAAAGTCTCATTAGTAGTCACCAGCAAGGGTCAAACAGAAACTTTTAACAAACAAATATAACAGTTACCCTATGCAGACACTTTAATGTAAAGTTAAATTTGAGAACTTAATATAAACAGAATCCTAGTCAGGCCAGTAACCGTATCTAGCTCTCCCCTAAGTACTCATACTTCACAGTTAGGGATGGCTTAGTGTCTTGTGGAATTTAATCCAGGAGCAAACAGAATGGTGTAGGTGTAATGTTATTTTATTATTATTTACTATTAGCAGAGCTCCAGCTCTCAAAGCTTCCACACTAGACAAATTTCTAGCAGTGCTGGGGCTCTCAAATTACAATACAGTAAAGATGTCTGGCTGTAATATAAAAGCCCAGGTCTACTCACTGAACAAAGACTTGGGGAAAAAATCCTCTTTTTTCATTTACTAAGAGATGACACCTTCAGTGCCTATTTTGCTTATAGGTTTCCCAAGCAACTAAACTAACAAGCCACTGGTCAGTTTCACTACTAATATACAGAACCCTATGAGCAGTAGTGAAACTGCCAAGAAACTTACTTTTTTTTTTTTTTTGCTGCTCCTGCTGGGGAAGGTTCTGAGGAGCAGCAGAAACAAGCACTGCAAATATTTCATAGAAGAACAGGCTGGGGAAGGGGTAAAGCAGAGAATACCTGATTCCTCACAGCAGCCATAAGATGGAGTGGGAGAAAAGTGACAGACTTGCTCCTTCACTCTTTGAGCAACAAAGCATTTAGTTTTTCAGACACCTACCAGCCAGAGGTAGACATCAAAGACAAAGCCCCTAGGCCAGGCCAGGGAGGGGGGGGGGAACCCCTGGTAGGCATCCCAGCATCTTCCTCCCTCCATCTTTTAAATCTATTCTGATCAGTAAGTTTAGAACTCCAAACCTCTCCTAAAAGTCTTGCTTCTGGATGATTGCTGGTGGAAGCTGTCTACAGAACATAATTTGAAAGAATGGTTGGTCAAAAAAAAAAGCCTATCCCCTTCTAATGGTAAGCTAGTAATCAAACACTAGATGATCAATAGGATATTAAGAGATGTATTTGATGCACATTACATCATAAATCGAGACCCACTATAGATCATAATATGCATCAATATGACCGGATTTACGTAGGAAATGCTAACAAGTTTGAACATAAAAACGGCCATACTGGGTCAGCCCAAAGGTCCATCTAGCCTAGTATTCTGTCTTCTGACAGTGGCCAATGCCAGGTGCCCCAGAGGGAATGAACAGAACAGGTAATCGTCAAATGATCCATCCCCTGTCCCCCATTCCCAGCTTCTGGCAAACCATCCCTGCCAGCAGATTTGAAAACTAAAAAAACCCTTCTGATTTCTAAAGCAAATCTTGTAACTTTATTATGTTCTATTTCTCAGGTTTATTAGATTAAAAAGTTTGAACTTTTAGAAGTATCCTGTCCAAGTTGAGAGAGGAAAAAAAGAAAAGTGAGAAGACTTTTCTAACATTTATATTTTTATAGCACCATAACTCTGAAACAGCTTCCCTGAATTTTCTTTTATTTTTCTAAAAAACTGAAAACTCCTCCTCCTACTTGAACAAGTTCAGTGTCTGCTGAACCCAGGGGAAAGACTATTTTTTTAGGCTAAATGGTTGCCTGTTTTCAATTTCAATAAAGATAATACCAGATACTATCTGATCAATACTGCCCATTCTATTCATACCTGGACTGCTCCCATATGGGCAATCCTCTGAAACAACTTCTAAAACATAAATGGTTGTTTGCTATACTTAATTATTTTTAAAGAGTGAAATTATCACTTAACTAAGACTAAGCATAACTAAGTTCAGCACAGAGTGCTTTTGAGAAAGTTAAATCTAGAAAGTAGGAAATAAAATTTAAGAATAGAAGGACTCCTTTAATTTTAATTGGAGTTGCTACAGCAACTCTGTATTGTAAAGGTGGAAAAGAAAAATGCTTTACCAGCACAGGACCCAAGTGAACATGTCATTCAGTTAATGAGGCACCAGTCTGGGAACTGCTGCAGGGGCTAGAAGTACAATTTGCCGCAGATGAAAAGTGTCCTTATGGACTGAAATGACAAATAGCTCCAAAATAAGGTTTCATTGGCACAGATGCTGACAGGGCATGGGATAGCTTAGTGGTCTAATTATCAGGTTTGGAATATCTAGAGTCCCGGAACTACAAGTTCTAATCCTGGTAAGACTGATTCATCCTTCTGAAGCAAAAGAATTAATATCATTCAATTTGCATGTTCATCTTTCTGATGAGTCGTTGAAAACAGAGGTCCAATCTGCTGTACATTGTCATTAAAAATTCCATTATGCTATTTGTAAGACCAGAATTTAACCCGGATGTCAGACAAAATTTTCCTCTTCCACTGTTGCATGCTCTGTGCTCGCCAGCTGCCATCCTCCATCCTAGAGGTGGCTGCAATTCAGCGGTGATTTATGAACATCACATAGCTGGTAAAGCACTTTGGGATAAAAGGAACTATGTAATGTAAAATAATAACATAACACATTTCATAGTCTGCTCACAGACACCATGCAAAAAATTTATTTAGAGGAAGGGAACTTCTCCTCAAACTCCTTTCTCCTCCCCCCCGCCCATCCTACCCTCTACTCCCCACCCATCACCCAATGGATGAATCACCCAACCCATCTCTCACTTAGAGCAAGGCATAGCATGTTTAGCCTAACAAATTTGCAGCATCAATAGGGACAGCAATGATGGATATTTGAAATTACAATGTAATATTTAGCAGTACAAAAAATTATACTATATGCAATGCATATTACTCAAATCTGAAGTCTAAATCTATTTGTACAACATAAAACCACTGTCCTACACTACAACAAAATAATAAAGAATATTTTTGGACATTTGGGATTGTAAATATATCCCTTTGGAAAAAATATATGAAATGTTTCAGGATGCTTGGATGCAGACTGCCTCCATTAGTTTGCCACAGGCAGAGTCTGCCCCCCAAAAGATTGTTTTGTGTGTTCTGAATGCTACATAAAGCATATTGTCAAGTGTACCAGATTTTTCTTTTTACAGCTTCTTCAGTTTACGCACTTAAGGGCTATGGAAATTTTAACCACCACCCCAACAGGATAATACCTAAATCAACATAACTGAAGGCTGAAAATCCAAATTCAGATAAAAACAGAGCACTGTTTTAAGGATGAAATGGGTACAAATCCTAGAGATCACTTCATCCATGTGAAAGTTTAGATGTAGCTCCTTACAAGATAGAAGAGGAGGAGGAACTGTTGAACAAACCCATCATCAAAAGCAAAACTTTAAAGGAAAACATATTTTGCTCTTTAAAGCTCTCTGACTGCCTCTTATGTAGATCATATCATAAAAGCAGATTTTGGTTCAAAAGAGCACAGCTGATCTAAACCCAGAACATACACTAGTGAGCATCCTAAGACATCTTGGTCACACCATACCAAAATTAACTGCCAGGGCTGTCTACACTCCATTATTCTTTGAAAGGACTAATCACCACCACTTGCATTCTAAAGGCATCATTGACACAAATGGAAGTAGAGAAGCTTTGCATGCTGGTAACGGAACAAAATGCCTCTAACTGTTGATCCTTGGACTGGTAGAAGAAAATGGCCATACAAGTGGATGCTCTATGGGACCTCCAGGAAAATAAATATTACTTATTAATTTGGGTCCCATAGTGCCACATGCTACTATGTCAAAGTGACAGTCATAAATAAAGGAAGATTGCTATGCTCTGTATTCCAGACAAAGAAATAATCTAGTTATACATGGTTTCTTACTATTTTTGTCACAAATAGTTTAAAAATTGAGATAGCAAGAGGCTCCAGGTCCATCAAGACTGATGTGCTACATCAATAGTGATCAAAGTGTTTCCCATGAGCTAAATATAGCCTCCAGATGCCTTCATTTTTAATACCATGGTGTTGCCCTTGGACATTATAGGTCCCAGCATGCAATCCTCTACCTTGATCTGACCAGAGAGCAAAACTTAAAAATCAGACAATGAGCAGAGATTAAAAATCTAGACATGCCAAGACAATGGGCAGAAATTATTCGACTAACAAATTTCCTGCCAGATCATCTGTGCATTGGAAGCAGTTTAATCTTTACTATGACAGCAGAAAGGTTGATCAGAGAGGTCCAAGTCCTGCAAACGAAGAGATTACTCATTATTTTTTCCAAGAGGAGAAATTATTACAAAATACTATTATATTATCAAATCCAGCCTACAAAATTAGGTCTGATGTTAAAAATGTAAGAGGCAGCTGAGTGAAAAATGAGTGATTTTTGGAGTTTTCCAAATTTGAAGATAAATCATTCAAAATATTCTTTCACAGGCAAGCTCTGAGGAAAGAATATCAGAGACCATCCTTCAGACTTGAAAAATGTTATTGACTAGGGCATCTAAAAGTCATGAGAGCTTTAGTATTTTGATCCAGTAATCTCCTACAGAAGAACACAGAAAGAATTCAAAAGCTAGCAACAAATTAAAAATCATACGAAAAAAATATTTCACTGTGACAAATGATGGAAGCACTTTTAGTCCTCTGATGTGTGAATGAAGATACTGTACACCAAATATTGACATAAATGAGTGTAGTGAAGTGTTCCCCTTGGACAATAGAGTCTGAGCTCAGCCTCTGGCTTAAAACTCTAAATATGCAATAATACCAATTATTAGCAAGGGTAGATATAACTGAGATAGGCCAGTTTCTCATAGCAATATGGTCACACATGATTTTAATTGCAAATCTAGGACAGATTACCTTTCTCTTGATATACAGAATGACCTCCCACTTCATCTGTCCTACCTCAGGACAAATCACCCACTGAGGTCACAGCAGGATTGGGTCTGTAATAAATTAACACTTTGCACAGTTACAGCAGCTTCCTCTGAGGATCTCAAAGTGTTTTACAAGTAATAGTCACTAGGGCTGTCAAGCGATAAAAAAATTTAATCGTGATTAATCGCACTGTTAAACAATAATAGAATACCATTTAAATATTTTTGGATGTTTTCTACATTTTCAAATTTATTGATTTCAATTATAACACAGAACACAGAGTACAGTGCTCACTTTATTTTTATTACAAATATTTGTGTTGTAAAAAACAAAATTAATATTTTTAAATTCATTTATTACAAGTACTGTAGTGCAATCTCTATCATGAAAGTTGTACTTACAAATGTAAAATTATGTACAAAAAAATCTGCATTCAAATATAAAACAAATGTTAAACTTTAAAGCCTACAAGTCCACTCAGTCCTACTTCTTTTTCAGCCAGTCACTCACTCAAGCAAGTTTGTTTACATTTCCAGAAGATAATGCTGCCCGCTTCTTGTTTACAATGTCACCTGAAAGTGAGAACAGGCATTCTCATGGCACTGTTGCAGTTGGCATCGCAAGATATTTATGTGCCAGATGCACTAAAGAGTCATATGTCCCTTCATGCTTCAACCACCATTCCAGAGGACGTATGTCCATGCTGATGTCAGGTTCTGCTCAATAACGATCCAAAGCAATGTAGACCGACACATGTTCACTTTCATCATCTGAGTCAGATGCCACCAGCAGAAGGTTGATTTTCTTTTTTGGTGGTTCAGGTTCTCTGGTTCCCGCATCAGTGTGTTGCTTTTTTAAGACTTCTGAAAGCATGCTCCACACCTCGTCCCTCTCAGATTTTGGAAGGCATTCTGGATTCTTAAACCTTGGGTTGAATCCTGGAGCTATCTTTAGAAATCTCACATTGGTACTTTCTTTGTGTTTTGTCTAATCTGCAGTGAAAGTGTTCTTAAAATGAACAACATGTGTAGGGTCATCATCTGAGATTGCTATAACATGAAATATATGGCACAATGCAGGTAAAACAGAACAGAAGACATACTATTCTTCCCCGAAAGAGTTCAGTCAAAATTTAATTAATGCATTTTTTTTTAAACAAGTGTCATCAGCATGGAAGCATGTCCTCTGGAATGGTGGCCAAAGCATGAAGAGGCATACGAATGTTTAGCATGTCTGGCACATAAATACCTTGCAATGCCAGCTAAAAAAAAGTGCCATACAAACGCCTGTTCTCACTTTCAGGTGACACTGAAAATAAGAAGCAGGCAGCATTATCTCTTGTAAATGTAAACAAACTTGTTTACCTTAGCGATTGGCTGAACAAGAAGTAGGACTTGTAGGCTCTAAAGCAGTGTTTCTCAAACTGGAGTCACCGCTTGTGTAGGGAAAGCCCCTGGCGGGCCAGGCCAGTCTGTTTACCTGCCGCATCCGCAGGTGCGGTCGATCATGGCTCCAACTGGCTGCAGTTCGCCGCTCCAGGCCAATGGGAGCTGCTGGAAGCAGCGCGGGTCGAGGGACATACTGGCCGCCGCTTCCAGCGGCTCCCATTGGCCTGCAGCAGTGAACTGCGGCCAGTGGGAGCTGTGATCGCTTGGACCTGCGGACGGAGCAGGTAAACAAGCCGGCCTGGCCCCCCAGGGGCTTTCCCTACACAAGCAGCGACCCCAGTTTGAGAAACACTGCTCTTTTTGAATGCAGTTATGTAACAAAAAAATCTACATTTGTAAGTTATACTTTCACGATAAAGAGATTGTATTACAGTACTTATATGAGGTGAATTGAAAAATACTATTTCTTTTGTTTCAGTTTTACAGTGTAAATATTTTAAATAAAAATAATATGAAGTAAGCACTGTACACTTTGTATTCTGTAATTTAAATCAATATTTGAAAAAGAAGAAAAACATCCAAAAATATTTGATAAATTTCAATTGGTATTCTATTGTTTAACAGTACAATTAAAATTATGATTAATTTTTTAAATTGCAATTAAATTTTTTAAGTTAATTGTATGAGCTAACTGCAATTAATTGACAGCCCTAATTATCACCAGCCATGTAAGTTAGGGAAGTATTTTACAGACAGAAGAACTGAAGCACAAAAAGGTCATTACAGTAACTTCTCGCTTAACGTTGTAGTTATGTTCCTGAATAATGCGACTCTAAGCGAAACGATGTAAACTAATCCAATTTCCCCATAAGAATTAATGTAAATAAAGGGGATAGGGTCCAGGGAAATTTTTTTTACCAGACAAAAATCTTCACACACACAGTATATGTTTTAAATAAACAATTTAATACTGTACACAGCGATGATGATTGTGAAGCTTGGTTGAGGTGGTGAAGTCAGAGTGTGGGAGTAGGTGGGATATTTCCCAGGGAATGCCTTGCTGCTAAATGCTGAACTAGCATTCGGCTGAGCCCTCAAGGGTTAACACGTTGTTAATGTAGCCTCACACTCTACAAGGCAGCACGAATGGAGGGAGGGAAGACAGCATGGCAGGTAGAGACACACCCTGGGGGGGGGGGAAGAGAGATGCTCATTGCCCCTTTAAGTACGCTGACCCCAATCTAAGTACATTGTCTTTTTAAGTCGATCAGGAAGTTGAGACAGCAGCTGCGGTCAGCAAGCTCTCTCTGTTGTGTCCCCACTCTGCTCTATATGAAGAAGGGATAAGCGGGGGGCAGGAGCAGAGCGAAAGGGGGACACCCTGACATTAGCCCCTCTCTCTCCTTCCCTCGCCCTGAACGTCCGGACTAAAAGGGCTAACCATTCAAATTCGTATCCACAGATTATCAACATTATTAATAAGAAGAATTACAACCAAGATTTTTTTTAAAATCTCTATTTCAATGGGAGTTGCATGGTCAATACTTCTGAAAGTTGGGACACTTATTTAGATGCCTACATCTGATCCCATTACTGAAAAATCTTGCCTAATTTTTTTATATTAATCTTTGTTGTAAATTAATAATTCGTGAAAATTTTCCCATTGTAAATTTTTCAGGGCAGGTAAGATATGTCTATAATCTCTGTAAGGCACCTAGTTTATATAGATACTACGAATTAATAATAATTGTAATTTCTCATTAAACATTTCACCTTCAAGACCATATATATATGGCTGTAAGAAAATCATGGGCCATGATTTTGTTGTGGAACCGCAACTTTTTATAGTTGTTGCAAATTTGAGTGGCATTTTGAAGCCATGTGTGCCAGGTCAAAACGCCACTCACTCAAATTTGGCCCCACCACGCCTCAGAGGAATTGGGGGGGGGGGCAAATTTGAGCGAGAGGTGTTCTGACCTCGTACACAGGGTTGCAACATCATTCACCTTCAATTTTGTGACTGAACTTTTTGAAAAACTCCCATTTTGCATGTATATTATGCATTTATATTTTGCGGCATTTCTTCACAAGCAATGCAACGTATCTAAAATGTTTTACTTCAAATGATTACTTGCCAAACTGTGATAAGGAGGGACTGTTTTGAATTATACAAACGCTCTGATAGTCTATGGCATTTTTTTTAGTATTTTCCATTTTTGTTCTTGGATACTGAGAATCCATTTTAAAAGCAACTCAATAAATGAAATATGTCTGTGTTACTAGAACTGACTGCACCAAAACCACAACTTTAGCAACCTGTGGTCACATCTTTTGAAGCAAGAAGTCATGACTTTCTTACAGCCCTACCTATGTATTTTATATTATTATAAAATTACTAGTAATTACTTGGCCTAGAAAAGTATTATAATATCTAAATAAGACAGTGAGTTGCAAGATATTTCCTGAAACTGTCACTTTCAGATATTAGTTTCAAGACCAATTCAGGATGCTTCCTGCTGACATCCAGAACATAATTCAAGCTGAAATGCACTAGGAAGTACTGTGGTTTGTACTATGTCCTAAGCACTTCATCTGAGCTTTATTGACCTAAAATGTTTTCTGGAAAGGAAGCAATCCAAGGTAGCTTAGATAAATGAACCATACTGATTACACGAGAAGACATGCTGATTTATGAAAGGATTCTTCTGAAAAAAATCTAGATAGGGATTCAGATCAAAACTATATCCTAGTAGGAAAAGAAAAAAAAAAAAGATACGTAGATCGGCTGCTCTCAAAAGTGATTAATCCATGCCAATAAATGACAGCTTCCGAACCTTCTGCTACTCTTGCATTGCTCTTCAAACACTGTCTACAGAAAAGCATTTTAATGTAACAGATACAGAACATGTAAAAATCACTGGGTATATTAAGGCCTTGTCTACAGTAGAAAGGTTTTGCCAGTTAGCTATACAAGCAAATGGTCCTGACAGAAGACAATTTGACAATTCTACTGGACAGGTGCTACCAGATACCAATGCACAAAAATACAGGGGATAAGTAAGTGTGGTAGTACCTTCAAACTCATAATGGCAGATGTGGTTAAGAGAAACCAATTACTGAGAGAGCAAGTCAAACAACTAGAGTCTCGAAAAGAGGAAGAAAATTCATGTTACCAGATGTACACTGAGCAGCCCAATATTGGAGAAGAGATCAAGAAAGATTTTTTGAAAAGAAATGAAGGCTGCTGTTTTTATAGATGCTACACAAATTGAAAACCGAGTCTCAGCTAGAAAGTTCAGAAGAGATGTTAGAAAAATACAAGTGTCATGTAGGGAGAATGCTTTGGAAAAAAAACTTTCCCATTTCTGAACATCTGTTAGCTTAGTATTGTTAACTACTATACTTGATCATGCTGGGGGGCAAGTTTAAAAGCCTTTATAATCGAACAAAGCTTGGGGCAGTATACTGAAGGAACTAATAGCTTAGTAGTAAAATACAGATTGAAAGTGCATCACACTGTGTGTTGATAAGCAAGGATCAACCTCAATGATTCATGGGTACAAGAGACAGCAGCAAAATTTTGGAATTTAAACTTTAATAAACTAAAGAGCATCTCAGGGGTGAAAGTAACTTACAAGACTTACTGGTACAGCCAGAGTCCTGAGGGGGGCGTGGCCTCTCAAGATTTAAAGGCCCAGGGCCTTTAAATCAACCAGGGGCTCCCAGCTGCAGAGGTGGCTGGGAGCCCCCTGGGGCTCAGGGGCAAATTAAAGGGCCCGGGGCTCTGGCCGCCGGGGGGAACCCCGAGCTTTGCAGGGCTGGGACAGGGATTTAAAGGGCCCAGAGCTCCTGCTGCTGAGGGGAGCCCCGAGCCTTTAAATCCTGGCCCCAGCCCGTCCGCCAGAGCCGTGGCCGGGATTCAAAGGGCTTTGGGCTGCCCGCAGCCGCTGGGAGCTCTGAGCACTTTAAATCTCGGCCCTAGCCCGGGTGCCGGAGCCGCGGCCAGGATTGAAAGGGCTCTGGGCTGCCCGCAGCCGCGGGCAGCCCAGAGCCCTTTCAATCCCCCCGTGGAAGCCGGTGCGGTCCAGCATGGCGTACTGGCTCTTGTCAGTACACCAGACCAGACCGTCTTACTTTCACCTCTGGAGCATGTACAGATGTTTGTACCTTCCTCTCAACCTAGGACCAAATTCAGCACAGCACTTAGGCCTGTTCTTATGTGCCCTGCTGAATTAGGGCCTGAGGGCAGGCAATACCAAGGCTCTGAGCAAGTTATATTGTGATTTCCCCTACCTATGCAAACAGTAGACTGATCTTTATAAGTTCCCGTGATTTCACTTGAGTGTTATGTTGTATAAGATATGTTTATTAGATAAATAAATAAAGCCAAAGAATATTGTCAATCAAAGAAAGAGACTGTGTACCCTGCAAGACACTTTTAACTGGAGAAATCAAATACTTGAGGATATGAGCAAAAGGATGCCTGAAACAGAGAAGGCATCTCTGATAAGCTCAGTCTTAGAGGGACATAACAGGTTACTTTCACAGGTAATTCAAACCAAATGAAGTCTCAAAAATAAATGAGATTCTATGAACTTCAACAATATTAAGTTAGCAGTCACTTCAAGTAATTTAGTTATGCATACTACTATAGACAGAACAGCTGCAGGGAGGACCATGAGGTTTTCTAAAGCAATGAAGACCTGAAAATAATAATTAAAAACCCATTGTCTGGGACAGACAGAAAACAAATTAACTTTCAGCATAAGAGGGTGGGGGAGGGACACTTCCGCCTTCTGTCACATTATTGAAGATACCCCGTAAAATAAATTTTTTAAAAGTTAACATCAAAACTTTAGGAACTTGTTAGCCCTGAAGGAGTACAAGCATTATTTTACAGATATCAAAGACAAAAGCAACAACGAATATACAGCATCCTCTCCATATATTGCTGCCATAGGTCTTTTGCAGATAAACAATGAACCCAAATCTTAAATGAAAAAAAAAAACACTTTTAAAAATAAGACAGATTTTGTATAGTGATGACTATATAAAATTAGTTGAAATGTGGCAGAAAAATTATACCTATATAATCGAGTGAATACTGTACTTCTGGACTGTATATACACCTCTACCTCGATATAATGCTGTCCTTGGGAGCCAAAAAAGCTTACCGCGTTATAGGTGAAACCGTGTTATATTGAACTTGCTTTGATCCACCAGAGTGCGCAGCCCCCCCCCGCCGGAGCACTGCTTTACCGTGTTATATTTGAATTCGTGTTATATTGGGTGGCATTATATTGAGGTAGTGGTATACTTATTAAGACAGCATATACTCTACCTATGATCTTAACAGCTGTGGAATGATATCATGCATCTGTATGAGCTAATAAATTAGAAATGGGCCTGAACCAAAATCATGGGTCTGAAAAGCCCCAAAACTGGGTGGGTGGACTCAGAATCTAAACCCACATCAGGATCAGAATTTTGCAAATGATTCGTATTTTTGTAATGGATTCAATCAGAACAGAATCTGAATATATTCAAACTTTCGGGTGCTCAATGTCCATATAGAGATTTTGAAGCTCAGGCTTATCTTGATATAATATCTACAAAATTGCATTATTTTAATGCCATTTCACTGTACCTGTGTGCATGGAAACAACCACTCTGAATTTCTGTCAACTTAAAACAAAAACAGATCAAACAGATCATCTTTCCATTAAGTTCAAGACACAACATCAGTGTAACTCAACAGACACTAATTCACAAGAAGTCATACTAACAAAGCTGTGATACATCCCATCTTCCACACTGATTTGTCCACCTATTTAACCAGCAGTTTTCATAGAACAATAATTTGGAAAGGTCAGAAGAAAATTCCTTGACCTCTGGATACTGTATTTTTTACACATGCACTTAAATTCTACTTTATTTTGTATTTGGGCTCTTCTGATTTAGTAGACTACAACACTGTTATCCACTGCCAGTTATGAAACGAAAGAGACACACCCCGCCCAAAAAAAAAAACCCCACCACACACGATAAAGGAAACAGCCTTGCATACCACTTCGTAACCAGCATTATCTGACTTTCCTTCAATACCTAATATATTCTTAGCCCATGTATGCTAGCCAACTCTGGGACACAGCCAATTCATTGCACATGGCCCATCTAAAGTTTCCATAAGGCTTATTTTAAGTTTTTTTTAATTGCAGACAACCAGTTTTCAGAAAGTAGGTGTATATACAATCCCTTCATTACATCATATTAAACACTAAACTGTGCTCTGAAAAAGTAATTAATAAAATCTTTTTAAAAGGGAGGGGGGAAAAGCAATAAAATGTAGTGGGGAAAAAAATAAGAGTAGAAAAAAAGCCAAGTTTTCATAGATCCAAAAACTGGGGATACTTCAGCCAGAAGGGAACCTCCAGAATGATTTGTGGCTTCCTCATTCTGATCTTGTCACGAAGCTTTGATATTAAGGGAAGCAAGTGAAATACCCTTAAACTTCATATAATGCCTCAAGAAAGCATCCTTCCCCTCAGCTGAGGTTGGGGCAGCGGGGAGTGGGGAAGATCATGGGACCTGAAACAGAATGCAGAAAGTGTGGCTGGCATCCTGTGTGCAAGCCAAATCAGTGGCGGCCCAAATATTCACATACCCATAAGAACACCAAGAAAATAAATTCCATTTTTCTCATCTCAGCTTCTATGGGTGGAGACAACTAACCAGAGTTGTACTTCTCTTGTAGCCAGAGTTCAAAGGGATAGGACTGGATCTAACCAATGAGCAAAGGACCACAGTTGGCCAATCCTGGTGCCATCTGCCAACTTGCATGCTGGCACAAGTTACTGTTTGCCTACTTTTCTAACGGCTCTAAACATGCTAACTGAGCAG
Organism: Mauremys mutica; assembly: GCF_020497125.1. Classification (NCBI taxonomy): domain Eukaryota; kingdom Metazoa; phylum Chordata; order Testudines; family Geoemydidae; genus Mauremys; species Mauremys mutica. The sequence continues at coordinate 120,343,741 of NC_059073.1, read as the reverse complement.
GTTGGACTCCATAGACAAATTTTTTTCTTCTTCAGAGAATTATGAGCTGTCTCATCATCTAAGGAAGATCCCTGGAATCAGGATATACCCACTGCTTAATAAATAAATCAGTTCAATCATTTTTCTGAGTGCAGCAGAATATAGAAGGGGAGCTTCAGGCTCTGAAAGTGAGAAAATGAAAACTAACCACATGCCACAGAAGAACGCAGGGTGAGGAAGGGGAGTGGAGTTGATCTTTCAATGTTGCAGAGCTATTACTACATTACAAAGTACATCTCATCTATTAGAAATTATATAGATATCGCTATTGACACTAATCTGTGCCAAAAGCTGTGATTTTCTATTGCCCTCATTAGTTCTCAAACTCTACCTGTAATTAAATTTTACAAAAAAGAAAAATGTCTGTTCCATTGTGCTATGTAAAGAAGGTAAATAGAATTTCAGATTACAAACACACCAGATTTCCTTAATTTGGGAGCTTTATTAAAATAACAGTCAACTATCAGTCCCAAGAGAAAAGCCCACTTCATTGTTTTCAAATTATAGCTAACCATTTCTATTTTTCAAAAGTTTGGATCCCATTTTGTTTTTCCAAATTACTACCATAAATATTTTAGATTCCCCTCTGCCCCAGTGAAATTCTGTAAACTTGCCAAAGCAGAAGTGTGAATATGTTTTCATTTGGTTTTTAAAGAGAAACATACACCTCTACCCCAATATAACATGACCCGATATAACACACATTCAGATATAACGTGGTAAAGCAGTGCTCCGGGGAGGGGGCGGGGGAGAGCTGCGCACTCTGGTGGATCAAAGCAAGTTCAATATAATGCAGTTTCACCTATAACGCGGTAAGATTTTTTGGCTCCCGAGGACAGCGCTATATCGGGGTAGAGGTGTATTTAATTTTACAAGGAAAGGATAAAAGGTATTAGAATGACATTCAATGATGCCTTGAAGTCCAAGAAAATGGGTCCTGAATAAAACAGATTGATGGAATCATTTTCTGTTGGAAAAGCATAGGGGCTGGAGGAGGAAAAGCAACACAGAACATGTTTAAGCAGTTGGATCAATCTGATTTTCTAACAAGCAGCGTCTTCTTAGGACAGGGCAGTGGGTTTCTGTACAAGGGCAATGACTGCAAAATTTGTTACCACCTCTGTTCAAGGAAATATGCCGTGAACATTTTGTAACTAAATGAATTACACTAAGAAAAACCTAGGTTTGCATCAATGATTTCTGTGCCAAACAGGAATAGGACCCGGAGGGCCCCAAAATCTACCACTGCTTGGAAAGAGGCAACAATATATGTAGAGAAGGAAACTAAAGAAAACAAACAAAAAATACCACACATCCCTCATCTGATTACCTATCTTTATTGCACTGCAAATAGTTCAAAACAACAGGAAAAGTATCAAATCACAATATTTCATTGTCATGGTACAGCCAGATTTCTGGGGTGGATAAGTCAAAATAATGCTGTAGGAGCAGAATTGACAACTTCCCACTTTCTAGCTTCCTTAACTCATTTATAAGACTACCTGAAGACACAATACAACACATTCCTGAAAATGCCATGTTTCAGATAAATTTTTAACATCTCCATGGATCACATTTTGTTCTAAATGTACAGTATCATGTAACATGCTGCTGACAGCAGGGAAGATCTTGTCAATCACAATCCCATTTAGGACAACCAGCAAGCAAAATGTATAGCACTACTCATCCAGCACGGATGTGTCACAGATAAAGTCTTTGTGCAGTTGTTAATCTAGACTGGGGATAAAAGGTGAAAAAGAACAAGTGAACAGCGTTTCCAGTTTGTCACTGCCTAACAAGATGTTTCACTTCAGCTGATCAAATCTTACAGCTTGGGGGGTAGGGAAGATGAAATGCAATTTGAATACTATTTTTAAAAGGGAAAGATGATCCCTCACTCTCACAGATCTTGGGAGACAGGCCAGTCCTCGCTTATAGACAGCCTCCCAACCTGAAGCAAATACTCACCAGCAACCGCACACCATACAACATAAACACTAACCCAGGAACCTATCCTTGCAATAAAGCCCGATGCCAGCTCTGTCCACATATCCATTCAAGTGACACCATCACAGGACCTAATCACATCAGACACACCATCAGGGGCTCGTACACCTGCACATCTACCAACGTGATATATGCCATCATGTGCCAGCAATGCCCCTCTGCCATGTACATTGGCCAAACCGGACAGTCTCTACGCAAAAGAATAAATGGACACAAATCTGACATCAGGAATCATAACATTCAAAAACCAGTGGGAGAACACTTCAACCTTTCTGACCACTCAGTGACAGACTTGAAGGTGGCAATTTTGCAACAAAAAAACTTCAAAAACAGACTCCAAAGAGAGACTGCTGAACTTGAATTAATATGCAAACTAGATACAATTAACTGTGGTTTAAACAAAGACTGGGAATGGTTGGGTCATTACACCAATTGAATCTATTTCCCTATGTTAAGTTCTCCTCACACCTTCTATGGGCCATCTTAATTATCACTTCAAAAAGTTTTTTTTCCTCCTGCTAACGATAGCTCATCTCAATTGATTAGACTCTGCCTGTTGGTATGCATACTTCCACCTTTTCATGTTCTCTGTATGTATAAATATCTCCTGTCTGTGTGTTCCATTCTATGCATCCGAAGAAGTGAGCTTTAGCTCACGAAAGCTCATGCTAAAATAAATTTGTTAGTCTTTAAGGTGCCACAAGTACTCCTGTTTTTTTTGCGGATACAGACTAACACGGCTGCTACTCTGAAAGCTGTCAGTGAGTTTATCAAAGTCCTAACTGGAAGGGGAATTGTTTCATATTTCTTTTTACTAGTCGAGTTTGTTAAAAAGGTTGCATTTTTGTAGTGCAGCAAGTTAAACTCAGCCTAGACTCTAAAAGCACTTACTGCGATCTTTCTGAATCTATATAACCAGAGAGACAAAGGAGCTGAGGTAATTTATTTTATTGGACCAACTTCTGTTGTGTTGTTTTTTTAATTTAAGGATACACACTTTTTTTGTTTTTAGCTAAAATACAAACATATAACACAACCGAAACATATATAAATACAAATACATACACAAGATGGAACCACTATATACCTGGCAAAATTCAATGTTCATTATTTGTAAAACCTGGAAAAACAAACAAACAAACAAAAAATCTGCAGCCACAGAGGTCATGCAGGGCATCAATTGTTAAAGTGACTAAATAGATAAATAAGTGAGAACATAATCTATGAGTATCAGGATACTAAACTGCAGAAGTATGCAACAGTTTCATGTGTGATCAGACATACTAATATTTCTTCCAAGCATTTCTATTAGATGGTCATTTTTTCCATTAAGGTAACAGTACAGAACTCACTAAGACGGTCTGTGTAGAAAGAATTGCAGATTCCCATTTTCTCAAAAGAACTCTTTGGCTACTCAAATAGTTACTGCAATCCAATTCTTCATGTTCACTGGTAATACCAACTCATCCAGTACCCCTAAAATAGCCAAGCATGGAGAAGGAAAAATAGCAACACTTCAAGCTTTTGAGAGAGCACTAAGTATGGTATTCCAGAACACACACATTTTTTGACAGGTATAGAGAATGTGTGAAAGGTTGGCATGGGGCTGTTTGCATTTCCAACATTCACTGTGTGTTGCTAATCTCGCCTTAAACAAATGTCCTGGAGTCCAGCAATACTTGTTTAATATCTTGTTCTGGAAGAATCGCAAGGATAAAGAACTTGAAGAATCTTTCACACTAAGCCAGATATGCTCCAAGGTTTCTGTTGTGATAGCAAGGTGAAGTAATTTTCCCCATTTTTCTCTGAGCCTGAGATTTAGAGGGTAATGCAAAGCATTAAGCCATCTATAATATTTCTTAACAAGTTCTTTTAGAGGTGAGACCAATTTGCCCCCTCTCCTTGCATGAATCCTTGAGCATAGCTGCTGAAAGATGGAACTGACACACAGTGGTAGCTGATTTTTTTGCATATGTAATTGGAGTCCGGTCTATCATCTTGTATTATATATTTATTTTTTTGTTAATCTTTTTTCTATCCAAATTATCTTAAGTGTAGGGCTGGTTTTGATCCTGAGGCATGGGTTATCCCATAGTGATTCAATAAGAGAATTAGTAAGAGAGGATGCTGTAATCATCTTAATGCATTGCAATATGCCCCATGTAGATGCAAAGATTGGATTTTTTCCTTAATGGTGTAGGTAGCATCTTAAGGTATATAAAAGAAGAGGGGGAACCAAATGGCATATCTAACCTTTTTTTTTTTTTCTCTCATCTCAAACCAGGCCGGTGTACACAGAGTTACTGGAGGGGAACCACATTACTAAAGGATGCATTTGGAATGCTAGATAATATAGACTCAAATTGGGCAACCCCATATCTCCAGTTGCCCACGATTTTTTAAGGGCCTTCTGTGACAAGCAAGGTTGTTTTTTATCCCATATAAACTGCACGACAAGCCTATTTATTTAAGCAAAGAGTAAGGGAGAGACTTTGAAAGACAAGAGGCACTTTTGCTGGTAAGAAGTTGGTCCAATAAAAGATATAGTCCATATTTATCAAAACAATTTCAAGAAGATTAGAACAAATTTTAATACCCAAGTAAGTTATTTCCTTGCATATTTGAACAGGAAAATTCTGAAACTAAGAAAGATCTGGTCTTTTGAATATATTCATTGCTTGTGATTTATCCCAGTTAATACAAAACCCAGAGATCTTTCCAAAAACATCAGCTGCATTCAATAACGATGGGATTGATGAGAATGGATTCTTCAATATTGTTGTTGGCTAGTTCCATGTTAAGTCTTCTGGCAAGTAATTTACCTGCTTTATCTCCCATTCATAATATCTTTGATTGATCCTGTTGAGTGTACATTCGACTTGGCTGGATAAGCATTCATTATATTTATATTTTGTGTTGATTAGAGAATGTAGGAGGTTTTCATTATTTGGGTCAGTCTTATGTGTTCTCTGCAACTCATCTATTTCCTTATCCAGAGATTCTAGTAACTTGAGTCTTTCTTTTTAGGAAGGCATATTTTCTACATTCACCCTTTTCAGTAACTTTCATAGCTTCCCAAAAGATGGTATCTGAGGTATTTCAGTGCTTATTTTCTTGTATGAAGTTAGAGATGACTGAATCAACTGTGGCACAAAACTTTGCATCTTTTAATAGCAGAGTGTTCAGCTTCCACCTGGAAGACTTCAATGATGTGTAACCTGCATCTATGTTAAGCACAATTGGTGCATGACATGAAATTAATATCTCATCAGAAGCTGCTTCTGGGTATGCTGGAATCAGTTTTGAAGACACACACAAAAAGTCAGTTCTGGAGTAAGATGAATAGTCATGCTCTTTAGTGTGTCTCGATTGCCGTATCTCTTTTTAAATGAAGTTTGTTCATTAATCATGAGGGTTGGCCTGTTGTGTTTTGAGAACTTGGTATCATGTAATTCGAATACTGTGCTTGCTAGACATCTGGATAAATCCAATCACCTCCCAATATTAGAGGAATGCCTTTTTTTTATTAGAAAGAATGTATGCAATGTCTTTGAAATATTCAGAATTACCTCCACTTTGATTATACATGCTTTCTAGAATTAACTCTTGAGCTGAAACAGCCTTCAAGACGAACGTATCTTCCTGGCACTTTTTTTTATCTGAGATGTCTCAGGATTTTAATTCTTTTGGAAGATTGATTAAGTCCCCTCACATTCCAGGAGCACACACTAAGAACATTCATGCACAATTTTAAAAAGATATATTAAGATATATAACCTTAAGATACATATTTCCTCATTGATATTTAAAACCACATCTCTAGGATATGGTCTGTATTTATAAATATTAGATGCTGGTTAGTTTTGAATGATTTTATGCCTTTAATTGAGCATCTATGAGTGTCAGGTATACAAAAAGATCTATAACTAAATTTCATATGTCTTCCAAAGACATTTGCAACAGAACACACACAAAAATTAACAGACTTAAAATAAGCCAGTGTGGGCATGTTCAGATCCTTGATGGCTTCAGTTCCATTTGCTCCTCCTCTTCCTATATTATCGAATAATAGTCTAAACATCTCTAAATACAAATATATTTTAAGTAAAATATTACCCTGTAAATACCATTAGGTATTCTAGAAGATGTATAATGTATTCCTACGTGCAGAAGATTTTATGTATATTAGCCAATATGTATATGCAAATACATACACTCATCACATGTAAGTTTACAATTGATTTGTTAAATCAAATATAAATTAGTAAAAAATCTTAATATGAAAAATACAATATAAAAATCGTATTCATAGTATTTCAAATGCCCTGCACAAATTGAATAAAAACTAGTGCAATTTAAGGTTTAGGTTACAGTCTACAAATCAGGAATGTTGACTGTTCCATACGACCTATAGTCACCAAAACAAAATCTATCAGAGATGGAGCTAGTGAAGAGACGGTCTATGCAAGTTGTGATGGTTAGTGCAGCTAATACTTCAGTCAGTAGATAGTGATATAAACCCCAGCTTGGTTTTAAACTGTTACTCTATGCACTGCAGTACTATAACAGTTATTGTTGTTATTGTATTGCTCAGTTCCAAAGGAGAACAACAGAAGAGTTCAATCTATCTGGTTATCTGCTAGGAGCTGGGAAGATTATATAATACCATATCTACAAGGATGAATAGAAAAAAATGATTTTTAAACTTGTTGAGGTATGCTTTTCATGATGAAAAAATACAACATACTGCTATTTTTGGTCAAATCTGATCTGTCTTTGAAATGTCTGCCAAGCTTCAGAGGGGGTTTTGCAAAATCTTGTGGCGCCTGCTAAATTCATAGTGAAAGTGGAGGGGTACTTGATGCTGTATCTGACATTGGCCCCCTTAGGATTTGCTTTATGCCACTGAATGCAGCCTTCTTTTTGTTAAGCTCAGCTGAGAAGTCAGAAAAATTTTTTTGTGGACTTTGTAGGTCAGGGTTTCAGCTTTTCTGGCAGCATTCATTAACATTACTTTATTATTAAAATTCAGCAGCTTGAAGATAGGTCTGGGCTTGACAGACTCCTGCTTTCTAGTACCAGGCATTCAATGAGCCCTTTCAATATCTAATGGGGGTAGCTGGGGGTCTAATTTAAGTACGTCAGAGAGCAGTTTCTGAAGAAAGCTGATAATCTCTTTCCCCTCTAGACCCTCAACAATACCCAAGAGGCAAAAGTTGTTTCTTCAGGATCTGTTTTCTAGGTCATCCTGTTTTTCTTCCAGTTGGTGTAGTCTAAGGTTAAGTCCACACTACCCACCGATCGTGGGTAGCGATAGATCTATCGGAGATCGATTTATCGCGTCTAGTCTAGATTCGATAAATTTATCCCTGAATGCGCTCCCCGTCAACTCCAGAACTCCACCAGGGCGAGGCGCGGAAGCGGAGTCGACGGGGGAGCCGCGGCCGTCGATCCCACGCTGTGAGGATGGGATGTAAGTCGAAATAAGATACATTGACTTCAGTTGCGTATCTTACGTCAATCCCCCCTCCCCCCAGTGTAGACCAGGCCTAAGAATTAAGGAAGCAGTTTCTTCTTTAATTTCCCTGATTTCAATTGCAGTCTTTGGTAGCTCATTTTCTAAGTGAGCTATTCAGGATTCTGTGTCACATACATCTTTAGAGAGGCCACAAATTTCTTTTGAGATAGAATTCCTCACAGACCAACTGGATTCATTCAGTGCTGTGATATCCTGGTCTAGATTCTGCTGTGGCATTCAGTCTCCCTCTTCAGCTGCTTAGGTGATTCACGCTTAGATCTTTTGTTGTCTCTCTTTTTTTTTTCACTGAAATCCATAGTCAATAGTTTGAAGTTTATCCAGGGGAATATGTTAAACTTTTATGACAGAAATTTATTGCCAAGTTGTTAGGAAAGTAATTATTAGAGTTGAATTGATATGTGGGGAGTGAGGAGGTCCAGGACTAGAAAACAATCTTCTTCAGCTCTGTGTAGCTTAAAAGCCTGTCTCTTTCACCAACAGAAGTTGGTGCAATAAAAGATTACCTTATCCACCTTGTGTCTCTAATATTCTGGGACCAATGCAACAACAACAACACTGCAAACATCTATATAACTAGGGCCCTACCAAATCCACGGCCATGAAAAACGCATCACGGACCGTGAAATCTGGTCTCCCCCTGTGAAATCTGGTCTTTTGAATGCTTTTACCCTATACCATACAGATTTCATGGAGGAGACCATTGTTTCTCCTGACCCAAAGGGAGTTGCAGGGGGGTCACAGGGTTATTTTAAGGGGGTCACGGTATTGCCACCTAGCTCTGAAGGCAGTGCCCCACCAACAGCAGCACAGACGTAAGAGTGGCAATACCATATCATGCCACCCTTACTTCTGCACTGCTGCCTTCAGCGCTGGGTGGCTGGACAGTGGCAGCTGCTGACTGAGGGCCCAACTCCGCAGGTAGAAGCGCAGAAGTAAGGGTGGCAATACCATACCATCCTTACTTATACACTGTTGCTGGCAGCAGCTCTGCCTTCAGAGATGGGCTCCCGACCAGCAACTGCCACTTTCCAGCTGCCCAGCTCTGAAGGCAGCACCACTGCCAGCTGCAGCACAGAAGTAAGGGTAGCAATACCGCACCCCTCCCACAATTATATTGCGACCCCCGTGACACATGGCCAGAAAGGGTTAAACATTCTGCAAAATAAATTACTTAAATTCAACCCCTAAAGACATGTGGGGAGATAATGTTTGTGTTTTTGTATATTTGCATATATATGGGTAATGGTCAACAATGTAATCAACAGTCCCTGTCTATGCTGTATTCTGATAATTCAGAGATCAAAAGAATATCCTAGCATATAAATGAACTGTAAACACAGGATCTCTCTATCAGGGTGGATACAAATCAATGATTTAAAAAAAACCAATCAAAAAAAGATTTTTTTTATTTAAATAGGATTTTCTTTGATAAAATGCTTTTTGAGGAAAAAACCTTATCTAAAGATAATGTATCTTAATTAAAACTATATCTTAAAAGATATCTCATCATGGAATAGGGATTATAAATTCTAATTCTATAGTATGAGAATATATTCATGTAATGTTCAAGAAAAGTTTTGTAAATGAGTTCCAATAGTTCATGGATTAGGGACTCAATCTTACGGGGTTCCAGGGGCTTCTGTATAGATTATTTAGGTTAATCTTTCTATCTACCCAATGGGACTCAGTGCTAAGTCTAGAAGATACCATCAGAGATGCTTAGTTTTGCAGTTCTCAAAATTGTGGGTTTGTGTCTCCAGAGATAACATGCATGTTAACAGCAAAAATGTGTTTAAATAAATAAATATATAGGGGTGAGAAATAACAGACCTCAATCCTATTATCCCTCTGCAAATCTGAGTACACAGAGTCAGTCCCTTACCTCTATCTAAAAGTGCAAAGTTTCAAAAAGTTCAATGAATAGAAGATTATTGAGAGCAGAACAGATCTGGACAAGGAGAAGAAGTCTGGCGATAAATGCGAGAAGGGAGGCACAGGCATTAGAAACAAAAGTGAAACTGTTTGAGCAGCATATTCCAGAAGTCTTGAGGTCTTCCTGAGTGTAGCCTTCATTGATTTGAGATCTACCATACCATTGCCTCACTAGAAGGGAAAACCTATAATGGCAGCAGGCCGTAAAAGAGACCCAGTTTGGGTCTCATCTATCTCGGAGTTGTGAAGAATATGTATTAAGGTTATAACAACCAACAAGAATGCATTTTATGTAGAAATCCATGATTAAATCGAGTCTTCCTGACTAGTGATTTAAATCAAATCCACCCTGCTCTATATTCATCTCTCTTTGAAAAGTATAGCAAATCATCAGTGAATGGTGGAGAATAAGGCAATTGTCTTATGTTAATTCGTATAGCTAAGTACCGGTGATGGACCCATTTCAAAGATGCCCTGATTACCTATTATTCCCCAAGAGATTCCAACTGGTCAAGGAAGACCTGAAATTGTATAAAAGATCCTTGGGGCCTGATCCTTTTTATCTCAGATCTGCCTGAGGTTTCATGCAGGGGAAGCCTAAGACAGAAGGACTGAGATTCCAGTTCTGACTGGACCACCCTGAAATATAAACATTGTACTATAACCTATGGACTATTTCTGAAAGAACTGTTTGCAGCTACAAAGCTCACCATCACTGCTATGAATCTGAACCTCAAGAATTGAACTCACGTCTGTATGTATACTGATCTTTTAACCATACTCTCTCTCTCTCGTTTTTTAATAAATGTTAGTTTAGTTAATAAGAATTGGCTGTATACGTGTATTTGGATAAGATCTGGAAGATTCATTAACCTGGGAGGTAATGTGTCTGATCCTTTGGGATTGGTAGAACCTTTTCTTTTATATGATGAAATAAGATTTTCAGAAATCTTCATCATATTTGACTTGGGTACTTGGATGGAGGCCTGAGGCTGGGTTACTTCAAGGGAACTGTGCTTTTGGGCAACCAGTGAGCTAATAAAGAAGCTGTTTTATGCTGTCTTGGTAAATCTAAGTATTTAAAATATCCATCAGCTTTGGGGAAGCAAGAGGAAGACCTAGGACAGAGTACGCCCGTTACTCAATGAGGGGAGAAAGACAATAACAGAAATGGCAGAGGTGCTTAATGACTTCCTTGTTTCAGTTTACACCAAGAAAGTTGGTGGCAATTGGATGTCTAACATAATGAATGCCAGTGAAAATGAGGTAGGATCAGAGACTAAAATAGGGAAAGAACAAAAATTACTTAGACAAGTTAGATATCTTCAAATCACGAGGGCCTGATGAAATGCATCCTAGACTACTCAAGGAGCTGACTGAGGAGACATCTGAGCTATTAGCAATTATATTTGAAAAGTCATGGAAGACGAGAGACATTCCAGAAGATTGGAAAAGGGCAAATATAGTGCCTATCTATAAAAAGGGAAGTAAGGACAACCTGGGAAATTACAGACCAGTGAGTTTAACTTCTGTACTCCGAAAGATAATGGAGCAAATAATTAAGCAAACAATTTGCAAACACCTAGAAGATAAAAAGGTGATAAATAAGTTAGCATGGATTTGTCAAGAACAAATTGTGTCAAACCAACCTGATAGCTTTCTTTGACAGAGTAACAAGCCTTGTGGATAGTGGGGAAGCAGCAGATGTGGTATATCTTGACTTTAGTAAGGCTTTTGATACTGTCTCCAATGATTGTCTCATAAAGAAACTAGGGAAATACAACCTAAATGGAGCTACTATAAGGTGGGTGCATAACTGGTTGGAAAACCGTTCCCAGAGAGAAGTTATCAGTGGTTCACAGTCATGCTGGAAGGGCATAACAAATGGGGTCCTGCAGGGATCGGTTCTTGGTCCGGTTCTCTTCAATATCTTCATCAATGATTTAGATAATGGCAGAGAGAGTACACTTATAAAGTTTGTGGACGATACCAAGCTGGGAGGGGTTGCATGTGCTTTGGAGGATAGGATTAAAATTCAAAATGATCTGGACAAACTGGAGAAATGGTCTGAAGTAAATAGGATGAAATTCAATAAGGACAAATGCAAAGTACACCATTTAGGAAGGAACAATCAGTTGCACACATATAAAATGGGAAATGACTGCCTAGGAAGGAGTGCTGCGGTAAAGGATCTGGGGGTCATAGTGGATCACAAGCTAAAGATGAGTCAACAGTGTAATGCCGTTGCAAAAAAACCAAACATCACTCTGGGATGTATTAGCAGGAGTATTGTAAGCAAGACACGAGAAGTAATTCTTCCGCTCTAGTCCGTGCTGATTTGGCCTCAACTGGAGTATTGTGTCCAGTTCTGGGAGCCACATTTCAGGAAAGATGTGAACAAATTGGAGAAAGTCCAGAGAAGAGCAACAAAAATGATTAAAGGTCTAGAAAACATGACCTATGAGGGAAGATTGAAAAAATCGGGTTTGCTTAGTCTGGAGAAGAAGACTCAGAGGGGACATGATAACAGTTTTCAAGTATATAAAAGGTTGTTACAAGGAGGGAGAAAAATTGTTGTTCTTAACCTCTGAGGATAGGACAAGCAGCAATGGGCTTCAATTGCAGCAAGGGCCGTTTAGGTTGGACATTAGGAAAAACTTCCTAACTGTCAGAGTGGTTAAGCACTGGAATAAATTGCCTAGGGAGGTTGTGGAATCTCCATCATTGGGGATTTTTAAGAGCAGGTTGGACATACACCTGTCAGGGATGGCCTAGATAATACTTAGTCCTGCCTTGAGTGCAGAGGACAGGACTAGATGACTTCTCGAGATCCCTTCCAGTTCTATGATTTCTACGATTATCCACCCCATTCTTTGCAGTTCGCTCTAATTGCGTGATCTCAGCTGGACCCCACTCAGACCCCAGTCATACACCCCAACTCCTTTATGGGTCAGGACCCCTACAATTGCACCACCATGAAATTTCAGATTTAAATAGCTGAAATCATGAAATTTATAAATTTTTAAAATCCTATGACTGTGAAATTGACCAAAATGGACTGTGAATTTGGTAGTGCTCTATATATAACCAGAAATAAATATATTGTAGTCCTTATTACGGCTTACAGTTTTGTTGACGCATGAAAAGAAATACGGTCCTGTTTCATTAGATTCATGAGCTTGTGCACTGATACACACAAATTAGAGATGACCCAAATATCCAAGTCTTTCAGCTTAAATCCAAAGAAGAGAACAGGCACATGAACAGCTCTATACACCACCAGAATTTGCATTAGGCCTTTGGGGCACTAGAAATGATCAAGTGCTCAAATAAATTAGTGTCCATTGTTGGCTACTGGACTGAAAGCAGGATAAAAATATCACTAATTTCTCAGCACTTTTTTCTGCACAGGTTGATGGATCATTGACATACTGTGCTCGTACCAGCTGTTTCAACATAGAATTGATGTCATCATTGAAACCCAGTGATATATTAGATACAAGCAACATTCCATGATGGACTCAAGAACATTAGCCTTATTCACAGGAGATCTGGCACTAGCCAATCAAAACTTACACAAGAGAAAGCTGAATGACAACTTCTACTTTCCAAATACAAGTCTCGCAACATCCTGGTGAAGTAGGTGAATATATTACCTTTAGAAATGGGTAAATTGAGGCACAAACAATTAAGTAATTTGCCCAAACTGGAATCAGTGGAAGAACCAGGAGTAGAACCTGGAGATCTTGACTTCACTAACCCCCCATGTATCAGAAACCTAGAGAATACCCAGATCAGAGGAAGTCCAGAAACACAGTCTCAATTTAATCTCTTGATGTAATAAAATCATCCTTTTTAAAAAATAAAAAAGTCAAAGATTAGCAGATCAAATTCTGGTAAACTGATTGACAAGGCTGATCCACAGAATGGAGAAAACCAAGATTTTCACCAGAGGGAGAATGATTTTTTCTTTCCTCTCACACCCTTGTTTAATGTAAGTCCCAGTTTTCCAGTTTACCTTGAATGATATACCAAGTGTTCACCAAGAGGAGATATAATTGACTGCTTCTAGATACTTAATTTATTCCCATTATTCATGTAGGGTCAGAAAGATTTGCTACATATAAACAATGGATCAAGAGATAGCTTGTGGCATTCTGTTTTTGCATTATCGGTTTATATAAAACTATGTTACAAAACAGAATAAAACCAAGGTATGTAGCACTTGTATCTAGCCAAGAGGGGAGAAAGTAAAAAGTAATTGATAAAACATGCAAACATGTCAGACACTGATGCTACAGATAGGAGCAAAGGGATAACACAAACACCAGGAGGATAGGCTGGAAGCGCAAAGAAAGGAGGAGGAATGGGGAGGTGGAGATATTAAAATAGATGCAAAATGTGACAACTTACTAATGTTTGAAAAAACCAAAACACAAAAGGAACCAAAACAACTGGCAATTTGCTTGGAGCAGAATCATAAATTTTAGAACATTCAACCAGAGGTAGATTATTGATTTAAACAAATTCAAACAGCATGCTACAATAACAATTTTGTTTGATACAAACATTTTTCTATAGCATGAAAAAAAAAGCAAGATTATTAGTTATTTGAGAGGGAACAGAAGATTTTTTTTTAAATATAATCTATATCATCAATTTATTAACACCACCCAATTCTATGTCTTAGCTGGCAGAATCTGATAGCCTCCTTGAGTAAGTGCATGTGGAAGGCTGTTTATTATTTGCTTTTCACAATTTGGGGGTAAATCTTTATCTACTCTCAAATTCCCTACCAAAGACTACTTCCTTCCCTCATTTCCCCTATCTACACTGGGCAGGAAAGCTGTGATCTTTTGTTTTATTTTTGGCATGCATAAGAAAGCTCCTCAGCAAGATTAATTTTTAAAATATGTAAATCTGTAGGGAGCCCAGTACATAATTTGCAATATAAAAATAATAAATAATGATATCAGCTGATAATTTCTGTAAATGTTTACAAAGTAAATGGACACCCACCTCAAGTTTAATGTAATAAACTATGAACAAGTTCCTCTTTCATTTCCCTCTGATCCTTCTGAACTTTGGGATGCAGGGCACCAACAATCTGTAAACAGCTTCTTTGGACTACTATCTTTTTACTCTGGTCTTATGCCTGCAAATGGTCTCAGAGTGCAGCAATTTAACCCTCAATCCTTCATTCTTGGCCCATCTGGCAACTTCTATAAAGGACCAGACTTTTAGGGGGGAGAGAAGGAAGCACAATGTTTTCCTTTCATAAGATCTTTATGTTAATTGAGACATTTTTAGTTCTTCAGTGTTTTCCTGTTCTTCTACAGGTAATCCCTGATTCTCCAGATCTTGAATTTATCCAAATTTGAACTAAAATAAAAAACTATATTTTACACTTGTTGCATTTGCTGAGACCTTTGTAATACTGATGTTTATTTTTTTACTTAAAACACAAGAAAACACACCTATGCAACAAAGAGAAGTTATTTACCAAATAAAAACACACAGATGCTTCCTACCAAGTGTATTGCTATTAGACACCTCAACATCACCTTCCATCTTCTGATTCTTTTCCTACCATCTTAAATCACACTTTATTCTTTAAACCACATGCATGTGTAATAGAGCAGACTAGCAGACACAAAATTACTTACTATTTACTAAATTCTCTCCTGCAATTAAAACATGGTCCACACATCTGGGCTTCAGAGTGCTCCATAATTTTTATTGACAGACTCTGGAGATGATCTTGTGCATTATTATTCTAAAGCCTATCAGTAGTGAGCTCAGTAACGCTGAAACTAACATTACCCTTCACAGTGATGGCAGAAAAATAACTGTTGGATTGGAAGAAGGAACTGTGGTTTTGGGAGACCAAGTACAGAATATGTTTATGTAAACATTTACATTGCCATTCATAAATAGGCAAGACAGAAGTAATACAAAAATCTTTGACTCCGTGTCTGACTCTAAATGTAAATATTTTGGAAAAAAATTTAAGACTGTAAAATAGGGAGACAGTAGCAGATGATTCATACTC
The DNA here is from genome assembly GCF_020497125.1 of Mauremys mutica. Classification (NCBI taxonomy): domain Eukaryota; kingdom Metazoa; phylum Chordata; order Testudines; family Geoemydidae; genus Mauremys; species Mauremys mutica. The sequence goes on along the minus strand of NC_059073.1, from coordinate 120,328,172 downwards.
AATGCATAGACTCATAAGCAACAGTATATGTTCTTAAAAAATCCTCCCACTACATCCATGCAACAGTGAGTTTAACTTTTAGCATTTTGCCCTTCAGAATAAATGTAATTCCTTATGAAGTTTGTGCTAAGATACCACAACACCACATTATGTGAGCCCTAAAGATGCTGTAGAACTGTTTATCTTAGAACAGAAGAGACTACCAACATATTCATTCTCATCACGAGCTCATATACTTCATTGATGGGTGTCTTATAAAAAAAACAAAAAAAAAACCCCAAAACAGGTAGAACTGTTTTCTTGCGCCCAGATGGTCTGCAGGCAAGTGCTGCTGTTTGCATATTGTGAGAAATTGCCATTACTTTTAGTGTTTTCAAATTCATAAATATAGTAAAAATTGTATTTAGACAATATTATCCATTTTGCAGTAGAGACAGACTAATCAAAATCAAGACATTTCACTGAAGAAAGGGAAAGATTTCATCTCTCCGTGAAAACTTCCAAGAATCCAGTATAAGTGCACATCTTATCATAATTTTGACGCTTTAAAATGGTTAACATAAGGGTGATACATGAAAGTAAGAAGGACCAGAATTGGAAGTCTTATCTAAAATAAAGCAACAACTCCAATTAGCTTCATATCATCATTGCTATATAGTCTTATCATCAGTACTACTGAGGAGCAGCCCTATGTATTTAGTAAGTGAACTGGATAACTATAAGCAATATCGGGCATACAGCTAGCCAGCTATACCCTAGTAATCTAGACATGCCCTCTTGGTGGAATGCCAGGGTCTGAGGGACCTGCTGTGAAGCCTTCCCATAAACCCCATACAATGGGGGCGGGGGGGAGAGATGGCCACATGTCCAGCACTTGGGGCACAAAAAATGGAACCGAATCTGTGTGCCCTTCCTCTGAGGAATACAGGGGGCTCAGATGTGCGTGAGAGACCCTGGCCCCACCCAATGCAAGGCTGACGCTCCCCCTGGAGGAAGAGGGGTTGAGTTCGAACCCGGCTGCGCTCCCCACACCCAGTAAAATTAAGCGGACCTAGAGGAGTAACTGGTTTGTCGCACCCTAGTGCAGGAGGCCCGAGGACGAGAGCCGGCCTGTACCACCCCAATAAAACACCCCAGATGGAGGCGGGGGGGGCGGGAACTGGCCTGTAGCCCCCCCCACCCCGGGGGGCCTGGAACCTGAGCTGTGCCCCCCACACAGATGGGGGGGGGGGAGAGACAGAACCTGGCCTGGGCCCTCCAAAGCGCGGGGACCTGGAGGGACCCCAGCCTCCGCCACCCCCCAGCAGGTTCCCGGGACCGTGTCCCCCCGTCCCCCGCGGCCGGGCCCCACCTGTAGCCGTAGGCGGTGAAGCGCTGGCTCTCCCGCAGCAGGGCCCGGTACAGCCGCAGCACCTGGGCCCGGCTGGACGCTGCCATGTTGCTGGCGCCGCCGGGTCCTCCCGCGAAGGCCCCTTCGCCCTCCCGCCCGCGCAGGAGCCTGAGCTCAGCGCGGCCGCCTCAGCCCCGGGCGGGGGCGGGGGGGAGCCCGGGGCCGCCCCCTGCCCGGCTCCGGCTCTGCCGCTCGGCCCCCAGCGCCTCGGTCCCGGCCGGCGGCCTCCGCTCGCGGCGTGTCAGGCGCGGCTCGGGCAGCTACAGCGGCGAGCCCGCGGGGCGAGAGAGCCGAGCGGGACGGTGAGTGGCGGCTGGGGGGCCCCCACGTGGGGACACGGTGCGGGGGCGGGGAGCCGCTGCAGGGGCCAGAGGCGCTGCCGCCGCGTGGTTCCCCCGTGTGCAGCCCCTGCCTCTAGCGGGCAGCCTCCCGGCCACGGGGATGGGCGTTCACAGCCTCTCCTGGGGGGCTGCTCTGGGCCGGAGACATCCCCAATCTCCCACCCCGCCCCGCGTTATGAACATTACTGTGTTCCTGTTTGATTTATTTAGGGACTAAGAGTATTCGCCCCAGGTTGCACAGTGAAGTGCTCAGAACAAAGACCCTTTACTCTGCCCCCCAGAGGGTTAAAGTGGGTGGAAGCTGTGTTGTGTTTGAGGATACAGACTAACACAGCTACCCCTCTGGTACGTCTGTTAAGTGAAAAGTTTTCTGATGAACAGTGAGCGTATTCTTTCTCTCTCTCCCCTGCTTCCTCTAGTGGGCCTGTTCAGGAAAAAAACTGCTCACCTCTGTGACCTTTTTGTTATTTTTTTTCCAGGCAATATGATGTTTTTATCCATTTTATAAATTATAGCTCCTGTCGAAATTGTGTTTCAAGGTGCTGCCTAACATTTTCATTGCTAAAAGTTCAATGACTATTTTGAACAAGATTTTGGCTAAAAATATGTTTTGGTTTTTGAAAAAGTCTCAAAGTTTCATGGAAAACTGGTTCCTGCAAAAGGGAAGATTTCAAAATATCCCATAAAATCTTTTCCATTTTTCAACCAGCTCTACAATCTTCATTGTTCACTTCCTGTTTCTGTTAAGGAAATGTTACATAGTGTTTGCTAAGTCCTTAGAAACCAGAACTCTCTGTCCCATGCACATTATTAATCCTGCAAACAAAATATTGAAAAGAGAGACATTCCTCTGCACATCTTTGGAGCTCCTAAAACACCCTATTTTTGTGCTTTTACTGCTTATTTCCTAAAGTGCATCAGTTTTATTTTGCTGTAACTCTAGTGATACTACTGTTGATTTGTACTGGTGGGAGACTACAGTCAAGCCCACAGGCCTTGTCAATAGTGAGGAAATTTTCCTGAAAAATTAAGCCAGCTTTAAATTTGGTTCAGCAAGAGTCTGACTGCAAACCTGATTGCAGGACTGGGGCAGTCTTGCAAACATTTATACATATGTGTAAATGTTTGCAGGATTGAATCCTTACTCAATTATTTGTAAGTTCCCTCACTTAGATCCCAATCCTGCACTGAGAACCAGGCAGGTTGACCCCTGTGCCCACCTGGCACTCCACTGACCATAGGTGCTGAAACTAGGGGTACAGGGGTGTTGCCGGTGGTTTCCATCATATACAGGGTTTACAGTTTGGATCAATGGCACTCAGCAGCTCCACTATACAAATATTTCCAGCACCTTTGCCACTAACCTCAACAGGAGTGTCTCTCTTTGGTTCTCAGTGCAGAATCAGTGTCTGTAAATGGCTTGTGATAGACTTCTCTGTCACATATTTTAAGGATACTTCTTAACCAAAACACAATGTCCTGCATTTGGAAAGTTGAACCTAATTAGACTTTTAGAATTGTTTAAGTTAAACAAATGTCCAAAGGCAGTGGCTCTCGACCTTTCCAGACTACTGTACCCCTTTCAGGAATCTGATTTGCCTTGGGTACCCCCCCAAATTTCACCTCACTTAAAAAGTACTTGCTTACAAAATCAAACATAAAAATAAAAGTGTCACAGTATCCTGTTACTGAAAAATTGCTTACTTTTTAATTTTTACCATATAATTATAAAATAAATCAATTGAAATATAAATACTGTACTTACATTTCAGTGTATAGTATATAGAGCAGTATAAACAAGTCATTGTCTGTATGAAATTTTAATTTGTACTGACTTCACTAGTGCTTTTTATGTAGCCTGTTGTAAAACTAGGCAAATATCTAGATGAATTGATGTATCCTCTGGAAGACCTCTGCTTATCCCCAGGGGTACGCATACCCCTGGTTGAGAACCACTGTCCTAAGGCTCCAGTGCTGCAAACACTTGCACACCAGAATAACTTTATGAAAATAAGTAGCCCTGTTGAATTTAATAGGACTGCTGTCATGCATAAAATTTCTTGTGTTTTTAATTGGTTGCAGACTTGAGTCCTTAAGAGACAAACCCTGAAAAAGGGCAGGGGAAAGGGTGTAACATTCAAACCACATGGACAGAGTGTTGGCAGCCAGAAGTCAGGTTAGTTCTTTGAATTACAAACCCTTAAGGGGCTCTTTGGGTTGAAGTTGGGGCAAGGTAGGGATTATTGAAGTGGAAGTTGAGAAGGCAATGTGGGAGGGAGAGGTTGGGCAGTTGGAAGGTTGCGTGATAGGAGACAGGCAGGATGGTCCTGGAGTCAATAACTAATATCAGTCCAATATTACTTGTACTTCTTTGAACTGCTCCCAATTTTCAATCATAAAGGCCTATGGCTGATTCAGACAATGTTGCCAAACCTACAGTCACAGGAAGGCTCCACATTGTAGGAACACCACAGATTATGGGCATATTTGGTCATATCTCGCCTAATCAATTTCCTGTTATTGCAGGGCCCTTTGGGCATTGCTGGCACCTTGGTCTCTCCTGTTGTCCGTTTATTGCACACAGTTTAGTTTCATGAGGACCTAAATGCTTCGGTCTAACCAAAGTTGCGCATCCTGGGATGCATAAACCAGGGAATCTTGAATAGAATAGAGGTTATTTTGCTGCTGTATCTGGCACCATGTGACCCCTGCTGGAATACTGTGTCCAATTCTGGTGCCCACAATTCAAGGTTATTGATAAATTGGAGAGGGTTCAGAGAAGAGTCACAAGAATATTAAAGGGTTAGAAAACATGCCTTTATGTCAAAGAGCACAATCTATTTAGCTTAACTAAGAAAATGTTAGGGAATAAGTTGATTACAGCCTATAAGTATCTACATAGGGAACAAATAATTAATAATGGGCTCTTCAGTTTAGCAGAGAAAGATATAACATGATCCAATGGCTGGAAGTTGAAATTAGACAACTTCAGACTGAAAATAAGGTGTACATTTTTGGCAGTGAGGGTAATTAATCATTGGGAAATTTACCATGGTCCTAATGGATTCTCTATCACAGACAATTTTTTAAATCACGATTGGATGTTTTTCTAAAAGGTATGTTCTAGTAATTATTTTGGGAAAGTTCTATGGCCTGTGTGGTACAGGAGGTCAGACTATATGATCACAATGTTCCCTTCAGGCCTTGAAATCTGTGCATTCTTTGGGCTTAATATGGGGATAGTTGGTTGAAATGTAATGGCCTGTGATGTGTAGGAGGTCGGATTAGATGATTGGATGATCCCTTCTGGCCTTAGCCTCCATGAATCTATTAAGTTATGATAATGTGGTGACTCCTGCTTTTGGTCTGGTGTCACGTGTTGTTGAGTATGATTTGCTTTGTGCTGTTTGAGAGCTTTGAGTCAGGGTGATAGCACAAGAACTCTCAGGGAAAAATGTGCCTGGGAAGGATAGCAAAGGTTTCCCTCTGTCTCTTTCTGTTTAACAGGAAACTTCCATCCACTATTTTCCTTATTCTTTCCACAAGGACATACACCCTCTCCTGAGACTGAGTTTACATGGGAGTTTGATAGGTGGAGAGAGGTCATGCATTTAATCTTGCAGTTGTGGGCCCAAGATTTTGCAAGAGGCCCCAGCTTTGTTGGAATTGGCTCTGACAAAGGGTATATGTTACCTGTTGTCTGCACACACACAGCTCCTGTACAGCATATGGCTCATGGAATAAACAGTTAACTGTCAATTATGAGGTTATAATTCAGTTAGTAGGTTCTCCTTGTTTATTTAATAAATCTTAAATTTACCCTCCTCTGCTCTATGGGTTATCACTCCTTTACCACAGCTGCACCATCAGCCTCTACTTTTCTCCCTGTAAGCATCCAAATTTTTCTGGACCTGCAAATAGAATGGCTCTAACTTCCAGCTCTGCTGGTAGTTTTGTCACTACTGTACTAACATAAGGTTGGCATTGTAGTTCATATCACACCAGTATCGATGATTGATTTTTTAAAATATAATATCACCAATATGTATTATTTGATGTAGCAGTGTTTCTAACATTACAGTCTATCTCTTATATGCTATTTAAATAGTGAGTTTGTCTTCAGAAAAGCTGTGTTTGTGGTGCACCATTTTCACTGATTAAACTGATATTTAATCTGCACCTGTGCTTGAGGTTTTTTTAATTCCAACAGCTACCTTTCTGATCCAGTTTACAGTTTGTTTATAAAATAATGCTTTGTGTGTAAATAATACAGATAAATACCACAATATTGACTGGAGGATAATCTCCCTGTGTGTATAATTTATACACTGCACACACACAGAAGTTGTTTTATTTTGGCTATCCTTTGGGTCTTGTGAAAAGCAAGCAAGCAATTTAAAATAAATTTCATTTTTGTTTAATTACATATAGCACCTTCTCAAACATTCTTTGTTAAAAACAAAATTAAAATTGTTCTAAGAAACTTTAAATTGTTCTACAGAAATGCAATTACCTGAACTTTCATGGCCAGCACCATACTCCTTGGGGCTTCCTTGGTAGCTGTAGGTCACAGAATGAGGCATTCTAGGCTGGCTGTATGAATTAGGGAATAGGAATAGAAGAAATTAAGAGTTTTTATTGTCTTTGTGCCGTATACTTCTCTTGGTCTGGGCAATGGGGACATTAAACACATATTAAAGTGGAATTTTCCTTTTTTATTTGCAGATTCTTTATAACATTCTTCCTAAAATTCTCAGAGACAACCACACTTTTTGTTTCTTCATTCATATATTTAAGGGATCCTAAAAAAACCTGCAGTCTTCATTTAGCCAGTAAAATCTAGTTTGGAAGGCTTGGAAAAGCTTAGGTAAGTAAAAGTAGATTTACAGGCTAGTGTAGTGATGACTCCATCTCAATTTAGTTTCCTTTGAGTCATTGGAACTAGAGCATTGGTCACTAAGCTGTGGAGTGTGCCCCTCCCCACCAGGGAGGTACAGAGGAACGTTTTGGGGGGTGTAAGGAGGGAACATCACCTAGCCCAGCTGCAGCTCTACTGTGCCCTCTGCTCCCTCTCCTCCAGCTCCACCCTCATTCCTTCTCCACCCCCATGCCAGCTCCGCCTCTAGCCCCAGCTCCTCCCCCATCCTCAGTTCTCCCTCCAGCTCTGCCTTCAGCCCAAGCTCCTCTGCTGAACCAACAGTGAAGTAAAGGGGAGGAGGGTGTGGACAGATTCCATTCTGAGTAGGAGGGGGTGAGCCAGGAAAAGTTTGGGCACCATTGTATTAGAGGTTCTATTGCTCTCGTATTGATCTCCAAAATATGAAAGAATTATGAGGAAGAAGGCAAAATATATTAAAGCAAACCTTGTTTACAGGAATGCTGTCAGTTTGAAATCTAATTTAGTCATTAAATAAATTATTTTAAAATAATTTCAGGTACTACCTGTGCTCCTGAGTCCAACTGATACTTTTTGAGGTTTTACAACCACATGCCCTATTTTTAAAATGGTTTTAATTCTCCTGTGTCAGTATGAAAGCCACACGTATATGCAGAACAAACAAAAGACAAATCAGAAGAAAATGATGCACAAAGTGCACTCAACTGCAAAAGTAAACTAAACAAGGCGATTTCCCCCCTTTTATTTTGGTTATAGTAATTGTAGATTGCTTGAATCAAGCAGTAGGAACAAAATTCAGACAGAAATGTGTGTTCTTTTTTTAAGTTGATGGTATTGTTGGATAGAGTGATTAATTTTATAGATTTGTTTTGCTTTTGCTTTTCTTGGAAGCCATGCACAGAAATAAGTGTTGCTTGTCTTCAACATATGGGTCCTGATTCTTATCTTACTCAGCTCACAGTTTTAAATGGGACCAGGACTGGTTCAGTTGTGTGTTTGTATAACCTGTGCTTTGCTTACTTACATGTTTATATGCAAATATGGGGGAGAATTTACTGGCGTGCATAAAATCTTAGCATAAAAAAACCTAGGCAGATTTCTAGGTTTTCTGAACGTTGTTGGTTGATACCTTGATGGTGTTTTATTGTTATATATTATTTAGACAGCAGCGTTTGCTGCTTGTGTTCAGATTTGGAAGAAAGAAACGTGGCTGGCCCTCTCTTTGCCTTGTATCTTAAGATAAATGAGCAGTTTGAGAATGATGTAATAACATAAGCATCTGGCGTACTTGATAATATTCTAAATCTGTAGTAGCAGAAAAATGAATTTGAACAAAATACCTGCCGAGACTATAGAACTGTGTGAAATGGAGCAGCTGTTACATTCTCCAGGGCATATTTGTAGCTTTGTCATATGCAGCCTAAATTATTCTTTTCGGTATATCATTTCAGCTTTATGACATAGCACTCAACACTTTGAGAGAGCATGTGCTTTCCTGTTATATTGTTATTCATGTTGATTATTTTTCTTTTGGGGTTGGAATGATAATTGATTGTCATGATATTATCATCTTTTTTAATTACTGTTTTTCAACTTCTAAAAACTTGATAACCTCTTTTCCCTCCTGCTGCTGCTCTGATTCTCCTTAATCTTAATCACTCTTGCTTCTTGATTGCAATGATAGACAGTTCCACTCAGAGTTAGGTTCTGCTCTTGTTTGGATTCTATACCACCCATTGAAAATTAGGAATGCAAATCAAGGCAGAATTTGGCTCTCAGCCAATATTATCATAGTTGATTATAATTAAAAAAGTGTTTTTCTGTTGCCCACACTGGGTAGGATTATTTCCTCATAACAAATGCATGTTCTGAATAACTGTTTCTAAAGTTAGTAATTTCTTTATATCCCTGTAATTGCCTACAGAAACAGAACTGAACGGGGGGTGGCTTTCAGAAGCACTTCAGTGACTTAGGAGCACAAGCACCTTTGAGCTTCAATAGTAGTTTTGATCCTAAATCACATAGCCACTTCTGAAAATTCCTCCCTAAATTTTTTACATTGGAAGAAATAACAAGAGAAAACTCTTCCGTCTCTCTGATCCCACAGGAGTAGTTCTATTTATGTATGAATCCTATTGCAGGATGCAGATCACATATCAATACACTTCTTCTTGCTTGCCTTGTTTGGTTTTTTTTATTTTTTAATTGTTCTGTAATATGCTGGGTTAGACTTGTGGTCCATCTTGTTCAATTTACTGGCTCCAACAGTGGCCAGCTTCAGAGGAAAATGTGCGAAACCCCAAAGGAGTCAAACGTGGGAGAATCATCTCCCATGAAACCAACTATTTCAAAATCTCCTCCCTAAAACCTAATCTTCAAAGATGGGATTACAGCCTGAAGCATGAGGCTTTATATCCCTTTCAAAGTGCTGGCATTTGTCTATTGGAAGCTGTGAGCAGGGGCTTGAACTCCTAGCTTCCATGGCCCTGCCCCATACCCCTACCATGAAGCCACCATCACTGTCTCTTTTAAGTGAATATGTGCTGAAGATTGGGCCCTTAAAACCTTGCACCAAAGTAGGTTTTCCCATGGCACAGGCATTTCTGCAGGAAATTAACTGGGTCTTGATGTCTGTCAAGTGCTTTGCAATCCTTGAGTGAAAAGTGCTAGAGATGGTTTTGTGGTGAAAGGATTAGACTGGAACTCAGGACATCAGAAGATATAAATTTGCATATTTGTAATCCTTAAGGGTGCTCACTTTGTAGTAGTTATACCAAACCTGAGAGAGACCACTAACCTTAATACTGGTATTGTTTCAGATATTTTTTGTGGACAGAAACCCTGCAGGCAGTGAGGGTATTTTCATTGCCTGGTCATTTGGCATAATGAAATCTTGTTGACAAACTTAATTATAGGAAATCGGAGATGGACTTGGCTTGTTAGGTGTTCTAGTCTGTCACTGCATCAATTCAGAACCATTTTCTATGTTATACTTTTTAGTGTTTTGTCCAGTCATAAATAACCTTCCCTTCCCTTGAGGAGAATATTCCCCAGTATACTAGATCTCACCGTTAGGGAACGTTTTCTGATATTTAGCCTAAACCTTCTCCTTTTCTAATTTAATTGCATTACCCCTAGTTATATCCTTCAGAGACAATCTATAAAAGATTTTTCTCTCTCCTTGGTGATTTGTGCTCTCATCATATTTTCCCATAGTTGTCATTCAGCCAAGCTAACATATTTAGTTAGTTTCATTTTTCTTCCTATTTTAGCTGATGTTGAGATTTTAGCACAAAAAGCAAACTATAGTTCTGGAAAACAAGGAATGATACTTTATTTCAGAGTGACTGAATCTGAAGTTTGCTGTGGCTCAGAGCCACCACTTTATTCTTGGCTCACTCAGAATATCCGATCCAGGGGTTAATCACAAGTAGGATCAGAAATCTTTAAAAAATGCTGCTGTGATTGCAGTTTAAAAAAACTCTTGCTATAATTTTTTTTTTAAAAAGCTTCACTTTTCCCATGGACGTTACTCTGTGATATGTTTTTCTCCAGGCTTTTGTCCTGTTTGTTGGCATCCATTTCCTATAGGTGTAGCTGATGAGTTTCAGGGACCATATTTTCATGCTCTAGTCGATTCAGTGATTCTCTAGGCAGACCAGACAGTATTATGCCCACCTAAAATGAGAAAATCAAAAAGTGTGATACTTTTCTGTCATCTGACCCACAACCAGTATCTGGGTTTCTCTCGGCTATTTGAAGCATCTGGGGGTGGGGGTGGGGAAAGGATCAAAACTTAATTTTATTTAAAAAAAATCAGCAATATATTGTATTCCATACATTCAGGGAATTATAATAACAATAGACTTCCAGCAATAACTTATTTGCAGTCTTTCTGGAATCAGTATTCTTTCACTATTCAATACAATATCACCTTTCATGGCTGCAATGCCTGTGGCCATGGAACCTGCAGTATCCACAGTCATGACATTAGTGGAAGACCTGCAATTTAGTAGAAATTCCTGAGGGTCTGGGAAGTCTCTCAGGGTACGTCTACACTACGGGACTATTCCGAATTTGCATAAACCGGTTTTGTAAAACAGATTTTATAAAATCGATTGCGCGCGGCCACACTAAGCACATTAATTCGGTGGTGTGCGTCCGCGGTCCGAGGCTAGCGTCGGCTTCTGGAGCGTTGCACTGTGGGTAGCTATTCCCTAGCTATCCCATAGTTCCCGCAGCCTCCCCCGCCCCTTGGAACTTCCGGGTTGAGATCCCAGTGCCTGATGGGGCAAAAATCATTGTTGCGGGTGGTTCTGGGTAAATGTCGTTAGTCACTCCTTCCTCTGGGAAAGCAACGGCAGACAAGCATTTCGCGCCTTTTTCCCCTGGATTGCCCTGGCAGATGCCATAGCATGGCAATCATGGAGCTTGTTTTGCCTTTTGTGACTCTCACCGTATGTGTACTAGATGCCGCTCACAGAGGCGATTCAGCAGCGCTACACAGAAGCATGCTTTTGCTTTTGCATGACAGCAGAGATGGTTACCAGTCATACTGCACCATCCAAACCCTTCCATAAATTGGAACTGAGGATGATTATGGCTACCAGTCCTTTTGTACCATTTGCTGCTGTCATAAGTGCCCCTGGCTGCTCTTAGCCAGGGGCGCAAAAGCCAAAATTGGGAATGACTCCCTGAGTCAATCCCTCCTTTTTGGTATCTAAAAATAGAATCAGTCCTGCCTAGAATATAGGCAAGTGTACTAGATAACCACTGTATCATAGAACCAGAGAGCACAGCTGCTCTGTGTCAGATCCTGCAGAAACTATGATCTGTATGCTATTCACAGGGGGTGCTCCTGTAACAACCCCACCTGTTGATTCCGTTCTTCCCCCAGCCTTTCTGGGCTACCGTAGCATTGTCCCCCCACTTGTGTGATGAAGTAATAAAGAATGCAGGAATAAGACATGGTGACTTGTTAGTGAGAAATGAGTGGAAGGCAGCCTCCAGCTGCTATGATAGTCCAGACAGGACATTAAGCAGTGTGTAGGAGAGAAGCCCAGCATCCCTCTGCTAGTCCAGGGGCAACTGAATCTGTTCTTTACACATGAAGGGTGGGGGCTGATGGAGCTCAGCCCCCTGTTGCTATGATGACGATGGTTACCAGCCATACTGCACCATCCACCATCCACCAGAAAAAATTAGGGCCAGGCGCCCACGGATGCTAATCAGCATGGTTACTGCCCCATGTGCCAATAGGCTGATGACGAGGACGGTTACCAGTCCTTTTGTACCATCAGCCACCCATGGCAGGCGGGGGAGTGAGGATGTTGGTGTTTACGGCTGCAGCATCGTGTCTATCTGCAGCATTCAGTAAAGATAGGGTGACATGTAAAAGAGTCAGAGGATTGTTTTCCCTTTCGCTTCTGGGGGTGGGTGGGGGGGGGTGAGTAGATTGCCAAGCTATGCCCTGACCCACCGCGGACACTGTGTTTGACCCTAGAAGCATTTGGAGCTCAGCCAAGAATGCAAATACTTTTCGGAGGCTGCAGGAACTGTGGGATAGCTTCAGTCCTCCAGTCCATGACCGTCCATTTGATTCTTTGGCTTTCCATTACGCTTGTCACGCTGCAGTGCGCTGAGTCCCTGCTATGGCGTCTGTCTGGAGATTTTAAAAAAAGGATTCTGAATTTCATCTTCTGTAACGGAGCGCTGATAGAACGGATTTGCCTGCCCTTACAGCGATCACATCCGCATGGTCCGTGCTGGAGCTCTTTCTTTATTTTGATTTCGGACTGCATCACCACCCGTGCTGATCGGAGCTCCACGCTGGGCAAACAGGAAATATTCAAAAGTTCGCGGGGCTTTTCCTGTCTACCTGACCACTGCATCCGAGTTCAGATTGCGGTCCAGAGCTGCACTGTGGGATAGCTCCCGGAGGCCAATACTGTCGATCAGCATCCACACTAACCCTAATCCGATATGTTAATACCGATACTAGCGTTACTCCTCTCGTTAGGGAGGAGTACAGAAACCGGTTTAAAGAGCCATTAAAATCGATATATGGTGCCTCCTAGTGTGGACGGTTGTGGCGTTAAATCGGTTTTACGCTCCTAAAACCGGTTTAAACGCCTAGTGTAGACCAGGCTTCAGAAGCATAAGGATAGACAGGTGTAGGTAATACTCTATATCTTCACTATCACCTCAAAAAGGACGACTTTTTCTTTTCTTCTTCTCTCCCTAGACTTTTATCCGCAAAAGATACTGAATTTGTGTCTCAAGCCTTCTGAAGGAAAGGCAAGACCAGAACCAGTAGGTTGACCAAAACTTACAGACAAAGAAAAGGAATTAGAACTGAGACGAGAACACCTCTTGATGCAAGTAAGTACTTCACACAGAAATTGAGCTTTCTACTACTCCCCTTTCTCAGATATCAGCCATTTAGCATGAGTATTCTTGCCTTCAGGAACATACCTTCTCAGCTTCTTCTTTTAAAATAGAAACTAAGTCTGTTTTCATATTTGGAGGGCCATGCCAGACTCCTGCCTTTGGGCTTCATATAGCGTTAATGATTTCTTCATCCCTAATACTTTATCAAAGGAAGTAATGGGATTCAGGGTAGTGGAGGTACCAAGAAACTGGTAAGGGACCGATTCTGCCACTTTTACTCGTGTTGATTTATATCATTCTTATCAAATGGTTCCATTAAAATCAAAGGAACTACTTGATGAATAAGTGACTCCTCAACATGAGAGAGGATAGCAGAATCTGGTTCTAAGTCAGAGGTGGGCAAACTACGGCCCGGGGCCCACATCCAGCCCGCGGGACTGTCCTGCCTGGCCCCCAAGCTCCTGGCCTGGGAGGCTAGCCCCTGACCCCTCCCCTCGTGTCCCCTCCCCCGCAGCCTCAGCTCTCTCACTCCGCTGCCGGCGAAATGCTCTGGGTGGCGGGGCTGTGAGCTCCTGGGGCAGCACAGCTGCAGAGCCCAGCCTGACCCAGTGCTCTGTGCTATGTGGTGGCGGCAGCCGCAGCGTGGCCCAGCTCCATCCGGGCGGCGCAGCTGTAGCGCCGACAGCCACTGGTGATCCAGGCAGCGCGGTAAGGGGGCAGGGAGTGGGGGGATTGGATAGAGGGCAGGGGAGTTTGGAGTGGTGGTCAGGGGGCGGGGGTGTGGATGGTGGTCGGGGGGGGGGAAACGGGTTTGAATTGGGGCAGGGGTCCCCGGGGGGCAGTCAGGAAGTAGGGGGGTTGGATGGGGCGGCAGGGGGCAGTCAGGGGCAGGGGTTCTGGGGGCAGTCAGGGAACAGGGAGAAGGGGTGGTGGTATGGGACAGGGGATCTGGGGGGGGCTGTCAGGAATGAGAGGAGGGGTTGGATGGGGCAGGAGTCCCGGGGTGGGCAGATAGGAGCTGGGGGCAGGGCCACGACCCCCTCCCCTAACTGGCCCTCCATACAATTTATGAAACCCGATGCATCCCTCAGGCCAAAAAGTTTGCTCGCCCCTGTTCTAAGTGACTGACTGACAAACTGTAACAGATACAACAGTTAGAATTTAATGTAGGATTCTCTAGGGAACATTGGAGAGAACTGAGACTTACTGCTTCAGAAACATTGGGGTGTGGGGTATTTTTTTTCCCAAGTATGCTTCCAAGATCTATCTTGACATCAGTGTTTGGCATTATACTTGTTTTGTTTCTCCTTGCTTCCTAGAATTTTTCTTACCTACAACTTACAATTGTATGCAAGTGATTTGCACACTTATTTCCCTTTTATCTCATTTGAAGATGCTGCTTTGTGATGGTCTATGTTTTTTAGTATACAAAATCAGATGCAGAGTGAAAATAACCAATTCAAGATTTTTTGTAAAATTTTAATCCATATTTACAATAAAAATTGTGTATTTCATTTTGAACTTTTTTTCCTTTTTTTTTTTTTTTAATTTCTTGGGTCTGGAAGGGTATTTATAGTGCTTCCATCACTAAAGTTTCTAAGCACCATACTATATAGCTTATTGCTTTTTCTTTTACTTTCATTGTAAAGCATACCTTTCTAGAAATGTTGGCATTCGTTCACTTTTATTTTAATTTATTAATGTCTGTCAGTGGGCACTGAGCCATTACAAACATAAAAGAAGACAGAGTCCCTTCCTTGTGGAGTTCATGATCTACAGATGGACAGATACAGCATGCAGATCTCAAAATAGGAGGTGACCAGGAAATGGTCAAATATCTAATCTATATGGAAGTTATTTTAAATATGAGACGCTACCTGTTTCTTACATTGGCACGTTAGCCTTGGTATCACGGAGGAAGTGCATTATGAACAGGGAGGGGGATGCTGCTTAGTGAAAAAAGATTGGGTGGGAATTTCTATGTGTTTTTGCTGTTCATGTTTACAGTATAGTTTATTCTCTTCCTTCCCCATCCAGTCCTTTTTTCAGTAAGGCCGGTGAAATCTAAACTCTCTCTCACTGTGGTATAGACATTTTATTCATGCATTTTCTTTTTTTAGTCAATCACTATAATATCCAAGCTATAATTAATGGAAAAATCCATTGGTTGAACTAAGACTTGCACTAAAGATAGGAAAACGGACTTATTCTGATTTCTTTTCCCAGACTCTCTGTGTAGTATTTTTTTATTGATTTTAAATGAATACTGTTTAAAGCCTTACAAAGTCTGACTTCTCCTTATTAAAGTGATTTACTTTTTTTCCTTATTATCTCCTCTGTTCATTTGACCCTGGTCGCCTTATTGTTCTCACTTCTCATTTCAAAACCCCTGGTGATTGAGCCTGCAGGCTGTGTGTGGAAGTTGATTCTTAAACATTCCACAGACTGCAGTTCCCCAAATGGTTATAAAGAAAAAGCAAGAGGCAGATCTTACTCTTTAGCTCAGATTGTCCTAGTACATAAAGAAATGCAATGTTTATTGATTGTACTTGTATCATAGGGAGCCCAAGGCATAATGACACTAAGTGCACTTCATTAATAATAAAGCATGGATTCTTTGATGTTATTTTCTTGCTTTTCTTGGCCTACTGTATCTTTTGTCAGCCAGCAAGGGACATTTATCTTGGCTGGAAATGTGTTATTTTTGTTTTTGTTTTGTCAAGAAAATGTCTCCAAGTACAGTGGCTTTTTTGTAAAGATAAGTATGTTGAGTTCCTCTCATATTTTTCACTAATGCTGGCATTGGAAGTAAATATTATTTTCTGGCATCTGGGGCCACAGAAGAGTTCTCTGAGATGATTTAAGTGTGTTGTTTCCTGGAAGCTTTTCAAGCAAAAGTTCTTCTAGGGTGTTTCATTCTCTGTGCTGTTCCCGGAGGAAGCAAATCAGTGTTATCAAGCCCTATAGGGTTTGATGCAGGACTAGCATTACGGACAAATAAGATAAGCATCTATTTTGGGAGTCTTGGAACTCATGTGTTAAGATGAAACTATTATTATTATTTGTATTGCAATTACTTCAGACTTTTCTACACCCTTTGACAGCAGGACCAGAAGGACCAACAACTTGTGGCCCTATTTCTTATGATCTTTCTCTGCTTTGGTTGGGACCTCACACATCATTGGGTTGGCCCCACTTTGAGAAAACTAAGGAGATGTAAGACCCCTTTAACATGTTAAGTTTGATAGTGTTCAAACATGTTTAAAAACAATATTGTCATGACCAGTTTGAGCTTGCATGGAGGAATGAGACCACACTATGCTCTAGCCTTGAGCTGTTTTAGAACCAAAATACAGCTTGCTTCATGTAATTAGAACAAGACTTGGTCCCATTGATACAGGTAAGACCAATTCATATTATATCTTGGCCTGTGTTTAATAGTGTAGATGGAACTTTACTTCGAATAATTTTATAAAATGCCCGATAGACCTTTTCTCAACAGCGTAATTTCTAGCACCACGTTATGACTTCCACTTGGGAACTCTCTGATTTGAAGAAAATCGTATTTCTTATTATAGTTTTTATCCTCCCTAGATAGGCCAGAAGTGTAATTCTGCAGTTTCTTTAATGCAAACATGACAAATATTTCAATAATCCAAACAGAATATTTATAACACTGCTACTCTATCTTTGGTAACTGTGTTTTCCTCATCAGAGTTTAAAACTGGGGAATATTTTATGGGAAATTGTTATATTTTGCTCATGGGAAATTGCTTACACAATGCATGAAGATATATTTTTCTGAATTATTTTTAAAAAGTGAATATTAAGGCCCTGATCCTGCAATTTACAACATACAGGAAGACTCCTGAACTGGTTCAGAGCGTTATTAAAGTCAGTGGGGCTCTGTGGAGGTACAACCACCCACCAACCTGTTGTAAATTGCAGGTTCTAATGAAATATGAACTGAGTAGTTGAGAAATATGATAAATAAGTTTACTAAAAAGACTGAAATAAAAGAAAACAAACTGGAAACGTGCAGCAGTGGAATCTCATTTTGTTTTTATCTTGCCTTGTGAAGTTTTATATTGCCATGAGACTAACTTTATTGAAATAGATACTGTGATTATTCGATCCTTGTTGACAGAGCCATTTTACTGCTTGTGAATCTTTGTGTTTCCAACTTCTGATACTGGTGGAAGGAAGTGGAATGAACTCTCAGTTGGAAAACCTGTCTTGCTTATCTCCTACAATATACCACTGACTACTGCACTTTGGATTAATACATTTGCCCTTGTAAAGGTATTTTCTCTGCCTGGTTAGCAGTTTGGGATGGAATATGAATTACAATAGAGACTCTTTAAATAGATCCACTTTTCTTCAGCATACTGTGTATGTACACTATTTGTGAAAGTCATCAGGTTCGATTTTTCTCCTTGTGGAATGAAGAGCTCTTTATGCCTGTACCTCCTATTAGAAGAAATGGAAGACAAATGCCTGAATTACTCGCATGTTGATGGGAGAAGACATACCTAGTGTAGCATTAGTTTTCAATTCACTGAGTCAACAGAAAAGAGGCACACTATAAAAAATGGGGAATTATGCTAAAACACTAAAGCCTTCTTTTATTATGTTAAAAAAAAGTCAAAGTAAATTTAATTTTAAAATTATGACTATATATTTGTTTAGTACAAATTATGGGCAGCACTCTAAAAGTTTCAGCTACATGGACTTCTATTAAGCAGAGGGTGAACCAACAGCATGTTAAAAACTAGGTGAGTCATACAGACTATCATAGCAACAACCATAGCTGGATGAACTTACAGGAATCATTCACGATTCCTAAACAATAGTGTGTAACTCATCTACACCTTACTCAACATTGTTCCATAGCCTCATATACAGTGGGCTAGGAGCTGAATTTAAAAACAGTGTTTAAACCTGGTTTCAGTATAATTAGTTTCTAACACACTTTTTAAAGAAGGCCTTAATGTTGGGCTGGATCACCTCTGCATGCAGAAACACTCACAGGAGAGGGTGTGATGAAGGGGTTTTTCCTCTTGTTGTGTTGTGTGTATGTGAATCTTACTGTTTTGCATGAATACTGCATGTACCTCAGTTTCCTGGTGTATTACACCAATGCCTAGGTAATGGGAATAAGGGTGCCTGACTTTTGCTGAGACCCCCAGGGGCAGGTGAGGCTGCTCATGCTGCCTGCATGTAAGCAATAGACGGTGCCCTTCGTAACCTGAGGACCAGGAGGTGGATGCGACCAGGTGACACATTGCCCAGGAAGCAAGAAAAAGACTGGAAGAGACGCAATGGGCGTGTCGGAGGTTGGGCCTCTAGAAGTGGGTCAGTATCCTGTTGGGGAGTCAGAGGAGGCACCCAGGGGGCACCAGGCCCTGGGTCCCCCCAAGATGGTCTTTGGTGAATGTTCCTGCTTTTTGTTCTAGCAAGCTCTGTTCTACACTGTGTTCCTATCAACTAATAAACCTTCTGTTTTACATGGTGGCTGAGAGTCACTGCTGACTGCAAAGTTGTGGTGCAGGGCCCTTCCAGTTTCCCTAGGGGTCCCATCCAGGTGGGACCTGCTGTGGGAAGTGCATGGTGAGAACAGGGGTGCTGAATGCTCTGAGGTCAGATCCAGGAAGGCCATAGCCAAAAAGGCTTCTTGCCCTGGACAGCGTGCCCTGAAGGGTGTCGCTCTACCCCAGAGTCCTGTCTGGCTTCATACAGAGCAGTTCCAGAGCATCAGATCTGTGACAGAGGGCTAAGTAGGAGGAAAATAGTGCAAGGTTCTTTCAGAATTTTCCTACCACTATTCTCTTTGCCATGAGATGAGGATTGGGGGAAACAGAGTTTGGAAGTCACTTCACTTTCTATCGTTGTGGATCTCAAGAATCTCTGATGAAAGCACTTGCCTCCTTCATGGAGACAGGAACCTTTAGGAACAGCTGCTCCTCTGCTAGTGCCTGTCTGTCTGGCAGCATTGTCCTTACTGCAGCTGCATAGCCATTGGCTTCTGTTCCTCTGAGCAGATGCTGAGGAGGAGACCAGGAGTGACATAATACAGGATGTAGCAGTATTATCTCCTGAGTTTTTCACTTGGTGCTCTGGGTTCTCGGATGAAAGAAGCATCTCATCTGTTTTTTACCTTGTCCCAGCCCCACCTCCAACCCTTTCTGGAGTTCCAGTTGACAGTCATCCATATATCATGAGGAGAGAAGAGACAATACAACAGAGAAGACATTCTTTTCCACTCAACATTTTTGATATTTTCCTGGAGTGTGGGGAGACGCACACTGGTCAGACAAAATGTTTTATAAAGTTTTGGTGGAACTGTATTTAAACAGCTTTTTTCAATGTAGATCATGGCCTACTGTAGATGGAATAAAAGATTTTAGACAACAACAAGGTCGTTCCTGTTACAAGTTGACAATTGCTGTGCTCACATAGCTAAGTCTCTTGTTTCATTTAAGAGACAACAGTGTTTTTGTATGAATTTCCTAGGCAATGTTCATTAGGGTTTGACACTGTTCTCTGCTGGGTGGTAACAGATACTAGTGGTGCTGAATGCTTAAATAGAGATTTGACTAGAGTTTCAATCCAATTCCTATTCAAGTCAATAGGAGCCTTTGTGTTGACTTGAATAGGCATTGGTTCAGACCCTAAGGCTATGTCCACTACCACAGTAGATCGACCTCAGTTATGCTACTCCAGGTACGTGAATAATGTGGCTGGAGATGACGTAGCTTAGGTTGACTTACTGCAGTGTTTACACCACGCTGGGTCGATGGGAGATGCTCTCCCGTTGACTTAACCTTACTCCTCTCACTCCCGGTGGAGTGTACAGGAGTCAACCGGAGAGTGCTCTGCTGTCGATTTAGTGGGTCTTCACTAGACCTGCTAAATCAACTCCTGGTGCATTGATTACCGCAGCGTTGATCTCATGGTAGTGTAGACTTCACCTAAGTAACCAGGTAGCCATGTCAAGAACTGACGAACCCACAGAAATACAGCAATGAGACTGAATCTCCCCTATTTTTAAGGTTCTGAAACTAGATGATGTCTTGATTCTTAACCTATGTCACCATTAATGAAAATCCAAATGTGAAAAATTAGTGTGAATAAAAATTGAACAGATGATAGAATTCAGTGGTGTTGTAAAAGTTTAATTGAGATAATAGGAGCCTTTTCATTCACTACAGTGGGCTTTGGATGAGGCCCTTATACATGTGATTTAATTAGGGGTAAGCTTTTGCTTTGCTGGTAAGTTTCTTTTCTGGTGGCCCAACTAAAGGTGAAAATACCATCTGTGTAGATGGAATAATGGCTGGCAACTCTAAATGGAACATATTTATATTCCTATGATATTACAACATAGCTGGAAATATCCTACGGTTGTGCCTACTTTAAATTTAGGTTAGTGTATGTCTACATCTATTTTTTGTATTGCTTGCTGATTAAATATTAACCAGGGAGACTGTTAAGTCACATGTGGCAATATTTCACTGACACAAGGAGCTATTTTATGCTAAAGGAGGGGGCAGCTAAACAACGTGACTTTATTCTGGACCACTTATTAATAGTTAGGAATTTTCCATACTGAACTTAGATCTGACCTCTCAAGAAAACAACAACTCCAAACCAAGAGACATGTCTCAAGATGCTGAAATGGTTCCCTGTTTTATTAACCTTATCCAAGAGCAAAGCAACAACATACATAATATAAACAGTAATGCTGACCATTAAATATAACTTATACTGTGATGTTCTTGCCTAAGGGTAAAAAGGAAGTCCCCTAATACAAAATGCCCATTGTATTGTGTGTGCATTCACCAGAGAGCAGGTTACATTTATCCTGCATAGTGCTGTAATCTTTTTTTCTGTTTCTTATTTAGATTATCTTGAGCAACATAACACCACATTTGGAAGATGAGTAGTTTGGTTTGAATTAAGGAGACAACTTAAAAAATCTTAACTGCCATATAGCATGGAACATATGCTATTTCTGAGGAAGACGTTATCTTTCAAAATAAAAAGACATTCACACTAACCACTATGATATGTGAAAGTCTATCATTTGCAGTGATTCTCGGGGGCATGTGATAACATACATATATTTTCACATGCTTTAGAACAGCGGTTCTCTCCAGGGATCTGAGCCTGCCGGGGGCTGTGAGTAGGTTTCTGGGAGTCAGTCAGAGAGCAGGGCCAGCATTAGATTCACTGTGGCCCAGGGCAGAAAGCCGAATCCCGAGATCTGCTGCCTTGCTGACGAGTAACTCAGCTTCATGGGGCCCCCTACAGCATGCGGGCCTGGGCAATTGCTCTGCTTGCTACCCCCTAACGCTGGCCCTGGCTTTTAATTTACTGAAAAACAGTTGTTGTGGCACAGGTGGGCCATGGAATTTTTATAGCATGTTGTGGGATGGTCTCTGAAGGAAAAAGGTTGAGAACACCTACTTTAGAGAACAATTTAGGAGTAGCAGGAAGGATAGATTAGGTGACCTAATTACTCTCTTCTTTCTATGAATTCTGATTCATTAGCTTATATTGGTCCTAGTTCTGCATGTGCTTTTAGGAGGTAGGCAGGGCAGGCAAATTATTAATTTCCCACTTGCTTTTATGCTTTAGTGCAAATTATGAACTTTTTTAAATTGAAAATTCTGTTTCTATCAGGCATGGGGTAGAGAAGTAAGGGAGAACTTTAGTGCATTCCTTCAGGCCAATGTTTGGGTGTCAGATGAGGATAAAACAAAACAGCAATATATTGTTTTATTTAATTGTTTAATTCACTGGAGTTCTAGCAGCTGCTGAAGTGAGCTATAAGTATTACCTTGAGACTACCTTGAGGCAATGTGGCCAAATGGACAGGACAGTAGGAGTCAGGGGAGCTGTGTTCTATTCTGGTCTCTGTCACTAGCCTAATGTGTTACCTTGGTAAACTTTTTCACTTCCCCATGCTTTGGTTTCTCCAGCTGTGAGATGGAGATAACAGAGGAGATTTTCAAAGGCACAAATGGAAGTTAGGCATGCAATTTCCATTGGGATAGGAGTCATGCACCTAACTGCCCTTTGTGCCTTTGAAAATTTCCCCCAGTGATACCTTCCTTTATAAAGTGCTTTGGAATTAACACACGAAAATCATTGAATAACTGAAATATCTATTATTATGATGATTGTTACCTTAATTAGTTAATGGGACAAATTCAGTACAGCTTAAGCATTGGTTATTCCCCCTTTCAGAAAAGTAATTTGTCCCAGGTGGAAAAGTCATCCCTGTGGAGTTGCCCAGCTATCCCTCCTCGCCCCACCATTTTTTTGGCGGGGGGGCACCAAAATCTGAAACATTTTCAGGTTTGGGGTTTCAATGAAAATCCAAACAATTGTAGTAAACTTTTGATGAAAATGAAAGCTATTTTGGGAGAAAAAACAAACAAAACCAACCACCCCATAAAAATCCATTTGTGACCTGCTCTTGTAGATAGAATGTTTGTTTGATGTGTGATTTAATTAATGGGACTTGTCCGCCCCTGGTACCTTTACATCCTCTAGTGCCAAAATGGTATATCTGAGTTAGGGAACAAAGGCATACTCTTAACATTAACATACTAAGAATGTGACCATGCATTACTGAAGTCAGTGGGAGTTTTGACATTGATTTAAGCAGGAGAAGGCCCTAAACTTAACATTTTACCCAGAAAGCAGATGTATGGCTGATATTGGGAAAGGGGGCTCTAATAACCAGACACCTTTGTAGAACAAGACTACATATTGTAAGGATTTACTTTGCTGGGGTACTCTCAGGAAGACCTACGGGAACTCCAGCAGTAATTACGATTAGAAACATCCTTGCAGTGGTCATAAATATAATGGAAAGAGAGAGCATACAGGACATGCTTAAAGTCAGTGAAAAATCTATAAGTGTCCAACACACAAGAAAAATTTGTTGAAAAATACATTTATCTTTGTAGAAAAGCAACACCCACCATTCATTAAGATCAATGACGTTTATGGCCATCTTCTATGTGAGTGTCAGTTGCACAAGTGAAAACTGCTTGGGAGAAATATATAGTTTTAAATTGTACAATCAATTCTTCTAAGATTTATAGGAGGCAGGGAATGTAGAGAACTGAGTAACAATACATTCTTACGGACTCATTCTTCCCTTGGTTTGTACATGGTCCATCATAAATGTGGCAGATTTCCTCAGCTGTGCATCCTATGTAGTAGTGCAGGGAATTACCATTAGTCTTTTGAACTGGCTAACCATATCCTCCTAAAATCATTTTGGAAATATAAATCCAAAATTCTGTGTTTAAAAAAATAAAGAGTTGATGCTTCCTACAGTTACTAGTTATTATTGCTACTGATATGGTATGTGCTTCCAAATGTGAACTTATTGCATTATTGTACTTAAAGGAAATTGTTGTGAAGCCCTGCCTGACCCATATCAATATTTTAAACAAATAGATCTGCTGAAAGCATGAGAGTAGAGCTAAGGGAATTCTATTCTTTTATAGTCTCGTAATGAAGGAAGGAAATTTATTAGGGTTAGCCAGATGGGCACTACTCATTTTTGGCATTCAGAGATAAGTCTGCAACACCTCCAGGTGGCTCTACAAAAAATTGATAACACCATGGCAGTGCTCCAGTTTTATTTTTATTCCTCTCAGACTAGTTAGTCACCTGTCTTTATTCTCATTTAGAACCATCTGCTGGCTTTTTTTGCTACCTGCCTAGGTTCTTTGGGTGCTCATCATTCTGAAGTCACCAAGGGGACCTCCATTGGAGACTAGTGTAGAGTCTTTGTGTGTTCAGTGTTTATAGGACATATGGAGATCTTGTTTTTGTGTGATTTTCTATTCTGTTTCTGGGTTTATCTGCCCTAGATCGCCCTCGTGATGTCATGCATGATGCTCAACTGCACTGAAATTCATTCTTCACCTTTTAGCTGGTGGTCAGAAGACAGCAGGAAATTCAATGCTTTCACCTTTTAGCTGGTGGTCAGAAGACAGCAGGAAAATATCAGATTTTCATTCAAAAGTGATGTACCACACATCATTTAAAGACACTTGTATAAGTCCATTCAACAATGCATTTCTTATCCAAGGGAAAAAGTTATGTTTATTAAGAAAATCAAATATTGTGAATGTGCAATATAGAAATATAGAATATATGATAGGTAATACTGTAGCATCAACCCACACCTTTCTCAAAGTTGTGAGTGTGAATTTTTCAACCAAGTCAATAGTTTTCTTTCTCAGACAAAGTTTGATGCCTTTTCAATAAATAGTCCATAAAGTGGATTGTCTGGTTGACTCAATTTAGTATTGGGTTGACCTCTTAATCAGGGTTTATTATTCAAAGATAACAGAAAATGTGAATTTTCCATTTTTCTTCTTTTTTGGATTTTATTTAGGAAGATCATTCTTTTAAACAGAAATCTTATAAACATTGTTTTACAATTTAAATAAAAATACTTGGTATATATGCAAACACACAATTCTAAATTGGTCTGTGTAAATCCCTAATGCTGTATTGAGGAGGCTTGCTACCCGTCACTTTCCTCAACTTTGTGGTCTTGATCACATATTGGGATTGATGCTCTCCTATTCTTCTCCCTCTTTTTTCATATCAGTTGATGATATCAGTTAAAGTCTTTCATTGTCTCATGTTTAGATCCAAATATCTGTCCTAGTATTTTTACTAGATTGTCCTGAAAACTCCGTGTCTTATAAAAGTTCTACAGAACTGATCACTCATCTCCTAGTTCTTCTAGAATTACCATAGCAAGGTGGCGGAAGGGGAGTGACTCCCTTCAAACTATTGACTGATATGAAGAAATTTGGGAACTTCTTTTGAATACTGAGGATGGAGAAACCCCTTCAATGATAGTCAAAATACAACTTGAAATTCAGATATTAAAATAAGGAAAATAGATTGGAGGAAAAAGGTTAAAAGCTTAATATTGCAGAAATTTTCAATGGGGAGATAACAGGTTAAATGCCTAATCTGTTCTATTTTTACTGAGTGCTAATTAGGATTTGGTGTTATCCATCAGGTTTCTAGTCTGACTGTTTTTTGTAATAGTGCTTAATGTTTGGCAAAGCCAATCCTCCCTTTTGCCATGACCTTTGTAAAGTAGATTGCTTAACCCTGGGTTTCTTATTTTCCCAAATGAATTTGTTTCTCGAGGATTGCCATTATCTAAGAAACTCCCTGGACTAAAACCTGAAGTGTTTGGAAAAAGAAGTGATTTCATTTTAGTGAAAGTGAAGTCATTTTAACTGCTGCAGTTTGGCCCAACCAGGAAATTTTATATTTCGACCTATTTTTCCAGATGTGTTTTTATTTTCTTAATCAAAGGAGTATAATTATTATTATATAAATCTTGTGTTGAATTACCTAGTTTCAAACAGGAATAGCTGGAGAATTTGGTTGTGTATGTTTTGCAGCCATATAATGAGACTGTTGTACTCTCCACACAAAAGGAAAAGGTAACTGTAATTAAATTGTTTGATTCTTGTGACTGCATTAGTTTGGGTCCTGCTCCTGCATCCATTGAAATCAATGGGAATTTTGCTATTGACTTCAAGAGGACAAGTGTTAATCTATTAGTTGCTTGTATATAACACAATTTATTTTGAAGTTTCTCTCAGACTCACTTCAGGTTGTGTGTGACTCTCTGTGTCTGAATGTCAGCATCTTAATTTCCTCTCTGTTGGTACCACAAAATGTGCCTCCTCTATATGTTGCAGGGTATTTCCTCTTTCTTGGGGCTGTTTATTGGAACATAATATAAAGGTACTCAGCACTTGACATTAGAGCAGGGTATCCTAGGTCATTTTAGTTCTTCTTAAATCTTAATTTCCCCTGTGTCAAGAAGTCCATTTGCTCCCTTTCCCAGGCTTCCTTCCCAATTACCCTTGTGTTAGGGCTTCAGGTACTAGTTCTCTCGGGCTCCCAGCCATATGCACACACACACTTGCTCTCTCATGCCTGTAATTTCTTTAGAACCTTGCTGGGAGATTCTGGAATGTCCTGCTCCTCCTAAGTCTCCCAATAGCCCTTTCCTGGGCTGTTGCCCCCAGTTCGCTCTGGGCATTTCTCCTCGTCCCAGTTCAGCACTATGGAGAGCCCTAAACCGATCTTTCTCATCCCCTAGCCTCCCCAAAGTGAATAACAGGCCTGCCTTTTGGTTCTTGCCTTGGTCATAGACAAGACATCTCCTGTCTTTTACAGTGGTTACAAACAACTGAAGCCAGCAGAAGGGTTAACTCCTTCCATTCCACTCCAAGAATTGGGTCAATACACCCCACCACATTTGCTGTATTCAGTTACTCATTCTTCTCTTCATATGTATCCTGGTGTTTGTTTCTGCTGCAGTGTTTTAACAAATAGCCATTGTCAGCAGTGCAGAAATGGCTATTGTATATGTCAGAAGACCGGTTTGAAGAGATAAAGGGTTCAGTGGAATTACAGTTCTACAGGTTTTTGTTTTGTTTTTTTAACAGTAGGATAATGCCTACCTAGGGGCTTATACTAACAGTAGATCACTGTAATCTGTTCAGTCAGCAGTGGCTTGAGACCCTTGGGAACTGATGTAAACCGTAGTAAGTTGTCAGCAGTTACAGCTACGGGGTAATCAAGTGTGAAATTTATAGATATTTACCTTTTAGAGGGTTTTTGTTGTGTTTTTGCAACTTTTCTGCAGACCAATTTGCCCTTGGTGAATGATGTATTCTACTTGTGAACTCCTAATAACGGAGTCTTTCTCTGCAAACTCGTTCTGTTTGAATGCTTTGTAGAGACTTATGTTGTATGAGAGTTTAGACTATGGTAAATAGACTTCAGCACTGACTGCAATGGTATATCATTTGTGGTGGAAAACCATAACAATTTAGTTGTACTCAGCTTGATCTCCAGTACTATTTTTCTCAGTGTCAGTGCAAACAAATTCCTGTACATTTTCCGTTGCCTCCAAGAAAAACTTCCATAAAGAGAGAAATGTTAAATGAGCCCAGGCTTAAATATTAAAGCTCTGAACCTGCAAACATGTATATATGTGCTTAACTTTAAGCATGTGAATAGTTCCACTGATATCAGCGGGACTACTCAAGCATATACCTAAGTATTTCAGGATTGGGTCTTAAATGAGTTTGCTGTAAGTTCTTCTATCATGTTTGCTAAGGCCTTGGCTACACTTGCAAGTTAGAGCACATTAAATCAGCCCGGGGCTCCCTAACTCCTGAGGTGTCCACACTGGAAAGACGCTTAGAGCGCCTGGACTCTGCAGCTGGAGCACTCCTGGTAATCCCCCTCCACAAGAAGCATAAAGCTTGCTGCGCCCTGGCTGAAATGCCCGGGTGTCAGTGTGGATGACATGTTGCATTATTGCACTGTGATTGGCCTCTGGAAACGTCCCATAATCCCTTGAAGTCAAGTGGCCACTCTGGTCATTGTTCTGAACGCGGCTGCAGGCATGCAGATATCCCCTTTCAAAGCACTGTTTCTGACAACCGGCATGCTTATCTGCTCCGGGACAAAGCAAACCATTACTGTGGAATGCTGCTGAGGCAGAGGTGTGTGTGTGTGTGTGTGTGTGTGTGGGGCTGATGTCCGGGTTTCCCCTGCTGCTGTCTGAACTTACAAGACAGCATGCTGACACACTCTCTGCTCCCCAAAACACAGTCTCTCCCCCACATAAACGCAACACACTCCCTGTCACATTCCACCCCACCCAATTTGAAAAGCACACTGTAGCCACTTGCATACTGGGATAGCTACCACAATGCACTGCTTTCTGTGTCGTTTCAAGAGCTGCTAATGTGGCCATGCCACTGCGCTTGCAGCTGACAATGTAAACACATGGCAGTGCTTTCCCTGCTGCTGTCTCTGAGGGCTAGTTTAACTCCTGGCGCTCTACATCTGCAAGCGTAGCCATGCCCTAAATATCCCACCTGCTTGTAAACTGTGGAGAAGTTTGGATTCAGACTTAGACTTGCCTCTACCTCTGCAATGGGTCTGAACTAGAATCATTACATGAATCTTTGAGCACATTTAGTTTTTTATTTACATCTGAGCTTTGCAGCCTATAATTCTAGTAAGGATCACATCTTATTTTTTACTTCATCAAGTGATCCAGCCTTCGTGATCCAGTCCAGCTTCTGGCAATCAGATGTTTAGGGACAACCAGAGCATGGGATTGCACCCCTAGCCATCTTGGCTAATAGTTGTTGATTGAGCTAACCTCCATGAAATTATCTAATTCTCTTTTGAATCCAGTTATACTTTTGTCCTTCACAACATCCCCTGGCAATGAGTTCCACCAGTTGACTGTGTGTTGTGTGAAGAAGTACTTCCTTATGTTTGTTTTAAATCTGTTGCATATTAATTTCATTTAATGACTCCTAACTCATGTGTTATATAAAGGGGTAAATAACACTTCCTTATTCAGTTTCTCCTCCCCATTGATGATTTTATAGTTCTCTATCATATCTCCCCATAGTCATCTCTTTTCCAAGACGAACAGTCCCAGTCTTTATAATCTCTCCTCATATGGAAGCTGTTCCATTTCCCTAATCATTTTTGTTGCACCTTTCTCTGTACTTTTTCCAATTTTAATATATCTTTTTTGAGACGAGGCGACTAGAACTGCACACAGTATTCCAGGTGTGGGCGTACAATGGATTTATATTGTGGCATTATGATATTTTCTGTCTTATTATCTATCCCTTTCCTAATGATTCCTAACATTCTGTTTGCTTATTTGACTGCTGCTACACATTGAGCAGATGTTTTCAGAGAAGTAGCCACTATGACTCTAAGGTCTCTTTCTTGAGTGGTAACAGCTAATTTAGAAACCATCATTTTGTATGTATAGTTGGGATTATGTTTTCCAATATGCATTACATTGCATTTATCAACATTGAATTTAATCTGCCATTTTCTTGCCCAGTTACCCAGTTTAGTGAGACCCCTTTGTAACTCTTCACAGCCAGCTTTGAACCCAGCTATCTTGAGTAATTTAGTATCATCTGCAAACTTTCCACCTTACTATGTATTCTTTTTTCCAGATTATTTATGAAGATGTTGAACAGCACTGGTCCTGGGGGTGAGGGGCACTATTTACCTCTCTCCACTGTGAAAACTGACCATTTATCTTTTAACCTGTTACTGATCCATGGGAGGACCTTCCCTCTTATCCCATGACTGCTTAGTTTGCTTATGAGCCTTTGCTGAGGAACCTTGTCAGAGGTTTTCTGAAAGTCCAAGTACACAGCTTTATGTCTAGTGATTGATGTTGCTGACTGCTGTAAATTGTAATTCCTATTTATTCTTCAAGGCAAGGTCCCATTTCAGGAAAGTATACCAAATTTACAAACCCCAAGCATTCAAAAATCATCAGTCAGGCCCCTAAAAATCATGAGATTTAAAAAATAATACATTTTGGGACATCTTATTTGCCTTCTGCTTTTTGAACATTTAGGGTTCATATTTCAAGCCTTTCTTCACAATGCTGAGGGCTAGAACTTTGTTTAAAAAAAACCAAAACAGACTTAAGATGAGATTCTCATGTTATCCTGTAACTCCAGGAGCTGGGGATTTAAGTAAAACACCAAATATTATGAGACTTTCAGTAAAATCATGAGAGCTGGCAACACAGGAAGCACATAAGCATGTGCTTAACTTCAAGCTTGTGCTGGATTGAGTTAATTATGTGCTTAAGTATTTTCCTGAATCAGGACCCAACGGAGGGCTGAGCACACTCTCGTCTGATTTTCTGGTCCTTCAGTGAGACCTCCAGGAAAACAGAGAAGGCAAACATTTATATTCCTGATATTTCTAAGGTTTAAAAAATGTGGTAGGAAAAAACCTCTTTAAAAATACTTTTTCTGTTTATCTTTTTTATACACCGGAAAGAAGCAAAAAAGGGCCCCAAACCAATTGATTTTTCTTACCTTTGAAGTTCTATCAAAATCTTGTGTGTGTCAGCACTCTTTGTAGTTCTATAACTTTAGAGGTACTTTCTCTGAAATAATTAGTGACAGTTTATGGGGTACATGCACAGCTACTTAAACATGTGTATTATAATGTAAAACACTGCTATTAAAGTTTATGATGTGAAGATAAAATGGGTTGTATGGTTTTCAATTCACTTTTTGAAGTGTTAAAGCATTAAAGCTTTTGTACCTCCCATGTGAGAGGTGAAAAATGAAAATCTGTTCATTAGACATGGATATTATTTAAGAATGAGAAGTAACTGCACGTTCTCATTTCTTCTGAAATCACTGATTGCGTGCAGATTTTTCATAGTTTGTTAAATGACAAAAGGAACAAGAATTAAGCTGGAATTGCAAGATGGGTATTGAAGCAAACCAAAGTAGGTCTTATGACACTGGGAGAATAGACGGAGTAGTGTGAAGTTCACTCTAGTTATGGGATGTATGTGATACCTATTTAAGGGCTGACTGGGGAGGGAGGGCAATAACAACAAGAGTTAATCTGGAAAGGATGTCTTGTCCTCAAGGTGAGAATGGCCAATGAGTGCGTTCTGGTGATGTCATGTTTCTAATTTTTTTTTTCAGTGAGTGCATTGGCACGTAATGAATAGTTTTAGATAGGAATTCAGTAGAATTGGGTAAAAAACCCTTATTTAGATTCTAGAATGAAGGGCTCAGTCCTGCAAGGTGCTGAACACTCTGGTCCTGATCCAGCAAGCAGCTTAAATATATGCTTAATTTAAAACACAATGGGACTACTCCCATGCTTAAATGATTCAGTGCCACAGTGCTTGACATTTCAGAAAGGAGGAACTAGGAAATGGCAGAAAGTAGAGGGAAAAGAAGATCCTACACAATGTTTGAGTGGATAGCAAAGAAGGTCATCGGGGAAAGAGGGTAAAGTGGACCAGAGAGAGAGAGAGAGAAGTTTAGCAAAGTGGTGATGCTAGCTATGTGAGGAAATAAAACTGAATATGAGAGATTGTGAGCTGTGTGTGTGCTTACTGGCTGGTGAGGAAGGAAAATTATGAAATGCACATAAAATTGAAACTTTGAAGAGAAAAGAAATGATAAAAGAAGAGAAACAGGTAAAACTTAAATGAGAATTTGATTATTAAAAAGATTCTAGGGGAAGAATATTGTGGAGACACACTTAAATGTGTCTGTGGAAGAATATATAATAAAGAGATAGGGGAGAGAGAATAAAATAAAAAGAAGGTAGCATAGAAAGTGTGTTTGTTTTTACTTTGTAGAAAGTCTGGTTGAAATAAATGAGGACTCTGTTTATCTCCCTGTCGAGCAATGTTGGGTTTTCTTCATTCGTATTCACACTTTTGGCACTGTTTGCTGACACTCTCTGGGTGGAGGTGGGGGTGGGGGCACTAGCATGATGAGCTTTTTTTTTCCTTAACGTGACTCAGGATTTACATTCTATATGGCAGTTTTCTATGACAACGTGTTGGCATCTACGTAGGTGGTGTTTGAGTTAGTATTTGTTCAAACATTTAAATGAAGAAACCAAATACAGCCATGGAGAAAATGGTATATTATCTCTCATTTGAAACAGGTGGTCAGCTACTTGAGTGCATATCCTACAGCTCCTTTTGTCATAAGGAATGGTGACCACAGGTCAGGGCATTTTGAGGGAAGATGAATCTGGTTGGATTACAAAATCTATGACTTGACCTTTGTTTATGAGTATGCCACAAAGGCCGGGCATGGTAGTTAGAGGTACTTCAGGCCCTTGGTTCCACACTGTTCTTAAGTAATCTAGCACAGTTTAACATCACCACAACCATTCTCTGGTTAAGCAGAATGAATACAACCCTGAGGAAAACTTTAATTCCATGCCTGATCTGGCAGCCGTTAAAACTTCTGAGTGTTGTAAAGGCTCACCTCTGTGTTTAGAAACTGAGTGCACCATGGCAGTATTTGTGGCTTGTCATATGCCAGATTCTGAGTCCAGAACAGGAAATTGATTCAGTCCATTATTTTGTTTTTCTTCTCTTAACTTAAAATATTTACTAGGCAGTAGTCAAGTTAAAGGAATTTTACAAGGGATGGAGTTAACTAGCTCAGAGCTACCCGTTTAAACATTGTATTCTAAAACTTCCAGAAGTCCACATAACATATGGCATTATCACTTTAGTCTTTAGTACACCGTGGGCACAGGCTTCTTCTTTTCACTTTTGGATTAGATTAAATATAACATTGCACATGCTTGCATCAGCCAGGCATGATTATTTCCAGAGTAAATGATCGCAAGCAGAAAAGGTTGAATCCTGAATTACCATTGTGATGGGCTGGAAACCTTGGGAATCACCTGGTGTGCTGGGATGCCACTGAGTCAGATTGTTCTGCTAGGCTGGGTCCCCTTTACCTGGCCTTGCTGGCTCCCCAGCCTTTTCTAGCCAAGCACGCAGGCAGGGCCACACCCAGCTGCAGAGAGAGACAGAGATCAGCTCTGGGAAGATGTCCACCCCCCCTTGGAGTATAAACCCAAAATTATATGAAATTTGCCTCTTCCCTCAATGTGGAGGAGGGTATACACAACTTCTTGCCCCCCAGTTAAAAATCACATAAACTGGGTTATATTGTAAACCAGAAATAAATGTATTAACCATAACAGGTATATTTTAAGTAGTTAAGGAGATAGAGAGAACAAGGCAGATTACTAAGAAAATAAAACGGAGCACGCAAACTAAGCTTAATACACTAAAGAAACTGGTTACATGCAAGTTCTCACCCTAAATGTGATTCTAATAATCTTCACAGACCAGACAGACTTCCAGCCTGGGTTCAGTTCTTTTCCCCAGTTCAGTCTTAGTTGTTTCCAGCAGTCATCTTGGGTGGGGTAGCAGGGGAGAATTGAAGACCTGGATTACCTCACTCCCCACCCTTAAATAGGATTTGCATAAGGCGGGAGTCCTTTGTTTCCTACCTTGTCCCCTTTCCCCCACCCCCCCAGCTTCTTGTGGAAAAGTACAGAATTCAAGATGGGTTCCAGTATCAAGTGACATGTTCACCTGCCTCTGTAGGTCCCCTGTAGCCAACCTTCATAGGCTGACCCACAGGTTCACAGGAAGACTAAGCTCTTTTACAGTCCATTGTCTCTTGCTGATGGGCCATCAGCATTGTCAGGCTTTTTCATTGCTGTACCTTAAGTGTTAGCAGTGGGTGTCACCCAAAGTAGCATAGTTGAAATACAGATACATAGGCAATATTCCTAATTTCAGATACAGAAATGATACATGCATTCAAATAGGATAATCATATTCAGTAAATTATAACCTTTCCAATGATACCTTACAAGAGTTATCTTGCATAAAGCATACCTTAGTTAGCCTACCACAAGCATATTTTCATAAAGAATATGGAGTATAATGTCACAACCACATTAATGCAAACACGTTTTCATAAGACTGTGGGTCTATCTCTGCTCTTGTTGAACACCATGACAAAACTCTCACTGAGGACAGAATTGGGCCTCTTGCTCAGATCGTGGTGTCTCATCATTGTAGCATGTGATACATGGGTCTCTGTGGTTAGTATGTTGAGCAAATGGATACTTAAATCTATATAATTTACAATAGCATTTTCCAAACTTCTGAAAGCTGAGCCTTTCTTCAGGAAAATGAAATCGGTAGTGCCACCTGCTCAACCCCTCCATGTTGTTGACAGAGCAGCATGGGGGAAGCTTGGAATACGACTATTCTCTTCCTCCTCCCTATCCCCCCACTGGACAAGCAATTGATCAGAACACACTATACACTATGGGAAAGGTTGATTAAAGTATCACAGTAATACAGTCTCCAGATCACTTTAAGTGGTGCATCGCATTTATGTAAGTTTTATAGAAGTTTTATTTTTCCCCACTGTATAATGGAGTATAGAAAATGACCACTTAATAATTACTGTCTCCCTAGCAGGGCAGAATCTTATCCGATGTATTTTAGTATTGTGGATATAGATAAATGTAGCAGCATGTTACCCAAACTACTCAGCGATGCTTGGCATGTGTCTCAGATTAGAATTTACATAAATACAGTACTGATGCCAAATTTCCCATTGCTCTTTGTTATGAGTAAGGCTGTTAATCCTTAGGGCTGCAGGAAATAATGAACAGGTATTTCCTACCATCACTGTCTTCTGCTACATTTATTTATTCAGGTCTGTCCTGTGTGGGAATGAAAGTACCCCAATATTTTTCCCCTTAGTTTGCTAGCTATTGATCACATTCTTTTATGATGATACTGTGTCCTTGGGAAACGAATATGCAGATTGTCATTGTTTCTGGGTGAGGCATTCCTTCTAAGGCACTGGTTAATCTCATGTATCAAAACCAAGAGATAGAATCCACACTCATAAGAAGGCTTAATTGTCCACATATTGTTATTCATGTAGTGCACCTCTGTTCTGCTGTTGTTAGCACCCAGTCACCCAGTAAACCCTGCTTTCCCTGTGGTAATATACACACACCCGCACCCACAGTATCCTGCAGTAAGGTAGATAGTACTTCTCAGTCACAGATCTCAATGAAATTTATTATTCCCATTCCCATTCCACAGATGCAGTAACTGAGCTATAGAGAGTTAAATGGCTTGCAAACAGTACAGAGCAAATCAGTGTCTTTAGGTTTCTAGCTTGCCCTTTGTTTGATGGGTTTTAGCTTAAATATTCCTAGAGGTACTTTTAATTTGGATGCTACAAGTGTGAGAATACTGTTCCATGGATTTAATTTACCAAGTGTTAGTCAAGTCTTGACCCTGAAGTTGTGTGAAGGTTAAGTGGGTATTGAATATGAGAGAGAAGCTAAATGAAAAGAGTACAGAACCCCTGCTTGAAATTGTTTTTTCCTTCCACTTGTTTAACTAGCCCCAGCCCAGGTTAATTGAAAATGAGAACTCCAGATTGTGAGCTTTACAGTGCAATCATCTCTCCTGAGAGCACCTTGAGGAGGTTGACGGGGAAGCCACTAATAGAAGCATTCATACTTGGTGAATGGGGGGGAGTGCATGAGAAATCAATAAGATGAGGTAAAGTACTTGCTATGTCATCAAGCTGAACCTCAACCATGTCTTCACTCTGGTCATGAAAATAAGGCAATGCAATAGTGCTGGAGAGAATGGAAAAAGGCTGCTGCTTATTCTACAGTAGATTGTCAATGTCGTGACTGATGGTGATGAAAGAGGCTCTTTCTCTTATTGTCGTCATCATGGCTACCACGACCCTTCTGTGAGCAAAAATTGAAATGAATGTCTCCTGAAAGAGGAGGAGCAACTGTTCCCAGTCTGACAAGGCATTTGCAGAGTTTTACTGAGGAAGTCATGCATGAACATAAGAACGGCCATACTGGGTCAGACCAAAGGTCCATCCAGCCCAGTATCCTGTCTACCGACAGTGGCCAATGCTAAGTGTCCCAGAGGGAGTGAACCTAACAGGTAGTGATCAAGTGATCTCCCTCCTGCCATCCATCTCCACCCTCTGACAAACAGAGGCTAGGGACACCATTCCTTACCCATCCTGGCTAATAGCCATTAATGGACTTAACCTCCATGAAGCAACAAAGAATCCTGTGGCACCTTATAGACTAACAGACGTTTTGCAGCATGAGCTTTCGTGGGTGAATACTTGCATCTGAAGAAGTGGGTATTCACCCACGAAAGCTCATGCTGCAAAACGTCTGTTAGTCTATAAGGTGCCACAGGATTCTTTGTTGCTTTTACAGATCCAGACTAACACGGCTACCCCTCTGATACTTAACCTCCATGAATTTATCTAGTTCTCTTTCAAACCCTGTTATAGTCCTAGCCTTAACAACCTCCTCAGGCAAGGAGTTCCACAGGTTGACTGTGCACTGTGTGAAGAAGAACTTCCTTTTATTTGTTTTAAACCTGCTGCCCATTAATTTCATTTGGTAGCCCCTAGTTCTTATATTATGGGAGCAGGTAAATAACTTTTCCTTATTCACTTTCTCCACACCACTCATGATTTTATATACCTCTATCATATCCTCCCTTAGTCTCCTCTTTTCCAAGCTGAAAAGTCCTAGCCTCTTTAATCTCTTCTCATATGGGACTCATTCCAAACCCCTAATCATTTTAGTTGCCCTTCTCTGAACCTTTTCTAATGCCAGTATATCTTTTTTGAGATGAGGAGACCACATCTGTACGCAGTATTCAAGATGTGGGCGTACCATGGATTTATATAAGAGCAATAAGATATTATCCGTCTTATTCTCGATCCCCTTTTTAATGATTCCTAACATCCTGTTTGCTTTTTTGACTGCCGCTGCACACTGCTTGAATGTCTTCAGAGAACTATCCACAATGACTCCAAGATCTCTTTCCTGATTAGTTGTAGCTAAATTAGCCCCCATGGAAGTCAGCGGCCTCTGATCTTTGACATGGTGCAGTGCATGCTTATATCACCAATCCAAGCTTTGGGAAAAAGCAGTTCTAAACCTGTGATTTACTCAATAATTAAATAATCCCAG
Source organism: Mauremys mutica (assembly GCF_020497125.1). Classification (NCBI taxonomy): domain Eukaryota; kingdom Metazoa; phylum Chordata; order Testudines; family Geoemydidae; genus Mauremys; species Mauremys mutica. The sequence goes on along the minus strand of NC_059073.1, from coordinate 120,291,646 downwards.
ATGTTAAACACCAGTTTTGCTGTGTAAACAGTTGGAAGGAACCCAGCTTCTTTCTTTAAGTTCTGGTTTGTGCTGAAGATTTAAAAAAGATAATACTTGAAAATAAATGAACTCATATTGTCAAAAGACTGAGGGGAAAATGGGTATAATGATTTCCTCTAGCTGTCTTCTGTTGATTTCTTTTGTTTATTTAGATTATAAGATCTTTGGGGTTTGGACTGTATGTATGTGTAGTGCCTAGCACAATGGGACCTTGATCTAGGTTTTGGCTTTTATCTATTATTGTAATGTAAATAATAATACTAATAAACTATTCTGTGTGAAGTGAGGAATATAGGCCACATAGTATGCCTTGGGTACATATCTATACTTTTATTTAAATATCTGTCCACAAGCTATTATGTCACATATGTATGGCACACCTACGGTGGCCTGGGTAGAGGTTACAAAAGCTAATATGCTTGTCACATCACAGAAGTCAGTAATCATCGATTCAAATGGTTATTCTTACAGGTATCACTCCATTAATTTCAGTCGAGTTTTATCCACTTATGCCCATGTTGCAAAGGTGCAAATCAAGAATTATGGACTACATTATGAGCACACGACACAATAAATTTAATCCTGAGTATTTACAGTGTTTGGAAGGGTAATACAATATGTAATAATTACTAGAGTCCTTGCCAGCTCACATGGTGAAGTGGCTACTATGAGTTAATTCATTCAGTAGAGTTACAGAATATGATCTGTTAAACTTTGGACACGTTATGGGTAGGGCCCTACTGAATTCATGGCCATGAAAAACATATCACAGACTGTGAAATCTGGCCTCTCCCCTGTGAAGTCTGGTCTTTTGTGTGCTTTTACCCTAGACTATACAGATTTCCTGGGAGAGACCAGCGTTTCTCAAATTGGAGGTCCTGACCCCAAAGGGAGTTGCGGGGGGGTTGCAAGGTTATTTTAGGGAGTTTCAGTATTGCCACCCTTACTTCTGTGCTGCCTTCAGAGCTGCGTAGCTGGAGAGCAGCAGCTGTTGGCTGGGCACCCAGCTCTGAAGGCAGCACCCTGCCAGCAGCAGCGCAGAAGTAAGAGTGGCAATATCATACCATGCCACCCTTACTTCTGCGCTGCTGCCTTCAGAGCTGGGCGGCTGGAGAGTGGCACTTGCTGACTGAGGGCCCAGCTCTACAGGCAGCAGCGCAGAAGTATGGGTGGCAATACCATACTATGCCATCCTTACTGCTGCGCTGCTGCTGACGGCGGCTCTGCCTTCAGAGCTGGGCTCCCGGCCAGCAGCCTCCGCTCTCCAGCTGCCCAGCACCTCTGCCAGCAGCAATAGCGCAGAAATAAGGGTAACGGTACTGCAGCCCCCTCTACAATAACTTTGCAACCCCCCCCCCCCAACTCTGTTTTGTGTCGGGACCCCTACAATTGCAACACTGTGAAATTTCACATTTAAATAGCTGAAATCATGAAATTTATGATTTTTAAAATCCTGTGATGGTGAAATTGACCAAAATGGACCGTGAATTTAGTATGGACCTAATTATGGACTTGTATGTTAGAGAGACAAGGTGGGTGAGGTAATATCTTTTATTGGACCAAGTTCTGATGGTGACAGAGACAAGCTTTTGATCTTACACAGAACTCTTCTTCAGGTTTTCAGGGCTTATATGTTGTGAATCTAGGTAAAAAATACATCAAATGGATAATCTAAGGATTTCAGATCAGGTTCTGGAATACGTAAGACGAGTACCTTTCTCATCTTGTTATTGAATGCTCTTATTCATAGCCTTCCAAGGTAGAAATGTAGGATGATAGGTGGCTGGAAAGGGAAATATGGCTGTTCAGTTACTGACCCTTCCCTTTCGAGCAGAAGCACTGCTCCGTGCCTAAATACATGTGTCTTAGAATTAGTGAGTTAGTGATTGCTGTTGAAGCTGAATGTTGTCAGCAAAACAGTGAAAACTTTCTCAAAAAACCAGAAGCTCACCTTCCCTTTGCGATCACAAATTCACTAACTTCTGAGTGACCTTGCTCCTCTGGGTGTGTTTGTGTATATAGGAATGAAGGGAAAGGATAGTGAGGGAAAGGATGACTTGCTTTGGGAAGTTATTCTCAGAAATTTGTTGACAGGTGGCATTATTTAAGAACTTCATGCATGTTGCTTCCTCTTCAATCAGATGCTCTCTGGCTTTACTGAGCGTATTTATGAATCCATTAATAGATACTACTTAAATCTTCATGTCTTACACATGTATATTGAATATTGATGTTACTGCTGTGGCCAAAGCTGACATGTAGGAAAAATTGATCTAATTAAATGAACAGATGACATTGAGATGGTGAAAGGCTTTTCTAAACTCAGCTCTGACAGTTCTGACCAAATACTTGCAAAGGGAAATCAACATTTTTATTGACAAGCAATCCTAATACTTCAATTACTGAGAAATCCTTTGTGAATTCTCCTGTCTAGCAGTCCTCCACCCCACAAAGTCTGTGTACCAGTTAAGTTAACAAATAAGAGATTATTTCCTTTCTCAACCCTCCCCCCCCCCCCCCAAAAACCCAAACAAACAAAAAACCAAAAACTCCTCTATCTTCATGAAAGGCTTCATCCTGTAAAGTGCTGAGTGTCTCCTGGGACATGGTAAGTATCCTCTGCTCTCCTTGCAAAGATTGTTAAACATGCTCAGGACTGCAGGCTTTGTCTGTAAAAGTGGAAATGCTATAGGAAGTTGACCCATGTCAGTCATGACTTCTCACATTGTGTACGAAAACCTGTTAACAGGGTCAGGCATTTTAAACTGAGATAGTCTTTGACCAAAATTCTCAGGTAAGAATACCTTTCCCCCTACCTCCCCCCAAACTTGAAGGTAATTCAGATCTGGACCAGAACTCTGTAAGTGACATCTGTCTTTCTAGTGGGCAAACCAAACCCCTGGTTTCAAATACCCCCATAACTATGGGATAATTTTGTCTGGATCTGAACTTTGTGGAATGGACCTTCTCTACTTTTAAAGTAAAATTCTATCATGTAGCCAGATTATGTGCTTAGCTCCTGATGCAGTAAAGCACTTACAAGTGTGCATGTCTTTAAGCATGTGAGCAGTACCATTGATTTCCACTGGACTACTCACATGCTATTCAGGAAAGCACTTGGTTAGCTTCAAGCATGTGCTTAAATTCCACTCAAGTCAAGGAATGGATTTCAATGCATTTAAATCAGTGGAAAAACTCTCATTGACATGGGCTTTGAATGAGGCCCCAACTGGTTCCCTAGGGCCTTAGTAAGTTGTGTACTTGAGCAACATGAAGCTTTTGTAGAGAAACCGACAGCCAGACTAATCTTGCCTGGTATTGGGCTTTGCTGCAAACCTGACAGAGGGGCTAGCTTCACGGCGATCTGAAATGCTAGACTGAGTTTTGTCAGTTTATGTTTTTGGAGAGAGACAGCGTAAAACTGAGTCGTTTTGAATTGAAGCGAGGCAAAACTTGGCAGTTTCAACTTAGTTTTGCTTTCTGTTTTTTAGAGAGGTTGTTAATCAAAAAACAAAGAAATCAAAGTGAAATTCAGAGGGGTTTAGGCCACATGAATTCCTGTGAGCTCAAATCCCAGAACTGCAGAGTTCTAGTTGTACAATATGAAATTCCAGCCATGAAGAACAATGCATATGTCTGCTCATTTTTGAATGTATAATGAAAACATTTAGAATATAAGTGAGCAGAATAGATAGATGGTATATATGGTTTGATAGAAAAGCTTTATTGGTGCTTTTTTGGAATAGTTTGCATAAGCATAAGAACCTTTCACTACCTGTGACTAATAGGTGGCCATCACAAACTTTGGCTGATAAAACCTTTATACCACACCTCTACTGTCGTATATTCTATGTAAAGCATACCACATATATTTTACAGGTAAAAAAGTATTATATGAATAGTTTAGAATGTTTTATACTTTTTTATTGGTACTATTTTTCATTTCCCTCCACTTGTAAATCAGACTCCCTTAGTTACTGTGAGATCAGTTGTATATGGAAAAAAGGAAGAAATGATAAGATACCCCATAGAAACCTCTAAAAAAATTACCTCAAATACATTTTCAATGTCTAAACATGTTGATTTTAAGATCTAATGTCTTGGAAATTTACAGGTGTTAGAAGTGCTGTATGTTTCAATGAAAGCTTAGAATGCAGCCATTCCCCAACTTTAAAAATATTTTATTTCTAGTAGCATTATGAGATGCATGTTACAGAGTCAGCATATCACAGATTCATTACTGCATATTGCACATCCTGCCCCCCAGACCAGGGTAATTCTGGGGGAGTGTGATGGGTTGGGCTAGGTTCGAAGGCCCCCTACTGGAGGCCTCGTGGCCCTGCCTCACGCTGCCCCAGAAAAGAGCAGAGGAGAAGTCCTCCAGGCAGCCAATCAGGGGCCAGAAGGGCCATAGAAAAGGAAGCAGCGGAGACAGAGCAGTCAGTTGCTTCCTGGAGCTTGAAGAGGGAGAACCAAGTGCCTGGCTGGCTGGAAGAGCATCAGGACTGTGGACAGCTCACTGCAGGGAGGCTGAGCCAAGGGGACTGAGTACAGAACCTAGCCGGACCAGGCAAGGGTACCATGATGGGCCCTCTGTTCTGATTGAAGACTGAGCCCAGGCAAGGGCTGCCGAAAGAACACCAACTGAGGGTACCACGATGGGCCCTTGTTGTGCCTCTGGGGAGGAAGCCTTGGTGCTACAGCCCCATGCCAGGTGACTGTATACTCTGGAAGGGGGGGACAGTATGTGTGACTTGACCGGAGTGCTGAGTCACTGAAGACCCACTGAAGTACCATCGGCAGGGGGCGCTCGTGAGAGGCAGATGCTACCCCATTGTAAGAACAGCAAGGAAAGCAGGCTCACACCCAACCAGAAAGAGGGCGCCCACGAGAGGTGAGTGCCAATGCTGTTACTGGGAGGAAATTTCTCATTTTGTGGGAAATCCACTGGAGGGGCCACTGTCATGCAAGCATGCAGGGCCATTAATTATCTCCTGCTATGCAGTACTGTGACTCTTGGCAATGTGGACCACATAGTGGATGGATTTGCAGCAATCGGGTTCCCAAATTGCTGTGGAACAATAGATGGCACACAAATCCCTATTTTGGCAACAGAGTACCTTGCCACCGAATACATAAACAGAAAGGGCTTCTTTTCTATGGTTATGTAAGCATTGATAGATCACCGCAGTTGCTTCACTAACATCGATGTGGGCTGGTCAGAGAAGGTGCATGACGCTCGTATCTTTAAGAACACTGGACTGTTCAGAAAGCTTCAAGCAGGGGCATTCTTTTCTCATCAGAGCATTACCATTGGCAATGTTGAAATGCCAGTAGTGATCTTGGGGGACCCAACCTACTCCCTGCTCCCCTGGCTCATGAAGCTGTACACCACCACCTCAACAGCACCAAGGAAAGATTCAGCTGCCAGCTCAGCACGTGCAGAGTCACTGTTGAATGCGCTTTTGGTCGGTTGAAGGGACGCTGACATTGTTTACTCACAAAATTGGATCTCAGTGGAAAAAGCGTCCCAATGGTAAAAGCTGCCTGCTGTGTACTGCACAATATCTGTGTAGCCAACGGGGAAAAATTGCTGTTGGGGTGGAGGGCAGAGGAGGAGCGGCTGTTGGCTGAGTTTCAACAGCCAGAAACAAGGATTATTAGAAGAGCTTATGCAGCTGAGGGAGCCTTTGAAAGAACATTTTAACAGTGAGCCACAGTAATGCATTTTATATTGTGCTCTACCTGGCCTTGCTGTTTGGGGCCTGTTAAGAATTGTGTGGTGATTAGTGTACACTGATGAATATAACACTGTCCGTGCACCTATTAATTTTGAGGTGCTTGCTGTAAATTTATTATTATTACACTGTGTTTGTCACTGATCCTGTAAGTTGTGTCAAACTGTACAGTAACAAGTAAGTGGGTGCTTTCAGCAGTGCTAGGCACTCTGCAGCATATGTGGTGAACTAATAAAGATTAATCATTAAAAAAATATAGGTAATAGGATTTTATTCAGTAACAAAACCAGTGCAATTTAAAAGCAAATTCAATAAAACCTTAATAAATTAATGGAACAGAACAAGGGGAAAGAATGTTCATGTCCATTTTTAGCAACACATATGGCAACTGTGGCTTTCACAGGTCAGTGCGCATATGAAGCTGTAGTTGTCCCTAATGTCCCTAGGAGTAGGGTGGTAGGGTAGGGATGCAGCCCCTGATGCCACATGGAATGTTGAGGGTGGGGGGTGAAGAGAGGTGCTGTAATGCTGTTCTCCATGGACTGCAAAGGGAGGTGAGCCTGTGACGGTTGAACATGTAGATTCCCCAAGAGGCTGCAGCATCTGTGCTTGCTGCCAGAGAAGCCCTATTATGCCCTGGTGTTTCTCCCTCTCCTCTTCCTTATGGGTCTCCTGGGTCTTTCTCCTGTCTGCTCTAGGCCCTCTGCTCACGGTCTGATGCAGCACTGGATTGCAGGATCTCACTGAAAATGTCATCCTAAGTCCTCTTCTTTCTCCTTATCTGGCTCAGGTGATCCGCAGGTGTGGAAAAGGCTGTAACGGCAGCAGCTGCAAATAAAACACAGAAGTGCCATAGTCAGTATAGTCACAACGGAAAGTGAAAGTTGAGACTCGGAACTCCCTTTGCTTTTCCCCCTAAAGTTTTAAACAAGACATGCTTATTGACACTTATGCTTTGGAGTGCCTGTGCACCATTTTTCACAGGTGAAGGTTATTTTAGCTGATATCTCACTCCTGAGGGTAACAAAGGCACAGAGAGCAGCTGCTGAGGTGTCCGAAGCCACCCAGACCCGTATGCGGCTAGCCTGTGTACTGCAATGATGTCTGCTGAAGTTATTGCTGACTGGCATGGGAAAGTGTCCTACTGCGGAGGAAGAAATAAGGCTTCCATGGCTAGAAACCTTCAGGAGAGGATTGCAGAGTACCTTCCTGAAAGTTTCATTGAGATCTCTCAGGAGGATTCAAGGGATATCCCTGGGTACATAAACAAACTACTCTGCATGGACCTCTTTGCTATGGGCAGTGGCTATCGCAGGCCAGTGGAGGCTAAACCACGCCAAACAGCCAGGCATGGCCCTGCGCACACTCCGACCTGAGGCCACCTCCTGCCTCCCACTCTTCCCCTGTGGCCCCAGTCTAGGCTGCTCCTCTTCTTTGAAGTGGGCTGGGGCTGGGGCTAGGGCTAGGGCCGGCCAGTTGGCAGCTTGGGGGAGCTGGGGCCTGTGCTCAGGCTAGTTGGGGCCAGCTGGCGGCCTGGGTTGGCTAGCGCTCTGTTGCTGGGGCTGGTGTACACTCTGGGGCCGACCAGCTCGGGTGGTGTGGCCTGGGCTGGCCGGAAGGCCAGGACTCGAGGTAGCTGTGGCAGAACTCCTCCAGCCATGGTGGGGGGCTCGGGGATCTAGCAGAGGAGGGGTGGGGCCTTCTGCAGAAGGGGTGGGGCCAGCGGCTGGCTAGCCTCCCCACACCAGCAGTTCTCATGCCGCCCATGCCCTTTGCCTAACTTTACAGGGGAATGAAAAGCAGATGAGGACGCTTCCTCTTTGTTGTACTACTTCCTCTTCTAGTACAAGTAAATTAATGAAAAATCAATAGCTGTGTCCTCTTAACATGGGGGTGCCATCAGTATATTATTGTAATGGGAAATCCAATTACACACTTACTTGAGGTTCCTTCCCCTGCATTGTGCTCACCTGCACTTGACTGCTGAGACTGACAAGACTGCAGTGAAGTGTCAAACAGGTCCTGGCATAGCTTGACTCCTCCCCACAGTTGCATGTCTCCCATCCTCACTGTTCACACAAGGGGTCAGTGGCTTAGGCTCCTAGGAGATATCCATGGTGATGGGATCTCCCCCAAGCATGGCATGCAGTTCTTGTAAAAGTGGCAGGTTTGCGGCTCAGCACTGGATTCACTGTTGTCTCCCTAGCCTTCTCATATTCCTGATGAAATTCTTTCACTTTCATGTGGCACTGCTGCTGGTCCCTATCAGACCCCTTCTCCTGCATCCCCTGTGCAGTCTGCTCGTAGATGTCCATGTTTCTGCAGCTGGTCTGTAGCTGTGCTTGCACAGCCTTTTCTCCCTACAGGCCCAGGAAATCCATTATCTCCTGTCTGTTCCAAGCTGGAGCATGTCTGGAGTGTGTAGCAGACAGAGTCAACTGGGAAGTTGCCACAACAAGGGAGCACTGCTATGTGTGCTCCCCAAGCTGGACAGTCAGAGTAAGGCATTTCAGCAATTCACTGGGGCTTTAAAGGGGAGGGGATCTTTCTGTCTCTGTGACCCTGGGAAGAGGAGTTCACAGCTGTAACCCGAGCAGTCAGCGTTGGGCATTGTGGGACAGCAGCTGGAGGATGTTAGTCAACAGTAAGTGATGCAGTGTCTACACTCATGTAGTCGACCTTAGTACATCAGCTATGGCTCAGTGCCACTCGGGGAGATGGTGTTACTGTGTCAATGTAACAGGGCATTTACATTGGTGGGAGACAAATTTAAGTGTAGACCCGTGCACAACTAGGTTGACAGAAGAGGGCTTATTTTGAACTAACTTTATAATGTAGACCAGGCCTGATTTTAGCTTGTACACGCTGTGGGATTTAGAAGCTCTGGGAAAATATAAAAGTAGGATTTTCAGTTGTTTGAATTGCTCAAGGCGTATGGAAATATAAATGAAAAAGATTTATAGAAAATGTTTTTATTTTTACATTTAAAAACATTAGATGCATATCTTACACCTTAAAATAAGGAGCACAGATTCCAATTTGTTTGAATTGGTTGTCAAAATAGGCATCTTCTTGTTGTTTCTATACTCTGTTTTTGTTTATATTTCTTGGGCAGAGTTTCTGTCCAAAAAGAGCTAAATCCCAGAGTACTTATTCAAAGTTTACTTAGACAAAACTCCCCGAGAATGATATTCTGTGCTCTCCTGCACCAGCATAAATCTGTAGTAACTACTCTGATGTCAGTAGAGTCACACTGGTGTAACTGAGATCATTGACTTCAAAGGGAGTTTTACCTGAGTAGGTCTTCAGTCTGTATGATCAAGATGGAGGTACCTAGGAAAGAAGAAGAATTAGAGGAAACAAGAATACAGCCTAGGGAGATTGGATCAACTGTCAGGAAGCTGCTGCTTGTCAAGTAATTGCTTACCTGTCATCTTCTTGTGAGACTTTTGAAAGGGGATTTCCTACTTCAGGGAATTGGTGAAGAGAGAAGTTCTGTTTCAATTGTTTCTTGATGGTGTCCGTTTTATCAGCTTAGTATACCCTTTGTCTTTTATATGGCTGAAGCAGTGTGTTTTGGGGAGGTTCCAGATCATGAGGGAGGTGACCCTCATGACACCCAGGAGGTAGTAGTGTTCATGTCTTGTTTCCAATAGAAATGGCTTAATTCGGTACCTTAAGGGAGAGTGTAGGCGATGCCATTTATTAAATTATATTTTACCTCCAAGCCTTTCTTCCTTTGAACCCTGTTCTTTCCTTGAATCAGTTTCACATACAACCGCAACAGCTCTTTTCTGCTCTATTTTGAAACAAAGTTTAAACTTCCCTTTTCCCAGCAACTATGCTGACACCTTTTGATACAGTTCTATCAAAAGTAAAGTTGCTTTGTGAAAGGAGTACAACTGTTTATTTTTAAATAAGTTTATATATTTTTTAAAATTACAGAACAGCAAAACCTTCTAAATAACTATTTGTTGATAAACTGTAATAGAATCATCAAAGTCCCTTGTCTTTACTGTATATTATTTCTGTTCTAGTGCTGGGATATTGTTACATTTCCTCATTCTTATGGCATCATGTATCTACCTGAAGAAAAAACAACAATAAAAAACTTCCTTTAGGGAATTTATGTTGTTTTCCACCCCCTCCCTCCCATAGCCCTTCTTATGGCTCACAGTGGTCACATGACTGCTAGTAGCCAACTAATAATTAAAATATAACTGCTACTGGATTCTGGAATCATACAGAGCTTGAAATGCTTTTTCTTTGAGCACACAACATTATGTACAGTAAAATTACAAACTATCAAAATTTCAGCTATCTAATCTTAGGTTTTTCAGTCTGTGTAGTATCTGAGTGTTGCCTTTTGGATATGTTTCTTTTTTTAATTAATAAAATAAATGGCTGTGTATCTGACATTTATTTGCCTTTTGCATGGGAACAAGGCCAATTTATGTAACATCTATCTCTTGTGATAGTGCTATATTTAACATCAGCTAAGTTAAAATAGCTAAATTAGATTTCTTAAATACTAGATGCAGGAGTAGAAGGAGTTACCTCCTTCTCTCTTTTAGAGGTGTTCTATGGAAGCACCCTCATTTCTAGGAATTCCTCTTCTTACTAGTAAAGCAGAATGGTAATGGTACGTCAGTGGTTCTGAACCATTGAAATAGAGTACTCTGTGTGTCAGCAATAGCTATTAAGTACCCAATGCCACTCAGATTCTATAGTGGTGGGCAGTGAATTAAAATCTAGATAAAATGCAATAGAAAAATGTTAAGCCTCTTGCACCTTCATTTGTTCCAGCTTGTGGGTACTGTAGGAACAAAACACGTGCTAGATACTTTGAGAAAGAAACAGTATTATACATAAACCTATATAGTACTTAAATGCTACAGTGACAGAAACATTAGGAATACATACAGGACTCAGTACTGCAAGATGCTGAACACTATGGCCCTGATTCAGCAAAGGATTTAAGCATGTGTTTAACTTTAAGCATACGGATAATCCCATTGCAGCCAGGGATTGAGCTCAGCTAGACTATTGTTTAAATAAAAATAAAAAAAGAGAAGAAACTTGATGTTAGGATGCATTAAGAATAAAAGAGAATAATAATGATGCCATCATATACATCAATGATACATACTCATCTTGAACACTGTGTTCAGTTTGGCTCACATCATCTTAAAAGAGGACCATCAGAAATAGGAATGGTCCAGAGAAAAACAACAACAAAATATTCAGAGCAATAGCTGGAGTTGATGAATGCCATGTGAGAAGAAATTTAAAAAAAAATTAGGAGTATAATTGCCATTTGGGGAGGAGAATAATAATAGTGCTGCTCTCTTACCAGGATTGATTCAACTCCCACTGAAGTTAATGGGAGTCTTTCAGTTAATTTCAGTGAGGATTGGATTGGGTCCACATAGAGAATTAAGCAAAAGTTAGATATAGTAATGAATGGGATACCACAAGCCAGTTGGCTTTCCTGCTTATCCTGTCCATACTACAAGAACAAGAGCGTTCTTGAAGTGAACCAGTAACAAAATTAATAAAATATTTTTTTAAAATCTAATATATAATTAGCCAGTGGCACTTTGCTCATTTGAATGGTCATTGCAATTTGTCTTCAGTTATGTTTCTTGCTCCATTGACACTTGCTGTATTAGATTTGGTAGATGATGTTATTTTCTGGTATTCTGTGTGTGACGGGTTCCCCGGGGTGCAGCTTGGGACCATGGGACCGCTGTGCCTCCTGAACTCTCTCCAGCCTGGGCTGTCTCTCACAGTGCCTTGCTAGTGACCACCAGTAAACCCCTCCAGGCGCTGTGATCACTCAGCACAACCGCATGTGGAGCCCCACACCCAGCTATATTGAATGAATGCTCCCAGAGCCACTCATAAATCACATAGGGAAAGGCACCAGAGCCAAATACCCCCCCAGCTCCCAGCACTGTTTCTCAGGAATATACCGTCTTGCACTGCTTAAGATGAGCAGTGCAAATTTATTAATTGGTTCACCACTCCGTCAATGGAAAGTGGATATACACCAGCCTTTGCAAAACCTGAGCAGATTTACCATACACTTCAAACAAACTCACTGGTAAAGATAAACAGTTAAACAAATGTATTGATTACAAAATATTGATTTTTTGCCTATCACTTAAAATCTGAGTTAGTTACCAAAATAAAATAAAATATAAGCATGCAGTTTAAACTCTCAACCCTATTAGACTGGGCAACATCTAGATTAAGCAGTTTTTTTCACCCCACTGGATATTGCAGTCCTTAATATACAGGTTTGTCCTTTAAACCTGGGCCAATCTCCTCTGTTGGAGTCTTGTTTTCTTCTGAGGGTCTTTGTTGCTTGCAACATAGGTGAGGTCAGGCGAGAGGCCAAGCCTGGGCCCCCAGTGTTCAGTTTTATACCCTGAATCCCATGTGCATGGGGAACACACAAGTCCAGGTATGTCTGGAGGGCGTTACTGAGGCCTTGTGTACACTGGCAAGTTTCTGCGCAGTAAAGCAGCTTTCTGCAGTGTAATTCCCGAGGTGTACACACTGCCAAGCTACTTAGTGCGCAGAAACTGCAACAAACCCCACCCCCACGAGAAGCGTAGAGCTTTCTGCGCCATGGCTACAGTGCTGCGGTGCCAGTGTAAACACCCTGGTAGATTACAGCACTGCGATTGGGCCCCGGGAGGTGTCCCACAATGCATGTTTTTGCCTCTCTGGTCATCGGTATGATCTCTACTCTCCTGTCCTCAGGTGACCAACCATCAGCCCCACCTGGTAAATTCCTTTGGAATTTTGAAAGTCTCCTTCCTGTTTGCTCAGTGACATGTGCAGTAGTCTCTGTGCATCTTTCCAGGTGGCCATGCCTGCTCCATGCACCAAGCGATCCCCCACTTGGAGCAGTGCCGAGATGCTGGACCTCATCAGCATTTGGGGAGAGGAGGCTGTCCAGTCCCAACTGCACTCTAGCCATAGGAATTATGATACCAGCGGACAGATTTCATGATGCATGACAGAAGGGGGCCATGACTGGAACACACTGCAGTGCAGGATCAAAGTGAAGGAGTTGCGGAACACCTACCACAAGGCGCAGGAGGCAAACTGCCGCGCTGGTGCTGTACCCACAAGCTGCCGGTTCTACAAAGAGCTGGACGTGATACTCGGTGGCAACCCCACCTCCACTGCGAAGGCCACTGTGAATACTTCTTTTCCCATTAACGGTATCTTTCTTGTGCCACTCTGCTGTCACTGGGAGGCGTGGGGGAAGGTGGTGAATAGTGGCTGTGTTTTAAATCACTGAATCAGTGGTCTCTGTGTTGCAAACAATACTGCTTCTGTAAAATGTTGCATTTTGGCTTCACAGACATGACCGGAGCCCAGCCTCCCTCTTTGTTATCATTGGCTGAATGGCTGTGCAGAATTAGAAAGCGGCCACAAAGAACTAAAGAGGACTTTCTGTGTGATGTCATGATGCACTCTGTGACTGAAAAACAAGAATTGAGGGAGTGGCGGGAGACAGCGAGAAGAGGGACCGAAAGGAGAATGCGGTGCACCAGAACGAAGCCATGGAGTGGTTCTTAAACGTTATGGAGTGCCAAGCGGACACGCTCCAGGAGCTACTAGCACTGCAAACCGAGCAGCCCATTGCCGACTCCCAGTACCCACTGCACTCAACACCTGTCCCTCTGCTGTTTAGCCCTGCTGAAGTACAGTCCCTGCTGCACTGTACTCCAAAGGACAAGGTTGCATATGATACCTGGGCATACACAAATCTTTAACCATCCTGGGACCCCACCTCCCCCATCCCCCACAGTGCTGATGTGTTTTTTTGTTTGTCTCTCTCCTCCAGTTGTTGTTTTTTAATAAAAGAATTATGTTGGTTTGAAAGCAATCTTTATTCCATTAATTGAAAGCAAACAGAGCTCTGCAAAGCAACAGGCAATTTTCTTAAATCATCATAGTGCATCATCTGCACCAATCACCATCACCTCCTAGCATTACAAGCACTGTACTCCCAAGCATAGCAACAAATATTAGTGGCTTTCAGCTTCAGATTGCTGCCTCAAGGCATCCCTGATCCTTATGGCCCCGTTCTGCACCCCTCTAATAGCCCTGGTCTCTGGCTGTTCAAATTCAGCCTCCAGGCGCTCAGCTTCAGTGGTCCATCCCTGAGTAAAGCTTTCACCCTTCCCCTGACAAATATTATGGTGCCTACAGCACACGGTTATAAGCATAGGAGTTTGTCATCGGCCAGATCCAACCTCCCATATAGGCAGCACCAGCGGGCCTTTAAACGGCCAAAAGCACACTCAACAGTCATTCTGCACTAGCTCAGCCTGTTATTGATCCGCTCCTTGCTGCTGTCAAGGTTCCCCATGTATGGCTTAATAAGCCACAGCATTCAGGGGTAGGCAGGGTCTCCCAGGATCACAATGGGCATTTTGACTTCCTCTATGGTGATCTGACCTAGGAAGAAAGTCCCTGCTTGCAGCTTCCTGAACAGGCCAGTGTTCCAAAAGATGTGTTTCATGCACCTTTACGGACCAGCCTCCGTTAATGCCCACAGTGATCCACAAGTGCCTGGAGAAGCATAGAGAAATACCCCTTCAGATTAATGTACTTGGTGGCTAGGTGGTCTGGTGCCAGAATTGGAACATGCATGCCATCTATTGCCCCTCCACAATTAGGGAAGCCCATTTGTGTAAAGCCATCCACAATGTCATGCCCGTTGCCCAGAGTCACAGTCTTTCGGAGCAGGATGCGATTAATGGCCCTGCACGCTTCTGTCAACACACGTCCAATGGTCGACTTTCCCATTCCGAAGTGGTTAGCGACCGATCAGTAGCAGTCTGGAGTAGCCAGCTTCCACAGTGCAATCGCCATGCACTTCTCCAATGGCAGGGCAGCTCTCATTCTCATGTCCTTGCACTGCAGGGCTGGGGCGAGTTCATCACACAGTCCCATGAATGTGGCTTTCCTCATCTGAAAGTTTTGCAGCCACTGCTCGTCATCCCAGACATGCATGATGATGTGATCCCACCACTCAGTGCTTGTTTCCCAAGCCCAAAAGCAGCATTCCACTGTGGTCAGCACCTCCGTGAATGCCACAAGAATCTCGTGTTGTGGCGAGATCAATGTCAAACTGCTCTTGCCTTTGTAGTTTAAGGAATAACTCCACTGCTACTTGTGACATGTTAGTAAAAGTGAGCAGTATATTGGTCAACAGTGTGGGATCCATTCCTGCAGACCGAAGAGGTAGGGCGCACAGTACACAAACCGCTGAAAGATGGTGCAAAATGCGAATGGAAGCATGGGGATTGCTGGGACGCAAATGTATCATGGGGCATTGGGACAGAGCCCAGGATGCACCATGACCCTCTCCACCTTCCCACAAGTCTTAGCGGCAGAAGAGGAAGAGATGCTCTGTGGGATAGCTGCCCAGAGTGCACCGCACCAAATACTGCTGCAAGTGTGAACACGCAGGCAGCTGTCAGTGTGAGAACACAACAGTGGTTTCCCTTCAGTGCTCTCTGAGTGGCACTGTAACTGCCGGTGATGTAACTCTGCCAGTGTAGACATACCCTAGTCTCCAGGCAAGGTTGAGCAATTCCCCTGGTGTGGCCTCATGCAGGTGAGTCACTGAATTGTAGCTCCCTTGTTAGACAATGGTTGTTGATGAGTTGTTTAACACCCCGCTCGGGTGTTTGTTACTTTCCTTGCTGTTGCCTCTGGGGAGCTAATATCTGGCTGAATCCCCAACTTACAGTATGTTTTAGTGACAACCATACCACACAATTCTCATAACTTCATATGCATTAATGAAATACATAAATGGATAGAGAAATGACTTTCACATAATCTTTCCCTTGATGCCTTACAAGACATGTGTTATATATAAGATCATGATTATATAAAAATGAATATGGGAGTTCCAGGATGCTCCCCCAAGGTATAGAATGTGGTGCATGGATAATATGCAAGGAACTGTGGTGGTCACAGAGTGCTCAGCAACATTTTTTGTATAGCTGTGAATATTTGTACTGGTGCCAGTTAAGCTGAGAGGAAGAATGCCAACTAGTGGAAAACAATATAGAAAATAATGTTTTATATATTGCTTCTGTATTCTGGCACATTAAGGCACTTTACTGTGTAAATGCTGAGATGGGTAAAATGCATATATGGCAATGACTATAAGCAGATGTATCACCCACTATGTCCACAGAGTGCCATGGACATCTGTTGAAAAAGGGACTATTGGCTAAGATAAGTAAAGGTGTTTCATTGTAGCATGCTATTAAAGTTTATTAATTTTTGTAGACAGGGTAGGGCAATAGTTATATGGGGCCTCTAAATGGTTTCTTAGAGCTATCGAGGAAGGGGGAGGGGAGGAAAAAAGGCCGGGTGTGTGTGTGTAGAAAATCCTCCTGAATTCATGGAGTTGCCAGTTTTTCTCCAATATTTTTCTCTGCAGGCTAAAAGTAGGATTTGAAAAAAATCTTTGCTAAGATCTAACAATACATGAAGAAATGAGGAGATCCTTTTTCCAAGTACTGCTTTATGCAGAGTAGAACTATAATATTGAGAAATGATTTCACACCGTGCAAAAGTACGAGACTCAGCCCTTAAGCCGCAGGAATCTCCAATAATCATAGCCTGAACTTTTCCCAGTCCTTTTCCCCTAACACTTTCTCCCCAGTGGTTCCCAAACTGGGGGTTCGCGAAATGTTATAGGGGGTTCTTGGGAAAAAATTCCCTTATGGGAGACATAGCTGTCCCTAGTGAGAATGGGGCCAGAAGCCCGGAGCCCCTGGACTTCCAAGAGCTAAGCAGATCAAAGCAAGCATCTCTATCACACTGAGGAGATCTCTATGGTTCTTCAAGACTCCTTATAAGAAATGGAAAGGGAGGTGAATATTTTTTGCTGTTTTTAAAATTAAATAGGCAGCTAGTAGTGTTTTAAAAATTATTATGAAGAACAAGTTTAAGCTTTGTTTTAACATACATTGTTTGCCTGGACTGCTCAAGACCTGAATGCTTGTGTAGGAGGAACGCTTTGAGTTGGCTTCTTAAATACCTTCATGCTGTTTCACATCTGACACTCCTTGATGAAACGTAGGAGCCTTGTCTTATAACAGGCTTATTCAGAGTGATACAAGCTATGAAAGTGAGATCTTGGAAGAGTGTTGCTGTTTTCATAATGTAATAAAAATACTGTAATGATAAATAATAATTAATAAGAAATAGTGTGTATAATAACACACTGTGTCTTAAAAACAAATTTTATATTTCCAAGATCACTGCTTTTATAATTTATATTCAGGTAAAGGAGAAAATTCCTGGAAATATTAATTTTTAGAAGGGGGTTTGCGAGACTTGACATTTTAGTGAAAGGGGTTTACAGGTTGTTAAAGTTTGGGAACCACTGCTCTATACTCATTTTGTGCTTCTGTCCCTTTTTCCTCCCCAGTTATCTTTTGTTTCTATTGTTTTCTGTTTTTATTATTTTCATTACAATTTGTTTGAATCCTGTTAGCCAAAACTTTCATAAGTGCTCACTAATTCTGGCTACCTCAATTTTTGTGTGCCCAGTTTGATACTACTATGTCAGCGTTCAAGTCAGTGGGATTCATGGATGCCCAACAATTCTGAAAATTAGGCGCTAGTCATTGCAAGGACAGCATTTAGTGGACGCTTCTGAAAATTTGCATCAGAATAGCTAGAGAGAACGCAGCTCAGGTACAGGTCTTAATGATTCCAGAGCTTGGGGTTGTTTAGTTCCTGGGATTTGGCTGAGGTCGCTCTCTTGTCAGTTATATATTGTAATAAAGTGTACTTAATATGTACTGTTCAGATCTCCAAAAAAACATGCAGGATACATTAAATTGTACTCTCTCTATATTTAATTATGTAATGGAGAATAATTTACAATGCAGTGACGTTTTATTCATTGTGGGAGGAGCTAAATCTAAATACAGTTGCACCACTATGGTGCAAGCGCACACACACACACGACAAACCCAATGGCATTGAAACAAATGCTACTCAAAGTCTGCTGGTAACTGCAGCAGTGTACCTAGCAGAGTGCTGGTTAATTTACTAGCAATTTTGAGAAATATGGTAGAGGTTAACATTGAGTAGGCTATACTGATTATATTGAATCTGACTCCACACCTTTGGTGGTACTTACTTGAAGATATGATGTATGTACAGTAGTTACTTCAGAGGTTAGTGTGATACTCTTTGAATTACGATTGCATTCAAGAAAACTATATGGAAACTTGAATGCATTTTAAACAATGATGTATGAATGTACCTTGAACTTAGTATTTTAGAATGTGACTCTTCAGAATATATGAATACAAATTATGAGCCTGAACCCTGCAAACTCTTAATACTAGGTGAAATTCATCCCTGTGCAGAGGACCAGCAGAATGTCTATGTGCCACTAAATCCTATACTGATAGCTAAAATAATGCATAGGCCTGATGTTGGATTTCTGCATGTTTGTGAATTTCATCCTTAGGTGAATAGACTTCACTTGTGTGGCTAGCCCTGTGGGTAAGCCCTGTCTTTCTACAGTTTAATGCTCAATTTACTGCCAAGTTAGCAAAGGCTTAGCAAAAAATACAACAGGGTAAATGGCTAATTTAAGTACCTTTGTTTTACCTTCAAAATGTTTCACTTTGCTTCAGTATAAATAACATTGATGTAAATGAAAGAACATAGAAAACATTTGACATATTAAAAATATTTAACAAAAGAGAAAGTTGTGGTTTGTAGATTAAATTGGAATAATGTTATCTGCTTTGTAAAGTAAACTGACTTTTAAAACAATGGGATAATAATTTCCTTTCTGCCCTATGCACTAGTGGATCTTATTTACTCTTTTGAATTACTCTCTCTTTCTCAAATGAATGTAATATTATAAAAACCGGAAGGCCTGAAATGGGTATAACATGGACAGTAATAATGCAAGCTTCTTACTTTACCCTGCCTGTGGACTTATAGCCTGAGCAAGTAGAATCACCTCTGGGAATGAGACACTACTTCAATTTTCTATCTATACATGTTTGATGTTTGGCTTCTCCTGTATGATTGTGAATGAGGTGCCAGTTGTAGTGGTGGTTTGTGTGAGGTCATTTTGCAAAGTTTTGGTTTGTGATTCAAATTTTCTTCCCCGGATCCAGTTCTTTTTGTAACTGACACTTTTCCTTTGAGCTTGTGCTGGTTCTTAGAAACTGTCTACAAAGGAGATGAGCATTGAATCAGTTTCCACTTTGCTTAAATTGTAGAGTCTGCACATATCTCTTCTAAACTTTATTATGCCATAGTTGACTGAACATTTTATTCAAATAACTTTCCTTTTAAAAAAAAGAGAAGAGTTCATTTTCAAACATTGCTTTTTAACTTTGTAGAAACAGATTTAGACAGGCTCATCTAGTCTGCTGATCATTATTTAGCAAGCCTTCCCTCCGTGGAGTCCGGAGTAAACTACACACTGAAAGCAATCAGCAATGTCTCTAGTCAATCTAATTACTTTATTCTGCCTCTCATCAGATGACAGAAAGAAGAATTGGAGAAAGAGAGTTTTCAGTTCAGATGCCATTTTGTATGCATGTATTAGAATGGCAGAAAATTAAATACCATAAAGATGCAGGAAAGTGGCTTGAACTTTAAAAATTCCAACCATTTCATCTTGGACTTTCATTCGGGCTTTAATTATCTTAGCGATTTTATTGTAGTATTTCCCAGCAGAATTAAATTCTCTGACCATGTCCACATAAATGACAGAGACAGCAATTCTACCTGAAGTCTTTTATGGGTGATTATAGGGAAAATAGTCACATAATTTAGATCAAGAGATTTAGGAATTTAGGGCCAGATTTTTAACCCTTTATTTACATTGGTTAGGAGTTATTAATTCAAGTAGCCCAGTGGCTTCAGATGAGTTATTTCTTACCAGTGTGTCTAAGGGGTTTAATAATCTGTCCCCAACTAATTTATGACCAAAAGTAAATTATAAAATGTAATTACCCAATTACTGAGCTGTCATGGTGTGGGGTCTGGTGTAAGAACATGAATGGGACAGAACAGAATTCTGCAAACATTCATCCTCTTACCAAGCATATTAGATCTTATACCATTGATTAGTCCTGCTGATTTCAATGGGACTGAGCTTGATAGTGTTTGTCTCATAGCACCTTCTAGTGTAGTAATTTGGGACCAGATTCTGAAGCCCTCCCATTGAGTAGTACATTACTTCACAGTTGGGCCCCTTTGTTTACATGGCACTATTTTCAGAATAAAATGCTACACTATTGGTAGCAGTGTCAGAATCTGTCAGAATCTGATCCTATCTGGGCCCAGAGACTTTGATAACAGATTCTCTAATATAGTGAAAAAATAAATTATATTAATAGACATGTTAAAACTTTAAAACATTAAATACAATTAACTATTTCCCTACAGTGTTGGAAACCCAAATGCATTAGCACCGTGGTAGCACGGAAAAACTATTGATTAAAACTGGCTATTAATAAAAGTGAACTCTTGAAAATAGACTAGACTAGTGACAAGGCTACTTTCACTATTCAAGCGGAGTGAAGTGAAAAAAGGTAAACAAAGAGCATACATTACATGGTGAAAAAAGTACATTAAATTAAAAAAGGGGTGAGGGGGAAGTTTAATCATCTGAATTGCTTCAAAAATAAAGATAAAATTTGCTTTGAAAATATGGGAACAAGTTTGCAAATATAGATATGCATACCTAACTCGAGAACTCACAAATTCACAATTATTAGGTACCTGTCTAATATATGCATGCATAAGTTAAACATTTGAAAATGTGTATATCTAACTTTGAAGGTCTGGTTATGTGTTCTTGTCTTAATTCCCAGCCTGTATATGAACATTCAGCATTTTTATCCATAAGTTAGGTGCACACAGAATGGATTTATGTGTTTTTTCTCAGTTAACTTTAAAAATAACAGCCACAATTCGTATCTTGACAATTACAGCACCGCAAGTAGGTGGGGGAGGGGGAGAAGGAGCGTTTTCTGGCTTGCTGCGGGAATGGATATATCGCTTTAAGGGTGGGGAGGCAAGAGAGGCACAAACGCTGCTACAAAAGCAGAGTGGGTCAGCATTGCAATACTGACTTACGCCCCAGAGACCAGAAGGGTTGGGGAGTTGATAAAGGGCAAGCCCAGTAGGAGAAGCCCCTTTTCCCCAGGCCAAGCAGAGCAGCACCCAGTGCTGGAAATGGCAAAATACCAGGTTTGATCAGGACCTGCTGTCGGCATTGCGCTAGCTGCTCCTTTGGGGGCTGAGAAGGAATTTTTCCTTCACTGCCAAATTGGCCAAGATGGAGTGGAGGGCGGGGGTCACCTTCCCCACAACAGGTTCAGGGGGGTGGTTATTACGGTGAGTAGGGAAGAGCGTTAGGCTATGATGCCACAACTCATTCTGTAAGTGTAGGGCAGATGTCCAGTGCAGGCACTCTGTAGGGTAGGGACACAGTGACCAGATAAATGGCCTGTTAAAGGAGTGGAACAGAGGCGGGAGCGGTGGTTCAGAATGCCTATGACTTGCGCAGCATGGAGCCTGCCGGCTGCCTTCTTTTATAGCTCACCTGAACCCTCATTTGAGGTGGGGGGATGGTAAGGTCCCAGCAATGCTGGGGACCAATGGAAAAAGAGGGGGCTGGCCGAAGCCCCCAGGTAGATATTGAAATGATCATGGAGTTACCTGACTGTACACTTTTATCTGCCATGTAGTCCCAGACATCTAATAATAAAGTTGCAGCCTGATTAAACCATATCCTGTGTCTCCTGTTCTTCTTCCAGTATAGCTGGACAATGTCCTGTCGGTGTAGGATACAGTATGTGTTTGATGGGCCAGATGCTGTTATAACAAGTAGTGAACTACACAAATTTTCTCTAATACTTTTTCTTGTGAACACACATAATGGGGTAACAGCATGAAAGTGAAGATTATTTAAAAAAAACCAACAAGATGATGACAATACACATACAGAGTCCTTTCAAGGAGAAGGGAAAAGCAGTAAATTTAAAAGCATTCATCGTAAATATGTCTATAGTGTGGTATCCTGTGCCTAGGTTATAACTTATAAATCAAGGTGTATAGTGAGTAAAACAATTCTAAAATGTCACTTCAGTGTAATAGGTCTAGGCAATAGTGCTTGGAACTCAGGAGCTTATAATGTTCATATTCCTATCACTGTCAAAATCTGCATTGCTGCATGTTGTTTGGGCAATGGTTATATTTTCCTTTCTTGGTCTGGATTCTGTACCCCTTACTCACATTGAGTAGTACCTCACTCCACCATAGCCCACTGATTAATCATAATTGAGGGTGCCAGATTCTGTCCATTCCCCTCCCCCTAGTTTAAAAACAACATTTTCTGTGTGTTTCCCAAGACCCAGCTTTCTTCTTTCTAGTATGGGCAGAATGCCATTGCCGGACTTTTCACACACATAAGGAACTGCAACCATTATCTCTCCAATCCTCACATAACTTTACTGGCTCCCCATTCATTTTAGGATTTAGTTAAATATTGTCCTACCTTATTTTTAAACCTCTCTCTAGATGTGCTCTCACCTCATCCTCTGGTCCTAGTTAGGATTATTACTTAGTATTTGTCTAGCACTAACAACAAATACTTCTCTCCGTTTCTCTCCCAGTTTCTTCTGTTCATCTACACTAGCTACAGTGTATGTAAATGTTATGATTTTATCCTCTCAGTACTACACATTTACATTTCTAAGGCAATCTGCCTGGATGCAGAAGCAGTTGCCATTTTGTGAGGCAGAGTTGATGCATCTTTTACAGAGGAGTCACACTCTCTGCTCTTTTATTCCATTTGTTCAGTTTGGGGTTTTCTTTATTTTAGTCCTAAGGACTTGATCTTTCAAACTGCTGAGCACTCTGGCCCCGAATCTATCAAAGCACTTAAGCACATTCAGCCTGCTCTGCTGGATCAAGGCCAGAATACTGAGCACCATGAGGGATCAAACCCTGACACTGATAGCCTATGGTTGTGGTTGGACTGTGTCTACACCAGGAAAAGAGGAGTGTTCTCATCTTGAATCAGCTAACTTGAGTTCACTAACGCGAGGTAAAATTCTAGCAAAGATGAGGCAGGTTTTAGTTTTCACATGAGTTAGCAGGTTGAGTTAAAGACTCAGTGAGGCATAAATAACACTAACAATGTTCTCCTCTATGTCATTTCATGCAATTTTGCTATTCTTGATGTGAAAGCCTTCTGCACAGCAGATAATCAACTTGGAATATCCTTCTTATACCTATCTGCCTCAGCAGCTCTCCATCTCTCTTCACTTCTCATATCAAAGCATATTTCTTTTTCACTTAAGTGTCTTTTGATTTATTTCTCGAGCTCATGTCTCTTGATGGTACTAAGTGAACAATAAGAATAATAAAATTTAAGTCTGTGAATTTTTGGGGGATGAAATTTGAGTCTGACTCTGCAGTCCTTGCATGCCTTGCCTGAGGAATGTACGGCTGGGCCTTAAAAATTATATTATATAAAGCCTAATACATTATGTTAAGTGCAAGAGCTTGTACATGGAAGGCTGCTTCATCCATAACATTGCAGTATTCCCTAATTGTCCAGCACAGTTCTTAATAGTCAACTTAGTCAAGCTACACCTGTACCTTGATATAGCGCTGTCCTTGGGAGCCAATAAATCTTACCGTGTTATAGGTGAAACTGCGTTATATCGAACTTGCTTTGATCCTCCTGAGTGTGCAGCTTCCCCCTCCCCCCCCGATGCTTTACTGCGTTAGATCCGAATTCGTGTTCTATCGGGTCGCGTTATATCGAGGTAGAGGTGTACTTTAAAAAGCACTTTAATTTCATTGAGTAGCCATTATTCTTGTTAAATTGTTTCTAATTTAAAATACTTTTAGATGATTGTTCACATCATTATTTTTCATTAACCAAGCAATCTATTTCGTCGAAAAGTCTTTCAAATTTAGGTTCACTGTGAAGTTTTTTTTTTTAAATGCTGACATGAATGGTTGATAAAAATGACATTTAAGATTAAAGAAAAAACATTCTGAGTATTTTAAAGAGAGGAAATTAATTGAAAACCAATTGGAAACAAACAACAAATGAAAAATAACATGTTGAAATGCAAGGTGAGTGAGGTAATATCTTTTATTGGACCAACTTCTGTTGGTGAAAGAGACAAGCTTTTGAGCTATGCAGAGCTCATCTTCATGTATATTTCTGAACTGGAAGCTGATGTACCTGATGGGTATAAATAATATACTTTCCTCATAAGGCATTGCAAGGCTTAATTAGTTAATGGTTGCAAAGCACTTTGAAATGCTCAGGCAAAAGGTGCCATGTAAGTGCAAAGTATTACTATTAATAATAATAGTACTCTAAGAGATCATAAATAATGTCTGTGAGTACTACCCATTGCAATCAATGGGAATTAAACCAGTGAAGCAACACACATTTGAGTCTTTACAGAATATGACACGGGGATCAGTTTAAGTTGCACACAAATATGGCTACATTTGTCTGGATAAACTGGTATTCATTAATACATTTTGTCTTCCAGCAGTATCTTTTTCTGTATAAAATGAAGGGTTGATGAAAGGAATATCATATCTGGGTTTTTTTCCGATAACACAAAGTCCTTTCTCATTTGTAAATTTTCCTTGTAAAGAAATAATGTTTTGAAGCTCCTGACTAATTTAATTCCCATATGCATCTGTTTAATTTCAGATTTTAACCTTCTGATTTGACACAGCAGACATCATTTTGCCTAGTACAAATTCATTATGATTTGTGAGAAAACCTTTCAAAAATGGTATTTTTTCCATTTGTATTTCTGTCCATCATGGGATATTTTTCTTACGTTCTGTGGGTTTTCAATAATCAAACAGCATGACAAAACATCTTTCATCTCACATTTGTGGAATATAGTATAGTAATTTATTTGCAAAAATATCATTAGTAGTCATTTCTTAATTGAATTGATTATGAAATCTCATCTTGTATATTCTGAGTGAGTGGGTTGTGGGGGTCTTTTCTTTTGTAGATAATACCTGCAATTATAAATGCTGAATTTAGTATGCACTTGTTTGTCAAGTCTCTCGTTAATTTATTTATTTACTTTTCCCAAAGCATTCTTTACAAAGGTAGTAGTTTCTGAACACAGACCAGACAGTCAGTGATATTTTTTAGATCACAGTGCATGATTTTTTATCTCATATTGCTTGCTTCTTTGTGCAACTGCCAAGCTTTCTTGCATAATTTTCTTGACAAATGGCTTACTCATTAATATTTCAGTCCCACTCTTACCGACCCATAGACACTGTATGCCCCAGGCAGGGAAATATAGTTCCTTCTGGAAGAACATTCTAATGTTTTCTTTAAACACATTGTCAGAACCTATGACAGATAAATAGGGCTGGTACTGTTTGAACTAAAGATGGCTTCTTTTTGCATATGTGATCGTACGTTTACTAACTGGGTGATACTGTACTTTGGCAGCGGCAGTAGCATCTCTGCTGCAAATGTTTACATGTTCTGTGCTGCTTCTACTCTGAAGACTAATCGATTCTAAAATAAAATCCATAGAGAAATGTTTGTCTTTATTTTTTGATTGGTTGTTGAAATACACATAGTCCTAGTAAATGCTCTGTCCATTCACAGATTTTCATTATTTCCATAATAGAGATGGAGAAAGGAGCAATGTTGGAGGGGTTAAAGTTAGGAAGTTGAGATCAAAGATGCATTAGCGCTAGTGTTGAGGTTTGGCTCAACGGTGAGATTTTGGTTCAAAATGGTAGCAGTACAGGAGCTCAATTGATACGAGAATTCTACCATCTTGAATGGTACAGTTGTCCCATTGGGCTACAATTGGGCTTAAATCTGACAATGATTGGGTATTCTAATGAGGTTTTGACTGAATCCCAATTGGAACCAGGGAATAGATCCCTTCCTGTTTTAAATCCCGATAGGAGCCAGAGCTGAAGGGGCAGGTCCAAATTCTGGGATTTGAATTTAGACCCCACTTGAAATTCAGATAGAACATTTCAGTTTTGGCTCAACTCTTCCTTCTAAGAATTGTATATTATGAAAATAATATTGGCATGTGTGTGGTTAAAGCCTGGGTGTATAGGATGGGGGGGGCAGAGCCAGCTGTGAGTTAATTAATTCCCCATCATCATAGATCAGAAGGGTGCCTGAGTGAATTGAGAGGCGACTGAGAGAGACTAGGAGCTGAGAGAGTGAGTTGGGAGGCTTTTGGGAGAGAGCAGGAGCTAATAGAAAATCAGAGGGCATTTCTTCAGGTTTCTGGCAGACTTGATGAATATGTGCAAAGCTGCATCTCTACTTTGTCCCAGCTGAATTAAGCTGCACTTTAGGTTTGTTTGGGGGCAGGGTGTGACCCGTACCAGGGTTACCCAGGGTTGTGAGGCACCTCACCACCACGTGCCCTTAGCCTTGTCTGTGTCTGCTGTGGATCAGCTCCCTGAAATCAACAGCCTCTGGTAACATAAGCTCTGCCTTCCAGGGCTCAGCAGGCCTTGCTCTCAGGGCCACTCGGGGGGGGAGGGGGGGGCAAGTGGGGCAATTTGCCCCAGGCCCCGCAGGGGCCCTGCGAGCCCTGGCCTGGCAGCCGTCCGGGTTTTCAGCTGGCATTTCGGCAGTGGGGGACCCTTCAGTGCTGCCGAAGACGCGGAGCGACTGAAGCCCCCCCGCCGCCAAAATGCCCCGTGAGTCCTGGCCTGGCGGCAGTCTGGGTCTTCGGCAGCATTTCAGCAGCGGGGGGCCCTTCAGTCGCTCTGGGTCTAAGGCAGCATTTCAGCGGCGGGGGGCCCTTCAGTGCTGCTGAAGACACGGAGCGACTGAAGGGCCCCCCGCCACCGAAATGCTGCTGAAGACCCGGACCGCCGCTGAAGACCTGCTTTGCCCCAGGCCCCCTGAATCCTCTGGGCGGCCCTGCTTGCTCTCTGTACAGATAGTTCATAGGTACACACCAACCCCTGAATCCTCTGAGTGTCCCTCTGCCATGCTTAACCCCTGTTCCATTGAGCACTCACAAAACTCCTAGATCTGCTATTCCCAAAGGACTAGTACACACCAGCTGCAAGAGTCAACTCGGGATCACCTCTCTGGTTAGCACGACAGCACTTAGATATATTTATAGTGGAAACAAGGATATGTGTATTATCAAACAGAGATTCAAGTGCTAGTAAGAATATTGGAAACAAATGGTTACATATAAAACAAAATTGTAGCATGGTTTCTAGTGACTAGTGTCCCCTGTCTAAAGAAGCTTATCTTACTGAAAATTCTCTCCAGCATTTTCAGCCAAATCTGGCTGAGACCCTTCTTTCATGAATCAAACTGTCTGTCTGTTTACTTCCTAGGTGAAGGATGCCAGAATGACCTCTTTGTTCCTCAAATATACCAGAACAGACCTTTGATCTGCACCTCAAAATAGGGCTCCTCCTCACCCCTACTGTTTTTCTCTTTTTGTTTTTCTCTGAAGTTTTCACAATACTTCATTAGCAGTTGGTTCAGAGTCAGGAGTGGAGGCCTATTTTGAACCATACAATACGTAGTTAATGTATAAACAGATGAATAAGTAAACATTTTGTGCCTAAAAGAAAAGCTGTTTTTCACTTTTCCTGGTGACCGGTTCCTATACACAGACTTTAACATAATTTTTAATCTATATACCAGGAATGGCCAACTTACTGACACATATGACAATATGACACATATGACAATCTTCAGATGTTTGAAAGCCAGGACATGCTTGCTGGGGCTCGGAGCTTCAGCCCTGCTCCTGCTGAAGCCCTGAGCCCCTGTAGGTGCACCTTGTGGGGCTGAAGCCCCGAGACCCCCCTTCCCCACTAAGCAGAAGCTCCTCCCTCACCACCCTGCTGCAAGGCAGAGGTCCTGAGCTCCCCTCCCCCAAGTCTGTTATGTGGACAATGAGGGACGTGCCGCTCTCTAACCGTAAAAGAGCCACATGTGGCTCACAAGCCACAGTTTGGCCACCTCATATATGTACATAACTCCTTACGCATCTGTACTTGGTTTTTGCAGTGTTATCGATGACCAGAATGGCACCAGCTTTTATTTGAGCTCACATGACACTCACTTTGGTGAATTAGAATGTACATACCAGACCCAGTGGATTCCTTCAACTCATCTGCATCCCTTATGACCTTTGCCACTTGGCATCAAGAGGTCTCTGGGGTCACACTGGCCTAGAATATTTTTTACATTTCCGATTTTGTGGTAAATTTCACTTCCTAGGTATATGAATTTTATTCAGGCAGGTGAATCCATCGTGGACTAAACCCCCATAGACCAACCTGTCACAGTACCCCTGATTTGGAAAAAGACCTCGGTGTAATTGAAAAATAATGTTCTGTACAGATAGGAAATGCTGTATTAATGTAGTTTCAATAAATGGGCCAAAGGTGTTAATGTAATTCTGTCACCAGCCTACATTAATTAGCATTAAACAGGGCCTGGGGTTTGCTATATAGATACCTCAGCCTGCGTAGTATCATGGTGAACACATCATTAAACATCCTTTAACTTTTTATTAAAGATAAAGAAAAGAAGGAAAAAACAGTTTAAAACATTTGAAAAGTAAAGTATTAAATAAGGCTTTGATTTTAACAACATCCCTTGTTCCTTTTCCCCTTAGCTGGAGAGAGATTTTACAAGAAAAAACCCCATTGTTTGACAGTCTCATATATGGTATTAAAGATGGCAATCACTGACCTTTTGGGGAAAAGAGAAGTTAGTTGAGATGGATTAGAGCTGTTACTCTCGTTGTTAAAATCCGATCCCATTTTATTCCATGTGGTGTTGGGATTCATCTGGAGCTGGTAGAGGTGGTGATGTTATCTGGGTCTCACTTTCTGCTCTGGTCTGATCAGGGCATCTCTCAGAATTAGGATGATGAAGGCTTGGGGTCCCAGGAGATGGTGGGAATGGCAGGCATGATGGCGAAGCTTGCTTCAGTTGCCTCCATCTGTTCTTTCCTGTTTTCTGGTCCAAAGTGTCTTTCCTTTAAGGACGCAAAATAGGAGTGATGGGTGGAATAGCCCATCCCCTCATTATTTTGTCCACCAATGAGACCTAGTATCCAACACATCAATTTTGATTCATTAATTTCCAGTTCCACAACATCTGTTTTTACCAGGCATGATTTTAACATAGTCCTTGAACCATATCTGTAGTCGCTTTTGTTTAGACTAATTCAGCCTTTCTGTCTCTTTTTCCATACCTTTTCCCATCAACATTTGTTGTTACAAGTTTTATGATACGATATATGAACTTTCACATACTTTTTTAAAGTTGAGCTCATATTTAGAGTAAATTTGTAAGCCTAATTATCACAATAGAACTGAGACTCAACGTATTTGCAAGGCTAAGATAGGCTTTATGGGGCATTTATGATACCTCTGTCCTCCTCTTGTTGTCCTCCTCTCCTATCCATTATAAATTTAATAATGTAATAAGGATTTTTTTTAAATTTTGATTGTATCTCTCTCCCCAATTCTTTTCTTCTTAGGTCTCAATCCTGCAAATTGATCCATGGGGGAAAATCCCTATGCCTGAATAGAGTTCAATTGACATATCAGCTTATAAGATATGGCTTTAAATTGTAAACTCTGTAGAGTCAGGGAGTATGTCTTTTTTTTTTTTTTTTACAGTGCCTAGCAGTATTTTTTACAGTGCCTATCTGATTCTGATATCTTAGATGCTACTGAAATAGAAATAATAATTATTAGTAATTATTGTTGTTAATATTTATGTAGATAGTTCCAAACATGCAGAATGATTTTCCATGAAGTAACATATAGTGTTAAAGCCTTGAATATTTTACAGTACAATAATACAGTATTCTACATTAATTATTCAGCACTCTGGAGAATTACTAATTTGTGCTATAGTATTTTGGACCATTACTGTGGAATTCACAGGGACCAACTTTCCAAAGTGCCTGAGGGTGCTTGACCCCCAGCACTGTCCCATGTCCTGCCCCAACTCCACCCCTTCCCCCAAGGCCCCACCCCGCCCTGCCTCTTTCTGCCCCTGCTCCTCCCCCGCCCCGCCTCTTCCCACCCGAGTGTGCCACTTCTTCTCTCCTCCCCCCTCCCTCCCAGCCTCCTGCACACCGCAAAACAGCTGATCATGGCAGGCAGGAGGCACTGAGGGGGGAGCTGATAGAGGGGCTGCCGTTGGGTGCTCAGCACCCACTATTTTTTCTCTGTGGGTGCTCCAGCCCTGGACCACCCACAGAGTCGGCGCCTATTGTGGAATTCATCAGTGCTTTTTTATTTACTCTCCCTCTACTGTCCCTTGCATTTTTAATGCCCACCTAAACTTGTGTTTAACTACTGCAGTGCTTCCCAAACTTGTTCTGCCGCTTGTGCAGGGAAAGCCCCTGGCGGGCCAGGCCGGTTTGTTTACCTGCTGCATCCGCAGGTCCAGGCCATCGCGGCTCCCAGTGTCCGCTGTTCGCTGCTCCAGGCCAATGGGAGATGCTGGAAGTGGCGCGGGCCGAGGGACGTACTGGCCGCCGCTTTCAGCATCTCCCATTGGCCTGGAGCAGCGAACCGCAGCCACTGGGAGCCGCGATGGCCTGGACCTGCGGACGCGGCAGGTAAACAAACCAGCCCGGACTGCCAGGGGCTTTCCCTGCACAAGCGGCGGAACAAGTTTGGGAACCACTGAATACTGGCTTCCAACAAATTCGACTTTTTTCTACTGTTAACGTTAGGTGGGCAGTCATGTGGCTTTGTTACATCTATAAAAATGACATATTTAAGCAGTGAAAATTAATGAAATATACCACTGCACAATGAGATTACTAATATCTAATTCCTAAATAAAATAAATTAATTTTTGCCCATATAAATGCTTCACAGTGGAAACTTACTCTTTTTGTTTAACAAAGACATCAGGATAACATAGTTGAATTTCAGATGTTGAGAAAATGTGCCTGAAAAGATGATAATTTTGCAGGTAGACTTTATGGCCACTTCAGAGCTGAACTGTTATGTAATAAATATGCAGCTGAAGATCATTTAATCAAAGAGAGAAAACTAGATATAGCAGGCATCGGCAATCTATGGCACGCGTGCCAAAGACGGCATGCGAGCCGATTTTTAATGGCATGCTGCTGCCTCCCAGAGTCCCGGCAGGCAGCAGCATGCCATTAAAAATCCTGCCGAGCCCGGCCCAGCCCACTCTTCTCTGCCCGCCGCTCCCCCCCCGCCCTGTGGGGGCAAGGGGCAGGGGTCAGAAGCTTGGCCCTGCCAGCTCCCCTGCCTCTTCCCATAGTGTGCTGGGTTCCTGTCCCTCCTCCGCCTCTCCATCCCTCCCTCTCTGCCGGCCGATCAGCTGATGGCCCTGACACCTGCACCCCCCTCACATGCCCCCAGCCCTCTGCCCTGACTCTTGCATCCCCCCACATACCCAACCCCTCCACACCCCATGCACCCCCCACATCCTGACTCTTGCACCCCCTACGTCCCCACCCCCATCCTGAGCACAAACCAGGAGCTCCTTCACCCCCCCTCACATTCCCACCTGCACCCCTCGCACCAAGTGGGAGCTGCCCATGTAAGTGCCCCACACCCAAACCTCCTCCAAACCATGAGCCCCCTCCCTCATTCTAGTTCCTGGCCAGACCCTTCACCCCCAGCCCAGTGCTCAGTGCACTCCCACCCTCAGCTCAGTGCAGAGAGAGGAAAAGAATGGGCCAGAACGAGGGAGAAGGTAGGTACCCACTGTATGTGGTCAGGGCTGGGATCCCGGCTGGCAGGAGCCGGCGGATGGAATCCCTGAGCAGCAGTGGGCTCATCCCACTTCTGGTCTGGGGTCCTGGCTGCCGGCCCCGCACATCCCGCTGCCAGTCTGGGGTTCTGGCTGCCAGACCCTTGCCAGCTGGGGTCCCGGCCGAAGGCCCCGCTCAGCCTGCTGCCGGCCTAGGTGAACAGAACCCCAGGCCAGCAGCGGGCTGAGCTGGCGTAAGATCAACATTTTAATTTAATTTTAAATGAAGCTTCTTAAACATTTTGAAAACCTTGTTTATTTTACAATACAACAATAGTTTAGTTATATAATATATAGACTTATAGAGAGAGACCTTCTAAAAAACATTAAAATATATTACCGGCATGCGAAACCTTAAATTAAAGTGAATAAATGAAGACTTGGCACACCACTTCTGAAAGGTTGCTGACCCCTGAGATATAGTTTGGATTAAGGTTGGTGAAGAGAATAATAATAAGGTACTAGAAAGACAATGCTCCCCCATCAGACAAGGAATGAAGGGCCAGCCTTGTTCAGGATGCGTCTCTTGAAAGAGTGATGTATCAAAAGCAGGACACAGGAGATGTGTTTGAGAACGCATAGGAACCATTTATGAATCATCCTGTTGGATCAGAGATCAGTGTGTTAGAATATGTAAAACTATTATGTATGATGAGAATATAGCTAGATAGTAAAGATTTAACCTTAAAATACGCACTTCACTTTCAACCATTTCTGAGTTTTGGGATTGGTATTTCTGATATTCAGATAATTCAAAACCAGATGGTTTTTACGTAAATCATATAGGTGCTCTTGAAAGTCCCCCTCTAAAGCTTCAAACTTGGAATGTAGCTAGTCTTCAGTGAAGAACAGTCTCTATTTAGTTTAGGGAAAAATTCAAGGAATAATTCCTATTTTTTAGCAAAAGAACATTGCTTATTATGCATGTGGGGTAAGAGATTTTTCTTAACAGTTTAACCTATTTAAGAGAACATCTAAGCCAGTTTCAGCATTAATGCTCTACTCTTCTGAATCTGTGCATTCTCTCCATCAGTTTCAAATATCTCATCAGAAGGGGACCTGAAGGTTTTGGGGCCTTTCTGCTGGGGACTAAATTTTTAAATGTCACAGACTATAGGGCTTGGTGCCTTTATTCTATTGTACCGGATGCTGGAGTATGCACAATTTGAATTTGTGGCCATCTGCTGGTTGACTTCTGATGCCATTTGAAAGGTGATCGTTTCTGCCTGTGCCCCCCTTGCCCTCTGTTTCAAATTTGACACTCTCTAAATGGTACAACAAATTAGATGTGACTGTGTAGTTTGATGAACACAAATTCCAGTGTACAGGCACTCCACTTTCCCAGCTGCTAAAACATACTTTATTTAGCTCATGTAATTCATTTAGAACCAAACAGTGTCAATATTTGAAATGTAGATTTAATGCAGCTAGAGTTATAACAGAATTATAGAACTTGTGGGCCTTTTGACCAAACTGGAAATGGATTTTAATTCAGCTGAAATGTGAGAAGCAATTGAGAAATGTTATCTATTTAAATTAATGTGCTTTAATTTGTGGATAAACCAGAACACCTAAATGATGTGAATAACTGGTGGACTGCAGCTGTCCTAGGTATGCTTGGTGGATAGCATCAGGAACCAAATAATGGAACCTGCAGTATAATCCAATATGATATGAAGGGGACACTTGAATTGTCATCAGTTATAGTATCATACCTGAAATTATATGGAGTTTGCACTTCTTACTTTAACATTTTAATATACAACTATTGGTGCCCATGCAGTGCTCTTGCAGAACAATGTTCTGTTCTCCCAGGAGATGCTGCACCATAGGGTTTGACCTCACATGGTGCAACTTTCTTGTAGTTGAGGAGGATGATGGTGGAGGAAAGCGTGCTTGAGATATATGGGCCGCTTTCTCTGTGCCTCTCGGTGTTGATGTGTGTAAAACAGGACATAAAAATACTAAACTTTGCTAAGCTATTAGACAACTGGATTAGTTACAAGAGATGGTTTGATTATTAATTCTGTTCCAAACTTTAAACAGTTCTTACATATAACAGCAAGGAGAAATATGATGGTTGTTAACCTTATCCAAGAAAATATTTTATAATTTTCCTCTTTCAATATTGCAAGCCTCCAAATGTTTCCAGTGGTATCATCATGATTAATGTGGCACTATAGGAAAACAGACAACAAATCAGCCTACGGCATCTTGTTTTGGTTACAGAAACTGCAAAAAGGGGATTTTGTATACGTTCCTTACAATTTATGGCTGCAATTTCTATACATAGGCTGTTAAGTAGATGAACTCTTGAGTGCATGAAAGAATTAAAAGTCTTTTTTTAAAAATTATTTTATCCTGCCTTCTTCCCAGGACTTTAATACAGATTTTTGAAGGGCCATGGGAAATGTTAGATGTCCTCAGTAGGATCTGAGGATGCTCACCACCTGATAAGATTGGAGCCTAAGTGTGTGCATGAGGTACAGCCTATTTCAAAAGTCTTTGTTGTATAACAAATTTGATGTTTGTGATAGGACTGCAGGCCTGTTTTGGAGTTTAAAAAGATGTCTGTGTTCTAAACACAGGGTTTAGTTTGAAAAAACATTCAAACCGCTAATATTATGGCATGAAACCACTTCCATGGTGTCCTATTGTAACCAGTGGTGAAAAAATACAGACATGGTTATGGCTAAAACAGTGATAGTTGCTGCTGTATGCCTGCACAGTTTTCAAAACTAAAATGCAGGGCTTTGCTAAATTGCTAAGCAGACTGGTAAATGTCCAATTTTAGCAACCTAGCATATGTTATAATTTTTGTTTTAGCATATGCTGTGTTAGTGGAACTCCCCTCCCCACACATACTGTACACAAAAGCTGTCAGATCACAAGATGGTGGCAGTCCAACTTTTCTAATATTTTCCATAGCACTTCAAAATTTTTCATTAATTAAATATTCTTGGACAGGAGGCAGGATAAAAGAGCTTTAAAGATTTTTGGTTTAAAACCTATCATGTACTCAGAGCTTATATACTTACTGGCTCATCTGTATTCCTGTAGCCATAAGCTGTAAGACAGGTCATACAGGGTGTGAGGTCAAAGGGAGCTGTAAGGGACTGGACAATTGGTGATCTGACCAAGTGGTCACAGCTGGGCTGGTGTCCACAAGGCACTAGTCAGCGAGCAGGGATAAGAATTATCATTAGAGCTGGGATTGATAAACAAGAGTCACAATCAGGCTGGGTGTGATGGCCTTGACCCCCCTCCTTCCACATTAGCCAGAACAGCTGATCTAGCAACAGCTTTTTTCAACTACAAGACTGTTATTGTTTTGCTTGCGTGGCTAACAGGCTTTGGGAGTACATCCAGGAGAGCTTCACTGAGATCTCCCTGGAGGATTTCCCCTCCATCCCCCAGGCATGTTAACAGACTTTTCCAGTAGCTGTACTGGCCGCGAATGCATCCCAAGTCTTCAGGGCAAATTGATCATTAAACACGCTTGCTTTTAAACCGTGTATTATATTTACAAAGGTACATTCACCTGAGGTCCCTTCTCTGCCTTCTAGGTCCGGGAGCCTGCCTTGGGTGGGTTGGGAGGGTACTAGATCCAGGGTGAGAAACGGTTCCTGGCTGTCGGGGAAAACGGTTTCTCCGCTTGCTTGCTGCACGCTATCTTCAACCTCCTCCTCCTCATCATCTTCCTTGTCCCCAAAATACGCATCCCTGTTGCGTGAGAATCCATTGACAGAGTCCACGCACAGGGCTGGGGTAGTTGTAGGGGCACCCCCTACAATGGCATGCAGCTCATCATAGAAGCGGCATGTCTGGGGCTCTGACCTGGAGCGGCCGTTTGCCTCTCTGGTTCTTTGGTAGGCTTGCCTGAGCTGCTTAAGTTTCACATGGCACTGCTGCAGGTCCCTGTTATAGCCTCTGTCCTTCATGCCCTTGGAGATTTTTTCAAATATTTTGGCATTTCATCTTTTGGAAAGGAGTTCTGATAACATGGATTCCTCACTCCATACAGCAGTCAGATCCGGTACTTCACATTCGGTCCATGCTGCAGCTCTTTTGTAATTCTGGGACTCCACGGTCACCTGTGCTGATGAGATCTGCACGGTCGCCTCGAGCTTGCCACACTGGGCACACAGGAAAAGAAATTCAAAAGTTTGCCAGGCTTTTCCTATCTACCTGGCCAGTGCATCACAACGGAGCTCTCTGGGATAACTCCCGGAAGCCAATACCGTTGAATTGCGTCCACACTACCCCAAATTCGACCCATCAAGGTCGATTTCAGCGCTAATCCCCTTGTCGGGGGAGGAGTACAGAAATCGATTTTAAGAGCCCTTTAAGTTGACAAAAATGGCTTCGTCATGTGGACGGGTGTAGGGTTAAATCAATCTAACGCTGCTAAATTCGACCTAAACTCATAGTGTAGACCAGAGCTTAACCTCTAGAGGCATTGCAGCCCTCAGAATCCTTGCTTGTTCAGGAATTCTCTCTTTAAACACTTCAACGTACAGCAGTTATGTCTGAACCCAGCACAATAAGGCCCTGCTACTGCAACCAGAGAAACTGAAGGATAGCCAATGATACCTTTTTTATATAGATTTAGTCATTTATATTTGACACCACCACCAACACCCGCCCCCCCCATCCCCAGCAAAATCTTCCATTTCACCAACCTTCTCCAAAATCCTAAGGCCTACCCTCATAGTAGTATAATCAGCGTGGACAAGAGTCGTTTGCATTAGAGTGGGTTTGAAAAATTGTTTTGTAGGTTTTCCCAAAAATGCTAACACCAGTTCTGTCCATGTGGAATTTGTATAGAGAACCTTAGATAGTGTTCTGTTTTGAATTTAATATGTTGGTTTATATGTATTGTGATTTGTTGTCTGACCTTACACAGTTGCGTAGTTGTTTGAAAGGTCAGACTGCCTTTTTTTGTTTTCTGTTAAATAGAAAAAATCAGGGCCGCCCAGAGGATTCCGGGAGCCCGGGGTCTTCGGCGGCAGGGGGCCCTTCCGTTCCAGGACCCGCCGCCGAAGTGCCCCGAAGACCCGCGGCGGGGTCCCCCCCTGCCGCCGAATTACCGCCGAAGCCGGACCCGCCGCCGAAGTGCAGCCCGGTCTTCGGCGGAGGGGGGCCCCCGCCGTGGGTCTTTGGGGCACTTCGGCGGCGGGTCCTGGAAGGGAAGGGGCCCGCGCCGCCGAATTACCGCCGAAGACCGAGCTGAACTTCGGCGGCGGGTCCCGCTCCGTCTTCGGCGGTAATTCGCCAGTGGGGGGTCCTTCTGCCCCCGAGCGGAAGGACCCCCCGCCGGCGAAGACCAGGAGCAGAAGAAGCTCCTGCGCCCGGCCCCGCAAGAGTTTTCCGGGCCCCCCGGAGTGAGTGAAGGACCCCGCTCCAGGGGCTCCGAAAAACTCTGGTGGGGGCCCCTGTGGGGCTCGGGGCCTGGGGCAAATTGCCCCTCTTGCCCCCCCCCTCTGGGCGGCCCTGGAAAAAATATCTACAAAAGTATAGTTTGTAATGCATATGTTATGTTTGTATGCTATGCTGCGAAATGACCTAGGTTTCATCTCTAGACTCCTTATGGGGACAACATTTTGTTATAAACAATGCAAAATATTACATTTCCTTCTTCTTTGTTGTGCTGCTGCTGTTTAATCCTGTAGTTTGTTTTGAGAATGTACAACAATATGTTAGCACATGGAATATTATTATTAATGAATATCTGATTGACAAACATGATAAATTTACCACAATTTCTCCTGTATAATATGTTGAGTTATTGGGGTGGGGGGTGTGGTTAAATTGAATATAAAGGATATTAAATAAAAGGCCTATACCGCTTTTATTTAACGTACTGCAAAGATTACCGTCATCTTTAATGGGGACAGAATCAGGCCCCAAATCATTAATACAAGGGCAGGGTTGGTGGTTGGAGAAGATAATCTAGCTGGAATTGGGTCATAAGATTTTTCTGTAAAGTAGTGGACTAAAAACTGGACTTCTGTCTTATTTAATGAATTGATGTTTGGCTTTTCATGATCATTAGACTGTTTGTAATTCCTACAGCAAATCTTGACTATTTTTTTTCCTTTTTTCTAGAGCCTCAGAGGTATTTTGATGGCAGCATCTTGGAATTTCATGAGAGTAGTTCATTATTCCAAAACTGTTTTGTCACAGGGAGTCCAGATAAGAGGAATCACCAGTGATTTTGGGCATGCCTGGTCCAGGACTATAACTTCAAGTTTTGTTGCCAAAACACCGACGTCAAATACAGTGGAACTGCTTGGTAAAGCGTACCCTCGAGATGACTACAGCAATGTCACAGAGAAAATTCTCTCCAAGGTGGGAAAGAACTTGCACAACCAAAGGTACCACCCTTTGTGGCTGATCAAAGAGCGAATAAAAGATCATTTTTACAAGCAGTATATAGGACGCTTTGGAACCCCACTCTTTTCTGTTTATGATGATCTGTCCCCGGTGGTTACAGTGGAGCAGAACTTTGACAGATTGCTTATCCCAAAAGACCACCCCAGCAGGAGGAAAGGGGAAAACTACTACATGAACCACACTCACATGCTAAGAGCACACACGTCGGCTCACCAGTGGGACTTGATGCACTCAGGGCTGGATGCCTTTCTGGTTGTGGGAGATGTCTACCGCCGCGATACGATTGATAGCAGCCACTACCCAATCTTTCACCAGATGGAAGGAGTGCGGCTCTTCTCCAATCATGAGGTAGGCACTATTCACAATGCTTAGCATGACTCTAACAAGCAAG
Source organism: Mauremys mutica (assembly GCF_020497125.1). NCBI lineage: Eukaryota > Metazoa > Chordata > Testudines > Geoemydidae > Mauremys > Mauremys mutica. The sequence continues at coordinate 120,253,185 of NC_059073.1, read as the reverse complement.
GAGTTTCACAGGTCCCTCCATTTGGCTAGTATCACTTTATTTGTACCTGCAAGTGCAGCCTATCAAGGAATTTCCCCTTTCCAAAGAGTTCTTGTTTCTAGCCCTCATAGACTGCAAAATGATGGGCCTTACGACCATGCCATGATGACATATGGAAAAGCTATCTTAGGTAATTTGTAGAGATTTCTAAAGTGCATTATTTATAATGTTTTCCTCCAAGGCTGATCAGTTTTCGTTTGTGTGCTAAAGGAATTTTATCAAAACTGTCTTGGAATAATTCACAACTAGAATGTTAGTTTTTTTAAAAAACAAAAAATGGTCTTTTAATAAAGATCATGAAAATCTTTTTCTTCAAACCTCCTGTTTTAGTTTATGGTTTTCAATTTCAGGGTTTGGAGTTGTGGGTTTTTTTGGTATTTCCAATTTTGATTAGTCAGCCTAGTCACATGGTAGAGTTTTTCAGAACTGAAACAATTAGATAAAAAGTTTTGATTTTGAAATAAAAAATTCCTTTTTCAAACATTCAGATTTTTTAAAAATAGAAAAATTCAATAAAAAATCCACATGCAATTTTGAAAAATGAAAAAAAAATCCTATTTGAAAACTAGCTTTGGAAATTAAAAAAAATAAAGAAGAGCAACCAGCTTTACTTATGACCTGCGTAATTCAGTTCATCCATGCCAAACCCATGTTGAGAACATCTTTTTACCATCCGCTTTGTTTCATTCACACGCTCAATATGTCAGTAATTTAGGGCAGTAATTGTTGCAGCTAAAATTGAAATGCATTTTCTGTTCTAACCATCACCTTTTTCCATTTGCTTCTAACTTTCTCAGAAAAATTCCTTTTGTACTATAATTTTCTATGCGTGGTCTCGTCCCAAAGCCATGTTAAGGATGGCTATGTACTGCTGACACTGATACAAGTTTGTAATGCTTATACAGTAAGCTCAGCAGGGTGCAAAAATGCCAGTCAGCGAGCCTTTAGCAAATGTCCAAGATTCCTGAGTTTATATATTTCACTGGCAAAGTTTATACGCACTGTGCATCCTTAAGTGCCATTGATAAGTAATATATTGATATGAGTAATAGATTCTTAAAAGGATGCCAATATGTGAAACGGTTTGCTTGTTGGAGTAGAATAGTGATTGGGGTTGCTTAGCTGAGGAGGTAATATGAATGAATATAAGATGTGTGCATATAAGGTGGGGACACACATATAAAAAGTATATATTTGCATTAGGGAAGTGCCACTTGCAGTTGCACAGTCAAGGCTGGGTTGGGTTGAGTTGAGTTTAACATTTAAAGAATTGATTAACCATTTAGGACATGTCTACACAGCAAAATTAAGTGCTTCTACCTTACATCGACATACAGCCACTGCAGTAATTACATCGCTCGTGCAGGTCTACACTTGTGTCAGTGGTGCATGTCCTCACCAGGAGCACTTGTGCCAATTGTACTGTCTGTGTGGGGCGTTTGGGGGATGGCTTCTGAAAGCCAGTAACAATTGATGTAAGCAATGCAGTGTCTACACAACGCAATGTCTACGCCTCTCATGGAGGTGCAGTTATTAAGTTGACATAGCAGAGCAGTTCTGTCAACAGGAGCGAAATTTTAGTGTAGACACTTGCATAGTTAGGTCAACATAAGCTGCTTTGCAGCAATCTAACTCTGTAGTGTAGACCAGGCCTTAGTTATGTATGAAAAATACAGCGTATCCTACTGAAAATTACCACATTTACAATCTGAGTACAGAATGAATTTTCTGAGAATTTGAGTAAATTGGTTAATTAATTTATGGACTAAAATTAATTTAAGAATGGTTTCTTTAAGAAATGTAGCACCCATTTTCAGATTGGTTTTCTCCTGAATGAGCTTAATAATGGAATTAAAATTCACAGGTATCTTGTACAGGTTACATTTGAAGACCTTTTTTTAGTATTAATGGTAATTTTTCCCCATTGTTTTTCATAACTGGAAGTTGCTCCTTTAGCAGGCACTGATAAGTATTGTTTTACTATAGAGAATTCCACATAGAACTGTATATGTGTGTTTTTCCTGTATCATGTAGACAGGTATGGAGCATCTCACTGCTCCAAAGAGATGAACAATAAGTATAGGGTTTTCAATTGATAGTTTTATATCATGGGAAGTCTTAGACGTATGACTGAAAGTTGCTTGGTCAGACAAGATCCTAGACCCCATGATTACAGACATTGATGAGGATCCACAATTTGACCACATTTGGACTCTCCTATGAGATACTGAAAAAGGCATCTCTTCCTCCACAATCTCTCCAACAAGTGTCAGAGCCATTTTAAATTTTGTTTTTAAGTCAGGAAAGGTGAGAAAGAAAAGCCCCATACCATTTCCCATTCACCTCATTGCAGCCTTTAATAAGACTGTTACTTTCTCCCTGCTTTCACTTTTCTTCACCATTTTTCTCAGGAGAATGATTGGGCTGTTATCACAGAATGTTCACATCCAGTTCATTATATGTTTTATAGCGATGTGCTAACCAACTTGCTTGGAAAAGATGTGTTCTCTCTCTCTCTCTCTCTCTCTCTCTCTCTCTCTCTTCCCCACCCCCCCGCGAAAAATTTGTGTTGGAGACTTTCAGAGTAGCAAACACTTAATAAATATGTGGCACATAGAAAATGTAGGGCTGGTGGAGAGGAAGATTGCACAGAATTCACCTTGTAGAATTCGAATACTTTGTTTTATTCTTGAATTTCATGATGCGTGTTTACTCAGTACATTGTAATACATAACACTTATTACAAACTTCATCACAAGAATAAAGTGAGACTTCTAATTCCAAAAAATAATTCAGTGATTTCATTGTGGTCAGTCGGGCCTTTCCATGTTCTGTCTTAGAATTGCTAGGTCAAGCATCCCCACTCCCTAGATGAATCCACAGGGGCTAGTCAGTTTGAAAAAGAATAAAAAGCAGTGGGGGAAAATACACTATATGTCTGGGCATGCATGTATAAATGCTGCCACAGTCCACAGAAGCAGCATGAATGCCAATGGATGCTATCACTGCCCTAGGGCATTCTGCTACACACCATGGCAGATAGGAACGTCACAGTATTGAGGATAGAATCCACTTCTTCCTGCTGCTAGAGCACAAGGTCTTACAAATTAAGCTAAATGAAAAGCTTCATTGGCTCATAAGGTATGTGTACGCTGCAATTGATGCCAGATAGGGTGTGATTGCAGCATATGTAGACACATGTGAGCTAGCTTTGATCTAGGTAGCTTGAGTACTAATAGCAATGAAGCCAGAGCAGCATGGGCTATGCAAACCCACTCCAGACCCTGGATATGCACTGAATGACTCACCTGCCCTGCCGCAGTTCCTCTGCTGTTCATTAAGGCCAACTTGGGTATGTACCCTTACGTTTAGAAGTAGATCTGATTTCCTGCAGGCAATAAGGATACAAATTTAGCACACTAGCGAGTTTGTTATACTACTTTGCTTTTCAGGTTTCCACGGTCATTGTTTGTCTTCCTTCCACCTGGGAGCAGTCAGATAATAGGAAGTGCCAAAGGTCCCATGGCATTTTGAATTTAAAATACACTGCTAATGGTCTCCATCATTTGATATCAAGAGAGAGTAAACATGTTTGCAGAAAGATTCAGTTCAGCTTGAATGGGCATTTTGGACAGGATAAGAAAGATTTCATGAACCACCTCTTTTTCACAAACTCATGTCAAACTGTAATCAAGGAGGATTTCGAATAGTACTGCTGTTTGAGTGAAACATTCACATCACTCTTCCCAAATATCTTAGTCAGAAAATAATAATGGGGATTAGAGCTGGGAGTTTGAAAAAAATTACCTTTTTTATGTTAATAAATTAACCATTTGATTTTTTTAAATAAAGTTGTTCATTATTCAGCATTACTTGACGAATACTTTATTTCACCAAATATAAGATTGTATGACATCATAGCAGTGTTTCCAAAGACAGAGAAACTGTTTCACATCGCTTGCACAAATCTAGATGTGGATCTGATATGCATAAACGTTCATACTTTATTCAAACTAATTCATACTTTATTTCACTTTGATGTGTTCAGACTATTTGGTTCAGTTATGTCTTTGATTATTTGCTAATCCTTATTCATAGTGTGAGAATGATCAACCAATTTACATGGCATTGTGTCTGCTCCCTGGTTGGATGAGTGATTCTTTTATAATTAAGAGGAGAGAAATCTGAGATTTCAAGATCGCCATGCAACCAGCCCCACTGTGAAGCTTTCCATGACTACTCATTCACAGAAATATTAGAGACTCATTTTCCAAGTACATTCTTGTTCTAAAAATATTTTTTAACTATTCATAGAAATGTTCACATAAAACTAATTATGAAACGGTCATGGACACAATCAAAGCACATTTGCATTTTATTCTAACATGTTCATTAATTTTTTTTAATATTTGCCTAAAGTATTGTATGAATTAATGCTTATGAAGGGAGGTAATAGAAGTGGCAGGAACTAGAATACTGTAAGAGAGAATGATGGGTTTGAGAGTCTAGAAGAAACAGTTTCTGTTCCAAACAGTGTGCAGTCAGCTATGGGATGGAGGGTAGGAGGTGTTTGGTGTGTACTGGGGTTTCATTGGAAGGCATCTCCCAGAGAAGGGGAAAATAAAACTAAAAATACAATTTATTATGGTTTGTTCCTTTTCCGAAAAAAGGACCTCAGTGTGTTGTCTACACTCACAGCACTGCAGTGGTGCAGGTGCACCGCTGCAACTGTAGCACTGAGTGAATACACTACCTATGCCGTCGATGTAGGTACTCTACCTCCCTGAGATCCGGTAGCTATGTCGATGGGAGAAGCCCTCCTGCCAACATAGTGCTCTCTACACCAAGAGCTCAGTCCCTATAACATAAGTAGGTAGTATAGACGAGGGCTCAGAGAAGATGTCTCTATTCTGAACAGAGTCTCCGCCTATCTTTTTTTATCTATATGTACAAATATATAAAATCTCATGATTTCCCATCTGTCATGCGATTTGCAAACTCTTTGGATTAGCATCATTAGTGTAACTCTAACTCAGGAACCAATCCATGCAACAAACCTCGATGCCAACTCTGCCCAAATATTTACACCAGCAACAACATCACAGGACGTAACCAGATCAGCCACAACATCACCGGTTCATTCACCTACACATCCACCACTGTAATATACACCATCATGTGCCAGCAATGCCCCTCTGCTATGTACATCGGCCAAACTTGGACAGTCCCTACGTAAAAGGATAAATGGACACAAGTCAGATATTTGGAATGGCAATATACAAAAACCTGTAGAAGAACACTTCAACCTCCCTGGACACACAATAGCAGATTTAAAGTAGCCATCCTGCAGCAAAAAAACTTCAGGACCAGACTTCAAAGAGAAACTGCTGAACTTCAGTTCATTTGCAAATTTGACACCATCAGCTCAGGATTAAACAAAGACTGTGAATGGCTAGCCAACTCCAAAAGCAGTTTCTCCTCCCATGTTGTTCACACCTCAACTGCTAGAAGAGGGCCCCATCCTCCCTAATTGAATTAACCTTGTTATCTCTAGAATGATTCTTGCCTGCATATTTATACCTGCCTTTGGAAATTTCCATTACATGCATCTGATGAAGTGGGTATTCACCCACGACAGTTTATGCTCCAATATGTCTGTTAGTCTATAAGGTGCCACAGGACTTTTTGTCGCCCTTTAGCATAACTGCAGTAAGGCTAGAACTGATCATTTTTAATTCTGATCCCCAAAGATTTATTCATACTTTTCTACATAAAAATGAAAGAGAGATGCATTCCTTGATGTACCGGGATCAATGTGTACAATTCCACACATACTGAAATGTTTGATTAAAACCCCCCTAGGTTTCATGTATTTAGCCACCAGAGGGAGCCAGTACAAACTCAGTATCACAAAACATTTCAATTGACAACAAATGCTAATTAAAAATTACATGTCTTAGAGAGTTCAAAGTATTTTTTTCTCGATTATACCAAGCTTTGTATAATTTTGGTGGAGAATAGACATGGGTATGTAGTAATTGTTCCTCTAGTTCAATATCCTAGCTCCATCAGTGGTCAATGTCAGATTGGCCAGAGGATGTAAAAGTCCCATAAAACACACTGATGCTAACATCTGAAGGCTATAGATAGGGACATTTGGAGAGAAAAATAGGGATACATCTGTAGTCTCCATTGAAATGTATTGGAGCAGATGGTGAATTTGTTGCTAAGACACAATGGAGAATTTTAAAACTTTGCTAAAAATAGGGATTCTCTCTCCAAATCAGGGACAGTTGGCATGTATGTATTGCTCCTAATTGTGCAGTTCTGTATAATTGTGGGAGAATTATTTCCTGACCCCAGCTGGTTGTTTGTATACCCTGAAGCATGAAAACTGTTTTCCCAGGTAATATAACTACAGAGGCTATTCTTATTTATAGAAAAGTCTCTACTTTTTTTTTTTTTTTTTTGGTATCTTACTAAGATGTTCATTGTAATTACATCCCATGACACTAAACTGGGAGGAGTGGTAGATACACTGGAGGGTAGGGATACAATACAGAGGGACCTAGACAAATTAGAGGATTGGGCCAAAAGAAATCTAATGAGGTTCAACAAGGATAAGTGCAGAGTCCTGCACTTAGGACAGAAGAATCCCATGCACTGCTACAGACTAGGGACCGAATGCCTAGGCAGCAGTTCTGCAGAAAAGAACCTAGGGGTTACAGTGGACAAGAAGCTGGATGAGAGTCAAGAGTGTGCCCTTTTTGCCAAGAAGGCTAATGGCATTTTGGGCTGTATAAGTAGGGCCATTGCCAGCAGATTGCGGAACGTGATCATTCCCCTCTATTTGACATTGGTGAGGCCTCATCTGGAGTACTGGGTCCAGTTTTGGGCCCCACACTACAAGAAGGATGTGGAAAAATTGGAGAGAGTCCAGCAGAGGGCAACAAAAATGATTAGGGGGCTGAAGCACATGACTTATGAGGAGAGGCTGAGGGAACTGGGATTGTTTAGTCTGCAGAAGAGAAGAATGAGGGGGGATTTGATAGCTGCTTTCAACTACCTGAAAGGGGGTTCCAAAGAGGATGGATCTAGACTGTTCTCAGTGGTAACAGATGACCGAAAAAGGAGTAATGGTCTCAAGTTGCAGTAGGGGAGGTTTAGGTTCGATATTAGGAAAAACTTTTTCACTAGGAGGGTGGTGAAGCACTGGAATGGGTTACCTAGGGAGGTGGTGGAATCTCTTTCCTTAGAGGCTTGACAAAGCCCTGGCTGGGATGATTTAGTTGGGGATTGGTCCTGCTTTGAGCAGCAGGTTGGACTAGATGACCTCCTGAGGTCCCTTCCACCCCTGATATTCTATGATTCTATGATATTAATTATATATCATATAAAAAGTCATTTCCTTTTATCTGTTTTAAATGTATTGTCTCCTAATTTAGTCAAGTACCCATCTGTTTTTGTTTTATAGATTGAGATAGATGGGAACATCCAATTAGCCTTCTCGGAACAATTATATTTTCTACACACCTCTATTTTCTCTTCTCTCCTCTTGTTTTCCCCTTGCCATATTAAAAAGTGCAGGCTCCATTCTGTTTTCCCTTGCAGTACACCAACGTAAACCTGAGTAAGTTCTCTGAAATCTGTGGATTTACTCCAGTGTACAAAGGGTGTCAAAGAATTGAGTCCTGTGAGTCAATTCAGACTTTCATGAGATGAAAGCCCCAAGCTGCCTCTAATATATTTTGTTTCCCATTTCTGAACCTTATCTGTTTCAGCTCTTAGATATCAGTTTACAGAATGAGGCCTATATTTTCTAAAGTGGGCACATACTTTTGCATGTGTCTGACTTGCACTGAAACAGTTGCTAAAAGTGCACAAGCTGGGGTTATGTGCATTCATTGGTACATGTGCTCTCAAATCTCCAACTTTAGCACATGTGCTTTTTTAAAAATGTGGGCTTAAGTGACCAAAGTTGAATATAGAATTCCATTTGAGATGCACCATTGCTTTATATAGTGACATTGCGGCATTTCCCATGGCCAAAATATTGATGGCCTTATTTGTTTTTTTTTCACGTGTGGTTTGCTTGTCCCCGCCCTCCCCCCCAATATGTATTAAGGCCGTATTTTCCTCATGGGGGTGTTGTGAGATTTCTTGTACCTATGTTGTTGTTCATGTAATTCATGTTAAAATACACGAAAGGCCTCAGGGTTTCTTTCAAGACAGTAGGTTATAGATGGGGAGGAAGTCTGTACATTTTCATATTTTTTGGCAATAAGAAGTTTATCTGCCATAATTAACTGAGAACACAACTATCCTGTATAGCTCCAACAGCAGGATTTTGTGGGAAGACCCTTGACAAGTAGGTTAAAGGACTTAGCAGCATATCTAGGTCTGTGATTTTTAAAAAAATAATGTGTATGTTTAACAGAGTTCTAAAAACGTTGAGGTTTGGAACAAGCCCACTGCTGATGATACCGGGGGCGTTGCTGGCTGGCCACATTCCTGAGAGCAACCTGAATGGGTTGCGGGTCAATGGCATTTAACTTTATGGGGATTAGGTAGTCTCACCAGCAGTTTGGTCTGTGTGTCTGATAGTGGTAGATGTGGAACAACCTGGTTTGTTTCTCAGATTCAGATTCTCTCTCCTCCCCACCCTCCCCTTCCTAAATACCAGTTGGGAAAATGAATATGTTTTAAATTGAAGAAAAGGGAGGCCAGACATTTAAATATTATCAATAGAGGCATTTCTACTGTGGAAGTTTCCCAGTATTTGATTTCTGATTCTCAGCTGGTTTTCTGTGGAATTCATGTTTTGACATGGAGGTTTTGCAAAGCACATCGTTTGAAAATACCAGTAGCTAAGGTGGGTTTATGATCAGATACCTTCAGTTATTCTGGAATCTATTACCCTGGAAGAATAGGGATATATGAACTGCTGTTGTTTGAATTGTGATGAGATTTTCTGCCACTTCATATTCATCAACATCAGCTTTCTTTTCCAGATCCTTAGAGCAAAGCCTGTCATGGAGAAAGTAAGTTATAGTTAATCTTAATTTTGTCTATGAGTGTCAGTTCGAAGTGTGGGCAGTTGAGACATGTCTTCTCATTGTCCATCCAGTGTGTTATAGGAGGAGGATCAAAACAGTTATATAGCGTTATCAGTGAGGAAATTTAGAATTTGGAGACTCCAACCCCTGTTGTTTGGGGACCACATGGAGCGCCCCATGGAAGTCTACTTTTTAACAATGTTACTGTTTTTTTAATAATCTGTTCATGTGATTGGAAGCATGACAGGAATGAGGAAAGGTAAATATTTCAACTTACCTTTTTCATAATGGGAATGAGGTGTTGCTACCCCACTTGGTCAAAGAACCTCAAAATCCAGAAACACAGTAAGCGTCAGATGCGAGTGGAGAACAGGACTGGCTGGCATTGTCCGAGCCATGCCATTTAGCTAAAAAAAAAAAAAATAACAATTAGAGGATAGTAGCAGTACAAATTTCTTAATGTTCTCAAATTTGTTCTGGAGTGATGCTCTTAAGGGATTAAAACTTATTTATTTTTCTTGCTCACTCAATCAAGGGCCTCTGTTAAGATTGCCAACAAGGGTTCCAGTCAATGCCAATTTTGTGATGTAGGGCTACCAGTTAAATGTAATGCATAGTCATGATTGGCAGGGGTTGGACTATGCATTCTTATCCACATGAGTGGCATCTCCTGATTGGGGGAGAAGGGACAGGGAACAGAAGGGGAGGAGATAAAAGAGGAGCAGTGACATGAAAGAAAAAATGTTTTCAGTGGACATTCCCTCTGTAATGGGCGCCTCTCCCTGGCTAACAAGTCTTGGCTAAAATATCTATCTTATTGTGAGGTACAATGGTTGAAAAGACTGATTTAAAAATAGGCTTCATTTGGTACCAGCTTCCCACAGGAAAGTGAACATAAGAACAGCCATACTGGGTCAGACCAAAGGTCCATCTAGCCCGGTATCCTATCTTCCAACAATGGTCAATGCCATGAGCTTCAGAGGGAATGAATAGAACAGGCAATCATGGAGTGATCCATCACCTGTTGTCCACTCCCAGCTTCTGACAAACAGAGGCTAGGGACACTCAGAGCATGGTGTTGCACCCCAACTTGAATAATTGTTCAGCATCCCAGGATCAGCAGGGGCACCCAAACTGGAGTCCCCTTATTATAACACAGGTTGGCAGGGTATTCTCTGTGTGGGGTCCAAGATTTTTGAACCCACTCCTTGGTCCGAAATAGCCAAAAATTTGGTAATTTTCTAGCCACTCTGCAGAAGACACCTGTCTGATAAGGTCTTAGAGAAGGCTGAGGGTGTGCTTCCTAGATGATGAAGTGCTACAGGTGATTGGCTGGCCAAGTTCCTGTGGAACTCATTTTAGTGTGGCTGAGGTTTAATTTAATTGTACATATTGTATGATTTTCACACTTCTCAGGGCATGCAGGTTGAGCGTCACCTTGTTACCACCTTCCCTCCAGCACAAGGGAGTCCTGCTCATACTAGCTAAGTGTAAGCTCCCTAACCCTGCCAGCCCTGTCCTTGCCTTGCAAGTTGACAATAAATGCACCCCAGCTCCCAAGTCCTTTCAATGTATCGCCCTGTGGTATCCAGCTCCTGGTCACTGGATGCCCACAGAAATCCCAGATCCTCTGTTTCCAAAGGAGCAGCTTACAGGTTTTACCTTAGGGCGCTGTCCCTGTATTACATACAGCACAAGAGTTAAATTATAAATAAAGCCGCACTTAATATGTGATACTGTGGATCCCACAATATTAAGCTTCCACCACAATTTTGATTTTAATTACTTTGCAAAGTCCACAATTTTGCATACATTTTGAGGTTTGCAACCACACTTTTTCCCCATTAGTACAGTAGAACCCCATTTATCCAAGCTGCCAGCAGCAGGACTCCTGCGGTCATCCCCTTGCATTAATAACTGTAATATAGTTGCAGCGAAATGTCCGGGTATGAAAAAAAATGAGCAGGCACAATACTTGAGGTGTTTATATCATTCCAGCAATTTTTTCTTAAAGAAATAGGTCTTCTCTTGCTTTTCCAAATTACCACAATTAATAAAGGTCCATTATTACTTATCTGCAATTTTCCATGACTTGTCTGCAATTCAGCTGCAATTATTTGACAATCATCCTGTGATTCAAGTAGGGCCTTAATTATAAAACAAAAGGAAATTTATTTAAGAAAGAATAGAGATTCAAATAAAAACCGGTATCAGAGATGGGAACAAATGGTTACATATTAAACAACATCATAACATGCTTTCTAGAGAATAAACTTAACTAGCAAGGCATTCCCCTGTCTTCTACAAGATAGCTTACCCCATGTTCTTTCCCCAGCATTTGCAGCCAATTTGGTTGAGTCCTCTTCTTATAAGATCAAGCCTGCTGGCAGTTTGTCCCACCAGATTGAAGGAAACACAGGAGGTTCATCTGCCCCCTATAAATAGTCCCTCAAATCATAGTTTTAGTTTGCAAACAGGATAACCCCCCTGCAATTTATTTTTTTCCTGTGTGCTGATTTGACTTCCCTTTATTAGCTTTTGACTCAATATGTAAATGGACTTCCATTGTAAAGATTACAATACTTAATTTACACATAGCCAGAGAGAGAAATGTTTCTGGTGGAACGATTCCGGGGTGTGTCACTTTACCTGTTTTAAGAACATAATTTTTGTACAGATACATAACTCCTTAGATATCAGCTGTACATATATCTCACAATGATTGTGATAAACAGTGTGACACAGGCTTTCATTAGAGATCTTACATTATGCTTTTTGGTGAGCTGTAAATACCAGACTATGGGGATCTGTGTAACCCTTATGCATCGTTTATGCTCTCTGCCAGTTAGCATAAAGAGGTCCCTGGGTCACAATGATTAATTATGTTAGAGCACCTAGGAGCTTGGGTAGGCATCTTTATTGTTTTAAATATAAATAAATAAAATAAATGTTTGGAACTTCCATCTTACTCAGAAGTCAGATCAAAATTAAAGTATGTATTTTAAGACAAATTTATCAAACAGATGTACCAGCTTCTTTAATCAGGAGACAAAAAGCAAATTTCATCCACAAGTGTATTTGAAAAGGTTTAGTTTGTTAAAGAAATGAAGAATTATAGCATTATGAACTTGAAATCGATCATTGTGAGTCTGGTGCCCTTTGAATATGATAGCTTTTTCTATGTTATTCCAAGCAACATACTTAGTCTTCCTTTAAGGAAACATTTTGGCTAGATTTAAAAATAAAATTTGTTTCCTGTATTTCAGTGTTTCTCAAACTGGGATCGCCGCTAGTGTAGGGAAAGCCCTTGGCGGGCCAGGCCGGTTTGTTTACCTGCCCTGTCCACAGGTCTGGCTGATCACAGCTCCCACTGGCCGCGGTTCGCTGCTCTGGGCCAGTGGGAGCTGCTGGAAGCGGCGGCCAGTACGTCCCTCGGTCCACACCGCTTCCAGCAGCTCCCATTGGCCTGCAGCGGCAAACCGCGGCCAGTGGGAGCCGCGATTGGCCGTACCTGTGGATGGGGCAGGTAAACAAACCAGATCAGCCTGCCAGGGGCTTTCCCTACACAAGCGGCGACCCCAGTTTGAGAAACACTGCTGTATTTGGAGGAATGAAGACTGAAACTTGCAGAGATTAAGAAAGCTGAGCAGGCTTACTGTCTGAAATAATTGTTTTTGCTCTCTTCCCAAGCCAAAAGCTTGTCAGTAAGCAGCATAGAGTACTCCATTATTAACACACTGGCTCATGCATCTTCTCAGTGATTGACACTGCTTAGATTGGGTGTGATTGCACAAATTTTGTTGTGTCAGAGACTACTTGGGATGGCAGGAAGTTTTCTTGTTGATGCACCAGCTCCAGATAAATGTCATTGCTAATCCATCAGTTTATAAAATACAGTATATTTTAAAAAATATGAAAATGCTTCGATATTGATAAGTGGATTTAGAGTACAGCTGCTTGTTTATTTATAGGGATATTGTCAAGGTTGATAAATCAATTTTTTTTCTTGTGTCTTTTAGAAAACTATAATTTTGTATAGGAGGAAGTTTAACATTTTTGATTTTTTTCTTTCACAAAAATAAGTTTGAATAACCTTTCAATAATAAATCGATGTGTAAATATGATAGAAAAATTGGTAAGGAAACAGATGTTTTTAAGTTTCCAATTGGTTATGTATTTAAAAACGGAGAGGAACAGTAGGCAGAATACGGTGACACTGTCAGTGCCCCTTTTAATCAGGGTTTCCTTAATGTTATATCCTTGGGGGCAGCCGGTTTAGGAAGAAATCACTTGAGGCCAGACAGCAGACAGCTAACAAAACCACCATTTTATTTACAGACTCAGAGAACTCACCCAGCCGGCTGAAGCTGGCTGAGCTATCCCCTAATAATCTAACTCAGTTACCATAGGAACCAAAAACCATGACAATCAAATACACAACATATTCCTCCCCCCCTAATAAGAACATCCCCTAAATAAAACCCACACTAGACTAGAGAAGGAGGGTAGACTGCCTCCATTCCCGGCTAAACCCTGGGGATTATTTTGCCCCATAACCATGGGTTCGCCCTAGCTAAAGATCCAGCCGATGAGGAGGCCTTCTGTCTCTAGGTGGATTACGGCGAACTTCTGGTGTTGTTGCACCTGAAAGTACCATGGGCTCAGGGTCCGCAGCACGAACGGGTGAGGAGGTGGTATCAGCTCGTGCTGGGCAAAGGGGCATCTCAGCCGCCGGCAGTAATGGAGGAGGACAGTCAGGAATAGGTGATTCGTGATTCGGTGTCTCACCAGAAGAGGTGAAGTCAGACCCCTCAATTGCAGATGTGTCCTGAGGACTGGCATGACCTGGCAACAGCTGATCTACATGTCGCCGCCAGGTAAGATTCTCTGCAGTCCGGACTGTGTAGGAAACAGGTCCTGTTTGAGTGATGACTGTGGCCGGGACCCATTTAGCTCTGGAAGTATAATTCCGAGCCAAAACTGGCTGTCCCGGGCTAAAGGTTCGGTCTTTTGCTCTGGGTGCCCCTCTGATGACTTGATATTGCTGCTGATGTTGCACAGTTTGTCTGGGTTCATAAGGTTTCAGCAGATCAAAGCAAGTGCGCAGCTGTCGTCCCATCATTAGAAAGGCCGGAGATGCCTGGGTCGTACCATGAGGTGTGTTTCGGTAGGAAAGTAAGAAGGTATCCAGACGCTTTTGAATGGAGTGTTGTCCCCTTGCTGATTTCAAAGCGTTTTTCATTGTCTGCACAAATCTTTCAGCTAATCCAATGGTGGATGGATGATATGGTGCTGACGTGATGTGGTGTATCCCATTTGCCTTCATAAAATTTTGAAACTCCTGAGAGACAAACTGCGGTCCGTTGTCGCTCACAAGTTGTTCTGGCAGACCAAAACGACTAAAGAGTCCTCGTAGTTTTTGGATAGTACTCTCTGCAGTAGTGGACTGCATTATAGAGACTTCTGGCCATTTAGAATGGGCATCTATTGCCACCAAGAACATGCTTCCTTCAAGGGGGCCAGCAAAGTCAACATGAATATATTGCCACGGGTTTTCAGGCCAGTCCCATGGATGTAGGGGTGCCCATTGGGGTGCATTCCTCACACCCTGACATGACATACAAGCTTTTGTCTTCTCTTCAATAGCACTGTCCAATCCAGGCCACCAAAAATAGCTTCGTGCAATTTCCTTCATGCGCACTATTCCACAGTGACCAGAATGTACCTGTTCTAACAGCTGTGATCTCAGTGGTGGTGGAATAATGACACGTCTCCCCCACAACAAACAACCAGATTGGACCGATAACTCCGTCCTTCTGGACATGTAGGGTAGCCTCTAAATTCTTTAAGTGATCCTCTTCATTTCTTCCAGTGACCAGGATATCATCCAGATAGCACTGAACTCCTGACAAGCCACACAAGATCTGGTCCATAGCCCTCTGGAACAGGGCGGGAGCAGATGTTATTCCGAAGGGTAGGCGGCAGTATCGATAAAGCCCCTTATGAGTCACAATAGTCAACAGCTCTTGGGACTTTTCATCGACGTGCATCTGTAAATATGCTTGACTCAGATCAATCTTACTGAACTTTTGTCCCCCAGCCAGGCCTGCGAAGAGGTCATCGATGCGGGGAAGCGGGTATTGCTCTGCACACAACACTGGGTTGACAGTGACTTTAAAATCACCGCAAATCCGGAGAGAGCCATCTTTCTTCACTATTGGAACGATAGGAGTGGCCCATGCGCTATGGGTAACTGGTATTAGGACTCCATTGGTGACCAGGCGCTCCAGGTCTGCTTCAACTTTTGGCCTGATGGCATATGGCACAGTTCGGGCTTTCAGATATTTTGGTGGACTGTCAGGTTTAATGTTCAATGTCACAGTGATTCCCTTCATACTTCCCAAATTATCTCCAAAAACAGCAGCATGTTTCCTTAGTATAGGGGTTAGGCTGGTTTCTTCTTTAGTCATCCGGTGCACTTCTGCCCAGTTCAGTTGAATCTTCCCAAGCCAAGACCTACCCATTAAGGCTGGGTAGTTACCTCTCACCACAAACAGTGGCAATTTAGCCACCTGTCCATTGAGCTCCACCTTAACATCAACAGTGCCCAGCATAGGCACAGCTTCTCCCGTATACGTCTTCAGAACAGTTTTTGTTGCCTTAAGCGGAAGATGCTGTAGCTTTTCTTTATACACAGTCTCGGAGATCAGTGAGACGGCTGCACCGGTGTCCAGTTCCATGCGTATACATTTTCCATCCAATAACGGGGTTACCCAGTATTCATGTGAGCCCACTGCCAAAGACAAAACATGCAGTGGCACTTTCTCTTGCGCTGAGGTGTCACCTTGATCATCCTGGGTCTGCTCTAGGGTATGCAGGGTTCCTCTTTTTGTCGGCCAGACCACAGGCCTCCTTTTCTTTTGTTTACAGGCACACTCAATGTGTCCCTTTTTGCCACAGTGTCGACACACCAGGTCCTTACACCAGCATTCTGATGCCTGGTGACCCGGCTTACCACAGTGGTAACATTCTTGACTCTGCACCATTTTGTGGGTCAGTTCTTGTGACACTTTTTGCACCCTAGGGGATGCACCGATGTATTGCGCCTCCCTTGTAGCCAGTTCCATGGAGACAGCAATATCAACAGCCTTCTGTAATGTAAGCTGAGCCTCTGTCAGTAGGCGCTTCCGTATAGCTTCACTGTACAGGCCACACACTAACCTGTCACGCAGGGCATCATTTAACATCTCTTTAAATTCACAGTGTTCTGCTAGCTTTTTTAAAATGGCTACAAATTGTACAACTGTTTCATCTTCCTTTTGGTCTCTTTTGTGGAACCGATATCTTTCAGCAATTACCAGTGGTTTTGGGGAGAAATGGGACCCCAGGATTTCCACAATGTCACTGTAAGATTTAGTCTCAGGCTTAACAGGGTGTAGTAAGCTGCGTAGCAGGGAGTAGGTTTTAGCCCCTACAACACTTAAGAATATTGGCACCTTCTTTGTTTCTGTAATGTCATTTGCAATACCAAAAAGCTCAAAACGCTCAGTATACACATGCCACTGCTCTATATTCTCATCAAAAGGTTCCAGTGGCCTGGTCAGAGTAGCCATGATTTTAGTTTCACTTTCACAGTCAGTGCAAACAAGCAGTATTTTTATTTGTTTGTTTTGTACCTTGACTTCTACTTCCTTCTGTTACTGGAGCAGCACCAGGATCCCATCCATCGTTGCCACTTGTTATATCCTTGGGGGCAGCCAGTTTAGGAAGAAACCACTTGAGGCCAGACAGCTAACAAAACCACCATTTTATTTACAGACTCAGAGAACTCACCCAGCCGGCTGAAGCTGGCTGAGCTATCCCCTAATAATCTAACTCAGTTACCATAGGAACCAAAAACCATGACAACCAAATACACAACACTTAATCTTTGCCATCCTAACATCATTGATAGATTAGGTGTTCTCTACTAGTCTATGTAGAGTTGACCAAAAATTAGTGTGTGTGTGTGGGGGGGGGGGGATTGAAATTTTTTCTTAAAAGGAAAACTGAGTCACGTTTTTCACAAAAGTCAAAAATTATTGGTGAGCTCCAAAATTGTGTCTATTTATCTAATTAGTCTAATCTAGGTTTTTATATCCGATTCATCACCATGGTATCTGAACAGCCAAGTGACCGGTAAATATTCTTAAGTAGTGTATTCAGAAAGAACTTAGACTCATTCGAGATTTGAGTGAATATGCTGAAATGGAATTCTCACTCAGTTAGAACAAGGGATACTGTACAACTCCCTCTACTGTGAATAAATGGCAGTTCTCAGGTTATTTGTTGACCATACAAGGTATGTCTACACTGCAGCTGGGAAGGTATGCACTTGCGGTAATGGGACTCTAAAAAAAGCAACGTGGACCTTCCGATTTGAGCGGAAGCTTAGCCTCTCAAGCCCATCCAACCTCTAGCCTTCAGAACCGGAGCTCTGCTCTAAGCCAGAACATCCACATTGCTATTTTTAGCCGCTAGCTTCAGCTCCACTAGTGCAAGTCTGTGTTCCTGGGCTGAGAGGCTCGCACCCAGCTGCAGTATAGACCTCATACCCACAGAATGCTGATTTTTTTTTTGGGTACTCTCACTGGTGGAGGGTACTTATTACATAATCTTAACACAGGGATTTGCATAATCACTGTACAGCTGGTGAAAAAAAATCTCTATAACCATATGTGGATAATGTAAATTCCTTCATTCTGATTGGCTACTGTAAATCCCTGCCACTAGAATTGGCTTCTGACCTGAGAAGTCCCTCTTTGTAAGCACACAATAAGCATGGCTAACTCAACTTCTAAGCCCTTCTCCCATCTAGTCACAGTTGTTCATCACATCACTAAACCAAACCTTTATTCTTCTGCTTGTAAAATTAAGTGGACAGGTTATAATAAAATGGTCTATTTTTCACAATCTACTCTGAAAGAGTAAGCACACATGACATGGCTGCAGCTTGGACGTGCTAATGTTGTATGTGAAATTATTAAACTATATCCATGTGTCCTGATGCAGAAGTTCTCTGGCATAAAAGTTTAGAATAGGCACTAAAATGGGTGAGACTGTAGGTCATTCTCCATCCTATTCAGTAGTTGGCTTCCCTGGGCTTGTTTATTCAGACACAAGTTGCACTGCTTTACTTACACTGGTATAATTAAAGCAGTACAAGCCTACTAGTGTGAACATAGTTATACTGGTAAACATGTTCTTATACCAGGATAGCTTATTCCGGTACAGGCATTTTTTGTAATGATATAACTTGAATCCACATTAGGACTTCTACCAATATAACTATATCAGTTTAAAAAAAAGTCACACCCTTGGGGCCTTAGTGAAATAATTATACTGATACAAGAACTGTGTGTAGATCAGGCTTCTGTGGAACATGCCAGCAAGGATGCTAATTAGTGCATATCCTAATGGTGGCATTTTGCAATATGGCAGCTTGCCAGTCAAGAACTACATTTAATCCATTTCACATATGCCAATACAAAAGATTCCCCCCCCCAGTTAAATTATTGGAGCTGCATGTGATTCCTTTGGAAGGAGTAAACAAATTGACTTGGGCACCAGAAATCCCATCAAACTGCAGAGCTCCTGGATGATTGAATTTATGTATTTTAAGAGGTTCGTTAACATGTTTTAATGTTACATCTGAATTAATAATAAAGTGGCAAAAAATGACATTAATGCAGAGTTAAGGTTGCTTGGTGTAGGTCTCCTTGCAGTAGGTTGAGTTGAGGAAAACTCAAACTTATGAAAACCATGAAATGCACGGTTAAGGTTGCACAGTTAACTCTACCCTTTTTCATCAATGCCCCAGTACGCCCCAAGACACATATAACTTTATTCTGCCACCCCACAGTTGCTGAAATGTACAACCTGTTTCCCCTACCACTCATCGCCATTTATCCCACTTCCCAAAGCTCCCCTCCCTTTGCTGCAGCCCCAAACCCATTGCCTTTATTTCCCCACTCCTCCACCCCTAATACTGCTCTCCTCCTGGGAAGCATTCATGTCTAACTTTTCCCTAAAGACCTGGATTACATCCCCCACCATGACTCACCAATTGTAGTGACCTCCAGTTACTCAGTCCAAAACTCCTTCTGTCTTAGGTGGGAGCATGTGATTAATTTATCCTAAATGATGATAATTGAAGGGTGAATCACAGTCATCCATCTCAAGGAAGTCTGAGATTCATCTAGTTATTAAAGGCAACAAAGAATCCTGTGGCACCTTATAGACTAACAGACGTTTTGCAGCATGAGCTTTCGTGGGTGAATACCCACTTCTTCAGATGCAAGTGGTGGAAATTTCCAGGGGCAGGTTTATATATGCAAGCAAGAAGCAAGCTAGAGATAACGAGGTTAGATCAATCAGGGAGGATGGGGCCCTGTTCTAGCAGTTGAGGTGTGAAAACCAAGGGAGGAGAAACTGGTTCTGTAATTGGCAAGCCATTCACAGTCTTTGTTTAATCCTGAGCTGATGGTGTCAAATTTGCAGATGAACTGGAGCTCAGCAGTTTCTCTTTGAAGTCTGGTCCTGAAGTTTTTTTGCTGCAGGATGGCCACCTTAAGATCTGCTATTGTGTGGCCAGGGAGGTTGAAGTGTTCTCCTACAGGTTTTTGTATATTGCCATTCCTAATATCTGATTTGTGTCCATTTATCCTTTTCCTTAGAGACTGTCCAGTTTGGCCAATGTACATAGCAGAGGGGCACTGCTGGCATATGATGGCATATATTACATTGGTGGACGTGCAGGTGAATGAACCAGTGATGGTGTGGCTGATCTGGTTAGGTCCTGTGATGGTGTTGCTGGTGTAGATATGTGGGCAGAGTTGGCATCGAGGTTTGTTGCATGGGTTGGTTCCTGAGCTAGAGTTACTATGGTGCGGTGTGCAGTTACTGGTGAGAATATGCTTCAGGTTGGCAGGTTGTCTGTGGGCGAGGACTGGCCTGCCACCCAAGGCCTGTGAAAGTGTGGGATCATTCTCCAGGATGGGTTGTAGATCCCTGATGATGCGCTGGAGGGGTTTGAGCTGGGGACTGTATGTGATGGCCAGTGGAGTCCTGTTGGTTTCTTTCTTGGGTTTGTCTTGCAGTAGGAGGCTTCTGGGTACACGTCTGGCTCTGTTGATCTGTCTCCTTATTTCCTCGTGCGGGTACTGTAGTTTTGAGAATGCTTGGTGGAGATTTTGTAGGTGTTGGTCTCTGTCTGTGGGGTTAGAGCAGATGCGGTTGTACCTCAGTGCTTGGCTGTAGACAATGGATCTTGTGGTGTGCCCGGGATGGAAGCTGGAGGCATGAAGGTAGGCATAGCGGTCGGTAGGTTTTCGGTATAGGGTGGTGTTAATGAGACCATCAATTATTTGCACCGTAGTGTCTAGGAAGTGGACCTCCCGTGTAGATTGGTCCAGGCTGAGGTTGATGGTGGGGTGGAAGCTGTTGAAATCGTGGTGGAATTTTTCCAGAGTCTAGTACTAGTTATTAGTACCTCTCAGTTCAACAGTATAGGGCAGCAGAAGAGAACTGGTTGGCTTTTTTTTGTTTTTTTTGTTTTTTTGGCGGGGGGGGCTGCAACTTGGGAAGCCTTTGGTCAGTTGACCCCCAAATTTGGATCACTAATACTACCTTGCACCTCCATGATGAGGCACATCAAATTTCAAAGCGGTCTGAGTAACCATTTGGATTTTAGAGCACTTACAAGAGTCAAGTTTTAAAGAATATAAAGTGGCAGGAATGGAATCCTCTAGCCATATTGGTGCATACACACAGTAAAAAAAAAAAATTGTGTATTTTCTTAAATACTATTTTCCGTTTGGGTCCCACAAAGATTTAGTGGTGTCGTGCACTACCTTGGGTATAACTTGACAGACTGAGACCATTTTGACCCACATCACATCAATAGTTTGAGCTCTGTGCAAAGAAAAAAAAGAAAAGAAAAAGAGAAGACGCAGCTTGAATTCTGCACAAAAAAATTCCCCAACTGGGTTTTGGTTTTTCTTTTTTCTTTTCTTTTTTTTTTATGGCTGTTTTTTGTTCTCCCCCCGGGTTCATATCTCTGCAGCTCTTAGCTTAAATGACCCCAAATTACACTACAGTTTTAGTGTTCTAGCTCTGTGTGAGTTGGGAATCACAGCCCTAGCTCTTAGTGTAGACATAGTCATAGAGGTTTAGATGATTGATCTGTGCAGCTAGCGGTAAGGTCAAGTGGATGCTGTGGTGGAGACAATTTGTTTTGTTTGGGCAATGCAGAAAAAATGCCAGTGGAGAAAAGGGTATTTTTTAACTTTCAAATGGTCACTTGCAAGATGAACCTCTTGTTCTTATTTCAAAGCGCAATAAATAATTTTTAAAGCTGCTGCCTTTCTTTTTGTTACAGTGATGAGTACACATTTTATTTGCTATTTTCTTTTTTCCTCTTTTCCTTTTTTTCTGTGACATGCTGAAGACAACACAGGAATCTGACCTTGGGTTCTTTTTTCTGTTTCCCAACCAAGTCACCTCCTGACTAGTAATATTAGACCAGTTCAGGTGGTACCGTAGTGGGTGTTTTTCCACTCACTCTCCCAATCTTGGCTTCTAATAATTAAATTCAAACTTCCCCTGTTCCGCATTACATCTGTGATATTTGTGCTAGAAATTAGCCTTGATTAATTGTGACCTGCATTTGAAAGTCAGCAGTGGTTTATTAGAACTCCTAAAAAAGCATTTTACAAGTCACTGCTCTACAGGCAAAATGCTTCTGAAATAAATGTAGTCAAACTTTACTAATTCTGGGTCACTGAGAACGAAAATGATGCTTAAAATTGTTGATTGGCTCTAGTTTTCAACATATGCTATTGGGTCAGTATATACGACCCTTGACTTGGGAATAGCGGAGGATAAGTGAGTTATAAAGGGAAAGGGATCTCAATTTAAACCAGAAATGACTAAAATACATCTTTGACTGGATCTATGAATAAATCTATGACTGGGTTTGGACAGTACTTGCTTTTTAGGCAAAACAATGAATGATGCAATCTGAAACTGGTATTGCATCATACATGATATGAATTGCATCATGTTATTCCTAGAAGTCATGGATGATGCAATCATAATGAAGCTTACATCACTCTGCTGAACAAATTGCCCTATATCAACTCTAGAAATCATACAGTGTCGTGCTCTCTTATTTGTCAGTGTTTGATTTTGCAAAGGGACACATTTCTGTTTAGCCAAAGTGAGCAGAGATGCCTCGTATTTGTG
The DNA here is from genome assembly GCF_020497125.1 of Mauremys mutica. Classification (NCBI taxonomy): domain Eukaryota; kingdom Metazoa; phylum Chordata; order Testudines; family Geoemydidae; genus Mauremys; species Mauremys mutica. The sequence goes on along the minus strand of NC_059073.1, from coordinate 120,230,806 downwards.
TGAACAGTGCAGATAACTTCTGCTATGTTTGTGGTGAAGTGACTTTTGCATCACAAAAGCACAGTATAACCACTATGGTTAAGAAAGCCTATCACCTTTATTTTGGCTGCAAAATTGGAGATTAGGACAAGAGGTGGGCCCCACACATATGCTGCAACACTTGTGCAACAAATCTTCGCCAGTGGTTGAACAGGAAAAGGAAATCTATGCCTTTTTGCAGTGCCAATGATTTGGAGAGAGCCAACAGATCATACCAGCAATTGTTACTTCTGCATGGTGCCTCCAGTTGGGAAAGGTGTGTCAAAGAAGAAAAAGTGGACTGTGCATTACCAAACATTCCATCAGCTATACGCCCAGTACCCCACGGAGAAGGACTGCCAGTTCCTGATGCACCAGAATCATTCTCACTTGAGTCAGACGAGGAAGAGGAAGAGGATGAAACTTCTGGTCCTGAACCATCAATGTCACAGGACCCACATTTTCTCCCATCCTCCTCCTCCTCTGAACCACACCTCATAACACAAGGTGAACTGAATGACCTTGTCAGGGATTTGGAACTACCCAAGAGTAAGGCAGAGCTGTTGGGCTCCAGACTACAGCAGTGGAATCTCCTGGCAGGTGATGTTAGGGTTTCCATGTTCCGTGACCGTCAAAAGGATCTTGTCCCATTCTTCTTCATGGAAGGTGATCTTGTAGCCTGCAACAACATCGATGGTGTGATGGCAGCCCTCAACAACGTTCACGATCCAGATGAGTGGAGACTGTTCATTGATTCATCGAAGACGAGTCTTAAAGCTGTTTTACTGCATAATGGCAATGTTTTGCCATCAATTCCAGTTGGTCATGCAGTCCATATGAAGGAAATCTATGACAACATGAAACAACTTTTGAGGTGCATAAACTATGACCAACATCAGTGGCAGCTTTGTGGCGATTTGAAGGTTGTTGCTCTCTTGCTTGGTCTGCAGACTGGATACACAAAGTACTGCTGTTTTCTCTGCGACTGGGATAGTCGTGCAAGAGATTCCCACTACATCAAGAAAGATTGGCCACTCCGACAGTCATTGGAGCCTGGGAGGAAAAGTGTTCAGCATCCACCACTTGTTGAATCAAGGAAGATTTTGTTACCGCCCTTACACATCAATCTGGGTCTGATGAAGAACTTTGTCAAGGCCATTGACAAAACACAAGCAGCTTTCAAGTACCTCCGTGGAAAATTTCCAAGGTTAAATGAAGCTAAGATAAAGGAAGGTGTCTTTGTTGGTCCTCAGATTCGTGAACTTCTTCGAGATGATGCATTTGACCATGCACTGCGTGGCAAGGAAAAGACGGCATGGAAAGCCTTCCAGTTAGTGGCAATAAATTTTCTCGGAAACAACAAGGCAGACAACTACAGGTTGTTGGTGGAAAACCTCCTCAAGGCATACAAAAGCCTTGGTTGCAACATGTCACTAAAGATGCATTTTTTGCACTCTCATCTAGATTTTTTTCCACCGAACTGCGGCGCAGTGAGCGACGAGCACGGCGAGCGATTTCACCAGGACATTGCAACAATGGAGAAACGCTATCAGGGCAAATGGAGCCCATCAATGCTTGCAGACTATTGCTGGACAGTGACAAGAGATGCTCCATTTAATGAATACAAGAGACAAGCCAAGAAGCGCTGAGTAGACACTGAATAGGACTAAACTATGTACATAATAGTTTTTTGCCTTTTGTTTCATAATACATTTTAGTTATATAACCCTTTTGCTGATTTTTAAAGTGTTACATAAACAGGACAGGTGAAATATTATCATGTAAAGCAACCATAAACACATGAAAAGACCTAGGTTTACAATTTATGATTAAAACTCTACTATCTACACAATATACATAGACATAAAATGTAAAAACTTAAATATCTTAGAAACAGTAGCCAATCAGTTGTTTTAATTGTCATATTTGAATTCAGCACATCAAAATAGATAATAAATACCACATTTTATCTCTGAAGCAGACGACTTCTCAAAAATTGTAGACCAGTGTTATTTTTGTTTATTTGTTTTGATAACTCTATGGGCATCTGTTAACTGTTAAGGATACTGTTCATAGTACATTTTGAGTTCAAGACACGTTTGCTGGGATAGATCAAATGGGCCAATCATAATGCATATTTTCTGTGCCTTTGATCGGCTGAGTATATTTAATGTAGTCAGTAGAAGCCATTTTCACTTGGTTTCACAAAGGGAGAAGTTGACCTGGGAAATCAAATAGATGGGAAGAAGTACTACTGCTGGCCCCTATGTGTCTCTGACCCTAGCAGGCAGTTACCTAGTACATTGTTACCTTCTGTGATTCTCTACTTATTGTGAACTATCTTGTTTAATATTTTGGTTCACATAATAATTATAGCACAGTTTTATAATAACTTTGATCTCAGAGAAATGTACGTTGTTGCATCGGAAGCCTGCTTCTTTTCCAGTTCTTGTGAGACAGCAAGCACTGCAAATATCAGAAAAGTGTCAACAATGACATTTCCTTATGGATTTACAAAAAGAATTGATCATGGATGGGAAAACCTTCTGAACATCAGGGATTTGAATCCATGCAAACTGGTTATGATGCACAATATTTACAAGGCTGTTTGTTACCCTACTTGAAAGGGTTTGCATTCTGCTGCTGGGCTTCTTCAGTATAACAGCTTCATGTCTACATGAAGTGAGCTAAAATTGCGTCCTCTACTCAGGGCTGACGAGGTGGGGGCAGGGGGAAAGCCGGTACAAATTACCGGGGCCTGGAGGTCCGGAAGGGGGCCCGGGGCCTGGCTTCGTTGGCCCTGAATAGAGGACGCAATATTTTACAAGGTGTAAATATTATTGGGGGGCCCAAAAAAAATTTTTCACCGGGGCCCGAGCCCGCTCTTGGCGGCCCTGCCTCTACTCCATAGCTAGCTGCAGTTATGGGCATGAGTATGTTGTATTATGTACATTTCTGTTCCAGGAAAAGTGTTAACCTCCAAGTTTCCCCTTGTTCCATCTGTTAAAAGTTCAAGGGATCTACCATCAATCTTTATTACCTGAATCATTGGGCTGGATGAGAGGAGTTGTGTGCACAAGGATTTATGTGCATAATTCTTTGTCCTGTCTTCTCCCGTATACCCGTATATTTATTGTTGTCATGCCTCTCAGCTTTCAGATCTTCCACAGTGTGACACCAGCAATCAAATTGTTTGACAAGTGAGAGATATATAGATCACCTGTGGTTGGTTACACTTTGTGTGCTTTTATTGAGATTTTAATGGTTTTTAACTGTAAAATCTTGTTTTAAGTATGTTTTAAAGTAAGTAAATAATTAGTTTAAAAAAAAAGAAAATTGGAATAATAAATAGGTCATCGGTAGGGTATGATTCCTGGATTTTCAGATCCCCAGGACAGCCCTCTCTTACGCAAGCTACAAAGAATATATAATTTTTGTTGTGGACCAGGCATGCCAGAAGGACACTACACGTATTTAGCAATTGGGTTACACAGCTGTTTGGTAGGCAGCTGCAGTATATTGAGATTTGGATTCCTGAATTCTGTTCCTGGCTCTGGGAGGGGACTGTTGTGTAGTGGCTAGAACAGTAGCTATAGACCAGATAGACAAGTATGCTGATTGGGCATAGTAATTTGAAACACAATGTGTCTTGGGTCTTCCCTGTTAGAGACCTGGGTTCTATTCTCAGCAATGCCTGAAATGATCTTGTGCTGCCTTGCAGTTAATTTATGTGTACAACAGGGAAAGCAATTTGACTGCCTTCTATAATTTTTATAAACCGTGCTGAAGAATAAGAGTGGTGAAGTGTAGAAATATAAACAGCAGTAAGGAGAAGTGAAATTTGACCTTCTTGCTTTCAGCTGAGTGCACTTTCCCATAGGGTACAAAGTACTTCATGGAGGGGAGTCTCTCACACACACTCAAACACCCATCCCGCCTGCGTCCCTTTGTGGTGCAATAGAAGAGACAGTTGGATTCAGCCACTATGTGATACACATGAGAGGTCTGCTGATTTTTAGCTAATCCTTTTGGAAGGCAGCTGCAATATTCAGGGCAGGCACATTCTATTGTGGCTATTCTAAATGTGGCTTAAATTCTAGCATGACCTGCAGGTCTCTTTGGGAAGAATCAAAGTGTTCTTATTAGAGATGGGTCAATCACACAGTTTGAGATCTTGGAAACTATTTTTGGGTTTCCAAAGCTAGCTTATGTTTATAGTCTTTCATTTATACAATTTTTTTAATAGATTTTTATTGTGTTTTAATTTTGAAAACTTTTTTAAGCTATAACAAATTTTATTATATATTAATATTGTGATATAACTTGGATGTACTGCATTGTGTTATCTGTTTTGGGTATTCTTATTTATCATGATAACTTCTGAAGTAACAGAATGGTTTAAAAATGTATTTGTGAATTTCCCATCCCAAACAGATTGATTTAATTTGTTACTATAAATAGATTTATGACTCTCTCCTCTACAAATAGATTTCTGTAATTAGTAGCTATAAATAATCATAGTGTACAGAATAAAGTTGTAAAGCTCAGTTGATTGAATGGTTGATAGTTCATCTTACTGTTTAAAGAATGGAATTTGTCACAAATTTTAAATAAAAATAAAAAAACCTGTGAGGTTTCAAACATCGTGTATCTTTCAGCTAGAAACTCCAGCTTCTCTTACATTTTTCCTTACTTTTGGCTACAGCTTTGAAGTGTTTGGCTCTGCTCTGGAAAGTGATTTTTAAGATGCAGTGTTTATTGCCTCTTGATTTCCATAACAAATATGCTCAGTCTATAAATAAATAGATGTTTTTCTAACTGCCATCCCTGCAAACTCAACCTGGGTCCTGAGAATCAAGCTGGGTTTTTTTCTTGTATATTTGTTGGCATCATTGTCCATAATAAAGGTTCTTCAGGAAAAAAAAATATGCCCACAATTACACCAATACAAAACCATAATCTTTAAATTTCCATTTCATGCTGAAGACTCAGCAGCTGAACTCCCTACTAGTGTCAATAAAACTTCATTAAAAAGTCACTAATACAAAACAATGTGCTTTGTTTTGTTGGTTTAGTTGTTCAGCAACATCAAAGATGGAGAAAATTTACAGTTGTTTGAGCAAGGGCACCGCACAGCACACAAGCAGGAGACGCACACCATGGAGGCAGTGCGGCTGATGGAATTCAATCTAAAACAAGTGCTCACAAAGCTTGTGACTCATCTCTTTGGTGATGGTAAGTATTGCAATGTGATGCTAGACCCTTTCACCTAGTCTACTGGTAGGCAGGCATGGATCCAAGTTTTTGAGAATGGTTATGCAGCATAATAAAAGAGAGAGAACCAGGGAGAGCTGTTGCAAACTGTCATGGCACTAAAACAGCTCCATTTGTTTTAAAAAAGTCTATTGATTGCTCTTTTTGATATAATCAGTAAGTTTAGATACAATTACATGTTGTGTGTATGTGTTATTACATCCACTCTGTCCATGAAGTAACATGAAAGTTCCCCATAGCTTAATAAACTAGACTCTGTAACTGAGTGGAGGCTGTCCGCCATTTGCTGTTTCAAGGTTATAGAGTGTATGTGTGAATAAGAATTCTTTTTAATAACAGTTACTACACTGAAGTTTATTCAGCAGCAGGTTAGGCGGAGGCCAGATGAACATTAGAAAAAACATTCTTAAATAAACAGTTGCTAAACCTGCAGACTGAAACTTTAAATTACTAGATTCCCTACTCATTTTGATCTACCACTGAGGTTGTTCTCTTTCTACCTCCCTCCCTCCCCATTTTTCAGGAACATAAAGACATATCGTGTGGTCAGGAACTTATAAGAATTAAGTCCTTTTCCTCACTCCTGTCTTTCACTCTCCTGCTCTTCTCCGATTACTTCCAGCTCACTTGTCAGTGAAAACAGAACAATAAAGTAAGGTGGCACCAAAGGAACAAAATCCGTGCTGTGCAGTTTACTATGTAGACATACAATATGGGCACAGTGCAAAAGACCTTGGATAAGTTCAAATAAATTCTATCTATCACAGCATTTATCTTTGAATCTTTATTCTGCTGTCCAACTTATGGTATTTTTTTATTTACTTTTCTGCCTCAGAAACGAAAATGTCCCTCAGATTTTAATTTTGAATTTGAAATGGATTTTGCTTTGTTGCTTCTTCTATAGAAAAATGACGTAATTTTTCTTTTTGTTGAAATAGAATTACACTGTAAGGTCCCACATTCAGTTGCATGCGCTCTCTCTCTCAGAGGCTTTTGTTTATTATTGCTGCTCTTCATAAATCACTTAGGTTGTATTCTTTACAGGTTATGGAGTCGGCAAAACCTCTCAGTTGAGTTATACATTCTATCAAATGGGATAACATGTTCATAAGCACTGGAGCTATAGCAAGCTTCTGAAGTATCTTACTGCCATACATGTCATTTAAATAACATAAGTTGCTTAAAGTCCATCCTTTTGTGGAAGCTAAATGACTATATCAGGTGTTTATGTCTCGAAGTCTTTCCTCTGGTTTTATTGATCACTGGCAAAACAATCATAAATAGTAGAGTAGGAAAAGACCTAGAATATTAAATCATATTGTTTGCATCCTTGACAATATATGATGGTTCCCTTTGTTACATTTTCTAGTGTTTTGTCTTGTCAAATTTTACATTTCCCAAATGATGTGCCTTCCACCTCTTCCAATAGATCTCACTGTCAGGGAGCTTTTCCTGATATTCAGTCTAGATTTCCCCTTCCTTAATTTCCTTCCATTCCTTCTAGTTACTGTTTATGTCCTCTTGTAATACAGTAATTAACTTCTCTCCCTCTGCATTTATACCCTTCAGATGTTCAAAGATTGTTGTGTGCCCACTTAGTCATCATTGCACCAAGCTACACGTACTACATATGAAGCTATTTTACTCTTTCCTCATGCAGTACATCAGTCTCTCCTGCTTACCGATCTTTTTTATTGCCCTCCTTTGAACTCTCTTCAGTTGTCCGAAGCTTTTTGGCACTGAGGTGTCCAGAGCTGAATGCAGTATTTCAGGAGCGGGCTAACCAGAGAAGAACTATTATTTTTTTGCTCTGTGACTTGTTGCTCTGCATAAATAGCTCAAAGTTCATTGGCCTTTTTTGTTGCCACATCTCATTGTAAACTCATAACTAATTTGCTGCCAAGTACTTTCACCTTCATTCCTGTGCAGATTCCTTCCTCACTCAATATCTTTATTTTAGATTATTTTCCTGAGATCTGTTAAATTGCATTTTCCTAAGCCAACGCTCATTTTACGTGTTGCCCGTATTTCTAACCACTCCAGGCCCCTTCCTATTACCTCTAATCTTTGCAGAACTTTCCAGTTAATTATAATCAGTGTTGTTTGCTACCATTTCTGACTAATTAGTGAAGTTAAGTAAGACTGATCTAATACTGACCCATTCAACATCTCATAAATGTCTTTCTCCAAGTCAGTCCTGATTATGTGGGTCCTACATAAATGCTTTTAAAAACAACCCTTGTGTTGAGAAATGTTTAGCACATTCAGCTCGTTCAGGACAGACATATGAAACAACAAATGGAAAACTTTGGCATGAATGGAATCCTGTCATTGCAATGGAAGAAATGCCCCTCCCCTGCATGAGGATGGAGTGATCCTTATTGAGAAAGTCCCATTTAAAGATACAAAACTTGGAAGAATTCTGTACAACTTGTATGTCCTTTTGAATAATTGTCTGACCAGTCCTCAAGGTGATTCAAATCAGATCAAGAGTGTCCAGCTGTTCCCCTGTCACCAGTCTCCTCAGAGAGATGTATTCTTTAGAGTTCTTTAGAGGCTGCATTACCATACAGAATTTATTTTACTAATAAGGGACATGAAAGGACCTGTGTCCAAAAATATGTTTGCTTCTGTACCTCTAGTATAGTAGAAACATATGCTTCTGGGAGTTTGGACACATCAGAAGGCAGAAATGAGATGTCAGGCAAGGACAATGCTAGTTTGGTCCTGTAGCATCATGGGAAGCTGCCACCTGTCCCCACAGCAGGTGGTGAGTGAAAATTAATGTGTTGATTTCTGCTTGGGCTGCTAGCTACATGGTGTTTTCCATAGTGGTTATAGTATGGGCTACCATAATTGGCGTTCTGCTCATGAACAGTAGTGGAGGGCAAGTGTCTCCCATGTGGAGACTAATTGCCAATTTAAATATACTGGTGAGCATATTTGGTATGCCTCCAGTTGTGTGGTATGCTGCCTCTAAGGTCTTCAGCCCATTTCTCTTTGCAGGATAGCCATTTCTGCAATCATTTCCCTGTCAATTCATAAAAAGAACAGGAGTACTTGTGGCACCTTAGAGATTAACAAATTTATTTGAGCATAAGCGTTCGTGGGCTACAGCCCACTTCATCAGATGCATAGATACCATTAACTTGGGTTTGAATAGAGACTGGGAGTGGCTGGGTCATTACACATATTGAATCTATTTCCCCATGTTAAGTATCCTCCCACCTTCTTGTCAACTGTCTGAAATGGGCCATCTTGATTATCACCACAAAAGTTTTTTTTCTCCTGCTGATAATAGCTCATCTTAATTAATTAATCTCTTACAGTTGGTATGGCTACTTCCACTTTTTCATGTTCTCTGTATGTATATATATCTTCTTACCATATGTTCCATTCTATGCATCTGATGAAGTGGGCTGTAGCCCACGAAAGCTTATGCTCAAATAAATTTGTTAGTCTAAGGTGCCACAAGTACTCCTGTTCTTTTTGCGGATACAGACTAATACAGCTGCTACTCTGAAACCTGTCAATTCATAGTTTCCAAAGCCAGATGGGACCACTGTGATCACCTAGACTGACCTCCTGTATAGCACAGGCCATAGAACTCCCCCAAAATAATTTCTTGAGCAGATCTTTTAGAAAAACATCCAATCTTGATTTAAATATGGAGAATCCACCACAGCTCTTTGCAAACTGTTAAAAATGTACATCTTATTTCCATTCTGAATTTGTGTCTAGCTTCAACTTCCAACCATTGGATCATGTTCTACTTTTCTCTGCTAGACTGAAGCGCTCACTGAAACAATCTATTTTCTGAGAGATCTTGGGATGCAGTGCCATTAGTGCTGATACGAACCATCACTAAAGGACCCTTGTTCTTTCACTTCAAAAGCCTATCCAGTCTTAGAGTGGCTTGGCTCTGGGAAGACAGTACACCATCCTGCTTCCAGTCTGTCCCTTACAGAATGTTCTGATTCTTTTGAGTATTGAATCCCCAACAAGGACTGTCTGTCTTCGTTGGAGGGTTGGAGATCTCTTCGTTGGCAAGCTTAATTTTTCTTACAGGTTGGACTGAGTTGCCATTGACATATGTCCCATTTATTTCTCCATTCCCTCAGACCAGCTGGATCTTGAGAGCTGGATCCTGGACTTGGTATGGATTGGAAATTTCAAGCTGTGTGGAATTTCTCCTGATCCTTTTCTCTCTGGTGGGCACAGCCTGCCCATCCTCATCTTTTTCCACCCAAGCAAAATGTCAGCTTCACCTCTTCCCTTTCAGAGTTATGAACTGCCAAGCCTACTCTGACTCTCTCTCTCTCTCTCTCTGACTCTTTGATGGCCACCTCCTTTCTTCCTTGTAGCTGGGATACAGATGTTTCCCAAACCTGGCTGTCCAGAAACTTATCAGCTTCTCTGATTCTCCCTAGCATCTCTACTTACTCCTCCAATCCAAGAATCTTCTTTTCCAGCACAACCACCACCTTGCCCTTCATGCACAGCAAGTTCCTTCTAGCTTCAGGCAGGAAAAATACAATGTAAAAAAATACAGTACTTTTTTGTTCATTTAAAGTTAAGATTTTTCTGTACATTTTTAAAATTTACTTTTTTATATACATTTTGTAAACTTTTCTATAACATGGCACATCTGTTTCAGGTCACCACCACTGTTCCAGCTCTGGCCATCTTGAAATTGCATATAAATCTGAACCTGGAAGGAAAGCCTCTCACACTCCCTGACCAATCTCCCTCTCCAGGCTCCCGTATTAATTCCCTTCATTTGCAGCTCTTGAGTTCACCTAGCAAGTTATTCTTCTTCGACTGATTGCTCATGTGTATTCCACAATAGGTGTGCATGCTCGCTGTGCACTGGTGCCGGGAGTTTTTCCCCTAGCAATACCCGTAGGGGAGCGCCCTTAGCAACCTCCGGAGTGGTGCCTTTATGGCGTGGTATAAGGGGCGCTGCGTGCTCCCCCCACCCTCAGTTCCTTCTTGCTGCCAGTGAAGGTGCTTCGGAACTGCTCTGCTCCAGCTTGTCTAGAACTCTTCTTTGTTCATCATAGTAGTACCTGTAGTTGAAGTAGTTAGATTAGTTTAGCTTAGTTTAGTGCGCCTGGGTTGGGGCATGCTGTGCAACACTTGCAGGTGGCCGATGCCAGTGAGTGATCTGCCAAGCCTACTCTGACTTCCTCTCTCTCTTTACACTGTCTGGGGGAACCCATCTCAGCGATCGCTGCAAGATTTGCAGGTCTTTCAAGCCTCGGACCAAGAAAGAAAGGAACATTTGGTTCAGGTCTATCCTGATGGAGTCGGCATTGACCCCGGCTCCAGTGCGCCACTCCAAGTTGGCACTGGGTACCGCAGTATCAGTGCGTGGCTACCCCTTCGTGCCATCTACCAGTCGGCACTGCTTCCTGTCCGCGGGGCACGCCAAAAAGGATAAGAAGAGGCCTTCTTTGCCACGGCACCAGAGCAAGACCGGGGGAGAGGCTAGACCCATGTTAGGCAGTCCTCGGTCCCCATTGGTCTCCAGACCTCTGACTCAGGTCGAGCGGAGTAGCCCGGCCCATTCGGAACAGGCTTCTCCCAGATGTCCGGATGCCCTCCACGCCAGAGGCCTGCAAGCGGCCCGGGACGTTATCTCTGTGACAAATTGCTGGCACTACTATGATGGGTCTTGCGCTTTCTCTTCTTGGGGGGCGGGGGGAGGTTTCAGGGCACCGTTTCTGGGATATTAACTGCCTCACTAGTGTTCTAGAGGAGGAGAGTGGAGAGGGAGGGACCCGGGCCCGCCTTCTACTCCGGGTCCCAGCCCACGGGGCCTCGGGTTAGCGATAAACCACTTGAACTAGCAGTTCCCTCCCCTGGGCTACTTCCCTCTCCTGCCCTTCAGCTTGTGAGGGCTTTCTGCCCTCCCTCTGCACAAGCCAGGTGTCCCTTTACCTAGGGTCTTGGTCTTCTTAGCCCACCGCAGCACTTCTCCAAACTTTCCTCTGCTTCCCTCCAAACTGTTCTCTGCTCCGACACCAATCCACTCTGCTCCAACTCCTCCAAACTGCTCTCTGCTCCAACACCGTCACTTGTCTGAAGCAGGGGGGGTTTATCAGGTGACTGGCTTCAGGTGCTTTAATTAATCTATAGCAAACTTTCTTCCCTCTACAGGGAATAAGGCTCCCTTCTAACCCTCTCTTGCTGTCCTTTGGCCATGCTGTATCACAGTCTCCTTCACCTTAGAGCCCAGGGCCCAGCGCCCTCGTCCGTCAAGGTGAACTTGGCAGCCATATAGACCTTCCACCCACCAGTGCAGGGGCACCCGGTATTCTTCCATACTATGACTGGCCGATTCCTTAAAGGAATTGGATTGGATCGTCTCTTCCCGTACGTTAGGCCCCAGTCCCAGAGTGGGACCTGAACTTGGTGCTGGCCTGGTTGACAGGTCCCCCCTTTGAGCTGTTAACTACATGCTCCTGGTGGCACCTCTCGTGGAAGGTAGCCTTCCCTGGTTGCGATCATGTCTGTTAGACGGGTCTTGGAACTCAGGGCCCTGACCTCCGAGCCCCCATACACAGTGTTCCATAAGGATAAGGTCCTGCTCCGCCCACATCCTTCGTTCCTCCCGAAGATGGTCTCCTACCTACCATATGGGTGAGGACATTTTCCTGCCGGTCCTCTGCCCCAAGCCCCATGCGTCCAGTGAGGAGCGTTGCCTCCACACGCTGGATGTGAGATGGGCTCTGGCTTTTTTTCTGGAGCGGACTAAGCCCTTCAGGATTGCCTCGGCTGAACGCATGAGGGGTCGGCCGATCTCCGCTCAGCGGCTCTCCAACTGGATCGCCTTGTGCATCCGTACCTGTTATTATCTGGCAGGAATCCCTTCACCGTCAATTGTGAGGGCACACTCAACTAGGGCGCAAGCCTCATCGGCTGCCTTTTTAGTCCAGGTCCCCATTCAGGACATTTGTAGGGCTGCCACATGGTCTTCAGTTCACACATTCACCTCGCATTATGCGATCGTCTCTCAGACCAGGGAGGACGCCGGGTTCGGCAGGGCTGTGCTCCATCCCGAGAGTTTATGAACTCCTACCCACCTCCAACAGATATAGCTTGGAATCACCTATTGTGGCATACACATGAGCAATCACTCGAAGAAGAAAAGACAGTTACCTTTTCCATAACTGGTGTTCTTCGAGATGTGTTGCTCATGTCTATTCCACCTCCTGCCCTTCTTCCCCTCTGTCAGAGTTGTCTGGGAAGAAGCAACTGAGGGTGTGGGGAGCGCGCAGTGCCCCTTATACCGTGCCATAGAGGTGCCACTCCAGGGGTCGCTAAGGGCACTCCCCTACGGGTATTGCTAGGGGAAAAATTTCCGGCACTGGTGCACATGGCGAGCATGCGCACCTATTGTGGAATAGACATGAGCAACACATCTTGCAGAACTCTAGTTACGGAAAAGGTAACTGCCTTTTTTTTTATGTCAAGTCCCCTTGCTTAGCCAAGCTTATCTCTTACTCTCCTCATCAGAGAGTGATTAGCCACTCAGAGGGTACGTCTACACTACCCGCCGGATCGGCGGCTAGCGATCGATCTATCGGGGATTGATTTTATCACATGTAGTGTAGACGCGATAAATGGATCCCAGATCACTCTCCCGTCGACTGCTGAACTCCAGATCAGTGAAAGGCGGAAGCAGAGTCGACAGGGAAGCAGCGGCCATTGATCCTGCGCCGCGAGGACGTGAAATACGTGATTCTAAGTCGATCTAAGATATGTCGACTTCAGCTATGCTATTCTCTACCCCCACTGAAGACCAGGCCAGGGATGATCAAAGCACCAAGGGTCAGAGCCACACACCCCTTACGGAAGCTCCAACAAACTGACCTGTGTCAGCTGTTTACCCATGGCGCAGCTATGCAGTCCTTACACAGAAAACAAATGGTCAAACAGTGCACAGATGGACCAAATGCATCACTTGCCATGGCACATGACCTCCAAGCACAGAGTCACAGCTGTGCCTCTCCTGTTAGCTGCCTCCAGCATTACCATCCAGAAGAACTGGAATGATCTGAACGTGAATATGTTGAAAAATAGACAGATTATTCTGAAGGTAGTCCACCTTCATTGATGAAGCAGCAAGGGCTTTTAATCAATTATTGTTAACTGGTTTGATAAGAGTTGTGGACTCCGTAATTAGGCTCACTGATAGTATGGAAAGAGAATCAGCAAGGATGTTCTAAATAACAGCAATCTGGGTAAAGATATTACACATTCACATGTGCTAGCAAATCAGTGTGTGATGTATGTCAAAGGTTCATTTTGTGTGGTAGGTCAAAGTCTAACCCTGATATAAATAGTCTGTAAGGTCAGGCTCTTCTGTTAGTAAAAAATCTGCATACCTCCACTGAAGTTAATGGTGTTACACCAATTTACTGTAAGCTAAATTTCTGTCCCTCAGTAAGAATGTGGCTATAATTGGAAAACACAATGTGGTATTTAGTAAGTCTTTAATTTTCTTTTTCTTGGTGGCAGGCTGTCCAAAATGGTAATTGCGGTCCCTTCTAAATTATCTCAACATTATTAAATTCTCTTCCATAGAATATATGTTAGCTTGCAGATATTTTTCAAACTCATCATATTCCCTTACCAAATTCTTGAACCTTTGTACCAATAAAAGAGTATAGGAAAGCCAAGTGGGAACTAATATTTCTTTCACTGTTAGTCCTCACTGCACTGCCCTTGAGGCTCCTGATACCACATGCATTGTTCTTTTCTTGCTTCTCTTCTAACATTGTTGTAACTAGACTTCGTTGGAAAGTTCGTTGAGATCTATAGATGAAACAGTTATACAAGAGCTAAGAATTATTGTTCGTAGAAATGTAGGGCTGGAAGGGACCTCAAAAGTCAATTCCTCTGTGCTGAGGCAGGATTAAGTATACCTTAAATCATCCCTTACAGGTGTTTTCTAACCTGTTCTTAAAAACCTCCAATGACAGGGATTCCACCACTTCCCCTAGATTACCGGTTCCAGTGCTTAATTATCTGTATAGTTAGAAAGTTTTTCCTAATATCTAACCTAAATATTCCTTGCTGCAAACTAAGGCAATTGCTTCTTGTCCTACCCTGGGTGGACATAGAGAACAATTGTTCACTGTTCTGTTCGTAACTTACTTATTCAGACTGTTTTCGTGTCCCCCCTCAGTCTTTTGTTCTCTAGACTAAATGTGCCCAGTTCTTTCAACCTTTCCTCATAGGTCATGTTTTCTAAACCTCTTACCATTTTGGTTGCTCTCCTTTGGACTCTCTCCAATTTGTGTACCTCTTACCATTCTAATAAAAATCTCATTTGGTGGTAATTTCTGAGAAAACATAGGATAAATTAGATTTTTGGTCCACCCAATTTCTGTCAGTTGTCGCAAGCAGAATTAATAGAACATAAGAATGGCCATACTGTGTCAGACCAAAGGTCCATCTAGCCCAGTATCCTGTCTTCCAACAGTGACCAATGCTAGGTGCCCCAGAGGGAAAGAACAGAACAATCATCAAGTGATTGATCCCCCGTTGCCCATTCCTAGCTTCTGGCAAACAGAGGCTAGAGACACTATCCCTGCCCATCTTGGCTAATAGCCATCAATGGACCTATTCTCCATGAATTTATCTAGTTCCTTTATGAACCCTGCTATAGTTCCGGCCCCCACATCATCCCCTGGCAAGGAGCCCCACTGGCCAACTGCATGCCATGTGAAAAAATACCTCCTCCCACTGCCCACTAATTTCATTTGGTGACCCCTGGTTCCCGTGGCATGAGAAGGAGCAAACTACACCCCCACATCCACCTTCTCCACATCAGCCATGACTCTATAGACCCCAATCACACACCCTCAGTCATCTCCCTTCTAAACCGAAAAGTTCCAGTCCCACTAATCTCTCCTTATATGGAAGCTGTTCCATACCCCCAATCACTTTTGTTGCCTCTCTCCGAAACCCCTCTAATTCCAACATATCTTTCTGGAGACGAGGCTACAAAGGAAAATAGGAAGTAATGAAGTGCAGGCTTAATTTAGGAGAGATGTAAATTTTACATACACAGGGTTAAGCAACTCCTGTTCTCAGTAGTTTCCTTCTGTGAATATTCCTTTTCTTCCAGAGTCCTTTCCTAAACATAATCCTTCTAGGAACAAAACAGTACATGGATGTGTAATCTCTGGAGAATGTCTGGTACTCTGTTTTTGCTGATTCTTTTTAGTACCACAGCAATGGGTTGCCTTAATGATTTTTATTTTCAGTGCCTTTGGCTAAACATTTCCTTACAGAACTCAATTAGGCTACCACTGACAGATTCTTCCTTTAGCTCAGTATATAGCAATGCCACCTCTGTTGAATACAAATGTGATCTGTGCAATTCCTTACAGGCATGCATTACTCAAAAATAAGAATAATCCTCCATTTACTTTTTACTCACTAGAGGCCTAATCCTTTAGATACACCTCTATCTCAATGTAACGCTGTCCTCGGGAGCCAAAAAATCTTACTGCGTTATAGGTGAAACTGCCTTATATCGAACTTGCTTTGATCCACCGAAGTGCGCAGCCCTGCCCCCTCCCCCTCCCGGAGCACTGCTTTACCGCGTTATATCCGAATTCGTATTATATCGGGGTAGAGGTGTACTGCTGGACAAGGAGCCCAATCCAGTACCCAATGAGAGGATTCCCATTGACATCAGTGCGTAATGGATTATTACCATGAACAGTCTCTTTTGAAATAATGAAATCAGTGGGGCTACATCTGGTAGTTAGTGTCTGAAGGACCAATTGCTTGGTTAACCTTCTGTGTTCTGTAAAGTCCTATTGGACTTTTGCAAATTGTATGTCTGATTTTTGGAGCCCTCAGCCTTTTTAAAATGTCTGGAAATAATCCTTTGTGCCTGAAATTTCTCATGTGTAATCTCTGATCATAATAATTTAAAAAGAAATTAAGCCTAATGGATAAGCAATGTGTATTTAAATGAAGTTAGGTGTCTCCATCTTGGTATAGGACTGGAGAAACGGAAACAAAAGTTAATAAAATAAATAAATGAAGATTGATACAGTATTGATACAGTTTCTCTTATACAGTACTTCTCTTTTTACTATCCCTTCTCTGTTTTCTGTACTTTTTATGTTATTTCTTTAATTTTGAATATAAATAAAAAATGAATGTATGTTACAAAACACTCGGTTAGTGTTCTAACTAATCCTAAATTACAGGTAATTCGTATATATTTTCCACAGCAGTCCTAACTCTTTGAGCCTCCCTGTGGATCAGAACACTGGGTAACATGATGAACTCTGTGACAAATAATGCAGTATAATCTAATGCAAAGGAACTGCATTCTATACAGTGTCTGATACCCCAAAGGGAGTGTTCCTTGAACACCAAAAAAACTTATTTACATACAACAACGGATCAAAATTTAAAAAACCAACCTTCTCCGCCCTAAAACCCCTCATGTAATAGAATCATTTTTTCACCTTCCTGCTTTTCATTCAGTCCTTAATAATCTGTCTTTCAGATAATGTGCTGAAATTGTATTTACTTGATTAAGAATCATAGAAATGATGTCCCATCCAGCCCTACATTTCTGTGATTCGATGATTCTTAATAACAGAAATCAAATATCTGAACATTATCTGAAAGGCAGATTATTAAAAATATATTCTACTGGAGCTTTCTTTTTATTAAGTACAAAATTAGTTGAATATTCAATGTAATTCTTACTGCCGTTGCAAATTATGCAATCTGAATGAAAAATAAATTCACATATGTGCATGTGTATACAAAAACTGTGATGTCTTATATCAGCCTTAGGGTTAAGATTCCAATTGCACAAAGGTCAGGAGATTCAAAGTTATGGTTCCCACAGTGACTATATGTTGATCCCTTTTGTATATATGTAGTGTTCTCTATTACAGTATATGGGGATAACTTTACTGTCTTCATGCATATATATACTGATTTCATGTAGACTTCGCTATCCTGACTTAATGCATATATAAATATATTATCACCATATAGTGTGTATGTATCTTTAAATAAAAAAACATAGTACAAATATGGTCATTCTGATCATCATCACTTTGAATTTTCTGATTTTACATGAATAAAAAGTTAACCTTCATCCATATAAGTTCTTGATGTTTATTTTTAAAAGCGAAAAATAAAATATGCAAGTGCTAATGTGTTTGAATGGCTGTCGGTCAACAGAATCCGTTGTGGTGTTTCCTAAATGTTGAACGTATTTACTGCTTTGGCTGTGTCTGTGTACAAGTGCATGTGTTGCAGTGTAATGTGTGTGTATGAATATTTACGTGCAAAAATGTCATTAGCCTGCAGCTAAGTCTGAAATAATCTATCACCTAAGACTGTAAGAGAATGATACAGTTTAAAAAAAAAACCAAAATCAAATGTTATAAATTGTGGAAATTCAAAGTTAAGTTTTCTCTTTAAAATTAAAAAATCATCTATTGCATGGACATATATAGTTAATGTCTCCCCAACAAACTTCACTCAGTCCTGTAGAATCATAGGATCATAGAATATCAGGGTTGGAAGGGACCTCAGGAGGTCGTCTAGTCCAACCCCCTGCTCAAAGCAGGACCAATTCCCAACTAAATCATCCCAGCCAGGGCTTTGTCAAGCCTGACCTTAAAAACCTCTAAGGAAGGAGATTCCACCACCTCCCTAGGTAGTGCACTTGAATTGCTTTCCCTTGCTCATTAGTGGACATGAATTAAATCAAGTTTTAACTTAGCTTCGTTACTTCAAGTGGTTTAGCTTGCATCCCCACTGCAATGTGAGCAGGTTATCAGCATGAGTGAAAGCTTCACTTGGGGTTTAGCGTATAGCCTTAAACGAGCCAGTTAGCCCAAGTTAAAAGCACCACTAAACTTGTGTGCATGGGAAGGAGGTGAAGGGCAACACCCGAATAAACTGCAGTGAAGAGAGACCCCGAATTAGGGTGACTAGACAGCAAATGTGAAAAGTTGGGACAGGGGGTGGGGGGTAATAGGAGCCTATATAAGAAAAAGACCCAAAAATTGGGACTGTCCCTACAAAATCGGGACATCTGGTCACCCTACTCCGAATCTCTCTGTGCATCAGCTCTCAGTGATAAAATGGGATAACAGGGCTTTCACACTTAGTCTGTCTTGTCTATTTAGGCCTTGATCCTACATTATGGTCCACGTGGATGGGATGTTGCACCCATGTGGATCACAGTGTAGAACTAGGGCCCTAGATTGTAAGCTGTTTTGGATAGGGACTGTGTTAACTATGTTTGTACAGTGCCTAGTATAATAGGGCCATGATCTCACCTGGGGGGCCTCTAGGGTGCCATTTTAATAAGTCATTAATAAGGTTCTAGTTTCCACTATTTTTAAGTGCAAACATTTCCATCAGAACATTTGTGAAAGTTGTTTGGGGGGTTCCCTGCTTGTGTTGCTTAAAAATGGCTGAATCACGTTTGCTTAAAAAAAAGGTGGGAGGCTTAAACTAAACGGGGAAAAATTCAACCTAAAATAATTTGTTTCATATAGTTTATTAGTAATGGAAAAAGTGATGGGGAGGGAATTTGAATAGAAACTGTAATTCAACATTGAGATCAGTTTGGCCCTGATATATGCTGATGCTTACAATAACAACAACTATAAACAAACAAACAAAAACATATCTAAACATTTTTTCCCCCATAAAATATTTGGCATCTACTGTAATCAGAATGGTGTAGTATGCTGAAAAGGTTTTCTTGGCACAGTTTTGGGATCATATGTATAATAATGCCAAACTCAAACATTCAAAATCCATGTCAGGCTTGCAGAAATAATAAAATTAGCTTAACAGTCATGAGATTTAAAAAAAAATTAAAAGGCTCTTAAGCCTTTCATGTTTTCAAGCTTTATTCTGTAATTGTCAGGGCTAGAATTTTTTTTTTAATGAAAGCTGAGATTCTCATGTAATCATAACTCCAGGAACTAGGGATTTATTAAATGAACCAAAATGGGGTCATGACAAAATGTCAAAAATTGGCAACACTGCATGCATAGCTCACTTATGGATTCCCCACTTACGAGTATTGAAGTCATCCCAAACTCATGCCACTGATATCTTGAGTGTTACACCACATTGCACCATCATGTATTCTCGTATGTGTAACCTGATAAAATATTCATACACAAACACGTACAGGGAAAAATAGCTTTATTTTTAAAATAGGTTAAGATTACTATGTTTGGAGGGGGGAAAGGGGGGAAACTTATTTGCCTAAATTGTCATTAAAGTAATAACTAAAATTGTAAAATAATAAGAATAATAAAAACACAACAAAAAGGGTTAGCTTTATTTGAGGAGCTTAGTCATTTTCTGTTACAGAGAATAATAAAATTACCTACCATCCCATGATCTTGGCTCATTTTCCTTCTCTGCCAGGTGGTTGCTGGAATTTGACAAGTGATTGATTTGGTTTCAAAGGGTGCCTGAATTGCACAAAGTGTTTTTCATATTAGAAAAGACATGGCCATTTTTTCACAAGTTTCAAGATTTATTACCTTGCACAAAAGTGCGGCAAATTAGTTTGTTTGATATTTATTTTCTCAGGATTGCAGTAATTGGTGTCATTAACTGAAGGACAAGTTTTACAAAGGGTTGGAGGGGGTAGCCTCTTAAATACTTACTCTTTTTATTTATTTATTTTTAAACAATGGTACAGGACTGGAAATTAGATGGGTAGACTGCTACTTCCCGTTTACACACCCTTCCTTTGAGATGGAGATCAACTTCCAAGGAGAATGGATGGAGGTGCTGGGCTGTGGGGTCATGGAGCAGCAGCTAGTTAACTCAGGTACTGAAACTTCTCTGCTTCATTGACATCTCTATTAGCAAACACTTCCAGCACAATCAGTTTCACACTCTCCAAATCCTTTTTCCCTCACAGTGTGCTGTGTGCACACACATCTCTGTTAGCAGCAGCAGAAGCAGAAAGACTGCAGACAGAATGCATGCTGCATGCTGTGAGGGTACCAAGCTAGCCAGCTAGCCGGAGCCGAAAAACTGAAACCGTGTCTTTTTTTTTTACGGAATTTGGGGGGAGGGAGGACCCTTAATTTTAAAAGATAAACTAATTAATTGACAGACAAATTCTCCTGTCTTTCAAATCAAGCCTAATTTATTCAAATAGTTATGATTAAAAAATGCTGTTAGCAAAACAGCACACACATAGAACATTGTGGCATCTTAGCTACCACTATGTGTTAATTGGGTAAATATTCTCCTTTTATATGTTGTTTATTTGTACTGATGATCATGTACTGTTTCAAGAGCAACAGCAATTAATCTAATTGAAATTACAGAGCTATGGTTGGTTGCCTGACATGAGTTATCCTTTAAAGATTACAAAAATGGAAAGAAAAAGATAATGGGATTACTTTCCAAGTATTTTCAAATTCACTATTTCATGGCCTTGATTTTTGGAGAGGATGGGAACCTGTAGCTCCCCCGGAATAAACAGCAGTTGTCGTTTACTACATACCAATGATCCTTTGGAATACTACTCATGTATTTTGTGCAAAGGGGGAAGGCTGCTGCCTCCACGTGTTCCTGTTATGGTATATTTAGTGTGTTTTGTTGCTGTAGGTTTTTTTAAGCTATTTCTGGCCTGGTCTACACTGAAAACTTAGGTCAACTTAGCTACATCTCTCAGGGATATGAAAAATGTACAACCCTGAGAGATGTAGTTAAGCCAATGTAAGCCTGAATGTAGACAGCGCTACCCCCTTTCAGAGAGGTGGATTACCTACAGTGATGGAAGAACCCCTTCTGTTGCTGCAGTAACTGTATATGCTACATCAGTGCGAGCTGCAGCTGGGCCACGGTTGTGTTTCTGATGTCTTTAGTAGAGTCTAAATTCCTGTTTTTAAATATTCTTTGAAGTAGGGATTTAACCTGGGTTTCTCACATCCCAGGTGAGTGCCCTGACCACTAGTATGGAGTCAGTCTGTCTCTGGCCCAGTGAACATTTAATTATTTATACAAAGTGGGACAGCTCCAATGGGAGACATTGAGAGGGCATCATCCCAGAATAGTTAATACCCAGGTGCTTAGGGCACCCACCTTGGATGTGGGAGACCCAGGTTCAAGTCTCGCCCAGATTCAGATGCGGCATCTCTCTCATTTTCCTTGAAAATCTTTGAAAGGACTCCGTTCTGCACTGAGGACTAACAGGAGTATTTTTGAAATCTTGAGTTTTTATGGGATGGGAAAACAGTTTCCCATCAGGTCAGTTGATGATGATGTACAGACCAAAAGAGTCCTGTTAATTTCAGCTCCATTCAAAGCAAAATGCATTGCAGGTGGGGAACAAAAAGGAAGGAATCAGTTTGTCAAACAGAAAGAGACAAAGTTGTTGAGAAAGGAAGACATTTTATTTTGAGATTGCTCAGAGGATATTACAAATTGGAAAAAACAAGTAGGAACCTGTGAAAAAGTTTAAAGCTTGAAAGTGTATTAACTTCTCTGGTGAGATGTGGTGGGAGGCTAGAAGCTTGTTTTTAATTTGAGGAGTCTTCTTATTTACTTGCGATTCAAGTTGCATTAGGCTTTCAATCCCTCACTTGCCCCAGCTTGTTCAGAATTCACTTTGCAAATAGAAGTGCCTAGGCTTAGCACTAGTATGAAACACATACCAGCCACTGAAACACTATAAAGCTCCTCTTACTTTCTTTTGTTGTTTAGTTAAAGATTAAATATACAGGGCCTTGTACTAAACTTAATACAGACAAAACCAAAATGTCCAATATGTTATTTATTTCTTTATTATGAAATGTGGCTTGTAATTACTGCATATGACTTGACGTAGCCTCCACACGTAATAGTTGCTACTGTCCCATTCACACAGATTTCAGAATATCCCCAAAGTGCCAACTTAACATTTATGTATGCTGGTGCCTTGTTTATTATTATGACTCAAACTCATAGATTCTCAGAATCCTTAGTATTACCCTGACACTATGACCAGAAGGGAAGTACTTCTCATGGCTGTTAGAAATCAAAAGTGTGCCTCCTTGTTCCTTCATCTTGATTGCTGGGATGACTGGAACTTCCTTTCCAAAGTCTCCACCCCATAGTGCACAGAGGGCTGTTTTTATGATTCCATCTCTTCTCTCTACATAAAGGCTTGGCAGGACTCAATTTAAATTGATAGATGTTGTTATACGTTGATTTCAGCTGACACACTGAAATTGGTGAAAAGCATATTCATCCGTACAAGTTAGTGCGAATGCGGCCTCCCACTTGGGCCTGTAGAAATTGGGTATCACTGGCCCTGTAGCAGCAGCACAGTTCACCCTCTGCAGCCCTGCACACAGGAGAGAAGGAGCAGGTCTGTGACAGCGGAGCTGCAAAGGGCTCGCTGCACAGGGCCAGTGACACTGGATTCTTGCAGGTGGAGGGTGTGGGGAAGGTTATGGTCCTGGCAGGGCAGAGTAGAGACCCTTGGCCAGGGCTGCAAGGTGGAGGATGAGCTCTCAGCTGTAGGGGACAGAGCCATTCATCAGCAGAGTGGCCCCCTCCACGGTCGGGGGCTTGTTCTTCTCCTCCTTGCAGTCCCAGCCAGGGAGGTCTCTGGTCTGCCCCGCTAGGACCGTAGCCTGCCTTGCACCTGCAACGAAACAGTGTCACTGGCTCCGCTGTCATAATCCTGCACTCACTCATTAGTCACAAGTGCGGGGGCTGTCCCCAGGCAGGTACTGTTCAGCAGTGGGATGGCCTCCCCCATGGCAGAGAACTGATCTTCTTCCTTTCAGCCCTGGCCAAAGGCCTGTGCTCTGGTGGCCTGAACTGCAGCCTCCCCTGCATCCTGTGTCTGGGTATCTTGGGCCCCTCAGTAGCACAAGGATCCCCCTGCTGCCCCATTGTCAGTGCCCTAATACTACCCCCAATCCTACTTCCCCCTTAATTTCCCGCAACTGTAAAAAAAAAAGGTTAAAAATTGGAAAAAAAATTGTGAAAAGAAAAAAAATAATTCTACCAAGCCTATCTATAGGGTATCGTGCTTCTCCAGCACCTTTGAACAGTGATTTGTTTATCATCCTGCCCATATGCAGGGAGAGATCTTCATCTTTTCCTAGGAAGCAAACACCACAATTTTCACATGGTTTTTGTCGTTGGGTGCCTCAAAACTTCACCCAGCGTACTTGCCTATAAATGAAGCTACATTATTTTCACAGTTATCACAGATTACATGGAAAACATGAGATTGACTGCTCTGTGAAAAACATGAATTTAAAATTTCCCACCAGTTGCTCACTTTTGTGAAAAATCCTAACTCAGAATCTCCATGGGAGATATTCTAGAACTCAGCACAGTAGGACGGAATGGAATTTAAAAAGAAAACAAACAAAAAAATTATTCATTTTTGGCTGACTAGGCCACAGCTGAGGAATATTTCAGTTAGCCTGTGAACTGGCACACAAAGCAAACTTTTTAAGTGCCGAAAGATCCTTTTCATGTTATGCTGCACTGCTAACTGATAAGCACCAGAGTAGAAACAAGGGAGTTTGCATTCATACAGGATGCTGCAGCAGAATGAACTTAAGATGAAGAAAACCTTTCCTACAGGAAAAGTTTTAGAATGTGTGTTTAAGCTGCTTTTATTAAAACTTTTTTTGAACAATTTATATCCAAGTTTTCTTAGATACACTGAAAATTTTGAAGTAAAGCTCCAAAATAGTATACAATGAATAGAAACTATTTATTCCTAACAAAACACTTCTAGCCTCTTACAACACATTTTTGATTGATGTGAGCCATTATTTATTAAATTTTATGTTGCCCAGTGAAATTTGCCTTTTCCTTCCATAAAAAATGGCACTTTTCCATGGAAAAAAAATAGCCTTACCTACAATTACGTTTCCCCCCTTCGTATTATTGTTTAAATGTGAAATGTTTGTTTGTGAGACCACCAAAAGCTATCACTCAGAACTAAGTTGCATGTGGACAGGGCTCTGCTATGGCTATATTTTAAACAGGCCTTGAGGATTCCACACATTGGATGATTTTTATGCTGTCTTTTATTTATTTATTTTTATGTATTTGGGCAGAAATATAGATGAGCATTATAGGCTGATTAAAAGACAAGTTCCCTGCCCCAAAGCTGTTAGGCATTAGAAGTGAAGTAGTAATACTTCACCTTGAATGGTCCCTAACTACTTATCCTAAAGCTAAACTATCTGTTTAGCTGTGACACTCCTAGTACCTTTCCCAAAACTGAAGAAGAGCTCTGTGTAGCTCAAAAGCTTGTCTCTCTCACCAACAGAAGTTGGTCCAATAAAATATATTCCCTCACCCATCTTGTCTCTCTGATATACTGGGACTGACACAAGTTACAACAACACTGCATGGGTCTTGCAATGACCGTTCTCCTGCTTGTAATATCTTAATACAGTGTCTTGGTGGATAACTTGAGGATGTATCAAATTCAAATGATATTGCCAAATTATTTAAGATTTTCAGTTTTGAACATTTAGTCTTGAGTGAAGAATTCCATTGTAGCTGTAATGCCCTTTGGAATCTGGGATAAAGTATTGTTTTCCCAATTATTCTCTTCTACTGAAGATGCTTTTGATACTCACTTCTCTTTACAGAGAATCACGGAAATGTAGAGCTGGAAGTGACCCCAGGAGGTCATCAAGTCCAACCTCCTCCGCTGAGGCAGGACAAAGTAAACTTGGACCATCTCTGACAGAAACCTTTCTTTGATTTCAGGCACCTTTAAATAGAATATGTACTTAAAAACAGTCAGATTTGTGCAAGAGCAAAAGCTTTATTAGCTTCATTCACTGCCCACTTACCTGGTCTTCTGGGTTTTATTTATTTATTTATTTTTGTCTTTTTATATCAAAGAAAAGATTCCACAGTCTTTGTCTGTCTTTCCTGACAGCATAACTCTCAACCTGCTAGGTCTCCAGTATCTGACACTGACCTTCAAAATGTGTTACAAAGAACCCAACAAAAATAAATTTGAAATTTCATTGCTTTATCTTGTATAGGGTTGTTTTAGTGTCATACCTCACTTTCAAGGTTCAACTGCTTCTGATATTAAGAAAAACTATGCCAAATTTCTTCACCCAAGATTCTAAAGCTGACCTCAGCCTTATCCTAGAGCCTTATCCTTGATGGGATATGGGGGTTGTTCATTCTTCATACCCATTCAGACCTTGGTCTGTGTATTGAGGTTAGTCAGGGTGCCCATTGTGATGATGTTTGATTCCAAAATAAAAACCCTGAAGTGTAAAAGGGAGAGGAGAGATTGCAGGGTTATTGACTGTTTAAAAGCAAATTGCAATGCATATATTAGGAAGACTACTCTTTATAACCCCACTGAGAATATGGTGCCAAACTTTGCCTCCAGGTCTTCGGCCTGCCTATGTGACTAGTTTTGAAGTGATAAATAATGCTGAAGACAGGGCAGTCATACAGAGCCATCTGGGTTGCTTGGTAAACTGGGCCCATTTGAACAAAATGTGCTTAATATAGCCAAATGCAAAATTATGCCTCTAGGATCAAGAAATGCAGGTCATACCTATAAAATGGGGGACTGTATCCTGGAAAGCAGTGACTCTGAAAAGAATGTAGAGGTTATAGTAAATAAGCAACTCAGTGTGAGCTCCCTACGTGAAGATGTGGCAAAATGTTCCAATGTGGTCCAGACTTGTATAAACAGGTGAGTAGGAGTAGGGAGGTGTTTGCATTTCTGTGTATGGCATTGGTGAGACCATTTCTGAAATACTGCATACAGGTCTGGTATCCACAGCTTAACAAGGATGTTGAAAAAGTGGAGAAGGTGCAGAAAAGAACCAGAAAAATGATTGGAGGTCTAGAGTAAATCCCTTATAGTGAGCGATGTATAGAGCTCCATCTATTTAGTTTATGAAAAAGAAGATTATGGGGTGATTTGATTACAGTGCATAAGTACCTTCATGGGGAGAGAATACTGGGTACTAAAGGGCTTTTTAATCTCATGGAAAAAGGTATAACCAATGGTTGGAAGCTGAACCAGACAAATTCAAATTAGAAATAAGGCACGAATTTCTAACAATGAGAGTGATTAATCATTGAACAAACAACCCAGGGAAGTGGTGGATTCTCTATCTCTTGATGTCTTCAGATCAAGACTCGATACCTTTCTGGAAGATATCTTGTCATCAAATTGAGTGAAATGTATAGGTCTGTGTAATACAGAAGGATATACAGCAGGTCAAACTTGATGATCTTATGGTCCCTTCTGGCTTAAATTCTATTAATATATCTAATCTATCTAAAAACCAAAAAACTCCACCTGTTTCCATGCTGTAGAGATTTATTTCAACTTTTTAGAAAATTCTTATTATTCCAAAGGCACAGAGTAAGGAATGTAGTTACATGTTCCCCTAAGGCTGAAGTTAGTGATGCAGAACTTTAGAAATTTACTGTAGTGCAAACAGAAAGAGCTAGATAGAAGGAAGGAAGGAAATTCAGTATCATAATCAGTATAAAATCTTGTTCTAGATTTTTTGTAAATTTCATGTTGTGTGGGGCGTTTTTCCTAATAGTAAAACTGTGTATTTAAATATTATTTATATTAAAATTAATGTATAAAAGTCATATTAATATAAAGTTATGGTTACTATAATTAACACTCAACAATTAGAAAATGAAGTATTGAAGCTTTTAAGCACAACATAAGCTCTGTTGGGGTCTTTTGGTTTTGTGTTTGTACAGCCCCTAGTACAATGGGATTCTGATCCATGATGAGGGCTCCTAGGCTCTACTGCAATACAAATAATAATGAATCATAGTAGTAATAACTAGTAGGTTGTATATTTTTGTAATTAAGACTTTTTGAAAAACAGTAGTTCCAGCTCTAGATGTAAACGCTATCCGATATCTCACACCGAGTACTTGTGAACCATGAGTAAGGCTGCAAGTCTGTCATGGAAATCACGGATTCGGTGACATTCTGAGACCTCCGTGACTTCCGCTGCTGCCAGTGTGGCTGACTCCAGGGCTGCCCAAGCAGCGGCTGGGGCTGCTGTCCCTGGGGGCAGCCCCAGAGCAGCAGTCTCGGTGCAGCAGCAGTTTCGGGGACCACCCCGGGGACCATCGGAGCAGCAGTCCCTTGGGACCTCAGAACAGCGGGCAGCCGGGGCCAGTCAGCCCTCGCTGCCAAAGTAGGGGCCAGCCGTTGGTCCCCAAGACCCACCAGAGCAGCGGCCATGAATTTTTTTTTATTGCCTGTGACCTGTCCATGATTTTTACTAAAAATCCCCATGAGTAAATCTTAGCCTAAATCATAATTGCTGCTGTACTGAAGCTGCTTGTGAGGAGAATTGGCAAGGCTTGTTGCTGCAAATGTATCTCCAGTTCAGAAAGTAGCATTGGCATAGCCCTCATAGATGGCCATTTGCCTGTTTTTTGAGGTTGAGGATGAATGCAGTGGATATGAGGAGGGCTTGGCACAGAAAATTCCAGTTGGCTAAAATGGAAGGAAAGGGGATTGCTCCGACTTCAGTGACAGAATGAGGCCTTTGACAAGAATATGGAGAAACTGTGCACAGTTTGCATTCGTTTGTATTCTAGGTTCAAACGTTGCTGTGCAGTGCTGAGGTTCAAAGGATTGTGTATAATATCTTGAAGTTACAGTGAAAGCACTTTTGCTGACAATTTATTGTTGTCAGTCCTTATATATTCAGTCCTAAGATTGTTGTGAGCGAAGACTAATGAGCATGATAAAGTGTCTTTCTCAAAGACAGAGAAACACAAAGAAAAGAGTTTGCAGTAACTAAACTAATTTCACTGAAGCAAACTCTTCCTCTGAATGTGAGAGGTTTTAAGGCAGAAGCATATTTGCCACAAAGTATCATGTGAGGTGGAAGTTAGATGCTAATCCTCAAAATGTCTGTTTTTCCTGTTTTAAAACACTGACAGCTTAGCTACAGTATTGAATTCCAGTACTTCAAGTGTTACTGAGCCCAGTGCTGCCATCTTCTGCACAATAAAAATTTTAACGTGTAATCTTAGCTGTAACACTCTAAACATCTGATTTTTTTTATTTTTTTTTATTTTTACACCTGCTTTCTAAAGGAAAATGACAGCTCCAGATTCTTAACCGTTCAGTTGTTTTAGCTCTGGTTTTGACACATCCAAACTCAGTATCATGCCTAATAAGCAGTGAATTAGTAGCTAATGGAAAAACCTTGTTAATGCTGCCTTGTAGGGACAGTTTTACTTGTTTAATTTATTAATATAGTCTGAGTTACATTTTAGAGATGTAGGATTTTGATTTATATATCAAGCAGTGGGAGGGCAGGGAGTTTGGGGGAATGGGAAATTTAATGTCTCATCCAGCTCTTTATTTTGGGTCTTGCCTGATAAATTGCATTAAAATGTTTCAACAGATGGTGCATATGGCCTATCCAATATGCAAACTCAATGTTTTCTACCTGTCCTAACATCCTTTTGAGCACTAACACTGCAGGAATCTTTAAGTATTTAAATGTGTGTATGTATGTATGTATAGATATAATAGAGAGGAGTACACATATGCACATCCTTACAAAACCTTTAAGTCAGCGGTGCCCAAACTTTTTACCTTGCCCCCCACCCTTACCCCTGTCTGCCGCACCTCCCCCCTCCCAAAGCTGGGGCTGGGAGTGGGGCCGCAGGGCTGGGCGGACACGGACAGGGGTAAGGAGGCCAAGGCAGGGGCCACAGCTGGGGACGGAACTAGGGGGCGGAGCTGGGTGGTGCTCCCTCTCTGCCCCCAGCAGTGCCCCCTTGAACGTTCCTCCGCAATCCCCTGGGGGTGGGGGGTACGACCCATAGTTTGGGGACCTCTGCTTTAAGGTGAAGTTCAGGTTACTATTGCATATCAATGGTTTGAGCACATAGACACGTAAAACACCTCCAGTGTTATGCTGAATTAAGGTTGTACATCTCAAACAAGGCTTCCAGAGTAATTTAACTCTCCCTCTTGAGTCTCAGTTGCCCCCATCACAAATATTTTAGTGGAAAACAAAATCTCTTTTTCTCCAGTGACTCTCTATCTAAGGTACTTCAATGGCCCGCACAATGATATCTGAGCGCTTGCCAATCTTTAATGTGTTTATCTTTACAACACCCCTTTAACGTGTTTATCTTTACAACACTCTCTCTCGACGTCAGAAGGGCGCTAACCTTTTATATTAAGCAGACCAAGCTGTTTCGTAAGTTGACACAGTTGTTTGTCGCAGTGGCCAACAGAATGAAAGGTTGTCCAGTGTCTGCTCAGAGAATGTGGTCTTGGATCACTGCCTGTAACCGCTACAGCTACAATCAGGCAGAGGTGCCTCCTCCAGCGATTTTGACCACCCATTCAACTAGAGCGCAGGCCTCTTCAATAGCTTTCCTAGCTCAAGTGCTGGTCCAGGATATCTGTAGGGCTGCCACCCGGTCATCCGTCCACACGTTTATGTCTCATTACGTGCTTACCCAGCAGGCCCAAGACGATGCTGGCTTTGCTAGAGCAGTGTTGCAAGCTGCATGACCATGAACTCAGAGCCCACTTCCAGGGATACTGCTTGTGAGTCACCTAGAATGGAATCGACATGAGCAAACACTCAAAGAAGAAAAAATGGTTATCTACCTTGTGTAGCTGTTGTTCATTGAGACATGTTGCACATGTCCAGTCCATTACCCGCCCTCCTGCCCTGCTGTCTGAGTTGCTGGTAAGAAGGAACTGAGAGAGCGTAGGGCTGGTGGCACGTAATATACCGATGTGTTAGCATGGCACTCAAGAGAGACACAGCTGGCCCTGTGGATACTGTTTAGGCAAAAGTCTCTGACAGCTGTGGATGTGGGTGCTCACACATCTAGAATGGAATGGACATGAGCAACACATCTCAAAGAACAACAGTTATGAAAGGTAGGTAACCATTTTTTCTTCCACTTCTGAGAATAAATACCATCCTAATTCAGAAACTAGGCTCTTCATGCATCAGTCTCATCTCCTTACTATCAGTGGCTGCGTCTGTCACTGAATTTTGTTTCAAAACGTTGCTTGATGCAAGATAGAATTGGGGACTGCAATACTAGAAAAGTTACCGGAATCCAGTGAAATAAGGCTCCAGTCGGGAATTCTTTTTTGATTGTAACAGTTGAAAAGTATTTAGCTAATGAATTATTTCAAAAGAACAAATAGATTTAGGGGAATCCTTTCAGATTAGTTCAGACTTCGTTAGCACACACTTTTCACTAGAGACAGTCAAAGATAAACTCTGACTGAAATTTCTTATACCTCAACTAAATGAATTCTTCTCACGATACTACTGTAAGACTGATGGCACTAACTAGAATTTCCCAGTTATGCTAAGGCACATTATCTGAGCTCCATTTTTTAGAATCAAGGCCAGGATAACAATTCCTCACTTTCATGAGCACTAATTGGGAGAGTTCCAAAGACTTTATTCTGTACATATTTGCACTTGCTATCCATGTTAACAAAAAGAGCATTGGAGGGGAGATAAAATCTCATGTTTCAAGGCAAAAGCACATTCCTACTAGATTAGCATGAAACCTTAATGGGGGGAGGGGGAGGAAGAGGCATATTATCCCATCTCTGCCTACAGTGTGGTTTCCTGCACCCGTCGGCGGTAGGATACTGGATTAGATGGAACATGGAGCTGAGCCATTATGGCAATTCATGTGTTCCTATGTACTGTTTATGTGTATAAAAATGCATATGCTGTGTCTGATCCAAAATGACACATTAAGAGTACAGTTTACCCATCTAAAGATGTGTTAGCTGTAAAAACAGCTATATAAAATATGAGTGGAGTTAATCTAGGGCTGGGCTCCTGCCAGTTGATTATTCAGAATTCTGCTTCTCAACATTTCACCAGAACTAGGCAAAATCAGCATCTCACTCCTGTTTTGGAGCCATAGTGACTTCTGGTAGCATCATGCTTTGAATTAAAAATAGGTAGATGTGGGTGCAGCTGGTAGTTAGAAATGGAAGAATGCAGGTTATGTATTCTTAGAAAACTTAAGTGTAGAAAAGAATAAAAGCATTATTTGGTGATTGGGCAAAGCTTTGAGGACTGGGCAAGATTTTTTTTTTTAAATCACAGTATCATAGAAAATTGATATAATATAGATTAAAAAATTGACACTGAATTAAGGGCTGAAGGTTTGGCAGGCATATAATGGGGATTAGAGACTAATGTAATTAGAAAAAAGTTACATCCCTTTTCTGACTCCTTTGTTTGTACATTGTCTTATTAGACTGTAAGCTCATTGGAGCAATGACCTGTTTTGCTGTCAAGCTCCTACCACATTTTTGGCTGTTACATAAATAATAATATTAAGAAGTATGATGTGTGGTCACCAAACTAAATTTTGATCTTTTCATGTGCTATAGTTTCAGAACTTAGATATGCTAGTAGGGTGGCCTCTTTAATCACTGGAGCCTATGTTTGTTGCACCTCTTATTTGTCCTTAAAGTAAATGTATTAGAGAAACACTGTCTCTGGATACCCTCAAAAACCAGAGAGCCATGTTTGTGCGTGATTTTGTTTAGTTGTCTTCTGTTAAGGATTATCCCCGTTTTACAGATGGTGAAACTGAGGAACAGAGCAGTGACATGGCTTGCCCCAGTGACCCAGCAGGACAATGGCAGACCACAAATAGAAACCCAGTCTCCTGAGTCCCAGTCCAGTGGTCTGTCCGCTGGGTCACACTGCCTTCCCTCCTGTAGGCCTGACTCTCAGTAGTCATATAACACTGGTCTAGATGGAATAGCTGTTACACTGGCACTTTCTGTTTGGAATTCAACATTTACTCCCACTTGCAATGGGTATTTCTTCGCATCTAGATTTCTATCATATCGTTGCTTTCTAACTACTTCAAGGGGTAAATTTTCTTTGGCACAAGAAGCTTGTTAGATGTTGGTGTTAAGGTTTTGGTCCTTCTACCCAAAAGTGTCTGACTTGGTGGAAAAACAAAGCATTGTGTTGCACTATTCAATGTTAAGTGTATTCCTTGAAACCATGAGGGTGTTTTAAAAAACAAATTCTTTGCTTTTGTACAGACTTTTCTGCTAACTCAGTAGTTGCTGCCTGGCAAGGGCTTAGCTTTGTGCACTGCGTGAAATGATGTATCAAAGAGGATTGCCAAAATGAGCCATGATCTGTTATTAACTCATTTGGAATTGCATAGTAAGCAAACTCCTGTTTACACTACAATTAATATGAATAATACGAATAATACCAGCAGCTAAACTAGGTTTGATAAAAATGTTATCAGTCCTCATGCTTCAGGACAGTCACTTACTGCCTGAGATGATGATGAAGAAACTTCATGTATAGCCATGTTATTGCACAATTATGGTTTATGGAGTTTACAACTTCCTCTGGTAGTGGTCTCTGTAGCTAACAAAATATCAGAGTAGATAGACCATTGATCAGATCCACTATGACAATTCATATGTTCTTTAAAATGATCATCTCTTCGCCTCAATACTCACGGGGCTGATTATTTCCTGTACTCCAGTGACTGCCTTCTAAATGTTTGATCTTATATTTCTTTTATTCTATCTGCACAATGATCTGCAGTTTCATAGTGTATCTGTGATCTTTTTTCATGTCCTAGCAATTAGTATGGTAGTTCTACACATGCAGTATTAACTGGGAAGTTATAGTTATTTCTTGTATTGAATAGTGGTTAGAACTTGGGAAAGGCTGGCTTGCTTGATTGTAGGAATTGCTTTTGGTTGGTTGTGGTTTGTTTCCATGCAGTAGTTGCACAATTAACATTTATAACTCCGTTGAACTGTTAACGTAGATCTGCATTAAAACTGTAGAACAGGATTTCCTTAAAAAATACAAACCAAACCCACAACTACTTGTCATTCAATAGCCATTTTTTACTGTGTTCTTCACTTTACCTATTGCAAAATTGGGATAATAATTTACCTACTTGACACATCATTGTAAGGCTTAATTAATATTTGCAAAATGCGCTTAGAGTCTCAGATGGAAGCCATCTATAAGTATTTGAATGATCTAGCTAATGTGTACGTTTCCTGCTGCTCTCGACTGAGAGAATCAGAACTGTTTGCATCATAGGCCCTGTATCAGACAGCTAATGGAGATTCTTCTTTAGCAAAAAGGGTAGGAGACTGCTTTTAGAGTAGGAGGCTCTGAGTTGTTGTAGTTATTATTTCTGTTGCCACACTGCTTTTGGAACCCAAACAGGGATTAGGGTCTTATTGTACTTGACACTGTACCAACAAATAGACCCTAAATCTCACAATCTAAGGGTATGTCTACACTACAAGACTATTTCGAATCAACTTAATTCGAATTTGTGGAATCGACCTTATGAAGTCGAAGTTGTGTATCCACACTAAATACACTAATTCGACTGTGTGAGTCCACAGTAATGGGGCCAGTGTCGACTTTGGAAGCGGTGCACTGTGGGAAGCTATCCCACAGTTCCCGCACTCCCCGCTGCCCATTGGAATCCTGGGATTTCCCCCCAATGCATGCTGGGGGGAAAAATGTGTCGAGGGTGGTTTTGGGTAACTGTCATCATTGAACCGTCAATCACGCCCTCCCTCCCTCCCTCCCTGAAAGCGCCTGCGGGCAATCTGTTCGTGCACTTTTTTGCTCAGTGACAGCGCGGGCGCCACAGCACTTTGAGCACGGATCCCGCTGCAGTTATGGCCGTTGTCAACTCCTCGCACCTTATTGTCCACCTCTTCCACAGTCAGCTGCTGAGAAATAGGGCTACTTTTCAATGGTGCTGCGAGCACTGATGGACCATGGGGGACGTTTTACCAACATCAACGTCGGGTGGCCAGGCAAAGTTCATGACGTGCGTGTTTTCAGGAACTCTGGTCTGTTTAGATGCCTGCAGGAAGGTAGTTTCTTCCCGGACCACAAAATAAGTCTTGGGGATGTGCAGATGCTTATAGTGATCGTCGGGGACCCAGCCTACCCGCTAATGCCCTGGCTCGTGAAGCCCTATGCAGGCACCTTGCACAGCGACAAGGAACTCTTCAAGTACCAGCGAGCAGTGAGCAGCGTGACCTGTGACTGTTCAGTTTCTTTACAGAGAAGCTGAAGCTGCCCCTGTTTCTTTACCAAGTGACTGTTGACTAGCATCTGCAGTTACATACCCCGCCCACCCCGCTTCCCCAACATCCAACACACCTTTAAAAATAAAATACATGTTCCACTGTAACTTTACAAAGGTTTCTTTATTGATGACTTTGCGTTACAGGGTTGAAACTGGGACACGGACTGTGCTGGGTAGGGTGTGCAGTGATGTAAAGACCGCCTGTAAACTCGAGGAATGACAGGCTCCTGCTCCCAGAGCGGTCTGCAGTGCCGGACTGGATGTTTCAACGGAGCCTGCCATCCCTCCTTTTTGGGACTCTGTGTGCGGGGGCTATGTGGCCTTTTGGCGGGGGAGGACGGATACAGATTCCTCTGCTGCGTGGCTCTGTGGTCCAGGACAGGGACCGTTGCATGAGATCTGTAACCCCCCTCCCCTGCTACAAAGTCACGTACCCCCCCACCCACACAGAACCTGCAAACCACCTCCCATACCGACCAGGGTGCATACTGACTGCAGTGTGTGTGTGACCTGCTGCTGATCCTGCCCCCATGTCTGTACCCTGGTAAAGGTGATTGTCCTGTCAAATTACCAACCCCCTTCCCCCCTTCAAACACAGTCTCCTCTAAAAGAACATGACGGAAACAGTAATTAACAGAAAAGTATTTTTTATTATCAACTAGACAGTTAGGGGATGAAACTGGGATGGGGGCTTGGGTGAGGCGGGAAGGAAAGGACTTCTCAAAATTTAGGGTATGAGAGCTTTTGGGTACTTGAGCACTCTGCTGGGGTGCAGTGACAGTTTACACGGCCTCTGGCGCCCCTCCTTCTGGTTATTTTGGGTGAGGGGGGTATGGGACTTTGTGGCGGGGGAGGGCGGTTGCAGATACGCTGCAGGGGGGCTCTGTCCTCCTGCCTGAGGTCCTGCAGAACATGCACAAGGCGCAGGAGCATGTCCGTTTGCTCTCTCATTAGTCCAAGCAGCGTTTGAGTCACCTGCTTGTCTTCCTCACGCCACCTCTCCTCCCGTTCGCTGTGTGAGCGCTGGTACAGAGAGAGGGTCTCCCTCCACTGGCTCTGCTGGTCCGCGTCGTCTCGGGAGCACCCCATAAGTTCAGCGAACATCTCGTCCCGTGTCTTTTTATTTCGCCGCCTAATCTTTGCCAGCCTCTGTGAGGGGGATGCTGTGGCGGGTCTGGAGACAGTCGAAGCTGTGTGATGGGAAAAAGGGAGTGAATTCCTTGCAAAGATAAATTTTTGCGAACAATGAACACAGTCTAGTCTGTCTCTGAACTGGAAGGGACCTGCCTTCACTAGCAGGACCAATTTTTTGCCCCAGATCCCTAAGTGGCCTCCTCAAGGATTGAACTCACAACCCTGGGTTTAGCAGGCCAATGCTCAAACCACTGAGCTATCCCTCCCCTCTGTGAATTCAGGGTTGAGATCCCAGTGCCTGATGGGGCAAAAACCATTTTCGCGGGTGGTTCTGGGTAAATGTCGTCAGTCATCCCTTCCTCCGGGAAAGCTACAGCAGATAATCATTTCAAGCCCGTTTTCCCTGGATTGCCCTGGCAGACGCCACAGCGTGGAAACCATGGAGCCTGTTTTGCCTTTTGTGCCTGTCACCGTATGTGTACTAGATGCCGCTGACAGAGGCGGTCCAGCAGCGCTACACAGCAGCATGCTTTTGCTTTTGCATGACAGCAGAGATGGTTACCAGCCATATTGTACCATCTACCACACCATAAATTGGTAATAAGATGGGCATGGTTACCAGTCCTTTTGCACTGCACCATTTGCTGCTGTCATAAGTGCCCCTGGCTGCTCTTAGCCAGGGGCGCAAAAGCCAAAATTGGGAATGACTCCCTGAGTCAATCCCTCCTTTTTGGTATCTAAAAATAGAATCAGTCCTGCCTAGAATATGGGCAAGTGTACTAGAGAACCACTGTATCAGAGAACCAGAGAGCACAGCTGCTCTGTGTCAGATCCTGCATAGATTATGAGCTGTATGCTATTCACAGGGGGTGCTCCTGCAACAACCCCACCTGTTCATTCCATTCTTCCCCAGCCTTCCTGAGCTACCGTAGCATTGTCCCCCACTTGTGTGATGAAGTAATAAAGAATGCAGGAATAAGACACAGTGACTTGTTAGTGAGAAATGAGTGGAAGGCAGCCTCCAGTTGCTATGATAGTCCAGATAGGACATTAAGGAGTGTGGAGGAGAGGAGCCCAGCATCCTGCTGCTAGTCCAGGGGCAATTGAATCTTTTCTTTACACATGAAGGGTGGGGGCTGATGAAGCTCAGCCCCCTGTTGCTATGATGACGATGGTTATCAGCCATATTGTACCATCTACCAGGAAAAATTAGGGCCAGGCGCCCTTGATTGACCTTACCGATGCTAGTCAGCATGGTTACCAGTCCTTTTGCACTGCCCCATGTGCCAATAGGCTGATGATGAGGACGGGTACCAGTCACTTTGTACCATCAGCCACCCATGGCGGGGGGGGAGCAAGGATGTTGGTGTTGAGTGCTGCACCATCGCGTCTATCTGCAGCATTCAGTAAAGATAGGGTGACATGTAAAAGAGTCAAGAGAGGATTGTTTTCCCTTTCACTTTTGGGGGTGGGTGGGGGGCTGCGTAAATTGCCTAGCTATGCCCTGACCCACCGCGGACACTGTTTTTGACCCTAGAAGCATTTGGAGCTCAGCCAAGAATGCAAATGCTTTTCGGAGACAGCAGGAACTGTGGGATACCTTGCGTCCTCAGTCCCCCCTCCCTCCATGAGCGTCCATTTGATTCTTTGGCTTTCCATTACGCTCGTCACGCAGCAGCGTGCTGAGTCTCTGCTATGCCGTCTGTCCGGAGATTTTTTAAAAATACTTTGGACCAGGCGTAACATTACAGTAATTCCCCTAATTAGATGCAGGAGTCTCCGAGCGAGATCACCCTGAGGACGGTCACTGAAGGAGATAGAGAGCGCATGCTGCGTGAAAGCCAGCACAAACCAGGGCCCTATGCAGCCGTGCTCGGGGAGGCAGTGCTCCCTGAGTATCTCATGAAAGCCTCGCGCGGAAAAGTGTGCTACCACGGAGCACCCAATAAGGCAGCTCTCCCCAGGAGCCTCCTGCGGAGGCTTTTAGATTACCTCCAGGAGAGCTTCGTGGAAATCTCCCAGGAGGATTTCTGTTCTATCCCCATATATAGAGAGACCTCCTTTTCACATACTTCAGATTCCTGTTATATTAAGAATAAAAGTTTACATGGTTAAAGCACTTACCGACTGCTCCTTCCCCTGATTCAGGATCCGGGTTAATGGCCGGGGAGGGTTGGTAGGGGATCTCCGTGAGGGTGATGAAGAGATCCTGGCTGTCGAGGAAACCAGCGTTGTAAGCGCTGTTGCCTGCCTCGTCCTCCACAAACCCTTCCTCATCTTCCCCGTCCGCGAACATCGCCGAGGAACTGGCTGTCGACACTGTCCCATCGTCAGAGTCCATGGTCACTGGTGGGGCAGTGGTGGCAGGCTCCGTAGCGTCCGTTTGCCGCTTTGATTTTTTGGTAGCCTTGTCTGGGGTCCTTGATTTTCACGCGGCGCTGCGTTGCATCCCGGCTGTATCCTCTGTCTCTCATGGCTTTGGAGACCTTCTCGTAGGTCTTTGCATTCCGTTTTTTGGAGCGCAGCTCCGAAAGCACAGACTCCTCGCCCCACACACCGATCAGATCCAAGAGTTCCCGGTCAGTCTATGCTGGGTCCCTCTTTCTATTCAGAGATTACATGAACTCCTCTGCTGGAGAGCTCTGCATCGCTGCCGGTGCTGCTGAGCTCGCCCCGATGTCCAACCACGAAATGAGATTCTAACTGTCCAGACAGGAAAAGGAATTCAAATTTTCCCGGGACTTTTCCTGTGTGGCTGGTCAGAGCATCCAAGCTCGGACTGCTGTCCAGAGCATCAACAGAGTGGTGCAGTGTGGGATAGCTCCCGGAGCTAGTAAGTTCGATTTGCATCCACACCTAGCCTAATTCGACATAGCCATGTCGAATTTAGCGCTACTCCCCTCGTCGGGGTGGAGTACCGAATTCGAACTAAAGAGCCCTCTAGGTCGAATTAAATGGCTTCCTGGTGTGGACGGTTGCACGGTTAATTCGAATTAACGCTGCTAAATTCGAATTAAAGTCCTAGTGTGGACCAGGCCTAAGATTTAGCTAATACATAACCAGTGAAGAAGGTGACAAATGTGGGGGAGGCTGATGGGTGAACAAGGTGACAGTAACACAGGTTAGCAGTCATGGTGGTATCAACCGTCAGAGTTGCTCTAGCCAGAGCTCTGTTCCTGCTCTCGTTGTAACCAGGATGTGCAGCACCGTGACATGTGGAATCTTAGGGGGCCATGTACTGGAACTATTATTTTATTATTGCAGTTTGTATTATTACTCTTTTCAGTTTCTTGTTCACTGGCATTATTTGAAGAGAAACACATCCACAAGAATCAGGCTGCAGGATTCAGTTTTAGTTGAACTGATCAAAATTTGAGACCACCTTCTGCCACACTGAACCATTTTGAGAGAAACCCAATTTTTGAACAGTTCAAAAATCCATTTATAGTTGTTTCTTAGAAACACTCGAGGGTTTTGATACATTTTCAGTAGTGCTCCATAATGTTTTTGCATAGCAGTGTCAGTGCTTAGCTGGGTGGCTCTGTTCCTTTGCTACACAGATCTTTATTCTGCTTAACACCCCTCTCTTTGCACCAGCTGTGACTTGCAGTCATCAAAGTAAGGAGATGGCAATTTTATTGCTGCTGCAAATCTTTCTGCAACAGAGACTTAGGGGCACCTATGGTACAGCAGCCGCAAAGCCAGCAACACCAGTTGTGAAGGCTCTGTGGGAGCAAAGTGAGACTAATCCCTATTTCCATCCCCTTTAGTGCTAACTGCTCCAAGCAGAGAAAACCCCCTCTCTCCTCCCCAGCATGTCAAAATCCGGCAGCGAGCTGCTAATTGCCTTTACAGTGATTCACATGCCATCTGCCAGTGTCAGGATTTTTTTTTTGTCATGTTTTGTAGGCTTTAGAAGGCAGATCCCCTAACTTGTGCAGTTCCCGTGTCCGTGACACTGACGCAGTACAGCACGGTAATAACAATGACTCTACCACATGCAGAAATTAATCAAGAAACAGTTTACATGTTGTTGCCCCTCTTTTCCCCCCCGAGAGAACAACATGCAAAAAAAAAATGTTGCTTCAGTTGTATTCCATAAATCCTCTCCCTCCCGCCACCCAGGCAAAACAAACTTTTGATTGTGAGAGAGCGAGCTGTTGAAAAATAAAAAAAAGTTTGAAGTACTATTTTGTAAATGTAAATGCTGCAAAACGTCTGTTAGTCTATAAGGTGCCACAGGATTCTTTGCTGCTTCTACAGAACCAGACTAACACGGCTACCCCTCTGATATTTTGTAAATGTATACCATGGCTCATTGTGACTTGTACGGAAGAGTGAGTGTGACAGTCCTGCACGATGGCTTAGAGCAGTGGTTTTCAAACTTTTTTTCTGGTGACCCAGAGAAAGAAAATTGTTGATGCCCACAACCCAATGGAGCTGGGAATGAGATGTTTTGAGTGTGGGAGGGGCTCAGGGTTGGGGTGCGGGGTGGGGCTGGGAATGAGGGGTTCAGGGTGTTGGAGGGGCTCTGGGCTGGGGTAAGAGGTTGGAGTGTGGGGTTGGAGTGGGGGCTTACCTCAGGCAGCTCCTGGTCAGCAGCTCAGTGGGGGTGCTAAGGCAGGCTTCCTACCTGTCCTGGCACCGTGATCGCACTGCGCACCAGAAGTGTCCAGTAGCAGGTCCAGCTCATAGGCGGAGGCGTGCAAGCGGCTCTGCGTGGCTCTCGCCCACAGGCACCGCCCTCCAGCTCCCAGTGGCTGGTTCCCGCAGCTGGTGCTTGGGGCAAGGGCAGCGCATGGAGCTCTGTGGCCCCCCCGCCTAAGAGCTGGACCTGCTGCTGGCCGCTTCTGGGGCACAGCGCAGTGTCCAAACAGGTAGGGACTAGCCTGCTTTAGACGGGCAACACCGCCGACAGGACTTTTAGCAGCCCAGTCGGTGGTGCTGACCAGAGTCGCTGTGATCCAGTATTACGCGACCCAGTACTGGGTCATGACCCACAGTTTGAAAACCACTGGCTTAGAGGAGGCTCTGGGAATGTCAGAAGCACTGCATGCTGACAGCCATGCTAGAGGAGAATAAAGCATTGGTCTTGTCATAACTTATCTAACAGTTACATGAGAGAGCTGGTGCCATGACTGTGACAAACAGACCAAAAGAATAAGATTTGTTTTCATTCCCTTATGATGAGAACCAGAAACTAAATAAAAGTTTTTTGAGGTTGGAGGCCCAG
The DNA here is from genome assembly GCF_020497125.1 of Mauremys mutica. Taxonomy (NCBI): domain Eukaryota; kingdom Metazoa; phylum Chordata; order Testudines; family Geoemydidae; genus Mauremys; species Mauremys mutica. The sequence goes on along the minus strand of NC_059073.1, from coordinate 120,189,969 downwards.
GAAGTGACTGGGCTCTTCTTGTATTTAATCTCTTCTTCCTTTGCCACGAGCTCTTGTTTGTTCATTTACTTTCTTTGGGGATCTTTCCACTATTATTATTATTTACTTGCTATCAATAACTAATATTTTATCTGTAAAAAGCGACAAAGAGTCTGTGGCACCTTATAGACTAACAGAAGTATTGGAGCATGAGCTTTCGTGGGTGAATACATGACCTTGTGCCTGACGAAGTGGGTATTCACCCACGAAAGCTCATGCTCCAATACTTCTGTTAGTCTATAAGGTGCCACAGGACTCTTTGTCGCTTTTTACAGATCCAGACTAACACGGCTACCCCTCTGATACTTAATATTTTATCTGCATTTCTAAAGCCTCTGGGAGCTCTTTATACCTCTGTTTTAAAATGGTATTTTCCTAGGAATGATGCTGCAGTGTCTGGATCTGGATTTCTGGGCTTGCCTTCTTCTGAAGGACCTGCTGCACGTGTCCTATAAACAGGCCTATGTGACAATTAATACATTAACTTACAGCGGTGGAAAGGGAGGAACATGATCCCACTGAGTGCATCCAGAGGGTGCAAACTGGGTACCGAATGTGACATTTTCTATGAGTTCAGGTAGGCTCCAGTGGAGGGCGCCACACACCTCATTTAGCATAAACGTGCCAGTGAATAAATTCATTTATAAGGAGAAGTCACAGAGGTGACTGAAATGTGGGCCTCCTGTTCCCCAGGCAAGCACTCTGCCAGCTGAGCTAAAGGAGCAGGTCATGTAGCTTGGACTGGCAGAGATGCTTTTATGTATTTCCCCCAATTCCTTCCAGACTGTTATGGAACTAATCCCTTCTGCTACTGCACGATCCTGGGTGCTGTTTTGCTTTTGCTTTTGCTTTGGAGCAACAAAGAGCCTCTAGGGATTTTTTGTTTGTTTGTTTTATTTCCTAGAATCTCAAAAAGAAAATTGTTTTTATGTGATTTGGTTCGCTTATATTGTGAGGTGATTAGAGCAGGGCTTCAATCAGCGGGAGGATTCCCTAAAGCAAGGTCTTGTCCCACCAGTGCCTATAGTGTGCCCTGTCTGACACTGGGGCGACTGGAGAATTGAGCTGAGAGAGGCTGCAGTATGGTGCAGCAGATGAGCACTGGCAGTTGCCATGGAAATCTCTAATACAGCTGAAACACAAAGAAAGGGCACTTGCTGAAGCACACAAGCTCAACATAAAATGACTGAAGGACAAGCAGAATGTAGAGCAGGCCTTCAGCTAGTGTCCCAGATGGAGTTTTAATTTCTTTCTCTTTCCCCCACCAAGCATCCCCACCAGATCATGCCTTAAGGAAAATAAAAACAAACTATTGAGCTATCAATATATAGTCTAAGTACACCCCTCCCATCTCCATCCAAAGGAAACCGACATATATTAATGAGGGTATAATAGGTGTAGGGGGGGAGTGTGGTGGCCTTTATGAAGGAGTGTATGCCTCTTGCCACTGGGCTTTGGTGGGTGTCATGGGATTTGTCTGCAGCATATGCGCTGCTGTTAATGATTGAAAAATTACCACAACAATTAGTCATGGATCGCTGAAGGCAAGGCCCCCAAACGCTGTGGACAACGTGATTAAATCCATGTATGTGACAATTAACTCTCTTGCAGGTTTATCTACCAAGGAGGTGGTTTTTGGAATGGGAAGGGGGTGGACAAAAAGTGACAGGAAAGAATAATGCTGCAGAATGGATCCGATACAGCTGGCACTATCCATTTTAATCTGACACTGAATTAATCACACTCAGATTAATCCTGTTCTTATTGTACCATTTCTGTTGCCCATTTGTTTATAGTCTCTTTCATTTATGAACAGTGCAGAGGCATGACTGATTTAATTCCTGCCCGTTCCATGTTTTTAAATTTAAAAATCAAATCCTTTAGTTACGCCTTGTTTTAAGTGGTCCAAGGTGCAATTATCTCATAAAGACTAAGAAGACTCCAGATGTACCATGTCGTGAATCCCCTTATGTATTACAGCTGAGTAACTCTCAATAAATATTGGTTTGGCCAATATTCTGCCTGAATAGAGAAAAATTCCACTTATGTTTGTCTATACACATGTGTGTGTGTGTATACCATATATAAAAAACATATGTGCTATGTAATGTATACTTTGTTGCTTGTGTATATGTGTACACATACACAACAGTATGTTTGTTCTTGGGTTTCATATTTGCTGACAAAAGCTACCTTTAAATAATGCTTAGCGATTGAGAAATTAAATGGAATAAACTAGGAACTTCAAAAGCCCAGGACTCACACTCTGTCCATAGCGCATGCTGGTGTCATGAATGGAAATGGAAAGTACAAGTGATTTGATTTAAGGAAAAGGTGGCTTTCAAATTGGGGAATGGGGGTATTCTTTTAAGAGCAAGAAACACAAATGTTTATGGAAGGAGAAAGTATGCAGTTTACCCAGTTGACAGAAATAGCTCCGTAGATGCACATTTCAGGTCAGTTAAAAGCCTAATGAGGTATTTTTACAAACCTAAGGCCTGATCCTCAGCTTGTGCAAATTGGCATAGGTTCATTGAACACTATACTTTTATGCAAGTTGAGAATCTGGCTCATATTATTTACTACTACCTGGATGAATAATTTAAAAAAAATACTTAGACTGCACTGTATGGTTTTTTGGTACAGTACATTTAAAAATAGCTTGATCACAATGGTTCTGATTGGCCTCCTATGAAGACTCCCATATTCATAAGGTGACATCTCCAATAAATTAGATTTGACCACCACCTCTCTAACTTCACCCATTATAGTCAGGGTGCTCCCTCGTCTTCTGTCCATACAGTGTCATCCCATCTTCATGATTCATTGTGATGTTATTACTTGCTACTTTTAAAGGAAGGACTTTCAACCTTTAGTTTTCCAAATGAACCCCCTCTTCAAGTTGACTCCCCTGGATTTGTATATAGGCTCATTATAAAAGGATATTTGATTTTTTTACATGATGCCATTATGATATATCATATACTTGTAACACTTATAACTCATTAGCACTGAAACTGTCAGTCTAGATGTCATGCGTGTCCTTGCATTTAAAGTCCTCATGATAAGATTGGACACAGTTAACTGTAATCCTAAACATAATTGTTTAAAGATACAATGCTGTTTCCATTTAAGTCACTGATTTCAGTGATGAAGGTTCAGGCCTCAATTCAGAAACTGTCCACACCACAATAAACGTCAGCCCTTCATTGTGTGCCAATAACCTGAAAACACAAAAACAAGCATACTGATTAGAACTTTTTGCAACATCTTTAAACCCATTGTTTTTGCACATTTAGAATTTAAAAGCTGCCAGAGATGACAAAATTCATTCCCATGTTGAGCCGTGAAGGAAGAAGAAGTTAGAGCTGGGAAAGTCCTATTAGATTAGTAAAGCCCTGCAAATCTGCGGGTATCCGCTTTATATCCGCAGATATCCACAGATGTTGGTATCCGTGGACCATTTTTGCAGATTGCAGATGGATGCGGATCAACATTTTTTATCTAAAGCCCTGCAACTCCATGGATATCCTCTTTATACCCACAGATCATTTTTGTGGATTGCAGATTGGATGTGGATACAAATTTTGTATCTGTGCAAGGCTCTCTTGATCATTGAGTCTGTCCATCTGCAGGGATAGAATATTGTCTCTGGGTAGAAGACATGTTCAGTATCAAGCTCAGACTCCAAGATGGTCCCAAATCAAAACCTAGAAACCAAGCACTCCTGACTTTTATGGAAGTTTGTGTCAGATTCTGAGTTAAGATTTTGCACCTCAGTCTCATCATCGATACTACCTGTGATCTTAGCCAAAAAAGATGTCGTTTAGTCAGAAATATATATTTTTTAAAAGTAAAAAAATATTTATTGTAGTGTTAAAGCTGTTGTTGCCTGAACTAAAGAAGCAGAAATGTAGCTCTCTTTTTATTATTTCTTTCAGTCATTTCATGTTGTATATGATCTTGGTTTGATTTTAGATTTAACATTTTTTTACTGAAAATTTTCAGGACAACAGTGGCCGTCATAAATATGTTGGTCAGGGAGAGCTGAAGGCTGGAACCCCATACACAGACACTGTGTGATAAGACAGATGGCCCAAATGTAATATAAGACGATAGGCCTGATTTGACAATTATTTGGCACACAAAGTACCCCTGGAAACCTGTGAGAGTTGTTGTTGGTATTGTGACGAGGATCAGTCATAGGATCTGGCCCTATAGGCAATGAGTTCAAATAAATATTACATTTAGTGCAGATTCATAGCAGAGGATTGCCAGCTATCCTGAGGAGTGAGAATAATAATGTCCATTCAACCAACGTAAAAAACTGTCTGTACATATGAATTTCAGTGGTATGAAATACTAACAATGAGAAATTAGTTAAATGTTTCTTTTGTTTTGTTTCTTTTTATTATTAATAATATTATTTTTATTTTTCAACATTATCAGCTGCTTGCTGTTAGATTAGCTGCTATGGATCAATAGAATAGCCTGGATTTTTTGTGTGCCTTGTTTTGTTTTTCACAAATGCTAAATTCAGTAAGTCAACCCGGATTGATGCAGGAAGTGAAAATATTTTCAATCACGGGCAGAACAGAATTCACCTTTCAGAGTGAACCTTCCAGTCCAGACAGCTGTTTGTACCAGTGCGGCGGAAAAAACCAAAGCCAAAAAAACCTTATGAAAATTGTTACACGGCATCACCTTGCCTTTGCTTACACCTTCTCCTCCCCTCTTGACTGAATTGAGGTTTTCTTTTCTATTCCTTGGTGTTTGACAGCAAAATGCTGCACATGTCCTGAACATTAAATACACTCCAAAAGTATTTAAAAAGAATATTTAAACACTAGTGAAGAAAAATACCATGCTATTGATAACACAATATTAACATTCATTTTATGGAACATATACACAAGAACGCAAAGGGCCTGTTTGTGACATTAACTACCTGCCTGGTTGGGAGACCGCATGAACTGCACTACCCTGTGGAGAGCTCTGGGCGGCTTTGTATGTTGACAAACATTGCTTGCCAGAGATTTCTCTGAGGGGGCAGCATGCTGTTCCCTCAGTAACCAGCTACCTCCACTTACTAGTACAGTTCGGGTGAGGCCATGCAGCTGACCCAGGGACAATGGCAGGCAGCAGCCCCTATGCCCATACTCTCTCCTGTGCATCCACACAACGGTCAAGCACAGACTGGCCCTAAATGTGGCCCAGGAAGCAGAAATGGTTTGCTGAGCAGTTGTTGAATTTGTTTGGGATTTTTTGTGTGCCCCCTTATGGAGTTGAGTCTTTTGCAGAAGGTGCTGTGTCACTTTGAAAAACAGGAATCTCCCAGTCCAAGAGCAGGTTTTGCACTGCAGAGTGGAGACACGAAGACTAGGATGGAAGTTTCACTGCCTTCAACCAAGGGCAGTACAAACAATTCGACAGTTTAAATTAATGGACTTCTTTATTTAAAGAACTGTTTCCAAGAGTTTGGATCTCATTCCCAAAAGGATAGATAATTTGCAGGGATTTATGGATACAACTGAAGGATTTGTAGACTGATTTGGAAATAGAGCCCATCCACCATTTTAGAAGCAACGGTGTCACACTTATACTGGTGATGTTGCTGGCCTAATGTGGGCCAGAAAAGAGATGAAAGTGCTAGGTCCTTTGACTTTAATGAGGCTATGGTGATTTCTACCAGCTGAAGATCTGACTCTTTTTTTTCCAGGATGGGTGAGATAGAGAGTAGGCTCTGGATGAAATAGCTGAGACTTGCTCATGTTTCTGTAGGAATAGAATCTTTAGATCTTTCTTTGCTTTACTAGGAAAATGCTAATTGAATTGGTACATTATGGAGGACTCTAGTGCTCTCCACCTACAGACTTCCCAAGAATGGGAAAAAAATCTCTCACCTATGCTTCATACTGTGTTAGTAATTTTTAGTTCACTCTGTTTTAGTAATAAGTTTCTTAAAGGTGCCACCAAGTGAATTAATGTAGAATTCTAAAACCATTATTTTTCTAAAGGAGACAATTGCTTTCTATGAGTCAGCTGTGAGACTTCATAGGAAAATTGAACTGAACTGGTTGTGGAAATGCATGGCTGTGAATATTTTTTTTTTCAAATCTGATGAAGTGGTGGAAAATTTTACTGCAGCTAATACATAGGAAAAGGTTGTGGGTATTTATTTAATTTGTGCTTGAAAAGTCAGGTATGAAGTCAGAGACTGGTATCAGAGTTCTCTAAAGTTATAGAAACAATTTAATATATGCTCCTTTTATTTATTTTTCATTAATCTACCTGCTTCATATATGCATGTGCAATAATATATTTGTATGGCTAAGGCCTGTTTATTCATGTGAAGAAATGATCTGTAATCTTTTGAATGTGTTGGTTTCTTAAATTTTATTTTATTACTACATACTGCAAATCTCTAATAACAAAGCCAATATGTACTTTTGGTTCTTCTTCAGCAAATGGTAGCAGTATTCTAAAATCACTGCTGCATAGGATTTAAGCTATTGGTAGACAAAACAGGCTGGGGGGAGGGCTTGTGAGTCCTGACTGGGCCATATCCATGTAGAGCTAGCCAAGTTTGTGTTGCTCTTGATTCCTTATTTTATGTAAATAGTGTGTCATTATTGTGGTGTTCTTTTTCAAATCCTGATGATCTCTACAGAGATCAATCAGTTCGTAGGAGTATATGAATTGCCATTAGTATCTTTTTAATTTGTAATGTGCATAGACTTTTTTGTAGTGACTCCCTACTCTTTGCTGTAAAAATAACTGAGTATTGCAGCCTTGCTAGAAGGCACTAGCCATGTGAGTTTAGATTATAGCTTATGAAACCTGCTAAACTTTTACCTACCTTATTACAGAGAGCTCAATATGTCCATATTCCACAATCAGTTAAATATTGTGCATAGATGAATTTGTTACAATGTTTCTTATCATTCGTATTTGCCTATATGTGTAAATCAAATTTGGCGCTCATAAAGGAAATATTTAGAACTGAGTGCCTAAAAGTATATTAAATATACTTTACACACTTGCTCCTTCTAGTCAAGCTGACATACAAACATAGACCCTTCCAGGTAGAAGTTGCTCCTTTTTTCAGTCAATTAGCTAGAAAAAAGTGTTTTAAAAACCTTCATATGGTAGCTTAGTGCATCTTCCTTTTCAGAATCTGAATATGCCACCTGCCTTTCATAGCCCAGGGGAGTCACAAGACTGTGCGGGTGTGCCTGGTCACACCACATGGTAGCATCCTCATGCTGCCAGGCTGATCCGCTAATAGCCAAGGGAGAGAAGGCGTTGATGCCTGGAGTGAATGAAAGTGCTGAAGCATTACAAAGTCTTAAGCAGTAGTCACCTATTTATTAGACAGTTAATTCTGCCTGTGGTGTTATATCAGTAGAGAATAAAAGAAGTGGAACATATTGCGTATTCTTAATTGGGCTCATAACTGCAAAATGTAATTACTAGCACAGTTTTTCCTTAAAAAAAAAAAAAAAAAAAACCACACAGAGGGACCAAAAGCTGAGACTTTTAACCATTTGCTACCAAGCAAGTTGCATTTTAACATTCAAACAAGTACATCTTTATTTTTAATAGGAAATAGAAAATCCTTCCCCAACATGTTGATAATATGTGCTAGTGCCAGCAGCTGATTTTGATAACTTCAACAAGCTTTTGGTATAGATAATGGCATGGAAGATGATAATTTTCTCTGGACTATGAAATCTTTTGTTCGAGGTCCATTCTGTGGGAGTATAAGAGATGTGAAAGAGGAAATGATCTGAATTTTCTGTAGCTTTTACTTTCACAATGAGTTGGGAATTATATCTGAATACACAGATCTGTGCTTTACTTCTATATAACTGGACAGATAGATATGAAGTGTGTATATGTGTAGTGGTAAGACAAATGGACAATAGTGGCAATATCAATGTGATAAATTGTTGAGCTGTGTGATAAGCTTCATTTATCATCATGTATCTTTGACTGCCTCATCTGCACTCTACCCACTAATTTAATCTCTGCTGGGACTATGTCTAAGAATCTAAACGTCTGTTCAAATCCCTCGCAGAGAACTTCCCCTGTTTTATTTATTTCTTTTTTTTAAAATAAAATAGTCCTATAAAAAAATCATCCTTCTTTCCTACCCATGAAAGAGTTCCCCCCAAAAATGACATTACTCAAGGCAAAAGAGAGACTATGTTTAATCCATGATCAAGGAAAGATTTTTTTCATCTGATATGTCATGGTCCATCATGTCTGGTTAAGAACTTGCAAATGTGCAAGGAGAGATTAAAATAAAAACTGGTATGTGTATGGGCAGAACTTCAGCTGTTGCCAATTGTCGTGGGCCCAAGTGACAATTTATACCAGCTGAAGATCTGCCCTGTAGCCTCTTTCTCTCTCAGTATGCCCTCACACACGTCGAATTCTACTGCAAGCTAATTAAAAATAGATTATATTTCAGCTATAGTTTAATAAGATGTGTGTGGTGATACTTTTGCTATTTATTTGTATAGTGACATACGTATGCATGGCATTTTGCAAACGTATAAGAAGATGAGGTCCTTGTTTACAATATATGCACATACACCTGTAATTGGTTCCATACAGGGAGGTTTTTGCTCTCACGTTGAGTCCCGCTGATTTCTGTGGGGCTCTGCATGGGGGGATAGATTGCAAGAGCAGACCCTAAATTATTTATTTTGATTTAAATAATAATGAAAGACTCCTAGTCACAAAATAAGACATTTCAAATGTAATAACAGCAAAGAGTCCTGTGGCACCTTATAGACTAACAGACGTATTGGAGCATGAGCTTTCGTGGGTGAATACCCACTTCGTCGGATGCTTTTACAGATCCAGACTAACATAGCTACCCCTCTGATACTCAAATGTAACAACTAATTGAAATTTTTAAAAAAATCCTCACTAATACCATCCTTTCTCCCCTCCCTATCCCCCCGCCATCTTCCCACTCTTTCCATTCCTCATCCTGTCATGTTCTGATGTCTTCCGTGTCTGCCCATCAATCTCTGGGTGGAGTGTAAGTTGTTGGTTATGACCTAATTGGCCTGGGACCTGCCTCCCTGAGAGATCATCTCTCTCCCTGTGCTATACTGCCACAACTGGGCGGCTCAAGGTGGACCCTCGTATTATACAAGAGAGAAGGTAGCTGACAGAGTGTTTTCTGTGAGGACTCACGGTCTCTGGATCTTGCTTCCTGTCTTGGTCTGAGATAACCTCAATTTGGTGACCTTGTGGGTACACTACAAAAGATATGGGCCGGTGGGGGGGTGGGAGGAGGTGATGTGGAGTTTTTCAAACAGGGGTTCGGGACCCCTCAGGGGGTCATGAGGTTATTACATGGGGGGTCGCGAGCTATCAACCTCCACTCCAAACCCTGCTTTGCCTCCAGCATTTATAATAGTATTAAATATATTTAAGAAGTGTTTTTAATTTCTGAGGGGGGTTGCACTCAGAGGCTTGCTATGTGAAAGGGGTCACCAGTACAAAAGTTTGAGAATCACTGGAGTAAACTGAGGATGTGTTTCCCACAATAATGAAGAGGTGGAAAGGAGTTTTTGTAAGTGGCTTGCTGTTGTCTAAGATCCTGTTGATTTGATCATTGTAATCCTGTGGGGATTTACCAGGATTGTTAATAGTGTTTTATATGGCCTCTTAGCTAACAGTTGCAAGTGTTTTTCCCTTGCAAAAAGTGTTTTCTCCTTTATACAGTCGAACCCATTTATCTCGACCTCGGTTAACTTGCCAACCCTATTAAGTCGACGTTTTAATAGTGGAACCGCCAAACTCCCTCTTTGTCTTATCGGTTTCTCATCGTTTATGTCGATTCTTTAATCTCGCCGAACCCTAATATCTCGAGCACAGAAGAGCTTTTGCCACTAACCGAGGTCGAGATAAATGGGTTCGACTGTAACTCCGGCGGCGGCCCTGCCCGGCTCCTGCCGCATCCCTCCCCGGCCACGCGACTCCTGCCCTAGCCCCGGCTCCCCAGCCCCGCGGTTCCCCGCGTACCCGCCTACCCGGCCCCGCTTCCCCGGTCCCCGCTTCGCCGCCCGCCCGTCCGCCTGGCCCCGCTTCGCCGGTCCCCGCTTCGCCGCCCGCCCGGCCCCGCATACCCGGTCCCCGCCCGCCCGCCCGGCCCCGCATACCCGGTCCCCGCTTCGCCGCCCGCCCGGCCCCGCATACCCGGTCCCCGCCCGCCCGCCCGCCCGGCCCGCATACCCGGTCCCCGCTTCGCCACCCGCCGTCCGCCCAGCCCCGCTTCGCCGCCCGTCCGCCCAGCCCCGCTTCGCCGCCCGCCCGTCCGCCTGGCCCCGCATACCGGTCCCCGCTTCGCCGCCCGCCCGGCCCCGCATACCCGGTCCCCGCTTCGCCGCCCGTCCGCCCGGCCCCGCGTACCCGGACCCGCATCACCGGGCCCCGCCCGACCGCCCGGCCCCGCTTCGCCGCCCGCCCGGCCCCGCTTCGCCGGTCCCCGCTTCGCCGCCCACCCGCCCGGCCCCGCATACCCGGTCGCCGCCCGCCCGTCCGCCTGGCCCCGCTTCGCCGGTCCCCGCTTCGCCGCCCGCCCCGTCCGCCGGCCCGCTTCACCGGTCCCCGCTTCGCCGCCCCGCCCGGCCCCCGCATACCCGGTCCCCGCCCGCCCGCCCGCCCGCCCGGCCCCGCATACCCGGTCCCCGCTTCGCCGCCCGCCCGCCCCGCTTCGCCGGTCCCCGCTTCGCCGCCACCCGCCCTCCGCCTGGCCCCGCTTCGCCGGTCCCCGCTTCGCCGCCCGTCCCGCCGTCCGCGCCGCCCCGCTTCGCCGGTCCCCGCTTCGCCGCCCGCCCGGCGCCGCATACCCGGTCCCCGCCCGCCCGCTCGGCCCCGCATACCCGGTCCCCGTTTCGCCGCCCGCCCGTCCGTCCGGCCCCGCTTCGCCGGTCCCCGCTTCGCCTGCCGCCCCGCCCGCCCGGCCCCGCTTACGCGGTCCCTTCCCACCCGCCCCGCCCCGCATACCCGGTCCCCGCTTCGCCTGCCGCCCGGCCGGCCGGCCCCGCTTACCCGGTCCCCGCTTCGCCTGCCGCCCGCCCGCCCGGCCCCGCTTACCCGGTCCCCGCTTCGCCTGCCGCCCGGCCCCGCTTACCCGGTCCCGCTTCGCCTGCCGCCCGGCCCCGCTTACCCGGTCCCGCTTCGCCTGCCACCCGGCCCGCTTACCGGGTCCCGCTTCTTTGGCTGCCCGGCTCCGGGTCCCCGTCCACGGCCGCCCGGCCCCGCTTCCCCGTCCCGCTTCGCCGGATCCAGCCACGTGCAGGCACCGCGGTAAGGGGGCAGGGAGGGGGTGTTGGAGAGAGGGCAGGGGAGTTCAGGGGTGGGGGGGTGGATAGGGGTTTATCTCGATCATCGGTTATCTCGACTATTTTTGGCAAACCCCTAGGCCGGCGACATAACAGGGTTCAACTGTATCAAGAAATATATGTAGTTGTGTGCTGAAATGAGTTCATTTTTGTAATGAAACTTGTCTGCAGCTAAAGGATCAAATAATAAATATCTCCTCCTGCTAAAAATAAAACCAGCGTGGGTAACCTTGAAAATAATTCATTTGTAATTTATTTCCCAGCTTATCCAACGATTTAGCATGGTTATGTTTGGCTGCTGCTGCAGTGCAGGACTTAACTAAGAGACAGGACAAGATTCCAACTGTGCATGAAGAAAGCACCTGAATTTGAATTTCAGTTAATTCACAGAAAACATAAAAATGCCATGTTCGGAGGACGGATACTGTTGTTTATTCAGTTATGCAAGAAGACTACAGAATAAATGATTGGCTTGTTCTACTACATTGTATTAAAATCAGAAGTGATTGTGTCATTAGCTGACAAGTCATGAGTGGCCTGAATTCTTTAGTCTGCTACTATGCAATCTGCTTTGAAGATTACTGGACTGTCAGTTATGTCTCTCATCTTTCTTAACATCATATTCAGGTTGCTATTAAAACATTACTCACCTTGTGATAATTCATTGAACTATCAGTCCCAAGTATTTGTTCAGTCAGAGGGTGGGGAGGGAAAGGTCAGACCACAAAGGAAAATATTCTACAGTCTGAAATTTCAGAGTAAATTACTGTTTTACTTTTGTTTATAAAGGGGTTATAGTCAGAGCTATATTGATTAGCTTCTCCTTGTGTGGGATCTTAGTTGCTAAGCAACAACTCTGCTTTGTTTCTTGTATAGAAAGTAATAGTGGTGTTGGGAGGCCAATATATAGGCACATAGGCCCCCTCGGGTGTGTTTCGCTCTCTTTCCTGGTGAACAGGTACAGACATGTCTGTGCATACCCATACACAGCATGTTATCCAGGTGAAAGCATCAGTTAACAGGATGTTGGAATACCATTTTCATGACAATTGCAGTGCTGAAAATTGAGGTTCTTACCATACTAGGGTTAAATCAAGGGTCCGGATTTTGTGCTACCCCTCTCAGGAGTTGTGGGATTGAAGGTGGCTTTAAGCACCCATTGTACCTCCTGGATTTTGGGGTGTTCTGGGCACCGGCAAAGCCCTCCATGTAAATTAGAGCAGGGGCCACCATAATCTACATGTAAATTAGAGCAGGGGCCGCCTTAATCCAGCTGTGCATGGGCTGCTCTTCAGCCAGCAGTTGCTAGAGTGCAGACCCCTACACCACCCGTGTACCAGGAAGAATCCCCTGTAGGACTGCTCTTCCTATATGGCCTCTATACATCACTGGGACAGTGCAAAGGGGCTGTCACCGGAGCTAGGATCTGGCCCAGTGTGTTTGAATATTGTACCAAAGCATCAGAAACTTTGGTAAATCATAGATGCTTCAATGGGCATAGCAGCAAAGGAGCAACTTGGAGAATTCTAAACTAGAACACCTACAACTGTCAGAATGTACAGGAGACATTGAGACTTCAGATGCATTCAACTGAAAGGATTTTGGGAAGGTACGCATAAATTAAGTCAAGCGATGAAGTCGCTAGAGGGAAGGAATGAGAGATAAAGTGCTGGTGTTAGAGAAGACCTAGATCTACAGTGGATAACTGAATTGAAATGGTTAAAAAATAAAACAGGTAATAATTTTTTAAAAAATTGAACCAATGGAACCCAGAAATTGCCATGGTATCCTGTCTCTGGAGGTAGCTGGTATCTGTTTGTTTAATTGATTAATTTGTTTGCATTTATAATATATAACTGTAGGTGCCCATCCTATATCCTGAGTGTTTATCCCATAGATTAAACCATACTCTCCATGAATTTAACCACTCAAATCCGCAGACCATTCTCTGCTCAATAGCCTCAGAATTAATGATCATTGCAGCAGCCCCAGAAGGCTGTTGTTTCAGAGGATGGTACTCCCTCCCCATCACAGACACGCACTCTTTCTCTCTTAATAATCTTTTCTCACTTGGATCATGAAAGGCCCATTAGAAGCACTTTTCTTACTCATGTCTCAGTGTGTTGCTGTTCCAGGAATTTCAGACTGTGCAGTTCTCTAATTCAGTTTATTGTTCCCCTTGTACTTACAATATGGAACAGGGAGAAAGGAGCAATTGATCACTTTTCACTATATTGTCAATCAAATCATCTATAACTCTTCTCCTTTTTTGGGTTTAATAATGCTTGATTTTGCCAGTTTTTGACATATATTCAGTTGTTGCCCACACTTCTCTCTTTTTTTTTTGTTTGCTTTTCCATGGGCCAAAAAACATTGAAGAGTTTAGTTTAGTCATGGGGGACATTTTTCCTGAGGTAGTGAGTGTGAAAAATTTATTTAAAAACATTTCGCAATTTGCACAGTGGAGGGAAGTTGGTGTACTTCATGTGTCCTTACCAGAGGAAAAGATATTCTGAAGTCTATGGACGCTGCTGATAATTAGAAACTTAATAAAAGATTTACATGTTGTAATTGAACTAAATGGATTTTCCTACACGCAGGATGTTATTTAAACCTGCAAGAATTAGGATACTTAATATTGATTGATGCATAAATAACCTATTAATATTTTTATGGTAGCATCCACTCAGTGCTAGGCACTTACCAAACAATTTAAAGGAACAGTCCCTATCCTGAGTATCTCACAAGCTAAGGTTAGTCAGACAACTGATCAACTAAGAGGAGAGATTACTCACACAGCGTACTTTTAATAAAATAACTAGCTTTCAGTGGATTTACAAAATGTGTTTAAATATGAGTTGCAAGTACAGGGGCTGGTATTTTATTACCTTTGGGCACTGGGTGTATAGGGCTTAGGCATAAAGAAAAACAAACAAGACATGGATTTTAAAATGAGAAGTATCAATATCATAGCAATAGCTCAGTCTATGCAAAGCAATCTCTCTTGGTGTCTGTGCACCACCCAAGACTTTGCTTCAGACTCTTCACAGTATGTCTGCACTGTAGCTAGGAGCTACAGTCCAGGTAGACAGATGTGCTAACTCCATGCTAGTTAGTATGCTAAAAATAGCAGGTGAACGTTGTTGTATGCATGGAGGCACTGGTTAGCCACCCTACCTCAAACCCCGGTAGTTGGGCAGGCTTGTATTCAGGCAGCTAGCCCATGCCACCACTTATACTGCATCATCCACACTACTGTTTTTAATGTGTTAGCTCAAGCAGAACTAGAATGTGTCTGTCTACTGGGACTGAGAGGCTTGCTTCTAGCTGCCGTGTAGACATATCCTAAATTTCCCTAGTCATTCAGCATCACCAGGGTAGAGTCCTTGGTCATGTTTGTTTTTTTTTTCTTTTAAGCTGTTTCATTGGCTAGGCGCATTCGGGGAGGGGGAAGAAATCTTTAAAAAGAAAGGCCTTGAATAAAAATGGCGCTGTGGGCTTTGATGTTAAAAGTTCTGCCTTCTCTTTTTAGTTTACCAGCGAGGTTTCTCTCCAGTGGAGTGCTGCCAGGTGTTTTAGCCAGAGCATTGTATTTGCTAGGTCTCGGAGACTCAGGCTACCAAGGTACATTAAGGTGAATTGTTGAATTATTTAATTCAGCTGCTGTTTACGCCTATCTCAAGCTCAAGCATGCAGTAAAAACACAAACTGTACCTTAATATAACATGTATATGCTAACTCTTAATGATGGACCATCTTAAATACCTTCCCAATTATGGGAATAACTTTATTTTGACTTCAGTGGGCTTTGGATCAAACCCAACAGAGACACACACACACACACTCTCTCTCTCTCTCTCTCTCTTACTTTTTCCAGTGGGGCATGGCAACATGGGGATCCTTCTAGAGAGATAAGAGATTTGGGGCACAGGTTCCTGATCTGCTGATCCACAAAATCCACTTCAGTCTGCCATTGGAAGCTAAGTTGCTGCTAGAAATAGCCTCTTTCCTTTTATATTTGTTCTGCATCTCCTGTGATGTTAATATCTGTTGCATGACTTTTTTGGGGGGAGGGGGGGAAGGGGGAAGAGTACTGGTCTACTAAGCAGTAGACTCAGCAGGTCAGATCCCAAGTTGGCATACATTGGCAGAGCTCCATTGACTTTAGTGGAGCCCTATGCATTTACATCAGCAGACATTCTGATCCAGGAGGTTAAACAGACTTCATGATTCTCTGATTTATCCTAGATTTATCGGTCTTCTCCACAGAAGGGTATGTAAAATCCACTGTTTTTCCTTGTGTTTCTTGTCAGCACTTGTTATCATGCTCACATACCGCAGTGATGAATGCACTATGAATACTTGGAAAGAAACAGAGATTTTATTTCAACTAAGTGAAATAGTTAACTTGTAGGGGCGTAAGGTGCTATGTAAGCCCCAAGTATTGTTTCTGTGGTATGGTGGATGGTGGGTTGCAATATAAATTAAACTATTATTGTTAGCAGTCATCTGGGATTATCTCTAAAAGAAAACAATAATCTTGCCAAACTTTCCTGCTGTTTGGTGTTATCCTCCACGATCTCTTGGATGTCCACTGTGGAGAAGGAATAGGAAGAAAGGAAGTAAGGGATGTTTTATTATATTATATCTTAAGAACAGGCAGAGGAGCTACTAAAATAATGGCCATTATAAAACTCTATTGATCAGAATATCCGAGAAAGGTATGTTACAGGCCAACCAAATAGCCTAATAAATTTAGACAAAATCTTTATTAAGAGGAGCTCAGTTTGTAAATACGAGGGAAATAAAATCCCTTGATAAAACAATGTAATTTAAAAATAAATAAAAAACTCAAAAGCCAGGAAATTCAAAGTTAAGGTTACACTTTAAGTTGGAGAGTGTGGAAATACAAGGTTTGCCAAATGGCCATAACTTCACTATCCATAGCATTCTGTATAGCTCCATCCATCTAAAAAAGATGCATGTCAACCTATCACAGCTAACTGATATGGAGTCTGGGAACATCTTAAATACTTGGGCATTTCATATGCAGCCACAGATATTTGAAAGCTCTTCCATCAAAAGAACTTATAAGAATGTAGCTCATATTTTTAAAGTTCTTATAATCAAAAATTATTTTGATTTGTAAGATAATGTTGATGCATACTAGTGTTCTTCAAAACAGGTGTAGGAGAGATGTTTACATGGCTAGTAGCAAGTAATGGTTGAACTCCCTTGATGTAGCTTGTTGCTTCTCTATAAAACTTTTCCAAAAGAAAAGAAGGTAGTTTAGTTTAATAATTTAATGATTTTTTGAATGACTCTTCTTGTGTGTTACAAAGACATCCAAGTGTTAGGCCAAATAGAACAGAATAATGTAAATAATATTGTGTTCAAGAATACTCTAGATTTTGGGTGGGGAAGTCACTATAGAATTTTCCAGATTTCCCTCAACCCTCCTCCTCCCTCCATGCAAACACTTCTTTCCATTATCCCCGGCATTGTATCCTAAAGATCATGTCAGACTAACATGATAGTTACAGAGATCTAATTACAAATTTGGGCCTGGGTCCTGTAAATACTTATGCCTTTGTGCTCAATTTATTATTTTTTTCATTAATTTTTCACACAGATCTGATGGACATCACCAATGCTTTAAGTGCTTGCTCACCTTCCTCATACCTCCACATATACACCCAATTCATTTCACTAAGGCTTTATTCAGAGCATCGCTATTTTGACAAAATCCAAGATTGTGATGCTTTGAAGAAGTAGTAGAAATCAACACCACACCTTTTTACTTGGATATTTAAGCTCATTCCAATTTGCAGCTATCCTGTATTTTGATATTTGCTGTAGCCATTAATAAGAATTTGGGGCCAGTTTTTGATAATAAGCAACACCAGCATTAATCCAGAGTAATTTCACAGGGATCAGTAAAGTTACACTAGATTCATACCCAAATAAGTGAGCTCAGAATCTGACCCTAAATTAGGTCTCTTCAAACTTCAACTCCCAGTGGGTCTGGGAGAAAGGAAACAAGAAACTAGCTTTGAAACAACACATAAGGGCTGGCCATCAAATCAAGAGTTAAACTCCAAAGAAGGCAAGTCTGAAAGAGGTAAATGCCTCTGCATTCCATTTGTCCTAAATTATGTTCATTTTTCTATTTCTGAGATGAGGCACTCCTTTTTTTTCTCTCCATAATTGAAAGGTCTAGATCTCATCTTTCTGACAGTGTTGTCTATCAGTCTCCATACTCAACAGATCTAGGATTCCTCAGCAAGTGGAAGCAACATATATGAATGGTGCGTACTAGAGCTTCAGTTTCCTATATTATGGAGGAGTAATGTATATTTCAGCCAATAGTCAAGTCAGTGCAAAATGATCACACTATAAAATTTATGAATTGGTAAGCAGAGTGTTTCAAATGTCCAGTCAGCTATGGGCCCTTATTCAAAGCTCTTTGAAGTTGGTCGGAGTCTGGCCATCAACTTCACTGGGTATTAGATCAGGTCCTATGAGCTGATACGCAAACAAAAAAAAATCGATCAAGAAGAAATAAAGAGAAAAATTAGAATAAAATTGTAACAGGGTGATCTGCCCCTTTAGAGGCTGGGTTGGTGGAGAGGGAGGGATGAGATCAGCCTGTCCCATTCCCAGGTGGAGCCCTTAGTGGGTTTAAGATCATATGTTTGGGATTGGTAGTTTGCAGTGTGTGTTATTTGAACCAACTATGAAAAGGGTCAGGACTCTGAGTCATGTGACTGCCTGCTGGGAAGTCTAAAGCCATGCCAGCTCAGTCAGGAAAAGCCTGGAAGGAGGAGAGACAGGCTCTTCTGTGGTAGAGCCTGAGTGAGGCAAGCAAGAGGACAAGTCCCTGCAGGCTATTGGTCAGGAGAATCGCTTTGTTTTGTGTTACTCATTCATTGCATGAGGGCAATAAACGGCGCCCTCACGCAAGCTCCTGAAGTGTGAGTTGGGTGTAGCACCATTCTTTCCTGGGTTGGTGAGAGAGCCCATCAGCCTACACGTATGTGAAAGGAGCAGAAAAGGAGATGGAGCAAAGAGAAAAGGAAGCCGACAGGACAGTGAGAAGATAAAGGCTCAAAATCTGTTGCCTAATGGTGATCCTGTTCAAGTCACCAGGATTGTTTGCATGCATCTGAGGAGAGAATTTGGCCCATTGATAATAAAATATATATAACTGCTATCTAGGGCTTGTTTTGAAATCAGTTATCAAACGGAAAATTTGAAGTTGAGCTGGAAATGTATAATAATAATAATATGTTTGTGTTAGTATATGCAATATATATGAGGCAAAGAGTATATGGGTTTAAGGGCAACTGTACTAAAATCTTGCTTGAGGATTAAAATAGTTCCTCTGAGATTTTATGATATTGCATGAAAGAGTTTATGACCAATTGAAGCAACATACTATAGCTATAATCCCAATAAGTATTGCAATCTTCAGGCAGTGTTTTATCATTGCTGCCCTCTAACTCATAAATATTTGTAATGAACAGAGGGAGAGAAATTGACTGATGGAATAAATTATTATTTATTATTATTTGTATTATGGTAGTGCCTAGAAGCCCCAGTTGAGAATGGGGCTCCAGTATGTTATGCTCAAATACAAAGTTAGAGACAGTCTCTGGCCCAAAGAGCTTTTGTTCTAAATTGACAAAACATTCAAAGGGTGTGAGGGGAAAGAGAGATACAGAAAGGGTCAGTGACTTCCCCAAACTCAGAACTCCTGATTCCCAGATCAGTGCCATGGACCATGCTGAATGCATTATGGTAATGTGTGGCATAAAAGGGTTTATCACGATTTATACGTGATGAAGCCTTGCTGATTTATTCCCCTTTCTCCAGAAACTGATCTACTTGTGAGGGAGCAGGGGCAAGACTGTGAGGGGGGTACTTAACTTCTTTTCACCAGCTCTTCAGGGGTTATTTGCTAATGATTCCTCTGAGCATGCTTTTGATGAATGATCTCGAGCAAGCTTTGTATTTTTAAGTTTTACATCGTTTTATGTCCATCCTTGCCCTTTTTCTCTCTACTCTGACACATGCTTAGTTGTGAAATGACAGACCTGCCACTGTTTCTAGAATTACTTTCTAGACCTCTTACTATCTCTTTATCCTCTGCATATATCTCCAAAGCCTCTGCTTTTGTATCAGAAATTCTCCTAGTGCCTCTGCAATCTGGCATTGACCTTCATTTGAGGAGTGGGATTTAAAAAGTGGAAGTTTTAATGTCAGGATTTATAACAACAGTTAGGCTTTCTTTTAAAATGTGTCTGTAATTCAAAACACTTAAATGTACACTTTTGTGTGTCTTTATTACCACCCTCCCTTTTTCAGAGTCTGTCCCTTCCTTTGCTTCTTTGTCCTTGATTTTTTATGAGAGTTGTGCCTGTTTTTTCTGTGTTGGAGATTTGAGAGAAATGATTTTCTGCATCACTATAATGCTTGTCAGCGCTTTCCAATCCTGAGTTTTAATGAACAGAGTTTAGTTTCTTTCTTTCCTTTGCTCTTCTTTCTCTGCTGTTTTACTGCTGTGCTAGAGCTTTCCGAGTGTGAACAAGAGAGTGTATTAAAAAAAAGAGAAAGACAGGTAGAATTTTTCTCTTTCCTTCCTGAATAATTCTCTCGGCCTGCATTTATCCCTACCTCATCTTTCTCCTTCCTTCCTTTTGAGCAGAGATCCTTGTTGTTCTAGCCCTTGAGAAACCTAAAAGTCAATGCCATATCCCTAAGTCTCTTCATCATCTTTTGTGTAGCTGTATTATAATAACAATAATACTTAGCATTTGCATACTCTCAACCCCCCCCTGCATAATCACTTTAATCACTTACGTGTCAGCTTTATAACAATAATAGGTCATATTTGGAGACAGACTGAGCATCCTTGACACCACCTGAGTTTGGTGGAAGTTATTGGTGCTTCAGAACTCCTCAAGGTTTGGTTCCTTGCTTCTTAGTGAATGTAGTGCTTTACATATGCAACGCATTGTGTAAACATTAAGAGCCAAACTCTGCCACCCACCCTTATTTTCATCTCATAGTACCTTACTCTGCAAGTTACTCCCTTGGTTTTGATGGGATCACTACCAGAGGAAGGTGCCTCTCCAAGTGAGAAAGGGCGGCAGAATCTGACCCTGCTTAATTGTCACGACACCCTTGTGAGGAAGGTAAGCAAAAGTATCTTCATTTTGAATTAGGAAGACAGAGGCACAGAGGTCAAGCCCAAGCCCAACTAAGTGATAGTGGTGAGTTTAGAATTTGGGAGCCCCTGACTCCCAGTCCTATGCTCAACTTTCTAGATCCTGTTTCCCTGCAGATAAGCCTGTGTGGAGTACATGCACCAATCTCTCCATGCTAGAGAAGAATATACCTCTTACTGTAGGACGTTGCTAAAGTACTGGTACCATGAGCATTTTTCCCATGTCTGTGTTAAGTAGCCATTTGAATGCTAGCAGCAGCAAGTAAAGATTCTGTGGAGACACTGTGAGCAATGCCTGTGTTACAGAGGTCAAAGAACTGCATCATTCCTCCTTAGTCATTACTGTGCAGTGCACAGTACTATATGTGGAATACAGTGTTGAAAATGGTATCCTGGAGGGGGCAGGTTCCAGCATTCTGTGTGTAGAGTTTTCTGTCTTTGTCATTGCTCTTTCCTTTAGTTCAGTGTTGACCTAGTTTATTAGTGTTAATTTTATTAGTGCATCTGCTTCATTTTTGTGATTATTAAATGCTTTTGGGGCTTCATAATTTAATTATTTCAGTGCGTTTGTTGATATAATTGAAGCCCAAATGAGTGTAGCCGGAAACATACTTTACTCTAACCTGATAAAGCTTGAATAGCTAAACCAATTTATTTTTTTGCAACCTTGTGCTTATGTAACTTGTTTAGTGGTTAAAGCCTTATTTTTTGGTTCTAGAAACAGTGACATATCCCTCTGTTATACCCCAGTCCACTTTAAGTCTTTAAAAAGAGTTTATGTTTTTTGGTTCTTGTATAACATAAACAGAAGTCGCCCTAACTATTTTGCTGGCTAGAGTGGAAAATGTTTCACGTCCCTTTCTCCTGTGTAGCTGAGCTACCAAAAAAAAAAAAACAAAACAAAACAGCAGCAGCAGAGTGGCGCAGCAGTCTGATGCCCTTTGGAAGTTGGTGCCCAGAGAGACCACGCTGCTCGCCCACCCCTAGAACTAGTGCGAATAGAAAGAATAACATACCCATTCCAACTTCCAGTATAAGGTTGCAGTTCAATCAAGCGGTCCATTAATCGTGAGAGTGAACTTTGAGTTGTTCCTTCAGATCAACAGAATTTAAAAATGTACACTTTTAATTTGTAAACTAGTCATTTTAATTAAAAAAAAAGAAGAAGTTAAAATTAGCCTTTGGAACTACAGCTGACTCTGAGTCTCTCTGCCTACTTTTTGTGGTTTCAGAATCATGTTATCTTATAGTTTAAGACCTCACACTCAAAAAAGGCAAGACTGACTAATAAAATGAAAAATAATAAAGTATTTTCCCCCAAATCTGTCATTTATGGAAGGTTTCGGTGTTATTAGTAACAATCAATTAAAAAAAAGAAATGCCATTTACTTTAGTTTCTGTACTTTTCAAAGGGTGCATTATTCAATATATTGTTAAAATATCTTGTCCCTCCAGTCTTTGCCTTTGTTCCCTTTTCTTCCCTTCACCTCTGGTTTCTTCCTCTTGTGTCATTTGTCCTTTCCCTTCTTCTTCTCTTCTGGTCCTTGTTTCACCCACTCCTTCGCACCACTCGCTATTCTCTTCCTCTTATTCTTCCTCCCAGGTGTCCTCAAGGCCCTTCCTTCGGTGCCTCTTTTCTTATAGCCTTATTTTTTTTAGCTGTGGTGAACTGGAGCTGGCCTTGCTATGACAGTGACATTTCTTATGGCTGCAGGATGTTCCTTATAGTTGAAGGGATAGATAGCAGGCAAAATTACTCATGGTGGGCTGATGCACTTCAGTGCTGGCTGGGCTGGCTGCTCACAGAGAAATGATTCCTGCGTGTAACCTGAGGAAAAATAGCAACGCTTAGATAAGGCCAGATCTCCCTCTTTGGGCCTGGGATGTGAGTGGGATGTTCAGCTGGACTGGGCAGGGAAGCAGAAGGAATAGTGGCGCTATCCCCTCATCTGTGTGCTGGCAATCTGCAGAGAGGACCCAACCTCCATGGGAAGCCACTGATGCTGACCAGCTAAGAGTCTGAAGGGGAAGAAACTGAGATTGGGGCGGGGTCAGGAACAGTGCTTGAATTATGAGAATAAGTAGGGGCGGCCCTGAATGTCAAGTGGCTTGCTTTAACGTCAACCGTAGTGAGCAGTAGAGGGGCCATAAGACAGAAGTGAGGTAGCCCTAAAAGTAACAAAGGGGACTTGCTCCCCCAGACCTCCATGATTCAAGCATTAGTGAGGAAGCAGCTGCACTGTAGGCTTCTGCTACACCACTGCTCCTTCTTATGCCCCAGTTTCTGTGGAGGGCTCCTGTGTGCTCTGCAGGTGCTTGGATCAAACCTTCCTGGTCTTCACAATGTCTGGAGCTGCAAAGCCATGGTTCTTTCCTTAACATACCTCTAGTAGCAGGGTATAAATAGTTCTTGAGGATAACAGTCAGCAATCATGCCTGGTCCTAGAACGGGAGACACAAGCTTGAGGAAAGCTCCTTGTATATCTGCACAGTGACTTGCCACAGTCCGGCTCTAAAAATGAAAACACTCATTTTCCTAAGCCTGTGACACATCTATCTTTTATAGTCTGTAAGTCTAATAATGTGTCACTGGTTATATTAATTAACTTGTTCTTGGTTGTCAGGTAAAGTAATAACTTACTGTGTTCTTGTCATAGTTACAAAAGTGTATATTTTACATGTTAATGGGATAGTCACAGTGCCATTAATAATGGGGATTTAAGATCCCTCCCCAAGAGATCCTTGATGGTGGGTTACGGAGGTATGTTGGTGCTCTTATCTTGTTCAATAGTGTGATACCTAGATCTTCCCTTCAGCAGAAAACTGAAAGTCTGAAATTTGATACCATTTACACCAGGTTCAATCTGAAACAGTGTTAAAATTTCAAGGGTGCTGTAGTGCACTGTCAAGTTTACATTGCTACGTTTTGATCCAGTGAAACATACAAGTCAAAGGTGCAAAGATATAATTTCTAGGCATCTGTGGTGTTGGGTTTGTTTTTTTTCATGATATGTGTTCTCAGAATTCACAAACGTAATTCTATTTTAGTTTTCTTTCCTCAATATAACTCCAAACACTAGAGGAGTAATAATGTAATACTGTATATATGGCACTTTGAAACATCACCAATTATTTTCTGTAATTAAAACTGAATTGAAAATATCCACACCATTTCTATTTAGCATACTGATGTGCCTTTCAGTTCTGTGATAAATATCACGAACAAGACAAATAAGGCTCTGGGGGAGTAGATGGCCCAGGGGATTAGTAATGGAATTCAGAGCCTTTCACTGCTTAGGTGGCCAGGTTGAATCTGGCTTGGGTTAGTAGTAATGAAAAGTCATTGTCTGTTCAGTGACCTATGTGAAACGGATTTGTATTCTCAGGCCACTTTATATCACCAATCCCATCAGAACAATTGTCAGAGATCCATATGTTGGCAGTCTCAGCAGAGGCTCCAAAAAGTGAGTGGGCCCTCTTTTACCTCTAGAGGCACTCTTCCAAGAACAGGCAAGGTTGTATGGTGAAGCTTACACTGTGGTTGTCTGTGCTGTATTTGTTCTCTGGATAAACAGCTGATGTCCATAGCCATAGTTGTCTACTGAACACCTTTTACTAAATACATTTTTAGACCAAAAATAAATAAAAAAAAATCAGTTTCTGAAAAGGAACAATTAGTAAGTTCTCAACAAAGCTCATAACTTTTCCAATGAGCTCTAACTCATTTTAGAAACCCACTGAAACATTCTGACCTTTAGTTATTTCTTGTCAAATGTAAGAAATTAGAAATACATAAAATCTAACATAAGGGAAGCATCATGCAAATAGAGTAAAAGGAGAAGTCCAAATGAATTCAGACTGGAGAAATGACTGTACTTGTATATTAGGCAGGCCAAGTCCCTGTTTCAGGAAAGCATTCTTATTCATGATAGCACTTAAACGTGGGCTTAACTTTAAGCCCATGCCTAAGTGCTGTCCTGAATAGGGATGGACTTCTGCATGTGCCCAAGTGCTTTCCTGAAACAAGTTCTCTCTGGATTTCATATTTAATTTGATCTCTCTACTACTTCTCAAACTGTGGACCCAGACAAAGAGCATAGGGTCTTGCCTGTAGCTAGAGCACTGGACAGGGACTGAAGAGACTTGGATTCTATTCCCAGCTCTGTCAGTGGCCTGCTGTGGGACTTTGGACAAGTTAGTTTTTCTTTTTGTGCCTCAGTTTCCTCATCTGAAAAATGAGAATAATGATATTTGCCTTCTTTATAAAGTGCTTTGAGATCTACTGATGAAAAGAGTTATATAAGAGCTAAGTATTATTATTATTATTTATTATTACATCACAATTCATATCACCTATGAATTTAGTCCTACGTAACTATAGATCAGTGGTAGGCAACTGGCCCATCAGGGTAATCCAACTGCGGGCCACGAGACGTTTTGCTGAAGTTGACCATCCGCAGGCACGCACAACCGCCCCCCCAGCTCCCAGAGGCCGCGGTTCGCCATTCCCAGCCAATGGAAGCTGTGGGAAGTGCCATCCAGCATGTCTCTGCACCCTTCCGCTTCCTGCAGCTCCCATTGGCCTGGAACAGCGAACCACAGCCACTGGGAGCTGCTGGGGGCCGTGCCTGCGGACAATTAGCATCAGCAAAATGTCTTGCGGCCTGCAATCAGATTACCCTGATGGGCCATGTGCGGCCAGTGGACCGCAGGTTGCCCACCACTGCTATAGATAAAGATCTGTGTAGCGCAAAAAATGTTTTAAGTTCACTCACATCTAGATATGCATGTGACCATATTTAAAATATTTGAGATACAGCTATTAAACAGTTTGAATTAACCCAGAGTGGCTCACTCACGAGATAGCTGCCAAAACCTTAATGAAAAGACAATATGTAATAACATGTCTAAGAACTTCATGGAAGAGTCAAATCATGATTCTTTTTTGATTGAAAGCAATATCTGGCATACAAAATTGTCAAGGATTCAATTTGTAATATTCATGCTCAGCTATGCTGAATAATTGACATGGCAAATAGTGTTTGTGATAAATGGAACAAGACAGCAGTCTATATAATGTTTTTTGCAGAAGGATATTCTCTTGCGTGGAGGGTTGAGCACTGTTCTTTCATGCATAAGGTAGACCTCAAAAAAGGGAGTTCCCTATATTTACTCCAAGATGAGTTCACATTGGCAGCTAAGGGAGAGATGGCCAGAATAAAGCAAGGAAAGCTTATTCAGGAAAGAGATGTTGATTGACTTATACATGATGAGAATAATACCTGTAAAAATTTAATTCTCTTAGTGGTTATAGACCTAGGAGAGATAATGCCTGCATATGCTATTAATTTATCCTTTTATTTTCCAGTAGTTTTTGTTTCTGTATTTTAGACCTAGTGACTGATGCCATATGATGTGTGGGTAATAAATAATTTATAAGAGAAAATTGTTATAATAACCGCATGTTTTTACATATGATCGTTACATCCTGGCCCCAGTCATGGGATATGTGTCAGGGTTACAGGTTATATGCCTGTCATGTGGCAGGAGTTGAATCCTTCTGGCCCTAATGATGACCGTTACAATTGTCATTTTGTATGTTTTCAGCATATTGAATATAATAATAGTATTTAGCATTTGTATAATGCTCTCATTCAGAGATTCCAAAGTCCTTTACGAAGAAGTTAATTATGATTTCCATTTTACAGATGAGGAAAGGTGAAATAATTCATTCAAGGTCACATAAGTCAGTGGCATATCTTGGAGTGTTATCTAAACTGTCTCTGCCTCCGAAGCAGAGCTGACTCAGAGAGCAGAATTTTGCCCAATTGTGTGTTCTAAAGTAGCTTCTACCTGTAAAAAGAGAGTCAAGGAACTTGTCATGGGAGTACAGCATAATTTTCAAAGGAAATCTGAACAGAAGAGGCCATGATTGCAGTTTGGAGGAGGGTTTTTTGACAAGTTAAAACATTTTATTTCATAAATGAAATGTGAGTTCTCTTCAAGCTCTGGTGCTTAGATAGACTGAAATGTTTATTGTGTACAGGAGGAAGGGCAAGGGAAATTGAACATTAAGTGTGACCCCTCTAATGTGGGATAAAAATATCAGAACAATGAGTACAAGGAACAGTCTGTTCTTGTTTTCAACAATGGTAATAATATTGCATCATTGAAATATAATTTCATTTAGTCAGTTAAAAGGTTATTAAGCTGCTATCATGGTAAATAGGACATTAACATTGAAAATGAATGTCACTGATATCATTGAAATA
This sequence comes from Mauremys mutica, assembly GCF_020497125.1. Classification (NCBI taxonomy): domain Eukaryota; kingdom Metazoa; phylum Chordata; order Testudines; family Geoemydidae; genus Mauremys; species Mauremys mutica. The sequence continues at coordinate 120,163,060 of NC_059073.1, read as the reverse complement.
AGTTCTTGCCGTTCCCTTAATATCTCTTAAAAGCTCAGCTGAATGTTTTTGATCGGTCTAAGATTTGTAGTTTTAGGAATTATATTATATGTGCATTCATAAAAAGTCTTTGAGAACATTGCTCATTTTAATGCTTACTTTGCCATAGTATAATGTATTTCCCAAGAACATCGAATTAATGAACATCTTGCTGCATTATGTACAGATCTGTCCATCCAATTAAGTATTTTATATTGCTGCATTTGGAAACAAATTGCTTTCCCTCCCTACCTCTCCCTACTCCCCACCAAAGTCAACTCTAACTTAGGGATAATACAGATAATTCTTTTTTGAGTGGTGGTCCCTGTTGTATTCCAAGGAGCAATAGAATGTATTCCTCCACAATATCAAGGGACGGGTTTTTTTACTCAGCTTACTTCCTCATACCCAAGAAGAAGGGTGGGTGAGGAGACCAATTCTCAACCTCCACCACTTCATCCACTTTATTCACAAGCTAAAATTTTGCATGGTCACATTTGCAGCGATAATTCTGTCTTTAGAAAATGGCATGTAGTTCATTGCTTTCGATATGAAGGATGAATGCTGTCATGTCGATATTCATCCTGCCCACAGATGATTTCTCAGATCTGTGGTGGGCTCCGACCATTTCCAATACAGACTACTACCATTCAGGATAGCTACTGCCCCCTCAATCTATACCAAGGTATTTTCTGAGGTAGCAGCTCAGGTCAGACCTCATGGCCGCCTCATCTTCCCATTTATCAACGACTGACTCCTCGCCACCATATCTCTCCAGGAAGCCTTAATGTCAACCTTTATGGTGCTCTGTCGCCTTTCCTCACTGGAAGTCAGTGAGAACATCGAAAAATCTGTTCTTTCCCTCATGCAGTCTTTGAACTTCGTCAGGGCAACCTTGAACTCTCTCACTACAAGGGCCTATTTGCCCACAGACAGATTCTGGACCATGAACGATATCATAGCTCACATCACAAGCAGTCCTCAAGTAAAGGTCAAAACATATTTGTCCCTGCTTGGCCACGTGAACTTGTGCAACTATATCACTCCATTCTCAAGACTCCACCTTTGTTACCTTCAAACATGGCTATAGTTGGTTTACTCCCAAAGCCGCCATTCTGTGAACCTCACACTGACAATTCCTGCCAAGGTACTGTCTTCTCTCCTATAGTGGACAAATCCTCATCACGTATGTGTAGGGGTTTCCTTTCTCCCCTCTTCACTGGGCAAGATCATCACTACTAGGCTGAAGAACCCATATGGGCAACCACATGGCACAGGAAACGTGGACATCTTGAGAGGCCAGAATGAACATCAGTATCCTGAAACTATGGGTGGTGTGGAAGACGCGCGTGTCCTTTCTTCCTTTTATCCTCTCTCACCATGTCCTCATAATGTCAGACAATACTACGATGGTCTTCTACATCAACAAACAGAGGGAAATAAGATCTGCCTCCCTGTGTGCAGAGGCAGTCAATCTCTGGAACTGGTGCATCAGCAAGCAGATCACCCTGTCTGCAGCCTACCTTCCAGGGATGCAGAATATGCTTGCAGACTCTATCAGCATTGACTTTGTGATTGACCACAACTGGGAACTTTACAACCCGGTGTTTCATGACATTTTCACCCAATGGGGGACCCCAACCAGGAATCTGTTTGCTTCCCAGGCCAAAAGCAAGTGTGCCACATATTGCTCCAGGGGATCCCTAAGTTACTGCTCCCAGGGCGACGGTCTCCTTCTTCCCTGGTCAGACCAGTCCAACTATGCCTTCCCTCCACTATTGCTTCTGCCATGAGTTCTGTGCAAGATCCAACAGGACAGGGTGACAGTCATCCTGATCTCCCCTTTCTGGCCCAGAAAGTTTTGGTTCCCCAACATTCTGTGCTTGTTTTCTCATCCCCCAATTACCGTCCCAATATTCCCCAAGCTCCTGACCCAGTGCAATGGCAGGATCAAACATCACAATCCACTACTGCTTCACCTCAGGGTGTGGTATTTGGATGGTCGTCAGCCCAGGTGTGCTCCTGGGCCGTGCGAGACATCCTCTCTAATAGCAGAAAGGACTCCACCAGGAAATGTTACCAATCTAAACAGAAACACATCTCATCCTGGACACAGCAGAGAGGTGTTCTACCGAAAGCTATGGGTATCCCACTCATCCTAGACTATATCCTATCTTTGAAGACATCGGGCCTATCCCTCTGTTCTTTGTGAGGCCAGTTGGCAGCTATCAGTGCATTCCATCCCCCTGCTGAAGGCTACTCTGTTTTCGCACACCTGCTAACAACTCTTATCTCGAAAGGCCTGATAATAGGTAACTTTCCCCGCTCCTCCAAAAATAACACCTCAATGGGACTTGAATCTTGTCCAGTCGGCACCACTCCCATCCGCGGGGAATGCCAAGAAGGCTAAGAAGAGGCCTTCTCCGCCTCGACCTGGAGCAAGACTAGGGGAGAAGCTAGACTCATGTTGGGCAGTCCTTGGTCCCCATCGGCCTCCAGGCCTCTGACTCAGGTCGGGCAGAGTAGCCCGGCCAATTCAGAGCAGGCTTCCCCGGATGCCCTCCACACTGGAGGCCCTGCAAGAGGCCCAGGACGTTATGTCCCTGCCAGTACCAGGGACACTGCCAACGCTGGCTCCATGGTTCAGAGGCAAGTCGGTACCATTCACGGTCGAGGGAATGTTCCCGACGCCGTTCACCGCTCAGTGACCGCCCTATGCGTAGTCCACGCCGGTCACCATCGACCCCCACCAGGTTGTCTGGCTGGGTTCCGACTGACAGGGGCTCCAGGCACTGCTCCGCCTCAAGGAGTGGGCCCCGTCGAGACCGAGACAGACATCTCCAAAGGGCTACCATAGCCAGTCGTGACATGAATGTCAACGCCGTTCCTGTTCGTCATCTCGCCCCAGGACCCCGCCACAGCACCGCTCCCACAGTTCTGGGCATCGATCGCCAGCGCTTCACCAGCATGGATCCGCCTGCCGGAGCCAATCACAGAGCAGTTGCTACCAGTGGTATCGTTCCTCCACATTGTGATCGCGGTCTCGTGGTCGCACCATTCCCAACGACGCCGCTCCTCCCGGTCCAGGGACAGTGGCAGGTCGTACGCCAGCCTGGCCTCCCTTCGTAGTTGTCGATCAATGAGACAGGCCAGTCAGGCTGAACAGCCTGCTCCGCTGGTGCCGCAGCAGGTGCAGTGGCACTGGGCTCTGTGGGCGGCACAGTGGTACCAATGGGCCCCTTGGGCCCCCAACACAGCCCCAGTGGGGGCTCGCTCGGTGGCCGGAGCCTCGGGCCGTCAGTCGGCCTCCCTGTCCCAGCCTCCGAGAAAAGAGTCGGTGGAACGTGCATCTTCGGTGCTGTGCCCGGAGGGTGACCAAGTGGTGGGTCCTCCGGTACCGTGTGTCCAGTGAGGAGCACCGCCTCCACACACTGGATGTGAGATGGGCTCTGGCTTTTTACCTGGAGCGGATTAAGCCATTCAGGAAGTCTTCACAGCGGTTCATCGCCTTGGCCGAACTCATGAGGGGTCGGACGATCTCCACTCGGCGGCTCTCCAACTGGATCACCTTGTGCATCTGTACCTGTTATGATTTGGCGGGAATCCCTCCCCTGTCAATTGTGAGGGCACACTCAACTAGGGCGCAAGCCTCATTGGCTGCCTTTTTAGCCCATGTTCCCATTCAGGACATTTGCAGGGCTGCCACCTGGTTTTCAGTTCACACATTCACCTTGCATTATATGATCGTCTCCCAGACCAGGGAAGATGCCAGGTTCGACCGGGCTGTGCTCTGTCCCGAGAGTTTGTGAACTCCTACCCACCTCCAACAGATATAGCTTGGAATCACCTACTGTGGAATACACATGAGCAATCACTCGAAGAAGAAAAAACATTTACCTTTTCCATAACTGGTGTTCTTCGAGATGTGTTGCTCATGTCTATTCCACATTCCACCCTCTTTCCCTTCTGTCAGAATTGTCTGGCAAGAAGGAACTGAGGGTGGGGGAAGCACGCAGCGCCCCTTATACCGTGCCATGGAGGCGCCACTCCAGGGATCGCTGGGGCACTCCCCTACGGGTATTGCTAGGGGAAAAACTTCCGGCACTGGTGCACGTGGCGAGCACGCACACCTATTGTGGAATAGACATGAGCAACACATCTTGTAGCACACCAGTTACGGAAAAGGTACCTGTCTTTTACTGCAGCTTGATTTTAAAAAGCCAGTATGCTGTTCTTCTAAATTTTGCTGAAGTCATAAAGAATTAAAGTTGCATCAAAATAGCAGCCAAAGTAGATATATATGACAATATTGAGGGTGGGGGTAGCAATGAAGGGAAGAAGGCACTCAGTGAACCAAAGGAGCCTCTCACTTATCCCGTAAAAAGCAAGTGTAACATCAGTGGAGTTAAACCAACGTTAAAGCAGTACAAGTGAGAGGAGAAACAGTCCCACTGTTATTAAAAATTCAGCACATTTAAAAATGAGTCAAAATAAATACATATTTTAGAATTGTTTACATTTTCATATAAATTTAAGAAATCAATGCAAAATTGAGAGATACAGTCAAATAAATTGCACTTATATAGTTCTTTAGGATCCTAAAATATTTAAAAAATGTTTGTAAATGCAGCTAAATGGAGCCAGAGTTAAGCTGAAATGCTGGAGCTATTTAGTAGCACACATCAGCATTACAGGAAGTGTTAGGACAGGAAGTAACAAAAGAATGTTACAACCAACTGAAACTAGATGGGGAATTTAGGTGGACAGAATGTAATTACCCAACTGGAAACTGACATAAAGTGTCCCTTCTGTTGGTGAAATGCATCATGACATCTTTAAACACCACAAGTAGTCAGGACCTTGGTTTGTATTTCATCTAAATGATGGTACCTCCAAAACATAGTGTCCCTTAATTCCTTACTAGGATGATGTTTCAATATACACTGAGATGTAAATACCACCTGCTTAATTACCATAACCCAAAACAAGACTGAGGACTCCAGAGATTTGCCTTCAGTTCCTAGCTCTGTTACTGACTTCTGTGTGTGACCTTGAGCAAATAATTTAATTTCTCTGTGCCTCAGTTCCTCATCTGTAAAATGGGATTTATAGTTCTTATTTTCTCCCAGCCTTTGTCTGTCTTGTCTATTTAGGTTGTAAGCTCTTCAGAGCTCTTACTGTGTGTATGTTCAGTGCCTAGGACTGGAACCTCCAGGCACTGATGTAATACAAATAATAGTAATTTCCTGCAATACCTGGATTTTCTCAGGAGTCCCAGCCAAGTACTGACCAGATTTGACTCTCTTTAACAATGACTCGGTATTGCAGCATTTTACTCAGTAACCCAAAGGCAGTACCATACATGTGAGAGAACAACATCCATCCTGTGACACTGCACCCCATATTCTTCACAGTGATATTATTATGATATAATTATGGCATAATTACGATGCATTTTGTATGAGACGGGTCATGTGAGGTGCCATTGGAAAAGTTGATTTGCTGAATATGATTCTTATTTGTATGCATGTATGATTTTTGTATCTGATATTATGAATATTCATTAGGGATCTGTATTTCAAATGGGCTTACTCTGGAAAACAGCCACAGCCAGCCTTTCAGATACAACAATGAAGAAGCCAGACAGGGCTGATGGCCCATTAGCAAAGACAGTGGACCATGGAAGAGTTTAACCTTCCTGTGGGCATTTTGGCCAGCCTGTAAGCAATGGCAGTGGTGTTTTGGACCGTTCTTATGAAGGGCAAGGCCACCCTAGAAGGATCCTTAGGAGCAAGAATGTCCACCATTGGGTGAGACTCCTCCATGACCTCCTCTGCCTGGAGATTGACCGGAAGGTTACCGCTAGGGAAAAAACCTTCCAACAATTGTGCATGCGGCGCGCGCGCACACCTATTGGAATGGACATGAGCAACACATCTTGAAGAACAACAGTTACGAGAGGTAGGTAACTGTTTTTTCTAGTATTTGAGACTTAGTTTGCTTTTTTGTTTATTTACTAGGTAATCTGCTTTGAGCTGTTTGCCATCACTTATGATCACTTAAAATCTATCCTTTTGTAGTTAATAAACTTGTTTTTGCTTTATCTAAAACAGTGAGTTGGAGTGAAGTGCATGGGAAATCGTAGCTCAAGGGGCAAAGGCTGTTGCATATTCTTCTTCACATTGAGGGGGAGGCAAACTGGATAATAAATGCATACTGATTGGGGTTTGGACCAGGGCAGGACGGTACAGCTCCGGGGTCCTACGCTGGGAAGTTGGTGGTTATTTTGACTGTAGCGTCTCTATTTTTGGTTCACATGCAGTGGCTCATCAGAGATCCTGCATGTAACTGCAGTTGGTTGTGTCCCTACCTGTGTGTAAGTGTAAGACCAGGAGCATGTCTGCAGCTTGTCACAGCAGCACAGTGTGAGAGGGAGCCCAGGCTGGCGAGTGAGAGGGCTCAGTGGTACCCCAGTTCTAGGTGGCACCCTGAGGAGAACCCGTCACATATCCCACTTCTGCAGACCAGGTGTTGTATACACAAGCAACATACTGTACCCTGCTCCTAGAACTTCAGAGCCTGGGAACTGAATCTGTTGCAACAAACTGAAATCTCTCAAGCCCATCGGACTCTCCTTACACACTGAAGGTGCCACATTTGTTTAACTCCACATATAATTTCTTTAGCATTTATTTTATCATGACCCAAAATGTCTCTGAATGAAGAAATAGAAAACTGGTGTAAAATGAGTTTATGGTGTACTGGGCTATACTGACTCCCTCTTCTTCGAGGTCCCTAACAGTGAAACCAGTGCTGTTCCACTCTGCAAGCAGGGGACCATTTGAGGGGGAATTGTTTCACAAGAGTTATGCACCCTAGGTAAGGCACTGAACCCTGTCCAAGGAATCTGCCTCACGGAGGCTGTGACATACCAGAATACAATCCAGACTAATGAGTAGCTGTGTCACCCTACCCTATAATCTGCCCTTTACAATGTCTTGCTGCAGTAGCCTCCAACCTGGACTGTTCACAGCCTCCCACATGTAAGTCACTCCCAGCTATGTCTGTGTGGGTGCTGCAGCCAGCCAGCCACATCTTGTCTCTTACCAGCCTTGGTTATGCTGCAGGGGAACCCCAATACACCCCCAGGCCTGGATATTCCCCCAGAAATGTATGTACTGTCCTGCCCTGCCCTGCCCTGCCCTCTCCTGGACAGCACAAGTGTATTAAGTCCGTTATTCCTAGCGAATAACATGCACACAACTTGTTACCCCAAGTGGAGTTACCCAAACACTTCAATTTGAACATACTGGATTAGATAAAATAGTAAAACAAGTTTACTAACTACATAGAGAGAGATTTTAAGTGAGTACAAGTAATGAGGCATCAAAGTCAGAAATGGTCACAAGAAAATTAAAGGTAAAACTTTTTACTGGTGCCTAACATAACAAACTACATTAGATTCAAAGCAAAGTTTGCTCACCACATACTTTCAGCAGTCTTACTGACCAAACGATTTAGGTCAGGACCCATCGCTAACAATCCAATGGCTGCTTCCTTTGTCTCTTCAGGGCCAGTGAATGTGATGGACAGGGAGAGAAGGTGGGGGTGTCTTGTGCTCTCTGCCCCTCCTTTTTATAGTCCTGTTCCCCCTTCAAGAAGCATTTCCAGCTGGGAGCAGTGTCGCAAGGAGTCTGTCTGGAAGGGAACTCCATGCTCATTCTTTGCTAAGATGTAGATTTTTGCTTCTGCCCCCTTTCCTGCCGAAGAGTGGCCACTTAGCAGGTAATGGTGCATCCGCCTTTTTACTCCTGCCAATGGTGTCAGCTTGTCCTTTGTCTCCGAGGAACTAGTTTGACCACTCCCCAGCCTTATCTGGAAAACATGCTTTTAGTCAGGATCTCAGCTTGCGTTTATAATTTCACATATAACGCTGCTACGTGCATTTTGCCATGATATTATTGATCAGCAAATTAAGAGTTTATAAATGATACCTCATAAGATATGCCTTGTACAAAAATTATTATAATGTGTATAGGATGTGAATACGGGGGTGCATTCTATCACGGAGGGATCCTCCAGTGGCGGGATTTGTGCAGAGCCATGGGACCGTACTTCAGCCATTGGATTGAAGGAGTGTCTTTGGGGTAGTTCTGAAGTATGTTTGGCAGATGCCTGGTGGAGCAGGGAAGAGAAATTCACCACACCAGGCATCTGCCAAACATGCAGCCTGGCTGTAATGTTTTAGAAAAACTAAACTCAAAATAGAGAATTCCTTGGCTCAGATAGTTTTTCATTTGACAAAATATGAAAAACTGAGTATGTGTTTAATATAAAATCTCATGTAGATCCCACCTTATTTTTTTTAACATATGCTATGCAATCCTGTATTTGCTCCCTTCTGAAACTCAGTACCGAGAATGTGGAAGGGAAGTAATTCTTGGTTTTCGTTCAACTTTTTGCTGTTTTTGAGGACTTGTGAATTAAAGCTAAAAGCTTTGGCCATATGGATACTTTATATTGCTATGACTTTGGCAGTGTACAGAAACAGTGAAGTCTGTAGTTATTGACAGTATTGCCAACCTAAGCAGTCAAAAAGCATTTGTCAGGTCCCCCAAAATTATGAGGTTGGCTTGAAAATTATGAGATGTTTAAAAATAGTAAATGTGGGTTTCTTTTTTTCTGCCTTTTGGTTATACTTGAGTCATATAGTCCAGCTCTTCTCCAAATCAAAAGGGCTAGAAAGTTATTTTTTAAATATATGAAAGATGAAATTCTCATGACCTCGGGAGCTGGAGTTTTTAAGAAAAACACCAAGTTTCACAAGACTCATGATAAAATCATGAGATATGGCAACATTGTAATGGGGCAATAAGTTTCTTTCATTCCTGCTTATAGCTTTGAAACGGCTTAGTTCTGCCCCTGAAGATTATTTTGAACCAGGGATCTATAGAGCAGCTGAAAAGCTGAGTCCAGACCCACAAATATAAAGGGGAAAAGCACGTTAGTACAGAAATGGGGTGTATGTGATCGTGTACTATGCCTGTGTGAGGCCAGGAGTTTAAAGGGATTAGGAATCCTTGTTCCAGGGTATGTGAAGTTGGAAGGGTTATTAGGAACCCTGGCCCGAAAACAATTAGGTACCTTTATCCTCCAAATTAAAAGGAAGAGGAAATTGACTTCTGGGGCTGGACAGCTTGATAGTTGTGCTGTAGGGAGACAACTGTCCAAGGAGGAGATACTTCTAAATCATTGGGGGTTTATTTAAAGACTGTTAGGGTTTACTCCCCCCCCCCCTTCCCTGAAGAAAGAAGGAACCAGACACGGGTTGTTCAAAGCTTATTTTAGAGATTCTATCTCTAGCACTTTCCTTCTTCCTCCAAAGGCTTGTATTTGTGTAAGTCCTGAGAAGAGGTTTGGAAATTTTGTTCTTTTTTTCTTGCAGAGGAATGAACAATTGACTGCTATTTTATTTAAGCCTTCCTGTGATGGAGTGGGTTATGTCTGTATCATATTATGACTTCTATTTATGTACCCTGTCTTCCATTTTGTGTGCTGGCCATTTTATATTCTTTGTTGAAAAACCAGCCTGATCTTGACAGGTCAGTCTGTTACGCTGCATTCCAGATAGGTGCCCAGCCCAGGAAATATGCTTGATGCCTAGTTAATGACTGTGACTGAGAAGCCATTTAGGCAGCGCCTTCAGCTTTCATTGTCTCTCAACTGCTGGCCCAACAGCATGGAATAATGAACTCTCTACACAGAAGCCTGACTGGGGGGGAAGGGACTGGAGTTTATTAACCTGGGCACATGGCAAAAGGGGACAGACACAGTGTTTAAGGAGGCGTGTTTGAAAGGGAACCAACCTCCACCATGTGCAAGAAGAACTGGGTTGAGAGAGAGAGAGTCAGGAGGCAGGAGAGACCCAGTCTGAAACACTAACAAGACCTTGGACTCTCAGAAGGGGTTAGATTTGACTAGAAGTGGGGTGAAATCAGTGCATCCCAGGACTTTTGTTATTTTAAAAAATAACTGTAACTCTCTAGTCCTCTTTAAGAGTAAAGTAACAGGGGTTAAGAAATTCCTTTGCTAAATCTCTCCCCCTTGCCTTCCTGTCATATTGTCCTTCAAGGGGTTGAACTAGAATCCCAGAGTGACCACAGCCTACATGAAACTCTGAGGGAGCATGTTATAAACAACTAAATGGGACTCAGGAGGTCTGAGACACTGGTTCCAGGGTCTCGGGATGACAGGACAGTTGAGATCCTTCTCCCAAGGAAAGGCTCAGGCAAGGGGGATCAGCCTGGGAATGTGCCTTACAGACCCAGAGCTAGAAGCTTGGCTCTGCCCAGATACAGTTGGCTTAGGAACATGTGGGATCCATCAGTTGAGTCCATTCACAACAGACTGATGTCCATGCAGAGGGGACTGGGCCAAGTAGTGACATTGGTTTCCATGCAAAAGCCTCCTTTGAAACTTTGGGTTCAGTATGGCAGAGGGCAAAGTTTTGAAGGAGGAAACTTCACAAGGAAACTTCAGCCTAAAGCAGAGTGGATCTTTTATTTAGACTGTTCGGGAAAGATGGAGAACAAGCATGAATTATAAAGTCCATGAGAAGGATCATTTGGTGGACGTATGCTTGCCAACTGCTCATCTTAAGAAACCAGAGTTGGTGTCTTTGCTGTAGAGAGATGACCAGATGCAGAATGGGGTGCAAGCCCCAAATCAGGACCTAAAGATTCAGGAAATGTCACTTGGCCTGGGCCGCAGCTGTCAGCCTTATGCATGGCTGGGGCCCCCTCTGCCAGCCACATTTATGGCTGGGTCTCTCTCTGACACCCCGTGCAGGGCTGGCAGCCCAAGCCCCGCCATGCACGGGGCTGAAATTTTTGATTTCCTCCAAAAGGAAGCATTTTGGTGGGAATCACAAATTCTGCAGGAAAGATAGAATTTTGCAGGGAACATTAATTCTGTTCAAATTCTGCATTGCACAGCTGGCCCCAGGGACTGCACAAGCAACAGAGTCATGGAGGCCCTCCAGAGTAGCAGCATCTCAGTCCCCCCCAGCTAAGATTTAGTCAGGGGTATGGATAATAAAGGTCATGAATAGAACACAGGCCATGAATTTTTGTTTATTGCCTATGACCTGTCCATGACTTTTACTATATTTACTAAAAATACCCATGACTAAATTGTAGCCTTAACAATGATTATGATGACCAGTGGGCTTCTCCCAGTTGCCACAAAGAGGTTCCCAAGTCACAATAATTAAGCCACGTTTTGTGAAATTTGTATTAAAGATACTACATTGAATGACATTTTTTACAAGGACCATTCACTTCCACTTTCTTGGTTACTTTACAGTTGGTGCTCACTATAAATCCTGATGAGCACTGTTATATTGATAGTGGTAGTAGCTGGGGAGTTTACAAAGAGGTGTTACTCTTTTAAGGTACGACGCAGAGCAACTTAACAGTATGACTGTCCTTAAAATAAGTCTTTTTATGAGGGAGAGTGTATACAAAGCCACCCTTCCAATGAAACTGCTGAAGACCCATCTATTTAAGTAATAGGTCAACTACTGCAGTTTACATAACAAAAAATAAATGGACTTATCTAATTATATGCAAAACTATAGAAACCTCTTGCTGCTTTAAATTATTTGACCTCTCTAGGGCAGGGGTGGGCAAACTTTTTGGCCCGAGGGCCACATCTGGTTATGGAAATTGTATGGTGGGCCATGAATGCTCACAAAATTGGGTTTGGAGTTCAGGAGGGGGTGAGGGCTCTGGCTGGGGGTGCAGGCTCTGAGGTTGGGCCAGAAATGAGGAGTTCAGGGTGCAGGAGGGGACACCGGACTGGGCCAGGGGGTGGGGTGCGGGAGAGGGATCAGGGCTGGGGCAGGAGGTTGGGACACGGGAGGATGTCAGAGGTGCAGGCTTCAGGTGGCGCTTAGCTCAAGCAGCTCCTGGAAGCAGTGGCATGTCCCCCCTCTCTGGCTCCTATGCTGAGGTGCGGCCAGGTGTCTCTGCACGCTGCTCGTCCGCAGGCGCTGCCCCTGCAGCTTCTATTAGCTGCAGATCCCGACCAATGGGAGCTGGGTGGGGGTGCTTGGGGCGGGGGCAGCACGCGGAGCCCTCTGGCTACCGCTAAAGGTAGGAGATGGAGTGGAGACATGCTGCTGCTTCCAGGAGCCTCAGCACGCACGCGCGGAGCGGCCTCTGATCCCGCTCCCCAGCGGGAGCTCGAAGGCCGGATTAAACTGTCTGGAGGGCCGGATGTGGCCCCCAGGCCATAGTTTGCCCACCCCTGCTCTAGGGAGACTCTTCCATTATAACATAACATCCTACATTTTCACTTTGTTAATTCTAAAGTTGTGACCAAGAAAATGTTCTTCCTATTCTTAGTATAACAGTAAATTCCTAAAATATTAATGCTTTTATGAGTCCTAGTAGAGGACCTTTCCTTGCAGGAAATTTTAATATTACGCAATAGTAGCAAATATATCCAAAATATAGTAAATAAACCATCAGGGTACATTTATAACAAAGTTTAAACAATAGCTTCTGACTCCACATTGCCATGTTCATCCACAGATTAGTCCATCATTTTCCTCACACTCCTTTCCCCCACCTTTGCCCCAAACAGATATCACTCATTTTTATGAGAACCCACAACATAACGGGTTATAACAACATGTTTGTGCATTTTCTTCCAGAAAGGACTGTTTAACAATATTCAATTGTCTTTGTCCTTGAGTTAATAATACTAATATCTGGAATAGCTAAAACCCATCTAGATTGATATCTTGCTTTTGTCTGGCTGCTTGCAAAATTCTGCCTGATTTAATCTCAGTGTGAAGATCGCAGTACCACCTGTCTAGGGTTATCAGGGTTCCTAGGTAGCGGTATGCAATAGCTTTTCTTCATGTAGACTGGATCTTCTTTAGGAGTTAATTCTAAAGCCTGGTCTACACTAGGCGTTTAAATCGGTTTTAGGAGCGTAAAACCGATTTAATGCCACAACCGTCCACACTAGGAGGCACCTTATATCGATTTTAATGGCTCTTTAAATCGGTTTCTGTACTCCTCCCCGACGAGAGGAGTAGCGCTAATATCGGGATTAACATATCGGAATAGGGTTAGTGTGGCCGTAAATCGACGGTATTGGCCTCCGGGCGGTATCCCACAGTGCACCACTGACCGCTCTGGACAGCATTCTGAACTCGGATGCACTGGCCAGGTAGACCGGAAAAGCCCCGCGAACTTTTGAAATTCATTTCCTGCTTCCCCAGCGTGGAGAGCTCATCAGCACAGGTGACCACGCAGAGCTCATCAGCACAGGTAACAATGCAGTCTCCTGAGAATCGAAAAAGAGCCCCAGCATGGACTGCACGGGAGGTACTGGATCTGATCGCTATCTGGGGAGAGGATTCAGTGCTAACAGAACTGCGTTCCAAAAGACGAAATGAAAAAGTATTTGAAAGAATTTCTAAGGCTATGACGGATAAAGGCCACAGCAGGGACTCAGTGCAGTGCAGAGTGAAAGTTAAGGAGCTCAGACAAGCCTACCAGAAAACCAAAGAAGCAAACGGAAGGTCCGGGGCAGGTCGAAAAACATGCCGCTTCTATGCTGAGCTGCATGCAATTTTAGGGGGCTGCGCCACAAGTACCCCACCCCTGATCGTGGATTCCGAGGTGGGGGTTGTAATCTCTGCCATGGCTGAGGATTATGCAGACGGGGAAGATGAAGATGAAGAAGAGGAGGAAGACCTAGCAGAGAGCACACAGCACTCCGTGAGCCCCAGCAGCCAGGAGCTTTTTATCACCCTGACGGAATTACCCTCCTCCCAGCCCTCCCAAGCAAGTATCCCAGACAATGACGCCATGGAAGGGAGCTCTGGTGAGTGTACCTTTGTAAATAGCAAACATTGTTTTTTAAGCAAGCGTTTTTTAATGATTGATTTGCCCTGAGAACTTGGGATGCATTCGCAGACAGTGTAGTTACTTAGAAAAGTTTGTTAACATGTCCGGGGATTGAGAGGAAATCCTCCAGGGACATCTCGATGAAGCACTCCTGTAGGTACTCCAGAAGCCTTTGCAGAAGGTTTCTGGGCAAGGCAGCCTTGTTCCGCCCACCATGGTAAGACTCTTTACCACGCCATGCATGTAGCAAGTAATCAGGTATCATTGCGTGGCAAAGCATAGCAGCGTATGGTCCCGGTGACTGCTGGCATTCAAGAAGCATCCGTTCTTTATTTTGTTGTGTTATCCTCAGCAAAGTGATATCGTTCAGGATAACCTGGTTAAAAATCAGGAATTTAATTAAGGGGGATGGCCATTTTCCTACTGGGTTCGTGGACTGCAGCAGCTTAAAAAAAATCCTTTCCTCCACATAGCCAAGCGGGGGGAGGGGAGGAATGAAATGCCGATGATCTTTTTTGTGTTTGGTCAGCGGGGCTTCCCCAAGCTACCAGCCACGCAGTGGGTCGGGGGGTGGGAAGGGTGTTGATTAGCAGGGAGCTAGCGTGGTATTAGCCATGCATTGGGGGGAGGGGTAAATCACTGCAGAAGCCGAAAGACAGTGGCTTACCATGGCCGCATGCAAGCTGAATTCTGATGCCTGGACCTGTGTCTGTGAGATCTGTAACTCCAGAGCTGCAGGCACTCACTATTAAGATGAAAAATGCGACCTTGTAGGGAAATCACATGTGCTATGTAAGGCGAATAGAGCTGTTCACTGTGAAAGAGTATAACCATTGTTCTGTAAAATGTATCTTTCTAAATATTTATCTCCCTCATGCAGCTGCAAATTTTTCAACCATCCCTCCTCCATCCCAAAGGCTAGCACAGATAAGGCGGAGGAAAAAGAAGACGCGAGATGAAATGTTCTCGGATATTATGGAAGTTACACGCAATGAAAGAGCTCATCTGAATGAGTGGAAGGACGTGGTATCAAATTACAGGAAAGAGGCCAGTGAACGTGAGGACAGGAGGGACACCCGAGATGAGAGGTGGCGGCAGGAAGACCGGCAGGAAAATCAGCGGTGGCGGCAGGAAGATCAGCGGTGGCGGGATGCAACTCTGGGGCTGCTGCGTGATCAAACTGACATGCTCCGGCGTCTGGTGGAGCTTCAGGAACGGCAGCAGGATCACAGAGTGCCACTGCAGCCCCTGTATAACCACCCTCAACCCTCACCATGTTCCATATCCTCCTCACCCAGACGTGTAAGAACGCGTGGGGGGAGGCTCCGTGCACCCGCCCACTCCACCCCCGTGGACAGCCCAACCAGAAGGCTGTCGTTAATGTGAAAAATTTTTAATGGCCTTCTCCATCCTTCCTATCCTCCTCCCAAACCACACCCTTACTTCTCTCCCTCTTTTTATAATAAATTAATAAAGAATTCATGATTTTTAAACGAGAGTGACTTTATTTGCATAAGTAAGCTGTACTCGAAGGGGGAGGGTGAGTTGCTTACAGGGAATGAGTCAATCAAGGGGGGTTGGGTGTTCATCAACAAACACAGCAGTCACACTGTACCCTGGCCATTGATGAAGCTCGTTTTCAAAGCTTCTCTGATGCGCACCGCTTCCTGGTGTGCTCTTCTAATCTCCCTGGTGTCTGGCTGCGCGTAATCAGCGGCCAGGTGATTTGCCTCAGCCTCCCACCCCGCCATAAAGGTCTCCCCCTTACTCTCACAGAGATTGTGGAGAATACAGCAAGCAGCAATAACATAGGGGACATTGGTTTGGCTGAGGTCTGAGCGAGTCAGTAATGTCCGCCAGCGCGCCTTTAAATGGCCAAATGCACATTCCACCACCATTCTGCATTTGCTCAGCCTGTAATTGAACAGATCCTGACCACTGTCCAGGCTGCCTGTGTATGGCTTCATGAGCCATGGCATCAAGGGGTAGGCTGGGTCCCCCAGGATAACGACAGGCATTTCAACATCCCCAACTGTTATTTTCTGGTCTGGGAAGTAATTCCCTTGCTGCAGCCGTTTAAACAGAGTAGTGCTTCTGAATACGCGAGCGTCATGAACCCTCCCTGGCCATCCCACGTGGATGTTTGTGAAACGTCCCTTGTGATCCACCAGTGCTTGCAGCACCATTGAAAAGTACCCCTTGCGGTTTACGTACTGGGTGCCCTGGCGCTGCGGTGACAAGATAGGGATATGGGTTCCATCTATCGCCCCCCCACAGTTAGGGAATCCCAGTGCAGCAAAGCCATCCACTATGGCCTGCACGTTTCCCAGAGTCACAACCTTTCGTAGCAGCAGCTTAGTGATTGCTTTGGCTACTTGCATCACAGCAGCCCCCACAGTAGATTTTCCAACTCCAAATTGATTCCCGACTGACCGGTAGCTGTCTGGCGTTGCAAGCTTCCACAGGGCTATCGCCACTCACTTCTCTACTGTGAGGGCTGCTCTCATCTTGGTATTATGGCGTTTCAGGGCAGGGGCAAGCAAGTCACAAAGTTCCATGAAAGTGCCCTTATGCATGCGAAAGTTTCGCAGCCACTGGGAATCGTCCCACACCTGCAACACAATGCGGTCCCACCAGTCAGTGCTTGTTTCCCGGGCCCAAAATCGGCGTTCAATGGATAGAATCTGCCCCATTACCATCAGGATCTCCAAAGCGCAGGGGCCCGCGGTTTGAGAGAATTCTGTCTCTACGTCCTCATCACTGTCATCGCCGCGCTGCCGTATCCGCCTCCTCCTCGCCTCGGTTTGAAGGTCCTGGTTCAGCATATACTGCACGAGAGTGCGCGAGGTGTTTAAAACATCCACGATTGCGGTATTGAGCTGAGCAGGGTCCATGCTTGCTGTGTTATGGCGTCCGCACAGTTCACCAAGCAAAAAAGGCGCGAAACGCTTGTCTGCTGCTTTCAGGGAGGGAGGGGTGAGGCTGTACCCAGAACCACCCGCGACAATGATTTTTGCCCCATCAGGCACTGGGATCACAACCCGGAAATTCCAAGGGGCAGGGGAGGCTGCGGGAACTATGGGATAGGTACGGGATAGCTACCCACAGTGCAACGCTCCAGAAATCGACGCTAGCCTTGGACCGTGGACGCACACCACCGATTTAATGTGTTTAGTGTGGCCGCGCGCAATCGATTTTATACAATCTGTTTTGCTAAACCGGTTTATGTAAAATCGGAATAATCCCGTAGTGTAGACGTACCCTAAGGTGACAGACATGTCTTTTTTTCCATAGAGGTGATTGGACCCTCTTTCTCTTTTCCAGCTGGAATCCTAGGTATCCAAAGATTCCAGGAAAGGAGTTGGGTCTCTAGTATTTCTGTTTGACTTTCAGAAGTCAGTATTTGCTCCTTATTGATTTATACTTTCCTTTCCAGTCACTTTTCAATAACATTGATGTTTGAGTCCAGGTTGAGGCGTTGCATAGACATATTTTCCTTTTTGTCCTCTCGGCTTGAGACAAAAGGTTGTAAGAGAGACGTGTGTGAGGTGATATCTTTTATTGGACCAACTTCTGTTGGTGAGAGAGAGAAGCTTTTGAGTTACATAGAGCTCCTCTTCAGGTCTGGGTTGTAGTTTATCTGGTTTAGCATTTGTGATTTCCCACAGAGTTAAAGCAGCATAGTCTTTTCCAGTGTCTTGACATTTTTGCAAGATTATCCTGAATTGTGGTAAAAAAAGATGGCTCTGGGCAGACTGCCTGCATAGGGCCTGTGGAGCAGAGTAGTTCTGTTTTTCATTTTTGTTCTGTTTTGGCATTTTACATTTTTATATATTTTAAGTCTCAGGTATAACAGTTCTTCAGTGGATCTCAATGATTAAAGCAAATCACTCCATGTGGGTGAACCCCTGCACCTGCATGGAGCTCAGTTAGGCTCCACCTGAGTGCAGGGGTCTGGCTGCCTAGTTCTCATTGCAGGATCAGGGGCTAGATTGGTAAAAATCAGCTGAATTGTGAAACATAAGGCACCCTGTCTTGGAGCTTCTGTGAGATGCAGTCACTCAGAACTGCATCTGCACCCCCTCCCACACAGTTGTAGAAAAAACATTTTACTAGACAATAAAAATAAAACATGCCATATTGGAAGTAGAATTGTAACAGGTGAATATGGTATACTGTTGTTTCTGGATGTAGTGTCTTACACCATCTTGTTAAAAATCTGCTAAAACAGCAGAGTTATCACTCAGCTGAGCTTTAACATGAAAGGTAGAAAACAACTATTTATTAAATAAAATTTGATTACTAATGATTATAGGTCTTGAGATGTGCCTTAGTGACTCAGTCTTTTGAAGGTTGTAACTGCTTTTTGGATGGTCACTGAGCATCAGATGGATTTAACTGCTACTCCTGAAATAATCAGACCCAGCTTTCTTTTGACAGGTACTATTTAACAAATAGAGCAATAGCATTATACCTTCTTTTCACTGATAAAACCCACAGTAGTAAGGGAGAGTTTACTGCTGGTTCTCACAGGTACCTACAGAGATCATTATGAGTTTCTGGGATGATTCACCTCTGTGCTTTATTGAATGCTTTTTCCTGTCTTGCTTTTTATTAACCCTTTAAAACAATGTTGCAAAATAGTTAAGAAAATTTACCAACCTGGGCAAATATAGTAGCACCCCAAAACCATGATGGTAGTATATTATACTTGACACAGCCAGACTGGGTATCACCAGTATTCCTCCTATCCTGTAACACTCTTTCTCCTCTGCTAAACTCTTAACACTGCCTTCCTTTCTTGCCAACATATTTAGGCAAGTGCAGTTATTTTGTCATAGAACATATGGAACGTGGAGGTCTGATGATCTAGAGCGGGGTGGCCAACCTGTGGCTCCGGAGCCGCATGCGGCTCTTCAGAGATTAATATGCGGCTCCTTGCATAGGCACTGACTCTGGGGCTGGAGCTACAGGTGCCAACTTTCCAATGCTCACTGTTCAACCCCTGCCTCAGCCACAGGCCCTGCCCCCACTTTACCCCTTCCCCCAAGGCCCTGTCCCTTCCCGCCTCCTTCCCTGCCGGGCCCTCACTGTTCTTCTCATCCTTCAGAGCCTCCTCCATCCTGTGTGAGGCACAGGGAGAGAGGGGAGGTGCTGGTGGGCAGGGAGGTTGGGGGGAGGGATAGCTCAGTGGTTTGAGCATTGGCCTGCTAAACCCAGGATTGTGGGTTCAATCCTTGAGGGGGCCACTTAGGGATCTGGGGCAAAATCAGTACTTGGTCCTGCTAGTGATGGCAAGGGGCTGGACTTGATGACCTTTCAAGGTCCCTTCCAGTTCTAGGAGATAGGATATTTCCATTTATTATTAAAAAAAAGGCGGGGTAGGGGAGCTGAGGGGGGCTGCTGACATATTAGTGTGGCTCTTTGGCAATGTACATTGGCAAATTCTGGCTCCTTCTTGGGCACAGGTTGGCCACTCCTGATCTAAAGCCCCTTCTCCTGCTTTATTTGGGGGAAGGGAGAGTGAAGAGTGTTGGTTGGTTTTTTGGCAGCCTGTTTTCTTTGAAGAGTTTCCATGGGATTTTTTTCCAACCAAAAATCTCCTGATCCGTTATCACTAGTTCAGTACACCAGGATTTCTGTGTAGACAGTAATCAGTCATAATATTTAATTAGTGTGCCATGTTTGATGTACAGTTGTGCAAATCGACCATGCTTTCTTGCATGGCCTATATTGATTTAAAGAGAGAAAAGATCAGTAAATTCAGATCTTCCATTTAACCTTGTAGATTTCTTACACTGGGATCTCTGTGTGATTCTGTGAATCTTGAGCTCAGAAATTTGGAAACATCAACATATTACATTGATTAAAAAAAAAAACTTTTTAAGAGCAGTGCACTGGGAGGTCACACTTCCATATGCAGTCCTGCTTCTCTTCCTCCCTCATTCTGTGACCTTGGGCCAATCAGTAAAGCTTTCTGTGCCTGAGTTTCTCCAGCTACAAAATAGGTATAATAAAGAGCTATTTACTTCAACTGAAGTGATCATCTGAATGTATTGTAAATATTGACTAAGGCTTTCTAAAACATACACAAATAAATTAATAAATGAACTGGCAATTTTACTGAATTTAGCATAATCACTGCACTATTAGATTAATATGTCCTCTGTAAAACAATGTAACATTTAGTTAGACCCTTTTGTCGGTAAAGGTGGCCCTGTGTTGGGCTGGATTCTTATCTGATGTAAATTGGCGCGGCTCCATTGATGTTGGTGGAGGTATACTGATATATACCAGCTGACAATCTTGCCCAGTGTTTTACAGCTTTCCTTTCTCCTTTTAGTTCTCCTGCACTCTGTTTTCTCTCCTGTAATAACAGTAGTTCATTCTTTGTCTCATGCACAAGCACCAGTACAGTTCAGTGGTTACAAGAAGATTACAAGATTGTTTCATATCCAATTTTTTTATTTGAATCAAGGAACCTATTAGTTTGAATTATGGGGTGGGAGTGTGGGGGTGTTGGGGAGAAAGGTTATATTAATCAGAACTTGTGCTTGTAGTTTTTTCCTTTAAAGAAAGTAAATATTACTTTAATTTAAATTAAAATTACACATACATACTGGGGCAGAGTTCTTTCCTAGTAAAACCCTATCTATTTACATTTGATTTTTGGGGACCAAAATGAACATTTGCTGGAACTTTTTTTTTTTAAATATCACTGCCATCCAGATTCCAGCATCAAAGCATCTGTTTCATTGTAGCATATCATGCAGGATGGCTTGTTCAAGTATGAAGCTTTAGGTCTGTCAGGCATGAACAAGCATCAAAGCAGATCTCATCAGTCTTGATACTACTGACTGGATGGATTAAATAAACATTGTAGATAAAGTACTTGTAGTAAATTCCTACCTACTGTGTGGGATAATTGCACAGGTGCATCTTTATTTATCTAGTTTTGTTTTGATGACTGATATTTTAAGATGTTCATGCAAAACAGGAAACAAAGGTAAAAGCCATGCTTGATAACAGAGGAACTCTCTTGTCATAATTGCATGTATTGCCACCAAGCCATTGGTATGCAATATATCATAGGACCTGGAGAGGAAATTGAGAGGATGACGAAGACTTCGTTGGGTTAATAATACATGTATACCAAGTCAAATGTGTAACTGTATTGATTTGACTATATTTGCATCCTTAGAAATACCGGTATGTAAACTGAAAAGCATGTTTCTGTACTGGATCAGACCAGTTGTCCATTTGGTGCATTGTTCTGTCTGATAATAGCCAGTAACAGGTGCTTCAGTGGAAAGTGTAAGAAATCCAATAATAAACAAGTATGGAATAATCTACTCGTAGGGGAAGCTTCTTCCAACCTTAAAGCATGAGTAGAGTTTACATCCCTTATACATATTTCTTATCTAATGTAATTGTGGATGTTATTATTCATATAGGTCTAGTTGTAGAGGTGTAGAGTTATGGATAGCTTTGCTTGTTTGAAACACCCACAGTGTATTTTGACAAAAATGAGCTTTAAGGAATTGGGTTCTTAATTCTTTTATTCTCACAGTTTGTTGCAGCAAATTACTTACAAATAACTTCATTAGATGAAGTAATTTGAGACTATATAATTACTGTTTTATGCAAAAAGTGTATTAATGCAACATAATGGCTTACATTTTTAATACAATAATTCTGGGAATTAAAAAGGTTTTCATAGTTGGATCACATTACATATGTGGCATGCTTTATGTAGCATTTCTGAACACTGGTAATGCTGTTGTGCTGTATATGTGCAGTTAACCTTGTTCAGGGAATGTAAAAGTTACATCTTGTGTTAACATTAATAAACCTAGACTTTTGTAAAAGTGTGGTCTAGCAGTTAAAACATCAGACTGGGAGTCAGGAGTCCTGAGATATATTGCTAACTCGGGGATTGATATGCTATAGGACTCTGGGCAAATTACTTGTGTGCCTCCATTTCACCATCTGCAAAATCACGGTAATTATAATGTTATATCACAACAGTGAGGCTAGAGTAATTAAATGTTTCTATTATATGGCTACCTCTGTATGTAACAAAGAAAAAAAACTAGTAATAGCCTGATATGTAGGGCTGTCAAGCGATTAAAAAAATTAATCATGATTAATGGCGCGATAAAAAATTGTGTGATTAATCACACTGTTAATAATAGAATACCATTTATTGAAATAGTTTTTGATATTTTCTACATTTTCAAATATGTTGATTTCAATTTCAATTACAACATAGAATACAAAGTGTGCAGTGCTCACTTTATATTTATTTTTATTACAAATATTTACACTACAAAAAACAAAAGAAATAGTATTTTTCAATTCACCTAGTACAAGTACTGTAGTGCAATCTCTTTATTATAAAAGTTGAACTTACAAATGTAGAATTATGTACCAAAAATAACTGCATTCAAAAATAAAACAATGTAAAACTTTAGAGCCTACAAATCCACTCAGTCCTACACAGCTATGAGTTCCTGTAGTGATTGTTGTCAACCGTCAAACAAGAATAGAAAAGAAGATGTAATTAAGAACTGTCTGGATGTTTTTTTAAAGTCTTCTTTTAATTATATTTCAGATGATAATAAGAGAGATGCAGTTTGATGATGAGAGTAAATCTTAAAAGGAACAATAACTCCTTTATCTAATGCTTAAAATAATTCCTAGTGGAAAATAGCATTTCATTAATTGTCATTACATCAGAATTACAGAATTAGAGTCTGATTTTTTGTTGTCATTCATGTATTTAAGTGACAGTGGCATTATTTACTCTAAATTAAGTTCTGTTCACAACAGCATCAACTTAATTACCAACTATGTAAAAAGAAACAGAGAACTAGTAACTTATTTTGAGAAAGTAATCTTTTTGGTAAGGATGCTAAAATGCATTTTTTTCAACTGAACAAGAGATGATTTTATTAATACACCTCTACCTCAATACAATGCTACCCGATATAACACAAATTCGGATATAATGAGGTAAAGCAGCTCTCCGGGGGAGGGAGGGGCAGGGCTGCACACTCTGGTGGATCAAAGCAAATTCAATATAACGCGGTTTCACCTATAACGCAGTAAGGTTTTTTGGCTCCCGAGGACAGCGTTATATCGAGGTAGAGGTGTATATTCTTTCCTCACAAAGAACAAAAGATTAATTGACTTTCTTATTAATTTATTTAAATATTTTAGCAGTGAATTGAAATAACCAATAAGGAAAGCACTGACATTTCACTTACATTGTACATACATTGGGAATTTTTCCATTAAAAAACTCTTATTAAAAAAGTAGTTAATGTTCCAAAGTGAAGTACTCAAAAGTCACTAAATGCCAAATTTCAAGCTGCTTGTGCAACCTTAATTAGCCCCCTTGTGTGTATGTATTAAGATGTACTCTTTGATTGCATACATGGTCACATACTATTTTTTCCCACTAGATCCTTCCCTCATTCAGTGCAAAGGATAGACATTGCTCAGTGAATAAGGCAGCTTTTCATTAGTCCATCTGTCTAGGAACTTATTCAAAGCCCATGGAAGTCAGTCAGATCTTTCTATGGACTTCACTAGGTTTTGGATCTGGTGCCCAGTGTATGGGCCCAGTTTTGCTTCAGTCACTAGAGACAGTCCAACTTCTTCTTTACTATTCAACCTGTCTCATTCACCATCCAACCTGTTCATTGAGTGAGGCAGGTGTTCTGGGGAAAAATACTAAGGACATATATTCTGATACCCGTACTCACATCGAATGGTATCTTTCTCCCCAAAGAGACTGCGCTTATGGAACAAGGTACAGTTCAGCATGAATTAAAATTTTCTCTTTTGTGGTCGATACAGGCAGGGCTGGTAGCACCGTCTATTATGAAATCTGCCCAACACTTCCCACTAAAAGATACTGCTTTCAATTGCTTATAACTTAACCAAACTTTAACTATTTGAGCTGACATTTTCTGTGCTGCATGTTTGCCTCAGGCTGAATTTTTCTGGAATGATAGAGGGGAAAAAAATACACCTCTACCTCGATATAACGCTGTCCTGGGGAGCCAAAAAAATCTTACCAGGTTATAGGTGAAACTGTGTTATATTGAACTTGCTCTGATCAGGGCCGGCTCCAGACCCCAGCGTGCTAAGCAGGTGCGTGGGGCGGCATTTTACCGGCAGGGCGGCATTTGGCTCCGGCGGACCTCCCGCAGTCATGGCTGCGGGCGGTCCACCGGAGCCCTGGGACAAGCGGACCTGCCGCAGGCATGACTGCGGAGGGTCCTCTCTTCCCGCGGCTCCGGTCGAGCTCCCGCAGGCATGACTGCGGCGGGTGCGCTGGTCCCGCGGCTCGGACGGAGCTCCCGCAGGCATGCCTCCAGATGCTCCACCGGAGCCGCGGGACCACTGGACGGTCCGCAGGCACTTCTGCCCCGGCCGCGGGTCCGGGGAAGGGCGACGTGAGCGGCGCGGCGCACCGCCCTGCTTGGGGCGGCGGATTTTCTAGAGCCGCCCCTGGCTCTGATCCACCAGAACGTGCAGCCCCCACCCCCCCCGGAGCCCTGCTTTACCACGTTATATCCAAATTCGTGTTATATTGGGTCGCATTATATCGAGGTAGTGGTGTATATTGTTTTTCTCATATTAAAAAAAAATTCTGGCGACCTTTTCTTTGAAAACCCCTAGCGCCCTGATGGTTTGGAGCAGGGACTTGAAATTTGGTGGAGAGAGGGGAGAGGTGTGGCCTCAGTATCAAGGAGGTGCCTTTTACACACATCCCTGTGAAAATCCACACAAATTTGGTCAGCTTGTAAGCATTTGAAAATTCACAGTTCACACATACTCTTTTGTTGCAGAATTTGGAAGGTGTGTAATGAATGAGGCAGGAGATTGCAGGAACAGAAAGGACAGTCTCATGGTTAAAGCATTTGAATGCTGCCCTGGAGAACTGGATTCCATTCTTGTCTGCACTACAGGGTTCCTATGTGATTCTGAGCATATCACTTAAATCAAACTTTTCACAGGTGGTCACTGATTGTGTGTTCCTCATTTTCTTGGTGCCTGACTTGAGACTCGGGAATCTGATTTGCAGAAATTCAGCTGCAACTGAAGTCAGTGGAAGCTGCACTTTGACCATATGAAATGATATATAGTGCTCAGTACTCTGAAAAGTCTGGCGCTAGGGGAATTGGGAACCCCAAATTAATGGATACTTTTGACCTTAATGTCTCTGTGCCTCAGTTCCCCATCTGTAAAATGGGGATGATCATCAACAAGAGTGTTGTAGAGAAATAAATTAATATTTATGAATGACTCAGTGATGAAAGGAAAAGCTCTTGAGAAAATTAATAATTCTGTCTTCTGAGCAAGGTTTGAATAGTGTGCAGTAAATAAAGCCTGAGATGAAAACAAAGTATTGAATAGTTGCTCATTAAGTGAGCACCATCCATCCTGTGCAGTGGATGAAGCAGGAGTCCTGTGGAAAAGGTAGTATGTGATCATGTAGTTAAATACTATATCATTTATATATATATAATATATATATAGTGTGTGTGTATATATATAGTATATACTATATCAGACACAAGGAAGCTTAATTAATATTACATAAGCAGCCTTAATTCTGGCATTTCTTTACTTTCGAGGGTTTCACTTTTCAACTTGAATAATGTTTGATGTAGTTTTTTGTGTGTAATATAATTCAAAATTTTATTGCAATACATATGAACAAGGTAGCAGACGCAAGATTGTTCAAGTAACATTAAATCTGACATTTCCAGAATTTTAATTGCTTCACATTGCAACTTTTACATTCTTTTAGTGTCTTCTTTATGGAATTTTCTGGGGATATTTTTATTTTGAAGAAAATAGATAAATTTTATCTTGCATTGCTATTTTCTAAACAACAGAACAAGCCATCCTGCATGATATGTACACTAAATAGAATGAGGTAGGGTTCATATGGAACCGTCCTTTGGTACACACTTTTTCAGATTACTGTGCAATAAACAGGGGCGGCTCTAGCGATTTCACCGCCCCAAGCACGGCGGCATGCCGCGGGGGGCGCTCTGCCGGTCGCCGGTCCCGCAGCTCCGGTGGACCTCCCGCAGGCATGCCTGTGGATGCTCCACCGAAGCCACAGGACCAGTGGACCCTCCGCAGGCATGCCTGCGGGAGGTCCGCCGGTGCCGCCTGCCGCCCTCCCAGCGACTGGCAGAGCGCCCCCCGCAGCATGCCGCCCCAAGCACGCGTTTGGCGCGCTGGGGTCTGGAGCCGGCCCTGGCGATAAAGTAAATCCTCCAGGATGTGTAGAGATGCCACACTTTCTGTACACTCCTTATGCAGTCTTTGGATTTCCTGTGATACTCTCCCTACTGCAGGCAGAAACAAAGCAGCACAGGACAGGGCAGTCGCAGACTGCAGCTACCCAGAGTGGTAGTATGTATGTTATAGAGTGACCAAGTGTCTGGTTTTCAACTAGAATACCCAGTCGAAAAGGGACCCTGGAAGCTTCGGTCAGCACCGCCGACTGGGCTGTTAAAAGTCCGGTCAGTGGTTCTGCGGTGCTAAGGCAGGCTAGTCCCTACCTGTCCTGGCTTTGTGCCCTGGAAGCAGCCAGCAGATCCGGCTCTTAGGCAGGGGGTCCATGGGGCTCCACGCGCTGCCTCCGCCCCAAGCACCAGCTCTGCTGGTGGTGGTGGGGGATGGTGCCTGCGGGCGAGAGCTATGCGTGGAGCTTCCTGCCTCCCCCGCACCCCTTCCAGGAGCCAGACCTGCTGGCTGCTTCCAGGGCATGCACAGCCTAGTGCCGGGACAGGCAGGCAGGCTGCCTTAGCACCCCCGCTGCGCCGCTGACCAGGAACCACCCAAGGTAAGCCCATGCTCCAACCCTGAGTCCCAACCCGCTGCCCCAGCCCTGAGCTCCCCCCTCCAAACCGAGAGCATCCTCCTGCACCCAAACCCCTCATTCCCGACTTCACCCCAGAGCCCGTATCCCCAGCCCAGAGCCTCACCCCCCCTGCACTCCAACCCCCTTCCCCAGCCCAGAGCTCCCTCCCACCCCCTGAACCCCTCATCCCCAGCCCCAGAGTCCGCACCCCCAGCCCAGAGCCCATACCCCCTCCCACATCCCAACCCCCGCATCAAACTACAGCTCCCTTCCGCACTCCAAATCCCTTGGCCCCACCCCTCAGTCTGGAGCCCCCTTCTGCACCCCAGAGCCTGCACCCCCAACTGGATCCCTCACCCCCTCCCATACCCCAATTCCCTGCTCCAGTCCAGAGCCCCCTCCCGCACCCTGAACCCCTCATTTCCAGCCCCACTCTGGAGCCCGCACCACCAGTTAGAGCCCTGACCCACTTCCGCACCCCAACGCCCTTCCCCAGCCCAGTGAGTGAGGGTGGGGGAGAGCAAGCCACTGAGGGAGGGGGAATGTAGTGAACGGGGGCAGGGCCTCGGGCAGGGGTGGGGCTAGGGTGTTCGGTTTTGTGCGACTAGAAAGTTGGCAACCCTAGTTTGTCACCTCATTGCTTTACAAAGTTCTCTTTATAGTCAAAAGTTTACCTTAACACCAGCCTCTGCTCATCTGTGCGGTATTACAGTTATATTCTCTACATACTCACATGTTAAAATGTAATTCTTCTCCACTTTCTCATGCATGCAGTTGTAATTCCAATAGAATGTTGAGAGATTGCCTATTGACTGTCAACTCAATTTACATAAGCCCACATGTACAATGCCAGTGGAACATTGTCATATCATTAATTCATTGTAAAATAATAACCAGTGTGCATGTGTGATCTAATAGGGAACATACATTCTGATGGAAGCGGTTGTAGAAACAGTAAGGTATTAGAAAAGGTTTGCTGGTATGGGTTATAGCAGTTCCCTGAATGAACTAAGCCAGCGGTTCTCAAATTGTGGGTCGCGATCCGAAAGGCTGTTTTTAAACTTGCTGGGGTCCGGAGCTGAAGCCAAAGTCCAAGCCTGATGTTGCATTTGAGGAAGAAATATAATAGCGGCTCACAAGAAAAGATGCTAGTT
Source organism: Mauremys mutica (assembly GCF_020497125.1). Taxonomy (NCBI): domain Eukaryota; kingdom Metazoa; phylum Chordata; order Testudines; family Geoemydidae; genus Mauremys; species Mauremys mutica. Next base: position 120,135,068 of record NC_059073.1, on the reverse strand, counting down.
TTTCATTTTGTGGTTCTCTTGGCATGACTATACTTCAAGATGTTACAAAATTTCCATTCTTGTTAGGAAGTTACAATTTAGCCATCAGCCATGTGCTCCTGGTTGACACCGGGCATTAAAAAAATATCCTAAAGGTGAAAACAAAAAAGAAAAGGAAAGGAAAACAAATCAAGCCATTTCGAAGTTACAACGGAGCCTTGGAGGAGTCAGGTAGATTCAGGCCTCCCACCCCAAACATGTCATGCCACATGGTTCTATCTGCTGGTGGTGGTGCTGCTGTATTAATTTGCAGAACAGTCTGTGACTAAATATACTTCTGTTGTTGTATGCAGGGTAGTTGTAGACATGTCGGTCCCAGGATACTAGAGAGGCTTTTGAGCCACACAGAGCTAATCTGAGGAAGAGCTCTGAAGCTTGTCTCTCTTGCCAGCAGAAGTTGGTCCCGTAAAAGATATTACCTCACCCACCTTGTCTCTCTTCTGTTAAGCAAAGACAAGGAGGTGGATGTGACCTCCACTCCATAGCGGAGGGGCTGTACCAAAAAAAGGCAAAAAGCGCTACAGACCACTTGGTGGAGCATGAGGAGAGAAGGCAGAAAGGGACTGGGAAAGGACTTAAGCAGTATTTTCACAGTAAAATCCTGACAGATGCCACCAAAAAGCACGCATTTGGCTTAAAAATCACAGGAATTTAAAAAACTAAATATGTTGGGGGGTTGACTCTAACTGCTGATTTCTTTACTGTTAGTGGAATTCCCCCTGATGGTAGGGGTGTGTGTGCTTGTTTCAGGATGAAAGTTTAACCTGAAATGGACACACAATGCCCCCTCTTCCTCATAATGGGAACTCCAATCTCTCACTCTTAATCCCTGGGTGACATCTTTTTCTTCTCTGCCTCCTTTGCCTCCTCCTAATACTTTTCCAGCAATCACCCTCATTCTTGCATCCCTACCCCTAAAAGATGAAGCCTAACCAGCTCCTTTTCCCCGTTTATCTACAGGAAGTGTGAAATTCACCCTCTGTAGGTGGTTTAGGCACTGTCTGCACTCAGCACGGAGATTTTTTTGGGGAACTGTTACGTTGTGTTATGTGTTACTCTGTTGCTATTGAAGTCAATGGGAGTATTGTCACCTTTGACTTCAGTGGTAATAGGGTTAGGTCAGCTCTGAGCACCTTAAAAAATCCTCCTCTTTAAGCACAGGTCAATCACAGTTCAATCACAGCGATGCTGAACTGTGCTTTAAAAGAGTTAGGCCAATCAGTATGAACAGGGCCGTAACAAACTGAGCCAAATCTATGTTCAGTGCTACACTCTCAGCATGTTCAATTATTATTTTTCCCCTTTACACTATTAATTTACACCACACTATACTACACTAAATACAGATTTGAGCCAAAGGTTGGTTTAATATAATATGGTGCACATATAAATTGTACAGATTCTTTGAAATGTAGATTATGGGAGTTCTCTTTTGTCATATTGTTTTATTTTGTTAATGATTTTGTGTTAATGTATTGTGTTTTGGAAAGAACGAGAAATTCTGCACTAAAGGTCTATGAAGGAGAGCTGTATATGTTATCATGTATTTATTTATTTATAAATGAAGACTAAAAAAAAGCACCGGTCTTTTGCTCTAGCTGTGCCTGACAAGGTACAGTGATAATTTCAAGAACTCCTACAATACCCCCTTTGCCAAGGTGTCCCAGCAGCAAAAATAATATTTTACATCCTCCTACCCTGCCAGACTGAAAGTTTCATATCCCAGGTGATGTTTGAGATTCAGCCAGAGTTAGTGGAGGTGAAGATGTCTTATGGGTCCCTACCTCTGGCATGGTCTGGTTAGGACACCTCTTGGGACCAGGATGAAGGCCCGATGGTGCCATGTTAGATCCTGAGGCCCCAGGAGACAGTGGGGGTGGTGAATAGGATTTGTTGTGTGACAGCTGCTTCTTCTGCAACCTCCAATTATTTCCCAAAAATCTCTTTTATTTTTAAGGACCTCAAAAGGGGGAGTGATGGACAGAATAGTCCACCCGCTTATTATTTTTTCCACCAATTAGGCCTAATTTCTGACACCCATTTTGGTTCATTGATGTCCAGTACCACACTTCGCTTATTTACCGGGCATGAATTTAACAGTCCTTAAGTTATATCAGCAGGTCTTTTTGTTTGATCAATTCAGTCTTTCTGTCTTCCTTTTGTATGTTTTATCAGAAACATTTATTGTTATATGTGATTGGAATATGTCATAAAATGTAATAGGCCAAGTTATTATAACAACACTACCCCTTACTCAGGGCTGTGTACAAAGTACACAGTTTGTCCAATACTGTTTCTGTGTGTGTTTTGTAGATATAAATAATTGTTGAAATTTAAGCAGTTCATCAACCATGGAAATCCAACTGTGAGCACTTTCCACTGGATACCCTGAAGTAAAGTATGCACTAACAATCTTTGAAAGAGCCCGATAGAATGTGATGTACTCAGTAGAACTCTCTTTCAAAACTTGTAGAGTCTAATCCCATATAATGCATATTTCATGGGGATATATTTTAAAAATAATTCTATCCTTGGCTAACACAAGGGACCTATTGACAGAAATGTTTATGGCCAAGAGTGTACAACTGTTGAAATTTTTTAGACAGAAGATCAATATGTGGGCACAGCTTCAAAAGCCGATAATACTTTCTCTGGTCCCTTAGGAGAGCCATTACAGTTGTTTAGTGCAAGAACTGAAGGAGTATGTCTCTGGTGAGAAAAAGAGAAAATCAGGGTTAGCTGCTGTTGAGCAGAGATTTTTCAGAGCACAGTGAATAACTGGTTCTTTAGATGTGGTTGTACACTTCGTTCTACAAGAGAGAAATTAATTTTATTGGCGTACAAGTATACACCTACTATCATGTCACAAACACTTCCAATAGTTATGAGTAGTGCTGGTCAGAACTTGGGATTTCTAATTTACCAAAAATTTTGACATTTCAAAATTTGGTTTTGTTCCAAATTGGACTGAAACCAAATTTTTCAAAATTTATCTCAAACTCAAAATTCCGAAAAAATTTTGTTTCAGCAACACTGACCTCTGGTGTTTCTGAAACAAAATGTGCTAGGCAGGACTGGCAACTGCTGACTGAAATTGAAATTCTTGTCAGTTTCACTGGTGCTAAAAGTATGTCAGTTTCAGTCAGTGGTTGCTGGGACTCCAGGATTTGTGAATCCAAGGTAGGTCTGCAAAAAGTCCAGCAGTTGCAGGCCATGGAAGCCTGTCCGAGGCCTCCAGGTTCCCAGCTCCACACTAGGGAGCCTGGAAGTCCTGAGAGCCTAGCCTCCTGTGGACTCAGGAACCTAGTTCCTGAGAACCCTAGCTAGACCATGATCTTCCAGGATTGCCAGGGTCTCTGGTACAGAGCCAGAAGCTGAACCACAGTTAGAACTAGGGTTTTCAGGTTCTCAGCTCTGTGGCACAGTTTGCATTTGACAAACCAGTATTTTCCGACAAAACTACTTCACTGGAAAATTTCCCACCAGCTCTAGTTATGAGCCTGGGCAATAGCATTTCAGAATGGGAATTTCTTTTATAATGCTGCCTTCAGAGTGGTATACAAGTAGTGGCAGGAAGATGTTAATAATATTTTGCATATATGTCGAGCCATTTGTCCAAGGGTCACAAAGTCCTTTATAAATGGGGCATTATTTTACAGAGGTGGGAAAGTGATGCACAGGGAGATTATGACTTTCCAAAGACCAATAATGAGTGTGTAGCAGAGTTGTGTATAACCTAGAATTTATGATTGTTTATTTTATTACAGTGGTGCCTAGGAGTTCCAATCATGGACCATAATCCCACTGTGCTAGGCGTTGTACAAAGATAGAGCCACAAGACGATCCCTGCCCCAAACATCTGAGAATCATCAGTAGCTTGCAACATCCAGACCCCTGCTCTAACCCATATACCATGTTGCCTCCAAATAAATTAATCAAAATTTGCACTCATTATATACAGGGGCGGCTCTAGCGATTTCGCCGCCCCAAGCTGGTCGCCGGTCCTGCGGCTCCGGTGGACCTCTCGCAGACGTGGTCCGGTGGTCCCGTAGCTCCGGTGGACCTCCCGCAGGCACGCCTGCGGATGCTCCATCGAAGCCGCGGGACCAGCGGACCCTCCGCAGGCTCGCCTGCGGGAGGTCCGCCGGAGCCGCCTGCCGCCCTCCCGGCGACCGGCAGAGCGCCTCCCGCGGCATGCCGCCCAAGCACGTGCTTGGCGTGCTGGGGTCTGGAGCCGGCCCTGATTATATATAACCTGTTTTACAGATTTTTTTTATGTTTTCATTTTGAAAGAAAATCTCAATCACATGCTAAATAGTATTCGGTGATGTAGTGTGTATAAAGTGTTGCATTTCAGTCTGTTAGCTACTTTGACAGCCCACATCTAATATAAGGATAAAATACAAGCAGTAATTGAATGAAAATGTGATGTTCTTTTGGATTTAGCCGTTGCGCAGTACCTGTTTCCCTTTGAGAAAATCTAGAAAAGACCACCCTAGTAAAACACAAAACAGCCCAAATTAATGATGGTGAAATTTTGCCAAGAAACTTGCATCTGGGCAATAAACTTGTTTGGAGTGACTTTGTCCAGCTGTAGTTTATACCCCTGATAAATGAGGTTTATAATTGAATTTCTGAACACTGCAGTTCCTCTCATTCTCTCCAGCCAAATGGCTATATATATAATCACTCTCTCTAGGGGCACTTTAAAACATACAAAACCCCCAGAGCTACCTACGTTGACAAAAGGTTAGCAATGCAAAAGGAACCCAACATACACATGCTGAAATAAAGCAACATCCGACCCCTTAGGCAAAATCTTGGGAAGTAGATGGGCAATATGCTTGGAAGGTTAGCACATTTTTGGTTTTATCAGATGAGTGGAATTTGCTTCCCCCATGTCATCCACTGGGGATGTCCAACCCCCAGACCTACAATTCTAAGGACTTAAAATTTGAGCATCCCAGCTGTTCATAATTTTAGCGTAAAATACAAGGAGAAAGGCAATTTCTAAGGTAGCTGGGACATAGACCATAAAGGGCTTTGGGTTCAAAACCAATGTCTTGAATTGCGCGTAAGAATTGAGTGGAGACTTTATCCAGATGCTGGAGCTTGAGAAAGTTTAGTTTATGGCAGTGTTCGTTTATATAACTTAGAAAAGTTTTCTGAGATTTGGGTAGAATCCTGGTCCTTATTGAAGTCAGTGAGAGTTTTGACACTGACTTCAATGAGGCAGGGTTTCATCCTAGGACTTTAGAGAAGGTAGTTTCGGGGGAAGAAAGGGAGGAAGTGGAGTCAGTTTAGGAATGTGGAAAGATGGAAAAGGTGAGAGTTTTGGGAAGGGAGAAATCAAGACATGGGAAAGGAAAAGGTAAAGTGAAGGGGAATAAAAAGGAAAAATGATTGAGTGGGAGGGAGAAGGGAATTTTCTCCTCTTCCCATTCCTGCCATCTTGTCCCCGCCCCTCCTTTTGCCATTACCTCTCCTCTTCTTTTCTGTTCTAGTTATCTATTTCTTCCTGCCCAAGAACTTCTATAGAAGCAAGACCCCGTTCCAACTTGTCTATTTAGCCTGGTGAAATATTGGCAAGTAAGGATGATATGTGTTAATTACTTATTAGAAGAGAGTTAATAGGAGTGATTGTTTCCCTTGGGAGTTATTCTGAAATAGGCTCTCCTTTTAGTGTGTGCAAGGATATTTTGATTATGGAAGAAAAATAAACATAAATATTAAAAACTCAGTCAAAGCCTTTAAAGTTCTTTTACTTAGTTTTCAAGTGAAGCAAAGAGAACAGATCGGTCTGACCCAGGAGACAAAGCTATGTTCTCAAAGCAGTTATTACTGTTAGAAAATTATTCCAAATGTGAGTTTAAAAAAAAACCAGTTTTTTTCCCCCCTCATACGGTAGGCATAATTGAATGTTTACTTCTTTTCTGGAGTTTCTGAAGAGTGGCTTATGTAGCATGCAGAGTCTGAAAGACACATCCTTGTTTAAGGAGGTAATTTAAACTGGATTGCACTCAGGAGCCTGACGCATCAATTTAAAGGAGTTAGAAGATAATATGAATAGTTCTGATTTTCGTTTTAGATGAAGAGATCAGTTCAGCAGAACTTTGATAAGTTTTCAGCGTCAGTTGATTAACATTCCATTCATCTGACCTCATTATGGAATGCTTTTCTAACCCTGTTCCTAGACGCATCTATATTAGACAGGCGACTTTTGTTGTATTGGCATTTCTATTATAGGACCCTTTGTCCCTAAACCATAATGGAGTTTTACCCATACCAGAAAACCATTTTTAAAAACACTAGATTAAAAATGATTTCTTTCTAACATGGGTTAAACATACTTTATCTGATCACTGTGGCCCTCATTTAGAATATGGATCTTAGTCCATACTGACTAGCCAAACATTGTTTAACTCTTGTTTTCAGAAACCATTTTAAAACCAGTGCTTATTAACAATTCCTTAGCACATGTAAAATATGGACCCAGGTCCTTGTTTGAGGCTGTAGAAATTCATATCAGCATGCATGCAAGATTTCAGCCTGAAGAGGAGAGCTCTTTCTTTAAATTAAAGAGGAATTTGAGAAGAATCATCTTAACAGTTTTTATTCTCAACGCTGTGTTTCCATCTGATCTACTCCAGTTGGTGCAGTTATTCACTGCCTGACACCTGTGTAGTCCTTTTCATTGGTGTAAATAGAGCGCAAGATTCTATCATTCTGATTTGATAGCATTTTACACCCCCTTCGCATTTGATAGCATTTTACACCCATTACTCAAAAGAAACACAGTGGAGAATCAGGCCCTGAGCCTTTGGCTGAAATTAGAGCTTGAACGAGGATGACTGGCAGAGGGTCAATGCACATATGACTGGGATAATGCTTATACATTCGGGGCGCAACCAGGAGAAATGGCAGAGAAGTATATCAGCCCTGTTGATTGAGGAAGTGTGTGTGTGATTTATCACTCATGTTCACAATTTGGAGGTTTTATTAAATCTTCACCCGCTACTAGGTGACGGCTGTAGCTAAGACTGTTTTTCCTCATCTATGCTTGGCAAGAAGAATGCATCCTTTTCTTTCTAATTCCTACGTTTCATTTCTCACCTCAAGATTAGAGTACTGTAACATGGGGCTACACTTTAAGCAATGTTTCATGCAGAGAGATCATTACATTTGTGTTCTGTAGTATTCTCTGGCTGTAGATTAGTTTCTGAGTGGAATTTAAGTCATAATAGTTGGGTCCTGGCTACTTGAAAGTCCATATCCCTTCCTGCAGTTTCAGTCAGTAAAGGTAATCAAGCTAACAGTCAATAACAATCTTTAAACGGGAGGAGTGGGGGAGGAATCAGGTCTTTATCAACTCACTCCAGTCCTTAGTCTGCCAGATTTGGATTTGTTGATTTACAGCACACACTGTACCCAAGCTGTTTTCCACTCCTGATACTGCTTCAACCTCAGGGTTTCTCAAACAGGGTCACTGCTTGTGTAGGAAAAGCCCCTAGTGGGCCGGTGTGTTTACCTGCCCTGTCCGCAGGTCCTGCCGATCGCAGCTCCCACTGGCCACGGATCGCTGCTCGGGCCAATGGGAGCTGGGAGCAGCAATCCGCGGCCTGTGAGAGCCGCGATCAGCCGGACCTGTGGACGGGGCAGGTAAACACACTGGCCTGGCCCGCCAGGGGCTTTCCCTACACAAGCGGCGACCTCTGTTTGAGAAACCCTGTTCAACCTTAAGATCAGAGTTTAGTTCAGTGGTTCTCAACCTTTTTACCATTGTGGGCCGCACCCAATACTACCTGTTTGGCCCTCAGGAACCAAAGCTCTGTGCTGATTGGGCCGCAAGATGAGAACTACTGATTGAGTTTCTCTCACCTCTCAGTAACTGCCCCTTCTCATAGTTCCAAGACTTAGTTTAGTTGTCTTGAATAAAATAATTCCTTACTGGCAATTTTACAGAAGTAATGAGGAAACTGTATAATAAAAGGCAGCATAGGTATAAAAATAAGCATGATTGAGATGCATATGAGAGACTGTTAGTCTGATCCTAAAATTAATTACAAAGTAGAGTTTAAAAATCTTACCTGATAGAAAAGTCCTTATCTCACCCACATCAGAAAAATGTATATCTCTGTCCATAGGTGTAATAAAGGATTCAGTAGCTTTAACCCCTGGGCTTTGGCAGGTCAGGATATGTCTCTCAACTAGAGTATAGAATCTTCTAGTCCAGCCCAAAGAAGATTAAATTATTTGTAGTTGTTTGGTACAGAAATTGAGCGAGTAGAAAGTGTTAAGAGTGGCTGAGCAGTGTGATGGTAGTGGGCTAAAGTCTGGAGAATGGTGTTGTATTGGTCATGTATTTTTCCTTAACTTATGATTTCTTTGGTGTTTCAGTGTCCACATGTTTGTGTTTGAAATACATTTGAGCAATCTTCATTCTAAGTTAACAAAGATTTGTAATGGAGAATTTCTTGGTAGCGTTTGAGTGGTTGTGGGGGGGATTTTTCTTTTAATATATATAATGTATTTATCTATGAGGACTGAGGACCCAGGATGGGAGACTGACCATGGGGCTGGAAAGAAGGGCTCCTTTAAAACTATGTATGGGGCAAGGAAACTTTCAGTGATGCTCCTCTGCTGAATGGTCAAATCTTTTCACATGAAGCATGAAGAGCCTGGCAGCCTGGAAAGCTTTGAGAGCCAGCTGGAGAAAGCTTTAACAGATGTTCAAGCTATCTCCATTGGCCTATGACATTTTAAACAGAGAAGCTATGATGCTTCACCATCTCCCCAGTTCTCTTAAACCTGCTGCCTGACCAGATTCACTCGTGAGCCCTCAGCTTGTCTCCATCCCAGTTTTAAGTCTGTGGCAGTCACTTCCAGCTCCCTCGTCACTTTCTCTTGTCCACTTGCCCCAAGCAGTTAATTTCTTGTCAGTATAGGTGCTTAATTTTTATTCAGGTAGATTTTATATGTATAAATTCTGTAGTGATAACTGTTGTACTTACATGAAATATTTGTTTTTAAAAACGTATATGCTTTGACCCCAATCCAAGCACTTAAGCATGTACTTTAAGCACATTAGCAATCCTGTTCAGCAAGCGTTTAAGAATATGCTCTAGTCCTTGTGACTGTACTGGGACTATTCATATGCTTAATGTTAAGCACATGCTTAAATGTTTTGCTGACTAGGGGCCTTATAATTTACAAGTAGAAAACAAGACAGCAGAGAAGGGACACAGCAGGAGGGGTGTGTTCTGAAGGTGTATAGTGATTTGACAAGTTCTGTAGGGTAGCCAGCTGAGGAGAACCTTGTTATATATGCCTCCTAAAATTCAGAAAGTCTTCAGGAAAGCAGTTTCCCTCCTGTGGGCTTCCTAGTGTTCAGGAGACCCAAAAGACAAGTTCTTGGAGCAGGTCCTTGTGGATAGGTGAGCCATTGAAGTGCTAAGCTTGCAAAGTAGTTGCTTGGATGAAGAATACTTTCTCATTTGGCTACCATATGCGCATACTGCAGAAGTATGCAATGGAACCCCTTCCTTCTAAAAAATAAACAACTGACATGAAAGCACAATATTCACTGTAAAAATACAGTGTATGACAAATTAATTTGTCAAAGAATATTGTTAAACTTTGCAGAATATACAGAAATGGTTGTTATTAAATTGTTCATAAATGAAACTATGCACATTAGTAACATTTAAAAACAGTCTAGATCAAGACCTTCTGCTAATGTTTACATAACAAAGAACATACACCATCATCAGTTCCATTTGTCATCAGATAAATTTGTCACCTTTGTTAGTTCTCTCTGCTCAAATGAGCATTAGTGAAACAGTTAACATTTTTGGCATTTAAATTGGCATCTTTAGGTTTCAGAGTTATCTCCTCTATTGAGACAAGCAGTGGCAGGTCATACCTCTCAGAGCTATTGCCTCAGGCAGTCTATTTCTGTTGTTATTATATATGAAGTAGCGCTCTGAGGGTAAATCAGGGCCCCATTGTGCTAGGCACTGTACAGTGATATGGTGTAAAATCCTGGCCTTTTTAAAGTCAGTGGGAGTTTTGTCATTGACTTCACTATGGCTGGGATTCTATCTGTGGTCCCTGACCAAAAAAGTTTATCATCTAAGGAGGCAAATGACAAGACAGCAAAGGGATACAGTTCAGGAAGACCACACTTTAACACTGATTTTCCTTTGGTTCATCTTTTCTTCACATCCGTAAGGACTACAAACATAATTATTTGTACATGAACGCTTGGATTCTGGAGCGTCCGTCTGCTGAGAGAGTAGATTATACAAATTTCTCAGTTTTTAAATACTTATAACTTTTAAACTAATCAACAGTCTTACATGAAAATTCTCCAAAAATTAATTCTACACTAAAAGAATAAGTGCTTTGCATTTGGGGAGGGCACACTATCATGTTCAAAGCAGAGAGGCTTAAAACCTTGTGCTAAGCACAAACCCCAGTGCAACTTTATGGAGTCGCTATTTTGTCTTGTTTCAGAGTGGTAGCCATGTTAGTCTGTATCAGCAAAAAGAGTGAGGAGTACTTGTGGCACCTTAGAGACTAACAAATTTATTTGGGCATAAGCTTTCGTGGGCTAAAACCCACTTCATCAGATGTCTTGGTAATTAACACAGTTGTCTGTAGTGGGTTCCAAATAACTTAGCAGCAACCTTAGCTTTCAGTTTCCTTTATTTTTTCAGTATGAGTTTAAAAAAAAAGTCACTTGGTGACATTTGTGTCCTTGTGTCTGCCCTTTATATGATATAAAACTTGGGTAACCAACCTTGCAAAATCCAACCTTTTTAGCGTGACATATGTGCAGAGACTGCTTCTTACCTTGTCTGCTTTCAAAGAACCTGAATGGGCACTTCACTCTGTACCCGAGAACATCGTAAGAAGGACAGAGCAGGATATTTACAGTTCTGACTCTATGGATCAGGGGTAATCAATTATTTTTTGCCAAGGTCCAAATTTCTTGGTCAAGGTATTGTCAAGGTCCAGACTCCAGAGAAAATAATACAAAAACAATAATAATGGTAATAAGTAAATAAAAAGATGTTGCAGTCTGTTCAAAAGTGTCTGGCAGTCCAGATTTGGCCCACAGTCCACCTATTGACTATCCCTTCTATGGATTATTCTTTATAAAATGGATTAATCTCCCACTGCAATGTCTGGAAAGTGCAGTGTGAGCCAGTTGATAACACAAATAAAGCGCACTGGAATCCTGCTGAGGGACTCTAATATTCTAAATAACATAAGGGATTCAGGTTAATTAAATAAATCAAAACAATGATTACGCTTCTTTTCTAATTCTTGTTATGTCTGCCTTCAAGAATCCAGGACTATGTGATGTTCCTCTTCTGCACTAATGGGGAAAGTGCACCTCTAGGCGGTAGCAATTGCCCTAATTACAGGAAGGCTCCCATGGGCTCCCTGCTGGAGTTTCCTTCCATGGATGGTAACAGGGATAGAAATCAGGAAACAGAATTCTGTAACCAGCTTCCTGTGTGAACTGGGGCACATTTCTTAGACCAAGGTTTTAAAAACTGGAAGCTTAAATACACATTTAGGCAATTGCTTGATTGTTTAAAAGGGCTGAGCTTCAGTGGGTGCTGTTGGGAACTTAGCACTGTTGAAAATTAGGCAGATGTCTATATGTGGATTTTGGAGTCTAACTTTAGGCTCCGTTTTTTTAAAAACGTACTCTAATATCTTTGTGCCTCGATTTACGCTACTGTAAATAATGAGGATAAGACTATTCACCTTCTTGACAGGGGTCTTGTGTCATGAACCTCTGCAAAGATCTGAGAGATCCTCACATACATAGTGCTATATAAGTACAAATAATTATTAATCATTATTTAACTGCTATAATAACAGAACCTTGCTTATCTGGGAGTAACAGCTTTCTCCAGGTGCAAAAGCCTCTGCTGATCTAAGAGCTGTCTGGGCAGAGATGTTGTTATTAACACTGGCGGTATCCTAAATCCCTTTGTTCTGCAAACAGTTTGTCTGAACTGATCTTACTGTAACCTTGAAAGTGACTGTTCTGATCCTCCCAAATGCTAGTGACAGTGTTAACTCTGCACTGGCCTCACCTATCAGCCCAACTAAAATGCTTTGGATTGTAAACCAATTTTTGTATGTATTATACAGCATAATTGAATAAAATATTAAGTGTTTAACCTATAAGCGCAATAGAGGAGTAATATAAAGAAAGGCAATATACACTTCTGCTAATTGTGTCTTCAAAGTCTAACTGCAGCCAGAGAGCCAAGTGAGCAAGACTTCCTGGTCACAAGCCTTGCTTACTTTTGAACTCGGTCATGCTTCCTCGATCACGTTTGCCACTGACTTTGATGGGATGAGGATCAGGCTTTAGCTCCATCATCTGACAATTACTTGGAGACTTTTTTCCTTTCATGTTTCTTTAGCATCTTCCTTGGGAAAGAGATGGGCATTGTATTAGCAATTTTTCATGTGCCACATTTAAGCCCTTGGATTTTTATCTTTGTTTATTGCAGCTGGTGCTGAGGAGAAAATTGGATGGGCATTTGGCCTGGGATTAGAGAGGCTGGCCATGATCCTCTATGATATTCCTGACATCCGCCTGTTCTGGAGTGAAGACGAACGCTTCCTGAAACAGTTTAGTGTGCCTCATATTGACCAAAAAGTGCATTTTCAGGTAAGATATATATATATATATATATATATATATATATAAAATGTTCTGCCTATAGGAGGGATTGGTCCTTACCAAAGGAGACGGGATGTTAAATAATCAAAATTGCTTTCAATAGTAAAATGCAATTTAAAATCATAATAAAATTTCAGCTGATGTGGTAAAATCCTGTCATCACCATACATTTATATCAATGATGGAACATTTTTATTGAGCTCTAGATATTCAGAAAATCATCTCTGTTAAGGACAGCACTGAAGCACATGCTTACATGTTTTTCCTGGATAGGGATGAATTCAAGAATGTGCTTAAGTGATTTCCTGAATGAGGATTGTAATTCTGTGTTACTTTGAATGGAAGCTGCCTCTAAAAATACTGTAATAAATTCCCAAATCCTTGCCTGGTGTTACAGCCATGCTATGTACATTCAAGTCACCGGGAGTTGCTTGGCGAACCCTCTACAAAACAGTTTGGAAATGTGACCTGCTATCTTCAATGTGTATGTGGGTACAGCTTTTAATGATACTTAACAAGCGCAAGTTTCCTTTGCCCCAATGTATCAGCAGCATTTTCCTCCAGCCTCTTCTATGGGTGAGTTGCAAGCTGGAGTTTCAGCAGCACTTTTGTAGTAACTCTGCCATCAAAACCATTCTAACGTTTCTGTAGCTGGCAGACTGCCACACTCATTGCAGTAATACAGCAGCTGAACATGAATTGATTGAAAGGCACTGCTGCATTCAGAGTATACTTTACCATCGGCATGGGGAGGGTCAAGTCAACTGGCATCATTCTTCATTGGAAGGGGTTACTGAAATACAGTGAAAGACACTGAAATTTTACCAGGTGTCTCTGTAGGAGAAATTAGATAATAATTGTTGCAGTTCTATGTCAATGTGGGAGAGGTGAACTTTAAACACTAGTGGCTTTACTATTCCTCTCACTTAATTTGTGAACCAACTTGTTTTTTTTTATTGTTTGAAAGTAAATATAATATTAAAAGAAAAATTATAGTAAATCTGAATCAGCTGTTGAAACAGCTCTCACATTTGTACAATCACCTAGCAATGAAGATGCATTGGCATATAAGATTGGGGAAAGGCCTCCACAATTCTCTTGTGAAATACTATAAAAAGGACCTACACAAGAGCAAACCTAAATATTCGAGTGTGTTCACAAAGATCAAACTCCAGCTGGAGGTTTGAAATACCCAGACATCCATTCAGATACAGTACGCATACTTACAACTCCAACTTTCCAGGAAGGAGGAGCCAGTCAAAGCAAACCATGAAAATGACTGACAGAACTCAGTCAAAGCTGAAAAGCCTAGTGAAAAAAACAACTTTATTTTCTTCTCTCTTAATGTTATTGTGGATGTGAGGCTCCGGGTGATGAAATTTATCTTATCTAATCTAATCTATTTTAGAATGTTACGCTGTCACCCATCACTGTTGTATCTGAGCACCTTCCATGTCTAATCATTAGGAATAGGAAGTCCCTGTTGGACTTCATGAATCTTTGGGTATCCCTCCTTTCACAGGGTCAAAACTCTGCTTGGGGTAGAGTTTTCCTTTGGAGAGGGCAGTTACTAGGGTTTAGGAATAAAAGGAGTGTTTGAATTGAGTGTGTCACATATGGCTGAAAAGTTTCTCAAAGAGGAAGGCCTTGCAATGTTTCCTAAAGATAGACAGACTCTGGATTTGCCTGATTTCTTCTGGTAGCTTGTCACATAGCATTCAGTTTAATTCTGATCAGCATCATGCTTATACAGAAGTTAGAATGACAAAATAATGTTTATTGAGAACTTTGAATTTCATTACAAGTGTTTTACTTTCCTTGACCAGATTTAACAGCAGCTCTCCTTTTACCATCATTAAATGAAGCTCTTCAAAATATAAAACGTAACACTTCTGTGATGCTCAGACTATTCCTTCAAATTTCTCTATGCCAGCACCAAAAAAAAAAAGTTTCTCTCCTCTTGAGATAGATGAAAATGGTCCCTATAGTAACAGTCAAAAGTTGTTCTCCATGTGAAATCATAGAAATTAGGGATCTGAGAGGACTTCGACTGTATTAGGCAAAATTCTGTCCATTTTAAAATACTCCAGTGCCAGACTGTCTTCCACATCCACTGGCAGACTATTTCACAGTCCAGCAGAGTTTAGTAAAAACATTTTCCTGGTAGCTTGTGAAATTTTTTCTTTGCTCAGTTTCATGCCATTGCTCCCAGTTTTACCACCATGCACCACCTTAAACAATTTTCTCCTCATCTTAGTGCTCTTCTAATACTTGTAGATTGTTATAGTTCTCTAAGTCAGCAGATAGCCAACCTAGAATAACAAAAAATGCATATTTAGTTCTGCCTCTATAAGTGAATCCTCAGACATTTGATTTCTTCTGGGGCAAAACCATGGCAATTTGGCTATCTTAACTGTGTGAATTTCCATACTGTAAAATGTTTGCATTGTTAACTGAATTCCTTAGGCTTCTACTTTCTTGTGTGATTCTAATATAGCTGAAAGATAATAAGCATGCCAACCAAGGACAGAAACCTTAACTTCACCTCGATGAAGTATTTTATGTCGGAATTTCCTTATTTTTTTAAAGTGCTAACTTGGAACGGTGGAGGGGAGAGGGTGTAAAAAGGGGCATTCCTCCCTTCCTGATGTCTGCAGTTGGGAAGCCTTATTAATGCACACATTCTAAGACCCTGCAACCCCTAGGAGGCACCTAGGAGAAGTATCTACCAGGGTAAGTGTCCCAACTGGCTGGGGTGCATCATGAGACCTCAATCTCTATAGGCCTTTGGACAAGGAAACTAGCAGCCCTCCACCCCCACTCAAGCCTTTTTTCAGGGGCCTCCCTAACCCTCAGCTCCCACAAGCTCTAGAGAAGGCTCAGCGGGAGGCCCTTAGCCTCCATGTATTGTTAGTTTTATAAGGTTAGTTGGGCTTCCCGCACCTTTCCTACTGCAAGCCTTAGGAGGCTCACCAGGCACTGAACTTCCCTATGGGCCCAGGTGTGTTTGTTTAGTCTTAGTAGGTGTGTCCCCCTCCTGTGTGGCAGAAAGGGATTATTTTAAATTGCTGGACACCGAAGAATTTTATTTTTAAAATTATTAAAAATATTTGTCTTAGAGAAGCAAGAAATGGTCGGCCAGCTGTTACTAATTGTTTCTCTTGCTGAGAACTCCGGGGTGTGGCTCCCACCACTGCTTTAGTCACAGGGGTTCTTTAACATTTCTTAGGGGACACCATGATCAAGAGCAAGCAAAATCATCACAATTATTAGCCAGTGTTATTTTACTATTAAAGAAAGGAAAAGAGGACATCAAACAACACGAGTGACTGAACACAAATGACAAGCTGGTTACTTCCATTACAATCTCTTCTGTATGTTTCTCTGTGGAGAGCTTTTAACAGAGATTACACCCCACAGAGTGAACACCTCTGAGGATTGCTTTCCCTTTGGTAAATTAAGATCAAAGTATATTGTTTCCCAAAATTATTGTGACTCTAGTTTTAGTGTCTGATTAGATACTTAAAGGCTGTTTATGATTGGGTAAAAGAATTTAAGGGTTGGTGGGTCCTGTCTAGTTGTTAATAATAATAATAATAAAAAATAAGTTTATAAATGGGCAAAATAAGTAATTTTAACAAAATCCTATGAAATTGAAGGAAATATTTGAAGTCGGTTACTTAGAAGAAGCCACATCAGGAGCTGTCTTTGAGAAAGGCCGGTTACAAATATTAAGAATCTTAAATCCAATTAAATCTCGCTATTTCTCTGTTTACCAGAGTTTAGCCTGTCTCCTCTCCAGGAATATATGGTCTAATCCAATGGCTCTCCACCTTTCCAGCTACTGTACCCCTTCAGGAGTCTGATTTGTCTTGTGTACCCCACGTTTCACATTGCTTAAAAACTACTTGCTTACAAAATCACACATAAAAATGCAAAAGTGTTACACCACATTATGACTGAAACATTGCTTACTGTCTAATTTTTACCATATACTTATAAAATAAATAAATTGGAATATACTGTATTTACATTTCAGTGTATTGCATACAGAGCAATATAAACAAGTTGTATGAAATTTTAGTTTGTACTGACTTTGCTAGTAGTCTGTTGTAAAACTGTTGTACTGATTTTTTATGTAGCCTGTTGTAAAAATAGGCAAATATCTAGATGAGTTGATGTACCCCTTGGAAGACCTCTGCGTACCCCCAGAGGTACATGTGCCACTGATTGAGAACCATTGCTCTAATCACTTGGTGATTAACAAGAGACACTGTTAGTATTTTAAGTTACAATAGCAATTTCATATTCCAATAAAATCATTACAAGAGTTTTAAATCTAGTCTCTTGACAAGTGTCTTAGTTAACGTCCTCTCATCAATCCATGTTGAAGTGTTGGGAAGCTATTGCTTGAGTTGGGTTTCTTGAGTCTTTTCTGTTTTTCTTATCTATCTGTATCAGCTTGCTTGTAGAGATGAACATTAGGTGATGAGTAGTAGAGTTCTTGTTGAAGCAGAGTAGCAGAGGGTGTGTGTACAGGGGGTGCTCACTTCTGAGTGGGTTTTTATACTCTTTCCTTTCTACTTCCATGAATGTAAGAAAACACACCTGTTGTTTCAGTCTTATGTAGATTTAAAGTTAGTTGCTGTCTTTCTTTCACTGCTTCATTCCTTCAGAGTTGGCTTGGGTGACACCTTCATCTCCTGAATGTGCTGTCTGAATAACGAATAACATTTTTTTAACTTGCCTTTGTTCTTCTTCTGTCAGAAAAGCATCAAATGACTTTTAAAGTTAGTTTTAACTCTTTTTTTATATTCAGTCAATTTTCAAAGATATTTCTTTGGTTTCATCAGAGTTTAATTGAAGTTGAAATTCTGTTTCAAATGAGTCCAAACACTCCAGTTCTCTCTGTTAAGGTCAGCTCTCAAAGTAGACTTTTAAAATTAAATTCTTAAAGTGTTATCAGAGAGGGTATTGTGTTTTCTTTTTACTTGTTTTTGGAGAGGTTGTTCTTGTCTTCACAAATTTGATGAGGGATTGCTAAAGGATTATCAGGTAACTAGTTTCCCAATTAATGTGCATATTTCTTTACTTAAATGGCTTCTTATATTAGTAATCAGTTATAACATCAAATGACCTTGCTATATTTGTACATGAAGTATTTCACTATTTACATAGCAATGGTATTAGGAGCTTTGCATTTAATTAACACATTTGCAAGTATGCATTTCAGAAAGGTGTTTGCCATTTCAACATTTAAGAAATAAACAAAAGGTTTTAAACACTTACAATGACACAGGTTTATCCTAGAGGCTTTTTCTGAATAAGTTTTTAGAGTAATTATAAAATTCATTTTAATGATGATAGTTCTAGACTTCTTTGTATAGGCTTACTTATATTTATTACTTTGATAACACACCATACATTTTCTAGCCCACAATCAGGTCTCTTCCTAAAACATGCATTTTTATATGGTCTGTCTTCTTGAAATAAGTATTGCCTTTGTATCAAGCCAATATCTTATACACAGGAGACTTGTCCCATTCTTTGATAACTCTGATTGGTTTGTTGGCTTTTTTTGACTAAATAGGTTCTAGATTTACAATTTACTGTTTGCAGTCTGTTTACAATTTGTAATTCCAGACTCATATCTACATTGTATACAAAGCACAATAATTAACACACTTATAAATCTTTCAAAACATAATATGAAAGAAAATAGTATAGAATGTTAAAGCAAAATAGAAGTTATAAAACTGCATCCCAGAGTTGGTGTAAACACATTTGGAGGTAATAAACATTTTATGGCTATAAATAAATGTTTATCTTCCCTGATATTTGCTTGCCATTGGGAGATAAGGTAGATGATAATGATACATATATCATAAACTTCAGTAAAGGCACAGGTAAGTTTAGTGACTTAATATTTTAAAAAATATAATTATTTTATTAATATCATTTTGCACCAATATTGAGTTCTCTCCTCTACACTCCTGAGCCTTAGGATGCTCTTTGGAAGGCTGCCTCTTGAATCTCCATTTCCCTCCCCATGAATTTTGTGAGAGGCTAGTTGGCAGCTTCTCTAGCCCTTGCCTCTTGAGCCTTTGGTGGTTCCCCCAGCCTTACTGTGCTCCTCCCTCCCCACCTTAGGGCCCTCAACCCCAAATGATCCAAAATAGGCTCAACAAACCAGAATAGGCTTGTTGGCAGGGTAATAAGGTAAAATTTGGTTTTCGGCTACACTTTGTGGGGTTGCTGCTGGATGTCTTTTCAGGGGTCCCTAGTCTGAGATAAGCACCCTTTTAATTCTTACAAAGCTAACTAAATAATTTAAGAAGGAGTTTGTTAAGGGACTAAAACTCCTTTTAGGAATTCTGGTGACTTGAGGTGGTCTTAACAGTAACAAGTCACCAGGACCAGATGGCATTCACCCAAGAGTTCTGAAAGAACTCAAATGTGAAATTGCGGGACTACTAACTATGGTTTGTAACCTGTCCTTTAAATTGGCTTATGTACCCAGTGACTGGAAGATAGCTAATGTAACGCCAATATTTAAAAACGGCTCTAGAGGTGATCCCGGCAATTACAAACTGGTTAGAAATATTGAGAGCCTGTCCTCACAAGCTTCCCAGCCCAGTCGTGCAGACTCCAGGAGGCATGGATTCATACTTTCAGTGCTTAACTGAACCAAACTTTTGAACCTTTGGAGTTTACTCTATCAGTTCTTATAAATGGTGGTGCATAATTTTCAGATTATATTTTTCCACTGGTCATTAAAACATTCTTCAAATAGACAAGTTCATCTCATTGGAAAGCAATAACCTTTAATATTATCTGGGTTAAATATGCTCTTGTTCAAAGATGGAATTTAATTTTAATGCATTCTCAGGACTTACTAATGCGAGAAACACATACTGTAAAGAACACTTTAACAGCCTGAATTTGTCAGGTTTGTACTCTATCATCACAGTCGTTTGGTGTTTGAATGCAAACAGTAGTGTGTCAAGAAGCTGCTGGCAGAAGCTGACAACTCACATACCTTTGTGCTCACCTGGCACAGCAGTCTGAAAGTATTTTTCCCCATAGATGAGACTACTGTGTTGACCTGGATTAACTAAATGGCTCAACCTATAACTTGTCATGTCACGGGAGTATGGAGGATCACGGGAAGTTATTGCCCTGCAATCACTAGCATTTGTTGCCTATGTTCAGAATGTAAAGCAGGTGAGAGGTAGGACCTGGAATGTAAAAGGCAGGAACAACTGAGCACCTGAAGAACATGATATTATAATTAAAGGAAATCACTTGGACCCGTTTATTATAATAATAATAATAAATATCTAGTTCTTCTATAGCATCTTTCCTCAGCAGATTTCAAAGTGCTTTACAAAGGAGATCAGAGGCCTTGGCTACACTGGCGCTTTACAGCACTGCAACTTTCTCGCTCGGGGGTGTGAAAAAACACCCCCCTGAGCGCAGCAAGTTACAGCGCTGCAAAGCGCCAGTGTAAACAGTGCCCCAGCGCTAGGAGCTAATCCCCACGGGGAGGTGGAGTATGTGCGGCGCTGGGAGAGCTCTCGCCCAGCGCTGGCGCCGCGACCACACTCGCACTTCAAAGCGCTGCCGCGGGAGCGCTCCTGCGGCAGTGCTGTGCAGCTCTAAGTGTAGCCATACCCAAAGTCATTATCCCCGTTTTACAGATGGGGAAACTGTGTGATTTGATCTAGTATATTATGTGATATCTCCATTCGTCAGAGCAACTAGCGTAGTTACACATACAGATAATGACCACTTCCTGAATTGTTCTGAGCTGGCGTTCTTGTGAAAAAGACCTCAGATGTTGGCACCTCACACAGGGAAGGGTACAAAAATAAAATGACATTTGGGGAGGGAAGAGGAGAGAGGTTCATATAAAATGCTGTACACCTGTAGGTGTTGACAGATGGGTGCTGTTGCCAAGGCGGTTTTCTGGAATCTCAGTTGTTTCACTGCCACACTAAGCAGCATGTTGTTTCAGTCTTGTAGGAGTATTGTTCTTCTGCACAAAGTCAGTTACATTTCCCAGTGGCTGCTTTTTTCGTTATTTATTTCTATTGCAGCAGAGCCTAGGGCGCACCTGAGATCAGGTCCCGTAGCACTAGGCATTGCACAGACACTTAGTAAGAGACCTCACTTGAAGAGGCCGACAAAAAGTGAAAGAATGGAGGTGGTGTTATCCCCATTTTACAGAGGGTTTAATGTGACAGAGAACAAGCGACTTGGGAAGATCACACAGGAAGTCTGTAGCTGAGCTAGGAATCTAACCCAAATCTCTTGAGTGCAAATTCAGTGCCTTAACCATAAGACCATGCAGCTTCTTGGTGTGTTGTATTGTCAAGGCATAACAATATTGGGTTTCCTGTGGGGTTGTTGTTACTGTTTTTAATGTTGTGTGGACTCTAAAATAAGGGGAAAAAAAGAGTAAAAATGTTTATGGATCCTTGACAATATACCTCTGTAATATACAGTGTTCCTTTCCTGTCTCCCTTGGTGGCTGATGCTCCTGTATACCTCCCCCACTCCCATTTGTCTTCATTGAGTGTTTTGTGTGAGTAATGACTGCAGGATCAAGCCCATAATCCGTAACAGAGTTCTGTTTACCCAGTTACCCAATTAGCACCTTGTTCACTACACACCTGAGGTTTCTTGCCGCTCTACACCATGCAGCTTTAAAACCTCTCATTACCCATTCACCACGGGGTCGTCATCAGTTTCCTCAAACAAGTGAAATGTCCCTAGCCTGATACCTGAGGAGTGATGGCCACTGGGAGATAGAAGCAGGGCCGGCTCTAGGTTTTCTGCTGCCCCAAGCAAAAAAATTTTTGGCTGCCTCCGGCTTTTTTTTTTTTTTTTTTTAGCTTTTATACATGTTTTCACTTTGCAGTTTTGTTTTGACTGTTTACAATTTTGAAAAAATATAAACAGAGAATTTAGTGAAATAAAACAATTTCCTACTAGCGTAATTTTAACAAAACCCTCCCGCCCGGCCCAACTCTTACCTTGCTGCAGATCTGGCCCGAGGTGGATTCATCTCCCGTCACCGCCGCTCCCAGCGCCAGGGGTTGGGTCTGCTGCTGGATCCCAGCCCCGCTCATCCTTGGTCTTCGCCTTGGCCCTGGCACGAGCTGCTGCTCTGCTCCCCTCTCCTGGCAGGAGGCGGTGCAGAGGGGAGGAGGAGGAGGAGGAGAGGCGGGGACAAGCCAAGGAGGAGCGGCCCACCCGGGCACCATGTTCCTCCCGTCCTCTTCAGCCGGAGCAGGGCCGTGCTACTGGCTCCCGCCTGGGGGGTGGGGGGTGACCGCTGCCCACGGGAGAGTGGCGGGGACAAGTTCCTCACTTAGCCGGCTCCCTGCCCAGCTGCACCCGGTGGCAGAAAAACAGGCTGGTTACTGCCCAGGACGCCGCTTCAGGTATGAGCTGGGACCCCAGCATTATGCCACCCCATATATTTTACTGCCCTAGGCACCTGCTTGTTTAGCTTGTGCCTAGAGCCGCCCGTGGACAGAGGACTTGTTCTGGAAATCTCAGGGAGACCAAAAATAGAACAAACTGACAGGCCTAAGGGAAAACATTTTCAAAACTTAAGTAGCTTTGCCTGTATGTTGCTAGTTCTGTCTCAGAAAAATAAAATCTAAGGTCCAAGCCAGCCATTTCATCCTGTTTGAACTGATTACGTACTGTGTAGGGGGTGGGTCTAATGACCCACCATTAGTATGCTGCTCTGTATAATTTACATTTATCTTCTTAGTCTGTGATTAGCTTTATTTCCCAATAAAAAAAAGTAAATAGATTCACTGGTTGTTGCGGTTTCAGATATTTTTCATCAAGATAGGGTAACTCCATGCTTAAATGGTTATCCATTTATTATGTTTGCTTTCTAATAGTACATCTATTAAAGGCAAATATGCAACCATTAGTATGTAAATTGAACTTGGATGTCTGCACATTTGAGCTACAGCCTCAAATGTGACTTATTGGCTAATTAGTTTTATTGTAATTGAAGATGTATACAGAGCACATGTTTTTAGATACATATAGAGAATACGTGATGGTGTGGCATAAAAATTTTATTGGCATAAATTTGGAAATGCTGCATTTCTTATGAGTGAGTTTTGCAGATCACCCCAAATGAGTATCAATAAAATTTTTACACCACCCCACACCATCGTGTATTGTACATCATCTTCGGGGGAAGGGATGGAGAGGAGGATGGAACACTCCCTTCTCTTCTCACACTAATGGGCGGGGGAAGGGAACCACTGGCACTTTCTACTGTAGCTCAGAATAAGGAGATCTCACACTCAGCCTTTTTATTGGACTAGAAACCTGTCAATCATCATGGCCTCTAGCATCATGAGTCATGACAGTAGGCACAAGATGCTGAGCTCTCTGGCCTCAGTCCAGCAGAGCACTTAAGCACATGCTTACCATTAAGGTCATGCGTAGTCTCACTGAAGTCACTAGGATTACTCATGTGCTGAACGTTAAGCATGTCCTTAATGGGTTGGATGCTTGTTGGATCGCGGCTAGATTGCTCAGCACTTTGCAAGATTGAACTGAGTGCTCAGCATCTTGCAGGACTGAGTTCATGGTAAACAGAAAAATGGTTTTAAATGATCCTGAGTAAAATCATGACAGTTTAATGCTTTAAAAATGTAAAATAGATATTCGAAAGCCTTTGAAACCACTTGGTATCACTGAACTGCATGAGGGAAAGGTATTTCATCAAGCCGGCTTTTGGAGGAGAGTGTGCAGCACCTGCCTTCCAGCCCTGACTAAGGAAGGGTGGTTAAAGAAGGATAGAGGATTGGGATGGCTGGCTGGATGGGGGGGAGGGAAGAAAAGGGTGGTTTAAAAATGGAGGAGAGAAGGGAAAAGAAGTGAGAAATAACATTGAAAGGTAAAATAAATTAGGTGAGAGGCAAAAAAGCAACATTTCTAGAGTGGATTCCAGAGAATACACAGAGTGAAAGAAATGACAAAAAGATTATTCTAGATATAGAATGAAAAAGAGAGGCAATAGGGTTTTTTTTTAAAGTTGACTTTGTGATATATTGGCAGTTTCCCTGTTTCTAGTAAGTAAATAAACTGGAAAATCTTCTCAGGCTTTATCCAGTTCTGACCCATTCAGGGGTACTGGAACAATTTGTATAGTGGGGGTGCTGAGAGTCATTGAACCAAACTGTAAACCCTGGATATGATAGAAACCACTTCAAGCCAGAGGGTGCCGCAGTACTCCTAGGATCCGTATTTTTAGCACCTATGGACCCATTTGCATGTGGTCCATATGGGAGGTCGCAAAAATCAAGGTTGCAAGCCATAAAAGGAGAACCTGTCCTTTTACTTATCATCTCCCATCACAAGTCAAGTAGGGAAAGAAATTGTCTGATTTAGAGTAACATAGATTTATAGTAACTCTCTTAAAATTGGTATAATCTCCCCCAAAATGTCTGCAGCTCAGACAGTGCGGGAAGGAGGGGTATAGTATATGCTTTGCTCCAGAACTCAAAAATATACCATTCAAATTTAGTTTTGCATTTTCGGGTGTGGAGGTACATGGGAGTTTAATAAAGGGGTTAAATCAAGATCACCTGGGACCAATAGCTTATATGTTAACAAACTATGCATGATTCCAATAGTGATTAGTGTTGAAAAATTAATTACCATGGCAACTCTGCCATCGAATCGGAGAATCCATTTACAGTATCATACAACCACAAGTTCAGTAGTGCAAAAATATACCTACTGGAATTGTATCCAACCTTTCAATTTAATGAACATTCCAAATACCTTTAAAACTTTTTTCTTTCTCTGCATATTATTAGCTCCTGGTTCCCACTGGATATGGAGTGGAAGGTATAAGAAGTCTGACCTGAGCTCAGAGGTTTCCCTCAGCTATCAGTTCTTGATGCTGTCTCTATATTACCTAAGGGCCAAATTATGTTTGGCCCTGTGCAGACATGCTAATCAGTGTGGACAGAAGATGTAAAGAGCCTCTAACTACCAGCCCTAGAATAGCTGTTAACTCCCGCTCCTGGAATATCTCAGACTGTAGCCCAGCTGCCCTAGCTGCATGTGCACGCACCCCCCCCCCCAACCATGGTCTCAGTCATGCCTCTCCAGTGGTCTACCCTTGTGTGTACTCTGAATTACTGTTTCATCCTTTGGGGACTTGGGGACAGTTAAAGCAGGTACCAAAGAGACTTAACAAAGGCACCTCTAACCACACAAATTGTTCTCACAGACAAAGCACCAGAGTTATACAGATCTATGGAAAAATAACAAACATCTGTGTGCAAGACCCTCAATCAGATTCCGCACCCCTCCTGAACATCCTTTGGATAGCAGTCACTGTCTTCCACAGAGTCTAGGATTCTTCTGCACCTCTGGCTCCTTCTGCCCAGTCTTGTCTTCTGCATTCACTTGCTGGAGAGTTTTAACAGCAGATTCTAACTTTTGTCTTTGCCCTGGGATTTTTTTCCATTCATAGCAGCCCTCTGTGTTTGTTACCTAGGTCAGAATCGTTAGCAAGTCAATAGCCTTTGGCTGGCAATTTTAGCACAACAGGATCATGTCAGCTGTGTCCCTCTTAAACGTGGACAAAAAGGGCAGCAGCAGGTCTTGATGCCTTTACTGTTTGGATAAATATCAATGATTGGGCTATCTACATCCATTGTCTGCCTTCTTGCAGAAGTGTAACCCCTCCCCCCTGGACTACATTAACTCTTGTAGCCAGGTAGCAGATATCATGATAGTAGACCAATAGTAAATATACATTAATTTTAAAAATTCAGATAATCTCCCATGTTCTTCACAAACATGCTAAATAATTATTGGTCATTTACAACCTTAAAATAGTCACAAACTCTTGTATTCCCATCCCCTCTGCTTAATTATCACATGTCAATAGCCAGAGTGATTTTCCAGTTTCTAGTTATTTATATAGCAGTGCTGGTGACTGAGCTCTGGAAACTAAAGATGTAGGCTGTACTTTCTAGATGCACTGAGTTCTCTGCTTTGTGCTCTGATATCCCAGCTAGGCATTTCATTTTAGAAGAAAAAAAATACATTCTCTGAATCTGAACGGAGCAGTGTCATTCTCCCAGTTGCTTGCTTTCCTTAGCTGCATTTTATGAGGCCACTGTGCATCTCCTCAGGTCAGAATATATTGCAGAGTTAAAACAGCTGTAATTATAAGTAGCTCTAAAAGCTGGACCAATTTCTATATTTTCTCACTAAGGAAATTAATTCTCTGCTGTGATGAAAACCTGTAGTCCAACAGCCATATGCTCCCCTGCCTTTGCATACTTGCCTACAGTCTCAGCCAAAATCCCAGGATTGTTTACAGCTTGCAACAGAAAATATCTTTCCATCCCACCTGATACCAGGAGCTGTTCTCTGTCTTGGCTGAACAGTCAGCCAGAAACCAGCAGTTGAAACCCTTCTCCTCGGCCAACATGTTCGCTCAGTGCTTTCATTTCTTTGTGACTACTCCCCATCTCTGCTTCTGCTTATTTAACAGCACAGACCACAGCAGGGGAGTTGTCACAAAGCCGTGAGGGCCATGCATAGTCTGGGCAAGGAGAGAAGTCTGCTGGCCAGATACTTCAGTCTTCCACTCCCACTTCCCCCACCTTGAAGACTCAGAACCTCTGAGGAGGAAGCGTGAATGGAAGAGAGAGAGAATCCTGTGGAAGTGGAATGGGTGGGAAGAATTTGAGGAAGGGGAGAAGGGGGAAAACTTAGATGCAAATGTCACCCTCCATCTGCTGAAAGTTTTGAACCCCCGAACTCCAGGTCCCAATTTGTAAGAGTGACCTTCAGAGGAAAAATGCACCTGTGCATTGTGGGCCTGGTCCAAAGCCCATTGAAGTCAAAAGTAAGGCTCCCATTGATGCTTAAGGATTTGGGATCCGATTCCATGTCTCCTCCTGCATGTAGCTGCAATCATTCCTCCACACAATTAATGTGCCAAAAATAATCTGCAGATAGCAGATTTGCAGGGCTCTACACTGGGGGCCAGGCTTAGGCTCTGAGGCATCCCCCCTGCCAGAGCCTGGTTGGGGACAGCTGTGTGGGCAACTGTGGGGAGCCCATGCACAGTTGTGGACCCTCCACCTGCCCTCGGCTGGGCAAGCAGCCTGGGGGGCAGGAACACAGCCAGGGGCTGCTCTCAGCCACCCACCCTGCCCCGTCTTGCGGGCAGGTGGAGCATCCACCACGTCTCCCTGGCTGGGCTCCACACTGCCCCGGCCAGGGGAAGGGGGCAGACCTGTGGAGCTGCCTGGGGGGCTGTTGCATCGCAGAGGAGCATGGACAGAGTCTGACAACCCATGTGATCATAAGCAGAGAGTCCTTTATTCATTTCCAGCATGCTCTTATATCCCATTATGGCAAGCAATCAGACAGTTGCTAATTGGTTAATTAAATATACACAGCCGCAGCTGTAACCCCATCCTAACTAACATCCTACACACCTGTTTGACTTATCATCCTATTTACAGTTAGCTGGCCGATGAGAGCGCGCCCAAGGCCAGCCCTTTACACACAATTCCCAGCGTTATCGGCTCGTCCCAGAAGCCTAAACAATCTCAGCATTTCACATTCTATTCCCAACAGGGGGCCGCTCAGGCCTCCCACCTAGGGCAGGTGGAGGGCCCACTGCAGCTCCCCACAGCTTCCCACCCAGCTCTGAGCCACGGCGGACCCTCCATTTGCCCTGGGCGGGGGCCCAAGCACCCTGCCGCCTAGTGTCCCAGCCCTTTCCCTGTGTTCCTGCCCCCAGCACCCCGTCCAGTGTCCCTGCCCCCAGCCTCCCCACTCAGTGTCCCTGCCCCCAACCCCTCCGCCCAGGGCAGGAGGAGGGACCCAGGCTCCCCACAGCTGCCAGTGTGGCTCTCCCCAACCCAGTTCCAGCTGGGGGGGGAGGCGGCTTGGAACCGCAGCCCGGCCATGATAAGAGCCAGGCAGGCAGCTGTGGGGAGCCGTGGCGGACTCTCCACTGCCCTGGGTGTGGTGCCCAAGCAGCCCCCTGCCCAGTGTCCCTGCCTGCCCAGGGCAGGTGGAGGATCTGTGCCGCAGTTCCACACAGCTGCCCGTCTGGCTCTTACCAACAGAGCCCTGCGCGGCTACAAAATTTGTATCCTCATCCATGCTGCTATCTACAGAAATGGTCCACGGCTATAAAGCAGATACCCACGGATTTGTAGGGCTCTATTAGTAAGTTACTAGTGTTCCAAACAGCAGAAACTTCCACTACATTCTCTTTGACCTCTATCAAAAAGGTCACAGTTGTACTACCTACTATGGGGAGCTAAGGACAGCACAGCAACTGCCAAAGGAGACCCCAGGACACAGGTTTGGCTATATATTTTTCTGCGCCTCCATAGTCCTCCATATTTGGGGTGCCAGGGCAGTATACCTGGCTTCAAATCTTAGCAGCTAAGTATAATATCCTGTACATATCCCCTCCAGATTCCTGACAGGGACTTTTGAACAATAACAGAAGAAACTGACCCAAGGAATTAACAATTGCCAGAGCTGACACATTCACTGTAGTATTGCCGATGGAATGATGCAATAGACAGATTTATTTTCAGTCATATAATTCTGCTACTTCTATTTTTTTAAGGTGAAAGCAAATGTAACCAAACAACAGTACGTCTGCTACTTCGTAAATGGGTACTTAGCAAAAGCTTAAAGGAGCTTTAAAAAATAAATGTACTGCAGTGCTGTCTGATTGCTAAACCTCATACATTCATAGTTTGACTAGTTGAGATTCTTTAAAACAAATAGCTCACAAATGAATAATTCTGCTGCAGAATGCATCAACCCCGTCTTTATAACATCCTAAATAGTGAAGCATAATGGTTAGACAAAGTGCTTAAATAAACCATGGAGCAATTTCCATCAGCGATATGTTAAAAACTCATTTTAAATTACTATCAACTGATGGGATAAACACAGAGTTTTAAAATAATAATAGATTAGGGCTGATTGCAAGAGGCTCTGAGTACCAACTACTATTGATTTCAGTGGGAGTCAGGTGCTCAGCACTTCTCAGGGACAAATTCATTACTCTCTATAAAGGAATGAGTATGTGGAAAAGTCTCCTGTGGTACTGGTGGGCCTGTAACATTTTATGTCAATTCTTACTAGAATAAATTCCAGTCTAGTGGATAAGAGATTGCACTCGGAGTTCAGCGTAGCATCTGGGTTCTATTGCAAGCCCTGTCATTGATCTGCTGTTTGACTTTGGGCAAGTCACTTCACTTCTGTTTCCACTCCTGTTCGTAATTGCCCCATTGTCATCTTGTGTTCTCCCAATCTGTTTTCTGTATCTGCCTGTTGTCTCTGATCTTATACTTAGGCGATGTCTACACTTGCGATGGCATGCCCAGTACAGCTGCATGCCGCGGTGAATATCAGGCTGTGCCCACACTTGTCACTGTGGTGCGTAGTTACACGTGGCAAGGAAAGTCTCCAGCAGTGGGAAAGGCTCTGGCAGTTTCTCGCTGCTGGAGCCTTTCACTGCGGCAGGGTAAGGCTCTGCCGGGAGGTGGCAGCAGGGAAAGGCCCTGGCAGCAGAAAGACGCCAGAACCTTTCCCTGCTGCCTCCCCACTGCCAGAGCCTTACCCCACTACCAGAGCCTTTCACTTAGGCAGGGAAAGGCTCTGGCAGTGTGTGTGGGGGGAGTGGGCGTAAAAATAACAATGTTAGACATTGGAGGCACTGCTTGTGCGTGTAGACAACTGTGTCGGGTATATACCCTGAGGTTCTGGCATGTAGGGCCCTCTGCTAAGCTGTGCTTTATCGTCTATCCTGCTGTTTATACTTGTGCTAGCCGGACATGCAGTGACCGTACTGTACACTCTGCTGTAAGTGTAGACGTACCTTTAAATTGTAAGCTCTTTATGTTCCGTGTTTGTAAATTGCCTAGCACAATGGTACCCTGATCTCTGGTTTGGAGCCCAGAAGTGCTACCACAATAATAATAATAATAATGTCAGTGATACATTTTATGTATGTGAGTGTGCATAGACATTTCATTTATGAATAAACATGTATATATATATAGAGAGAGATGTGAATTTATTTAGATGTACGTGTGTGCATGTATATACATTATACAATAAAGAAAGAGAGAGAGTTTTTAATACCACTCTATGTTCCTTTTACCTATGCTCTGGGAGAAGGGTATTTTGGATTCTATCAAAGATGAGTTTATTTGATGGCTATTTTAACATTTGTGGAAGCATTTTACACAAAAATACATCTTGCAAAGAGCTTTTGATAAAGTGTGCTCTAATATCCATCCACAAATCCCATTCAATCATCATGATTAGCCACAGCAGCTCAGCTGTGAAAGCTATCGTTAGAAAATGGGAGGGGATTGTGCATATGTTTGTATGGATGTAGGTGTTGGCATGAGCACCGTTGGATGTATATGGTGTTAATAAAAACCTGGTTTTCAGCTACTACTTCTCTGATCAGAATAAGAATTAGGCTACAGAGAAAAGCCAAACAACACAAGGCATGGTATGGGGAAAAAAGAAGCTATATCAATATTGTAATACCCTTTTCCTGTTTCCTTTGTCATTCTGGAATGTGGTACAAGTGAAACTTAGTAGTCTCGGCAGGGAACAAAATGTAAATAATAATAATAATAATAATAAGATCTTGTAGACTGGAGAGGGATTGTTTGCAATTTCACTTAAAAATAAATAAATTAATTACCATTGATTACTTCCATCCTGTAGCACCTTCACACAGATTTAAAGTCTAGTTTGCATGTTTGTTTCCAAGTTAAACATATTCTCCTAATACAGTAATATTGAACCCATTTTCCTATTGGTGCTTTGAAAAGTAGAATGGAAAAACCTGTAAAAGACATAGCTCTAGTGTTCAGAGGTTCTCTTTATTCATAAAGGGGGGAGGGAGCACGTAACATTTATACTTTTGTTAGATTTTGCTGTTGATCGTAAAAACATTTTATTCATTTTATGCACTTTTTTGTCTTGGTCTGTTGTTGGGTTAAGAGGACTCGATTTCTATATCTGAGTATAGTCACTTTGAGGGAAACAAGCACATTGCTTTAGGAATGTTTGTCTTCCTTCTAAAAGGAAATTAGAAAGGCTTTCCCCCACCTTTTAAATAAGAGAAAAAAAGTGAAGACTGTCAGTTTAGTTGCTTTCCTTCACATATAGCTTCTTAGGCTGGACATTCTTTTAATGACCAAACATTTTGCTATTAGTTTTGAAGCTTCCCCCAAACAGAGGAAGAAGTGTAGCCATTCTAGTGGCGCTGGAAATCTCCATTAGTATTTCAGAGCCATCACGGATATGCTCAGACCATGAGCCTTAGGGAGCATAGCTCTTATGGCACCGTATATAGTAACATATCCTAAGCAATACAGATCAGCTCGTGTCTGAGAGGCTTACAGGGATGGGGGCATTTTCCTCCCATTTACTAGAAAGGCTCATTTCACTAGAGCTTCAGCAGTGTCCAGGGCATTGTGTAAAGCTGCATCTGTCAAGGAAACACGTTGCACCATCACTTGGAAATCTCTTTGCTGTTTTTTTTTGTTTTTTTTTTAAACATTACAGCTTGCTAGAGGGCATAGAGGAGCTTCTACGCATGCTGCATTTGGCCACAGCGTTCTTAGTGCAGTAATTCCTGCGTATTTGGATGTCCATGGACTATTGGTGCAAGTCCCGCTTGGGTGTTCTGGAGAAGCTGCTGCTTAGAAAACAGCTCTCCAAATTGGTGGAACGTAATGAGTGGAAAATGAAATGTTATCAACAGAATGTGCCCAATGATATTTTTCTTCTGAGTTAAAATAAAATGTTGGATGTGATTTGTTTATATTGTTAAGCTATATATTTAAAAGAATGTCTTTCTGTTGCTTAAGTCAGTTTTCTAAGACTTGCATTTTTTATTTATATATAAAGCTCTGATGGGAATTGTTGATAAGTGAAATATTTTATCCCACTGAGCAATTGATCTCAGGGTTGTTATTAAGCATAACAAGAAAAAGTAGGTACCAAAACAAGAAAAACAAGAAAATATGACATCTGAGCCTGAGAGATGCTGACCCCAGGTTACCATCGACTTTGGTAGAAGCTGCAGGTGCTCAGCGCCTCTTAAACTCCAGCCCGTAGAATTTGCTGATAAATTGCATTTCTATTGAGTATATCAATGTATTGCCAGCTCCCCCCAGGTATGCTAAATAGTTATTAGAAAAGTCCAGGTCTGAGACTTACATTATATGTATATGATGTTTTTTGCTTAACTGTTTGCTTTTTATGCACCTTTTCCCACCCCTGGGTGCCTTCTACCCAATTGCAATGGAACCAGTGCAGTTCTCTTTGTGCGGGACGGCCTGTGGAGACAATGTGCAGAGAGCAATCTCTAGCCATTAGTCAGTACTCCCATGGAGAGGGACACAGTAGGTATGGAGCTGCTTCAGTAGCAGCTGCAGGGCAGTTTATGCTCACACTCAGCCAGGCGGGAAAAGGATTCTGTTTCATTGCATAGCAGATTTAGATTAATTCTCAGGAAAAACTTCCTAGCTGTAAGAACAGTAAGACTATGGAACACACTGCCTAGGGAAGTTGTCATAGCTCCTTCGTTGGAGGTTTTCCAAAAGAGGCTGGATAGCCATCTGTCTTGGATGGTTAGACACAACAAATCCTGCATCCTGGCAGGGATTAGACTAGATGACCCTTGTGGTCCCTTCTAACCCTATGGCTCTATGATTTATTCTCCCATATGCAAATCCCATTTACTTAGTTGTGTTTGGGGACCAGAATTTGTCCCCAGAGATTAGCTTCTGAGAAAGAGAGAGTCCATTCCATTTCATACCCCTTCCAAGTCCCTACTGGGAAAGCCACCTCTCCTGCCACTTGTGATTGCATATGATTCCCACAGCAATTGCTTAAATGGGCAAATAATATTAGAAAAGTATGGATATGCTTGTAGCTGTCTTTTAATGATATTTAGCTGCTTGAAACCAGGAGGAGAGCTAGCATCATATAACCAACTAGCTCTTCAGACCGCTAGTTAAGTGCTCCTCCGACTGGAGTTTGGGACCCACTGGCCTAAGAGAAAGGCACATGAACAGAATGTATATGTTCAGGTGGTAGAGTTAATGTTGCCAGAGGAGCCCTTGTCAAAGGTCTTCTCCATCCCAACATTTTCAAGAGGTTTGTAGGAAACTCAGAAGATGGGGGAGGGAATTTTAAGTCAGCACCTTTTTCTAGGTCTCTCTGTTAGTCTTGTCTGTGCCATGGCATGGGCTGTTTATTTTTGCCTTGCCCAGTACTGAGCACATTACCAGTAATTAACAAATACTAAAAATGTTATTTATTTATTTGAATTTGGATGGTGGTTGGTGGGCCATAGGTTAGAAAGGAGCTCCTGGTGGTAGTAGGGAATTTCATTGGGAGGGGGTTGGGTAGACATTCACTGCACTGTGGATATGCTGTGAAGAGGGAGATACAGAACAATTTATAGTGCTGTAACCAGCTGAGTTTTAAACCTTTCCTCAGAAGTCAGTTCCTCCTGGTTCCTAACCATCTCTGCTTCCCTTTTCTTCCAGTTTGTTGGTATCCTTCTGTAACTGAGCTGACCTACTGACCTGATAGTAGTATACCCAGTGCACTCTGACCTGTGATGTCTAGAGAGGGACTGTCGCCTCCCTGCCCTGTATCTGTATCCCCCTTGGGTATGAAGCATAGAACCAGACCTTTTTTTACAGCTGTTTCACATTTCAAACTTGTATATAATTTGCAGGCCATTGTCCCTCTAAGATTCTTTCTGCATTATTGCTTTCCAGGTTTCTTTCTTATTGAACTATCTGTGTTTCAAAATTATTTTCCCCCAGACATATTTTCAAATTGAATCTTATTTTGTTTTTGATTTTTCTGGCCATATTTCTAATCTCTCTGGAACCCCTCTGTCCTCAGTGATATTCAAACACCTTCTAGTTCAGTGTCACCTGTGAATGTCATTAATGTGCTGGTGCCCCTATATTCACATCAAGATGTTCATTTACACTGGCCCCAACAACTGATTGCATTTTTTTAAAGTATAAGGTTAAAATATCTGTAACTGAAACATTGCTTGGTGTTCCAAAACAGTAATTTTACTTTCACTAAATGTCCTCTGACTAGTAATGTAACTGTGACACTTTGCATGTTGGCTACTGCTCTTGGGAAGTTTTCCGAAAGAGCACTGTGTCTGTATATTGCAGCGGTGCATGAGAGTATTTCTGTGCTGTATACAGTATAACGTTGATGCTTTAGTTAAGGTTAAACTGGCCCTTTCATTTATGTATACCTCTCTATTCCCTTCCCCCTTCAATTTTTTATAACTTACTAGAGTATAAAAATGACTTCATAGTAGAAATAGAAGTGATTTTTTTGTATTTGGAAGGTTCCATAAAGTCCATCCAGCTTTTTTAATTATCTGACCCTAGAGATTTGTTTAAAAAGCAAGATGCTTTTTGCATTCAGAGAAGTAAAACAATAACAAGTTTGATTAAATTTAACTTTTAAAATAACAAAATCATTGTTTAAAATAGTGTAATGAATATGAGCACTATGTTTATTTCAACTAACTTTAGAAAGGCACAATAGCCTGCAATATTAATGGACTTTCTCAACACATATTTAAGCTCATTCTCAGAGCCACAAGTAACAGGAGAGTGTGATTAGACCGTTGCCCAGGATCTCATTGCAGAAAGTCGGTACATCTTGTGAAGAGTTTGGGCTATTAGGACTTCATCCCACTGACTTCTGTGAGACTGCACTTGTGCAGAAAATTGTGGGTTCATGCCCTTATTTTAGAAAGTTACTAGGTTTTGTACCGATATCTACACTTTGTGTGGTTGACCCTTAATGGTACCAAAGTTTGAATCTCTAAGTATCAGGAAAGGGTGACTCTTAATTGAAAAGTGGTAGGTGCTAGGTGAAGGGCTAGGTGGTATTATTACTATTGTCTCTGTTGTTATTAATAATTAATTCCTTGAAGCCAAATCAGGATATAACACAACCCATGTACTTTCAATGCCCAGCTTCTTAAAAATTCTCTTTATAGGCTCAAATTCTGCTTTTATTTACACCAAACAATTTACAGATGTAAATCTGGAGTAACTCCATTGAATTCAGTTCATAGTTGTCACACAGGGTCTAATTTGGCCTGCAGAATATTTTATATTTGGTGACAATGCACAAGCAGGGAAGAACTTCTAGATGCCAGGTTGAGTTTGCAGGGATGGCAGTTGGCAAACCCATCTTTCTTATGTGCAGACTGAGCACATTTGAATTGGAGTCAGAGGCACAATAATTATGGAATGCCCCGATGCCATTTTCCCAGCCTCTTTTCAGATTATAACTGAACTTTAATTCTGTATGTTCTACTCTTGTGCCAACATGAACTTGACATTAATACACTGTAAGGATTTTTAATATGTACTTTTCAGTAAAAAGTATGAATTGTTCCCTCCATTGTATTATTTTGTGTGTGTGTTCGTGCTGGTCCCCAAAATGACAGCTGAGGTACAGTTTTACTTTTAAAATATTAAATGCATTGATTGCTGTGCCAAATAGGAGCTCCTGGGTCAGACAATGTTTTAGATTTCTGTTTTGTGCAGTGCTTTGCCAAGATGCACAGCATCTGTCCATGGGTGCCTGTGTCCATGTGGTGGCATGAATACTGTACCTTACCTGCCTTTTCCGGTTGTTATGATTACTAATCTCATAAATATTTTAAGTTATTAAATGCCTTAACATGGATCAGAAAGGATGATTCATACGTGGGTGTGAAGACTGGTCTGTTGTGGGTTATATGTGGGAGAGGGCTAGTACTATTTTTCAATATACAGAATTTTCAAGGAAAGGGTGACTTCTCTCTTAGTTGACAGTCGGGCAGCAGCTATTTTTTCTCAGACGCTCTCTGTAATTTGTCCCATTTTTTCCCAGATAGCCACATGTTAAAATATTATCTAAACACACCATTTTAAAAGGTATATTTACTATGTTCTGTCTAGAATGACAAACATGCACGGGTGCTTAGTGCAGTAAGATATTGTTTCAGTTCTACAGCCTTCAGTTTTAGGAGCACAGCCCTCCCTGATATCTCATAGGTTTGTGCATTCTGCGCTCTCCTCTTCAATGTTTACCAGCCCCACTGACTACACATCTGAGTTCTGCTAGAGCACTGTTCTTCTTGTCCGTCCTTGCTGTGGTTCAGGCTGGAGCTGCTGAAATATGCTCATCTATAACACTTTGAACTTCCCTTCAGTTGTTCCACATGTTAATCCTTCAATGTCATATTGAACACCACTTGCCCTTTCCACCTCCTCTAAGCTAGGTGGCTGCTTCTGTAATGAACCATAACCGCATCAATGTTCCGGAAGGGCGCTGTTTGCTGTTGTTAGGTTTTGGTTTCATTGTGACAAAAGAACAAGTATGTATGTGTTTCATGCTGTTTGTGATTATTTCAGCAGCAATGGAGTAGGTAGGTGGCTGAATGGGATGGGAAGAAGTTAGTTGGAAACCTAGGAGCCTAAACAGAACACATACTTTTAAATGTTCTCCTGTGTTATACCTCCAGGGAGCCTGATATATGATATCATCATGTTATCAACTCTTACTTTCAAAAAGTCCTTGTATCTGGTAGCTTTTCCTGCTAAGATTTACTTCACCTGGGGAGGAGGCAGTGTTGTGGCTAAGGTACTGAGTGCTGATTCATGACCACAAAATATTTCCTTATATTTTCTTGTATGGAGAGGGAAAAAATGGGGGAGAAAGAAATGTTTGCCAAGATCAGAAGCAGCAGCTATTTGTAATCCAACGTTGTTTTAATTGTGTGGACTGCTGCTGACAAACAAATCAGCCCTTGCTGCCAAATGTGCAATTGTTCTTCATGGTATTGATCTCAGGAGGGGAATCTGACATTCCCTTCTCTGTATCACCCAAGTGAGGGGGATATTAACTGTTATAAATGGAATGGAAACCTGGATATTGTTTGATTGATGCAATGTGTTGGTGAATATTGGCATTCAAATCAGTAACAGAATTAACAGACAAATGCTTGTTGTGGTGGGATCTGGCTTTAATTTGGGTTCTCATCTAAAACAGAAGGGCAGTGCCAGCATTTTTTATGTGTTGTTAAATGCGGCTTAGGAATCAAAAGTTCTGATCAGCCACCAAGTACTAAAACTATGTCTAGGGTCCCTGGCATTTGTAATGAACAGAGCTGGGTTGAAAATGGGGGAGGCTCCATGGAAATTTTCAACTTCTCAGCAAAAAAATTAAAAAATGAAAATTTTGACTTGACAGTACGGCTGCCAAGCCTCCGAGAAGTTGTTGTCCATGTGCCCCATGCCTCTATTCTCCTCTGTAGGCTGGGCTCCCTGGCCCAGACTACATTCACTATGCTTATTCTCGGCCGAAAAATTAAGTAAACTGGACAAAATTGGTGAAATTTCCTTTGGCTACGGGGGAGTTGTCAGAGCACAGTAAAAAGGGTGTTTGTCACACTTAATTGTTTTTCAAACACTTCTTTGGTATTCATGTACCTCATATAGCAGACCTTCAAATACAGGGTAGGTTGTACCTGGCTGTGCTATAAGGAAAGCCATTGCTATAAGGAAAGCTGCACAGGTGTGCTGAGGAGGGAACAAACTGCACCATCCAAAGATGGTACATCATGTCTGCTCCTCTTACATCTGGGTTCCTCAATGTGGGATCCTGCCTCTAGAAGCACAGTCTCTCCCAGAGCTCCTTCTGGGAGAGGAAAGCAATGTGCTACCCCCAAATCCAGCCTGTTGGTTAAATTCCACAGTCTAGTCCACAGTATTCTCAAGCATTGATTTGAATGGGTAATTGTGTGGTCAGCGAAATAACTCAGGTTGTATGCTGGAAAATGGCCTGATCCTGCAAGGTGCTGAGTGTTACTGGGAATGGAAGGTATTTTGCAGGACCAGGGCCATCCTGTATATATTTGTCTGTGACATCAAAATTTTTTTGCTTGTTTGTACTTTTACCTCTTTACTGGAATATAAAAAAGAAAGTGAAATTTGATGGGAGGAGGACCCACCCTTAATGGAACATTATGACTCAGAATTTACACCCATGACAGCCGAGAAATGCAAAGTTATGCTTTCTGCAGCAACTGTAAATTGGCTAAATTGGGCATAAATATGAAAGCATAAATTTAACAGCATATACACTAATACAAAATACTACCGTATGTGCAAATGGATCAAGCTACAGTTGCAAATTTGAATTTCATGTCTGTTGTATGTGTAAATTTCCAACCATAACAGTGGATTGGTGTAGCTTCAGCACTGAATGTATTGAGAAAGGGTTATCTGTTACAGGCGTGAGAATATTATTTCACATTAAAACCCTATGCAGTTTATGTACATTTCTCCAAAATTTAGGCAATGCAGGACTATTAAAGCTGTGGCAGCAATAATGCTGATAGTTTTCATTTATTTATTTTCTGGCTAGAACAGTGATGACAGTAAAACACAGTTGGCTTTTTAAATAGTTTGACTGTTGTGGAATTGCTAACCCAGTTTTTGGTGCATTAAAACCATATTTGGTCACTGCTGTCAAAATACAAGTTAAGCTTTTTTCCCACTTTTTCAATTTACAGTTCATTGTGACTCTTTCGTGGTGTCATTTTGTCTCTGCAGTAGCTGAGAGAGAGAATTTTAGTGAAACACCGTATCAAAAAGTCCCTCTCCTGTTCTCCTCAGCATGCTGCAGCTTGATCACTGTATTTGGAAAAACATGCCACACTAATGCGAAATATTTGTGAAAAGCACTGGGCAAAAACAGTGCAGTGCTACCAGCTTTTTAGAGTTTTGGGCTAGGGTGAAATATTGGGTATTGGTACTGACGTGTCGTCTTCACTCCTAGCAATAACCCTTCTTCGTTCTCACACAGCATTTTCCCCAAGGACAGGAAGGTACCATATGCAGGTCTTTCTCTTTTATAAGTAAAGTAGTATCTTGTGAGGCTTCTCTTTTATATGGCTGGGGGGGAATCTTGGTTCATTTTAGTTGGCGGATCCTGTTCTGTTCGAACAAGCAGAGAGTACCCTTGTGATCAGCACGTGATTCCCGTAGCCTGAATCCATCACCAGGTTTCTTCTGCAGATCTGGTGACGTTAGAGGCTCTAAGCACTTGCATTTGGTACTCAGATATACCTAATAAGTATAGGTAGATATACTTTACAGGTTGGCAGAGCAGGATGCCCAGTTCCCCATTTCATATGACAGTAAGTACCATGCACCATGGCTGCGGTGTTAAGATGCATTTTGTTTATTTTTTATTAGAGGGCAGCCAGAAAATGATTTATGGTTTATTGTTGTTCTTGATCTCTAACTGTAAACGTGTATCATTGGGCATAGATGCTCAAAAGCGTCTGTTGTATTTAAGAATTCAATGCTCACCCTTAAATACTTTCCAACTTTGCCTGGTTAATTACATAATGTTTTCTCAGGTATTTGCAGTATTCCTTGGAAATACCTTGTGGATAATGTAGTCATGGATCTAGTTTTCGGAGACTACTGAAAAGTGTGTACGGCAGTGTTTCCCAAACTTGGGATGCCGCTTGTTTAGGGAAAGCCCCTGGCGGGTTGGGCCGGTTTGTTTACCTGCCCCGTCTGTAGGTCCGGCCGATCGCGGCTCCCACTGGCCGCGGTTCGATGCTCCAGGCCAATGGGAGCTGCTGGAAGAGGTGTGGGCTGAGGGATTTACTGGCTGCCGCTTCCAGCAGCTCCCATTGGCCTGGAGCATTGAACCACGGCCAGTGGGAGCCGCGATCGGCCGGACCTGTGGACGCGGCAGGTAAACAAAGTGGCTCGCCAGGGGCTTTCCCTACACAAGCGGTGTCCCCAATTTTGAGAAACACTGGTGTAAGGTACATGTGCTGTAATATTTGAAAATGGAGGTGTGTAGAGATAATCTAAAATAGCACAACTATAAAGCTCATTATATAGAAAAATGTGGATTGGGGAAAGGAAATAGCATAGAGTTTGCAGCAGACATGCCAAACGCGCAAAAAAAAAATGCAGAAATTGGGCTTGTTTTTGGCTTCATTGGTTTGTGAGTTGCTTGTTGCCTAGTTTTTCCTTGTTGCTTGTTGTAGCTTGCTGCTTCTTTTTTTTTATAAGCTCCCAGCAGGCAGAGGCAAGCAGGGGCAAGAGGGTGAGAGAGTCAGGGATGCACAGCGGGCCCACCACAGTCCCAGACTGCACACCAGAGGGATCTAGTCACATAGGGTGTTGGGGTTCTTAGGGATTAGCTTGTTTTGGCCTTGTTTTGAAATGGGATTAGCTTATTTTTTGGCTTATTGTGAAAGTCGAGGTCCTTATTTACTACATGAAAGTTGGCAACTGTGGTTTGCAGTGCATCGCCAGAGCTGTATAGTAATCCTGAAGAATGTCTGACCATGTTCTGCAAATGGTTCTACAGTTTCTCAAGCATCTCAAGTTACTCTCAAATCTTAAAAACAAAAAAAGTTAATATGTGGGGTATGTGGCAGGGCCTCGTACTTATCTGTGCCCTGGGACTGTCAGGAAGGAACTGCATCAAGAAACCCTGGCATTTAAAACTTGGAGGCAAGGGTTAGCAAGCAGGGCTTAGCTCAGAAGCTAGTGGAGCCCATTGGCTTCTGAGGAAACCTGCCTGGAGTATATAAAGGGAGGAGGAAGAAGCAAACAGCAGCATCGAGGGGTTTGCAGATAAAACCACTGAGACAACTGACAATTTCTATTAAACCTTGAGGAAAGAGAGTTTGGGACTACTGTTTGCCTCGAACCTGAAAACGGAAGGAACGTTGGGTTTAGGAAAAGCTCTGAAGAGAACTTTCTTTGTTTGGAATTTCCTTCTTGGTTTTATTAGCTGAAGGAACACTTGCCCCCACAAGCTGTGCAACGTACTCCAATTTTATTTCTTTTTGGATTAGAAAAAAACATATTTTTCTTGTAAGTTATGAACATTGAAGTACTCAGTTATAAATATTACGGAGGGGCAAATTAGTCTGGATACAACAAGAACCTCCTCACCTCTAGCCCTTTGCTCATCTTTTGAAGTGTGGAAGAGTTTGGTAAAGGACTTCCCACATCCCTGCCTCTAGGGTGACAGAGGAGGTTCCAGCATTTCCCCATTGTGACCTTGTCCCTAGGCACCTCTGCTTATTTTGTTGCCTTTTTGCAAGAGGAAGAATGGCTCCCCTCTAGCATTTTCAAGAGGTGTGAGGCTCATTTGTGTTCCTCACCTGGGTCTTGAAGGACTTGGGGCGGGGGAGAGATAAAAGGGAAAACAGGTTAGATGGCCTCCTCTCATGTATTTGGGGAGTAAAGGAAACAACCCATTTGCCAGCCAGTTCAGGATTTTATGCTAAGTCACACACACAAAAACCACAGTCCCATAAAATAATAGGGATTTGAGATTCTGTGGTATCTCAGTTAATGAACCTGCGCATCTGGATGCAACAGGGCCTATTGATGCTATTGGGAATTGCTGGGCGCTCAGCACTTTTGAAATTCAGGTTACTTACTTAGGTGTCTAAATACGGATTTAAGAGCCTAATTTTAGGTTCCCAGTTCAAAAATCTAGGACTGTCCCTTTTATATATCCACCATTTGTGGGTGGGGATAGTGGCCTACCATCTAGTTTTACAACTATTCAACCAATTGCACTTTTGAACTAGGTAGTCCACGTTTGGAACCAATTTGGGCACTTACTTCATACCTATCCAGTGCCATTGACTGCAGTCAGGTGGCAAAGAGTGACAAGAATATAAAGCCTGGTCTACACTAGGCGTTTAAACCGGTTTTAGGAGCGTAAAACCGATTTAACGCCACAACCGTCCACACTAGGAGGCACCTTATATCGATTTTAATGGCTCTTTAAACCGGTTTCTGTACTCCTCCCTAACGAGAGGAGTAACGCTAGTATCGGTATTAACATATCGGATTAGGGTTAGTGTGGACGCTGATCGACGGTATTGGCCTCCGGGAGCTATCCCACAATGCACCAGTGACCGCTCTGGACCGCAATCTGAACTCGGATGCAGTGGTCAGGTAGACAGGAAAAGCCCCGCGAACTTTTGAATATTTCCTGTTTGCCCAGCGTGGAGCTCCAATCAGCACGGGTGGCGATGCAGTCCGAAATCAAAATAAAAAAAGAGCTCCAGCACGGACCATGCGGATGTGATCGCTGTAAGGGCAGGCAAATCCATTCTATCAGCGCTCCGTTACAGAAGATGAAATTCAGAATCCTTTTTTAAAAATCTCCAGACAGACGCCATAGCAGGGACTCAGCGCACTGCAGCGTGACAAGCGTAACGGAAAGCCAAAGAATCAAATGGACGCTCATGGACTGGAGGACTGAAGCTATCCCACAGTTCCTGCAGCCTCCGAAAAGTATTTGCATTCTTGGCTGAGCTCCAAATGCTTCTAGGGTCAAACACAGTGTCCGCGGTGGGTCAGGGCATAGCTTGGCAATCTACTCACCCCCCCCCACCCACCCCCAGAAGCGAAAGGGAAAACAATCCTCTGACTCTTTTACATGTCACCCTATCTTTACTGAATGCTGCAGATAGACACGATGCTGCAGCCGTCAACACCAACATCCTCACTCCCCCCCTGCCATGGGTGGCTGATGGTACAAAAGGACTGGTAACCGTCCTCGTCATCAGCCTATTGGCACATGGGGCAGTAACCATGCTGACTAGCATCCGTCAGGTCGATCAAGGGCGCCTGGCCCTAATTTTTTCTGGTGGATGGTGCAATATGGCTGGTAACCATCGTCATCATAGCAACAGGGGGCTGAGCTCCATCAGCCCCCACCCTTCATGTGTAAAGAAAAGATTCAGTTGCCCCTGGACTAGCAGAGGGATGCTGGGCTTCTCTCCTACACACTGCTTAATGTCCTGTCTGGACTATCATAGCAACTGGAGGCTGCCTTCCACTCATTTCTCACTAACAAGTCACCATGTCTTATTCCTGCATTCTTTATTACTTCATCACACAAGTGGGGGGACAATGCTACGGTAGCCCAGAAAGGCTGGGGGAAGAACGGAATCAACAGGTGGGGTTGTTACAGGAGCACCCCCTGTGAATAGCATACAGCTCATAATTTCTGCAGGATCTGACACAGAGCAGCTGTGCTCTCTGGTTCTATGATACAGTGGTTATCTAGTACACTTGCCTATATTCTAGGCAGGACTGATTCTATTTTTAGATACCAAAAAGGAGGGATTGACTCAGGGAGTCATTCCCAATTTTGGCTTTTGCGCCCCTGGCTAAGAGCAGCCAGGGGCACTTATGACAGCAGCAAATGGTACAAAAGGACTGGTAGCCATGATCATCTTAGTTCCAATTTATGGAAGGGTTGGATGGTGCAATATGGCTAGTAACCATCTCTGCTGTCATGCAAAAGCAAAAGCATGCTTCTGTGTAGCGCTGCTGAATCGCCTCTGTGAGCGGCATCTAGTACACATACGGTGAGAGTCACAAAAGGCAAAACAAGCTCCATGATTGCCATGCTATGGCATCTGCCAGGGCAATCCAGGGGAAAAAGGCGCGAAATGCTTGTCTGCCGTTGCTTTCCCAGAGGAAGGAGTGACTAACGACATTTACCCAGAACCACCCGCGACAATGATTTTTGCCCCATCAGGCACTGGGATCTCAACCCGGAAGTTCCAAGGGGCGGGGGAGGCTGCGGGAACTATGGGATAGCTAGGGAATAGCTACCCACAGTGCAACGCTCCAGAAGCCGACGCTAGCCTCGGACCGCGGACGCACACCACCGAATTAATGTGCTTAGTGTGGCCGCGCGCAATCGATTTTATAAAATCTGTTTTACAAAACCGGTTTATGCAAATTCGGAATAGTCCCGTAGTGTAGACGTACCCTAAGACTGTTGCACTTTATCTTTGAACATACAAGAGTTTTCTATATTGTAAGTCTGAGTAAAAGAATACCTTTTACCAAAATATTAAGGAGCGTTGAGGTATCTGTTAACTATTTGATAGTGTTTAAACTACATTTGTCTGTTTGGAGATAAAAGGCTATTACTCTTTCCAGCTCTGTTTAAAAAAATAATAATACATTTGTTAGTCTAAGGCAGTAATTTCATGGGTTGATTAATTCTCCAAGGATACATTTAGTTGTCCTGGAGACTTGGTAATGCAGATCCTGTAAATGTTTATGTCCATGAGTAGCTTTACTATGTACGTAGTCTCATTGAGTTCAGCAGCATTACTCACATGAGTAAGGTTACTCTCAAGTGTTTTTGAAGGATCTGGCCTTGTAGGTCTGAGTTTAGCTGGGAATAGTAGTGCTCCATATTAATAGTCCAATCCTGCTTCCACTGAAATCAACGGCAAAAGACTTGAGCGTGACTTGGGGGTGCTCAGCACCTTTCAGATTCAGGACATTAACGAACAGCATTTATATGTATTTTTTGCAGTATCGCTATTTAACATCATACTTCTAAGAGTGAAATACATAGCTACCATCTGGATTAGCTGCAGATTGTGTTCTTATTTATTCCAGGCAAATCTCCTGCTTGTTTCAAAATGAAGGACCCGATACAGAGTTGTGACTTCAATGGGTTTTGAATTAGTCCCTAAATACCTTGAAATTAGTTCAATAAGTTGCTAGGGTTCTGTGGTAGTGGAGAATGTAATGTAATGTAACTTGCGGGGTGAGAGGGAAATATATTAAAACAGGAGTCCTATCACATTGGTATCTTTAACAACATAATGTTCGTTAACTTTGTATTAACACAGTAAGTCTAGGGTGTCTCCAACATTCACAGCTCTGGCTGTGATGTAAGAGGTGTATTCCTTTTATTCATTTAGAGTTGGTATTGTCTCAAGAGCTCCTGTATGATGGCTTTATTGTGTGGAGTTTTGAAATTGGTGTACAGGAGATGAATTTGTTTGACAAGTTTATTCATGTAACAAGTTGGATA
The DNA here is from genome assembly GCF_020497125.1 of Mauremys mutica. Lineage (NCBI taxonomy): Eukaryota > Metazoa > Chordata > Testudines > Geoemydidae > Mauremys > Mauremys mutica. The sequence continues at coordinate 120,090,268 of NC_059073.1, read as the reverse complement.
ATCATTTGTGATTCACAGTTTGATTCACAGGGGTTATTAATTTAAAACTTGCACTATATTCCTTATCAGATATTCATTGAAAGGTTTACACTGTACGTAACAGGATTTGTATAAATCTGGGCACTGTAAATTTGTCCTACTAACAGGTTTATTGCTCTATCAGGTATTCACTTAGGATTTCACTGTTCTATCATAAAACATTCCCAATCAGAGAACACATTTTTTATTGAGACAATGTACTGTACGGACCAATGCCTACATACGAATTGTTGAATTTGTATAAACAAAATAAGAAAAGCAATTTACTCTTGTAGTACCCAAAGATCCTGTATACATGTACTTAATTAAGATGCAACGTTTTAGTGGGAAGGCAGGAAATAAGATGCTTGCCTCCCATCACCTTGTGATGGTAGCCTCCACTGCCCATTTGTTACATTTTCAAACAAACAACTTTGAGCTTTCACCCATGTTGCCTGAGATGCTTTAGAAGCGCTTTGTGCAAACAGCGGTGAAGCTACCTCATTATCCACCTTTGAATTCATCCTCAAAAATCTCCTTTGCTTGATTCTGACATTAAACTTGACAACAGTTAGTCTGCTAGTATACAGAGACCCAGTGGTGAGCTGGAGCCGGTTCCCACAGGTTCCCAAGAACCGGTTGCTAAAATTAGACCTCCGTAGAGAACCGGTTGTTAAAGGGCCAGGGACTGGGCAAAGAACTCCAGTCCACGGGCCAGACCATCCTGTTGCTCCCAGGATTCCCAGCTGGGGAGGCTGAGGCTCCCCTGGCCCTTCCCCCACCATCCCCCCAGCTGCAGCGTGGCCAGCCACTGGCATCAGCTGGGCAGCTCAGCTGAGCTCCGGAGTCGTCCTGCTGCTTTGAGCTGCCGGCAAGGTAAGCGGGGAGGGGACTGCAAGCTCTAGGGCTGCCGAGGGGGCAAGTGGGGCAATTTGTCCCAGGCCCTGCAGGGGCCCCCGGCCCCATGAGTATGTCTCCACCGGCCCATGCCCCGCTCCCCCCCTTAAATCAGAACTTTTTATAGGGAACCGGTTGTTAAGATTTTGGCAGCTCATCACTGCAGAGACCACTACTTACCATGCTGACCAGTATTGTCTCACTGTTTACTTGCAGTCCTCTATCTGTATCCGTTTGTTGTCTCTTGTCCTATGCTTAGATTGTAAGTCCCTTGGGCAAGGACTGTCTTTTTGTTCTGTGTTTGTACATCACCTAACGCAATGGGTTCCTGTGACTGGGGCTCCTAAGTGCTATGGTAATACAAATAATTAGAAAGTTAAGCAGGACTAGGAGAAGAGAACTACTGCTGTCTAGAGTTCTGTGGCACCTTATAGACTAACAGACGTTTTGCAGCATGAGCTTTCGTGGGTGAATACCCACTTCTTCAGATGCAAGCCTTGCATCTGAAGAAGTGGGTATTCACCCACGAAAGCTCATGCTGCAAAACGTCTGTTAGTCTATAAGGTGCCACAGAACTCTTTGCTGCTTCTACAGAACCAGACTAACACGGCTACCCCTCTGATACTGCTGTCTGGTTCCGGTTTTTGTTCAAAATAAGGATTGACCTAAAGAAAAAAATCTCATTAAGGGCCAGATCCAAAGCCTGTTGACTTCAGTGAGCTTTGGCTTGGGCCTTAAAAGTCCAGTGCATGTAAACGTTGGCCTCATTTTGTTCCTCCCTCTCCTCCCTCTATGATCTTGACAATATCAGGGCATGCTCTCCTGACTACTTAGATCATGAGACAGGGTCTTCTAGTCTACAGCAAATAGGGTGACCAGACGTCACGATAAAATCGGGACCGTCCCAATATTTAGATGTTTGTCCCATGTCCCGACCGATCTTTGGTCGCGACACAATTTGTCCCGATATTTCGCTCCGCCAGCAGCACTGTTTTGGTTTTGGTTTTGTTTTTTGCTCCACCGGCGGACACCTCCCTCCCCACCAATATTTTCTTCCTCTCATCTGGTCACCCTAACAGCAAAGGTGACACATTTACCACTGCATGCTTAGAGAACATATTGTAATGATTATGAAAATATTAATTATCTTTAAAATAGTCTGTATTTTTTTAATCTTAAGGCTTTTATTGTAACTAAAACCAATAGAGGAAATTAACTGATACCCCCATTTTTTTAGTCTAAACATGTTCTTTGCTTTGTCTACAAATAAGAATTCACCAAGAACTGTAAATCAGACCATTTTAGCATTAAATTGGACATTGCAGAAGATAAACATAAACATTACAGAAGATAAATGAGATAAACATGGTAAAATAAACTACATGGAAATGTTATGCATGAATGTGATAAGCATCTTTTTACTATGTGAAAAGAACTGTGTAAATCTTTAAACTGATTCTACCTTGAAAATTACTGTGATGAAATGGCCTCCTCTTATTGAACAAATTTGCTCCATCTATGTGTTTAAAGGTCATAAATCTTGACTAACGTGACAAAAATAAGTTCTTACTACTCTTAAGTAGGTACACCTGTTCTTATGTAGTTAGACCTAGAGCTGTTAGACCTGCAAAACCAACACATCTAGGAAAGAGGCAGGTGAATTCTATTCCTGCTCACAGGTAATTAGCAGAATTAATGTTTATTCTAACTGCAGAGCCATATTTTATTTTTTGAGTATGCTTGTTCAATCTCATTAAAGATAGGGAAGGGTTGAACAGTGTACCTGCATTGCTTGCCTTACAGAGCCTTGGTTACTAGTGGTGATGTGCAAGAAGGAATTAAGGTTGAATATAAAAGCAGCAAAGAATCCTGTGGCACCTTATAGTCTATAAGGTGCCACAGGATTCTTTGCTGCTTTTACAGAACCAGACTAATACGGCTACCCCTCTGAAGGTTGAATATGTTTGCGGAAATGGCAGCTAGAAGAAATATCTTTTTACTTGTGAACTGAGCAAAGGAGGCACTGAGACAATGAACATTGGAACCCCACAATGCCATTTTGAGAGATTAGCTTTTCAGTTTAGAACTGCACTTTAGCTGCTTGACAATTCAGTTTGTGCTTCTAAAAACAGTGCACAAAGTTTTCAAAATTTGAAGGAATTAACTCTATAAAAGCTTAGTTTACATGTTATTACAAGCATAAAATAGAATTTTAAGTATCTCTATCCAAATCAGCAAAGAATCCTGTGGCACCTTATAGACTAACAGACGTTTTGCAGCATGAGCTTTCGTGGGTGAATACCCACTTCTTCAGATGCAAGTCAGACTAACACGGCTACCCCTCTGATACTCTATCCAAATCAAACATTTATATAGATGTGTGTATATATATTTTTTATTTTTTAGCCTCTCAGCAAATATCCTCCTTTGATAAATGACATCTCCTTTTGGCTGCCCTCTGAGAAATACTCTGAAAATGACTTCTATGATTTAGTCCGAACCATTGGAGGAGACTTGGTGGAAAAGGTTGCCCTCATTGACGAATTCACGCATCCCAAGTAAGTAAAGCTCTTGAAATATTTCTTCCCCATTGTCAGATGATGATATGTGTTATCTAGAAAAATGTATAAAAACATGCTTGGTTATTACAGTGGCTGTACATTTACATTTTCATAGCTCCAAAATGTTTTCTACAGCACTGTTTTCAAAAATGGGTTTTATTTTATAAAAACCTCATTTTCCTTTAAAGTTTTGCATGAATGTTGAATTTATGCTAAGGAGGGATAGTGCTGGCTGAAAACCAACTTCCCACATAGGTCTGCCAGTGTACCTCACCCACAACATCCCCATCCTAGTCCTAGACTATTGAACTATGACTGCTATTTGTTTGTTTCTTCCCTCCTTCCTTTCTTGTGGTCTGGTCCACACATGTATCCTGAACGTGCATTACAAGAATAGTATTGGGTCATATAAGAATATTGTTTATATTTAGCGTGTGGGAGGAGAGAGATTAGATTTTGCTCTCTTTTCTATTAGCCAGCCATGTAACTGGAACAATTCACACTTCCAGGCATCAGAATTCCTTCCTGTTAGAATAGGAGCACAGAAATGATCATACTGGAATAAAAGAGTGGTCCATCTAATATAGTCTATTATCTCTAACAGTGACAAATGCCAGATGTTGCAGATAAAACTATTTTTGAGATCATCCTTCACACAGTTTAAACTACTGTATGCCCTTTCAAGGAGGGTAAGAGGTAAAATTTTATTAGCTGAAACCATTTTAAAAATTGGGTTTTAAAAATAATTTATTTTCAGTCTTTTTTGTTCTTGTAGGTTGATGGGGCTGTGAATCTAATTGTGCAATATTATCTCAGGGGTGAAGGGAAATTTCTGACCTAAACCTAGCTGATAATCAGTTTATGCCCTGCATCCTGCAGGCTTTTCCTACCACAGTCAGACATTTGACACCATTGTTCTCTTGAATTTGTTGTACATTGTATGCTGGATGGATCAAGTATTTTTCTGGCCTGGTAGTTATTGTGGTTCAACAGGTGAATAAGTTTTGGTTGGTTGTTGGCATTTTCTTTAAGCGGGCTTGGCATTGTATGAAACAGAATTTCATTTATGCAAAGAAACGGATGTGCCACTTGAATTTATGGAGTCATCTAAAATCTCTGCATTTCTAGTCCCTAAGCGTTCCTAACATTTAAGCGATGTCTCCTGCTGTGAACAGGATTTTCAATTAATACCTCTAAACTGAAAAGTCAAATGTCCAGGAGAACAATATAGGCTGTGATCAGATAATGAGTGCACCTCACCATAAAGAGAAATAGGATTATTAACTATGGAGATGGTGAAGAACAAGTTTGTTGCAGCCACACACAGCTTTTTCTTTTTATTGCCACTTGGGCAGCACTGTATTGTCAGTTATCACAAGACAATGCATAGACCTGAAAACTAGGCACACTGATGTTGATGAAAATACATTTTAATTGCCAGTCTTCATATCAATGTTGATACAATAAAAGAAGCATCAGAAAGTTGTTATGTAAAAATGGGAAAGACCTTCCAGAACTAGTCTAACTTCCTATATGCTAATTCTGTGTTTTTACTCTAGGTAAAATGTCTGTTCCATTGACAGTTTTTGTGTTGGTTGCCATCTTCTCAGGATACTGTGATTAAAAATGTGGTACTGCCTTTGTTGCTAACCATACTCTTTGGGCAAAATTCTGAACTCTCATCATGCAGCAGAGGGTGAGCTCAGGTCTCTACAGAGGTTGGGGGATGGAAGAGTCCTCTGTCCTGAGGCTGCAGTAGTCCCCTCACCCAGCATGTTCCCTCACTTCAGGCACCATGGCCTAGTCATGGCCCAGCTGTCCCTGTCCCAGGACCTCCCAGCCTATTGCCCAGCCTAGAACTCTTGCATGCTAGGGTGTAGGAGCTTTGATGGTGATGATCTCTGTAACATGTGAAGGCTGCAGGTTCCTGCATAGGGTGTCCCTTCCCCTCCCATGGGTGCTGCTCCCACCTTGTCCTGTTTAATTGGATCAGAGCCTTCCCCATCCTTTTTCTGCTTGTAAATTATCTGCAGCGCATTTAGATTTTTATGAATTTATTTGCAATTCAAAATTACTTGATTTATAGCTTATGTGAACATATTTGTCTATTCAATAGATTGCTTGCAAAACTATTCATTGTGAATATTGTTTTGCGTATTGAGCTATGACTAGTCCCCTCAGTCATATGTTATTGTTTCTGCTAACTGATTGAATGACTTACATATGCATAAAGAGCTTTCAAGATGGCTGTGCAAATACTTCATTAATACATATTTCTACAAGTATTTGTGACATTTTCCCTTTTCTCCAACATGCTGGTGAACAAAAATGTTTTCATGCAAATGTTTTCGAAATCAAAAGGGGTTGTGAATACTTAGAATTTTATGGAATGTTACAGAGTGGACAGCAGTTGGTAAACATTTCCAGATGTTCTGCAATAACAATGGTGCTGTCCACGTCCATAAATTCAGTACTTGTTGTATAAGATAATCTATCCAATATTTTTGAAATTTCATCAATAGTAAATCAGAAAGTGGTCCTGCTTTTATGGTCAAGACTTTGCTAATTTTGCAAAAGAAATGGGTTTTCAGGGAGGAAAAAAATGTTGTCCAAAAAGCAGGTAAATAGAGGAAAGATGTATGCCTCTCCTAAGGAAGCAAGATTGCTGCCATCCAAAAAATTCCAGTAAAAAGAGTATATGAAATTGCTGAGACATTAGTATAAGTAATGCATTCATGCAGAGATGATATTCCAGTGAAGATAATGAGAATGCACATGCCTGAAATAATAAAAGAAACACCAATCAATAATGCCCGAACTTCCAACAGAGACCACAAAGTGAAATAAAGTTGACAATATATATATATATAAAATAGAAAATGAGCTGTACTGTCTCATTTTAAAACCAGAAGACATGACATGGGTGAAACAAACAGTTTAGAACAAAAAAACCTCTCAATTTTATCCTGTATCATTATGGGTAACAATAAGGAAAGGTTAGGAGAACAATAGGTAGAAATTCTTCCTGTTTAAAAGAGATGCCTAAAAGGGATAGCTCAGTGGTTTGAGCATTGGCCTGCTAAACACAGGGTTGTGAGTTCAATCCTTGAGGGGGCCATTTAGGGATCTGGGTAGCGGCGTATTATCGCCTAGGCCAACAAGGCCTAGGCCTAGGCCGGCAAATTTGCTCGTGACACCTCTCCAACTCCATCCAATCCCCAGCCCACTTCTTTCCCAGGGCGCGCCGCGCTTCCCTCCTTCCACTTCCCTCCCAGGCTTGCTGCGCGAAAGCGCTGGGAGGGAGGGAGAAGTGAGTAGCGGTGTGCTTGGAGGAGGCAGAGCAGAGGTGAGCTGGGGCCCGCAGGTGCAGGGAGTAACCCGGGGGGCTGGGAACCGCTCCCCGCCCCAGCTCACCTCCGCTCCACCGCTGCCATCCCCCGAGCGCACCGCAACTCCCCCTCCCTCCCAGACTTACTGCGCGAAAGCACTGGGAGGGAGAAGTGCGTAGCGGTGTGATTGGAGGAAGCAGAGCAAAGATGACCTGGGGCCGGCGGGTGCGGGGAGTGACTCTTGGGGGGCGGGGGAGGTCTGGGAACCGCTCCCTCCCCCAGCTCACCATCACTCCACCTCCCCCATCCCCCGAGCGTGCCACAACTCCCCTTCTCCTCCCTCCCTCCCAGGCTTAGCAGAGGTGAACTGGGGGGAGAGGGTTGGCAATTTTTTGAGGGCCCAGGGGCACCAAATTTGTTAATCCGCCACTGGATCTGGGGCAAAATTGTATCTGGGGATTAGTCCTGCTTTGAGCAGGGGGTTGGACTAGATGACCTCCTGAGGTCCCTTCCAACCCTGGTATTCTATGATTCTGTTCTAAAACAGAAGTGACTGAATGCTGATCTTTAGAAAATGAGTTGAAGGCTGTACCAGCAATATGTTTTCTAGACTTAAAAGTTTTAAACTAGTGTTGCTAAATACGTTGGCTCCAATACAGTGTGGCAGTTTGGAAAGTGCACCAGCATAGCCACCTCTGGAGGATTGCATCTGAACAGGGAAGTCCTCCGATGACATATAGCCATTGTAGCAGCTCCTAGTACAAGTGATCTGTCTTAGGAGGAATGGGTATGGCCAGGACAGCCCATGATTGGTGGAACATCCTATTGGCCTGGCTGATGGCAGGAGTGGATAGGTGGAGAAGAGGCTGGTGGCAGGTTGTGGGCACAGGGGCAGAAGGATCTGTACCTCTAGAACACACTTCCCTTCAGAACCTAGAATTGAACCCAGAAGTCCAGAGTCTCTGTACTTCTCTGGTTAAAGCCACCTTTGCATGCACTTTCCTGCCTGAGCAACACATCTCAGCCCAGCCCCTTTGCATACTCCATAATGGTGCAGGACACCATGGAATCATGTGTTCTGAAAAGTTTGTTCAATCTCTTGTGGATAAATTTTTCCAGTACAGGATCTGGGCCCCAATTTTAAGTTTGACACAAAAATTCTCCCTGTGAGATTAGTAGGAAGGTACAGAGTGTAACAGGGTGACTTTCCCCTTTAAGGGCTAGAGGCCACAGAGCCAGCCTTCTCTAATTACTAAATAGACACACCTGAGCAGGGATCAGGTGATTCCCCTACAAGAGTCTGTTATATGGAGACTAGGTGGGTGAGGTAATATCTTTTATTGGACCAACTTCTGTTGGTGAGAGACAAGCTTTTGAGCTTATACCAAGCTCTTCTTCAGGTTCTGTTACGTGACAGAAATATATAAAACTGGAAACCAGAAATGAACTGTGTTCTCAGTGGTACTTAACAAAGTAAATTTTAATCAGAACAATTAAAAATACCCTGAAAAGGCAGTATGGCAGAGAATAAGCAGGAAAATTTATTTTGCTGCCTTTCACATGCAGTGTTAAAAAGTCGGCAAGGGAGTAGTGAAGGAAGGTTGTTCTTGTCTTTGAATGAATTTCTTGTGTACTTTCTGGAGACAGATGTACATTTGTAAATGTGTAAATCAGGGGTGGGCAAACTACGGCCCACAGGCCGCATCCAGCCTGTTGGACCTTTTAATCCAGCCCTTGAGCTTCCGCCGGGGAGCATGGTTGGGAGCTTTCCCTGGTCCGGTGCTCCAGCCAGGAGGCAGGGTCGGGGGCTTGCCTCGCTCTGCTCCACGCGGCTCCCAGAAGGAAGAGCAGCCAGGGGACTCTGCATGCTGCCCCCACCCCAAGTACCAGCTCTGCAGCTCCCATTGGCCGTGGTTCCCAGCCTATGGGAGTTGTGGGGGTGGTACCTGCGGATGGGGCAGTGTGCAGAGCGGTGTGGCCCCGCCTCTGGAGGGGGGACAGGCTGCTGTTTCAAGTAAACACCGCCCAGATCCTGCACCCCTGATTGCCCTCCAAACCCTTTGATACCAGACCTTAGCACTCTCTTGCACTCCAAACCCCTCATCCCCAGCCCCACCCCAGAGTCTGCACATCCAGCCGAAGCCCTCATCCCCCCTGTGCGCCCCAATCCCCTGCCCCAGCCAGCCCTCCATACAATTTCCATACCGAGATGTGGCCCTCAGGCCAAAAAATTTGCCCACCCCTGGTATAAATACTAAAATAGGAACTGCCACCATTTCAAAATGTCCTAGATATAGAATAATCAGATGGCCAGTATCTTGTCTGATCCCTTCTCCACCCCTCTTTGCCTGCCATATTAATTGATAAAGGGGGCAGATTTGTAGTGGGGTAGGGAGAAGTCAACAGATCCCATCTTCTACCACAGTCTGTCACTTTGCTCCCATTCCTCCTGATTAGATTGTATAAAAGCCAATGTATGGTACATCCCCTTATTTTCACTTTTCTTGCCATACTGTGCTTCCTTTCCCCTGCCTCCTCCCCCCACAAAAAATACAGATCAAGCAATGCATACAGAAATACTTTTAGAGCTTGGTTCTTTATCAGGGATGTATTTTTGTTGTGTTTTCATTTTGCTTCTGCAAGAGGTAAATTACAATGGAATAACACTGAAACCCTGTTTGCTGCTAGTATTACACAAATTTAAACACAATTAGTTCAGTCCCTGAACTCCTTGTTCTTCATCCTGAGTACATTACAGTTTGCTGAGGGATTCTCTGAGATTACCTTTAACTGCTGACCTGGCAGAGTCCCAGTTGTTTCTCTGCAAAGATCACCAGAAGAGCAGAGACTGCTTGACAAGAGCTATCAGAGGATAGAGGCCTCCTTTTAATGAGCTGTGTGCTTTAGTGCTCTGGAGCTTTTCATTTCTTTGGTCAAATAAACGGAAGACTAATATTTCTGCATTAAATTAATAATTTATATCAGGGTCTTTTGAAGACTATTGGCTGGCTTCTGGCCCTTTTCATCAACCCCGGTAATCGAGCAAGCCTCTGAAGATTACACAGTGGTTTGTAAAAGCCGGTGAAGGCCTCATTTCTCCTCTCCCCTTCCTCCCACACAAAATAGCACAACTTACTTTCTTCAGTGAATGAGAAGCTCTCCATGTTTCACTTTTGTCTCATAGCCCTCAAAATGACCCAAAAAAGAGCTAGTAATGAAGATTGTTCCTGGAGCACTCATCCATTGGCATTCCACTCTTGGCATGCATACGCCAAAGATCAGTGTCTTTTGGCTAGCAGTGTCCTTTCAGGTTGTGTTTGTGTCCTGGGCATCCTTACGCCCCTGTGACTGAGGCTGTAAAGAGAAGAGCAGGCCCAACTGTCACTCAGTTCCTTCTCACCACCCATGGCTGCAAAACCGAACTCCTCAGTGTCCGCATCTTCTGTTTTCCTTAGCTGTGAATAATTGTGTGTGTATTAGCATCAGTTAGGTAGTTTATCATTGGCAGGTAAACCGCCAGCCTTTTGGAAGTTGTACTTTTTGTATTTTTTCTTCTCTGATCAGAGAAGTTGAAGTCTCCTGGCTTTAAGTATTGCCCCTCTTGTGAGGCAGCAATTCCAGTAAAGGATACAAGCACACAAGGTGATTTTTCTGGTTAGAGGAAGTACGTAGCCCTGACAAATGTGCTGTAACTTAGGTGGACCTACCCCCAGTGAAGACAAGCCCTCAGTTTGCTTTGTTTTTTACATATGGGAATATCGTGGGTTTGAGAAATTTCAACTCTGACTCCAACACTATAGGGCAGGGATCGGCAAACTCTGGCACGCGGCTCACCAGGGTAAGCACCCTGGCGGGTTGGGCCAGTTTGTTTACCTGCTGCGTCCGCAGGTTCGGCCAACCGCAGCTCCCACTGGCTGCGATTTGCTGTCCCTGGCCAATGGGGGTGGCAGGAAGCCGCAGCCAGCACATCCCTCGGCCCGCGCCACTTCCTGCAGCCCCCATTGGCTGGGAGCTGTGATCGGCCGAACCTGCGGACACAGCAGGTAAACAAACTGGCCCAGCCCGCCAGGGTGCTTACCCTGGCGAGCCGCATGCCAGAGGTTGCCGACCCCTGCTATAGGGTATGCACTCTGCTTGCTGTAGAAAAGATTGCAAATTGGGAGGAAAGAGAAGAATGGTGGTAGAGAATAAAATCCATGTGTGGAGAAACAAAGTGAAACTGGTTCACAGAGGAGACAAGATTGAAATCTTTAGACTGTGAGGGTGAGAAGAGAAATCTAATTAAGTAATAAATAACTACAAGTAGGCATTATATATGTCATATACAGGTCACCCACTTTGTGCTAACCTAGAATGTTGGGTTCTATCTCAAATTTATAGAACAGATATCTCTTTAGCTAGAAAATCACTTTTTAAAAAAAAATTGAATTGTCCTTGTGTGGGAAGGGAAGCATGGATTTAAATTATAGGGACAATATGCACGAACTTCAAATAGATTTGGGAACCCCAAAATATGTGCAGTTAGTAAAACCTCAAACTAGTGAGGCTCATCCCTCTACTTCTATCAGTTCAGCTTTAAAACTCAGCCGTAAAAAATTCTCCCTGGGTTGAAATTGGCTTTACTTCAAAACCATCCCCAGCAATTTGGCTAGCAGTCAAAAGACCAAAAAAGCTGAAATATACAGTATCAATTATCCACCACTTTAAAACTGTCTAAAAGCATATTTACACAATAGATCATAATAGCTGTTGTAATAATCTACTGGATTAATATTCATTTTCACAATTGGTACATATAACTATAGTTCATATTTAGATGACAGACTATAGTGGCCCAGAAGGACACACTGAAGTCCACTGGGGACATTATCCAATAAAAAAAGGAAGCCTATGATAGTGTAGGTATTGTATGGATTTAAAAATACAGAAATAGAAATTGTCATACCAGAGTATACCAAGACACCATCTGGTACAATATCCTGTCTATAGAATAGACCTTAGTTCCGCTTAACACACAGCGCTTATATATGTTTATAGTGAAAATAAGAATGCATTTATTTATCAAAGAACAGAGATTCATGTGATAGCAAGTAGGATTAATGGAAACAGAGAGTTACATATAAAATAATATCATAACACATTCTAGAGCTTAAATTTAACAAACAAGATGCCCTCTTTTCTCAAAAGGTGCTGCCTACTACCCAAAATTCTTCTTGCAGCATTTTTCAACCAGGATGGCTGACATCCTCCTTTCATGAGACCAAACCTGCTGGCAGCTTGTCTCCCGCAGATGAAGGATGCCAGGGCGTCTTTCTGCACCCATAGATATATTATACCTTTACCTGAAAACAGGGGTTCCTCCTCTGCTGTTCACCTCTTCCTGTTTATTTCTTCTCTTGAAGTCCCCACAATCTCTTCATTGGCATTTGACTGAGTACACAAATAGACTTCTATTGTAAGAGACACAGTGTTAAACCAGGTAGGTAAGAGTCTCCCACCTCTGGCCTTGTGGAAATGGTCTTAAGGCATATTACCTCTGGATGACCAACCTTTAACTACAAGACCCTAAAGACATACTTAAGGAGATGTATAGGAAATTATCATCTGCACATACATTTTGCAAAGATTGTGATGCCCAACGTGACACAGGCTTTCAGTAAAAATCTTACATGACATTCTTTAATGAGTTACAATGTAAATACCAGGCCCAGGGGATCTCTTGTAACCCTTATGCCCTCTGCCAGTGACACACCAAGAGATTCTTGGGTCACAGCATTACCTTGCACTTGGCAATGCTGAACTGAATCTGACCATTACTATGTTTTGTGAGGTCCTGGAGTACTTTAATCCTCCCTAGTTTTGAAAACCCTAACTAATTTTGAACCATCTCACTATTCATCCCTACTACTAAGTGCTACCTCTGATAGTTTTCTGAGTAGATCTGGGACTAGAAGTACAGACTTGCTGTGTGGAACTTTGGACAAGTCACTTAACGTCTCTTTTTTTCCCTATCTGCAAAATGAGTATGATAATATCTTAATTAATGTTTGTAACGTGCTTTAAGATACTCACTTGAAATGGTGTTAAGTAAATGCAAAGAATTAGGTTGATAAGTTAGTCTTTATATAGCCTCTATTTGGTATTTGCTTAGAAAAAAGTAATTTTTCATCACATCAGTACACTAAAAGAAAAGGTATAAAATGGACATCTGTTTTTTCTCTCTACATTTACTTCCAGCTTACGCTGGTTGTATAGTTTTAAACCGCTTTTTTAATTGTATTTCATTTATTTATTTTTTTGGTGAGCTGTAGTCTTTCTATTCAGGTTTTTGGTATAAAAGTATAAATACACAATTTTCCTTCACCCTCAAAATGACTGAAAATGTACTTTAGCTGTTATGCTTAATGTAAATAATAGAAAGTTACTAACATGGATCAATTGCAAATGGCTAACACAGACAGTAATGTTAACATTAACATACTGTATAGAGTTACCTACATTTTAGAGGAGTTTTGATCTTTAGAGGAGTTTTGATCCAAATGCAAGCTTTGCAGCTCAGGCCCATCTCTGTAACATACAGCTCCTAAAGGGTGGTCAGTGCCCTGAATCCCATTAGCCATCTGGAGATGAGGGTGATCAGAACCTTACAGGACTTGGTAATCATTTTCGTAGACTGGTAACTTTAAACAATTGATTGTTAGTATAGAATATCCACCAAGTACAAAACAAACAAGTTGAAAACATTGTGATCTCTTCCAGGAATGCTGACATTTGTTTGTTCTGAAATTACGAAAACATGTTTCCTTGGTCTAAATGTTAACATTTTCCAGCATAGAGATAATTAACCTTTCAGCTGTTTATTGCAGTGAATCGACTTTTTAAAAATCCTTCCTAGCCATAGAGAGTTTTTTTCTTACAAAAATTAGTTCTGGAGCCATCAGAGATGAAGGGCAGAATTAATTATTTAGTGCTAGATTCATCCCTTTTCTGTGAAGTTACAGTAAGGGGTGAAGAGGGGCATCGGGACTTTCTCCCCTTCCCTCCCATATAAATAGCATTATAGGGTCTATTCCTAGCCTCAAGACCGTCTAAGAAGTGCCTGGCTACCATGTCAGCTGGCACTTCACAGCTCCAAGGGAGCGTGGTCTGCAGGTAAGACCAGAAGCCCAGAACTCCAGCTGGCAATTACATATACAGTAGGTCGTAATTCAGGGCAACTGCACCTGTATTTTCCTTTAGTGATTCAGCAAGGGCACACAGTCACAGGCTTCCAGTTCCCTAGCCATTGCCTTTCTTGGGTGGAGACTTGTCTCTCTCCCTTCTGGCCGGGTATCACCATGCTAAACAGCTTCCTGTCTTCGCTGTTTTATTCCTAGACACAGACAGACTGCCTAAGCAGACCTGCTTGCTTTATCTTCAGAGACTAATAGCAGCGTCATTGTCCATAGTTAAGCTACCACACCATTCTTCTAAGCAAGTATATTTGATTATTAACGTAAAAGGACTACAGAGAAAATGTATTAAAATATGCTTTGCTCAGAACAAGAACACTCATGAGAAGTTTAGTCCATCATTTACACAGTTCAGAGGTCTTTGAACTGGAGTTCTCAGGAGTGGGTAATCGGTATACAATTGGTTTCTCTTCCCAGGGCGTAGCTTCAAAAGGACGAATTTGAAGTGGGTCATTTGTATTCTCCTAAATATTCCTAGGAATGCACAATACACATGCACTGTCCCCAAAGGTCCTGAAAAGTTCCTAATAAGAGATTGCATGACTTCTGTCTCTCTGCTAAAGAAGCTCTATAGAATCGCACAATAGTACACATTTTCAATATTAAAGGTATTAAATGTAATTCAATAAGGTTTAACTTAACTCCATAACGTTTGCCCAGGATATTGTCATATCTGTCACACTGTGATAAACGGTATGCAGGAACAAAGGACTGCTGTGCTCCTCGTGAAAGGTTTACTTGGTAATGTACTGTGGCTCTCTGACTGGAATCATTGTTCCTTGCATGAGTAGAATTATTTTTGTGACAGAGAAGTATCTGACACCAGTACTACCACCTCATTCCTGCCTCGCCATGCAGCTCCCATAGGGAAGGGTAGAATTTTTCTCAATATATACTTAAGAGGAACTTGAGACCTTTGGGGTTTAAAGTAGGTGTTGCTGATAAGTATCTGAGCCACTTCACAGAGCTAAATTAATATAAGGAAAAACAAATGCATTATGCATTAAACAGGAGACTTAATTTAAGGGCAGAATGGAAGCTGTACAGAGCAGCTGATCCTGCTAACTTTGAAAAATAAAAAAGTTATGGACAAAGATCTGAAACGGGACAGAAAAATATTTCCTCACTCCTCCCATTCTCTGTGGCATGTAATGAGTTTCCATCTTTATGGCTTTGGATATAACACTATCAAGGGGTGTTGTCTCACTGAATCTGCTTACAAAGGCTTTTGCTAGTTTATTTTTTCACAAATGTATTCATATCCACTATAATGCTTCTCAGACTCCCATAACGCCTACAGTTGTGTGCTGTGGGAGACAGCTCTTGGGGGAGATTCTGTAGCGCACTAGATCTCAGCCTGTGGGCCACAAAGGGAGCCACTCACCTGCAACTGTCTGGAGGCTGGAGCCTTCTTCTATCCCTTGTGTCCTGTTGTAGCTGATTTGTTTAGCCACTTTTCACCAGCCCATTGCATGCTCAAAGTATCCCATGAGTCACAGTACTAATTCCTGTGAAGTGCTTTGGGAACTCTTGCAAAGGTTTCTGGGATGTGTCTGAGGATTGATTGTTAAGGACTGACTTCCGGATAACATAGTGGAAAAAAAGGTGAAACTCTTCAGCGGTAGCTTCTTATAAAGGTTCAGTGTGATTCTGGCTATCCCTTTTCTATATAACAGAGCAATAGTCTGCATTTGCCTGAATAAATGAGTCCACATGTTCTTCCATGTGGCTTAAGGTTTCCTCTGTTCTTGTTACCCATGAAGGGTGATTACATTTTTAATGGAATATCACTGGTGATATATCACACTTCAGGTGTTTTGTTTTTTTTCCCCTAATGGAATCCTGTGGTTTCCTCTTTATCTTTTTTCCTTTCTTCTGTACCAGTCTTCCCACAAGTTATCATGTCTTAGCCCCCAGCCTCCAACCAAAGAAGAATGATGGGACTCCTACTGAAGCCTGTTAACACTAACTTTTTTCTAATAGTGAAAAATGTTGTTTGTTGTGTACTCTCAGAAGAGCCCTGGATTGCATAACAGAACATAGCCTGACCCAAAATGGATCTGAATACAGTGGTCTGAAGGAAACCGCAGACTTTGATGGCAAGCCATTAAGAATTGTTATTTGTATGCTGTCTGTCAGAATGTTGAGAGTGGGAGGAGAGATTTGTGTCTTTCTTTCCTGATTGGTTGATTATATATTGCCTTTCCCATCAGTCAGTCTGCAAGGAAATTGGCGTCAGAGGTCTAGAGTAATTCTGCACTGTTTCTCATGTTGGATTTTTCAAACTGGGGCTGGATTCTAAAAGCTGAATGATCAAAAAATGTAAAATCTGCAAATGCAGCTGATAACAGGGAAAGGAGGTACAGTCCTGAGTAACATTTTTTCCTTTTATAAATGTTGCATTTAAAACATGAGCCAATATTTTCAAGCATGACAAATGATTTTTGGGGGCAGGGCAACTTGACATGTTAAAGGAATCTGAGTCTCAGGGTACATCCATACTACCCGCCCGGATTGGCAGGTAGCAATCGACTTCTCGGAGTTCGATATATCGCGTCTCACCTAGACGCGATATATCGAACTTCGAACGCGAACGGCGGTGGCGGAGTCGACGGGGGAGCCGCGGTCGTCGATCCCGCGCCGTGAGGACGGGTAAGTAGTTCAAACTAAGGTAGTTCGACTTCAGCTACGCTATTTGCGTAGCTGAAGTTGCGTACCTTAGTTCGACCCCCGCCCCCTAGTGTAAACCAGGCCTTAGAAGTGTGATGCTCCACTCCTGTGAAAATTAGGCCCTTTTCAGGTGTCTCAACTTGAGTAGTGAAAACTGAAGGCACCAAAGATCACTCATCACTTTTGCAAATCTTGGCCAAAATTTATTAAAAAAATCAGGGATATCTGATGATTATTATAAGAACAATAATTTACATATGTTATTTTTACTCTATAATTTAGATGTAGGTGTTTATCTCTATAATCATGCCTTTCATCCAAAAGCACCTCAAAGTGCCTTGCAAATGCAACAAATATCTATACTACATACACGGATACCTGCATCCATCACTAAACTTAGACCCTTCTGGGATGCAATATGCTAGCTACTTAACGCATAGAAGAAGAAATTACAGATAGGATTTTAGGTAGGTTATTAGCCCAAAGGCTAATTTACCAAACTAGAATTTTTCCAGAAGCTTCTGCTTTTCCAGCACAGAGTTTGTTGAGAATCTTAGTTTTATTCCAAGTTCTGCATGTGACTGGCTGTGTAACCTTACATAAATATTAAGACTTTCTGTTTGTAAAATGTAGCTGATGATAGTGCTGTAAATCACTTTGAAATCTCAGATGAACAGTCCTGTAATAGTAGCTTTATGTGAAGACTCATATGGGATTTAATATCTATTGATAGCATTTGTATTTATAATATGATTTCAGTAGTTTGATGTAACCATATTAAATTTTTTTCAGATCATTGTAATCTCCCCTCTTCCGTTAATTATTTTTAAAAACAAAAGAAATAATTGCCACAGGATGTTTCATTAATACATACGCTCAGGACCTTGGTATTGTCTTATCTGAGACTGCATTTCCTGCAGCACAGAGCCCTTAGTGTTAGCCCAGGGCATTGGTTCAGTACTAACTCAAAAGGTAGAGTACAGTACAAACTCTTAAACCATCAGCAGTACTTCCTGGAGCATCCTGGTTTGTTCCTTTGATGTTAGCCATTCAAGTACTGATTAGGCTTCACCTTGCCTGGCTGTGGGAGCACAGCCCACTTGACAGGCTTCAAGTTATCAGTATTTTAAAGCTAATGAAAATATATATAAAAATCTTCTCTTTGGTGGTGGTATTTAGATAAGAGCTCCTTATAGGTGGCTCGGGTGGCAGCTCCTATCTTTAAGGTTGCCCAACACTTCCCATTATAAGACCATGTTTTCAGTTGCTTAGAACTTTGCCAAACTTTAATTGTGCAAGCTAAGATTTTCTATGCTGGATGTCTGCTATGGGCAGATTTAAGTTTCAACTAAAATGGCGCAGCCATTTCTCACAATGAGCTTAGGGAAAGATACATTTTGCCCATGTTAAAAAATAAATTTCTGGGAATCATTTCACTGAGAAGCTCTAGTTCCTCCATGCTTTCGAGCAAGGACTTAAAATTTGGCAGGAGGTTACTCTGGGGTTGGGGCAGTGGTGAGCTGGAGCCAGTTCCCACCGGTTCGCAAGAACTGGTTGTTAAAATTAGATGCTGGTGTAGAACCGGCTGTTAAAGGGCCGAGCGGGTGGGCAAAGAACTCCGGTGTGTTGTTTCCCCTGCCCCCCGCGCGCGCAGAGTGCTGTGTAGTGGAGACGTGTGTATAGTGTGTGCAGACAGAGTTGTGTGTTGCGGGGCGGCTGTGTAGCAGGGGAGTTGTGCGGCTGGGAGAAGGTCTGCACAGTGGTGGGTGTGAGGGCTGGGGGTTGTGCGCTGGGGAGGGATGTATAATGCTTGGGGTTGTGCAGTTCAGGTCACTTATGGTGTGTATGGGAGGAGGGCTGTGTACAGTGTGTTGTGGTTGTGCTGCTGGGGGTGCTGTATGCTCTGCTGGGCCTGCACAGGGTTCTTGCAGCACAACAGATTCTTTGTTGAGTGTGGTATAGATGGGGGCTGTTGTGCAGTGAAGGGGTTGTGTAGCTGTCGTGCCTTGGGTTGGCTTCCTAGGGCTCCTGGCAGCCAGCAGCTTGTTTGCTGAGCTGTAATTTATAAACATCCAAAGGGGACTCAGACTTTCCACTGACTCTGGAATTTGCTGCAGCTCCTGGAAGAACCTGTGTGATGAGGGCAGGAGGGAAGGGTGGACCCAGGACAGGGTGTGTGGGGAAGGGGGAGCTCCTTTTATCCTCCAGGGAAGAGTCAGCCCCCAGTTCTGCCTCTGGGTGGGTTCAGACCTCTCCTGCAGCAGCAAGCGGTGGCTATTGAGGCAGGGTCCACGCCCCCTGGGTAAGCCAAATGGAGCAGCCTATGCCCCTGTAGCACTTGGCAGTGCTGTGCCCTGCAGCTGTCTGGGGCTGGCTAGCAGCAACTAGCTATGGAGTTTGCAGATGGTTGCAGCTGTCCAAGTATCTGCACATTCCGTCTAGGTCACTTTCTGCAAACAAGCTGCCTGTTGCAGTTCTCAGAGCCCCAAGCAGACCCCAAAGAACCCGCCCTAGCCACCCAAGGGCTGCACTGGCATCCCCCATGCCTGCTGCACCCTGGGCATCCCCCCTCCATGGCTCTGGTACCCGTGGGGGCACTGGGACCTGCAGGGGGCAGAGCGGGAGGGGGGAGAGAGAAGTGGGGGGAGATGGGAAGAAAGCTATGGAGAAAGGTACAAAAAATACATACTGTGGAACATCCCTTAAATCAGAACGTTTTATAGGGAACCGGTTGTTAAGATTATGGCAGCTCATCACTAGGTTGGGGGTGTGCCTTTTGCCCATGCAGTCTCTGGCCTCTCTGAGTTCTACAAGAAGACTGTCACTTGTAATTGTTTTTTGGGATTTAGACCTTGGTCTACTGGGAACTGGATGAGACCATCAAACTAATTTCTCATAGACTATTAGATAACAATTTTAGTCACTACGACAGCGGGCTGCATTTGGACTGGTAACTTAGACAGCAGTGAAAGGCTCTATATCCCATTACTAATCTCCTGAGCAATTCAGCCCCATTCAAAAGCTGCAAAGCATTGGGTTGTTGGGGGCTAGCTGGGCTTTCCAGGGCTTCTGGAAACCTCAGGTTAAAATTCTGTCACAAAGCTGAAGAATTGGTTTGGGATAATTTTCTTATCACGCTATCAATGTGGGCTTTTATACAGCATCCATCACAATTGTAAGTTGTATTGGAGTTCATACATATCCATCCCACCCCAGATACTGCTAATTCATGCCTCCCAGAGATGGTATATTTTGGGGACTCATAAATAACTTCTAACAAACATAATTTGCCATTAGAAAATGCATTATCAATATTCTTGTGTTACATTCAACATATAAACAGTTCTACTTTCATCTCACCTATTTTATCTTATCTCTAATACCCAATTCATTATCATATAACAGTTTGAAGTACTTACAGATCTAAACTAGATATACCTTACTATTGTTTTATTATTGTTTGTTTGTTTTGTTTTTGTTGGGATTCTAATTACAAGATATAATATCAGTGTTAACATATACAGTGAAATCAGATGTACTTAACTAGTTAATTCTGTTAGTTGAGAGGATGCTGATATATATAGCACACTATAGCCGTTTATTATTACTGTATTATTATTTAATTTTATTATTATACATAAAAAGAAGCACATTTAGGAAAGAAGCATAACAAGAATAAGGTTGAATGCTCAGACTATATATGAAAACAAACAAAAGTGAGTACAGCCAAATCAGTAAAGTTGTTCCAAGTTTGAAGGGTATATGCTAAAAGCCATCCAGTAGTCTCTGCTGATCAGAGGATCAAATGGATGAACTGTTATTAAACAATTCAGAAGAAACATATGTTTGATGACCCAACTGTATTAGCATAGTTTACTTACAGCAGAGTGCAGTAGCATTTTAGGAATATGCTGGAACTTCCTTATTCAACAATTTTAAGAACTACTTTGTTGAAGCACAATCATAGGGGGAAATTATCAGGTGAGCTAAGATGCTGTGCCATTTAAGCTGTGCCCTAGAGATTTTAATTAAAAAATAAAAGCACACATTACCTGTCACTCTTGTTGAGCCACCATTCTAGTATATTCATTTGTCTCAACAGTTTCCTCCAATTCTCAACATATCCATGATTTTTCATGACATTTGAAATTGATCGTCACCAGTTGGGCTTCTTCCTATTAATAAAGAGTTTGGGAACTTCCACCCTGGATTAAGTGCAGTATTTAATATCTTTGTTGTTGTTAACTTCCTTTGGACAAAAGAATAAAGAAATTTCAGTCTGATTTATTCTCCTGCTATAACCTTCCTACAAGATGTTAGATTGTCAGATTTCTTATTCTGCACCTGTGCCACTTGTCCCCACACACACTCCTGTAGGTCTGTATTAAACTAATCAGTGCCAGCGTTCTATATCCTGACAGGAGAACTTTGAGCAAATGTGAGAAATAAGATTCTCTTCCAATCATTTTTTTCTTTAGACAAACAGGTTGTGACCTGCTTTTCCACTGCCTTCCCCTAGTCTTACACTGGTGTAACTCCTATGGATATACATGGCGTAAAGCTGGATAACAGCGGTGGCTCAGGCCCTCAGTCTTTACCATCTTTCCTGTTGATGGACATTTTCATCTAGTCATATTGCCATTCAGATCCTTGTTTTCCACTTCCCCTCAAATCCACTATGACAATACAACTGTAGGAGCAACTCTCTTAAAGAAGTTATATCTCCCTTCACTTCGCCTGCATTGTTGAGAAAGCTTTCAGGATGCTTTGTCCTTAGCAATTCCAGACAATGACTTAACACTCTCTCCATACATCTCTGGACACAATTCCAAAATTAAGGACTGTGTAGCCATGCAGTATTCTGGAGAGTTTGTCCAAACTCTCAAATCTTTCCAGTACCTTTGTGGATATTGCATATCAAAATGTTCAGCTTTGTGTTTGTGATGATGAGATATGAAATAATTATAACTTTTCTTTGTGCTGTTGTGTGCATGTATTATTGAGCTGTCCAAAGCATTTCATAAGTGTTGTAGGTAAAGTGATACACAAAATAAAGTTGTGTTTTACTTACTGATACTACCATGTCAGTTAAATTAAGGTGTTACGACAATGATTGTAGTTGTCTAAAGGCCCATCCTGCATTCGGTGGCACCCAAACCTCCTGTTGATTTCAGTGGAATTTGTGTGTAGGAAATGCAGGATCAAGCACCAAGAACTTCATCCAAAGGCCATTGAAATCAGTAGGAGTCTTTCCATTGACTTCAATAAGTTTTGGATTATATCCTAAATATTTTCTTTCCGCCTAAAACCTAATCTGTCTGCACTAATTCAGTCATTTCTCTTGTGGCATCCTGGCCTTCCTTGCTACCACACTAAGAAATAGAATAGTCATGAAAATACATTTGTTAGTCAAGAGGGGCGCACTGCTATTTGCTCAGTAGTATAAAGTAGTAGTACTTATGAATAATTGCATTACAGTAGCTTCTGGTCTCAGCCATTAGGTTTTACACATAATGAGGAACTACAAATGAAATGTAGGTGCTGTAGTATGTATCTGCCCTTTACTTAGCCACCAATTCCATTCTTTTCATGCCTTGCGAAAGTAGCTTCTTCAGTATGAAAGCCTAAGAGTCCAAATTTCTATGACCTCACAGAAATGAAAGGCAGATTCATTATCGTTTTTTTGCACTTGCTTCACTACGCAGATTGCCTGATCAAGTACGGAGTATGAAATGGCACATTAAACTTTCTAGATTTACCCTCAGATATGGCAATTCATCTAGTGTTTATTATGATTTTATATCCAGCAGTATACTGCAAGAATACAATATTTTGGAGGGAGTGAAGCATCGTTGTAGGCTTTGGTGCTGCCAAACTAGACTTGCATGTTTATTGACTTTATACTAAGTTTTTGTGAGCTCTCTTTTTGTATGGCTAACAGATTTCTTGCCTGGTGTTACTTGGAGTGTTATTTGCAAGTCACTGACTGCTTTAGGCATTGGTATGGTTGGCATCATTTTCCTCTTCAGAAACTCTAATGCCCTCCTTTCGAACTCTGCTGTCTTCAGAAAATCTTGTTCTCAAAAAGAGTAAATTTGCAGATTTGTAATGCAGTGCGCTCCATAAGCTTGACCACACATACCAGCACTAGGACATGAAAAACATGCACTGTTCTTGCTTTTGTTATTGCCTGCAGTATTTTCCTGGATGCTCAAAAAATAACAAGATTAAAATGTTTATATGTATTAAAAGATGAAATGGAAGAATGAAAAACAAACACCCAAAAAATCCCAAAAAGAACAAGGAGTTTGGGATAGTTGAAGCATTAGGAAGATTGGAAGTGAAATAACAGTGAGTTTGTCACAGTGGCTGTAAAAATTTGATTTTTTTTTTTGGTCAAATCTAGGTTGCTCAGAAAATCCAGCACACTCCTTTCAGCGTAATAATGAACCTAACCCTGACATTTGGCATCCTTAGGCGTAAGTGCTGGCTGAAAAGCTATAACAGAAACATAGGAATTGCTATACCAGTCAGATCAGTGGTCCATCTACTCCAGTGTCATGTATCCAACATTGGCTAATACCTGATGCTTCAGACGAAGATGCAAGAAACTCCATAATGGACAATTATTAAATAATCTACCTGTAGCAGAATTTCTTCCTAATCCCCATCAGTTAGTAATTGGTTTATGTCCTGAATCATGAGGGTTTATTCCATGCATACTTTTTTAAATCTAATGTAACTGTGTGGATGTTCTCATTATCGATATCTAATCATGTTTGAATCTTCCTAAGCTCTTGGCATCGACAATGTTTTGTGGCAATGAGTCCCACCGGTTATTTATCTGTTGTGTAAAAATGTATTTCCTTTTTATTGGCTCTTTCCATTTCATTGCATTTTGCTTTGTGTTATGAGAGTGTGAGCTCTCAACTTATTTTCTCTGTACGATTCATTACTTATATAACTCTATCGTGCCCCCTCCTTATTTATCTCCTTTCTAAACCAAATAAACCTAATCTCATCAATCTCTCCTCATGCAGAAAGTGTTTTCATGACTAATATTTTTGTTGCCCTTCTCTGGACCCCTTGTTTTCTGTTACATTTTTAGATATGGTGACCAGAATTAAGCTCTATGTTCAGGATGAGGACATACCATTGATTTTTATACAGGCATTACAATATTTTCAGTGTTATTTTCTAGCCTATTCTTAGAGAACATCCTAACATTTTGTTTGAGGTTGGTTTGTTGGTTTTTTTGGACCACTTCCATATTTAGCAGATTTTTTTTTCATTGTGCTGTTCATGATGTCCAGGTCTCTCTTTCCTGCACACTTTTCATCTGCAAATTTTGCCACCTCACTGTTTACTCCATATTCCAAATCACTAGTGGAACTGGTAGCAATTCCCGTCTTTATATTGTGTAACATTTTCCATTATAAATTCTAGTGATTTTTTTGAGAAGGTCTGACACCTCTACCATTTGCAGCAGGCCTTTGAAGTTCAGCACGGGAAAGCCCTTAGGTTAGAGAAGTGCCTTTGTTGCCTGTCCCCTGATTTTCCATTCAGATTTTGCTGAGATTATATAAACTGTTAAATTTCCATTTTCCTTTTCACTTGCATTCCTTGGGAAAATTTTGGGAGCATGAACATTCTAAGGCCAGTCCAGTGCCACAACAGCAGACGACAATGACATTTCACTGGGAACACACCTAGGAGCTGCCATAGCAGATGTAGTAGAGGCTTTGGGGAGAGAAAGCCAGGCTTTCTCCCAACCCATCCCCTGGGCCCAGCACATGGCCCTAGGACCCCCATCTTTGTGATGATAACTTTCTTCTGCTATCAGTTAGGTCATGTACTACAAGCAGTAGAGGCATCTGCTGATGATGCATGAGCAGAGGTCATTACGGTTGTACATAACCAAATTGGTTTTTACCTTTTTCTGTAAAACAAGCAAACAAATAATGAGGAAATGATATGCATTGTGATAGTTTTAAATGACATGAGCCCCAGGAAATTACAGGCCCCCTGCCCCTGCTCAGGACAGATGCACTAGTGCAGTGGTTTTCAAACTTTTTTTCTGGTGACCCAGTTGAAGAAAATTGTTGATGCCTATGACTCAATGGAGCTGGGGATCAGAGGTTTGGGGTGCAGGGGTGAGGGCTGCGGGGTGGGGCGAGGAATGAGGGATTAAGGGTGTGGGAGGGGGCTCAGGGCTGGGGCAGGGGATTGGGGTGTGGGAGGGGGTTGGCTCTAGGCTGAGGGTGCAAGCTCTGGGATGGGACCAGGGATGAGGGGTTTGGGTCTGGGTTTGGGGGGGTCAGGGCTGGGGCACAGGGTTGGGGTGTGGGCTTACCTTGGGCAGCTCCTGGTCAGCAGCGCAGCAGGGGTTCTAAGGAAGGCTTCTTGCCTCTCCTGGCACCGCGGACCGCACTGCGCCCTGGAAGCGGCCAGCAGCAGGTCCAGCTCCAAGGCAGAGGCGGGCAAGCAGCTCTGTGCGGTTCTCACCCACAGGCACTGCCCCCCCCCACAGCTCCCATTGGCTGGTTCCCAGATAGGATTGCGGAGCTGGTGCTCGGGGCGGAGGTAGCACGTGGAACCCCATGTCCCCCCTACCTAGGAGCAGCACCTGCTGCTGGCTGCTTCCGGGGTGCAGCATGGTGTTGGAACAGATAGGGACTAGCCTGCCTTAGTCAGGCAGCACCGCCAATGGGACTTTTAACGGTGGCTCTGGCAGTGCTGACCAGAGCCACCACGACCCAGTGCCTTACATTCTGCGACCCCCAGTTTGAAAACCAAAGCACTAGGGGATAGAAGTAAGGTTGCAAGTGTAAAATGGCATTTCCTAGCTTTTGAGTGTTTAACTTTGCAACCTAAATGTTCTTTCAATGTCAATTTTAAAAAAAAAGTTAATAAATATATTAAGAAATTCCAGTTCTGGTACTGATCCTTTGGGTACCTATGGCCATGTTGAAAACTGACCTCTTATTCTCTGAAGTCTTTTAGCCAGTTTCTAACTCATTACAATAGTTTATTCAGATTACAATCACATTCAAAATCTGTTGCTGGCCATGCAAATTCCTGGAATCACTGGTAGAAGCATATTTAGGAGGATTAAAAAAAAAAAGCCATACTTCCCCCTGGAAAACCCTCTTGTCCTTTTTTTAAGTCTTGGCTTCAGCTGCTTCTTCTGTCTAGCCCCTCATCCCTTTCTTGGTTTTCATTTTCAATTATTTTTGTTTATGTTGAACTGCTGCCTGCTCAGCTGCAGCAGAGCTTGGTCTTGGCAGCCAGCCTTATGTTTTACAATTCTACAGCTTCTGCTGCTTAGAGCATGTTGAAAACTGCTTTGAAATAAATCCATGTTGGACTGAAAGCAGCATCTTTGTTGTTACCCCCTCAGAATAATTTGGTGCTATAATTGAGATTCGTATTTGAAGTAAATAAACATGATTTCTGATATATAGGCAGACAGAGATACATAGTTCGGAGAAGTATAAACACGCATGCACAGCTTTGCTCCTCTGGACTGTAAAGATTTTTTGAAGCATGCATGGGTGTTTTGGTGTGGAGGAGCACTGGATAAAGTGCACAGAGGCTGCACAGCAGCAGGAGCAGACTTTCTCCCAGGAAGCAAAGCACCCTAGTAGCTCTGCCCTTGACATGGGTATGCTGTGTTCTCTCTCCCAGTGTGCTGGCTGGGCAGAAGAGGGGTGGAGCCACGGCTCCAAATTCACCTTGTCCCCTTTTGATAACTAGCACCAGCAGTGGCAAAAATAGGAAGCTGTGGCTCTACTCCCCAACTGCAGTGTTGCCTGCACTTGCATGGGATCCCATCTTGCACTCCTGTGCTGAGCAGGGCACAATCTAGCCCTTAATTTGTATACATTAGTCAGAGGGATTTTGTGCTAGCGCTTTGGAATAAGGGCACCTCTCCTGCAGGTGGCTTAGCTGTTTTTTCCCCCCCCGCTCTTCTATTTGACATTAGCTGTTTGACCTTTAAAAAATGTATCTCTAAAACCTGATTGCATTAAAAGCAATTGCTGCAGAGACACAATGAGTGTTTAAATCTACTTTGCAGTCCTTTAATTGAGAAACAATGAGGACACAGTGACTTGAGATTGTTTGTTTTTTTCAAGCCAAGAGCATATTGTTCATTGTGGTCTATTGTGTTTGATAATGGTTCCCAATGTCTGTCTGAATTCAATCAGGAGGCAGCCTGTGGTAAAGGTAGAAAGGCAAGAGGATGAAAAGAAGGTGGCGGAGGAGGGGGTGACTAGAAACACAGCTGATTTGCAGTTAGCAGTTTCCTGTATTCTGGCTGTCCAACCTGTCTAGTGGGTACAGAGGCAAAGAGAAATGTTGTTTATGAGAACACTGAGGATGTCTTCAAAAAGCCATCAGGGTAGAGATGTCCGTGGTGCAGGCAAGGAGGAGCAAGTCATGCCCCATAGGCTTCTGTGGAAAGATTAATTTAGTGCAGCTTGATGGGACCTGGGTAATGGCAATATGGTTGGAGATTAGATTGAGGAGTAAATGATGGATGAACTGCATAGTCCAAATATGTTATATACAGCTGTTATGTCTGTGTTCTCAAGATCAATAGGTGTCACAATAGTGAGTAGGTGTCTCCATCCTCCCCCTTCACCCCTCATTGCAGCCTGCTGTTCAGTGATATAGTAGCACCTATTGAAGAAGATTAAATGGCATAGATTATATTTGAAAGGTGAATGGAAACCATTTTTTTTTTTAAGAATGACTTACCACTGCAGTTCCCTTCTGCATGTGGGGTTCAAGGGTTGCCAGCTTTCTAATCACACAAAACCAAACACCCTAGCTCTGCCCCTTCTCCGAGGACCCACCCTGCCCCGCCCTTTCCCCGAGGCTCTGCCCCCCACTCTCTACATTCCCCCTCCCTCGGTGGCTCACTCTCCCCCACCCTCACTCACTTTCACTGGGCTGGGGCAGGGGATTGGGGTCTGGGAGGGGGTTAGGGCTCTAACTGGGGGTGCGGGCTCTGGAGTGGGGCCAAAAATGAGGGGTTCAGGATGTGGGAGGGGGCTATGGGCTGGGGCAGGGAGTTGGGGTGCAGAACAGGTTCAGGGTTCCGGCTGGGGGTGGGGGTGGGCTCTGGGGTGGGGCTGGAGATGACGGGTTTGCGATGCAGGATGGGGCTCCAGGCTGGGCGATGGGGCCAAGGGGTTCGGAATGTGGGAGGGGGCTGCAGGCTGCAGGTCCAGCTCCTAGGTGGGGGACGGGGGGTTGGGAGGCTCTGTGGAGTCTGCATGCTGCTCTTGCCCACAGGCACCGCCCCCCCCCCAAGCTTCCATTGGCTGCAGTTCCTGGCTAATGGGAGTGCGGAGCCGGTGCTGTGGCGGGAGCAGCGCGCAGAGTCCCATGCCCCCCCCCCACCTAGGAGCCGGACCTGCTAGCAGCTTCTGGGCACAGCACAGTGCCAGACAGGTAGGAACTAGCCTGCCATAGCCCTGCAGCACTGCCGACCGGAGCCGCCAGGGTCCCTTTTCGACCGGACACGTGGCAATTCTATCTACATGCCCCAATGTACTGCATTTTCTTTAAAAACAATTTAGCCTACATTTTCCTCCCCATGTTTTTAGACTTCCATATTTGTTCCCCTAAAATTACTAATTGTTCATTTCCACACTCATTTTCCAGCAAGTTCTGACTTGGGGATATCACTGTTGTCACTGGTCAGTGGCGGAGTACAATGGACTGCCTATGAGAAAGTATATCAGTTTTATGCTAACATTGAGTGAATCTTTAACTCTTACAATTCATAGCTTTAATTCTATGAGATTTTAAGATTCGATCATTTTTGGCTCAAGCAGTTAGCCAGTATTTTAGGCCATACCGAGTTATTTCCATTAGGAGAAAACGATGATACAAATTAGGTATGTCTTTGGTGCAGTCCTGTTTATTTACACAGAACGTACACAAAGTCCTACTTCCTTGAGCTCAGCAGGAAGTTTCCTGGTGAACAATTTCCAAACCTGTCTTTCCGGTGAGTCTTGTGCCCCAAAGATCTTGTCTCTGCTCCCAATCAGGGCCATGTTGTTAGCTGGTTTTGTTTTGGTTTTCTTCCTCTCACAAACACAGCTACAACTAATCGATCCCCCAGACCTTGCATTTGCAGTCAGTGTCTAGGAAAACCCCCTCAGCCAACATGGCTTTTAGCTTCTGTTCAGGCCTACCCATGCTAGTCAGTGCCTTGGGTAGTAGCTTCTATTTTTTCAGCTATTGCTACACAAAAGGGCATTTAATTGCTCTTTCTATTTAACCTGAATGAAGGGTGCTTAATACACTCATAGACTTTAACCAGATCTATGACTGATGGCAGCCATTAACACCTTCCAGTGTTAAACAGGAAGCCATAGAGATCCACTCAGTGCTTAAGAAAATGTGGCACATATATTTTGAAACTGGCCAGACTTGTGTAAGTGGAAATCATGCAGTCATGGGGCAGGGAGAAAATACAATTTACAGAAACACTTATGGAAAAGTCCTGTAAAATTGCCTAGAGAATGATAACCTTTTTCTAGAATTTTTGAGCCAAACTGTAGAATTCTATAGCAAGGATATATTTGTTCCGTAGTATGACTTAAAACTGTATAGCAAACATATCACTTTGTATTGAATTATGGAAGGTTTTGCTGTAAATTCTGTAGAATCCTGGTGAAATTCTGTAAAACTGGATTGCTTCATGCCTAAAACCATTCTATAGTTTGTTTTCCTAAAGAATCCAAGATTATTTCAGTACATTTTAGTATTCAGAAGATAATAGTACCTTTGAACCTTTTAACTCTTCAAATTGTATATGCCAAGGCCTGGTCTGCACCAAAAACCTAGGACAACCTGGTTACATCGCTCAAGACTGTGAAAAATTTTGCACCCTAAGCAGTGTAGTTAGATCGACTTAACCTCCAGTGTAGACCTGGCTGGGTCAATGGAAGGATTCTTCCATCGAACTCGCTACCACCTCTCAGAGAGATGGATTGCCTACATCAATGGAAAAAACTAGGGCTGTTTAATTGCAGCTAACTCACGCAATTAACTCAAATAAATTAATCGTGATTAAAAAAATTAATCACGATTAATCACAGTTTTAATCACACTGTTAAACAATAGAATACCAATTGAAATTTATTAAATATTTTGGATTTTTTCTACATTTTCAAATATATCTATTTCAGTTACAACACAGAATACAAAATGCACAGTGCTCATTTTATATTATTATTTGTGATTACAAATATTGGCACTGTAAAAATGATAAACAAAAGAAATAGTATTTTTCAGCTCACCTCATGCAAGTACAATCTCTTTATCGTGAAAGTGCAATTTACGAATGTAGATTTTTTTTTTGTTACATAACTGCACTCAAAACAATGTAAACATAAGAATGGCCCTACTGGGTCAGACCAAAGGTCCATCTAGCCCAGTATCCCGTCTTCTGACAGTGGCCAGTGCCAAGTGTCCCAGAGGGAATGAACAGAACAGATAATCATCAAGTGATCCATCCCCTGTCGCTCATTCCCAGCTTCTGGCAAACAGGGGCTAGGGACACCATTCCTGCCCATCCTGGCTAATAGCCATTGATGGACCTATCCTCCATGAATTTATCTAGTTCTTATTTGAAACCTGTTATGGTCTTGGCCTTCACAACATCCTCTGGCAAGGAGTTCCACAGGTTGACTGTGCGTTGTGTGAAGAAATACTTCCTTTTATTTGTTTTAAACCTGCTGCCTATTAATTTCATTTGGTGATCCCTAGTTTTCGTGTTATGCGAAGTAGTAAACAAAACTTCCTTATCTACTCTACACCAGTCATGATTTTATAGATCTCAATCATATTTCCCCTTAGCCATCTCTTTTCCGAGCTGAAAAGTCTAAGTCTTATTAATCTCTCCTCATACGGAAGCCGTTCCATACCCCTAATCATTTTTATTGCCCTTTTCTGAACCTTTTCCAATTCCAACATATCTTTTTTGAGATGGGGTGACCACATCTGCACACAGTATTCAAGGGCATACCATGGATTTATATAGAGGCAACATGATATTTTCTGTCTTATTATCTATTCCTCTCTTTATTATTCCCAGCATTCTGTTTGCTTTTTTGACTGCTGCTGCACATTGAGTGGATGTTTTCAGAGAACTATCCACAGTGATAGATACAACTTTAGAACCCACAAGTCCACTCAGTCCCTTTTATTCAGCCAATCGCTAAGACAGACAAGTTTACAGGGGATAATGCTGCCCGCTTCTTATTTACAATGTCACCTGAAAGTGAGAACAGGTGTTCGCATGGCATTTTTGTAGCCAGCATTGCAAGGTATTTACATGCCGGATATTCGTATGCCCCTTCATGGTTTGGCCACCATTCCAGAGGACTTGCTTCCATGCTGACGACGCTCGTTAAAAAATAATGCGTTAATTCAGTTAATTTAGTTCTCAAACTTCATTGCACTGTGACACCCTTCTGATAACAAAAATTGTTACACAACCCCAGGAGGGGGGACCAAAGCCCGAGTCCACCTGAGCTCCACCACCTCAGACGAGGGGGCCAAAGCTCAAGCCCCACCTCCCTTTCCCCAAGGGCTTCAGTTCCAGGCAGGGGGCCTGTAACCTGAGTCCCACTGCTCAGGGCTGAAGCTCTCAGGCTTTGGTTTCGGTCCCGTGTGGTGGGGCTCAGGCTTCAGCTTTGGTCTTGAACCACAGCAAGTCTAACACTAGCCCTGGCAACCTCATTATAATGGGGTCTCGACCCATTTTGGAGTCCTGCCCCACAGTTTGAGAACCCCTGCATGAATTAAATTTGTGACTAAACTCCTTGGGGGAGAATTGTATGTCTCCTGCTCTGTTTTACCCGCATTCTGCCATATATTTCGTGTTATAGCAGTCTCGGGTGATGACCCAGCATATGTTGTTTGTTTTAAGAACACTTTCACTGTAGATTTGACAAAATGCAAAGACGGTACTTGTGACAGTGCCCCCCATAAGGCTTTATGGAATATGCTTATGAATGTGACATGGCTACGTATGCCATGTAACATATCTATGTAAAGGTTACGATCTACTGAATGTATTCATCCTATTTGTATGCATGTATCATTTTTGTATTCAAAGTTATGAATATTGGCTGTGTACTGGCTTGATTTTAACTAGCCTAGTAGATCATTTGGTCAGCTTCTTGACAAAAGTGCAAATTAAGTGCCCAATCAAAAAACACTTAAGCCAACAATGAACTTGAAGATGCCAATCCACATCTGAGCCTTCCCAGGAACAGTCTGTCCTATCTCGGGGACTCTCCTTCTGCCCTGCCACTCCCACCAACATGATACAGTTCTGCGGCGATCTGGAAGCCTACTTTTGCCGTCTCCGACTCAAAGAATACTTTCAGGACAATACTGAACAGCGCACTGATACACAGTTACCCTCCCACCAACAGCACAAGAAGAAGAACTCCACATGGACTCCTCCTGAGGGTCGAAATGACAGTCTGGACCTATACATTGATTGCTTCCGCCGACGTGCACAGGCAGAAATTGTGGAAAAACAACATCGCTTGCCTCACAACCTAAGTCGTGCAGAACGCAATGACATCCACAGCCTCAGAAACCATCCTGACATTATAATCAAAGAGGCTGATAAAGGAGGTGCTGTTGTCATCATGAACAGGTCTGACTACCAAAAGGAGGCTGCCAGACAACTCTCCAATACCAAATTTTACAGGCTACTTCCCTCAGCTGAGGAATACACTAAGAAACTGCACCATCTACTCAGGACACTCCCTACACCAACACCAGAACAAATCAACATACCCTTAGAGCCCCGACCAGGGTTATTCTATCTACTACCCAAGATCCACAAACCCGGAAATTCTGGATGCCCCATCATCTCGGGCATTGGAACTCTCACTGAAGGACTGTCTGGATATGTGGACTCTCTGCTCAGACCCTACGCCACCAGCACTCCCAGCTATCTCCGTGACACTACTGGTTTCCTGAGGAAACTACAATGCATTGGTGACCTTCCAGAAAACACCATCCTGGCCACCATGGATGTAGAGGCTCTCTGCACCAACATCCCACACGCTGATGGAATACAAGCTGTCAGGAACAGTATCCCTGATGATGCCACAGCACAACTGGTTGCTGAGCTCTGTGCCTTTATCCTCACACACAACTATTTCAAATTTGATGACAATATATATCTCCAGATCAGTGGCACCGCTATGGGCACCCGCATGGCCCCACAATATGCCAATATTTTTATGGCCGACCTGGAACAACGCTTCCTCAGCTCCCGTCCACTCACACCCCTTCTCTACCTACGCTACATTGATGACATCTTCATCATCTGGACCCATGGGAAGGAGACTCTGGAAAAATTCCACCACGATTTCAACAGCTTCCACCCCTCCATCAACCTCAGCCTGGACCAATCTACACGGGAGGTCCACTTCCTAGACACCACGGTGCTAATAAGTGATGGTCACATTAACACCACCCTATACCGAAAACCTACCGACCGCTATGCCTACCTTCATGCCTCCAGCTTCCATCCCGGACACACCACAAGATCCATTGTCTACAGCCAAGCACCGAGGTACCGTATCTGCTCTAACCCCGCAGACAGAGATCAACACCTAGAAAATCTCCACCAAGCATTCTCAAAACTACAGTACCTGCACGAGGAAATAAGGAAACAGATCAACAGAGCCAGATGTGTACCCAGAAGCCTCCTACTGCAAGACAAACCCAAGAAAGAAACCAACAGGACTCCACTGGGCATCACATACAGTCCCCAGCTAAAGCCCCTCCAACGCATCATCAGGGATCTACAACCCATCCTGGACAATGATCCCACACTTTCACAGGCCTTGGGTGGCAGGCCAGTCCTCGCCCACAGACAACCTGCCAACCTGAAGCATATTCTCACCAGTAACTGCACACCGCACCATAGTAACTCTAGCTCAGGAACCAATCCATGCAACAAACCTCGATGCCAACTCTGCCCACATATCTACACCAGCAACACCATCACAGGACCTAACCAGATCAGCCACACCATCACCGGTTCATTCACCTGCACATCCACCAATGTAATATATGCCATCATATGCCAGCAATGCCCTTCTGCTATGTACATCGGCCAAACTGGACAGTCTCTAAAGAAAAGGATAAATGGACACAAATCAGATATTAGGAATGGCAATGTACAAAAACCTGTAGGAGAACACTTCAACCTCCCTGGCCACACAATAGCAGATCTTAAGGTGGCCATCCTCCAGCAAAAAAACTTTAGGACCAGACTTCTAAGAGAAACTGCTGAGCTTCAGTTCATTTGCAAATTTGACACCATCAGTTTAGGATTAAACAAAGACTGTGAATGGCTTGCCAACTACAGAACCCAGTTTCTCCTCCCTTGGTTTTCACACCTCAACTGCTAGAAGAGGGCCTCATCCTCCCTGATTGATCTAACCTCGTTATCTCTAGCTTGCTTCTTGCTTGCTTATATTTACCTGCCCCTGGAAATTTCCACTCTTGCATCCGACGAAGTGGGCATTCACCCACGAAAGCTCATGCTGCAAAACGTCTGTTAGTCTATAAGGTGCCACAGGATTCTTTGCTGCTTCCCAGAATTTGGCTTGGCTGGTAAAAACTGAGTCATGCATGGACATGTGGCTTGCTCATGTGACTCCAAAACTCCATCTTGGAGCTGGACTTTGCATAGGAGTGAGGAGTGGGTCTCCACTCACAAGAGAGAGTCTGTTTAAACCCCTGGGAAACCCCTCCATTTTGTCTTCACCTGGCTAAAGAGATAGCCTCTCCACCCCCAAGGATACTTGAAAGAAACTGGAACAAAGGACAGTAACTACGGGGGATGTGAGTGATTGCTGGACCCAGACTAGCAGGAGACTAATCTCTAAAAGGAAGCTTACTGGAACTGGTGAGGTTTTATTTGTATTCAGTTTCTTAGACATAGACTTGCATGTTCTATTTTATTTTACTTGGTAATTCACTTTCTTCTGTCTGTCACTACTTGGAACCACTTAAATCCTACTTTCTGTATTTAATAACATCACTTTTTACTTATTAATTAATCCCAGAGTATGTATTAATACCTGAGGAGGGGGGGGTGCAAACAGCTGTGCATATCTCTCTATCAGTGTTATAGAGGGCGAACAATTTATGGGTTTACCCTGTATAAGCTTTATACAGGGTAAAACGGATTTATTTGGGGTTTGGACCCCATTGGGAGTTGGACATCTGAGTGTTAAAGACAGGAACACTTCTGTAAGTTGCTTTCAGTTAAGCTACAGCTGTTAGGGGATGTGGTTCAGACCTGGGGCTGGGTTTGCAGCAGGCTAGCGGGTCTGGCTCAAACCAGGCCGGGCACTGAAGTCCTAAGCTGACAGGGCAGGAAAGCAGGGGCAGAAGTAGTCTTGACGCATCAGGTGGCAGCTCCCAAGGGAGTTTCTGTGATCCAACCCGTCACAGTACCAATTTGAAATTTCTAAAGATAGTTATAGCACTAGACCCAAGGTTTAAGAATCTGAAGTGCCTTCCAAAATTTGAGAGGGACGAGGGGTGGAGCATGCTTTCAGAAATCTTAATAGAGCAACAGCAATCTAATGTGGAAACTACAGAACCTGTACCACAAAAAAAGAAAATCAACCTTCTGCTGGTAGCATCTGACTCAGATGATGAAAATGAACATGCATCAGTCCACACTGCTTTGGATTATTATCAAGCAGAACCTGTCATCAACATGGATGCATGTCCTCTGGAATGGTGGTTGAAGCATGAAGGGGCATATGAATCTTCAGCGCATTGTGATGCTGGCTATAGAGTCATTTTCACTCTCTCTGGTCCCGTGACTATTCAAGTATTTATACAATATTCATGATAAAGAGATTGCACTACAGTACTTGTATTAGGCAAATTGAAATATATTGTTTCTTTTGTTTTTTGCAGTGCAAATATTTGTTATAAAAAATAAACATGGTGAGTACTGTACACTTTGTATTCTGTCTTGTAATTGAAATCAATATATTTAAAAATGTAGAAAACATCCAAAAATATTTAAATAAATGTATTCTATTATTTATTTAATAGCGTGATTAATCATGCGATTAATTTTTTTTAATTGCTTGACAGCCCCCCAAAAAACCCTTCCATCAATGTAGGAAAGGTCTACACTACAGTGCTACAGCAACGTAGCTGCAGGTGTGATTCTGAAGTGGCTGTAGTGTAGACATACCCCGGGATTCCTACCTCTCCCCTTCTCTCCACACACTCAAATAAAATCCCTTTTCCAGGATGTGTTTGGCTCTAATGGACTCTTCGTGTTCTCTGTAAATTGTCTGTCTTCTTATTTCTGTTGTCTTTTGTGCCTTTCGGTTGTAAATCTTTCAGGGCAGGGACCTGTTACTGTTTTCAAGTCACCTACTATTTATGGCCCAATATAAATCATTAGCAATAATAACTGTAGAGTTAAACGATAATTGTCACATTTAAGTAAACCTTAGAAATATGCACTTTCACAAAACCTCATTGAACTGTCATATAAGCAAAAAAACGCCTTTGCACAAAACCTTCCCCGAGTAAGGCCAGATATTGCAATCCTTTAAATCAGTGGAACTACTTACCTGAGTAAAATTTGGCAGGATTGGGCCCTGAAGAACTATCTTGGATTTTCAGTTGGTTATTAATCCCAGGAAGTGCTTTTTACCAAATCAATGATTGCTGTTTTCAGCTTTTAAAAAGCTAGCAGAGGTTGCTCATATTTATGTGTATAGGTGATGCAGTTTAAATTGCTATGTACAGAGCACTTCTAGAAAAACTGCTCGAATCATCTCTTAATGTCTCATTAATCTTGTAATTCTTATATATTTCCTTGCCCTTAATGCTGATATTTGTATGCACTGAAACAGAAGCTTTTCCCATTGCAATCAACCTGCTTCTCCTGCCTGAGTCATTCCATTACACCACCGACTTAGAAATTGTGAGATTAAAGACACTTCAGTGGTGTTTCCGAATTGTGATATCAGAAACACTGGGGTTGTGGCATTACTGAATGAATTAGGCTGGTAAATGAAAGAATAAGAAGAGTTGACGCGTGAATGGTATCTGTTTAGTGAAACACCTTTCCAAACAGCAAGGATGCTAAATGGAAATAAAAAAAAGTGCATAATAGTTTGATGGGATATGAATAACATACTTTGCCAGAGCATGGCAATGGTTCTGTAAGTGCCTGCTTTTCCTGTACTAAAAGAAGACACTAGCCAGAGCCTATTTTCATCATAGACAAAAGAGATGCTTGCCAGGAAAGCTTTCAAAGCATTTTGGATTTCTTGATCCATATGAATCCCATTGACTTAAACAGAATTAACATGAGTGAACCTTTAGACAACACTTGAAAATGTAATCCTAATTGCTTCTTGCTAGATTCACAGCTGTATTCTTTCTGAGTATCATGATATCCTCAAACAAAACACTAGTGCTTGACACGTTATGGGCCAAATTCTCTACTGGCGTAAATTGACACAGTTCTGTTGACTTAAGTAGAACTGTACCAATTTACCCCTGCAGACAATTTGGCCCTACATTACAGAGCTTTAATTTTCTTCCATTTGTGCTAGCAAACTATATAAATATATAAATGAAGAATTACTCGTTAACAATTAAATCCTCAATCACTAAATTATGACCAGATGGCAAGATTGATTTTTGTTTTCTTTTGAGTACACTAATGACTCTATTTGTTTGGTGTGATAAATCAGCTAAGTACTCATCAGAGCAAAAAAATTTAGGGACAAGTAAATTCGAACTTTTTAACAATTGGGAAAAAATGACTGATGTAAATACAAAAATTATTTCTCAGTTGTTACAGGCTTTCACTAACAGCTGAGGAGTGTTGTTTTTAAAGGGATCCTTATTTATTGGACAGTGTCACCATTCAAAGTCATTTTAAGCACATTAAAAAATATATCAGAAGTGTCACTGCCTTTACTGTTCTTCTGCTTCCTTTTCTTTTTCAAGGTCTCTATGTGCCGAAACTATTTTATGGGGGAGCTTTCTTATGGTGCAAGAGTTTTCTCTCTGGAATATCACCACCTCACCCCAGGAAGCCTGTTAGATTTCTTATAAACTTACTTTACTTTTTTAATGAATCCAAGATAGCCTATCAATGTTTACACTGCCACAATTTTCTTGTTCAATAAATACCCAGCGTTTGGCTCCCAATTCACTAGTGCTTTGACCTAGCTGGCTTGATAGTACCATCAAATATTTGGAACAGCTAGATCATCCTGTTAAATGCGTCTGTACAAAGTATATGCACTCACTATTGGTCTTTTCTTAGTCCATATAAATTCTAACATCTTCTGTATTCCTGCAAGGATTTTATTTGGGATGAATATAAGGAGATTTTGAAACAAGAAAGATTTCCTTGGCCAAATGTTCGTTTTGACTGTGACTGTTCTTCCCAACCAGGAAATTGCATACTTGTCTTAGCATTCCAGATTTTTTTTTTCATTTCATGAAATAGTGGTTTGATATTTAAATCACAGAGCTCTTTTAGGTTGTTTGAAATTTGAATTTTCAAATATTTTATAGAATGTGTTACTCATTTGTACCCACATGTCTTCTGGAGGAATGATATTTCAGAGTCTAGCTAATTTATAGTTAGCATTTCAGATTTGGCAAACATTACTTTAAATCCAGATGCTTTTTCGAAGTCATTAATGTCTTTAGATTCAAATTTTAGGACAATATTTGGCTTAGATAAAAATAATATTACATTCTCTGCATATAAAGCTATGTTCTAATATGTTCCTGCAAGTTTTATTCCCATGATAGTCATTATTCCTTATTTTCTGTGCAAAAGGCTCCATGGCCAATGAAAAAAGCAAAGGACACAATGGAAATGCCTCCTTCATCCCTCTGTGTAATTCAAACATGGGAGATTCAACCCCATTAAGTTGCATTGTTCATTTTGGGCTGGTATAAAGAGCTGGTATCCATTTAAGGAACTGGGGGCCAATGTCCATGTGAGATGGGATTTGAAGAAGAAAGTTCTACTCTAGTTTATCAGAAGTTTTCTCTAAGTAAAGTGATGATAAAATAAATTTATCTTTTTTTTTATAAGGCATTATGGATGATTCCAAGTACTCTTTGAATAGTGTCCTTAATGAATCCAGTTTGATCTGGGTGTATATGAACTGAGAGTGTGCACTGAATCATCTAGTAGTATTGTTTACTAACATCTTTGTCATGATTCAACAGTGATAGGGGCCTAGAAGAGCTGTATAAAGGTACGGTCTTCTCCAACTTTAGGGAGAACAACAATAATAATTTCTATCATAGCTTGTGGAAGTTCCTACCCTAACAGAATACCATTGAAGGTACACTCAAGGGACCCATTAATATCTCCTTAAATACTTTGTAAAATTCAGCTGGAAAGCCATCAGTTCCTGGAGCTTTACAACTTTTCATACTCGCTACTGTCTCTAAGATGACTTCTTCTGTTATTTCTTTATCTAACATTTCTTAATCAATTTTGTTTATCTTCAGTAAGCCTACTTATTTTTGAATAACTTCAGAATTTGGAATATCTGAGAAACAGGTTTTTATAAGCAGCAGCAGAGGTAAAACATATTTAATTAGGGTGTGTAACTATCTTTTGCTGATTTTCTTTAACTGGTGGAATAATATGTTGCTCTTGGATCCCTTTAAGTTTTGGAGCCAAGAGCTTATCACATTTATTTCCTTTTTCATAAAACATCTGCTTTGTATACCTACGGGCTTTTTCGGTGGCATCTGTCTTCAGGATATTCAGTTTCCCCCCAATATTAGTTCATTGTTGATGTACTTTTTTGAATCTGTGTTTTTAGATAAATTTCCTTTCTAATCACCTATCTTCATTCACAACAAAATATGAAGGGGTCAAAGCTCAAATGGAAAACTGTGCCACTTCAGTGGAGTTACTCCCTCTATATACTGCTATAACAGAGAAAATAAAGCCCACACTGTGTAAATGCACACTCTGCTTCTGCAAAGAGTTATGCACACTCTTCATTTTAATCACAGGAGTAGTCCCCAGGATTACTTACTAGTTTAAAGTTCAACACATGTATAAGTTATTGCAGGATTGGAGTCTATGTGTCCAATTTTGATGAAGTTCTATATGTGGGTAACATAACTCATTTGAGTAGTTCCACCCTCCAGTATTTTGTCCTAATCTCAGGGATCTGTGTTAATACTTTTAATACAATGATTCTAGGGAATATAGTGTAGGCCTGGCTTGACATGAGTAACTGGACATGGGTGAGGCCTCATTTCTTGGGAGGATTGGGAAGTAAATGGATCAGCAGGCTGAAAACAAGAATGTCTGTACTAGCTAAAATAAGGGGGAACACCCAGGGAACCATTTACAGTGGACAAGATAACAATGGATAAAATAAGCCTGGAATGTAAGATGAGGTAAAGAGTAAATTCTACATGGACAGTGCATGGACTGAGCATGCAGTGGCAGGGGTTGGTTCCTACAAAGTGACCAAGCCAATTCCAAAATGTGAAATGCAATGTATAGCAAATGCAAGGTAATGTGTAAATGTACTTAAAAGAAGAGGTCTTCTGTGTAACTTTGGATGTGTAGTACGCCCTATATCCTCCCCCGACTCTTGAATCTGATCAACTCAACATAACTTTGCTACATGCCAGATAAAGGAACCCGGGTGACAAGATTAGATTTAGACTGAATTCTTGGGGAACCAAGTGGAAGAGATCTTGGGGGAACCCCAACATATAGTAAGTAATATAATGACGCTTACAAAGTCATCTTTGGTAGAACATACTCTACAGTATAAGTCTTATTACCATGCATTAGATGATTTATGTATAATTTTATAGTAGAGCATGTAAAATTTTTCTGATTGGAGCTATATTTCTGATTGTGAAAATCTCATTTTGCTAAATTGTCTGTTAAATTCTTTAGAAGCACTTAATGTGATTTAGCCCCTGCCTTTATTCTTCATTAACAAGGGAAGATCTTATTAACCCAAAGATCCTATTAAAAATTATATATCCCAGCTGGCCTAGATGATTGTGTCTTTGGACACTGACATTGTAACATCACTTCTTCTGGGACAGCTGTGGTTTCCTCCAGTTAATATCGACACATTTGCCCTCGGTCAAATATTGTCTAAATTGTAACACCAAAATATAGAAAATCCACATGAAAAAACAAAACACTGATCTGCCTCTAATGGACCACAGAACACATCTGTTTAACTGTAAGATGACAAAGTAGTCTGTGCTAAGAGAAAAACAATGTTGCTTATCTTTAAAGGAAGCTCTCTGCTGCTAATAGTGTATTGAGAAGCATTAAATATAAATAAAAATAATCCATGTGTGTTTTTGTGTACCCACTCTGCACCCACTTATTTGCATGCATTTGTGTAAATGTGTAAGCACACACTCATCTATAACTACATTTTAAGATAACTATGTATGTAGTGATGTAAATGTAAGGGGAGACAGGCTCTTCTTTCTTTGTACTGCGCCTATAATTGTAAGGGAGTTCTGTTGTGATGGCTCTTAAAGAATGAGTAACGCACACTGTGCTCCCTCTCCCTCTCT
Organism: Mauremys mutica; assembly: GCF_020497125.1. NCBI lineage: Eukaryota > Metazoa > Chordata > Testudines > Geoemydidae > Mauremys > Mauremys mutica. The sequence goes on along the minus strand of NC_059073.1, from coordinate 120,048,898 downwards.
CATATGATATAACATTCATATAGATTGACAGGGCTTGATTCTCCTCTCATTTATTGTTGTAAACCGGAGTATCTCCGTTGAAGTCGATGGACATATACTTGTGTAAAAGTAAGAAAAAAGAATCAAACGCACTGTATTTGTTTTGCTGTTTGCATGTGGAAAACATAATGTACAAAATTGTCAGTTCTAGAGATGGGCCTGATCCAAACACCCATTAATGTTGGGTTGTTTGAAGTCTGGATCAGAATTTTGAGAATGTTGGTGTCCCAAATCATACTCAAATTTTGTGGTTTGAACCCATCTCCAATCCTAGTTCTAAGAACCTCATCTACTTATCCGCTTCGGACCTCAATTCAGGATTCCATGTTTCCCTTGCAAGAATTAAAGACATTTAAGTAAAAATGGGTGAACTGATTTTTTTTTCCAAACTGTCAGAGTGGCCTCCTCCCAGGCGCCCTCTAGTGACCTTAAGATTGTCTTGCAACTGCCCCTTGCCTTCGTTTCCCCACTTGGACTACTCTGCAAACTTCACCCATAGGCTTTTTCTGGTCAAAAATACCCCTCCTTGGGGTCTGGGTTTATTAACATAAAATAAACTCAGAATAAAAGTGCAAGTCCTAAATTAAAGTCCAATAAAAGTCAACACAAACTAAAGTGTCTCTTCCCACTTGTAGGCCTTTTCCTGCCTGAGGCTTTTCCCTCTTTGGCAGACCACTGCCAGGCTCTGCCTGGCTGGAGTCTTTTCCATCTTACACCCCTGAAGTCTGCTTTGTTTCAAGTTTCTTCAAGTTCATGTATTTACCCTCTTATTAGGGGTCCTCTGAGGCCTTTTCTGCCTGTAGTCTCAATCCCAAGGCCCAGAACTCTCTGCTGGAGGCAATTCACTCCTAGCAGCCTCTGATCTCACTGAACGTTCCTTTGTCCCACTCCTCCAGTTCCTGCTCTTTATAGGGGAACCACATGATCCCTGTTCAGGTGTGCCACCTTAATAATCAGTGTTGGCTCGCCCTAGGACGGTAGCCCTTGAGGGGCAAACCATGTTACACAAACCAAATCTTTAAAATGAACCACAGCTGCAATCTGGGCTCTCATTTCCTTTTTTTTAAAGACATATACCCACAGTCCTTTGGCTCTCTCCTTCCTAGCAATTCCATTGCCTTTTACCCTCCTCACAGACACATAACTCCAGCTGCCTTAGCATGACAACCACGTACACCTTGTAAATATGTTTATCATGAAGGATGGAGAGAGGGAGATCTGTTAATAGGTCCAGTACCAGTGGGGTAGTCTCCGGTTAGAGCTCACAGGCCTGTGAGCCAGGGGAGTTGAGTTCTTACTTTCTCCTTATGGAAAAGCCTTAAGAGATTTCTGGTACTTTGTCTGCTTGATCTAGTAAGTCCATGGGCATAGCTTTTCTCGCTGTTATATGATATTCCTGGTCCAAGCTGAACTTCCTCAGATTCTCAGGGAAGGTTCTGTAAGAGCTCAGGGTGGAGGTCCAGGTCTGGGGTTTTTTTTGTTTGTTTGTTTTTTAAATTTTTATCCAAACTGCCTGACATGTCGCTAATGTTAGAATTCTAAAGTATATTGCTGAATCTTAGTTCTCCTGAGATCCAGTTTAGGCCTAAACCCTGCCTTTACTTGCTGGATCTATGCTGGAACGAGTGGGGAGGAAAAGTGTGCTGCCAGTGCTGTGCTTAGCAGAGCCATGATGATAGCACAGGGTGGAATTACTAGGCTGGGTGAGGATAATGTGTGGTGAGGTACACACAGCTGCAACTTTAGAAAGAACACTCCTAATAAATAACACACAACAGCATACACTCTGTGAGGCTGACCACTAGCATATCATTGTCCTCTTGTGGCTATCAAATCAACGCAATTGGGCCTCGATGCTGCTGTAGTTATACTGGAGGGGAGCATCTTCCTTCCCACCATCCTCTTCCCTCACCAGTGCAGCCACACAGACCTGGAGGGGATTTTCCCACATGTAATTGCATGGACATTTTATTGAAAACTGCAGAACTCTAGTCCAAAATGCTGAAATATGAATGGGGTAATTTCAGTGGTGCATCTCAGAATGGAACAGAATCTCTCAAAACCACAGCAGTGTTTCAAGTAATTTGCCCATCGTTCAAGGATGGCACAGTACTGTGTATTGCAAACTGATTAATCTACCACTACACAACTGATACATTCTTGATTCAGATGCAAACTTTTCTTTTATTTAATTTGTAGAGAGTGTCAGCTAAATATCACCTGGGATAACTATACATGTATTCTTTTTCTATTTTGCTAATCTAACAATTGCTAATTCTTTTTCTCCTTTCTTTTTTTGTATGGTAAGTCATGACTTGAACAGCCGGTCTTTGTTTAAGTTGCTACTCCCTTAAGGCATCTTAAACAGAGCCATGTTGCATCAGGCAGAGTAGAGGTAGCCCTCTTTCTATTCAGCCTTTAAGAGCATCAGAATCTGCTGGTAAAATGGCTGGGTTTTGGAACAGGGTCAATTAGACAGTATCGACATAATCTAATCCAGTAAATGGCTACAGCAATTTGACGATCAGATCTCATAGACTTTAAGGTCAGAGGGGATCTGCTCCTAAAATGGAGGAGTTCCCAAGGAGAAGAAACTTCCAGACATGATTTCTCCCTTGAAGCTTTTGTGGTTTCTGTGTTCAAACTTCTTATGAAAGATCATACAGTGTAAGGAGAATTGCTGTAGTTGTCCAATTAAACTTAGAAAAGAGACTCTAAAAATGATATTGTAGAGTTCTCTTTTAGTTATTTGCATATTAAATTTGCTCAGTTTACATATCAAAAGAAAAGTGTATTTCTAACTCCCAGCACTGCAGAGTCAACCTGTGATCTATTAATATCAATTAATATTAATATTCTGTAATCAGAATTTAGCAGACAATTTTGTGAATGATGTATGAAGGAGTAAAAGCCACCTCACTTTTGCCTAACTGCAATGTTTCATAGGGTTCTGCTGTGTTAACAGGTATAAAATGTGGCTTTCTTGGACAAGTAAACAGATATGACTAGCAGTTATGTTGAATAAGTAGGTGCTATTTGAACTTAGTCACCTTTCTGACCATAAACAAACTCCAATCTTGGCTGGAGAGATTGGTAACTTAGCTGCTCCAGTAAGGATAGGTATAATCAGCCAGATTACCCACTGCATTAGGGCCACTTTTAAACTTGCTGTCATTGTAAAGGCCTGGGAAGATCACCCCAGGGTAGTGGGATCCTCTGGTAGCATAGAACCACCCTAATGACTCTTGTGATACACCCCATTTCCTGCAGCCAGTGTTTGGGGTCTAACCAGGAGAAAAGGATCATAGCTTGGGCTTCTTAGCTGCTGTAATTGCCACTTAGACCTAATGGCAGCGGGTGTACATTAGAGCAGCCTGCAGACTGCTCTAACTTAGGGGACCAGACCATTACACGGCCAGCCCAGGGTTGGGAAATGCAAAAGTAGCTCAAATCTGCTTTTGTCCTCATGCCCTTCTACTGAGCTGTGCTGAGAACTCAATCACAAATGAGGATCCAGACCTGTGATGGTAGCATAGGAGTAATGATGCTGATATTTGAAAAACCCTGAGCACACACAGACTGGGCTGCGTGCTGGTGTAATTAATAAAATTGCTGTGACTTCTCTCCAGGCAGCTTGATGCCTCAGTGCTTTACCCAGCATTATGATTAGCATATGGAAAAAATGATCAAGGATTGCAAATGGTAGGACAGAAATGGGACCAAAATTTCATAGTGGAGACAAAGATCTGTGTGCACCCAAGTTTGTGTATGAAAATCAGTTTGTGCACGTGTAAGTGGCTAATGACATGAGCAAATGTCATATTTTTCACCCTGACCATCAACCTTAGCTTTTTGAAAATTAGTGCCTTAGTGTGTGGCAGAGAAAATGTGGCATCTGAAAACCCACTTGCAAGATTATCTAAATATTTTATTTCCTTGTAGGAAAACCCTGCATAGACCCAGCCCCTTTCTACACTAATCTTATAACGGCCAGATGATTTATGGAAAAATATCATGTGGCTTTTATGTTGTGAGCAATAGATGAATGATTGCTTCTAAAGTGTTGCTGTTTAGTGAGATATTAATGTAGGGATAATCCATTTACATTTTTACTGCGGAAGTTTTGCAGTGCTTTGGGGATTCATTTATCCTTTGCATTTGCAAAATAGCTTGTACTGATATAAGCTAAAGTAATTCACTATGGGAGAACACAGTAGGTTTCCAGAAAATAAACCCTTTTTAAGGTTTTAGACCAATAGATTGATAAACAAAGCGTTACTAGGTAAGGAAATGATTTGTATAGGTTTTTTAATATAGTTTTCATCATGTATGTTGTGAAGCAGGTTAGTTTATTCCATGCCATGTTCTGTTTCAGACACTATGTATGCATGTTGACTGTGTTTTTGCATTGACCTACATTTTGCAGAACTGATTACATTGTGCCATATTAGAAAGTCTAGTGTAGGCATTTGTGGGGGGGGGGAGTTAGAATAATTAGAAGATTGCATGTGAAAAGAGGGTACGAAGTTGTATACCCTACTAATGAAATTTCAATTTGTGTTAATCTTAAATTTACTCAGTACCAAAGTTTATGATGAATCTGCCCTATCCCTTATAGATTCTATTCCAGATTCCCTCTTTTGGAGGAATTGTGGACAGTTGGATGCTAGGATACATTTATGGTTTGTTAGTGAAAGATAATAGGTCAAATTAACTCCTACAGACACAGGGCCGGCTCTAGGTTTTTTGCCGCCCCAAGCAAGGGGAAAAAAAAAAAGCCTGAGTGCCACTGCCGAACCAAAAAAAAAAAAAAAAGCTGGAGTGCCGCCCCTTCAAAAGTGCCACCGCAAACACATGCCTAGAGCCGGCCCTGTACAGACAGTTATGTATGTGTGTACATGGCATGCCCCCTACTTCCCACCCCAAGGGTCTGCAAGGGCAGCTGCACTGATTCACTGTATCTCTCTCGCCCCCAGCAGAGTTTCTCAAACTGGGGGTTCTGACCCAAATGGGGGTTGCAAGACTATTGTAGGGGGCCCACGAGAGCTTGGCTGATGGCCGGCGCCCAGCTCTGAAGGCAGTGCTGCTGCCAGAAGTAAGGGTGACATTGCGGGGGTTGGAGATCATCACTTTTTTTGAGGGGGTCATCCCAGCCTGAAATATTTTCATAGGGTGGGGTCCCAGCAAAATAAAGTTTGAGAACCCCTGATCTTCTGCAACATGAACACTGTGTAATCTAATTTATAAATGAATATCGTGTTACAGTAGGTCCTACTTTAGCACTGCTAGAAGTAGATGATGATACTGGTCAGAATGCACTGTTATTAGCAGCTCACATTACCTTCACACCTAGTTGGGATGGGAAAGAGCTAATCCTGTATTGGTCACATGGCTTAGTAAAATTTGGGGAAGGTGTAGTCATAGGAAAAATGTCTAGCCCGCAGAATGATACTTATGACAAATACTTGGTCACTTAGCTGTTTCATTCCTAATAATGAAACAAGTTAGAATGGAAAGCTGATCTCCTCACTGAAAATTTTATTCCTTTTTGATTTTTCCATGTCTTGGCTTTCTATAGGGAAACTTTTAAAATGCTCCCACCAGGAGAGATGAAGTAACTTTTAAAATGACCCATGTGATCTGCTCTGCTCTTTGCCTTGGTATAAAGAGTACTTCAGTGAAACTGGTTTATATTATTCATGTTTGACCTGAATTTAAAAAAAAGTATCCTGCCAATAGATTAATGCTTTATTAAAGTAAGGTAGTCATAGTTACTCTTTTTAAAAAATCCTTACTTTTTGTTTTTCTACTGTATTACTCCTTAAATTGTCAGATAAAAGACATGGTGTACATGTGCATTGTGATCCTTGTGTGAGTATGCATGGGCAGGCAGTGGTGCAACCCAAAGCACGGCCTGTCACATTACAATTCAGCATTTTCCTTTAATTGCAGTGTAGTCTCATGGTGAACAGATCTTGCTGTGATAAGATAAATACTAATGTCTTATTTTGCACCCATTATCTAGATAGGGCCAGATTCTGAATGGCACCTGGAAACAGTTGTAAGAGACTCCCTAACAAGCACACACATGTTATTTCAAACACATGTTTGAGCTCATTTTTGCTTTTTTTCAGTGTATAAAGAGGGCCCAAAAAGTTATGGGTTTCCTAGCCCCTTTGCCCTATTCATCCCGTCCCTCCAAAAGAGAAAAGGGAATTATGGGGCGGGGACAGGGGTGAAAGTAATATTAAATTCTTACCAGTATAAGGGCCGGCTCTGGCCCCCGGAAGGGGCAGGGCTGGAGGAGTCAGCCTCCACCAGCCAGCTCATCCACGCTGCCTGGCCCTTGTCAGTGATTTAAAAGGGTCCGGGGCGGTGGTCAGGAGCCCTAGGCCCTTTTAAATTGCCGGCCCTGGGGCAGCTGCCCCTTTTGCCCGCTCCTGTCAGCGGCCTGGGGAGGGGGGCAATGACGTTAAAGCCCTGCGGCAGTGCTTTAACGTCATTGCCCCTTTTGCCTCCCCCATTGGCAGCCCTGCTGGTAGGGTCCCTACCAGCAGGGCCACCGACAGGGAAGGGGCAGCAACATTAAAGCGCTGCCATGGCTGTATACAGGCTGATACCGGCTTCTTACCGGTACGCGTACCAGCCCATACCACCTCTTCCTGTTCCCGCTCCATTCCAGGCCCACCTCTTCCCACCCCCACTCCACCTCTTCTCCAGAGCACGCCACATCCCTCCCCCCCGCCCCCAAAGTCCTAAGCTGTTTGGCGGCGCTTAGGACTTTCTGGGAGGTAGGGGGAGGAGTGGAGACGTGGCACTTCTCTGCTCCCTCCCAGAAAGCATCACCAAACAGCTGTTTGGCCGTGGGGGAAGCGCTGGGAGGGAGGGGAAAGAGGCGGAGAAGCGAAACTTGTGCAATGCTCCCTTGTAAAGTCGCTGCTCTTCCACAGAATCTTACAAGCAGGCAGCCAAATGACATTATAAGGAAGCATTGCACAACTTTAAACGAGCATGTTCCCTAATTAAGCAGGGACGTAACATTGAAACAACCTTAAGCGGGACAACATTAAATGAGGAGTTACTGTAGGATTAAATCATCAGATATCAAGCAAGTGAAACTGGATTGATTGAAAAGGAAAGTGATTTTCATTCAGGATACTTAACAAACTGTTATTATAAACCACAGTTAAACCACTGGAAGAAAGGATCTGTTGAATATTCAAGGCTAGATGTAGTTCTAAAAGATATGCTGTAGTTCACCCACAAGTTATTGGGCTCAAAACAGCAGGGGTGAAAGTGAGCCGGTGCGGGCCGGTACTCCGTACTGGTAAGAACCTGCACCAGCCCATACCAAGCCCACATTAAAGCGCTGCTGCGGCAAAGGACCCTGCAGCACTTTAACGTCCCTGCCCCTTTTGCCTCCTCCCCCCCCCCGTGATAAAGTCTAGAAGCCCCATTGTGCTAAGCACTGTACATATACATAACAAGGAGGTGTCCCAAAGAACTCATAGTTTAAGTATATTGCTACAAATGAATATAACAGACAGGAGCATAAGGTAACAGTATGGTGACTGTGGTGAGGTAATGAGCCATGGTCACAGCATGCCAGCTGCCTAGCCATTATTGAGTCTTTTGTAGGCATCACAACACAGGTGAGTTAATTATTATGGAGCTGTCTGCTCCATAATAACATTGGAGATTTAAGGTATAATATCTCAAAGATCTACCAGGAGAACAAGTGCCTTAAACCACTGGATAAGGCTGATTACTGACTTTCTAAGGTCTAATAATTTAACCTGACACTAGTCCATGTGACTTTATGTACCTTTTTTCTAATGAGACTTAAACAATATTGCTCCTCTTGGACCAGAGGCCAGTGGGAAAGAAGAGACTGTTTTGGGGTAAAGAGGGAAAGATTTATGGCAGGTGCTAGTGTTTTGAGGTTTGTTTGTTTGTTTGTTTGTTGTAAAAAAAATAATGGTGGCTGTTTGAAAGCTGCTTAAAGATTTGGAATGTTAGAAATAGTCCTGGTGGAGATGGATTATTGGATTGAGTGCAAGGGATGTGGTGAAAGGGGCTTACGTGCAGTTTATCACATGGATACCACCATGTATGTGAGAGCGCTGCTATGTATATGTGTGATATAGATATAAAATATACACTTTCTAAAACACAAATATTTTGCCTTGGGAATTCACCAGATTACATTGACACACAAAATTCCTTTAGTACAATCCATAATGCGCCAAATGGCATGTATTTTTTTAATGAATAGGAGAGAATACACATGGGCCCCCTTTCAACAGCTTTATTCAATAGCTTTATACCCCAGCAAATTATCTCTTTTCCACCAGTGTTCGAATTTGGTAGAGTTAAAGGAGAAAATGAGGAGACTCAGTGCAGGGAAAAGTGCTTGGCTACTGCTATTGCTCTATCCCTCACTGGTACCCATGACTGGAATTTGGCCCCCATGACAAAAATTGATGTATGTGACTGTTCTAATGCATGAGATCTTGCCTGCTGCTTGTCTCTGGGTAGCACTTTGTTTGGCACAACAGTGTTTTTTACTTTACTTAGTAAGGCCACAGATCAGTACTGCAAAGACCTGATCTTAGATCAGGCAGAGGAATCAGTCAGTACCATTTTCTGTCTTTTTGGCTTGGTTAACACACTGGCCATGTCTATACTAGCAAAATGGAAATGTAATTCGTCGCCAGTGTAGCTCTGGCAGTGGTAGCAATGGTGGAACCCAGCAAGTATACTGAGTGTGGGCATTTTTAGCACTGTTGCTACTACTGATGGGGCTATACCAGTGGAGAGTCCCAGATCCACATGTTGCGAGTATACACACAACTTTGCTGGGTACCGTCACTAAAACAAATGTGTCCATTTTCATTTACTCCAATCAGCTACTGGGCTTTAATTAGTCCAAGGTTACTTCCAATTTAATTTTCTTCTGCGTACATAGTAAAGCTGCCTTAATAAGCTGCTCTTTGGAGCCATCGCTTGGTGGAACGTGGTTAAAAAAGGACTAGGGAAGATCATGGAACTGTAGGCCTCTGTTTTATTGATTAAATACCACATACGCTATGTGTCAGGATCCATTCCCCGACCCCTTCTTCAACTGTAAACTCTCTTACCCACTTTGACTGACATTCTAGCGGAGTTAAGTGGCACAATGGTTGAATGTCCTGCCCTCTCTGCAGTTTGAAATCTCGTTTCGAACTCAAATGCAAATGAGTGTTGTGGTCACATCCCAGACCCTAGTGGACATTTATCCACATAGCAAAATCACAGCGAACACAGTATGATCAGTCATCCCTGTTCACACACGGCCTGGCTTAAAACCCACTGAAGTCAATGAGAGTCTTTCCATTGACTTCAGTGGGCTTTGGATCAAGTCCATAGTCCCAGGAGTGTAGAAGTAAGCATGTAATAGTGCTCACCTGATCCCTGCTAGCCATGGTGCAAATCCGAGATGTTCTTCCTCTTGCTAAAGCTACAAACCTGTCCTAGAAAAGTCACTAAGAGAGGAAAGAGCAGAATGGGCTTCAGTTTCTTTGACCTTTCTTCCTGAATGTCTCACCAGCAATTCACCCAGAGCCTGGCTAAATTTGAGCTCCTTATTTGTCCTTCTAAACCCTCTGCACTTCCCCCATGCCCTACTGCTGTTCGTAACACCATTACCCTTCCTGCGCCCAGGCTCGCAAGGTGAAGGCTGTCGCAGCTGACGGGGCAATGTGCTGCTTGTGCCCCTCCCCTCCACGTGCCCATGTAAGAACCTGGAATAATCTGGCTGCTCCTGCTCCTGCTCCTGCTCCTACTTTCCTTTAGCAACCACAATATCTGTGAGAGGAAAGAGTTTTAAGGGACGTGGTATAATAATAGCCATTTAAGAAAGTGAAGGATTGCTGATGATTATTAGAGATATACTAACCTTAAATGTATACAAGTTTGTGGGAATTCACAGTGCATTCTGATGATTGCATTTTATTAACAAGATGCTTCATATTTTAATGGGTCATTTGCATCAATGAGGTTGAGGTGCTGTTATGCTTGTTACTCATTTTTATTGAGTAATACAATAAACACTAAAGGAATACCTCAGGAAAATTGACCATGTAAATAGATCTGTCTCTTGGCAGATCTAACTTACTCTCAGTTCCAACACATTTACTATATATATATATATATATATATGCTTTTCATTATTTTGAGCAGGGGAATTGGAAGTCTAATTTAAACCTGCACATCTAGAGGCACAATAATGAATTACCTCTGTTCCTTGATGGGTGGCAAGTTTTGTGATATTTAGCAAAGACATTATTAAGATTTGGTACATTGCTGTTCCTGTATTGGAACACTATGTGGCTGAGCTATAGTGAGTTCAAGCTGAGCAAGTTCTAACTAGAACAGACTGTAGTAGAGAAGGCTGTTATGTCTGCATTGCAGCAAAGAAGCATTAGAGTTAATGCATAAATTAATCTGTTACCCTTTTCCCCCGAATTTTAACCCACTTGAAGAGACAAAATGATACTTTGTGGTTGTGCACATTGCAAATTTTATTCCTTTTTGATATAGTCTATGTCCTTTGTCCTACTTCACCTGCAGAGCTTAAGTATTCAGCCTCTTTCAGGGTGGTGTGCAGCAAGCCGGGAGGGGAGGTGCACCCTTCACTCTGAGCCAGGTACAGAATTGCTGTTCAGCAGCCCACACCAGATATCTGCATTACCTGAGCTACTGGATCCATGTAATTGTGGATTTGAGACTCATTTCTTGGACTGTTCCCAGTCCACCCCCTGTGTGGCATTTTACAACACTCTATCTAGAACGAACATTGAGACCTTTTCCACGGCTTGTAGGGGTCAGCCCATAGACAAACACTTCAGCCTCTATGGGGGCCATAAGTAGTGCAGAGAGCCTTGTACCAGCCTTCCACAGCTGATTAAAATTCACCCTTTGTGAACACATTTTGCAGGAAAGCCTTAAAAAGGGTTAAAAACATGGATTTTGGATTGCTGTTTTTGTGTGTATGCTCCCCTCAGCTGTCTAGCTTGGTGAATTAAGACTTTTACCCTGTTCCAGACATGAGTTATTGAACTTCTTCATTCTGATGTTTTCAAAACACAGGCAAGAGTCTATTCCTTCATTGTTGTGCTTTGACTCAGTAAAATGTTAAATTGCGTGGTTAGCTTTTTATTTAGAAAATGGGAGTGTTTTGTTGTTTTGAATATAACTATAAGGAGACTTTAGATCCTGTTTGCAACAGAATTAAAGTTAATTTGCGGAATACTGACTCTAGATCTAAACCAATTGATTCTGACTTGTCTCTGGTGGGTGGGTGGGTGTGTGTGTCCTTCTGGGGAAAGAGAGGGAAAAGTAATCCTTTCAACAGATGTCCTCAGTGTGGGGAACAGGAGTCAGGGTACTATATGGGAGTGGGATCCCAATTATGTGGAAGGGGGATCTCAGTAAGGAAAATGAAGTCACCATATGGAAACATGGACAGCTACTTCCCTAGTACAGTTATCAGAGGATGCATAGGGCTAGTGATGGTGATTCATTAGGTAGTGTCATTGGGAGAAATTACAAACTAGCATTTCAGCACAGGATACAGCAGTTCTTACAGAAGCTATGCCAGAATTTGATAACTATTCAATTTATCATGAGACCTGCTCTCATGTAAAAGAAAATGAAACCCTAATGAATGCTGAGTAAATCTGTACCCTGAACATTTGGATAAATAAAAATCAAATAAAAAATCCCTAAAAGAAGAATTGGTGCAGGTCTCATTGGCACTTCCGAACTCTGGGGTTGTTTTATTTTTTTCTGTTTTACTTCTCTTGTTTTCCTCGCTACTCTGTGTTAGGGACTGCTTGATATCATCACCTTGTAGCCATATCTGCTGGGGAAACAAATCTGTCACAGCTGTTTCCTGTCAATAACCTGTCATGAGTTAGCAGCATGTGCCTAGCTCAAGCAATGCAGGATGGTGTAGCTTTCACTGATGAAACCCACTCTTTTCATTACCTATCGAACAATGAGCCAACATCTGGAAACCAAATGTAGTGTCTGAGATGGAATTTATTACTTCTGTTTGAAGTCACAGTATCAGAAGATATGTGGGTTTTATAGACTTAAGAAGCAGTTTATATCTAGAAAACTGAAAACACTTCTCTTTTTCAAAACACTTCTCATATGTTTTATATTTTCCAGCTCTCTGTTTTTGTTGTTGTTATTTTATTTAGGACTTGGGATTTATTATTGATATTGCAATGACACTAAAAATGTAATAGTGTACACCCCTGTTGGAAGACAGTATCTACCCCAGAGATTTTACAGATGGGACCAGCTAAATAGAAAGTAAGTGAAGGGAGAGAGGACATTGAAGGGAATGAGGAGGATGGGGACAGAGCAGAGTAAAAGACTGTAAGAGGGGCAGGTGTGAATTGAAGCTGAGGTGAAGAGTCTATGAGAGAGCTGGAGCCTAGGGCTGAGAAAGTCACGGCAAAACTATAGAAAGTTCTCTGTATGTCTGAAGGTTCCTGCTTTGGCTATTTCTGCAGCTGCCCCACTAGCTGGACTAACAACGTGTAATTAGGTTAGAAAAGTGACTATCTAAAAATGGCACTCAATGGATGGCCTCATACTATGCATTCAAAGTGAAATTGCTGATTTAGGGATAGTTTTTATTCCAATTAACACTGCAGAGCCAACACAGCAATGGGAAAGTGAGTTGCATTCTGTTCTGACTCATGCATCTTTATCAGTATTATTAAATAAACTCCAGTTGCAGGATTACCAGGATTGATGTATGAACAAGAAAAAGAACACAGATGTCTTCCAGATCCAAGGAAGAGTTTGTGGCACTGTCAATTAGAAAAATCTTTTTACTTGTGAGAAGAGAAACCAATGAATCACAATAAAACATGGATCTTACAATGTAATTTTACAGTCACTGGTTGGAGCAGAAGTGCACTTCAACATTATTTGCCCTTAAGGTGTGAATAAAACATTGTGAGTTAAAAGGTGACATGCTCACTCCTTATGTGCCTGACCCAAGATCTTTGTTTACATAAAACTGTTGGCCCAGATTTTCAAACTTGAGCCTCTAAAATGAGAACCCTAAGTTTTGTGTAAGTGTCCTGACTTTCAAAAATGCTAAGCACCCAGCAACTCATTCACCCATTGAAGTGAAAGGGGTTGCACAGGGGATGGTGAGAGCATAATCTGAAGACAACGTGGCTGCACAAATGTAAGTAACCTGCATAACTTTTATTACTAGTAATGATGCTTGGAAAAAGAGAAATAAGAGCCCATCTTGGCGCTCAAAGAGTAGGCTGAGTTTGCAGGGCTGGCAGTTAGGAAAAATTAACATCTTTTTATTTGTAAACCAAGAACACTTTAGTCTGAAATCTTTAATATATAAACAGAAAGACCCATGGTACTGTTTCTAGTCACTTTTCAGAATAGAGGCACATTTTAACATTGAACCGTCTGTCTCAATACAATATTACCGACATACCTCACAGGCCTGGAGAGGATTAATTAATTAGTTAATGTTTGCACAGCACGTTGAAGATGTAAAGCACGCATAAGCGGCCAAGTATTGCTGTTAGCTTCTGGGATGCAGCAGATTCCTACAACTAAATATGTCTTTTGTTTCTACAATGAACTTTAAAGCAACCCTCAAATCAGTTGAGGTCAGTGGGTTAGCATCAAGAGAATGCAAAAAAGCATTCACTGCTGTTTTCATTTTTTGTCAGTGACAATTAAGTCACCTGACAGCACCTTTCATATCTACCACTGTGCTACAGGACAGGTTTATTTCAGGAGAAAGTCAGAGGGGCCTAGAGATGTTTTCAGTTCACTGAAGCCATTTGTTCGTGCTGTTGCTTTTTTAAGTGAAAAAGTGATTTTCAGCACATTAAAAGCACTGCAGGTTGTGGATGGACGTGTCAAATGTTACCAAAGCAATTGTATCCTTTATGCCACAAGCTCTTCAAGCAAAGAGGATCTTAACCCTAGTATGGAAGAAGCCTGTGTTCCGTTCTAAGGGCTTTTCTTCACTACTGGGTTAAGTTGACCTAAGTCATGGTACTCCATAGCTGGAGTCAACATAAGTTGACTTACCCTGGTGTCTTCACTGTGCTGCATCGATGGGAGACGCACTCCAGTCGACTTCCCTTACTCTTCTCGGGGAGCTGGAGTACTGGGGTTGACCGGAGAGCCACTCTGTCGTCAATTTAGTGTGTCTTCACTAGACCTGCTAAATCAACACCTGCTGCATCGATCTCCCCGGTAGTGAAGACAAGCCCTAACTTATGTGTTTCTCAGCAGAGGAAAGGCAAATACATTTTGAAGGGGTGTCTGGGTATAGTTGTACCAGTATATTATTGGCAAGCAACTGAACTTGGTTTCATGGAACTTAATTGTTTGGGGCTGTTGTGTGTGTTTTCCTTCTCAAAATAAATATGCTCACAACATTTTAAATTTAAAAAACCCAAACTCCCAAGGATCTGCCCAAACTAAATCTTCAAATCCAAGTTCTCTCACACTCTGGTAAATTTCGGGTACAGATCCAAAATTTACAGATTGTCTTTATCTATTTAATGGTCTGAACTGAAACCTAAAAAAACCCACAAATCCCTTGGGAAAGTATGGATTTGAAGTTTGTGGCTTGGGCCAATCTCTTTACCCCTCACCCGCCCAAAAAAAAGGCAAAAACAATCACGAAAGCCAAACTGGCAATAACTCGTATAATTGAGGAGAACATGTACTGGGCAAGGAAAAGAATAACAAGGAGAGAAAAATTTCTTGCCAGCAGGAACAGAATACATAAGTGAATTCAGTACATACACATCACATCCCAACCAATTCACAAACTCTTACCTTGTTCAGAATCATATTAAAAGGTGTTTCATAAATGATGTCACATAATGATTTGAAACACCACTGAGCATCTAGTGTAGGTGGAATGTAACTTCTTTTAAAATATATTAGTGATCACGGTCAACCCTAGCATAATATATGTCTGTCTAGATGAATTTATTATTTTAGGTATTATAACACATCATTATAGCTTTCCCTTAACATTTCACACTGACATCATCTTAAGGGCTTGTCTACACATGGAATTAATTGAATGAAAATAGAAATTAATGAAAATTAATCCATATTAAAATAGGATTTGAATTTAGAGCAGATTAACTATTCCGTATTAATACCATGTGTGGATGCTCTTATTCCAGAATAAGAGTGCCATATTCCAAATTATTTTAATCCAGTTTATTTGGAATAAGGCACCATTCTTATTCTGGAATAAGAGCTCCACACATGGATTTAATCCAGAGTAATTAATGGAAGGCTATTTTAAGATAAATACCTGTATAGGCAAGCCCTAGTGTTACATAAATCCATTGTGGGAACAGAGTGCATAGTCCTTACTGTTAATTGGAAGATGCAATTTGATGCCAGCATCCCCATTCAGATCAGGAATGAAAGATATGCAGAGGTAGTAAGTTTTGGGTTGGCAGGGATTCACATTAGTGTAGGACTATCTCACTCCTGCTGCTTGTTCATGTTTTCCATTCTCCTGCAGACTATGAGGGCTTGGCACTAATTTTTTTTTATTGGCTTCCTCTGGGGGAGGGTATGGGAGGCATGTATAAAGCCTGCATTCATTTAACCTCTTTTAATGTAACTATCCAAAAAGGCCAGAAAAATAGATCTGTTTGGGAAAAGGGACGAGGGGAATCTGGAGAGAATGACCATTTTAGTGTGCTCTTGTGCCCTCAGGATGTGATGTTTAAACTCTCCCTCCACTGGAGAGATGGGAAGCGGTGCTCCTGTAACCCAGTGCAGTGAGTTTTTAATCTTAGACTCCAGTGTGGCAGCATGGGGCTTGTGAGAATGCAAGAAAACAGAATTCAGAAGCATATTGCTCTCTCTCACTTGCTTTTCTAAACAACGCAGTTCAGTCCATATGCTTAAAAGTTTGCTTGGCTATTTGCCTGACACTGCTAATTACAGACAGTACGTAAGAGTAAGACAACCCAGGTTTGTGCAGAAATGCACTGGAGTCTGTGGTGTACGTGTACAAATCCTATTAATTGATGGTGGTTTTTTTTCTCCTATTGTACTTTTTGAGCAGTGTTTCCATCAAATTCTGGACTAATAATAAGAGTTGACATTTTTATAGCACCTTACATCTGAAGGATCACAAAGAGTCTTACCTACTTTAAAAATTGATATACAAACAATATATCAGATCACTTCATCCACCTCTGGATCATAGTAGCCTCTGAGCTGAAACACAAGAATTGTATAATGGCATCCAGCAACACCACAAAACAGCACAGGAAAGGAATCAAAGAGGTACTGTCAACCCTTAATCTTTATTCTTATACTCCATGATACTTCTTTGTTGTGCTACAACAGGTTCTCTTCCCTGTTGAAAATTAAAATAGCTCTTGTCTACCTTGATATGGATACTGCTTTCTCTAGATAGTTGTTTTATTGTAATGAAAAATGCTGTTATATTAACATTAGGAACCCTACTTTCTTCCCTTTACTGAACTGATAAGAAATATGATGTTTAATCAAAACAAATGCTGATGGCAAAATGATTCTGTCAGGGAAATACCTGAGCCACCATCTTTGAGTCCTGAAAGCTGTATCTCCTCAAACAAAAGGATGGAGAATTATTAAGGCATGTGCCCTGATTCCAAACACAGTTGTCAGTCAGTCAAACTGAGAGAACACCTTACATGGGTGTATAGTCAGAGGAGGCTTGGCCTAGTGCAATGTTCTTTCTTATGCTTGATATATGCCTACTGACGCTCACCTCTGTGCCTGAAGGGGGAGCACACTGTGGAGTCTTAGCTCAACATTGACTTGTAGGAAAAAGTTCCACCTACAAAATCACTGTACGTCAGAGTCCATAACAATTAGGATGGAGCTGACAAAGTTCTACCAGATTCGATATTTTTCTTGTTTATTAATGCAGAAGCTGTATGTTTGATTACCCCTGAGGAAATTTCACCTACGTCTGTCATAAATAACAAAAATATCAGCAAGGCCTGGCCTTTTCTACAATATCAAAATTGATTTTGCCTTTGAATACAGTATATGCCTGCTCTCCTTAAGTGCCCTTTTCAGTTAAGTTTTTAAAAATGGAACAGGCACCTGCAGGATGAACACTGCAGTTTCTTACAGATGCAGGAAAACTCAAGTGCACCACACATACAGCATCTATAATTCTCAAGGCCAGCGCTTAGTCATCAGTCTCAACGCAGTAGATTTTTCCTCTCTACTGCTCTCCAACATTCTTGTAATAAAAATAGATAGAACTCTGATTTTTCATGCCTGATATTGAATTCTTGTCGAGGGCTCTAAACATGGACTTCCTTTCTTTTGGAATATAAGGGACTTCTGACAAATACATTTGTGTGGTATTTGTGCTAAGGTCTTCTTTATAATTCAACCATATCTGTTACATTTGTCTGCTAGACACATAATGACCTATTCCATGTCAGTTACCACAATGAGAGGATCATTCACAAACCATACATTGTTTATCACATAGCTTCAAATTCTTCTGCCAACACCAACAATAATTTTGAAGAAGCCATTCTTTCTTCAAGAGTGACATAGTCATTTTAGTTTTGGAAAATACCCACGTTTCAAACTCATGCAAAGCAGGGAGATGCGAGCTAAGAAATAATGTGGTAATGTTCAGAAATCCTTAATGAGGCAATGTCATCACAACTGTTTTGTCGGTTTAGCAAAGCATTTGAGTTTTGGTTCCTTATAGGTTATCCCTCAGTCTAATGTAACATTGGTACTTGCACATCTTCCTCTACGCACAACATGGAGCACAAGCAGGTTTCATTGAGAAAGAATAATAGGGTCTGCTTCTGCTCTGGCAGTTTTGGTATTACTCGTATTACTCTATACTGATATTATTCTATTCTGGCATTACTCTACTAACCCCTGATTTACACTGGTGAAATTAAAAGATAGAAAATGGCTACAATTTTCAATAGTGCCTAAATTACTTTTGAAAAGTTTACGCAACATCTTAAATGTGTTCACTCATTGACAAGTTATTTAGCTTAGAAACTAGACAGCAGTGGACAATATAGTACAGTCATATATGCTGTAGTTGTCTAAAACTAAATCTGAAATCAAATGCAATTCACCAGGTTTGGGGTTTCATTACAATCCCAAAACTTGAGCCAATTTTGCGGAAGAATCACCAACATTCATAAACCTTTCTGTAAACATAAGCTAAATTTTGAGAGATCTTGGGCAGATTTACATTAGTGTGTGCATTGGGAACAGCAGGTAAAAACTCAATGTTTTGATTTTGGCTGAGATTCGCTTTGAGCTTTTTTGGGTTTCTTTGCACAAAACCCAAAAGGTGTGAACCCATGTGAATGGGAACATGCTGTACACAACTCCCTATGAATGAAAACACCATGTTTTATTCAGCTGTAATACATACCTGCAATATTTATGTTTTGCCTGGTAGACATTTTTACAATACTACAAGGATTTCCTGAAATCTCATCACTTCTACCTAGCCAATGATGCTTAACATTCTCTTGCAAAAATGCATTCATTTACATTCCTTGAATCTCCCATATTTCCCCATATCCAATAATTTCCTCTAGAACCTGGCCTCCTCCTCGCTATTGAGTTAAAACTAGGGGTTAAACCTTTGTTAGATATTGAACCTACACACTTAACTTTAACTGCGCTGGCATATGTAAACTGTAAGTGACTGGAAGTGTTTTGTAATATATTTATAGAAAAGTGTCCAGGGAACCCAACGATGGTGCTCTAGGCATTCTGCAGTGGAAGAAAGAGATCCATGCATGATGGCTCTCCCTGCATATTGATTTGGAGATCACAATTTACATTTTGAAATAAACACACAAAATTGCAAGGTGAAATTCGTGTTGGGAATAATGTTTCCACTTCAGTTATACCTATGAGATCATTTTCATGTAATTCTGATTTCCTCTCCCCGTTTCCCCTCCTTCCCCCTTCATAATTTAAAAACTGATTCGGTGACTATAACTGAAATCACCACTGGAGATTTTCCAAGTAGCTGCCTTGTACACTACAGGCACATTAACACTCTAATTTTTCTCTTCAGAATTTAAACATGCACAAAAATCTGAAAACATAATGCATTACGCATGGCATCATAAAATCCATGATGCTCCATAAATGTGTGTAATTCAAAGAAACACAGAAATCCACAGAAGACTGATTGATGTTAATTTAAGTGAAAATTTTTAGTACTCCAAACCATTTTAAAATTACAGGGATATGATACAGAGACGAAGTATGATCAGAGGCAAAAGACAAAAAAATATCTAGCAAGGTGGGAACCTTCCCCTCTCTGTTTTTTTTTTTTTGATGGAGGCAAAGATTTTGTCCAAACATGGGATTTTCCTTGATCCATCAAAGGCATACACTAAGGCATTGTTCCCAACCTTTTTTGTCTGGCGGGCGCCGGACGACGAGCCACTGAGGACCATGGCTGGCGGACAAGCATCCGCCGAAATGCTGCCGAGAAGCGGCAACGTCAATAGGTGTTGCCGCCGAAATGCTGCCGAAAAACAGCAGCATTTTGGCGGCGACGCCTCTGCATGAAGCTGCTTCTCGGCGGCATTTCAGCGGATGCTCGTCCGCTGAACGGTACCCGGGCGCACATAGATGCCCCGGCGGGTGCCATGGCGCCCATAGGCACCACATTGGGGACCACTGCACTAAGGAGACCTTTGACTCTCCATTGCCCAAGGCAGTGACTAACAGATGCCTTGTCATTTGCAGATACCTTCCCCAGAATACAGTTCCCGTATAGTAGTATCAGAGGGGTAGCCATGTTAGTCTGGATCTGTAAAAGCAGCAAAGAGTCCTGTGGCACCTTATAGACTAACAGAAGTTTTGGAGCATGAGCTTTCGTGGGTGAATACCCACTTCGTCGGATGCATGTAGATGTATGCATGTAGACTAACAGAAGTTTTGAAGCATGAGCTTTCGTGGGTGAATACCCACTTCGTCGGATGCATGTACATCTACATGCATCCGACAAAGTGGGTATTCACCCACGAAAGCTCATGCTGCAAAACTTCTGTTAGTCTATAAGGTGCCACAGGACTCTTTGCTGCTTATAACAGTAGCGGCTTTGATCATGCACCTCACCTTATAACACCTTTGTGCATCATAAACAAACATTCTCCCATGAATCTGAAATCTCAGTCCATAATCAGTTTGTAGGGAGTACTGAACTTTGGCATATCCTGCCATCTCTGACAGCTAATTGTACAAACTCTGGGGCATTTTTAGTCCCAACTAGAATAAGATGCAAGAGTTCAGAGGTCACTTGTGAACTGGGCACTACTGCATAATGAAACTCTGTGTTAGTCATTAGCCGCCTGATTTTCAGAGGTGCTAAGCACTAGCATCTCTCATTAAAACCATTGATGTCAATGGAAGCTGCAGGTATTGAGCACCTCTTAAAATACAGCCACAGGTTCCTCAGCCTTTTTAGAATTAAGTTTCCAAGTGCAGCGTGGGCTGTACAGCCACCAAACGCTTTGCAAATTGTAAAATTTACACAAGTATATTATAAAATGTGGTTTGAAAATTGACCCCCATAGTTCTTCTTAAGAGCCTCCTTAAGAGAACATCATTAATATAAAGGATTTATAGCTGGCACTGTTTAAAAAAAATCAACATTTACTGAGCTGTGATATTTGACATAGCCTTTCCTATGCTAAGTCAAGGGAGTACGGGAATACTGTGATAAAGTCAAATGCCTTTGTATTTTACGTGTAGATTTTTTAAATAGCCCCCACTGTATAATCACTGAGGTTTGAGCAGAATAATTCAGTTCTCTTTCCTTTCAAGAAAATATAAAACCGAGATTGCTAAGGCTTTGGAGGCCTACAGGTTTTGCGTCTTTTAATTATTAACCCCGTCTCTAATACTGTACGCTTCTTTGCATTTCAGTTGTTGTTTGAACTAGCAACATACAATTGCCCTATTGATTCCTGCTATGAAAGGTGCTGGAGGCTACCACACCAGATGCTTTTTCTTTGGCAGCTGCCATTTGCCTGTTGCACAGCTAGATGCTTCTCTTTTTCTTCTAGCTCACTCTTCCCTCAAAAGGACAACCTTTGTTGTGGAATCTGTACCAACTCGTAGCTGCCAGAACTCACATTCAAGGGAATGC
Organism: Mauremys mutica; assembly: GCF_020497125.1. NCBI lineage: Eukaryota > Metazoa > Chordata > Testudines > Geoemydidae > Mauremys > Mauremys mutica. The sequence goes on along the minus strand of NC_059073.1, from coordinate 120,027,606 downwards.
AAACCATGGTTGGAGGGAAGGTACATTAAGGATTTAAAATTCTTATCTGGTGCTGTTTTTATAGTTTAATTTAAATATCTTTATATTTTACTTAGCAGTGAGAATCAACATTTTGTTTGCCCTGAAGGAAAACAAGCCTACTGCACCCAGAGCTGTTCTACAGCAGTAATTGTATTGTTTAAAATCCTAAAAGTATGAAAATTGTCGTGACCACTGAAGCAATTTGCTTTGTGCAATGAAATCGACTGTTAGAGCTGCACTGATCAGGAGATAGGCTGGCAGCACTTGAGAGGAAGTGGATCAGCAGGTAAAAAGTTGCTTCCAATCACTAAATACAATATTAAAAAACCTGCTAGGTTAGTGAAAAAGACATCTGGGCCAGGAAAGGTCCACTGATGTCTCTGTACAGGCTGCTAGTGCTACCATGTCGAATTACTGCAGATTTGGGGATGTGAACAAATGAGGACTTACAGGAAGCCAGCAAACTCCTTTCAAATGCCTCCTGAATTTTCACTCAGATGGCTGTTTGTTGGCCTGCTGCATATGAAGTTGGAGGGAAGGTACATTTAGTGGCCTCTGTCCAATACCTAGCGGACAAGAATCCACATTTCAAAATCCACAATCACACTTGGCCCCAGTGTTAAGTATCAGCGGGTCACCAATGGTTGTCTGTTAAAACTGATTATTACACACAAAGGTAGTCCCTCAAACTTAGGGTTGAGTCATACTGGCAGGACAGTGTAGGGAGACACTTGCATTAGCACTGCCATTGTGGTACCTCTTCTGTTAACAAACACAGGAATTCACTGCGATTTTCAAAAGTGTTCATCATTGGTCTAACTCTGGGAGTTTTCAGGTGACTTTGATGGGAGCAGAGTTAGGCCAACATTGAGCACTGTTCCCACTCTCAGTTTCCAGAGTGGGCAGTCTGACACTTTTCAGAGCTTTAATGTCACAAAACTAAAGTACTAAACAAATACAGATTTTTAATATGTCTTCCTGTGCCTTTCCCCCACAGTCCTCACAGGCTGCAATGCTCCAGCTTAGTCCTTCACCACAAACTGTAGGATTGCAAAGTCTATCATCTACTGATTTGCTGCCACCTGGTTCATTTAATGTCTTTTCATTGTTACCATTTCCCTAGCTCTCCATACCGCATCCACTCCTCACCCCTCCTCCTCACCCTTCCCTGTATCTGTGCATGCGCCCGTAGTCCTTACTCTCTCCCCATCTTTCCTCTCTGTTCTTTATACCTTCCCTGATGTTTTGTCCCAGGCCTCCTCATCCCTCCATTGAATCTCTCCAACTCTCACATCCAGTAGCCACTTCCCTTACTCTTATCACATGGAACAAAAAGGGTCGGGGGGAGCAGGAGGAAACACGATAAATTGTCCCAAAAGAGTTTTAGGGGCAGATCTTTCACTGAAGTCAATGGAGATGTACTGATTTATATCAGTTGAGGATCTGGCCCATAGTTGGTACGGTATTTAAAATAAAGGAAGAAGAGTCCATTATCACTCTAGAACCTTCTGTATTATCAAGGTGTGCACATAACTTACCTGAGTAATCACATGTTCTTTTACTACAACCCCTGTCTTCCCTGTGGTCTCTCTCTATTGTTTACACATCATGTCTGAATTTAAGCTATATATTGTAGAAGCAAAGTGTGTGTTTGTACAGTGCCTAGTACAATGAAGACCAGATCCTGACTGGAGTCTTTGAGTGCTACCACAGTCCAGATAAGAATCTGCACAACGCAGGAATTCTATATGAGAGAACTAGCCGAGACGTCTCCTCTGCTCTGGAATTCTTGAGCTGTGCAGAAGTGGGGTGTCACCTCACAGGGATGTGGCCATCACAGCATGCTACCAACTAGTTAGTAAATTATATACAGAGAAGATGATAATGGGTGGTATAATGTTTGTCTGCATGAGTTCGGTTATGTCCTCGTCGGGTTTGGTACATCTCTGCCTGGAATTGGAGGGATATAAAAGCTCTCTGAATTACTAGGGGTCCAGCTGCACAAGTCTCAAAGGGAGCCATGGAAGCCTCTTAAAATGGACTCTGAATTGCTTTTCCTTGCATGAAAACATCATACTATTGAAGTTGAGTATTGTGGAACCTTCTTGGACTAGACCTTGTGTCCCCCACTGGGACACTACCCTTTCCAATGGTGTAAGGCAGTGTATCCGAAACTAGAATTTGCCCTGCATTTGAGATACTGGCCCAGATTCTGATCTCACTCACTCCAGAACAACTCTATTGACCTGAGCAGAGTTACTTTGGATTTGCACTGGTGCAGCTGAGATCAGACTCTGGTGCACATGAGCTATACTGTTGATGGTGATAAGTCACAATAGAATGCGTCTCACTCTGCCGTGGCCGCACAGGCTCTGCAGTGCCAACAGAAGTAGAAAGTAGGAAAGAGGACAGGGATGAGAGAAAAATGCCTAGGCCTCCTCCACTCATAACCTCCCTGGAGAATGCCTCCTCATACACACGGGCTGAGTTGCTGGGCCAGCACTTTATTTTTAGAAGCAGTATTCTTCTCCTCCCCTCCCCCCTTCTAGTGGCTCTGCTCAGGTGAGTTGCTTGAAACAGGTCCAATGATGGAGATTGCAGGAGCACCTGATTAACATTCAGCCACTGTATTGAAGATTTGGGGTAATTTCCGTGTATCTGGTAGCATTCACCCCCTCTCCAATATTGCTAAATCACTCCTGCCAAGGATAATTTATCCCTGGATCGTGAAAAACATTTTGGAAAGGATTTTTTTTTCTGTCGAAATGGATGAAGTTGTGTCAGGTGCCTGGTATTTTCCAAATGGTTATCTGACAGAGACCACCTCTGAATATCCATATGAGAACTTTACCTCTGTCCATTTCAACTGGCACAGTCACTGAAGACTGTGCTATACTGTCAATATGCTTAGTGTATTTTTCAGGAGCAATGTATAAACATTTCCAGCAAGTAATCTTAGTGGAAGTTCCTTTGCCAAGTAATGCCTCGCTCCCTGGTTGTGGTTATGAAAAATTATTTTTGTTCATATAGGGGAACAAATTAGAAGAATTTTCAGTCCCTCACCCTTATTCACTGCAGCCTTGGGACACAGACTATGGGAGAGGTTTTTGTGTGTGTGTGTGTGTGTGTGATCAGCTGATAGTACAGCTAAACAGTTGTGACCAAATGGCACACTATCTGCGTTGGCTAGTGGAAGAGGCCAGGGGTCGGAACATTAAGATACGATGTAGGAACTAAAGAGGTGAGAGTGCAGCATAAAAGAACAGGGGAAGTGTAGCAGTGCAAGAGAGAGGGGTTGAGTTGTGCAAGGAGCTGAGGAAGGGAGGCAGAAGAAGAGGAGGGTCAAAAACTTTATGTTGGACACCGCTGCTAAACAAAAAATGTATTTACTCATCTTTTATTGATTAGGGAAAATATTAAAAATTAAAACATTATAGAAAATCCTATGTTTTGATTAGTCGATACTGGCATAATTTGCAGAGATGCATTAATTATATGTGATGTCAGAGCTTAAATTCTCTTGAAATATTTCCTGCAGACCCTCACACACCACCCTTTCTCTGCCTATGGGCTTCTGCCCTGCAGCGGGGTGGTGGGGCTGGGGCTTCTGCCCTGAGGGGCAGCAGGGCTCTGGGCTTTAGCCCCATGGGGGAAAGGGGCACTGGTGTGGGAAGGGCTTCAGCCCCGCAGAAGGTGCCAGGAGGAGGGGCTTCAGCATAGGTAACTTCTATATTTGAGGGGGTGAGGCTCAGTGGGGGACTGGATGTGGGGGTGGGACTTGCGGGGGGTCTGGGTGTGAGAGGGCTCCAGATGAAGGGGGAGAGGCTCGGCGGGATGGGGGTTCAGCTGCAGAGAAATTCCAGGTGCCAGGGGTGAGGCTCAGTGGGGGCTTCTGGATGTGTCGGAGGGTCTGGATGCATGGGGGCCACTCCACCCACAGCCTATTCAGGACTAGCAGCTGAGCCAAGCACAGAATTCCCCCGGGAGTAATTCACTCACTCACCTGGGCTTGTCACTGCTGCACAAAGGCCTAGAAAGCCCTCCCCTTACACCGCTCACAGGTGGGAACTGACCTGCTAGCAGAGAGCACCTGGCTGGTGTCACCGCTGGCCCCCTCCCCGCACCCACCTACATTCCTCTGCAAGAAGGAAGCATATGGGGAGGGCTAACAAGGTAGAAGATATGTAGGTGCCCACTGCCCCACCCACATTGCTTCTCCACCCATGGGCTTCAGCCCCACCCCCCGAGGGAGGCACTGGGGCTCAGGGCTTTAAAATATTTACCAGAGCTCAACTTTGGACAGCTCTGGCTGAATTTAAGCCCTGTGTGATGTATTTCAATTAAAAAAACCTAATAATAAACCATCACCACTTACATAACTCTTCACATCATCCAAGTGCTTTGCAATACAGGCTATAGTCAATCCACACCAAGCACGCAAATCTCGTTACCCTTCTTTCATAGATAAGTTAATTGAGGCTGACAGGATAAATACTGTCACCCGAGATCACAGAGAGAGGCAGAGGGGGAACAGTAGTACCCAGTAATTTGGACCTATGGTGTCCGTTACTTGTCTATTGTCATTACTTCTGACCAATCAAAAAGCAAGATTTGCTATCACCACTCTATAATAATATTTATAGACATACATGTTTGACTATTCACATTTATGTATCACCACAAAAGCATGGTTTTATATATCAATATCTACATGTAGATGTATAGATCCGATTCACTGCCAGGGTTCTGCTGACAGAACACAAGCTGCAGGCCCCCACGACAGAAAATTCACCAACAGCAGAGTGACAACAATGCAATGCAGGGAACATTGTGCTGTTGGAGATTCCATCTTTGGAATGAGACACCAAAGGCAGTGGCGTAGAGGAATGAGCCCAAATGTTGGAAGTCAGACTAGGAACTCCTGATTTCTAATCTCATCTCTCATGTGGGGCCCTGGACAAGTCACTTATGGCTCAGGTTTCAGATGTGCCTAGCACCCAAGACTTCTGTTGTAGTCAGTGGGAGCTGGGAATATTGAGCACCTTTGAAAATCAGGCCATTAATCTTTCTGAGCCTGTTTCCCTAGCTGTTCAGAAGGTTTTTGAGAGAGACAAGATGGGTTAGATAATATCTTTCATTGGACTAGCTTCTCTTGGCGGATGGTAAAAGCTGTTGAGCTACACAGAGAGCTCTTCTTCACATCAAGCCCCAGCTTGTACTTTCCACTAACAGAAGTTGTCCAATAAAAGATATTACCTCACCTACCTCATTCTCTCATATCTTGGAACCTTATCCTGGGCTACAACAACACTGCAGTTGGGAAGGTTTTGTTATTTGTCAGAAAATACAGGCTTGTTGGAAAAGTTTTTCCCCCATGTCACGTCTTTAAAACGATTCATACAACATGAAACTTGCAAGCTTGAACTAAATATCCTACCTAATTTTTGATAAACAGAAATAAGGTGATTAACATTTTCTTTAAATCATGGGATGAAATTGTAGTCCCAAATCAATGGGAATTCTGCTATTGATTTGAATGGGGCCAGGATTTCCTCCATGATGTCTGTCTATAACATAAACTATATGGCAGTCAAAATGTGAGATGGAAATTATGAGAGTTAAGAGGGAATTTGAAGAGCAAATTACTGAAGACATAAAAGCAAATAATTTCTTTAAGAATATCAGAAATAGGAAGTCTGCTAAATTATTCTAGATTACCGAGACGTAAAAGGAGCAATTAAGGATGATATGGATATTGCAGAGAAACTAAATGATTTCTTTGTATCAGTCTTGTCCACAGGGGACAATAGGAACAGACTTGTAAACAGTAGCTCTGAGGCAGACAATAAAGATGAAACCCTGTCAGAAACAGAGGTGTGAAGGAAATTGGTGCTAGAACAAATTTTTAAATTGCAGCAAATCACCAGGACACAATCTGAAATAATTTGAGAATGACGTGACTGGGCTGGTAATAAAATAATTCAATCTTCCCTTAAATTTAGGGTACGACCAGACTACCCGCCGTATCGTCGGGTAGCGATCAATTTTTCGGGGATCGATATATCGCGTCTCATCTAGACACGATATATCAATCCCCGAACGTGCTCCCGTCGACTCCGGAACTCCACCGGAGCGAGCGGCGGTAGCAGAGTCGACACGAGGAGCCGCGGACGTCGATCCCGCGTGGTGAGGACGGGAGGTAAGTCGGAATAAGATACTTCGACTTCAGCTACGGTATTCTCGTAGCTGAAGTTGCGTATCTTACATCGACACCTTCCCCCCCAGTGTAGACCAGGCCTTAGCTACTGTACCAGAAGCCAGGAGGGTAACAAATATTGTACCTATTTTTTAAAAGGTAGAATGATGCTGGAAACTACATGCACGTGAATCTCATTTCAGAACAAAGTAAAGTGGTTGGAAATAGTAGCCATAAAATATGTAGATGGATGTGACCTAAGTGGAAGTAATACACATCTGTAGGAATATTCTGAGGTAATCATATGCATTGATGCATTCTAAATTTATTAAATTTAGGAATAAAAACCCTGGAAATGCACCATTTGTGGCTCAGTAGGAAGTAGACTCCAGATTTCCTGAGTCCCACCCCAGTGCCCTATTTACTAGCTCAATCCTTTATTTCAGTGGGAATTGTCCTAAAAACAAACAAGGGGTTAAGATGCATTAAAGAAAGAATAAACCATGATACTGGAAATATTAAAAAGCGATTATATACATTGATGGCGCATCCAAACTTTGAGAAGTGTGTTCATTTTTGGTCACCACGTCCTGAAAAACATTTAGCTGAAAAAGTCCAGAGAAAGGGAATAAAAATTATCAGAGGTATGGAAACATGAGGCAAGTGAGGAGATTATTAAAAGATTAGGACTATGTAGTTTAGGGAAGAGACAAATAAGAGGTGAAATGACAGAGGAAAGTAAAAATAATGAATAGCATAGAGAAGGGTGGTCACATGCTGCGACTCACTAGTTCTCAAATATAAGGGAGACAGTCAATGCAATTAAAAGGAACATTTAAAATTGATAAAAGGAATTTTTTTTACAGATGGCATAAATAATTACCTACCCAAGATGATATTGAGCCAAAGAGCTCCATGGATTTTTAAGATTAAATTGATGTTTGAATAAATATCAGACTTTGTGCCTGAGGACACAAATCCAGTCACTAACGGACAGGAATTAAGAAGAAACTTCCTCCAGTGGCAAGATATTGCATACTTGTCCTTTATGGGGTTTTGTATACCTTCCCCTGAATGAACTGGTACTGGTCACTGTCTGAGACAGAATATTGGACTAGATGGACCATTGGTCTTATCCATTTTGCTAGTTCCAGTGTTCTTATAGTCCTACATTAAATCAGTAAATCAGATATAATTCCAAAATTTCATATATACTATCTGAGTTTCTTTCTTTGAAAAATGAAATATTAATTTTTAACTGATTTGCAGATGATTAACCTTAAGATCAAAGCAGCATACAGTTCTTCTTGGCTGAAATTAAACCCAGAGAGCCAAGATCAACTCTGGTGTAACTCTACAGTACTCATTGGCATTGCACAAGGGATTAATTGGGCTTAGATAGTTTAAGAAAAGGTTATTTTTATGTAGAATTAAAAGCTGTTTGATGAATAGAAGTTACATGAGTGGAAAATTACACTGGTATGTTCTACTATGTAAGTACAAAATATAGAGCCAAAGATTAATGAAAAAGAAAAGCCTCTGTGAAAACACAGTAGGGTGCAGATTGTAATACAAATTGAAGGAAGCATAGACTGTCAGATGCCATGCTGTTCTAATCTTGGAATAAGAGCCTTATGATATCCATTGATTGGCAGCAAACAATGGTATATGTTGTATAGGCTGACTACTGGCACCAGATACATGTGCATCTGCCATTGAAGTTAAAGGCAAAATTTTGCCTTCAGTTGCTTTCATCTACAACCGGCAATACCGTCTCACAATATGACATAGCATTTATATATATATATATAAAATTATGAATATACTTGAGTTACCATTTTTATTAGCATGAAATAACCTTCATTTTCATCTGGCTACTCTGAAGCACACATACAAATACGGATTCTGCAGCAAAAATGTTGAAATCTGTAATATCTTGGAAAAATCCCAGATTCTATGGCTGCATAATCACAAAGTCCATGAGGCTCTGAGTGAGATGACTGGGGCAATTTAACCTTCCAGAGCTATTGTTTCAAGGTTTGCAGACTTGAACATCTGTTTGACGTTATTAGGGCTAGAAGCTTAACATCTATAAAATGAATACTGAGGTTCTGGAACACAATTCTGCAGCAAGGAGTAAATCCCATGGCAAATTCTGCAATCACAAAATGCACAGGACTCTCTATACAGTTGGCAGGTGTATAATAAAATGTAGGTTTATAAACTGTTCTGGTGACATGTTACATTTTAGATACTTGAGCATATAGTTTCAAAGTAGCCATGTGACACCCATTACATTTATCCACCTACACTATGGGTTTAAGATACATTTTTAAGACAGAATGGGTAGATTGTAGCCGTATGACACATGGCCTAACCGATACATGTGAAACCATTTTGGACCAGATCTTCTGCACTGTTAGGCCATAGCGCAGTGCGTCTCAGGAGGAAGGGTGTGGGTGTGTTTACATGCCAAAGTGTCTGTAAGCCACCTTTGCACTCTTCTAGAAATCCCAGGCTAGCTGAGTGCTGGACATGTCTCCTGGTGCAAGTTAGAGCAGCCTCCAGAGCACTGTGTTAGTTCATCGGCTGATAGTCCCAAGGGAGCTGTAATTGCAGCCAGTGATCGCCAGGACACAAGGGACACAAGGGACCCTGGCTATGCCTCCTCCTTCCCCAGCCACACCCCTGTGCTGGCATCATAAAACCCAGAGTACCATCTCTGTGCTGCTGGAAAATCCCACCTCCTCCACTTGGGTGATCTTTTTGTGACTGGCTACCCAGGATTTAGGTACAGTATCCCCTGGTTGTGTGGTACAAAGCAGGCCACATCACAAGTTTAAGCCATGCCCACATGGTGTGATGCTGTGTTTCCCCCTGGTGGTGTCTAAAGCCAACTAGAGATTGATGAGCCTGCTACATACAGCCTTGGCTAAAACGTGGTGGTCTTTTTACCTCAGGCTGTGGACACTCATATATTAAGATCTATAGATCCCAGCTTCAGTCCCCACTGCTGAGGACTCACCTAGGGGGCATTCGTGTTACACAGGGGAAAGTCTGAGCCTTCATTTTTTGATAGTTTACTGAAAGGAATCTTTGTCATTTCCTTATAGAAACAGAATACCATCAAGGGCATGACACGCCAGAGCTGTCTCTTCCTGAAAAGACTGCATACAGGCACAGAGCGCACAGACTCAAGTACAATAAGAATAGAGGTGTTTTAAAAGTCTTCAGTAACACCTTTATCTCCTTCAGATCACAGACTAGTTTCCCTCATTTAATTACATAGATAAAGTTTCCAGTTGGCCTTCTTTGTAGATGAAAGTTAAGTTTCCTGTTGGGGGTTTCCCCTTGGTCCATCTGGTGCACTCGTAAACCATCATTTCTACTTCAGAGACTTCTGAAAATAGCATTGGCATTTTGAAGTTGTTCTTTTTTTGATGTTCTATTATACTGCATTTTTCAATGCTCTCAAAAGGATTCAAGAGGAAAGATTTTTCTCCCCTCCTCACACCCCTCCAAAAAAGACAAAATGGAACCCAAATAAAAAAATCCTCTAGTGATTTTCATCTGATTGTGGTTAGATGACTTTTTCATAAACACTAACCTCATTAGAAAGACATTTATGCCTAATTAGTTATAGAAGTTATTTATTTTAAATGCAACTTGTAGTCTTACCCATTTTCCTTTAAAGGGGATTTTCTCCTGTTTTGCTTGGTATGACAACAAATCAACAGGCCAATTGAAAATATTGTTTCTAATTTCTAATTGGAGTCACTAAAAATGTACTGCAACTTTGCAAAATTCTGCTGGCCCATAGTGAATTATTTTTTTTGATTGGCAAATAAACCATCATTAGGGTTTTTTATTATCATCAATCATTATAGTAGCGGGAAAGAAGTAAACTAAGGACCTGGACAGGTCAGTTTTCACAGCGATTTTCCAAACTCAAGGAAGGGTATGATCCTGTGAGTTGAACAGTGCCCTCAACTCCCAGTGACCTCAAAAAGAGCTGAAGGTGATCAGCAAACTGAGGAATCAGGTTCTTATTGAGTAAAGTGTCCATAGTGGAAATCAATTTCAGTATCCCCCCAAAGCATTTTTTCCATGCACATCCTCCCAAGAAATGGTGGAATGCAATTTCTGTTTCTGAATGTCTGACAAAAGTGTACGTCATAGAAATTATTCAGACTGTAAGCTTTCAAATACTATTAATTAAAATAGTTTTTACCTTTCTCCTCCACCATCAAATTATTATCTTGGTTGATTACTGATTCCTGGTGTAGGCCTACATAATGTCAAGTGGGCTTACATCAAAGGAGTCAGAAAATTTGAATCACGAATAAGGTGTCTGACTGCTTGCTGGAAATCCTAACTTTGTACATATTTTTAATGTAAAAAACTCTGTTAAAAATAAGTATTCAGACCTTCGTAAACGTCGATTTTGTTTACTCTTTTTTTCAGAAGAAAAGTGTGGAGTATTCCTGTCTTGGTTTAATTGTAATTCTTCGATATTAACTTAGTTCCTTCTCCAGGATAAATAGTGATCTCTATTGTACATATAAAGGGTATAGAATTTCAAAACAGCAGGAGGGTGCTCTGTTTATAGTACATATGGCTACCAGCAGTTAATGTGGATTTTATAGATTATTTATTCTGTTGTGCTGCTAAATAGGTAAGGGGGACATTGTAAAATACAATAAAATAACCATGAGATACAGGGCACATGTAGATACAGGGCTCACAAGTGTTGGACACACACTCACGGTGCATCTTTCCTTTTCCATTTTTTTGTTTTCTCCCCAATAGGTGTTTTGTTTGAGTCATATAATTTCATGCCTAATTCTGCAAGGTGCTGACAGATAGGAGCTGAGAGTGAAGGACCACTTTGAAGGATTGGGCCCTCAATTTCTCAGTTTTAATTATGCCTTCAAAAAAGGTCACTTTGATAGGAAAATGGAAGAGCTGTCTGAAATGTCTGCCTCTGTGTCATCCTGCTGTAGTTTAAACCCATGTCTTCAGTGAAATTAGAATGATCCAGTGCATTCAGTATCTGCCTTTTTCCAACAGAGAGAGTGGTCCTAGTGGAAAGAAAACCTGTGCAGTGCTAGCTGCACAGACTTCTCATATGGCAAACCAAAGATAAAAAATCTCCAGGGCAGCCCATTGGAACAGATGTCGGAAACCTTCCGGGGACACCCTTCTCCCAAAAATGGTCAAGAACTCCTCCACACACAAACATACACGCTCCCATAAGCACATTTTTCTGGAGATACATCTGACAAACAATTCCCCCTTCTCTGCTCCATGAAATGAAAATCTGCTGCTTTGCTGAATCGGGATGGGCAAATTCCTGCTTTAAACGTGAGCTCGGTCTTGTATTGCCTCTAAAACATGTTTTCCTTCTATGCTTCATTAAACAGCCTACTTCAGCTGGAATGCTTGACAAAGCCTATGATACCCCTAGATAGCCCAGGTGCATTTTGTTATTATCAGGTGTAACTCAAGTAATTTAGTGTCTGAAAGTGCAGGTCAGATGTTTTGGGCCTGAACATAGTATTAATGGGCTCCCATTTTTTAAAAAGAATGACAATTTATTTAAATGGAAATTTTGGAGAGAATCTTTATTCATCTTTTTTAAAAGCCCTTATTAATCCTTTCATATGCTGTACTTCTTATCTGGGCAAACCTGACCCCTTCATCTGTGATCACAAAGCACAGTGCCTGCAGCGGAACTATTACACGATTCCACTGCATTGGTGGAGGGAGAAGTACACTGGGAGCCTGCCTGCCCCCCACCCTTTTATGCCAGAAGATTACTCTAGAGAGGCTGATAAGGAAAAGGGGGGTGGGGGAAGGCTCAATTGTGGCTCCACCAGCCCTGCTCCTTCTCCATAAGTGTGTGAGTCTTTCAATCATTCCTCACCCCTCCATGAGGAGAGAGGAGGAGACAATACCCATCACTGCTGCTCTACAGGATGGGATAGGATCATCCCCCCTCCCCCACCACCACCCATAAGCATATCCTCCTTGTACACAGCCCTATTACTTGGAAGGATTTGGCCCATAATTTTGACCACTTCAGGCCACCCACATTTCCCTTATTCACTGAAGACTTTCCATGTGAAAAGCCAATGGAGTTTGCACCTTTTCCCCTCTGTTAAAATCAGTAGATATGCCCCTACATACAGCATGTCTGAACTTTCCCCATGATCTTCTAGAGTGATTTATTTAGTGGCCTATAAGGAAACCACCCCTTCTAATCTGTTCCCTCAATACTGTGAACATTCAAGGGCACATCCTTGTTCCCTTACTCACATTGAGAAGGATCTCACTCTGAGTCCTCTCACTGACTTCAGAGGCACCACTCAAGTAGTAATATACTGCACTGCATAGGTAAGATATTAGAATCTGGCCCTCAGTAACTTCCCATCCAGGGAATATATATTTCTCCTGCTTCCTTCTCACTCATCACAAATAAATCACTGGTCTTTTACGCATAGATACTTCACCAGCTTAAGTGACAGAAGAGTATCGTTTTTAAATATAACTTGACTACTGGAAAACTAATCATTTTCACAGCCAAAGTGATTTTGGTCTTATTGTCTAACAGGAGCGATCAATGTGCAAGGAAATTATTTTTGCAACAAAAAAATATTAGCAATGCTGTGTAAATAAGTAAAGGGGATGCTAACATACCAAACTATTGATGTGATTATGTGTCTAGTGAAGCACATACTTTTCTTTAACACTGTTTAACAACTCAGTATCGTATAACAGATGTACATTTGCACCTTGGGATAAATGTACCCAGTAAAACAGAATATCAAACAATTTACAACCTTGTTTAAAACTGAGATACCAAGTGTTCTGGACAACCTTGTCTCTCTGAAAATGTCGGAGTTGTCCTCAGCTTCTTATGAGTGGACTTGGGAGCTATTAGCACTTTTCACCCCCTCCCTCCAGGCAGCAACTATACTATCTTTGCCTGTTCAGTTACAGTAAGCTTTCTGAAGGGCCTTGCCAGAATCTTTCCTCCATTGCTGAAACTAATCCTGATGTGGGACCTCAGCAAATTCTCCATTTAAGCCTTTGCTCTCATGTTCCTTCACTTATCTTTCTATGAACGTTGCCTTTCTAGCTGCAATCACCTCAGCCAGATGAGGTGTCATATACTGTCTTCCATGAGGATAAAATTTCTCTAAGGTTATATCCTAAATTCAGTCTGAAGGTGATCTCAGAATTCCATCTGAACCAAGTCATCCACTTACCTGTCTTCTATCTGAAGCCCCATCCCCACAGGGAGGACAAGCAGCTCCACTCTCTGGATGTCTGATGAGCTTTGGCCTTCTACTTACAGAGGACAAAACTCTTCAAGAAATTCACTAAACAATTTGTTCTCTTCACTGAACATATGAGAGGAGAAGCAGTCACCTAATAGGAATGTTCTAGGTGGATTTCGGGCTGCATCTGCTTTGCTATGAATTGACAGATAACGTTGCCTCACAGAGTCTGAGAGCTCACTTGACTAGAGCTCAGGCTGCCTTGACAGCTTCACTTTGAAATGTTCCTCTTCTGGAGAGCTGGAGAGCAACAACATGGGGTTCTGTGCACGCCTTTGCAAGACATTACCCCTTAATACTGTACAGGCTTCTACAGCTGACACCTTCTGCAGCAGAGCAGACCTTCAGTCTGTGGTACAACTGGGCTCCTTGCAGCCGCCTCCTCAGTTAATACTGCTTGTGAGTCACCTTGAGTGGAATACACATAGGGACCATCACTCAAAGAAGAAGGATGGGTTACTTACCATGTACAGTAACTGGTGTTCTCTGAGATGTATGGCCCTACGTGTATTCCATTACCCACCCCTTCTCCTCTGCTTGAGATCCTTATCCTAAATTTATTTGCAGTAGAGAAGGAACTGGAGAGGCAGTTGGTCCACGCTGCCCTTTATGCCCTTGTTTCCCAGAATTAGGAGGAGAAGGGCACAAGTGCAGACCAAAAGACACTGCTAATGAAAAATCTTCTGGTCTTCAGCTACTGTACAAGGTAAGTAACCAGTGTTTTGCCTCACAAGATGTGTGTTTACAACAAAAGCCCTTTAAGAGGTCTAATCAGTGCTCTTACACGCACATACACACACACAAGACAGAAAATAAAAAATTGTTCAGAGCCACTGAGCGAGCTCTGCATATTATCTCGGTATTTCAGCTCAAAGTTATTTAGAACAGGTGTCTCTGTAATTGTGATACACTGAAGGTACTCGGGTTCAATAACCCTCATGGTTACATTTCCACCTTTGTGGTACAATGGTTTAGTCTTTGTACACTGGCCAGTAATTTAAAGGAAAGTAAAAGTATATTGTAAATACTGGCTGGTAGAAAACCTGAGAAAGGTGTTTATTTCCCTCCCTTATTTATACATTATTGAGATAGATTGTGAGCATTGGGGCCCGGAAATACAGGGGCAAGAGTAAAAAGAACAGGAGTACTTGTGGCACCTTAGAAGAGTGTATCTTTGCCGCAGTAAATCTGTGCTTCGGTCCAGGCTCCAGGGCCTGGGAACATAAGTTAACCAAGCCAAGTGTGAGCCTCCACACTTCTGAGCCACGCTTAAGTCACACCCATGTAGCTATATCCACACTGGTGCTGCACTAACCTAGGTTAGGTGCTAGGATTTCTGGGACACATCACATGGTTCTTAGCACTGCACTAAACTGTGATGTTCTATGCTATGAGTCTGTGGTCAGCTAGGAGCACATTGGTGGGCATCTGTGTTCAAGTGCTGAGTAGAATGTAGCAGGCCTCGTGGAATGGGGTTGAAATGCTGAATGGGCATGTATAAACTTATAGGTGATTTCTGTTGCAAAAGAAGGGAGAAGGGCAGGAATATACTACCCTGCAGGAATTGTGGGAAGGCATTGGAAGACTATCAACATCCAATTTAAGTAACCTGGGTTACAGGCTTCATCTGCACCACAAAGTGGGCAGGTTCCAGCCCAAGTTAAAGCAGAGCTTGGACTACAAAGCTACACCCCCAGCTGGGTAATGTAGCCTGGTGTCAAAGCCCCTCTGTTACTGGGTCAAAGGTTTTTGTGTGTGGATGGTAGGAGGGTGTGGCTAAAACCAGGTAAGAACCTGGGTTAACACTGCAATGAAGACACACTCTAGGAGGTGCTGCTAACTCACTCAGGGTATGTCTACACTGCACAGTGACCTTGGGCTCTTATCCAGATTTTATCTTTAACTCCTGTGCTGACCCCAGAGAAGAACTTCTGACTCGGGTCTGGAGGTGCTTTAAGCCTGGACTGGCTGACCCAGCTGGAAAGGGATGGCTTAGAGCCCAGGCTCTGCTTTAACTCAGGTTGGAACTCACCCACATTGCAGGGAGGACACAGGGTAAATCACTCAAGTGCTGATAGTCCCGTAATACCCTTCCTACAGTGCACTCCAAAGGACAGACAAGTTCTCCCACAATCGACTGGGAACAAATCCTCAGGTGTCGCAGCACAAAGAACCAGGGGATATGTCTCCAGACCCACCCGGGGAAGTGCAGAATCAATGAAGACACAATAACTTGGATATTATTATTATTTGTATTATCAGCTTTGCTGTGGGAACGCTAGCACCCAGGTTAGCTTAGCCCAGGTGTAAATCACCCAGATTAACAGTGCAGCGTAGACATAGCCTCTCTCTCTCACACACACACACACACACACACACACACACACACACACCCCTTCAAGAAGGGAGAGGAATGGGCAAATTCTTGCCACAGCTCATCTAGCACAACAGGGGTAGCATAGTGGCATAGGCCAACAACAAAGGGGCAGCAAAGAAGGAATTATGCTCAAGGAGCCAGCAACATGTCACCCTTCCGCCTTTTAGGAAGAGCTATGTCCCAGGGACCCAATGTAGTCCTACTGTTTGTAAAGGTGTGTGGTGTGTTGGTGGTTTCTGCGTTACTAACAAGAAACAGATTTGTAAAAGGGTCTCTGATGAATCAGTCTCCCATGCTTTGAACGGCCAAATCATCTACAAACCTCCACTCACATTAGCCAGTGAACTTGTGATTGTAAGAGGAATGGCAAAAGTTTTGCTTCCAGAATGTCTGTTCTGAGGTACACTGGTGAATCCATTTTATCATTAGGCAATTTGTATTAATCCCAGTTTTTAGAGATATTAAAGAGAGTGAACAAAACACTACAAGAGGGGATGATAGCAAGGGATAAAGAGATGCAAAAACTCATTGTTCGCCACAAAATACGATACTGTAAGGGGTATAGTCAGTGTATTGGGTGTCTCATTCATAGAGTGAATTCTTTCTGATGGTGATTGTGTGGTTGTGTGGGTTGGGAAAAAATTAATCTGTTTCCATGTAGTTAAAAAAGAAGCTGCATTGGGTGTATTTCAGTAACACATATTGAAGTTGTTCATAGTGATGTACTCACTCAGTCAAAGCTCTCTGACTTTGCCTGAATAAGGACTGAATAAGAATTTCAAGATTTGGCTCTAAATCTAAAGTTAAAGCCAGGTGCAAAGAGGTGAAAATGTCATATCCTAAGATAAACGTCACTCTTATGAGCCCAGTCCTTTGAAATGCTGATTTCCTCAACTTTCACTGACGTCAGATTGCTCTCAGTAAGTTGCCATATTGGGCCCTAGAAGTACAATCTTCATAGCCCTTATGAGTGCCAAGGCAGAGACTGTAGTGTCTTCTAATAAAAATCCTAGATCCCCCACCTCTTTGTGGAATATCCTGCACAAAAGTCACAGAGTAGCATTTTAAGTTCACTTTGGACACCATCAGTTTGTATCACTAGTACAGGACAGTTGATTAGTACTTTATCATTTTTGCCCATAACCTTTATAGATGTTGTCACATCAAAGGTTGTAGTTTAAAATAATAATATTTGTTATTGGACTGACTGACTTCTTCTCAGCATCATAACTGTGATAGATCAAAGTGGACAAGCTATCCTTACCTGTTAAGGTTTGACAGAGGGTGACAGATCAACTGCTAGTCTCTTCTCTATGGTCCAATAAACTACACATTTATCCTGCTCATAAGTTCCATAATGGGCTGGAAATTGCTTTCTCTTTTATTGACATATTTTATTAAGGAAAGACTAAGTATATAACATATGACTTCAATAAATATATTATAAAACATTTATAGACAAGATTTTACTATTCTTAATTTTCAGGCTTCACAATAGAAATTTTATTCCAGCGTACACTGTTACCCCCATGCCACCCAAATTAACTTTGGAAGGCTGTGCAATATAATAGTAATAATAATTAATAAATCATACTTAGCCTTAGAACCCTGTCCTGCAAAAATGCTGCATTAGGACTGCTCACACACATAAAGTTAGGCACATGAGTTAAGTGTTTGAAAGACCTTGTAGTTCATTCCATCTGAGGATCTCAAAGCTCTTTACACACACTAGCTTATTAAGGCTTTCAATATCTTTGTGATGGGTGGTGGTAGTGCTGCAGAGAGTTTTAAGGCTGTTAAGTTGTTACAGCTGCTCAGTGCTGCTGTTCTTGGAGCTCCGTTGTCAGCTGCACAAGTAGAGAGTGCAGCGTACCAATTCAGCAGATCTCAGTGTTATTCATAAGAAAGACCACAGGCTCAGTTTAGTAATGAAGGCACTCAGCCAGGGTGATTGTTAACAAAGCACAGTATTAGCGCCCCATAGGAGCTACAAGTACACTAACACATGTATGCCTGCAACAATGGTACCTGCTCAGTCAGCACACCAGGATGCTGTCTCCTCAGCAAGTACAAATATGCCCCTCCTATGACTTCTCCTTTTATACATTGATACAAATAAGTTATATATGACTCTCCAGATATTGTTAGTTACCATCCTTTTACCTTGTACCTGCTAGTTCAAACAAAACATCCTTATCCATTATCCTGTCACCCCCTCCTTATCTTTACGAGGAGTCAGTATGTTCTTGTACCATCTCTTTGAAATGCATTTATGTAATTACTTGAGAGATCTCTGTGTTCCTGTACCATCCTCTCCAGTCAGGAAGGTGCTTATTCGGCATTAGCTAATACCTAGAGCATTGCTATTTTGCCAAGACCGGGCCTACTCTGGTTCATAGTCTTTGGTGCATACTGTTACTTATGCTTAGGGCTCCAGCGAGGCCTACAATTGGTTAATAAGTATCTTTATCCCCACTGAGGCACAGGAAGATAAAGTTACTCGTTCAAGATCATACAACCAGTCTTTGTCAGCAGCAGACTTCTAAAATCCTAGGCCTGTACTCAGGGCTTAAATTGTCATATATTATTTCCTGGAGCCCCCAACCCACGCCATTCATGGCTCCGGGCTTCAGCTGTGGGGTCGGGGGATCTTAGGGCTTCAGCCCCGCTGGGCACACTGCGGCTCGCCTCTATGGTTTGAAAATATTTACCGCAGTTCCACTCCAGAGAGCGCCGGCTGCTAAGCCTCGCCTGTACTTTAAGCTTTAGACCATGCTGCTTTTTCTCTGACAGCTACTGTAGCCAGATAAGAGTGCCATTGAGCAAGGACTAGCATGATGGCCTACCAGGCCATAAAGCTGTCCTTATCTCCCACTCTCTTTAAAACTGTGTGGTTGTACATTATGCATTTATTTGCTGGCCATGAGAATTTGAGTGGCGTTGCATCAAATGGAATAGAAGGGTTACTACCTGTCGAAAAATAGGACCTCTGGAAAAGACCTATAGAATTTTTAATAGAAAATTATTACCTTGCTATGAAATTCTATAGGATTGTATTTGAAAACACTTATACACAAGAGAGTATTCTCTATTAATTTCTGTATAACTGCTATAGAATCCTGTTCAACTGCTATAGAATCCAATTGGTATAATTTCCAATTAATTCTTTTCTATAAAGGAAGACTATATGGACAGTATCTTGTGCTAAAGAAGTAGCGAAAGCTTCCAGATTAGAGTCTGCAATGCACTGCTTTTCGAGCAACTGCATTATAACTTTGCCAGTTTGTAGGTGATATTCCGAAACAGGACAATGAGGTCTAGAGAAGAGTCAAGGCTGAACCTTGTTCTTGGCAGGCTGAACAGCATCATAAAGACTAAGATTCCTCTTTTTTAAAAATCTGACATCTGTGACCTGCCAGAAATGAGATATGGATCAGAAATATGGGCACTCACTCAGAAGATGGAATAGACACTAAAAGCTAGCTTTAAAAACATGAAAAGCATGTGAAGAGACTGGAGAAGAAACAATTGGAGCAGAGAGCAAACCAAAATGAAGGGCATTTTTAGGACTATGAAGAAGTTAGAGGCAACCGCCTGGCCATGTCTCAAAAGAAATAGATGTAAATTAGAGAAAAGACCTATTACTATAGATCAGTCGTCATCCCTATTGCTACGCAGTGTAAGTAATGAATGCATCCTTTTATTGTTAGGAATACACATTGTTTTCACATCACAAATGATTATAGACTAGAATACACTTTCTAGTAGTTGGACTACACTTCCAGTGCCATGGAAATCAGTGTGAGCTGCCAGCCCTGAACATGGAGTGTAGCAATGAATAAGAGTTGCCAGAATTGAGGATAGATGTAAAGTAGTGGTCTCTGTCAAGGTACTTACATGGCTCCCATCTCACAGTAGTATCGAGCATCTCCCAGGACCCCTTAAAAGCATGTATATGTCATTAAAAGCAGCATCTAATGTCTGCTTGATATTGATCTCAGAGAAAAGCCAAAAATGCACAATTAGAGTAAGGATGGAATAATACGATTCCTCTCAGATTTCTTCATTTGTTATTGGGAGCTCTTCCTTTTCCAGGAAGATGCAGCTATGTTTTCCGTGAAATAGTTGCCTTTTGCCAAGTAGCAAAGACCAAGATTTCTTTGGCCAGTTCCTGCAGTCTTTGTGTGAGTTCTTTGATTTATTTCCATTGGCATTGCATAAGGGCATAACAGATGCAAGTCAAAGACACAGCAACCAAGTAGGCATTCTGTAGATCTGCTAATGAGAAAAGCAGAATTACAGTAGTTTTCATTGAAAAGTCAACATTTACCCACAGTGGTACGGCAGCTGTTACCAGTCACAGGCTTGCAATTGCTATGGCATCTGAGGTACTACTAGAATAGTAAACATCAACTTTTTCCACTGATGACCACACAAGGACACTGCAAAGGAAACTCTCCTTTTATATGAACTACACTATATGCCGGGAAGACATCAGATTCCATTTTACTAGGAAATCTGTAAAGAAGTGTATTTATTAGTAAATTCTCATTTTTGTCCCACCCCGTTTGTTAATGTGACCCTTTCTGACATTTTATAAAATAGCTGAAGCAGTACATTTCCTCCTTCACGCTAGGAGGGATTTGTGAGCTGCTGTTACTCACTGCTCCTTATACAATGTATCTGCTCTTTAGTTGCTGTACTCTACTGACAATTGAGTTGACACTTGAGACTATGCAGACTGCACTGGCGCTGTGACTTAAGAATCTAGGCATAACTGCTTGGAGGGATCTGCCCCCTCCCTCGAGGACAGTTGGCACTGTGTGCTAGACTGTGGATCAATGGCAGGGTGATTCAGCACAGTCACCTGGGATGTGCCAAGCACTGTGTTATTGATTATTCTGGATAAACTTGGTGCCCTGATACAGGAGCTAGAAATCATAACAGGGGACACTCAATCTCTCTCCATTTTTTAAGATGGTTGGTTTGTGCCAAAGGATGCAAGTCATCTTTGAAAGGTTTTTTAAAAATATAAATGTGACATTTCTCCCACTAATCATCCTTTTGCCGGGTAAAAGATAATAGAGTCCTCAGACTAATTCAGCCCTAAGCTTTTGCCTGAGCAGTGGCTCCTGAATGAATTATTTACATGGTGGAGCTTTTGTAATTTGGGCTCTTTTTACATTAAAAGCTAAACTCATTTAGCATCTCAATTTGATTGTGAAACTGTCCTAAGAGGTGAAAGATCAGTGATTTATATGTAGTGCCAAGCATCCCTCTCCCCGTCTTCATTTTACACCGAGATGGTATCATACCAGATACATCAGTGCAATGAACCTACTGTGTTTTTCTTCAAACATTAAAAATCCATGCTAATTTCATGCCTATGAAATCTGAATCATGGGACATCTTTAATTAAAAGATAAATGGCAAAATAATGTTATTGTGGATGCTTTATAATTGCAATGAGTTAATTTTTAATTATTAATTTTTATTCTTGAAAACTCATATATATGCATGCTCATTTCCTTTTACATTTTAATCACAAGGAAAACACAGTCTCTAGAAATATGGATTTCATATTCTATTCAAAGCAACACAGTGTTATAGGATAATGACTCTACAACTTCCTGAATCCAATTAGCAGCTTTATAGATCCTTATTCAAAATATCTTATAGCAGAGTTTCATAGTAGCCTCACTTTGATTATTTCATATTCACAATCTACCTGTTTATTAAAGAGCACAGACATTGCATTCTATCAGCAAATGACTGATTAACAGTGTAGCTTATTATTATGAAGGCTTTTCTTTTTCTCTCTCTCCCTGGCCACTCCACTTAATACCTGAAAACCAAACAGTCAGCCGAGGTCAATGTTTCAAGACATGCAGGAGTATTAAAAGCAATGATCTGGAAGAGATTCATTTTTAATGGAAGTAATTTCTTATGCATTGCTGCTATATTCAATTACATACTGAAAGAGAGAGCTTTCAGTTGCAGATCCTGGAAAGATATATCTGCATTACAGATCAAATTGGAGATCTTCACTCACATAGAATGAAATTCACTCTGGTGCAGAGGGCCCATGTACACATCACTTAAGCCCCACTTAACATAGGGCTTGACATAGGGCTTAAGCGGTAGGTTGAAACTAGCAACCTACCCTGTCCTGTTATGAATTTCATTTTTGTCCGCTGAGGCCTACCAATAGCTATTTTAACTCCTCACCCCTGTCTAAGCCCAATTACACACATTTATTAATTTCCCAACCAAGCATGTGTATCATCGTTTTACAGAAATAGGATTTCACTAGCTGCTTCTGCTAATTAATTTTAGAAACTTTCCCATCGGGGGTGTTCTCATTCTTGTTTTGAAGACAGTCGACCAGCTCCTCAGCTGGTGTAAATAGACATAGCTCCATTGACTTCCGTGGAAACAGACCAATTTACACCAACTATGTTTTGGGGTCATAAGGCTGTTTTTCCTAAATCTTGTTTGAAACTTGTAGTTTGGTTTTTCTGTCTGTGAACTTTTTGAACAATGAGATTTGCTGTATTTTAGTTCTGGTGTGAATGTAGTGAATTGTTGGCATGTGATTATCAGCTACTAGCCACTACGTCAAACACAACCAATCTTGGGAGTAAATGAAAAGAAACATAGGCTCAAATGAAAAGCCCAGATTGTGAACTTTGGACAATTTGTGTCTGGATCTGGATCTGATTTACACTGGGTTTGCACTGGTAAAATCAAAATCAAGACCTGTATCTCTGAAGTGAGCTAAACCAACCCCTTCCTCCCCCCAATCCAAAAATGTCCCAAAGTTAGGAAAGTTCAGATCCAGTTTAGCATTCTGTGGTTATGGCCCATCTCTAAATTAAAGGAATGTCAGGTAAATTTTGTCTTAATGAGTCTGTCATTAGCCTTACATTTCCTCTTCCTCTCAAGTCCCCACAGGCACATGCAAATGCACCCTTAACCCCTCAGACTGAGCTTTCCCGTTTGGCAGTAAGCAGGGGTGGCTCTAGGACCCAGCATGCCAAGTGCGTGCTTGGGGCGGCATGCAGCGGGGGGCGCTCTGCCGGTTGCCGGGAGGGTCCGCTGGTCACGCGGCTCCGGTGGACCTCCCGCAGGTGTGCCTGTGGAGGGTCCGCTGGTTCCGCTTGGTGGAGCCGCGGGACCAGCGGACCCTCCACAGACACGCCTGCGGGAAGTCCACCGAAGCCGCGGGACCAGCGACTGGCAGAGCGCCCCCCGCGGCATGCCACTGTGCTTGGGGCAGCGAAATTTCTAGAGCCACCCCTGGCAGTAAGTGTGTAGTATATAATTGTACATTGAGGAAAAAGTAGAGGGCAAACTCCATTGACTTTACTTGGCTTACACCAGGGTTACATTTGGTTCAGTGTTGTTCAGGTATGTACCTGTAATCTCAGAAAGAGGATCTTATTCTTCATTTTGTAGCACATCACTTTTCATGGCAATCTCACTTTCAGGCCTGGTCTACACTAGGACTTTAATTCGAATTTAGCAGCGTTAATTCGAACTAACCGCTCAACCGTCCACACCAGGAAGCCATTTAATTCGAACTAGAGGGCTCTTTAGTTCGAATTCGGTACTCCACCCCGACAGGTGGAGTAACGCTAAATTCGACACGGCTAGCTCGAATTAGGCTAGGTGTGGATGCAAATCGAACTTAGTAGCTCCGGGAGCTATCCCACAGTGCACCACTCTGTTGACGCTCTGGACAGCAGTCGGAGCTTGGATTCTCTGACCAGCCACACAGGAAATGACCCGGGAAAATTTGAATTCCTTTTCCTGTCTGGGCACTTTGAATCTGACGTCCTGGCTGGACATCAGGGCGAGCTCCGCAGCACCTGCAACGATGCAGAGCTCTCCAGCAGAGGAGTCCGGCCAATCCAAGAATAGAAAGAGGTCCCCAGCATGGACAGACCGGGAAGTCCAGGATCTGATCGCTGTGTGGGGCGAGGAGTCTGTGCTGTCGGAGCTGCGCTCCAGCAAGCGGAATGCAAAGACCTTCGAGAAGGTCTCCAAAGCAATGATAGAGAAAGGATACAGCCGGGATGCAATGCAGTGCCGCGTGAAAATCAAGGACCTGAGACAAGGCTACCAAAAAGTCAGAGCGGCAAACGGACGCTCCGGAGCCCTTCCCCAGACATGCCGCTTCTACGAGGCACTGCATGCCATTCTAGGTGGGTCTGCCACCACTGCCCCACCAGTGACCGTGGACTCAGTGGATGGCATAGTGAACCTGGACAGTTCCTCCTCGATGTTCGCCGATGGGGAAGATGAGGAAGGGTCTGTGGAGGACGGCGCAGGCGACAGCGAACACAATACCACTTTCCCTGACAGCCAGGATCTCTTCATCACCCTCACAGAGATCCCCTACCAACCCTCCCCGGCCGTTAACCCGGACTCTGAATCAGGGGAAGGATCAGGCGGTAAGTGCTATAAACATGTAAACATTTATTTTTTATAAAACAGGTATAAAAAAATAGAAATACTATATATAAAATTTTCAATGAAAAACTATATGAAAAGTAGGTCCACACATATAGGGATTGAACAATAATCCTCCAGGGACAATTCAAGAAAGGTCTCATGTAGGTCCTCGAAAAGCCTCCGCAGGAGGTTCCTGGGGAGAGGTGCCTTGTTGGGTGCTCCGTGGAAGCACACTCTTCCGCGCCAGGACATCCTTATGTAGATGGGAATCATCGCCTCCACAAGCATGGCCGCATATGGTCCTGGTCTCTGCAGGGCTTCCCTTAGCATCCGCTCTTTGTGATTCCGAGGGACCCGCCTCAGGGTAATCTCGTTCATGAAATGCTGCATCTAATTAGGGCAATTAGTGTATTGTTACTGTTGTGAATGGTTGACTTTTACTTTGCATAACAATGACCCTTGCTTAACAGCCACGTGTTGTAGGCCACATAGGAAAAGCATACATTGATCTTTCCCGTGCACTGGCGGGAGTGGCTGGAAAAGGGTCAGAGTATATGATTTCCAGATTGCCTTTAGCGGGAGGGCACAGCTATCCATTAACTGATAAGCAGAGTGTACTGTAAGGCTTACCAGGACTGTCTGCTAGATGGATTCAGCTGTCTCTCCCCACTTGTCCGCTCTCCTGTGCAATGCCGCAGCCAATGAGAGCGTATTCCGAAATCTCGAACTTGTCCCGAGATCTCGTGAGACTTGTTGCCCTGTATGGTCTTGTTCAGAGAAACTGACTAGACTGTGTTCACTGTTCGCAAACATGTATCTGTTCAAGGAAATCAGTTACTTTTCCCATCACACAGCTTCGGCTCTTTCCCGGACTGCCCCGGCATCCCCCTCGCAGAGGCTGGCGCAGATTAGGCGGCGAAAGAAAAAGACTAGGGACGAGATGTTCGCGGAACTGATGGCCTGCTCCAGAGCCGAGGCGGCAGAGCAGAGACAGTGGAGGGAGACCCTATGTCAACAGCATCGCACACACGTCAAACGGGAGGACAGGTGGCGGCAGGAAGACCAGCAGGCGACTCAAACGCTGCTTGGGCTAATGAGGGAGCAAACGGACACGCTCCGGCGCCTTGTTGATGTTCTGCAGGACCGCAGGCAGGAGGACAGAGCCCCCCTGCAGTGTATCTGCAACCGCCCTCCCCCGCCAAGAAGTCCTGCCCCCCCCACCCAAAAGTACAAGACGGAGGGGCGGTAGGGGCCGTGAGAACTGTCACTGCACCACTGCATAGCGCTAATGTACCACACACCTCTCACGCTATAAATTTGTAGAAGTGCTTCCCTTACAGGCTCACCCAGTCCCAAATCCAAGTTTCATCCCCCCACTGTGTATTAGATTATTAAAAGCTGTTTGCTGTTATTCACTGTTTCGGTCACGTCTTTCGTGTCAGAGGATTTTTTTGTGTATGGCGGGGGGAGGGGATTTATAATTGCACGGTATAGCCTACATTAACAGGGTACAGACTTGGGGCCATGATCAACTGCAGGGCACACACACACTGCAGTCAGTAGGCACCAGGGTCACTCTGTGTGGTGTATGCTGCCCCGGGTCATTCTGTGATGTGTATGCTTGTCCAGGGTCCTAGCGCCTGCCACCCCCTTAATGTTAAGGCATGCTGCCCTTACCATGCACTTCCACCGTAGCAACGAGCCTCTCCGCTGCCCTGAGCCCCAGCAAGAGCCCTCATCCACGGACAGATACTCACCCTTCCCCCACACCCCTCACCCCTTCCTACGCCCAAACCCGCAGCCCACTGCCGTCATCCAAACCCCTATCCAAAGAAGGCACCACTCGCCCCTTCCTGCAAACCCACCCCTTCCTGCAATCCCTCCCCTTCATGCACAACCACTTGCAACCGTCCCCCACCCCAGAGACCTATATAGGAGCAGGAGGATGTCATTCCTCTATGGAACAAGCGGTCTGTACATCAGTGCACACCGTGCCCAGCACAGTATGCGTCCATGTTTCAACACCTGAACAGAAATGCAAAGTAAAACAAAGATTTATTAATAATGAGTGTAACAATTAATTTTATTTAAAACGTGCTTTGGAAGTGGGGGAAACTTGGAGAACGGGGTATGTAACCGCAGATCGAAATCGATACATACAGACACAGGCCCAGGGTCAGTTTCTCTTGAAAGCAAGTGGAGAGTCATAGGTTACCCTGCTCTCCGAGGAAACTTGCTTTCAAAGCCTCCCGGATACACAGCGCTTCCCACTGGGATATTCTCTCAGCACGGGTGTCTGGCTGAGCGTAAACTGCAGCCAGGCGATTTGCCTCAACCTCCCATCCGGACAAAAAGGTCCCGCCCTTGCTCTCACAGAGATTGTGTAGCACACAGCAAGCAGCAATAACTACGGGGATATTCTTTTCGCTGATGTCCGAGCGAGTCAGTAAGCTCCGCCATCTCCCCTTGAGACGTCCGAAAGCACACTCCACCACCATTCTGCACTTGCTCAGCCGGTAGTTGAAGAGTTCCTTCTCTCTGTCCAAGGCGCCTGTATAGGGCTTCATGAGCCAGGGCATTAGCGGGTAGGCTGGGTCCCTGAGGATCACTGAAGGCATCTGCACATCCCCAACCGTTATTTTGTGGTCCGGGAAGAAAGTACCTGCCTGGAGGCCTTTAAACAGACCAGAGTTCCTGAACACACGCGCGTCATGAACCTTGCCCGCCCACCCAACGAAGATGTTGGTAAAACGTCCCCTATGGTCTACCAGTGCTTGCAGCACCATTGAAAAGTAGCCCTTTCGGTTAATGTACTCGCTGGCCTGGTGGGCTGGTGCCAGGATAGGGATGTGAGTCCCATCTATAGCCCCACCGCAGTTTGGGAATCCCATCGCGGCGAAGCCATCTATGATGTCCTGGATGTTTCCGAGAGTCACTACCTTTGAGAGAAGTTGCTCAACGATTGCGTGGGCTACTTCAATCACAGCAACCCCCACGGTAGATTTGCCCACGCCAAAGTGGTTCGCTACTGACCGGTAGCTGTCTGGCGTTGCAAGTTTCCAGAGGGCTATGGCCACTCGCTTCTGCACAGTCAGGGCTGCTCGCATCCGGGTGTCCTGGCGCTTCAGGGCAGGGGACAGCAAGTCACAGAGTTCAAGGAAAGTGCCCTTACGCATCCTGAAGTTTCGCAGCCACTGTGATTCATCCCAGACCTGCAGCACTATGCGGTCCCACCAGTCTGTGCTTGTTTCCCGGGCCCAGAATCGCCGTTCCACACCATGAACTTGACCCATTGCCACCATGATCTCCACGGCGCGGCGTACCCTGCTTTGTGAGAGGTCTGCGCCACTCTGTGAATTCCTGTCCTCACCGCGCTGCCGGAGCCTCCTCGCCCGATTTCTCAGCAGCTGACTGTGGAAGAGGTGGACGATAAGGTGCGAGGAGTTGACAACGGCCATAAGTGCAGCGATGATTGCAGCGGGCTCCATGCTCGCAGTGCTGTGGCGTCCGCGCTGTAACCGACCAGAGAAGGGCGCGAACAGATTTCCCGCCGGAGCTTTCAGGGAGGGAGGGCGTGATTGACGGTTCAATGACAACAGTTACCCAAAAGCACCCTCGACACATTTTTCCCCCAGGAGGCATTGGGAGCTCTACCCAGCATTCCAATGGGCAGCGGGGACTGCGGGAACTGTGGGATAGCTTCCCATAGTGCACCGCTTCCAAAGTCGACGCCAGCCCCGTTACTGTGGACTCAGAAATTCGAATTAGTGTATTTACTGTGGATACACAAATTCGACTTCATAAGGTCGAATCCACAAATTCGACTTAAGTAGATTCGAAATAGTCTTGTAGTGTAGACAAGGCCTCAGAGATCCTGGTATGTGAGGCCAAACATCATAACCTGCAAGATGCTTCATCTAGTACATGATGAATGTCAAGCTCTTTCCATAATTCTCTGTTAGGAGTTAACCAATCACACACCAAGAGCTTAGGGTTTTTTTAAAAAAGATGGAGAAAATGCATTTCCCAGACTATATTTAACAGTCTTCCTCTGTCCATTCTCCAATCTGTGGAACAATAAAATGTACCTCCCTCAAATCAATCAGTTTACAAAGCATGACCTCGCTAAGATACTTTTTGTTACAACACAGGGCCCCATCAAAAATAGTTTATTCCATACTATGTAACTTCAAATTTAATGAAAGTGCAAGAGAAAACGTATGAAGTGGCACTCTCTGTTATGTACCTTTTATAAGACCCAGTCACCCCGATGGTTACTCAATAAACATCTGAATTTTCGGAAAACTGGGTGTGAAACAAACAAAACTCATGTCTTGTTAGCCTATAACCTGTATTATAAAATGTCTTGCTAACCTAAGCAATATTGCTAGAGTTAATATACAAAATAGCCTTTGCAAGCATGAGCGTGTGTGTGCATATATACACTTGCGTGATCATATACACATATGCAGAGGTTAATTATTTGTATTACAATAATGCACAGAGTCCCCGTTCTCTGATGTGTGAGGCATATACAAACATAAAATGAAAGCCAGTCCCTTCTTCAGAGCTACAATATAAATATGGAAAAGACACAGTAGGTGGCTGTAACACAACAGAGTGGGAAAGGAGACGGCGGTGTGGCTGAGAGGATTGGGCACTGAATTTAGACTTGGAAGATCTGGGTTCTGTTTCAAGCTTGGATGCTAACCTACAGTGTAACATTGGCCAAGTCACTTTAACTCTCTTTGCCTCAGTTTCTCTATATGTAAAATGCAGATCACGATACTGACCTCCTTTGTTAAGTGCTTTGAGACCTATATATGAAAGTCATTATAGACTATAATACCATGTATTATTGTCATAGCGACATGCACAAGAAATCCTTACAATTTCTTTTCATTCAGACAATTAGTACTAAAATTAATGAGACATACAGCGGAAGTTTTGATATGTAAGTGGTATGTTATGAGTTGTGGAAGCAAGTGATAAACGTCATGGATTAGCAGCCTTAGGATACGTCTATACTTACCGTCCGGGTCGGCGGGTAGCGTTCGACTTCTCGGAGTTCGATATATTGCGTCTAATCTAGACGCGATATGTCGAACTCCGAACGCGCTCCCGTTGACTCCGGAACTCCACCACCGCAAACGGCGGTGGCGGAGTCGACGGGGGAGCCGCGGACTTCGATCCCGCAGCGTCTGGATGGGTGAGTACTTCGAACTAAGGTAGTTCGAGTTCAGCTACGCTATTCGCGTAGCTGAACTTGCATACCTTAGTTCGACCCCCCCCCCCTCCTTAGTGTAGACCAGGCCTTAGACTATCTCACCTGCATGCTGCCCATTTCTTCCTTTGTAGCAGCTGGCACCAGTCAGTTTTCCCCATCCTCAATTTTCTTCCTTCTATTATGAGGACATCAAGTAGCCCACTAGGAGTGAGTGCAGCTGTGGTACCTGGGGTGAATCACTGAGAATAGCAATGGAAGTGGGAATTTTGTGGTGATTTAAATTTTAAAGATTTTTGAGCAGATCCTTAACTGGTATAAATTGTCACTTCAGAGGAGTTAGGCCAGTTTACACCAGCTGAAGATCTGCCCTTGGGAACTATGGCATTATGTAATTGGATAAATAGGAGGAATATTTAACAGCTAGACACTGTTTTGCTGTGCACTAGCAATGGTCTAACCTACTGGCCCAGGGTCTTCCTTACTTGTGGACTGTTTCTGAGTCATCTTCCCGAGGCATCGACTGTCAAAAAAACAGTCAGGTCCAGTTTCTTGTGACTGACTATGTGGAACGGAATTGTCCTCAGGGAAGGAAAGTATTATCAAGGAGAGGAATCTCTATAGTTCAAAACCAAAGCTGGCGAGCAAGATTAATCGCCATAAAAAATGCCCGTTTTGAAAAAATATTTTCTTTTATGAGGAAAAGGGAGAGCTTTTAAAAAAAATAAACCAAGTAAATAATAAATAAAGTCAGCTGGAAACAGCACGTAATTACATGTCTTGCTAGAAAATCTCCACTCAGTTTTACTGACCAAAAAGTAAGTTGACAGGTGGAAAAAATATAAATACGAACATCTTATAGACTTTCCTATAGCACTGTGAGATGCCCTGAGGGGAGCTGGGGAAATATCCTGGCTGCATAGTTTTTGATTCTTTTGAATGTTCTGTAATTTCTATATCAAAAAAAGCAAAGGAATTTTTTTTTAACCTAAGGGTATGTCTACACAGCAAAAAAAGACTTGTGGTGGCGAGTCTCAGAGCCGGGTCAGCTGACTCGGGCCTGTGGGGCTTGCGCTGCAGGGCTAAAAATAGCAGTGTAGACACTCAGGCTTGGGCCGAAGCCCTGCTCTGACACCTAGCAAGAGGGAGAATCTTGGAGCCGGGGCCCAAATGTCAACACTGCTATAGTTAGCCCCTCATTGTGAGTCCGAGTCAACTGCCCGTGACTCTGAGACTCACTGGCGTGGGTTTTTTTGCTGTGTAGATGTACCCTAAGTGTGTCCTCACTTCGCAAGCCCCTTCCTTCCTCTCCCTACTGTCATGCTCATGATAGCTAATCTTGTCCTTCATCTCCACCACCACCAGCCCCTATTTGCCCCAATGGTCAATTTTAAAGAATGGAATTTGCATGACGCTTGCAAAAATCACACATTTGATTAGTATATCGCTTTCCTTGTCCCTTTTGCTGTCTTGTCTATTGCATATGGGTGGACTATGCCCACACAGCAACCTGTTTTGTTCATGAGATGCTTTACAGCTGACAGAGAGGAAGGATGGTCCAGTGGTTAGGGCACTAGCCTTGACTTGGGAGTCCTTGGTTCAAGTCCCTGCTTTCAGTGTGACCTTGTGCAAGTCAGTTAGTCTCTGGGTCCTTAGTTCCTCCTAATATGTGATTTAAAAAGAAAAAATGGGGGAGACATAGCACTTCACAGAGGTGTTGTGAGATAAATCCATTACAGGTCGTGAGTTGTCAGATATTCTGGCAATGAGGGTCGTATAAGTACCTAAGATAGACAGTTCTCCCTAAATTCTTGTGCACTGGTTTGCACTATAGGGCCTGATCCTGATGGGTTTTGTCTAATTAAACCTAGTTCTTCTGATTAGGTATTATTTATATTACAGAAGTGCCCGAAGGCCCTGGAGTGGAAAGCCCATTAAGGTCATTCACAAACAAAGCTGTGATTGGTGCGAAATACCCTTTGCGTATTAGTGTGTACTGCTGCTCTCCACTTACTGTTCACATTACTGATGGTCTCAAAGGAATGGTTTGGCCGTTTAGTACTTTGTTCTGCAGTGGCATCTGAACATAGTTGCCTTCTTATCTATCCCTATTTCATAAAAGATGTGCATCTGTGATGCCTGTAACAGTCACTGTCTATTTTTGATCAAGCCGGGCATCCCATTTCTTGTCACAAGAGATCTGTTGTTTTTATACCTTTGGAAGTGACCAACTTTTGTTTTTATTTATTACCACAAGACACTTTTTGGCAGAACTCTCTTCAAGCTTGGAATTTGGTTTCCAGAGTTAATGAGGTGATGGAGTTTTGTTTAATAGAAGATGCCTGAGCACCTGCTGTCACACTGATCCAGCCTGGCTTCTGAAGAGGATGAAGTGTTTTCACTCCTCTTATAAATTCCCTTTTTAGTCCTTTATCAGATACATTTTTAACTTGACAGCAATATTATTTTTAGTAATACTTTTTGTAGCCTTTAGTATTAACATGTAGTTGACAAAAAAAACCAACCTCCTGCTAAATATTTATACCTTTTTTTCTTTGATCTTTTATGAAACAGATTAAAAAAGTATCCCACTGCACATTTTTACTATAAATGCTTCATACAGCGTTTAGAAGAGTCCAGTTCCATCTCTCTTGTAGGATTTGTTCTGATTGTTGAGAAAGCATGTCACTCTTGGGTCCAGGTAGATGGTAATTCATTTGTTAACAGTTGGAGAGTTTTGAGCTGCCCTGATGTCCAATGATAGGATAATTGTTGTTGCTATTTTCACAGGATCAGATTGTGTTCGGTCCCCTGCACAAGTGTGTAGAGATAGAAGGTACAAGGCATCTTTCTCCCCTTCTCTCCCTTGCATCCCCTAAACTGGGGACAGGTAAACATGGTGTCTGTGTGCTCCAGGAGTGCAAGAACTTTGCAGAGCTAGTGTAACTGCCATCACTAACTTCTGCAGTTGGGTTGTGAGCCTACCCCACCTCTGTACCAGCCAACAGCACTGGCTGTACACAAAGAGGAGTGGGCACTGCATCTTCTCTTAGAGTAGTGAAGTGGTTGTGCGCTACCAGCACTCAGCACAATGCCTGCCAGAGCTCCCAGGAGGGTCATAGACCTCCATGCATATGCAACAATCCAATCCATAACTAGTTGGGATTTAGGAGCCTGAGGGAAATGTGACAGGAAACCAGAACTGGGAAGTGAGAAAAGGAGAGTTGGTCAAAAAATGGTGTCGTTCCTCCCCTCCATGGAAAATGTTGATTTTTCTGTGAAAATTTTAAAAAGAAAAGTTTTGGCCAAAATCTAAAGTATTTGAATTCACAATGCTGCCAGTGTGCCTCATGGGAGTTATAGTTCATGCTCTTATTCTATGGCTGGGCTTCCTGCCATGGACTACATCTGCCATGATGCACCACAGTCTCCCCTCTTGGAGAGAGGAGATGGTGTACCATGGAAGTAACTGGCTGTGCATCATGGGAGATGTAGTGCACCCAAAGGGCCTGGACTAGAGAGGAGAATGAGAGCATGAAGTAACTGAACCACATCTTCCATGAGGCATTGCAGCACAGTATCAAAATCAGAATACTTCTGTTTTTAACAAATATTTTTCAGATTTCAGATGTTCAGATTTTTTATTTAAAAAAAATCCATTATTTTTCTTAGCATGCAGATACTTTTCATAACAAATTTAGTTTTGTTGAAAACCCAGTTTTCAGTCAAAATAGTTTTTTACCAGCCCTAGGGAAAAGTGATGCTCAATGAAACTGTGAGCTGCACATACAATCTCTTGTTCTGTTTTGTCTGCAACTGAATGGTGGATCTGTCTTTCCACCCATCCCCTTTCTCTCTCCCTCTCACCCAA
Source organism: Mauremys mutica (assembly GCF_020497125.1). Lineage (NCBI taxonomy): Eukaryota > Metazoa > Chordata > Testudines > Geoemydidae > Mauremys > Mauremys mutica. Next base: position 119,994,117 of record NC_059073.1, on the reverse strand, counting down.
CATCCAGTCATCATGTTATATAGTTCTAGTGCAAAATTAAGGGTCCCAAATACTTTAACCAAAGAACACACCTCTATTTGCCACGAAGATGCTGTTATTCCTGTGAATATTGTGATGTGTATATTTTTGTTGGAAAGTTCTCTTCTTCTTCTTCTTTCTATTTTACTGTCACACAGCCTGTAATGCTTCATCCCTGTCATTGTGAAAAGGCTTGAAGAAAAGATGGGGCCTCACATCATGTTCTGAGCATAGCAGACTTGGGCACATCCTTATCTCTCTGAAAGTGAGTTCCATACCATAGTGCTGTTCACTGTAAACTCTCTGCCGCTGGCTTCTGAAAGTGTCAGTTTCTGCCTCAGCTTTGTTGTGTCTCATGGTTACAGTAGTATGAATTACTGATGGAAAGACAGTCTCTAAGGTATTGAGATTCTATCCTATTGTGAGTATTTATAGATTAGGACCAGGATTTTGAACTGGGTCCAGAATTGGATGGTGTGGTTTCAGGGTACCAATGTAATATTTTCTTTCTTTCTGCCTTTCTTTCTGTCTTTCTTTGGGTACGTCTTCACTACCGGCCGTATTGGCGGGTAGCAATCGATTTCTCGGGGATCGATATATCGCGTCTCATCTAGACGCGATATATCGATCCCCGAACGCGCTCCTGTCGACTCCGGAACTCCACCAACGCGAACGGCGGTAGCGGAGTCGACATGGGGAGCCGCGGACGTCGATCCCACGCCGTGAGGACGGTAAATAATTCGATCTAAGGTACTTCGACTTCAGCTATGCTATTCACATAGCTGAAGTTGCGTATCTTAGATCGATTCCCCCCCCCCCAGTGTAGACCAGCCCTTTCTTTCCCTTCTATTCCCTTCCCAGGAGGTGCTTCATGTTGGAGTTTTCTAGTGATGATCTTCCTCAGCCCAGTTCAGAGTGACCTGAAGTTACCCAGTGTGGCCATCTCATTTCAGCAACATCCTAGTGTAAATCCAGATGCAATAGATTCTTTGGTATCAGCATGAGTCAAATGCTGTTGGAGTTTGATCAGCCCCACTTAATCAGTGACTGAAGTCTCCTGGGAGCCAAGGAAGGTCACTCAATTAGGGTGAACTGCAAAGAATGGGGCAAACAATCCCCAAAGCTGGTGGATATACCAATACTTAGATTTACCAAGCCAGCACAAAACAGCTTCTATAATACCTCACTGGTTACCCACAAGCCAACAACACATTCCCTTAAAATAACCCAGCCTTAGGCCTCCACCAAGACACCCAAGTCAAATATGATGAGGATTACTTAAAATCTTATTCATCATAAAAAAAGTTCTACCAATCCCAAAGGATCAGACACATTACCTCCCAAGTTAATGAATATTCCAGCTCTTACCCAAATACACTTTTACAGCCGATTCTTATTAAATAAACTAAAATTTATTAAAAAAAGAAAAGAGAGAGTGTATTGGTTAAAGGATCAGTATACATGCAGACATGAGAACAGTTCTTGAGATTGAATTCATATTAGAGATGGCAAGTGTTGTAGTTGCAAAGAGTTCTTTCAGAATTAGTTCATAGGTTATAGTCCAATCTTCATGTTCAGGGTGTTCCAGTTTAGGACTGAGATCTCAGCCTTATGACTTAAGCTCCCCCTGCATGAAGCATCAAGCAGGTCTGAGATGACAGGTTCAGGACCCAAGTGTCTTTTATACAATTCCAGGCCTTCTCTTGACAGGTCGGAGTTCTTAGGCGAACAGTAGGCAATTATGGAGACTTTGAAGCGGACCTATTTCTTAAGCATCAGTGGTAATTATTTACACAGATTAACAAAACAATTGCCCATTTTCTGTCATTGTCAGGTGACTTGCTATACATTTCAAAGAGAGACGAACACAGTGATATTCTATGTTTACAGTTCATTTAAATGTTAATATTCCCTTTTGATCTCTGAATCAATAGCTATAGTGACAGACAAGGAACTGTCTGTTTACATGGCTAACATATGAGCACACACATACAATTAGTATCACCTCTAATTTCTAACAATATAGGTTTGCATTTCAAATTTCTAGCCTATCTACCATGGAATGGCCCTAATTACCATTTATGAACTGTTTTAACATGTCTCTACAGGTTGACACTGTATCATTTAGCCTGCAGGATGCTTAACCCTTTCTGGCCATGCGTCACACCTTGCCTAGGAAAGGGAGATTGGAGATGGATGGTAGCTGGTGTGGGTTGTAGAATTCAGCATTGGCTGCTTGAGAGCTGGTCCGAGTATTGCTTCAGGGTGGTTGGTGGATTGCCTTCAATGAAAGGATTGGTTATTTTATTCAGAAGCAAGTGTAAGTGCTCTTCACTGGCTTTTGCCATCCATGATGGGCAAGGGTCGGTGTCACAGTTAGTGGCTTGATGATCCCTCAGAGTTTTCATATTTTCCTTTGGTATGAGGGGCAGACACCTGTCAGTGAGGGGATAGATTTATCTAATCCTGCCTCAGTCTGGGGAAATGGACTAGGTGACTTCTTGATGTCCTTTCCAACCCTACATTTCTATGAGTCTGTGAACCTCCATAGTGCATGGTTCCTGTTTTTTGCGTCAGGTCTACTTTATTCATGCAAGGCCATAATGGGGATTATGGGAATTCAGTTAATTTTTCAGCAAAGAAGAATGAGAGCTCTTTACAGAGCGAGGTGCTCAGATATGTGGATGGGTTGAGGCATTGGGGTTGATAAGTTAGTATTCTACACAGTAGAGGTCAGGTGGTCATCATTACACCAAGGAGAAAGAGGGTTCTTTTAGCTTCTTGCACAGCTTGGTACGTGTTTACAAGAATTCCTTTGGCTTTTGTTTGTGTATTATGGAATGGGTTTTTCACCATGATGATGTAGCTGTCTGCCTTCCAGTTTCATCTGACAGAGTTTCCGTAAACCATCATGATCTATGGAGATGGGGAAAGAAGGTGTTTTGGGGTCAAAGCATTAATGGTTGTGGACACCAGATGGTTGTATTGCTCCACCAGACTTTCAGTGAATCAGTCTGGCAGCTGAGTGTCTTTCTCCTCTAGGGCATACATATGGTGTTATAATAAAAAAGCCACTTTACTAGAAGTCTCTTCTTTCAACATCTAACTCCTTAAATGCTACAGCTGTATAGACATGGAAAGTCTAGATCCAAACTTCCTCAACTTCAGTGTGTTCCCATACTAGACTGTGTTTCAGACCCATCTTTATGACTGTATAGAAGTTTTGTTTATTAATGGCTGAGGAGCTAAAAAGTTTCAGAATTTTTTGGTTAGTTCCCATTAGCTTAACTAGACACAACATTAGGCATAAATGTGTTTTGCTGTTGGAACCCATAACATACTTTCTTTCTGTCTCTTAATAACCAGCCTATTGATGTATGACACAATATTTGAAATTTAGCTCTATATTAAGATCTTGATTTAAAAGAAAATTAAACTGAGAGATTAGGAGGCTCGGAGATTGGTAATGAGGTACAGAACACTCATCTCTGGATCACCAGTTCAAATCTAGCCCAGGTTAGTAGTGAGGAAAAAGTCATCATCTGACTAAAGGCTGTGAAATAAATTGTTAATAATCTCAATCTAGCTCCTAGTACAGTGGTTCTCAAATTTACCTCCTGCCACACAAGTACATATACCAATAAAAAAAATCAACTTGCAACTCCTACTAAATATTAAAAACAGTAAGGCATTGATTCAAACAGAGTCAACAATCCGTTGTAATAAAAGCAAAACTGCGATTGTGGTTGGCGCTCACAATTAAATGTCCGCACCATTTCATAGCAAACAGATTAACGTATGGATGGCAATGACTTTGTATAATGCTATGCAAGCTTAACAGAAAGCCATCAAAATGTACAGCACCATCTGAGGACCTGTTTGTCTGGAGCAGGGATCGGCAACCGGTGGCTCGCGGCTCGCCAGGGTAAGCACCCTGGCGGGCCGGCCCAGTTTGTTTATCTGCCGCGTCGGCAAGTTCGGCCGATCGCGGCTCCCACTGGCCGCGGTTCGCGGTCCCAGGCCAATGCGGGAGGCAGGAAGCCGCGGCCAGAACATCCCTCGGCTCGTGCCGCTTCCTGCCTCCTGCATTGGCCTGGGACCGCAAACTGCGGCCAGTGGGAGCCGCGATCAGCCAAACTTGCCGACGCGGCAGATAAACAAACCAGGCCGGCCCGCCAGGGTGCTTACCCTGGCGAGCCGCGAGCCACCGGTTGCCGACCCCTGGTCTGGAGGAATCAGCTTTGCTACTTGAGCATTGGCCTGCTAAACCCAGGGTAGTGAGTTCAATCCTTGAGGGGGCCATGTAGGGATGTGGGTCAAAAATCTGTCTGGGGACTGGTCCTGCTTTGAGCAGGGGGTTGGACTAGATGACCTCCTGAGGTCCCTTCTAACTCTGATATTCTATGACCCTGCCATGTTCTATGACCCTACTTATTCATTGCGGTGGGTAAAATGTGTGCAGTAATTCTTTTTTCCCCTAAAGTTCTCACACACCCCCACAATACATTCTGTGTCCCCCCTAAGGGGGACCCACCCCCCCAGTTTGAGAACCTCTGTCCTCGTAGATAAGTATCTGCCTCACTAAAAATAACTACAACCACAAGCATCAAGTTTATTTGGCAGCCTCAACCGAGCTGCTGTGGAACAAACACCCTTGAAGACAGGACTACTTTTCTCTTGGATGAGGGCTGAGCCATGTTGGAAGGGCAGTGTGATGGCAGCTTCCAAGCCCATTCCCCATGCAGTACGTTCTATGGATTTAATAGAGAACTTTATTTTCTAGAGCTCTCAGTCCAGGTCTTTCACCAGCATCAAGTTCACTTCAGATAAACCAAAATGTGGCCACTTTTCAAAATACACTATAGGACACAGTGTGACGTGGGCTATCTACATTTGAAAGGACTGATGAGAGCGCATCTTTGGATAAGGTCTTTTATTCAGTGAATTACTGGTTGCTGTATTCTGCATCCATATTACTATGGTAATTGAATTATTTGCTGTTGACAGCATGGTATATTACACAAGGCTTTTGCCATTTTCCATGATGTTGTTCCTAGCAAAGAGCACTATTTGTCAATTGTAAATTTTATAATATGACATACATTAGTTATGTATACTACGGTTGTGGTGTATGTGGTTTGAAAGCATGAAGCTGAGTGGAAGGAACAATTATCTATTGTCTGTAATGTTTCATACTGTATCTTTGTTTGTTTGTTTTTTACACTCTAGCCCAATAAGAAGTGAGTAGAGTGAGTGGGGAAAGAAACTTTGGCTAGGCTGAGTAACACTTTCAAGCTGAGCTCTTGGTGAGATGGTCAATCTGGTCCTGAGCGGCACTCAGCCTGCATGCGCACACACACTTCCCATTGATTTGGTCATCAGTCCTTTGGTGGGAATAAATGTCCCATTTCTTCAATGTCAGTGGGAGTTCACCTCCACAATTACACTGTGTAGGAAGGGGCTTAAGATAGAGGCTGTGGTGAGTAGGTAGCATTACAACAGTAGTCTTTTGCTGTCAGTGTGGGAGATTGTCCTCCTTGCATTCCTGTTCCCAGAATAAATGTGGCAGTTTAGATAAATATCCGTGTCTGTATTATCTCTATCCTAGGTACATAGGTACCGACTTTTATTTTTTCCTGGGGGTGCTCCACCCCGAGGCTCCACCCCACCATCACTCTGCCTGTTCCCGCCCCCACTCCGCCCCCTCCCCAGTGTCCCTGCCCGCCCGCTGCTCTCCGCCCTCCCCCAAACCCCTCCCCAAGCAGGCGAATAGCTGATCGGCGGGGCCTCGCCAAACAACTGTGACTGGTGGATGCTGAGCATCCACTATTTTCTTCCTGCAGGTGCTCCAGTGCCTATGCCCAGCTATGCACAACAGCCGCCTGAATGTAGCTGCAGAACTCTCCATGCCAATTGCTTTATTTAAGGTGGATGCACTGTGAAAAGAAAGTAGAATATAGTTGTTAGACACTTTTCCCTGCTCACTGTTGTACTTCTATCTCCTACCCATCTGAAACTTCTGAGAGGTTTTCCTTGTTACAGTGTTGCATGTTGATAAAACAGTGCTTTCTCCAGTCCCAGGCATTCCTTCTTTCTGCAGTCTTTTTGGATCGCTCTGTGTTGTACTTTTGTCTAACAGCTGGGTCAGGTTATCCAGCTGCTGTTATTGCAGATATTTTGCTGTCGGTGGCTTATTGGGTCAGATACAGTTTTCTAGCCTGTCCTTCAGTGAAGCTGTGTCAGGGACTCCACATTAGGGGAACGAATGCTGGCTTTGATTGCCTAAGATGACTATCAAAACCTAGAATAGAAAAGCCTTTGCCCTGATTCTGATGTAACACTGGTTTTACATTGACTTAAATAAGGTTATTCCTGAGTGAGTAAGGGAAGAATCAGGTCCTTTACACTCTCTCTCTCTGTGTGCATGTGCGTGCGTGCACGTGCGTGTGTGTGTGTGTGTGTGTGTGTGTGTGTGTAATATACCTTCAGGTTGGTTGCATGCAGTGAAACTAACCTGTGACTGTAACACTGTGGGGACTCCAATTCCTGAAAAGCCATTGTCCATGAGGCAAAACTGTTCCCACCAAAAATGCATGAAAATATATTAGATATCGTTTCATGTCAGTGTTGTTCATTGAACGCATCCATGTTTTCTCTTGTGGCATCAGAATACATCACTGTCTTCTTGCTACTTTTTCCCTTTGAGCAGTGCTTCACTGTATTTATTGTGCTTCGTTACCTGACAGCTGCAGGCTGGTGCGGAGTTGAGTGTGACAATCAGATCAATTAAACCCTAATGAAAGGAGAAAGGGGCTGTGTGATTGTAAACCGTATGGGATTGTCTGAAGGTGCAGTTTAGGTAAATAATGTCCACTGCACTCAGTGTTAATCCTCTGTTTGTTTACCTAGTGAAGCTGCTGTCCCAGTTCTGTGGCTTAAATTTTTAGCTGTTTGAAATATAGATGTACAAACTCTAACGTGAGGCTGGCTGCAGCATGGCATTCAGGGTGGACTTAATTAGGCAGCAGCAAAGAATCCTGTGGCACCTTATAGACTAACAGACGTTTTGCAGCATGAGCTTTCGTGGGTGAATACCCACTTCTTCGGATGCAAGTGGTGCCACCACTTGCATCCGAAGAAGTGGGTGTTCACCCACGAAAGCTCATGCTGCAAAACGTCTGTTAGTCTATAAGGTGCCACAGGATTCTTTGCTGCTTTTACAGATCCAGACTAACACGGCTACCCCTCTGATACTTAATTAGGCAGGAGGCTCAGCTTTCTGAAGTTTATAGGCATCTCCGATCGAACAAACATTTTTTTAAAATCGTTCTGCTCCTAGTTAGTAACAATCTCCCAATAATCCCAGCTAAAAAGAGGGGGAAAGAAGTGTAACATATAAGCAAAATTATCAGTGTGATACTAGTCACATCTTAATAGTTACTTCTTTGTTTGAATCATTTGATCTTAATGTTTTTTAAATCAACCACACTAACTGTGATTCCTCTACGATTCAGCCCCTCTCCTATTTCTCTCACACTAATTCCCAGCCATTTACAGATCTATTTCATGTCTCTGTGTCATGAAAGAACTGCTCGTCTCTATTGGGAGAGGAGCTTGAGTCATGAGAGGGGACAGCATAAGGACATGGGATCCAAAATAAGGAGGGTTAACTACGACCAGTTACACTTCTAAACACTTGCCCTTTTCCATGCTAAAGGCAAAGTTGTGATCACATCATATTAGCTAAAACATGGTTAAATGTTTTCTAAAGTGATACATTTTCCAGGCCTCAGGATCAGGGCCAGAATTGCATCATTTTTAAAGAGCCTTTCAGCCAAGGGTCTCAAAAGCACGTTACATACAATTATTATTGAAATTGCAAAATGCGAGATTGCAGAAACCCCCATCCACTTCCCCTGTGGACCAAGACCTCGCCTAACCCTGGCCTTTCAGTGCATCCCTATCAGGTCCTCACACCCCTCCCTCGATAACCTCAGACACGCCCCACAGTTTGAAAACCTCTGTCATACAGTATATTTCTGATTTCTGCCTTATCCCCCCCATCTCCCTCTTCCCCTCTTTTTCCTTTTCTTCCCCAGTTCACAACTGTGAGAACTTCTGAACCTGGGGGAAGCTCACCTGCCTTCCTCTTCTACTTTCTGATATCTTTGAGCTTAATTTAAGCTGTTAGGTGATATGTATAATACTGTCAGTTCCATTGTTGAAATTCCTTTCCAAGGGTGTAATCGTAAACTGCTGTTTAGTCTCTCTGGATTGCTGGTGACATGCCCAACTACCAAAGGACACATGGCACACTGCTGTGGAGGTATGCTGTGTGCTACATGATCTCAAGACAATATGCGCTACTGATGCTTACTAAGGTGTAGGTAGTGACATAAATGAAAGGAGATGTCATTCTATTTTCTGTGTACTGCACCTTCAAATACAAAGGAATCTTCATAAAAGCAGCTGTGAAGCAGCTGCCATTTTATTTTTCAGTTGAGATACAGAATGTAAGGGTTCACTAGGCACATTTCTTTCTCTGTCCTACAATCTCATGTGGAGACTTTACATTTGTTCTTTCTTTGTTTTCCTGTGATCTGAAATAAAAATAATAATCTGGACTGAAAAGTACATGTTTTGCTCTTTGTGTTTAGAAAAGCACTAACACCCCTTCTAGTTGAAGCTGCTAGTGGTTGCTACAACTGAGATGAAGCAACATGGAGTAGAGATTTGTGAAACATCTCACCCTGACTGACAGTGTTACTTGCTAGCACTGTAAGATTGCCATTTGTTCTCCTGCTTCTGAAACTGCAAAACACATTAGACTGAGATATAGTGAGTGAAACCCCTTGTTTTCCTAGGTGTCGGTGTTAATCCTTACACTGTCGTGTTCTTTTGTCTTCACTTTCCATTGGAATGTCAGCACAGTGACATACACAGGGCATGTGTCAAGATGACACATATTTTATTCAGCAGTCAAGTACATGAGGACATAAGAACGGCCATACTGGATCCGACCAAATGTCCATCTAGCCCAGTATCTTGTCTTCCAACAGTGGCCAATGCCAGATGTCGCAGAGGGAATAAACAGAACAGGTAATCATCAAGTGATCCATCTCCTGTTGCTCATTCCCAGTTTCTGGCAAACAGAGGCTAGGGACACCATTCCTGCTCATGCTGGCTAATAGCCATCGATGGACCTATCCTTGATGAATTTATCTAGTTCTTTTTTGAACCCTGTCATAGTCTTGGCCTTCACAACATTCTCTGGCAAGGTGTTCCATAGGTTGATTGTGAGTTGTGTGAAGAAATACTTCCTTTTGTTTGTTGTAAACCTGCTGCGTATTAATTGCATTTGGTGACTCCTAGTTCTTGTGTTACAAGAAGGAGTAAATAACACTTCCTTAGTTTCTCCAGAACACTTTTTCAACATGGCGGAATGGCAGTAGTGAGGTGATGATCCATCAGAGAAACAAGTGAGATTGTGAAATGGATTTTACTTAAATCCTCTGTGTAGATTTAAATTACATCCAGTCCTGGCTGTCTTCATTGTGTATTTTAGCATTACATTGATAATTTAAACAATAAAAATAAAATAAGATGGCAAGACAAAAACACTGTGATGGGGAAGTGTGCTCTGGTGTGTGGGTGTGTGTGTGTGTATGAATGTGTATTACTCCTCTTTTTGTTTATTTTCTAGGACAAAGAAGGTCAGCCATTGCTATCGTATCACTTACCGGCACTTGGAGAGGACTCTGACTCAGCTCGAGGTGCACCACCTTCATCGAGCCATAGAGGAATCGGCAGTACAAGAACTGGGAGTGGAGGGTAGATTCTAAAATCTCTGCTTTGACAGTCACAATTACTGTGGATGTTTTTTTGTAAAGAAATAAAGGGGTTTTGTGGCTAAGCGTAGAGTTTGGAAGCCTTTTGATAAATGGGCAGTGGTAGAACTTTCAAATCATAAAGATTACCATTGAGAAATTGTTGACAAAGCATTTGTCCTTTATTTTAAGAAGTGGGGGGGCAGTAATGTAAGATTTCCCTCCTGTTACATTAAGAAATACTCTGCCTGGTGGTTTTCTGTGTTGTTAATTGGTCCCTGGGTTCCATTATAGTGTAAACACTTGGCATTATTTCTGTGTTGACAGGGTTTTCCGTCCATATAATGAGTGAAAGAAAACAGAGACACATTTTAGCACTAAATAGAAAAACTGTTCACTCTTTCTTTTCTTCCCCTTCTTATAAAAAGGGCACATTCTGCATCAAGAAAAACTTTCATAAAATATACCTGCGAAGTTTGGATCCCAACCCAAGTTGATTGCTCTTGGATTTTGGTTTGGCCTATTCTAAAGGAAGGGATAGATGTGGAGTATGATTCTGGGTGCAAATCAGACATTTCCCAGGGTGCTGGGTGTTTGGATGTGGCCTCTGGTGTGGGCTGAGCTGTACTCCAAAGAGAGCATCTCCTCTTGACACTTCTAGCTGCATGTGTTTCGCATGCAAAGTATCTGCTTCAAATCAGTGTTCCTAGCATGTGTACTATGGCAAAAATGTCCATCGCCCGCATCATCAGCCAAAGGTTGATATCGCTTGGAGGTGGAAGAGGGAAGTACTCGTTATTACAAGGCCCTGAAAAGCAGAAATATGCAGGTACTTGAACTCCCATAATGTTGTGCTTCCTAACAGAAGTCATCCACTGAAAGACATGACCTTGGAGGGAGAAAGCGGGTCTTTGATGGACCCCTTTCTAGTTCCGTCACTTTATTGGATGCTTACTTCTTTCATGACAGGTTATAATAAGCAAATTTTGGCAGTGGACTGACACTGGAGGCTTGTGGAAATTTTCAAATGGTCTGATAAATACTTGATGAAGCACTCAGATGCAGAGACGGTAGTGCGAGCAGTTGTTCTTGCCTGTAATGATATTTAATATGGTCTTTCAGGTAACTTAGAAATTTGTTGGCTCTGCAAGGAACGTTGCCTTCTCCCGGGAAGGGGGCAGTAAAAGCAATGCACTAAGAACCATCCAACATTGCTTTATTCCCCATCACGAGACTACTGTGCAGTAAACACGTACTCAGCCAGAAGAAGCCAGCAACTAGCACAGATGGGACATGAACGGAGAGCTCATTGTAATTTCATTATTCAACAGACTTAGCTGTATAAACAAATTTTAATCTAAATCACTGTTGCACTATCTAAATAACTTGATTATAAAGACAGTATGCTCGATTTTTTTCTATAAGGCAAACAGAGTAGGAGCCATTTACACACCAGAAGAACCTAGTTGGTGATCTTTAAACAAAAATCTTTTTAAAGAGCAGGTGTCCTTAATTGTCTTCCATTTCATTTGATTCCATCCTATTTTTAATCTCCCCCCTTTTAGAATTCTCATTAGAGACTACTACAATGAAAGGACTTTTTCAAAAATTGCACCAGAGTGGTGATTATTCCTTGGCACAGCCAAGTTCAGGCAGTGCTGCCACCTGGGGACCCCAAATCTTACATCATGAAAGGGTGGTGTGATGTTCACCAATCACATTGCATGAGGAGGGGAATACAAACTGCTTCCTGCTGTGTGAGAGCACTGAGGTAGTATCTAGAGCCTTTTGGAGAAAGATGACATCTCCTTTCTTATTATGACCCTGGCTGGGGCACATTCAGGGCCAGTGAAACTTATTAGGTGACCTAGGTGGTTGCCTAGGGCGCTAGCATTTGGGGGGCGGCATTTCGGGTCCTTCAGCGGCGACTGTGGCGGCCAGATCTTCAGCCGTCCCGGTCGTTGTCGGTATTTAGGCGGAGGCACCTGGGGCAGGGGGGGTGCGGGGAGGGCCGTCTGCAGCAAGTAAGTGGGGGCGCGGCACGCAGGGGAACCGCTCCCCGCCCCAGCTCACCTCTGCTCCGCCTCCTCCCCGAGCACGACGTCGCAGCTCCACTTCTCCCGCCTCCCAGGCTTGCGGTGCCAATCAGTTGTTTGGCACCGCAAGCCTGGGAGAGAGAGAAGCAGAGCGGGGCGGCGTGCTCAGGGGAGGAGGCGGAGCAGAGGTGAGCTGGGGCGGGGAGCGGTTCCCCTGCGTGCCGCGCCCCCACTTACTTGCTGCAGACGGCCCTCCCCGCACCCCCCCTGCCCCAGGTGCCTCCGCCTAAATACCGACAACGACGGTCCTTCAGCATTTCGGGTCCTTCAGCGGCGACTGTGGCGGCCAGATCTTCAGCCGTCCCGGTCGTTGTCGGTATTTAGGCGGAGGCACCTGGGGCAGGGGGGGTGCGGGGAGGGCCGTCTGCAGCAAGTAAGTGGGGGCGCGGCACGCAGGGGAACCGCTCCCCGCCCCAGCTCACCTCTGCTCCGCCTCCTCCCCTGAGCACGCCGCCCCGCTCTGCTTCTCTCTCTCCCAGGCTTGCGGTGCCAAACAACTGATTGGCACCGCAAGCCTGGGAGGCGGGAGAAGTGGAGCTGCGACGTCGTGCTCGGGGAGGAGGCGGAGCAGAGGTGAGCTGGGGCGGGGAGCTGCCGCATGGCTCCACGGGCCAGGAGGAGCTGCCGCAGGAGGGGCGCCTCAGGGCAGAGTGGGGGGATGGGGAGCTGCCGTGGGGGGGCGCCTCAGGGCGGAGGGGGCGAGCTGCTGCCGTGGGGGGGCGCCTCAGGGTGGAGGAGGGAGCAGCCGCAGGGGGACGCCTTAGGCCGGAGGGGTGGGCGGAGAGCTGCCACAGGGCTCGGAGGTGGGGGGGTGCAAGGTGGAAGTTTTGCCTAAGGCGCAAAACATCCTTGCACCCGCCCTGGGCACATTGCAAGATTCTCTCTATCATTCAATAGGGAAACCTCCATCTACTGCTTCCCAAACCCCTTTACTCTTCCTCCTCCCTCCCACTCCCCCTACGCACACAATTTCTTAGGGCAAGATTGGTTTTCGCATGGGATTGATCCCTCAATATGTGTGGCACAGAAGTTTAAGAAAGGTAGTGGGGAGAAAATTGGACCGTGAACCTTGGGTCTCACAGCCAAAGATGTGAATTGAGTGGTTTAACAAGGGTACCCAGATGTTATTGAATCAGCCTGCTCCTTAGCCATTAACATGGTACTTGGCATGATCCAGATTGCAAACTGTCTGTACTTAGCAGCAGGGGAGTGGGGGGAAGAGAGAGTCCTTAGAGCATCTAACCTCATGGTGGAAAAAGGGTGGGAAGATAGGTGAGTTCTTGAAAATGCTTTTACAGAGTGCCACTGCCAGTAAAGAAGCAGTTTTCACTTCACTATTGATCTGGTTTCTTCATTTTAAAAAATGTCTCATACCGCTGTCTTGCATTTTGTTCCTTAATAAAAGAGTATCTTGTAAAAGCTGCAGTGTTTTGGACTCTTACTGTAAAATACTGCAGTAATATTTCATGAGGGATGAGAGAAATTTAGAGAACCTTCCAATGGGAAGACAAAGTTCTTAATGCTAAGAATCTCATTCCATGTCATATGGCTTCTAAAAATGACTTCTTCCATCTGTGACTAGCTAGAAAGCTGTACCCTGCGTTGCTGAAGGATGACTTGGCTACAGTGATCCATGCCTTCATGACCTCTAGGCTGCATTATTGCCTCTCATACTTGGGAGTGAGCAAGTCAACCGTGGTGCAGTCTGCAGCATCCGAACTCTTCAGCAGTACCAGTTACCAAGAATATATCCACCCACTATGTTAACCATGTATAGGCCATATTCAAGGTCTCATTTGTTCTCTTTGAGGCTCTCCATGGCATTGGCCCAAGGTACCTAAGAGTCTGCATCTCTCTGAGACCAGAGTCTCTCTTGGCAGCCACATTCTACAGGATCTCTGAAACTCAGCCTTCAGGGTTCACATGGAAAGGTGGGAAAGGACAGAGCTTTCTCTGAAGCTGCCCAAGACTATGGACACTTATTCTGGTGGAGGTAAGCATGACTAGATCATGTTGCTTTCAGACCAAAATGCAAAACTGACTTTTTTAGCTGAGTTCTTTCACAACAGAAAAAGAAAGAAGAGGAGATGGAAAGAGGGTTGCATGTCTTGCAGGAAAAGAACTCAGACATCTTCAGGAGAGAACTAGATTAGATCATGTGAAGGAGACTTGTGCAAAGCTATCAGATGCCATGGTTATCTGACAGCAAGGTATAAATGCTTAGATAGATTTAGATTAAGTAGGCCTTCTGCATGCACGCTCTGGTATAGATGTGATCTGGAAAACTTTTTAGGCAAGGACTTGCTGTTGCCGGTGACTGTGGCACTTTCCATTCTCATAGAAGCAGACCTCAGATCAGAAGTGATAGGGTAAAATATTTAGACTTCTACCTTTTGGAAATCTTGCCCTTTCCTTATTTTTGTGTCTCCCATCCCTGATTTTATACAAATAAGTTTGGAAAAGTTCATTGTAGGCAGCAGTCATATCAACAAAAGAGATCAACCAGTATCTAGTTTTAAGCTGCATGACTCTCAGATGCCAGCAGAATAGCATTTGGCAATTGTATGTAATAAATTATTATGGTGCAAGATATACTTTACTGTTCAAAGATAAATTATTCTAATAGAACCTCAGAGTCTGGTCTGCTACAGCATGCATGTACTGTAGAAAACCCTACCAAAGAGGACTCCACAGGGGAAACCCCGTCTGACACTGCCAAAGAAATGGCTGCATCTGTGCCCCTCATTTTTCTCTTCTTAGAAAGCATGTAGGTCCAGGTTGCTGTGAGCTGCACCATAACTGCAGTCATCACTGAACTGGGGGACCTCAAACAAAGTAGGGAGTGTGATCTCCTAAATACCCAAGTTAAATAATGCCAAGCAAAAAAATTCAAGAGGAGCAGCATTAGGTTAAGAATAATACTTGGCATGTGCACAGCACTTATTCATCAGGATAAGTGGCATATACCAGGCCATTCATTTCATTGTGATCACCTCTTGGTACTTTATTTTTGTCTGACATTAGATTTTAGATCAGTAACTATTAAAAAACAACGTTGCCTATAACATGTTGCATCAAAAGTTTAGGATGTGGGATTGATTGGGGATTTTTATTTTTGGTTTAACAATATGTACCATTTTAACGTTTCAGAGACAGTATACTGCAGTTCCCATTGTTTTTCAGAATGATTACCATGGATGCCTGACTCTAGAGATTAAAGAGATTACAGAGATTTTGTTTTAACACCCAGATTTGTGTCTTCCCAGCATGCTGATAGCAAATTTACAGTGCAGTTTGGTTGGTCTGTTTTTTTCGCTTGTTGTAAACATGTTACAATGGAAAACTATTGTGAATTGTCTGAACAGAAAATTGCCATGCAATCACTTGAGACTTCAGTGACCTCTCCCATAAACTAACACTACCAATAATGATAAAACAGTAGTACTAATCTGAAAACAGCCTTGTTCAGACAACCTGCAATCAGCAGTTCATTAATCTGGTTTGATCATTTACCTCCCAATTGGAAAGAACAGATTTCCTCAGTCACCTTAACAGATTGGTGGCTGTTCTTATTTTCAGCATAGTTATATCTGCTTGCTACTCTGTGTAGTTGTATTGATTGTTACTAGAATTGATTTTCTTTTTTACTGGGAAGCGGACGAGATCAGAAACTCTTTGTCATATACTTTAGTCTAGGAACGAATGGCTTCGTTCTGTTTAATATTTAACTCAAGTCATCATTTCCTCAGCGGTCTCCTCTCTAGACCGTGTTAACCCTTCAAGGCATTTTCTTTTACAAGTTCTTCAGAATGAAACAGTGACAACCCTGTTCAGAAGTAGCTATTTTAGAATGTATTTCTATCCAGAGTTAGTATTGATCTATAGTAAGGCCCCCTTGTGCTAGGCACAGTACAGACAATTAGTAACATAGACAGTCCCTGCCGCAGAGAGCTCACAGTCTAGGGGCTTGTCTACACTTAAAAGGCCTAGTGTTTTAACTAGACTGGTATAGTTAAGGTGGTACAACCCCCCGAGTGTGGATGCAGTATGGGAAGGTGAGTAAATATACAAATATAAATCACTTTCATGCCAGTATAACTGTGTCTTCACTAGGGCTTCTGTATCAGTTAAAAAAAAATCATAGAGTCAGTGTCAGTATAGATAGTGTCAGACAGGACACGGCAAGTGGACTAAAGAAACAAATGCTGCGGATTGGGTAGGAGAATGAGGAAACAAACAATGCAGCAGAAAAGCGGCATCAGTTATTTAGTTAATATTGGGATAACTTTGATTGTCCTTCCCAAAACAAATGGACTGCTATCCTATAACCACTTCATTTACACACTTGAGTAACTTCATACATGCAAATGTTCCCCCGAAATTCAGTGAGAGAGTGTAAACTGGGTGATGTTAAAAATTTAGGCCAAAGTATTTCAGACTTGCTTGTTTATGTCATTTAAATCATCCCTGTAAATTGTTACCGAACTGGAGGGAAAATATATATATATATACTTCTTTTAAAACACTTAAACAGTTGCATTTTTTTTAAAGCTCAGGGTGTTGTTTATATTTTGCCTGCTGTGTGTTTTTTGCTAAGAGAAAGTGCTGTATATAAAATCGGTTTGCTTTCTGTGCAAAGCAGGCCTGTATTCTCACCATTGTACCGCCAGGGATCTTTCTCTTTGTGGTCACCCGGTGGCTGGAGATGATTAACATGCAGTTCAGGGAATTCTCTTTCTGCCCTTTTCGGTGAATGTTAATTTGATGGGCAGTACTGCAGTAATCCAGAGTAGGAGCTGGTTAGCTGGACAGTAGATTGTTCTCTTTTCTTTTCAGTGACTCAGCTTGATTTCCATGTCTGCCACAATGTAATCCAGCCCAAGCAATAACTCTCTGTGTCATTATGTACTGTATGTAGATGTTGGCTGTGACGTTGCACCCCATAATGCTTTATGGAAATATGCTTACAAATATATATATGACATAACTGGAATATGTTTTATGCTATATATGCCATGTAACACATCTCTGTAAAGGTCATGATCTACTGAATATATTCATCCTATTTGCATGCATGTGTCATTTTTGTATTCAAAGTTATGAATATTGGCTGTGTACTTGTTTGATTTTAAGTAGCCTTAGTAAGGCATTTGGTCAGCTTCTTTAGAAAGGAATTTGCAAGTTAAGTGCCCAATCAAGAAACACTTAACGGACAATGGAACCTTGGAAGACTCCAATCCACGTTAGGAGTCTACCTGGGAATGTTCAAGGTAGCATGTGAGCAATGGCTGCCACCTGTAAAAGTTCTGAGTCATGCATGGACATGTGACTTGCCCATGTGACTCCAAAACTCCATTTTGTAGCTGGGATTCTACACAGGGAGAGGGAGGGGTCTCCACCCAGAAGAGAAAGTCTATATAAAGTCCTGGGAGACCCCTCCATTTTGTCTTCAGCTGGCTAAAGAGAGGGTGTCATAAACAGATAGTTAAGGGTTAATGTCTCTTTTACCTGCAAAGGGTTAAGAAGCTCAGTAAACCTGGCTGACACCTGACCAGAGGACCAATAAGGGGACAAGATACTTTCAAATCTTGGTGGAGGGAAGTCTTTTGTTTGTGCTCTTTGTTTTGGGGGTTGTTCGCTCTGGGGACTAAGAGGGACCAGACATCAATCCAGGCTCTCCAAATCTTTCTGAATCCGTCTCTCATGTTTTAAACTTGTAAGTAATAGCCAGGCAAGGCGTGTTAGTCTTATTTTTGTTTTCTCAACTTGTAAATGTTCCTTTTTGCTGAGAGGATTTTACCTCTGTTTGCTGTAACTTTGAACCTAAGGCTAGAGGGGGTTTCTTTGGGCTATATAAATCTGATTACCCTGTAAAGTATTTTCCATCCTGATTTTACAGAGATAATTTTTACCTTTCTTTCTTTAATTAAAAGCTTTCTTTTTAAGAACCTGATTGATTTTTTCCTTGTGTTAAGATCCAAGGGGATTAGATCTGGACTCACCAGGAATTGGTGGGGGAAGGGAGGGGGGATGGTTAAATTCTCCTTGTGTTAAGATCCAAGGGGTTGGATCGGTGTTCCCCAGGAACTTGGTGAAAAAGCCTCTCAAGACTGCCCAGGGAGGGGAAGGTTTTGGGGGGACAGAAAGTGATCCAGACACTGAAATTTCTGGATGGTGGCAGTGTTCCCTGATCTAAGCTGGTAATTAAGCTTAGAAGTGTCCATGCAGGTCCCCACATCTGTACCCTAAAGTTCAGAGTGGGGAAGGAACCTTGACAGAGGGCCTCTCCACCCCCAAAGGATACCTGAAAGAAACTGGAACAAAGGACAGTAACCACAAGGGTGTGAGTGCTGGATCCAGACTAGAAGGAGGCTAGTCTGTAAAAGAAACCTATTGGCACATCTCTGAGCCCTGGTCTACACTAGGACTTTAATTCGAATTTATCAGCGTTAATTCGAACTAACCGCTCAACCGTCCACACCAGGAAGCCATTTAATTCGAACTAGAGGGCTCTTTAGTTCGAATTTGGTACTCCACCCCGGCAGGTGGAGTAACGCTAAATTCGCACTTGCTAGCTCGAATTAGGCTTGGTGTGGATGCTAATCGAACTTAGCAGCTCCGGGAGCTATCCCACAGTTCACCACTCTGTTGACGCTCTGGACAGCATTCCGAGCTTGGATTCTCTGGCCAGCCACACAGGAAATGACCCGCGAAAATTTGAATTCATTTTCCTGTCTGGGCGGTTTGAATCTGACGTTCTGGTTGCACATCGGGGCGAGCTCCGCAGCACCTGCAACGATGCAGAGCTCTCCAGCAGAGGAGTCCGGGCAATCCCAGAATAGAAAGAGGTCCCCAGCATGGACTGACCGGGAAGTCCAGGATCTGATCGCTGTGTGGGGCGAGGAGTCTGTGCTCTCGGAGCTGCGCTCCAACAAGCGGAACGCGAAGACCTTCGAGAAGGTCTCTAAAGCCATGAAAGACAAAGGATACAGCCGGGATGCGATGCAGTGCCGCGTGAAAGTGAAGGACCTAAGACAAGGGTATCAAAAAGTCAGAGCGGCAAACGGACGCTCCGGAGCCCAGCCCCAGACATGCCGCTTCTACGAGGCACTGCATGCCATTCTAGGTGGGTCTGCCACCAGTGCCCCACCAGTGACGGTGGACTCCGAGGACGGAATAGTGTACCGGGACAGTTCCCCCTCCCTGTTCGCCGATGGGGAAGATGAGGAAGGGTCTGTTGAGGACGGCGCAGGCGACATCGAACCCACTCCCGCTTTCCCTGACAGCCAGGATCTCTTCATCACCCTCACAGAGATCCCCTACCAACCGTCCCCGCCCGTTAACCCGGACTCGGAATCAGGGGAAGGATCAGGCGGTAAGTGCTACAAACAGGGATACATTTATTTTTTTAAGAAACAGGGATATATATAAAAAATAGAAATACTATATAACAATTTTTAAATATGAAACTAGACAAACAGCAGGTCTACACAAACAGCAATGGAGCAATAGTCCTCTGGGGATAGTTCAAAAAAGCTCTCAGAGAGCAGCTGGAAAAGCCTCAGCAAGAGGTTTCTTGGGAGAGGTGCTTTATTGGGTGCTCCGTTGAAGCACACTCTTCCGCGCCAGGCCATCCTCAGGTACAGGGGGACCATCGCCTCGACGAGCATGGCAGCGTATGGTCCTGGTCTGTGCAGGGCTTCTGTTAGCATCCGCTCTCTCTGTGTGCGCCTGACACGCCTCAGGGTGATGTCGTTGTGGAAGTGCTGCATCTAATTAGTGGAATTAGTGTACTGTTACTATTGTGCATGGTAGACTTTTACTTTGCATAAGAATGACCCTCGCTTAACAGAGTTTTACTTTGCATAAGAATGACCCTCGCTTAACAGCCACGTGTTGCAGGCCACAGAGGAAACGCATACAGGGGTCTTTCCCGTTCACTGGCGGGAGGTGCCGCATAACGCTCATCTTTTCTGCTTTGCACATTGCCTCCAGCAGGAGAGCACAGCTAAGCAGTAACTGATAAGCACTCTGTACTGTAAGGCTTACCAGGACTTTGTGCAAGAGGGATGCAGCTGTCTCTCCTCGCTTGTGCACTATCCAGTGCAATCGCGCCGCCAATGAGAGCGTATTCCGAAATCTCGGACTAGTTCCGAGATCTCCTGAGACTTGGTTCCCTGTTTGGTCTTCTTAACTGAAACTGACTAGACTGTGTTTACTGTTGGAAAACATGTATTTGTTCAAGGAAATCACCTACTTTTTCGCATCACACAGCTTCGGGTCCTTCCCGGACTGCCCCGCCATCCCCCTCGCAGAGGCTGGCTCAGATTAGACGCCGAAAGAAAAAGACAAGGGACGACATGTTCCAGGAACTGATGGCCAGCTCCAGAGCGGAGGCGGCAGAGCAGAGACAGTCGAGGGAGAGCCTGTGTCAGCAGCATCGCACACACATGGAACGGGAGGATAGGTGGCGGCAGGAAGACCAGCAGGCGACTCAAACGCTGCTTGGTCTAATGAGGGAGCAAACGGACACGCTCCGGCGCCTTGTAGATGTTCTGCAAGACCGCAGTCAGGAGGAGAGAGCCCCCCTGCAGTGCATCTGCAACCGCCCTCCAACGCCAAGAAGTCCTGTCCCCCCCTCACCCAAAGTGACAAGACGGAGGGGCGGTAGGGGCCGTGAGAACTGTCCCTGCACCGCAGCACACCGATAATGTTCGAGACAACTGTCGCGCTGTAAATTTGTACAAGCTCTTTCCTTAAAGCATCAACCAGTCCCAACTCCAAGTTTAAACCCCCCACTGTGTACTACATTATTAAAAGCGGTTTTGTGTTACTGACTGTTTCCGTCATGTTTCTGGTGTCAGAAGACTTTCTGTTGTTCTGTAGGGGGGGGGGGGTTGTAATTTCACTGCATAGCCCACAGTGCCATGCTACAGACTTGGCTGCAGGGTCAACTGCAGGGCACACACAGACTGCAGTCACTAGGCACCAGGGACAGTCTGTGTGGTGTATGCTGCCCCGGGTCTTTCCTTGATGTGTATGCTTGTGCAGGGTCCTGGTGCCTGACATCCCAGAATGTAAAGGCAGGCTTCCCTTCACATGCACTTGGACCGTAGTCACGATCCTCCCCGGTGCCCTGAGCCCCAAAAAGAGACCTCATCCAGGGGCAGATACTCACCCTTCCCCCACACCCCTCACCCCTTCCAACGCCCAAACCCACAGCCGTCATGTTAACCCCTATCCAAAGACGGCACCCCTCGCCCCTTCCTGCAAACCCACCCATCAGTGCACACCTTAACCAGCACAGAGTGCTTCCATGTTTCAACGAAGAAAGAGAAATGCAAAGTCAACGAAAGATTTATTATTAATTACTAAAACATGTCCTTAGTTTTAAAACGTCCTTCGGAACTGGGGGAAACTTGGTTTATGATCAGGCTCTCTTAAAATCAAGTGGACAGTCACAGGTTACCCTGCTCTGCGAGGAAACTCGCTTTCAAAGCCTCCCTGATGCATATCGCTTCCCGCTGGGATATTCTCTCAGCACGGGTGTCTGGCTGATCGTAAACAGCAGCCAGGCGATTTGCCTCAACCTCCCAAGCGGCCAAAAAGGTCTCGCCCTTGCTCTCACAGAGATTGTGGAGCACACAGCAAGCAGCAATCACTACGGGGATATTCTTTTCGCTGATGTCCGAGCGAGTCAGTAAGGTCCGCCATCTCCCCTTGAGACGTCCGAAAGCACACTCCACCACCATTCTGCACTTGCTCAGCCGGTAGTTGAAGAGTTCCTTGTCTCTGTCCAAGGCGCCTTTATAGGGCTTCATGAGCCAGGGCATTAGCGGGTAGGCCGGGTCCCCGAGGATCACTGTAGGCATCTGCACATCCCCAACCGTTATTTTGTGGTCCGGGAAGAAAGTGCCTGCCTGGAGGCGTCTAAACAGACCAGAGTTCCTGAACACACGCGCGTCATGAACCTTGCCCGCCCACCCGACGTTGATGTTGGTAAAACGTCCCCTATGGTCCACCACAGCTTGCAGCACCATTGAAAAGTAGCCCTTTCGGTTAATGTACTCGCTGGCCTGGTGGGCTGGTGCCAGGATAGGGATGTGAGTCCCATCTATAGCCCCACCGCAGTTTGGGAATCCCATCGCGGCGAAGCCATCTATGATGACCTGGACATTTCCGAGAGTCACTACCTTTGAGAACAGTTGCTCAACGATTGCGTGGGCTACTTGAATGACAGCAATCCCCACGGTAGATTTGCCCACGCCAAAGTGGTTCGCTACTGACCGGTAGCTGTCTGGCGTGGCAAGTTTCCAGAGGGCTATGGCCACTCGCTTCTGCACACTCAGGGCTGCTCGCATCCTTGTGTCCTGGCGCTTCAGGGCAGGGGACAGCAAGTCACACAGTTCAAGGAAAGTGCCCTTACGCATCCTGAAGTTTCGCAGCCACTCTGTGTCATCCCAGACCTGCAGCACTATGCGGTCCCACCAGTCTGTGCTTGTTTCCCGGGCCCAGAATCGCCGTTCCACACCATGAACTTGACCCATTGCCACCATGATCTCCACTGCCCGGCGTACCCTGCTTTCTGAGAGGTCTGCGCCACTCTCCTCACCGTGCTGCCGGAGCCTCCTCGCCCGGTTTCTCAGCATCTGACTGTGGAAGAGGTGGACGATAACGTGCGAGGAGTTGACAACGGCCATAAGTGCAGCGATGATCGCAGCGGGCTCCATGCTCGCAGTGCTGTGGCGTCCGCGCTGTAACCGACCAGACAAGGGCGCGAACAGATTTCCCGCCGGCGCTTTCAAGGAAGACAGGGAGGGCGGGATTGACGGTTCAATGACGACACATTTTTTCCCCCAGCATGCATTGGGGGGAAATCCCACAATTCCAATGGGCAGCGGGGAGTACGGGAACTGTGGGATAGCTTCCCACAGTGCACCGCTTCCAAAGTCGAAGCTGGCCCCGTGAATGTGGACTCAGAAGTTCGAATTTGTGTATTTAGTATGGATACACAAATTCGACTTCATAAGGTCGAATCCACAAATTCGACTTAAGTAGATTCGAAATAGTCCTGTAGTGTAGACAAGCCCTGAGAATTAGATTTCATCTGTAATCACTTTCTTACTGTATTAGGTTGAGACTTGCATGTTTTATTTTATTTTGCTTGGTAATTCACTTTGTTCTGTCTGTTATCACTTGAAACCACTTAAATCCTACTTTTCGTATTTAATAAAATCACTTTTTACTTATTAATTAATCCAGAGTATGTATTAATACCTGGGGGGGGGCGCAAACAGCTGTACATATCTCTCTATCAGTGTTATAGAGGGTGAACAATTTATGAGTTTACCCTGTATAAGCTTTACACAGGGTAAAACGGATTTATTTGGGGTTTGGACCCCATTGGGAGCTGGATACCTGAGTATTGGAGACAGGAGCACTTCTTAAGCCATTTTCAGTTAAGCCTTCAGTTTGTGGGATGTAGTTCAGACCTGGATCTGTGTTTGTAGCAGGCTAGTGTGTCTGGCACAACCAGGCAGGGTTCTGGAGTCCCAAGCTGCCAGGGAAAATGGGCTCAGAGGGTGTCTCGGCACATCAGTTGGCAGTCCCAAGGGGGTCTCTGTGATCCACCCCGTCACATTGGTGAGCTGCATATAACTACATAGTAATTTCATCCAAAATCACAAAGCACTTTACAGCTGCAAGTCAGTATTATCATCACCATTTTACAGATTACAATACTGAGGCTCAGAGAGATTAAGTGACTTCAGTTACAATAGTAAGGAGTTCTGGAAGGTATAACCTCTTGCTTCAAGATATACTCCAAGCCCGAATTGAGGGTGGTTGGAAAGAAATTATAACTGCCTACCTCAGTTTTTTTGCCCCATCCTCTGAAGCAGTTGGTATTGACCACTATTATACTGGCCTAAATGGATCACTAGCCTGAGCTGATATGTCAGCTCCTATGTTATCCCATGGGTCCCACAGTGAGTGAATAGTAGCGATGGGATGAGAACTCATGGCTCCTGATTCCCAGCCATGGGCAGTACTAACTAGACGATGCTGCCTCCCACTGTTCCATATCTGACTGTTGTATTGTATACAGAGTGAATTACACTGCATGTCTTTGAGCAGGCACATGACAAATAATTAGCTTGCGTGTCCAGGATTTTTCATTTTTAATTATCATTATTTATTAATAAAGGTGTTTACTTGTTCCGGCGCCAAACTCTTTCTCAAGGGACAGCAGCAAAAGTGAGAATAATTTAGAGTTGCATTTAGGCTGATCTAGCTGTAGGAACTGAATACACCCCTTTGACAATGTAAGTACATTTCTCTGCGATCAATAGGTTTGCTCATATCCGAAACCTTAACTATCTTCTCTGGACCCAATCCTGGACTGGCATAAATTGGAAGAGCTGCCATGGTCGATGCCGGTTTAGCTCAGTTGAGGATCTGGCTCTGTACCCTGATGCCACTTCAGGGAGTTCAGCAGTCTGACACGTGTTCTCAACAGGAATTGGTTGGGCTGAGAACTTCTAACAGCCCCCTGAATAACGAATTAAGAATATATTCCACCCTCATTACAAGGCCCTCCTGTGGGGAGCGAGAATTCTGAGTGCTAAAAAAGAAAAGAGAAGGTGATTGTAATGTGTGTTGTTAAACGAATGAGTGTAAAGTGACTGAAAGCCAAGCCAGGGAGCAGTATAACGAGGGAGCCTATGTGAGAATCTGAGCATACAGTCCAGCGCCTGTCGCTGCTGCCCACTTACAACAAGCTAACACAAAACTATTTTTCTTGAAAAAGTTCATTGCACATCAGCAGCTCTATACATATCAGTGTGTGTCTGCAATCTGCAGGGCTGGTGTGCTGTGTGTCCTGCATCCTTTTTCATTCATCCCCACATACTGAATGCTGAAAAATGGAGTTCGGTTAGGAAGGCCATGATTTCCTATATGATCTGGACAGGCTGGGTCTGATTCACAATTTCTCACTGTGGAGAGGTGCTCAGCATCTCTCAGGAGGTGTTTAGTGCCTTGTGGGATTGTGCCCCTATGTTATTGCTGCACACTTCCATATCTGTCTAACTCCAGTGATCTCTTTCAAAATAAATGTCTATAGATCAAAACAGGGATGAGAACCTTACTTATGTGGCATGGATGTGAAAGCAAAGACATTGTTTCCTGTACTAGATATGATTAGAGACTATTCTCTTTTGCAGCTTTGCTCTGATACAAGGAGAATCATCTTTTTTCTGAGAGAAATTCAATACTTTATGATGCTTCCTGCTGTCTGAGACCCGACGCTCCTGTGAACATTCTTCCTCTTTCAAAGAGCTATCGAATTCTAGCCAACGAATCTCCCTTTCCCACTCAAGAGCTTTTTCCTTTCAGCCTGAAAGTGAAAGACTTTCTGGAATCTGTTTTTAGAATACTCTGGAATACCTGCTGATAATTATCAGGGTCTTTTCTCTCCTCCTGGAAGTAAAGGTGACATACAAAAGAACCCAACTTTTTCCAAGAAACAATTATTGCTCAAACTCCCTAATTTAGGTTTAGCCCCCCGCCCCCAACATCTTTAGAAAATGACTTTGATCTTTAACAAAGGGCAAACCTGTGAGGTTATCACATCTTGCACCAACAAGTTAAACTGGTCCCTCCCCCCCAAAAAATTGAGATTGCAATACAGGGTGACCTTATTTCACTGAAGAGTGTTTCTTTCTTACAATATTTCTGTCTTCCTGGTGGTAATTTTTTCTGACTGCTTTTCTTCTTTAACTGGCCACATTTCAAAATAAACTATATGGAATCATTGACCTAACTGTGCAAATGTGAGATCTTTCTTGCACTTTGATAGCACCTCTCATCTAAGGATTTCAAAGCACCTTAATGAGAATTAAGCCTTACAAGACCAGTGGGAGGTATGCAACTGTTATACTCTTTTAACAGAGGGGTAAACTGAGGAACAGAGAGGCAAAGTGATTTGCCCAATGCCAAACAGCAAGCCTTAAATCCAGGGACCCTAATTCCCCGTTCCTTGATCTAACTGCTAGAATTGACTCCCTTTCTTTGGGATGGCTCCTGCAAGCTGCTGGGTATCCTGACCAATGGGAGCAGAGGACACACTGCACCTCATAGGATACAGTCGCCACCTTGCAGCATTGGGCTCTTTGTCACTATTCCACTTCCCTGCATTGCAGTGACACTAAATAAATCATGCTGCATGTTTTCCCCTCCGGAACTCCTCAGATCAAACCAGAAATACAGAAGAGTCTGAGAGTTTGGGGTTGGGGAGCAGATAGATGGGGGTGGAGGGATTCTGCAAGGACTTTAATCCCCCCCCCCCCCCAAGCACATGCTGACTGAGGACAAAAGGGCCAGTTGGCAGCATATTTACAGATCTTTATTCCTCCATGGATGTGCTTTCGGCAAGGACCTCTGCCTGTGGTGCATGAACAAAACCTACATCAGGAGCCATGCAACTGCTGCCTGGGGCTTTAATATGCTCAGCCTTTCAGCAGATTTACTGCTCCAAACCAGGACCTGTTAGGAGCCTTGGAACTACTATAAGCAGTGAAATAAAATGCTTAACAATAACTCTTGCAACTCCAGGAGTGTAGCTTGGTACATGATTGTGCAGAGAGTTATTGTGGTTCTATTCACATGGATCATTCTCCTTATGCTGTAGGGTGAGGTACAGTGCGGCTGTGTAAGTTGCTAGGAGAGAATAATTAATCGAGGTGCTTCTTTGTGGTGCCCCAAGAACTAAGATTCACAGGGATGCTTGAAAGAAACATCCTCTTTGAATGGCTGGTGAGGTTAAAAAACAGTGAATGAAGTCACATTATGTAGTGTGATGGGATGGATAAAGCCTACACTGGAGAGCGAAGGGTGCAGCAACAACTCTGAGCATGGGAAGCCCCACCCCAGCATGCCTGCTGGGTGTGCCCCAGTTGGAGAGGGGGTTTATCAGGGAGCCTTTTAGCACAGCAGGGTGGCAGGCGGAGAAAGACAGACTTGAACTCACTGCTACGGAAGAGTTATGCCAGGAGAGTAGCCACAGGAGGACTGTGGCACAAAGTTGGGACTCCCCAGGCTGAAGAAGTTGCTAGGGACCAACTACAAGGCACAACGTTGCCCCAAGGAGGGACAGAGCAGTAGGAAGAGACCCATGGAGGGTGTTAACTGGACCACAGACAGCAGATGCCTTCCTTACTGTGCCCAAGAAGGCTTCTTGGTCAGAACCCAGTGGAGTGAGAGGGCCTGGATTCCCCCTACCTCTATTGCTAGTCAGGGGTGCTGCCACACACTCTAGCCGCTAGATGGGGACCCACCCCTGCCTTCTCACACTTAGCTAGGTATCCCCTGTTTCAATGTTGTCAGCGCTACCCCTGCCAGATATAAATCCCACACTAACCCCTGCTATCAGTGCTAGGCCCACAATACCAGAAAGTTATTGACAAGTTGGAAGGACGTTCGAGAAAAACAGAAAATATAATCATGGGGTAGAAGGGCTTGACGGATCAGTTCAAAGTAACAGCTAGGTACAGCTTTGCTAAGCACTGACCAAGGGGGGTGTGGGGATATGAATGTGCGCAAATATTTGAAGGGTGTAAACACCAAGCGGCGAGAAATGTTTGGTGTGATGTACCAGGAATAACTAGAGCTAATGGGGTGACAGTAAAAGGCTGAATAGCAGGAAGAATTTGCTGGCAGTGAGATGTGTTAGGCTGTGGAATCGTCTCCCAAGGGAAGCAGTGGAAGCCCAGTTACTTGGACCTTTTTAAAACTAGACTGGACAAAGCATTAGAAAATGTTCTCTAGAGAACAGCCTTTAATTGGCAGGAAGCTGGACTGGTGATCTAATAGGTCCTTTCCATTTCTAATGTCTATGATATTATATTCTCTGTAATGAGTTTTGACTATTTCTAAGCTCAGAGGGGGAAATGGAGACAAAATTGAAAGAAAAGCTCAGCAATGGAGAAGAATAAAAGCCCTGTAAGTGAATGTCATGCTCATAAAAAGTTCCAGATTGACAGCATCATGGTTGGACTGTTCTTTAGGCCAGTGACGCTATTCAAAAATAGCATTGCAAATGGGAATGTGAAAATCATTACATTGAAAATGATTAAGATAATGGCATACTTTTATAGAGCTTCTTTTGTCCTGAAGGATCCCAGACTGCTTTTCAGCCTCTCTCTCTCTGTGTGTGTGTGTGTGTAATGTAGAAATTACTTCACCCATCACCGAAATTCAGCAACCTCTGGACTAAAAACCTATAGTTTAACAGGAAACAGAAACACTACAGAACAGCTTAGGGTGGGAAGTGAAGAATAACTCTCGTAATTGAAACTATGTGGGAACTCTTTTAGGTAGACTGATTGAGTTTCTTGAGCACCTGTCTGAGGCTGACACAGATGGTACTTGGCCTTGTGCTCCCTCCTGAGATTCCTTCAGGGCTGAACCAGGGAAAGAGAGCATTCTTCTGAACCAACGTGATCCTAAATATAATCCCCAGAGTCCTTCTGTGGCTGTCTTCAAAGGTTGGTATGATGTCATTCTATTTGGATCAATACATCTTTGGTTACTGTGGCCTACTTTGTTCACAACTTCTTTCCTTTTGGGTATTTCTCTCTTTTATTGTAACATCTGATTTTTCTGAGATGTTGACTCCAATTTTAGATTAGTAGTTGTGTTTATATTGTGGTGCATGCCACATTACTGGAGATGACGGCTATAGACAGAGTCAGCCACCTCATGATTTGATTACAACTCTTGTGTTTTTCTTAAAGCCTCAACTCCTGGAGTCATGTGATTACATGAGAATCTTTTCTTTTCTTTCAAGTTTCTAGTCCTCTTGATTGCAGAGGAAAGCTTGAACATGTAAACCATAAAGGCTCAAAAAAACAGACAAGCTAATTAAAAGAATCTGAAATTTTTTTTGTTTTAAATCTTATTATTTGGAAGCCAGTCTTATGATTTTAGCCTGACTCTTCATTTTTGAATGCTTGGGGTTGGCAAAAATATAAACAGTTGGGAATCGGCCAGGACACAGAGGTTGCAATACTCTTAAGGCTTGTTCTCACTAGGAAATTAGGTCATGTTAGAACCCATCCTAGTGCTTTGAGATCTTCAGATGAGAAGTGTCATCTAGCATGAAGGGGACAATCATGTATATAACATGTCAGCTGCTCATGAATAAACCCTGTTGGAACCAGAGAGTGAACCTTATGAGTATGTGACATGATGTTAAAATCAACCTGTCCCTGTCTACACTGATTGAAAAGTCATGTTTAGCATCGGGTTCTTAAACACGATGCCTCAAAAATTGCGTTTTAACTCAATTTAATTTTCTAGTGAAGATGACCTGCCCTCACTTTTGTGTGAAGTGCCATTGCATCTTGAATGACTAAAGCTGCTTGGGCCCTTTGTAAACAGAACTAGCTGCATTATTCATTACAAATAACATTCATTTTGGATTTAGCCCTTTTTTTTAATCAAATAGTGCACAAACCAGTTCTGATTTTCTGTGAATGCAGAACTTAAGTACTTAGTAGGGCTGGTCAGAACTCAGAATTTCCATTCGGCGGGAAATTCTGAAATGAAAATGAATTGTTCTGCATCAGAACGAAAGCTCGGACTTCTGTAATTTCCTGAGGAAATGGGGGAGTCAAGAATTTTTATTTTGACTTTTTAAAAATGAAATCGCTGGGGCTCCCCATGCTCCAGCTGCCCATCTGGCGGCCTACCAAAAAGCAGGGAGCCTGGAGGCCCTGACAACCACAGCCCATGATGGGTCTCCTGGGGTCACTGCTCTGTGGCAGCCCTCAATGCGAACAAGTGGGCAAGAAACCAGGCAGAAACCTGCCTGATTTCTGTCAGAAGATCTGGCAGAACAGACACATTCTCATTAATAGTTCTGATGGGAAAATGTTCCATTGCCAAATTTCTGACCAGCTGTAGCACTTAGGCATTAGGTTAGCACTTTACTTTCAATGGGACTCAGGTCCCGAAATACCTTAGTGACTTTTGAAAATAGGATTTAAGCTATGAAGTCACTTAAGTGCTTTAATAGGAAGCAAAATCTGGCTACATCTGCTTTGCTTGGTAGAAGAATGTGATCTGACATTAAGTCCTGGTCTACACTAGGAATTTACTTTAGTATGGCTCTGAAAAATCCACACCCCTGAGAGACGCAGCTATTCAACCAACCCTCCTCCCCCCCCCCAGTGTAGACCAACTCTAGGTCAATGGAAGAACACTTGATTCGACTACTGCACTTTGGGGAGGTGGATTACCTAGGCCTGGTCTATGCTACATGGTTAGGTTAATGTAAACTGCCTTGCGTCAACCTAGCTGTGGAATTGTCTTCACTTAAATTTAACTCCTGCTGACATAAGTGCTGCTCTATGCCCATTTAGTAACACCACCTCCCCAAGCAGTGTAGAGTCACGGTCGATGCAGTTAGGTTGGTGCAGTGTCAATGTAGACACTGAGTTGCTTACGTCAACTGTTACTGGCTTTCAGGAGCTGTCCCACAATGCCCCACACTGACAATACAATCAATACATGCGCTTCTGGTGAAGACAGCGCAAAGAGCCAAGTGTGCGCGCACACAAGCAATTTAATAACTGAGGTGCCTGTGTGCTGACGTAAGTTAGGCCAACATTTTGTAGTGTAGACATGGCCCTAATCCAACAGGAGAATCCCGCCCGTCTCCATGGAAGCACTATAGCAGTGCAGCTGCACCACAGCAGCATTTTAGGTGTAGACAAGACCTAAGATACAGATCCCTTAGCTATGTTCTCTGGGAAGCTGCTACTAATGTGAGGAATACGGATGGGGGAGGGGAGGCGCGTTGAGTAGGAATCTGGCAGTGGAACCACAAGAAAGGACCCTCGAGTATTTGGCAAGTATAGGACAGAGGTCAGAGCTTAAATGGTAAGTGCAGTATAGAGAAGCGGAGGGATGTGATTGTAAAGTCCAGTTGTCAGGTGTCCAGCAGGTAAAAGAGCTCCAAGCACTGGTGAAAGCAGTGTGATCCAGTGAGTTAGGGCACTGGACTGCGAGTCAGGGGACAGAGGTTCTGCTCCAGTGGTGCCTGTGACCTTGGGCAAGTTGCTTTTATTTTTCTCCCCCCCCAGTTTGAACGATACTTGCCTGTCTTTATTAAGCACTTAGAGAGCTTCAGGTGAGATGTTGCCAGGTAAGAGTTAATTATTACCATGCAATTAATGAGGCGGGTCAGTGATTACCGTCACGTCACATCACAGCACAGGTACAAACTACCATATCTGGTACAATACTGTGAGAAGGGTTATTTGGGAAACAGGCACCTGAATTCAGCCGGTTGCCATGGTGACAGCATAGATTAATGCCACAAGAAGAGAGAAGAGCAATATATTGTGCAAGGGATAACTTTTTGTAGCCAGGCTGTACTTTGAAACATCTCTGACTTTCTGGGTTCCTGTGACACCAAAACACGTAGCCGAGCTCTCAGTTTTCCTTGGTTTAATTCTGTTTCTCCATCTCACCTAAGATGAACAAATATCTTCTAGAAGATAAAAGTTCATGATAGGGTGTAATAGGAAATACTATGGGCTGAATGGTCTCTGATTCTTTTGTGGGTGCCATGAACAAGAGGGAGCTTAAGGAGCTTCCCCTTCACTAAGCGCCTCCCTCCTCCCCTTGGGCCAGATGTTAAGAGCTGATGAGCCTCGTCTACTGACACATTATTTACTAAGGCTCAGATCCACAAAGATATTTAGGCTCCTAACTTCCACCGAGTTCAACAGAAGTTCAGAACCTATGTGCCTTTGTAGATCAGAGCCTAACTCTTTACATGTATTCAGATACATAGCACCCCTGTAACACAATTTCAGGCCCTGTTCTCTGGGATGTGCAGGAACTGCTCCTTCCAACCACCCTGGGGCACAAACTATCCCAAAAGCATCGAAGGGGAAGCAGGGAGGGAGCCCCTCTTCCCCTGCCCTGGCCAGTAGAATTAGTCAGACACAGAGAGGCTATGTTGCACCATCCTAAGGCATGCTGTGGTATGTGTGCTCCCAGGGGCTTGATAAAGAGCCCATTGATTGACCTTGATAAAGAGCCTTTTAATTGATTCCATTGGGCTTTGGGTCAGGCTTCATGTGCACCGGGGGGAAATAGGCTTCCTGAGGCAAATTCCCACCCATGGGGTGGTGCAACTTCACATATTCTCTGATGTGTCTCAGGGTACAAAGTGCCCAATCTGGCCCTGTAGAGAGTCAAATCTCAGATTAAACGTGAGGAATGTGTCCCATATCGAAGAGAGAAACAGCCATGGGTAGGCAGGATCTCAAATCAGGTGCCTCCACACAGAGAGAACACTACAAACAATGGCAGACCAAACGCTGAAGGCCTGATCAAACATACAGCAGTTACCAAGGAAACTTCACTCTGTAACTGATTAAAAAACTATGAATTTTCTGCTGGATACATTGGTGGCAAGAGTTTAAAAGGCAATTTAACTACTACGCTCTAGAATCAGAGCTGTACCTTGTAGTCGGTGTCCTCTTGTATTGGGCTTTGGTAGCTTGTTTTCACTTAAAAGCATGCCCATATTTTTTCCTCTTGATTCTAGGTAGCCTGTGGAGTGTCAAATGTCTCAGCTGTGCACTCTCAACAGGGCCCTGATGACAGAGCAGGCTGAGTCAGAACAGGATGAATATTGTGACTGCGTAGAAACTAGAAACATAAAGTTTTAAGCCTACACACTTAACATGCCATATGACTGTTGATGCCAGTCAAAGGATTTCAGAGCCTTTCAAATCCCCAAACGAGATGCTACATGTGTCCCATACGTCATAAAATGACATCCCAGAGTCTCTGATTTACATCACCCACAGTAGGTGTGTTGGTGCTTATACATCAGCCTCATCTCTCAGGCTGGATCTCTGCCAATTTTAGACTATTGCTGAACTCACACTGAGGCATCACCAGACTTTTGCTGAGGATGTCATCATTGTCCAGTACTGCATTCTGATTGGCCAGCCGGGTGTTAGCATGAAAGCCACTGCCAGGAACAATCTCCCAGAAGGGCACTGTGGAAAGTCATCACTGAGGGGGAAAAAAATCCTGATGCCTTTTCTGTTAATTGTGGGGCTCCGAGGTTGGATGACGAAGGAGTTAACGACTGCGTTTGGAGAGAGTCCTGGGGATACCGTTGTGAGGGTGGGGAGCAAAGTGAGGGGTTGAAAGAGAAACAGTGACTATTTTTTATTGCTCATGCTCCCCAAAGTGCCACGCTCTCCATTGCTTTTATTTCACTTTCTAGAGTGAAAACTAATCTGAAATCTGCCTGACACATTTAGGCCTCAAGCCTGCAACAGGGTTTGCATGGGCAGATTCCCATTGAACTCAATGAGGCTCTGTGTGGATGCACAGTGGGTTGCAGGACTGGAGCCTTCGTTTTTACAAAAGAAACTGTGGGGAGAGTGTCTGAAGCACAGATTGCTGTAACTAAAGTTCTGAAAGGTGGTGTTACCCGCACAAAATTCTCTGTCACTCACACACTCTAGGGGCACTTTACCCAGTTCCTAAGGCTCAAGGCGTAACCCTCTTAATTTAGGCACCCAGCCTTACCCTTCTGTGGGCTCAGGCGTAGCCTTACACTCTAGGGCACCCACCCTTACCCTGTTCCTAGGGCTCGGCATAATTTTCTGCAGGTTTGCAGGACCTTTTACCACTGAAAGAGCCTTACAGAGTAATATCTTCACCCACTGTTTATTGACAATTGTCAAGCAGAATACTCTTGCATCCGACGAAGTGGGTATTCACCCACGAAAGCTCATGCTGCAAAACGTCTGTTAGTCTATAAGGTGCCACAGGATTCTTTGCTGCTTTTAAGTATACAATGCTGTGCTCACCAGTCCTGATCAGGCAGGTGAACTTTCCCTGTTGGCCAGGCAAGGTCAGTGTCATCTGGATTCTGATTGCTGCACGTCACAGTTGTACAGAGGATTCTTAGCAGCTCTGATCTTACGCTGTGTCTTGGAGGTGAGTTCTTCTTCTTCCAGGTCTTTCCTTCTTATTATTCTCCCATTCCTTCTCTTCTGGTCTCCTTTTTGGATCCCAGTTTATATAGTGAAATTTGAGTCCTGCTTAGCTATACCTTTAACCAATAATTTTACTAAAATTTTACTAACCAAGTCTAACCAAATTCTCTAACCAATCATACTCCACCATCTTAATTAATTTACACCTAGCAAAATTAGTTATGTAACAGACAGAAACAATCAAAGAACCAGACAGAGATCATACAGACAAACAATAGGGAAGTGGGGACCATAATGACAAAACAATAAAGAAATGAGGATTTCACAACCACAACTATTGATAAGTGATTTCTTGCCAGACAGGATGCTATCAAACTAATTTCTTTAACCATTTTAAGATCTGTTTCTTTATCTGGTGATAGAGGGTGCTATTAGGACTGGGTTTCCTTCTTAACAGCCTATTACATTGTTTTAATGTAATTTAGCTGGAATGTGAGGATGTGACTTCCTGCTTCTCAGCTAATGGCTGCTGCTCTTTTAACCAGGCTGCAGACAAAGCCTTATCTTTACAATGGGAGAAGGGGATTGGGCAACCCTAACAAAATAGGTGAGGCTTAGGGCACCTTTACAAAAGGGGTGGGGTCTAGAGAAGCTAACAAGAAAAACAGGATTAAATTGATGAGAAAGATATATATCTATATTATGCAAATAGTACAAAATAGTGGGGAAACAGTCTTCATAACTTTTATTTTTCAGCGCTATTTTCTCTTATTTTGCTAGCAATTTATTTTGGCCATGGTTGACTATATTGCACAAAACTCACTGACACTTTTTTTTTTAAGCTAAAAAGCAATTAAGTTAAAGAGCCATAATCTAATAGCAATAGATCATCAGAGATGTGCAATTAGTAGGTTATTGTCATACTTTTTGGATGGCTGATGGCTGAACATACTTGCGGTATGCACCAGTATTGCAACATGGTGTTGCCATGACCCTGGGATCATTTTAATTGTTGGAATGCTGCTTAGAGGGTAGGATTGTTTCATTTTAGACCTATCAGTCCATTTGGATGTGGCTCTAGTATTTGCTTTGCTCTTGTAATATTGTAGTTTGCATTTCTCAAGGTGTAATGCTAGAGTCGAAACTGGTTTTTAATTTGTTACATAATGAAAGATCAGAAACATAAGGACGGACCATCTTTAAAAATATCTTCTTGGATGCCCTTGCTCTCAGTTTGATTGAACTTCATGACTCAAAGCAAAATTGAGCCAAAACCTCTGCATTTTAATTAACTTGCTTCACACTGAAAACCTGAGCTGAGGCCTACTCCTTAATTTTTGATGTCTTCTGGTCAGTCCAGTAGCCTGAATTCTCCATCCTAACATATTGATGAGAAGGAACCCACCAGCTGATTCCAAAATAAAGTTGATTCATTACATCCCTGTCCCAGTCACACTGACAAAAAAATATCTGTTGCTATATTTGTGCCTGACCTTAACAGTCAGGAAATTCTTGCATGCAAGAGACAATAATTACAATTTCTAGTTAGAAATGGAATTAGTACAAGTGGATTGGTATCTGTGAGCCCTTTGGCTACCAGGATATTTTCAAAGTCACCATAATAACAAAACAACAGAAAGGCACCAAAAATTAGTACGTCAAGTGATAAAGAACAAGAATGCTCAAATGCTCTTATTCATGTAAGGTCGGTGGGAGCCAGTGGAAATATCCCTATGTCAGTTATTGTAAATAAAAAGTTTTGGTACTAAAGAAAGGAATTGGCAGAATTCCTTTTCTCCCCTGGTTATTTCTGTATCACTTTAACCCCTTGTGCCCCCATGCTTTGGACAGTCTCCACCAACTCGTTATTCATGGAGGATAATAAGGCCCCAATCCAGCAAAGTCCTTTAGCCCATCCTATTGATCACAGTGACACTAGTGTGGCACTGAGCTGATATCAATGAGACCACTCATGCTTAAAGACATGCACGTGGTTTGCTGGATTGGAGCCAGTGTCCTTCTGTAAATTACTGCGTATATCTGCAGTACATCTCTCTAAACAGTGTTATACAGAGATAGCTATACACACATTTTATCTGTGTATATTTGTGTGTGTGTGTATATATATATATTATAGTTATATGATATTTTTTACAACCTTGTCTTGATTTTTTTAGTTGGGGGGAAAAAAAAGTGAGTGTTGAACTTAGTCCAAAACAATACCTCTGCAGCATAAGGACATCAAGCAAGAAAAACGGAGACTGCAGAAGTAAAAGGAGTAAGGAGAGAATGAAAGTTGCCGTAGGGACAGGTCTATACGAATTCAGTTATGGGTGGGTTAGGCTGAGTGTTATCAGTGATGATGAAACATGGCTGACTGTGGTAATGAAATATTTATGAATGGGGAAATGATACTGCATTCTGCAGTGGAGCACCGGGGAAAGTGAAATTTCAAGAATACTGTAATAGCAAAGCCCTCCATTAATTATCAGAAGCAAGCTGTAATGCCAGTTACTATGGCAACAGTGTCCCCTATGTATTTTGCACCATTCTGAGGGGGGCTGCTCCCAATTGACTGTGGTTCGCTGTATTTATATTCTGCAAGGATTTTTGTTGTTGATTTTGTCTGGCCTAGTCTGTGAATGCTGTGTGTAACCAACAAGAAAGGATTTGGTTAATTTAAGATTATAGGAGTATTGGCTAAAAGATAGGGAAAGGCTTTAATTAGTACTATTAGGACCATCTTTTATTCTGCAGAGAGATAGAAGTGTCCCTTTCTGGGAAGATTCCTGTACACGGAGCATGATATTAATAATAATACATAGGCCTGGTCTACACTACAAAGTTAGGTCAATGTAAGCAGCCTTTCATTGACCTATGTATAAAGGCAGCTACACTTAAACTTGTCTCCCACTAATGTAAGTGCCTTGTTATGGCAACACAGTCGCACCACCTCCCTGAGTGGCATATAGCCATGGGAGATGTGCTGAGGTTGATGCGGCATGAGTGTAGACACTGTGTTACCTATGTTGACCCTTACAGTCCTCCAGCAGCTGTCCCATAATGCTCAACACTCACTGCTCTGGTCACAATTGTGAACTTTACTGCCCACAGGTCACAGATACTGGAAGCCAAACCCCGCCCTTTAAAAATCCCATGAATTGCCCAACCTGGTGAGCAAACCTAGCAGCTCTCCCTTGTTGTGTGCAACTGCCCAATCGGCCGTGCCGGCTACACTCTCCAGACTTGCTCCTGGAGTAGACAGGAGATATTGGATCTCCTGGGCCTGTGGGGAGAAGAGGTTGTGCCAGCACAGCTCCAATCCAGCCATAGAAATGTTGACATCTACGAGTAGATTGCCGGGGGAATGCAGGAGAGGGGCTACAACAGGAACCAGCAGCAGTGCCCCATGAATGCGAAGGAAATGTGGCCAGGGAGGCCAACTGTAGATCTGCTGCCAAACCACAGACCTACTGCTTTTACAATGAGCCATACTTGGAGGAGACCTCCCCAGCATCCCACAGAGCACCATGGATACCACTGAGGAGCGAGACACAGACCCCTGCCATGAACAGCGAGGAAGTTGGAGAATGGAGGACAGGTGACTTGGGGGTTCCAACTATTCCACAAACCAGAACTTGTTCGAGATTCTGCTGCAGTCAGTCAGTCCCAGAAGCTGAGCCAGGGTGAGCCCGATGCCAGGGAAGGAACCTCAGGTAAGTGTCTGAATGCATTTTCCATTCCAATGTTTAAATGTACAGGTGGTGCCTGACCCCAAGTTAGCAGGACACAGGTATCAATTTTTCATTCATTTACTTGTACTAGAAGTGGGACAACAAACAGAGATAGAGCTGTTGTCTGCTTTTCATTCCCTACGGGATTAGGTAGGGGCAGGGAGAGGCGCAGTTTGTTTATGTAACCAGGATGTCTCTTGAGTCCTCCTGAGAGATCTCGATGAAACTTTCATGGAGGTTCTCCATGGAGGTACTCTCCTGAAGGTTTCTAGGGATGGGCGTCTTATTCCTTCCTCCGCAGCAGGACACTTTCCCACATCAGTCTGCGATGACTCTGGCAGGTACCATTGCAATAAACAGGCTAGGGGCATATGGATCCTGGCGGCTTCAGCACACCAGCAGCAGCTGTGCTCTCTGTGCCTTTGTTACCCTCAGGAATGAGCTAGCTATAATCACCACCGCCTGTGGAAAATAGTGCTACTATTTAGTGCCCTGAACTTGTACCCATGGAAATAGGGGCCAACATTTTATTGTTACATGCAAGCAAATAATTCCTTTCTCATTTCCCCACCCATTTCCCCATGCCAGGCCACACTCACTATGACTGTAACTGGAGAGCGGTGCTGACATGTCAGTAAACATGTCTTGTTTAAAACTTTAGGGGGACAAGGGAATGGAGTTCTGAAGCTTAACTTTCACTTTCCAGTGTGAATATACATACAATGGTACCTCTGTGTGTTTTATCTGCTGCTGTTGTGGCCTTGAGGGGTTCCCCCTTTACGCCCCTGGAATGCCTGACCATGAGGAGGAGGAGAAAGAAAAGGACTTGAGAGGACATGTTCTCTGAGATCCTGCAAGCCATTCCTGCATCGGACGGTGAACAGAGGGCCTGGAAGGTGAATATTTCAGACAGCCTAGCCCTCTGTTCACAGTCCGATGCAAGAGGGCAAGAGCTACAGGAGAAAGGCCCAGGAGTCCCAGCAGGAAAAGGAGAGAGAGATGCACCAGCAGCAAATACAGATGCTGCAGACTCTGGTTGACCTACACATTCAACAAGCACGGGCTCGCCTCCCTTTGCAATCGATGGAGAACTTTATTTTATCATCTCCCTACACCTCCCCCCAACATTCAACATGGCATCAGAGGCCACATCTCTCCCCCTACCATTCCACACCAGGGGACAGTAAGGACAACCACAGCTTCTCATACAAGGGCCTGTGAGAACTGCAGTTGCTATATGGGTAGCCAAAAGGGACTAAAATGGACTTCAGTGTTCTTTCTCCTTAAGAACATAAGAATGGTCATACTGGGTCAGACCAAAGGTCCATCTAGCCCAGTATCTGCTTTGGCCAATGCCAGGTGCCCCAGAGGGAATTAACAGAACAAGTAATCATCAAGTGATCCATCCCCTGCCACCCATTCCCTTGTTAAGTTCTACTCCATTAATTTATTTCAGAAGTTTTTATTTTTTTTTAATTGCACATAGTTTTTTTTTTGCACCGGTTTTGGTAGGCAATAAAAATCTGTTTTTTGGAAAATAATTAATCTCTATTACTTCACAACAAATGCTGCAGAATGCCTAGCACTCCAGAATGCACAGGGTCAGTGACAAACACAGTGTAATAATTATACATGTACAGCAAGCACTGAAAAATTAATAGGTGCATTAACTGTCAGTGTTATATTCATAAATGTACACTAAGCACCATACAATTCCTAACAGCCTTCAACCCCCCCAAAAGAAAAAACAACAACTTCAGGGTGAGGTAAACACAGCCCACACCACCACACTGCTGTGACTGACTGCTGAAGTGCCTCCTCCAGCCACATAGCTCTGTGCTGAGCTCTTCTAATAGCTCTTGTGTCTGGCTGTTCAAACCCAGCAGACAGACTCTCCATCTCCACCCTGGCAGCAATTTTTTTCCCTTTGCCCCACAGATATTATGCAGTGCACAACAGGCAGCTATAACCATTGGCTCTCAGTGAGAAAAATAACCCAATCTTGTGAGTGAACAACTCCAGCGTCCCTTCAATCTACCAAAAGCGCATTCAACTGTCATTCTGCAGAGCCGGTAATTGAATCTTTCCTTGGTGCCGTCAAGGTGGCCAGTGTACAGCTTCATGAGCCAGGGATAGGCTGGGTGCCCCAGGATCATGACTGGAATTTCAACATTCCCAATGGTAATCTGCCAGTTGGAAGAGAATATCCCTGCTTGCAGCTTCCTGAACAGTCCTACGTTCCTAAAGATACGTGTGTCACGTACCTTCCCTGACAAGCCAACTCTGAAGTCAGTGAAACTTCCTTGGTGATCTTTCAACATTTGCACAGCCAGAGAAAAGTGGCCCTTTCTATTGGTGTACTGTGTGGCAAGACGGTCTGGTGTCAACACAGGGACATGCATTCCGTGTATCGCCCCACAGCAGTTCGGTAATCCCATTGCTGCAAATCCAGCCACTATGTCCTGCCCATTACTGAGAATCACAGTCCTGCATAGCAAGAGACAATTAACTGCCCTGCACACTTGCATGACACTGTGCATTTTCCAACTCCAAAATGATTTCCCAGTGGCCAGCAGCAATCCAGCATCACAGGCTTCCACAGTGCAATTACCACTCGCTTCGCCACTGTCAGTGCAGTGCTCATTCTGGTGTCCCTGTGCTGCAGTGCTGGGGCGAGCTCAACTCACAGAGCAAGGAATATGACCTTTCACATCCAAAAGTTCTGCAGCCACTGCTCATCATTCCCAACCTTCATTGCAATGTGATCCCACCAGTCAGTGCTTGTTCTCAGGCCCAGAAGCAACTGTTCACCATATGCTCCATGAATGCCACCAGCTTTTGCTATGTCCCACAGCAACCTGTCCTCCACTAAATCATCACGTTCCCCACTGCAGTGGTTCTTCTTGTGGCATTGCAAATACCAGAAGATCATTCACCCTGTGTTTGTAATTTTCATGACAATAGTGCAGCACTGTGAGGGCGCCATGCTTCCGTCAGAGATAGCGGACAAAGAGAAGTGCTGCATGGGTTCATGGGATTTCAAAAAAGATGCAAAAATTATGGATGTGGATGGCATTATGGGAGAGAGAAGCTTCATGATGGAAACTTGGCCCCTTGCTCGCACTCACCCCTGCATGACTCATTTCTGACCCACCATATG
Organism: Mauremys mutica; assembly: GCF_020497125.1. Lineage (NCBI taxonomy): Eukaryota > Metazoa > Chordata > Testudines > Geoemydidae > Mauremys > Mauremys mutica. The sequence goes on along the minus strand of NC_059073.1, from coordinate 119,953,245 downwards.
TTGCCAAAATTTCCCATACAATGGCAAGTTGCGCACTGGGATACCTACCCATGACAAGCACTTCTGGTGACTATGCACAGTGCTGGCACAAGGAGTCAGTATGCAGGCACACAAGTGATATACTAACTGCAGCGGCTTTACACCAGCGTAACTTGCATTGACCAAAGGCTTAGTATAGACATGGCTTTAGAGTAGGACATCTACTGCATTGAGCATTTCATCTTCAAATCATTTTAGAAGCCATAATTGAAGTGTTGATCTTGCAATCTTATGCCCATGAACATAGTTCAGATTTTGAAAGATTATGTACAATCTATATACCCACCTTTAAACTTTCACTTTGGGTCACATTGTGGCTTTCAGTCATAGCCTATGTTAAGGGTGTGTGTGTGTGTAAGTAAGCCATGCTATGGCAAGAGCCCCTGGCAGAATTCCAAAGACTCAACTAGAATGCCTCTGAGGGCTTTGTCTGCATGTATGTAGTGGCAGCTCCGCTAGCCTTTGAAAGGGCACAACATGTACTTCCACCTGTGCCCTGTCCTTTTTGTAATAGACTTCAGGCTCATGTAGCACTTTACGTCAGGCAAAGTGCCTTGCAAATATATTATGAATGGCTACTTTACAGGTAGGGAAACTGAGGCATAGATAAGTTACATTAGTTGCCCAAGGTGCTGTAGCAGATCAGTGTCAGTCATGCCAGGAATAGAACCCAGGGCTCCTGCATCCCACTCCACTACCCTGTCTACTGGCACACAGTGCATTCCCTGGACCTTAGCTTTTTCAGGAAAAAATACACTGCAGATACTAAGGAGAACCGGTTGAGCACTTGCAGTGTGAATGCAGTTTTTAAAAATGTTTGTATTTGATTATATATGTTAGATATTCTTAAATAACATACGATTCAACCAAAATAGCTAGCAATCTGAGTCCTAGCCACCTTAGGAAGATCTACAATGGAAAATTCTCTAACTGGTTTGGAAACTGGTTCAGTAAAAATGAACTAAAACTGGGTCTATGTTACATCTCTAACCGGTTTTAAAACCCGTTAGAAAATTTCCCCAGTGCAGCCAGACTCCTAAAGTCAGTTTCTGTATCAGCATGCATGAACCATGTATGGGGAATTACAATGTGTTTATATAGTTTACTGGAGTCTATGCCAGATATCATGTTGTCTGAAATGAATATGATGAATGGATATAGAATCATAGACCTGGAAGAGACTTTGAGAGGTCATCTAGTCCAGTCCCCTGCACTCATAGCAGGACTAAGTATTATCCAAGACCATCCCTGACTGGTGTTTGGCTAACCTGCTCTTAAAAATCTCCAGTGATGTAGATTCCACAACCTCCCTAGGCAATTTATTCCAGTGCTTAACAACCCTGACAGGAAGTTTTTCCTAATGTCCAACCTAACTGCCCTTGCTGCAATTTAAGCCCATTGCTTCTTGTCCTATCCTCAGAGGTTAAGAAAAACAATTTTTCTCCCTCCTCCTTGTAACAACCTTTTATATACTTGAAAACTGTTATCATGTCTCCTCTCAGTCTTCTCTTCTCCAGACTAAGCAAACCCAATTTTTTCAATCTTCCCTCATAGGTCATGTTTTCTAGATCTTTAATAATTTTTCTTGCTCTTCTCTGGACTTTCTTCAATTTGTTCACATCTTTCCTGAAATGTGGCTCCCAGAATTGGACACAATACTCCAGTTGAGGCCTAATCAGAGTGGAAGAATTACTTCTCATGTCTTGCTTACAACATTCCTGCTAATACATTCCAGAATGATGTTGGCTTTTTTTTGCAACAGTGTTGCACTGTTGACTTATATTTAGCTTGTGAACAACTATGACCCCCAGATCCCTTTCCACAGCACTCCTTCCTAGGTAGTCATTTCCTATTTTGCATGTGCAAAACTGATTGTTCCTTCCTAAGTACTTTGCATATGCCCTTACTGAATTTCATCCTATTTACTTCAAACCATTTCTCCAGTTTGTCCAGATCATTTTGAATTTTAATCCTATCCTCCAAAGCACTTGCAACCCCTCCCAGCTTGGTATCATCTGCAAACTTTATAAGTGTACTCTCTATGCCATTATCTAAATCATTGATGAAGATATTGAACAGAACTGGACCCAGAACTGATCCCTGTGGGACCCCACTCATTATGCCCTTCCAGCATGACTGTGCACCACTGATAACTACTCTCTGGGAACGGTTTTCCAACCAGTTATGCACCCACCTTATAGTAGCTCCATCTAGGTTGTATTTCCCTAGTTTGTTTATGAGAGGTTCATGTGAGACAGTATCAAAAGCTTTACTAAAGTCAAGATGTACCACGTCTACCACATCCCTCCATCCATGAGGCTTGTTACCCCATCAAAGAAAGCTATCAGGTTGGTTTGACACGATTTATTCTTGACAAATCCATGCTAACTGCTACTTATCACCTTATTATCTTCTAGATGTTTGCAAATTGATTGCTTAATTATCATCTATATAAATATATGATAAACAAATCAGTATTTTCATAAGAACACACTTCAACTTCTTCCCCTCGCCCTCAAATTAAATCCCTGTTATGATTTCACCTTTGCTCATATATCTTACTGCCATTTAAAGACATAACTAAATTGACTTGACTTAAGTCAGGACTAAATCTAGGAGTTATGGTTGCCCTCTAATAGCCTGTTATTCATAAAATAGGTGTCGTGCTTGCCCTTCTGAAACCTAGTCTTCCAATTTTTTCCCAGCACTTTTTGAATGATGGTATTTTGGTGTGCAATAAACAACAGAGTAGCATAGTGCAGTGTAGCGACTTTGAGACACACTGGTGTGGCGCCTTCTGTTGGTTGTCCTGGGAATTAGCTCTTTTCCAGCCCTGGAGTGCCTCCTGGTGGCTGGTGTCTCACCTGCCTCAGGCCCTGTGTCCCTCCCGGACCCCGGTGCCCCTTTCCCTTGGGGTCCCCAGCAGTGCCCCCTTACTCTGGGTCTCCCCTCCCCAGGGAACCCCCAACTCTCTAAACCCACCTTGCCTCAGTGGCTACTGCCAGTCATCATCTAGCCCCCTCTCACTGGGGCAGACTGCAGTCTGTAATGGCCACTCATCATTGGCAAGGAGGTTGGACCAGCTGCCTCTGCCTAACCCTGGGCTACACCTCCGCAGCCCCAGTACCTTTTTAGGCCTTAACCAAGGCCTCAGCCTGGGGAGTTGCCAGGCTAGAGCTCTCCATCTCCTCTTGCCCTTTTCCCCAGCACTGCTCTACTTCAGGTACCATGCTCCCAGGCAGCCAGCCCTTCCCACTCCAGGGCTAGAGTGAGACTCTCTTCAGCTCCTTGCCCCCCAGCCCTCTTATCAGGGCCAGCTGTGCTCTAATTGAGCTGGCCACAGGTGGTCAGCTGCTCCCTCAGCTGCTTTCACTCCTTTGATCCCAGCCACAGCCCTGTTCAGGGCTGTTTTTAACCCCTGTTCTGCCAGGGTGAGACAGCTGCCTCACTACATGCAGCCTTCAGTTGGCAGATGAATGACTGAGCTAACCCTGCAGCAAAGCAAAGGCTTAGGCTGTCTCAAAGGAGTGACAACAGTGTGAGAATTCACTTCCTTGACTTCAAGGCTTGAAGTCCAAGTTATGCACAAGTTCTGCCTTGAGATCACAGAGATGATTCAAGCTCCTTGACCAGTTGGCATAGCTTCCCACATCCCATCCACTGAAAGTCCCACCCCCCTCCACTCCAAGCCTTCCTAATACCTACTTTTGTGTAGCCCTCTGACATGGCCATCTCCATTATCAATGCCTCTATCAATTCCACAATTTGAACTATACTGTGTAGCATGTGCATCTGCATTGATTTGGAGCAAGGTCCCTGTCTTCTAAAGGGCTCAGTTTTGCCCCGGAGAGGCACAGCTCTGAGTATGGATCAATGCAGAGCCATGTTGTTGCAACTGGAGCATAGAGGGGTGTTGTGCCTCAGAGAAGCACAATCCGTCACCGAATTCCTCAGTGCAAAGGGGAAGTGTGCCACTCCTAACCCCCTTCAAAGAGTACAGCATATTCCCCCTATACAGCCAGCTCCACTGGCCTGTGTAGAAAGAAATGGGTGTAGAATTAGGACCTGGTCCAAACCACCTCACTCATGTAAGATTTTTACACTTTATTCTTGATACCATCTTTTGTTCTCCTGAGATTCCATTTCCCATCTTGCTTTAGTTTTTAGTACATGTATCCATCCAGTACAGTATGAACCTACAAAAGGAACCCTGTTTGTACTAACGCTGCAAACAAAGACACCCTGGCCCAACCTTCTCACCATCTTTGGAGCATTAAGCACCCAGAAGTCTATATTTACTGAAGTTTCTTTACCTAGTTAATTAATTGTCAGTCAACTTGACGTAATTAACACATTTGTAAAGGGTAGTCTGCACAGGCCTCATTGTCACTAGGAAAAAGAGTATGTTTTTAACATGTTAACTAAGGCTGTGTCTACACTATAGACTTTACAGTGGCACAGCTGTACCGCTGCAGCTGCGCTGTTGCAAGGTCTCCCATGTAGCTGTTCTATGACAGCAGGAGAGAGCTCTCCTGTTAACATAATTAGACCTCCCCCAATGAGCAGCTGTAGCTATATTGGCAGGAGAGCGTCTCCTGCTGATGTAGCACTGTCCACAAAAGTGCTTTCGTTGGTGAAACTTTTGTCAGTTGAGGGTTTGTTTTTTTCACACCTCTGACCAACGAAAGTTGTACTGACAAAAGTACTAGTGTAGACAAAGCTTAATAAGAGGTGTTGACATCCTAGTGTAGACAGGGCAAGTCGTAGCTGAAATATGTCAGCTGATTTAAGTAAACCTAGGCACCCCCTTACGGTTTACCTAGCTAAAAAGTGTTAATATACAATTTGCCCTGGCTACACTAGGATTGTAACTGATGTTAGTTAACTCATGTTAAACCCATCTTTTGGATTCGGATGGACATAGCCCAGAGGTACCAGACAACAAATGTTTATCCTAGGGATCTATTTGGGATAAACTATAGATGTTTATATCATGTAACAAACATCTGGGAAGCGTCCAGGCTGGCCTTCGTATGGGTTGTAACTACCGAGGGTTGTAACTGGCCATCTATTGACTCAAGTTAAAAAACTCTAGTACAGGCATATCCAGAGAGGCATGAGGAGGGAACAGTCTCTTAGTTTAGGGGAGTATGGGACTGTGATTGTCGTGGTTGCCGTGCAGGGGAACACAAGAAGAGAACCCTTCTGGTGCCTTGACCCTTTTGCACAGTCACTTAATAGCTGGACACAGTCTAGCCCTATGTGGTTTGTAAAGCTCCAGACACACCAAGAGCCCTCTAAATAATGAATAGCAGCGATATGACTGTATGAATTTAAAAGAACAGAAAGTATAGGTAAGGAATTAGGACTTGGACCCCACACTCACGTGAGTGAGATTTTGTACGTAGTACTGTCTTTTGTTTGCTAGAGATTCCATTTCCCTTCTCCTGGTTTTTGGTTCTGTTCAGTGCATGCACCCGTCCAGTATGGTGTGAGCCTCCAAAAGAAACTCTGTTTGTACTCAATCTGTGAGTGAAGAACCTTCCTTCATTAACTGAGGGATTTTATGTCTATGCTTCTGCAGTTTCTTCTTCTTATGCAATTCTGTTCAGCCTCTGCAGAGATTACCAGGAGGCACAAGGGAACTGAAAAACCTTAGTCAAGGGCAGAAATATTTTGATTCAATCAGCAATAAAAGGAGTCTCTGAAAATTATAGACATTTTCTGGAATAGCTGTTTCCTTTGTCTGCAGAGTTTTACATTCAGTTCTGAATTCCCCCAAAGTACAGTTTAAAATACTTTAATATTTGAAATCTGGAAATCCTCTGCCTAAGGTTTTAATATTGTTCCTGGCTAGCTGTGATGGGAGGAGTTTATTCTCATCAGCATGCAAATCAGTAAGGTCTATTAACATTAATGCAAGTTCTTTCCCATCAAGATGCCGCTATACCCCTAAGAGCAAAAGAAGTCAAAAGTATTCATTAAGCCAACCCCTATTCCCAAATTCCAAATAAGTAGTGCTGTGGCAACATTGTACTTGTATGTCCTTATACAAATCATCCAAGTCCTCTGTTTCTGTGGGCTACTTTCAACAAACCTGCAGGAATTTTATATAAACTCCTGTGGGAGGAGATATAAAGCTAAGACTGCAGTTCTGCTTTTTTAAGTTCACTTTTATCTTATTTCCAGAGGCAGGTTATAAGCCACAAACATTGAATGCAGAGCTAGGCTGGAGCCAAGTCATAAGATCTGATTTGGCTTTATGAGCTAAAACACGAGCTGAGCTATTGGAGAAGACTATATACACATGCCAAAAAAGTGCTACAGTGTGTAAGGTCACTATGACTATCAGGGAGTGAAGAGATGCCAGCATATTCTGCCCTTGGCTCGTCCTTGGCTTCCTCAAGTTTTCACTTTTGCCCATATCTTTCTACTGAATCAGGTAGGGGTGTGTGTGTGTGTGTACATGCACGTGCACGTGCGCGCACACACACAAAAAGATATATTTAATAAGGTTGGATGATTTCTGGATCTGTAAGGAAATATTTACATGAGGAATAATATTGTTATAAAACAGTATGAACTTAGTTTAAAATGATGCTCAGGCTGTTAGTTGATATGATTTTGTGTGCTGGCAAAATTCTGCTGGAGTGAATTATGAGGCACCCCAAATACCTGAAGCTTAGAGTACTAAGTGAGAGAGGCTATAAGTTGTCATACAGTTAGTTAGGAACAATGTCCTTTATAATCCTGTAATTTATTGGCAAGAAACATCACATAATTCAGGGACATTTACAAAGCCCTCTGGTGTCATTCTTCAAAGTTTCACGACAGCTACTTCAGCTTTGACTCTGAGCAGCATTCTAACTTCAAGCCCAACTATTAAATGGCATTGCCAGCTTTCTAGATCCTTGACTCAGCTGTTCCCACCTGTAATTAGTTATGTACTTACTGTTACAAATAAAAAGATATCACAGAGGAATTTTCCTTATTAGAAAAATTCACAATGACAGAAGCATAATCAGCATTAGAAACAAAAAATCCTGTTTGTTTCATCACCCCTGAAGCTTGTCAAAGCCTCACCTTGTCCCTTGCGATTCTTTATTCTCTCAGAATTATGTCAATGCCAGAGATTGGTCCAAAGCAAAATCCCAGTACTCTATTCACCCAAACCTAGCATCCAGACTGTGTGGCTGGGGGCAGGGCCCAGCTCTGTTCAAATAGAGGTGAAACAAAAAGGGATATAGGCCAAAATTTGGAAAAGTGACGAGTGATTTTGGTATGCCCCAATTTTTAGGTGTCACATTTAAGACACCTTAAACGTGCTAGCCAGAAAGTGCTGAGCACTTGTCCTCTGAAAATCAGGCCCCTTTCTGGGGTCTCAAGTTCACTCAAAATTGCTGCTTAGCCACTTTTGAAAATCTAAGCCTATAGGCTGCTAAATTTCAGCCCGTTGTATTAGATGTGAAGTATTTGCATTTAACAAAGTGATGAGAGTAGAAATTTGCAATATCAGTCCTTGCTCCCACTTGCATGCCCTAACGTTCTCTCTCCCTAACAGAGCATTTATTAGGGAGCTAATAGGATTAGCCAACTGATCTCTTTTTATAAGACACACTGGGTTTTTGGTGCTTTTGTTGCATAATCACCTCTACCTCCTGCTGAAGGGTTCTTTCTTCAGAGCAAACATTGAGATGTTAAATATTTTCTATAAAGAGCTATTTATTAACCAGAGAGAGCTATTTATGTGTCTTGAGCTAGGAGTAAGTGCCTGGATTTAAGGGGAGGAAAAATCAAATCTTCCAAGGTTAAAATTAGCTGTTAGATTGCAAGGGCAAAACCACCTGAGGTTTCAACCCTGCTGCTTTTAATGGGCAAATGAGATATTTCATGTGCAATTGCCTAAGTGACTATTGAAACAGATGCCATGTTCCAACAGCACCTTCGACAGAACAAGTGACATCTCAGCAGGGAAAGTAAAGCAGTATGGAGGGTGAAATTGCAGAGGAGAACAATGGATTTCTTCCATGATGCAATGGAACTCTTACAATGAAGTGAGTATTTCAGTTTAGCATAAGTGCCCCATCATTAACTATTAATTGTAATGTACTAATCAGAAGGACCTCACTGGGTACTTGTGCACTTCCTCAGAAGTCCCATTGTACTTCAGAATCCTTGAAGCATTATCTGAGCTGAGTGCTAGGACCTGAGACTCATGGTGCTTGTCAATACAATAGTTGTGCTAAAGTGCTATAAAGTTCCAATGCACTTTCCTGTTGTCCATTAATCTCCTGCATTCTTTTTTAATTCTGTCTAAATCAGAATGGGAATTTTCCCATCATGTCTGTTCTAAATCATAAAGAACTACAGAGCTAAGGTATCCTGGCTCCTCTGAGTTTGACATACATGCCTTTGTTAGGGCCTAATCCTTGAATGCAGCTGTACCAACTATCCAATAAAACTTGGCCCCACTCTGTGCCTCACTCCTCCCACTGGGGATTTCCCATGTTTCCAGCCATTCAAGCACCAACAGAGCTGCCCTAGTTCACACCTCTAGTATAAACTCTGTAAGTGGGATATGCTTCACCAGTGCAAATAGCAGCTTTGCCCATTCAAGGTAGGAGCTGCAAGTTGCAGTTACGCCAATGGCAGACCATTAATGGCTGTAACTGGGGCAAATCTCCAGTGTAGACAAGAACTTAAGAACAAAAGAATGACCATACTGGGTCAGACCAAAGATCCATCCAATGCCAGGTGTCCCAGAGGGAGTGAACCTAACAGATAATGATCAAGTGATCTCTCTCCTGCCATCCATCTCCACCCTCTGACAAATAGAGACTACGGACACCATTCCTTACCCATGCTGGCTAACTTGCTGAATTCCCACCCTTTTCTAAAACATATTTAAATCCACTTCTTTTCTATTGTCTTCACTCAGTGAACATGCAAACCAGGTCTCCTCACCTGTCCTATTGGCAGTCTTTCATTTCCTTTACAACTGTCCTGGTCTACTGGCGCTATGGAGCCTCATATCTCTGTGCTATGTGTCCTTTGCATTGTTTTTAACCATGTACCTTCTGAGTGAATAATATGACTGAGGAGCTGTACAATTTAAAGTGTATAGTTTTGTGCTGTTGCATTATGTACTCGTCACATACCAGCAATAGGGCATAGGGCTCTCTGCAGAGCTGAAGTGGACCTATACGGGTCAGTAGCCAGGGCGTGTCAGTCACTGGAGGTGTTTATGAGCTAGCTGGCAAATATTAAACTTGTCCATACTGGAGCAAAGTGTCTCTTACAAAGTACTGGATGTAGGGGTAAGAAATAGCTCATAGTGTTTTGCAAGGGCCACCGTATAGAAGTCTGTGTATCTAAGCACTCATAGTGGTTGAACACCTTACAATCACATAATGCATTTATCCTCACAACACCGCTGTGAGGTAGGGCAGTGTGGTTATTCCCATTATTCCACAGGTGGGAAACTGAGACACAGAGTGACTAAAGTCACAGATGAAATTTTTTTGTCGGAGCTGGAAGTTGAACCAAGATCTCCTGAGTCCCAGTCCTGTGTCTCTAATAGTTTGTTCTTCTTAAAGGAGATATTCAGATGAGTAACTGTGCACTGTAAACTGAGACTTTGTCTGTGCATCTCACTGACGTTGCACATGCACGTTCTATGACTTGTGTGCATACACACCATAAGTGGGATTCACACAGGCAAAAAATCTTGAAGAACAAGTTACTGGAAGGTAAGTGATTGCTTATGGTTTCAACTCAGCTAACTGAAAATCTCTCCCATATCCTCCAGTGACTTCCAACCCCCCCCCCATGACCCCAATGACAAGTATCAACCCCCTTCAACTGCAGAAGAAAAAGAAAGCTCTTACACTGTCTGTTTCCAAGTGCCCTAATTCATCAGCTCTTGAAACCCTCTTGCATTCACAGTGACAACGGTGGTGAGCTGGAGCCGGTTCCCACTGGTTTGCGGGAACCGGTTGTTAAATTTAGAAGCCCTTTTAGAACCGGTTGTCCTGCGAGGGACAACTGGTTCAAAAAGGGCTTTTAAATTTAACAAAAGCCCCAGCAGCTGCCAGCCCTTCCCCCGGCCCCAGCTCACCTCACTCCGCCTCTGCCTCCTCCCCTGAATGCTCCCGAGGCTTCTCCTCCCCGTCCCCAGCTTCGCGTGAATCAGCTGTTCGCGCAGGAAGCCTGGGAGAGATGAGAAGGAAGCAGCGGCTTCCCGCAGGTGAGCTGGGGCAGGGGGGCGGGGGTGTGAGGAGGGCTCCAGGCGCCGCACAGCTCCGGCCTGGCCACTGGTCCGAATCCCGGCCGAGCGGCCCAGCCCGGCCCTGGCCCGGCATGGCGCCAATCTCCAGGCAGCGCGGTAAGGAGGCAGGGAGCATGGAGGGGGTGTTGGATAGAGGGCAGAGAAGTTGGGGGGGTGGATTAGCATCGAAGCAGTCAGAGGGCAGGGAACAGGGGGATTGAATGGGGGCAGGGGCCTGGGGGAGCTCTCAGGAAGGAACAGGGGTTGGATAGGGTGCCAGGGGGAAGTGAGGGGACAGGGAAGGGGGTTGGATGGGGCAGGAGTCCCGGGGCGGGCATGACCCCCTCATGGGGTGAGGAGGAGGGAACCGGTTGTTAATGTTGTGGCAGCTCATCACTGCCCATAGGAACCATAACCCTAGCTCCAAGTGCCTACCCTTAGGAACCCTGACCCTAGGGTGGGAAGCCCTACCCATAGGAACCCTAACCCTAGCCCCAAGTGCCCTACCCATAGGAACTCTAACCCTAGGTCAGGAAGCCCTACCCTTACTAATCCTAACCCTAGCTCCAAGTGCCCTACTCATAGGAACCCTAACCCAAGGTCGGGAAGCCCTACCTATAGGAACCCTAACCTTAGGTCGGGAAGCCCTACCCATAGGAACCCTAACCCTAGCTCGGGAATACCTACCCATAGGAACCCCAACCCTAGGTTGGGAATCCCTACCCATAGGAACCCAAACCCTAGCTCCAAGTGCTCTACCCATAGGAACCCTAACCCTAGTTCGGGGAGACCCACCCATAGGAACCCTAACCCTAGGTCGGGAAGCCCTACCCATAGGAACCTTAACCCTAGCTCCAAGTTCCCTACCCACAGGAACACTAACCCTAGCTCCAAGTTCCATACCCATAGGAATCCTAACCCTAGCTCAGGAATCCCTACCCATAGGAACCCGATCCCTAGCTCGGGAATCCCTACCCATTGGAACCCTAACCCTAGCTCGGGAATCCCTACCCATAGGAACCCTAACCGTAGCTCGGGAATCCCTACCCATAGGAACCCTAACCCTAGCTCCAAGTGACCTACCCATAGGAACCCTAATCCTATGTCGAGAATCCCTACCCAGAGGAACCCAAACCCTAGGTCGGGAATCCCTACCCATAGGAAACCTAACCCTATCTCGGGAATCCCTACCCATAGGAACCCTAACCCTAGCTCCAAGTTCCGGACCCATAGGAACCCTAATCCTACGTCGAGAATCCCTACCCAGAGGAACCCTAACCCTAGCTCGGGAATCCCTACCCATAGGAACCCTAACCCTAGCTCCAAGTTCCCTACCTATAGGAACCCTAACCCTAGCTCGGGAATCCCTACCCATAGGAACCCTAACCCTAGCTCCAAGTGGCCTACCCATAGGAACCCTAGCCCTAGGTTGGGAATCCCTACCCATAGGAACCCAAACCCTAGATCAGGGAGACCTACCTTATAGGAACCCGAACCATAAGTCGGGTAGACCTACCTATAGGAACCCTAACCCTAGCTCCAAGTGGCCTACCCATAGGAACCCTTACCCTACATCGGGAATCGATACCCATAGATACCCTAACCCTAGATCGGGTAGACCTACCCATAGTTACCCTAACCCTAGGTCGGGAATCACTACACATAGGAACCCTAACCCTAGCTCCAAGTTCCCTACCCATAGGAACCCTAACACTAGGTCGGGAGTCCCTAAGCATAGGAACGCTAGGTCAGGAGTCCCTACCCTTAGGAACCCTAACCCTAGCTCCAAGTTCCCCACCCATAGGAACCCTAACCCTAGCTCGGAAATCCCTACCCATAGGAATCCTAACCCTAATTCGAGAATTCCTACCCATAGGAACCCTAACCCTAGCTCCAAGTTCCCTACCCATAGGAACCCTAACCCTAGCTCGGGAATCCCTACCCATAGGAATCCTAACCCTAACTCGAGAATCCCTACCCTTAGGAACCCTAACCCTAGCTCCAAGTTCCCTACTCATAGGAACCCTAACCCTAGCCCCAAGTTCCCTACCCGTAGGAACCCTAACCCTAGCCCCAAGTTCGCTACCCATAGGAACGCTAACCCTAGGTCGGGAATCCCTACCCATAGGAACCCTAACCCTAGGTCAAAGTTCCCTAGCCATAGGAACCCTAACCCTAGCTCCAAGTTCCCTACCCATAGGAACCCTAACCCTAGGTCGGGGACACCTACCCATAGGAACCCTAACCCTAGCTCGGGAATGCGTACCCATAGGAACTCTAACCCTAGCCCCAAGTTCCCTACCATTAGAAACCCTAACCCGAGCCCCAAGTTCCCTACCCATAGGAACCCTAACCCTAGCTCCAAGTTCCCTACCCTTAGGAACCCTAACCCTAGCCCCAAGTTCCCTACCCATAGGAACCCTAACCCTAGGTCGGGAATCCCTAGCCATAGGAACTCTAATCCTAGGTCAAAGTTCCCTAGCCATAGGAACCCTAACCATAGCTCCAACTTCCCTACCCAAAGGAACCCTAACCCTAGGTCGGGGACACCTAAACATAGGAACCCAAACCATAGCTCGGGAATGCCTACCCATAGGAACCCTAACCCTAGCTCGGGAATGCCTACCCATAGGAACTCTAACCCTAGCTCTAAGTTCCCTACCCATAGGAACCGTAACCCTAACTCGAGAATCCCTACCCATAGGAAACCTAACCCTAACTCGAGAATCCCTACCCATAGGAACCCTAACCCTAGCTCAAAGTGGCCTACGCATAGGAACCCTAACTCTAGCTCGGGAATCCCTACCCATAGGAACCCTAACCCTAGCTCGGGAATGCCTACCAATAGGAACCCGAACCGTAGCTCGAAGTTCCCTACCCACAGGAACCCTAACGCTAGCTCACGAATCCCTACCCATAGGAACCCTAACCCTAGCTCCAAGTTCCCTACCCATAGGAACCCTAACCCTAGCCCCAAGTTCCCTACCCTTAGGAACCCTAACCCTAGCCCCAAGTTCCCTACCCATAGGAACCCTAACCCTAGTTCGGGAATCCCTACCCATAGGAACCCTAACCCTAGCTCGGAAATCCCTACCCATAGGAATCCTAACCCTAACTCGAGAATCCCTACCCGTAGGAACCCTAACCCTAGCTCCAAGTTCCCTACCCATAGGAACCCTAACCCTAGCCCCAAGTTCCCTACCCATAGGAACGCTAACCCTAGGTCGGGAATCCCTACCCATAGGAACCCTAATCCTAGGTCAAAGTTCCCTAGCCATAGGAACCCTAACCCTAGCTTCAAGTTCCCTACCCATAGGAACCCTAACCCTAGGTCGGGGACACCTACCCATAGGAACCCTAACCCTAGCTCTGGAATGCCTACCCATAGGAACCCTGACCCTAGCTCAGGAATGCGTACCCATAGGAACTCTAACCCTAGCTCCAAGTTCCCTACCCATAGGAACCGTAACCCTAGCTCCAAGTCCCCTACCCTTAGGAATCCTAACCCTAGCCCCAAGTTCCCTACCCATAGGAACCCTAACCCTAGGTCGGGAATCCCTAGCCATAGGAACCCTAATCCTAGGTAAAAGTTCCCTAGCCATAGGAACCCTAACCATAGCTCCAAGTTCCCTACCCATAGGAACCCTAACCCTAGGTCGGGGACACCTAACCATAGGAACCCTAACCATAACTTGGGAATGCCTACCCATAGGAACCCTAACCCTAGCTCGGGAATGCCTACCCATAGGAACTGTAACCCTAGCTCTAAGTTCCCTACCCTTAGGAACTCTAACCCTAACTCGAGAATCCCTACCCTTAGGAACCCTAACCCTAACTCGAGAATCCCTACCCATAGGAACCCAAACCCTATCTCGGGAATCCCTACCAATAGGAACCCTAACCGTAGCTCGAAGTTCCCTACCCACAGGAACCCTAATGCTAGCTCACGAATCCCTACCCATAGGAACCCTAACCCTAGCTCCAAGTTCCCTACCCATACGAACTCTAACCCAACTCCAAGTTCCCTACCCATAGGAACCCTAGCCCTAGGTCGGGAATCCCTACCCATAGGAACCCTAACCCCAAATTCCCTACCCATAGGAACTCTAACCCTAGATCAGGGAGACCTACCCATAGGATCCCTAACTCTAGGTCGGGAATCCCGACCCTTAGGAACCCTAACCCTAACCCCAAGTTCCCTACCCATTGGAACACGAACCCTAACTCCAAGTCCCCTACCCATAGGAACACGAACCCTAACTCCAAGTTCCCTACACATAGGAACCCTAACCCTAGCTCGGGGAGACCTACCCATAGGAAACCTAACCCTAGCTCGGGGAGACCTACCCATAGGAAACCTAACCCTAGCTCGGGAATCCCTACCCATAGGAACCCTAACCCTAGCTCCAAGTGTCCCACCCACAGGAACCCAAACCCTATGTCTGGAAGCCCTACCCATAGGAACTCTTACCCTAGCTCCAAGTGTCCTACCCATAGGAACCCTAACCCTAGGTCGGGAAGCCCTACCCATAGAAACCCTAACCCTAGGTCGGGAAGCCCTACCCATAGGAACCCTAACCCTAGCTCGAAGTGCCCTACCCATAGGAACCCTAATCCTAGCTCTGGGAGACCAACCCATACGAACCCTAACCTTAGGTCGGGGAGACCTACCCATAGGAACCCTTACCCTAGCTCGGGGAAACCTACCCGTAGGAACCCTAACCCTAGCTCGAGAATCCCTAACCATAAGAATCCTAACCCTAGCTCGGGAATCCCTACCCATGAGAAGCCTAACCCTAGCTCGGGAATCCCTACCCATAGGAACCCTAACCGTAGCTCGGGAATCCCTACCCATAGGAACGCTAACCCTAGCTCCAAGTGCTCTACCCATTGGAACCCTAACCCTAACTCGGACCGAGCTACCCATAGGTACCCTAAGCCTAGTTCAGGGAGACATACCCATGGGAACCCTAACCCTAGCTTGGGAATCCCTACCGATAGGAACCCTTACCCTAGCTCGGGAATCCCTACCCTGAGAGACCCTAACCCTAGCTCGGGAATCCCTACCCATAGGAACCCTTACCCTAGCTCCAAGTAGCCTACCCATAGGAACCGTAACCCTAGGTCGGGAATCCCTACCCATAGGAACCAGAACCCTAGCTCGCGGATACCTACCCATAGTAACCCTAACCCTAGCTCGGGAATCCCTACCCATAGGAACCCGAACACTAGATCGGGGAGACCTACCCATAGGAACCCTGACCATAAGTCTGGTAGACCTACCCATTGGAACCCTAACCCTAGCTCCAAGTTCCCTACCCATAGGAACCCTAGCTCCAAGTTCCCTACCCATAGGAACCCTAACCCTAGCTCCAAGTTCCCTACCCATAGGAACCCTAACCCTATTTCGGGAATCCCTACCCATAGGAACCCTAACCGTACCTTGGGAATCCGTACCCATAGGAACCCTAACCCTAGCTCCAAGTTCCCTACCTATAGGAACCCTAACCCTAGCTCCAAGTTCCCTACCCATAGGAACGCTAACCCTAGGTCGGGAGTCCCTAAGCATAGGAACCCTAGGTCAGGAGTCCCTACCCTTAGGAACCCTAACCCTAGCTCGAAGTTCCCCACCCATAGGAACCCTAACCCTAGCTCGGAAATCCCTACCCATAGGAATCCTAACCCTAACTCGAGAATTCCTACCCTTAGGAACCCTAACCCTAGCTCCAAGTTCCCTACCATTAGGAACCCTAACCCTAGCCCCAAGTTCCCTACCCATAGGAATCCTAACCCTAGTTCGGGAATCCGTACCCATAGGAACCCTAACCCTAACTCGAGAATCCCTACCCATAGGAAACCTAACCCTAACTCGACAATCCCTAACCATAGGAACCCTAACCCTAGCTCCAAGTTCCCTACCCATAGGAACCCAAACCCTAGCTCCAAGTTCCCTACCTATAGGAACCCTAACCCTAGCCCCAAGTTCCCTACCATTAGAAACCCTAACCCTAGCCCCAAGTTCCCTACCCATAGGAACCCTAACCCTAGCCCCAAGTTCCCTACCGATAGGAACCCTAACCCTAGCTCGGAAATCCCTACCCATAGGAATCCTAACCCTAACTCGAGAATCCCTACCCATAGGAAACCTAACCCTAGCTCCAAGTTCCCTACCCTTAGGAACCCTAACCCTAGCCCCAAGTTCCCTACCCTTAGGAACCCTAACCCTAGCCCCAAGTTCCCTACCCATAGGAACGCTAACCCTAGGTCGGGAATCCCTACCCATAGGAACCCTAATCCTAGGTCAAAGTTCCCTAGCCATAGGAACCCTAACCCTAGCTCGGGAATGCCTACCCATAGGAACCCTAACCCTAGCTCGGGAATGCGTACCCATAGGAACACTAACCCTAGCTCTAAGTTCCCTACCCATAGGAACCCTAACCCTTGCTCAGGATTCCCTAACCGTGGGAACTCTAACCCTAGCTCGGAAATCCCTACCCATAGGAACCCTAACCCTAACTCGAGAATCCCTAACCCTAGGAACCCTAACCCTAGCTCCAAGTTCCCTACCCATAGGGACCCTAACCCTAGCTCCAAGTTCTCTACCCATAGGAACCCTAACCCTAGCTCGGGAATCCCTACCCATAGGAACCCTAACCCTAGCTCCAAGTTCCGTACCCATAGGAACCCAAACCCTAGGTCGGGAATCCCTACCTATAGGAATGCTAACACTAGCTCCAAGTGCCCTACCCTTAGGAACCCTAGTCCTACATCGAGAATCCCTACCCAGAGGAACCCTAACCCTAGCTCGGGAATCCCTACCCATAGGAACCCTAACCCTAGCTTGGAAATCCCTACCCATAGGAACCCTAACCCTAGCTCCGGAATCCCTACCCATAGGAACCCTAACCCTAGCTCCAAGTTCCCTACCTATAGGAACCCTAACCCTAGCTCGGGAATCCCTACCCATAGGAACCCTAACCCTAGCTCCAAGTGGCCTACCCATAGGAACGCTAGCCCTAGGTCGGGAATCCCTACCCATAGGAACCCTAACCCTAGCTCGGGGAGACCTACCCATAGGAACCCTAACCCTAGGTCGGGAATCCCTACCCATAGGAACCCGAACCCTAGATCAGGGAGACCTACCATATAGGAACCCGAACCATAAGTCGGGTAGACCTACCTATAGGAACCCTAACCCTAGCTCCAAGTCTCCTACCCATAGGAACCCTTACCCTACATCGGGAATCGATACCCATAGATACCCTAACCCTAGATCGGGTAGACCTACCCATAGTTACCCTAACCCTAGGTCGGGAATCACTACACATAGGAACCCTAACCCTAGCTCCAAGTTCCCTACCTATAGGAACCCTAACACTAGGTCGGGAGTCCCTAAGCATAGGAACCCTAGGTCAGGAGTCCCTACCCTTAGGAACCCTAACCCTAGCTCCAAGTTCCCCACCCATAGGAACCCTAACCCTAGCTCGGAAATCCCTACCCATAGGAATCCTAACCCTAATTCGAGAATCCCTACCCATAGGAACCCTAACCCTAGCTCCAAGTTCCCTACCCATAGGAACCCTAACCCTAGATCCAAGATCCCTACCCTTAGGAACCCTAACCCTAGCCCCAAGTTCCCTACCCATAGGAACCCTAACCCTAGTTCGGGAATCCCTACCCATAGGAACCCTAACCCTAGCTCGGAAATCCCTACCCATAGGAATCCTAATCCTAACTCGAGAATCCCTACCCATAGGAACCCTAACCCTAGCTCCAAGTTCCCTACCCTTAGGCCTGGTCTACACTAGGACTTTAATTCGAATTTAGCAGCGTTAATTTGAACTAACCGCTCAACCGTCCACACCAGGAAGCCATTTAATTCGAACTAGAGGGCTCTTTAGTTCGAATTTGGTACTCCACCTCGACAGGTGGAGAAGCGCTTAATTCGACATGGCTAGCTCGAATTAGGCTAGGTGTGGATGCTAATCGAACTTAGTAGCTCCGGGAGCTATCCCACAGTGCACCACTCTGTTGAAGCTCTGGACAGCAGTCGGAGCTTGGATTCTCTGACCAGCCACACAGGAAATGACCCGGGAAAATTTGAATTCCTTTTCCTGTCTGGGCACTTTGAATCTGACGTCCTGGCTGGACATCGGGGCGAGCTCCGCAGCACCTGCAACGATGCAGAGCTCTCCAGCAGAGGAGTCCGGCCAATCCAAGAATAGAAAGAGGTCCCCAGCATGGACAGACCGGGAAGTCCTGGATCTGATCGGTGTGTGGGGCGATGAGTCTGTGCTCTCGGAGCTGCGCTCCAGCAAGCGGAATGCAAAGACCTTCGAGAAGGTCTCCAAAGCCATGATAGAGAAAGGATACAGCCGGGATGCGATGCAGTGCCGCGTGAAAGTCAAGGACCTGAGACAAGGTTACCAAAAAGTCAGAGCGGCAAACGGACGCTCCGGAGCACAGCCCCAGACATGCCGCTTCTACGAGGCACTGCATGCCATTCTCGGTGGGTCTGCCACCACTGCCCCACCAGTGACCGTGGACTCTGAGGATGGCATAGTGTACCTGGACAGTTCCTCGGCGATGTTCGCCGATGGGGAAGATGAGGAAGGGTTTGTGGAGGACGGCGCAGGTGACAGCGAACACAATACCGCTTGCCCTGACAGCCAGGATCTCTTCATCACCCTCACAGAGATCCCCTACCAACCCTCCCCGCCCGTTAACCCGGACTCAGAATCAGGGGAAGGATCAGGCGGTAAGTGCTATAAACATGGAAACTTTTATTTTTTAAAAAACGGGTATAGAAATACTATATACAAAATTTTACATGTCAAACTATATAAATAGTAGGTCCACACATATAGGGATTGAACAGTAATCCTCTTGGGACAGTTCAACAAAGCTCTCAGAGAGCAGCTCGAAAAGCCTCCACAGGAGGTTCCTGGGGACAGGTGCCTTATTCGGTGCTCCATGGAAGCACACTCTTCCGCGCCAGGAGATCCTAATGTAGAGAGGAATCATCGCCTCCACCAGCATTGCTGCATATGGGCCTGGTCTGTGCAGGGCTTCCAGTAGCATCCGCTCTCTCTGACTGCGAGTGACCCGCCTCAGGGTGATGTCGGTCTGGACAGGCTGCATCTAAGTCGGGCAATTAGTGTATTGTTACTATTGTTAACGGTTTACAATTAGGTTGCATAACAACGACCCTCGCTTAACAGCCACGTGCTGGAGGCCACAGAGAACAAGCAGACATTGATGTTTCCCGTGCACTGGCGGGAGGGGCTGGAAAAGGCTCAGCCTTTCTGCTTTCCAGATTGCCTTTAGCAGGAGAGCACAGCTATCCACTAACTGATAAGCATGATCTACTTTAAGGCTTACCAGGACTGTCTGCAAGACGGATTATGCTGTCTCTCCCCGCTTGTCCGCTCTCCTGTGCAATGGCGCCGCCAATGAGAGCGTATTCCGAAATCTCGAACTTTTCCTGAGATCTCGTGAGACTTGGTGCCCTGTATGGTCTTGTTCAGAGAAACTGACTAGACTGTGTTCACTGTTCGCAAACATGTATCTGTTCAAGGAAATCATTTACTGTTTCCCATCACACAGCTTCTGATCTTTCCCGGACTGCCCCGGCATCCCCCTCGCAGAGGCTGGCTCAGATTAGGCGGCGAAAGAAAAAGACTCGGGAAGAGATGTTCGCGGAACTGATGGCCTGCTCCAGAGGCGAGGCGGCAGAGCAGAGACAGTGGAGGGAGACCCTCTCTCAACAGCATCGCACACACATCGAACGGGAGGATAGGTGGTGGCAGGAAGACCATCAGGCGACTCAAACGCCGCTTGGGCTAATGAGGGAGCAAACGGACATGCTCCGGCGCCTTGTTGATGTTCTGCAGGACCGCAGGCAGGAGGAGAGAGCCCCCCTGCACTGTATCTGCAACCACCCTCCAACGCCAAGAAGTCCTGTCCCCCCCTCACCGAAAATTACAAGACGGAGGGGCGGTAGGGGCCGTGAGAACTGTCACTGCACCACAGCTGAGCGCTAATGTACCACACACCTCTCATGCTATAACTGTTTAGAAGCGCTTCCCTTACAGGATCACCCAGTCCCAAATCCAAGTTTCATCACCCCACTATGTAGTAGATTAATAAAAGCTGTTTGCTGTCGTTCACTCTTTCTGTCACGTCTTTCGTGTCAGAAGACTGTGTATGTGTGTGGGGGGGGGACAGGGGATTTATAATTGCACGGGATAGCCTACATTAGCAGGGTACAGACTATCGGGGGCAGGATCAACTGCAGGGCACACACAGACTGCATTCAGTAGTCACCAGGGTCCCTCTGTGTGGTGTATGCTGCCCCGGGTCATTCTGTGATGTGTACGCTTGTCCACGGTCCTAGCGCCTGCCACCCCCTAATATTAAGGCATGCTGCCCTTACCATGCACTTCCACCGTAGGCGCGATCCTCTCCGCTGCCCTGAGCCCCAACAAGAGCCCTCATCCACGGACAGATACTCACCCTTCCCCCACACCCCTCACCCCTTCCTACGCCCAAACCCACAGCCCAGAGCCTGCATCCAATTCCGTATGCAAAGACGGCACCACTCGCCCCTTCCTGCAAACCCACCCCTACATGCACAACCACTTGAAACCGTCCCCCACCCCAGAGACCTATGTAGGAGCAGGAGGATGTCCGTCCTGTATTGTACAAGCTGTATGTACATCAGTGCACACCGTACCCAGCACAGTATGCGTCCATGTTTCAACACCTGAACAGAAATGCAAAGTAAAACAAAGATTTATTAATAATGAGTGTAACAATTAATTTGCTTTAAAACGTGCTTTGGAAGTGGGGGAAACTTGGAGAACGGGGTATGTAACCGCAGATTGAAATGGACACATACAGACACAGGCCCAGGGTCAGTTTCTCTTGAAAGCAAGTGGAGAGTCATAGGTTACCCTGCTCTCCAAGGAAACTTGCTTTCAAAGCCTCCCGGATACACAGCGCTTCCCGCTGGGATATTCTCTCGGCACGGGTGTCTGGCTGAGCGTAAACTGCAGCCAGGCGATTTGCCTCAACCTCCCATCCGGACAAAAAGGCCTCGCCCTTGCTCTCACAGAGATTGTGTAGCACACAGCAAGCAGCAATAACTACGGGGATATTCTTTTCGCTGATGTCCGAGCGAGTCAGTAAGCTCCGCCATCTCCCCTTGAGACGTCCGAAAGCACACTCCACCACCATTCTGCACTTGCTCAGCCGGTAGTTGAAGTGTTCCTTCTCTCTGTCCAAGGCGCCTGTATAGGGCTTCATGAGCCAGGGCATTAGCGGGTAGGCTGGGTCCCCGAGGATCACTGTAGGCATCTGCACATCCCCAACCGTTATTTTGTGGTCCGGGAAGAAAGTTCCTGCCTGGAGGCATCTAAACAGACCAGAGTTCCTGAACACACACGCGTCATGAACCTTGCCCGCCCACCCAACGAAGATGTTGGTAAAACGTCCCCTATGGTCCACCAGTGCTTGCAGCACCATTGAAAAGTAGCCCTTTCGGTTAATGTACTCGCTGGCCTGGTGGGCTGGTGCCAGGATAGGGATGTGAGTCCCATCTATAGCCCCACCGCAGTTTGGAAATCCCATCGCGGCGAAGCCATGTATGATGGCCTGGACGTTTCCGAGAGTCACTACCTTTGAGAGCAGTTGCTCAACGATTGCGTGGGCTACTTGCATCACAGCAACCCCCACGGTAGATTTGCCCACGCCAAAGTGGTTCGCTACTGACCGGTAGCTGTCTGGCGTTGCAAGTTTCCAGAGGGCTATGGCCACTCGCTTCTGCACACTCAGGGCTGCTCGCATCCGGGTGTCCTGGCGCTTCAGGGCAGGGGCCAGCAAGTCACACAGTTCAAGGAAAGTGCCCTTACGCATCCTGAAGTTTCGCAGCCACTGTGATTCATCCCAGACCTGCAGCACTATGCGGTCCCACCAGTCCGTGCTGGTTTCCCGGGCCCAGAATCGCCGTTCCACACCATGAACTTGACCCATTGCCACCATGATCTCCACAGCGTGGCGTACCCTGCTTTGTGAGAGGTCTGCGCCACTCTGTGACTTCCTGTCCTCACCGCGCTGCCGGAGCCTCCTCGCCCGATTTCTCAGCAGCTGACTGTGGAAGAGGTGGACGATAAGGTGCGAGGAGTTGACAATGGCCATAAGTGCAGCGATGATCGCAGCGGGCTCCATGCTCACAGTGCTGTGGCGTCCGCGCTGTAACCGACCAGAGAAGGGCGCGAACAGATTTCCCGCCGGCGCTTTCAGGGAGAGAGGGCGGGAGTGACGGTTCAATAATGACAGTTACCCAAAACCACCCTCGGCACATTTTTTCCCCCAGCAGGCATTGGGGGCTGTACCCAGCATTCCAATGGGCAGCGGGGAGTGCGGGAACTGGGGAATAGCTTCCCACAGTGCACCACTTCCAAAGTCGGCGCTGGCCCCGTGAATGTGGACTCAGAAATTCGAATTAGTGTATTTACTATGGATACAAAAATTCGACTTCATAAGGTCGAATCCACAAATTCGAACTAAATTGATTCAAAATAGTCTTGTAGTGTAGACAAGGCCTTAGGAACCCTAACCCTAGCCTCAAGTTCCCTACCCTTAGGAACCCTAACCCTAGCCCCAAGTTCCCTACCCATAGGAACGCTAACCCTAGTTCGGGAATCCCTACCCATAGGAACCCTAATCCTAGGTCAAAGTTCCCTAGCCATAGGAACCCTAACCCTAGGTCGGGAATGCCTACCCATAGGAACCCTAACACTAGCTCGGGAATGCGTACCCATAGGAACTCTAACCCTAGCTCTAAGTTCCCTACCCATAGGAACCCTAACCCTTGCTCGGAATTCCCTAACCGTAGGAACCCTAACCCTAGCTCGGAAATCCCTACCCATAGGAACCCTAACCCTAACTCGAGAATCCCTAACCATAGGAAACCTAACCCTAACTCGAGAATCCCTAACCATAGGAACCCTAACCCTAGCTCCAAGTTCCCTACCCATAGGAACCCAAACCCTAGCTCCAAGTTCCCTACCTATAGGAACCCTAACCCTAGCCCCAAGTTCCCTACCATTAGAAACCCTAACCCTAGCCCCAAGTTCCCTACCCATAGGAACCCTAAACCGAGCTCCAAGTTCCCTACCCTTAGGAACCCTAACCGTAGCCCCAAGTTCCCTATCCATAGGAACCCTAACCCTAGTTCGGGAATCCCTACCCATAGGAACCCTAACCCTAGCTCGGAAATCTCTACCCATAGGAAACCTAACCCTAACTCGAGAATCCCTAACCATAGGAACCCTAACCCTAGCTCCAAGTTCCCTACCCATAGGAACCCTAACCCTAGCTCCAAGTTCCCTACCCTTAGGAACCCTAACCCTAGCCCCAAGTTCCCTACCCTTAGAAACCCTAACACTAGCCCCAAGTTCCCTACCCATAGGAACGCTAACCCTAGGTCGGGAATCCCTACCCATAGGAACCCTAATCCTAGGTTCAAGTTCCCTAGCCATAGGAACCCTAACCCTAGCTCGGGAATGCCTACCCATAGGAACCCTAACCCTAGCTCGGGAATGCGTACCCATAGGAACTCTAACCCTAGCTCTAAGTTCCCTACCCATAGGAACCCTAACCCTTGCTCGGGATTCCCTAACCGTAGGAACCCTAACCCTAGCTCGGAAATCCCTACCCATAGGAACCCTAACCCTAACTCGAGAATCCCTACCCATAGGAAACCTAACCGTAACTCGAGAATCCCTAACCGTAGGAACCCTAACCCTAGCTCCAAGTTGCCTACCCCTAGGAACACAAACCCTAGCTCCAAGTTCCCTACCTATAGGAACTCTAACCCTAGCCCCAAGTTCCCTACCGTTAGAAACCCTAACCCTAGCCCCAAGTTCCCTACCCATAGGAACCCTAACCCTTGCTCGGGATTCCCTAACCGTAGGAACCCTAACCCTAGCTCGGAAATCCCTACCCATAGGAACCCTAACCCTAACTCGAGAATCCCTACCCATAGGAAACCTAACCGTAACTCGAGAATCCCTAACCATAGGAACCCTAACCCTAGCTCCAAGTTCCCTACCCATAGGAACCCTAACCCTAGCTCCAAGTTCCCTACCCTTAGGAACCCTAACCCTAGCCCCAAGTTCCCTACCCATAGGAACCCTAACCTTAGGTCGGGAATCCCTAGCCATAGGAACCCTAATCATAGGTCAAAGTTCCCTAGCCATAGGAATCCTAACCATAGCTCCAAGTTCCCTACCCATAGGAACCCTAACTCTAGGTCGGGGACACCTAACCATAGGAACCCTAACCATAGCTCGGGAATGCCTACCCATAGGAACCCTAACACTAGCTTGGGAATGCCTACCCATAGGAACTCTAACCCTAGCTCTAAGTTTCCTACCCGTAGGAACCCTAACCCTTTCTCAGGATTCCCTAACCGTAGGAACCCTAACCCTAGTTCGGAAATCCCTACCCATGGGAACCCTAACCCTAGCTACAAGTTCCCTACCCATAGGAACCCAAACCCTAGCTCCAAGTTCCCTACCCATAGGAACCCTAACTCTAGGTCGGGGACACCTAACCATAGGAACCCTAACCATAGCTCGGGAATGCCTACCCATAGGAACCCTAACACTAGCTTGGGAATGCCTACCCATAGGAACTCTAACCCTAGCTCTAAGTTTCCTACCCGCAGGAACCCTAACCCTTTCTCAGGATTCCCTAACCGTAGGAACCCTAACCCTAGTTCGGAAATCCCTACCCATGGGAACCCTAACCCTAGCTCCAAGTTCCCTACCCATAGGAACCCAAACCCTAGCTCCAAGTTCCCTACCTATAGGAACCCTAACCCTAGCTCAGGAATCCCTAACCATAGGAACCCTAAACCTAGCTCCAAGTGGCCTACACATAGCAACCCTAACCCTAGGTCGGGAATCTCTACCCATAGGAACCCTAACCCTATATCGGGGAGACCTACCGATAGGAACCCTAACCCTAGGTAGGAAATCCCTATCCATAGGAACCCTAACCCTAGCTACCAGTTCCCTACCCATAGGAACCCTAACCCTAGGTCGGGAATCCCTACCCATAGGAACCCTAACCCTAGGTCGGGAATGCCTACCCTTAGCAACCCTAAACCTAGCTCCAAGTTCCCTACCAATAGGAACCCTAACCCTAGTTCGGGAATCACTACCCATAGGAACCCTAACCCTAGCTCAAAGTTCCCTAACCATAGGAACCCTTAACCTAGGTCGGTGACACCTACCCATAGGAACCCTAACCCTAGCTCAGGAATCCCTAACCATAGGAACCCTAAACCTAGCTCCAAGTGGCCTACATATAGCAACCCTAACCCTAGGTCGGGAATCTCTACCCATAGGAACCCTAACCCTATATCGGGGAGACCTACCGATAGGAACCCTAACCCTAGGTAGGAAATCCCTATCCATAGGAACCCTAACCCTAGCTACCAGTTCCCTACCCATAGGAACCCTAACACTAGGTCGGGAATCCCTACCCATAGGAACCCTAACCCTAGGTCGGGAATCACTACCCATAGGAACCCTAACCCTAGCTCAAAGTTCCCTAACCATAGGAACCCTTAACCTAGGTCGGTGACACCTACCCATAGGAACCCTAACCCTTGCTCGGGATTCCCTAACCGTAGGAACCCTAACCCTAGCTCGGAAATCCCTACCCATAGGAACCCTAACCCTAACTCGAGAATCCCTACCCATAGGAAACCTAACCGTAACTCGAGAATCCCTAACCATAGGAACCCTAACCCTAGCTCCAAGTTCCCTACCCATAGGAACCCTAACCCTAGCTCCAAGTTCCCTACACTTAGGAACCCTAACCCTAGCCCCAAGTTCCCTACCCATAGGAACCCTAACCTTAGGTCGGGAATGCCTACCCATAGGAACCCTAACACTAGCTTGGGAATGCCTACCCATAGGAACTCTAACCCTAGCTCTAAGTTTCCTACCCGTAGGAACCCTAACCCTTTCTCAGGATTCCCTAACCGTAGGAACCCTAACCCTAGTTCGGAAATCCCTACCCATGGGAACCCTAACCCTAGCTCCAAGTTCCCTACCCATAGGAACCCAAACCCTAGCTCCAAGTTCCCTACCTATAGGAACCCTAACCCTAGCTCAGGAATCCCTAACCATAGGAACCCTAAACCTAGCTCCAAGTGGCCTACACATAGCAACCCTAACCCTAGGTCGGGAATCTCTACCCATAGGAACCCTAACCCTATATCGGGGAGACCTACCGATAGGAACCCTAACCCTAGGTAGGAAATCCCTATCCATAGGAACCCTAACCCTAGCTACCAGTTCCCTACCCATAGGAACCCTAACCCTAGGTCGGGAATCCCTACCCATAGGAACCCTAACCCTAGGTCGGGAATGCCTACCCTTAGCAACCCTAAACCTAGCTCCAAGTTCCCTACCAATAGGAACCCTAACCCTAGTTCGGGAATCACTACCCATAGGAACCCTAACCCTAGCTCAAAGTTCCCTAACCATAGGAACCCTTAACCTAGGTCGGTGACACCTACCCATAGGAACCCTCACCCTAGCTCGGGAATCCCTCCCCATAGGAACCCTAACCCTAGCTCGGGAATGCCTACCCATAGGAACCCTAACCATCCTCCAAGTTCCCTACCCATAGGAACCCTAACACTAGGTCTGGGACACCTAACCATAGGAACCCTAACCATAGCTCGGGAATGCCCACCCATAGGAACCGTAACCCTAGCTCGGGAATGCCCACCCATAGGAACTCTAACCCTAGTTCTAAGTTCCCTACCCATAGGAACCCTAACCCTTGCTCGGGATTCCCTAACCGTAGGAACCCTAACCCTAGCTCGGAAATCCCTACCCACAGGAACCCTAACCCTAACTCGAGAATCCCTACCCATAGGAAACCTAACCGTAACTCGAGAATCGCTAACCATAGGAACCCTAACCCTAGCTCCAAGTTGCCTACCCCTAGGAACACAAACCCTAGCTCCAAGTTCCCTACCTATAGGAACTCTAACCCTAGCCCCAAGTTCCCTACCGTTAGAAACCCTAACCCTAGCCCCAAGTTCCCTACCCATAGGAACCCTAACCCTTGCTCGGGATTCCCTAACCGTAGGAACCCTAACCCTAGCTCGGAAATCCCTATCCATAGGAACCCTAACCCTAACTCGAGAATCCCTACCCATAGGAAACCTAACCGTAACTCGAGAATCCCTAACCATAGGAACCCTAACCCTAGCTCCAAGTTCCCTACCCATAGGAACCCTAACCCTAGCTCCAAGTTCCCTACCCTTAGGAACCCTAACCCTAGCACCAAGTTCCCTACCCATAGGAACCCTAACTCTAGGTCGGGGACACCTAACCATAGGAACCCTAACCATAGCTCGGGAATGCCTACCCATAGGAACCCTAACACTAGCTTGGGAATGCCTACCCATAGGAACTCTAACCCTAGCTCTAAGTTTCCTACCCGTAGGAACCCTAACCCTTTCTCAGGATTCCCTAACCGTAGGAACCCTAACCCTAGTTCGGAAATCCCTACCCATGGGAACCCTAACCCTAGCTCCAAGTTCCCTACCCATAGGAACCCAAACCCTAGCTCCAAGTTCCCTACCTATAGGAACCCTAACCCTAGCTCAGGAATCCCTAACCATAGGAACCCTAACCCTAGCTCCAAGTGCCCTACACATAGCAACCCTAACCCTAGGTCGGGAATCTCTACCCATAGGAACCCTAACCCTATATCGGGGAGACCTACCGATAGGAACCCTAACCCTAGGTAGGAAATACCTATCCATAGGAACCCTAACTCTAGGTCGGGGACACCTAACCATAGGAACCCTAACCATAGCTCGGGAATGCCTACCCATAGGAACCCTAACCCTAGCTCGGGAATGCCTACCCATAGGAACTCTAACCCTAGCTCTAAGTTCCCTACCCATAGGAACCCTAACCCTTGCTCGGGATTCCCTAACTGTAGGAACCCTAACCCAAGCTCGGAAATCCCTACCCATAGGAACCCTAACCCTAACTCGAGAATCCCTACCTATAGGAACCCTAACCCTAGCTCCAAGTTCCCTACCCATAGGAACCCAAACCCTAGCTCGGGAATCCCTACCCATAGGAACCCTAACCCTAGCTCCAAGTGGCCTACACGTAGCAACCCTTACCCTAGGACGGGAATCCCTACCCATAGGAAACCTAACCATATATCGGGGAGACCTACCGATCAAACACTAACCCTAGCTACAAGTTCCCTACCGATAGGAACCATAACCCAACTCCAAGTTCCCTACCCATAGGAACCCTAACCCTAGCTCGGGAATCCCTACCTATAGGAACCCTAACCCTAGCTCTAAGTTCCCTACCCATAGGAACCCTTGCCCTAGGTCGGGAATCCATAGCCATAGATACCCTAACCCTAGGTCGGGAATCCCTACCCATACGAACCCAACCCTAGGTCGGGAATCCCTACACTTAGGAACCCTAACCCTAGCTGCAAGTTCCATACCCATAAAAACCCTAACCCTAGGTCGGGAATCCCTACCCATATGAATCCTAACCCTAGCTCCAAGTTCCCTACCTATAGGAACCCTTACCCTAGCTCGGGAATCCCTATCTATGGGAACCCTAACCCTAGCTCCAAGTGGTCTACCCATAGGAACCCTAACCCTAGGTCGTGGACACCTACCCATAGGAACCCTACCCTACCTCGGGAATCCCTCCGCATAGGAACCCTAACCCTAGCTCAGGAATGCCTACCCATAGGAACCCTAACCCCAGCTCGGGAATGCCTACCCATAGGTACCCTAACCCTAGCTCTAAGTTACCTACCTATAGGAACCCTAACACTAGCTCGGGAATCCCTACCCATAGGAACCCTAACCCTAGCTCGGAAATCCCTACCCATGGGAACCCTAACCCTAACTTGAGAATCCCTACCCATAGGAACCCTAACCCTAGCTCCAAGTTCCCTACACATAGGAACCCTAACCCTAGCCCCAAGTTCCCTACCCATAGGAACCCTAACCCTAGTTCGGGAATCCCTATCCATGGGAACCCTAACCCTAGCTCCAAGTGGTCTACACATAGGAACCCTAACCCTAGGTCGGGAATCCCTATCCATAGGAACCCTAACCCTAGCTCAAAGTTCCCTAACCATAGGAACCCTAAGCCTAGGTCGGAGACACCTACCCATAGGAACCCTCACCCTACCTCGGGAATCCCTCCCCATAGGATCCCTAACCCTAGCTCAGGAATGCCTACACATAGGAACCCTAACCCTAGCTCGGGAATGCCTACCCATAGGTACCCTAACCCTAGCTCTAAGTTCCCTACCTATAGGAACCCTAACCCTAGCTCGGGAATCCCTACCCATAAGAACCCTAACCCTAGCTCGGGAATCCCTACCCAAAGGAACCCTAACCCTAGCTCGGGAATCCCTACCCATCGGAACCCTAACCCTAGCTCCAAGTTCCCTACGCATAGGAACCCTAACTCTAGCTCCAAGTTCCCTACCCATAGGAACCCTAACCCTTACTTGGGAATCCCTACACATAGGAACCCTAACCCTAGCTGCAAGTTCCATACCCATAGAAACCCTAACCCTAGGTCGGGAATCCCTATCTATGGGAACCCTAACCCTAGCTCCAAGTGGTCTACCCATAGGAACCCTAACCCTAGCTCGGGAATCCCTACCAATAGGAACCCTAACCCTAGCTCAAAGTGCCCTAACCATAGGAACCCGAACCCTAGGTCGGGGACACCTACCCATAGGAACCCTACCCTAGGTCGGGAATCCCTACACTTAGGAACCCTAACCCTAGCTGCAAGTTCCATACCCATAGAAACCCTAACCCTAGGTCGGGAATCCCTATCTATGGGAACCCTAACCCTAGCTCCAAGTGGTCTACCCATAGGAACCCTAACCCTAGCTCGGGAATCCCTACCAATAGGAACCCTAACCCTAGCTCAAAGTGCCCTAACCATAGCAACCCGAACCCTCGGTCGGGGACACCTACCCATAGGAACCCTACCCTACCTCGGGAATCCCTCCGCATAGGAACCCTAACCCTAGCTCGGGAATGCCTACCCATAGGAACCCTAACCCTAGCTCGGGATTGCCTACCCATAGGAACCCTAACCCTAGCTCTAAGTTCCCTACCTATAGGAACCCTAACCCTAGCTCGGGAATCCCTACCCATAGGAACCCTAACCCTATCTCGGGAATCCCTACCCATGGGAACCCTAACCCTAGCTCGGGAATCCCTACCCATAGGAACCCTAACCCTAGCTCCAAGTTCCATACCGATAGGAACCCAAACCCTAGCTCGGAAATCCCTACCCATAGGAATCCTAATCCTAACTTGAGAATCCCTACCAATAGGAACCCTAACCCTAGCTCCAAGTTCCCTACCCATAGGAACCCTAACCCTAGCCACAAGTTCCCTACCCATAGGAACCCTAACCCTAGTTCAGGAACACCTAACCATAGGAACCCTAACCGTAGCTCGGGAATGCCTACCCATAGGAACCCTAACCCTAGCTCGGGAATGCCTACCCATAGGAACTCTAACCCTAGCTCTAAGTTCCCTACCCATAGGAACCCTAACCCTTGCTCGGGATTCCCTAACTGTAGGAACCCTAACCCAAGCTCGGAAATCCCTACCCATAGGAACCCTAACCCTAACTCGAGAATCCCTACCTATAGGAACCCTAACCCTAGCTCCAAGTTCCCTACCCATAGGAACCCAAACCCTAGCTCCAACTTCCCTACCTATAGGAACCCTAACCCTAGCTCGGGAATCCCTACCCATAGGAACCCTAACCCTAGCTCCAAGTGGCCTACACGTAGCAACCCTTACCCTAGGACGGGAATCCCTACCCATAGGAAACCTAACCGTATATCGGGGAGACCTACCGATCAAACCCTAACCCTAGCTACAAGGTCCCTACCCATAGGAACCATAACCCAACTCCAAGTTCCCTACCCATAGGAACCCTAACCCTAGCTCGGGAATCCCTACCTATAGGAACCCTAACCCTAGCTCTAAGTTCCCTACCCGTAGGAACCCTTGCCCTAGGTCGGGAATCCATAGCCATAGATACCCTAACCCTAGATCGGGTAGACCTACCCATAGTAACCCTAACCCTAGGTCGGGAATCACTACCCATAGGAACCCTAACCCTAGGTCCAAGTTCCCTACCCATAGGAACCCTAACCATAGGTCGGGAATCCCTACCCATACGAACCCAACCCTAGGTCGGGAATCCTTACACTTAGGAACCCTAACCCTAGCTGCAAGTTCCATACCCATAAAAACCCTAACCCTAGGTCGGGAATCCCTACCCATATGAATCCTAACCCTAACTCGAGAATCCCTACCCATAGGAACCCTAACCCTAGCTCCAAGTTCCCTACCTATAGGAACCCTTACCCTAGCTCGGGAATCCCTATCTATGGGAACCCTAACCCTAGCTCCAAGTGGTCTACCCATAGGAACCCTAACCCTAGGTCGTGGACACCTACCCATAGGAACCCTACCCTACCTCGGGAATCCCTCCGCATAGGAACCCTAACGCTAGCTCGGGAATGCCTACCCATAGGAACCCTAACCCCAGCTCGGGAATGCCTACCCATAGGAACCCTAACCCTAGCTCTAAGTTACCTACCTATAGGAACCCTAACACTAGCTCGGGAATCCCTACCCATAGGAACCCTAACCCTAGCTCGGAAATCCCTACCCATGGGAACCCTAACCCTAACTTGAGAATCCCTACCCATAGGAACCCTAACCCTAGCTCCAAGTTCCCTACACATAGGAACCCTAACCATAGCCCCAAGTTCCCTACCCATAGGAACCCTAACCCTAGTTCGGGAATCCCTATCCATGGGAACCCTAACGCTAGCTCCAAGTGGTCTACACATAGGAACCCTAACCCTAGGTCGGGAATCCCTATCCATAGGAACCCTAACCCTAGCTCAAAGTTCCCTAACCATAGGAACCCTAACCCTAACTCGGGAATCCCTACCCATAAGAACCCTAACCCTAACCCTCACCCTACCTCGGGAATCCCTCCCCATAGGATCCCTAACCCTAGCTCAGGAATGCCTACCCATAGGAACCCTAACCCTAGCTCGGGAATGCCTACCCATAGGTACCCTAACCCTAGCTCTAAGTTCCCTACCTATAGGAACCCTAACCCTAACTCGGGAATCCCTACCCATAAGAACCCTAACCCTAACTCGGGAATCCCTACCCAAAGGAACCCTAACCCTAGCTCGGGAATCCCTACCCATCGGAACCCTAACCCTAGCTCCAAGTTCCCTACGCATAGGAACCCTAACTCTAGCTCCAAGTTCCCTACCCATAGGAACCCTAACCCTAACTTGGGAATCCCTACACATAGGAATCCTAACCCTAGCTCTAAGTGGCCTACACATAGGAACCCTATCTTTAGGTCGGGAATCCCTATGCATAGGAACCCTAACCCTAGGTCGGGAATCCCTACTCATAGGAATCCTAACCCTAGCTCCAATTTCCCTACCGATAGGAACCCTAACCCTAGCTCCAAGTTCCCTACCCATAGGAAACCTAACCCTTGGTCGGCAATCCCTACCCATAGGAATCCTAACCCTGGGTCGGGAATGCCTACCATTAGCAACCATAAACCTAGCTCGAAGTTCCCTACCAATAGGAACCCTAACCCTAGGTCGGGAATCCCTACCCATAGGAACCCTAACCCTAGTTCCAAGTGGTCTACCCATAGGAACCCTAACCCTAGGTCGGGAATCCCTACCCATAGGAATCCTAACCCTAGCTCCAAGTTCCCTACCCATAGGAACCCTAACCCTAACTTGGGAATCCCTACACATAGGAACCCTAACCCTAGCTCTAAGTGGCCTACACATAGGAACCCTATCTTTAGGTCGGGAATCCCTACGCATAGGAACCCTAACCCTAGGTCGGGAATTCCTACCCATAGGAATCCTAACCCTAGCTCCAATTTCCCTACCCATAGGAACCCTAACCCTAGCTCCAAGTTCCCTACCCATAAGAACCCTAACCCTTGGTCGGCAATCCCTACCCATAGGAACCCTAACCCTGGGTCGGGAATGCCTACCCTTAGCAACCCTAAACCTAGCTCTAAGTTCCCTACCAATAGGAACCCTAACCCTAGGTCGGGAATCCCTACCCATAGGAACCCTAACCCTAGCTCCATGTGGTCTACCCATAGGAACCCTAACCCTAGGTCGGGAATCCCTACCCATAGGAACGCTAACCCTAGGTCGGGAATCCCTACCCTTAGGAACCCTAACCCTAGCTCGGAAATCCCTACCCATAGGAATCCTAACTCTAACTCAAGAATCCCTACCCATAGGAACCCTAACCCTAGCTCCAAGTTCCCTACCCATAGGAACCCTAACTCTAGTCCCAAGTTCCCTGCCCATAGGAACCCTAACCCTAGTTCGGGAATCCCGATCCATAGGAACCCTAACCCTAGCTACAATTGGTCTACCCATAGGAACCCTAACCATAGGCCGGGAATCTCTACCCATAGGAACCCTAACGCTAGCTCTAAGTTCCCTACCCATAGGAACCCTAACTTTAGGTCGGTGACACCTACCCATAGGAACCCTAACCATAGCTCGGGAATGCCTACCCATAGGAACCTTAACCCTAGCTCGGGAATGCCTACCCATAGGAACTCTAACCCTAGCTCGAAGTTCCCTACCCATAGGAACCCTAACCCTTGCTCGGTATTCCCTAACCGTAGGAACCCTAACCCTAGCTCGGAAATCCCTACCCATAGGAACCCTAACCCTAGCTCCAAGTTCCCTACCCATAGGAAACCTAACCCTTGGTCGGCAATCCCTACCCATAGGAATCCTAACCCTGGGTCGGGAATGCCTACCATTAGCAACCATAAACCTAGCTCGAAGTTCCCTACCAATAGGAACCCTAACCCTAGGTCGGGAATCCCTACCCATAGGAACCCTAACCCTAGTTCCAAGTGGTCTACCCATAGGAACCCTAACCCTAGGTCGGGAATCCCTACCCATAGGAACCATAACCCTAGGTCGGGAATCCCTACCCATAGGAATCCTAACCCTAGCTCCAAGTTCCCTACCCATAGGAACCCTAACCCTAACTTGGGAATCCCTACACATAGGAACCCTAACCCTAGCTCTAAGTGGCCTACACATAGGAACCCTATCTTTAGGTCGGGAATCCCTACGCATAGGAACCCTAACCCTAGGTCGGGAATTCCTACCCATAGGAATCCTAACCCTAGCTCCAATTTCCCTACCCATAGGAACCCTAACCCTAGCTCCAAGTTCCCTACCCATAAGAACCCTAACCCTTGGTCGGCAATACCTACCCATAGGAACCCTAACCCTGGGTCGGGAATGCCTACCCTTAGCAACCCTAAACCTAGCTCTAAGTTCCCTACCAATAGGAACCCTAACCCTAGGTCGGGAATCCCTACCCATAGGAACCCTAACCCTAGCTCCATGTGGTCTACCCATAGGAACCCTAACCCTAGGTCGGGAATCCCTACCCATAGGAACGCTAACCCTAGGTCGGGAATCCCTACCCTTAGGAACCCTAACCCTAGCTCGGAAATCCCTACCCATAGGAATCCTAACTCTAACTCAAGAATCCCTACCCATAGGAACCCTAACCCTAGCTCCAAGTTCCCTACCCATAGGAACCCTAACTCTAGTCCCAAGTTCCCTGCCCATAGGAACCCTAACCCTAGTTCGGGAATCCCGATCCATAGGAACCCTAACCCTAGCTACAATTGGTCTACCCATAGGAACCCTAACCCTAGGCCGGGAATCTCTACCCATAGGAACCCTAACGCTAGCTCTAAGTTCCCTACCCATAGGAACCCTAACTTTAGGTCGGTGACACCTACCCATAGGAACCCTAACCCTAGCTCGGGAATGCCTACCCATAGGAACTCTAACCCTAGCTCGAAGTTCCCTACCCATAGGAACCCTAACCCTTGCTCGGTATTCCCTAACCGTAGGAACCCTAACCCTAGCTCGGAAATCCCTACCCATAGGAACCCTAACCCTAGCTCCAAGTTCCCTACCCATAGGAACCCAAACCCTAGCTCCAAGTTCCCTACCTATAGGAACCCTAAACCTAGCTCGGGAATCCCTACCCATAGGAACCCTAACCCTAGCTCCAACTTCCCTACCCATAGGAACCCAAACCCTAGCTCCAAGTTCCCTACCTATAGGAACCCTAACCCTAGCTCGGGAATCCCTACCCATAGGAACCCTAACTCTAGCTCGGAAATCCCTACCCATAGGAATCCTAACCCTAACTCGAGAATCCCTACCCATAGGAACCCTAACCCTAGCTCCAATTTCCCTACCCTTAGGAACCCTAACCCTAGCCCCAAGTTCCCTACCCTTAGGAACCCTAACCCTAGCCCCAAGTTCACTACACATAGGAACGCTAACCCTAGGTCGGGAATCCCTACCCATAGGAACCCTAACCCTAGCTCAAAGTTCCCTAACCATAGGAACCCTTAACCTAGGTCGGTGACACCTACCCATAGGAACCCTAACCCTAGCTCAGGAATCCCTAACCATAGGAACCCTAAACCTAGCTCCAAGTGGCCTACATATAGCAACCCTAACCCTAGGTCGGGAATCTCTACCCATAGGAACCCTAACCCTATATCGGGGAGACCTACCGATAGGAACCCTAACCCTAGGTAGGAAATCCCTATCCATAGGAACCCTAACCCTAGCTACCAGTTCCCTACCCATAGGAACCCTAACACTAGGTCGGGAATCCCTACCCATAGGAACCCTAACCCTAGGTCGGGAATCACTACCCATAGGAACCCTAACCCTAGCTCAAAGTTCCCTAACCATAGGAACCCTTAACCTAGGTCGGTGACACCTACCCATAGGAACCCTAACCCTTGCTCGGGATTCCCTAACCGTAGGAACCCTAACCCTAGCTCGGAAATCCCTACCCATAGGAACCCTAACCCTAACTCGAGAATCCCTACCCATAGGAAACCTAACCGTAACTCGAGAATCCCTAACCATAGGAACCCTAACCCTAGCTCCAAGTTCCCTACCCATAGGAACCCTAACCCTAGCTCCAAGTTCCCTACACTTAGGAACCCTAACCCTAGCCCCAAGTTCCCTACCCATAGGAACCCTAACCTTAGGTCGGGAATGCCTACCCATAGGAACCCTAACACTAGCTTGGGAATGCCTACCCATAGGAACTCTAACCCTAGCTCTAAGTTTCCTACCCGTAGGAACCCTAACCCTTTCTCAGGATTCCCTAACCGTAGGAACCCTAACCCTAGTTCGGAAATCCCTACCCATGGGAACCCTAACCCTAGCTCCAAGTTCCCTACCCATAGGAACCCAAACCCTAGCTCCAAGTTCCCTACCTATAGGAACCCTAACCCTAGCTCAGGAATCCCTAACCATAGGAACCCTAAACCTAGCTCCAAGTGGCCTACACATAGCAACCCTAACCCTAGGTCGGGAATCTCTACCCATAGGAACCCTAACCCTATATCGGGGAGACCTACCGATAGGAACCCTAACCCTAGGTAGGAAATCCCTATCCATAGGAACCCTAACCCTAGCTACCAGTTCCCTACCCATAGGAACCCTAACCCTAGGTCGGGAATCCCTACCCATAGGAACCCTAACCCTAGGTCGGGAATGCCTACCCTTAGCAACCCTAAACCTAGCTCCAAGTTCCCTACCAATAGGAACCCTAACCCTAGTTCGGGAATCACTACCCATAGGAACCCTAACCCTAGCTCAAAGTTCCCTAACCATAGGAACCCTTAACCTAGGTCGGTGACACCTACCCATAGGAACCCTCACCCTAGCTCGGGAATCCCTCCCCATAGGAACCCTAACCCTAGCTCGGGAATGCCTACCCATAGGAACCCTAACCATCCTCCAAGTTCCCTACCCATAGGAACCCTAACACTAGGTCTGGGACACCTAACCATAGGAACCCTAACCATAGCTCGGGAATGCCCACCCATAGGAACCGTAACCCTAGCTCGGGAATGCCCACCCATAGGAACTCTAACCCTAGTTCTAAGTTCCCTACCCATAGGAACCCTAACCCTTGCTCGGGATTCCCTAACCGTAGGAACCCTAACCCTAGCTCGGAAATCCCTACCCACAGGAACCCTAACCCTAACTCGAGAATCCCTACCCATAGGAAACCTAACCGTAACTCGAGAATCGCTAACCATAGGAACCCTAACCCTAGCTCCAAGTTGCCTACCCCTAGGAACACAAACCCTAGCTCCAAGTTCCCTACCTATAGGAACTCTAACCCTAGCCCCAAGTTCCCTACCGTTAGAAACCCTAACCCTAGCCCCAAGTTCCCTACCCATAGGAACCCTAACCCT
This sequence comes from Mauremys mutica, assembly GCF_020497125.1. Taxonomy (NCBI): domain Eukaryota; kingdom Metazoa; phylum Chordata; order Testudines; family Geoemydidae; genus Mauremys; species Mauremys mutica. Next base: position 119,915,448 of record NC_059073.1, on the reverse strand, counting down.
TGCTCGGGATTCCCTAACCGTAGGAACCCTAACCCTAGCTCGGAAATCCCTATCCATAGGAACCCTAACCCTAACTCGAGAATCCCTACCCATAGGAAACCTAACCGTAACTCGAGAATCCCTAACCATAGGAACCCTAACCCTAGCTCCAAGTTCCCTACCCATAGGAACCCTAACCCTAGCTCCAAGTTCCCTACCCTTAGGAACCCTAACCCTAGCACCAAGTTCCCTACCCATAGGAACCCTAACTCTAGGTCGGGGACACCTAACCATAGGAACCCTAACCATTGCTCGGGAATGCCTACCCATAGGAACCCTAACACTAGCTTGGGAATGCCTACCCATAGGAACTCTAACCCTAGCTCTAAGTTTCCTACCCGTAGGAACCCTAACCCTTTCTCAGGATTCCCTAACCGTAGGAACCCTAACCCTAGTTCGGAAATCCCTACCCATGGGAACCCTAACCCTAGCTCCAAGTTCCCTACCCATAGGAACCCAAACCCTAGCTCCAAGTTCCCTACCTATAGGAACCCTAACCCTAGCTCAGGAATCCCTAACCATAGGAACCCTAACCCTAGCTCCAAGTGCCCTACACATAGCAACCCTAACCCTAGGTCGGGAATCTCTACCCATAGGAACCCTAACCCTATATCGGGGAGACCTACCGATAGGAACCCTAACCCTAGGTAGGAAATACCTATCCATAGGAACCCTAACTCTAGGTCGGGGACACCTAACCATAGGAACCCTAACCATAGCTCGGGAATGCCTACCCATAGGAACCCTAACCCTAGCTCGGGAATGCCTACCCATAGGAACTCTAACCCTAGCTCTAAGTTCCCTACCCATAGGAACCCTAACCCTTGCTCGGGATTCCCTAACTGTAGGAACCCTAACCCAAGCTCGGAAATCCCTACCCATAGGAACCCTAACCCTAACTCGAGAATCCCTACCTATAGGAACCCTAACCCTAGCTCCAAGTTCCCTACCCATAGGAACCCAAACCCTAGCTCGGGAATCCCTACCCATAGGAACCCTAACCCTAGCTCCAAGTGGCCTACACGTAGCAACCCTTACCCTAGGACGGGAATCCCTACCCATAGGAAACCTAACCATATATCGGGGAGACCTACCGATCAAACACTAACCCTAGCTACAAGTTCCCTACCGATAGGAACCATAACCCAACTCCAAGTTCCCTACCCATAGGAACCCTAACCCTAGCTCGGGAATCCCTACCTATAGGAACCCTAACCCTAGCTCTAAGTTCCCTACCCATAGGAACCCTTGCCCTAGGTCGGGAATCCATAGCCATAGATACCCTAACCCTAGGTCGGGAATCCCTACCCATACGAACCCAACCCTAGGTCGGGAATCCCTACACTTAGGAACCCTAACCCTAGCTGCAAGTTCCATACCCATAAAAACCCTAACCCTAGGTCGGGAATCCCTACCCATATGAATCCTAACCCTAGCTCCAAGTTCCCTACCTATAGGAACCCTTACCCTAGCTCGGGAATCCCTATCTATGGGAACCCTAACCCTAGCTCCAAGTGGTCTACCCATAGGAACCCTAACCCTAGGTCGTGGACACCTACCCATAGGAACCCTACCCTACCTCGGGAATCCCTCCGCATAGGAACCCTAACCCTAGCTCAGGAATGCCTACCCATAGGAACCCTAACCCCAGCTCGGGAATGCCTACCCATAGGTACCCTAACCCTAGCTCTAAGTTACCTACCTATAGGAACCCTAACACTAGCTCGGGAATCCCTACCCATAGGAACCCTAACCCTAGCTCGGAAATCCCTACCCATGGGAACCCTAACCCTAACTTGAGAATCCCTACCCATAGGAACCCTAACCCTAGCTCCAAGTTCCCTACACATAGGAACCCTAACCCTAGCCCCAAGTTCCCTACCCATAGGAACCCTAACCCTAGTTCGGGAATCCCTATCCATGGGAACCCTAACCCTAGCTCCAAGTGGTCTACACATAGGAACCCTAACCCTAGGTCGGGAATCCCTATCCATAGGAACCCTAACCCTAGCTCAAAGTTCCCTAACCATAGGAACCCTAAGCCTAGGTCGGAGACACCTACCCATAGGAACCCTCACCCTACCTCGGGAATCCCTCCCCATAGGATCCCTAACCCTAGCTCAGGAATGCCTACACATAGGAACCCTAACCCTAGCTCGGGAATGCCTACCCATAGGTACCCTAACCCTAGCTCTAAGTTCCCTACCTATAGGAACCCTAACCCTAGCTCGGGAATCCCTACCCATAAGAACCCTAACCCTAGCTCGGGAATCCCTACCCAAAGGAACCCTAACCCTAGCTCGGGAATCCCTACCCATCGGAACCCTAACCCTAGCTCCAAGTTCCCTACGCATAGGAACCCTAACTCTAGCTCCAAGTTCCCTACCCATAGGAACCCTAACCCTTACTTGGGAATCCCTACACATAGGAACCCTAACCCTAGCTGCAAGTTCCATACCCATAGAAACCCTAACCCTAGGTCGGGAATCCCTATCTATGGGAACCCTAACCCTAGCTCCAAGTGGTCTACCCATAGGAACCCTAACCCTAGCTCGGGAATCCCTACCAATAGGAACCCTAACCCTAGCTCAAAGTGCCCTAACCATAGGAACCCGAACCCTAGGTCGGGGACACCTACCCATAGGAACCCTACCCTAGGTCGGGAATCCCTACACTTAGGAACCCTAACCCTAGCTGCAAGTTCCATACCCATAGAAACCCTAACCCTAGGTCGGGAATCCCTATCTATGGGAACCCTAACCCTAGCTCCAAGTGGTCTACCCATAGGAACCCTAACCCTAGCTCGGGAATCCCTACCAATAGGAACCCTAACCCTAGCTCAAAGTGCCCTAACCATAGCAACCCGAACCCTCGGTCGGGGACACCTACCCATAGGAACCCTACCCTACCTCGGGAATCCCTCCGCATAGGAACCCTAACCCTAGCTCGGGAATGCCTACCCATAGGAACCCTAACCCTAGCTCGGGATTGCCTACCCATAGGAACCCTAACCCTAGCTCTAAGTTCCCTACCTATAGGAACCCTAACCCTAGCTCGGGAATCCCTACCCATAGGAACCCTAACCCTATCTCGGGAATCCCTACCCATGGGAACCCTAACCCTAGCTCGGGAATCCCTACCCATAGGAACCCTAACCCTAGCTCCAAGTTCCATACCGATAGGAACCCAAACCCTAGCTCGGAAATCCCTACCCATAGGAATCCTAATCCTAACTTGAGAATCCCTACCAATAGGAACCCTAACCCTAGCTCCAAGTTCCCTACCCATAGGAACCCTAACCCTAGCCACAAGTTCCCTACCCATAGGAACCCTAACCCTAGTTCAGGAACACCTAACCATAGGAACCCTAACCGTAGCTCGGGAATGCCTACCCATAGGAACCCTAACCCTAGCTCGGGAATGCCTACCCATAGGAACTCTAACCCTAGCTCTAAGTTCCCTACCCATAGGAACCCTAACCCTTGCTCGGGATTCCCTAACTGTAGGAACCCTAACCCAAGCTCGGAAATCCCTACCCATAGGAACCCTAACCCTAACTCGAGAATCCCTACCTATAGGAACCCTAACCCTAGCTCCAAGTTCCCTACCCATAGGAACCCAAACCCTAGCTCCAACTTCCCTACCTATAGGAACCCTAACCCTAGCTCGGGAATCCCTACCCATAGGAACCCTAACCCTAGCTCCAAGTGGCCTACACGTAGCAACCCTTACCCTAGGACGGGAATCCCTACCCATAGGAAACCTAACCGTATATCGGGGAGACCTACCGATCAAACCCTAACCCTAGCTACAAGGTCCCTACCCATAGGAACCATAACCCAACTCCAAGTTCCCTACCCATAGGAACCCTAACCCTAGCTCGGGAATCCCTACCTATAGGAACCCTAACCCTAGCTCTAAGTTCCCTACCCGTAGGAACCCTTGCCCTAGGTCGGGAATCCATAGCCATAGATACCCTAACCCTAGATCGGGTAGACCTACCCATAGTAACCCTAACCCTAGGTCGGGAATCACTACCCATAGGAACCCTAACCCTAGGTCCAAGTTCCCTACCCATAGGAACCCTAACCATAGGTCGGGAATCCCTACCCATACGAACCCAACCCTAGGTCGGGAATCCTTACACTTAGGAACCCTAACCCTAGCTGCAAGTTCCATACCCATAAAAACCCTAACCCTAGGTCGGGAATCCCTACCCATATGAATCCTAACCCTAACTCGAGAATCCCTACCCATAGGAACCCTAACCCTAGCTCCAAGTTCCCTACCTATAGGAACCCTTACCCTAGCTCGGGAATCCCTATCTATGGGAACCCTAACCCTAGCTCCAAGTGGTCTACCCATAGGAACCCTAACCCTAGGTCGTGGACACCTACCCATAGGAACCCTACCCTACCTCGGGAATCCCTCCGCATAGGAACCCTAACGCTAGCTCGGGAATGCCTACCCATAGGAACCCTAACCCCAGCTCGGGAATGCCTACCCATAGGAACCCTAACCCTAGCTCTAAGTTACCTACCTATAGGAACCCTAACACTAGCTCGGGAATCCCTACCCATAGGAACCCTAACCCTAGCTCGGAAATCCCTACCCATGGGAACCCTAACCCTAACTTGAGAATCCCTACCCATAGGAACCCTAACCCTAGCTCCAAGTTCCCTACACATAGGAACCCTAACCATAGCCCCAAGTTCCCTACCCATAGGAACCCTAACCCTAGTTCGGGAATCCCTATCCATGGGAACCCTAACGCTAGCTCCAAGTGGTCTACACATAGGAACCCTAACCCTAGGTCGGGAATCCCTATCCATAGGAACCCTAACCCTAGCTCAAAGTTCCCTAACCATAGGAACCCTAACCCTAACTCGGGAATCCCTACCCATAAGAACCCTAACCCTAACCCTCACCCTACCTCGGGAATCCCTCCCCATAGGATCCCTAACCCTAGCTCAGGAATGCCTACCCATAGGAACCCTAACCCTAGCTCGGGAATGCCTACCCATAGGTACCCTAACCCTAGCTCTAAGTTCCCTACCTATAGGAACCCTAACCCTAACTCGGGAATCCCTACCCATAAGAACCCTAACCCTAACTCGGGAATCCCTACCCAAAGGAACCCTAACCCTAGCTCGGGAATCCCTACCCATCGGAACCCTAACCCTAGCTCCAAGTTCCCTACGCATAGGAACCCTAACTCTAGCTCCAAGTTCCCTACCCATAGGAACCCTAACCCTAACTTGGGAATCCCTACACATAGGAATCCTAACCCTAGCTCTAAGTGGCCTACACATAGGAACCCTATCTTTAGGTCGGGAATCCCTATGCATAGGAACCCTAACCCTAGGTCGGGAATCCCTACTCATAGGAATCCTAACCCTAGCTCCAATTTCCCTACCGATAGGAACCCTAACCCTAGCTCCAAGTTCCCTACCCATAGGAAACCTAACCCTTGGTCGGCAATCCCTACCCATAGGAATCCTAACCCTGGGTCGGGAATGCCTACCATTAGCAACCATAAACCTAGCTCGAAGTTCCCTACCAATAGGAACCCTAACCCTAGGTCGGGAATCCCTACCCATAGGAACCCTAACCCTAGTTCCAAGTGGTCTACCCATAGGAACCCTAACCCTAGGTCGGGAATCCCTACCCATAGGAATCCTAACCCTAGCTCCAAGTTCCCTACCCATAGGAACCCTAACCCTAACTTGGGAATCCCTACACATAGGAACCCTAACCCTAGCTCTAAGTGGCCTACACATAGGAACCCTATCTTTAGGTCGGGAATCCCTACGCATAGGAACCCTAACCCTAGGTCGGGAATTCCTACCCATAGGAATCCTAACCCTAGCTCCAATTTCCCTACCCATAGGAACCCTAACCCTAGCTCCAAGTTCCCTACCCATAAGAACCCTAACCCTTGGTCGGCAATCCCTACCCATAGGAACCCTAACCCTGGGTCGGGAATGCCTACCCTTAGCAACCCTAAACCTAGCTCTAAGTTCCCTACCAATAGGAACCCTAACCCTAGGTCGGGAATCCCTACCCATAGGAACCCTAACCCTAGCTCCATGTGGTCTACCCATAGGAACCCTAACCCTAGGTCGGGAATCCCTACCCATAGGAACGCTAACCCTAGGTCGGGAATCCCTACCCTTAGGAACCCTAACCCTAGCTCGGAAATCCCTACCCATAGGAATCCTAACTCTAACTCAAGAATCCCTACCCATAGGAACCCTAACCCTAGCTCCAAGTTCCCTACCCATAGGAACCCTAACTCTAGTCCCAAGTTCCCTGCCCATAGGAACCCTAACCCTAGTTCGGGAATCCCGATCCATAGGAACCCTAACCCTAGCTACAATTGGTCTACCCATAGGAACCCTAACCATAGGCCGGGAATCTCTACCCATAGGAACCCTAACGCTAGCTCTAAGTTCCCTACCCATAGGAACCCTAACTTTAGGTCGGTGACACCTACCCATAGGAACCCTAACCATAGCTCGGGAATGCCTACCCATAGGAACCTTAACCCTAGCTCGGGAATGCCTACCCATAGGAACTCTAACCCTAGCTCGAAGTTCCCTACCCATAGGAACCCTAACCCTTGCTCGGTATTCCCTAACCGTAGGAACCCTAACCCTAGCTCGGAAATCCCTACCCATAGGAACCCTAACCCTAGCTCCAAGTTCCCTACCCATAGGAAACCTAACCCTTGGTCGGCAATCCCTACCCATAGGAATCCTAACCCTGGGTCGGGAATGCCTACCATTAGCAACCATAAACCTAGCTCGAAGTTCCCTACCAATAGGAACCCTAACCCTAGGTCGGGAATCCCTACCCATAGGAACCCTAACCCTAGTTCCAAGTGGTCTACCCATAGGAACCCTAACCCTAGGTCGGGAATCCCTACCCATAGGAACCATAACCCTAGGTCGGGAATCCCTACCCATAGGAATCCTAACCCTAGCTCCAAGTTCCCTACCCATAGGAACCCTAACCCTAACTTGGGAATCCCTACACATAGGAACCCTAACCCTAGCTCTAAGTGGCCTACACATAGGAACCCTATCTTTAGGTCGGGAATCCCTACGCATAGGAACCCTAACCCTAGGTCGGGAATTCCTACCCATAGGAATCCTAACCCTAGCTCCAATTTCCCTACCCATAGGAACCCTAACCCTAGCTCCAAGTTCCCTACCCATAAGAACCCTAACCCTTGGTCGGCAATACCTACCCATAGGAACCCTAACCCTGGGTCGGGAATGCCTACCCTTAGCAACCCTAAACCTAGCTCTAAGTTCCCTACCAATAGGAACCCTAACCCTAGGTCGGGAATCCCTACCCATAGGAACCCTAACCCTAGCTCCATGTGGTCTACCCATAGGAACCCTAACCCTAGGTCGGGAATCCCTACCCATAGGAACGCTAACCCTAGGTCGGGAATCCCTACCCTTAGGAACCCTAACCCTAGCTCGGAAATCCCTACCCATAGGAATCCTAACTCTAACTCAAGAATCCCTACCCATAGGAACCCTAACCCTAGCTCCAAGTTCCCTACCCATAGGAACCCTAACTCTAGTCCCAAGTTCCCTGCCCATAGGAACCCTAACCCTAGTTCGGGAATCCCGATCCATAGGAACCCTAACCCTAGCTACAATTGGTCTACCCATAGGAACCCTAACCCTAGGCCGGGAATCTCTACCCATAGGAACCCTAACGCTAGCTCTAAGTTCCCTACCCATAGGAACCCTAACTTTAGGTCGGTGACACCTACCCATAGGAACCCTAACCCTAGCTCGGGAATGCCTACCCATAGGAACTCTAACCCTAGCTCGAAGTTCCCTACCCATAGGAACCCTAACCCTTGCTCGGTATTCCCTAACCGTAGGAACCCTAACCCTAGCTCGGAAATCCCTACCCATAGGAACCCTAACCCTAGCTCCAAGTTCCCTACCCATAGGAACCCAAACCCTAGCTCCAAGTTCCCTACCTATAGGAACCCTAAACCTAGCTCGGGAATCCCTACCCATAGGAACCCTAACCCTAGCTCCAACTTCCCTACCCATAGGAACCCAAACCCTAGCTCCAAGTTCCCTACCTATAGGAACCCTAACCCTAGCTCGGGAATCCCTACCCATAGGAACCCTAACTCTAGCTCGGAAATCCCTACCCATAGGAATCCTAACCCTAACTCGAGAATCCCTACCCATAGGAACCCTAACCCTAGCTCCAATTTCCCTACCCTTAGGAACCCTAACCCTAGCCCCAAGTTCCCTACCCTTAGGAACCCTAACCCTAGCCCCAAGTTCACTACACATAGGAACGCTAACCCTAGGTCGGGAATCCCTACCCATAGGAACCCTAATCCTAGTTCAAAGTTCCCTAGCCATAGGAACCCTAACCCTAGCTCGGGAATGCCTACCCATAGGAACCCTAACCCTAGCTCGGAAATCCCTACCCATAGGAACCCTAACCCTAACTCGAGAATCCCTACCCATAGGAAACCTAACCCTAACTCGAGAAACCCTAACCATAGGAACCCTAACCCTAGCTCCAAGTTCCCTACCCATAGGAACCCTAACCCTTGCCCAAGTTCCCTACCCATAGGAACCCTAACCCTTGGTCGGGATTCCCTAAGCGTAGGAACCCTAACCCTAGCTCTGGAATCCCTACCCAAAGGAACCCTAACCCTAGCTCGGGAATCCCTACCCGTCGTAACCCTAACCCTAGCTCCAATTTCCCTACCCATAGGAACCCTAACCCTAGCTCCAAGTTCCCTAACCATAGGAAACCTAACCCTTGGTCGGCAATCCCTACCCATAGGAACCCTAACCCTGGGTCGGGAATGCCTACCCTTAGCAACCCTAAACCTAGCTCTAAGTTCCCTACCAATAGGAACCCTAACCCTAGGTCGGGAATCCCTACCCATAGGAACACTAACCCTAGCTCAAAGTGGTCTACCCATAGGAACCCTAACCCTAGGTCGGGTATCCCTACCCATAGGAACCCTAACCCTAGGTCAGGAATCCCTACCCTTAGGAACCCTAACCCTAGCTCGGAAATCCCTACCCATAGGAATCCTAACCCTAGCTCCAAGTTCCCTACCCATAGGAACCCTGGCTCTAGTCCCAAGTTCCCTGCCCATAGGAACCCTAACCCTAGTTCGGGAATCCCGATCCATAGGAACCCTAACCCTAGCTACAATTGGTCTACCCATAGGAACCCTAACCCTAGGCCTGGAATCCCTACCCATAGGAACCCTAACACTAGCTCTAAGTTCCCTACCCATAGGAACCCTAACCCTAGATCGGTGACACCTACCCATAGGAACCCTAACCATGGCTCGGGAATGCCTACCCATAGGAACCCTAACCCTAGCTCGGGAATGCCTACCCTTAGGAACTCTAACCCTAGCTCTAAGTTCCCTACCCATAGGAACCCTAACCCTTGCTTGGTATTCCCTAACCGTAGGAACCCTAACCCTAGCTCGGAAATCCCTACCCATAGGAACCCTAACCCTAGCTCCAAGTTCCCTACCCATAGGAACCCAAACCCTTGCTCCAAGTTCCCTACCTATAGGAACCCTAACCCTAGCTCCAAGTTCCCTACCCATAGGAACCCAAACCCTAGCTCCAAGTTCCCTACCCTTAGGAACCCTAACCCTAGCCCCAAGTTCCCTACCCATAGGAACCCTAACCCTAGGTCGGGAATCCCTAGCCATAGGAACCCTAATCCTAGGTCAAAGTTCCCTAGCCATAGGAACCCTAACCATAGCTCCAAGTTCCCTACCTATAGGAACCCTAGCCCTAGCCCGAAGTTCCCTACCATTAGAAACCCTAACCCTAGCCCCAAGTTCCCTACCCATAGGAACCCTAACCCTAGCTCCAAGTTCCCTACCCTTAGGAACCCTAACCCTAGCCCCAAGTTCCCTACCCATAGGAACCCTAACCCTAGGTCGGGAATCCCTAGCCATAGGAACCCTAATCCTAGGTCAAAGTTCCCTAGCCATAGGAACCCTAACCATAGCTCCAAGTTCCCTACCCATAGGAACCCTAACCCTAGGTCGGGAATCCCTAGCCATAGGAACCCTAATCCTAGGTCAAAGTTCCCTACCCATAGGAACCCTAACCATAGGTCGGGGACACCTAACCATAGGAAACCTAACCATAGCTCGGGAATGCCTACCCATAGGAACCCTAACCCTAACTCGGGAATGCCTACCCATAGGAATTCTAACCCTAGCTCTAAGTTCCCTACCCATAGGAACCCTAACCCTTGCTCGGGATTCCCTAACCATAGGGACCCTAACCCTAGCTCGGAAATCCCTACCCATAGGAAACCTAACCCTAACTCGAGAATCCCTACCTATAGGAACCCTAACCCTAGCTCCAAGTTCCCTACCCATAGGAACCCAAACCCTAGCTCCAAGTTCCCTACCTATAGGAACCCTAATCCTAGCTCGGGAATCCCTACCCATTGGAACCCTAACCCTAGCTCCAAGTGGCCTACACATAGCAACCCTAACCCTAGGTCGGGAATCCCTACCCATAGGAACCCTAACCATATATCGGGGAGACCTACCGATAGGAACCCTAACCCTAGGTAGGAAATCCCTATCCATAGGAACCCTAACCCTAGCTACAAGTTCCCTACCCATAGGAACCCTAACCCAACTCCAAGTTCCCTACCCATAGGAACCCTAACCCTAGCTCGGGAATCCCTACCTATAGGAACCGTAACCCTAGCTCTAAGTTCCCTACCCTTAGGAACCCTTACCCTAGGTCGGGAATCCATACCCATAGATACCCTAACCCTAGCTGCAAGTTCACTACGCATAGGAACCCTAACCCTAGGTCGGGAATCCCTACCCATAGGAACTCTTACCCTAGGTCGGGAATCCCTACCCTTAGGAACCCTAACCCTAGCTGCAAGTTCCATACCCATAGAAACCCTAACCCTAGGTCGGGAATCCCTACCCATAGGAACCCTAACCCTAGCTCTGGAATCCCTAACCGTAGGAACCCTAACCCTAGCTCGGAAATCCCTACCCATATGAATCCTAACCGTAACTCGAGAATCCCTACCCATAGGAACCCTAACCCTAGCTCCAAGTTCCCTACCCATAGGAACCCTAACCCTTGCCCCAAGTTCCCTACCCATAGGAACCCTAACCCTTGCTCGGGATTCCCTAAGCGTAGGAACCCTAACCCTAGCTCTGGAATCCCTACCCAAAGGAACCCTAACCCTAGCTCGGGAATCCCTACCCGTCGGAACCCTAACCCTAGCTCCAAGTTCCCTACACATAGGAACCCTAACCCTAGCTCCAAGTTCCCTACCCATAGGAACCCTAACCCTAACTTGCGAATCCCTACACATAGAAACCCTAACCCTAGCTCTAACTGGCCTACACGTAGCAACCCTAACTTTAGTTCGGGAATCCCTACGCATAGGAACCCTAACCCTAGGTCGGGAATCCCTACCCATAGGAATCCTAACCCTATCTCCAAGTTCCCTACCCATAGGAACCCTAATCCTAGCTCCAAGTTCCCTACCCATAGGAACCCTAACCCTTGGTCGGGAATCCCTACCTATAGGAACCCTAACTCTAGCCCGGGAATGCCTACCCATAGGAACCCTGACCCTAGCTCGGGAATGCCTACCCATAGGAACCCTAACCCTAGCTCTAAGTTCCCTACCTATAGGAACCCTAACCCTAGCTCGGGAATCCCTACCCATAAGAACCCTAACCCTAGCTCGGGAATCCCTACCCAAAGGAACCCTAACCCTAGCTCGGGAATCCCTACCCATCGGAACCCTAACCCTAGCTCCAAGTTCCCTACGCATAGGAACCCTAACCCTAGCTCCAAGTTCCCTACTCATAGGAACACTTGGTCGGGAATCACTACCCATAGGAACACTAACCCTAGGTCGGGAATTCCTACCCTTAGTAACCCTAAACCTAGCTCGAAGTTCCCTACCAATAGGAACCCTAACCCTAGGTCGGGAATCCCTACCCATAGGAACCCTAACCCTAGCTCCAAGTGGTCTACCCATAGGAACCCTAACCCTATGTCGGGAATCCCTACCCATAGGAACCCTAACCCTAGGTCGGGAATCCCTACCCATAGGAATCCTAACCCTAGGTTCGGAATCCCTACCCATAGGAACCGTAACCCTAGGTCGGGAATCCCTACGCTTAGGAACCCTAACCCTAGCTCTGGAATCCCTAACCGTAGCAACCCTAACCCTAGCTCGGAAATCCCTATCCATAGGAATCCTAACCCTAACTCAAGAATCCCTACCCATAGGAACCCTAACCCTAGCTCCAAGTTCGCTACCCATAGGAACCCTAACCCTAGCTCCAAGTGGTCTACCCATAGGAACCCTAACCCTAGGTCGGGAATCCCTACCCATAGGAACCCTAACCCTAGCTCAAAGTTCCCTAACCGTAGGAACCCTAACCCTAGGTCGGGGACACCTACCCATAGGAACCCTCACCCTACCTGGGGAATCCCTCCCCATAGGAACCCTAACCCTAGCTCGGGAATGCCTACCCATAGGAACCCTGACCCTAGCTCGGGAATGCCTACCCATAGGAACCCTAACCCTAGCTCGGGAATCCCTACCCAAAGGAACCCTAACCCTAGCTCGGGAATCCCTACCCATCGGAACCCTAACCCTAGCTCCAAGTTCCCTACACATAGGAACCCTAACCCTAGCTCCAAGTTCGCTACCCATAGGAACCCTAACCCTAGCTCTAAGTGGCCTACACATAGCAACCCTAACTTTAGGTCGGGAATCCCTACGCATAGGAACCCTAACCCTAGGTCGGGAATCCCTACCCATAGGAATCCTAACCCTATCTCCAATTTCCCTACCCATAGGAACCCTAACCCTAGCTCCAAGTGGTCTACCCATAGGAACCCTAACCCTAGGTCGGGAATCCCTACCCATAGGAACCCTAACCCTAGGTCGGGAATCCCTATCCATAGGAATCCTAACCCTAGCTCCAATTTCCATATACATAGGAACCATAACCCTAGGTTCGGAATCCCTACCCATAGGAACCCTAACCCTAAGTCGGGAATCCCTACGCTTAGGAACCCTAACCCTAGCTCTGGAATCCCTAAGTGTAGCAACCCTAACTCTAGCTCGGAAATCCCTACCCATAGGAATCCTAACCCTAACTCAAGAATCCCTACCCATAGGAACCCTAACCCTAGCTCCAAGTTCCCTACCAATAGGAACCCTAACCCAAGTCCCAAGTTCCCTACCCATTGGAACCCTAACCCTAGTTCGGGAATCCCTATCCATGGATTATCCTATCTTTTTCTCCAAACCCTAGCTCCAAGTGGTCTACCCATAGGAACCCTAACCCTAGGTCGGGAATCCCTACCCATAGGAACCCTAACCCTAGCTCAAAGTTCCCTAGCCGTAGGAACCCTAACCCTAGGTCGGGGACACCTACCTATAGGAACCCTCACCCTACCTCTGGAATCCCTCCCCATAGGAACCCTAACCCTAGCTCGGGAATGTCTACCCATAGGAAACCTGACCCTAGCTCGGGAATGCCTACCCATAGGAACCCTAACCCTAGCTCTAAGTTCCCTACCTATAGGAACCCTAACCCTAGCTCGGGAATCCCTACCTATAAGAACCCTAACCCTAGCTAGGGAATCCCTACCCATGGGAACCCTGACCCTAGCTCGGGAATGCCTACCCATAGGAACCCTAACCCTAGCTCTAAGTTCCCTACCTATAGGAACCCTAACCCTAGCTCGGGAATCCCTACCCATAAGAACCCTAACCCAACTCGGGAATCCCTACCCAAAGGAACCCTAACCCTAGCTCGGGAATCCCTACCCATCGGAACCCTAACCCTAGCTCCAAGTTCCCTATGCATAGGAACCCTAACCCTAGCTCCAAGTTCCCTACCCATAGGAACCCTAACCCTAACTTGGGAATCCCTACACATAGGAACCCTAACCCTAGCTCTAAGTGGCCTACACATAGCAACCCTAACTTTAGGACAGGAATCCCTACGCATAGGAACCCTAACCCTAGGTCGGGAATCCCTACCTATAGGAATCCTAACCCTAGCTCCAATTTCCCTACCCATAGGAAACCTAACCCTAGCTCCAAGTTCCCTACCCATAGGAACACTTGGTCGGGAATCACTACCCATAGGAACCCTAACCCTAGGTCGGGAATGCCTACCCTTAGCAACCCTAAACCTAGCTCGAAGTTCCCTACCAATAGGAACCCTAACCCTAGGTCGGGAATCCCTACCCTTAGGATCCCTAACGCTAGCCTCTAGTTCCCTACCCATAGGAACCCTAACCCTAGGTCGGGAATCCCTACCCTTAGGAACCCTAACTCTAGCCCGAAGTTCCCTACCCATAGGAACCCTAACCCTAGTTCGGGAATCCCTACCCATAGGAACCCTAACCCTAGCTCCAAGTGGTCTACCAATAGGAACCCTAACCCTAGCTCGAATTTCCCTACCAGTAGGAACCCAAACCCTAGGTCGGGGACACCTACCCATAGAAACCCTCACCCTAGCTCTGGAATCCCTTCCCATAGGAACCATAATCCTAGCTCGGGAATGCCTACCAATAGGAACCCTAACCCTAGCTCTAAGTTCCCTACCCATAGGAACCCGAACCCTTTCTCGGGATTCCCTAACAGTAGGAACCCTAAACCTAGCTTGGAAATCCCTACCGATAGGAACCCTAACCCTAATTCGAGAATCCCTACCCATACGAACCCTAACCCTAGCTCGGGAATCCCTTTCCATAGGAACCCTAACCCTAGCTCGGGAATCTATACCCATAGGAACCCTAATCCTAGCTCCAAGTTCCTTACATATAGGAACCCAAATCCTAGCTTGGGAATCCCTACCCGTAGGAACCCTAACCCTAGCTCCAAGTGGCCTACACATAGCAACCCTAACCCTAGGTCGGGAATCCCCACCCAGAGGAACCCTAACCCTAGCTCCAAGTTCCCTACCCATATGAACCCTAACCCTAGCTACAAGTTCCCTAGCTATAGGAACCCTAACCCTAACTCGAGAATCCCTACCCATAGGAACACTAATCCTAGCTCTAAGTTCCCTGCCCATAGGAACCCTAACCCTAGCTCGGGGAGACCTACCCATAGGAACCCTAACCCGAGCTCGGGAATCCCTACGCATAGGAACCCTAACCCTAGCTCGGGAATCCCTTTCCATAGGAACCCTAACCCTAGCTCGGGAATGTCTACCCATAGGAACCCTAATCCTAGCTCCAAGTTCCCTACCCATAGGAACCATAACCCTAGGTCGGGAATCTCTACCCATAGGAACCCTAAAATTAGCTCTAAGTTCCCTATCCATAGGAACCCTTACCCTAGGTCGGGAATCCATACCCATAGATACCCTAACCCTAGATCGGGTATATCTACCCATAGTAACCCTAACCCTAGGTCGGGAATCACTACCTGTAGGAACCCGAACCCTAGGTCGGGAATCCCTACCCTTAGGAACCCTAACGCTAGCTCCTAGTTCCCTACCCATAGGAACCCTAACCCTAGGTTTGGAATCCCTACCCATAGGAACCCTAACCCTAGGTCGGGAATCCCTACCCTTAGGAACCCTAACCCAACTCCAAGTTCCCTACCTATAGGAACCCTAACTCTAGCTCCAAGTTCCCTAGCTATAGGAACCCTAACCCTAGCTCGGGAATCCCTACCCATAGGAACCCTAACCCTATTTCCAAGTGTCCTACACATAGCAACCCTAACCCTAGGACGGGAATCCCTACCCATAGGAACCCTAACCCTAGATCGGGGAGACCTACCGATAGGAACCCTAACCCTAGGTCGGAAATCCCTATCCATAGGAACCCTAACCCTAGCTACAAGTTCCCTACCCATAGGAACCCTAACACTGTGTCGGGAATCCCTACCCATAGGAATCCTAACCCTAGCTCCAAGTTCCCTAACCCTAAGAACCCAAACCCTAGGTCAGGGACACCTACCCATAGAAACCCTCACCCTAGCTCTGGAATCCCTACCCATAGGAATCATAATCCTAGCTCGGGAATGCCTACCAATAGTAACCCTAACCCTAGCTCTAAGTTCCCTACCCATAGGAACCCGAACCCTTTCTCGGGATTCCCTAACAGTAGGAACCCTAACCCTAGCTCGGAAATCCCTACCGATAGGAACCCTAACCCTAACTCGAGAATCCCTACCCATAGGAACCCGAACCCTAGCTCCAAGTTCCCTACCTATAGGAACCCTAACCCTAGCTTGGGAATCCCTACCCATAGGAACCCTAACCCTAGCTCCAAGGGGCCTACACATAGCAACCCTAACCCTAGAACGGTAATCCCTACCCATAGCAACCCAAACCCCAGATCGGGGAGACCTACCGATAGGAACCCTAACCCTAGGTCAGAAATCCCTACCCATAGGAACCCTAACCGTAGGTCAGGAATCCCTACCCATAAAATTCCTAACCCTAGCTCCAAGTTCCCTACACATAGGAACCCTAACCTTAGGTCGGGAATCCCTACCCATAGGAACCCTAACCCTAGGTCGGGAATCCCTACCCTTAGGAACCCTAACCCTAGCTCGGAGAAGCCTACCCATAGGAACCCTAACCCTTGCTCAGGAATCCCTACCCATAGGATCCCTAACCCTAGCTCGGCAATCCCTATCCATAGGAACCCTAACCCGAGCTCGGGAATCTCTACCCATAGGAACCCTAACCCTAGCTCCAAGTTCCTTACCGATAGGAACCCAAACCCTAGCTTGGGAATCCCTACCCATAGGAACCCTAACCCTAGCTCCAAGTGGCCTACACATAGCAACCCTAACACTAGGTCGGGAATCCCTACCCAGAGGAACCCTAACCCTATCTCCAAGTTCCCTACCCATAGGAACCCTAATCCTAGCTCCAAGTTCCCTACCCATAGGAACCCTAACCCTAGGTCGGGAATCCATACCCGTAGACACCCTAACCCTAGATCGGGTAGATCTACCCATAGTAATCCTATCCCTAGGTCGGGAATCACTACCCGTAGGAACCCTTACCGTAGTCCAAGTTCCCTACCCATAGGAACCCTAACCCTAGGTCGGGAATCCCTACCTATAGGTACCTTAAACCTAGCTTCAAGTTACCTGCCCATAGGAACCCTCACCCTAGCTCGGGGATACCTACCCATAGGAACCCTAACCCTAGCTCCAAGTGCCCTACCGATAGTCACTCTGACCGTAGGTCGTGGAGACCTGCCCATAGGAACCCTAACCCTAGCTCCAAGTGCTCTACCCATAGGAACCCTAACACTAGCTCGGGAAGGCCTACCCATAGGAACCCTAACCCTAGTTCTAAGAGCCCTACCCATAGGAACCCTAGCCCTAGTTCGGGGAGACCTACCCATAGGAACCCTAACCCTAGGTCGGGAATCCCTACCCATAGGGACCCTAACCCTAGCTCCAAGTTCCCTACCCATAGGAACCCTAACCCTATCTCAAAGTGGCCTACCCATAGGAACCCTTACCCTCGGTCGGGAATCGCTACCCATAGGAACCTTAACCCTAGGTCGGGAATCCCTACCGATAAGAACCCTAACCGTAGCTCCAAGTTCCCCACCCATAGGAACCCTAACCCTAGGTCGGGGAGACCTACCCATAGGAACCATAACCCTAGCTCCAAGGGCCCTACCCATAGGAACCCTAACCCTAGGTCGGGAATCCCTACCCATAGGACCCCTTACCCTAACTCCAATTGCCCTACCCATAGGAACCCTAACCCTAGGTTAGGAATCCCTACCCATAGGAACCCTAACCTTAGCTCCAAGCTCCCTACCCATAGGAACCCTAACCCTAGCTCGGGAATCCCTAACCATAGGAACCCTTACCATAGCTCCAAGTTTCCTACCTATAGGAACACTTACCCTAGGTCGGGAATCCCTACCCATAGGAACCCTCACACTAGCTCCAAGTGCCCTACCCATAGGAACCTTAACCCTAGTTCCAAGTGGCCTACCCATAGGAACCCTAACCCTAGGTCGGGGAGGCCTACCCATAGGAACCCTAACCCTAACTCCAAGTTTCCTACCCAAAGGAACCCTAACCCTAGCTCCAAGTTCCCTACCCAAAGGAACCCTAACCCTAGCTCAAAGTTCCCTTCCCATAGGAACCCTAACCCTCGGTCGGGAATCCCTACTCATAGGAAACCTAACCCTAGGTCGGGAAACCCTACCGATAAAAACCCTAACCCTAGTGTAGACGGGTCGGACTCACCCCCGCGGCGCCTCCTGCTGGTGACTCTGGGAATTAGCTCTTTTGCAGCGCTGGAGCGCTCTCTGCAGGCCGGTGATCCACCTGTCCTCAGTCCCCCGTGTCCCTCCCTGGACCCTGTGCCCTTTTACATGGGGTGCTGCCCCCTAGCAGTAACCCCTTTCTCTCTGGGTCTCCCCTCCTTGGGGGACCCCATCCTCTATCCCCACCTTGCCTCAGTATTGGCTTCTGCCAATCATTGTCTAGCCCCACACTCTGGGGCAGACTGCAGTATCAGCCTACTCATCACAGGCAAAGGAGGGTTTGGACCTGCTGCCTTGGCCTACCCCTGGGCTGCCCTCTGCAACCCCCAGTACCAGTTGCCCTATGCTAGGCTGCAGCCTGGGGCTTTCTAGGCTGGACCTTCCCCAGCTCCTCAGCCTTTCCCCAGCCCTGCTTCACCCAAGGTACCTTATCTCAGTTCCCTGCAGCCAGGCCCATCTCCCTCTGAATGCAGAGTGAGACTGTCTGGGCCTCTCTTCTCTGGCCTTCTTATAAGGCCCTTGGCTCAGTTTGGGGCATGGGCCCCAGCTGCAGCCACCTCCCCAATCAGCCAAGCCTAGAGCAGCAGCTCTCAAGCCCTTCCAGGATGCTTTTAAACCCCTCAGGGCACGAGCAGGGTCCACCCTGCTACACCTAGCTCCAAGTTCCCTACCAATAGAAACCCTAACCCTAGCTCGGAGAGACCTACTCATAGGAACCCTAACCCTAGCTCAAAGTGCCGTACCCATAGGGACCCTGACCCTAGGTCGGGAAGCCCTACCCATAGGAACCCTAACCCTAGCTCCAAGTGCCCTACCCATAGGAACTCTAACCCTAGGTCGGGGAGACCTACCCATAGGAACCCTAACCCTAGCTTGGGAATCCCTACCCATAGGGACCCTAACCCTAGCTCCAAGTTCCCTACCAATAGGAACCCTAACCCTATCTCAAAGTGGCCTACCCATAGGAACCCTAACCCTCGGTCAGGAATCCATACCCATAGGAATCCTAACCCTAGGTCAGGAATCCCTACCCATAGCAACCCTAAGCCTAGCGCGGGAATCCCTACCCATAGGAACCCTTACCCTAGCTCTAAGTTCCCTACCCATAGGAACCCTAACACTAGCTCGGTTAGACCTACTCATAGGATGCCTAACCCTAGCTCCAAGTGCCCTACCCATAGGAACCCTAATCCTAGGTCGGGGAGAGCTACGCATAGGAACCCTAACCCTAGCTCCAAGTGCCCTACCCATAGGAACCCTAACCCTAGCTCCAAGTTCCCTACCCATAGGTACCCTAACCCTAGCTCCAAGTGCCCTACCCATAGGAACCCTAACCCTAGGTCTGGATTCCCTAACCATAGGAACCCTAAACCTAGCTCCAAGTTCCCTACCCATAGGAACCCTAAGCCTATCTCAAAGTGTCCTACCCACAGGAACCCTAACCCTAGCTCGGTTAGACCTACCCATAGGAACCCTAACTCTAGCTCCTAATTCCCTACCAATAGGAACCCTAACCCTGGATCCAAGTTTCCTACCCTTAGGAACCATAACCCTAGCTCCACGTGGCCTACCCATAGGAACCCTATCCCTAGGTCGGTTATCCCTACCCATAGGAACCCTAACCCTAGTTCGGGAATCCCTACCCATAGGAATCCTAACCGTAGCTCCAAGTTCCCTACCAATACCCTAACCCTATCTCCAAATACCCTACCCTTAGAAACCCTAACCCTAGGGCGGCAAACTCTACCCATAGGAACCCTATCCCTAGTTCCAATTGTCCTACCCAGAGGAACCCTAACCCTAACTCCAAGTGCCCTACCCTTAGGAACCCTAACCCTAGGGCTAGAATCCCTACCCATTGAAACCTTCATCCCAGCTCTAAGTTCCCTACGCATAGCAACCCTTACCCTAGGGCGGGAAATCCTACCCATAGGAACCCTAACCCTAGCTCCAAGTGCACTACCCTTAGGAAATCTAAAATTAGGGCAGGGTCCCCTACCCATAGAAGCCTTAACCGGTGCACAAAGTGCTCTACCCTTTTGAACCCTAACCCTTGATGGTGAAGCCCCACCCATACGAACCCTAACTATGGCACCAAGTGCTCTACCCATAGGAACTCTAACGCTAGTACTGGAAGCCATACCCATAGGAACCCTAACCCTAGCCCCTAGTACCCTACCCATAGGAACCCTAACCCTAGAACCAAGTGCCCTACCTTAGAAACCCAACCCTAGCACGTGAAGCCCTACCCATAGGAACTCTAACCCTAGCTCCAAGTGCCCTACCCATAGTAACCCTAACCTTATGGCAGGGCGCCCTACCCATAAGAACCCTAACCCTAGCTACAAGTGCCCTACCCTTAGTTACCCTAACCCTAGGGCGGGAAGCCCTACCCATAGGAACCCTAACCCTAGCTCCAAGTTCCCTAACCTTAGTATCCCTAACCCTAGGGTGGGAAGCTCTACTGAAAGGAACTCTAACCCTAGCTCCATAGGAACCCTAACCCTAGCACGATGTGCCCTACCCATAGGAACCCTAAGCCTAGCTCCAAGTGCCCTACCCTTTGGGACCCTAACCCTAGGGCGGGAATCCCTACCCATAGGAACCCTAACCCTACCTCCAAGTTCCCTACCCTTAGGAATCCTAACCCTAGAGCAGGGTGCCCTACCCATAGGAACCAGAACTCTAGCACTTAGGGACTCTAACCCTAGGACGGGAAGCCCTACCCATAGGAACCCTAACCATAGCTCCAAGTGCCCTAC
Source organism: Mauremys mutica (assembly GCF_020497125.1). Taxonomy (NCBI): domain Eukaryota; kingdom Metazoa; phylum Chordata; order Testudines; family Geoemydidae; genus Mauremys; species Mauremys mutica. Next base: position 119,894,321 of record NC_059073.1, on the reverse strand, counting down.
CCATAGGAACGCTAAGCCTAGCTCCAAGTGGCCTACCCTTAGGAACCGTAACCCTAGGGCGGGAAGCCCTACACATAGGAACCCTTACCCTAGCTCTATGTTCCCTACACTTAGGAAGTCTAACTCTAGCTTGAAGTGCCCTACCCATAGGAACCCTAACCCTACCTCCAAGTGCCCTACCCTTAGTATCCCTAACCCTAGGATGGGAAGCCCTACCCAAAGGAACCCTAACCCTAGCTCCAAGTTCCCTGTCCATAGGAACCCTAACCCTAGCACGAAGTGCCCTACCCATGAGAACCCTAACTCTAGCTCCAAGTGCCCTCCCCATAGTTACCCTAACCATAGGGTGGGGCTCCCTACCCATAGGAAACCTAACCCTAGCTCCAAGTGGCCTACCCTTAGGAATCCTAACCCTAGGGTGGGAAGCCCTACCCATAGGAACACTAACCGTAGCTCCAGATGCCCTACCCTTAGGAACTCTAACCCTAGGTTGGGAAGCTCTACCCATAGTAACCCTAACCGTAGCTCCAAGTGCCCTACCTATAGGATCCCTAAACCTAGTACCAAGTGCCCTACGCATAGGAACCCTAACCCTATGTCTAAGTGTCCTACCCTTAGGAACCGTAACTCTAGCTCCAAGTTCCCTACCCATAGGAACCCTTACCCTCGGGTGAGGCTCCCTACCCATAGGAACCCTAACCCTTGCTCTAAGTGCCCTACCTTAGGAACCTGGACCCTAGGGTGGGAAACCCTACCTATAGGAACCCTACCCCATCTCCAAGTGCCCAACCAATCGGAACCCTAACCGTATCTCTCAGTGCCCTACCTATAGGAACAATAACTCTAGGGCGGGAAGCCCTACCCATAGGAACCCTCACCCTAGCTCCAAGTGCCTTATTTATAGGAACCCCTTCCCTAGCTCCAAGTGCCCTACCCTTAGGAACCCTCACCCTAGGCTGGGAAGCCGTACGTATAGGAACCGTGACCCCAGCTCCAAGTGCCTTACCCATAGCAGCACCCCATCTCTCCAGACACAAAGAACCTGACACCTTCCGTAGATGCCCAAATCCCCCCTGATCACTGAAAGCTCTGTGCCCAGCCTATTCCCAGTGTTTGCTACCGTGCCCGATGTGCAGTTGAACTATGGTCTTGTCTACACTTGCAGATGTAGAGCGCTGTGAGTTAAGCCCATCTTCGGAGAGTGTAGCAGGGAAAGCGTTGCAGTCTGTCTACACTGAGAACTGCTTGCGCACTTCCGTGGCCACTTTTGCGGCACTTGCAATGGCATTGGGAGCAGTGCATTATGGGCAGCTATCCCAGCATGCAAGTGACTACAATGTATTTTTCAAATAGGGGGGTGGAATATGACAGGGAGTGTGTTGTGTGTATGAGGGGGGAGAGAGAGTGGGTTTTTGGGGTCTGAGAGCATGTCAGCATGCTGTCTTGTAAGTTCAGACAGCAGCAGACCTCCCCCTCCCACCTGCCTCTGTCTCTCACACACAGCATTCTCGGCTGTCAGAAACAGAGGTTTCAAACGGCATATCTGCATTCCTACAGTGATTCAAAAGAATGTCAAGAGTGCCCACTTTACTTAAGGGGAGTATATGGGATGTTTCCGGAGGCTGATAAGAGCGCAGTAATGTAACACCTTGTCCACACTGATTCTGGGGCGCTCCAGCGAGGGTGCAGCAAACGTTATTCCACTCGCCGAGGTGGAGTATCGGCAGCGCTGTAGCCACGTAGTCAGAGTGCTCTATGTGCCTTGCCTGTGTGGACGGGTAGTGATCTAGGGCGCCCGGGGCGCCTTTATTGTGCTGTAACTCGCAAGTGTAGCCAAGCCCTATGTCTACCAAAGGATTTGCACATCTGGCTTTGTACAAGGCCTAGAATCTGACTTCACATGTTGCATGTGTACTATCTGAACTGTGTACCTGCCAGATTGATATAAGCGAAACGACTCCACTGTGTACTTCAGGGGTCGGCAGCCTACCGAAGTGGTGTGCCAAGTTTTCATTTATTCACTCTAATTTAAGGTTTCGTGTGCCAGTAATACATTTTAACATTTTTAGAAGGTCTCTTTCTATAAGTCTATAATATATAACTAAACTATTGTTGTATGTAAAGTAAATAAGGTTTTTAAAATGTTTAAGAAGCTTCATTTAATATTATAATAATGCAGAGCCCCCCGGACTGGTGGCCAGGACCCGGGCAGTGCTATTGCCACTGAAAATCAGCTTGCATGCTGCCTTCGGCACCCGTGCCATAGGTTGCCTACCCCTGGTGTACTTGAAGGTGGAAGATCACATCCCTGGTGCAATTCCACCAAAGATAACAGAATTATAGCAGGGGAATATTTGGCCCAGAGCTTAATCTGATGAGCGGAAGAATATCCACTGCAAACAAGTGCTAAACTGAATTCTTAGGCAATGATGAAGGTTCTGTTTTGAGGGCAAAAGAGGGTTCTACATGACCTCCAAAAGCTACCTTCTGTTCTATTTTTGAGGACTGGCTGTTTCACTTGGACTTGTGCTCTGTATTTGACTGTGTGGGTCTCATCCTCCCTTCAAATTAATCCTGGTTTTTATGTATGCCAGGAGATTTGTGTAGAGACTGGTTAGCCATGAAGTATGTCTTGTCTTTCAATGGAGCTTCTCATTGGCTCTTATGTGAGAAGGGCATCCCTGATGAAGGTTCTAGTTAACTTAGAAAGGTGATTCCTAATTTTAGATGCTACTGTTGCATGAAGAATAATACTTCCATTTGACACAGTGCTTCTCATCCTTAGATCTCCACATAATTTACAAAGGAAACTAAGTATCATTATACAAATGGGGAAACTGAGAGAGAAAGCAGAATGGCAGGCCCAAGAACATATAGCAAGTCAATAGCAGAGGTAGAAATAAATCCTACGTCTCCTGCCTCCCAGTGCAGTGGCCTTTGCACTGGGCCACTCTGGTTGTAAAAGATTTTATGCCCCACTCTTCTTTAATTGTTGTGATAGAATTACCAATGATAGTTATTTTTTCTGAATTCTTGAAAACTGTTCCTCTTTTCAACCTCAAATTTTGTCTTTGTTTTTCTTTCTGCCCATTCTCCATTTATGTAGCTTGGCCCACACATTATGCTTTATTCATTGGTTTTCAGTCTTTTAGCTCTGATGCTTGTACATCTTTTCACATTCCCATGGAGAAATTTCTACTGTGGTTTACCCTTCTATTCCCTTCATTTGGGCGGGGTTTGTTAGATTGGATGAAACAGGAAATTTTGTGTTCAGGCATCTCTTTTTAAGGGTTCTGTTACTCCAGTTCACTTTATTTAATTTCTCAACATTTTATTTGTATGTATTTATTTTTATGGGCCTTGTTAACTGTACCCTATTTTTCTACCCAGGTTGATCTCTTTCCTCCACACCTTCTGCTTAGAAAGAGCTTTCTACAGCATTGAGCCCATTAGAGATCGCAGCCCTCCAAGACCAACAGGTGTAATACAGGTCTGTTATAATGTGTACCAAAGAAACTCTAAATGAGGAACAAAACACAGAGTACAAAAGCGAAAGCTCATTTAAGGCCATGTCTGCACTAGAAGCACTTGGCTGATATAAGTACACTGGCAAACCACTCCTTGCGTGGACACAACTGTGCTTTTACTATTATTATTCCACCCCAAACCCCAGTCCACATGAGCTGGGAATCACACCCCTAGCTGCAAGTGTAGCTGTAGCCTAAGTGGTTTAGGAGCCCAAGTCCCATTGACTTTCTAAATCACTCTTGAAAATGGGGCATAGGCTCCGAAGTCACTTAGATGCTTTTGAAAATTTACCCTAGTTCTTCAATGATGTAGTCAGCATAACTCCTTTGAACTCACCCAAGTTAGGCCAATTTCTGTAAACTGGGAGTTTACAGTGCAGCACTTGGTGCATTGCCACATAATCAGGGATAGGGAGAGCTCTGAGACCCATCACTTTTGGTTTTAAGTACTGTCAAGTATCATTGTAAATGTTGTTTAGAGGTCAGGTGTGGAGGTCAGTGTATCAGTGACTGTGAGGGTTTGTAAGCAGGTCCAGTGATACCAGCATGGCAAGTCCACATTCTACCTGCAAATCTGGGTGGTATCACCAAGATCCTAGGAGTAGTTGAGGTGATGGTGGCAGCAGCCCTGGTACTGCATAGAGCTGACCTCTTGATGGCGTCATCTCCATTGTCACAGACACCACTGGAAGAAGGGTTGATTTATTTTCTCCATCCTGGATGATACACTGAGCAGGAGATTGAAAATCTGTTTTAATGTCACTGAGCGGTGTCAGGTGGATGTGAGGGGCTGTAGGAAGCAAGGCAATTAGAGCAGCTTCCCTCGACCTGATATTAGCAGTAGGATTTCCAGAAGTTGTGATAGATATAGATCCCAACCCTTGATTTTTTTGTACCCGTCCAAGTATATTATGACAAAATAGATTTTTTAAAAAACAGAGTTGAGTTAGTGAAGTGCTGGTGATGTAGTCATCTGGGAGCTATCTAAGCACTGTGACACACCGGTCATTAGAATTCATCCTATCTATTACAAATCGCTTTGTGCCACCCAGCCAAAGCCTGGGTCTGTAAATGGGGTCAGTTAGGTGGGGCCTGACACCATCTCGATTGCAGGCTCTGATTCCATTATGAAATAATTACTTCCATGGGGTGTACAGCTGAATTTCCTCATGGGACTGAGGGTGACGTGGACTCTAAGACAGAAAAAGAGCTGCAGAGGTGAATATGGCAGGGGTTTAGTAGAGAATAGTTACTAAAGGAAATCAGTGGGTGTGAGTAGAAACTTCCTGTGGCTGTAGAAAGCAGGGAGGGGTACATTGATTTGAGAAGAATTTATAGTGGTTTGTGTCACCTCTTCGCACAAACTCGGGAATTCGTGGGTCAACAAAGAGGTCAACCTGCTGCAGATGCCTCCTGTGTCTTCCCAACATTCCTATTTATTTAAAGCTTTGGCTCTGTTTGGGTTATGAAAAGCAGAAAATCTTGATTTTTTTCCCCACCATCCAGTTCCAGCAACATCCAGCTTCCCAAACCCAGCTGTCCTGGAGACACCCCTTTCCCTCCTTCTCAGATGCATGCCAATCCTGTCAGGAGATCCTCCTGAAACGTTTACCTCCTTTCTCTCAGCTACAGTTGGATGGCTTAGTGGCCTAAGCATGAAGCTAGAGATATGTAGACTCCCTAGAACTAGAGGTGGGAATCCTGGCAGAGTCAACAAAACCCTTTACCTCTCTGAAGTAGATAAATCAAGTCTCATGCAGTTTACTGAACACTGGTGTTGTAGGTAAAATGTTGACCATAGTAGGTAAAATGTTTTGGAATTCTTTGTGCTGAATGAAAGATATTTAGCCCTGATTCTGATCTGATACCAATTTAATCAGAAGTAAAATCATTGAAAACAATGGAGTCACTCCCGTGTAAAACTAGTGTAAGTACAATCAGAATTAGGCCTATCATTATTATTACAACAATGAGTATATTTCCCTGTCAGGTCCCATAGTCTCTACTGACCTAGGGAGTAAGATATTTGACCTGAGAATAAAACCTCTCACATGACATCAGTGAGCGCTAACTAGAAGAGCCCATGACTGGCCTGCTAAATTTTTTGTAAACCTCAAATAAGCCAGAGCTGGTACAAATAAGAAAGATTCCTTTAAAAGATACTTTAAAATTTGTGTGAATAGCTACAGAAGCTACTAATTTGGAGGCTAATGCCCTTGTGGTTACATGTGTGTAGTATGCAATGTGAACTGGATAGAAATATCTCCTTATCTGCGATTTGGCAATTACATACTTAATATTCTTTGTAAAGGATGTTGGGCTCGACAGATGAAATGCACAATATGAGTCTAATCCTGTATCCATTCAAGTCAATGACGACGTACCCACTCCTTTAAATGGGTGCATGACCAAGAGCTAAAGATTATCATTTGTCTGTCTGCCTGTAGTGGCCAAACAATCTTGTTATGTTGATTATACTGTATTTTCTTTACAGACAAATCCACACTTTCCCATACCCTGCCCCTTTCTAATTTTTACAACCATTCTATAAGTGTTCATAAAGGGAGTGGGGAGGGAAGTTACAATAGCTGTGTGAATATGGTGGGCAATGAAATCCTATTCATGTTGTTGTTCCCTATAGTAACTTGCTCTAAATGGACCAGGTCATATAGAAACTGAGGCTGCGTTAATGTATTTTATCAAGGCATGATGACACCTAGTACAGGATAATCTGGCATTCTGTATCATTCTTTATTGTTACCACTGGTTTTCTGATGTATCAGACTTTAATCACACTTAATTGCTTTGGTTGCAGAAACTCCCCTAACCTCTCCTGCACTCACAGGATTTCTTCCTTTCATATTAGACATTCTTTTGTATTCGTTTGAATTAATGGACCCAAACCCAGGAGTTGTTATGTTCTCCAACCTAAACTCATTTGTTCTATTCTTGACAGCAGAGAACCTCTCTTCTTGTTTATTCTTTGAACTAGTTTTACGGATACATCTTAAAACCAGATAGTCTCTCTTCTTATAATGCTTAGGAAAAGTAACTGGGGTCTGGTCGTGGTGTGAAGAGGGGCCAGGTTTGTCTTGTCAGTTTGGCTCTGGAATGCAGGAAATACACTGCTGTAACCTTAATCTGTAGAAACCGTTAACTCTTTGGCTTATTTAGTAAGGGTCCTTTGCAGCATCCTCCGCCTCTCAATTACTAGCTTTACCAGACATCTGTTTCCAGTCATTTACTCTTTTCTCATGTTGGCTGCAGTGATAAGCCTGGAATTTTTAATGACACTATATTTACAGCAGGGGAGTGGACTAGAATAAGTCTTAAACTTCCTCAGTGTAATGTTTGGGGAGGGAGGGAAAGAGAACACACCACAGGAGCACACCTTTAAACCAAAATGTGGCATCACAGGGATTCTCCCACTTCAGCAGCCCCCTGTCATTGGCTCTGGTTCTCCCTGGAGGCTCTTTTCTTCTTAACAGTTTCCCCCACTGCCTCCCCTCCCTCTGGCAGCTTCCTCCCAGGACTTCCTTTCTTCTTACAGACCCTACCTCATGACCTCCAGCAGGAACTTAATTTGCTCCTTGTGGTTCCTTCACCCTGTGGAAGTCTGCAGCCTCTACTACGGCTCCTTCCTCCCAAAAGTATTTTCTCAAGCCTTTTTATGAGGCTCAGGCGTTTACCATTCTAACACCTGACCTCCTTAGTCCCACCTCCTCAGGCTGAGTGGTATCTAATTATGGAACGGATGAGGCTAATTGAAAGGGCTGACTGGCCCAAGGCCTCCTGGCTTTTAAGGGGACAGGCTTCTGGGTTACACTTAGGGTATGTCTACACTACAAGACTATTTCGAATCAACTTAATTCGAATTTGTGGAATCGACCTTATGAAGTCGAAGTTGTGTATCCACACTAAATACACTAGTTCGACTGTGTGAGTCCACAGTAATGGGGCCAGTGTCGACTTTGGAAGCGGTGCACTGTGGGAAGCTATCCCACAGTTCCCGCACTCCCTGCTGCCCATTGGAATTCTGGGATTTCCCCCCAATGCATGCTGGGGGGAAAAATGTGTCAAGGATGGTTTTGGGTAACTATCATCATTGAACCGTCAATCACGCCCTCCCTCCCTGAAAGCGCCTGCGGGCAATCTGTTCGTGCACTTTTCTGCTCAGTGACAGCGCGGGCGCCACAGCACTTTGAGCACGGATCCCGCTGCAGTTATGGCCGTTGTCAACTCCTCGCACCTTATCGTCCATCTCTTCCACAGTCAGCTGCTGAGAAATAGGGCTACTTTTCAATGGTGCTGCGAGCACTGGTGGACCATGGGGGACGTTTTACCAACATCAACGTCGGGTGGCCAGGCAAAGTTCATGACGTGCGTGTTTTCAGGAACTGTGGTCTGTTTAGACGCCTGCAGGAAGGTAGTTTCTTCCCGGACCACAAAATAAGTCTTGGGGATGTGCAGATGCCTATAGTGATCATCGGGGACCCAGCCTACCCGCTAATGCCCTGGCTCGTGAAGCTCTGTGCAGGCGCCTTGCACAGCGACAAGGAACTCTTCAAGTACCAGCGAGCAGTGAGCAGCGTGACCTGTGACTGTTCAGTTTCTTTACAGAGAAGCTGAACCTGCCCCTGTTTCTTTACCAAGTGACTGTTGACTATCATCTGCAGTTACATACCCCGCCCACCCCGCTTCCCCAACTTCCAACACACCTTTAAAAATAAAATACATGTTCCACTGTAACTTTACAAAGGTTTCTTTATTGATGACTTTGCATTACAGGGTTGAAACTGGGACACGGACTGTGCTGGGTAGGGTGTGCAGTGATGTAAAGACCGCCTGTAAACTCGAGGAATGACAGGCTCCTGCTCCCAGAGCGGTCTGCAGTGCCGGACTGGATGTTTCAACGGAGCCTGCCATCCCTCCTTTTTGGGACTCTGTGTGCGGGGGCTATGTGGCCTTTTGGCGGGGGAGGACGGATACAGATTCCTCTGCTGCGTGGCTCTGTGGTCCAGGACAGGGACCGTTGCATGAGATCTGTAACCTCCCTCCCCCGCTACAAAGTCACGTACCCCCCCACCCACACAGAACCTGCAAACCACCTCCCATACCGACCAGGGTGCGTACTGACTGCAGTGTGTGTGTGACCTGCTGCTGATCCTGCCCCCATGTCTGTACCCTGGTAAAGGTGATTGTCCTGTCAAATTACCAACCCCCTTCCCCCCCTTCAAACACAGTCTCCTCTAAAAGAGCATGACGGAAACAGTAATTAACAGAAAAGTATTTTTTATTATCAGCTAGACAGTTAGGGGATGAAACTGGGATGGGGGCTTGGGTGAGGCGGGAAGGAAAGGACTTCTCAAAATTTAGGGTATGAGAGCTTTTGGGTACTTGAGCACTCTGCTGGGGTGCAGTGACAGTTTACACGGCCTCTGGCGCCCCTTCTTCTGGTTATTTTGGGTGAGGGGGGTACGGGACTTTGTGGCGGGGGAGGGCGGTTGCAGATACACTGCAGGGGGGCTCTGTCCTCCTGCCTGAGGTCCTGCAGAACATGCACAAGGCGCAGGAGCATGTCCGTTTGCTCCCTCATTAGTCCAAGCAGCGTTTGAGTCACCTGCTTGTCTTCCTCACGCCACCTCTCCTCCCGTTCGCTGTGTGAGCGCTGGTACAGAGAGACGGTCTCCCTCCACTGGCTCTGCTGGTCCGCCTCGTCTCGGGAGCACCCCATAAGTTCAGCGAACATCTCGTCCCGTGTCTTTTTCTTTCGCCGCCTAATCTTTGCCAGCCTCTGTGAGGGGGATGCTGTGGCGGGTCTGGAGACAGTCGAAGCTGTGTGATGGGAAAAAGGGAGTGAATTCCTTGCAAAGATAAATTTTTGCGAACAATGAACACAGTCTAGTCTGTCTCTGTGAATTCTGGGTTGAGATCCCAGTGCCTGATGGGGCAAAAACCATTTTCGCGGGTGGTTCTGGGTAAATGTCGTCAGTCATCCCTTCCTCCAGGAAAGCTACAGCAGACAATCATTTCAAGCCCGTTTTCCCTGGATTGCCCTGGCAGACGCCACAGCGTGGAAACCATGGAACCTGTTTTGCCTTTTGTGCCTGTCACCGTATGTGTACTAGATGCCGCTGACAGAGGCGGTCCAGCAGCGCTACACAGCAGCATGCTTTTGCTTTTGCATGACAGCAGAGATGGTTACCAGCCATACTGTACCATCTACCATACCATAAATTGGTAATAAGATGGGCATGGTTACCAGTCCTTTTGCACTGCACCATTTGCTGCTGTCATAAGTGCCCCTGGCTGCTCTTAGCCAGGGGCGCAAAAGCCAAAATTGGGAATGACTCCCTGAGTCAATCCCTCCTTTTTGGTATGTAAAAATAGAATCAGTCCTGCCTAGAATATGGGCAAGTGTACTAGAGAACCACTGTATCAGAGAACCAGAGAGCACAGCTGCTCTGTGTCAGATCCTGCATAGATTATGAGCTGTATGCTATTCACAGGGGGTGCTCCTGCAACAACCCCACCTGTTCATTCCATTCTTCCCCAGCCTTCCTGGGCTACCATAGCATTGTCCCCCCACTTGTGTGATGAAGTAATAAAGAATGCAGGAATAAGACACAGTGACTTGTTAGTGAGAAATGAGTGGAAGGCAGCCTACAGTTGCTATGATAGTCCAGATAGGACATTAAGGAGTGTGGAGGAGAGGAGCCCAGCATCCTGCTGCTAGTCCAGGGGCAATTGAATCTTTTCTTTACACATGAAGGGTGGGGGCTGATGAAGCTCAGCCCCCTGTTGCTATGATGACGATGGTTATCAGCCATACTGTACCATCTACCAGGAAAAATTAGGGCCAGGCGCCCTTGATCGACCTAACAGATGCTAGTCAGCATGGTTACCGGTTCTTTTGCACTGCCCCATGTGCCAATAGGCTGATGATGACGATGGATATCAGTCTTATTGTACCATCAGCCATCCATAGCGTGGGGGGAGCAAGGATGTTGGTGTTGAGTGCTGCACCATCGCGTCTATCTGCAGCATTCAGTAAAGATAGGGTGACATGTAAAAGAGTCAAGAGAGGATTGTTTTCCCTTTCACTTCTGGGGGTGGGTGGGGGGCTGCGTAAATTGCCGAGCTATGCCCTGACCCACCGCGGACACTGTTTTTGACCCTAGAAGCATTTGGAGCTCAGCCAAGAATGCAAATCCTTTTCGGAGACAGCAGGAGCTGTGGGATACCTTGCGTCCTCAGTCCCCCCTCCCTCCATGAGCGTCCATTTGATTCTTTGGCTTTCCGTTACGCTCGTCACGCAGCAGCGTGCTGAGTCTCTGCTATGCCGTCTGTCCGGAGATTTTTAAAAAATACTTTGGACCAGGCGTAACATTACAGTAATTCCCCTAATTAGATGCAGGAGTCTCCGAGCGAGATCACCCTGAGGACGGTCACTGAAGGAGATAGAGAGCGCATGCTGCGTGAAAGCCAGCACAAACCAGGGCCCTATGCAGCCGTGCTCGGGGAGGCAATGCTCCCTGAGTACCTCATGAAAGCCTCGCGCGGAAAAGTGTGCTACCACGGAGCACCCAATAAGGCAGCTCTCCCCAGGAACCTCCTGCGGAGGCTTTTCGATTACCTTCAGGAGAGCTTCGTGGAGATCTCCCAGGAGGATTTCTGTTCTATCCCCATATATAGAGAGACCTCCTTTTCACATACTTCAGATTCCTGTTATATTAAGAATACAAGTTTACATGGTTAAAGCACTTACCGACTGCTCCTTCCCCTGATTCAGGATCCGGGTTAATGGCCGGGGACGGTTGGTAGGGGATCTCCGTGACGGTGATGAAGAGATCCTGGCTGTCGGGGAAACCAGTGTTGTAAGCGCTGTCGCCTGCCTCGTCCTCCACAAACCCTTCCTCATCTTCCCCGTCCGCGAACATCGCCGAGGAACTGGCCGTCGACACTGTCCCATCGTCAGAGTCCATGGTCACTGGTGGGGCACTGGTGGCAGGCTCAGTAGCGTCCGTTTGCCGCTTTGATTTTTTGGTAGCCTTGTCTGGGGTCCTTGATTTTCACGCGGCGCTGCGTTGCATCCCGCCTGTATCCTCTGTCTCTCATGGCTTTGGAGACCTTCTCGTAGGTCTTTGCATTCCGTTATTTGGAGCGCAGCTCCGAAAGCACAGACTCCTCGCCCCACACACCGATCAGATCCAAGAGTTCCCGGTCAGTCTATGCTGGGTCCCTCTTTCTATTCAGAGATTACATGAACTCCTCTGCTGGAGAGCTCTGCATCGCTGCCGGTGCTGCTGAGCTTGCCCCGATGTCCAACCACGAAATGAGATTCTAACTGTCCAGACAGGAAAAGGAATTCAAATTTTCCCGGGATTTTTCCTGTGTGGCTGGTCAGAGCATCCAAGTTCGGACTGCTGTCCAGAGCGTCAACAGAGTGGTGCAGTGTGGGATAGCTCCCAGAGCTAGTAAGTTCGATTTGCATCCACACCTAGCCTAATTCGACATAGCCATGTCGAATTTAGCACTACTCCCCTCGTCGGGGTGGAGTACCGAATTCGAACTAAAGAGCCCTCTAGGTCGAATTAAATGGCTTCCTGGTGTGGACGGGTGCGCGGTTAATTCGAATTAACGCTGCTAAATTCGAATTAAAGTCCTAGTGTAGACCAGGCCTTAGTCATCTCTTGACTTCCAAACTGTATGATCAAGAACAACAACAACAACACATTTCTGGCTTTATTGGGATCGGTATAAAATGTACAAAAATAGATATTAAGGAGTGCAATGATGTCAGCCCTACAGGGGAAACTCCTTCATATGCTGTGGGAGTCTCCCAGTTATGAGGAGGCTTTTGGAGAAAAGTCTGAACCAGAATTTGCCGGAAGCTGCCTGTTACTGTGAGGTACTCCTATACTCCTAGGGACGCTGTTGTGCAAAATGGTCTACTTTGACAACAAAGAAAATCATTCACTAGTGACTGAAGACTACCATAGTGCCATTTGTATGGTCTGGCATCAGTGGAGAGTGTAGCTTACCAAAAAAAAGAACTGACCCCTAACCTTGAAAATAGTTTTACTTTATTTCTTGATTGCTGTAACTAGTAAAAGGAACTGGACATCAGATCCCATAAACTTTATAATCACCAGAGATATACACGGACTGTGAGCTCTTACACCTGGTTTCTCCACATCTCCTGGACATCTTTTCTGTCTCCCTCTGGGTTTTCCCCCTCTCCCTTTTCCCAGTCATCTTCTTCCTACTTTTTTTCTTTCTGAAAACAATTATTATTAGTTATTATTTGTATAATCATAGGGGCTAGAAGCCCTAGTCATGGACTAGGATCTGTCCTGTTTAAACACAGAATAAAAGTCAGTCCCTGCCCCCAACAAGTTTATAGACTAAGTATAAGATAAGTGGATACAGGGATACAGACAGATGGGGGAGAACAAGGAAACAATAAGACAATATTGGTCAGCATGGTAGGCTGCGCTCTCAGCAGACCAGCAGCTGAATGATTGTCAAGTTTTTGTTGGCCTCATGGCAAAGGATAGTTTTAAGGAGGGATTTGAAGGAGAACAGTTAAGTGGCTTTGTGGGGGTTCCTCCCAAGCATGAAGGCAGCATGGGAGAAAGCACAACATTTGTTTGAAAATTTGATAGGTGGGTGATGGAGGCTGGTTTCATGGGCCAATTGGAGGCAAGAGTTGACCTTTTGATTCTGAATGAGAGATGATAAGTAGGGAGGAGTATGGGGTGAAAGGCCTTGAAAGTGAAAACAAGTAACTCATGTTTGATGGAACAGCGAAGAGGGAGCCAGTGAAGAGATGCAAAGAGAGGGTCACATAGCATGGATAATTACACAATGCATAAGTTGTCATATGCCATGGGTTCTCAGACTGGGGGTCGGGATCTGCAAGGGGATTGTCAGGGCAGAGGTCAGGAAGGTGCATTACTCATGTTGCTCATTGGGAGGGGATTCCAGTTAGTTGGGAGCAAGATGTTAATACTAGGGCTGTCAAGTAATCACAGTTAACTCATGTGATTAACTCAAAAAAATTAATTGTGATTAAAAATATTAATCACAATTAATCACACTTATGACAATAGAATACCGATTGAAATGTAATAAATATTTTTGGATGTTTTTCTACATTTTCAATATTGATTTAAATTACAACACAGAATACAAAGTGCACAGTGCTCACTTCATATTATTATTTTTATTATAAATATTTGCACTGTAAAAATTATAAACAAAAGAAATAATATTTTTCAGTTCACCTCATACACATACTAAAGTGCAATGTCTTTATTGTGAAAGTGTAACTTACAAATGCAGATTTTTTTGGTTACATAACTGCACTCAAAAACAAAACAGTGTCAAACTTTAGTGCCTACAAGTCCACTCAGTCCTACTTCTTATTCTGCCAATCACTAAGACAAACAAATTTGTTTACATTGACGGGAGATACTGCTGCCTGCTTCTTATTTACGTCACCAGAAAGTTAGAACATTTGCATGGCACTTTTGTAGCCAGCGTTGCAAGCTATCTACATGCCAGATATGTTAAACATTTGTATGCCCCTTCATGTTCTGGCCACCATTCCAGAGGACATGCTTCCATGCTGATGATGTTAATTAAAAAAATAATGCGTCAATTACATTTGTGACTGTACTCCTTGGGGGTGAGGGCAGGTGTCTCCTGCTCTGTTTTACCCGCATTCTGCATATATTTCATGTTCGTTTTAAGAACACTTTTACAGCAGATTTGACAAAATGCAAAGAAGATACTGATGTGAGATTTCTAAAAATAGCTACAGCACTCGACCAAGGTTTAAGAATCTGAAGTGCTGTCCAAAATCTGAGAGGGACGAGGTGTGGAGCATGCTTACAGAAGTCTTAAAAGAGCAACATTCTGATGCGGCAACTACAGAACCCAAACCACCAAAAAAGAAAATCAATCTTCTGTTGGTGGCATCTGACTTGGATGATGAAAATGAACATGTGTCAGCTCTCATTGCTTTGGATCGTTATCAAGCAGAACCCATCATCAGCATGGAAGCATGTCTTCTGGAATGGTGGTTGAAGCATGAAGCAACATATGAATCTTTAGTGTATCTTCCAATGCCAGCTACAACAGTGCCATATGAACATCTGTTCTCACTTTCAGGTGACACTGTGGACAAGAAGCAGGCAGTTTTATCTCCTGCAAATTGTAACCAACCTTGTTTGTCTGAGTGATTGCATGACCAAGAAGTAGGACTGAGTGGACTTGTAGGCTCTAAAATTTTACATTGTTTTATTTTGGAATGCAGTTAGTTTTGTACATAATTCTACATTTGTAAGTTCAACTTTCATGATGAAGAGATTGCACTACAGTACTTGTCTGAGGTGAATTGAAAAATACCATTTTTTTGTTTTTTTTACAGTGCAAATTATTCTAATAAAAATAAATATAAAATGAGCACTGTACACTTTGTATTCTGTGTTGCAACTGAAGTTAATTAATTTGAAAATGTAGTAAACATCCAAAAATATTTAAAATAAATGGTATTCTATTGTTGTTTAACAGTGCGATTAATCGTGATTAATTTTTTTAATCGCTTGACAGTCCTAGTTAATACATCAAAGGCTGAGAACAAGGGTAACCATGATTTAAAAGGATACCATTTTCTAAAGTTGTGGTTCAAAATGCTTTAGTTAGCCAGACTTTTAGTTAGCAAACAGCTTTTGCATTGTTTGTGTGATTATTGTGGTACAAAGGAAAGTAATATGTACAGAGGCTACCCAGTCAACAATAAGGAACTTTTATATTGCTGGAATGTTTGGCTGGTGTTATCAATGCAGATTGAATTTTGAAAGTTATGAACAGCTGTGTTACAATATGAGAAATATAATAAGATTTTCTGGTGAAAATATTTGAGTCCAGGCATTCTCAGTAACTAGGACAATTCTGCTTTTAAACATTATGTTGTCTGCTGATCTGTATGCGTTGTGGTGAATGGTTACAGCCTTCGCTCTGCAGATGCACTGAACCTGGAAGCAGCTATAAAAAAGCACAAGGCCTAGAATGTTGTTCTTTTAATTTAGTCAATACCTAATTGTGCAGAAGAGCTATCTTATTAGAGAGACGGTTTTAAGGTGTGGATGCTGTCAGCATTCACTTGAGTGCCATGGGGAAAAAAAGGTTAAGACCAACAAGAGGGCATAACAACAGCTGGGTACCTGGGCTGTGGGAATATTGGAAATCTTCCTGATACTTTTGCTTTCTGCCTGTAGATTCACAGATTAAATTGAATGTTATAATTCGAACAGTTAAATCCCTAACTGGTGTTGGGTCTCATGTTTTCACTGAGCTGTTACCATCCTGCATACCATTTTGCCCTACTAGGTCTGAAAGAACAGGGCTGGCTACTAGTTCCAGAGGCACAAAAATGATACCCATATTTTTCCAATGGCTTTTGGGGTGCCCATTCTTGTTGACTCAGAAGCGTCATACATTTAGAACATTTGCTTAGCTTGTAAACTCTTTTGGGAAGAGGCTGTCTTTTTACGACATGTGTCTATAGCACATGGCATGATGGCGTCCTGATTCTTGGTTGGGAGCTCGGATTACAATGCAAATTAACAATAATTAATATGTGTATTAAGAAATATTTTTTTTTAAAACATAGATTTTTTTTTATTGCAGTGCAGGTAGTGCTAATCTAGCACCACAGAATGGATGCAGCACAGACAGCAGCAGTGCAAACTTCCTGAGCTGAGGGAGTCACCTCTAGGGCCCAGAGGGTCATTTAGTCCCACACCCAATTCTACCTTTCACTTGTCAATCAAGACTTCCAGCAAAGACACCGGTTGTGAAGGTGGCTCTTGTGCATGACCACTGGAAACTGAACAGAGACTGCCCATGTAATTCTAGTTGCATATTTAACAGCCATCTGCGGTTCAATATTGAGAGCTACCTAGAGAGGTGCTATACACTACCAACCCTCTGAGCCACTGAGTCCTCAGTCCTTGATATACGATTATACTTTATATATGTTTTATAAGGCACCATGTAATTGTCACATTTTATAGAGAAAAGAAGAAATTTCTCAGGGCAGGGACTGTCTTTGCTGGTGTCTTCTACAGCATCATGCACATCACAGGGAGTTAACTACTGATAATTAATTAATTAATTGATAAATAACATGAAGCAGACAGTACCCAGAAAGTGATTAACTTCTTCATGCTTATGGAAAAGTCCTATAAAATTTTATAGTGATTAAAGGCTCATTGACTACAACGGCAAAGCTCCCATTAACTTCAACAGTGCAGGATCAGGTCTTAAATCCGTAAGGTTCTACAGAAATGTATAATAAAAATCACTCTAAAAACCTGTAGAAATTCTAAACTTTTTATGGGTTCTATTTTTAACCATCCCATACAATTACACAGCAGGAATGGGTTAATTTTCTATTCAATTCTGAAGGATAGTCCAAACAAAGAAGAGACAAATTATGATAGAACTTTTCTATAGGCAGGCAATTTTTACCCTAGAGGAAGAAGAGCATAGAGCTTTCAGGCCATGAGTGTTGAAGTTGGCAAACACTTGTGTATCAGACTCTATCTCTTCAAAAATTAAGCCATACTTAGAACTCTTCTTTGGAGTAAGGTGGTTGGTGGAGAATTTCTCTGAATGTCTTTCAACCAGCTGCTGTTGCATGAATGCTGTCCAGCATGTCAACATATAGTCGGCATTAGAAATATGTGATCACATTATGAATATAGCCAAAACACATATTGCTTTATAGATACCACTGCCAATAATAGATCTCTCACAAATGCTAATATGTAATAATGCATGCTATATCAAAGATATATTCTTTTAAAGTATCTCTAATTACACAATTAATCAAGTAAACTCGAGCCTTCTAATATTTAAAAGTGACTCAGAAAGAAAAAAAAAGTAGTGCCCTTTTTTACTTGTGTCTGATGTATTCAAAACCCCTTGAATTTTTTAACATGTTTTTTCTGCTTGATTTTTTACCTAAGAAACATCTGGACTATTAAGTCCTGCTTTCCCTGTTTTGGCTGGAAGATTATTTGTATGGCATATAGATGTGAACTGCTGGTTTTCTCTGCCATTAGTTTTTTTAAAGGGACAAAAGTGTGGGATCCTTAATGAAAAATAGCCTTTCTCCTAAGTGTTTTGAGTTAAACAGGTGTGAGCAAAAATAAAAGAATTTTGAACTGTCTAAATGATAATCAGGTAGAATTTCCATGGTATTTTTGAGGTCAGAAACCTACTAGTTCTCCAATGCTTAAAAGGCAGCAGGGCTGTTAGCTAAATCCTGTTCCTTGCTACATTTTGTTTCTGAGGAATGAGCTCACTGCTGTAAATTCTGGGCATCAAGTCTGTCAGGCATTTCTCATGAGACGTAAACACTTTTGTTATTTTTAAATAAAACAAGAGATGGCTCCAAAGTGACCATACCAGGTCAATGTTGTGCCCTATAATTGACATGTTTCTATATGACATAAATGCATGTTATGTTCTATTGTTCCTCTCAGGCCATATCTACACAATGGGTGCTACAGTGAATAGCTATGGCACTGCTGTAACCCCACAGTGTAGATGCAGATTACAGCAACGGAAGGGGTTTTTCCATCTCTGTAGGAACTCCACCTCCCTGGGTGATGGCAGCTAGGTCGACGGAAGCATTCTTTCATTGACCTAGTTGTGTCTAAGCTGGGGTTAGGTCAGCATAGCTAAGGCACTCAGGGGTGTGGATCTTTCACAACCCTGAGTGCCGTAGCTATGTTGACCTAAGTTTTAAGTGTTTTGAGTTGTGTCAGCAACTCCTATGAGGCCTAACAAACTCACTGCTTTGAACACATTGCTGTCATAGGATTTTTCTGTAAAGAAGGTCGTGTGAGGTATCAAATGAAGGCTTATATTATACTGGTCATCATAAGTAAGGCTAAGATTTTATCACATATATTTTTAGTAAAAATCACAGACAGGTCACGGGCAATAAAGAAAAATTCACAGAAGCCTGTGACCTATCCATGACTTTTACTAAAAATATGCATGACAAAATGGGGAGCTGCAGGGTCCTCACACCACGCTTGGGGCCCCCAGCTGGGAGCTGCGGGGCATCCCCGCCACCCATGGCTCCCAGCTGCAGGGTGGCCCATGGTGGCCAAGAGCTCCAGAGCACCCCGGCCGCCCACGGCAGCTCTAAGCTCCAGGGGTGTCCCAGCTGCCCATTGTGGCTCTGAGCTGAGTGATTGCTGGGAGCTCGGGGCCCTGCAGTTCCCAGCCACCACAGGTGATGGGGGAACCCTTCAGCTCCCAGGTGCTGCAGGCTCAAGTCACGGAAGTCTCTGGAAGTCACAGATTCCATGACCTCTGTGACAAAATCATAGCCCTAATCATAAGCATTGTGTGTGATGTATGTACAGGTGATCATTAAGAAGTTGTTTGCATGTACTAAAAATACATTTAAACCATGTAACCAGTCCGCGTTGATAAAGTAGTTTGTCCTAGACAAAGGAGTGTTGATTTACCTGCCTGCCTAGATCTCTGAGGTAAATCAAGCAGTGTAAAAGCCAAAACACATGTAAAACAACAGGAAAAGCCAGGTTGGCAGAGGGGAAGTGAAATCAGCATGGGAAGACACCAGAGGCTAAAACCACAGGGGTTTGGCATATCTCTGGGGTCAAAACAATGAG
Source organism: Mauremys mutica (assembly GCF_020497125.1). Lineage (NCBI taxonomy): Eukaryota > Metazoa > Chordata > Testudines > Geoemydidae > Mauremys > Mauremys mutica. Next base: position 119,875,069 of record NC_059073.1, on the reverse strand, counting down.
TTTGGGGAAAATATAAGGAGAAGCAAAAGAACATTTTGTTATCTATTTCACTGAGGAACACTCTTGGCAGAGGGGAGCAATTCATGACCATTCTGGATCCTGGTTTTGACTGAAAATCAGCAGGCTCTGCAGACAGACTGGAGGGTGAAGAAACTGCTTTAGACAAAGAAGTGAGGCCTGATAAAGTTACGGTTAGTCTCTTAGAAGCATGTTTTTCTTTTGTAACCAATTCTGTTTCCACTATCCTTACTCAATATCACCTAAACCTCTGTTCTTTATTAATAAACTTATTCTTGCTTTTATTATAAATTCATCTCAGTGCTGAAATAGTAAGTAAAGTGTAATCCCTGAGCTGCACCTAATAGGCTAACATGCACTCTGTTGCTTTGGAGACAGCGAGCTTGGTAATTTCTGTGAGTATCCAATTGTGAGGCTGGATACGACAGGGGAACGCTCTTCAAGGAGGTTTGGTGATTGGGGTGCACATAAAGTTAACCTGCAAGGCAAAGTAAAGGCTGGCAGAGCTGCTGAGGAGATGGTTTGAGTGGCTAACAGACTGGAGTGACAGGGAGCTGATACCCAGTTTAGCACCAGCAAGTATCTCTCTCTTGCTGAGTCATGGTGGGTAACAAGGTGACTCAATCATGGGTCCCCCAAGATAATGATATGGTGTATTCTCTTGGTCCACTGATTCACAGCTTGAGACTGCTGCAACGCACCAGACCACATTACTGCTTAATAGAAATCCTGCTTCCCTCCCCTAGCCCAGCCACAGCACTTTGCTCCATCTCTGTCAGAAATGTATTAATGGACCAAATAAATAAATTCCCAGGGGTGCCCTAATGCTATTTTAATATGGCTTTTTAATTTTAAATTTCATTCTACCCAGTACGGTGTAAATTCAAAGTTTATAAAAATTCCCCTTTGCAGAATTATAATGCTAGCCAGGAAACAGCTCTCCTTGGAAATGCATTGTGGTACGTTTATCCAGGCTGAGAGAAATGGAAAATGTTTGAAAAAGTTAAGCACATACACCACTGACAAGAACATTCAGAACAGTGATTCCAACTCCTGTCTGTTTAACATTCTCGACTGATGTTATAGCAGGGGTATTTAACATGTATTTTAATGAACATATTTCCATTTGGCAAGTGAACATCAACACTCAATAGATGTTAATTACAATTATGTAAAGTGTGACCTTGTGAAGATTAATTGATGTTAGTGAAAGCTGAGCTTTCTTTCTTTCTCTTTTTTTTTATTGTGACTTGCCTAAGTCCACAAAAGGATGCCGTAGCTTTTAAAGAAACTTTTAAAGGACAGCTCATTAAATGTCAGGTTTTCTCTAAGTCAGCATTTTACTTTTGTAAATAAAGAACTTGACTCTAGAAAGTGAGTTGTTTGAATAGTAAAATAAAAATAGGGTGGGATTTTCAAAAGCACCAAAATGACTTAGGTGCACAAGTCCCATTGAAAGTCAAGAAGACTTGTGCTCCTAAGTCACTTACCTACCAGGACTGTCCAAGTTTGGCTGGCTAGCCTGCACCTTCACTGGTGCCGCAACATCCACACTGCTATTTTTAGTGTGCTGCCTTGAGCAGAGCTAGTGCATGTCTGGCTACCTGTGCTGGGCTGGGCGGCTTGTTCTAAGCTGCAGCATCAACTTTTATCCTGAGACCTTGTGACAGGATTCCTGGGGTGCAACCTGGAACCGCTGTGCCCCCTTACCTCTCCAGCCTGGGCTGTTTCTCACACTACTTTGCTAGTGACAAGCAGCAAACCCCTCCAGGCACTGCTATCATTCAGTACAACAGCATGTGGCGCCCCACACCCAGCTAAATTGCATGAATGCTCCCTGAGCCACTCACGAATCACACAGAGGAAGGCACCAGCAAATCTCCCAAGCCACCAGCCTTGCACTCCCAGAATATACCGTCTTGCCCTGGTCAGAAGCCTGGCCAGTGTAAGTTTATTACCTGGTCCTTCTCTCCCTCAATATGGAGAGGACACAAACTAGCCTTTGTAAACTGAGCTGAGATTTCCCAAGCTCTTCAACAAAAATGCACTGTTTTATGTAAAATATAAAACAGATTTATTAACTATAGAAAGATATATTTTAAGTGATTATAAGTGGCAGGCACAAAAGGTCAGAGATAGTTACCAAAGAAAATAGATAAGCACACAGTCTAAATCTTAAACCTTATTAGACTGGGCAGTATTTGGACAAGCACTAGATGGTACAGTTTTTAATACACCTCTACCCCGATATAATGTGACCCGATATAACATGAATTTGGATATAACGGGGTAAAGCAGTGCACAGAGGGAGGGGGGCTGGGCACTCTAGTGGATCAAAGCAAGTTCGATATAAGGCGGTTTCACCTATAATGCAGTAAGATTTTTTGGCTCCTGAGGACAGCGTTATATCGGGGTAGAGGTGTATATAGGCTTCCCCCTTAAGCCTGGGACCAGTCTCCTCAGTTCAAGTCTTTGTCTTTCCAGCATTCTTATTGCTTCCAGTGTATGTGGGGGAGGATAAGGGCCAAAGCATGATGCCACTGTCCCCCTTTTATAGCCTCAGTCCATGTGGCTAGAAAACAAATCCATTGTTTACAACTCCCCTGCTGATTAAGGGTCACTTAACACACTCCTGGGAGTGGATCACCACCCTTGTTGTCCCTGGGGAACCAGCAGTAGAGCCTCTCAAACCTAGAACCTATTTCAGTAATAACCATATCGCAAAATCTTATAACTTCACACACACTAACAATACACACATTTGGACAGAACAATGGGTTTTAGCGGATCATGACTTTTCATATGATATCTTACATGGCATATGTTGTATGAAATATATCATAATTATACAACGGGGTGAATATATGGGGGTTTCAGGGTGTTGCTTTGAGGTACAGAGTTGCAAAGTCCCACAGACATACAGGAGGATCAGGGCTTTGCTGAGAGAATGTAAGATGGTTCTGTTCTGTTCCTGTAATTTAAGATGAAAGCCTATCTAATTTAGCTTGTAGCAAAGCATAAAATTAGGCAAGACTATGTATGCATGGAAAATGTCTGTTGTTTTAAAATCCTTTTTTTCCTCCAATACTTTGTTCCAACTTCTAAATAAAAATGCTTTGTTTTAAGAAGGCTGTTGGTCAGTATCACTGGCCACAGCTTCTAGAATGGAGGAAATGCAGGTGTCTGAAATCCCGGAAGACCTGCTGGGTGACACACAGTTGCTGTACCTGGGTCCTGGTTTAGGAGTGGAAGAATCTCAAGAATCCGCCCTGAGGCAGGTATGGGCAAGAGGCTGAACAGATGAGTGGGTGCACCCAGAGATACCACAAAGGGGACAGAGGTGAAGCTAGCCCTGCAACTGAGAATTAGGCACTTAAATCAAAGCCCCATCATGCACCATTGAAGACGATGGGAGCGGGACTGGGGTGCGAGTGCACCAATTTTCAGAGGTGCTGCGCACCCACAGCTCCCAGCTATGTCAATGAGAGTTGTGCCTGGCTGATCAATACCTTTAACAATCAGTAGTCTGTTAAGATCCTGATCTTGCAAACATGATTAACCACAAGCTTAGTCCTACGGAGTTCAGAGGGACTGCTCACCTATTTAAGGTTATTTTCATGTGTAAGAGTCTGCAGAATCGGGGTCTGGATTTGGGTTTGTGCCTAATTTAAGCACCTATGTTTTAAATTAATTTTTCACCTATACATTTATTTTACCACTTTAAATTGTCTTTTGCTCCAGTGGTGTTGTAGCTTCAGTTCTTCCTTGCTGAGATCTTTGTTTAACTCTGTAGGGTCATGTGTCCCTCTAGGCCCGTGGTTCCCAAACTTTTTAATACTGTGGCTCCCTTAAAACTTGATGGCTCCATATAACCAAATACCACTTCTTTAACCAACTCAGGACACTAGCTTGAAGAGAGACTGTTTTATGCTTCTCTGTTTCCATCTGGGGCACATTGACTTGCTCTTCTGATACTTTTTAGGTTTCTCAGCTGCACTGTTGACAAAGGAAATAAAAATAACGTAAGAACAAAACGAAGCCAAAACAATTTAAGAACACTCCAGTGGGTTTATCTAATAATGTCCAGCCTCAGAACAAAACATTGAAATAAATATTAGCGACAGGAACTAAAAGCAGGTGCAGTATTTCTCTTACACTACTTATAGGATAGCCGCTGTTATCGCTTCTGGAGCCTTCCAGTTTTCTAGACTAAGTGGAACAAGTCATCAAGCCCACCACCCCTACAGTCACAGGAAGCTCATAAAATGAGCTTTGCCCATCTGAATGGATGATCTTGTCCAATGCTTAATTCACCAAGAGTGAGACCCTCACTCCCACTCCTTTATGTGGTGTAAAAGGGCCAGAGTGATGTAAAAGAGGCCTGAAAACCCCCATGTCCACCCCAGGAAGTATTTCCTGGTAGACAGGTACTCATAGATTCCAAGGCCAGAGAGGACCGTCGTGATCATCCAGTCTGACCTCCTGTTTAGCACAGGCCAGAGAACTGCCCCAACATCATTCCTAGAGCTGATCTTAGAAAAACATCCAATCCTGATTTAAAACTTGTCAGTGATGGAAAATCCACCACAATCCTTGGTAAATTGTTCCAGTGGTTAATTACCCCCACATGTTAAAAATTTACACTTTATTTTCAGTCTGATTTTGTCTAGCTTCAACTTCCAGCCAGTGGATCGTGTCATACCTTTCTCTGCTAGACTGAGGAGCCAATATTTGCTCCCCATGTTGGTACTTATAGAGTGTAATCAAGTCACCCCTTTATTAAGCTAAATAGATCAAGCTCCTTGAGTCTATCACTGTACGGCATGTTGTGTCATCCTTGAACCTATGCCTCTTGAGGACTCCTTTCCAGGACCACATGTAGGGGGTATTACTGGGGAGGTCAGCAGCACAGAATTTCAGTCCCAGTTCCATTATAATATTTTATGGAGGAAAAAATAACGATCCCATTGCTCAGGGCCTTATTATGTAGTGAGCAAAAATTCTGGGCTAAATACAGAATAAGGGCCAGGTTAATGGGACTATTCACTGTGTGTGAAGTTAAGCACTCTCCTAAATCTTTGTAGGATCAGGTCCTAATCATTAATATCTCAAGTATAGAGTATTTTGCCATAAATTTGCTGCAGCACCAGATTTACCCTGTGCAAAAATTGTTCTGTTTTAGTTCACAGTGTCATGGGACCTATTCCCAGGCATTTGCTGGCCCATTAATTGTTTAAAAATACAACAGTCCAGCAGATAGGGCAGCAGTAGGAAATTATTTTAGACCTTATGAGTCTGAATCAGCAAAATGTGTTGGGTCAGACAATCTAAAGCTGTAATAAAATCCTTTCTTACATATATATAGATAGATAGATAGATATATCAACTCACTATGTACAATTCTTCATACTTTTCTATGATCACCGCTATACTGTCTAAAGTAGGGGTGGGTAAACTTTTTGGCTCGAAGGCCACATCTGGGTATGGAAATTGTATGGTGGGCCAGGAATGCTCATGAAATTGGGGTTGGGGTGTAGGAGGGGGTGAGGGCTGCGGCTGGGGATATGGGCTCCGGGGTGGGGCCAGAAATGAGGAGTTCAGGGTGCGGGACGGGACTCCAGGCTGGGAAAGGGAGGGTGGGGTGCTGGGGGAGGGAGTAAGGGCTTCGGCTGGGGATGTGGGCTCTTGAGTGGGGCTGGGGATGAGGGGTTTGGGGTTTAGGAGGGGGTTCTGGGCTGGGATCGAGGGGTTTGGAGGGCAGGAGGGGGATCAGGGCTGGGGTGGGGGTTGGGGCACAGGGGAGTGAAGGATCCAGCTGGGGGTGCAGGCTCTTGGGTGGGGCTGGGGATGAGGGGTTTGGGGTGTAGGAGGGTGCTCCAGGCTAGGACTGAGGGGTTCAGAGGGTGGGAGGGGGATCAGGGCTGAGGCAGAAGGTTGGAGGCTGGAGGGGCTCAGGGGTGCAGGCTCCAGGTAGCATTTACCTCAAGCATCTCTTGGAAGCAGTGGCATGCCCCCCTCTGGCTCCTACGCAGAAGCGCAACCAGGCGGCTTTGCATGCTGCCTCGTCTGCAGATGCCACCCCTGCAGCTCCCATTGGCCATGGTTCCTGGCCAATGAGAGCTGCGTGGGCAGCACTTGGGGTGGGGACAGTGTATGGAGTGGAGCCCCCTGGCTGCCCCTATGCATAGGAGCCAGAGGGGGGACATGCCATTGCTTCTGGGATCCGTGCAGAACCCTGCTCCCCGGCTGGAGTGCCAGAGCAGGGCAAGCCCCAGATCCCACTCTGCAGTGGGAGCTCGAGAGCTGGATTAAAATGGCTCTCGGGCCATAGTTTGCCCACCCCGGGTCTAAAGAAGGGGGCACAGAAATGGACCCACACCTCTGAGAAAAGAGAAATATGTAAGAAGCATTAAAAATGTACATAGATTTAGGGGGTTATTGTGTGGGGTTTTCGTCCAGTGTATTCAGTATAGTGCTGCATTTCAGCAGACTGATCTAAAGTTCAGTATATCATATTGTAGCTCCAAAGGCTAACTTGAACATTTCCCCAAGGCAGAGTTTTCTTTTCCTCAGAATTCCCACACCACCTGACAGAATACAGTTATCAAGAATGTGGAGACTCATTTATGATAGGATCATTCACTATCCTATACATCTTACAGGCTACACCTGGCAGGTTTAGAGAGGGAAGAGAGGGAATTCTGCATTACAGAATTTCCAGCCGAGTAATGGACTCAGGGGAGAGTCTTTTACAATCAAAGATGGGCCCAAACCAAAACCCCAGATCCAGACAAGCCTAATCTTGGTAAAAGCTCAGATTTGATCCAACATTTGCAGTTTGGGCCTATCTCTAATTCTAACAGACTCCTGAATTTGAGGTCCTCTCTCACAAACTTGAAAATCGAATGATTAAAATAATTAATAATATTTTACATTTATATACAGCCTTTCAGTCAGGAAACTCCCTACCTGCATTACCCAACCAGTTAGGAATTGTCTTCCTGCCACTCCTGAAATATAGACACTGCAGAGGAATGTGCACAGAAAATGTGCAGTCCTGTGTAGCTGGACTGTATACTTCAAAACAGTTCAGGAAAAGTGAGGATAAATATTCAATCCATTCTGAAAGCACTGGGAGACTCTAGAAAGACAGAGGGGAGCTTCCTCATTTTCTCCCCCTAGATTTTTTTTCATGGGAGTAGGCAATCTGTGCCTAGTTTTGGAGCCTTACACTTCAAACTATCATTTGCTGATTTACCCAGAGGTCATGAGACTTCTTGTATTAATTTAGATGGAATATATGGGCCAAAGATGTTAACATAACCCAGTCACTGTCACCATTAAACAGATCTAAACAAGGTTTGGGGTTTGGTATACAGAGCCTGCTTAATACCGTAGCAACCACACCATTAGAAATCCTTTTATTAAAGATACAGAAAAGAAGGAAAAAACAATTGAAGCATTTGCAATGTAAGGTATTAAATAAGGCTTTCATTTTAACATTATCCCTTGTTCCCTTTCCCTTTAGCTGGAGAGAGATTTTAGAAGGAAAAGGGCCCTTATTTCACAGTCTTTTAGGTGGTATTAAAGATGGTAATAACTGTCCTTTTGAGGAAAAGAGAAGACATTAGTTGAGATGGGCTGGAGTTGCGGGTGTTTAAGTTTGATCCCATTTCCTCAAAAGAAAACAAATACACACAAAGGGGGAGAGAAAAGAATAGCAAAGATAGAAAATGAAGCTTCTGTCTCTGATATTGACTCTCTTGCAACCTCACTGCTGGAAATGGTCTTGTCACAGCACAGCAAATGGTCTTATCAACCATGCCTAGACCTGGCAAACACGTATCAGTATCAGGCTGTTTAGGACATTGCTTTTAGTTGCCTCATTCTGGTTACAGGCTCACAGCAGTGTTGCAAAATATAAAGTCTTGGCTGGCTAAGCCAGACTCGTATTAGACAGACAGAAAAAGTTGAGGGATAGGAAAGAGAAGAAATAAGGTGGGGAAGGAAAAGGACACATGTGGATGAGGGGGCACAGGGAGGAGAGACAAAGTCTCATGTCCCAGGAGGTGTTCAGGATTTAGCTGGAGCTGTTGGAAATGGTCATCCGGGTCCCTCTCTCTCTGGCCCAGTCTGATTAGCACCTCTCTCATGATCAAGATGACAAAGGCCGGATGTCCCAGGAGATGGTGGGGGTGGCAGCCACGATGGTGAAGGTAGGTACAGTAGACAATTTTTCTCCCAAAGTTCCTTTCTTTAGGACCCCAAAAGGGAATTATAGGTGAAATAGCCCATCCACTCATTATTTTGTCCACCAGTTAGGTCTAGGTTCTGACTCCAATTTTGGTTCACCAATGTCTGGTCTCACACTGTTCTTGTTTACCAAGCATGAACTTAAAACAGGCTTTGAGTTGTATTAAGAGGCTCTTTTGTTTGGACTAATTCAGTCTTTCTGCTTCCCTTTCGTACTTTTTCCCAGAAACATTTGTTATGAGGGGTTATTGTGACATCTTACGGTCTTTAAAAATGAGGATCAGCTGTGACAAGTGGGTGACAACTCTTTTTAAGCAATAAACCCACGAGATGTTAGTCTTGCCGTGAAGATTTAAAAAAATTAACTCATTATTTGCTTTGAATCTGCTCTATACAAAGCAAACAGAGTTTAATCCAGCAGGATCTGTTTTCAGTATATTCTGCTCTTTATACTACATACAGCACTTAGCTGAGGTATCAAACAATTCTCCCGTATAGAAGCTACAAAATAAAATTCCATGCTGACAGTCAAGTGCTTGTCTAGAGCTAATTTATCAAAGAAAAAAATTGCTGTGAGGTATTAGTGGGTAGTGAAGCCTCACTCAACCTTCCCTTTTTATGTTTTTATTCTCTTCAGCGTGAAAACCAAGTGACCATCGCAGTTGCTACTTGTCTTTAGGCCACACAAATCTTGTTTTCTGTGGCATTAACCACATTGTCTACCATTGGAGTTACATTTCTGGAAGCCAGGAAAAACCCCTTACCTGTCTGGGAGAAATGTTTTACAGGGTAAGTGCAAACACTCAAAAAAATAAAGCCTATGATATGAGATCATATGATAATTATAAGGTGGAGTCATGAAGCCCCTTGTGGAGGCTGCTGTTATGGACATCAGCACTCTTACTTACACATACATATACTCACACAGAATCATCATTGCTGTGTGTTACAACCAGTTCATTCCTTTGTTTTGAGAATAGTGGGTCAGACATTTGGACGACGGTACATCAGTTTATTTTAAAATAGAAAATCTAAACTAAAATCATGGAACCAACCAGACAGGGGTTAATGTTAGTACTGTAGCCCAGGAATTCTTAAGCTAGAGGTCACAAACAGATACCAGGGGGTCAATGACCATCCTGCCCTTCCCATATTGCTAAATGGGAAGGAAGTGGTGTGAGTGAGATCCTGGCTACCTGGGTGGGAGGTCCTGGTATGAAAAATGTCAAGAACTGCTGCTCTGTCACTTTGTTTGTCGACATTCCCAATTCCCCAGCCCTTATCTGTAAATTATAACTTTTATACTAATCCTGCAAGCTACTAAGTACCACTGAAGACAATAGCCATAGCAGACTCTTGGTGCTACAGAAACAAATTATTCTTATTACTTATAATAAAACAAGGTGGGCCTGGTTTAAATTAATTAGGTTCAGCTTCTCCAGTATGATGGGTGGTCTGCAGTAGACACAGCAGTTGACTTTATACTTGTGTGCCAGAGCTGTTTTTTTATTCTGTCGATATGCACACACATAACTCCTATTAGCAGTGCCTGAACTGGGAGGGGAAGCTAGAGGGCAAAGTGATGACACTCTCCTTAGAAGTGGTGGCCTGACAACTTTTTCTCTGCTTCCTTTTTCCTTTCATCAGCTGAGAGCCGTGAAAATGGTGGCATGGCACAGCCGCCTATTAGTACTCCAGCCCCAAATTCAAGCACTTGATGCTTATTAAGTTAGACCCCTTTTATTTTCTAACCAGAGATATGAAAAATATACAATATATCCATCATAAACATTTACAATATACTTGTCATAAGCATTTAAAATGCACTGCAGCATCACATTTTCCAGGTAGTACAATAGGATTCATTTTATTGTTTCTGTAGAAGTAAGCCTGGAAGTGAATGTTTTTTTATGGAGATTCTAGTCTTTTAAGAAAGTTGATTGATTCTATTCATCCTCCAACAGACTCCTCAGCAAAACAATTTCCCCTTAATTAAGCAATATGATGTAAATTACATGGTGAATGATTTAATAAGGGAGGAGACGTGCCAACCAACAGCAACAAAAATCTTTTAAGAATAGTGGCATGATTCTCCGGGAAAGAACAGGTAAGGGGAGAGTTCCTTACAACATGGTGTTAGCTGGCACTATGCTGCTGGGAGAGGCTTTTTGGGGGTGGGGGAAGGGGAGAGACTTAAAACAGAGGTCTTAACCATTTGAGACCATTAATAACCCCACTGTTATCAGGAATCGATATGTTAATTGGATGTGGTCAACATTTTTTTTTTTACGAAAATGACCTTTAAAAAAAATTATGGGACATTTTTATTTTTTCTTCTGAAATGGTCCTTTTATCTGTTGGAAAACTGGAAAATTTCCATGAGAATGTTTGAAAGAAAACCCTCCCCGCCAAAAAAAAATGTTTCTTTTTGATACTTTTGCAGAAAATATGAAGTCACGAGCACAAGCTGCAATTCACAAAAACCCCAAACCCATTCATTCTATTCATTATTTTGGAAATGGAAAGGTCCAAAATCTCTTTTCCTGGACAGAAGGATGTGCTCTCCTTTTCACCCATCAGTATGCTGACGACAGTGGGAGTTACATCCTCAAATGGAAGGTAAGTCTGATCAGGTAGAAAGTTTAAAATGTTTACAAAGCAACCTTTTTGTCTTGTAGTCAGTAAAATACTAATATATGACCCTTATCATTTTCATTCTCCATTAAAAACCTCAGGACATTTGAACAAAGTTATTTAAAACCATTTAGATTTCCTGTAAGCTCATGGCCAAAAATGCATCATGTTGTGGTGGAAAAATTAACCACGCGTTGTGTTTGGATCAGAACAGCCTGAGGCCCACTTTATTACAAGCATGCAGGGAGACACAGCCAGCCTAGCTGGTCTATCTAACAAAGGAACACAGAAGCTTATATAGCTTAAAACCACATTTAGTCAAACACACTTTTCATTCGTAATATCTTTTAAACAGAAAAACAGCTCCTTATTAGGAATACAAAAGCAACAAGCTTTCCTGTTTATTATCAGGTTGTACTTTTGCGGTTAAGGCTTCTAGCGATTACAGTTACATTTCATTTCTCAAGACTGGCATTTTTCATTCTTTCTCTTCTCCTGCCCCTTGTACACAGTTATTTTAATTAAAGTTATCTTGGTCAAAGCTTGGGCCTACTCAATTTTCCCTTCCAATATTTATGACACATTCAATCTACCTTTGTCATTAGTTGGTACTGCCTTACCAACAAAAGTCCTTTTTAAAACACACACAATTTATATGCGAGACATGTTGCTTACATTAAGTAACACCTGCACTAGACTTCTGTTCTCATCTATGGGTATGTCTACACTACCAGAAAAAAACTCAGACAAAAACCCCACAACAGCAAGTCTTAGAACCCAGGTTGGGGGGCTGACGCTATGGTGGTAAAAATAGCCATGTAGACAGTCCTGCTTTGGCTCTGAAACCCAGTGGGAGGCATGTGGTTCAGACCCTGAGCTCCAGCATGAGTGAGAATGTCCACACTGTTATTTTTAGCACCGAAGTGTGAGCCTGAGTCTGTAGACCCAGCTTCTGAGACTTGTCGCTGTGGGTTTTTAAAATTATTTTTGCAGTGCAGATGTACCTCAAATGTCCAAGAGACTTTCATCTCTAGTGGCAAAGAGACTAGAGGCTCTTCTTGTTTCATCCACACCTTTGTAACCTGTGCGCTAGACTACTGCTACAAACTCTACCTGGACTATCAGTGAAAGCTGGGAAGACGTTAACAGGATGGAGCTACTTGCTTAATGAGTGGGCTGAGCTACTGTGAGGCTTAATATATTTTATTTATTTTACAGTTTTATATTGACTTGTGAAATGGGGTGGAGGGGCGGTAAACATACCAAACATTTAACAAGGATACATTTTATTTCTGTACTGAAAGTTGAGAGACATATATTATATTCTCAGCTCTGCCACAGACCTCCTGTGTGATCTTGGGCAAGTAATTTAATCTCTGTGTCTGGGTTCCCAATCGTCTGCTTTGTATGTTGAATCCCTTTCCGCCACTATTTGTTCTTTTAGTCTATCTAGATTGTAGGTGCTCTTCAGAGCTGGGACTGGTTCAAATTCCATGTGTTTGTGCATATCTAGTGCAGTGGGGCCTGATCTCAGTTGTAGCCACTGTAATACAGATAATAATACAAATAATAATGACAATGAAGAGGTGAGAGAAGTCAGCTTATGTATTGTATATTTGTACATCTGTAATCCTGTAGAGGCGTAAAGTGAAATCCTGTCCCCAATGAAGTCAGTGGGAGATTTGCAATTCAGCTAGGGCAGTATTTCACCCATAAACACCTTTAATACCTTTACTCCCGTGAATAGTCCTTCTGAGTTCAATAGTGTAGCTTATCTGAGTAAAATTATTTCCCTGCCTAATACTTGCAGGATCGGGCCCCATGTTATTATTGATTATGTGATTCCAAGCCTTTATCTTTAAGATTTTATTTTAATTTTATGCTTGATTAGCACCCAGAGGCCTTCAAGCAGAGGGTATTGTAGCAATAAAGAATTGTTATTGCTGTTGAATTAGATTTGGTTGTCCTTCCAGTTAATAATAGCACATGTACAACCATAATTTCATCAATTATCTCTTCTTCTGCATTTATTTTTTCGAATAAGTGTTTTTTTCCCTAGTTCACTTCCCAGTAGGTTATCCTGCTACTTTATATACTGTACTAGGGGCCTTATCCTGCCAATATTACTCAGGCGAAACTACCACTGGACCAGCACATGAATAAACTTAAAGTGGGAACACAGGTAGCAGTTCTTCCAGCCAGGGGTGAAAGTAGAAATAGGGACTTACCAGTACGGGGCTGGGTTGGGACTGTTTCTGGCCTCCGGAAGGGGCGGGACCTTGGGCAGAAGGGGCGGGGGATCAGAGCCAGCCCCGGCCCACCCTGTACCGGTAAGTGCCCTCCCCCTCCCCCACCGGGGTAGCAGTGGCAGCCGGGGGCTCCAGCAGCAGTTTAAAGGGCCCAGGGCTCAGCCGCTGCTACCGCCCTGGGCCCTTTAAACCGCTGCCAGAGCCCCTGGTTGCCACTGCTACCCCAGGGCTCTGGCAGCAGGGCTCTGGTGGCTATTTAAAGGGCCGGGGCCGTAGAGGCAGCGGGAACCCCGGGCCTTTTAAATAGCCCCAGAGCCCCGCCGCTACTCCAGGCCCTTTAAATAGCCCCCAGAGCCCTGGGGTAGCGGCAGCGGGACTCTTCTGGCTATTTAAAGGGCCCAGGGCAGTAGAGGCAGCAGGAGCCCCGGCCCTATAAATAACCCCCGGAGCCTTGCCGCTACTCCAGAGCTCTGGCAGCAGGGCTCTGGTGGCAATTTAAAGGGCCTGGGGCTCCCAGCAGCGAGCCCCAGGCCCTTTAAATTGCCATCTGGGGAAGCTGGGCTGCCCCGGTACAGCGCACCGGGTCTGGCTGGTACACTGTACAGGGGCGTACCATCTTACTTTCACCTCTGCTTCCAGCATAACCTCTGTGGTTTTGGGATGAGATTCGCTTTTGGTGAATGTTAAGATCTCCTGAATAAAATCTGCAGGATTGTGCCCTGTACCTGACTATGACCCAGGAACCTCATTGTGTCAACTGGCAGAGTGCTTAGAGTTAGATATATGCATAATAATTCACTAAAGGGTGAGAGCTCTACTTAAAGCCAGTCATCATAATCACTGTGAAATGAATGTACAGGTAACATTTCAGGAGTTATATGTCTGTACTGAAAATTATGTTGTTAAGGGAGGTAACCAGGAGGTGAGCTGTCTTGGACAGGTTCCTTTCCAGCAAAGGGTAATAGATGTGTATCTCGCTGGCTGGTCATGTGTGTATCATGTGGGGTCTCACAATGTAAATCTGTTTGCATATTGAGCCTGAAGCTAATAAAAAGATTGCAAAACTGACAAGAGAGGAAACCAATAAGCAGGGTGTGTCCAGATTATGGAAAAGAACAAAGGACTGTCCTGGTATATCTAAGGCTACCAAGAGACACGCTGAATCTTTCACCAAGGAAGCAAGCTGACAGTGTGACCTGTCTCATAAATGGAAGATCACAGCCAAACCTGGCTGTAAAACACTGGAAGGATTTTGGGCGAGTATTGCTCTATTAGACAGAAAAGTATCTAGTTAAGTAAAGTCTAGGTATGGGTATTATTTTATATGTAGCCGTTTGTTTCCAACACTTCTACTTTCTATTGCTTGAATCTCTAATGAATAAAAAATAAACTTGTATTTGTTTTCACTATAAACATATCTCTGTGTAAAGCAGAGCAGTGACTGGAGGTGGGAGTGGTAAGCTGGGGTGTACGGCTTCTTTGGAAGCGGTGAATCTGTGTATCCATCAGTGTCCAGTGGAACAGGGACTGCACACTCTGGGAGCCACTTGGAGGGCTTGGGGTTGGAGTGTGCCTGCCGCTAACCTGGACAGAGAGCGTGGCCTGCTTAGGCCTAGAGGGGAGTGCTTGTGTTGCCTGTAGTTGGCAAGCACAGACAAGGCTTCCTCACACTAAGGGCAGGTGATAGCAAAGTCCCTCACACCCCTGGTTATCCCCCGGGGAAATGTGACAGTGATACACAAATTGGCTTTTTGTTGTCAACAGATTAGTTTCTGTCTACTTACAGCTGACAATGTGGTAGCATTTTACACCCACATTGCCCACTAGTTTAAATAGTGGGAAAAGATGCTTGGCAATAGGACCCCTTGGGTGCCATATTTGTGATCCATTTTGGTCCCTGGTTACTGGGAATGCATAAGGAACCAGCATGAGGCTAATGAAGAAATTGCTCCTGCATGGTCTCTTTAGAAAAAAAGAAGATTTTATAGCTTTTTTTTTTCTTTGCATCTTTACTAAAAGATGCCCTTGGCGATGTCTGTAAAAAAAATACTGCTTTTATTATTAGTAGCATTACAGTAGCATTCAACTAATCATTTCTACTAAATGGTTACACACATTTATGTGTGTGTGTGTGAGAGAGAGAGAAATATGACACACATAAAATGTCCTGTCCAGAGCTGTATCCAATTAGTGTTTGAAGATTGTTAATAGATTCAGTTGTACTCTTTTTTGGTGCTCTGATTTCTTAGCTGAATTATTTTGCAATAGGATAAACCCACTAATTGTACACCTAAATGAAACCGAATGCTAACAAATTGAATAACTTTTATTCTACCTTGGATGATAATTTATTGCCGCAAATAAAAATCCTTAATTAAATTTGGCATAGCCAGGTCTGTTGATGCTATACGTTAAACCGTTGTGCCACATGGCTTTAATGATTATTTTTCATTTCAGAACAACGTCTTGATATTCTTAGATTAAATTGTGTTTACTAAGGACTGTAGAGCCAGTGAGTTATTTCAATTCTGGAGTTCTTTAGGATCCCACAGAGATTTTGAATAGAGCTTCTCTGAAGAAGTACTGTTTATTTATAATTCCTCATTAAATAATCGGAGATTGAAACCCATTGTTGTTGTCCTGGAAATTGATGCCTCCATTCAGGAGTATCCACACCAGAATCTGAAAAATGGAAGGAGAGTGAGGAGGACAGCAGTACATTTATCACTATCACTCAGAGTTTGGATCCTGATCAAGCTGAAAGTGGATTTTTTTTAAACGAAAAATAGCTACAGTGCTGTTATCACTCTCAGGGGAAAGTGAGGGCTGAGGGGCTCAGTTATGGCTCCCGAGAGGCTGAGCTGAGCTAAGGGAGAAGGCAGGGAAAGGCTCCTTCTGCATTACTTCTGCAACAAAGGAAGCCAGTTTGTCTTCCAAGCTCAGCCATCGTGGTGATTAAGATGTATCAGGGCCATGGCCCCATTGTGACACCGTTAGGACACCCCTTTCTAGGATACTAGTTTTTGTACCGGCACTGTTGTGCTGAGGGGAGAGAAGCTTCCTTGTGCCCTCTCACCACTCTAGTATGCCCATCTTATAAATGTACCTTAAGGACGCAACATATCTAACCAGTAAAACCAAAGCAAGTGTCTTGAAAGGCCGTAAGTGTGTCTATGGAGTTATATTATTCTCTTGATATACACATGCCATTCCCACTAATTATAGGCTTGTTGCAGAAGAAAATATCCCAGGGTATGTTGTCATATGTAAGGACTGGAAACAGGAGTTGACACCTTTAGCTGTTTATTTTGAAGAACAAATTTCTGCATTGTGATATCAAGATATAAATCTCATTGAGAGGAAGGACATGGCTCCTCCACAGACTTCCTGTGGGACCTTGGGAAAGTCACTTAATCAGTCTGTGCTTTAAGTGCTGCTGTAGCACAAATCTTTATTGTACAGTGACCCAAAGTGCACTGGGGTCCTTACAGTGCTGATCAATTTCACATGGTCCTTGCTTTGAAGAACTTGCATTCTGATTTCACAGATGATGTAGTGAAGGAGCAACAAATGGGAGGAGGAGAGGCAGGGCCCCCCAGAAATAAGATCACACGGTTACCCAGCATAGATGTGTTTACAGTGTGCTTGACCAAACAAGCAAACATTCCTCATTTTTAGATATAATAAATACATGTCTTGTAAAATGAAAATGTGTGGGTGGGCTTATTTCTTGTGAGTGTTGTGTCATGACACAGGAACATCTTTCTGTGTCTCATGTGGTCACTGGAAAATAGGTCTCCCTCAGAAAATTTCAATGAAAATGGAGGAGGGGGCAGTTTGTCAATTTTGCACAGAAAATTTTGACTTTTTAAAAGACATTTTTCACCAAAAAGAAATCAATTTTTTCTGCAGACAACAGACTCTGTGAAAGTTTCCATTGAGTTCAAAACCCAATTTTCAGTCAAAGAAACAAAAAGTTTTGATGGAAATTTTTGACTAGCTGCAAATGCAGCCCCAGTGTGTCACAGGGTGACTGGCCCCTTTAGGAAGGAGTAGAAGGGTCCAGTGTAGGTGAGTCTCAGAGTTAGTCAGTAGCACGTGAAAGCTGCCTGAGGTTAAAGGGCTGCAGGAGACCTGAAGGAGAGCAGTGACTGGAAACTGCTGGTGACAAATTCTGAGGAAAGGTGTTAGGAGGACTGGCTAGAGCTGGGGTTCCCTGTGGAGTTTGGCTTGGGTGGAGGCCTCTCAGAAGGAGGGGAAAAAATCAGCTTGGTCAATACAAGCTGGGCCCAGAAGCAAAGGGCTAACTCTGGGGGGAGGTGTAGTATGCCCTGTCAAAGAGGCCTAGGGAGTGTAACGCTGCAGGGAGTTCTTTGGCAGAAGAGCTGATGATGAGTGCTGCAGGAGGAGCCCAGGAACAAGGGCTTGGTGCCGGAGGGAGGTTCTCCTGAGCAGGGGCAGGACTCACAGGTGAGGAGTCCTGGTGAGTGGAACACTGAGGGGAGCCCTCTGGTGGGAGACCTGATTGGGGCTGCAGGAGATGAGTTGCAGGAGAGCAGGGTCTCAGGTAGATAGTCTTGAGAACGGGGGCCTGGAACTGCAGTTAAAGGACCTGGGGACAGAAAAGTTAATGACTCTCAGGTGGGTGACCACGGAATGGTGACCATTGAATGGGACTGGAGAGCTGCTGCACTGTATTCTTATTTTACTTTGGAAGGAATTTTTTTTTACTGTGATGGATCTGGACTGTGGAACTTTCTATGAATAAAAGGGGTTGAATTTGCCACTGACAGATAAAATATGCCTTTGCCTGGGTGGAAGAAAGAGAAACTGAGGTAGGTCACACACGTGTTGCCAAAGTTAGCCACAGGAGGTGTTGAGGTTTCCTAATAACACAATGCAATGCTGCATCATAGTGACAACATATGGGTCCAGAAAGTTATTTTAGAGTCCTTTAAAATCTTGCAAGTTGATCTACAGTTCATGGTACCAAATATCAGAGGGGTAGCCGTTTTAGCCATACATCTGAAGAAGTGGGTTTTTTACCCACGAAAGCATAAGCCCAAATAAATGTTAGTCTTTAAGGTGCCACCAGACTCCTCATTGTTTTTACAGTTCATGAGTTCACCCTGTATAAAATGGGACAATGCAGGAATAATGTGGATTGGGGCCAACCAAGTTTTCCTCCCATTTCCCCCCAGATATTAATAATACTTTGTGCACATTCGATCCTAGGAATTCAAAGAATTTAATGAACACTAATGAAGTCAGACTCACAACCTCCCTCTGAAATAGGTAGGTAGGTATTATTATCCCTATTTTCTAGCACAGTAAGAGACAAATTAGAACCCATGTTTTCTGACTCTCAGCCCAGTGCTTTACCATGAAGGCAAAGCTGCTACCCCTTCATACTTGTGAGTGCAGTACCTTTCTCTTTCTCATGCACTCCTGCTCTGATTCCTGTTTAAAGCTGTGTGACTAATTGATTTGTCAGGTCACTGACTGTTTTGAAAATGAAAAAGAAAAATCATTTTGGGTCAACCTGAAACAAAAATGTTTAATTTTTTTTGGAGAACTGATGGGGGGGGGAGGGCGGGTAAGGAGGAGGGAAAATCTTTGTATGACCTGAAATGAAAAGTTTTGTTTCATTTTTGAGCTTTTAAAAGCCATTTATTTATTTTTTGAAAATGAATTTGAAATACATTTTGAAACAGTCATTTCAAATTGAAAAACCGAAACGTTTTATTTAGATTTTTCTATTTTTTTTTCTTTTTTTGAACAAAAATGATTATGTGAATTCAACACAAATTCATGAAATGTTTCAGTTGACAGAATTTGTTTTTAGTGAAAAAAAGCTTCTGACAAAAAATTTCACCCAGCTGTCTTCCTATTTTCATTCCTGTTCCTTCTCATTCACTCAGTTATTCACTCACATGTGTTCAGTCATTCACTATCAGTCACCATCTCATTTGCTTACCTCAGGAGAGCAGGAAGTGATGATTCAGCATTCAGGGCTAAGTG
The DNA here is from genome assembly GCF_020497125.1 of Mauremys mutica. NCBI lineage: Eukaryota > Metazoa > Chordata > Testudines > Geoemydidae > Mauremys > Mauremys mutica. The sequence continues at coordinate 119,855,894 of NC_059073.1, read as the reverse complement.
GTTCCTGTCAGTAGGCACAGCAGGACAGGAAGGCAGCTGTTCAGGTCTGTGGAACTCCTGCTAAGTGGCATTAAAGTTCTGCATGGTGTCTGACTGCCTGTATGTGGCCATGCATATACACTACACATAGAGATGACAGGTGGCATCAATACCTGCCTAGCCCCTCTCTCATGTCTCACCCTGTCAGTCTTCCAATATCCTTCACTCAGGTCCAGATCCTGCAAGATGCTGAGGGATCTCAACTGTCTTTGAAGTTAATGAGCTTTGAAAGTGCTCAGTGCTCCCCAGGAGACACTCTGGAACTTGCAGGATCAGGTCCTCACTCAGTCATTCATACCTGAGATGTTAGGAGGGTGTCTCGCTTCCAGGATTGTCTCTCAAACTCTTTGGCTTCTCAGCTGTGAATACTGTAGTTGCCATTGCTGAAAGTACTGTAATCGTGAAAATGATGTTGAATAGAGTAGGTGAGGAGTAGAGACACATGTCCTGCAAAGGCAGGCTGCAAAGAAGACAGTTATTGAATTCTAATTCTGTTGTCCTGATTCACCTACAGTGGTACCATCTATCTATCTATCTATCTATCTATCTCTGTGTGTTATGTGGGCCGCATCCACACAATATATATACCGGCTCTATGGCTCTGAGGATGTTACATGGGCTGCAGCTGTGTGCTGATTGTTCTGCAAATGGCTCGCAGGTTGAGAACTACTGATTACCATATATATATGCACATTCAGAATGTACAACATGTAGTTGCCCAACAAAGAAATATTGTATCCAGATTAATCCAACCAAATGGAACAATGTAACTAGTCAAAAAAGGTACAAGAAGCACCAAAGAAGCAAGGTAAAGAAACTTTTTTCAGTTTAGTTTAAAGGGCACTGTGTGAAACCATCAGATTTGTAAAAACTATATAGTGTGTAATTTATCATGTATCTGAGTCAAAATAATCAAGAATTTTGTATCAGCTGAGAGGAAAACCTCTGGCTTATAGATTTCCCACTGTAAGAAATCCTGCCCAGAAGGTATGGGAAGATAATTTTGTTTAGCCAAGAGGCAGTCTTACTATGGAAGCATATAAGAAATCACAAAAATCCCAGGAATTCTGCAGGTATTCTGCTGTGATACACTACACTTCATTTCCAGATCCTTCAAACACTTTTCTCTTCCATCACTTGTAGCTGTGAAGCAAAAATTTGGTTTGAAACACTCCTCTGTGTGTTTGGGGGAGGTGGGCCTGCTGGATTTTGGACAACTATCAGATGGATGAGTTTTATTTGCAGTAAAATAGCTGGTATTCATTGCTGATTACTGCTCTTGTTTCTAAACTCTTTTGACCCTGTATGCCCCCTTTACTTTTCCCTGGCTGACAGCTCCATTTTGTAGTCAGTCACACTAAAATTCTTCATTTCATCCATTGGCCTCCACCTCCCCATCAATACCATAGGAAGCAGAAACCAAGGAATAGTTCAAAGCACTCTTCTTTGACTTCCAGAATAAAGCTATTAACCAAGAAAGGGCACAACACTTTCAGGCCAAGATTCTCTTTAGGGTCTGTGTACAGTACCCGCCGGATCAGCTGGCAGTGATCGATCCAGCAGGGGGTCAATTTATCATGTCTAGTCTAGACACGATAAATCGATCCCCGAGTGCTCTTCCATCGACTCCTGTACTCCAGCTCGGCGCAGGCGAAGTCAACAGGAGAGCAGCAGCAGTCGACTCACTGCGGTGAAGACCCCACACTAAGTTGATCTAACTTAGTTGCGTAACTTAGATCGATCCCCCCTCCCAGTGTAGACCAGGCCTTAGTCTTTTTTCCTAACTGGCTGGTATCAGTCAGACATGGCCAAACGTGCTACTGTATAATAAGATGTTGGGGCTCTAAGAAAGTGTCACCCTTTGTCCAAAAGGAAATCTTAAATGTCTTATGGAGAATGGGTATAATTTTTTGTGTTTGTTTTGAAATGGGATATCTAATTACATTTGGCAGTAGGAAGGAGTTAAGAATAGGAATGAAGCCATAAGCTGGGCTGCCCAAGACAACAACTTGTTGTGAGCTTATTGCTTTGACATCCTCTCTCTCTCTCTTATTTTTTCAGACTACAACACATTGAATTTGATTGCTTTGGCCACTCTCACTCTTTGTTGCTGGCTCCTTGCCTAGCTTCTGGAATACACAGCCCTTGCTTGTATAAGTGCCAAGTTCACGGTCACAGACCAGTGGAACTCACCAGTATCATCCACACGATGTGAAAATCTGTATCCTCTGCTAGGTAAGTGATGCCTGAAGAGGGCCTAATATGGAAAGACAGGACCACAAAATCCAAATGTGAGTTAAAGGAGCTTAGTTTTATCAAATGGGTATTAAAAGCCAACAAACATGGTAAATGCCTTATTTCTCCGCCACCCCCTACGCCTGCCCCCAAAAAAACCCTAAAAGGAAAAGATTTCACATGAAGAAAAAGAGACCAACAAAAATCTCATGTTTCCAAAAATGATTGTTATAGGAAGTTTATATTGAAACATCACAGGGGCTCCCTCACTTACCATGCCTCGCTCTGGATTTTTAAAAAGTAGCCAGTGGACACCCAATGGGTGAGTGTCAGCTGCTCTCAGCCTGTTGACACCTGCTTCAGGCACTATTGGTTCAAGCTGTCCACAGGTATGTAAACTGATCTGATTTTCTTAATAGAGTTGATTCTGAAACCTAGAGTCATCCCTGCTCTTTCATTAATGATCATATTTACAGAATCCTCTAGCTAGTAGGTTTGTCCACCACTTTGTGAAGAGATGAGTAGTGGGGCATGAGCAGCTGGGTACTTGCAAGGACTGATGAAGAGATAAAGGAGGAGTTCAAAATGTAAAGGAACCTCTGCCCCTCACCTCTAGGGGGGGAGAATGGTCACAACCTCCTGACATCTGTTTGTGACACTCCCAGATGTCATGACCCTCCAGGCTGAGGACCCCTGTTCTAGGGGGGAAGCAAGTTTTGTTTAGAGATGAAATGTTTCTTTATATGATGGTCAGTTTTGAATGCCTTGATTTGTTTTCGGTGTGAAAGGGAGGGGGATGAACTTGAATCTAAGTTTCTCAAGTTCTAGTCTAATGCCCTAATCACTGGGTTGTCCCACAACTGCTAACCTCTATCCTTTGACGGTTTTCATCTCTTGTTATGCTAGGTCTAATTTTAGGGCCAAATCCGTCTTATCCCCATAAGTAATGAATCAGTGGGACTACTGGCATAAAAGGAGCAAGCTTTGGCCCCAATTCCACAAGCTTTTGTGCATGTACTTGACTTTATGCACATGAATAGTCAGATGAATGTCAATGATGTAGTCATATTGCTATCAATGGGACTACTCATGCATGTAAACGTAAGCACGTGAGCAAGGATTTGCAGGATCAGGGCTTTGATTGTAAAGTCCTCAGGGCAGGGATCTGCCATTTTTCATTTGTCTGTAAAACATAATGCAGAGCTATGGCACTGTATCAGTAATACATAATATGCATAATAATATTTTGTGTGTCCCTCCCCACAAAAGAAAAATGTGTTCCTGATCATTAAAACTCACTGAAATCTTCAATTACTGAAATAAATAGGTGATACAATGTAGGAGCTGAGAATCAGCAGGATTCTGTGTGGCTTCATTTTTCCATGTATGCACCTACAACAAATTGATTTGCTATAACCCAGTTCCAGACATCACCTTATTTCAAGTACAGTTACCTAGGAAACCACAGTATACTGCTGGGACAAGCTGCCCACTTCTGTTCCTGTTTAAGCTATTAAAACACATCAACTCTCTGTCCAAGAAGAGCAGCACACTGATTATTTCAGCTTCTAGCAATTTTATAATTTATTTTATATCGATACAGTCTAATTATGTATATACCTGTGTGTATATATACACACACACACACAAATATGCCTATGGATAGCTATCTATATTATATAATATAGGTCAGGGGTCAGCAGCCTTTCAGAAGTGGTGTGCCGAGTCTTCATTTATTCACTCTAATTTAAGGTTTTGCGTGCCAGTAATACATTTAAACGTTTTTAGAAGGTCTCTTTCTAGAAGTCTAATATATAACTAAGCTATTGTTGCAAGTGAAGAAAATAAGGTTTTTAAAATGTTTAAGAAGCTTCATTTAAAATTAAATTAAAATGCAGAGCCCCCCGGACCAGTGGCCAGGACCGGGCAGTGTGAGTGCCACTGAAAATCAGCTCACGTGCCGCCTTTGGCACGCGTGCCATAGGTTGCCTACCCCTGATATAGGTTGCACCATTGACTCTGGGACTACTGATATTGTGTGTATACATATTTTTTATATGTACACCCCTCCCACACACATGCACTAGCTCATATACCTATGTACAGGTGTATATATACATATAGATAGGCATTGTGTGTGTATATACTCATGCGTGCAGTCAGTGAGACCACTCACACAAACTGCTACAACACACAAAGTCACGGCAGCAAGTTACTAACTGATCTTCTTAGCCTGTTGTTTGAAGAGTATTCTTCCAGGCCCCTCCTTCAGCTACCAGAAAGGGTTCAGAGTCAGTGGATGGACTTAATGCTTCCTTTTACAGAGAAGAGAGAATGAACGGACATGCCACAGATGGGAAGACAAACCCTGCAATGTAAACCTCTCAGACTATTTTGCTCTGCACTATAACGTGTGTTGCCACGTGCAGGTGTTGGCTGGACTTTTCTCCCCGTCTTTCAGCAACAAAAAATATTTTGATTTTTCAGCAGAAAAAAAACAAAACAGAACAAAACAAAAGTCCAACCATTTCTTTTGAGGAGATGGAAATAGGCTAAGAAGCTGCCCTCAGTCAACAAAGGGGGAGACCTCTAGCTTGAAGTGATGCTTGTGGAGATAGCTCAATGTCTCCTCTGAAGATTACTTGTTGGAAAAGATCATAAGTATCTAATCCTTTTACACCCTAGTTAGAAGCCAAATAAGTATGTAGGCTAAAATGCAGGGAAATAGGAGCAGGACGGGAGTGAAATCTACTCCTATAATCCAGCTGCAGCCTGCAGAGCTGCAATGCAGCTCCCCTGCGGCTGGAATAATGGCTACAATTCCTCTGCACTTTCATAGGGTGTTGGGAGTCACTGCACCAGTATAAGCATGGATCCCACAGCTGTTCCCCTACCCTGACCTGCACCCATCGCCAGGCTCTGTGCCGGCTTACGTAGGGCTAATTTGTAGACTCAGTCTGTGGCAGATATGGTGTGCAAAGAAACTCACAGTTGTGACTGATCCACTGTTGCCTACCTCTCCCCCGACCCCAGGAAGCTGTCTAATGAGGCTTAAGGGGTGAAGAGAGTCTCATGTGGCCCTTTGCATCAAGGTGAATTTGACCCCAAATGAAAAATAAAAGGCACAGAATGGCAGTTAAGTGCTCTTAAAGCTGCAGCCGATTTTGACATTCTTACTCTCACAGCCTGCTCTTTGAATTGCACATCCACCAGGAATATTTACAATCACTGTGGAAGGTTTAATTGAGACATGATCTTGCTGCCTTGACTTAGTAATTTGCTGCCTGAAATGGCTCCTGGATGGTTACTAAGTTCTCACTGAGATGCCATTGTGAAGTACATCTGCCTTGCCAATTACATGTAACATCACATATTAATTGAATGTTTCTTTTTCTCTGCTTCAGCAGCTTCTTTAGCATATAAATGGGCAATTCCACCAGGTGGCATTCTCCTGTTTCATTTTATGTTATGGTAGGTCACTGGACAGCAGCAGGTGTTGAAAGATTTTTGTGTGTGCAATCAGCCCCACCGCCCACCATTGCTTTTTCAGGACATCACTTAAGCATGTACATAAGTTCTGCTGTGAATTTGGGCCTGCTCCCACATAATGCTGAGCTCTCTCAACTCCTTCTGAGATGCACAGGAATGAGAACAATGAGGATCAGGACTTAAACCCATGTATATTGTTTTGTCCACAAACAGTTGTCATGCAGCAAGTCACTGCCAAGAAAGCTGGATTTGTACGTGAAACACACAACATGGCAATAGCCCCGCCATTTTTTGTAAAGCTTTCACTAGATTGGCCCTTTTCATGTCCTGGGATGCAGTCCAGACGAGTGAAGGGTTGTGTCATCACCTGCCCAATAACCCTGCTGGGATAATGCTCTGCTGCTGCATCTTCCTTGTCTGGATGCTCCCAGCCAGCGTATGAGCATGCACAGGGTGTCTGTGTGACAAGCAACACTGGGCCAGCAGCTCTGACTCCGGCAGCCTGGTTGTCATACCACAGCCATACTCTGGTCTCAGACTTGGTTACACCAGGCAAAATGACCCCAACACCCCCTAGTCCCAAATTTTCCCAACATTTGCAATGTCCAGCCCTCTCCTGGACCACTCAGAGGAATAAAAGGTTTGTTTGTGTCTCAAGAAACAACCTGAACAGCTTATCATTTTAGCTGGCCTTACCTATCACTTCAATTCAAACACAGCACTGGGTTGGTTTAGATTAAAAATGAAACAGGTTTATTAACCAAAGGAGATGGGATTTTAGATGAATTCAAGGATAAACGATGGAGTGAAATGGTTACATGCAAATAAAAGTGAAAAATGATTTCTAGAAACCAAAATGTAACAAAACTACAGTCTTGGGTCAAGGTAAGATTCTTATCACACTTCCTTCCAGCAAGAGGATTGACTACCCCTCTGGTCAGGATCTTCCACAAAGCCCAAAGTACTTTGTTTCTTTGTCTCCTTAGGTGAAAGATCACTTGGGGTTCTTTGCCCCCCTCCCTCATAGTCCAGTGAATCTTTGAAATGGATTCTTCTGAATGCTCAAAGTAAAGCGCATTCAAGCTGTGAGAAAGGAGACATGGAATCTGGTGGTGAAGGAAGTTCCATGCTAGTTTCTTCCCCCGCTGGTGTTTGCAAAAATAAAAACTGATCTGTTTCCTGCAATCTCCTCCCTCCCTCTTTCCCCTGCCACGATGCTGAGTGGTTATCTCCTCCCTTTGTTGGCTCAATGGTTTTGTTTACCTTTTATGGAAATTGCATTCCCATTGTCTCTTAATGCACGTTGGAAGTACCTTCATGGCGGCAGAACCATATTCCTTTGTCTAGGGTGGGGTAACTTCAGCCCTGTCTGGCAGGCACATTTTAAGAACATAATTCCCAGTATGTTTGTAATTTTGAATTTGTCCTCTATACGTACACCACGCAATAATACTAATGATCAGTGTATTATTAGATGTCTATTGATACCTTAACTGACACTTTTAGATACAGGTTATGACTGTAGTGAGTTGGTGTTGTACAATGACCTGAAACTCACTACCAGATGAGCCCCTTGCCCTCTTGCATTGGGATTCTGTTGGGGTCACAGCCCTATTATTCAATTCACATCACATGGGGATTAAGCTGCATGGCTCCCATTAAAATTAATGAAAACCATGCAGCTAAATCTCAGAATCCCTTGCTGGAAAGTTATCCCTTTGAATCCTGGAGAAAGATACTTATGGGTGAGTCACTGAACTGCTACTTTAACTGCTCCAAATATTAGCTTCCCTTGCTGCCGTGTGGGCTTTCCTATGTGATGCAGAGTTCTGCCTGTACTGTGAATAGGGTAGTGGAGTTTGCAGTGCCACTCAGCTCTGGTGATACGTGAAACTATTCCTAGCCAGTAGTGCTGCTCATGCTGTCAGTGACTCAGACTACAGGCCCACATCAGTGGAGAAAAGTATAAATAAATACATATATGAAGTCATATGAATCATATAACATCTTTCATCTCAAAGGAGTTCCCAAATGTTTTAAACCAAAGCAAACCAATATGCAAGCTATATATATGCGTCCTTTCACTCATCACCCGTAGGATGAAACATGGCATTTTTTAACAGCTCACAGCAGATTAGTACAGTGGTTCTCAAAGCCGGTCCGCCGCTTATTCAGGGAAAGCCCCTGGTGGCAGGGAAACAAAAGACCCTTTTGTTTACCTGCCGCGTCCGCAGGTTCAGCCGATCGCGGCTTCCACTGGCTGTGGTTTGCCGCTCCAGGCCAATGGGGGCTGCGGGAAGTGGCGCGGGCCGAGGGATGTGCTGGCCGCTCTTCCCACAGCCTCCATTGGCTTGGAGCGGTAAACCAAGGCCAGCGGGAGCCGCGATCGGCCGAACCTGCAGATGCGGCAGGTAAACAAACCGGCCCACCCTGCCAGGAGCTTTCCCTGAACAAGCGGCGGCCCTTGTTTGAAAACCTCTGCAATGCATTCCTCATTTGTTGGGACAAAGATTCATTCAAGCTGAGGGATTTTCTTTTATGAAGGATGTCCCTAGAAAGAATTGCTAAATCCTGGCTGTAGTAACTGCATCAATTCCTGGGACTAGTCAATGGAAATGGATGTAGCACACATTCAAATAGAATTTTCGAATGGCTCTGTGCATTGCTTTCCTGGCTAATAATACTTGGAAGGCTGTTTTGATTTTTCCATACATGTGTCTTGGAGGATAGTATGTTTACTCTGATGGATTTCTCATTCAAAATATTGTAAGTGATTGAAAAAAGGGCCTTGGCAATAGCTAAACTTCTGACAGTTCTCTGAAATGTAAAAGCAACTGATGGCTGAGAGAAATATTGATGATAGCTGCATTTGTGCCTGTGCTACTCTGCTGCTTCAACATCGTTAAAGCTTGATTGCTTTTTTGGCACAATTATAAAATTAGTGGAGGAAGGAAAAGTCGTAGGTGTCAAACACTTATATTTCAGTAAAACATTTACTTCATTGATAAGTTGATCCAACACTGCTTTGATATGAACAGCATCAAGTGGCTTGAAGACTGGTCAAAAGGAGTAACATCTTTGAATACGTTTGTTTTCTCGGTTGCTGACATTGTGTAGGTCACAAAAAAATAAAATAAAATGAAAACCCACCCTGCACATTGCCACATGTGGAAACCACTTTGTTCAAGGGTGGGATTTTTGAGCCTTTCCCCTTGAAATGAGCATAGAGTTTGGCTCCCTGAACTAATAGGTGTCTTGATTTCTGTGGGAACCCTTCATCTCTAAGCAGATCTCAGCATGAGTAAAAGTCCAAGCTCTTTAAACGGTGTATAATTACCTGTATTATAGGCAAAATTGATAGCACTGCATTTTTTCACCCTGTTTTCAGATGTTTATAACCTTACTAAAATTTGTTTGGTCTGAAATTTTCCATGCCAGTGTCTTCCTCAAGCTGAATCCTTTCAGAAAGTGTCAGAAAAAATGGTTCAGCCATTTCTGATAGGAGATTAGGGGAAAATATCTTGTTTTGCCCCTGTTAAAAATATTCTTACATCATTTAATTGAGAGGCTCTGGCCACTACATGCTTTGAAGGAGGGACCTGAAATTTGTTTTTTGATTTTTTTTTACATTAGGAAATTACATTGAAAAACTCTGTTAAAAGAACATTAAGGTTGAAAAGTCAAGCCCTCAAAAGTTAGAATTAAAGTTTGTGCAAACCTTAGTTTGGCCTTTCTGTGTCTATGCATTATAATACAATCTTTAATTATATGATTACATGCTATTTTTTCCACAGGATCACTGCCTCATTCAGTGCACAGGCTGAATCTGCTCTCTGGATGAATCAGGGTTTTGTAGTGAAGGATACTGTTAGATTCCTGCCTCATTTGTTGCAGAAGTTGGAAGGTGTGTAGTGAATGAGGCAGGGAACAGCAGAAAGAGAAAGGGTCGTCTCATGGTTCATGCAGTTAAATGATGCCAGGGGTAATTGCATTGTATCCCTGTCTCTGCCACTAAATTCCTATGTGATGCTTGGGCAAGTCATTTAAACCAGACTTTTCCAGGTGGTCACTAATTGTGCATTCCTCATTTTCTGGGTGCCCAACATGAGACATCTGGGGCCAGATTTGCAGAAGTGCTGAGCGCTCACAGCAGCAAATGAAGTTGACTGGAGCTGGGCTTTGAACACAAGCATTAAGTACTCTGAAGAATCAGATCATACATGCCTCAAGTTGGAGATCCAAAATTATTGAAGATTTGACAGTTTGGCCTTAGTCTCTCTGTACCTCACTTCCTTATCTATAAAGTGGGAATAATAATCTCACCTATTCTCACAGGAGCATCGTGAAGCTAAATGTTTGGGAAGCACCCATACTCTAGTGATGAGTAGCATAGAAACACCCATGAAAAAGTTAATAATTTTGTGTTCCGTACAGGATTTGAGTGATGTACATTAATTAAGGCCTAGGGCCTTATTTATTTTCATTCAAAGAAATGTTGATTAATGGCCCTTTCACTGAATGAGGAGGAGGTCCTGGGGAAAAAAATAGTATGTGATCATGTAATTAAAAATTATTGTAATTACAGCTGGGTAAATAATGGATTTTTGGGTTTGGCAATTAAAAAAAAAGTTTTGGGTTCACTCAAGAATGAAGTTATTTCAAATATTTTGTTGAATCAAAGTTTTCTTTAAAAAATTGCTTTGGATTGAATGAAATGTTTCATTTTATCCCTACTTTGTCTGACGCAATGAATTTCATTTTAATTTTGAGCATTTTTAAAAATGTTTTAAAAAAATAAATAAATTCAAAGGAAATTTCTAAATGAAGTTTCATATCCAAAAGTTTCATTTTGAAAATGGTGAAACAAAACATTTTAATTTTTCAGATTTTTTTTTAACCAAAACACCTTGGTGAAATCGACATTAATTCGCAAAATGCTGTGGCATAGCTAAATCTGCCCTTTTTGCCTAAAAAAGTTTCAGTTAAATAATTTTGCACCCATTTCTAATCGGAATACATATATACAAGATAGCCAGATTAATTTTGACATCACCTAACATTTGAGCACTTGACTTTGTAATCTTAACTTTCTTTTAATGTAGGTTTATTGGTTTTAAAAATACCTAGGTGCATTGAGGCCTTCAAGAATGCTTAATCAAAATCACCATTTCACCTACCCTGCTGTTCCCTCCAAGATAATTAAAAGCTACTACAGGAGCAGGTAGAAAAATTAGCTAGCAGGTATACTGACCAAAATTAAGCGATGCATAGCACTAGTTATACTTTATAATATCTATCTGCATGTGCTGATGCCACTAAGTAGTTTGGGAATTTAATCATTAATAACTTTCTCATTCCTAAACCAGCACTTTTCAAATCCATGTCACATGCACTTGTCCTCATTGAAAATTAACTATTCGGCATGTGTGAATTTTTAAAAGCTAGTTTTGAGGTTATAAGAGAGCAGAGGAAAAAGAAGAGAACAGTTTTTACAAAACAAAAACATGCAGATTTTTCCTCAGCCTCATAATTCAAAACCCTCTTGCCAGATGTTTTTAAAGACTCTGCCCGTGTCTCCCCCCCTCCACCCCCAAACATTTCCCCTGGATTGGGTCATGAAGAATATTTCAAATCAGTAATTTGTTATATGACATTTTGCCTCATTTTCTGTTAATAATTTGTGAACTGTGAGTTGTTTGTGAGCAATTAATTATATTTGCAATTTGAGCTGTTTTGACTGGATACAGGCTACATGGTATATCTCTGTTCCTTGATTGTGTGAGGGTAGAACCAATTAGCAGGCCTTTGGTGTGAATCCTCACAATTACTAATTCCAAATTCAATTTCTGCAAATAGCCACAAATATTAATTTAACAATAATTGTTTCAGCAGACAATCTTGGGAGTAAACTTATACCCCAGAGTACACACAGAAAGTGAAATCCTCCCTTGTGCACCTCTTAAGTCCCTCTTAAACCCTATTTTAATGGATCATAGACCTTCTGCTGGCTCTCCACACAGGGATGAATTTCATTCAGAAAGCAAACACAAAAGGGATGAAATAGCAATCAGTACATTCATTTAAAAACAATCATTTGAATATTTGTGTAAGTTTGTTGCAGTATTTGTCTATCCATAGGCTGGATTAAAACTAAGCATTAGAATTTTCAGCCTGAATAAAGCTTCTTTATGCAAGTTTGTTACTATAATTCTGTAATGATATGATTTGTTGCAGTTACAAACACTTCAGCTACCAGGATTGTGCCACCAGGAGGTCAATCTCCTTTGCTGTCCACTAACATGATATAGCCAGGGCTGGTGCAACCTATTAGGTGACCTAGGTGGTCGCCTAGGATGCTAACATTTGGGGGGCGGCGACCACGGTGGCTGGACCTTCCACCGCCTCTGTCAGGGGTGGCATTTCAGGGGCGGGACCTTCCGCCGCCTCTGGGGGGGGGGGCGGCATTTTGGGGGCGGGATCTTCTGCCACCTAGGGTGGCAAAAAAGCTGGTGGCGCTCCTGGATATAGCCACTCCTAAATTCTTAATGATGAAAAATCAAATTCATCAATACATACACAAATCCAGTTTATATAGGAGGGCAATTACCTTTTCATGGCAATTTGGGATTTGTACAATTTCTATTTGTGATTGTACACTTCAGTTTTTACAGATTCTGGGTTCAAGATTCAAGCTGCCTTTTGCCCATGAAAACCTATGTCCAGGGTCCTTGGATCAGAAGGTTGCTTCTGGTGCCTGGGAAGCAAGTTGAAGGTTTTGGAATTGAAGGGCTGGGATATATAACCCTGGTGGATTGCAGGATGGTGTTGGAGAACTCTCCACATCCAAGTCTGGTGACCTGGACTTGAGCTGCATCCACATTGGAAAATGCCTGTGCTCTGACTCACGTCTCAGAGAAACTCAGTCTCTGAACCATCCCACTAACAGGGTCTGCAGGCCTGAGTGAAGGTGGGGTGCTGGCCTAGGTCAGACTAATTTCTATATGGATGGAAGGGGGACTCGAGCTTAAACCTGATTTAGAGACCATGCTTAATGTGCTGTGTAGACATACCCTGAGGCAGTCACTCAAAATGAGCTGACATCCAAAAGGGTGCCCTTTTTTACTGAAAAAAGTACTGGTGGTCAGTTTTCTTTTTTTTGTTTTTAAATTGATTGTCAGTAAAAGTTTGCTGATGATTAGTACCCCGGCCAAAAATACCCATCAGCCTTGGCTGGCAACCCAGCCTGAGACGTCTTTGCCTTATACATGAAAAGTATTAATGTATTTGCTTTAATACTCAGTTTAGTTTTTTTAAACCATACATGTTTGTGCCCAAGACATCATTTCTTCCTGATAGAAATTCAGCAGCTCCTGAGTTAACATCATCCTTCCCTGCTCCTCCCTTGCTCTGGCAGGAGGAGGGCCAGTCATATGCTACTGGTAACAGATTACGACCATAAACGTCACCCCCATAACCCTGCCCCTGCTCAGCTGTGCTGGTCAGTATGTTGGGAGGTTGGAGCCAAGACCCTGTCCACTCCCTGTCCCTTTCCACCTACTCCTAGACCCAGGGATTAGGGAGGTGGCTATGCAGGGATATGGGCTGGGGTGCCTTGCTCCCACTTATGCTCCTTCACAGCCACAATCTGGCCCTAAACCATCTCCTTCTCCCATTTCTGAGACTTCCCATTCTCGCTCCATTTCCACTTGCTTCCCCCTTCTTCATATTTGCCACCTTCCTCTGGCTGATACTGCTTTTTCCATTGTAGAAATATACCTCTTGTGAGCCCACATTATGCTGCGTGTACGAGCCTGCTGCTAACGCTTGGCAGTCACTTCACGGTGAGAGCTGTAGGGAACTTCCATCGCTGTGCAGCCATCTGAACCTCATTTTAAGGATCCCCAAGGCCCTTGCAAGGCTTGTTTCTTATTAGCCCCATTTCTCTCTCTCTCATGGCTGATTTTGAAGATAAAGGAAGTGGATCCTATTTAAAATTCACATGTTACTGTCTGGGACACAAAGTCTAGTGTGTAGTAACACAAATATTTCTTTGTCACACTCTCAAACAACAAGAATTCGTTTTACTTTACACCAACGTTATAAGCAGAGCTGAACTAAATTTTAACATGTGGCGGAGGGTAGACATCTGTTACATTAAAGAAGTCATATGTGGGTCTAGGATATTTTACTAAAAAGATTAGCAGTGCTGTTTCTGGCATCACACATTACCCTGATGTTCATGCTGTGGAAGTGCATCTTGTTCCCAGTGTAGCTGCTCCACCTACCACTGTAACATGAGCGCAGAGCAACAGCCCTACAACAGTGGGGGAAACAGTAACTGTCACAGAAACCTTTCCAGAATTTCTGTTTGCAGTGTCAGTCCCAGGATATTAGCGAGACAAGGTGGGTGAGGTAATATCTTTTATTGGACCAACTAATCTTGATGAGGAGAAATGGGGCTCCTTCACCAACATTAGCTGGTACAATAAAAGATAATAACTCACTCACCTAGTCTCTCAGAATTTCTGTGGCATTGGGGGTGTATTTGGAAGCTGTGTGTGCACTTGAATGTCTTGTAACACAGTATCCGGAAATGGAATATAAATGGCACCTGAACTCATCTGCCTGGCAGCCACATGCCACACAGACCACTTTCTACAGTGGAGGGATAGAGTGTCTTTGTCGTCTTCTACTCTCCAGCAACCCAAGAGAGAAGATGGCAAAGTTCTAAAGATCAGGGACCATATTATGTCATCACATTTTAAACAGAATGATTAAAAACCAAATCTTATTAGAGCCACACGCAAAAAAACAGGATTAAAAAATAGTGGCACAATGTGGCCCCTGATATGCTTCTCATCCATCAGTTCTGATTGTTTGTTTGTGGGCAATACACTTTGCTCCTATTTCCTCAGCATTGAAAACCCCCTGAGAAGTATAATATTGACTAGATTAATTGGACTTGTCCCTTTTCCCTCTTTGTCAGTTGGCCTGGATCAGCTAACTTGTTTGGCCTGACCAACATAATTGGGCCTATAGCACGGTGTTTTTCAAACGGTGGGTCGTGACTTAGTACTGGGTCATGGCACGTAAGGCACTGGGTGGCCTTGCTCTGCTCAGGCCATTAAAAGTCCCATCAGTGGTGCTGCCCGGCTAAGGCAGGCTAGTGCCTTCTTTTTCTGACACCACGCTACGCCCCAGAAGCGGTCAGCAGCGTGTCTGGCGTCTAGGCAGGAGGGGCACAGGGCTCTGCACTCTGCCCCCGCCCCGAGCAATGGCTCTGCACTCCCATTGGCCGGTTGCGGGTGGGGGGCGGTGCCTGCGGGTGAGAGTTGTGTGAAGCCTCTTGCGCACCTCCATCTAGGAGCCGGACCTGTTGCTGGCCGCTTCTGGGGCACAGTGTGGTCCATGGTGCCAGGACAAGCGGGAAGCCTGCCTCTGCACCCTGGCTGCACTGCTGACCAGGAGCTGCCAGAGGTAAGTCCACGCCTTAACCCCTGTGCCCCAATCCCCTGTCCCAGCCCTGAGCCCTCCCCAAAGCCAGAGCCCCTCCTGCACCCCAAACCCCTCATTCCCAGCCCCACCCCAGAGCCTTGACCCCCTCCCATACCCTACCCTCCTCCCCCTGCCCAGAGCCCCCTCCCACACCCAGAACCCCTCATTCCTGGCCCAACCCGCAGCCCTCACCCCCACACCCTAACCCTGTGCCCCAGCCCTGTGCCCCTCCCACACCCCAAGCCCCTCATCCCCAGCTCCATTGGGTTGCGGGCAACAAAAATTTTCTTACACCGGGTCTCCAGAAAAGAAGTTTGAAAACCACTGCTATAGCATGTTCATGAAGTGTTTGTAGGGAGTGTTCTTTTAAATATTCAGTATTTGGAATTCGGTGATTGAATTATAAGAATGGTCACCTAAGTTACATTGTGTGGTTTCAGTTCCCTGGTTGGGTATCCTGACTTTTTTAAGCAGCAGTAGTGCCTGATGAAATAATTGGGGCATTGAATCTCTCAGAGTGAGTGTGTGAACTGTAACTGTAGGTGTTCATTAAAGGTTTCAGGCTACATAATAAGCATGGAGATAGTTGAAGGAGAAATCTTTGGCAGCACAATATCCCTCTGGGATGAGAAAACAGTGAAAGGACATAAGGAAGTTCGTTACCTGGGAACATAGAATGTACCATGCAGAATTACACTTAGGCCTGGTCTACACTAGAAAAATAGGTCAAAGGAAGGTGCCTTAAGTTGACCTGTTAATGTACATGTCTACAATACCGGGTCCTTTACGCCGACCTAAGTCTCCTCTAATGTCGACTTCTATCATCCACCTCTGTGAGAGGCGTAGTGCTTAATTCAATTTTCATGGGTCAACTGCAAGGTAGTGCAGATGCAGCATTGTGTAATTCGACTTAATTGGCCTCCAGGTGATGTCCCACAATGCTCATCTGTGACCGCTCTGGAGATCATTCTCAACTCTGCTGCACTGAAGCCAGGTACATAGGTAAACAGCCCCTCCCCTGCTAAAGCCCCAGGAATTTTTGATTTCCCATTTCCTGTTTGATCAGCATTGGGAACATGCCAGCTTGAGCACAGCTGATCATGGAGACTACATGCCCCAAATGCGCTCCAGCCTGGTCTGCACAGGATGGAGGTGGTGGATCTCATCACTGTGTGGGCAGAAGAGTCTGTGAAGGCAGACCTCTGATCCAGCAGAAGAAACACGGACATCTATGCAAAGATTGCTCGTGGAATGGAGGAAAAGGGCTACACGAGGGGGACACAGCAGTGCTGCGTGAAAATAAAAGAACTTTGCCAAGCATACCAGAAGGCAAGGGAGGAGAACAGTCATTCTGGTGCTGAGCCCCACACATGCCAGTTCTACAACAAGCTGCATGCGGTTCTTGTGGGGTGACCCTACCAGCACCCCTACAAGCAATGTGGACACCTCACAGGTACGTGAGTCTAGGGACAAGGAGGACGATATGGTGGATAAGAAAGAGGAGGAGGAGAATGGGAGACAGGTGAGAGGTGGTCCATTCTCCCCGAGAGCCAGGAAATATTCTTAACCCTGGAGCCCTGTGGGTCACAGGATAACATGGTGGTCAACCGTGATGCCAGGGAAGGCACCTCTGGTGAGTATACAGTTACACTGAAAGTCCAGTTAAACTTTAGCAGACACACACATTCGGTGGTATTGCATGTTTACTGCGAAGAAAAAACTAGGTGCTGCGGTTCTCTGTTTACAAAAGGCCGCTCCAGCTACGCAGAGGGTGGCCCCTGGAAAAGAGTGTTTATGTGGACTGGGCTAGCCTGGGAATCCTCCATGGATATCTCTAGGAACTTTCATAGAGGTACTCTGCAATCCTTTGCCAGACTGTTTCTGGGCAGGGCAGTCTTATTTCTTCCACCATGGTAGGACACTTTCCTATGCAACTCCTGAATTAATTCTGCTGGCATCATTGTGGTACACAGCATAACTGCACAAGGATTGGGTCTATACCCAGACGCTTGCAGCATCTCCTCCCTTTCCACCTCTGTTACCCTCAGAAGACTGATATCACATAGGGTTGCCTAGGGGAAACAGGGAAAGTTCTCATTAAAAATGCTTTTACAAGAAAAAAAAGGGCATATAGACCCACCCAACCCCCTCACTTTCTGGATCGTAAAACCATGCGGCTGCTAATGTGCCTTTTCTGTGCTCAGCATGGGTTGGCAAGTAGTTTAAAGTAGTTGATAGGGACCTGGGGCATTAGAGATTCTGCAATTTGGGAGTGAAAACTTCCCCCCCACATACCCCATTTGTAAACAACTTCCTGTGGTGCTATGGGGAAGGGCCATTGTTCGATTAGCTACCTCTGCTCCTGAGATGAGCCTGCCATAAACGACATTAAAAGTCGAGGTCGAATTAGATAAAATTGACTTAATTTTGTAGTGTAGACAAGCCCTTAGAGTGGAAAGGTATTTTTGAACATGACTCATCCCTCAAAAAACAGCTATAGCAATTCACATTTATATACAGTAACTTCTCACTTAACATTGTAGTTATGTTCCTGAAAAATGCAACTTTAAGCAAAACGATGTTAAGTGAATCCAATTTCCCCATAAGAATTAATGTAAATGAGGGGGTTAGGTTCCAGGGAAATTTTTTTCACCAGACAAAAGACATTACACACACACACACACACACTATAAGTTTTAAACAAACAATTTAATACTGGTACACAGTGATGATGATTGTGAAGCTTGGTGAAGGTGGAGGAGTCAGAGGGTGAGATATTTCCCTTACTGCTAAATGATGAACTAGCAATTGGCTGAGCCCTCAAGGGTTAACTCTCTCTCTCTACACAAGGCAGCAGGAATGGAGGGAGATATGCACATTTCCCTTAAGTACACTGCCTTGTTAATTAGATCAGCTTGCTGAGAGGGCAGCTGTGGTCTTGAGCCCTGGTGTGTCCCCCCTGCTCTATGGAAGATGGGATAAGCGGGGTGCAGGAGGGAGGGGGGACACCTTGACATTAGCCCCTTCTCTTCCCTCCCTCCCCGCCCCGCACAACAAGCAGGAGTCCCAGGGAGCAGCTCCAAGGCAGAGGGCAGGAGCAGCACATGGCAGTGCGGGGACGGACACAGCTGAACTGCAGGCAGCTGCAGCACAGGGAACTTAGGGGATCAGGGAGCTGATAGGGGCAGGGCCGGCTCTAGGTTTTTTGCCGCCCCAAGCAAAAAAATTTTTGGCTGCCCCCGCCGCCCCCAGACATGAGCCCCCCCCCGCCCACCAGTGCCCCCCACTCACACCCCCTGTTGCCCCAGCACTGGCCTCCCCCCCAAATGTGGGATCCGCTACCAGCACACTGCAGCCGAGCCCTGGCCCAGCTGCGACTCTGTCCCCATGCGGGTGGAGCTGCTGGGCGGCGCGGAGCGGGGGTACTTCCAGGTGGCGGCGCGGCTACGGGGTGGCGCAAAGAACACGGCCCCCTCCCTGGGCTTCGCAGCTCTGCTGGTGGCCAAGGTGGATCAGTTCGCGCTCACCGCCCTCACCCCCGACATGCTGGCGGCCGAGAACCTGGAGAGCCCCCCGGACCTGCTGCTCTTCAGCCTCACGGTGCCCTGGCCCAGCCCCGGCAGGAGGGAAGGCGAGGATCTCCATCTGGGGGGCTACCTGCTCAGCACCGACGAACCCAGCTGGCCGCTCACCTCCTCACACACTCCAGGAGCCCCTCACCGCCATCGCAGCCCGGGCTCGGCTCCAGGGGACACCGTTTCCCTCCCTCCCCGGCTCCTCACACGCACTGGGTAGGGCCGCCCAGAGGATTCAGGGGGCCTGGGGCAAAGCAATTTTGGGGGCCCCTTCCATAAAAAAAAGTTGCAATACTATAGTAACATGTATTTGGAAATGTAAAAAATAACTAGTGAAAATTAATTTGTAATAATTTGAAAATACACCAAATACATTATTTAAAAACATTAAATGCTTTACTGGTCTGTATACATTTGCAATTACATAATGGGCTGTCGCTGGGTGATGGTTGGTGCCAATGGGCTGTCACTGCCTGGAGGTGGTGCTGCTGTTGCCCAGGGCTGGGTGGGGAGCTGGGCTTTGGGGGGTGTCCGGCTCACAGGGGCTGGGCTCAGGACTGTGGGGAGATGGGGTCGGAGGTTGTCTGGCTCAGAGGGGCTCGCCTCAGAGCTGCGGGTCTGGGGTGGGGGGGATGGGGTTGGAGGGTGCCCACCTCAGAGCAGTTGGGCTCAGAGCTGGGGGTCAGGGCTGTGGGGGGAATGAGGTCAGGGGGGTGTCTGGATCAGAGGGGCTGGGCTCGGAGCTGGGGGTCAGGGCTGTGGGGGGAATGGGGTCAGGGGGGTGTCTGGATCAGAGGGGCTGGGCTCAGAGCTGGGGGTCAGGGCTGTGCGGGGAATGGGGTCAGGGGGGTGTCTGGATCAGAGGGGCTGGGCTCGGAGCTGGGGGTCAGGGCTGTGGGGGGAATGGGGTCAGGGGGGTGTCCGGATCAGAGGGGCTGGGCTCGGAGCTGGGGGTCAGGGCTGTGAGGGGGATGGGGCCGGGGGGTGCCCAGGTCTGAGGGGCTGGGCTTGGAGCTGGGGGTCAGGGCTGTGGGGGTAATGGGGTCAGGGGGTGTCCGGATCAGAGGGGCTGGGCTCAGAGCTGGGGATCAGGGCTGTGGGGGGAATGGGGTCAGGGGGGTGTCCGGATCAGAGGGGCTGGGCTCAGAGCTGGGGGTCAGGGCTGTGGGGGGAATGTGGTCAGGGGGGTGTCCGGATCAGAGGGGCTGGGCTCAGAGCTGGGGATCAGGGCTGTGGGCGGAATGGGGTCAGGGGGGTGCCCAGGTCCGAGGGGCTGGGCTTGGAGCTGGGGGTCAGGGCTGGGTGGGGCAAATGGGTTTGGGGGGTGCCCACCTCAGAGGGGCTGGACTTGGAGCTGGGGGTCAGGGCTGGGCCTGGAGGGTAATGGGGTTGGGGGGTGCCTGACAACCACCTGAGACCCCCCAATCCAGCCCCCCCATCCCTGGCCCCTGACCGCCCCCCCCCCAGAACCTGTGCCCCCTCCCTGCCCCCTGAGTGTCCCCGGGACTCCCTGCCCCTTAGCCAACCCCCTGGCCCCGGCTGTTTACCCCGGCTCACCGTGCGCCCGGGTCCTAAACAGCGCTGCAGCCACATGGCTCCGCAGGGGGCTGAGCTCTTCCCCGCTCAGAGCCGCATGGGGAGGGGAGGAGCCGCTCGGCCCGGGGCTCGCAGCCCCGCCCCCTCAACACGCGTCTCTGAGCGGGGCGGAGCTCAGCCCCCCCCCAGCCAAGCGGCTGCAGCGCTGTTTAAAGGACCGGCACGTGAACAAGCGGAGGAGGAGCGGCCCGTCCCCTGCAGCCAGGCGGGGCCGCGCTACCGGTAAGAGGCCCCCCCTCTCCCCCAAGCGGAGCTGGTAGCGCGGCCCTGCCCCGGCTGCAGGGGACGGGCCGCTCCTCGGCTCGCAGCGGCAGGATGAGCTGGGACCCCAGCCTTTTGCCGCCCCCTATATTTTGCCACCCTAGGCACCAGCTTGTTTTGCTGGTGCCTAGAGCCGCCCCTGGATAGGGGGCTGCTGGTCCACCCTGGTTCCAAGCCCCCACCAGCTAGCTGCATCAGGCTGCTCTTCCTGCAAGCAGTAGACAAAGAATGTTAAAAGGGAGCATTGCAGAACTTTAAACAAGCATGTTCCCTGATTGATCAGCAACATAACAACCAAACAACGTTAACCTGGACGACTTTAAGTGAGGAGTTACAGTAATGTAAAGAAAGCAAACAGCAGTCCATGTGTGAACAAAAAAGATGCAGAGGGAACAAATTACTGCAACAAACTCCCTGGCTCCCTTGAAACTGTGGCATTGGCACATTTTCCTTATCCTAGTCCTCATGGGGGAAAGGCCAAAAAAAAAAGGCAGTGGAGGCCAAAAAGCTATGGGGATTCACGTCCAGAGATTCTGGCCAGTATCTGCCACTTAGTTCTCCACTGCAGCACACCCTAGCCACTGCAGAACCAGTAATTCACTGCAGAACCATGTTGCTGGTGGCTTCTCTGTTCTGTGACTGTGAAAGGAGGACAGAGAAAGAGAGAGAGAGAATAGCAATGACTTATGCTGTGGACGCATTAATTGTGTGACTTCTCTGTGGTTTTGAGGGGTGCTGATTGCTTAGTGGAGATCCTGCCCCTCTGCCAGCCTACTTCTTCCGTGTGGCCTGAGCCACACATATATTTTGCAGAGGGCTCCTTTCCTCTTCCCAATGGCCACTCCCCCCACAAAGCTTTCTCTGGATATTTGCTCCTCTGTATGGTGCAGGTTTGAAAGTGTGGGGGATGGAAAGTAGAAATAAAGGACATGGGGCCCAGCCGGAGTTACTTCATTGCTTGTGTGACAAAGTTCCTCCTCTACCTTGGTGAGTCCTGCGCTTATTGGCGGATTTGCTCACCTCAGTGATCTTCCCCTCTGGTGGAACCCACAGTCTGGGTCAACTCCTCCTGTGTTTGACCAGGAGTTGGGAGATTTGGGGGGAACCCGGGCCCGCTCTCTACTCCGGGTTCCAGCCCAGGGCCCTGTGGATTGCAGCTGTCTATAGTGCCTCCTGTAACAGCTGCATGACAGCTACAACTCCCTGGGCTACTTCCCCATGGCCTCCTCCAAACACCTTCTTTATCCTCACCACAGGACCTTCCTCCTGGTGTCTGATAATGCTTGTATTCCTCAATCGTCAGCAGTACACTCTTTCACTCTCAGCTCCTTGCACCTCTTGCTCCCAGCTCCTCACACACGAATCTCACTGACTAACTGGGAGGCTTTTAACTAGTTCCAGCCAGCCCTTGATTGGCTTCAGGTGGCCCAATCAATGTAGCTATCTCCACTGCCTTCTAGAAAGATCTTAATTGGCCCCAGGTGTCTTGATTAACCTGGAGCAACTGCCATTTGGTTACCATGGTCCTAGGGATTTGTTTAGCCTGGGGCTAACATACCTGTTCCTTACTACTTTACTGTAGCCATCTGGCCTTGCCCCATCACAGTTGTGGGTAGCCTGTCTTCAATCTCACTGATGGATCTATAACCTGGTAATCGCTCTTTCTCATTCATTAATCTGAATGATATCTACTGTAGACATACACATGCGCATTTATAGCTATCTCTGCATATCACACAAACACATAGAGCCCTGGGCTGTTTATATTACTGGGCCCTTCATTTGTCCCTTTTGGTCTCCTTTCACTTTTCCCCCTTTAAAATGCAATGTTTCTGTAGAAACTGATGCCAGTAGGATGGCGCAGAGCTTTACAACAATTCATCTATAGAAACAATGATGTAAACAGGTGTTTTCCCCAACCTCCTCCCACAAATACAATCTACACAGTATAAACCCCCAATGTACTTCTTACCTTTGATTTCATTAACAAAATTAATAAATAATTCAGCACAAACCGTCTCACCTGGTTTGACTGTGGGGAGGTTCCTCCCTTAGGAATGCTCAGCCCATACCTTAAATCCTGTTTCCCACAGTGAGCCGCTTCCATATATGTAAGCTAGGGTAATGAGTGTCCTACCTCAGGGCTTGTCTACACTTGAAGGTTAATGAAGATGGAGATAGGATGTGAATTTAAAGTGCAATTGCTATTTCTGAATAATTCCCTGGAGGGACACTCTTATTTTGGATATGAGTGTCTACATATCGAGTCAGTGAGGAACAACTCTGTGTCACTGACGCTCAGTGAATCAGCAGAAGCCACATAACCTTTTCCCAAAAGGATCAACTCCTGCTGATAGCAGTAGGGTATTTCGGGCAAATAATGGCAACATATTACAAATGGTTTGAAATTTACAGATTAAGAACATAAGAATGGACATACTGGCTCAGACCAAAGGTCCATCTATCCCAGTATCCTGTCTTCCGACTAGGGACAGCTTCAGACACCAGCTCAGCAAGCAGGTGCTTGGGGCGGCATGTCAGGCTCTTCAGCGGCAATTCAACAGTGGGTCCCTCGGTCCCTCTCGGAGGGAAGGACCTGCTGCCGAATTGCTGCCGAAGAAGAAAGTGGTGCGGTGGAGCTGCTGCCGATCGCGATTGCGGCTTTTTTTTTTTCTGCCACTTGGAGCGGCAAAAACTCTAGGGCCAACCCTGCTTCCAACAGCGGTCAATGTCAGGTGCCCCAGAGGGAATGAACAGAACAGGCAATCACCAAGTGATCCATCCCCTGTCACCCATTCCCAGCTTCTGGCAAACAGAGGTTAGGGACAACATCCATGCCCATCTTGGCTAATAGCCATTGATGGACCTATCCACCATGAATTTATCTAGTTCTTTTTTCAACCCTGTTGTAGTCTTGGCCTTCGCAACATCCACTGGCAAAGAGTTACACAGGTTGAATGTGCGTTGTGTGAAGAAATACTTCCTTTTGTTCGTTTAAACCAGCTGCCTATTAATTTCATTTGGTGACTCCTAGTTCTTGTGTTATGAGATGGAGTAAATAACACTTCCTTATTTACTTTCTCCACACCAGACATGATTTTATAGACCTCAATCATATTCCACCTTTGTTGTCTCTTTTCCAAGCTGAAAAGGCCCTTTCTAATCTTTCCTCATATGGAAGCCGTGCCATACCCGTAATAATGTTTGTTGTTCTTTTCTGTATCTTTTCCAATTCCAATATATCTTTTTTGAGATGGGGCGCAATATTCAAGATGTGGGTATACCATGGATTTATATAGAGGCAATATGATATTTTCAGTCATACACCTCTACCTCGATATAACGCTGTCCTTGGGAGCCAAAAAATCTTACCGCATTATAAGTGAAACCATGTTATATTGAACTTGATCCACCAGAGTGCGCAGCCCCGCCCCCCCCCCCCCCCCGGAGCACTGCTTTACCGTGTTATATCCAAATTCGTGTTATATCAGGTGGTGTTATATCGAGGTAGCGGTGTATTATTCTTAATGATTCCGAACATTCTTTTTGCTTTTTTTTGACTGCCACTGCACATTGAGTGGATGTTTTTAGAGAACTATCTACAATGACTCCAAGATCTCTCTCTTGAGTGGTAACAGCTAATTTAGACCCCATCATTTTATATGTATAGTTGAAGTTATGTTTTCCAATGTGCATTACTTTGCAATTATCAATGGTAAATTTCATCTGCATCTGACGAAGTGGGTATTCACCCACGAAAGCTTATGCTCCAATACTTCTGTTAGTCTATAAGGTGCCACAGGACTCTTTGTTGCCATCTGCCATTTTGTTGCCCAGTCTCTCAGTTTTGTGAGATCCCTTTGTAGCTCTTCACAGTCTGCTTTGGACTTAACTATCCTGAGTAGTTTTGTGTCATCTGCAAATTTTGCCACCTCACTGTTTACCCCTTTTTTCCAGATAATTTATGAATATGTTGAATAGCACTGGTCCCAATACAGACCTGGGGAGACACCACGATTAACCTCTCTTCATTCTGAAAACTGACCATTTATTCTCCTATGTTTTTTTGAATTTCTGCCATGATTTGAGAAATGTTGATCAGATTATTGGTAAAAATATATTTGTACCACACCAGTGCTGGATAACATCTAAAAATAAATCCTAGTATGTTTTGAGAGAAAGTCAGCAAATTAAAATGTATCTGACATACCACTTCTGCTGCAAATGAAAAGATGAAAACAAAAAGCTAGTTCAGACTTGTCCATAATCTCACGTGACCAGTAATTATATTGCTGCTTGTCCAAGTTGTTAGGCAACATAGATACAAAAGAACACCTATCAGGTTGGAAATCCTCATCTTATTTATTTTTTGGTTTCTTAAATTATATGCAGGATAAAAGGCCCTTATTCTGCAATTACCACCAATAAATGCACATATTCAACAATCCATCCAGGAGTGTCCTTCATTTCATAGCCTCACACTTGACTGGCAAAGCAGTTCGCCTCTTTTGATTTTTGTCTACTCATAACGCATCAAAGGGTAGTACTTATGATTCACAGATGCATTTGAGCATGGCACTCTTAGAAAAGAATAGAATTTGGCTTTTCTATAACTGTCATGCTCTAGGTATATCCCAAAGCAGTTAAAAATAATGGGTATCTTAACAAGGAAAGAAGTGAGCAGAAATAGGTCTCTGATCTTTTGTTCAAACACTGCAAGAAAAATGTCTCACCAGGTTTAGTAGTGACTATTTTACACTCGATCCTATCAGCTGGCTTAATGAAAGACAAAGCAAGCTCCTCTGTCTACTAAGCAGTTATGTCCACATTTGGCTGAAGTTGCAAAGGAGAGATAACTACCAACAGGAGTCTGGCTAGGACAATAGCTAATGAAGAGCAACAGGTTTTTTAGAATACAGCTACCTGCTGCCTGAAAAATCAAATAATATTTGATATAACTAAGCATAGCTTCATATCAAAGAGAAGGGAAATGTACATCAGTGTTTATTCATCTTCACAACATTTGGAAAGAGCATTAAAGCCCCAGTTCTTCCTCCCAGAATAGTCTAATATAATATCCCACAGGTTTTTTCCCTGTGCAGTCAATACACTCTTACACTCATTCTGCTTCAAACATAGCCATGCGTTCTCCACAAATCTAAACATCGCCATATTTTGAAAAAATTCAGAGGTGGGTGAGGTTCTGTGGCCTGCAAGATGCAGGAGGTCAGACTAGAGGATCACGATGGTCCCTTCTGACCTTGAACACTATGAGTCTGGGTCTAAAATTTGCAGCTTCTTCCGCTCCGGGTCTTTGGCGGTAATTTGGCGGCGGGGGGGGGTCGGGGGGGGGTCCTTCCACCCCAGGATCCGCCGCTGAAGAGCTGGGTCTTTGTCGGTAATTCGGCAGCAGGGACCCCCACCGCGAGTCTTCAGGGCACTTCGGTGGCGGGTCCTGGAGTGGAAGGACCCCCCGCCACCGAATTACCGCCGAAGAGAGGGCCCCCTGCCGCCGAGGACCCCAGGCCCCCTGAATCCTCTGGGCAGCCCTGTCATAGCAATGGCACTGAAATGTGCTACAGAAATGGTTGCCAGGTGCTTAAATAACTAAATGATGCCACATTTCAGCGTTCCACAGAGTGGACCCAAGGACTTTATTCTCTGAATGTCCAACATATAGTGTGGCTAAATCAATTTTGCCCACAGCTTCAGTGGGTGAGTTGCTGAATCAACATTTAAAACCAAATTCTGTTTACACTGGTGTAACCCCTTTGGGGTTTAGAGAGCATGACCCCTTTAAATCTTTTTCCTAGGGGGGAGGGGGAGAGTGAGGAAAAAAAGAGGGAAACTCCAGGGGGTGGCTCTGGAGCTCAGAGGGAGGGAGAGGCAGCAGCCCGCAGGCCCTTGCAAATGAAGCAGCAGAGAACCTGCCTGAGGCCTGGGAAGGACAGGGTGGCCGATCGGGGACAGCCCAGGACAGGAGCCAGGAGGAGCCTGGTGCCAGGGAAGGACAGGCCAGAGCTGGACCCAGTATCACGGCTGCCCAGAGCTGCATGGTGCTGTGAGCACTGGGGCTTGTGACTGTGCATTGGGAACAAGGAGGGAGGTGGTCGCTCTGTGTGGCTTTGCAGAGAACGGCAGAAGAGGGAACCGGAGGGGTCTGTTGGGGGAGAGTTCACTGGCACCGAAGATGACTAGGAGCACCCAAGACTCATCACTAGACTGGAACTTTGCTCAGGACTCCTGAATTCTGTGTGCAGACACATTGCTCAGTGTCTGCCCTTCTAGACTGTGCTACCACTGGGCCCATGGGGCCTTGGCTTGGATGCAGCCCTGTTTTACTGCTCCCCCTATATTTCCCCTTGTTGTTTTTCTCCTCTCATCCCTCTGTAAATTAATACCTCCCTTTTTTATATCCATTCTACTTTTCCTGTGGGTGGGTGTGTTCACTCTGGGGGGTTTGGAACAGGTGCCCCTGGGGTGGAAGAGATTTCTCCTGCTGCATTCCTGTGCCCCCTTTGTCTTGGCCAAAGCTGCCTGCAGAGCAGACTCCATCTTGGCCACAAGGGCGCTAAAGTTACACTGGAAATTGTGGCCGATCTCTATATGCCACTAGATGGCTTTACTGTACAGTGGATGGAAACATTCTGCATAAGCAATTGCCCTTCTCTTGTGTTCCCTCACACATGGGTTTCTGAAGCAGTTACCATAAGTAATCTGAGAAATATAGGATTAAGATTATATACCTGTCAGAGGTGAAAATACTACAGCTACACAGCACTGTAATCGTCTCTTTGTGGATTCCCAAGTCCTGCAGGAAGCGTTGCCAGGCTGCAGGATGGCCCCAAGTGCTGGATTTTTACATTGGGATCTTTGAGTCAACTGAAAATTGTTTTATAAACACATGTACCTCAGAGTGTAATTTACAAATCAAAAGGAGATAGAAGAAGGGAACTTTTGGGAGAGGAGCCTGATTGTCAAGGGATTGGAGACTGTTCTGGCGCAGCAAGAAGCCAAGAAGGAACTCACCCTTCACTTAGAATGGGGAAGGCACTGCCCCCTCTGATGTCATTCCACAGCATCTAGCTGCCATGTAGAATAATCAGGGGTCAGATCCTTGCATCCCATTTTAAGGGAGGGAGTGGTTGTGCAGCTGGCAGACAGGGCCAGTTTTTCTCTGGTGATGCCCTCATTTCTGCAGAATTTGAGCTTTCATTTTAAAAAAATGAAGTTCCTAAAGCCTCATTTGAGATAAACTTTGCAATAAGCCCTTAATGCAGGGCTGATGGTAGAATCAATGAGTCTGATTCTCCCCTGTGATATGTGGCTCCTTTTCTGTAAAGCCAGTGGATCCAGCCAGCTGGGGATTCATTGGAGGTAGAGGAGTCCCCATGTTATGCCAACTCTCTGTTTCACTTCCTTCTTGGCTTCTACTGTGGGAACTGTGGCCATGAGAAAGGAGGATGGTGTGCCACTCTGCTCTTGCAATCCCCAACTGGCATAATGTCCCCTTGGGGCCACAGCCAGACATTGTAGTTCAGAATTGACCTTAGGCTGCTCTAAACTATATCAGAGACCAGCCTCAGGATTGGCTTCTTTGGTGCACACCCTCTGCCCCATGGCTGTGCCTAGGATATATTGGCTACAGCTGAGAATTTAGCACAATAAGTCTGAGAAGTGTACATCTCTCCCATTCATGTCAGTGGGGTGTGGACTCTGAAGCCTAACCATGGTAAGTAAAATGACAACATTAACTATTTCAGTACTGATCATGTCAGCTGAAATGTCCAGCTGTCCCGATTTTTTGAGCAGTGTCTGGCTTGTGGGCAGAATACTATTTTTTTCATCATTCCATCCCCTAATTAATGTTCATAGTATCCTCAAAACAGGCACACACATATTTAGTTTGTACAAATCTTTGCTCCAATCCATGATAAAAATCTGCTGACTCTTCACTGGCCACGTAGCATTTAGACATTTATCTCAAGCCTCCAATGTGAATAATGAACGACACAAAGGACATATTTGTTATTGTTCAAAGAACTTTTACTTAAGTAAACTCTATTATCTGTTCATATACCAGTAACATCATTGGCAACTAATTTGAGAACATTTATATTCATAAGTAATAATTCTGCTTCTGCCCCACTTAAAGTTGGAGAAATCTGGTTAAATTTGATAGGTAACCCTGGGGCTATAGCCAAGTTGGTTAGACCTGGGTCCCACATTATATCCGCTTCAACTCTTAGGGCTTGTCTTCACTACTGGGGTAAGTCGACCTAAGTTACACTACTCCAGCTATGCGAATAACGTAACTGGAGTCAAGGTAGCTTAGGTCGATTTACCCCGGCATCTTCACTGTGCTGCATTGATGGGAGGCGCTCTCCAGTCGACTTTTCTTATTCTTCTTGGAGAGCTGAAGTACCGGGGTCGACTGGAGAGCACTCTGCCATCAATTTAGCGAAATGAAGACCTGCTAAATTGGCCCCTGTTGCGTCAATTGCAGCAGCGACTGTAGTGAAAACAAGCCCTTAGACAGTGCATGGTACAATGGGTGCCTCGGTGCTGCTACTGCAATACAAATACATTTATAATAATTAATCTTGGAACATAGAAATGATTGTGAAGGCAACTACCTTAACAATATAACTCCTAATACTGTGAAAGCTTATTTGAAAATGCCACAACCATTTCTGATTCATGGCCTGATTTTGTTTTCCTTGTGAACATTAAAGTTCCTATAGACATGATTGTTGCCCTCCAGGGAGTTTGAGTCTGCAAGGAATGCAGGTCTGAGCCCTCAGTGAGGAAAATATTTGCCTTTTGCTTTGAAGTGGGACTCTGAAAGGAAGTTCTGGACATTATTTTTTTTTAAATGAAAGTGCTCAGAGTTCACAATAAAATCTGAACAGCCCCATCAACTGAAATGATTGACCTGTCCTGAAACTTGTTACCTTTCTTCCTTACTTTGCCATTGTGCATTCCACGGTGTCTCTCATACCTGGCTGGTTTCTAGTCACTTTTTATTATAAAGGAAACTCAGCCATCTTTCACTTAGTGCTCTGCTTTTCAGATGGTCCTGGTTATTAAAGCTGACCAGATACATTGTAACATCCAGGTTGTGGTGAATCCAAACATATTATGTAAAAACAACAGGAAAAATAAATATTGACCTTGTAATTCAGTAGAGGGAAATACAAGTGCCTGGTTTACTTGCTCTATGCCATTCATTATTTTATATCTAGCTGTCACCTCCCATTATTCATCTCTATACATTAAACAATTGTCCTATACTTCACAATCTTTCCTCACATGGAAGTCCCTCACTGGAATTTTGTCTGAGTACAGACTTTAGGATAGAACTTCAGCTGTGGAGAATGTAAACATAGTCAGAGGGAAATTACTCTCTTCATTCCTGCACATGACAGTCTTATGCCTTTAAACGGGATGGTGAGTTTTCCTGTATAATTTTTGGTACTATTAATAACTGTAGGAATCTTTTTTTCTTTAGGTTACTCTTATTTTATTAATATGGAATTATTTTGACTCCTCAGTGAAGGGTCTTTTTCCGTTATTTTTTGCTTTTCCTCCACTACAGTGTTTCTGTGGAAGCCCTTAACTCCTTGATCTTCACTCCAAACAAGTGCACATGATAAAAAGGACTTGATTTTCGATACATCAGAAAACAGAGGCTCTCTGCAAAAAAATGGGTGTGCAATTGTGAGCTTAATTTCTGCCCACAGTTACTGTGCTACATCATCAGCTGGTGTAAATTGAGCTGCACCATTTATACCATGTGGGGATTGGGTCTACTCAGTCTGAGTATATGAATGGCCAGATGCCTAATTGGTCATTTGTACATCCAGGTATGAGATTTGCATGCACAGTCAGGGTTTGTCTACCCAAGAACATTAAGCCAATTTAACTTAAGGTACAGGTTTTAAACCAATTTAGTTAAACAGGTGCAAAAGGCTGTGTTGGACACTCTTATTTCAGTTTAAACCGGGCTAATTTTGGTTTACTTGAAATCTTTTAGGAGCAGCTTTAAAGCTAAACTGATAGAAACCTCTCTACAACCAAACTGTGAGTATCTATGTGGGGGTTTATACCAGTTTAATTAAACCATTGCAAGTTTGTGTGTAGACAATGCCTCAGCATCTGCTCACAGAAATTAGGCATTCAGTTACCCATAAATTTCTGTACATGTCTCTGAGCTTCTGATACTTTGAAAATCAAGTCCCAAGCATCCTAAAAATGAAACAGTAAAATCAAGCAGCTTTTGAATTGATCCTGCATTCCTTGTACATCCAGCGTTTCAAGTCAGTGAACGTTGTGGCCCTCTTTTTCTTATCTGCAATATGCATTAATTTAATGGAGGGAAAGGATGAGTGAAGAATAAATGACAGTAATTGTATCAGGTGTAAAAGTACATTTAGTGACATTACATTATTGATACTAACTAGCAGTTTTTAATAATATCTACTATAATACTTTTGACAGTAGTAAACATTATGAGATATAAAATAACACAGGAAGGCAAATATTGAACTTGTAAAGCAGTGGTATTAAAATCACTAAAGTTTGCTTAAGGGATTTTATAATATAAAATTAAAGAGCAGAGAGTTTTGAGAAACACCGAGGACCAAAAGAGCCCCAATGCAGCCATGAATACATTGTTGGGTATTCAAGTACATACCAACTCTTCTAAAAATACACCACAGTAGTACACAAAGTAATAGCTTCAAGCTCTACTGTAGCACTATCATAAACCGTAGCAGGCATTACTGGAGAATCCATATGGGGGAGAGTGGTGACACATGCAGCACTATTCTCAGTGAATTCCTGGAGTCCCTACTAACTTTTGTGTGAGGGCTTGCTATCTTCTAGGAATTGTTTTTCTCAGCAAGCTTTGTGGGGCAGGCTCTCTAAACTGGGCAGAGCCCAGGCTCTGCAGCCTTAAAGTGGCCATTTTGTAACAGGTAATTCCATCTTTCTCTCTGCCAACTGGTAAATTAACCCCTGCCCCAATTTTCCAATTTTTGTTCCTGAAGTGATGGCACCGTAGTATATTTTAATAAGAGAAATGAGTTTAATGCCCTTTCTATATAGCAAAATTAGAGCTAGTTACTAGTTCTCACAAATGGATGTGTCCACTGTCACCTCTGTGCTCATGGAGAGAGCCCTTGATTTAACTGGGACTCTATGTGGGTGCTGACTCCATTTGCAGCATCTAGACCAGCTGCGGGGTCTAGCTGTGAATTGGTGTAGCTCCACTGTAGTCAAGAGTCAATGTACACCACCTGAAGCATTTTTGCTTTGGTTTCTTAGGCTTTGTCTACATTACACTTACTACTTATCTTTCGGCATGCGTTAATGCAATTGTAAATTGTAGCATGGATAAGGAACAAACATAGGGTGAATCCAGTGCATGGGCTGGTCCTTGGCTATTCTTGCTGTAACTGCTTAACAAAATGAATTGTTCAGCTGTCTAAGGACCCCGAACAATGGCTTCCTTGTTAACACTAGAAGTAGAGACATTGTTATGCACGTGAGAGAGATTGCAATCCCACATTAAGTTGATGTATCACTGTGGGCTAGAGATTGTATGCAACTCCAGGAAGGGAGGGTTGCCATGACTGCTCCAGGAACCAAAAAGAAAGTGTGTGTGTGTGTGTGTGTCTGTGTGTGTATGAGAGCGAGAGAGAGATTAAGGTGAATCCCTTATGTTATAAGCACCTCCAGAGAGGTACCACCCCTTAGAGAGGCTTGTATCTAGTGCTTCAGACTGGGTTTTCAGAGAACAGACAGACAAAGGAAAGGCTTTTGGCACTAAAAAGGCTGTGTTTGAACTGACCCAGAGCCGTCTTTCTAATCCAGCAAATGGACAAGACCTTCTTTCCAAGGGGGTCCCAACCCTCAGAGAAGGGCACATGAGTGATGCCTGGTATGTTCTTATATTTTCTCTGTGGTACCTTTACTGTAAGAATTAACATGCTTGCTTAGAAAGAGCTGGGTGGTAACTGCTGGCCATACACTGATCATAGCATCTCCGAGAGAAAGGAAAGTACAGGTATTGGCCTTTTGGCAAACTGGCTTGCTGGGAATATCACAGTGCAGATAGCTGTGCAGCCTTAAAAACCCAGATCACAAGAGAGTTGGACAAAGGTTCCTGCCCAGAGACAGTTGCTGGCTGGAGACCTGACTGAGAACTCCTGGAGTGGATTGCAGGGGTGTATGTGGAAGAATACAGGTGTAGTTACCCTGAAACTGTGACCATGCACCCAAACCACCGGCTTTAAATATTTAATATCAGGCACCCTGATCCCTATTTAGATACCTAAATGAGTGGCTGGATTTTTAGAAATTCTGAGCACTTGCAACTCCTACTGAAGTCAGCAACAGCAGTGGATACTCAGCACTTCTTAAAGTCAGGTCACTCTAATAGGTGTCTAAATGTGACTTTATGTGTCTAGTGTAAGACACCCAAGTTTGAAAAAACAATTGACCCCAGCTGAAATGAAGAAAGGAAACAGGCATACCAGTTATATTTCTGCACTGTGTAATATTGGTGTGTGTCTTCTTTTTTCCCCTTTCCAAGTCACTGAATTGGCTGGAGACAGCACAAATCACTGGCACTTTAAAAAATAAAGTAACCTTTGATACACAACCAAATAAAGAGCTCACCAATAGTGAAATGAAATTTCTGAAGATGGATTGGGTCTCTGTAAGAAGATGCCACAATATGTCTCTTGTAAGCAAATCAATAACATAAGGTGAAATTGGCCCCTGAGCTGAAGGCCAGCACCACACCTATGTCTCACTTAATTTCAAAATAAGACTTTGGTGAGATACAAATGGTATATGGCCCTTGTGCTGGTCTTCTGTACAGGGGTGAATAGCATTCAAATTGCCTTGTATTGTTTTCTGTTTTGTACCAAGTAGGATTAAAAAACTCTATGAAGAGGCATTCTTCACCTTTTGTTTCTTGGTGCCCCTTCAGCATCAGAAAGAAACTGGAGTTCAAGTCTTGAAGCAGAATTAACAATAATAACTATATCTAGCTTCTTAAATAGGGCTTTTCATCCATAGATCTCAAAGTACTTTACAAAAGAGATAAGTACCATCATCCCCATTTCACAGATGGGGAAATTGAGCATGGGAGCTGAAATCAAAAGTGGAACAAGAATCATTGGAACAAGAATCATCCTTCTACCATTGCCCTGCTACCTGGTAAGGAAATTGAGGAACATAAGCAACAATGAAAAGCAGAATTTGCTTTGCATTATTTGCAACCAGGACACTGTCTGGTAGGTTAGATCCTAAAATTAAGTTTTGTTAAAGAAACAAAAGTTTTACAAAACTCATGATTCATAGACATATATTCATGACTAAATCCTTTTTCAGCTAAATCTAACCTAGCGTGGGGTAGGGTGGGGTGTTGGAATGGGAGAATTGTTATTGTTTTGCTTAAACATTCCCTTGCAGTGCAGCAGCTAGTGCAGGAGAACCAGCAAATGAAGCTGACCTAAAGCCACAGTGCAATGGACTACTAGACTCTTTTTAGTGGCCAATCTGAATGAAGTGCAAAAAGAGCATAAATACAGAAAAGTCAATTCTATTTTTTTTCACTTTTAATAATCTCAGGGGTTACTAATATCACAGATGAGGACAGGTGTTGTATTATAAACATACATGATATGACGATGCCCTTTTAAGAAAAAAAATGTGGTGTGGCTAGATATTGTACCTACCAGATGTGGAAGAAAAGCCTGTTGGTGGATACTATACTGAAGAGATGGTTCAAGGACAGTTAACTGTGATGAAAAAATGACTGCCAAGGTTAGTGTCTGTCTTTGTGGTGGTGGTGGTGCTTAGCCCTGCCTAGCAGAGTGGTGACTTTGCATATCCAACATTTTCCAAAGTGTTCTGAGCTTGATATTGCTGAAGGACTGTCACTTCTCCTCACATGCTGATTCTACGTCAGAGTCTCTCATTTCCTGGCAAGAAACCCGTCCTGATGAATACAAAATTGACCTTCATTACATAAGTAAGTGCCTCTTTGTACATTTTTCATGTTACCTAATGGAGCGGTAACATAACTTATGAGGAAATTAAATCCTAGAGATCAAATATCACAGAAAAGGTACAAAGGACCAACAGACATTTAAAACATTGAGGTTCCTGATCCTGGAGTCTTTGCTTGGGTAAAATTCCCACACCTCAAATTCTAAATGCTTACATAGGCAAAACTCACATTGGCTTCATGGGAAGTTTTGCCTGAGGAAGGGCTTGGTAAGGACATAAGGATTTGTCCCTTAATCGCTGCAGAGGTTCTGAGTCCCTTTCTGCCTCAAGAGACAGCACCTGTGGGCAGTAATCTCTATTGTCTGATGCAGCAGGCAGTCAATCTTCTCAAATTAATAGTCTCAGATTGACATCAGAAACTGTTGACAATGACTTCCCTTATCTTGCTTTTGTCTCAGGAGGAGGCACAGACCTTTATCATTTAAATAAAACACTTTTTAACCACATTCTCTGTATCACAATGGAGGTGAAATTCATCCCAGTGTGTCCAGCCCATACAAAGGCCCTATGCACCACTTATTAAATGCTTCACGTGGATGCATGGGGCCTTGTGTGGGCCTTCTGCTTTGGTGGGTAAAATTAATCCCTGTGCAGAATGGATGAGATACCTATGCAGCACTTATGTCTCACTTAGCACCTCCCAATAGAATTTCATTGGGTTGAGTGGTGTGTAGGCCTCTGCACAGGGGTGAATTTCACCCTGAGGTAAATTTTGCTCTGAATGAACAACTCCAACTACCTTTTCTTTATTAGGCTTCAGGGAATTGAAGGATGTCTACCAATTTAGTAGAGCAACCACTATCCAACAGTTAAAACATATTCCATTTTTGTCTTGCTGACATACTCTCTTTGCTTTGCTGTTCCCTCACTCTCTCCGCCAGCTGTCTGGCTGTTATAGTGATCTGGAGTGGTCCATTTTATCCATTCATGCCATGCAAATGAGTTCTTCTATTTTCCAAAACAAAATATTGAGTATGAAATGTCCCAGACATTAAAAATCTGTCCAATAAGTGATATATCCAGGTGATGATTCAGGCAGCTGGTATTAGTCTAAGTAATTTATCATCAGGGTGACAACATGCTGATGACACATAATATTAATACAACACCAGACCAATTGATTCAGATGCCAATGATGCACTTTTCAATCTAAGTCCTGTGAATTAGAACTTCTGAAACCTGGTACATTCCCAATGCATTCAACAGATGGAAAACAGGCAGTCTGTCCATTGGAGCAGTGAGGGTAGAAAATACAAGTTAACATAGAAATGTTTCACAACTTATCCCCTGCTCAGTGCCTTGGTACTTGTTCTTTAGTATCCTGGTTTGGGGACTGTTATGGGTCTGTTTCTAATGCTGCTTGTCTCTAAGCAAGGATGTAAACAGGCTTTAGCTTCATTAGGGCGCACCTGTATCTCTCTCCGTCTCACATAGACACACACATGCCGTCTTGTAATTTTATTGGGTCAGATAACACTGCAAATCATGATGTTACAGGTTTTTTATTCAATCATGTTGTAATATCACAGCCACAAAATCTGGTGTCTTACACATGGTTTACAAGACAGGTCACTGAAGTACTCTATTTCCAGGTGTAGGGCTGTATTCCTACAAGGTGGAATTCATCCCTGTACAGAGGTGCAGCACAAGGCCCATGCACCACTGAAGTCCCAGAGCTTAAGTGGGATTTCAGTGGGAGCATCAGTCCTGTGTAGGCCCTCTGCACAGGACGGAATTGCCCACATCATAACTGTTGGTTTGTTTCCCTTGGTTGCCTCCTTTTTTTTTCCAGCGCAGATACATGTCAATCACACTCTGTCATCAGAGGCTTACTTCCTGTTAAGCCAAAGGCACCAGCTGAGCAGGAGAAGGACACCTGACCCAAGATAATACAGCACTGCTTGCTGGAAAACCACTCCAAGGGCCTGGTGTGACCATCACTCAGGTGGCCACTGACTCCAGCTGAGGTGCTTATGGCACACTCAGTTACCAAACCCTGATGGCGAAACATAGCCCACTTCCTCATCTCAAATTGCTCCGGATTCATATAGTGTAAATAGACTGGGTTACCCAAGACTAATGACTCCTCATCCCCATCAAAATGTGTTTTCACCCTGCACCTCACTGGGAAGAAGACGACAACTTGATGTCTCCTGGTGCTATTACCTCTAGAGTGTCCCTACACAGGCCTCTCCCCGGCCTCCTGCACGCTGTGCTTAATTTGTAATGAAAGAGGTGCTGGGGCTCTCAAGCAATTAGGTGCTCGGGCTCAAGCAATTTTTTGACTTTCATAACTGACATGGCAAGTCAAGAGATGCTGGAGCTATGAACTGCCAAGCCTAGAGGTGCCAGGGCTCAGCCCTAGCAAGCCCTGGCACAAAATAAGCACTGCCTGCAAATAGGAAGAGCAGCTAAAGCAGGAGAGCTGCAGATAACAAGAGAGAAAAGGAAGAGCCAGAGGCAAAAAGAGGTTGCATATTTGGAAAGCTTGGCTGGACTCATCACTGTTTTACTCCAGCTTTACACCTTTGTAGCTCCATTAAAACTCGAGACCTTATATTAGCATAAGACTGGAGTAACACAGTAGTGAATCAGGCCCTTTAACTTA
The DNA here is from genome assembly GCF_020497125.1 of Mauremys mutica. Classification (NCBI taxonomy): domain Eukaryota; kingdom Metazoa; phylum Chordata; order Testudines; family Geoemydidae; genus Mauremys; species Mauremys mutica. Next base: position 119,818,511 of record NC_059073.1, on the reverse strand, counting down.
AAATCTTCAGTTCCCTTCAGTGGGGACCTCTAGGACCCACTGGCATACAAATAATAATATGAATTAATTAATAAACACAGGCCTGATTTTGCCACTCCTACTCAGGCTGCTTAGTACCTTCCTCTGCTTGTAGCTCCACTGATTTCACTAGGGCTGCTCTCAGAGCACGACAACAGCTCATTGATTTAAACAGGGCTAAGTGGGAAGTAAGGTAAGTAAGAGGGGGCACAATCCAGACCTTAATTATTAATAATACTGTGTACATACAGGTTAATGTACCCTACACTCAGACAGCCTTGCATTCAAATGTTGTTCATGATTACCTGGTCTGTTCATTCTCTCTGAAGCACCTGGCATTGGCTACTGTCAGAAGACAGGATTCTGGTCTAGATGGACCTTTGGTCTGACCCAGCATGGCCATTCTTATGTTCTAATTCTGAGGAATGGACATATACCACATTTCCCTATTCGTTCCCCATGTGCTAGCAATGTTTTGCAATGTTGCACATCCATCTTTCTCTCTGTCTTTGCATCATGCGACAAGGCTTTGTTGCCGACCAGTAAAAAATTATGCTCATTTCACTGCACGGGATTTGAAGTGGAGCAGATGGAGAGGTAACCGATGCATTTTTTAACTTGGCTCAATCTTCCATCTTTCAAAGGCGATCCGAGGCAAATCTGAATAGGAAGCAATGTGCGGCCTTCACTTCCAGTGCTCAGGTGGCTGGTTAAAAGGCAGACGTTGGCAAGGATTATTCAGTGAGAGCAGCCTGTTACTAAATACGAGTTTATCCAGAATTCATAAGGAAGGAGACAAGCTTCAGTGAGTCTCAGGGGACAGCAGCCTGCAGGTCTAATGTTGCTCACAGACTGAACTAGGACAAGGATTAGGACCTGCAGATCTGCTCTGACAATGAAAATAGTGGCCCCAGCTTCTGCTAACTTCTTTTACCTTCCAATTTAACAAAGAAGGGCACTTGTTGGGTTATTTCTGTCCCTTTCAGTTTTGAATGAGCATTTGAACGCCTTTGTTAAATTTTCCACCTCCTGTTTGCCTAGGGGCTGGAAACTGGTGTGAGGTTTCTGGAGAATTGGACACCTGCAGCTTTGAAAACAATCTGCTTATTGGGGAGTGGGACCAGTGCAGCAGAGAGCATGGCTTGTTTCTTCTTGGCCTCTCCTGTCTTCTCTTTTTATCACTTCTATTCTCATAAACATAAAGCTTTCCCGAGCTGGTGGACACAGTAAGACGAGGTTAAACAAACCTGGTTTGCTTAGTCCTTTTCACCGGGTTTGGGTCAGTTATTTTCCTGCGCTATTTGGACACAGCTGAGGAAAAAAACTCTGGAAACACATGTCAGTATAGTCATTTCCGGATTAAAAATCAAAGAGAAAATAGAAGAATAACATCCAGGAGGTTCAAGACCCTTTACACTTTCATAACCTTAAACACTGAGACGGCTTTAGTCCTGCCACTATAATTTGAGACTATATTGTGCTGTTTGAAGCTCCATAGAGCAGGGTTTTGATTAGCAATCAGTAATTAAATGAAGCCAGAGATCATTTGTTAACACATTATGTAAAATATTTATATTTTAAAGTGTCAAATAAATTCAGTTCCCACCTCCTAATTTTTAGTTTGTTCTGTAAGAAACTAACAAATATTTGTGGAGCAAAAGACTGGTGCAAATGCAGGTGCTACTGCAATACAAATAATAAATAGCTACAATAAGAATATTAAGAGATTGAAATCCAGTTCTGCAGTTCCTCCCCTATCTTCAAGACAGTTACAGAGATGGAAGCTTAAGTATTTCTCTCTATAACAAGGCCTGCTGCTAGTTCATTTACAAACTCCTTGACTCCTCATTTACTCACCTTAACTGACATCAGCTATGTCTAATACAGTAATTCCCAGCTACATCCCTGGAAAATCAGAGGGGGAGTTCCTCATTTTGCACCTGGCCTTTTCTTTACTTTTAAGTGGAAAACAAATGAAACCGTCTAGACTGTGAAGTTACAGGCTGATCTTGCTCCCACTGAAATCAGTGTCAAAAACTCGCAGTGGCTTCAGCAGGGGGAAGATCCCATTTTGAAAGAATAGTTACATGGTCATTAAAATCCATTCCTTATTCTATGCTACTTCGTGGATGCCTTTGGTGGTTCTTTATTAGCTTATTTTGCAGTCTCCTCTCTCTGATTTGGGTTGTTGTTTCTTCTCTCTGTCAGAAGGTTGTGTGGGTGGCATTTATAGAAAAGAAAGCTGGGTAAGTCATTATTTATAACCCGCTTGCTTTGTATAAAAAATAAATATAGGCGATGCAATGTAGATTTATGTATAACATATGCATCCTTGTTCATCTTATTGCCTGGAATTACCGTGTCATTAGACAGTGATTTCTGAAAGCAGGCGTTTGTCAATTAGAAAGGCACATCTGCATGCTGGTGCATTTGGAATAACACCGGAATGGGAGATTTCCCGTGAGAATTTGCTTCTATTGAACGAATCCTTTCCCTTCTAAAATTCTAAGAAGATTGATATTAAAATCGAAACAATTTGCAATACCCCAGGAGGAAAAAAATTCAAATAAAATAACCCAGCATCCTAGTCTCTCACTGGCTCACTAATCACTAACTTCAAAAACCATGCTTATTATTTCACCAGCCCTATGTCTGCTGTTTTGTCGCCATGTAGAACTACTTTGTGTATTTGCTAAATATAGAGAGAGGATTTATTATTCATTCATTCTAATTCGAAAATCTCTTGAACGCACTACTGAGATGGAAACCGGTCCCCCTTACCAAAGAGTTTGAGATTTCTTTATATAGTTAAGCCACTATTGTTTAAAAAAATCTGGAAATATAAAGAAATAAGTAGCCATTTTAATCCAGATTCAATTTGTATTTCTGTAATAGAATGGCACATCTTTGGCGTTTGGTCCTGCAGTCCTTATACAGGCAAAACCTCTCTCTCTCTTTCTCTTTCTCTCTCTCTCTCTCTCTCAATGGAATCCAATCTATTTATTTCAGTGGAAGTTTTATCGAGTAAGAACTACAGGATTGGGGACTTAAAACTAGAATCACATGACCAGATCCTGCTTAGGATAGAAAGTCAGTGGGTTTGCTACAGCTAACAGGATTTGACCGCATGTAAAGCCAGCGGGATTTAGCTCCTGACGGAAATGGATTTAACTACTAGCAGTAAAAAAAAGACCCATCCTCCTTACAGGGGCAAAATTTCAGTGGGAGTTTGGCCCGAAGAAGGACCCGATTCCACTCCCACTGCAATAAATGGGAGTTTTGCTGTTCGCTTCAGTGGGAACTCTAGCGGGTGCTAAAGCAGTGCAGGGTTTGCCTGAACTCTCCCATTTCCTTCCCCCCTCTCTTGCAGCTGCCAGTTTGTGCTAAAAAAATAGCAACGTGTGATGTCATGATTATTTTTAATAGCGATCTACATTTTGATCAACTGGGAAAAGCCATTCGCAGAAAGCCCACGGTTCCCTGGCAGTGCCAATGTGGGAAAGAATGGAAGGGAACAGTGGAAAAATGCCCACGAAATGAGACTGAGCTTTGCATAGATTGGTGATTTCCTCTCTCTCCCCCCATCCCCCATAATGTATTTTATCATTAAAAATCAACATTGCTTCCAGTGCTAAAGGCGGCTGGCTCCAGTTCCGGGGCCCATTTGTTGCTGGGATTCAATACGTTTGGGAAATGCAGATTGGATTGCAACCCACTGTTTGATTTATGAACTGTTACGTTTGCTATTGCTTACCCATTACATTTCAGACTTTACAGACCTTTGGGGGGAGAGAGAGAGAGAGAGAGAGAGAGAGAGAGAGAGAGAATAATGATATATTGGAGAAGGGGGATGATTACATTCCCCTCCCGCACCAGAATAAATAATATGTATGACTAGAATTGCAGAATCAAAATTAAACTCTGACCCCCTCCTCCCCTTCCCCCCTCTCAGCAGGACTCTCGTCTTATAGGTAGAAAGGATGTGTTTACTCCTTGATGTTTACCTCTCCATAAAGGCATCAAAATCCTATAAATAGACAAGGTTATAGCAGTTTCTGCTGCTAAATCAATAGGGCCCAGTCTCCTGGCTAGTTCAGCTGAGCTGTCTTATTAATTATGAAAGGACTCATCTGATCTCAGGCAGCAGCTTTCTGTCCCTCCTTTGCAGCATCTTAATGGTGGTTGCGTTCTCTCCCTTCCATAGCTATAAACGGTCCCCTTTTCAGCAAAAGAGGTTTATTTTTTTTAAAGAAATCACTAAATACGTATGTAAAGAATATAGCTGTAAATCGTCTGCCTATAACGCCGCCAGCAATTGCTGTGCCAGCAAAACCCGCGCATGTGAAGAAGGGAAGGATAACCGGGGTGGATTTTTGACAAACTGCTGCAAATGCAAAAGTGCTAGAGCTGGGAGACTGTCCTGCATTGCCCTGGCACCCCGGGTTCCCACTGAAATCTGGCACTCACTCTAGCTGGCTTGGGCTGGTTCCCTCTGTCAGCAGTCAGAGCAGATGAGCCCCACGGTTTAGAAAAGGAGTATTGTGTCCTTTTTTAGGGGAGAGTTTTATAGCATGAGTTTTTAAGGGCTATGTTAATTAGTTTAGCAATTCTATATTTCTTTGCACCAAGATGACGATGTTAATTAATTTAGCAGCTCTGCATTTAGCGGTATTACATTAAAAGCCTGTCCAGTTAAATAGATATATTCCATGCATATTTTACAAATAAAACGACACCCTCATTTCAAACAATAATTTTTATTTTATACTTCTTTCTATACTTGTAGCAAATTTTTTTTGCTGAATTGGCTTTATAATAAACTCTTTTTAAATTACATCTTTTCTTTTAAAATCAAGGTTCTTTTTTGTCAAAATCAATATGCTGTATTTTTAGGTTTACATTTAAGCCCCCTTTTTGTGATCTATACTGTTGGATATTCAGGTATTTTACTGTATGTGTAACATCTAAAACAAGAGAGGAGGAGGGAAATTAAAGGCAGTGAACTCGGAAAGATGCTTTGACAACACCAAGTAAAGCTAAACTCTCAGCAATCTTAGCAGCATTCAATCCTTCAGTCATTAGATACAATCTCTTTCCTGCCTTCCTTTTTTTTTAACTGTCCATTTCTTTCTTTTTTTCCCCTCGAGGAAAAAACTTTTTTTTGCAGTGGAATGACCAAAAACAAGCGACTGTGGAGGAAAGATGATAGATTGTGAGTTATTCACCATATGCTTCACACGTGGATATCAATCTTGGATTCATTTCCAGTGCCTTTTTTCTCAACTCATCGTTTTCGTTCATATTATAAGAAGAGCCCATCTTTTGTTGTTGTTGTTGTTGTTATTATTATTATTTATTAAGATTATTAATATTAGGTGGCCCAAAGCCGTTCCTGAGATTCTTTTGCACAAAGGGCTCGGGTTTGCTATTTTTATTTGAAGAGACACTAAAGCTGAGGTCCGATTTTGGCTGTTTGTTGCTCATTGTTTGGTAACATTTGGCAAATAAAACACAAAATAAAGAGAGAACGTTTCCACAATCCTATATGGATGTTTCATCATCACAGATAATCACAACGGTCCCCAAAAAACGGATGGACACTTCCGCTATAAATCCAGTATATGGAGAGTGTGTGGTGGGGGGGTGGGTATGTGTGTTCTACCAGGAGAGACCTCCTAGAAGGAGAACCAGGTCGCTAACGCTGCAGAGAGAGCCAGCAGGAGCAGGGGGAAGGCAGGGAGGAGTAAGGAAGGAGCTGACCCGTTGCTTCCTCCGCATAGTTCAAATAAGCTGCCTTGAAAATCGAGGTTTTTGGATTCCTTTTTCAGTTTTTCCCAAAGATCTGTCGCGCCTTCCTGGCAATCCGTGAGGGCTGTGAGGGTGCAGGAGTGGAAATCATCCCAGTACCTGGGGAAGGAACAAACACAGGGGACAAGCGCCAGGTCACTCGCTGCACAAGAGGGCCCAACAACATACCAGCCCCACGCCGGATTCCCTCCACCCGCACGCTCCCCTTCCAGCCCGGCTCCTGATTCCGCCCCTCCCAGCAGCTTCAAATGTGTGTAGCGATGACGGGTGCCTTGATGTTTGGGTGACCAACCCCCCCAGTTATACAAATCAGGCCCCCTTCAAGAAGTTTCCCCCTTTGGGCGCTGCAAAATGGAGGCACCTAAAATCAATAGTGGCTTTTTGAAAACCTTGGCCCTTGTTGCCTTCAGAATTGCAACCTTAGAAGCAGCAGCCCCGCGCACAAGCGGCTCGTTTTGCAGTGAGGCTCTGTTCCTACTCCCAGTTAAAACCAGTGGGTGTGGGGCCGTTGATTTCAATGAGAGCAGGCTCAAGCCTTCAGGCAACAGCTCTGTTTCAGGATGTCCTCCAGCGTGACTGCGATCTCAATTCCGCCCCGTCCCAACCGCCCCCTAAGCAGGCGGCTTGCTTCCCTTCTGAACGGGCAAGGAGGCTGCACCCGGCTTATTTTGCATTTACTCGGTAACGTTCTGTTTTAGGCTTTTGCAAGGAGTCAGAAATCGAAATCTCTGCCTTTGAAGGGAGAGCGGCTGGGGTCCAGCGCATAGCTCCATAAATCATAGGCGGGGGCAGGAGGTGTGCCTTTTGCACGCACAGAATAGATGGACATCTTCCGGGGGGGGGGGAATAGCCACAAAAAGCAAGGGGCCTGTTATTAACCTCCCTTAACTGTCGGACTTTATTAAGGAGCGTGTTTCTCAGCTGTAATGATTATGATGAGGTTTATTTATTGCCTAGCATGAGTATTGTTGGAGAGTGTTCTTTCTTTTTGATGCTGACGAACTGTATTATTGTGCGGTGAGCTTTGATTTTACTCTTCCAGAGCGATGGAATCGGCCAAAGTTTAAAGATGCCAAAGCAAAGTTCCTTCACAGAAAAGCACCGCGTTCGCTGGTGATCCCGTCTAGAAAAACCTTCCACCCACTTCAGAGGGCTTTAGATCGAGCCTTCACTGCACAGCAAACCAGCCGCCTCTCTGCAGACTGGCTCTGGAGCAGGCGCCAGGTCCGTGATTCTGAAATGACGGGGAAAGTATGCCTGGAATTTCAGAATCCTGACCTGATCCAAAGCCCCACTGGAGACACAGGGGAAGTCTGTCCAGTGATTTAAGTGAGCCCAGGATCCTACCGTGTTTAGAATAAGAAATGACTCACCCCCTTGGAAAATTTTCCAATATTCCTACACTGCTTTCCCATTTTCTCACTCAAACCAAAATCAGATTTCGAGGCTAAATCTAAACTCCAAGCAGGGTTGTCTCATTTCAGAGGAGACTGGCAGATCTCTGTGTAGTGGTCTCGGTTATCTAAAATCAGTGTGGCCTCTGTGATTGTTCTCTGGTCTGTTTGGTTTTTTTCCAGTCAGGCGCTCGGTTTTCGGTAATTTTTTAAAGCAGTCCTGCAGACTCTAATTTATGAGCACTCTACACTGGTTGTAGACTCCAGTGTTTGCTACATTTGTAATAAATAATGAGATATTGAGATGCCAAGAAGGCTGAGAGTGTGCCTCTCCTGCAGTATTTCTGCTATAATTGCATCTCCCAAAGGAAAATTAAATCTTCCCTGATCTTCTTTCAATGCACATACTGGCACAGAGAAAGGGGGAGAGAAACCTTTACAGAAATCAGGAGCAGGCCGGTGGCACTGGACAAGAAGCTAACTCCTGAACAGGACAAAGACTTCCTATTAGAACGCTACGGCCCTTCTTTATGTATTTATTCTACGTGCAGCACAGCAGGTACATCGCAGCTGGCCACTAAAGCCACGTACCGGCATTGTAGACGCTGCAGATAGCAACCTACTGTCGCTCAGAAATATATAGACAGAAAGAGAAGCCACAGGGGTTTCACAACATTATCTTTTGGGTTAACATGTCTTGGATTTTAAAAAAATGTTTCCGTTTAATGTACATTGTTTTCTGACTCCTTTTTTTTAATGTTTCAAGAAAGACTTTACACGCCAATGACACCGCATTGGCTTCTAAATATGGCTATTTTGCCGGATATTTCAGGATTATGCAGGAAAACAGCAATTAGGAAAATCCTATAAACGGATTTCTTTTTTTATTAAATTAAAATGCAAACGGTGCGTTACTAGCGTCAAACAAAGAACCCTTTAATGGACATTAGCATTAGCTCTTCTCCTCCTAGTCTCACCAACAACCTTCATGTGTCCCCAGTAAAGAGTCAGCAATGGGAGACAACGCCTTTTTTAACGTGGGGGAAATAAATCAAGACTGACATTTCCTTACGCAATGGACCCCTACCCAGGGGCTAGTCTGGAGTCTAAGCAAAACTCTGCAATGCCTTCAATGGAAACTTGTGCCCGGTCTGGCCTAGTGTTCCTTCCACAAGGACTGAAAGTTTGGCAGCGAAACCATCCCCGTGTCTCAGCCTGCAGAGATCATTTCAGTGCCAGTCCCTCTTCAGACACGAGTATTTCTTCTACAAGCCCAAATCATTATCCACCCCTTATTAAGCAATCACGTGATTCGCTCTAAAAATGAAACTAGATAGATCTGAAGGATCGTGGAGAAATCACTCTCTCTAATACGGCAGCAAGGTGTCATTTATTATTATTATTTCTCTGTAGATTCGATTGCGTTGTTGTCATCTTAATTTATTTGGTTTAATTCCGGGGGCAGATTCTGATCTCTTTACTCGTGTTGCTTAGCAGCTGACTTAAAAAACAGTCCCACATTTTCTAGAGTAAGGACATCAGAACGCGACCCGCAAGAAATAAATAATCAGGGGAGTCAACGAAGAATAAACGTAGCCCTAGAATTTCGCTGCTTAGGTGATTTGCAGAAACGATCCTGTTTTAGGCAATTCGTTAGCAACAAAAGCGGCCTTTAAGAAGAGCCAATACCAGCCAAACGTTGCCAACCCCGTGCTGGATTTCCGACCTCCATTTTTATCAGCACCGGCACCACCCATGTCAATGACTATTTGCATTAACAACGCTGGATGTCACACTTGGGGGGCCTTGAACAGATCAACTGGGAAGGAACCATCGGCGTTACAAAAAAATGCAGAGGGCAAGAAAAAGGGAAGCGAAGCCAAAATAATACACAGTCAGCTGGGAAACGAACGGAATGGCCCAGCTAGAGCTTAGGTTAAATCTTTCCTCGCAGTACAGTTTTGCTCTGACTGGCGCTTCAGACTGCAGGGAAATAAAGACGGAGGTCAGGCCAACTCAGGGCAGGGACAACTGAAAATAGGGCAGCGCCTTGCAGCGCCGTAAAACCACTTTCTTTTTACGCAGAGAGGCACACGCACAGCAGCCATCAGAGCGGGATTTTCAGGCCGGCCAGTGATATTTTCTTTTCAAATAACCACCCCGAATGTAACCCCGGCGATCCGGGACGAGGAATAACAACGAAAGAGGAAGACCTACGAGCAGATCGTTTGGAGATTTCTCTTGTCGTCCAGGTCCTGCGGGTAGTTGGCCATGTTATCGCCCAGCCTGAGCAAACAGTCCGAGAAGCCCCTAAAGACCGCATCGCACTTCCCCGCTGCTTTCACCGCCTGCACCAGGTACGCTGGGGAACAGATCAGCACCACATCAGCCCGGACAGATCCCAACACAGTAACACTGTACAGCACCCAACCTCCACATGTCTGTGAGCTACATTCAACCCCTCCCCAGCCTCCCCTTTCCCCCCCCCCATCATACACGAGGGATCAAAGTCGTGACCGTGACAGGAAGATCTGCCATTCTTGTGCACCCACCAGGTTGCAAACCGCCGTGCTTCCTTCTCAGCACACAAAGCCAGCTTTCCTGTTTGGGCACTTTCACCAGCAGACGGGATTAATTTTGAATGAGGGCAAGTGTGCTGAGAACAACAGGGTTAGAGTCAAAGGCATTCAGAGAGGGGGTTTGTGCCTTTGATTTGTGGGTGTGCGCGCGTCATTTCTTATTCCATCTCTCGCGCTCCCGTTGGATGTTTGAATCTAGTTTGCAGCAGCGATGCCCACTACAGTCCGGATTACCGTTAGGTTGTTTATTAAACGCAATTTTCAATTTAATTCTTTCCTTTCCCGGGAAGCGTTTTATTGTTCTAACATTCTGCTTCCGAACGTTTATACACACACGGACACTCTTGTTAAGGGCACTTCGTTATTTCAGTGTCAATTGGGTAAATAGCTGCGGAAAATGAAACCTGAGAGGAAAACATTCACAAAACACGCAAAGGGCTACGGCTCACGTATATTTCTCCCTCCGATGTGCAACAGCGTGGGGTGGGAACGAAAAGTGTGTGGGTTGCAGTCGCTAGTAAGATAAATGAATTCTTCCACGGTTAAAGTCTTTTCCTGGTTATATGTCCCATGTTGCACCTTTCGGATTTTGCTATTCACTGGCACACACTGAGATGCTCCCACTGTTTGAAAAAAAAAATGAAAATGCCCTCCTGTGTAATCCACCGATGGAGTGAGTGCTAGAGTCACAGACTAGGGGTGTGTGTGTGTGAAATTACTTCCCACCTATGTCGTAGTTTTGCAGCTAGATTGGTGCCAGAGAGACGCCTGTGGTTTATATGTCAGACTGTGTGTCTCTGGACATGTCCATAGCCAGATGGATCGACGTGGAGACACAAGAGCATCATTTACCTCACTTCACCTCAGCTCCTCTATGTACCACTCTGCCTAGAGGGCTAGAAGTTTCTGAAAACTGTCTAGCTACAGCTGAATCCATCAACCAGGCGCCCTGTCTCTAGCCACACACAAAACTGACCCTGCTGGGAAGAAGGTGCTCCCTCTCGATCTCTTCCCCTTGCAATGAAATCCACACAGTGCGGAGGGGTAGAGTAGATTTTCATGCAAGGGGAAGCCAGTCTGTCTTGCTGGGAAGATTTTTTGTAAATACCTTTAAAATGGTGTTAGCTCTAAAATCCCTCCCAGACACTCGCCTCTCTCTCCTGGTGCAGTGGTGCTGAGGGAAGTAGGGGTGTCACTGTGGTTTGGTCTCTCTCTCTCTCTCTCGCTTTCTGCTTGCCTGCATGGTCAGGACTCGCTCAATTGATTTGTCTGTTTGAAAAAACACCACCACCAGATACAATTTCTGGCTGACTGGCTGGGATTCGCTAGCATACGGGCTATTTATCCCTATCAATCCCGCTGCAAATGAAAGGGAATTAGAGGCTTGTTGGTTTAATTGATCACTGGCTTGATCCTGAACAACAGAGCTCAGGGCTCTCAGCTGCTCTCCCATCCCCACCATGCAGTGCATCTTAGCCACCTACAGTAATCGGGTTAAGGGAGTTGCCATTTTCACATGCTGCTTTCAGGAGCCTGCCCCAAGCGCTGGGGGCACACACTGGGTTGGGAGCCTGGGATTGCAACCGTAAGAAACTCTACCCTAGAGATTCCCCTGAGGAGCGTGGCTGCTTATTTTTAAGGCGCTCAAATTACCAAGTAAACGGCTGGCTCCAAAGGGCTCCGTTTCAACTCAGAAACTCCGTCACCCCTCCCCGTTTGATTCATCATTAACCTGATTTAGTAACCACACCCCTCACCACCACCGCCCACCCGCACGTCAAAACACGCGGGGAGGGGCGGGGGGTGCAGACATTGGCTACGGTACAAAACATGCAAACAAATAGCAGAGCCGAGAACATCCCGAGAGAGAGAGAGAGAGAGAGAAAGTCCTATAAAAGCCATCGCGATTAATGCTCAGGCAAGCGAACGAGGAGGGCGAAAACGCCACTTCCCAGCGGAAAAATGCTACAAGTCACTCTTAAAAATACAGGCTCCCAAATGATCTGCCCCATGAATCGACTCCTCCCGGGCGCCAAGATGCGATGGCAACAATAATCATTCGTAAGTGCCATTGTCCTGCCTGCGGGCTCGGCAGGAGAGGCCTGCTCGCAGCACACGCGGGCGCGTGAGCGAAATGACGTACAGCTAATTGCGGTGTTCGCATGCTGGCGCTGTCCGCGGCTTGGGGGGCCACTGTGCTGTAAGAAACGGGGCAGGGTTTCTCCCGAGTTACACAACAATGGGGTGGCTCTTGAACTAGGTCGTTTGAAAGAGAAAGGGGACAGTGCAGCCCGTCTGCAACGCATAAGGGCGAAAGGATCCATCCATCATTGATCCTTTTTTTGGCATTCCTTAATTTTGCTGCTTATTCTCCACATTTAACACGCTCTTTAGCTCCGTCTACTCCCCGCATCATCTGTCTTTCTGTCTCACCTTCCTTCCAAGCTCCTGCAACCCCCGCTTCCCTCCCTCAGCCACCTTTCTTGTCAAAATGTCAGTGGGTTCGGGGAGCTTCCGGCCATTCATAAGGACCAAGGCATTGGTGCAAAGATGGACACACATTTGTGGGGCACCAAACTAATGCGACAAACTTCCATTTCATACGAACCCTTTAGTAATTCACCAGAAGAGGTAAATACACGTCTACACTGGATGTGGCATTTATTCTCTTCACAAAACAGAAGTGGCACCTCATTTCAAAACAGTAATAAATACTTCGGAGTAAAATAAAACCAAACTGCTCTCCGAAGAGACTATAAGATCCGAAAATTCATCCCTTTCCTCACTACCCCCAAAATATCTACACTTTAATAATATTTGAGGTCTGCAGCACTGGTTTTAGCTGAACTTTCGAAATTCCTGCACGCTTTCGAACGATCTAGTGCACATAAAGTGCCAAAAACATGTAAAATTCAGGGCGAATAAATGCCTCTCTTGGTAAAATTTCCTATCCTCACATCCTCCTCCAATCTCCAAATAAACAAATAAATACATTAAAAAAGATGTAGTTTTTAAAAGGCCATGTGTCCTGAAAAGCGTTCAGCATCCTTTGAAATTATTCTGATTGTTTGAAATAATGACATGAATTTTGAGGTTTGCAAATTCTAGCCACATTTTCCCGAGTTCAATGTTTCGTCTCAAGGGTTTCCTCCCCCCTCCCCATCGATGCGAAATTTATTTTCATCGCGTTTTGCCTTTTCTCCACGGTCCCCCCGCCCCAATGCTGCAGAGATCGGCTAGCGAGGAAAGCGACAGAGCAAAATGATTTTTAAGCAGCAAATCTGAGCATTTTTATTATGACAGAATTCCTTTGCAGAAAATCTTTTCAAGGGTTTCTCTTGTAATCTGCCAATGTATCGATATGTTTTAATTATTTTCTAATCCAAGATCATTTTTGGATAATGCTAGGGAATTTCTTTTTGGGTTTTTTTTGGTTATTAGTTCCTTATGCAGAATGAAAGTAGTTGCTTTAACTTTAAAGCTGTTTTAATATTTGTAACTGTGAAAATATTTTAGTCGGAAAGATTGAACAAAATTTATCTAATAAACAAACAAACCTAGCAACAACAAAATCCCAAACAGCAAGAAGAAATACACAAACACGTATATATATATATATATATATATATATATATATATATATACACACACACACAAACCAGGGTGGAGGGAAACCTGTGCTATTTTAAGTAACTCCCAAAGAATAGGCATTTTGCACCTGTGCTTTAGTGTTTACACAAAATTAATGCTCAGGCAATAAGATTTAGATTTTGTTTTTGTTTACTTTCACGGCAGCTGGGAGAGCCCTAACATCCCAAAAGACAGCATTGCGACCCCTTTGCACATCCCTGGTTGCCTGCAAATAAACTTTCCAGTTAGACCTCTCTCTAGCCATTTTGTTCCATTTCTCATCCCTCTCTGCCCCTCTAGGGAAGAAATAAACGTCCTAGCATTGGAACCACTGAATTGTCGGTGGCATATAGCTAGAAAGAAATATGCATGTAATCGTTCCCTGGGAGGAGGGAAGGAAAAGGAAAGCAACCTAACCATTAACGAGCATTTCACCCGTCTGGTTTGCAGTAAGGAAGAGCAAAGGTGGTTCAAGAGGAATAAGAATTCGTTCCCTTTCCTGCGGAGAAGCTGTTCTTTCAGCACCTGGCATCCTGAATAAACACGAAAATGCCATTAAAAAGAGCGGGCGAGGAGAGGGCACAGCCTGGTCCCTTCGCCACGAATCACGCCCATCATTTCAGGTTATTTAGACATCCCGTTTCTGCATGCATCAAATGGGGTTTGGTGCAGACAACCTGAGACACAATTTGGCGGTCCACTTACCTATCTGTACAGCAAGGAGCAGAGAAATATATCTGCCGTTCAACTTAAGTCCCATCCTACATTTAGTAAAACCATTTGCGACTGCAGATCTTTAAATAGTTACTTTGGAAAACGTGGGGGAAAGCTGAAAAACAGGCATTGCCAACAAGTTCCCAGCAGCGGAGACTTTGCAGACGAGGGGGAGATGGAGAAAGAGGGAGAAGGGAGAGCTGGGAATGGTTCACTCCATTAGCAGGGGGCGGAGGAAGAACAGCCTCACGCCCACCACCAGCCCTGACGTGGGGGAATGACACTGACGGATTCTTTTTTTTTTTTTTATGTGCACCTTGGAAGGAGAAACGCCATTTATAGGCATCCCAGCCTGGATTTAGCCCGCTCTCTGCCATTAATCGCCACGAAATCTCCTCCCCCAGGTGAAATTCCCCCGGGCTGCTGGCTGCTGGTGTGACCCCGCAGGACTTTAGGGGAGCCCTGGATTCTCCACGCGCCTGCAACAGCGCCGACAACAAACCAAAGCCCCCCCAGAAGGAGCCGGCCCGCGAGGAACTCAACTCCTGCCATCTTTAGTAACACGTCCCCATGGCCAAACGCTGCAGCAAGCGCCCGACAAGCAGGGCAGCTGCTGTTAAGCCTGGCGTGGGCGTGTGCGTGTCTCCCCCCCCCCCCGCTCTCTCCCCCACTAAACAGCTGCGTCCAGCTTCCCGCCGCACACTCTGTGTGTGTGGCACGCACCGACCTCTAGCTGCGAGCCTGGCGGGCTTGTCCTCACCCTGCAGGGCTGGCCGGCTCCTCCAGCGCAACAGGCGACAGCGTTGGGGGCCAAAGCTGGGCCTTGAACAGGCTGCCAGCAGGCTGGCCTGGCTCTTTTGTGCTGAGCCTAAGCTAAGTCAGAACAAATAGCCCTGGTATACAGACAGCCCCAAATCACTTGCATTGCTCTGCCCAGGGCATTGTTTTCACTTAGGCATTGCTGAGGAGTGGGCTGCAAAATTGCCACGCTCTTTTCCCCCCCCCCCCCATCTTTTTATTTTGGAATAATCACTCCACATGATTTTAACGCGCCCTCCAGCCCTCTGGGTTTTTTTTAAATACTCCCAGGGGTATTATGAAATACCTGCCCCTTGTGCTGCCTGAATCGATGCTGCTGCATTGCTGCTTTGTTACATAATGGACGGGGCTGCAACTGGCAAAGAGATCGGGAAAGGAGAAGTAGTTAGACCCCAACATTAAATCTGATCTCTGTCCAGGACAGTTGGGGCTTTCTGGGGATGCAGGCTGCTAGCACAAAGCGTCCAATATTATTTTAGCTGGGAGGGGCATGACGTGTGTTTCCTCTTTTTATCCAGGAGATGCAAAAATAATACTTTCAAAGGCATGCAAATCCAATGAGGGAGGTGTTTGCAAACAGCGAACCTGTCTATCCATCGATCCCTCTCTCCTGCAGAGCAACAGGAGCGGCTAGTGAGAGATCTAGCCATCGATTTGTTACCAGGTGTGCATATTGAAGGGGCCCGAAAGGCTGCGGGGAGGTTTGCAGAGCTCCAGGAGACAGAAGGGAGGGGGGAAAAGTAGGAGTATATTCTGCTGTGGAAGAGTCTCTCTCCCTCCCTGCGTGGGTGGGGATAGCACTGAAGAAACCCCCCTCCTCGCCTTCCCCCTCTCTGCAGCAGCGGGGGTGGGAGACTGGCTTTTGCTGGGTCTGTCCGGGTTGGCCCCTGCAGTGAGGAGTGGGCGGAGGATTCAGGAGTCTCCCCCCATCCCTCCCCTATCACGTCACCTGGATGAGGATGGGAGGGGCTGCTGAGCTGGTTAATCTCTGCCAGGCTGCCTGCCCTGAATTCTAAGGGAGACCAGGGCCTGCCTGCCGGATCTGCCTTTTTCTTTCCTACTGTGTGTATTAGGGCGGTGGCTGGGGCCTGAGGCAGATCAGAGCAAGGGGCTGCACAAACAGAAGTGGATGCTGCGGGTCCTGTTCTGACCAGCTCTTTATTCCATCCTCAGGGGGCTGGGGCTTTCCTGTCAGGCAGAGAGATGCCCCCGCCAGACAATAAGGCAAACCAGTGCCCTTGCAGTGCCATCCTTTCCTCCCCATCCCACCCTCTCCTGGGGCCCTGTATACAGTGCTGCCCTCACCACCCCAGGTGCGAGGCTCAAGGCATGAGGCCAAGGGAGAGGGCACATTTGGTGGGAATCTGTCAGAACCCCTGCCTAGGCAAGGGTTTGAGCCCTGGCTCAGCTCAGTAGAGCGTCCATGTTGCTATCTTGGCTAACATACTGAGGACTGAACCCAGGAGCTGAAAACACCAAGCTCCACAGCTTGACCTAAAAAGCCCCTTGGTGGACTAGGCCCAAAATGGGGTGTGTATAACACACACTTGATCCTGGGGGATTACACAGGTATCTTCCCCTAAGGGAGAGGGGGACCTGATGCCAGCACTGGGGTAGGCTACATAGGTACCTGCCTAAGGCATTTAATTGTTAGGTGATGCTCCCACCTGGCCACCTTCCCACCAGCTGGGGCAGCTTCTCTAGGGGGAGTGTTTCCCTTTTAAATGTGGCCTACTTACCCTCAGGTAGCAGTAGCACTAGGGTGCCAAAAGAGCTAGTGCTGGCTCTGGCTAATGCAAACTGAAAGCCTGTGTCTGCAGAGGGAGAAAACACAAGCAGCTCATGGAGATGTTCTGCTGCATTGCGCCTTGTGTAGCCACACTGAACACAGCCGCCCGAAGGGTTTCACTTGCTTGTAGTTACCAGCTCCCACCTAGCTTCTCCCCACCACAAAGTAGCCACTCAGGTGCTACACCACAAAATTACCAACCCCTTGTCATGTCTTCCTACTACCCCTTCACTCAGGGGTTCTCTGCTCTGTGTCCCCTTCTGGGTCCCTAGTTTTGGCCCTTTGCCCCCCACACCTGTTCCCCTTATTGCCTTTGTTGTCCCCCGAACTTGGTTGGGTTCTGGGTTCAGTAGCTCCTCCCTAGGCTGGGGGAGGGGCTTTTAGCAGTGGGCGAGCTAGTGCCCGCCCACATCCCGGCACTCAAAAGGACCCCTCCACTCAGCTCCTCTTCCCACAGATTAGCCACTCCTTCACCCCCATAATTACTACCCCTCAGTCAGATCCAGCCACCACAAAATTACTGCCCCCAAATCAGCTCCTCCCACCCCTGTTTCAGCAGCCAGTTGCAGGCTGGCTGATATAGGCAATGTGAGGGCTGCTGTTGATTTTGAATCCCCCTGCTCCTAATCAGTAAATATAATTAAGTAGTTTTACTCTAGCAGCAATGAGTGCTGCATAGTGCAGTTCCTTATACCAGCAATTCCCGAGAAGCATCATTTTAAAAAGAACCGCCCTTCACTTCCCCATGGCCTTAATGGAAGAGGACTAAGCAATACGCTTAGAAGTAAGTAAGAGGGTGGGAGGCATGACAGTCTACAAGGGTCTGAAGGTCACCAAGAAGGGAGAGGGATTATTTAGGGTTAAGTGAGTCAGTACAACTAGGAGCAATTACGTGAAATCAAGAGTAAGATACAAAAACTCTTGATGGTGAGATCTGTTAATACAATAATGCTAACATGCAATTAACCCATTGCCCTTATACAACACCTTTTTATCCATAGACCTCAAAATGATTAACAGAGGTAGATAAGCAGCATTACCCCTACTTTCCAGATAGGGACACTGTAGGGTAAAGTGTCTTTTGTCAGGTTCCAAAGTGATTTCATGGCAGAATTAAGGATAGAATCAGGTCTCTAGACTGCTGGGGAAATCTGAAGTCCCTACATCACAGGTATACTCTCAAGATTTTAAATAGTCTCTCAAGGGAAGTGGTAGAAATTCCCTCCAGTAATGATATTTGAATCTAAACTGGATTTAAGGCAAAAAAGCTAATACAGTAGCTGGCATTCAAATGTTGTGGTAATGGATGCTCAAGAAATACTGCCAACAGAGATAGATATATCATAAGGTAGAATTCTGCCATTGTTCCGGCACAGATCAGTCAGGTAGGTCTTTTGTATCTTTGATTTAGTGCATTAGCAGCAAATAAAAGGGGATGGATGGATGGGCTGTAGGCTCATGGTGCTTGAATGGAAACATTGTACATGCTGGTCAGCCTGCAGCTGGGCTGCTTGTATTTTGATCAGTGTGTAAAAGCACCCTTGGAAAAGCACCAGGATTGAAGGGAAGTGACAAGTTCAAGAGTACAAGGACTGAGAGAGCTGCAGCAGGAGGAATTTTCATTTTCACTCCCATGCCATACTGATAAAGGTTTGTGGTTGTTGGGTTGTTTTTTTTTATCATACTTGTATCTCCTACTTTTTCCTAAGGGTAAACAAGGTCTAGCTGCAGGTTAGGGCTTAGCTAGTATGAAGTGGCTTGTCTTGAACTTACTTTTGACCATAGCACATGTAAAATTTGCTTTGAAAATGACTATATGACAATTTCCAACATGCAAATCAAACAGATTGTAGAGTTCTGATTTGTTTAAAATTTCAGATCCATGTTTAACAGTTCAGAGCTATCTGCACCTCTGACAAACTGGGTCAAAAATCTCTTGAGAGCAGGCTTTTCTGTGAGATATCTGGCATTTCTGTTTCTGGAACCCAAGAGCAGTGGGTTTCGTGGTGTTCCAGCTAGAAATTATCCTAAACAAAACCACCTCTGGATAGCTTTGAATTTTGGGGAAGTTCAGTTGTATCTGAATATTCTGTTTGCACTCTATCATTATAATGGACCAAACTGCAGCTCCAGACCCTTCCAAATATAGATTCAGATCTGAACTTCATGGCTCAGGCCATTGCTAATTCCAGTGCTTCCAGTTCTGGTTGGAACCTGGAAGTGTGAGGCCATGTGAACATTTAAAAAAAAAAAAAGCCCAATCAAACAGTGTTTGAAGACTTCTGAATTTCAGATTCTAAAAATGGTCAAAGATCGAAGCAAGGGTATTCTGATTGTATCCAGTCCAGATCATTCATCCAGCATTAGGGGTAGCAAGCAGAGAAATTGCCCAGGGCCCCACACCACAGGGGGCCCTGCAAAACTAAGTTGCTTGGGCTTCGGCTTCAGCCCCAGGCGGCAGGGCTCGGACTTCAGCTTTTTGCCCTGGGTCCCAGTGAGTCTAATGCCGGCCCTACTCTCTGGTTTATTGTGATGGACCCCCTCAAACCTGCTTGTGGCCCCTCCATGGGGCTCCAGACCCCTGGTTGTGACTGAATCACTGTCTTAGGACATTTTCATTATCAACAACTCTTTCCAGTGTTTCTCAGGGTAAAGATCTTTTCAGCATTTCTTTCTGCCCATTGCAATGACAAAATCTGGCCCTAGAAGAAGACTAGAACAAACAGGAATAGGTACCACGATTCTGACACCTTACACAAATTGCTCTGTGAGTGGGACCAACGCTCATGGAGGGGGAAGAAGCTGTATCCCGTAAAGTGGTTTAGTAGTACACCTCTCCCCTGGTATAATGTGAGCCGATATAACACGAATTTGGCTATAACACAGTAAAGCAGTGCTCTTGGGGGGGAGGGTGGGGGTGCTGTGCACTCCGGTGGATTAAAGCAAGTTCAATATAACGCGGTTTCACCTATAACGCGGTAAGATTTTTTGGCTCCTGAGAACAGCGTTATATTGGGGTAGAGGTGTAGTTGCAGTCCTGCTGCATGCTGTGGAGGTCAAGGAGGAATTCTGCTTTCCATTGTTCCTTGTGTAGCCCTGTTTCTGACATGTGCCATAGAGGTATGATCTAGCCCTTAGACTGGAAGCTCCTCAGGTCAGAAATCCATCTTTATCTCTGTTACAAAAAGCTACGCTTGTTGACAACTCTAACTGAATGAAATACTATTACTAATTGCATTCTGTACTGGATTACACAGTCTAGAAAGGACATATCTGTTGACAGCAAACCATAGATAGTGAGGCTCATAACCTCCAGCTAGTTCTGTTGTTAGAGGTAGATGGCTAGAGACAGAAAATACAAACCAATATTGATGCCCAGTTGAAATTACCCCAATCCATTGTGAGATCCTGAAGACTTTATTTAAGTAGAAAATGAGCATGAACACACTGAAAATCTGACAGGTGGGGTTTAAGGAACACTTTCTAGATTGAGGGTGCAGTGGAATTCTCTGGTCACATATTTTAAGATTTATGTTACTGGCCAATCTTCAGAAAGTTAATTGAAAGTCCTGGTTAACCACAGATCTAGTTTTATGCTTGGATGTGTATGACTTGTATTGAACAGGAGTCAGGCAGGCATGTGCATCTGAGGGAAGAATTTGACCCTAATCTACATTAAAGTTGTGTCACATTATGAAATTGCTTTGTGTGTGTATACACTGTAAACCATACGAATGCAAATAATTGTTAGCCAAATTAATTCTTATGAATGTAAACTGTTGTGGTGATTTAAAATGCAAAGCTGGGGAAGGGAGTGGGGAACTGAGGACCAAGAGTAGAATATAGAGTATTGGGATAGTTTTACAGAATGTTTTTAAAAGATAAGGATATTGGATATGGTTTTTTTGCAAAATACCGGTAGTTGATCTAATGATCTAATTTAAGTTTACTAAGTGAGTGAAATAATGAAATCTTTATTCTCTATTCCTGGGATGATCAAAGGGATAAAGATCTGAAGGACAAGATCCTCAAAGGTATTTAGGCACCTTATTTCCATTGAAATAAACTAGTTCAATGAGAGTTAGGTACCTTTGAGGAGCTGGGCCTGAGCACCTAACTCCATTAGGCTCCTTGGGAAAGCTCAGTCTACATGTATGTTTGTACTTTTTGAAATGTCTTTTGAAAAGAAATGTTGACTTACAAAATCTCATTTGACTACCATAAAATTTTTGCCAGCCATGGTTGTAAGGAAAACAATGTCTCTCTTAAAAATATGATAATTTATAGCCAATCAGCAATCCTCGTTGATACATGTGGAAAACAGAAAATTCCAAGCAGAGATTGTTAATTTTGTTATCTGAAGGATGTTGCTTCTCACCAGCTCAGCCACTTCTTAATACGGTGTTGTAAAGAGAGTATTGATGAGCCCAACCGAGCTCAGAAATGAAATGTGAGCCCACAGTGTTCCATCCAGATGGATTATACACTCACTTCCATTATGTTTGGCACAGAAGATATTGTTTCAGGTGCCCATGGACATTGCTAGGAGTGGACTGGTTTCAGAAAAGCTGTCCAGGGGCGGCTCCAGGCCCCAGCACACCAAGCGCGTGCTTGGGGCGGCATGCTGCGGGGGGCGCTCTGCTGGTCGCTGGGAGGGCGGCAGGCAGGCCGCCTTCGGCGGCATGCCTGCGGAGGGTCCGCTGGTCCCACAGCTCTGGTGGACCTCCCGGAGCCGTGGGACCGGCGACCGGCAGAGCGCCCTCCGTGGCATGCAGCCGTGATTGGGGCGGCGAAATGTCTAGAGCCACCCCTGAAGCTGTCCCATTGGAAAACTGTCTCTGTCATCCTAGATGGGTATTTTCTTTCAAGGGATGTATGCCATGGATGAGAATATAAAGGATCTATGGATGAGGTGAACCCCAGTGCTTTCATCACAGACCTGAATGGCATAGGTGGGGCTGGGAAAGAACTGACATCCTAAACTAGATATTTTGGTTTAGTCAGCCAAATCCAGGTAGGTTATAGGATACGGAAATTTGGTGAGTTGAACACATCCTGCCTCAGTTTGACATCCTTCTGCCATTCTGAATAGATCTTGTGGGCCAGCTATAGATCTCAATCACTTGAGTGTAACTCTGGGGTAGCTCCAATGAAGTTACTTCAGATTTATGCTAGAGTAACTGAGGTCAGACTCTGGCCCACAATGACATTTCCATTACAGGAGCTCGTTGCACAAGGTCTGTAACTGCACTATATATCAATAACAATCCCACACAGGGCTTGCTGCTGCTTCCACTGAGGTCAATGGCCAAACTCCTATTGACTGCAGTGGGAACAGGGATCCCTTAGTGGATTAGTATTTGGTTTCATTTATTTATTTTATTGATTTGAAGACTGTCTATTGCCATAGCAGCTATTGGCCTTCAGTTAAAATAGGAATTCAGCAACTGAAATTCCATTCTGAGTTTTCTTTACAACAGTCAATATGATTCCTTCTAGAAACACATGAAAATAACCAGCTTTATCTGATGCCAGCTGTCATGAAAACCTACACTTATGCTCTTCTAAATTTTAATTTTTCACTTCATCAGCCCTCAGTAACAACCAAAGTTACAAAGGAACTTCAGAGCTGGGGAAAAAAAAATCCATGTGTTAATTAGTTATGTGTAGTTTGAGGAGAGCACAGGCAATTTAGATTCACATGTGTGCATCTCAAAGAACTTAAATGAGATAGTCATTGCCAGAAAAGTGCTAAATCTAGGGAGGAAAAATATATAAGGTACAATTTTGCCCTGCACTGCACTAATGCACATCTTGAAAGAGACGAGTAAATGGTCTGCAGTGTGTGATGCTCTCTAGAATTATCTTCTCTGGGAATTGATCTGGAAGAGCACTAATAACCTGATTTTCAGAGGTGTTGAGTTCAGTAGCAGCTGCCATTGGCTTCAGACATGTGTAGAAAGATAGAACTCATAAAGAGACATATCTAGGTCCCAATTAAGTCAATGGAAAGCCTCTCATTGACTTGAATAGGAGTTGAATGAAACTCCAAGTGAGTGTGGCTTGACCAAAAGTGGACATTCCTTCAAAATTGTAAAGATCCTTCTTTGTTACTCTAACAAAAATGATCATTGTTCAGAAACTGTATTTGGGTAAGTTATTCTATGTTTGATGTGGAACAACGACTGGACTAAATGCAGTTGTGTAGGCAAAAAGTAGCAGCATACTGTGCTACTTGTTCAGTGACACAGTACTAAAGGTGCATGACTCAACAGTCCAGAAAGGAAGGTCACCTGTGAAAGAGAGGTTAGCTGTTGATCACCATCACCTTGTATTTTCTCTCTCAGCTAGATATTCCATGGAGTCAGTCATGCACACATTTACTAATCATGCACATGTCAAAATATTTTCTCCCTCTCCAGCATCTCTCTATCCTTGTTTCTGGCTAACCGAGAGTTTCTGAAACATCATAGTGAAAACATGTCAGCTGCTGCTTAGCAGGTTGCAATTAGAAATGTCAAGAACACTTCTGTGGGATTATACCCTTCTTTTTCCTAGATGGGTATGACATCTAAATAGTCAGACAGCCTCTTTGGGGACTTGCCCCTGAATCTTGCCCCATGGAGTGAATTAGTGTGGTAATGCTATGAGGGGATGAACATAGACATGGGTGGAAGGGGGCTGTGAGATTTTTGTTTAATTTTGTGCATTTAATCACTTCCAAGAGCTAATGCACACACATGGCTGCCTTCGCCAAGGGCATTCATGATCTTTCCACAGATTAAAAAAAAAATCTCTTGGTGTCTTTGAGACCACTGATCATTCTCTTGTCTTCTGATTTTGTAATAAACTGTGACCACCTACACCTTTAAACATCATGTGCATCATTTGGGTTTGAGTCCTGGGACCTGCCACAGTGAACCATAAGCCCTTCCACACTTGAGCTAAGTAAAATCTGCTTTAGCTGTGAGAAAGTAGAAGGATCTTGTAGTTGCTGGGGCCAGCCATTAGTGGGAAATGTGATCACAGGCCCTAAGGGTATTACTCTGAAATGTGCTGAGCACCCCTAGGATGTGCTGCCATAGGAGTTGAGGGTGCTCCTCACCTGAGAGGAGCATTCCACACCTTCCAGGACTAACCAGCCAATCAAACAGCTAGATGTGGAAAATAAACGTCGACATGAACATTTTGTTCCCTTGAGCTTTCCTTCCTAGGCACTCTGGGGCCTGATCCAAAGCTGACTGGAGAGTCAATGAGAATCATTCTATCAACTTCAATGGGCTCTGAATCAGGCCATTTAGCTGCTAAGACCAAAGGGTCAAAAAACCAAAATATGTATTGCAGCTATTTCTCAGGGAGACACCAAGGAGAGAGAACTTTTTACTGAAGGGTAAAAGAAGACAGCAGTAATTTTGACAGCTAAATAAACTGACTCATTTTGAAAGCTGCCCTAAGTCCCCTCCCCCTCACTCTGACATCCTCACCTGAAGGCCAGTGATTTATGACAGCATATTTCATTGGTTGCTATAAGGAATCTTTTTCAGAGCAAACTGCCATCCCCTGCCAGAGAGTGGCTTGGGCAGGTCCAGACGGAGGGAGGCAAGCTGCTAAAAGGTAGTGATTGCAGCACTGATCTCTTGCAGGCTCTGCAGTGTGAGGAGGTGGTTCTGCATCACAATGAACTTAATTGAACGAGAAATGCCATTGATTTTCTTTTCCACCCTCCCCATTGCTCACAGCAACAGTGCTCAGCACCCTCTGCTCATGCCAACCAGCAAAGTCGCACAGTGGGCAGAGAAAGGAGATTTTTGTTTTTGCTACAATTATGGGTGAAAACACAATGTAAGTTCTCTGGGCTTGGAGCTATCAGTCTGGAAAAGCATTGCCTGTAGAATAACAGCTTCAGGAGAGCGAGGAAGCGGGTTATGTGAGAAATCCTAGCTTACTTTACACTCCTCTGGTCATGAAGTGAAATTGTGCTCAGCTTTACCTGTTTGTTGAAAGTTGTGAAATGACACAATTACCAAACTATTGAAGGGCTCCTAAAAGGTCATTCTGTACCTAGACAGATAAAGGTGCATAAACTGCCTCAAGTCTTTAGGGAACAGGAAAGGAAAACAGTCCATACTTTGATAATTGAATCATTGTCCTTTTTTTGCTTTGTTAGGAAGGTATGTTAACACAATTGCACATTTGAACAGCTAGTGATTTTCTATAGAACTTGTTAGACGCACCACAGAATATAATTATGCTGTTGCTGTTATGTGTAACAATATAACAAGTATTGGGGGTTTTTTGGTTAATTTTGTCCTCCAGTGAAACTTTGTTGTTTTTTTAATTATAATTTAGGAAGAACATTGGGATATTCTTGCAAATCCATCCCAGAGAGCTTTACAAAATCAAAACTCCCAACCCCAACACAAAAAGAACAGGAATACTTGTGGCGCCTTAGAGACTAACAAGTTTATTTGAGCATAAGCTTTAGGTTCTTTGCAAAGCACAGCTTGTCTTGTTTCTTATGTCACAGATTGTAAGGGTAAGTCTACACTACGGTATTATTCCGATTTTACAAAATTCAGTTTTTGGCAACAGATTGTATAAAGTCGAGTGCATGCATCCACACTAAGCACATTAATTCGGTGGTGTGTGTCCATAGTACTGAGGCTGGCTATCATCAACTTCCAGAGCATTGCACTGTGGGTAGCTATCCCATAGCTATCCCATAGTTCCCACAGTCTCCCCTGCCCATTGGAATTCTGGGTTGAGATCCCAATGCCTGATGGAGCAAAAAACATTGTCATGGATGGTTCTGGTTACATGTCATCAGGCCCCCCTCTCTTTCCCTCCCTCCGTGAAATCAACAGCAGACAGTCATTTCGCGACTTTTTTCCTGGGTTACCTGTGCAGATGCCATACCCTGGCAATCATGGAGCCCGCTCAGGTCACCATCACCGTACATCTCCTGGGTGCTGGCACACGTGGGACTGCATTGCTACACAGCAGCAGCTCATTGCCTTTTGGCAGCAGACGGTGCATTACACCTGGTAGCCATTGTCATCGTACTCCTGGGTGCTCTTTTAGCCGACCTCGGTGAGGTCAGTCAGGGGCACCTGGGCAGACATGGGAGTGACTCAGCCAGGTCATTCCCATCTTCTGCTGAGCAGCCAGGAGATGATAATGGCTAGTAGTCGTAATGCAGCATCTTCTGCTGAGCACCCAGGAGATGACAATGGCTAGTAGTCGTACTGCACTGTCTGCTGCCACCCTAAGATGTAAAAGATAGATGGAGTGGATCAAAACAAGAAATTGACCCAATTTGTTTTGTATTCATTTGCTCCCCTCTCCCTCCCTCTCTCCCTCCCGGCCTGCTAAACCCAGGGTTTTGAGTTCAATCCTTGAGGGGGGCCATTCTGTGTGACAGTTGTTTGGGTTTCTCCTTGATGCAAAGCCACCCCCTTTGTTGATTTTAATTTCCTGTAAGCCATGTCGTCAGTCACCCCTCCCTCCATCAGAGCAACGGCAGACAATCGTTTCGCACCTTTTTTCAGTGCAGACGCCATACCACGGCAAATATGGAGCCCGCTCATCTCAACGCAGCAGTCATCAACATTGTAAACACCTCACGCATTATCATGCAGTTTATGCAGAACCAGAACCTGAAAAACCAGCCAAGGAGGAGTCGATGGCAGTGCAGTGACGAGAGCAAAGAGGACATGGACACAGAATTCTCTCAAAGCGCGGGCCCCGGTGCTTTGGAGATCATGGTGTTAATGGGGCAGGTTCATGCTGTGGACCGCCGATTCTGGGCCCGGGAAACAAGCACAGACTGGTGGGACCGCATAGTGTTGCAGATGTGCGATGATTCCCAGTGGCTGCAAAACTTTTGCATGCGTAAGGGTACTTTCATGGAACTTTCTGACTTGCTTTCCCCTGCTTTGAAGCTCCAGAATACCAAGATGAGAGCAGCCCTCACAGTTGAGAAGCGAGTGGCGATAGCCCTGTGGAAGCTTGCAACACCAGACAGCTACCGGTCAATCGGGAATCAATTTGGAGTGGGCAAATCTACTGTGGGGGCTGCTGTGATGCAAGTAGCCAAAGCAATCACTGAGCTGCTGCTACCAAAGGTAGTGACTCTGGGAAATGTGCAGGTCATAGTGGATGGCTTTGCTGCAATAGGATTCCCTAACTGTGGTGGGGCGATAGATGGAACCCATATTCCTATCTTGGCACCACAAGGGGTACTTTTCAATGTTGCTGCAAGCACTGGTGGATCACAAGGGACGTTTCACCAACATCAACATGAGATGGCTGGGAAGGGTTCATGACGCTCGCGTCTTCAGGAACACTAGTATGTTTAAACGGCTGCAGCAAGGGATTTACTTCCCAGATCAGAAAATAACAGTTGGGGATGTTGACATTCCTATAGTTATCCTGGGGGACCCAGCCTACCCCTTAATGCCATGGCTCATAAAGCCATAAACAGGCAGCCTGGACAGTAGTCAGGAGCTGTTCAACTATAGGCTGAGCAAGTGCAGAATTGTGGTAGAATGTGCATTTGGACATTTAAAGGGTCGCTGGAGCACTTTACTGACTTGCTCAGACCTCAGCCAAACCAATATTCCCATTGTTATTGCTGCTTGCTGTGTGCTTCACAATCTCTGTGAGAGTAAGGGGGAGATGTTTATGGCGGGGTGGGAGGTTGAGGCAAATCTTCTGGCCGCTGATTACGTGCAGCCAGACACCAGGGCGATTAGAAGAGCATACCAGGAAGCGGTACGCATCAGAGAAGCTTTGAAAACCAGTTTCATGACTGGCCAGGCTATGGTGTGACAGTTGTGTTTGTTTCTCCTTGATGAAAACCCGCCCCCTTGGTTGACTCATTCCCTGTAAGCCACCCGCCCTCCCCCCTTCGATCACGGCTTGCTTGCAAAGGAAATAAAGTCACTATCGTTTAAAAACCAGGTTCTCTTTATTAATTGATTATAAAAATAGGGAGAGAACTGACAAGGTAGCCTGGGTGGGGCATGGGAGGAGGGAACAAACAGGTCACTTCAAAACTTGTTGAATGACAGCCTTCTGTTACTTGGGCTGTCCACTGGGGTGGAGTGGCAGGGTGCACGGAGCCTCCCCCCGCATTCTTGGGTGTCTGAGTGAGGAGGCTATGGAACTTGGGGAGGGTGGTTAAACAGGGACTGCAGCGGCATTCAGTGATCCTGCTGCCGTTCCTGAAGCTCCACCAGATGCCAGAGCATGTCCGTTTGATCCCGCAGTAGCCCCAGCGTTGCTTCATGCCTCCTCTGATCTTCCTGCCGCCACCTCTCATCTCGATCGTCCCTCCTGTCCTCACGTTCATTGGCTGCTTTCCTGTACTGTGATAATGTGTCCTTCCACACATTCAGATGAACTCTTTCATTGCGGGTCGACTGCATGATCTCAGAGAACATTTCATTGCGCATGCGTTTTTTTTCGCTGCCTTATCTGAGATAGCCTTTGGGACGGAGGAGGGAGCCTTGAAATTTGCAGCTGCGGGAGGGAAAAAAGGGAGAGAAATATTTAAAAAGATACATTTTACAGAACAAGGGGTATACTCTTTCACGGTGAACAACACTATTCACATTACATAGCACATGTGATTTTGGTACAAGGTCATTTTTTGCATCTTATATTGAGCGCCTGTGGCTTTGTTGTTAGAGATCACAGATGCAGGGCCGAGCAACAGAATTCAGCTTGCAGGCGGCCATGGTAAGCCATAGTCTTTCGGCTTCTGCAACCTTCATAAAAGCAGTGCCCTCCTTTCCCATACCAAGCAAAGCCCATTGAGTGCTGCGGTTTTCGTGTTAACGTGCAGCAGCAGAAAGCAAACTAACCCCCCCATCCAATTCTCTGGGATGATCGCTCCCCTCACTATGTGGCTGGTATCGGGGTAGATCCCTCCTAGCCAAACGCGAACAGCTCACCGCCCCGGCTTGGCTAACTGTGGGGAGGATTTCTTTTCAGCCATGGGCAAACAGCCCAGTAGGAACGGCCACCTCTGAATGTCCCCTTAATAAATTCCCGTATTTCAACCAGGTTACCATGAACGATATCACTCTCCTGAGGATAACACAGAGAGATAAAGAACGGATGTTGCTTGAATGCCAGCAAACACCGGGACCATAGGCTGCCAGGCTTTGTCATGCAATGATACCAGATTACTTGCTACTAGCAGTGTGTGGTAAAGTGTCCTACCATGGAGGACAGAATAAGGCTGCTCTCCCCAGAAACCTTCTGCAAAGGCTTTTGGAGTACCTCCAGGAGAGCTTCATGGAGATGTCCCTGGAGGATTTCCGCTCCATCCCCAGACATATTAACAGACTTTTCCAGTAACTGTACTGGCCGTGAATGCATCCCAAGTCCTCAGGGAAAATTAATCATTAAAAAAATGCTTGCTTTTAAACCATGTATTATATATACAAAGGTACACTCACCAGAGGTCCCTTCTACAGCTTCATGGTCTGGGATACCGCCTTGGGAGGGTTGGGAGGGTATTTCAGTCAGGGTGAGAAAAAGATCCTGGATGTTGGGGAGAATGGTGTGCTGTGTGCTCTCCTCAAGGTCGTCATCACCCTCCTTCTCATCTTCCCCATCCGCAAAATCCTCAGGCATGGCTGAGAGTACCCCCTCCTCGGAATCCACGGTCAGGGGTGGGGTAGTGGTGGCGGCCCCCCCATAGAATTGCCTGCAGCTCCACATAGAAGCAGCACGTCTGCTGCTTTGCCCCGGAGCATCCATTTGATTCTTTGGTTTTCTGGTACGCTTGTCTGAGCTCCTTAACTTTCACGTGGCACTGTGTTGAGTCCCTGTTGTGGCCTCTCTCCATCATGCCTTTGGAGACTTTTTCAAATGTATTGGCATTTCGTCTTTTGGAACGTAGTTCTGATAGCACGGAATTGTCTCCCCATACAGCGATCAGATCCAGTAACTCCCATACGGTCCATGCTGGAGCTCTTTTTCGATTCTCGGACTGCATGGTCACCTGTGCTGATGAGCTCGACTGGCCAAACAGGAAATGAGATTCAAAAGTCCCCAGGGCTTTTCCTGTACACCTGGCCAGTGCATCTGAGTTTAAAGTGCTGTCCAGAGCGGTCACAATGGTGCATTGTGGGATAGCTCCCAGCGACCAATACCGTTGAATTGCATCCACACTAACCTTAATTCGAACCGGCGATATCGATTTCAGCGCTAATCCCCTCGTCGGGGAGGAGTACAGAAATCGATTTTAAGAGCCCTTTATGTCGAAGTAAATGGCTTTATTGTGTTAACGCTGCTAAATTCGACCTAAACTCTTAGTGTAGACCAGGCCTAAGATGCTTGTAGCAGTGACTATGAGCAGAGTTCTCAGTGTAAAGGGGCCATAAAGCTGATCTACCCAATCTCTCGAGGATTCCCCTCTGTAAACAAAAGGAATGTCCAGGTGGTGTGGAATTCCTCATCAACCCACTCCCAGCATTAGCACAGAGAGAGTTCCTCTGTGCTGGCTCTGTTGATCCCTGGCTGCTAAAACAGCCTTGTAGAGCTATGGGCAGTTGGGTGCAATTCAGAGCAACCTTGCTACTGGGGTTGGGCCTTGGGCTCAAGATTTGGCCTGTGCTGCAGAGTTTGGGAAACATACATTTCTCTCCAGTTGATAATTTCTTGCCATCTGAGAAGTAGTCAAGTAGATAAAGAGCACATATCTACTGTCATAGAAGTTTGTCATTGACTTCAGTGGGAGCCGGATCTGGTTCATATATAGTAAATCTAATTCATGAACATCGCACAGATACTGTAAGCAGTATCTCCTGTTGTAATGGTGTATGTTTGTATAGCCATGTTGCTATGATGCATGCACTCTATGTAAGGGGGAAAATGCATTGAAGACTTGTTATTTAAAATGGATGGTGAGCTTTATGTCTGGTTGTATTTCAAACAGACTTTCAGCTAATGGACTTGTCATTAAAGAGTTGAAATTCAAGTAAATGGTAATATTATTGCCGGCATTTCTATGAAGATACACAGACCTGGCTTGAACACTTTATGTAAACCTTTCATACTGTTTTTCTGGTGACTGTCCACATTTGGAAAACATTTACAAAACATCAGATCTGAAGTTTACATAGTGTCAACATGAGCTGTTTGATAATTGATCCTAACTGAACCTGAAAGCTTAATAATTCTGCTATTCAAATAAGAGAAAACATGATTAGTGATGACAATGCATTTGAAAACTCTTTCTGAAGCTCTAATCTGATGATTGCCAGAAGTACATTTCAGTTTCCTAAGGGTGAAATTTACAAGTGTACAGGCTACCAACATTATTTAAATAGGACTGGAATTTCCCACTCTGAATTCAGGGCCAGGGTGTTGGGTATTTGCTCAAACAGGCAGCCATTCACTATAGGAGCAGCCATGATTCTCTGTGTACCTCACGTTCTGAGAGGTTTATTAAGGTCAGCAGATCTATGTTGTTTGCAGTCAGTTCCCTGGCCACATCCCACAGCTCAGATCCCTTGGCCCCAGGGAGAAAGCTGCTTTGAGGCTGAGGTCCAAGGCATGCAGGAGGCTAGCATTCCGATACATGGTGAGCTACATTCAACCAGAATACATTGGCTGCTTTGTGTCACTCTGACAACGCAAGGAACTGGAATCCTGGCTTTGTGGATGCTCAGCATCAGTGGAATTTTGCTGGCAAGAAATAAAATGAACAGATCTTCTTTCCTGACCCATCATGTGACAGGGGTAGTATCCCTCTGAATTTTCCTACAAGCTATTGGTATTGCTGAGATATCCGAGAGAGTAAAACCATCTTCATAACTACAGTCCCCACAGTCATTTCACTGCATATTGGCCATTCTGCAGCAGTGGATTTGACTCTGAGTGGGAGTCACTCTGTTGACTTCTCTGCAGGTGGATTGGACCCTAATTTGGAGGTTTTCAAAGACACAAATGGGAGCTGAGTCTAATTCCTATTGACTTTCAATGGCAGTGGGGTGCTAAACTCCCATTTGTGCCTTTGAAACTCTCCCCCTACCTGCATAAACTGACTTTGCTTTTATTGTAACTAATATGTTTTCTATTGTTAATGTTTTCAGTATTTTCAATATGGTCCGTAACGATTTTATGAAGGGATAGAACCACCTTGCATATCTCAAAAGCCAGATCAGTATTCAGATATAACAGAACTAAAAGAGTTAACAGTTTCCACTCTACCGCTTGTAAAAGAAGCTCTCAGTGACATCACCAATAGTGTCTACAAGTCTAGCAGTTTGACAGTCTTGAAATGAAATAAAGTGAAATGGTGAGGCAGAGAGCTTAAAAATAAAAATGTCCAATATGTTATGGAACCTCTAGTGTTTCCATAGTGAAATTTGCAACTAGTTTTCCATTGTAAGCCCAAATTTTCTAACTTTCTGAAAAGAAGTTGCTTTTCCTCTGCAATTTCTCAATTATTTTCTCTTGCCAGAAGAGGATTTTTGTGTGTGGAAAGACTGATGTTAATTATAAAAGGAGTCTTGGAGATAATTCTAAAAATGAGAGAGGTGTTTTGGGTTGGGGTTTTTTTTGTTTGTTTGTTTTTTTAGCATCTTATCTCAAAATTGGCTAGATGTAGAAACTTGGGATATGATTATTCAGCTTTCCTTAACAAAAACTTATTCCCCTTGATTGTTTTTATCAAGGATATTGGTTAATTGTTAGAGTCATGTGTTATGGGAGAGGCTGAGGGAACTGGGCTTATTTAGTCTGCAGAAGAGAAGAGTGAGGGGGGAATTTGATAGCAGCCTTCTACTATCTGAAGAGGGGTTCCAAAGAGGATGGATCTAGGCTGTTCTCAGTGGTGGCAGATGTCAGAACAAGGACCAATGGTCTCAAGTTGCAGTGGGGGTGGTCTAGATTGGATATTAGCAAAAACTTTTTCACTAGGATGGTGGTGAAGCACTGGAATGGGTTACCTAGGGAGGTGGTGGAATCTCCATCCTTAGAGGTTTTTAAGACCCAGCTTGACAAAGCCCTGTCTGGCATGATTTAGTTGGTGTAGGTCCTGCTTTGAGAAGGGGGTTGGACTAGATGATCTCCTGAGGTCTCTTCCAACCCTAATCTCCTATGATTTGAACTTTTAGAAACTCTCTCTGCTCTGGACAGAGCTTTTAATCTGTTGGAAGTTTACATAATTACTGACATCCATTTTAAAAATAACAGTTCTAGCTGTGATAGGGTGCTATCTCTTTAAGGGAAGAGCACACTGGGAAACCCTCACCAGACTATAAGATAAAAGAGGACAAATGAAAAAGTAGTATTGGGCAAGTCCTGGTGAAGAAAAGACATGCAGGACTCTTAAGACCTATTAACAGAACCAATTTTAGAGGTATAGCTGATTTCTTTTTTTTGTATGTTTCTTTCTCTTTTTGCTAATTAACTCTAGATCAGTATGTATATGGCCACCGTCAGCATAATATCTGAATGCCTTGTAGTTATTAATGGATTTTATCCTCACAATATCCATTTGAAGCAGAGACATCCTATCTCCATTTTACCAATATGGAACTGAGGCACAGAGAGATTATGTGATTTACCCAAGGTCACACAGAAAGTCTGAATTGAACTCAGGTCCCAGTCTAGTGCCCTTCTCACTTGACCATCCTTTCTACTTTGTATTTGGCTTCATTTGTATCTGTATTCCTTGAGCCCTTGCACCTCTTAGGCTAGAGGATCCAGAGGAGCATGTATCACATTGGACCTCTTTGTTACAATGCTATTGTTACCCCTTTTGACTCAAATGGTTAGCCAAACTTTGGGGTCTTGTGAGTTGTTTCCATTAGAAGAAGAAATTGATCGTGGAGTCAGGTACTGTTGTAATGCAATGCTGTTTATTACAAAGGAAGTACATAAAGTTCTGTTTCCCTGAACCCCAGAGGAATCCAACAGTAGGAGACAATGCTCCTGCTCACAGTTCCAAGCCTCTTTCCATCCAGGGAATTTTTTGGGTAAAATGCTCTCTCTGCTTTCCCCCAGGACTGTGTTTTCAGTGCTTTTCTTGATGTCTGCTTGGCTTTTTTGGCTGCTTTTCTCTGCCGGTTCTCTAGTTCCTTGTGAGTGCTTCTGTTCACAGACATATTCATCTCCGTCAAACAATACCCGTGAAACCCTTGCGCCCACATAGCTCAGTTTCTGACCCCACTTGCATGTGGCTGTGTTTTGGGTGGTGACTCCTATTGCTTCATCTGTCACTCCAAAAAGGAACGTAACTGTTTCTTACATTACCCTGAATGAAGAGCATCTATTCGACCACCAGCTTCAGTTCTAACTCGTAACAGTATCCTCTAATTGCTAAGCCTGACCATTTAGTCAGGTTTTTTCACTATCATGGGCTATTAGAAGATCTTCTTCAATCCTCTTCACAGTTGTGCTCCCTCCTGTGACAGCTGCTAGCCATCTGAGCTTCCATCTCCTGTTCCTCCTTGTCTCTGCTGACACCACCACAGATGCACATCTACTTGTCTTCCATAGGGACACCTGGCAGCTCCATCTGTTCATCGCTCTATGGACTGCTCTCTGATTCCTCCTCTTTGATTCAGTAACTGCCCCATCAGTACTGCTAAAAGGAATCATCTTCCATTCAGAGATCTCAAAGCACTCTTCAAGGGCAATCAGTAAGGTAAGTACCAGCGTTCATTTCCTTGTAGGGAAGGTCAAGCAATTAAAGTAGTAAGCACTGAAATGTACATAAAAATGATGATGAACTTACTGTAGATACATAGATTTAGAAGAGAGCAATCTAGAAACAGTTGCATGAATATAACAGAAGATTCTGAGGCTATGATATTACTTAGTGCAAGTGACACATACACACACAAAATACAAAATCTCTTGTATATTCTATCTAGGTCCTTGAATGCAGATGACTGTCTGGAATCACTAGGCAAAGTACTCTTAGTATTATTAGCCTGAAATTGCTTCCTGAGAAAGTGATTGAACTTAAAAAGTCAGAGTGGAGAATTCCACTGAGGAGTTACAGAACTGATGGGGGATGTAAAACCATTCATTACTCCTTGGGTCTGAGGAAAATTAGGCAGAAGTAGAGAGTTTATGTTGAACCACATTCTGAACATTTGAGGCACTAAGAGAAATTTGTACCAAATAGATAGTTAACACACTGAGCCTTACTTAAAGGGGAAGAAAATTGTGTAAACACCTAGGATTCCGACTGTATTTCTTAAGGAGAAATTCAGAGTAGGAACAGCCAGATAAGTTAGAGTAAAAACAAGTTTGAGAAGAGAGGAAATGCACCTTCATGATCCTTGGCTTCTTAGGGGCTGGGCTGGTCCCTGATGCAAATTAGCTGTTCTAAATTGGTCTCCAATCCCTGCAGGCTGTTCTGGCAACTGTGGTTAGAAAATGTAATGTTTGTACGTGAAAGTGAAGGGAGGGTCTGTGACAGGGATACCCAGGCCTGTCAGTCACCTTGTTACTCTTCTGCTACCACGAGGGAATCTTGCTTGTGGTAGCTAAATGTTAGCTCCCTGCCACCACCAGCCTGTCAGCTACTTAAGCAGTCTCCTTCAGGTTATGCCAGCCCTGCCCTGGCCTTGCAGGTTAGCAATAGGGGCACTTCAGTCCCTGAGACCCCTTGAAATGTTCCCCTGTGATATCCAGAACCAGACAATGGCTGCTCAGAGAAACCCTAGATCCTCTGCTCCCAAAGGAGCAGTGTACCCCAGTTTTATCTTAAATCACTGCTTCTGCATAACATACAGTACTTGGGAGCACTTGTAATAAAACAAAAGAAGTTTTAGTTAAGAAAGAATGGAAGTTCCACTAGAAACAAGAGAATGATGGGAACAGATAGTTACAATACAAAATAAAATAATTAAATGTGAACTAGGCCTATAGTTATTAATAGTTACCTTTTCCTAGCTAATAAAGTAGGTTTCCCCTCCAAAGTTCAGTCTGTTGTAGAGCTGGCTGGCTTCATAGAAACCAGGATCCAATCTTTCATGACATCCCTGCTCAACAAGATGTCTCCTCAGTTAATGGATACAGAGCATCCACTGTGTAATATACTGAATCTGTCTTTTGTCTTTATTCCCAGACAGGGCAATCCCCTGTCTGTTATGTCATTCTTTTTTACTTCCAAGTGGGTTCAGTGTTTATAGTTTATCTTTCATGGTTTTCCATTGACTTTTCTGGGTTGTTGCAACAGTGGACGACTGAGTAATACATTATGTAATCGGCTAGCTAGGGATGGGTGGCAACTCCCTTCCACTTGAATGGGCCATCACTCAGACATATAATTCCCTGGTGATTCACTTTCACTCCAAGACCATTAGGGTGTAATTTAATATAGTTACATTATTCCTTAAATATTACCAGTACACACATCTCGCAATGATTGAGTACTGATAAGTTACAAGCTTTCAGTAGTGAGCTCACATGCTACCTTCCATGGATAAATACCATGGAAGTGGTGTATTAGATGTAGTGAGCTTGTCAGGTCTGAGACAGGAGTTGCTTGTAAAGAACAGTGAACCCTTTGTCTGTCAGCACCAATGGACCTCTGTGTCACAGAGTCATTAAAAAAAGATGTAGCCTGAGCTAAATTTTGCCTGTCGATGCACATGTGTTGGCAACAAAGCCTAAGATGTTAATAAAACCCTTGTTTACTGTTACAAGACTATAGTTAAGTGTAGTGCAGTATTTCATATCAAGTTACCACTGGCTTGCTCCCATTGTAATAGCCATCATTACAAAGCTTTAGGATGTCTTTCAGGATCAGGAGGAAGGCCAAATGATCTTGGGGGATCCTGGGGTCCTAGGAAATGTCACCCATGATGGTAAAGCTTGCTCTTTCCAGTCCATCCAAACTCTTTCAGTGACCTTCAGATAAACTGTCCAGTGTGGCAGCCTCATCCCGTGAACACAAACCAATTTACCAAAGCATATTTTGGTGATTTCAGTTATAAATGTTTGCTCCTGTTTCTCAGGTCTTTGAGCTTATTGTCATGTCAATCTGTGATTTCAGCAGGAGCCTTGAACAACTTAGAGTACAGGCCTCTCCACAACAGTGTGTGTACACACACACACACACACACACACACATACACATACACACAGCTCCCACTGAAGCCAGGAGATGCAACTCCAGCCATGGAGTAACTTTCTAATTCTTCTATCAAATGCTCCATAATTGTGGGATCTATCTAATTGATGTTGAGCTTGTCGGTCTTGAGTTTCCCAATAGTCCCAATAGTCGTGGGCCTCTTCCCTCCAGGCCTGTTTTAGACAGTAAAACAAATCAAGTTTACAGATTCATTTTAAAGTGAATGTAATTGGATTGCAAGTGAATTTAGGCTTTTGCAGAGTACCACACTGAGAACTCAGGAGACTGAAGTGCTCTATTCCCACAGTTGGGATGGTTCAAGCAGCTACAGCACAAGCTTTCCAGCATTGTCCCCCCTGGCTTGCCCCACAACGTGCCTCAGCTATCCGCTCCCCTTTTATGGAGGTGGATTACCTACATGGATGGGAGAATCCCTCCCATCGGCTTAGGCAGTGTCTACACTGAAGCTGAGCCGCTGGAGCGTTTTAAGTGTAGGCAGGCCCTTTCAGTCACTTCTGTCCTGGGCTGGATTTGAACCAGTGAGAACTGAAAAGCTGTGAATCCCATCACTGATGCCCTGAGATGTTCAGTCCATCCATTCCAGGACAGGCAGGGACAGTGTCCCTAGCCTCTGTTTGCCAGAAGCTAGGAATGGGCGATAGCAGATAGATCACTTGATGATTACCTGTTCTGTTCATTCCCTCTGGGGCACCTGGCATTGGTCACTGTCGGAAGACAGGATACTGGGCTAGATGGACCGTTGGTCTGACCCAGTATGGCCATTCTTATGTTCACTTCCAGGGAAATCACTGAGGTAACAAAAATGTTATTGCCTTGAAACAACACCAGCCCCAGGACAAAATCCCAACATCTCCCTGTAGCTTTAAATTTGGGACCAGTTAACATTCCTAGTGGAGCTCTGCAATGCAAGTGGATGTGGCCATGGTCCTGCCTCCATTGTGGCTGCCTGTGTCTTGCTGTGGGACAGCATTTTGTACCTTTCTGCACACTCCTCCCCAGAGCTCCCTGTAGACAGGCTTCCTCAGGGTACCTCCATTTGGCTGCTACATCTCTGCACTCCTCAGAGGAGCTGCATGGCATCAATTTGCTCTTTGTTCTCCTGTCCAAATGTGCTTTTAATCTAATAAAGAGACTACTGCAGGGATTACAAACCATAAAATGTGGCAATTTTTTTTCCTCCTGACATTCTATAACATTGCCCTTCACTCTAGCTGCCAAAAGCCAGCATCTGCTTCTCTCATTCCCCTGCCGTTTCCTGGGTATGCTGAAGGAGGCCCTGCTTTCTGATTACCTTCCCCCTCTCCTGCACCTGCCTATTCCTTCTTCCATATTACTGCCCTTGCTCCATTTTACAAAGCCTGACTTAGAAAGGGATGGGAGAATTAACTCTTTCCTTGCCGGTACTATTTGCACACTAGCTGAGTTGGTGGGATTATGTCATAAGTAGTCCGCATCCTCCTCGTCTTTATTCTCCTTCCCCCCCTTTATCCTCTTTTCCTTTCATTCTCCAACACTTCTTCCTTTCCCGTTTCACCTCTTCCCTTCATCTCTCTCCTTCTCACCCTCTTCCCTTTTTAAAGGCTTATATCTTCTGCAGTCAGCACCCACAGCCGTTCAAGGATGACATGGTCCCACACACCTGGCCAGGTTTGTCAGTGACACACTTCCAGCAGAAGGCAGTGGTTGGCAGGACATCCCTGAAGTCTCTGCGCACCACTAAAGTAGTGCATCGGGAACAGCTCAAAGGTTGCAGCGCGGGTTGTTTTGCATCCCCTTATTTTCACTGAGCTGGCTCTCATCATCCAGTTCTGCGGCTCCTCAACATTTACCCGCACCTCCTAGCTCTTCACTCCTCCATAACATCCACTGGGATACACAGCCAGCACGTAACTGCAGCCCCTTCCCTGTGGTAACTAGCACATCTGCTAAACATAGCCGGTCATATTAACCGAGCCCAAATGGCCCCTGGGGCCTCAAGCAAACCCTTCCCACAACATCCATAAACTGAACTTACTGCAATAAACTGCCAATGAAAAGCATAATCTCAAAGGAGCTAGGAATGTTAACTCTCAGTTTCTCCTCAATTCGAGACCGCAGCTAGTTTCTCCTTCTACGCAGTGTGTAATATCCTGGCTTGCAGGCAGTCCCATTGCAATCAATGGCACTATATGAGAGACAAAGAACTGTTATTCACTGTGAGTATAGTGGCAGGATCTGGCCGTAAGGCTTCTATTTAGCACTAAAACTGATGTTCAGAATCTTTGGCCTCTAAGTAGACAGCTACGTGATGCAGCTGTAATTAGGCCTCTGAGTACTGAATGTTGACATGACTTCCTATCAGTTAAACTGGAAGAACCATTCATTTTGGCTGTAAGTATCTTGACTTTTAAGAAATCCAGTTTAATTATTGAATCTGGGTGAAATTCAGCCCAATTGAGAAATGAATTGTTATCATCACCCTGATGGGCTGACTAAACTCCTTTCTCCTTAATGAGTTCTGTGATTGACTGATTTTATTTAGTGTGTGTGTGTGTGTGTGTGTGTGTGGTGCTTGATGGTTGGTTACAAAGCAATTTTTCTTTACCTTAATTCTATCCATATAGAATCCTATTTGTTGACAGCACTCCTCCCATTAACTACCAGTATCAGTGCCAGTGGTGCATCTAATTCATTTGAAGTGAACTTCACCTCTAAATGATGTGATATTACGAGAATTTGGATAATTAGCTAGACTTATTTTAGTCAAAGGAAGTAGCCTTTGAGCAGGAAAGAGAAGCTTTAATCTCAATCATCCTTTCACCCCTACCCCCATCCCCTTTTAAATACATACCCAGCCTCCTAAATGCAACTTTTCTATGTATGGGAAACCCAGAATAAAACAGTTTCATTGAGCAAAACCACGCCTCCAAACATCCGCCATGAGGACACTATGGCTAGAATAGCTGAGAAGATTAGGGCAAACCTGAGCCTACATATACCAGATCTCTTTGACCACCCAAGAGCATGCTTGCTGTCAAGACAGCCACTGTGGGGCCTCTTGCCCTGCCAAGATTTTTCTGTGACGTCGATGTGCCAAGAAGAATATTCTGCAGCTAATGCCAGAACCCAGTCTCTTTTAACAAACCTGACTATGCATGTACCCAGCTTTGATTTGTTCATGGGGCCTTCTGAACTGATTTCAAGTGGGCCAAGATCAATGCACAGCCACCCTTCACACCTGGGGCCAATGAGAGGATCCCATGTGTGGCTGGGGCCAAAGACAGATGTCACACATCACTGACCACCACTGCCCTCTGACCAGATTGCTGGTGGTCTGAGGGCTCTACACTTCGCTGACAAGGCCACCACAAACTGGCTTGGCAAGTTCCACATCCAATAAGAAGACTGAACCTCAAAGCACTGTAGGACAGATAGATTAACATTAGCAGGACAAATAGATTGCTTTTTCCTGCTTAAATTGGGGGTGTCCTATATTGGCAGCTATGTATGAGATCTGGCCACTTGCCTGAGCTGCTTAGAGCTGGTTGCAAATTTTCAAATTTAAAAATGTGATTTTTGAAACTTACACACATTGTTTTTAGATTTTATGTATGGAAAATATGTCTAATTTTGTTTTAAAAATCATAATACTTTCCCTTGACCAGCTCTAAACCTGCTGTTTTGGCTCCAAAAACTCTAATTTCAATCTGCAATCCAACGTGCTGTAATGCAATTTACAACTACCCAACAGCAAATACAGTGCCAGATCCTCAGCTGCTGTAAACTGGTGCAGTTCCATTGAAATCAATGGAGCTATGCCTTGTCACGCTAACTGACTAGATGGCTGATTTGTCTCTTAGCACCTGATTCCACTCCCACTGAAGTCAATAGAAACTATCATGGACCTTGGTGGGAGCTAGATCAGACCATTAGATAGCAGCATACAACACTGAAATTATTGTCATTTTTGTAATGCCCTACCCAAGAAATATAATGATGGAAATGTTCTTGGCTAAAATCCAATAATCAGAGCTGGAGATTTTAGATAACCGTAATTTCTCCAACCTGACCAACTCTATAAAAAAATTAATTTCTTTTAACACGATAGCTACTAATACTAAGCATCATTATTAGTTTCCAAATGCCAGACACTTGACCAGGGGGAAATCTAATAAAACTGAATGATGATCTTTGATGGGAGGAGAGGGGTGAAAGCTCAGCTTTAAAATTTGTCCTTTCCTCTACTCGGCAGCCCACACTGAATGAATGTAAAACATTCCATGACTCGCACTCAACAGAAAGAGGGAAATGACTTGTGCCAATGAGTCACCCGAGGCAAATGTCACTATCCGATAAATAAAGCAATTTATTTTTGGGAGGCAAAGTGCCTTTTAACTGGTAGGATCTGCACTACAGCTGCATGTTTCCAATTGTGTGGCTCCCTGGAGGGAATGTATTCTAAGAACACCAGTTACTGGTATGTAACCTAGTTCTCTTGTGCTTCAGATCACATGCTCTTTTTACCAGCTCCTCTGTCACAGTAAAGCAGGAAAATCACAGGATGTGCACATACTTATAAAGCTGTTCTCCTGTGATTCTGACCTGAGGATTCCAACCAAAGTCCTTGGATTGCTCAGTTATGGATTTACGATGCCCTCAACCAGTCCTACAGATAAACACAGGAGAGCGGGGTTGTTGTTAATAAGAGGTCCTGAATTAGAAACCTTGTGATATGCTGCTAGCTCAGAAAGTACATCGCAACCTTGTCAGCCCCGTTAATAAACTTCAGTCACAGTGCTGACCTGCTGACAGGCTCGACAAGCTGCAGATGTCTTGCAGCTTTTGAATGAAGATTGGATGGAATGGAATTTGCCTACAGAGCAGGCAATCTCCTTCAGGGCAGATGAAATGATTATTATTGCCTTCGCACCTACAGGCCCCAGTCATGGACCAGGGCCCCAGTGTGCTAAGTGGTGTACAACCAGAGAACAAAAATATATTTCCCTGCCCCGAAGAGTTTACAATCTAAGCATAAGGCAAGAGACACCAGGTGGATGCAGACAGATGGGGGAGTACAAGGAAATGAGACAATATTGGTCAGCATGATAGTCTGTGGTCTCAGTACACACAAGCAGCCTAACCACAGTCAAGGTGTTTGTTGGCATCCTGGTAGAGGAGAGTTTTAAGGGGGAATTGAAAGAGGACAATGAGGTGGCTTTGCAGATGTTTATGGGATGTTCTTCCCATGTAGGAGGAAGCAGGAGGGTGCTTGCCTGAAATTATAAAGTGCCAAGATTATTTTATATTGAAATGTTAATTTAGCCTTAAAAATGTATATGTAAAACTATGTACAAATAATAACACCTATTTGTTAAAGTAGATATAACCTGCGGTGGTTGCACAAAAGGTATGAACCATCCTAGCTAAGAGGCACTGATTTCATTCTAGCCTTCATGCAGAAACACCTATTTTGGGCAACCCAGACATAGAAATTGGGAACAAACCTGTAATTTGGAAGGATTAGCTGAGCAGAGGTGGCATCTGGATTTCCGAATTAGTCAATGGTGAGGGCTTTGTCCCTCTTCTACTGCAGAGTGGCAGCATTTATGACTAAGGGTATGTCTACACTGCAATTAAAACCCCATGCTAGCCCATGCCCACTGACTCAGGCTTGCAGGGCTCAGGCTGCAGGGATATTTAATTGCAGGTAGACTTCTGGGCTAGGGCTGCAAGCCTGAGCTCTGAGACCTACTCACCCGACAGGATCCTAGAGCCCATGGTTCAGCCCTCGTCTGGAAGTCTACACTGCAATTAAACAGCCCCTTAGCCCGAACCCTGTGAGCCTGTGTCAGCTGGCATGGACCAGCTGCAGGTATCTGATTGAAGTGTAGACATACTCTGACCCTTGTTAACCTATCGGCTTGGTCTGGACATCTAGGACTGCCAGAGGATCCAGAACTTCTGGGAGTTTTAGGACCATTTTATGAACTCTCCAGGTCCGTGTCCACTCTGTATGTTTTGTTAATGAAGAGGAACTCCATTAGTCTGGCATTCTTTGTGAAAGCTTGGGAAGGGGATGATCACAGCCCTTAACAGAATCCCAGAGAATATTGCATCATGTTAAAAATGTCTCTGCTCAATCCTCTGATGTCTGTTTGGTGTCGTAATAAAGAAAAAAGGGACCCTGATGCATATGCCATGGGACTATCCAACAGTAGGCAGCTTTGGAGAGAGGTGGACATGAGAGTTACTATGGTGTTTGACTTCTGCAGCCAAACCTCTGCTGAAAATTATATTTTAGGATACTTACCTGTGAAATTCATTTTAACTCCACCCCAAGACTGTAGTTCTTGAGGGCTGCAGTGTTCATTAAAGTGCATGATTTTACAAAGATGGAAGAGTAAGCTTATATCTAGAATAGAGCAGTGGTATTCATAGTTAGAAGCCAACTATGTAGAGCATACAAATGTAGAGATCAGTTGTATGAATTTGAAGATATTTATACTGTATTTCTATATACTGTTGGATAGATCTAATACTGCCCCACTCCTTTTCCCTCTGCCCTGGTCCCCTCCTTCTGTTTTCTCCCTATTCATGTACATCTTCCATTTTATTACTGCAACACCCACCCTAACGTGTTTTATCTATGCAGTGTTGTCTTGTATTTATCTAACTGTGACGAGATCCCCTGATGCATACAGTATTTGGAAACATACGCAAGATATGTCTTTTTCCTGTTTGTACTTTTTATTGCCTGTTTCTTTATAAAAATCAATAAAATAATCACCAAAAATGCACAACCTAAGGCGTTGGATTCTGGCCTGATTTATACCAGCTTTTCACCATTAAACTCCATAGACTTAACTGAAATTACTCCTGCTTTACACTGGTGTAAGAAAAAGGATCAAGCTCATTGTTTGTTTTTAAAATTTTTTTGTTTACATTCCAATGGAACAGTAAACACTGTGCATGAGGGGAAAAAAGACGTTGCTAATGATGTGGCATGAGAGTAGCCATTGTTTGATGATGACATCACATTAGTATCTGAATTTTACAGACCAGTGTAAAACTAAAAATGTTTTAATAGAAACATTCTAACATGACATTATAAAACCAACATGCCACAGTGTGATGCAAAGAAATCTGATTTTTGCAGTTCCACTGACAACTCATTTGTGCTCTGCTCCCATGTTTTTGTATCGCCAAGGATTATATCCTCATGCTACATAGCTGCTGTCAAGGCTGATTCCCCACTCTGGCACTTCGAGTGCAGAAGTGGGGGGCCCGCAAGGATTCTAAAAATTATACTGGCCACTCCAGGCTGGTATTAAACTCCCAAGGTTACAGCTTCTCTCTGACCTTGGATGGGTAGCTGCTGCCACCACCCAAGTGCAAAAACCCCTTGGGACCCAGGAAGATGCACTTGGGAATTCCTCCCTGTGGAAGGAGCTGAGAAAGAAAACAAAGGAAATCAGCTGTTGCCACCAGCTAATTAAACAACGTGCACAAACCTCTTAGGACACAAAAACCCAATACTGTTCTTAAAAAAGGTAAATTTTATTAAAAACAAAAAGAAAGAAAATACATCTGGAACTTAGGCTATTGCTAGATTTAAAAAAGGCAAATATAATAATTAAGCATCAAGAATGGTTTTCTTGAAGCCCAGCTTCATGTTTGCAAGCAAAACAAAAGCATTTGGGGGTTAGCACAGAGGAGTCCACAAGCCTAAAAGAAATAAAGCTAATCGCGTCTTCCTAGACATTTGCTGATCTACGTACATATCTGGGGTTTTCACTAAGTAGTTTCTAGGTATGATCTGATGATTTTTCATACCTGGCTTAAAG
This sequence comes from Mauremys mutica, assembly GCF_020497125.1. Lineage (NCBI taxonomy): Eukaryota > Metazoa > Chordata > Testudines > Geoemydidae > Mauremys > Mauremys mutica. Next base: position 119,773,803 of record NC_059073.1, on the reverse strand, counting down.
TTTTTTACAGCATAGTCCCAGCCCTGTCCCTGCTCTCCAGGAGAACAACTACAGACAGAGGGAAAGTTTTTTCCCCCAATTTTAAAAAGTTCTAGCCCTTCCATTGGCTCTTTTGGTCAGGTGCCCACTCCATTCCTTTTACCTATGGGCTTTTTTAACCCTTTACATGTAAAGCAAGTAGAGAACAGCTACTAACAGGAATTTTGTAGCTAACTTGCTGGCTGGGTGTCCATAAAAGGCCGCTACTCCTGCTTCATTTATCACAGCTGCTTAGCTATTATTACTATTATCTTTAATTCAAAGTCTTCTCTTGTTTTAATATAAACAGCTTCACTATATGAGTAATCTTCTGTTACACAAGAGTTTTATAGCAAGCATCTTTAAAATACATTTGTTTTGTCTGGCATTATGGGCCTGGTCCAATGACTATTGAAGTCAATGCAAACCGTATGTTGCCTAATTAAAGAGATGCATAAGGTAGCCAAAAATCTAAGCTTTGGAGAAACATTTGTTTTACAAACTGTAACATTAACATTTTAATATTCATGTTCTAAATGAAAAGGTTTTGGTTAAGTTTAAACGTTCCCCTTCAGAGTTAGACAACTCCAAGATCACATCACTGCACTAGTGCATGAGAACTGTAATGTGAACATGCTCAGAAACAAAAGTGAAGCTTCAGAGTAGCAGCCATGTTAGTCTGTATCCGCAAAAAGAACAGGAGTACTTTTGGCACCTTAGAGACTAACAAATTTATTTGAGCATAAGCTTTCGTGGACTACAGCCCACTTCTTCGGATGCATAGAATGGAACATATATTGAGGAGATATATATACACATACAGAGAGCATGAAAAGGTGGGAGTTGTCTTACCAACTCTGAGAGTGAAGCTGACATTTCTTTAAAATGGTGAAATGCATGAACAGTGATAAGCAAATTAGATTGTTAAAGGGTCAGATTCTTAGCTGAGATTAATTTGGTTTCAGTGGGGTTCTGCTGACACACCAGCTGAGAATCTACCTCTTAAAATTTTCTCAGCAGTAATAAGGTCTTAGGTTGGCAACACAAGAAAGTGATTTTTTTTTAAAATATTAACCTGACAGTGGCCCTTTAAACACCTGATTCATAATCACAAGTGAGTGTCAGCTTCCCTTCCCATCCATGTCTTGAGGACAATTCTTTGCTTCACAAAATTTTGGCAAATGCCTTTCTCCTTGGTATTACAAACGCTGTCTAATGGATGGGGGCACTGCAGGTGATTCTATTTGTTATGAATGAATACTGCTTTGTTTGTTTCTATTCAGGAAGTTTGGTGCACTTTCTCTGTCTATGAGTAAGAAGGCTCCATTCCTGCATCAGGATCTGCATTTCAATGGGACCCTGCTTGGGTCTGCTATAGTGATCCAGACATAGGATAGGGACTTATATATGTGAAAAGCAGCAATAGTCCAGTTACTCCTTCTCTGCCCCCTATTGGCCATACCCTCACAAAGCACACACTATCGTGTTTCAGTGATACGGTTTTGTCAGGTTTTTATTTGACTCAAATCACTGCTGCAGTGTTAATACAAGCTTTTGTTCCAGCCTATTGTATATCGATTCTTGTAATTATGCCCTTTCCCAAACTACATTACACACAATTATTGCTGGTTTAAAATGCCATTACACTGTATGTGTCCTGGTATCGGGAAAATAAATAAAGGAAACTCATTCTGGAGAGCGGCCTGTACTTCCAGGAAGACCTTTTATGGATTAGAAAGCCTGGCAGCATTTGTATTTTCTCATGTCACTGGTTAGCCTCTGAGGGGATCATTCTGAACATCATGCCAAATACTTACTCACCTCAGCTACTCCTGTCCCGGATAACTCAGATTTTAAAGAGCAATGTGTAGCAGGAGTCCAATGTTCTAATCCCATTCTTCGTTCATTGACTGGATTTATACACTGAACTCTTAGACCTTGTTTTGAAAAGGGAGGGTGAAATCCTGGCCCTACTGAAGTCAATGGGAGTTTTGCCATTGATTTCAATGGGGCCAGGATTTCACCCAGTGTGGGAGACAAGAGAAATGTTCCTCCATAGGAGCTAAATGTGTGCTTTCCTTGTAGATATGGGAGAGTTGTCCTAGATTTTTTTTCCAGGTTAATTGGCTGTAATTTGTTTGATCAAATGCTTGTTTAACCCAGTTTGCCAGGAACCCAAGTGCAGTTTTTAGGATCCAATTCTGCAGTTCTTACTCAGCCTGGGGGAAACTCCCGCTCTGCAAAGGGCCAGTGTGTGGCTTAAACCCTTGAGTTCAGTGAATGTAAGCAAGTGCCTATGCCTTGTGTTGGCCTTCTGCACATGGGTGAATTTCACCCTCTTTACTCAGGTAAAACTCCCATAGACTTCAATGGTATTTCAGGCTGTACTTTCCCCAGCTTCATTCTGATCCATCAGGTGTATAGCAAAGTCACACCCCAGTAAGCATAACATTTTCATATGAACATGGTACCTAGAGTTTAAGATCTTGATTCAGCAAGGTCCTTAAGCACGGGCATCACACTAAGAATGTGCTTCATCCTATTGAAATGTATGGAACTACTTCCTGGCTAAAGTTAAGCAGGTGCTTAAGTGCCTGGCTGAATCAGGGCCTAGCTGCATATAAGGATCAGTATAGCACTGACCTCTGTAATGCAATGTGAAGTTCTTCCCTGTGCTAAATGGCTGGACTAGGTCCAGCAGACTGATTCTATGTGCCGTGAATGAGTCTCCATTGTCCATCCCTCTTAGTTTCGCACTAGTTACTTTCTACCTTTTGGTCTGATCCTGTGAGGTGCTGAACACCAGCAGCTCCCACTGACCTCTTGGGATCAGGCCCTTTGTTCCTAGCATCTGCAATGTCAAATCTGTCTGGTATCTGACTTGCTAGACAGGGGCCCTGGGGGAGCACAGTTTGCATCACTGATAGTTCCCACTGAGGAGGAGAGAAAGCAGAGGAGAAACGGGCCTGGAGTGTTCAGCTGCCAGCTGGACTGAGCCTCATGGTTTAAAAATAAGCCCCCTCCCCCCCAGTTATCAATCTATTCTTTCCAATAGTGAAGATCATCCTGAAACTTCACAGCATCCTGTGCATATTATTAAGCAGTAAGAATAAAATTCACCCCTTTGCAGAGAGCCAGCACAAGTCCATTGCACTAGCTACTCCTGGGGGCATTCTGTGCCAGAAAATTAAAAATTCGATGCACGTTTTAAAATTCTGCAAATTTTATTTGGCAAAATAACACTACATAATCATGCCAGTTCCATTCATTTTTGTAATTTATTTCAAAATACCTGTCAGCAAATATGTATTATATATGGAGATATACCTATCTCATAGAACTGGAAGGGACCCTGAAAGGTCATCAAGTCCAGCCCCCTGCCTTCACTAGCAGGACCAAGTACTGATTTTGCCCCAACTCCCTAGGTGGCACCCTTAAGGATTGAACTCACAATTCTGGGTTTAGGAGGCCAATGCTCAAACCACTGAGCTGTGTCTGTAACAATACAAACCCACAAAAATTCCCCCAGGAGTAGAGAGATGGAGAAACCTCTATGACAACCCAGTTCATAGACTCATAGACTTTAAGGCCAGAAAGGACCATCATGATAATCTAGTCTGACCTCCTGCACATTGCAGGCCACAGAACCTCACCCCCTGCTCCTGTACTAGACCTCTAAACTTTGACTGAGCTACTGAAGTCCTCAAATCATGATATAAAGTCTTCAAATTGCAGAGAATCCGCCATTTACACTTCTTTAAACCTGCAAGTGACCTGTGCCTTTTGCAGAAGAAGGAAAAGTGCCCTCCCCGCCCCCCTCAGGTCTCCACCAATCTGACCCAGGGGAAAATTCCTTCCTGATCACAAATATGGTGATCAGTTAGACCTTGAGCATGTGGGCAAGACCCACCAGCAAGACACTTGGAAAAGAACTCTCTGTAGTAACTCAGAGCCCTCCCCATCTAGTGTCCCATCTCCAGCCATTGGGGATATTTGCTACTAGCAGTCCCATGTCAGTTATATGCTACTGCAGGCAGTTTCATCACACCATCCTGTCCATAAATTTATCAAGCTTGGTCTTGAAGCCAGTTAGGTTTTTTGCCCCCACTGCTCCCCCTGAAAGGCTGCTCCAGAACTTCACTCCTCTGGTGGTTAGAAACCTTTGTCTAATTTCAAGCCTAAACTTGCTGATGGCCAGTTTATAGCCATTTGTTCTTGTGTCAATGTTGGCACAACTTAAATAACTTCCTGTTTCTCTGCCCCCTTTCTTCCCCCCAGAGCCCAGCTGGGGGGGGGCAGACACCCACAACCCCTCCCCCAAGGGCCCACCTGCAGAGCCCCCCTGCCAATACACCCAAACACCCTGCCCTCTCTTGCCCAGACATCTGTCCTCCTCCTCCCCGAGCCCAGGGATCCAGAGATAGAAACAACCTAATGCTTGGTCCCAGGCTTGCACAGTTTCCTGCACATCACTGTCTCCTTCCCTCAGGGCATGCTGGGACCTCCAGCTGCCAGGAACCCTCCAGCTCCCAGCTCCCGCCCCCGCCCCAAGCAGTGTCTTCTATGTGCAAGCTGGGCTCTGCTGAGTCCAGTGGCCCCTAGTGGTGGCTAGCAGCACTGCAGCCCATTTCTATGGGAGAAAGGAAATTCTGCATGCACAATATTAATTTCTGCAAAATACTGCATTGTGCAGTGGCACAGAATTTCCCCAGGAGTAACTACCCCAGTCTCACTGATATTCATCTGTTGGGTCTGTTCTCTGATTGGCTGGCTGCTGTATCCAACCAATGACAGCACACTTTTCAAACTGGCATGTATAACTCAACATTTGCACGATTGTTGGCTGGTTTTTCGATCTGTAATTCACCTTCAATGAATATTTATGCTTATATTGGGCTTAAAGGTTGGATCTAAAGCCCATCATGTCCAGGGAGACTTTCCATTGACTTCAATGGCCTTTGGATCAGGCCCTTGTTGATTATTCATGCTAGCACAGATCATTCACCAGAATATTCAATTAAATGAAAAAAGGGGTGCAAACCCATAAGAAGCGAATGCATAAACAATTTTGAATGAATATTCATATATCTTTTGCTGTATTCTTCCAGCGCTAGTGCTTTCTACAGTAGCCGCTACTATAGTAGTGGTAGAAGAGATTTCTGCATGCAAATAAACCATGTTGCAAATTCATTAGTGTAACTGCTGCTCGGTTGCTAGCTGAGATGCTGGGTCTGATTTAGGGCATTGTGACACTTAGCAACAAACTCAGCTTTACTGAGCAGGTGGCTGAGCCAAAATAGTACAGGAGTTAGCAGTTAACTGAAATAATAACAAGCAAATAGCAGTCAGAATAGTCTTCTTTATTTATTTGTTAAAGCAGCCCCGGGGAAGATCACCTGTGAACCAGGTACTCCCACATGACATCAGATCAAAATACACTCAATCCAGATATCTTCCTCTGCACAGACAGGAAAGTGCTCTCGTGTTAAGATGATATCGGAGTTTGACAAATAGACGAGTTACCTGTGGCACTGAAGAACTCATTTGGGTGTCTTGCCTGTTCAGTGGCTTTTTAACAAGTCAATCCTCAAGTCCCACAGAAGCACTTGGGCCTCAGGCTGCCTACCACATCTGTTGTACTTGGTCTGCCCTCACTTTAAGGGCTATAGTGCTGTGCTATTCTTGTGGTGCAGGTTTTTTGACTGACTGGGAGGCAGTGGCCTGGTTCTTAGGTTGGTCTGTGGGAGAGTTTGTACCCACAACAAAAAAACTTCAAAAACAGACTCCAAAGAGAAACTGCTGAACTCGAATTAATATGCAAATTAGATACAATTAACTCTGGCCTAAACAGAGACTGGGAATGGTTGGGTCATTACACTAATTGAATCTATTTCCCTACGTTAAGTTCTCACACCTTCTATGGGTCATCTTAATTATCACTTCAAAAGGTTTTTTTTCCTCCTGCTGATGATAGCTCATCTCAATTGATTAGACTTTTCCTGTTGGTATGCATACTTCCACTTTTTCATGTTCTCTGTATGTATAAATATCTCCTGTCTGTGTGTTCCATCCTATGCATCCGAAGAAGTGAGCTGTAGCTCACGAAAGCTCATGCTAAAATAAATTTGTTAGTCTCTAAGGTGCCACAAGTTCTCCAGTTCTTTGTACCCACTCTGTTATTCTGGGGGCCTCATTTCCCTCCTTCCCATTCACACAGATGAAATTCACCCCTGTGCAGAGGGGCAGATAAGGGATGGGTTAAGAAAAAATCACCCCACTTTTGAGGGCTTAAGTGATATACGGTCATTGTGCTTGTCCCTGGCCTAACAATGAATATTAGCTAGGCATAGTAACTTCTGCACCCCAGCACAAAACATGTGGCAGAGAGCGGACAGCCTGAAGCTACCGTAGTGCTGCAAAATGCCCCAAAATGTCACAGCCTTTACGTTCTCCCCAGGGGAAGATCGTGCCGCTCCTGCTAGAAAATGATGACCTGATGTGTTCGAGTACAAGAGAACTAGATTCAAGCGGTAGCAGAGCCAGCATCAAATAACAAAGTTAAGCATTTTTGGTGCTATATATTCAGTTGTATGCTGTCTTTGTTACTTGCTGTTTTGTTTACAGTATTGGTTTCTGGGCTAAAGGTTACAGGGAAATCAGAAGGTTGGGATTCAAATCTCTGCTATTCAATTATGTGGCCTTGAGTAAGCAACTTTTCTGTGCATCTGCAAAATGTGGATAGTAATACATACTTGTCATGAAGATTAGCACTTGTGAGACCTAAAATATGTCTGTGAAGCACATTGGGATAACTGGCTGAAAGCTTAGTGATCATACAAAAGTGAGGGGGGATTGGTGCAGTAGCTAATACTGTTGTCTATGGGTGCTAGGAGCAGCTATGCTGGTGATCTATATCCTTGGTGGTGAATTCTGACTGCCATGGAGATCCCCGGTGCAAAGCCTGTATACCTGGCCTTTGTACTAGGCTCCAGGGTTAGGACAAGTTTTTCATCCATGACTGGTGATTTTTGGGCACCCAACTTGAGCCACCTGAAAGGGGCCTGATTTTCCAAGGGCAGGTGCTCAGCACTGTCTGAGAATCAGGACTTTTTTTAAAGGGGTCTCAAGTTGGGCATCCAAAATCACCAGCCACATTTGAAAATGTTGACCCTTTGTGTTTACAAAGTGCTGCATAAGTGCTGAGCATCATTATTATTTCCACAACAAATCAATTGTGATAACTCAGAGGATTATGATTTCAAGTAGGGAACAACAGCACGAGCAGAGGAACACTTACCCATGCCATTACCCATTATCAGTATATCATGAAGAAGGCAAATATAGAAGACATGACACGGGTGAATAGTCTGCTTTGGTTATTTTAAGTTTTCCATAAGATGTAAGCAAGTCTTTAAACTCAGTCAGGCATCCACATCACATCCACCAGGGCAGGGAATTCAACAAAGGAGCAGAGAATCCAAAGGGCCAAGTCCCAGCTGATGAGATGATTCACATCATGCAAGGAATATTCAAGTGTTCCATTGAAGCTGAGCACAGAGATCAAGCAGGGACACAGGCAGAAGCAGCCCTCCTAAGAACGCAGGAAGAAGGCTGCGCAAAGTCTCCTATAGGTGTTAGGGATAATGGACCAAATTTGACCCTGCTGTAAGTGGGGATAGCATAATTTTGCTTACATCAGTGCTGCATTTGGCCACTGCGAGCTATTCATTTGTATGGATTTTTAGCTGCAGCACTTTTCATTTTCAAAGTGCAATAAAAAAATTGCAGTTAACCCACACAACACCTATGTGAGGAAAGTGGGTATTATTCTCCCCAGAGTACAGAGGAGGGAGGGGAGGTAAGTGAGGCATACAGCAATTAAAGCCTATATTTTCAAAAGTGGCCTCTGATTTTGTGTGCTTCTGTTTTTGTGGCCCTCAAACAGAGACATCTTAAAGTGGCCTAAACTTACAAGGGCAGGTACGCAACACTCCCTGAAACTGATGCTCATTTCAGGTATCTCAAGATGGCTATCCAAAAATTGAAGCAAGAGAAATTTAATTATATGGGTTACACTAGTGCCTGGAGTCCTCAAGCAAGTCTGGGCCTGCATTGTGCTAGGTACTGTACTAACATCAAGCTCCAAAAAGCTTACAATCTAAAGCGATAAGACAAGGGGAAAAGAGGCACGGAGAGGTGAAGTGACTTGCCTGAGGTCACACAGCAGGGCAGAGGAAGAGCAGGAAATAGAACCCAGTTCTCCTGTGTCCTTGAGTAGTGTCTGCTGCACCAGGATGACTCCAATTAATGGCTAGTCCTGAAAATGTCTAACTAAACACCTTGCTAAAGGCCATAATGGGTACGTTTAGACTGCAAAGAAAAAACCTGTGGCTCCAAGTCTCAGAGCCCACATCAATTGACTTGGGCTTGTGGGGTTTGGCTTGCTGGGCTTAAAATAGCAGTGTAGATGTTCCCAAATCTCCAGAAGAACGTATAGATTAATATTCAGAATCCATGATACTGGATCTCACTACACATCTCATTTATTTCCATGCTGAAAACTTGTCTATGTATTGATATTTCAAAATCAATGTTAATTTAAAAGAAAATCAATCTGTAAAACTTGAGAATCAGTACACTGAAAAACTGAGTGTAGTAGAGAGAGCCTAGAGCACTGGGCCTGATGCAATATCTGAGGACTGAACCAGAGGCTGTGAACCAAAGTCAAGCCACATAGTCAAGCAGATGCTGACAAGTTTATTGTCCAGTACATGAACTTGGCAAAGTTGTTGCTAGTGTACTAGACACTAGATATTTACGTAAATATATTCCAGCTAGTACAGATAACTTGAATGCAGACTTGTTCAAGGTAAATCCTGAGTTAACAGCATCTATTTGGCCCCTTTATTTACATCTGTCTGGGAAAGGGAAAAAGTGCCAGATGAATGGACCAGTGGGGTTACAGTGAAGATATCCAGAGGTGAAAGTAAGCTGGTCCGGTCCGGTCCGGCATACCGGCAAGAGCCAGTACGGCGTGCCAGACCGCATCAGGGATTTAAAGGGCTCTGCAGCAGGGATTTAAAGGGCTCTGCAGGGAGCCCCGAGCCCTTTAAATCCCAGCCCGAAGCTCCGGCGGCTGGTCTGGGGCCAGCATTTAAAGCGCTCCTCCGAGCTTCCCGGTGTGGCGGGGAGCCCGGAGGAGCCCTTTAAATCCCGGCCCCGGACAGCTCCGGCAGAACCCTTTAAAATGCCCGGTGGAGCCCTTTAAATGCCAGCCCCGGCCCGGTGGGGATTTAAAGGGCTCTGCGGGGAGCCCCGAGCACTTTAAATCCCGGCCCGCACCTCCAGCAGCCGGGCCGCGGTGGGGAGCCCGGAGGAGCCCTTTAAATCCCGCCCACAGCTTTGGCAGCCGGGCTGGGGCCGGCATTTAAAGGGCTCGGAGCGCCACGGCGGCTGGAGGCTCGGGCCCTTTAGTTCGCCCCGGGGGCTACCAGCCACCTCTGAGGCTGAGAGCCCCCTGCGTGATTTAAAGGCCCTGGGACTCCCAGCCACAGCTGGTGCCCCAGGGCCTTTAAATCTTGAGGCCCCGCCTCTTCCGGTTGAGGCCACGCCTCTTCCAGATGAGGCCACCCCCCCGGACTCCGGCCGTACCAGTAAGTTACTTTCACCCCTGAAGATACCAAAGAAAGGAACTCTCAGTGATTGTAATAACTGGCATGGTATCACACTTTTATCTGTGCCAAGCCAAGTATTGTGTAAGATCATAGTCCAGCATATATCAGAGGCAGTTGGTAGCATTCTCAGAAAAGAGCAAGCTGGTTTTAGGAAAGGGTGTGGATGCACAGACCAGATCTTCACTCTACAAAACATAATAGAACAATGCTCAGAATGGCAAAGGCAACTCTACATAAACTTCATAGACTTTGAGAAGGCTTTTGATAGCATTCACAGGACCAGTCTATGGTGCATTCTGCGGGCACATGGAATCCCCCTCTGTATAATCAACATCATCAAAAGCTTCTATTCCAACTTTACATGCAGTGTTGATCACAGTGAGTTCAGTTTTGAAGTCAAAACAGTATGTCAGGGGTATGTCATGTCTGCAATCCTCTTCAACATTGCTATCGACTGGATAATGCAGGGTACAACAGAAGACATGCCAAGAAGCATTAAATGGGCACCCTTCTCATCCCTTGAAAACATAGACTTTGCAGATGATCTTGATCTCCTATCACATACCCAACACCACATACAAGAAAAAAGCAACTCGATTCAACACATTCAGCCAGCAAATTGGACTGAAAACCAACCGCAATAAGACAGATATCATGACCTTTAGTATTGCCTCATCATCACCAGTACAGTTAGAGGATTATGTTACCAATGTAGAAACATTGACATACTTGGGCAGCACCATCAGCCAGGATGGTGGAACAAGCCAGGACAGCCGGAACAAAATCAATAAAGCCTGGAACACCCTCAGGAGCCTAAATACAGTCTTGAAATCATCAAAATACACCACCAAAACCAAACTCAAGATTTATCAGAGCTGCGTACTTTCAACATTACTTTATAGTGCAGAATGCTGGGGAATGAGAAAGTATGACATATCCAAACTATCTTCATTCCATACAACCTGCCTCAGAAAAATCCTCCATATCTTTTGGACCAGAACAATCTCAAACCAAGATCTATTGACACAGTGCAGCCAAGAGGATATGAGCACCATCATTGCCAGGAGATGTTGGAGATGGATTGACCATGTGCTTTGGATGGAAATTGATTCCATCACCAGAGTAGCAATAAGATGGACACCTGACGGCAAGCGAAAATGAGGCTGCCCGAAAACAACATGGTGAAGAATTGTGGAAGCCGAGCTGAAAAACCTAAGGCACAGCTGGGGAACCATTGAAAAACTTGCCTGAAACAGACAGGACTGGAGGAGTTTCATTGCTGCCCTAAATGCCAGAGGCGTAATGGGAACATGACGATGATGATGAGTACAGATACATCCCAATTTAATACAAGATAAGATGGTTTGAGAAAATAATGAATAGGGCTGTTTTATCCAAGATATCAGGAACAAGGAGTGGTAACAAACATGTAGGGTGGTGTGTAAGTTGTGTATTCCAGTTGTTTGGCTCAGCCTATAAATGTCAGGGTACTTCACCTTAATCCTTTGCCCAGCCTAGGGGGGCAGAAGAAAGTCCCACCACTGACAGAGCTGAGTCCATTGTAACGAGCATACATGTGTTAGCGTAACTCTAGACATTGACCCAGAGAGCTAGTATTGTGCTTTGTTGACGATAAACCGGGCCAAACGCCCTCACTACCGAACCGTAACATTGAGGTCTTCTGAACTAACATGCTGTACTGACAATTAATAGCTTGACCTAATCCATAAATTAGCGAATTAATTTTAAGGTTTAATTTCTTATTATTTTCAGACTTTGGTTCACAGCCTCTGGTTCAGGCCTTGCACCAGGCCCAGTGCTCCAGACTTTCTCTGCTACACTGAGAACCAATAGAAAACCGCTAAGACTGGTGGAATAGGATAAAACAAATTAATCTGGGGTGTAGCATATGATGCAGAGATTTGCATGAAGTTTAAGGGGAATTAAAAATGTTTGGGGGAAATACAAGTCAAAAGTGTTCCAGGGACTAAAGCATAAGCAAAAATTTTCATCTCCTGCAGTGTAAGTATTGGTAGGAATATGGAAACATTCTTTCAGTATGCTAAGACATTTTGATGATCGATTGACATACTTCTTAAGTGAAATTTCCAAGTTAAAGATAACACAATAGTGTCTGAGTTGAGCTTCCATTGCTGGAATCAAATTAAATGTATCAAAGATATAGTTAGACATCTGGGTATTGATTCTGGGCTAATCAAACGCAGATATATTTTCTGTCATTTGGCTGGTACTGCTTAGTCAATAAAATGCAGGAGGCCAAATTCAGACCTGCTGTCAGCAGGTTTAAATCTGACTTCAGTGGAATTACAGGGTCTTGACTCGGGTCTGAATTAGGCCCATGATATTGTAGTCAATTGTTTTTTATTTTATTAAAAAAAACCCCAAAAACGTTAATTTAGAAAGCATCGTGTTAACCATGCTGTGTTATGCATTATGGACCTGAACTGGCTGGATGCTAAGCACCTCTTGAGAGGTTCTGGGGAATCCTCAGCTCTCTTCGAAGTCAACAGGAGTTGGAGGTGTTGATTGCTGAGCACCTTTCAGGAGGTGTTTTATCACTTGGCTGGATTGGGTCCTAAAACAGCAACCACCTGATGGTGTTTAGTGCAGCTAGTACATACAGACTAAAGTGCATTACTTTACTTACCTATGTGTTCTAGAGAGACTTTTGTAACAATCTGTGCTAAGCTCTGATCTTCTGCAGGAGGCCAGGCCTAGATGATAACAATGATAACTTTTGGCCTTACAGTCCATGTATCTATGGAAGTGCAGTGGTGTTACTGAGACGGGGACTGGGCTGAATGTTCCTGTCACAAAGCTCTTACTATTGCGAGTGTCTAATATAAAGCCATGCTTTCCTCACTGTGAATTCTATGTAGAACAGGTCCCTATAAGCCTGAAACGGACTCAGTGTAGAATCTTCCCATTCTAATGCCTGGGAGCATATCGATGCAGGAGCTCAGCAGATGTGGCGGGCCAGTGGGCCAGATTCTGCTCTCATTTACACCAGTGTACAGCTGGAGTAACAAACTGGATTTTGTCAAAGGTACAGTTAGCGACATCTACATTTGAATCTGGGGCTGCGGACCCCCAGTTGACAGCTGTGTAAATGACAGCAGATTTTTATCCCTACATGTGTAGTGTTTGAGCCCTGTGTGGATGTAAGAACAGTTTGAATGCCCTTATAAATGGTGGCACTTGTATCACTAGATCTCACCACCTCTCTTTATGGTCTATCACATCCCTGTAATATATAAGGTATTAGTGACTTGACAACATTTTATTTAATGTGCTGTGTGAATCAATCTTGTGGTCAAAGACTCTTTAGCTCCATCTAGTGGCAAGAGAACTGAGAAACATGCTACATACCACAAGGGGGACCAAGATGGACCAAGACCCCATCAGGGTCATAGGTACTAAAGTAGGAAGCAGTGATGCTTGATACTTTCCAGCAAACTTGAATCTGAAACGCTGCTTCTTGGGGTACAGGAGCCTGATCCTGTGGGGGTGCTGAGCATCTTCAGTTTACACTGAACTGAAGCAAATAGGAGTCAAGGGTGCATTGCTTTGTAGGATCAGCATGACAGAGATCAGTGCATTTGGGTTCATGGCAACTAAGGGAGCCAACAGTCACAAGAAAAGGGAGATTATAAACTAGCTTTCTGTGAACTATGTGGCATATACAGAACCCATGATAATGTTGTGTGCTACAAAGGTTTTATTGGTACATGCTTGGGATCAGCTGGGTAGCTCACTCAAGGCTTTGACACTCATGAATAAGTGTGGATTACCCCAAAGTCATGCTGGGAAAATCATTATACCACACAATCATTTATTCTGCTGTGTAATTATATATTTGCATGCAATGCTATATTAAAAGAACATTATTAAAGTTGCAATGTCAAGCCCTCCAAGACAGAAAATGCCAGGCTTATGGTTGCCTGTGCCACTTTAATTCAGCCTCCTTGCATGTATGCATTATGATACAGTCTTTAATTACATGATCACGTGTTATTTTTTCCACATGACTCTGACTTCATTCCGTGCACAGAGTGGATAGTGCTTACTGAATGAACAGCACTTAAAAATTCTGTCTTCAGAGCAGAGTTTGAATAGTGTGCAAAAAATAAGGCCTGGGGCCACACATTGAACAATAAGGAGAAAATATAATTTTGAAGTTCTTCTCTGGTGCTCATCACTAAACTATCTGAGTGATTCACAAATATTAATGAATTTATCTTCATAACTCCCTCCTTATTATCTCCATTTTACAGATGGGGAACTGAGGCACAGAGAGATTAAGGTCAAAAGTGTCCACTAATTTTGAGTGCCCATTTTGAGACACCTAAAACCTGATTTTTTTCAGTCTTTAGCATATGTGTAGCACTTTATGTGTTCAAAGCACAGCTCCAACATTGAGTTCAGTTGCTGAGCACTCACAGCTGCATTTCTGCAAATCTGATCCCAGGGTTTCAAGTCAGAAAATTGGGAAAACACAACTGGTGGCTACCTGTGAAAAGTCTGTTTTAAGTGACTTGCCCGGCGTCACATAGGAGCTCTGTGGCAGAGGCAGGGATAGAGTCCAGTTCTTCAGGGGAGCATTCAGCTGCAAAACCATCCTTCCCTCCCTCCCTCCCCTACACAATCCTGATTCATCCTCAGAGCAGGTCCATCCTGTGGAGGGGAAATAGCATGTGATCATGTAATTAAAGATTGTCTTTAACCCCACTGGAGTCCCTGTCCAAGTCTCCCTCCAACCCCAGTCCTAGTGTCCTTACCCAGCCAGTCCTAGGTCTCGCCCCCAATCCCTACCTCTGAATCCTTTCCCAGCCAGTCCCAATTTCCTTTCTCCTGGCTCCTCATCCAATCTGTCTCTCTTCCCCACCCTGACCCCCAGTTGTCCTATCCCCTTTCTCCATCCACACTGACTCCCAACCCCAGTCTCCCTCCTTGGGCTCCTCATCCTGTCACAGTGTCTTCTCCCCACCCCCAGCTCCTTGTCACAGACTCTTTGCCAGTCCCATTTCTTCCTCCCTATCAGCTCTGTCTCCTCTTCCGACTCAACTCCTTTCTCCCCACCTACTGGTTCTCAATTCCAATCTTCTTGCAGTCAGTCATAGTCTCCCCTCCCCACCTGGCTTCCAATCCCAGTTTCCCTCTTCCCTCCCCAGCCACAGTCCCACTCTCCTGCCCCCCACCCCAAGGCTCTTTGTCCCAAGCTAATGCCTGTTTCCCCTGTTTGGATGGAATCTTCCAGGAGTATAGCTGCTAAAAATCTGTGAAGTCTCTACTGAGTATGTGCAAACTGCAATTTTTTGAAGACTTACAACTTGGCCAAATGTATGTAGATTTTACGTGGACAGCAAAAGGCACATCCTTTACACATAGGCCATTGCCCAGCCATATTTCAAGTCCCTGCTGCACTACAGCTCCTGAAAGAAAAGGTTGACAGAATTTTTTTTTTAATATAGGCAAAACCAAGCTATTTTTCCCTAGCCTCATTCTTGGAAGTGGCTAAACCAATTTGGCTGAAATTTTCCAAAAATAATTCTGCATGAGGCAGACACTTGGCATGCAAAATTTCAGCCCAAATGGTTAAAGTTTGGCAAAGTTATAAGCCATTGAAAACAAGGTCTTCTAATGGGAAGAGTCAGGCAACCTTAATAATAGGTGATGCCATCAGCCCTGCTGATAATACATGATACAGCATACATGATGAGGTGATCTTCATGCGCACGCACACACACACACACCCTTTGGGATAGGCAGTATAGGTATGTGAACAATCATCTTGCAAATATCCACAGTAGCAGAGAATAAGAGATGTCAACTGCAAAATGGCTTTGAAGGTTTTTCTGTGATTTAGCAGTTGGCTCATAATGAAAACTCCGTAAATACTACTTTTCAATGATCATTTAGGACCAAGTTCTTGCAACCATGCTCACATCTGGCAGCATCTTTATTCAGTGAGTAAGGCCATTGAATCACTCATGCAGTAATACACTACTCAGCATGAGCACTGGTGGTAGAATTGGGAGCTTAAGGGTTATTGGCAAAACAGATCACAACAACACGAATACAATCCAATAGAGCTGTTCTGCAGTACAGTCTCATTTAAAATCAAGGAAAGCAGCTAGAAAAAGCCCATACAAAACAATTGGCAAGAAAAAGCTTTTGGATAATTAGCTGCTGTAAAAGTTTCATAGAAAATACATTCTTTTGGAGCTGGCTTTGAGGCCACCTGTATAGCAAAATCCATTGATCTAAGTTCTGCTGTGCTTATGTGTCTTGTTAACCATTGAAATCTTTTGCCTGCTGAAGCAAGGTTAGTTATCTTGCCTCAGAGCTGTCACTCAGAGGTTTAATACCCCTATCTCCCTCTGCGCAGTATAGATGGCATTATAGGGAAAACAGCCCAGATTGATGCCACTCAGACATTCTGGTGAGCTCAAGCTGTATCTGACGGTGTCTGACTAGAAGCTTGTAGTTGATCTGTTTAAAAGGCTAGGGAAGCAAACGCATTGCCCATGGATTACATGGGCTCCTTCTATCCAGCATTCCTACCACATAGTCAATAGTGGCATCCTCAGTTCAGCAGCAAGAAGAAACCCTGTCCAGGTAAACTGAAATAAAACTAAACAGCACTGGTGTGGTTTCTTTGAGAACCCAGAGCCAGGTTTTTGGGGGCAGACTAATTCATCTGCGAAAAGTCCTCACTCCATTTTGATAGTCCAAAAGATGCACCTGCTGACGTGGGCGAAACAGGATTCCTTTAGTTGTTTCAAATGGAAGATTATTCCTCTTGGAAGTCTGATCAGTGAATTTCCAAAGGGCAGCTCATTACAGATCCTTTGGGCTCCAAAAAACCTGAAGGTCTGGAATAGCCCTTCTCAGCAGATTGGTGGGCTGAGTGGGAGGAGAAAACTAAATCTGGCAGATCCTAGTGCCTTCCACGTACCACCCCAGTCGCTCCGGAGCCCTACTGTCTCCTTAATGCTCCCTAGACATTTGATGCCAATTAATCTATGCTACGAGGGCTTCTGTAGCCAGCAGTTGCCAATGGGGACCCATTAAAGAGGCAGCATGGCACTGGACTGGGACTCTTGAGACCTGAGCTCCATTCCTGGCTCTGCCACTGGCTGGCTGGGTGACCTCTA
Organism: Mauremys mutica; assembly: GCF_020497125.1. Lineage (NCBI taxonomy): Eukaryota > Metazoa > Chordata > Testudines > Geoemydidae > Mauremys > Mauremys mutica. The sequence goes on along the minus strand of NC_059073.1, from coordinate 119,756,933 downwards.
GCAAGTTACTTCAGCTCTCTGTGCCTCAGTTTCCCCATCCATAGAATGGGGATAATGATGGTGCCCACCTTTTGTAAAGCAGCTTGAGGGCTACTGGTGAAATGCGCTATATAAGAGCTAGGTATTATTACTATCAAACCATGTTTTCATGGTGCAGCAAGGCGCAGTATGGGATGTGTTTTCTAAAGTGCACTAATATGCTGTGCATTAATTGGTCCATGTAGACTCTGCTGCATAAAAGTTCCCTGGTGCATTTTAATATAATGCTGGAAACTAGGCCTGGATGAACCCATTGCTGGGCCCTAGGCAAATGTATACATCTGAGCCTCTCTGCTGGCCAGCTAAACTAGAGGCGCCCACAGTATGGAGTCATTTATATTAACTCTGTCCTGGCCAGCAGAGCTATGCTAGTGATCTATTAACCCAAGCACGTCTGGCTTCCTGCTGTAAGGATGTTAACCCTCTCCTAGCCAGGTCAGTCAGTGACTGGCACCTGCTGCACTCCCCACCATTCCTCTTCTAGCTGGCTCTTCCGTCTAGGCACTCACTGCAGCGCCCTGTACTTATAGCCAGTCCTGCGGGAAGAGCAGAGGGGCCACAGAGGCTGGGCAGGCCCCTGGTGGGGACTCCTGGTGGAGGACACAACCCCCCAAGCAGTGCTGGCCAGCCCTCTGTCATGATGGAGGGCTAACTGGGCCAAATTTGAGTGACTGGCATTGCAACCTGGCGCATGGCATTGCAGCACTGCTTAGGTCGGGTGCCCCCGAGGATTTGGGCCATAGGCACTTGCCTGGCCCCTCCTGCTAGAAGCTATGGGGAGGGACAGGAAGTATAAAAGGTGGAGCCTGTAACCCTGTTGAGTCTGAGCCAGGGAAGGAAACAGATCTCTCCAGGCCACTACAGATCCCTGGAGCTGAATCTGCACTGTGCCATGCCCCGCCCCTGGAGGAGACTGAGCCAGGAGAAGAGCTGCCAGGACTGCCCCTGGCCATATACCCTGAAGAGATGGGGGACAACCCCGAGCTGCAGGTACATTATGGTAGGAAAGTAGGAAGCAGCCCGGGAACACTAGACTATAGTTAGGTTGGGTTGTTGCCTGAATCCAGGTGGTGGAACCCTCTGCCACTGTTAGGGTCCTGGGCTGGGGCATGGTGGAGTAGGTTGGGCCTGGGCCCCTTACCCTTTGCTTCCAACTCCACCCTGGAGTGGCAGCCTCCTCTCCTTAGGCCAAGAGGCCTGTGTGTGTCTGTTGTCATCCAGAGCCAGGATGTCAGACTATCTGTTGTTTGCATCACTCTGCCGGAGGTCCTGAGCTGCAAGAACATTTGTTTGCTCTGCCCTGCCTAAGGGCTGGAGCCCTAATCCCTGATAGGGGGCGGTGCCCCAGAGATGTAGTGAGGCAGCGTGGCCTCCTACTGAACCGGAGGGGGAGGGACGGTCACTAACCCACTACACCTGCCCTTAAAGGGAAATCCTCCTTGAGAAGGAGGGAAAAGCAAGACTGCCCCAGGTTATGCTTCCTTTCCTAGTAATCTCCACAAGGCTGTTGCAAATGAGGTGCTTCTATTCAGTTCTGCTCTGAGCCAACTTCAGGGTTCTGCCGCCTATTCCTGCCTTCATTCTTGGGCAGATGCGAGCTGCATAAAACACCTTCCACGGGGTTGAGAAGAAGAAGGAGGGAGCAATGGGACTTAGCAGGAGGGGTTCAGCCACTTCTTGTGTGGGACTGGGGTTTGACTGTATAGGGAAGGGCCCCTTCCCTGCACAGGTCAGGCAGGCATGATCGAATCCTAATCTGGGCTTCTAGTGGATGAAGAAAATGGAAGTCAGCAGGTGGTTTTTGATAGAGCACTCAAAAGAAAAGAAGGTGCAACGTAACTGACTTGTCAGTTGCTAGTTTTGCGCCCTCCTACCCGCCGCCCAGTTTATTTTGTTTCTGGCGAGGAGTGGTGCATTGTATTGTTTGTTGTTTCATATTTAGTGGCAAATATTGCAATGATCTATATAGCGTTGCAGTACTGTGCACTCAGTTCCAAAGCTATTGAACATAGTGAATGGTCTGTGTTAATGAGCAGCATAAAATGCAAGCTACTGTATTGGAACGCTAAATATTGAATTGTTGACATTCAGGGACAACACCAGGAACTTTGTTTTGAAGGAAAGAAAGAATATTAGACACTAGTGATGAGTAAATAATGCTCAGCTTCTTGTGGGGTGGCAGTAGAATATTTACTTTGTCATGGAAAAGTGGGCCTCTCTGCCATCTCACTTTCATGCCATGCTGCATCTGTTATGTGGCTTTTATTAACTCAGCGAGACCCATAGTGCTGGTGCATACAGTTTAGAAAGATGTAACCATGGAGGGCTCAAACCCCAGGTGCAGCCGGGCAATGCTCAGCACACCTGGCAAGGGGCATGTAGGAGGCATAATGCCATTTTCTGCCTTCCCCTCTCTTCTATAATCCTGGGGGTTGTGGGAAGAGCAAGTCACTTTTGCTTTTCTCCAACCCTGTGGCTGGGTGGATGGCTGCTCCGGGTCTCTGGTGTAATTTAGGGATACTCTAAATTAGGACCAGCTGTCACAGCCCCAAAGGGCCATTCTGCAGCTAGAGATTGCCAGAGTATTTCAGCCCTCCAGCCATGCTCCCTTACCCCCTGGCAACACCCTGACAGTCCATCTACTGTGGGGTCAGAAAGGTGGCAGTGCACAGCCTAGGCCACGTGGGGGCAACACAGAGCAGGTGGGATAAACCCCAGCGTGCTGGCCTGAAGCATCTCAACTGCAGTTACGGGCAGGAGTGTATTTACCATGAAAAAAACCATGCGGTGGCACAGGGCCCCCAACAGCAGCAGGGCCCCCAAAATTCAGGACAAATATCTGACAACCTGCCCCCGAGTCCTGGCCAGCGTGCAGCAGGGATCAGGTAGGCAGGCTGCCTGCATGCCATGGCTGGTGGCCCCACGCCACTCCCAGAAATGGCCATCTCTGCACGCCCCTGGTGGGAGGGGAAGCGGCTCTGTGCGCTTCCTTCACCTCGGGCAGTACACGGAGACCCACTGCCCCACTCCCAACATGGGGCGTGCAGAGACGTGCCAGCTGCAGGGCTAAGCTAGCTCCCTGTCTGCTCTGTCTCCCTCCCTCCATGCCGCTTAGCTCACAGAAGTGGCCGACATGTCCCTGCAGCCCCTAGGGGTGGGTGTGTGTGTCTCCACGTGCTGCCACTGCCCCAAGCGCTGACTCCACAGCTCCCATTGGCCGGGAACTGCAGCCAATGGGAGCTGCGGGGGTGGAGCCTGTGGGCAGCGACATGCGGCGACCCCCTGCCCCACCCACCTAGGAACCGCTGCCAGAGTGGTGTGTGTGCCGTTTGCTTTGGGAGCTGCACCACCCGAGGTAAGCGCTGTCCTCCTGCCCCCCTTCCTGTACCCCAATCGCCTGCCCCAGCCCAGAGCCTGCACCTCGCACCCAGACTTCCTCCCACAGGCCTCACCCCCTCCCACTCCCCAACCCCCTGCCCCAGCCCAGAGCCTGCATCTTGCACCCAAACTTCCTCCCAGAGCCCACACTCCTTCCTGCAGTCCACCTCCCTGCCCCAATCAAGGGACCTCACTTTAGTTTCATTTAGTTCCCATCACTTATAATATAGGAGGAGGATGAAGAAAAAAAAGAATGAAAAACGGTGGAGGAAGATAAGCCAGAATGTTCTTTTTCTTGGCTGGGTCCCGGGGGGGGGGGGGAGCAAAAATGAAGCTGCGCACAGGGTGCCACTAATTCTAAATCTGCCACTGGTTATGGGAACTAGGATACAATCACAAAAACTACCAATCTCGAGGCTAATTGGCAGAAGACAGTCAGCTGGGTTCAGGAAGATCCCTTGTCCCTTCCCTTAGAAGGCATGTCTGCCCAGCAGCTAGGTGTGATTCCCAGCGTGGGTAGATAGACACGCACTGGCTCCCCTCAGGCCAGCGGCCAGAAGACAATCCTGCCCAACCCCGAGGGTATATATGAGTGGCTAGCCTGAGCTGCCTGTGCTGCCATAGCCACACTGCTATTTTTAGGGCGCTACCCAAATGGGCAATCACACCTCTCAGCCGCTGTGGAGACATACCCGGGGCCTATGTACATTCTAGTGCTCTGTGGCAGTTAAGGTTCTAGCTAAGATTAGTTGCATTATGGTAGTTTTGCACTTTCCTCCAAAATAGCCGGCAATGGCTGCACTCAGATGAATTACAGGACTAGATCCTGGCTGTCCCAGAATAACTGCATGCACTTGCATGCACCCCCCCGCCTCATCCCCAGAGTACTGAGTAATGGACAGAGTGGGAGCCAGGATATTTTTCTCATCATTTGCAAGATGCTCAGCTACTATAGGAATGATACTATAGAAACTTTCTTAGACAGTTAAAGGAACACTGGACTTTCGGGGGGGGGGGGGGGGGTATGGAAAATTGCATTTTGTGAGAGGGCTTGGAAATCAACTCCAGTCTAGCTGAAAGTTTACAGTACCCTTATGGTAAGTAACAGACCTTAAAAGAAAAATATAAAGGTTTTGTAATTCTTTTTTTTAACTTTTCCTTATTTGTATGATCCTCATGTGAAAATGCCTCTATGATATACTTTTCCATTTGCCAAACCTATTTTCCCTATGGTTGAGATAGAAATAATATTTACTTAGTGTTTTGTTATGACACTTTCAAATTATATCAGTATCATCTCAGAATACCAAGGCATTTTTTCCTTGTGCTCTAGCAATATTGATGAAATCAGCACAGCTTTGGGAATAGCGTTTATTAGTTAAAAGTTCTTCCTGAACTTGCGGATGGAGCGCAAGGTATTGTTTTTATGGTGCACAAATTGTGGCTGTTGCTTAATGGCAATTTTTTAAAAGAACTAGTTCCTTGGTCATGCACAATCCCCCACTCTAAACACTAATGTCATGATGTAACTTCAAATGTTTAGATTATGGGAGGCCTTTTCCACATCACATTATAACAGTTTCAGAGTTGGCTCAAATTATTGCTTTAAAGTGGCAAATAAACCCACCAAACTTGTTAAAACTAGGGGTGGTGGGGATTTTTCAGTCATGAATGAGACTTTGGTCTGGACGACACAGGTTTCTACTGCTCTGACTAGTTCAGATAGGGGTGTGTGATTTCATTTATTTAACTGAAACAATGTATCTGTGCAACTACAGCTGTGTGAAGGGTGGAGATTTGATTTTGTGAAGGATTTTAAGATTTGGCTTTGTTTCAAATAGGCACGAAACTCAAAAATTTCAAAGGAAAGTTCATCTCCCCATCCTAAAGAAAATCTGTTTCAGGTCACTTTGAATGTTACATCTTAATTTTTGCTTTTTTAAAATTTTGTTGTATAAACAACATCACATGAAAAACATTGATATTAAAATGGTTTCAAAATAAAAAATCAAATTGTTTTTTGTTCAGAAAATGTCAAAATAGCTCATGACTTAGGAGCCTCCATCCCTAAAAGTCTTTTTGAAAATCAAATCACTTTGCAAACTAGGACTGAGGCACTGTTAAAAATTCTCCCCTTTCTCTTTTCAAAGACAGTAAATAAATCTTAAACCAGTAGCCGGTGACTGTATAAAAGGTGCACATATATTGTACCTGATATTAACCCTTTCATACTAAGAGGGGCTTTCCTAAAGCATAATATTAAAAATCACCTGAACTTTGTTACTGAATACATTTTTCTACTCATTTAAGTCAGACTCATGGTTAAATTGAACCTCACATGAACATGGATCCACAGACTAGAGCAGGCTCTCCCTATGCTATAAGGCTGGTCACTTACCAAAGCTTTACTCTGACTTTACAGCTGTTAAAATGATCATGTTTATGTTTTAAATCAAAGGCTCTAAATCGCTCTTTTGGAGTAAAGGTGCCATCACTGGGGGAAAAAATGAAGCACCCACTGCTGTTGGTCTTACAGGGATGCTAAATGCTGCTGCTTTTTCCTCTATACCATCTGCAGACTCTTCTCTCTCCTTGCTATCACCATTGCAAGCTCTGGGACATGCTCTGCTGATTTCCCGCTTTAACAATTGTAACCTTCTCCCCTCTGGCAGCTCCCTCTCTCCTTAGGTCTGTCCAAAACACTGCTGTTAAGCTGATGTTTCTTTCCCTCATCCTGGCTATGTTTTTCCCTACCTCCTAGCATTTAGCACTGGTTTCCCTTCTTCTGTATTCAGTTCAAGCTTCTCATTTAACACATTCAGCAACTCTCTACCATGTCTACAGCCTGGACTCCATTTCTCTGACAGCCTGTACTGCTTTTCCTCACTGCTTTGTTTGGTTCATAGATTCGATTCTGGCCGTGTGATGTTATTCAGGCCTTCCCCAAAGTTCAGAAGTGTTGGGGTTTTGGGTTGGGCCCATTTCTTTTATTATTAGTGTAATTTGGGGGATGGCAGGAGGTGTATAGAATATATTCTCCATATAGCATCATATGTGTAAATTAGGCCAAATCCTGACCCGTATTCACGTCAAACCTATTAAAATCTATGGCCCAAGTTCTGGAATCATTATTCAATTTTTATTCAGTGAGTCCTTATGTTTAGCTGAGCAACTCTCTCTAGAGGACTGCTCTGTAGAGAATGGAGAGGCAATGGATCTAAGAGTTCAGGGTTCTTGGTTCTGCCTTAGACTCTAGTCAAGCCACTGTGCTTCACTTTATAGCTCTATAAATTGGGTATTGTCTCCCAGGGATGTTGTGTAGCTTAATGTTTGTGAAATGCTAAGTGTATATTTAGCTAAGAGGTGCATATTTTAGAAGCTGGGATGTTTGTGAGGTTTCATTAGAAGAATATTGGCCACTTAAAGTCCATGGAGTCTTTCTGCTGTCACTGTGATCTGTCCTGCAGATGTTCACTTCCTTGCTGGATAAATGCATTAGGTTCTCAGTTGATAAACCAGGGAGCAAAGCAGTGGCTGTAATAGTTATCCTGGCCCTGGGAAAACATTTTAAGTAAGGAAAGGGCTTTCTTCTTGGTATCAGAGAGGCGTTTCTTAAGCAGCCTTTAGCTTTCCCAGCCTTTTTTTTAACCCTTTAACAGATGCTATAAGTAGTGTACTATATTGCTGGGTTGTAGGAAAAATGACAGTTCAAGATATAAAACACAGGCTATGATCTCTATTCCATAATAAGACTGTCTTTATTTTAAGTTTCTATTATGTTCTAATTATTAAAAATGCACAGAAGAAAGCAGATTTATACTCAGTAGCAAAATGTGGCTATTTTGTATTAGATACTGTAGAATTTAGCAAGGAACATATGATCACTAAACATAATTTGCCGTAATGTATTTCCAGCATGCTATTAACTGCTAAACACACACCGAGGGCTCCTTGAGAGCCTTTGGACAGGTAAGAACAAATTTTCAAATGAGGTAATGTAAGTTGTGCTGGCAAAACATGTGTGAGCATGGTTGCATTAAAGCCCAGGTACTCTAAGTACACACCTACCCATTCCCCATATGAACGTGCCCACTTAGGCATGCAACGGGTACTTATCTTTCAGTCCTATACCCATCACTGTAAAGCATGAGGTGTATACATACACATTTTGAATGTGCAACTTATGTGTCTCTGTATGAAAATTTGTCCCATATAGTCTAACAAAAGAGCAAGCCATCTCTCCCCTACGTGGCCTTCTGTCATTGAGAGAATTCCTGCACTTACCCGTCCTAAAAAAATTACTTTTACCTGGGTACAAGTTCTGTGGGTGTGGGGAGGGGAGGGGAGGGATCAAGGGGAAAGAAGAGGCGCATGGGACTTCAGAGGTTAAGGCAAACCATCTTTCTCTCATTGATCAGACCATAACATGATGTCACCTATGAGCTGCACAGTAAAGCTATATTATTTAATAGATGTGAGGCTTGCACCTGCTTCCTCTCTTATCTCCCTTTAAAATGATGAAGTATCCTGCACATGCAGTTTGTTAGCATGGGCCGTGTCCTTTTACATACAGTAAATCTCTACAGCTGGGCAAGCAAAGGTTTTTACTGCAGATGCAGAATAATTTGAGACCCATCCGTCTCCCTCTCCCCCCACCCACACTCATTTTATAATGAATAAAATGCTGTGAAGTATTTCAGTAGGCATTCATAATACACCCAGGGAAACAAGGTGTGTTTTGGGGTTGGGGAGGAAATGTGTATTTAGGAGTAAAATTCAAATCCCCTAGAAAAATTTTAGTATGACTCAGGGTCAGTCCCGTACCTGTTTGGCAGCACTGTATCTCCTAGAGCTCCTAAGTCAGATCAACATCACGGAGAGCCACACCATTGCACAGAATGCATCAGGGAGTACTTCCCTTTCAGCTGAGTAGCAGTGGTGCAAAAAGAACAGTGAGACTGGAATCAACAGAAATGTCAGGAACAACTATGGGTAGGATCAGTCTTAGAAATGAGAAGCCTGTGGCCCCATTGTTCCTTATGCAGGAATAAGTTGTAAAGGAGAGGGGACGCTGAAATCAGGCTGTGGAGTTTCCATCTCACCCTTCTCTCAGTGGGGGTGGCTGTACCCTCCCCCTGGAAGAAGCTATGATTCCATCCTCTTACCCTTTGAATACCCAGAGATCTGTGCCAATCTTCCCTCTCCCAAAACTAAAGAGGCATCTGCCATGCCCAGCCCCACTGGCTCCTATTTGCTAATCAAGAATGCTGCTCCTGCAAAAACTGAGATACCAGAAGCTCACTTGATCACAGCTGCTTCTTGAACCATCCCTAAAGGTTCCACAGCACAGAGGGGATGTATTCATTTGCACTTGCTTCCTTTGTGGGCTTGGGAGGGGTAGAATCCAGAGACACCCAGCCTGCTGCCTGTCCACACCTTTGTATCCCTATTTGCCCACTTTCCAGGTTTGTGCAGCCTGAACTCCATAAAGGTGCTTGGAACACCTTCTGTCAGCACTGGCTGTCTGCTACACACACCTGGCACTAAGGAATAATAAGGCCCCCTACTAAGTGTGGGGAAGGAGAGAAGGTAGGTGTGGCAAGACAGAAGCCTTGGAACACAGGTGAAAGGTTATGACTAATGAACTGGGGGCTTGGTGCAGTGATCCCTGGGCAGAGATATGGTAGCCTAAGGACAAACGAGAGGGACGGTGTGCTAGCAGCGGACAGAGTGGGGTAAAGACAAAGCAAGAAGCCAGTGTCTGTGTGTATGGGAGGGCATAGCAGAGTGCTAATTGGGAGCAGCTTTGAGGTACCAAACCCTGATAAATCCTTTCAACAAAGTGAGCTGCTCTGTGAATTTGAAAACTTTAACACCACAAGATAAAGCAACCCGTTAAGCTACATAAACCATGTTTTACCATAAAAATGTATAATTTTTTTTGTTCAGTGAAATATCAAGCTCTAATTAAAACTAAAGAGTGTTTTGGAGAATGGAACCTTCTCCCTCCCAGTACTAATGCAAAGGGGTATACATTCATGTGAACTATAAGAGTAATATATCCTGAAGTTGCCTTTAACTAGTATTATCTTAATTTGGAACACTCATAACCCGATAAATGCATTCCCAACCCTCCCTGGTGTTTTCCATTACTTTGCTTCATTGACATGTACATTTATTCGGAGATAGGACAATGAGAGCTGAAAATATTTCTTCAATTTTTTTCCCTATAAACACTGATAAATGAAAGGCTGAAGAAGAAAAGTCTTGTTCACACAAATGGTTTCCTTTCAACCTCTAGGTCCAGCTCGCCATAGACATGTCGTAGGGCATCACAATTCAGGCTTGCAATTAGCTTTCGAACTCCAGCTTGTCTTGGAAAACATTTTTCTTCCCAGTTCAAAGTAGAATTCTTTGGAATTTCCCTGCAGTTATACAGCAAAATATCAATATTTTGACAGATTGACAGGGTGAGATTTCTCAGCCTCATACAGAATTTGAAACGTCCAGAAATGATCAATCTAGATTTTTTTCATACTGCTCCCATCTCCTGGCCATTGCAAAATTGTTCTTGCAATACATTTCCTAGGATTTTTTTCCAACTCAATTTAAAATTTTCCCCAAAATAATGGGGCTTCCCACACTTCCCTTGGGAGTCTATTTCTCAGTCAAATAGGTCTGACTGGGAGGAAGTTTTTCCAGCTATTCAATTTACATTTTCCCCCTTTTAAATTTAAACCCATAGTTTCTGTCAATCCCATAGGGTACTGGTGGCCCTTATTTTCAATGCATCAAATTCTCTGCTGGTACAAATGGGCAAAACTCCATTGAAGCCAAGGTGGCTATGCTGACATGCAACAGCAGAGAATTTGACCCATTATTCTGTGTTTCCATGAGTCCATGAAATCTCATTCAAAATTTCAGCTCAGTTATTTGGGTGAAACCTGCCCCCACTGAAATCAATGGAAGTCTTACCATTTACTTCAATGGGACCAGGATTTCACCTAGTGGCTCAAGGAATGTATATTCATTTTAGCATGCTAATCTGCACTATGCTGCCATAAAATAGTATTCAGCAGATTTTATCTAGTTATTCAGTTCTTCCCCTTTCCCCTCTGGTCCTGGGAGGGCCTGAGAAGATTAGTTGTAGTTTCCAATGCGAATACTGAAAGCAAATTCATGTATGTAGTTCAAACAATTCCTTATTCAGAAATATCCAGTAGGAGGAGTGGTGATGGGGAATTGAAACACTCTGCTAGCTCACACTGCGGTAATCAGAGAGCATCTTGTCATTGTCCACTTTTAAAGATCACTTCCTTTTGTCCATGAAAACAAGCTGAAATGTTCTTATGAATCCTGCTGTTAGCAGTTGCACTGTTCCATTATGTATGGCTCCTGATTGCTTATAGCATCAACAAACTGCACTCTGTACTGTTCTTAATTTTCAATTTTATGCTAAGGTTTAAGTCACATAGACAGCCACGTGTATTGGGTTTGTGTGTTTTTTAGCCAGTTTCACAGCCTTCTCCCTGTCCCTGTGTACAGAGGTTGATTAGTGGTACTGACTGACTGTGCTTAGGGGAATGCAGCCTGCTTAATGGAACCAATGGAGGATGTGAGCTAGGTATTTACAGAGGTGAAAGTAACTTACAGGACTTACCGGTACTGCTGGAGTCCTGAGGGGGCGTGGCCTCATCCGGAAGAGGCGTGGCCAGGATTTAAAGGGCTCTGGGCTGCCCGCAGCCCCAGGGAGCTCTGAGCCCTTTAAATCCCGGCCCCAGCCTGGCCGCCGGAGCCGCAGCAGGGATGTAAAGGGCTCTGGGCTGCCCGCAGCTGCGGGCAGCCCAGAGCCTTTTCAATCCTCGTTGTGGAAGCCGGTGCGGACCAGCACGGCATACTGGCTCTTGCCGGTAGACCATACCAGATCGGACCGGCTTACTTTCACCTCTGGGTATTTATAAAAACAAATACTGTTTTCTTTAGCAGCAAGGAAGAGGATTATGAACTGCTCACTTCTGGATTGTGAGGTTGTAGTGATGTGGGGCCTGATTCTCTCTTCTGTGTAAACATCTGAACAGAGTGAGTGCAAGGTGGCTTACTACCATGAGTGTAAGTAAAAGCAGAAGTCAGATTTGGTAACATTTTACACTGTGCACAGATGTAACTGACTACACTAGGTTCAAGGCAGGGGAGAATCAGGGTTGTGATGGGGATTTCTTGAGTAAGTCCCAAGCTAAGCACAAAAATACTTTGGAGCAGCTTTAATGCATGCACCCTGCAAAAAACCAAAGCACACTGTTTTGAAGAAAATATATGCAAACTGCTCTTAGCACATTCCTTCTCTTTTCTTTTCTTTTTTTTTTGTTCCTAAAGAAATGTGTAACCTGTCCTTCCATAACTGACTTGTCATCAAATACAAACTTACAGTGGCAGAACGGTGAATTACATGACTTAGATGCCAGTGCCAGCTAAAATGCCATTAGTTCAGAGTGTGTGGGGGAAATGTCCAATATGGAAAGCAATGGAGGCATTACATGCTCCTTTAGGTAGAAAGAACTGTTCATTATACATTGTCAGACATGGGCCGGATCCTCAGATGATGTAAATTGTCATAAGATTAAAGTTTAAAGTGCCTACATTTCATTGACTTTCAGTGGGACTTAGGCTTCTGAGTCAATTGGGTTCTTTTGAAAATATTACCCATAAGTCTAACTAAGTCAATGGAGCTACACCAGCTGAGGCTCTGGCCCTGTGTACTGACATTATAAACTTTCCTTCTTATGCAATGCTTGTTGTAGTCATGATCCTAGTATAAATGTCATTTGGAGATTTTTATTACCCTAAATTTGCCATTCCACATGCACTATATCTCTCTGATCAGGCCCTGACTATACAAAACAACTCTTCAAAGCACATTGAAATCAATGGAAAGAGGCCTATTGATTTAAATGGGCTTTATATCAGGTCTCTAGCTGGTATGTTCACTCTTGAGGTACTTACATGACCTTGTCCCCACTGCAACTGAATGTCTTGTGGCCATTAATGTATTTATCCTCACAACTGCCCTGCGAAGAAGGGGAGTGCTGTTATCCCCATTGTACAGATGGGGAACTGGGGCATGAGGTAGATGAAATGATTTGTCCAAGGACCACAAAGAGGCTGGGGCTAAATTGGGAATAGAATCCTGATCTTCTGTGTCCCAATCTACTGTCCTATGCACTGAATCAGCCTTCTCACCTCCATCTCCTTTAATTCAAGCTCAGAGTTTTGGAAAAGGATAAAGTGACTTGAAGGAGGATCTGAATATGGGCTGGTTCTAAATCATTTTAATAATGCAATTAATTGTGTGGCTAGTTGCTAGCTTTGAGACGTGTAAAGGCAATACCCCCAACTACAGGGGCTGCAACTGTCAAAGGCCTTTGCACAAATCATGCTCCTTTCCCTACTCAGGCCCATGGCTAAGCATCAATATATAGCCCTATGTGACGTGCCTAAGTCAATGGGCAGAGGCAGGAAAAACAGCCTGGTCTCCTGACTCCCAGCCCAGTGTTCTATCCACTGGACCACACTGCCTGTTATCTCAAACCTTATACATAAGTCAGTACTATAAAAATACAAGAGCTGTTATAGACATTTCTAAATTCTTATCCTCTTCAATACCCCTCTCTCCAAACAATAACTAATTTCAAGAGACCAAAGGGAACACCTCCAGTGCGAGATGGTCCAGTGATGGATAGAGATGCAAACTCCCCTCCACCCCCCGAAAACCAACTGATTTTAACTTTTTTGCAAATGAAGTCAAACTGCCCTAATTATATTTGCCTGGGAGTGAACTTAGTGATGAATGATTCTAAATAATGTGCTGAGCCATCAACAGACTGCAGCCATTTATCACCTTGAATACATAGAGGCAAATGGGATTATTATTTAAATAAACTACAACTACCCATGGTTTGTCCCCTGCGTGCTTGTGTGTAACCTGCAGCCTTTATCCATCCGAGGAAAGTTAATGACATAGGCAATCATTTCCCATTTTTAAATAAGTCCTAGGACATTATCTTAAAGGGGGAGCGGGTGGGAGGGGCAAAGTATCCACTTTATTAATCATGTTTCCTGGTAACTCCCTTTCTTTGGATGCACCTGACAACTCTCACTTCCTTGAAGGTGAGAGCAATCAGCAATAGTTTTTAGAATAAGAAGGGCTGCAAAACAATGGGTGGTGTGCCATGATTCCCTAATAATCAAGGCCATTTTCAAAACTGGTATAGCTCCTGTGGAAGATCCTGAGACAAATTCAGTCATGCCCTAAACTGTAGTGCATGTTACACACTGTCCAATACCCTTTAACACCTATTTTCTACCCAACTCAAATCCAGGATCTGATGCCAATCATTTTTACATTGGTCCAAGTGTGATCAGAATCAGATCCCTGATGTGCAAATATGCTATCCTTTATGCTATTGCTGAATTACACCAATTTTTCAAAGGAACCAGGGCCTCAATCCAGCTTCTAAATTTGAGTGCCCAATACTGAGTGCCAACAGCAGAACATGTGCATGCAAATAACACTTGCATCCAAAAATCTTTTATGCACACACAGTTCTACTGTTTACACACACACACCCCACATCACACTCAAATGTAAAGTGAGTTCTGGAAAATTTAGCCCTTACATCTGGGAGAAGCTGTGCCAGTGATGAGATTCTCTCTAAATGAAACAAAAGATTGGCCAACAACATAGGACATTCCAGTTTCTCAGACTTGAGGTCATTCTGCATCAGGCCCCTGCATTTCAGGATAGACTTATTTAGGGATGCTGTAGGAGCACAGTTATTTACTCCCATGTTCAACACAGTGATCCCCTCCATGCTCTGCAGTTTCAGCATCAGACCCATAGAGACAGATTTGAAAAAGGTGTTTAGATTCAGATAGATGCATAAAGGGATTTTCAAAAGCATCTATCGGAATCTTTAGGTGACTCTTTTAAAATCTTGCTCTGAATCAATGCAGGAGGGGGAATCCCTTTTTGGAACACCCTCCCTAAAAAGGGGGTCTTATTTATGGTTTTACCACAAATCTTGAGTAGTGGGCAATATGTGGTTGAGTAGTTGAGGGAGAGATTAGATTTGACACAAAGATGACAAATAAAAAAATAATAGAGTTGGGAATTACCCACATCACCAACATCTCCAAAGCCCCTTCCCAACTCCCAAAACCCTCTAGTAATGTGCACAGCGACAGACTGACCTCTTCCAACTGTTACTCCCCCTCCATCCATTACAAATCCTTGGAATAAGAAGCAGATGCTTGAATTACAGTACATAGATCAACAGGGATAGTTACTTTGTGCTAAATCCCATATGGGAGAAGGGAATGAACAGCCCATTATTTCCACACTCTTCTCTACCTGAACATTTTTGTGGTTGTCCTCAGTAGGCCAGGTCCATCGAGACGTACCAAGACATTCACAAGCTTTTGGTTCAGTGGGTTGGTGAATTCTACTATCACAGACATTTCCTTACCAACTACCTTCTGTCCAGGAACCTACAAAACAAGGGAAGGATGTAGATAATAATCAGAAAATTATAAAATCCTGGCATGCAAAGTCTCAATTGTTAGATGCACATTTAACAAAATGTGTGTTTATACAGATGGCTTTTTGTGAAAGAAACAATGTAAAATGAGTTATTAGTTTTTTGGGCTTGGTCATGCACAGAGAAGACGACCACTGCCCTCCCCCCACCCCTGCCCACAACATGTGGAACCATGTTTCTTTTCTTTGTGCTCACTGCTCTACAAATCAAAACTAGTTAAAATACCTAGATGCAGCTGGGGTGACTGGCCATTCACTGTATGGAAAGTAGCAATGCATTCTTTATTGCACCAAATTGCAATGGATACAATGACCAGGCAAATTTTTCGCTGGTTTAATTGTGGGTTTTCCCACTGTGAACTTTGCAGTATTCAGAGACTGAAGTAAGCTGAGGTGGAAAAAGAGAGAGAGAGAGAGCGAGAGCGCCAAGCTTCACCTCATTTCTGCACACAATCTGTCCGGGAAGATTTTATAAAATGTATGCTAGTGAGGATAACGGAACCACAGAAGGACCTGCTATACAATTAAAGTGGAGTAATGCATACAGGTCTATTAAAGCACTATTAGCCCTGTTCTACACTACGGGGTTAGGTCGAATTTAGCTGTGTTAGGTCAATTTTAATATGAATACGTCCACACAACCAACCTCATTCCGTTGACTTAAAGGGCTCTTAAAATCGACTTCTGTACTCCTCCCCGGTGAGGAGATTAGCGCTAAAATCGACCTTGCTGGGTTGAATTTGGGGTAGTGTGGACGCAAATCGATGGTATTGGCCTCTGGGAGCTATCCCAGAGTGCTCCGTTGTTACCGCTCTGGACAGCACTTTGAACTCTGATGCACTAGCCAGGTACACAGAAAAAGCCCTGGGAACTTTCGAATTTCATTTCCTGTTTGGTCAGCGTGATGAGCTCAGCAGCACTCAGCAGCACAGGTGACCATGCAGTCCCCCCAGAATCGTAGAGCATAGAATGTTTCTACGCTCCCCCCTATCATCTCCATCCCTGGTTATCACAGATTAGAAGGTGAGACAAATGCACTCGCGATGACATGTTTTCCAAGCTCATGCAGTCCACCCGCACTGATAGGGCACAGCTTAATGCATGGAGGCATTCAGTGGCAGAGGCCAGGAAAGAATTAGGTGCATGCGAAGAGCGGAGGTAGGACACGATGCTGAGGCTAATGGGGGAGCAAACAGACATGATGAAGCATCTGTTGGAGCTGCAGGAAATCCAACAAGAGCACAGACCCCTGCTGCATCCACTGTATAACCACCTACCCTCCTCCACATGTTCCATAGCCTCCTCACCCAGATGCCCAAGAACGCAGGAGGGAGAGGAGGCTCCAGGCCCCCAGCCACTCCACTTCAGAGGATGACCAAAGCAACAGAAGGCTGTCATTCAAACAGTTTGATTTTTAGTGTGGCTACAATAAGCAATGTGGCCTTGTCCTTCCCTCCTCCCCTACCCCACCTGGGCTACCATGTCCAAAATGTCAAAAGTGCCTAAAGTTGCAGGCAGGCACCTAGTAGGATTTCCAAAAGTGCCTATGTAGGTTGGGCACTGAACTCCCATTGAAATCAATGGGAGTTGGGAACCTAATTTATTTAAGTGCTTTTGATCACATGAGTTAACTCCATAAGAGTTGAGTTATTCTGGGTTTACACAGATGTAACTGAGAGCATAATTTCACCATAGCACACTAAGGATACGTCTACACTACCCGCCGGATCTGCGGGTAGTGATTGATCTATCAGGGATTGATTCATCGTGCCTAGTGTAGACATGGATAAAATGACTCCCGATAGCTCTGCTGTTGACTCCGGAACTCCACCACGACGAGAGGTGGAAGCGGAGTCGACAGGGGAGTGGTGGCCATCGATCCCACGCCATGAGGACGCGAAGTAAGTGATTCTAAGTCGATCTAAGATACGTTGACTTCAGCTACGCTATTCTCGTAGCTGAAGTTGTATATCTTAGATCGACTCCCCGCCCCCCCACCCATCCCCCAGTGTAGACCAGGCCTTATTATTGTGACCTGGCTTCAAGCTAAATTTGAAAGAAACCATTAATTGGTTAATTCCAATGATCGTTTAGCCAGACATAGAAAGATCAAGATGTATATATGAAGACATATGAGGAATAGGATTTTTCACCCTTTCCCCTTACTTAAGGATTACGTAGTCACCCAAGTCACATATCGAAGGCTCCCAAGAAAGTTCGGGAAGATGAGACTTGCATTTCTCACATTTCTAAAATTAAAATTGAGTAGAAACCCCTACCACTTCTCTCTTACATTCACTTGAAAGAAAAAAACAAAAAAGCAGGCCACCTTTGTACATCACAAAGCAGCAAATAGGGCACAAAACACAATTTTGTTTTTTTACCTTTTGCAGGTCACCTTAAGCTTTTATCGTTTATAGAATACATGGTTATTGAGCAAAAACCTATCACTTTCATTAATTATTCTTTCATCACAAGAGAGGAGGGTGGATAAGCTATTTTAGAGCTTAACCTGGGGATTTTGTGTAGGAGGTTCTGTCTGAATACCGAAGGTACAGGATTATACATTTTTAAATTTGGCTACTGAAGATGCTCTGTAAAACATCTTCAGATCCCCTGTCTGAAGAGAATACTGATAATCATTTACATTCTCTAATTAGACCATAGTGACACTTCTGTATTTCATGAGAGTTTTTCTGCAAACGTCTCAGTATTTTGAGTCTACAATATCTGTTCTACTTTCTCACCCTTTTTGTAGCTTGCCTGCTGTTTCACATGGATATAACTATGATTGTAGGACCTCAGAATTTTTGTATGTTTATTTTAAGAAATAGAGACTCTTAAACAATGCTGCCATTTGAGCTACCTCCATTACACTTCAGAGCTGACCCTCCCTTTGAGATGATATGGGGTAGTTCATAGCTATTGCTTCAGTCTGTCTGCAGGGTCAGGAAGATTATTCTGTATCTATTCACATTTGGAAGGATAGTTATATAAACCCATCTTGCCTGTGCCCCCACCATTTCCTAGTTTGCTGCTCCTCCTACCCAAGTAATAAGAGGGAAAGTCCTGCTCACCCCCTGCTGGAACATGTTCAGTGCAGATGGAGTCAGGAGAATTTAGCTGCCAAACTAACAACCAAGTCTATCTGAACATGTGCAAACTGAGATTTTTCAGAGGCTCATAACTTGGCCTTGTTGGGTGAATTTTCCTGGGGATGGCAAAAGGCCCATACCTGACATCAAGGTGATGTCCCTACCAAATGTCAAGTCTCTCCTCCAAAGCAGGGAGGTGCTAGACTTTAACAAAACAGTTGTAAGACTGTTTAACATGCGCAAAACATATTTTCTTCATTTTTGCTGAGCCTTTCAAAA
The DNA here is from genome assembly GCF_020497125.1 of Mauremys mutica. Lineage (NCBI taxonomy): Eukaryota > Metazoa > Chordata > Testudines > Geoemydidae > Mauremys > Mauremys mutica. The sequence goes on along the minus strand of NC_059073.1, from coordinate 119,738,549 downwards.
AAAAAAACAACAACAAATAAATTCAGCCTCAGGCACACACCAACACGGAAAATTTCAGCCAAAATGAAAGTTATACGCAACTGAAAACAGGGTCTGAGTGGGATGCATGAGGCAACCGAACTAGACGTGATGCAATCAACTCTACTTATTTTTATATCTGACCCTGTTTTAAGCTGATAACAACATTAGCTTTTAAATTTTGTTTGAAAAAAGACCCCCCCAGGTTAGCCACCTAAGCGCTGGCCCAACCCGTAGATATACATAATAGAGTCAGTGTGACAGTGATGCAGAATGTATCCTGAACTCAGGATAGTTGCCAGTTTCCTTTGTTGCATTCCTGAAACTGACCTTGATGTGCAGCTTGGGGATTTGCAGTACAGAGGTCTTCTGCTTGGCCAGAATCTTTTTCGTTTCATTGAGACGTGCTGTGACGAAGAAATGCAAAGAGGCCTGTTCCAGCAGCTGACTCATGTACTCCCCCGATTTGATTAAGACCTCAGAAATTTTAGCTGATGGGAGAAAAAACAAACACACACAATAAAAGTGAAGCTTGAAAGCAGTATAGTTACCTATTATTACTTTCGGTCCTGCTGATGCCCTGCAGACACAGTACAGATTTGCCCCCCACTGAAGAGACTGTCAAAGGCACAAATGGGAATTAGGTGGTCAGACAAAAGCGGTGACCCCTCATTTTCTGCTAAAACTTTCATTGTGTGTTACCTCCCTTTCCCACATCTGTTCCTTTTGTCCTCACCTTGTGCAACACCTGTCACTTAAGATTGAGTTCTCTGGGATAGGGACTATCTTCTTTGTTACATGTCTGTCCAATGTCTGTCCAGTGCCCAGCATAATGGAGCCCTGATCCTCAGGGGCGGCTCTAGGTTTTTGGCCGCCCCAAGCAGTCATACCCGGGAGGCGCCCCCGAGCCGCGGGAGCAGCGGACCTCCCGCGGGCATGACTGCAGAGGGTCCACTGGTCGCGCGGCTCGGCTGGACCTCCCGCAGCTGCGGGCGGTTCGCAGGTCCGGCGGCTCCGGTTGAGCTGCCGCAGTCATGCCTGCGGGAGGTCCAGCCGAGCCGCGGGACCAGCGAACCGTCCGCAGTCATGCCTGCGGGAGGTCCACTGGAGCCGCCGGCCGAGCGTCCCCTCCGCAGTCATGCCTGCGGCAGGTCCGCTGCTCCCGGGGCTCCGGTGGACCTCCCGCAGGCATGACTGCGGCAGGTCCGCCGGCCCAGCCTGCCGCCCCCCCTGCTTGCCCCGCTGGGCTCTGGAGCCGGCCCTGCTGATCCTTGACTGGGGCTCAGAGGCACTACCATAATACAAACAAGATGTAATAAATAACTCCCATGGGCTTTTAATGGGAGAGTGAGGTGCTGAAATGCCCTTGACGAATCTCCCTCTAAATGTTTACTTCTCTACTTCGTTCCTGTGCCACTTCCACTTATTTTTGAGGGTACCCATGCAGGCAGAACAGCAACCAATTGGAGGTGTGAATGCGCACAGTGCTACTGGCAAGGTTTCCTGTTCCTCAGCGCAGGGCCCATTGCTGATGCCAGCTGTTGACCTACATCAACGCTACCTGCAGCAGGAATCTCTCAGCACTATCTCTCTCCCTTGAGAGCTTTCACTCTGGTCCTGGATGATAATTATTGAAAGGAACAACTCCCTGGGCTGGAATGTTAAGATGCAGGGAATCATTGATTTTAACGGTATTGAACAGCAACTTCCCGTCCAGCAAGGGTGTTAGGATTCAACAGGCAGAAGCTCACATAGATCACCTAGGCGATCAGTCACTATAGATCCTGATTCCTTGCCTGAGCAAACTCCAGTCTAGTTTTTCCAACATTAGTAAAAAGTATCAAGGTTTTCCACCCACTTATTATTCATTTGTATTATCGTAGCACCTAAGAGCCTCAGAGTCATGCTGGACTAGGCCCCCAGTGTGCTTGGCACTGTATAAACACCCATGACATTGAATTCAAACTGGATAAATCACATTCACCTCTTTCCACTCTTGTTCCACCTACATCAAAATGGGTCCCTAGAGTGGGCTTCAAGCTATTCCCAGGATGACCACCTGAACGAGATTCACCAGGCCAGCCTGGAATTTTTTTGATGTGGTCCCATCTCCTGTAAATGAATTTCCCATCATATCTCAAATATGTAATTATAATCAAGACTAGGTGTTTTTTATCTGTGCAAAAATATTTGTTGTACTATACGTGCAATTTATTTTACAATGGAAAAAAAAAGAGAAACATTTCAGATTAAATTTAATCACAGAGAAAAATGAAAAATGGAATCTCATTTCTGGTAAGATGCCAGTACAACTTACTGTGCCCGGGAAAGCCAAGGGAGACACAAAACTGAGCTGCTTTTCAAAAACACAGAGAAAGCTAAATATAACTGAGTGGAAGCAGTAGCACCTTTGAAGGCACTGGCAGGTTTAAGCTATTCAAATCCTCAAAGATGTTTCCAACCCCCACAGTTCCTTTAATCATTATTCTGAAAATCACGCACCCAGTTTCTGTTTGAAAACTTATTTTGCTCCTTTCAGCAGTGCAGTCTAGAAAGAATGCCTTTGACACATTTTGATCATATAGTGATATTCTATTACCTTCAAAATACACACACACACACACTTCTTGCTATGTCACTAAACCTACAAATTCTGCTCACATTCCTCAAAATACGTTAAGGCGATTCTGAGGGTTGCCAACATTGTGTTTAAAAAATAAGGGATTGTTTTCTTAGCACCCTCACCCCACCCGTTCTCCTGATATTATTAATTATTATTATTAATAATAATAGTAATAAGCAGCTGCACTCACCTACATTTGCCAGTGCTATTTCTTGCTGCTTTTTGCAACACTCAGCAACTCCCATCTTGTCATACAGTGATGAAAAAATAAGGTATGTCCCTTATAATAAGGGACTGTTGGCAACCCTAGTGATTTCCCCTGGTATGCTAGCTTATTCTAGATGGAGGCCCAGTCTATATTCACTCATCATCATCAGTCATTAGAGTTTGGAATTTATGAAAACATTCCATATACCATGCCAAAGCTTAGCAAAAATTATCATTCTGGCTATAAATGTATCCTAGTAAATTCACCTTAGTGCAGAGGATTCAAACAAGCACCACTGCATCATTTAAACTCTTTGTTAAGTGGAGTCAGGGTGACTTACATGGAACCTCAGCACAGGGCTGAATCTGACCTGTGCAATTTAGCTTGGAAAACAGAGGGAGTGCTGAGATATTTGCACATCTCTACCGAACATCTAAATTATGGCTAAATGCTTCTCTCAGTTATAGGGATGCAATGGGATTGCAAATGAGAGTTTAACCGAGAATTGAAATTGATTTACTTTAATGGCTAGCCACATATTTTTTATAAAGTTTGACAACTTTACAGGCGACATTTAATAATTGATTCAAAGCACTTAAAAATTGCTTGTTATAATAAAATCGGTTGGAACAACTCGATGCAGCAGAGAGAAAGTACATTAACAGTTACTGAGTACCCACAAATGAATCAGATGAGTTAGAAACAACCAACAAATAGCTATTGGCTCATCATATGAGACTGGAGCTAAAGTTTTGATTAGGGTCCATCTCTAATTTTTCATTAAGTGGACGATTATTTTATGGAGATTTACAAGCTCCAAATAGAAATGTACAGTTGTAGGGGAAAATCCTGCCCTAAGACGTGCAGAATGGATGAGAGGGAACTTTTTATCCCAGGCAAACAACAGGGCAGTATCTCTCCCTAACAGTCCAGAGAGGGCTAGAAAGGGGGTACCACCATCACAGCATGCCCCACAGGGTGCCTGGTATCTCAGATAGGGAGTGTGCCGTCAGCTGGCTAGCGCATATGCTGTGGTTAGCAGCACACACTAGCTAGGGATGTATGCTCTTCCTTTTTAGATTGCCAGAAATATGCACCTAACACTGTATTCCCATAGCCTGTCCTGAACCATCTTATGCTCTAACTGCACGATGGCTCCTGTGCCAGATGTGCACCCGGAGCCACTCTACTCCCTTCTCTTGTAGGGCTCTCTCAGACAAGGGAAAGATTTTGCTTTTATTTTGTCATTGTAACCGCCACCCGGAGAACCAGAGTTTTCCCTTTCCTTTCAGAGAAATCACAAGATGGTCAAAGATGTGAAAATGACAGTTTACAGCTTAACACCGGGGCCCATTCTCTCTCTTTCTCATTAAATAATAACAATCCTTATCACTTGTTTTAATAATTCAGCACTTTCATTCTGTAGAACTCAAAGTACTTTTTGAATGTGGATAAGCATTATCATCCCCATTTCACACATTGGGGATGGTCACAGGCAAATACACAGCAGACTGAGGAATAGAACCCAGGTTTTCTGACTCCCATTCCAGGGCCCTACCCAAGGTTATGTAATTTGGGCCTATCGCTGGAGGGAGTTTCACGGGTGTCAGCACACACAGATAAAAAAGCAAACAAAAGTCCGAGACTTAAAGTTTTCCCCATCTTACATGCCAAGGGTTCCAGTGTCACATCAAAAGTATGGCTCTTGAATTCATTCTTCGTGACACCCGTATAAAACACAATATTGCCAGACAGATAGGCTGTTGCAGTGTAACGGTTGTGGCTGTTGTTTCTGAAAGTTACAGTGACTTTGAAGTCACTGCCAAGTGTTGCATTTTCCACTTGAAAGTCCATGTCGACATCGGTCCCTGCCTGCTCCATAGTATCCTGGGTAGCCTGCTTTTTAATGCCATACATCAGAGCTGTCTCAAGGGCCAGTCTCTCTTCTTCTGTGCCTAGGACAGGGTGGAAATTATGTTAAAAAAACATGAAACAACAGGACCTAATTACCAGGTTCATAATGGTGCCACTTTCCCAGAGTCCAGATTGGTGTTTTCTGTATGGCAGTAACAAACACCCCAAAAAATCTTTTACAAATATTTTGAAATTATTTCTTTTTTTAAATGACTTCAGTGCTTATAAAAACTACCAGATCATGGGCCAGATCTACAGCTCATTAGTCAATGAAAAGACTCCCCTTAACTGTAATGATCTCAGGATCTGGCCCTTAGGTTTCTGGAGACCTGGAGCTAGGTAGAGGACAATCTGAGCAGTGGCAGGGGTAATGCATGCTTCCACACCAAACTGACCAGCTAATGTACTAAAGAGACCACATTTATGAGTAAGAGGGTAGTTCAGTCTCCATGTCCATTCAGTTCCTGGCCCCTTTGCTGAGACTTCCAACTATTGTACCAGTAAGAGATTGGCAAATACTGCAAATAAAAACAAAAAAATCACTTGCAATTTTAAAAAATAAAAATAGCCAAATTCAACTCAATGATATTTGCCTTATTTGTTTTCTGTGAATTTTTTGTTCACAGAAAGACAGGATGTTTCAAATACTCATGCACATCTGCAGTTGCTTGAATATTTGTGCTGAAGCGTTCATTGAGCCATGCTGATAGCTTGTGGATTTGGGTATCATCCAGTCATGGAGAAGAAATGCTACCATATGACGTCAGTGATCAATCACACTGTGTGACTAGTGAAGTATAAGTAGTGAATACTTGAAGCAATAGTCAGATAATAATTACTGTGGTTCATCATCAACCTAAACTCAATTGACCAGTGGGACTTAGAAAGAAAAATCTCTGTACTCCAAACCATGCAGTCCTGGGTAAAACATCTTATTTTGGATTAAAATGTTATTTTGCTTTCTCTGCTTCCCTAATATCACAAATGAATGGGAGAGTGTTGCTAAAGTAAATTAGTAGAGAAGACGGAAGAACACTACCTACTTTTGAGTATATCTGATTCTAAATACATGTCACAGCCCTGTGGACTTAATTTTTAGCACTGGAAACAGTCTCAGTGTGGCAGGGCTGTGTGACACTCATCCCTTTTCTGTTAAAAAAAGAAGCACTTACCAAGACACTGTATTTGACGTGGAGGAAGCCCATAAGGAATTACTGTCACCCAACATGTGTCAGACCTTCTGTAGTGGATGATGAAAAATTAGCTAGTCCCCTTGTCTCAGCTCACCTCAATTGGTTGGGTTGGGGTTAGAGAAGAGCCTTGCCTCGCCCACTCTGCAAAATTCCTGTTTGCAGGCCCTTAAAGAAACAGTAACTGATTTTCTCCCACATGCTACTTATTTCCGGGATCACTTCCTCTCCACCAATACTTTTTATTTCCTAGGGCTTTGCATACTTCAAAACCTCCCAAAATTTTAAAGGACCCTGCCATGTGACCTAGGACGTGCTAACCCCTAGTCACCACTACTCTTAAGGGTCACACTACCCTGTCACACTTCTGAAGTGGATGATGAAAAACCACTTGTAAATCTCCTCTTCCAGACACACACATATTGTCCATATTAATGGTGTGTTTTATTTATTTATTTATTTTTTAACTGTACACAGTGGAATCAGACTGAGGGACTGGCACTTGGATTGCATATGAGTTCGGCTGGGTCTCATCTGCACAATAATTAATGAAGCATGACTGTGTATGTTTGCCAGTACTCTGTTAAAAGGGACTTTAATAATTAGTTGTCTTGTAATAATGCCCAAAGGTTTCAATCAGGATCAGGACCCCATTGTGCTCACCACTGTATAAACACACAGGAAGACACAATCCCTGCCCTGAAGAGTTTACTATCTAATTTACATTACATTCATGTAGTTTGTGTCATGTCAGAAATTAACAGGAACATGGCAGAGCTGAACAGCACGTATGCAACATGTCTTTCTCCTCTCCCACAAAAAGGCATTCCACAAAACGTTACGATGACAGAGTCTTGTTTAGACCTAACCTCTTGCTAACAGTAGTCAGGACAGAAGGCCCAGCAAACCTTTTAGCCTACGTAAGAATGTTAACTGCATTTTGGGAAAATATGACTATAATTCTTCATGGAATAAATCTTTTTTTACTAACTGTTTTGACTCTGGTCCTTCAGTACACACATAAATGTGCTTCAGATAATGTTAGTCTCCAGATGAAAGGATTGTCTGTATTCAATGTAGGGAATAACTAAGGGGCCCATGTTGTCTTTGGCAACACCACACATTTACATCAGGGGCAAATGTATGGAATGATTATAGCAAAGTGGGACAGACATGATATGAAATGTCTTTATTGAAGTGCATACCTCAGAATGGTGAAACTTCATGGGGTAGGGTTAAGCATAAGGAGATCCTCACAATCTCTGAATGGATTGGCCTTAATGACCCTGGACAGATCTAGGTGGCATAAATCAGGGCAGCTCCACTGACAGTAGAGCCAGGCCAGTTTACACCAACTGAATGTCCAGCCTTCATGTTTAAAGCATGTGAATACAGAAAATGAGCGATCTTTGCCACAAAGTCTCACCTATTGTATTAAAAGCATAAATTCCTTTTGAATTAAGTAAATTCATCCATGGTTACCCTCTGTTTTCAGATTTATCAACTCCAGTCCAAGGTGTTTTTGAGTGACAGCCTAAGGAGATTTGTAATGTGTTTGACGTGGAATTAAGATGCACAACGTTTTTCACACCACTTGGAGAAAGCTGTGTGAGAACCCACCTTGCTAGAGGTTTACATATCAACGACATGAGACCTATTTAAGAAAAATCTACATCTGTATATACAATACTTTGTTTTGCCATGTGCAGTAAGTTACCTTCCTGGAACTTGTACTGCTCAGTAATGTCCTTGGTTCCATCACTACCAATTTCCTTGGTCAAAATTAATTTACCAATGTGGGTCTTATCAATGTGTTCAATCACTCTGGTTCCATCTTTCATTGCTTTTGAGTAAACAATATCACTATTTACCTATAAAATTAAACAACAAAGCATTACATCGTCTGTTGGGTTTAAAACCAGTATGTCTTCCCCTTGACTCAATGACTCAATCATCAAGTCCTGCTGATTTCAACAGGACGAGATACATGTTTAAAATTAAGCACATATTTAAACACCTTGCTGAACTGGGGCCCAAAACACTTCCAAAAAGGGCTTATGTTAATGATAATTTGGTAATACTTTAAACTAACTGTCAGATACGCTTGTCATGTGGCTTTCCTAATACAGTTGCAGGGGCAGACCTTCAGCTAGTGTAAATCAGCATAGCTCCAGGTATAGTAATTGGAGCCAATTTTCACCTGCTGAGGATCTGGCCCACTGTGTCTTTTTGAATAATCAGTAGCTATTTAATAACACATTTCTGAAGATTGAGAAATACTGGCAGCAAGTCTGGTCTCCATGATGCCTGTAAAGGTACTGTCCTGAGTTGAGGGGCCCCACCGTCCCAGCAGGAACACAATTATTTTGCATTCTAGTAGAGCCTCACTTTGTGCTAGGTGCTGTCAACACATACAGGAAGATACGTGCCTTGGTCCAAAGAGTTTACAACACCACCCAGAGCTTCAGAGCCTGCCGGGGAGCCTGCCTGCTGTTACAGTCCTTTATGAGAGGCAGGGGCTAATGCAGATTGTGTTGTGGAAAGCAGCGACTAACTTTCTCTGCTGCTCTGGTAACTCTGGTTTAATTTCAACTGGAGCAACTTCTTCTGATTACTCCTTTGACAAGCAGTGATTGGTGAATTTTATCATTCACAAGTGTCATAGCAAACCTACTGATCTAAATATAATTCTAAGATTTCTATTTTACATGGGTTGTATGGGAAATAACACTGCAGTCCATGTATTATACCTAGAGACTGACTTACTGTCCCATTTAAATCACTCAAAACACTATTTTTTTCAGGTACATACCTCTGCAAAAACAAAAGGAGCATCGAACTGGAAGCAGACATGACCATGTTTAATAGCTTGAACAGAAGCAGGGCCACATCTATACATACCTGAATTGAGAGTAGAGGGGGAAGAGAAATAAAAGGTTGAATTTGTTCTTTTTAACTTTAGTTAAAGTTAATACCTAGAATGTGCTCGATTGGGAAAAAAAAGTAGTCAAAACCATTAGCTTAAAATAAGAACATAAGAACAGCCACACTGGTTCAGATCAACGGTTCATCTAGCCCAGTATCCTGTCTTCTGACAGTGGCCAATGCCAGGTGCCCCAAAGGGAATGAACAGGTAATCACCAAGTGATCCATCCCCTGTCGCCCATTCCCAGTTGCTGGCAAACAGAGGCTAGGGACACCATCCCTTCCCATCCTGGCTAATAGCCATTGATGGACCTATCCTCCATGAACTTATCTAGTTCTTTTTTGAACCCTATTATAGTCTTGGTCTTCACAACATCCTCTGAGAAGGAGTTCCACAGGTTGACTGTGCGTTATGTGAAAAAAAATACTTCCTTTTGTTTGTTTTAAACCTGCTGCCTCTTAATTTCATTTGGTGACCCCCTAGTTCTTGTGTTATGAGGAATAAATAACACTTCCTTATTTACTTTCTCCACACCAGTCATGATTTTATAGATCTCTATCATATCCGCCCTTAGTCGTCTCTTTTCCAAGCTGGAAAGTCCCAGTCTTACTAATCTCTCCTCATACAGCAGCCGTTCCATACCCCTAATAATTTTTGTTGCCGTTTTCTGAACCTTTTCCAATTCCAATATACATGAACTAAAAAGATAGTCGGGCTTATGACACTAAGTAGAACCTGTCTCCTCTGCTGCAGGCATAATATTCCACTGGTATCTGTACTGCAAAGATCGCATATTATACCTGATACAAGCACAGCACTGCAGTTGCCTTTTGACTCATGTGTTAGGTATGTGATGCAGCAACAAAGCTGTTCATTAATGAAAATGGAGACTTTGCTTCCCTTCCACTTTCAGGGCCTCATTCTGCTACCCTTACAAACTCTGCTGGCAGTGAGACTACTTGCAGAGTGAAGTACTACTCAGTGTGATAAGAGTATCAGAATCAGGCCTTCAGTGTCTAAAGAAGAAGAAGGAAAAAAAAGCTTTTACAACACTTCTCCCCTCCCCTGCAATATTTCCCTACTCTAGTTTTTTGATGGTCTAACCTCAGCTTGCCCACTGGTGCACATGCATGCACACACATGCGCACTAAATTCAACTAAGGTAAGATCATGGCCCTGATTCTTACTTGAAAATGGTGACGTTTTCATCTCTTTTTTTTAAGTGATTTGAGAGTTTCTGAAAAGTGATGAACTGACAGAAGTTGGCCCCTATTCACCATGATTTCAGTGGAGTTACCCCTGTGCAAAACTGGAGTAACTAAGTGCTGAATCAGGCACTTTGTCTGTTGGCTAACCCCTGATAAAGAACCTACAGGTTGCTCCATGTTTTCCATATTGCCCCACAAGCATGCTTCAATCCTCAGCCACAGATACTACTTCAGAGGTCATTCAGTCCTTTCTTCTCTGCTGGGATTGTCAGCAACTGTCAATTAATGTCAGTTTTATGACACGGAGACCTGTTTGCTAGGAACTGGACTGATAGCATCAACTCATTTCACATGCTCTAGGCCACAGAACAGCTCTTTGTTGGTAATACCGTATAGCCACAACTGATCTAGACGGGAAAGGCTCCATGTTCTATTACCAACTCAGTGAACCATCCAGTCCCAAATCTGAAGCTATCTAACAGTTGGCACCTTAATGACACACTTTTTGCTCCACTGTTTAGCATAAACCTCAAGTTCTGGAAATGTCATTCAGTACGAGTTGATTTGAGTTAAAGCTGACAAGCCTGGAGGAGCTCAGTCTGTCAGACTGTGAACCTAGGAAACATCTGACTGCCGCTGTCTTAAGGATCTGTTTGAACTGAGTGAGGAGGAAATTAGGAAATGTAACAGCAATAGCGGATTTTCATTTTTCTCTACCATCTAGAGAATGCAGCCACAGGAGTTTGCAGAAGGAATGTAGCAGGGTGGCTACCTGCTCCAGCCCTGACAGGGTTAAAACCAGCCTTGGGAGAGGGCTGGAGGGCTGGGAGAACAGCCCAGGCTGAGTGGGAAGTAGCCACAACTGGGACTGTGCCCTAATCAGGCCTCAGGTGGCCCTATATAAGAGGCTGGGAGCCAGGAGCTCAGCAGACTCCCTCTAGCTTCTGAGAGGGAGGGAGATGGTTGCATGGACCTGAGCAGAGTACCTGAGTGGAGCAGGGCTGGGGAAAGGCAGAGGAGCTGGGGAGCTCCAGCCTGGAAAGCCCCCTGCTGCAGCCTAGCAGTGGGCTAACAGGTACTGGGGGTTGCAGAGGGCAGCCCAGGGGTAGGCCAACGCAGCAGGTCCAAACCCAACCTTGCCAGTGATGAGTAGGCGGATATTGCAGTCTGCCCCAGGGCACGGGGCTAGAAGATGACTGGCAGTAGCCTTATACTGAAGCAAGGTGGGGATAGTGGGTGGGGGTTCCCCAGGGAGGGGAGACCCTGAGAGAAAGGGGTTACTGCCAGAGGGGCAGCACCCAGAGGAAGGGGCACCGGGGTCCTGGGAGGGACACGGGGCCAGCGGTAAGGCGGATCACTGGCCTGAAGAGGGTGCTCCAGGCTGGAAGTTGAGCTAATTCCCTGAGAGACCAGCAGGAGGTGCTGCAGGGGTAAGTCCCACAGGCTTACAGGGAAATTAGCATTATGGCATATATTATATACACCCAAAATACTTGGTTTAAAACCATTACATCCCCTTTCACTCTTCCACAGGGCAGTTCTGTTATCACAAATACATTTAACGTCCCTGGGGCTGGGTCCAAACTCCAGTGAAGGCAACTGGAGTCCTTTCACTGGATTCAGTGTTCTTTGGATCAGGCACCTTTCCCTTCCCTCACTCCACTGTGCTATAAGTTGGCTTGCAAGCTGATCACAGGGCTCATGGGAATCAGGAGTCCCATGACTTCTCCATTTTTCGCCTTGAGCCCTTTGACTTTTGGGTTGCCGTGCTGTGGAAAATACCTCAGTCTCTCCCCACCCTTGAAGCCATCACTGGGCTCTGCTTATGCCACTTGCTGAGGCTGAAGGGTGAGAGCCATTCCTTTACTGAAGGGGGATGTAAATATGCCTCAGCCTATAACAATCAGTATCAAAATGTAGGACCAACACCTAAATACTATGGTGAGGGCACTTTAGAAATCTGATTAAATAAAGTTTGTGGTTTCATCAAAATTTTCCATGTCTCACTTGTGATTTTTTCAAAGTAATTTCCATTATAAAATTCTTGTCATTCCTATCAGTATGCACAGAAATTCTGCTTGGAACATGCTTTCAGTGGGAAGCAGTATGAAGCCCCCCCTTAACAGAAGTCAAGGTTATACATGGGGTTGCATCAAAACCTTTTGGCATTGCAGAATATGGAATGTGGGTCTTTAACACATAATACTATATAAAGTACGTACTGCCCAACCCAACAAGAATGGCTGAATTATGGCACAGAGTGTCTTGTTTTCCTTTGGCCAAATTCTATGCCCGCTGAGATAATTGGTGCTTTTATATCTATTGGGGGAAAATGAGGAATACATCTCCAAATCTTCTCCACAGCCGCTGACTTCAGTCTAAGGACTAAAATACAAAGACTGCATGCAGGATTACCATCACTGTTTTCTTGAGGAGTACTATCTACGACTTGCCATCCTCCAAAACCAACGGGAAGATCAGGTCTGGTCATCCATGCCTCGTTCCAGCAGTGATAGTTCCTTACATGGGAGAACAGACAAGAATATTCAACACTGAAGCATATAGATAAATATCAAAACAAGCCTGTGTCTTAATGACTCACTGTTGCAATGAAAATCTCATAAGAATTTCCTGGGTTCAGCAGTTTATACATTGCAGAGGATAGATCAAGCCAGATCCCTAGGCCCAATAATTTGGTGCCTGCTGAAGCTTGATGGGGAGCATCAGAAAGGTAGGTGTAAGCCTTCTTTGCAGTCCCCTGATCCTCAAGCTCCCTGGCACCAGTGCAGTGCCAAGAAGCCAATTAGAGGAGCCTGAAAGATGCTCTAAATGGCACTTAATTTCAGAGGTCCCTAAAAAGAGATTCAGGCATCTGGGGATTGTTGGTACAAAATGGTGCCCTTGCCACAACCCCTTTTTGTCAGCCATGTCCCCAAGAATGGGGACCATGAGAAGGCTGCCAGTCAACTCTATCTCAGAGAATGCCTCTATGCAAGAGAAATCCCTAACTGTGCATGCACGCTGGTGTTAACACTGCTTTGTGTCTCTTGAATGGTATAAAACAGACCTAGCCAGGCTGACGACTTGGTATATCTTAAACAGAGGTTTCAGAACCAACAATACACCTGGCAATATGTACAACTATGTTCATTCTGATGGTTAAAACAAACAAACGAGCTTGTCTGGTTTCTGTGTAAAGTTGCAGGTGCAGGTTTATTAACAGGCGCTGGATATAAAAAAATATTTCCCTAACTCCTTGTAGGTCATTTTTGAATGCTTCAGACCAAAGACTAAACTTTTTAAAGAGGAATAGTTGCATTAGTTTGCGGACGATACCAAGCTGGGAGGGGTTGCAAGTGCTTTGGAGGGCAGGATAAAAATTCAAAATGACTTGGACAAACTGAAGAAATGTTCTGAAGTAAATATGATAAAATTAAATAAGGGCAAAGGCAAAGTACTCCACTTAAGAAGGATCAATTGCACACATACAAAATGGTAAATGACTGCCTAGGAAGGAGTACTGCAGAAAGGGATCAAGCAAACATCATTCTGGGATGTATTAGCAGGAGTGTAGTAAGCAAGATACAAGAAGTAATTCTTCTGCTCTCCTCCACACTGATTAGTCCTCAACTGGAGTGTTGTGTCCAGTTCTGGGTGCCACATTTCAGGAAGGATGTTGACAAATTGGAAAAAATCCAGAGAAGAGCAACAAAAATGATTAATGGTCTAGAAGACATGACCTATGAGCAGTGTTCCCTCTAATTTTTTCACCTCATGTGCGGAATGAATTTTGTTATGTGCACCAATATGCAGGTGATGTGTGACACATCACCTGCATATTGGTGACACATCACCTGCATATTGGTGCACATAACAAAATTCATGTGGTGGGGGTGGGGCAAAGTAATTTCCATTATAAGATTCTTGTCGTTCCTATCAGTATGCACAGAAATTCTGCTTTGAACATGCTTTCAGTGGGAAGGGGCTCAGGGCTGGGGCAGAAGGTTGGGTGTAGGGGGTGAGGGCTCCGGCTCGGGGTGCGGGCTCTGAGGTGGGACCAGGGATGAGGAGCTTGGGGTCCAGGAAGGTGCTCTGGGGCTATGGTGGGCAGAGTGGACTCTCCCTAGATCTCTCTCCCTGCAGCAGCACCTGGGCTGGGAGGATTGTGGGGGGAAAGGTGCCTCTCCATGCTGGGGCTGGGACCGCATGATAGGCGCCCTTCCCGCAGCAGGTCCGGGCTGGGTTCGGGCCTGGCCGAGCTGCCCCACCCCGGCTGCGGCTGGGTTCAGACCTGGGTAGGGGCAGAGTTGGGGGACAGGCTAGGTTGGAGCCAGGGGAGGGACGCCTCTCCCCCAGCAGGAGGATTCCCTGAGCGCCTGCGTGGTGCTAAGACGACAGCTGCGCAGCTTACAGGGAACTTAGCCTATGAGGGAAGATTGAAAAAATTGGGTTAGTTCAGTCTGGGGAAGAGAAGACTGAGGGGGGACATGCTAACAGTTTTCAAGTACTTAAAGGTTGTTACAAGGAGATGGGAGAAAAATTGTTGTCGTTGACCTCTGAGGATTGGACAAGAAGCAATGAGTATAAATTGCAGCAATGGTGATTTAGATTGGACATGAGGAAAAACTTCCTGTCAGGGTTGTTAAGCACTGGAATAAATTGCCTAGGGAGGTTGTGGAATCTCCATCACTGAAGATTTTTAAGAGCAGGTTAGACAAACACCTGTCAGGGATGGCCTAGATAAACTTAGTCCTGCCATGAGTCATGGACTAGATGATCTCTAGAGGTCCCTTTGTATGATTAGGTCTAACTTTTAAAAAATATGCAAAAAGCAATTTACTTAGTTAGAATTTTTCAACTCTCCCTTGGTAATACTGCAGAAGGTAGAGAGACCCCAACTGAATCACCAGTGCCTTGCTGCTAAGTTTTCCTTGGAGGTTTTCCATGTAAGCAAAAAGTAGGCACAGATCTTTTAGTTTCTGATTAGTTCACAGCCTCACATGCTATGGTTGCCCATGTGAGAGATCAGATCTCCATGGGGTCAAGTTCCATTGGTCTTGCAACTAGGTGTGCTGAGGTGCTGCCACACCCCTTGGCTTGAAGTGGTTTCCATTACATACAGGGTTTACAGTTTGGTTCAATGGCTCTCAGCACCCCCACTATACAAATTGCTCCAGCACTCCTGCCAAGTGCTGTTCCATGAGCCACATGTGTTATCTTCAAAGGCATTTAAGTGGTTAATCTAAGCACTGAGACTTGAAATATCCTCACTTGGCTGGATGCTTGAAAAACACCACCAGGTCATCTCATTTACAATTTGTCCAGAATGTTTCAAAGATGAACAGCCCTAAAGAAAAAGATGGCTCTTGTAACTTTCTGAAATTTTATTAGCGCTCAAGGGAGAGCACAAACAAGGAGGAAAAAAACCCAACACGAATTTCTCGCAACAGCTTCAAGAATCAACCAAGTGTTTGAATTCTGTTATTGCCAAAAACTGGATAGGGTAAAGTAGCAATTTTCTTTGCAAATTATGTGTATCCTGCCAGCAGAGATGACTAAAATTGCACCTGTGTATCCACTCATACTTCCCTAATGCATGCAATATTAGCAATAAAATTACAGCCAGAATGGATTGCTAAACTCCAACCATTTCATTAATAATAGTTGAAAAAACAGAAATGGAGAGGAGTCAGTGGGATCTGAGGCTTGTCTAACAAGACATTTCAAAGCAGAAATAAATGCTTGGATCAGGGAAAAACTTGTCAGATAGGAGAGTTAATGAAGCAGGAGTACAGAAAAAGAATTATTCAAGAAAAGTGACGCACACAACTAGAATTTTTGATACTGCTGAATGCGGTGTACTGAGTCATTCTCACAGAGTCTTTGGTGAACCGCTCTCTGGTAGGTGGTTTTTTGAAAGTCACGATGATGCCATGTGAGAAGACCCAATCTCTGCCCTGAAGCACTTAAAATCCAACTTTGAATCAAACTCAGTGTTCTTGGTTTTGAGTGTGACAAAAGGACAAAATGTAAGAAACAGCAGGAAGGGAGTCATGAACGAAACTAATCTTATTTGGCGAGTAGACACTGCAATGTAATAACTTGACTGTAAGCTCTTTGTGGCAGGGACTGGGTTTTTTCTTTTTCTTTTTTTTTTTTTGGAATAGTGCCTGGAACAATGGGATTGAGATTTATATATGTTACTGCAATACAAATGATAAATAAGTCTGATGACATTGGGTGAGGGTGGATAGATATTCACTTGCGCTGTCCCAGCTTTTGGGGGATTCTTCCATCCCTAAAAGGTAATATAAAGTTCCTTCCAGCTCCAAAACATACTGGGCCACATGCTTGGCTGGTGCAAATGGGCACTGTTCTATTGACTTCAATAGAGCTATGCCACTTACTACCAGCTGAGGATCTGGCCCTATATATAGACAATTATTTAAACTGAAGTTGTAGCTCTTATATCTAAACCAGCCAGAAACTAAACAAAGTGATAGAAAAACTAATAAAAGGTGACCAGGTGGGTTTTATGCCTGGCAGACAATTTAAGAAGAGTACTTTTCATGGTTCATATGGTTAGGGACATATTGGATGAGAGAGGACATTAGGATTGAGAATAGTGCTGAAGACCTGTCTTCCACACCACAAGAAATTTGGTTTTGGAGTGAGAGAGAGGGTGGAGCATGGAAGATTGGAGTTCAACACCTCAGAAGGGATCTCTACTAAGGCATCCATCCTACAATGAGCTTGGCATGGAAGAAGCTCCTGCACCCACATGGAGCCTCATTGACTTTAACAGGGATTGGAGATCATACTAGGATCAAGGCATGATAGTAGGATCCCTTCAAGGTATATTCCTTACACGTCTGTACATAATTAAAAGAAAACTAAAGTAAGGAGAAGATGACAGTAATCTGACCAAGTTTTTAAAAATAACTTCTGGAAAAGTCTGTGTAATTCTTTATATATGTTTTTATCCTGGGAAAAAGTGCTTTTTTCTAAAAATAAGTAAATGCATATCAGATGCCAAACACTTTGGTGCAGCCCCTAGAGAGTGGTCTGAACAAAAATCCTGGATCCAAACATCCCTGAATTTCGGGGATGTTTGAAATAGGAACACAGATCCATCTTTTGCAGCTCCAGGGAATAAAGCAGTAAACTGATATAGATGTTCATAAAGGAAAGAGATCCTAACTTCTAGTTACCTAGGGATTATAAATAAATTAAAAAAGAAAACTCAAGAAATTGTTTTCAAAAATCGTTATAAATACCTTGAATGTGTCGTCTTAAAAAACCAAAAGGCTACATGGAAATAACATCAAGGATAAGACACAAACCATTTAAAGTCTGAGTTAGAGCTACTACAGAGTGGTACAAGGTAATGAGGAGAAAGGACACAGAGGAGAAATGGAAAGTGCTGTAAGATAAATTAATGTGCACCCAAGGGATTATGTGCACCATGTAGCAATAAATACATTATGAGGAGAAAGGGATGAACAAGTAAGTTCCCAAAGTAATCAAGACAAAGAAAGAGGTATATAAAATGTGAGGTGTAAAACATTGTGGGCTAGTTCCTCAGCTCAGGGGAATTGGCACAGATCCCTTGACTTCAATGCAGCTTCATCTATTTACACCCACTGAGACTCTGTCCCTAACTTCAGAGGAAAAATCGAACAATTATTGAATGAAGTGAAAAATATTGAAAAATGGTAGGGAAATGAAAAGGTGGGGACAGAAAAGGAAAAATTCACAAGCAGTTAAGACAAATGTGACTTTGAGTACAAAGGGGAAAAGAGCTTGATAAAGCTGTCAGTAGAGTGTCTAACATACTGCAGTAATACTTGGCTATATACACAGGGCCTGATTCTCCTCTCACATCACTTATACACCACTGTATATTCAATGGAGTTACTCTGAATTTATACCAGTGTAAGTTGCAGGAGAATCATAGCTATAGAAATGTTCTAATGTCTTCTGATCATTAAAGTAAATGCTAAATTTTAATTTTGGAACTCTGGAACCCCCAAGTATAGGCTTCAAAATAGGTATATTACAGACACAGAACTACGTAATGTTGTTGTAGATGTGCCAGTCCCAGAATATTATCTCACCCACCTTGTCTCTCTAGATACAGAACTATTTGTTTTCTGTGCAATTCATATAGGATGGCACATGGGTGGTTCTGTGAGTGCACTGACTTATGCTATCATGAAAGAGAATTTTTCCTTGGAAATTGACATGTAATTCTTACATAGATTCCAAAACCTGGATCCTTCCCTGCTGACAATGGAACTCATGGGGATGACATTAGGGATGCAGTTATAATAGGCTCAGTCTTTTTGTCCTCAGGATAGTAGATTTGTTCCAGTTTTTATGTTATAAAGAATCCAGATCTTGGATTGTTAATGAAGTGTCATGATGAATGAATAATATTCTACCGATGAGGTGAAGAAATCATTCATACAAATCAGGAATATTAACAGTGGGCAGAACAAGAATCTACTGAATGTAGGAATGAGTATAGAAGGCAGATTGATTGCTCCACAGAAAGAGAGATGTTGTGGTATGGTAATCCACAGATCATTTCTGCTGAATGTAGCACTTAATCAATACATATTGCTGTTCTCACTCCAGACTGGAGAATGGGAAAGTTTGAGGGAGAAAACAGCAGAATTGTCTTCTGCAAACCTAAGAAGGTCTTGGGTCAAACAATACACTGATCAGATATCCTGTTATTTTTATAAAGCTAATTGAAGTATTAAAGAGACCTGTCCTGTATCTTTAAAAAATGTGCCTGATTTATTTTAAAGTTTGCCCATCTGCAACTCTGGATGCAGGTACCAAATTTAAATAAAACATGCAAATAGGAAACTATCAAAAGCAACAGAAAATTTCCCATGACTTCAATGGACATTGGATCAGGACTTAAATACAAGCTATGAAATCCTCCGAATACCAGCAGAATTGGAGATACCCAACACATAGCAAGATTGGGCCCTCTGTTAGGTTTTCTGGAGTTCAGCAATTATTGCCACTTAAGTGTTCACCCTCTCTTCCAAGTTGCTTATATGTGTGGTACATTGAATGCTGACTCTTGAACTGATCCCTTGCCTTTTTCCATGTTGAGCAATTTACATTCATTGGCCTATTTATTAACTAGCTTTTATTCCACAGTTTGCAACTATGTCTTTCTATAATCTAGCAGTATTCTTTAAGATATACAGCAGAGACAAACTAAACCTCAACCATCTGTCATGTTTTATGTGCACAGAGACAATAGCTTTGCTGGGACAGCTCACCAGATTGAGTCTTTTGTGAGTTTGGGGTCCACTTTCCCTTCTTCATCCACAAAGACATCCAGTTGTATATTGGCATCATTATCATGGGCAGAGGAATAATTGGTAACAATTCTTCCAGGTATCCCTATGCACCTTAAAACTGGAGTGGAAAGAGAAAGGATGATATGAGGCAATATGATGATACATGGGCAAGAGGATGAGTAGATAGGATGAGTAGATAGATTGGAGGAGATTATAGGTATACTGCAAGTAGAAGCAGGGTGGGAGGATGGAAAGATCACCTGGGCCTTTATTCTTTCAATACTTTCCATTTGTAAAACACACACACACAGAGTCTGCCATTAGCACATGAGGAAAAAGTAACAGGTATGCTTCCCCAAAAAACAAGACACAATAGAGGGTAAACACTGGACCTTCCAGCAGTGATAAGCTTTGAAGTGAATGGAAGACTTTATTAGAAGGGCAACAGTTAGAAGGCTTCTTGGTTTTAAGTTTAGTTGGAATTTTCCAATGTTGCATTTGGAGGAACCTAGAGAATCCAAAGAATATAACAGAAATCAATTGATACTGAGAAATAAAACTGAATTATTTACAAGTGTCAGAGTCAGAGAGTTTAAATAAAGCACATTACATAATTTGAACCAATCGCTCAGTAATAATACTTTGAACTTCTGTAATCACATTTTATTAGACGATCTCACATGAATTAAAAAATGCATTAAATCCCAGAATACTTCAGTGAAGCAAGTAATTGTTATCTCTATTTTTATGGATGGGAAAGCTAAGATGTAGTCAGGTTAAGGCTCTTGTTCAGATGGTCCGGGGCATCATGGGAGTTCCATGGCCATGGTAGAGCATAGGAGATGGGAGTCCAGCCAGGGACGCACAGCTCTCAAAGAAGAATGAGCGGTAGGGGGAGGGGTGGAGTCTAAGGCATCTGAACAACAACTTCCATGAGACACTGCAGCAGCATTTCTGAATGGCATATTTCAGTTTTCAGATGAGCTTTTGTGTTCTTCATCTTTTGGATGAAAAGCCAAACGTTTCCACAGAAGGCAGGTACAGTTTTGGGGAGGAGAGGGGCTTGAAAACCCAATTTACTGTCACAAAACAATGTCAATGGAAAAGTTTGGACAGCCCTATATGGTACTATTTTGGCTAATGTCACTACTATGACTTTCAATAAAGAGCAACAGCACACCTTTGTTTTAAATTGTTTGATGATAAATTACCTGGATGCATCTCATACATTCATCTCATACACACCTATGGATTAAATTTCTTTCAAATGCCCTCCCAGACTTCCAGCACATGAGCGCCATCGGGGCTCATTGAAAATTATTCATCTGACTATTTCAAGATCAATGACTTAGCTTTTACTTTTCTCCAGAATGTTTTAGCATTTTAAAACAGATGATTGTCTTGAATCAGTATGGTAACCTTGGAAAACTGGATTGGTTACAATTGCAGTCATAAAATGTTACAAGCTTCAAATAACTCAAAACTCAAAGCAATCATTTTAGCTGAATTAGCCTTCCCCATATTCACTGTCGTCTTCTTGACGCTCATTTGCAGTGGCTCCTTTTCATGTAAGCAGCCATATGCTAGATATGCCACTGCCTAGCGTTTTAACTTGCTAGTCATCCATTTTTTTTGTTTGTCATCTGACTTCATAACAACAATGCATGCTAGATCTCTAACTGCACTTGTTACGTTAGTAGGCCTACCTTGCCAGATTCTGTCCTAAGATGCACAATACAGATGGCCCTGAATCTACTCTGCATTGCTTCAGTTTTATAAATAGGGTATAGCAAGAGAAATGAAGAAATGAATCAGTCTCAATGGGAGCTGTGCACTTGTGCTTCAGAAGGCAAAATTTGACCCGCTGTGTATAATGGGATGTCTGCAATGGAAGAGGTTTTAGATGTACTGCAGGATGGAGGTGGGAGGGTGTCCAGGGGAAAATGCATCATCCATTGGCTATAGAAATTTCAAATGGCTGGTGGTACCTACCAGCAGTGGCATGATCACAACACTTGTAGCATGTAGAAGATAAGGTTGTATTGGAGCCTTGCTAGTCCTGATATAAGTATGGTATTTGTTACAGTGTGTGGGTTTCAGATGAAGAGATGTATATTTAAACTAAAGATACACACACAGTTCTCAATATTCAGAAATGAAGGTTTTGGATGTCTCTCTCTTGTCGTAACCATTCCACAGCAATAGAACTTCATGGTTTCAGGTCTAGCTCTCTGGCTGCTGCACTTTATAAAACAGAATTTTTACTTTTGTTTGGGGAGTCAGTGGGCAGGAATAACGAATTTAGTGCTTGTCAAAGGTGGAAGATTGGCAGCCCTCACAGTTTAAGAGGCTTAATTCTCCACTGGCTATTCATGCTATGAGCAGGGCTATACCACACATTCTTGTCTTGGCTACTACTTTTGGAGCTGTATCAGGGGCAGTGAAATGGTGAGAAATTTTAACAGCTGACCGTTGACAAGGCCATATAGTCTTCCATGCTAGGCAGGACCTGAATTTCTACTGCAAAATTCAAAGGGAACAAATATTTTCAAAAACCTTTCAGGTCTTCCTCCAGCAATTAGCTGGAGCTCTCAGAGTGGAATGGTCTCTGAAGATTTGCTGTTGCTTTTACTATCCTTTGTTTAGGATTATCAATACTTGCAAACATCTGGTAATTGAAATTCCATGGGGAATTGACTATGATCATAGTATATTGGCTTTACTTTTGCTCCCAACCAGGAATCAACCCACTCCAGAAATCCACATATTCCTAGATTCTTCAGCAGCAGACACTTTGGGAAGGGCCAAGTCCTAGTTGATGTAAATTGGCATCGCTCCCAAAGTCAATAGAACTACACTGATTTACACCAGGTAAGAGTCTGGCTTATGTTTTCCCTTGTCTTATTAGATCCAGAAAGGTATGGAACAGAAACAGATAATGAGGCATAATCTTAAGCTAATTGCTCAGTGCATTAATAATGCAACTTCCAGGTCTGCCAGTATGGGTAACATCACTGATGTAAGAATATAATGCAAACAAAACTGATGTGCCTGTATAGGTCATGGATACAACATCAAAGAGAAAGTGAGAGGGTTTCATTGGGTTAGTTTGTTTATCTAATTTCTTCTTAACAACTTAAACATGGAGTCCCAGACCCTTGGTTTTGGCCAATGAGTTTATGGCTGCAGCTCAGAATGAGGGGTTGCAAAGATGTCCTTTATAGTCATCCAGTGATCCTGGGATGACTATGTGCCACTCTGTCACAAGGCTGGCAGTCATCTTAGTGGGCCAACCAAGAAGTTGGGGATCAGCGGGGTTTAGAGAAACCCAAGCCATATCCTTTATACTCCAGCCAAGCCCCTTACACTGGTAGCAGGGACATTGATATAAGAGCTGCTATACTGGCTTTGAACCTATAGAGGATCCCTGTACACTGGCATAATCCTCCTGGACCCAGTTATGAAAGCACTCTGCACTCCAAGATCTTGGCATGGGCAGAGTATTCACATGTCTCACAGTTCATATGTCTTTCTTGGCCTCTAGAGGCTAATAGTTTGACACCGGTGTTATTTGCTATGGTGCTCCTACAGTTTCAATTGACAGCGAAAGTTATGACCAGACAAGCATTGCTTTCCATCACTGGGATATGAAACCTAGAACCTCTCTGCTTTTGATGCAACACTGAAACAAACTCTGATCTGATCGTTTAGTTTAACCTCTTAGTGTACAAGATACATGATACACCAAGCCAGTATTTTCCTCCACAGGGCTGACTCACAAACTCCAAAGAAGTGTTGATCGTGTCAGTTACACAGAATATTACAGGTGCTGTGTCAATACACCTCGGTCTTGCCAAGAAGAATCCTTGCTATTCCAGTCATTAGGCTTTCTTGAGCAAAGAGAGACTGTCAGTTGTGCCGTACAGTGCAATGGCTTTGTGATGTGGTCAGTTGCCCACAGTGGATTTAGACTGAGATCACTCATTCATGATTTCCATCTCAGATTTCCCGAGGAAAACAATGACTATTCCATTTACAAAGTCTCCACCTGTCCCAATCCCCATCATGCCCTCATTGCCCACAAATCACTAAACACATATTTTACCAGCCATTTTAGATGCAAAAGACAGACTTTAGATAGCTAGAAGATTCTTGTAGAAGAGAAGCAAAAGTTGAAAGCATACAAGCATGTTCAAAGCATGGCTGTTTTAGCCATGTATGGCAATAACTCCTGCTATTTTTCTTGAACATTGTAGAGCCAACAAATATCTTAAATCTAAAAGCTATCTGCACTAGATAAAAATATCACTTTTTAAAATACTTACATGTATTGAAGACTCCAGCAAAGACCCAGCACTGACCGTACCGCACTGGCGTACCAGAGCTATGATATTCCAACAGGATGTCTACACTTCCAGTCCAGGCTGACGGTGCTACTCCATAAGCATAAACATTGTCCCAACTGCCAGCAACCACGCCCTCATCATCTTTAGCATTGATCTAATGAAAAAAGAAATTTTGTAAATCTCCCTATATGTTAAAGCAGCAAAGAGTCCTGTGGCACCTTATAGACTAACAGATGCATTGGAGCATGAGCTTTCGTGGGTGAATACTGACTTCATCGGATGCATGTCATGCTCCAATATATGTTCGTCTATAAGATGCCACAGGACTCTTTGCTGCTTTTACAGATCCAGACTAACAAGGTTACCTCTCTGATACTTGACGCCTATATGTTAAGTACGTCTAAAATTTGACAAGGGTAGAACTAGATCCAATGGTTGGAAGTTGCAGCTAGACAAATTCAGACTGAAAATAAGTTTCACATTTTTTAGCAGTGAGGGCAATTAACACTGGAACAACTTACCAAGGGCTATGGTGGATTCTCCATCACTGAAAATATTTACATCAAGATTGGACGGTTTTCTAAAAGATATGCTCTAGTTCAAACAGGAATTAATTCAGGGAAGTCCTCCAGCCAGTGTTATGCAAGTCAGTCTAGATCAGGGTTTCTCAAACAGGGGTCGTCGCTTATGTAGGGAAAGCCCCTGGCAGGCCGGGCCGGTGCGTTTACCTGCCCCATCCGCAGGTCCGGCCGATCGCAGCTCCCACTGGCCGCGGATCGCTGCTCCGGGCCAATGGGAGCTGCTGGAAGCGGCAGCCAGTAAGTCCCTTGGCCCGCGCTGCTTCCAGCAGCTCCCATTGGCCCGGAGCAGCGATCCATGGCCAGTGGGCGCTGCGATCAGCCAGACCTGCAGACGGGGCAGGTAAACAAACCAGCCCGGCCTGCCAGGGGCTTTCCCTACACAAGCAGCGACCCCTGTTTGAGAAACCCTGCTCAAGTCCAATGGTCATTGGACCAAATGACTGAAAGTTTCAATCATGTCACCAAATGATTAACTGGGTGGAACTGTTTTGACACAGCCATGCTAAGCTGTCATTTGTTTGTCATGGACTATTCATTTATATGAAGTGTATTTTCTACTGGTAGTTTAACACTCCATGGAAGTGTCACACTTGAAGTGGGACCTGGGAATGTACCATCCTCCAACGGGGGGGAGGAGAAGTAATCAAGTTGAGGACATGATTCTTTGCCAGAAAGGGGACGGAAATGGTGAACTCAAGTCAAAATACAACATATATACATTGGCAGTTTTCAATGGTTTATTATTAATAAGCATGCTCACTGGAAAGTGAATATAGACTAAGTATCAGAGGGGTAGCCGTGTTAGTCTGGTTCTGTAGAAGCAGCAAAGAATCCTGTGGCACCTTATAGACTATGCTGCAAAACGTCTGTTAGTCTATAAGGTGCCACAGGATTCTTTGCTGCTAATATAGACTAAGTGACCCTGAATCCTACTGAGAAATATTGGGCTTGATTCTCCTCTCACTTATACCCCAGTGTAACTCCAGTGACTGCACTACAATTATTCCTGACTTATATTGGTGTGAGAGAAGAAACGGGTCCACAGTTATTTTTAGAGCTGAATCTAATAGCATGCATCTAGCATGCACGAAAACAAGAAAGATTTTGCTGCGTAAGTTTTCTCCTGGTAAGACTATACGTGGAATTTTGCTGACTAATGACTGAATTGATAGTCATTAATGAGCAATATATTTCCTAGTTAGTAGCAATCAGAACCAAATCAGTTGAGGTTATGTGAAAAACCTCATTCGCCATGTACCATTTAATTATGTTAATGCACAGCAACTACACTCTTGCCAAATAAATCACAATTTTCATTTAAAAGCTTTTGGTTGGATTAACTACTGTTTTCTAATTAGAAAATCCTGTGACCCCTGGGATGGAACAAGGTAAGTATTCAGTGACAAAACCAAAGGGTGAGAGGGTGCATTCAGCTAGCTATCATGAGAGACATACTGTACGAGGCACATTTCAAGGACAGTGCAGTATTTCGATCTTTAATCTGTGCTATAACCAGTCACTAGAAGGCTACACTGTGGCTGTTAAGATGCAGCCCTGAGGAGAATGGCTGGGGGTGGAAAGGGGAAAGAGGGACACAGCAGAGTCGACCTGCACAAGCAGGAATCCTGAGAAGCACTGGGCACACATGCCTTAACAGGGGCTATTGCATCCTGTATTAGGGTAGAGTGTGTGCTCCTCCACGTACAGACTTGGGTCTACTGGATGGTGAAGGAGGTCCAGGGTCACAACTCTCCCCCTTTGGGGTGCCTCGCACTGCTGGCAGCCCCAATCAATCTAATTACAACAAATAATTATCATCATCCCCATTTTACAAATGAAGAAACTGAGGCACAGTGAAGTGGCTTTCCAGAGGCCAAACACCAAAGCCAGGTCACAGTCGGAATGAACATCCAGGCCTCCTGACTCCCAGTCTAACCACCATGTTGTCTTCCCTGCTCCGGGAAGATGGACGTTATCAATTATTTGACCTGCTAGATACTGGCATGGTGCCAGGTGGAGTGCCATCACATCAAGAAGTGCGATGACTGAAAGTGGCACTTCTATCAGTGTGGTCCTAGTGTCGGACACAGATGATGGGTAGACACTAAGACATCATCCCTCCGGGAGTGAGACATCATTCATGGCAGTCTCTAGAACTCAGCATGAGTAATAAGAATAAGTCAGTTCTGACCTTAGGGCAGTGCACTGGGACAGGAAAGTGAGATTCCACCTATTCAAAGTGGCTATTCATGATCAGCTTTCAAAATAGAAATAAAAAATTAAATAAATAAAAACACGTCATTTCCAATATATTCCGAGTCTTTATCTTTATTGCATACCACTGCAGATCCAACGCGACTGATTTTGACTGGGTTCCCCCGCCCAGAGAGATCTAGTTTTGCTCTATCCATCAAGTGTAGGCAAGCGTCCAGAATGCCCTCTTCAAACTAAATAAAAGGAAAGAGAAAAAAAGAAAAAAGAAAAGAGGCTGCTTCCGTTCTTCTTCTAGAAAGCAAACAGGAAGCTAATATTCTTTGCCCCTACAATAAATTGATCAAGGTCACGTTTTAGTTCAGTGTTTAGATATACAGGTTGTTGGGTTTTTTTGTTTACTAATTATCCACATTGAGCAAGAAGTGTTCCATCGTGAGAAAATGTAGTCTCGCTTTCAAGTCAGTTCTGATCTAGACAGTTAAAGGTTATGGCAACAAAGTAATTTTTACATTACATAACATTTTAAGTGGCTATCAAGAATATAATAGGAAATTCTAACAACAACAAGAATGCTCATCTATTCAAAGAGAACTCCGTGTCCTTCACAAATCCTAGACCTGTTGATTACAAAGACCTTTCTGACATAGCCACTGTAGTGCCCAAAGCTGAACAATGAATGCTTTACCAAAGTTAGGGCAAAGTCTCCATACTTTAAAAAGTAATATGTTTATACCTGTGTTTAAAATTAACTAGCTATCAGATACATTACATTGATTAGTTCTGGCCTATGCAGTTTGGACTAAGAAAATGACAAGTGACCTAAAACGGTCTTCTTTAAAAACATAGTCTAAAGACTCCAACTTCTGAAATCCAGTAATAACAAGCGCAGGAATGAATAGGGGGCAGAGGTGCCTACATAGACCAGAATCCATCATCAAATAACTTGCCCTTTGGTGTAGTTCAATTTGCTTAGGAGAAATTGGATAGCAGCAGAAAATACCACTGTCCCCTGAAAGAGGCTAGGGGACAGAGAAATGCACATTAATAAAATGATCATCTTCCGTATTCACTGAAAATGCATATAACAAAGTTATATTTCTATTGTAGGCTGTGACATACATCAAAAGGTATGAACTACAAAGCTCTTCCTCACTCATTTAATTCCATACGAGGAATGGGAAGGCGCTATATACAGTATACATCCATTTCTTAAAGAAACAAATATGCTATAAAGGTTTTGTTTTCTAATTGATCTAAAACAGAAAAACTGAATTGATTATGTCAGCACCTATCTAAGGTACTGATATATTGTTGCACTCTCTAATGCAGTATCACCCAAGAAAGTCAGTGTACATTTATCATCATTCAACTCCTTGGCTTTACTAACCACAATTGCACTAATTTGGTTTCTCTGGCATTTAGCAGAAACTCATTATTAAATAATCAGTTATAATCTTAGAGTGCA
The DNA here is from genome assembly GCF_020497125.1 of Mauremys mutica. Classification (NCBI taxonomy): domain Eukaryota; kingdom Metazoa; phylum Chordata; order Testudines; family Geoemydidae; genus Mauremys; species Mauremys mutica. The sequence continues at coordinate 119,710,530 of NC_059073.1, read as the reverse complement.
AAACTGAGTTCAGTGGAGGTCAGCATTTCCCCAGTCAAGGAGCTAATGCCAGAGTCATATCATCCACTGAATGTTCGCACTGGAGATCAGTTGGATAATCTTATTGGTATGTATTGGAAATAATCCTGGACCAAGGATAGCTCTGTAAAGACACCCCTTTCTGAACAGCATCCTCACAACAGAGGATGTAAATCCTCCGGCTCACATCTGCTGGCACCAGCCCTGTCTGGCACAATTCACTCTGCTCTTGGCTTGAACTAAGGACATGTCACTTTCACCAAAGTCAAACATCTGTTTTCTTTGCATCTAGTCTTCACTGGTCTCAAAGACCTGATGCAGTAAAATATATTCTGCGTTAAACCCTTGCCATCTACAGTTTATTAGGTACTCATTTAATTATTGCTGCCTGAAGATCTCAATCTCACTGGCAGAGAGAGAGAAAGAGAGAGAGAGAGAGAGAGAGAGAGAGAGAGAGAGAGAGAAACATAGGAATTGCTGTCATCCTGGTGGTGTTAAGGCCCCCCTGGCCTTAAAAATCTATGAATTGACATAGTATGTGTTTAGAGAGACAAGGTGGGTGAGGTAATATATTTTATTGGACCAACTTCTATCGGGCCAATAAAAGCTGTTACCTCACCCACCTTGTCTATTATCCTGGGACCAATGTGGCTACGATACTGCAAACAACAATAGTACATGTTTGTGAAATAACTGGGTTAAAAGGACAAGAGAAGAGATAAATGGCCATCAGCATACTCTGGTGACTTCGCATCACCAGAGCAGCACAAAGCAGCCATAAACCAGGCTAGACCTATACTTCTCCACCTTTCATGCCAGTTATTTTGTAAAAACTACATCAAACTCGTTGTCATGTCTTCATCGCTGGCATTCAGCTGCTGTCTAGCAAAAGATGGACCTGAAGCAAAACACAAAATCTGAAGATCTCCAAAATTTAGGAAGTGAATGGCTGCTTTTGCATTGCCATAGCAGTGCCAAGTATCCAGAGAATACTGCTGAATTTAGTCCATGCAGCACAAAGCAGTCGCTCTCTGCTCGAGACAGCCAAGGACAAAAATAATTAAAAGCTGGATTTAAGACTGAGGTGTTTTGGCAGCGCAGTTTGGAGAAACAGCTGCAAGTAATGGAACTGCTACATGGAAAACAAAGCTGGGGAGGAATAGACAGACACAGAGATCTTGTCTACACACAGACTTGCACTGGTTTAGTTAAACTGGGGCAAACTCCTGTGTGGACCCTCTTATTTCAGTTTAAGTTAAACCTGTTTCTAATTTGCATATGCTAATCTGAAATAAAAGCTGGTTAAACCAAGATAAGTGTGTCTATAGGCCTGTTGTACCAGTTTAACTAAATCTATATTTTTAAAAAAAAAATCATGCCTTAAATTAAGCTGGTGCAACTTTGTATGTAGACAAATTTGAGGACCTGATCATAATTTTATTGCAAAAAGCCTGAAAATCACTGTAAATCCGAGCTCCCTAGTTTTCTGGGCAGAGCACCCTTTCTGCCCAGATCTCTTCCAAACTTTTATTTTCCCTGTATTCCCTTTGGGTTGGGCTTTTCTCAGTGACTGGCAATTTACTCAATACAAGGGGAAAATCACCATCATGATGAAGGGTTCAATTGTTTCCCCATTCTCGTTTATTCCCAGTGTCGGATTCCCTCTATTATTCTTCCTGGGTCCACTTTTCCTGCCCCCGCCCACTCGCTTACTTTCCAGAATGGTGCTGGCCATTTCTAAAATGGCAGGCACAATCTCCCCAGCACCTAGTGGTCCTGGTTTGGAATTTCACCTCCCATTTTAAAACTTTCAGCTTGAGCAAAACATCCAAATGAGCAGTGATTGAAACGGGCTTGTAGGATATAAAATATCACTATTCTCTATATACAAACCAAACCACCAATACTGCAAATATGGCCTCATTTTCTCCCCTCTGCCCTATCCATGCACGGTGCCTGCCTGCACTTTAATTCACTCCCACCCATGTTCTTCATTCCTAACATCCATGATTCCTCAATTAAACCACACATTTAGAAAACAACATTTTTCAAAGTGACTGAATATTGGGCAATACCCAAATGAGAGACAATTGTGGAAGTTAAGAAACATTGTACACTTCATTTGGTTTTAAATTAGGAGCCCATCAATACAGTTTTCAGCAGTTTATTACACCTGTAGGACTTCAATGTTCGATATCACTTTCACCCAAGTTCCAGCTGTGTTTCACTAAAGGAAAAGGACAGCAAATGGAGCACAGCAGTGGAAAAAGTTGGGGCCTCCAGATTTAAATGAAAAAATGAAAGCACATGACACAGGTACATGGAACAACCAACATGTCCATGGACAAAGAGCCAAGTGTTTGAGAGGAGTCAGGGGAAGAGAAGGAAAATCAACCCATGCAACTTCTCACAGAGAAATCAGTGTTTGTGTTAGGAAAGTTCCATAATCCAGAACTATTTTTAAAAAAATCAACACATCTTATAACAGAAAAAGTTTTAAGATCCCTCACAGCCCATGTCAGGATAATGTGTGAGAAGAGAAGGTATTTCCACTGAGCTGCTAGAACTAAAGAGAAGAAGAGGAAAAGGTACAAACTATGCCTGGAATTGTATTAGACAACATTTGAGGGCTATTTAATTTTTTTTTTAAAATAAATGCTTAAAATCACTGTCCCCCTTTTGTCTTGAGCCAACTGTCTTGATCATGGAGAGGCAATAAAGCAGCAGAAGAAATATTGGTGCATTTCAGAAATGTCAGCTGATTCCTTTAATTCTCAATGGACAGCCTCTCAATATCTGAAATGTGCCCCTAAAACTAGCCCTTTAAATATTAGATATTAAGAAATTACTTGTCTGGATTAGGTATATACCCACTTCATGCAATATTAAAATGATGCCCACTGTGTTTCTCAGAAAGGGAGTGATAATGCACTTGAGAGCCTACAATCTGGTATCAATTAAACTAACTTGCAGAGTACCACTGGGGCCAGCCAGAGAAATTTTAAAGGGCTCACCTGACCATAATTCCAGCTTCTGGATTTTATATTGTTGATGTCTCCATGGAAAACAACACCAAGGTCATTCAGGACATACTCTTCCCTTTCCTTCTTGTCATCCAGAAACACAGAATCCTCTGCATCAGAATTTACACACAATAGCCATTAATACAGCCACTTTGTTTTTATAGTCGACATATTTTAAAGCTACTGTATTCTAGTCATCTTACGTGAAAAGTGTCTTTTGTTCACCAGGCCTAACGTTATTTCTTCCAACACAATAGAAATAATAACAATAATAATTATAGCAATCACAGTTAGAAATAAGACATACGACTTAAAAGTATGTAAGATGAAAAATGCTGACAACTCCTGACTGTTTTCAGCAGGATCTGTAAAGCATGATTAAAATGTCACATTTTATCAACCATTTTATGATTACTGTGCATCACTAATTTAAAAGGCTGAGCGCCATGACGCACTTCTACAAAACAGATCAAACACCAACAATTTCAAACTCATTAATGTTAATGGAAAATAGCTCAGTGTCGAGCGAGTTAAAGAAAAATCTGTACTGACTTAAAAAATGATTATAGTATTTGGACTGCAGGTTTTCCCTCATATTAGCTAAAGGGTTTGGATTCTTTTCCTGTAAATATGGGCGTTATTGTACATTTGGCCAGGAAATACTTACCTTTCCAAGATGAAAACAAGTTGAAGAGTACTTTGTCAAAAATGTTTTAAGAAATCTTTTCTAAATTGATCTCATGTCAATCAAGAGAAGATAAACCCTGAGCCTGCAAACACTCTCTCACAGGTTTAAAACACATGAACAATTCCATTGAAGTCAATGGGACCCTCACATGCTTAAAGGCAAACACTGGCAGATCAGCAGAGTAAATTGACTTAGTTCTGTTGACTTCAGTGGAGTTACCACACACCACCTGAGGATCTGCCTCACATGTGTAAAGGCTTGCAAGATGGGAGGCTTAGAGATATAATGTAAAAAGCCTCTCAAGGCTGCCCAGGGAGGGGAAGGTTTTGGGGGGACAGAAAGTGATCCAGACACTGAAATTTCTGGATGGTGGCAGTGTTACCAGATCTAAGCTAGTAATTAAGCTTAGAAGTATCCATGCAGGTCCCCACATCTGTACCCTAAAGTTCGGAGTGAGGGAGCAACCTTGACATCTTCACTACTATTTTTAGCATGCTAGCTAGATTAAAGCTAGCAAATTGTGCCTACCTGAGCTGCAAATCACACCTTTGAATGGCATGTAAACATACCCTAACAGACCTGGGTCTTTTAGCTCAGGTAGCAGAGGATCACAGTTTTTGGATTCCAAGGTTACTAACATAGATTTAAAAGTTCAAGACAGATCTTCAGATGGCATAAACTGAAACAGTTCCATTGTTTTATATGAGCTGAGACTCTGACCCTAAGGAAGTAGATTGTCAAGTGAGTTTTTCAATTTCTGATTCCTGGCTCTGAACAACTCCTGCATAGCACTTTGCCAATAATGTTGCAAACTTCACAGATCATAAGGTTTCTATAGCCTATTTTATTGGTGTTGATTTGTATAATTTGCAGATTGAGCTACTGTATATATTTACTCACTGACCTTTGCGTTTTATTAAAATACCTTTGTAGAAAATGGGTGGAGCGAGAATATTTAAGGGAATGAAAATTGCATTTTCTTCTATCTTTACTGATAATTTCACCCGTTCAGTAGAGACAGCCTATGATTTCATGACAGCAGATATTTCCTTTCACAGAATAAAAATAGCCGTTAATCTTGTGGCTATCAATCCGACTGTCTTTGTTATTTGAAGATTATGTAATCGTTGCAAAAATCTGATGAAGATTGGTTAAATCCTTTGTCATTCTGTTTTTGTTTTAAATATTTGTATTTTATTAAACCAAAAAAAGAGAGAAAATGATCTCTGCTTTCACTGAAAAGTGGAAATAAGTCCTAGAAACCAACTGCTTTGATTTTTGACAGCTTTCAATACCACTGGCACTGTTGAGAAGAAAACATGAGACATTTGTGAACTACTTTGATTCTAAGCACTCTGCAGGTAGTACAAATCCAAAATTATCCTGTGCTAATGGAGCTACAGATGCGATGAACAGGAGGATCCCATTAATTCTACTAATTACGTTTTACCTTGGAAATAAATAAAATTCTAGCAATGCTAGAAAAAAAGTACTACGTTTAATTGCCTGTATTTTACCTGTATGAAGATTAGTAAGAGTGAAATACACTTGGTCTGAATGAAGTAATGCAGCTAACGGGGTCATAGGTTGGCTCCTTTGTGAGATCAAGCAAGGGAAGTCCACAGGAAGGCCTTCCCGCCTTGCCCTCCTAATACATGGGCCACAGTAGCATACCCTGTATCCTCTTGAGCACAGGAAATGCCCTCTGCTAACACTTCCTGAGAGAATCTAGTCTCTCCCAAGAGGGCAGGGAGGAGGTGGGAGTCATATCCCCTATGCAGCAGACTGCAGACCCACTGCACAAGTGAGAGCCTAGGCTGCCTCCCTTTAATGGGCACATCAACAAGCACTCTCCATGAGCACTGGGGAGCTCGAGCACTGTTGTGCCTCCCTGTAACCAAATGGCCCCCAGGACTTCTACTGTCACAGTATAACTCTGTGTCTCTCCTAAAGCCACAACAGGGCTCAGAGTAAGCAAGGGTTAGTATGTGTGCCTGCAACATGTACCCAACACATGGCCAAGTGCAGTGCACCTCCCCATCCCCCAGGGCTGCTACTCTAGCCTATGAGCTGGATTAGCAATCAAAACCCATCTACACCACTGGGGCAGTAGATTAGGGACTTTGGGTGAATTTCACCTTTCTGAAATCGATGACACTTAAGGTATGTCTACACTACATGTCACCACTACTGAGGTGTATAGCTACACTTCAGGGAATGGCTCTGGGGGGGGAAGGGAGGCAGTGGGGAAAGGCTCTGGCTGTGGGGAAATGCCTGCGTCTTTTCCCCACTGCCGGGGAGGAGGCAGTGGGGAGGAAGCAGGAGACTACAGGAAGCAGGAGACTAAAAATAGCAGTGTACACATGGGGGGCACTGCTTGGTCACAGAGAGAGCAGTGTAGGGTATACACTAGGGCTGTCAAATGATTAAAAAAATTAATTGTGATTAATCACACGATTAAAAAAAATTAATCATGCAATTAATCGCGCTGTTAAACAATAGAATACCATTTATTTTAAATGTTTTTGGATGTTTACTACATTTTCAAATATATTACTTTCTATTACAACACAGAATACAAAGTGCATAGGGCTCACTTCATATTTATTTTTTATTACAAATATTTGCACTGTAAAAAACAAAAACATTGTATTTTTCAGTTCACCTCAGACAAGTACTGTAGTGCAATCTCTTTATCATGAAAGTTGAACTTACAAATGTAGAATTATGTAAAAAAAAACCTGCATTCAAAAATAAAACAATGTAAAACTTTAGAGACTACAAATCCACTCAGTCCTACTTGCTTCTTGTTTACAATGTCATCTAAAAGTGAGAACAGGCGTTCGCATGGCACTGTTGTAGTTGGCATTGCAAGATATTTATGTGCCAGATGCGCTAAAGATTCATATGTCCCTTCATGCTTCAACCACCATTCCAGAGGACAAGCTTCCATGCTGATGATGGGTTCTGCTTGATAATAATCCAAAGCAGTGTGGACTGACGCATGTTCATTTTCATCATCTGAGTCAGATGCCACCAGCAGAAGGTTGATTTTCTTTTTTTGGTGGTTCGGGTTCTGTAGTTTCCTTATCAGAGTGTTGTTCTTTTAAGACCGCTGAAAGCATGCTCCACACCTTGTCCCATTTTTTTTAACAAGCGTCATCAGCATGGAAGCATGTCCTCTGGAATGGTGGCCGAAGCAGGAAGTGGGATACAAATGTTTAGCATATCTGGCATGCAATGCCAGCTACAAAAATTGCATACGAACCCCTCTTTTCACTTTCAGGTGACGTAAATAAGAAGCAGGCAGCAGTATCTCTGTCAATGTAAACAAACTTGTTTGTCTTAGCAATAGGCAGAATAAGTAGGACTGAGTGGACTTGTAGGCTCTAAAGTTTGACACTGTTTTGTTTTTGAGTGCAGTTCTGTAGCCAAAAAAAATCTGCATTTGTAAGTTACACTTTCACGATAAAGAGATTGCACTTCAGTACTTGTATGAGGTGAACTGAAAAATACTATTTCTCTTGTTTATCAGTTTTACAGGGCATATATTTGTAATAAAAAATAATAATGTAAAGTGAGCACCGCACACTTTGTATTCTGTATTGTAATGGAAATCAATATTGAAAATGTAGAAAAACATCCACAAATATTTAATAAATTTCAATTGGTGTTCTATTACAACAATGGCAATTAATTGACAGCCCTAGTATATACCTTAAGGTTCTGGCATGTCTTTAATCTACTTGCCTAAGTAGTGCTTTACTGTCTACACTGCTATTTAGATCCGTGCTGGGGGGGGCATGCACAGTATGTACTTGACATGCTGCTGCAAGGAGTGTGCAGGATAGACATAACCATAGTAGTTCAAATCTGACCAGGGGCGGCTCTACCTTTTTGGCCGCCCCAAGCAGTCATGCGCGGGAGGCGCCCCGGAGCTGCGGGAGCAGTGGACCTCCCGCGGGCATGACTGCGGAGGGTCCGCTGGTCGCGCGGCTCGGCTGGACCTCCCGCAGCTGCGGACGGTTCGCAGGTCCGGCGGTTCCGCTTGAGCTGCCGCAGGCATGCCTGCGGGATGTCCAGCCGAGCCGCGGGACGAGCGCCCCCTCCGCAGTCATGCCTGCGGCAGGTCCGGTCCTCCCGGGGCTCCGGTGGACCTCCCGCAGGCATGACTGCGTCAGGTCTGCCGGCCCAGCCTGCCGCCCCCCCGGGAAAGGGCCACCCCACGCGCGTGCTTGCCGCGCTGGGGTCTGGAGCCGGCCCTGAATCTGACCCACAAATGCAAATCTAGGGGAAATTTCCTATGACACAAAGTTGGATTCACAATAGTTTATTTGAGCAGTTCAGGGCCATCCATTTATACCTCATCCTCAAATTATATATGGTATATTCAAGGATGAGCAGAAGAAATTTGTAATTAGAGCAGCAAAAATGTGTATAACCCCAACAGCTTAAATATACTGCTCAGTTAGCAAAAGGCTGTAATGAGTGTACTCCATTGTGTAAGTATGGCCCAGATCGGTGATACTCAGCTGAGGCTTGCGAGTCGCAAGTAGCTCTTTAATGCGGCTCCTACAGCTTTTTGCACCACATGATATTAAAACCCTGTGTGAGTTAATTATTAACCAATCTAAGTTATTAACCAATCAGGGTGCTTTTATTATGTTGTTAACCAATTGTAGTTGATAAAATAATAATACTTGGTTAGTCATTTTGCTGTGAGAATAATATTATAGAGAGAGTTTATATATATAGATACACATACATACATACACAGAGACAGAGAAAATGAAACAATGAATTCACACTACTGTGGCTCTATTGGGTAATGTGATTGCTAATTTGGCTCTTGAACCACTGAGGTCTGAGTATCATTTGCCTAGATCCTTTGTTCCTAGATGTACACATTTACATTTAGCCAGATTTAAGAACATATTATTTTCTTACACCCAGCGTAGATTGTTCTGCATCAGTGACCTGTCCTCTTCATTATTAATCACTCCCTGAATGCTGATGACAGCTTCCTGGGTGCTGGCTGGTGAGTCTTGCCCACATGTTCAGGGTTTAACTGATCATCATATTTGGGGTCGGGAAGGAATTTTCCTCCAAGGAAGATTGGCAGAGGCCCTGGAGGTTTTTCGCCTTCCTCTGCAGCGTGGGGCACAGGTCACTTGCTGGAGGATTCTCTGCACCTTGAGGTCTTTAAACCACGATTTGAGGACTTCAATAACTCAGAGATAGGTTAGAGGTTTGTTACAGGAGTGGGTGGGTGAGATTCTGTGGCCTGCGTTGTGCAGGAGGTCAGACTAGATGACCATAATGGTACCTTCTGACCTTAAGTCTATGAATCTATGAATCTATGAGCACTTCATTGCAGTTTGCAGCATCTCCTACTGGTTTCCTCCACTGATCTATTTTTATCTGATTTTTGTCTCTTTGGTCATATTCAACAGGTGTACATAGCATGATAGCAGTGAGTTCCTATAGGGTTGGATAAGCATGTGACATGAAATGGTTGTTCATTCGTCATGAGGATCTGCTCGAGGACTCGAGTTCTTAGGAGGATTTTGCACTGGTTTGGCTCAGGATGACTGGGGGATGGCTGTCATCTTGGCCAACACATGGGGCATTGAACCAGAGATGTCCAGAACTAAAAGCACAAGCAGCTACAACTTATGCTAAAGCTCCCTAGCTGGGGCTGTAACAGACTCATATCATCTACAAATCAGGCATGGAGGGGATCTGTTAACATCCACTCAGCAGTGAGTTATATTTGCATGGCTACATCTGGCTGTGACTCCGCCCACTTTTCTTCTGGCTGTGCACCTAGTTTCTTCATGGAGCATCTTCTTACTGTGCAGTTTTAAGGAACAAAACTCTACAGTGTTTTTCAGTACAGTTCATGGTGCTGTAGCATCCTGTCCTAGCCACGGGCGGATTTACCATAAAACACACAGTGCTCTGGCACAGGACCCCCCAACAACAGCGGGGCCCCCAGGGCTGGGGACTCGGGCAGCTCAGCACCAGCTCCTGAGTGTGGGGGGGGCTGCTCCACGGGATGGGGGCTGCAGGGACAGAAGCTGTGGGGGGCAGGAGAGCAGGGAGGGAGGCTCACCCGCAGCCTCAGGGGAGCAGGTGGGAGGTGCGGGTGGTGGGAGCACTGCGAACACTGGCCAGAGGACTCAGGAGCACAGGGCAGTGGTGCAGCTGGCTGGAGAGAAGCGGCGCTTTGAAAGGGAAACTGCCACTTCTCTCCAGCTGCGTGGCTGCCCCTGCTCCTCCTGAGTCCTCCAGCCTGTACTTGCAGGGCAGGATTCAGAAAGGGGACAGGACTTTAGGGGCTGCAGCCCAGGATGCCAGGGCCCACTTATCCCTGGGCCACAGCCCCTAAAGCCTTTGTGTTCCAGCCCTGCCTGGCTGGGGGAGGGAGGCAGCTCTGAGAATCGCAGCCAATGGGAGCTGCAGGGGGAGGTGCCTGTGGGGCAAGCACAGGGCCACATGGAGCCACCTGAACTCCTCGCACCTGCATCCCACACACCAAATGGGAGCTGCCCCACATAAGCGCTCCACACTCCAACCCCCTGCTGCAGCCCTGAGCCCCCTCCCACACACTAACTCCTGGCCAGACCCCTCCATCCCCAGCCTGTTCCTGCACCCTAACATCCTCCCAGATCCTGCACCCCCACCCCACTCCTGCCCCCTAACTCCCTCCCAGACCCTGCACTCCCAGCCCCAGCCCGCTCCTGCACCCTAACTCCCTCCCAGACCCTGCACCCCAACCCTGAGCCCCCTCCCGCACCATAACTTCCTCCCAGACCCTGCACTCCCAGCCCCAGCCCACTCCTGCACCCTAACTCCCTCCCAGACCCTGCACCCCAACCCTGAGCCCCCTCCCGCACCATAACTTCCTCCCAGACCCTGCACTCCCAGCCCCAGCCCACTCCTGCCCCCTAACTTCCTCCCAGACCCTGCACCCCAACCCTGAGCCCCCTCCCGCACCATAACTCCTACCCAGACCCTGCACTCCCAGCCCCAGCCCACTCCTGCACCCTAACTCCCTCCCAGACCCTGCACCCCAACCCTGAGCCACCTCCCACACCATAACTCCCACCCAGATCTTGCACCCCCACCCCACTCCTGCACCCTAACTCCCTCCCAGACCCCGCATCCCCTGCCCTGAGCCCCAGGAGGAGAATGCAGGGGAAAAAAAAGAAAAACAGGGGGCAGGGGGATAAGAGAGAATGCTCCCCCCCATTGGAGGGGCAAAAATGAAGCCGAGCACAGGGCCCCACTAACTCTAAATTCACCACTGGTCCTAGCTCCTTCTCCTCCCTCCTTTTTAGTCCTAATTCCACTTAAGTAATGTCACTTCACTCAGGATTAATCATGCATCTTCCTAAACAATATATAAACTAATCATTGCCTATGTTCTCTTGGACCAGAGGCAGGTAATGAACTTGGGCCAAATCACTCCATGTACAAAACAAAGTGCTGCAGAGTACTCTATTAATAATGCCAAACATTTATCACAAAGTACGATGCTCGTTATTTGAGACTAAAGAAACTTATATAAATATTATGGGAAAGAGATTATATTTACCAAGAAGGAAGAGTTCCAGGACAGCATTAAAGCATTAGCTATACCAAAAGTTTGAAGCCATTCTAGATTCTGGATCTGTCTATATTTCAAGTTTTATCACGTTAAGGCATAGTGCTCCTAAACTGTTTTGAAAGGGTGCTGATCGGAACTTGCAACTTATTTGTACTCGCTTCTGAAATGCCTTGAACATAGAATTCACTTTGTAAAATGCATATGTGAGCATAAATTCTGATTTTATATGCACAAATGGAATACTGGGTTTTAAACATTTAGTTCTTTGCACCCTGAACCAATGCCCACTGAAATCAGTGGAAAGACTAATTGAATCATTGAATCAGACACACAGAGTGATCAAGCAGCTAACCAAAAGTTAAAGTAAAGCCACCAGCTACTGCCCACTCAAACTAGAAAATAACCAACCACAAGTTAAAAAAATAAGAAGACAAGCCCAGACAATAACCCCCTCCATCACAAACTTTATCACACCCCTGCCTCCCCAAAAGCCTGGGGAAACAGATGGGCCTTGCCGCAGAAGTATGAACATCTGAGTATTGCACACCCCTCACCTGGGCACCAGGGATTAAAGAGTATGTAGGTGTCAGTCTCTGGGTTTCTCTTTGTCCGGAGGATGCCATAGGGAGTCAGGACAGCGACATAGAGGCGGAATTTCCCCACAATGCACGTCGGAGCAGACATGATGGACAGCCTAATGGAACTGTCCTCCTTCCAGGTAATCTTGGCTCCCCATGTCCCGCTTTGCAGTTCTTCAACCAAAGGGATTGGAATGTAAGTGCCTTTGTTTTGCTGTGGATAACGACCTACAGTAATGGAAAGAGAGGAGGATCCTTCTGTGAATGTATCCAACAGCTTTGTAAATGCCTCAATTTAAGTTTCTCATCATTTCCTCGTGCTTCCCCCTCCCCGCCGTGTGTTTGCTGCATCCACTAGTTGTCTCCTCTTCAATTTATATGGGACTGTCTTTGTTATATGCTTGTCCAGCCCTTAGCACAGCAGGGGCCTGGCCTATAGGCATTGCTGCCATAGGAATAACAGGTAACGCCATAGCTCAGTATTGTTTAGCTATTGCATCACACTTCTCCTGAACTCCACACTGATCCTTGCCCTAAAACATCGTAAGTCAGCTCTTATGCAGATGACTGGGAAGCAAACGCACAGGGACGGATAAGTCTAATAATAGGAGAGTGAAAATATAGCATCTATGTACTTTGAAGTGGAGTATGCAGGGCATGTAACTGTTTTTCCTTTCCGATTATTTTTATAATGCTGACGTAGAGATAGTCCCAGATCTGAACATCCCTACATTTTGGGATAACATAAATCCAGCTCTGGAGCTGAACTTTATAACACAGCCCAGCCTCTGAGTTTCTACTGTGCTTCCATCTGATGGATTGTGCAGGACCACGTACATAGCCATTTTTGCCCTAAAGTCCAGGGATGGTCATGCAGCAACCCAGATACCTTACATATTCTGTTTATTGGGGCATGCAACAGAAGTAAGAGTCCTACTAAAGAAAAAGGAATTAGAAAGAAAAAACAAAAATCAATAGCAAACATAGGAAGCTGAAGTGCAGGACATCTTAAAAAGGCCATTAAAAATTAAGGTGTAGAGGGATAGGAGATGACAGTTTTGTGGCTACTAACAATTTGGATCTGAATGTAGGATTGCCCTTTAAACTGGTGCTGGATTTGATCCTTCTTCCTTTTACAGTGGGTATTTTGCTCCCACTTTTGATGTATAGTAATTGTATAAACCAACAGCAGCAGATGACAGCAGAGCCAATCAACTAGCTTAACCTAGACACTTGAAACCCACATACATGTACTGATTTTGAAAATACCTTTCTTATTCTTTTGTAGGAGGTTGGTATTAATACTCGAGTGCGCATTAGACTTAGGAACCAATTCTGCCTTCCTGTATACACCAATGTGGTACCATATAGAAGCTGAACAGGATCCACAATAAGGGAGGTGAGAATTCCAACAGCACAGAAGCCACATGGGGCCTTTTGTAAGCCATCTTTGTCCCCAGTTCCCTGTACTCCAACGAGAAACTGCAGAACTGGAATTAATCTGCAATCTGGACACCATCAAATTAGGCCTGAATAAAGACTGGGAGTGGATGGGTCGCTACAAGAACTAAAAAAAACCCTAATTTCCCCATGCTAATTTGCCCCTACTGTTATTTACACCTTCTTGTTAACTGTTTGAAATGAGCCACCCTGATTACGACTACAAAAGTGATTTTTCATCCTGTTGATAATAGCCCACTTTAATTAATTTGTCTCGACCCCCACACTGGGTAAGGCAACTCCCATCTTTTCATGTACTGCTATATATATCTTCCTATTGTATTTTCCATTCCATGCATCTGATGAAGTGGGTTTTAGCCCACGAAAGCTTATGCCCAAATAAATTTGTTAGTCAATAAGGTGCCACAAGTACTCCTTGTTGTTTTTGCTGATACAGACTAACACTCTGAAACCTCTCGTGAGGTACAGCACAGACTCTAGCAGCCCTTAGATTCAGATGATTAATAGGAATTCACTGGTTGTCTGACAAGAGAGAGGGTCAAAAATCCTGACAAACCTTCTGATCTGTGCTGTAGTAGGAGCTGTACTACTGATATGAAGATTATATTTGTTAAAGTGATAATGGCTAGATATTTTCTGCATTTGAATGAATATATATTTTTAGAAGAGACACTATCAGGCACTTAAGGACATGTTCAGCTTGAAGGACATGGGTTGTTCTATTGAAGTCAATGGGATCACTCATGTTTGAAGTTAAGCACATGCTGGTGAACTGGGTCTATTGTGAATAAGATTCCATTTATATATTAGAACTCAAAAGGGAAATAGTAAAGCTAAATTACAAAGATATTAAGAATCGGATATTGCTCTGAACTTCATAAAGTGAATTCATTGAGTCAATTTGAAAGTAATAACAGAGTTCAATGAAGTTCAGAGACAAGGTCTCATAGCTGAGTGTTATTGCAGAAGTCCTTATAAACAAGTTGGATTATTCAGTAGACATCACTAGCAATTTCCAAACCATCTAATCCCAAAGAGCAGGTAAATTGCTTGGTTTAGTCAATTAAAAAGGTAAGAGAAAAGTCTGAACTTTGTGCTGCTGAAAGTTGCCCAGCTGACAGCCCATTAAACTAAGGGGCAAACTTTTAAAGGTGTTTAGGTGCCTCTGTGCTTTTGAAAATTCCACTAGTTGCCTAACTGTATCTTTAGGGACCTATATATCTTTAAAAAATATCTGTTCCAAGTCTTCCGTTTATCCATAGAACAGATATAGCAGTATAAGCTCCCTTGAAGTGCCCTGAGATGTGACTCATCCTTGATCTAAATGGTCCTCTGGAGATGGGAGTAGACATCAGTCCCTGGCCCCTTTGAGATTTCCAAAAGGGTGCTACTGTGTGATGTTATTTTTTATGAAGTGGGTGTATGTCCACTCAAAACTGAGCTGTGGCTACAAATAGAGAGCTAAACAATCGTTAAATGGTAATACCTTTGTTCACAGGCCAAATTCAAACTAGTGAGCTAACACTGATATCCCTCACAACCACCTAACAATCCCTTGCACTGACTAGTTCTCATTTTTCTTAGGGTATGTCTACACAGCCGATTTTAAAGCACTGCCACAGCAGCACTTTAATGTCGGCTGTGTAGTTGCGGCTCCAGTGGTGGGAGAGAGCTCTCCTGGTGTGCTGTAATAAAACCACCTTCGTGATGGGAATAGCTACCAGCATTGGGTACATGGCTACCAGCACTGGTGCACTGTCTACACTGACACTTCACAGCACTGAAACTTGCTGCGCTTAGGGGGAGTGTTTTATCACACACCAGAGCGAAGAAAGTTTCAGCACTGTAAGTGGCAGTGTAGGCAAGGGCTTAGTCACGTTTGTCTAAAGACACCGGAACACAATGGAATTGTTCTTAGTTACCGGTTGTGTCCCCTTTGCTAACACTGCCATCAAAGTTGCTAATTTTGGTGGTTTCCATAATATGGACATCTGTCCATTGGAACCTGGATTGACAGCACATTCATTTCATACGAATCACCCTGTGTCCATCAGACAGTGACAAATTTTAGTGACCAGAGACCTGAACTGATTCAAGCCAACAACTTTGATGAGACTGGGTCTATTTTGTATCCTTTTACGAGTACACTTAAGGGGATGGCTACACTGCAATTAAAAACCCAGGGCTGGCCCATGTCAGCTGACTCAGAACTGTGAGGCTTGGGCTAAGGGGCTGTTGAATTTCAGTATAGATGTTCAGGCTCGGGCTGGAGCCCAGGCTGTAGGACCCTGCAAAGTGGGAGAGCCCCAGAGCAATTCAACAGCCCCTTAGCCTGAGCTCCACAAGCCCAAGTCAGCTGGCACGGGCCAGCCACAGGTGTCTAATTGCAATGCAGACATGCCCATAGCCCTCTCAGACCTGGCAGCGTATTGCTTTATTAAATGTAAACAAGTAGCAAAAGAGAATTGCCTACTAAACATTGCATTCCTCTGGTAATTTTTAAATTACAGCTTTTGTCATTATCTTTTTGTTTTGTTCCCAACTTTATGCCCTTTCTGGCACTACATGTTTTTAATCTAAGGTTGTGTTTAGTGGCATCAAACACTGTCTGCCAGTCTAATAAATGAACTATAGTCCCATCTAGTTGTAAAGCACGTCTTTACTTCAACACAATGAGGAGAGCTCCTCAGAACAGCAATGCCTCAAGGAAAAGGGCAATCCTATTCACTAGTTTCAGAGTTAAGTAGAGTTTATGCAGAAGCTTTTGCACCTGATCGCCCCGCCCCTTAAACCATACATGTGAGTGTGAGTGTATGAGAGAGAGAGAGAGAGAGATGTGAGGGTGAATGTGTGTGAGAGAGAATGAAGATGTGAGGAAAAAAGAAGTTGTGCAAATCAAAAGTGATGAATGGGTTGACTTTGACATTGTTTAAGATTTCTTTAGCAGATAAAGGCCTAATGTTAAATGTGAATTGATATAGTAATACAAAGTTGCAGGATAGAACTCAGTGACAATGTCTTTTTTTTGGCCTGTAAGGCCTTTAGTTATTCTTTGTCATTAGGTAAGATTTTTCCCACTTCCCCTCTTTTTTGGCATGATTATCACTCAATTATTAAATGTACAACACTGCCTTCTGCAAGAATTTCCCTGAAATACTGCTAACACATCTACCTAAAATGGCCCTCATCACTATAGTATCTGAGCACCTCATAATCCTTTTATCCCATTAGTCATATTTTAGCCCTTAAAAATGTTACCTACTGCAATTTGTTGGTGCAGAAACTGGATGAATTTGAAAGTCCACGAGGAGAAACTTGCTTGAGGAGGGGCAGGTATTACAGGTGGTTTAAGCAGGTAGGAGGAAGGGTCATATAGGTGTGAGAGATGAGAACAAGAGAGGTCCAGAAGGGTAGCAGAAAGGTCTGGATGGGTGTAATAAAGGAGGCCCCTATTGCTAGGAGTCAGTCAAGATTTGTTAGAGAAGAAGCAAGAAGGTTTAGAAGCGGAGACAGCAGAGACTGCCAGGCAAGGGATGCTGGGAAGGTTCTAGAGTTGGGAGTGGTTAGGGTGCCTGTGCTGAGTGAAAAAGTTGCGGTTGGTTTGTCACCATTTGCAATGAACCGAGGGCTTGTGGGAACTGACAGAGTGATTCTGATGGATTATGCAATGCATAGTATGCATTCAGTCTTCAATACACATTTACATACTATTTTTTCCACAGGACCCTGGCCTCATTGAATACACAGGATGGATGGTGCTCACTTCATGGTATTTTACTTTCTCCTCATTATTCAATGTGTGGCCATAGGCCTTATTTACCTCACACTACTCAAACCCTGCTTTGAAGACAGACTTATTGATTTCCTCATGCACTTTTCTGTGGCACTCATTACTATAGCATCTGAGCGCTTCACAAACATTAATGAATGTTCACCATTGTGAGGTGAGAGGTTATTATGCAGAAGGAGAACTGAGGCACAGAGATTAAGGTCAAAAGTATCCATTAATTTTGAATGCCCAAATTGGGACCTAATTTTTCGGAGAACTCATTATATAGCATTTTCTATGTTGAAAGCACAGCACCTATTGAGTGCAGTTGCAAGTGCTCAGCACTTCAACAATTCAGACCATACAGTCTTAACTCAGGCATCCAGAAAATGAGGAACACC
Organism: Mauremys mutica; assembly: GCF_020497125.1. NCBI lineage: Eukaryota > Metazoa > Chordata > Testudines > Geoemydidae > Mauremys > Mauremys mutica. The sequence goes on along the minus strand of NC_059073.1, from coordinate 119,692,980 downwards.
CAGTTAGTGACCAACTGTGAAAAGTTTGGTATAAGAGACTTGCCCAGCATCACAGAGGAACTCTGTAGCAGAGGCAGGGATAGAATCCACGTCTCCAGGGCAGCATTCAACTGCCTTAACCATGAGACTGTCCTTTCTCTTCCTGCCACCCCCTGCCTCATTCACTACACACCTTCCAACTTCTGAAACAAATGGGGGAAGGGGAAGGAGAAGTATGTAATGATGTAATTAAAGTCCGTATCATAATACAAGGAGACCAAATTAAGGTTGCCCTGGCAACCTTAGTTCTGTCATATTTTAACTTTTCAGAGCGTGTCTTTGTAACCTTAATGTTCTTTTAACGTATTTTGTGTGTAAATCCTTAGTTGTTTTTTTTAAAAGAATCTAGCAAACAAACACCACACCCAAAAATCCCATCATGTTGACACCCACACTGGTCATCAGCGGGGCTGGAAGCTTTTGAGCCACCACACAAACCTCCACCACTTGAGCTAATGGAATAACTGGTAGCAATAGCAGGTAGTCATCCTCCAGGTGGATCAGCACTAGAGGGGGGTGAGCGTTTGGCAGTGGATGTCACAGATATTTGCTGACTTAGAGGAATGGTGAGACTCAGGGATCTTTGACTCCATTCCAGGATCTGGAGGGAGTTTGGTCCAAAGAGCACAGACTCGTCTGCCCACACCCCTTAAATGTGACCCCCTTCTACCCAATCCCCCCCTTATCCCAGTCTTTCCCACCCATGGTTTCTCATCCCAGTCTCCTTGCCCAGCTATTCCTGGTCCTGCCTTCCTCTGTTCCTCCTCTCCACTAATTTCCAGTCTCATTCCCTCTCCCTAGACAACTTGTCCAATCTCCAAGCCCCTCACTCCTGTCACAGTCTCTTTGCCCAGCCAGTCCTAGTCTTCTCATCTGTTCTCAGTGCCCAATTCCCCCTCTCCACCGACACACCCATTTTCCTCCCTGGCTCCCATACCCAGTCACCTTGTCTAACCAGTCCCAGTGTCCTCTGCCCACAGGCTCCTTGTTCCAATCTACTTGCCCCGAATCTTGCAGACCAGGTGCTTCTCCCTTCTCCATTCAAATCAGGCAGCTTCTTCCTCTATGCTTCCTAGGCCCAGCAGGAGGTAACTGAGAGCACAGTAGAGATACTCCCAGCTCTCAATTCAGATGGCCAGAACTGGCCTGACCTGGCCCATAGCAGCCCCGAGGTGCAATTGCAGGGAAAGTCCTGGCTGGAGCATGCCAGTGGGGGTAGACTCTTCAGGGAATTAAGCTACTAAAATCTAAGAAGTCTATACTGAGCATGTCCAAACTATGATTCTTCAGAGGCTTAAAACTTGGGCAAATTTGGCAAAAGGCACATCCCTGACAAATTTCAAGTTTCTGCTCCAAAGCATATAGGTGCTAGAGCTTCACAAAAAAATGGTCACCAGACTATTTTAACGTGGGCAAAAAAACCCCACGTATTTCTCTCTAGCTTCATTCTCAGAAATGGCCAAACCATTTTGGCTGAAATTTTCTAAAACAATTCAGCCTGAGGTAGACATCCACTGAGCATGCAAAATTTCAGCACAAATGGTTAAAATTTGCAATGTTAGAAATAACTAATAACAGGGCCTTATAATGGGAAGTGTCAGGCAACCTTAATAATAGGTGATGCTACCAGCTCTGCCAGTCATAAAGTATTTTTCCCTTTAATATTTTTAAAAAGTGAATTTGAGGGTTTGTGAAAAGCCAGACTGATCACACTGCAAGCTAAAATTGTTTATGTACAAAACAACCAGTGGTACTACTAGCTCCATCATCTCACAGCCCCACTGACATGCCTCAGGGATCACCTCTGGATGTGAGAGGCAAGAGGACTTCAGTCTCCAGGCTCATTCGGTCCTTGCCCTTTCTGTGGCCTGAGACTGACAACAGGAGTGTCAGCGATGGCACTTTCTGTGATGAAAACATCTGCCTACTAGGGACTCGTCTGAAACGATCAACACATTTTACACAGGGCACCAAAGGGACACCAGACGGCAATAACTTTTGGTCACTATTGATCTGGTCTGAATTTAAAACAAGATTTCTAAACATGAAAGGCTCACTCATCAATTATTACCTAGAACCATCCAGTCCCCTCCTAACAGTGCTTTGAAGAATGTTTATGGAGTAGTAACTCATCGTAATGCCCCAGAATAATCCCTCATTATAAGGAAAGTGCCTCACTTTGGCGCCAGCGTTGTCTCACTTCACTCATGGAACTCAGAAGGGACTACTCCCCTGAAGGCAAGTGGGATGTGGCCCATATTTGTACATTCAGGTCTCAGTTGTGTGTGGCTTGTACAGGCTCACGGGGTGGGATGGGGTGAGGAGAAGGGCATCGTTTGCCACTCCTATGTAATAGGGTAAATGATGCAGATGTGTGGCCATGACTTCACTCAGTGTTCTCACCCCGTTCCGATACATGTTCTTTGGGACAGCTAGTATGGACAGTAATACTTTGCACTCTCCGATGCTGGGAAACTGATTGTGCTTCTCCACCTCTTGGGTGCACTGATGTAGGGCTCATTAAACCCTCCCCTGAGTCTAGCTCACTTACCTGACGGAGGCATGTGTGACAGGCTGGATCACAGAAACCCCCGGGGGACTGCCAACTGATGTGCTGAGCCTACTTCTGACCCGTTTTCCCTGCCAGCTTGGGACTCCAGAACCTTGTCAGTTTCAGCCAGACATGCTAGTCTGCTGCAAACCCAGACCCAGGTCTGAACCATGTCCCCCAACAGCTGCAGGCTTAAACTGAAAACAGCTTAAGAAGTGCTCCTGTTTCTAACACTCAGATGCCCAGCTCCCAATGGGGTCCAGACCCCAAACAAATCCGTTTTACCCTGTGTTAAGTTTATACAGGATAAACTCATAAATTGTTCGCCCTCTATAACACTGATAGAGAGATATGCAGAGCTGTTTCCCCTCCCCACCCCCCACCCCGGCTATTAACACATACTCTGGGTTAATTAATAAGTAAAAAGTGATTTTATTAAATACAAAAAGAAGGATTTAAGTGGTTCCAAGTAGTAACAGACAGAACAAAGTGCATTACCAAGCAAAATAAAATAAAACACGCAAGTCTAAACCTAATACAGTAAGAAAGTGATTACAGATAAAATATCACCCTCAGAGATCAGAGGGGTAGCTGTGTTAGTCTGGATCTGTAAAAAGCGACAAAGAGTCCTGTGGCACCTTACAGACTAACATACGTTTTGGAGCATGAGCTTTCCTGGGTGAATACTCCCTTCGGCAGATGCATGCCCTCAGAGATGTTTCAATAAGCTTCTTTCACAAACTGGATGCCTTCCTAGTTTGGCCACAATCCTTTCCCTGGTACTGCCTTTGTTCCAGCTCAGGTGGCAACTAGGGGATTTTTCATGACCGCAGCCCCCTTTGTTCTGTTCCACCCCCTTATATATCTTTTGCACAAGGCAGGAATCCTTTGTTCCTCTCTGGGTTCCCACCCATCCTTCTAAATGGAAAAGCACCAGGTTAAAGATTGATTCCAGTTCAGGTGACATGATCACATGTCACTGTAAGACCCCAAGCCTTCATTCCGCCCAGCCTGACTCACAGGAAGGCCTACCTGCAAACAGAGCCATCCACAGTCAATTGTCCTGGTTGATGAGAGCCATCAAGATTCCAAACCACCATTAATGGCCCACACTTTGCATAACTACAGTAGGACCTCAGAGTTATATTTCATATTTCTAGTTTCAGATACAAGAGTGATACATTTATACAAATAGGATGACCACACTCAGTAGATTATAAGCTTTGTAATGATACCTTACAAGAGACCTTTTGCATGAAGCATATTCCAGTTACATTATATTCACACTCATTAGCATATTTTCATAAAATCATATAGAGTGCAACGTCACAGCATGGATTTGGCTCAGAGTTTACTGGGCCTGAGTATGCCAACACTGCCTAATTATTTGGAAGTAAACAAATACTTAAGGGTGAACTCCTAACCCCTTTGGAGTCAATGGGAGTTCTGCTATTCAATGTGGCTGGGATTCCATCCTTACTGCTGGCTTGGGGCTTTCTCCTGCTGGTGTCCAATATCTTATTTAGTAACAGAATGTGCATTAAGGTAGTCCAAAAACATGAGGAAAGGCACCTACAAAAACCACAACCCAGCCTTTTGTACAGGGAGATAAACTATGACCATCCACCATCACATCAACAACTGCTACAAGTATATTGATTTAGAAGTAAAAGAATAAACAAGTTCAATTAAAACAAAGACCTGTGGTCACCTACACACATATCCAACATAGAAATCCACTCCGTTTAAAGTATGTCTCGGTTGCTTGGTATATCAGCATTACCTCAAGGTCCTGTCAGTAACTCTAGTATCCTGGGCTTAGTGGTGGATATAGTTGTAGAGCATAAGGGAGGAATTTACAGTGATTGTGGGGGAGAGAGAGGAAGGAAGGCAGAATAAGGTTCAGTCAGCAACACAAGAGTGATCTTCCTCCAGTTAACAAGCTCTTTAAACAAAACCCTGCCAAATAGATACACCAATGTTGTTATTTTCAGTTTAACAAACATCACGCCAGTTCTGAGTCAGGGGAAACTCTCATGGGCTTTCCTCCTTCAGCTCCATTGTTCTAATCAAGATTGAAGCTAACATGTCATTTTGGTTTAATTCACTGTATGTGCACCAGCGAGCACATACTGATATCAGTAGTGCTCTGCAATTAGGGCATATTCGTTAACTATTGCTACAGGGCCAGCAGAGGGAGCGCAAGATGCTTTTGGATAAGTCCCACAAATCAGTGGCGATACTTTTGTTGGCAGACAGAGTAATGGGATTTTCTTTTAAAGATATATTTAGAATCCAGAGGATATTCCCCGACCCGCTCCAAAGTGCATTAGTTTTAAGATATATATCAAAATGTGGGGACCCCACACTATTTCGCAGTATCCCTTTCAGCCACATTCTCATTAGCAGATATTTAAAAAAAGAGGCCAGAATCTGTCTTCCTTTGGGAGACTTATTATATACACAGTGAGGTTAATATTTTTCCTGTTCGACTCATTCATTTTACCCAGATAGACCCTTCATACACAGCATAAAGAATCCATTTCCAAGCAGGTCCTGGAAGTATAATAATTGTGACAGGATGATAAATAAGTTGGAGCTGAGAGCCATAGTATAGTAGCCTTGTAACAGAGGTAAGCCTTATTATAACAAACAGCCTAAGGATGGTAGGTGGGTACTCTGGGACCATGGTCAGCTAACGCTCATGAATAATTTTTACAAACATGCAGCTGTCAAAAAAGCAACAAACAAAAACAAAAAACCAACCTTCCTGGCTCAAATGATCACAGCCTGTAAGAGGAACAAATCCTTGAAGATATTAGTCTCTCTAAGAGGCTGCCTTAGGGTATGTCTACACTACGGGATTATTCCGATTTTACATAAACCGGTTTTGTAAAACAGATTGTATAAAGTCGAGTGCACGCGGCCACACTAAGCAAATTAATTCGGCGGTGTGCGTCCATGTACCGAGGCTAGCATCGATTTCCGGAGCGTTGCACTGTGGGTAGCTATCCCGTAGCTATCCCATAGTTCCTGCAGTCTCCCCTGCCCATTGGAATTCTGGGTTGAGATCCCAATGCAAAAACAGTGTCGCGGGTGATTCTGGGTAAATGTCGTCACTCAATCCTTCCTCCGTGAAAGCAACAGCAGACAATCATTTCGCGCCCCTTTTCCCTGGATTGCCCTGGCAGAAGCCATAGCATGGCAAACATGGAGCCCGTTTTGCCTTTTGTCACTGTCACCGTATGTGTACTGGATGCTGCTGACAGACGCGGTACTGCACTGCTACACAGCAGCATTCATTTGCCTTTGCAAGATAGCAGAGATGGTTACCAGTCATATTGTACCGTCTACCATGCCATTGTAAATTGGCGATGAGATGACGGTTATCGGTCATTCTGTACCGTCTGCTGCTATCATGGGTGCTCCTGGCTGGCCTCGCTGAGGTCGGCCGGGGGCGCATAGGCAAAAATGGGAATGACCCCCTGGGTCATTCCCTTCGTATGTTTGGTCTAAAAATAGAGTCAGTCCAGCCTAGAATATGGGGCAAGTGTACTAGAGAACCAGAGAGCACAGCCGCTCCGTGTCAGAGCCCCAGAGATCCCGCAGAAATGATGAGCTGCATGCCATTCTAGGGGGTGCCCCTGCAACAACCCCACTTGTTGCTTCCCTCCTCCCCCAACCCTCCTGGGCTACCGTGGCAGTGTCCCCCCATTTGTGTGATGAAGTAATAAAGAATGCAGGAATAAGAAACACTGACTTTTTAGTGAGATAAAATGAGGGGGAGGAAGCCTCCAGCTGCTATGATAGTCCAGGCAGGACATGAAAGAGTAAGGGGGGAGAGGAGACCAGCCTTCCGCTGCTATGATAGTCCAGGCAGTACAGAATCTTTTCTTTAGATATGACGGGGGGGGGGGCTGATGGAGCTCAGCCCCCAGTTGCTATGATGAGAACGGTTACCAGCTGTTCTGTACCATCTGCTGGGAATGACCAGGAGTCATTCCTATTTTTACCCAGGCGCCCCCGGCCGACCTCACCGAGGCCAGACAGGAGCACTCACGGGCTGATGACGAGAATGGATACCAGTCCTTCTGTACTGCACCGTCTGCCACCGGGGAGGGGAGGGGAGAGGATGCTGCTGTTTAGCTCTCCAGCACCCCGTCTACCAGCAGCATGCAGTAGACATAGGGTGATATTGAAAAAAGGCGAGAAACGATTTTTTTCCCTTTTCTTTCGGGGGGGTGAAGGGTGTAAATTGACGACATACACCCTGAAACACCCGGGAAAATGTTTTTGACCCTTCAGGAACTTGGAGCCCAGCCAAGAATGCAAATGCTTTTTGGAGACTGCAGGGACTGTGGGATAGCTGGAGTCCTCAGTACCCCCTCCCTCCTTCCCTCCATGAGCGTCCATTTGATTCTTTGGCTTTCCGTTACGCTTCTCACGCAGCACTGTGCTGAGTCCCTGCTGTGGCCTCTGTCTATCATAGCCTGGAGATTTTTTCAAATGCTTTGTCATTTCGTCCTCTGTAACGGAGCTCTGATACAACAGATTTGTCTCCCCATACAGTGATCAGATCCAGTATCTCCCGTACGGTCCATGCTGGAGCTCTTTGGATTTGGGACTGCATCGCCACCTGTGCTGATCAGAGCTCCATGCTGGGCAAACAGGAAATGAAATTCAAAAGTTCGTGGGGCTTTTCCTGTCTACCTGGCCAGTGCATCCGAGTTCAGATTGCTTTCCAGAGCTGTCACAATGGTGCACTGTGGGATAGCTCCCGGAGGCCAATACCGTCGATTTGCGGCCACACTAACCCTAATCCGACATGGCAATACCGATTTCAGCGCTACTCCTCTCGTCGGGGAGGAGTACAGAAACCGGTTTAAAGAGCCCTTTATATCGATATAAAGGGCCTCATTGTGTGGACGGGTGCAGGGTTAAATCGGTATAACGCTGCTAAATTTGGTTTAAATGCGTAGTGTAGACCAGGCCTTAGTGTCAGATCTCGTTCCCTCCTATCTTCAAACAGCATCGCCTTTAGCAGGGCTGCATGCAGACTTGAAAACTTAGAAAAAACACACATCAGCACAGCTTTACCCAGATCTGACCACATTCCCTGGGCTAAAACCTGCTAAACACCCACTGCAGTTACTAACTCTTAGTTATTAAAGGCATTTTTTTTTTAAAAGAAGCTAAGTTTTAAAGTTACTGTTGCGGCATAGATGCAATTGGGCAACAGAATCTAGGTCTTTTTGCATAAAAAAATCCTGATTTTGTAAAAGGTCTCAGAGAATTCCTTTCCTATGCCTTTCTAGCTGTTGGCAAAGAACGCCAGGGTGAAAAAAATATACCCTCGACATTATCATGCAGAAAACAAACAGATTTGTTGTTCTTAGCTAGCAGCTGGCATGCAGTTGTTTTTATGTCCTGGACCAATTTTAGGAAGCATGTTCTAATGGTCATGCATTCTGGCTCCAAAGAATGGGAATTTCTTTAGAAAATGGAAACAATATGGGACATGACACGGACTCTCTGCTCAGCCCATCATGCGTTCCTGTATGTTTATGAGAATCCATTCTTTTTAAAGGGGGAAAATATTTACTTAATTAAACCATGGCGTTTGATTAAACTGGCAGACAATATGCTTTGCCACAATGTCACAGTGACCGAGGCAGTCCTCTTTTGCATATTGTCATAATGACCAAGAAAACGTGCGTTACCAGACATGCTGTCGAGAAAACAGACCATCCCAGGCAATAGTCAGAAATCTTTTCTGAATCCAATGGGCAAAACCGATTCCACTGGCAAGGTTAATCTCACAAAGCACGAGATTTACTGCTTCTGTATTAAATGTCAAAAAAAGTTCTGCTCAATTAAGAGTGACATTTTTTTTCTTTAAAAGTAGACTAAGGACCTGGGCTCTGGAAAGACTCCCATTGACTTCTGAGGGCTTTGGACCAGGCCCCTAACCCTGTAAGTCTTTTCTCAGGCAAATACCCTCTTGACTTTCCTGGGAGTTTGGCCTGGATAAAGCATAAAGGATCAGGCCTTAGAATTCTTTACTCTTGACTGATTTCATATGAGTAACAATCCCTCTGAGCATTGCCCTATAAGGCTACAGAAAAGAGAGAAGGAAGTTTCTGCTCTAGTTTCAGAGAAATATTCCATGATTTATAGATGCATGGGAAGTGGGGGTGAGATTAGCTGAGAGGTCTGGGATTTATGACCATTTCTGAAGTGTATTGATAAATTAGAGGTTTATGATAACATTTATAGATAGACCAATATCTATGGATTTATGAAGCAATTTAAGGAAGGTATGACTAGCCCTAAGATTTACAACAATGCATAAAAATATCTCATTAGAATAAGGATGTACCATATAAAGTCAGCAACAGTTTTGATAGTGTACAGGAAACTATTTACTCCTGGGGGAATTCTGTGTCAAAGATTAAAAATTTTGCACCAAAAAATTAAAATTTCTGCAAAATTCTGCATATTTTATTTGTCAAAATAACACAATATAATCACACCAGTTTCAGTTATTTTGGTAATTTATTTCAAAATACTGGTCAGCAAGTATGTCTGTAACAATACAGACAACAAGAAAGATTCCTCCAGAAGTAGAGAGGTAAAGAAACCTCTATGACAAACCAGTTCCTGTTTCTCTGTTATGCTTTTGTTGGGAACCTCAGAGTGGGTGTGTCACATGTGCCAGCTGGGCACATCTTGGGGGAAAATTCTTTCCCTCCAGTCTCAGACACTCACTACCCCTTTCTCCCGCCCCCCTCCACCGAGTCCATCCATGGGGCACCCCCCACCACCCAGCCCACACACCTGTACACCCTATCTCCAAGAGCCCAGCCGCAGGACACCCTCAGTCCCTACCCCCAGAGCCCAGCCACAGTGTGCCCCCCAGCCAAGACACCTTCACCCCATACACCCCAGAGCCCAGCTGCAGGGCGCCCCAGCCCAGATACCCGCACCCCTACCGGACGTGCTGCAGAATTCCCCCGGGAATAGAAACTACTATGAAAAGTGAGATTGAAGGCCATATTAGCAGCCCTAATCATACAGTCGTTTTTCAAAGAAATCATTGTTAGAACTACCAATTCTAAATAAGCACTCGTACTGGAGCTTTCACAGCACTGGTGCCAGCTTGGTTATCTGCAGCAATATGCACAGATGGACAGATTCATGACAAGCTCCCTTCCCGACTGTGAAAAATCAGCTGTGGGGCTTCCAGTGGCACAAAATACCTGCATGTGCCCGTTCACCAGGAGGCTGCCAGAAAGCCAACACTGCCCCAACTTGACCAGCAGTGAATAAGACCAGGATGTCTGGTGGATTCCTTGATTCAGTGCATCCATTTTATAGCCTCAGCGAGCAAAGCTGCCATTGAGCTCCTAAAACTAGAAGAACTTAAGTTGCTCTTCCCCTGGACAACCTATTCAATGAGGTGTTACATGTGAAACTTAATTACGACTGTCTAAAATGTTAACATTTACATTACTTCACTACTGATCATCTTAACAGAAACATTCTGCTAAAGTACTGTATTCACTAGATAGCTGTGTGGTACGGTGTTGTGAAATGATGTATTTTTAAATGGAGCTGCATGAACTATTTGTAATGAACAATGTATTCAGTTAACTTCACTCTGCTTGGGAGTTGTTGGCAATCAGACTGAGTTTTTGCAAATTTGTTATTCATGAAATGTCTCTAGAGAACAAATTTCAGGCTATTGAGGGTAGCAAGGAGAGTTCACCCCATGTGATTCATTACCAACTAAAAGGATTCTGCAATCCAAATTTAGCTTAGTTCATAGTCCTGTTAGCAATGCACAAGCCAGAATGGAATCCAGTTCACTGTCCCATAGCGGCATTAGCTCTGCAACATTAGCAGAACTAAAGAGTAGTAAAAATTTATTTTAGCCAGGAAAGTAAACAGCGATAACTCCGAATACACGCATGGACCAGGTCTCTGGAGTATACAAGTGCCATTGTTACTCAGTCATTTCAGTGGCGCTGGAACATTTTTAATAGTGGGGGTGCTGAAAGCCAGCCCCCTTATCCCTGTCCACTCCCCCTATCCCCCGAGCTGAGGCCAGGAGCAAAGCCTCAAGAATGGAGTGGCCTCAGAGCCCCAGGGCGCCCTCAGATCCCCAGGGCCAGCAGCCAGGGCCCTGGGTGCACGGGGCCGGCAGCTGTGAGCACCCCTACTTCCCGTGCCTATGAGTAATTTTTTAGAGCAGAACTGGTCTTTAATCTATTAAATCTCCATGCTGAATTACTGTCAGCAAGAGTCATCTTTACTAAACACGAGGGTGACCAGATAGCAAGTGTGAAAAATTGGGAAGGAGGTGGGGGATAATAGGCAGCTATATAAGAAAAAGCCCCAAATATCAGGACTGTCCCTATAAAATCAAAACATCTGGTCACCCTACTAAACACATAGTTCTGTGTTGGTATCTACACAGCACTCACTAAGGGCTTGATCTTGCAAAGAGAACTCCCTGCAAGGTGCTAAGTATCCTCAACCTCCACTGAATTGACCGGGAGCCAAGGGCATCTGCTCCTGCTGAGATACTCAGCACCACACAGGATTGAGCGTTAAACACCTCAAGCCCCATCCTGGAATGCATTAAATCTGCTGTAAAACTTGGGATGGTTTCTTTTGTGATGGTCTCTTATTTGATTATTTTAATTTACATATTTGTGAATAGAGGAGGGGAGGATCTTTGCACGTCATTGCAGTCACCTGTAAGGCTGCTTAATATCCATCAACTTAAAAACTTTCAAATCTACAACATTCCTCTGACTCACCACTTCTTTTCATGCAATACCTTTTACATTCTTATCTACCAAAGCTCTGGCTTGGGTTGCAATGATTTGCTGCTGCTGTCTGCCAAATTCCTTTGCAAGTACCGCTTTCATTTGGTAAGCCAGGCGCCTGCTTCCCAGGAACATGACACTAAATGCAGACAGAGTGAGTTTCCTCATGGCAAACAAAATGCAGAATCTTTCAGCAGTCTCTGTTTGTTCCTAGGTATTTGTAGAGAAACCTCTTCCCCATCCCCTCAAGATCATTAAATATTGAACCTTCCACTAGAAGGAAGTAGCAAGAGGCAAACAGACTGCCAATAAGAAATGTCAACTTAGCTCTCCTACATGACTTCCTCCTCCCATGTGTACTGTTCTGGTTTTTTTTGTTGCTGCCCACATAAAACCCCACCCCCATGTGGTTATAGAGAAACATGTGTCGGAGTGCAGAGTATTAAGCAGTGCTCTGGATTTCAGCGTGCTTAGTGCTGGCAGTGAGTTCAGTAGGGCTGGAAGCTTATCACAAGATAGAGTAGCAGCTCCTTGCTTGCCTTTTGGAAGTTATGTCCTGCACCAGGATCAGAAAATGTGCGGCAGCTCTGACTGCTGCTAGGGTGACCAGACAGCAAGTGTGAAAAATCAGGACAGGGGGTGGGGGTAATAGGAGCCTATATAAGAAAAAGACCCAAAAATCAGGACTGTCCCTATAAAATCAGGACATCTGGTCACCCTAACTGCTGCCCAACAGCATCAAGTATTAAACAGTGTACTGCCACCAAGTATTTCACTAATCAAGGGATGCTCACTACCCTAAGTATTGTGAAATTCTGTCATCTCCTCAGGGAAAGACATCCTGACCTGTGGAAAGAATGGTGACTCTGAAACACAGCACTCAGAATCACTAGGAGTAAAGCAGCTAAGGGCTTGGCTACACTTGCAAGTTGCAGCGCTGGTAGAGGCTTTCCAGCGCTGCAATTACACCCTGTCCACACTTGCAGGGCACAACCAGCACTGCAACTCCCTGGCTGCAGCGCTGGCCGTACACCCAGGTCTGCTTGGGGTATAAGGGTTGCAGCGCTGGTTCTGCAGCGCTGGTCATCAAGTGTGGACACTCACCAGCGCTGTTATTGGCCTCCAGGGTATAAGGAGTATCCCAGAATGCTTTTAACTAAATTATTCCCTTTGTTTTGTTATGCAGCCTCTCTTTGTTTTGTTGTCAATTCGGAGCTCCGGGCTCCGTGCACGGCACCGGGAGCTGCTTCAAACATAGCTCCTGTTTGCTGTCATTAATCTGTAACTACTGTCAACAATGAAATGAGATAACCCCTGCAGGGGTTGAGTGTTTGCTTTGCTTGAGAGAAACGGGGGGAGGGGGCAGAGGGGGGAAAGAGTATGTTGGATGCAGGTTGTTTGCAGTTAACAGTAAGGGGGTGGGAAAATTTTCTGATTTTGCCCAGTGTCGGTTCCAAAAATCCACTCTCTCTCTCTCCCCCCCCGTCCCTGTCACACTGCCCCACACCCCCCTCTTTTGAAAAGCACGTTGCTGCCACTTGAATGCTGGGATAGCTGCCCATAATTCATCACTCCCAACAGCGCTGCAAATGCTACAAATGTGGCCACACTGCAGCGCTGGTAGCTGTGAGTGTGGCCACACACCAGCGCTGGCCCTGCACAGCTGGACGACCAGCGCTGCAACTACCAGCGCTGCAGATTTGTAAGTGTAGCCATACCCTAAGTCTTCCTTCATAAAAACTAGCTCCTTGTTCTCCTGCTCACCTACAGCTGAGTGCTTCCTAAGAGGTGCTTGAGTGCTTTCAGTTCCCATTGGAACCTGCGAACATGAGACTGCAAAAAAGAACTACAGATGAGATGCTCATCAAAAAACAACAGGATGGCTGAATATGGATTTAGATTTGTGGAAATAATTTGCCACTCATCGATAGGGCCGCACTGAGCTGGTCTGGCTCTGACTGGTAGAAGGTTGGGCAACCAGGCAGACCACATACAAAGACTAGCATGTGCTGCCGCTGCCCCTAAGCTAAAGGAGTAGGTCCATTAGCTCATCCCTCTAAATGTCTGAGGTCACTATCATTTCCCATTGGGCTCCTGTTTAATGAAAAGGTTTGCTGTAGCTATTTGCTGGTGACTTCTCTCTTGCTCCAGACACAGCACTGGAGGGACTGACTAGGGTCAGGATGACAGAGGCCAGTGGCTGGGCTGAGCATTTGGAAGTTGGGAAATGCAGTGTTTATGTCTGAATTACACAGAACACAGACTAGAATTGAGCCCAAGTCCAAACAGATGGATCTGGATTTCAAACACTCCAAAGCTTTAAGAAGAAAAAAAAAAAGTTTGGCTCTGGGGTTTTGGTTTGGTTCATCATATGGAAAGGAGTCGATTGCAAAGTTATGATGTGGAACTGGGTTTGTATTGCAAGCTTCTCCACAGTATTCAGATGCATCTCTAATGTGAACTAGGGGGAAGTCTTTCCACTGACTTCAATGAGCCCTGGATCATAGGTTCTTCTGCAACCACTGAAATACCAGACAATGCCCCTTGCATACCAGTATACTATGCATTCCCATGAAGCCATGGTGTGAAACTTGGAAGATGTATGTTGGGAAAGAGCCCTGTCAATGAACATGTATACTTTGTTTAATTGCATCGTGTTATGTATGAGAAATCAATCTAAAAAGTTTCAGAATTCTTCAATAAAAAAATTTAAACAAATATCACTTTTATAAAGAATTCTGAAATTTGTTTTATACATCGCACAATGCAATAACAAACAAACTTTCCATTTTTCACTTCTTCCAACTATAGTGTTTGTTTTAAAGATATACTGATGAATTGGAAAAGCCTTGAATTTAATTAAATCCCCAAAAAGACTAATACTCTTTGTGCATATTAAATGTTAAGGCATTTACGGATGTTCTAGCCAATCAGCTCATTAGACTACCACAACATGCCTCCTAACCCTAATTGAAATGAGAAGTAACGGGGGGGGAAGGGAGGATGGTGGACTTGCAGACTGCAACTTCTTCACCATGTATATGTTTAAAAGATAGAGTATGTCTATCATAAAAAGGCAACGAATTATGAACATGTATCCACTTATTAGATTTAAGAGCAGAAAAAAATCAGTAATACAAGTTTCAAAATGCAGTTCTCAGGAAAGTATATTAAATGTCAATTCAAACCAATTTATATATAATCTATAACAGGAAGGAACAGAGACATCTTAAAAAAAATTCAGAGAGAACTCAGGGTGAAATTGTGACTTTACTAAAAGCCCTCTGTATGGGGAAGCATACGACTCCACTGACCCAGAAGCAGAGTGGGAAGCAGTTTGTGACTCAGACCTGCAGTCTGCTTTCTCGCTTTCCCCCTTCTTTACAAAGCACATATCCTGCAGCCTATCCCCTGTTTGCACTGGCTGGTGCATTGTGGGAGGGGGTCATTTCCTCTCCCTGTGTGAAGTATCTGGTGCAAGGGGTCACCATATGCCTGCTTTTATTCTCCTGAGTAGTCGTGCAGGATGACTCATGATCTGTTCTTTATGATTGCAATACCTTTCTGATTCCAAGGTTGCAATCTTTTTTTCCCCTTGCCTAAGAATTTTCCAGTTTAATATATTGAGCAGCAAGTACACATTATAGAAATTCTCACAGTTCTATTGTTCTGTTTTTCCCTTTGTGCATAGAACTATTTTTTATATCAACACACACATTTCTGCCATTTCTCCTAACTACAATCTCTTGCTCTTTTCTCTAGATCCTCTGAAATTGCAAGTACAGTAACTCCTCACTTAACGTCCTCCCGGTTAACGTTGTTTCGTTGTTACGTTGCTGATCAATTAGGGAACATGCTCGTTTAAAGTTGTGCAATGCTCCCTTATAATGTTGTTTGTCAGCCACCTACTTTGTCCACTGCTTGCAGGAAGAGCAGCCCATTGCAGCTAGCTGGTGGGAGCTTGGAACCAGGGTGGGCCGGCAGCCCCTCTATCAGCTCCCCTAAGTTCCCTGTGCAGCAGCCGCCCAGCAGGCTATTAATTGCCAGGCAGTTCAGTTGTCCCTTCCCCCACAGATGTGTGCTGCTCCTACCCTCTGCCTTGGAGCTGCTCCCAGGAGTCTCCTGCTTGCTGTGCAGGGGGTGGAGGGGACGAGGGGTGCTGATGTCAGGGTGTCCCCATCCCCCCGCTCCTGTACCCCATCTCCACAGAGCAGTGGGGGACATGACAGGGGTCAGGACTGAGGGAGCTCCATTCATGTTGCCTTGTAGAGTGTGAGGCTACATTAACAAAAATGTGTTAACCCTTGAGGGCTCAGGTGAGTGCGAGTTCATCATTTAGCAGCAAGGCATTCCTAGGAAATATCCCTTCCTCTTCCACTCTCTGACTCCACCACCTCAACCAAGCTTCACAATCATCATTGCTGTATACAGAATTAAATTGTTTAAAACTTATACTGTGTGTGTGCGTATAATGTCTTTTGTTTGGCGAAAAATATTTCACTGGAACCAACCCCCCCCCCATTTACATTAATTCTTATGGGGAAATTGGATTCGCTTAACATCGTTTTGCTTAAAGGAGCATTTTTCAGGAACACAACTACAACGTTAAGCGAGGAGTTACTGTAACAAGTTTTTCTAATCTGCCGTTAAACATAAACCAGTGATAACAATGGCAATCCAATATATAAAAGTACAGATTTTGAATATACATAGAGGGACAAACCCTGCTCACATTTCTCATATGAGTAGTTCCATTGACTTAAATGCATGAATAAGGCTAGCCAGATTCAGGCCTCGTTTCAGCAATACATTTAATGCATATGCTTAGCTTTAAGCACGTCCTACTGTCTCACTGACTTTAATTGAAGAAGCTCAGGCCCTTAGATACTATATTATTTGGGACTGATACAGATATTCTATAAACTTGACTTTGCTAATACTACATAGCTCCTGTTTGGCACTTACCTATAAGGTATTCCACCCAGAACTGGTCCTTTTCAGGATTGTAAGGCCGGTTGAAGTCAATTTGGATAAGGAAAGGCTGTCCACGGCGTACAATCAACTTAGGGTGGTAGTACTTGTCAGTATGGTGCTCCTGCTTGTTAACATCCCGGTCACCCTTGAACATGTGAACTTCATTAACTTCCAAAAAATCTATGTAGACACACAAAGGGGGGGAAAAATCAATTTCTTTGTTTCATACTGATATCATACCACTTATGGGCTCTGATCCTGCTCACTCACTCACATTGAGTAGTACTTGGTAATAGCCCCACTGAAGTGGAGAGGAAAATTAATATCTGATTGAGTTTTATACCCATTTGGCACATGTGTAAATGTCTTTGTAGGGTTCAAGAGAGAGGAGAATCAGGCCCCTTATGTGAAATGAGTTATATAATAATCCAGTGCTCTAGGGATGAATCAGGGCTGTGTCACAAGTGAGGCTGTTGACTATATCGGTTCCCTGCCTCATTGGTTGCAGAAGCTTGAAGGTGCATAGTGCAGGAGGCTAGGGATTGCAGGATGAGAAGCGGGGTGTGGCAGGGGCAATGGCCCCTTCCCCTCTGTGGCCCCACCACTGCTCCTCCTCTTCCCTGAGGCCCCACCTATACTCAAGCCGGAAGCTGGAGCTGGGTTGGGGAGCCCAGGCCCACTACCTGCCCGGAGGGGGGAGGTCCGACAGCTAGCCCCTGGCCTGTGTCCTCGCTGCCTATGTCCCCAGTCCAGGGCAGGTTGAGGGTCCATGGCTCCCCATAGCTGCCCATGCAGCTCTTACCCCAACCTGGATCCGGCTTCCGCCCTGGGGGTGGGGCCTTGGGGGCAGAAGAGCCACAGCCGGGCCATGTACATACGGATAGTATTTAAGGAGTTGTGTTTCTATGCTGAAAATTGGGTCCTTAAGGTCTTGGAGTTAAGGTAGCTCACCAAAAGATGACATGTCTCGGACATCTTCCCTTCAGGCAGCAGGTAATAGACACCTATCTCCCTCTCTGGTTATTTGAGTATTGAATGCCTCACAATGTATGCCTATTGGAGCCTGGGGAGGGGTTAAGGATTGTAAAATATACAAGAGAGAAATAAACAGGCTCTGTGTGTCCTATTTATGAATAAACACAAAGGACTGGTATGGAATATCTTGGGGTGGAAGGAAACACATAGGATCCTTCATCTAGGAGGCAAACTGGCAGCATGCATGTCTAATGAAAGGAAAGTCACAGCCAACCTGGCTGTAAAGTGCTGCAAGGATTTTGGGTAAGCAATATTCTACAAGACATGAGAGGATCTTGTTAATTAAGTCTAGGCTCTAGAATGTTTGTTGTGATTTTGTGTGTAACTATTTGTTTCCAATACTACTTCTTGCTAACACTTGAATCTCTAGGCTTTTTTACATAAACTTACACTTGATTTCACTGTAAACATATCTAAGTGCTGTGATTTAAGCAGAGCGGTGATGTGAGGTGGAACTGACAGAGCTGGGGTGTACTGTTTCTGTGGAAGCAGTGAATCTGTGAATACTGTGTGTGTCCAAAGGAACAGGGGCTGGATACTTCAGGGAGACAGAGGGCTGGGAGTTTGGGATGTGCCAATTGCTAGTCTGTAGAGTAACAGTAGGGTCTGTGAGGCTTAGAGGGCACTGCTTGCGTTGCCCGGGGCTGGTGGAATTGGGGAGCTCATCCATGGCAGATACAGAAAAGGCTTCCTCACACTAAGGGCAGGTGGTAGCAAGGTGCCTCACACCCCTGGGTATCCTCGGGAACCATCCCAGAAGAGCCATTCTCCAGAACTTGGGTTGAAGGAAAAGGCTGGCTACATAGGGAAGTAGACTTCCTCCTCCTGGTGCTCAAGGTATGAGCACCTGGATACTGGGCTCTTCTGAGCAGATGTCACAACACCACAAAGTAAATATCACATCACAACAAAACAAGGTTGCCCAGCCTGAGCTTGCTGAAAGTCAAGCTCCTTTGTCAAATTGGAACAGGGATGGTTCAAGTGGATTAGGAATTCAACCTGAGCCCTGCACTACTCAAATTTTCTAATGATCAGAGTGCTTGTTCTTGGCACAGCAGCGAGATGGTCTCCTTTGCTTAATTTCCATCCAAGAAGTTTGAAAATTGCCTCTGTTTTGGGTCCCCAACTTGAGACACCTTGGTCCAACTGAAGGCATGGGTGTTGCATGTGGTCAGCACTTCTGAAGGGCAGGCCAAAGGTGGACCCTAAATTGGGGATCCAAAAACGTATGTATCCAGAATCAGAGGCCACATCTGAACATTTTGTCCCTGCTTCTTTTGACCCATTTGCTTGGTTCACGGGGCAAAAATTCACTATAAACAATACTAACTTAATTAAATCATCTTCTCAGGTAATTATATCACACCTATCACTGGGATACCTGAACTCCTTGCAGAAAATGTTCATGCTATTATCGCAAATTGGCTCACAGCAGTAGTTTGTTCCTAAAATGAGCCCTGGGCTAGAACAGCTGCAGCACTCACATATACAGATGTATCTATCCTAAAACATTGGTGATCCTGATAATTATAACAATGCATCTGAGTGGTGACCCTTTGGGCACAATACATTAGAAATTTTCCCATACCTGGATGAAATCCCAATAGCTGAAGTTAAGAGACTTAAGGTGGTCTCATGAATGATGCAGGTACATAATGCATACTGGAGACAATCCTATTGTCTCTGAATTAAATTTTAATTCAGCAACACAGAGAATTGTGGTTACCCAGTTGCGGGGGTGGAGGGGAAATCTACTGCCTCAGATGCTATCCTATTGGCCTATTATGGGAACACTTTAGTAAGGCATATCTCTGAGTGCACCAGAGTGGAACATACTGGTAGCAGTCAGAGGGTTAATCCTATCGCTATGGTAAAACTATGTAACAAGCTGTTTCCCCATCTTAATTTTCACCATGCTTCACAACACGTATCCCCCACTGAGCACTTCCATTCAGTTATGCTGTGATCTGAACTTGCATCATTCTGTTGCCAGTTGTATGAGTCAACTTTTCAAGAGCTCCTTCTGTTCTATCTAAAGCACCACTGTGAGAGGGAGCTTACTAGGACTTTATGACATAGGAATCCATATAAATACCTATTTAAGCTCCCATAAAGCTAATATTTTTTCTGTCCAATTTGCCTTCTATGGCTTGCTTGCTTTCAACATTCGCGCTGACAGAATCCTCTGTATTTTCCTTAGAAGGCAGATACCCTAAGTATATTGGCTTGTTATGCACTCAGCATTTTCCTTTTATATGGCTAGTGCCCTGCAACACAGGCGCTGACTCCATGGGGGGAGCTGGCTGCCAGTAGGTACTAAGCACCCATGGAAAAAATGTAGTGGGTGCTTAGTACCTACTGGCAGCCAGCTCCCCTCTTCCCCCCCAGCGCCTCCCGTCTGCCAGCAGCCCCGCTGATCAGCGCCTCCCCTTCCTCCCAGCTCCTCCTGCCCACTGCAATCAGCTGTTCCATGGTGTGCAGGAGTCTCTGGGAGAGAGAGGGAGGAGAAGGGATGGTGCGCGCTCGGGGGAGGGGTCGGAACTGGGCAGGAAGAGGTGGGGCAGAGGTAGAGGGGGTGGGAAGAGACAGGGCACCAGGACATGGAAGAAGATGGTGCCTGTGCCCTGCAAGATCTTTGCAAAAACTTGGGCAGGTTCATTCCTGTGTCTATACTGCAGGCATAGGCCTTGGCACAGAGCCCCAGCAGCAGAAAGTCTGACAGGAAGGGCAATTTCAGCTGTGGAGAATGGTAGCAGCCTAGAGAGGAAGATGAGGGGGGACCAGCTCAGCTCAACAAGTGGACAGTGCTAGTCAGGAGGGTATGTGGCTGGGGCAGCTGGAGGATATGCTGATAAGCTTATCCCTGCTGTAGCTTCCTCTGGTTCTGGAGCCTCTGGTGAAATTTAAAGCTGCTCCCCCACCCCCTTCTGAAACTCCTTTGGGTTCCCCCTCTCCTGCCCTATCCTCCCTCAGGGATATCTCCCAGGCAGGGATGAAGCATTTTTGTAAACATACAGCTTTAAATTAAGCTAGTGAATGGCCTGTGCAGCCATTTATTGCTAGAGCAGAGTGAAATTTTGATTTCCTATATAGATGACAATGGGTTAACTGTCATTGTTAGACTGTCTGATGACAAGACAGAAAAATTGGGGGGTTATCTGGGGTTGTTTTGTGACTTGTGATAAACGGCCAATAATTAAAGTAGTTCCTTCCAGTAAAAACTGATTTTTGCCAAGCTAGTCTGAAAGCTGTATGTATTGTAACTTGACGGAGCTGAAGGTCAAAGTTCAAGTTCAGCTTGCAGCCATGTCTGGTCCCAAATCCTGCCGCCAAGCTGAAAGTAGAGCAGCATCAGTGCCTAGTCACTAGAGTGCCTGGCTAGGGGTCTGAAGATCAGTGTTCTATTTCTGAGTGCCACTAATTCCCTGTCTCACTCCTGTGTGTCAGTTTCCTCTTCTGAGAAATACGGTTAATAACACCCACCTTGGTAGAGTGGTTTGAGATGCTTGGGTGAAAGGCACTATATAAAAGATGTGACTTTTGTTAAAAAAAATCAAGCTCACCCAACCCCTTAAAGTCCATTTGGTGGTTGTTCTAAAGCAAACACCCCATAGCACAGAACATTAGCAGTAAGTGGTTCCAGTTACTACAACTCAACTTAAAAATGTTTGACATAAAGAGCAGGGCTTTACCTCACCACTACCCCATATAAGGAAGTTTTGTCTTCCTTCTTTCCACCCTGGATGTGCCTGCCCTTGCAAAAAGATCGTGGACCAGATCCTCAGTTGGCATAAACTAATGTAGTTTGAATGTGGCTGCAGCTATGCCAGTTTACACCAGCTTCAACAGCGCTATGCCAGTTCACACCAGCTGAAGATCTGGCCCTCTCTTTTGTAGACCTTTAACAAAGGTGGCTTTGGGGAAACTGAGGCCCAGAGACATGTAAGTGGCTCTCGCAAGGTCACCCAGCAAGTCAGTGACAGAGTCAGGAATTAGGCTTCAATGGAGCTATGCACATTTGCACCATCTGGGTATCTGATCCAGAATTTTCTTAAGCTTTCTGTGGGTGCTTTTGAATATGGAGTACCAGAACTGAACCTTAGACAGAAAATAGGTCCATTTCATCCATTGATGTTAATGGAGTAACACACAGGATATATTTAAACTAATGTTTCATTGTCATTTCATGAAATAACTGGCAAGATGAATACGCTTCCTCGAATAGTCTATTTTAAACTACAGAAACAAAGTTCTGAGAATTATAATTAAAGAAATATTCTCCAGCTGACATTTCCTGCTGAGATCAGGGTCATATAGACCTAGCCTGTTTGAAAAATACCAGAGACACTTGTGGTTACAGTTAGATAAATGCCTATGCAAAAATGGCATCTTCTCTTGCCACTATATACACAGGGAACAGACTTAAGTTATATTAGCTAACTTCATAACAAAACCATCCCCTCACCCCCTCACCACTCCTGCTAGCATCAATGCAGCTATGAAAGAATGGGCTGGATTCTATTCCACCTTACACACCCTCAGTCAAAAGGTCAACAGGATCTGCCTGGAGGATCTTTATAACTGGTCAGTATCGGACCCCTTGATGATCAGCTGTCAGCATGAGTTTCCAGTGCTGAACTAGGAGAAAAAAACCACACCTATCTTTCATTTTAGGAATTTGTAAGCTAATGTTTGCACTTTCCATTGAAGACTACAGCTGGGTAAGCAGGTGTGGCTCTGTTCTAAACTGACTGTGCTCCCTTACAATCATGTTGCATTGGCTTGGAATGCATTATATAAATTGCCACATATTATAATTTGATGAACAAATGTGATATGTAAGTAATTAGGGGCTAAAACAGACCACTGTACAGTGCTCAAGTAAATCAGCTTTGCACAGAGGTTCTTCTTGGAAGCAGGGAGACACAGATAGGGTGACCAGACAGCAAATGTGAAAAATCAGGACAGGGGGTGGTGGGTAATAGGAGCCTATATACGAAAAAGACCCCATAATCGGGACTGTCCCTATAAAATCAGGACATATGGTCACCCTAGGCACAGAATCCAGCCTGCCCTCACTGTGGGTGAAAGACTTGTGGTCAGAGGATCTGTGGAGTAGCAGATTCAGAGTTCACGCACTCATCCCTCACCCATTTTGCCCCAAGTCTCCCTTTCCTATCCTGGCACAAAAGTGGGGAGATAGGAGATGCTCTGCCGGGCAAGTGCAGTCCCCATTCATGACCTTCCTGCACCTGAGAGCCCTACCATGAGCTACTTCCTATGTCACTGATCCCCTCTGCATCCCTCATTGCTCAGGCCACTGAATAAAAATAAGTGTAGGCCCTCACAGTTGCATTAATGAAGGCCATGTACCTGATTTATTCCTTTTATTCCTTCATCAATCAGGTACTGATTGATGAAGCTGTTTAAGTGTAGTTAAGGACTCACAAGTAAATCATAAAGATGCCGGGCTGAAAGGGGTCTCAAGCACTCATCTAGTCCAGCCCCTGCACAGAGGCAGGACCACGTATTCCTTAAGACCATCCCCGACAGGTAATTGTCCAACCCATTCTTAAAAACCTCTGATGATGGGGATTCCACAACCTCCCTTGGAAGCCTATTCAGAGCTTAACTAGCCTTACAGTTACAAAGTTTTTTCTAACATCTAAACTAAATCTCCCTCCTGCAGATTAAGCCAATTACCACTTGTCCTACCTTCAGTAATTATAGAGAACAAATTGATCACTGTCCTCTTTATAACAGCCCCTAACATATTTGAAGACTCATCAAGTCCTGCTCAGTCTTCTTTTCTCAGAGGTAAATATGCCCAGTTTTCTTAACTTTTCCTCATAGATCAGGTTTTCTAACCTTTTTATCATATTTGTTGATCTCCTCTGGACTCTCTCCAATATGTGCACATCTTTCTTAAAGTGTGGTGCCCAGACCTGGACACAGTACTCCAGCTGAGGCTTAACCAGTGCCAAGAAGAGCGAGACAATTGCCTCCCCTGTCTTACATATGACATTCCTGTTAATATACCGGTACACCAAGGATTAGCTTGACTTATTTATTTATTTTTGCTACTGCATCATATTGTTGACTCATATTCAATTTGTGGTCCATTATAACTCCCAGCTCCTGTTCAGTAGTACAAGTACCTAACCAGCAATTTCCCATTTTGCAGTTGTGACTTTCATTTTTATAGTGTAGTACTTTACATTTGTCTTGATTTAATTTCATTTTGTTAATTTCAGACCAATTCTCCAATTTGTCTAGGCCATTTTCAAGTCTAATCCTGTCTTCCAAAGTGTTTGCGACCCCTCCCAATTTGGTGTCATCCACAAATTTCATATTTTCCACTCTATTATCCAGATCATTAATGGAAATATTGACTAGTACCAGACACACTGATCCCCATGACAATACACCTTCCTGGTTTGACAGAGAACCATTGATAGCTAATTTTTGAGTATGATCTTCCAAGCAGTTATGCACCTACCTTACAGTAATTTCATCTAGACCATATTTCCCTTTTTTGTTTATAAGATTGTCATACGGGACTGAGTCAACAGCCTTACTAAAGATCAAGATAAATCACATCTACAGTTTCCCCCCATCCACTGGGCAAGTAACTGTGTCAAAGAAGTAAAATAGGTTGGCATGATTTGTTCTTGACAAATCCATGCTGGCTATTCCTTATAACTTTATTAATCCTCCAAGTGCTTACATATTGTTTAACAATTTGTCCAGTATCTTTCCAAATATCAAAGTTGGGCTGACTGGTCTATAATTCCCAAGGTCTTCTTTGTTGCCCTTTTTAAAAGAGAAGTACTATGTTTGCCCAGTCCTCTGGGACCTCACCAGCCCTTCAGGAGTTCTCAAAGATAATGGTTCCAAGTTCCTTAAGCACCCTAGGCTGAATTTCATCAGGCCATACTGACTTGAATACATCTAACCCACGTAAGTTATTTTTAAACTTCTCCTTTCCCTATTTTGCTGTGCATTCCTTCCCCCTTGTTATTAATATTAATTGTTTTATGTATCTGGTCGCAAGTAACCTTTTTGGTGAAGACTGAAGCAAAAATAGGTGTTAAACACCTCAGCCTTCTTGGCGTTGTCTGTTATTAGCTCTTGTTCCCCCACTAAGTAGAAGGGCTATACTTTACTTTGTCTTTCTCTTACTCCTAATGTATTTATAGAACCCTCTTCTTATTGTAATGTATTGCCCTTGCTAGATGTAATTCATTTTGTGCCTTAGCCTTTCTGATTTTGCTACTACATACTTGTGCTATTCTTTTATACTCATATGAATAAGGGTTGCAGAAGTATGTCCTTGTCTTTTCTCATCATCAGCTGTATGCTGCGTTGTGGGAAACCAATCTAGAACAAATCAGAGAGGGAAATGTCTGTTTGATGTAAAAATGCTCAACATATTTCTTACTACAGCCCTTATGGAAAAGTCCAGTGGAATTTAAAAGGGATGAAACTTTTGTAGCAGTTACTCAAGAAGCCTATAGAATTAAACAAAGAATAGTAACCTTGTTCTAGAGTTTTTAAAACTGCTGATTGATCTAATAGGGAATTGTATCCTTTCTGTGGACAGAGTTATGACAAACGTTGGGGTTTAAAATTGTATATAAAGAAAGTTTATCATAACCCCACCCACAGAGAGGATACATGATAAACATTATCTATATAGGATTTTAAACGCCACCCATAAAAAGGATACAATTTCTGATCAGAATGATCAGAAGGTTTAAAAACTCTAGAGCAAGGTTACTATTCTCTATTTAATTCTACGTGACTTTTCCATTTGGGAATCCTGAGTTCTCCATCTCCCACTCTAGTTTGCTCTAGATCATTTTCTTACAGGCAGAGGCATACAGCCAATGGTGAACTAACAGAGCCCTGGTGGGGGAGGACAATATTTTGTCAGAGCCAAAGCACATTTTTTTCCTCGTGCCTGGAACATCTGCTCACCTCACTCCCTCAGATTTACCAACACTCCATTTATAACAACGCTAACAAGATCATCATTAACTTATGTGAGGAAATCTCCTTAGTTTCCAGTTATGCAAAGCTGCAATCTCATGGCATCTCCTCAATTCCCTCCCAATGCAGGAACACTCCACATAAAAGTGCAGTGCCCCCTATTGACAGAAATTACATGTGGGACTTCTGTGGAGTTGGAGGAAGAGTGGAATGTGATGCATCTTTGTCTCAGCACTCCGATTCCTCTGACAAAATTTGGGACCATTCAGTGGGGAGTTTACTTCTATTTTCACCCTGCTTTCAGAAATAAGAGGCCAGGTCACTCCTTCCGTTATTTTCAGACTAGCACCTTCAAGAAACTAAAAAGGAAATTCAACCTATAGCTCCAGTATCTGTTTGCTTCTTCTCAGGTCTTTATGAAGCTTGTGTCAAAGTGCAGCGATCTATGCCTGCAGAATTTTCCCCATACACACTTTCAACATCAAAAGTGTTTAAAATTAACAACTGTACATTGACCGTGTGCAGCTGACCTGTGCCTTTACAACAAAAGTTGTTGTTGTGTTAGTTGCAATGGCCAAAATATCTGCAAGGCTCCTGGTAATTGTATGCTTTAGACATCAGCATTAATAGAAAATAAAACTAGGAAAGGGATACAATAAAAAGCACAGGGATGTTT
The DNA here is from genome assembly GCF_020497125.1 of Mauremys mutica. Classification (NCBI taxonomy): domain Eukaryota; kingdom Metazoa; phylum Chordata; order Testudines; family Geoemydidae; genus Mauremys; species Mauremys mutica. Next base: position 119,666,879 of record NC_059073.1, on the reverse strand, counting down.
AGAGCTTTCTACAGACCCCCTTGAACAGCTGAACCTCTTTGTTCAAAACAGAGAGCAAGCAGCGGAGGGACAGCCTTGAAGCAAAATCCTCTTGATTGGCAGACATCAGTGTTGGACCAGATGTTCAAGGCAAGCTCATTTCATGTGCAAGAAGGAGCAATTTGATGACTTAAAACATTTATAAAGGAAGAATTTAAACTTTCATGGCAACACATTAGCACAAGTTAAGGTGCTTTGTCAATAAAAAAAATAGCCTTCAAACTTCATGACTTCCTAAAGAACAAGACAGAAATGGCTCCAAACTAGAAGAATTGTGGGGACTTTATTGATTTGAATCTCAGGTAGTTCCAGTCACAAAGGCACGGCTCATTGGTAAGTCTTTGGATGGTGCAAAGGAGGGTGCGCTGGGTGTTTCCTGTCCAGTGCTAGTAAGAGTGGACACAAGTAAGGATAAGTATTGAGCATATCTTCCACAACTGAGCACCAGGAAGTTTCAAGCCCCCCAGACAGGTTTCTGCTGAACTCACCTAGGTAAAAAAGGGGCATGATATGGATGAAGAATGAGTGTGTCTGGAGAGATATGGATGTCAGTCTCTAATTCTTAGCTGGTTAATAAAGCACTCAGCTATTAGCCCACCATAAAGCCTTATTCCTCCCACTAAGTAGGAGTAACTTGGCAAGCAGAGCAAAGGAAGGATGGTCCCGTGGGCAGGGTGCTGACCTGAGAGCTACAAGTTCAATCTTCCTCTACCACAAACTTCATGTATTACCTTGTATAAGTCACTTAGTCCCCCTTTTGTAAAATGGGAATAATAGCACTTCCTATGTCACAGAGGTGCTGTGAATATAAAATCCTTTGGTTACTGTGAGGTGCTCAGATATTGTGGTAGCATAGGCATGGAAGCAGCTTAGGCAGAAAGCACGCTCATTGACGCAGGCCTCAGCTCCCCGGCACGTCCTGTCCTGCTGGCAAATTCTTACCTTGTGCTTGTCTGCACAACACTGCACCTGCTCTGTGCAGCAAGCACCAATCCCAAAATGCAATACTCAGCCAGAGTTGTGTGTAAAACATGTTGGTCTAGAAAAATAAGAGGCCAGGTAATTCCTTCTGTTATTTCTGAAAATGGGGTGAAAACAGCAGCAATTCCTCCCTCCCCCACAGTCACCATCACACACCCTGCAGATCCTTTTCAAAGTGTATTTTCCCGGCTATGCTGACTGCATTTTCCTCGGTTCTGCTGGAATAATATTGCTACGGGATAATGTGGGGCAAACGAGTCCCCTCAGAAGCAGTGAATCTTTCCAGGCAGATTCTCCCCTTCAGCACATTATGATACAAAAGAACCTCTACACTTATCTATTTAAAGGCAGAGTTCTAGGCCATCAACTTCCTTGCCTTGTACATTAATAATCTCTTGGCCTGCCAGCGAGGCAGGAGGCAGACATTTCAGACTACTCACCACCTTTTACTTGCCTGAAAGCTTTAATTTTGTTGGTGGAAAACATCCATAAAAATCTCCCCCAACTCTACCCTTATACATGGGTTCTGATCCAAAGCTCTTCAAAAGTCAGTGGGAGTCTTTCCATTGACTTCAACGGGCTTTGGTTCGGGGCCACAACACAACTTCTCTAATCTTCCTCTCAGGCGTCTAAAGACCTTAGGCTTCCCTGATTTTACTAATGTTTCTCCTTTGAGATCCTATGTATTCACGGTAGTCTGAGCTGGACCTTCCTATGTCGTGTTGCACTGTGCTACATTATATCAAAACACAAACCAACATACAACAGCAAGGATGTTTGAAAAGCATAGCCCGTGGTTCCACTCTTAACACGACAGTTGCTTGCCCATTTTTAAAAGTGATGTTTATTAAAGAAACATTTATGTATTAGGATGAGAAGGGTGGGTGAATTTGTGGCTAAGGCATGGGTTTAGGGTGAAGGAAATCAAGGCTACACAGTCTTCAAGTGCAACTAAAGCTCTCCATTCCTCAGTTTCTTCATCTGTAAAATGGGGATATTACTGCTTACCCACTTTTGTTATGTGCTTTGAGATCCTTGGCTGAAAATTGTTATAGGAGTTTCATGTATTATTATATCATACTGCCCTGGTTGCTCTGTAGAACTAGCTCACCTATTAATTTCTAATAATGTTTGTTATAAATTTAGCCTCTTAGGCTAGCTAGTGAATCATTCACGCGTCAATCCTGATTTCTTTAAATGTATGTTATTTATAAGTATTATTTTCATATTATTTTCAGCTGGCATGTGAACCTGTTTGTTCCAAAGACTTAGAATTGTTACTCAATGTTGTTTGACATTCAAGTCACATGATATCAGTTCTGATCCCTGATTGTAAGCTCTGAAGCATAACAAGCAATTTCTGGTAATTTTAAAGACTAATTCAAGATTTGCAAACATTTTCAGAAATAACCCGCAATCATCTGAATGCTTTTGAACAACAAATAATATGATCCCCACAAGTCACAATGAACTGAACTCAGTGTTATAGTTGTCAAAATATTCCTGAATCTGCCTCCTCCATCTACTATTTGACATGGTCAACCTGGGGCAGTCCACTTAATTTCTCTGTGCATCAGCTTCTCTGCCTGCAAGACAGAACTTCCTTTCCTCTTTCTGAGGGATGGTCATTGGTTAAACCCTATAAAGGCCTTTGAGATCCTCAAATGAAAGGAGCTACAGAAGTACAACAAATTATCATTACCTACCTTTGTTATTACAAGTGTTTTTATTTTACTTCGTAGACGTAAACAGATGTAGGTACTGGAAATATAGAAAGGGTTCAACTCTTAAAATGTGCAATACACTGTACCTTTCAGGTTAACTCCCCTAGGTACCAAAGCAGTCATCTCCATGACAGGGACCTCATCTTCTTCAGCATTGGAGATGTTTGCGGGGAGGGCTCTTCGGCCACTCAGGCTAGGGGGAATTGTTTTTTTCTTCTCTTTGTCAGCGTGCATTGGTTCAGACATTGTAACAGTGTTGCAATCCCCTAAAAGGAAAAAGGAGAGCAAGAGAAAAGAAAAGCGAGCTAGAGCCCCACGTCTAAGAGGGAGAAACAAATAACCGTGTGCAATGCCAATGAGCTCCACATTGTCAGTCTCACATAAATAAAACAAAGGCAGAAAGCATCAGTCTAACGATGGATTACAATCCCCTGAGGCTTGGAAGGTATTTTGTTATTGTCAAAACATATGATAAAGAGAAGAAAGAATAAACTCAAACACAAAAGGGTTTGTCTGGGAATAGCAAGAGTTTGAAACATTTGGGAGATTCCATGGGTTAGGATTAAATACATACATAACCCTCCAAAAAGGCATCACTGCAGATTAAGTGGTGAATTAATATCCCTGATGAGTGAATCTCACAAATTCTCTACCCTGATTTAATACACACACACACACACACACACACACACACACACACACACACACACACAAAGTATACTGCATCATGAGTCTGAAACACTATAAAGTGTTTGAAATGAATGCTATCATATTTTGTATAGGGCTTCTACATATTTTACACACACAAAATATCTGAAGATTTTCCCACAGACACACAGACAATAAAATCACCTCCCACACCCTGCAGGTTGCAAGAAAAAGGGGAGAAAAACTTTCCCTCCACTGACTTCTCTAGAGTAAATCAATTAAAGGGAAATTGCAAATATTGGATGATAAGAGATTTCTCTTTGAGGTAGCATAAAGCGGATTTCACATCGTGTGTGTGTGTGTGTGTGTGTGTACACGCATGCATGCATGCATGTGGCAATGACAAAAACACTGCAGCCTGCTCAGAAAAAAATACTCAATGCTGAGAACTCAGCTTCTTCCAAATACCCATTCAGGCAACATTTCAAAACGTGGCAATTATTTAATAGCATTAATCTTTTAAAGAAAGTGTTTAGCTAGCCAGGGTACCTTCTTTTCAGATGTTCTCTTTCCTGTTCCTGGTAGACTTTCTCAAGTGCAATGAAATCTGGAAATAGTTGGGGGCTCTTAAGTAACTGCATTATATCCCTTTTCCTTCCCCGCCCCCCCTGCGGGGCTGGGAGACTTCCCTTCTTGGCAAACCCTCCCCACACCACCTCCAGGCAGCAGCAACAGCTGCTGGAGCCTTGGGTGCCTCTCACTCTTCTGCCCCACCCCCACACATATACATCAGGAGGATTTCAATATACAATTTTCAGTGTATATGGTCAAAGAAGTTTTGCCAAAGCAGAACTCAGCAGCACCTCAAAGGGGGTGGGCGGGGAGGGGCAAAAGTAGTTATAAGCCACCTTTACGGCTCCACAGTCCTGGGGCTAATCCTGGTACCTCTCATTGCTGCTCAAAGTTCTGCCAGGTGCACAGCCCCCAAGGGGATATTATTCCATCTGGGGATTGCCAGATTATAAAGGGGCGTTCCCCTTTCCCTTAAGCATGCCCCTGAAGACAATGGCACAGATCCAGTCGTGCTAGCTGTATGCTACTTGGGCTTGCCACGCTCGGGAATTTCAGCCAGCTGGTTAAACTTGCTGTATTGCCCCTTTGCACCACTAGAGTGGTGCACAGGGGCCATGTGAATCTGGCCCAAAGCTGGATTATTTCACTCAGTCTTAAATACAGGCCAGATCCTTAGTTGATGTAAATCCATACAGATGCATTGAAATCAATTTATACCCCCTTGAGGATCTGGCCCAGAGCCTCTATACTGTGCATGAACAAATTTCCCACATACTGTACATTGAAGTTTTGTGCATGCAAATATCTACATGCACAATTTTGCAAGTGCAAAATTAAAGTCACATTTATCATTTGGGGCCTGTATATCTGCAGTTAAATGGCCACAGCTTGGGGAATTAACTCACCCTTCTGTCTCAACATGTATTAACTGCTCTTATACAGATAAATCCTAGTAGCAAAGTGTGCTCTGATCCCTCAGCACCAACGAAACCCCCACATTGCCTCCAGACACAATAATGTTCCCCCTCCGCCCCACATAGTAAGAGTTGGTGGGAAGTAAAGGGGCAGAGAAAATGCATGAACTGAAGAGCAGCTGTTTTGTACCATCAGCGCTCTTGCTCTTCACATGCATTGCAAACTGAAACTCTCCTGGGATTTAGTTCTGATTGAATCAACAGGAGTGCCCATGCCTCACAATGGGGTTGGTGTAGCTGACACACTATGGCCTTGGCTACACTTGAGAGTTACAGCGCTGGTGGTGGCTTTATAGCGCTGTAACTCACTCCCCGTCCACACTGGCAAGGCACATACAGCGCTGTATCTCCCTGGCTACAGCGCTGCATGTACTCCACCTGCACGAGAGGAATGAAGAGAACAGCGCTGCTGCTGCAGCGCTGGGGCGCCAGTGTAAAAAGGGAATAATCTTAGTACGCTGTAACTGACCTCCGGAAGCTTCCCATGCTGCTTTTAAGTAAAGATAACACTCTTGGTTTTGTTGTGATGCCTCTTTGTTTTGTTGTCAACTCCGGGCTCCTGGAGCTGCTTATCTAAAAAAACAAACACAGCTACTGTTTGCTGTGACTAGGCAGGCAGGGGGGCTCCCTTTGGAACGCCCACAGCTAGTGTTTGCTTGAGGAGAGAAACAGCGCGGCAGGTGGGACGGGGGGGGGGGGGGTTCCATTTCGGAGTGGCTGCTTATCTGGTTTGTGAGGAAAAAAAGCTGTTTGCTTTCAGTGAGTGAGAGAGGAGTGGAGGAGGTGGACGGAACTTGACAGTGTCGGCTCCAAAAATCCACTCTCTCTCTCCCTCACGCTCCCTGTCACACTCCACCCCACCCCACTCTTTTGAAAAGCACGTTGCAGCCACTTGAACACTGGGATAGCTGCCCATAAGGCACCGCTCCCAATGCTGCTGCAGATGCTGCAAATGTGGCCACGACAGTGCGCTGGTAGCTGTCAGTGTGGCCAGACTGCAGCGCTTTCCCTACTCAGCTGTACGAAGACAGGTTTAACTCCCAGCGCTGTACAGCTGCAAGTGTAGCCATACTCTATGACACCCGGAGAGCTGCTTACACCTAAAGAGTTGTGCAGACGTCCCGGCTCAGGTGGGGCCAAATGGAACTCCACAAGTGGCAATTTTTAAAGTAGAACTCTAGCGCTTTTTCCATGTAGGGAGAACCTATGTCGCCATAGTTGGTGAAGGAGCACAGTGAAGCAAAGCAAGTATTGTTTTAGGAGTGAGAGAAATTCCTGTGATTAACATATAGTGCACAACACAGTCAGTGCTCAGTAAATAAACATCACTAGTCCTTGATTTCCCATGCTCTGAAAGACAACCTCACATGTAATATGACTAAAAAGCTATTTGGAATACTTGCTGAGGTCTGATCCTCACCAGTGGAATAGCCCCCTGGGGCCATTTTAGACTCATAGACTTTAAGGTCAGAAAGGACCATTATGATCTTCTAGTCTGACCTCATCCACAACGCAGGCCACAGAATCTCACCCACCCATTCCTGTAACAAGCCCTTGACCTATGTCTGAGCTATTGAAGTCCTCAGCTTGTGGTTTAAGGACTTCAAGGTGCAGAGAATCCTCCAGCAAGTGACCCATGCCCCATGCTGCAGAGGAAGGTGAAAAAAACCCAGGGCCTTTGCCAATCTTCCCTGGAGGAAAATTCCTTCCTGACCCCAAATATGGCGATCAGTTAAACTCTGAGCATGCGGGCAAGACCAGGGGCGGCTCTAGCAATTTTGCCGCCCCAAGCATGGCGGCACGCCGCAGGGGGTGCTCTGGTGGTCACCGGTCCCGCGGCTCTGGTGGACCTCCTGCAGACGTGCCTGCAGAGGGTCCACTGGTCCCGGCTCCAGTGGAGCATCCGCAGGCCTGCGGGAGGTCCACCAGAGCCGCGGGACCAGCGGACCCTCTGCAGGCACGCCTGCGGGAGGTCCACCGGAGCCGCGGGACCAGTGGACCCTCCGCAGGCACACCTGCGGGAGGTCCACCGGAGACGCCTGCTGCCCTCCTAGCAACCAGCGGAGCGCCCCCCGCGGCATGCCGCCCCAAGCACGCGCTTGGCGTGCTGAGGCCTGGAGCCGGCCCTGGGCAAGACTCACCAACCAGACACCCAGGAAAGAATTCTCTGTAGTAACTCAGATCCCTATCTAGTGTCCCATCACATTGAGCATATTTACCGCTAATAGTCAAAGATCAATTAATTGCCAAAATTAGGCCATCCTATCATACCATCCCTTCCATAAACTTATCAAGCTTAGTCTTGAAGCCAGATATATCTTTTGCCTCCACTGCTCCCCTTCCAGAACTTCACTCCTCTGATGGTTAGAAACCTTCGTCTAATTTCAAGTCTAAACTTCCTGATGGCCAGTTTATATCCATTTGTTCTTGTGTCCACATTGGTACTGAGCTTAAATAATTCCTCTCCCTCCCTGGTATTTATCCCTCTGATATATTTATAGAGAGCAATCATATCTCCCCTCAGCCTTCTTTTGGTTAGGCTAAACAAGCCAAGCTCTTTGAGTCTCCTTTCATAAGACAGGTTTTCCATTCCTCGGATCATCCTAGTAGCCCTTCTCTGTACCTGTTCCAGTTTGAATTCATCCTTCTTAAACATGGGAGACCAGAACTGCACACAGTATTCCAGATAAGGTCTCACCAGTCCCTTGTATAAAGGTACTAACACCTCCTTATCTCTACTGGAAATACCTCACCTGATGCATCCCAAAACCGCATTAGCTTTTTTAACAGCCATATCACATTGGCAGCTCATAGTCATCCTGTGATCAACCAATACTCCGAGGTCCTTCTCCTCCTCTGTTACTTCCAACTGATGCGTCCCCAGTTTATAACAAAAATTCTTGTTATTAATCCCTAAATACATGACTCTGCACTTTTCACTATTAAATTTCGTCCTATTACTATTACTCCAGTTTACAAGGTCATCCAGATCTTCCTGTACGATATCCTGGTCCCTTTCTGTATTGGCAACACCTCCCAGCTTCGTGTCATCCGCAAACTTTATTAGCACATTCCCACTTTTTGTGCCAAGGTCAGTAATAAAAAGATTAAATAAGATTGGTCCCAAAACCGATCCCTGAGGAACTCCACTAGTAACCTCCTTCCAGCCTGACAGTTCACCTTCTTAAATCCAGCTCCAGCAGTAGGAGAAGAAGGAGCAGAAAGCCATCTTAGAGTCAGCTTTGCATCCCTTCTCCCACCTCTCACTCAGTTGTACTGAGCTCTGCTCTGGCACAGCTGAAGATTAAGACAGGAGGCCTAATTCTGATATCATTTGCACCTGATGTGTCAGGAATAACTCCATTAACTCAATGGAGTTACATGAGCATAAACTAGTGTGAAGGGAGACTCAGGCTCAGTGTCCAGCTAGCGGCTGCTAGTTGGCAGCAGACACAATCATATGCATATAAAAGACAGACATATATGTGCACAAACTGGCTGGTGGAGATCACCCCTTACTTACAGCACAATTTATGTGATCGTTTAATCAGATCAGATCACTCATCATGTTGCAGTGTGGATTAGAGACTAAAAAAATGGGTAGTTGGCATTCTGTCCCCCACACAGAGAGCTATTGCCTACAGTCCAGTAATGTAAATTAAGGATCAACCCTTCTGCTGGCATAACTCCATTGAAGTCACGCCTTGAGTTACAACTGTAGAGAATTTGGCCGTATTCCTACCCTAGCTCTTAACATAGCTAAGTACCTAATGGTAAAGAACTGGCGTCAGCTGAAAATGGGAATTCCCCACTCCCTGGATGCAAATTGGAATTCCCAGCTCCTTGCTTTGCACCTTGTGTCATCATGTACACTGCATGCAATGTGGGTGTAAAATGCCAACAAGTCAGAATTCTCTGCTGAATTACATGAGTGATGGTGGCTTTATACACACTTTGCACAGACGTAATTGACAACACAAGAGCAGACAGGATACAATCAGGGAGAAGAGTCTTTTAGTTTTATTCTAAACTGCAGCAGAATCCCTTTTCTCTGTTCCCCCCACATGAATAATGGGCATCATCCTAACAGTATTAGGAACCAGTACGTGCTGCCATTGCCTTGGGACAACAGAGGATTGTCTGAGGAAGGTTGCATTTGTTTCTAGTCTATGATTTCTCTATACCATGGCTCATGATCCAGCATTTCAGTTCCCTGAATTGTGGCTGCTGCAGTGACATTACAAAAGCTGATATAAATGTTGCTTCTATGCCATGTCTGTCAGGGGCCTGCAACACAAATAAAAAATTCAGCCCCCAGAGGAAGTCATGTGCTTCCCCAAGTGGCTGTGGCACTGTCAGAGCTGGGAGGAAAGCTTTCAGTCACAGAGGGTGAGCAAACGGACGGAGTGGCACAACCACATTCAATCCGTAGTGCTAAACTCCTGGTGGTTGCAATACCCCTCTGTGCCCATTCCCATCTCTCAGGAGACCTCTGGAGAGCTTTCACAAGTCTGGTAATGACACTGAAAGCAGAGAGACCACATTTGCAACAGCAGTGGGGCTTTGCATCCAGGGAGCGTAATGTTCTCTAGATTGCAATTTATTTACTTTGGGGGGAGTAATGCAAATTCATGCTTATGACAGCTCCAGATGGCAGGTGTTTTTTCATTGCCGCGACTTCCTAGGAATGAGTCTTCCTCACCTATTAGCCTGTATTGACCTTAATTTACCTTCCTGCGGAGCAGCGGCTGGATGGCTCAAATCTATTGACGTCAGGGGTGATGCAGTAGGGTAAATGGAAAACAGAAATCCCTGGTTTTCCTTTAGTGCCTGCCATTAAATGTAATTAATGATGCACCATAAAGTCTGGTGATAGAGCACTCTTCTTTGTGAAGTTGCTACTCCACTGTAAACTGTTGGAAACCAATGAGTCAATGGCAGTTTTCCAGGAGCAGCCTTCCCAAGTTCACAGGCCCGATCCAAAGCCAGGTGAAGTCAATGTGACTTTTTTCCATACAGAGCAATAATTTTTTCTTCATTTTTAAAGTTAAGCATGTGACCAATCCTCTCCCACTCAGGGTATGTCTACACTGCAAAGTAAGCCCAGGATTAGTAGAACTCGTGTTAGCAGACCCTGGATTTGTTAACCTAGGGTTTGAACATCTATACTCATTTGTAACCCCATCTTAGGAATGGTTGAACCCTGGCTCCCAACATTAGGCTACAGCATTTACACTGCATTATGAAGGCCCAAGTCCAACCACCCATATCCCAAATTTCCTTGCGCCCTCCTAAAATGTGGCTGCTTTAGCCCTTTGTACATAGTGTAGCATGAGAAAACTTGACTGTCCACCAAACTTGACTTTCCAGAGGACAAAGACAGTTGGCCCGTGGGATTGTGGGATGCTTTTGGTGGACTCCCAGAGCACAAATCCAGTGGGGCTGCATCTACAATGAAAAGCAATAGAGCTTGGACCCTGAGACCTGGCTTGACATAGGCTCAGACCATCCACCCCAATGGGGACCTGGGTCTGAGCCCTGGGTTAACATGATTTGTGTGTAGATGGAAGAGGAGTTAGGCTTGAGCCTGAGTTCAAACCCTGAGATTACACTACAGTGTAGAGTAGACATACCCTTAAACACCTGCTTGAATCCCATTGATGTGCTTAGCTGACTCAGGGCGATAAAATGTACACGTCTGATGGAAAGATGGAAGCAACCTTTGCTGTAGCTATCTCTACACTCCAACTATATTATGGAAGAGTCTAGTGAAACTGCTTCTTTGGCTTCTCCTGAAGACAGTTACCAAAGTGGGTGTTGACCATCTTTCTGTTCCAGCACTGACCAGCATCTTTGTACAGATGAGCTGAGTAATTTATTAATTAAGCAAGTGTGTAGTTTAAGAAGGAGGTGCAAGGGTGAGTTGTAAAACATCCCCACTGTAACATCTGAGGTAGTTGGTCTGTTGACGATTGATGATTTGAAGGGTTGTTACGTTTTAATCATGGGTATTTTTAGTAAAAGTCCTGGACAGGTCTATATACCCCTAACTAAAACTTAGGCCAGGGGGCTGCGGGTGCTGGGGTGGGAGGCGGGCAGCAATGTGCAACCCGGGCCCCCGCTGGAGCTGGGAGGGGAGTGGGCAGCGCACACAGCCTGGGATCCCTGCTGGTGCTTGTGGGGGAGGGTTGGCAGGGCTGGCAGGCGCCCTACCCAACTCCAAGTGGCATGTTCCTGCAGCTCCTAGGGGGAGGGGCAGCCAGGGAGGGTCTGCATGCTGCCCCTGCCACAAGCGCCATCTCCATAGCTCCCATTGGCTGGGAACTGCAGCCAATGGGAGCTGTGGGTGCGGTCAGTGCGTGGAGCCCCCTAGCCCCTCCGCCTAGAAGCTGCAGGGACATGCTGGTGGGAGCCAGGGAGGCCCCCCCCCCACGTAAGCACTACCATGCACTCCAACCCTCTGCCCCTGTCCTGAGCCCCCTCCCACACACCCAAACTGCTGCTGCTGTCTCTGCAGAAAGTCAAGGAATCTGTGACCTCTGTGACAGACATGCAGCCTTAGTCATAAGGAATTGAAAGGAGGTGCTGTTTCACTGTTGTGTAATTTTTTTTTTAAACTATGAACTTTTGAATCATTATCCACATTTTTAACAGATGTTTCATAATTATGGATGTGTGCAAGCTGTAGGCTTTGATTTTTACAAAGTCAGCAAGTTCCTTCCTGTTCCCACTGTAATCTTCTGCACTGTGGTTTGCGAAGGATAATCTAACAAATGAATCCTAAACTCTCCCCATGTTCCTATTTCTCAAAACAGTGCTGCAGTGCTTCCACAAATTTATTGACAAAACACACAGTAGCATACAAACTACATCACCTTTATATGACGGGGTTATTACAATGAGTCAGTTGTTTGATTAACTGAAGTTCATTCCTTCAAAAAGCTGTTTGTTTATGCTCCAAGTCTCACGGTTGGCCCTGTATACTTTGGTGTTTTAAAAAAAGAAAGCATTTTTCCTCTTACCCTTAGGTGCTCCTCTTTTCATCACTCACCTAGCTCTGTCTAAATCATTTCTTCATCTAAAAGGCTGTCTCTGAGTTACCTGCAGATGGTACTTCAAATGCCCTCCCTCATCTCTTTGCTACAGTGATGCTTCAAAGGAAGCGTTATGGCAGAGCTGCTCACTACACACAGCTGAGACAGAACAAAAACACATTCTTGATGGAGAAACAGGCAAACAGAACCCCTATGGGTGAGTATGAATGGTTTGGGTCAGGGCTATTAGTACATGGCACGATCAGCACTTCTTCTGCAAACCTCCATTAAATGTGGTGCCCTAAATGGGCGCTGATTGTATTAATTAGCCCATACTAATGACTTTGCATTTGCCTACACTTCCAGTAGTTTATGATTTCGCCATTCAGCATTTTTTGGCACACTTCTTCATTTTGAATCACCCATTTCATTGAGAAAATGCTTAGAATCAACATTGTGTTTTGAAATCTTTATTTGAAATGACAATTGAAATGTTTTGTTCAACCCAAACAAAACTTTCTTTTTTGTTTCAGCAGGAAAAAAAATCAGTTTTGGTTTGAAACAAATCAATTTTTTTTTAGGTTTTTCAGTTTGGCCATCAAACCGAAAAATCAGTTATTGACTCAGCTGTATAATAAGCCACCAAGATGTGTAAACAACAAAATAAGTAATTTAATAATCTCACTAGTACAGCCCTTGACCTTACAGTGCCCTGCTCCAGCCCTACTGTTTGTCACTATCTCTCATCATTTCTTGCCTAAAGTTTTAGGCCCCAATCCTAGGGTTACCATACGTCCATATTTTCCTGGACATGTCCAGCTTTTTGGTTCTTAAATCGCCGTCCAGGAGGAATTTTTAAATATCTAAATTTCTAATTTTAAATCTCTAATTTTGCCACATTGGTTGGGACGCCCTTTGTCCCGATATCAGGACCACTCACCTCACCGCACACACCAAAGTCCCGGGGCTGGCAGCACTTCCTGGGGCAGCTCTTGGCGCCCACCCACTGGCAGGAGCCTGCAGTGTGGGTGGCCCTTAGGCACAGAGGCCGAGGGGGTCTCCGCATGCTGCACCAGCTCCCTCCTGCCCAGTCAGAGCTGTGGGGGCGGGGCTTGCAGGCGCCGGCAGTCGTCAGAGAGCCCTCCGCCCCCCTGATCTGATCCTAGGAGCCAGAGGGACCTGCTGGATGCTTCCCGGAAGCCGCCCCAGGTAAGCACTGCTGGGACTCCCCACCTCGCCCCCCTGGCAGGTCCCTCTGGCTCTGGGTCAGGTCGGGGGGGCCAGAGGGTTCTCTGTGCGCTGCCGGTGCCTGCAAGCCCCGCTCTGCGGCTCCGGCAGCTCCCATTGGTGCTTTTCCCAGCCAATGGGAGCCACGGAGCTCACGCTTGTGGCAGGCGCAGCACGTGGAGACCCCTTGGCTGCCCCTGATCCTAGGAGCCAGAGGGACCTGTGGCAGGAGGGGTGAGTAGGCAAGCGGGGCAGGGTGAAGAGGTGAGCGGTGAGCCAGCAGCGGGTTGGGGGGTGAGTAGGCAAGCTGCAGTGGAGTGGTGAAGAGGTGAGCAACGAGGGAGCCAGTGGCTGACTGGCTAGCTGGCAGGCGGCTGGGTGAGAAGGCAAGTGGTGGGCAGGGAGGGTGAAGAGGCGAGCAGCGAGCCAGTGGCAGGCGGGGGGGCGGTGAAGAGGCGAGCGGCAAGGGAGCCAACAGCAGGCGGGAGGGTGAGGAGGCCATATCACTTTTTCTTATATATACTCAATATAGATGACATGTAGCGCACATCATATATAACAGTATAACAACACATTAATACAACGCAAGTTGGTAGATACTGGTGCAAATACCACCTCCTTCCCCTCCATGGAGTGTCCTCTTTTTTGAATGTTCAAATACGGTAACCCTACCCAATCTGGCAATTGAACTCACCAGCATGGATACATACCCTCATGTGGATTCCCCCCACTGACATCAATAGGACTCTTTTCAGGCACAGAGTTCCATGCTTCTCAACTGTAAACTCTGTATTAATTTTGTGAACTTTCGCTGATACTATTTATCATAAATGCAATTTTTAACTATTTTCATTTTAAGCCATTTTATCCCATATGCGTAGGAGTACCCTTAGATTTCTTTCCAAAATGTTATTGTTTTGTTTTTATTATTTCAACAATACATTAGAAAGTCATCAGGAAAACATCACGGTATTAATTATGTGAGCAAAGTAGGAAAGGCGACTGACACATCTCTATTGTTTTTAAGATTGTTCTTTTCCTAAAGTTCCCTTCAGTTGTTTCACATACCTCTGTATTGTTCTTCCAGACTCAAGAACATTTGCTGGTGGCTAAGCATACACAAAAGTAAGGGATCATCAAATGCAGTTGATAAATGTGGGTTGGGTGTTATGTTTGCTTGCATCTTCCCCAGGTGCTCCAGTAAATGAAGGTGACTTACCTGTAACCAGAGTTCTTCAAGATGGGGGCTGCATAGTCACACTCCTGGGGTCCTCCAGCCAGTACAGGCTAGATGGCAGAGCCTTAGCTAGCAGTGCTTGTTGGAGCACTCAGGTACCCATCCCATCTCTTCCCTCAGCAAACATTCTGAGGCTGGAGGTATAAAGCAGCAAGGGGCTGTGGCCACCTTAGTCGCTTCCCTCCTGATCCCACGTCCTTTGTGGTGTTTAGGATCCAAGGAAGAGGGGAAGGTGGATGGGGACCATAAATATGCAGAGTGTGTCTTGAAGAACTCCAGGTTACAGGTAAGTAACCTTCATGTCTTCTTCAAGTGACCTCTCCATATTGCCACTGCTGGCAGAGATTGGCTAGCAGTACACCTATCCTAGGAAGGTGGTCTGTGAAGTCCTAATATAATAAAAATTGGAGAACTGCTTTACCAAATTGTGCATCTGATCTAGACTTCCCCAGCTCCAAGAAGGATTCTAGCCCTCAGATCCAAAGAAAATGGATCTGGTGCTACAACACAGAGACAGAGACCGGTCGCCAACGACAGTGTAACACACTTTACTGAGAGAGAAGGAACAAATACACAACCTCAGGAGTCTGATCTGGACTGAGGAGAAGTAACATCTACAGAGGAAAGTGTAGGGGTGACATCAGGTTCTTCTCCTCCATAAGATGCTATACTATTCTATAAGATAGTGGATAGAACATCACAAATACTGAAAATTCTTTAAGTGTCCATAGAAAAAGCAGTGTGCCCAATATTAGTCATTCTTGGGGCATCCAGGAGGCTTCTTTCTTACTGTACTTCCACAATGCAATAAAAATCCCCCAGCACTGAGTCTCAGAGCCTGAGTCAATTGGCTCAGACTCACTGGGGTTGGGCTGTGGGACTAAAAATAGAGGTGTAGATGTTTGGGCTCGGGCTGGATTCTGAGCTCTGAGACTCACCTCCCTCATAGTGTTTCAGAATCCGGGCTCCAGCCCAAGTCTGAATGTCTACACGGCATTTTTTAGCCCCGCAGCCTGAGCCCTGCAAGCCCAAGTCTGCTGACCCGGGCCTGCTACAGCCGTGCCATAGGCCTTTTATTGCAGTGTAGATGTAACCTTATAATCTTGCTGGACTTTTGCAACCAGCAAACTCATTGTGGTTGGCACCATTTGAGGTGGTAGAGATGGATTTGAGTGATGGACCTGAGATATCATCTCTATTTGTTGGTGCCAACCCTCAGATATGAGGAAGGTGGATCCTTCCTCTTAGGCTGGGAGGTTGGCTACTTGCATTTAGCTTTTGTATCCAGTAACTTAGATTCCAAAGCAACTGGACCCAAGATATCACTCTTGCCAGAGAATCCTTTCCAATCCTGTTCCTTAGATAAACCAATCCACAAGAAAAAAAAGTTCTTGGATCAGACATGACAGCCATGTATTTGAAGGAAAACGAATTAACTGATTTTTTATGCTTGCTATGAATTGTTTACCTAGCTACAGCTAACAACATGGCAGCACAAACAGGCCCAGTGGCCAACTAGTGCTATCCTCAAATGCTGAATTCATGGCTGTCAGGTTTCACACTTCTAAGCTCTTTCTACTGCATTCAAAAGTAAATATAGTTAGCTGTGCATGCTACTTGTAATGCAAATGTTTCAAGCACTTATTTCAGAAATGTGCATGACAAAAAATGAGAGCTTTGTGGGCACTGACAATATCAAATCTTTGGAAAGGGTATAAAGGCCATTTTTTGTTCTCAGTAAAACATAGCTCTTCTGAAGATGCCTTAAATACATAGAGGGAAACATCTGGAATAATCAAAATGATGGTCTAAACCTTGGGTACATCCACACTACCTGCTGGATTGGTGGGTAGTGATCTATCTATCTGGGATCAATTTATCACGTCTCGTCTAGACACGATAAATCGATCCCCAAATGTGCTCCCCATCCACCCGGAACTCCACCAGGGCGAGGCGCGGAAGCGGAGTCGACGGGGGATCCGCGGCCGTCGATCCCGCGCCGTGAGGACGGGAGGTAAGTCGAAATAAGATATGTTGACTTCAACTACGCTATTCTCATAGCTGAAGTTGAGTGTCTTACATCGACCCCTCCCCTCTCCCACTGTAGACCAGGCCTTAGTATCAGAGGGTAGCTATGTTAGTCTGTATCCACAAAAACAATGAGGAGTCTGGTGGCACCTTAAAGAGTAACAGATTTATTTGGGCATAAGCTTTTATGGGTAAAAAACCCATTTCTTCAGATGCATGGAGTCACCAAGATATCTTAAGAGTCTTCACATCTGACAGCTCTGAAAACATTACACATTTTCAGGACTGTAAACATTCCAAAAAAGACGTGTGATCTAGCTGCTATAATGCTGTCTTAATTATATACAGCGCTTATCGATGATTTTACAGCATATGAGTCATGGTATAAGCTTGTACTCTGTTGCTTGGCTAAACCCCACAGTAATTAGAAATCTCTGCAGTGAATACTCAGAAAACCACGCCTTGCTATACTCCCAGTTCGTGTCTGTTGGATTCATTAGGAGACAGTGGGTTGAAGGGTGCTACAACGGGATGAAGGGAATTGTGTTAGAAAATAAGGGCTCAGAATTAGTAAGAACATATAGTAAAAATGTCTTGAAATCTTGTGCTTCTATAGTCACATTCATTTAAATTTACTTAGACGCTGGAAATAAATAGCTTCTTTTGGTATTTGTTTGTTTAAGAGAGTTTACTTCTAAATATAAAGGGGTGGTTTCCTATAAAGCTTAAATCTTCCACTGTTTGTTAAGGCTTTTAGACACTTATGAACAGGCGATTGAAAGAACTGTGCAATCATTTAAGGAATATTTGTTTACCTTCTCCACATCACAGAATCTTGTTCTTAAAAAAAACCCTCACTTGTGAGCAAACATTTTTTAATTGTATGGAGCGTTTTAGCGGTGGATTCCCAGACAGCGTGGCACAGGCTGCTTGCCATCTCTTCATCTTCAGGGCCTTGTCTCCTCCTTATGTCACACTGTATGTTGAGCTCAGTGAAATTAAGGGATGATAATAAGCACCAGATGCCTGATTTCCCCCACGCCCCAAAGGATACTAGTCATTGTCACTGAAGACAATGGAGATGACTTGTGTTCTGTGTGAGGGAAGAACAAGGCCCCAGGTAGGCAACATTTCAAATAATTCTATTTTTTCCATTGTGAGTAGTCCAGATGCGCTCTGGAAATCCAGCCCTTTCCAAAGAGTCTATTTTAAGAAGTACAACTGATCCCCAACTACATGTGCCTCAACTGATCGTATATATTGGAAAGCCTGCACACGTGCCTTGTTCATAAACGCCTAGGAAACAAGCTCATTCCCAAGGGTATGTCACCTGGGGAATAACTATTATTATAGGGCTTTCTGTGGCAGCTGGACTGGGGGAAGCGGGAAGGTTTCTAGTTATGGAGGGGGACTGAGAGAATTAATTCCCACCACACCTGCCCTTCTCCAATCTGGAACTCCTTCCCCCTATGCATCCTTCTAACATAACTCCCCTGTGTCCACCAGGCAAATCATCTTGTTGGCCAGCAAAAAGCAAGATGGGATTGGACTGTGAGCTGAAAGTAGGGGTGAGGAACAAGCAGCATGGAAATTTCTTTGGAGAGGGAAGTACAGGTGGGAGGGGTGCTAGCAGAGGAAAGGGCACTCATGCAAATACAAATGGCAGCCCTTCTTCTGGTGCTTAATGGGGACAGGATAGTAGGTTCATGCTAGATGCCTCATTTAGGGACAGATCCTGCAGTCAAGAGAAATGAGCTCACAGCTGGGAGTCAGGAAATGTGGATTCTATTCACATCTTCCAGTAACTTGTATAACCTTGGATGAATCAATTAATCTCTCAGTGCCTCCATTCCTTTACCTGTCCAAAGCGAATTAATAATGCTTTGCAACTTTTGTAAACAGCACTGAGATCTCTGAACAAAAAGCATTATCGGGCAGATTTTGAAAGGTATGTTGGTGCCTAAGGATGCAGATAGGAGCCTAGCTGGATTTTCAAAAGTGGCTAGGCACATAACTCCCATTGGTGGATACTAGGCACTTTTGAAAATCCTGCTAGTCACTCACCTGTATCTTCAGGCACCTAATACCTTTGAAAATCTGGTCCTATGTAAATGAAAAGTATAATATACATTAAAGGTTTCTAACCATGTGCAAGGGTGTGGACTCACCCCTGCAGTGCCTCCAGCTGGTGGTCTCTGGGAATTAGTGTTTCCAGCCTCCGGAGCGCCCTCTGCAGGCCGGTGTCCTGCTGCTGCTTGGCCCCTGTGTCCCTCCCAGGACCCTGGTACCCCTTTAATTGGATACTGCCCCCTGGCAGTACCCCCACAGTTCGGGTCTCCCCCTCCCAGGGGAACTCCCACCCACTATCCCCACCTAGCCTCAGTCTTGGCTACTGCCAGTCATCACTTAGCCCCCGTTCACTGGGGCTGACTGCAGTGTATCAGCCACTCATCACAGGCAAAGGGGTTTGGACCTGCTGCCTCTGCCTACCCATGGGCTGCCCCTTTGCAACCCCAGTACCCAGTTGGCCTTACCCTAGGCCTGCAGCTGGGGGGGTTTCCAGGCCAGAGCTCCCCAGATCCTCTTGCCTTCCCCCAGCCCTGCTCCACCTTAGGTACCCAGGTATGTTCCCTAGCAGCCAGGCCCTTCTCCCTCTAAAGGCAGAGAGAGAGTATTCGCTCCTGGCTTCCCTGGCCTTTGTAGGGCCAGCTGGGTCTGTTTGGGGCATGGCCACAGCTGAGGCTGTTTTCCCCCCAATCAGCCCAGCTTTTCCCCTGCCACATCTCTCTCGAAGGGCTGTTTTAAGCCCTTCCAGGCAGGAGCGGGTGACTACACTGCTACACCATGGTAAACATCCATATTACAAAGGTCTTACTACAGTCTTTCAGAACGGGTCTTTATTAACTGAAAGAAATACAAATCATTTATGGTATAATAATGTATTGTTAATTTCAATGAGCATGTTAGCAGACAAGAAAGACACTATTAATTCTGAAGATGTGTATTTCATTGGCGAGTTATTACCTGCATGTCATTTAAATAGAAATTTCTTTGATGAGTTAACACTTCTGTAATCAAATATCAGTGCACTGTTACACTACAGTATGTTTTTAATTAGCAGTTGGTATTTATTTAAAATACAATAACTGTCCTATTAAATCAAAATGAAATGCAGATGAGGGAATCTTAATGTAAAGTATCATCCAGAGAACACCATGAGTAATGATGCTTGAATTGTACTGTTGCGAAACAGCATGTATCCAGACTAAAAGCAAACAAAACCAAACTATTTGCTCACAGAATCATATATTTTAGTTTTTACCAAGAACAAATGAAATAAGGGACGAGGCCTTAGCCACATTAAAGATCAAATTCAGTCCATGAACCTCCATGATAGCTGTGCTTCTCTGGGTTAATGCAGATCACAAAGCCCCAGGATGAAGTGCATGAGAGCTGAGGACAAAGCATTCTCTGTTGAGCGGATCTGGTTATGGAAGAAACTCTCAGAGGAAATCAGGTGAATGCAGAGTCTAACCATCTTTAGGAAACATTGCAAAACCTTCCTCTTTGAGAAAACCTTTCACCATCAAGATGACACCCACAACACTGTTATCCCTTTCTACCCAAATGCCCTCAACTGAGCCCCCACCCAAAAGAGAAGAAAGTAAATTAATCAGATCTAAAATATAAAAAACCCAAACACCCTATCCCAAGCACAGTTATGACCCCAAAAAGGGAGCAGTGCCAGAGACTCCATGAAGTCCACTAGGGCTACTGCTATTGATTTTATACTAAAGGAGCACAGAAACTGTGGTGTTGGATGGCAGAATAGAACCCTAAGATAAATAAGACAGAATAAAAGATTCCCCTGCAAAAGTTGTCGTATAATGTCTGAGTGCAGCATTAGCGTTACTAAATGCTTTACTGCCAGCTTAAAAAGTAGGGTTCACAAAAGAGCCATCTCAGTGAGTAGACAGGGAAGCAAAGAGCTAAAAGTCAATTATGGGTCCCCTCCCCTCCAAACTGAAGAGATTTTATGAAAAATGTGTGGCAGAAGTGAGGGCATATGACCCACCACTGTTAAACATGGGTGATAAACTGAGTTCTAGCAGCACGGTGAAGTTGACTGAAAGAAGCTGGTGGCTGCTGTTAGATCTTTGTTAACAATGGGTTCGCAGACACATTTTGTGAACAAACACCAGAGAGAGGGAGAAAGAGAGCTAGGCTAAATTCTGCTCTCTGCTATCCTGTTGTGAAAGCAGGGAAAGTGAGGGGTCTGTCCACTACAAATCTCCACTCTCTTTTCCTCCCTTCCCCATGGGTGTTGGGAGGTGAGGGTCCTCAGCAGCTCGTAGGATTGGGCCCATGAACAGGAGCACGGTTTACCCTATCTGCTGCTTATTCATTAGCCAGCCCTCTTCTCCATCATTCTCATCAGCCCTATGGAGAAGGTCCAGGGAAGAGAGGACTCTCAGCACTTTAGAGGCACAGCAAGGTCTGCTCCATAACACTTCCTTCTGGAATCCCACTCAGGCATTGTGTCTTCTCCAGCTTCCTGCACCAGCCACAGTTGGCTTTGGTATCTTACTATTATTATTTATTTATTTGTGCCACAGTAATGCCTAGATATGCAAACCAAGACTGGGGCCTGGCTCTGCTAGGTGCTGCTCAACCAGATAGTAAGGGATAGTCCATGTACCAAAGGATTTACAATCTGAGTACACAAAGCAGACAATAGGAGGAAGAGAGGAAGTATAATAACCTCCATTTTACAGATGTGCAACTGAGGCTCAGAGAGAGAGTTTAAGTGACCTGCCCAAGGTGAAAATGAGCCCTAATCTGTTGAATCCCAGTCCAGTACTTCAATCACAAAACCATCCTCTCTCTCACTGTGTGCCCCTTCTTTGAAGAAATGTACTAAGACACTACAAGCCATTTCTAGGAAGTTGCCACTGCTGTTAGCTCAACATTTGAATCCTAGATTTACGTATCTGAAAGAAAAATACATTCAACACATTAGCCTTCCAGATTAGGATAATAAAACCAAAATGGTCATGGACATTGAGTTAAATCTGGGGAAAGAAATGGAAGGAAAAGGTCAGATGGATTATTAGCAACCCCCAAAACCATGTAAATAACTGCACTGCAATGTTCTATACAATAGGACATGCCTGGTCCCAGCTTTGGAGGAAAGGTGTGCCAAACAATGTACTGGTTCTGGAGGTTTGAAGGTTTCTCTGGCATATCAAAGCAAATCTTTTCGAAAGACCTCATATACAGCTTGTTCTGTTTTCACTATATTTAGAGCAAAAGATGTACTTTCAGTCCAGATGAGTTTTATTTCAGATGAAGGAAAACAATATAGCAACTAAGGCCCTAAAGTTATGAGTTGTTACTATTTAAGAATTGCCCTGGCACCATGGCCTTTTAGAAAAGATAGAACATTGGGCTAAGAGAATAAAAACCCAAGATCAAACAGCAAATTTCTTCAATGGTCAGAGGGTTCTTAGAGTGGCTGCAGACTTTCGCAAGAGTGTACCACTGGTGCAGCTAAAGAGACTTCTCCCTATTGGCTGTCTGTGAATTAATTAATTAAACATTAAATGAATATGGAATATAAATATTATATGATGTGCCAGACACAGCATTAATATAGGGAACTTGATGGAATCTAACATTATTCTTAAAATGGGCATAAAATGGAAGTCAACTGGACAATCTTGTTAAGAAAGAAAGGGCTTGTGTTCATGTTGATTTCTTTCAGTTTAAGTGGTAAAGTGAAGAAGGCTAATGTTTGCAATCAAGCACGCTTATGCTATCAAGTTAGTGAAATACACCTGTGCTGAAAGAGGCAGTAAACGGAAGTGAAACCAAATAGTGTGTATAAGGACACTTGATCACAGAATGGAATAATCAGAAATGTAACTGTTTGATTAATAATGCCCAGATTGAGCTCAGCCATATAGACCAAAGTCCACCATTGTTGTTAAAACGTGGAGAACAGAAATGGAAAATGTATACAGCTGTTGTGGCATATGGGAGACCAACAGCTCTTTAAGTGACTTTGCATTGTATAATGGACTGTTAAAACAAGTTTAAAGAGCATCAGAGACTATGGAGGGACTTTGTACATATTATATCAACTTTAAACTGGACATTTCAGCAGCTAGCAGAGTGTTGATGAAGAATCTGCAACTTGTGCATGCATAACTGCAAAGCTGGCCCAGGGATGCACCACAAAAGGGCCACGGAAAGCGGTTTGCAAAGGTAAGTTGCTGACTGGATCAAACCAGCCAGCGTTCAAGGTATGTCCCAAGATTGTTGCACCAATAGATATGGCCTACTTTGTCTTACGCAAGCTGGTGAGACAAGATGAGCTCCCGAAAGCCAAAGACCCCTGGAAGGGAGAACACTGAGGTCCTTGGCCTGCCACCCAGGAGTCCTCCTGGTGATATCAAGTGCCTATCTCAGAGAGACACCTTTAACTGTCTCTTCCTATTTTCCAACAATTCAGGGTGCCAAGAAAAAAGTATAGTTGTGTCCATTCTTTGCCTCTCCCCACTCCATGTTTGCAGCATCAACTCTTGTTGTGAACAATAACAAAGCTGAAAGCTGACAGCTGAGCAAAGATCTGGTGCTAAGTAACACACAGACTTTTTCTTGGGTAATGACTCAAATCAGTCAATTGACCATTTTCTGAAACTGGGTATCTAATTAATAAGGAAGTGTACATGCTTTTGAATATGTGTTAAAGATTGTCACAGAGTTATAGTGTATGTCAGTGTTTTGTAACAGGTTCCAATCAAGATTGTTAATGGTTACATACAGCTTTTTAAGTTCTAGGTGCATACCAACATAAAACAGACCAAATGTACAAGCCTCTTGAACTGCACTCAGTCTATACAGTCTGTCATAAATGTAGGAGTTTAGGTAGTTTGGAGCATTAATCAGATCCTAGGGCTAATATCATTCATCAGGAAATAGGTAACAAGGGCTGACTACTATAGGTCCATTGGGAAGGAAACCTTGGTGAATTGGCATGTAAGTAATTGATCAAATTATCTTGTGATTTAGCTTTGGATTGTTTTTTCTTTGTAGCTTGGATAACCAACTGGTACACGTGAGGCCATATTCTGAGGGACTCAGTCAAAAATTTTAAACAGGGTCACCTTCCCAAGACCTGAGATTGAGTATAAGTGTTGTTTTCTATTGTGGTTGTATGATTAGATTCCAAAAACCTGAATGGTTATATCAACCAACTTTCTAGCTTACGTTAGCTCAACCATTTTTGCCTTCTTATATCCTATACTACTAGTTGCTGTTGTTAAGGATAGTTAATAAAACTTAATATAACTAAATTAAACTCTCATGTCCTTTTCTTTACTTAAGCAATTGAAATTAAAAGAGCCCTAAGAAAGATGATACAGCTAATCAGTTAAATAGTCGCTTAACTAAGGTTTGTTTTATACCCTATCTTTCTTACAGCAAGAAAGAGAAAAAATCACAGATAGAGCACAGCATGTTACTCTGTAAGAGCCATCTTGAATTGATGCACAGCAACCCTCCCGCCCCCACACACAGACAACAACCTGGGCAACTCCTTACTTTTAAAGGTATAGCACACAAGAACAGAGCCACTCTACAGTCACCTAATCATATACACTAATCATCTTTTTCTTTCTCCAGCAGCACATGTGGACCTTTAAAAAAAGCTAGTTTGCTTCCTGAGTTAACTAAAATGCAAAAATGTCCCAATATTTGGACAAATGGAGCAAATATCTAAGTGGAAATTTATTCCTCAATGAAGAGGGAGCAGCATGAACAAATGCTCTTTCAGCTTTTCCACTCACCCACACACCCTTATAGCAACATTGCAGGACTACAGCTGTGACACATGTCAAACTCCAGGAGGCCAGGATAAATGCAGTAAGAGTTCCAGGATGCTGTGGGAGTCATTACTATCAGCTGCTATTGTTTTTCTCTGGAAACTATAGTTCATGAGCCAGTACAAAACCATATGCCATGTGGCATAAGTCAGGAAAATAGCATGCCACCACTGCAGTAATGTATGGACGCTGGCAGATGACAGACACTGAGGTCAAAAAAATAGAGAGGTTAGTCCATGAAAGTTCTTGGAAAAGATTTCATAGCGTTTTTTAAACGAATCAAAAAAATGTTATGGGTAACCAAAGTAACAACTTTAGAACAAGGGTAATTGAAATTATAGCAGCAACATGAGAAACTCAGATGCAGTGATGGAACTTTATGCCTATGGTCTTTACACGCACAGTGTCTGCAGTTGCTACCCTGGTTTTCTCCCTGACGTGACCCACAGAAAGAGCAGTGGCCCCAAATCCTACATTTTACGACGAGTGACACTGCAAGATTTGGTGATAACTGTAGCACAGTTTATGTTGACCCTGGGCTATTAAATCCCACTGTCCTAAGTACTGTACCCAGTCGGTTACTAGATATCCCAAACTAGGAAGGGATACAGCAATATTGCTTTGATCGTCTAGCTCAGTGGTTCTCAAACTAGGGCCATCGCTTGTTCAGGAAAAGCCCCTGGCGAGCCGGGCCGGTTTGTTTACCTGCCGCATCCGCAGGTTCAGCTGATAGCGGCTCCCACTAGCCGCGGTTTGCGGCTTCAGGCCAATGGAGGCTGCGGGAAGGGCGGCCAGTAAATCCCTCGGCCTGCACCGCTTCCTACGGCCCCCATTGGCCTGGGACGGCAAACCGCAGCCAGTGGGAGCCGTGATCAGCCGAACCTGCAGACGCGGCAAGTAAACAAACTGGCCCGGCCCACCAGGGGCTTTCTCTGAACAAGCGGCGGCCCTAGTTTGAGAACCACTGGTCCTGCTCTTTCACACTGCATAGTTCCTTTAAAAATTGTGATCATGGAGCAACCTAGAAATAATTCTAGCTATAATTTTTGGTTGTTTTGCTAAACCAGGAATAAAGATGGTAACCCAATGTACTGACAAATAATCCACGATTTCCTACCAATGCCAGTGAATTATATTAACCTGCATAACTAAAGAAATGTGCACCTCCTAACACCAAGTGCTGTCAAACAGGAATTTGACCTGTATATGCTTTGCACCTGCAGGCCTATCAATCTATTTAGGGCTTTGAAATGACTGTACTTTGTGCTTTACCTGCAACACTGTGAGGGCTTAGAACAGTTTGTTTTCACTAAGTTGCTTCCTGGACTGTTCTTTTCCCCTAGTAACTTGCAAATGAGTCACTTATCTTCTTTGGGAAAACAAATCATTCTGGGCAGGGAAAGCAACGTGCATTCAAGACAAAGTTTTCTCTTTGACCCACTTTCAGAGTTCTTCATTCTGGACTTTCGTATTTAATAGCCCAGTTAAAACACACACACGCTTGCAAACCTCTCTCTGATTACATGTGGACAGTAGCTTTTCCTCATATTTTGATAACCTAACTAAACATCTCCATGATGGCAAAGTTTCAATGTATATTTTAGGAGGTTTTTTTATGTATTAAAAAAAAGTGGGAATTCTTTCCTGCTGTTTAGATTCCTCCCTTTGTGGTATCATTTCTATTAACTGGATCTGGGGTGTGTAATTTTTGAAGCTATGGTATTAAAACATTAGTAAATAAGCATTTTTGCAATGAATAAAAAATGACTAGAAATACATATTCAAATTTAAAAAGCAAAGTCCAGTTAAAAATGCGGATAATCTTGTATCATAAAGAGGGGGTTTTCTGGCCCTCCTTATTAATTCAAAACTTCCATTGATGTAGTGGGAGTTTTGCCTGAGCAAAAAATGCATGATCAGATCCTCAGCCAGGCTGGATTAAATTTTCATAGTGGTGCTTCCATAGTTAGGATGGATGTGCAACATGGTGCTAACATTATTGGGAGTTGCAGGGATAGTTCCCCAGGCATGTTGCTAAAAATGTCCTCCTGTAAGTGCTACAACTCCCTTTTTTTTAAAAAAAAAAAAACTTAAAAAGGGTACTACTGGCTGTCCTACAGAAGGGGAGCATCACACTTGGTTGAGGTTGCAGAGCGAGCGCTCCTCTCTCTACAGGAAGAGCAGCAAATGTCAGCTCCCCACCTTCATTTACACTTTGATCAATAAAGTTGCTGGCAGTGAACACTGTCATGCATGGTAAGAAAAGAAATGGTTTCCCTCTAATGAAAAAGGTGTAGGGCAAAATCCTCCTATATTTAATGTGGATAGGAGATACATTCTAGCATGGCACTCTTACATTCTCACATTAAATCACAGTCATGGTGCTGACAATATTTTTAAGGTTGCAAAGCAACTTTCATTGCATCAGATACCCTGACTGACATTAAATAATCTCATGTAATTACTTGAGGAGTAAGGTACTACTCAACATCAGTAAATATATCTGAATCTGGTCCATTGCAAAACCTTATTTTCACTCACTCGTAACTGTCTGAAAACTATTCCATTTGGATGACACTTCACTTCAGCCCAAAGATCAATCATTCTGGAAAGCCTGCTAAAATTCTGCTTTCCATTTGGCATTTCCAGAGGATATTTTTCACTAGTTATAATATTTTTCATATTTTTTGAGGGAGGAGTTGTTTGTTTTGCATTCAGACAAATAAACAGGGGCTTGTTTTGAAGCCTTTAAAACATGCCCTCATTGTGAGCGTGCTTGGCAAGTTTGAAGGAACTTAGTTCAGACACTTGTGCTCCTAATGCTTTAACAAGAAGATCCCAGAAAACGTTTCCCCCACAATGTAATAAACTCCGTTCCTCATGGGGCTCCATGTTTTCCTGTTTAAATAAAATGCCCTCTCAGAACCACTAGGAGGGGGGTAACACCACAATTATACATTAAGTGCACTTGTTGGATATCTTTATACTATGTTCCTGAAAAATATGCTAAGTATATTGATGCTATAGTACAGTCTCTGTGTGTATATGTGCATGCATGCCCAGTGTCTCCCTGAAGAGGAACCAGGTTTCTGCTCTTCTGAATTTTTAATTTTTTTAATATACAAGATTCCTGACCCCTGCTGCAATCTTATGCATTCCAAAGACAAGCAATTTGCTCCTTAGTATTTTTACAAACCCTACAGATAAGTAATCTCGGGTAGAGATAATTAAGCAGTCTAGCAACAGTGCAAATCCATCAGAAACAGGGAAATAACCTCAAGCTTTCCTTTGCTGTGCTAGTGGAATTTTAACAAGGGCTTCTCATGGCCTCCTACTCATCTCTTCCAGTGCATCACTGGCCATATTAGAAAACCACCTGGGTCCTGATTCAAAGCTCACTAGAGTCAATGGAAGTCTTTTCACTGACTTCAATGGGCACTGTATCTGATTCATACTATCCCTATGCATGGTATCCCACCTATGGCTAGACTGTGGTATGCATGTGTCTGTGCAAGCAGAACAAAAGGGACCTCCCCGCAGTACCCAACGTTTGGCTGAGCACAACCACATCTGAGTGCAAGGACCACATGAAGCTAGTGGTACTAGCAACCCCAAAGGGGCAGAAAGAAAGTGGGGCCGTAGCTGAAGCCTGTGGGCATTGACCAGCATGATGTGCCTTCTTAAAGAGTGACTTTAAAGTGCATGCCAAATGCCTCCTAGAACCCCTACTGGATTGATGCAGAGCTCCATACTGACCCCAGCATGGGGCTGTTTCTACAGAAGACCTACCTTAAAACAGTGGTGGGCAACCTGCTGACGTTGATTGTCCCCAGGCACAGTCCCCTGCAGCTCCCAGTGGCCATGGTTCACCGTTCCTGGCCAATGGGATCTGCGGGAAGTGGCGGGACACAGGGACATGTGGACTGCACGTTGCCCACCACTACCTTAACACAAGAGAGCTGGTAGTGATTTGACAAATGAAATGGGGAGAGGAAGCAGAGGAGAAATGGAGGAGATGGTGGGTTTATAATAGGATCTGGGTTAGGGAGGTTGAAGTGAGTGGAAGAAGAGTGCTGGATAGGTTGAAAAGGCTTGGAAGTTCTGGAGAGCCATCTGGACTTATAGATACTTACTTGATTACTTGAAGCAAATCTCCAAACTTTTGGGGTGAGGTTTATTCAGCACTAGGGCCCTACCAAATTCAGGGTCATGAAAAATGTGTCATGGACCATGAAATCTGGTCTCCCCCTGTGAAATCTGGTCTTTTGTGTGCTTTTACCCTATACTACACAGATTTCACAGGGGAAAACAGCATTTCTCAAAATGGGGGTCCTGACCAAAAAGGAAGTTGCAGCGGGGGTCACAAAGTATTTCAGGGGGGTCACAGGATTGCCACCCTTACTTTTGTGCTCCCTTCAGAGCTGGGCAGCTGGAGGGTGGCAGCTGTTGGCCAGGCACCCAGCTCTGACAGTGGTGCCTTGCCAGCAGAAGTGCACAAGTAAGTGTGGCAATATCATACCATGTCACCCTTACTTCTGCGCTGCTGCCTTCTGAGCTGGGTGGCTGGAGAGTGGCAGCTGCTAACTGAGGGCCCAGCTCTGCAGGCAGCAGCGCAGAAGTAAGGGTGGCAGTACCATACCATGCCATCCTTACTGCTGCGCTGCTACTGGCAGCGTCTCTGTCTTCAGAATTGGGATCCCAGCCAGCAGCCGCCGCTCTCCAGCTGCCCAGCTCTGAAGGCAGCACTGCCACCGGCAGCAGCGCAGAAGTAAGGGCAGCAGTACCACAACCCTCCCTACAATAATCTTTCGACCCCCCCACAACTCCTTTTTGGGTCAGCACCCCTACAATTACACCACTGTGAAATTTTAGATTTAAATAGTAAATTTCATGATTTCAGCTATTTTAAAAATCCTGTAACTGAAATTGACCAAAATGGACCGTGAATTTGGTAGGGCCCTAATCATCCCTAATACAAACCTCTGATTCTAAGAGATTTTATAATGGAAAAAGTCACAATTTTAAAGCAGCATTCTATAACACTGCAGTGTGAACATTTATAATAATCACTTGGAAAAGAAAAAGAAATTTCATTTCTGGTGTGATGTGTGTAAAAAAATTCTGATACTAAAAATTAACAATGAAAAGCCTCACTGGGGCTGCTGGCCACACAGTAGGCTGCCTACTACATCATTGCCTGCAAAACCCTAGTTCCTAGCTGAAATTATAGAGCAGTTCTTTTAATCTAGTCTCAGTTTTTCCTCTCCTCTTGTCCTTTCTACTGTATCATCGTATTTCCATTGATCTTTCACACATAAAAAGCACCAAATTCTGCTCTTTCACCTGTGCTAATCCAGAGGATCACCATTAAAGTCAATGGAGTTACTCCAGATTTACACTAGTGTAATTGGCAGCAAAATTTGGCCAATTGATTCCAGAAAAGATTTGCTTAGTAGACGGGTCATATTGTACCTCTTTACAGACTTTTATTTTAATCTTGCTTGCATATGGGTGAGAGAGAGAATTTCGATTCCTAAGCACCTCACTCATATGCCTATCTTGCAATGATTGAAGTCAGATAGATAACAGCAGAAGACTCTGCTCTGCACACTGAGTAAAAAATTACTGAGAGTTTAGTGAGATTTTAAAAGGATGCAGATGGATGCTTGAATAACAATATAGAAAAAGTTGCTGTGTATGAAAGAACAACCACATCATTGGCACATGACAACACTGATCTAACACAGACAGAGAGTTAAATTATGCCTCGTCCTGGATGGGAGTAATAGATACTGGAGAGTGCAGAGGGAACCCTTTTCCTTGTCCCTTCCCTCTCTTGCCCTGGGCACCTATGCAGGAGAGAGTCACCACTTGGCTTCCAGTGCACAAGGGAGGAAAAGGACTAGCACTGTATCCTATGCTCAATGACCCCTGCAAAAGGAGTGCTTTGGGGCAGGGTGTAGGCCAGGCCAGGGACATACCCCCACATGTGGCAGGATGATTTTTTAAAAGTGTGCAAAGGCCACTTCTGACTTTGCTCTGCCCCCAGCTCCCAGAAAGAGCTGCACCTAATACAAGCATAATGCCTTCCGGCACTGCTTCCTTAGCTAATGCACCTCCGTCCGCTCCAAAGCATGGTGCGGTCTCACTGGAAGCAAAATTTGGCCCTGAAGATGTACACTGATGACATTATATTAATATACAGTTCTCATATTGTTCTATAAAATCCCAGGCATTATCATTAAACACTGTTATGCTGTGCTGAGTAATTCTTAATTCAGTTTTTTAGATAAGACATAAGACCAAGGTCCTGACCGTCCACCATCACCGCACTTTTTGCACGTGCTTACACTCATCTCCTGGCCAAATTCCAATCGGAGTAATTACATTCTTCCTAGCATAGTGTTGCTTTGTATTGTAAAACAACTGCCATATCCCAACTTGAAGCAGCTGCATTGCCATTTCAGGTGAAGCAATCCTTGGGCATAATCTGAAAAGCATTTGCTTTTAGACTGCTGTGGATGAAAGGTGCCACATAACCATAAGACCAAAAATAACAACAGATATAACTTACGAGGTTGGGAATTGTAATCACTTGTGTGAATTTGCTGTACAACGCCAAAAGATCTGAAGCACATCTACTGTTATTGTGAGGGGGATATAGGGACAGGTTCTGATTTCACATACAGTGGAGAAACTCCACTGCATGTTGAAGATTTGAATAGAGTTCAGAAAACGATTCAAGGGCTGGAGAAAATGCCTTACGCTGAGATATGTAAAGAGCTCAATCAAAGAGAAGATTTAGGGCTTGGCTACACTTGCAAGTTAGAGCACATTAAGTCAGCCCCGGGTGCCCTAACTCCTGAGGTGTCCACACTGACCATGGCTGGAGAGCCCCTGGTAATCCACCTCCATGAGAAGCATAACGCTTGCTGCACCCCGGCTGGAGCACCGCGGTGCCAGTGTGGATGCCCTGGTCTATTAATGCACTCTGATCGGCCTCCAGAAGTGTCCCACAATGCCTATTATAGCCACTCCGGTCATCAGTTTGAACTCTACTGTCCTGCCCTCAGGTGACCAACTGTCAGACCTGCCCTTTAAATTTTCTGGGAATTTTGAAATTCCCCTTCCTGTTTGCTCAGCCAGGCATCTTTCCAGGTGACCATGCCTCCATGCGCCAGGCGATCCCCAGTATGGAGCTATGGTGAGGTGCTGGACCTCATCAGTGTTTGCGGGGAGGAAGCTGTCCAGTCCCAGCTGCGCTCCAGCATAGGAATTACGATACCTACAGGCAGATATCAAGGGTCATGATGGAAGGGGCCATGACTGGGACGTAGTGCAGTGCAAGGTTAAAGTGAAGGAGCTGTGGAATGCCTAGCGCAAAGCCTGCAAGGCAAACCACCACTCCAGTGCTGCCCCCACGACCTGCCATTTCTACAAAGAGCTGGATGCGATACTTGGGGGCGACCCCACCTCCACTCTGAAAACCACCATGGACACTTCAGAGGCCGTAGCAGCACAGAGTTCAACAAAGCAGGAGGAGGAAAGCGGGACCAAGGGTGCTGAGGAGGAGGGGGACAACCCGACTTCCCTAGATGCATGCAGCCAGGAGCTGTTTTCAAGCCAGGAGGAAGGTAGCCAGTTAAAATAAACGGCAGGGCTGCCTGGGGGGGGGGGGCAAGTGGGGCAATTTGCCCCAGGCCCCGGGCCCCACAGGGGCCCCCACGAGAGTTTTTCAGGGCCCTTGGAGTGGGGTCCTTAACTCGCTCCAGGGGCCCCGGAAAACTCTCGCGGGGCCTGGGCCCTCAGAGCTTCTTCCGCTCCGGGTCTTTGGCGGCAATTCGGCAGCAGGGGGGGTTCTTCCACCCCGGGACCCGCCGCTGAAGACCCCAGGCCCCCTGAATCCTTCTTTCCCAAGCACTGGTAGACGGTAGAGGAGGGGTTCGGTAAGTGGCTTTTTTGGGGGAAGGAAGTTGTTCAGTGCGGGCTTTTGGGGCAAGGAGGGTTAGGGCTGCAAGCATGCCTAGATGCGGAATAGGGAGTTGATGTACTCTCTCACATGGCGGAAATTGGCCTCAGTGATCTCGTCAAAGGTCTCATGCAGAAACTGGGCAATCCGCTTGCACAGGTTCCTTGGTGGAGCTACTGTGCTCCTTGTCCCAGTAAGGCTAACATGTCTAATCTAATGGCACAATAAGAACCAATGTGTGAAAGTTAAAAGTTAAAATCAGATACAACTTAGATAATGTTTTCACCCCTCAGCCACGAGGCCGAGAAGAAATAATTAGAAATAGGGCACAAATTCTTTACAGTGAGGGTTATTAACCATTGGCACAAACTACCAAGAGAAGTGGTAGATTTACCATCTCTTGATGTCTTCAAATCTTGCCTGGATGCCTTTTCGGAAGATAACCTGTGTTTGACTAAAGCCTATTTGGCTCAATGCAAAGTGGGGAACTAAATGATACTCTATGGCTTGTGATACACAGGAGGTCAGACTAGATGATATAATGGTCCCTTCTAGCTTTAAAATGTATGAATCAATGAAGACTCTGGTCCATATAAGGTAAATAAGATATTCCAGTCCTGCTTATACTAGAAGGAGGGCCCTAACAGTTATGGGTATATAGTGTGACAAAGTTCCTCCTCTACCTTGGTGGATCCTGCACTTATTGGCAGATTTGCTCACCTCAGTGACCTTCCCC
This sequence comes from Mauremys mutica, assembly GCF_020497125.1. Lineage (NCBI taxonomy): Eukaryota > Metazoa > Chordata > Testudines > Geoemydidae > Mauremys > Mauremys mutica. Next base: position 119,633,823 of record NC_059073.1, on the reverse strand, counting down.
TCTGGTGGAACCCACAGTCTGGGTCAACTCCTCCTGTGTCTAATCAAAAGTTGGGAGGTTTGGGGGGAACCCAGGCCCGCTCTCTACTCCGGGTTCCAGCCCAGGGCCCTGTGGATTGCAGCTGTCCATAGTGCCTACTGTAACAGCTGCATGACAGCTACAACTCTCTGGGCTACTTCCCCATGGCCTCCTCCAAATACCTTCTTTATCCTCACCACAGGACCTTCCTCCTGGTGTCTGATAACGCTTGTACTCAGTCCTCCAGCAGCACATCCTCTCACTCTCAGCTCCTTGCGCCTCTTGCTCCCAGCTCCTCACACACACACCACAAACTGAAGTGAGCTCCTTTTTAAACCCAGGTGCCCTGATTAGCCTGCCTTGATTGGCTGCAGATGTTCTAATCAGCCTGTCTGCCTTAATTGGTTCTAGCAGGTTCCTGATTACTCTAGTGCAGCCCATGCTCTGGTCACTTAGGGAACAGAAAACTACTCATCCAGTGACCAGTATATTTGCCCTCTACCAGACTCCTGTACCCCACTGTTTTGGGTCTGTTACAATAGATAGTAACCCTCAGTAACAGCAGTTGTAATTCTGGGGACAATGGGTGACAGTGAGTATCAGAGCCTAGGTCAACTGACTCGGGTTTGCACTACGGCACTAAAAATAGCACTGTAGACATTAGGACTTGGCTGAAGCTTGGGCTCTGAGACAAGTTTCAGAGCCCCAGCTCCATCCCGAACATCTACACTACTATTTTTAGCTTCATAGCCTGCACCCCACGAGCCTGTCAATTGACCCAGGCTCTGAGATTCACTGCCACAGGGTTGGATTTATTTTGCAGTGTAGATGTATCCTCAGAAGTTGCAGATATGTTGTAAATGGACATATCCCTTTGGAATACCTGAGGCAGGTTGCTTTTTGACACAGTCTTTACTTACCAAGATTTTGCTGGTGCCTGGCTGCTTGATCGTAACCCTCCACCAAAAAGGGAAAAAAACCTAACTGCTGTTTGCTTGACATGGAAGAGTGTCTGGTTTTGTGCACCAGCAATAAAACCTAACTATTGCTAATAGCATCCTCCAAAGCTGTCAGGGGCAGTATTATATATGTATTTTTAACCTTTATGCAGACAGCAGGATCAATATGAGCTAAATTTGCATTTCATAGCTGGAACCAAAACCCCTTCATACAAATATAATAAAAAACCATCAAAAGAACAATGAGACACTCTGGCACATGTGTATGTTTTCTAAAACTGCGCATAATGAGGGTTTCAGAGATGCACAACTCAACCTCCTACCTCATAGTTTTATTAGCCATTATCCTGCGTGAATCTGGAGCGACCGCACAGAATGCAGTAAAAAGCACTCATTTTTCACGTTTCTTCACATAACTGACAAATTTATTACTGTAGTTAAAAAAAGGACACATCCTTTGAAATCCTCAGGGTGTCTTGGTTATAATGGTGCCAAATATGTTTCTCTTTTCATTAGCATTCAGGTCTCCACAGGGCCCACGCCAGCCTCATCTGCTTTTTCACTGTACGTTTTGCAGATCATGCTGTAGCAGCACCCATTCTCATTTTATTCCAAACAACAGCTAACCAACTAGACATTGTGGGATGCTTTTTGCCAAAATGCAGTGAGGATTCTGGGGATGTACAATTCAGCCTCCCTCCTCAAATATTTAGTGTTGGGATGATGCTGAATAATTACTAATTACTGTGGCTGGCACAAGTGTGGTAAAGATTGGTGAGTTTGAATTTGCTGGAGGATTCTGGGAACAGGGTTCTCTTAGCATCAGACAAGCCATATGGACACTTATTGAGAGAGCTGATTGGACGTTGACACGACTATGCACTTTGGATGTTTAACCAAGGGCTCTGTGTGTACCTGTGGTGATGTGGAATAACTATGGTCATGGTCAGTCACGTTCACCAAACAAATTACGCAGAAAATACACGGATGGTGAACCTGAAACTAACTGACCTGGGTCAACTGACCCTGTAAAACCACACACAACCACAAGAACTGACCTAAGAAGCAACTGATTGATCAGAGAATGATTGATGAGAGAGTAAATGTCAGTCGGCCTTCAGTCAGTCCATGTTGTCCCTTCCAAAAGATTAATTAGAAAAAAGACAGGTTATATAACGCCAACGTAGCATATTTCAGAGACATGAGACTCCTTTGAGAAAAGGGTATAAGTATTGAGAAATATCATACGCTCAGTTCTCACCCCAATTAACATCTGAAGAGGCCTGTGATGCTGTAAGATGAAGGACCCAGGGTAGCCAACACCCTTCTACGAGGGACTTTCGGGGACTTTAGAGCAGAGGGTTTCAAGGTCACCAATACCCTGCTCTGGGGGATATTTAACAGTCTAAATGCTTCAGAGGAGAAGAGACAGAGGCCTTCATCTACCCACTTTGTTTGCCAATCAGGATACTGTGTAGGACCTACATAGTTACAGAGGGATTATGCTTGGGGAATTGAGGCTTATTAAGAAGTAGCATTGTATAACCTTTTTCTGCCAGTCTGTGATTCTTTCAAATAAATAGCTTTGCACTGAAGACAAACTGAGTCCGGGTTTTTACTGGCACTAATACTGCAATCTCTGCCCAGCTGTGGGCCAATAAAGTCCCAGCCCTTCATTTAGTTATCTGCAACTAACCTGCCTCAATCTGGCATTATCTCCTGCAAAACTCCATGAAAGTCTGTTTTTTTGAACGGCTACCACCCATCCCTCGCTAAGTACTATAAGACTAAATACTTCCCTCAGCTTGTAAAACTAGACACATTTGTCCGTTGTTTGAATTCCAGAAGGATCAAACAAATATAGGATAAACACAGGAATCCTTGCCGTCTTCAGCAGGCTTTGCATATCTTCTACAACTGAAAAACATAAATACAGTGATAGTACAAAGCAATCTACACTGCTTCTCTCATAGGCAATGGCAGAGCAATACACTTTACTTGGCCATTTATGGTGCCGTACAAGCAACCCCTCTTTACGATCAGATGGCTCCTGAATGTTCAGATCGCCTTCATTTGCCACAGCTTTTTAGAGCAACAGAATTACAGACTCACACTGAGAAAGTTTGCAGCACATAAGCCTTACATAGTTGATACCTCCACATAGATTGCACACATTTTTCCTTAACATTCCTTTGGGTTGGGTGTGTGAGAGTGGAATATCTCAAAGCACTAATTATGCTATGCACTATGCACTAATTATGTTATGCACTATGCTAAAGCACTATGCAAAGAGCTGTCTGTAAAGGACACTGGGGGCCCAGATCCTAAGCTGGTGTGAATCAGCATAGCTCCATCAACTTGAAGTATGCACTGACAGGGAACTAAAAACAGGGCTCTTGCTGGCAGGACTGGAGTATTCATGAGGTTTTGAGACCCTGGAAGCGTAGGGTCCTATATGCCCACATAATTTAAATAGACCTAAGGCATCACTGGCTACTGAGAAGCACTTCTTAAGATCTTTAACTCTTTACATATGTAGACAGGGCCAGATCCTAAACTGGTGAAAATAAGAACAGTGAGATGGAATTACACCACTTTACACCAGATGAACATCTGGCCCACAGCAAACAGTAACTTTCTTGGAACACAGACTGTGGGCTAGATCCTCAGCTAATGTGAACATCATAACTCCATTAACTGCAATGCAGCTGCGCCAATTTACAGCAACTGAGGCTCTGACCCTATATAGTTGCAGGAAGGAATATTTATCTGGATTTCTGATTCATGGAGTGGGAGAAGGTCATGAAAGGCTGTGGAATCTCAGAAATCCATCAGGCAGGGGACTGAAACTGCCTGAGGGGGTTCCCAGGCAGACAAGAGGCAACTAGACAGTCTGGTAGTACCCTGAGGTACTGGGTCAAATCATGCTTCTTCCCTCTCTGTTTCAGCCCCTAACAACAATATGGGATCATACAAGCAAGGATCTCTTGCTTCTCCAGAGAATAATCAACCCTTCACTCTTTGCTTCAAGGACTCGGACCCCGCAGTCTCCTATATCTACTCTTCTCCCACTCCTCCATGAGGTCACAGAATGACTTGGGCAGAGGATTGGATTTGCCCTTGTATGATCTCTGTATTGCCCAGCATACCCTGATTTGCAGATCCTCTTCATAGAAAGGAGACTCCTTCTACCCCAGGTTTCCTATCTACTTTCGCAGGGTCCCTTATACCAACAACAGCAACAGCATGAGTAGCAGCATTAACAGTATTCACAGATTGCTCCCTTTGTGTGTTTAGCATCCCGACCTAATCCTGTTGGTTTAGTTTATGGAGATTTAACCCTTCAGAAGGAGAGAGACTCTGAAGTAACTGAGCCCACTTCAAGTTCAGATGTCCTCCTACTTCTATTTTCACTTCAAGTGTTTATTCCTCGTGTCACCAGAGGTCTGCCAAGCTTAAGTCTTCTTACTGCAACATTGTAGTTGTATTCCCCTTCCAAGATTTATGGGCTTGCCATTAGCTCCTTGCAACTTCATGCTTTTTTCCTGTAGACAATTAGGATTGCCCTAGAGGTCAGCACCCCCACACTGAACATTTCTTTTAAACGCTCTTGATAATAAAGCTTCTTTTCAGACTTACTGTTTCAGTGTGGAGATTAAACTAGTTCTCCAGGCTCTACATGAGCCTCCATTTGACCTGAGGGAAACAGTTCCTTTGAAATGACTAATTCAAAAGGTCCTTTTTTGTTTCCTGTGTGCCATTATTTCTGCCCACTGAATTTCAGAGCTTCCTGCTTTATTCTCTGAGCCTTCATACATAGGTGCTGGAACTAGGGGTGCTGCTGCACCCCCTGGCTTGAAGTGGTTCCCATCATATACAGGGTTTAAAGCTTGGTTAAATGGCTCTCAGAACCCCCATTGTACAAACTATTCCAGCACCCCTGCTTTCATACCCTGTTTTCCTCAAGGACATGTCTAATTTGTGAACTTTCCTTCCTTTATTCACAATGTCCATCCAGTTTCCTCCCGATCAGGGATCTGTACTGCCCTCATTGAGTTCTTCTCCCTGAGAAGTAACTCTTCAGTTTGGTAAGTAAGCCTTGTCTGTTTTCAGAGCAGCCTTTTTTGAGAATTTTTCCAAACAATATAGTGTGACTATTAAAAAATCTCTAGGTAGGCATACGACACAGAATTAAGTCTAGATTAATCATCAGCCCTAGCACAGAAAGAACTCCCAACCTCCAATGGGCTTCCACCAAAGAAGATAAAGAGACAACATCCTCACTCAAGCTACCGCATGTGGAAAAACTGGTGTGCCATTCAGGTCAACAAACTCAGGCTCACTGCATCATGCTTGAGTCTCTCTCCCTTGCATTTAGAGTTTTCCTTCCAGCCAGGTACTTCTCCTCTCTCTCAAGTCATAAGTATCTTTAGGTTAAGCACTATGGCATTCAAATCTGGCACATTGACAAGAATCTTGAAGACATCTAGCTTGACACCAAAAATTCTGCAGGCTCATTTTTCCCTCATGCCTTTCCAAGAATAACCTAAGCAAAATACTGTCAAGTTAGAGATTAAACTTGTTCATCAGTAAAAATGCTGCTTACAGGTAAGAAATAATGTCTCTTCATTCAAGGATCTTGCTTTACAAGTCACCATCAATTTGAAGTCTACTCAATTAACAGAAAGAGTTACATGTAATTTCAAGTACTGCACTTGACCCAGATTCCCCCTGCCAATTTTTGAGGTTATAGATACACTGTCCTGCATTTTTTAAAATATTTTTCTCTTTACAGTTATGTGAAAAACCCAAACAACCAGCAAGGGATGCTGACTAGCTAGCTGATTAAACATGAAAAAGAGTGAAAGTGACAATATGCAAAGTGCTGTCAAATGCACAAACTGGAAAAAAAACAGAACATATTGAACTGAAATATCAAACTGCAGGTTGAGTTTGCTGCGCTGGCAGTTAGAAAAATAGCTTTTGACTTGGGAAGTGAGTGTCTGCAGGGTCCCATTCTGCCCTCAGTTACCTCACTGATGCCATCAGGCTGGCACAAATGAAACTGAGGGCAAAACTTGGCCATTCCTATGGGAATAATTGAGAAAGAGTAAATATGGAATAGGGTCACTTTTCAGAGTAGAATTATTCTAATTAAAACCACTGCAAAACCATTTTTTTCCAGATTGAGAGAATCCACTCCAACCCTACCATCCGCAAGGTGAGAAATATCCAAGTCACTGTTTCCTGTTTCCCTTCACTTCAGACGCCATCATCTTCCCCTGTAACTTAGTTCAGTTGAAAAATGAAGGATTGTTGAGCATGGGACATTCTGGAAACTCCCCTGTTTACAGCAGGGGATGGGGATGTTCCCTTACATCTCTCAATATCTTACTTGCTTCTGACCTGTGGCAGCAAGTTTTCTTGGGCATTGGCGAAGACAAGGCTGTCTGCCAGCCCCATTCAGCCTTGAGCCTCATCTCTTCATGCTCAAGTCTAAGTGGGCAGCCCATTCCACTCACTCTCTGGCCTCCACTATATTCAGAGTGCCAATTGAGCAGCCTGCTTGTTCTAGCACAACAGGACCAGCATCTCCTTAACTGATAACTGGAGCTCTGCCTCATAAAAGCTGAGAATGGACTCCCCCAATGTGCAGTGGACATCAAGTGGGATCCTGCCATGCTTCTTGGAAGTCTGGTGGAGGTAGGCTGCTGCTGAGTTGTGGTAATTGGAGGGGGAGACTGGCCTCCACTGATGAGCCAGTATGGAGAAAAGAAAAGAGGGAGAAAGTCAGAACAAATAGGTTCATGAAGCCATGGTGCCCATTGCTTAAAAATCCCAGTTTATACATTGTGCAGGATCAAGGGCCCAGTCCTGCTCCCAGTGAACTCAGTAGAAGCCTAGGTAGAATAAGGCCTGATATGATATTTTATGCATCCTTAAGGAAAGTTATTCAATGAGTATAAGAAGAAATATCTATGTTCGGTTCCTTTTAACAAACACCTCAGGAGAATGACCCACATTCCTATTACAAGTAAACATAAAAAACAAATAAGCCCTCATGCCACACAGCATTGTTTTTACCTGCATGATGGACTTTAGTAGTCAAAACTTAGGGCATGGCTACACTTGCAGATGTAGAGCACTGTGAGTTAAACCAGCCCTCAAAGACCTCAGCAGGGAAAGTGCTGCCATGTGTTTACACTGTCAGCTGCAAGCACAGTGGCGTAGCCACATTTGCGGCATTTACAGCAGCATTGGGAGTGGTGCATTATGGGCAGCTATCCCACAGAGCACCTCTTCCCATTCTGGTGCTGTGGCTTGTGGGAAGGGGGTCGGGGGGCATGAGGCATTCTGGGTCCGGTCCCAATGCCCCGTGATGTATTGCTTCGCATCCCAGCAATCCCTGTGCTTCCGTCCACATTTGGTGCCATCTTTCAATGTTTTTTGTATTGCACGCTCTGTCTTCCTGTAGATGAGTAGACTCACCCCTGTGGCGCCTCCTGCTGGTCTGTTCTGGGAATTAGCTCATTCCAGCTCCAGAGCGCCCTCTGCAGGCCTGTGATCCATCTGTCCTCTTGGCCCCCCGTGTCCCTCCCTGGACGCCAGTGCCCTTTTAACTGGGGTGTTGCCCCATGGGGAACCCCCCAACCCACTATCCCCATTTTGCCTCAGTTTTGGCTACTGCCCAGTCTCCATCTAGCCCCCGTTCACTGGGGCAGACTGCAGTATAAGCCACTCATCATAGGCAAAGGGTTTTGGACCTGTTGCCTTGGCCTAACCCTGGGCTGCCCTCTGCAACCCCCAGTACCTGTAGACCTCATGCTAGGCCGCAGCCTGGGGCTTTCCAGGCTGGAGCTCCCCAGCTCCTCTGCCTTTCCCCAGCCCTGCTTCACTCAGGTACCCTGTGTCCAGCTCCCTGAAGCCAGGCCCATCTCCCACTACAAACAGAGAGAGACTGTTTGGGCTTCTGGCTCACAGCCTCTTATAGGGACCAGCTGGGCCTCACTGGGGCATGGCCACAGCTGAGCCTACTTTCCCCAATCAGCCCAGGCTTCTTGCCCCAGCCACAGCCCTCTCCTGGGCTGTTTTAAGCCCTTCAGAGGAGGAGCAGGGGACCACCCTGCTACACTTCCCTTTCGGTCTGCAGGAATGGATCCTCAACTTGTGAGGAATATGCTGATGGGTCTTGCCAGCACATCACAAATTGCAGTCGAGTTACTCCTTAAGCTACAAAGTGACAAGAGTCCGATGATGATGTCAACTCATGTAATGCATACGACATGAGATTGCTTGTGGCATTCACAGACATGCTCACCACAGTGGAACGCCACTTTTGGGCTCGGGGAACAAGCACTGAGTGGTGGGATCAGATCAGCATGCAAGTCTGGGATGACGAGCAGTGGCTGCAGAACTTTCAGATGAGAAAAGCTGCTTTCATAGGACTGTGTGATGAGCTCACCCCCACCCTGCGGTGCAAGGACACGAGAGTGAGAGCTGCCCTGCCAGTGGAGAAGCGGGTGGCTATTGCAATCTAGAAGCTGGCAACTCCAGACAGCTATCGATCAGTCGCTAACCAGTTTAGAGTGGGAAAGTTGACCATTGGAATCGTGTTGATGCAAGTTTGCAGGGGCATTAATCGCATCCTGCTCAGAAGAACAATGACTCTGGGTAACGTGCATGACATTATGGCTGGCTTTGCACAAATGGGTTTCCCTAACTGCGGAGAGGCAATAGATGGGACGCATATTCCAATTCTGGCACCAGCCCACCTACCCTCCGAGTACGTTAATCGGAAGGAGTATTTCTCTATGGTTCTCCAGGTGCTTGTGGATCACTGTGGGCATTTCATGGACATTAATGCAGGCTGGTCCGGAAAGGTGCATGACACATGCATCTTTCGGAACACAGGCCTGTTCAGGAAGCTGCAAGCTGGGACTTTCTTCCCAGACCAGAAGATCACCGTAGGGGAAATCGAAATGCCCATTGTGATCCTTGGAGACCCCACTTTCGCTTTAATGTTATGGCTCATGAAACCCTACACAGGGAGCCTTGACAGCAGCAATGAGCGGTTCAACAGGTTGAGTTGGTGCAGAATGACTGTTGAGTGTGCTTTGGCCATTTAAAGGGCCGCTGGCACTGTCTGTATGGGAAGCTGGACCTGGTTGATGACAACATCTGCATGGTTATAGCCATGTGCTGTACCCTCCATAACATTTGTGAAGTGAAGGGTGAAAGCTTCACTCAGGCATGGATCATGGAGGTTCAACACCTGGAGGCTGAATTTGAACAGCCAGAGACCAGGACTATTAGAGGTACCCAGCGCAGGTCTATAAGGATTAGGGATGCCTTGAGGGAGCAATTTGATGCTGAAAGCCACCAAGGATCACAATGGGCATTTCGACTTCCTCTACGGTGATCTTCAGGTCTGGGAAGAAAGTCCCAGCTTGCAATCCACTTGCGCACGTTCCTTGGCAGAGCAACTGTGCTCCTTGTCCCAGTAAGGCTAACATGTCCACACCACTGTGCCGGGAGGGCCAAGGGGACCATTGCTGCACACAGGCAAGCAGCAGAAGGGCCAGGGCAGAAGCCACATTGTAGTAGAAGACCCTCCCTTGTTTCCTAGGTCACCCTCAGCAGCGAGATATCTTCCAGGATGAACTCATCTGTGAAAAATGTGGGGACAGTGTTCAGTATAGGGGCCCCCTGCAGCTGTTGACTCTCCCCAAAGCACAGAACCAAGGCAAAGAACCAACCCCATAGGACAGTATGGTCCTGAAACAATCAGTCCCCCTTGACCCCTGTGCTTACCATTTTAGGACTCCCATGGGTTATATGCGCTCGCTTCGGGACGAGCACTTTCTGCTATTGTGTACTCATCTTTAAGTATGGCCGAATCATTGCTCTGTCTGGTGGAAAAATGCTGCCTCTGTTAAGTGTTGCATTTTGGCTTTACAGATGCAACTTTGAGATCCCAGCCGTCCTTGTTATCAACGGCAAAAAGACTGCAAACAATCAGAAAGTGTCCGTGAAGAACCAAAGATGACCTGCTGCATTAAGTCATGCAGCTGTCCCTTACTGAAAATCAAAAAGTACAGGAGTGGCGGGAGACTGAAAGGAGGCTCCACCAGCAGAATGTGGATCACTGACACCAAAGCATGGAGCAGCTCATAAGCATTATGGAGCACCAAGCAGACTTGATACAGGCGCTCATAGCACTGCAGACGGAGCAGACCTGCACCCTCTCCTCCCCACTGCCCCGCAGCCCTTGTCCCAAAACTCTATCCCTTGTGCCCCCACTGCCCCCAACATCTGGTTTCTTATCACCACCAGCTGTCTCCAACATCTGTAGCTTCACCACCCAGTCCTGAAAACTATGACCCTTACCCACTGCACTCAACCCCCATCACCATGCATTTTAGCCAGCCTGAAGTGCCGCACTCATTGTGTGGCACTCCAGACAGGAAGTCTGAATATGATAACAGGACATACGCAAATCTGTGATTGTCCCTTTCCCCACCCCACTCCACCCCCTTCCCTCCTCCCACACAGCTTGGCACAGCAGGAAAAGCATAACAGGCCCATGCTGCTGTGTAGAAGGGGAAACTGAGGCACACAGCCTCATGGCATTGGTGGCTAAATTCCAAGACACCTACACTTTAACAGATATTGCTGTCTGCATTCTGTTAGCAATACTACACCCCAACCTGTTTTCAGGCATCTGGGGACCAAGAACCCCAAAACTTGCTAGAACAATTATGAATGACATCATATGGTTTAAAGGTACTAAAAGGGAGTGGGACCAAAAACAAATAGATTTTACATGTACTGCCTCCAACATGGACAGTGTCCAAGTCTCTGGCAGTAAGTTCAAGAGGAGGGTGTGATGTTGCACCCCTTAAGGCTCTATGGAAATATGCTTATGAATGTATATATGACATAACTGGAATATGTTTTATGCTACATATGCCATGTAACATATCTCTGTAAAGATTATGATCTACTGAATCTATTCCTCCTATTTGTATGCATGTATCATTTTTGTATTAGAAGTTATGAATATTGGCTGCATACTTGCTTGATTTTAAGTAGCCTTAGTAAAGCATTTGGTCAGCTTCTTGAGAAAGGAATGTGCAAATTAAGTGCCTAATCAAGAAACACTTAATGGACAATGGATCTTGGAAGGCTCCAATCCACATAAGAAGTCTACTTGAGAACGTTCAAGGTAGCATGTGAACCATGGCTGCTACCTGTAAGTTCTGGGTCATGCATGGACACGTGACTTGCCCATGTGACTTCAAAACTCCATCTTGTAGTTGGGATTCTACACAGGGGGAAGAAGGGGTGTCCACCCACAAGAGAAAGTCTACTTAAACCGCTGGGAGACCCCTCCATTTGGTCTTCAGCTGGCTTGAGAGATAGCCTCTCCACCCCAAAGGATACCCAAAAGAAACTGGAACAAAGGACAGTAACCACAGGGGGTGTGAGTGATTGCTGGACCCAGACTAGAAGGAGACTGGTCTGTAAAAGGAAGCTTACTGGAACACCTCTGAGGGTGAGGTTTTATCTGTATTCAGCTTTCTTACTGTATTAGGCATAGACTTGCGTGTTTTATTTTATTTTGTTTGGTAATTTACTTTGTTCTGTCTGTTATTACTTGGAACCACTTAAATCCTACTTTTTGTATTTAATAAAATCACTTTTTACTTATGAATTAACCCAGAGTATGTATTAATACCTGGGGGGGCCAACAGCGGTGCATCTCTCTCTATCAGTGCTATAGAGGGCGAACAATTTATGACTTTACCATGTATAAGCTTTATACAGGGGAAAACGGATTTATTTGAGGTTTGGACCCCATTGGGAGTTGGGCATCTGAGTGTTAGAGACAGGAACACTTCTTAAGCTGCTTTCAGTTAAGCTTGCAGTTTGTGGGACATGGTTCAGACCTGGGTCTGTGTTTGGGGCCAGCAAGTGTGTCTGGGTTAACCAGGCACGGTTCTGGAGTCCCAAGCTGGCAGGGAAAGCAGGGGCAGAAGTAGTCTCAGCACATCAGTTGGCAGTCCCAAGGGGGTTTCTGTGATCCAACCTGTCATACATGCATCTAGGGATGCCAGGCCATCCTCCGGCTCTGGGCCCCCCTCCTCCTCAGCACCTTTGCTTTCGCTTTCCTCCTCTCTCGTTGAACTCTGGGCTGCTACGGCCTCTGAAGTGTCCATGGTGCTCTTCGGAGTGGAGGTGGGGTCGCCTCCAAGTATCGCATCCAGCTCTGTAGAATGGCAGCTCAGGGGCGCAGCACCGGAGTAGTGGTTTCCCTCCCGCGCTTTGTGATAGGCATTCCACAGCTCCTTCACTTTAACCCTGCACTGCACTACATCCCAGTCATGGCCCCTTTCCATCATGTCCCTTGATATCTGCCCATAGGTATCGTAATTCCTATGCTGGAGCGCAGCTGGGACTGGACAGCTCCCTCCCCACAAACACTGATGAGGTCCAGCACCTCGCCATTGCTCCATACTGGAGATCGCCTGGCACGTGGAGGCATGGTCATCTGGAAAGATGTGGTGAGAGCACTCCACATCTTGCTGAGCAAACAGGAAGGAGAATTTCAAAATTCCCAGAGAATTTAAAGGGCAGGTCTGATGGTGGTCACCTGAGGGCAGGGCAGTAGAGTTCAAAGTGATGACCAGAGTGGCTAGAACAGGCATTGTGGGACGCTTCTGGAGGCTGATCAGAGCGCATTAATAGACCAGGGCATCCACACTGGCACCGCGGTGCTCCAGCCAGGGCGCAACAAGTGTTATGCTTCTTGTGGAGGTGGATTGCCATGGCGTCCGGGTGCTCTACGTGCCTTGCCAGTGTGGACACCTAAGGAGTTAGGGCTCCCGGGGTTGATTTAATGTGCTCTAACTTGCAAGTGTAGCCAAGTCCTTAGCAACTGAGATCAGAACTAAATCCAACTCCATAAAACCTTAATCAGCGTCCCTGCACTGTTGGGAGTGTCTCACAGATTTTGCTACAGACATTCTATTGTGTAACTTATAGCCCATTTGAGGAGGTGGCAGCTCATTAAGAAGTGTTAGAGTCTGAGACCAGATCTTTTACAACTTTTCACAATGCCTCATGCATCTGGTTAACAAGCAGCTTTGAACAGCGTCTCACACACCTGAGAAGAGCAAGGCAAAAAATGTGCAGAAGCAATACTTTGAAAAGCTCCCCTCATCTTACTGCACCATGTCGATGTACTCTGCATGAAAGATCATGGTCATATTATATTACTGCAACAGAACCAAGAAGGGAGACGCAGAAGCCTATTGGTTTATCTGTCAGCAGAGCAATTAGAATGTATTTCAGAGGGTGAAAAGGCACTGAAATCCAGCCTGGGATTTGCCACAGGGGAAAATGGCTAGCTAATGACAGCTGTATACTCAAAGTCCTCCTTCCTTATACTGTTAGTTCACTACAAGATTTGAGGCTCATTTCCAGTATGAACCATGCTTTAAAAAATAAACAGACCCTGCATCCTCACAGTATGTTTCATCCAGTGGGGTTCCAAAACTCCTTTAGACATTATACGTATACATAGGTGTGTGAGAGTGCGTGCATGGGGGATGGGTACATATGTGTTTATAGAGAGAGAATACCTGATCTTGTGTTGTGCAGTTTTATAAAACAGCAGTTCTCAACCACTCTCATACTGGGATCCTCTTCAATGTTTCCTCCCATCTAACTGAAATCTAGCCAAGCCCCCACCCCTCCCCATTCAGCAATATGAGGAGGGCAGGATGGTCACAATTACCAGATGCCTGATTGCAGCCCCCTCTCCTCCGAGAACCCTTAAAATATTTTATTGGCAGCCAATTATGATTTATGATCACTCCATTATTCACAAGTAGTGCAGCCATTTGCAAGCCATTAGGCAGGGCAACCCAAACAAGTGCCAAGAAAACCTTTAGGCACCATCTTGTATGATGTACATGCCAGATATGTTACAGAAGAACTATTTGAGAAATATTTTGAAGATTTTAGCATTTTTTATTGGGACTATTTTGTGTATCATTCCACTTACCTTACTTACAATGTGTCCAGCTGCACAGATCTTTGAAGGAGAGGGGAAGATATAAAAATATATTTTAAACCCCTCTAAAATTGAACTGAAATAGTTTTCTAAATATAAATATATCCCAGCTTTACAATCCAGTATCTCAGAATTTTCTAGGAACAAGTGCTGTGTGGACCATTATAAAGCTGAAAATCTCCCCTTTCCAATTATGCACATATTCTATTTCTAGGTGTCCAGGGTATTGGACCTTAAATCAGTGAGTGTTACACAACTCATTATTGCCCATCCTGGGCTTCAGGGCAGCATAATTTTGTGGCAGGGGAGAGGAACATACTATATTTGGGGGACAGAAGGAAACATTTTGCAGGCAGATTTATTTTTTTTAAAAAGCAGTGAAGGGTGAGGGTATTTGATCTTCCTTGGAGAATTGGCAAATTTGAGATTAAATCCCAGAGTAGATAGATTTGAGTGGGCAGAATGCAGGTTAGGCATTTAAAGGTGCATGATAAACCCACTTTATTACATGGCTCCACAATTTATCAGAGATATCACCACCACATATTGGGCACAAGTATATCTATAACTACAGATAGAATATGTGGGTCATTTCACCTGGTACTGAAATGCATTCAATTCTATGGCAAAACAATGGTGCTTTTTAACATCACTAGCTATGCACTACATGTCAGTTTAGATCAGGAAGTGAAGAATATGACACGCAACTGAAATTTCTTGGTGGGGACTGAGTAGCAGCATGGAATCTGGCTAGTTTGCAATGGGCAACACCATTACTCGTATTAAAAAAAAAGAGAGAGAGAGAGAGAGACATGGGATTTTGTCATTACAAATGCTGCTGGTTGATGGTCAGAATTTCCTTCTGACAGGAAAATTCTGAGATTTCAAAATCTGGTTTTATCCCAAATGCAGATGAAAAATTGTAATCTCAGAATTTTTCACAAAACAAATATTCAAAAAGTAATTTGTTACAATTTTATCAAAACTTTTCAACTATTATATTATCACAAAAGTTTTGGCCTAAATGTATTGATTTGACAAAGAGTTATTGTTTTGACTTTTATGTTAACATAATATATTATAAAAGAGTTGAAATGATAATTGAAAGGAAACATTTTGATCATTTCCGGCAAAAATTTTGATGAAATCAATACATTCCCATTAAACGTTTAAATTTAATCAAATCAACTTTTTCTGACAGAAAACTGTCCAATCAGAAGATTTTCAACTAGCTCTAATTATAAGCTGGCAAGACCTCCATTGTAGGTGTAATCTGAAAGGTGGGACTTACAATAGCACAGTTCTGGGGGCACTGGTTCACTGTTGACTCAGTGGGAAGAATGTCAGGCATTTAGGAAGAGAATTTGAAAGGCACAAAGTAAGTTGATGAAAGTCAGTGGAATTTGGACACCTACCTCCCAATTGTGCCTTTAAAAATTTCCCCCTCAATCACCAACACCACCTCCTGCGTTTTCTTTGATGGGGTGACGGGATGGGGAAGGCTTTCTACTCAAAGACCAGGCCTGAGTCTTTTTAAGTTTATGAAAGCTGACAAAATGTCAGCCCAGGATAGCTGCCAAGCAAATAAAACCCTGTCACCCCACTGTGCCCACTTGTAGACCTCTCGTTCCAAGTCGTTATGTCAATATTAAGCACTACGTTTTGAGAGAGACAAATCCATATCAATTTCAAATGCTCTGCTCCTATGGACAGAAATGCTGTAGAGGAAATTGCCATGACTGAAAAAGGAGCAGCCTAGTTGAAATTAAATTTAAAAAGGATAGAGTAAAATGTATCGATCCCAACCTTTCCAGAATGTAAAATATTAACCATAGGACCTTTCCTTTACACAAGATAGAGCTGTTAAGCCAAGTGAAAACAAGAAAAAGCTCACTGCAAACACAGGCAAATCTGCTGAGATTTAAAACAGTTTTTGCTTCCTCTACTTTAAAAAAAAAAACAAAAAACCCTCTTATTTTCATTAATTTTAAAAGGATCTTAATTTAAATATGTTAATAAAAGAAAAGGACTTTGTTTTCTCTTCATGAATGAATTAATATGAGGGGAGCAGTATATTGCTAACAAGTTCTAAGCAGACTAGCTGAAATGAGACAATATATACTGGATGTCTAGGTTATATGCAAGTTTTTCAGATAATATGGCTCCCCAACTTTGACAAGTTCTCTTATTTTATATGTCCCAAATATGTGGAGGTGAAAACCACCTGGTAAGCTGGGGAACCATATGATATAGTGTAAAGCCTTTTAATAAATACATTTATCATGCAGCTTTGACTGCCTCACCTGCACTCTGCCTACTGATCCACTTCCTGGGACTTAGTCTAACATTCCCACCTCCATAAGCAACTCCAAACGGCAGCTTTTCGGGAGGGGGGGGGGAGAATTTAAATTAACTGCCACAAACTTGTTTTCTCCTTCTTACTCTAAATGTGGGATTTCTCCACTCACCTGCTTAAAAAAAAAAATTACCTCAACCCAAGACTGAGGGTGGCTTTTATATATTTTGCCCTGAAGTGGAAATGGGAACTTTTTGATAATATAAATGGAAGCTGGAACATGCAACACTCACTTCTACCCCTAGAAAGTATTGAGATGTTGGATTTCAGACTCATGACAGTGGGGTTATATTTACAGGATTTCAGGGCTCACTCTGAAGAGCGGAACTCGTCGTAAGTAGGGCCATCTCTACACTAAGGGTGCTACAACGCTGTCGCTATGGTGATCTAACACCTTGGTGTAAACACTTCCTACAGCAACAGAAGGGGTTTTTCCACCACCTCCCCGAGTAATGGTAGCTTTGTCAATGGAAGCATTCTTCTGTCGACCTAGCTACATCTACAGCAGGGGTTAGTGCAGCATAGCTAGGGCAGTCAGGGCCCCTAACTTTCAAGTGTAGACCTGGCCTAAGGGGATTGTCTTTATAGGCAGAGTGATATATATTTTTAAAAAATATAGTTTCAAGAACTCTTTAAACATTCCTAAAATCGTTTTATTGTGGTATATACAGAATATATTAAGATATGGTGTGGGATAGGGGTTTTTTGACACTATTTGAGATGACTCGCATAGTCCACCTGTAGCTTCACCGCTTGTGAGTAATGCAATCATTCCTATGCCTATGAAATTCTTTACAGCACAGCATCATGTATTTCTTATATACATCAAATATTTTATCCAGCACAGTGTACATCAAAAGGAGTTGTAGTATGCAAACACTTTACTGCAGGGACCATCCTTCTGTGTATAGAGAGACTAGCACAACGCTGCTTATAGGAGCTACTGCAATACGAATAATAACAATATCAAAATCAACCCAAGACACTGGCTAACAATAGGCTACTTCCTGTTGACCACAAGGTGACTAGGAGTGATGATGGAAACAATTGCAGACTTAAAGATGAGTTTCTAGTCAGCCAACCAACTGGAGTGCCAGTGGTGGTATGAACTGTTATAGAGTTTATTTCCCTACACCCTGCTGAACTCCCCTATCTCCCCCAGTGGTCAACTAATTACATCACAGTGTTGCCAATTTAGCCATTGTCCAACTTTCCCCTGCCCCCTCCCCCCCGCCCCATAAATTCAAACACCCTCTCTAATTTCAATTCCTGGGAAAAACACTGGGAGGGTTGTCTCTCCAAAAAGCCAGAGGTGTAGCAGGATAGATGAAGATGCACATATTTGGTCAAAGGGACATGTTGTGATGACCAGTGTCCTTGCTTGGCCACTTTTTGTATGTGACTGGTTCTGGGCAAGGCAACACAGAAAAACACCGAAACCCTACTTAATTATAACCTTCATGGACAAATGCAGATCACTTGCATAGGAAGAGTGGTAGGTGCTATCTCATTATCTCCAAACTAATAGCTTGCCCCATCACCTCAGAACATATTGGTTTCTGTTTGGCTTGCTATCGGGGGGTGCTCAGGAGAAGACCTACTATACCCTTTTCTGGACCTTCAGTAGATGGCCTCCCAAGTACTAGGAGGGTCTCAAGGCCCATCACCAGGTGAGTTGCCCAGAGGGGCCCAACACATACAGGCCCAGAGAAGGGGTAAGGGATGTGTTCCAACCACAGGGGACGTAACAGGAGATGAAGTCAGAGATATAAACTGGGATAGAGTTGTGCAGAGCCTTGAATGGTAGGACAAGAAATCTAAACTTGACACTTGAGCACGTGGGCAGCCAGTGAGGGAATCAAAGAAGATGGATGACACGACGTAAATGGTGGGTGAAGAAGATACGTTCAGCATCAGCAATTTAGAAAATTGATGGAGCGGCAGTGATGTGTGTATTGGTGTGACCAGAGAGGAGGAAGTTGTAGTGAGGGAAAAGATCTGAGCTGTGGGCAAACTAATAATAAATCGGGCCACATCCATTCATTCAGTTTTTACTAAGCCCTTATTGAGCAAAACTCCCATTGATGGGAGATGATTTCAGTGGGAATTTTTCCTGAATCAGAACTGAGTAAGGACCTCAGGGTTTGGCCCATCTTAATTCTTGATTAAAAGAACCATGAAATCCCAAAACAGAAGAAACTGCTATTGGAAGGAAACACCGAGAACACAGATATTGTAGTCAAAAGTAATTTAAATGGTTTGAATTTTTACGTAAATCAATTGTAATTCCCATTAGAGGCCCTTTAAAATGACTTGGTCCAGTATTCCCAAGGTGTAAAGCCCCAGCAAATTCTGTCCAAACCTGATTAACTTCTCATTATTGGGATAAATGTATCCAATAAGCAATCACATCTCCTCTGATTGTCTCTATATTAGTTATTTAAAGACTATTAGATTTTTTTAAAACAAGTGCCTTCCTCTGACTGATAATTTGAAAATAAGCACTTTGTTAGCCAGACTGATTGTATTTCAAAATGCTACAGTCATATTAAAACATGTAAAGGAAAATATCAGTACAATGAAACAAAATGTCATCACTGTGCAGAACATTTCAGAGCTCTTTTTAGATATTCCTTTGGTCACTTTAGAAACCAAAACGTGGGGCAGCTCCTGCAGGATAGTTAGTCAGGAATCAGAGTTTACTGTCTGAGTCTGTATCTGAACCCCAAGGCTGGCAGAAGCTGAAATCATATAGGTGGACAAGCGCCTCTTTCACTAACATAGGACCGATAATAAATTAATAATAATATTACAGAGAGAGTAATTGTATTTGGATCATTAATTAAGGCCCTGACTTTGCCCTCAGGAAGCATGATTGCCTCTGAAGGCAGAATTTAGCTTTTGCTTAAGGGCTATAGGCCTGATCCAAAGCCTACTGAAATCCACTGATGCATGATCAGGCTCTTGATTATGCGAAGTGCTTAGTGCCTTCATCTACCATGGAAGTCAGAGACAGCTGACAGTGCTCAGCACCGTACTACATCAAGCCCTAAATCTCTATGCAAACCCTTTGAGGCTGTGTTTAAAAGGAATTTCCCTAGTGGAAATTCCATTAGAAACCTTCAGCTGGTCCATACTGGTTTCTACTGAAGGGCCAGTTGCCCCAGAACCAAGTGATCAATAAATCCATAGTTCTATTCTTAAACCTAGTGTGGCAGAGCTCTGACCTTGCTCCTGTGGGTCCTGCGCTTCTAGGTGGTTTATGCTAGCCTCAGTGGCTCACTGTGACCCTCCATGTAGCCCTTCTCTCTCTAGGGCCAGGGTTACATTCTACTGAGCCCTTTTCATCATAGGCTGCAAGGAGGTTGGTGAGAGAACTCCCACAGTCTCTGTTCAGCCTCCTGTCCTGACAGGGGCCTGACTTCCCCTTCCAGGAGATGTTCCTATAGTGGTGGGTTGGGGGGAACCCAGACCCGCCCTCTACTCTGGGTTCCAGCCCAGGGACCCTAATGGTAGCAGTTGTTGGCAGCCAACCTTTCTCTGCCAGAGTTGCTACATTTCCCTGGGCCACTTCCCCACAGCTCTCCTGCTTCTCCCTTCTTCACCCTTACCTTAGGGCTCCTTTAACGATGGTTTTAGGGTGTCTTCAGTAACCAGCCCTTCAGCCGCACTTCCTCTCCTCTGGCTCCCCTGCCTGACTGGAGTGAGCCCTTTTTATAGTAACAGCAGAGCCTTAATTAGAGTCAGGTGGTCACATTAACTGAATGGCCTTACCTGACTCTTTACAGGTTAATTAGAGTCAGGTGTTCTCATTAGCCTGGAGCAGCCCCTGCTCTGGTCAGTCAGGGAACAGAAAACTGTTAATCCAGTGGCCAGTATATCTGCCTTCTGCTATTCTGCTGTACCCAACTGGCCTGGGTCTATCACACTAGTTACCAACTCTATTGTTAGGAAACAACTGAAAATTATCAGCAGATTATTGTTATTCCATTATGATTTCAAACTCTGCAGAATCAATTTGCATAGATTTGCAGTTTGTGAAGCTCAAATTCACATTTGAATTAACCCAGTTTCCCTATACGTGAATTTCATCATGATTCTGAAAGAAAGGATTGGGTTCAGTGGTTCATGCCTATTTGTGTAGGTTTGCACCAGCTCACTAGTTCACCAGAACAGAAAGTGATCACAGGCCTAGGCTGTGATGCAACGACAGAACTGTGATTTCAGGGAAATTAATTTCTTCTTCTAGGGCTAGAATTACAGTATGTGAAATAAGACATAAGAGCAATAATGAACCAGTGGGGGGAATTACAGGAAGAGGAACACTTCCAGGAACACACAGAGGTTATGGTCTGATTCTGGAGCCAGAAAAGAACTCTGATCTTAGCTAAACTACTTTTCCCTTGTAAAACTAGGCTATACATTATATAATGTACATTTTATTTTGATCATGTCCCTTTCACAGATTTGGCCATTTGCATCCTTTTCACCAGAAGGACAGAATTTGGGGCACAGTTTAAAAAATGTGAGTAGGTTCTTATCACCCCACATTCCTTTTCTCCGAGACTAGAGTGTTCATTTTATGTTTGATCAGTGAAGTATTGAAATATCACATCTTTGCCATTGAAATTCTCTTCATGATGGAGAGGATGTGACTGTGTATACGTTTCCTGTAATTTCACTCTGTCTCTCTTGGGTGATTGTTATTCCAAGCTCCATCTCCCATTTACTTTTGATTATTTCTGTCTCCTTTTCATCTCCTCCCAATATGACTTCTTAAGTGTCTGCAAAACTAGCATTAGGACAGTGAAACAGACACTTTGAGACAGGTTTGGGTAAAGCAAAGAAAGCCTTCTTAGGCTTAGGGGTTTATTTATGGTTAAAATAAATGGGACCACATTCTGAAGTCACCATCAGTTTTGTAACAGTCTGCTGATCGCAGCTCAGGTCCAAATAGCATAATACAACACAAAAACTCCAGCAAACTATCCTGGCTTTTATTTGTCTGCCTCCCTGGACTAGACTGTCAGTTTCCTCCCCTACTAACCAGCTAGCTCTCTTTCATAATGTCACCTTAGCTGACTGCTTAACTCCCTGTATGCCTGGTTCAGTAACTTTTCTCAGCCCCACATGGGAGAGAGATCTGTAACAGCAGCCTAGGCCAATGAGGATTCAATTGTCAATACCCTGTTGCCAGACAGTGGCACTAATACCTTCCAACACTTTACATGCTACCATGAACTACTCCCAATGTACAGAAAGAGTTGAGGTGAGCCCATTCTCAGGGAATTCCTGCACTGAGCCTTCAAAGTCATCATACTACTATTGATATTATTTCTTTTCTAGAGTTTGTGGGGTTTAATACTTCTAGATTACCAGACTCTTAGGGTACATCTACACTGTAATTAGAGGTGTGACTACAGCACATGTAGACATACCCAAGCTAGCTTTGACCAGGCTATTCAAATAACAATAGCAGTGAAGCCACAGGAGTGCGGGTTAGCTGACCGAGTACCTATCAGGATCCGGGCAGGCTTGTACAACCCATGCTGCCACCCATGCTCCCCTGCTATTGTTATTCGAGCTAGCTAGATCAAAGCTAGCTCAGGTATCTCTGTATGTGCTGTAGTCACACCTCTGACTGCAGTGTAGACATAGGCCTGGGCTACACTAGCAGGAGGGTTTGAACTAAGATACGCAACTTCAGCTACGCTATTCGCGTAGCTGAAGTCAAAGTATCTTAGTTCGATTTACCTGGCCATCTTCACGGCGGCGAGTCAACTGCCGCGGCTCCCCCGTCGACTCCGCTTACTCCTCCTGCCAAGGTGGAGTACGGGCGTCGATTAGAGGATCGATTTATCCAGGGGTGGCTCTAGATATTTTGCCGCTGCAAGCAGGGCGGCGTGCCACGGAGGGCACTCTGCCGGTCGCCGGGAGGGTGGCAGGCGGCTCCGGTGGACCTCCTGCAGGCGTGCCTGCGGAGGGTCCGCTAGTCCCGCGGTCCGCTGGTCCGCTGGCACGCCTGCGGGAGGTCCACCGGAGCCGCCTGCCGCCCTACCGGTGACCGGCAGAGCGCCCCCCGTGGCATGCCGCCCCAAGCACATGCTTGGCGTGCTTGGGCCTGGAGCTGCCCCTGGACACAGATGAGACACGATAAATCGATCCCTGATACATCGAACAATACCCACCGATGCGGCAGGTAGTATAGATGTACCCATAGAGTCATAAGACTCCCTAAATGAAAAAAAATCTAGATAAGGTCAGACTAAGTATTTATTCATCTAATTATTAGTAGAGTTGAAAGCAGACAGAGACAGGAATCAGTGCACTATACCCAAATCCGCACATACAACCAATGTGTGATACTACAGTTTTGGTTTTTCTTCCATCTGCAAATATGGTATTTGCTTTTGGAGAACCCAAATCAGGAATGGCACCAAGTGCTATGGAGGTTGCTACTGTAAGTAGTTTCATGCAAATTATGTCCCTGGGAATATCAAGTGGTATTTACAAAATTAGACTCATCAGAAAATCTGAAACTTTATTTTCTCCAAAATTGTGGTCACTAAGCAATTGGGTGATGGATGAAATTATACATACTCCGAATACTTTTGA
This sequence comes from Mauremys mutica, assembly GCF_020497125.1. Lineage (NCBI taxonomy): Eukaryota > Metazoa > Chordata > Testudines > Geoemydidae > Mauremys > Mauremys mutica. Next base: position 119,610,797 of record NC_059073.1, on the reverse strand, counting down.
GGCAGGATGGGGCTCCACTGCTTAAAATGCTTACATTGCTTTACATGACACAATCCATGAGCTGGGGAAGGAGCAAGAAAGGACTATGATGAAATCAAAAATGTTGTATGCATCCCTTCCTGGTCATCTTTTACTTACCATTAGCTTCTTAGTTACAGGAGAAGGGGATTTTACAAAGTAATCTCTTCCCTTCCCCCTGTGGGGTTTGTTGTAAATGACCAATGTTGTTCTGATGAAAAACAGAAAGGTTGTTGGCTTTTCTCAATTCTCCCTGCTTTTCCAGTGGCAAAATGGAAAAATTAAGGAGGAGGCAGGGAAAAAAGAGGGGGGTTGGAAACAATATTTTTTTCACAAACTGATTGATTTTTTTCCCATCAAAAGTCAAAATACGTCAAAAGGAATAAAAAAAATGTCATTTCAAGAAAAAAGACATTTCCTGTTTTAAAAAAAAAAGGTTTACAGGAAATGATAGAAAATTTTACTAACTCTAAATGCAGATGTGAATGCCTGCAGGTTTTTTTTAAACCCACAGAACTTGGCCTCTTTTTAAAAAACCACACATATTGTCTCATGTATTACAGAATCAGAATGAAATATTTTCATTTTACTCTGTCAATTGCTTTCCCCAACACCGATGAGTTAGAATACAGAGTCATCTAGACATTTAAGAGATCTTTATTATGACTGTATAGAGAGCACCATCGTTGTGCATGGCCCTGTAGAGTAGGATGAGCTGTGTCAAACTAAAAGCTCTACCCAGAAAACCAGCAATATGAGCACACAGGTACAGTGTAGTATAATGCAAATCAGGGCAAACACAGAAAGGCACCTAGTAGGTGGGTTTTTAGAAATATTTGAAGGCAGGTAGGTAGGGTGCTTGGTACATATTGATTGGAGGTGGTTCCAGATGTATGGGGCCGCTGGATTGTAAAAGGTTATGAAGATAAGGATGGGAATTTTGGAAGGCCTTGAAAGTGAAGAGGAAACTTTATATACAAGAGACTGAGTTCTGAGGAAAGGAATTGTGTATTCTCCTTCAGATACCTGAACATTATTAATGATTAACCCTTTTTTAACTGTATGGATTTAGTAATGCATCTGAGAAGTCATTGTGTCTATAATTTTGGTTAATGCCACATAGTCAAAATCTACAATGTACACTTGGGAGTATATAAGGTGTACCGAGAGGAGTCTTTGCTCACTTGAGGTATAAGTGTCATAATAGTCTGTTTCCCAAGTAGCTGGTAGGGAACTGCTGTATGGTACATGAGAGGTTACACCAACACCTAAGTGTTTCTAGAACATTCTATTAATCCCTTCTCTGAGCCATCTGGTTGCCTTTAAATAACTGAATAATTTGATCACTGTTCATATTCTTTCAGTGACAAGCAGCTTTTCTGCCTACATACCTGAAAGTTTAGGAGAACTGGAATCAGTCAGAAGATGGGCGGGGGATATTGTGTTTTGTTTACTAACGAATCATCAGAGTAGTTTTGTTCCCACTTAAGAATGTCATAATATTGAGCAAAGTTTCCTAGTATTTCACCTGCTTTGTTTGAATTCAAGTGTTGAATTTTTGTCCTGTCCATTGAAGCCTGATGTTTTCTTAATTGAAAGGTCAACAGCCACCATATCCTATGAGACAACTATTTTCCAGCAATAATGTTGCTTGGTTGATTCTGGGCTGTAATCTTACAAGAGTCACTCTTACCAGAAGGTGCCAGAATGAATAATCTGGATGCTCTTATTAAAAGCTGATGAGATGAAATGCATCGTGTGACTATTGTTCTTACCTGTGTTTATCGTAGACTTCTGAATGAGAGTCTAAATTCACCTAACAAAAAAGAAGTGTTTTCTCATTTGAGCATCAGTGTGATTTCTATCCCTATTACTGCCAGCTATTGTTCAAAAATTAAGTTCCAGAGTAGTTCTAAGAAGCATTTGAATGACTAGAGTTCGGGCTTCTGGCTACTATTTCTTATCAGACTTAGAATTTCCCGTGGTATATTTCCCATGCCACTCTGACTTACCAGAAGTGTTGGAAGATTTGCTGGATTGGCATCCTGAAGGCACTGAGATGGAATCAGATGGGATATACTTGAACATTTCTGATACATGATTTACGTGGTCATGCTGTTGTCTGACAATTTCATGTTTTTAAATTTCTCTCCTCTGAGAATTATGATTGTTTTTCCACTTTAAATTGCCTCTTCTGATTTCAAACTTCGTATAGTTATATTGCACCTCTCATCCACAATGACTCCAAAAGACTTTAGAGACTTTGGGTTAAATACAGCCCTCGTATAACTCTGACTTGTATGAAGTTACACCAGGGATGACTTTGGCCTTGCCTGTATAGCAGAGGCTCACAAAAAATTTTTGCCATGCCCCCACTTCAGCGATTCATGTCCCATACACATACCCCTTCCCATACATTACAGGGAACAGTAGAGAGATAGCCCAGCCAGCTAAATTGGCAACAGTGTCAGGAAGCAGGGGCTGCTGGGTGCTTGGGAGGGTTCAGGGAGTGGTGGATCCCTTTAGGAGCCAGAGGGTTTGGTAGTGGTGGGTACCTTGTAGGATACATGTGGTAGGCACTGGGTGTCTGCGAGAGGCAGGGGGGCTCATTGCAAAAAATAATAATATCATTCTGGGGTGTACAAAAGGGAGTGTCATATGTAAGACACAGGAGGTAATAATCCTGCTCTAGCCAGCACTGGTGAGGCCTCAGCTGCAGTACTGTCTCATTTCTGGGCGCTACACTTTAGGAAAGATGTGGCCAAACTGGAAAGAGTCCAGAGGAGCGCAACAAAAATGACAAAAGGTTTAGAAACCCTGACTCATGAGGAAAACCTGGGCATTTTAGAGAACCTGATAACAGTCTTCCAATATGTTAAGGGTTGTTATACAGAGGACAGCAATCAATTGTTCCCTATGTCTACCGAAAGGAGGACAAGAATGGGCCTAATCTGCAGCAAGGGAGATTTAGGTTAAATATTAGGAAAAGCTTTCTAACTATACGGATAGTTAAGTACTGTAATAGGTTACCAAGGGAAGTTGTGAAATCTCCATCATTGGAGGTTTTTAAGAACAGGTTGGAAAAGCACCTGCCAGGATGACCTTGTCTCAGACCAGGGGGCTGGACTAGGCTATGAATATACTTATGTATTAAATATTCAATCAGTGTAATTAGAGAGATGATTTAAAGGCTGTTGCTACAAATATCCTGTAATGGATTAAGGCAAGATTATTGGAGAACTAGGATCCCCCAGTTTGAATTGGAATCAGATTTAGGGAATACAGATCACTGGTTTCCAGCAATTAGCCACCTTCAAATGTGATCTGGGTCTGGGCATCAATGTTGTGAGAACTGATCAGTTCCCAGGCACCACTGGGAATCCCATTCTCCAGGAATCAGACATAGAGTCAAGGGCAGAGAAATTTACTGTGAACTAGGGGATCTTGGGGGAAATAGTCTGCTAGGAAAGCTCTTGCTATTTTGAAGGAACCAGGCCCTATTTTGTCTTTATACACCTATTTGTCTCATTTTAACTTGCTCCCTTTAATGTGCACAGCTCACAGTCCGGGATGATGGTTGGATTTCTTTGAAAGCTGAAGAACTTCTGCAGGCAGGGCAGCAGGCAGGCACATGGGGTATGTCTTCACTGGGGGGAGGGAGGAGGTGTGTTATTAAGATAACTCAGGTTAAAATGGCAGTGAGGACTCAGCAACTCAGCTTTTAACTCAGGTTAGCAGCTTGCATTCCACCCCCACCTTCCCTATAGGCTTTAGTTTGAGCTGCTAATCCATATCACTGCTGTGTTAACCCCGGTTAGCTACCCTCAGTAAAGAACACACTTTTTGTTTTTGTAGTGAAGACATACCCATAGTCAGGGTTTAGGGAACCTGGGCATTATATGAGCCACTCTGGTTTACCACCATTTCCTACCCTGCCTTTCCCACCTCCTTCCCTCTCCCATTTTCCATCTTCTCCAATTCTCCTCTCTGCTTATTATTTTCTTTAACAACTTGATACATTATTTTATTTTAACGAGTTCTTTAACAACTGTACTTTTCTGTTCTCTTTTTAATATTGTTACTCGTGTTTATCTTGCTACTGACCCCCGGGTGAGGTGACCAAGACAGAGGCAGCACTGAATTCAAGTAAGCAACTAAACTGGGCGGGAACAGCAGGCACCATGATCATTTCCCCTGGTTCTGACCCCACAGAAATCCCCATCCCCTTGCTCCACAGGGACGGGGTTTTGCAGGGGTTGTGGGAGGCAGAACAGAGGTGTTCTCCATGCCATTCTCCTATTAAAAGCAGCAGATGTGCTTGAAATATTATTAGCAGCATTTCAGTAGCACCCAGAAGCTCCAACTAACATGCTGGTTGCTGTAAAGTTACCCACTAAGGGACAGCTGTCCCTGGATTCAAGTGTTTATAATCCAAAGAGACATGACAAAGAGGCAGAGAAAGGGAGTATCATTATTCCCATTTTACAGACAGAGAACTGAGGCACTGAGTGATTAAATGACTAACTGAGACCACAGTGGGAGACTGTGCCAGAGCTGGGCTCCACATGTCTGTTTGTTGTAATCCACCTGTTGACTAGTCCTATACTTGGTTGTGAATTCTTTGGGCCAGGGACCCATTTTTGTTATGTTTGTACAGTGCTGGCACAACAGGGCCCTGGCCTCTAAGTGCTAATTCAAAACAAGCAGCGTTAACACTGTTCTGAACCCCACTCTGGGGTCGGAGAGGTTGCAGCAAATGATAGCGCAGCTCCTGTAGAGCCAGTGCTACCAGGGGGAGTGGGAGAGCCAGAGAAGCAGTGAGGAGGTGCTGAGCCCCAGTGTGAGTGCATTTTCTGGAAGGATAATCAGGGGCCACAGGGTTAAGATGCCTTTGTCTTCTTGATGCTCTCTAACAGGGAAGACTGGCAGGAAACGCCACAAAGTCAGAGAGTTTCCTGGTCCCCTGGTACCTTCCTGCAAGTATTGCCAAGAGAGGGTATAATTTAGCCCCTAAGGTATCAATTCCATTAACTAGGAATCATCAAATTACGACAGTGTTAATAGACACCTCTGTTATAAATACTATACAATGATTCTTCTGGATTATATTCCAACATTATGCCACCTTTATTAAGAATGCCAGATAACTGAATTGGGGATTTAAAAAGGGCTGGAGGCTTGCCATGATGAAGAGAATAAGCGAACGGTCTATATTTCATAACAGGAAATCTCTCTTATGCATCATCCCATTGCAGGCCTTAGCAAAGGCAGAGTCAAGACTGAGCTTCACACACACAGGCTCTCACGCAGAGAGAAAGCCAGCCAGGGTCGTATTTAAAAACAAAACCCCGAGTCTTTTTCGGATAGAAATATTGTAAAGTGTGTGCGTGACTGTGATTGTGTGAATGTGGAAAGCTCATCTTAGGTAGATTAAAAGGCAGGCTATGCAGAGGCAGAGATGTGTCGTACCATCCTGGAAGATCTTGGCTACTCATCAAATGAGTCTGCTCACCGACATGCAGGTGGCGTGGGTGCTCTGCTGCCCAGAGTTATTTTCAACTGAGAATGGAGGGATGGAGGAAAGGGGTACCATTTTAAACAGTGGGTCACACAAGGAAGATTTCCTGACTCTAACAAGCTTGCCGCTGTCCCCACAGTATATTGTATTTAAATAAATACAAGTCCTCCATGGGGTGCATTTAAAATGCTATTAGCTTTGTGACCCACCTTCAACCAACCAGCATGACACCTCTTTTAAAAACAGAGCACTATAGGGGAGCGTCTACAGGGTGGCAAATTCAAGTTCTGTAGTAGTTCACATCTGTAGCTAGGAACCCAGCCTTTGTCCAGCAAAGCAGAGCTGAAACTTTTGTTCTGGCTAATGATCAGATTTTCTCAGTGTCAAAGTCTATCCATCCACGGAGCTTGACCTCTTGACATATTCTGAGCAGGGTCTGGGTTAATTCTTGCCTTCCTCTGCTGCATCACAGCCAGTCTCTTTACTAGTACGTTGTGAAGCCGTCAGTGGCAATTTCTCAGCAAAACACAACATAAAATTCTCAGAGCAGACCTGACGCCTGGATGGAAGCATGTGGCTCTGCAGACTGAGATATCCCACTCCAGCAGTGCTTGGAAATGGTTTCAAAAGGGCTGCCCCGCCCTGTTAGGAAATGGAGCATGGTCCCATCACTACTCCCCAGGCAAACCACAATGTGCCATTTGCAAAGTCACTTACCCTCTTTGCTTAGGATGGTGGTTGCTGGTGAGCTTTCACAGTAAATAAAAATAGGAACACTACCTGCCACAGACTGGAAGATACTCAGAAGAAACATATCTCTTCCTTAGGGTCAGTGCTTACCCACTGAAATAAGGGTATATGTGTAGCAACGGTATCCGTCAAACCATCAAATGGCTTGTTCATGGTAGGTCCAGATAAGTTGCAGCACAGTAAAGGCTACTCAGTTTAGTAAGATTAGCCAGATAAGAGGAGTACATTGGGGAGACAGAGGTAGTTGTGGCTTCAGTAGAGACCCACTGATTTACAGCAGTGGAAGATCTGGGCCATAATTTATAAAAGTGCATATAACCTTCCAGACTGAGAAATGTTCCATGAGCCCCTCCATTGTCTATCACGATCATTAACCCTAACCACAAGGAGGTAAAGTTTTGTAACAGAAACCATACCAGCATACCATTATTGGGGCCTTAAAGAGCATTCTTGACAGGCATCAAGGGAGTAGGACACAGTCCTTTTCTTGCAATTATCTTTCTTTGACCTGGTTATCAATTATGCCATAAATAGTTGTCTCTCTCATCAGGCCATCTGTGATCTGGTAGAATACATATGACTTAAGGTTATCATGGAGGCTTGCCACATAACAGTCAGTGGTCTCACACAGCAGGTAATTTGTTGTGGGTTTTTTTTTTTTACAGGTGACATTCTTATGTGAAACAAAGAATTCTTGGCATTTTTTAATCACTCTCTCCAGCAGTTTGCAGCCCCTTCCTGATCCCATTGGAATGTATTGTGGCTGGCCCAGAGGCATTGGAGGCATATATGCAGCAGCATGGAAGATTTCATCCTCTCTAATGCCACTTGTTTGCAGGCAATATGGAAGCACTGCAATTATTGTGTGTAGCTCCCCAATAGGTTCCCTTCCAGACCAGGAGATTCCAGTGGCTTCATTTTCTCCGTTTTTGCAAAGGTTTCATTTCCTTCCAACCCCATGTAGTAGATGTGTGATGTGTTGGGATGCTCATAAGAGAATGAATTACATTTTCTGGCCCCAGACACTTGACACAGAGCAAGGTTTCAAAAGATTAACATTCCTGTGATACAACAGGGACCTATGTCCACTGACCCCAGTGGCTACTACTACAATGAAGAGATTAAAAGTGGGGGACCTGGCGGGGATACACAGAAAACTACACACAGAAGACACAGCACTCTGAAAAATAAGCACCACATTGGTACATGCAGATTCCAAGCTATGACATTAAATGATACACTAGAATATTCTGAACTGGGGCACCTTGGTGAACAGTCAATCACCTCAGTTAAGTAGCTGTCCTGATTAAAGAGGAAAAGGCATTAAAAACCCAGTCTGAATAGATTTTAGGAGACATAAAATATTGCACAGAATTCAAAATTCAAGAATAAAAATTATATTCACTGCCTTTTGTCTTCATTTAATACTTATTTAGCAGAGGTTAGAATGTAATATGAATTTAAGCACCAGTTAATGACTTGGCTTCAGCTGGATGTATACTCATTAAGCAAAATTTATACTAATTTGTCCCGATTAAGCAACAGTCATTGCTATTCACCACCATTAGGTGAAATAAGATTTGTAGTAAAGGAGCCATCCCGATTCAACATAGCCCTGTTATGTGGAGCACATGGTATCTGTGTCATTCTGGGAACCAACAGAAAGATTTTTTGTTTTTTTAGGCTCCACAAAAATGTTTGTTGGTTTTTTAATTTTTTAAAAAACCATGAAACACTCCAGGGTCTGATACTATCCAGGGTCGCACAGCTACAGAGGCCTAAAGTCAACTGAATTACATGAAAAGCCATTGGGCTTTGGATCAGGCCCTGAATGAAGGCACTGGAGAAGCTGACTGAGGGATTTATCCCCACAAATCCCATTAAATTAGTGCAAGTTGTGTAGACACATCCACTAGACAGCTCTGAAAATCTCAACCTAGACCTTTCTGTCTCCCAGCACGCCCTAGTTTGAGTGATATTGCACAGAGTCATGATACATAATCACTTAAAGAGACAGACCACAGAAGAGCACTGACTGGTAGTCCTGGAGGCAACTGCCTGTCAAGTTTCCAGATGGAGCTGGTGCTGCAGCTGCCATGACAGATAGTGGAAAAGGAATACGGATACAAGTGGCAGAGTCTCAGAGGATGGTGAGTGTTCCTTGGCAGGGTGGCTGCTATTTCTGCTACAACAGGCAATGTCAACATCCTGAGATTAAAATTGCTAATAGCTGAATCACACAATATTTGAAGAGGCGCATTTAAAATTATTATTAATATACATTGGGTTGTATTACTTTTAGGCCCCAATCCTGCAAAGACTGGCGCACTGTGAGCAGTCCTATTAAAAGCCTTATGCGTGTGTTGAACTCAGTGGAACGACTCACAGTACGTAAAGTTAAGCACACCCTTAAGTCTTTATAGTACCGAGGCATTAGGCTAAAGTGGTTCTCAGCCCGTGGCCTACAGGCCACCTTAGGCCTAATCAGCAAACAGCTGTGGCCCACATGACATCCTCAGGGCCATACAGGAAGTATATATATTCTGTGGTTGTGGCCCACATAACACATAGAGAGCTGCATATTCAGCCCACAATGGCAAATATGTTGAGAACCACTGGGCTAAACTCTCTGGGGCAGGAAACATGTCTTGCTATATTTGCAATGCACCACGTAAATTTACAGCACTATACATTATTTTTAACATTAATTTTGATATCTCCACCTTTCAGCCCAAAGGTTGCCAGTATACTCTACAGGCTCATTACATCATCCTTGAATTGAAGCTTTTTTTCTTTAGTGGACATCATTCTATCTATGCCATCAACACTGTGCAATGACTTTTGCCAAGGGAGGTATTTGCAAAAGCAGAATGTAACTTCCTGGCAAGAATTTAGCCAGAAATTTGAGACTAATATCACTGTTCTCGTGACTAGTGCAATGGGATGTTTAACAACTACTGCAATAGTGCCAAATACCTCAGTTATACTGTACATCGAAAAGACATCTTCTCCCTAGTACTATCTCAAGGAATAGAGCTAGTCAACATATCTGTTCTTAAAGCAACAACAAAAGCCAAATAAATAAAAAACAACCCCCACCCCCAGGATTTTTTTTTTTTACAAAAATAAATCCAACTTTCCTTTAAAAATTTAGTTTAAAAAAACATTTTCAAAAACTGAACATTTTTACTGAAACATTTTTGGTTTCCAGTTTCTTTGACCAACTTAAAAATTTCCACTAAAAAACCTGTTTTGATCAAAAATCCATTTTTAGGGAATTGCTGGAATACAAATAAATAATAGCAGTTGATTGGGGGAAGCATGATGGTGCTTTCTCCTATTACTGAGGAGTTTCACCCATACTTTGTTAAGGAGGTATTTTTACATTCCCATTTGCTCCTGTAGTCCCAAGCGGCTTAGTGGGCAAAAGAACTTTTTTCTGTATTTGATCTGACCTTTCTCTCAGAATGGACCAGGACAGAGTTATCTTTAGAGTTCCATTTGACGAGACTTTATTTCCATGACAAGCTATTGTGGTGATGACAAAAAATGTGGAAATATATTAATAATAATGTTATATACATTCATACATTAGCCAAAATCTTTAGCATAATTTAGGCCTAAGCCTTTAAAATATGTCTAATAGCAGATGCTCCTGCTATATTTCATACAAAGGAGATGTAGGTTGAGGGACTATTATAGCTATCTGACTAGGTTTAACCACAAACTCTTGCTAAATTGTGAAGCAACTTCCTCTTTTACCTTTTTCTTTCTTTTATATGTTTTAGGCTTATCAGTTCATTATGGAGACAGCAGATCAACCTACAACATTTGGTACAGTATTATAAGTTATTGTATTACCAGATAAATCTAAAAAGCGTCAATGAAGACTTAAGAAACTATATCAAAAATCAAAGTTATCTAAAGACTTTCTGCAACAGACCTCTTCAGTTTGAGGATGTTTTATTGCCTAGGTAATCTGCCCACAAAGACTGGAGATAGTTCAGGCCATACTGTCTATTTTAAATAGAAATGAGATCAATTAGAAATATAGAACTAATCTTAAACAAAGGTATATGTAAAAGGGTATTTGTATTATATTAAAGAAGCTGATTCATTCAAGTGGTAGAAGCCAATGTTAACTGTAAATTTTAAAGCTGAACCCAATCAAAATGAGATAAGGCCTAAATCACCACAAGAACGGTTTAACTGTATGACTGGCAGTTGCACAGGGAGAGGTTTGCATATGCAGCAATCCTACTAACCCTATCGCTGAAGTGTAGGGATATTCATGTACCCATACAGAGATGTATAATGTTGTTCTGTACTATTTCGTTAATCGTTACAGCCTATAGTATGGACCAAGCAAACAAGTCAAATGACTTTATGTTACCGCATGATGAGCTTCTAAACAAGGACAAAACCATCAAGGAGCATGAAGAGATTTTACATAAAGGTTCTGATCTACCTTCAAAATGGACATCTCTGCAAATCACTAAAAGTGCTGATAGCAAGAGTATGGAGTTTCTTGCAAAGTTGGCCAAAGATGCACACCAGAGAGCGGGCTTGAGGAAGTAGGTTGCTGACCACAACTTTTCCAGCAGGTTTTTAATGCATGTCCCAAGATATTTTGTACAAACGTATGACCTCACATGTCTTACACAAACTGGTATAGCACAAGATGTTTTGCATGAAGACACTAGATTTTCCAGTGACAAAATTGCAAGAAGCCAAAGGATGATGAAACAGGATAAAACTCGTATACTCAGAAATTTCAAATCTTTACCAGAAGCATGGGTCACTTTCTGATTGACCATCATCAGCTTTGCCAAGAGGAACTAGGCCGAGTTGCCCAACCAAAAAAATGTTCAGTTTTGTTCAACACATTGACCCCAAAACATGTGGTTGAGAGATGAGGATGGTCATCAGCAGACCTTAAATGGGATTCATGCTCCTAAATCCAACTACAGAACCAGTTTCTCCTCCCTTGGTTTTCACACCTCAACTGCTAGAATAGGGCCTCATCCTCCCTGATTGATCTAACCTCGTTATCTCTAGCTTGCTTCTTGCTTGCTTATATTTACCTGCCCCTGGAAATTTCCACTCTTGCATCCGACGAAGTGGGCATTCACCCACAAAAGCTCATGCTGCAAAATGTCTGTTAGTCTATAAGGTGCCACAGGATTCTTTGCTGCTTGTACAGAACCAGACTAACACGGCTACCTCTCTGATACTAAATCATTTAGGCATTTTTGAAAATCCCACATCTGATTCTTATTTACCTTAAGATACCTTTACAACATTAGCAATGGAACAGGCCTCGAACTGGGTTTGTACGTTGACACCTACTTTACAAGCCCCTTTTCATTCCCAGAGCTGGTGAAAAGGAGCCTTAGGTTTGGTCTTTAATACCAACTTATGTCAGTACAAACTATGTTGCTCAGGGAAAATCCATACCCCTGAGTGATGTAGTTCTACTGACCTAACCCCCAGTGTAGACAGTGCTATGTCGACAGGAGGGCTTCTCCTACAGGCTCTTGGGGAGCTGGAGTACTTACGCTGATGGGATCTTCACTAAGCTCTATAGTGGCACAGCTATACTGGTGCAATTGCACCAGTGCAGCACTGTACGTGTAGACAAGCCCTTATGCTGTGTCTAAAGTACAGACTTCCACCAGCGTAGCTAAATGAGGAGGTGTGATCTCTGTCTGACACTGCAGAAGTGCAGATGCCGTTATACTGCACTTTTCCTGGGATAGCTTGTTTCACTAATGGGGGGGAGAGAGGGGCGTAGTTTTACTAAAACAGAACAAAGTGCTGCTCCACATTAGGAGCACTTTGATAGTATAGTTTATTGGTATTCCTGTACTGGTAAAGCACTTCTGGTGTAAACATGGCGTTGGCATAAGCGAGAATCAGGATCTCATGTCTGATGCCCCCGCCCCCCACGAGGATACCCCCACCCCCAGTTGTTGGTTGTGGATGTTGTCTCCGTGTTCATATGTTTTTATTGTGTTAGTTATAAATTTGGGGAGCATTTTTGTTATTAGCATAACATTAAATATAGTATTGTGTTTTTGATTGTTGTAAAGGCTCCCATAGGCTTGGGTGAGGGGCATATCTATTTTTCCTGAACTAAGTGCTACAGGGAGATCTGGTGAAATCACATCTACATGAGGGCTTTGTTCAAGGTACACACCACACAGCAACAGCAAGGGAAAGCAAGAGCATACCAAGAGCAAGGGACACGGAGGCATTTGAGATCTTTGGCTATCGCCTGGCATTATTTGGCTTTTCTGCTTTAAGGATACCTTTTCTTTTGTTGCTGGATGGCATCATCCACTGCTCACCTAACATACTGTGGCTATTAAAATGCAGAGATGTTCCATGATAAAGATTTATCATCCTTAATGTTTCTGTTTAAAGTGTTCCCGCAGTGCAGAAGGTTGCTTTGCAAACATAGTACTTTGGTGCTGCAGATGCATTTTCCCCTTGACTTTTACGTTAGGTTTGCTGAATTTTACAGGGATAAAATTTTATGCTACACCCAACGCTGCAACCCACAAAGTCAACATCACTTACAAAAATCTGCCTGGATATGTTATTTTTTTTACTCAGAAGTATTCTTACCCTTCTCAGAAATAGTTCTGACAATAGAAAGAATTCTTAGTTTGGGATTTAATGGTGGTGATAACTGAATTATTTAGGTTCAAAGCAGCAAGGAGGTGGCTGATGTGGTCAACCAAACAGAGCAGAAGGAAGCAGAAATATATTTTGAATACAATGTTTCTGAAAAAATGTCTCCTTGGCAATCACATTAACCTGAATGGCCAAAGATGACATTTTACCCTGACGTTTGTCTAGAGAATTTTATTTAACTAGTTAAATTGGTGGCCTGATTTTCAGACATGCTACACCCAACACTCCAAAAGGGCACCTAATTTAGACAGATCTAACTTAAACGTGTAACTTTAGACAACCAGGCCAAGGTATCCAAAAGTATCTAGTGATATTGGATGCTCAACTTGGAACACCTTAAAAAGGGCCTGATTTTCAGAAAGTGCTGAGCACCTGCCTTTTGAAAATCAGTCCCCCTTAAGGTCAAAATTGGACACTTAAAACCCACTTTCTAAAATCTTAGTACTAAAAAATTTAGACTGTTTTAAAAAATGGACTTTTTTGATAATAGCAAACATGAGATGGAAGTCACAAGAGATTATGTGAGAGGATATAAATATATTCACCCACAAAGATTATGTATATATGAAACCATGTCATGCATTTTTGACCCATATGCCAGGAGTGTTAGGAAACAAGAGTTTTGGTTTGACCCATTATATGGATCAAGTGAACCTGAAAGTTCAGATCTGTGCTGAACTTCAGACTGAATCTGAACTTCCACAAAATTGAGGGGTGTACAGAGACAGGGTTTAGTTGAGGCCTATGACTAATGGGTATGGTGGGCAGAAGATAAAGAAATCTATACAAATGTACTATTACATTTTCATTTTCCACAAATTTTCCTTACATTACAAATTCTTTCCTTACATTAAGGAGGATGCTTTAAAAAGGCACAAGGTCCCACTGAAAAGCCAATGAAAAAGATCAGTCTGATGTAACACTTCAGTTTACACAAGATTTTTACATTAAATGATTCACTTCAGAAAGGTGTTGAGCTTCTGCCATAGGAGAGCAGGATTGTGTCATAGCCAAGAGCTGTGAGAGCAAGCAGACAAAACCGAGCTGTTTTTAAAATGCAGCTAGATTTTTAGAACTTTAACCATACATAATTGATCCACACGCAAATCTAGAGCCTAAAAATTGTACTTGTCTTGCAGGAACCATGTTTTTTTTTAAAACAGGAATTCAGTGTTATTTCAAAAGAAATTCACCCTGCAGAATACTACTTTCCTGAACCTAGCCCTCTCTGAATGACAAGATGGTGCAGATGTAAGATAATGCAGCAGTTAGCACTTTAGGCCACGAGTTCAGGTTTTGGTCCATACAGTAAGTGAAAATAAATTTAGTAAATTCATCCCAGTCCTTACTGAACATCCCAAAGCCATCCCAGAGTTTAGCATGCTTAGAACTTTCTGCTCTGGAGAAATCCAGGAATAGCTCAGAGGGAGGATTGTAATTAGGGTTTGAGATTTTGGAGTTGGTGGAACCCTCATTTGAGCTTCCTTTTCCTTCATTTTGTGCCTGCACAATATGGCTTAATCTCAGGTAGGTCCCCTCCTCCCTCCAGTGCTGTCATATCACTAGTTTTGGATTTTTTTTGTTTGACATGGCAACACAATACTTTGCCATCAATGAGATTCAGAAAAATAAACACCCGCTACAAGTCAATTTCATACAAGGTTGAAACACACACATGGTTATTTTTTCCACCCCTTGTTTCTTTGAGAACAGATAGTACTTGCAACTTTTGGGGATGTACCTATTTCTAATGGTTTATTCTTATACAAGGAACTTAGTAATAAGGAAATAATTGCATCTGGAGTTGGGTATTTTATATGGTGTACAGAGTATGCAGTTTAAAATTATTTGGAAAATCATCTGCAGTGGCAAGCCACCAGGAGCTATGCCAGGCTCAGCTGAGTCAGCCCTCAGGATGCAAGGCTTCCTGCTAGTAATTGACAGGAAACAGTTTGCTTCCGGTGGTGCTGATTCAGCAGAGCAATGAATCATTGAAATAGTGTAACGGCAATAAGAAGACACAAATTAAAGTGATACACTGCAGAACCTCCTCCAGTGTGTGGTACTGTCAGATGTTACACTGTAAAATTTGGCATAATCATAACATATTCTGGGGTAACTTATTTTGACACCCCCCCTGCTGCATCACACATGAAGAATGTGCATATTTTTGCTGAAATATTTAAGTCCCACAAATCTGAACAGAGTCTCCCCCAGAATGAAAAATGGGGTATTGCTTTGGGTTGATGTTTCTTGCAAGCAGAGAACTGTTATGGACTGGGATGTAGGCGTTCTGGCTTAGTAGTCAGCGCAGGAGTCATGTCTAGTGGGCAGAGCATGCACCAGGCTGGGGAATGAAGCCAAGGATCAGCACCAAAGTCAGCTGCCAATTACCAGAGGTCAAGCCAGAGGTAAGGTCAGAAGTCTGAGGCTGGAGTCGGAGTCAGGACTGGTAACTGATGGTTGGAACTGAGGTGTAAGGGCAGGAACTGCAGGACAAGGAAGGATCAAACATGGAGCAGGAGCATGGTGGGAGCAGGAGCAAAGACAG
Source organism: Mauremys mutica (assembly GCF_020497125.1). Classification (NCBI taxonomy): domain Eukaryota; kingdom Metazoa; phylum Chordata; order Testudines; family Geoemydidae; genus Mauremys; species Mauremys mutica. The sequence goes on along the minus strand of NC_059073.1, from coordinate 119,595,261 downwards.
AGGAAAGCCAGGAGCACAGCAGAAACCAGGAAAAGAGTTGGGTACAGGAGGCAGGAACAAACAGGGTCTCATGCAACCACAACAGGAAATCACCTTGTTGCTCAGACAAACTTTCCTGTGCCCCCGTCTATCTTAAATCATGTGATTGGATCAAATCAGTGGTGCCAGGCGATCCTCTAATCTGGGATCCTCCTGATGGTGCCTTGACTGAGGCTATAGTCCTATTAGCTCCTTGGCCCACCAGGTTTCAGCAGATGCTGGGTGGAGACCAGGACATCACATTAACCTACTCAAAGAACTCAGTCAGCTGGAGACTGTCATGCCAATGGTAAGAAAGGGGCAGGTGCACATATCCAGTGAATCATTCAATAAAGAAACACAAAAACTGATATCTCCAATTTGCTGTCTACAGGTCTTAGTTAAGCCTTTTCTCTAAGAATCGATAGCACGTACATTTTGTTCCTTGTTTTATTTCAGTTCCGTTTTTCTATGTAGTGAAGCTGAAATGACAACAGATTATGAGTAAAATCTTCAAAAGTGCCTAAGTCCCATTTCCAAAAATGATTTTGGCTTTTAAATGCCTAACCCATTGGTTAAAATGGGATTTAGGTGCTCTAGAAAATTTTACACTTTGTTTTTTTAATTGCTGGCACTGGTCTAATGTTAGTCACCAGTAACATTATTCTTACTCGGGCTCCCAATTCAAAACCAAGATTTCACATTTCCCTGTGTGGTTGCCACCATCTTCTGGTCACTCAAGCTCTTCATCTGGAGATTGCCTGTTAATACAGAAAAAGAACCCATGAGAAGGAAGCTGTACTGAATGTGTGTTGTGAAATTTTGAAATCATCATGTTGTTGCATGAGGAAGCGATGTGGTGTTAAGCACAAAGCCTTTAACCATGGCACACTGCCCTGCTGTTGTAGTTATAATGGGAAGAATCTCAGCATTTCAAGAGGAAAAACAGTTAAGAAGGGTGTAATGCACATCAGCTGTTTTTTAAAGCCTGTGAGGCAGATTGTGATGTAGCGTAAGTCTGAAGTAACTCTTTTGACATCACTTTTGATTTATGGTGGTGTAGGTTAATGCAGAATTTGGCTGAGAGACTATACAAACAAATTAAAACCTATGTTACATATGTTGTCCGTCATCAGCCTGATGTTTAGGGCACTGAAATCAAACAGGGCATTTTAATTGATTTGATCCCTTACTGCTAATCAGAAAATCAACACGTTCAGCTGCTTGGGGGAACCGCCAAATCAAAAGTGACAGGTCTTTGTGTGAAAATTATATACTTGAGTAATTTATGAATGAAAGTGACCGATATTCCTGTCACCTGTCAGTATTAATGCAGGCAGGCATCAGGCAATGTGCCTTCATATAGCTCTGTTGATGAAGTGCATTTCTAGCCTACAATAGCCCTGATAGATCGGTGGTGAATAGCTAAATTGCCAAAAACTGTGTTGCTATTTTTGAGATAATAATTGGGGATTACAACAGACAAGAAAACTAATTTAATTTGCTATGACAGCAAGTCAGTTTTGACCTCTGATCCTGAGAGGCAGGAATCTACTGACCAATTTCACCCATGTCAAAAAGAAGCCCTCAAAAGCAAAAGAAATCAAAAGCCAGACTTATTCCTAGAAATCTGCAACTGCTTTACTACAAATATCATAAGCAAAAAAACAATAAAAGCAATCACTGTTACCCTTCCCAGCAAATTACATGCTCTGTTCCTTCACTGCTGAGGTTTAGTGCCTCTATACTGAAGCTAAATATGCAGGGTAGATTGCAATGGATAGGTTTAAACTTGGCTGGACACCTATGAAAGAGCTGCTTGTCAGAAAATAAGTATGCATTCCCCTAAACTACCGGGATAAGTTTACTTCCTGACTCCAGACAGGTTATTTTGATGTTGTTTTTTCAACAGCAACTATAAGAACCAGTCTTACTACCCTGGGCCAGATTGTTACCCTCACCTGTACTATTGCATGGTGCCTGACATTGAATTCAGTGGGACTATGAGAGTAAAATATGGCCCTAATTAATCATTGGACTGGAGTTTTATTATGTGGCCAAATGGGTTAACAAAGAGTAAATACAGTAACTGATTGACCAAGGAGGATTTTTCACAGGGCAGTATGCAGGGGCTGGTTCCATGAGTCAGATAGATGTTTTCCTCTCCCTTCCACATGCTGTTTTATCTAATCTAATCTATCTATCTATATTTTATACTTAAAAACCTAAGTTAAAAGAATGTTAAGGTTGAAAAGTCCAGGGCTCAAAAGCTAGGAAATGCCAATATTAAGATTACCTCTGTAAAGCTTAATTTGGCTCCTGGTGCATATGCATTGTGAGACAGTATTCAATTACATGATCACATATTATGTTTTCCACAGGATGCCTGCCTCAGTCAGTATACTGGATGGAGATGCTCTGGGCATGAATCAAGATTATGTAATGGAGGACCCTCAGAAGTTGGGAGGTATGTACTGAATGAGGTAGGGGATTGCTGAAAGAGAAAGGAAGGTCTCATGGTTAAGGCAGTTGAACATCAACCCAGAGAACCAGATTCTATCCCTGCCTCTAGCACTGAGTTTCTGTGTGACGCTGGACAAGACACTAATTGTGTGTTTCTCATTTTCTGGTTGCCCAGTGTGAGACACCTGGAGTCAGATTTGTACACATGCTGAGCACTCACCATGGCAACTGAAAGTCAAAGGGAGCTGTGCTTTGAACACTGAGGATATGTTTATACTAAATTAGACACCCACTGCTGACCCGTGCCAGCTGATTCGGGCTTCAGGGGCTCATGCTAAGAGGCTGTTTAATTGCAGTGTAGATATTCAGGCTCAGGCTGCAGAATGGGCTGTAGGACCTTGCAAGGTGGGAAGGTCCCAGAAGTCAGGCTGAAGCCTGAGCCCAAAGGTCTACACCACAATTAAACAGTTCCTTTGCCTGAGCCCTGCGAGCCCAAGTCAGCTGGCATGGGCCAGATGGGGGTGTCCAATTGCAGTTTAGACATGCCCTGAAAATGTTATGTAATGCTATGTACTCTGAAAATCAGGTCAACAAATTGAGCACCCAAAATAGCTGACACTTATGATAATTTTGACTTTAGTGTCTGTCTCAATTCCTCATATGTCAAATGGAAATAATGCCACTTCACCTCACAGGCACATTATGAGTGTAAACTCATTATTGTTTGCAAAGAGCTAAGAAGCTATGATAAGAAAACTAGAACCCATGAGGAAATGACTGTACAACAGCAGCTACGCTTCTATTTTTAGCACGCTAGCTCAATCCAAGCTAGGGCAGGTACGTCTACCCAAGCTGGAAATTACACCTCCAGCTCCAGTGTAGACATACCTTAGTGACACTACCCATATTTTTTCCCAAACCATCTTTCAAGGAGTGGGGGTTGCTACTTAGCATGCTCATTCATACAACATCCAGGGATCTGATTTTCCCGGGGCAGAACTGAACACAGTGCTTTTTAGTGTACATCTACACTATATGTGAAGGTGTTTGTAGCACAGGTTGGCATATCCATGCTGGCTTTAATCTAGCTAGCACTGGTAACAATAATGGTATAGATATGGTAGCAAGGACTTCAGCATAGGTTTGCAACTGGAGACCCTAGTTGCTAACCCAAGCCACCACATCTACACTACCATTGTTACCCATGCCGATTAAAGCTACAATCACACTTTCCCCCAGCTATGTAGGCATAACCTTTGGGGTATAAGTGGATATACAAGGTTTACTAGCTACACTCACAATCTCATTGCAATCAGTGGCAGAACTCCTATTTATTTCAAAGTGACTGGGATTTGGCCCTTAGAATACAATTCAGGTAAGAGAGAAATTAAAGGAATTAATGCATTAATCAAAACAGCTAAAAAGGAAGAAGGATTGTCTAGAACATTAAAGCAGAACCAATTTACTTTTGTTGGCCATCAGCATGACTACAGCTGTAACTCATATGCCTGTTGATTCAGTCATTTCTTTTTTAAGTATCCCATCCTTATCACCAGTCTTCTCTGTTATGTTCATGGCGTACAAAAAGAAGTTTGATAAAAACATCAAATGGAAGGTTACAATGTAACACATTTATTTCTTAGAATTTAGAACAATAACACCCGTCATCTCTGGAGGTGGTATATGTGCCCCCGTGCCAGGCGCAGGTGGGAGTGTGGGGGGGGGGGTGCAGTGATAGGTGGGAACAGAGGCAGGTGGGCTCAGGCTGGCAGGGAATATAAGAGGGAGGGCAGCACCACTAGGGTCATGTGTGCGCAAAGACATTATGTGTATATATGACTAATACATTTGAAACACACAAAACTGGAAGGAAGCATGTTGGTGGAAATCACAAATTCTTCATGAAAAAAATAAAGTTCTGTGGAGAATATTAATTCTGTGCAAATTCTGCATTGCGCAGTCGCACAGAATTCCAGCAGGAGTAAACAGTTCAGGCCCACTTCAGCAGCAGAAACTTCATTTTAAGCGGTATGCTGAGCTCTGTAAACTAACAGCAAACGGTATTACAAAGATATTAGAGCCTGCATATAATTTTAACAACTCCTGTATTATTGTTTAAAACAATATGCAGTTGAGTCCTCTTAGAATTTAGCCATTACTTTTGTGTGTGTTGGGGAGGGGGGGAATTCACCCTCTTTTCATATAGTGGGAACCAGATAAGAAGGATTTATTCCATACAAAAAATGAATTGGTGTTTGTGTTTCAAAAAATGGCTATGGAAAGAGAAAAACATCCATTACACAGAGTGGCAAACAGACCAAAAAGTGCATCTTCACAATATTAAAAAGAGCTAGGTTATCTACAAGTGATGGGCCTGTTTTCTCCCCACACAAAGCAATTACTGTATCTTCCTCTGTATGGAGTACAGTTGTCAAGTCTGACATACTGGTTTGATTACTGAGAGAATGAGCAAAACAATGCTCCCTGACAGCAGAAAAGCCTTGAATTATAGCAGATGCCATCTTGAGCTATGTAGATACTTTCCACTTTGCCTTAGAAAATTTGCCAAATAAGAGGAATTACTTTGCCATAACTCCCTTTGTAAACAGAAAAGAAAAAAAGAGAGAGAGAGAAAAAAGAGTGTTTTTTCCCCTTTAATCAATGTTCAAAGATGATAGCTGAACTCCTACTGATGTTTAACTTGGCATTAATGCATGGGTATGGGTCAGGTATGTTAATAATTCATATTCATACTAAATGAGATTTACCTACCTATATTTTGTATGCACCAGTGGGGAAAAAAGAGACCACATATATTATTATTACTGTAACAGACAGAGATCCCCATCAAGATCAGGGCTTCATTATGTTAGGTGCTGTACGAACACCAAGACATGATCCTCGCCCCAAAGAGTTTACATTCTAATGCCTGGATACCACCACCATCTACACATTTGCTTTACGTTACTACAGTGAGTAGTCCCATTGATTTAAATGTAATAACTTGAGCTACAGACATTGGAAGTGGCATGTACAATAGATGTAGATACATGCTGCAGTGAAAAGGAGTTTGCATCCATACTGCGGTGTGTAGCTACAGGTGTCCATGAAAGGCTCTGGCAAGGGGGAGGCAGTGGGAAAAGGCTCTGGCAGCAGGACACTATGCTGCTAAAACAGCAATGTAGAAGGAGGAGGCAATTATCAAATGATCTATCCCATTGTCCAGTCCTAGCTTCTGGCAGTCAGAGGTTTAGGAACACCCAGAGAGCATGGAGTTGTGTCCCCAGGGCCGCCCAGGGGGGGGCAAGTGGGGCAATTTGCCCCAGGCCCCGGGCTCCGCAGGGGCCCCCAAGAGAACAGCTGAAGCTCCTGCCCCAGCCCGACCCGACCCCGTGTCCACCCCTCTCCCGGAGCCTCAGCACATCCAGGCCTGTCCCTGAACAGCTGCAGCCTGACTCCGGCGGGACCTGAGCTCCGCCCCGCTCAGAACCGTGTGGTAAGGGGGCGGGACTGCAAGCTCTGGGCTGAGTGGAGGAAGCTCATAGCCCCGCCCCCTTTACCCCGGGGCTCTGAGCGGGGAGGTGCTCGCAGCCCCGCCCCATTACCACGTGGCTCTGAGCAGGGCAGAGCTCAGGCCCCGCCGGAGCCACGCTGCACCGCTCTTCAGGGACAGCCCTGGATGCGACGCACTGAGGCTCCGGGTGAGGGGGGAGCCGGGGGCTAAGAAGCTGGGGCTGGGGTTGCTAAGGGGCAGGGAGTCTCAGGGACAGTCAGGGAACAGGAAGGGGGCAGGGAACGGGGGGGTTGGATTGTGGGCATTCCGGCGATCTGTCAGGACTCAGCCGGGGGAGGAGGGGATAGGGGTTGGGGCAGTCAGGGGACAGGGAGCAGGAGTGGGGTCCCAGGGTGGTGGTTGGGGGTTGGGGTCTCTGGGGGACGGTGAGGGGATGAGGAGCAGGATGGGTCGGGGATTCTGAGGGGGGGCAGTGGGGGGCCAGGAAGTGGGTGGGGGTCAGATAGGGGGCAGGGCCAGGCTGTTTGGAAGGCACAGCCTTCCCTACCCTAAAGCTCATTCAGCAGTTTGAGGCTTGCAGAAGAGTCAAGCTGTGAGCTTTTCCATTAGGGCTACCGTCCCTTTCACTTCTCAAATGCCAAATTATAGTCTATATTTAATTTCAGTGCCACAGGAAGATTCATGTCAGGGGAAGGTGGCTTCATTTAAAATTAGCCACTGGGGGAGGGATCACATGAGAAGAGCAATATCCTTCCCAACCCTACCAAGGGAGACCCCCCTCCCCTGCATTCCGTGAGGCTCCAGAGGGGTTAATTCAGTGGTTCTCAAACTTTCGTCCTGGTGACCCCTTTCACATAGCAAACCTCTGAGTGCGACCCCCCCCTTAAATATATAAAAAAGTGTTTTCAATTTATAACACTATTATAAATGCTGGAGGCAAAGCGGGGTTTGAGGTGGAGGCTGACAGCTCGCGACCCCCAGTAATAACCTCGTGACCCTCTGAGGGGTCCTGACCCCCAGTTTGAGAACCCCTGGATTAATTTAATTTTAGCACCCTGTGTCCATTCACATGCATGTACTATTTTGAGCATTTCAGTTTTCACAACATAGGCTCATCCCAGATTCTGGGACAAGCTCAAATGCTCAGTTTGTGGAGTATGTACATAAGCTATACTAAAGACAAACCCACAGTAACTGTCTCCAGTTTGTGAAGGACCCCATGGAGCCAGTCTCTAGGAAACAGATAAATGCATGGAGGTTAAGTCCATTAATGGCTATTAGCCAGGATGGGTAAGGAATGGTGTCCCTAGCCTCTGTTTGTCAGAGAGTGGAGATGGATGGCAGAAGAGAGATCACTTGACCATTACCTGTTAGGTTCACTCCCTCTGGGGCACTTGGCATTGGCCATTGTCGGTAGACAGGATATTGGGCTGGATGGACCTTTGGTTTCACCCAGGATTGCTGTTCTTATGTTCTAACCTAAATGAACCCAAAGTTATGGAGACAGATATGAGTCAAGGAAGCCAGCAGAGTATCAGAAACCTGGAAAAATCTCTGACTGGATGGGCTCAGGCGTTTGGTCACAAGCTGAGGTGGTTCAAAAGTTTTGGATTTTTTTTAAGCAGATTTTTATTGTTTCTTTAAACAATCAAACACAGCAAGCAGCAAATATTTGGCCACACACTTCTGAAACCCCAAACCATATTCAGGTTTTGGCAGACTAATTTCAGCTTTTCAATTAAAAAAAACCACAACAAATTTTGAAGGAAAGCAGACATTGTCCGTGATTTTTTTTTTTTGCTTTTAAAAAACCCCTAGTTTTCGAACCAAAAAAAGTTTTGATGGAAAATATTTGTCTAATCCTTTTAATGAGCTTTAGTGCCTTTTAGCACTAGCTGATGCTGAGAACCAGTGATACCTTGTAAAGAAGTTTTCTCAAAACTAGGTTTGTGCTGAGTTGCGGAAGGTTTATTTTTCCCAGGGCCACCCGTGAGGGGGAGCAAGTGGGGCAATTTGCCCTGGGCCCCACAGGGGCCCCCACGAGAATATAGTATTGCCATTTTTTTTTATGGAAGGGGCCCCTGAAATTGCTTTGCCGCAGGCCCCCTGAATACTCTGGGCGGCCCTGTGTGTCCCTGATCATCTTGGCTAATTGCCATTGATGAATTTATCCTCCATGAATTTATCTAATTCTGAAATATTCTGGCATAGTGCTCAAGGCTCCACTAATCCCAAAGAGAATTAATAGAGGCGAAAATAGGTATTATCTGTATTACACTATTGCCAAAGGTCCCTAATCAGGCATTGAGACCCCAGCAAACAGGCACTGCAGAGACACTTACTAAACCACCAAAACATGTACAATCGAGGTTACAACAGATGGAATACTGATAACATTTTATTCTGGATTGCAGTTTGCAATGACAGAGCCAATTGTGTACAGAAGGTTATTTAAGAATCTGGCCATTTCTTGTCCTCCTGAGGTAGGATCAAGATGTATACTTCTTCTAGGGTACGAGTCATCAAATTCTGTGACGGGAGTCACAGCTGCATTCTCTGAGATGCAGTCGGGGGTGCTACTATAGTCCTCCCAGATTAAGATTCAAGCTTCTGGTATATTTTTGCTGGGTGAGGCAGCCAGGATGTCAATGAACCACTGAAATATTTCACAGGCAAGGACTTTGGTTCATCAGGTTTGACCTTTGAAGCTTATGAAAATGAGGCTTCCTCAAAGAGATACATTTTTAAATTAAACTTCCAAAGCTCACCCACGTACAATAAATAAATAAATAAATAAAATGTATAGTTGTCTGATAGACAGAAATGTTTCCTGGGAACTTAGGTATATATTAACCTCTGGAAATGTTCTCACTAAATAAAGCTAAACATACATTTTTTAAATTCAAGACACTTGGACAATTCCAGAAGGAGATGTTCTAGCACAATGGTTCTCAACCAGGGGTACATGTACCCCAGGGGGTATGCAGAGGTCTTCCAGGGGTACATCAACTCATCTAGATATTTGCCTAGTTTTACAACAGGCTACATAAAAAGCACCAGTGAAATCAGTACAAACTAAAATTTCATACAGACAATGACTTGTTTATACTGCTCTATATACTAAACACTGAAATGGAAGTACAATATTTATATTCCATTGATTTATTGTATAATTATATGGTAAAATGAGAAAGTCAGCAATTTCAGTAATAGTGTGCAGTGACACTTTTGTATTTTTATGTCTGAGTTTGTAAGCAAGTAGTTTTTAAGTGAAGTGAAACTTGGGGGTACGTTAGACAAATCAGACTCCTGAAAGGGGTACAAGTAATCTGGAAAACTTGAGAACCACTTATCTAGCCTGTTGAAAAATGAAGTTTCATAAGCTTCAATGTGAGAAACTTTGTCTTTTTTTAAATAGACATTAATAAAACAGAGGCACAAGTATTTCAGGTTACCATACAAACTGAAAAGTTGGGAACAAAGCTGACACTCTGCCCTTAATTCACTTATTGTCAGTGAACAGAAGATATCCTGTCAGTCTAGACTTTTCTTTGATGTACGTGAGTATGTCAGACCTTCAGAGCCACATTTTCAGGCGCTGCCTCAAAAATGAAACCTGTGATTCTGCACATTTTTGTAAGTGGCACTGGTGAAATGAGGTAGGTTTGTGTGTGCATGGGGGGAGAAAGAAAAACAGGAAAGGGGAATGGAAAGGTTTTCTTGAGGTTAAGGCACTGGGCTGGAACTCAGGAGACCTGGGTTGAGTTCTAACTCAGGTTTCTGGTGGGACAATGGGCCTACCACCTGGGGGCTGATGCTCAACTGGTGTAAATTGAAGTTACAATGGAACTATAGCAGTTTAGACCAGCCAAGGATCTTTCATCACATCTCTTGGTACCTCAATTCCCCCTTCTGTAAAATGGGAATAGTAACAGTGGTGTTTAATCAATTTATTTTCTAATCTTTGTGAGATGCTTATATACTATGTGATGGAAACCTGTAATTTACTGACAAAGGGAGAAATGGGAGGCTGTCGGGAAGGACATAAGAGCAGAAAATGGAGGAGGCAAAAGGAAGGGAGGTGATAAGAATAATTAGAGAGAAAGAAGCGGTAAATAGAGGGAAGAGATGTGATTTAGAAGAAAGACAGATGGAAAGAACGGTGAAAAAATAGTGAAAATCAGGAAGAACTGAAAAAAAGCCACAGAGAAAAAACAGAAGATCCATCACCATTTTACTCAGAGGGTCTGATTCATTAATGCGCTGTACCTTATGTAGTCACTTTCACCCAGGCAAAATGAGTGTAAAAAGCTACCATTCTGATTTGCTAACATTTTACACCCACTTTGCTTTGGAACACCCAAAATCAAATAGGTTTTAATACAAGTAAGTTTATAGACTTGCCCTTTATAATCCCGGGAAAAATACTGAACCAAACTTTTCAGGGAGCAGATAACGCACATGAAGGGAATTTCACACTTTGAACATTTCTGAACAAAAAAACCATAGATGCTCTGCAATTTTTGACATGTGTCAAACCATAAACAATTGACCACTATAAAGACGGTGAAATTTTGACTTTTTTTGAATGCTGGCAGAAAATTGAAACCCACTCTCACCAAAAATTTTGCATTTTTTGTAAATTTTTCCATTCCAAATAGGAATGAAAGGTCAAAAGTGAAATTTTTTCATAGAGAGAGATTTCCAGAGATAGTCTATTTTGGGAGAACCAAAACAGAGGTTTTCAGCTTGCTTGCTGCCCCCCTGGAATGCTCTTGTCAATTTCACTCTGTCCCTGCAGGCAGATGGTGAAGTTGACAAGAGTTTTCTAGACAGTCTGCTGAAGGCTCTCCACCTTCTTGGCTTCCCTCCAGCCCAGCTGCTGAAGAGGACTGCAGGAGAAGCAGAGAGCTGGTGTGCGCAGCTCCTTAGCTGCACGCCTGGAAGTCTGGTACCCATTTTGTTTTCTCCCTGCAGGCAGAAAGCGAAACTGGCAAGAGACTTCTGGATGGGCAGCCACTGACATTTCAATTTCTCTGATGGCACATTGAAAATTTTCAGCAGAAAATTTCACTTTTGTGATAAGTACAGTTTCTGGGGGAATAATTTTCCAAAAGAAAACTCCCAGCCCGGTGTCCCTTCGTTCCCTCTAGACTGTCTCCTCTTTGCCCTGATATTCTGATGTGGAGGAAGAGAACTAGGGGGAAATGGACTCGTTTTAGGATTGGAGAAGTGACCTTCTTCTGGATCTAGCACCACCTAGTACAAATAATGCAATAATGTTTCTTAGATTAGTAGCTCTTCTGGGCAGAGACTGTTTCGTACTGTGTGTCTGAACAGCGTTTAGCACAGTAGGGCTACAATGTCATCTCTGCATCAGAGGCCCCGCTCCATTCTAAATTCCTCTGCTCCCTACTGAGCCATTGGACAAACAACTTATTTGATTCATGTTTAGTTATTTTTTTATTCTAGGAGGTTTAATGAGGCTGGAAGAAAACTCTGATAATCTGTATTGAATATGGTGGTGTGGGTGGAGAGTTGGTTCAATATTTCAGTTTCTCAGGGTGGGGTATAAAATAGTAGGCCATGGATTCCCCCCACTTTTTTTTTCCCCGTCATCATCTATTTTTCTGAAGATGGCAAAAATGGCTAGAAAAGTGTCTGTTAATGGATAGTGACAAGTAGCGTCCTGTGGTCTTAAAACAAACCATCAATTATAGACAGCCTTTTCAATTCTATAGGGGAAAAAATTCAATATCATTCAGTTGGTTGCATGGTTATTGAGTGATAAGAAATCAAAGAGGAAAAAATATATTAAAAAGAAATGAAATTGTTGGACACTCTCTACACTAACAGTTTGGGAAAGCATTCAACTGAGACTTGGTTAACCTGTCTCCTTGAAAAAATAATGAACTTTCACAATGCTACAGCCACTTGACCTGTGCATCCTTGTTTGTCTAACCAACAGTTCTCACAAAGGAAAGAGTATCAATGTGAGACAGCAAGCTCTTGGCTTTAATAGATATTGCCACAAAGGGAAGCTTGACTAGTTTTTCAACCATGAAAAATCCACTTTATTTTTTATTTTTTAGCCTTTGAGCAATGACAGGTTAAGAAAGGGGAGACTTCAAATTAATTACAAAATTTGGTAATGTGTATCTACAAAAAGCATGATTTTTTTAGCTACTCCTAACATGGCAGGGAACACTTAATTTTTCTATGCCAGGCAATTGCTTCTGGCTTGCACACAATCCCTAACAATAATCTCTTAACAGAAAACAGGTAGATCCGTGCCAACCACTGACATTACAGGCTTGATTCTCCACTGTTATGCACTAGAAGGAAACTGGTGACACTCCAGCAAAATCAAGAGAATTAATACCAGCCTAAAACTGGTGGAACTGAATGGGGAATCAGGCCTTATGGACGCAGTTATACCCTCTGATATGCATGAGCTGTTCCCATTGGCTTCAAGGTGAGCTCCACAGTGCATGAGGGAAAAACTGGGCTTTACTGCACCTAACTTTGTGACTGCAAAATAGGCTCATGCCACTGCTGCAAGCAAAAAACCAAGTGCTTGTCCATTATATTGGTACATGCACTTACATGTTTTGCACAGAACAGGCCCAACCTGTATATTTCAGGTCCTAAAAAGCACTAAGGGGTAACCTTTTGGACAGTAAAATCCCTGGATTTGCTGAACATTTCTATCTGGCTGATTTTCAAACTAGGCTGCTTCATGCAGTAGAATTGTGTCTAGCAATGGATTCTCCCATTGTAATTGTCCCAACATGGTGCAAGGCAGTAGAAGAGAAAGTTGCCAACATTTTTTGTTTTAAATGAGTTCCCTTCCATAAGTAATTTACAACAGGTTTTTAAGCTGCTCTGAGATGCATCTCCTTTAGGAATTAAAAAGTGTCTTACAATTCAGAATCAGAATCTGAGAGCACTGCTCAGCTTCAGATATCTGTCCTCTAGCTGTGTGTCCAACCTGCTCACCATTAGAGAGCAGCCAGATCCAAACTTTTTGCATCTGGACCCAAACTTTCAGAAGTCTGGGAGATTCTAGACCCAGAGGTTGTGGGTCAGACCTATCTGTAATCATATGCACTTTCCTACACCAGCACAGGCATAATGCTTTGCTTTTCCATACACACGGAGCAACCAGCTAAATTTCAATATGAATTAACCTAAAGCTAGAGAGAACAACAAAAAAGGAACAAACAAAAATAAGCTCTCACAGAGACAGTGTAGTGTATAGATCTGCACCAGCTCTCTCTGAGACCATCACAGCTGCTGCACCTTGCACACAGGAAATTCGGAAGTGCCCTACACAAAAAACAAAAGGTATTACTCTTTCATAGCTAACTACAGCACAATAGTTGCTTTGGAGCAAAACAACAGGCACAAACCCAACCACAACAGTCATCGTTCTAGTCATACACAAGCCAGTTTATATTTTACAAAAATGATGGTTCAATTGGTCAGCTTCAATAGAGTCCCATCAGGGATTAATTTAGTTCTTCATGTGGAATACAAGGAAGCTGTTTCCACACTGTAGCTGTAAATGATAACGTCAAACTCTCTCAAGTGGAAAGCTGAGCAGAAAACAGAGGAAGTAGATGTGAGCACTGGGCAAGAATCAGTCTGGTACAACTGGTCCAAATTGACTTTCTGTGTCTGGAACACACTCAGTGGTAATATCATTTCTCTAAGTGATGGAGTTCTGACTTTATCTTGCATTTCTGTGCTCCAGCTGCAACACACTTCCCTGCTAACTGAAGCTCCCAATTTTGTGCTAATGGCATGACAGATAACGCAGTGCCTGAAAAAGCCATTTCTGATTAGGACCATTCTCATTACTCACCCCAAACGGATATTGCCTCAATGAGATATGCCAGTGGTTTAAGAGGAACTATGTCAGTTATTCTAACTATAGTATAATCATGGCCCCAACAAAAAGGAAAATATTTCCACATTGTATAAATATTTAATACAAGTGACATCTTCATGTACTGTATGTAGAAGAAAGGAAGGTGGAGTTCTCTTTGTTATGGACCTCATCTTGAAATGTACTAATCACTGCAACTCCCCTTCCCTTTAAAAGGAATTGTTGACCCTGAGCACTGGAAGTTAAAACATTGATAAATGTAAGTCTTATCAGTCTTATCTTTAAAAAATATGTACTGTGATACCCACATTTGTGTGAGTAAAGGCTGTAGCAAAACTACTCAAGTACTGGCTGCAGGATTATGCTCGACGCACATTTTGGACCATTCTGTTTAAAACTGTCCTCCCTTTTGCATCCACAAATCAGATACTTCACTGGGCACATGACAAACAGAGCCTGCAAGTCATGGAACCTACAAATTTGCAGATGCGAATAGGAAGACCAGCTAAAACTGGGTTAAAAAGTTTTAATAGTTAGGCCCTTAACATGATAAGAGTTTGGCAGTTTTGGACCAGTTCCCAGGCAACAGGTGCAATGCTTACAGTGGTCTGAAAATAGTGGGGCTCTATCATAATCTGGGAGAAGCAGCTTTACTGAGACAATGGTTAAAGAATGCCCCTGAGTGACACCACCTGATCTTTATTTTATTTTTTTCTGGGTCTCCTTGCAATACCCCTGTGACAGATATGGCAATTTCATGCAACATCATTGAAAAAAACTTACTGAATTAAGTTTAATGATCTTTGGAGTCTGTTGCATTAAATGCAACAGTTATGTATTATCTGGATTATCAAAGGAGTCTACTGAACAATGTGACACACATAAATGATTTTCTGGGACCGTTCATGAGAAGTGAATTTCCTGGGAAATATCTAGGGAGAGATGAATGCAAATTCCCACCCACACACTTTAAGCATTGGGCAGGTGTCCACCACATCAGTAAAACACCAGCATTACAGTTAGTGCTAATTGGTGCCCTTTATTAGCAGCTTGTGCAGGGGCCATGGATTGACTGAACAAAAAGAAATATTGACTCATATGCTGAACTGGTCCCTACAGCTCATGTTTATTGTCATACATGGGAGAGGGTCTGTTAGGAAGCCTGCCATGCCAATGACCCTACTGTCCCTCTGCCATGGATTCAATTCCAGGGGTCTCCCCCAAGTACTAAATTCATATGAAAATACATATATACAGATATACCTTTTGCACACAACTGGAAGGGACCCTGGAAAAGTCAATGAGCCTACCTAGCAGGACTAAGTGCTGATTTTGCCCTAGATCCCTAAATGGCCCCCTCAAGGTCTGAACTCACAACTCTGGGTTTAGCAGGCCAGTGCTCAAACCCCAGAGCTATCCCTCTCCCCCTGTATGAAAATGGAAGCCTTCTTCAGACAACGTGGCAGCATAGAATGAAGTTGCACACAACCAAGCCTGGCTGTATTTCCTCCACCACAGAGTAAACACAACAAATTATCTGATCTGCATTAGATTATAAGGGAATTCAGGCAGGGATTGTGGGTCAAATTCAGCCCTAGTGTAAGTGAAGAAACTCCCACTGAAGTTCACACTAGGCAGAGGCATTGGCATCAAAAGCACTCACACTCTCTTAAGCTACTATGGAATTGGGCCTCACGTGGTTTCAGCAGAATGTTGCTATATAAGGGCCTGACCAGCTCCCACTGAAGCCAATGGACAGAATCATATTAACTTCAATATGAGTTGGATCCGGCCCTACATGTTTATTTACAGCATACCCCAATAGAAAGAGAAGCTGTCAGGGCCAGGCCACAGGCAGCCTGTGTGCACCAGTCTGTTACCAAATTGCATCAGGAGATGAGTAGCGGGGTCAGGCTCGAGCCAGGTCAGGATACTAGGGAGCCAGTGTCAGGTACCAGGTTACAGCAAGCAGGCAAGTAGTGGAGTCAGGATTGAGCCAGGGTCAGGATAAGGAGCCAGAGTCTGGGGTCCACAGCAAGGCAAGGCTTGGAGCAGAAGCAAACAAGTGGTCTACATCATTGCTCAGACAGCTCCCTATGCTGGCTTCCTGCACATATACCAGCATGAGCCAATCGGTGGGCTGCGGGTGGGGGGGTGCACCACACCGTCCCTGCTGGCTGTACTTCCTGCTGTGTCTTCACAGGGTTCTCCAGAGGCAGCCCACCCCTAGCAAATGGTGATGCAGAAGCAGCAGCAGCCCAGAACCCCCATGGTCCTAGGAGCTAGTCCCACAGATTCTTATAGAAGCCTCAGCTGGTTTTTAAGGCAAGTTTAGGATTTCTATAGAGGCAGGGTCAGAGGCAGATTAGGGGCTGTCTGAGCAAATGTGCAGTTCTGCCCATATACTCACAATAGGCCTTCTCCTCAGAAATGCTGTGAATCTACAACTCCTGTTGACACCACTAAGAGTGCTCAGGATTTCTCAGGCCTCTCAGGCCATAAGCCTGTAATACCAAAGCCTGTTTTTGACATCCAACAGTACTATTTCCAGCAGCACTGGAATCTCCCAGGGCACCTATAAAGAGAGATCACTCGATTTAGCAAATAAGGCTTAAATCAAATAATATTCTTATGGAATTGTTTTAGTATGAATTTAATGAACATTCTTTTTTATTTATACCACATAACAAAAGACTGTGGATTTCTTGCTGTGTACCATTTTGCAGCTCTAAGTTGGATAAGGTATGGCATCAGTTTTGGGGCCATTCCTAAAGGGAAAATTGGTGGCAAATTTCAGTTCAGTTCCACACACACTCCTACCACCCAATTCTAGTGCCCATATACTCTTGGTTCTGAAAGTTTATTCAGTTCAGAGCAGGGACTGAAACAACATTTCTCCTTAACCATAAGTTGTGGTCTGACATCCCAGATAGCCTCATGATGGCATTGCACCCATTCACAGGTAGCAATCAGTACAGCACAGGTAGTATCAGTACACCCTTGTGCTGATGAATGGGTGCCTGCCAACAGGGAAGCCAAGATCTGCAGCCTACAGAATACTGCTGCAACAGCTCTTCAGAGTTTCCTTTCTCTGAGCAGTAAAAGTATGGAAAGTCTGGATTTTGTTGGCACTGTTGGGTGAAATGTAATGCTCTGCACAAAATCAACAAGATGTTCACCCTGCCAAGAAACTTTCCTTCTATTACATAGCTGGAAGATATTCACAGCCTCCAAGCAATCTTGTTGTTATGACTTGGCACTATTTGACTGGATTGAGCAAGCCAGTCCCTGTGGCAAAGTGCTTCATCATTTCAGAAAGTATGGATGTCATTTCCTGCCTGTCAGATGTTCTCCCAGATGTAGCTCCCTTTGCTCCTTCTGGAGAGACAACCGATACACACAGCCTTTCCTCCTACTTCATCCCTCAGCCAGAAGTGGATTGCAGTTTTGTGGAGCCCTGAACCAGAGCAAGTCCCGCCTGCAGTCCTGTTCTGTCCCCCACTCCCCGGCAGGAGCGCCGGGTGGGCAAGCAGAGTGGGTCAGGGTGCAGAGGTGCCCATTTTTCTGGGCCCCCCAATTGGTTGGAGCCCCGGGCATGGGCCCCACTGGCCCAGTGGCTAGTCTGCCACTACCCTCAGCAAAGAGTTCTGCTTTCTCACAGCATGGTCCACAGCACAGCAGCTCCTACACTTGTAACTTTCCACTAACTCTCTATGTTTGGTAGGGCCAGATCCTGCTCCCAC
Organism: Mauremys mutica; assembly: GCF_020497125.1. Taxonomy (NCBI): domain Eukaryota; kingdom Metazoa; phylum Chordata; order Testudines; family Geoemydidae; genus Mauremys; species Mauremys mutica. The sequence continues at coordinate 119,577,632 of NC_059073.1, read as the reverse complement.
TGACCTCAATGGGAGTTTGCCATTAGGTTAGTGGCTGTAAGATTTACCTTCTGCCCCAGCCATACAGTACCTTACCTTCTGACAACATTAACATACACTATTAAAGAGGCAATAACTCTTTAAAACCCAAGTTTGACAATTATCTGCTGACCTACAGAGTTCTGACGACAACTTGCAGAATGTAAATGGATAAGTACAAGAAGCAAGTCTATGCCAAAAAAAAAAAAAAAACCCGGAAGAAGAGCAAATCACAAAAAGAGTGAATGCAGCCAAATCCAACAACACACTACCCAGAGGGTGGATAATTGACAGAAGAGGCTCAATAGGGGTATGCAATATCTTTTGCATGGGCAAATTTAAGAAGGACATTGGGCAAATTTAAGAAAGACATTGCCTTCTACCATTTCATGTGTAAACAGTTGTTTCCCCCACAAAACCAGATAGCATATAAATCTCAAAGCCCATTACTGGTTAAAACTAACACAAAAGTCAAAGCAAAAAACAATGAGCCACAGTGTGAAAACTTTACTGTCTTTAGCTCTTCATAGTAATAAACTATTATTAAAACTTAAATAGATGGGAGGGGAAATGAGGGAGACCCTTGAAAAGCACCAGATGATTTCATTTTAATAATTGCATGTGTATTTCCTCATATGTTTTTAATGTATCTAAGAATCACAACTAAGTCAGTGTGTTCTTTACATCACTCACAAATGAGTTGAAAAACATATCACAAAAGCAACCTCTCTCAAAAGCCAGATATGCAATCAGATTCTGCTGCAGCATTGCACATAAATTACAGAACAAAGCCCCCTAGCTTTTCCAGAGTTGTCGACTGGCTTTAATTGTCTCCGATTTTCGCACACAAATGGCATTGCTAGAGCGTTCTGCAGATCTCTGCCATCTACTCGCCAATGTATATAACATGTTCAGTGAGCGAAAGCAGATAAGCAACATAAACCTGGGTAACATTAATGCTGGATAAAGGAAGATAAGGAATAAGAAGGAAAGTGTCATGTAAAGTGTTATGGGTTAACGATCAGTGAGGGGAACTTATGTAGGGTAGCCAAAAAAAGAAGGAAGAAACATGCAAATATGTAGGAGAAAAGGAAACATGATATCAAAAGACACAAGAGGAAGATTTTTTGGAGGGGGAGGGCAGACTTGGACACACTGGTTCCATTTCTAGTTCAGCCACTGCCTTTCTGTATAAGCTTGCCAAAACTCGCAAACTTGGGAGCCTAGGTTAGACACTTAGTAAAAGTGGCCAGATTTTCATAGGTGCTGAGCACCTACAACTCCCAATGTCTTCAGCTAGAGGTGCAGATGTTCACTGCCTGTGAAAACTAGTCCTTTTTTTTTTTAAGACACCTAGAAGTAGATGGCCAAATTCCTATTTAGATATCCACATTTGAAAATGTGGCCCTATACAATACATACAGTGCCGTGCCTCCGTTTCCCCATAGGTAAAATACATACAGTAATTTATGAGAGCACTCTGAAATCTTTGGAAAGGCATTAAGTGCAGAGTATCTGTAGTAACATTAATATTAAAAAACAGTGAAAAGGTGAATCAGAAGAATAAAGAAGAATCAGACTGCTTTGTGCTGACATTAAATAGAAATTAGTACATGTATGTATGAGTACTTATAATATGCCCCTGTCATATCAATAAGTATATAAAGTATCATATATAAAAACAACCTATTTATGAACAACTTCACTGTAGAGACAAGAATTTCCTGTAGAAACCAGCATGTATGATCAAGTACATTTACAGTGTACTGTGTACGAGGGGGAGTATGGTCTCATGAGCTGAGCAAACTCGTGAGTTCAGATCACAGCTCCAATCCCGATTTACCAGGTAGTCTTAGCTATGTAGTCACAGGCTGAGAACGTAGCCAATTCATTTCTCAGTCAATCTCCTCACTGGTAAGACGGAGAGTGACTGTACTTCCATACAGCAGAGAAGTGCCATTTTGATTTACTCACTGACATTTGTAAAGTCTTTGGAAGACTATAAATGATTGGTCTCATTTCTATCTCTTTCCAGCAAGGCGTTCGCCCCTAGCAGCGGGCTCCATCCCATAGTGTGTAACATACCTTAGCTGCTGCACACAGGGCAGGCTAAAATGCCTATTGTGTATTCCATGGCAGGTAAACTGAGAGACTGTGAGCAGCAAGGAGCCTGACCATAACACTGAAGGTAGGACAGGTTTGCATTGGGATCCAGATTTTTCAGCTTGAGCTCATATTTATTAACAAGCTTGCATAAAGGTTTCACCCTGCTGGTACTGTAAATGCTGTTATTGCAGATAGGCAATGGAAATTGCCTTTCAACTAATTCAGAGTTGCTGCTTCTTTGGGATTTGAGGCCTTTACTCTCCTGTACGCAGGACAGAGTCACCACATCATAACAAAGAAATGCAGGGCTTGTTCAGATTAGTGACATTTGCACAGGTGTAACTCCTTATACAGACCCTATACACCAGTCCAAGCCAGGGCTGAGCTGTACCATGTAGCTAACCCAGTGGAAAAAGACTCCTGTATGTGCAGAGGCTTACACAATACAGTGGTACGTGCCCTAGACATACAGTGCTATGATTTTAAAAAAGAGCAGGAGGGACAGAGAGTGACTGACTGAAGTGTGTGATTTTAAAAAAATGATTTAACACCCATAATGCATGAATACAGTTTGCCAGCTACCTATCTGGAAAACAGTAATATGATGACATACTTCCTGAGGCAGCATCCAGCATAATCATTTAAGTCCTGTAAACTCTGATGCATGCAAGAAAAATTGTATTTTATTTCTGCTAAGTTTTTGTCCCCTTTTCTGCAGCTTTACCTTTCTTTAGGAGTTATGATCAAGATACATTTTGAGGGTATCAACTCGAAGCTCAGAGGAAACTCCGCTCTTTGGAATTTATGTCGCACTTCTCATTTTTTAGCCCCTCTGTTTCTTTGTAAGATATCCCAATGGGAAATAACAAAAACACCAAAAACTTTTTTTTCTCGGGGATCTTAAAAGAGACATAAGAAAGATGAAATGACCATCAACAGCACCCGGGGCGGGAACTGGGAAACAGAGAAGATTCATGACTAGGTCTTAATGCATCAGCTTCTCTCTACACATTCAAAACCCACATGAACACCAGAACCCACGCAGGCAGAGCCCTTGTGATCTTGAGTACTGTTTAAATTTTTAAACAGTCTTCTAATGGAAACAGATATCCTACTAAAGGCTGTACTAGCCCCCATCTACCAACATAATGTTCACACCACCTCAGCCTACTGAGACTCTCTTTTTTATCATTAGAATCATTCCCGCTTCTAGTCTCTGTAAGGCAAACATCAAACAGCAAACCCAAAAAGGTGTCATTGTTTCTCAGGAGGGATCTCCATTTGGTCCACCCACATGGAATTGCTTCACTAACAGTTCCAGATTCATCACCAGCTGCACATTGTCAATTCTCCTCCTCCAGGATGAGATAGTTTTCTTTTTAACTATTCTAACTCTGCTTGACTCAAGGCTAACCATGCAGCAATTACTTGGTTCTGTCTAGTGGCTCAGTGAGCAGGAGACACAAGAGACTCCTTTGTTCTCCCAAGGAACCCTTTAGGGGCCAAATACACCTCACCCTGCACAAAGCTCGAATAAACAGGATTAGTGCCAGGGAATCCTGTGGAAGGAGTCCTCCCTTCTAGGCCATGCTACACCAGTACAGCAGCTCTACAGCTGCTACTGCAGCTCCTATCCTGATGCAGTGTTTGCTGTGACCCTTATATACAGCTGGTTTGGCCTCTTAAGGTAGGTCTACACTGCAATGTAAGACCAGGGTTAGTGGGACTTGAGTCAGTTGACCCAGGTTAGGGCTTGAACCCTGGGCTTGAGTGTCTACATTGTCTTTTAACCCTATGTTAAGGCTCTTCTAACCTGGGCTCAAACCTAGGGCTCTGGCATCCACACACCAGTGTGCAGACCCAAGTCAAAGTAACCATATCCCAAGTAACCATATCCCAACCCTGAAATGTGGCATCTCCAGCCCTAGGACTGTGGTGTACTTTATTGCCCGCTCTGCACATTACTAGGAAGCAGCTCACTTTGCTTGATCAGTTCGTTCTCCAGTGCAAACCTAGGAGGCTCTCTGATAGTGTGCTTGCAGATCTGTGATCAGAAGAGAATAGGTTAATGCAGACCTGAGCTGCTGCTGTTCGCGAACAGGTGGGTTGGCATGGCTTCCGTTTTCAATAGAGTGGATAGGAGATTGTTGGGAATGGACTAAGGCAGCTGTCCCATGGAGTTGTGGATTGCATCGGGCTAACTCCCAGGACCCAAGTCAAGTGGGGCTGCATGTACAAAGCAACAGAACTTGGACCCTGGGTCCTGGGTTAACTTGAGCTTGGACCCTTCAGCCCTGGATGGTTCTGGGACCCTGGGTCCCTGGGTCTGCTCCCTGGGTTAGCACACTTGCAGTGTAGCTACAAGGGGGGTTAGGCTTGGGCTCAAGCAAGGGCTTACGTTGCAGTGTAGACATATCCTCATATTGACCCACCGACCACATTCCCTCCGTCTTATATCCCTCTCCCCGCACCACTATCTCTATGATGTTGCAGATGACGGCCCCACAGAGTATTGTCATCTGCCTGCTGAAGTTCTGTCCCACAGTGGCCTGCTCCCCCGTTCCTACCTACAGCTGAACCACGGCAGTTCTGCTACCTATGGGGCCCTAGAGCCCTATGCATGCATGGGAGGGAATGGGAAGGCAGAGGAAGATGTAGTGGAATGATGTACATAGTTTAAACACTTTCCTGTTTTAAATGCAACTTTAAAAAAAGAGGAATGGTCAAGATGTTGCTTCATACATTATGCAAAGATGCAAACCAAAGGGATAAATAAAATCAGTGGTTTGGGCTGCAAATGGACTGAGTATTTTTTTAAATAGGAAAATCTACATCAGCTTTTTCTTTGTTTTTAAGACACACCCTGTTACTTCCTCTCCTCCCCCGCCTCCTTCAGTTTCTCAAGCTGTTCAACGATAGAGAGGTCTTGCTCATAACTGGCCTTGCTCTATCCCTGAAAATAGCAGTGACAACTTGGTGGATATTTTTCGTTTTAGTGTTACCATAATTAAGGGTATTGAAGAAGTTATTGAGAAAAAAGACACCATACAAAAAGCTACATAACGGTGTTAATGTCAACTGAAGGTTATAAGTGACTAAGTTAAATCTGGGTCAGTGGTTTTCAACCTGTGGTCTGCGGATCCCTGGGGGTACACAGACTATGTCTAATATTTTCAAAGGGGTCCGCACCTCCATTCAAATTTTTTTAGGGGTCCACAAATGAAAAAAGGTTGAAAACCACTGATCTTGATGTTCTTTTTTCCCCTCTGTTTTGGATTTGGTGGCTGAGGGTGAGTAGGTGTTGTATCAACCAGGCAAGGTACTAACAAGCTTCAATGGGACTTTATTTTTACAGTGGAAACCTCTTTTCCAAGCTGCAGCTGCACTCTCTGTAACTCTCACTCCGCCTCCTCAACTCCTCCCCCCTCCTTCCTGTTTCCTGTCCTTTCAGACTCCCAACAGCCAGTGCTCCCAGTTCTAATAATACAAGCAGCATCTAAACACCACAGTAGGAACACTGTTTTTGTATCAGTTACTGTAATGCATAAAATGGACATGGCTGATATGGAAAGTGTAAACAGCCTTAAAAGTGACCTGAAAAAGAAAACTGGGGGTGTTGCCCATACTTACTACTTTCTGATGATTGTTCTGAGTTTAATGAAGCACTTGCATGAATAACTGAAGAAGGTCAATAGCAAAGGGGGCTGCGGACTCTTTCCACACGCAGTGCCACTGGCAGGCTGGTAAGAGTCAGTGTGGGCATAAGGGAAGCTGAATGAGTGGACAGTGATTATACAGACGCACGGCTACCGGTATACCAAGAGCACACTAACATAGTAATGGCTGAGAAACAGATCATAGACTCATAGGACTGGAAGGGACCTTGAGAGGTCTTCTAGTCCAGTCCCCTGCCCTCATGGCAGGACTAAGTATTATCTAGACCATCCCTGACAGGTGTTTGTCTAACCTGCTCTTTAAAATCTCCAATGATGGAGATTCCACAACCTCCCTAGGCAATTTATTCCAGTACTTAACCACACTGACAGTTAGGAAGTTTTTCCTAATGTCCAACCTAAACCACCCTTGCAGCAATTTAAACCTATTGCTTCTTGTCTTCTTCTCAGAAGTTAATGAGAACAATTTTTCTCTCTCCTCCTTGTAACAACCTTTTCTGTACTTGAATGAGATGTCTATCTGTAAGCTTCCCTGTACATATCTACTCCATACTTTTCCAGGGTCTCCCTTCATCATGAGCAAAAACTGACCTTTGCAACATTGCACCAAGTGTTTATGGTGACTTGGAGACATTTATTATTTATTACCATCTCAGGAGGCCAAAGCTAAGAGCTGCCCTGGGGAGCAGCCTACGTTTTATCCACCATGTGACCCTGTTTTCAGCAATTCCAACAAGGACTTCTGTCACTAGTGACAGGACTGAATTATGTTCCGTGAAGTAGGTGATGAGTTACATTAAAAAGCTTCCAGAGGAAATTAATTTCCAAACGTGGGCTCCAGCTAGTTAAACTTTGTTCAGAAATGCTGCATTTGATTGTAAAAACTACAGGGAGTCTGGTGGCACCTTAAAGACTACCAGAGACTTCTTCAGTGAGGTTTTTACCCACAAAAGCTTATGCCCAAATAAATCTGTTAGTCTTTAAGATGCCACCAGACACCTTGTTGTTTTTGTGGATACAGACTAACACGGCTACCCCCTGGACACTTGACATCATTTTATTGCAGTTTGCCTTAATGAAGAAGGAATGTAGTTGACTTGGAGGAGAGGGGGGAATCTTTCAGCCACCTTTTCTCTGTCAGTCCATGGGTGGTGACAGAGGAAACAGTGGAATAAAAACATCTAGCTGAATTAGCTTCCATCTGCTCTGATTTTGTTGGTTTTGCTGTTACTGCTACATTTACTGCTATACTGTAGCTGAGAACTAATTTGTCCTACTTCTACTGCAATGCTGTACATATGACATCCCTATTAAGTCCAAGCATAAGCTGACTAGCCAATAGCCCAAATACTGTGTAATCAGAATTCTGTCCTGGATCTTTTACAGAGCGGTATCTCTCTTCTCCCTTCCATTCCCTCAGAGTGCAACAGGTTCTCCCCCCCCCCCCCGCACCCCCGCACCCCCACTCCCCACACACACATCTCCACAAAGTTTCCTCCCCTGATTTTACTCTGACAGACATACCAAAATGTGGGTTCCCACCACTTTGTTGGATTTTGTCTGTATAGAATGGAAGTTCTTTGGGGTAGGGACTGTCTATTAAAATATATATCTACAGCACAATGAGGGCCATATCTCAGCCTGGGCCTCTACATGGTATTATAATAAAATAATAAGACAATCTATCATGCAATCTCTGAGTTCTCTTAGAGTCTAACATGCTTATGAGTTAGGGTGACCTACTACATTTAAAGACAGGAGCTGCAGAGTGCCATTTAAAGTGGGGGACCATAGATTTGCCCCCCTCAGCTGACCCTCCTCTTCCCCTCTCAGGTGCCCTTCCCACCAGCAACCTGACCACCTCCTCCCCAGCCTGTGAGCCCCTACACCCACACCCTCCAAATTTGAATGAGTGGTGTAACCTGGTGTGTGAGGTCACTGTGCCACTCAGGTTTGGCTGGGCCAAAAAGTGGTCAGGCCCTGGCCCAGGGACCCCATATGGGTGCACAGCCTGTGTTTCAAGGAAATAAAGAAAAACTATGGAAAACACAGGAAAAGATTTGTTTTATTTTTTTGAAGGGTCACCACACCACAATGTGTTAATCATAGTAAGAAAATCACACATTTGCATCTCAGTGCAGGATCCTTTGCATGAATATTGCTTGAAACCATACTTTGATCTGATCAAATGCTTCTTAGTAGTTCCTTACTGGATGCGTAAGGAAACCACAAATTGTATGATGCAAGGACTTCACAGGATGGGATTGCCTAGAGGGGGGTTTTATTTTTATTTTGTTAAGAGAAAAAATATAGAAAAAAAAAAAGAAAAAAGCTGAAGCAACTTCACTTTATAAGCCTTTGACACTGTCTGTGCTTGCAAAATGGTTGGCAATAGCACATGGAAGTTGTAAAAAACAAAAAAATCTGTGCTCATCTATATCTCAAATCCATAGCTACATGGGCACATAGATTAGTACAGGCACAGCCATTGGCAGGAAAGAAAGAGATATGTTTTCCCTGCCCAGCTTTTTACTATAGTAAAGATGTCTCCATTAATGTAGATGCAAGACAAAACGGTTACCTACCTTTTGTAACTGTTGTTCTTCAAGATGTGTTGTTCATGTCCATTTCATTTTACGTGTGCGCACGCCCACATGCACAGTTGTTGGAGATTTCTGCCTTAGCGGTATCCGTAGGGCCAGCTGTGGAGTGGTGCTCCCATGCGGCTGTATATCAGGTGCCACCAGCCCTATGCCCTCTCAGTTCCTTCTTGCCAGCAACTCTGACAGCAGGGCAGGAGGGTGGGAAATGGAATGGACGTGAGCAACATGTCTCGAAGAACCAGTTATGAAAGGTAGGTAACCATTCTTTCTTCTTCGAGTGCTTGCTCATGTCAGTTCCATTTTAGGTGACTCACAAGCAGTATCCACGGAGGTGGGCTCAGAGTTTACAGCTTAGTGGCTTACAGTACTGCCCTACCAAAGCCAGCATCATCCCGGGCCTGCAGGATCAGGGCATAGTGGGACATAAAAGTGAGGACAGAAGACCAGGTGGCCACTTTACAGATGTCCTGGATAGGCACATGGGCCAGAAAGGCTGCCAAAGAGGCCAGCGCCCTGGTAGAGTGGATGGTGACAATCGCCGGGGTCGACACATTCACTTGGTTGTAACAGAAGTCAATGCAGGCAGCGATCCAAGAAGAAATTCTTCAAGTGGATACCAGGCATCCTTTCGTCTTGCTGGCCACGGCGAAGAACAATGGCTTATGGAATGGTTTGGTTCTATCCACACAGAAGGCCAGAGCCCTCCTGACATCCAGGGCATGTAGCCTGCATTCCTCTTCCGACTTATGCAGCTTCAGAAAGAAGACCGGTAAGTAAATGCCCTGGCTGGAATGAAACTCAGAGACTACGTTAGAAAGAAAAGCCAGGTGCAGCCTTAGCTGGACCTTGTCTTTGTAGAAGACCGTGTACGGTGGCTCCGAGGTGAGCGCCCGAATTTCGGATACCCAGCGGGCCAACGTCACCGCAATCAGGAACGCGACTTTCCAGGAGAGGAGAAGGGGAGAGCAGGAAGCCAGGGGCTCGAAGGGAGGTCCCGTGAGCTGAGACAGCATCAGATTCAAGTCCCACAGCTGGACAGGGTCCCTGACATGTGGGTAAAGGTGCTCCAGGCCCTTAAGGAATCTGGCAATGATATCCTGAGCCAAAACATGTCAGAGGCCAACATGGCCACTAGATGGACTTTGATCAATGAGAGGAACAAGCCCTGGAGCTTAAGATGCAGGAGGTAGTCCAGAATAAGATGCAGCAAAGCCCACTCAGGACAAACACCTTTGTCCATAATCCAACAGATGAACCATTTCCACTTGGCCATGTAAATTGCTCTGGTGGAGGGCTTTCTTCTCCCAACAGAACGCGCTGAACCTCAGCTGAACTCTGCTGCTCCTGCACATTTAACCACACAGCAGCCAAACCAGAGGTAGCGCCGCCAGGTTGGGGTGCAGAAGACTGCTGTCTTTCTGGGACAACATCTCCAACCAGAGCGATAGGTGGAACATGGTTGCTACCAAGAGGTCCAGAAGGATGCTGAACCAGTGTTGGCACAGCCATGCTGGCGCTAGGAGGATGATCCTCACCCTATCCTGTTTGATCTTCATGAGAACCCTGGGCAGCAAGAGCACTGGAGGAAAGGCGTACATCCTAGAATACTCAAGGAGCTAATAGAGGAGGTATCTGAGCCTCTAGCTATTATCTTTGGAAAATCATGGGAGACAGGAGGGATTCCAGAAGACTGGAAAATGGCAAATATAGTGCCCAACTATAAAAAGGGAAATAAAAACAACCCAGGGAACTATAGACCAGTTAGTTTAACTTCTGTGCCGGGGAAGATAATGGAGCAAGTAATTAAGGAAATCATCTGCAAACACTTGGAAGGTGGTAAGGTGATAGGGAATAGCCAGCATGGATTTGTAAAGAACAAATCATGTCAACCCAATCTGATAGCTTTCTTTGATAGGATAACGAGTCTTGTGGTTAAGGGAGAAGCAGTGGATGTGGTATACATAGACTTTAGTAAGGCATTTGATATGGTCTCACAGGATATTCTTATCAATAAACTAGGCAAATACAACTTAGATGGGGCTACTATAAGGTGGGTGCATAACTGGCTGGATAACAGTACTCAGAGAATAGTTATTAATGGTTCCCAATCCTGCTGGAAAGGTATAACAGTGGGGTTCCGCAGGGGTCTGTTTGGGACCAGCTCTGTTCAATATCTTCATCAACGACTTAGATATTGGCATAGAAAGTACGCTTATTAAGTTTGCAGATGATACCAAACTGGGAGGGATTGCAACTGCTTTGGAGGATTGGGTCATAATTCAAAACGATCTGGACAAATTGGAGAAATGGTCTGAGGTAAACAGGATGAAGTTTAATAAAGACAAATGCAAAGTGCTCCACTTAGGAAGGAAATATCAGTTTCACACATACAGAATGGGAAGAGACTGTCTAGGAAGGCGTACGGCAGAAAGGGATCTAGGGGTTATAGTGGACCACAAGCTAAATATGAGTCAACAGTGTGATGCTGTTGCAAAAAAAGCAAACTTGATTCTGGGATGCATTAACAGGTGTGTTGTGAGCAAGACACGAGAACTCATTCTTCCGCTCTACTCTGCGCTGGTTAGGCCTCAACTGGAGTATTGTGTCCAGTTCTGGCACCACATTTCAAGAAAGATGTGGAGAAATTGGAGAGGGTCCAGAGAAGAGCAACAAGAATGATTAAAGGTCTCGAGAACATGACCTATGAAGCAAGGCTGAAAGAATTGGGTTTGTTTAGTTTGGAAAAGAGAAGACTGAGAGGGGACATGATAGCAGTTTTCAGGTATCTAAAAGGGTGTCGTAAGGAGGAGGGCGAAAACTTGTTCATCTTAGCCTCTAATGATAGAACAAGAAGCAATGGGCTTAAACTGCAGCAAGGGAGGTTTACGTTGGACATTAGGAAAAAGTTCCTAACTGTCAGGGTGGTTAAACACTGGAATAAACTGCCTAGGGAGGCTGTGGAATCTCCATCTCTGGAGATATTTAAGAGTAGGTTAGATAAATGGCTATCAGGGATGGTCTAGACAATATTTGGTCCTGCCATGAGGGCAGGGGACTGGACTCGATGACCTCTCGAGGTTCCTTCCAGCCCTACAATCTATGAAATTATGAATCAGAGCCCCTGACCATAGGAGCAGAAAGGCATCAGACAGGGCTCCTCTGTCCATGCCCCATATTGAGCAGAAGACATGGCACTTCCTGTTCTGTCTGGACACGAATAAGTCCACCCGGGGAGTTCCCCACCTGTAGAAGATGGAGCTGACCATCTCCGGATGAACGAACCACTTGTGGCAAGATGAAAATGTCCTGCTGAGGCGATCTGCCAAAACATTCTTGGACCCGGAAGGAGAGCAGCTACGAGATGGATATTGTACTGTAGACAGAAGTCCCAGAGCCTGAAGGCTTCCTGGCAAAGGGTTGACGACCTGGCTCCACCCTGGCTGTTGATATAGAAGCCTGGGGCCATGTTGTCCATCAGGACCTGACCACCTTGTCCTGTATGTGAGGTAGAAAGGCCTAGCAGGCCAGCCGAACCACCTTGAGTTCCCTGAAATTAATATGTAAGGAACGACCATGACTGGACCAATGGCCTAGAGTGTTGAGATCACTGAGGTGGGCTCCCCAGCACATATCTGGGGCGTCGGAGATAAGGGTCACCGACGAGGTTGGGGCTGCAAAGGGAACAGCTTCCAACATGGACGTGGGGTCCTGCCACCAGATGAGGAATGCCAGTACGCTGTCCGGAATCATTACCACCCAGTCCATGCTGTGCCGGTTGGGGACACAGACAGACACCAGCCATGCCTGAAGAGGTCTGAGGTGGAGTTGTGCATGCCAGACCACATAAGTACATGCTGCCATGTGGCCCAGCAGCCTCAGGCACGTGTGGGTGGTGGTGAACAGGTGGGCCTTCAGGCCTGCAATGAGGTCCGCTATGGCCTGGAACCAAGTCTCAGAGAGAAAAGCCCTGGCCCGAGTGGAGTCAAAGACCGCTCCGATGAATTCTATGTGTTGTACTGGGGTTAAGGTTGATTGTCTCATTTATCATCAACCCCATGTTGCAACAGATGGAACAGACCAGGTCAAGATGCCTCTGCACCTGACCTGGAGATCAGCCCCTCATTAACCAGTCGTCGAGGTACGGATATATTTGGACTCCCCGACATCTCAAGTAAACAGCTACTGGTGCTATACACTTTGTGAATACTCTCTGGGCCAACGAGAGACCAAGAGACAACACCATGAACTGGAAATGGTGCCATCTTAACATGAAGCAGAGGGAAGCGCTGGTGCCCTAGGAAGATGGAAATATGGAAGTATGTGTTCTTTAAGTCGAGGGTGGTGTACCAGTCTCTCGGATCCAGGGAGGGGATGATGGAGGCCAGGGAGATCATGCAAAACTTCAACTTCTGGAGGTACTTGTTGAGGCGACACAGATCTAGGATGGGTCTGAGGCCCCCTTTTGGTTTTGGAATTAGGAAGTAGCAGAAGTAGAATCCTCTGCCTTCCGTGTTCCGAGGAACCTTCTCCACTGCCCCCTGGCAAAGAAGGTTTTCGACCTCCTGAATGAGGAGTTACTTATGAGAAGGGTCCCTAAAGAGGGATGGGGAAGTGGGGTGGGAGGGATGATTGGCTGTAAACTGCAGGGTGTAATCCGAAGAAACTGTATCTAGTACCCAGCAGTCCGAAGTGACCCAGGACCAGGCCAACTGGAAAGGGCAGAGGCGGTTCAGGAAAGAGAGAGTTGGATCCAGTACATCAGCTGGGGCACCGTCCTTGAGCGCACCCTCAAAATGACTTCTTCTGACCTCCCTGATTCCTGGGAGGGTCAGGCTGGGCAGCCGTGTGGGAAGAGGATGGGTAGCATCTCTTAGGCCCTTTGTCCTTGTCCTTTCTCCTGTAGGAGCCAGACCTGAGAGCCCCCCAGGACCTAGACTGTATCGGAGGAGGAGGAGAAGGTGGAGGGCGGGATGGCTTCCTGGACTGCAGAGCTAGGGTGCAGCACCAGGTCCCGAGGTCGCAGCGAGGGGGACTTGCATCTGCGATCTGGCGACCTGGGATGTTCCGCCAGTCTATGTTGCAGCAACCCGTTGGCCTTCCCTTTGGTGCCACGAGTGGAACTGTATCAGTTACCTGGTGTGGCAGCTGCAGAGTTGGTCAGCCTTGTTACTTGGCCGCCGAGACTGCTTCAGGCCCCATCACAGGCTGGGAACACCTGCCGCTGCCTGGGATGATGGGGCTGGGTCCTTGGCAGGACTGGTGGGTCCAATCTCTGCGGTACCCCCGTGACTCCCCGTAGTGTGTGCATAGCCTGACAGAGGTCCTATGCCCGATGCACCTACAGGGGCAGCTCTAGATATTTCGCCACCCCAAGCACGGCAGCATGCCGCGGGAGGTGCTCTGCCGGTCGCCGGTCCCGCAGCTCCGGTGAACCTCCCGCAGGCGGGCCTGCGCAGGGTCTGCTGGTCTTGCGGCTCCACCGAAGGTCCACCGGAGCCCTGCCTGCCGCCCTCCCGGTGACCAGCAGAGCACCCCCCACGGCATGCCGCCCCAAGCACGCGCTTGTCGTGCTGGGGCCTGGAGCCGCCCCTGTGCTCCTCTCTCCTTTGGTGCCAAGGGTCTTCTTTTCTTCAGCACTAGTGTGACAGGCCGAGTGCAACCTTGTGTGCTGAGACCAAAGTGCGAGGCATAGGTGCCGCGGGGGAGGGTTCCAACACCAGACGAAGAGCAGCCTCCATCAATAATGCCCTCAAGTGGATATCCCGCTCTGTCCGGGTTCACAGGCAAAATTTCTTAAAGATGCGGCACCTGTCTTTGCAATGGCCTTCTCCCAGACAGTTAAGACAGCGATCGTGCAGATCGCTGATCAGCATTGGCCTGCTGCATGATGCACATGTCTTAAAGCCCGGGGAGTGGGGCATGCCCCGCTCGAGGCTAAGTCACAAAGGGGACTCTCTTGACTAACTAACACTATCAACTAACTATGAAACTATTGTGACAAAGTTCCTCCTCTACCTTGGTGGGTCCTGCGCTTATTTGGCAGATTTGCTCACCTCAGTGATCTTCCCCACAGTCTGGGTCAACTTCTCCTGTGTCTGATCAGGAATTGGGAGGTTTGGGGGGAACCAGGGCCCGCCCTCTACTCTGGGTTACAGCCCAGGGCCCTGTGGATTGCAGCTGTCTATAGTGCCTCCTGTAACAGCTGCATGACAGCTACAACTCCCTGGGCTACTTCCCCATGGCCTCCTCCAAACACCTTCTTTATCCTCACCACAGGACCTTCCTCCTGGTGTCTGATAACGCTTGTACTCCTTAGTCCTCCAGCAGCACACCCTCTCACTCTCAGCTCCTTGCGCCTCTTGCTCCCAGCTCCTCACACGCACTTCCTCTCCTCTGGCTCCCCCTCCCTGACTGGAGTGAGCTCCTTTTTAAACCCTGGTGCCCTGATTAGCCTGCCTTGATTGGCTGCAGGTGTTCTAATCAGCCTGTCTGCCTTAATTGGCTCTAGCAGGTTCCTGATTACTCTAGTGCAGCCCCTGCTCTGGTCACTCAGGGAACAGAAAACTACTCATCCAGTGACCAGTATATTTGCCCTCTACCAGACTCCTGTACCCCACTGGCCTGGGTCTGTCACACTATGTACAACAACTAAGAAGTCAATGGATAAACTGCTACTGTTCTTGCGAAGCAAGACAAGGTGCTCCAACCAACCATCATGGGCAGTAAGAAGGAACTGAGAGGGCTTAGGGCCGGTGGCACCTGATATACTGCCGCATGGGAGCGCCACTCCAGGGGGTGCCACAGCTGGCCCTACGGATACCACTAAGGCAGAAATCTCTGACAACTGTGCATGTGAGCGTGCGCGCATCTAAAATGAAACAGGCATGAGCAAGCACTCGAAGAAGAAGAATGTCTTCTCACCCTGGTCCCTCCACCCAGCTTTGCTGTGGTCTCATCCCTATAGATCAGATTCCAGAATGGGGAAGTGTTTGGTTAGATGCCATGGGAACGCCCTCCCCTTTCCCACATACTTTACCAGCTGTGAGGCTCCTAAGGTGCATCAGAGTAGGGCTCCCCTACAGGAAAATTTAAGTACCTAGTTGTCCTCCTTACCACCTGCAGAGCCTTTGCCTCAGCTTCTGAGGTGCTTCAGTATGGCATGAAGCACGCGCAGCCTTCCTTACCCAGTATTGCCAACCCCAAGTGTTCAAAAATAGCGAGTCGGGCCCCCAACAATCATGAGACTGGCTTAAAAGTCACAAGATTTTTTTAAAATAATGAATGACAGGGTCTTCTTATTGATCTTCTGGTTTTTGCGCAGCTAGGGCTTGTGTTTTTGAGCTTTTCCTTATAGCCAAGAGGGCTAGAAAGTCACTTTTTTTTTTAAAAGGAAAAGCTGAAATTCTCATGAAATAACATGGCCCCAGCATCTTTAAGAAAAAGATCAAATATCACTCACAAGAAAATCGTGAGAGTTGGTAACACTGTACTCCTGTACTAGCTTTTTTAAAGCTCCAGTGCAAAATGTCAGGGCCAGATTAAGGCAGAGCAGGGCCTTAGGTACAACTTGATTTAAAGCCCCCCACCTGCAGTAGCAGTGGCGGAGGAGAAGGGATGCTCCTCTCTCCCAGAGAGGCAGGGACAGCTGTGTGGAGTCCCAGAATCATTGGCTCTCAGAGTTAGCACCCCATTAAGATACACAGGCAGGTGACATCTCTCACAGCTATTGCATCAGGTTGTCAGCAGATATCTCTGCACTGGCTATGCTTGGTATGTGTTTTCAAAGTTTTATTGCAACCATGGTGGTCAGAAGCTTACCTCTTTTTTCCAAATGAAAGGCAAGATTCTGGCTGTATCAGTTGACTCCAGGAGTTGGGGATCTTAGACACCAGTTTAGAGTGCTTATACATTAATCTAGCCCTGCAATATGTGATGTTCATGCAGTTGGCAAAGGGTCAGCTGTCTCTCAAATAAAAACTAAATTTCTCTGGAACTCTTGAAGACAATTCCCTGCCAAGATTTTTTCATGCCAAATTTCCACTCTCTTCTCTTAGCCATTTCAGCTTTTTTAAAAAAACCACACACACAAAATTTGGTTTTTTATAATGAGAAAAGTAATTGTTTTGCCCTCAATGTACATTTAAAAATGCCCGGCCCATTCTTGCTCAAACTAAGCCATATACATTCACCCCCAGGAAGAAATCAAGCCTGGAAAATTTCAGTCTGGAATGTGAAAAATTTAGAAAAATGTATAAGTAAGGCCAAAAAACAATCATGAGGTTAGAATGAAAACCATGATGCCACCTTAACCCCTGCAGTCCCTACTACTTCTGCTGCAGTTTCATCAAATCTCTCTAAGTGTTTCATAGCAAATATTGTTGAGCAGGCAGCTGTCAAATGGGAGAAGGGGGTCATGGCAAATACAAGTCTTAGTACATCTACTTCTGGTCTGACAAGAGATACTATTCTGAGACACTAGAGAGACTGGGGAACAGATTGCATTGCTCCTGCCTGCCTTGCTGGTTTGCAGAATGCAACAGAAAAAACACAGAAGAGGCAGAATGTAATTCAAGTTTAGCATACACAATACTGCAATTAAGAGTATGATTGGGATGGTGGGAGAAAAATCTAAGAGTTGCAGCAAATAAGTGTGAAACCTCTACTGTGTCCTTGGACAGGTCAGATGTTTTTTCTGTCTCAGCAAGATGAAAGTCCCATGGGTACAGAGAGATGGGTGTGTACAAAAATAAATCCATATGTGAAAAAAATCCATTCTTCCAATTAGGCTGTACCAGGCTATTTTTGCCTATTTGCATAATCTTATCTGCATGCTGCAGGTTAATTCTATCTCCCAAAGACACCAAAATTGAGATGGACACACATGATGAGTGCATGGTGGTGGCAGATCAACTGGGTATGATCCCCGAGGAATTTCAAATACTCTTAAAATGTTCAGATGAATTCAGAGTTTGTTACAATTGCTAGGTGGACAGCCCTAAAAAGCTGTTCTCTGATCACAGAACAGACATGGCACACTCTGCAGTAGAGCCATCTTCCACCAGTCATCATAATCATATTCCTATTACACCTCTGGCATTTAGAGCAGTGATGAAGCTCCTCCACTCCTGCCTGTTTCTGGCAAGTCTTTCATTGGTTCCCCAACTGTGCCCCAGGTTTTTCAGCTCAGCTTCCACAGCTCTTCACCATGTTGTTTTTGGGCAGCCTGGTTTTCACTTACCTTCAGGTGTCCATCTTATTGCTACTCTGGTGATGGAATCAGTTTCCATCTGAAGCACTTGGCCAATCCATCTCCAGCGCCTCCTGGCAATGATGGTGCTCAGAACCTCTTGGCTGCACTGTGTTAATAGATTTTGGTTTGAGATTGTTCTGGTCCAAAAGATATGGAGGATTTTTCTGAGGCAGGCTGTATGGAATGAAGACAGTTTGGACATGTCATACTTTCTCATTCCCCAGCATTCTGCACTATAAAGTAATGTTGAAAGTACGCAGCTCTGATAAATCTTGAGTTTGGTTTTGGTGTTGTATTTTGATAATTTCCAGACTGTATTTAAGCTCCTGAGAGTGTTCCAGGCTTTATTGATTTTGTTCTGGATGTGCTGATTTGTTCCACCATCCTGGCTGATGGTGCTACCCAAGTATGTGAATGTTTCTATATGGGTGAGACCATACGGGGAGGGATAGCTCAGCGGTTTGAGCATTGGCCTACTAAACACACTCAGATGCCAAATTATCATCACAACAGATGTTGGCTGAATATGAACTAGCATTTTGGAAGTGAAAGGCCAAATTCTGATCTCCTTTACACTAGTGTATACAAGATCAGAATTTGACTTGAATGCTCTCCAGAACTCACCCTTCATCCTCAACTTCAGGCTCTATTCATGGCTGTTTAGGGTTTGTTTTCTTGTGAAGAATATTACTTTATTTACACTCCCTCCAAGCTCCAGTAATGCAGAAACCATAGGCGCCAACTCCATGGGTGCTCTGGGGCTGGAGCATCCACGGAGAAAAATTAGTGGGTGCTGAGCACCCACTGGCAGCTCCCCATGGCCCCGCCCCCCTGCTCCAGCTCACCTCTGCCTCCTCTGCGAGCATGCTGCCGCATCCTGCTTCTCCCGCCTCCCTCCCAGCGCTTGCATTGTGAAACAGCTGTTTCGCAGGGCAGGGAGGGAGCGGGGAGGAGGGGGGAACGCGGCACACTGGGGGAAGAGGTGGGGCTGGGGTGGAGATTTGGGGAAGGGATCCAATAGGGACAGGGAGGGGGTGGAGTTGGGGTGGGGACTTTGGGGAAGGGGTTGGAATAGGGGCAGGGCCAGGGGCAGGGGGGCACAAGCATCCACCGGCGCCAGAGAAAGTTGGCGCCTATGGCAGAAACAGTCAACCAAAGGCAATCAAGTAGATCCTAGGTCACAAGATGGGCTTCCCACTGGTTATGGCTGATGTTGCACCTTTTGCTCTTTACACAGCAAAAATAATTTGAAGAAGTCACATTAGCACCATTGTGACGTGAACAACTGTGTCTCCTAAATGTACACAAACATGCAAGGCCTAGTTACATATACACTGCTTCTCTGGCGGACTTCTGGCAACTTCTTCAACATAAAACATAGCGAATGCCACTAAAGGTTTCACAAACTATTTAAAGGGATATGATTCTATTCCTATACACTACAGCTAGAATGAAACACATCTATAGGCAAAAGGTATGATCAGTTCTTAAAAATCCAACATGTTTTAGGAGAGGTCATGATGATATACTGCCATTATACCATTGTTCACCCTGAACAGGGATCTAAGATAAACATAACTGTAATTAGAAAAACTCATTATTAGGGAGAATGATACAGTGTAGTTGTTAGCTGACATTGAAACTAAGCAAGCTGCTCACTTCCTTTTTATTAATTATTGTTATTGGTGGTGGTGGTATTTTAATGCACAAGTTTGATCCAAGCCATCCGTTAGCATATCTCCTACTGAAAGATCATCCACTGGCTTTGAGGGCCTATTAAGAAACTGTGACAGAGTGCAAATTAAACTCAATCATTCTCCTATAACATCTTTAAACAATTAGTAGAAATGTTATTAGAGCATATGACTTATCTTGGGCCCAGAAATTTGTGCATTAAAAAAAAGCAAGTTGCTCCCAAAACACCATCTGAATGCAGATTTGAAAATATGCAGCAGGAGATCAGCATAGGAAAAGAGCTTTTTAAAAAAATCGTCTTGGAGTTTTATTGTGAAGGATTGGAGAGATACATTTAGAAGTACCATCGTGGCTTAATAAATCTTCATAAATAACATTTATTTTGAGGGCAGGCACCCTGTCTCTTTAAATAGATTATATCTTGGTATAATCTCACAGGAACATTTATGTGGAGATTTTATTTAATGCAGTCTCTGATCTGTATAAACTTCACCATGGCATGAGTCTAACCAAGCACTGAGCAGAACCGGGAGTCATGTGGGAGCTATATTTGCTATATTAGAGTAGCACAATTCAATATACAATTTTATCTTCAGGAGCCTGCTGGGAATTAGAGATTAGTCATATGGGGATCTTTACAGCAGTGAAGTTTATGAGGGACTGACTCAATGATTTTGGTCTAGTAAATTGTCACACAACTGTCCTGTTACTTAAAATTGTAAGATTTAGAAAAGAGGGACTTAATGCACTAGAATAGGGTTTGAAGTTACAGTGCAGGGAGAAAAGAAGGGCACAGAAAAAGTAAGTGAGAAACATAGAAAGATGTAAAGTGTGGTTTTACAGTGTTCGGGAAAGTGACTAGAAAAATGGAATTGGGGGTTCTATATTAAATTTTTTCTTAAAGACTCAATGTCAAATTTGCTGTTTACAAGTCCAAAAAAAATTTTTTTAATTACCTGTCCTGAAAACTCTACTTGGGACCCACAAATCAACCTGTGGCTCTTTCTGCCACTGGAATTTAGTTATCGGTTCTGTTGAGATCCAGAATAGAAGCTGGTTCATTCACCAATAGCAGTGTTGATCTGCTGCACTAGCAGGAGCAAGAACTCTTTAACAATAATGTAAATAGCTTTTAAACAAAGATACATTGGGCCAGATCCTCTAACCTGCACCAAGCCCAAATGAATAGACGTGGCATAGGACAGGAAGGGGTAGAATCCCCATCCCTGCCCCAAACCATGGAGAAGAACAAGAGCCACTCCATGGCTGTTACCCTACACTCCCTGGGGTGTTTCAGCCAAAAGTTCCACTGTGTGTCAGATCCACCTTCAGACCCAATCCCCAAAACTCCTCTATTTGGTGGAGCACAGGTAGCCCTTAGAACACAGGTCTCTGTAACCCCTAAGGAGACAGCCCCAAACCTGCCCTTCCCTCTAATGAGATGTACATGCCAGTGTGGAAACAGGACAGGGGCAGGAATTGCCCTGCAGTAAGCAGACTGGTTGAGTAAGAACGTATTATTGCATAGTCACTTTTCTGACCATATCTGCACTGAAGGCCATTCATGATCGGCACCAACTGCAACAGCCACTAATTAATGCTCATATATTAAATTGCAGTTTCCTTTACATCTTGAGCTCCATTAAGCTTCATTTCATAGCTCACAATTCTACTAAAGTACCTTAGAACTATCCAAGTGCCTATGTGCCCCCTCATAACTGTAGTGTCTGAGAGCCTCCCAAACGCAAAGTATTTATCTTCACAGCATGACTGGGAAGAAGGAAAGCACTGTTATGTTTGCCTTTACAGATGGTAAACTGAGGCACAGCAAGATTAAGCCACTGAGTCACACAGGAAGTCTGTGACAGAGCCAGGAATTGAACCCATACCCATCGAGTCTCAATGCATTGCTTAAGCACAAGGCCATCCTCCCTCCTTCCTAGCACTGACTACCAATTCCTAAGCAGATTTATTCAACATATTTTTGCCTTTTTCTGATCACGAACAGTTTGCAAAATTCTTCATTAGTTTCTTCAGTGAACAATTCTTGTCCTGCTGATTGTTCACAAATTGCAAATATTTATAAGTCACAGTTGCACTGTGTTAGTGCCTCACCAGCCCCTCCATACCTGAGATTATTCAAATTGACCACCATACTAATCTATCAAGATACTATAATCAGTATAAATATCTCCTGCAACTGCACTTAAGAGAAGTTTATTTGCCAAGTGGTGTTTCCTCTCTTCTTTGCTATGCTTGTGAAGGAGCATTTTTGTTTAAAAGAGAAGACAAATGATTAAGTCTCCAGCAGGGTCCCCCTCTTCTCTGCAAACAAAAGTATTCATTGTACACACATTAACCGGGGAGGGGGGGGGAGAAGAGAATTGCAGAAGCCCCTTCTTCAGTTATGGTCAGGACATCACTGAAGGAAGGATCTGTGCAGGAGCAGCTGCTTCTGTGCCCCCAGACGATCTGGTACACATCCCAGTGGGGAGTTCCAAAACAGTAGGAGAGGTTCTATGATCAGAACTGCTTGGCAACCACAGTAGGGCATTGAAGGGCACTTTCAATATGCCCTTAATTAATGAGGCTTTAGCTAATGAGCACATGTGATGCTATGGTGAGTTGCAGTGACCTACCTAAATTTTTGGCCTATTGCCACCACTGCTGATAGCTACTATTTGGTAATAAACTAAAAAGTAAAGAGCAGACTTATAGTAGCTCATACTTCTATATGTTCTGAGCCTGATTTTTATTCCACCCATATCAGTTTTCACTGGTGTAACTCCACTGTGGACTTTGACTTTCAGAAACCTGACGTGGTTCACACCAGGAAGTGAAACCAGCGGGATCCAGGAGTAGGGCATGCAGAATGATCTGAGTGAAAAGCAATGAAGATCTGTTTTTTTGAAACTTCCTGATCTGTGTCTCTGAGTTACTGCCTCTAGATCAGATATAAAAGCAGAAACATTACAAACTCTATCATCTTCAGTAGTATTATTCCTAATTTACACCAGCGTAAGCAACATCAGGGTCAGGTCTTTTATTTGTAAATCACACTAGACTTTGAGCTATCGCCAAACTCCTGGCCTGGAGACTTTTCTCATTTACATTACCCACAGAGCAGCTATTGGGAGTCATAGTGCAGTATGATTAATATTCTGTTGGACACAATTGAACTAACCTTGAAACATTTTACATTTAATCAACCAAAATAGGCTGCTGACTCCAAACCCAGTATTCCAACAAGAACCGTAAATCTCTGCAGCATAAAATTTTGTATGACAACACAGGAGTATGAAGTGGTACATGGGTTTCAGTCCATTGGTAACCAGTCATCAGATGGCTGGCAGGGATGGGGTGTGAAGAGAAAAATCATTACACAATCATTAAAATTAAAAAACATATGCCAGATAGAACTTAAACAATATGTATTTTAATATGGTCAAAGGTAAAGTCATACAACTAGGAACAAAGAATGTAGGCCATACTTGCAGGATGCGGGATTCTATCCTGGGAAGCAGTGACTCTGAAAAAGACTTGGGGTCATGGTAGATTATCAGCTGAACATGAGCTCTCAGCGCAACATTGTGGCCAAAAGGGCAAATGTGATCCTTGGCTGTATAAATAGGGGAATCTCAAGTATGAGCAGCTAGGTTATATTACCTCTGGAAGACTGTATCCCGTTCTGGTGTCCACAATTCAAAAAGGATGTTGATAAATTGGAGAAGGTTCAGAGAAGAGACACAGGAATGATTAAAGGATTAGAAAATATACCTTATAGTGATAGACTTAAGGAGCTCGATCTATTTAGCTTAACACAGAGACGGCCGAGTGACTTGATCGCAGTCTATAAATACCTACATGGGGAACAAATATTTGATACTGGGCTCTTCAATCTAGCAGAATATAACAAGCAGGCATAATAAGATCCAATGGCTGGAAATCGAAGCTGGACAAATTCAGACTGGAAATAATATGTAAATTTTTAACAGTGAGAGTTAATTAATCAATCAATCAATCATTGGAACAACTTACCAGGGGTTGTGGTGGATTCACCGTCACTGGCAATATTAAAATAAGGATTGGATGTTTTTTCTAAAAGATCTGCTCTAGGAATTATTTTGGGGGAAATTCTGTGGCCTGTGCTATACAGAAGGTCCCACTAGATGATCACAGTGGTCCCTTCTGGCCTTGGAATCAATGAATCTAAGACCATTTTAGAGGTAATTGCCTACACAACATTTGAATTTATCATAGGCACTGGATCTAACTTATCAACTGCAAACATAAGGCTTTTCCCAATAGACTGTTATCCCAGTACATTTCAGATAGATATTCCCATATAAGCTTGCATTTCCCAGGCTGAATCCCATTTTATTTCCTGCCCATATTTCCAACCTAGGTACGTGACTTTGTACAAGACCTTGTGATCTTGAAAAGTGGCTCCCATTCTACCAAGTGCCATTTTTAAATCACAGGGACGAAGAGTCAGGAAGGAGGGGTGATGGTCACTCCAAACGTAAGTGTCCTCCACTGGGTGAGGCGCGCTTGCTTACTATTTGAGGAGGTCATATAGGGACTAATATATTAGGTGGGACATTCTAACCTGCCTTAGCACTGCACGTGCTCATTATATGAGGGCATTTTAAATATGACCCTGGTATTCTTTTTGGCTGATGATGAGCTATTCAGCTGAGCTGCTGGTTTGAAGCCCCCTACAGGAATGTGCAATTATGCTCATTAATTGAAGGGTACTTTTTGGTGATGGACACAACAGCTGCTTCGGAGTCCCCTACTGTAATGTGCACACATTAACCACAAATTCTGGGGCACTGGTGTTGCTGGACCCACAGATCAGCTTGCAACAGCTATTTCATTACGTTAACAGCTGGCAATGGTATGTTGACTTGGGATGGTGGTAGATGTATTTTATTTTATTATTTTGCTGAGATACTGGTAATGGCAGAGACTCCACTGACGATAGGATGATTCTAACAAGCAAAAACTCTATTTTATTGAAGAAACAAGAACAGATATAATGAAGAAACTTCAGAAATGAAACATTACTCTTGAGCTTTAACTTTTGCTTGTTTTCATTTTAAAGCGATTAGAAAGAGAGATTGGACAGTGAATTTTGTAATTACTAAGAAGGAACTGAAAACAACCCAGATCAACCTCCAGTGACTTGGCAAATAATGGAAAGTTATGTGTAGTCTTTAAATTTAAAACAAAGAAACAGAGTTTTTCCTGGAATAAATATCTCATTGTTCAAGAAAGAGTAACAGAGTATTGTGATGGAGCAAGGCCGGATGGCTACAGGAAAGTACTCAGGAACAGGTATGTTAGCCCCAGGCTAAGCAAATCCCTAGTACCTTGGGAACCAAAATGGCAGTTGCTCCAGGATAATTAAGGCACCTGGGGCCAATTAAGAACTTTCTAGAAGGCACCAGAGAGAGCTACATTGATTGGAGCACCTGCAGCCAATCAGGGCAGGCTAATCAGGGCACCTGGGGCCAATTAAGAACTTTCTAGAAGGCACCAGAGAGAGCTACATTGATTGGAGCACCTGCAGCCAATCAGGACAGGCTAATCAGGGCACCTGATATAAAAAGGGGGAGCTCACTCCAGTCAGGGGTGGAGGAGCCAGAGGAAGGAAGTGCGTATGAGGAGCTGGGAGTCAGAGACACAAGGAACTAAGAACTGAGAGGGTGTACTACTGGAGGATTGAGGAAACACCATACAATCAAGCAGCATCAGACACCAGGAGGATCCTATGGTGAGGATAAAGAAGGTGTTTGAAGGAGGCTATGGGGAAGTAGCCCAGGGAGCTGTAGCAGTCAAGCAGCGGTTACAAGTAGCACTATAGAGACTGCTGCAATTCACAGGGCCCTGGGCTGGAACCCGGAGTAGAGGGAGGGACCGGGTTCCCCCCAAGTCTCGCTACTCCTAAACAGACATAGGAGGAGTTGATCCAGACTGTGGGTTTCATCCAAGGGGAAGACCACTGAGGGGAGGAAAATCCGCCAATAAGCGCAGGACCTACTAGGGGAGAGGAGGAACTTTGCCACAACTGGTGTCAGGAGTGGGATCTTTGGTGTGCACAGCGCGGCGGAAGAAGGAGGGTGATTTAAAAACACACACACACACAAAAAATTTAAAAAAAAAAAAAAAAAAGGAAGGGGATTTACAATTTGTTACCACAATGGATGATGTAGTACGGGCACTGATACAAGCCACGGCGGCCCAGCAGGAGGCTACCCGTGTCCAGGCAGCTGCCCAGCAAGAAGCAGTGCGGCTGCAGCAAGAAACTAACCGCCTGCTGATGGACCAAGCTGTTCAAGACCGAGCTATGTTGCAGGAACTGGTAAGCCAGGTAAAGACCCTTGCAGAAATGAACCGTGGGCATGATGGGACACGGCTCATACGGGCTAACCATTGGCTGCAGAAAATGACAAGGGAAGATGACGTAGAGGCATACCTTCTGGCCTTTGAGAGGACAGCTCTACGGGAGGCCTGGCCTCGAGATCAGTGGGCTAGCATCCTTGCCCCGTTCCTGTGTGGGGAGGCCCAGAAGGCCTACCATGATCTGCCTGAAGAAGCTGCAGCAGACTACTCCCTGCTGAAGGCAGAAATCTTGGCCAGATCTGGGGTAACATCCGCAGTACGGGCCCAGCGGTATCATGAGTGGAGGTACCGGGAAGACAAAACCCCGCGGTCCCAATTATATGACCTCATCCATCTCGCACGAAAATGGTTGCAAACAGAATCCCGGAGTCCGGAAGAAGTACTGGATGTTCTGGTCATCGACCGGTACACGAGGGCATTGCCACCAGATCTCCGCAAATGGGTAGGCCAGAACGAGCCGTGCACTTATGATGAGATGATCACGCTGGTAGAAAGACGCATGACAGCCAAAGAATTGACCCAACTACGCAAGGAAAGCCCTTTCCGTAGCAAACACCCAACCCCAACCCGGGAAGGAGGGACAGCCAAACCCCTGGGGAGTCCTAGGTGGAGGAAGGGGGGGGCTGAAAACCCACAGAGACTCCAGAAGGAAGGGATTGGCCTGAGTGGAGGGAACCCTGGGACTAAACCTCCTGGCCCACATGATGGGAGACTGACTAGAAACAGTTATAGATGTTATGCATGTGGGGAGTGGGGACACATAGCAGCACAGTGTCCCAGCACCGAAGAACCTATGCAATGCAACTTGGGGGATTGGGAGGTCTCATGCTCCCTTATCCACCTTGCGGGCGTTGCATTAGCCCCACATAACTACACCAGGCCAGTGAAGATAAATGGAACAGAGACTACAGCACTGGTGGACTCAGGGAGTGCTATCACCCTTATATCGGGTAAGCTGGTAAAAAATAGCCAGCTGTTACAAGCCAAACGTGTAGCAGTGACATGTGTGCATGGGGCCATGAGCCAATACCCCACCATCCCAGTGGAGATAGAGGTTCAGGGGAACCCCATTGAGGTGACAGTGGGCGTTGTTCCTAAACTCCCATATCCTGTAGTTATTGGGAGAGACTATCCAGGGTTTGATAATTTACTTCCCCCTGAGAGGTTGCAGGGAAGTGGACCCTGTTGGCAGCAACTCATCATTGGGGGACTGTCAAACACCCATATTTTCTGAGTTTTCTCAGGATCTATTCTCAGCCCCCCAAAAGGGCCGGAAGACAAAAAAAGAAAGGAAGGCCGTGAAGGCTTTGGGAACCCAGATCCTGACCCAGGGCCAGAAGACAGCGCTAGTAGGCAGAAGTGCACGAGCAGCCAACAGAGAGACTACCCACACGGAAGGCGAGCCAGAGGCTGGCCCCAGCCATGATGGCGACAGGCCATTGGAAGAAGCAGAAGCCGGCCCCTGGGAGCTCAGGCAGGGTAGTCCTGGGAGAGAGACATTCGGACGGGACCAGGCAGAGGACCCCAGATATGATAACGCCAGGAAAGAGGTGGCTGAGATAGATGGGATAGCAGTAGAAGGGAAGGTCCGAGGTCCAGTACCCTACTTTATAGTGAAGAAAGATCTCCTGTACCGTGTGGTGCAAATGCAGGAGCAGGAGATACATCAACTTCTGGTGCCCCGAAAACATCAAAAAGCCATATTGAGCCTTGCCCACAGTCACCTGTTTGGAGGACACTTAGGGGTAGAGAAAACCCAGGCCAGGATCCTGCAGAGGTTCTTCTGGCCAGGAATACATGAAGATGTCAGGCGGTACTGCACCTCTTGTCCAGAGTGTCAGCTACATAGCCCTCGCCCACACTTACGGGCCCCTTTGATACCTCTTCCAATAATAGAGGTACCATTTGAGCACATAGCCATGGATCTGATTGGGCCCCTAGAGAAGACAGCTCGGGGCCACCAACATGTACTGGTTATACTAGACTATGCAACCCGATACCCGGAAGCTGTTCCCCTACGCAACACAGCTTCCAAGACAATAGCTAAGGAGCTAGTACAGATATTTTCCCGGGTTGGGCTACCCAAGGAGATGCTGACTGATCAAGGGACACCTTTCGTGTCTAAGTTGATGAAAGATCTCTGTTCATTACTCCATGTACAAGCCCTACGGACCTCTGTATACCACCCACAAACAGACGGCCTTGTGGAAAGGTTCAATAGGACCCTCAAGGCCATGATCAGAAAAGTGGTGAGCCGGGATGGGAAAGACTGGGATACCCTATTGCCTTACCTCATGTTCGCCATCCGGGAAGTTCCACAAGCCTCCACAGGCTTCTCTCCATTCGAACTACTATATGGGCGCCACCCCTGAGGCATATTGGATATAGCCAGAGAAGCCTGGGAAGAGGAGCCAAATCCCGGAAGGAACATAGTCGAGCATGTACTACAGATGAGGGATCGGATAGACCAAGTTACACCCATTGTACGAGAACACTTAGAAAAAGCACAGGAGACCCAACGGACCCATTATAACCACCAAGCAAAGCTTCGACGGTTCCAACCAGGGGATCGAGTAATGGTCCTTGTGCCCACAGCAGAAAGCAAGCTGTTGGCCCAGTGGCAGGGACCCTATGAAGTGATTGAAGCCGTGGGAGAGGTAAACTATAAGGTACGGCAGCCAGGCCGCAGGAAACCGGAGCAAATTTACCACATCAATCTTCTAAAACCGTGGCATGATCGGGAGGCATGCTTAGTCACCCGGGAGACTCTTCCTCAGGAAGATAACGTACATGAGCAAGTGAAGATATCACCCGACTTGACGCCAATCCAAAAGATCGAGGCAGCCGACATGATTAATCGCAACCGAGATGTATTCTCTACAAAACCGGGGCGGACGACTGAGACCTATCACCATATCCGCACGATCCCCGGAGCCAAAATAACACTGAGACCCTACCGAATCCCAGCAGCCAAAAGAGAAGAAATCAAGGCCGAAGTAAAGAAAATGTTAGAATTAGGCGTTATCGAAGAATCCTACAGTCAGTGGTGCAGTCCAATTGTTCTAGTGCCCAAACCTGATGGTACCATGAGATTCTGTAATGACTTTCGCCGACTGAATGAAGTATCCCAGTTTGATGCATACCCCATACCACGCATCGACGAACTGGTTGACCGACTGGGTACCGCCCGCTTCTTGACTACACTGGATCTGACAAAAGGGTATTGGCAGATTCCCCTGACCAAAGAAGCGAAAGAAAAGACAGCGTTCTCCACCCCTGATGGGCTATTCCAGTACACTGTCCTCCCTTTTGGGTTACATGGGGCCCCAGCCACATTCCAGCGCCTCATGGATAAGCTGCTGCGCCCCCATACTAGTTATGCAGCTGCATACCTAGATGATGTCATCATCCATACGCCAGACTGGGGAACCCACTTGGAGAAAGTTGAGGCAGTACTACGCACCTTAAGGCGGGCTGGCCTCACCGCTAATCCTGCTAAGTGTGCCATAGGACTAGCAGAGGCTAGGTACCTGGGATATATTGTAGGAAGGGGTATAGTGAGGCCCCAAACTAATAAACTAGAAGCAATTCAAAACTGGCCCCGGCCAACCCGAAAGAAGCAGGTCCGTGCATTCCTAGGCGTGGTAGGCTACTACCGACGGTTTATTCCCCAATTCGCCAGTAGGGCAAGTCCTCTAACGGCTTTGGTGAAGGCTAGAGGTCCGGACATGGTGAAATGGACCGACGCTGCAGAAGGGGCGTTTGTAGACCTTCGGACAGCCCTCTGTAATGACCCCATACTCATAGCCCCGGACTTTACCAAGGAGTTTATTTTACAGACAGATGCCTCTGAGGTGGGGTTGGGGGCAGTTCTGTCCCAAATGATTGGAGATGAAGAACACCCGATTCTCTACCTAAGCAGAAAGCTGCTCCCACGAGAACAGAAGTATGCAGTAGTCGAGAGGGAATGCCTTGCTGTCAAATGGGCCATGGAGACGCTGCGTTATTACCTCTTAGGCCGACGGTTTACTCTTGTGACGGACCATGCACCCCTTCAATGGATGCAGAGGAATAAGGAAAAGAATGCGAGGGTCACTAGGTGGTTCTTATCCCTCCAACCGTTCCAGTTCCGCATACGGCATAGGGCTGGATGCCACCACGGCAACGCTGATGGTCTTTCCCGAGCACACTGCCTGGCGTCCCAAGTTGCCCAACCCTATGGTGTTGAGCAGAGGGGGGGGATATGTGATGGAGCAAGGCCGGATGGCTACAGGAAAGTACTCAGGAACAGGTATGTTAGCCCCAGGCTAAGCAAATCCCTAGTACCTTGGGAACCAAAATGGCAGTTGCTCCAGGATAATTAAGGCACCTGGGGCCAATTAAGAACTTTCTAGAAGGCACCAGAGAGAGCTACATTGATTGGAGCACCTGCAGCCAATCAGGGCAGGCTAATCAGGGCACCTGGGGCCAATTAAGAACTTTCTAGAAGGCACCAGAGAGAGCTACATTGATTGGAGCACCTGCAGCCAATCAGGACAGGCTAATCAGGGCACCTGATATAAAAAGGGGGAGCTCACTCCAGTCAGGGGTGGAGGAGCCAGAGGAAGGAAGTGCGTATGAGGAGCTGGGAGTCAGAGACACAAGGAACTAAGAACTGAGAGGGTGTACTACTGGAGGATTGAGGAAACACCATACAATCAAGCAGCATCAGACACCAGGAGGATCCTATGGTGAGGATAAAGAAGGTGTTTGAAGGAGGCTATGGGGAAGTAGCCCAGGGAGCTGTAGCAGTCAAGCAGCGGTTACAAGTAGCACTATAGAGACTGCTGCAATTCACAGGGCCCTGGGCTGGAACCCGGAGTAGAGGGAGGGACCAGGTTCCCCCCAAGTCTCGCTACTCCTAAACAGACATAGGAGGAGTTGATCCAGACTGTGGGTTTCATCCAAGGGGAAGACCACTGAGGGGAGGAAAATCCGCCAATAAGCGCAGGACCTACTAGGGGAGAGGAGGAACTTTGCCACAGTATGTATGCCCGCTCCCCACACGACAGAAAGGAATGTGTAAATGTGCAAAACTGAAGGCAATAACTGATCACCCAAGCTTTGTAATATTGGCTTTTTCCCTGATCCCCAGCATATTTAAGGCACGAGGTCTCAGACAGGTCCAGAGAAGATGCAATCACCATCTTAATGGCTAGAGGGCAGGGGTATAGGCCCCAAAACTTTTGGGGGGTTTAACATAGGATGAGGGTATGGAAAAGGTTGAGAACCATCAACTTTTTTGTGTGGTACATGCACACACAAACTACACCACATGTAAAAGCATAAATATGGACATTTGGCTGTTCAAGGGTACGAAGGGTTTTGTTTGTTTATTGTCAAGTGTCCATCTTCCAACGGATCAATGGGAATGCCTTACAAAAAATAAAACAAAACAAAATTACGCCACAATTTGGGCCAGCCCAGGTACAAATAGCCATATAAATTGGACAAAAACCCTACAAAATGAGAACAAAAGGAAGACCTGGTCTAGAAAGGGAGACAAAAATAAGATCCCACATGTACCAGTCTTATTATAAAAGCCTTTGCAGGGAGCAGCCCAGTCAATGTCTTCAGGGTAACATGTTCCACAGATGGGTCTCTTCCCAGCTGACCCCATCACCAGATGGAACCTCTGAGAAAAACAAAGCTACGGAGGCATAAGGGATACATACCCAGGCACATTAAAAAGAGAAATTTGGAGAAATTCAGCTGAAATCCTGGCGTATCCTAGGAAATGGAACCCACTCCTGAAAACGGTTCAGCCTTGGTGTGAACAAAGCTGAGTATGTCTAAATAACACTGTTTAAAACACACTTACTGCATCTTGGGTAAAAATTTCAAAAGCACTTAAGAGACTTAGGATTCTGCATCCCATTTTCAAAAGTAACTCAGGCAACTGGGAGCCTAATTCCTATTGGCTTTCAGGGAGATGTAAGCTTCTAAGTGCCTAAGTCCCTTTTGAAAATGGCACTCAGGCTCTTAAGTCACTTAAGTGACTTTTGAAAAATTCTCATCCCGTGTGTTCACATGAATTGTAAACTCTTCAGAGCAGGGACCATGAAATCAATGAGAGTTAGGCACCTAAGGGTATGTCTACCTGGGATTAAAAAAGCATGGCTGGGCTGGGTCAGCTGACTCAAACTGGGGGTGGGGGCACTCGAACTCCAGGGCTGAAAATTGCTGTGTAGATATTCAGGCTTGGGCTGAAGCCTAAACTGTGGGACCATAATCCAAGCCCTGTTCAGCTGACCTGGGCCAGCCATGGCTGTGCCTCAGGGCTTTTATCACCATGTAAAGATACCTTAAGTATCTCTGAGGATCTGGGCCCATGTCTTATATGTTTATACGGTACCTAGCAGGAGGCCCCAATTTAGACACTATCAGAATATAAACAGCAAGAGGAAGATCAGTTTCCAAAAGAAAAAAAAAAAAGACAAAGGGTGAAGCAGAGTAAAACCCCATGACTGAGCCCACAGACAGGCATGTATAGTAAAGTCTGTTTCACAGTCAGGGGAAGCTGAAATTCAACTCTCATTAATAGTGCAAGCAGGTTGATGGAACAAATTATTACCCAAAAGAGAGATCCATCAGCACCCTAATATTTTGCACATTTAAGTGTGTGATCATTTGAAAAGACCTATTTCCTGCACTTGGGTTGTTAACAAGGGAGTCACTTGCGTACCTGTGATTGTGACTATTTACTATAATGTCAAACCCTTGGATGGAATCTGTTGCCTTCGTCGTGGTATTGCAGTGTATAATACTACTATTTCCATACCTTTGAAAGGCCCTAGGCAAAATATTCAAGGTTGACAAGTGGCAGGGTGAAAGGATGTGTTGGGAAGAAACAATTAAATATTGATTTTTCTGGCCATGTGCATCAAGATAGATGCCAAAACCTCATTCTCCCCAAGCTGGCCTGAAAAAACGTGGCATCATCAAGTTTCAGAGGGTAGGAAGTGAGGTAGGGACAAAGAACAGAGATGACAAAAAGGTCTATGCCAAGCATTGTCAAGAAACTCTTCTTAGCTCATCAAAAAGCTAAAGGTCTTTGCCAGCTCTCCAGGCTGGTGTAAATTACTTTGCGGTATACATTTTAAAAGCTGTTTCAATCAGTATTAACTTGTAGGCATAGGTATCCAAGCAGCACTATCACCCTTCCACACTTCTGGGAGATGGTCATCTAATCAGGGTCCCCTCCACTCATGAAGCTGGAGGGAGCCATTGGATCCTGATCTAGCAAAGCATTTATCTTTACATTTGTGAATAGCCCCTTTGACTTCAAAGGGAGAACCTGTGTTTAGAAGTTAGGCATACGCTTACATGTCTTGCTTATCGAAAGCCATCTACTCTCTGACCTTCTGCCTAACTGAGGCCATAAAATTTCACCCAGAGATTCCTGCATCTAGCTCAATAACTTGTGACAGCTCACTGTTGAGCTGAGATGCCACGGCAATGTTACTAACCCATAAGACAATAGCTTGTGATATAGATTTTAAAGCCAACAAATCTTTGGGCCTTGTTCTAGATCTGAGAGAGAAGAGTCCAGTAATTAGGACCTTTTATTTTAACTCTGGCAAACATCCATATATCTAAGGTGCCATTGAGAATTAACATACCAATGTGGAGGCCAACATGACTTTTTGGGGGGAGAAGGGAGAGGAGAAGGGAGTCGGAATTGAGGGAGAAAGAAAGAAAGAAAGAAAGAAAGAAAGAAAGAAAGAAAGAAAGAAAGGGAAACTAAGTTTATAATGCAGCTCAGCTGTAATCTTAATAATGATAAAGTGGTTGCAGCAGCTCTGAAGTTATAATACTTATCTTACAAATGGGGAAGCTGAAGGACACTTTAGTGACTTGCTCAAGGTCATATAGCAAATTAGAACCTAGGCTGCTCACAGTCCTGTGCTCTAACCACTAGACACATTGACTCAAGAGCTATTGCTACTTGAATTGACCCCAGGAAGGTTTCTATAGAATAAGATTGTAGCTTTGTTTTTATACATCTGTATTTATCAATTTAGGAATCAAATAAATTATCCATAGAAATGACTATTTTAATTCCTTCTTTCAGGTCTGGTGACCCATACACACACTGAGTAGTATCTTGCTCTGTGAGGTGTCCCATTTCTTTCAAGGTGATGAGGGTAGCAGAATATGGCCCTGCGACAAAGTTCCTCCTCTATCTCGGTGGGTCCTGAGCTTATTGGCGGATTTGCTTGCCTCAGAGATTTACCATGTGGGTCGGGGAACAGCCCAGAGACCTTCCCCTCTGGTGGAACCCACAGTCCAGGTCAACTCCTCCTGTGTCTGATCAGGAGTTGGGAGATTTGGGGGCAGGCCCACCCTCTACTCCAGGTTCCAGCCCAGGGCCCTGTGGACTGCAGCTGTCTATAGTGCCTGCTGGTACAGCTGCGTGACAGCTACAACTCCCTGGGCTACTTCCCCATGGCCTCCTCCCAACACCTTCTTTATCCTCACCACAGGACCTTTCTCCTGGTGTCTGATAATGCTTGTATCCCTCAGTTTTCCAGCAATATGTCTTCTCACTCTCAGCTCCTTGTGCCTCTTGCTACCACTCCTCACATGCACACTACAAACTGAAGTGAGGTCCTTTTTAACTTAGGTGCCCTGATTAGCCAGCCTGTCCTAATTGATTCTAGCAGTTTCTTCTTAATTGGCTCCAGGTGTCCTAATTAGCCTGCCTGCCTTAGTTGGTTCCAGCAAGTTCCTGCTTGTTCTGGAATTGCCCCTGTTACCTTACCCAGGGAAAAGGGATCTACTTAATCTGGGACTAATATATCTGCCTTCTAACACTCTCCTCTAGCCATCTGGCCTGATCCTGTCACAGGCCCTTAATTTGCAAAAGAGAAAGTTACAGCACAGTGTATCAGTACTAACCAGAGAAATATACGCCTGATTCGAGGAAAGGACAAAGCCATGATCTCCAAAATACTATTAATTGAGTTTTAATACGTTATAAGTTTGTTGAGCTATTCTGGAGGTTTCACCTAGAAAATCAGACTGGTCCCTTGCTTTAAGAATTATAGAATAGTTGGACTGGAAGGGACCTCGAGAGGTCTTCTAGTCCAGTCCCCTGCACCCAAGACAGGACTAAGTATTATCTAGACCATCCCTGACAGGTGTTTCTCTGCTCTATTTGTGGAATCTCCATCATTGGAGATTTTAAAGAACAGATAGACAAATAGTCTGTTTCCCTTTCCTCTGCACAGATTGATTAGATTTTTATTTCACTCATCATCATGAAAGAAAAAGGTCTTTTAAGAAGGCCAGTAAAAACCACAAAGGGCCCTTAGAGGATCTCTCCCATTTTCACACATTGCCTGATTTTATTGTATTTTAATTGTAAATATTGGCATAACACACTCAGCCACTTAAGTTCTATAGTGGTGCTATTCTCCCTCATAGAAGCTGGCGCGTGCCTTGAGGAATGTAATAATTAACAATACTTTGCACTTATAACAGCACCTTCTACCCAAGACTCGCAAAGTGCTGAACAAACATTAATTAGGCAAGTCTCACAACACTACACACAGGGTAAGATGAGGCAGAGGGAGGTTACATGACTTGCCCAGAGTCATTCAGGAAGTCACTGGATAAGCTAGGATTAAAACCCAGGGGTTCTAACTTGAGAGTCCATACTCGATTGCCACGGATTATACAAATGTTCAAAGTATGATCCTTTGTGCTGTGCTCCATAAGCTTGGCTCTTGCTCAGCACATTCCTGTTGGTAGGGCTCGGACTATGTCTACACTTAAAACACTAAAGCAGCACCACAGCAGCTGTGACGCTGTATTGCTTCAGTGTAGACACTTACTACAGTGACAGGAGGTGTTCTCCCATCACTGTAGCTATTGTACCTCCCCAAGAGGCAGTAGCTAGGTTGATGGAAGAATTCTTCTGTTGACCTATAGTTGTCTACACTGGGAGTTAGCTCGACTTAACTATGTCTCTCAGATCCAAACCCATGAGAGACATGGCTATGCCAACGTAACTTTTCAGTGTAGACCAGCCCTAGGATACCCTACTGGATTCCTTTGGCTTGACTCCTTTTTGACTGGAGAAATACAAAGTTCTGGTCTACACTAAAAAATTAGGTCGAGCCAGCTATGTTCTCAGGGGTGTAAAAAAATCCACACCACTGAGCAGCATGGTTAACCCCTGGTGTAGACAGGTCTAAGTCAACAGAAAAATTCTTCCATTGACCTAGGTACTGCCTCTCGAGGAAGTGGATTACCTATGCCAATGGGAGAACCCCTTCTGTCAGCATAGGTAGTGTCTACATTGAAGTGCTCCAGCAATGCCGCATTTCAAGGGTAGACTAGCCAACCCACTTGTAATTTCAAAATGCGATGTTCCTCAGAGTAGATAGTGTAGCCCTTGATAATATCACCCACCCTCTCCTTTCTTCCATTTGATCAACAGTGTTGACATTTAAACTATCATCATTAGGCATCAAAGTTTAGTCATCCTTTGAGATGAATAGGGCAGTTCACACTTCTCAGAACTACTGTAGGCACTGTGCAAACTCAAGCAGACATTAACAAACTACATTCACCCCACCACCTGCTGTTGACCTCGCCTCGCTACATCAGGATAAAAACTGATAAGTAACTTCCATTAGCTCTCTTGATATAAAAACACACCTTTTCAGCAGTGAAGAGAAACATAGGGCGGGTCTACCCTAGACATTTACATCGGCACAGCTGCACCAATGCAGCTGCACTGCTGTAGTGCACCTGGTGAAGATGCATTAAACCAATGGGAGAGAGCTCTACCGTCGGCTTAATAACACCACCTCCACAAGAGGCGCTAGCTATGTCTGCAGGAACAGCTCTCCTGCCCAGGGGTGGCTCTAGCAATTTCGCTGCCCCAAGCACGGCGGCACGCCGCAGGGGGAGATCTGCTGGTCGCCGGTCCCGCAGCTCCGGTGGACCTCCCACAGACGTGCCTGCGGATGCTCCACCGAAGCCGCGGGACCAGCAGACCCTCCGCAGGCACGCCTGCGGGAGGTCCACCGGAACCGTCTGTCGCCCTCCCAGTGACCGGCAGAGCGCCCCCCACGGCATGCCGCCCCAAGCACGCGCTTGGCGTGCTGGGGCCTGGAGCCGCCCCTGCTCCTGCCAACATAGCGCCGTCAACACCGGCGCTTAGGCTGGTATAACTATGTCACGCGGAGGTGTAGTTATACCAAAGTCATTTTGTAGTGTCAGCCAGGGTTTAGTTTTAGAGTCCAGCATTATCTCTCTCCAGCATGCACATAGAAATCAGAACTGAGACTGGACCTTAGAAAGCAGAATGTCTGTTCATTTTATCCAGCCAATTT
The DNA here is from genome assembly GCF_020497125.1 of Mauremys mutica. Classification (NCBI taxonomy): domain Eukaryota; kingdom Metazoa; phylum Chordata; order Testudines; family Geoemydidae; genus Mauremys; species Mauremys mutica. The sequence goes on along the minus strand of NC_059073.1, from coordinate 119,540,491 downwards.
AAATAGACTCCTCCCTTGAGTGGTGCATACTCAAGGAAAAAATAGCTAGACTCAAGCCTGGGAGAAAGTGAAAATAAAAGGTTTTCCTACATTAAAAAAAAAAAAGATTTATCTCAATGTCCGTAATTAGTACATCTGATGAGAGAAGCAGCAAGGAAACAGCTTCAGGTTGAACGCATCACTTACTGACTCATTGCCATGAAGCTACGCTTCAACAGAATTTCTGGTGAATGGCTATGAAATATTCATCAGCTCATATTTGCAAATGGCTCAGCAACATACTGACTAAATGACCTCCGATGAAGCGCCCACATTAAAATGGAATAGCAGCCTGCTGAAACAAGGGAGCTACAAACTGCACGTGTTTTGTCAGCATGGACAAGCAGCAAACACAAACAGAAGGAAATCTAGTTGGAATCATCATACTGACAGTGAGAAACAAATGAGGAGAGAGCCTGTTTATTTCAAGGAGACCGACTGGCAGTGCTGCCTACTGCAGCCATGAATGTGGCTACCTGGACTCATGTGTTCAGTCATGTCCAGGTTTTATTTTCAGCCTTCCCTCAACATCAGAAAATTAACACAACAGGGAGGGAGCATTCTATAGTTTGTTCTCCTTTCTGCACATTCATTGGTCGATCTTATTAACACCAGTGCGTGACACACCTCATGCACGTAGAGACCACAGATCAGTGACTTCCTAATACAGGATGCGATCTTGTGAGATGACCGAAGTTAATAGGAATCAGGGTGGTTCAGCACCTTGCAGTATGGGCTCAGCTCTTTGCAGGATCAGAGCCATAGTTTGCATTCCTTCCCTTTGCATTTTGGAAGCTCACTCTTCTTCTACACACTCCTTGGACATATCAGACCCATAATTAGCATGGATGTCTGCCTAAATACCTCCATCCATGCATTGGGTGCTTCTGAAAGAACACTGATACAGAGGAGTGCTTAGGGATGCGGGTTGTGAGAAAGTGGATTTTACACTGGCATTGTTCTTCATCAACTGTCTTCATGCACGCTGATCATTTTGGGAATTGCAGGAGGCAGGGGGTGGATCCTCTATCGCCATTTAAGTTCCCATTAGTATTCAGGAGGTGAGATTTCCAAGGAGGTTTCCAGCTTTGCACTGAATTGCTAGTGACGGTTACTGCTTGTACGGGAAAGCTCCACATAGGAAACTGTGTGGTGAATGCAAAATAAATTGGGAAAACCTGCCAAGTGGTGTCAACACTCCACAATAGGCAGAGGCATCAGGGCTTGTCTTGTCTTTTTCTAGGTAGGTTCTCAAAAATCAAACTTTAAATAACCTTTGATTCCTTGCCCTAGGCTTTGCAGAAAGGTGAGACACTATAGCCCGAGCCCGACTGAAGACACAGACCTTCTTTTTTTTAATTAAATGCATTGTGTTAGGGAAGATTTACATTCAGGTCAATAACTCTGTATTATAGCAAGATATACTATACACTACCATTCAGAATTTAAACTAACAGTACCACCTGGCGGTTGATATAGAAATAGCTTTTCTTCAGTGTTTTTTTTTTAAACACTAGTAACAACCTTAAATATTTATATCTAACGTTATTGTACATTCTAGTAACAACCTTAAATATTTATATTTAATGTTACTGTACATTGCAGCCCACCCAGCTACACACCATCCACTTTAACAGTGGAAATGCCAAAGGGGAAGAAAAAGTAGTCTGAACAGACTTCCAATATTGATCCCAATCCAAACCTATTGCCACTGGCATTTTAATCTAGGATTTAAGAATGAGGGGCTTGGGAGACTAACCAGTGTCTAAAAATCTAGGAGGCATTGCTGGAGTTTATTTTTCACCGTTTATTTAAGGAGGTGAGAAAAGGAGAGGGACACCACATTCCGGCACAATTAGGTGCTGTTTGACTAATGACAGGCTCTGAAATGACCTGACTCCTTTTAGACTCCCAGTTACCTTCTCTTGATGTCCACAGATTTGGTTTAAAGAACACAAGATTGTTCCCACAGTGCAGTTGTGATCCATTGGTAGACATAGCCCCATACATTTCCAATGTGCTCGATTGCATGTACAGTAGATACTGAGGCAGCAGTGTCCAATACTTAGAGCAAGGAACTGGGAACATGGGGGTTCTATTCCTGGCTTTGTGACCACCTTGGCCATGTATCATGGGGTGTATATACTCCATCCTGTCCCAGCAACCAAGCAGCTAATGCAGATACTGCCGGCCAAAGCTGACTGGCAGACTCATAGCAGCTGGGGAGATTAAAAGAGCTGGGAAGCAGAGGGACAGCGTGGATGCCAGAGGAGCAAATGGGCTGAAGAAGGGAACTCCTGCCAGCAAGCTGCTGAGAAGCCACTCAGAGACAGCATGCTGAGAAGGGGCATCTGGGCCAACAGGCTGAAAAGCCTACAAAACCCAGAGGAGATAGGAAGGAGCTCAGGGCACAGTGAGAGCTGTTGAGTCCCAATTCTGCCTGCTGGCTTAAGGGCTCTGAAATGGAACCCAATGGAGTGGGTGCGCCTGGGTTCCCCTACCAATCCCTGAGGGACTTAAGAACTGAGGGGGTTTCCAGGCCCCCTGGACACCTGGACCAGTGGACTCTGACAAGAATAAGGAGAAAACCCACATACCCCAGCAGGACCCGGGCAAGGCAAACTGACTGACCGCTTTGCCAGAGCAAACGCTGGTGTAACACTCCACCTGGCCAAAGGGGGTGCTTTTGCATCAGCATACCAGCCTCACACCATCACCACCTCGATGCCTCAGTTTTCTCAACTGTAAAATGATTGGCAATAACTTACCTACCTTTGTAAAGCACTGAGATCCTTGGATGGAAGGCAATGAAGAAGCGCAAAGTATTGTGTTATAGTTCTAAAGTTACTCCTGCAGTACTGCACTATTTGCTCTAGTTGGTGGGCTGTTCCATGACCATTATACTCGATCCCAGGGTACAATCCTGGCCAGTTAATATTAGGCCTGGTCTACATTTAAAATTTAGCTACAATGCTCAGGGGTGTGAAAAATCCAGATCCCTCAACACCGTAGCTATACCAACCCAATCCCCAGTGTAGATTCAACTAGACTGACAGAGGACTGCTTCCATTGACCTCACTACTGTCACTTGAGGAGGTGGAGTTCCTACAGCAATGGAACATCCTTCCCTCACTGTAGACTGCATGTACACTATGGGGTTATGCCAGCATAGTTATGGCACATAACAGCACTGGGCCACTATAATCCCCGCAGTGTAGACATGGCAGTTGATTTCTTTATAAAGGATTTTAGAAAGATATTGAAAGAGGTCCTTTAAAGAGCATCTTCCAAGCAAGGGAATCGTTAAGTTAGATGTTTTTTAAAAGGCTTGTCTCATGCCACAAGTTGTAAAATCTAGTAAGGAAAAATATCTTATTGTGTTCACAAGTAGAGCTAACCAAACATTTTTTGTGGAAACTCTTTTTCTGTGAAAAATGCAGATTCGAGTTGACTGAAACAATTTGTGTCAATGTTGTCAAACTGTTCTGGTAAAAACCAAACCAACCCAAAATCAAAAAATGAAACATTTCATTCTGAAGTTTTCAAAACAAAATGTTTCAGTTTTTTTAATTCAAAATGACTTTTTTTGAAATTCACCTCAATTTCATAGACAATTTTTTAAAATATTTTTAAAAACCCAGCTTTTTTTTTAAACTTTTTGTTTCGAGGAACATTTTTTTAAAAATTGTTTCAGGTTGACCAAAACTAACCTATTTCTTTAAAAAAAATCAGTACTTTAAACAAACTGAAAAATCAGTTATTCACACCGCTATAATAAATTTAAGGGAAAACTCCTCCACAAGTATTTATTTTGGTTTTGTTTTTTTCTACTCAGACGTATTAAAAGACACCTAGGCTAAAAGTTTCAGCTTTGGATGTCCAAAGTTAGATGCCTAAATATGAATTTAGATACCTAAGTGGCCTGTTCTTCCAAAGTTCTGAGCACTGTAACTTATATATAAAGTATTGATTTACGTGTCTACCTTTAGATCCTCAATTTTTAAAATGTGTGGCTTAGGTTGAAAGCCCAGATTGGCCATAATTAACACAGGATCACTTCACTGTGAGTGATCATGACCTCCTTGAGCAGCTGCATGACCCCTTGAAGAATGGAACTATCAGCATCAAGAATGAAACTCGTTTACACAGATGACACGGCCATTTTAGACAATTTTCCCTCCTTGTGGATGTTTATCCAAACCAAACCCAAACCTTGCAAGGGTCCTCTCCAGTAACTGTGTGACTGACTGGATAGAATTTCATATGATTATACTCAAGGTATGTCTACTCTGCAATCATGGTGCGTGAGAGCAGTTCGTGCAGACATCCCTCAGCTAGCTTTAATGTAGGTAGCTCTCAGGTACCAGTAGAAGTGAAGCTGTGGCAGCACAGAATTCAGTGTGGACTGTACAAATCCGTCCAGAACCCTAGGTAATTACTTGAGCAGCGTCACTGCTACTTTACCCAGGCTAGTTAGATTATTTGGGCACCACCCTGATTTTTCCCACCACCTGCCCCTCTTTCTCTAAGTCAGCTATAAAGAGAATTTGATCCAGAACAGAATTGACATTCCTCACATCGGAAAACTACTAGGGCACTACTGACTCTGCTTCATTTCTGTCAGAATGTCTCAGTAAGTATTATTAAAGAGATACCTGTCTGCTTGTATATGTATTTCTTAGGCAGCGAGTGGTGCTGAATTTACTCCATGGAGGCAGCCATTCCCCCCTGAACATACAGAAAGTTCAATTAGCTAAAATGGAACCAGACTCCCATTGATTTCACCTGGAGAAGCAGTAGACTGCAATGAAACACAAAACAATATGCTTTAGTTCATCTGTCTCTGCTGTGGGAAGCTGTCATTTCTTACAGTCTAAGCAGTGCTGATTCACATTGATCCAAAGTTGCACATCATTGCTGCAATGTTGGCAAACAAATATAGTCCACCTGGTAGGGTGAATGGGTTTTAACAGAGGCATTGATCCACTGCGGTTTTGATTCCAATACCAGTTTAAACACAGTGGATTGCCAAACAGCTGCTCTAGCTCATGAGCACACGGTCATGAAGTCATTGCAGAAGAAACAGACTCCTGACATAATGAAGCCCACAGAGTGCATTGAAAGCCAGAGGCTGTTTTCTTAGCTAATTAAAGATTGCTCACCAGAATAATTTCACACCACATCACTACCACCAACATGCACAGCAAGTCAAACCACTGAGTGTTGGAAGGGGCAATGCAGGCACAGTGGAAGATCTGACAAATATTGTAATGACTCCTTCCAGTCGGTAAGAGTGCTCCAGAGATGCCAGCAAAATCTTTCTCACTGGGATACAAAATTCAGAACAGGAGAATGTTTTTTCTATTTGCACCATTAGCTGTAAGTTGTTACTTTCAGCATTAGGAGAGCTTGAAAACCTGCATGACTCAAAGGTAAAAATTTCATTCTGGTCTTGAGCCTGTGAATCTTTGCATTGTGAGCAACCAGAGCTGACAACCGGTGACCACAAGTTAAATTTATGCATTTGGTATAGTCTCTGCACTGAGCAATAGTAAGTCTCAATTTCCCTGCCAGCCTCTTCCTTTATTCACAAGGGCACAAGGTAGGAAGGCTGAGATACCAGCAAAGAATGGACGTGTCTGAAGACACTAATTCAAAATGGCACCTTCTTAACGTCTCAGTTCCTTGAATATATAGTTCATATAATTCATGGTGGCTAAGTCCATAAATGGCTATTAGCCAGGATGGGTAAGAATGGTGTCCTGTGGGGTTGCATCTTCCCTATGCTGCCTTGGTGGAAAGTTACGGCAGCGGACATCAAGGACAGTGGGGTGAGATAAAGTTGTTGTGAGAAAGTAGGGAACTGCCAGAGGAAGGCAGACGCCAGGTGGCCTAGCTGGGATCGGTTTCAAGGTGATAAACAAGTCCATAAATCAGATGAATTGCATGGGAATTGGAAAATCAGTAAGCAAAGGGCCATGCGTGTGAAAAGCGTGTGTATCAGACAAAGAACCAATCAGCAGCAATGTAATGTTGGTGGGTCTGACGTTTGCTAATATGGAGAAGCCTATATAATATGATGCATTGTACATAATAAACGATTCTGCTTGCAATCATATTGGTTGTTGTGCTTTATCCCGGCCCGCATGAGATGCACTGAGATGCAACAGTGTCCCTAGCCTCTATTCGTCAAAGGATGGAGATGGATGGCAGGAGAGAGATCACTTGATCATTGCCTGTTAGGTTCACTCCCTCTGGGGCACCTGGCATTGGCCACTGTCGGTAGACAGATACTGGGCTAGATGGACCTTTGGTCTGACCCGGTATGGCCGTTCTTATGTTCTTAGTTATCTCTGCTCATTTTAGTCACATCACAAACCTTGCGCTCCAAGTACAAGATGCACTTTTTTGTTGTTGTCATCTCTAATCTAACCACATAGCTGCATGCCCATGTAAAAATACAAAACAAAGCACTACCTGCACACACAACTCTCATGCTGGGGAGAGGATGAGAGAGAGAGCAAACCAACATGAGAGACGTTAGTCATATCATTTAACAAGCTACTGGAAGATGCTCCATACTACAGTAATGAGTGACAGTGCAAGAATCTATACAGAACAGAGTAGCGACAACTGTAAGTTTACTACTCCTTACTCCTGTTAGTGGTGTTGGCTCTGCAAGGCTCTCAGAGGGAAACCAAGGGTACATCCACATTGCAGCTGGGGGTGCAAATGACAATTTGTGTACCCAGGCTAGCTATACTCACTGAAAATAGAAGTGAAGATGCCGTGGAGCTGGTTTCAGCACCATCTGCACAAGCCCACAGAAACTCCTGGGTACATACTTGCTTGTTTGACCAGACACGGCTTCTCATCCCACAAGTCACAGAAGTCTGGGAGGGCTGTTCATGTTTGAAGGAGTAGTCCACAGAGGAGATGGGATTGGTAGTAAAACTCTTTCTAGGAGGGTCAGCGTGTCCCTTCCAGGATGTTTGTCTATAAAATACTTGTTATTTGGTACAACCTGGTACATTCCAAAGGCACCTACAAATGATTTTCAGATATAACTGTTAGAGCCAGTGACAGGACAGTGTCAGAAAAGGGTGACTTTGCTTCATCTAAAGAGAGAAGGACTGTTTTGCCACATGGTCCCCTGTGCACAGTCTGAGTTCCCTGAGCTCATCAGCAAAGCCCCTGTCCTACCCCGGCCACATTTAAGTCTCTGGAAGAACCACTTGTCATCCTGCCTTCTGTGAAGCAGGATGACTTGTACCAACAAAATCTGTGCTTGTTGCTCTGCTTCCCCCAGTCTGTTGATCCATGGACTGTGAGCTTCTCAGTGCGGGGACCACCCATCCTTGCATGTCTGAAAAGCACCTACTGTATTACAGCACTGCCATGAACAAAAATAATTATTGCATATCCCACTTTGGCAATAAATCCTATAATCACAACCTTGACCCAGGAGACTAAAGAATAAGCCCTCTGACTAGAGACGGTTGGGAATTGTTTGATGAAATAGTTTTTGATCAGAAAATGCTGATTCATCAAAAACAAAAAATATTGTGGGAACATATCAGTTTTGATAAAATTTCATCAGAATTGTTTCTTAGGCCCATGACAGAATTTATAGTCAGAGACAGAAAGAGATTTCCCCTACCCCAGAATAGCCTGCAACTGGGATGTGAGACACACAGGTTCAACTCCCTGATCCACCCTCTCTCTCACGTTACTACAACATGCCAGGTGAGTGCCCTGACCATTGGGGCGGGGGATCTCTCTCACTCTAATTTTTTCACACAAAAAAGCCAGACAGCCTGTGGAATGGGGAATTTTTTTTAATCTGAAACATTTTCACAGGATGGGAAAACCATTTCTGACCAGTTAGCACTCTGATCCTTTTCGGAATACAAGCGAGAACACCAGCGTTTTGAATTAAAGAATGAAATCCAGGACCAGCACCATTATGATCATTCATAATGTTTGGCTTGAGAAGTCATGGTTGTGCTTTAACAGCTTCTATCCATGACACTTTGCAAATTGCAGTAGCACTGAATATACAGGGACACTCCCAAGTTTCACCTGTATGTAGTTGTTAGTGAGCAGAGCATTTTATTTTGAATGGTTTACATTGATTGTGTTATAATCAAAATTAAGCACAGCCTGTACACCAGTAATTCCAGATACAGTTTCCCTATCACGTTCCCTGCGTAATTTCTTTTGCTTTAATCAGACATCGCTATTGGGTGTGTTTGATCAATTGTTCGATCAAACCAAACAGATCTATAGCAACCCCGCTCTTGGCCAGGGTGCATGTTCTGCATGAAGCACAGTTGCCTGGGTTCTGAACCTGACCACAGAGTACATGCTTTACTATTATACTAGTGCCTAAAGAATGCAAAACTAGACATGGGCCTGAACCACATGATTCAGATCTGGCTTTCATGGGCTGTATGGGGAGCCATAACACACACGAGTTTTTAACAAAGGACAGTGCCAGATAACTGTCACCCTTACTTGTACATTAACATTAGTGTATATTTTAAAGATTCTGTCCACAGTGAACGGGACTGGAAACTTTCTTTAAAGAAAAAAGCTGTGATTAATCCCCCAAAAATTAGGGCAGGCAGAGGGTGGCATAACACTGGAGTTGCAGATCTTACTGGCCAGCTCTGGTAATTGAAATGTCGGGTTTTAAAAAAAAAGACACCAAGGTTCAGATCCTGGTCTGATTGAAGTCAATGGGAAAACTCCTCTTGACTTTAGTGGGGCCAAGATTTCACCCCCCAGGAGTTGCGGAACCGAAGGGCTCCCGTTGTTAAGTATTACTTCCCAATAAATTGTTGCGTGCATTTTTGTTTTCTCAACCATATATGTGCTTCTTTTTTGTTCCTCCTGTAACTCTACTCAATGGCAGAGTGACAGACAAAGGAGAGAGCCACTTTTCTAAAGGCATGTGTCATTAATCTAACACACGTGCCACCTTGCAGGATTTGAAATAGAGAAAATACAGTGAGTCAGCCTAATATTTTACCAAGCCCATCAAACCACGGGGCCAGCTTCAGCCTTGGCTCAGCTCCGCCAAATAGACTTGCACCTACCTGCTGCAGGGCTGAGTTTGGCCTGAAGGTTTTTCCCAGTTATGCTCCAGTCCAAAAAATTCCTGCTTTAGCAACTAAATTTTGAAAGCCAATTGAAAATCTTGATTCTCAAACCCAACAGATGTTTGCTGGAGCTAAAGCAGCCCTGGTATCTTTACTGTGTATTCCTCACTGTCTTCCAGAATTGCTAGTTTACACATGCCACATTGTATGAAACAATCAGCCTGGATTACAAATGTACAACTTCAGTTGTGTGCATGTATACAGCCAGTACATATGCAGAAAAATCCAGAGCTCTGGCTTAAAAGAGAGGCAGAGGAGGAACGTTCATCAATGCAATGCCAAAAATAATTAAATCAGGACTTGAAAGGTGAGTCATCATTGCACACCTGAAATAATTTTTAGCACAGCCAAAAGTAACGGAATGCTTCCTGAAGCTGTGTTCCTAAGACTCAGGCTCCAGGGGAATCAAGTCTACTGAACAACAAAGCTCTGTTCTCTTTAGCAAAGAAACTCACTGCTAAAATAAATGTTGTGACAATCAAATTCAGAAAGTGGAGCTTACGTCCAAGTGGAACTTAAACTCAGTGGAGAAGAGTGCCAGATTAGGGCATTTTCTACCTCCAGGTGTCACATGAAGCCAGCAACCCTTACTCACCTTGAGTAGTACCTTCCTTTGCAAACAGTCTAATTGAAAGTAAACTGGCAACTCATACAGCAAGGTACTACTCACTGTGAGTAAGGGTGGAAGAATATAACACTTAGTCCTGTCATGAGTGCAGGGAGTGGACTACAAGACGTCTCAAGGTCCCTTTCAGTCTAACGATTCTATGAATTTTGCTTACAGTGTTTTGCAGCCTGAAATGTCAAGTTAAGATTGTCTTACACTCTGACCCCCCAAGTGCCCAACTACAGCATGAGAATGGAAGGTGGGGAGATTAAATAGTTATCTATCTAGTTCAACAAAGAATTAAGGCTGCGGAGTGGAGCTTTTCCAATGAGAAGGTGTTAGTAGATCATTCATCATTAGCTTAAACTAACATGAAACAGAAAGCAGAAGTCTGAACACACGGAACTAACACACTCAGAATTCTGATTAGCCACTTGCTTACACTACGTTGTTTCAAGCTGTGAGCCTGTATTGGATCATTTAATCCTGGTGCAGGCGGTTAATATAGTAACCTCTTACAGTTGTCACAGTCATTGGAGAGAGGAAGTGGAAAACTACCCTCCTCGCCTTGGTGACAAGAGAGAGAAATAATTACAGAGACCATCTCACCATCACCACCATGAAGATGCTTAATGCTGCCATTCTCATTTTAGTCCTGTTTTATCCCAGTCTCAGCACAAAGTGGCCTACGCACACAGTCTGCAAGGAGAACAATTTGGAAATATATTACAAAAGTTGTGGTGAGATCTTTAAAATTCCATTTTATATTTACAAAGAAAATAAAGTTGTTATTGCATACCAGGGAGGGTTCCCATTCCAGGTGATGAATGAAAGGGTTAAGTTTCTGAGCAAGCCCTGATTTTCTAGTTGGAATGAGCTTAGTCGTTCAGTATTTTTGCTTCATAAAAACCTCCTGCTGAGATCAAAGATAACAGGGAGAAGAAACAAATCATGTACATTCTCCAAAGATTAATAAATAGCTGCCAAAAATAGAGGTAATTTGGCACAAAAAGGTTGTGCAACTGGGATTTTTATCTTGAAGTTAGACAAAACCCTTTAATCTTCATCCTTCTTACCCCTCTTGTGAAATCGAGGCAGGAGGCTGTCATGGCATAGATCTACTGTTTTCCTAAGGTAAAGTTTGGCTGTGGAGATGCATGTTTTCTCTTCCCCCACTTAGAGTGACAAGAGACCCGGTGTGACAGTAGGAAGGAATCAGGCTGTGGAAAGCTGCTACCATGCTTAGCTAGACTGCAGCAGACATGCTTAACAGAGGCATTTCCTGTGGACTGTAGGTTTGTTCTTTAAATCTGTTGAAAAGGAAAGGAGCAAACGGCGCTGAAATAGCTGAAAATGAATTCACTGAATGGTGCTTCCTTTTCAAGTTGGTTGCTTTGCTGGCCTTGCGTCTCTTCTCTCGTACTGATCTGCTTTACTATTGGGACAAAGGGAATTAGATTCACAGACGCCTCATTCATATTACGCACGTGATGTGAAAAGTGATTCATGGCAAATGAACACCCTAGAGTTTGTTTTTCCAATTCATCCAGACACAAAGGGTTCCCCATGAGGCTTTTTCTCCCCTGCAGCTCTCCTGCAGCTTTGCAAATCCATTAAAAATAAAACCAGCAAGTGGCAAGAGGAGTAAATAAATATTTGTAATAAAATCCTTAACCAGCCCATTCCTATGAGAACAAAATCAGGCATCACATATTATAAATGGATCTACTGTTTTAGGAAAAATTTAATTAGATATTGGATGGAAGCTTTACCATTACCTTTATTTTTACAATAATTCCTTATGTGAATTAATTCCCTCCCCCTCCCCGACATGTCTCCGTTAACAAGTAGCGGGCTTTACAGAGGCAGTGGGCTAAATTTCGAGTAGCTTTAAATCGTGAGAAGAATTGCTTGCTGGGTGTATGTCAGTCAATGATTCTCCCACCCAACTCAGCTTATTAGCCAAAATGTGTTGATTTAGCGCATACACCTCAATTGCTGTTTCCCCATACACAGATACTTTCAGCCAGAATAATTATTTATATTGAGAACAGCAAACAAGAAAGAACATAATTAAGGTCCCCGTGACAAAGCCCTATTCTGCTCTCACATCCGTGAGAATCAGGCATAGCTTTAGAAGGCAGTGGAGTTACACAGGTGTAAAACCAACATAAGAGCTAAGGGCACATCTAGACTTCGAGCTACGGGTGCAATTCCCAGCTCAAGGAGACATCCCTCTCGCTAGCTCTCATCAAGTGAGCAAACTCAAAACAGAATGTCGCTGAAGTAGCATGGATGGCAGGAGGAGCGAGCCACCCCGAGTACTTGCTTAGGGTCTCAGACAGGGGTGTACTCAGAGAGGCTCGCCCCTCTCGCTGCTCGCACCGCCATGTCTACACTCTTTTCTTAGTGAGCTAGCTCAATCCAATGTCTCCTGGTGTTGGAATTTACAGGACCAGCTCAAAGTGTAGATGTACCCTAGGTCAGCTCCAACATGTATGAGCTTGATTGTCCTCTCACTGACACTGGGGCAAACCAGGACCAACTCCAATGAGAGTAATGACATTACTCCGATATAAGAGACTGGCATTGGGGAAAGGAGAATTGGGCCTTGTGTCTCCACTGACTAGAGCTGATTAAATATATATATAAACTTTTTTGGACAAAAAATTGATTTGACTAAGATTTTTCATTTTAGTCAAAAGTTTTGGGGTTCTCAACAATAGACTACTCCAGGGATATACTACTGGTAATGCAAGAGGCAACCTCACTTTTCTACATGCAGCTGTAAAGGGAGGGGGGCTCCCTCACCCTGGATTTCTCTTTGCAAGCAGCCCTCGCATACTCTTACCCTAGCTTACTTTATATATAATGTTTTATGCAGCTTCATGTTATATCATCATAAAGTTTTTCCCAAGGTTTCTCATAGGGTGAAAGGGTGGGAAGAGAGGTCTCACTACTCTGAGATTCTGGACTTCTTTGCCCTTCCTTCCAGCCCTCCTCTTTCCATTCATATCTCCCATTTAACAGGCCCCAGCTGACGAGATGAATCCCCTTCTTAACTGGTTGATCACTCCTAATCAACTGTCTCCCAACTTGGCCCATGCAGGGATGCTTACAAAGTGCTTAGATTTGTGAGCCCCCCACCCAAGCTACTCCCACTGTGTCAAAAGCCCCTTCAGCTATTCTCATCTTTCATCTGTGTTGATAAATTGCTTTCCCAACGGACCTTCTGGTGCTAGGTCTAGAATATCTTTCAAGCCAGGCAACTTTGCTTGTTACACTGCATAGACTGATGAGATATTTCAAATGCAGCAGTGCCCAGAAACCACAGGGCTGCTTGTCATGTCAGAAGGATAGCTTTTCATGGTGTCAGTGTGAGGTCAAAGGTTTGGAATAAGAGCTTAAGTAGCTGCCTAGCCCAGAAATCCTGGACGTTGGTGGAGTGGGAATAATAATAAGTACTGCTGTACATGACAGGCATGTTCTCCTGAATGGCAGAAGAACATTAAAGGTGAATTGCAAAGCAAAGTGGAACATTCATTTTAACCCCACAAATCCAACTGGGAATATTCAGCCCAGAAATAAATGTTAGCCAACCTCTGTAAAACTCTTCTCCCTCATTCCCTCCCAGTCTGAAAGCCTCAGGGTACTTCCTCTGAAGAAATCCCAGAATGCATCATTCTATGACATCAGATATGGGTTACAATATGGCTATTAGGGTGAGATCCTGGCCCAACTGAAGTCAATGGAAAAACTCTCATTGATTCAATGGGACCAGGATTCATCCCGGCTATTAGTGATTTTACATCCTGGGATATTGACAATGCTGGAGGAAAAACGAAGTGGATTTCAGGAAGTGATAGAAATTTTTAACTAAATTAGTCAAGATTTTATTTCTGTGCCCAGTGCCCTACACAGCCTGATTAGTGGGGCTTAGTTCCAGCATATAAATCTGGTATTAAATGTTCGTTTTTGCTTTGCAGTTCACCAAGATGGCAACTGACTAAAGCCAAAATAAGGTCAAATGTTACTATGCTGAGTGCAGTGTAAGACCTAGACAGACAACTGAAGATAGGTAGAAGCAAAGAGCATCTCAATTAATGACAAAGAGCCATGAACTGCAAGAAAGGCACCCAAAAAAAATCCTGATCAGTAATTCCATAGTTAGCTGAGAAAGCTGTGGCCCAGAGAAGTAAATAGGCTGCTACATTGTCTCCCAGATGTAACACCAATACTGTGAGCACGTGGGATAACTAGGGATAACTATAGAGTCTACCAGGGTATAAGTGATCAAAGTGAAGGAAGATCTATCATGACCACAAATCACTTCAGAAACCTTGGAAGACATATTAAGATAGAAGTAACACAGGCCATCTTCTTGAAGATCCTTCCAATGCCAAAAGCAATGAAGAGAGAAGAGTTATACGGAGGACCAACTGATGGATGTGCCAGGAGTATAGAGAGATTGATTTTGCATTTATTAGAATGTGGAACAATGGCAGATTGTGTTCAGCAGGATTTACTAAGTCAAAAAGGATAGCTTTCATATATCTCAAGTGATTTGGCATTCACTTGCAACATATGAAATAAGGCAAAAGGAATTAGGAAAAAATTAAATGTTTTAACAGGCTCAAATGCCTCTGTCATATGTAATATATATTCAGTGTCTACAGAAACACAAGACAGGGATGAGATCCAAGGTCCATTTAGTTTTGTATCCTGTCTCCGACAGTGGCCAGTACCAGATGCTTCAGGAGAAGCTATAAGCGTGAGGCAGGAGGCAGATGTGGGATAATTTGCTCCCAACATTAAATCTCATCCCACTCTCCAATAGTTTGAGACTGGCATAAACCCTGAAGCATAGAGGTTTAATATCCCTTCCACAAGTTTTATCATTCATTATATATGAAACATCTAAGACGAACTCAAAGTTATCAAATGTGAAGCTTCACTGCCAGTTTAATCACTTGTTTATTACTTCATAGTCTGTCTGAGTGCCTGTTTTATACAGCTTTTCAGGAAAATCAGGCTAGAAACATCATAATATTTTAAACTCTTTGACTAAGTGCCTGAGTGAAAGGGCAATTTGACAAAGTGACTAAAAGCTTCAGTCATTTAATCAAGTGGTTTGTTGAACAGAATAGGCCAAATTCTCTCTCAGATTCCATGGGGATGGGCACATCAAAGAAATAGAGTTAAGGCCATCCCTGGTGAAAACTTCATAGATTTCAGGGACTTGGATTAATTTAGTCCAATTACTGTAACATCGGTCTAGTCTCCAAATAGCTGAGAGTAACTAACGTACCCTCTTTGGGGCAGGGTACAATAATACCATTTTTATTATTTGTATCTGCCTTGTGATTGGAAGATTAACTGCATTTTTACTCTTGGTCTCCATGCATATATTCCTGGATATTAGACAATATTTTGTTTAAGAAAGGGATCACCTCCACAAGGGAGAGGGCTTCCAAGAAGCAAACTGCCTGGCAGACAAATATAGTCAAGTGATTCTTACATTGTTAACACCATTTTGCTTACTAAGTGAAAAAGAGGAACCATAACAGGAGAGTTTTATCCAGAGATATGAAAGGAATCTGCAACACGAAAGTTTGACTCCGATCCCTTTGTACTTCAGAGTGACCTCTACCATAATAACGTTCTTGATCTCTTCAGTTTACATTTTAAAAGGTAATTCTCTGGGGGAGGGGAGGAGAAGGTAATGTAGTTAAGTGCCCTGAGCAGATTTCAGTGCTATTCAAGTGTCATGCTCCTACTCTGAAAGTGCATGCAAACAAAGCTGATGGAGCATAACTCTGACACACCCATCAGCGGCTGCTTATAGTGTGTTTATATAACTGTAATTTGATTAGTTCATGTTAATCAGCATTCTCAAGTGTTCCAAGGACACCGTCATCAGAGAGTACACTAGGCACTTGCTGCTGTAGATATCCAAGGGGGTAATGTATTTACCAAGTGCTTTTATAACATAGTTTCTTGAAGAGTCTTATGGGTAGTCAGTGTTTGTACAACTGTTCTATGTTGGTGTCAACACTTGGAGACAACTAGTTTCAGCTGATTGAACAGTCCCTCCTAGACATACATCCTCAACTGATTAACCAAAATCCCAAAACCAAGGTCCAGATTCCAGAGAAAACAATAATAAAAACAAATGATAATAATAAGTAAATAAAAAGATTTCAGAGTTCATTCAAAAGCATCTGGCAATCCAGATTTGGCCCACAGTCCACTTATTGACTACCCCTGTTCTAGAGGATGGGATAGAAGTTTTTAACAACCCTCATCTCCAGCTTGGAATCTGGAGGCTCTCTGGAAAATAAAGAAACGAGTATATCAATTATTGAAGACTTCGCTTCCAGTACGTATTGAGCAACTACCAGGGAATTTCAGGGAAAGCTTCAAAAGGGATGATACAAAGCCTTTATTTGGGTTGACATCTGGAGGGAGACCCAGACCTTATAGAAGGCCATCGGGCCCAACTTGGTTTTCTCGCTAGCAGAAAGAGTGTTTAAATAAGAAGCTGATTTCACACCTCATATCTGTCTTTTTCTTTAATTTTTTCAAGTCAAATCAGGCCCAATGTTCATGAACTGAAATTTCAGGAGAAGGGTAAACAAACATATATATAACCTTAAATTCAATAACCAAAATAGTCAAGTGGGCACACTTTATTTGCAGCACTCAACTGACTATCTGTAGGTATACCATTAAAGCACCCCCATATTTAGGAATATGAACAACCATTAGCTTTAGTTAGGAAGAGAAGTTATTGCTCTCCTCTTCACAATTTCTAAACTACTATGGAGGACTTAAACTGGAAATATTGGCTGGGAGCTCCAGGGGCTAGACATGGCTTTTGGGCTCTATTTTCACATAGCAAATTTGCTGCCTATGTTTAAATGGGAAAAAGTAAACCTTCATGTAGCTCCTCAACTCTTTATGCAGGAACATGCCAAACTTCAGGCAGAAGGATTTCTACAAGAGTAAGCTTAGTCCACTGCTGTGCCCTAAAAGGTTGCAGTTTTGTACCCTTTGTTATCAGTTTTCACTGGATTAGAACCACGAATGGAAATACTCTCTCAGATTACACTGCATTCCTATAATCTGAGTGGGACACATTCTGATTTGAAAGGGTACAAAACTGTAACCTCTTAGGAGTGGACTAAGGACTCTTAGCAGTGGACTAAGCAGACTGTTGTAGAAAGCCGTTTGCCTGAAGTTTGGTGTATTACTATGTAAAGGGTTGAGGAGGAGCACAGTGAAGTTACAAGTAACTCTACTGACTTCAGTTGACCAGTGTAACACTAGTCAATAGAGTTACTCTGGTATAACTGAGTTCACAGTCTGGCCCATTGTGCCCCAAATAGTTAAAATGAACTGGCACATGAAATTGCAAGCCCATTAGCAAGAATTTTTAATGAATCTGTAAACTCAGGGGTTGTACCGTACGACTGGAGAATTGCTAACATAGTTCCTATTTTTAAGAAAGGGAAAAAAGGTGATCTGGGTAACTACAGGCCTGTCAGTTTGACATCTATAGTATGAAAGGTCTTGGAAAAAATTTTGAAGGAGAAAGTAGTTAAGGACATTGAGGTCAATGGTAATTGGGACAAAATACAACATGGTTTTACAAAAGGTAGTTCATGCCAAACTAGGTAACAGATTTTTTAGACAAAGGAAACACAGTGGATCTAATTTACCTTGATTTCAGTAAGGCATTTGATATGGTTCCACATGGGGAATTATTAGCTAAATTGGAAAAGATGGGAATCAATATGAAAATTGAAAGATGGATAAGGAACTGGTTAAAGGGGAGACTACAACAGGTCATACTGAAAGGTCAACTATCAGGCTGGAGGGAGGATACTAGTGGAGTTCCTCAGGGATCGGTTTTGGGACCAATATTATTTAATCTTTTTCTTACTGACCTTGGCACAAAAAGTGGGAATGTACTAATTAAGTTTGCAGATGACACAAAGCTGGGAGGTATTGCCAATACAGAGAAGGACCGGGATATCATACAGGAAGATCTGGATGACCTTGTAAACTGGAGTAGTAGTAATAGGATGAAATTTAATAGTGAAAAGTGCAAGGTCATGCATTTAGGAATTAATAACAAGAATTTTTGTTATAAGATGGGGATGCATCAGTTGGAAGTAACAGAGGAGGAGAAGGACCTCGGAGTTTTGGTTGATCACAGGATGACTATGAGCCGCCAATGTGATATGGCCGTGAAAAAAGCTAATGCGGTCTTGGGATGCATCAGGTGAGGTATTTCCAGTAGAAATATGGAGGTGTTAGTACCGTTATACAAGGCAGTGGTGAGACCTCATCTGGAATATTGTGTGCAGTTCTGGTCTCCCATGTTTAAGAAGGATTAATTCAAACTGGAACAGGTTCAGAGAAGGGATACTAGGATGATCCGAGGAATGGAAAACCTGTCTTATGAAAGGAGACTCAAAGAGCTTGGCTTGTTTAGCGTAACCAAAAGAAGGCTGAGGGGAGATATGATTGCTCTTTATAAATATAGCAGAGGGATAAATATCAGGGTGGGAGAGGAATTATTTAAGCTCAGTACCAATGTGGACTCAAGAACAAATGAATATAAACTGGCCATCAGGAAGTTTAGACTTGAAATTAGATAAAGTTTTCTAACCATCAGAGGAGTGAAGTTCTGGAACAGCCTTCCAAGGGGAGCAGTGGGGGCAAAAGTCATATCTGTCTTCAAGACTAAGCTTGATAACTTTATGGAGGGGATGGTATGATGGGATAGCCTAATTTTGGCAATTAATTGATCTTTGACTATTAGCGGTAAATATGCTTAATGGCCTGTGATGGGATGTTAGATGGGGTGGGATCTGAGTTACTATAGAGAATTCTTTCCTGGGTGTCTGGCTGGTGAGTCTTGCTCACATGCTCAGAGTTTAGCTGATGGCCATATTTGGGGTCGGGAAGGAATTTTCCTCCAGGGCAGATTGGCAAAGGCCCTGAAGGGGTTTAGCCTTCCTCTGCAGCGTGGGGCACGGGCAGGGCCGACTCCAGGCACCAGCCGACCAAACACGTGCTTGGGGCAGCACCTTGGGGCAGGGCGGCGATCGAGTTTTGTTTTTTTGGGTTTTTTTGTTTTGGTTCGTCGGGGCAGCGCTGAAGGGGTTTTTTTTTGTTTTGGCGGTGGGGCACTCGGGGGCGGGGCTTCGGGCAGTACAGCACTCGGGAGGGCAGGCGCTTGGCACAGCGCTGGAGGGGCGGGGGCTGGCGCAGTGCTCAGAGGAGGGGCGGGAGTTTGGGGCAGCGCAGCGCTTGGAGGGGGCGTGGCTTTGGGCGGCGTGGTGCTCGGGGGGTGGGGTTTCGGGCAGCGTGTTGCTCGGGGGGCGGGCCTTCAGGTGGCGTGGCACTCGGGGGCGGAGTTTCAGGCAGCGTGGTGCTCGGAGGCGGGGCTTCGGGCGGCATGGCACTCGGGGGCGGGGCTTCGGGCGGCGTGGTGCTCGGGGGGCGGGGGCTTGGGGCAGTGCGGCATTCGGAGGGGGGGCAGGGCGCGGAGCTTGGAAGGGGCAGGGCTTCGTGCAGCATGGCACTTGGGGGGCAGGGCTTCAGGGGCGTGGTGCTCAGGGGGTGGGGGGGTTGGCAGCACAGTGCTCACGGGGGGGTACAGCAGGGCGGCACTCTTCTTTTTTGCTTGGGGTGGCAAAAAAGTTAGATCCGGCCCTGGGCATGGGTCACTTGCTGGAGGATTCTCTGCACCTTGAGGTCTTTAAACCACAATTTGAGGACTTCAATAGCTCAGACATCGGTTAGGGGTTTGATACAGGAGTGGGTGGGTGAGATTCTGTTGTGCAGGAGGTCAGACTAGACCAGGGGTGGGCAAACTTTTTGGCCCGAGGGCCACATCGGGGTTGCAAAACGGTATGGAGGGCTGGGTAGGGAAGGCTGTGCCTCCCCAAACAGCCTGGCCCCCGCCCCCTCCCACTTCCTGCCCCTGATTCCCCCCCTCAGAGCACCCGACCCATCCAACCCCCCCTGCTCCTTGTCCCCTGACCGCCCCCTCCCAGGATCCCTGCCCCAACTGCCCCCCGGGACTCCACCCCCTATGCACCCCTCCTCCTAAGCCCCTTTCAGAATGTGGCCCTGCAAACATGGGTGGAGGGCTCAGGAGGAGCAGGGGCAGCTGCACAGCCGGAGAGAAGCAGCAGTTTCCCCTTCAAAATGCCACTTTTCTCCGGCCGGCTGCGCGGCCGCCCGGTGCTCCTCCTGTGTCCTCCAGCCACGTTCCCCATGCTCCCACCATGTATTCCGAATTGCATAAGAATTCTTCCATGAACTTAACTACCATCTCTTAGGGCTTGGCTACACTTGCAAGTTAGAGTGCATTAAAGAAGCCCCAGGCATCCTAACTCATGACCCGTCCACACTGGCAAGGCACTTAGAGCACCTGGACTCTGCAGCTGGAGCGCTCCTGGTAATCCACCTCCACGAGAAGCATAAAGCTTGCTGCGCCCAGCTGAAACACCCTGGCATTAGTGTGAATGAGGTGTTGCAATACTGCTCTGTGATTGGCCTCTGGAAACATCCCATAATCCCCTGAAGTCAAGTGGCCACTCTTCTCATTGTTTTGGAACCAGCTGTAGGAATGTGGATATCCCCTTTCAAAGCTCCATTTCTGACATCAGGCATATTTATCTGGGACAAAGCAAGCCATTTCTGACATCAGGCATATTTATCTGGGACAAAGCAAGCCATTACTGTGGAATGTTGCTGCTGTGAGTGTGTGTGCGAGCGAGAGGTGGGGAAGGGGGAGTCTGCTGCTGTCTGAACTTACAAGACAGCATGCTGACACACTCTCAGCACCCCAAAAACCCACTCTCTCTCCCCCCACATACACACAACACACTGCCTGTCTCACTCCACACACACCCCATTTGAAAAGCACATTGCAGCCACTTGCATGCTGGAATAGCTACCACAATGCACTGCTCTCTTTGGTGTTGCAAGAGCTACTAATGTGGCTATGCCAGCGTGCTTGAATCTGACAGTGTAAACACATGGCAGCAGTCTCCGAAGGCTGGTTTAACTCCCAGCGCTCTACATCTGCAAGTGTAGCCATGCCCATAGAGAGGTAGATTTACTACAGTGAGGGTATATCTACACTACCCGCCAATCCGGCGGGTAGTGATTGATCTATCGGGGATCGATGTATTGCATCTCATCTAGATGCGATACATTGATCCCCGAATGCGCTCCCCGTCGACTCTGGAACTCCACCAGGGCGAGAGGCGAAAGCGGAGTCAACGGGGAAGTGGCAGCTGTCGATCTCATGCCGCGAGGACGCAGAGTAAGTCAATCTAAGTTGATCTAAGATACGTCGACTTCAGCTACGCTATTCTCGTAGCTGACGTTGCGTATCTTAGATCAATCCCCCCCCCAAGTGTAGACCAGGCCTGACAGACAAACCACTGGAGTAAGTGTCTACACCACAGAGGCACAGCTGCAGCACTACAGCTGTGTTGCTGTAGCATTTCTAGTGTAGACATGCCTTTAGTGGAGTCCAGGTCAGTTACTCTTCTCATCCCCCAAAGGTCTTTGCCATATGAATTGAAGGCTTCCTGAGGACCAAATATACAGTGTTTACAGCTCCACTTTTTTTTCTTAATAGAAGCAACAACATGAGCTGTCAGATATGAAGCAGATCTGTAAAGCATGGGATCATATTTTATAAACCCAGAATGACTATCTTTGATCACTCAGTAGTACCATGCTAACGGGTTGTCTTCTTTATTAATCTTTGCAGTAATTTTAATTTTACATAACACCAATTTCTGCTTTTCCCATCACCCCAAGTTAAATCAGATTGCTGGTCTCTCTCCCTTGGTGTATATGTTATCTGTACATGGACTCTCTTTTTAATTAAAGGAAATAAGCTTGCTGGGAGCTTTAGCTGTTAGGGAGAAGTTAGTGGGTGGGGAAAACTCTTGTTTCCTGCTTCTACAGGGTAAATGTTAAATCATGCACTTGATAAAAGAAGGATCTCTCTCCATTACTCATTGTTTTATGGCAGCTAGATTGAGCCAGATGCTTCATAATTATTTATTTATTTATTTTCCTCAAGCAGTCTCCTGCAATTGCTTTTGTTCCTGAATTATTCAAAGCCACATGAAACAAGCTCCCCACTGGTCTTTTCTAGCATCGATTCCTAATGGACAAGAATCAAAGAACTAGAGTTTCCCTTGAAAATGTTTTAATTTGCGCTATCCAAAATACCTCAGTGTGACAGTTTGAATGCCCATCTGGCTCTTGATCCCCAGAGAGATGACTGATCGCATGGTGTCAGTCCTTCCTCCTTATTTCTAGTTGCTATATTGCATTAAAAGATAGTATTTCCAACTAACTCCTTTCCAATGTAGGCAATTGCTGTCGCTGCCACAGGGACATTAAGGGATCGCAAACAGTAGGGGAAGTAGTCCACAAGGCAATTAATATTAAGATATGGTTCCCTCGATGAAAAGCCTGGGACTACCCAGACATAATTAAACAATGCCAAAACAGTATTCTAAATTATATTTACAGAGTACAATGCATCAAGAAGAACTGTAAGGAGCCTGTGATTTTCTTAATTATTAAGACATGCAAAATTGGAATATTTTATGGAGGACAGGTTTAGTATTAAATAGGTGAGCCAAAGTTATACCAGATATCTAGTAAGACCTTAAGATTAGCTCTCTTTGTTGTGTAAAGTGGAGGTAATCAAAAAGCACATCCACGTCATATGAATGTTAAAGACCAAGAACTGAACAATGGTGTTTTGTGAGCAGTCTCATGGTAAATATACTGTTTAGGTGTACCACAAGATACACCTTCTAGAGACCTCCATTCTACCTCATTTAGAGAATGTTGCACATATAGCCATGCTTTAGTACAGCTCTCAACCCTCCAGAGACACCTTCAGTTACCATAAGAGCAGGGCTTTCTAAATGGGAGGTGGGCTCCCCTGGCAGATGTACAATCAGTTTATAGGAACCGTCTAAAATAATCCAGAAAAAAAACCTCTCTAGGCTCTGATGTCTTCTCATCCAGGAGGAGGATGTGATTCACCGCTGTGATTCACTGACTTCAGTGGGAGTTACAACCGCATAAAACTGTAGTAACACAGTGCTAATCAAGTCTGCTTAAGGAGGAGATTTTAGTGATGCTGACCCTGCTAAGCACTAAACAGCAGCCTCTCCTGGATGTTACTTGCAGAGTCAAGAGAGCTTCTTATTAGAGATCTGAAGAACCGCCACAAAATGAATTCCATATACTGGCCTTCTTTTCATCTGAAAATGAAAGACTTCCGTGAAATGATTCAATGGCAGGTAGTGCAGCAAGTCAAAGCAGTTTCCTTAACGGTCACATGGTGCTGATTACAACTTATTGCCCCACCTCTGTGGCTGATTTCAACCCATTCTGGGAAAATGGGACACATCTGGTATATTTACATGCAGCCATACACTGTTGTGCGTAATTAGCAATAAAGTCCGACATCCAGAGTGCTGTACACATTTCTAGCCACAGGATCCTTTGTAAGAGTCTTTGGTTCTATTTCATACATGAAACAGGACTGATTCCCAAACCACTATGGCAAGCATTGATGGTCAGTGACATACAGTGATACCTTCCATGTGTTCATTAAACAACATGACTACATATTTGTCATGTGTGATTTATTCTCTCGTCTGCTCCCCAGAGGGAGAAGTGTGTGGAGTGGAGGTTCTAGTTTTGGCACGGTGGTTTTGTTTAATATAAATACACCTTTTGCTGCATGTTTATGTTAGAGAAGGCAATGTCAAAGAAATGGACCTTGCACTTGGAACAGCGAGTGATGCAGTTTGTGATGGTCCTTAGTTCATGGGGGAGTTTGTTCCACAGTCTCAAACCACCCCCCAAGGAAGGTTCAATCTCCCACACTGATGAGCTTTACTCTTATTGTTGAGAGTTCCATTGTGCCAGAGGAGCGTAGTTGCTGACCAAGTTCTTTGTCCTGGAACTTTGGACGAACCTTAAATATTGGGCCCAGGCCATAGAGAGCTTTGGAAGTAAGGACTGAGTCCTTGAACTTCATTCAAAATTCTATGGGAAGCCAATGTAGCGAGTGGAGGACACATTTGAAGAATCCTTCTGTCAACCTAGTTACCATCTCTCAGAGAGGTGGATTTACTACAGTGACTGAAGAATCCCTTTCTTCACTGTAGTAAGTGTCTATGCTGCAGCTGTGCTGCTGTAGCGTTTCTAGTGTAGATATACCCTTAACCTCAAACCTGTTTTTTCAAACTTTTATTGGCAACAATGAGGTCTAGAAACTTTCCCTTTTTCAATGCTGATATAATCACTTGACTCTGGGAGCTGGGACCTCAGGCATAAGCCTGTAGTGTCCACACTTAATCCAGCCCTTTTGTACATAATTGCTATTTGCAGTATTGCCAACCCCAAATGTTTG
This sequence comes from Mauremys mutica, assembly GCF_020497125.1. Classification (NCBI taxonomy): domain Eukaryota; kingdom Metazoa; phylum Chordata; order Testudines; family Geoemydidae; genus Mauremys; species Mauremys mutica. The sequence goes on along the minus strand of NC_059073.1, from coordinate 119,516,193 downwards.
ATACTCATGAGTCAGACTGAAAAAAAATAATGACATTAGCTTAAATATCATGAGCTTTTAAAAAAATACATTTTTTAGGATCTTCTGGGTTTGAAACTTTCAATTGCACATGTTCAAACTTTTCTCTGCAACCGGAATGAGGGCTAGAAACCTACTCTTTCAGAAATGAAAGCTAGGATTCACACATAATCACTTGTCTCCAGGAGATGGGGCTTTAAGTAATACACTAAATATCACACGAGTTTGCAGCACTATTGCAGCAGGGTGCACATGTCCTTTGCAGCCCCAAAGACATGTGACATTCCTCCCACTCCACATCTATGATTCCTACATGAGCCAAAGTGTTGTGGGGTTTTGGAGACAAAACCCAGCAGGAATTCTGCACTGGGTTTCAGAGTGCATCCCCGAGCTAAGTGAAATGCCAACCTGCACTTGAAGATTTAAGTTAGCAAACTCAATGTTGACTGTGACTCTGAGGTCAGTGTAGACCAGGACAAAGTGTTCTCAGCCTGGAGTCAGCTAATCATGATTAAACCCTTTCAGTTGCAGAGCTACCCAGGGTTTAATCACCATTAGCGGACATGAGTTTATACAATTTGTTCTGCTCTACAGTGAATGCAAAGGCACCATCAGCACTGCGTCAGCTAACTCTGTTCTTCACAACCATGTTCCAGCATGGTCCAGTTTTGGAGTGAAGACAAGTCCTAAACAGAGGTTCATCAAATAGAGTGTACATGTGCATAATCTGAGACTTTCATTATGCTTCAACAGAGACCATCTCAGTTCACTATGAGTGGGCTCCACTGCATTTCAAATCTCTCTCTGAGGGTTCAGGTTAATTTATTCAAATAGACATTAAAAGGGAAGTGTTGAGGGAATGCATAAATTATGGCATCCAAAACAGTTAATCATTCTTTATCTCCTTTGTTCACTTGGATGTTGTGAGGATTAGTTTTGTTAAGAGCTTTGAAGGTGAAAAGTGCTGTTTAAGTGCTAAGTATTTTTTCCCTCATGCTCATTTCCAATTCCTGCAGCACTGTACTGTCCTTATGTGACCCTAATAAAGCCATTCAATACAATTGCATTGTTTATCAGCTCCCAAAAGTGTGATTTTGAAAGGCCAAAAGGTACCAGAATCATACTGGAGAGCTTCTGTAATGCTCTGAGTTGTGCAGAGATGTGAACTCTGTCACACAAGCTCCACAAAGCTCATGTGATTGCTGCCTCTAATCTGCTGCACTCATTTATTATAATGACTTAGAAGCAGTGGTATTCTGAGGCAATATCAGATTACTTCAAGGTGAAATTGAACCCAGAGCAAGGTCAACAAGAGGGGGGAAAAGACAAGCACAATTCTAGAACAGACCATCAAAATTATTAGAACAGACCTTTTTCCACTGTGACAGTCCAGTTTCTGCAATGCTGCAGGAATGCTGGAACAATTTGTATAGTGGGGGTGCAGAGAGCCATTGAACCAAACTGTAAACCCCGGATATGATGGAAACCACTTCATGCCAGGGGGTGCAGCTCCACCTATGCAATGTTGTGTTAGTCACACTGATGTGAGGCCTGCTAAGGAAAACAAGAAAAGACAAATACATCTTTTATTTAAATGTATCAAGTGAATTTCTTTGAAACTCCTACCAACGGTATTTTTTGGATGGTCTCAGAGGTGAAAGTGGGCCGGTACGGCGTACCAATAAGAAGTGGCCACCGGAACCAGCCCGTACACAGGCCACGTTAAGCACAGCGCTTTAACATTGCTGCCCCTTTTGCTCCCACCCCAGGGCTGCCGATGGGGGGAGGCAAAAGAGGCAGCTGCTCCAAGGCCCGGTGTTTTAAAAGGGCCCGGGGCTCCTGGCCACCACTACCACGGCAGCGGCCAGAGCCCCTGGCAGTGCGGGCCAGGCAGAGTGGAAGGGCTGGCTAGGGGAGGCTGACCCCTACCCCTTCCACTCAAGGCCTCACCCCTTCCAGGGGCCCGGAGTCAGGCCCCCATACCAGTAAGTAATTTATCTTACTTTCACCCCTGGATGGTCTACTCACTATTCCAGAATAATCCAATAGAATTCACCTACCAGCTACAAGGAATGTCAAACGAGATTGAAGTCCAGCATTATGGTGCCACTGCATGCAATGTGCCAGGCAATCTATATATAAATACGGACTGCAAGGAATATCCCTATAAACATTCAGGAAGTAGTGAAATGAGAGAAGTGCCATTATATCTGATTTGTCAGATCAGTGGGTAGTGTTCCAACTGATGGCTGATGAATAGCAGAGAGTCAACAGGGGTTCCAAATTCTAGCTCAAAAAGAGCAGTGCGGCCCTGGCAAAAGCTGCAAACTCAATGTTGAATACAATCGAAACCTCAGTAGCATCCGTGGGTCCTATTATGTTCAAAGAAGGGGACAGAACTTCAGCTGTAGTCAACCATTCAGACCAGCTGAGGATCTAGCTGAGCATTTGTACCTGAAAGTAGTCGCGTGAAAGTAGTCAGAACTAGAGATAGGCTTGAACCCAAACCGCAGATCTAGACACCCCTATGCCTTGAGGAAATTCAGCTCTAATTCCTAATGCTGGGACTCAGACCCATCTCAAGCAAAAATATAAAGACATAAAAATGCCTATTTTTCCATTAAGCATTTACTTGCAGAAAAGCTAAATGTTTTTGCAAAATTTCAATCATCATTTCAAATGTTGGTAACATATCAAAGCTGAACTGGAATAGCAAACTATCTGAAACCTGAAGAAGAGTTTCTAGCTTTAATTATGGAAGAGATAACAGATTGAAGGAGTGGGTGGAGGAACGACTGGGATCTGGGAACATACAGTACTGTGCACTATGAAGTGTTGCAGGAAAGGGAATCATCATGTATTTTATAGTCAAAAAGGTAAATGTTTTTGCTTTGGGTATGTGAAAGACATAACGTAAAAAAAAAATTCAGTCTAGATGAGCCACTTCTGACTGAGGGAAACAAGAAAGAACAAGTATAAAGTCTCCATGAGACAAAATACATTGATTCACTCTTGGAACATTGTGCATCTGAAAACCAAAATGGCAGCTGCTTCACAGTTGCTCCTGTAGGAGAAAGGGGATTCCTCCGCATTTAAAGGGCCAGTACAGAAAAAGCAGAACAGACTCTCCTTTCAGCTACATAGCTACCCGGGCACAGTAAAATTTTCAGACATCTTTATTTTATCTACTTTGGGTTCTCTAAGTTCATTTAGCTGCACCCACTCTGCCTACTTCTCACTGGCACTGCAGCTCATCCTACCTTCCCCTTACTCAGGAAGAATTGCTACCAAGAGGTGCCATCTCCACTACAGAACTATCATGTTGGATTGTAAAGTCCTAAACCGATATATCATAGAGAGATGGTCAGAAATGTGTGTTCCCACCCCCAGTGGAAAGTTTTGACTTTTCAGCAAAAAGTCAAAAGCCATAAAATTTCTTTTGGGAAATTCCCTTGAACGTTCTCATGTGAGCTGTCATTTGAGTGCCTTATACCTCCATTCTCCTCTCCTCTACAGCCATGGTTTCTGGACAGACTACATCTTGCATGATGCACCACAGTCTCGCCTCTTGTAGAACCACTGTGGTGTCTCATGGGAGTCCCATGGCCAAAGCACATCATGGAAGATGTAGTCCAGTTGGGGAACCCAGTCCATGAAGGAGAACAGGGGCATGCGGTACTTGAACTGCAACTCCCATAATTTCAATTTTTCAACAAAAAGTCAACCTTTTCCAGAAAAAGCAGACACCTTTCACGAAGAACTTCATTTTGTCAAAAACCCAGTTTTCCACTGAAAAACAGTTTTGACCAAAAACTTTTGACCAGCCTTTGTGCCATGATTCAGTTAGATGGTTACAAAACAGACCAGTCCCATCTAAAAGAGCAAAACCAAACTGTATTTGTTGCGATATCATTTTGTAACTGTGTCCCCCTATGAAAACTTCAGTGTTGGAATTTTTAACCATTCAACCATCTGTAGCTCTTATGCAAGCTCAACATGTTACAGAAAGCAGTGGCAGCAGCACCTAGAGTAATACTGGTTGATACATTTGAGCCACTGACTCCTGATTAGTCCAAAATCTGAGCAGCTGCTTCCTAAACTTTATCATCACACTTTGCATTAAATACAGAAGTGAGAGATTCACTTGCAGAAGCAAAGAGGAAACCAACCCCTGAGAGGGGACAGAGAAAAGTGGGGAGAGGGCCCTAGGTGCTTTAGAGAAAAGAGAAGTCTAAAACCATATTTCCCACAAGAGCAAGAAACGGCTCTTTTCACCTCATTGCAATGACTTTTGAAACCAAAGTTGCAAAATAGGAAGTGACAGAAAGAAAAAAAAAAAACAAGCCATCAGGTCCCTCTGACTCTTGTGTAACTTTTAAACTGCTCCCTTGGCACCATCCTCCCTTTCTAGTCTGTCATATAACTAAAGGGACTCGTTCATTGAAAGAAAAAACAAAATGCAGCTCACTGGCATGAAGCCTTGGGCAAATATCATTGCCTTTTTTGTCTCACTGCTTTATTTTATGGTTATTTTTAAGAACAGATATTAAGTTTTGGGTGGTCCTTAGGAGAGCTTACATGCTTCCCTGGTCTAGGGTTGTTTGGGGTTTTTTTAGGGTACTCACCCATCTTCTCTTTACCGCCTCTTGCGTTTTCCTTTCCATTTGTGCATTTGAGTCACCAGACTTCATTGCTTCAAGGCTCCCTCCACACTTTCATCCCTGCTGGCCCCACCTTCCAGTCACACGTATAGTTTAAACCTGTGGGAGGGGGAGGACCATTGTAAAGACAGCATTCAAACTGGAACACAATGCACTGCTGCCACATCAACCCAGACTCACAGAAGACAATCTTGACTCCAGTTTGGGGCGCCATTTCAGATTTTGATGGCAGGGGTAGGGGGCAACTTTAACCCTGATTCCAGGGCTACTTAGGCACCTGAAAACTCTAGGGGTTTTTTGCAGATAATAACTTAGAAATTAGCTGTACCTAATTCCTATATAAAAAAGAGAATTAAATATTAGACCAGGGGTTGGCAACCTATGGCATGTGTGCCAAAGGCGGCATGCGAGCTGATTTTCAGTGGCACTCACACTGCCTGGGTCCTGGCCATTGGTCCAGGGGGCTCTGCATTTTAATTTAATTTTAAATGAATCTTCTTAAACATTTTAAAAACCTTATTTACTTTACATACAACAATAGTTTAGTTATATATTAAAGACTTATAGAAAGAGACCTTCTAAAAACGTTAAAATGTATTACCGGCACGCGAAACCTTAAATTAGCATGAATAAATGAAGACTCGGCACACCACTTCTGAAAGGTTGCCGACCCCTGTATTAGACCCACTTAGCTCTAATACTAACATGTTCTCACATCTTATGTCAAGTCACTTAAGGGACACTTGTTAGATTTAATATTTTAATGTATATTCTTAATTTGTTATGAGGGCTTGTCTACACTATGACATTGTCGACAAAACTTTTGTCTTTCATGGGTACTTTAAAAAGTCACCCCACTCTCCCCCCTGCAAAAGACAAAAGTTTTGCCGACACAAGTGGCAGTGTGAATGCAGCTTTGTCGGCAGCAGAGCTCTCCCATCAACAAAGCTAACACAGCTCGAGGGGCTGGAAGTTTGCTGACAAAGTACCAACATAGAGCATTTACACACGCTGACTTTTAGCGACAAGGGTGTGTCAACACTGCCTTGTCGCTAAAAGCTGCGTGGTGTAGACAAGCCCTAACTCTTGATTACAACAATTGAAACAATTGTAGAATAATCTAGATTATTTTCAATCACTTTTTTGCAGTTCACCAAGCTTGGAATAGATCATTTAATTTTGGAAACATCCTAGTAGGCCAAGGCCCTGTCAGTTTATACTGCACCTGCCTGGGGCAGGTAAAACACCACAGCGGCCCAACACTGTAGCATTTAATTTCAGAAAGGGGAACAACACAAAAATGAGGTGGTTAGTTAAACAGAAATTAAAAGGTACAGAGCCAAAAGTGAAATCCTTGCAAGCTGCATGGAAACTTTTTAAAGACACCATAAAAGAGGCTCAACTTAAATGTATAGCCCAAATTAAAAAACATAGTAAGAGAACTAAAAAAGTGCCACCGTGGCTAACCAACAAAGTAAAAAAAGCAGTGAGAGGCAAAAAGACATCCTTTAAAAAGTGGAAGTTAAATCCTAGTGAGGAAAATAGAAAGGAGCATAAACTCTGGCAAATGAAGTGTAAAAATATAATTAGGAAGGCCAAAAAAGAATGTGAAGAACAGCTAGCCAAAGACTCAGAAAGTAATAGCAAAAAAAATGTTAAGTACTTCAGAAGCAGGAAGCCTGCTAAGCAACCAGTGGGGCCACTGGATGATCAAGATGCTAAAAGAGCACTCAAGGACGATAAGGCCATTGCGGAGAAACTAAATAAATTCTTTGCATCGTCTTCATGACTCAGGATGTGAGGGAGATTCCCAAACCTGAGCCATTCTTTTTAGGTGACAAATCTGAGGAACTGTCCCAGATTGAGGTTGTCAGAGGAGGTTTTGGAACAAACTGATAAACTAAACAGTAATAAGTCACCAGTACCAGATGATATTCACCAAAGAGTTCTGAAGGAATTCAAATGTGAAATTGCAGGACTACTAACTGTAGTCTGTAACCTATCATTTACATCAGCTTCTGTATCAGATGATTGGAGGATAGCTAATGTGACACCAATTTTTTTAAATGGCTCCAGAGGTGATCCCAGCAATTACAGGCAGGTAAGCCTGACTTCAGTACCGGGAAAACTGGTTGAAACTTTAGTAAAGAACAAAATTGTCAGATACATAGATGAACATAATTTGTTGGGGAAGAGTCAATTTGGTTTTTGTAAATGGAAATCATGCCTCACCAATCTACTAGAATTCTTTGAGGGGATCAACATGTGGATAAGGGGGATCCAGTGGATATAGTGTACTTAGATTTTCAGAAAGCCTTAGACAAGGTCCCTCACCAAAGGCTCTTAAGCAAAGTAAGCTGTCATGGGATAAGAGGGAAGGTCCTCTCCTGGATTGGTAACTGGTTAAAAGATAGGAAACAAAGAGTAGGAATAAATGGTCAGATTTCAGAATGGAGAGCGGTAACTAGTGGTGTCCCCAGGGGTCTCTACTGGACCAAATCCTATTCAATACATTCATAAATGATCTGGAAAAATGGGTAAACAGTGAGGTGGCAAAATTTGCAGATGATATAAAATTGCTCAAGATAGTTAAGTCCCAGGAAGACTGCGAAGAGCTATAAAAGGATCTCTCAAAACTGGGTGACTGGGCAACAAAATGGCAAATGAAATTCAGTGTTAATAAATGCAAAGTAATGCACATTGAAAACATAATCCCAACTATACATATAAAATGATGGGGCCTATATTAGCAGTTACCACTCAAGAGAGAGTTGTTGGAGTCATTGTGGATAGTTCTCTGAAAACATCCACTCAATGTGTAGCAGCAGTCAAAAAAGCAAACAGAATGTTGGGAATCATTAAGAAAGGAATAGATAATAAGACAGAAAATATCATGTTGCCTCTATATAACTCCATGGTATGCCCATTTCTTGAATACTGTGTGCAGATGTGGTCGCCCATCTCAAAAAAGATATATTGGAATTGGAACAGGTTCAGAAAAGGGCAACAAAAATTATTAGGGGTATGGAACTGCCATATGAGGAGAGATTAATAAGACTGGGACTTTTCAGCTTGGAAAAGAAACAACTAAGAGGGGATATGATAGAGGTCTATAAAATCATGACTAGTGTGGAGAAAGCAAATCAGGAAGTGTTATTTACTCTCATAACACAAGAACTAGGGGCCACCAAATGAAATTAATAGGCAGCAGGTTTAAAACAAAAGGAAGTATTTTTTCACACAACGCACAGTCAACTTGTAGAACTCCTTGCCAGAGGATGTTGTTAAAGCCAAAAGTATAACAGGGTTCAAAAAAGAACTAGATAAGTTCATGGAGGATAGGTCCATCAGTGGCTATTAGCCAGGATGGAGAGGGATGGTGTCCCTAGCCTCTGTTTGCCAGAAGCTGGGAATGGGTGACAGGGGATGTATCACTTGATGATTACCTGTTCTGTTCATTCCCTTTCGGGCACCTGGCATTGGCCACTGTCAGAATACAGGATACTGGAGTAGATGGATCTTTGGTCTGACCCAGTATGGCCGTTCTTATGTTCTGAAATCATCACGTATCCACTTGACTCCAGGAGCTGGGGCTTTAAGGAGAACAATAATTATCATGAGACTCATGACAAAATCATGAGAGTTGGCAACATTGCTTTTATTTCTATTTAAAGGCTAGTTACTTTCTAAAAGTCTCTTAAACACAACACTACAGTGATTGAGTTGTAGTTCTCACAAGAGAATATTTAAAACCAAACAACAAGAAAATTCCACATTTTAAAGATGAGAAAAAAATTGAGTCTTCTGAGGTTTATCAGGGCCACTGCCGGCTGGAAAGGAAAATAAACAGGCACAGGAGCTCTGGGGAGCTCTTCCTCTCGAAAAAAAGTTGTAGGATCAAATCTTCTACTCCTTAATCCAGTAAAACTTCTATTGCCGTCAGTGCTCCACTCATAGATATCAATGTGTGCTTAATAACTATATACTTCATACTTCAATATCTGAGCCATCTTATCCAGGGCTACACATTTTATACACATTGGCTCAGGGACTACATTTTCTGACATATTCTGAACAGTGTTGAGCACACAGATGGTGCCCAGTGAATAATACAAATCATGATAATAATAATCAACTTTATGGATTCTGTGGATTAAACTTCTATTCTTTGTTCTGGAATTGGCCTGGATACAGCTAAAACCCTAAGATTTGAGGCATAAATACATCTGATACTTTTATGACACTTTCTGATTCCTTCCTTTTCTCGAACTCGGAACAAAAAAAATGACAAAACAAAATGGTTTTCAGTTAAAACGTAAAATTGCACAGCAGCCATTGCTCTACAACCCAGCATGGGACAGAACCTGCTACCTCTTGGGAGTTGAGTGATCTCCTCTCATCTGACTCTCATTCTCCATCCTTCTTGACCTCTGTGCTGCTTTTCATGCTGTCAACCAGGGCATCCAGCCTAACCTCCTGGGACCATTTGCTGGAGTCTCAGAGAACTGGCCACCTTGGTTTTGTTCTCATCTATCAGAGGCCTCTTTTTTTGGCAGCATGCAACAGAGAGATAGGCTTGTCTGCTGGATAAGGAGCTTTCTCTGAAAGACCTGAGTTCTACTTCCCCATAGACTTCCTGCATGATCTCAGGCCAGTGTGTTAAGGACATAGTTTCAAAACCTTTTCGGCACCCAAAGATGCAGCTAGGCATCTAGTGGGGTTTACAAAGCAACTAACCTTCTAGGCACTTTTGAAAATCATACTAGGTGCCTTTGAAAATCTAGCCTTTAGAATGAGTGTGCTTCAGTGCCCCATCTGTACAATGTACAGCACTGCTCTACCTCACCGAGGGGATGTGAGGAGAAATAGCTTAGACCTTGTGAGGCGCTCAGATACTACGGTGATGGGGCCACATACAGATAGAGTTGGAACTTCTCTATACCACTGCTATCCCTTCCCTTGGTTTTGGCCCCTTCTTTTCACATACGTCCCAAAATCTCCCCCTTTCTGAATGTAACCTTGGCTCAGAGGGCTTGGCTGTATTTTTTCTGAGTCCCCTATGTTATCTCTAAAACAACCTTCTCCCTCCCAGCCACCCACTTGCCCAGGGATTCCTGTTTTACAGGCTAGGCTTCCAGATCCTTAATTTAATCACCAGCCCTTCCTTATCTTAATCACCCTCCCTCTGTCTGTAAACAAAATGCTGACTCCCTGCCCCAGGGGCACATCTCCTCTGCAGAGCTTACATTTCACACTAATGCTGTGCTGTAGCTAAGGGTATGGCTACACTGACGAGTTGCAGCGCTGGTAGTTTGCAGCGCTGGTCGTCCAGCTGTGCAGGGCCAGCGCTGCAGTGTGGCCACACTGACAGCTACCAGCGCTGCAGTGTGGCCACATTGGCAGCATTTCCAGCGCTGTACTGAGAGGTGCATTGTGGGCAGCTATCCCACAGAGCACCTCATCCCATTTTGGCGCCGTTTTGGCGCTGAGTATTGTGGGAAGGGGAAGGAAGTGTGTGGGTCATTCCGCTTCCTGTTCCAACGCCCCGTGGTGCATCGCTTCACTTCCCAGCAGTCACACTTTCGCCGTCCACGTTTCTTGCCATTGTGAGTGCAGCACGCTGTGAAATGGAGCCTGAGCTGCTGAGGAATTTGCTGCTGACTGTCGCCAGCACATCACGTTTGGCAGTTGAGCTATTCCTTCAGCTGCAAAGTGACAGTGAGGAGTCCGATGATGATATGGATTTGCCAAAAGCGGGTGACATGAAATTGCTTGTGGCGGTAACGGAAATGCTCAGCACTGTTGAACGCCGCTTTTGGGCTCGTGAGACAAGCAGTGAGTGGTGGGATCACATTGTCATGGAAGTCTGGGATGACGAGCAGTGGCTGCAGAACTTTCGTATGAGAAAAGCCACTTTCATGGGACTGTGTGCTGAGCTCGCCCCCACCCTGCGGCGCAAGGACACAAGATTGAGAGCTGCCCTGACGGTGGAAAAGCGGGTGGCTATTGCAATCTGGAAGCTGGCAACTCCAGACAGCTACCGGTCGGTCGGGAACCAGTTTGGAGTGGGAAAGTCGAGCGTTGGAATCGTGTTGATGCAAGTTTGCAGGGCCATTAATCGCATCCTGCTAAGGAGAACCGTGACTGTGGGGAACGTGCAGGACATTGTGGATGGCTTTGCAGAAATGGGTTTCCCTAACTGTGGAGGGGCAATAGATGGGACGCATATTCCTATTCTGGCACCACCCCACCTAGCCTACGAGTACATTAATCGCAAGGGGTATTTCTCTATGGTTCTCCAGGCGCTTGTGGATCACCGTGGGCGTTTCACTGATATTTACACAGGCTGGCCTGGAAAAGTGCATGATGCACGCATCTTTCGGAACAGTGGCCTGTTCAGGAAGATGCAGGAAGGTACACTTTTCCCAGACCGAAAGATCACAGTAGGGGACGTTGAAATGCCCATTGTGATCGTTGGGGACCCCGCTTACCCATTAATGCCTTGGCTCATGAAACCCTATACAGGGAAGTTGGACAGGAGCCAGGACCGTTTCAACTACAGGCTGAGCCGATGCCGAATGACTGTGGAGTGTGCTTTTGGCCGTTTAAAGGGGCGCTGGCGGGCGCTTTATGGGAAGCTAGACTTGGGGGAAAGCAGCATCCCTGCGGTTGTATCCGCGTGCTGTACCCTCCATAATATTTGTGAAGGGAAGGGTGAAACATTCAGCCAGGCATGGAACAACGAGGTGCAAGTCCTGGAGGCTGAATTTGCACAGCCAGACAGCAGGGCTACTAGAGACGCCCACCACAGGGCAACAAGGATTAGGGATGCCTTGAGGGAGGAATTTGAGGCAGAAAGCCAACAGTAATGTTTTTTTGCCTTGACCAGGAGTGATGTGCACTGGTTACAGTGCTTTTAAGTGCCTGTGTTTTCCTTGATGTTTGTTACCTGTGTTTTCATTGGGGTTTGTTATCTTTCACTTTATGTAGTAATAAAAACTGTTTTATAATCAAAGAAATCATTTATTTAAAGAGAAGGAAGTACACGGGCAGGGGGGTTGGTTGTTCAACTGTACATTCATAGTTTTGCATATGTACTGCCAGGAGTGCTGTGCACCTCAGGATTGTACTGTTGCATGGTGATGGGGGTTGAGTGCAGAGGGTAAGGGTCGTAGTTCTCTGGGCTCATAGGTGACCGTACAGGTGTCGGGGGCAGCTGGTGATGGTGTAGGTAAGAACCTGGATGCTGGGGAACGGGACTTGGAGCTGACATTGGTGCATAGGGGAAAGAGGTTTGGGAGGGTGGGGGTTTTGCACGGTAGTGCTCTGCCTGCATTGCTACCAGTGACTGCATACAGTCTGTTTGGCGCGCAATGAGGTTTATAAGCTGCCTCGTGGTTTTCTTCTGCGTCAACGCCTTTCTCCTGCTTTCTGTTTCCCTCCAGTGCTGCATCTTTTCTCTCCATTTCTGCGCATTTTTATTCTCTGCTGCACACTGGTTCATAACTGCCTTGACCAAATCTTCTTTGCTTCGGTTAGGTTTCCTTCTCAGGTTCTGAAGCTTTCTTTCAGTCACTGATAAGACCGGCCCAGGACTACTCAAGGTCACTATAAAAATACAGCAAATGATACATTTTAAGAGAGCTTGCATTGTGTATAATCTGAAGTCTCACACAAGCATTCCTCAGACATTTCAGCAACTGCTAGAGAATTCACAGCCTCCCAGAAATGGTAATGGTAATTAACCCTGGGGTTCCTGCCTGCCGCGGTCTGCTCGAGCAGGGTGCTTCAAGCTTCATGGCTAGACTGCCTGTTTTTGGGCTGTGTTAAACGCAGCACTGCCATGTCCCTCAGGAATTAACCCTGGGGTTCCTGCCTGCCGCGGTCTGCTCGAGCAGGGTGCTTCTTGCTTCATGGCTAGACTGCCTGTTTTTGGGCTGTGTAAAACGCAGCACTGCCATGTCCCTCAGGAATTAACCCTGGGGTTCCTGCCTGCCGCGGTCTGCTCGAGCAGGGTGCTTCTTGCTTCATGGCTAGACTGCCTGTTTTTGGGCTGTGTAAAACGCAGCACTGCCATGTCCCTCAGGAATTAACCCTGGGGTTCCTGCCTGCCGCGGTCTGCTCGAGCAGGGTGCTTCTTGCTTCATGGCTAGACTGCCTGTTTTTGGGCTGTGTAAAACGCAGCACTGCCATGTCCCTCAGGAATTAACCCTGGGGTTCCTGCCTGCCGCGGTCTGCTCGAGCAGGGTGCTTCTTGCTTCATGGCTAGACTGCCTGTTTTTGGGCTGTGTAAAACGCAGCACTGCCATGTCCCTCAGGAATTAACCCTGGGGTTCCTGCCTGCCGCGGTATGCAGTTGGGGAAACCAGCACTGAAACACTCCCTCCATTTCCCACAGGAGTTAATACTTGAAGATATCTCCCTTCTGCGGGTTACCAAAGAAGCAAGGGAGGGTCTCCTACAACAATGTGGATTCCGCCCGGGTCCTTATGCAGCATGCCTCTGTGCAAGCATGGTTCCCCCACCCCTCCTGGAACAGTGGCGCGGACGCGTTAGCCTGAATGGGACAGGGACCACAATGGCTCTCCCTTTAAATTTGGTCACGCTAATTGCCTATGCTCTTGCAGAAACTTTTGAAGAGATTACAGAGGCAGATTACTGCGACGTGATAGACCACATCAATGGGATATTCCATGTCTAGGCATGCAGGCATGCAGCCATACCATCCCCCCTACTCTCCCAAAACCTTTGCATTGCAATAAAAGCTGCTTACCTGGGACCTGCTCCTGTGATTCTTCTGCACCAAGTTCCAGGGGCTGCGACTGGCTAGCTTCCTCCTGGCTTGAGAAGAGCTCCTGACTGCATGCCTCCTCCGGGGTGTCTTCCCCCACCACAGTAGCCTCACTGTGTGCCTCCCCCTCCCCCTCCTCTACCGGCTCTGAACTGTCCATCGTGGTCCTTGGATTTACAGAGGGGTCACCCCCATAAATCGCATCCAGCTCCTTGTAAAACCGGCAGGTCGTGGGGGCACTGCCGGATCTGCGGTTCCCCTCACATGCTTTGCAATAGGCACTCCGCAGCTCCTTTACTTTTACCCTGCACTGCAGCGCGTCACGCTCATGGCCCCTTTCCAGCATGGCTCTCGATACCTGGGCAAAGGTATCATAATTCTTACGGCTAGAGCGCAGCTGTGCCTGCACAGATTCCTCCCCCCAAACACTGATGAGGTCCATCAGCTCGCCATTGCTCCATGCTGGGGCTCGTTTGCCACGTGGAGGCATGGTCACCGGTAAAGATTCACTGATTGCATTCCATACCTGGCTGAGCAAACAGGAAGGGGATTTTTAAAATTCCTGGGGCATTTAAAGGGCGGGTCACCTGAGGCCAGGGAAGTAGAGTCTGAACTGATGAGCAGAGTGGCTGAACAGGCATTCTGGGATACATCCTTATACCCTGGAGGACAATCACAGCGCTGGTGTGTGGCCACACTTGATGACCAGCGCTGCAGAACCAGCGCTGGAATCCTTATTCCCCATGCCAAGTGAGGTGTACGGCCAGCACTGCAGCCAGGGAGTTGCAGCGCTGGAAGTGCCTTGCAGGTGTGGCCACTTACTAATTGCAGCGCTGGTGGAGGCTTTCCAGCGCTGCAAATCGCCAGTGTAGCCATACCCTAAGACTCCACCTGGGAGCTTGCACACCTCCTGAATGAAACTCAGGGGGGGGCTTCCGCCCCACTTTGCCCCCCAAATTGTGCCCCACTAGAATTGCAAAGATGTGAAACTGTCCCTATCCCACCATTTTCAGTTCAATAAAATGTCACCTACAAAGCTTGGGCTAAGGTTTTCAAAAATAGGAGCATAAAGTTAGGCTCCTAAGTCCTTAGCTAGGCACGTAAGTGACCTGATTTTCATTCACCAGGCAACTTCCCCTGAAGTCACCCATGGTTTCCGAAATGTTCAGAACAAATTTGTTTTGGTCTACGCTAGGGGGGTCTCAAACTTTATTGCACCGTGACCCACTTCGAACAACAAAAATTACTACACGACCCCAGGAAGGGGGACCAAAGCTTGAACCTGCCCAAGTCCTGCTGCCCTGGATGTGGGAGCCAAAAGTCAAAGGGATTCAGCCCCAGGCAGGGGGCCTGTAACCTGAGCCCCGCCACTGGGGCTGAATGCAAGTCTAATGCCAGCCCTGATGATCTCATTAAAATGGAGTCGCGACCCACTTTGGGGTCCTGACCCACAGTTTGAGAACCGCTAGTCTACACTTGCAGTTAAACCAGGTTCGGCGCTGGCTCAGCTGCAACTGTTGTCGACACCCAGCATCAGAAATGGATATGTTGACAAAGCCTTAAAGTATTAAATAATTTAAGGACTGGCCAGGTCCTAATGGCTAGAAGGCAGGAATGTAGTGGGAGGGAGAGGATTTGAATTTATACAAGAGTCTGGTCAGTTTCATGCTGCTATTCACTGATAGGCAGCAGTAAAACTGACAAGAATCATGTCAATTTCAGACAGCCCCTGCCTGGGTTTGTTGTACCCCAGCTCCCAAGCATCCATCTTGGAGGCATATTTAATTTCAGAAACATCATGTTTCAATGGTGAAAAAACAAACAGATTTCAATTCCGGGGAAAAAATGAGTTTTTGGCTTTTTGTCGTGATTTGGGATGAAAAAATTTCCAAAAACTTTCACATACCTAAATTAAATTTCCCAGCCAGCTCTATTAGGCATTACTGCAATACAAATAGAACAGTAAATAATAATTATATTATTTATTATTAAGCACAAGTCACTGTGATAGAGGGAATGAGAGTTTAGGGCAGGGCTACCCAGATTGGGGGGCAAATGGGGCAATTTGCCCCAGGCCCCGGGCCCCGCAGGAGCCCCCACGAGAATATAGTATTCTATAGTATTGCAACTTTTTTTTATGGAAGGGGTCCCCAAAATTGCTTTGTCCCAGGCCCCCTGAATCCTCTGGGCAGCTCTGGTGTAGAGACCCTGGAAAGTGCAGCTGTGCAAGGACTCTTGTTTCAACTGAGTCCTGACTGCCAGCCCTAAACTCCCATTTTGAGTGGTCTCTCCCCACAGCAGGTCCCAGCCACATTCCTGCTGAAAGCGAACGCAGTTGGGATTAGCGTGATGTCGGTGAAATAGGCACAGAGCAATCTAATCCTCTAGCCACACGATGTCGGAGTTTGGGGATTATGTTTGGAAGGATTTCAAAGAAAATGTGTGACTTGATTTTCATAAGGATTCTATTCTTTTATCATTATTTTTTATGAAGTAGAGTTCCCATGCATTGGAAATAAAAGTAAAAATCAATTGCCTGTTACCTTTTGGCAGATCCCGTGCAAGATTTTGCTCTTAGCATCGACGGTTGTTCCAATATCTTAACGAAAACTTTTAACATCAGAGCTGCAATGGTCTTAAGTAAGTAAACTGCTGTTTTTGAGTGTTACAAATAAGATAAGTCATTGTGCATGTGTCAGTGTTAAGGAGGGTCTGATGAATAATAACCAAGTGCTTTTGACAAAACATGAGCGGGTTTATCACTCTCATGCGAGGGTCCAGGGGCTCAGACACAGATTGGGCCTCAGGAGGCATAGATTCTATTCTCAGCTGTGTCTCTGACCTACTGTGTGACCTTGAGTAAGTCACTTCACCCCTCTCCACCCCGGCGCCTTTGTTTCCCCTCCCACCCTTTGTCAGCCTGTTCACATTGTAAACTTGTTCTGGCAGGGGGTTGTCCTTCGGGTATTGTCTTCGCTACAAAGTTAACTCAAGTTACTCCTCTTGAGTTAGCCTAGCTAGAGAGTGAGAGGGGCCACACTGCAAAATAACACTTGAGCTGCTGTGGCTACACTGGCCCTGCACTCACTCGTGTGCAGCACTAAGACTTCTCGGGGCATGTCTGTTTTCGGGGGTCACAAGCGAGACAAGTTTGAGGGTTCTATTACAATCCTTGCACATGCTTGTTCACAACCCCTGACTGTAGGGTTTGAATCCAGTCGCCTCAAAAGCAGGGGTTCTCAAACTTTTGTACTGGTGACTCCTTTCACACAGCAAGCCTCTGAGTGCGACCCCCCTTTATACATTAAAAACACCTTTTTATATATTTAACACCATTATAAATGCTGGAGGCAAAGCGGGGTTTGGGGTGGAGGGTGACAGCTCGCGACCCCCCATGTAATAACCTTGTGACCCCCTGAGGGGTCCCGATCCCCAGTTTGAGAACCCCTGCTCAAAAGGAAGCTACTCTTCATTCACTACATATCTTGTTATCTACCACCAGGAACAGTACAGGGCAATTTCTGTATCACATAATGTTCTATGGTTTCAGGCCAGGCACTCTCAGTGGAATTGGGGCCTAAATAAGAAAAGAATAGGATCTTTTTAAAATAAATAATAAACTAATTATTTAATTCATTTAATGAATAAATTCATTATAAAATAAATAATAATAGCTCAATTTCCAAACAGTTCTCTCCCTGAACTCATCTTCTGTTTTCTGCGTAGGACACAACATCAAGGAACTGTCTATGAACATTAATCTCATCATAAATGGGAAGAGTATCCTCACCTACTCACAGAAACTCTGTGAGCCGAATGGCCGAAGGTTTATTTTCTGTGGAAAGAAAAAAGGAGGTAATTTTACCTAGCACACTAAACACTTGATGGGTGCTGAACACTGCAAGCAGGACACACCGCTGTGCTGCTGAATGTGCCACTACTTCCTAACATTCTGTTTACTGCAACAGAATGTTAGTGGATGACAGAAACACAGTAGGAGAGCGTCCTTTTATTTTTAAAGACTTCTTTTTGCATAATGGGCTCACTAGCTTGTGTTTTAATGGCACAGAGGTCTGAGTGCTATATACATCAGTGTTCAAGGGGGATTTAGAAGGATAATCTATAACTCAATATATAATGTAAATAAGTAGCATGGGCCTATGCCCCTTATGTTCAGTAGCAGTCTTATTTCAGCAAGACTGCTTGCATATCTGAGGACTATTGCAGGATTGTCTCCTATTTTTGTAAAAGCAAGGGCTGAGCTAATGAACAAGGTTACTTGAGAAATGTCTCCTATCTAAAAAGTTGTTTTTCCTGTTCACTGATCCATAATCCTTTCATAGAAGTTGCGCCTGAGTAAGGATTAAAGACTGCACCTAGGGTGACCAGATGGGATGAAGAAAATATTGGGACACATTGGGAGGAGTTCCCCCGGCGGAGCAAAAAAAAAAAAAAGGCAGAGAGAAAAAAAAACAGAGTCCCAAACAAACATCAATCGGGACGCGGGACAAAGGCCTAAAAATCAGGACAGTCCCGATTTTATCGGGACATCTGGTCACCCTAACTGCAGCATTTGGACCAAGATACATTATGGTACCATCTAAGGTGTTTGGTTTTATTTAAGGATCTCTAAATTCTTACTCTTCCTGATGCCAGGCTCATTTCTTTGGGCTGATTTGAAAAGAACGGTGGGTGGAGGGCAATTTCCCAGGGAGTTAAGAGAATGGCAGTTCAGTAAGTTAGTTTTGAAAGCTATTTTTCCCCAGTCACCTGCATCTCCATCAGCACTACAATAATTCATTTGCTGTAGGGCTGTGGGTTTTGTGACCGCACACTGCACTGTGGACAAGATGGCCTTGGGGGAATTGCTAAGACATTTCACACAGTACAGAGATATCAAAAAGAATAGCAGAGAAATACTGCACGAGCAACCAATTATGTAAATTCTGCAAGCCAGATAGACAGAAAAATTAAATTCAGAGGCTTTCTCAATAGTGTATTGAATTAAAGAAAAAATAAGACACCCACAGACCTACTGGAAGACTGTCTTATTCTGACAAAGTGCTTAATAACACCCTGTAGAAAACGCATTAAGGAGAACTAGAGTCGATCCTGAGCCCAGCACAAGCTGCTGTTTACACATTAAGCCACACAGCCAAACCCTTCTGGGGTACACTGGCCCTTAATCTTAGCCTGGCAGGGAGACTGTTTTCACTAATTGAAGTACATCATGATATAAAACAACACTTGATTATTTAAATAATGCCATGTATCTTCATTTAGAAGCTGCCCTCAGTGAATGACAGAACCTTATCACACAGTTGTTAATAGAAGCCATGTTGTTTAATAGCCACCTTCATTGGGTAGTCAGGACTTTCCCATGCAATCCACAGAGGGAAGGGGTTAAGTTTGCTAGATGATGGGGCTCCAAAATGGAGATGTGGTATTTCTAGATAGTCAGTGTACGTTTTTTTACACTATATTATAATGCAGTTTGGTCTCCAGCCCCACATGGAGCAGCTCAGCACAGCCACGTTTGAAGGCTGTGTCTACACTAGCACTTTTGTCAATATAACTTATGTCACTCAGGAGTATGAAAAAACAACCCTCTGAGCGACATAAATTACACTGACAAAAGCACTGGTGCGGACCGCACCATGTCAGTGGGAGACACTCTCTTGCCAACATAAATACTGCTGCTCGTTGGGGGTGGTTTAATTATGGTGACAGGAGAGGTCTCTCCCACTGGCATAGAGCAGCTACACGGGAGACCTTACAGCGGCGCAGCTGCAGCGGTATATCTGTGCCACTGTAAGGTCTCTAGTGTAGACATGGCCCGGTTGTTAGCATTGGTGTTAAACTTGACCATTGCCCTGTGTAGCGAGGGCCATAATTTGAGCTGTCAAATATGAGGTGAAGGAAGTGTGAAGATGGCAGACTGTTCTCTTTTTAGGGCTGAATTTTGTCAATTAGACCCCCATCTTCATTGCATGTTGAGTAACATTTGTAAAGCAAATTTTATTTGACCTCAGTTTAAATATAGTTGCAAGCAGGTTTTGGTTGGCCACTGTAGTGAGAACAAAGACTGTAAAGCTTTCTCCTACCCCGCTCCTAAACAAGCCACAGGCTTTATAGTTCGTTCCATTTATAGATCTTGTGGATCTTTTTTGAGAGAGCTAGGAATATACAGGGCTGCGAGACAGGAGGGTGTCGTGGAATGTAATTGAGGAGGAGTCAAAGGTGGCTAATAGAGAACATTTTCCTTCTTCTTTTATCTTTTACTTCTAGATGAGCAACCCATGATTAGAACTGTCTTGTCAGAACAAACATAGATGGATGTTTTACCAACATCTTCATTTCAATTATAGTATTTGTTACCTATCTTTTTACTTTTATTTAAACAAATTGTATAATGGTCACAACCAGACTAGCAAAGTTCACAAGGGATCTCAAACATGATTCCGAACAACTTATGTCTGTTTCTTTGAGATCTAAACGTATTTATACTCTCTTCAGTTCCAAAGAAGGCAAAGAGGTGAACTTTAGCAATGATTTTTTTCACTACTAGAGTCTTTGTGGTATTAAGTTTAAAGATGAGCTTCCTCTCTCTAAGGAGGAATTTTTCTGATCGTCGTTCATATCCCACACAAGAAAATAGTTACATAAGAGTTAGGATTGCTCAAATGTACTTCCCATCAACGCAGTCACAAAAAACAGAAAAAACACCCATTCTGGTAACTTTAGGATCCACATCCAGCACAACTCAGAGACCTTACCCAATTAATGCCCAAACACACTCACAGACTTTGCGGCTGCACAAACTCACTTTTTCACATCCAACATAGGACGCTCAAAGCACACACCCAATTTCTTGCAATCACACTCAACAAAAAAACCTTAACTCGGACCTTAGTTACAAATGAACATACACATGTAATGGCTTGTGTGTATAATGAGTTACACTTGCAGAGTATAAGATGTGAAGTTAGGTATTTCTTTTGAGTACAACTGTGAGGAAATGGACATGTATTCTCAGCAAGCAGCTGCACCACAGAGCTGGGTTCTGGTCTGATCTGCCATATGACCTTCAGTAAGAAACTCATCCTCTCCACCTCAGTTTCTCCCACCCGTAAAGTGAGTTAATGATACTCACCCAGCTCCAATATTTATAGATGAGCACTGTTCAGATCAGTTCTGAACCAACAGAATTCATAGCAGTTGTGCCATTGAGTTGAATGGGTGCAGGATCTGGCCCTAGAAGAGCTAAGTATTACTGTATTATTACTCACACAGAAAAAAATAAAAATTCTATAAAGGTTTAAAGCCCAGAAAAGGAAGAGGTGGGTGTAGATGTACTGGGGCCTTTATATAGTGTAACAAGTGTGAGAATGTTCAAAGATTTTCAGCCTAAGAAAGAGTTGAGAAAGAGGCGTCAGAATTTCATTATAGGTGTTTTGTCAGAAATGAGAGGCAACTTCACAAGAACAAGTAACTTGAAGTAATTCTCAGGAAATTCTTACCTGCTCCACTTCCTATTGTAAATTGCTAGAGACCTGTTGATGGCAGGGAGGAGTAAATTACTTTTGTTAGGAAGTCAGAGTGAAAAGAATCCACAAAATAGAAAAGAAAGCCCGAAGTCAGCAGTACCTAGAGATCTTTTTATGATGTTCTGCAGAAAACCTCTTCAGTCATGTTAGCCCTTAAGAGAAGGGTTGAACATGGAAGATAGTGCAAAACAGCCAACGTTCTTGGGACATAACAGATGCTGTGACTTATTAGTATCTTGCACATATGAAGATGGGGGAACCTTTTGACTGGAAAGTTTACAATGATTTGTGAATTGATCCCATAAATAAGATCAATCGTTCACACTATATAACCTATGTGAACTCAGACAGGAAAGTTCCAAAGAGGCAATACTTTCCATTCAATGCACAAAGCTAAGTGTTTATCTTATTTATAATTACTGCAACTAATTTATCTCATTTGCCCCCCACTGATAGGTAAATGCAAGGGTTTAGGAAGATGTACTGTATTGAGAATACTATGTTAAACTCGAATCCCAAAAGCAAGACATGCATTCAGTTGGATTCAGCCTTGGGAGACACTGTTTTCTGCTGTAGCCCCAGCTTTGTAAAGTCCATGGAGAGGCAATCACACTGGTTTCAGAGACCTGGTTTAAACAACACAGCCACCAAAGTGGGTGGTTCTGGTCAGCTAGGGGTTTGGTCATAAAACACAGTAGACCTATTGATTCAGAACATCTCCTGGGAGCCTCCAGTAGCTGAAGATTAAAGCTGCTCTCATCCCCTGCAGCAGAAGCCCACCTACTGGTACAGGGGAGAAGAGTCCATTTCCCCATCTGTGAAGTGGGACTGATATTCACTCAGCTCACAAAGGAATAGAACTCAGGGGTGCACAGCTCCTATCCCCTACTAAATTCCAGATCAGCTCCCCCAGATGCCCCAAAGAATAGTACTGGTGGTGGCGGTAGTCCTAGGAATAACTCCTACTGCTACCACCTCAAGCAAGAGTGTGGCCACAATGCATGGGCAGGACTTCAGGGTCTCCTAATTGGGAAAGTACATCTACAGCCCAGGATTGCCTTAATCTAGCCCTGGTGGGATGGTCAAAGTTGATTTATGGTGTAGTAGAAAAATTAGTATCTACCTTCACCAGGGAGATACTAGCATCCCCACACATTCAGAAGCATGTGTGTTGTCTGATCTTGTCTAATTCAGTTTCAAACATAGGTTTTGCAAAGCTAGGACACAGTCATTTCACTTTTAATCTCTTGCCAGTTCTGAAATACTCCAGGGCTGACTCCATTGACTCACGTGACCTGTGAAGAGTCTCTATCTCCAACTGTTAGAGAAGGATTCAGAGCTCATACTTCCTCCACTTTTGTCCTCTGCTGCTGTTCAGGACTTGTTGGGCAGTTTGATCCTGGTTCCAAGCTGCCTGTCCCACTTGCTGCATTTTCCTTCTCAAACACGGCCCATTACAGGAGATTCTACAGCAAGGGGTTGCTTTCTGCACTGCACTGTCCACACCAGCACTTTAAAAATAGGACCGCTCCCATCTACACCTCTGCTTCTGCAAATGCTCAAACCCCACTTTTTTTTTTTAATAAAAGAGGAAATGAAGGCAGAGAGGACTTGCCTAAGGGGCCCAAAATGTCGACATCAACACTGGGATTAGAATTCAGGATATTTTAGCTGTTGACCCTAAATCCAATTCACTAGACTACAGCTGGCTCATGGCCTGGACTCTCCAGCTGCTTCACCTGTGCCATGGGAAGCATTTTCCTTTTCAAAGAGCTGTTGCCATGGTTGCTCACTTCTGTGCATGAAGCAGGAGCCTTAGAGTCTGAGGCTTCTCTGCTGTATCGAGTAATGACTCAAAATTTTAAAAATACTGCAAAACCCAGTTCTGTTTAGTTTTGCTAGATCCTAGACAGGAGTTATAGGCCTGGATTCTGCAGACATTGAAGCACCTGCACAACTTTACTCAGATGGGCAGTGATGACACTGGAACTCTTCATAGTCTCTCCTACACTAGGAAGATGGTCCATTCCTTTACGCTTCTCTCAGAGAGTTGTTGTCCATAAAGCTTTTTTAAGTCCTAGAGCACTTGTCACTGAGAGTTTCAAAGTATTGCTATAAAACAGTGCATACTATCACCTCCTTGTTTCCTTTGTTCATTGCACAATCATCATCCATTTGTTTTTCAGAACATATCTACTATGAAGGGCCTGTCACACTGGGAATCCATGAAATCCCCCAAGTAAGTTCCCTGCGGTTATGTCCTGAAATCTAAGAATTACCTGACTAAGAGCAAAAAGCGCGATAATAATGTGTGATTTCAACTATTCCCATATTGACTGGGTAAATGTCACCTCAGGGCATGATGCAGAGATAAAATTTCTAGACACCAACAATGACTGCTTCTTGGAGCAGCTAGTCCTGGAACCCACAAGGGGAGGTGGCAATTCTTGATTAAGTCCTAACTGGAGCCCAGAATCTGGGCCAAGAAGTAACTATGCCTGAATCAATCAGTAATAGTGACTGTAATGTACTTACATTTAACATTCTCATAGAGTGGATAAAAGCCCCCCAAAACCTACTACGGTAACATTTAACTTTGAAAAGGTGAACTACATAAAAATGGGGATACTTGTTAGATGGAAAATAAAAGAAGCTATCACAAGGGTTAAATGCCTGCAAGTAGCAGGGGTACTATTTAAAAACACCATAATAGAGGCTCAAACTAAATGTTTACCCTCAACCAGAAAAGACAATAAGAGGACTAAAAGAATGCCACCATGGCTAATAATCAGAGTGATGTTTAGAAAGACATCTTGAAGTCACTGTGGATAGTTCTCTGAAAACTTCAGCTAAGTGAACAGCAGCAGTCAAAGAGGCAAACAGAATGTTAGCAACTATTAGGAATGGGATAGAAAATAAGACAGAAACTATCATAATGCCACTCTATAAATTCAGGTGCCCCCATACCTTGAATACTGTGTCAGTTCTGGTTGCCCAACCTCAAAAAGAATACAGTGGAACTGAAAAATGTTCAGAGAAGGGCAACAGAAATGATCAAAGATATGGAATGGCTTCCATACGTGGAAAGACTAAAAAGATTAGGGTTCTTCAGCTTAGAAAAGTAATGACTAAAGGGGGATATGGTAGAGGTCTCTTAAATCATGAATGGTGTGGAAAAAGTGAATAGAGAAGTGTTAGTTACCCTTTCCCACAATACACAAATGTGGGATCATCGTATGAAATTAATAGTCAGCAGGTTTAATACAAACAAGAGAAAGTACTTTTTCACACAATGCACAATTAACCTGTTGAGCTCATTGCCATGAGATGTTGTGATCGCCAAAAATGTAACTGGGTTCAAAAAAGAATTTGGTCAATTCATGGAGGATAGGTCCATCAATGGCTATTAGCCAAGATGATCAGGGATGCAACCCCATGTTTGGGATGACCCTAAACGTCTGCCTGCCAGAAGCTAGGAGGGAAAGATTCAACTGCCCTGTTCTGTACACTTCACCTGAAGCTCTGGTATGGACCACTGTTGGAGACAGGATACAGTGACAGACGGATTATTGGTCTGACTCAGTATGGCAAGTCTTATGTCCTTAAGAACCATCACATTGTCCTACCAGAATGTCCCTAGTACAGAACAGATTCACTCTTCTAGTACTGGAGGCTGGGGACATTCAGCACGGTTGGTTTTCCCCATGTTTGTAGTTTGTCCCTCTAGTACACTGCCCTGCCCTGATTCTTGCATTGGTAGCAGGGGAAGCAGCGCCTCCTGGTGATTCCTAAGAGGAAGGTCACCTCTGCAAGGGCCCATTAGCACCACTGGAGCAATGTTTCTATACCAGTAGTTGCTGCAAGGAGCTTAAACTCGCTGAAGTCTTAAGATGAGAGTCAAGGGTAGTGGGGAAGGGGAAGAAATGGAGAAAGGAAGAAGTGGAGAGGAGATGAAAGGAGTTTAGACTGGAGGACACAACCTCTCTCTCCCCTCTTTTCCTTCCTATCAGTCCTTCACTTCTACTCTCATTGGCCTATTTTACCACCTCCCCTTCCCTGCTTATCCATTATGTCTTTGGAAGTAGCATACTCCATACTGAACCAATCTCCTGCTTGAATTTCAGCAGACAGGCACACAGTGCCAGAGATGCTGAAAGCCTCCTAGCATCTGTTTACCTGCCCAGGCACAACTAAACGCTGTCCTCGGCCAGGCAAAGACACCAACCATTTGCCAAAGAATTGAGGAGGCCAGTGGAAGGGAGCACAGGGGTCTAGATCAGAGTGGCCATTGGTTAAGAACTTGCAGGTGGGGAGAATCATGGCCACCAAAACTAAAGTGTACAATCCCATTAAGCAGTCAAGGACCTACTACCGCTTCATTCTGCTCATGTTGACTAGTATATAATTCCATGAGACACTGATAAGCAACTTGGCCCATAAGTAGTCCCACTCCTACAATAAGGTACTTAATGTGAGTAAGGATATATATTTCACAGATTTTTAAGGTCAGATGGGACAATGAGATTATCTAAGAAAACCTTCTATAAGAATCTGGCCCTGTGAGAGTTAGGGAATCCAGACCTAAATAAGAAAGACAGTCATTCTTCTCAGATTTTTTTATTTATAAGAATTCAGTTTTCCAAATTATCAAAAAGTTATAATAAAATTTAAAGAAATCCAGTCATTCGAGAACAATTGGGACAGGTCACAACAGCCCCATATCCAGGCAAAAGACTATATAGCACTGAAGAATTACTAAATTTATAAATAACAGAACAGGAAACCAACCTCAATTACCTAATAAGGGCCAATTCTTCCACTCTGACCCATGGGGAATAAGGTACTACTCAACATGTATATGGGTTGCAAAATCTGGCTCTGATTATTATAAACATTGATCTAATATCAGCAACCCCAAGAGAGTCCAGAGGCGACACATGGGGAGAAGGCATGTGGGGTCACATGCCTCCCCAGATTTCTGCCAAGGTTTGCAGGCCCCGCACAGTCACATGGTGTGGCGGAGCCCATGAGCTGTGCCCCATGGGGAGAGCCAGGAGCAACAGCAAGGGAGCCGCAGGGAGGGGCTGCTGCTTTCCAGGCAGGGAGACTGAGAGTAAGGGGGAGGGACCTGCCTCAGGGGGAGGAGGGCAGTGACTCGAGCTATTTCAGGGGTGGCCAAACCTTTAAATTTTGCCCCTCACTACCACTCACAGCAGATATGAGTTGTCTCTGAGAGACTCTGTTCAGTGGAATCCAACATAGGCGCCAACTTTCCCCGGCGCCGGTGGGAGCTCGCGCCTCCTCGCCCCTGGCCCTGCCCCTACTCCAACCTTTCCCCGCTCCCATTCCAACCCCTTCCCCAACGTCCCCACCCCAACTCTGCTCCCTCCCTGCCCCATTGGACCCTTCCCCAAAATCCCGCCCCAGCCCCGCCTCTTCCCTGAGCGCACCACATTCCCCGTCCTCTGCCCTCCCTCCCAGTGCTTGCCGTGCAAAACAGCTGTTTGGCGGCGCAAGTGCTGGGAGCTCGGGGGAAGAAGCAGGTATGCAGCATGCTCAGGGGAGGAGGCAGAGGCAGAGCAGAGGCGGAGGCGAGTTGGGGAAGGGGAGCAGGGTGGGGAGCTGCCAGTGGGTGCAGAGCACCCACCAATTTTTCCCCCTGGGTGCTCCAGCCCCAGAGCACCCACAGAGTCAGCATCTATGGAGTCCAGTACAAACAAGGCTATATACTCAGGAACCATGTTGTCATGGGGTCTCCTCTAGAACCTACACTGTACTGTCCCCAAAGAGAGGTTCAAGGGGGAAGAGGCCAGTTCCTGTTGCAGAAATCCACATGGTACAGAGAGGAGAATCCCCAGGAAAACAGTCAATTACTAAATGCACACACCCACCACCTCAAAGCCAGAGAGCTCTTAACGCCCAGAGAGGTTTCTATGGGCTCAGGCCAAAGGCAGCACTGCTTCTCTGAGCCTCCACATTGCTGGCAGGTTTCCTGCCCAGTTTCTGCAGAGAAGATCAAATGTGGCTCAAAAATCCAGAATTAAAACAAATTTCTGTGTTAAGTCCTCCTCTCAATCTCTGAAGTAAGCTTAGCCTCCTGACTTTCCCAATATTTCTGACTGTTAGGAGGAGAGAGATATTTTGACCTATGAAATTAAGATGTTCCCTAAGCCAAGGTCTACACATTTGAACTGTGCATAGTTTCTCTTTTACATTGTGCAGAGTGCTGATGTGAAATTGCCCCCGAAGGAAGCGTTATTGTTACCACCTGTTTTGCTGGAACTAAGATACAGCAAGTTCTGTGTCTGTGTCACGTGTTTCTACAGATGATGCTTTTTTTTAAAATACCCAATTAATATGTTATCATCTGTGAAAATTCATCTGAAGTTATAATAGTGCAATATTTGAACAATAAGATTAGAGTGGGATGAATCCCAGTCAAAAGAACATTTCTCCCACTCTGATTATACAGCAGCTGCAAAGTAAAGAAAAAGCCTTAATAACAAAAGCCAAGGTGCAGTTGTTTCAGAAAGAGCAAGAAAAGCTGCATGGACCTGAAAGGAATTTTTAAATATGAAGAGTTTTATTTCCCTATAGAAGCATTTACAGCCATGTTTTAATTTTGAATTTGCTGTGCTATCAACATTTGACATCTATGAAGAGGGGCATTTGGCAAGAAAAATGGGCCACACCTTTTACCACCATTGAAACATATTTGGACTGAAGAGCTTTCAGGAGGGGTATAACAATTTTAACAAAAAAGGGGACTCTCTTCTATGAAGAGAGGCAGTTCTGTACTATTTGTGTGCTAATCTAATGTTTTGCTTTTGTTTCACACAGGGAGAGTACACAGTCTCAGTGATGCTGTATAATGAAGATCATCTCACTGTTGCTTGTGCTGATTTTACCATAAAAAATAAATAATTTTTCCCCATATAAAGCAAAGAAGCGATCAGAAACAGTTCATTTAAAGGGGCAGGTCACCAAAATAGTGCAAGCTTTGTAGCTGAGAAAGCTAGTTATATTCTACAGTGATATTGAAGGAAATAATTCCACTCAGAGGTTCGGGTGCTATTCTTGTTTATAATCTATTGCTTTTAGGAAGTCACTAGAACCCCAAGAGATAATTTATCCTATGACATTCACTGTACTCCATTTGTTTTTGTTTCTATAATATATGGCTGCTTTAAAATAGCAAGAGTTTTAAATGCTCAAAAGCCTTCTAGTCCAGTAACTGCAGAACTGAATGAAACAGGCATTGCCCAGTGAGCTGTCTAGCAGGAGGAGATCAGAGCTTTTTTCCTGGGCTACTGGAGGCAGGAGGGGACTTAGCACAGTGGTTCCCAAACACAGGCATGCCTGCTAGAGCGATGGCTTTTGTGATTGACACTAGGCAGGGAGCACCAACCACAGAATCCTTTCCTACCTGAACTTGGTGCAATGAATGTCTGTATCATTTTACACATGCTCATTTTACACAATGATAGACTTGGGTTGTCCCAGATTTCAACTTTGTTCAGTCTGACATGATAGGGGATTTGGAGCAGCCTTAGTTTAACTAAATGAGAGGCAGGCCAACATTATACCAGAGGAGAGGAGTTGCAGTTGCTGCATTAAGAGAAGAGGGCACTGGCACTGCCCAGGTCTTACTCTTAGAAATTGATGCCTTGGGAAACACTATACTGCACTCAGTCTCTGGTGGGGAGGAGGGAGTGCCTCACATTATCCCTTCCAAATTCAGTATAGTTCGGTACCTAACACAGGGCCATTTAAAAAAAAAAAGCTTCCAATATCTTACATTGGCTATTACAATATCAAGGTCAGAAAGGCACCTACCCCACAGTTAAACTCTCAGCATGCATTCAGTATTGTGCACTTAACATTTGCAATCAATACAATGTAATGTTACAAAAAGCTGCAGATACCAGCTCATTTATTAATGGTAAAGAAAACCAAATTATTTATGTTAAGGAAGACATACGGAAAGTAGGGGAAAGGCCTACATGATATGGAAGCCTCTTCAGACATCCTGATTGCAGCATTCATCCACATACTTTTATAGAAGCTATAGCATAACCTCACTGTAGCCCTGTACTCTCTGTGACTCTTTTTAATAAACCCATGAAAGAGAGACCCAAGAATGTGAACAGAAGTATTCCACCTGCTATTTGAGCAATCCTTGTGTCATATCTGTTCTCTGGAGTAACAGCACTCCACTCTTCGATTTTTTGGATTTGCTTTTTTGTTTTTTACGTCCTTTCTAATGACATGTGAACGATCCTGCTAATAGGCTATTATGGCCATCTGCTTCTCAATAAAGTCATATGAAAAAGAGTCTTTTATGTTCTTTTTTCTGTTTAGGTATTTTGCCTCTAAGGTCCACCCAAAAGGTAAAGCCAAAAACTCATAGAAAAAGTTACCATTTCTTGCTTGAGACTTGAATATCCTCTCCTCCCTGGCTTTAACAATGCAGAGAAATATCAGGATAAGAGATATAAGCTATCTTCAGTTCTCTCAGAAAGAACCATTCCCCAATTGTTGCCCCGAGATCTCATCAAAAGAATGCATCTCTGAACGAACAGTGCCCCCTGATAAATAACTATTGTGTTCCGAGATGGTCCTCCATTTCCCATCCATGCAGTGGACCTGTTAAATCCAGTTTCACCAACTGTGTTCAAGTCTTCAGGGACCTGATCTATACTATGAAGTTTTACTATGACTGAATATAGTTGTGAATAACCATGTTAACTGACAGTGTTCAACACAAATTAACAGGCAAAGTATAAACTCGGACAAAACATTCAACATACTGACAACTAATTGTGATTAAACCTTGCTCTGATCAGGGTTTAAACATAATGAGCTGACGCTATATTGAACACAGTTTATCCTAGTTGCCTGCTAAACAGTACTCAGCATCATGTTAGTTAACTCAATGAGTCAGAACTGCGCTCAGCGACAAGAAAGCTATACAGGGTAGACCTCTGAGGAAGTATGGGATATCAGCCCACATACAAACAGTTAGGCAGTATGGTCCATGTGGATGTGCACACAATGACTATGTTATGGAAAAGCCACCATGGAGACTCACTTTAACTCTTTGTAACCTGCCCAGAAGAAGGTATCACAAAAATGGATACAAAAATGGATACAAAAAATCTCAAAAGCTTGTACCTTCCACCAGAAGTTGGTCCAATAAACGATATTACCTCACCCACCTTGTCTCTCACAGAAATTTATAGATTTTTTCCCATAAATTTAAGCCCTCTCTACAAGACTCCTAAATGGTTACAAAAGTCAGAACAAACTGACATGGAGAAGAAATCATCAAAATCACATCTAGCAGCATTAGTAGCACACGGAAATGTTCCCTAAGTCCAGCTCGCTTCATGACAAACCTTGCCCCTAAAATCCTATTGGATGGCCTTGCCTTCAACCAACTGACCATACCAGATGAAAAACAATCCCAAGGGCCTTCAGTAGTTGAAACACCTCCAACTAAAATAGGTGTCCCCTACGACCTAGACATTGCCCGGGCAACCTAGTTCTTCAATCCAGAAGCATACCTCCAAAAATTTCCATTACCAGAGAAATAAATAAACTGGTCATCTCTTACTTAAGGTGTGGTACTACCCGTGTGCTGTGGACAATCAGTTACGCAATAAACTACACATCCGAGCAACAAAACCTCATCTCCAGAAATCAGACTTCTATCGCCTGAGCTAAAATAGATCTCCCTTTGGTGTTAACTGTAGCAGGTCCCTTAGGATATGTTTACACTGCAATAAAACACCAGGTGTGGCTGGTCCATGTCAGCTGACTTGTGCTCACAGGGCTCAGGCTGCCAGGCTGGAGTCTGGAGCTTCAGCTGGAACCTGGGCTCTGGGACTTTACTCCTTCCAGCGTCTCCAGAGTTCGAGTTCCAGCCTAAGCCCGAATGTCTACACTGCAATTTTACAGCCTCACAGTCCAAGCCCCAACTCGGGCCAGCCAGGGGTATTTAATTCCTGTGTATATATAACCTTGGCCTCTTGATGGACCTGCTACTAGAGGATTTCACACAAATACACATACATAAAGCCAGTATATCACACCAAGATCAGCTGAACAGTCCTTGGGTTCCTAGCACAAACACTGCTTGTCTCTTGCTGTCAGAGAGAATTAGGTAAATGACTAAAAATAAACCCAAGTTCTTACTCCCCACATAAAACTGGAAACACATTTTATTCCTGGTGGTGTACTCAAACCCTTTGCTCAGTTATTTGCTACCTAAGAGGCTTCCCTCGCCAACCCTGCTCCACATCTTAGCAGCCCATAGCTTCATCTGCTTCCAGATTAAAAAGTGGCTCAGTCCCTTCATCCTGAAAAGCCCCTTGGCTTAACCCGGCTTCTCCTTTTATTTCCTGCTCATAATCAGCCTCAGCTGGGCCCCTCCAGGCTTGGCAGTTTGGGCACTTTCTGCAGGACAGGGATTTTTGTCTTCTCTGGTCCCAGTACAGCATGTTAACCCCTTCATGGCCCAAAAAGGTGTGGGGCGCAGCCACACTGTGATGCCTGAATTAGAACAGATTTAGCAATTACAGCATTTGTCTTTCCAAAATAGCCTTAAAAAGCTAAATAAAGCTACCATAGCAACAAACAAGTTCTGATTATAGCTGGGCTGTGTTAGTGTGAGAGCACATCCCCTAGTGATTCACAGCTCTAGAGAGGAGGAAGGATGCTTTCACAGAAACAAGGACCTGTGAACTTCCCAATCAGCTCTCCTTGAAACCAGGAGGAGGAGGCAGAAATGAAACCAATGGCTAAATTCTGTGCTCAAAGACTTCCCTGAAGGAACTGTGTGGGTTGGAAACAACTTTGGGGATTTGTGTAGTCTTCTGTTGTCTTCAAAGGTGCTATTCTTTCCTCAAAATGAGTGCATGTATTTTTAAGAATCCTTTTTAGACTCTTGAGTGTGTCTCTAAAGAAGGCTCTGGCTGCTCCACTTTATTCTTTCATTGGGTTCTCTGGGACGCAGTGGCGGGGGAGACTTCAGGACAATGGCAAATTAAACCATGAAGTTATCTTCGTCCTAGCCCTATACACCACCCAGCTCTCATTGCAACAGAATAGCACACACATATGCCTGACGAAGGATCCATGTGGCACCTAGGCCCCAGTCTTTAAGGAACTGCATGGGAGCAAACCTGTGCCCGTGCGGAGCCTCACTGAACTGAAAGGGGCTCCATGTAACACAAAGGTCCAACCACATGTGCTCCTGCAGGACTGGGGGCCTGGAGGACACTGTGATTGGCACATTACAAATGCATAAAATGAACAGATGACGTGGATGTGGGATCTCCATGTCTCCAATGTTGTAAAGCACATTCCAGTAGGGAACCCCAAAGCAACAGAAGGACTTCAGAGAGCGCGTCTGCACTTTGAAGAATATCCCAGCAGACAAAGCTGAGGATTAAAGGACACAAAGGTCTTGTCTAGATGGCAAGTTAGTGCATGACAAACTGAGGAGTATATCTTTACTGTACTAGCATTCATACACTAACTGGCTGTGTGGACCCTGCTACCACACACCAGAAGTTCCTTGGTGCACTTTGACCTACTCCCATTTGAAACAGGAGTAGGGCAATGGCTGGAAGAGCAGTCATCACCCCTCTGTGTCAACTGCATAGGGTATTGGGGCCACTGGATCTGAATAAAGGACTCCCCTACTGCTACACCAACAGTTACCTGTGCAGGAAGTAAGTGGTACAGAGGACTTGGGGTGCCCTTTCCATCACAGTTGATTTTAGTCTATTTTGCAAAAATAAATAAATAATTAAATATACTACTTGCCCCCAATGCTACAGATGCAAAACCTTCCCCTGCATGGCATGACAGAGCCGGCTGGAGGAGGTTATACACTGTCTCTTGGGTTTGCTGAGAGGGGCCCACATGAATTGTTTTGCAAGGGTTACAAATTTGTCTCAACTTCCTGAAGACCCCCTGCTACAGTGAGGCTTATAATTAATATCACAGCATGGCTGTTGGGCAATTTGGGACCATCTCTATATACATATTGTTTAAAAAACAAAACATTGTGTCATCTAGATTTTATACGATTTAGATGTGACTCATTGCACCATCACCACTTGGCCATCTTAGCCATTGTTTGTTCCACTTCCTCTAACCCTCCATCTGTCTGTTTTGTCTTCTTTAGTTTGTAAGCAGAGCTGGTCAAAACTCAGCATTACTGTCTCACAGAAAATTTTCACATTCCAAATTAGACCGAAAACAAATCTTTACAACATTTCCCACAAAATGGAAATTCAGAAAAAAAAATGTTTTGGAAAAATTTGTTTTTATAGGAAATGTCATCAAAATTAAACACAAATTGGACAAATTCTGAAGCACAGTGAAGCCTGAGGTGCAAGACCATGCTGGACTGACAGAGAAGTAAAATGTGAACAGCAATGACAAAAGAAACAAAGGGGACAGAGTAAGTTAATGCCACATTTGTTATATGAAATGAAAGAAAAGACATTTGTGTTTGAGGTGGATAGAAAGATCATTATTACAAGCCTTTTCTAAAAGATATCCATCATCATTACTATTACCTAATACTAGAAGTTGGCCCAGGTACTAGAAAACTCTTGAGATCAAGAGAAAAAAATCACATTTTCACCAGTTGAGGGCCTCCCACATGTAAAACTAACTAGCCTGAAAGGATCGGAGACAAGCAATTAGTATCAGCCAGCAGACAATTGCCAGGGTGATTTCAAGCATCTTCAAAACGCCTGAACAAAGAGATCAGACGTACAAGGCACATTAAAAGAGACCAGGCTCTTGCTTAGATGGATTTCCAGTACAGTGGCAGCATTAGGCACCTGCAACCCATGCAATCGTTGGAGGCCCCAAGGCAGCCCCCTGATAATGGTAACTGAGTTACAGATTAAACGCAAGCCAAGCCCAGCACGATGATGCAGGGACGCAAGCCCACCCAGCGTGATGAGTGTCAACACTTGTAGGGGTCCAAGAATTGAGCTCTGCAGGGGCTCACCATGAGACAAATGCCATCCCTGTTCCAAAGGAGTGTATTCTGTTGGCAAGGGCCCAACTGCTATTTGGTCAGCCACTCATGAATATACAAGATGGTGAAACATCCTTTGGCATTGTCATAATGTATCCACTATCTGGTTATACAATAATCCTGAGGCTATTTTAGAGTGAGATGATAGTGGCTGGTTTCAGAAATTCAGTTACCACTGACTCACACGCTGAGCAGCCACCCATGGGCTTTTCTTTTTTCCTCCTCTTCCCACTCTCCTCACTCTGCCCTGCCACCATCAATCTAACCACAGGACAGCATGACGCTGAGTGTGAAACAAGCGGAAAGGGGCTCAGCTTGATCACGAGAATGGCACTGCTGAGAGCCAAAACAAATATTTGCCAGTAACCCTGTGTCTTTTGTTTGCTTGCACGGCTCCCATTTACTAGCTTTCTTACGGTAAATTTTACAGCTGGAGTTAGTAGAGTGACAAGGTGGGCCTATTGCTTCTCAATGCGCTGATGGTTTCTCCCTTATTTAGTATTTAAACACTTGTATTTAATATATTGAATGTTCTCCGTCCCTTCCAAGACTAGATTGTCACTTGTTTTCCCTCCCTGCCCTCCCTTTATCATGTTGAGAGCTGTCAGCCTGAAAAATTCTGGGAGAAGGAGAAGTGGTGGGGAATGGTACACACATAGCACTGGTTTTCAACCTGTGGTACACAGATCCCTGGGGGCCCGCAGACTATGTCTAAGATTTCCATCCAGAGGGATCCGCACCTCTGTTCAAAATTTGTTAGGTGTCTGCAATGAAAAAAGGTTGAAAACCACTGATATATAGGGTTTAATTATGTAATGCTTGCTATGCTTTGGTCACAATGCAGCTGGCTCTGTCTGACCCATATTAAGGATTCTTCTGTCCTCTCACTACTGAGCTAGATCCCAGTCCTGCAAAAACATAAGTGCTTAACTTTGCCTTCAGTGGGACTATTCATATCCTTAAAGTTAAGCATGTGCATATGTGCAGGATCAGGTCCTTTGTCCCCACATCAACCACATGATGCCAGTAACTTTCCTCCCTCTGTCTCCCTCCCTCCCTCTCTCTATCCATGTCTGAAATGGAAACAGCAGTGGCTGTTGCAGTCCTTGTTATTTCAGGCTGGGAAACACTGCACACAAGTTCCCTGTACTCTTTCATCTCGATTTATTGAAGTTAAACCCCAGCTATTTCCCATTCTGAACGCCAGAAAGTGAAGCCAACAGAAAAAGTAAGTTTTAAAAAATGAAGACATCCAAACTGATCTTAATGTTGGAGAAAAAGTTCAGGCTTGAATCAATTAGCTGGAGACACTATTGTTTGTAACCAATTAAAAATCAAAGCAGAACCAATTTACCCATTAATGGGGGTGTTGTGAAAGATGAAGAGGCTGTCAGTAGCTCCCTAGTTACAACATAGATTTTCTATTGCTTTGCAGAGGACAGATAAATTACTACCAACGTTTTATTACTGATTCTATGAATGGGTAAAAAAAATCTGGTCATGAAGCTTGTATTTCTTCGTTACAGCTTGGGCTGTTCTCTAATAACATCAAATTCAATCATCCCCAAACTTCAGGGAAGTTTGGATCCAGATCACAAACAGGTGGTTCTTTTCCATCTCTAATTATTTTGTTAACACCCATAAATATAACCACAGAACTGGAGAAAATAAATGCAGATCCATTTAAAAACAAATACGTATCTTGTACGTAATGTTTAAAAAGAAAGGTGGTTAGCCACTTTGCTGCAGGTCCTAAATAGAACTTCTGTGCAGTAATGACGGAATGTGGCAGTGGAATGCCAGCGCATTCCCTACAGTGTCAAATTCCTCTGGAATATCTCATTATCTCCAAGAGTCACATCTTCCTGTTCATCCATAGCTGCCTTACAGCCTTGTCTATATTGTGGATTTGCCTTGATTCCAGCACTCAATGCCAGCAACCAGCATTGGTGTAAACTCCAAGTGCAGACAAGGAAGGCAATTATTTGTACCACTGGAGCTTACCTTGGATTCAAGCAGAACTTTATGTAATTTTTAGATTATAGGACCATGCTTGTATAGCAGTACCCTCTCTAGCAAAACAGCTCTTTCCAGCCCCAGCTAGAACCTGTGAGGAAGGAAGTGCAGCTTCCCCTCTGAACCCTAGCTGTAGTGAGGCTTTGCCCACACATCTAACACTCAAGAAAACGAGGCCCACATCTTGATAACTTCCACTGACAGAGCCTTGCTATCCTTTTTTTCACTCTGGTGTCCAAATCACCAGACTTCTTAGTCCCAGAACTCAGGTGTCCCCTCACTATCCAGTGAGACTCAGGGGTAGGAAGCGATGAGAGGGTGAGTGACCGTAACTGTTCTTGATCATAATGAGAGAAGGGAACTCCAGACTTTTTCCAGCACTTAGCTAACCTGACATCTATAAGGGGTCACAAATTTTCTGACTGAATGTTTTTTTCATCAGAAAATGCTGATTCCTCAAGAGCCCAAAGTTTGCCAGAAAAAAAGTGTTGATTCTGATTAATTTTCATTTTAGAAAATATATAAAATACTGAAACTGGAACAAAATGTTTTGATTTTATCAAAACAAAACATTTCAATTGACCAAAACTAAAATCAGAATTTCATCCCGCAGGTAATTTCACATTTTTTGTTTCTATTCCATTCAGGAACAGAAAAAAATTTCACACTCATTGAATTTCCCACGAAATGGAAAATTGATTCCTGCCCAGCTCTACTCAATTCAATACACTAAAGCAGGGGTAGGCAACCTATGGCACTTGTGCCAAAGGTGGCATGCGAGCTGATTTTCAGTGGCACTCACACTGCCTGGGTCCTGGCCACCGGTCCTGGGGGCTCTGCATTTTAATTTAATTTTAAATGAAGCTTCTTAAACATTTAAAAAACCTTATTTACTTTACATACAATAGTTTAGTTATATATTATAGGCTTATAGAAAGAGACCTTCTAAAAACATTAAAATGTAAAACTGACACACAAAACCTTAAATTAGAGTGAATAAATGAAGACTCGGCACACCACTGCTGAATGGTTGCCGATCCCTGCACTAAAGTTTTTTTCTGGCTGTTCTTCTGACTAGTACTAGACACCTTTTCTTCCTCTTTACAGCTACATACCATTCAAGATCCAGTACCTGGGTGTGGAAGACTTTTAAGTAACTTATAGGATTCTACATCTTATGCTATGTAAAGATGTACACTCTGTATTCCAATCTGGTAACATCCACATCCTTATGTTATACGCTATTCCAGTAGGTGGCAGTGTTAACCTAGGAGTCACTATGTATATTTCTTGTTTTGCAAGATTCTTCCTGGATATCTGACTTGGAGATTGTGAACGGGATTTACAGTTTTAAAAATACAAATAAGAAATAAGTTCTTAACTGCACAGTGGTTTTATCATGGCCTTATCATTAACTCTGTCTCTTGCACCAATGTTTTAAGGGCTTCCTAATTGATAATGAGAGATGTTTTATTAAATGTTATTTGTTTTTACACTCATTCTCCCCCCCCCCCCCCGGGTGATTCTAAGAACTTTTGTTTTGTTTTTAACCCTTTAATATCTGGAGCCAGCCTTCCCAGAGTTCTGTTTATAATCACATCCTCACGGCACCCAAACACAATACATAAAAGGTCCTCTCTTCTCAAGTGGATGTCTGGTGAAAGGGTGATTGCATGTTCCATGTGGCGAAGCATCTTACATTCTCAGTTAGGTACCATGACAACATGGCATAGTTACAAGTTTCCGGCTTTACAAGCAAAGGGTCTCTTACTTCTCTGTATCCCAAACTCACACAGAGTCCGTGTATAAAAAAGTGCTGTGAAAAAATAGCAAAAGTGATCTTGAAATCCCCTTACACCTGACCTTGTCAGACTTTTTCATAATATAGCCCAAACCCTACTAGACAGTCTTGTGGACCACTTCCTCTCGCACTCACCATCATGGGGCCCAACACTCCCCAACCCTCATTCCACTGAGCATCACAGGGACCGCCTCTCCATTTCATTCTCCATCCTGGGGATCATCCCCCATCCAGCATTGTGTGGACCACCTCCTCTCTTGCTCACCATTCCAGGGACCACCTCCCATTTGCAATTGCACAGATCATTTCCCATCCCACTGGCAAATAAAAAGTATCTTTGTGGTTACTGCTGCTACCAAGTAGTGATATTGGGAACACATTTAATGTATTTTTAGCTTCTTGTGTATGCAGTTTAGTAGCTAGAAACAATGGGAGGAAGGAGCTAGCACCATGTGACTCACTAGCTCTCCTAAGAGACCACTAGCAAATGCGCAGTGGACAACCAACAGTCTGGATCACAGAATGGGAATCCCCTCTCTACACTAATTCTGTTTTCCAGGGCGTCAACAATTCTACAAATGACACTAACGTGTCACTTCTTTTCAGCTAAGTGGGAATGTTGTAAATGGTTCAGCAATTACTCAGCCTGCCCCTTTCACACAGCGACCCAGATATTATACAAATCACAGCAAAGATTGCAGTGCCTACATTTTCTTTTATTTATTTTAAAGTCCCCATAGTCAGTCACTCTCCCTGAAACCTGGCCTCTTCCTCCCCCATGTCCTCTTTTCTACCACAGCAACAGAAACGACCAGTCTGAGGAATTGCAATCTACTTGCTGTAATTTACCAGTACAGAGTCCTTGCCCTGGTCTACACACAGCCCCGGGGTCGAACTAGGGTACGCGAATTCAGCTACGTGAATAACGTAGCTGAATTCGAACTACCCTAGTTCGAATGACTTACCCGTCCAGACGCCGCGGAAGCGAACTCCGCGGCTCCAAGGTCGACTCCGGCAACTCCTCCTGCCGCGGTGGAGTACCGGAGTCGACCGCGGCGCTTCCGGAGTTCGAACTATCGCGTCTAGATCAGACGCGATAGTTCGAACTCCGAGAAGTCGAACTCGCCGCGTCGACCCGCGCGGTAAGTATAAACGTACCCCTTGGTGATATCAGAAGTGTTCCAATTAAGAGACCATCCTGACTATCAGAGACTCATAGGAATATAATGTGCTGGGAGATATTTACTATTAAGGCATTAATTACTTTAAATCTCATCAATGT
This sequence comes from Mauremys mutica, assembly GCF_020497125.1. Lineage (NCBI taxonomy): Eukaryota > Metazoa > Chordata > Testudines > Geoemydidae > Mauremys > Mauremys mutica. The sequence continues at coordinate 119,477,011 of NC_059073.1, read as the reverse complement.
ACATAGCATTAAGACATTTTCAAGTTGGTAAAAGAAGAGGGATTGTCCGTGGTGTTCTGGCCAAAATCCAAGTCAAGGACAGTAATTACATTCTGCTTACTTAAAATACCATCTGCAGTTTCATTTCAATACACTAGTTGGGCCTGATCCAACACTCATTGAAATCAATAGAAAACTCTCTCATAGACTTCAATAGGATCTGGATCTGAGTCACGTTTACTCCTTGGCCTAACCTAATGTTAAGTGTTGTCGAGCACTGTTTAATGGCTGTTGTGTGCTGCCCTAGAATGACTGCACTTCAGGAGTGGATGAAACAATACCTAGACGTCCATTACCTTCCATAGAGAAATGGGAGGAAGCTCAATTAGCTAAAGAAACATAATCCAATAGATTAAGCCCAAAATACTGGTTTTCTTGAAAAAAAGTTGATAAGGAACCTGAGGTCCTAATTCAGATAAGCTTCTAATGACTGCAGTGAGTGTCTCCCTGAGTAAGAACCAAATAAAAAACTGAATCAAATATGCAGTAAGGATCTCAGGAATTGGACCAGTGTTAATATATATTTTCAGAAAGTTTAATTGTGTTAGAGTTAGTTATTAGAATTAATATAGTATCGTTATGGTCATTTGTATTACTGCAGAGCCTACGAGTCTTGGACCACGACCTCACTGTGTTACACACTGTACAAACAGAACAATAAGACATTCCCTGCCCCAAAGAGTTTGCAATGCAAATATAAGGCAAGCAACAACAGATGGATAGACAGACAGGAGAGTACAAAGAAACAATAAGACAATGTTGGTCAGCATGGTAGGCAGCGGTCTTAGCACACCAGCAGCCTAAATGTTGTCAAGTCTGTGTTTAAAAGTGATCTGTAAACCATTTATTTTTAAATTGGGCTTATACTCTTTCTTCTTTAAGATGGGTATAGGTGGCCTGAGAGGTTTATGGAGGTATATTTTGTTGTTGTTGTTTTGTTTTGTTTTTTTAAAAAGAGAGTGTAGAAGCTTGCTTGTTTTTTAGTTTAGAAAAATCTTTCTCCAACAAGTTTATTAGCCACCAGAGTTCAATAGTTTAAACAAAAACAAATAGCATCTTACATCAGTAGCTCTGAAAGCACTTTACAAAGAAGATCGGCATCATTATCCTCATTTTACAGAAGGAGAAACTGAGGCACAGAGAGGTAACGTGACCCAGCGTACCTGTGATAGAGTCAGGAATAGAACCCAGGTCTCCTGAGTCCCAATCTTATGCTCTGATCCAGAAATCAAGTTTCCCTTTAGAATCTAAAAGTATTTTAGGATGCACAGGTGAAAGACACCATAACAGTGTAGAAGTTTTGAGTAGTGTAGCAGCTATTAGAAGCAACCTGGAAGACTGAATTGTACCCAGTCCAGTCTGAGTAAAAGCAACATGTACCTGTGTTGCTCCAAGAGCAGGACAGCAATGGGAGAACTCCTCTCGTCAGCATAGGTAGTGTCTACACTGAAGCGCTACAGTGCTGCAGCTGTAGCATTTTAAGTGTAGACATACCCTCAGAGTCACAATCTGGTTCTTCTTTCCCTGTTACCCCAGGGGGAAATTATTTGTGCTTGCCCTTCTGCTAATGCAGATTACTTCTACCTCTGCACTCGCTCCAGCATGCAGTTGGCTCCTAGTGGAGGCAGAGGGAGCCCAGCAGCCACTACTGTCCCTAACCTATGCAGGATCCAGTGATGCAGGTAAGTTCTCCTTTGTCCTTAACCTTCACCCACCCGCCCACCCCGGTTCCCTGTGTGAGTTTGCAGGATTGCTCAAGTGAACAAAGACTGTACAGTCAGATATTTACGTCAGCAAATACCAATTTCTTACCCAGTCGCCGCTTGAACAGACAGTAACAGGTGTGCCAGGTAACCAGACAGGTGTGGCTTTTATCGATTGTACACAGCCATTGAAACGAATTGCATCGAATCAGTTCCCTGGCAGTTATCCGAATTGTGATACTACTTTGTGTTTTCCATCTCAGCATCTCAAAGTGCTTTAAAAGTCTACACTAGAGACTTCAACTATTCCTAAGGATTTGTCTAGATTAAAAGGGGTGATGTTAGGTCATGTTAGCTGGCTTGATCTAACACTTTCTAAAACCTTAGTCGAGACAAGCAAGTTGTACTTTATCATGTGCTAGCAGGTCAAACTAAGTCCGGGGGGGGAGGACGGGGCGGACTTGCTTTGGGCAGGTCTAAACTACTGCTTACGTCAATCTAACTTACCTCGCTCTGGGGTATGAAAAAGACACCCCTCTGAGTGACGCAAGTTACAGCAACCTAAGTGCTGTCCACACTGGCACTATGTTGGTGGGAGACGCTCTCGCCTTGACATAGCTTCCGCCTCTCACAGAGGTGGAATAATTATGCCGACATGAGAGCGCTCTCCCATCAGCATAGAGCATCTTCACCAGATGCACTGCAGCTGCACCGATGTAGCACTTCTAGTGCAGACCTGCCCTTTGTCTTGATTAGAGCTTAAGAATGGGTTAAATAAGCTCAATACAGCAGCTAACAGGATTTAATAACATATTGTATAGTACTTTTAAACACTATTCTAGACAAAGCTTAGTTGAACCCAGGGGTTGCCCTGCATCTGGTTTAGCCTTATATGCTAGTGCAAATTGGGTACAAAATGTGCCGTTCTAGTTTGGCAGAATTTTACACACATTTTGCACTTATGTAAAGGACAGATCTAGGGCAATGATGAATCAGGTCTGCACACAGAAGCAGCACCAGTTTAATTAAAACAGGTTTACAAATTAGAGCTGGTTAGGAATTTTCCAACAAAACAGTTTCTCCATCAGAAAATGTCAATTCAGTGGAACCGAAATGTTTTGCAGAAATGTAACAGTTTCAGCGAACTTCCACTGAAACACAGGCAGTCAGAGCTCCACCCTGCCTGCCAGCCAGCAGTCTGAAAGCCCTGAGAACCCGGGCTCATGCTGGAGCTCTCAGAGCTTCTTGTTCCCTGCCACACAGCTAGGAGCTTGGCTTCCAAGCTCCCAGATCCCTCACGGCTGCCACAGCTTCAGAGAGCTCGGAGCTCGGGCTCCCAAACTCAGTTTTGTTTCAAAATTTCCAAAATGAAACGTTTCGATTATTTCAGTTCCCCTCCCCCAATTTTCCCTTCCATGGGAAACTTAGATATTTATACTTTTTTTCCCTGAAACAGTGTGAATTTTTTTCAGAATTTTGAAATTTCTGTGGTACAGAAATTTTGACCTTTGACCAACTCTGTTAAAAACCTGTTTCGTTAAACCAACCCAAACCTGTGTGACCAGGCTTATATGAGTTTACAACTGGCTTATGGCAATTTAGCTTGCATCGACTATTTGTAAACCGACATACATGTGGCCATGAAGGTTTCCCCCTGATTTGACTAAGTCAATATTTAAACCAATATTTAATGAAAACAGCACAACTTAATTATATGCTCTTTGGGGCAGAGGCCATCTTTTTGTTCGGTATTTGTACAGTGCCCAAAAGAATGAGGTCCTAGACCACGACGTGGGGTCCTAGGCACTATCACAAAACAAACAAATAAAATAATAATAGTTAATAATAGAAACGCAGCAACAATTCTTGCAAAATATTTTGCAGCTGGTCTCTTTCCTTACTATTTCAACTGCTTAGTGCCTGTGGAGAGTCCATTCCCAAAAGCAGGTTTAATGCTGGAACATATTTGCCTCTCAATCCACAGATCGGTCTGATTTTAGCAAAACACTATGACTAGCTGATAACTTGGTTCCCTTGAAACAGCAGCAGCCAAACACAAGACTGGCATCATCTCCAAGAAGCAGAACACCGTGGCAGCTATTTTTTATTTAAAATCATAATAAAAGAGGATTTTATTCTCCACATGGTATCAACTATAAGTCTGATTCCTTCCGAAAATATGATATACAGAGATCTGAAGCAAGAGAGAAAGTTACAAGCATTCAAATGAGAAGAGAGAACCTTTGGATTTAAACTTTGTAGAAGAGAATGTTTGGCTGCAATGAAGATGAGGCTGCAAACAGGACTACCTAGGTAGACTGGCTCACAACATCAAAGGATTAAAATAGGAAAAGGCCATGTAATCCTGCCCCCACACCCCTACTCAGAATTGATGAATCCACCAGTGTCAGGCATTTCCTTTCTCTAAAATTACCAAACTAGTGATGTCAGTGCCAAACTTTGTAAATATGTGACTTCTGGAGAAGTATCAAATACTTCAAATGCTTCATAATGCCTCAGGGAAGGGTTGTCATCCATGGAAATACTTTCAGTGTCTTTGCACCTGTAATGTGAACAGCTGCTGGGATGCCTTATTACTGTATTGCATGAACTGCTGTTCCCCCGACCACAGGCAACATCACAGAGAAATCACTTTTGTAAGAGCATCGGTCTGGCTCTAAATACCCAGAACAAGCATGTTTTAATAATGCAGAGTGAGATTGTCAATCACCCTAAGTGCCCCTGACGAGGAAGAATTGAGATTAAGGTGCCCCTGTTCTCCCCTGTGATAAGTAGTGACATGGGAGGGAAAGCAGCCTCCGCAGAGTCCCTGCTCTCCCTCCCTTCCAAGATGGGCAGGGAGCAGATGGAGCCTTGGCTCCTCCTCTTACAACATACCAGCCAGTGCAGCTGAGTTAGCACACAGGGGCAGTAATCCATGTCAGGCTGGCACATATGACTTCCCTCCCACACCTTCCCAAGAGCAAGGGAGGAACCATGGACCAGATTATGACACTCTGAGGCTAAAACCAGGTCTAGACGTACAGTGCTGCAGCCGTACCACTGCAGCACATCTGGTGAAGACGCTCTATGCTGATGGGAGAGAGCTCTCCTGTTGGTATAATAAAACCACTTCCACAAACGGCAGAAGCTGTGTTGACAGGAGCTCTCCTGCCAGCATAGTGTTGTGCCCACGAGCGCTTATATCAGCGTAATTTATGTCACTGGGGGAGGGTGGTTTATTCATATAAATTATGCCAGCATAAACTGTAGTGTAGACATAACCTAAGCCTTAATTCCTGGCCTGCAGCTGGGGCAGCACATCTATGCCTGCCCCACACACAGAGTCTGTGGCAAAGTCACAACCAAGTCCCTAATGTGGAAGTGTTAAAACAGGAAAATAATGCGCTGACCCCCTATCATGCAGGTGGTGAGACAGGGAGCATACTATCCAAGTCAGATATGTTAAACTTAGATCTACATCCTCCACTCCACCCAGCGTAAAACCAGCTTAACCATGGGGAACTAACTGCAAGGAGTCTGAGTGCATGTAGAAGACAGCGAGTGCTTCCTCTTCCTGTTCTCTAAACTCTCTGAATTGTCAGACAGGCAAGCCTGTGGTTGTAGAGTGTGTGAGAGAGTGTGGGGGAGTTAATAGGGATTATTGGAGCAGCACTGGGACAAGAACACATTCACTGTACAACCACAGATGTATACAAATAACATGCAAGTTTTACACCTTTTTCATCATAATTTTTCCATTAAACTCTCCATAATGAAAAAGCTGACCTGCTTGTCCAGGTTCAGGGGCAATATAACTAGCATAACTAGTCTGATATTCGGTGGTGCGTAAAATGAGTGTAACATGCATGCTGAGAAAGAAGAGTGTAGCAGGAAAAGCAGGAAGGTGTAGGATAAGATAGAAGAGTGGGGCAATGGGTCTGAGAACAGTGGCAACACTTCCTATTCTGCTAGGCCACAGACTCAATGCTGGCTTACTCTCCTCATATTTTATATTAAAAAATTAGGTTCTTGTTTTTCCTATAAGTCTCTATGGACAATTAGAGAGCTAGTAGGTATGTGACTCCACAGATACCCAAGGCAGCAATAGGTGATTAATTGAAAGAGGAAGTGATTTTTATTCAGATTATTTAAAACTCTTTGGGGCCTGATTCTACTCTCATATACCATGGTGTAAATCAGAATGAACTCCACTGAAAACCATGGAATTCCATCAGTGCAAAAGTGATACAAGGTAATAGAGTATCAGGCCTTCTGTTTTTTAACTCCTATTTAATTCAAATATCTAACAATGGGAAGAAAAGCTCTCTCTGTTAAATATTCAATAGCCACACGGAGGCACAACAGAGCAAGAAAAGGGAGCTGGTGGGGTAGAGCCAAGCATGGGAAAGCTTTTACTGCTTACACACACACAGGTCCTAGAGTTAGCACCAGCAATGATAGCAAACAGAGGAAGATTAGCAACATTCCTACAGTGCTACTTCTCATCCCCAAGCCCACCATTTGCCAGAGATAGGCGTGAAGCAGCACCCCTGATCTGAATACCTCTGCGCTTGGGGGTGTTGGAAATCTGGATGAGAATCTTGCACCGTGGGCGCACCTGTAATATTTGAGGTATAAATCATATCCCTGTTGTGCAGAGAATTAACTGCCTGAGATCTGAGCTCCACGGTAATATTCACATCACAGCAGGCTGTCTTGGCCCAACGCAGTGAGACAGCCAAAGTCTAGTCTAGTTCAAGTGTTTTCCTCCTTAAGGATCTGCCAAGTGATTTGCTAGTTCAGCTAATCTGAATTGGTGGTGGGGCAAAATAAGCACTTTTCCCTCTTAATTATAGTCTTTATATTACATGATTTAGGTTCCTCTTGCCATTGTTTGTAACTCAGGATAGTACTGCATAATAGCATGTAACTTGATACTGCGGCAGGAGGGGCTGTTCAGCCAAGGCAAGCCCAAGTAGAAAACAGCTCTCCTCCTAGCCAAACAGCTGAGCAGCAGCAGGGAAATCTCCCCATCTCCCCCCTCTTCCACTCAGTGCTGAGCTGTGCTAGCCACAGTAGGAAAGGCCGGTGGGCTGTCCCACACGCGATTCGTATGCAGCTAATTACGGCCAGGAGAATCTTGTTGGCACGATTGAACAAACTTCACACTGGTGTGTCCTGACTGAGCTAAGCCTGTTATGCTTGGCACACAGTCCCTGATCTGTGTGTTTGTTTATTTATTTGCTCTAAGAAAAATAAAGAGAAACTGCCCCCTGCGATTTCGGTTTTCAGTCACCAAGTGCCAAACATTGTAGCCTTCCCTCAGACAAAATTCCCACTTATTTCAATGGAGTGTTGCCTGAGTAGGGCCCAAAAAATCAGGCCCAATGTCTCTCAGCCCATATCTACACTACAGGCACTACAGCAGCACACGTAGAGTAAACGCTTCCTGTAGTGACACAAGGGATTTTTCCATTCAGGTAGGAACTAACCTCCCCGAGTAACAGTAGATTTCACCCCTGAGCACTGTAGCTATGCCGACATAACTTTAAGTGTACGACCAGGTCTAAAATAGGATGATATTAGCATCTTATGCCTGGGATAGTGATCGTTCAGTACTTCACTGGCTACTCGTTGTTCTGAACTGGGTAGGGGGAGGGAGGGGTTATGCCAGACAAAAATAAACTTTGATTTATATATCTACCCTCAGAGGCCTACATGAGGGAATCTGAATATGGAGCCTTGGGACAAATTCTGCCCTCATTGACACCAGTGCAATTCCATTAAAGTCAATGTGTTTGTGCCAGTGTAAAGCCTTCTCTGCAGACTAACTGCACCATTTTACTTTAAACTGGTTTAGTTAAAGCGGTGCAAACCCCTGGGTGGACACTCGCGTTTCAGTTTAAAAGTGATTTACTTTTGTTTAGCTCAGGGCTGATCCTAATCAACTTAAGCCAACCCTAAATAAATGTCCAAAAAGATGTTTGTATTGGTTTAACTAAACCAGTTTTAATCACTCCTTTAGCCAAACCGGTGAAACTCTCCCATATAGTCAAAGTCTTAGGTCGGGTCTACACACACTGAACTAAATTAAAGATATGATTTTAAACTGATTCAGTTAAAGTGTTGCAAACCTCTGTGTGGACACTCCTATTGGTCTAGACCTGATATGTAGCAGAGGTTACCTTACATCCCTCAGTCTACATTAAAAAGTTAGGCTGACCCAGCTACGTTGCTCAGGAGTGTGAAAAATCCATGCCCCTGTGCGGCATCATTAAGCCAACCCAACCCCCAATGTAGGCAGCACTAGGTCAATGGAAGAATTCTTCTGTCAACCTCACTACCAGCTGCCCTCTTGTTGTTTACAAAGTCACCAGAAAGTGAGAACAGGCATTTACATGGCACTTTTGTAGCCAGCATTGCAAGGTATTTACGTGCCAGATATGCTAAACATTCATATGCCCCTTCATGCTTCGGCCACCTTTCCAGAAGACATGCTTCCATGCTGATGATGCTCCTTAAAAAAAAATGCATTAATTAAATTTGTGACTGAACTCCTTGGGGGAGAACTGTATGTCCCCTGCTGTTTTACCCACATTCTGCCATATATTTCATGTTATAGCAGTCACAGATAATGACCCAGCACATGATGTTCATTTTCACTGCAGCTTTGACAAAACGTGAAGAAATGTGAGATTTCTAAAGATAGCTACAGCACTCGACTCAAGGTTTAAGAATCTGAAGTGCCTTCCAAAATCTGAGAGGGGTGAGATGTGGAGCATGGTTACAGAAGCCTTAAAAGAGCAACACTCTGATGCGGAAACTACAGAACACAAACCACCAAAAAAGAAAATCAACCTTCTGCTGGTGGCATCTGACTCAGATAATGAAAATGAACATGCATCGGACCTCACTGCTTTGGATTGTTATCGAGCAGAACCCGTTATCAGAAATGGTGTCCCCAGAAATGGTGGTTGAAGCATGAAGGGACATATGAAACTTTAATGCATCTGGCACGTAAATATCTTCCTATATTGGCTACAACACTGCCATGAGAATGCCTGTTCTCACTTTCAGGTGACATTGTAAAGAAGCGGGCAGTATTATCTCCTGCAAATGTAAACAGACTTGTTTGTCTGAGTGATTGGCTGAACAAAAAGTAGAACTGAGTGGACTTTCAGGCTCTAAAATTTTACATTGTTTTATTTTTGAATGCAGTTGTTTTGTACATAATTCTACATTTGCAAGTTCAACTTTCATGATAAGAGATTGCACTACAGTACTTGTATTAGGTGAACTGAAAAATACTGTTCTTTTTTTTTTTTTTTTTACGGTGCAAATACTTGTAATCAAAAATAAATATAAAATGAGCACTATATACTTTCTATTCTGTGTTGTAATTGAAATCAATACATTTGAAAATGTAGAAAACATCCAAAAATATTTAAAATAAATGGTATTCTATTATTGTTTAACAGTGCGATTAATTGCACGATTAATTTTTTTAATTGCTTGACAGTCCTAATAAATACATAAATAAATAAAAAACACCTGGCTCTGATATAGCGCTTTTCACCAGCAGATCTCAAAGGGCTTTACAAAGGAGGTCAGTATCATGATCTCCATCTTACAGATGAGGAAACTGACACACAGAGAGGTGATGTGACTTGCCCAAAGTCACCCACCCAGCAGGCCTGTGGCAGAGCCAGGAATAGGACCCAATACAGGTACTGATTCTGATTTCATATGGGGATTTAAAAAAAAGTGACATTAAGTTAAAGGAGTTAGACTGATGTGAATTAAATTAGAATCAGACCCCCAGAATTTTGCTCCACTCCAAGTACTCTCTGGTCCACAACTTTCAGACAAACCGTTTGTCTCCTTAATCAGAATTAGTGCTCTGTTTTCTCTGCCACTCATGAACTTTGTCCCACAGAGGGATACTGAATTCTTCATCAAAGAGGAGCGGACTAAGTCCAGTACTGTTCTTCATATTCTACCAATCATTAACTCTGCAGATGTCTTTCTGGTATCTTTCTTTTTTCTGCTATGTAGTCAGGATACCCCCACGCTGTCTTAAAAGCTTTTCTTATTTGTTGAGAAAACAGAATGAACTTTATAATGTTGATGAAGCTTTCCACAGGCACTGTTTGTTTGTGGAAGTGTGTTCTGAAGAGAGTAACACACTGTACCTTACTCCAAGATAACAGCAGAAGAACTCTTCTGCTTGGTGAGAAGTGTAATCCCTCTAAATCTACAAGTCAGACAGGGCACTGATAGCTTTCTGAGAACTGGATAGACATTATTACATGTCTGGTAGTAAACTAGAAGAAGTTGTTTCTGTGTAAGTTAGTTATCACAATAAAGAGTTTCACAAATAGATCTGTCTGAATTCTCTCCAAGACACTGGCTAGCCCAGTGATTCTCAGACTGTGGTCCATGTATCTCTGGTGGTCTGCTGAGTGCTGATTAGTCTCAAGGTACTGGCTTGGCTCCTTTTTTCCAGCTTCTAAACTGCATTAAAAGGCAGCTAAAAACACATTAAATTTTCCTAATAGGAAACACAAGCAGTTACCATATGGTAGGTGCCACAGGGACGTTATGTGATAGTCAGTGGGAGGGGAGATATGTGCTGTTGTGAGGGGGGAGAAAGAGGTCCTTAGTAGCATAAATGGGAGGAAAGGAGGTTCCTCAATACTCTCTCTGTAAAGTTGTGGTCCACATCATGAAAAGGTCTGAAAACCCTAGGCTAGATGGATTTTTCATTGCATATATAAACAATACACTGTAACGTGGCTCATAGCCAGAACTGGCCATTAGAGGGCAGCATGCACCTAGCACACATAGTAACAGTTTTTCTTTCAGATTACAGGATGTCCCAATAAGCAAAAACATAAGGGTTGAGGAAACCTAAAAAAAGGAAAGAACAATCTCCCACTAGAAAAGCCATTCTTAGTTAAGCACCTACTCACAGAGTACAGTCATACAACATCACATGTTAGGAATAAAAATGCTGTAATATCTTATCTTTAGATGAGCCAGCCACCACCCTTCCCCAGCTCCTTGAGATATAAGGGAGAATTAGATCGCTGGCGAACACCGCTGGCTTAATGGCTGAATGGATGTCCTCAGTGAAATATTCACTCCATAGCTCCTTCTCAGGCTCAGGTAATGAAAATAGAAAGAAATACCCTGGCAGGCATTAACTGGGACACTTGTGGCTGCAACTTTATTTGTTTTACAAGAAGCAATGAAACCTGATTGCACCTCCTGCATATAATCTTCATTGCTTTATACAATCCAGTTCTGACACTGACAGCTTGGCTGCTAAAGAGGTGTGTCATGCTCTGAGTACTGTATTAATAGACTGGCAAATAAGTAAACAATTGCATTTTCCCATAAAACAAATACAGACTAATGCTGCTTCTTCCTCAGTTGGATAGGACTGTTGATAGGAGATAAGATTCTGTATGTTAATGTGATAGGTTGTTCCTTTATTCCATCTCTTTTCATCCACTGACATGCAATCCCATAGGTGAAGTGTCTCATGTTATGTATGTAGGATACACAGAGTAGAAATAAACTGGGATTAGTGAGTAAGCAATGATTTTGTTCAGCATTTGCCCAATCACATTACCAACATTTTTGAGAACTTTTGGAGCATAGGTCAGAGATTTGTAGCATAATGTGATATAAATGATTTCAAGTGACAGACACACCCAGAAAAATCTTTTAGACTATGGGTTAAATCCAGAGGCTGTTCACACACCGAGCCAGGAACAAACTGCGCACAATTTAACAGGAACATTGGTGGATGTCAGGCAGGGACCACATGCTGTTCCAATCAAGTACTGGGACACTAGTGAGCCATAGAATACCAGATGTGTTCCATGGTTCTGGCCACACAGTGTGAGTGCGACCAAGAATAAAGGAGGTGTGGCTAGCTCACAGGCCAGCTTCTTCCACAAATAAACAAAAACCCTGGCCTGATATAACCACAGACATACCTCATACTGATAATTCATCACTTACTACAAACCAGAGTAAAGCAGCACACTATGTGCCTGGAATGTCTTTACCTCCCCACACCCCAAGTCTACCAGGTGAGATGGCAGAACAAATGGAAGAGGACCCCCACCAATTTAGGGCACAGCTTGGTGAGAGGCCAGTGAAGAATGGAAAAGATCTCCCACACACCCTGTGCTGGACAGAAGGACTGCTTGTTCTGACACCAAGCCCTCTGCCTCAGGAAGGTGGAATAATTCAACTACACATGTTCCTGTCCCACCCTCTACAGGTCAGTGGATTTTTGCCATGGAAGGTATGTCTACACTGCAATTAAAAAAAATACAGTGGCTGGCTCATGCCAACTGACTCAAGCTTGCGGGGCTCAGGCTAAGGGGCTGTTTAATTGCAGTTTGGGCTTGGCCTGAAGCCTGGACTCTAGGACCCTGTGAGGTGGGAGGCCCCCGGAGCTTCGGCTGCAGCCTGAGCTCAAACAATGACACCACAATTAAACAGCCCCGCAGCCCTAGCCCTCTGAGCCCAAGTCAGCTGGCACAGGCCAGCTGCAGGTGTCTAATTGCAATATAGACATACCATTACTGGCTAGAACGTAGGCCCATTTTTGTGCATGCCTCTGGAGAAAGCTCACTCTGATATCTACTTTACATTCCCTTTTGCATATAATGAGAATTTAGCCGTCACTGCATGTAAGGCACATTTTTTGAATGAGACACCACAAGTTAAACTCTTGTGAACATACATTCTTCTCATAGGAACACAGGACATAGGACTGAGAGGGACCTCCTGCATCACTGAGACCAGTGCCCTGCTCTCACAGGCAACCCCAGCATATAATCCCATTCATAAAATTAAAAAATCCATTTTAAAATTAGTTAGGTTTTTTTGCCTCCACTGCTCCTGTTCTCATGGCAGCCATATTACTTACAATGACTGCAACCTGAATATCTCCTGAAGGAAGATGTTGTCTTCTCTGCAGTCTGTGCCATGGGCTATGTGATAAACAATTTGGTCATTAGAATATCAGTGCTATTTGGTGACTTGGTGACTTGCCTGCCAGAGGCCACAATGGCAGATCTCATAAATAAACTAGAAAAACTGCCACTGAGAGCCCACAGTTATGTTACCTTGGTAACAGTGGGGTAAGGAAGTGTAGGAGACAGGTCCTGGAACCATAATTTCCAATGAATTTTACATGCAAAATAACAGTCTTAGTGCAACAGTAGGGTTGAAATGTTTAAATGTTCAAGAGTAAGGAAAGTCAGAGTTATTGTTCCATAGCAACCATACAATGATTTAAAAGTCCTATCAAGTTTAATTAGGAAAAACCAACAGGGCTATATAGAAATGGAATAGGTGCTATAGAAATTGATGACAGAATTTAAGAGTGCCATACAAGAATGCAGCCAATTATAACCTGTTCATCATCTCCATTTATCTGAAAAATAAACACATTGTCTTTGTCTCATCATACCACATATTGCCTCTGTAATTGCATAATCTTACTAACGTTACTGCTCTCCTTCCTCCTTTACACCTCCCCACCTGAAGGGGTCAACAAACATGTGGACAAGGGGGATCCAGTGGACATAGTGTACTTAGATTTCCAGAAAGCCTTTGACAAGGTCCCTCACCAAAGGCTCTTACGTAAATTAAGCTGTCATGGGATAAAAGGGAAGGTCCTTTCATGGATTGAGAACTGGTTAAAGGACAGGGAACAAAGGGTAGGAATTAATGGTAAATTCTCAGAATGGAGAGGGGTAACTAGTGGTGTTCCCCAAGGGTCAGTCCTAGGACCAATCCTATTCAATTTATTCATAAATGATCTGGAGAAAGGGGTAAACAGTGAGGTAGCAAAGTTTGCAGATGATACTAAACTACTCAAGATAGTTAAAACCAAAGCAGATTGTGAAGAACTTCAAAAAGATCTCACAAAACTAAGTGATTGGGCAACAAAATGGCAAATGAAATTTAATGTGGATAAATGTAAAGTAATGCACATTGGAAAAAATAACCCCAACTATACATACAACATGATGGGGGCTAATTTAGCTACAACGAGTCAGGAAAAAGATCTTGGAGTTATCGTGTATAGTTCTCTGAAGATGTCCACGCAGTGTGCAGAGGCGGTCAAAAAAGCAAACAGGATGTTAGGAATCATTAAAAAGGGGATAGAGAATAAGACTGAGAATATATTATTGCCCTTATATAAATCCATGGTACGCCCACATCTCGAATACTGTGTACAGATGTGGTCTCCTCACCTCAAAAAAGATATTCTAGCACTAGAAAAGGTTCAGAAAAGAGCAACTAAAATGATTAGGGGTTTAGAGAGGGTCCCATATGAGGAAAGATTAAAGAGGCTAGGACTCTTCAGTTTGGAAAAGAGAAGACTAAGGGGGGACATGATAGAGGTATATAAAATCATGAGTGATGTTGAGAAAGTGGATAAGGAAAAGTTATTTACTTATTCCCATAATACAAGAACTAGGGGTCACCAAATGAAATTAATAGGCAGCAGGTTTAAAACAAATAAAAGGAAGTTCTTCTTCACGCAGCGCACAGTCAGCTTGTGGAACTCCTTACCTGAGGAGGTTGTGAAAGCTAGGACTATAACAATGTTTAAAAGGGGACTGGATAAATTCATGGTGGCTAAGTCCATAAATGGCTATTAGCCAGGATGGGTAAGAATGGTGTCCCTAGCCTCTGTTCGTCAGAGGATGGAGATGGATGGCAGGAGAGAGATCACTTGATCATTGCCTATTAGGTTCACTCCCTCAGGGGCACCTGGCATTGGCCACTGTCGGTAGACAGATACTGGGCTAGATGGACCTTTGGTCTGACCCGGTACGGCCGTTCTTATGTTCTTATGTTCACCTCACTCCCCATGCTAAATCCAATATTCATGGTTTTAAGCCCATTGGGCCCTGGAATTCTCAAAGGGGGTGAAGGGGTCACCCTTAGTGCCACATTTGTGTCTCCTGGATTCTGGGATGGGAACTGTTTACAGTGCAATTTAGAACAGTCCCAGGGGCTGCTCTAACTTATGCTCATCTGCAGTAGCCACCTATGGTCTCTAGCAAAATATCAGACCAGCCAGAATGTAGTTCACTCTGGCCACACACCTTCATTCCTCCCCCCAGCACAATCTGTCCTAGAGCCCAACCAAACACGCTCCTACATTGGGGATGCAAGGGTGGGTGACATAGGGCTGTTCCATCAGACTCCACTGTACTACTAGAGACTCTTCCTTTTGCCAGGATATTACCCAAGAGGGACGTGCACCAGCTTTACAGGCTGTACATGCCAGTGGAGTTGGTGTACAGGGGATTCAGGGAATCCCAGAATCAGGGTCCTTGTCTTCTATCTGTATGGGGAGACACCTAGAGCTTTTCTGGCCATGTTAAAATGCTAAGTCATAATGATTAGTTTAATATTTCAAATCTAATATTGCCTCAGACTAGATTTTCTATTGATTTTCTCTAATCCAGAGGTTTGGTGTGTTTGCAAAAGATGACTCCCAGTGAGCACACACTGAAACAGCAGCACCATGACCCTCTGAAAGGAAGTAGAGTGCCCTTCCATCCATGCCCAGCCAGCTCAGCCACTGGTCGCTAGGGCCCACGCTCACAGTTGTTCAGCAGCAGCTAGCAGCTGTGACTTGTCATTGTCCTCCCCTATCTCTCCTCCCACTACTGGCTGCTCCTCTGCCCAGTGCAGCTCAACAGGGATAGCTGGGAGGGAGGCACCGAGAGCTGGTGAAGAGGAGGAGCAGAACCGGTGCTCATTGGAAACCTGGGGATGGGAGAAGAAAAATATGCTGCTACAACCCCTTCCCCCACTAAGTCTGTGGTGAAGATGGTCCATTGCTAACAAGGAAGATTAACTAGCCCTCCACTGTCCCTGACTACTCCCAGGCTTGAGGAGGTAAAAAAGGCCCCTACTCTTTCGGCCCTGCACTGAGATCTGGGAAATGGAAAGGGCTGGCATAGAAGTCACTGGGAATTATGGGTGCTCAGCTCCTCTGGAAAAATCAGACCATTTATGTTAGGTCAGGGGTCGGCAACCTTTCAGCAGTGGGGTGCCAAGTCTTCATTTATTCACTCTAATTTAAGGTTTCAAGTGCCAGTAATACATTTTAATGTTTTTAGAAGGTCTCTTTCTATAAGTCTATAATATACACCTCTACCTCAATATAACGCTGTCCTCGGGAGCCAAAAAATCTTAACACGTTATAGGTGAAACCGCATTATATCGAACTTGCTTTGATCCACCGGAGTGCGCAGCCCCGCCCGCCTGGAGCACTGCTTTACCGTGTTATATCCGAATTCGTGTTATATCGGGTCGCGTTATATCGAGATAGAGGTGTATAACTAAACTATTGTTGTATATAAAGTAAATAAGGGTTTTTAAATGTTTAAGAAGTTTAATTTAAAATTAAATTAAAATGCAGAGCCCCTCGGGCTGGTGGCCAGGACCTGGGCAGTGTGAGTGCCGCTGAAAATCAGCTTGCGTGCTGCCTTTGGCACACATGCCATAGGTTGCCTACCCCTGTGTTAGGTGCTTGAATACAGATGGAGATGCTGAACTTTAGGCACTTACATTTGAATGTTTTCCCCGAACTGACAGGGGCAGGAACAGCTCTTTGCTCTCCCACAAGTAACCCTGGTCAAGGGAAGATCCTCCACATTCCCCAACTTCCTACTCCATAGGCAGAGGTGGCCAACCTGAGCCTGAGAAGGAGCCAGAATTTACCAATGTACATTGCCAAAGAGCCACAGTAATACCTCAGCAGCTCCCCATTAGCTCCTCTCCCCTCTGCTCCCAGCACCTCCCACCCACTGGCAGCCCCTCCGATCAGTCCCCCACCCTCCCTGCACCTCCTGATCAGCTGTTTTGTGGCGTGCAGGAGGCTCTGGAGGGAGGGGGAGGAGCAAGGGCATGGCAGGCTCAAGGAAGGGGGTGGAGTGGGGGCACAGCCTGTGGCAGAGCCAAGGGTTGAGCAGTGAGCACCACCTGGCACATTGGAAAATTGGCACCTGTAGCTCCAGCCCCAGAGTTGGTGCCTATACAAGGAGCCGCATATTAACCTCTGAAGAGCCCCATGTGGCTCCGGAGCCACAGGTTGGCCACCCCTGCCATAAGGGATAGAAGGGTTGCATCTTTGGAGCTGCCAGTGAATGCAGGAGGGCAAGTGAGACCAGGCAAAACCCCACCCCCCAGAGAATTCCTGCTGACAATTTTCTGACACTTTGCTTAACATGGATGCCATCTGGCAGGCTGTACTTTCCCTGGCTCTCTCTCAGAGAGAGCCTGAAATCTGTGCTGTGGAGTGGGCAGGATGAAAAAGAGCATAGTGAAGGACAGCCTATTGGAGCAATAATGATAGAGCAAGATGATCTGGACACCTTGATAGAGGAAAAGAGGAAGGGAAGCAGCATTGCCAACTCTTGTGAGTCCTGCTCTCTTTGGTGGTTTTTTTAAAGCTCCAGATTCTGGAGTATTGTGATTATGCAACAATCTTTGTCCGGCTTGTCCTCGTCCATCCTTCCTGATGAACACAAGTCAACACCACACCATTCCGTTATGTTGAGAGCACGTTCTTTCCATTTCTGGTCATAGAGTTTTGTCATGGAATCAGCCCAGCACGTTTTCGGTCTGCCCAGTGGTTGCTTGTGGTCTCTAGGGTTCCAGTCACTGATGCGGGTTGTCCACCTATTGTCTTGCCTGAGAACTACATGACCCGCCCATCTCCACTTTGTGTCGTATATCGCCTGCACTACAACAGTCACTATTTGTTGCAAGTCACAACATAAGAACACTATCATCTGATGCAACAATCTTAGTTTTCATTTTTTTAAAGTAAGTTTCTGTCCCTCATGATTATATAGAAATGCTTGAAACCATAAACCCAAGAGATTTAAATATCAGAAGACAAATAAAAAGAACCCTAAATTTATTATTTTTTAAAATCTTGTGATTTTTTTAGACGAGCTCACGATTTTTGAAAGCTTTGAGTTGACAATATTGATCAAGGGTAGATGGAAGAAGTAAAAAAAAAATCAAACTAAACAAGATGTGTACCTACCGTCACCTCCAACATTTTGCTTATCTGTTTCTCCATTGTTGGTCTGTCTTGTCTATACAGATTGGAAGCTCTTTGGGGTAGCGACTTTGCCTATCTCTGTGTTTGTACAATGCCCAACACATTTTCAGCTGTAATATAAACAATAATAAAAATAATAAATACAAATAATTAAAGACAACCCTAATTTTACCTCCCTCTAAAATGGGTCTAATACTGTTGTGAGAATGGATTGGTCAATACTGTATCTGCAAAGTACTTTGCAGAGTAAAATTTTTGTGTAAAGTGATAATTATTACAACTTGACAAACCTGGACCAGGGCTCAAGAAGAAAGGGGCTTTGTTTATACAATTATATAACACAACAGTATAAGTTTCAATAAGAGATAGTGCATTGTATGCAATAGCATGTTTCTGTACTTCCCCCACACATGTTCATCTACATACATTGAAACTCAATATATGAGAAAAAATTTATCATCATAATGTAATCCCGTAGCACAAATCAAGATTAATTGACACCCCTCTGTCCACCACAGCTGCACACATAGTCCGGACAGCACAAATGGGGGCTGTCTGCAAATCACTAAGTAGCAAAGAGCAGACCTTGGATTACTGTGGTCTACAGTAATATATCACTTTCCATAAAAAGAAAAGAACATTGTGCTCTTTCGCTTTCTTTCCCACCACCGTTTCACCCCAGCTAATCAGGTTGCCACAGCAAACTCTCTCATCCCCCCAACACTAGCACTGCAGCATGAATACTTTTGAATCCTGGAGGAGTTCTACTGCGCAGTCGTAAAGCAAAACCAATAGGGGAGAGGAGAGGAAAAGACTCTTTAACAAAAACCCCAGGAGGAAAACTAATAAAAGTGTAATGGCCATTCTTTACTAATGGGTTCAAACTACTCTCCTAGAGTAAAGACAGATGCAGGAATACCAATATAAAACTAACAGCCAGTTCTACTAGAGCATGGGTCTTTTCTTAAGTCCCCAGTATTGTCTAGAATTCCACCTTCCACCCTCCTTCGCCAAACCTCACTGAACATTTTAAACATTCTCTGTGAGTTATAGCCCATTTCCAGTGATATTAACAATTTAGGATGTATGTAAAAATTATCTTTCAATACCAAGTCTAACTAGGAAGTTATATGGCCCTCATCACTATAATAACTGAGCACCTCATAACCATTAATGGATTTTATCTTCATGACACTGCTGTGACATTGGAAGGTACCATACCCATTTCATAAATGGGGAACTGAGGCAGAGAGAGACTAAATGACTTGCCCAAGGTCACACAGGAAGTCTATGGCTGAGCCAGGAATAGCACCCCACTCTCCTGAACCCCAGCCCAATGCCAAACCCACTAAACTGTCCTTCTTAACTCATTTTGTACTCATTCTAAGTACTGATTCATAGCAGTAGTAGCATAACTATACACTGCACTGTCTCCTAACATGCTTGCCCTAAAAGGCTTACACATCAGAAGTCAAAACACAGACATATTACAGCTAGGGAGATGGATCTGGTTTCTCGTGAACTTGGAAGAAAATTCAGATCGAGGACCACACTTGGTGGCTCAGACCCATTACAGAAGCCAACGAGAGAGGTGATATAATTCTGATCAGATTATGGACTGCCCTCCCTGTGTATCTCATCTGATTCACAGCATTATTTGTCTAAAAAAGGACAGAGGACCTATTTCTGAGCAAGATAGGCAAGACCAAGAAAGACAACTTTCTGTAGTGAATCCCATAGTAGTTCTTGTGCATTACAGAAAAGGTTTTCCTGTGCTTAGACGTTTTCTGTTTAAACCTCTGTTTGGCTTGATATGTGTGCACACACACACATACACATACACATACACCATCTGTTGTCTCACATTCGTCAAAGTTATTTTAGTTTCTGAATTCAGAATATAACGTGCAGGCTCTCTGCTGTGCAGTGAAAAGAGAATTTTCCTGGCAACTCTACTCTTGTGTCACTCACTACATCTGACCCAAGGCCCTTTCAGACCAAATTTCCAAACATGCTAATCACCCTCAGCACTCTCCATGGATACATCCCTGGAGAAATTCTACATGCAGCAGATCTGATAAAAAAAAAACAGCATGTCAGCTTTAACTCTCAAAGTACTTTTTCCTCCAAGTTCCATGCGCACACACACACACATGCAAATGCCCCAAGTGTCAAACAGTCCTGTCCCTTCAGAACCTGTAGCAGCAGAGAGAGGGGTGGGGATGTATAGCACAAGGTTTCACAGGGTGTAACTCTGAGTCTCAGGGATCAAGGGTTATGACATTTTTATGGTCTTTTTTCTCCCCTCGCATATGAATATGAAGCAACTGTAAGAAACAAACATCTGGTTTCACTTTTCTTTTCTCCACCACTGTTCCCATATGACACAACCTTAAAACTTGCCAGTGTTCTGGTCCCTGACAAAATGAACTATCTGTGCCAGCGCCCTGCCAGGAGCCAAGCTCTTTCTAGATCATCACTGTGAGTGTATGCTGCACTGGAAAAAAAAATACTTCCATCATTACTAGAATGGAGGGGCATCCAGACTTTGTCCAACCAACAGCTGCATTGGCAACTTGCCAGGAAGAAGACCAAGCCCTTCCTTTAATTTCCATAAAATAGAACGTATCGCAACTTTGTGGAGGTGCAGTTTGCAAAGGTCCCAGAGTGCAATGCTTCATCTTGAGCTGAATGGCCTAGCTGTATTTACATTCTGTGACCTGTAGTCTGCATGGACTGCATCTCCGTAACACAGATGAGGACAGCTACAGACCACACTGTGGAACTCCCTGAGGGGTAACCACACTTGGTGTAGCTTTAGAAAAGCAAACTAATAAATACAGAGTGGGTGAGGTCCACCCCTCCTTACCTTTGATTTACGTTTAACATTGCCACAACAGGAAGGGATTCTATGCAGCAACATGTCATGCTTTCCTCATTTCAGAAAATTGTCTGGCAGCCTACGATTTGTGGCCCAGATTCCCTTCTGAGGTCTGCTCTGTGCATAAGGCAGCCAGTTATGGCTCCCTGGTTCTTATTGCATATCTGCACCAGCCTTCACCCCAGCATAGGTTAGAACAGCCTAGGAACTTCTGTAACTTAACCCAGCTGGTAATGGTCCCCAAGAGACCGTAAACCAGCTTGGGCTGGTGGCACTCAGTTGTGCTCTGGCCTTGCCTCCCCAACACCACCATCTCCATTTGGATTTCAATTTCCCCAAAGTTCAGGTGTGTCCGGATGCATAGTTTAGTTCAGGCCAAGTCTATTCAAAGTGAACTGTGATCCAATAGAAA
The DNA here is from genome assembly GCF_020497125.1 of Mauremys mutica. NCBI lineage: Eukaryota > Metazoa > Chordata > Testudines > Geoemydidae > Mauremys > Mauremys mutica. The sequence goes on along the minus strand of NC_059073.1, from coordinate 119,455,844 downwards.
ACCTGAAAGCCACTCAAGTGTTCCTCATTGCAGAGCGACATATTGCCATGCAGCAGAATTAGGAAAAGAAACTCAGAAGACTAGAGGCTCTGAGGCTGATCTGTTGAAGGTGATCAAGTTCTTGTTTCCCACGTATAAAAGACTGGTATATTGACATGGCAGAATTTGTTTCCATATGAACATCTTCTTCATCAGTTTAAAGGAAAAAGACAAAACTGAAATATGGGAAAGAATCTCTCTCTTATCCAAAGGAAACACAGATATACATATGATTGGCACATAGGACTGTTAGAGAGATATTATGTTTAGGGGCAGGGAAAGAGTTGGTATAGCAGTCCTGGATGGTTTTGTTGTTTATTCACAGTTTGATATATAATAATAATTTTGTATCACTGTTTTAAAATCAACAGATATTTCTGAAAAACCCCCAGTCAAATGGCCATAATGCTCAAATACAGAGCTGTGGCTTTGTTTGTTTCCTGAGGCTGGCCAGTCATCACTCTCCCCTCTCATGTTCAAATCCCTTGAGCAGACGAGGTGTACTCTTATTGATACTACAATATGACAGGAGTAGGTTGCAATCTTTTAGACAAGGTCTTCAAAGTGAATTCCCCTAACTTGGAAAGTTTACTCTCCAAAACTATCGAAAAGCAGCAATGAGAGGTTAGGCCTATAATATCCATCACATTGCCACCTCCCATGCTCCTCACTTCATTTCTCCCCAAACTGGTGAAAAAGAAATACAGATCTCTCCAGCCTTGAGATAAGCAGCTGATAGATAATAAGTTAACACATTTCTTTTAATTTGGAATGCTCTGTACAGCTTCCTGGTACCTTTGGATTTAGGAAACTTTATCATAGTGAAAAAGTACTTACACAGGGAGAAGATATCCGATAGTAGTGGAACTCTTTCATGTAACAGGCAAAGGCAAAATAAGATCTAATGACTGGAAGGTACAGTAAAAAAAAAATTCAGACCAAAAAGCAGACAACTAAACCATAAGAATAACTGACCATTTAATCAGGAACTAGCAAATTCATCATCACATGGAGTCTTTAAATCAAGTATGAATGGCTTTCTAAAAGATATGCTCTTGTTCAATCACAAGTGCTTCTCTTACATAGTACAAAAGAATAATTCCCTCCACTGTAATAATTATAGAGTGAAAATCTATGGTCAAGAGGTCAGAATAGATTGTCTGGCCTTAAAAAATCTATAAATCTATGAATACAAATGCAAGTTGCCACTGAGATGACAAATTAGTGGGTTTTTTCCCCTGGGATTAGAACAAAGATTTGGTAGAATTTTCAGTGGCTGAGAATAGCCTGACAAGGGCTAACAACTTGAAATGACAGCAATATGCTGAGTATCAGTGGAGAACTGTTGAATACTCTCATCTCCTATTGACACCCCTGGGAGTTGAAGGTCCTCAGCAGAGGTGCTGAACACATTATAGGACTGAGCCAAAATAAAGGAATAATACACTGAACATTAGAAACAAATCCTAACAGCTTGGGCCCATAGCCAATGAAATTATCCTCTGAGGGAGGAGATTGAGGCACTATATATTTAAAGATAGATGATGTAAAACTTGAAGAGCTTGTGCAAAGGGCAATCCTGCTTCATGCTGGGGGATAGAATAGAAGACCCAATGCATCTTTTCCAGCCCCATTTTCTATCTTTGACAGCAAAGCGTCCTTCTTGACTATGCCAGTTAAAAACACCACTCCCTACTCTAATTCTTGTTCTTTGTTTACTTTTTTCCGTCTTAGCAACTGCAGAGAGTTGGATTAATCTGATATTTCCAAGCACGCAAGATCATTTTTCTCTGAAGGCATTGGCATGAATCTTTATCACTGCTTCTCTCATACTTAACACGAGAGTAGTGCACAGCTGGAAATACGGCTGGACAGTCCTCCATTCATGTCAACCTGACCCTCACTCTTATATTTATAAATCCACTGGGTTACAAACAACACTTCATCAGCATTGTGCCAAAGAAAATAGGTGTGCCAGGTGCATTTCTGAAGAAAAAGCTATGGCAAGAGAGGAAAGGGGATAGGGAGATCATTTTAAAATCTCCCTGAAGCCGTTTAAGAGTAAATAGGTGAAGGGAAGTTTGGGAAGGAAATTACTATGCTCAGATACTGTGGTGATGGCTGACAATATAAAATCCTCTGGTAGACCAGAAATACAAGGAGGAAATAGAAAATGGAAAAGGAGGAAAGATGAGTGAGGAAAGGGGCACCCTGTTTCCATTTAATGGTAGCCACTGGTGTCAGAACATTGTATGACTGTGGTAAAGAGACCATACACCAGGAGAACTGGGCTTCCCATATGTCCCAGTGCCCAGAGAACTTATGCCTGAAATGGCCTCATTTTTCATATCCTCATTCAAAATGTTCCCTTCCAGCTATTTTTTTTAACTGCAAAATGTTTGTTCAAGACATATTGCTACGCTGGTATAAAATTTTTTGTTTCATGGTTTGTTTCACTCTCCTCACATAGTGAGCCTGTGTTTCATGCCAACCTTTGTTTAAAGCCAATGCTTGTCATAACTGTCAGGTGACATTATTGCATCATGGGTGAGTCACTGAACCAGTCTAGTCAGTGTAAAACCCTTGTTCTGGCTCCCAGAGAAGGAAGAGGGAGAGTTTATGGTCCCTCTGTCCCTCTCTTATCTCCTCAGCAGAACCACAAGGAGGAGGGAGCACAGAACAGAGAAGCCAGTGCGGAAGAGACAAAGCTCAGCCTTTCTTTGATCTGTTCCCCTGCTTCAGACAAAGGAAGTAGCCAGAGCACAAGCACTTGAGCAATTCACAACCCTTAAAAAATTCCCTAGTTTTTTAAACTGGGGCCAGAAAAATCTGTAATAATTTTAAAACTTCTTTGATGCCTCTGGTCCAGGACCGGTGTAACCACTAGGCAAAATAGGCAGCTGCCTAGGGTGCCAAGATTTGGGGGTGCCAAAAAGTGGTGCCCCAAATTTTTTTTTTACACTATTGCTGGAAAATGAATGAATAAAGAAAAGAGAAATGTTGTAAAAATAAATATTAAATATATGGAGATATACTGATCTCATAGAACTGGAAGGGACCCTGAAAGGTCATTGAGTCCAGCCCTTTACTAGCAGGACCAAGTACTGATTTTGTCCCAGATCCCTAAATGGCTCCCTCAAGGATTGAACTCACAATACTGGGTTTAGAAGGCCAATGCGCAAACCACTGAGCATCCCTCTCGCCCTTGGTTCAGAGAAGGGCAACTAAAATGATTAGGGGTTTGGAATGGGTCCCATATAAGGAGAGATTAAAGATGCTAGGACTTTTCAGCTTGGAAAAGAGGAGACTAAGAGAGGTATATAGAGGTATATAACATCATGAGTGATGTGAAGAAAGTAGATAAGGAAAAGTTATTTACTTATTCCCATAATACAAGAACTAGGGGCCACCAAATTAAATTAATGGGCAGCAGGTTTAAAACAAATAAAAAGAAGTTCTTCACACAGCGCACAGTCAACTTGTGGAACTCCTTACCTGAGGAGGTTGTGAAGGCTGGGACTATAACAGCGTTTAAAAGAGAATTGGATAAATTCATGGAGGTTAAGTCCATTAATGGCTATTAGCCAGGATGGGTAAGAAATGGTGTCCCTAGCCTCTGTTTGTCAGAGGGTGGAGATGGATGGCAGGAGAGAGATCACTTGATCATTGCCTGTTAGGTTCACACCCTCTGGGCACCTGACATTGGCCACTGTCGGTAGACAGGATACTGGGCTAGATGGACCTTTGGTCTGACCCATTACGGCCATTCTTATGTCGTTGAACTTTAATTTTAACTTGTCGTTCTTCTCTCGTATATTACAGCTATAGCCTATGCCAGCTCTGTGTTGCGGGCACAAGCGTACTGCTTCACTATGGTACAAAGTGACAATGACATCATTTTTCTCGTCGCGCGCAGCTATTACCCGTTCTGACAGGCTGTTTATAATGCTAAGTTTACTAGTTTTCGGAGGCTGTCGACAGAGGCTAACTATTTTTGTTGAGTTGTTTCAGATCTAAGACTCTGGCAATTGCTGCTGCATCATTTCGCTAATACTTTGTGTCAATTGTGTGTGTATGTTAAGTATTTGAGTGTATATGTCTATCATGTGCGAATATGCGTGTGTAGGTTGCTGAAATTTGTCATTTTGATATTGTCAGTTGTTGTTGTATGATGGAGTATCTGCCATTCTAATTTTATAAATTTTATTAATAACAATAATTGGATATTCTAAAGGTAGAATAAAATGTAGTAGATTTCGATATGAAAGAATGAAGGAAGGAAGTATACGTGACTAAAAGGGTGTATTTAATTTCATTAAATATGTAGACTAAATAATGAAATTAATAAATTTTCAAGCCGAAAGTGTATTAATTCTAATGAACAATGTCACATTATGCAGTATTCATTTTTGAAAGTTTATAATAAGTGATGCTCGGGAGGGCAGGAGGAGCGTAAGGTGGAAGTTTCGCCTACAGTGCAAAATATCCTTGCACAGGCCCTGCTCTGGTCCCCTCATCTCCCAAACTGTATGCTGACTAGATCAGCTGGCAGAGATTCTGCGTCTTGCCAGCTGATCCACAGAAACCACAGATGCTTCTAGTCCTCCCAGTGGCTGAGCTGATTTAGCGGAGCAGAGAAGTCAGCAGATGTAACCACAGCAAAAACCAGTATGAGAGTTAAACATTGGGTGGGGGGGGGAGGTTTGAAAAAGGCACAGTACTGAAGTCCAGTGGTACACATCAGGAGATGGAAATCAGTACTTCCAAAGTCCTTTCTCTCAAGGTTGTGGCTATAAAAACAATCACTAAAGCACAGAATGAAAGTGGGTAATGGGGATTTCACAAGAGAGAGAATTTGCAAAATTTGCTTGTAATTCAAACTACTCGGAGGTAAGGCAAGGAAGGGGAGCTAGTGGTCTTAATTCATTAGACACATTCAACATTTGGTATTTGCTTGCATTCTTCCCACTCCTCCCAAATAAACTACCGCTCTCAAGCATCATACCCTGGAGAATGACATTAAGACAAGGCATTGTAGAACACAACAGATTACAACCCAAATCCTTTCCATTTCAGAAAAAGTACATCAACAGAACATGTGATACAAGAACCATTTGCACAAGGAACAAATATTTACCATCACTCTGGATGGCTGCTACACTGCATTGTGTTCTTTTTGGCAAGCTAGAGTGGGACAAATGTTCTCGGAAACAGATAAATAGAATTCTGCCCTCACAAACTACTGACAAACACTGCAGGCCACTGAACCATGGGTCCTCCCTGCTTCTCAGAGAGCAGGAGGCCTACACTGGTGAGGACTAAACATAGAATTGGCTTCTCAAGTATTCTGAGAGGACAAAGAGCTACAGTGTGATATAAATAATAGTTATTAATAACTAACACAGATACCCAAATACAGTGAAACCTGCAATAAGGACCACCTCCAAGAGACATTCCCTTCTATTAACCAACCACTTTTAAAGAGCACCCTAGATTTCCATTGCAACATGTTTAACCTTTGGTTAAATGCCACATCTACTAGGCAAACTAATTTTTGCTCGCCTCTTACACTAGGTTTCATTATAGCATGTAAAGGGAACTATTATATGCTGCTCCATTATATTGGGAGTAAACTTTTTTGTACAAGTATTACAGACGGCAAGTAAAGGTTATGTAACTCTGCCATAACCAGGGCCGGCTCCAACTTTTTTGCTGCCCCAAGCGGCGAAGGGAAAAAAAAAAAAAGCTGCGATCGGCGGCACTTCGGCGGCTGCTTTCCTGCACCGCTTCATTCTTTGGCGGCAATTCAGCGGCTGGTCCTTCCCTCTGAGATGGACTGAGGGACCCGCTGCCGAATTGCCGCCGAAGACCTGGACATGCCGCCCCCTTCCATGGGCCACCCCAAGCACCAGCTTGCTGCGCTGGTGCCTGAGGCTGGCCCTGGCCATAAGCACTTGATGACAGCAAGAACCAGGATTTCCTGGTATGCCAAAAATGGGATCTGCTGCTGCTACCTACAACAAGGGGGTGGGGCTGCCAAGGGGTGTAACTGTTCTGGGTCATCTCTGTGCACCTCCATGTAGGGAGCAACAGATGTCAGAGCTGGTAATTTTCCTTCTTGCCTCATCTGCTCTAAACTGCCTCAACTGGATAAATGCCCTCCCAGTTCCTTCTTTGGCTAGTCAACCAAGTATGCACAACATGAGCAGCTGCCAGCTCCACTGGAAAATGGGCAGGTCTAAAGATCACCTGTGAGTGTGCAGCATCTGAATGCTGCATGTCTCCTTCATAGAGCTGTGCTGCTAGATTGTGTTTAAAAATGGTGACAGGAACTGCTGCTTTTACAGAACACAGCTGTTTGCAGTGCAAGCTCTCCAAACGCTGACCGCCAGAAGCTCAAGAGAGGCTGTTCCTCTACAATGCCACATTTAATAGAGAGAGGGGTGCACCAGCTTGGGTAGAATAGGAGACCATCCTCATCCTGAACCTTCACCCATTTTTAGAACCAAACTGTACTAAACTGCCTCCCTCAATACTTTCTAGTTTCACTCCAGCACTAAAGTCTGAAGTGTCAAAATATACCAGGAAAGGCATTCTTGGCCAAATTCAGAGGTGATGTATCAGGTGGTGTTATCTAGACTCTCCTACACTAACTTTGACAGTCAAATTTAGACCTACTTAATTTCACTGTACCCAAGCATATGCTCTTTGGCATATCAATTCCACAACTCTATAGAGTCCCTTAAGCAGCATTAGAGTGCGTAAAGTAGGTGGAGGGGAGTCAAAGCACTGGGGAGTCTCAGGGCTTGTCTACACTTAAAATGCTGCAGCGGTGCAGCTGCACTACTGCAGTTGCACCACTGTAGCACTTAGCACGTCTCCCAATGGCGTAGGTAACCCATCTCCCCCACGGGTGGTAACTAGGGCAATGGGAGAATTCTCCTATTGACCTATCACTGTCTACACCGGGGGTTCAATCGATTTAACTGCGTCAATCAGGGATGTGGATTTTTCACATCCTTGAGCAACGTAGTTATACCAACCTAATTTCCTAGTATAGGCCTGGCCTAATTTAGTGGGTCTACAAGTCACCTCTGAATTTGGCCCTGGAGGCAGAATTACCACACCTTTCATGAGAAAGCCTGTTTTCCTGAGATTTACAGACCAGCTATTCACACTTAAGAAGTCTGGATAGCCTGTAAAGCATCCCAGCTTTTAGCTGCTTATCCAAACTGAATGCGAACTCTAAATCTTTGAGGCTGCCCCATCCCTGGTCACGGCCCAACTGGCTTACGATTTCATGCAAAGAAAACTGATAAACTCACTTAGCCAGAGCTGTGGTTTACTAGAGCTTGGAGCTCCCCTAGTTGCCATAGCAAATCTGAATTGCATGTTCTCCCGCTTCCTTCCCCCTCACTTCTCCACCCTGTCGTCCTGTCTCTAGGTATTCACAAATGCATCTGGCCCCAGTCACACTTTGAGCCCTCACAAGAATGTCTGATTTGCAGGCAGTTTATTCATGTGCCGTTCATTCCAGGGAAAAGAGTAGCATCAATGTCATTATCACATTTAAAAGTTTCACTGAATTGTCCGCATTAATACAGCAAGGCTCGCGGCAATGTGTGATGCTGGAATGTTTTCTGAGTTGGGAGTGGCTAGCCCAGAAGCTTGTTTAACAAAGGCGGGAGAGACTATGTACTCACACCAAATGATTCAGCTAATTTATTTTTAAGTGCTGTATCAACCAGGGAGCCAGAGGAGTGCAAACCGGTGGAGATCTAGAAGCAACAATAATCCTTGAAGTCCTGCATCCCTTCAGTACTACTGTCTGCCTCTCAACTGTCTGTTTAAATGATTCAGCGAGCCTGTTTAATCAGACCCAGTTCCTGCCATCTGTAACATCTGAGACATTATAGGGACTGGGTATTGTACTATGCATAACAGAAATCCATTTGAATAACTGTACTTTTTACAATACATTACCCACTTGACATCATTTACAGAAGGCAAGGGTGATGTTTTAGGGATCTTTTCCCCTGGTGGGTGCAGTGATTCATAGAGATAGATTAGTGTGCTGTGTAGACCCTCTGCTTCTCTCAGCTATGAGTCAGAATCTTTGGGCCATAGGAGCATGCCTAAGATTCCAGACAAGCACTCTTCCAGAAACCTCCTCCCTCTGAACCTCTGCTCTGCCAGTATCTTTGCTAATGGATGCTCTGTACAGCGTGGGAGTGGGACAGAAAGGGGAAGGAAATGTAGAACTTCTGGAGAATCTGCAACCAGGGGCGGCTCCAGGCCCCAGCACGCCAAGCGCATGCTTGGGGTGGCATGCCGCGCGGGGCGCTCTGCCGGTCGCCGGGAGGGCGGCAGGCGGCCCCGGTGGACCTCCCACAGGCGTGCCTGCAGAGGGTCCGCTGGTCCCGCGGCTTTGGTGGAGCATCCGCAGGCACGTCTGCGGGAGGTCCACCAGAGCCGCGGGATTGGTGACCGGCAGAGCGCCCCCAGCGACGTGCCGCCATGCTTGGGGTGGCGAAATGGCTAGAGCCGTCCCTGTCTGCAACCAAACCCAGATGTCTGATCAAAGGCTCTGATCAGTTTGGTCAATGATCCCCATACACACAAAGATGCAGTAACATAATTCCAGGATCTTTAGTGCTGGAAGTTTTTAATATTAATATAAAAATATATTGGCAGCTCATGTACTCTTGTGTTCTCCAAGACTGATCTGTCAAAGATGTATGTCTTTAAGCACTTTCAATGTGCCTAATCACCATAGTCTCCAAAAAGATATGTATTTTACAAATCTTTATGTCTGGCTATTTTATCTTTTTCTTCCGGTGTGTGGGAGAGCATGTGATAATTTCTTGTCTGAAATGGTCCCTTCTGGAGTACGTGAGGTGCAGTAAGTGGTTTTTCTGAAGTCCTGCAGAGTTGTTTAGCATATTGGGAGTAATGTGAGTGGTCAGAGGGTTATAGATGGTGTGACCTCTGGGGATGATGTTTTGTTTCTTGCATTTGCACAGGAAGTAGATGTCACTGTTAAGTTTTGCTTCCTTTTTCTTCATGTTGCAGAGTTTCCATTTCAGATGCCAAGATTTTATATCTTCCGCTGTTGTATGCATGGTCCCAGGATATGAGAGAGGCAAGATAGGCAGGTGAGGTAATATCTTTTACTGGACCAACTTCTGTTGGTGAGAGAGACAAGCTTTCGTCTTACATCAAACCTGAAAAAGGACTCAGTGTAACTCGAAAGCTTGTCTCTCTCACCAACAGCAGTTGGTCCAGTAAAAGATATTACCTCCCCCACTTTGTCTCTCTAACAAGTTAACTTGCTTTTTTTAATAGCCAGCTTGCAACCATATCTGTATATAGAAAAGACATTTCTTGAAAACTAAAGCTCTGTGTGATCTCCACAACAATTATGCTGTTCTTTGGTATCAACAATACATCAATTCACTCTCCCATGTACCCACACCAAAAGTCATATCAATCAACACTAAACCCTGAGCAAAACAATGGCATAAAGCCAGCTAGACTTTAATACCTCAAAATCACAGAAGGGCATTCCATAGCTGCAACTGTAAATAATTACTGCCTTATCGGCAGAACATCAGAACTGGGTTACAGGGGAAAGAAGAGTACAGTTGCTCAATCCAGACAAATTGGAGGAGTATCTGGGACCAAAGTAGTGCTGCATGCAACTGAGAAAGGTACATTTTCTTTTCCTCTTTGAGGAAGCATGATTGATGAGGGGAGCTAACTGACTGATGTGGGGTGGGATTCTAATGGTGAGGGTGATGGGGGATTGGTGTTGCTCGGGATCAGATTGGATCAAGTACCCACCCTTTGGTGAACTGACACCCTAAGGCACTTTCCACAGATCATTTCAAAATCTGTAGACCCAGATATGTGGCAAACAAGTACCTGCAATTGCAAGAGAATCTCTGTACTGGCCTTGAGGTACAAATACCCATGCTGTGCTTGTGAAATATTCTCCTGGTAGCAACCCTGTGGTGTATTTTCAGTGTGCTCCACGGGCTACTGTTGCCTAATACCTCTAAACAGTAATCAGAATAGGAGCACCTTGCACCAGAGTCAGACATCAGCGTCAGTACTTTGAAAGCAAGGAGACTGTTCTCCAGTTCAGAGAGTCAGACACAGACAGTAATAAAATACACTTTAAAAAAAAAAGAGTAGACATCAAAGTGAGTAACCAAAGACCCAGAAACGAATGGATTTCACACTTGGTTAATTGCTTGAATTAATTAAATGGAAGGAGCTGCAGGCATGTCGGTATCAAACTGCTCACCAGCACAGATGGAAGCTCAACAATAAGTGAGAATGTCACATGAATCCGATTTTGTGGCTTGCACTATACATATCCGTCCCTAGCTCAGACTCAAACCCTGGCCGCAAGGTAAATGTCTGGATTTCATTTCTGTGGCCCTCTACAATGTGCTCAAATCCTTCAATATCAGACACGTTTGTGCCTGTTACCGTCCTACTGCTTTTGTTTTCCCTCGGGGAAGGTAGGGGGGAAGAAGAGACGTTGTTGGGTTTTCATTTCACAACTCTCTATGTAAGCCACTTTTCTGCACACATGCCATGGTTCAGAGTCTCTCTCAAGTCACAGTACCGGGAACTGAGTGTTTACACAGTTCATTATCCTCTTTGCAGTTGCTATAGCAACCACAAGGGGTCAGCTTATAGAAGGAGAGGAAGTTCACTTTGGGGGAGTTCAGCTTTCCAACTACAGAATCAAGCATGGCTGAAAAACAAAAGGCCAGACTCTGGAAACACATTTTTAAAAGTTTCCTATGTGTAAAACCACCCAAGCTTTCTAAATCACCAGGAGATGCCACATTCCTTTCCCCTTGGTCAGAGAGATGCTCTGGTATTGCTGATGCAGGAGCTACATTTTCAACAGCCCTTCTCACTCAGATGCCTGCCACCATTTTAGAGTAGTGCAGTAATAAATCAATAGTCTCCGTGCCACAGTTTCATAAATGCTTCTAAATTTGCACCCACAATTTGGTTGGCACAAGTGTTTGTGCCAGCAGGGCAGAACCTGGATGCTTAAAGGCTGTTTGCAGATATAAATGATGTAATTTATGGATGCAAATTATACAGGGCCAAATGTTCTCTGTAGTGGAGTTACACGACTAGAAAATTTGGCCCTTCATGTTCAGAGGTGCGGGTATCTATTGAGGGCCACATTTTAAAAAGAAGACTCACAACAGCGTGACTATGTTTGCACACATAATGATAACAGCGTGATCAAAAACGTATATTTTAATTCCTTCAAAGATCACAGGCTCTGATCCTGCAGTTTGCTACATCTGCATGGAGCCCTACTGAAGGCAATGCAAACACAGGTGCAGCAGTCCTCCCATGTGATGTCAGTTGTGGAGTGGATACATCATTAGGTGCCTAAACTGCCACCAATCCTGCTCAGCTATGTGCACACAGGTAGCTGGGATAAGATGGAGTCCAGCTGCATCTGTAACCCCCATTTCCCACTGTCCAGGTGCTCCAGCCCTCTGTGTCACTGCTGCTGACCAAATGTTCCATTCTTATTTCAACCTGCCCACTCCCGCTCACCCTTCCCAAAAAACTGAAAAATAAAAGGTCCTTGAGATGGTATCTGAGAACTCAATTCTGCCCCAGCTGTCCTGTTCAGCTCCCCACTCCCCATGTCCCCCTGACGGAGGGGAGTAGGTGTTAGGCGGGTCTGTGCAGTGCAGTTCACCCAGCATTAACGCTGCCCATGAGTGGAAGGCAGTGTGCCCATCAGCCAGCGTTCTATCATGGAGTGTGACAGGGTCAGTGCCGGGAACGGCATTTTGATGGGGAAGAAATAATTCTTTGCTCTTCTGTGTCTCCCCCCGCCCCTATCTACATGGGGAAAGTGACCGAGTTCTGAAATCCTTTTCAGCTACTGATTTTAACAGTGGTTCTCACCAGCGTGGCTGGAGCAGCGGATGGACGGCGAGTGGGTCTACTCAAAAGGGTCCTGAAAAGTCTGTTTACCAAAACTCTTTTAAAAGAAGCCCCTCCCCCTCTCCAGCAGCTGGCCCAGCTAAGTGAGCCCAGCCCAGATTTTCATTGATAAGGAAAATGGGTTCATACCTGATGAGTTTTCCAGCGTAGCTGGGCCCTGAACCCTCCCTTGGCCAAGGATTTCAAAGCACATATCCCCATCATTGTTCATTAACTAGCCCTCACACACCCTCAATGAGATATAAAGGGATCCGGTCCCCCAGCCCTGGCCTGGGACACAGCAACTGTTTGAGAGGACAGGGAATGAGGAGGACTCCTGTACTCAACTGAGAATGCAGAGGGCATGGAATGGAATCCCAGAGATGGAGCTTGGCCAGAACACCAGGGTGAGCTGCCAACTCCTGCAAACAGGGTGACTGGAGCTTTAGTAACTGCAAGGAGCTAGGACTTTCCACCCAAAGGGTGATTTCTGTTCCCAGACTTGTGCAAATGCGTCAGCATCGGGGTTCAGGATGGGGGTGACGCTCCTGGGAGGCTCTCATGTCCCACGTGAGGTCTGGGAAGATGCTTCCTCCCTCACACATCTGTGGGGAGCAGCAAGGAGCAGGGACATCAGTACATGAGGCCAAGAGAGCTGGGCCAGTTACTAACAGCCTGACATGTTCCAGCACCGTTCCCCCTCCCTGGAGCTCAGAGCACTTTACTAAGAGGGAGCTGAGGCAATGTAATTACTAGCTCCATTTTACAGATGGAAAATCCAAGATGGAGAGGGAAATGACTCATTCAAAGCTACACAATGAGTTACCAGCAGAGCCAGGAGTAGAGGCCAGAGTCCTGACTGCCAAACCGAACTGTCACCACTACACAAACTAAAAAAAACAACAGTGAGGAGTCCTTGTGGTACCTTAGAGACTAACAAATTTATTTGGGCATAAACTTTCATGGGCTAGAACCTACTTCGTCATGTTCTAGCCCACAGAAGCTGATGCCCAAATAAATTTGTTAGTCTCTAAGGTGCCACAAGGACTCCGCGTTGTTTTTGCTGATACAGACTAACACGGCTGCCACTCTGAAACTACACAAACTGCATCTCTTGATTCTTGCTTTTCTTGTTCTGAAGCCAACAATCTGCATGGTGACCTGGGATCCCACACGGGCCTGGCTGGGCAGATTAGAATCAGTTCAGACCCCACTGTCTCTCATATACCTTATCACACGAGATGATGCAACAATGCTGTGGTGTTAACTGCTCATCCCTGACATACTTCACCAAAGGAGAAGATGCCACAGTACCTGGATGCTATCAGTTCCTGCCCAGTCACTGCCCAGCAGCCTCACAGATGAGCAGAGAAAGGTAAGCTTGGAGAAGCCAGTATAAGTTCACTCAATAACCCACTGGAGTCTGCAAGGACAGGGATATGGAGAAAGCCTGGAGGGACTGCAGAGAGAGGATGAAATGACAAGAGACTAGAGTACAGGGCGGTGTCATGTGCAGTAGAGAGAAAACAAGTGATTGCCCAGAAAGAGGAAGAGGGATGGGAAGAGAATTCCTGGAGGAGAAGCTGTGAGGCACTGCGTGAAAGACAACAGAGAATCATAATGAATCGTGTTGAAGTGAAAAAGGAAAAGAGCTACTGCAAAGGATCACGCCGAGGAGGAAGAGAAGAGACAGCAAGAGCCTGCACAGAGGAGAAGGACAGAGCGTGAGAGAATGCACTGAGGAGGAGGAGGAAGGACCGTGAGGGATTGTGTCGAGAAGGAGGAGAAACCACAAAGGATCACACTGAGGAGGAGAAAATGTGAGGGAATGCATTGAGGAGGAAAAGAAGGACCACAAGGAATCATGCAGAGGAGAAGGCAGCACTGCTGCTCAGAAGAAGAGGGATGAGCATGAAGGTAGGTGCCACCACAGCTGAACCAAGAGGCCAGAGAGCTGGCAAAACAGCCTTCACAACATTTGAAGTCTTCAGATTCCCTGGCTCCCAGGCAGCCTAGTTTTAGCCCTTTTTGTGGGATACAGACTGGTCACATCGATCTCCTCATGGTGATGGAAAAGACCACATCCATGCTGATTCTTTTTGTGCCTGATCCTAAGCCCATTAAAGTCAACAGCAGTCTTTCTATTGATCGCTGCAGGCATTAGATGAGGCACTTTTGAGCCATCAGCTGCCTTTGATCCCAGTGATCATGAGGTGATGGCAATTCTGCAGACCTTGGCAGAGACAGATGTCTCTGCTCTTTCCTCTCCTAGAGGACCCGGATGAGCAGTTGCTCCTCTATTCTGAATTCAAAGCCTAATGTCAAGTGTTGAACCATGGAGTTTTTACTCAGGCAAAATTCCCATTACTGTATTTGTCTTACTGCAATGGGAATATTGTCTAAATAAAATATGGTCCATTGCACAATCCATGTTCACTATAACGAGACACTTCAGTGTTAATGGAAATGTACAAACTAATATGGAAAAAGTAGAGCAATGGTTTAGGAACAGAGACAATAAAATGCATAATTTGATTTAGCCACATCAGGATGGGAATTTTGCCATACTTACTTAGAATGTTGGAAAAATCTTTTCAACGTCCCTTAGTAATAATGTATTAATCAAAACCACCCCCAAACAACCAGGCCAGAAATTGGTGGCAGTTCTGAAGGCCCTAATATCTCATCCCTCTAATCCACCACACAGATACCACCTGAGGGAACAGTGAGCAGCAACCGCCTCACAGTTGCATTCATTCACATCAACAGACGAGTATTGGAAGCATGTCAGACTTCAATGGGACTACTCTCAGCGCATCTCCACTGCACCCTTCTTTCAATGGGGTGTAGTGTAGACACACAAGCAGTTCCCCTAGTACAGATAAAAACAGCAGGGTGGAAGGTGAGACATGAATAGGTGAGTAAATACACACTGGAGGGTATGGGTATGTACTTAAGCACATAACCTACCTGGATCTCTACTCACCCAAGCTGTGCATCCCCATCTATGCTGCTATTTTTAGCAGTGTAATGGCCCTGCCACCTCCCCACTGCTGAAGTCTTTCCCTACCACAGGAAAAGTCTCCAGCAGCAGGGAAAGGCAGTGGGGAAAAAGCACTGGAGCCTTTCCCCCACTGCCTCTCCTCTGCCAGAGCCTTTCACTGACATGTGTAGCTATACACAGCAGTGCGGACCCAGCCCGCTTTCCACACAGTATGTAGCTACACATACACTACTTACATTCTGAGGCATTGTGTACATTTATTTTTAAAAGGTAGTCTTTGGTATAACCCAATCATCCAGACATTTACTTCATATGTATGTAACCGCACAGTAAACGCCATTTATAAAATCATGTCAGCCTGTGCCAAATGCAGGTAATAAAAAAGGACTAGTCAAGATACAAGTAATGATTTTAAAATAGTGTTGCTGCCACTGCTTTATAGGAAACCAATTTTTTTGAGTTTACTAAACTGTAAGGATTATTCATACAGTATAGAAAAATTATCAGATAGGGAATAATAGTGAGACTATTATATCATCATCATATAAATCTGCGTATGCCCTCATATTAAATACTGTCTTCAGTTCTTGTCACCACCTCATCCTAAAAGATATATATATATAGCAGAAGAAGAAAAGGTTGAGAGATATAGGACCAAAGGGGTGTGGAAAGACTTGAGGAAAGATTGTAAAGACTGAAGACTAAGATTGAAAAGAGATGAAATCTTTGACCCATTGAAGTCAATGACAAAACTCCTATTGACTTCCTCCGGGCCAGTATTTCACCTTAAGACTCTTTAGAAAGGATCTGCATAAGACGGGAGAGGATAGAGGATTACAAAATAAAGAATGGTATATATGTCAGTGAGGTGCTTGTATTTGCCCACTCTAACAATTCAAGTACAAGGGGGCATCCATGAAGGCAAAAGGCAACCAATTTAAATCTGATCCAAGGAAATACTTTTTTTTAAGATTTTGAATCGTTAACCTGTGGAACTCACTGCCACAAGATAATATTCATACCAAGAGCTGAGTATGATTCCAAAAAAGATTATTCATTACATTAAATAGGGTCTGACATTGTTATAAAGGATATAAACCCTCACGTTTCAGAGTGTAATTCCAACACAGCTGATGGAGGTTAAGAAGAAGGTCCTTCTATGGGCAGGTTAATCCATAATTGTTCACTTTGTGACTCTTTGCACCTTGTTCAGAAGCATGTGATAGTGAATAGTATACAAGACAGGCTACTGGACTAGATGGCTCACTGGCCTAATCTGGTATTTATTTAATTATTACATAAATACTAGTAATAATTCCTACCCACTAACAAGAGTTAAACCTGCCCTGTCTACACTAGGGTTTTAATATGTGTTGGCTCACAAGTTTTAAAAACACACCTTTCCTCCTTGTCTAGACAAGTGCTTAGTGAGCGGTTTTTGTAAAGATACTTTATGCCACTTTGGATACTTTCATTGGTGCTAGGACCTTCCTGTCACTTCAAATAATCTGGCTTTGGCAGAGATGGGCCACATGCAGGCCCATCTCTAGTTTTGATCTTATTTGTAGGCAGCCTCCAGCTGCGTCCTGGCAAAAGCACTTGAAAATAAAGAACATATATTGGTAATTACTTCATTTACTGTTTACACTTGGCTCGGCCTAAACTGTGAAACTAAACTGGTCCATTTCCCTTTCTGTTTGGAGGCACTTTCTCTTTTTGGCTCTTATACACGGGAACAGTACAGTTATGTTTGGATTTCCAACTCTTAAATAATAAGCCAACAGGCTTAAATAATAAGATGTCTCCATTGCAGTTTTAATTTTTAAACCATTAGAGAGAACATTTATATCATATGAGGTGAGGAACTCACCTTCCTTTATTAAAAAATAAAAAAAATCAACTACATTTCTGCTTGTACTTCTTGACTGTGTCCTTTTAACACCACTCAACAGCTGTTAAATTGGATAATCCCTGGTTATCCTCATGTCACTAATTCAAATGCTAATTGCTCTCACTGCACCAGAGTTTATTCATCCTCTCCAGGGCCACCAGGTATGCTCTGTATGAGAAGGATGCTAAAGTAATTAAGCTCCCTCCTGGGATTCTGGAAGTATTTAAAGAAATGCTTCCCGATTAATTTGGAAAGGAGATAGTGGATAGAAATAAAGGAAAATAAGATGGGGAAGAAGCCAGTGTGGAGCACTTGTGTGTTTTGATGTGTCAAAAGTGATCCATTCATCACTCTGCTTTTTAGACATTGTGCACCAAATTCAACCCTGATGTAACTCCAATAAGTCAACAGAGTTATGCCAATGATGAATTTGACCCCAAATTTGAATTTACTATTTGTGCAGTGGTAGTGCTCAAAGGATGCAAGTGGGGATCAGAGTTTCATTGTCCTACATGCAGTACGCACCCACAGGAAGACACAATCCCTGCCTTGAGGAGCTTACAATCTACTTTGAAACAAGATGCAACTTCATAAGGATAAATCGACATGCTTTCTATTGAGTGGTTAACTACTTTGCTGTAGATGCTCATGTATGCGTCAGGCACGTTTCTCCAGCTGTGCTCACCTGGACCAAGTACTGAGTGGTCACCCTTGCCATGCAGACATTCTATTGGAACTCTGGCACATTTAAGGAATACTGTCATGCTCCAGTGCAGCAGAGAAGAGACTGTGGAAGCCAGCAGCAAAAGCCTCAAATTAAAATGACTTCCTATGGGCCAGATGTTGCAGCTAAATCCCTGTGGATGGACCCCTACACTCACACAGATCCAATTGCCAGATACGGCCCTAGTTAAATATGTTCATTCAGATTTCAAACAGATCACCTGGTAGACTGAGTCTGGCACTGATCCCACGGTAAAATGAACAATTCAAATCACCAAGCAGGACAACCCCAAAATACTCTCCAGTAAAGTTTATTCCTGCTACAGGAGTATCAGGCTACCCATTAATCTTTGTAATAAGCGTTAGAGTGGTGTCTATTCTTGGTGGTTGGTCTGACTGGGCCAGAAGCAAGGGGGACTTGTTTAGCTTTCAATTTGTAAAGGATTTGTCTACACTAGAAAGTTGTAGCCCTTTAACTATACTGGTGTATTAAAGCAGTACACACAATCCTAGTATGGATGCAGTTGTATCAGTATAAAGCTATAATAAAAGGGAAATAAGTCATACTGGTATATGGCTCCCTTATATTGGTATAATTGTATCCACACTATGGGTTGCACTGGTATAACCATAAAGGTAAAGAAACACACCCCTAACTTAAATAGTTGTACCATCCCAAAAACTCTTTCCTTATGATGTTGCTAATAGCTTGTTTTCAAGGTAATACATGGATAGCAAGTTGCTATCTGCTTCATGTGTTAGTTCCTCGCATTACACAGGTGCCACTGGAATACATGGTACCAGCTAAAGCAAAAATCACAGACCATATGGGGCATAACACATCTGTAGATTACATCTGCTGCCACAGCTGGCATTTCAGAAGACTTTACTCCCTCACAGGCACCTCAGAAGACCCCACCAGCCCCAGCCATTCTTGCGGCAATTTGAAGGAGAGTATGCAGATGCTGCATTGCTGCCATTTAACTCTCTAGACAGACACGTGAGAGTGGGATAGGACAAGTCAGTATAATAATAACCTGGAAGGGAAGAAACAGAAGGAGAAGATGGGAGCAGAACAGGCAGTAGAAGAGGGAATTGGAGCCATGTATCATACCATTAACAGGCACATTTTCAACTGTGAGGCTAACACATCACATGGAGGGCTGGTGACTTGATCTTTGCTCCCATGGTTTGATGACAGCCGAACCACTCCATGGGATTACAGCCCCATAGTGTAATTCACAGATTTCTTTTGTTCTGCATATGATTCAGATAGAACCAGGTTGCATGCCAAGGTGATGAAACTCCAGCCCACTCCCACAATGCTGGACAGATGCACTTTGCTGGTGAGCTAAGGGAAAGCGGAGAGTAGTTGAGGATGGGAGGTAAGGGAAGAGCAGTTCTCCCACAGAAATAAAGAGCCAAACTCTTAAGAATCTCAGAGCATTCACTGGCTATTTTCCTACTCCATCTGCAAGGTGAACAAAAAGGACAGAGTGCTAATCCAGTCCGCTGTCCATAGAGAAGACTTGAAGTCACCTGTCGATTTGCCCTTCTTTCGTGTGATTCTGTGGTGTTGACGTGAAGATACGCACGGGTGATTTTTTATTTTATTCTCTATTGCTGGTGTGATAATAAAGGAGGATAGCTTCTTTAGCCCTGACCCCACAATGAATTCCATGTCAGTGGATCCCAGAGCCCACACCGAGAACCACTAACTAGGATCTGTCTGCCCTGGCCTGACTGCAGGAGCGTGAGTCTCAGTTTGTACTGTAACTTGTGCTAGAAATATACAGAGCCAGATTTTCAAAAGCACTCAGGACAAAGCAGCTCCCATTGTGGCACATTGGATAGGTGTACAGCAATTAAACACCCGCAGCTCGGCCGAGGCACCTGACTCAAGCTCGCGGGGCCTTGGACTGTGGAGCTGTATAATGGCGGTGTAAATGTTCAGGCTCAGGCTCAGGGATCTCGTGAGGGGGGAGGGTCCCATAGCTCAGGCTCCTGCTGGAGCCCAAACGTCTACACCACAATTATACAGTGCTCCAGCCTGAGCCCCGCAACCTCAAGTCAGCTGACCTGGGCCAGACACTTAATGGCTGTGTAGACATACCCACTGGGCCAGACTATCGAAAGAACTCAACATCTAAGTGCACCCAATCTACGGAGCTTTTTTGAAAATTTAGCCACTTAACTTGGGTGCCTATATAGGAGCAGAGTTATTTTGAAAATCTGTCCCACAATCCACAGGGACGACAGTATTTTTTTAAGGAAGCCATTTACCAGTACATTCTGTCAATCTTGGCAGTCACTCTCAGTTCTTCCTCACTCTTTGAAAAGATCCTGTATTACAGCATGGCTAACCTCAGTATCGCCACCTCCCTCATTACTTGGTTTTCTTCTAGAATCCTTTTCAGTATGTCTTCTCCACAGTGGAATTATTTGAAGGCAAAACAATTTGTTAGTTGCATATTACAAAATCAGTTACCAGGACAGCAGCATGGGTTGCAGCCAGCAATTTTAGTTGCACTATGTCTAAAATGGTAACCAAGTTGACACCCTTTTTATTTCTGCCTTGGAAAGGAAGTAACACGGTTAGCTCAATTATTAATGCCAGGGCTATCCTTAGGCATACACAGCGTATGCAGCTGCATAGGGCACCATGGAATTTGGGGCACCAAATTGCCCCAGATTTCATGGTGCCCTAGGCAGCTGCCTGCTGCATACGTGGCAGCACCAGCCCTGGCGACCAGCCCTATCCCTTGGCCGCCCCCTCTCTCCCTCCCCCGCAAGGGGCAGGGCCGTCTCTAGTGGGGGTGCGGGGCCCCAGACAACTCCCTCCACCCTGCCTCTTATTCTTCCCCCCTGCTCCGCCCCGGACCGCCAACCATTCCCCCAGCGACCCCGCACTCACCGGCAGCGGCGGGAAGCAGAGCAACCCAGCCCCAGCCCGCTCTACTCCGCCAGCTCCCAGCCATAGTGCTCCACTTCCCCCCGCCAGTGCGTGCGGGAAGGTTGGGGAAAGGATGCTTCCGGTGAGTGGGGGGGGGGGATCCCTTCCCCCAAGCACCCTCCCCCAAGTAACACGGCTGGGGCTGGGGCAAGGGAAGCAGAGTGGGCTACTCCCTGCCCCCCACTAATACCCCAGGCCACTCTGGGCCTGTGGGGCCCCCAAAAGTGGCCCCCCACTGCCTCCCAGACCTTGGGGGGAGGAGGCCTGGGGGGCTGTGTAGGGCACCCAAATGGCTAGGGATGGCCCTGATTAATACTGGAACACTTTTTTTCCTGCAGTTCTGCAGACGACACCCTAAAAAACATGGATTGCCTCCTTGGTGTGGTATATCTGCTGCAGGAAGTGATCCAGTCTCATCTACAAGTTGTCATCAGAATCTGTCTGACAGCATTTAGCTGCAGTCTTGACTTTCTTGTGTCAGGTGGGGGTGTTTCCTACATCAAAGTGGAAGTAAGAATGCTGCCCACAACTCACAGACAAATTGAGGGGCTCAGAACACACACAAAGTTAAGCTTAAATTTGTTGCTTTATCTTCACATATTACACTTTGCAGCTCCCAAGGGTCTTCATGGAATCCAGTCAAATATTAGGTATAGTACAGAGAGGCAGTCTCTTACTCCTTTCAACTCCAATGGCACTTTATTCTTGGGGAGCGGGTATTATTTTAATATTGGGTTTTGTTGCAAATTTAATCACTCTTAGCTTCTAAACAGCCAAGTTTGAAGGCAACGCTTAATTATGAGGAGCTGATTACCAGTCAGGGCAAAGACATAACAGAATTTGAAAACAGAATCTTGAAAGACTAGAAAAATGGTCTGGAAACAAAACAAGACTCAACCTGGAAAAATAAGTAAACTTATGCCTTTGGGTACAATCATCCGAAACACACAACAGCAATGGGAAGGAGTAAAGAGATGAGCAACAAAAGTGGTTAAGGGGTTGATTTACAAGGTGAGAGGAAAACAATTAAATAGTATGTCCAATTTGGCTAAGAAACTGCTAGAGGAAGGGAAGACGTAAGAGTCTACAAATATTTGAAGGGCGTATACATCAAAGAGAGAACAGGATTATTTAGCATATTCAAAAGAGTAAGTAATGCACAAAGTAAATAACAAGTAGGAGTAATGGTATGACATTTTATAAGTGGAAACTTAGGCAGAAGAGCAGGAAAAACTTCCTGACAGAGATGTATTAGCCTCTGGAATCATCCCCCAAAGGAAGTCCTGGAAGCCTCATCACTTGGCAGATATAAGCTGGACTGGATAAAACGGCAAGTACTGGAAGGGCCTGATCCAAAACCACTGAAGTCAATGGAAAGTCTCCCACTGAGTTCTGTGGGGTTTGGATCAGACCCTAAATATCAAGCAGGGAACAATCCTGCAATGGAGAGGAGATGAACTATCAGTAGGTGACTTTACAAAAGGGATCCAGGGTGGTAGTAGCCGCTGCCTGCACCAAATAAAAAGGAAAACAAGTGCAAAATTAAGAACAAAATAAGGAATCCTGCTGCTTTAAGGCAACACCGCTGTCTGTGAAGAGCTGCTCTGCTTGGGCCAACAGAGAAAGAGAGAGAGAGAGAGTCAGGAGGGTTGAGGTTTTCATTAGCCCCTGGGAGAATCATGGGAGAATCAATTGCCAAACAAAGACAACTTCACTTTACCCAGGGCAGGACATGTGTGGGTGAGGGTGAGAGAGAGAGAGAGAGAGAGAGAGAGAGAATGTGTGTGAGAGAGAATGTGCACTGTATTTTTAAATGTGCAAGAAGCCAAGCTGGAGGGAGCTGGAGAAGGCTGGAGCCAAGCAGAGGGCAAGGAAGAATAGCTACACAGCTAATACAGTTTTCCTTATTCTAATAAAGTTCCTTGTTCAGTTTTAGAAGTAACCAACTCTTTGTGATTTTTGTTCACCATAAAAATGGACAGTGCACTGCTTCCTTCCCGAGAGCTCCTTAATCTACCAGCCCTATTAATACCCTTTCTTGGGCTGAGCAGCCATCTCTGGGATGAGACAGACCTCCTGCCTGGTTTTCATTGCATGCAATTAACCCCCTCCCTGCCTTTCTGTGTGGGGTACATACACTCCATCACCACTGTTGAATAGGGATATTCTGTCTCCAGATTCTATGGGCCAAAATCTGTTATCAGCTGCACCGGTGTAAATCTGGAATCGCTCCACTGACTTCAGAGGAATAACTGCATTCACACTGTATAAGAGAGCTGAATTTGGGTCTATGATTCTGTAAAACTTTCCTCTCTGGCAAATAAATATTTAAATTATATTTGTAATTAAAAAATAATTATCAGTTGAAAGTGTGTGTGTGTGTGTGTACCCCTTCCCATACACTCACACATTTCTGGAAGTAATCATGGAATTTGCCTTCCGTCAGTCATCGTTCTGCTTGTATGCATGCATACTGTATCCCTTTACTCTTACCTTTTGTCTGTACTGTCAGTTTAGATTGTAAACTCTTTGGGGGAAAAGACATTCGGTCTCTAATAAACCCATATAAAACAATTGAAAATGAAGTTAAGGTTGACAGTATATTTCAGTAATTTAAAGCCAAAAAACATTATGGGGATGTTGCAATTATTCCCAAACCAAATATTACAAGCCTAGGAAATTCAGAGTTAAAGTTACACTTTAAAAAAAATCCACATAGGCTAAGGTACAGAAATGCACAGCCAACCTTAACTCTGCTCTGCAGTGACACACAACCACACCATTATGATCGGGGTGAAAGTGAGCCGGTACGGGCCGGTACGCCATACCGGTAAGAACCCGCACCAGTCCATACCCAGCCCACATTAAAGTACTGCTGCAGCAGCGCTTTAATGTCCCTGCCCCTTTTGCCTCCCCTGGCTGGGGCCCTGCTGGTAGGATCCGTACCGGCAGGGCCACCGACGGGACGAGACCGGGGGGGGGGGGGCACAGCAACGTGCAAAGTGCTGCCACGGCAAAGGACCCTGAAGTGCTTTAACGTCCCTGTCCCTTTTGCCCCCACTCCCACCTGTCAGCAGCCAGGGGGGGTGAGGGGGCAAAGGGAGCAGCTGCCCTGGGGCCGGCGATTTAAAAGGGCCCGGGGCTCCAAATGCCGCTGCCGCCACCACAGCGGCACAGTCCAAGGGCTGGCTGGGGGATGCTGACCCTCAGCCACACCCCTTCCGGGGGCCAGAGCCACCCCCCCATACCAGTAAGTGTCCTCAGTTACTTTCACCACTGATTATGATTAAGGCAGGTTAGTGTTTGTTGTCCTCAATTAGATCAGCCAATTATTAAAGACACATTAGATTTTTTTTCCATACTTCCTCCCCCATTCAGAGTGTCACTACAGAGCAGAGTTAAGGTTGTGATACTTGTCACAGAACAAAGAAAAGGCCCTTGTCTGGCCTAAGGTTATTCCCCTCACTGAATTTCAAAGGACTCCTGCTAGCTATGGCAACAGTAGAGCTTCTCAATAAGACTGCACAAATTGTATCATGGAAAGTGTTAATCGGTCTACATATAGGTGTTGTTCCCTGCTCACCGTAATAAGTCACATGCCTGATTAAACAGTGCAGGATGGATGAACCAATTGGGCTGAAATAAAAAAAAAATGAACCTTCATCTAAGGTCAAAGGCCCAAGTACACGGCACAAAATCCTTGTTAGCTGAACTTTTTTTTTTAAAAAGTGGGTTTTAAAAAGCCCTAACGTAGTATTGAAAATGGCATTCATAGACATCAGAATCCGGCTTTTTCTCGTACACAAGTCTCACACGAGTTTAAAATGTTTCGGTCCCATTTACACTACAAATGTTCCACAGCAGCCCCGCTGGCAGAGGCTGCTGACGCACCATGTTGATTCAGCACATCCCTGGGTGGTCTGAGCTCTAGCCAGGCCCACTTACTTTGGGGGCTGGCTTGGCCCACTGCAAATCCCTCTAGTGCAAGAGACGACTTAGAGCTGCTTTGTGTGGCCTCTACCTCCCCAGGGTGGACTTTCCAGTTTGGGAGTCCTCTGAGTAAACCCTGGAGGAATAATCCTTCCCCTATCCCCGGTGCTCTTCCAGTCTCTAATTTTATTTCCCAGCTGGTGTTGGAAACTACCAGACATCAGAAGTTAGTATGTATCAGTGCATGTGGCAACGTGGTATGTGTATGACCCATGTCCCAATAACCTGAGCATGGTTATATGTTCCAAGATGAAACAGCCAGGGATACTGCTCAGCCCTACCACATTTAACAATTTCTTCCCCGACAACTACCACACATATCCCCAAATAGGTCTTTGCCTCATCATACACACACACAGTCCTTCAAAGGAGGAAAGACTAGCACCAAGAGAGCCTACTTAGCCTTGCACGCAGTTACAGACGTGTCATCTTTTGGCTGTATCAGAAAAATCCCTCAATTGCAAAATACCTCAGACTAACATTTGGCAGCTCCTGTGGTTTTGCAATGTGTGAAACTCCTAGGTTTAATAGTTAGCTTTGCAGCAGGTGAACATGTATTTTTTGTGGAGGGCGAAGGAAGGGGTTTTCCTCTGACATTTTATGGGGGTATAATCTTTGCTCATGTATTTCTTTTACCCGCCTGTAAAAAACCTGTTTTTAAAATGCACAGAAAATAAAAGCAGAAACAACAACAAAAAATTATCGCATAACCAATCACAGCCTTTGTCAAGGACGAGGGAACTAATCGAGTCCAGATTAGTGGATGTACATGCTCAAATGTACATGCAGTTGTTTCTACTGAGCTAGCAAAAATCTGATCAATATCAAGAGACAATTATGCCTTAAATTTGCCACCTATGTAAACCCACTGGAATAAATGGGGTTGCATGGGTGTAACAGAGGGCTAAATTTGGCCCCAAATATTCAGCTTGGCTGTGGATTTGTATAGCACTGTTTGACCTAGAATCATGTTAAAGTGACTTGTCTGTGCTTCAGTCCAGACTGAAGCAACTCTGCAGAAGCTGTATTTACATGAGAGTGTGGGTGGCCTGAATTGTCATGATGTGTTTAAATATTTGGCACTTAATCACAGCTGTCCGCTTATTTGCACTTTTGCTGCCGGGCAGTGGGACAAACTTGGAATTAGCCAGAATAAAATGTATTAACAAGTTAACAGAGGTTCTAGAGTTGGCAGACCTTTTGTTTGCACAAACACACATGCACAGACTTCTGGTGAAGTTTGCAACTTTTTAAGGACCAGTCTGCACCTTTTTTTCCCAATAGTGTTTCCTGAAGTAGTTTTAACACATGTCAAGCTTAAAGGGGTTGTAGTTTTTGTTTTTACATTTAGTTATAACTTTACAACACTTACAAAATTATACATTTTGCGTGAAAAAAACACCCTGTTCTTACCAGTCTCTAGAATTCAGTATATGTATGGGGGAAAAAAACCCCAAACAAGCTCAGCTTAAGAGAACCATTGTTCAATTATTCTTCAGTAGAGCCAAAACCCATCATCCTCCCATACAGAGATCTCAAGTAAGCATACTACCAAAAATAATTACAAGCAAAGCTCTCCATATACCTAAGGTACTTATATGCCCCCATTACAGTAGTATCAAAGCACCTCACAGTCTTTCAAATATTTTTCCTCACAACACCCTCTATGAGGTAGCAAAGCACTATTATCTCCCATTGTGTAGATGGGATAAGCGAGACTAAGTGACTTGCTCAAGGTCACACAAGCAGCCTGTAGCAAAGCAGGAAACTGAACCTTGCTCTCCTAAGTCTCAGGCTAGCATCCTAACCACTGCACCACCCTCCCTCTCTATCAGTAGGGAAAGCTGATAAACAGTAAAATACACTACAGTTATGATTTAATAACTGCAGCCAAATCCACACACTGCTCAGGAGGGGGAATTTTCCAGAGAAACTCAGACCTGGGCTACACTACAAAGTTAGGCTGACGTAAGCTGCCTTGCATCGACCTGTTGTGCATGTGGCTCCACTTAAATTTGTCTCCCACTGATGTAAACACCCAGTTATGGTGACAAGGTCACACCACCTCCCCAAGCAGCACTGAGACATGGTAAATGTGCTGAGGCAGATGCAGCGTGAGTGTATACACTGCGTTATCTATCTCGACCCTAACAGTCCTCCAGCAGCTGTCCTACAATGCCCGATACTGACAGCTCTTGTCACAATTGTGAACTCCACTGCCCAGGGGTCACGGAGACCAGAAGACACACACCCCACAAATTTTTGAAATGCCTTTTCTTGATTGTCCAGCTTGGCAAGCATAACTAGCAGCTCTCCCTTGTTGTGTGCAACTGCCCAACCAGCCATAATGGCTACATGCTCCAGATGGACGCCGGGTCGGAGTAGGCAGGAGATATTGGATCTCCGGGGCCTGGGGGGAGAAGAAGCTGTGCAGGCACAGCTACAGACCAGCTGTAGAAACATGGACCTCTACGAGGAGATTGTATGGGGGATGCAGGAGAAGGGGACAACAGGGACCTGCAGCAGTGCCCCATGACAGCAAAGGAACTGCGGCAGGCGTATCAGAAGGCCAGGGAGGTAAACCATCAATCCAGTGCTGAGATGCAGGCTGGCCACTTTTCTAAAGAGCTGCGTGCCATACTCAGCAAATACCTCACCAGCACTCTGTAGAGCATGGAGGATACCTCTGAGGAGCCCGAGTCACAGGCCTCTGGCATGAACACCAAGGTCAAGAAGGTGTAGGAGGAGGATGGGGGACATACAGCCGGTGGGTTCAGCTATGACACAAACTCCACCACAGTCTAGTTGGTCCTGGCAGTTGAGCAAGGGCAAGTCAGATGCAGGGAAAAGAACCTCGGGTAAGTGTGTAATTGTATTTCCCATTACAGTACTGATGGTGCCCCCAACTTAACTGGACGGAGCTATCGACTTATCATTAATTTACTCGTACTAGAAGAGATAGCAGTACAGCAAAGAGAGGTAGAGTTGTTATCTGCTTTTGATTCTTCTGGAGAATTAGGTGGGTTATCAGGCGCAGTCTGTTTATGTACACACAGATGTCCCTTGAATCCTCCTGAGAGATCTCGATGAAACTTTCGTGGAGGTACTCTGCAATCCTCTCCTGAAGATTTCTAGCCATGGCAGCCTTATTCCTTCCTCCACAGCAGGACACTTTCCCACGCCAGTCAGTGATAATTTTGACAGGCATCACCCCAGTATGCAGTCTTTGTTACCCTCAGGGGTGAGAGAGCTAAAATCACCACTGCCTGCGGAAAATGGTGCCAGTATTCAGTGCCATTGCCCTATACTTAGAGTTTTATGCAGCTGAGCGATTCCCTCCTCATTTCCTTCACCCCGGCAAGCCATACTCACCATTGCTGGTGCTGTGAGTGGCACTGTGCACAAGCACTCTGAAGCAGAAGTGTCAATAAGCATGTCTTGTTTAAAACTTTACGGGAGCAAGGGACAGGAATTCTGAGTCTCAGCTTTCACTTTCCATTGTGACTATACTGACTATGGCACTTCTGTGTGTTTTATCTGCAGCTGCTGCTGTTGCAGTCTTGAGGGGCCTCCTTTCCACACCTGTGGATCACCTGAGCCAGAAGAAAGAAGACAACTTTGGATGACATGTTCAATGAGATCCTGCAATCCAGTGCTCATCAGACCCTGAGCAGAGGGCCTAGAGCAGAGGTGGGCAAACTACGGCCCGCAGGCTGGATCCAGCCCACAAGCTGTTTTAAGCTGGCCCGCAAGCTCCTGCTGGGGAGCAGAGTCTGGGGCGTGCCCCACTCCGGTGCTCCAGCTGGGGCGCCAGGTCTGGGTCCACACCATGCGGCTCCCAGAAGCCACAGCCTTGCCCTGCTCCAGGGCGCAGGGTCGGGAGCCGCTCCACACATAGGAGCCAGAGAAGGGACATGCCACTGCTTCCGGGAGCTGTTTGAGGTAAGCGCTGCTCGGAGCCCGCACCGCTGAGCATCTCCCCACGTGCCAACCCTTCGCCCCAGCCCTGATCCCCCTCCTGCTCTCCAAACCCCCTCGATCCCAGCATGGAGCACGCACCCTCCTGCACCCCAAACCTCTCATCCCCAGCCTCACCACAGAGCCTGCATCTCCAACTGGAACCTGCACCCCTTCCTGCACCCTTGCCCCAGCCCTGATTCCCCTCCCGCCCTCTGAACCCCTCGATCCCAGCATGGAGCACGCATCCTCCTATACTCCAAACTCCTCATCCCCAGCCCGACCCCAGATCCCTCACCCCCTCCCGCACCCCAACACCAATTTTGTGAGCATTCATGGCTCGCCATACAATTTCTATTCCCCGATGTGGCCCTCGTGCCACAAAGTTTGCCCACCCCTGGCCTAGAGGGTGAACACTTCAGACAGCCTGGAGAAGGAAAGAGCAGACAGGAGAAAGGCCCAGGAGACCCTGAAGAAAAAGGAGAGGGAGATACACCAGGGCATAATGGGGCTTATGTGGCAGCAAACACAGATGCTGCAGCCTCTTGTGGATCTACATGTTCAACCGTCACAGGCTCACCTCCCTTTGCAGTCCATGGAGAACAGCATTACAGCACCTCTCTTCACCCCCCACCCTCAACATTCCATGTGGCATCAGGGGCTGCATCCCTACCCTACCACCCTACTCCTAGGGACATTAGAGACAACTACAGCTTCATATGCGCACTGACCTGTGAAAGCCACAGTTGCCATATGTGTTGCTAAAAATGGACATGAACATTCTTTCCCCTTGTTCTGTTCCATTAATTTATTAAGGTTTTATTGAATTTGCTTTTACATTGCACAGATTTTTCTTTGCACTGGTTTTGTTATTGAATAAAATTCCATTATTTGGGAAATAATTCATCTTGATTACTGTACAGTGTGACCCAACTTACAGGATCAGTGACAAACAGTGTAATAATAATAATAAAATTACAGAAAGCACCTCGAAATTAATAGGTGCATGGACATGGTTATGTTCATCGATGTACACCAAGCACTACACAATTCTTAACAGGCCCCAAAGCAGCAGGGCCAGGTAGAGCACAGTACACAATGCATTACTGTGGCTCACTGCTAGCCTCTTCTGTCAATGCCTCCCTGAGCCTATACCGCCTCACTGAGTTTTTCTAATAGCCCCTGTGTCTGGCTGTTCAAACTCAGCCAACACCCACTCCACCTCCATCCCAGTGACAATTCTCCCCCTTCTGCTACATAGGACAAGCAGGCAGCTATAACTATTGGGATGTTTTTTTCAGAGAGCACCAATCCTGTGAGTAAACAATGCCAGCATCTCTTCAACCTACCAAAAGCACATTCAACAGTCACTCTGCACCAACTGAGCCAGTAACTGAATCTTTCCTTGGTGCTCTCAAGGTGGCCAGTGTATGGCTCCATGAGCCAGGGAGCAAGGGGTAGACTGGATCTCCCAAGATCACTATTGACATTTCACTATCTCCAATGGTAATACACCAGACAGGAAAGGAAGTCTATGCTTGAAGCTTTCTGAACAGTCCTGTGTTCTTAAAGATGCAAGTGTCACACACCTTCCCTGACCAGCCCACACTGATGTCAGTGAAGTGTCCCTGGTGAGCTACGAACGCCTGCATAACCATAGAGAAGTAGCCCTTTCTGTTGAGGTACTCTGGGCAAGGTGGTCTAGTGCCAAAATGGGGATGTGTGTGCCATCTATTGCTTCACTTCAATTCAAATCCATGCACTGTGTCCTGCACGTTGCCAAGAGTCACAGTCCTGCGTAGCAGGAGATGATTAACAGCCCTGCACACTTATATGACAGTGGTCCCCGGAGCGGATTTTCCAACTCCAAAGTAATTTCCCACTGCCTGGTAGCAATCTGAAGTTTCAGGTTTCCACAGTGCAATTGCCACTCACTTCTCCACCGTCAGTGCAGTTCTCATTCTGGTGTCCTTTGCTGGAGGGCTGGGGTGAGCTCGGCACACAAAAACGTGGCCTTGCACATCCAAAAGTTCTGCAGCTACTGCTCATCATCTCAAACCTGCAGGATGATACAATCCCACCAGTCAGTGCTCATTTCTCAGGCCCAGAAGCAGCTCTCCACCATCTGCTGCTGCTCTGTGAACACCACTAACAACCTTCAAATGGTTTTCACTACATCCCACAGCAATCTGTCCTCCGAGGAATCATCATGTCCCCCGCTGATTCTGTTCTTCTTAAGGCTCTGCAAATACTGGAGGAATGTGCATCCTGTGCTTGCAACACTTATGACAACAGGCAGAGCTGTGAATCAGAGATGCCGGACAGTGAGAAGGGCCGCATAGGTTCATGGGATTTTTTAAAAAGGCATGAAAATTATGGGATATAGATGACATTACAGGATAGAGACAGCTGCACCCTAGGAAGTTGATTCCTTGCTCCTAGTCACACCTGCGTGACTCATTTCTGCCCCGTCATGCATTGTCAAAACTTCCCAAAAGACAATGTGCTGGACATTGGCAGTGCACATTAGAATACCTACCTATGGGGCACCACAGTGTGCAATGATACAAGCACTTGGTGTGAGTACAAGGAGCACCACCACAGAGCCAAGCATGCACACACAAGTGATATACTAACTGTGGCAGCTTTATGCTGATGTAATTTGCATTAGCCAAAGTTTGTAGTGTAGACATGGCCTTAGAGAGATAGGAAAACCCCTCCTGTCACTGCAGTAAGTGTCAGGGTGACCAGATGTCCTGATTTTATAGGGATAGTCCTGATATTTGGGGCTGTGTCTTATATAGGTGCCTATTACCCCCACCCGCACCCCGGTCCTGATTTTTCACACTTGCTGTCTGGTCACCCTAGTAAGTGTCTACACTGAAGCACTTCAACGGCACCACTGTAGCATTTTAAAGGTAGACATAGCCATAGTTATATGCATGGAAGCTGTTATATTGGTATAAAGGTACCTTATACCTGTATAGTTATTCCCACCCCACTACAAGACTAAGCTATGCTGCTGTCAGCACTTTTATACTGGTATAATTTGCAGGGGGGTTGTACTGCTTTACCTATACAGGTAGAGTTGAAGTAGTACAACTTTCTAGTGTAGACAAGGATTTGCATTTATGCTGCCAGATTTGCCAACACATCCCATCTGCTTTGCACAGCTCTCATGACACACAGCAGCTGTAAACCTGGTTTAACTGGCCAGTTAAAATGGGTTTTGTGCCAAAGTGATGCACAGTGGTCAGAGGATACCAGTGAATCTGGACCATTAGCTCTTGGCATTGTATATTCTGGTCAAGCTAGTAAATTAGATGTGCTGTGCCATGAACAAACTGTAGGGTGCCTGATTCTGATCTCACTTGTAAGTCAGAAGTAATGTCACTGAAATCAACAGAATTACACCACTATTAAACCTTTGTTAGCTAAGGTCAAAGTCAGGCCTGGACTTTTTAAAAATGGTTTAAATGCAATTTAGTTTCCTGGTGATGCCTAGTCCCTCAAAGAAAAGCAGAACAATAGAACAGCCACAAAGTATGCCCATGTACTCCGTGATTAATTAAAACCTTGTTTTTCTCACTGCATAAAGAACAAACCCAACCCTCTGTGTTCTTCTGGCATATTTAAATTGTGAGTCAGAGACCACAGAGGAGATACTGCTTGCCTAGCCTTACAATGTTTGAGTATCATATGCCAAATAGCAATCACTGTGATTATTGCTCTGTCACTCGTGAGTCCTGTTATTTCCGCCTTCCTATGCATATAGAATATACTGCCTCATTGAGAAGGTACAAGTAATTCTTGGTATATTTTAATTCTGTTTTCTATTTGTACTCTGATGGCACCCAGAAACCCCAGTTGGGATGATGGTCCCTTGTTTACTCTTCAGGGATTTTTGCACCCAAAAAAAATTAAAAATCTGCACACAATATTTTAAAATTCTGCAAAATTCTGCATATTTGGTCAATAAATAAATGTGGAGGCTCCAGCATGGCAGAGGGGAGCACAGGCCACTGGCTGTATGGAGGTGGGAGATCGGCCTGCAGCCCTCCCTCCCCTGGGATACGAGCTCGGTGGTGAGGCTGCACCTAACCCTGACACAGCACAAGGGCCTGGCTTGACTCAAACACATCGGGGCACTGCCCCTCCGGGCCAGGTTCACTGTGATAGTGAGCGAGACGGACAGAGTGTCATACACATGGCCACCTCTGGCCCCCAATCCAGGTGTGGGGCAGGCAGACTCAGCCCAGCAGTATCCAAGTGTGGTGGGGCTTACTGTAAAGGGATCTAGATGTGGGGTGAGAAGATTCTGTGTGGGGCAAGCTGGATGCAGGTGGCTCGGTGTGGGGTCTGAATGCAGGGAGGGATCCAGATGTACAGGGGCTTATGGGGGAAGGTGTTACGGGTGCAGGGGGAATGGGACTCTGCAGGGAGACCCAAGTGAAGGTGGTTGGGGCTCAGCATGGGGGTCTGGGTGTAGGAAGATGGGGCTCAGCAGGGTGGTGCAGGGGGCGCATTGGGTAGTCCAGGTGCAGGGGTGGGGGTCCAGATGCAGGGGGGATTCCAGGTGCAGGCAGGTTGGGTGGACAGGGGAGGAGCTCCCCCCGGAGCTGGGAAGCAATGGGGGCAGGAAGCAGAGAGGGAGGTGTGTGGAAATTCCTGAAGTCAGGGGAGGTTTCTGGGGGTCAGTCTGACTTGGCCTTGGCCACTCCTTGCAGGGGAAGAGAAGTCCCTTCCTCCCCCAGCTCAGCCAGGACAAGCAGCCGAGCCCAGCGCTGGGTAGGAGCCACTGGCTGGGGCGTCCGCAGACCTGCCCCCCTTCCAACCTGGCAGTTATTTACCTCTCCACCGGCTGCTCTGGGTGCCCAAAACGACATGCCTGCACTGCTGGGGAGTGGCACATGACCATTCTTGCAGCTTCCCTTTGCTTCCTTATCGGAAAGTCATTTTTCTGTGGGAAAGCAAAGAAATCTGTGAGGGACATGAATTCTGCATGCACACAGTGGTGCTGAGTTCCCCCAGGAGTACTTGTTCTGGGTGCTGCACAAACACATATGAAAACAAATTCTTTGCTCCAAAGAAGTAGCAATCAAACCAATGAAACTGGAATGAGATTCCCAACAGTAATATTTCAAGGACAGGCCAGAAAAACTTCCTCTTTGAAGGCCTGCTCTAACGCTCAATGAAATCAGTGCAAAGACCTCCACTAACTTCAGTGGACATTGGATCAAGATCTCAAACATAATCATCTTTGGGCTCACTCTTGGGTTTTCTTCTAATAGCTACTGCCTCTTGAGGGGATAGATTAATGACAGTGATGGGAAAAAAAACCTTCCATCACTGTAACAAGGGTCTACACTACAGCACTACAGTAGCACAACTGCAGCACCATTGCTGTGCCACTGTAGCATCTGTCATGTAAACAAGCCCTAAGTGTCATATCTACTCATATTTCTGGCCAAAATAAGTTTTCGCTGCTCTTTTCCCGTTAGCCCTGTAGAGTCAACACAACTAAGAGACAGTGAGCTGGATTCTATTCTTTCTTGTGTGTCATCAGAACAATTCACCAAGTTCCAGTCAGTTCAAAAGGTGGGGGTGACCGTCAGAATACTGAAGCTATGAGTTCAGTATCCCTTTCAAAATATGCTGGTCTGTGATGTTGCCAGTCATTAAACAGGAGAAGAAAATTACAACATCTTCTAACAACAAAACAATGAAGAGGCACAAGTTAGTCCAACGCTACCCAAACTCCTCTTCTGCCCTGAACTTTTTCTTAAAAATTCCCACTGCTGCACCGGTGGGAGGTCTAATGTAATCCAGCTGCCAGGCAGCATTTCAACTACTGTGTCAGCTAGGCCTGCTCAGAGCAGCATTAGGTGGTATAGTAATAAACACACCACCAGCCATTCTCAGGAGTGCCAACTTCAACCATTTAAATATCACGAGCCTTGCCCCAAAAAGCACGAGATTGGCTTAAACATCATGAGATTTAAAAACAAATAATAATAGTACATTTTGGATTCTTTTTGTCTTCCAATTTCTGAGCCTTCGGGGTGCGCTTGCTTCACGTTTTCAACCTCTTCTCTGCAACCATGAGGGCTAGAAAATGTACTATTTTTTTAAATGAAAGCTGAGATTCTAATGCAAATTCATGACTCCCGTAGTGGGGGGCTTTATGAAAAATACCAAATATCACAAGAGTCAAAATAAAATGAGGAGAGTTGGCAACACTGCAATTCTACACTAGCTCTCCTGCTATTGCTACCACCAATGGAGTTGTATGAGCAGGAGGTGCAAGGCTGGGGAAAGTTCAGTGCAGCTACAGTCAAAGATTCCAGCGTTGTACTAGTATGTTGTCTTTGCTGCTTCACTTTATTTTAGTTTAATATTTCCTACAACTAGAATTGCATATTTCTTCCTAAGGTTCATGCTCATACTTTTACAAAGAGATCCCTCCATTGTCTTCCCCACCCTTCAGAGCAAAGGGTTAAGCAGCCTATTGCATCCTGTAACGGGTCGGACTCACCCCTGCGGCGCCTCCTGCTGGTGCTTCTGGGAATTAGCTCAGTCCAGCGCTGGAGCGCCCTCTGCAGGCTGGTGATCCACCTGTCTTTAGGCCCCCGTGTCCCTCCCTGGACCCGGGGCCCTTTTACATGGGGTGCTGCCCCCTGGCAGTAACCCCTTTCTCTTAGGGTCTCCCCTCCTTGGGGAACCCTCACCCTCTATCCCCACCTTGCCTCAGTATTGGCTACTGACAGTCATTGTCTAGCCCCACACTCTGGGGCAGACTGCAGTATCAGCCTACTCATCACAGGCAAGGAGGGTTTGGACCTGCTGCCTTGTCCTACCCCTGGGCTGCCCTCTGCAACCCCCAGTACCTGTTAGCCCTTCGCTAGGCCACAGCCTGGGGCTTTCTAGACAGCTCCTCAGCCTTTCCCCAGCCCTGCTTCACCCTAGGTACCTTGCCTATAGCCCTGCAGCCAGGCCCTTCTTCCTCTTCAGGCAGAGGAAGACTGTCTTGGGCTTCTCTGGCTCTTATAAGGCCCTGGGCTCAGTTTGGGGCATGGCCCCAGCTGCAGCCACTTCCCCAATCAGCCCAGCCTAGAGCAGCAGCTCTCAAGCCCTGCCAGGTTGCTTTTAAACCCCTCACAGCAGGAGCAAGGGTTCACCCTGCTACACATCCCTTTCTGTGGTTTAGACAGTTGGGTTGCAACTCGGTTATGCCTGGTTCTGAGGCATGTGAGGAGGAAAGAGATAATTCTGTGCTTCTAATCTTGCTTTGCAGGAGCACCAATTTTTGCCTCTTTAATACCAGCCAGTGGGAAAGAAACATCAAAAAAGATTTACTCACATCCCTATTGCATGATAGTAAAAATGATATAAAGGAGAAAAAGATGAACAATTCCAAGTGGGCCTCAGAGAACTAATGCAAATGTTACACTTTTAAATCTTTCTGCTTCCAAAAGGGAGAAGGGAGTTAGATTGAGTTTGTGGCTAAAATACAAGATTGAGTCAGAAGATCTGCGATTCTATTCCTGGCTCTGCTGCACATGTTCTATTTGACCTTGGACAAGTCACTTGATCTCTCTGTGACTCAATTTCTCCATCTGTGATGCTGGGATAATGCTTATCTACCATGTTCAGGCCTCCGGGAGGCCTTTTTTCATTAATATTTGAAAAGAGTTTTGAAGTGCTCAGATGGAAGGTGCTATAAAAGCACAGTTTTGTTATAATTATTTAAAAGGTCAATCCCCATGCCCAAAAAGGAACAAAATTAAAAAAATATCATTTTCTAACAGTGTCTCCCTAACTCCTCCAAGCCTTTAAAAAAATAGTTCCTGCAGTTAAAATCACCCAGACATTGATGCAGCAACTCTGTGGCTGCATCAGACATCCTCCCACTTGGGCAGCCTAACTCATGAGCATGCTTATATCTTCCTGAAGGGTGACTTGCTCCATGCCTGCAATGCAAGCATTCATCAACACTTGTGATTATCGTCCTGTTGTTCTAACGCTGATCACAGCCAACTGATGGAGTGGAGTTAACTTTCAGCCCATACCAGTGTTTTGAAGAATCAGGAGGAAAGCAGCATGTGGGGAAGCAGAGCTATAGCAAAGGCTGTGGTCTATACTGATTAGCGAACTGGTAGGAGAGAGGGGTAGATTTCTCCAGGCTTGGAGGAAAGTTACAGATATAGCGAAGAGAAGATGTCAGGCCTGGAACATAACTCTGAGGAGTTAGGCAGGAGGAGCAGACAGAAGGTGATAACCATGACTTCTAGGGGCTGGGAGAAAAGCAGTGGATGAGTGGGGGACTTGAGCCAGGGTGGGTAATTTTGGAAGGGGGCACTAAAAAAAATAATGTATCAGTTGGGTGTAGAGACAGGGGAAAGCAGTCCAGATGGAAATGACTGCCTAGGAAGGAGTACTGCAGAAAGGGATCTGGGGATCACAGTGGATAACAAGCTAAATGAGTCAACAGTGTAACACTATTGCAAAAAAAGCAAACATCATTGTGGGATGTATTAGAAGGAGTGTTGTAAGAAAGACACGAGAAGTAATTCTTCCACTCTACTCCGTGCTGATTAGGCCTCAGCTGGAGTACTGTGTTCAGTTCTGGGCACCACCTTTCAGGAAGAATGTGGACAAATTGGAGAAAGTCCAGAGAAGAGCAACAAAAATGATTAAAGATCTAGAAAACATGACCTCTGAGGGAAGATTGAAAAAATTGGGTTTGTTTAGTCTAGAGAAGAGAAGGGACAGGGACAGGGTAACAGTTTTCAAGTACATAAAAGATT
Source organism: Mauremys mutica (assembly GCF_020497125.1). Lineage (NCBI taxonomy): Eukaryota > Metazoa > Chordata > Testudines > Geoemydidae > Mauremys > Mauremys mutica. The sequence goes on along the minus strand of NC_059073.1, from coordinate 119,418,501 downwards.
GATACAAGGAGGAGGGAGAAAAATTGTTCTTCTTAACCTCTGAGAATAGGACAAGAAGCAATGGTCTTAAATTGCAGCAAGGGCGATTTAGGTTGGACATGAGGAAAAACTTCCTAACTGTCAGGGTGGTTAAGCACTGGAATAAATTGCCTAGGGAGGTTGTGGAATCTCCATCATTGAAGATTTTTAAGAGCAGGTTAGACAAATAACTGTCAGGGATGGTCATAATAATTAGTCCTGCCATGAGTGCAGGGGACTGGACTAGATGACCTCTCAAGGTCCCTTCCAGTCCTATGATTTTATGATTTAGGGGCCATGAAGATAGGTAGCAACTACTGGGCTACAGCATTTGGAGGATTGGTAGAGGCTCACCAATTGAGGGTAGATGCAGCCAGAATCAACGCTGAGACTAGAGAAGAGAGATCAGCTCCTCTGCAAAAAGTGACCATGTAAATTGAAAATGCTGATAAAAAATAACAGCTATAACTAGCTGTTTTCATCATTCCTGTTCTACTATTAAAAAGTAACACTGCTCCAGCTGTGGCAGTATTGGAATGTGTCACCATAACTACAGAGAGATGTTTTCCTTTAGTTTTACCCTCCTATCATGAAAGGAGCTACTCAAACTACCATGGTTCAGCTCTGGCATAATTTCACCACATGATTTTATCTATCTCAAATACTGCTCTTGTAGGGTTAAAGCTCTCTTCCAATGGAACTTTTGCCATGGACTTTAATGGGCCCCAAAATCAGAGCCTACTGAAATCAATGGGAGTCTTTCCATCAACTTCTATAGCCTTTGGAAGCCAGGGAGGGAAAGCAGGAAGTTTGGCAGCTGGGGAGGAGACAGTTGGGTTTTCTGCAACCAGAAAGGCATGGCAGGCGGTCTGGGAAGATTGCAAGGTAAGCACTTTAGCAGGGTGTGTCTAGCAAAATTAGCAGCAATGTGATAGTCAGTGCTGACATTGAATTGTTGGGCCTGATTCTCATTTACACTAAGGTCACATCTACACCATTCAAACAGTGTAATGGGGCCAAATGCTTTTAAGGACCCTTTATACTGCCAGAGTGATATAGATGTGACATTAGTATAAAAGAGAATCAGACCCATCATATTTTAATTTTAGAGCTAACAACCCATTTATACAAATGGGAAAATTCACACCTCTGCAAGCGACCGTCTCCAGATGTCTGCTGACACAGGAAGATGACAGTGTTTTTAAGGTTTTCGGTACAACCATAAGAGAGAGAAATAATATTTGTACTGCGGGGAAGCTTCGATTCTGGGGCGCAAACTTCAGCTAGAGGTGGATTTTGCAGCAAATTTTGTAGTCAGGGAATCATAGAATCTACAGGGTGATATTTGTAAATTGTTACTAATATCACAAATACTAATTTTCTTTAAACTTTTTCCCCCTTCTGTGCATCGTTGTGCACTATGCATGTTGGATGACAACCTCCCATTCCAGAGGTGGCTATATTACAGTGGTACTTTATGTATACTTATATTTCCTGTGTACCCCAAGAGCCTCCCTGAAGTCAGAGTTTCGAAGTGAACAAGGATAAAAAGATGGGTCTTATAGTTTGTAATGGATGAAAGTACTATACGGGCCGGATCCAAAACCCATTAAAATCAATGGGAGTCTTTCCAATTACATGAATAGGCTTTCGATCAAAGTGTTAAATATCATTATAGCAGGAATATATTTTACAGGATCAGCAGAGAAACCAAGCACTGAATGAAAATGAAGGCTGCACTATCTGCTCAGCCATCAAGGTGATCCTTTCAAGACAGAGATGAGGCACACTGAGGTGGCCGCATGCAGAATCTCATTCTCAGTGCTGTTTGTGACTTCATATCTCCAGGCCTGGTCAATCTAACATCCTTCGGGAGCAATACAATACATTCATTAAAAAAACTTCAAAGGGCTATGAGGGAGACTTGCTAAAATAGCTAAAGCTGTACATTAGAGACAGGAAGAAGCAGTGCGCAATTTATGTTCACAGTAAAATTGCAAAAGACATTAATTGTAGCATGCCTTGCTTCTTAGTTAAATTGAATGGTACCCATTAGCCATGCTTGCTAGCATAACAACCTCCCTATAATGGTCATCAGCACAGATTGAACCTGGGATCATCAACGCTGCAACACGGGCCTCTGTCACTTGAGCTGGAGGAGTAACTCCATTTGCTGGTACCAGTAGTAGGCTGGACCAGCCACTGGAAGAGAATGCAACGCACACACTTTTCCAGTGTGTTTCTCTAGGGTACAAACATAGGAATAATATTTCAATAGGCTGTACATACTTTGCAATGCTGACCTACAGAAAATTCAGAATATGCCATTCCCAGAAATCCATATTAAGAAACCTATGCTGCTATCTTAATCTATGCACCTATTCCCTTTGACTATCTTAATATACTGTAAAACAGCTACAGAAGGAACCACAAATGTACCAAGCAATCAGAGATACAAGCTATCATCGAAGAAGTTCCACCATATATTTGTTCCTGTGCTCCTTATGCCAGGCAGAAGATACACGACAGCAGCAAAGATGTGAACCTTTTGTTATATCTTTCTTAACCTGCCAAGTGCAGAATGCTATTTGCAGGGATTACACCCAGAGCTGACAGCACACCCAGGTCCTTTCCCCAAGTTGTGCCTCCTGTGTGCCACTTGCTGGGCTGTTGGATTGTCAGCTGTTATTTAGCAGTCCAAACTACTAGAGTTACAAAATCTGGAAGACATAATATAACAAGCTGAAACTGGAGAAGCTGCAAACAAGGGCCAGCAGTCTCCTGCAGCAGCTTGGGAAACGCAACCCAGTGGGAGTAACTGTTATTTAGGACAAGCCAGATTTTCAAAGATGTGTACACAGCAAATGTATGTGCACATGCATAACTTACACACACAAACATCTAATATGAACAATTGGCTTTGTACATGTGCAAATTACACAACTGCATACAAATATGGGGTAGTTGGGGCATAAGTTAGGCATGCAGTGGTAGAAGTTGGGCTCAGCTAATTTGGAAAGACTGGTCTTGGATGTTTTCTGGTGACATCAGTGTCATAGTTCAGGGCAACTGTACCTATATGCCCCCTCTGTGGTCCCTCGAGGACACTCCTTCTAGGTTCCCAGCTCCTCAGCCACCACTTTTCTTGAGCAGAGACTAGTCTTGCCTCAAAGGGACAGTGTCTGCACTTTGCTTTCTCTCCAGAGGTTCTGAACAGTGCAATTGCCAGCAGTTATAAGTTACCACACAGCTCTTTATAAGCAAGCACATTTGTTCTTAAGGTGAAAGCATGACAGACAAAACATTAAAAACAATAAAAGAACCTACGCGCATGCTAAAAAGCTTACCAGAGATCACTCCCAACTCCAACCTCAGGCTCCGGTAGGGGTCAGTCCTTCAAAAACACCAACTAAGTTTTCCCAATAGTTATAAGTTCACAGCTGTCTCAGATTCAAAACCAGAACCACCACAAGTAGGTCTGCTTTCCTTCATACAGCTTGGGCCTTTGATCTTGGCCTCATGTAACAAGTGATCAGCAAACAGAGGCCCACTCTTCAGGTGTAGCTTCAAAAGGCTGGGTTTTTACGTAACTTTAGATATTCCCCAGAAAACTACTTCACACTTATTGTCCCAAAAGGCCATTCTTGTCTGGCACATGGTTCAATAAAGTCCTCACATCTGAGGTTACATACAATCCCAACCCACAGCAATATGTCAACCATTCATTTGATAAAATGGACCCCAAAGATATTTAAACTTAATTCAGTAAGGTCTCCCAAGGATGTGGCATGAAATTGCAACATCTGTCACAATCAGTACATGTAATGGGTAGAGAAGGAAAAATTATTATTAATTATCATTATATTATTATTATTATTATGGTAGCTCCCAGAATAGGGGTCTCAGACTTGTTTTAATGATGCCCTGGCCATGACTTATTTTTTTAACTTGGAGGGGGCCCCCTTGCAAAATGGGACTTCCCAATGTAATACAGATGGAACTGCGGCCATTAATACATTAATTCCAATAAAGAGGACTCTACTTTAACTAAATCAGTCCTTTGATCCTGCTGTCTAACAGTGCCTAGGCTAGGAAACCTTTTAAATGCATATACCTTAATATCCACAACGTTTTCAGGGTAGTATTTCTCAATTTCTGCATAGAAGAATACTAGTGCAGCCTGGAGCACAGGTCACTTGTTGGTCTGAACTAGAGTAACTTGAAGTCTTTAAATCAAGACATGAGGACTTCAGTAACTCAGCCAGAGGGTAAAGGCCTACTACAGGAGAACATGGGTGAGGTTCTGTGCCCTGCAATGTGCAGGAGGTCAGATCAGATAATTATGATGGCCTTAAAGTTTCTGGGTCTAATGGGCATTGTGACCACATAGAATCATAGAATCATAGAATCTCAGGGTTGGAAGGGACCTCAGGAGGTCATCTAGTCCAACCCCCTGCTCAAAGCAGGACCAAACCCAACTAAATCATGCATGAGGTTACAACGCCACTCACTCAAATTGGCTGGCCACTTCTCTGTTACGTGTTGCAACCCCATGAGTGAGTAGAAGTCTTGGCATGCCTGGCCACAGAAACTCTGACATAGAATCATGGAGTTAGAAAGGACTGCAAGGGTCATCTATTCTAACCCCCAACATGCCCTGCCCCAGTTGAGAAACACTGTCCTAGAGGCCCCAGCTGAGACTGTGACCATGTTGTGCTCCATGGGGTACAAACACATAGAACCGGACAGTCCCTAAAGAATTTACAATCTAAATAGACAAGACAAACAAAGGAGGGGAGATAGGATATATAATTATACCCATTTAGGGAATGAAGAACTAGTCACAGAAATTAAATGGCATGCCCATGGCCACATGGGAAGTCTGTGGTAGAGGCAGGATTGAACCCATCTCTCCTGAGTCTCAGTCCACCGCATTACCCACAAAACCAGGCCAGTGATGGTGTGCTCCAATTTGCTATAGCTTTTTTCAGTTCATTCCATAACTTCCCCTCCCCCATTCCTTTTTTCCTTCCTTCCCCTTTCCTCCAAACTAGAAGCAGTGACAAGTGTGACTGTGGAAAATACACCCATATCCACCCTCCAGCATTTTGACCATTCAGCCATTTAAAATTCTTAATATAACCTAGCAAACACACCTTGCATAGTAGCAAGTGAATAGAGGCTCCTCAGTTTGAGTCAGAAACTGTATAATCTTTAGCCCCGCTATAAACTCTGAACACTCCTTTGTCGGTTTTGGTGACACACTTTTAAGTATCTCCCGCCTCCATTGGCAAACATGTTCCATCCTTAACACTGTAAGCTCACTGTACTGTGATAAAGAATGAATGGTCTGTTAAAAGGTATTTATTTAAAGCACCATCCACACCTATGTAATAAATAATTGAGAACAGCTTATGAGGCAAAGGTCTAATGCAAGTTTGACTGTAGTAGGAGTATTACAGGAAGCAAAGGGAAAAGATGGAACTGGACTCACACACGTTCATCACTCAGAAGCTGCCATTCTGGATTGCTGGAAAAGGGATGGAAAACTGGAAATGAGATCATGCAGCCCTGACAAACAATACAGTCATGTGAAGAGCTACAGAGCAAATGACACGTCAGTTGTTCATCCGGAGAACAGGTTTCACTAGCTTGGATTAAAGTGCTTCTTGCTGCTATGAGACAGAAAGGAGGAAGAGTGAACACACTGCTGCACAGGGGCCTGAACCAAAAGCCCAGATCCAAACACCATAAAACTTTGAGGAAGTTTGGACCTGCATGGAGTACTGGACTTTAAAGCACTCCTTTAAAGGAAGCATTTCAATGCCAAGGAGTTAAAATTGTTAATGTAAAAGAACACACCGTTGAATTATTGACGCTATATATTTTGATTCAGGTTACTGAGGCCAGATGGACTATCCAACAGACTGAATACATTTCTCAGACTGCTGCTTGTTACTCCTACGAGCACACACAAAGTAGAATGCAGCTTCACTGCACCTAGATGTCTCAAAATACATGTGCAGCTGTGAGAGACTCCACAGTATTTAGTGCAGTGCATTCACAAAACCAACACTGATCAGCTCCCTTAGGAAGTAATTGCAATCTACCTCATTCCAGGCAATGAGCACGTGCCAGGTTTTGGACACTATTGCTATCCTGTCAGAAGGCAACGTGGCGGAGAAAGAGATTTACAGGACAATGTGTAAAAACACACTGTAAACCATGCAAAAGTAGCATGTGAGCTGTGTTTCCCTCAGCAGTAACAAATTATTGTATCTGTTATCAGCTCTGCCAACGTTATTGTATTTGCATCCTTTGGAGTCCCCAAAAGGCATATTCCTGCTTGACAACCAAATCATCATACAAAAATATTCCACTATATTAGATATATAATATTCCACAGCTTCCTAAGCTCATAGGCACTGACACTGTGGGTGCTCTGGGGCTGGAGCACCCCATGAAAAAAAATTAGTGGGTCCTTAGCACCCATCGGCAGCCAGCTTCTCCCCCACCCCCAGCGACTCCTGCCCACCAGCAGCCCCACCGATCAACTCCTTCCCCTCCCTCCCAGCACCTCCCACCCGCCGCGGATCAGCTGTCCCGCGGTGTGCAGGAGGAGCTGGGGGAACGGGATGACCGGGGACGGGGCATGCTTGGGGGAGAGGGCGGAACTGGGTGGGAAGAGGCAAGGCAGGGGTGGGGCAGGAAGGGGTGGAGAAGAGGCGGGGCCTGAGTGGGGGTTGAGCACCCCTGAGTGGGGGTTGAGCACCCCCAGGGAAAGGAAGAAGCCAGTGCCTGTAGCACTATTTCAATAAGGAGCTGAACTTCCATTTCAGTGCAACAATACTGCACCTTTTCAGATTCTGCAAGGACAAACTGAGACCACAATATCCTGGGTGACACATCATACTGGACCCATCTTGAATATTAAAGAGGCAGCATCATCTAATGCAGTGGTGCCCAGACTTTTACTCTCGCATCTCCCCTTACCAGTAATTGAATGTGTCCACACCCTCCCAGGCTGGGAGCGGAGCTGCAGCTGGGAGACGGGTGGTGGCAGTTGAAAATGGGAGGCAGGGACCGGGAGCAGAGCCAGGGCCACAGCTGCGGCACAGGGTGCGGCCGGAGCAGAGGTGAAGACAGACCGGGGCTGGGTGGCATTTTCTCTCCACCCCCACGTGGGGGCTAGCCCGGGCTGTGCCACACACCCCGGACGTTCCTGCCCCACAGTTTGGGGATCACTGATCTAATGAATAGGGCACTGGACTGAGACTCAGGAGACATTAATTAAATTTCTAGTTCTGCCACTGACCTGCTGTGTGACCTTGAGCAAGTCACTTCACCTCTCTGTGTTTCAGTTTCCCTCTCAATCTTTGTCTATCTTATCTATTTAGACTGTTACCTGTTACGGGAAATAATTGTCTCTTACTCCATTTCTGAAGAGCACCTAGCACAATGGAGCCCCAATATCAGTTGGGCTCTGTAGGCACTATCCTAATACAAATGATAATAATTCCAATTATTTATTCTTTGTATTGGGGTAGCACCTAGAACTCCCAGTCATGGACCACGATCCCATTGTGCTAGGTGCTGTACAAACACAGAACAAAAAGATGTAAGAATAATCTTCACATTCTTCCCTGAAACTACAAACACGTCACTCAGAATAGAACCTGTGTATTTGTGAGCAAACAGAGGTGATAATCCAATGAAAATAGCCCTATGTGCCCATTTCATGTGCTGGCCTCTTCGTTGGCAAAGAATACCAGAAAAGAATCCATGGTCTTTCAGAGGGAAAACTAAGGATGGGGAGGTCAAAAGAAAAAAATCTGCACCAGGTGTCCAAACTGGACCCCAGTTTCCCCAGTATAAGGAGCAAAGGAGGGACACAGACACTCCCCTCTACACCAGTTCCTGAGCTGAGCTGAACTTCAGTGTATGGATAATTCTGGCGCATGGTATCCAGGATTTTAAAGACTCCTCCAAATACAGTACTTAAGTAAACTAATTATGAACTACTCTGGATTTCCATTCAATTATACTCAATCGGAAAACTTTTTTCTTTAATCATTATTCTATTTTTTAAATTATTTTCATAACTCTTTATGGGAGTGAATGAGAGTTGACAAACAAATGCACCAATGATCCAACCATTTAAAATGCATAAATGCACATACTCACAGTCAGTGGACCAGATCCTTAGCTGGTGTAAATCAGTGTGGCTTCACTAAAGTCAAAGGAATCATAGAATATCAGAGTTGGAAGGAACCTCAGGAGGTCATCTAGCCCAACCCCCCGCTCAAAGCAGGACCAACCCCCAACTAAATCATCCCAGCCAGGGCTTTGTCAAGCCTGACCTTAAAAACCTCTAAGGAAGGAGATTCCACCACTTCCCTAGGTAACCCTTCCAGTGCTTCACCACCCTCCTAGTGAAAAAGTTTTTCCTAATATCCAACCTAAACCTCCCACAATGCTACTTGAGACCATTACTCCTTGTTCTGTCACCAGGTACCACTGAAAACAGTCTAGATCCATCCTCTTTGGAACCATCTTTCAGGTAGTTGAAAGCAGCTATCAAATCCCCCCTCATTCTTCTCTTCTGCAGACTAAACAATCCCAGTTCCCTCAGCCTCTCCTCATAGTCATGTGCTCCAGCCCCTAATCCTTTTTGCTGCCCTCCGCTGGACTCATTCCAATTTTTCCACATTCTTCTTGTAGTGTGGGGCAGGGGCGGCTCTAGCCATTTCGCCGCCCCAAGCACGGCAGCACGCCGCGGGGGGCGCTCTGCCGGTCGCCGGTCCCACGACTCCGGTGGACCTCCCGCAGGCATGCCTGTGGATGCTCCACTGAAGCCACGGGACCGGCGGACCATCCACAGGCACGCCTGCGGGAGGTCCACCGGAGCCACCTGCCGCCCTCCCGGCGACCGGCAGAGCGCCCCCCGTGGCATGCCGCCCCAAGCACGCGCTTGGCGTGCTGGGGCCTGGAGCCACCCCTGGTGTGGGGACCAAAACCGGACCCAGTACTCCAGATGAGGCCTCACCAATGTTGAATAGAGGGGAATGATCACATCCCTTGATCTGCTGGCAATGCCCCTACTTATACAGCCCAAAATGCCGTTAGCCTTCTTGGCAACAAGGGCACACTGTCAGCTTATATCCAGATTCTCATCCACTGTAACCCTTAGGTCCTTTTCTGCAGAACTGCTGCCTAGCCATTCGGTCCCTAGTCTGTAGCAGTGCATGGGATTCTTCCATCCCAAGTGCAGGACTCTGCACTTGTCCTTGTTGAACCTCATCAGGTTTCTTTTGGCCCAATCCTCTAATTTGTCTAGGTACCTCTGTATCCTATCCCTACCCTCCAGTGTATCTACCACTCCTCCCAGTTTAGTGTCATCTGCAAACTTGCTGAGAGTGCAGTCCACGCCATCCTCCAGATCACACACCAAATTACACAAGCTGAAGATTTGGTCCTATGTATACATTATACACACACAAATGTGCTAAAAGAACATTAAGGCAGCCTGTGAAACCTTAATTTGGCCCAGTTGTATGTATGTATTATGATACCATCTTTAATTACTTGATATGTTTTCCACAGGACCCTGGTCTCATTCCATGCACAGGACAAATGGTGCTCACTGAATGAGCAGCTAGTCAACATTTTGTTTTATCTTCATTGTTCTGTGTGCTGCCCCAAGCTTTATTTCATGCACACTATTCAAACCCTCTCTGAATACAGAATTATTAATTGTCTCCTGGGCTCTTTCATGTTTGCACAGGCAGCCTTATTTCTGACCTTTCCTAGCTTTGGAGTGCTTAATGTTATTTTAAGGTAAGTGTTGGGGAAAGGGAGAAGAAGGTGCCTAGATTAAAAAAAAATGAAAAAACAGAAAGTCCATCATGTGGCATCATACTGACACCCACGTGGTTCATCAGCAAGGCTTGAATCTTTAGATCCACTGCACAGACCCCTGCCACTTGAGCTAATGGCATAACAGACAGCAGTACTAGCTTGTCATCCTCTGTGAGCACGAGCACTAGAAGGAGATGGGACACACTTTGCCAGTGGGTTTCACAGATATTTGCTGACAACCAAGGAATAGTGAGACTCAGAAATCTTGGGTTCCATTCCAGACTCTGGAGACCCTTCTGCCCCAATCCTCGACCTCCAAGTCTGAACCCTTCTGCTTCTGTTCTCTCCAGGCTCTCATTGTCCTCATCCTGTCTCCATCCACTCCCGGCCCCCGTCTTCTCTCCCAGCCAGTCCTAATCTCCCCCTCTCGGCTCCCTGTCCTCAACACAGTCTTGCCTGCAGCCCATCTCCCAGTCCCTGTCTCTCTCCTCAGTATCTTCATCACCAGGGCCGGCTCCAGGTTTTTTGCCACCCCAAGCAAAAAAAAAAAAAGAGGGATGCCCCGAAAAGTACCACCCCATGCTGGTGCCTAGAGTTGGCCCTGTTCATCACCATCTCCTTGCTCCAGTCTCTTTGCCCAACCAGTCCTCATCTGATCTCTCTCAGTCCCCTCCCAGCATCTAGGCCCAAGTTTCCAAGTCTCCCACCCTGCAGGCCGTCTCCCAGTCTCATTCACTGTCATCCTCCACCGGCTCCTTGTCCCAGTTTACTCCTTCACTCACTCACTCACACACACACACACACACACACACACACACACACACACACACACACACACACACACACACACACACACACACACACACAGAGGAGAGACAGGCTCCCTGCTGAACCCCAGCTCATTCTACAGCAGCTAGGAGCAGCAATCACAAGGAAACTCCTGTTCAGGCCCTGAAGCTCTTGGCTGGAGCATGCTCAGTGAACATTGAATCGTATGATTTAGCTGCCACATTCTAACAAGTCTCTATTGAGCATGTGCAAACTGAGATTTGTCAAAGGCTTATAACTTGGGAAATTTTTTGCAGGAACAGCAAAAGGCACATCCCTGACCCCAGGGCTGTCCACCTGCCAAATTTCAAGTCCCTGCTCCAAAGCATATTGCTGCCACAGTGTCTCAAAGAAACAGTTGTTTAAAAAATTAGCATGAGTAAAACATTTTTTTCCTGCAGTATCATTCTCAGAAATGGCTGTACTATTCTTGAGGAAACTCTTAAACACAAAAGTCAGGCTGAGGCAAACACTCAGCATGGAAAATTTCAGCCCAAACAGTTAACATCTGGCAAAGTTACAAGCAATGCAAACAGGCTCTTATAATATAAAGTGTCAGGCAACCATAAATAAGACATTGCTACCCGCCCTGCCTTTAATAACTGTAAAATGTATATGATTTACCCAGATGTGATAGCTCCCTTCTGTCATTCAAGCAGTGACAAACTAAACCTACATACAGTTATAAAAATATATTTGAACACACATTTATATATATATTCTGCAATATACCTATGTTCACATGCACATGATCTGAGATGTGGACTAAAGATAAAATGAGTCAGCTTTTAAATTATGGGAACAAAAAAAAGCAACCACTCATAAATGTCTTATGTCTTAGAAAGGGGGCTAGATGGCACTGTAAGTTAATGAATGTACTAGCCTTTCACCTCTGGAGACTTCAGTCCATCTCTGCCATAAGTGGCAATGAAGGAGTGTGGTATTCTCCGGGGAATGTTTTGTAGAGTTGAGCCAATAATTCACAATGATTAATTTATCTAACAAATGTCCCTTTTTCCTAAATAGGAATTGCCTTGAGAATTATTTATGGATTTCTTCTGCAAATCAGACTCAGTCTGCAAACATTTTGATGTGCAAATATTATCATAATAAAGCATAAGTTTTGCCTGATATTTAGCCAACATTTTCCCTCTTTTCATTCATCCAATTACTGCTAACTAACCTCCCCCACCATTGGTCTCATGCTAAATTCCTTTTCATGAGCAACATTACCCCCTCACATGAAAACAGTGCTAGAATGGGAAGAGTAACTTAGACCACTGAAATGATGTTTGCTTAGCTGATTCTCTGACATACTAGTCCCTCTATTAGGGCTTGATCATGCAAGGTGCTGAGCACTCTGGCTCTGACCTAGTGAAGCACTCATAGATGTGAGAATGTAATACAGCCAGTGCAGTCATTGAGACTACTCACTTGCTTAAAGTTAAGCACATGCTTAATTGCCTTGCTGGATTGAGGTCAGAGTGCCAGCACTGAGCAGGACCGAGATCTCAAGTAGGATAATTACCTCGGAGGAAGGTGGAGGGGTGAGGATCTGCAGGAAACTCAAGCCCAAACCCTCTGGAACTCTGACCATGCCAGTAGAGTACAAACACCCTCCACGCAGCTACCAGCCTCCCAAGTCAGCGACTGGCGGGCTGGTGAGGAACACTTCATACCCCCACAAAAATTACCCACCCACACATAGGCTTGGGGTGAGACACGAGGATATGCAATGTGGCAGCCCCACAGTCACTGCTCCACTCTGACTCTAAGGGAGTGGAGAGTCTGGCCCCATTGTTAGTATCTAAGTGCTCCCCTCAGTGTCTCCCACTTAGTCATCACTTAACAAAGATGTAAATTTTTAGCCCCTTTTCATCTTTCCCCAGAGATCAATCTTTCCCTGATGGCCTTTGTTGTTCTTTTGTGAACTGTCTTCATAGTCCCTGAATAACAGGAGCTCTTCCAGATTAGTCATAAACATGCAATAGAAATAATTCTGCCATGAAGCAAAGTAGCTGGACCAGGGTGGGAGGGATAACAAGAACAGGCAGAGAAAAAGAGAACTGAACTACTTCTTCCTTTTCTCCCTTCACTGCTTAATGATGTGTGCGTGAGAGACTGCAAAACAGCTGAGTCACATACTGAAGGTCAATGACAGAATCTAAATTCAGCCACTGATTGTCTGAAAGGCTCCTTGGGATTTGGAAATCTCCTCTATCATTTAAAGCCAGGTTGGTATGTGCCTACCTTCCCAAAGAGCAGGAAAACGGAATGCTTTTCAACATGCTATTTGGAAGCATTTGACTTTGTGAACAGGGACAATTTTCAGACTAGTTGGGTAACTCCTTGTTCACGTTCCACCTTCCCAGCAGTAACTAACCAGAACTAAACCAGAAGTGTTCGCAGAGGCTCAGGACTTCTCAGGATTTGTCTTAAAAGCAGGTAACTCTGAGAAACACTTTACTAATTGATTAATAAATGGATAAACAAAAATTGCTAGTTCCTTCTTTAGTAACGTACGAAAAAAATATTAGTATTTAGCACTGCTAGAGCAGCAGCACCCAGAGACCTCAACCAGGTGAGATTATCCCATTGTGCCAGGTGCTGTACTAACATGTGGTAAACAGTACCTGCCTCAAAGAGTTTACAGTCTAAAAAACAAACAAATGGGCTCATTGATGGGGTAACAAAAATAATAGGCTATTTTAGCATCATCAGCCATGTGCACCATTCACATCCCATCAGTAGCAGCAAGCACAATTCATTGCCTGCATATCCACTTACTGATGGCAATGTTCTGCAGGCAGAGCAGCAGAGAGAAGTTTTAAGGAGAGTGAAAGTGCCAAGGTGTTTGGGGAGAAGCAAACAAGCAGGCAATCAATATTTGCATTGCTAGCGGAATGAAGAAGGGGTTCAACCCCATGATGGGATGATAGCTTGGACAGGTAAAAGATAAGTATAGAAAATGTGTTCCAAGAGGATTAGTATTTCATATTATGCATGCTTGAGGTCAGGCTACTGTAAATCAACTTTTAATCATTTAAAAATAGATTACTCAAATGTCTCAACAATCCTTGTTCTAATAACTAATTTAATAAGCATTTTACCAATTATTTGTCTTTGAAAGAATATTGAAATTTTTATACTGTATTCGTCACCATAGTACCCGTGCACCTCAATCCTAACAGAGACAGAAAAGACCTATGGCTGACAGGGCTGGCGAGTTGTATGGGCCCGTGGAGCCCAGGCTCCAGCAAATTCAGGGCCCACGGGCTCACCTCCACCAATGTTCAGGGCTGGGTCCCACCCCCGTCCCCATCCCTGAAGCATCCCTGCCTGTCCTGGGCAGTGGGCAGCTGCCCCATGCAGCTCCATGCTGTGCTCCCTCGCCTGCCACTGCCGGCTACAAGGGAGCGGCGCTGGGGGCAGGCTGAAGCAGCTGCTGCACCTGCGGAGGGAGGAGGGAGGAGCAGCCTCCCCCGCACACACCAGCCAGTGACTCTGAGGGGGAGGCTTATCCTGGCTGGACCTCCTGAGCAGCAGGCTGGGGAGGCTTGGCTAAGTGTTGTGCTGGGGGAACCTGGTGGGGGGCAGGAGCCCCCCTATGCCGGAGCTCACTTCTGTTGGCAGAGAGAGGGCTGGGGGGAGTCCTCCTCTCTGGCCCCACACCCCAGCCCTGGGGTAGCGTGCCTGCTGCACTCCAAACTCCTCATCCCTGGCCCAGCCCCATGCCCTGCACCCCAACCCTCTGTCCCAGCCCAGAGCCCACACCCAGCACTCCAAACCCCCTCTTGGACCCCAACCCCCTGTCCCAGCCCAGAGCCCACACCCAGCACCCAAACCCCCTCCCGCATCCAGCACCCAGACTCCCTCCCAGAGCCCACACCCAAACTCCCTCCCAGAGCCTGGACCCCACACCCCCTCCTGCACCCCAAGCCCCTGCCCCAAACTCCATCCCAGAGCCTGCACCCATACTTCCTCCCAGAGCCTGCACCCCAAACCCGCTCCAGCACCCAAACTCCCTCCCAGAGCCTTAGCCAGGTGTGGGGGGGGGTGACTTGGACCCATTCTGGGCACCACCAAAAATTATACAAAGTATGCACCCTGGCGGGCCGGGCCGGTTTGTTTACCTGCCGTGTCTGCAGGTTTGGCCAATTGCAGCTCCCACTGGCCACAGTTCGCCATCCCCGTCACAGTGGGAGCCGCGATCCACGAAACCTGCAGACGCGGCAGGTAAACAAACCGGCCCGGCCCATCAGGGTGCTCACCCTGGCGAGCCGTGTGCCAAAGGTTGCCAATCCCTGGTCTAGTGCATCTCCCTGCCAACCAAGGATTTACCATAACCTTAAAACGTGTTCATGTTACCCAAGAAATGAGGTTTCCCCCTAAAATAAAAAGTTTAACCCATTCCAGAGAACTGTACAGATAAAGGAAGGAGAACAAATATAGAGCATCTTTAATGATACAGGAGCCTATTTGTGACACCAAATACCAATGATAGGCTAGGATATGCTGCAGCTTCCTTATTAAGATACAGGATACCACCTGATTGTGTGTGGGAACTGAACACTAAGGTGAAACACTGACCTAGACTCAGATACAAGGTTGGCGCTATTCACCAGTGGAGGCTGTGGGAATTTAAGCCCTGACTCAGCATTTAAACATGCATTTAAGTCATCACTGATGCCAAACCATTCTGCCTGGGTAGCATTTTACACGCATGTGTAAATGACTGCACAAGGGGTGGGGGGATGAGCATGTTGTGTGCTCCATTGTCCAAGGGCTTTGCTTCGGTAGCATTGAACAGTTTTTCATCTCAGAAACTAAAAGGAAGTGGGGACGGAGGGTGAAGTCAGTTGGACATCAGGTACTCTAATACCATGTTGAAGACCATAAAATATATTAGATTTGCCTAATCTTGACAAAATCATCACTTGGCACTGACAGTCTAGGTCAGGGGTCGGCAACCTTTCAGAAGTGGTGTGCCGAGTCTTCATTTATTCACTCTAATTTAAGGTTTGTGTGCCAGTCATACATTTTAATGTTTTTAGAAGGTCTCTTTCTATAAGTCTATAATATAGAACTAAACTATTGTTGTATGTAAAGTAAATAAGGTTTTTAAAATGCTTAAGAAGCTTCATTTAAAATTAAATTAAAATGCAGAGCCCCCTGGACCGGTGGCCAGAACACAGGCAGTGTGAGTGCCACTGAAAATCAGCTCACATGCCACCTTTGGCATGTGTGCCATAGGTTGCCTACCCCTGATCTAGGTAATACAGTTTACATTAAAATCCATTTGGCAGTATGACAGCCAGGGCCGGCTCCAGGCACCAGCGAAGGAAGCAGGTGCCTGGGGCGACCAATAGAAAGGGGCGGCAGTTCACCTCTTGCTGGAACGGGCGGAGGCGGCACTTCGGCGGCAGCTCAATTGGCCTGCTTGAGTCTTCAGCGGCAATTCAGCGGCGAGTCCTTCACTCCCTGGCTTCCTCTTCGGTGGCACTTTGGAGGCAGCTCAATCGGGTTTTTCTTTTTTTTCTTTTTTTTTGCCGCTTGGGGCTGTAAAAAAAGCTGGAGCCAGCCCTGATAACAGCCAGACCTATTTTTAATATTCATCATGCCAGGTTATATAGTCTGACGTAAAGCACTGCCAGCTGTTGTGTGTTGTTTTTTTTAAATGAACTGTGCTAGAATACAATTTTGCTTTGATTTGTGCTCCAGCTCGTTTCTTATATTTTATTAGTTTATTTACTTCGCAATCTTGTATATCTGGCAGATGGAAAAAATGCACAGCCGCAACTGACAGTGCACATATTTAATGTGCATCACTTATGTTTATCCTTTCAAATCCACCCTGGCCTTGTCTCCGCCTGAGATATTCATTTTTGTACTTCTAAGGTTTTGAATATTTTGAGGATTTCATTTGTCCCTTACAGGATAAAAAGAAGTGGAAAGACAAGTAAATGAGTGACCCCAGAATGATGGCATAGAAGGGAAAAGCCAAGATCTTTACCAGAACCATGAAGAACTAACACTCCAGGGTGCAGAGCCTGCAGGGTAGAAAACCAGCATGTGTTTGTGTGCGGAGACTGGAGGAACACACTTAGCAGGAGTCTTGAAAAGTTGCAGCTTGCACGCCCACCTTCCTCTCATGCCTGTTGCAGGACACACAGAGCCCTGGATACACCATTATTGTGCCTATATGTGTGTCCAGAAGCCCCAATCAGTATTGGGAACCTACTGTTCTAAGCACTGTCCAAACACAACAAGCCCCAAAGAGCTTATACTCTCAGATTGTAAATCACGCTCCTTTAGAGCGGGAGAGTGCCGCAATGCATGTGAGGGAGTGATGGTGATAGCATTTTGCCTAGGGCCTGTGCAAGTATGGAAGGAAGAGGTTCTCTGCACCCTCTTTCCATCCCATCACAGACAAGTAGAGAGTGGCCAACTCACATGGTTTCATTGCTAGTGTCACACTATTTTTTATTTTTCTTAAAGCCCCAGCTCCAGGAGTCATATTATTACATGAGAATCTCAATTTCTATTCTTAAAAAGTTACTTTCTAGCCCTCATAGGGTGGAGAAAAGATGGAGAACATGAACCCTAAAGGCTCATGGGCCAGATGGCAAATAAAAAGACCCCGACTGATTATTTTTTTAAAAGCTCATGATTTTTAAGCCAGTCACAGAAATGTTTGCGAACTGAATTGTGATTTTTGAATACTTGGAGTTGGCAATACAGCATGCAGGATTAGACAGAACTCAGCTCTTAGACTCTTGGGCAACAAAAGATCACATGGATGATATCAATTATCTAAGCACCACTTGTATGGGAACTATAGACACGTTTAAGAGAGTGGTTTGTGAACCCAGGCATGACTAATCTAGGACTTCTAGTTTATTGTGAAATAGCCAAAGCTGACTCATTTTTTTGTTGGCTGAGGCTATTCATTCATTTCTTTCTGCTAAACACAATGTGCCAGGTACCATTCTCAAGATGGACCTCCAAGAACTGCCTGGATACTTCATAATTTTACATCCATCTGAATGGGCTAGAGCTAGATGAGAACCGGATTTTTCACTTTATGGGAAAATCCGCAATTTTGCATTTTTTCCATTCCAAACTGGATCCAAAACAAAAAGTTCAAAATTCCTACACAATTAAATAAATAATAGTAAAGAGTCAAGAGAAATGTTTTATTTTGATAAAACTGAAATGTTACATTCTGGTTTTGACTATTTTCCCTTATGTTATATAACATAAGAAAGTTGAAACTAAAAGTAATTTTGAAACAGAAAATTCCAAAAAGCCTGAACATTTTGACCCTCTCTAAACACTTTCAGTTTTTCTTTTGAAATGAAATTTCACCAAAATTGACACATTTCGCTTGTGCTGAATCAGTGCTGTCTGACAGGAAAACATGCTCTGGGAAAATTTCCAAGCAGCTAGAGAATGGACCTTTAAAGTGAAACTCCTACTTCAATAACAGCATATGGCAGAAGTGAAGGAGTTAATATAAGAAGCCCATTTAAATCTTGGAAGACTACACCCAGGATGTGCAAATTGGTGCCGCACATCAGGAGCAACCAAAGACATCAATCTGGAGAGATAAATAGCCATTGTGAGTTAGTTTGCCTTGAAAGTCAGCCTTCTCCCCTGCCTGGGGTTAGCTCTCTTCTGCTTAGTTACAGCTGCGATGGCTGCCCTCTTGTGAACCTCTTGCTGCTTGTTTATTCCTGAACTGAACTGTCACTTGGAAAATTTCTTCCACGGGGGAATGCTGCCTTTGGTGCCTTTCTAAAAGGAGTGGGACCTTTTATGGTTTTAAAATAAAACACTGCAGTGGGTGCAGGGGTGAAAGTGGGCCAGTACAGGCCGGTATGGCTGTCGCGGCAGTGCTTTAACGTAGCTGCCCCTTTTGCCCCACCCAGGGCCACTGGGGCCCGGCGATTTAAAAAGGCCCAGAGCTCCCAGCCGCCGCCACCGCCGCCACCACCATTACCGCGGCAGCGGCCAGGAGCCCGGGGCCCTTTAAATTGCTGCTGGAGCCCCAGGCGACGCAGGCAAGGCAGTGTGGAAGGGCTGTCTGGGGGAGGCTGACCCCCGGCCCCGCCCCTTCCACCTGATGCTTTGGGCCCCCGTACCAGTAAGACTTTTATGCTATTCACCCCTGAGTGAGAATCATCTGCTGATAAATAGCAATACAAACTGTCCACAAAAGTTAAACAGGCAGGGTGAGCGCTTGAGGGAAAGGCTGGTAATAAATGCTACGAGGAACCTCTTAACCACTGCTTCAAATCTGCCCCAGGTCTGGATTGCCTGAAAATAGTTATCATCTCTCTACTCAGCAGAGTATGTGAAATGAGTTGTGGTGTCAGGCTAGCTCCTAATCCATAGGCACCAGATTTGTAAAGGTATATAAGCATCTAAACATGCAGATACGTACCTAGGTGCATAGTGAGATTTTTTAAAGCACCTATCTCCACCTTTAGGCACCATAATATCTTTAAAAATATGGCCCAAGGGACCGTCATATAACCCAGAGTTCCCAGTCAGCACCCTTGATGACAGCCTCCCAGAGCATATTGTAGCAAGTCCAAGAGATGTTGCTTTTTTAAAAGACACGGTTGATTCATGGCCCTGCTAAAGTATCACAAGTAATTTCAGCTGCAAAGGCCTGACTGTTTGGCAGCAGATAGCTGACATCAGCTGCCTCCACCAAAAAAAGCTTTGAAATGACATGAAGCACTGAGGTAGGGGAAAGGGAAGGAGGCAGGGAGAGTTAAAGGGGTGGACCTGGGATCTTTTGGTGTAGTAACAGGCTAATTTTTGTCTTGCTCTCTGTCCACAATTCCATCTAATTACCCTGTTTCCTCTGAACTGACTGGAAAGTGGGCTTGCATCTGGAAAAAACTGTAAGCATCTTACATGTATCTGTTCCACTTAATCCCTAATAACTAATGCCTGTCCCTTCAAGAGGGGTGGCAAGAGAGGTGGGGGGAGGGTTTCCCAAGTGTGTAGCCATGTGGCAGCAGGGAGGGCTATCCAGCTATAACAGAATGCATATGCTTTCTGCAATAAGGCAGCATAAATATTGCTCCTCTTCTGCCCATTTCACAACCTCCAGGCCTCTTTCCTCCTCCCCCTTACAAAAATAAAGAAGAGGGGAGGGGAGAAAATTTTGCTGAGCTTTGTTGTAACTCACATCCATTTAAGCCACTCATTTTCCCTTTGCCCTAATCCTGTCTTATCTTCAGGAACTAGATCCAATTTCTGAAGAAAGAGTACTCTTGAGGGCCCGGCATGGTTTGCCCAAGAACTCAGAAAACATGTTTTGTATTGGGAGATACTTTATGTTCCCTCCCTGAGGGAAGGAAGAGGGACCATTATGTAGCCATCCCAGCAGCAGGCGAGAGATTTTAAGCAAGCTTTTAGGAGCAGCAGCTAATTCAATGTGAGGGGTGCACAGCAACAAACGGCTCTGTTTACCAGCAGAAGGATTGTCACATCTGGAATTTACACAAGTTATTGGTAGCTACAGTTTTGCTTTGCTCACAGCATTCCCATAAAACATGTTAGCATTTTAAAGCTTTGTAATGCAGACACACGCAAAGGGATTCATATAACCCTGCTGGTCTCACTACCACAAAGGCGCACGCACGCACACAGCTGTCTGTCGCAAAGCTGTCATTTCCCAGCCACCACCATGCCACTAACTAATGTAAAAGCACAAACACACACACACAATGAAAGGAGAAATTCAAGTAAATGAAGGGTTATGAAATAAGAACTTTGGGCCTGATTCTGAAAGTTCCACAATGTTCTCAGTTTTGTTATTGTCTTTGGGCGCTGAGGGCACTAAGCACCCTGTAGGACTGGCTCCTAATAGACAGTATGCCCGTATGAATATTAGGACATGAATGTTAATCTGGAATAAAGTAGGGTTTGATTTAAAGCAGATTAACTATTCCAGATTAATTCCACGTGTGGACGCTTATTCTATGGAATCAGAGTGCTTTATTCAAAAATATCTTACTTCACATTAAATTAAAGTTAATCCAGAATCAGTGTCCACACGTGGAGTTAATTAGGAATAGCCATTAGTAACATTACAATGGTGTGAGGCTCCATCTGAGATTAGAGCCCCATTATTGCAGGCACTGTATAGACACCTAGTAAGAGAAGTCTCATTGATGTCAATGAAGCTACTCCCATAGCGCCAGATTGTGATACCTTTCCTCACATTGAGTAGTACTTTACTCCACAAGCAGTCCTATTGGCTTCAATGGCAATAATCATAGTGTAAGGCACTATTCAACCTGAGTGAGGATAGCACAGTCTGGCCCATAATGACCATTCATGTGAGTAAAGGATGTGACAGTGATAATACCGAGTACATCCCTGGTATAATTTCACTGAACTGTAATGGAGTTACACAAGGGCGAATTTAGCCCATTATGTGTAATGGCAGGTCTGCCTCAGGAGAGAACAGGAATTCTATGGACAGTCAAGATGGGATTATGCATTGTTTTTATAAATGTCAGAGAGTTAGCCTGCATGTGAGTGAGACACTCTTCTTGCCAAGAGTATCAGATGCATAATACTCTTAAGCGTAGTGATTTATGAACAACAGATTGATAAATGTTATAGTTAATCCACTTCAGCAGAGAAGAACAGCTCTTAGCTCCTTTTTCTTCCTCACTCAGAGCCTTGTAAACGGAAAGAAGCATTACTCACCTTCTCATAACTGTAGTTCTTCAAGATGTGTGGCTCATATCCCTTCCAATTAGGTGTGCACACGGCTGTCTCCAGGCCCTAGCACGCCAAGCGCGTGCTTGGGGCGGCATGCCGCGGGGGGCGCTCTGCCGGTCGCCGGGAGGGCGGCAGGCAGCTCCGGTGAACCTCCCGCAGGCATGCCTGCGGATGCTCCACCGGAGCCACGGGACCAGCGGACCCTCCGCAGGCACATCTGCAGGAGGTCCACCGGAGCCGCGGGACCAGCGACCGCCAGAGCGCCCCCTGGAGTGGCACCTCCATAGCACTCTATATATGACCCTGCTGACCCGGCGCCTCCTCAGTTCCTTCTTGCCGGCTACTCGGACAGAGGGGAAGGCGGGTAGGTTTGGAATGGATATGAGCAACACATCTCAAAGAACAACAATTACGAGAAGGTGAGTAACCATTTTTCTTCTTTGAGTGATTGCTCATATCGATTCCGATTAGGTGACTCTCGAGCCTTACCTAGGCAGTGTGGTCGGAGTTAAGGAAACGCTCATAGGAGCATCACTCTGCCATAAACTGCATCATCTCTAGCATGCTGGATGATGGCGTAATGAGAGGTGAAGGTATGCACCGAGGACCAAGTCGCTGCCCTGCAGATTTTTTGGATCAGGGCTTGGGCAAGGAATGCTGCCGATGAGGCTTGTGCCCTTATGGAGTGTGCCATAAGTGCTGGAGCTGAGATTTTGGCCAGCTCCTAGCACATGCAGATGCAGGATGTGATCCAAGAAGACATTATTTGCAATGATACCAGAAGTCCTTTCATCCAGTCACCCACCACTACAAATAGCTGGTTCGACTTTCTGAACGGCTTAATGTATTTGATGTAAAAGGCTAGCATCCGCCAAACATCCAGGAAGTACAACCTCTGCTCGCAGTTACTGGCATGAGGCTTAGGGAAGAAAACGGGCAGGTATATGTCTTGACTTGTGTGCAAATGTGACAAAACTTTAGGAAGAGAGGCCGGGTGAGGCCTATGTTGCAACTTATCCTTGTGGAAGACCCTGTAAGGTG
This sequence comes from Mauremys mutica, assembly GCF_020497125.1. NCBI lineage: Eukaryota > Metazoa > Chordata > Testudines > Geoemydidae > Mauremys > Mauremys mutica. The sequence continues at coordinate 119,396,004 of NC_059073.1, read as the reverse complement.
GGTCAGAGATGAGGGCCTTCAACTCAGACACCCTGCATGCTGAGGTAATGGCGACCAGGAAAGCTGCCTTGTACGAGAGATAGAGGAGGGAGCAAGTTGCTATAAGTTCAAACGGGGGACCCCAATTAGATTAGCGAGGACCAAGTTTATGTCCCACACAGGGACTGGCCATCTAATCTGGGGATGGAGGCATTCCAGGCCCTTGAGATAACGTCCCACCATGGGGTTGGCATATATGGAGCATCCAGATACTCCTGGGTAGAAGGCCAAAATGAGCAGTGAAGTGTACCTTGATGGATAACACTGCCAAGCTTTGTTGTTTTAGGTGTAGGAGGTACTCTAGGATGAGTGGTATAGGCACCTGGTTTGGAGGTGTGTGATGCTGGGCACACCAGCAGATGAACCTTTTCCACTTAGCTATGTAAGTGGCCCTGGTGGATGGTTTTCTGCTGCCAAGTAGGACCTCCCATACAGGTTCCGAGCACAGAAGTTCCATGGGGTTTAACCATGAAACTTCCAAGCCGTGAGATGGAGAGACTAGAGGTCTGGGTGGAGCAGTCACCTGTGGTCCTGACTGATCAGGTCGAGGTGGAGTGGCAATGCAATCAGGGTGTCCACTGACAGTTCTGAGAGCGTGGTGTACCAGTGATGTCGATGCCACGCCGGGGCCACCAGGATTACCTCCCCTCTGTCCCTGCAAACCTTGAGAAGAACCTTGTGCACCAGAGGAAATGGGGGAAAGGCGTACAACAGGCGGCCTCCTCAGGGTAGTAGAAATGCGTCCGTGACCAAGCCTGGGCTGTGATTCTGGAAGGAGCAGAATATTGGGCACTTCCTGTTGCTGCGGGTGGCAAACAGGTCAACCTGGGGAACCCCCCACCTTTGGAAGATGGAGTGTATAACGTCCGGACAGACAGACCACTTGTGATTGTGGAGGGACCTGCTGAGGTGGTCTGCCAGGTCATTCTGAGCCCCTGGTAGATAGGATGCTTCCAGGTAAATGGAGTGGGCTATGCAAAACTCCCAGAGCTTGAGGGCTTCTCGACACGGGCGGGAGGAAACGGGCTCCATCCTGCTTGTTGATGTAAAACATGGCAGTGGTGTTGTCCATCCTCACTGCCATGCACTGGCCTTGCAGATGGTCCCAGAAAGTTTGGCATGCTAGGTGTACCGCCCTGAGCTCCTTGATGTTGATATGAAGGGAGAGCTCGTCCCGAGATCATAGGCCCTGCGTTTGCAGGTCTCCCAAATGCGCACCCCAACCCAGAGCCGACATATCCATTACCAGGGACAAGAAGGGCTTGGAGTTCTGGAAGGGGACTCCTTCACACATCACCCGAGGGTCGAGCCACCATTGGAGGGACTCGAGTATGTGCTCTGGTACCGTCACTACTAAGTCCAGGTTGTCACGTCCCAGGTGAAAGGCTGACGCAAGCCACGCTTGCAGGGTCTGAGCCTCAGCCTGGCATGCCAGACCACATAAGTGCAGGCTGCCAGGGGGCCAAGGAGACATAGGCAACCCCTTGCAATAGTGGTCAGAAATCACCCAAGGCCTTGAATGATGTTCGACATGGCTCGAAATCATGTCTCCAGCAGAAACGCTCTTGCCTGCACCGAGTCCAGCACTGTTCCGATGAACTGTATTCTCTGGGTCGGAGACAAGGTTGACTTGTTCATGTTGAGGAGGATGCTCAGTCTCTCAAAAGTGGATCTGATTAACTGGACCCGAGATTCCACCTGCTCTCTGGTGTGCCCCCTGATTCCCAATCATTGAGGTAGGGGTATAGCTGCACCTGTCTCTTGTAAAGGAAGGCTGCTACGACTGACACAAACTTGGTGAAATTCAGGGGGCTGTCAACAGACCGAATGGGAGGACTGTGAACTGATAGTGTTTGTGGTCAACCACAATCACCTGTGCATGGGGAGAATGGCTATGTGAAAGTATGCGTCTCATGGCGAGGGCGGCGTACCAGTCTACTGGATCCAGGGAAGGGATAACTGTGCTCAGGGAGACCATATGGAACTTCAACTTCACCATGAATTTGTTGAGTCCTCGCAGGTCTAGAATGGGTCGGAGACCCTTCTTTGCCTTGGGGATTAAGAGATAGCGGGAATGGAATCCCTTTCCCCTTAGCTCCTGAGGAACCACTTCCACTGCTCCTATGGCGAGATGCGACTGCACCTCCTGGATAAAGAGTTGCTCGTGAGAAGGGTCCCTGAAGAAGGATGGGAGGAAGGGGAGAAGCAGAATTGGAAAGAATATCCCACTTCTACCATGCAAAGGACCCAGTGGTCTGATGTTATTGGGGACCAAGCACAGTGGAAGTGGGATAGACGGTTCAGAAAACACAGGGAAGGATCCAGTGCTGAGACGGGTGCTCTATCCTCAGGCGCACCATCAAAATGATTGGTTTGAGCCCAACGAAGGTTTAGTCAGGCCCTGCCCCTGCCCAGACTGAGGATGGGAGGGCTGGTGCCTGCCATTTCTGCCCCTGCATCTGTAGGAATCCTGCCTTGGCTGAGGAGGATATGACCACTGTTGCTGCGATTGGGGCTTAAAGGGCTTTCTTTGGGTTGCCGGCGCATGCATACCCAAGGATTTCATTGTAGCCCTGGAATCCTTTAGGCTATGCAGCTTGGAGTCCATCTGTTCAGTAAACAGCCCCACCCTGTTGAAAGGCAGCTCCTGCATAGTTAGCTGAACCTCGGGCAGAAGCCATGAGTTATGCCTGAGGACAAGGTGCACGTCGCCAAGTCTGCAGTGTCCAATAAGGCCTGTAAAGACATCTGTACCACTGCCTTGCCCTCATCGACAATAGCCCCAAACTCCTCTTTGGACTCCGCTGGTATGAATTCCTTAAACTTCAGCATCGAGTTCCAGGAGTTGAAGTTGTATCTACCTAGGATTGCCTGCTGATTGGCAATCCTCAGTTGCAAGCCCCCTGTGGAGTATACTTTGCGTCCGAATAAATCCAGGTGCTTGGCGTTTTTGGACTTAGGTGCTGGGGCTTGCTGCCCCTGCCTCTCCTACTCATTCACTGCAGCCATCACCAGGGGACAGGGCTGTGGGTGTGTGAACAGGTATTGTACCCTTTAGAGGGGAAGAAATATTTCCTCTCCACCTCCTTGGCGGTGGGAGGGATAGAGGCCAGTGTCTGACAAATGATCTTTGCATTGGCCTGGATAGCTTTGATGAGTAGTAGAGCAACCCTAGATGATCCCTCTGATGCCAGGATATCCACCCTAGAACCCTACCACCTCCTCGGCCTGCAGGTTCATATTCCGTGCCACCCTGCGTACAAGTTCCTGATGGGCACGGCTGTCTATAGGGGTAGGCCCGGAGGTGGAGGAGTCTGCCACAGCTTCGTCCAGGGAGGAAGACGAGGAGGCCAGAGGGGAAACTGGGTCCTCCTGACCTTCCTGGTCCTCCCTTACCTCCCGCCCTGTCTCTAATCCAGTGTCAGCCCTCCCAGGGTCAGGGTCAGAAACAGGGGTGGGTTCCAGGGGAGGTGGTAGCTCCTCTGCACCCCTCGGGGTGGGATGGCTGACTGCTGCCTCCAGGACCCTTGCCTCAGATGCCACCAAATGGGAGCCCCTGGACTGGGAGCCCTAGGCCTCACAGTTCACCCATGGGGTCCAAAATGACCACTGCGCTGGCCCCTGCCACTGTGCAGGCCATGGTGCCACACCCTTGTCTGGTCTGCCCCATGCCAGCTTGCATCAGGCTCACTCCAAGACTTTAGACTCCGTCTCTGAGCCCGAAGACTTGGACCTAGACTGAAAGGGCCAAGGCAGTGCCGAGCGCTGCTGAGACAGGGAGTGGTGCCATGAGGCTGGAGTGTGGTGCCGCGAGCAGGGTCTGCACAATGACCTGGAATGGTGCTGAGACAAACTGCGCCGGGCCCAGGACCTGCTGCGCAATGGCGATCGATGCTGTGAACAGGACTGCTGGTGGGACCTGGAGCGGTACCGCGAGTCAGACCGGCGCCACGAGTGTGATCGGCGCTGGGACTCCAAGTGGTGTCTTGTCCCTGATGGCACTGAGGGGCGGAGCATTGCAGGCTTTCCGCGGGATGGTGTCACACGCTGTGGCATCAGGGACTTGGCATGAAGGGCTGGAGACTGTGGTGCTGTCATGTCTCTCACGGCCTCAGATGTGTCTAGGCACAACTTGACATGATGAGTCCAATTGCACCGGACTCAACGGCCCCCCTGGCAGGGCCGAAGTCGACAGTGCTGGCTCTGAAGTTTTCAGCACTGGGGGCTCCTCCCTGTGATGTGCCCCATTAGCTGGTTCTGAGGGGTTGGATCCCAAAGTTAGGGAACCACTTTGTTTCCGGTGCCGCTTCTGACCCAGGGAATGGGACCAGCACTGAGTCGTCTCCAACGGTTTCTGCACCAGAGAGCAGTGGTACCATGGGTCTCTTCCAGAGTCCTTCCGCTGTGCCATCTCTGCCACTGCCGGGGCACTATGCACCGATGCACTTGGTGCTGGATCCTGCCGCGCCGATGCTGGTTGCAGTCTAAGTGCTGCCTCCATGAGGTGCTGCTTCAATCTAAAGTCCAACTCCTTCTTCGTTCTCGGGCAAAACCCTTTGCAAATCCTGCACTTATCCGCCTGATGTGTTTCCCCCAGACACTTCAAGCAAGTGTTGTGGGGGTCGCCCGTTGGCATAGGCTTGTTGCAGGACTTGCAGGGTTTGAACCCCTGAGACGTAGGTATGCCCTGAGTCCCCAGGGAGAGCGCCGTCGGGTTGAAGGGGAACCCCCCACCAGGGCTGGCTCCAGACCCCAGTGCGCCAAGCGCGTGCTTGGGGCGGCATGCCGTGGGGGGCGCACTTTCTGTCACCGGGAGGGCGCCAGGCGGCTCCGGTGGGCCTCCCGCAGGCGTGCCTGTGGATGCTCCACTGGAGCCGCGGGACCAGCAGACCCTCCGCAGGCACGTCTGCAGGAGGTCCACCGGAGTCGCGGGACCGGCAACCGCCAGAGAGCCCCCCGCGGCATGCTGCCGTGCTTGGGGCGGCGAAATTGCTAGAGTCCCCCCTGGCCCCCATTCCCGACAGCAAACTATTAACACTATACTAACTAATAACTAACTAAGCTAACTAAGGAAAACAAACACTAAAGTAAATAGGGGAAAAACTTTCCAACGACTGTGCACACGGCATGCGCACACCTATTTGGAATCAATATGAGCAATCACTTGAAGAAGAACATGGGACAATGCTGATTAATCCTGCTGATTGTGCATAATTTACTGAATTAGGTGTGCTGCATAAAACGCAATGGTAGAAGTATCATGTGAATCAGTGTTAGGATATATGACATTTTAAATATTTTCCTTTAAAAATCTGAACATTTAAAAAGTCATTTCTTCTTCGGTCCCTGACAGCCTTTACTTTATATTTGTCAAAGTGATTTTTATCTTTCTGAAAAGAAAAGTCAATTAAAATATTAATAAAAATATTTGGCCAAATTATGCTCTCAGTAACAGAGTAAAGCCAGTTAAAGTCAATGGCATTGCTCTAGATTTACACCACTCAGAGCAGAATTCAGTCTTTAGGAATGAATAAAAAGCATTCTGGATTATTAACTCTTCCTTTTCTTTCCATATATCATAGTTTACCATTTCTGAGTGCATTTTTCTCATTTTGTATACCAATAAATTACACCTGACCTGAGCCTCTCATATGCCATCAGCCTGTCATATATTTTGAGTGACTGAGTTCATATAACCCCTCAAATATACATTGTACAATTTTATCCAGGGCCACTGAATTATTGGCAGCATGAATGGCTGCAACATGGATGTACTACATCAGCATCGTATAATGTACTGTCCTATAAAACATCCACCCTAGAGATAATCTGTTCCTAAGGCTTATTTTGCATGACCCCACATGGCACTGATGATCTCAGATGAGGACCAAGCCAGGGATGTTTTCCACTTCATCACCATGTGACCATATTCAAACCAGTTGTCAGACTCCACATGCTTTCTAAGGACATGACACAAGTATCAATGTACATATCTTGAATTTACCCTGTACACAGCCTGGGCCATTGAGACAATGGAGTTTTCACCAGGGCTTAAGTAGGCCCAGAGAATTAAAATACGCCTGATGGAGAAAATTGTCTCCTTTGCTAGTTGCAGGGCCTCACATGAGGCCTGAAGATGCAAAGACCGGGCCATGAGCTGTCGCTCCATCTAGTTCTTTCACCCTAAAACAGGAGGGATATCTCAGAAAGAGTCATAATTTTCCTGTTGTGGGAAAAGGATATAAGACCAGCCCAGAAGTGAAAGAACTTGCATAGGATGCAGGGCACCCAAAAGCATGACAAACTTGCTTTCTTGGGGCTTAAAGACAGCCCCGACTGCCCTCACGCCACGTTGGGTGGAAGTGCAGTATTGGTTGTATCAAAGATGTACCCCACTACATTTGGGTCAGTCACACATGTAAACAGGGCACGCACAGAGATATTGGAGATGGAGAACTAGTCTGTGTAGGTCACCTGGAAACAATATTATGCTTTCCCTATAAGTTTTAAGAGTTAAAACTTTGCGGCACACAGGTCTGCTGTTTACAGAGTGAGCAGAAAATCAGCTACTCTTCAGCTTGTGACTCATCTGCCTAGCCCATCAAATGGAGAATACACTGTTTGAAATCTCACAAGCGACAACATGCTCCAGGCAGAAAACAGAACACATGCCAGCATTTCAAGGGTTGTCTCTCCACTACTGTGCTGGGCTGAAGCAGAGCAGTGAGAATATGATACCAAGACAGGAACAGTCAGCTGTCCTAAAATTATACCATGATATAAATATGCTTCGGTTCCTCTAACTGCTTTAAAAAAGGGGGAAGTGAAAGAGCACCAGAGGATGCTGCAAGTTTGCGCTGCAGTTATGACACTGTTCTGCTACGGTGTTTAAGGCCTTGTCCACAGCCCATTGAAGGCAATGAAGTCAGGGGACCTTAGCTCAAGCCCATTAGATCCGGCAGAGCTCTAGCAGTACGATTTAAGGCATTATTTTAAAGACATTTAATTAAAGTGGTACAAAAGTTATGCTGACACTCTTATTATGGTTTGAGTGGCTAACCAAGAATATTATTATTTATTTGCATTATGATAGCACTTACGCACCCCAGCCATGGACCAGGACCCCATTGTGCTAGGCGCCGCACAAACACAGGACAAAAAGTCCCTGCTTCAAAAAGCTTACAGACTATGTAAGCAACTTTTACACTAAAGTAAGAGAGTGACCAAATAGCCTTTTTGCACCGCTTTAACTAAACGGGTTTCAAACCCAACTAAAGTTACACTGGTGCACCTTTCACATGTAGATAAGGCTATAGTCTCCAGAGCCAATATTTTCAGCCATAGGTGGTTAAAATGAGTCTCTTAAGTGCATATTTGGGCACCTAAACAAGTGGCATATGACAATCAACAGTTATCACTGAAGTCAGCTTAAAATAATTTAAAATATAAAAATATTGGGCCAGATTCTGCTCAGATCCTAAAGACAGCAGGAGGTGAGGAGAGCTCCGTATTCTGAGAGTCAGACACATTTATTTTGGGGCCTAAATAATGATTTAGGAGCCTCATTTGTGGCACCCATTTAAAAAAAAAATCTTGCCCTTGGCCTCTAATTGTAACAGCATGTAAAAAAAAGTTACACACGCACTCTCCCATGCCTCCCCATAGCCTTGCTATTTTGCAGCAAATGTGTGTGGGAAGTCTATTTGAGTACACCTTGTTACAAAGCCTGACCACATTCTGAGTAAAACCATGTGTTGCCTGATAAAACAGACTGAAAGACTCACTATGAAAGTGTTGGCCTGCAATATAAACAGTACCAACAGATGAGGCTTTAACATGAGAAAACAGAAAGCACAAAAAAAGCTTCATGCTACCTGCCCTCCTTGTCTTGAAACCACACTTTTCTTTGCTACATCTGTTTCTCAGATAACCTTTCATTTTCGGGGAGTGTTACCAAACTCATTTCAAGAGCAAAGATTATTTTTACAATTGAAACTGTAACTTCGCTACTTCCACCTCTGCACCATTTACCAATCCTGTGCAGGAGAAGGCTGACTATGGAGCAAGAGGCAATGTACATATATCCACTAATTTCTTTAAGCCCAACCCACTTTGAGCATATCTTGATAAAAAGCAAACTCTTCCTCAAAGAGACTATAGGCAAATTCTGCTCACAGGTGTAACTGAGAAGTCACTGGGATTGAAAGGGGTAACAGAGCAGAGTTCAGCCCTACATGCTGTTGAACAATCTAGATAAAAGTGTGTCTGCTTGTGCAGAGACTTCTGTCACACAGACGTTACTGCACAGTACGTAACACAGAATGCAGAGGCATTAGATCTGCAGTTGACAGTTGCTTATGCTGATAAAGAAAAAAGTTTCCAGATCCAAGAAGCATTCTGTACACCAGACACATCATAGAGAAAACAGCTCAGAAATAAATTCAGTACCACTTTGGACTTAAATAAACACCTGGTATCACATGATCTTAAAGCACTTTAGAAATGATTTAGTAAGCAAGCCTCAACACATCTCAAGTATGTGAGGTAGCTATGAATTATGACATTCGTTACACAGATAGGTAAACAGCAACACAGTTTAGGGGGAGCTAAGCCCTGGACTTGCTAAGTAATCAAGTCAATGGGACCCATGAGCGCTCAGCATCTTAAAGGTCTCGAGGGTCCCATGCAAATTACTAGCAGAACTAGGAACAGACTCTGGGTGCCCAAATATCACATCCGTCTCTCTCACACACCTCCCATTGATTTCAATGAGAGCTGCATATACACATACATCGTGCAAGCACACTTGATGGAATGATCAGGACTTAGGAGTCCTGACTCTCAGTCCCCTGCTCTAACCATAAGACCACAATCATGGCTCATGAACATACAGTATCTGAACCTCCTTTCATACAGCTACTTCATAGAGAATTAAAAAAAAATCTATTGCACAAACAGAAAACTCTATGCACTGCATATGGAGGCATATGATGGTTCTCATAAATGTTAAAGGAATACACTGTGGACCAATTCATGCTCTGGGAAAGAGCTCCCAGACAATAACTGTACTGTATGCCAGATCTAGGCATGCAAGAGGTCCTTTATTTCCTACTCTGCTTTCACTTAGGTTCTATCTTTTTTCAGAATGAAATAGTAATGGATTTTCAGCCTTTGAAAACAGAGCCAATCTACCTTTGCACCCTTCTCAGGATAGTCATGTGCAACTCCCTGTGTAAGACAGGGTAGCAGTGACAGAAGTGCCATCTCTGTCACTAGCCAGTGATGGATGTCCAATATCACTATCAATCATCCCCCATGGGATGGCCATTCCTCAGCCTGCCCTGGTACGCTTTGTCCGTTAGTAAACTGTTAGGCCAAGACTGAGTCTCATTAAATGAATTTGGAACCCTGCCCTCTAGTTCTGGAAGCTGAATTTCACTCTCACCTCTTTTCAGCTTTTTGTTGTTGTTGTTGCTTCCTTTCTGCCTCACATTATCCTTCCATCCTTGCACCTTCCACTCAGAGCCAGATTTAGGGACAGGCGACCCAGGCAACTGCCTGGGGTGCCAGGCATTGGGGCCATCGGGCTCGGGGTGCTGTTTTTTGTTGTTAATGACAAATGGGAAAACAGAATGTTTGAAGTAAAATGTAAATACAGATTTACAGATCTTAGTGTGCACATGTATCATCTTATATGACAAGGAGAAATCCACGCAGATGCTGCATCAAAGATGTGAAAAGGGCTACAAATGCATTAAAAAAGTAAGCTACAGTATTCAAAAGTTTAACAAATGGATGGGGGTGCTGAAGATGCTCCTTGCCTAGGGCGCCATTTGGTCCTGGGCACTGGGCAGGCTCTGCTTCCACTGTATCCTCATCTCCCAGATTGATCCAGGATCCTTTAAATTCTAACACAAGAATCCTTCCTCCAGCCTCTCTAGCAAAGTTTAACTTAAAATCAAAGTACTATATAGGTAAATAGTAAATGCAAATTAGTAGCATATATCTTCTGCAATAACTAAATAAAATTATCCTCCACACTTCTATAACATCTTCCAGCCAAGGAGCCCAAAGCGCTTTACAAACAGATGAACTTAGCCTCCCAACAACCCTGCAAAGCAGAAAAATATTATCTATATTTTGCAGGCAGGGAAGCTGAAGTAAGGTGCAACATTTTTTATAGTAGTCATTGATTTTGGGCACTTCCATTTTTTGGATGCCCAACTTGAGACACCTTGTCCCTGCCTTTTGCAATAGGGCTCTGTAGCTGCAGATCCCATTCCCTTAGACCTCATCTGGAGCTGCGGGTGCTCAGCACTTCAGAAAATCAGAACCAAATGGCTTCAAATCAGGTTTCCCAAAACTGAGACACCTGGAACAAATGGCAACTTCTGAAAATCAGAGTTAAAATCACTTGTCCAAGGTAAAACAGTAAGTTTGTGGCAGAGGCAGAAACTGTATAGATCTCTCTCTATATATATAACGTCTTAGTCTATAAGGTGCCACAAGACTCTTTGCTGCTTGTATAGATCTCCTAACTACCAGGTCTGTTAACGATGCTTTGGCTCAAATACATTTTAATTTAAAGCAGCCACATTGTTGTAATAAACAATAATAAATAATAATGACTTTATTGTGGCTCAAAAAAACCTGCAAGATTTAAAAATATATATATATTATGATATTTTGAATTGGGAAAAAAAAAGGAGCATATATTTTCAAGGGCTAAAAAACGGTTACCTACCTTCTCGTAACTGTTGATCGAGATATGTTGCTCACGTCCATTCCAAGTAGATGTGTGCACACGGCGTACACAGTCGTCGGAAGGTTTTCCCCCCTAGCTGTACCCGTTGGGTTGGCTGTGGAGGCCCCTGGAGTAACGCCTTCATGGCGGTGTATATAGGTCACTGACAACCTCCCGCCTCTTCAGTTATTTCTTGCTGGAGTACTCTAACAGGGAAGCAGGCGGATGGGTCTTGGAATGGACATGAGCAACACATCTTGAAGAACAACAGCTGCGGGAAGGTAGGTAACTGCTTTTTCTTCTTCGAGTGCTTGCTCATGTCAATTCCAAATAGGTGACTCCCAAGCAGTTCCCTGGAGGCGGGGTCGGAGCTCATGGATTCACTGACTGGAGCACTGCTCCGCCAAAAGCTGCACCGTCCCTGGCTTGCTGAGTGATGGCATAATGCGAGGTGAACACATGGATCAACGACCAAGTCGCGGCCCTGCAAATCTCCTGAATAGGGACCTGCACCAGGAATGCGGCTGAGGAGACCTGTGCCCTCGTGGAATGTGCAGTCAGAGCCGGGGCTGGCACATTTGCCAAGTCATAGCAAGTTCACATGCAGGACGTGATCCACGATGAAATTCTCTGGGACGAGACCTGGAGGCCCTTCATCCTGTCTGCTACTGCGATAAGAGCTGCTTTGATTTGCTAAACTGTTTTGTCCTTTCGATATAAAAAAGCCAATGCCCGCCTTACATCTAGGGAGTGGAGAATTTGCTCCCGGCTGTTGGCATGTGGCTTAGGGTAGAACACCGGAAGGAAAATGTCCTGGCTTGTGTGAAAATGGTATACCACTTTTGGAAGGAAGGCTGGATGAGGCCGTAACTGGACCTTGTCCTTACAGAATACCATGTATGGGGGTTCAGATCTCAAGGCTTTAAGCTCAGATACCCTCCTAGCCGAGATGATAGCAACCAGGAATGCTACCTTCCAGGAGAGGTAGAGAAGTAAGCAAGTTGCTAAGGGCTCGAAGCAGTCCCCCATCTCTCCCCACATCAGCCTGGAGAGCACGAGGTTAAGGTCCCATGCAGGTATTGGGTGGCGAACTTGAGGGTATAACCTGTCTAGTCCATTGAGAAAGCAGCCCACCAGTGGGCTAGCCAGCCGTCAGCCCCTGGATGGAACACCGAGATAGCTGCCAGGTGAACCTTTAAGGACGACACCACTAGGCCTAACTGCTTCAGCTGCAACAGATTGTCCACAATGAAGGGCACTGATGCCTGCATCAGAAACATGCCCTTCTGTACTGCCCTAATCGAAAATCTCTTCCATTTGGCTAAGTAAGTAGCTCTAGTGGACGGCTTACGGCTGCCAGGGAGGACCTCTCTGACAGGCTCCGAGCATGCCAACTCCATGGGGTTTAGCCATGAAGCTTCCACACTGTGAGATGGAGAGATTTGAGGTTAGAATGCTGGAGGTGGCGGGGATCCTGAATGATTACGTCCGGCACCAATGGCAGGGTGATCGGAGTGGCTACTGACAGTTCCAGGAGTGTTGTGTACCAATGTTGGTGGGCCCAAGTGGGCGCTATCCGAATGACTGACGTTCTGTCCCTTCTGAAACTTGTGAATAAGCAGGAAGGGTAGGAACACATAAAACAGATGGTCCCTCCAGGGGAGGAGAAATGTGTCCGCGATTGAGCCTGGGCTGTGATTTTGAAAGGAGCAAAACTGCTGACACTTCCTGTTGAATCTCGTCACAAACAGGTCTATCTGGGGAACTCCCCACCGCTGGAAGATGCTGTTGATGATGTCCGGGCAAACGTACCACTCGTGACTGTGAAAAGATCTGCTTCGATGGTCCAACAGCTTGTTCTAGGGCCCCGGAAGGTAAGAAGCCTCTTGGTGTATTGAGAGAGCTATGCACAAGTCCCACAGCTTGAGGGCCTCCAGAAGGTCATAGGGGAGAGGAGCATCCTCCACCCTGTCTGTTTATATAAAACATCGCTGTTGTATATCAGTCATGATGGACAATACACCTGCCTTCCAGATGCGATTGGAAGGTTTGGCAGGCTAGGCAAACCACTCTCAGTTCCCTTATGCTGATGTGAAGTGAGAGCTCCACCTGGGACCAGAGGCCTTGAGTTCTGAGATCCCCTAGATGTGCTCCCCACCCCGACGCTGATGTGCCCGTGCCTAGAGACAGTGAGAGCTGGGCCCTGGAGAAGGGGACTCCGTCACATACTGTTTGGGGATTGAGCCACCACAGGAGGGACTTGATAATCAGGGGAGGAAGCAAAACTATCTTGCCCAGGTTATCTCTGTTTGTTTTTTATACTGACACCATCCATGCCTGCCACAGTCTGAGTTGTGGCCTTGCACGTTGAACCACATATGCACATGCGGCCATGTGACCAAGCAGCTTCAAGAAGTTCCGTGCCATCGTGGTCGGAAAACCTTTGAAGCTCTCTATGATGGCGTGAATGGCTCAAGAGCAAGACTCCGGTAGGAACACCCTGGCTTGAGTGGAGTCTAGAACTGCTTCTATAAGCTCTATCTTCTGGGTAGGGGATAGAGCAGAGTAATCTTGGGCACGTTCAACAATAGGCCCAGTCTGCTGAAGATCACCTGTATCAGGTTTACATGCACTTCTAACTGCACCCTGGAGCTCCCCTTGACAAGCCAGTTGTCGAGATGCAGGAACACCTGCACCTGCTGTCTCCTCAGGAATGTGGCAACGACTGCCATGCACTTGGTAAATACACATGGGGCTGCCAAGAGGCCGAAAGAGAGGACTGTAAACTGATGATGAGTGCAGTTCACCATGAACCCAAGGAATCTTCTGTGGGCCTGACTATCAATATACAAAAGTATGCGTCCTTCAAGTTGAGGGCGGCATACCAGTCCCCTAGATCTAGGGAGGGAATAATGGCGACCAAAGATACCATGCAAAACTTCAGCTTCTTCATAAATCTGTTGAGATTTCGCACGTCAAGAATGGGTCTGAGGCCCCCTTTGGCTTTTGGGATTAGGAAGTATCAGGAATAGAATCCCTTTCTCCTTAGCTCCTGAGGAACCTCCTCTACTCCTCGTAAGCATAGGAGCAATTGCACCTCCTATACAAGAAGCTGCTTTTGAGAGGGGTCCCTGAAGAGGGATGGGGGGCAGGGAAGGAACAGAATTGGAGAGAATATTCCACTTCTACCGTGCACAGCACCCCTCAGTCTGAGGTTATTTGGGCCCATGCACGATAGAAGTGAGACAGATGGTTCAGGAAGCAGGGAGAAGAATCCGGGCTCTGGGCTGGTGAGTCGCACCTTCAAAAGATGTGCTTGGAGCCGGAGGCCTGCCTCGCCAAACCCTGGCCCTAGTTAGACTGGGAGGAGGCCTTCATCTGTTGTTCCTGCCCTGCTTCCTAGAGTAGTCCTGCCTATGTTGTGGGAGGTAGAAATGAGGAGGCAGCGGCTGGAGTTTGAAGTGCTTCCTCAGTGAGGCTGGTGTATGTAGCCCCAAAGATTTCAATGTTGCCCTTGAATCTTTAAGGCTATGGAGCTTGGAATCAGTCTGCTCAGAAAACAGTCCTGAGCCCTCAAAGGGCAAGTTCTAGATGGTCTGTGGGACCTCTTGGAGGAGACCTGACACTTGTAGCTATGATGACCTTTTCCTGGCGATGGCAGAGAACATTGTGCGAGTAGCCGAGTCTGCCGCATCTAGGGCAGCCTGCAAGGCGGTTCTTCCCACTACCTTGCCTTCCTCCATGACCACTGTGAACTCTGACCTGGAGTTGGAGAGGAGCAGTTCCTTAAACTTTGTCACGGTAATAATTGGAGATATGCCAATCTCCTAGAACTGGAAGGGACCTCGAAAGGTCATCGAGTCCAGCCCCCTGCCTTCACTAGCAGGACCAATTTTTTTGCCCCAGATCCCTAAGTGGCCTCCTCAAGGATTGAACTCACAACCCTGGGTTTAGCAGGCCAATGCTCAAACCACTGAGCTATCCCTCCCCCCATGGTATCCCATGAATTAAAGTTGTAACAGCTCAGGATTGCTTGTTGGTTGGCAATCTGAAGCTGGAGCCCTACGGTGGAGTACATCTTCCTACCGAAGAGGTCCAGCTTCTTTGAGTCCTTAGACTTGGGTGTCAGGCCCTGCTGCCCCTGCCTCTCCCTCTCATTCGCGGCTCCGGTTAAGTAAAAAGGTACTCATATCCCTTAGAGGGTACAAAGTACTTTCTTTCAGTCCTCCTAGCTGTTGGGGGAATAGAAGCAGGCGTTTGCCAGAGAGTTTTAGTGGTAGCCTGGATAGTCTTTAAGAGACACAGGGCCACCCTTGAGGGGCCTGCTGGTGCCAAAATGTCCACCACGGGGTCCACTGACTCCATCACCTCCTCTGCTTGGAGCTCCAGATTCTGGGCCACTCTCTGCAACAGCTCCTGGTGAGCCATATTGACCATGGGGACTGGAGTTGATGAAGTCCCCCCAACCCCTTCGTCTGGGAAGGATGAAGAGGACGCGGCGGCACCGGGCATTCCTGACCTTCCAGCTCGCCACGTTCGCAACCTCCAGCTCGATGCCGGGGTCAGCTCCAGTGTCGAACCTGGTGTCAGCTTCAGTGCCGCGGGGTGGTACGCAGTCTCCATGTGGTAGAGTAGCCCGTCCCTCCAAGGTAACAGACCAGGAACTTCTGGAGAGAGGCCCCTGGGCCTGGTGACACACCCACAGGGTCCAGAAGGGTCATTGCACTGGCACCTACAACTGCAGACAGCAAGTGTGAAAATTTGGAACGGGGTGGGGGGTAATAGGCACCTATATAAAAAAAAAGCCCCGAATATCGGGACTGTCCCTATAAAATCAGGACATCTGGTCATCCTACACTGCTCTAGCCAAGGGGCATCATGGCAGGGACCTGTCTTGCATCCTGCCTATGGTGGCGCTGCTCCAACCGGTGCCAGCTTCGTCTGGAGACTACAACTCCGAACGTGGAGACCACGGTGGCACTGAGCGGGATGGTGCCGAGGAGCGGTGCTGGGCAGACAGCGATCAGTGCCGCAACATGGCCGATTTGCCTCTAGACCAGGGGTCGGCAACCTTTCAGAAGTGCTGTGCCGAGTCTTCATTTATTCACTCTAACTTAAGGTTTCGCGTGCCAGTAATACATTTTAACGTTTTTAGAAGGTCTCTTTCTACAAGTCTATAATATCTAACTAAACTATTGTTATATGTAAAGTAAATAAGGTTTTTAAAATATTTAAGAAGCTTCATTTAAAATTAAATTAAAATGCAGAGCCCCCCGGACCGGTGGCCAGGACCCGGGCAGTGTGAGTGCCACTGAAAATCAGCTCGTGTGCCGCCTTTGGCATGCGTGCCATAGGTTGCCTACCCCTGGGCTTGACGGAGGACTTACGTCTGGTGCTCCCTCTCTTCTGGCAGGGGACTGTGGTGCTGTCATGCTATCAGGTCTCTGGCTGCATCAAAAGGTGTCTGAAGTGGAGGGAAGATCCAGCTCCTCCACCTGGCATTCCCTGACTCCGCGGGCGCTGGACTCAATGGACCCCTCTGCGGGACTGAAGTCAACAGTGCCACCTCTGGTGACACAGGCGTGAAATGCCCAACGTGGGACACACTTCACTAGCACTGAGTGCCTGGACCTTCTTGTTGTGGGCAAGCACCCCTTGTCCATTTTCTTGTGCCTTCTTGTGCCTTCCAGTGAGGGGGAGCGGTGCCAGGCTGGCAGAGCAGGCTTTGGTGCTGGAGAATGTTGGTGCCGAGGGGCAGTGGGTTCAGAGTCCTTCCTCGGCGCTGTAGCCTCTCTAATTGAGGCTGGCCCACTCCACACCGAAGTGCTGGGTGCCAGATCCGAGTGGCCCAGGGAAAGCTGGGGACGAAGAGCTGCTTACATGAGCAGTTGCTTCAGTCTAAATCCCTCTCCTTTTTGGTCTTAGGGCAAAAACCTCTACAAATCATGCAGCGATTGGTCTGATGGGTTTTGTCCAGGCACTTTAAGCAGGAGTCGTTTCGATCACCTTTAGGCATGAGCAGGGCCGGCTCTAGACCCCAGCGCGCCAAGCGCGCGCTTGGGGCGGCATCCCAGCGGGAGGGCGGCAGGCGGCTCCGGCGGACCTCCCGCAGGTATGCCTGCGGAGGGGCCGCTGGTCCCGCGGCTCCGGTAGACCTCCCGCAGACGAGCCTGCAGAGGGGCCGCTGGTCCCGCGGCTCTGGTGCAGCATCCGCAGGCACGCCTGCGGGAGGTCCACTGGAGCCGCGGGGCCAGCGAACCCTCCACAGGCACATCTGCGGGAGGTCCACCGGAGCCGCGGGACTGGCGACCACTAGAGCGCCTCCCGCGGCGTGCCGCCGTGCTTGGGGCGGCGGAAATCCTAGAGCCGCCCCTGGGCATGAGTTTGTGGCAGGACCCAGATGGCTTGAAACCCTGGGTTCGAGGCATGCCCCGGTCCCGGGAAAGGAATCACTGTGGGAGGGAACCCCAAACGAAAACTTACTAACTAATCTAAAGTACTACACAAACACTAACTCTAATCTAACTATTTACAGGAACTGAACAAGAGAGTCCACTAGGGGAACGCTTGCCGAGGCAAGAGAGAAAAAATGCATCTCCAACAACCATTACGGGCGGTAAGAAGGAACTGAAGTGGCGGCATGAAGGCACAACTCCAGGGTGCTCCACAGCCAACCCGATGGGTACCACTGGGGGAAAAACCTTCCAATGACTGTGCACGCAGCACGTACACAACTACTTGGAATCCACATGAGCAAACACTCAAAGAAAAAAAATCATTATGGATTATGTTTAAGTAACTCCTTACCTTAGTTATAATCCCAGTCTGGTAAATGCATTTTTTTAAAAGCAAGTCTCAAGGAATTTACCTGATGTCCCATAACAAGAAAGTATATCTGTGGAATTTTTAAAATATGTACAGACATTTTTTTAAATAAAAAACTATTAAGCCCACAAGGCAAAGGAAATTAGATTGAAGGACTGAAATCAAGGTGGACACAAACTGTGTCCATTTCTGCTTTCAGTTGTACTTATGTAAATCAAGAGTAATTCCACTGTAATTCAGTAGTAACTCTGGATTTACCCCAATGTAACAGATCAGAATTTGACTCTCTAACCATAACTCATGCAATTGTTTTTAAATGGTGCCACTTAAAGCTAGAGTGTTAGCTTGAATTTTCACCCTTAACTCTAACCTTCCTTGCTTTTGTGGGTTTTAAATCAGATCCTCAATATTAATTAAATGTAGTTGAATAATCTGGTGTCTGGATAATGAACATATAATTAGGCTCAGGAGAGAGATTACATGGTCCCTAGCTGGTACTACCTCTTTAGGACAAGAGTACCCAAGACGACCAGTAAAATGTAACCTCTGTGCTTTTGCTAACAACACACTGCCTGTGAACTCAAGAGGATTATCTTACATTGGTGCTCTGGGGAGAGCAGTGTAGTGAAAGAGCCCTGAAACAGATAGCCTATAATTTATGTTCCAGTTCAGTACATTGGTGAGAAAAGGAGGCCTTTGCTCCAGATTACTGGGTTTCTTTTCCTTCTCTCTTTTTTAGTTTGTCTTTTTACACAAATGTGAAATCAGAAGAGCAGAAAGCCCTAAGAAACCTTGAGGTAGTTTGAAGGGGAAAGTGCATTTTCTTGTCAGAGTTCCATTTTTCATCAAGTCTCAATTCCCCCTTTAGGAACATGGAGAAATCTCTGAAATGATGCTAGATGCAGCCCCCAAATATAAGGCTAGCCCTGTCCCACCACCATGCTACAAATAGTGCTCGCTCTCTCTCTCTCTCTCTCTCTCTGCCCTGTTTCTTACCATACCTCATAGGTCTCCCAGGCATTTTCCCTTCCTGTCGCTGGCACTCCTCCAGTTGTTTTTAGGTTTTACAGAGGTAACCTTCCCAGCCCTCACATGCTAATGCTTTTTTCTTCTCTGCAATTAAAATTACACCCAACACCAGCTCAGACAACTACATAAATATTGTGGAGATCTGACCCTTAAATATAAGCTCTGGCCTGTACTTTTCATTGAGTTCTTTATTTCTTTAAAATGTAGGTGGTCTCTTTAAAACAGTGTTTCCCAATCTGGAGGACAGACTGGGGAGGAGAGGGACAGGACAAAACAACAAAAAACCACATACTCCCCTTGTGCGATTTCCTGTGGAAAAGTGAGGTAGAGAATGTCATGGGACAGTTCCAGACAAATCCAAACCCAAATCTTCTGTGAGCTGTGTGTTTCCATCAAAACCCCAAACCAGGCAAATTTAACCAGATTTTGATGGAGAAGGGAGGTGAAGTTAGCACTGCCATAGCCAGAGCAAGTTTGAAGGGGTTTATTGTTATTATTTTAAAACATTTGGTTTCTCTGACCAAAATTAGCTTACTAAAAATAGAGGCCCAGATCATTGGTTTCTGGAAATTGGCATACACCAGTTGACAGTAGATGAGGATCTAACCCATAATCTGAGGGGGGGGGAAGGGGAACCTCCATGTTATGACCTCAATGGAATTTTGCCCCAAATCTGCCTCCCTCCTCAATTTTTTTTCCTAAATCACTTTTGACTAGATAAAGGCCAATTTGTATCAAACTAGTGAGAGCCAGAAATAATGGCTTACTGTATAATAAAAGTGCCTTCACAATCTCAGCAGTAAACTATGGCATTACTAGTGCAACACTATCATTCTTGCACTAAAAGCCTAATCTAGTGAAGTCATTTTTGTCACAGAACAACTCCACTATAAAACACAGAGCTTTGTTGTCATCAGAACTATAGTTTGCCAAGCGCATTACCGTGGAATAATACAGGACTTTCATTTTCTTTGGCTTTAGGTGGAGGTTCACTACATACGAATTCACTGCACATATACATAAACTTCTAGGCTGGAGCCAGTGTTGCCAACCCTTGCAATATTATCACAAATCTCACAATATTGGTGTTTTTCTCCTTAAACCAATCTCATGATTTCAGGTGCCTGACTTATGGTTTGTGAATGCTTCGAGTGGGGGTTGGCAATACTGCAGCTCCTCAGCTGGCATAAATCAAACAACTCCACTGAAATCACAGGAGTTACATCATTTACACCCGTGGAAGATCTGGCACTGCACATGTAACTGCAATTACATTATATTCTTCCTTTAGTTAAAACACACAGCTGGATCTGAACTTCTCCCAGAGTTTGGAGGGGTGTTTGGAGCTGAGGTTTGGGCACAGGCCCATCCCTAGTTAAAAATCACTGTGCATTAGTCCATACTTAGATCAGTTTACTGAGAGTAAAGCTATTTCAGTATCCTGGCCACAGATGACTGAATCAATGTGTGGCCTGAAACCAAGACTCACAGCCAAAGCATCAGCAGTGCAGGAGGAGCCTGCTTGGTGGGTAGCCTCAGCACCACCCATCACAATCTGTTTACAGGTTTTCATGACACCAGGTGACTGGCAGAAGCAGGTGCCTGGTTAATCCCCTGTCTGGGAGCCTTCATTCACTTTCCCTGAAACCTTTTCATTTTGGGAAGGAAAACCCAAGGTCTCTGCACTCCATCCTGTAAACATCTCAGATCAGAACTGCCCGGGCAGATTGCTACGTTTAATTACCGGTTTGTAAGGCCTGTGATTATGAATGATGGGTCGACTCACACTGAGTTAGCAAGGGTTTCTGATAAATGCTTTCTAACTGGAAGGATGATAAAGACTCCTATTAGGGCTTGTTTACACTTGAAATGCTACAGCAGCCCCACTGCAGCTGCGCCATTGAAGTACTTCAGTGAAGCTACTACCCATGCCAAAAGCAGGGCTTCTCCCACTGGCATAGGTAGTCCACTACCCATAGACAGTAGCTAGGTCAAGAGGAGAATTGATCTGTCAGTCTAGTGCTGTCTACGCCAGAAGTTAGGTCAGTTTAACTGCATCACTCAGAGGTGTGGATATTTCGTACCCCTAAGCAATGTAGTTATACCAACCTAATTTCCTGGTGTAGACCAGGCCTGAGGGTATGTCTATAGTAGAAACACTACACCAGCCCATCTGCAGCACTATGGCGATGGAAGAACCCCTTCTGTCGCTGTAAGTAATCCGCTTCTCCGAGAGGAAGTAAGTAGGTCGACAGAAGGATTTTCACAACCCCTTAGCGACGTAGCTAGGTAAAACTAAGTTTTAGGTGTAGACCAGACTTTTACCCTTTCTGCTCTTTGTCCATCTTTCTTGTCTATTTAGGTCTGGTCTCTGCTAAAAAGTTGGGTTGACCCAGCTACATTGCTCCACACCCCTGAGTGACGTAGTTAAGCAGACCTAGGTCACTGGACGAATTCTTCCATCAACCTAGCTACTGCCTCTTGTGGAGGTGGATTAACTACAGTGATGGGAGAACCCTTCCCCTCAGAATGGGTAGTAATGCCTACACAGTAATGCAGCTGCAGCTGTGCCACCGCCGTGTTTCAAGTGTAGACAAGTTCTTAGATTATAAACTCTTCAGCACAGAACTGTCTCTTACCATGTATTTCTACAGCACCTAGCATAATGGGGCCCAATCCTGGTTGAAGCCTCTAGGTAGTACTATAATAGTATGGGAGTATGGGCAGTAGCCAGCTGACAAGCCATAGAGCACAACAGAGGAAATGAAATTTTGCCAAGAACACTAGCTCAAACCATCTTCTACATTCATGGACAGTAAACAGCACCTGGCCTTTTAAGGTCTCCTTCAAAACATGCCTCCCACCACCACTACTACTACCACCACACGGCGAACTACATGGTATTCAATACATGCACCATGAAAGACAGGACTTCCAAGAATGTTCAGTGTACACATATTTGGTTAGTGACAGTTTTACTGTCTATACATCTAAAAACAAATCTTTGCCTAAAGAAAAATATTTCCCAATGACAAGAATCCAGTATCTCAGAATGAAAGACAAGACTTGCACAACACAGAAGAGACTTATATGCGGAGAGAAAGTAAAAAAAAACAACCACACAGCAGATTCCTGAGCAACAGAGGTTCAGTGATGGCATGATTTTTACTAAGGCGCATAGTGGTTCTTGTATTTCAGCGCATTTACTTCTGGTTTCAACTGGAACTACTAGAACAACTCGAAGTGGTGAGGCAAGTAAATATTAAAATTAATTTTTAAAACAAAGTTCCCAAAACTTTTATAAGTTTTTATATCTCAAGCACAGCTTGGGTCATTTTGTTCTTCTTTTTCTTGAAGTGGTTTGCCTATCACTGATGCCAATAACAATCTAAGACCTGTTCTACTCTTGAAACTTTCACCAGTATAACACCACCCTTAGTGTGGATGCAGTTACGCTGGTATAAAGGTACCTTACACCAGTATAGTTTATTCCCCTTTCCTGTATGGGAATAAATTGTAACAGTATAAGCACCTTTTTACTAGTATAATGGCATCCACAGATGCTGGCCAAAGACCCAGATATCTTCATTTAAAACTTGCAGTAAAAAGGCCCAGACCCATTGCAAAGCTGAGGGTGGAGAGAACTGTGAAGGAGTTAATTGAACAAGTATTCAGGAAACATGAATATTCATGAAATGCCCCTGATGTTCCTGCCACACTACTGCTTCCTACTGAGTCCGGCTGGTGTCACTAAATAAACATACTATACAAACAAACAATTCCTACAAGAAATAAGATGCTGTTGCCCCTTGTTCTCATACCTCCACCCCCAACCACCACCCACCACACTTCTACAGAAGCACCACTCCAATGTTTCAGGCTGTATGGGCCAGACTTCAATGATTTTATGGGATTAAATTTATGGGTGCATATTGTGTATCTACAGAATATTTGAGACAATTGCTTTTAAAATGATCTTAATTGGCATTACATTCACTTTTCAGGATAAAAACCTTTATCATGAAATGTAGGATTACCGGCTCTCTCAAGTGCCTGGGTACCGAGCACATCACAAGGAGAAACTGATGGAGGGGAGGAAGGGGATTTGCCATTGCCTGGCACCTTGTGCAGACCTGTGCAAGTCAGCTTGGGAGCGTTTCAGTGGCAGTGGAGAATCGCACCTATAAAAGTATGAGGTGACATTTCTAATGGATGGAATCTCAAATAACAAAATCCAACTTGGAACCCTTCTGGACAGGGCAGTGACTGAGTGGGCCAGGAGAATGAACTTTCCCCTCTGTCTTAGAGGTGGTCCCTCCCGTCAAGGATTATGGACATTGGCAGAGAAGTTTATACTCTTTGTATAACACGCATATGCCATATCTAGTCTATTTTTAAAACAGCACTTGAGTCTCCATGGTTCCTGGAGCATTAAATTTACAAAGGACACAGATGCCCACTGAAACCAGTGGGAGTCTTTCCATTTATTTTAACAGGCATTGGATCGTACCGTTAAAGAAAAAGTAGTAATTTGAGATTTGTAAAAAGCTTATTTAGTCCAATCAGAGATAGGCTCAAGAATTTTAGTGCTGTGGATGGCTGGCTGAGCCTTAAGGCTTCTTGCTTTCCAACTTCACTCAGACGCACTGATGCCTGAGACTGCTGCCTACATAGCATATTATTTTGTTTTTACTCTATGACAAAGTATAAATGTATTAAATAAAAACATAACTAAGGGCTCATCTACACACAAAAGTTGTATACTATCCTGGTATAGTATATTGGTATAGTTGAGCAGTACAACCCAAATCCCACACCTCCTGTGTGGATGCAGTTATACCAGTATAAATGTGTTATATATATATGTGTTAGAGGTAAGAGAATAAATTATACTGGGATAAGGCATGTTTACACTAGAGGCTGTCCCATATAACTATACTGGTTTAAAAAAAAAATCACAACCATAACCACAGTAGTTATACTGGCACAAAAATGGTGTGTAGATCAGGCTTAAGTCCTGTATCTTCAGCACCAGGAGTGACATGGCACCTGCTGCTGGCCAAACACTAAAGCAGACTTCCCCAGTTAGCAGAAGCCTCCATCTCAGTGTTTCCCACACTCTTAAAACTGAGCCCTATTTCAGGAAAATGAAACCACTCATCACCCCCAGCACCACTGCAATCTTCATTCATACACCTTCTGCACCCCTCTCCAGTCTCAAACATCCTTTGGGAATCATTGGTGTAAATCTCCATAATAATCTTCCCCTTTCTTCCATGCTTTGAGGAGCAGAAAAATAGTTAACAATGTTGATAGCTAAAGTATCATCATTAGCACCTATTGAAATTAATGGGACAGTACATAGCTCAAACCTATTGTTTCAAGGCTCTCTCATCTCTGCATCAGTTACACATGCTTCACATTTTGAAAGTTCCCTCTGCAACTATAACAGTGACAGATTCACTTATAAAAACAAATGCTGAGACTCTGGAAAAGAACAGAGAAGTCTCTCTCTGTCCCCCATCTAGTCCTTCATGCCCCTCAGAGAGATGTGCCCCACGCCTGGAGAAACACTGCCTTATCAATGGCTGAACTTGCTGTGAGCACACCCTACGCATCACTGCATTTCCTTGACCTAGAACTCTCATGATCCACAGGCAACAGTTTTACCACATGAACCAGAACGGAGCCTCCCTCTGCTCAAGCCCATGGGAACTGTACTAAACTCACTGCAGGTGCAAGTTGGCGCTGTAGTTTATATATCTTACAGTGTCATCAGCAGTTTGGTGTATACAGGGAATAGATCAGGGGCTCTCAAACTTCATTACACCGCAACCCCCTTCTGACAACAAAAATCACTACATCACCTCAGGACGGGGGACCAAAGTCTAAGCACATGCCCCGGGTAGGGGATGCTAAAGCCCAAGGTCTTCAGCCCCAGGCAGGGGGCCTGTAACCTGAGCCCCACCACCCAGAGCTGAAGCCCTCAGGTTCTGGCCCCGGGCCATGGAGCTCAGGCTTTGGCCCTGGTTCCCAACAAGTCTAAGCCAGTCCTGGCAACCCACTTTTGAGAACTGCTGGAATAGATCAAAACCTGCCAAAGAACTTTAGGCAATACATTTTTTTGAAATACAAGCTCTTCATTTGCAAATGAGATACAGTGTCTAAGTCAAGATGTCAGATCGCCTGTTTTGTCCACAAGAACAAATTCCTCTGGTAGCCACAGGAACACAGGAGTAGAGCTAGTTGGAAGATTGTTGTTGAAGCAGACATGTTCCCTTCAGAAGTATCAGTGTACTAACAGGAGGAACAGCTGTTTAAAATTACCTGGAATCACTTTTTTAAGGTAACACTAGGATACTGAAAAGAGCTGTTCCTCTCATTTGCATACTGAGTGCTTATCTTCTTTTCTAGATCCAAGTGTCAAACTGTTTCATTACAACACAGCAAGGCATCGGTGCTGGAACTAGGGGTGCTACTGCACCCCTTGGCTTGAAGTGGTTTCTACTGTATACAGGGTTTACAGTTTGGATCAATGGCTCACAGCATTCCCAGTATTCAAATTGTTCCAGCACCCCTGCAGCAAGGAGACACTTGGATTCAGAGAAGAAGATAAGATGTTTCAATCTGTTCAGTCACATTTCAATTACAAACCCAAACAATTGACAAAATGTCAAAATTTCCTGCAAAAACAGAAATTCCAAGTTTTGACCCACTCTACACAGGACCATGAGACACCACCGAGCCTTCACTAGTGAGTGAGTCTGTGCTGACTATAGGCATGAATGTGCTACACTGACCATTGTTAGTAGTGGTCCCAATGTAAAAGCAAAGTCTAAACGGCATTTTAGGCTTGGCAAATGAATGTCAGCCTTTCAGATACTGTTACTGTTAAGCTGGAGATTCTGTAAATATTAACCAAGCACAAACCATGAGGATTTCCCCCCCTTAAGTTTCTCTCCTCTGCTGATTAACAAACCATATTGACCCAGCACACAGTTTGCTTCACTGTTTTCTGACAAGTCAATTTAATGTTTGAATCCACCAACCATTCTTACATTTGGGCATGTTTATTTAGAGCTTTTGCAGCTGGAAAGAATATATTAAATGTGTTGCATTGGGCTACTGCCAATAGCTATTGTTTTCAAGATCTTTATGCATTGCCACTGAAATAGGAAGAATGTGTCCATGAAACAGATACTGAATCGTGTGTGTGTGTGTGTGTCTTCAAGTTTGAGACACTAAAACAGATTGAATGGAGGATGTCTACAACATCAGCTTCCTCTGTACAAGCTTCTCCTCTGAAGATAACATGCCTGTCAGTCCTATCTACCCAACTTCTCCATTTGATTTACTTAGTGATTCATACACAGTTAGACCACTTTTTAACTTTCTTACGGTAGGATTCCTAAAGTTATGTAGTGAATCAGTGAACAATGATGTGGGTGAGACAGACAGACTTATACATATGTGTATTTGAAGGTTATAACAAGCTGCAATTCATGAACACTGATACCTGTGTGCATCCTGATCTTCATCCATCCTCCCTGAAGTCCCGCCCTTGTGAAATCCCACAAAGTTTCATCTGGTCACTTTTTCTAGTCAAGGCTTATTTGATGCCAACAGAAGAAAGTGAGACTAGGAGGCCTTGAGATGCATTGACATGAATATGTTGATGAGGCTCACCTCTGTGTTTCCTCTTCTCTGGCCCCAGACTCTATGGCCTTCTTACTGCCTCAGAATGAGACAGGAACTTGGCTGAAAACGAACTAACTGTGACTCAGCTTGGGTAAGACTGAAGCAA
Source organism: Mauremys mutica (assembly GCF_020497125.1). NCBI lineage: Eukaryota > Metazoa > Chordata > Testudines > Geoemydidae > Mauremys > Mauremys mutica. The sequence goes on along the minus strand of NC_059073.1, from coordinate 119,369,563 downwards.
TGCTTGTGGGTAGAGGAAGCTTTAAGTGCAATGGACAGAGATGCTGCCTGCACTACCTGTTGAAGATACACCTGCCTTCTAACGACGGTTTGCAGCCTGGTGTCCTATTGGCTCCAGCCTTGCTCCTAGGCTCTGTTAAGCAACAGGACCTTTCACCAAATATAGCGTATCTCTCAAATTTCAAACCTCACTACTGTTATCTACACCTTTCTTACCACCGAGCTTGACTAGTATCAGGTGCCATACTTAGGGCTACCCCAACAGCTAGTGCAGAATGCAAGTAACTGTGTGGGCAATAGGCAGGTCTCCACACTGCCTTCTTGTTCATTTCTGGGTGTGGCCCAAGGTGTTACTGATTATCTTTAGAGACCTGAATGGTCTTAGAACATGGGTTATCTGAGAGACAGACCCTCACTCCGTGGCAGTCAAAATCAGCTGGGAGGTGCTTGCTCTCAGTACCTAAATCTGACCCCTCCATATCCAGCAGCAGGGATTTCTCAGATGACTGCCTCTGGAATTCGCTCCCCTTGGCAATCAGTCAGACCTTGAGTCTAGTGACCTTCAGAGCACCACCCAAGTCTCATTTATTTTGTTTAGCATTTGATTAACTGTTTCTGGTTTTGTTTTGCAATTTAATCTGAGACCGAAGTCCCCACAGCATGTTATAGAAATATATAAATCAATATCTTTAAAGCATACAGCATGGTAGCAAGACAGTGCTAATAAGGTGCAATCTGACAAAATGGGTACCTGGAAAAAGATGGCAATGCAGCTCTGTAAAACCGATACCTCTAAAGCACTGGCTGGTCAGCTGCAGAGACCTGGCTGGTTACCTGGTGCTGGTTCTCCCGGTTTCCTAGTGAGAGAAAGAGAGCAAACAGGAGGGGAGAGATGAAATGAAGAGCAAAAGCACAGTAACTATTTTTACAGAAAAAAGACTGAACATTTGTAGCACTAAGGATACATGGAGTCCTTTCCTATTGCATTTCTAAGACAGCAATTGCTGTAGTTGTCACAGAAATGTTCTGAGGTCACAAATGTGAGGAGAGGTGGTTCATCTATTAATCAAGAAGTGGTCCATGCTAAAAGTTTGAGAACTGCTGGCCTAAAGCATTCAGCTACCCTATCACATGGCCTTTTATGCTCTAGATCAGTGGTTTTCAATCTTTACCCATCTGACAACAGAAAGGTATTTTAGGACACCATTACCACCTCCTCCTGTGATTTAAGAACCTCTCTCCTATTAAAGAAACTAGGGTGCTTAACTACCCTCTCTCCAGTTGAGAGCCCATGCCCTAGATCCTTACTAGACCTGGAGAAATAATGAAACAAACTATTGGTGAATATTTTATTTTTCTCTATGTCAAAATGTTTCTATCTGCAGTTATTCGCCATATGCCTGATCCTCAGCTGGTACAAATCATAACAACTCCATTGATTTCCATGGAGCTACAACCATTTATAGCAGCTGAGAATTAAGTCCTGCCAGAGATGCCTGCCAATATTGGCGGGGTAGAATGAGGGCAGCCGCTTCAGCAGTGTTACTGAGCATGCTCAGTTCAAGCCAAGCAACAAATCTGTGGAGTGGGGCACACGATCCTGCATGCCCCCACACCACGTCATCGCTGAGTCCTGCCTCTGTAAGACACAAATAAAGAAAAATAAATTGTTGAATGTTACCTGAAGTATTGCCAATTTCACCAAATAAATTATTCTATAAATATTATTAAAAACAGGTCTAACAATCAGCATTGACTAAAATGGAAAGGGTAGACTTTTGGTGCCAGAAGGGATAGCACTGAAAGAGTTAAATCACAATGCATTTCCTCAAAAGTTGGGGAAGGGGAGAATCTTTTTACATGTTGCCCTGACTTGCAACATCACTAATACCATCAGTCATGAGCATTGATGGCAAATGTCACAATATACAGTGGACACAGAATTCAGAGCCCCCTGTTTGAGATGTTGGCTTTTTTCTAACAGAGAGGAATAAACTTAGCTAGAGCAGGTCTAATACAGCATTCTAACCGAGAGTAACCCCTTCAGTTCAACACCAAGCGCACGGTTGGACACCGCTGTGAATTCTCTCCTTCTAGGCAGCTTAGGCAATCACAGTGTAGATCACATCAGTACATGACTCCCATTTCTGAAGATCCTGCCCTGTTAGCCAGTGGGTTGCACAGCTGTAACTGAGGACAGGCTTCATAGATTTTAAAGCCAGAAGGAACTGCTAAGGAAACAAAAAGATGTGCTGTAAATTGTATTAGCCACAGAGTGACCTCATGCCCAGAGTCACAAAGAGCCAGGTCACTTGGAACTTTGTCCTCGAGCACATATTCCTGCCAGATTTGAACTGAAAATATTTGCAGGCTCCCTCACTACCACAGAGCAGCTACACAGGCTCAGACTCTGCCTCCAGCAGGGAGAAGTAAATGATAGTAGGGTGGCAGCTGGACCAGCAACCACTGTGTCTAAAGCAAGCTTACTGATAGCAGGCTTCTAGAACCATTTCCCTGACCAATCGGAACAGAGATTGTTGACTATATAATGCACAGAAAAGTAAAGCCCCATCTTCACTGCTCAGGGAATCCTTGCTAGAAGGGTTCAAGACATGGTCACTGAAGGGAACAAAGAGAATGGTCCCAGCTGATTTTCCCAATAATTATTTAAAAGACAATGATTTTTTTTTTAAGTCTGCACAACAGAGCTACAAGTTTGATGTGAGCCAGACCATCTGCAGCCATTGCTTGGGAGCCTTCCTCACCTTTCTGCATGCGTCACACAAGTGTAGGCAACACAATCCCTGGGGAAGCATAGAGAATGATCCCTTCCAGTGTCTCTGAAAGTACATGGCACCCCAACAAGAGCAGAGAAGGACAGAAGAAGACAGGGCCACAGCCCCACCCCAACTCTGCACTGGCTTACAAAGAGGGCCATGTATGTCAAGGGAGCCAGCTGCATTGTTCTCATTGTTAGGGTGGCAGTGCTGCTCCTCCTTGCTGCTGCTGTGGGGCCTGCATCTGCACCAGGGACCCCCTCTGGAAGCCTACTCAGCCTAGTCTCAATTCCAGCAGCCTGTGTCCCCTCAGCTCTATCCACTGTACTTGCTGAGTGACATTCTCCCAGGGGGTGTCCACCCAGTGCAGCTGGTCAGGAGAGGGGCTCTGGAGAGTAACATATAAAAAATGTCTGGAGGCACCCCTGGCAGCAGGAATGACTGTGGGTCTACAGTTCAGTATGATGAGAATCTTGATCTTGTGCCATGCTCTGGAAAGTTGAGTGACTCCCTACACAGATGAGATCAACCTTTTGAAGATTCCCTCCAGCATGGGAGAATCCTCCAGTAGCATAGGGCAGTGGTTCCTATGCCAGGGCCCTAGATCCCTGGCACTGGTGTCCCTGGGTAAAAGTGGGAATGGCCATAGCACCCCTGTGACTGCAGATCATTGACTGCTATGGGCATCTGTATATAAAATAGGCAGTCTGAAATAGACACTGAAGCTCTGGACTTAAGGGACTAAAGGTGTCTTAATGCCATCTTCCCTGTGCATCCCATACATGGTTCTGCATGGAGCACAACTTGGCCAGTCCAGAGAATAGGACATGTAATATGAAAGCATCAATATTTCGAGAGGAAAAATTTGCATTGTATTATTTCCTAGGATTTTTAAAGGGGGTGGGGGCGGGGAATGAAACAGTAAAACACAATAGAGTGTGAACTGTCATGCTAACATAATTCATACCTATAGTGTTGCTACTAGACTCACACCTAGGGTGTTGCTACAAGGCATGAAGCCAAAAACCAAGAGCTGTGTAAACATTCTCGTCAATTTATTACAATATGGTTAAAGCCCCAGGATGTATTACACAAATTATAAAATATTAACATGGGCTTTTGAGTGCTAACAAAAAACTAATTTTAAAGGGAAATTATAAGGTGGTTTAAAAGTAAAATTAGATCCAGTTTGATTAATTTTAAACTGGACAAAACACTGGAAAAGAGACTGTAGGCAACACTCTTATGTTGGGAGGGGAATGGACTAGATGATGTACAGTAATAATATTCTACATCTTTTCCATTTCCAGGATTCTAGGAGGTATTCAGCTGGTGTTATCTGGCATGGCTCTATTGACTTCAGTGGAATTATGCTGATAGTACTAGAGCCTCTGTTGGTAACAAAGATCTGATGGAGAATGCTTTATGGATTCACAATATCTAATATTTGTTTTTGTGATTGTCATAATCATGGACTATATTTTTCTTATGCAGAATGTTTGTGCAGAAACCACAGCAGCATAGTTTGCTTTCACTCTGTGACTAGTTTAACTGAAGTTAATAGGACCACTCAGTGGGTACGGTGCTATTCAATGTGTTGGCATTCAGCCCTAGGAAAACTACCAAACAAGAAAGAACAAATATGAAGTGTCCAGAAGAGACCATACAGTGTCTATCCTATGCTAGTCTACAATGAACCTGGAGAACAAAATGGCTGTTGAAGTGTACAGACAATGAGAATGCTTAGAAACATAAAAGGTGCGGTACACACTGAGCAAAAGGCACCATAGTTTCATAGCTACATACGCCACATCAGGAACATAAATTCCAAAGGAGAGCTGTTTTTCTTGTTTTGTAGGTGGAGATTGGCACTTCACAGTGCTGCATATGCAGCACTGAAGAAGTTTGTAAAAATTTTCTCTGGTCAGGCTACAGATAATGGAGGTGGATGCTCCAACACACAAAGACCCATTCTCTCCCAGATTACCTGGCCTTTTGTGGAACTTTGATCCAAGTTCATAGGAGGACATACTGCAAAGTGTAGTGCTGCATCATGAATGATTTGCATTGTATCTTACAAATCATTGGCAATCACATCACCCTATAGTACAAGTGACTTGGTTTGGATATATACTGTAACATGGACCAAACGAGATTGTTTGAACTGTGATCTGATACTTAAGGTAAGAATAGGCCTGGACATCAGAATTTCACTTGATTTCTGTCATAATTGCACCAATTACAAGGCACGAATTAGGAAGTTACAGTTTTAATGGTCAACGATCACTTGAAGGGTGAATATGTAACTTTTTTGCTTACTATTTTGTTAAACCATAGAAGAGAAGTAGCCTGCTAACAGAATAAAGAGCATTAAATATTAAAAGAGAGCTGTCTGCTGTTGTGACTGCAGTTAGCAATCTTTGTTAGTGCTAAGGAAGGCAGTGCCTGGAGATGATTTTATTTTAAAAGCAAAATAAGAAGCCTGTACTTACACAACATTTTGGATTTGAAAAGCACTATTGCCAGGATATTCAAAATTAGGTTTCCCCACAATTCTGACCCTTTGCAAAATTTCTTGCTTCATCTTCCTCACTGACTGACCCTGTTGCCAAAGACTTGCTGCCTCAGATTGACTATTGCAGCCTTCTCTTTTCTGACCTCCATGCATCCCCCTTCCCCTCAATCCAAAAAAATAACTGTAGTATAATTAGCCTTTCCCTCCTGCTACTCTGACCTTGTCCTAAGGTGCCACTCCAGGGGAGCACACAAGAGATTTGCTATGTAAAGGCTGCAATCACCTTTACTGATAATACTTTAACTATTTAATTCAAGTCAGCGAGAGGGGCAGGCAAAAAGGTCACAGTGGTCCCTGAATCATCTCCCTCCATTTCTCCAGTTTGCCTTATTAAGGGCCATACTGCAATCAACATGCTAACGTTAACATAAGATAATGCTAAACCTATTGGCATTAATCGCACACACTTTTCTCCCCTTCTGCACACTGAAATGCTCCAGGGGTCATTTCGAGGAAGCTGCCGCGAAGGAGCTGTGTCATCATGAAGAAAGGGTGATTTGAGGACTCTTTGGACCTCCACTCATATTCCCCAGCCCTCTGGATTCCCCAGATCCACAGAACTTCCCAGAGAATTTTAGGCATCCACGAGCCAGGTCTCCCACCCTCTCCATGGATAGAGACAAGCTCATCTTCCCAACCCAACAGTGTTGTGGGAAATTCCACAAGTTAAAGTCCATGACTTTTCCTGTCTCCCTGGGCCACAAGCAAAGTGTCCTGTACATTTCAGTGGGGAATTCTGCTTTCTATGGTATGATATGGTCCCTTGATCTTCCACATAGGGCACAACAGTCATTTTTGTGAAGGCGCTTAGTGGTCTTCAGAGAGAGTCGTATCAGAATTAAGTTGTTTATCATGCAAAGTTGTTGTTTTTTAAATGCTATTTGTTTTGGACTACAGCTCCACAAGCAAGTAGCAGATGGTTTTTAGGGAAGAATTAGTACTTTTAAGATTCAAGTCTGTGAAACAAATCAGTAGAGCGGAGGGATCTCAAAACCTGGCAGGATCACACCCAGAAAAAGTTTCAGATTTTTCATTTTCGGTATTGGACCTGCATTATTAAACCAATTTAACCAACATTTTAACAAATAGAAATGCACGGAGGATTTTTAAAGGAGTCATTCTAAACACACATTTTATATTAGGACCAGATGTGGTTGCAGGGGAAAAAGTAGGTCTGTGCCAGCCAGCATCAGAGAGGATTTTACATTTCAGCTTCAGAGTTGAATCTGCAGCATGCAGTACCACATGCTGGTATCAGTCAGCCTAATGACTGTGGCATACTAGCAGCATAATACCCCTGCCAACACACACAGCTGGGAGTTGATAAACTAACTGCAACTTCTTCTCTCTGTCCGTTACTTATAACCTCTTGGACAGTGAATGAAAACCAATTCAAACCCAGCTTTAGTCCAAACTTCAAACCCATTGAATAGCTCGCCTTGGCCCTGCTCCGAAGTCCAGCATTTTATTACCAGTCTCATGCTTTTCTGTCCCTTGTCTTTCATTCTCCCCTTATTTTCTTGGATTTTGTTGTTGTTGTTTTAAATAATCTTACACTATGTTAACTATCTTAACAAATTCTGGTACAAGTTGTGGACTTTGTTAATTGAGTCCACATCAAAAACACAAGGCTTTGGGATATTTTGTTCTAAACTGTGCATGGTCAGCATCCGTCTGCTTATAATTAACCCACATTTTCATCGCATCTCTACATTAACTTATTACAGACTCTGCTGGTAATGAACTACCGACAGGAATCTACATACAAAACTGGCCGTTTGCTTCTTTGTGCTTGTGGGCTAAACAAAAATAAATCTTGCTATTTGGTTATTCACTTGGTGTATTTAAATTGGAGACTTTTTCTGCTTCACTTGATATGCACAAAAAAAGAAGGGCGGAGGGAGAGATCTGGCTACTGAGCTTTATCCAGAAACATTCATCTGTGGAGCAGATTAATGGGAACTTTTCAGATTCATAATTGTTCTACAGCAGCAAAGTAGAACACAGAGTTTTCCCTGGATGACTACAGTGTTTCGAGAGACAGAGAAAACAAATATGGACAGAAGATAGCAATGTTTTGCTCATCAACCACTATGTAGCTTAGGCATCATTAAAGCAACAGGTTTAGAACTGAGCTTGGGAGAGAAGCTGGTTATTTTTAGAAATGTTTTTTGTGGGACTCTTGACAAAGGCTAGCTTAGGTTTTGGAAGTTAAACTTAAAATAAAAGGAAGGATGTGACAGACAGTGATGCAACAAAGCAGCTGCTAGTATCAAGTGACCATATGGAAAATGCCATAAAGGAACTGAAGAACAGGCTAGCAAGGAGCAGCAGCAGTCACTGAGCTAGAAAGTCTCCTCTCCCAGAGCACGCCTTTGGAAATAAGTCTGAATAAATAAAGCAGATAAAACACTGATGTGCACATTTTTATACCTCATGTGGCCCAGCGGCTAGAGCACCGCACTGGGACTCAGAAGATCTGGGTTCTATTTCTGGCTCTGCCATTGACCTGCTGGGTGACCTTGGGTTAGTCACTTCACCGCCCCATGCCTCAGTTTCCCCACCAGTAAAATAGTCAGCTATTTGGTATTTGTATTGTTATTATGTTGTGCAGCCCAAGTAAACTCCCATTTTCCCACAAACCAGTTCTTGGAAAATGCTGTAAGAGAAATATATTTTTGCATATTACAGAACTTACACTCGAGAAAGCATAAATGAAACCGCGGTAGAAAACAGAAAACTTTCAATTTGCATGGCGGCTTTCATCATAACACCCACAAGAACTAGGACAGGATCATCTTATCTTGTGCTTTTCTACTGCACCCATCACCATACCAGGCAAGGGTGTCACAGGTAAACTAGACCTGCCTGCATGAAATCTGCTAGGGACTTCACTAGTCATCTGCTCTTCTTGCCACGTTTATAAGAGGCTCTGCTTCAGTTGTAAGTATGTAACAAAAATGAAGTGGTCAATCTGGCTATGAGCAGAAGGCTTCCTTGAAGACAAGAGTCTTGCAGGTTCATTCCCTAAAGGCTGCCACTCTCCATTAGGCCAATTTCCTCTGGAGCTTATTCCATAGCAGAACATCCTTGTCTGAGAAAGCTCATCTTGGACCTCATGTCGTTGAGTCCTGATTCAGAAAGGGCACATTAAGGCTTCCTTAATTTTAAGCATATCCTTGAGTCCCACTGAAGTCACCTGCATATGCTTAAACCCCCTTCTGGAACAGGGATGGACTTAAGCACATGCTTAAGTGCTTTCCTGAATCGGAGCTTTTGTGAATTTTGTGGGCTCAGAAGAGCGCAACTGCCCTGGTAGGACGGAGATGTTATCACAGGTTTAGCTGTGTCTTGGTCCACTGATGGCTTGGAAGATTGGGACCTTGAACCATTACTGGAAGTGGATGGAGACCAGTAGAGGAAAACAGTGGGGAGAGAATACATTCACAGTGGCCTGTCCCATTAAGGAGGCAGCCAGTCAGCCACATTCAGTGCAGGCTGGAGTCTCTGTAGTGCATCCACATTCAGCCCCAGGTACAATGAGTATTCCAGTCTGGGAGTGATGAACACATGGATCACTGTGTCCAAATCATTATCCAGGAGGTAAGGGCATCATTACCTAGCAAACTGAAGGTGAAAGGAGTCAGTTTTAACCACAGTCTCTGCCTGATTGCTTAGATTTAATGATGAGTCAAACAGGATCCTCAGCCTACACACCACTTTGACAAGCAGGGGCAGATGCCTTCAATGGAAAGGGAGTGAAATGACCCAGATAGTTCTTTGAAGCATTTCCCCCATTTAACCAGCATCGCTTGGGTCTTGCCTAGGTTTAGTTTAAGCCAGCTGTTCTTTGTCCAGCAGCTGTTCTCTTGCTGGCACTGTGACATCCTTATGATGATGTTGATTACATCAGTGAAAAAGCAGCTGGGAGTCACTGGTCTATTGTTGGAAACAGAGCAGGTGTCATCTCACCACTCCTCCCAATGGTCTCATGGAGACATTAAAGAAAGAAGCACAGAAGCAGGATAAATCTCTACAAGACTGCACAGGTGAAGGTCTTTGGGGGAGGGGTAGAAATTGCTCATCTCCACTCTCCGGGGCTTGCTGGAGAAGAATGATGGGAGCCATTTTAATATTGCACTATCTACTCCATATGCAAGTAGATCAACTGCATTAAAAGCGGCAGAGAAGTCCAGTAGAATGAGTATGGAACTACTGCCTGTACCCATTGCCACAAGCAGCTTGTCTTTTAGTGCCACCAAGCTGTCTCCTGGCCATGCCCCATCTTGCAGCTTGATTGCAAGGCACCCAAGATGTTAGCAGATGTCACATGTAATTGGAACTTGGCTGTCACCACTTTCAGTGATTTTGCCTTAGAATGGTAAATTGAAGAAGTCTTCTGTATCCAGTATTGGCTTTGAGAACTGGGTAGACTGTTGCATTTTTTCAATGAAGTTAGCAGATTCTGTTTCTTCCATTACCCAATTGTTCTTTGCTGGCTGTCACCAGCCAGGAGGGATATGGGTCTGTCTTGCGGGTGGTAGTTTGAACACTTCTAAAGGCTCCTGCAGCTTGATTGTATGGAGCAGATCTCTGTCGGGGTAACATGTGGCTATTTCAGTATTGCCAACCCTAAGCATTCAAAAATCATGAGTCAGGCCTCAAAAATCACGAGACTGGCTTTAAAATCTTGCAGTTTTTTTTTAAATAATAATAATAATAAATTTTGGGTTCTTTTTATTTGCCTTCATATTTTTGAGCCTTTAGGGTTCAAATTTTCCAGCTTTGCTCCGCAACCACAAGAGGTAGAAACTTGGCTTTCATTTTATAATGAAAGCTAAGATGCTCACATAAATCAGTTGACTTCAGGAGTTGGGGCTTCAAGAAAAATGCCAAATATCATCCGAGTTGGCAAGACTATTTGTTTAGATTTATGAGAACCAGCAGTAACCCCATAAAATATAACTATACAGAATAGAAAATAAAAGAAATCCTCCTCCCTCTCTAATCATCAGCCCCTGACACATCTCCCTCCTTTAAAGCTCCCTGTACAGATTAGCTTTGCAGCAGGCACTGAAAGTTAATAGATTCAGGCTATGTCAGAACAAGGGGTGGGGAAGCAAATTCCAAAGGCAATCAACTAGCAAGCTGCCACATTCTACACCAACTTTAGCTTCCAAAAGGATTTAAGATGGAGCCCAAAGTAGATCACATTACAGCAGTCTCTGGTGAGTGTCCTGCTATCTGCCACCATCTTGCACCCCCTGATCCCTAGGTCATCCTGTGACCTTTCCCAGAGAGTTGTGTCTCATCCACAAGAAAGAGCGAAACATTTTCTCTCCAGTTCTGTGGGAGAGGAGGACAAGAACGCAGCAGAATTAGCGATATGGGTGGGACTACTGCCTCCTTACCATTGTTCCCCACTTTCCCTGGCCCCATGGACAGCCCTCAGGTACCTAAATCCTCCATGGAGGCTGGGATCCATGGAGAGGGGAAGCTGGGGACACAGAATTAGCCTCTCATCAAGGCAAGGGAGTCAGCATTAATTGAATCATTTCTCCCTGCTCTGTTGTGTGAAGCCCCTGTGGGAGGACTCCTGGAGGCAGCCAAGAGGTCAGCCCCTGACAGCATGTCTCCACCAGGGGCAAACTGTCATGGAGAAGGGAGAGGGGCAGGAATGCTCCAGAGACATGGAGGAGGTTTAAGGCAGTTTAGCTCCCCTGTCTCTGGCAGCTCCCCTCAAGCCCATAGAGATCATGAATTTTGGGGGGCCAGAACATCAGGCCATTCCATGGGGAGCAGGAGACAAAACAAGGAATGATCCTGTGGAAACTCCATGATTGGAGTCTCATGATTTCCTGTTCTCTGCCTGGATACTTCCCGTGCAGGAGATGATCCTGATCTTAGGGCTCAAACCTTGATTTCATCTGTCATCTGAGTCTCCAGATCACCAGAAGAGACATCACAAGATGCTCTTTCATTTCCATCCCCTTTATCATGCTTGGAATGAAATTTATCAAGCCATGTGCATCATTTTTAAAAAAAGTTTAAAAAATACTGGTAAATTACTAGACACTAGTAATTTCTATAAATCACATTTACTGTTTTAAATTCAGGGAAGAAAAATAAATCATAATCTATGGTAAAAAGTAGATTGTGTTATATTGGGAAAGACTGGAACTTTTTGATCTTTAAAACATTTATCTGAACAATGTCAGTAAAGTTATAAAACCTAATCTCTCTCTCTGTCAAGAATACAAAATTTATAATAAAAGGCAACTATATTTCTTGGGATTTTTCTATACACAAACTTGCACCAAAATAATGAAGGCTATGTCTACATTAATTGATTTAATTAAACTAGTTCAGCCAGCCTATGTGGACACTTATTTCTGTTTTAATGTACGTCTACGCTGCTGGGGCTACAGTGGCACAGCTGCAGTGCTGTAGTGTCGATGTTTCCTATGTTGACGGAAGGGGTTTTTCCCATAGTTGGATTACCTGGATCACTCTGAGTGGTGGTAGCTAGGTTAACAGAAGAATTCACCTAGCTGTGTCTACACCAGGGGTTAAATCTTAACTATGGCTTTTTCACACCCTTGAATCATGTAACTAGGTTGATCTACATTTTAAGTGTAGACCAGAGCTAAGAGTGGCTTATTTTGATTTAGCTTAAATCAATTCCTAATTGACTTAAACTAATCCAAAACCAAGTCTGGTTTAAACAGGAACACGAGTATCTAAATAGGGGTTTCCACTGGTTCAGCTAAATCAGTTTAAAAATCATACCTGTAGTAAGATGGTGCAACTTTTTCATGCAGACAAGACTCTGATTTAATTTACACTAGTCTCTGGGTATGTCTACACTACCCACCGGATTGGCAGGTAGTGATCGATCTATCGGAGATCGATGTATCGCGTCTCGTCGAGATGCGATACATCGATCCCCGAACATGCTCCCCGTCGACTCCAGAACTCCACCAGGGTGAGAGGCAGAAACGGAGTTGACGGGGGAGCGGTGGCCATCGATCCCGCGCCACGAGGATGCGAAGTAAGTCAATCTACGTTGATCTAAGATACGTCAACTTCAGCTACGCTATTCTCGTATCTGAAGTTGCGTATCTTAGATCGATCTCCCCCCTCCCCTCAGTGCAGATCAGGCCCTCTGTGTGGATACACTTATTTCAGAATAAAAATGTTCACACACAGACTTGCACAGAAATAACAAAAAGATGTGAATTAAAACCTGTTTCATTATTCTGGGGCTAGCTTGTGTGTAATCCAGCTCTGCTGTATCAGAACACCCATTCTATCTGCAGATATTGAAGACACAATATCATCCTCTTTAACTGGTGAAGCAGATAATTTTTGGTTAGAAGAAAAATAAACTGGTATTACAAGAAAAAGCTTTTGCCACATGAGGGCATGCTTCTTCATCTCTACCAATGCTAGCCTTTAACTAAATCCTAAATGTTTAAGGCAAGTTGAATGCTCTAGGCCTAATGATTGGAAAATTTACAAAATAAAGACTGTGATTTTTAAATTATTTGCCATGTTTCTAATCCATCTATTTAATGCAGCATCAGAGGCTTTGGAAAGAGACATTGCTTGTAATGACAAGTTCTCATCAGTGTGAACATAGTTTTCCTTTACTGCCAATAACACATTCTTACATTTTGCAGTGTCAGACTCTGGCTAGCCAATCACCAAATGCATATCTCATTTGTATCCCATTCAGTTAGGTGTAACAGCTGTAGGGTATGTCTACACTACGGGATTATTCCAATTTTACATAAACCGTTTTTTTAAAACAGATTGTATAAAGTCGAGTGCACGTGGCCACACTAAGCACATTATTTCGGCGGTGTGCGTCCATGTACTGAGGCTAGCGTCGATTTCCAGAGCGTTGCACTGTGGGTAGCTATCCCGTAGCTATCCCATAGTTCCCGCAGTCTCCCCCGCCCATTGGAATTCTGGGTTGAGATCCCAATGCAAAAACAGTGTCGCGGGTGATTCTGGGTAAATGTCGTCACTCAATCCTTCCTCCGTGAAAGCAACGGCAGACAATCATTTCGCACCCTTTTTCCCTGGATTGCCCAGCAGACGCCATAGCATGGCAACCATGCAGCCCATTTAGCCTTTTGTCACTGTCAACGTATGTGTACTGAATGCTGCTGACAGACGCGGTACTGCAGTGCTACACAGCAGCATTCAATTGCCTTTGCAAGGTTAAAGAGATGGTTACCAGCTATAGCACCATCTGCAATTGGAAATTGGTGATGACGTTTATCAGTCATTTTGCACCGTTTGCAACTGGAAATTGGCGATAACGGTTATCAGTCCTTTTGTACCGTCTGCTACTGTCATGGATGCTCCTGGCTGGCCTCGCTGAGGTCGGCCGGGGGCGCATGGACAAAAGTGGGAATGACTCCCCAGGTCGTTCTCTTCTTTATGTTTTGTCTAAGAATAGAGTCAGTCCTGCCTAGAATATGGAGCAAGTGTACTAGAGAACCAGAGGGCACAGCCACTCCGGGTCAGAGCCCCAGAGATCCCGCAGAAATGATGATGCCATTCTAGGGGGTGCCCCTGCAACAACCCCACCCGTTGCTTCCCTCCTTCCCCAACCCTCCTGAGCTACCATGGCAGTGTCCCCCCCATTTGTGTGATGAAGTAATAAAGAATGCAGGAATAAGAAACACTGACTTTTTAGTGAGATAAAATGAGGGGGAGGCAGCCTCCCGCTGCTATGATAGTCCAGGCAGGACAGAATCTTCATTAGACATGAAGGGGGGGGGCTGATGGAGCTCAGCCCCCAGTTGCTATGATGAGGACGGTTTTCAATCCTTTTGCACCGTCTGCTGGGAATGACCAGGAGTCATTCCCATTGTTTCCCAGGCACCCCCGGCCGACCTCACCGAGGCCAGCCAGGAGCACTCACGGGATGATGAGGATGGTTTTCCACCATTTTGCACCGTCTGCCATCAGGAAAGGAAGGGGAGGGGATGCTGCTGTTCAGCGCCGCAGTACCGCGTCTACCAGCAGCATGCAGTAGACATACGGTGACATTGAAAAAAGGCGAGAAACGATTTTTTCCCCTTTTCTTTAATGTGGGGGGGAGGAGGGTAAATTGACGAGATATACCCTGAACCACCCGGGACAATGTTTTTGACCCTTCAGGCATTGGGAGCTCAGCCAAGAATGCAAATGCTTTTCGGAGACTGCAGGGACTGTGGGATAGCTGGAGTCCTCAGTCCCCACCTCCCTCCCTCCATGAGCATCCATTTGATTCTTTGGCTTTCCGTTATGCTTGTCACACAGCACTGTGCTGAGTCCCTGCTGTGGACTCTGTATCATAGCCTGGACATTTTTTCAAATGCTTTGTCATTTCATCTTCTGTAACGGAGCTCTGATAGAACAGATTTGTCTCCCCATACAGTGATCAGATCCAGTATCTCCCGTACAGTCCATGCTGGAGCTCTTTTTGGATTTGGGACTGCATGGCCACCCGTGCTGATCAGCTCTCCACGCTGGGCAAACAGGAAATGAAATTCAAAAGTTCGCGGGGCTTTTCCTGTCTACCTGGCCAGTGCATCCGAGTTCAGATCGCTTTCCAGAGCGGTCACAATGGTGCACTGTGGGATAGCTCCTGGAAGCCAATACCATCAAATTGCGGCCACACTAGCCCTAATCCGACGTGGCAATACCGATTTCAGCGCTACTCCCCTCGTCGGGGAGGAGTACAGAAACCGGTTTTATATCGATATAAAGGGCTTTGTTGTGTGGACGGGTGCAGGGTTAATTCAGTTTAACGCTGCTAAATTTGGTTTAAACGCGTAGTGTAGACCAGGCCGTAGAGTGAGATTCACATGCACGAGTGCTGAGGAGGTGCAAACTTCACCATTTGCACCCGTGAAAGGGTCTCACAGGGTATTAACCTCCAGGATGTGCGTTTGGAAGGGGGCAAGGGAAGAGCAGTGTTTTCACTGCTGCCCTCTTGTGAGGGGAGATGATTGTGGGGCTCTGCCAAAGGAGATCCCCAGAAAGAGGATGCATGAGCTCCCCAGAAAGAGGCTGTATGCACTAAATCATGGTCTCTCTGTGACATCCTGGTCACAAAACCTCTCCAGCCTGCAGCACCCACTTCCAGAGATTACTCAGTCAGCTAGTGCAACCACACAAGAATGGAGGTTCCAAGCAGACCTTCACCACCAGGGGCCCTGTGGTCTGGGTTACCCTGTTGTATGCCAGAATAACGCCGAGATTAATCAAATCCACAGATTCTACTGATGGGGGATGGGGCTAGAGATTAATCTGTCAACATAGAGATTTACACTCAAGCAGGAAGAATTCCCAAGGTCCTAAGCTTTCTGCAGTCCTTGAAAGAGGATTTCGTGGAAGCTAGATTCTTGGCAGAGGTGATTGGTTAACTGGGAGATAGTGGGGTCTGAGCACTTGCCCAGGAGTGATGAGTCACTAGGAATATATTGCAATAGCTTGGTGTGTCCTTGGTTGCTGGAAATGTTCTTAAATCAAGGGACTGATTGAAGCGAGGTGTTGTAGATTTCATGTCTGCATCACAGTCCTGAGCCTTCTGCAAGCTCCCAGCTCCTATTGATGTCAACTGGTCAAATCCTTCTCCTATTGAAGTCAGTGAGAGTTTTCCATTGACTTCAATGGGAGCAGAATCAGTCACTAAATTGTCAAAGTTCTACCCCAACAAGCACTGGGCTGTTATTGGTCCACCCGAGCCAAGCATACATCCTGATACGAACTTCCTGGAAAGGGGAGAGAGGGGGAGAGGTCAGCTTCTCATCAGAAAGCTGCAGGGGATATGATGATGATGTGTCACTTCACAATTTTGTCCGTTTAGGCCTGTGCTTAATAAGGTGTGAACACAGATTATAAAACTCCCTTTGAAGGAATCTTTGTTCTGGCCCCTACCTTTATCCTGGAGGAGAAAAATCTACTGCATTCTCTACAGCTCACCGCCACACCCAGCCTCCAAGAAGTTTTGGTTTGACTGAGAGCCAAAGAAAAAACATGAGATGCATGAGCATACAAAGAGTTTATGAAGATATAACAACCACCGCAGAGGCTAAAAACATTAGAGATCAACTGACCTAAAGAATATTAAGTCCCCCAGACATACTTTTTGCAATCAGTTATTTATAGAGTGATGCTTTTGGTTTGATCTTAAAATATCAGCTTTATGAGAATACCCAGATGAGAATGCTATAAAACTCACAGCTCTATCAGATGCAGACAATCAGGGTTTGGGGCAATCTGAACCAAATTCTGCTCTGAATTACCCTCCTGTAAATTGAGAATCATTCTACTGATTTTATCAGAGAGTTATTCTGACTTTACACCAGAACAGACCAAAATTGGCCCCCACATTCATTTTTTTTAAACACTGATGCTAAGTCATTAACAAACATTAGTATACAATTTTTACAATCCTAGAAAAATTAAGAAATTGCTGCCCATTTTACAGACGGGTACTTAATGAATGGTCTCACTGGTCTTTCACCTTTTGTACCACAGTTTGAACTCATCTTTCTCCCTTTTGACTTCATGCAAAAGACCTTTTGCTCCTGTCTACACCAGCAAAATATCTGTGTTCCCAAGACTTTTCCATTATGAGTATGTTCCCAACAAGACAGTGGCCTAAAACAAATTGTCCTTGCCTGCATGCACAGGACTGATCCCTGTTTTAAGTGTATTACCTAATCCTTGGACAGCCCTGGACTTTGAAGGGTAGTAGAACAATTTGCTAGCAAAGTTAAAACAATGATTTGATCTTTCTACCCTGGCAAGAGCAAAGAGAAGAAAAGCAAAAGCTGCCATCACCAGGGGATAAAAGGAAGGGGGGGGACCAGAGGGCCAAAGGGGGAGGGGAATGGAGAGCAGGGAGCAGTAACTATCATGGGAGAGGGGGAAAAAACAGAGGGAAAGCCATCAGGCATGGGGAACATGACTAGAGTGCCATCATTTTTCCCCAATGTAGCCCCCAACTGTGAACAATGGCAATATGATCTCCATCTAAGAATGTCCCGTCTTAGCCTAGGCACATCTGTCTCATACAGATAAAGAAAGCATCTTGCATCCTTAAAAGGGTGGTGGGGGTAGGAATGTTTCACTGGACTGCACCAAATCCTGGAGGTGACAAAACTAGAGAGCTAAGTGGCAGCCTGAGTGTAGAACAGCAGAGGCCCAGAAACAGACCCCGAGTGATCAGTGGTGACTGGCTCAAGCTGTTGATTTGATCTGACTCGTGCACTGGTACTGTTGATGAGCTGGTGTACAAACATGACCCTCCTGCTGCTGCTCAGCTGGATTACGTACAGGGGAGAGCTGAGAGGAGAGTGTGTTGGGGAGCATTTAAATTAAAAGAACAATCTTCCAGCAAAACAGATGCATGAGAAGTAGCACAAGAGGGGACAAAGATCTGAAAAACAAAAGAATAAGAGGGGAGGGGGGAGACAAGGCGGAAGGGCGCAGCGCTGCTCCCATTTAAATCCTAAAAATCCAAGTAGTGCTGACATCATTGTAGATAATGTCTCACCTGCCTCCATGTCATGGTCCTGTCTGAAGGACAATCTGGGTCTCTTGGAACTTTTTTGTCCTTCAGACTAGATTATAAGCACACTAGAGCATGGGCTGTCTTGCTATTTGAGTTTTGTACAGTGGGGATACATTATACAGCTGACAATATTACTAGGCTCCAGTAAATCTTACCAGATACTGTGTCAGCCCATGTTATGTTAAAAAAAAAAATCCCTCCTCCTGGTTAAGAGGGATGAACTGATGCTGTGCCACACCCAGCAAATCCAGCCTCGCCTCAGTGCATTGCAATAGGCCTAGTAGTCTTTCCCGCAAAGGATAGAACTCAGCTGGTGTTAAGATCAAACATGCCCACACTGACTGGAGCAGGTGCCAGCTAATCCTGATTCATGCTGTTATTACTTCTTGCCAGAGCTACCAATGTAAAGTCAGCACGAATCCGACACTTTAGTCAAAGACGGGAACATGTCACAGCCCATGATGGATTTCAGAAATGTTCCGATTTCATAACCGAGCCACTGCCTCAACTGTTCCTAAATTACTCACACAAAAATAAAAACCCAAGAGTCCAAGTCTAGCCATAGACATTAATTTCACTAGGGGAAGAGCATTTAGTTTTACAGTTCACACCCTTCTTGATTAGTTGGGCCTAATGCACTGAGCCAGTTGACATCATTCACACAGCAGCACTGTCCATACAGGTTGGTGCATGTAACCGAACATCATGCCTGAAGTCCCTGGGGAGAACAATAGTGCACAGAAGATATCCTGTTTCTCATTCTCGTGACGTCAATTGCATCAACGGGTTACCTGGTTCTCTGTGAACTGTGTAACAACTATATCTGCAAAAGGACAAGCTGCACCTTTTCCAGTAAGCAACCACAAGGAAGAAAGCCTCCAAATTCCAACCCTGATTTTATGTCTCAGTTGACAGATAGCTGCAGCTTCTTTAATTGTTCCTTCCTGTACCAGGGGCATGCACAAGGGGGGGGGGGCGGTTAAGCAGGGGCATGCCCCCCCCCCGCAATAATCATTGGGGGCACAGAACTTCTCCAGCCAGAGGCTGTGGAGGCAGGGAAGATCAAGCTCCTGCTGGAACAGGGTGGGGATGGGGGGCAGTGAGTTTCCGTGACCAAAAGGGTCACATTTAAATTCCTGCACATATCCCTGTCCTGTACTGGATTACAAATTAATGAGAGATTTCTGTGTATTTATAAAACAATAAGTATAAGATACAATTTTCAGAAGGGGGACTGAGTTTTTGGTGGTCCAATCTGAGGCACCTTAAAGGGGGCCATATGTCAGAAAGTGCTGTATATTCACTCTGAGTCAGGCCCCTTTCCAGCAGCTCAGGTTCGGACGCCAAAAACTGAAGCACTCCAAGTTTCTAATAATTTTTCTAAATTCTTGGCTATATAGCATCTTACTTGTCATTGCGTTGGAAAACTTGAAAGCCAATGATTTTATTTTGGCTGATGTTATATTTTTAACCACAACTTATGCAATATTCTACTTCAGCAGGTGGCGCTCTTCCCTCCAAGTCAAAGACATTTATTTTTCTCACCATTAAAAAAAAAAATTAATAGAAATGCAGGAAGACTCTGTTGTGACTGGAGAACGAGTGAAATTAAGACCTCACAAGAGAATGAAGCTGAATGAATTCTAATAGAAGTTGGGTGCTTAACATCTTTTTACACCTCTACCCCGATATATAACACTGTCCTCGGGAGCCAAAAAATTTTACCGTGTTATAGGTGAAACTCCGTTATATTGAACTTGCTTTGATCCGCTGGAGCACGCAGCCCCCGCCCCCCCCCCCGGAGCGCTGCTTTACCACGTTATATCCGAATTCGTGTTATATCGGGTCGCGTTATATCGGGGTAGAGGTGTACTCCTAGAGCTGCCCTAAGTAATGCCACCGCTAAACTTATGGGGCTTTGCAGGGCCCAGAATAATCAGGATGCAAGTCCAACTGGGCCATCCCCCCTTTTTGCACCCTCCTGCATCCAATCCACACACACCCTGCTTCTACTCCATCTCCAGGCCACAGAGAACACTCCCTTCACCTGGTGCTGCTGCACAGACAGCCCTTCTATACTGGATGTATTCCCTGAGTGTTCTTGTGGCTGCTCTGCAGACCCTTTACACCAGCCTAACTAGTATGAAGGGGCCAGAGGACAAATAATGAACAGGACCTCCTAGAGTTATTAGTATAAAGTTCCTGGCCCTGATTGTTAGGGTTAAGATTGGAAATATACCTTAAAGTGCTGTTGTGATCTGAGAAAGGACTCCAAAAATATGATCATGGGAGGGTTCCATGTTTATTATCTCTCAGTTATATCCATAAAAAAATCTAATTGCCTGCCCTGCAAACTCAAACTGGGATGAGAACCATGTTGGTTTCTTTCCTTCTCATGCATACTTGCCTGTAAAAAAGGTTCTGCAGGTTAAATTATGCCCTCGGTGACACCTGTGCATACGGTAATCTTCACAGGGTTTGCACAACTGCAACTAATTGAACTTTTGTAAATTGTTCTGTTGGTGAGACACAAGAAAGCCTAGGGGCAGAGCTCCACTGTCAGAGTTCCACTGAAGTCATTTACACCAGCTGAGCATCTAGCTGTATTGCTCTCCCTGGGGGGAAAAAGCAATGGATTCAGCCCACTCTCACACCTGTGAGAAATATGCCTAGGCTGCATGAGGAAAGACTCTTATCTGGACTACATCTGGGAGGTGGGAAGCAGATGGTCAGCTGAGGAGAGGGGGCACAAACCAATAGCAAGCAATGGTCACACACAGTCCATTCCAGAGAGAAGTGAAAATGACTGTGGGGAAAGAAAAAGAGAAACTGTCGTTGTTGGCCTACGTCCAGCAGGAAAGGTTCATTTTTCTGGTCAGACCTCTGTGGGGTTGAAGCCCCAGGAGAAATGCAAATGACAGCAGCTCCACCCTCCCCAGAGTTCTGGCATGGTCAGAGACAGCACCATCTCTCTCCCAACACACACGCAGTCTGTCTCAATCTCAACTCAGGTTGGGAGTTGTCCTGAGCTGCCCCTGTAACAGGGTATAAGAAGAACTGCAGCAGTCTGGTGGTTGCTGCATCATGTAAGAGTCATGAGTACAGTTGCCTGGGGCAACCCGCAGAGCTCAGCAAGAGATAGTTTTCATGCATCAGATCCAGGACGTGGCTAGCACAGTTTGCCATCCTGGGGTTCTCTCCCCCAATATTGGAGTGTCTCCCTCTCCCACCCCCACCCCCCACCACCCCACTCCCACCCGAGGTTTAGCAAACTCTGAGTCTGGAATAGGGTATAATGACCTGACTTTAGACCCAGTGCACCTCTAGCTGGCAGGGTCTGGAAGCCATGATTGCTGCAGAGGAAGCACATTCATCCCACCCCTGAAGGAAAGAAATGGTTTGTATCACTCCTGAGTAATTCCTTAGATAAAGGAATTCCTTACGTTGCTTTGGAAGCAATACAAACTAAACTGGAAAAAGGCACTCTGACTACAGAATAAGAGTATCCAATCGGGCAGTGATAGTGGTATAGTTATTACTAATAATAGCTGCCAGAGAAACTTTGACAGATCTATACTCCATCAGAATATGTGGGTCTGTCAAAATCAAAGTACTCTGTGAAATTGGATCATTTCGCTGAAAATCTGTTTTGGAAGAAAAATAGGGGGGGAAGTTCTGACAATGGCCCCTTTGGAAATTTTCAGAATGAAAAGTTTAGGTTTTTGGTTTTGAATTTTTTAAACTTTGTATTACATATACACAAAATTTAAAAAAAGAGTTGAAATTGGAACATTGTGATTTTGTTTAAATTAAACATTTTAATGGGCTTTGTTATTTTCCGTTGCAGCATTTCTATATTTGGGGGTTTCGTTCTGATTGGGAACAAGACAAATTTCAAAATCTTGAAATTTTTCATGAACTGGAACATCCACACTCGGTATGGCCCTAATAATTGTACCCAGAAAAGTTCTTCCAGTAAATTTCTCTGTGTATGCAAGCCCTTATTCCCACATCAGAAGGGGAATAAGCTATATTACTATAAGGCATTTTTATATGCTTAACTGCATCTATACTAGGAGTTATATCAGTATAATTATTGGTTAAAAAAAAGAAGAAAATTATCACTACCCCAACCAAAATAGATGTACAAGTATAAAAACTGAGTGTACATCAAGTCTTCAGAAATCAGGAATTTTTGAATCCTCTCCACACCTACCCTAAAAATCAATCCACCAGATCACGCTGCTTTTCCAGACAAAGTGATAGCTTGCACATCCTATAAATTCTGTCCTCTTTTACACTTGTGCAACTCCATTGACTTCATAGGAGGTAAATGAGGCCAGGATTTCCCCAATGATGCCTATTCAGCTGTAAACATTTAGAGGAGAAAAATGGCAAGCAAGTTTCAAACCATTAAGATGAGATTAAAATCAAAAGAAAAATCTTACAGTACAGTTAAAATAAATATCATGTATAAACCGTAGCACCTTATATCCAAGGAAAACACTAAAACTTCAGATGTTGAACTGATTCTCTATAGGAATCACTCCATCCAACACTGAAATTAAGCCACTTTGGAAGGGGCAGAAGCTTTACATCTACACACAGCAATGTTACACAACAGTTTAGGACAGAAAGTAAAGAATACGATATTCAGCAGCAGCTCAGGAGGAATTTAGGTAGGCAAAATTATATTATACAAACTGAATTTTGGCCAGGACACCGAAGTTATGATTATTTGTATGAGGCCTTGGGAGTAAAAACAAGGATTGTCCCTTGCTTTAAAGAGCTTAGCTCACCCTGACTCCTGTGATGAGTCTCATGATATCTTCAATAAATGCAGCAAAATTAGCACAGCAGGAAATAAACTACTAGATTTTTTGATCCAATACAAAAATCATAGGGATCAGATGTTACCAAAGTAATATGAAGGGACGGAATAGTGTCAAAGAGAAGGAAGACAGATATGTTAAAAGGAAGGACAGTCTTTTGGTTAAAACACAAGGCCATAAATCAGAAGATCTAGAGCAGGTTATATTCCTGGCTCTGACACAGACTTCCTGTGAGACACACTAGGCAAATCAGTTTCTCCATCCATACAATGATATAATAATACAGGTGCTGAGAGGTTTAATTCATTAAAGTGCTTGGTGACCCTAGGATACAAAGTGCTGTAGAATACAAACTATTTTAACCATGGAAATCCGCAGAGATATCTTCCCACCTTCCATCTGCAGACCACAATACCAGCAGGGATAACAGAATACTGTTAACATTGACACTAACATTGATGCAGAACATGCTTTAGCTCTTGCTGCTTGACATGCTTGAGAGGAATGTCTCAAAATATTACCTTCTCCCTTGCCTCCCACCCCACAAGCATTATGATAACTAGCTATATTCTTCCACAGTCTTCACCAAACAATAATTATTCACATGATTATTCTACTAAATAGAAAGACATTAGAATAGTTAAGTGGTGTTTGGGGGAAGGGCGAAGAGGGTGATTAACAGCTTTGGCAACTTTGTAACTGGTAGCAGGCATGGCCATTTAGTCAATCACCTCCCAGTCAAGGAAGTCAGAACCACTGGGATTCGTATTTACAGGAATCTTTCCAATATGCTGTAGGCTCTTATCTTGAACTAACATTGCACGCTATTCATCACGGGCCATGACAGAAACTATATCAGCAGCAGCAGCAGCAACCGGAGTAGCCGAAGCAGAATATGCTAGGTGCAAAGAGTATTTATCCTGCAGAATGTCAGTTGTTCAACAGTTTCTGCATTCTTATTTCAGCTGTCAGATATCCCCTGCCCCAATGAAAGTGCATTCTGAATATCTGTACAGCATGCAAACCAGATTTGATAAGAGTAAGTTCTAAATTTCTTTTCTAAAAGTCACTAACCCAGAGTAGCGTCTCATCTTGCTACTTTTATTTAGAGAAGAACCTGTGCATTGTGCTTGGATCTGAATTCAAACTCCTCCAGAGTTTGGAGCTGTTACGGTAAAATGCTCCCATCTCAGATTGTTAAAACTGACTGCAGCCTTAGCATTCGCCTGAACCAATTCCTTACTGCTTTAGGAAAACTAAATAGACACAGATACAAAAACCACCCTTTTCTAACTTGCTGGCCAGGTGGCAGCACACACATTTATCAGATTCGGACCTGGTCTGGTGATCAGTGCATACAGGACTTCATATTGCTGCAGCCCTTAGTGCCTAGAAATGAAACCACCATGCTTAAGAAAGGTCTGACTGGGTCAGAAAACTGCAGTCCATTTACTCAGCAATGAGGCTGCCAGGAGCACATCACCCCGGTGCTCCACTCTCTTCACAGGCTATCAATTGAATATTAGATCAATTTAAATGTTTTACTGGCCTTATTTTCAAAGCTCTCCATATTTAGGATTAGCTCAAATTACCTAAGGACCACCTCACTCTGTCACATGACAGATCCATTCCATTGGAATAATGGAAAAGTAAACCTAAGGGGTGAAGGTTGTGTGTGCAGGAGAGTTTTCTCAGTGACTAGTCTGTAATTGCAGAAATCACTTCCAGGACAGATCCTGAGCACCTTCAGAATGAAACCATTTAAACCAGTGTTTCTCAAACTGGGGTCGCCGCTTGTGTAGGGAAAGCCCCTGGTGGGCCAGGCCAGTTTGTTTACCTGCCCCATCTGCAGGTCCGGCCAATCGCAGCTTCCGCAGCTTCAACGCTGCAGGCCAATAGGGGGTGCTGGAAGCAGCGGCCAGTAAGTCCCTCAGCCCGCGCCGCTTCCAGCAGCTCCCATTGGCCTGCAGCGGTGAACCGCAGCCAGTGGGAGCTGCAATCAGCTGGACCTGTGGACGGGGCAGGTAAACAAACCGGCCTGGCCCACCAGGGGCTTTCCCTACACAAGCGGCTACCCCAGTTTGAGAAACACTGATTTAAACCACTGACCTCAGATCCTCCAGAATGAGATGTAAACTCCCCTTTTTCCACCTGTCCTTCCTTTCTTTGACCTAAACCTACCAAAACCACATTACGTAAAAAAACTAAACAAAGCCAAAAAATCTCCCTATAGAAGAATGGAGAGAGAGAGAGGGAGATCCCAGAGATCTGTGTGTTCACTTTCATGTGCTTGTCAGGCACTCAGATACTATGGTGATGGGCATGGAATCAGACCCTGAAAAAACTGAATCATAGTTTAAAAAAATAATAATAATAATAATCCATTGTGATGCCTTCACACGAAAGATTTTTCATTCCTCTAAAAAAAAATTTAAAAAATACCCTGCTTTTAAATTACATCCAGGTAACACAAGCCACGAAATTCAAAGTTATGGCTGACTGGTTTTGTTTCTTGTGTTTTTTTAAATCTCATCAGGTATGAATTAAAGATAAGTGCCCATCCTTACTTTTGAATTTCCTTGCTCTGGCAAGGAAAATACCTAACTTTGTTTAAATTACTGGCAGAATTAAGTGAAACACAGGAACTGCCATATTGAAACAGATCAACAGTGCATCTAATCCAGCACCTGTCTCTCACCATGGCCAAAGTCAAATGCTTCAGAGGTGTAAAATCCTCATAATTGGGACCCTACCAAGTTAATGGTCCATTCTGGTCAATTTCACAGTCGTAGGATTTTAAAAATTGTAAATTTCATTATTTCAGCTATTTAAATCTGAAATTTCACAGTGTTGTAACTATAGGGGTCCTGATGCAAAAACAAGTTGTGGGGCGGGGGGGTCACAAGATTATTGTAGGGGTGGGGTTGTGGTACTGCTGCCCTTACTTCTGTGTTGCTGCTGGCAGCGGCGCTACCTTCAGAGTTGGGCAGCTGGAGAGTGGTGGCTGCTGGCCAGGAGCCCAGCTCTGAAGGCAGAGCCACTGCAAGCAGCAGCGCAGAAGTAAGGATGGCATAGTATGGTATCGCCACCCTTTCTTCTGCACTGCTGCCTGCAGAGCCGGGCCCTCAGTCAACAGGTGCCACTCTGGCCACCCAGCTTTGAAGGCAGCAGCACAGAAGTAAGGATGGTATGGTATGGTATTGCCACCCTTACTTCTGTGCTGCTGCTGGTGGGGCGCTGCCTTCAGAGCTGGATGCCCAGCCAACAGCCACTGCTCTCTGACCACCCAGCTCTGAAGGCAGTGCAGAAGTAAGGGTGGCAATACTTCAACCTCTCTAAAATAACCTTGTGACCCCCCCCTTTTGGATCAGGACCCCCAATTTGAGAAATGCTGGTCTACCCCGTGAAATCTGTATAGTATAGGGTAAAAGCACACAAAAGACCAGATTTCACAGAGGGAGACCAGATTTCATGGTCCATGACACGTTTTTCATGGCTGTGAATTTGGTAGGGCCCTACTCATAATGCATCTAGTTTTGCAATAATACCACTATGTAAGAGATGTATTTCTAACACAACTGGTGATCAGTTAGTGTATTTCAAGCATGAGGCTTGAGAACCTTTCATCTAACTTCTGAAGAAACAGGAAAGTTAATTACATTGCTAGGGCTGGTAGAATTATTTTAAATTTCAGTGAAATTTTTTCCATTAAAATTTCAAACATTTTTCATGAAAAACTAACACTCATTCTGGTCTTTTCAGACTTTTTGGGTAAATGAAGCAGGAAGAAGCAGGTAAGCCACCAGAATGAATTTTTCAGCCAATGAAAAACCATTTCTGGCAGTGTACCATATACGGTCTATCGCATCGGTTCTCAAACTTTAGCAACCTGAGGACCCCCATTTGGATTTAAAATTTTTCACAGACCCCTATAGGGTGACCAGACAGTAAGTGTGAAAAATCGGGACGGGGGTAGGGGGTAATAGGCGCGTATATAAGACAAAGCCCCAAATATCGGGACTGTCCCTATAAAATTGGGACATCTGGTCTCCCTAGACCCCTAAGCCCCACGCTCAGCCCCAGACACTGCCCCCCACTCCACCCTTTCCCCCAAGGTCGCACCTCTTCCTGACCCACACCAGCCCCTCCTCTTCCCCACCTCTTTCTGCCCCCTCCCCCGAGCATATCCTATCCCCGCTCCTCCCCCCCCAGGCCAACTTTGTAGGGTTGCCAACTTTCTAATTGCAGAAAACTGAACACACTTGCCCCACCCCTTCTCCAAGGCCCTGCCCCACTCACTCCATCCCCTGCCCCTCCGTCGCTTGCTCTCCCACACCCTCACTCACTTGCTCATTTTTACCAGGCTGGGGAGGGTCTGTTTTCGACCAGGTGTTCCAGTTGAAAACCAGACACCTGGCAACCCTACACGCCTCCTGCACACTACTGAACAGCTGTTCCCCAACATGCAGAAAGGTCAGGGAGGAGTTCATCAGCGGGGCCAGCGGACCCTTCACGGACCCCAGTTTGAGAAACGCTGGTCTATAACATTGATTAATTCCAGCAACAACAATGAATTGGAAGATGGCACTGATGACACAGCATTTTTTTAAAAAGGTAGAATTTGGAAAATGAAAAGCACTTTAGAACACTATTGTCAATATTCAGCAAGGAAGCTGATAGCATATGTTAGTGGACCAACGTGCACACAAATTTTAGTGCAAAACAAAAAACACAGCTTCATAAACTGCCAAAACATAAAAAGGGTGATTCTTTGGCCTAAAATCTTCCGTTCTGCTTGCATATACTTTGGTCCAATAAAAAGCAGCAACTCTGAAATGGGATACAGCTATGTTGACATAGCAATACCAGCATAATCCCATAGCACTGACACAGGGCTTGCGTACACTTGAAATGCTAGAGCAGCATACCTGCAGCCATGCAGCTGTACTGCTGTAGTGCGTCTGCTTAGACGCTCACTACAGCGACAGGAGGGGTTCTCCCATTGGGGTAGGTAATCCATCCCTCAGAGAGTTGGTAGCAGATCGACAGAAGAATTCTTCTGTCAACCTAGTGCTATTCACACTGGGGATTAGATTAGGTTAACGCTGTTGCTCAGGGATGTGGATTTTCTACACCGCTGAGCAGGGCTGGCTCCAGACCCCAGCGCACCAAGCGCGTGCGTGGGGCGGCATTTTAACTGGAGGGCGGCAGGCGGGTCCGGCAGACCTTCCGCAGTCATGCCTGCGGGAGGTCCAACAGAGCCGCGGGAGGTCCAACGGAGCCGCGGAACGACCGGACCTCCCGCAGGCATGCCTGCGGTGGGTGCACTGGTCCCGCGGCTCATGTGGACCTCCTGCAGGCATGCCTGCGGAAGCTCCACCGTAGGCACGGGACCAGCGGCACGTCTGCGGGAGGTCCCGCGGAGGCGCGGGACCGGCGCCCGGCAGCGCGAGCGGCGCAGCGCGCCGCCCTGCTTGGGGCGGCGGAATTCGTAGAGCCGCCCCTGCTGCTGAGCCGTGTATTTGAGTCGACTTAACTTTTTAGTGTAGGCCAGGCCACAGCGTACACTGACAGATGGGGTTTTTCCATTGTGTAGGAACACCACCTCCCCAAATAATGATAGCTACTTTGATGGAAACGTTCTTCTGTCGACATAGGTGTGTCTACACTGCTAGTTAGGTCAGCACAGATCTGTCAGTCAGGGGTGTGAAAAATCCACACTCCTGACCAGGGCCGGTGCAAGGATGTTTCGCACCCTAGGCGAAACTTCCGCCTTGCGCCATCCCCCCATCCCCGCGTCCCTGCCCTGAGGCACGCCCCCCCCCCCGCGGCAGCTCCCCACCTCCACCCTGAGTCTCCCCCCTTGTGGCAGCTCCCCAGCCACCACCCTCCACCCTGAGGCACCTCCCCCTGCCCCAGCTCACCCCTGCTCCGCACACAAGCACAAGCACCCCGAGCACGCCATGGCTGCTTCACTTCTCCCGCCTCCCAGGCTTGCAGCGCCAATCAGCTTAGGCGCCGCAAGCCTGGGAGGCGGGAGAAGTGAAGTGGCCACGGCGTGCTCAGGGAGGAGGCGGGGCAGGGGTGAGCTGGGGTGGGGAGTTCCCCTGCGTGCTGCCCCCCCCTTAGTTGCAGCAGGCGCTCTCTGGCTCCCCCCCCCCCCCCCGCTCTCCTGCCCCAGCTCCCTCCACCTAAATACTGTCAGCGACCGGGGCGTCCAAACATCCGGCCGCCGCAGTCGCTGACAAAGAAAATGGTGCTCCCCAAATGCCAGTGCCCTAGGCGACCGCCTAGGTCACCTAAATGGTTGCACCAGCCGTGGGACTGACCAACACAGCTTTGTCAACCTAACTTTTAAGTGTAGGCCAGGCCTAAATTCCATGGAATTAGAATATGATCACAGACAAGGGTGTGGCTGTTCAGCAGCTGGCTTGGTGAACAAATGGCTCTTCAGTTTTACCACCCGCTTTTCTGGAGCAGGTTGAACAGCCAGCTACCCTCATCCTTTTCTCTCCCTCACCATGTTGTTAACTTCCCTTACCCGTTGCTCTTCCCCCAATTGGAAGAGGGAAGAGGAGAACAGTCTCCACCCTTATCCAGCTGAAGAATAATATAAGTAAAGCTAAGAACCTATATTCTAGTTTCAAGAAGAATAAAACCCTGAGTATTTGTTCCAAGAAGGCTTCATTTCACCCTAGAATCCTGCTGCGAGGGAATGCTTGTGCGAGTGAAGAAGGCTTTATAAGGAATGCTCTGCAGGACAGCACTACACATAGGGGACATCAGGTCCATCAGGTATAAATGCATGTTTATTTCTCTCAGTGTAAAGGAAGCAATAGCTGATGATGGAAGAAGTGGGAAATGGTAAAATGCCACCAAACCCTGAGTCAGCACAAAGGCTAAGTAAGGGGAGGTTTTGTCTTAAATCTCTTCTGCGAAATGATGCCTACTTGCATGGGTGGGGAGTTGGGTCTAACAGCCTGACACTTTTAAACAAGCCTGGCTCCTGCAAATGTTGTTTTTCAAGCAGACATCCTCGAGATTTAACAAGCATGTTATCAACTGGGCCCATTTGCGCCCTGCAGATCAGTATGACCACAAACACTTTCTCTCTGGAGAGCTGACATTTGTCAGGCAGAGATCACTAGCATTAAGAACAAACAAACCAAATAATCCAGAGGATTACACTATTGACAGTGAGTGACTTGCTGCTGCCAGGCCGCTAGGATTTGGAGTTAGACCCAACATGCAGGAAAACATTTTGTTGTGTTTTATTACTTTAACGGCTCTCTTGTGCTCTTCCCCTCTTCCCATTCTTTTCTGGGTTCACAATACTGAACAGTACCCTCTGGTGGCACAAAGTAATCAGGCCACATCTCTGAACTGGGTTCCTTTGAAAGTCTTTTTTTTTTTTTAAACATCTTAGGCCCGATTTTCATTTAAACAAATACCACTTTACATGGCTCTGCCAGTGTAAACAGGCCTTAAAATGGGAATCAATTATATTTACCTCCACTTTAAGGGCCGCTGGCACTTCTAGAAATGTGTGAGGTGGCCCTAGTGTAAATGAGAATCAGGCACAGCAAGTTAACATATATTCAAAAAAATTATTTCGGGGATAGGCTAAGTGCAAATACAAACACATTGACTTCACTGCAAGCAGGACTGGGACTTCAGATTTTTTTTTCAGGGGCAAGGGGGTTTAACTTGTACTTTTGATACAATTGTAATAAAAAGCAAAAGTTAGCATATGCTCAGAAAAGGTGACAGTGCTTCAAGCAATCTTTAAAAACAAAAATAATGACCTATGATAAAGGAAAAGACAGCCACTGGTATACGGATGTATGAGCAACAGTTCTTAGCTGCATGGGAAAAAAAGTTTTAAAACAAGGATTAATAAGGGCCCTGATCCTACAGTCACATGCAAACAGGCTCGATGTGACTCATGCAGTTCAGTTGATGGTATGCCTCTTCTTTCCCTCAACCTTAAAAGCTGCACCCTGCCCAAAGATTCCCCCCACCCCGACATCTGCAGGATTTAAAGAGGACTCCTTTTCAGCCAGGAAATAGAATTAATAGATTTATAAATTTTATGTCCAGAAGGGATCACTACAAGCATCCAATCTGACCTCCTGCAAAGCGCAGACCATACAATTTCACCCAGCAGTTCCTGCAAGTTGAGGGAAATGTGTGATTAAGCATAAACAAAATAAAATTCACTGTCTGTTATCCTGCTTTTTCTTTCTCTCCTTCCATTCTTTATTCCCCTCTCTATTTTCTATTTTTTCTCCAAATCTTTTGCTCTCTTATTTCTCCATTTGTTCATTGTCTCTTTTTTCTTGCTGTCACTATTGTCTCACTTTTGTGTGTCTCCTCCCTTCTTCATTCTCCAGATCCCTCGCCTGTCCCTTCCTCGGGTACCTACATTTTTATTGCTATCCTCACTCTCTATCTCTCCTCATTTTCAGGTATCCCACCTACATTTTCTATTCCCCAATATCTTTCTGAGCCCTGCCCTGGCTCTGCCCCACTAGAATGACTCTCTGCCTTCTCCCTACTTCCTGTAATTTTCTTTCAAGAGAGTGCCCATAATCATACTGTGCTTTCCCCCTTGCCAACATTAGTGAAAGGTCTTCCTGTGAGCCCATCTGACCAGCAGCCCCAATCCTCTTCTAGGCTGTCTGCTTAGCCCCTTCTGAGAACATGGCTCACTCTTCTGCTGCAGGATTGCTTTCAGGACTAATAGCCTCTCTCCACAGAGCCAGTGGCTGTGGGTGGGCAACATAGCAGAGTCAGCAATCCATTAGGATTGCTTAATGCAGCCCAGGACACAGCACAAGTTATGTTTTCAGTCTGCTAGAGAGTGAGCGAGCCAGGGAGCTACAGCAGCTGTGCTTGAAATAATCTATCTTCTCCCTGTGTATAACATCTGAATCCTTTCTACTCTCCACCACTAGTGATGAGAAGGACTTTTCACATACCCTGGGCCCTGCTGGTTCCATCCCTCTGCTCCTGTTTGCATCTCAACCTGGTGGCCAATGACAGCCTGCTTAGCAGACTGACTGCTGGCAAGAGGGAGAAGTTTGGAGAACACACATATACTGTATGGTGGCCTTCTCTGAAAAACAGGGCCCTGTTGGTGCCCAGATTGTCCAGCTGTGGTCTGTATCTAGTAGGTTCCATTACATCTCTTCCCAGCCTAGGTGAGTGAGTCTTACCCTTCGGAGAAATGTGTGCAGCGGAGAAAGCAAAGGACAAGCAACACCAAAGCAGCAATTGGGATGCTGAAGGGGAAGGAGTAGAGTGAAGGAAGGGGCAGACAGAAGTGTCAGTGACCTGGTTAGGATTTTTTTCTTTTTCTTATTTTTTTTTTAAACACAAGAAGCTAGATCCGCACCTAGTGTCAGTCAGCATAGCTCCATTGGCTTCACTGTAAAGAGGGAGGGAACCAACATTACAGCTAGACTTGGAAGAATTAAAATTGGATTGGTAAATGTTGATTTAACTGAAGACACACAAACTGATAAATTATTGACTGCTTGAGAACTTATTAGAGTTTGAGTTAAGGATATTTACTTTGTATGTTTTGAGATGTGATGTCACAATTTCTGTTTTAACACTTCAAAAGCTCTAACTCTTTGAATCTGAACATCTGCTGGCATTACATCATTATCTGACCCACCCCTAATTTCCTACAATTGTGAAAATGTAGATCAATAAAAATGTATAATTATCTGTCAACATCATAAAAAAAATAAAGTCCTGCAAAGCCTACGTACAGCACAGAGGCACAGAATGAGCGTTCGAACAAAAAAAAAATTCTGTTACAGCTGAGTACCAAAACTTGTTGCTACATACTGTACTAACCACAGAGATGAGGGTGATGAGAAAGAATTGAGAAACTTCACACGCATAGAAGAGGACCAGGCTTCCCTCTAATTTCAGCAAAACCCAAAGCACAGAACAAGAACAGATTGGGAGTGATTCAGCCACTCCCAGTCAAATTTCTTAACTGGACCCCCAAGAGAAAAAAGGATAAAATATCAAGCACAAAGGGCAGGCTAAGTTATCCTGTGTTTGGACAAGCATAATCCTGTCCAGTTACACAACATTACAGAGTAATTCTGCTCTCCCTTAACTTCTGTTAAGGAGAACAGCACTGTTTTGACCAGCAGTGATATGTATGGGAAATACTGGTTGCAAATAAGTGAAACGAATCAAAATCTCCTTTATCCCATAACCCTCCCCATCAAAACCCAATCTTCTTATGCACATTACGTTCATTGAACCTGCTAAGAAAAAAGGTAAAAGTTTCCCCATACTTATTTGTGACCTACAGAAATGACAGATTAGATAGCACAGACACAGAGCTCATCTCTTATTCCTATATAAAGGGTTCTGTAAACAGGAGATTACAATCATTAATCATTTCACAAGCATTAATTATCACAGCCTTGGAAGTATGTGTTATCATGCCCATTATGCAGATCCAGAAATTGCAACAGAATTAGCCAGCCACATTTTTAACATGGCATCTACATTTTTCTGCATAACTGCAGACACCTAAGGACTTGTTTTCAGAGGTACCAATTGTAGTTAGCTTCTGCTGACTTCAGCTGGAGTTGGGGGGATACTCAGCACATCTGAAACTGAGGCCCTAGATATCTGGAGTAGAGCATGTAAAACCTGAGCCCAGTTTTGAAAATTTGGGCCTAAGTGACTTGCCTAAAGTCATGCAGGAAGTCAGCTGCAGAGTCAGGAAAAGAAACTGGGTCTCCAGCTTCCTTAAATTCCATCTTAGGACTGGTCCACACTTAAAAGTAGTACTGGCATAGCTCTGTAAATTGGGGGACGGGAAGGAAAAATCACACCCTTAACTGGCACAGCTGTTCCCAAAAAAGCCCTTGTGTAGACACAGTTATAGTATAGCACTTTCTGCCAGCATTGCTTTTATTTTATTTTATTTTTTTGAGGAACTGTCACTAGACACACCTATTCTGTAGCACCCCCTTCTGGCCAAGTGTGGCTTAGCTAAGGCCTGTCAGGTTTTTTTCTTAACTTAGGCTCCCTTAAAAAGCCCACACAGGCCAGATATTCAAAACATTCCCCCTTAGTGCGGTCCAATTTATTACAGCCAGCACAATGTCTTTTCAAAGAAAACCTCAAAGCTTAAAAGTCTTTATCTCAGTCTCACCTGGGCTCAGCCCCTCCTCCTTAAGATCTGTCCTCTCTCTAGCATTTTATGACTTTCACCCACTGCCATGCTCGGTATAACTCTTCCCTGAGGGTCCATCTTCCCACTCCCCCAGCACCTCTTGCCTAAAGCTTAGTCTGTCCCCTTTCCAATACCTCCTGACTCCCTGCAGCATCTGCAGGTATCTACCTAACTCCCTGCAGCTGGCTCCCTTTTCACAGGGCTCAGGCACCTTCCCTTAGGCCCAACTGGACAGTAGTTAATCAGTCCTCGTGCACTGGAACCTGCTCCCTTTCTCAACCTTTTCTAAGTCAAAAATTTTGGCCACCCCCTTATATTTACTATGAAAGTAAGAGTAAAAATTGTATCAAATTATAATGTCCCTGCCCCTCGCATCTTTCTGAACCTCCTGAGGGTCTCCCTCCTGCCCCCATATTTCCCTGCACCAAGGTTTTGGCTGCCCCAAAGTTATTCTGGACATTTAATTGTCTTTCAATGTGTAATACAATTTTAAGCATCACATGACACCCTGATTGCTTTTTGTGACACCGCTCCCCTGGGGGTCATGACCCACCAGTTTAGAAATGCTGGATAGATGGCCCATACATAGGGTGACCAGATAGTAAGATGAAAAATCAGGACGGGGGCGGAGGTAATAGGCACCTATATAAGACAAAGCCCCAAATATCAGGACTGTTCCTATAAAATCAGTACGTCTGGTCACCCTACCCATACATATTGAGTGACACATACATTGGTGTGCTGTGAATAGCACAATGTAGTGTGGATATGTGGCTCAGTGTCATAGATGTATACTATGCAGGTGCAAAGTTGTGTTATGATTATTGATGTAGAGTGAGTATGGATATGAGGGCAGACTTAACATTGTTTAGGGTACTTTAACTCTTTACCCATATTTTACAGTGTGTGTTTTGTTTAAGATTGAATGTTATGGTGCTCAGACTTTTGTGTGTATGTGCTTTTCTAAACAAACAAACAAACAAACAAACAGCAGTCTATCAAAGGTTCCCTCCTTTAAGTTATTAATATGTACCTGATACGCTAACTCCAGCTCAACAAAGATTTTGTCTGTGAATTTCTCTCTTGCAAACTCAAGTGTCATAACTAACTAGATATAGTGTATATAAAAGGTGAAATCCATCCCTTTGCAGGAGGCTAGCATGAGGAATATGCACAACTTAAGTCCTCATGAACCATCATGGTACCTGAGGATTTCAGTGATGCACATGTCTTTTGATGATACACAAAGATAAATTTCACCCAACACGACAGGGAAGGAATATCTTGTGGTCCAGAGTATGTTATTTGTTGCCATATATATCATAATAGTAGGTTGATGGAAGAGAGCTGCTTATCCCCTCACAAAAGGTTGCTGGCTTTGGTATCCCAAAATAAAAGACTGACAATAAGAACAAGTTGAAAATTCGTTGAAAATATGAATTTTCTCCCTCAACCTTTTAAAGTTTCAAGGTTTGTTCATCCTTAAATTCAACCGATTGTAAAATCCTGTCCACGCTATAATTCCTTGGCTCTCTGCCATGCAGCATGTAAAGAAATCTGCGTTATGTGCAACAGAGACTTTACTGAATATAACATGAGTGCAAATAATGAACTCTTATCCTTTAGCTCAACAGCAAAATATTGACTCATATCTAGAGATTGGTTATAGCCCCCATGGTGTTTATTCCTTATAATTAACTGTATCAGTGTGTTGTCTTTCAGGTAGTCTGACAGTTTCCAGATGCAGAAATACCTCCTATGAATTTACAGGGGGGAAAAGAATGATAAAATTCACAGTGCTGTAGAAAGCACATATGTTCAAAATATATTACTTTTACAATTAAGATATTATAAACAGATTTTATACATCTTGAGGGAGGGGGAAGAACCTCCCTCCCCCTTCTTCTTAGCCATAAAAGAGGCCCTAGATGATAACACGTTAAGGTTCCTGTGGTGGGGTGGATTCCTGCCTAATAATCTGTTAGTAGAATGTGTTTGCAGCTCTAGGAGCCCCGCTCCTAGACCAGAGTACAATCCCTTCGTTTACCCAGGCAGGAAAAGATTCTGTTGCTCCACTGAGGCCTGGAGGAAGCGAGGCCTATGTTTGAGGTGTGGCATGCCTGGAAATGCAACGCAGCATTAATCTCTGGGGCAGGTACTTGTTGAAATTCCAGTTACAGAGGGAGATGTCTGAGGCAGAGCTAGGCCTGCTAAAAAAGGTGTAATATTTACCCGAGGGAGGTAAATAACATAGAGTTATCCCAAGGTAAAAACATAGTAAAGACAAGGCAGTTTAGTATTACAGTGAGGTAAATTACCTAAGGTCAGCCCCAGGCAGGGATATATTGCTGACCTCATCTAGTTTACCCAGTCAGTGTCTTGTCTTTACTGTGTTTTTATTCAGGAGCATGGGTTACCCCAAGGTAGAAAATGCACCCTTTTAACAGTGAAGAGAAGGCCCTAGACAGCACACCTGAATTTGCCTGTTTTGCAATAAAAGGAATAAAAAGTCAGCTGCAGGAGTTTCTCCCCCACTCCCTTTTCTTGTTTGTTCTTGTTGTTGCTATAGGTCTCCATAAAGTAGATCTTAGATAACTGTCTCGTGCTTCTCTCCTAATCCTACCCTTTGTGCACTCCAGACTTGATGCCTTCTTTCACACTGCCTCATACACCTAGAAGAGCCTCCCCATAAACCACCATCAAACCCCCTCCCTTTGCTCCTTCAAAAATCTACTCAACATCTAGCTATTTTATGACTTATTTTGACTGATAGTTCACCATTCTGCATTATGTACATAACATAATGTAACCATTTTGCCTTTAGAATGTATACTCCCTAGGGTACAGATTCAGTTATTTGTTTGGTACATTTTACTTAACATACAGCATTGTCTACATTGATAAATTATTCTAAATAAAATGTCAGAATAACAAAAAGGTCTGGTATGGAGAGAAGACAGGCATTTCTGTAAAACCCCTTTCCTCTGCCCCCACATATTGGGATAGAAAGCTAGTTTCCTGATACTTGAAAGTCAAATTTGGTTGCCTGGAGTCAAGTATTTAAATCCATACCTACATCCAGATTAGGCACCAAATCCAGCCACTTAAGTAGTAGCCTGATTTTCAGAGGGTGCGGAATGCCCACAGCTCCTATGGATATCAATGGGAACCGGGGTTGTTCAGCACGTCTGAAAATCAAGCCATTTTTAGCCTCCTTGAGCCTAGTCTATTCTTAAATGTTTTATTGATGTAACTATTCTGTTTAGGGGCATAGGACCGGAAGGGGCCTCCTAGATCATCAAGTCCAGCCCCCTGCAAGCAACCGCATCATATAATCCCATTCATAAATTTATCATGAACATATTATTCCCCTTCTAGTATAGAAATAGCTAGGCTGGTCTAAAGCACCTTTATGACTACATGTAACTATGTCCATACTCCGGGGATTGTATTGTTTTAACTATATCTATTTAAAATGGTACAACTTTCTAATGTAGTCAAGCCCTTAGTGTTTTCTTTCCCCCCAGTAACCACTGTATGAACTTCTAAAATAAATAGTTTAGTTTATAAACCTTAACTCTGGACTACTGCAACGTAATTCTTTATCTAATGAATCCATGCAACATGCTACAGCTCCGCTTGGAAATACTTTGCATTATTATGGCATTTTATTGCAGGCTTACTAACAATTTAAGATCCTGTATTAAACAGGCACACCTTGTTTATCAATAACAATACATTAAAACAGGCTGTCTCACAGCTTGTCACAATCATGTTTTTATACATTTACAAATCTAAATATTATTTGTAGCATTGTAACTTAGTGACCTACTAAAAATCATAGTTTATAAGCCACCTATAGATTATGGATACCTCAGTAAAAAATATTATATTAGACACTGAAGTGAGTGAATTTTTGCAACCATCACTGTAGTCTTTCCACACTTCTTATTTCCTTGACTGTGTGTATCTCCCCTTCTTTGCTAATTTTTTGTACCTGTTTCTACTTCAATCTATGGCTGAGAATTGCACTTGATGCCATTTAGAACAAAAGATGAGCTTGTGCCATGGTCAAAAGGCATTAGGAAGGACTGACATATTCATCTATTTTTCAAAAAGCTACTAAAGAGAAAAATTGTTATTAATGCAGTCTTTGTTTAGGCCCCGATCCTGCAAAGGCTCACAAGCATGTTCATCTTTGCATACTGTGAATAGTGCCACTGACTCCTGGAGTGTAAAGTTAAATAAGTACATAAGTCTTTGCAGGACTGAAGCTTTGTGGCTGAAAATGTAAATACACAAAACTAAGGAAATTCAAAGTCATGGATCCCATAGCAACCATAACTTGATCATATTGTACATAATTTAGATATTAAATTTAACACCATGTATGTTACAGCAAAATGGACAAGGAGTCAGAGCCGTGGCTGCTATGGAAAATATAAGTTTGAATTTCCAGACAGTTGCGTGTGTAAATTATCAATTGTAATGCTGAATTATCTATTGGTATGTGTTTAATTATCTTTTTTAAATAAAAAGTGTTTGCACAGACATTTTTTCTGACATGATCTCACACTGAAATAAATAAATTAAGGGTCTGATTCTGATCTCACTTACACCAGTTTTATGTAAGTATAATCCAGAGTAAAATTGGTATAAATGAGATCAGAATCAGGTCAAAGAAAGACATTTGGGCCTAATTCTCATTTATACTAAGGCCACTTTACACCACACTGGGGCGGCAGGGACTCGATGCACTCAACTGGGGAACTCAATGCACAATTTACGACATCTGAGGATTTGCCCCCCTGGCTGTGTAAAGCTGGAATAAATTATATTTACGTATGCTTCAAGGTCCTTTTATACTACAGCAGTGTAAAATGTTCTTAGTGTCATTGAGAATCAGGCCCATTTATTTCAATATCTAATTTCTTAAAAATACAGCTGTGTTCATTTCAATGTGTAGAAATCCTGTTATACACACATTTATACATATATATGGACAACTGGATTTGATTTGCTCTTACACAGGTAATAAAAATTAAATGTTGTATATATTTCATGTTATTTTCAGGCATTATTAATTTATCTATTACTTGACTGTTTTTTAAGTTCAACAAAGCTTGTTTCTCTCATTAAAGACTAAGGCCCCAATCCTGCAAAGACTTAAGTATGTGCATAACTTTACACATGTGCATAAGTGTTTACAGGAACAGAGCCTAAGAATATATCAAGTTCAAATTTGAAAACAAAGTTGGTTTTAAATTATCCAAGTGCAAAATTAATCTGAACAATTTTTATTAAAGCATGACTTTTCCTTACTCAGAAATGAATGAGCCAATTTTGGTATCACTTTTCACCAAAATGTCACCTTTGGTCTGAGAATAAGCATGTCAAATTTCAGCCAATATTTTAGTATGGAAGTTTCTTCTCAGCATTAACTATAGGATGAGGAAAATGTATAAGGCCTGCATTCAAGTGCTTTCCCCGTTTCCACTACAACTTCTGTATCAGGGTGAAGGTAGCGATATTCCTTGAAGTACCAATATTCCATAGCTATTGGACCAGGTAGGGTTGTTGTTGTTTTTTATTATAGTTTGTTTTGTTTTCCTTTCTGAAGTGAATCTTGTGGAGTGAAATCTAACCCTGCTTTAGATGACACAGTGTGGCTTCCCTCTAAACTTTAACTCCTAAAGGTGCTAACACACATGCATCAGAACAGACACTTTTGTGCAACCTCCTTAGTGAGGGAAATGTTTGTAAAATTTCCTTAGCGCAGCCAATATCACATACTGAGAGGTAGACAGCAGTTCACTGGGAATTGGACCAGGAGCACCAAGTAAACTTTGGTGAGTAAAATTTTTATCAATGGAATTTCAACGTCAGGCGTTACTCAGCCTGTGTTACAGGATGAGAGCTTACACAACCAGTGAGGTAAGAAACACAGTACAGGCAAGTCTCATCTTACGCGCATTTAACATGTGCGAATTCAGCTTTGTGTGGTTGGCCAAAACAAAACAAAAAAAGAAAAATAACAATTTAAATACTGTACCTGTAGTGCGGGTGATTCCACCCGCCATTACACTCAATGTAATTTTGACTATACGCGATTTTCACTTTACGTGCTGACAGCGGAACGTAATCCCAGCGTAAGATGAGACTCGCCTGCACTACTTTCCCAGAGAACCACTCTAACGTGACAGTAAAGCTGAGGAAAAGGCCTTGGTCCCTGGTGAAACTGAAAGTGCAACCATTTAACTTGGAGAAAAGTTAATGAGAAAGGCACTTGCTTAAACCAGATGTTGCTCTGTCTGATACCTGAGAGCGAGATGTCTGTCCCTTGAGGAGAATAAAGCAAAAATAAGCAGCAGAGCAGCTTGGAAAATGAGGTTAATGGGGGGGGGACGTTTCTATCGACATTTTCAGTAGGAAAAAAGTCAACTTTTTGTAAAAACAAACACTGAAATGTAAACCTGGATGTGGCCAGGCAGGTGTGTTACTGAGTGCCGCGGCCAAGGCCAGCCGGGGAGCCTGTGGCAGAGCTGGGACCAGCGCTCCGGCTCCAGCCCGTGCCCCGCACGCCTCTCCCAGGGTAAAGCTCACTGAGCAGGAGCTGCACCCAGCCCCTCTCTCACCCGGAGCGCGCACTGCAGCGGCTCGCTGGGAAACCCTCCTGCTGCTGCGCCCGCCGCCGGGGCTCCCCGGGGAGGGAAAGCGCGAGCCGGGCTTCCGAGCAGGTCGAGCCACAGCAGCTGCCGGGCCACGCGGCTCAGGCACCAGGCAGGTCTGGCTGCTCCGCGCAAGCTCTGCGGGACGCTGGGGAGCAAGGCGGCCGGGCGGGGCGAGTAACCCATCAGCAGCACTAGTGCAGGGGAACTAGTGAGGGACAAGGAAGGGGACGCTTGCTGCTGGGAGCAGGGCTCCGTGCAGCCCGGTGGGGGTGCAGACACGGCCAGTGGGGACTCCTGGGGAGGGGGGGGTTGATGCAATGAGATGGCTCGTGAGAGGTGGGGCGATGCACACAGGACCCAGGAGGGTGGGAGTGTACACGTAGCCCACAGGGGATGGAGGATGCATATGTGGCCCACGGGGGATGCACATGACCCACAGGGGGTAGGGGGAATTGCACATATGGCTCATGGGGGAGGGGAGTTTGTACACGTGGCCCGTGAAAGTGAGGGAGAGGTTTGCACATATGGCCTATGGGGAAGAGGGGGCGCTTGCCACACATTCTCCATAGAGAAAATGACTGCCTGGGAGCCACATGGGGGTAGAGGGGCTGTACCAGACTTTACAGGGCAGGATATTATTGCCCATTTATTTTGCAGCAGCTTTGCTTTTCTCCTCTCCCTACTAGCCTGCCCCGTTCCCCCGCCCACAGCAAGTGCAGGCAGGAGCTGGGATGGGGGCTGATTACCACCCCTAGGCTCTTGCAACAGCAGCATCTCTGCCAGGCACTGAGCAAGGCCCCAGCCTGGTACACAGCATGGTCAGGGT
This sequence comes from Mauremys mutica, assembly GCF_020497125.1. Taxonomy (NCBI): domain Eukaryota; kingdom Metazoa; phylum Chordata; order Testudines; family Geoemydidae; genus Mauremys; species Mauremys mutica. The sequence continues at coordinate 119,328,085 of NC_059073.1, read as the reverse complement.
CGGGATAAACACAGGACAGCAGTTTGTCCTGCCAGGGGTGTATGTGTGCGTTGTGGGGGCTAATCTTCAGCCCTTGCCAGGTGTGAGTGTTTAAGCCCTGTCACAGGGTTGCAGGAAATGGGGATGCACTTTGCAAAGTAACCAGGCAGGGTACAGTGGGCAGCACTAAGGATGCAGATTCCTGGGGCTGCAAAACCTGTCAGTGCGTCCCTCCTCTTAATCATCTCAATTCCCCTGTACCACAGGTGGGAGGAGGTGTTGAAATGCCTGGCTTCCCAAGGGTTGGGGGAAGGGGGCAAGCCCTAGAAGGACAAGGGTGGATGAGAGATGGAGCAGCCCCATAAAGAGTGTGGGTGGGTGGTGAAAGAGAAATGGGTGGCAGACCCATAAACTATTTTAGACATGGGGAGTCATATAATGTGTGACGGGAGGGCAAGAGAAATGCAGCACCAGTCACATAAAAGAGTGTATGTGGGTGGTGTGGAAAGGAAAGAGGACTCCCATTAAGATGAGAGGTAGGAAGGAGTACAGCCACCAGTAGCGTGGGGCCTAGGGAGAAAGGGGCCAGCCACATGTGGGGGGGCAGCTGAAGAGAAGAGAGAGGGTGGGCTATTTGTGTAAGGAATGAAATAAGAGGAAGAATATGCCCTCTCTAGGCTCACTTGTGGTAATGGTGCGCATTTGCTTCAGTGCTACAAATAAACTTGCAGCACTTCTGTTGCTTGCTAGGAGACAGCAAACTGCCTGGTAGTTGAGGGTGTCTGAGTCTTGCTAAATGGAGGTTCCTGCTGCCCTTACTGGCTGCTGCTATGCTCTTACAGAGGGAGGAGGAGATGGAGGAGGAGGAGGGAGGGGATATGAAAGTGGGTCAGGAATGTAACTAGACTCTGCCCCCCCCCCCCCCGGTTGCAGACATAGGCGGCGCTGCCTTAGCGATGGAAAGCAGGCATTTCACTGTTGATGTTCCCCAGCCATACTGGCTGACGGTTACCAGGGGATCCTGAAAGATGTGTTTCCTTGTGACCCTTTGAGAAGAAAAACTTAGTTGCCTCAGTAACCAAGTTTGGCTTGGATGCAATGATGCAGTAAATATCATAGGTGAACCTTGCTAATGGTGGATGAGGAAACTGAAACTGTATAGGCAGTTCTAGTGCAGGCACATAGAGAAACATTTATAAAATGTTCCACCAAACCTCAGAATGTTAGGGTTTAATGCATGATTTGTATTTGCTGCTCTATTGAAACCCATAGTATCCATCCCCTGGATATCATAAGCTAATTATAAAATATCTGTGGAAATAATCTGTCTTTTTGATTGGCTAGGGCTTTAACCCCGGAGATACTGAGCACCCTGTTCTCCCTGCTGTCACTCAGAACATTACAGTAGGAGGCTATTTGCAATTTTCTTTTAATTTAAAAAGTTTTTTTTAAAACGTTGCAGATTTTTTAAGAATGAAATATAATCAATTTAGATATAATCCATTTCTAGTGTTAATATTATAATATAATATTATTTAATTAATATAATATAATATAATAGTGTTAATTATAATCCATAATAGATATAATCCATTTCTAGTGTTCACTGCTCATAAATAGCTTCTCATTTTACCAGACAGATTACATGCAGCTCTGCTGTTTATTGTGACAATGTCAAACTAAACACTTTGGAAGTTGAAAACAAAGCCAAAAGAACAACCAACAAATATTCAACATTAGGCCCAATCATGGAGCATTCCTCCCAATTCCCCCCAGCTCATATAGTCTGGTTTCCATCTTTCCCCTATAGTGCCTTTAATCACCGGGCAGGGCCTTGCTTTTCAGAGTAAGGATTGAGAGCTGAGAGGCAGAAAACAGAGAAGACACATACTACAATAGATCAGTTTTCTTCTTGGTTTTATTGCTGATTTCTTTTTAAAACACCTATGTTTGAAAAAAAGTCCAGTGTACTTTACAAGCTCCTGGGGCCTGATTCTACTCTCACTGTACGAGTTTTATCAGGCCCATTGATTCACTTGGAAGTATGCAAGTATTTCAAGTTAGAGCTATGTAGTAAGCACTGATATGTCCCATAGCTGGACATAGAAAGATGTGTATATTAGTTAAGAAATAAAAGTGAACGGACTAGAATTTGCAGCTAATCCTGTTGCTTCAGATTGGTGCCCCTTTGGATATTGCATCCAATGGGTAATGCTGCAACCTAGCTTCTCTCTTCTCTGGAAGCTAGTCTAGTTTCTCAGTTTTTAAACCCAGTCATGCCCTTTGATTCAAGGACACAGATGATGAATCATAGTGTTTCACTTTTTGTGTGAGATAATTATGCTTGTACATTTCAGGTAGTCAGTTGTTATTAAAAGTGAAATTTAAGAATAAAAAGAATCACATAAAAAAGCGAGTAACTTGTGGTAAAATAAAACAGATCAACTCTAACACTGATCAGTTTTCTTTCTTTTTTAATCCAAACTAACTGCATGTTTAAATGCTCAGAGTTACATCGGGGATGAATTTAGCCCATTGTCTCTGTAAATAGAAAAGATGTAGACAACCTTTCCCTACAGTTTTAAGATAAATAATTGCTTTGATTTTGTATGTTTATTTTTGTGGACAAACACTGCTGAATGTTACTTGGTTTTGTGAAATCTCCTGACAGTCCTTCAGAAATACAGGGCTGTCAGTGGGTCTGATCTTTCAATGGGCTCCACAAGTCTGGATCTCTGCACCCATGTAGTCTCACTAACTTTGGCAGGAGCCTGCTGGGATTCACACTCATGAATCCAGATGCCAGGATTTCAATTTATCATTTTCCTAGTGCTGTGGCAGACCCTCAGTGTGTTACCATATGTTATTTATGTATTGTTTACTACATGCGTTTGGAAGGAACCTAGTGACTCAGACCTGTGAAGACTAAGCATATTGCAACCGAGAGGCACTTGGTTTTGTGGCAGTTCCTTCACTTAGTTAGTACAGCTGTTGACACACGGGGCCTGAGTCTCTGCTACATTGGGACCCAGAGAAGTCAAATTTGTTCAACCAGCCATCAGGGAATCTCTTTATGCCGGGGATAATACTGTGTCAAGCACATGCTGACTGTGAGTCAGAGAGGGAGGAATGGCTAGCTCTTCTTGGCTGCTGCAATGGCCTCTAGAAGGCCATTACAGCCCCTCACAATTTACAGTGACCTTGAGGTTGCTCTAATTTATGCTGAGGGCTAGGCAGGCCCCCACTAGGGCCAATAACGTGAGGAGGAACAAAGATGTCTTAAAACGTACCTGCACCAAGCACAGTTTAGCTGTAATGGAGAATTAGGCCCAAAATCTATGGCATGATTGGTATTTGACTGTGGCCTCAGAGGAGACTGTATGATCAACTTTCCCAAGTGGAGTTAGCCTGGCAGTGAGAGGCTGCTTAGTGGAGAAACAGGCCAACAGGGAACATAGAATGGACTGCACATGAGTCATAGCTTCAGTTCTGAGACCTGAATCCACCTGTGGAAAATCAGAACTGTGGGTAATCAGAGTGGTTTTGCTTTCATTGTTTTGGCGGCCCTGTCAGGTAGTGTTAGGCCCTGTCTCCCCTCGTACTGAGGCAGTGTGAAAGAGAACAGTTTAAAAGTGTTCCTGCTAGCAGAATGCCAACCTGGTCTCCCTGGCCATTGTGGACAAAAATGAAAAGTGTTATAAAAACTGCTTTGCCAAACTGTACTAATAGACTGGTCTGTACAGTTTTGTAAAGTTGTTCTTGTTGACAGTGTCAACACAAATGTAGACAGGGTCTTAAGACCCTCATTTACAACATAGTTCATAGTTTATAACTTAGTTTGTCTTTGCTGCCCAGGGAAATTATAATGCACCCTACCAAGGTACATTGCTTAGTTTCTCTGGGCTGTTGAATTGGGCCTTATTAAGAAAAGTTTAAAGCTTTAGCCACACCTCATTTGAAGCTTTATATCCCCAGTGCCTTGTTCTTACCAGACTGAATTACAGAAACCTCTCTGTAAACAGGATGAAACAATAGCAGCAAAGGTATGATCCCCCACCACAGTGAATAGGGACCTCAAAGCCTATTACCATTTAAATGATGGCATTGTTAAACAGAGTAGTTTCAAGATTAAATCGTTAACTAGATTAAGAAAACCATGTTATTTGTTGAGTGTCTCACCTTTAGCAACCAAAATACAATAGTGTTCCATTTTCTTTTTGAAATGCACTTAGTGCAATTTCAAAGTTGCTTGCAGTTGTAGATTCAGTGGAGTACTCACAAAACAGGTTTAAAAGCAGACACTCTAACAGGATGTGACATACCCTCTTTCTGCAGAACAGTGCATGAAACATCCCTGTAGTTTTCTAACAACTTAAAAAAAAATGGTGCTTGAGCTTAATAATTCAACAGCTCTCTTTTTAAAAAAAAAAAGTATTATTGAGTTTGAATTTAACTTGAAAGTTTTAAGAAAGTTACAGGATTATTCTGCTTTTATCTTATTCATAATTACTTCAGTGAACTTTTGCTTATCAGTGCTGAAGAGATGTGTTAGAACCAGTCTGACAACTTTTTCATAACACCATATGCTAGAGGGCCTTGAGAAAACAGTTTTGAAACAATATCAGTGCAGAACCTGAACACTGAAACTGAACACTTTGAACAAGAAGAATGTTCATTAAACACATTTCCCTGATTTTGGTAGTGTTCAAACAAAAGTCAGGTGTTTAATAACCTCTCTTCCAATGAGATGCTTCATAAGGAGCTCAAAGAATTTGCAAGTAAGAACATGGTAGATATAAACCCTCTCTCTGTGTTATACAATTTTTCAAAACTTTAGCCTTGAATTTACTAGATCCCATTTAAAAAAGACTTATAAAAGTCTTAATTGCCCTCCTAGCTCCTCTTACCTTAATACACTGTATTATACACTTATACACTGTACACTTCAGACAACACCCTGGGAGATGTAGTTTTTTTGCATTTAATCAGAAACAGTCATTATAGTACAATCCTATTTTCTCTAAATTCCTGTTAACGAACTCAGTTAAGAGAAATTTGGTTTCATCCCCCAAGGCTACGTGTTCTCCAGACCCTCCCACCCAAGCCCAGAGAGCAATGAAGAGAATTCCAATCAGATCTACAAATCTACACACTTTAAAGGGACTGTGAGAGTACCCTTCTAAAGCCACCTGGCAATGTTTGCTTTGCAGGCTGGGTTAGGGGTGGAGAGACCTGGACCAGGCCTTTTCAAAGCATGCTAACCTCCTATTATTCCAGACCCCTATCCCCCCAACTCCCAATTTTCTTTTCATGTTAAGGCCCTGATTTTCAAAATGCTTGGCAACTTCAGCTCAAGTCACTGGAAGATGAGAGTGCCCAGCAGCTCTGAAAATCAGATCCTCACTAACCAAACAAAAGATCACTGTTTCACATTCAACTTAGGGAAGAGGATGCTGATTTAGCTGGAAGCATTGCAGACCTGACCAAGAATAAGAGAACAACAAAAATTTTACTAAGGCAGTCTGGCTCAACAGACCTGCCCTTTTTTATGGTGTATCTTAATCTCACTTTCCTGCTTTTTTTCCCTCATCTTCCCTATTTCCCTGTTTCTCCAGTAGAATAAAAATTTAAGAAAAAAACAAAATGAGAGAAAACTCATAATTGTTTTTTTTACTATAAAAACATAGGGCCAAACTCTGGAAATTAGTGCATAATATGAGCCAGCTGGGATGCTTGCAGAGGTTCCCAGCAGGAGGTGGTAGGGAAGGAATCTTCACCCATGTCCAGGCCAGTAGCGGATGAGGAGCCACTCTATGAATGCTGCCGCAGCCCTACTATCGCCCCTGTGCCTCACCTCTTGGGGAGGCTTTGACTGATGGATGCATGTAGTGGCAGAGCTACTGAAACATCCCCCTGGGTCCTGCCCCCTCCACAGAGATGAACTTTGCAGCACAGAAAGCACACACCACCAGTATGTTCCCCAAATTATTCTTCTGCACAGAAATCCACACTGGTTCCATTGAGTCTGGGGCCTCCTCAAAAGAGGAAGGGGCAGGAATAACCATGACTAGCTTGGCTTAACAGAGAAATCTTCTGTGAGCTTAAACACAAAAAGGAAGCTTACAAGAAGTGGAAACTTGGACAGATGATTAGGGAGGAATATAAAAGTATTGCTTGAGCAGGCAGGGATGTAATCAGGAAGGCCAAAACACAACTGGAGTTGCAGCTAGCAAGGGATGTGAAGGGTAACAAGAAGGGTTTCTACAGGTATGGTAGCAACAAGAAGAAGGTCAGGGAAAGTGTGGGACCCTTACTGAAGGGGGGAGGCAACCTAGTGACAGATGATGTGGAAAAAGCTGAAGTACTCAATGCTTTTTTTTGCCTTCGTCTTCACAGACAAGGTCAGCTCCCAGACTGCTGCACCGGGCAGCACAGTATGGGGAGGAAATGAACAGCCTTCAGTGATGAAAGAACGGATTAAGAACTACTTAGAAAAGCTGGATATGCAGAAATCCATGGAGCTGGATGCAATGCATCTGAGGGTGCTGAGGGAGTTGGGTGATGTGATTGCAGAGCCATTGGCCATTAACTTTGAAAACTTGTGGCGATTGGGGGAGGTCCCAGACCGTTGGAAAAAGGCAAATATAGTGCCCATCTTTTAAAAAGGGAAGAAGGAGAATCCGGGGAACTACAGACTGGTCAGCCTCACCTCTGTCCCTGGAAAAATCATGGAGCAGGTCCTCAAGGAATCCATTTTGAAGCACCTGGAGGAGAGGAAGGTGATCAGGAACAGTCAACATGGATTCACCAAGGGCAAGTCATGCCTGACCAACCTGATTGCCTTCTGTGATGAGATAACTGGGTCTGTGGATATGGGGAAAGCAGTGGACGTGATATACTTTGACTTTAGCAAAGCTTTTGATATGATCTCCCACAGTATTCTTGCCAGCAAGTTAAAGAAGTATGGATCAGATGAATGGACTATAAGGTGGATAGAAAGGTGGCTAGATCGTCAGGCTCAATGAATAGCGATCAATGTCTCCATGTCTGTTTGGCAGCTGGTATCAAGTGGAGTACTCCAGTGGTCGGTCCTGGGGCTGGTTTTGTTCAACATGATGAGATGGATTGCACCCTGAGCAAGTTTGCAGATGACACTAAGCTGGGGGAGAAATAGATATGCTGGAGGGTAGGGATAGGGTCCAGGGTCACCTAGACAAATTGGAGGATTGGGCCAGAAGAAATCTGATGAGGTTCAACAAGGACAAGTGGGAAGTCCCGCACTTAGGACAGAAGAATCCCATGCACTGCTACAGGCTGGGGACTGACTGGCTAAGCAGCAGTTCTGGAGAAAAGGACCTGGGGATTACAGTGGACGAGAAGCTGGATATACCGTATATTCCGGCGTATAAGGCGACGGGGCGTATAAGACGACCCCCTAATTTTTTCATTAAAAAATTAGTTTTGCCATATACTTGCCGTATAAGACAAACCCCCCCCCTTCTGCGGGGGGAAGTCAGAGGGCTCTGGGCTGCCCGCCGCGGCGGGGAGCCCAGAGCCTTTTAAATCCTAGCCGCGGCGGGGAGTCAGAGGGCTCTGCGCTGCCCGCCGCGGTGGACAGCCCAGAGCCTTTTAAATCCCAGCCGCGGCTGGGAGTCAGAGGGCTCTGGGCTCCCCGCCGCAGCGGGGAGCCCAGAGCCTTTTACACCCCAGCCGCGGCTAGGATTTAAAAGGCTCTGGGCTCCCCGCCGCAGCGGGCAGCCCAGAGCCCTCTGACTCCCGGCCGCGGCTGGGGTGTAAAAGGCTCTGCGCTGCCTGCTGCGGAGGGGAGCCCGGAGCCTTTTAAATCCTAGCCGTGGTCGGGAGTTTATACCCGGCGTATAAGACGACCCCCGATTTTTGGGGGTTGTTTTTTAGCCCAAAAACCCGTCTTATACGCCGGAAAATACGATAAATCAGCAGTGTGCCCTTGTTGCCAATAAGGCTAATGGCATATTGGGCTGAATTAGTAGGAGCATTGCCAGCAGATCGAGGGAAGTGATTATTCCCCTCTATTCGGCATGGAGTATTGCATCCAGTTTTGGGCCCCCCACTAGAGAAAATATATGGACAAATTGGAGAGAGTCCAGTTGAGGGCAACAAAAATGATTAGGGGGCTGAAGCACATGATTTATGAGGAGAGGCTGAGGGAACTGGGCTTATTTAATCTGCAGAAGAGAAGAGGAAGGGGGGAACTGGTAGCAGCCTTCAGCTACCCTAAGAGGGATTCCAAAGAGGATGGAGCTAGGCTGTTCTCAGTGGTGGCAGATGACAGAACAAGGAGCAATGGTCTCAAGTTGCAGTAGAGGAGGTCTAAGTTGGATATTAGGAAACACTATTTCACCAGGAGGGTGGTGAAGCTCTGGAATGGGTTACCTAGGGAGGTGGTGGCATCTCCATCTTTAGAGGTTTTTAAGGCTCGGCTTGACAAAGCCCTGGCTGGGATGATTTAATTGGGGGTGGTCCTGCTTTGAGCAGGGGGTTGGACTAGATGACCTCCTGAGATCCCTTCCAACCCTAATATTCTATTATTCTATTCTGGCCAAGAAAAAGCCAGTTAAAAAAAATCTGTCTGTTTCAACCCTCCTACTTAGTTTGCTTCTACAGAGGCAGATTAAGATTTATTGGGGCCCCACGAGGCACGAAGACCATATGGGCCCCCCACCACATCTTCACCACGGGACCCCGGGTCCTGCTCCTCCTCTTCCCTCCAAGAGCTGGGCCATGGTAAGAGCCACCCAGGGAGCCCAGGCTGCTGTGGGGCGCCTTGAACCCTCCACCCGTGGCACATCCCAGGTTGTAGGGACATGGGCCAGGGGCTGCTCTTGGGAAGTTGGAGGGTCCAGGGCTCCCCACAGCAGCAAAGACTCTGGGCAACTCTTACCATTGCCTGGCAATGGCTTCTGGCCTGCTCAGGGGCGGGACTTGGGGGAAGAAGAGGAGCAAGGGGTGGAGCCACAGTTCCAGCACCAGTGGCTCTCCTTCTTCTACACAGGTTCCAGTGCTCTTGCGGGGGCCCCCAAATTGGCCAGGGCCCATATGGAATTAATCCACCACTGCTCCCCCTGTATGCTTCAGCCCACAGCTCCTCTCTAGGAAACTGTCAACCCCTTCTTCACACCTATTTATAAATTGTTTGGATGACCATAGTTAATAATTCTTGTGTGAATGGACCGGAGAACAGTATATTATTATTTATTAGCATTTTGAAGGTGCCATTACATAACATTAGGAAAGGAGGAATTCCTTTAAAAATGGAGCTCTCTCATTAAAGCCCCTTAATTTTACTACATTGTCAGACCCATATTCTGTCTCTCTTACTTTCTTTAGCCTGCAGAAACAGTAACATGCTGTGAAAACTGCAAGACTCAGATTTAGTCTCTGGCTGGTTTATACTTAAAGTTATACCAGTAAAAGCCCAAGCTTGCGAGCCTATGCAGTTATACTGGTATAAAAATACCTTGGACCAGTATAAATGCATTCATGCTAGGGCTTTTACTGGTGTAACTATAGGCATGTCTACACTTTGAGTTGGGGGTGGGATTCGCAGCTCGAGGAGACATATTCACACTAACTCTCATCGAGCAAGCGCACTAAAATACAGTGTAGCTGCAGTGGCGTGAGGGGCTAGCTGCCTCAGGTATGTGTTAAGTCTTGGAGGTGTACGTTCTCAGGTGGCTAGCCCCTCCTGCCACTGACCCCGCCACAACTCTATTTTTAGCACACTTGCAGCCGTTTAGATACATCAGCTGGTCTGCCCCTGTTCCCATATTGGTAAACCCGGTCCACATATACATGCCTAACTTGACATCTAGGTTGCTTCTTGAGAAACTCATTGTGATTTTTCAGTGCAAATCCCTCTGTGAAATCCATGTCACTGTTCATGCCCCCCCCCCTTTTTTTTAAAGGCTGACACTAGAGCCAGTTTTAATTAATCAGGTATCTGAAATTTCCTAATTTGAAGCCTCATTTTGGCTAAAGGTAACATAAAATGGATGTGCAAATTCCATAACTTTAGAGGTATATACTGAATGCCTTCCCAGCAGGCTAAGAGGTACATGCCGCACATTATTCATTTAAAACTTACCCTCCTTAGACTGACACTGATTTTTAAGATCCTGTGGTGGCCAGCCTTGTTCTGGATCACATTTCCTGCTCCCACAGATGCTAGTGACACCACATCACTACAACAGAACCTCACAACTGCATAGTGCTTGTGCCTAAAGGGGTCAGGTAAATACTTGGTTGGATTTTGGTTTGCAAGGTCACTTTAAATCTCAAATGGTATAAAATACAAATATTAAAATTAAGCTCTGCAGAACCAATGTGCAATGCTGAGGAGGAGCCGGAGGTCGGGATATATGTAGGTACCAGTGACATAGGGAAAGGTAGGAGAGATGTCCAGGAGGCCAAATTTAGGCTGCTAAGAGATTAAACTCCAGGACTTCCATGGTAGCATTCTTTGAAATGCTTTCAGTTCCACATGTAGGGCCAGTTAGATAGGCAGAACTGCATGGTCTCAATGCGTGGATGAGGTAATGGTGTTGGGAGGAAGGATTTAAGTTTATTAGGAACTGGGGAGCCTTTTGGGAAAGGAGGAGCCTATACAGGAAGGATGGGCTCCACCTATACCAAAGATGGAACCAGGTTGCTGGCATGTAAAATTAAAAAGGTCGCAAAGGGGTTTTTAAACTAAGGGTTGGGGGGAAGCTGACAGCTGCGGAGGACCACACACTTCAGACAGGCACATCCCTTAGGGGAGGATTTATTAAAGGGGATACTCTAGTAAAGAGGAGAGATGTTGATAAAGTACAGGTAGGAGCTGAAGAGAAAAAGTCAAATGAAAAAGAGTCCAATTCAATTACATCAGATGACGGTTGACAACTAAGTATTGACAACTTTTAAGAGTCCTTGTATACAGATGCAAAAAATTTAAACACTTGGATGGGTGTACTTGAGTGCTTGCTATTAAATGAGAATATTGCTATATTAGGCATCACAGAAACTTAGAAAAGGTAATACATGGGTACAAAATGTAAAAGAATGACAGAGTAGATCACACTGGTGGGTGAGTAGTACTATATGTGAAAGAAAGCATAGAGTCAAATATAGTAAAAATCTTAAATGAATCAAATTTTTGTGGATAGAAATTCTTTGCTTGAATAATAAAAGTATAGCAGTAGGAATATACTACCAACCACCTGACCAGGATGGCGATGGTGACTGTGAAATGCTCAGGGAGATCAGAGAAGATACAAAAACAGAAAACACCATAATAATGGAGGATTTCAACTATCCCTGTATTGATTGGGAACATGTCACCTCAGGATGGGATGCAGAGATAAAATTTCTAGACACCATTAATGACTGCTTTGTGGATCAGCTAGTCCTGGAACCCACAAGGGGAGAGGCTATTCCCGGTTTAGTCCCAAGGGGCACACAGCATCTGGCCTAAGAGGTACATATAGCTGAACCGCTCGGTAATAGTGACCATAGTTTAATTAAATCTAACATCCTTGTAGGGGGGAAAACACCAAAGTAACCCACCACATTAGCATTTAACTTCAAAAGGGGGAATTATACAAACATTAGGAAGTTAGGTAAACAGAAATTAAAAAGAACAGTCACAAGAGTGAAATGCCTGCAAGCTGTGTGGAAACTTTTAAAAAACATCATAATAGAGGCTCAAACTATATGTATACCCCAAATATAAGTGTGGCCACTGGAAAATTGAGGTGCTAAAGGAGCACTCAAAGAAGACAAGGCCATTGCAGAGAAGCTAAATTAATTCTTCGCATAAGTCTTCACTGCAGAAAATGTGAGGGAGATTCTCCCACCTAAGTCATTCGTTTTAGGTGACAAATCTGAAGAACTGTCCCAGATTGAGGTGTCAGTAGAGGAAGTTTTGGAACAAATTGATAAATTAAATAGTGATGAGCAGTGATGAGCTGCCAAAATCATAACAACCGGTTCCCTCCTCACCCCAGGAGGGTGAGGAGGGAACCGGTTGGCCCACCCCCCACGTTCCTTGACGCCCCCCCCCTTTTTTTTGTTTTTTTTTGTTTTTTAAACACACACACCTGACTTTACAGTCAGGTGTGTAAAAACCTGCTGCTGCGCCCGGACCCGCGCTGCCGGAGCTGCAGCCCGGCCCGCCCGCCTGGACCCGGCGGCAGGAGCCACGCCGCCCCCCCGGACCCGGCGGCAGGAGCCGCGCCGCCCCCCCCGCCCGCCCGGACCCAGCGGCAGGAGCCAGCGGCAGGAGCCGCGCCGCCCCCCCGCCCGCCCGGAGCCGGAGGCAGGAACCGGCGGCAGGAGCCGCACCGCCTGCCCGCCCGGACCCGGCGCTGGCCGGGCAGGAACCCCGCCGCCCGGCCGAGGTCGCAGCTGGACCCTGGGGGCAGGAGCCGCGCCACCCGACCCCAGAGTCTCGCCGGGATCGCCGTCTGGAGCCCTCCTCCCGCTGGCACCCCCACCCCAGCTCACCTGGTGGAAGCGCTGCTTCTTCTCAGCCCTCCCAGGCTTCCCGCGCGAACAGCTGATTCGCGGGAAGCTGGGGAGGGGGAGGAGAAGCTGGAGGAGCTTCAGAAGAGGAGGAGGAGTGAGGTGAGCTGGGGCTGGGGGAAGGGCAGGGAGCTGCTAGAGTTTTAGTTAAATTTAAAAGCCCTTTTGGAACTAGTTGTCCCTCCAGGAACAACCGGTTCTAAAGGGGGCTTCTAAATGTAACAACCGGTTTGCACGATCTGGTGCGAACCGGCTGCAGCTCACCACTGGTGATGAGTCACCAGGACCAAATGGTATTCACTCAAGAGTTCTGAAGGAACTCATATATGAAATTGCGTAACTACTAACTGTGGTATGGAACCTATCACTAAATCAGCCTCTGTACCAGATGACAGCTAATGTAACACCAAATTTTTAAAAAGTTTCCAGAGGTGATCCTGGCAATTACAGGCCAGTTAGCCTAACTTCAGTACCAGCCAAACTGATTAAAACTATAATAAAGAACAGAATTATCAGGCACGTACATTAACATGATATGTTGGCGAAGAGTCAACACTGCTTTTGTGAAGGGAAATCATGCCTCACCAACCTGTTAGAATTCTTTGAGGGGTCAACAAATGTGGACAAGGGTGATCCAGTGAATATAGTGTACCTGGACTTTCAGAAAGCCTTTGACAAAGGCTCTTAAGCAAAATAGGCACAGGCAGCGATGGGATAAGAGGGAAGGTCCTCTCATGAATCAACAACTGGTCAAAAGATAAACAAAGGGTAGGAATAAATGGTCAGTTGTGAAGACCAAAAGTATAACGGGGTTCAAAAAAGAACTAGATAAGTTCATGGAGAATAGGTCCATCAATGGCTATTAGTTAAGATGATCAGGGATGCAACCCCATGCTCTGGGTGTCCCTAAGCCTCTGGCTGCCAGAAGCTGGGACTGGACGAGAGGGGATAGATCACTTGATAATTGCCCTGTTCTGTTCATTCCCTCAGAAGCATCTGACACCAACCGGCCTTTATTGGAAGACAGAATACTGGCCTAGATGTACCATTGATCTGACCCAGTATGACAGTTCTTATGTTCTTAACAACACACTGTTGTAAGAAGACAATACTTGCCTTTCTGTGTATTGGCCCTCTCCAGTTTGCAATGGGGCTCTATTGATGAGATGTTACTAACATAGTGCATCTTGGGCCATCGTTCAGAGTCAAGATTTCCATAGTGGGATTCTGGAACAAAAACCAGACCCCGTAAGTTTTAAGTTAATCATCTGTAGACTTTTCTGTTATTCAGAAGCATTCAGCTAACATTTTGCTAATGTTGTAGGATTTCTTTTTAAACCATTTGCATACAGCTCATGAATGTGTGTTATTGGTATGTTTACTACCCAGTCTTTTTAACATTGTTGTGTGCACATTGACTTCTGCTCACCATACCAGAAAAGAGGATTCCTGTCATAGATAGCTGATTCCATCCTCTTCTTTTTGCATAAAGGCAATAGCAAATAGCCTGTTTTGCAGATCATTTCATTATTATGTCTACAAATCCCTAACGTGTTCTGTCTCCTGTGAAATATAATTGAAGAAAACATTAATCAAATATATTTTAAAATGATTTTTTAAAAGATTTATGTATCCTTTAAACTTGCGTCATTCATTCTTCTTTTATGGGTTTCTCAAACCATCTCCTCATCAGATTACTTGTATCTGTAAAAGCCTTCTCTTTATTCTTTATGATACTCTTTACATCTTGGCTTAAGCACATTGGCCTCTATAAGCCTTCCCCACCATTTAGGCTTAACTGGGAGGAATTTAACATGTTTTCTTTGTAATTGTTTCTCAAATATTTCCCTCTTCTCTGCGGCAGATTTCAAAAACTATATAGTATTCTAAACAAAATTCCTTACAGCATTATCACATTTAATCAAAGTCAGCCTTCCAGGAGTTACAAGGAGAGTAGGTAATCTTATTATTAACAACTTTTGTCATTCTACAGTCTAAGATAGCAATAATCAAATCTCTCACTTTAGAACATCAACTAATCACTGCAAGGGTCTGGAAGGATTTTTCCCTCCCTTATTTACCAATGATTGCACAATTGGTTATATGTATTAAGACATGAATTTTCAAGTTTGGGTGACTATAGTTAGGTCTCTAGCTCTCATTTAGGTGTGTAAATAAGTGACTTGATTTTCAGAGGTACAAGGCACCCACTGGAATAATGCAAGTGCTCAACACCTCTGCAAATCAAGCCACTGTTTAGGTGTCTAACAAATAGGGAGTTGTGTGCCTAACTACTAGCACCTAAACTGGAAAATCTTGGCCTGCTTTTTTTCTTTTCTATTAGAGGTATAGGTCAGTACCCAGAAGCAGGTTGTCTGACTTGACAACAGACCAGTTGTTCAGACTCGTATGACAAATCCTGTATGTGTGCTTTCTCCAGTAAATTATGCCATTTGAGTAGTTTGAGTAAGAACTATGGTTTCTAAACTCTTTGGCCAAATTTACTGAGCCTACCAGCTGCATACGACAATCTTCAGAATTTCGAGAGCCAGGGAACACCTGCCGGAGCTCGGGACTTCAGCCATGTGGGAAACACCTGCTGGGGCTCGGGGCTTTAGCCCTGCTCCTGCTGAAGCCATGAGCCCTGGCAGGTGTGCCCTGTGGGGCTAAAGCCCTGAGACCCCCTCCCTGCTGGGCAGAAGCTCCTACTCCACCACCCTGCTGTAAGGCAGAAGTACCGAGCTCCCTCTCCCCCAGTCTGGCAGGTGGAAGTGGGGGGGGCAGGGAGAGGCTCCGAGAGCCACACTTTAACTGTGAAAGAGCTGTATGTGGCTTGCAAGCAACAGTCTGGCCACCCCTGGTATATGGTCTGTCTTTCAACTTATTTATCATACTTGCCTCATTTCCTAGCATTCCAGAAAAGCCACAGCGTTGTAACCTTTTACATTTTGTCAATTCACAATTCATGAACATGAGTTGTATCCTTATATCATGCTGTACCGATCCCCAAATATATGTTAGAGCCCCTTAATTTTGTGAAGTTCCCATCATACAGAACTGTCCCGAGATAACCAGGGTGGGTGACAACCATAAGCCCTTTGACATCATAGATATACATACAAAGGTAGTTTTGTAAAAATAGTTTTTACTGTGTTATCACTGTTACTAGCTGAATAATGACAGTCTCCAAGGATCAAAGTTCTAGCCTAAAATAATGATGATGATGAAAAAAATGACAAGATGCTACACATTCCCAAGTTTATAGGGGAAAAAAAGGCTTGCTTTTATATTGTACTTTGAGAAATAGTATGTGGCTATGTAATTAAAGACCTTGCCCCAATTTACCACCAAGTCCAAACTATGCTTAAATATAGTATAGAGGAGTGGCCACAGGGAGCCAGTTCTGGCTCCCTAATTCAGACCCAGGCAACTGTAGTACAAGTTAGATCCATTACCTTTAACATATCCTTGTATATTAAACTCCCCATCATTCCCCATCTATGGCCATATTTTAATAATATCTTACTTCTAGAAAGCATGTAACTCCAGTTCAGCAGTCTTTGGGCAAGTCTACACTACAGCCGCTAGAGAGGAACAGCTATGCTGCTGAAGCTTTACCGCCATAGTGTCGTCACTTCACACATCAATGGAAGGGGGTTTTCCATTGCTGTAGTTAATCTACCTCCTTGAGAAGCAGTAGGTTGGTTGACAGAAGAATTCTTCCACAACCTAAACCACAGTCTGCACCAGGAGTTAGGTTGAGCCCAGTACTGCGGTCAGGGAACGAAATTTTTCACAGTCCTGAGCCACACAGCTAGGTTGATCTAATTTATAAGCGTAGGCCAGGTCCTTATTGCATATGCTTCTATCATTTGTGTACAAGTAATTTTGCTTTTCTCCTTTTTGTTTTACCTTCTTATCTGTTGCTGTCATCACTAGCCTAAAAGCTGGCCAAGTAATCGTGTCTAAAGGTAGTCATTGCTTACTCTTGTGCATTGAACTACTTCATACCTTTCCTAACCTACTTTATCTTAACTCCACAATTGTCCCAGCTGTCTAAACTACCATTTTTGTTTGACCAACAGGCTAACACCAGATCCTGCCGTAGCTCCTAGTTAGAGGCAATATACTCTTATTTTATTCTGTTAAGCTTGGTTTGGTAATTTTTTTTCATAATAATGAGGGACTAAGAACAGCAGGGTTAGTCAGGCTATGGTAGTGCAAGTAAGCACCATGTAAATTCCCTCTATTTCAGTCATCTTCAGTCTACACCTGAAACATTTGTAGATCCAGCCCCAAGACTTTTCTTAGCAAAGAGTGAAAATCAGGGTGAATTGTGTCAAACTGGGTGGTGGATCTGTGGGTTGGTTTGTTTTGTAAACAGTCTTTTTATTGAAGCAAGCTATGCTTTGAAAACAGTAGGCTGGAGTTTACACAGGTCTTTTGAGGTAAATCAATTGCAATTACTGGAAAAGCCACAACTCATATTTTCACATCACTTAGCAAACTATACACTACCTAAAACTGTATTGCATATCTCTCTGACATATGGCATCACCAGAATAAATATAATAACAAGACTAAATGTGAAAAAAGAAAAGTAAAAGAACAGGCGGTAGGATAGCAATCTACATTGCATCTCTTTGTTAGCTTGGCTGCTGCTTGCTCTACATTTTCATGCTGTATTTAGTGTTTCTATTTTCTCGGCTTGGAGGATGTCAGCATCCTTCAGCGGGTGGTGTTTTTTTAACATGTGCATAACTCCCCAATAGGGACTAGGATGAATTCATGAAATTCATTTGTGTACTAAATCAGGCTTTGCATCCACGTCTCCAGAGGTAAAAGTTCTAATCCATGGTGCCATCAGGCTCATTAACAATCCCCTCCTCTTCCCCCATTGTCCCAGATTGCCACCTTTATACCATTTCTTTCAGCACATATAATTACAATAGGCATCATTCTCAGTGCTTTTTGATTTTATATTGTATTTATAATAAATAACTCCATAGAACTATAATGATAACTATGGAGTGACAATTTGTCACTAAAAGGGATTCTAAAGTTAATCTTCAACCGCATGAGAGAGAAATGAGACACAGTAACACAATCAGTATCATTAGTCAAGATCTCATGGGTCCACTCTTTGTTGAGAAACGGAGGGAGTACAAATAAAATGACCATCATAAACTGAATATGTACATTTGCCAACAATTTTTCTAGTAAGTTGTCATCTAATTCAAAACCAGCTGTTGAGATGATTTCACAAACAAGTGAAGGAGCCACAAAAGTTTTTTTGTCAGATCATAAAAGGTCCCAAAGAATTTTTTTTTAAAGTGCTAGGATTTCAGATTTTTTTTTGAGATATTAGTCTTGAATTATTTCATCCTTAAATCTTTAAGCAACAGGTGCATGCAGTATTTAAACAGACTGATTCCGAGGTGGTGATTTGGAGTCTTGAGCAAAAGGCTCCAATTTGTGCTCCATTATTTGAAAATATATCTTTAGAGTTCAAATTTCCATCTCTTTAATTGCACGCTATGTAGCATGTCAGGGATCATCTCACTCCGGTGCATTTGGTAGCCATATTTTTCCTAGTTTCGTTTCAGACAGAGCACAGTCCCTTTTGGCCAAAGAAGTAAATGAAAAAATGAATGATCAATATGGCTCCAGATTCTGATTAGGAAGGCCACCAGCTCCTGTATAGCTTCACGGGGAGGTGCCAGGATCTAGAATTCCATTGAGAAAGAAGCTGAGGGGGATGAGAGAATGGACAAAAAATTTTATTCAGCCTTATTTCCAGCTGAGAATTGTCAATTTCAAATTTACCTAATTCCTAACATCCACAGATTGTTAGTACTAGAATTGTTTTTAAATTTCAAGTTTTCTTTCCCTGAAGACATTTTATTTTTAAAATAAGAGTTCTAGAAACAGTCTATAAAATCTGGAGACAAATTTGTCTGTGGTGTAAACAGACAAAAAACATGAGGCAAAGAGTGGTGGAACTCTCTTCATTGGGTGGCTCCCCTATTACTACTGAGGGTGAGGCCCACTGCTTTCCCTTTGCCATCATTCTTGGAAGTTCCTTTCCTCACCTTTCCCTTGCCCCAAATCCTGTTAGCTGCTATCCCCTCCCCCCACTTTCATATTTCTTACACTAGCTCCCCATGAAGGCTGCTGCCCTGTTTTCTTGTTCTCTTGCCTTGAGGCTTCCTATCTGCTGTCATGACTGCTGGCTCACTTCCCATTTCTCCACTCCTCTTATGGCTGGTGGCCCCTATTTTCTCTTCTTCCTTCCTTCGTGGCTCCCTCTCAGCCTGCTTCCTCCATCTCTTCGGCTAACTGCTCTGGCTGTCCTTCCCCACATCTCTATCTGCTCTCTAAGGGTATGTCTACGCTGCAATTAGACACCCATGGCTGGCCTGTGCCAGCTGACTCGGGCTAAGAGGCTGTTTAATTGAGGTGTAGACGTTTGGGTTTGGGCTGCAGCCTGATCTCTGGGACCCTCCCACCTTATAGGGTCCTAGAGCCCGGGCTCCAGCCCGAGCCCGAACATCTACACTGCAATTAAACAGCCCCCTGGGTCAAGCCCCATGAACCCAAGTCAGCTAGCATGGGCCAGCTGTGGGTTTTTAATTGCAGTGCAGACATACCCTTAGAGTCCTGAGCTATAGATAGTTGTGGCATGAAGTTAAGAAAAGAAAAATATAGGCTGCAAAAATTAGGATACAGCCCCTAACCGTGAGATCTGTCAGACTGTGAACCAGTCTCCAAGGGAACTGGTTGAAGCTCCATAACTGAGACCATTTAAAACTAAACTGAACACTGGAGAAACTAGAGATTACCTTAGTAAATAAAGGAAACACTGACTTTGGAACGGAAGTTCTTTTAGCTCACTTTAGTTATGGAACCAAACTGCTCATTGAAGCCATAGTCAACAGTTATTATTTTATTACTAGTTCTAGCCCCACTCACCCACCCCCAAATAAACCAAAGTTGTCTACACCCCTGATACTGCAAGGAACAATCCTGCAGCAGCCTCAGAGGATGAATAAAACGATACAAGTATTTTTCATTTCTCTAACCATCTATTATATCCAAGCACACTGGGCAACTCATTAGCTGGATGTTTCTGCTAAAAGTCCTGATCCTGTTCTCATTGATGTCAGTGGTGCTGGATCAGGCCTTAAATGACTAGCAGTGAAATAGTTAATGTCAGCATGTAAATTGTCATTGCCAGGCTTCATAATCAACACCCCACTTAAGAAAACAGGGTCTGGCTAAACACACAGCTCTCTTATAGTTTGTCTTCACTAGGAAATTTAAATATGCGTTTTACTAATCAGTTAGATATTGTGATGTTGACCAGTATTACCTGGTCAATACAGACAAGAACAAGTCATGTTCACTATCAAATCAACTAGTTGTGGGTAAACCCTAACTTGGTTTATTTAAACATGACGACACTGCCTGGTGGTGATGACAAGGTGATGGTGACAGTTCAGAAGTATTAAAAGAAGCAGAAGTTCTGGATTCACCCCAGGCTGTAGAGGCTGTTTCTGAGTCTTATGTTGGTGATCAGGGAGATTGCTAGAGAATGTAAATGCCAAATAGCTATCATATAATTTTTCATATTACATTTTAAAAATCAATACTGGACATTAGGTAGATCATACGTTTGAAAACTTCGTTAGGAAATTCATTATGTCTAAAGGGACATTACCAGGTTCACCTTTTTTTTAGATTATTAAAATTAATAATCCTATTCTAAACCACTCTTGTTGGTTGTATAAAGTTATTCTTCTAAAGAGGACAGTAATCGTTAAACTTATGGATATATAACTTGACCAGCTATCACTTTGGCCATTCTTTATCACTGTATTTGGGACACAATGTCCAATAGTTTATTGGACGTGTTAGTCTCAGAGACTGAGATACTCCAGAAAAGGCTCAGGACTATTACCTCATTAGTCATTGTTACCTCTGTCCAAATATTCAATGTATAGACGGCTCTTTTCTTTTCTCTTTTTTTTTTCTAGTTCTTCACATGATTAGCTATTGTACAGTCAGGGCTAGACCTGGCCAAGTTTTGCTCAAGGCAGAACCTAAAGTATAGCTGTGGGGGAAAGAGAACTTTATGCTGCTTTGACACTCTCCCAATATTGGGCTATTTCAGCTCCTCATACATTAGAGCAGTCTCAGAGGTGCTTTAATTTGCACCCAGCTTCAACAGGTCCCAGGGGGTTGTTCTGGTAGCCAGGGATTGTTGGAGAACAGTACTTGGACCTCTCTCCCAGCAGCGCCGTAACGAGGGCAAGGCGAGTGAGGCACTTGCCTCGGGCGCAGAAGGTGAGGGGCACAGAAAGTCTCTCCTTTGGCGGCAATTAGGCGGCAAGTCCTTCCCTCCGAGAGGGACTGAGGGACCTGCCGCCGAATTGCCACTGGTCGTCGGCAAGGGAGAGGGGCGGCACGTCCAGCTCTCCGGCAGAAATTCGGCGGTGTGTCCCCCAGTCTCTCTCAGAGGGAAGGACCTGCTGCCGAACTGCCGCCGAAGAATGGCAGCAATTCTGCAGCAGGTCCTTCCCTCCGAGAGGAACCCGCCGCTGAAGAGCCAAATGTGCCGCCCGTCTCTTGCCTCGGGCTCAAAAGTCCCTAGTTATGGCTCCGACTCCCAGTGTACCCTCCAGGTTCTGGGCTGTGAGGGGAGAAGTGTCATAGAGCCAGTAACATTGTCTGAGTACTGCTAGAGGATTCCCTATACAAGAGGAGGAATCCTCAGCTGGCCAGGTAAGCCAGTTTTAAGACTGCTTTGCAGTGCTGGAATGGCTCAAAGGAGACTTAGTGAGGCCAAGGATATGGTCTTTAATATTAGATTTTTTTGCATTTTGTTTGTGTTATGACTAAAATACCATATGTTGAAGATAACTTTCACATGATTTGCTGTTAATACTTTGTCCACTAAATGGAGGCAGTGTGGCTTAGTGGATAAAGCTAGGACTGGCTTGGAAGTAACTATACCCAGCTCTGCCACTGGTTTGCTGAGTGACCTCGGGCAAGTCACTTTGCAACTAAGTGCCTCAGCTTCTCCATCTGTAAAATGCAGATAATGATACTTTCTTTGTAAAGTGCTTTGAGACTTGAAAAGTGCTAGATAAGACCTAAGTGTTGTTATTTAAGTAGTATTGTTTGTATGACTCTGGTTTTCTGTTGCTGAAATTAATAAGGCTTCATTAAAAAAAAATTAACAAAATATTTATCTAACTTTTCACCATGTGTGCTGTCTGATTACTTTTTGCATTGTTCCCATCTTGGACAATGAACACACATTAGTCGGTTGTACTTTTGTTTCTAGTCAATATAACTTAGACTAGAATACTGCAGCTATGCAAAAACCAGAGTGCATGCTTATTTGTTTTGGTTTTTTTTAAAAAGACCTGGTTGAAATGTAAAGGAATTCAAGGAAGCATTTCTCTTGGTCTTATATTTTATAAAAGCTTATTTCTGAAAACTTCAGTGGCTGGGTTCTCTAATCCTTCAAGTTCACTTTGCGCTGTGTAATTATGCCTCTGACCCCTGGATGTTGGCGAGGTGGCAGGTAGGAGCATGGTGGAATCCACAGTGCTCCAAGGCCTCTGCTGGCATCACCTTCAGTAGCGGAAGCTAAAGTAGGGCCCCAGCTGCTTTAACTTCCACTGAACCTGAGGTCAGATGGCTAAGGATCACTGGCTCTCTGTAGGTGCCCCATCCGCTACATTAGAATGCAGCCTGAAAATATTGTAAAGTCAGGGCCAACATTTTGGACCAAACTTGGCTCAACACTCTCCATTTAATGTAGTAAAATAGTTCAAGCTGGTGTGAGGAATGATTTATTAAGGAGTGATATGACTCCAAGTGGCGTGTTAAGGTTGAAAATACTAACATTTATGTGGCAAAGTAATTTCCAAGTTCTGTGGCCTAAGTAGAGAATACTGATAATATCTAATCAGAATAAAATTTCTGAGTTACTAGATAACCCTTATCTTCTTCTCTCAGTGCAAATGCTCATTTCAATCTCTTTGCTTCAAGACATCACAGCATCATTTAACTGTGGCCTTTATACAGTTACATATCCTGTTTTTCTGCTCTCGCTGAATAACTTGAATCAGCCTCTCTGATATTTAAACTGAGGGTGGGGCAAAGTTGTCCTTCCACTGGGATGGGAACAACTGGCTCTCATATCACCAAGAGTAGCTGCATCCCTGATGCTTTTAATCAAATTAATAATGTAGGAAAGCCTGTAACAGACTTCTAAAACAGTTGTTTATATATTTGTGGTATAGTTCATTGTATTTAACATTTGTTTATACAACCATGGATGTGCATGGTGCATTTTATATAGTGGGTAAAGACACGGTGCCTGCCTCTGAAGACCTTCCAGTCTGTGCTCAGTGTTGATGTCATGCTTCATCAAAACTCAGTCATTTACTTGGAAGTCCACATGCATGGTCCAAAATCAGAGGATGCTGCATTTTGTGGGGTTTTTTTTTTGTTTTGAAAGCATGAGGTGAAATGAGAGAGCTTGAAAAGTAAATTATTCTAACTTCTCTCACTTTATGATAACTCAAAATCAGGTTTAATCTCTTGACTTGATAAAAACAGGCACTTTTGACTATTTCTGGAAATTTGGTGTTAGATTTTTTAGAGTTATTAGATAAGGCTTATGCAAACTGGGGGAGGGATAGCTCAGTGGTTTGCGTATTGGCCTGCTAAACCCAGCATTGTGAGTTCAGCCCTTGAGGGGGCCATTTAGGGATCTGGGGCAAAAATCTGTCTGGGGATTGGTCCTGCTTTGAGCAGGGGGTTGGACTAGATAACCTCCTGAGGTCCCTTCCACCCAATATTCTATGCTTTGGCCTATGCAGGTGTCATAATACCTGCATACAGAACTGATCAGAAAACAGATGTTGGGTTTTGTTTGTTTATGACATTTTTAACAAAATGCCCCCCTCCCTCTTTTTTTGTTAAAGAAAAAATCTAAACTAGGAATTTTTTGACCCACTGTATTTGCATAGGCTTCTATAAGCATTAAAATCCTCTAATTTTTCCTATGAGAGCATTATAATAGCTGCATGGTCCAAACCGATATCTAATCCACCACTGTATACTAGATTTCAGGGTTTGCTGGATTGGATACAGTTGTTTGGGTGTAAATATATTATTCTGTTTTGTCTATCCCCTCAAGAAAACATCCATCTTTCAAGGTTGATTAAAGAGTCCATGATGTCTATAAAATTGAATAAGGATGGGACAGAGTTTTTATAGAGAAATGGTACAAGTCTCCACATGAGACTATCATAGAGATATTGGTCTCAGGTGAGCCATACAGAGGTTATACTGTCAGCACCAACTAAGAGTTTCCACACCAGGGTTTGCATCAATTTAACTAAACCAGTTTATCTAAACCTATGTAAATTTGTGTGTAAACAAGGCCTTAGATTACAAACTCTTATATTACAAATACTTTGGCCTCATCTGCATGCAGTTTTTTAATTGATTTAACTAAATTGATTTAAATCAGTGGAACCCCTAGTGTAGCTGCAATTATATTTGTATAAAGTTGCTTATATTGGTGTAACATATTTTGGTAAGTATACAGAAATAAATTATACATGCATAAGACACTTTATACCAGTATAAATGCATCCAAACTAGGGAATTGCACCAATTGAATTATATTGGGTTCATAAACTGATGCAGTTAAATTAGTGCAACCCTCTATTGTACAGAAACTGTGTGTAGATGAGCCCTTTGGGCCAAAGACCATCTATAAATGTACAGTACAGTGAAGACATCCCCAATGGAATCTCACTCCTGGTTATTGATGTCCACCTCAATCTGTAGAGAGCATGGAATAATAACTCTGAGAAGTGTGAACTGTTCCCATTCATCTCAATGGAGTGATAACTCAGATACCCAATTATGATCATTTAAATGTCTACAGTTAACTATTTCACTGCTGATCAAAGCACATATAAAAGGCGGTACCTGTTGTTGTTTCCAATAATAAAGAAAGAACTAAGCAGAGATGAGTAGGACATCTGATCTTCCCTAAAGTGGAATCCAACCAAGCAGATCGTGCAAGACTGTATTTTGAACAATCCACTGTGCATGTCATCTCATTTTGGCATCACAACTAGGTAGAGCTTGTTTTATGGGCTGAGTTTGGAAGAATACTACAATACGTACTTATCACAGACACATTTCTTCTACCATAGCTAGATAGTGCATTTGATGGTGGGGATAATGGTGCAGAATAAAGAAGTTCAGAGCACTTTTACACTGTTTCCCCATGATTTCCCATGTTGGTTTTGATAAAATATGAATCTTCCTTTAGAATTCTCATACATTCCAATGTTTGTTTTTTTAGCATAAACTAATATATTATTACAAGAGTCTCTGAATTTTAGTTACTGATCTGGAGGCAGTCTTAACTCTGCGTTAACAAAGTTTGAAATAATAATGCTTACCATGTGTATATATATACTGTTATATTTTCATGACATTGTACAACATTTAACAGATTAAAATATCAGTTGTGTACAGAAACCACTGTCCCAACTGTAATATATTAAGACTTCATTGGCATCTTCTGTCATTGTCATTATTGTCATCTTCTGATTACATGATTAGGTTTCACATTTACACATTTACGAGGCTATCAGAACTCTTTCATAGAATTTCATTGGTTTTATTTAGAGTTTGGGAAAGGGTTCATAATTCCTTATGTAAACTATACTTAATTTTGTTGAAACACATATAATAGACTCCTTTACACTTTTTGACCCACAATTTTAAAAAGCTTTTCAAGGAAGAATGACACAATAGAGAGATTTATATATTACTGATATCTTACAAGTGAAGGGCTGCTTGTCACAAGATTTAATCACACACACACATGAAATTTAGCTTACCTTTCCTACTGAAATGTTTTCTTTGTGAGAATATGAAACCAGGTTTTAATAAACGGATGCAAGCGGTTTGTCTTCAGTCTAACTCTTTATTTTGTAAAACCTTTGATACTCCTTTTCAAATACTGCTCGTGTCCTATAAATAATTTCTAGCAAAAGTGATATTTGCTCTCTTAATTAAAAAAGATACTTCAAAGACATTGCTTTACTAGTTTTAGTTTAAGAAATGTAATAAAAACCACTTCCTGAAAGAATGAACTGGTTCCGCATCTACTCCTTGTGGCATACTCCAGAAATATTCTTAATTTTTCTTTTTTCATAGACTTTTTTTTTTCAGTTGAGATTCCAGTGCAGAAGGTTGCCACGTGTCTTTATTTATTTATTCATTCATTCCTATAATCAGTCCCGTAACTGTCAGCTCTTCCTGGCTTTTCAGGGAAATCCCTAAAATTTGTTTATAAATATCCTTCTACATCACCCTTTAATCTGCTAAAATCTCTCAGTTATACTTTCATTTTGAAAACCATGAAAATGGCCACACCATTCAAGTTGGAGCACTTCTGAACATTTGATGGGCTTGTTTTTGCATGACAATTTATGTTTGTAATTTTCTTAATCTTACCTTTGGTAAAATGGTGTATGGGTCCTCTGTTCTGATGCTGCTTTTCTCATCGCTGCTCATTAATTTAATTTAATTTTGTTAGAGAGTATAACTGATTCTAGCAAGAAGCCAGGTATTCAAAGTTTATAATAGTCAAACTTTGCACTAAATAACATGTTGGTCTCTACGTGTATGTGATGATGAGTTCTGGAACGTTTATTTCACCTTGGTCAGGTAAAAGAAATATAGTATAACAAATTTTGAATTTGAAAAAAAACCCATCGGTAATAGACTGTACAGTAATTTTTGATGGTGAAACGATAGACTAGTTTAGTTCCTAAACTCAACAGCCTGAAGTACTGCATGCCAAACTAACTCTAAAAAAAGTGTTTTCAAAGTGCTAGAAAAGAAGCACTGCATGCCAAACTAACTCTAAAAAAAGTGTTTTCAAATGCTGGAAAAGAAAAAAACCCCAACACTCTCTGTTGTTTACAAGAAAAGAAGTTGATTCACCTCTCACCTAGTTTCTTTTTTGAATACTGATGTCTACAGACTCCATATGTGAAAACTTTTAAAAGCCTCAAACAGTATGTCTGTATGTAAGGATGCAAGTCAGCTGCTGCCTTGGGCACATCGTGCCTATGGTTGGAAGCGTAGTGTACTAATGCTTGGAATGCTGCTGCACCATCAGCAGCAGCTTAAGTGCAACAGGCAACATGGGCTTCTTCCTTTCCTAGTGATTAGACGGCCGGGCTGAATGCGTGGCACCTGGCTGACAATGGATTAAGCAGCAAGAGAGAGACACACACACAGAGCGAGCCCTTCAGCGAAGATACTGCACCGTCTGCATCCCTGACGCTTTATCAGCCACCAGCACTCAACTGCTCTGCGCAGCAGCAGCGTTTCCTCCTTACCACTGGATCTCTGTAATGGAGGGGAGCAGCAGCAGCCAGATGGTACATTACTAGCTAGATCCTTTCTAGTCTGGTAGCTCCCCCCCCTCCCATCGCGCACCTCTCACTTGCTAGAGAAGTTGCCTGTTCTCTCTTGATGTGAATCACCTCCGATTAGAGGGGACCGCGGCTCTTCAGTTAGGAATTGCCAGCTCGCAAAAGTTTCTAGGCAGGAAGCTGGCTCCACGCAACTGGGGTGGAGGAGGAGAGAAAGAAAAAAAGTTTCGCTGACTTCTCTCCTTGGCGGAGCCCCTCCCCGCTCCGAGGGGAGAGCTAGAGATGCTGCTACTTGCAACAGGCTGCTATAGTAGCAGCGGCAGCCCGAGTAACACGTCCCCAGGAGACTAGCAGGAGCAACACGTGATGTGTCTACTTATCAGGGTGAGAGGGAGCGAGGCACAGCCGCGAGTGTGTGTGTGCGCGCGGGGGGGAGAGGGGGAGCGCGCGCGGGGGAGGGGGGCGCCCGCACAGCACCGCTGCAGAGGTGGAGGGGTCCCTAACGGTGCCCATCTTCCCCCCTTCAGGGAGAAGCGGAGGAAGGGAAGTTACTGTGGAGTTGATGAACTTTGCACATCCACAGGAACGCCATTTTGATTCCTTTTTCCGGAACAACTTTGCGTCTCTTTCCCCCCCCCCCTTCACCAACCCATCATCAGCGCATCATGTCTCGACGCAAACAGCCCAGCCCCAGCAAAAGCAAGCGTAAGTACGACCGGACCTTCCTACCTGTGCTCTTAACTCTGTTACAAAGCAGCAGCAGTGGCTAAGTATGAGGGTCTTTTTTTTTTTAAGAGAAAAAACTTTTGGGGAGGGGCGGTGGAGAGAGGGGTTTAGGAAGTTGCAATATTTTTGTTCAAGAGAAAAGTTCATTTTTGATCAACTTTTTAAAAAGAGTGAGAAGTTGGGGGGGTTTCTTGGGTTCCTTTTTGTAAAGAAAAAAAAGTTTGGCTGCCAGTGGTGGAGATGATGATGAGTTTGTGTAGCCTCCCTCTTTCCTTCCACCCCCACCTCCCGCTCCTCCCTCCTGTCCTCTCTCTCCTTTGCTCCTTCTTCCTCCCCCCCCTTCCCTGTTGCAGACTCTCTACCAACCAGCAGCACCAGCAGCAGCGTTTTGCCTGCAACAGGACCTGATGCTCATCCATATTAAACCGTCTGAGCTCAGGAATCTGGCCAGATCATCTCCCCCTCCTGCTGCAAAGTTTATTTTTAACCAGCAACCACCACAATTTGGATCCGGCTGCGAGGAAGAAACCTCTTTTAACCCAACTCATCCCTTCCTCCTAATCTACAGACCCCCCCCTTTCCCTTAGCCTTTTTTCATTTTTATTTCCCCCCCCTTTTTGGGGGGGAGTTGGATTTAAAAAACGTGAGATGAAGGCTCCTCTTTCAAGGTAGAAAACGTTTTATTCTGTACATCTCTGCTAACTTTTCAGCTTGTTTCGTTGATGAAGCATCCATGTGTGTCTTTAATTTGCACTTTGATACCTCTCTTCTCAACCCCCCTCCGCCCTTGGGAGGGAGGTGGGGACCTTGCATGATCATGTGTGTCCTTTCCCCTTCCTGGCCTTTATTTGTTGTTGTAAAGTTACCAACTCTCTGAGTCTCTTCTTTTAAAAGAAGTCTCTGGAGTTTTCACACTTATTAAAAGAAAAAGGAGTGTTGTGTTTGTATTTCTTTTCTTTTCTCTGCCATTATGCTGTGGCAGAGACACATCTGTGTGTGTGCGATGTGGATTGTAGGAGGAAAGAAACACACACATCGTCACGAGTACAGGAAGGAGCCTGGGCAGCATCCGAAATAGGGGAAATAGTTCAGATCATATTTGCTTTTGCCAGTTCTTTTAAAACGGGGTATATTAGCTAATCCCTCGTTTGCTGGACCAGATCTTGCATAGTTCTCTTCTTCGCGCTCCAACTTTTATCCTTTACTCGTGTTGCAATTTTGTATGTGTGTTAATAACTTAAGTTTTAAGATCTCTTGGAATAAGGACTTCTTTTTGTAAAGCAAAGTTTTTCCCTTCTCTCCCCCCCCCATGTTGATGTGGACTAGTCAAGACTCGTCTCTTAGGAAACTGCGACCTTAATCGTTGCTAAGAAGCAGGGGAGAGGTTTTTCCTCTTCTCTCTTCTGTTGATCAGCATATTTTCTCTCTCTGTGGCTAAGTGGGAGTTGCAATGAGGATGCAGATCCTCCTCCTTTGGGCTTAGTAGTCACTACTACAAGAACCTGATTCCCCTGCCCCCCCCTTCTTTCTCCCTTCAGTGTAACAAATAATGAGCCTGCACAGGCTGGGCTTGGCACCATGTCCAGAGTTGGACTTGTTACACACTGTAATATGGGTGCTGGGAGGGAGAAGCAGCAGTGGGAAGCGTGGCTTGTGTTCTGTACTCAACTTCAGTTTTCTAGTTGTGCAACATCGTGCTCCCGATACAGACGCATCTTGTTGTCGGGCAGAGTAGGGGAGACGGAGACGGAGACTAGTTGGAGATGCTTAAACTTTTTAGAGAAGGGAGGGGAGGGTGGTGGATTGAACTTTGTCATGTCGTTGATAAGTTTCCTCTGGCTCCTTCTCTCTCCTCCCTCCCTCCCTTTTTTTTTTTTTACCTCTGAATTACATTATCTTCCTGTGCTCTGCAATGCATCCTTGATGGGTTATAAAAGAGGAGGAGAGTATTTCTCCTTGCTCAGCAGATTTATCCTCCCCTGCTCCTTACTGGGTAGAAGACAGAACGCGAGCCCAGATCCGGATGAGCAGTTCACATTCCATTACGAAATTCTACACGGCTTCAGAGCCACCAGCAGCAGCAGCACCACCAGTACTCACTCACACATAGTTTCTTTTTGGGAGATGGGTGGGGTGGAAAGATTTTTTTTTTAAAGGACTAAGGTGCAGATCTGTTTGGTTGATTAAATATCCAAATTATCTCTTCCTCTGTAGGCTGGATTGAATCATTTAGAAAAAGCAGTGGTAAAGATGAGGAGAATTTGGTTTTGTTCT
The DNA here is from genome assembly GCF_020497125.1 of Mauremys mutica. Lineage (NCBI taxonomy): Eukaryota > Metazoa > Chordata > Testudines > Geoemydidae > Mauremys > Mauremys mutica. Next base: position 119,298,071 of record NC_059073.1, on the reverse strand, counting down.
GTTTTGTTTGTTGCTCCCAGGATGGGTGATAGCTGAAAGGAGCAAAGAGATGCTTTAATCCTATGAAGGAGCCTATTGAAGTGATTTCTGAAAAAAAACCAAAGTAGATCTTAACTTTCACCATCCTATTTTGCATGTCTTATGATTTAGATAAGATCAAGTGTGGTTATGTGCTTCTGTTAAACTACATACTCAACTAGTATCTAAATGTGACTTGGAATAGTGTGGGAGAGAGAGAATAATCGTAGTCCTTTTCTCCAGCCCTTCTAATTCAGACCCTAGATTCAATTACTGTGCTTTTTAAAACAAGTAATTGCTTTTTAACAACTACAGTAGGAGTTGTCAAAGACATAAATTGGCCGGCCATCTCTGAAGTTTATAGTGGAAACCTCTATTATAAGGTTGAAGTTCTGTGTTGAGACCTACTATTTTGAAGCACATAAAATATGTTACCACAGTTCCCTTTTTCCACAGAGTTGTTCGGTGTGTGAGAGAGGGAGCAGTGACTCATGGCCAAGCCAGCCATATTTGTTTTAGGTTTTAATTTTCCCTTTGAAGATTTAGGGGTATATTCTATTGGCGTGCATGCATAATGCCCATTAGCATTAACGGGAGTTAGGTACATCCATGGGAGAATAGATTCCTTTGTGTGTTAGAAACTCAGAAACAGCATGGATCCATCATCCAATCAGTCAGGTTACCACAACACTTCTTTTCAGCATTCAGTGGGGAACACACCTAATGTCCTTACTTGGTACAATGCACTTGTCTGATCTTGATGCTTTTCTCTCTTTTTGATTAGGTTTTCACATTTAGAACTTGACTGGTATCTTGTAGCTTTAAAAAAACACATCATTTAGACAGTTTTTTGTACGCTTTCTACAAGCTTATTTTCATAGGAAACCATTTTTTTTTAGATTGTCATCTCTTCAGTTTACCAATCAATAGTTTTCTTTAGCTATTAATTTATCTATCCTTTAACAATCTTCTTATTTCTTATAAAAACATCTTTATTCTTGCAATAGGGAACTTGTGTTCTTTGGTATTAAAACAGAATATAACACATGCTTTAAAATTTAGTTTCACAAGCTTAGCTGTCCTTTTCTCCAAAGTTTTGAAGTTTAATTTATTAGCAGAGTTCAGTATAGTTGAATGTCTCAGTTTGACTCAGCTGGTACAGGTGGTGCATCCATTCTTAACTGTTTACATCATTCAGTGACCTTTTGGTCATATGGTCTTTATTTTGGATTTGAGGGTCAGGAGATCCCTGAAGTTTCAGGATTGAAAAAGCTGAATGTCTATGTTGTGTGTCAATAGTAATTTTAATAAACTCCTTTTAATACCCAAGGTGAACACAACAGATTACAAAAACTTCTCAGTTTTATTTTCTGCAGTGCTTTTGTTTTTTTTATCTTAAGGATTGTTTCACTTGTTTGGATTAATGGCATAGTATGTTCATAACTGCACCATGAATTTACTCTCTTTTAGTTAGTGAAAACTCTGTTAATTAGAAACATAGTTTGGCCTGTTGGAATTCTTCTTGAAATAAAAATTAATCTTGTACTTGCATTGTATAGATTACAAAAATAGAGAGAGAAATCCCTTTGGTTATATTCATTATCCCTTGTAAAAGTAGGTGGTGCTTAGAAGGTCATAGGATAAGTGTTGCTAAGCAGCTAAACAGAAGGATGCTAAAATTAACCCAAGTGTATTTGTAAGGGATTCTGTTCTTTTTAAGTTTGTAAATAAATTTTTAGTTTACTTACAGTGGTTCTTTTTTAAGTGTCAGACAAAGATCTTGGAGTGAAATCTTGGAAAAATATTTAGGCATATGAGTAAATTTACTTACATAAATAGCCTATTGGGACTACTCATGTGAATAAACTTACTCATGTGCCTAAGTGTTTGCGGGATTTGGCCCTTGATTTGTGCCCTTTAGAAATGTCCTTGAAGAGTTATCTGTTATTCATTGCTCTGTGAGCAACTGATGTATGTTGGATAGCAGCCTGTGCAGACAGACTTGGAAAAAGCTGCACCAAAGATTCTGCAGCAACAAGCAGAAAACAAGTACATTCTGTTTTGTTTAGAAAAGTTTTTAAATCTTTTTCTGTGCAGAAAATCCTCTTAACTAAAATTGTCATCTGTATTGACTTACAAATTTAAAGCGTGTGAAATCATATGACATTATTTTCTTTAAATATTGGCAAGATTTTCATTAAAAAGAGAGAAATATATTACTGAACCATTATTATGAATACATGTCATGAGCCACAGTCTCTGTGATAATGTGACAATACATTCCCCCCCCCCCGCCCCCAACTGATAATCGTTCCATTCTCTTAGAGGAGATTGGCAGTACTATTTTAAGTTCTGCTGAAAGTAGTGAGGATGCCTGCTTTTCACATCTGTTACTCTTTCACCTCCTTTCTAAATTCAAACAAAATGGTTCGTAGTTTGCATTATCACCAATGTTCTTCCTTCCTCCCTCCAGCCCTTCATCACAACTTTAGAATGCATTTCAGGAGAGAAAACTGAAGCTTTGAAAAGGGGCAGAGTTTGTTTGCACTGTGTTCTCTTCATATAATTTTAATTATGACCATGGTGTTCATATACCTACTACAACCTTGCCAAGAAATGTCTTGGGAGATCACATATAGAATTGGGAAGAGGAAGAGTGTTCTCTTCAAGGAAACAATGGGACTAGCCAATTTCTTATTGTTGGCTGGGAGATCTGATTTTGTTAGAGGCTGGTGTTGAAAATTTAAACTGGCTCTTCTGAGGACTGTAAAAGGTCTACTTTCCATTTCTTGTATCTTAGTTAAAACAGCAGTTACAATGATTATGTTTCAGTCACCATATACAAAGATGTTACGGATGAAAAATATTCCCTTACGGGGGATGGGATCCAGACTGAGTAGAAATCCCACTCTCCCGCCTTTCACTGTTCTTCCAGTGCAGAAATCTGATGATAGTACATCTTTGGATGCAAACTAGTCATTAGCATTTCCCACCTTCAAAGTTCTTTCAACCCCACCCTGGCCATCAATTTGTTTCACATAGCAACACTTTAAGGTAGGACATACATGATTTGAGAGGCTACAACTCTTAAGGCAGAACTAAAGCATCCTGTTGTTTGTTTTTGTGCTTATACAAATGATTAACTGCTTTGAAGCTAATATTAATATTGATTTCCTGTGAAATAAAAAGTCCAGTTAACAGGCAATTTGAAAAGATTTTCTCATTTTCACACTCCCATAGCGGTGGAAATGGTTCAGAGTAAATTAGCCTGGAAAGGGCAATAAGATGTGTGGGCCGGATTCTGCTCTCAGTTAAACTAGAGTAAAATTGGCAGAGCTCTATTGGGTCGGTGGAGTTTGTCTGGAATTACCCTGATGTAACAGAACGGAATCTGGACCTCTGTTTTCTCTAGCAATCTGGAGGCATTCCGGTGAATCTTGGTTTTAATGGTACTTCAGCTTTCAGTTTGGCCTGCCTACCAATCAGTACAGTAGTTGCCTGTGAATAGGTGCTTTAGACAACAGAAGTATGTGACTGGGTGGAGACTGTTTATTCAGTGTGATTCAAACAAGTATTTGAAAGCCTCTGTAAAGTCCTAGGGTATGGCTACACTTGCAGCCGTACAGCGCTGCCGCGGGAGCGCTCCCACGGCAGCGCTTTGAAGTGTGAGTGTGGTCGCCGTGCCAGCGCTGGGAGAGAGCTCTCCCAGCGCTGCAGGTACTCCACCTCCCCATAGGGATTAGCTTACAGCTGCACTCCCAGCGCTGGGGCACTGTTTACACTGGCACTTTACAGCGCTGTAACTTGCTGCGCTCAGGGGGGTGTTTTTTCACTCCCCTGAGCGAGAAAGTTGCAGCGCTGTAAAGCGCCAGTGTAGCAAAGCACTGAATAGCTTAGAGACAGAGCAGCTGAATAGCTTAATGAGGATTCACCTGTAGACTCCCTGAGCTCCATCAGGATGGAACTAACAGGGCGGAGAAAAGCTATGGGAAACCCTCTCCCCAAGACATAGTTAGACTTGTGTACTAAATAGGCACTCTGAGGGTATGTCTACACTACGGGATTATTCCGATTTTACAGAAACCGGTTTTGTAAAACAGATCGTATAAAGTCGAGTGCACGCGGCCACACTAAGCACATTAATTCGGCGGTGTGCGTCCATGTACCGAGGCTAGCGTTGATTTCCGGAGCGTTGCACTGTGGGTAGCTGTCCCGTAGCTATCCCATAGTTCCCGCAGTCTCCCCCGCCCCTTGAAATTCTGGGTTGAGATCCCAATGCATGATGGGGCAAAAACAGTGTCGCGGGTGATTTTGGGTAAATGTCATCACTCAATCCTTCCTCCGTGAAAGCAACGGCAGATAATCATTTCGCGCCCTTTTTCACCTGGATTGCCCTGGCAGAGCTTGTTTTGCCTTTTGTCACTGTCACCGTATGTGTACTGGATGCTGCTGACAGAGGTGGTACTGCAATGCTACACAGCAGCATTCATTTGCCTTTGCAAGGTAGCAGAGACGATTACCATCCCTATTGCACCGCCTGCCATTGTAAATTGGCGATGAGATGATGGTTATCAGTCATTTTGCACCGTTTGCATTTGGAAATTGGTGATGACGGTTATCAATCCTTTTGTACTGTCTGCTGCTGTCACGGGTGCTCCTGGCTGGCCTCGCTGAGGTCGCCTGGGGGTGCATGGACAAAAATGGGAATGACTCCCTGGGTCATTCCCTTCTTTATGTTTTGTCTAAAAATAGTCAGTCCTGCCTAGAATATGGGGCAAGTGTACTAGAGAACCAGAGAGCACAGCCACTCTGTGTCAGAGCCCCAGAGATCCCGCAGAAATGATGAGCTGCATGCCATTCTAGGGGGTACCCCACCCGTTGCTTCCCTCCTCCCCCAACCCTCCTGGGCTACCATGGTAGTGTCCCCCCATTTGTGTGATGAAGTAATAAAGAATGCAGGAATAAGAAACACTGACTTTTAGTGAGATAAAATGAGGGGGAGGCAGCCTCCAGCTGCTATGATAGTCCAGGCAGTACAGAATCTTTTCTTTAGACATGAAAGGGGGGGCTCATAGAGCTCAGCCTCCAGCTGCTATGATGAGGATGGTTACCAAGCCTTTTGTACCATCTGCCGGGAATGACTGGGAGTCATTCCTATTTTTACCCAGGCGCCCCCGGCCGACCTCACCGAGGCCAGCCAGGAGCACTCACGGGCTGATGATGATGATGGATAGCAGTCATATTGTACCATCTGCCACCGGGAAGGGGATGCTGGTGTTCAGCGCTGCAGCACCCCGTCTACCAGCAGCATGCAGTAGACATAGGGTGACATTGAAAAAAGGCGAGAAACTATTTTTTTCCCTTTTCTTTCAGGGGGGGGGAAAGGGTGTAAATTGACAACATACACCCTGAAACACCCAGGAAAATGTTTTTGACCCTTCAGGCATTTGGAGCTCAGCCAAGAATGCAAATGCTTTTCGGAGACTGCGGGGACTGTGGGATAGCTGGAGTCCTCAGTACCCCCTCCCTCCCTCCATGAGCGTCCATTTGATTCTTTGGCTTTCCGTTACGCTTCTCACGCAGCACTGTGCTGAGTCCCTGCTGTGGCCTCTGTCTATCATAGCCTGGAGATTTTTTTTCAAATGCTTTGTCATTTCGTCTTCTGTAACGGAGCTCTGATACAACAGATTTGTCTCCCCATACAGCGATGAGATCTAGTATCTCCCGTACGGTCCATGCTGGAGCTCTTTTTGGATTTGAGACTGCATCGCCACCTGTGCTGATCAGAGCTCCACGCTGGGCAAACAGGAAATGAAATTCAAAAGTTCGTGGGGCTTTTCCTGTCTACCTGGCCAGTGCATCCGAGTTCAGATTGCTTTCCAGAGCGGTCACAATGGTGCACTGTGGGATACCGCCTGGAGGCCAATACCATCAAATTGCGGCCACACTAACCCTAATCCGACATGGCAATACCGATTTCAGCGCTACTCCTCTCGTCGGGGAGGAGTACAGAAACCGGTTTAAAGAGCCCTTTATATCAATATAAAGGGCCTCATTGTGTGGATGGGTGCAGGGTTAAATCGGTTTAACGCTGCTAAATTTGGTTTAAACGCGTAGTGTAGACCAGGCCTCAGGGTTGTTAGATTAAGACCTTTAACAGCTTTGATTACAACCTTCTCCCCGACCCAATGTTTGCATTACCATTGTTTTTTGTCGTGGAAGGATATTCAATGTAGTATTTGAATTTCTCTACTTAAATGTTAGCATAGGTTCTTAGCATAGTGCAAAAGAGCTTTTAGGTAACACTGGTGGATTACTTGGATTTTGTTTGTCTTTTCATCACATCAGTTTGGAGGAAGATGTGAGACTCCCATATCTTCCTGGAGGCACAATGCCTGTCAATCAGATCAACTTGATCTCTTTCAAACTATAAACTGGAAACTAATGTGTTTGGAACAAGAAGAATATTCTTTTTTTAAGCTTTGAGGTAAATTTTTCAGATGCTTCTAAGTCCCTTCTGAGGCTGTGTCTACACTGAGGCTGTGTCTGTACTACCACTTTTGTTGGTATAACTTGTGTCGTTCAGGTGTGTGGGAAAAAAACACCCGTCTGAGTGACATAAGTTACACCAACAAGTGCCAGTGTGGATAGACGCCATCATTTATCTTTTGAAGCTGGAAGATGAATGAACTTTAATAGCCAGTTTTTAATGAGTTTCTGTAGGAATTTGGTTCCTTTTTTGTTTTAAAGATGAGGGAAACAAAACATTAAAATGCTAAAAATGCAGGTAGCCTTTGCTTTTGTCATCTGTGTTTGTTTAGCTTGTTTTATTGAGGACACTGCTGAGGATCTTTCCATCTTGTATGTGATTTAAGTGTTCAGAAGCTTGAGGTTTTATACCACACAGCAATTCATATAAATACATTATGCATATTACACCAGTAAACTTTCTCCCATGTATAGGTTGTTGTTTCCATACTTCCTTTTTTAACCCCCTATTTTATAACTTAGCCATAGAGATTTGCTTTGGGTAGTCCTAGCAAACAAAATCTTTCTTCTATTTCCTTTTGAGGGTGGGAGGGATCAATTTAGAAATAATTTTCACAGTTGTCAGATTTGGTTGGGGGAAGCAGGAAGGAATTTACTAAAATCAGGTGGGTTTTTCTAAGATTAGAAAAAAATGCTTGTCTTGACATAAAGAAGTCATTATGATGCCTACTTTCTTTTAGTGTTTTGAAAACCTGAGAAGCAGCCAAGATATTAATGACCCTATACTGTTCTGCATCCATGTGTGGAACTCTACTCTGATGTCTGTGGAACTGCATGCATGCAAAGGGCAATATATGGTGATGAACTTTTAATGTGGTTGCCATGTGTAAATCACGTGCCGTTACAGCTTTTTCCCCTCAACAGTTGTTATCCCATATTCTTTTTACTCTAGTAATTTGCATTACAGCTTGAATGTTTCACCATAGTTTATAAAACTTTTTTTTTGTTTGTTTAAATGAAGATACGAAATTACAGTAAGAATAATTGAATGCTGTAGAAGTTAGAGGTTGAAAAGGCCTAATGGATTATTAAGATCTTCCATTTGCAAATGCAAGGTACACTCCCCAGATGTGGGGTATAAGCTAAATGAGGGGTAACAAGTGCTTTTCTGTGTAGATGTAGTTTACACTTTATGCTATTTGAAACTAATGATCTATTTCTCTTTCTCAAGAGAGAATTTTTTAACATCTCAAGATAGCATTTATTTTTTTCCTAATGAGATGGCCCAAATATGTATCAGTTTTTACATTCATATGACTTCCAAATCAGACTTAAAGTTGAGGCCCTGACAGTTTCTGGTAACTAATCCCACAACACCTTTCATGGCAGATAGGTTACTTTCCTACCCTGTAAGGTCCCATAGCAATGTTTGAATCAGTAAACGTGTTACATCCACTATCCTCATCCTGTTGCAATTTTAGGTACGGTAATTTCTGTGGTTTGTGATTGAGCAGAACTCCTGTTTAAGTCATTGGAAACTCTGCTCCATTTAAGATCTGCAGCATTTGCTCCATTCTGTCTACTTAAACTCCCTTCACTTTTATGGAAGAAACTTTTTTTCTTTCCTTCCTCACCTTTATTATTACTATTTTTTATTTATAAAAAGACCAGACAGCTCTGTAGCTTTGCTGTGCCCAGAATGACTGCCATGCTGTCCCTAATTAGAGACTAAATTTGAGTAGAGGGTGAAGTGATCCATATGTCATAGTGGATGCCTAGTAGCTTATAAGGAAGCCATGCACATTTTAAACACTGCAGGAGGGAACCAACAGAATCTGTAAACTCTGCAGCCCTATTAACTGCAATTCAGGCAGTTTTCAAGCTCTGCTTGCAAAGCTGGTGGAATTTGTAAGCTCTTTAAGTCTAGTTGCTCTGGATTTTTCATGGTTCTTTTTCCGCCTTGAGGGAAAAAAGCTAAGGTGACTCATTTTAAATGCTCAAAAGTCAAAAATGAAAGTTAAGGTTCTCACAGGAACATTAAGTGGGCCATGTTGAACATATGTTGTGGGGTTTTTTTATTCCTGCGTAGCCCTCTCCACCTGACAGCCACCATGATGGGTACCATTTGCCTCTATGCTGCCTCCAAAATGTCTTTCCCCATTCTGGATCCCTGGCAGTTGAGTTCCATTCACAGCTGTCCCTGGAAAAATCTTCTGCAACCCCAGAGGCTGTGTTAACCTTCCAGTGGGTTCCCTGTGGGGAATGATAGGGAGACTGTGTCCCCCAAGGGTCCAGCCTTCCATGGAGAAAGAGTGTGAGAGATATACATGGAAGATTCTTCTCTCTGTGTATGGATCTAAGGGGCTTGTTTTGGGCCAGAGTTTTTATTTCCAGTTTTAAGTAGCTCTTACTCCAAATCCTTCAGTGTGTGGGTTTTGAATCCACTATTCGTATGCAATTGAAAACTAGTAGTCATCTGGTAATATTCAGCACATACAATACTCTGTCAGCTATACTGTAGATGTTGCGTGACCATATAGAATGTTGAGTGACCTCTTGAGGAAGTATTTGCTGGCTCCTGATCTGATCTGGTTTTCTGGAAGCTGCTCTCTTGCATGTTCTGCCTCACTCATTTAACTTACAGTCAGTGTTTCCATGTCTGTGCTCATCGTGCTTCCTTTTTAAAATGTACAGTAAAAAGTCTTTGGACCAAAAATAGTTTGTTCACGTTGGATGGGACGAACACAACCACGCGTACCTGTCACATGCTCAGTAACAGTTCCTAGCAAGTGAATACAACAGCTCCTTCCACAAACGCAAACTAGTATTTGATTATTTAGAGAGCGAGAGTCAGATGTTCTTTGAATAGTCCAGATGACCAATGCAAATGAATGTAACATAAGTTACTACAAATAGTCTCTCAATAACAGCCAAAATAATCCAGAAATGAGTTGCTTTAGTACTCAGTCTAGTATTTCCCAGTGTGTGGGTGTAGACATAGCAAAAAAATCACCAAAATTGGTTCTGTCACCTTATTGGCTGACAGCCAAGAAGTCAGCGATTTAATGAATTAATTGAAGGAGGGCATAGATACTGAATAACTACTTGCTAAAATATCCTATCTTCTTGGTTTTGCTTAACCCATCCTTCCTTCCTCTTCCACTTCTGCAACTTGTTTATCTCCTCCACCTCTTATATCCTAATTCCTAGATTATAAATTTTTGGGGGCAGGGACTCTCATACATTTACCACGTTTGTCCAGTGTCTAGCACAATGTGGACATGACCTAGTAGTCACTACTGCAGTATAAATATTTAATAATAACTTCCCTCTTACCCCTGGAGGTTGTCCTAATCTTGTACTGCTACTGCCCTGGCTTGTGTATATAAACAGAGGACTTTGGTTGCACGAATTGGGCACTTCTCATGAACACTTTGTTCACACATAAAGGAAAGGCATGCTGATTCTCTATGCGGTGGCATCAGTAAATATACATGGTTAATAATCTTTAGTTGGGTAGTGTTTGGTTGTTTTTTTTTAAGTTTTGCAGTGAGTATACTCCTAAAAATTCTGTGCATATTTTAAAACTTCATTGCACATCCATTGGGTTTGTTTGTGTTGTTTTAGGCCCTGATGTAAACATGCCAAGCGTTAAAATCCTGAAATGTAGAGGTTTGAGGAAGAAACTGGAAATAGAGCAGTGTGCCATTCCCTTAATAATCCCGTTGCTGGTACAGTACAGAATTCTACTAAAATATTCACTCTTTCCATTCAAAACCTAATCTAACTTTCATTCCTTGGGGTGCAGCATAAATAATTCACATTTAAGATTTTAAAAAAAAAAAAAAGCATGCCAGCTAGAATGTATATCTCATATCCTGGTTTTATAAAGTGTGAAAGTATATTGAGTAATGGAAATCACTAGAAACAGACCCCCCTAGAGAAGGCTCCATTTTAATCAGGTTACCTGGATTAAACCAAACCAAAGGTAATATATGTGACACTAAGTATTAACTAGTTGAGTTTCAGAACTCCAGCGTTCCATTGTGTCTGGGTTTCTCCCAGTCAAATGCAGTTCAGTGTTACTAGAGCTGGAATAAGCTGATGTCAGATATTTGCCCACAGTGCATAGCAAGTACAGGTTAAACACATATAAGGCCAATGATACTATGACTTGAATGCATGCAGCAGGTTTATTTTCTAAACATCTTTTGGAAAAACGTGACAGCATTGGTACCATATATAACAGAAATGCATCTTCGTTTAGCTTTAACAAATGGATGCATCCTATCAAATTGGACTGTTGAGCATGTTTAGTCATGTTGCTGTAATAAGCTCTGAAAACAGGAATGGGTTTTGCCCTGCTGAGTTCATGAAGACTTTAACGAATTTGACTGGCTTGTTCTAGAAACTCTTTATTATGTTTGCATCAGCCCCTTTCCATTCTGGTACTGGGGCTGGGGAAGGAGGTTGAGAGTTGTGTGTCTCTATAACACGTTTTTTTCTTTAAGTAATGTACGATAGTTTTATTAATCTCAGAGTGTAACAAATAACCATTTTAATGTTTAGTGTTTTTAATCTTTACTGTAAATACAATTATTTTATAGGTGTCTCTCTTCCTGTCATCTCAAGGTGTTACGCGTATTGTGTCTGATGTGCAGCACTTATGTATTTGCATTACTGGTACTCCTTTTCGTCCAGATAAACTGAGCATCAGGAGCCTAACCTGTTCCTGCCCTCTTTCCATCTTCCTGGCGATTCTCTTTTTAAAAAAAAAAGTCTCCTTAAGAAATACGTGAATGTGAAATCTGCTCTGCATGTGTTGGTTATCTTCTTTAACTCTCTAACTGGTAGCAATGCAGAAAAATCCCTTTCAGACCTCAAATATTGTTCATTAACATGTTAGGGATTTAGTGTGTCAAAGGGATAGGGAGAGGGTTATGATACCTGTTGCTTGCGCCTAATCGTAGAGACATTTAAATATATGCATAACTACTCAAATGAGTTGTCAAACTACTTGTGGGTTAAGTTAAATTAAATTTTGTCAGGACTAGGGCCTACTTTTACTTTTCAAAAAAGTTATTTGCGATAAGAGACAGAATCTGCAACCCATGCTCACTGTATGCTTTGTACTTGTTCACACATTGAAGCCAATGAGACTAGTTGAGTAAACACTACTCAACTTGAGAAAGGGCTGCAGAATTTGGCCCATTGGGAGGTGGCTTTGAAGAAACACTGGAATAAATGTTGCTATGTTCTTTACAATTTTGTTAATTAGAGATCTGAAGTATACAAAAACTGAAATGCAGTGTCTGCAATATCTAAACAAAAACTGTGTAGTAGTTCAACAACTCAAACTTTTTTTTTTTTTTTTTTTTAAATTTTGTGCATATTTTGTTAAACGTGGCATACTGGGCCTGGGCTGCAGAGCCACAGTGCTCAGGCGGGAAGATATAAAAACAAAGGTGCCTTTAAAGATTATTTTTTCACTCCCCTGATCCTGATGCAGTGCAGGTTAACTCCCTTTTCTAGGTGTGCTGGCTGCAAATGGTCACCAGGAGTCAAAAATGCATCAGCTGAGGATTGACTTGGCTCCATCTTCTCTAGCCACACCCCTTTGTCCCCACAGTGCTGCTTGTAGGGTGAAGGAGGAATACCATTAGAGTCCCTACAATGTCTCTGCATCACTGAGGAATCCCCTTACGATCATGTGACCTTCCCTGGTCTGGTTAAGTCAGCTCTGTGGGCAGAATAAGCAGTGGTGCTGTACAAAGCAGCTACCCCAGAGAATGCACTCTGTTGCCATGGATTTGAAATGGCAACCTATGGCCATCCTGTCTCCCTGGTATCTGCATCAAAAAAGATACTCATCCTATAGGGTAGGTGTGGTGGATTGTCATTTAAAGGTGACCTGTCATAAGGACAACCTGGGCCTCAGATGTCTGGCAAGAAAATACGGTTGTTTCACTTATGACAGCCAAAACTTGGGGTTAACATTTTGATTGCATCTGATCTGAGGCTGAGAATGAAAGTTAGCTTTCTGCTTCAGTTTGCGTGGAAAGGCTGCCAGTGACCACTTCACCCACCCTGCAGACTTGTGGGCCTGAGGGCAAGGGAGGGAGGGGGAGCAGGAGGGAGCATCACCATAAAGGCAGAGAGCCTTGGCTCTTGGCCATGAGCAGGAGCAGCAACAGCTGTCTTCACAGCCCCAGGAGCCAGTCACTGATGTCAGCATAGCCAACACGCCTTAAACTCTGAGGGGGAGAGGGGGAATGATTGGATGGGAATTGTGTGAAGAAAACAGACGGCAAAACCAGGGGTTGCTTTGTATAAAGCAACCTTTTTTTGTTTGTTCTTATTCTCCTTGATTCCAGGGAGACAGGATGCTCAGGGTGTTAGTAATAAGATGTGGTGAAGCTTTTTACCTTGTAGGTTGACATTTCAAATTCAGTTCAGGGGAGCAGTGAATTAAGGTCCCCTTAGCCGCCAGTTAGCTGTCTGACCTTTTTGAGACGGGTGCACATTGCAAAATTTCCCCCTATAATAGGCACTTGGTAGAGTGGTCCTGGATTGAATATATATGAGAAGTGAATTACCTTTTTATCTGTCTGGGAGTAATTCTTCCAGTTCAGGGCTGAGACACGTTGGCAGGGGCAGCTACATTGCAGGATCTGTTCAGTCTCCTGGCTCTCAGTCCTGCACTTTTCACAAGAAGACTAAATTAGCAGGGTGAAGTGCTGCCGCCCCAATGCTCAGTACAATAATATTGTGCTGGGATGCTGTATACCATACAATGAATGACAAATTTCATTGACAGTCTTTGGGATTTTGTCATGGTCCTCTGTCAGGCTGAAGTTTTTGTTAAGACTCAGGCTAGTTTTACTAATAGGAATAGCACATTGTATATTCATCCAGAAATCTCACAAGTTCTTCATACATTTTAATACATTAGCTGTCCCAACAGCCTGCTCAGGTAAAATAAGTATTATCCCAATTGTTGCAACTGGGAAAGTGCAACAGAGATGCTCCCAGTCTTGTGCCTGAACCAGTAGGTTGTACTTCCTGCCTAGGAAGCTGAACACACAAAACTGTAGGTTCATAGACAATCGTCATTTAATAGATGGCATACAAGTACTAATAGCACTGTGAAATCTAGTCATTGCTAATATATTGGATCTAGCTTCCAACTGATGCGTGGTGGAATATTATGAATTATTTGCATTTAAAAAGTGAGATTTTGTGCTTGTGAAAGGAGACAGGTTGACAACAGTGGACCTTTCTCACCACTCACACCAAAGCCTGAGTAAATGAATGGGCCTTTAAACCAGCCCATGATCTGAAATCAAACTTTGGCCTCTCTCAGATTAATGAGGGAAAAAAGTTTCAGAATTAATGGACCTCTGCTGGAAAAGCCAGGCCAACAGCTCCCCTTGATGTTCAGATATAGGGACTTTGAGTGAGACTGCATCAGCTGACTTAATGCACAGAGCACAAGAATGGAGTCAGCACACTGTCCAGGTCTGAACAAAGAGATGTAGAGGTGTGTGCCCATATTAACCGTATGTTATCTCAAATTGCATCACTGAAACCACTGTAGGAGACAGTGACTGCTGTTCAATATTTTTATTAATGCCTATTACATTACCAACCAGACGCTGCAGTCAGGATTGATGCTAGGTGGTACAGAGACACATACTAAAGCACTGCCCTTGTCCCAAAGAACTTACAGATACAGATTGAAAAGTAGGAGTGACGAAATAGAACACTGCAAGATGGAGCCTTCAGAATAGCTGCAAAACAACCAAGATGATAGTGATAGGTATTCTTTGGTCTTGTCCTGACTAGGATTTAAAGGTATGTTGCTAGAACATGTTAGTCAACTTTCTAACTAACTCTTTTAAAAGTCCAGAGTGGACAAGGCACGCAGCTTTTAACAGCTGTTGAACTGGTTGAGTTAAAGCCTAGGTGGAGTCAAGGGTTCACCTTGAACAGCTGACACCTGTTAAAACTACAACTTGCTGTGTCTATGCTGGGATTTTAACGTGTTAAAAATATACCTTTTTTTCCCTAATGAAGACAAGTCCATAGTCAGACGTCCAGGAATGCTGAGGGCTACAGCCAGGGTTCTCTCTTCACCATCATCTCAATAAACTTGCCCAATAGAGGCAGACTGGACACAGGAAGCCAGCACAATCATAACATGTTTTTTGGTGATGTTTTTCTTTTTCTTTTCTTTTCTTTTCTTTTCTTCAAGACTCGCACTCCCACCCTCCCTTGTAACACTAAGACAAACACACAGAATTAAGGACAACCCTATACATTATGTAATTTATGGGCAGACTTTTAACATCAGGATATGGATAATTGATCAAGGGCCTAATGATTTGAGTGATTCCTGATCCCTGCCCTCCCTCTGAGAGGTATCGTTAATTGACAAGAACTGTGTACCCAGTATTCCATCGGGGGGTGGGGGTGGGGAGCCTGAAGCTCTCCAAGCACAACTAGAACCCTACGGAATGAAACTTGGCCAGACACAATAGGCATTTACCCTGTGGACACCATCCACATCCATGTGATACCAGCTATAAAAAGTTAGAAGACTCATCAAAGCCGAGAAATACTTGAGTGCTTGCAGGTGATGGAAGCCAGGATTCACCGATCTACTGTGGTCTAAAAATTTGGCATAGGAATTGCACTGACCTGCTTTAAAGAAGGTCTATTGCTATAACTCTTTTCTACTCCCATCCCATTATGCTTATAATCACTCAGCATATTTATATATCACATCTTTGAGGTCTCTGGGGCAGGGAACGGTCTCTCTGTTCTGTAAGGGAATTAGCACGCTTTGGGACTGGAACAAATAAGAAAGCTTAAAAGAAGTTTTCCAAAGGAAATTATTTTGCTTTTCACACTATCCAAAATAACCCCATTTATTTTTATAAACCCTTATCCATTGAAGGATTCCGAAGTGCTTTACAACTGTATAGATATATTGTGCTACTGAAATGCAGCCACCTCTAGAGTGAAAGGTGGGGGGAGAAGAGACGTATTGGCCAGGTCACCAAGAGGAAAACCCTTTCCTTATGAAAAGTGCTCTGCACTCTATAATGCTGACATAAACCAGAAGAGGAGCCTTGGCTTCTAAAGTCTCTTCTTAATCCATACACCATATACAGCATGATACTCAGTTTGCCTTGGATTGATGAAAAGACTTAGTCAGTCTTGCTAAAGCTTGGCATTTAGCTGTAAGTAGTGCACATTTTAATGTCTGGGTGTCTGAGTCTCTTGAGTAGTAAAGGTGCCTTTACTGGATGTTAGAAAATAGTTACTTTTAAAAACATAATTCTGTTTTTGTTTGTTTTTTGTTTTTTTTTAAACTCGGGATGATACTCTCGTATTCAGCTTGTTGGGTATAACGGCTGTATTCAGTTTCTTAGTGTTAAAAGTGTTTTATAGATCCCTTTAAAAATAACAGAATTGGGTCCCAGCTATAATTATGGCGTTGCACTGTTTTATAGTGGAGGCTGAATTTTCACTGCATCTCTGTGTAAAACCAGTTTGGTAGCCCAGCATCTACAGTACAAGGTATCTCTGTTAAATGAAGTGGAGGATCAGCTAAATGCAGTGAAGTTTTCATTTTAGGGGATCCTGACTTAAGTTGCCAACCATGCTTTTTGGTATGACCTGTGAAATTCTTTACTTTTGGATTCAAGATTGGTCTTAAGGCACTCTGGCAGTGCTCTGTGTACTTGCCGTCCTGAGGGTTGTGTAGTTCACGTGAGTGCTAAGGAATTGAGCCCTAAACTGGCATGGACTTGGACTGTGGGCTTGACTTCTGCTTTCACATGCGTAATCAGGAGTGACTGTGTGTGACAGTTGAGTTCCAGGATGTAAAAAACAATGTGAAAGCAGACCCTGGCTGTGTGCTAACTGCATTATTCTCAAGGTATGTAACTTAGACAACCAGATGTTTTTTTGTTTATCTAACAGCTGCAACCCAGGAGACAAGAACATACCTGCATGGCCAAATCCCCTGGCATCCTGTCCCTGAGTAGCAGGCTGAACATTGGGTATCTTTGTTGAGGGGCTGTAGGAGAAAGAGGATGTCTTCCTACCCCTTACCGTCCCTCACTGCCCAAGTCCCAGAGTCACTCCACCAAGGTTATTTCAACTCACTGACCTAGCCTTCCAGCATGCCTCTGTTACTTGGGATGGGCCATGGAATCCACACAGATGTGCATCTCAATAGCTCCTTGTTGCACTGCAGGGAGCTTCTGCAAAATTGTGCTTTGTGGTGTACGCTTGTACACCCTGTGCTGGGTTGGACACACAAAGCCATCATCTGTGCAAAGGAACCACATCTGTTCTGCTACTGGGGCATGGACCTTTGCAGCCATGGAGTTGGAGAGTGGTTTTGCTATGTCATGCAGGTACAGTGCATCCCTTTTTATAAGGTGCTTTGTTAAACTTTTGATATAAACCATCTGTATTCTGACTTGCAACTCCATTAAAGTTAATTGCGGATTTCCTCTCTGACTTCCACCAGTTGGTAGGTGCTTTCTTACCATTTAATGCTGGTAGCACACCGAAAGAAAGGCAGACATATTAGTTGAAGGCTTTTATAGGGGTTCACTACTTCTTCACCTGCCCTTCCATTTGAGACAAACTGTGATGTTTGCCTTCCAAGCTGCTATTTCAAACAACTTCTTCACCAGTCAGAGGTGAATACACAGCCGAATATATGACGACAACCAGTGCTGATGAAATAAGTCAGAATCATAGAGGCACTTTTACAGTAGGGAAAAAGCCTAAAAGGATTTCTCTGGGTGCTAGAGTAATGTTTTGTTGTTCTTGAAGATGCCTTTTTCTTATCTTTTATACTTAGGGTGTAGGGAGGGACAAAATAGCTTTCTTTCTCTATTTTGATATCCTGGAAGTCCATAATGATGAATTAGTGACCTCACTATTATTTCCTTGGCCACCCAATCACCATCCCATTCCCCCACCCAATCACCACCATCACTCCTCAGATACTAATCTCTTTGTTAGCAGGTGGAATACAGAATTTTTATTGCTGTTGAAAATTGCTTTTTAACTAGTTTCTTCTTTTATTTTAAGTTTATGTCCATGTGACAATCTGATACGTAAGTCATAAAAAGACTCTCCCCCGCCCCCCACCCCGGACATCTTTTTTTGTTTTACTACCAAAGATTGTGGTCCAAGTTTAGTTTTGGCTATACCAGGGTATATCTGGAGTGACTTTGTTCAAGTCAGTTACTCCAAGTAAACCTGTGTAACCAAGAGCAGAATTTTGTCCTCTGTATCAACAGTTCATTTAAGCCATCTCTAAGAGTAACTCGTTGAGCAGCTGTTGGGCATCTAAGGTCATGTTATAAGGTGCATGACTTAAGGTGTGTTAAAAGCCAAGTAACACTGAACAACTGAATATAAGAGTGCAATAATTCTCTTGGAAATGTGCTTCATGGATTGTGTTAGTGCAGTTTAAGTGTAGTAATAAAACATGGAGTATGGAGAAGTGTTGAAGCCTGCATATTATTGACCTAGGCCAGGGATCGGCAACCTTTGGCACACAGCTCTGATACAAGCAGCAATGATGAGTAGATATACAGAAAACTCACAATAAAGGCTAAACCTTCATTCTAAAGGCACGTTCTTCATATGTAGATATTGCAGCTGCCTGTCTATAGGCTCTGCTGCTCTGGGCAGTCTTGTGTAGCATGTGTACTGCAGTGCTTTTAGTACAAAGGAGTAAGTTAGGAAGGAGTTCTGTCCTAAACTCTTTCCATGGCTTCTATGAAATGTAAGTTGAATCTTCACCACCGTTCTAGTATGTTGGTTTTTTTGGGGGGAAGGGGATTTTTTTGTTTGTTTCAATAATTTTTACATCTCTGATACAAGCACCAGTGATGAGTAGATATACAGAAGATTTTTTTTTAAAATACCATGATTTTTTTCTAGAACTAACATTTTGAGATGAATAGAAGTCGAAGCTACAGTGTGAGACCAATAACTGATGTATGTGGGGTTTTTTGTTTTGTTTTTTGTTTTGTATTGTGAAGGAGAAGCTGCTTCACAGATGCAAAATTAAATGGTAGTTCATTTCAGACATCTTCACATGGAGGATATTTTGTTTTGAGTCATGTTATTTTTATATAAACCATGCATAGTTTTATGAAGTGTATAGGCAGTAGTTTCTCCCTTTTCCCACCTCCACTAATGTTGAGAATTAGACTGTTTTGCCAAGTGAGTAAACAGACCAAGTTCCTTAAAACCAGTGCAGCACCAGGAGGCCTGAATTTGCATTCCAGAATACAAAGACATAAAGACAAAATTTGTTTAGCACCATCTGGGTGAGCAATTATACCTTTCACTTACCTGTTCAATTTTTTTAAATATTAAAAATAGACATTTCTGTTAACAGCTGTTTTGGTTCCACTCTTTCCTTAATAAGTTAAATTGATTATTTAGTGTTTGCCCTTTGCCTTTTTTCCTGAGCTGCAGAGCATATATTCCCCAAGAATTAAATTTCATTTCTATGGAATGGTCAGTTTTAGATGTGCTTTTTCAAATTTGGAGACAGTATCCACTAGGGGTTAGAGCAAAGGTCTGGGAGTCTGGAAACCTGGGTTGTTTTGTTGACTGTTGTTGGCTTGCTGTGTAGCCTTGGGAAAATTGCCTAACTTCTGTTCCTGAGGCTTGATCTCCACACAGTTTTGTATAACTATGTCGGGGGGGGGGGGTGTGTGATTATTTATTTATTTTTAACCAATATAGTTATAGTGATACAGCACCTAGTGTGAGTGCAGTTATACTGCTATAACTTACATCACCTCCTCTATGGGAATAAGCTATACAGGTATAAGCACTTTCATCCCCGCAATGCTGCCTCTGCGCGAGAGTGATTGTACAGCTTTAATGATACCAGTATAGTTAAAGTGGCGCAACTTTTCTGCGTAGACAAGGCTTGAGTTTCCCTTTCTGTAAAATGTGGATAATCCTTTATAAAGCACTTCGCACCAGAGGAAATGCACTTTAAAAGTGCAAAGTAATTATTTGTAGCAGTAGTAATTTTGTATGGTTTCAAGCTTTTTGTATTTGATGAGAGGCTAGTATGAAAAGAACTTGGAAATCAGCTCTCAGAAAGGAAAAGGACAAGCTAACCTTGGCACCTGGGGCCCTGGCTATTGTGCTTCAGAAAGGAAGTGAAACATGTTGAGCTCCCTGACGTGATATTCTCACAGAAGATGGAGGAAGTTGCTACAGTTGAAGCTGTAATTCTGGATCTCTTCTTGCTTGGTTTAAGGGGGTGGGGTGGGGAAGGAGGGTTACACAAAGCTTAAAAAAAAAAAGCCACACGCAAAGTTAGATAAGTTGCTGACAAAACTGCTAATGGACATTGTTTGGGAGGGAGGGGCTGTAGAACAGAGTGTTTCCTCTGCTAGCTGTTTATGAAGAGAAAGGTAATGAGGGAAGGCAGCAGGGGAGTGATGGAGGAGCGAATGGCTGCTTCTCTCTCTCTAGTTGCTGACTAAACAGTTCTGTCAGCTGGCAGTCCACACAGCCTGAGGATTTGAGATAGCTCCTGGAGGGTGGGGATGGTTACAGGGGGGAAGGGCTGGTAGTGCTTCAGCGGCAACTGCTGCTTCTGCAGCTCAGTTGCAGTTCAGGGAAGTTTTTTAAACATGAAGAATATTCACGACACTGAATTTCCTTGGCGTTTATATTGTGTGCACATGTGTGTTTGCCGTGTTCACTTGCTAAGCATTTAAGCAATATATTTTAAAAGAAGAAACTCAAGGGTTTGTCTTCACCGGAAATTTTTCCAGTTATGCTGATTTGTTTAAACAGAGAGAACTCCCCATCTGGCCACTCTTATTCCAGAATTAGAGGAGCTTTTTGGAGCTTTAGTTTAAACCACTTCCAAAGTGACACAAGCTAAACTGCAAAAAGCCAGTCTTGGGCTATGTCTACATTACAGATTTCACAGCAGCATATCTGTACCTCTGCAGCTGCGCCCTGTAAGATCTCCTGTGTAACTGCTCTATGCCGGCAGGAGAGAGCTCTCCCGTCGGCATAATTAAACCACCCCCAACGAGCAGCCTCATGTCGGCAGGGGCGCGTCTCCTGCTGAGATAGCTGTGTCCCTACCCCTGCTTTTGTTGGTGAAACTTACATCAGTTGGGGGTGTGAAAAAACACACACACCCTGACTGACAGAAGTTTTACCAACAGCAGTGCTAGTGTAGACATAGCCTTATTCTGAAATAAGAGTATCCAGTTAAATCAGTGAAACAGTTTTAGCTACTCCTTAATGCTAAAGTAGCCTTCTTGGATTTGTAGGAAGAAATAGTTCTCTATCCAAGGCTATGATGTATGCAGTGTTGTTGTAGCCGTGTCGGTCCCAGGACATGAGAGACAAGGTGGGTGAGGTAATATCTTTTATTGGACCAGCTTCTGTTAGTGAGAGAGACAAGCTTTCTAGCTTACACAGAGCTCTTCACACAGCCCAGAGCAGAAGAAGAGCTCTGTATAAGCTTGAAAGCTTGTATCTCTCTCTCTCTCCAACAGAAGTTGCTCCAATAAAAGATATTACCTCACCCCACCTTGTCTTTCTAAAGCTATGATGTGGCAGCATTAGAGACATTTTAATGATCCCTTCATTCTGCTAGAACTAACGCTATTTTTCATACAGATGACTGTCGGAAGCATGTCATAAGGATGGAATAGGATCCTCAAGTTGTTTCTGCTTTCAGTCATGTGCTTGCTTTCTTTGTTTTGTAGCTGTAAGTAAAGGATGGGTGAATGTGAATCACTTTATACCAGTTCAGTCCTCTTCCTTATGACTCTGCAATGAGCAAGATAGCGAGTCTCTGTCCTGACAGGTGAAAAAGGGAGTGTTTCAGTTGAGCTCAATCGAGTTAGCTAAACTCAGTAGAAAAAGTACTCAATGCTTGTTAAGATTCAGGCTGACACATTGGAAGCCATTTTAACTGGCCATGCACAGCTTCAACTGTGTTAGCCTCTACATCCTAAGAAGTGTTAAGATAGCTTTTTGGTCCTGCTAAGCCAACTGGATGATTGAAAAGCACACACCCATTTTGCCAGTCAAGACAGAGGTAGAGAGACACAGGAGCTAACACTCCAGTACTGGCTAGTAATAAAGCACAGATGTTACTAATGTTATGGTTGGTATTATTTGCTGTTGTGGATTTTAAATCTTTTTAATTCTTATGTGCCAAAGAAAATTCCTCATGCATCAAGAAATAAGAATGTGTTCCCAAAGAGCTGTCAAGTTTGTAGAAACTTTTCTGTTGTGATGCGGAAACCTGTATAACACCACGTAGTTTTAATTCATTTCACCTTCACACAATGCCCATCCCATCACTTCAGCACAGTTCTCAAAATTGGTGAATTTTGTTTGCCCTACTTCATGACTTAGAGGAGTGTGAGTTTGTACATACAAGTTGAACAGTGGTATTTTCATAGTACTTTGCATTCCTGTGTTGAAAGACCTGAAAGACATACTGGCAGTTGGATTTTAGTTCCCTGTTGATCTAGACTAATTAGGTGTTTGCTGCTTGGTGTGGAGATGCTATAAAATACATTAGTGATTGTTGCACTTAACTGCATAATTACTTACTTAATTATTCCACAGTCCCCTGTTCTCTTTAAACACTAAAATAATTTGCCCTGCATTTAAAAATATAAAATAAAATCAGTAATTAAAAAAAAAAAGTTGCACATGTTTCTTAAGAGGATTTTAGGATTCACATTTTTATTGAGTCTTCTAAGTACACCGTATTTGCTTTTACCTATCACAAAAGGAGAGAAAAATCCACTGGGGAAGAAAATTAATCTGTTGTAAAACGGCTCATAGTTTTAGCCATTATTGTTCTGTAAGGTCAAATACTTGTTTGTGTACATTATTTACATGTCTACAAAATAGCCATGATAGTCAAATGGGCCATGATGCTTCAAAAACTGAATTCAGTTGTACCCCATTTCTCCTACTACTTGTACACTTGGCTCTAGGGCCTGATTTTCAGAAATACTGAGCAGCCAGACATTGCTGCGAGCCCTTTTGAAAATCAGGCTTGTTGTATGTTGGATGGAAAGCTATGTAGGCCTAGGTAAATAATTTTAAAAAATATTTTGACATGTTCATAAAACTTGAGTGAGTGTTTCTGCAAAGCTGAACACTTCAATTTTGTTGAATAAAACCAGTTACCCAATAGTTTGCCTGGTGCATAAGATGTGAAAGGCGGCAATTAAAAAATAATTGTTAGATTATCTATGAAAAGAGAGTTTGTCACTGAACTGGGAGACTGGTTTGACCTTCTTAGCCTTATGAGCTTGTCTGTGGTTTGCAGCCAAAGGCTCTCACTTTGAGAGAGCCTCACTTTTAGTGCTGAACTATTTTTTGACGCACTGAATGAATGCAATATGTTAACACTCCTGTAAGTCCCAGAATTGCTTGGCTGCCCCTTGCCCTGCCTGCCTTATACTGGCTGAAAAGGTACCATTGTTTGCTCTGCAAACAGTGGGTGATGTTTGTTTCCAAGGTGACTGTGGTTCTATTGCAGCCCTTTAGTACAAAAAAAAAGTTGGTTTTAAGCACCTGAGAGCATCCTGCTCTGACAAAAGGACACTGGGGGCAGAAAAGAGATGAGGTGGTGAGTTGTTTTCTGGGAGCACTGTAAATAGCTGTAAAAAGATAGAAATATGGGCATTTGAAGAAATAACATGCAAAATGTCAGTAAGCTAAAACCAAGAGTGGTGATGTATATTTCTTAGCATGAACCCAATATGTTGTTAAACCCAAAACTGTTGAGGTAAGCCTGTCAAAAATACTTTATTTATTATATTTTAAAATGCACATTTTAAAAGTGTTTGAAGATAAGCACTTTACGAGAAGGCCCTACTTCCCTTCTTAACTAATGTGTGCTCAGGCAGCTGCTGAAATGTTAAACCTTGTAGTTTGTTTGAACAGCCAAAATAATATTGTTCTCCCCCTATGAAATAAATATATATATATATATATATATTTTTTTTTTTTTTAAAAAGAGGTTTAGAAGGTTTTGTTAAAGCAGGGATGTATAAAATTTCCAACAGAAAAACCGGAAAAAGGAATTCAATAATTCTGCTAAGCCTTTCTGGATGTTTTTAAAACATCTACTTTGGGTTAAATTATGCATCCCACAGAAAGTAGGCCACAGTCACCAATGCTTGATTTTCCTTTTTCTTTTATGTGTTCTAGAAAACAAACTTAATTGTTACTTTTTTATAGAACTTTGAGTATGAGTCTCACAGTATCAGTGACTAACTCTCTCGAACAATTGAAGAGATGGATTTAAAGTTCTTGTTCTTTTTCATTTATTTATTTTCCCCTTGACTACTGATACTTGTATTTGGGCAGTGAAAAGGCTTAGTTAAGAAGTAAAATGTGTGCACTTTTTTTTTTTAAATTGGTCATGGATGCTGTCAGCAGAACTTTGCCTTTCTTTTCCCCCTATCTGGTTTAGTACAGTTCATACGCAGGTTTCAGTAAACATTAACCACTTTTATCAGGCCTCGGAGCATGCTGAATGGTTAGCAAAGAGCATGTGCCGAGAGAGGCAGATGAAACGAACAAGTCCAAGGTCAAAAGGATGGTAGATTTTTCTTTATTTTAACAAGAGGTAGAGATGATTACAATTTGTGAAAAGGGCAGATTTGTATAAAAAAGCAGGTTTTTCTCCTTTTATCTTTCATTGAAGTAAAAGTGTTCAAGTGTATTTAACGTGTGTTTGTTGGTTATAGTGGATTTGTTCTGATTTTTCTGTCCTGACACACTACTTCAGAGAATGACAAATTAACTTTTCAACGACTTCAAAATTGGGCCTGCTCCTATATAGCAGTGACAGAATGCCCATTAATTTCAATGGTGCAATATGGAGCCCAAAGAGCAAAAGAGATCTTATCTCCCATGAAAAAATGATGGGAAATCATCCTGATTAGAAACTGGGTTTAGAAGATCGTTTTTTCCTTTTAGATGACGTGAAGATTTTCTTGGATTGCTTTTTATTTTATTTTTTTAATTGTATAGGTGATACAGTGCTACTGAATTCTCTGTAAAGCAGGGGTCTCAAACTCAAATGACCCCGAGGGCCGCATGAGGACTAGTGCATTGGCCCGAGGGCCGCATCACTGACACGCCCCCTTGCTGCCCCTGGCCCCACCCCCAATCCACCCCTTCCATGAGGCCCCGCCCCTGCCCTGTCTCTTCTCCACCTCCTCCCCTAAGCGCGCGGCTCCCCGCTCCTCCCCCCTCCCTCCTGGAAAGTGCTAAGCGCCACCAACAGCTGTTTGGTGGCTTGGTGGCGGGGCACTTAGGCGGCGGGTCCCGGAACAGAAGGGGCCCCCCACCGCCGAAGACCGGGCTGCGCTTCGGCGGCGGCGGGTCCCTCTTTTCCCCACCCCGGCCGGTCCCGCTTCCCACCCCGGCCGGTCCCGCTTCCCTTCCCCACCCCCGGCCCGGCGAGTCTCGCTTCCCTTCCCCCACCCCCCGGCCTGGCCCGGCCCCGGCGGGTCTCGCTTCCCTCCCCCACCCCCCGGCCCGGCCCGGCCCCGGCGGGTCTCGCTTCCCTCCCCCACCCCCCGGCCCGGCCCGGCGGGTCTCGCTTCCCTCCCCCACCCCCCGGCCCGGCCCGGCGGGTCTCGCTTCCCTCCCCCCCCCCCCCCGGCCCGGCCCCGGCGGCTCCCGCTTCCCCCCCCCCTCTTACCCGAGCGCGTCTCCGGCGAGGCCTGAGCTTCATTCCGCTCAGAGCCGCGTGGTGAGGGGGCGGGGCTGTGAGCTCCACGCCGAGCGCAGCGCTCAGCCCAGAGCTCCCAGCCCCGCCCCCTCCCCACGCGGCTCGGATCGGGGCGGGGCTCAGGCGCTCGGACGGAGACGCGCTCGAGTAAGGGGGGGAGGGAAAGGCTCCAGGAGAGGGGCGGAGGCGGGAGCCTCCGCTTTTCTCTTGGGGGCCCCTGCGGAGCCCGGGGCCCGGGGCAAATTGCCCCCTTTGCCCCCCCCCTCTGGGCGGCCCTGGGGAGCTCCGCAGGCCGCAGGGAAGAGCTCCGCGGGCCGCATGTTTGAGACCCCTGCTGTAAAGTAACATATGCACTGAACAGCTGAGCAATGAAAATTAGGCAAATTGCCATTGCAATGGTTTAATTATTTGAAGTATCAAAGAAACAGTAATCAGAACACAAAGCAAGGCCTGCCATAATAATAACTTTTGACATATCAAGTGTCTTACTATTTCGTAATTTTTTTATTATGCTAATCAATACACCTGATCCTGCACCCCCAGCCAAAGAACATTTTAGTTAAATTATTTTAATGCTCATTTTGATTTTTGTTTTCTAGGAAACATTATGTAAAGATTATGACTCAGCAGAAAGTTGTATCCCTACCTTAAATCTTCAAAATTAAAAAAACAAATCCCAAACCCATTATAAATAAATGAGTGAAATTTGAGGAATACTCTTCCCTACAAACATGGCCTTCAAATAAGTAGCATGTGTGCATAGTTAAAATCTTATCTTTTTGTGTATTTGGTGATGAAAATAGATTCAGTGCAGGAAACTAGAAGAATCTCATAGAAATATTAGAAGCAGCAAAGAATCCTGTGGCACCTTATAGACTAACAGACGTTTTGCAGCATGAGCTTTCGTGGGTGAATACCCACTTCTTCGGATGCAAGTAGTGGAAATTTCCAGGGGCAGGTTTATATATGCAAGCAAGAAGCAAGCTAGAGATAACGAGGTTAGTTCAATCAGGGAGGATGAGGCCCTGTTAGAACAGGATGAGGCCCTGATTGAACTAACCTCGTTATCTCTAGCTTGCTTCTTGCTTGCATATATAAACCTGCCCCTGGAAATTTCCACTACTTGCATCCGAAGAAGTGGGTATTCACCCACGAAAGCTCATGCTGCAAAACGTCTGTTAGTCTATAAGGTGCCACAGGATTCTTTGCTGCTTCTGCAGAACCAGACTAACACGGCTACCCCTCTGATAATAGAAATATTAGTTGCCTCACTCAGCAAACAGCTTCCTTGAAAGCTGAGTGTTTTGGGGGTGTGGGGTACAGTTTTCTGTCAGCGGGGAATGTTTTGAACATTTTGGGTCAGATTCTCCTCTCACTTATTGGAGTGTAAATCAGGATTGACTCCATTAAAGTCAGTGGATTCATACCAGTGTGAAAGAGGAGGATCGGACACCTTTGTTCTACCTTAAGTTGGGGGATGTGAAGAAGAGGCGCGGAGGGGCATTGTAGCTGAAATGAGTTACACATACATACAGCTTGTTTTAGCTCAAACCTATCTGTCATAACCTAAAACAAGAAGGTTCAAGTTTTTAAATTTTTATTTGCTTTTCATATTTTGCCGTGGAGGTGGGGAGGGGAGCGGGAGAGAGAAACTGCAGATGTGTCAGGCTGGATTTGTGATGTCTAAAGTTTCTGGTACACTGTGAGAACACTGTAGAGTTCTCTCATGCTCTCTCGGTGATGGATGACACCTTCTGCTGTAACAGTGCACTGCTGTCAGTCAGTGGAGCGAGAGCAGGGCAGAACAGCTGGGTGGAGCATAATGATTGGTCCAGAAGCGCCACATGAGGAAGGGAGGAGGGAAGCTACTGCTGCTACAGTTGGCCAATGCTCTTTCCCTGTACTTTGGCCTGCATCTTCATGCCTGTAGCTCTGTGCTGAAGTGGGGGGAGAGGGAGAGAGAGAGAGAGAGATTAGTTTTAAAGGCAGTCTTGCAATTACAACCTTTTTAGTGATGCAGTATTTCACCTAAACATACAAAGAATGTACTGTGGTTTTGATCTTAAATAACAGCAACATTTAACAAATCACCATAAACAAGTAAAGTAAGAAACTGCAAAAAGTTGCATGTTTCAGACAGGATTTTTTTTTTTAACCTCCTTGTAAAATGACTTTTCAGTTAGTATTATCGTAATAATTTATGCAAATATAATACAAACTTTATTGCAATAAAATTGTACTGATCAAAGAAGTAATCAGAAAAGAAAAATATTACCATTAATTTCAAAATGGCTTGCCAGTCATTACCAAGTTCTGGAAACCTTATCCAGTAATTCATAACCAACTTTTCTTTCACATCAGTAGCCCTACAGATTCTACTGTGAGACTTCAGCTTGCTTGCAGTTTTGGGGAAAGAAACCCCTTCTCCTGAAGAGCCTACCACTTTGGCCTGCCTTTATAGCTGCTTCTTTGTGGACAGACATGCCCGTTGCTGACCTGTGAGATCAGAACCCTCATCTCTCAAGGGTTTAAACTCTAAAATTTGCCTGGCCCTTTACACTAACCACAGATTGAAGCACTTCACAAATTCAGAAGGGGATATACATGAATCCACGTCTAGATTATATCCTCACAAAGGCTCTATCCAAGGAAAAAGTGCTCAGGCGTGGACTTCCAACTAGAGCCAGTTGAAAAACTTGAAAAGTTTCAAAAAATTTTGAAAAACAAAAATTTGTTGGGGCTTTTAAAATTAAAAATGTGGCAAGTTTCGAGCTCTCCTGACAAATTCAGTTGCTAATGCAGCAGGGTTTCCTGGATGAATAGGGAAAAGAGCGTAGCCAATAACAGACTTGACCTCCACCAAACATTAATTCCTCTGGAGAGACATCAGAAAACTCTGTGCAGCAGCATATGGAAGATTTGAAAAAACCTAGTGGAAGAAGTGCAGTGGATCATGAGCCCGCTAGGCATGGTTGCCTAATGGGAGAGCCTCCATATGAGGCTAATACAAGGTTTTGCTTTGGAGCTCCCACCAAGACTGCTGCCAGCATGACCAGGCCTCCAAAGTTCAACTCTCTCCCAGTCTGATGCAGTCTGAGACTCTCTCTTCCCCCATGTGGATGGAAAAATTGAGATTCCCTGAGACACCAGATCTCAGAACTGCACTGATTGGAGTGGATCTAGGGAAACAGATTCCTCCGTAGGAACAGCCTAGGGAAATGGCCGTCAAGGGAAAATAAGTACACCATCTATCTTTGGGAACAGAGAGACATAAACAGAGGCCCCAGGCTACTATTTGTGTCAATACCAAACACATGTAGTAACGAGAGACAATAATATTGCACTGGGATATCAGATCTGCTTCTTTGCGATGGGAAGCTTGCCTGTTACTCTTCTAGGAAGAACCTCCTGTCTGGCAAGGCTTCTAACATCCACAGAAGGAACATCACTGGGGGTGGATTGGCTGAGCCACCAAACAATAGATGAGGCAGAGTAGTGCCTATCCACTGATATCTTTCATCTAATGATGCAGAATTTTGCTGATATTGAACTAGACATATTTGCCTACGAATGCAGCTTCAATAAAGACAGAGTTCTTCTCAAGAAAAAGGCAGCAGGGAGCCATCAGCATGAACGCACTATCCTAAACTTAACTGATGAATCTACTTTATATCTTTTCTCTCTACTTTCCATTCTCCACAATGCAGCAAAACATGGTCAATGTTTGCTTATTGGTAGGCTGCATTCCTCCTAACCCATTGGAGGATTTGTGGACTTGTCAGTGCAGAAGAACAGGGAACTATATCCCATATGTATTTGAAAATCTCCTTTCTTCAAATGAGAGATCCACTTTTGTAACCCTTCCTCAGTGCAGATGTGTAACCGTGCTGAAATTCACCCCAGGAAATGGTATTGCATGCTCTGTGGTAGAATGTTCAAATGAACATTTACCTTTCTAATATTACGCGTAAGGCTATATGTCCTTCTCGGTGCCTACAATATCAAGGTCCAGTTTTCAGCTATTGATTCATAAGACTTTAAAAGCCAAAAGGAGCTGTTATAATAATCTAATCTGACTTCCTGTGTAACACAAGACATATAATTTCTCCAAATACAGAGTTGTCTCATCTAGCAGATATTTAAGGACTCTGTTCTTGAATCAGTGTGGATCTGCCCCAGGACCTCAAGCAACGTGTAGTATCTGTGGACCTGTCTTAGATGGGGGGGAGGGGAAGAGATTTCAAGGATAAACTTTATTCTTAAGATTATGATGTGTGTTGTCATGACTACTTTGAGCATTGGTGCCCTCACTAAATTCCAGTTGCATTTTGTATAGAAAGAGGTAAAATGGAATAAGCATCACACAGTGAAATTTTGTACTGAAAATTAGTTAACCAGAATGCATATTAGTCATGGTTTGCATTGAGGTACTTGGGTGTTTCATTATGCTTGAGAGGCCAATATGTTTTGTCTTTATTGATTCAGGGCTTGCACAGCTGATACACTTCTTTGTTTTAGAGGATAGTGAGTGTCAAACTTTGTAGCCATTGAGATGTTCTATTTACCTATAATGACCAAAGACAATTGGGTTTTAGAACCTGTCTGAAAGGTTTTAAGCCCAGTGTAAACAAAAACTGAAGTCCTATCAGTCACACTTTCAGGATGCTTCTAGAGTAAGCCCCTACAGACCTCAACTGTAACAGCTCTGATGGATGTCACAGCAGAGCTCCAACTTTTAAAAAATTTATTAAAGGGATTGTGTAAGCTGACATTTAGCTAGTACCAGATGTTCCCTTTTTGTTACCCATCTGGAGGTGGCATAGTTAATAAGGCAGTAATATGAAATTGTGCAAAGTTTATTTGGGCTGTCAAGTGTGGGTTTTGTATACTCCTGAGTTTTTATTTAACAATACCAGTCCATTAAACAGAGTTATTCTCTTTCTGCCTCGTTCCCTTGATGTGCTTGCTGTTCTGTTGTGTGTGTTCCTCGCTTTTGAGTGGCATTTGCTATATACTTGGCTCGCTGGACCCTAGCTGATGCAGTAAGAGTGTAGTGATAATGGCGGGTTTTGTTTTTCTCCTTTCTTTATTAATATTTCTTTTGCATATAATTTTTTTCTGTAGCTCAGATGGCTCCCGCTCAGCCCCTTTAACCATACCCTCCCTCAGAAAACATCAGCAACTGATTGTTTCATTTGCAGGGCTTAGAGCCCCTAGACAGAGGCTCTTCCAGTTCTATGAATGCACCATTTGTTGCTGAGGGCACAACTGTTAGATATAACTGGCTGCATCCCACTCTGCCTGGGACCAGCATGCACTATAACAGGTCTTTGCATAAACCAGATTTTTGTATTAAATGGCACCATTTTGTCCACAGTAGTAGTCTGTCTTTTTCCTTTTTGTTAAATGATTTACATTTTTCAGATGCAAATTGTAGAAAGAATATTGATGTACTTCAAAATACTAATATAAAGGCTACCGAACGAGCATAGATTCTAATTTTAAGGAAATGCAGGCTTATTTCATGAGTTTACTGGTCCCTGATACTGTCTGCTGGATTTCTATTCATAAATGGAAAACTTATTCCTTAATTTATTTGGGTGGGGAAGACTTGTTACCAATTTAATATTAAATATTTTATAAACCGACACATGATGCAATATAAATGCAGATCAAGTGATCCGGGTATTCATTCGACTACAGTTTAGAGGAAAATGCATTTAGTATTTTGGAGGTAACAGTAATATTCATTGATATTTTTCTTCTATCCTTTTTCTTAAACCCACATCCTAGACGTAACTTTTATATTATCTATATGTTCGAGACTCTCCTTTGTGTAACAGATTAATTAAAAATGTAAAACAAAAAGCCCTCTGGTTCTAAAATATCAGCTGGGTTTGACATCTGATGTCAGGTATGACTCATTTCCCCACTAACCCTTGACCTCCGTTGTTTGGCCATTCTTGTAGCCCCATAGTGTTCAGTACCTAAGGTGGAAACTGTGAAGGTGGATTGGGCCTCTTGATATCAGCAGTTTTAAATAGTATTCAGTTAGGTTTTGGGGAATCCAAAGGGGACTGTATTTAACATTGGATGTCCAGCATAGCTCTCTTCCTAGTGTAAATATAATGTTTCACAGTAGAGGTTTATATTTGTGTTTTTTGCATTTAAATCACAGCAGTAGTATAAACTGGAGTACAGGCAGTTCCAATAGAAGGTGGATTTGGGCTCTCAGTTGAATCTTTGAAGTCCTAGCAGCTAATCAGAGCCTGTAATTTTATTCATCTCTGCAAAAGTCGGCAAGGAGTTGTCCCTCAGAAAAGTGGTGTGGTTTTTCTTCCCCCCTTGTCTCATCTCCCACACACCCACCAAAACTGAAACTTAAAAAACTATCAGTCCCTTCTAAAAGCGCTATCATAGTGCAATATTTTCACATTTCTTTATCAGCTCTTTAAAAATATAATTGAGAATAATATCAGACATTTTTAGCTTCCCTTCCCCCTTTTTAAAAAAAAATGAAGAAAATTCCTTATTGCAATCTTTCATTGGGTACTTGAATGATTCAAAACATTGAAGAGTGCTGATCCTAACTCATATTAATTTATCCTCCAAGCAAAAATAGAAATACAGCGTGCATTCTTTCTGTGAGGATTTTCCCTTTTCTACTGGTCTTTCTTGCACTCACTACCCACATAAAATTACCCACGGGATGAGGATGGGAGGGGGAAGCTTGTTCTTTTCATGTGACTGGAGCACAGTTAATAATTGTAACAGATTTCAGGCCCCAGTGTGACCAAGAAACTGATTTGAGGATCATTTCTGGTAACTCAACAGAAAACTTACAAGACACTCTGCATGTCTCAGCATCCTGGCAAATCCAAAAAGAGAAGCAAATCGACTTTCTCTATTATTTATTTATTTGTTTAATATCCATTTTTATTGTACAGGACACACAAACAAAAGCAGCTTTTCCCAGAGGGGTTTATAAGAAAGGTCTTGTAAACATAGCTATAAAAGCGTGTTCAGGTTTCCAAGAGGCTCTCCCTCTTTTTTTCAGTGTCTTAAAAAAGATATGGCAGAACAGACTGATAAAAATGCATCAGGTTCTACATTGTAATGGGTTCAATGTTATAGTAGATTTAAAAAAAAAAAGGATTAGTTTAAGCATTCGTCTTCAACACTTCAGTCTTTCCTGTGTTGCAAATGTTTTGTCTCTGCAGTTTGGGGGTGTGTGTGTAGAGGATGTTGCAGTCTGTTTCTAATGGACTTAGAAGTCTTTCCTAAAGTCCGTAAAAACCTGACTGAAAACCCAGGCAATATAATTTGCCTCATGCTGATTGCTCTGGGGGATATCCTATACTCTGAAGGTCATCTAATGATCTTTCTTTTTAGTTGACATTGTTGGTTTCTTGAAATGTGTGTTATGTATGTTGATGCTGCAACTGAGTTGTAGTATGTGTTGCTGAGCTTTTAAAGGTCCTTGTTTTCTACTTTCCTTTCTTTATCCACCATTCCTGTGTTACTGAACTCCCATGATTAATATATCTGTTGCTTAAAATGGCTACTGAACCATCACCCAGTTCTTCCCACCAGTTAGAAACTGCTTATCCTGAGTTTAAAGAGAACCAGAATAGCTTAGAGTTGATGCTTTTGTTGCTAAGCAGGTAAATTTCTGATCTGCAGGCTATCCATTAACCCTGTAAATGCCCCACATAATGCAAAAGTGAAGAAATATTTGTCTTTGCGATGCCGTGATGGCTGCTGCTGCTGCTGCTCCTTCTTTGCACTGTGCTGGATTTTCAGGGCAAGTACTCTGTTTAAAAAAAAAAAAAAACCAACAAAAACCCAAAACTCACCAGCCCCCACAATCGTAGGTTACTAATTTGTTTTTGTTTTTTGCTCTGCTTTGGTAGTTTTATCTTTTGGGGATGGAAGGTGTCGTGGCAAAGAACAGCTGTGGAAGTGGGAAGCCTGACACTTGAGATTTGGCAATCCTGAATGGCTGATAAGGAAGATCCAGTTCCATAAAATAAAGTTGTTGTTGGTCTGATTTCAATCTGTGATGGATTTAGTTGTTAGTTTTCTTTTAGTGTGTTTCCTTGAGCCAGGGTGTTGGTAGTGTGTGACAGAATATGGAATAGAGCCAGAGAGAAGAAAGGGGCTGCAATCTAGATCTCATTGCCAAAAAAGAGTTAAACGGAACATACCACAAAACAGGTTAGGCAAGACTCTGAAGCCAGTTATGAAGTTTCTCTCCATGCTTTAAGGCATCTTCAGTAAACCCTCCTCCTCCCTCCACCCATTCAAGATTTTTTTTCTGTTATGAAATAGTCTCATGAAGACACTCGGTTTGGACGTGGGGTGTGCAGATAGTGTAGCGCTCTCACTGCCAGCTGTTTCTTAAGACATAGATGGTGCACTTGTCTGTGCCTGTCATCCTGTAGAATAGGCAACATTCTGCAGCAACATTCTTCCGTGTACTTTCATGCCCTCTATGGGGTTGCGTTGTGAACAGCCAGAGCAGGAAAGTAGTGGGGGAGGAAGAGAAGGAGGGAGAGAGGGAATGTAGGAGGGTGGAGCTGGAAGGCTGATATTCTGCACAGTTAATAATTACTGTGCAGTATAAACTGTACCTGCTTTCTAGAGGTTTCAGAGGCATTCACAGTCAAATGCAGCTGAGTATAATATGAAGAAGAGTTTAGCCTTAGAGCAGCTAGTCCAGGGTCTAATGTACAACGCTGCACATCATTTCTTTTGTAACATGTTTATGCCTAAACATTCAGTAAACATACCATATATAGTCTGGTTCATGCTCACTATAACATCCCATTGCAAGGCAGCTTCTCTAGTAACACAGAGATGCCTTGGCTCCTGGTAACAGACTGACAAATAAGATGTTGCCGTATGTAACATTAATATTCCACACAACCGTTTTTATGCTCGAGTTTGTGGTGTGCGAAACACATGTTTCCGATCATGACATTCTAAGTCTAGCACCATGAAAAATGAAGAGGATTATATAAAACAAATTGTCTTATCATATGAGAAGGACCGGCTCCTATGCATGCATTTGCATTCTTTTAAGAATAAAGATCTTGTCTCTCAATAAGTTTAATGTCCGATATATTTATGATCCTTCTGTTTGCAAACTTTTTTTTTTAAGCATCTGTTACATGCCAGACGATGAATCCCCACCAATACCTATGGTCTGCTGAGAACTTTTTGTAACTATTCGTTTCTGCACCCCCCTTTAATTCCTCTTTCTCCCCGCTTCACAGCTTATTTACTCAGTTGTTACAATGACTTACTTTCCGTTTTGAGTGCCAGGAAGCGACTTCCTGTGGAGTTACTGATTCTCCACCTATTGGTAAGAATGGCTGGGGACAAGAGATGGTGCAAGGAAATGGGCTAAGGAAGGCAACATGGAATGTTCATGTCTCCCGTGTCAATGCAGTGCATTGAACACAAGATAACAGGTGCAATGTGCTTCCACTGTCCATGGCTTCTGAATCCTAGCTCTAGCAGTGCCATGAGCTGCCAGCCCACGCAGCTAGGGGGACTGATATATCATAAAGGTACCATTAAATTCACATACTGGATTTAGGTGTATTTTCCCTCTGATGACTGGTCCTTATTTAGACAAAGTTTTGAGACCAGGATGGTTTGCAGCATGGGTGTTACATAAAAGGGCAGGCCATGTACTTTCTCTGTCTTGTCTGCTCTTACTGGCCTCATCAGGGTGAATTATGTCTGACTGCTTGGCAGTTAATTGGACCATCCTTCCCATTTCTTAAGCTGATAAGCCCCTCTCTGTCTGGCTCGATCAGGCTTCTTTGTTTGAGAAGTTACTAACGCTGCAGAAGAACAGAATAGCCACTTTCCTGTTTACTGTATCAAGTGAGGTACTCTGGTTTCTAGCCGTTGTATCTCTGTACACTCATTACACCCTCTTGTTTCTTAAACTTGTTTAAACATTCTCCTTCAGATCCCTCTGCAGGATGCACTTCTACTGTGACTCCCACAGTAAAGGATGGGCAGAGGCTCAGTTAGGTATAGTGGGTGTCTTTAAAAAAAAATAAAAATAAAAAAAAATGACAAGGTGTGTATGTGTGCAGTATTGTCACAGCTGTGTGAGTCCCAGGGTATTATTTATTAAAGGTTATGTGTATTT
Source organism: Mauremys mutica (assembly GCF_020497125.1). NCBI lineage: Eukaryota > Metazoa > Chordata > Testudines > Geoemydidae > Mauremys > Mauremys mutica. Next base: position 119,262,582 of record NC_059073.1, on the reverse strand, counting down.
TTGTTCACAAGTTGTCTGTTGTCCTAGACCCAAGTCTGCACACTGCTCCACTACAGACCCCACGTGGAGCCCCGCTGAATAAAATGGGATTCTTTGGGACAGCAGGGGTCTGCCCATAAGGAGCAGTGTACAGGATGGAGGCCTTAGATTGCGAGTTCTTTGGTTAGGGAGGGCTTTCCTGTGCATCTGGACGGTGTCTAGCACAATGAGAGTGTCACCAGAATGCAAGTAATGACGACGATTACTCATACTCGAACCATGTTATTCCGAGATGAGTTGTTATAAACAGGTGACTTCTTAAGGAATACACTTCAGTGAGTAAACTGAAATAATAACGCTGCAGCAGCTGGCTTACAGGCCCAAGGGCTTGATTCTTGCTCTGACACTGGTTATATGTTTGACTTCAATGGGGTTACTTCTCACTTACACTGGTGAGATCAGAATTAGGCTTTTACATCCCCTGGAACTTCGTTTAATTCCCCATCAGGATCAACTCAGCCCTTATTCTTTTTGAGATAGATAAATTAAGTTCCATGCAGTTTAGGCCTGGTTTACACCTAAAACTTAGGGCAGGTCTACACTGTGGGGGGGATCGATCTAAGATACGCAACTTCAGCTACGTGAATAGCGTAGCTGAAGTCGAAGTACCTTAGATCGAATTACTTACCGTCCTCACGGCGCGGGATCGACGTCCGCGGCTCCCCATGTCGACTCCGCTACCGCCGTTCACGTTGGTGGAGTTCCGGAGTCGACAGGAGCGCGTTCGGGGATCGATATATCGCGTCTAAGACGCGATATATCGATCCCCGAGAAATCGATTGCTACCCACCGATCCGGCCGGTAGTGAAGACATACCCTTAGATTGACCTCGCTCCATCACTCAACATCATGAAAAATTCACACCCTTAAGACATAGTTAAGCCAGCCTACGCCTCGGTGCAAACACGGCTAGGTCAATGAAGAATTCTTTCGTTGACCTAGTCACTGCCTCTGCAGGGAGTGGATTTACTACAGCAATGGAAAAAAACCCTGCCATTGCTGTAGTGTCTACACTATAACAGCAGAGCTGCAGCACCGCAGCTGTGCCATGATTGTGCTTGTAGTGTAGAGATAACCTTACTGTGTGGGAACTTTTCAGATGAGACTTCAGAAATGTAGGGCCTGATTCTCTTCTATTTGATGCTTTGTGTAGTCAGCTACACTTGTCAAAAATGGGTCGAACACTCTTTACCAGATTAGAACATATCACTTTGTACAGTTTCTGAATTGCAATTCAAGATGCAAGGCAGGGGAGAATCAGGCATCTAGTTTCAATCTGCTCTGAGTAGATATTGAAAATTCCACAGCACTTTATATGAGTAGGGTTTCGTTCCAGTGTTCTTGACCAACATTTTGTCATCTCTATACTATTGCACAGTCGAACGATGATCCTGGTGTCAGCCTCTTCTGGGACAGGATGGCAGCCTAATTCCTGTATTTGGTTTGGAAATACTTTTTGAACTCTTTGGAGAAGAAAGGAGCTCTAGCAATATAAAATAACAACAGTGCTTACAAGCCTTTTGAGTAGCTCCAGATGCACATAATATAAACATGCTCTTGCTTTAAGAGTCCTAACAAAGTTGTTGACGAAAAGGTGTGGTAGTATGTAGTGTTCATCTTTGTATGGATGTGTTCAACCTTGCAGGTACATCCTCCTTATGTGCCTTATGACTGTGGTGTGAATGTACGTGAACTGTACACAGATTCCAGTTCCTGTATTAAATCACATCTCAAAGTTGAAAGATCACACTTTGCAACAGGAAACCACTTGTTCCCTGTTATCAAAACAACAAATAAAACTAAAAAAGCGCAAAGGAGTAATAGCTTTTAAAACAAAATTTATGTTAATAGCAGCTAAATTAATTTGAACATCCCACTGTGTTTGTAATTTAAGTGTATAGTTGAGGTTAAAACATTTTTAAATGTAGGGTTCATAACAGTAACTTTTCATGCAGAAAAAAAGGCTTATATTTTTTTTGCAGCATTTTAGAACCTGAAGGACTTGAGGAAAGCCCTTAAAAGAGAATTGAGAATTGGTCCTTTAGCAGCAAGAATGAAGGGGGAAAGATGGAAACAAAATAAATGAATGCTCCAAAATGGGATTTGTTTTCTGCTAGACATGAAGGAGATAGGGTAGGCATATAAAAGGATTCCTCTCATCACAGACCTGTGTTGCAGTTGTATTTTATATATTCTGGAAGTGACCACCAGTTTTCTCTTATTGTAGCTCTTTTTGAGTTTGTATTCCTAAGTCCACTAACATCTGCTGTGTAGATAGAGGTATAATGATGAGAGAGAGAGAATTTACGCTCTGCTCTATGAATTTAAGCAGCTGTTACTGGCATTTAATGTGACAACAATGTATGATGGGATAAAAAAACCAAGCCTAAGTTCTAATTCCTCACCAGCAAACTCAGAAATGGGAAGGGTTGTGATTGTGAAATACTAGGATCCCAGGGTGAGCGTCTTGGGGGTAGGGGGAGTTGGGCGGATTTCTTTAAATGCCCAGTATTTTCCACATACATTCCGCTGTTGGCTGGATAACACCTCAGAGGTTTTGTTCATGGGCTGACTGTTGTTGATGTAGGTTAGGTTTTTTTTAAGATTTTTTTTTTTAAAGTTACCCTTTGTATTAGAGTGACTTGTCTAATGATGAGCAGAGAATTTGCATTTGGATTTTACAGTTGCTTGTAGTGCATGTAGTGCTCGAAGTTTTTTTTGATCTTTAATCAGGCTATTTCAGCGAGTAGCTAGCCACTGTTGCTTCATCAAAAGACTCGCAGCTATCATCAGATCAGTGAGCTTTAACCTTTCTTAGTAATTAGGAAGAGTAAGGAGTGGCTGTGCTTTGAGAAACATCGGAAAAGGAAAAACTTGAATCAGTGCATTCCCCTGTGGAGTTCTTAGAAGGAAATAGAAGCTGTGTGTGTGCAGGAGCGTACACAAGTTGCACGTAGCATGTACATTAAACACAAATTGCCTCTAGGGTTTATCTGAGAGTAAGCCAGTGCTGCCTAAAAAGAACAACCCTATCTATTGACTGAGGGATTGCAGCTCAAAATTAATGAAGTCCAGGAACCAGTCAAGTTTATCTGAAAACATTAGTGTCTCGGGAGAATGTTAGGGATGGACGAACTCAAGCATCGTTGGGCCTGGAGAATAAAGCAACTTTTTCTTGAAAATAAATTACTGCCAGGTGAACAGCTGCTAGACTGCAGGACCTTAGCTATAAAACATATCAAACGTGAGTGTGGAGAGTGGTGAATCAGTGTTAGTAAAACGTAGCACTTCTAGATGCCATGGTAACTTACTTTAAAGATACAAACACCAACCAATTATTTTTATATAGAAAATAAGGAAAATAATTACAGTGTTGCCATCTCACGATATTTGCTTTGTTTTCTTAAAGCAAAAGCTCCTGGAGTCAAGTGATCCTGAGAATTTCAGCTTACTTTATTTTTCAAAAATGATAATATCTAGCCTTCATAGCTGCAGGGGAAAAAAAACGTGAACTCAGTGCACCATTATGGTTCAAAAACTGGAATGGAAATTAAAAAAACAAAACTAATTTGTTTTGGTTTTTTTAATAGCATGATTTTTTTTGGACCTGACTCATGGAGTTTTGAATGATTGTGTTGGCAATAACAGCAATATTGTTTGAGACTGGTCAGATGACTTCTTCAAAGAAGCCAAAGTAGCCACTTCCAATAATTTTGAATTAGGGTCCTAGGTTACGGGATGGATTGATCCAGTAATCTCTTTGCTGTTCAGGGAATCCTAATTCTCAGGTGCCTTCCGAAGAGAGCAAGTAAGGGGGAAAGAGAGCCCTGACAGGTCTCTCAGCATGGAATTACAGGCAGTGCTTGTAGTGCCATTTATTGAGGCTGCTTGACAATTCCCATTTATAAGACTGTTTTCAGTTGCTTATAACTAGGGCCCTACCCAATTCACGGCCCTGAAAAACACATTGTGGATCTTGAAATCTGGTCCCCCCTGTGAAATCTGGCTAGAATGGGGGGGAGGGTCACGGTATTGCCACCCTTACTTCCTGCGCTGCCTTCAGATCTGGGTGGTCAGAGAGTGGTGGCTGCTGGCCAGGCACCCAGTTCTGAAGGCAGCGTCTCTGCCAGCAGCAGCATAGAAGTGAGGGTAGCATGATATGGGGGCGGTTCTTTTTGGGAGGACATGGCTTGCCTTACAAGTGGATGTCGTGGGCAACCACCTAGGACGCCATGGTTGGGGGGGCGCTGTGGTCACCCATAACCACACAGGCAGCCCAAGGCACCTTTAACTCCCTGAGCACTGGGGAGGGGTGCGGTTGGGGTTCCGCCAGTCAGGGGCACCTACCATGTGCCGGGCTCCAGCTGCTAGACTCAGCTGGGCTACAGAAGGATGGTACTTCTCCTGCATGGGCCGCTCCAGGGGCCAGGTCAGATCCACCTCTGCCAGTGGCACAGAAGTAAGAGTGGCAGTACCATACTGTGCCACCCTCATTTCTGCGCTGCTGCTGACAGTGGCACTGCCTTCTGAGGTGGGCTCTCAGGCAGCAGCTGCTGCTCTTCAGCCACCTAGCTCTGAAGACAGAGCCACCACTATCAGCAGTGCAGAAGTAAGGCTGGCAATACCGTGACACCCCCCCCCCCCACAATAGCCTTCCAGACACCCCACCCTCACCCCCTTTTGGGTTGTGACCGCCACAGTTACAAAATCTGCATTTCAGATTTAAATATCTGAAACCATGACATTTTAGATTTTTTAAATCCTATGACCGTGAAATGGACCATGAATTGGTCCTACTTACAATTTTACCAATCTTTAAACATTTGGGCTGAAATTTTACATGCTTGGTGTATGCCTCAGGCTGGGGGTGGGGGGGGGATGGCGATTTCAGCCAAAGTGGTTCAGCAATGTTCAAGAATGCATCTTTGGAAAGGTATGTTGATTTTGTGCATTGTAAAAAATTCTGGTAACCTTTTCTTTGACAAGCTCTATTACCCCACTGCTTAGGATCAGGGACTTAAAAATTTGGCAGGGTTGTGGCCCTCATGTCAAAGATGTGCCATCTCCATGAAAATCCATCCTAATTTGGCCCAGTTTTAGGCGGTCCTGTGGAAAAAATAGTATGTGATCATGTAATTGTAGACTGTATCATAATGCCTACACACAAAGGGGTCAAATTGAGGTTGCATAGGCATTTGCATCTGGCATTTCTAAACTTCTGACAGTTTACAAACAAACAACGTTCCTTTAATGTAGTTTTTTCTGTGTGTATATATTTTAGTACATAGTATATCTAGCCATCAATAACACTCTCTTTGGATTATGTAAACATGCATAGTATAATCTACTCTTCCTTTGAATATGATATAAAAACCCCTGGTAAGGTGTGGGTTTAGTTTTGTACAAGTGGAAGACAGGAAGGAATATTTGATTAACATTGCCAGTATATGGAATACAATTTTTAAAGTGTATTGGTTGGATAAGGGAAAGCATTAGTAGCTGCAACAAAGTGAAAGAGTAGTTCTTAGAAATAGTCATAGGTTCTTAATGTTTCTTGTAAACAGAGATATCTGTATGTGCTGATATATAAACTAAAAATAGGACCAGATTGGAATTTGTTGTCCTAAACTCTGAATACTGAAGAAGTTTGGAATCTATTCCAGTTCTGGATCTTGACTTTGCAATGTAGGGCCCATCTCTGATATACATTGTGCATTATACATGTTGTTTGTGCAGAATACACAGCTGTGCACTAAATTATCTGTCTTTTACCTCTAAGGACAATTTAAGGATTTGTCTTTGAGAGTTGGTTTGCCCCCAGTTTAATGTCTAGTGCTAATGAAAGTGTCCATCTTTAAAGACCCCTCCACTCCAGATTTAATAAGTATAGTTTGAAAGTTGTTTTTCAAAATACAGGGGAGAACAAAGTGCGGGAAGCATCCCACACACAGAACTTTGCTAAACAGCCCCAGGAAATCCTTCAGCAGTTGTCTTTGGGGAGGTCCAATCCTGCAAGGTGCTTTGCACAGTCACACCTAAATGTATGAATGAAATCTCAATAGAGCTAATGGGGCTTCCCCCAGAGCAGGGGGCTGCCAGTGTGGATCCACTTGCAGGATTAGGGCCTTAGCTTGTAATGGTGCCCTGCTGATTGCAGTATAATATTGAGCTGCTCTCTGTGTCTGTGGGAGCGAGATACACTGCCGCGATATTTACCTTTCGTTCCACACAGCAGGAGTGGAATGTGTGACACACCTAGCAGCCCTGAGACATTTTTCTCTGAATTTAAAATGTACAAAACAGGATCCACTGATGCTTTATGTAGTGACAGAAGAAGACTGATATCTTAACAAATAATCCAAAAGGGGCTGTGGCATACTGATAATGCTAAAATTGCAGTTAACTTAGCAAGGACAAGCAAGTGTAGGAACTGGCTGATTCAAGTTGGCTTTAACAAGTAAGATCTTGCAGGGTTTGGGGTATTTTTTTTGTTAATCTTTAGCTGAATTTGTTTGCCCAAAACTCTGAGACCCCCTAGTTTATACTTTTGTATCCAGCAATTGATAAACTGATCACCCTTTTAGTTTAAACATTCTTACTAGTTACCTGTTTTTTGTTTGTTTGATTAGGGGAATGAGGCAATGGTAAGATTTTTGCATGCTCTATCAGTTCCAGACACTTTCCAAAATGTTTTAGTTTATTAAAGACACTGATAATTGCTGTGTAGAGTAATATTGCAGTGAGTAGCTCTCTGCTTAGACAGACTCAGTAAAATAAAAGCAAAACTGTATTTTTTTTCCCTTGCCACACAGACTGTCCCCAGAAAATGCAATACTGAAATGAAAACGTGGTTTAATGGTTAGTGGGGCTTTTTTCTCCAGCTTTTTATAGCACAATATGGTATATTGCCCACAGATTACCCTGGAGACTAATTTTAGAGGTATTCATACATTGTTGTTTTAAAAATACTGTTGTTTCCATCTCCAGTAATCCACAAGGTGGAAGCAAATGTGTAGAGTATCTGTATATATTTCAGAGTAGCAGCCGTGTTAGTCTGTATCTGCAAAAAGAACAGTAGTACTTGTGGCACCTTAGAGACTAACAAATTTATTTCAGCATGAGCTGTAGCTCATGAAAGCTCATGTTGAAATAAATTTGTTAGTCTCTAAGGTGCCACAAGTACTCCTGTTCTTTTTGTATATATTTGTAATCCTGACTCTGTGGAGGGTGGATTTGTAGGTGTGCAATGTGTTCATGTCACCAAGAGAGCCCCCATTAACACTTCAGTTAGGCAAAAATGTGCAATTCACCACCAGCTTTATTCGTTGGTGGTTTGTACGTGTTGTAGGGTGGTGGTATGCTGTTAGCCAACTCTTCTGATGCCTGGTTAGAGATCAGTTGCCCAGTTATTTTAAACTTCAATAAATAGCACACCATTGAGGAGCGGGGGTGGGGACTAGTATGATGGGAAGTGGTTTCTTAGAAGGTGGATGTTCTAGTTGTGCTAACAGAAGTTCTGTACTGTTAGCCATCATTGTGCTTGTCTGGCATGCAAGTGTTTGTTCACACTAATGTACTTTCCTTTTCTGCTTTCTTCCTGATAATGCCCAATGTTTGCATGCATCCCTGCTCCTGTGAAACCAGCAGCACTGAATTGATGGTGAATTTATTTATTTTAAACCCTTGGCCACAAGGATTTTAGTTTGAATGTGTCTTCTTTCTGCAAGTAACTTCTGCTGAAATGATTTAATTTTTTGCACCTTATGTGAAACAGGAAGTTGGAGATAATGAAGCAGATTGATAGATAGATTGATATAGAAATAACCTTCTGAACTTTTCCTTTGGACCAGGATGGTCATAGTGTCATAAAGGTAGTCATTTCAAAATATTTTTGCTTGCTAGATGCATTTTAGTTAATCAATTTTTTTTCTCTTGTATTTTTTAATACGAATAAAATTTAGTTCAGCCTGTCTAGGTTCTTGCAGTTCTTCATCGCCTTTTTCTTCACTGTTTGCTGACTGGAACTGGGACTACTAACTAGAAAGTTGTGTGCCCTTGGCAGTACCAGCTTTGCTTCTAGGTTAGAGGCTCGGAGATAAAGATAGCATCAGATATTTTTCTATTTTCTTGCTGGCTTTGAACAGCTCTTAAGCTTTCCTTATCACTGAACTTAATATTTCATTCCAGAGATGCTCAAATTGCTTAAAAATTGTGTCAAGTATCAGAGGGGTAGCCGTGTTAGTCTGGTTCTGTAGAAGCAGCAAAGAATCCTGTGGCACCTTATAGACTAACAGACGTTTTGCAGCATGAGCTTTCGTGGGTGATCTATAAGGTGCCACAGGATTCTTTGCTGCTTCTTAAAAATTGTGTTTCCTTCAAGTAAGGATGTTTGCATTTTCAACTCAATATGCAAAACTTCCTTTCAGAGCCCTACACTTGTACTTAGTGCATTTTCTCACAAAAATAGAATGGAGGAAGAGCTGAAAGAAACCATTTGTTTAGTCTCTTGAGGCTTAGCATCTTGCTGGGTCAGTCTGCTAATTAATGAAGTCACTCAAGAATATGGTAATACAAAGAAAGGATATTTGCAATAACATTTTTTATCAGTAGCAGAAGTTTTAAAAATGAAAAATAAAAAGCATGTGCACAGCAGCGGCCTGAAGGAAAAAGGCCAAAAAGTAGCTTTGAATTGCAAAGGGCAATGATTCCAAAGGACTTCTGTTGCTGCTGCTGTGGCGGCTAGTTGGTGCTTCCTGATATGAAGCTTGCTTCTGTTGTCTGAAGGGAGGGGAAGAGTGAGTGACTCTACCCTGTTAATCTGCTTTCTTAACTCTGCCTTGTTTGCTCTTTCGATTAAAACAAAATATTGCTTCTCAGTTAACCTTTCCTGAGGGATGGAGGGGAAGAAGGAGGGGTTATATTTTAGGCCAGTGGTTTTCAACCTTTTTTCATTTCAAATGGCGGTGCAGATCCCTTTGGAAATCTTATACATAGTCTGCAGACCCCGACCCATTAGATGTAGTCTGCAGACCCCCAGGGCTTCACGGACCATAGGTTGAAAACCACTGTTTTAGGCCCATGGGGGAAAAAATGGCTACAATCTTGCTGCTATAAGTGGTGCTTGACTGACTTCTCCTACACCAAAATCTGTGCACCAACGCAGTAAAATGTGTCAGCAGTTTATGAAGCAAAACAGTCCCGCAAAACACAGCATACTAATTCTAAGGCAAAAACAGCTGATGGGTTGCGTCTCCTACTTGAACAGCATTTATGCCTTGCTACCTAAATTCTATGTTTTAGCTTCCCATTTGCTGCTAGACTGTGAGCACTATGAGTGAGGCTATCAGAGTCTGCAGATATGGAATCAGACAGTAGATTGTTGGTTTCTTTACTTAATTTTTTTTCTGGTGATAATACATCAGACTCTGGAAGTGGTCAACTACATATGCCAGGGTGTGTGCACCATTCCTACTACTCCCCATAATAGATTCAAGGTTTGAAAATATTATGTTTTTAAAACAGCTTAGTGCCAGATGAGTTGTTGAGTACACATTTTATGGTCTAGATGTGTGATGGTGCTATTGTGCATTAGTACAGCATGGCTACTTATGTAGTTTGCTAGATTTTTGGGGTGAGGAGGGCAGGAGAGGGGGTACTTGAGTCAAGGGCAGTTTACACTGGAAAAATAGCAAGCAGCTAAATGCAGAAAACTTAAGTTTAAATGACGTGAAGGATGTGATTCAGTTCAACAAATGTAAAGGAATGATTGAACACTATTTGTGTGCTTGATTCTGTACAAAACATGAAGGAAGCCCCTGATCCAAGGAATTTGCACTCTAAAGTTTACAATACGGAGTATTTTTCCACACTTAAGATCCAGTTAAATGGAGTTTGATGCTTGAGCAAAGAATGCAGGAATGCACCCAAGTATTGTTTAGGAAGACTATTGTCAATAAGCTTTGTTGGAGAAATGAGTTTCCAATAGATTTTTTTTTTTAAATGAAAAGAGGGCTCCATGCAGTATAAAGAATGCAAAAAAAAGTGATAAACAAGGGGTGGCATGTAAATAGCACTGGCCACACATTTGTTCTCGACTTGCTGATAGGGTTGCCAACATTATACTCACACAAAACCGAACACCATTGCCCCGCCCTCTGCCACACCTCTTCTCTGAGGCCCTGCCCCCTCTCACTTCATCCCTCCCTTCCCTCTGTCACTCGCTCTCCCCACCCTCACTCACTCACTCATCTTCACTGGGCTGGTTCAGGGGGTTGGGGTGCGGGAGGGGGTGCAGACTCTGGGGTGGGGCCAGGGATGAGAGGTTTGGGGTGTAGGAGGGGGCTCCAGGCTGGGGCTGAGGGGTATGGAGTGCAGCAGGGGGCTCTGGACTGGGACAGGGGTGTGTGTGGGGGGGGGGGGGTGAGGGCTCCAGGTGGGGGGCGCTGTGGGGTGGCACCGGGGATGAGGGGTTTGTGGTGCAGGAGGGTGCTCCGTGCTGGGATCGATGGGTTCAGAGGACAGGAGGGGAATCAGGGCTGGGGCAGAGGGTTGAGGTGTGGGAGGGGGTGCATGCTCCCGGCGGTGCTTACCTCAGGCAGCTCCCAGAAGCAGTGGCATGTCCCCGCCCCGGCTCCTACACGGAGGCGTGGCCACGCGGCTCTGTACTCTGCAGATGCCATTGGCCGCAGGTCCCAGCCACTGGGAGCTGCAGAGCTTATGCTTGGGGCGGGGCAGCACGCGGAGCCCCCGGCTGCCCCCATGCCTAGGAGCCAGAGGGGGGACATGCTGCTGCTTCCGGGAGCCAAGTGGAGCCAAGGCACGCAGAGAGCCTGCCTTAGCACTGCTGTGCATCTGCAAAGCCGACCGGACTTTTAACGGCCTGGTCAGCAGTGCTGACCGGAGCCGCCATGGTCCCTTTTTAAACGGGCGTTCCAGTCGGAAACCGGACACCTGGCAACCCTATTTGCTAATGCTCCATCTTTAACTTGCTTCATTGAACTACAGCATTAGAGCATAGAAGCAGAATAGCGTGAAACATTCATGCACAGATCTCTCATCCCTGCTCCAATACCGAGCCAGTGCAGAATGTGTTAAAGATAAGTTTTCACCTCTAGATTTGCATTTCCTTGCAAGCGTTGTCTTAAACCAGGGGTAGGCAACCTATGGCACACGTGCCAAAGGCGGCACGCGAGCTGATTTTCAGTGGCACTCACACTGCCTGTGTCTTGGCCACGGGTCCAGGGGGCTCTGCATTTTAATTTAATTTTAAATGAAGCTTCTTAAACATTTTAAAAACCTTATTTACTTTACATACAACAATAGTTTAGTTATATATTATAGACTTAGAGAAAGAGACCTTCTAAAAACGTTAAAATGTATTACTGGCACGCGAAACCTTAAATTAGAGTGAATAAATGAAGACTCGGCACGGCACTTCTGAAAGGTTGCCGGCCCCTGTCTTAAACATATCTGTATTTGTGGATGTATGTATATTTCGTATTCAGCAAAGCATCTTAAGTAGCACCTTTTTGAAAGTTCCTTATGAGCAGTATACACTGAAGCTTTCCTTTCAAGAACCTTTCGTTCAGAAGTTTCACAAGAAAGTTTTGAATCTGGATTTTTATCTCTTCTCCGTCCATATCAGCTGTTAACCTGGTCTGGGGCTGATAATGGCTTTGTCTTTTAGGATGCTGAATGGGTTGGCCATGTTTTGCTGCAGTTTGGCCAAGGTGGATTCACGCTATTAGCCAAAGTTATCTCCTCATTGACTTTGCCACCAAGGTTGAATCCTGGCTACCTGGTAATTGGGTAAATGGAAGATTTTGAAAGGGTTTGTAAAGGATGATTTTCTTTTTGAGAACGAAGGAGGTATTTTTATGAAACCCTTGGCTTTATTAAATTTGACTGTTGAGAGAGGAGGTATGGGGAACCCACTACATACAAGTTCACAAATTCAAAGAAACATAATTTGAAATAGACTGTAGTTGTTAGAAGAGATAAAGGAGACATTCTACTTACATTTTTGTTGTTCCTAACCTAGATTTCATATTAACCTCCTCTTACCAAGGTTTTGTAAAGGGCTGTCAGCTCTATTAATTCTTGCCCTGTTTGTGCTTCATATGTTAGATACAGTATTTGTTCAATTAGGTGACTTACAGGGGACTTGCAGAATATTTTATTTATTTATGTGGTGCTCATGCCGAAGTTTGCTTGCACCATTTTCCCTAGGTGTTCTGCAAGAAAACCTGGTGTTTTTGCAGGCAGGTTCAGCCTGCAAGGACTCCTGCCCAAGTGATGCAATGAGTCATCACCACCACAGCCCCTCTCACCCTCCAACCAGCACTGCCCGTTTCTTAGCAATGCACTGGCTGGCTGACTCTTGTCCAGGGGCGGCTCTAGCTTTTTTGCTGCCCCAAGAACGGCAGTCAGGCTGCCTTCGGCGTCTTGCCTGCAGGAGGTCTGCCAGTCCCGTGGCTTTGGCGTACCCGTCGCCGAATCCGTGGGACCGGTGGACCTCCTGCAGGCAAGACGCCAAAGGCTGCCGCCCTCGCAGGACCGCCAAGGCGCCCCCGTGGCTTGCCGCCCGAGGCACGCACTTGGAGCACTGGTGCCTGGAGCCGCTGCTGCTCTTGTCCTCAGTGAAGCAGCATTTGTGGGCATGTTGTGCCACTACAGTGCCATTCCAAGCAGCCTTTTTCCCAGGACCCTGGATCATGCTGACAGAATCACACCTCCTCAGGAAGTATGCATCAGCTTTCCTAAGTCTGTCTGGCCTCACCGTTCCTGAGGTATGTCCTTGCAAATTTACAGGCTTATGCTGTAGCTGTGATCACTGATTCTAGTTGTGTGTGCTGCATGTGGGCACTCACTCTCCGTCATTTGTAATTTGGTTGGTACAGTCGTATCATACAGGCTCAGAATTTCACTGTCCTGAGGAACCAGTAAATATCAGTGTGGTTTAAAAAAAATAAATAAAAAATATGGAGACTTTTAAAACTTGGCGTAAGTAGGGGTCACTGGACTGTAGCTCACCTGTGTGATTGAAAGTAATGCACAGCTGCTGGCTCTACTTTATCTCAGGCTGTTTGTGCACTGAGCATTGATAACCGTTTATAGACAATACATGGCATTTGTTTTCTTCCTCGTGATAACCCTTCATACCAGAACGTACTTTACTCACATTTAATTGGTTTCAAAATTTCCTTTGTTGAATTAAATATGAGGTATGTTTTCAGGGTGGGGGCAGGGACCCTTTGTTAGCTCTGCAACAGAACATGGCATGTGAATAGATCTGAAAAAAAACAAGATGACTTTTCTAAAGGCATCAAGCCCCTCCCGTAGTGCGGCAGGGCATAGTACATCGAACTTAGAGACCTTTAAAGTACATGCTGAAATGGATGCTGGGAAGATACAGTACATTGCTTGGGCACAACTCCAAAACTCTCAAGGCAAGCAATATTTAAACAAGCCGAACAGCCCCTTTAGGCAAGCAGCAGGAAATCCAGCACTCAGCTTTGTGTTGTTGCATGGTCAGCAGAAGATAAAAGTGTAGGCTGTTGCAGCTGGGGTTCCCTCCTATCCCTGGATGGCAAACTGTTAAGAAAAGATAAAAGGACAGGGAAGAACAGGGGTCATCTTAAATAAGAAAGAACCCTTTTATAGTAAGCTATTCAACTGCTTTGAAAGATGTTGGGCCTTAATCTTCTCTCGCTTACATTGGTGTAATCTGGAGCATCTCCACTGAGGTCAGTGGAGTTGTGCTGCTGTAAAACCAGTGTGTGAGGGGAGAATCGGGCCCTTTGTTTCATCACAAACAATTGTTTAAACAAGGCTTCATTAACTATAGGCATAGCCACTTCACAGCCAGCCATCAAGCTTTTAGGCAACTATGTCTGCTACTGACTTGGGGCTTTTATTTTCAAATGCCACTAAAATCCAATCAGCTATTTTCTTCTCTAATTTTATATCTGAAGCTCATTCCTGATTGTAGGCTCTTTAATAATTAAGAGAAGAGTTTAAATGAATAGAGCTATTATTTCAAGGCATCTGATCTCTATTTACTGTATTCCTCCTCCTCCCCTCCCCCCCCCTTCCTTGCCATGACAGTGTTGGTGTCTTAGGAAAGAGAGTGCTTAGAGCATTTGTTACCAATTTAGTAGCAAGTACGTGCTCAAATTTAGGTCTTCCGAGTTCTGTGTGTGCCATATGTGGCCAAAATGTAATCTTTGCTGGTTCTAGTGAAAAAGAACAAACATGATTTTGCTATTTCTTTAATTTAGTGTGACTTACACTGGCACAGACTTTTTGTTTTGGTAAGACAGTTAAGCAATTAGGCACCCTAGGGAGCACAGATATGAACTGATCACTCCCCTGGGTTTACTGAGGTATGAAACATGGCCAAGACAGAACCTCTGACTTCCCTCAGAGATGTGCTAATCCTCCTAATTACTCCCACCTTTCTAGGAGCTGTGTTACTGCTATTTTAAAGTCCGTTGTCATTTCAGAAGTAACCTTGTTTGTGATATTTGGGGCTATACAAGAGAATTTGGTGGGGAATCCATAGACTTGTTTTGGCTATGATGACCCATATGGAATTTGCTATGGGGTATGTTAGGGGTTATCATTTTTTGTAGTGTTTTATATTTGTAACAAAGCTCATCCTGTATATCATATTCTCCTCCCCGCCCATGGGTGTGTGTGTGTGTTGCTCACCTTCATAAATTATATAGTGTAGGATCATAGTATTAGATATGGAAAAGACCTATTTGAGTATGTTTGCATTGCAGTTAGGCATCTGTGGCTGGCCCGGGCCAGCAGACTTGGGTTTGTGGGGCTCGGGCAAAGGGGCAGTTTAATTGCTGGGTAGATGTTCGGGCTTTGGATGCCAGAGCTCTTGGCCCCTCCCACCTTGCCGGGTCCTGGAGGCCGGACTCCAGCCCAAGCCTCAATGCTTCTACTGCATCAGCTAGCATAGGCCAGCCACGGGTACCTAATTGCAGTGAAGACATACTCTTAGTGCGTTAGCTGGGGCGTTAACCCCCACCTAAAGTAAGTGGCAAGTGCTGATACTGTCTCTTGCTTTCAGAAACCTTGCTTAAAGTCTGAATTAGGGAACAAGTGAAATGAGTCTGGTGGCCTCAGCCCGATTCTTAATAGATAAATTGTACCACATCACCATATATGAAATTAGCATATTTGTTAACCAGAGTGCTGCCACATCATACTGATAAGTCATTGCTTTAGAGCTGCTGGTATTGCTTTCCCCTGCAGCTTTCTTGTTTTAACTAATTCAGATTTAACAGCAATATTGTCTAGAGATTCAACCTCTTCAATTATACTAGGTGATCTCCCTTGATCTAACTAGCTCAGTTTTATTAGGATCTCACTGAAACCTTATACTGCACGGGGATGATATCTGAACTGGAAGAAGACTCTAATTTTGAAGGATTTGCTCCCACCATTTCATTATTTGCTACTGTTTAGTGTGTCTAAAGGAAAGTACAAATTCAGCTGTAGTGTGTTCACACTGAGTGTGTATCTCTTTCTGAATGAATATGTGATCTTCCTATTCCAATGGCCTTTCAGATTAAGCATAAATAGTTGTGACCTGTTCTGTGAACCTTTGCTGAACTTCCCCTAGCTCTCTCAAGTATTCTAGGCCTGATTTTCCTCGTACACTGGTGCAAGTTATGAGTGGCACCACTGAAGCCTGTGGAATTACACTGCACAATATAAACCAGCTCAAAAGTGGAATGAGCGAGTGGAGAACCAAGTTGCCTGGTCTGGAATTATAAACAATTTGATCTTAGAATTGGAGCAGGGTGGGTGGGTCGGTCGGTCTGTCTGTCTCAGAGAGAGAACCCACAGGAACATTGCTCATCCTAGCGAGTTTGAATGGCAGGATCATTGTCAGTATCTGTGAATTAACAAATTCACGGTTGATATACAATGAGTGTATATACGTTATTTGAAAACTAATTAGCTTAGTTTCACTAGCAAACTAATACCATCCTGCCAGAGGACTTTGCTTCCTGCTGGATATGTAAATGTTTATAAAATAACTGTTCTTGTGTTTTATTTCCCCAGAATCAGTCACATCTGTAATTATTGTTGATAGGCTTGAAACAGGCTATGTTTTTTGGTGTTCAATATGTATCTCAAGGGGAGAAAGAAGCAAGTTGCTCTTTTCATAGATAGATTGTTCAAAGTATTGTCTGTGTCATCTGTTGATGTACCATATGAGCAGTGGAATTCCTCCTCCTTTTTGTAGGGGAGAGTGGTTTAGGACTAACAACAGACACTCAAGCAACTTGCGAGGAAATCAAGGAGTGTATCTAAATGTCTGCCTAGAATGAGGCACACTGCAACTGTCCTGATGTGTGGTTTGTGGAAAGAACTGGTCACAGGTTGCTAATTTGGTCCAAACAAATGGAACATCACATGCTAGGAATTGTAGTCTCTTCATACTGAGCCTCTACAGTGAGGATGAGTAGAAGAATGAAAGCCTGCAGTGTCTGTAAGATCCTTTAAATCCAGATAGCTTATGTTGTTCTTTCTCTTATGTTGTATCTCCATAATTGAGCCCTTGTATACATTACTGGTTACTTCAGGATAATTTACATTGCTCAGGGGTGTGACTAATACACACCCCGAGCGATATAAGTTATACCAATCTAAGTGGCGGTGTAGACAGTGGGAGATCTTCTCCTGTCGACATAGTACCGCTGCTCGCGGAGGCAGGAATTATTAAGATGACGGCAGAGTTCCCTCCCATCGGCTCAGAGCGTCTTCACCAGAAGCGCTACAGCAGCGCAGCTGCATCGGCACAGCTGCGCTGCTGTAGGTGCTTTAGTGTAGATGTAGCCTGCAAGTTTGCAGCAATAGTAGCTCATTCTGTATGGTCCTCTGTTAATATCTGTTGAGGAATAATCCTCTTGATCCACCCAGGATCCCACATCATCCATCCACGATCTTCTTTTTCTGCCTCATGTTCTTCTGCCATCAGCTTTCCCTTCCAATGCCTGTAGACATACATATCACCCTCTGAACCTCTTAAAAGGTATCCTGCAAATCAAATCTTTCTTTTCATAAGATCTTACACTAGCGTTTGCTGAATTCCAGTCTTTTCCAGTTAGTTACACAATCTGATATTTTCAGAATTCTTCTATAACAGCAAAATTTTAAGGACTGTCGTTTCTTTATTATTATTTGAATGTCCATGTTTAACACAGATCAAATATAAATTTTTAAGTTAGAATTTAATCTTCAGTTTTATGTCCGTTCTCATGATTATTCTTCGAGTGTTTCTTTCACTCCTGCTATTCTGGTTCTGACTTCAGTACCCAGTCTTCCATCCTCTGTAATGATGCTTCCTAAGTAGCAATAATGTCTAATTTTATGTATGGCTGTGTCATTCACTGGAGTCTTGTGTGTTTTCCCAGGATACTTACATACCACCAGAGCTGTAGTTCAAGGATTTTGAAAGCTTTACTGATACATCCAGCAGAGTATGGAAGCTCATAGAGCCAAACTCACTGCTGACACAGGTGGTCACAATTCTGGTGACTTCACTGTTGTTTGAACCTCCATATAGCAAAGATATTAGCCTTTGGAGCTCAGTAAACTTCAGACTATTCCTACTACAGAGTTTCCCAGGTCAGCAGGTATGGCCTGCAGAGCTTACAGCATTGCAGGAGCAGCCTGTCCCTTAAGCAGTCACCAGGCCTACTCAGCTGATTTTGGTCATTCGCTTGCTTACCACCACAGAGTGTATAGTGCTTGCAGACTTTCTGAGCTCTGTGCTGACCTCCATGGAGTCCTTGTAGGTCTTACGAGGCGAGGTATGTGTACTTTGTAAAATCCTTTTGCAATGCCTGTGGGTCTTGTAAAGTCCATTTGACCAAAAGCAATACTACAAGGAATGTAGAAGGTCAGCAGACATACCTGGGGGGAGGGGAGAAGAATAGGTTCTGTGTGTCCTCCCATCCTCATAGCCAAATACAGAAATGTCTTTTTTTGAGAATTCTTCCCAAGCTCCTCTAACAAAGCTCGGGAACTTTTGAGTTCCATGAGCAATTGTTAAACTTGATACCTCTTATATTAGATGTATTACTGTAGAACCGAGAAGCCGCGTCATGGACCAGGCCACCTTTGTGTTAGGCACTGTACAACCACAGAACAAAAAGACTGCCTCGGCCCCCAAAGAACTTCCAGTCTATGCTCTGTTTGTGTCATAGGGTGAGATGCTCTATGGGGGCCTTGCTGATCCTGGAGGATGGTGCATTGCCCAGCTGCTCCTAATTCATTAAAACACTCTTGCTTCATTTTCTTATACGCATGAAAACATAAGAATTTTTCGTCCAAGAAAATTCATGTTAAGAAACAGTAATGTTATTTTGCATTCCCATAATGCCGTCCATCCGAGGATCTCAATATACTTTAGAAGGTTTAGTGGGCAGTCAACTTCATATATCATAATTAAATTAATCTCATTCGAATAGAAAACCAAATTTAAACAGATGACTTCAGAATTAAGGCTCCACGAACCACCTTAGCCCTGCCCACTTAAAAGAGCTTATGGATGTGCTCACATGTATACAACTACTTTAGAAAAATTTCACATTGCCATCAAAAATTTTACATCTGGGCAGTTCTTTTTTCTCCTTCTTGGGGCAAAATAGAATTGTAGAATATCAGGGCTGGAAGGGACCTCAGGAGGTCATCTAGTCCAACCCTCTGCTCAAAGTAGGACCAATCCCCAGACAGATTTTTGCCCCAGATCCCTAAATGGCCCCCTCAAGGATTGAACTCTCAACCCTGGGTTTAGCAGGCCAATGTGCAAACCACGGAGGTATACCTCCCCCCTTATGAGCGCAGTATGAGTGACCTGTGGTACTCTGACATCAGCAGCAAGTGTATGTAGACAGCACAAGGTAAAGTTACATAGCTGGCCTGCATCTCTAAAGTGAAGTGCAAATCATAGAAGGAGAGGAAATGACTAACATACAATGGGGTATCTAATCTTAATGGAAATAATGGATGTGATATGTTGGTGTGTCTGGCTCAGAGTGGAATGTGGGATGGTGTTTTCTGAAAACTTATTTAGAGAGTAAGATGCAAGACTGCAGGATGGTGGCCTGTAAGCCTGTCAGGTCTTTAGTCTGTGCCAAGAAGGAAAGAAATGTGTCTTGGTCACATGGACTGGGAAAAGGTCAATGACTAGGCAGTGGTTTTGAGATCAGCCTGAGATAGTGTTCTGTACTCCGTGTTCAATATTATAGATATGTGTCTTTTGAGTGGATGAGAGGTCACATGTGTGGGGTCAGAATTTTTATTATTATAGTACCTTAACTCTGCATTCCTTCACTCCAGTATGTCTCCCTCCTTCTTGGTTTTTGTTTTGTTGGTTTGTGTTTAAACTAAAACTTTCTAATTAAATTTTATTGTAAAGTAGAGGAGTGAGTTAGTGTGTATGTGTGTTATACAGAAATTCTGATCTTTTAACTGTTTATTAATAGACTTTTTTTGTCTGGAATACACAATAAAGGATAGATCCTGTGCTCACCCAGGAGCAGAAGACAGCAATATGATGATGTTAACAAGGTGTGGGGAAAAGGAGGTGTTTGTTTAGAAAAAGTCCAGTCACTAAAGCCTGTGGAGCAGGGGAACCCTGCTGATAACACAGCGGAAAATAAGAGGCTCTGTCTCTTTCCTGACTTTAAAGGAGTGGTGCCTTGTAATAAATGGCTGCCACATGGCAGCTGTCTCCCAGCTTTGTGAGTCTGGCAGTAGTTAATCCTGTCAGCAAGGCACGCTCCCTGGAAAAGAGCAGCAAGAAGAGCTGCACGTTCTTAAACAATTCTATCGGAAAAACTTTATTGTTTTGTTGTTAATTGAGTCTTTTCCCCCATTAAATCAATAGTGGTATTTCAGTGAGCTTCTCATCTACAAGTAGCATTAGTACAATGTGCTATGAATTAAAAACAAAATGAAAACAAACAAAACTTCATTGTAGGGTGTAAGGGAATCGCTGTACCAAGGAGGAACTCTCTCCACAGTATTGCCATCCTCAAGCATTCAAAAATTGAGTCAGGCCACCCCCCAAAAAATCATGATTGGCTTATAATGCATAAGACTTTTTAAAAAAAATTAAATTTGATTGCTTTCTTGTTTGTTTTTACCTCTAGGGTTCATGCTTTCCAGCTTTTCTCCACAACTGTGAGGGCTGGAAACAAACATATAAAACTTTTTTTTTTCCCCCCAGCAAAAGCTGTGTTGCTCATTTAATACCATGACTCCATCAGATTTTACGAGATGTGATCAAAATCATGATAGGTGGCAACTGTGACATTTTTATTCCTCTGATTTCTAATCAAAGTTTTCTAATGTCATGCATCGTTTTACTAAATTAACTCATTAGGTGCAAAGCGCTGTGGGGTGCAGCCATGTAAGATGTTCCCAACTGCGAGCTGGGTGAGCGAGGGGGCACGAAAAGGAGATGGTTAGTGGCAGAGACATTGCTGCTGCAGCGTTCCAGGATCTGTTCAGGACTCTGTGGCAAACTGTGCTAATACTGTCCCCTTAGGGCTTGTCTACATAGGGAAATTAACCAGCATAATTATATCAGTATAATTGTACTGATATAACTCCCCATGTGGACACCCTTACTCTTGGCTACGAGTTTTATTTTTCCTATGCTGCTTCCAAAGTGACACTATTGCTAAAATTCCCCAAATAGCGAAGCCTTCAGTGAGTCTCTTTTAAAAAAAAAAAAAAAAAAAATCCTTATAAGGTGGTAGCAGATCATGACCAGGGCTCCCCCCAGAGATGCAAAGCATTATCAGGAGATCTGCTGTTGCTTCCTGTGCACGCTTCACACTGATGATCCAGCCTTCCTCTAATCTTTCCTCAGCCTTTTCCTGTTGCAGCCAACACAACTCCAGCTACATAGTGAGAAGTGCAGGGTTAGGACACTAATTGCTGCACAAACTAGTGCCTGACACACACACAGCTGAGTTTTAAACCCTCTCATCTTAAATCCATGAGGAAAGATGCCCTGAACGGCTTCAGGGGAGGGTATTAAACTGGACAGTGATGTCTGATACATTTCTGCTCATCTGATCCACCAGTTGGGACTGATGGGCTGCCCCTCCTGACCAACAGGTGCAAAGACTGATTGCCAGTGAGCAATTCGACATCACCGATTTGTGGCTTTCCTTCATCTCAGCATTACTACGACTGCTGTTTTCACGATGCTGTAATAAGAACAACCAGACCAATTGTCCCCTGCCGATTCATTACAGTGGATGCCTAGGCATCTGCATGACCAATTGATAAGACACAGAAGTTCCCGTTTGTAACTTGTCTCAGAAACAATTGATTGCAGGCTCTGGCTGCACTGCATGGGACACAGATGCCTGCTCTTGGCCCGCCTTTAAAGGGCAAAGCTACAGCATCATGCCTCTCATCAGGTTCTCTCTCCTGTTCATTTTACAGCAGGAATCCCATGGCTTGGACTGGCTATACCGTCTGGGATTTCAGCCTCTCTGTCACCATTGTCCAGCTCTGCCTGCATATAGCCCTCATAGTTTTTCTTCAGCAGACATTTTTAGAATCCAGGAGCACTTTGTCTTGGGTTGTAAGTTTTTTCTTTTATTTTCTTTCTCTTTTTCTTTTCACCACAAGCTTTCTACCTGATTCTTCCAGATTTAATCCATCTGTTCTATTATTGAGGCTCCTAGATGTGAAATCCCTTCCATAAACTGGAGTACAGTGCCTGCCCATCCTTTCCTTTTAAAGGGGTATCTGACATCTTGGCATATACAACTTTTCCAAAGGTTAAAGTTTATTCATATTAATGGTCTGGCTGTATTATCGTTTGCCTTTGTTTTTTGTTGTTGTTGTTTTTTTAACAAACAAGAGGACCCAACCACAGATCTCTTTACCTGTTGCATTTTAGACCATGTTTTCTTATTTTACAGCCCCAGCCTGTTTTTCCTGGTTGCAGCCCTGTCGGTCCCAGGATATTAGGCAAGGTGCGTGAGGTAATATCTTCTATTGGACCAACTTCTGTTGGTGAGAGAGACAAGCTTTCAAGCTTACACAGAGCTCTTCTTCAGGCCTAGGAAATGTATTCAGAGTGTCACAGCTAAATACAGGATGGAATAGATTGTTTAGCATAAGTAGACAATCTGTTCCATCCTGTGTTTTTAGCTATGACACTGAATACATTTCCCAGATCTGAAGAGCTCTGTGTAGCTTGAAAGCTTGTCTCTCTCACCAACAGAAGTTGGTTCAATAAAAGATAGTTCCTGGTTGAGCCAAGGGGAGTGCCATGTGGTGCTTTGATATCTGACGCACTACTTACCATAACACATCACTAAAGGAGTCTAACAAATACCCCTTTACCTCCTCCCCACCCCCCCAGGAGAAAGGGCACCTCTTGTTTCTCACTGCTGCTTAGTGAAGGAAAGGAGGCCCAAGAGCCACTACAGGGAAGGCATTTCCTCAGTTCTTTCAGGGCTTCTCTGCAGAAATAGCTCCTGGCTGCATAGAGGGCCACTCTCCTTGCTGGCTTGTTTTGTATCTTCACCCCAATGAGGCTTCTGATCACAGCATCCCCAAGAGATACAAAGCACTAGCAGGAGTTCAGATACTACAATAATGAGTGCCATATAAGAACCTGTATAGAACAGAATAGAATTCTTCTTTCCATGGCTCTGCCCCAAGGTTGGCTGCTTGAGGATAGGGAGTTTGGAAAGCTGGCAGCAGTATTGTCTCAGATTGCCATGTTCTCCTCAATCTTTGTATTTAAAAAAAAAAAGTCTCCTTGCCCAGTGAGATGAGAGACAATACTGTCTAAAGGGCAAAATAATGCCCAGAACTGGAAAATGCTCCTCTGTCTACTGAAAGACACTACGTGAAGTCTCAAGCGGCTCAGTATTCTTGCAGCCAGTGCCACTCTTTGGGGAGGGAACTTGCCTGGCTTGCCACTCTGTCTAAAGCAAATAAACCAGACTTAAAGCCAAGAAACACATCTACTTCCTGGAATTCTAAGTCATTCACACAGCTGTCTTAGCTTTCAGAACACATGCAAAGCAGTTCTTATGGCAGACACAGTAATGCTTTTGTGTCTGTCTTTAGCAAGCAGAGACGGAATATAGGAATAGATATACCGGATTACACCAAAAGTCCATCTAATCTAGTGTCTTCCTCTGATGGTTGTCAGTTCCTCCGGCTTCAGAGGGAGGCAGCCGCCTCCTCATTTCCAGTTGTGCCATACTGTAGCATGAGGGGTTAGAGAGGAGAGGAGTGAAAACTCCTTCCTGATTTTTGTGGGCTTTCAGTTTGTTGCTTGCGTGTTTTGTCCTAGCTTGTGTAGCTGCTAATTTTAGGGCTACTAACAACATTATCCAGATCACTTTCAAATCCTGATCTCCTCTTCGCTTGAGCAAGTTCCTGAAGATACGGAAATATGTAGAACCTTATTTCCTGGGACTTTGTTGTTAAATAAGCTAAACCCAGAAACGGAATGAGCAGTAAGGATGTGACTAGCTTTCTGTGTCACGTTCTAGCTGTTGAGTACTCTGTAGGTGGGCGTGATTGCCACCAGATTGGGAAAGAAGGGGTTTACACTCTTCAGCAACTATCCAACCTAAATATGGGTGTGTCAGTAGTGATCATTATCTCAGTGTCTGACTCTCCAGTGCCTGGCACTTTGTGTAGTCACACTTGTGCAAAATGCTACCCAATCAGAATGGGAATGTTTCACGCCCACTGTGCGCAGGTGTAAGTGACTATTCAAGGTGCCAGTCCATTGAAGAGCCAGGCACTCCTGGGGCCATCCAGTTTTTGCTCTCACTTTCGCTACTGGCACAGTGGATCCAGCTTTCTTGCCTCACAGCTTAATCTCAGTTAGGGAGGCAGTTCCCACCACATATACATAAACATACCATATCAGACAATGAAGAAACATTGATGAAACATTAAAGTTAAGAAATAGAGCACAAAAGATAAGACAGAGATCAAATTCACAATTACATTAGGGCTGCTTTGTGTCACTGAAGTGGCACAGGGCAGCTGGAGCATACTGGTGAATCTCCTCCACGAAATGTTGGGGGACTGGTTCACCATTGCATTATTTTAGGTGCACTCCAGTATAGCTGCACTGGTTTCAGTACAGTTACATCATGCAACTGAAGTAACACCACGGTGACTCAAGGGGCTGTATTTTTTTCAGCATCATTAACTTGCTCATGTTGCCAATCCTACATACTTCTATGATACATACATATTTTGTTATCTAAAGCTCTTATAGAGGAAGAATAAGCATGTGTGTTATTGACGGGTCTTTGAAGGTGAAGGTGAAGGGATGGCAGGTTCGTTTTTTTGTTTTTTGTGTTTTTTTTAAACAAAGCAAACGTATAAACCATTACATCTACATAGACACGGTAATATAAATACACCAAATATTCGTATTATGGTTTGTTAGCAACAACAACATAAAAGGCTCAGACAAAACAGGTAGTCTCAGTTTAGTGTTGGAGGGTGGCCCTTAAAGATGTGCTTCTGTGGTTTTTGTGAGTTTAGAGTGACGTTTTCTCTGGGTAAAATTCTACCTTTACGTGTGTGTATTCAGACATTTTTGGAAATATTCTCAGTGCCTTTTGGACTTAATGCTAAGTAGTAGAAAGAACTGCCACCAGAAAGTCCTGTTCCGCTGTCTTATCCTTTTTGCTTTTCTTTTCATATAGGCTGCTCTGTACTGGTGCTCCAGCAGTGGTGACAGTGAGGTGACGCTACCAGTAAACTTCTCTGCCGTTGGGGCCTCGCCAGCACCAATACTTCAGTAGCCAGGGCAGACTTGGTATTAAAAAAGGTCAGTTGGAAAACTTTCTTTGGTTTTCCTTTGCTTCAGGCAGTGGCATTGAATAGCATCACTCTTTCTTCTTCCCACCCAGCTTGTTTCCTCCCCGTCTCCTCCCTGCTACCCTCAAGGCTTTGATGCAAAATTTCACTAAAACTATAATCCTTCTTTTGATGTGACCAACAGCATGGGAGATGAGTGGAGAGAAACGGTTTCCCATTGCATAGTCTGAGTGAAATTCATTCCCGAGCAGAAACTCAGCACGAGACCTATGTACCACTTATGTCTCACTTAAGTCCTAATTTGAAGGCTCAAGTGCAACTTTAGTGGTGAATAGGTTTGGTACTGGACTTCTGAACGGAGGTGAATTGCAACCTATGAGCTGTATCTTAAAGAACACCAAGAAAGAAGCTATCATGGGCGTTTTGTCCCAGACGAGATGTCCCCTTGCTGATTTGAAGAAAGTTATTCCTCTCTCAATCTCTGCATTAGTAACGCTGCCTGGACTTACATTTAAATAATCCTTTGGTTTCACTTCACATTGAAAAAGTAGGTCATTTTAGGGGGATGGTAAGTGGGAGTAGTAATGCTTTTTAGGCCCAGAAAGGACAAGTGTTTTGAAATGTATTTAGTATGTGCTTTTAAGATAGGAATCCTCCTTCCTCCCCACAAAAGAAACGATTATCCATAGTATAGAACATAGTATGCTTAATGAAACCAAGAAAAGTGTTTGGCTGAAAGTATTAAATTTTCTCTGGCCCAATTAATTCACAGCTTGTATTTTAACATTAATGTGTCTTTTGGGTTTTTTTAAGTGGAACAATGAGCTGCTTTGTGCTATACATCAGGTTTGCCCTCTCCTTGCCTGTGCTGTGTGTATTGTGTGCTTCTTCCTATCTATTCCAAAGGGAGCGCTCATGTGCAAGACAGTAGAACAAACTGTAGTAAAAACTTGTAATAGCTCCAAAGGGTTGGGGCACACTTTTTTGCTTCTGTAGCAGCTTCTCTGTGGTGAGTCAAGTGACTGTGAAAAAGCATCATCTCTTCTTCCTTCCCTCTTCCTACCCCCGTTAAAGATTGTAACCAAGGTTCTCCTGTTGCTGTCTCACTAGTGCTTTTAAAATGAAAGGAGAAGATGCTGAAACCATCAAGAACGGAGGGGAGTAAATGTTGATGAGCTGAGCTTCAGCATACTGTGGAGTCACATTTTATCCCAAAGGAGGAAATAGATCTAGCAAATGCCTTCCTGTTCAGACTGAATGGGAAGCAACAAGTTCTGCATGATTTTTGTTCAAGCCTCTGTTTTACTGTCCCATCAAAGCTGGTTGTCAGTTGTTTCAGATATCACCTTTGGCACAAACAGCTATTTGCAGCCTTTAGCTTTCTGTGGTCCTGCATGGCCTCGGTCTCTTACAGATGCCACACCTCTAGCCACAGCACAATTTGAGCAGCCGGGACCAGAGCGAAGGGACAGATTCTTGCTAGGGAACCTGCAGTCATATGTCTGGCTCTGAATTTGTGTGCATGTGGGTGGAGTGAGGATGAAATGCTTACTCCATAGGGAATTAATTCAGTGTTTAAGGCAGCCTGAGTTTGTATTGCCTCCAAGCTGAGCTCCCTCTTCATTGTGGACCCTCCCTATCTCCTTTAATTGGGAAGGGAGGGTAATTGCCCAGTGAAGCAATACGCAGAGGGATCCCTGAGAGCTTGAGAAGATGGGCCATCCTGTAGCCAGGCAGTTATAGAACTCCCATACTGTTGGCTCTGTCTCCCTTGTTAATTCCCTGAAATAGGTTCAGTGGGCCAAACCCTCTCTTTTCTACTTGGGAATGGGGGGAATACACCCACCCCCGCTGATGTGTAATAAATTTTGCAAGAGAAACCTCACCGAATTTTCCTGCCCCAGGGCTCCTCCCTGCCATGGGTTTTCCCACAGGAAAGAGTGATTTGGCCCAGTATTCTTATTGTTGCTATATCCTATTGCAAATAGAAAGTTGTGCTTCCAGAATCAATGCATGCTATTGTCTTTGTTTCAGTGGTATAGTTTTCCTTCCCACAACAGTACTGGAATATATTTTAGTGCACTCCAATAATACTTACTCTTGCAGAAATTAAGTCTCATTCTTTAAACTGTTTGCAAACTAGGAAGTTTTTAATGTACAGAAAAAATTGGTCTCCTGTTTAAAAACAAGATCAGTATCCAAACATCTTGTTTGAGTTGGCAGAAAGCTGTATTTTAGTTTCAGTCATAAAATAGCTATTTGTAAACAGAAGCTGTTATGGGCTGCAATTGTACTGTATTGTGCCCTTTCTGAAAGATGTACACCAGGCATACTTGCACAGAGATTGCAAAACTGAAGGTGACATTTCAGGCTGATGTTTGCATGTCTGCCCTTTTTCTTTCTTTCTTTCTGATGAGCAGTTTGAATCAGCAACTAAAAGCAAAGCTAGGAATTCAGAATTTATTTCTCTGACAGGACCCCCTGTGGTATTTAAATTACCTTGGACCACACCCTGTTTTCACAGTGGTTAAACAGATTATGTTTTTGACTGTTTTAGAAAGTATCTTATAATTAAGGACTGACATGTTGGTTATTGGGTGAAAAATTCAAGAATAGTTATTGATCTGCTCAGAAAGATGGGTTAAACTGAGTTTGTTTTTCGCTTTAACAAAAACAGAAAAATGGTTTAATATTTTTTCCAGTTTTTCTATTGTATTAACTAAAGGGATGCTGTTAAGTAAGATTAAGTTTGGGCCAATATCAAAAATTTTAAACTATTAGGGAAATGTTGTTATGATTTTTACTTTTGTAGTTGTTTTTAAAATAAATCTACTCCTGCATGAACCCTTCATCACTGAGATTTAAAAAGTAAAAAGCCATCACTTTTATGGGCCAAAATAAAGTAAGCTGACACTGTAGCTAACAAAAACCCTGATCTGAGAGCTGTGCAAAAATGAGGAAGATAACAAAGAAATTAATTTGAATTCTGCTAGAAACGCAGTGCTTGATCTTGGAGTGCAGGTCACCTGCAGCCCTTATTGAATTGAGTGGCCATTTTAGATTTCATCGACTTTAAGGTCAGAAGGGACCATTATGATCATCTAGTCTGACCCCCTGCACAATGTAGGCCACAGAATCTCACCCACCCACTCCTGTAACAGACCCCTAACCTATGTCTGAGTTACTGAAGTCCTCAAATCGTGGTTTAAAGACCTCAAGGTGCAGAGAATCTTCCAGCAAGTGACCCGTGCCCCATGCTGCAGAGGAAGGCGAAAAACATCCAGGGCCTCTGCCAATCTGCCCTGGAGGAAAATTCCTTCCCTGACCCCAAATATGGTGATCAGTTAAACCAGGGGTCTCAAACTCAAATGACCCCGAGGGCCGCATGAGGACTAGTGCATTGGCCCGAGGGCCGCATCACTGACACGCCCCCTTGCTGCCCCTGGCCCCACCCCCAATCCACCCCTTCCATGAGGCCCCGCCCCTGCCCTGTCTCTTCTCCACCTCCTCCGCTCCTCCCCCCTCCCTCCTGGAAAGTGCTAAGCGCCACCAACAGCTGTTTGGTGGCTTGGTGGCGGGGCACTTAGGCGGCGGGTCCCGGAACAGAAGGGGCCCCCCACCGCCGAAGACCGGGCTGCGCTTCGGCACGCGGCTCGGATCGGGGCGGGGCTCAGGCGCTCGGACGGAGACGCGCTCGGGTAAGGGGGGGAGGGAAAGGCTCCAGGAGAGGGGCGGAGGCGGGAGCCTCCGCTTTTCTCTTGGGGGCCCCTGCGGAGCCCGGGGCCCGGGGCAAATTGCCCCCTTTGCCCCCCCCTCTGGGCGGCCCTGGGGAGCTCCGCGGGCCGCAGGGAAGAGCTCCGCGGGCCGCATGCGGCCCGCGGGCCGCATGTTTGAGACCCCTGAGTTAAACCCTGAGCATGTGGGCAAGATTCACCAGCCAGACACCCAGGAAAGAATTCTCTGTAGTAACTCAGTTCCCACCCCACCTAACATCCCATCACAGACCATTGGGCATATTTACGTGCTAATAATAAAAGATCAATTAATTGCCAGAATTAGGCTATCCCATCATACCATCCCCTCCATAAACTTATCAAGCTTAGTCTTAAAGCCAAATATGTCTTTTGCCCCCACTACTCCCCTGGGAAGGCTGTTCCAGAACTTTACTCCTCTAATAGTTAGAAACCATCATCTAATTTCAAGTCTAAACTTCCTAGTGTCCAGTTTATATCCATTTGTTTTTGTGTCCATATCGGTACTAAGCTTAAATAATTCCTCTTCCTCCCTGATATTTATCCCTCTGATATATTTATAAAGAGCAATCATATCTCCCCTCAGCCTTCTTTTGGTTAGGCTAAACAAGCCAAGCTCTTTGAGTCTCCTTTCATAAGACAGGTTTTCCATTCCTCGGATCATCCTAGTAGCCCTTCTCTGTACCTGTTCCAGTTTGAATTCATCCTTCTTAAACATGGGAGACCAGAACTGCACACAATATTCCAGATGAGGTCTCAGCAGTGCCTTGTGTAATGGTACTAACACCTCCTTATCTTTACTGGAAATACCTCGCCTGATGCATCCCAAGACCGCATTAGCTTTTTTAACAGCCATATCACATTGGCAGCTCATAGTCATCCTCTGATCAACCAATACTCCGAGGTCCTTCTCTTCCTCTGTTACTTCCAACTGATGTGTGCCCAATTTATAACCAAAATTCTTGTTATTAATCCCTAAATGCATGACCCTTCACTTTTCACTATTAAATTCATCTTATTACTGTTACTCCAGTTTACAAGGTCATCCAGATCTTCCTGTATGATATCCCGGTCCTTCTCTGTGTTAGCAATACCTCCCAGCTTTGTGTCATCCGCAAACTTTATTAGCACATTCCGACTTTTTGTGCCAAGGTCAATAATAAAAAGATTAAATAAGATTGATCCCAAAATCGATCCCTGAGGAACTCCACTAGTAACCTCCTTCCAGCCTGACAGTTCACCTTTCAGTACGACCCGTTGTCGTCTCCCCTTTAACCAGTTCCTTATCCACCTTTCAGTTTTCATATTGATCCTCCTCATTTCCAATTTAACTAATAATTCCCTATGTGGCATCGTATCAAATGCCTTACTGAAATCGAGGTAAATTAGATCCACTGCGTTTCCTTTGTCTAAAAAATCTGTTACCTTCTCAAAGAAGGAGATCAGGTTGGTTTGGCACGATCTACCTTTTGTAAAACCATGTTGTATTTTGTCCCAATTACCATTGACCTCAATGTCCTTAACTACTTTCTCCTTCAAAAAATTTTCCAAGACCTTACATACTACAGATGTCAAACTAACAAGCCTATAGTTACTCGGATCACTCTTTTTCTCTTTCTGAAAAATAGGAACTATGTTAGCAATTCTCCAGTCGTATGGTACAACCCCTGAGTTTACTGATTCATTAAAAATTCTTGCTAATGGGCTTGCAATTTCATGTGCCACTTCCTTTAATATTCTTGGATGAAGATTATCTGGGCCCCCCGATTTCATCCCATTAAGTTGTTCGAGTTTGGCTTCTGCCTCGGATGTGGTAATATCTACCTCCATATCCTCATTCCCATTTGTCATCTTACCGTTATTCCTAAACTCCTCATTAAAGACTGAGACAAAGTATTTGTTTAGATATTGGGCCATGCCTAGATTATCCTTAACCTCCACTCCATCCTCAGTGTTTAGCGGTCCCACTTCTTCTTTCTTTGTTTTCTTCTTATTGATACGGCTATAGAACATTTACTATTGGTTTTAATTCCCTTTGCAAGGTCCAACTCTACATGGCTTTTGGCCTTTCTCACTTTATCCCTACATGTTCTGACCTCAATAAGGTAGCTTTCCTTGCTAATCCCTCCCATTTTCCACTCCTTGTAGGCTTTCTGCTTTTTCTTAATCACCTTTCTGAGATGCTTGCTCATCCAGCTTGGTCTACAACTCCTGCCTATGAATTTTTTCCCATTTCTTGGGATGCAGGCTTCTGATAGTTTCTGCAACTTTGACTTGAAGTAATTCCAGGCATCCTCCGCCTTTAGATCCACAAGTTCTTCAGTCCAAACCACTTCCCTAACTAATTTCCTTAATTCTTTAAAGTTAGCCCTTTTGAAATAAAAAATCCTAGTCCCAGATCTATTTTTGTTTATCCTTCCATCTAGTTTGAACTGAATTAGCTCATGATCACTCGAACCAAGTTTGTCCCCTACAACCATTTCTTCTATGAGGTCCTCACTACTCACCAAAACCAAATCTAAAATGGCAACCCCTCTTGTTGGTTCTTCAACTACTTGGTGAAGGAATCCATCAGCTATCCACTCAACCCCTCCCAGAATCAGGCCTACACCAGAAGGGAAAATCAGTGCTTGCTGAGTGGAAAGGTATTAAAATTGGGGGAGAGAGAATCATTCAGGAGACAGTTTATAAAGCTTATACAGTTTATAAAAGCCCAATTTAGGGAGCAGGCTGCATTGTCTAGTGTGTAGATCACGGGACTAGAATTAGAACACCTAGGTTTTAATCCCAAATCTGTTACTGACCCGATGTGTCAAAGTCACTCAGGTCCTGATTTACAACAGGTATTTAAGCACGTGGGTAACAGTTAAGGAAGTGAGTAATCCCTCAGAACGTGATTCTGCCATCCTTCCTCCCACTGAGGTGAAGGTAGGCATGGCATAAGGAGCTATTCAGCCTGAGCAAACATGGAAGAATTAGGCCCTCTGTCTCCCTATGCCTTTGTTTCTCTACCCAGGGCCGTCCTTAGGCATACGCAGCATACACGGCTGTGTAGGGCACCCAAAAATTTCGGGCACCACTGGGACCATAGGCACTGACTTCTCATCTTGCCAGTGGGTGCTTGACACCCCCCTCTGCTCCAGGTCCCGACCCCACTCCACCCCCTTCCCCAAACCCCCACCGCCCTGCCTCTTCCTGCCCCTGCTCCACCCCCACCCTGCCTCTTCTCCACCTACTCCCTCTGCCTCCCAGAGCTTGAATGCTGCAAATCAGCTGTTTGCGGTGCTCCGGAAGCGCTGGGAGGTACGGGGAGGAGTTGGTAAGCGCGGGGCCACTGGCGAACGAGAGGCACGGGGTGAGGGAGCAGAGGCGGGAGTGTAGTGTGGGTGGGTGCTCCACACCCACTACATTTTCCCTGTGAGTGCTCCAGCCCCAGAGCACCCACCCATGGAGTCCACGCTTATGACTGGGACAGCAAGTCAGAGCAGTCGGCTCCAGCAAGCGTTGCAGTCTCCTTACTAGGCAGAAGGCAGGGGCCGTATTCACAGAGCTGAATGCGCCACTGTAGGGGCACCAGTTGCACCAGCATAGGGGCAGTATAGGAGCACCAGTATTCACAGAGCCAAATGCACTGGCATTGGGGTACCAGTTACGCTGGCATAGGGGCACCGGTTTAATAATACTGCGTAGGGCCCCATAAATCCTAAGGACGGCCCTGTCTCTACCTGTAAAGTGGACATCACTATGACGTTTTATTAATTCATTAATGTTTGCAAAGCGGTTTGGGATCCACTGAGAAGTGCTACATACGTGCAAACATATTGTGTAAGCTCAGTGATGCTTCAAACAGGATAATTACAGTAAGATGTGCTCATTCCTTTTACAAAAAAACCCACAGTTTTTGCTGCTATTTGAGCCTTGTAGCCTCTGTATATAGGGAAATAAAAGCACATAATGCCGTTAAAGGCCTGCTGACAGACACCATTTTGAATTCTGAGATGGTAAAGCTTCCAAAGGCTGCTGATCTTTGTTTCAATAGTGAAGTAACAGAACTATTTTTCTTTAATGTTACCATGGTGCAACTCTCAGTTTAAAACTGTAATTGCATTTTGCAATATTACTTGCTGAAAAAAAATCTTCCCACAGGATATCACTTTTTGTTTGTTTATGTTTTGTTGTGTTCCTGGAATGTCTGCCGCTCAAAAAAGGTCTTCAAAAAACTATTCTGGCATATTTGAACCAGAGAGGTGTCCTTCTCACAGAGTTAGAGTTGCTGACAATAGCTTGATAAGTGCATGTGAGGCTTCCAAAAAAAAAAAAAAGAGAGAGAGAGAGAGGGAGGAGGGGAAAAAATTCCACCAGCAATTCCACCAGCTTATGTATATTTTCAGTAATTACTGATGAACAGGGACAGTGGATATGAGAAATGTGCTGAATGGTCCCAGCAATTTCAGTCATCCTTTCCACTGTTAGCATTAAGCAAAGGGTCATCATGAATTCATCTGTTAGAATAAACTGTAATTTTTCTAAAAAGGAAAGTGCGGAATGTATGAACTTGAATTACTGAAATTCTCTAGCTGCAGAATACACTTGAATTTCTCAGCCAGATGTCAGTAGTGTCAGTGATGTACTCTCTCTGTCTCCTTTTTTTGCAAGTTGAATCTGGGATATAAATTAGGGGGATGAAGTCTTTCTCTGTTAAAACTACCTCATAGTTAATGTACTCCTTTTTACCTCCCCCTTGCTTCGTACAGTACTAGAGGGTGCTATAGAGGGTCTAGACTCTGCTAAGCCGAATACACTAAGTGGGGAGAGCAGCAAGCAAGAAGAAAACCTCATTGTTCAGCAGTCAAGGGAGGAAAATGAAGGTAACTTATTTAACTAGAATTATGTTCTTCATTAAATTAAAGGATCAGCAAGATTTTTTAAAGAGTTTTCTCCATCCCTATTCATTATATATACACCTCTACCCCGATACAACGCTGTCCTCGGGAGCCAAAAAATCTTACCGTGTTATAGGTGAAACCACGTTATATCGAACTTGCTTTGATCCACTGGAGCGCTGCTTTACCGCATTATATCTGAATTCGGGTTATATCGGGTCGCAGTATATTGGGGTAGAGGGGTGTGTGTGTACATTTGTATGTACACATACATACAAATACAATATTGAGCAGAAGCACAAACACTTACTCTCTCCCCATTGCAAGACTTACAAATGAAGACTCTTTTTTGGCTCCCAGTAACTTGGCACAGCATTACTTTTCCTCATAAAACACCTGTTTATAATGTCCATACTTCTCTTTTCCCAAAACATGTTATACAGAGGATCAAGTGGACATGTCCCTTGTTATACATCCCCCCCCACGTCATCTCTTATAGTGGCTTTTCCTGTATATATTCAGATTTTAAGTCTTGGGTTCCGTGCTGTTCATCTTAAATGATGAATCTGCTGGGGTTTTAAAGCATGCTCTTTTTATGTTTCTAAAGCAGAATATGAAAGACTTACTAGTATATTAATGTTTACGTAATATGTCCATAAAGTGGAACACCACACACCTAGTGCCCCAACTATTTAAGTACAGTATCTGAAACAAGAACATCCTTCCTACATGTACATGTGATGTAGAATAAATATTCTGTGTATATTCTACATTGCACTTCTTACACCTTAATGTAACATTGCCCAAAACACCGACTCACCCCCATGGCAATGTGTTTGCAAGTGCAGCTACTCATGAACAGTGCTCCAGTCTTTCACTGTGGACACAGGACACCAACAAGGTGCTGTATTATGACAAGAGAATTAAGCTACATCTGATTTAAACACAGAATTACTGACTCTACAGTAGAACCTCAGAGTTAAAAGCACTAGAGCAGGGGTCAGCAACCTTTCAGAAGTGATGTGCCGAGTCTTCATTTATTCACTCTGATTTAATGTTTCACGTGCCAGTAATACATTTTAACATTTTTAGAAGTGTAGTAAGATACGCATGCAGCCGACTGTTATCATCATCGAACAAGAGCAGCGCACCACACCGGTGGCTACTGACAACAAGAAGGTCTCTTTCTATAACTCTATAATATATAACTAAACTATTGTTGTATGTAAATAAGGTTTTAAAAATGTTTAAGAAGCTTCATTTAAAATTTAAATTAAAATGCAGAGCCCCTGGACCGGTGGCCAGGACCCGGGCAGTGTGAGTGCCACTGAAAATCAGCTCCCGTGCCGCCTTCAGCACGCGTGCCATAGGTTGCCTACCCCTGCACTAGAGTTATGAACTAACCGGTCGTCCTCATTTGGAACCGGAAGTGCACACTCAGGCAGCAGCAACAAACCAAAAGCAAACACAGTACAGAACTGTGTTAAACATAAACTACTAAAAAAAAGGGGGAGGGGGGCTAAAAAAAAAAAAGATTTGACAAGGGAAGGAACCTGTTTCTGTGCTTGCTTCGTTTAAACCAAGATGGTTAAAAGCAGCATTTTTCTTCTGCATAGTAAAGTTTCAAAGCTGTATTTATTCAATTTTCAGTTGTAAACTTCTGAAAGAACAGCCATAATGTTTTGTTCAGAGTGCTGAACAACCTCCATTCCTGAGGTATTTGTAACTCTGAGATTCTACTGTACTGTATTGGGGGTTTGAAGGTCAAGTTCACATGAACAGAGCATTCAAAGAAAAAGTCGCAACTTCGCTTATGTTTTCTAGAACTTTAGTAGCTTTCCTGTTAATAAAGGACCCCAAACTGTTATGAACTACTGTTTTGTACTTTTTCAGATCACACAGGTTGTGAATTCTTTGAGGCATGGACCATGTCTCTCCCATCAGCTGCATACTGCTGAACACACCATTAGCTCTCCAACTGATAATCTCAGCAACTTTTTTTGTTTACAATTCCAGAGAAGCAGCTCAAAAGCTTAACCAATTACAAGACACCAACTTTACCAAACAGTTTGGAAGGTACAGACTTGTCCTCCATTGATGCCATGATGTCAGCAGTAATGAGTGTGGGGAAGATCGCTGAAAATGGCGGGAACTCTCAAAACATCAAGTCCCCATCGAAGTCTCCTGCACCAAATCGGATTGGCAGGAGGAACCAGGTATATAACTCCAAGCATGCAATGGGTGAGAGAGTTTCACAGTGGAGGAAAAAAGTTAATTTTCATTGTCATTTTTGCTTTTCAAATAGTACATGGTGGCATTAGCTGAAATGCATCACAAGTCCATGCGTGGTTTGTGACTTTTTTTCACAGAATAAGCATATAAATCTGAGCTGGAAAAGACCGCTTTGTCATTTGCACACTGATCTAGCAAAGCACTTAAACACATGCTTAACTCTAAGCATGTGAGTATTCCCACTGAATTACCCTGGCTTACGTGCTTTGCTCAGTCAGGGCCTTAGTCTGTCCCTCTACCAGTACACATTGTTCCTTAAGGTACAGTCTTTGCTGCTTTTTCTCTTTTTTTTTTAACAAGTACATAGACTTACTGCATAATGCAATGCAAATGAGTAGGGGGTGATCAAGTTTATCATATTTACCAGTTGACGGCACTGTATCAATACCACCACAAAGAAGAGAATTATATCAGTCAAAACCCTGTTACTTATGTGATGTTTCTGTAGCAATTTATTAATAGCCTGCAAACTAGTCTTTCAGATAAATGGCTTCTGATTTGGCTTATATTTTATTTCCTCTAAACTGAAATACATTAATTGAAAAGAACAATGTGTCAGGGTGACATAAAGATAAATGCGAACATAGGAGTATATTGTCTGGCAGCTGGCATGAAAGATTTGCCTGCTAACGTTCGTTCACAGTCCAAAGTTGCATTAAGTGGGAGTGTGCTGTTCAGACTCGTGTCAGTGGCAAGGCTGCTAAACAGCTGTCTGCTGTTAGGACACCAAGTGATTTGGCTTCAGGAGAGTTTGTTAGCGTTGCTGACCTTTATTCCACCTGATATTTCAGTGGGCATCGGATCAAGGGACGCTCAGGGAGTAAATGTGACAGGATTAAGAGGGATTCTTACAGTGTAAAAATAAATAAATAAATTAGCTGATTTGTTTTTAGGTGGAGATAGGTTACCACCAATGAGGTAAATACATGTCTCATTGGAAAAAATGGAATTGACAGGATTTCAGAGCAATATTAAGTTTGTATCAGTCTGTTTTGTAGCCTGACTCTAGCAACCACGGATGCTGCAAATTTCTACTTACAGCAGAGCACATTAAAAGTGGTGAATTGTTTCAGTGCATTGCAAATATGAGTCTAAATTCTGGTCAGAATTGCCCCCATACCACGCCCTAGGTATAGTAAAAGGGTAACAGAATTGATTTGGTTTTTTGTGTCTCATTGCTATATTCCATGGGGTTATAGTGAAACAGTCTCTCCTGAATCCTTATCCCAAGTCTATGGTTCTTTTTATGATGCTGCCTTTATCTTGGCTCTGGTCTGCCTAGAGTCTCATAAACACACATGCACATTAATCCTCATCTATTATAACTTTTCATTTATTTTCTCCTGAAGAAAAGATGTCACAAAGAGGCTTCAGGCCACTTTTAAGAGAGAAGAAGGGCGAAAAACAAGAAAACAAATCTACCTAATGTGAAACTCCTAAAGAGATTTGCCAGCAGTTGGGTGCAGAAGAGCAGTGCCAGATTGCTTTATTTAAGCAAGTGTAGTTAACAAATGAGCTGCTAATTTTATCTTTCAGTTCAGGAAGTGCTCTTTCACCAGCACAACTGCAGCAACTCAGATATTCAGGCCTTGTCTATACTGCCACTTTACTGCGCTACAACTTTCTTGCACAGAGATGTGACCCCCTCCCCAAGCGATGCAAGTTTTAGCGCTGTAAAGTGGCAATGTAGACAGTGCACCAGTGCTAGGAGCTACGCTTTCCGTGCTGGTAGCTATTCCCCTCGTGGGGGTGGTTTTTTTGTTGTTTTTTTTACAGCACTGGGAGAGCTCTCTCCCAGCACTGGTGGCCAGACTAGGGGACTACTCAGCCATGTTAAAGCGCTACCATGGCAGTACTTTAACGTTGCTAGTGAAGACATACCCTGAGTGTTGCATTTTTAATTCTTCAGTGATGCTGCTTTTACAGAAGTCATGTCTGCATTGACTTAGTCACCAGAATTCCGTGGTTAGCCACCCTTGATTTGGTTGACCTGTATTATGGTATGCAGTGTGTACTATGTGAGCACTGGAGAAAGTTTGGGTTTTAGTTAATAATAAACTCCAGAGTCAATACTAATAGGCTGAGGCTGAGCTATAGTGTGTGTCTGATCTTTGCTTCAAGGTGAACCAGTAATTACGCTATCTTTTGTTAATTTGCTTATTCAAAGAGCAGGCAATCTAGAAAGCAGCCTTCGAAACAATTAATTGTATCATGTAGAATTGTATCCTTAGCTAAAAAGGAAAAAGTAGACTGATAATTTCACAGATATCTCTGGGGATTAAACACCATCTAAACTGTCAGCACAGCTGCAGGGATTTTCCTCACAGCACTGCGTGTTTGTTCTCCCAGCCCTGAGCCAACTTTAACAGAGCTGCAGTATAACTGGAGTTGAACATTATTGCACACAACCAGTTTGTGGAGTAAAGTTACATCTGAGGAGGGGAATATGTGTATTTTAATTACATATATATGTTCCATATGTGATATGTTCTACTGCTCAGATTTGATCAGCTTTTTTGGGGATGTACAGATTTCAGAGAAACTTTTTTTTTTTTCCCACTTGTCTTCTAATGTTTTTGCCTTCTAGTGTGTTGTGAACATGAAGTACATGAGGCGTTGGTCCATGTTATAGTGAAGTCTGCTGTAGAGAGTTGTGTATAGTAGATCTATAAACAGTGGGAGGATTTTTCTTTGTGTAGGCAAGAAGGCAAAAAAGGCTAATCATTGCAAATTAGATCACAAGTCTCATGCGTTTGGGATTTGAGATCAGTGTTATTGTTTACTCTGTTTGGGCTGAAAAGATGCAGAAAAGTGGCCATTTGTCCATACAGAAATTTCCTATTAGAGATTAATAGAAAATAACCATTATTTTCGAACAATTCTATAAAATTTAGAAGATAAACTACATTCCCCTCTATAGGATGGTCTCCCCCACCCCCACCCCTGCTAAATAAAAAATCACCCCAGACAAACACAAACCAAAAAAAACTGTAGAGCAGTTACTGCTTTATTCGATTGCATGGGACTTCAGAATAATTTTCCGAGCACCTGATTGGCATCATCCACTTTTAAATTCTGTAGTACGTAACCATAAGGGATTTTAGCCATCCACTTTTCAGTGGGGTGGGCAACCTCCGTTCATGTGTCTGTCGTACATTCTGGAAAGTTTTTTTTATTTGACATCTCCAGTGAGCTTTTTTAGAAAGAGGAAATGGGTGGACACGAACACATACACAGTATATCTAATGGACGAGCTATTCATCTTTTTTCATTATTGCACTAAGAATACTTAAAATAGCAGGCAAGAAAGTTCAAGTAGAAGATACCTTTTCAGTATAAACATGATATTCGCCAGGCGCAACACTGATGATTTTTGTGCATTCTTGAGATACCAGGGGTTTAAATAAACATTGGGTCTTCCTGGTTGGTAGAGAGCTACACTGTTCTGCAGAAGAACCATGTTCAGTTTTCAGTCTCAGACTCTTGCTTTTTAGTTGACGGCTCAGGTAATAACAGTGCACTGTGCTTCTGTGGAGGGTTGTGGGTGGATGTGCCTTTCGTCTCTTAACAGCAGTCCTGGGCAACTAAATGAAATTAATTTCTTTCCACTTGGAGTCCCATTGCATCTTTGGCTTGGTGGTGGAGTCAGTGTCTCAAGGGCATACTTAATAATATAAGGCTGGATTCTCTACTCTCACTCTTCTTATTCTGGCTTGACCATAGTTACTCTGGTTCTCACCAGTGTGAAAGGAGAATAAGGTATATTGTGTTTGTTTGTGTCGCATATATGCCTGCATCATTTCCTCTTGAAGGCTACAATTTCATCAGATCTTGCAAACTTAAGAAGGGCCCCTATGTGAGTGGGAT
The DNA here is from genome assembly GCF_020497125.1 of Mauremys mutica. Classification (NCBI taxonomy): domain Eukaryota; kingdom Metazoa; phylum Chordata; order Testudines; family Geoemydidae; genus Mauremys; species Mauremys mutica. Next base: position 119,222,882 of record NC_059073.1, on the reverse strand, counting down.
ACTTCCAGGAAAAATCCAAGATGCTCTAAAAAGTGGTGTTGGTGATTCAGTAGGTGCAGCGCTTCCCTGTGTGAAGCAGTGTTATTTATGTTAAAGGCACTGCGCTCCTGCACAGTCATTCGGATGAGATGTAAAATGTAGGCCCCTATGATTTGTTTAAAGATCTCATTGGTCCTTGTTGCAAGATTAGTGATGTTAACCCTCACATCCTGGCCAACTTCCAATTCAGGTACTTGTGCTCTGCCTGCCTAAATTCCTTCTGGTAGTTTCAGCTGGTCACAATGGTTGCCTTCACTTCCTGTCCCAAACTGCTGTTGCGGAGTTGCTGTGAGCTGTGAAACAGCTGCTGCATTTCTGTGGTGGGTGAAGCGACCCATATTTGTAAATTATAAAGTTTCTGAAGCTTCCTTTAGTGATCTTTCAGGATGATGATTGTGGAAATACAAGTTATTGTTTTGTTCTTTGAGAGATGTTTTTATGTTTCTTGCATATGATTTCAATCCCAATCAGTAGTTGTGATATTAGCTTTTGGGTTTCTCTATTTTTATGTTTGTGGGTTGTTTTTTTGTTTTTGTTTTTTTGTTTTCTTACAGGAAACAAAAGAAGAGAAGTCTTCCTATACCTGTCCTCTGTGTGAGAAGATTTGCACTACACAGCACCAGCTAACTATGCACATTCGTCAGGTATGCAGACTACTTATCTTAATCGTTCTTTTATATTAAAGAGAGCACAGTGACTTGGAGAGAGAGATCCATTTTTCAGTAACAAAAATCATTCCTTGTCCAAACCCAGAGGTCCTTCATTATGACTGTGGCTCACTTTTCACATACATATTTGTGCCTTCATATTTAAAAAATTTTTTTGGAATCCACAAATGTTGTAGGGTTCTTTCCCCTCTACCCCAGCCTATTCCCAAGCAATGAAATGTTTCCTCTTCAAGGAAGTTTAAAGTAATCTGAGGATTCAGAACAACATTTCCACTAGAAAGACGTGTCCTGCTTTTATTGTCTGCTTCACCATAGTCACCTTCAACACCCATGCAAATTAAGGACCATGGACACAGGAGCTATGAGCTCAGGCTGGTATTAAAGCACTTCTGTCCTATGCAGAGTGCAACAACTTTGGGAAGCTAGACAAAGAAGTGACTTTGCAAACAGCACCTTTTTTGTGGAGCTAAATGTCCTCCTCTTGCTTCTCTCTCTCTCTTTCTTTTTTTTATGTAGGGAGTTTTGTAAAGGAGCTTTTGTCTTTTTTTCATAATAAGGAACAAAAAGAGATCTGCTCTGAACATTGAGGGTGTGGTTCACTTTCTGGTGTCCACTGGATAAATGTGTATTTCAGTTTTCCCTTTTATGCTAAAACATATAGTTTTAATTAGCATCATCATCAACATATCACACTGATTTTAGTCTGTGTAAAGACCCTTACGTGGTGTTGATAACTAAGGGCCAGATTCTACCCTAAAAGGCATGAACATAGCCATAAAACTCTGGTGTCCATCCAATGGCAGAATATTGCTCTAAATTTTATCACCTACTAATTTTAAACAAATGTAAATTGACACTTTCCTGACAAAAAAGCATAAATATTTTAAAATGATCTTTCAAGTTTAAACAACGCTTCTCACCGTCCCCACCCCCCCACTCTGCCCCTAACCATTTGTGTCTGGATACCTTTTTGCCCTCCTGCATTGCACTCTACAGTGGATGTGCTGGATGTGTTGCACAACACAGTAGGCCTACATCAGCCAGACATTCCTGGTGTGGTTTTCTGGCAGCGAAGGGGTTAATGAAAAGAAAAGCATGTAAGGTTTACCTTTAAGTTGAGTACCCTGCTAAGTAGCTCTTTAAAAAAAAAAAAAAAACCCAACCCAAAACACAACTACTTTTTTAGCTGTTACAGTTCTCTGATATTTCCTGGGCAGTACATAGGAGGAATTCAATGAAAATCATTGCTTGCTTTTAGCATAACACTGACACTGGAGGGACAGACCATTCCTGCAGCATCTGTGGAAAGTCTCTGAGCTCAGCAAGCTCCCTTGATCGCCACATGCTGGTGCACTCAGGTGAAAGGCCTTATAAATGTTCAGTATGTGGACAATCCTTCACCACCAATGGGAACATGCACAGGTGAGTGCTGATCATGACACAGGAGCGTGGAAAGGATTGTGGAATGTGGGGGCATTATGTTTCCTTGGCAGGACTGTCAAGTAAGAAAAAGGCTTTTACGTGGGCAGGGAAGTATGGATTATGTATAATGCATTATTGCTGAGAGAGAGACAAAGAAGGTGTGTGATGATATGCTCTGTATCGCAATAATCCCCCAGAACTGCCAGAATGCCAGATTTTAGGATGATGTAAGAATTGGGGATGGGTTTTTAGCTCAATCAACTATGGGTACAAATAATATCTGGAAGCGCTACTTCCTTTTTGTTCAGGTGCCACAGAGGTTAGATTGTCATATAAATGGCTCTCGAGGAATAACATACGGGCTCAAATTTTAAAGGGACAACCAGCCTCTTACTTTGCAGCTTCAGTTTGGCAGATGTAAGAGGTTTCATATAGACATCTGCGTGATTTGTGGGTGGATTGGGTAGTTAAATATCTAAATACCGTCAGTAAGGGGCTTCTTCTTTGGCCTGTTCTTTTTTTACATATTTGCATGCTCCAGTCGTCTTACTTCTTTACAAAGAATTTCCTAGGTCTATGACAGGTTGTCAAAATTAAAAGTTACTATAGTTCAGTTTATATATAATGATACAGGTTGTTGACTGAGAAAGCAAAACACTTAATCACACCCACATTTTTGTCCCACACAATTGTTTCATTCATTTGTATTGCTGTAACAGCTAAAATACTCTAAGCACTTTCCAAATTCATAAGAAGATTAATTCCTTGCATCAAAGAACTTACAATTTACAAAGCAACCCAACGAAAGACAGGTAAGGGGTGGGGGGGGATATAAGGGGAAAGGGATATGATAAGTTAAGTGACCAGAGTGGTAGCAGGTGCATATCTTGCTAGTTCTCTGTGGGGTTCAGGAGCATGTTCTTGTCTGTTTTTCTTTGGTTTGAGTGTGAGGCTTTGGAACCTGAACGACAAAACGTTTGTCGTTCAGAGGTGTGAAAAACACACACACACACACACACACACACACACACACACACACCCTAATGACAAAAGTTTTACCGGTGTGAACAGCACTTTGTCAGCGGGAGAGCCAACAAAGAGCAGCTACACTGCGCACCTTTTAGTGGCACAGCTGTAGCAGCACAGCTGCGTCGCTAAAGGTGCGTAGCGTAGACATAGCCTAAGTAATTTTTTTTTTTTTAAAGGCAATGCTGCAAAGCTGGGTTTTAAAGGAGTGATTTCAGTTAGGCAGCGGTAGAGTATAATTGAATACTTGGCCAATGTTTCTTTGACATTTTTCTTGCTGTTTTATCCTCTTTGCATGATGTGTATCCAGTTTAAAAAGATACTGCATCTGTATCTGTGTGATTTGTGTAATTTTCTGATTGGAAGGGGACGGGTCTGAAGAGAGAGATACTGGCCTCAGCTGAGTGAAACTGGTAGCCGTTGTAGCCGACTGGTACTTAGAGTTGCCCGGATGCTAGTTTCGGTGCTCCAAAGGATTTATTGGGGGTTGGAATAGTGGAGTTGTAAACACATTGCTGAAAGTCTCCTATTTAAACACAAAAGAACTAAGTTTTCAAACTTGAATGCAGTTGGCATTAAGGCACCTAAGATATTTATTTGGCTGCTGAAATGCAGAATAAAAATTGGGCCCCTGGTGTAATACTAGACACACTCACATGGCACATAAACTTCAAACTGTGCATATTTGCAGGGTTACATTTTCTCCTTCTGTCTAATGTGCTGCCAATAGAGGAACCATCTTCTTTCTTACGCTGGACAGAGTAGGAGCTCTCAGGTTGATAGTTTCATTTTCTGCTAGACTAACACTTTCCTGTATGTTGACTTCTGACACGTCTCTCACATATTGTGTATCTGACACGGTACTCCCTGCAGTGGCAAAGGCAGGCTTGTTTGTTTTGGGTCTAAGGGCTTGGCTACACTTACAAATTTGCAGCGCTGCAGCAGGGTGTGAAAACACACCCTCTCCAGCGCTGCAAATTGCGGCGCTGCAAAGCGCCAGTGTGGTCAAAGCCCCAGCGCTGGGAGCGCGGCTCCCAGCGCTGTCCGTTATTCCCCACAGGGAGGTGGAGTACGGACAGCGCTGGGAGAGCTCTCTCCCAGCGCTGGCGCTTTGACTACACTTAGCGCTTCAAAGTGTAGCCAAAGCCTAAGATGTTGTGACGGGCAGCATTGGAGGCTGAGAACTGCAGTGATCCAGCATTCTCTGCTTTGTTTAAATCCATTTCCCAAACCTGAGGTCAAATGTGGAGAGTTTGCCATCTTTTTAGCTTTAATGTTCAGCATGTCTCATCATTTTTCTCCAGTGAACAGGAAGTTGGTTCTAGTCACACCAACGACCTCAAGTCTCTGATTTCCAAATAGATGCTCTGTCTCTTAAGATACAGCTTGCCTGGCCAGCCAGAATGGGAAAATGCTAATTTAAAAGTTTTATGTACAATTTCTCTCGAGTAATTTCCAAAAAGTAAAAATTCAGGGAAAATTAGGTTCTGGGACAGAAACATGTTACTGATAAATGTACAGGATTGGAATACATGATCTCTTTCATTTTATGCTGTAGTTACTTTTTTAGTGCCCATGAAAAGTGATTGATTGACAGACCTGATCTAACCATAGAATGGGTACAGTGCCAGCAGAAGTGCTTGCTTGCCAGCACTGCTCTCTTAATGTGCCTTGTTTTTTTTTTTTTTTTTGCTGGGCAGGAGGGATTGCCCTAGGGGTGAGATGGTACTTCAGATTCCCAGCCCACAAGCTTATCTCACTGCTGTGATTCATAGTGGGTGCATCTCTTGTCATTCTTTTGTGAGGTCATGTGTTAAACAGAGCAAGTCAGGTGCAAACCTGATCCCCCCCCTACCCCCCCTCCCCCGAAGGGCAGATCAGCCAGAATGCAGGCTATGGTTGACTTAAGAAATGACTTATCTAAAGGAAATAAATGTATTAAAACAATATCAATGCTTTGAATTTTTCTGAGGTTTTTCATTTAAGCCAAATAGCATGCAGTGCAGTAGCTATTTAGAGCATTAAGACGGGCCTATAAACAGTATTTCCATTGTCCAATATCTGGGTGTTGGTTTGAGATACTAAACTTAAAAATTAACAAACCTTTTGAAGGCTCTTATTTCACTGCACAATTTCAGACTGCAACAGTTCAGTGAATGTTGCAGAAGTCTCACACTGTACTGACGTAGTCTGTCATTGCAGAAGATGATCTCAAACCACCCGCAGGGCGAAATCCTGCCCCTGTTGAAGTAAATGGAGGTTTTGCTATTGATTTCAGAGAGGGCAGGATTGCAGCCTGTATGTTTTAAAGACATTCTGGTTTATGATAGTAGATTTAAAAAGTCCTCCAGAAAATCAAACCTACTGCGTTAGAGTGCAAGCAGACAGATGATAAATATGAAGAGAAATTACTGTATGGCGCTATAAAGCACGCAGTATCAAAAAGTTTATTTTGCACATTGGGTACATCTGTCAAAACCAGGTACTTCTAGTTAAAATTGGTCCAAAGTAAATTCTTTTATATGGATTTCCAACACTACGGCTTGCTAGCTCCCTCTTGGTGTGAAGCTCCTACAGGCAATCTGCAGCTGCAGTTCAACGTCACCTGTACCTGTGCTCTGTCTGGGGAGGGTAAGGCAAGTCCCCAATCCCCAGGATTGCACAGTTTTTTCCAGTTTTCTTTTTAATATTTTGTGCTAAAATAATATTTAAAAGATGACAAAAAACGTGCCAAGTGGAGAGGGATGAGACTTTTATACCCTTATTGGCAGACTCCAGTGATAGGTATGATGGCAGGAGAAGAGATCATGCTGGGGTATCACCCAGAGCCGGGAGCTAGTGATGTTTCATAGATCTGTAATTTGTGGACCTGTTGTAGAAGAAAAAGGTAACTTTGAATGCTCCTTGCCCTGCATTGGGGTCTTGCCAACTAATACTGTATTTACCTAAAAAGCCATTGAAAGGAAAGAAATGTGAATGCTGCATGTGTATATACAATGTTGTTGGTTTTTTTTCCCCTAAAATTAATTAGTACCTAGCCCATTAATCTGACTTTCATAGTTGTCTGGCTTTTTGTCCTAATCTTTACTCCAAAGTTGTCCTAGCCTCCCTCATATGCAGTCTGGTTTCTTTTACATTTCTTGCCGGATGTACAGAGGCTATCCTTCTCAACCTTCAGAAGAAATCTTTTATATTTCTTTTGTGAATGAGTCATAGCCTTTGACTTCTTAAAGTTTCGACTCTGTCATCCTCCTTGACCTTACGCCCTCTCTCCACAAGTACAGCCGAACTGGTGCTAGAAGTTTAGAAAAAAAACCACTGTTTCAGCACTTCTTCTGAAACTGAGGTGAACAGTGTGGCTTCATTTTCTGAACTGGATGACTTTTGGTCAGCATTCTAAATGGGGAACTGTAACTGTCCTCTGGACTGAGTAAGAGCATCTTTGAGAGGTCTCTGTTGTGGCTGCCAGGCTGCTCAAAATGTTCTGCTACTTTGGAGCTCCCTACTGGAAGGTGCACTGTACAGCCTGAAGCACTGGGCCAGGTGCCCAACATGGAGCCTTCATCTGGAAGAGCTGTTCGATCAAGGAACAACAGTGAATGGCACATAGATACTGAAGGGAAGTTAATTTATTTTACTTTTATTTCTCTGAATGGGGCACTGACCCTGCTGAACTGCTGCACTTAATGGAGAAGGGTTGTTGGCGTGGTGGGGATCCCTCCTGGTCTGTCAGGGAGTGGAATTCCTTGAGAGAGAGGAGAGGTTGGAGGCTGCGTATTCCAATATGTGTTTATTTCTGGGGAACACTGGAAAGAGTGAATCCATTTATTTCTTATGTCTTACAAAACACACACAGCCCTATGGAGGAGTTTGTTATTAATCTTGTTCTTGAAAAGAACTAAAGAACTATTTTTCAAAATTGTATTAAGGTTGAGACATAAACCTGAAAATGCAAGCTGTCTTAACAGGACCACTGCTATTTAGAGCATGCAGATCCACACATACTTGTGCTAGGAAGATGGTGAGCAGGGTTTTTTTCTCTCATTCCCAGTGCATGAGTTATACGCTTTCACATTTTCAGTGTAAATGTTGTAACGCGTGTGTGTGTGCACACGTAAAAAGAAGGCTTTCTGTAGAGCTGAAAGCATAGGGACCTCAAATCCTTTCTGATGAAGAGTCTGAAGTAAATGTTGGAGTAGATAAATGTTATGAGAGCATTTTAATCCATGCTGTCACTTTTGCCATATCTGTATGTTGTTGATGTATCCAATAATTAGCAGATGAAAACCTTGGGAAGCTCCCTGGGCCTTGGCTCTGACAAGAAATTGAAAGTTGCAGATCCCCAACCCTCAAAAACAAACAAAACAAATGAGTTGCTCTGCTAGTGTATTTTTGGTGCTATCTTTTATTAAGGGAACTTGGGGTGTCTAAAACTGCTTGCCTGACTTAATTCTATGCTCAAGTTTTGCTGAAGCAAAACTTGTTAAGGACTTAATGTAGCAGTTGAAAATATCCCCAGAGCTTCCCCAAAATAGTTCCTTCTGGATAAAAGACCCTCTTCCAGTTTTATGACTAGGATGGTCTGTACCCATCTATTTTAAATGGTATTTTTCTGTCTGTTAAAGACAAACTTTCCATAAAACTTGAAGGTTTAATAAAATGTAAATGTCAGAAGGTAAGTTTGATACCTACTGTCTGCTTTCTTGACAGTCTCTGTTGGCTGTTAAAGATTCCGTAGTATGTTTTGAAAAGAATGGTGGGATGACCTAGGTATTTCAACCATACAGTGCATACATGTACAAATCTTGAAACTTAAGCAGAAGAGCAGAATTGCAGGAGCTTTGCTGTGGCAAACTGTTACAAAGACTCTTAGTCAAAGACGGCATTTTTTCTTTTAATTTTTTTGTTAAGAAGGCACTTCATCCAAATTGTTTTTTCTTCAGTGGCAATTTCCCCAAACTTCTTGAAAAGGATCAAGCCAGTGTGCAATGTCATAACTGCTGCTGTTTTTTGTTGTTAGGAATGATACAGTTCTGCCTTCTGAGTAAGGCATTTTTCAGAATCCATCCTCCCCACTTTTGTATGTTGGAATGTTTTGAGAGCTTGAAAGCAGCTTTCATTTAAAATTTGGGTGTATAAGTTCTTCATTAGTCAGAGTGCAGTTTGTGAGGTTTACAAAACATTGGTTAAGAAATGAGTGAGACCCACTTACTGTCCCTGAGCATAAACCATATTTCCTTTACTTTTTTAAAACATAGGTACATGCGTCAGGTACAGATGTGCGCGTGTGCATACACTTTTAGGTATTTGCACACAACTTTTGATTCTACAGACCCTCTTTCTGACCTTGCCAAAGCATCCTTTCTCTGCAACCCACCCATGAATTCCTCCAATGTTGATTGTGGTGCTGGTTCCCTTCTGACGTGTATTATGTGCATTGTAGGTGCAGCGCATTAAATAGCATACAGCCTCAGAGTATGCAGAGTCTGGATAAAATTTGTACAATCTGATTACACATGCAGTCCTGCATTTGTTTGATTTTTAGATAGCGTGTTGAGAAGAGAATTTTTTTAGGTTCTACATAGTTAAACACAGTGACAAACTTTCTGCCTTTTAAAAAGGGGGAAGTACAGTGCAAAAATGACCTAAATGCAACATTCAGTTTGACACTTCTTCAGAGCTGCCTAAAGGAGCGGTTCTCAACCAGTGGTCTGGAACCCCCTAGAGGGCTGCGAGCAGGTTTCAGGGGGGCCGCCAAGCAGGGCCAGTGTTAGACTCACTGGGGCCCAGGGCAGAGAGCCGAAGTCTCACTGCATAGGGCTAAAGCCCGGGGCCCAGAGCCCTGCCACCTGGGGCTGAAGCCGAAGCCTGAGCAATTTAGCTTCGTGCAGGCTCCTGTGGCCCCAGGCAATTGCCCTGGCTTTTATATGCAGAAAACCAGTTGTTGTGGCACAGGTGGGTCCTGGAGTTTTTATAGCATGTTGTGGTGGGCTCAGAAAGAAAAAGGTTGAGAACCCAGGCCTAAGGGAAAATTCATAGGAATTGGACATTTAAAATTCTTAGGTAGTTTTGAAAAGTTCAGCCTATATGCCTTAAAAATATATATGTAATAAATATAATCAGTGATTATCTCACATCATCCATGGTACAGATATTTTGCATAAACAAATTAAAGCATTAAAATTAGCAGAATACAAAAGACTATATATGTGCAATATACTCAAATTATATTTTCTGTATGACCATAATGAATTACCTGACTTTTGTGCATTTGTAATAGATACAGCATTGCATTAGATTCTCCTTTGTATTTAGTTTTAGATCCACTCATGCACTGGGATGAGTTCTTGCTTAACTCCTGAGAAATTTTGGTTTACATGAAATTAAAACTGGACAGTATTCCTTAAACTGAACTAATTTATGGAGGAGTGGGACTAGTTGGACAAGTCGTGTTTGACATGATGTCGAACTCAGTCTTACTATGAATGTAGGATCGTTGGCCAATATCAAGGTGCTGTGACATCAGCATTTGAGAGAGGATAGACTTGTTCAGCATTTGCAGATGCCCTAATTCTTGAGCACTGCACAGTTAGAACTAATTGCTTCCAGAGTAACAGATGATTTTAGTTTTAGTTGTAGCAGAAAACTGAGACACAACACATTTGATTTTCTTTTTAATTTAAAAGTGTGCTCTGAGTAACTGGGCACCTATGAAGACTCCAAGTGAAGGACTGGAAAAACTGGCAGTGGTGTGAAAGCCAGTATAACAGAAAGTGCTAGTGCCACTGAGTCTCAATAGTTTTACTATAAACCTTGCCGGTGCAGGATCAATAAAAACTGAGCACACACACACTCTTAAATAAAGCCTCTAAAGTATGCAACAGTTTAGCGGACCTTAAGAGCTTTAGGGAGATGTCATGATTACAGGTATGTCATACTCCACCTACTGCCGTTGAAGTATCCCCCCTCCTCTTCAATTATTATTAAAGAGCTGTGAAGTTAACACACACACTCATGTTGGAGTCTGATTAGAATCCAGAAAACAAGGAAGTTCAGAGTTAAGGTTTGTACTCCTGTCCTTAGTTGGCTCAATTGTTCTTGAGAACTGAAGCATATACAATAAGCCGCATTATATTTGCATATCCAGGCCTCTTCAGTTCTTGAACATACAAGTTAGTCAAGGGTGTTCTAAGTCTACAGAGTGAGTGTGTGGTCTCAGACCCTCTAATTTACGTAAATCTGGTCTTGTTCACTTTAAGACTGTCTTACACTTTTGTGCACTGCTGGCAATAGGTTTGGGTGTCTGGTTTGCATGTGTGTGTAATGGGGAAGGTGATCTGGAATACAGGGGTAATACCAATTTCATCACAGGTAATAACATCAACCTCCATATAATAGCATGTATTCAGCATAGCTTAGTGCTGCTTTGTTTCCCGTGTCACAGTTCAAACGGGAACATGCCACTTGACGTAGTAGATTCTAGTCACCGATCACATGGCTCTTTTAGACCTTTATTTATCTTCATAAGTACCTGCCCAGGAGCGACACCTGCTTTAGGGGCTTAGTATTCTGCCTGCTCAGGACAGTTGCCTCCACTCTCCATCTTTAACGCAAGACTGCAAGATAAGAGAGAATTCCAGCTCTAGAGATTTAAGAATCTCTTTGGGACTTGGAAGCTGTTTGTCTTTTGCTTTAATCCCAGCATTAGAGGATTTTTCTGTAGGCCTAACGTTTTAAAGACAAACGGCAATATGCCGTGTTGCAGATTTTTAACAAGATGGAACAGGTGAGGAAATAGATTAATAGGCCACGTGCTAAAAATGCGAGCTGTTGAGGAGGTTTATGAGGAATGTTCTCTGCATGTTGGAATACATCCTCTGTATGTGTGGAGGTATCTGTACAAAAATATATATTGTTGCAATACCTAATGTGTAGGGCTTCTCCTTCGACATAGCTACTGCCTCTTAAGGAGGGGGAGTACCTACACCAATGGGAGAAGCTCTCCCATCAGCGCGGGTAGTGTCTTCACTAAATGCTACAGCAGTGCAGCTGCAGTGCTGTAAGTGTAGACACAGGCCCCAAGAGAATAAGGAGGAAAACCTTTGTCATTATCTTAAACTGTGTTTTGTACTGGCTGTAGTTCTACCTTAATGCATGTCTAGCTTTAACTCTCCCTCCCACCTGTCAATATGTAAGCTGCCCAACCTGTTCTGGTTTAGCACGCTGGAACTAGCAAACCCCAGAATATAGGCACTCATTGTCAGCTTCTCCTTTCTTTCTTTAAAAAAAACCAAAACCATTCATTAGCAATAAATTGTTTCTTAAAAACAGAAGACGACTGGAGACAAAAAACCAAAGTATTTGGATTTGTGAAACAGCAGCAGTCTGATCCTGGCATGCTCATTTTCCCATTATGCTACTTGTCTGCCTGTTACACCTAATACATAGGTGGCTGGCTTTCAGTATGGGGAAGATGCCTTTTTATGTAAACTGACAGTGCCATTATATATTAAGTGGGTTGTACTTGGTATACAAATACTGCTTTGTCTTCCATTAGGGGATCTACTGGTATTCTTGCCAGTCCAAGCTGAGAGGGTAAGCTCTCGTGGGGCCTTATCCACAGCCCATTGAAGACTCTCATTGATTGCATTGACTCAGTGCATTGACTCAGTGACTCCTCTGACCAAACTGTTCAGTATGTCTAGCCTTGAGAAAGCTGTCCTAGGAAGAGGAAGACAGGCAGCCCTCCCTGCTGTTTTAAAATAGAGGCACCTGCATTATATTGGCAGGTGACACCTCTTCAATGGCAAACTTGAAACTGATGAGTAAGGCTGTGTTTTAGTCACGGATATTTTTAGTAAAAGTCATGGACAGGTCATGGGCAGTAAACAAAAATTCACCTCCCATGACCTGTCCATGACTTGTACTATATACCCCTAACTAAAACTTGGACTGGGGGTGCTCTGGGGAGGGGGGGAGCCTGCGGGGGAAGCATGGGTGCTGGGGGGAAGAGGATTTGCGGGGCTGGCAGGCTCCCTACCTGGCTCCGCGCAGCTCCCCAGAATCAGCCGGCATGTCCCCGCAGCTCCTTTCAAAGGGTTGGAAGGCCAGGGGGCTCCGTGCGCTGCCCTGGCCCCCCGCCACTAGCGCTGGCTCCACAGCTCCCATTGGCTGGGAACCGCAGCCAATGGGAGCTGCAGGGGCGGTGCCTGCTGGCAGGGACAGCGCACAGAGCCCCTGCCCCCTCCGCCTAGGAGCTGCAGGGACATGTCGGCTGCTTCCGGGGAGCCCTTCTGAGGTAAGCAACCCCCAGCCCTGAGCCCCCTCCTGCACCCAAATTACTGCTGCTGCTGGGTGGGGGGTGCAGTGGCATGAGACTGCCCCAGCAGTGGCCTCTCCAGAAGTCATGGAGGTCACAGAAAGTCCCAGAATCCGTGACAGACACACAGCCTTAATGATGACATGTGTCAGTAGTCTACATTTGCATTGACTGCATCGAAGTTCATATCCCTAAAGCAGAAGTTCCCAAACTGTGGTTGGTGTTCCACAGTGCAATGTCTGGTGGCCCATAGAGAGCAGGCTAGTTTTGTGGTGCTGGCACTCTTGTTTCCAGCTGCTAAATTATATTAAAAGACAGCTAAGAAATTCATTAAATATGTTCTTAACAGTACTCTCCCACACAGGCAATTGTGGTTACCACAAGGATGCTATGGGATCACACATGGGAGAAATAGGTGGGCCACAGAGTCAGGAGTGGGAGGGCGGGTGGTCTAAAAAAATTCCTCTATTAGGATGTGGTCTGCAGTGTTGGGGGGGGAAAGGTTTGAGGAGTTGATTTGTTTCTCCTCCTCCTCAGCAGTCATTGATTTATACCACTGACATGATAGTGCAGAGATCTTGTTTTGTCTAGAATGTGGTTTTGTAATATAGTGCATTTTCCTTGGGATTTTTTTTACATTTTATTCCCTTCGTAAAGCACCTTCAGCGTTTGTGTGTACTGTATTTCTTTTCTGTGCCATACGATATAACAAGTTGTTCTGTGCTGTTTGCCATTAGTAGTACTCAGTGGCAAAATGCTAGAGGGCAGTGAATTGAGTAGGCCAGGGGTCGGCAACCTTTCAGAAGTGGTGTGCCGAGTCTTCATTTATTCACTCGAATGTAGGGTTTTACATGCCAGTCATACATTTTAACGTTTTTAGAAGGTCTCTTTCTACAAGTCTATAATATATAACTAAACTATTGTTGTCTGTAAAGTAAATAAGGCTTTTAAAATGTTTAAGAAGCTTCACTTAAAATTAAATTAAAATGCAGAGCCCCCCGGACTGGTGGCCAGGACACGTGCAGTGTGAGTGCCACTGAAAATCAGCTCGTGTGCCGCCTTCGGCACCCGTGCCACAGGTTGCCTACCCCTGGAGTAGGCTGTGTCTGATTCTGGACATAGTTGCTCATCATGTTGGGTTTTTTTTAATGAATAAAAATATCCCTCAGATTTCTTCACCACAGTTTATTTTTAAGGGGAATACAACTTTTTTTTTTACATGCAGTGCTCTGTATTTGTGCTGAAATTAAAGCTGTTTTATGTGCTCTTTCCTTAAATCTACTTTTAATGGGAATGTCTTAAGACATTGAATAGAAACATCCAAATGTGCTGGTCAGTGGCTAGGCTTATATGCATATGTGGTTAATAAACACAGCACAAATAGGGATTTCTTACAAAGCTTGCAGATTCAGAGGGCCCTGTTAAAGAGTGTCATGTGTTTAACTCTGCCCCTCAGTAAGCAGAGTTTCTTTCATCTACAAAGTCACCATATGTCATTTGTCATTGTTAATGTGGCGCAACCTGAATTACTGCAAGGTGCTTCTAAGCCAGTTAGGTGGGGCAGCAATGGGAAGCTCACACTGAATTTCCACCATCTCTCTCTCTCTCTCCCTCTCTCTCTCTCTGCTTGTGCATTGTGTGATTACAATTGCAAATGAACCTCTTCCCCTTTGGGAAAACTGGCTTTAAAAGCGTGTACAGGGCAGGCTGCCACTATTGAATCACTTCACTGTTGCAGCAGCATCAGGCATGTAGTTTTGGAATAGCTGCCTCCTTTTTGCTTTTCTTTTTTTTTTTTTCCCCCCTGAGGTGTTATGACAACACTTTTGGTGGAGAGCAGGGATATTGTCAAGCAAAGATGGGAGTGCATTTGTATCTATCTAAACCTGGTTGAACTTGCTGACTTCAGTATAGCAAGTTGGTTGTTTAGATATTTATTAATACAACATATACGGCTCTGCTTTACAGAAATAGTACTCTTCCCCTTTTAGTTTTGTAGATCTCTCTCTCTCTCTCTCACTCACATTTCTGCTATGTTTTTTATTTTTGGCAAAACAAAATATTCTTCTCTTGGGTAAAACTACTAAAATATAAGCGTGTGTGTGGCTGTGTATCTTACACTCTAGCTATAATGTATATTGGCAGACTTCAGAAAGCTTTATGTTGTTTGGCATTGACTACAATTCACAGGCTTACTGGTATCTCCATCAAGGAATTTATTTACCAGAATCGGAAATTAATCATGAGCAGCTTTTGCAAACATCGAACTTTCAAATAGACTTGATAGTTCTAAACCATTAGAAATATTATCATAACGATGATATTTAAAATGGTGTTGTGGGGTTTCTTTGTTTTTGCTTTTGCTTCGCTCTGTTAGAACTCCCCCCAGGAACCAAGGACCATCACACACCTCCCCACCTCCTGCTTTAGGTGCAAGGCGCATTTCTTTGGCCTTGCCTTTTCTAACACACGGATAGCTCTGTGTGTGTGTGTGTGTGTGTGTGTGTGTGTGTGTGTTGCGTGCACGCGCAATGCAAAATAAAACATTCAGCTGCACACACACCTCCCCCTCAGGAGAGGATGAGAGAACAAACCCATGACAGATGTTAGCCATACTGCTTAATGCACTTTGGAAGTCACTCAGATACTACAGTGATGAGTGCAGTATAAGAATCTAGATAGAATACAATAGATAATTGTCAAGTGTTGTTTGTTCGTATTATTGTACTATCCAGGGGCCCTAGTCGTGAACAAGGAGCGCATTGTGTTAGGCGCTGTACAAACATAGAACAAAAAGACACCAAAGAATAGACTTTAGCCTTAGATTTACCACCGCCCTGCATAGGACTCTTTCAGCAGTGGCCTTTAAATCATTTGGAGAATCTGGAATTAGACACATCCTGATGAGCATTTCTTTGGCCTGGCAGTCTTGCCAGTGTTTATAAGCGGTGTTTAAACTAAGGTTTTCCCTAGCCTGTTAGACCCCAATCCTGCAATGAGCTCCATGCTGGAGGACTCTGCCACTTGCCTGGAGCCCTGTTAAGTTCAGCAGTGCTTCATGTGGGTGAAGGGCTCCCCCTGGACAGAGCTCAGTGCAGGATCAATCAGGGGGTTGTACTTCAAAGTAAACTAACAGCCCCGTGTTTTTTAAAAAAACAAACATCAAACATAAATGAAATACCCTACGTGTTTATAGCCGTGGTTAACTGCTCTGAACTTAGAGCGAGCAAGTGCTTCTAACATAACTCTTCCCTGACCTGTTTGCCACACTCAACTCTTCTGCTGAGGTCACTTTGCTCCAGTGTATTGTGTTAGGTTTCTTATTAGCTTCGCCATAACCACACAGAGTTCTCTCACTATTAGTTGCTCCTTGCCGATCCTAGCCATTAATCATTCAGCACTGTGTGAATACTTCAAATAAAAGCAAAAATCTCGGCATTGAAATTTCTCATCGGTGTTAGTAGAGTTTTCACAAGGTGGTTAGGGTTTTGGCATCAGAATGTCTCTCAGTTTACTGAGTGTTTTGGGAGGATCTGAATAGCAACTGTTGTCGTTGATAAGCTGTTAGGAAAAACAAAACAAAAACCCTTCCAAATACCAGTCATGTTTCATTTCAGAATTAGCTACATCTTTCTGATCCCAGCGATTACAGCTGACAGTGTTGAGTGAATTAGACTCTCCTGCTTGTAATTATTAGGACTGAACATATATTGTCAATACAGATTTGATGACTTAACGTGTTTTGACAAACAAACAACTGGAGGTTTAACTCCGGTATATAGTGTTACTGTACTTTGGAGTTAAGCTGTAGTCATCTTCACAACCAGGCTTTGGGGGAGGGCTAACAGTCTTCGTATTGACTGATGGCTCCTGAAAACACTGCTGCACCCATTTTGTATTTTGTTTGGGTTTTTCCCCCTCTTGCTTCAAATGACAGAAATGAATCCGTGCAATGAAATGTTTTTGTCTTTTATATTTTTTAGGACACTTGGATAAAGTTAGAACTGCCAAGCAGAATGAAATAATAATTGCACAGACATTTTGAGCTGGAAATGTGTCAAAATAGGTCCTGGTTTTGATATGAATGGAATTAAAGTTGGCACTCTGGCACTCTTGAGCCACTTTCCATCCCATGGAAGCACAAAAAGAGCACAATGGGCCAAAATCTGGCCTGTCTTAAATCCTTAGCACTTCACTGGAATTTAAGGTGGTTGTGCAGGATTGAAATCAGGGTGAAACTGACCCTTTTTTATATAATTGTATTTTGAATTGTAAATATTTCCTCTGTTGTGGAATATTGAAAGTATGTGGTTTTGATTTTGTTTTGGTAAATTTATTAACATAAACTAAAATAATAGTACACTGAAGGTAATTAGGGAAGAGAATTATCAGAATAAGTAGCAGACCATACTTACAGTAATTTTTTCAACTACATTGTGGTCAGGGCAGCTTACATCGCCACAGAATGCTGAGCTTACTAGATTGGTAGATGTTGAAGAGTGTTTTGCTTTGAAGAATAATTCCTATGATCTAGGTGGTAGCTTATGAAAGAAGCCATTTTCAACATAGCTGATTTTATTCTCACTCTAACTGCTTACCAGAATATTTAGATGGCTGTATATACTGCAATAATATACAGCGGTTTTACACTTGTTGTTTTCAGATAGATGTCAGATATATGGGTACCATCCGTTTCTTTTTGAGGTCAGGTTGTGGTCCGGCATTCAGAAATCAAATGAGGGGAGAAAAGGCCTCTCGCAGTGCAGTGGGATGTATGGTACATAAAGTGGTAAAGTGAAGAAGGCAATAGAGAAGTGATATAGAATAATGTGTGCACTGTGAAGCGTGGACGTGATACTGGCAAACAATCACTCTGAATTGGTAATGGCCAGTTTTACTTTCCTTCGTTGTTTCCAGAGCAGTGAGGGACAGGGTGTCTTGCCTATGCACTTGCTAACCGTGTGCTCAGCAATTAATCAGGATTTTTGAGCCTGGAACTTTCTCAACCATCTCTCACTGAGAGTGCCTCCTGGCTTTCCTGTGGATTTGCTGTTCTTCTTCAAGCAGTGTCCCTATGGGTGCTCCTCATGAGGATGTGTGCGCACCTGTGCGTTCTTGACTAGTGATTTTTGTCAGCTGTGTCCACGGATCCACAGCTGTGCCCTAGACACCCCGGTGCTCCAGCACAAGGGTATATCAGGAGGGGTGGACCCATCACCACTGCAGTTCCATCTCAGCCATTTGCAGCTTGAGATGGAGCATTGTGGTGTCCATTTAGCTAGCCATCCGGCTTGCTAAACCAATCGCTCATTTATTCTTTATTTCATAGATTTTATTACATCATTCTGTTATTTTGCACAGTTTGTGCTTTTGAGGGGATGGGATTCTCCTTCCCATTTTTTTTTTTTTTTTTGCAGGATGTGGGCTTTTATTGATTTTTCTTGGGCTTTGACCCACAGCCTTGAGTTCAGGTTACACCCAAGACCCAGGTACCAAACCCTGCCAGACCTGAACTAGGTCTTTTCCCCATGGCAACAAAAATTTAAGCTGCCTTCTCCATGGCCTTGGGGAGTCTCACATCCCCACTAAGGGGTAGTCTTCACTGGCAACGCTCACGGCAGAGCGCTGGGAGAGAGCTCTCCCCGCACTCTAAAAAACCCACGTCCACGAGAGGCGTAGTTGCCAGCGCTGGGAGCACAGCTCCCAACACTGGGGCACTGTTTACACTGGCGCTTTACAGCGCTGAAACTTGCTGCGCTCGGAGGGGGGTGTTTTTCAAGGTTTCAAGAGCAGATCTAAGAAATTGAGGGAAGACAAAGGTAATGAAGTGCTCTCTGAGTCACCCCCTATACAACAGATCTGCCAGCCACCACTGTGCCAGTGGTAGATAAAGGCCTTCTAAGAAGAAAAGACCCCATAGTCTGGAATGGGATAAGAAAAGGGGAAAGTCATCCCCTCAGTCTGGGTCTCAGAAGCCATGGGCAAATGCGCTGCCTACTGAGATGCCTCCCAGAGTAGCACCAACGTCGACACCGGACTCAGTGCCTTTGAAACAGGGGGCTCCAGAGTCAATACAAAATCTTTGTCATGCACTTTTTGTTCTTCGATACCATCTCCATTGCTGTCTGACATATTGACTCCAGAGGATCTCTATCTGGGGTCCCTGGTAGCTTCCAGATGTCTGTTCCACAGGGACCTTCGCACCCTGGGAGAGCCTGAATCTGCACTTTTTTCCCCTTTTTTGACCCATTACTCAAGGGTCACGAGCTACCTCCCACTCCAGATCTTACGCTGCACCTCTCCCTGCTACCTCCTTTATGGGGATCATCTCTCCCATTGTCTCCCTTCCTGGGAGCTCATCACCTCAGAGAGATGGATCCTGGAGGTGATTTCTTCAGATTATTCCATTCAGTTCAGCTCTCTACCAGCCCCAACCCTTGGGACTGCTTTCAATGAAGCTGTTCTACGATCTGTACTGAATCCGCCTATTCAGCACTCTACTCTGTGACAGAGGTACTGCTCAGGAGTCACCTGATGTGGAGCACCCATAGGGACGCTGCTCGAAGAAGAAGAGATTACTTACCTTGTACAGTAAATGGAGTCCCTCAAGACGTATCTCCCTGTGTGTGCTCAACTACCCTCCCGCCTCCTCCTTTGCCTTGGAGTCTCATGTTAGACTTTGCGGGTTAAGAAGGAACTGGAGTGGTGGCAGATCTGCCCCCTGCCTGTGTACCCTCATGTCGGAGTGTGACGGGTTGTAGGGCCCAGGCACGAACCTGCAGACAAAAATCTCCGATCAAGAGTGCACCGGCACACACACAGGTCCTGACATAGAGCACCCAGAGGGGCACCCATCTTGAAGAACTTCAGTTACTGTACAAGGTAAGTAACCTCCCTTTCCTTTGGTCAAACCTGCCTTGGACCAGCCAAGGTCCTGCTCATGCCAAAGAAGTAAAAGAAGAGGGACTTTAACCCCGGGCACTAGTCAGAGGCCACAGTCATCACGTTTTTATTCCATCACACCCCCAATCCTCTTCAGAGGATGTTCCTGGCTCTTGGGGGGGGGGTATTAAAATCTTCAGAGAGCTTATCTTTTGAACACACACAACCTCTGCATTTTCTACACTTCTCCCTGAAAGTTTAGGCAGTAACCTTTCTGGAGGTCAGATCATGAGCTGTAGAAACCACTGGCGCGAGCTTTTCTTAGGAGTTGCCTCTGTGACATACTCAGCCAATGTCATCCCAGCAGAGGAAAAAAACAACAACAAAAAATAGCAAAACTAGAGAGATTCACTTTTTTCACTCTTTCTTCAATAGTAGCAGTGCTGGATTATTCACGTTACTTTCCTGAAACCATATATTGTGGATCAAAGTAGAGCTGAAGATAGAGAAGGAAAAGCAGCTTTTCTGTGCCACATCACATGGTTAACATTCAGACCAAGATGATCACCAGAGTTCAGTTGCCTGAAGATGGGGGATGGAGGGTAAGGTAGGGGTCCCCAACCCCCGGTCCGCGGCCCGGTACCGGTCCGCGGCCTCTTAGAAACTGGGCCGCGAACCGACCCAGTGGACCTCCCGCAGGCGTGCCTGCGGGAGGTCTACCCGAGCCGCGGGACGAGCGCTCCCTCCGCAGTCATGCCTGCGGGAGGTCCGCTGCTCCCGGGGCTCCGATAGACCTCCCGCAGGCATGACTGCGGACGGTTCGCTGGTCGCGCGGCTCAGCTGGACCGCCCGCAGGCACGCCTGCGGGAGGTCCACCGGCTCCGGTTGAGCTGCCGCAGCCGTGCCTGCGGGCGGTCCAGCTGAGCCGCGCGACCAGCGAACCGTCCGCAGTCATGCCTGCGGCAGCTAAACCGGAGCCGGTGGACCTCCCGCAGGCGTGCCTGCGGGCGGTCCAGCTGAGCCGCGGGACGAGCGCTCCCGACCGGTCCCTGGTCCTCAAAAGGTTGGGGACCCCTGGGGTAAGGGACCGAGCCTGGGGGAGAAGAAGCTGACACCGATAGAGAGTAGGGGGTAAAATGCACTAAAATGGTTGAAAAACACCTATGTTGCTAGAGGGTTGACTAATAAGATTGTGGCATTATCAGATATTCTTGACTCACCTGTGGAATTTTGGGAGGGAAAAGGGAGGGGAATTCTTGCACACAAACTTGCTGCAAAAATTTGGTGGAGCAAGATATCTGCATTTTTTGCATAGCATTTCTTAAAGCTTTCAAGTTAGAGATGGAACAGACCTTTTAAGATCATCAAGTCCATTCCCCTTCCCGTGCAGGATTATTTCCTACAAGTACCTCTTCTGGTGTTTTGTCTGGTGTCGTTTAAAAAATTCCAAGTAATGAGGCTTCCATCACTTCCCATAGTAGATTATTTCATAGACTGATAACTCTCAGTGCTTGGAAGTTTTTCCTGCTGGTCTGTTTAAATTTTCACTTCCTTAATTTCATCCCATTAAGCCTAGTTACACCCTCTTGTTCCATCCTGCGCAACTCCCAAGTGTATGTGTGTGCATGCACATACTCAGGCTAGGCACTCTCAAAACTATACTTTAGGTAGCTATGTGAAGTACCATATTTCTCTTGTGCATGTCTGGGCCAGATCCACGGTTGGTATAAATTCACTTAGCTCCATTGACATCAATAAAGCAATACCCCCAGCTGAGAATCTGGACCCAGGGGCGCTGGAACAATTTGTATAGTGGGGATGCTGAGAACCATTGAACCAAACTGTAAATCCTGTATATGACTGAACCCACTTCAAGCCAGGGGGTGCGGTAGTACCCCAGCACCCCTAGTTCCAGCATCTATGTCTAGCCCTCAGTTTTTGCTGCAATATCTACCCATAAAAGAGGCCAATTTAGAGCTGCTTCGTACACTTTTAAAGGAGGATACAGCAAGATAAATATTAGTCTGTTTTCAGAGTTAAGAAACTTTTTAGGACTGGTCTACACTGAAATTTAAGTCAACATAGCTTAGGCACTCAGGGTTGTGAAAAATCCACACTCTAGTGCGGTAGCTATGCTGACCTAACTCTTGGTGTAGGCACAGCTAGAGCAACAGAAGAAACCTTCCATTGACTTAGCTCTCCTTGCTTGGGGACATGGTGTTTCTCCAGCAATGAAAAAACTCCTTCCGTCACTGTAGTCTGCATCTCCCCTGCAAGTAGTTATGCCACCATAGCCCTCAAGAGTGCAGATGTGGCATAGTGCAGGGACTATATTTTAAAAATAAATAAATAAAAGGTGATGGATGCAATCTGACATCTGTTACAGTTCAGCATAAGTCAGTTGATCGTGTTTCTGAAGGCAGACTGAACTATGTCATGTCCCTGCTGCAAGGTAAAGGAGATGATGAAGATTGCGTCTGTCCTTTGTATTGGTCTACTTTCTCTTCCTGCTTATCTTGGGTGGTTGTTCTAGTAATCCTCTTTCTCTCCACCCTCGATTCAATGCAGTGAAACCTGTTTAACCTGTCAAAGAATAAATGTGCTCCTTGTACTGTAGGGGCAGATTGTGAATTTATTTGAGAACTTGGAACCTGCTTCCTTGTTTTTTTTTAAATGATTCCACCCAGAGAGCTATCAGGGTCTCTGACGTTTGACCTGTGCAGTAAAAGTCAAAGGTGCAGTCGGGGTGTCTTCCTGTTTATGGCTCAGTAGTTTAGGACTGTTTCACTTCAAACATGCAAAATTAAAACATGAACAGACCATAACATTCTTTGCTATTGGAACTGATTTTCCTCTCACTTGCACTCCTGTAAACCAAAAATTGTTCCATTGAAGCTAAACAGGTGTAAAAAATAACATGAGAAGAGAATCTGGCCCTAAGGAATATTTTGCATGTGTAGCTACTAGTGGGAATTATGCACACGTATCAGGGATAGAATAGAATCTTTAAGCCAGGGTTTCTCATATTTTCTTTTATAGTATAGAATTTTTCCTGGGCGGGGTGTGTGTGTGTGTGTGTGTTTAGTTTCTTGCTTATACTGACTCTCTGAAAACGCACAGGCCAAATAATGTTAGCTATGCGTCAGTCATGCTGTCAAAATGTTAAATATGCTGGCCTAATATATGTGTGTGAGTAATACAAATATCTGTATCTCACTTTTAGTTTTCCAGTTAATAGACAAGTCTACCTTAAAAAATAAAAATAAAAAAAATAAGACCCATACCTCTTCCAGCCTTAGCCTTGCCAATGAATTGAATACTAAAATACTCACTCCCCCACCCCCCCGTTGCTTTTTCCAAGCTCATCTTCAACTATTGCATAAAATAATGAACAAATGGTTCAGTTCTACTTCTGTGCTTCTGTATGAACATAACTGACTGTTCTTTGTCCTATAGATTTATCATCTGTAGAAAGCTCTGGGGTTGGCTTGGTTGGAGCAGGGAACTAGAGCAATGCCAAAGAAAAAGAAAAAATAAACGGAGAAACCCGGCTGGGAGAGATCTGACTGGCCTCAGTGCACCTAGGCCTCTTGCCTGTAGACTCTATTGTCTCCATTTTTTTTTTTAACAAGCTGATTTAGAATAATGAAAAGAATGATTGAATTTACTAGACTGTGCAAATCTGGAGAAGCTGTTTCAAATATTTGCCATAAATATGAGCTAGGAATAGGACATTTATGTACTCAGTTGGGGGGTAATTGCATGTCCTAAAGAAGGGGCAGCGCATAGTTGCTTTGCTGTCTGAGGTACAATTTGGGTCCTTGGGTTTACTTCCCCATGCTCCAGTGGAGTCTGTTACTTATCTTACCTCGTCCAGATTCCTCTCCCAGACCGCTGGCAGCCCAGTTTGTGGAGAAGGAGGCTGTGCAAAGTCAAGGTTCTGCCCACTCTCTGCCCCCCCTGTGTAGCTGCTTCCTCTTCCCTCTTTCCTGTATTGTAGCTGATGGAGGGGGGCAAAGCAAAGGAGCACCTTACACCCCCTGTGTGGGTGCAAAGAAGAAGCCATAATCTTGACCTGGGGGGGACAGATCCCGTGTAGAGTGTCGTCTCCCTGATTTCATTGGGAATTCAAAGCGGTCAGCACCTTGCAGGATCACTTTTGATCTTGCACCTGTTTTACATCAATGTAATCCTATTGACTAAACATGGAGTTAATCCGGATGTTACACCACTCTAAGCAAGACCATAGTCAAGGCCGTGTGTGTGTGTGTGTGTGTGTGTGTGTGTTTTCAAGGTTCAGATGTTGTGAAAAGGAAATAAACGTATGTAAAACACATGTTGGGTCAGACTCATCCCATTTGGCTTTAATGGAGTTGCCGTAGGGGTCAGTTTGATTCATTATGTTATCTTCATATGTCATGCACCTGGCATCTAAAAGTAACATTAATTTAAAATGTTAGGTGATTCACATGTAGGCAGCCTTCAAAATAATTGATTGTGTTTTCAGCCAGCCAGTTGCAGGAAGATATAAAGTTTGTCTAGAAGATTGTAAACTTTGTCACAATTAAACACAATTGTGTATAATAAAGTTAAATGGTGCAATAAGGGAACGAGGTGCCCAAATCCCATTGGAAAATTCCAGTCTTAATTACCAGTGTAGACCAGGACAAATTGCCTTTTAGTATTGTGTCTGGAAACAGTGACTAAACCAGTAGGAGTAAAATTTCCAAATATACCCAGTGATTTAGGAGCTTAGGTGCCTTGGTCTCATTTAACATTTATAGCAACTTAAGTTAGTTAGGTGCTTTTTTAATTTTTTCCCCAAAAGCTCATGCATAAATAAAAGGTTTAGTACAATGTAAGCCAAAACTATTTGTTGTTAAAAGAAACACTTTTATAAGTGGTACAATATTTCCTGTAACTGAACATCCCTGGGTTTGTTCAGTGGGCTTTTTACTTATTTATAATATCCTTATGATATCCAAGGGTCTCACAGCACCTCATAAAGGTGGATGACCATGATTTCCATATTACAGATGGGGAAACTGAGGCACAGATTGCTCAAGTGATTTGGCCAAGGTGACATGAGTTAATGGCCTGCATTTCCTCCCACACATTATATAATAAAGGCCTTGGTTAACCTGAAAAATCTATTTAACTTTCATTGGAGGAACCGAACTCTGCATTTTATAAATTAGTATCTATAAGTGCATGATTATTTCCAACTTTAAAATGCATCTGTGCTTTTTATAAACCAATCCTTTTCAGTAAAATACAGACCCCTCCTGCTGGTTTGTGTGAAACATGAATATATTACCATTTTTGTTGGTGATATGGAGGTTTATTAGCATGCCTGGTACAGTTAGCAGAGTTGCAAGATACATAGAACAAGATTGACCTTGTTTTATAAATTTTAAGCTATAAAAATCAAATTGTGGGGACTTCATATTTTCATAAATGTATAGGACATGTCCACAAGTTTTGTAATGCTTCCTTAAGCCATGTGATTTCCATTTTCAGCTGATGTACGTTCTGACATGGGAAAGAAGGGTTCTTGCCATCTAGCATGAATGAATTTTAAGGGCCCCATCTTGCAAACACTTACTAACGAGACTGCCTGTGCACTCGGTAGTAAGCATTTGTAGGATCAGGCCCTACATTATGTGTTGCTTGAAAGGCACAATCCAGTTTATGGGAGTTGTGTTTATTACTTGAAGTCAAATATTTGGAATGGTATTTGGATTAAAACTATGCTGAATTTCAGAATCCTGATCTGGGTGCTGAAAGGCTGTCTTCCTCCCTCTCCTACTTAGACACATGAAGATTCACGAGAAGGATCCAAACAGCACTGCAAGTACTACTCCCCCATCTCCTCTGAAGCGCAGACGATTGTCCTGTAAGAGGAAACTTAGTCATGAGCCTGAGACAGACAGAGAGGAACGAACCCCAGCAAAAAAGGTTCTTTACAATGCATGTTGCAGAATCTCTTCCTGACCACCATTTTGATTTCCTAACCTCTCGTATCTGATATTTACCTAATTGTGCATGAAAGAACCTATCCAGAAAACACTGTTAAAATCATATATATTTTTAAAACACAGATGTTCTTACCTGTGTTAACATCTTAGATTATTCAAATTGAAAGAATTTCAACATCTCTTTTACATTTCACTATTTAAGCTTTTTTTTCCTCTTTGCATTTCAATTTGGACAATGAAAATTAGATGGAGAATGAATTACCCATTTTAGGCTGAAACTCAGTCTGATGGCTGGAGGATTGTGTTATTTTTTTGATAAACCTAACAGTCTTGGAAGGCCTTTAAAGCTCAAGTCACTAATATTTACTTTCAATCTTGACAACAGTTTAAATTTTTTCTCTGGAAAATTTATAGTTGGTTTGTAGTCCATTTCACATTGAGGTTCTCCCATACTAGCATGCTGCTGCAGTGTTTACGCTTCAAACGCTGCAAGGAAATATTCATTTTATTTTAAAAAAAAAGTTGCTATTGGCATTTTTTTAATACAATATTTCTATTGGGCTTTAGTTTCATAACAGCTGGTTTATACAAAACATACATTCGATGCCAAATTTAACTTGACAGTGGCCCTTTTATACCTTCTTTAGGCTAGCAATAACTCAGTGTAGACATCGCTTGTTTCGGTGCATTCTTTTTTTCCTGTAATTAGATGTCTGTAGAAAACATGAACAATTTTACTGCTCTTCTCTGGATCACTTGAGTCAGAGGCTGGCAGTGATTCATTGGCATAAATAACCTAGACTGACAGCCTGGTTTGTGATGGGGGAGGGGTAATGATGCTAGTTAAATGGTCAGCGGAGTTGAACATCTCACGTGCGCATTTTCTTCCCTGTTAAAGTTGTTTATAAATTGTTTAGTTTTCATAAGAGATGATTATCTGGGGTGATGCACCCATACCTTCTAAAGGACTAGTCAACATTTAGCTAATGTATCTTATTGATCCAGCAGCACGCTGTGTCTCTCTGGAGTGAGTCATTTTCAGTAGCCTGTAGCAAAGTCATGGGCTGGTACATTGTGACAGAAAGACTCTGTCTGGATTGCATGTTTGGCTCACTGAGTGTAGTCCTTGTGACGGGCATTTTCATCTCTCTGAAGGTTGTCGAGGAGGCTCAGTCCAGTGAAGTGGAGAAGAAGGCTGAGGAGGAAGTTTATCGTTGTCCTGTGTGTTTCAAAGAATTTGTATGCAAGTATGGGCTGGAGACCCATATGGAGACCCATCCAGATACCTCACTGAGGTAAGAAATAGGCTTGGACATGCTCCCTGTCAACAGAGGAGGGTGTGGGAGGTTCCATTCCACCTTTTACACTGTTAACGGACTCCATTTGTGGTTTCGAACATGTTGCTTAACCCTTCTGCCCCAGGTTCCCCATCTGTAAATGAGGAGTAGTACAGACTGTCTCACAGGGATGCTGTGATGCTTAATTCAGTGTTGTTTGGAAAAACTCATGAATTTGGGGGGAGGGGGAAGGAGGAAGCTGTCAAAAATCAAATTTTTGATGGAAAAACAACTTGAAATTTGTAAAATTTCGACCAGGTCTATGTACAGAGTGTTTTGAAAACCTGTTATAAGTGTTAATTACTAACTGACTCCCCTCTTTTACGGGTGGGGGAAAAGAAGAAGGATGGGATGGAGAGGATGGTTATAGTAGCCAGTCATGAAGAAATTGAATACGGGCAGAGGAATTCCCATGTATAAGAAGCGACCTTACCAAAAATTACACTTTTTTTCCTTTACCTTTTGAAATGTGAAGTATCAAATAGTGGTTAAAGGAAGAAAAATTTACAGTTAGACAATTTTTTTTGTTGTCATTTCATTTGGTTAAGAAGGTTTAATTTTTTGTCTGAGTGATTGCTGTGACATTTCCTGTTTTTTATAACAGAAAAAGGTAAATCCAAATGCATGAGGACATAAATAACAGATTTCAAGTCTGGTTTAAATACTTAGAAATCAAATATCTCCCCTTTAGGAACATCAGTAAATTAAACTCATGAGCAATGGCTGCATCTTAAGTTTATTTTTGAAGAGCATCTCATGTACAGAGTATTTGGACACCTTCGTTGATTTGACTCTTTACCCTTCTGAAAAGATTTCTATTTCTGAGGATTTGTTTTTCTACTGGATGGTGCGGGGCAGGGTTGGAGTGAAACTTTTTGTTAGATCAGATAGATTGTAGTGCAAATAAACTTAAAACCACATCAGATATTATCCATAGTCACACTATCATGATATTACTCTGTCAAAATATATAAAAGAAGCTTAAAAGGAATCACAAGTATTTGTAGTCCTTAGTGGGGGAAAGGGCGAAGTGCTTTTTTCTAAATTTAATCCAGCAAAACAGTATCAATTCTTTAAACAGGGTTTACTAATAAATAAGTCCAGTATATTTTAATTATACATAGTACAAAATAGCAAATGATGCTTCTGTCAGTATTCTATATATTCCCCTCCTCCTCCTGCCTAAGGAGGGCTGAGATAATCACTCCACAGAATGCACTTATTGAGCAGGTAACTGAGCATGTCAGTATAGTCAGCATGTCATTGATGGCTCAGTTCTAGAGCTTTTATGGAGCCATGATGTCTTCGTGAGCCTGCACTTAGTTAAGCTGGGCAAGATGGATTCTGTTGCTCCAGAGAATGGATAGAAGGTAGCAGCATAGCTAGCCCCCTACCTTGGGAGCAGCGTAATCTGCTGCCATGCGGGGATAGGCTCTCCCTGTAGCCTGGCAGTAGTGACTCACGCTGGTCCCATTTATACTCCTCACGCTGGTGCAGTTGTGCTTCCTGGGCAGGACTGAAGTTTCCTTAGCTATGAGACACGGAGAGCAGGCTGCGTGGGAGTGTGCTGGAGTGAGGCTGCTCGTTGAGAGCTTATCCACATAAGGATAAAAGGGGTATTTGTAAAATGTTTTAACACTTTCTAAAATGCTAGTGCTTATGGCTCACCTTGGCCAGCTAACCTTGAAACGCCACAAGCTAACATGTTTTAAAAACCCACCTTTCATCCTAGTCTAGACAAGCCCCAGGGCATTGTTTGCCCTGGGCTGGCCCAATATAGCAGACTGGTCCCCCGTGAAGTATTAGGTTTTAATCAAATTAGAGATTTTTAATTTAAAAAAACAAAAACAAGGGGAAAGGGCATGGATGTGATAGCCACGGCAGCTGGTTGTGCTGTCACTGCAGTGCAGGGAAGCAAAAGATACCTACTTTTATTTGTCGTCTTTAAGTTAAAAGCAAAAATCCTTGAGGCTGTCAAGGTCCTGCCACCAGTGTAGCTGCAGCAATGCATACTTCTCCTAGTCTAGACAAGGACAAATATGGTGTACCCTGCCTGAAACCCAGTGATACTTTACCAGTCTAAACCATGGCTTCCTTGCCTATACATGGGGTCTGTACTGAGGCACCTGCATCAGTGACTGGCCATCGATTATTGGGATCTGGGAAATTTCCCAATAGTATACTACGTTTTGTTTATTTTTAAAATTTCCCACATTGTCTGATTTTTCAGAGTCTGTGTTTCTTGTTGTAATACAAGTCTGTCCTCCACACACATACAAATGCTGTGAAGCCGAGTGCACTAGCCTTTTCCCACCATCTAGGTCACCAATGTAGCTCTCCTAGTGGATGCAGAGGCATAAACGCTGTACAAGAAAAATGTTGCTGGTGGTTTTTAATCACCATATCATGTAGATTTAGCACTGCACTGGTGTTAGCAGCAGCAGGTCATTTTTCAGAAAGATTCTTGTGTAAACAAAGCCTCTCTCACACACTTTTGCTTGTAAGAATACGGAAAGGGAACACTGCCCGGTGGTTTGTAGCCTCTGGGTCAGCATATGAGACACTGTAATTTACAGGGTGGGCCTTTACCCTTCCCAGGATTGTCAAATGAACAACTTTAAATCAGAGGGTTAGCTGTTCGAAATGAAAGAAAGAGACACAGGACATTGTCTTCCTGAGTGCTGCTTGTTTATGCAAAGCCTCAGAGCTGTGAGTACCTCATTGTTTACTTACAGCAGAATAAACAATACTTAATCCATTGATTATGTGAGGGAGGGCTCCTTTTGGGAGAGTACCTTTTGGTTATGTAAAATCTTAAATCCTGCATCTTTGTCTGATAATTATGGTAAGAACTGCTCTACCCTTTGGGCAATAAATAGAGCCCTTTGTTATGCTAACAATTGGCTTGAGGTAGTGCAGCTCCTTCATGGAATTAACCTCCCTGGGTAGCCACTCATCCCATTGAACTCTCTGGAAGCCACACCCTAATTAGCAACATTAGTTGGATAGAGCAACATTGTCTCACTGTCTTGCAGTGACCATTATCAGTGGGAGGTGGCACAACAGTGCTGTTTTTATCCTCTTCCTCCCCTGCTTCGATTATTTAAAGAAGCCAGTGATTTCTCTGCAGGGCTCCAGCTATTTTGGTGAGTTTGTATCCGAGCGTTGATATAATTAGCTGAACCGAGAAACGCTACACAGCCAACAGGGAAAAGGAGAAATCTCACACAGAGGTTTACTTCTCTGGAATCTTTTGTGGCTCCCTGTTGCTATCAGACATGGAAAAATGCCTGTAAATGTCACTGATGGACAACTCACGACTGCATCAGCAGCACCAGCAAAACTCAAGAAGTATGAGACATGAGGATTTCCTGAGGAGAAACCTCTAGAGGCAGTATGTGAGGTTTCTCTTCTTTCCTTTGGCAAGCACAATGGAACAGGCTTAACGTAAAGTGTAAGATTTTTTTTTTAAAGTATGTACACCAAAAATCTCTTCACCTGATTGTACTCTAACCAAAGGTTACCCGTTATTCCCCTCCCCGTTGTCTTCAGTTCTACCTGTATCCACAGTTGAAAGGGCTTTTAATTTTTCCTCCTTCACAGCTTCAGGGGGACACAATGACCTTTTTCCCTACCGCGAATGCTCTTTTCTCTCTTCAGAACAGAGACGAGGGAGGAGCTAATCATTCTGCAGGCCAGCTTTTAACACCTATCAAAAGCCATCTAGATACATTTTAAAATAAATATATATTTTTATTTAATGACAGCAGCTGCGAGAAGAGCTCTTGTGGCTTCAGATGTGTTGGCCTGCATCTTAACGAGTCTTCAGAGAGCGTTTCTGTTTTGTTAAAAACTAGCTTAACTGAGCTAACTGGATTGAAAAATGCGCTCTTTTGGGCCATTCAAGACAGTTCCTTTAAATGCAGGATCATAAACTCTGAACTTCTTTACAGGATCCCAGCAAACTGATAAAATAGAAATTCCATGATGTCATATTGTTCCCCATGGGTTATCAGCAGGCTTGTGAACTTTAGATCCATTGTAAAGACATTTACCACTTGAGCTAATGGAGTAACTGGTAACTGTAGACGGCTCTTAGATGAAATCTTACAAACTTCTGCTGACAATGTCAGAGCAGTGATTTTTAAAAAAAAGATTATTTTTATTACGCTTATAACTCAACCAAATTTGGATAGATTTTCAGAAAGGTAGTGAAGGCACCCTTGGGCAACACGCCTCATGCCAAATTTCAAATGCCATGGAAGTGCTAGAGCAGGGGTTCTCAAACTGGAGGTCGGGACCCCTCAGGGGGTCATGAAGTTATTACATGGGGGCTTCGAGCGGTCAGCCTCCACCCCAAACCCCGCTTTGCCTCCAGCGTTTATAATGGTGTTAAATATATAAACAAGTTTTTAATTTATAAGCGGGGGGGAGGGGGGTCACACTCAGAGGCTTGCTATGTGAAAGGGGTCACCAGTACAATAGTTTGAGAACCACTGTGCTAGAGCTTCTCAACAAAACATTTGTGAGCACTTACTAACATTCTGAAAATGAAGTTTGGGAAGATGTCAGTTTTTCCTTATCAGCTGATCCATTTTTCTAAAACTTTTCACAAAAAGTTCAGCTGGAGGCAGACACCAGGCAAGGGAAAATTTCAGACCAAACAATGAAAGTTTTGTAAAGTTATAAGCAACTGAAAATTGGGTCTTAATACTTTCCATTATAGGCAAATCTAACTTTTGGTGGTGTTCCCAGCACTGTCTAAGCAGAATAATTACTTAAACTTTTGTATTCAAACCATGGAATCCTGGTGGTATGACATCACATAGGAGGAAGAAATCAGTTCCTATATCCCAGAGATGGACTCCTGCTTGCAGTTCAGGTCAGGCTGGGTTTGTTACACTTCCTGGCAACATCTGTTGTAGGTGGCAGGATGCTGCACAGAGACGCAGTATTAGGCCTCAATCCTGCAAAAGCTTATAGGAGTGCTTAACTTTAAGCATGTGAGTAGTCCCATTGAAGTCAAGCCACGGTGAAACAGCCTTTGTGCTTGTTTTCAAAATTATACTTGATAAATAAAGTCATGAAACTTTTTAAAAGTATCTAGACTATTTCACATTTACAGCAGTATATTTTTGCCCTTTATTATGATGGTTCCTTTAATCAGCAACCAAGAAAGAAACTAGCCAGGAGACTGAATTGTAGGATTTTCTTAAAGTGCACTGAAATGATTGTAAACAACAAAAAAAGACTTGTTTAAGATCACAAATCATTTATATTTATCTAGGGTATATCTGTAGACTTTAAAATGACAAAATAAATGCATTTGAAAACAAAATACTGATGAAAATAATTTACGTATTTGCCAAGACCCAAAGTTCTGTGTTTGTCTGCTTACATGATGACACTGCCACCTGAAGTAGCATGCAATACCAGAGACGCATGCTCTGTGTAACACTATAAAGTTTCATACCTGTTTTCTAGTACCTGTGCAAGCATAAATCAGGTCCAAGCCTTTTCAGCACATTGTAAATCTGAAAATCACTTTCATAACACTGTGCTGAATAATCCTGAGCCTGACATACACAAGGACATACACTGTTGCCAAGTGCTAGAGGACAGGTATGAAATATTCCAGCATAGATGCACCCACAGACTCCTTCCTTCTGGTTTTAGCAAGTTAAGAACCCTGCCATTCCACCCTTGTAATTATAGTCATCATTTTAAATTGCATTAGTGAGAATAGTTTACCCAACCTAATCCTAACTCCTAGAACTGGAAGGGACCTTGAAAGGTCATTGAGTCCAGCCCCCTGCCTTCCACTGGGCAGGGCCAAGTACTGATTTTTGCCCCAGATTCCTAAGTGGCCCCCTCAAGGATTGAACTCACAACCTTGGGTTTAGCAGGCCAATGCTCAAACCACTGAGCTATCGCTCCCCCAGGACTGCTACTAGACAGGGTGGAGCTAAAGGCTTTAAGCCAAAGGGGTCCGTTGCATGCCATTGTCAGTTCAATTCACTGACATCCTGTTCTGTCACAAGAGCTGCTTGCTTGGAGAGTTTAAACAATGTCCTTCTGATAGAAACAACGAACCAGATTCTGATGTCCTTTACACCAGTTTAAATCCAGAGTAACGCCAATGAGCTGATTTGAGTCACCCATGTGACTGAGATCAGAGGCTGGCTTCATACTGGTAAGTCCTGTAAGCAAACAATAAACTGTGGCAGAAAGTAATTCCTAATGATCTCAAGGAAACAAAAAACCCCAAACAAACAAAAACAAAAAAACAACAGAAACCCATGCAGCCAAGCTGGAGAATGCATCTGTTCACTGACTAAATAAAATAAAACTGAGTAATAAAACAAGGTGAGGTTTATTAGAGCATCTGTCCTGGTGCTGATTTGTCAGAACAGACTAGGATTTTAGCTACAGTGCACTCTAGTGTTTTTATTTAAAAAAGAATGAGGAAATTCTACAGAGCACTTGAGTCCTGCTCAGACATAGAGGCTGCACGGTCACATCAAAAATCTCAATGTGCTGTGAGCCTGGGAATCTGAAGCTGCTGGATAGGATATCAGATAGTGAGGGGATGCAGAGAGGACATCCCTTATGCGAAGCTGTGTAGGATGTCACAGGGTGTTGAATATCTAGCTTGGTATGAGAATAGAAACAGGATGACGTCCTGTGTGTACTACAGAAAGGAGCTTAGTGTGGGGGGAAGGGGTTGAGGCTGGTATAGCAGGTCGTTAGTGTTCTAGTCCATCCCATCTCCCAGGGTTTGTTGCATTAAAAAGACTACTTGGTGCTAGTGACAGCATCAGCAGGGGAGCAGCTGAACAGGTACTGAGCATGGTTTAGCTGCAAGTACAGGCAAGGGCAAGCCATGTTCAGTACAGGTTCAGCTGCACCCAGTGCTGACACCTGTTGTCATCAACAGAGAGCTGTTCTAGTGTAGACCAGCTCTTGGAGAGAGATCTGCTTCCTTCTTAAGTAATGTAGTGAAAGAGAACATTTATTGGGGCCCTTTTCTGTAGCAAATACCCTTTGTTAATTTCTGCAAAAGCTTTTTAAACTATGCAACTACTGGGTATTTGAAAGGAACATTGTGATACACAAAGCACTGGATTTTCAAAGGAGAATGCAAGAGGTAAAATTGCATTTGTGTGCCCATAGGCACGTCTATACATTTACCCATCTGTGTGTTGTGCAAATGAAGATTTTTGTGGCCATTTGGTGCTGAATCCTATATATTTGGTACATTTGTAGTAGTTCTTTTTAAAAAAAACAACTGATCAAAATTGTTTCTGGTCAGATGTAGCTCTAGCTCTGAGATTCTGTCAAGCAGCTTTCTTGATGCTTATCTTTTAGTGTTAGTTGGGGATTGGTCCTGCTTTGAGCAGGGGGGATGGACTAGATCACCTCCTGAGGTCCCTTCCAACCCTGATATTCTGTGATTCTAGGGCCAAAGTTATAAACTTAATTATAAGAAAATGAGCATTTTTTGTTGTACAAGTAACTATGAGCCATATTCTGTCTCCTCTTATTCATGCTAAGTAGTACCTTACTCCATAAATAATTCCATTGAAATCAGTGAGGCCACTTGCAGACTGAGGCACATCTCTACCCAAGTAGAGATGTCAGAATCTGTCTTGACGTTACAAAATTCAGTCATTTGCTAGAAAACAGAATTCATTAAGATGCTGCCAGAAATGTGAAGTCCTTCCCCCCCTTATTTTTGAAAAGGCTGGGGACTAACCGAGTAATCTGTTCAAAAAGTAACTTGTGATTTTATCTGGTAATGGTCAGCTTCACCTGAGTTACTTTGAGTATGGGAATCATGATATATTAATGCTGAAACTGACTCTGCAGCATACCAGCAAGTTCTAAAATACTGTCTTTGGAACGTCCCCCTGGTTTATATCAGAGCTGCTGCACACGCTTCTACACATTGGTCCAGACTGCACGAGTAATGTGCAGCGTTTGGAATGTACATAGCATTGTGCCCTTGCTAAGCATCATCCTATAAATAGAATGTCTGATGAAATGGTTCCAGCCTTACTGCATCCAAGGTCGAGGGTGGGATGGGGGTGGGTGGGTTTTTTTGTTTTGTTTTTATCGGGGGAGGGAGGGAGAAGGAGGTTGAAGGGGAAGGAGAAGTAAAAGCAAAAGAGAACAGGCCATGGAGAATGAGGGAAAAGTTAAAATAAAAGCCCCACCTTTGTTGACTTAACTAGAGCTGCTTGCATTAGAGGCCTAATCTGCTATGTCAGAAACCTCCCATGCTATACAAGGGACGTCTCTCTTCAGCGTCGTGCTCTGTGCAGATTTTGCATGGTGTAGTATTGTAATGAACAGCTTTTGTACTAACTCTTAATAAGCAAATTTTTCAGGCTCTTGCTCTGTGTTCACACTGCACTGAGTCTGGGTTAAAAAAAATGGAGTTGTCTTGTTGGAAGGGTAGAGAATGGGAGAAGGCATGTATTAGACATCTGTGACTGTAGCTGAGTGGGAGACAGCAGCCGTGGTCAGAGAGCTGCCACTGTTCCATCACTCTGTCTACCAGCAACTGGAAGAGATTAGAGCAGCTGTTTGACATCATTTCTCAGGGCTGTGGGTAGGAAGGCAGAGGAGGGAAGGGGGTTGTCCAGAAAGGAGTTGAATGTCTGGAACTGGGTGGGGCTAAAAAAGAGCATAAACCAATTCATTCTTCTTCTGCCCCATCTCTCCCTAGAAGAGGAGGCAAAAGATTAAAATGTGAACAATGAAATCCTTTCAAGAAGGAATGTCTGTCACTTGATAAGAACTTTACAAACAAAATGTGAAAATTTTAAATTAAAAAAAAAAAGTGGGGGGGATTATTACAGCCTTCTCCACAGTTGAAATGATCAGTGTTAGAACTGTGATTCCCCTGCACTCCTTTTCCCACCTTTGCATTTGAAGTAAGAAATTAGATGAGACGACGTAATCATTCTCTCTCCTACCACATCCACACACACCATCTTCCGTAATCTCCCTAACTTGTTCCATTATCCTTGTAAAATGCCAGCACAATATTTTGCATTGGGCCTTAAAAAAGATGGCATTAATCCTAAAGATGGTGTGAACTAGAAAACAGAGCAATGCCATATGAATTCAAACTTAAGAATACTGACACATTGGGGATTCAAGTGAGAGGAGCTGGGTGATTTATTTAGTGTAGCTTTGTGTTAAGGATTCTGTCATAGACTGTTTTTTATAACTAGTTTGTTTTAATTTAAGTGACAGTCACTTAAAATATTGGCTAGAAAAGGGCAAAACTGGTATGGAAAAATGTCATGCATTTTTTAAATCTGCTTTAAATGGAGACTGGAAATTAACATAGCTTTTGTTTGCTTCCATACTTGCACAACAGCTTTGTTTTGATCCACACAGCTTTTTAGTCATCTTCTGCTATAGATCCAGAAGCTTAAGCTTCTGGAACATTTCAACGTTGCTTTAATCTAGGTCTTACATAAAGCAGAGGCTAGTATTTGTTTTAATTTCTCAATAACAGAATGGTAGAGGTATAATAATTTAGAATTTGAAAGACATTGACTGCTGAAATTGAAAATTGTAAGAGTTCAAATTAGACATCTGCTATTTGCCTGTACTGTCCTTTACTTAAAAATTACAGTAAACTACACATAAAGGTGATTCTGCATCTTGTTTTAGAGAGCCATTCCATTTTTTTGTTGTTAGAAAGTTATTTACATTGCTGACAAATTAGAATTAGCCCAGAGAATAAGATAATGACTAGGCCCTGCTTATCTAAACCTATCTTGCATACGTACTTTAGTCATAAGTGCTACACATCTTGGCTTGCCTCATGAGCAAGCTACCCAGAGTTGAGTACGTCTCAAAAGAACATTAAAGTGTTTTTATATGTTAATTATTGTTTCCACAC
Organism: Mauremys mutica; assembly: GCF_020497125.1. NCBI lineage: Eukaryota > Metazoa > Chordata > Testudines > Geoemydidae > Mauremys > Mauremys mutica. The sequence continues at coordinate 119,186,289 of NC_059073.1, read as the reverse complement.
CAGCGTTCTCCTTTAAATGATACATTTTCTTCCTCACGTTTGTAAATTTAGGGCTTGTTTGCGTTAAGATAATTTGCACCAGTGTGACTACTCTTGCAAACCCCTACTATAATAATGTAGATGTGCTGCATTGGCACAAAGATGGGGATTAAGCTCCAAGTCAACCCCAATTTACACTGGTGTTTCACATCTACATTAGGGGTTGGCACCTGTAACTTCTGGAGCCTGTTTCTCCCCTCTCTAGCATTTTACACTAATGTAAAGTAAGTATAAAATGCTACCAGATGAGAATGTTAGTGTTTTACACCCACTTTGCGTACATCTGAATGACAGCACAGGGTGCAAGGTGATTGAAAATGGGGCCCATTATGAAACAGTCACAGATTCACTGCAACTATTCTTTTTTCTTGTTCGCTTAGTTGCCTCTAGTTGGAGAAAGCTATTCGGTTGCAGAGATAAAGTTCACTTTGCATTCATATTTATAGAAAACTACAGCACGTTAGGAAATTCTAAAACAATTCCAGCCTACATCAAGTACAGCTAGAAACCTGTTTTGCAAATACAACGTCTTTACCTCCTTTAGATGTTCAGGTGTCACACCACTAAAATCCTTCATGGACTTCTATCTGTGTTTTAGGTAATCGTCCCATCCTTATTTGACTTGGCAATTGGCATGGGGCATACTTGTTAGATTGTAATGGGTTTCTTATTCATTGTGACATTTGCCATATGTTTCAAATGCTTTATTTGACATGTCAGACTTTTCATACTCTTTCCAAAGCCATTAAGCACAGATTAAAAAAAAGTTAAGCATTCTCCTAAACTATTTTCTTTACTTCTTAGAAATATGGTTTCCAGATAGAAAAATTGCATTTGTATGTGTTTTTTCATTTAAAAGATGAAAGATAATGTTGTCCATAAAGCAAGAAGATAAAGGCCTGGCTTCCTAAATTAAACAAATGAAATAAGTTAAAAAAAAAAAATTTACAGTGTGGTGTATTGTCAAACTTGACAACTTATTTTAAAATGGAATAATCTGAAGATATTTAGTATGTTATTGACCATTCACCAGTATAATATGAAACTTCCCTTATCAGTTACAATATAAAGTATAGCAATATCTGTATGTCTTTGTCATAGAATTGGCATTCATTTGTACAGCTGTAGTGCCATTGCATTGAAAGCAAAATTAATTGTACACAAAGAGCTCAGAGGTCCTTGGCAGTTAATGAAAAAACTGTCACGCACAATGTTGGGCAAAATGGCTATACATTGAATCTGTAATGAAGACTGACAACCCCAAGTGAGGTTTGCAAATCCTGGGAGACCTTAAGAGCCTACAGCTCTATCTGCATCGCTCTGCATCAGGAATGGGTTTACAATGACCTTCATTGTCCTTGGAGAGCATTTTAGAAACAAGGTGCCAAGAGTTAGTTCTGGAGGCATTAGGAGTGGCCTGTTGGAGTTAAGTGTCTCTGGCTGATAGAGGCTGTTCCAAAAGTTTCTGGGTGATGGCTTTTCATGCCGGTTTTATTTCAGCTTTCTAAGTTGAAGCCATGTCAACAGGTGTTGAGTGTGAGACAGAATTTTTATTCACTACACTCTGCGATTTAAATCCTGAGATCCTTCCTCTCTGACTCACTGCCTGAACCTTTGTTTCTGTCTGTGAGATGGAGGAGTCTGAACCACAAGAGAATCTGTGTGTTGCATCAGAGGGAGGAGAGCAGTTCATGCCTTTGTCTCCACTGTATTGACTGTCTCATACAGCTCCAATAGTGCTTTAAGATGTTCAGTCAAGGGACAGTGATTTATACATCCTAGGACCCAGCATAGCAATGGCAATATTGCCTGCCAACTAGAGCTGGTCATGAAATTTTTGTCAAAACATTTAATGAACAAAAAGGGTTTTCCAACCAAATAAAAAATCATGTTACCTTTTTCTTTCCTCTTTCTCTCCCCATCCAGCAGGGTGGAAGAAGGAAGGGAACAAGAAAATTCAGTTGTGAAAATCCAAAATTTTTTCTACTTTTTTTTTTCTTTTTAATATTAAATGGAAAACATTTGCCATTTTTCAACCAGGTCTCTTGCCAACCTGAGGCAAGACTAGCAAATCCTTAAGACTGTATGTGATGTAAGAGCACAGACAGCTATCAGGACTCTGCTCAAAGAAAAACTCTTGAGTATTGTTTCTGACAAGACCTCTAAAACCTACAGGGCTGCTCGAGGGGGTAAGTGTGGCAATTTGCCCCCGGTCCCGCAGGGACTCCCACGAGAATATAGTATTGCAACTTTTTTTTATGGAAGAGGCCCCCGAAATTGCTTTGCCCCAGGCCCCCTGAATCCTCTGGGCGGCCCTGAAAACCTAACAAGGACAGAATAAAGGCAGTCGGTATAGATCACACACACAGTGGGCATAAGATGGTAGGACTGCAGTGCATCATTGATTGAGGTGTCAGCCTGAACTGGCTGCTGTTAGCACTCCCTCCAGAACTCTGTGTTCTGTCCAGATGCTGTGGTACTGTAAGAAGCACTGCTGCTCCATTAGCTGTGCTGTCTTTCAGATGATACGTTAAATGGAGAGAAGACCCTTTTATTCCTATTTAGTTTGTTCAGATGGTAGTTAAAGAATTTATGGCACCATTTGAAAATACTAAAAGGGAACTCTATGCTCTCTGTTTTCTGCCTCTCAGTAAAACAGATTTTAATGCAAAGAGCTGTGTCAGAGCTATTGCAGAGTGCATAATAGCTGCCGTGTTTGCCTCCAGGCACATCTCTTACCTGTATTTAACTCATCCCTTTATAAAATGTGCTTTAGGATATATTGCATCTGAAAGGTTAGAGTATATAGAAAACAAAATTTACTTCTATCAAGCGTGTGTGTTTGTGGCTTTGATCTATGATTGGAGACTATTGGCATTACCACAGTACAAATAAATAATAAGAAGACACGGCAGAATGAACTTTCTGAGCAGACTAACATTAATTTCAAAGTAGCTAGGTTGTATTGCAAGCCATGGAACCATATGTAATAATACATACAATACTTTAAAGTTTATTTCTCTGTTCCGGCACCATGGAAAGTTACCGATGACACTTTTGCTTTCATGTTTGATATTTCATCCTTTCTAAGAGTTTATGCCTCTATGTTTATACAAGTTCTTTTGGTAATTATTTAACCCTTGATGCCGTCCTTCCCATGTGGTCTCACACATGGGATTTGTTCTGGTTTGTTTTGTTTTGTTTTGTTTTTTAAAAAAGGACAAAGCTTTACATCATAGAATAACAGGTATCATAGATCTAGTAACAGAACAGCTGCAAATTATGATATTAAGAACTCTAACACATAGGTATTTCTCTAGCATGACCAAAGGTTGTCATCACATTTATCAGAGCCCTTGAAGTAAACAATTGCTTTGTAAATGTGCATGATTCCATATTTAATTGAATGCAGACAGTATGCTGGCAGTAATTATTAAGGTAATATGCAAGTGAACTGACAGTGGAGATAAAGCAGATTAAAACTCAAGAGCATAATAATCATGTCCTATCCTTCTGCACAGCATGATAACAAAAGCAGTGTTACATATACTTCACACTCATTTCTTTCAGCACTTGGGGAATATGAGATCAGCTACTTTGTGGGTGACTTGGTTATCTCTTTATTTTCAGAGAAGAATTAAAAAAAAAAAGTTCCATGAAAGTTTGCAAAGTGATAAAAAGAGCACCAGTGGCAGTGAGTTAGGGGTCAGGACAGAAGGGGACTGTTTCAGGACTTTGTCAGAGAAGCTCTTTCCAATTGCAGGATGTTTTCTTACCTTGAAGACAGTTACTGTGCTTTCAGTAAAACTGCCATGCGTTTAGGTAAGGCTTAGCAGAAATCAGGTTAGAAGACCAGCTAGTGATTTTTTTTAAAACACCTTTTTTATTAATGGGATTCTGCAGTATTAGTAATGGCAGATGTCAAAAAAATTCTTCTTATGCGCAGTTTAAGGGACAAACGACTTGAACACTGTTTGTTTTGTGGGTAAGTCTCTTATTGCAGAAAACCTGACTCTGGAGCACAGCATAGCAGGAATGCAAGAATAGGGTTTAATGTACAAATATTACTAATAAAATTTCCACTGGCAGGGTTTAAATTACTGTTATTCATTGGCATTTGCTTCTGTGAAACTGACATCTTAATGCAAAGTTGACAGTATAGCGGCAGGGTACAGCTGATAGAAGTGATCTGTCTTTGTTTGAATTCAGTGTGAATGTTTTGCTTACCACACCTCTACCCCGATATAACGCTGTCCTCGGGAGCCAAAAAATCTTACCGCATTATAGGTGAAACCGTGTTATATCAAACTTGCTTTGATCCGCCACAGTGCGCAGCCCCACCCGCCCAGAGCGCTGCTTTACTGCGTTATATCCAAATTTGTGTTATATCGGGTCGCTTTATATCGGGGTAGAGGTGTATTTACACTGTTGAGATTTGAATTCTTCTTTATGGTATAAATCTAGGATACCATATATTTAATCAAATTGTTTACACTTGATCTTAGCATGCTGTCTAAATGTTGCTGCATTCTGAAAACTGAATTTTAAATGTGACATTTATAGTGCAAGTCAGTGTTGTGCAAATATTGCTGCTGTTTGGTGTGGGCATGGTATCAAAATGTGTTCACTCCTGCGTCAGTCTTTGGGATACATTGACTATGAGAGGTATGTGTATGATATGAGACTTTTGAATCTGCTTCAGATGCTTTTTTTCAAAGAGGTTATACTCTAATGCAGGGATCAGCAACCTTTGGCACGCAGCCCACTAGGGTAAGCCCCCTGGCGGGCCGGGCCGGTTTGTTTACCTGCCGCATCTGCTGGTTCAGCCGATCGCGGCTCCCACTGGCCGCGGTTCGCCGCTCCAGGCCAATGGGGGCTGTGGGAAGCAGCATGGGCCGAGGGATGTGCTGGCCGCCCTTCTGGCAGCCCCCATTGGCCTGGAGCAGCGAACTGCAGCCAGTGGGAGCCACCATTGGCCAAACCTGCGGACACGACAAGTAAACAAACTGGCCTGGCCCTGGCGGTCCGCATGCCAAAGATTGCCGATCCCTGCTCTAATATAAAAGAACGTTTGAGGTAGTGGTGTAACTTTAGGAAAACCAATAAAAGTATGACAGTGTGGAGTATAAAACAGTTTCTGCTATTTCATACATAGAGGTTTGTTGATAGGGTCAATAGAAATTCTGTAGTACAGTGAACAATAATTAAAAAGGCTATTAGTATATGATTTTTGGTGCTTGCTGAATTGAGTTTGACTTCTCATCCCTTCCTTCCCCACAACTACAATTTTAAGATGTTTATAGCACTTGAGTCCCAGAATTTGTACTTAAACTAAACAACATAAAGCTATCAAAGTAGATTGTTTGAGACAATGGGAACAGTGTCAGCATGCTGTGGTCCCAGTCTCTCTTAACTGTCCGTTAACATGTGACATTCAGGTTACATGTGTTGCATTCTTCGAACTTCCCATGAACTCACTGTACTAGCCAGAAGCTGGTAGAAAGTGATTGATTGTGATTAAAAACTGTCCTGTTTGTTTTGCTAAGCATTTTATGGGCCACAACTTTATTTACTGTTACCAAGTTGTTAGCATGACAGAAAAGATACCGTGTCCAGTGTAAAGAGATGACCATTCTCCTTACACTTAAAATCACTGTGACTTTTTACTATGTTCCTTTTTTTCCAGGTGTGACACTTGTTGTATTACCTTTCGCACTCATCGGGGTTTGCTGCGTCATAATGCAGTTATTCACAAGCAGCTTCCAAGAGACCCATTGGGAAAGCCTTTCATTCAGAACAATCCTTCAATTCCAGCAGGCTTCCATGATTTGGGATTCACAGACTTCTCCTGTAGGAAATTCCCCCGCATTTCTCAGGTATTATACATCCCTAGCTCTGAAAATCGCAGCCATGCTTATCTGTTGAATTAATTGAAGGATTTTGTACTGGGTAATGCAGAGACTAGCTGTAGAATGTTTAGTGGAAAGCTATAGAACATATTCAACCATTTTAGATTCCACAATTTTCCTCTCAATGTTAGATCTCAAGCGGCGTCTTGGAGGATGCCTTTTAGGTTAGTTTGTTAAAGGTTTTTTATAATTTTTTTTAAAGGAAAACTTTTTGGGCTGTTAAAAATTAATCTCTGCTCCTCCTCCCAGTTCCCCCCCAAAAATTAGTTTTGTTCCACATTTAAAATACCTATAAAAGACACATGGTAGAGTCAGGAATACGTGATAGGCTTTGCTCTGCTCTTTATATGCACATTTTGGTGTGGTATAGAGGTTTTGTCAGTTTGTGAAATTTATATTACTTGTGCGTGGCGACGCCTTGGGTGAGGTTAGACAGTTCCCCCAAATGTGTGCCTAGAAAAGCTTTACACTACTCCCATACCTGCATGAATTCCGAACGTACTACAGAATTTACAGAAAAAGCATTTTGTAAATATTTTGAGTTGTAAAATTTTGCACTGGAAATCTTGTTTATAGCCTTCTACTTGCAAAGCCCACCTGCCTTAATTACCATGTGTCCAAATGTAGACGGCTCACAAGGAGAAGAAAATTAAAATTAATATATTTACAGTCCCTCTCAAAAAAAGACCTGAAATAGAATTTTGTATACTGAAAGGTCCTGACTTAAAAGTCCAATACTTCAGGACCATCCAGGTTCAGTGAGTGCCCCATTAGGAAGCTGGTAATCTCTCCTTCCCAGCTGGATTAATCTCTGTTTTCTAGCTCTGGTGGGTTGCAAGATACTAGACCAGGGGTGGGCGAACTACTTGCCGCATCTGGCTTGCGAGCCATTTTAAGCCAGCCCGCAAGCTGCACCACGCGGCTCGGCCCCTTTCCGGTCAGGACCGCACCATGTGGCTTGGCCCTGAGGCCGCAGGGTCGGGTCCACACTACGTGGCTCCCGGAAGCAGTGGCATGTCCCTTCTCCAGATCCTACACACTCCAATGGGAGCTGCAGGATGGGGCAGCATGCCGAGCTTCCTGGCCGCACCTCCACCTAGGAGCTGGAGAAGGGACATGCTACTGCTTCCGGGAGCCGCTCGAGATAAACACTGCTCGGAGCCTGCACCCCCTGAGCCTCTCCCTGTGCCCCAGCCCTGATCCCCCTCCCACCCTCCAAACACCTCAATCCCAGCATGGAGCACGCACCTTCCTGCACCCCAAAGCTCTCATCCCCACCCCAGAGCCCACACCCCCTCCTTCACCCCAACCCCAATTTTGTGAGCATTCATGGCCCGCCATACAATTCTGTTTCCCGATGTGGCCCTTGGGCCAAAAAGTTTGCCTACCCCTGTAGTAGACCAAAATTCTATCACTGGTGCAGGACTGTGTATAACTATCCCAATCTGCATCTCAGATTGGTATGGGTTTTATGAAGGAATTCCACATTCAGGAAAGAAGGGAACATTTTTTGGCAGGTTGATTTATTTTATTATTTTTATTACTAAATTGCTCAGGAGTTTGAAAAGTTAGATTTAGTCCTGGAAGAGCTGGATTAGTAGGCAGAAAGCAGATGATGTAGTCATAGGTTCATATTAATGCAGTTTATCACATAATTATCACCACTACATGTATAAGATATTTTATATACACACACACATATATGATTTTAGGTATGCAAAAATGTAATCTAAGCATTCTCCAGGATTCTGCATAGGATTTACCTTTCTTTAAAGGGTGAGGAATTGTTGGGCATAAACATATGTTGTCTTTTTAGAAACATTATTTTGCTATCCCTGCCTGTCTGAGTTGCAGACCCTGGAGGATACCAGAAAAAAACAAAAATGTAGATTCTGTAAACATAGTGCTAGCCCTCTGTCTGTTTGCAAATGGTGTCCTGGAATAAGCCTGGCATGTATAAAACAATGGTGGACAAACTTTGCCACACATGGGCAGTACTAGCAACATTGAGAGTAGCCTGAGGGCTACGTTTAATTCACATATACCTTAATAAAAGTATGCATGAATTTAAATATGTGCCCCTATGAGGTGTTTTACAATAAATTTACATAAACTTCATTTGCTGTAAACCTCTCTCCTCTTGTTTATCCCCCTTCCCCCTTTTAAATTTCTCTCTTTTGTTAATAAAATTACTTGTTAACTTCTGGTGGATATTATTTGATTGTTTATATAAAAGGATATTTTGAAGAAAAAAAACTTCATGTTCTGAAAAAGGTTAGTTTACACTGGAAAAGAAAGTTTGCCATAAAATTTGCAATCTCTTGAGAGGGGGAGAAGTGAAATTTGTTTTCTTTTTCTGCATAAGGCTTGTTTGATATTTAGGCATTATAATTCAAATACTAGGTCAGTTACATTATTTTGTGGCTATCTTGTAGGTCTGGTGTGAAACGAATCTGCGAAGATGCATCAGTGAATTTCATCGGTTTATTTGCGAGACGTGTAACAAGGCATTCCCCATGCATTCGGCACTCAAACTGCACACAGAAACCCATATGGTTGATCAGGGAAAAGAAAAGCACAAACCGCAGGTAAAGATCCCAGCTGGTGAGAACCCAGACCAGAAAGTCTACATGGCGTCCTTGGGCCTACAGCACACCAAAGACATCAAGCCTGTCAAACAGGAGGAGGTTATGCAAGATGAGGTCCAAGAAATGCAGCTTAGAACACTGAAGAGTAACCTACCTCAGGAACCTGGCAGCACTAGCCTGCTGAACATGTCTGCTCTGGAAGCTGCTTCCATGGGAGGTTCTTTTTCGGTCCTTCCACCTACAAAAGAGAACATGAAGCTTCTGTCGCTGCAGCCTTTCCAGAAGGGCTTTATCATTCAGCCCGACAGCAGTATTGTGGTCAAACCCATCTCCAACGAGTCTGCCATCGAACTGGCTGACATTCAGCAGATCTTGAAGATGGCTTCTTCAGCTCCTCCTCAGATAAGTCTTCCGCCACTTTCTAAGGCACCTGCTGTCCCTGTGCAGTCTATTTTCAAGCATATGCCTCCACTAAAGCCAAAGCCCTTGGTGGCTCCTCGAACAGTTGTAGCAACCTCTACGCCACCTCCACTGATCAGTGCACAGCAAGCCTCGCCTGGGTGCATCAGTCCAAGCCTTCCCCCGCCTCCACTGAGGCTGATCAAAAACTCTGTGGAGTCCGCTTCCAGGGCTCACCTTACGCAGTCCAAATCAGGAAACAAATCCAGTCCTTCTTCACAGTTATTCCCTCAGCCCAAGACAGAGCCACTGAGTCAGCACGAAATGAAAACCCAGCTGGAACAAGATAGTATCATAGAAGCCCTGTTGCCTTTGAGTATGGAAGCCAAGATCAAGCAAGAGGTCACAGAAGGGGACCTCAAGGCCATCATTGCAGGGGCCGCAAACAAGAAAGCACCAGCAATGAGGAAAGTCTTGTACCCGTGTCGCTTCTGCGACCAGGTGTTCGCCTTCTCTGGTGTCTTGAGGGCTCACATTCGCTCTCACTTGGGCATCTCCCCTTACCAGTGCAACATCTGTGAATACATTGCAGCTGACAAGGCAGCACTGATTCGGCACCTGCGGACGCACAGTGGAGAGAGGCCGTACATCTGTAAAATTTGCCACTACCCTTTCACAGTGAAAGCCAACTGTGAGAGGCACCTGCGCAAAAAGCACCTCAAAGTGACCAGGAAGGACATAGAAAAGAACATTGAGTATGTCACCAGCAATGCAGCAGAGATGGTGGATGCTTTCTGCTCCCCTGACACAGTGTGCAAATTCTGCGGTGAGGACCTCAAGCATTATCGCGCCCTGCGCATCCACATGAGGACTCACAGCGGCTGCCAGAAGAAGAAGCCATTTGAGTGCAAAGAGTGCGGCACTGCCTTCTCAGCCAAGCGAAACTGCATTCACCATATCCTCAAGCAACACTTACATGTGCAAGAGAGAGAGATAGAGAACTACATCCTGGCAGTGGACTGCAGTCCTCAGGAGAACCAGGCAGACCCTCCACTACTGGAGGACAGCACTTACATGGACCGCAAGTCCATCACGTCTTTCCTGGAATCACAGAATGGCTTTTTGCGGGGGGCACCTTCTCATGTTCCAATCAAACTTGAACCTGCAAATAATTTCCCGATGGACTTTGACGAGCCTTTAGACTTCTCGCAAAAGAACAAAAACTTAAGCATGGTGCAAGTGAAGCAGGAGAACCTGTTTGGCACCTCTTCCTTGTCTCACTATGACTGTTCCATGGAGCCCATAGACCTGTCAATTCCCAAAGCCCTCAAGAAGGATAAAGATGATGTCCAGAGTGAAGCCAAGAAACAAGACCAAGTTTCTGGGAATAGCGACAAGCTCTATAACTGTCAGCAGTCCCCTCTGGCCTTCAGTACCAACAGGAGCGTGGAGAAAAATGGAGCCCTCAAACATTCCCAGCCACTGAAGGGTCCCTTGCATTTGACTGTCCCAATCATTTCCCCAGCTCTTCTTGGCAACCCTGGCTTGCTGCGGCCCTTGAGGCCTAAGCCACCACCTCTTTTGCCAAAGCCTCCGGTAACTAAAGAGCTGCCACCTCTGGCTTCCATTGCCCAGATCATTTCATCTGTGTCTTCTGCTCCTGCTCTGCTGAAAACAGAGGTAACAGACTCTAGTCCCAAGGCAGCCAGCAGCTCCGCTGGTTCTGATAAATCAGGGAACTCCAAACCAAAAGCGACAATCACAATGGCTATCCCGAAAGATTCCAGCCTTCCCAGTGACCTTACTCAGAAGGCATACGATCCAAATGATCCAGAGAAGTCTTCTGTTGCTGATGCTGGATTGGCTAAGAAAAGAGGTAGGAAGAAAGGAACGAAAAACAAGCCTAAAGCGAGCAGTGGTGTGGACCTGGAGTCAAGCGGAGAGTTCGCTAGCATAGAGAAGATGCTAGCTACCACAGACACTAATAAATTTAGTCCATTTCTGCAGTCCACTGATGATTTCAAAGAGGAAGCTGACAGAAACGGAACAAGTGAAGATGAGAGAGAAACTGCCGACGATAAGCTGCTGAGAGGAAAGAGGAATGCTTACTCAAACTGCCTGCAAAAAATCACCTGTCCTTATTGTCCCCGAGTCTTTCCTTGGGCGAGTTCCCTGCAGCGCCACATGCTCACTCACACAGGTAAGAGAGCCTCATGCTGTAATGGTTAGGTTGTAGTCACTGAGCTTATTTTCCCTGAAAGAGACTCTCTGACTTCTTGGGAGACTCAGCGCACCATGTTAGCTGGAGGGACGGGAGGGAAGGGTGTCCATTCATTCATTCATCTCCCCCTGTTTATAGTCTGAATAATTTTGCTCTTTGATTTGTGACTTCTCAACCATTCCCGTTATTTTGGGGTATGAAAACACAACACTGTATTGTGGTGTTTGTCAATAATATTGTAGCTCGCCTAACTTCTGTACCCATGGATATCTAGAGGTAAATTCTGCTCTCCTACATGTAGTACAGATCTGGCACAAATCAGGTTATGTCTACACTATGAGCTAGGGGTGTGATTCTGCGTACGCATACTCGCATTAACTCAAGTATAAATAGCAGTATATTCGTGGTAGTAGCAGCAGAGGAACAGCTGAGCCACGTACATACCCCGGGCAGTTTGTACGCGGCATGGCTGTTGTGTCTCTGCTGCTGCTATTTATACTCATATTAGCTCAATGAGAGTTAGTGCAAGTATGTGTACACAAGCCAGGGAATCACACCCCAAGTTCACTGTGTAGTTGTAGCCTCAGTTGACATCAGTGGAGTTCTTCTGTTATACTTAGGAAGAGAATTTTCCCTTTAGTTTTCAGTTATTCTAACTTTATTCTGAAGATGAGCTTATGTATTGAATAGTTCTTTGTTGATTATTTGTTTGGCTGCCTTTCTTCATTAGCAGCTTGTCAGCTTTAGTAAATATATAAGGAAATTTAAAACTGAGAGGAAATAAATGTAAAACTCTATAGCAGAACAAGATCATAGGAACTGCCATCTTGGATCAAAGAAGTGGTCCCTCTAGTTTAGTATTGGTTGCTCATGGTGGTCAGTACCCCATGCTTCAGAGGAAGGTGCAAGAAACATCATAATGAACAGCTGCATAATAACCTGCACCATAGGGGATGTTTCTTCCTAACCCCAGACATTTAGGAGGCTGGCTTATGCCCTGAAGCAAGAAGACTTACTGTATATTCCTTGGAACTTTTTCTTGATATCGTATTGCTGCGTAAATAACATTAAACTTTTATATTGCAAGGGCTTTATGAGGAGACTGATCTGTTTGTTTTTCACTTTAAAACAAATAAATAATGCTGTAGTGAATGCTGCATTGCTTTTTACTCTCCCTTTTCAACTAGCATTGCAGCAGAGCCACGGGTAGACTCTCATCCTGTGTACAGAGAGAAGCAAAGCTGCAGTCTTGGACCCCTAGTCTCTCTTTCATTTTATTTAAAGAGGAGAAGTAGCAGTTTACGCTCTTAGCATTTGCTTTTGTGTTGAGGAATATCAAATCCTGACATCAAGAAGAATAAGAGTAATGGGCATTTGTAAGCAATGCTCTCTCCTGTGGGAATTCTGTATATTAACCAAGTAGTGTTGATTCACAAAGGAGTTTACTGCTTGTACAGACTGTAGGGAAGTTTAACCTTCATTTTGAAAAGAATGCAAAATATAATAACTGACTGTGTCTCTAATGAAGAGAGAAAACTGAAGAGCTGGAAAAAGTTAGTTAAGCAATTTAAAGGGACTCTGACCCATAGAGCAATCCCTGTTACAGTCCACGTTGGGTGACATGAACATATAACTTGCAGAACACCTGTACAACAGTAAAGCTATTATTTTCCTGCCTTGCACAGAACAAATTGCTTTGTCTCGCTAAATACACAGTTTGTTTTCAGTGATAAGGGGCGTTTGAGGTCTCTCTTAATCATCTTCTAAATCACCACCCTCCAAAGAGGAAATGCATCCTTAGCAGAAAAGCAGCATCTGGTGTGTGAGGCAGAACACTGTGTGTCTTCACTTGGGGTTTGCTCTGCTTACAGCTGACAATGACTAGCCACCAAAGTATCTGCCCTGGACAGACACTTAGTGTATACCGAGGAAACCACAATAAGCCATGATGTGCGCTGGTGGAATTTACCTTAACTCCAAGCTGGGAATGAGCTCCATTAGTTCATATAGCAGCTTTGCTTGTCTATACTAGCGACTTGCACCAGTACAGCTAAGTTGGTGGCTGGCCACTGAGAGTGTTAAATGGTGCAGATCCCCAGCATAGGCAAAGAACATAAGAATGGCCAAACTAGGTCAGACCAATGGTCCATCTAGCCCAGTATCCTTCTTGCTGAGCAGCCACTCTGCCGATGGCATCACTTACAGTGATTGTTGCAATCAATTCAGATTCATCCTGGTACACTCTGGCCTTGTCTACACTGAGTATTTTAGCCATCACTGTAGTGACACTGGTGTAGCTGTGCTGGTACACACTCCTAGTGTTGATGTGGTTTGCTGATATAAACTATGACTTGCACTAGTGCAGTTTAGCCTGGGTAACACTAGCATGCTAACCCTATACTCAGGGTTTTGCACCAGTGCAACAAAATTGACAGCTGAAAACTCTAGTGTGGACAAGGCCTCGGAGATTACACGGAATGACCAAGGAGGAGTGAGATATGAAGGCCTATAAAGTATTGGTCAGGAAGGCAGGCGTGAATAACAAAAACAAGCTGTAAATATTTTGAAACATTAATGGGACCTCTCTGTCATAGGTGTGACCACATAGAAGAAATTGTTGGGAGCCAGGTGTAGTAGATACAATATTGATGGGTGCCAGAGAGATAAGTGTGATGGTAAAAGCTGTGCAATGGGAATTCTTGAGCGGGACAGCTTCAGGTTAGTAGAAGGTTTGGGAAAAGATAGTTTCCCGAAGCCCCTCTTGCAGATTAGAACTCCGTAATGTGTTGGGTAGCTCTGGTTAAACTTGAGAGCAAATCTATTTAGCCTTCTTGTCATGAAAACTATGAATATTTTATTCAGTTTGCTGTGCATTCCCTGACTTGGGACAGTGATGGAGGAGACACTTAAAGGTTTTGGCCTCAACAGATCTGAAGGAGTTAGGGGGAAATCTTGGCACTGTGTGCTCACTTGCCAGGCCTACAGTCCTGGCTTTTGCCACTCACCACGTCCTCTTCCTCACGTCCTCCTGTATTTCTGTAATAAGCTGTTGTGAAACAAATAATAGAGATTGATTTAGTAGGGGAAGTGGTGAATAACCTCTCCCCCTCTGTTATTTATCTGTGTTGTTCCCAGGCTCAAGTGTTTAAATTATCCAGTTAGCTTAGCAAATGAGTATCCTAATGAGGAAAAGCTCCACCATTTCAAGCATTAAATTGGGGTTCACGTGCCAACATTAAGCAAGGGTGTTATACAAATGTGAAAAAGTTAAAATATGTTTCTTGTGCTTGTTAATACTGGGGGTATTTCTTCCAAGGAGGGTCAGAATATGTTTTTCATTTTTAAAATGTGGTTCCCTCCCTCCTCCATTTAAAAAAAACAAAACAAAAAAAAACTTCTTGATACCCCATCCTATGTATGCTGGTCCCTTCCTCTTTCATACTGCCAGAGCACCATCACCTCATCTTCATTGCTGGTGCCTTGACCCATCATTAAGTTCCCCATCTGTCATCTTCTCCCACATTTTTTGCTCCATCCCTCACACTACCAAATCCCATATAGCTTCCTTCCACTTCCTCATCTCCGCGTCAATACTTCTCTGTGACTCCAAGAACTTTTCTCTGAAAGTATTTGATCTGTAAATGAAATACTGTTGGTTTGTATTGCGATGCACAGCATGCAGTTGGTCATCAGTGGGTCAGGTATACTCTGATGTGGAAGAGCACAGAAGTGGTACCTGTACACTTGTACCACTGTGTGTGAGTATACCTGAACCCTTGTCCTTTTAATATCTTTCTTTCTTCATTCTTCTTTGCTTGGCTGTATTTGATTTTCCTCGAGTCATCCTCTCCCTTCACTTTATTTTTCCCACCCTCTTCCCTCTGCTTTTCTCCCCGTCTTCCTCCTCTGTGTTCCAATAGTAAAGTGAAAGAAACAAGAGGGTGCCTCAGAGATGATTAATTTCACTTTGTTCCTTGTATGTGGGGCAGTGCATGGTTTAAAAAAAAATCTGGTATATTTGGACCCCTGAGTCTACAGCAGCTTAACCATATATATTTTAAATCAGTGGTGTGCTCATTAAAAACCTTCCTGAGTGATTCTTTAAAGGGTGCTGTCAGGTCAAATTTGGCCCAAGGCTTAGGTTTTTAAAAATGTTTGACATTTACGTTTTAACACTGAGATGTTGCTAAGACTTACCGGTAGAAGCATTTTTTTTAAAGAAATAAACTTTGACTTGCAAACCTTGCCAGGTAACCACTAGACTTTGAAATGAAATCAACTATAAATAAAATGAGACTGACAAGTCTGTTTTTATTGTCCACACTGAGAAATACATAAAGGCACAAATAAAGAAAACTAACTCGATTTTAAAAATTCTTTGTTTTAATAACTTAATTTTGAATTGGCATCTTCACTGTTGCACTTTGTCATAGTAATTATGTTTTTCCCTCTTATGGTGACAGTGGAAAAAATAAATAAATTTTGAAAATACCATGAGTTGATTCTGTTTAAGAAAAGTTAAGAAATTATCTTTCGTTATGAACATAAGAACATAAGAAAGGCCGTACCGGGTCAGACCAAAGGTCCATCTAGCCCAGTATCTGTCTACCGACAGTGGCCAATGCCAGGTGCCCCAGAGGGAGTGAATCTAACAGGCAATGATCAAGTGATCTCTCTTCTGCCATCCATCTCCAACCTCTGACGAACAGAGGCTAAGGACACCATTCTTACCCATTCTGGCTAATAGCCATTTATGGACTTAGCCACCATGAATTTATCCAGTCCCCTTTTAAACATTGTTATAGTCCTAGCCTTCACAACCTCCTCAGGTAAGGAGTTCCACAAGTTGACTGTGCGCTGCGTGAAGAAGAACTTCCTTTTATTTGTTTTAAACCTGCTGCCTATTAATTTCATTTGGTGACCCCTAGTTCTTGTATTATGGGAATAAGTAAATAACTTTTCCTTATCCACTTTCTCAACATCACTCATGATTTTATATACCTCTATCATGTCCCCCCTTAGTCTTCTCTTTTCCAAGCTGAAGAGTCCTAGCCTCTTTAATCTTTCCTCGTATGGGACCCTCTCTAAACCCCTAATCATTTTAGTTGCCCTTTTCTGAACCTTTTCTAGTGCTAGAATATCTTTTTTGAGGTGAGGAAACCACATCTGTACACAGTATTCGAGATGTGGGCGTACCATGGATTTATATAAGGGCAATAATATATTCTCAGTCTTATTCTCTATCCCCTTTTTAATGATTCCTAACATCCTGTTTGCTTTTTTGGCCGCCTCTGCACACTGCGTAGACATCTTCAGAGAACTATCCACGATGACGCCAAGATCTTTTTCCTGACTCGTTGTAGCTAAATTAGCCCCCATCATGTTGTATGTATAGTTGGGGTTATTTTTTCCAATGTGCATTACTTTACATTTATCCACATTAAATTTCATTTGCCATTTTGTTGCCCAATCACTTAGTTTTGTGAGATCTTTTTGAAGTTCTTCACAATCTGCTTTGGTCTTAACTATCTTGAGAAGTTTAGTATCATCTGCAAACTTGGCCACCTCACTGTTTACCCCTTTCTCCAGATCATTTATGAATAAATTGAATAGGATTGGTCTGAGGACTGACCCTTGGGGAACACCACTAATTACCCCTTTCCATTCTGAGAATTTACCATTAATTCCTACCCTTTGTTCCCTGTCCTTTAACCAGTTCTCAATCCATGAAAGGACCTTCCCTTTTATCCCATGACAGCTTAATTTATGTAAGAGCCTTTGGTGAGGGACCTTGTCAAAGGCTTTCTGGAAATCCAAGTACACTATGTCCACCGGATCCCCCTTGTCCACATGTTTGTTGACCCCTTCAAAGAATTCTAATAGATTAGTAAGACACGATTTCCCTTTACAGAAACCATGTTGACTATTGCTCAAGAGTTTATGTTTTTCTATGTGTCTGACAATTTTATTCTTTACTATTGTTTCAACTAATTTGCCCGGTACTGATGTTAGACTTACCGGTCTGTAATTGCCGGGATCACCTCTAGAGCCCTTTTTAAATATTGGCGTTACATTAGCTAACTTCCAGTCATTGGGTACCGAAGCCGATTTAAAGGACAGGTCACAAACCTTAGTTAATAGTTCCGCAACTTCACATTTGAGTTCTTTCAGAACTCTTGGGTGAATGCCATCTGGTCCCGGTGACTTGTTAATGTTGAGTTTATCAATTAATTCCAAAACCTCCTCTAGTGACACTTCAATCTGTGACAGTTCCTCAGATTTGTCACCTACAAAAGCCAGCTCAGGTTTGGGAATCTCCCTAACATCCTCAGCCGTGAAGACTGAAGCAAAGAATCCATTTAGTTTCTCCGCAATGACTTTATCGTCTTTAAGCGCTCCTTTTGTATTTTGATCATCAAGGGGCCCCACTGGTTGTTTAGCAGGCTTCCTGCTTCTGATGTACTTAAAAAACATTTTGTTATTACCTTTGGAGTTTTTGGCTAGCCGTTCTTCAAACTCCTCTTTGGCTTTTCTTATTACACTCTTGCACTTAAGTTGGCTGTGTTTGTGCTCCTTTCTATTTGCCTCACTAGGATTTGACTTCCACTTTTTAAAGGAAGTCTTTTTATCTCTCACTGCTTCTTTTACATGGTTGTTAAGCCACGGTGGCTCTTTTTTAGTTCTTTTACTGTTTTTCTTAATTTGGGGTATACATTGAAGTTGGGCCTCTATTATGGTGTCTTTAAATTATGCTGTAATTGTTTCGTAATCCTTTCAATAGATGCTATTGAAGATTTCCAAAAAATTGCCTGACCCAGACAGTAGTTCTTTTGCATTGCTTTCTGAGTTCGACAATGAGTCGTCTTGCATCTAATGTGTAAGCTTCAGGCCAAGCAGTGATGTCTTTATGGAAAAAGTAAATAATTAAAACTTAAAAGCTCAGTCCTAATCAGTTTAACTAAAAAAAAAGTTAATGTACCTACTTGCATGGGGTATCCTATCACGAGAACAATTTGTTATTTAAAGCCAGGGAAAAAGCCTTCAGGCCAAAACATTGTCTCTTCATGTAATTTGCTACCTGACTTAAAATAAAATGTGTGGGTTTGGACAAACTTCTGAGAAGTGTGCCACATCCTGAGTCTATTTGAAATAGCACTTTTGAGTTCATTGGGGAGAAAATCCTCATTACTATTAAAGGGATTACCCAGGGTTTCCTGCATTTTCTTATGCAAAACTTGTTTCAATTAAAAAAAAAAAAAAAAGAGGCAGAGAGAGAATGGTCCAGCTTTTAAGTTCTTATTTTGAGGAGTCCAAAGTATGTGGCCCTTCTGAGGCCTAACTGTCTTTCTTTAATCTATTAGTTTAAGTTGATGATAGTAAAATACATGGGGGCGGGAGGGGAGTACATTTTGCATAACAGGCAGGTTTTGTAGGTAGGACTTGAGACCTCCGTCTAATGTGAGTGTTTGTGCGAAGGTCAGAAGAACAAAAGGTTTAGGTTGTAACTGCTGTAAATATATTAGACTGTTTTATACAAAGATGGCTGTGTGAAAGCTTTCCATGTTAGAAATGGCCAGGAGATTCTGATCTGAGAAGCTGGTTCTGAGTTATAAATAATTAATTCCAAACTAACCCTTCTACTGCATACACACAGAGAAACATGGAAAAGCACAGAGCTAACATGCAGCAAACTGCGAAAGGGCCTTCCCCTTGAAGTTCTGTTTTATATTTGGATTATGGAAAGAAGCCAAGTACAAGTGGAGACAAAGATGGTATAAATATTTCAAGTCTTAATTTTACAGCCAACATAATTAGCTGGCCAACTAAGAAGTGAGCAGCTTATCTGCCTATAGACAGTGGTACCATGTCACTTGCACAACGCTGAATTTACACGGAGAAAATCAAGGAAGGGAAAGAAGCAGAACTCATCTGAGGGAGCCATGTGACTTACCACAGTTCAGTTGTGAGATACAGGGCTGTTTAAGTGACACATGATTCCCTAATACAGATTCAGATGCTAATTAGCACAGAACCCAACTCATGGAAGATTAAAGTGAGGGAAGTGACCATGTTGTCTGCGTTGTATGAAGGAGATGAGGCTACCCTTTGGTTTCTTACAGTAGCTGATTTCCTTTTATACACACCCCTCGTCCCCACCTCTTCCTTCTTCAGAGAGGTATCTTTTAGGCCTATTTTTCTGATTCCATTGCATGGCATTTGTTTTTGCTTTGGCTTTTTAAAAGTTTTCTAAACCCAGTCCTATTTTGCTGTTCTAGCTTTTAATGTTTACTCCTTTGGTTATTCTTATTCCAAACATGCAGAGATGATCATTGCTGTCACACAGGACCTGATTTAGCTTCTGTTGAAATCAATGGAAAAACCTCCCCAGTGATTTCACAGGGAAGTTGCATCAGACCCGTAACACAGCAGGCCTGATTCAACACACACACAGAAAAGATCCTTCTATTGAGGATCTTACAAACTAAGATGTTGTAGTAGTTTTCCTGAGACACTGTGGAGGTGAGAGGGAACTTTATCCACCCAGGCAGGATAGGATGGAATTCTAGTTGTAGGGGAAAAATAATCATCACATTAATCACACATGGTCTCAAACCAACGGGAAACCAGAGAGGCTCTTATTACACATTAGAAAGATAGATAAATTTTTTTTTTTTCCCGCTTCAGGTCAGAAGCCCTTCCCCTGTCAAAAATGTGATGTCTTCTTTTCTACCAAATCTAACTGTGAACGCCACCTCTTGCGCAAACATGGAGTTGCCAACTGCTCTCTGAGAAGAAACGGGCTTATCCCCCAGTCTAAAGAAAGTGATGCTGGATCTCATGATAGCACAGGTAGTTCTTTCAGGTTGTTCAGAATAACAAGACAAGTTGTGTTAATTTGCTTGGAGCCTGTAGACAAACGAAGCAAATACATTGCTGCATGACACAAGGCTTTAGTTAGCTTTCAGAGGGAGGAGTGGTGTTTGTTCAGAAAGGGCAAGCTGATAGGAACAAGGGTAGCTGCAATTATTCAGTAGTTTTTCTGTGTTGACTACATAGGAGAGACCGAACTTAGAGGGAAGCCAAGCAGATGGCTGTGTGAGTCTGTTGCCTGAAAATTGCTAAATATGCTACTGGTTATAGTTTGGACGGGTGAGCCTTCCTTGTGAAGTACATACATACTTCAAAGAGAGCTTCCATGTCAGGAATCTTTTGAGTAGGTTTCATAGAAGTTGTGTTGTAGCAATGAATTTAAAAGCAGCAGAAGGGACGTGGTTTTGATTAGCCTGTCAATGAAAGTTACAAATCAACCCATTACACTGAACCCTGATTTAACCAACAGTCAGTTGCATCAGGGTGCACCATACCTTCCTTCCATTTTTCTGAATTCCCATTTATATGAGGGTTTCCAATATCCACCAGTTGTTTGATAGATGGTGGTGTACTGTAATGAAGGGAAGAGGGACCAGAATATGAATCCCTTGCAATCCCTTTTTAAACGGTGTAATACAGATCCGGCTAAGTGCTAGCCTCGCAATAAACTTTACCATGTTTGGGGACATGTTACAACACGATTTGGCCTTGCCTGTCAAAATGGGACTACACTGTGTTATAACTCTGTTAGCAGCCCTTAACTTTACAGGGCTATATAGCACAGTTTGGTGTCATAGATATGATATGGTTTGTTCCTGACTGCACAGACAGAACCAAACCATGTTATAACTTGATCAAGCGGACTTCATGTTATAACATGATCCCCTGACACAATAAAATTGTGTAGACAGGACCCAAGGCCTTCTGTGTTCTCTCCTTACAACAGAATTTTAAAACCCTGCTTGAAAGTTTTTTTAAACTTGGTTGTCGCCAAAGAGGTTTCTAACATGGCTGGATTGCAAGGGTGGTTGCAATCAAAGTGAAATATTATTCAAAAAGGCATGGTGTAGCCTTGGTCTCTGTCTAGGCATGATTGTTCTAGTACCATTTGGTTCAGTCCACACTACTTTGTCAAAGTAAATTATGTTTAAGTCCCGTTTAACTAGGCTATTGGGCCCGTGCTGGCAGGGCCTTACAAATCAAGATAAAGTTCAGATCTATCTCTATAAACGTCCGTTTGGGTACTCCTGGGGGAATTTGGTGCCAAAAAATTAAAAATTCTGCAAAATTCTGCATATTTTATTTGTCAAAATAACACAATATAATCATACCAGTTTCAATTATTTTCATAATTTATTTCAAAATATCTGTCAGCAAGTATGTCTGTAATGTTTTTTGACAAATGGATTCCTTACTAGGCATATTAATAAGAACTTTGAGGAATTCATTTAAATTACAGTATAGAATTGTATTTCCTGCACCCGTCAGAGGCAGTGCAAAGGCTTGGGAGTGTCAGGGGTAACGGAGGAGGTGAGGGAGAGGGAAGGACACTCGGGTGAACCTGGAGGGTTGTTGGGGGGAGAAATATGGAACAGGTTTATTGTGGGGGTCGGGGCAGGATTGTTAGGGAGTTGGGGAGCCTCCCCCATGTAGACCCTGGCTGATCCCAAGCCTCTCCCATTCAGTCAGGCACATCTGCCCCTGTCCCTGCACCCCCCATCCTGATGGGTCCCTGCAGCCTCCTTCCCCATCCCCATACGTCCATGCACCCCCACTCCTATTCAGTCCCTGGCTCAATGCTGTCACCACACTAGCTCCTGAGCCCTCGCCCCAGTCTGTTCTCCTGCACTAGCCATTCTGAACCCCTGTCTGTGACCTCCCAGCAGCCACGGGTGCCCCACTCTGTCCTAACCTGGCTCCACAGGCCAGGTGCTGTGACGAACTTCTACTCCTGGGGGAATTCTGTACCACTGAATTTTTTTCCCCCCACAGAAAATACATTCTGCCCCAGAAGTGCTTCAGTTCTGCCTTTTGCTCACCAGAGGCTGCTGTGGTACCAGAACAGCCTGCTGCATTCATGCATCTGAAGAAGTGGTTTTTTTTACCCATGACAGCTTATGCCCAAATAAATCTGTTGGTCTTTAAGGTGCCACCGGACTTCTTGTTGTATTCATACTGTTGGCTGTTCTGGTGCCACAGTGGCCTCTGGTGGGAAAAAGGTGGAACTGCAGCACTTCTGGGGCAGAATGTATTTTCTGCGGAAAAAAATAAAATTCTGCAGGACACGTGAATTCTGCACATGCACAGTGATGCAGAATTCCCCCAGGAGTAGTGTTGGGGAATGCAGTTACAATACAGTTGTTCCTCCCACACAGCATAGTCTTGCAGCGAAGACAGGACCAAATAATCTTTTAATCATTTTCCCAAATCAATGTACAGCCTTGGACTTGCAGTCTCCTTTCATTGTCCATGGTATGTAAAGAGCATAAAAGATTAACGCAAATTGTATTTTTAAAATACTTTCTGTTTCAATGATACTACCCTAGAGACAGAGATGTTTTAATTCTTCTTCTGGCTCTTATAGAAGGTGGGTAAATAGTGTAGTCCAGCTAACATGGAAGAAGTTTGCAAGGGCTGTGATTTTAAAGGTTGTAAGGAAGATGGCTGTCATTAGCCAGTGCTTATCAGCACCAGTGTCACTGGAAAGAGGAAGGAAGGGATGTTTGGATGAGGGTTAGATACAACCACAAGGTAAAAAGAAGAAAGCTTTAAGGTGAGACAGGAAAAGCAATTTGAGAGGTCATGTAATATGAAACAAGTCTATAGGAGTTCTCAAAAACCAGGGTGGCATTTATGAATAGGATTCAGAGATGGATAGAGAATCTCTGAAAATGAGAGAGGATGTCTATGTTCCCACTTCCTAGGTGAGAGAGTAGCCTGTATGCAGCATTCTGAAATGAAGGGAAGCTACAGAGTACAAACAAAGAGGATTGTAACAGTACAGAAGAGAAGAGAAGTCAGATTTCAGGCAATGAGGGGTGACTTGGTATAAGTCAGGGGTAGGCAACCTATGGCACATGTGCCGAAGGCGGCACACAAGCTGATTTTCAGTGGCACTCACGCTGCCCGGGTTCGGGCCACTGGTCTGGGGAGCTCTGCATTTTAATTTAATTTTAAATGAAGCTTCTTAAACATTTTAAAAAACCTTATTTACTTTACATACAACAATAGCTTAGTTATATATTGTAGACTTATAAAAAGAGACCTTCTAAAAACATTAAAATGTATTACTGGTACGCAAAACCTTAAATCAGAGTGAATAAATGAGGACTCGGCACACCACTTCTGAAAGGTTGCTGACCCCTGGTATAAGTAAATGTGAAGCCATGGGCCCAGGGAGAGGAATAACCAGAGACAAAATGTGAAGGGACATAATAAAATATCCATACTTAACATATGAAAGCAACTTTATTTTACTGTTTCTTGTGACTAAAGATTATGTTCTAATTGATGCAGGGAAGGTGTGGAATTGGGAGTGGGAGTTAGGTAAGAGAGGGCCTCTCTATTCTGTAATACAGAAAGACAGACAAATATGTTCAGGAAGTGGTCCACAGTATGAGACAGTTGAAAACTACTTCCAGAGGTAACTGGGAAAATATTTACAAAGTAAGTATATTTAGTATGTTTAGCCGAATCCATCATTGCTTATCTCCATCTCTGTGGTCCGTCCTTACATCTCTCAGGCCCTGTCTACACTAGAAAATGATGATGTTGCAACAACTGTTGCAGCCCCCAGTACATGTCAAATAGATCATTGTTACTTTCTAGCAGGACAGAGGGCTTGAAATTGCAGTCTCTGTGGCCGGCACATGCATAGCAACTTCAGGTTCCGGATCATAGTTCATGACAAAAGGAAGAGCTGCTTAGCACTAGAGCAGGGGTAGACAACCTATGACATGGGTGCCAAAGGCGGCACGCGAGCTGATTTTCAGTGGCACTCACACTGCCTGGGTCCTGGCCACCAGTCCGGGGGGCTCTGCATTTTAATTTAATTATAAATGAAGCTTCTTAAACATTTTAAAAAACCTTATTTACTTTACATACAACAATAGTTTAGTTATATATTATAGACTTATAGAAAGAGGTCTTCTAAAAATGTTAAAATGTATTACTGGTACGCAAAACCTTAAATCAGAGTGATTAAATGAAGACTCGGCACACCACTTCTAAAAGGTTGCCGACTCCTGCACTAGAGTGTGTGACAAAGGCAAGAGCCATTAAGTTGTTTTAAAGCAAGTGCTATTGCTTAGTAGAGAATCTTGTGCAGAAGATATATAATGATCGTTTGCATTAAGCCAGTGGAGTATAAAAACATTTTCCTGATTAAACAATGGAATTCATCTTAAAACAGCTGGGAAATTCTCTGGGCTTTCTGGTGTTTCAGATACTGATTTCTACTTCTTGGACATAATTAATGGACTCAGTCTTGAACAATTTCACTCATATCAGTCAATAGGACTGTTCATATGAGTAATTATTCATTTGAAGGTATTGCAGGATCAGAACCTGTATCAGAAGATAAGCAATATCGTGGCATCTGGTTTTTCAGCAGTTACAGTATTTAATAACTTTTTTTTTTTTTGGTAAATTGGTGATTTTTCCCACATTTATTGCAAATTGATAGGATTTATTTATTTTAAATAAATTGTACTTGTCCTTTTATGCTTTTAATTTTCCCTTTAGTTGGAAGGGTTTTAGGAGTATGACTGAAATCCTCAAATGTAAACTGGCTGTTTTTAAGGTGTATTATTCTCACTAAAGGTGACTAGATTTAATAGGGGTATCAATAATATATATTTTGAGTGAGTATGAAGAAGGGGGAAAATACCACTTTAGAGCGTTGATATCATAAGCCTCTTGTGATTGGGCAGGTGTTCCGTACTTTGGTGGTGGAGCTAGGAAAAGCTGTACCTTGTGTGTTTTTAAAAAATGAAAAAAAAACAAAAAAACTTACTAAGTGGTTCCACCTAGTGGAAGCTGTTCAAATAGTGACAGAAAATGTGCCATCTTACACACATGAAAGGTGGTGTTCCTTGGGATAGCCTAGAAGTTAAGCACTGTGATGGTGGTGAATGTAAATAGATGCTCTAATATTCTATATTATTCTATAAAAGCAGCAGAGAATCCTGTGGCACCTTATAGACTAACAGACGTTTTGCAGCATGAGCTTTCGTGGATGAATGCCCACTTCGTCGGATGCAAGAGTGGAAATTTCCAGGGTCAGGTAAATATAAGCAAGCAAGAAGCAAGCTAGAGATAACGAGGTTAGATCAATCAGGGAGGATGAGGCCCTGTTCTAGCAGTTGAGGTGTGAAAACCAAGGGAGGAGAAACTGGTTCTGTAGTTGGCAAGCCATTCACAGTCTTTGTTTAATCCTAAACTGATGGTGTCAAATTTGCAAATGAACTGAAGCTCAGCAGTTTCTCTTAGAAGTCCTCACACACAACTATTTCAAATTTGATGACAATATATATCTCCAGATCAGTGGCACCGCTATGGACACCCGCATGGCCCCACAATATGCCAATATTTTTATGGCCGACCTGGAACAACACTTCCTCAGCTCCCTTCCACTCACACCCCTTCTCTACCTAGGCTACATTGATGACATCTTCATCATATGGACCCATGGGAAGGAGACTCTGGAAAAATTCCACCACGATTTCAACAGCTTCCACCCCTCCATCAATCTCAGCCTGGACCAATCTACACGGGAGATCCACTTCCTAGACACCACGGTGCTAATAAGTGATGGTCACATTAACACCACCCTATACCGAAAACCTACCGACCGCTATGCCTACCTTCATGCCTCCAGCTTCCATCCCGGACACACCACAAGATCCATTGTCTACAGCCAAGCACTGAGGTACAACCGTATCTGCTCTAACCCCGCAGACAGAGACCAACACCTAGAAAATCTCCACCAAGCATTCTCAAAACTACAGTACCCGCATGAGGAAATAAGGAAACAGATCAACAGAGCCAGACGTGTACCCAGAAGCCTCCTACTGCAAGACAAACCCAAGAAAGAAACCAACAGGACTCCACTGGCCATCACATACAGTCCCCAGCTAAAGCCCCTCCAACGCATCATCAGGGATCTACAACCCATCCTGGACAATGATCCCACACTTTCACAGGCCTTGGGTGGCAGGCCAGTCCTCGCCCACAGACAACCTGCCAACCTGAAGCATATTCTCACCAGTAACTGCACACCGCACCATAGTAACTCTAGCTCAGGAACCAATCCATGCAACAAACCTCGATGCCAACTCTGCCCACATATCTACACCAGCAACACCATCACAGGACCTAACCAGATCAGCCACACCATCACCGGTTCATTCACCTGCACATCCACCAATGTAATATATGCCATCATATGCCAGCAATGCCCTTCTGCTATGTACATCGGCCAAACTGGACAGTCTCTAAGGAAAAGGATAAATGGACACAAATCAGATATTAGGAATGGCAATATACAAAAACCTGTAGGAGAACACTTCAACCTCCCTGGCCACACAATAGCAGATCTTAAGGTGGCCATCCTCCAGCAAAAAAACTTTAGGACCAGACTTCTAAGAGAAACTGCTGATCTTCAGTTCATTTGCAAATTTGACACCATCAGTTTAGGATTAAACAAAGACTGTGAATGGCTTGCCAACTACAGAACCAGTTTCTCCTACCTTGGTTTTCACACCTCAACTGCTAGAACAGGGCCTCATCCTCCCTGATTGATCTAACCTCATTATCTCTAGCTTGCTTCTTGCTTGCTTATATTTACCTGCCCCTGGAAATTTCCACTCTTGCATCCGACGAAGTGGGCATTCACCCACGAAAGCTCATGCTGCAAAACGTCTGTTAGTCTATAAGGTGCCACAGGATTCTTTGCTGCTTTTACAGAACCAGACTAACACGGCTACCTCTCTGATATATTATTCTATCTTATCCTTCTGGTAGTGCCATTTGTTTCAGCATTATTTCTAGTGCTTTGCTCACCCCAGTTTTTAAATGTCTTTGTGTGATGGGGTTTCTACAACTTCCTTGGAGACTATTAGACTGTTTTCTGATAGTAACTACTACTATTAAGGTTACAAAACAGTTTTTCCCTTATAACCCCCAGTTTTCCTGAGCCCCTTTGTAACAGACCTGTGAAATTGTTCCTAAAAATGTGTGCTGATCCAGATGCAGCAAAAAGTATCGCTCCCAATACATGCACATGCAGATTTTCATGTATTCCTAGCTTAGTTTGTATCTGAATCTGGAACAGGGCACCTTAATAAGATGTCTAGCTTTTGGAATGGAAAGGTCTCACCGCTAGACTAGCTATTTCCAGCTCACAAGGTCTTCCCTGCCCTTCACAACTCCTGATAGGCTCTAAGCCCCTCTCTGCACTCCATTTCCTGATGTCAGAGACATCAGTTCATCCACAGGCATATCTGTAATCCACCCACCCTTTGGAATAGATCTCCTGCATTGAAGCTTCTTAAACATTTTTAAAACCTTATTTATTTTACATACAACAATAGTTTTGTTATATATTATAGACTTTAGAAAGAGACCTTCTAAAAATGCTAAAATGTATTACTGGCACGCGAAACCTTAAATTAGAGTGAATAAATGAAGACTTGGCACACCACTGTTGAAAGGTTGCCGACCCCTGGTGTAGATAATGATTAGTCCTGCCTCAGTGCAGGGGACTGAACTGACCTTTTGAGGTCCCTTCCAGTCCTACATTTCTGTGATTCTGTGGTCTTCCCACCCCCCACCAAAATGTATCAGGATTATGCTGTATTAAGTGGGTATGCACAATTACTAGAAGTTCTGCTTAGCCACAGTATTTCTTACCACTGTGAAGGTGTTGTATTACAAAAACCTATTCCAAACTATCAAGAGCGTTATAACTATCTTACTGTCATCTCTGGTTGCTCTCTTTATATGAGAGAAGCTTATAATAAAAAATCTAGCAGTTCTGAGACAAACTCCACATGCTGTGTATGTGTCAGCCAGAAAATAATTGTAAATTTTATCAGCATTTTTAAATCGCTATAGTTACTAAGAAGCTATTAGACTTGCAGGTAAACACTAAATCCACTGTTAGTTGTGCAGTGTTTTGGCTGCTAGTACATATAGCATGTTAGAGGTCTTTTCAAAATTATTAGATCCATGATAAATATAAAAGATGATATTGTTCACTTGATGAATTTTAACATCTAGGTCTATATTAATGTTGCAAACAGTTGACTAAAGCAAGGAGAGTCACAGCTTTTGGTAACATGATTTGTCTAGCTTGTGTCCTGAAATCTTAACTAAAAAGAGGCACAACAGCTGCAATTATGTCCCATACATCAGTCTCAACTTTGGCATCCAAATCTGGTCTGGATTATTTTCCATTTACAAATTCACCCTCTCTCTAGAATTCAGAAGCTCTCTGTCTCTGCCTCCATTTTTCTTTAAAGAAATTAAGGAATTTAACTCAAACTGTGTTTTAAGCAATGTTAAGAATGTGATACAAGGTGATAAAAGCAGGGAGCCTTACAGTAGTTGAGGCTGATAACTCACCCTATGTCTGGTTGTTGCAGGGGTCACAAAACAGTGGGTGATGTCACCCATTGCTGCATTTTTGTCTTAGTTCAGTGTAGTATCATTTTAATAAATGTGTTCACTATAGAGAACTGAATCCTGTACTGGCACAAACTTCCATGATTTCTGTATGTCAGAGGTATGTCAATATGACCTATATCTGTATCTACCCAAATTTGGAATGTAACAATCTTTAACACTTAATTATACTAATTAATTACATTTGTTTTTATTTTGCAAAGGGGCTCCATTATATAGAAACCACATCTTAAACACACTGATTAAGTACTCTCAGAGAATGCATAAAAACTCTCCTGTATTATAAATAAAAAATAATTGCAGATCTTTGGTATGCATTTATAATAGTATTGCACTTACCTCCCCTTCTTTGATATCTGAGCATTACCATTTGTTCTCTGTAGTGAGAGTGATTATACTGTGGCTCAATGAAACTGAGACCCAAGAACCCAGTAGCTGTATGTTGGAGAAGAAAGTATGTTGTTACAGACTCCTAATGGCCTCATTTTTGGTGTCTGTTATGTTCTCTTCTCAGCTGTACATTTACTGGCCTTGGTGGTAAATAAATTGAATGAATTAGAAGTGATGCTAGTGAGTCTGTGATGCCTTGACAGGACACATAGTTAATTCTGCGTCAGTGGAGAATATCTGACTTACAAAAATTTCCCTTTCTTTGCCTACAGACAGTCAGTCAGATCTGGAGACTCTAGGTGGGGTGCTGGATCTGACCTCCTGCGAGAGAGAGCAGCCAGAGGAAGAAATGGAGCTACCGGAAAACAAATGCAGTCCCAAGCAGGAGCAAAAGGTTGACTTGCCCCAAGGAGAAGAGGATGCACAAGAAAAAGCAGATGAGTACGAAGAGGGACCGGAGGAAGACTCTGTAAGTAACAAAAGCCTTGACCTCAATTTTGCCAGTAAGCTGATGGACTTTAAACTGGCAGAGAGTGACCAGAGTGCAGGTAACTGCTCCCAGAGTGAAAAGAAACACGCCTGTGATGTTTGTGGGAAAACCTTCAAATTTGCTGGCACTCTTGGCCGGCACAAAAAGGCCCATGCTCGTGAGGACAGAAAGGACGAAAAGAGCAGTGAGGATGAAAGCAAAAGTGTTCAGGAGGAAGCTGGAGCTCCCCCGAAGCAAGACTCCACTCTTGATCAGGAAGAGCCCCCAATGGACTTAAAGGTGGTAGAATCTTCTATGGACTGTGAGGCAACAGGAAAAGAGAATGAAGAAAGCGAAAGCATCTCTGAGGGAGAGAGCACAGAAAGAAAATCCTGTGAGAAGAGTGATGATGACAAAAAACCAAAGACTAATGGGGCTAAGAGTACCACAAAGGCAGACAAGAGGAAGAAAGTCTGTACTGTGTGCAACAAGCGGTTTTGGTCTCTACAGGACTTGACACGACACATGAGATCCCATACAGGTAAGTGGAGAACATGAGACAGTATTGCAGGAAGAAGATTGCTGCTTATTGTCAGCATCCTTTGAGCTCTTCAGCCTGATGGACCTCAGCACGAGCAGGGACTTCTAATTTCTGCTGCACAGTCAAACTATGTTATGAGGCGAGTTTAAGTTTCTGTGGCAACATAAAATGAATTGGAGAGGAATGGGGAGAGAAGGGTAAACATTCAAAATCCTTTACATCTGCAGAAAGCTCTGTGGAAATACAAAGTCAATGATATATTTATCTACCTGGGGAATAAGGGTAGTTGGCTTAAATTTTTCCAAAATTATTTTTCCACTTACGTGGTTCAGAATTTGGAGGTGAGGAGAGATCAGGGAAACTATTGCACAGATTTTATATCCAGCTCCTTGCCCCCTCCTCTGTGGCTCTGCATTTCTCTTGTATTTTGTTGCATATTGGAGTATTATGACACTATAAAGGGAATACATCAGAGGAGGGGAGTCGGTTTATCATATGATTCTAGAGACCCGGCATCTCCATGCCTCGGTGGATCTGTTTGATCACACTCTTTGCTATGTTTATCTGAGTGAGAGGCAACGCCATGATCAGCTTCCAGTTTTCACTGCTAGACATGTGGGTTGTGTCACAAGGAAAAATTAGTTTGGTCTCATTCTTATATTTATTTGTGTCCATTACAAAATCACTACAACGTATGATACATCTGTGTTCAAGAAAGCCTTTGGGGAAAGATTCTTAAGTCTAACACAGCATTCTCTGATGAGCCAGTGCTGCTTTTGTGCTTTCTGAGGATGAGCTCCTCAACAATCCATGTGTCAGATGCTTTTAATATTTTCATTGTTCCTGAAGGTTTGTTGGACTTGTCACTGGAGTCTTTCTCTACCCCACCCACCCACCCACACTTTCTTTAACTTTTTAACACTTTCTGTAGTAGCCTTGACCAATGCGTGATTTTTTTCCTTCAAACATAATACATTTAACTAGCTTCATTGCTAGTTGTTTCTAAAAAATTGTTTTTGTGACCCTGGCCACATTTTTCCCCAACTGGGGCTATGTGGGAAAAATTTGTACAATGCCTGCCTGAAGAATAAAAATAAGATGCATGGAAGAGCCATTCACTCATCTCTAGTCCATTTCTCTTCCAATGCAGGGTGGTCCCTACAGTTTATTTTCTAGTATATTATTATACACCCTACAGTAAGTCTGTCTCAGTCCATTGCTATGGGCTCTTCAAATTTATGAGCTCACTCTATGCACTCATATTTTTTAAAAGATCAAGAAGCTATCATATTAGTGGAATCATACCAAACTTGCATCATTTATTTTTCTTTCTGTTGATCATGGATGCAGGATATGCAGTGCACCAAAGGGCTTGTGCATCATTAAACAGGACCTGATTCTGAGATACAGAATCTTTACAGCATTCTGCCAGTTTTTTGTGGAAAAAAAAATGTTGGGGAGGAAAAAAACCAACAACTTTTTCTCCTGATTCTAACCAGAACCTTTTGAGAGTAAAGTTACTCTCTGCCTCAGAAACCTCTTATAAGCTTAAATGCTTTGCAGCTTGGTCTGCATTTTCACGTTGAATCACTATGGGACTCTTCATTTTACTTAACAAGAGATAGAGTTTTGCTATATCAGAACTCGTTTGTAAGCAGCTTCCATTCTAGTTGGTTTAATAATTTGTGTGTAAAATGTTCACCCTTCTATCAGGGACTGAGGAAGAAATGTTTTCTCACATGCCGCCTAGCTTGTTTTTTAAATACTGGTTGCCCAGAAAAACTGAGCCCATCATCCTCATTCCTTCTATGAACCCCAGCCCCTCTGTGCCATGGGCTAGTCTTTACTGTTTTGTGGTAATTTCCATCCTTTTGAGGGGGAAAGAAAGTTGTGCAGTCTGTTTATCCTGCAAAGGAAACTGCTGCCTCAATGCTGAGTTTCACAAACATCTTTGCGTTTCAAAAGACTTTTCTGAGCTTCTGGCAGAAAAAGTTGCTCACTTAAGGGCACAGAATGTTAACAGACATGAATTATGGATGCTGAATACAGCATGTCAAATTACCCATCTACCCAAATTACAACATAGTCCCTTTAAAAAATACGTGTTTCAGCAGATGCCTTTACAGTCCCCCCAGGTTTATGTGATAGCTAAGTGTTTAACAATGAATAACCATATAAGCTGGTTGTACTCTCTCACTACCAGATCCTGCCGACCTTGGGTAAGATTGAAGAATTCTCTAAAACCATTGGCTTGTGTTTCAGTAGGGTAGTTGCAGGTAAATTCACTATTAAATAGGCAATTGGGTACACAGGTAGACATACAGTTCAGTATAAATTGTAGTTTTATAGCCAGATTTTGAAACCATATAGTTACACAGATTTTAGGTACAGAGTTGTTAAATATCAGTTGTTACAGAAGTGGCAAGTCAAGCATTTATTTGGTATATGACTTCAATAAAGCCAACACCTGCAAATGTTGGTGTCTAAAATTACACACTTAAAGAAAAGCAGCCTGATTTTCAGAGGTGCTGTTTACATGCAGCTCCCACTGCGGAAGCTCAGTACCTTTCTGAATCAGGTCTCTTTCATTTAGGAACCTAACTGTCGGCCTCACTACTCAGGTAGCAGGTAGTTATCCAAGTCACATGAAAGGGAATCCTACAGTAAATGTTGGGACTAAACATTGTTGGGACTAGCCCTAGCGACCCCATTAAAAGGGAGATGTGACCCACTTTGGGGTCCCAACCCACAGTGTGAGAATCGTTGGTCTAGAGCAGTCTTGTATGTTGTATTGACCTGAAAAGAGAGAGGGAAATGTATTTATAATCTTAGTTATATTTTGGTCTTAATTCTGTCCTAGGAGAGAGACCATACAAATGTCAGACCTGTGAACGGACCTTCACTCTGAAACACAGCCTGGTTCGCCATCAGCGCATACATCAGAAGGTCAAGAACGCTAGGAACCATGAGAAGGAGAGTGACAAAGAGGAGACCCAGTCTAGGTGTGAAGAAGACAGTGAAAATGAGTCTATCCACAGTGGCACTAACCCCATCTCAGAAAATGAGTGTGACTCAGTTGCAGGCCTTGGTAACCATTCATCTGTCCCTAGAAACCGAAAAGAGAGTCTGGCCAATGCAGCGAAGGATTCCCTTTGCAGAGAGGAGAAAACCCCCGGACGAACAGCTAGTACTTGCCTTGCAGAGTCCAGCAAGAATGCACAGAAACAGATCACAAAAGATCAGGAATCTCGGGGTAACTGTGATCACGAGAGTCCATCAGGTTTCATTCAGGACTTGCTGGAGATGCACAACAAAAAATCTCCCATGAATCACATTCTTGCCTCTGCAGATAGTACACCTCAGCTTTTGGGAGTTGAGTGAATTCTTACTATGAAATTGGACCCATCCCAGCATACAAACTAAAACCAGCAGAGCAAGGTTTTTGGAATATATTTTGTAAGAGTGACCTTCAGCTGCGGGATAGTATGGCAGACTGGATTCAGTGCCATATGCCTTTCAGTATAATAATGCAAGAGACTACGGTATATACTGATTTGAGTGCCTTACTACTTTATTAGATCTTTTGGTATCATAGGTTTTTTTCAACAAAAAAATGATTTTTTTGTAATATTTTAATGAATTATTTGGAGAGGACCTTTTTCTTTTAAGCATTAATGTTACCTTTTGTATTGGTGTGTGTGTGTGAGCTTGTTCTTGTATATCTGTTATAGTCGCTGTGTTTGTTCTCTGAGCTGGAAATAGGGGCAGTGGGGTGGGGAAGCCCTTGGATACCACAGCCAATAACTGGAAGAAAATTACATGTATTTCAGATGAGATAGCCAGAGGAAATATGTACAAGATGCTGATTTTTCTCAGTATAGACATTCTTGCATTTGCCATACGATGGAGCATTAATCCAGTTCCAGGTATTAACGACATGGTGGTTGAAGGTGTTCAAAGTTGGTTAAAGCCAAAACCAGGAAAGACAAAGAGCTTTCAACCTCATAACTTGTTTCCACTTTTCAGCATTAGAAATGGTAATCTAGTTACCATTTAAAGACATTCTTTCTGGCCATTGTGGACTGAGTACACAGAGAAGAGTTACATAGCAACTTAACCTATGGAAATTATGCACCCGCTGTTATATATGTTTGATTTGCTTCAATATATTATTATTATTATTATTATTTTATTATTATTTTATAAATTCATCAGTTTGCTAGTCTCTGCAGACAGCAGAAACGAATGGGCAATATTTGCCCACGGAGATCTACAGTGCAGCTTGGATCCCCTGTTTAAGTTTTCACCAACTCCCCTCTCATGTTGCAGCTCTTCTACTGTACTTAAATGGAACCCTTCCTCTGACTGGAGAATCAAATGGAGGCCAGCAAGTAATCATCACAAATGTACAGGGGAACATCTCACTAGTGATAGCATGGGTGTGTGTGGGGAGGGTCATGAAAGGTCTCCCCTGGCCACCTTGAGTGCATGAAGAAGGCACTGCAAATTGCTTGGTTCCGATCACATGACGTTTGTTACTAATGAGCAAAGTTATTTAGTCTTCCAGTTGAAAGAAAGCGAGAAAGAAATGCAAGCCTTACCGTGATCTTGCTACCGTCTTTTTCTAAAGCAAGAAAATACTACTGGTAATAAAACTACAAATATAAAACATGTTAAAAATAAATAAAATAAATTTAAAAAAAAATCTTTCTTCCTGAGGTTTTGGGGTTGATGCTTGAAGACTAGTGTGTGTGTTTCTAAATTTCATATTGATAGTTTAACTGCTTTAATGCTGGGGGTTGGGATTTCTTCACAGGCCTCCTGTTGCCTACAACAGGAGATACTGCCAACCACCAGCATTTACTGGGTTAAGCAAAATGTATCCTGCTGTAGCTGTGCATTTTTAGGTATGCTCAGCATCTGTTGTTCTTGTTGTCCTTCAGTCATGATCTCTGGGACAGACAGAGCCATAGTATTGCCGGAGTCTCACTGTGCCGTTCCACCACTTCAGCTCCCTCACCCACACTGTGATCCTCCCGTCCCTTCCCATGTAAAATCACATGTCCTACTTTCATTAGACTTGGAAGAAGAGGGCCTTAAATCTCTCTCTCTCTCTCTCTCTCATATATATATATTTCTGGAGACTGAAATCCAACTCCCCAGAATTCAAAGGAAGAAAAATGTTCTCAAGTGATATTCTCGCATATAAAATAAGAAAAAAAAATAGTTGAGGTATATGTGATTTTTATTAGGGATGTATGAACCAGTTTTGAAATAAGTTACTCCAAATTAATAAAACTCAGAACCAATGATTCCTTTAAAACTTTACCAGGTGTGTTCTACTTAGTTTAAACCAGTTCACACATCCCTTAATTTTTTTTATTACTATTATAATGATGATAATTATTATATTATTTTGGGTATTTTTGGTTGTTTTTTTTTGTTTGTTGTTTATTTTTAATTTTGGGGGTTTGTGTTTTTTTGCAGCTCTCCACACTAAACTGCGCAATATTGTGGGGGAGAAGCCATTACTAAACTATATGCTGCAGAACAATGTAGCGAGTAATCAATTCCCAGCAGCCTGCCGGGACATCTGCTAGCAATAATCACTATTGATTTAAAGCTTTATTTAGCCTTTATCTATATCCTAGTAGATTATAAGGTCTTGCCACATTTTATTGACATTTTTATTAGTTGAGTTTGACTGAGAAAACTTTTTTGTTGTTGTTTTTTTCCCCAATATTAAACTGTGAAGTTTATAACATGTTTAAACTATGGGTGAATCTTAGGCTTAGTTTGCATGTTCAGCTAATTTGTCTCTCTCTTTTTTTTTTTTTTTGTTTGTTTGAATCCTTTTATTTTTCCTTTCTCAGGGCTTTTACAAAAAAAAATGGATCTTCTGAAATTCTTTTGTCAGAGTTGCAATGGACTTAACGATGAAATAATTCAATCACTACATTAAGCACTTGACTGTGAAAGCGCAAAAAGAAAAAGAGAACTTATGTTTGTGACTATTCTCAAATGGCTTTTCGGAGCTATGTGACAGTCTGATTCCATTTTCAGAATGATTCGTAATCTTCTCTCCCCTTCTGTGTGTGTGTCTCTCTCTCATTCTCTCTATTCAAGAAGGAAATTTAATCTTAGTGATTTCAGCCCATGCAGGAAACAATAATAAATGTGTAGAATTCATATTTTTTCTAAAGGGAACTTAAACTGCTGCTACAAGTTGTGTACAAGACTGGTTTATGCCACATGAACAGAGAATCACACATTTGTTTTGGTACTTTTATTCCTCTCTTTATTCAGCTGTACAGTACTTCCAAATTCAAATTGAAAGTAAACCTGTTCTGTATCAAACCATCTAAGCAATAAAATGTTATATTTAAAAATTATAGGTTGCAAAATGGACACGGCTCTTCTTGTGGGTTTGTTGTAACTTGCTTTTAAGCCTATCTGTGAAGGATTATACATAAACCAGAGTCTGAGTTTATGTATAGGGATGGTCTTATGGTTCTCCCTTGTTGTTGGGCTGTGTTTGAACTAGAGATGGTCAAAAGATTTTGAACATTTTGTCCTGTATTCCAACCAGTTTGGGGCAAGTCACAGCTTTTGTAGATTGAAGATTTTGGTTAAAATTTCAGTAAAAAGTTGGGGCAAAATTTTCATGCCAGTTTCCTTGAGCCACCTTTAGTTTGAACCTCTCTTTCCACTTTTAAACTACAGATTCATGATCGCATAAGTAAATGGCTTTGTCAGGGGCTGGCGCTGTACTTAAAGAATACTATTCATATTTTTTTTATAAATGAAATAGGTGTCCAGTGGCGACTACCATCACAGTTGAATTTTCCACAGGGAATTTAGTAGAGCTGTGAAGTCTTCAGGATATAATAGACAGCTATGTGTAAAGTACCTGAGAATGTTGCTTTATTTTAGCTTGTCAGGTAAATACGGCCTTCCAACTTGCACTTTGTCTGCCATATAGAATGCCTTTCACAGGGTGGTGACGGCCATCTGAGTTGAGCTCAAGATTCTAGAGCCCAGGGAAATGTAGGGAGTTTTAGAATCTGCTTCTTTTAAAATCCCCTCCCTGTGGATGATAGTTCCTGCCGTCTAAACCTGTGAAGTGATGTGTAAAGGAGTCTGTGCTGCTGTGATTTACACCTTTTTGTAGCCTCTTATATTTAAATCATACCAAATTAAGCTCCCCAGAAACCCCTTTGCTGACATGTAACTTACACTCCCTTCCATTCCATTCGAATTTGGCCCTGTGACTGCCATGATTTTTTCCTGTCCTGGTTCTGCAACAGTTTAGGAGAGAAACCAAATACTACTACTGGGCAATACAGCTACCTACCAAAACAACCTTATTTTGCTCCTGCTAGTCCCCCCCATCTCCACAGTGACACTTGGTTTCTGAAGACCAGCTGTAGGGCTGTCAGCTTGTTGGCAGATGTGTGGGGGAAGTGCCAAGACATTTGGGGCTATTGGTGTTACCTTTATATGCCAAAAATGCTACCTCTTTGTTCCCTCAGATGTGCGTTAAACGTGAAGTTTTACATAGATTATTTTGATTCTGTTGACATAATATGTTTTAAGCAAAACTCCCACGGAGTGGGCAACAGAGCCATCCTGTTTTGGGAATAACCATGGGGTTTTGCCTTGATTTTTGAGTGCCAACTTCATTTATTGTTTTTCCAAGCATTGGGCTTGGGGAAAAGACTGAAGTTCCCCATTCACAGAGCACTGCAGGGAATCATTGCTGAGGGCTAAGGGTGCCTCTGCTGGGAAAGGAACCAGACCCCTATCTTCTTGCATGGTGGTGTAAAGCACAAAGTTGGCATCTGTCGCTGGAGGTGGGGGAATGGGAGAAGATTCTTAAAATGTAGGAGTTGGGTGAAAAACCTGATAGTTGCCCCCATATTGCAATACGAAATGTTGACTTGGGTTGCTATTGGTAAAAGATGATGGAAAGTCAGCCTGGAAATTTCTGGTAAGGAGAAAGGAATAAAAATATTTTGTATTTGCCATTATCTCCATAGTCACATAATAGCAGTAGTTGGGATGTGCCCTCACAGTACTTACAGGGAGTGGGGAAAGAATAGGAAATGAGTAGTAACTGGGACAGATGCATGTGGCCCATTCTGTTTCTTAAAGTTGTACTTCTCATCCCCACACTGAATTGAAATCCTCACATACACTCTGTTCAGACTCAGCCTCGCAAGAGGGGAAAATAAGGAGGCAAAAGACTGGAAGAAACATTCTTTTGACTTCTCTAAAACTTCCCAGCTCAGATTAATTTGCTTGCTTTTATGGAGATCTATGCTTGGGACTCAAAATTGCAGGTAACTTGCTAAGAAAAACAAGCCACTTGTGGAAACTTCAAGGGATCCTGATTGTTGCAGCTACAACAATATGGATTCAGGTGAAAACCCAGGGGCCTGCTGGACACTTTCCTGGAACTGGCCCTGCACCCACCCAGCAGGTGTAACTGTTGTACTGCCTTGAGGCAGTACCTTAGACCAGTGATGAGCTGCCAAAATCTTAACAACCAGTTCCCTACCGGGTCTTCGGCAGCGGGTCCTTCACTCGCTCTGGGTATTCGGCAGCACTTCAGCGGTGGGTCCTTCAGTGCCACTGAAGACCCGGAGCGAGTGAAGGACCCACCGCCGAAGTGCCGCTGAAGACTTGGAGTGCCGCCTGGTGAGTACAAGCCCCACATGGTTGTTGTTTTTTTTTTTTAGTCATCCCTGCCGGGGTGCTGTCGAAATTGGGCCCTGTACTTCCTAAAGCTGACCCTGCACATCGGGGTTGCAAAATTGTATCGGGGGCTGGGTAGGGAAGGCTGTGCCCCCCAAAACAGCCTGTCCCCCCATCCCACCCACGTCCTGCCCCCCTTGGAACCTGCAACCCATCAACCCCCCGCTCCCTGTCCCCTGGCCACCCCCTGCTGAGACACCCCCCCCACCCTAACTGCCCCCCAAGACCCCACCCCCTACCCAACTTGCCCCACTCCCTGTCCTCTTACTGCCCCGACCCCATCCATCACCACCCCGACAGAGCCCCGGAACTCCCACCCTACCCAGCCCCTGACCGCCCCCCCAGAACCTCCGCCCCCTCCAACTGCGCCCTGCCCCTTATCTAACCCCTCTTCCCAGCCCCGGCCCGGCCCCCTTACCATGCTGCTCAGGGCAGCATGTAAGGATGCCACGTGGCCCACTGGAGCTCTCAGCCTCCCACCCCCCTTACCATGCCGCTCAAAGCATGCCCAGAGCGCTGGCGCCGGCAGCTCAGCACCCTGCGGCTCTGTGAGGGAAGGGGAAGCGGGGGAGGGGCCAAGGGAGCCTCCCCAGCTGAGAGCTCAGGTGGGCCGGAGACAGGATGGTCCCGCGGGCCAGATGTGGAGTTGTTTGCGCACCCACCCAGTTCTACACCGGCTTCTAAATTTAACAACTGGTTCTTGCGAACCGGTGGGAACCGGCTCCAGCTCACCACTGCCTTAGACTGACTATCCCTGCTAATATCCAAGGAGAGAGACAAGGCATAAAGAGGAGCAAGAGACAACAAAGAGGCATGTCTCACTGTCTGGTTTAAGGTGAAAGGAGCTTGATTAGAATTCCCCATAGGTTGATTGACTCTAGAAGCCCAATTTTAAGAAAAAAGATGTTAATCCTTCTTAGTATTATAGCCTTGAGTTTCCTAATGTGACCCAAGAAATTTTGGCCCACTTGCTTGCTGGGACTAGGGCTGGATAACGTGCTCCACCCTGGCAATAATCATAATAGTAACAGATTAATTTGCACTTAACAGCCATAGATCTCAGTGTGATTTGCAAAGTTAGTATCATTATCCCCATTGATAAAATGGGGATAAATGGAGTCATGGAGAGGTGCAGTGTGGCTTTGGGCAAGTCACTGCAAGTCCGTGGGCAGAGCCAGGAATTGCACCCAGGCCTCCATTCTTCAACCATGGGATAATGTCTCCTTTCAATTAGAAAGGAGGGAAAGGGAGGGTCCAAAGACCAGGCTTTTGGGGTCAGGAGAGGGAAGTTTGTACATGAAGAGACCTGGGCAGAGGGTAAGAAATCAGCATAAAATGCTGGAGAACCTGGTCCTAGAGCAGTGACAGAATCATGCATGGAGTACACAGGGATTCTACAGCCAGGAGAGAAGGCATGTGGCAGAGGGTGAGAAATTGGCCAGTCTCCTCTAGGAAAGTGGTCCCCTATGCATGGCCACCTAAAGTTGAAAGGCTCCCCTAGTGGTGAGGAAGCTACATAATAAGAATGGTTCAAAGAGCAATGTGCTGGGAAAAGGAGGCCTTGGTGGTGCCACCTCCACTCAGTGTGGGACATCAGTGTTGCTGCCCTTTAAATCTCAGGATCTCAGTAATTATAAAAAAGGCAAATGCTCCCCACAGGGCTACAATAGTGAACCCCCACCAGGGCCTAGGAGATCATCAGAAGGTCTCCTCATTCCCCTTTTAAATCAATATGAATTAGTGTTCCTTCTCCACATAATGCTAACCCTGGAGACACATACCACCTTTGCCCTCCTCTGCACCTCTTGCTAATTCTTCACTGCTTTTGCTGTCCTGTGATGTGGTGCCCACAATTGTGAACAATACGCAGAAGTGTTCGTGATCAGCATCGCAACACATTGCCTTCTGTCGTGGGTGCTATTCGTTGTCTCATTGTAACCGATGCCAAACACTGAGTTGCTGGCTAAGGGTCTGCCCCATCTCAACCCCACATCCTCTTCCATGTCAGTGTCTCGTAGTGTGTTTGTTTATTAGGGATAATCCCTCTCCTCATTTTTGCCCAATCTATTTTTACATTTCCTGTCCACCTCTACCTACCCCACTTCACCACTCTCCATTAAATTGGATGAGCTGCTTTGAAGGCCTTGCCCTCTTTTTAGTAAAGTTTCTTTTAGATCTAATGTCTCTCCCTCTGAGGTATTTACAAACCCTTCTAGTTTTGGGGCAACTGTAGACTTGTAAAGGCTGCTGTGCATTCCTATGTTCAAGACACTGATACTCCATGTGAGTAAAACCAGATGCTAATTCCTGCCGAACTCTGCTCATCACTTCCATCGTGGGAGAGGTGTTTTATGTACCACTACCTGAAAACTTGGATCCTGCAAGCACTGCTGTTCCATTAACTCCAATGGAACAAGGCCTAGTAGTATGCTCTACATCAGTAGCAAACATTTCCAGGACCAGGACCTATGTCTTTTTTTAAATATGAGGTTTGGGAGGATGCAGGAGGCAGTGTGGTCCCCCTGTGAGCCAGAGGGGGAGAGACCACTCTCTGCATTCGGGTGGGCAGAGTCAGGCTGGGCTATCCCCTCCCACCAGAAGTTGAGAGGTGGAACAGGAAATACAAAAGGTGGATCCTCCAGCTCAGTTGGAGCCAAGCCAGGGAAGAAGACCAATGTGCCTGACTTGCTGCAGGCCTCTGACTCTGCTGCTGAACCAAGCAGTGCCCTGCCCCTGGAGGAGACCGAGTCCGCAGAGGAACTGCTGGGACTGCCACTGTCTATCTGCGTCAGGGAGATGGAGGACACCCACGGAGCCAAGGTACCTAACAAAAGGGTAGCAGGAAGTGTCCCAGGGACACTAGACTATCGTCTAGTTGGGTTGTGGCCTGAATCCATGTCAGCATGTTGCGGGTGAGTCCCTGCTGACCCCGTGGCGGAACATTCCACCACTGTTAGGGCTCTGGGCTGGGATCTGGTGGAGTAGGGTGGGCCCAAGTCCCCTTACTCCCTGTTGCCAACTCAAACCCTGGGGCGGCAGCCTCCCCACCATAGGCCAAAAGGCCTGCATTTGTCTGCCATCTGCCAGAGCTGGGAAGACAGGCTGTTTGGGGCTCTGACCCACCTGAGGGTGTGGACCTATAGACTGCTTGTTAGCTCAGCCCTACCTGAGGGCCAGAACATACAAATTGCTTATTTGCTCTGCCCTGCCTGAGGAGCTGAGCCTACAGACTGTCTGGTGCTCTGGCCGCCAGGATGGTCAAGGCGCTAGCACCTGATTTGTTAATTCCTTGGATACTAGACAGCAATTCTGGTGACGTAGTAAGGCGGTGTGGCCTCTCTCCAACCCAAGGAGAAGGCGACCGCACTACAAAGGGTATGGGCCACATTTGCTCAAGTCCCTAAGTATCTCTTCAGTTGCCAGAGTCAAAGCTTTCCTCTTTGTTACTCTTAAAATTCTGGTGTGGTTCAGCAGCATTAAGTGTTCGAACTACAAAAACAGAAAACAATCCAAATGTCTTTCTCTTTCAACATAGAGACAGTCAATTTATCTAACTGGTGCATCAGGAACAACATTACATGTAAGTTACTAATCTACCAGGTGTACAGAATTCTAGTGATCACTTCTCCCCAGACCACCAGTGCAGTGAGCAACACCTGGGACCTGTTTGCCTCTTAGGCTATGGCTACATTAGCGCTTCAAAGCGCTGCCGCGGCAGCGCTCCCGCGGCAGCGCTTTGAAGCGCTAAGTGTAGTCAAAGCCCCAGCGCTGGGAGAGAGCTCTCCCAGCACTGTCCGTACTGCAGCTCCCTGTGGGGAATAACGGACAGCGCTGGGAGCCGCGCTCCCAGCGCTGGGGCTTTGACTACACTGGCGCTTTGTAGCGCCGCAATTTGCAGTGCTGCAGAGGGTGTTTTTTCACACCCTGCTGCAGCGCTGCAAATTTGCAAGTGTAGCCATACCCTAAGACAAGAAGTGCAACATATGCTGCTCCAGCACAGCACTGGGCCAGGCCTCAGGGGAGAGGTCCTCCTGTTATCCTGAAAGGACCACTGAGGTACACCTTTCCTCCCCTCCCTCTGTTACCATAGGTTTTATGAAAGATTTATCACAGTAAAGCTTGAGTCATTCTCACACCCAACTAATTCAGATAATTCTGGTTTCCAGACTGCATACAAATGCTGACCCTTCCTCCTATACTACTGTCCCTTCCTAGATCTGTTAATGACGAGATCAAATATCCCAGCCCGAACTCCCTGTATCTCACAGCCTGGTTGTCATAAACAGATAGTTAAGGGTTAATGTCTCTTTTACCTGTAAAGGGTTAAGAAGCTCAGTAAACCTGGCTGACACCTGACCAGAGGACCAATAAGGGGACAAGATACTTTCAAATCTTGGTGGAGGGAAGTCTTTGTTTTGTGCTCTTTGTTTTGGGGGTTGTTCGTTCTCGGGACTGAGAGGGACCAGACATCAATCCAGGCTCTCCAAATCTTTCTGAATCAGTCTTTCATGTTTCAACCTTGTAAGTATAGCCAGGCAAGGCGTAATAGTCTTAATTTTGTTTT
Organism: Mauremys mutica; assembly: GCF_020497125.1. Classification (NCBI taxonomy): domain Eukaryota; kingdom Metazoa; phylum Chordata; order Testudines; family Geoemydidae; genus Mauremys; species Mauremys mutica. Next base: position 119,142,856 of record NC_059073.1, on the reverse strand, counting down.
CTCAACTTGTAAATGTTCCTTTTTGCTGGAAGGATTTTTACCTCTGTTTGCTGTAATTTTGAACCTGAGGCTAGAGGGGGTTTCCTCTGGGCTCTATGAATCTAAGTACCCTGTAAAGCATTTTCCATCCTGATTTTACAGAGATAATTTTTACCTTTTCTTCCTTTAATTAAAAGCTTTCTTTTTTAAGAACCTGATTGATTTTTCCTTGTTTTAAGATCCAAGGGATTTGGATCTGTGTTCCCCAGGGAAGGTTTTGGGGGGACAGAATGTGTGCCAGACACTGATTTCTGGCTGGTGGCAGCGTTACCAGATCTAAGCTAGTAATTAAGCTTAGAAGTGTTCATGCAGGTCCCCACATTTGTACTCTAAAGTTCAAAGTGGGGAAAGAAACCTTGACACTGGTATTTGGATGAGCATCAGACCCAGAACGCTCATGTTCGAAGGCTTTTAAATCTATTCTCATTCAAAGTAGAAAAGATTCCACTAGAAAATGTTATCTGGCTAAATGGAGGCATTTCTCTAGTTTGGATGCAACTGAAACAGTTATCCCCAGAAGCAGCAGATATCCCTGATATTTTAAACTACCTCTTGTTCCTGAAGACTTTAGGGCTTTCCATTAGTTTGCTGCTGGAGCACCTAGCAGCAATGTATGCCTCCATCCTCCAGTAAAAAGCCACTCTATATTTACTCACCCAACAATAATTAGATTTCTGAAGGGTCTTGTTAGGACCTTCCCACCAATGATGAAACCAGCACCACAATGGGACCTCAACCTTGTACTCTCAGCATTTATCAGCCCACCCTTCAAATTGCTGTCCACGTGTTCTATGTCCCACATCTTAATGAAGGTTGCATTCCTAGTCACCATCCCTTGAGCCAGAAGGATGAATGAACTGAGGCTGACCTGCCGTACACCATATTTCATAAGAAGGCTTCCCTTCGACTCCACCCAAAATTCATCCCCAAGGTAATTTCTTTTCAAAATTTCATACTTCCAATAAGGGGGTGGAGACTTCCTGATGCCAGATGAGCTTTGGCATTTTTGTCTACAAAGAACAAAAGTGATTAGGAGTCACCAAAGTTATTTGCCACTATAGCGGAGCAATTGTGAGGACAAGCACTATCTACTCAGAGACTCTCTAAGGTGATCTCTGGCTGCATTGTTCTTTATCTGCTGGCACCTATTCCTCCCCTGAGCAGGGTGAGAGCCCATTCCACTAGATCACAAGCAATCTCAAGTAAAAGTGCCTGTACTGGACATTTGTAGAGCAGCTACCTGGAGCTCCATCTGTATCTTCACAGAACGTTATGCTTTAGTCCAAGCCTCTTCAGCAGGCACAGCTGTGAGGGCTGCAGTCATGCAGGCATCTATTCCAACTGCATCCTGGCACCCTCATCCTGTTTGAATCCTGTTTCTACCATCCATATGAGAATATGCATAAAGGCCTGCACTTGAAGAAATTGAGATTATTTATCTGTAACTGGAGGCTCTTTGAGATATGTGATCCCTATCTATATTCCACTACCCACCCTCTTTCCCATCTGCTTTGGATCTTTCCTGATTTTGCAGTAAGAGGAGGAACTGGAGAGGGGTCAGCCCATGCAGCCCGTTACACCCTCACTTTAGAACACAAGAAGAGCACCTCCATAGGCAAAGACGAACGGAAACTACTTAATAGAAATCTCCAGTCTCAGGTACATGGAGTGCATGCGTACCCATGTGTAGAATACAAATAGGGACCACATATCTTGACCCTCCAGTTACAGGTAAGTAACGCCCATTTCCCCTCTTCCCCCTCAGAAAACTCATCTTTGCTTCTGGCCTGTTTCCCAGGCAAGGCCAGCTCTAGGATTTTTGCCGCCCCAAGCAAAAAAATTTTTGGCCGCCCCTCCCTTTTTTTTTATGCCCCCCGGCCCCTCACCAACTCCACCCTTTCTGAACCCCTTCCCCAAATCCCCAGCATCCCCTCCTCCCCCAGGTGTGCAGCATTTCCCTCCCCATTGCTTCCTGGGGGCCCCCACAACCTCCCACCCTAGCTCACCTCCGCTCCGCCTGCTCCCCCCAGTGTGCCCCCGCTCCGCTTCTCCCCACTCTCTCTCAGGCAAGGGAGGGTGGAGAAGCGGAGCAGTGGTGCGTTCAGGGGAGCAGGCGGAGCAGAGGTGAGCTAGGGTGGTGGGGCGCAGGAAGTAAGGAGGGGTAGAGGAACCGTTCCCCATTCCAGCTCACCTCTGCTCCACCACCACTGCCTCCCCCGAGCGCCTGCCGCTCGGCTTCTCCTCCCTCCCAGACTTGCTGCGCAAACAGCTGTTTCACGCACAGCAAGCCTGGGAGGGAGGGGGGAGAAGAGAAGTGGCGGCTGGGCCTCAGGGGAGCTGGCGGAGGTGAGCTGGGGCGGCAAGTGGGGGCAGCGGGGGCACTTTCTCCCCATGCCCCAGAGTCGACACCTATGATGGCCAGCGCCAGAATGCCTCCCCTAGAAATGTGCCGCCCCAAGCACCTGATTGTTTTGCTGGTGCCTGGAGCCGCCCCTGTTCCCAGGCTGTCTCCAGTACACTGAGGCAAGGAAACATCTCATTAATGTTTCTGGTTTCACACACATTATGTGAAATCTCACATTTGTCTTAATATCATGTAAAGAGGATGGAGCTAGGCGGTTCTCAGTGGTGGCAGATGAAAGAACAAGAAGCAATGGTCTCAAGTTGCAGGGCAGGAGGTCTAGATTGGATATTAGGAAACACTATTTCACTAGGAGGGTGTTGAAGCACTGGAATGGGTTACCTAGGGTTGTGGTGGAATCTCCACCCTTAGAGGTTTTTAAGGCCTGGCTTGCCAAAGCGCTGACGGGGATGATTTAGTTGGTGTTGGTCCTGCTTTGAACAGGGGATTGGACTATATGACCTCCAGAGGTCTCTTCCAACCCTAATATTCTATGAAATCCTCTTTGCACTTGCAATTTTTCTTGCTCTTATCTTCTTTGTTTTCTTTAATTGTCTACATTCTGAAACTATTGATGTGCCTTATATGACCTTCACTGCTTTACTCACAGGATTTTCCTGGTCATCCAAAATGTTTCATAGAACTTAGCGATGGAAAGTAAATATGCTTTGTCATGTTCATTCCCCTGACAATGCAAATATCACTTGAATTCCTTGTATGCAAGGTTTTTTGGTAATGATTTACTCTTTTGAATGTTCCTGTTTCCCCTCCTATTACAGTTCCAATACTTTGGTTTTTCCCTCCCATTTCTTTCAGTAATTCATGCCATTTTTTTTTAAAGGTTGCACATTGATGTTAATTTAAAAATTGACTTAGATTATGGTCCAAGAGACCACTCCCTTTTTCTTTCTCCCTGCGGTCATGCCTTTTGTGCTGGCAGCTGTTCTCTCTCTCTCAACCTCCCTTGCAGGGGGTCCCACCAATGTGTATTAAGCTATGTCTTCGATGCATGTTAACCATGGGATAAATAGTCATGGGTCAATTAACATGTGGTAGCCTAACTCACTGGACAAAAATGTCTGCATCTGCAGGCTGCTGCCATGCCCTGTATCCTCACTGGTGCTATATCTGTCCGTGAGAGACAGTACAGCTGTCTCGGTGCATATTCTGTGGTTCATAGCACCACAACTTGCTGCGCTTTGCTTTTCACCAGGACCATAAGCAGAGAGCGGTGGGACTACATTGTGATGGAAACATGGGATGAATAGCAGTGGGTCCAGAACTTTTGCCTGAGGAAAGCCCAATTCTTGGAGGTTTGTGAGGAGCTCGCCTTGGCCTTTGAGTAGCCGAATGCCCAGATGAGGTGAATAACTTTTCAGAAGTGCATCACTATCCATCTATAGCATTTCAAAAACAAGACGCAAAGGGAAGGAGGATGGTGTCGCCAATACCATTTGGAAATGGTGACCAAGAGAAACAGCTAGTAACATCTGAACAAGTGAAGGAGAGGAGAAAACAATACTTGGAGAGTCTCTTACATGAGGCAAGCACACTTTTTTTGATGGAGTTGCAAATCTGTGATCCTAATACGGTGTCTGAGTCTGACATGACAGAGAAGAAGGTGAGAAATGCAGTCCAGGGAATGAAGAATGTTAAGGCAGTAGGACCTGATGATGTGATGGCAGAAAGTCTTGGTCAAGAGATGCATAAAATGGATGAACAGAATGGTTTAAGCTGTACAGTGTGACGAGAGAAATCCTGAAGATTGGTGCAAGTCTGTCTTAGTCTCAGTACGTAAGAAAGGAAGCCTCCATGACTACAGAAACCATTAAGAGATGAAGTTACTGGAAAGTATCTTGAATGCTAGGCAGAGGTGAAAGTAAGCCGGTACAAGCCGGTACGGTGTACCAGCAAGAGCCAGTACACCATGCCGGACTGCACCAGCTTTCGCTGCGGGGATTTAAAGGGCTCTGGGCTCCCCATCGCAGCTGGCAGCCCAGAACCCTTTAAACCCTCCGCCCGCGGCTCCGGCAGCTGGGCTGGGGCCGGATTTAAAGGGCTCTGGGCTGCCGCGGCGGTGGTCAGCCCAGAGCCCTTTAAAACCCCTGCCTAGCTGAGATTTAAAGGGCGCAGAGCTCCCCGCTGCTGTGGGCAGCCCAGAGCCCTTTGAATCCCGGCCGCGGCTCCAGTGGCCAGGCTGGGGCCAGGATTTAAAGGGCTTGGAGCTCCCTTCAGCAGCAGGAGCTCTTGGCCCTTTAAATACCTGCCCCAGCCCCACAAAGCTCAGGGTTCCCCACGGCAGCCGGAGCCCCGGGCCCTTTAATTTGCCCCTGAGCTCTGGGGGCTTCCCAGCTACCTCTGCAGCTGGGAGGCCCTGGTTGATTTAAAGGCCCTGGGTCTCCCAGCCACAGCTGGTGCCCCAGGGCCTTTAAATCTTGAGGCCACGCCCCTTCCAGATGAGGCCATGCCCCTTCTGGATGAGGCCACGCCCCCCTCAGGACTCCGGCAGTACCGGTAAGTCCTGTAAATTACTTTCACCCCTGATGCTAGGATTAGGAGAATGATGGAGCTACTCCTCAGACAAGAACTATTTGGCTTTAGGAAAATATAAGGAATCACAGATGCCACGTTTTGTAATTCGGCAAGTGATAGAGAAACAGTTAGAGTATCCATAAGATGGCTTCTGTGCTTTTATAGACCTAGAAAAGGCATCTGATAAAATGGCCAGAAGGATTCTCACACCAGTGTTGAGGAAATATGGATTGTCTAATGATTTAATAGCTATGGTGAGTGATCCAAACCAGTGATCCAAACATATGTTGGAATGACAAGTCCCTTTGAAGTGAAAGTTGGGCTGCACTAGGGGTTGGCATTCAGTCTGCTGCTTTTTATCACATTGATGGACTATGTCAACAGGATGATCCTAATAGGAAAAGGTGAGAAGCTGCTATATGCAGATGACATTGAAATAAGGACAACCTTAAAAAAAAAAAAAAAAAAGACTGAGGTCTATTGGCCAATAGAGGTGCCACAGGGAAACTGGGCATAGAGATTAACTGAGTGAGACTAAATCAGACTGACCAATTCAAGTATTTTGGTGGGTGGGTCACAGAAGATGGTGATCTAGAGTGTGAGATACAGTCTAAACTGGGGAGTGCTGGAAGAGTGTGGAATAACATCTCCCGTGTTGTATGCCACTGAGACTAAAAGCCCAATTGTATAGAACAATAGTGCACCCCACAATGCTGTATGGTGCAGAAGCATGGGTGGTAAAGAGATGGCAGTTTCAAGCCCTGTAGGTGTTTGAGATGAGATTTTTTTGTGCCATAAGAGGCGTTACATGAAGAGACAGATTTCAAAATGAAAGCATTAGGATGGAAGTCAGTCTATGATGTGGCTGACAAAATCTAGGAAGCATGACTTCGCTGTATCGACACAAACAGAGGATGAATGAAGAAGACATGGTGAAGATAGCACCTTTTCCTGCCAGATTAGGAAAGAGCCTCCCCGTCCCCCGCCCAGGAAAGCTGAGGAAGCAATGGATGGATTGCATCCAAGAAGATGGTAAGCAGGTGGACCTAAGTGCCACTTCAGACAGACAAAGATGCTGGATGTTTGCATGCCAATGCTTGCAGATGATGAGGTAAGGGGTGGGAGGAGAAGAAATGTGTGGCTTTCGCCCTGTGGAGGCTACCAACAGATTTGTAACAGTCTGTGGATGCCAATCAGTTCCTGGTTGGTAAAGCCACAGTTGGCACAGTAGGCATGAAGGTTTGCAAGGTTGTTAATGCTGTTCTGGTCTCCAGGATTGTAATAGTTGGAAATATCCCTGAAATGTTTGTGGGATTTGTGCAGATGGGGTTCTTGAGCTGTACCAGTGCAATTTACATGAAACATATATCCACCCTAAGGCCACCATAGAAAACAAGCAAGTACACTAACTGGAAAGGATACTGCTCCGTCTTTATGCAGGGCCTTTTGGATCACTATGGCTGTATCCTCCCTTGGTTCTTCTTTATGGTTCTTCTTCTTCTCCACCCCGCTGTGCTCCTCCAGGTCTGGATCAACTAAGAGATACTGCAGTTTGGGGCCAAGGTCCTCTCCCTCCCTAGGGGGCTGGCTGGCCAGAGGGGGAGAGTTCCTTATCCTTGCATACATCCAAATTGCAACACACACCCTTCCCACTTCTACAGATGATTCTCAACTGAAATGGAGCTCCATGCTCAGGATGCTACTGAGAACAGAGCATCATGCAATGGGTAGCTCATCAGGGCAGTACCAGACCTGGAAATTGTCTTCTGGTAGCTCACAGTGAGCGCTTTTATATTTTCCTTGCATTGCTGTCCACTTTGGTTGATCCTTTGCAGTGAGGGATCAGAGCATAGTTAGATGGCAAGTTAGTACACAGGATTGGGTGCTCAGGAGCTTGTGGGAAGGGACTGAAGGACCATCATCTATTGATTGTTGTGACTGGCTGGTAGTGGCCACCCAGTTTTCACTGAAGTTAACCTTGGTGTAGCTTATCCTGCTTATTGCTAACTAGGGTCTGTCTGATAGCTCAGGACATGGTGCTCCCTTCACTGTGCAGCACGACTAGTGGTGCATTGATGTGTGAATACAGAGTGTGTTAAAGGGAAAACTCTGTTAAATTTTCAGTGCAGACAAACCTGTCAATTGATTATCAGTTGTGCTATTCCTGTGGTAGGCCATAGGGGGCAGAGCGTGCCCCCTTTGGAATCCACTCAGATCACCTTGCCCAATTAAAAAGCAAACAAAAAAAAATCTTTAAACCTTTTTTTGCCCCCAAGGTTTAGTTGAGTAGCATCGTGGAGGCTTCACATTTATTTCCCTTTCCCACTTTCTCCTGTATTCAATCCCCTCAATTTGTTCTGTTTCAAATTTCAAGAGTTTGTGAAATGTTACTGCTTGTGTTGTGTGTTAGAAAATATTTATGATTTTGTAAAAGACCCTGGGTGATCCAAGATGTGTGTGTGTGTGTGTGGGTGCGGGGGAGGGGGACATTAGAAATAAAGCTAATGTACCATGGCTCCTTCCAGAGACTCTAAAAGCTGGAACCACTCCAGAAAAGAAGGAATTTTTCTATCACAATCCTGTAGTAGGAGGATTTTTCAGAGTGCAGAGAACCCTTGAAACCCACATAAATCATAGCACTTCTAGTATCCCCTGGAGAAAGGGAATCCTGCTGGCAAAACAGGCACTTTCTAGCTCAGGGGTCGGCAACCTTTCAGCAGTGCTGTGCTGAGTCTTCATTTATTCACTCTAATTTAAAGTTTTGCGTGCTGGTAATACATGTTAAATGCAGGGCAGAAGGCTGGGTGTGGGGGCTTCAGGGGTCAGGGCAGAGGGCTGGGGTGCTCAGCTTGTGGGGGTGCTCCCAACCCCCTACCCTGAGCGGCTCATGGCAGGGGGCTGAATGGGATGTGCCCTGTTCCACCTGCTTCCCCCAGGCTCCATCCCTACCTCTTCTCTGCCTCCTCTACGGAACAGTGAGCCAAGCTTCCCCCTCCCCCTCGCAAGGGCCATCAGCTGATCGGTGCAGGGAAGGAGAGGAGGAGGGGCAGGAAAGCAGCATGCTGGGGGGGAAGAAGTGGGGGAGGGGGAAAGCTTGGCTGCTGCAGGACCAAGCTTCTGCCTCCTGCCCCTACAGGGGAGAGCGGCGGGCACGGGGGCTGAGTGGGGCTGGGACCATGGCAGGCAACTGCATGCCACTCAAAATCGTCTTGCGTGCCGTATTTGGCATGCGTGCCGTAGGTTGCTGACCCCTGTTCTAGCTATTGATAATGTAGCTGTAACAAAAGGCAGGTCTACACTTAAAACACTGCATCGGCACAGCTGCACCGCTGTAGTGCTTTAATGAAGACGCTCTATGCCAATGGGAGAGAACTTCTTCCATTGGCTTAGCTAATCCACCTCTGTGAGAGGCAGTAGTTATGTTGGCAGCTGACGTAGCGCTGTCACACCGGTGCTTAGGCCAGTATGACTACGTCACTCAAGGGTGTGAATAATTCGTACTTATATTGAAGTAATTTAGTGGTGTGAACCAGGGCAATGTATGCTACATCTCCACAACCAGCTCAGAAAGTGGAGCAGTGGAAATTCTTACAGTGAAGAGAAAACTCTTCCACTCTGATCCCTAAGGCAGTCTGCTTAGCCTCACTCCATGTTTTTCACTTGTTCTGCTCAGAGCACTGCCATTGACCCAAAGGGATGTTCTATATGCAGGAGTGGAGAATGTGTCATGGAGAGAACTACACTGGGGATAATAACTACATTTGAACTTCTCTAGTGCCTAGCATCAGAGAACGATAAAGCAGTTTACAAATATTAATTGGGCAACCCAGTAGCTAAGAGATAAGCAATACAGATTGAAAAGGAGAATTTTCCCTTTCAATATGAAAGGCCTGATCATTTCCATAATTTTATGACTGAAGATGAATGTGGTAAGTGCAAAATAATTTGCCTGGGGCTAGTTTTCAGGCAGTTATTCTCTTGTGCATACAACCCATGACAGAATATGGAATGTGACCAAGTTGCTGAGAAAGATGTGTCCTGGCTAGTATAACATGCCAGCCTGAACCCTGAGAGACAGTCTTATTATGATACATGATCTGAGCAGTAGAGGTAAGCAAGTGGCAACACTTCTGTCAGCAGCACGTACACAGAGAACTATTCAAGTATGTTTAGCATTTATAACCTCTCTTCTGAGGCTAGGGATGGGCAGAAGAACAGGCTCAGGAAGGTTCAGGTAAACAGAATTCATCAGGTGTACTCATGAAGCCCTTGCTAAGGGCCCAATCATGAGAGCAGCTTGAGTGCTCTCAAGCCTCTCTGAAGTCAATTAAAGTGAAAGCATCAAGTACCTTGCAGGAGGTGCTCAGCACCTCAGAGAATCAGGTCTGAACTATGCAAAAGCCTCTCCGTTGATTAATACACCTTTATTATTATTGGATATGAGTTGTATTGCAGTAGAACCTAGGAGTGCCAGTAGGGGGACCACATGTCCCGATTTTATAGGGACAGTCCCGATTTTGGGGTCTTTTTCTTATATAGGATCCTATTACCCCCCAACCCCTTCCCGATTTTTCACACATGCTGTCAGGTCGCCCTAAGCGCCAGCCATAGACCCAGGAACCCACTGTGCTAAGTGCTGTACAAATAGAGAATAAAAAGATAGTCCCTGTCCCAAAGAGCTTCCGATTTAAACAAACTCACTGCTATTCCTTTAGGTGAACATGCTTTTCTAGGACTGGTATCTGTAGAGTAGGATTAAAAAGTATGGGGAAGGGGGTTAGAATGTGTTAATTACCACATTCTAACATACACGTCGTATAACTCTAGTGTAGATTAGGCAAGTTGTACTGTAGCACATGTTAGCGTCAACTTGCCTCAAGTTACAGAACACGTGTTAGACCGGGCTAGTTAACACATGCTAAAAAACTATCTTCTGTCCTAATCTGGATATATATCCATAGCTGTCTGCTCACCTTTCCTCTCATTAGCTCAAGCGTAGAGGATCTGCATATGCAGAAAGGGCTGCCGTCCGCTCAAAGGTGGCCTCAAATTTCAGTGTTATAACAAATAAAAACACCCAGGCTCTTTAAAAACCTACAACCTAAAGAAATGTTTTGGCGTGGCTTTTTTTGTTTTGTTTTGTTTTTTGGTTCTAATAGTGAGTTTGGGTTATTTTTATTCAACAGCAAACATTTTCATGCAGTGTTTGCAACCGAAACATTGTTCTAGGGGACTATGTCATGGGGAACCTAAGTGAAAGGGATTAGAAACTGACTGTAAACAAATACATGTGAAATTAATGACTCTATTTTACCTATCCACGCTGAGAGGAAAGCAACAATCAACAAGCATAGACAGTGGAAAGCCCAGTATTTCTAAAGTTCTTCATACCTAAGGTAATGCAACTATATAAAGCATTTTTTCTGTAAATTATTTTTTAACTGTGTCCCTTTAAGTGTCTCCAGCTCCACTAACAACTGAACAATGTCTCACTATATAAGTAGTGGAGTTTGGGTTGAATGCCTTCTGGATTTTGAATCCCTTCCTTGTCCTTCAGAAATGCAATTTCTTTAATTTGCTTAGAATGTCAGCTCTTTGGGGCAGGAACTGTCCGTTCGTTCTGTTTGTACAGCACCTACCACAATGAAGCTCGTAGGTGTTACAGCTGTAGAAATAACAAATAATACTAAGCAATAACTTTCTCTCTATATACCCGTTTGAATTGGAAACTGCATTCTTCACTTCCTGTTCTAAATATTGCTGTGTGCCATGTACTTGACAGAAATTTGCCCTGGCGTTGCTACACTTACTCATCACACGGGTGACCCACCTTACACCAGTACTACACATCTACACTGGGGAGATTGCAGTAGTACATTGGCATAGCAACACCAGTGCAAAAATCCCTAATGTGGACAAACCCCAAGTGTGCTCCATCCTGTCTGGGTTTCAGAGCTACATTCTCCTTCTCTTGCCCTTTACTCACATAATATTCAGTGGAAGGAAGTCATTAGAGAATGCAATGGGGTCCTGGTTCATGACTGGGCCTCTGAGGCTCTATGGTAATAGGAATAACAGAAATAATAATAATACTTTGCACATCTGCAGCATCATTGCCTCTGATGACCTCACAGGGCTTTATGGAACAAAGCCTCTGAACACCCCTGCAAAGTACATCAGTAGTATCATCCTCATTTCACAGAAGGGGAAACGAAGGCATGCTGAGTTGCCCAAGGTCACACAGCAAGTCTGTGGCAGAGCCAGCTCTATATCCCAAGAATTCAGACTCCTGCCTCTAGACTGTTATCCCTCAAATCTTGTAGCATTAGCACCAGTCATGACTGAAACTGCCACTGAGTATGTCTACGTTGCAATAAAACCCCACAGCAGCAAGTCTCAGAACCCACAGCAAGTGACTTCAGGCCAGTGGGGCTTGTGCTACAAGGCTAAAAATAGCAGTGTAGAGATTTGGACTTGAGCCCAGGCTCTGAAACTCAATGAGGGAGGAGGGTCTCAAAGCCTGGGCTCCAGCCCAAGCCTGAATATCTACACTGCCATTTTCAGCTCTTCGAGTGCAAGGCCCAGGCTCTGAGGCTTGCTGGTGCAGTTCTTTTATCGCAGTGTAGACTTATCCCATGAGGCCTGCTGGTGTGGCCGTGTCCCAGACCTGGGCCCACCAGTGTTCAAATCCCAGAGTGCCCTTCCTGGGTCCCAGGAGAGAGGAAGGATTGCCTTTTGAAACTGATCAGTGCGGTGACTAGAGGACAGGAGTGGTAGGTTTTGGCACTGAACGCCTACCTTGTTTTGGCTATTGGATTATGTCATCACTTGTGGATCTGGTAATGGTACCCAGGGTCGTGCTTGTCTTTCAATGTCCTCCAGACTCTCTTGGTATCATTATAGTGCTTTTTTTCAGCCAGCATGTCCGCTCCTGCCTGGCAAAAGTCATTGCCTGATGATGGAGGTACTCGCTTTAACCAACATACTTCTAATTAAAAGAGATAGCAGCTATTCCCTTGCTGCCACTTCGGTTTTGCTTAGAAAGGCTCCTTGTGGCAGTACTTCAATGAACTATTGCAGCAGTGGGATGTTATGTGATTTGCTAACACTTCCTTGTTAGCAGCCTATTTTATTGCTAGCACAATGCATCTCCCAGACACCAGAGTCTGAATAGGATTCTGCAGAACTGACAAAAGAGTAATAAGGAAGGGGAGGCACTTCCATATTGTCACTTTAAAGGAAAACTGCTGGGTAGTAGAAAAGAGATTTTAAACACTACATCAAACTACAAAAAAGAGTCAACTACTACAGGGCCAATCCTGTGAAGGGTCCTCCAGGAGAGTGCAGGGAGCTTAGTCCCTTGCAGGACTGAGCCTTTAGGGTCAGATTCTACCCTGCCGATGCTGGTGTAAAACTGGAGTAACTCCACTGAAGTCAATGGGGCTGTTTGCATTTACACCAGTAACTGATGGCAGAATTTTTGGCTCTTAGTTGTATGTATTTATTTATTGCCAAACACACATGCCTTAAACACAAGACAATGTCAATAAAATGGGCAGCCGCCACTGGGACAAGCCTGATGAGGTAAGTTAGGAAACTAGAAATGCATTAGAAAAGAAACTTCCCAGCTGGGGTAAACATAAAAGTGGAAATGGAAATGGAAAGGGATTTAGTCTAAAGCACATGCTAGAAAGATGGTGCCTTTCCTATGCTGTCTAATTGGGAGATGCATTTCCTGTTCCTCACTTTGCTTTTCAGCAGATGGATCCTGTCTGATGAAGTGTCAGCAAAATGTCAGCTCCACAGAAAGAGATACCTGCACCCTGCACAAGTGAAACATTGACAAGTATTTCCAAGCTACCTAAGGTGATGGAGATAATCACTGGTTAATGAGCCCAGGGCATTCACTTAGCACCTTTCTTCTTCTATGTATATTTTAGTAATTGAATATTGATAAGAGCCAGGGAAGTTTTTATTAATTTTGAAATATATATAAATGAGTCTAGGGAGAACAAAGGACATTTCTGTTATTGCTTGAGTTCTTAGGACATTTACAGACACATTTATATCTCTAATCTGTATTATTTCTATGGCAATCATCTCCATAACATCTAGACAGCATGATGAGTGGTCTTATACTTTAGCTGCTGCTTCTTTTTCTTCGAGGGCTTGCTCATGTCAATTCCAGTCTAGGTGTGTGCGCGCATGCGGCATGAGCACAGTCGTCAGAGATTTTTGCCTTAGCTGTATCCGTAGGGCGGCTCTGGCGCCCTCTGGAGTACCGCGCTCATGTGTCGGTATATTAGGCGCCGCCGACCCTACACCCTCTCGGTTCCTTCTTACCGCCAGTGACAGTTGGTCGGAGCGCCTTGTCTTGCATCACAAGAACGTTTGTGGTTCTTACAACCCATTTTTCTGTCTCCTTTGTATTTATAGGTACTTAGTTAGACCATTAAGTGTTAGTGTAGTTTAATAGTTAGAGTCCCGGCTGGGACTTCGCCTTGGAGTGGAGCATGCCCCTTTCCCCAGTCTTTAAGCCATGTTCATCATGCAGCAGGCTGATGCCCATTAGTGACCCCCACAAGAGCTGTTTACAGTGTTTGGGGAAGTCCCATAGAATGGACAAATGCAGGATCTCCAGAAACTTTTCCCCTTGGACTCAGAAGGAGCGGGATATCCGTTTGGGGATCCTCTTCATGGAGGCTGCGCTTCATCCTGCCTCGGAGCCCTCTTGATCAGACTCCACACCTGGCACCTCTGCATCAGCACACAGCGCATCACCGACACTGGAACCCACCTGGCACCGTTCCTCCTCCCTGGTGCCTAAGAAGTCAACGGGCCCATCGGAACAAGAGGGGAAGGGGGCTTCAGGCAAAGGACCTGTGTCAGGCAACATGCCCGCCCCGGAGCTTCATGAGAGTACTACTGTGGTTAGCCCTCCTAGTCCAGCTAGGGATCCAACTCCCGGGAGCAGCAGGGGACCCTGACTTCCCATAGGGCCTTCAATGCCGAAAGCGGCCCCGGTGGCCAAAGAAAAAGTAGGCCAACCAGCACTGCAGACACCAAGCCAAACAATGGACCCGGCTAAGGCCCCAGCATCCAAGGGCAAGCCAGTTATGGGACCACTCTCTAAAACAGTGGAATGTCCCTGGTCCCCAGACTGCAGGTGTCGGTCCCCATTGCCACAGCCTCGGACTACAGCCTCGGTCTCTGGCTAGAAGACCCAGGCGCCTCACACCTACGAGGCACAGAATACCTGAGTTGCGATGCCGATCCCCATACCCATGGTACCATTGGACCTCCCACCAGAGATCGCCACGGCGCAGGTCATCATCGCCTAGGCAGTCTCCCAGGTGTCAACCACCCCCGGTGCAGGATCATTCCCTCCAGCGGGGTCCCTGGTCATGTCCACCATCAATGGGAGGGCCAGGCAGGGCCAGGCGAGTGACACACTGAAAAATAAAGATACCAAGAGGCTGGACTTGCTTGACAGAAAAGTGTATTCGACGGCCATCCTGCAACTTCAGGTGTCTAACTGTCAGGCCCTGCTAGGCAGGTACAACTTCAACCTGTGGGACTCCATCAGCAAGTTCAAGGAGGCCTTCCACAGGACCGAGTCCAGGAGTTCGCCACCTTGGTGGAGGAACGCAGAGCGGTAGAGACAGACGCACTCCAGATGGTCTGGGATGCTACGGACTTGGCAGCCAGGCTGGTTGCCTTCGCAGTGGTCATGAGGCTTAGCTCCTGGCTGCGGTCCTTGGTCTGTCCCAGGAGATGCAGACCACTCTGCAGGATCCCCCATTTGAGGGAGCAGGGCTCTTCTCTGAGCTTACTGATGCACGGCTCCACAGCCTTAAAGACTCCCGTGCTACCTTCTGTTCCTTGGGCCTGCACACTCCTCAGCAGGCTAGGAAGCCGTTCCATCCTCCACTGCCTCTGCCTCCTCAGGAGGAGAGCTCTCTCCTGCCGGCAAAATAAAAACTCCCCCAACAAGTGGCAGTGGCTTTGTCAGTAGGAGAGCTTCTCCCACCAACAAAGCACTGACCATGCTGGTGCTTCTTGTCAGTAAAACTTTTGTCGGTCAGGGGTGGGGTGGGGGTTTCACACCCCTGCCTGACAAAGGTTTTACCGACAAAAGTGCAGTGTAGACATAGCCTTAGGCCTGGGCTACACTGGCGCTTTACAGCGCTGCAACTTTCTCGCTCAGGGGTGTGAAAAAACACCCCCCTGAGTGCAGCAAGTTACAGCGCTGTAAAGCGCCAGTGTAAACAGTGCCCCAGCGCTGGGAGCGCGGCTCCCAGTGCTCTAAGCTAATCCCCATGGGGAGGTGGAGTACCTGCAGCGCTGGGAGAGCTCTCGCCCAGCGGGAGCGCTCCTGCGGCAGCACTTTGGAGTTTTGAGTGTAGCCAAGCCCTTAGTCACTTATGCTGACATAAGCTGTAGTGTAGACATAGCCTAAGTAGCTATGTTGACAGCAGGGGCGGCTCTAAGAATCCCACCGCCCCAAGCAGGGCGGTGCGCCGCGGGGCGCGCTCTGGCGGTGCCGGTCCCGCGGCTCCGGAGTACCTCTGGCAGACGTGCCTGTGGAGGTTCCACTGGTCCCGTGGCTCCGGTGGAGCTTCCGCAGGCACGTCTGCAGGAGGTCCACCTGAGCCGCGGGACCAGCGAACCCTCCGCAGTCATGCCTGTGGGAGGTCCCCCGAAGACGCGGCTCCGGTGGACCTCCCGCAGGCATGACTGCGGAAGGTCCGCCGGAGCCGGCTGCCAGCCTGCCGGCAAAATGCTGCCCCAAGCGCGCGCTTGGCGCGCTGGGGTCTGGAGCCGGCCCTGGTTGACAGGCAGAAGGCTAAGTTATTTCCACAAAGCTAAGGAAAAAGCCCTGAAGTCCTTTGGGGAGCTGAAGAACAGGACTAGAACTGAAAAGTGGCAACCGCCTGCTGCACTCCTGCCTAGAGTTGCCAACCCTCCAGGATCAACCTGGAGTCTCCTGGAATTAAAGATTAATCTTTAATTAAAGATTATGTCATGTGATGAACCCTCCAGGAATACATCCAACCAAAATTGGCAACCTTACCCCAGCCTGACCACTAGGTGGCATTGGTGGTTAGTTTTCCCCTTTACAGGAGGTCAGCAAAAGTTTAGTCCTGATCTTCTATCATGAAAGACACACAACCTATTTCACATGTGCAGAGAAAAGCCGGAGAGGTGGGATTAGGGTGACCAGACAGCAAATGTGAGAAATTGGGACAGGGGTAGGGGATAATAGGAGCCTATATAAGAGACCCACCCAAAAATTGGGACTGTCCCCATAAAATCAGGACATCTAGTCACCCTAGGTGTGATGGGATGTACCTATAACTCTCACTGAGGGAGAGATGGGAGTGTAGGAGGCAGAGGGGATACCTGGAGCCAGCTGATCTGCTCTTGGGCATGCTCAGTCTGAGCCTGTAGACCAGATCGCTGGGAGCAGGGGGAAATAAACTCAGAGGACTTACAGGAGAAAGGGACATAATGCTTCCAAAGGAATCTGGGCAGGGCCCCCTTTCTCTCTCCTAAGTTTCATTTCCTTCCCTTTCTTCCCTCTGCTGCTGCCTAATTTGAAGCATGTGCCAGTTTTGATTCTTCCAAGGCTTCCTGTCTGTATACAGGGGATCAGATCTATTCCAGCATCCCAGCAAAAGTGCAATATGGAATTTACCTGCAGAAAGTTCAAGGAATCAGCTCAATTGAACTGAATAGGATGATAATCTATTGGACAAGGCCCTGGATGGGAATTGGAGAGCTGAGTTCTGTTCCTCCTTGTTCTGACACTGGGTGACCTTGGGTAAGTTGCTTCACCTTCCTGTGCCTCAGTCTCTCTCCAGCATAATGATACTGGCCACCCTTGTAAAGCCATTTAGATCTGCAGATGAGAAGTATCTAAGGGTTTAGCCATGCACTGGTTTAATTACCATCCTTCAGAACTGGCAGGCCAGCACAGAAGGTTTTCTAGAACTGGCAAATGTTGCAGTTAGTTGTCTGTGTGCCAGTCCATAGAGCAAGTGCCGAAAGATCCTTTTCAGGTCATGCCCCACTGCTACATGGTAAACACAAGCTGTTAAAGCCATAGAACTTGTGTCTGAACAGGATGCTGCAGGGGAATGAACTCAACTGAACAAAGACTTTGATACAGTAGATGCTCTGGAACACCTGGGTTGATTTTACTGAAGTGTATCGTGTTTGAATGCCTTTATTCTTTTGATTCTTGGAATCTGTCACAGTACATTTTTGTTCTGTGAAAAGTGGCACTCCCACACTCTGCAGCCCATGTGGGTGAAAGGAATACACAGCCTTATTGACTGATTAATCTCTGAAAGGATCGGCATCCTGCACAGCCAAAAAGGATGTCAAGCAGCCTTTGGGAGAGGGGGAATGGGTGTGAACCTAGAAGGCTGCTTGCCATCCCTCATTCCTCTAAGAACTAAGAGCAGTAGAAATGATTAGCTGAATGTGAAATAGAGTGCTTATTCAGGTACTCACTGAGATTTTGATCCCTGTAAGCTTTGCCTCTGGGTTTCTGCAATAGCCGTTCTGGCTGCCTGCAAGACAAAGACTTAGGGGCTTGTCTACACTAGAAAGTTTTAGTGTTTTAACTAGATTAGTGTAGTTAAAGTGGTACAACCTCCCGAGTGTGATGTAGTTAAACCAGTATAAAGGTGTTTATATTGGTATAACTATTCCCACACCGAAAGGGGAATAAACTATATGGTACCTTTTATAGCAATATACCAGTACAACCCCTAGTGTGGATGCAGTCACAAGTATTTTGGTGTAAAAATTAGCATTAACCAAAATAGGTACGCGAGTAAAAAAACAAATTGTGTCAACCAGGCTTAAAAGGTCTTACAGGTCCCTGATGGGGATTCTGATAATCCTCCACTGCTCACTATATAGAGGTGACCGTGTTAAGTGTTTTGCTCAGCATGTTGGTTATTTGTCAGCTGCACTTTGAATTACCACGTGACACACAGTAATTTTTAGATGAATTGGGCCAAATCCTTCTCTGACTTAGACCTCACGAAAAACCACAGAAGTGAGGGCAGAACTTGGCCCATCTCCTCTAATGAATCATTAAGAACCTCACTGAGTGGCCAGGTGGCATGGAGAGTTAGAGGCTGGGCTTGAAAGCCTGATTTATGTCCCAAGTGACTGAAGCTGTTAGTTTCCTCCTCCAATAACAAAACCACCACACAGTTTGGCACAACTCGCAGAGCACAGGTGATGAGGTTTGGAACCGAAGGTGCACTGGCTGGCGGAGCTACATGGGTGAAACATGCATACAGTTTGTCATCCTGTGCCTGCTTCCAGTGGCCCCTGGGGCCAAATTTGTGTTTATGTGCAACCATGATTTCTGGTGCAAACTGTCCACAAGCAAAATGTGGACTTCAACTTCTTGATCATCAAATCTTTCTCACAAGAAAAAGAACAAGTGGAGTAATCCAGATTGAGGTTGGTGAGGTTTTTTTTAATTGCTTAGTTGAGGTACCAAGTATCTGCATATATGTATTTTGCCCAAACTCTTTAATATTACAGCAGTACTTTTTAATATTCCATGGTACTACTGCAATATTTGTATAAGAACAAAGTTTATATGTAAAGTTACATGCAGTAGATACCTGTAATCAAAACATGATCACTTCATACCATCTAACAAATATGCAATTGGAGATGAGAAAAAAGTCACCATGGAAGGATAAAAACCTAAACAAACTGGTCAATTTAATCTGTGATCTTTCCATTCAGATTAATTTTGCTTTTTACAGAGTGAGCAATTGAGAGAAGAAACTTTAGATTTACCTTTTATGAAGATGAACTGTAACTTGCTTTTGGAGATCCCCCAGCTGGCAGTTTGTGGTACTGCTGCCTGCATAATCTCTAGGCTATAGTAATGTGTGTGGTAAGCTTTTCACCATGATACTGTCTAATTAATGCTTAACTATTTCACCCAAGTGGTGCAGATTAACTGGTGGTTATTTGCTCTCAAAAAGTTCAAAATCTTGGTCTCTGGGGAAGGAACTGGTGCAGATTCCAGCTCAAGAAAATGCAAATTGATTTTGCTCTTTTGTGCACTTGGAAATCTTGGCTCTTGAATGAGAAGCATGTCTGCTCTTTGACTTCCATACACATTTTTCTGTAAATGAAATTTGCAGGAACATATGTGTATCTCATGATCCTGGCACTTGTGCTGGATTATTTCCTTGTTTTTAAATCTTTGGGACAGGCAAACCTTGAAATGATGGCAGACTTGTAACAGATGACACTAGATTTCTTACAACCTTTGAAGGCAAATGGATGTGTACAGAGCAGGTTGAGGCAGCAGTCAAGACACTTATTTTAATTTATTAAAAATCTGTACACGGCAAGCATACAGATTCCTGCAGGATTTGGAAGCATCCCTATTGAGGAAGGGTGCATAAATCCTATAGACATTAGCTAGTTAAGGATATGCTTAAGGACTGTCTTTAATAGGGACTGACTTAAGCATGTGTTTATGAACTTTTCAGAATTGGAACCACAGGGTCTGATTCTCCAGTGCCCCTGCACCTTGTCCAGTCACTTATATTTGTGCAAAGCTACCATTCTGATCTGCTAGTGTTTTATATTCACTTTGCAGCTATTTTGGAGGGAGGGAAAGCTCAGTGGTTTGAGCATTGGCCTGCTAAACCCAGAGTTGTGAGTTCAATCCTTGAGGGGTCCACTTAGGGATCTGGGGCAAAATCAGTACTTGGTCCTGCTAGCGAAGGCAGGGTGCTGGACTCAATGACCTTTCAAGGTCCCTTCCAGTTCTATGCGATAGGTATACCTCCATATTATAAACGATAACACAAGTGCAGGGCAATGAAAAATCAAGTCAATAGGGAGCACAGAAATTGTGGTTACTTGCACCAGTGTAAAACACAGTAGCATTTTGTATTCACTTTGCACTGGTATAAATGATGGCACATGGCGCAGGGAAACAAAGGCTCAGACCCTAAGTCACTCTTTATGTTTGGTGTTAAGTAGAGAGCTTTGTTTAAGTGAATGAATAGTAGGGACTGGTGTTAGATTGACAATGCTGGACAGGGAATCATTCTATCCTCACAACAAACATTTCATGGGCAACGGCCCAACAAGCATGGTTCAGAACCCAGACCCATGTCTAGGGGCACTTGTTTCTATGACCGTTCAGGGCCCTTTGAGATTGCAAACAAGACTGCTAAGTGGTTGTTATGCTGCAGTGGGCTGTTGTGCATGTGACTTGCACTGAACCATGGATTTGTTCCATGCAGATCACCAAAAGAGGGAGTATAACCTGCTGACTCCCTATTCAGTGTAGTATGGTCAAATATTTGTTAGCATCTGCCTGTCCAAAAATAGTACAAGGCTTTCAAATTGCAGGTAGGTGCCAAGGGAAGGGCCTGGATTGCTGTGACTGAAAGCTAGCAAGCCTCTCTCATTTGTAGCACATAGACTTGGATGGGAGGGAAGGTCCATTACTCCAGGCTCACTTTTTGAGCACATGGTGTTGCATGAGATATTAATATTCAAATAGTGCTCTTCCTGACTTGGGTGTTCTTCTATTGCTGCAGATAGTTTAATCCCATGACTCCATGAGTTAAGATTATTTCCCCCCAAAACATGACACCGGGATATGCCACAACCACTTTATTTTTCTGTTGAGCCATTTTCCTACATGTCTAGTCTGGCTTTGTTTCTGTTGCTTTCTAAGCTCCCCACCCCTTTCCCCGTAACACAGGTTATTCAAGTTAGCGAACTGATCTATATGAACCCTTTTACAAAATTCAGTCATGTTTATATGACAGCACACAATGTATGCTGTAAAAAAGAAAACTCAACGTGGCTCTGTGATTTCGTATGTTTAAAAAAATGACAAGCTAGAGGTCCATTTTTGTGTCTCACTTGTCTAGTAAGTAGTTCACTCACAAATTACAGAGGGCAAGATGTAGGAACTACAGGAAGAATTTTTATGGAGAAGTTTTTCCTGGTGGTTGCTCCAAAGGTACCCATCTCCTGCACATCTGAGGGACATGCCAGGAGGACCCTGACCACACCTAGCTTTCAGGATGAGGGGATCAGCACTGTTACGTTGACTGTGGAAGCCACTTCCCACTAGCTGTCTATACCATGAGTTTAGCATTGTGGACAGAGCTGCCCAGAACAAGTTGGGAGAGGTGCAGAAAACCTGATAAATAAGTAGTGTTCCAATATGTTGCTTCACACATGGTGGAAGTGGTCTGAAGTCTCAGCTCTTGGATCTGCACAGCATGTGTTATTGACTTGTGGCGCATTTTGATGTAGTTTTTGGGTACTTCATTCCTTTGTGAGTGTTTGCTGCTTAGCTGTTGGTTGGCTGGCTGGCTAAATTGGGTTAAAGGCTGGACAGCTTCTCACTTTCAGATAGTGTGACATTAGGGTTGTCACTTGGGTTTTTTTAATACTCATTTTATATTATGTTTATTTTCAATTGTGTACTTTGAGCAGGGCTAATTTTTAACATGCTTGACTGTACCTGACTCCTTTCTCTATTTTCTGGTGCTGCAATAGGGGATCCTGTTTTCCAACTTAAACCTTGATGCTTCATGAAAGTCTGTACGGTACAGAAAGTAAAACAGATGTGATCTGTTTTCTGCACCCATTGAAAATAATTTATGGTGATTGGCTTAGCGCTTCCTGTCCCTTAAAACTGCCTTGTTATATATATTCCCTGTCTGATCAATCCAGTGTCTCAGTCCTGCTGTACTCCTCTGTAATTTACACAGTACCTTTTTGTAAGTTATGAGACTGAATGGAGTCTTCACTTTGTTAACAGATAGTAAAAAATGACTTAACAGCAGCCACTAACTTGGCTATTGCACCATGGATCCAATACCAAATTCTAATGCCCTATTTGCATTTTATATTCAAGTGTAAAGGATTAGATCATGTGTTTGTCAGCATAACGCTATCAGAATTAACTAAATCAGTCAAGTAGTTCTAGAAACCAAATTACTTGTGTGCATTTTGTAGTGTCAAACCTTAGGGGACTGGCTAAACTCCAGCTGCCTAATATTTTGGGCACTGGACAATGTGTGTTTTTGGATTGCCAGTAGTGACTGCTATGCCAAGAGAGAGGCTCTAGTTGTTGAGGCAGGTTGGAAGTCTTGGCTACACTGACTCCCCAACTATTAGGAACTAGCAGAGGGAAGATGTAGATCATGCATGGAAATTAGTACTATGCACAGAGTAGCATGGTAGGGTATCCACATGGCCAAAGCACCAGCTAAGTGGTAAGGGCACTGTTATAAAGAGAATGAGCAAAATTGGCAACATAAGGGGGAAGGCAGGCCCAGCTTCTTCAAAGAGTTATGGAAACCTGGTCTGATCTCAGTTAAACTAGAGGCTGCAGCTGGGGGTGAAAGATGTATATGAAAGAATTTGACATCAGGACCCATTTCAGGACATTAAAAAAACAAAGCATGCATAAGAAAAACAAAAGGAGCATGTGAACTATACTTTCTAAGGCAACTACAGCTTACACCTTTAATAATAGTACCTTTCTAATTCCTTCAGTTTCAGCCTACAAACCATACTACTAGTCTATTGCAGATTATAATTTACTGCTATTCACCCTCTAATAGAGGTGGCCAAATTTACTGGCCTGCTGAGGAGTAGACGACTATGATCTTCAGAAGTTTGAGAGCTGGGCACACCTGCCAGGGCTTGGAACTTCTGCCCTGCACCACTACCCCACTGCAAGGCAGAAGCCTGGAGCTCCCCCAAGTCTGGTAGGCGGGGAATGGGGCAGGGGACATGAGGAGCTTCATGAGCTGCACTTTAAGAGAGCCGCATATGAGTGGCAGTTTGGCCACCCCTACCCTCTAGCTTTTAATGTACAAACTTGTATTCCAGCATTAGCTTATGTGAAGATTTGTGCCAGGAATCCTAAGGCTAGTTTGCCACCTAAGAAATGTCATAACGAAATTGTAGGTGTGTGCCACAGTTCCAGTTTTCTTTTAACAGGTAGCAGCACCAGAAACCAAAGATAAGAGTTTTGGAAACTGCTTCTACTACTTCTGTTACTTGTTTCTTCACTGTTCCATAGCAACTTGAGCTTAACATGAAAGTTTGATTTTGTAAATTAGAGTGTGGGCACCCATCAACTATGAATTAACTACTTAAGCATTTTGTTTCAGTCTCTTCTAGGTGCAGAAATTCATAGATCCAATCATCCAGGAACCTGTAAACCTTTTCAAGCTGGCAGGAAGTTGGAGGTAACTGAACATTTTCCTAGTCATTGTAAATTTAACTGACCTCCTGAAGTGTTTCAAGAGGATAATAGAAGAATATAAATAAGTTATGCTCAGAACACGTGCTGCTGCTGCTTTCCCCCTCCCTCCCAATCGAGTACTTTATTCTTTTTACAGATGAGCTCAAGCTTTTGGTTTGTGTACAACAGTTAAAACACCTTGTATTTAAGCAGACTTCAATACAGAAGTAGCTTTTAAAGTACATGTGCACAGTTAAATTACTTGCAGTCACTTATCAGAAAAAATCACAATACCAATCAAGCTTTTTAGTGCTATACCAGTACTTTATTTAACAAAACAAACTACAAAAAGCTAAGAATTTCAAGTTTGTTTTACAAAAAAAACCCTAGAGATGTAGTTTCAAGAGTGATTTTGCTTTCCCTTAAACTGTTTAAGAATTTGCAAATAAGTAAAAATTCAATTTGTATTTCAGTTGTGGTATAACTTCAATGAGCTGAACCTCAATTATCCAGAACAGTCTGTCCCTTCACTTTCAAAAGGGTTCTCAAAGTGGGTCTGTAAAGAGCATGTTCCCTCCCATTGAGAATCATAACATTGCTGTGGTAACTAAATTGTTTACATGGAAAAGTGATTAAGATGGTTAGTGTACTGCAACCAGAATGGGGAGAGTGAAGTCAGCTTCTGAACCTACTTTATTACAGTGAAAGTTCCTTGTAGTTCTGTTCATATATTTAGCAAAATAATAGTATGGTATATAAAAAAATCCAGATTCTTACAGCCCTGTAAGCCTGCTGCACTCTATCCAGTATGAGCACTGATCAAGTGGAAGGGCATAAGTCTTCTATACAGCAATCACCACCTCTTCAAATCAGGGAAGGGCCAAGTCTTGCAGCACAATACTGAAAATCCTGACAAGTATTACATGAGTTACTTCTATGAATTTAGCATTTTTCATCTTCAAAGGAACTTAACATTAACTCCCTCACAGAGATTGGGACTTGTATTTGACCTTTTCCCCTAGCTGCCATAAATTCAGTGCTGTTCAGTGTAAGTAATAGGTCTTGAGCACCAGCAAGGATTTCAAGAGTCCTTTATAAACAGTGCATAAAGACTGAAGTATTACTCCCTTTTCACAGATCTGTACAGCCATGTTAAATGTCTCCCAGTTATACTACGTCTGCAACAGGCCTATCACTAGAACCGTCTCCATCTAATTTCTTGGTCTATGCTTTAGCTACTTGGCCATGGTTCTTCATGGTACTGCATATGAAATTCTATTTGTAAGTCTGGCTTTAGTCACTTCCTCCTGTATCAGATTTGCCTGGAGAGCAGTTCATTCAGATTTACTTCTGTGCTTATTTGTTTCTGCCAGGCTGAAATTGAAACTGATTTTAATGCAAGCTCTCCTTTGGGAAAGTAATTAATAGCTTTCCCTTTTTAGGCTAAAAGTTCATGCACCTATTGGGCATTTCATCAGGTTGCTAAGTAGGCTACCCACACCTCTTTAAAGTAAGATGGGTAATCCTAAAAAGCTTTAATACTTAACTCGTAAGCGTGCAATTGCAGATGGTAAGATAGCCCATTATGGCATACAACCAAGTTGTATGTAGCTACTTAGAGACCTTAGTGTACTAGATTGATTATTTTAGCATCTCCTCTCAGCACATGGATCAATTATTGCTACAGGCTCAGCCATTTCACAAAACTGCAGTATTGCTAAATTTTAACTATAGTATAAAACGGGGACAAGAAATTGGAACCATACTATTTCATACATGGAAAGTACTTAATGGAGAGTCAAAAGTAGGAAGATTCTCCCCAAGAAGCTGTTAGATATCAAATTGTAGTAAGCAACCCCTAAGTCAATGAGTTGCACTATAAGCATTTCATTCTAGTGGTGGAAGTAGTGCCTTAAAAAGAAATTAAATTAAGCAAGTGTGATCACTACAGCTCAAGTCACTAAGTAAAATGAGCATACTGTAACCCCCACCACAAAGTTTTCCTCTTACATCATACCCAGCCTCTACTGCAACACCCCATGCACGCTTAGAAATTTGAAGACTGGCTCTAGTTCCTTCTGTGCCACATACAGCCACCTTCTTCCTCCCTTTCCAACTGGCTGGGTGCCCATTAAGTGTGACCTTGATTACCTGATGTAATGGAGGTATTAAACAATTGGTTCTCCTTAAAAAAAAAAACTGTTATACCACTAAGTTAGTAAAATCAATTCATACAACTTATTTTTGAAAGTTGTTCCAGTGGTAATTATTTAGTTCTATTTTACATTAAATTGCTCCACTGCTGGGAAAGATCAAGAGTTCAGTTCAACTTAGATGGAAATATCATATTTGACAGTCATTGCTAAACAGTACACTCACCTGAGTTCGGTGTAGTTTAAGAGCTGTACGTATTAAATCTCAAGTTGTACCATGTATCTAACGGTTTCAGAAGTATTAAGAATGAGGGCCACTCTCTCATTTACACTAAGGCGAAAGAATGAAGTTGGATATTCTAAATTGCTAGCATATGGAACCCCCATCACAGTAACTGTGATCTGGTCCTTTGCTGTTGTACAGTGCAGAGGGTTTGCCTCCTGTGTGAAGACTGTCTCCAACACAACTACTCGCATCCAGAATTGTCCTTGGGAATGTGGATGGAGATAACACTTTATTTCCAGACTTCAAATTGACTCTAGGAGAGATGTTGAATTCACTAAGAATCTTTCCAGCATGTGATGATGGGCAACCATAAATTTAAGTACCAGGCATAATCCTGAGATTAAAATGCAAAGGGTTCAGTCAGTTTCTCCCCCAATGAATTAACTGCTTTGCTGAATCAGGAGAAGTATGACTATAACATGATAAACCATCCTCCATTTAGCTGAAGTGGCTTATTAGCTGATGTACAAAGTTGTTGTTTTGAAGGTAGCATTGAACTGATTAAGTGTATGTGATTTACTATAGGGTGACCAGACAGCAAGCGTGAAAAATCAGGACAGGGGGTGGGAGGTAATAGGAGCCTATTTAAGAAAGACCCAAAAATCAGGACTGTCCCTATAAAATCGGGACATCTGGTCCCCATAATTTACTATGATCAGCCTGTACAAGATTTCTTTTAATAATCTTTTAGATCCTGCAATGTGGTAATTAAATGTTCTTTACTGGCTAGTTATGTTAAGTTCGTAAGTCAAGCACTGTTAAAAACGGGAAGCAGATGTTTCTAAAGTTACTTTCCACACCAAGACAAGAGTCAAAATACTTCACACTTCATTTACAGGGAAGTTTATAGTATAGTAGTGCCAGTAGAGGGAGTTTCAGACCTTAGACCCTGTTTCACACTGAGTGTGGTGAAGTGATTTGCAGGTATTGTTCATCTGTCATTGGCTCAGATGCTCAGTCCCTGCAGAACAAAGGCAGATCAAGAAATAAGCACCAGGAAAACTATAAAACTAAACTACAAGTCCCAAATCACTACCTTTCCCAAACTGAGCAAAGTTCAAAATGATGACTAAGGGACTTTTAAAAAAGTTATTTAGGCACCTAATGATTCAGACAGGTTGGATTTTCAGAACCACCTATCTATATCTTTAGATACCTAAATATCTGTATAAAAAGATGACCCTATGTTCCTTCCTTTTACTGTCAGAGAATGCAGGACTGAAATCCAGGTGCCTATACCAAAACTTATTCTCCTATACATTTTTAGTGACAGATCTGTACTTTAGTTTCATGATTACTATAAACTTGAGTCTTCTACAAAACAAATCCTATTTGAGGGTGCATAGCAGTGTATCTTTTAAATGTATGTTGAACTAGCATGTATTTCATAATGGGAATATACTGGAATTATCAACCTGAAGAAGCAAGTTAAACAAAACTTGCATGAAGTACAATACAATTTAAAGTCTGAATAAGATTTAGGTATTTCCAATAGCTGTCATTTCACTATGACTCAGCTACTTTAAAAAAAGTAGTATTTTACAACAAAATTTAAGTACTTCACTAAGATCAAAACTTCGCATAACTCCACAAAAAAAAGGGTCAAAGTTAATTTCTTTTTTACTGTCATTTAAGAACTCAGCTTTGTACACCTGCAGGTTATATTTGAAATTAAAATTTGTTTACAAAAAGTCTCTTTACTGTACATTAACTAGAGTCTCTGCATAACATACAACTTCATAGGACAGTTATCTTTTGCATCCAATATAATCTATGAAATTCAATGCATTTTGCTACTTGTGATTCTTCTAGTTTTTGTAAGGGTGGGGAAGTCACTGAACACTAATTGGGGCCTATTGATTACTTGAGCAAGCATTCCAAAGCTCTCTCTATGGTCCAATACCCCAGAACTGTTGGCACCAGTTAAATAAACTAACAATTTAAACAGATATGACGGGGGGGGGGGAAGAGGGGAGGGTCTAAAAAGAATCTTTTATATAGATTACATACCATTCCATGCTTCACAAATTTTGCTGCTGTAAAAATCCCTCTAACATTTATACAAATACATTTGGATTCGTAGGCCTCAGTGTGCGCATTATATCAAACAGCAGCAAAAAAATTCTGTACTGCTAAAAGCAGTTACACCTGTTTGTGCCTTTAGAATACTAACTACATTTTAAAAAATGTCCAGCTCATCAGTGCATTATCACTGAAGTAGGAACATACAAAAAATCCTAACAAAAGTAGCTATGTGTGCAGCAAAGAATGAAGTTCATAGCTTTAGGATACTACAAAATAAAAATGCATGAAGACTCTTATATAAACAGGATACACTCAGAAGAGATTAGGCACCTATACATTTGGAAAAAAAACAAACTTCAGAAAGGTTTGCAGATGACAAGCCAGCATTACATAGGACTCTAAAGGCACATTTCAGGTAGCACAATGATTCTGTTCAGATCAACTGTTTATACACACACCCCTTAATGGTTAACTTTCATTCCCCCTGCCCCCAAAGCAATTTTGTTATCTTAAAGGGATGAGAAGTATGTTTTCAGCAATGTTATCACCAGTCAGATAAACTGATCAGTCCAAATAGTAAGTAGTATTTTCCTCATGTTGATATGGATTCTGTGCACTACTGCAATCCAGGAAAAAAAGGGGGCGGGGGGGCAGGATTAGTAAAGGCTGAATTGTTGTATTAATTAACATTTACTCATCAGATCCCACTGATCTCTTCTGTACCCTTTTGCGCGGCAACCGCCTTGGTGAAGCTTTATCTGAATGAGAAAAGGAGACAAGATTACCTAAACTGCTGCAAACAGTACATTAGATTAAAAGGGCATATTTTTCTCTTTTTTTAAATATTCTCATGCTTTTCCTGAATAGAATGGAAATTGCCATTTGGCTTTCCAGCACATTGCCATGCAGGAGGCAGATTTGAGATGAAAGAGAAACTTACTTATTGTTTTTGAACATGCAAATACCATAGTATTTAAAATCTATTTAACTTCAGGGCATATAAATGTTCATGTTCTTCAACACATACCTCACAGGACTGACTATATTTAGTTGTTTGTAAAAAAACTAAAATTAAAAATACACCCTTAATGAAAGGTGCTTTGCATTCAAAACATTAATCTGTACCCCGCTCAAAGGATTACACGCTCTATCAGTTCCTTTAGAAGCTATGTCAAAAACCCTACACTTACCTTACATTAACTAAACACTTTCCAGTTTGCATATTATCTTCTAGCATCATATCAACCTCTAGAGAGTAATGCTTTACCAGCTGACAAGTATTCCTTTAATGGTTTGGGGTAACCACATAAGAATTCAGCAGGGCAAAAGAGATATTAGCCATGATGATTTTAAATCCCATGACTCTAGGAATCATTCAAGGTTTACAATACTATAAAATAATCATTTGATGTTTAATCCTGGGGTAGTTTACAAAACTCATTATGGCAGGTCTACAACTGTCCTTTGCTCTAGGGATGCTTTTTGTGCAAACAAAAAACAGTAGATGAATTTTCAGTCCTTGTATAAGACAAGTGCAGCTATTCATGGGTGGGGGGAAAAAATATCTAACTCATTGGTATCTTTATAGATCTAACTGTTTTTACAAATGCTTGTTAGGATAAGACTCTTCAAATATGGGTCCTCAACAATCTCACTACTGAAAGTGTACAGAAATTCCCAGACAAACTTTACTCTACCTTTTGAAAGCTGTAAATATACAATTTTTAAAAAGGGAGGAAAAAAGTCTTAAATCTTCTACATAAACATCTGAAAGCCAGGAAGCTCAAGGTTATTTCAGCATCACATCGCTAATTAATGCAATCCAAAATATAAATCCATGCCTAAATTTGAACCCGTGGCTCCAGGGAGAGTATTTTATGCCTTGTTGTTTAGACCCCTATCAATCTCTCCATTTTACTCTAAAGTCCTCTGGTGCTAATTTATGCACTTTCATAATTCTGATACACATTCCCTCTACAAACCTCCTTATTCCTTCTAGTGTCTTTTATACCATTACCTCCCAACCAAAAGACCTGTGGAAAGAAATAGGTAGGATACAGGAAGGGACCCAATAGTTTTATAGCATTTCACAATTATGATGCAGTGTGCAAACAGCCAATCCTCAGACCTTTATCAGGTAAGAAAATACTATTCCTATTTTATTGATAGGGGAACAGGAAGTTTAAGTAGTCTGCCCACAATCACAGCAACTCAGTGTCAGCCTAAAGTTTATAAACTAGGTCTCAACAGCATCCATGCCTAATCCAGCAGACCAGTGTCCCTCACGAGTCATATAACTGTCAGTTTTCTAATGGTTACTCTTACACTTAACATGCTACATTATCTAAGGCCACAGATCCATAGCCACTATCACTTCCATCAGCTTGCACAACTAATTTCATACAGTAGGTGCACACTGTGGTATTCTCCTGGATGCTGCTGCAGTACTCACCTACCTTTCTCCCTGTCCTGGTCATGAGTAGTTCCACACCATAATAAAGGTTTGTAAAGTTTCACAGATTTGACTGTGTGCAAAATTCTACATGCAAGAGATGTTATGGCACATGCAGTTACTTGTACTAAAAGTGAACCAACTGTGTTTAAAATGAGATCCATGATCTTGTTTCCTTGTTACATGTGCATTATTTTTGTTCTTTTCACTATAAAAGTTTCCTCACAATGGCAGCCTTCATCTATGCAATACTATGAGGTGAATAAAATGCTGTGCACTTTAAACTAGACTACCAAAACAAGAGTCACAAGAATACTAAAACTAAAGGAGGATCTATATCTGTTAAATGTTGCAATATGTTTACCTGCAACACCCAAACTTCTGTTGTAATCTTACTAGGGCTGTTGATTAATTGCAGTTAACTCACGCAATTAACTCAAAAAAATTACTTGCGATTAAAAAAATTAATCATGATTAATCACAGTTTTAATCACACTGTTAAATAGAATACCAATTGAAATGTATTAAATTTTTGAAGTTTTTCTACATTTTCAAATATATTGAACACAGAATACATGTACAGTGCTCACTTTACATTTACTACAAATATTTCACTGTAAAAATAATAGTACTTTTCAATTCACGTCAGAGATTGCATGACAGTACTTGTATTGTGAAAGTGCAACTTACAAATGTAGATTTTTTTGTTACATAACTGCACTCAAACACAAATGTAAAACTTCAGAGCGTACAAGTTCACTCAGTCCTACTTGTTCAGCCAATCACGTTTGTTTACATTTATGGGAGATAATACTGCCAGTTTCTTATTTACAATGTCACCTGAAAGTGAGAACAGGTGTTCGCATGGCACTTTTGTAGACAGCACTGCAAGGTATTTACATGCCAGCTATGCTAAACATTAATATGCCCCTTTACACTTCTGCCACCATTCCAGAAGACATGCTTCCATGCTGATGCTTGTTAAAAAATGCGTTAATTCAATTTTGACTGAACTACTTGGGGGAGAATAGTATGTCTGTTACTCTGTTTTACCTGCATTCTGCCATATATTTCATGTTATAGCAGTCTTGGAAAATGACCCAGCACATGTAGTTCGTTTTAAGAACACTTTCATTGCAGATCTGACAAAACCCAAAGAAGGTATCAATGTGAGATTTCTAAAGATAGCTACAACACTCGATTCAAGGTTTAAGAATCTGAAGTGCCGTCCAAAATCTGAGCAGGACGAGCTGTAAAGCATGCTTTCAGAAGTCTTAAAAGAGCAACATTCCGGTGCAGAAACTTCAGAACCAGAACCACTGAAACTGAAAATTAACTTTCTGCTGGTGGCATCTGACTCAGATGATGAAAATGAACATGCATTGGTCCGCACTGACCTCGATTGTTATTGAGCAGAATCCGTCGTCAGCATGGACACACGTCCCCTGAAATGGTGGTTGAAGCATGAAGGGACATACGAATCTTTAGCGCATCTGGCACGTAAATATCTTGCGAAACTGGCTACAGCATTGCCATGTGAATGCCTGTTCTCACTTTCAGGTGACATTGTCAACAAGAAGCAAGCAGCATTATCTCCCGCAAACGTAAACAAACTTGTCTGAGTGACTGGCTGAAAAAGAAGTATGACTGAGTGGACTTGGAGGCTCTAAAGTTTTACATTGTTTTATTTTGAATGCAGTTATTTTTTGTACACAATTCTGCATTTGTAAGTTCAACTTTCATGATAAAGGGATTGCATGACAGTACTTGTATTAGGTGAACTGAAAAAAATTTTTTTTACAGTGCAAATGTTTAATAAATATAAAGTGAGCACTGTACACTTTGTATTCTGTGTTGTAATTGAAATCAATATATTTGAAAATGTAGAAAACATCCAAAAATATTTAAATAGTATTCTATTATTGTTCGTGCGATTAATTTTTTTAAATTGCTTGACAGCCCTAAATCTTACCAGTGCTTTCATGCTATTACACATGCAGCGATGAATTAGAATTTTACCAGAGACCAGTTAATGTAGATGCATAGTAAAAGCCCCCCAGTTACTATAAAGCACCAAAGTTTGAATGCCTCACCTCTTCTACTTTGCACTGAGGCCACAGGAAAGCAAAATAGAAGATAGCAAAAGAGAAGTTAGAAATATCCACAAGTATTCAAACAGCCTAAGAAAAATCAGATACTGAATTTGGATTTAGCATTCTTAACAGTAGTAGTGATATTTAGGACTCCAATACAACTACACAACCTTAGTCTTAATGTTGTGTGTTTGATAAGTACAAGATCATACACTTTGATGATCATTTGATCATCTTAAATGTGTTCATTCTACAGACTGAAAACCTGTGGGGGGGGGGAGGGAGGAGGGAATGAGAAAATGTCTTATTCCACTAGGACTTCTCAGCAGGACCCCCTTCAGAATTCTGTGATCAAAACTTTGGTTGGAAGGTCAGCAGTGCTGAAAGCCAGTCTATGAAAGCATGGGTAAGAAAGAAAAGTTTTGTTTTTTCTTTTAAAAAGCCTCTATATAGATCACTTCTGCCATGTAACACCTATTTTGGACTTCGTTTCTAGCTAACCAGTGAGATGGAATCTAATGAAAAATGACTAGCAGGCAGGCAGGAAAAGTTTGTGGTGGCTGCCACTGTTAGCTCTACAAATGTCTGTTTAGAGTCTACCTTTTAAAAACAGCTCACTATTTACAATAGACAATTACTGTGTAATACGCAAAAGAGTTATTACAAAAAGGTGCATATGCTTAAGATACTTCTAGATTGAACTTGTTTCATGAAGCAGATGGCTTAAGAATTTGGAAAAAAAAATGTTTAACAGTTTGATAAAAGAAGTGAATCATACCACAGTTGTGAAAGGCTTACTACTTACTGATCTGATTTAAAGTTTCTTGAGGAATCCAGCTCATGTCAACGTCATTTTGATTTGATGTGCCCATCTCTACTTTCTGTGCTGGTCTCTTTCTCTGGAAGAGTTTGAGGCAAGAATATGTTTATCTCACACAGAGATGTATACAAATTTGCCTTCCATAAGGAAGCTTTATGTAGTACAAATGTCAGGGTATTAAACCTAAATAAGGAATTCCTGTATTTAGTAAAAGCCAACTGTCATTAAGCAAACCCAAATAATACACCTTTAAGCTTGTGAACAGCTACAGTGTCAACCCCCTCCTTGTAGCCTAACTTTAGCAAACTTGACACCTTAAGTAATTTGTCACAACTCTTATAAAGTGTCAGATCTTACGCTTTTAAATTCATATTATCCTCATTCCATGTAGCAGGAATTATATCTAGATTCCCATACAACTCCATACATATCAGTGATGCAGTACAGTATTAAATAATTACCAAAAAAAGCACAAATCTACAAAACACTACTCTTATCTCCAGTGTACTTATGATCCATCATTTTTAAAAAGTTAGGATTTTTCCCTAATAACATTCTATTATTACTCTTTGAAATCAACACCCTTGTGGTACCTGGAGTGTTGAGTTACACTTTCACTAGATGTACCACTTGGCCAAATCAGTATGAAGACAAACCATTAGTTGCAATATTATGATCACTATTGAACAATATTATGTTCAAGTCTCAGGCCTATCATGCTAAGCACATATAAATATGTAAGAATACATGATCCCAGTCCCAAAGGTTACAATACAAGTTAAGACAGGGCATTAACCGCTGACATAACAGCAGGAAATGAGGAAGGACTTCAATGAGGTTGTAAAGAATACATGAAAAATGTAGTTTTGTAGCTACACCTGCCTGACATCTGGAAAACACCAGAGCCTTTTATTCCACAAGGCTGACCATTGCTATGGTGGAAGAAGGTAAGCAAAGGTACAGTGGTAGACAAGCAACTCATCAGCATAATTTTTTCAAGTTACAAAACAGCTCATAAGACACATTTCTGTTTAAAGGCTAGGAGGAATTTTAGTATCAATCTGCTTCCCTTCAATTTCACTGATCAAAGTTAAATTTTCATGAGTTCTTTTGTGCAATAATAGACCATAAAAGCTGTATTGCTCTGATTGGAAACTAACACTTAATCATATACAGTATTCTGTTGATGCTGAAGAAGTGCATGTACATAATTGCTTACTTACTTTCCTAGATTCTAGCAGTTGATGTAGACCAACAATGACAAGTAGGCCAAGTCCTGCCAGGAACACGTACATGAAGATTCTTATTTGGTAAGAAAGAAAAAAAATGTAGGGTCATCTTCAGTTTGAAGTCTAATCAGTTGTTTAAAACAAAGAATGAGAAGTAATTGCAGAAATTTTATCGGGTCCTTGGAGTGCCTCTGCATATTGTGTGACTTTAAAAAAAAAAAGTGCTGGTAAAGCAAATTTTGAGGTCTCTCTCCCGTCTCTTTCAGGAGAAAGAATGGAGGGTGAGAAATAATGAAGCTTAACACAAAGTACTGTGAAATACAGAGTAAACCAAATTGAGTTGTTTGGCTCTGATAAGTTACAATAATCTTAACTTTTACTTGGAAAAACAGGGCAAATTTTCATACAAAAGTGCCATTTGGTAGACTTCAACAAATATGTATTTAGCTACTGACATTTCTCTAGGTTCACATTTGCTAAAGTTAACATGACATACCAAATTCTAAAATGGGGTGAGAGAGAGAGAGAGAGAGAGAATGAACAAATGTGACCGCCAATTTACTAATCAGTTACAAAAGCTATGAGACCCCATTACATAATCACTTCTGTAGTATACACCACCTCAATGCACATGTTGCAAGAATACCCTGAAGTCTTTACTGATGACGGAGCATCCTAAGAAATGGGTACCTAAATTAGAACTTATGGAGAGAGTGTTCTACAGCGGAACTCTCTGAAACAGCCTGTACATTTCCTAGACTAAGTGGATAGTTGAATTCTTTTTCCATAGATTCCAATTATAGTTTAAGTCTCATGCAGTATTTAAGAGGTTAGGTTCCCTTATTCTAATGAACAGTAGATCATCCTCCAAGGTATTAAACTAACCAACTTTACAAGCTGAAGCTGACAAGAAGTTCTAAATCTATGAACCATAAAAATTGTGCCAAGTATCAGAGGGGTAGCTGTGTTAGTCTGTAGCCACAAAAACAACAAGGAGTCCGATGGCACCTTAAAGACTAACGGAGTATTTGCATCTGAAGAAGTGGGTTTTTACCCACGAAGACTTATGCCCAAATAAATCTCTTACTCTAAGGTGCCACCGGACTCCTCCTTGTTTTCATAAAAATCATTGCAGAAAGAGCTTAATCAGAATCTTCATCAAAAGACATGTTTTCAGTAAGTTTTGGAAACTGATTTGCTAAGCAGGCAAATTCTAGTACACAGTCACCTGTAAATGCTCGGTCCTTCTTCAAAAGGGTAACATAGGTGCTTTTGAAAATTCCACACACAATATTTTAATGTATGTTTA
This sequence comes from Mauremys mutica, assembly GCF_020497125.1. Classification (NCBI taxonomy): domain Eukaryota; kingdom Metazoa; phylum Chordata; order Testudines; family Geoemydidae; genus Mauremys; species Mauremys mutica. The sequence continues at coordinate 119,107,231 of NC_059073.1, read as the reverse complement.
ACAAGTATGTACTGTGCCACATCCTTGCAACAAGTAGTGAGAGTACCACATAATTTCCTTTCTTTCAACAATTTAGTTGAATGCTCATAATGAATGCCTCTAATCCATAGATCAAGTAAAGCAGCTAAAAGTTTCCCCACAAGGAACTGCAAGCTACTTCCAGGAACAAGTAATTCTGTTTTCAAAGCAATTCACCTTTAGCCTCTTTGCATTTCCCCAAAATTGTGAGGAGCGCATGTGTTAACTACGAATTAGACTAACAATTCACGTTGCCACCTGAAAAGAACCCCTCAGATTGCAACTTAGACTAATTTCAAACAGTGACTCAGAAGTAAAATTGTATACCACAGGTACTTCAGCCTTCAAAATGTGGACATCTCAATATCCTGAGCCATCAGTGTCACCCTTCCTCCCTACAAATAATGTTATTTAGGAATACAGCCTCAGTTTGAGGCTATTCCTGCAATTACCAATAGGCCACACTTATGCTCTGGACTTGGATCTCAGACAGAAAAGTAATGAAAACTATCCTATCTGAAATAGTAATATTATGACTATATTTTGAAATATGAATTAGGTACAGAATTTTTCTTAAGTCTGAGAAGTGCACATCCAATCAGTTTTATTTCACATTGAACAAGAATGAACAGCCTCTATTTCTGAGGTGTTGGGTTAACATTTCCTCTCCCCTCTTCTGAATGCTCTACCATCACCAGGCCATACAGGATTTCCAGCATTCCATGAAATGAGGACAAAAGCATTTTTAAGTGACCACATATAGCAGTACATTACGGCTGATGTACTACCAACAAAAACAAGTTCAAATTTATCTTACGTTTCTCCATCCAATCCATCTTCTTTTTCAATAATTGTAACAGTTTGATTGAAGACAGCATCTTGGAACACATTGCCCTGCAATAATGATGATTATTTTTTAAATCAGTTTAACCTGTCATAATTGTAATGCCTTCCAAGGAAATGTGATGAGATTCTAAAACCTCTGCTGAGGACAAACTACCACGTGGAGAGCAGAGGAACTGATTAGCTCACAACAAAAAGGTTATAGCTATGGGAGAAAACACTGCAAGAGGTTCTGAAACTGGAGCTAGCTGAAGACTTGCAGAGCAATACCTTTAGTAAGTATGTAGAATAAAAAAAATCTTACATAAGAACATGTGATACAGTGTCCATGGCTTTAGCACAAATGCTATTACCAACTTCATGTCTTTCTGTACTGTGATAGAGATGTTCTACTGAGCACCAAGGATCTTATTACATTGTTCACTGGAGGGAACTTTCAAAGGTGCAAGAAACTGTTAGAGGTTTAACTCCTTCTGAAAGTCAATGGGAGCAAGCACCTAACTCCCATTAGTGCCTTTGATAAATCTTTTAAAAAGCTAATGACAACACTTGCCAGCACTGCTCACTCATTCAGATTCATGGGACTACACAAATCTCACCCAGTGAGTTTACGAGATCTCAGGAGAAAGTCAAGATTTTCCGTAAAGACAGAGCACCATTCATTATCTTTATCTACACAGACAGTAAGTGTTTTTTAAAACACTACCAATTGGATTAGTCTTTCCCTTCCTGCCCACAATTCCACTTTAATTTGAAGGAGTAAAAGTAATTCCAAAATTGGGCTTACATTTAAGTCTTTGTAGTTCAGATTTATAACCAGTCCGAAGGGGCGACCACCCATAGGCTCTGCAGGGATGAACGAGTACTCAAATGTGGCCTGTCTTTGTGGTGGAACCACTGTGTTCAGAGGAAGAGCTGTGAAATTCTGGATGAAAAACTGATAGTCCTGAGGGTACCGGAAAGAGGCATCAAGAGACTCAACAATAAAATCCTCTGTACCCTTGTTGGTGAAGCCTACCAGGAACTTTACAATGTTGTTTGCAGGAAAGTCTAGAACATAACAATATCTTAAAGTTAAAGTTTTTATATGCCATGCCAGTGTTAAAGTGCACAAGAATCCCAGTTTAAACTCAGCCCCAACAAAACTGTACAGTGCTTTATTAGAGCTTCAATATTGTTTTATGCATGTGTAATGCCATTTAAAACTAGTGACCAGTCAGCAACAGCCAAGCATTTGATAGACTGCTACAGGACTTGTGTACATCTTACCTTCACCTTTCACAAACAAGATAGTTGTATCAGCGCTAGGTGAGGCTTTAGGTTCTCCTGATAAGTCTTCTTCCTCTTTTTCTTCTATCTAAGACAAGAGAATTTTTTGAAAAAACCTATCAAACAGTGAAGCAAAGAATGTGCACATTTTATGAGAATCCTATAAGTTAAGTGTAACAGAAGTATTTTGTTGTGTGGCATTCTCTAAGAAAATTAGTGGGACAAAACATTTACAGCTGCTGCTGTTGCAGAACTATTCTGATGTGACAGACTGCCAACTCTCTGCTGTTTGCTTTTCTTTGACCCTGAGCTGCTAGTTCTCCAGTGCTGTAAATGGCCACAGAGTGAAATGCAGCATGATTACCATATTCATAGGCTCTAGCGTACAAGAGGTGCTTAGAAGTTGGTAATCTAAAATTGTGGAGTCTTGTTTTCCCCAATTATGTGGTTGTTCTCTATTTTTTAAAACAAGCAAAGAGCTTGGTCTAAGCCAAGGGCTATTTTGTCCCTCTGCATCTAGTTACTTTATAATAAAGTGAAAACCGGGAACAAGGCATCCTTCTTGTAAATTGTCTATGCAATATAAAATTTGTTAAATGTAAATGTATTAAATAGCCAAAATACAGTTCCCTGTTTACTAACCAAGACAGGTGGATATGTTTGTATAGTCTGTGTTATTTGATGACATGAATAAATATTTAAAGCAGTGCAGTACTTTGACACTTTTTAGGAGGAGTCAGAAGTAGTCAACTGTCACAAGGAAGATAATCTCAACTGATGTCTTAACAAACACCTTTCAGTTCTACCTAAAGGATAAGGCTTCTGATCACAAAGCAACAGGAGAGTAACTGTTTAAATGAACAGTCTAAAAATAACTTCAAACATTCAAGTAAGTTTCCATACCTACTCCAAGAAGGTGTCAGTCACTTACTAAAACAGATCTTACAGAATATAGCTTAGACAATAAAAAGTAAGTTTTGCTACAGACAAATCTTTGTTTAAAGACTATTTCTACTGAATTTTAAGATGTTAATGGTAAAAAAGTTGTATTGTGTTTGAACTCAGTCCCTTTAATTGTTCTTTGAGTCCACATTCTGGACAGGCCTCATTTTCTCATCCCTACATAATAATAGTATACCAATTGCCTGTCCTTCCATCTCCAAATAAGAGGACAGACTTTTGAAACAAGGAATCCTATGTCTTGTAAAATTTTGGGGAGTGAATTACTATTCATCTAGGAATTCTTAAGGGCAGCAGCTATTTATAATAAAGGTGTTTCTAGCTTGGTAAGGATATTACCAATGCTACAATCCTTGAAATGGAGGTACACCTCACATTATAATATTGTTTTCTACTTGTAAAACTCTGTAGATATATTGTGAGATACTGTTAATCACATTAAAGTTAAAGTGTGAAAGTTACTTTTAACCAAGTGCTGTCAACTTGTTGGTGAAGGTTAGGCTTCAATTAAGCTTACATTCTTATGTTTATTCTTGGACCAAATATTTTTTGAAGAAAATCAAGCACACAGGAAATTTTTAGAGAGTGTTCACTACTCTATTCATCCCTAGGACTTCAAAAAATTTACCTCTATTCCCTTTCTAACCCAAGAACTAAGCCTACTAACCAGAGAGAAAGATATATCATACCTCAATGCAAAGCCACATCTTGTGTTATTTCAAGACCAGTCCTATACTGTTTGAACACTATACTTAACAATTTTCAGCTTACTACTAGAGATGGTTAAATAGACAATGTACATTGAATGTATTCCATTATTACCACCAATATTTAATTCCTGCCTAATAGTATCTGACTGCTGTTAAGCTGGTCACGTACTATGGAAGGGCATCAAATAAATTTGATGAAAACCGGTAAAATGCATCAAATGTATTTATCAAGCAGTAATCTAGTAATTCTTTGCTTTTATTATATATAAAAATTCACATACACCCTCCTCTTTTCATCTTTCCATTTTTCTTTATTTTCCCATTCCCACGCCCCAAGTTTTCATTTTAATTTCTTAGCATTAATGTGCATGAGTTGATGTCAAGAGATTAGCCTCTATCAGGTATTTAACAGCTGAATGTTAAATCTGCCAGAGGTGATTAGTAACACTACATAAATCATATCACAGCAAGATTTTGAAATAGTTGCCTCAAAAAGGAAAGTGACATTTCTGGTGGCACGACAAATGTACCTTGGTGATTTTATTTCAGACTGCAGATGTAATTAAAAGAAGCAAAAATATACCGGTACCTCAAAACTAGATTTCAAACATTATTGCAGGGCTTAAGCGAGACTTCAAAGAGACAATATGACAAACCAAATTTACACTGAAGAAATACCATTATCTTTTTAAGGTAAATGTTGAAGTGGGAAAAAGCATGAACTGTGCAATTTCAGTTAGTGTTCTCTTTTTAAGATGCTGTTAGGCACAGCCAGTGTTCCAATTACTATTTAGTTGTTCCCCTTATATCTTTCCTAGTTGCCCAAATCAAAAGTATTTCTAAGGTCCTTAATTATATTTTGTCTTTAGCCACTTTAAAGAAATTAAATATGGTAAACTAAAATTCATATTTCTAATCTAACCTCTAACTTAAAGAAGCTGTATAATCTAATGCTTTGAAACAAAATGTATGCACATCTACCAAGTCTGTGGGTTCATCTTCTTCAACTTCAGCTTCATCATCTTCATCTTCAACTACCGTATCTTCCACTGCTTCTTCATCCTCCGTAGCATCTTGGGCTGCAACTAATAAGCTTGAACCTAGTAACAAAACAAGATGGAAATACCAGAAGTCACTTTCTGTGAGTGTGGTTGACTAAGGGGACATTGGGATCATATTTCAGTTTTCCAAGACTTACATTTACTGGTAGGAGATAAATAGCTTGAGGTTTTAGTTGCAAAATATTATGCAAAAGTTTTGGTCTGTATAAGCAGAAATCACTATCAGTTTAGAAACTGAAGTTTCTATTGAATAAGTTTTTAAAATTTAGAAATTTATGTACCAGCAATTTCAAAACAAATTAAAGCTTTGATACACACAACTGCAGAGAAAAGAGTGAAAACAAGGTTTGTCAAGGTGTTTGCCTTAGGGTACTAGGAAGTAACCAAGCTGCTTCTTAGACCCCGATTGTACCATGAATGTCTCATTATTGTAAGATTATAACATTAGGTGTAGCTGATATGAAAGTGTTCTTTATTTCTAACAGGTTTCAGAGTGTTAATCTGTATGTCAGTTTCTCGTTGGAGTCTGTTTTTGAATTTTTGTTGTTGAATAATTGCGACTTTAAGGTCTGTAATCGAGTGACCAGGGAGGCTGAAGTGTTCGCTGACTGGTTTTTGAATGTTATAATTCTTGACGTCTGATTTGTGTCCATTTCTTCTTTTGCGTAGAGACTGTCCGGTTTGGCCAATGTACATGGCAGAGGGGCATTGCTGGCACATGATGGCATATCACATTGGTAGATGTGCAGGTGAACGAGCCTCTGATAGTGTGGCTGATGTGATTAGGTCCTATGATGGTATCCCCTGAATAGATATGTAGACAAAGTTGGCAACGGGCTTTGTTGCAAGGATAGCTTCCTGGGTTAGTGTTTTTGTTGCGTGGTGGCTGGTGAGTTTTTGCTTCAGGTTGGGGGGCTGTCTGTAAGCTAGGACTGGCCTGTCTCCCAAGATCTGTGAGACTGAGGGATCGTCCTTCAGGATAGGTTGTAGATCCTTGATGATGCGCTGGAGAGTTACACAAACTAACCTATTTCCCCATGCTAATTTCCTCCCTTCTGTTACTCACACCTTCCTGTCATCAGATTGAGGGACATAATCATTCCCTTCTATTAGACATTGGTGAGGCCTCACCTGGAGTACTGTGTCCAGTTTTGGGCCCCACACTACAAGAAGGATGTGGAAAAATTGGAACGAGTCCAGCGGAGGGCAACAAAAAGAATTAGGGGGCTGGAGCACATGACTTATGAGGAGAGGCTGAGGGAACTGGGATTGTTTAGTCTGCAGAAGAGAAGAATAAGGGGGGATTTGATAGCAGCTTTCAACTACCTGAAAGGGGGTTCCAAAGAGGATAGATCTAGACTGTTCTCAGTGGTACCAGATGATAGAACAAGGAGTAATGGTCTCATGTTGCAGTGGGGGAGGCTTAGGCTGGATATTAGGAAAAAACTTTTTCACTAGGAGGGTGTTGAATCACTGGAATGGGTTACCTAAGGATGTGGTGGAATCTCCTACCTTAGAGGTTTTTAAGGTCAGGCTTGACAAAGCCCTGGCTGGGATGATTTAGTTGGGAATTGGTCCTGCTTTGAACAGGGCATTGGACTAGATGACCTCCTGAGGTCCCTTCCAACCCTGATATTCTATGATTCTAACTGTTTGAAATAGGCCATCCTGATTATCACTACAAAAGTTTCTTCTCCTGCTGATAATAGCCCACCTTATTTGATTAGTCTCAGAGTTGGTATGGCAACACCCATTTTTTTCATGTTTTGTGTGTATCTCTCTCTTCCTACTGTATTTTCCACTGCATGCATCTGATGAAGTTGGCTTTAGCCCACGAAAGCTTATGCTCAAATAAATTTGTTAGTCTCTAAGGTGGTGGTTCCCAACCTTTTTTGTCTGGTGGGTGCCAGACGACAAGCCACCGAGGACCGTTGCCATCGGACAAGCATCCGCCGAAATGCTGCCGAGAAGCAGCAACATCAACAGGTGTCGCCGCCAAGCAACATCATCCAGAGGTGTCGCCGCCGAAAATCAGCAGCATTTTGGCGGCGACGTCTCTGGATGACACTGCTTCTCGGCAGCATTGCCTCTGGAGGACCTTGCTTCTCGGCGGCATTTCGGCGGCAATGCCTCTGGAAGACACTGATTCTTGGCGGCATTTCAGTGGATGCTCATCTGCCGGACAATACACAGGCACACATAGATGCCCCGGTGGGCGCCATGGCACCCAGGAGTTCCGCTTTGGGGACCACTGCTCTAAGGTGCCACAAGTACTCCTCGTTCTTTATTTCTAAGTAATCCACTAAATTTTAAACTTACATTTATACAACAGGAAGTTGAAAAATCAGATGCTAAATGATAAAATCATGGTATTTTATGTATATTGAGGCATCTGACTGTTTGGATTGCTTTCATTCATGTAGTTCAACAATTCAGGTCAGAATCTGGCCTATATTTGAGAAATCTTTAAAAGCCAGAAATAAATGCACCATTCAGCTAAACCAGAGGTTCTCAAACTGTGGTGCACGGAACACTAGTGGTCCACAAGCTCCATTCATGTGGTCTGCATGGCTCCACCAATTAGGTGCCTGGACCCTGGAGAAGACATGTGTAAAGTGAGGTGGTGGTCTTGGGGGGAATAAGGTGTCAGTGGGAGGGGTCAATGAGGTGAAAGGAGGGGGTGAGGGAGAATTTGGGATGTGTAGGGCTGAGGTGGCCAGAAAAAGAGGTGACTTTCCACAGCTCTAGGGCTGCAGCTGCCAGGGAGACGATCCTCCTTCCCAGCCTCAGCTCAGGGGCTGCTGCGGTGGGGGAAAGACCCCCCTCCTTCCCAGCCCCATCCCAGGGGCTGCTGCAGTAGGGGAGAGAGGGCATATCCTCGCATTAGAAAGGTAAGACTACTGACACTAAAATATGAGTTGTGTGCTTTTATTTGTAGAACAAAAAACCTATTAAGGGGCTTTTTTAATATAGTGCTTTTATCCAAAGCGCTTTACAATAGTTAGCTAATGGTACAAACAACATTTGGAAATATCATTAAGTGGTCCACTGAGACCCTCAGCAATTTGCAAGTGGTCCTCACAAAAAAAAAATAGTTTGAGAACCACCGAGCTAAACTAACTAGATGCTCCAGTGCTCATTATCTATCCCTTGCTGTTTGTTATATTGCAATATTTTGGCTCAAGATGGGAAATGTCTGAAACTAGAACTAAATGGAATCAAACATCTACGCCCTTCTCATTTTCAGTTTTAATTTTTTCGTACGTTTCCCAGGACCTTATCAGCGTTTATTCAAAAATTAAAAAGGTGAACATTGGTAAAATATGAAAACAAAAGGCAGCAGGCAGGAGATGAGAGAAGGGGTGTTCAGTGCTCATGGGAGCCAGGGTACTCATGACATACTGGTTGGATGGTCTTGGGTGCTGGAGCCTGGCTCCCTGCCCCTCTTGCTTCCCCCCTGTACAGAGGAAGTGAACGGGAATGCACTGAAGGGCGTTAGGAGTGGAGTGGAAAGCTGCACCCCATGAGTACTAACACTCTCCAGCAGGTGTAAGGGGAGTTCTGTGTGGGCTCTCTCAGCTATTGGGACCTCGCTCCTGCCCATCTCAATTCTCCAGGATATAGGGTCCTGTCTACTTCGTCTACTGGGCAAAGAACCCACCTGACCTGGCCCTTCAGCGCAGCCCTATTCATTTTCTCGCAGAATCCCCGTCAGCCTCCTCAGCATGCCTGGGCAGAGGACGGTAACTGTCAGTTGGTGGCTGCTATGCCTGCATGTTGGGGGAATGAGATGAGCAGGGAGCCGAGACTGCCTGCACAGAGCCCTGTCCACTTTCCCTGCTGGACAGAGTGCCCTCCTGACCCCATCCACTTCCTCTGTGAGATTCCTGGGCCCCCTCGCCCCCCCCCCAATAATCAAAAATGGGGGGATGGAGGGAGAGAAGTAAAATCCAGATACTAGCTTCTTCAAAATCTGGGATTTTTTGGGAGCTGGGGTGAACTCGATAAATACTAAGGCAAGGGCCTTGCTAATACCATATAGTATAGATCAAATTATAGCAAAGGGTACAATTCAAGGACCTAAAAAAATTCACTTTAGCATGTCAAAATGATCAGAATGCTATAGTGGATTTATAACTAAAATAATCTTGTGCTATTTTTCCACACCACCTCTGAAATTCTTCCCCCACCACAAATATCAGCATTCACATCAACAATTGGTTTGGATCAATTTCACTTTAATTCAAACTCATTAGGCGTTTTATCACATTCATGATATATGAGCACCTATGAAATTAACTCAAATCCTCACATTTAAAATATGTAGGCACATACTGACGAAGTTTGAAGACTACAAATTTAGTCCCCAATCATATGGCTCATGCAGAGCTCCCCACCAGAAACAGAACTGCATATGTGCACGATCAACTATTTAAATGCTCAAGAACAAGAAAATTAACGGTCTCATTAACTTGACCATATTATGTTTTCTACTGAATGGCATGGTTTCAAACATTAAGAGTTATCATGTTTAAGAACATGAATACCTTTGCACAACAGAGCCACACCTTTTATAATAAAGTGAACTTTAATTTCCTGACAAGCATTCAGAGATCCAACTCTACAAACATACATATGAATAACTAACTCAACCTATGTGTATGAAGACCCACTGTTCTAAGCACTGTGATCTGAAAGACAGTCAACTTAACCCCATTTGTCTGAATTAATTTAATTTATTGTTACACCTAAAATTACCTTAACTGAAAAGAATAGAAAGAAAATCCCAATAGATACTTCAGGCATTTGACAGCATTTCATGTGCAATCAGTTTTACTATTTCCCCTGTGGGCCCAAAACCTGAGCGAGGCCTGGAGGCATTAACCTACCTACAAATAAGTAGGAAAGGTACTGTTTTAAAATATAGTAGAATAGGACAGTAAATCCAAAAAAATTGTCAGGGAGGTCAAGGGTAGATACAGGACCTGGAGCTATTCAACTCATTTTAGATTAACAGATTTCAAGTTCATAGTGACCTTTCACTGTTACAGAAACAAAATTAATTCACCTGCTTTGGAAAAATCCAAAGTTATCAAGTTTAAGTAACTTGTAAGCAAAACAGCAGCTATGCAGGGCACTTACTCCCAAACAGGCCAGGAGCAATTCTCCTGGACCAGAGAAAAATCTGGATTTAGTGTGGCACTAAAACAGTCTCATTCAGATTGCTTATTATACCCCTCTGGTTGGCATCTCTCATTGGTTAGTTTAGGCAGCTCCCTGCCTATCCTGCTGGCTTAGTGGATTGCAATCTATGGTGTCTATGGGTACATCTATACTACCCGCCGGATCAGCAGGTAGTGTTCAATGTATCGAGGATCGATTTATCATGTCTTGTCTAGATGCGATAAATCAATCCCCAAATCGACGCCTGTACTCCATGTCGGCAGGAGGAGTAAACTAAGTCGACAGGGGGAGCCACGGCGGTCGACTCACTGCGGAGAGGATGGCCAGATAAGTGGAACTAAGATACTTCAACTTCAGCTACGCGAATAGCATAGCTGAAGTTGCGTATCTTAATTCAAACACGCCCCCGCCTCCCCCAGTGTAGCCCAGGCCTAATTCTCCCAACTCTTAATATAGGAGCCTAGGCACCTAATTCAGGCTTCTTAGATTGAAGTACAGTTCTTGTGATTTTCTAGGTGCCTAAAAATTAGGTGTCACAAGATTCAGCATCACAATTACTAAATCCTTTTGTGGATCTAGGCCCAAATCCTCAGAGGATTAGCACATCTGTAGAATTCAAATGTTATGTTTAGCAATTTGTAGAAAGACTTTCAGAAACTTTTCAAGTTTACTGCTTAGCCACAACTAATTGAAATAATTTCAGCCCTAGAAGGTTTCAGAAAGTTAAGAGTTTGTAAATACTGGATTTATAATTAAAGTTCTAACATAACTTTAACTATAGCCAGTGGCTGCTATGTTATTTTATATCTCACTACATAAACATGCTTCCTAAACAACACACTAATCTGTGCTCCCTTCAATGGATTTCAGAAGGAATGATGATGTGGCAATAGTAGAAAAAGAGAGCTGCTTTTTTGTGGGAAGAGGAACACATGATATATGATGCAGTACCCAGGCAGAAAAGCATGCATGTACAGCATTGCCCTTCAACCCTCTTTCAACTTAATATTATCAGCAATTGTCAAGGCATAAATCAGATACAATTACAGCATAAACAGACGTGGTGAGTGTTTTATTATTTGAAGGACACTTTGGGGCAGGGAAGAAGAGAAGACTGGCTGCCAAGGCATTTTCTTGCCGTTTTAAAGTAGGCACTCATCAATTTATACAGCAAGTCCAGAAAAACGACCCTTACAGCCATTTCAGGCATTACAGCCTTCGGTCATTTAGCAGCCGCTCTGCAGAGTCACATAGTCCTTACTGGCTGCCTTGAAACGATGCCCCCCACCCCCCCGAAGCGAAGGTGCCTGCTAGAAAGTTACTGCTCACTGCAGCAATAGGACAGTCCCTGCCCCCGAGGCTGGCAGTCTGGGCGCGCTCTGGCTTGTGACACCTGCCAACGGTGTGTGACCGATCGCGGGAAACCACTCGCCCGCCACAGGCACCACCGAACCCCAAGTACGGGCGCGGGCCGGCCCGGCTGCCAGCCCTGCGGCGCTTTGGGTGTCGCCGCGGGTGCCCAGGAGGCACCGGGGAGCGCAGCACGTGTCCGGGAGGAAGCCACCGACCCGGGGCCGTTTGGTCAGGGGTAGCCGCGTGCGAGGGTCGGTAGCCGGAGTGGGGAGACCAGTGACACGTCAGCCTCGCGGACAGCGAGCAGCTCAGCCTCCCCGCGCCGCCCGGCTCGCCCCAGTTGAGCGCTGGGGAAGGCGCCTGCCTTTGCCGCCGGCATGCCCAGCAGCGCCAGGCACCAGGAAGGCAGGACCTGGCCACCTCCAAACTGGACAGGGGGATCCCGGGCCAACCCCGCGCCCGACACTCCGTGCCCAGGAACCTGGTCTCTCCACCCACCCACCCGGGGACGCCCAGGCCCAGCCCCTCACGCGCTCGCCCGCTCCAGGAAGCGGTTAACGTTTTCCGTTCGAATTTCAAATATCAACGTCTCCCCGAACACGAGCGCGCGCGTTCTCACCCGGGCCGCCGCGAACTCCGCCGAGCAGCAGAGCGGCGGGAAAGGCCAACAGCACGAGCAGCAGCAGCTGGATCGGGGATCTCATAGCGGCAGCTACCTAGCGCCCTCCGCGCCTGCTGCTCTTGCCCAAATGGCGATCACCATCGCCTCCATCCGGGAACCTGGCGCTCTCACGCCACGCACGCTCTCCGACCCCGCCCCCGAACCGCGGAGGACGTGGCTCCGCCGGGGAAGCGGGAGGGGATCACGTGACTTAAATAACACGTACGCTTTCTTCTGGCCCTTAGGGCGCATGCCCAGACCCTCAAACGCACATGTGCCGGACGAACGGTCTCGTTTTCCAGGCCGCTAGTGCGCACAAGCAAGGGGCTCCGCAAGGGTCACGTTGCGCATGTGCGAAGCTGTTCTTCTGTCAGGTTTATGGCAGGCGCTCCTTTTCCCCCGCTCTTATGCGACGGAGCAGGGGAGTCTGCGCCAGGCGGGAGTAGGTTGGTTGTCCCAATGCAGGCAGCTGTGAGGTGCAGCCAGCCTGGCTCCTGGGGGGAGCTGGGGCCCTGCTACCTGTCACTGTCCCCAGTCGCTTTGTGTCGTGACTATGTTTTGGCCATTTTAATAAAGTGATTTAACCTCCCCCAGCACCTCCTGCATTTATTACCAGCCCTACTTTTTTCTTGTGCATGTGTGGGAGGGGAGAGAACTAACCCCACCCCAACACCCATGTCCTATCTCACCAAGACTCTCACACTGCTGGCTGGCGGCTCACACCTCATGGGGGTTAAATCAGTGGTTCTTAGTACCGGTGACCCCTTTCACATAGCAAGCCGCTGAGTCCAACCTCCCCCCCATAAATTAAAAATACTTTTTAATATATTTAACACCATTATAAATGCTGGAGGCAAAGCGGGGTTTGGGGTGGAGGCTGACAGCTTGTGACCCCCAGGTAATAACCTGACCCCCTGAGAGGTCCTTACCCCCAGTTTGAGAACCCCTGGGTTAAATCAAGGCAGGATAGTGCAAACACCCCACCATCCACTTCTAGGCACTGGCTTCTCCATCCAAGATGGTCCATGTCCCATGGTGGCACCAGGCATCTCTTCGGGGCAGGATATGGATAGATGAAATGGACATGTCAGGCACTGGGTCTTTCCATGGTGTCGTTCACCATGACCTGACATCTCCAGAAACTCAGATTAGCGTTTTGTTCAGTGTTGCTAACTCTCATGTTGTGGGGTTTTTTTTCTTAAACCATGGGATCAATATGAGTTGTGTGTGCACGTGTTGCGCACTTGCAAGGAACAAATGCGTAATGTGCTTACATCTTATCACAGTTAAGCAGGGGCCTATGTACTTTTCAATTGGGGCCTATAAGCCTGATTCAATATCCTTTGAAGTCAATGGAAAGATGGCTGTTGACTTTTGTGAGCATTGGGTCAGGGCCCATATGTGTTAGAGTACTCTTGCATATAAAAGTGCCGTAATTTCAAACAGCCAACCATCTAGCAAAACTATTGGGCCTGATTTTCTGCAAACCATTAAAAACCAAAGATGCCAAATTTTCTATTTAGTACTGTATTTCAAAACAATTCCTAATTTCTCTGAAGATTGTTGTTGAGAATTAAACTTTCTTAATATTATGAGTTAATTGTTTAATTAAACAAACTATGTTAAACGAACACTAATAAAGTTTCAAAGTCAACTACTCAAAAGTTAAAAATTCAACCTTAATTGGTTCTCCTTGCACATATTCATTATGATACAGTATTTAACTGCATGACCACATACTATTTTTTGCTTCATTCAGTGCTCAGAATGGATGGTGCTTACTTAACAAGCAGCTATTCAACATTTTGTTTTCTCTTAATAGTTCAGTGCATGGCCCCAGGTCTTATTGCACAGTATCCAAACCCTGCTCTGAAGACAGAATTATTAATTTCCTCCAGAAGGCACTGCATAATTGAGCCTTAAACCTGCAGCTGCTTATTACATTATTCCATGCAGACTTCTTTGTATAACCTGCAGTGTTTCATATGCTCCCAGTTTAAAGTTGGAGTTTATTTTTAAATCCCCCACCACAGATAGGCTAGGCATAGAATGAGATACCCGCATTGGCTTCTCTGCATAAATAATCCCAGGCTTGTCAACTACCAGGATCTCCAACATCAAACTGGTAGGAATTTTTTACTATTAATCAAAATGCAAGATATATATTGAGTTTGAAACTGGGAAAAGCCTTCGCCAGTCCAGTATGCAAAGCACTCAGGAAAGAATCCACTGCATCCAAAAGCTGCCCTCAAACTTTCAGTTTCCTTCCATTGTTAATTCAGTAATTTATATACAAAGGAACGGTGTAAAATGAATAGTGTTTTGTCCATGGTAATACATCACTTGAACACATGCAATTTGCTGCTCTGACAGTGATACAGAGAATATTTCATCTTCTGTTCTTTAGTATCTACATTGTTTCCATTTAATTTTTGAACATCTTGACCCTGTAAATTATAGGAAAAAACATAAATCACAGTCCGAAGATTTCTCTAGTTTTTTTTTTAACTTCTTATTCTTAATGTATTGAAATACTCTTATGCATTGATTCACAATAAAGTCTAATCTGAAACTGGATAAGACTCTCTAAATCAGGGGCTCTCAAACTTTTGTACTGGTGACCCCTTTCACATAGCAAGCCTTTGAGTGCAACCCCTCTTATAAATTAAAAACACTTTTTTATATATTTAACACCATTATAAATGCTGGATGCAAAGCGGGGTTTGGGGTGGGGGTTGATGGCTCGCAACCCCCCATGTAATACCTCGTGACCCCCCGAGAGGTCCCGACCCCCAGTTTGAGAACCCCTGCTCTAAATCCTGGTTATTGGGGCAAGTATCTCTCAGCAAATATCCAAACAGATATATTATGCCAACTTTTCTGAAAATAAGTCACTTTTGATTATGAGCAATTGTTGGCGACATTCTTTGACTTACCTCAGTCATGGCTTTTGGAAAAGCAGACCAACATCTTTGTCTGTGGAAATTACAAAGATAGGTTGTTTCTGTGACATAGGAGGTTTCCTGTTTGATGGGCTAGAACCTGGAATCATATCCTAACATCTTCTGGGCAACATAGATAAAAATTCTTTTCTAACTGAATTAACTGACCGCTGCCCCACATCAATGTATAAATGGACACTAAACTGTGTGGTGCTGCTACTGAAATTGCTAGAGGTGTATTCTAACTCATGGGGGGTGGAAGGCGTGTTTGAGAAGAGCTGGGATAGCCTGTATAGCCCTAGGGAAAGGTTGATTATTGTTATTTATAGTGTTGTAGCACTTGAAGGCCTCAGTTAGGCTGGGGCCACATTGTGCTAGGCACTGTATAAACATATAGTAAATGACAGACCCTGTAACAAAGACCTCACAGTCTAAAAGAAAACATAACAAGTGTGTGAAACAAGCAAGCAGGTAAGGGGACATTGATAGGAAACACCAGTAGTAGGATGTTTTAGCATAGACTAGCTGTGTGCTCAGTTCACAGGTGTAATAAGCTAATCAGCAGCAGTAGTCACTATTATTGCAACTTGATTATACGATACAACTCCCCTCTGATACTATTTCTGTGAATCAAAGGCGCATTGGGAATTCCCTGTCAAGAAACCTACAGAAGATCTGATTGTTTATCCAAGAGATATGGACAAACATCTTTGTATTAGGATTACCAACCCCACAAGTTTGTCCTGGAGTCTCCAGGAATTAAAGATTAATCTTTAATTAAAGATTATTATGTCTTGATGAAACCTCCATGAATACATACAACCAAAATCGGTAATGCTACTTTGTATTAAAAAGAGTTATTTTCAGCTAGAAGGGGCTGACCATGACTGTTCAGTTGCATAGATTTTTTTCCTGCAAAAAGGGCCCTCAGTTGATAGTATCTATTATAAAAAGAGTTGATTTTTTTTAAAACCTGTTGTTCCGGCATTTGAACTATATGATATTTACCTCAGCTTTCTTGCTTTCATTTTGAACTTCTTTACTAAGTCTTCCAGATGCTTGTTTCTTTTCTCTAAACTGTCAACAAGAGACAATGTAACTGTTATATATACGGATAGGCACACACACACACACACACATATATATATCTCCTTATTTTTCAGTATAAATATTTTTGTTAGGTGCAGTACAGAAATTAAGACAATCAAACTGTCTCTTCTGCATGTACTGTATGTGAAGCCATCACTCAACTCAGGAAGATGCTTGCCTTTGGTGAACCAAGAGAACCCCAGTATGTTGACCTTTAAGACACATTGCCTGAGTGGTGGTGGAAGTGCATGTGTGAGGAGTTGGTGAGTTGATATTTAAGTTGTTTTTGGGGAAAATCTCTTCCTTTAAAAATTGTATAATATTTTTATACATGCACCTTGATTTTGTAATTAGATGCATTTTATTAATTAAATATAGCTTTTATAGAGAAGGCCTACAGAATTTGAGAGAGAATTTTAACCCGTCTATAGAATTTTTAACCAGGTTAGGAAATCTACGAGACAGGGTACTGGACCAGGAATCAGGACACCTGGGTTCTACTGATCTGTTGTGTGAACTTGGGCAAGTCACTTTATCTCTCTGTGCCTCAATTTCTCCTCTCACCCTTTTTCTATCTTATTTATTTAGAATGTAAGGCCCAGTCCCTCAAAGGTATTTAGGCATCTAACTCTCACTGATTTCAATGGGAGTTAGGTGACCCCAGACCATTGAAGATCTAGGTGTAAGGTCCTTGATGTTAAGACTGTGTCTTATTATGTGACTACACAGTGCCTATCACAATGGGTCCCAAATCTCAGTTGAGGTCTTTAAATAATAATAATAAATACATATCTGATCAACCCATGCAATTCATTAGCAGCGATATAATTCTCTATTAAATTCTATAGTTTTCTAGAGTAATTCTATAGAACCATATAATTTCTATGGAATCGTGTCAGTTTCAGTCCTATTATACACCACTACCTCGATATAACGCCATCCGATATAACACAAATTTGGATATAACGTGGTAAAGCAGAGCTCTGAGGGGGGGGAGGGGGCTGCGCACCTACAACATGGTAAGATTTTTTGGCTCTCAAGGACAGCGTTATATCGAGGTAGAGGTGTACTTCTATAGGACTTTTCTAAAAGGTAAATGACTATTGTATATAATCATTATAACTAATAATAGGTCTTATTGGAAAATCTTACAATGGGATTTTCCCAATAAAGCATATACTTTACAGAGCACATATTTTACTATTTATTACTTCACTACATGTATTACTATACTATTAGGTCAAAGTTTTCAAAACTGCCCTTTTGTTTTTGTTGTCAAAATTTTTGGATTCCAAAATTGAGATACCCTGGGCCTAATTTTTAAAGTCATGAGATCCCACAATTCTAATTGAAGTCAATGGGATTTGCAAATCTTTAGCATCTCTGAAAACCAGGCCCAAGGCATCTCAGGCTGGGCATTCAAAATCTGAGGCCAGTTTTGAAAATGTTGGTTTTAGTCAATAAGCCTCTGAGTCAAGTGTTTGACAGAGGCTTTTTAGTCTTCCCCATCTTGTGTTGGATTTCTCAAATTAGAAAACAATAACAGGAAAATAAAGCATGTTTTAAAATTGTAGTAGGCCCAGAAATAGATACTGAATGTCCCTACTAGCCAGACAATGGGAGACTTCAGTTGAAAAATAAGTTTCAACTTGCGTTTTTAATTCTCCCCTGCCCTCCGTGAAATCCTCTGACACTTACTGGATTGATAAAGATAGTCCATAATACATATTTCTGTGATATAACTGACACCTCTAGTCCCATGCAATCTATATGGGATATATCTTAGCCTTTGGAAATAGGTTTGGATTACATAGCCTTATCTCTTATATATTTAAACAACTACATGCTTTTACAAATTCAGGCCCTGGTTCAGGGCAGCAGTCCAGCACATGTTTAACATTAAAAGCATGTGCTGAAGTACTGCCCTAAATTAGAGCTTCAGGGACCAGTCCCGCAGAACCTTATTTACAGAGTTTAGTGTTTACTACCTTAGCAGACCTGCTGATGTACTTTATACTACTCATGGTAATAAGTACTGTGCATAGTGCAGGATTGGGCCTTGTCACTGTTACCATGTAATTTCCTGTCCTGTAACAGTAAAATAAATTTGTTACAGGATATGATGTCATATTCATGTGCAGTCTGATTCTGCAAGGTGCCGAATGCTCTCTGCTGCCATTTACTTTGGCTATTAGCCCGGATGGGTAAGAATGGTGTCCCTAGCCTCTGTTCGTCAGAGGATGGAGATGGATGGCAGGAGAGAGATCACTTGATCATTGCCTGTTAGGTTCACTCCCTCAGGGGCACCTGGCATTGGCCACTGTCGGTAGACAGATACTGGGCTAGATGGACCTTTGGTCTGACCCGGTACGGCCTTTCTTATGTTCTTATGTTCTTATGTTCTCGGGTACCTCATTTGAGATCTGAAAATCAATGGGAGTAGAGAGCACTCAGCACCTCAGAGGAGTGGGTCCTAGGAGTCCATGCCTGCTCCTAATGAAATCCAATGGCAAATCTCCCATTGACTTCAATGGTGTTATGATTAGGCGTTTAGGCTAGGATTTTCAAAAGCACTTTAAGAGGTTTAAACTTTGAGCTCCCATAAAATTCATTAGGATCTCAGGCAACTAACTGCCATGTGTTCCTTTGAGAATCACAGCCTTCAGAGTTTTAGTTTCCAAAAAGGAATTGTTGCTGTTATACTGCAACAACATTTTCTCAAAAACACCCAGATTTTTATTCTGTCTAAAGAACAGTGATAACTGTTTGAAGATCAAACAAATAAAAATAAGTTGAGAAATAAGATGTGCAGTCAGCTTGACCACTTTCGATGTACTTGTCAGACACAGAAGAAATAGAAACAGAAGACAGCTGTTGAAAGTGATCTAGAAAATTTTCTTGCTGTTGTTAAGGAGAAAGATGGAACTGATTATGACTCTTTCAAGTACATTAGGAAATGTACCACAATGGTTGAAGCACTCCAAATAGCCACACTTAAAAAAATTTCCAACTTCCATTTGGTGTTGGTGGGTTTGTTTCTGTTTGTTGGTTTTGGGGAGAAGACTGATACCAAAAAGTGTTATAAATAATATACAAGCCCCAAGCTGTATATATTGCAAAGCTCTTATCCCAGTTCTCAACTGGAATGGTGCAAGTTGGCCCTAAATTAGGCATAGCCAGGCCTGGGAAAGGCTCCCATTTTAATGGAATGCTCAGCTAATGTAAGGCAGCCGTAACAGCTTCTATGTCCCTCTCCCATTGCCACTGTAGGGATCATGGCCAAAGCCAACAGAGGAGGCTTCCCTGCACTCTGACAATCCGCATATGTCATATCAACTCTTTGGGTCAGATGTAAGCCAATAAATTGTAAATTGGTCCACTTCAGCTAGTGTAAGTGGGACCAACCCTTAGGCTGCTCTAACATACATTGGGTGAATGCTCCATGACACATCTTTACCAAGATAAGACCACGTTTGCAATCCCCTTCCAAAGATTCACTGTTTACTCCAACCTCTGCTGCAGTCATGGAGGCCTCCCCTTTTAGTTTTGGTGAAATGTACTGTACAAAACAACTGATCTTCGTTCTCATGTTTTATGTTGTACAGTATCTAGCACATTTCAGTAAATATAAAATATAAAAATACTGTCATATCAAGGAGCATCATTTATTCATTGTCTCCCTGAATAAGGGAAGCAAGAGAAAATCTCACACACACACACCCTCTGCAAAATAAAGGAAATCAAGGAATTACTTCAGTCAACCTACACACACACCCACACACTCTCACTCTCTCTCTCTCCCTCTGCAAAATAAAGGAAATCAAGGAATTTCTTCAGTCAACCTACTATGATATCTGGGAACTTGCTATCTCAAGCCTTTGGTCAGCACATTCAATAATTTCCTCATATGATGTTACCTTTCAAAATAAAATCATCAAGCGATTAGCTGTTGTATAATATCTAAAACAGCAAAAGAAGGTTTCCACAAAGCAATACATTCTCATCTCGATAGGCCCTGCATTTGTATGTGTTGCTCCCACTGGCCCTAATGAGCATTCCAGAGCTATATCCTATTTGTCCTGCTCATGCAGATAATCCCACTGACTTTAGAGGGACTAACCATGTGAATAAAGTAAGCAGGACTTGGCTCATATGCTAAATTTCTACACACACCGAGTTTAGCTTGCTTTTCTATCAAAGTATATCAAACCCAGATATCTGTTCTTTAGAGGTTTCCCATCTAGGTACTGACCTGGCCTGACTCTGCTTACTTTGTGAGATCTAACAAAGAGTTCACAAGTCTAAGAAGACAATTAACATAAAATAGGTTGGAAGAGGGTGAAAAATATGTAGTTTAAACAAATGTCCTGAAAATGTCAGCTTTCCATTGTGTCAGGTTAACATGTAGAGTTTCTGCTATACAATCACACTTGTACCTTGCATGTCAAGCTACCCAAATCTCCTTGAAGCTTCTCATTTTCTCCTGTGAGCCTCTTGCATTCTTCTTCCTTTAGCGTTAGATGGTTTTCCAGTTTTGTAATCTCAGAAAAACAACAAAAATGTTTCATTGTCAGTTACTGCCTTAAACATGTCCTGTTAAATATCAGAAATAAAGAGCTACCACTCAGAATGGAAAAGTGGAAGATAGAGGGCAGCCATGATTTCCTGAAAAAGGATAGTGGTCTTTGCAAGCCTTTATTTGTCACTTGTCAGTTCCCAAACTGTAAAGTGAGGATAACACTGCTTGTACTTACTAGGGGTATTGTGAGGCATAAATCAATATTTGTAAAGTATTTTGAGGCTCTGAGGTGGCAAGCACTATAAATAGAAAATGCCATTACTTATCACCACCAGAATGTATTTATGTTTGTGTGTGTATATACATATATCCATAGAAGAATATAAGGTTCACCAGACTTAGGAAAGGAACTAGAATTCAGTGTGACAAAGCAGTATTGTACACTGATTTCCAACAAAAATAACTTCCAAGGCCTTATTCTGTCAGATACCAGTTCTTCTTCGAGTGATTGCTCCTATGCATTCCAGTTAGGTGTGCGCGCCGCGCGTGCACGGCTCTTCGGAAGATTTTTACCCTAGCAACTCCGGCGGGCCGGCTGGGCGCCCCCTGGAGTGGCGCCGCTATAGCACTAGATATATACCCCAGCCGGCCCGTCCGCTCCTCAGTTCCTTCTTTCCGCTCGTGACGGCCGTTGGAACAGTGGAACGCAGCTTAGCTGACCTCCACTTCCCTAGCTACTCGTAGTTTTCTCTCGTTCTGTTTATAGTTGTAGTTAACTTTGTTTGTAGAATAGTGTATTTATTTTACAGTGGTTCGGGGTTTATCCCCTTCCCCTCACCCGGTGCCGGGTCCGATGCCCGGTCCACAGGGTTTTCTAATGCTCGGCCGGCCACAAGCCGCTGCCGACAAGAGATCTTCTCCTAAGTGCCTCGAGGGATCTTACCTCACAGATAAGTGCTGCATTTGTGAGGCCTTTAATCCGTGAACAAAGGGGAGCGGGTCTTTCGTTTTAAGCAGCTCCTGAGGGAGGCAGGTCTTGCTCCTCCGCTCTCGGCACCAAGCGCTAGTTAGTCTTCAAGGCGCGCTCCCTCGGCACCGGATCGCCGGTACCGCCAAGGCCTCCTGGCACGACCGTCGCTGGCTCCGACGTACCCTCGGCATGGATCCCTCTCCTGGAGGATGAAGAGGCACAATATCCTTGCTGCGTCCGAGCCGCCGCCTCTGCAGCCGAGCGCTATGCTCGGTCGGATCGTCCGGCACCGGTGTCTGCCGCGGCACCGACAATACCCGCACCATTTACTCCGGCCAGGCAAGAGCCGTCGAGTCCGGTGCTGGAAAGCTCCCCGGTACGGACCGTGGTCGAGCTCGCTCTGAAGCTGCGTCCGAGCCGCCTGCTCCGCAGCCGAGCGCTATGCTCCGTCGGATCGCCCGGCACCGATGTCTGCCGCGGCACCGACAATATCCGCACCATTAACTCCGGCCAGGCAAGAGCCATCGAGTCCGGTGCTGGAAAGCTCCCCGGTACGCACCGTGGTCGAGCTCACCCGGAAGCTGCGTCCGAGCCGCCTGCTCCGCAGCCGAGCACGATGCTCAGTCGGATCGCCCAGCACCGATGTCTGCCGCGGCACCGACAATATCCGCACCAATAACTCCGGCCAGGCAAAAGCCGTCGAGTCCGGTGCTGGAAAGCTCCCCGGTACGGACCGTGGTCGAGCTCGCTAGGAAGCTGCATCTGAGCCGCCTGCTCCGCAGCCGAGCGCTATGTTCAGTGGGATCGCCCGGCACCGATGTCTGCCGCGGCACCGACAAGAACCGCACCATTAACTCCGGCCAGGCAAGAGCCGTCGAGTCCGGTGCCGGAAAGCTCCCCGGTACGGACCGTGGTCGAGCTCGCTCTGAAGCTGCGTCCCAGCCGCCTGCTCCGCAGCCGAGTGCTCTGCTCAGTCGGATCACCCGGCACCGATGTCTGCCACGGCACCGACAATGCCCGCACCATTAACTCTGGCCAGGCAAAAGCCGTCGAGTCCGGTGCTGGAACACTCCCCGGTACGGACCGTGGTCGAGCTCACTAGGAAGCTGCGTCCGTGGTGCGAGCTATGGTCGAGCTCACTATTCCCTCCACGCCGGAGACAGTGTCCACGGCGAGGGAGCTGATTGCAATGACAGCGTCTGCGCTGCCTCAACCCCCGGCACCGCCGGTGCGGGTTACATAGTCGATGGGCAAGCCTGCCTTGATCAGACCACCCTCCGTCGGCACCGCAGAGCGGCACCATTCATGATCGCGGTCCCGCAGATGTTCTCGGTCCCGTCACCGATCTAGGTCCCGATGCCGCTCACAGTCTCGGCACCGTTCTCCATGTTGGTACCAGTAGTACTCGCGGCACCGGTCAGCATCCCGTTCGCCGGTCCGGGACACTCAGTCCCGGCACCGCCCCAGGCACCGGGATGCCTGTAGCCACTCCTGATCATCGAGCCTCGCACCCTCGGTCGACCGCCCGGCACAGCTCCGGTGGCAGGTCCCGTTCTCGGTACCGGTATGTCTACCGGTACCGATCCCCGGTGCCGCATCGAGCGACATCAGTTAGAGACGGAGACTCTACCAAGGGCTTGTCAGCTCCTCCAGGGCCATCCAGCCACGCATCAGTGTCGTCCCGTGCGGACACTTCATATGCGTAGTACTCTGTTTTCCGATGTGCCCTCCAGAGTCTTCCAGGAGACCTATCAGTGGTCATTCTGGACGCCTTGGGTGTACTACCACGCCAGAGGCGTACTGGTGATCCCATCTCGCTCTGTTCCCTTGGAGCTCTGGGTGCCAGAGGCGACTATTACTCGTCCCCGTCCGACCGGTACAGAGCAACCCCCGGTTCGGCACCGGGCTCCCAGATCCCACCGGATCAGGAGGTCGTCCAGGAGCTCGAGTCCACACAGGACCCGCTTGTCCCTGGCCTTTCTTCTTCCTCCTCCCCAGATGAGGCGGGGGCAGGAACATACCCCTCCGGCCCTCCCCTAATCGAAACGCGACCAGCCCCTAAATCCAAAGAGGCTGGGCGTGTGGTCTTACTGGGCCGTAAGATGTACCCAGAGGGGGCCCTGCAACTTCGTGTAGCAAGCCAGCAAGCCCTGCTTAACCGCTACTGTGGGTGGCGATGGGCAAATTTACAGAGTCGGTTATTCGGAACTCCCGTCAAGAGTTCGATGCCCTCCTGCAGCAAAGGACGGAGCTGGAGAGAGCTTCCCTCCAGGCCTGGTTGGACGCAGCTGACTCTGCTGCCACGACTCTGGCCTCGGGTGTTGCCACGCGGCGCGTTTCATGGCTCCAGTTATCGAGCCTTCCCTCGCAGCTGCGGCACGCTATACAGGACTTGCCCTTCAATGGCACAGGCCTGTTCTCTGAAAACACTGGCCCTAGGCTGCAAAACCTAAAGGGCAGCAGGGTCACTTTGCTATCTCTCTCTCGGCATGCACACGCCGGTGATTCAGCGCCGACGTTTCCGTCCCCAGCCTCCGCTCTTACCCTGCGCCTTGACAAAGTCAGGACTTGGCCAGCGGGCGTGGCTTACACGGTCGTGGCCATCAATCCGGACCCCAAAGGAGCCGAAATTAGGGTCCTTCTGACCACCAATGGGGCAAAAGCCTACCCATCCTCGTCCCTCCTAAGGACCCCTCTCACGAGCGATTCCTCTGGCAAGAGGTGCGGACGCTCCTCTTCATCGGAGCTATACAGGAGGTACCTAAGGGCGAAACCTAATCCCCTAGGCGAAGGGAGGTCTCAGACCTATCCTAGACCTGCGGGAACTCAACAAGTCACGATGTAGATGAGTTCCGCATGGTACCCAGGGCGACCGTCATCCCATCCTGGGATCCCGGAGACTGGTACGCTGCCCTCGATATGAAGGGCGCGTGTTTTCACGTCGCCATTTCTCTTCCACACAGAAGGTACCCTCGGTTTGGGGCCTACCATCGTTATTCCCAGTATACGGTCCTCCCGGTTGGCCTCTATACAGCCCAGGGGTATTCAAAGTGCATGGCTGTAGTCGCCGCCTCTCTCCGCCACCGTCAGATACACGTTCTCCGTATCTAGACGAGTGGCTCATTCGAAGGACCACCGGGCCCAAGTTACCAGTCATGTGGGCATCAACACGAACCTATTCCTGTGTCTAGGCCTGATGATCAATAGTAAAATCCACTCTGATTCCCACACAGGGAAGGGAATTCATTGGGGCCGTCCTGGACTCCAGACTCGCCAGAGCCTGCTTACCTCAGCCTTGGTTTCAGGCGAGGGTAACAATTGTACAAGGTCTACGGACCTTCCCGCCAACTTGGGCTCGCACTTGCCTAGGTTTCCTGGGTCACATGGCTGTCTGCATGTTTGCAACCAAACATGCCAGGCTTCGCCTCCGTTCACTTCAATCGTGGCTCACCTGGGTGTGCCACCCGGGCAGAGATAGCATACTCGTGGTCGTCTTGTTCCCCCCGAGCATCCTAGGCTCCCTCGACCGGGAGTCAGCGCCCTCCCTGGTGTATCCAGGGATGCTGTTTCATTCACCCCTCGGGGTCCCTCATGACAGACAGCCCATCTCTCGGCTGGGTGCGCACCTGGCGTAGTTTCGCACTCACGGCCTTCGGTCAGCGCAAGAGCTGGCCTTACGCATCAATGTCTGAGAGCTGAGAGCAGTCTGCCTTGTGTACCAGGCGATTCAGCTGGCGGATCGTCTCAGCAGATCCTTCCTGTCTCACAAGTGGTAGTTTCCTCCGGACTTTATCTTTTCCGTTTTCCAGAAGTGGGTCTTTCCCCGCATAGCCCTCCTCGCTCTCGCGAGAACGGAAAGGGAGAGAAATTCTCCTCGTTCCAAAGCCTCTCCCCAGGCTCGGTCTTGGAGGATTTTCCTGAGGCCGTGGATCGGCCATCTGCCATACGCTTTCCACTGTTCCCGCTGGTTCACAGGGTCCTGCTAAAACTCTGCAGGGACAGAGCGCCCCTGATCGTGATCGCTCCAGCATAACCCGGGCAGCACTGGTACACCATGTTGCTACACCTGTCGGTAGCAACCCTCTTGGCCCAGACCCCATGACACGGGATCACGGCAACCTTCACCACCCGGTCTTGTAATCCCTGCACCTCACAGCAGGGCTCCTGCGTGGCTAAACCGATCCGAGTTACGTTGTTCTGCCTCGGTTCTACAGGATTCTCCGGGGTGGTAGAAAATCTTCCACTCGGTTAAAGTATCTGGCCAAGTGGAAGCGTTTCTCCTGCTGCTCCGAAACACGTAATGTTTCTCCCGCCGAGGTCCCGCTCCATTCCATCTGGTTCCTCAGGGCTTGGAGCGTTTATACCCCCCCCCCCCAGTGGGGCCCCGCCATAATCCTGGCTCTTCAATCTGGTTCTAACCAGTTTTATGACTGCCCTATTCGAGCCAATGTCAACATGCTCATTGCTATACCTGTCCTGCAGGACAGTTTTCCTGTAGCCTTTCCTGCGGCCAGACGAGTCTCCGAGCTTCAGACTCTCACAATAGGCCCAAGGTATACTGTGTTCCTCAAGGACATGGGCAGTTATTACCACGTCCGACCTGCCTCCCTAAGGAGGTGTCGGCCTTTTATATCTACCAGGATATCTTCCTTCCGGTCTTCTTTCCGAAGCCACTCTCTTTGCAAGGAGAGCAACAATTGCCCTCCTTCGACATCCGTAGGGCGTCCGCAATCTATATCTAGCGGACAGAGCCCTCTCGTAACGCCCCCAAAACCTTCATCGTACCGGCATACTGGATGAAGGGCATACCTGTCTCCTCCTAGAGGATTTCATCTTCAGTGACGTTGTGCATCCGCACCTCCTCTGGTTTGGCCCATGTTCCATAGAGCCACCTTACTGCACATTCCACCAGGGCTCACGCTTCTTTGCTGCCTTCCTGGGTCACATACCCTTTCAGGGGATGTGTTGTGCACCTACCTGGTCCTCGGTCCACACCTTTGCCTCATTGGTCCAAGAGTCCAGAGCTGATGCAGCCTTTGGCTTAGCAGTTTGCATTCTGCAACATCTAACTCCGACCCCACCGCCTACGTAAGGCTTGGGAATCACCTAACTGGAATGCATAGGAGCAATCACTCGAAGAAGAAAAGACGGTTACTCACCGTTGTAACTGTTGTTCTTCGAGATGTGTTGCTCCTATCCATTCCAGACCCGCCCTCCTTCCCCACTGTCGGAGTAGCCGGCAAGAAGGAACTGAGGAGCGGACGGGCCGGCTGGGGTATATATCTAGTGCTATAGCTGCGCCACTCCAGGGGGCGCCCAGCTGGCCCGCCGGAGTTGCTAGGGTAAAAATCTTCCGAAGAGCCGTGCACGCGCGGCACGCACACCTAACTGGAATGGATAGGAGCAACACATCTCGAAGAACAACAGTTACAACGGTGAGTAACCGTCTTTTTCCTCACCTGGCAATGGAGGTCATCACTTTGCTTATGGTATTCACCCATTTTTGTTCTCAGCAAATCAAGCAGTTCTGTGCCACTCCCAGTTTCCTCTTGACCAGCACCTGCATCCTATGGATAAATGTGCTATTAAGGAAAATTGGGTCAAATCCAGTAATAGTCATTAGACTCGTTTCCTTTTCTATAATAATGGATTTCAAGTTCCATAATGTAATTAGTCTATTTTTACAACTATTATCCAAACCACACAATCTACCAAAGACTAGTTTAGTCTTCAAGGTTTCCAACACACTCAATTTTTTAAAAATTTGCTTGTCAAAATCAGGACAATATAGTCTCTGGGCTTGATTCGCTACTTGTTAATCCAGGTTTAAACTGGTGTAATTCTGCTGATTATAGAAGTGTTACACTTACCTAAAATTGGAGTAATGCACTAATAACTCAAACTCTCTATTTAGTATGTTTAAGTTTTCCTAAAGACTACAGCCCATAATTTAAAATGATTAGTAAAAGTGACTCATCCACAGAGCTCTATTCATTCTGATATAACTTTTTGAAGTGTAAAATGTAAAAAGATTATGGCGCAAAATCTCACCCCAATTCCACCCCCTTTGTGACTCTCAGACAATGTAAAGGAAGCTGAGACTCACTATAATTAAAGCTAAGATTTTGTCATGGTTATTTTTAGTAAAAGTCACGGACAGGTCACGGGCAATAAACAAAAGTTCACGGAAGCCATGACCTATCTGTTACTTTTGCTGCTGCTGCGGCTCCATGGTTTCCCCCGCCACTGTGGTGTCTGGGAGCTGTGGGGTTTCCCCTCCACCCACAGCAGCTAGAAGCTGCAGGGGGGCCCCCTCCACCCACGGTGACTGGGAGATGCAGAGTGACCATATTTCCTGAACAGAAAATGGGACACCCCCAGCCGCTTGCCTGAGACGCCCCCGTCCCCATCCCCCTGCACGAGGCTGTTGCCTGTCACTGGAACCCCGAGGAGGGCCCCCTCAGGAGACTGTCACCTGTCACTGGAACCCTGCCAGGGCCCTGCTGACTGCCAGCTCCAGAGTCCTGCAGCCCCGGGGGCTGAAGCAGAGAATATCATGGAGGTCTCTGAAAGTCGGATTCCGTGAATTCCATTACCTCTGTGATATAAACGTAGCCTTAATTATAATTCCCATGCAAGGAACTCCCCCAGCACTGGTCGTCCCCAGATGGCACACAGATGTCAGACAGGGCGCTAGCCTGCCTTCTCTGCAGCCCTGGTGCCAGGGGTATATCGGGACTGGGAGTGGAGAGCAAATGACCAAAGTTTGACTCCCTCAGGCAATCCTCAACTGGACCATAGTCACTAGGTAAGTTACTATGTTATTGAATGGGGTAGCACTGCTAGTGCTGTCTTGCCCTGCAACAGAGCAGTGTGACTTCATTAAACAGTTTGGTTTATATGTATTAGTGCAGTGCATCCAAACACACCCAACTGTTATTGCACTGATACTCCTTCCCCAAAGTTCCCTGCATATCTGTCCTCAACAGGGGCACAACAGCAGGTGCAAAGCTGGCAGCACTCGGATACATACATCTTGTTTTTATTGTATCCTTAGTAGTATTCTTCTTAGCACCCAGGGCCCTAATCAGGACTGAGACCCTATTGTACTAGGCTCTATACAAACACAAAGGGTATGTCTAGGAACAATCACAAGGTGTGCAGCTCAAATATACTTTCGTGAGCTAACTTTAATTTAGCTAGCTCAGACCCTGGAGTAGTGAAGTTGCAGCAGCGCCTGCTTACCATAGGCTAGCCCTTAAAGTAATTATCCAGGGTTCTGGGTGGGCCTGTGCAGCCGCAGCTTCACTCCAGGACCCAAGCCAGCTAGATTAAAGCCAGTTTGGGTTCATCTGCTTAAACTGCAATCACACTCTCTAGACACAGCCACAGTATGAGACAATCCTGCCCCTGGGGACATAAGTCATATTCTATTTTAATATCACTGTATATTTTATTAATACTGACCAAAAAAACAACCTACTACCTCTAATTTCTGTAACTGTTGATAATGTTGAACTCACCTCAGTCACTTGATCTTGGGAAGCTTTCTCATGAATAATTAACTCTCTCATGGCTGCTATGCTTTCCCTGTGTTTCTGTAACTAAACAGTTACAGTGATTAAAGTGTACGTGAGAGAGAGAATATATGCCGCTCAAGTATAATTTATTTTTAACACAAACATCCTAGAAAAACTATCAATCACACAAGCAAATCTTGAGTGGAGAGACTCGCAACCAAAAAAATACTGCTTTATAAATGATGCACAGAGCCTGGGTGTAGTACATTATTTATATCACTTCAGTATCCCCAGAAGGAAGCACAGCTACCAAATGTATCCAATTTATTCTGTTCAGATTTTTGTATCATGCCCATCACTGTGTTCATCCAACAATTTTTATCACTTCCCATCTTAGACCCCAGTCCATGCACCGATGCAAGGGTACAGCTGCATGGAGATAATTGCAGGATCTGGGCCTTAAGGAGCAAGCGTGCCTGTTAGACTTAGAATAATAAAAAACAACATCATGAAATTATAGGTGATGCCTTTTATTGGAATAATTCAGAATTAAATGGGTAAGCTTTTGAGGATTGCACCTTCTTCATCAGGGACCAAACAGAGATTCAGACCCTGATGAGGACAGTTTGAGTCTCAGAAATCATTTTCATAGTCATTCCCATAGAAAACATCACCTAACGTTGTGTTGTTGTTTTGCTGAATCTGTCTTTCTTCTTGGGACAGTCTGGGCTGGAAGGAGCCTCACTTCTACCTTCACCAAGAATGAGGGAAGATTTACCTCTTTCTCCAAGGTTTTCTTTTTAAGGGTGAAGTTCTTCATTTTTTCTCCCAGTTCAGTAATCATTTCACTCTTCTTGGAATATTCAATAGTAGAATCCATGTCCTAGTAAGCATAACAATGGGACAGCATTAACAATGTTTAAACAATCAGACTAATGAGATTTACCAGGCCTAACTGAGGTCTGTTCAGAACCATGAGGTTCCCTAGGCCAGATATTGCTAGGAAAAGTAGTGACTTTAAGGGGAAAGAACATCTAATATTGTTGTTCAGTGACATCCCGATGGCCTGACCAGAGATAGTTCAGATTGATTTTGGAGGAAACCACATCTAGAGGTTCTTTGCTGGAAGTCCAACCACCAGGCTTTTAATCATGTAACAGCAGGACCCTGTGATCTGCACTGGCTGCTTGTTAGTTTCCAGGTGAAGTTTAAGATGTCTGTTTTAACTTACATTGTCCCAAATGGTTTGGAACCACCTGCCTACCTGAGAGACTGGCTCCCTCACCTTGAGGCACAACCTCATCTGTGATCAATGGAGGTTTTTGTAGCTGGAGAGCCCTGGCTTAAACAGGAAGGGCCTGCTAATAGGACATTTTCCATGAGGGATCCATGACTCTGGAACTTACTTCCCCATTGGTTTACTAGAGCACAGATTTGTGAACCTTCCCGACATGCTGTAAAGGACCATCTTTCTTCTCTTCCTGTTTGGGAAGCATGACTTGAAGGACATGGATTGAATAATGTAGTGAAGAGGAGGTTAGCTAGGATTACTGTGGTGGGAAAACATAACTATGCCAGTGGTGGGAGATTTAGTTTATTACATATAATGATTTCAATGTTACCTTATCTATTATAAAAATTCCTAGAGCAATAGGTGGACACTTGAAATAAGTAAAAAATGAACGACAGAAAGGAAGGATTGAGGGGAATAAAAATAATTCTCTCTCCCTCCCAAAGACTCCCCAAGGATTTGCCTGTTATTAAAATTGAAGGGTAGGCTTGAAGTCTAAGTGGGAGCTGTTTTTGTGTGCATTATTTATTTTTATTAGAATAGCAACTACAGGCCCACTTAGCCACTGTACATACACTTAGCAAGACACATCCTCTGTCTCAAAAAGCTTACCATCCAATTAGACTAGACAAACTAAGCGATAGGAAAAATGGAATCTTATTCCCCTTTGATAGATGGGAACTGAGGCATAGAGAGAGTAAAACCCTGGCCTCACAGCTGATGATGTGAGATTGCAGCAGTACAACCATGAATAGATCAGTTCTCTTCACTGGGGCTCCACATGGGCTCACTGCCACTATATGCAGTTAGTTGAAGGACCACAACTCAGTGACTTGACCAATGTCATACAGGATGTCTGTGACAGAAATTAAACCCAGATCTCCTGAATCCCAGTCCAGTTGTGCAGGATTTGACCCCTGGTTTCAATTTTGTCCTTTGTTCTGCTCTGAATTTGTCAAAGAGAGCTTAAATAAACACTCAAAATATTGACTAAAATATAGACATATTAAGAAATTAAATGATTAAATAACAAACATATCCCATATAGGAATAGCCAGTAATGCTGTTGTGCATCATGAAAAAGCCATACAACTGAGGAAGAATTCACCACTTCACTGATCCTTGGGTTTTGAAAATTCTTTACTCTTTTCAAACACTGAACTAAAATTAGTCCAATATGAGTTTTAAATTGTCCATTTCTATCTCTTCTCTTCTTCTATGGGGCTTGTAGCTGTTCTGCCATGCAAGGAGTCCATACAACTTTAAAGGTTTTCTGTATGATTTGAATAGAATAGGCCAGTGCTCCATTTCCTGTACATGCCACATACAGTATTACCAATCATATTATCCTGTTTCCCATTGACTTCAGTGGGCACTGAGTCAGGTCCTAGATGAGAGGGGAGACTTAGGCTTCCAAGCTCTCCCTATAGTACTGAAATACGAAAATTACTGGTATATTTTTAAAAAGTTTATCACAAGGAATGTCATACAGACTCCTGCTACCTCTAGCAAGATTCAAACGGAGTATGTCAGCACACACTATGGCACTTTTAGTGCATGGTAGCAGGGTCCACTCAGCAAGTTAATGCATGGCAGATCAGTGTGCTGTAATTCACACCCTGGCTTGCTCCACACTAACTCACCGTGTAGGCAAGCCCCGCTTTTACAAACATAGGCCCTGCTCCTGCAATATGAACTGCACCCATCGGGATCCCTGTGGGCTCTACCCACATGCTGCTCAGTGCAGGATTGGAGCCTTAGGGAGACAATGGAAGGAAGAAGCTATTTTATACCATTGCATCTAGGGAAGGAGTCCAAATTTTTGGAAGATGTTATTATTTCATAATCTATGTAGCAGGGGTGAAATCCTGGCCCCATTGAAATCAATTAGAGTTATGTTTTTTATTTCAAAGAGGCCAGGATTTCACCCCAGTTCTTGGAACACAGTGAAACTTCACATATCCACTTGTGTACTGGCAAGACCTTTTCTCATTTCCATGGCTATGAAACATTAACATTGCAAAAGAAAACAAGAATATTCAGAATTTCTATTTGCATGGTGAAATAGACACCTTCATGAGGGATACAAGAGAGAACCATCCTTGGATCCAATGGCGAATTCTCATCCTGTTCCAACAGTTCATTTGTTATTTATTGTAAAGTCTCCCAATGTGTTTGTAGTTTTATACAATTCCATAGTATCTGTGTGAAGTCAGCATTTTCTGTACTACAGACCAGATTCTTTGCTACATCTGGTCAATGCAAAGTACAATGACACAAATGAGCCTTGCTGCAGCTCCCTGACTTTCGGACTGGTTCTGTCCCAGTCCTAGCCCTGCTGTAATTTACAGCAGCCTGGTAAGTGCTTGAAATCTGTGTGTCGCAGGACGGGTTTAGGATGGTTGTAGGTGCAGGGTTGGTGTTAGGGGGTGGCAAACAGGGTAACCTCCCGGAGCTCCATGCCACAAGGGGCCCTGTGAAGCTGAGTTACATGCTTCAGCCCGAGCCCTGCTGAAGCTGGAGCCCGAGCCGGTGCTTGGGGCTGAAGGCTGAGGCCAAGCTTAAGGTAGGGGGTAAAAATTTTTTTTATTTAAGTCCAAAGGTGGTTGCCAGCACAAGAAGGTTGAAAAACACTTCTCTAAACTATGCCTAAAGGTACGTCTACACTGCAATAAAAGACACATGCGGTATGGCTGCTGTTGGCCCGGGTCAGCTGGCTCAAAATTGCAGTGTAGATGTTTGAGCTCAGGCTGAAGTGCAGCTCTGAAACCCTGTGCGGCAGGTGGGTCTCAGAGCCTGGGTTCCAGCCCGAGCCCAAATGTCTACACACACTGCAATTTTTAGCCCCGTAGTCCAAGCCCTGCAAGCCTGGGTCAGTTGACCAAGGCTCTGAGACTTGGTGCTACAAGTTGTTTTTAATTGCTGTGTAAATGTACCTTTGTGACCAGCTAAGTCAAACTAGCATACAGTAGCACTCTGGCCACACCTCCAACACACCTCCTCTGCCAAGCCATGGAGGAGGGTAGCAGCCAGTAATGCCAGCTCTGCTCCAGCGGAGGACACCCTATGCTGGAGGAATTTTACCTGAGATCCCATTTTGGCCCCTTAGTGCTGCCAGCATGGCACAAGTGGGCTGAAGAGGCTAGAGAATTTGGCCCTACACCTCCAACACAACACATTCTTCTGTTTCCAGTAGACATTGTCTATAAAGAAACAATGTAATCTTAATGCACAAGAATTTTCACATTCTTTATACCAGGCCTGCACAACTCATAAAGCAGCGAGGGCCATATTACTCCAAAGAAAACAGCTGAGGGCCAAAATCCCCCCGGCCCCGCCAACCCCCCCTCCCCCAGCGCCGCCGACAAACACCCCCCAGCGCTGCCCAGCCCCCGTGGAACACAACCCCCCCAGCACCGCCCACACGGCGAAAACAACCCCCACCCCGCACCGCCCAGCCCCCCCAAAAACAACCTCTCCCCAAGCACCGCCCACCCCATGGAAACAAACCGTCCTTCCCCAGCACCGCCCCACCGAAACAGCGGTATTGAACCTTGGTAATATGTTATAGTGGGCCCCTAAGGTAGTATAATTAAGGTAAAAGAAAAATGTCTTTTTGCTAGAAGTAGAATAAGATCTTCCCCCCTACTTTGTAATCAATTGCCCTGTTGAATGGATGAGGTGTGACTGAGGAAGGCGTGGAAGGCAGCACCTCCAGACAGCTGCAACCCTTGGAGAGGGGATGGGAGCCAGACCAGATCAGTAGAACAGGTCAGCCACCGACTTGTAGCTCGTCTCCTCAGCCCCCACCCCCTGCTTGCCTCGTCAGCCTCCCCCTCCCCCCCCGCCAGCTCACCTGCCCCCCCCCGCCAATGCCGGCCCACTTGCCTCCTCAGATCCCCACTCCCCCGGCTCACCTGCCCCCCCGCTCACCTTCTCAGCCCCCCCCCCCTCCCCAGCTCACATACTCACCCCCCGCCACTGCCCACCCGCTCACCTCCTCAGCCTCCTACCACCCTGGCCAGTGATGAGCTGCCAAAATCTTAACAACCGGCTGTTCACGCTGGAAGCCTGGGAGGGCTGAGAAGCAAGCGGCGGCTTCGCGCTCAGGCCCAGGGAGGCAGAGGCAGAGCGGAGGTGAGCTGGGGAGCGGAGCAGTTCTCCTGCGCGCTCCCCCCCACCCCGGGTTACCTGCTGTGGCGCGGGCGGCCCTCCTCGCGTCCCCCTGCCCCAGCTCACCTCTGCTCCGTCTCCGCCTCCCTGGGCCTGAGCGTGAAGCCGCCACACTGCTTCTCTGCCCTCCCAGGCTTCCCACTCAAACAGCTGATTCGCAGGAAGTGGGGGGGGAGATGGAGAAGCAAGGCGGAGTGTTCAGGGGAGGAGGTGGAGTGGAGGTGAGCTGGGGCCAGCCGCCGGATCACCTGCCCCCCCCGCCATTGCCTGCCCATTCGCTTCCTCAGGCCCCCGCCACCGGCTCATCTGCCCCCCTACCACTGCCTGCCAGCTCGCCTCCTCAGCCCCCCTCCTTCCCCCCCGCTTGCCTACTCACTCTCCCTCCCCCCCCCGTGGGCCGCACAGTGAGCCCATGTGGGCCGCATGCAGCCCACGGGCCGTATGTTGTGCAGGCCTGCTTTATACAATTGCTCAGGAGTCACATGGAAATCTTAATGGCCCCACTCTTAATGGCAGCCATCTGTTCCAGAGATAGAGGACACTTCATAGCTACCAAATCAGCTCTCCTGGAATTAAGTAAAAGGAGCCAGAAGCAACCACTGAAAATGTTTCTTCCCTGGTTTGACACCTGTGGCTAAGCCAAGGATACAATGCAGGTAGGTATGGCCTACACCAGGAGCATTGCTCAAAATGCAACCTTGTTGCTAACCCTACTTCAGCTCCACCAGTGTTAGTAACTCACCAGCACTCACTTACCGGAAGCCTTTCTTAAGCAGCAGATCTTAGACACACATTTGGTCTAACGCACAGTGCTTAAAATGCTGGCAGCAACATAGAGCCTAGTTTACACCCTGGCTTTCAGCATTGTTATGTTGGTGGAGCTGAACCGATGTTAGCACAAATGTCCCTATTGTAGTCAAGACCAAGAGGCTTACAGATCAGAGGGGAGCAATAATTTGATATTTTTTCATTTACCTCAATCAGAATTATTTTTCTTTTAACACGTTGTGTGTGTGTGTGTGAATTTAATGCTCATGAAAGGTGCGGGACTGACAGTCCTGAACAACAATGAAAGCAGCGTTAAAACATTTATTCCACCCGTTTGTCAATGGAAGGGAGTAGTCTGAGTGGGGTTTTGGCAGGTAGGCAATGCTAGAAGGTGTTTCAGG
Source organism: Mauremys mutica (assembly GCF_020497125.1). NCBI lineage: Eukaryota > Metazoa > Chordata > Testudines > Geoemydidae > Mauremys > Mauremys mutica. Next base: position 119,071,499 of record NC_059073.1, on the reverse strand, counting down.
TAGATCTCCATCTTTTTTTCTTCTTCTTGCCCTTCCATACATGGACAGAAATGTTGCCTTGGAACCAGCAACCTAAAATCGCTTCCCAACTTAACAAGGGAATGGGAGCTCAGCCGCGTGACTGTGACTGGTTAAAGTTGCAGGAAGGAGTTAAAATAATAGGGTTTTTTTGTTTGTTTGTTTTCAAGACATGTCTGAAATTCCTTTATTTTAAATTATTGGAAAAATACAGCAAGAGTGAATACCAGGTGACTAGCTCCGAATGGATCTGAAATCAGTGCCTAGGACTTGTGTAGATAGGCATTGACAGGGCTGTTTTGCATTACCTGGCAGGTAAGTAGTCCCTCTGTGAGGGACAGAAGGCTGCGAATTTTAGATAGAAGCTGGGATGCTCGCTGCACATATGGCGAACTGAAACGGTCTTCTTCGCTGTGGAGGTTTTTCAGGATTAAATCAGAATGCATCGACTTCATATCCTGTATGGACACATTGGGATCTGTCAGATCACAGGACAAAGGCTGCCTCCCAAATGAAAACACAAGTAGTGTGCATAACTAGTGTTACCAAAGAAAAGCTACATGCAACACAGGATTCTCACCAGCTATAGTTACCATTCATAAGGGAAGCTTCAGAGTGAAATCTGGGGACTGAACATGAGTACATGACGCTGTGCTCTTAGTTTTTATAATTATGCTTGTATACTTCAGGTTCTGACAAAGATCTCCTACATTGAGGGCATATTCCTATTTACCAGAATTCCTTCCCCAGGGAAGGGACCGTGCCTTCGTCTATATTTGGAAAGTACCTAGCACACCATGAGTGTTGGGGAACCTTAGGGAAGTGGAGCTTTCAGTTCCCATCGAACAAGCAGTGTGTCTCTCTTACCCAAGATACATCTGGAGATTTGTAGGTCCACCCTGCTGGTCTCACACATCAACAGAAGGGTGACACATTCATGCAAAAGTCCAGTGGTTCCTCACTATTCCTGGTTCTCCCTGACTTTCTTAGGGCAGGTCCATACTCACCGCGTGGGTCGACGCGGTGAGTTCGACTTCACGGAGTTCGAACTATCGCGTCTGACTCCACCTCGGCAGAAGGAGTTGGCGGAGTCGACGGGGGAGCCGCGGAGTTCGACCCCGCCACGTCTGGACGGGTGAGTAGTTCGAATTAGGGTACTTCGAATTCAGCTACGCTATTCCCGTAGCTGAATTTGTGTACCCTAATTCGAACCCCCTTTTTAGTGTGGACCAGGCCTTAGTAACTGCTCCTACTAGCTCCCCACTGGATCTGTCCCCGTTCTGAGAGTTTGACAACACAGAGCTGGAGTCTGCATAAGATAGTACATGGAAATCCCGAGAGGTGGTGGGAGAGGGAAGTAGGAGGATGACCCAGTCATGCCAAAATCATGTACAGAGGTTTCTGCAGTGCTGGAAGAAAAAGGTATGATGCCACATTAGCTGAATCCCCCTCCCTCTGACATAATTTGGTATGCAATTCCATTCTTTCATCTGCTCCATTGGGGGAGGTGCGGGTGGATGTGGACATACCTATTTTTCCACTTTAATTTACTGTACACTTCAAATTAAAAACTGTAAAACTTATCTCCATTCTATGTAATCCAATGTTTGTGTGAGCCACTGTATAAGACATATTTCCCAGCTTAGACCCCTATCCAGCAAAGCACTTAAACATATGTGTATCTTTTAATTGCAGGAGTAGTCCCATGTACTTAAAGATAAGCACATGCTTAAATACTTTTTTCGGATAGAAGTCTTAGTACTTAGTCCTGTTCCTGCACTTCTTACTCACTCAGAATTCCCACTGGAGTCAATGGGAGGTTTGCATAAGTAAGGAAGAAAAGGACTATGTCATCTGTAGACATGAAAGTGTAACTGCTATTTCTATAATAAAGCATTCTTCTAAGAAAGGACAGCACATGTCCTAACATACCAGAAGAAACCTCCCCAGAATATGCATCTTCCACTCTATTTCTTCTTCTTTCTTCCTTAGTTCTTCCTTCTGTATTCCAATTTTATGTCTGAGTGTTTGGATCATTTGATACTGCATCTGCTCCTAGCATGTAGACAGGGAAATTAAAGAAGAAATCAACATATGCTGCTTATATCTCTGCTCAGTACAAAGGCTCATTTACTCAGACCAGGGGTGGGCAAACTTTTTGGCCTGAGGACCACATCGGGGAATAGAAATTGTATGGCGGGCCATGAATGCTCACAAAATTGGGGTTGGAGTGTGGGGGGGGGTGAGGGCTCTCGTTGGGGGTGAGGGCTGGGGATGAGGAGTTTGGGGTATAGAAGGGTGCTCTGGGCTGGGGCCGAGGGGTTCAGAGGGCAGTAGGGGGAACAGGGCTGGGGTACGGGAAGGGGTGCAGGTTCTGGCTGGGGGTGTGGGCTCTGGAGTGGGGCTGGGGATGAGAGGTTTGAGGTGCAGGAGGGTGCTCCATGCTGGGATTGAGGGGTTTGGAGAGCGGTAGGGGGATCAGGGCTGGGGCAGAGGGTTGGCGCATGGGGAGAGGCTCAGGAGTGTGGGCTCCGAGCAGTGCTTACTTCAAGCAGCTCCCCAAAGCAGTGGCATGTCTCTTCTCTGGCTTCTACATGTGGAGTGGCCCCTGACACTGTTAGAGTGCCGGAGCGGGGCCATGCCACGTGGTGCGGCCCCCGACCCAGCACCCCAGCTGGAGCAGGGCCGAGACCCGTGGTGTGGCCCCCAACCTGGCGCCCCAGCTACAGCACCGGAGCAGGACAAGCCTCAGACCCCTCTCCCCAGCGGGAGCTTGGGGACGGCTTAAATGGCTCACCAGCCAGATCCGGCCCGTGGAACGTAGTTTCCCCACCCCAGACTCAGACCCATACTCCCACCTTTCACTGAGAAAAGGGGAAAAAAAGATAGAAAAATACTATTTTTAGGGGACCAAAATTCTCTCTCCCCCTCCCCCCAAACACACACATTTTGAGCACCATATTTATTTCAGTGAGGGATTTTAAATACATAATCAGTGCTCACAACCACAATATTTACCCTGTAAAAGTTGCATTTAGCAGCTACGTGTGACTTGCATTTTATGCAAGTGTGTGTGTTTGCTATGTGCGCTTCGGGTGAAATTCACCTCTGTATACAGAGGCAGATCAAGGCCTATGCACCACTGAAGCCTTCAAAGTAGGTCTTAAATGGGGCACAGGCCTTGTGCTGAGCTTCTGTGGAGAGATGAATTTCACCACTTCTAAAAAAGTGAAGGAAAGACACATGGTGGTCACTGCGTGTGTAAGACAGCTGGGCTTTCTAGTCTATTCTAAATGACATAGGTTCTTTTACTTTTAACAGTAATACAGTACGTCAAGGATCCAAAGTGTATACTAATACCTTTACTATTTGTGACTCCCTGATTTTGTCATACTGCTCTTTCCACCTGGCAGTTTCAAGCTGGAGAAAATGATTTTGCTCTCTGTCTTTCACTATCTGTTGCTGAAGCTCTTGGTTCTCTATTTTGAATGCACTGATCCGCTGTTGCATTTTCTCTGTCTCAGCCCGCTCATTTTCAGATTCTGTTTGCAAGATTTTAATCTGAGCAACCAGGTTGTTATATCTGGATTCCAACTGCTGCCTTTCTGCCAGCCTGTCGTCTTTCTGTCTCTGAAGTTCTGCCTGAAGGGACAGGAGCTGTTTCTCTGCATTCTCCTTTTCTTCCCTTAGTCTGTGCAACGCGGAGGTGGCAGTCTTGACTTCATGCTCCAATTTTTGTTTAAGATGCTGCAGCTCTTGTATTTCTTGCTCTTTTCTGCGTATAGTCTGATCCATCTGTAAGCACTGAGTCGTAGATTTGATCTTCTGCTCCATCTCTGCTTCATGCTTTTCCTGAAGGAGACTATAATTGGTTTTAAGTTTTTCCAGCTGCAGCAGAAGGGCTTTTCTTTCAGCCCCAGCTTCCTCAAGATGGTCCCTGGCACTGGATAAAGCCTCCTGCACATTCTTCAGGCAGCTGTCAGTCTCAGACTTCTCCACAGAGATCTTGTCCTTTGCTTCAATTAGATCTTCGATGTTCTTCTTCAGCTTGTTTATGGTGTCTATAAAATGCAGCTGCTGGACAATTTCCACCTCTAGCTGTTTAATCTTGGTCTCCAACGAAATGTTATCATAGTAAAGATCCATGATTTGGGTCTGCTGTTTCTTTTGGTCCTGTTCTACCTTCTTCATGACCTCGCCCAAGTCTACACACCCCTCTTCAAGCAGCAGCTTCTCTATTTCTTTAATCTTCTTCTCCAAAAAAATATTATCATACTGAAGATCCATGATTTGGGTTTGCTGCATTTGCTGGTCCTGTTCTAATCCCTTGATGACCTCATTCAAGTCCACATCCCCCTCCTGAAATTGATGTTTCTCTGGGCCAAGCTCTGAATTTTTTGTCTCATACATATTGAAGGCTGCTTCATAGGGACTCAGGCAGTTTCTTCTTGTACTATGAGATGAGAGAATTCCTTTACTACCTGTTTCCCCTTGCTTGCATTCTTCTTGGCCATCGAGTGACTTCTCAGAAGGATGGAATAAAGACTTGTCAGATGTACACGCTCCCTGGGGGACAACCACAACCTATTGTCAACTTATTAGAAAAACAAAAGCATACATGACTTGATTGGCTGTGACTATCTGCCTTACCTGACTAGTTCACCTGAGGATAATTTGAATGAGTTCCATTTACTGTAAGAGAACCAATATTGTTGCAACTTTACCATTACAAACAGGAGGTCATATCCTTCCCTCTTTAGTCAGTTCTCCTTACTCACACTGCATTTCCATTAACTTAAATGGAAATATTACTTATCTGAGAACTGAATCAATCTGGCCCAGGCATTACAAAGCAAACCAAAATAAGGTTAATAAATATAAATTTTCAAAAACACTTTTTATAGTATTTTTTTCTTTTGAAATTATTAACAGCTCATTTTTGTAATGGCAAAAAATAAAATTGCAATAAATTCAAGACACAGAATCTTTCCCAACCAGAAATAGGATGCTGTGTATTTTCCTGGACTGACAATGAATAAAAAACAGCATCTTTCTAGGGCCCCAGTCCTGCAATGGCACCCCTGGCCACTCTGTCTGTGCAGAGCCCCCAGGAAATGAATGGGGCTCACAAGGATGCCATTGTAGGTTTGGGTTCTAAATTGTGTTGAGCAACCATCTTACAACAGGAATTTAAAAAACTCAAGCTATCAGGCACAGCTATTGCACACAATAGCATGAAAGTGGAGACAGAGAACATTTAAGTTGAAAGGGCAAACAAGACCACAGATAAAAAGTGACTTTCACTGATCCATGCAACGATATATGTGTTGAATTTCTGTATCCCCTACATAAGGGAAATTTCACTCAATGGTGGTACAACTTAACCAAAAGAGAGATAAAGGGCCAAATTCTGCTTTCCATTCTATTGGGCAACTCCACTGACTTCAGTGGGACAGAACTGGGTATCAGTGATGCCTAACACAAGAAGGCCCTGATTTTTGATTGAGGGTTCTCAGATGCTATCATAAAACTAATAGTAAATTGGAGCAGAGTTTAGCCCACATTTTTAAGCAGTTTTCAACTCATTTAAACTAAAAATTTCTTCCCCTTATTGCATATGTGTGGCTAAAAGGATAGAAAAATTATAAATAAAACGCATCTCACAGACTCAGACAGAAGGCTGCCGCCAACACTTTCCTCTTTGTTGCAACAATGTAATAAGTTGCTCTTGATATTTTCTTTCATGAGTCTATTTGATTTCATCAGAGCTTGAATATATTCTATGTTTTCATCCAAAGAGACTGGAGAAATATCCTTCAAGTTCTCTGCACAGTCAACGTGTTGTTCAGTGGCTGTCTGCCAAAAGAAGGTGTTTGTAAACTGAATCCGTACATCAGTGAAAATATGCTCTCTCATAAAATCCAGAGCTCAGTTAATTCAATAGGCATTTCTATTGCACCCAACTTTAGTATCAAGGGGGGATTTAGAATACATCTACTCTCTTATTAATAACATCATACATCAAGGAGGTGCAGTACTCTCCCACAGAGAGTATGACTAGGTATACACATCATTTCAAATATCACCACTAGCTATAATAGGGAACATCGTTTTCATCAACATGCTTCCATTTTCTTGTGGATTGCAGTTTGAAATCTTACCATATTTCCTTCATGACTGGCTGCTTTGCCAGTCAAGATAAAGTTGTCCTCTCTGAAAAATAATTCTTCAGTAACAAAACACGGATTTTTCTTAATTAAAGAGCCTGTGGACTGAGTGAGAAAATAGGACACTTCTTTTATGGGGGATTCCTTAACAATGCACTCCAGCAATGACTCCCCCATTATCACAAATGGATCATCTTCCAGAGGTAACAATTCTTTTGCCAGTGAAACTTCCTCATTCTCAGTTTCCCATGATGCTTTTTTAATCAAGTCTTTTCTAGTAATGGAGCTTTCCTTTGACCAGTCCAGCATTTTGCTGCGTTCTGTTGATTCTTCTTTGGATAATAATTCCTTCCTAGGGAAGAATATTCTTTCATTATCTGAGGATTCCTTCCAGTCTGCTACATACAGAGAGTTCTTGTTGCTAAGGCATGTTCTTGTATCACATAATGGTGTCAAAACTTTCTGTGAAGAGTCTTCAAAATCTGCACATAGTCAAGATGGGATTGAGTAAATACATTTGAACTGGTTCATAGAACATTAATAGAAATATCACACTGTAACTGGGGAGAGGTATGCTGTTCTGTTTCAGGTTAGCATAACAGGTGTATGATTTCCTTTCAGTTTACATGGCTTTCTGATCAGAAATAACCTAACCTGAACATGATGCAACTACGTGAATGCTCACACCAGGGATTATGTTAGCACACTCAAATTTCAGCCCTCAGATACATGTGTACAACATCCACTGAAATCAATGTGCATGTGAGGGCAGAATTTAGACTACAATGTTAGGGAATAGTGAATTATGCAAAAGAATTAGCATGCTATGGACTGGATCCTGGCCTCTATTGTGCTGGCATGTAAAGGGAAACAGGGTATAGGGAGTCTTTTATACTGGAGCAAGCAGCAGAGCAGAATCAATCCTAATGCTCAAAGCAATACTAGGAGGTACTTATGACTAGCATGCTGGCTTGCACGCTATGGGCCAGATCCTTAGCTGGTGTAAATCAATGTAATTCCATTGACTTCAGTGGAGCTATGCTGATTTTCACCAGCTGGGGATCTAGGCCTCTAGGCTATAGAAGAGGTAATCTGCCAGCTAGTGGGTGTGTGCAGCCCCCGCTGCCAGCTAAGCACATATGCTGCTGTCAGCAGCAAGTGCTAGTTGGGCGTGCATTCTGCTCCTGCTCACAGGAGTAGGCAGCAGCGTGTTGTGGCAGCCTATTCTGAGTCATCAGTGAGCCTGCATGGAATGAAGGTCTGACAAGTCAGGAACAGCTGTGAGGACCAAATTATCTCATTTCAGTGTCACCGTGGACACAGTGGAAGGGAATTTATTATTCACTGCAATTTACAAGTGAAATTTGTGTGTTGGTGAATTGAATATGGACCTCATGTTTCTTCTCTAGGTTATTTTCTGTCCGATTGACATAGTTGTGTTTTTATGTAAATACATACACCTTTGCTTAAACAGTATCTTGATTATATTCCTACTGTTTCCAGACCTCCTTGCTCCATCCTGTCTCTACTGCTTATCTTCCTTACTAACGTCACATCTGAAAGGTAGATGGTAAGTGCTTGATCTTAAACCTACTGAAATCAAAAGGAGCTTTTTATTGATATCAATAGACTCTGGACCAGGCCCCATGTGCTTTGGGGAAGGGAGTGAGTCTTTCTATACCTTCTGTGAAAGGCCACTGTAGCACACTTAGGGGCACTATAAAAAAAAAAGACAGCTAAAGTTCTTTCTATTTCCTGATTCATTGCCAAAGAGGAACATACTGTATATCAAATTTTCCAACCCTGGCTCAAAAAGATGATCTCCTTTGTAGAGTCTGCAGCCAGGATCCCCTTTCTGCCTCGCATTCTGTATTTCATCCTGCAAACACAAAAAGGGGACTCCTTAATTATCCTCATCACTTGGATCTTCAGCTGGTAGCAAGGCCTCACTCATCACAAAAAGAGTCACTACACACAGACGGTTTTTCTGTTTATTTTCTCCAATAAGTGTGAATCACAGTCAGGGGCGGCTCTAGCTTTTTTGCCGCCCCAAGCACGGCAGGCAGGCTGCCTTCGGCGCCGTGCCTGCGGGAAGTCCGCCAGTCCTGTGGCTTCGGCGTACCCGCCGCTGAATTGCCACCGAATCTGTGGGACCGGCAGACCTCCTGCAGGCAAGACGCCGAAGGCTGCCGGACTGCCTCCCTCGCAGGGACCGGCAGGGCGCTTGGAGTGCTGGTGCCTGGAGCCGCCGCTGGCGCCCGTTATTTGGCCCAGAATGGATTTTGCTTTCTCTGCAGTACACCTTTAAATCACTCAAGGCTTATGCTATCTGCAGAGCAAGGCACCATTTTGTGTTATGTTCTGTGCAGGGCCAGCTCCACGGTTTTTGCCGCCCCAAGCAGCAGAAAAACAAAAAAAACCCGCGATCGCAGTTGGCGGCAACTCCACCGAGCCGCTTTCTTCTTCGGCGGCAATTCAGCGGCAGGTCCTTCCCTCTGAGAGGGACCGAGGGACCCCCCCGCCGAATTGCCGCTGAAGAGCCCAATGTGCTGCCCCTTCCTCTTGGCCGCCCCAAGCACCTGCTTGCTGGGCTGGTACCGAGAGCCGGCCCTGATCACAGTGTATTTGCTTTTCCTAGCCAAAGATGAGCAAGTGTCATCAACCAGGGTTAGACAGAGCTTTTAGGCACCATCCTGTGTATGGAGCAGTGCATAGCTACAATTCCTTGTTCCTGGAGGTTAGTAAAAACCTGATACTGACTGTGATCAGTAGTAGATTACAGTTCACCCCATGCCAGCTCACTTATGCCAGGTGGCATGTTGAATGGAGGTCAGGGCCGGCTCTAGGCACCAGCATTCCAAGCATGTGCTTGGGGCGGCACTTCTCAAGGGGCAGCATTCCAGCCCTTTGGGGCCGGCTCTTTTCAAGGGGCGGCACTCCTTTTAATTTTTTTTTTTAAACTTCAGTGGTGGCACTCTGCCTTATTTATTTATTTATTTTTGCTTCGGCGGCAGCACTCTGGCTTTTTTTTTTTTCTCTCTTGGGGCAGCAAAAAACCTGGAGCCGGCCCTGATGGGGGTGGAGCTGCAAGTTAGTCCTCTCTGTCCACTCCCTGCTGACCTGTATGGAGGCGGGGAAAAAGTTTGAGCATGCAGCCCCTGCTTCCTCCCACCTCTGCTTGAGACCAACGAGACATGGAGAGGCTGCACAGAGGTGGTGGTGTGGGGGTTGTCTCACAGCCCTGCACAGCCATGTAAGTCAAGACACACCACAAGAAAATAGCAAAGCAGAAATTAGAATCCTGATCTCTGAACTCCAGCCCTCTGCTCAGTCCAAAAAAATTCCAGCTTCCCCTCTGTTTCGTTGGCTATCTAGATATCAGTGGGATATCCATCAACATACTACCTGAGTTTATTTATTCTCACAACACCCCTGTGAAGTAAGGAATTGTTATCTTCCCCATTTCACAGCCAGGGAACTGAATCACAGAGATATTAAAAGCAGCAAAGAGTCCTGTGGCACCTTATAGACTAACAGACGTATTGGAGCATGAGCTTTCGTGGGTGAATACCCACTTCGTCGGATGCACGTCAAATGCATCTGACGAAGTGGGTATTCACCCACGAAAGCTCATGCTCCAATACGTCTGTTAGTCTGTAAGGTGCCACAGGACTCTTTGCTGCTTTTACAGATCCAGACTAACACGGCTACCCCTCTGATACCAGAGATATTAAGTGATTTGTGCCAGGTCACACAGGAAGTCTGTGGCAGAGCCAGGAATCAAATCTGATCTCCTGAGACCCAGCACAGTACTTTAAATATAAGATCGTTCTCCTGAGGACATGGTACTTTTGCTAGCTACTTGCAGAAGCAGGAGCTTCACTGAAATCAACCCTCTCACAGGTGTCACATATTCCCTAGGGAGTCACTTCTTGCGTCACCTTCTATGGCTGTTTCAGAATGAGCATTGTTGGCCTCCTAGAGGAGAAATATCCAGCCCACCTTGGCTAGAGAGATGTTCACCCACATGGAGGCCTTGAGGAAAGAAGGGAATAAAAGCAAATCTGAGAAAGTATCTCTAGAGTAGGAAATAGTTAATAATCAATGTTACAAGCAAGCTAATTCCCAATCAGTCAACTGAATCACCATGTTTACTTGCAGAGTTCCTTATTAAATATATAATGGAATAAACTTGCAAGTCTCTACTTCAAACCTATCCCAGGTGATCAGTAGTAGCTGAAACCATGTGATAGTTGATCCTAAAAGAAATGAGAGGGTGATCTCAGCCCAGCTCCTAGTTTTCCCTGGCAGCATCGGCAAAGACTGACTGGGCACAGGGAATGACCTACACTCTCACTGCTGGTCCCCTCTGGGTCAGGGTCACCAGCATGCTGACAGGACAGCATGAGGAAGCTTACGCTGCTGCTACTCACACTTCACTTATTTTGTTGACACATAAAGAACTTCAGCCTCCAGGACCATCAACACTTCATAAGCATTAGATTCACTTTAAGCAAAAATATATATAGAATACCTAGACTGTGAGCCTTTGGGGGTAGAGACTCCCTTTTTTGTTACTTGTCTGTACAGTGCCAAGCATAATAGGGCCCTGATCCTGGATTGGGTTTCTTAGATACTACAGTACAATAATAAGTAAGAATACAGTTTGTTTTCAGATACTGCCTTTCATACTCAAGGCATTACAAATCACATTGCTCAAAACGATGTACACATACTGATAGAACATTAAGGCTGGAAGAAATGTTGCAGCTCTCTGCAGTGTATAGGTACTGGGCAGTAGTGCTTTAAATAGTTTGGGAGCCCTCTAGTGGGCATTCCTCTCTTCTAGTTTTGATGCCAACAGAACCCTAACAGAGCAATGGTGTATATATGGAGCTAGGTCTCGTATACTTATATATTTAGTAAATACAGTTATTTGGAACCCAACTGTGTCTATTTGGTTTCCTCATATTCCTAAAGATGTGTAGAGAGCAAAGACACACCACTGTCTTAACAACAGCTCACACAAAACCATGAGAACCTGCCTTACTGGAGGAGAATATCAGTTCGGATACCAGCATGTAATTCCCCTACTCCTTTGGTAAAAATATTCATGGGATATTTAATTTCCATGTGAACCAGAGACTGGCATGGGAGAATTTAGAGATATCCCAATTTAGAGATATCCCAAAGTAGCTCTATGATGTACACACCTGAGAGATCTCTGAAGCTGTACTGCTGCTTTCAACATTAAGAGAATCTCGGTGGGTCACCTGCAGAGAAGCATTGCTGAGGGAAATGGCATCTCCTTCACTCATTGTATTTAAAGGCTGCTGAGTAAAAGCATCGACCTCTGCTTTACTGATTACTGCCAAAGTCAAAAACTTTTGATAGCCTTCATCTTTACATACTGGATGGTGGGGAAACATCTGCAAATAAAAGATTGTAACCCTTTTAATTTCAACTAGCATAAACCACAAACAATGATAGCAAAAGACAGACCTCCACCTTCATTTTTCTAACACATCAACAAACAAGCAAGCAAGCAGCAATCAAACTGTCTGTGTATTGGTTATTAACAGTGTTGTGGCAGCCATGTTGGTCCCAGTATATGAGCGAGACAAGGTTGGTGAGGTTGTATCTTTTATTGGACCAACTTCTGTTGGTGAAGCTTGAAAGCTTGTCTCTTCCAGCAACATAAATTGGTCCAATAAAAGATATTACCTCACCCACCTTGTCTTTTGTATTGAATATTAAGACATTATTATGACATATGTAGAGAAATGTGATCTAGTGAGGACTGAATATTGGGAATTCCATTGGGTTCAGCTGGAGTTTTGTCAGAGTAAAGAAAGATTTTATAGTATATTATATACACCTGTATATATAACACAGAGACCACACAATCTACATTACATACTACATAATGGGTATATGAGTGTGTACTCTCTATATATCTGCCTTTATAGAGTAACAATCTTTACTCAGAAAAAGCTTCAATTGAAGTCTGTGAAATTCCTGCATCCAGTATATATATTCTGCCAATTAAACTCTTCTTGAAAGTAGTGAGTAGTTATTCCTAGTAAGGGAGGGTAAAAGGACTTCTGGGAGTGATAGTTCTACTGATTTATGTAACCTATATATGAGAATTCTGTAATTCAGACCTGCCATGGCCTCCAGAATAGAAGGCCTATGCTTGTCCATCTATCATGGTGACTGGGGTATCAGTTTAGAATAAGGGACAAGCAGAAGAGCATATGGAGCCACAGTAGTGGAATTGGTCAGAGTCTTCGGCCATAGACAGGACTGTGTGCTCACTATGTTCACAGTGGAGAAGTAAGGGCCTGATCCAACTCTTATTACAAGATTTTCAGATCTAAGGCAAAATCCACTGATCCAGGTCTCTTATTCTGAGGAAGCCCTAGTATTTTTGATTGCATGACATAACATGACATGACATGACAAAAGTATGCTTTCAATTTAGAATAAACTGTAACAAAATAAGGATGACTTTATAAATATTTTTATTCATCTTCTTTTTAATCACCAATGTTTAGTAGAGATGGATGAACTGGATTGAATTAAAAATTGGATTGGATTAAATCCTGGCCTTATTGAAGTCAATGGGAGTTTTGCCTTCGATTTCAATGGAGCCAGGATTTCACACAGTTCTTAGCCCAAACCTCTCCCTGACCCAATTTTCACGCACCTTTACACTTGCTGGTCCTGGTTGGATCAGAGGCATATAAGCCAAAATAACATAAGAAAAGGCAATTCTCATGGTATTTCTAGAAAGACTGAAAATGCACTTATCAGAATTTTTATGAGTCTGATTTTTGCAAACCAAAATAGTTCAAATATTTCAGAAAAGTATCTTAACTTTAACCTCCTTAAGGTTAATAGTTCATACCATAATATGGGATACTTAGCAGTTTTTCTCTTAGAAAAAAAATTTCCTAGGGAAATACCTATCATGGTAATGATAATAACCCCCCCCCTTGCATTTTATGAACTGTATTTAACCCAGTTTAATCTTACAGTTCTATTTGGGACTTTTTTTTATAAGTGGGGGAGAAAATTATCACTGGGCAGCACCTCTTTTCACTTCTCATAATCAGTTTTTGCTAGGTCTTAAATTCTAATGAACTCACTTCTTGGATCCATGGAAACTTCTGAATTCAGTCCAGGTGCTTCCCGTACCCTCCTGGACCATCCGCGTATGAGGTGGGTTGGGGTCTGGCTGGTCTTAGGAGTCCAGTTGGCTAGGACTGCGGTGACGTCACAAAGACCCCCTGTGACATGACAAATCCACAACCAACCCCCCTGCCTGAACGGCGGGAGAGGGGCGGGGATGAGAGCATTGAAGCAGAATGTTGGATTTGTCTCACGGGCACGTGTAAACGGAACTGGTGCCGGGGATTTGTAACAACCACTCATCGGCCCGCGGCTCAAGTTCAGCCGCAACCTTACACCGCATTAAGCGCTATTGGTTTTGACAGCCAGCTCCTAACCATGTTCGAGAAGCCTGATGTCAGCGTTCACAAAATAACACCTGTACACACACACATTAACGTGTGCGAACGCGATATACGTATTGCGTTGATTTATAAATATACCGATGTATATAAATATTGGCCATATAACTATTGTACGTGTGTGTCTGTACCCCGAGTACCTAGCTACTGTGTTTCTGTAGGCGGAAGAGGTACCGGTTATGCAGGTACCTGGCTTCCGTGCCATGTTACGGGTATACACTGCTGTGCACGGGTACTCGGGATACAGGCACACGTACAGCGTACCGGGCGGTGCGGCTGGGGTTTATAGACTTTGCGCGGAGGAGGCGTGCAGTCCCGGCGCCTCGGCATTGGTTTAAACGAGACCGGCGCGCGGATGGGTGCGGCTTCTCAGAGCGCGCGGTCGCATTCGTGGCTTTTTTTTTGAGCCTCTGGCTGTGCCGTAGAGGGTGGTTCCTGGCTGGTGCTAGCTGCGGCGCGTGTCCGAGCTCCGAGTCCCGGGACGCGGAGGAGGCCGCGCGCCGCACGCGGGGAGCTGCAGCCCCAGCGAAGGGGCCACACGCACGTAGCCTGGGACCCGCGCACCACCCAGTAGGCTACGCAACCCGTGTGTGTGTGTGTGTGTGTGTGTGTGTGTGGTGTGACACACGGCACATAGCACGTGACGCTGCCTTCCTACTGCGCTGCCTGTGCGTATGGTAACACACAACGCGGCCTATCGAGTGTTTGTGTGTAACACACACGTGTAGTGTATTCACTGTAACGTGCACAGAGTGCCTAACCTGCATGCTATAGTATACACTGGAGTGTCCTGAGCATACACTGTGTGTATACATCTAACACACGTAGCCTTCACATCCGACATAGCTTCAGTGTAAGGTGTAGAGCTAAGAGACCGCACATAGAATTTAGTTTATAGCTCATAAACACAGTACATAACCTAGCGAACACATTGTGTATATGACACGGATTGCAGTCCTCTGTACGTGGTGTGGAGACCTACTGCAGCAATGAATTACAGGAAGGAGATGATGCGCCGAACAGTCCCAGGGCAATTCGATGATGCAGACTCCTCTGACAGGTAAGGAGAAAACAAGCTGCCAAGATTATTTTCAAATCACGTGAAAAGTTAGAACAGAGTTTGTTTTTTCCCTCACTGACCGCCTACTTGTATTTTTAAGATAGTGTCGAAGAGTTGGGGCAGTGTTGGTGGAATGGTGGGGAACAAGGTTTTTTTTTTTTTTTTTAATACAATGAGGAACAATTTGTTAATGATATTTCCTCCTCTGCTGTTTTGGCCCCTAAGACTTCTGCATGGGTACAGGGGGCCTCTTGGTAGAGCTCTGTGCAGGATTAGGGCCTGCATAGTCTTGCAAACATTACTTATGAGGTGTAGTGCTTACTGTTAGGAATAGTCTTGCTGATTTAAGTGGAACCACTCACTTCAACAATTATATGTGTATGTGTTGCAGGATTGGATGCTTGATGATTAAAGATGCTTTTTGCCCATCAGGTCCTACTTCTATTGCTTCTTGGTCCTGCAATGACATTGTAATCCAATGTGTTTTACTCCAGATTCTGATGCCAAGGGAATAATTTTGGCGTCAGTTACTATTGTACATTACATCCTGGAGCAAATAGGGACAGGGTGGATTGTGAGGAAAGAGACATTTTGGATGATTATCAAAGGAAAGAAATCTACAAAACATGCAAAATATGACTAGATTTAAAGGAATGCTGTCAGGTTAGAAATTGTATGTAAGACTATATATAAAGTCTATTTACTTTTTACGCTCTCTGCTTAGGCAATAAAAATAGATTGGTTTGTTGCAAATTTGTTTATCGGGAGTTTCCAGGCTGTTTCACTCTGTGATTCTCCTGAATTGTTTCAAAGCATGGAGGAGAATGTTTTTGTTTAAAAAATTGTTTAAATAAAATCACGGAAATATTTACATTATGTGTAAAATTTGTGAAAGGTTGATCTGAATGTGGAAAAGTTTTTTCTTTTTGTTTTTTGTCTTTGTTTAACAAAACCTGTGTTCAGCACATTTGACATTCCACAGTCAACCTGTAAAACTTATTGCCAGGGGATGTTTGGAGGACAAAAGTATGACTGGGTTCAAATAAGAAATTAGGTAAGTTCATGGAGGATAGGTCCATTAATGGCTGTTAGCTAAGATGATCAGGAATGTAACCCCATGCTCTGGGTGTCCCTTAACCTCTCCATGCCAGAAGCTGGGACTGGACTCAATAATTGTCCTGTTCTGTTCACTCTCTCTGAAGCATCTGACGCTGACTACTATTGGAAGACAGGATACTGGGCTAAATGGACCATTGTCCTGACCCAGTATGACTGTTCTTATGATCTGTCAGGATCCTCGTTCTAAATTGAATAGTAGAGTTGTCAGCAAAGGATGGAGAAGTGCAGTGGGAAAGGGTTGATAAATTCTTAGGGTGAAATTCACCCCTCCCCATCTCATATTGGGTCCATGTGAGACATTCTGCCCTACTTGAACCCTACACATCTACAACTGTGACATGTGAGAGCACAATGGATATACACAGAGGCCTCCTCACTCCTTTGCTTATCGTGTAAGAAGGCTCCAAATTTAAGTTGATGCAGTGGCTCAAAACCCCAGTGTAGGAGGTACTGAGGGGCAATGCTAGGTCATAGGCTAGAATAGCAACCTTGGAAGGGCTATGGTGAATCTGTGGCTTTCCTGGATGTTGGAGGTAAAATCCATCTCCCAAATTATCCTTGACCTTCTTCCAAGAACCCATTTCCTCAGATTTTGTGTCGGGGAGGAGTAAATTTCACCTCTATAGCCTATGGTCTCATTTTTCTATTGCATTTGATGAAAAGATCTTCTGGACTGCATATGCTTATGATAAATTGATCTGGAATCTAGAATTGGTATGTTTCAGGCTAAGGTAATATTCAGTTTATTTTTGATGTGGGAGGGAACCTTACAAATATCTGAGGATATGTGTACATTGCGATTAAAAACCCTGCAGCGCCGAGTGTCAGAGTCTGGGTCAGCTGATTTGAGCTTGCAAGGCTCATGCTGCGAGGTTAAAAATAGAAGAGTAGACATTTGGGTTCAGGCTGGAGCTCAGGCTCCAGCATGAGCCCAAATGTCTACATGGCAATTTTACAGCCCTGCAGCCTGAGCCCGAGTCAGCTGACCTGGGCCAGTTGCATCCATGCTGCGTGTCTTTTATTGCAGTGTAGACATACCCTGAGGTGACTAAGGAGAAATTAGAGGTACCTGGGAAGAATATGAAGAGACCTGACAGACCATAGGGACTGAGCTTAGGATGGATCATAAGCGCTCATAACAACTAAATGTTAATTTCTAGGTCATCAGTTTTAGTGCTGGATCTGTTGATCTCTCAGACCGGGGTATTTGTTGAGCTTTCTGCAGCTCAGCAGTAAGGTCCAGTTTGGGAACATCTCAGCTAGAATCCTTGCCTAGCCTAGTTTGCTAGGACAGTGGAGTGTGTCTGCCTCTGAAGAGTGAACAGGATGGTCTTTTCTAGTGTAGGTGTTCAGTAGGAGTTGCAGAGAGTGCCAAATATCTCTGATTCACTGAACAGAGTAGTTGAACGAATTACAAAACAGCATTTAAGCAAAGGAAGAAGATACTTAAAAGTGCTATAGTAAAAGTGAGCCACCATGCAGAAGAGCTCTTCAGGGCAGGTGAAATAATAAAATATTGAGCAGAGAGGTACCCTTGCTATTTCATTCTTCTGGATGACTGTACATTAATTTCACAATGATTCTGTACAGGGTTTATTTATTTATATATCAGGTTTATTTATATAGTTTTTTTTTTTTAAAGTGAATTGACCCAGGGCACAGAAACAGTTAAAGAGGAAGAGGTAACAGTTAAACATCAGCAGTCATGTTTGTCTGAGGAAGTGGACACTGATGAAATTGAATATGAGGATGAGGATGAGGATGAAGAATGGGACTGGGATGAATCAGTTGGAAGACTCACCAAGCATCATACTGCAACTGGAGGCTGCAATCCACAGGTACATTAAAGACACTTCCAGGAAACTTTTCAGAGTTTCTAATAGTAAACGGGACTAAAGCAGGGCACAATGATATGTGAATGTGACCCCAACCATAAATTCAAGTTGGGACTTGTCACTGCACTCTTAGCTTAGGAGCATCCCCATGCCTCCTGTCTCTCCTCCTCTCACACACACCCACCGCATACCTCCTAACCAATGCCACCCTCTTCCCATGCCCCGGTGGTTCTCCTTCCTCAGCTCTTATTGCTTGGTCTTGCCTGTGGCTGCAACTCTGTTCCATTCCTTTGGGGTCTCAACCTATCTCTCCACCCTGATATCACTGTGATGTCCTCCTTTTCAATATCCTCCTTCTGTATTCCTGGGTTTCTATCCTTTCCTTCTCACCAGTTTGTGAGACGACATGCTTGATGTGACTGGGGAGTGTGAGGGCAAGCATACATTTTGTATCATTAGTAAAGGAGGCAAGTAAACCTATGCAAAACACCAAAGGTGAATGGATTTAGAGGGGTTTCTGTCAGGTTAGAAATCTTGTCTGAATTACTAGCTTAAATAATTAACCCACTGAATTTGAAAACTAATTTACTTTTCACTATGCTCTCAGCTTGGGCAGCGGAAGGAGAACATTTCTCCTTTTCTCTTTGACATAGGGACATCAGAGTGTCTCTGGGAAACTGAAGGGGAGCAGTTACAGAATGTTGTGGCTGGCACAAAACGTATTTCATGGGCTACCTATTTCTTCCTTATGGGCTTTGGAAGGAGACATAGGGAGGAGGGAGTTATGTGTGGTGTGTGCTATTTAGGGGCTTATGATGGGGATCTGTCTGGGGCAGACATTGATTGGGTCTGGAGAAGAGTGCCTGTAGGAACTGATGCCTCTTTGGCAAGCCATGCACGCCCTTTCTTTGTTCTCTCTTTTTGCTCTGACTCTTTCCCCTCTCAGTTTTTCTCCCCATCTCTCTCTTGGTGTTTTTTCTCCTTGTTTTCCCCATCACTGGTGTTCTTGTTCCTTCTTGGGAGCTAAAACACACTAGTTGACTGAGTGACAGTCAATTCCCTGGTTAACAAGCACCTTCTCCTTGAGCTCTTAGCTAATAGCATTTTGAACCCACATATGTTTTTTGTTTTCTCTTAACTGAAATCATTTCTAGTTCTAAGCTATGTCCGTACCCTGACAAATTCTGATTTTCTAAATGCAGATAAGCTTGTACAGGTGTTTAGAGACATGAGCAGATCAAACTAGATAAATTGATTTCCCCCCCCCCCCCCAAGGTACTGTGTGTATTTAGAAGGACTACTTAGGGAAGGCAAATTATGTAACAAATCCTTTGTTTCAGGCAAATAGACAGACCCCTAGTTGCAATTCAGCAAAAATGTCCACTCCTACAGACAAGGCCCTAAGAAAATTTGAGCATAAAATTAATCTAGGTAAGTATAATCCTATCGTCATCTTTTATGGTAATAGGTACACCTTGGTGACATTCAATGACTAATTCTAATTACAGTGAGTGAGAGCTTTTAAGCATTATAACTAGCCAGCTGTTACCAAACAGTTAAAAGGGTTAATATTGGATGTCACCTTCAGACATCATGTTTGTCTTTAGATACCATTCCTGGAGTCTCCTTCTCCCCTAGAGAGCTGTCAGTCTCTCTTTCCTCTGCCTCCTTCTGATTACACAAAATAACTCTTCTGTAATTTCACCCCAGAAACAATCTGATTAGCTGGGAGGAAGGGACTCAGCTGTCCATCAGACCATCATCTGATCACTCTCAGAGCTGCAGCACCTCAGCTTTTTTGGTTCTACAATATTCTGTCTAGTCAGTATGCAGTGAAGTTGCTGTGTAACATACAATGATATCTTGTGATATCAAATTTATACTAGGATTCAGTGATTTTTGTCTAGTATCTTTCATACCAAAAGATTTCCAAAATGATGAGATAAGTAGTAGGGCAGTGATTTATAGACACAAACAGCAGCAGTATACTTGGCATTAAGTCACATGCTACCTTAAACATCAGAATTAGCAATATTGAGGGGATATTGGCTTGGACACTGAGGGCTATTGCTTACTCTGTTTGGAAAATGGCATGGGATTTTTTAAGTTTCTTGAGAGAAGGGCAGATAGACTTCTGTTTAACATCCCATCTGAAGGAAAGCATCTCTAGGCACTGTCTCATCTCCAGGGCAGTAGCCCGGTTGCTCCTCTATAATCCTGGAGTGGGTCTCAGACCCATAGAGGAGAATGCTAAGTTCACACATGCCTCTAGTACATATGTTTTGAAAACCTGATCATCTTGTTACAAATATTTCTTTATGTGCCTTGAATGTGTGTGATGTGTGATATGTCTATGTCTATTGGCAGCAAAAGTGTAGCTGCAGTTTTGTTGGTGGAAAACCTCTTTGATCTTCACTTCTTTTTTTTTTAATGTATTTTTCAGATAGGTTAAATCTTGCTGACTCTGTTATAAACAAAGTCACAGAAAAGTCTAGGCAAAAGGAAGCAGATATGTAAGTACTCTGGATGGCTGTATTTCTGTTGATTTACTGAAAACTCTTATACCCTAAAATTGTTTTCTACTGTGAGCTGCAACTTGATCTGTGATGCTGAATAAACTAGAAATTTAGAGAATGTAAATGTTCTGTGTGCTGTTTGTATTTTGGATAGGGCTGTCAGGGGATTTAAAAAATTAATCACGATTAATCGTGCAATTAATCGAACTGTTAAACAATAAAATACCATTTATTTAAATATTTTTGGGTGTTTTCTACATTTTAAAATTTATTGATTTCAATTATAACACAGAATACAAAGCGTACAGTGCTCACTTTATATTTGTTTGATTACAAGTATTTGCACTGTAAAAAAGCCAAAAGAAATAGTATTTTTAAATTCATCTAATACAAGTACTGTAGTACAATCTCTTTATCATTAAAGTTGAACTTACAAATATAGAATTATGTACAAAAAAACTGCATTAAAAATAAAATAATGTAAAATTTTAGAGCCTGCAAGTCCACTTGGTCCTACTTCTTGTTCAGCCAATCATTCAGACAGACAAATTTGTTTACATTTGCAGGAGATAATGCTGCTCGCTTCTTGTTTACAATGTCACCTGAAAGTGAGAACAGGCGTTCTTGTGACACTGTTGTAGCTGGCATCGCAAGATATTTACGTGCCAGATGCGCTAAAGATTCATATGTCCCTTCATGCTTCAACCACCATTCCAGGGGACATGCGTCCATTCTGATGACGGGTTCTGTTGGATAACAGTCCAAATCAGTGTGGACCAACGCATGTTCATTTTCATCATCTGAGTCAGATGCCACCAGCAGGAAGTTGATTTTCTTTTTTGGTGATTCGGGTTCTGTAGTTTCCGCATTGCAGTGTTGTTCTTTTAAGATGTCTGAAAGAACGCTCTACACTTCCTCCCTCTCAGATTTTGGAAGGCACTTCAGATTCTTAAACCTTGGGTCGAGTGCTGCAGCTATCTTTATCAGAGGGGTAGCCGTATTAGTCTGGTTCTGTAGAAGCAGCAAAGAATCCTGTGGCACCTTATAGACTAACAGACGTTTTGCAGCATGAGCTTTCGTGGGTGAATGCCCACTTCTTCGGATGCAAGCAGCTATCTTTAGAAATCTCACATTGGTATCTTCTTTGCATTTTGTCAAATCTGTAGTGAAAATGTTCTTACAATGAACAACATGTGCTGGGTCATCATTCAAGACTTCTATAATATGAAATATATGGCAGAATGTAGGTAAAACAGAGCAGGGGACATACAATTCTCCCCCAAGGAGTTCAGTCACAAATTTAACTGATGCATTTTTTTTTTAACGAGCGTCATCAGCACATAAGCATATTCTTTGGAATGGTGGCCGAAGCAGGAAGGAGGATACGAATGTTTAGCATATCTTGCATGTAAATACCTTGCAATGCCACCTAAAAAAGTGCCATGCAAATGCCTGTTCTCACTTTCTGGTTACACTGTAAATAAGAAGGGGGCAGCATTATCTCCTGTAAATGTAAACAAACTTGTTTGCCTTAGCGATTGGCTGAACAAGAAGTAGGACTGAGTGGACTTGTAGGCTCTAAAGTTCTACACTGTTTTGTTTTTAATGCAGTTATGTAACAAAAAACCCCTACATTTGTAAGTTGCACTTTCACAACAAAGAGATTGCATTATAGTACTTGTATGAGGTGAATTGAAAAATACTATTTCTTTTGTTTATAATTTTTACACTGCAAATTTTGGAATTAAATTTTTTCCCATAAAATGGAATGATTTGCTGAGCCAGTCACTAAAGTCATTGCCAGGTCTTGATCCTGCTTTCTTTGAAGTCAGTGGCAAATCTAATTCATTTCAGTGGCTGTGGGATTAGCCAATAAGGCAGAAAATGCTGGTGGTCCTTTGCCAGCAAAGGAATCTCATTTTAATGTAATTGATGCTTCCTCTTTTCTCTCCCTTCCTTTCCTAATTTTCTTCTTGAGCAATCATTCTGGAAAAATTGTCGGAGCTATGGGTATTTCTCTTGAGTAGATCATGTCATGCTGTTATATTTTAATTTCCACTAGGTATCGAGTCAAAGATAAATCTGACAGAGCAACAGTGGAACAGGTAAGTCTTATATATAGCAAACTGTTTGTTAAAAGGCTTATTTTCATTCGAATCAATAACCAGAGGTAAAATCCTAGCTTCGTTGGTGTCGATGGCAAAACACTCATTGACTTCAGTGGGGTCAGGGTTTCACCCCAGGTGTTTCTTGTCTTTCTGAACAAGCCTGCTTTATAAAAATTGTCTGCTTTCACAGCTGGTTTGGAGAATATTGTGGTGCTTAGTATTATGATTTGCTGTTGTATTCAACTGGGATTTTGTTGATAAGCATAGAATTTCATCTTAGCTTTACTCAAAAGTGGAATTTTCCATGGAAAAGATGAAATGGTCCCTTTTTTTTTTTTTCCAATCCACACATTTTTGCTTCTAAACCTAGTATGATACATTAAAGGCCTGTATACCACAAAGACCACCATGTGCTATTGTGAATGCCTGGCACATTTTAGGGTAGCTGTGTTCTAATGCACTTTTTTCTTGGTACTGTGGATGAGAAATCACTCCTCTATTAGCATTAGCCTAAGGATGCATGTCAGATATTATAAACCACGGATTAGGAGTTGCATACAAGTCACAAACACATTTTCCCCTAATATTGTAAAGATAATTCCAAAATTATAGAAGAAACAGAGTACTATCCAGATAGAATTTTGAATGGCTTAGTCCACTAAGATGCTGTGGTTCTGTGGGTTCTTCAATTCAAGATGGATTAGTTTAATAATATTTTCAGTAAACTGGATAAAGTGATTTTGCTTATTTATTTTTTTTTCTAATTTCCCATGAGGTATTAGATCCAAGAACACGAATGATCCTGTTCAAGATGCTAACTAGAGGTGTCATATCAGAGATAAATGGCTGCATCAGCACAGGAAAAGAAGTGAGTTTCATTCCAACTGGCATGCTACAGTCTTCTTTGCAAACTGAATGGAAGTTGACTGTGCTGAAAGGGAAATAGTAAAATACTTATCTCCTGCATTAAATTAATTTTCTTGTGTTTATCAAGAAGTTAATTTATTTACTGTAAAGTGAGACATCTGTTACTTTGAATTTTATCACATATCAGTAATGAAGCTACCGAACTCTGTTTAATAATCAAAATATGGAGCACCATTTAAATTCCACTTAAACCGTAAGTGGTCATGAGGACTTGAGTGGTACATAGGTCTCATGCTGGCACTTGGCACAGAGGCTAGTTTCATTCTTACAGCCAAAGGCTGGTCTCATTGAAGTAACAGGCAAAATGCCATTGACTTCAGGGGAACCAGTATTTGGCTCTGAAGATCTGACCCTGCAGACCCGGTAATATTGTTTCTCTTATCTCCCTGCTTATCATATGTGTAGTCCTCACTCATGCAGATAGTTCCATTGAAGTCAATGTGACCGCTCTCAGGAGTGCAGAGCGTCAGTAAGAGTTGAGGGTGCTTGGCACCTCTTTGGATCAGGATCCTCTCTAGTTGTCTGTAATGGACATCCCAGCCATTATTGTGAAGTTCTACTGCATGTACGCCTTTTAGAGCTTTATACATATGCTAACATCTTTGTATAGTTTTAGATCCCAATCCTGCAAGCTATTCCCTGTGGTTGGATCCCTGGGCCCATGCAAAATCCTGTTGACTTCAGTGGGGCACCCTTGTTGAGTCCAGGGGTCTCTAGGATTGAGGCCTGTAACAGCATTGCCACCACCTTATATCTTGGGGTGTCCTTGCAGCACTCTTGCCTCAATTTCCCTCTTCTGAGGGCTCCTTAAAAAATTTCACACAGTCCAAGATACTCAAAAACAAGGTTCCCCTTCTGCGGTCCAATTTATTAAGTCCTCATACAGTTTCTAATCGTTTCTCTCTCTCTCTCTCTCCCCCACTTCCCCCCGATTACACTCATTTAGTTATATCTGGACTGGCAATAAAGTCTGTCAAAACAAATGTAACTCAGAACAGAACCATCTTAACAGTCCTTCCTCCAGGGCATTTCTGCTGGAGTGCAGTTTTCTCACCTTTCTCTGGGGCTTGGAGGCCAGGACATATTCCAGGAAGCATGCAAACAACCTTCCCCTGCTGTCTCAGGGTCTCCAGCAGGAGCCTTCTTGCTTTCCGCAACTGTGCAGGCTCAGATCTCTGCCTTACTCAAAGTCTCTCCCCTATCTACACCAGAGGCCTGATTGGGTCACCCCTCTGCGAAGGAGAGTTAGCTGTGTCACAGGTGGGATTCAGACCCATTTCTCTTTAAAGGGGCAGCCACCTTGTGACAAAGCCCAAGGTTTAATTTCTCTCCTAAAAATGGTGTTCTTGACAGTATTTGATACATGAGCAAACTTCTCAATACTTAAACTATTCCCAGGACGGTAATATTGTTTCTCTTACTTTCTCACTTATAGGCTAATGTCTATCACGCCAGTACAGTGAATGGAGAGAACAGAGCAATAAAGATTTATAAAACCTCTATTTTGATGTTTAAAGATCGGGATAAGTATGTGAGTGGGGAATTTAGGTGAGTTGGAGTTCTTTTCTTTAATGACAGCAAACCTCTGCAGGGCTAACTGTGCGTTTACCTACAGATTGTTCTTAATTTTTGTCACAGGTATTCTATAACTGTTTGTCGCTGTGGTGTGCTTGTTTTTAAGATTTCGTCATGGATATTGTAAAGGAAACCCGAGGAAAATGGTGAAGACATGGGCAGAAAAAGAGATGAGGAATTTAATAAGGTGATTTTTATGTTTAACTTTGGTGCAGATGTGACTTGTGCATTCCATTGCTGGTGGGAATTAATGTAAGTGTGAGCTGGCTGCTGCTCAATGTCTCCTGTGTGGTATCTGTGTGGAAAATTGGTGTGATGAGATGTCACGGCCTTCAGGGCTGTCACCAATTCCCTGCCTGCTTAATTGGAAGCGCTGTTCATTCATTTACTAAGGGACGTTGAAAAGATTTCCCCAAGATTCCAGCCTGATGTGTCTAAGGTGTTTCTTCTGCAGTAACAGTATTTGGGCAGACTGCTGCACCCACACACAGCCTCAGTGATCTGAGTGGGCTCCACACAAACACAGCTGTCCCCCCATCCACTGTCAAAGCAGGATCAGGGCCTACATCGCACTAGCTGTTGTGTTGTCTCTATTCCTAAAACATTGCTTTACTTTTTCTCTGTTAGGCTAAATATTTCCATTAACATTTAAGTTCCCCATCTTAGTGTGCATGGATTGTACGATAGGCCAAATCCTGCAGTCCTTATTCAGACGAGATTCCCAATGGAATCAGACAATCAGGACCTGGCACGTGACATTAAGCTTTGAAATCCACCCTCTTTTTCTGTCATGCTGCGACTGGCTCATTCATACTGTAGCCATGTTAGACTTTTAGGAAACTCAGTTTAGGGCTTTTCAACTAACAAACTTATTTTTAACACACAACCCTCTTGTGATGTTTTTAAGTGTCAGGGAGGCAGTGACATCGCTACAGAGCTCACTATGTCACCTCATTTCCCCCACAAGCACGGTGAACAGGAGAGGTGGCAGAACCACATTTTGTGGCACTTCACACAAGAGAGCCCTCAGGGCAGAGGAGCAATTGTTCATCACTGCAGTCTGGTCCTCTAGCAGAGGAAAGAGCGGAGATGCTCCAGGGTGACTCAGTCTATCCTTGCCAGGGTCTGCAGAAGTGTGAGCCCCTCATGGTCACTGGGATCAGAGGCAGCCGATACATTTAAGGGTTTGATCCAAAGCCTGTGAAGGTTAATGGAAAGACTCCTGTTGGTTTTAATGGGTTTTGAGTCAGGCCTCAAAAGAATCAGCATGGATGTGATTGTTGTTCATCACCATGTTGACATCAATGAAGACCAGCGCTGGTCCCATAAACAGAGCAGAAACCAGACTGTCTGTGAGCTAGGGAATCTGGGTGTTGCCAAGGCTGTTTGGTTAAAACCTTCCCCAGAATAGTAGGGTGAGAAGCAAAGTGATCATAGGAGATGTTGTCAGGTCAAGGGTGATCCTCCAGCAAGGGTCAAACAATCACTCTTTTGAGTGATTCTGGCACCCTGCCCTCCCTGGGGAGGCATCAGTCACCTCTTCCTTTTACAGACCCAGTGTCTTCCCACTAGATTTAATGTGGGATTTTCAAAAGTGTCTAAGTGAGTTAGGAGCACAAGTCTCATTCACTTTCAATAGGCCTTGTTCTCCTAATTCACACATTTTTGAAAAACCCTGGCAATGAGGGATATGGATCTAAATCTCCAGCATTTCCACACCTGCACAAAGTGAAACCTGCTGAAACTTGAGGAGAGACGACGTTGTGGCCTCCTTCCACTAGGATCAGTGGTTTGTGCGTGTGTAGTGGGGTCTCAGGGAGGAGGGAATCAGGCAAACTAGAGAGCTAGCCAATAAACCGGTGCCAACACGGGGTGGATCATTTGATGGTAGCTGTTCTGTTGAGCTCCTGCTTGTCCCAGATGCCCCGCAGGCACAAAAGGTGGGTTCTGATTTTAATCTGCCTCAGATCCTGTCCTCAGTTATGGAGGAACAAGATGTTTGGAACCTGATCTCCCATATAATCCCCCATTACCCATAGTATCACTCACAAAGCCGTGATAGAGGGTGGGAGTCTTTAGTGCTGTCTGTTTCAGGAGTGAAACAGGAGAGAATCCCAGCCACTGCACCAAGGTATCTCCCAGGACTGGGGAGCAACCCACAGGAGACAGCCCTCCAACACACACACAAGGGAGCTTTATTATCCCCTCTCTCAACCTGTGACAGCCATGACAGGGAATAATCGTAAGGCTCTGCTTGCATGCTGATCCTTTTTCCTCTAAAAATCCCCTCTTCCTCCTTGGCATGATTCCATGGCATAGTCTCTTGGGTCCTCCTTCCTTGCACTGCTTGGTGTGTTCCCTTGGGGTCCTTCCTCCTCTTCCTGCCCAAGCCCCAGCTCTGGGATTCCATTCCATGCGTTCTCAGCTGGATACAGTCCTCCTCATTCCTTGCCCTCTCAAACAGCTGCTGTGTCCCAGATCCTGGGTGAGGGAACAGATCCTCTTATGTCCCAAAACCAGCATTGAAAATGATGTCAGAATACGGTCAGTTTCCCCATGTAGATGGGAGCCAGAAGTGCAACGTATTATTTATTCCCTGTTGAAACACTGTGACCTGTGCTGACCTGACCCCGTGGTAGAACACTGACTGATGGGCACACAGCTTTCTGCTAATGGGCCGTGTCGGTCCCCACCGCACAGACCCTCCTAACATCCCTTCCCTTCCATCAAGGAAGAGAATGGAGCTGCAAAGGACACCGGGGACAGGGGAGATTGTTGCCTTTGCAGAGTATCAGTTACCCAGGCACCATCTCAAGGAATCTTTTTTATTTCATCTTTTTATGAGGAGAAAAATCACAGCGATGTCAACAACTCGTGACCAGTTGTTGCTAATGGAGGCATCTGTCTGGGGAGGGCAGGGTGGGATAAGGATGAAACACTTGGTCAGCAACAGAGAGACAGACTGGCTGATGCAGCTGGATAGTTGGGTGTACGGGGCAACTTAGTTTAACAAAATATATATAACTAAGGGTATATCTATAGTGTGCAGCAGTGCACTGCAGGGGTGTGATTTCTAAAGCACACCACTGTGTTGCACACTAATTGGTCCATGTAGAGCCTGCTGGTGCACACTAAAAATTCTCTAGTGTGCTTTAATGTAGCTGTGTTTAAAGTGCGCTATGGAACTTTTAGTCTATACGGACCAATTTGTGTGCAGTATGATGGTGCGCTTCAGAAATCACAGCCCCATAGCGTGCATTGCCAGTGTGGACACCACTGGACATTTGTGGCCTGCCTTCTCACGTTCCAAGTGGTTAATGCAGGACTCAGCGCCACTCAGTTTGGGGGCCCTCTCAAACAGTGGGCCAGGGCAAACTGCTCTTCAACCTGGACAAGGGGCTTAGTGGGTCAAAGCGCGACAGTCCCGCAAAACCCAGGACTATTAGGAGGTCTGATTTATGGTCTTATGATTAAGACACCAGACTGGGATTCAGGAGGTGTGGGTTCACTTTTCAGGTTTGCCACAGACTTCCTGTCCAACCTTAGACCACCTCTCTGTGTGTCCATTTGCCATCTGTAAAATGGGGATAATGATACTTGCCTTTGTATATTTAGAATGTAAGCTCTTTGGGACAGGGACTGTCTGTTACTCTGTACAGCACCTACAACTGGGGTGACCAGACAGCAAGTGTGAAAAATCAGGACAGGGGGTGGGGGGTAATAGGAGCCTATATATGAAAAAGATCCAAAAATCAGGATGTCTGGTCACCCTACCTACAACAGAGGGGTTCCAAACTTAATTGGTGCCCCTCGGCACGACTCTAATACAAATTATAAGTACTATAGATTGCATTTGTTTTTAATAGGTAGTTATGGGTTTTTGTTGTAATATTACAGGTTGAATACAGCACAAATACCTTGCCCGGAGCCAATTATGCTAAGAAGTCATGTACTTGTCATGAGTTTTATTGGTAAAGATGACATGTAAGTATCTTCAGAAAATCAATGAGAACTTCTTTATTGATAGGCTTGAACAAAGGTGAATTTAAAAAAAAATCTGTTGAATTTGCGTAGTTTATGGCATAGGCTGGTGATTAATTGAGTACATTGCTCTGGTATATAAATGAGAAGTAAAATATCAAGATCCCTCCCAGCTCCTGTGACAGAGGGTCTGCCTCATTCCAAAGCTTTATCCATGCAAGGCGTGAGCAAATAGTCTGCATTAGCTAGAAATTAAGGCCCCGGTTCTGTAACTGGATCTGCATGGGCCTTTTTATACTTCATAGAATAGGGATGGTGAGGATTCTGTGTTCTAGAAATGTAAAATAAACTTCAAAGCTCAGGTTGTGATGTGTTAATGCTTTAGTTAGAAAGTTCATTAGTGATGCACACAGAAATGTTAACTCAGCATTTTGTAATGTAAATATTTAATGTTTATAATGTTGTGCTCTAGTTCTTCAGCTGGTGTAAAACATTGTAGTTCCACTTTCTGCAGTGGAGCGATGAATATTTTTATATTAGCTGTGGAGCTGGCCAAGTGTTTGAGTAAATCACTGAGGTCTTTCCATTTACTGAATTAAAATGGATCAAGTATTGTGGTGAAGGGACTATACAGCTGGTGTAAAATGGGAGGATTTATTCTGTTTTTTGTGTGTTGTTTTTTTAAATCTAAGGCCTGCTCCTCTATTGAAAAATGCTCAGTTATCTGACTCAAAAGCCCGGGAGTTGTATCTACAGATCATACAGTACATGAGAAGAATGTACCAGGACGCCAAACTTGTTCATGCAGATCTCAGCGAATTTAATATGCTGTATGTTTTTAAACCTTGCTCTGTATTTTAACATTTAAAATGTAGGCATTGGTGGCTTCTCACATAATATGTAGAGCTGTGCAGTACTAATTGCTCCTATGGGAGGGCAGTATCTTCCTTTCAGCTCTGCTTTGTAATTTACCTGATTTATTATACAGATTTCATCCCAAATCTATCTCAGATACTTTAGCTTGCAAAATACTTCCCTAAACAGGTTATTCAATGAGTTTGTTTTCATCAGCTGATGAATAAACA
The DNA here is from genome assembly GCF_020497125.1 of Mauremys mutica. Lineage (NCBI taxonomy): Eukaryota > Metazoa > Chordata > Testudines > Geoemydidae > Mauremys > Mauremys mutica. The sequence continues at coordinate 119,041,573 of NC_059073.1, read as the reverse complement.
AGTAAGCTATTTTAATTCATTGTTCTAAAATTGCTTTCTGTGTAATTTCAAATAATGTTCTCTCAAATAATGTATAATAGTATAACTGAAAACAACTATTATATGGAACGTGTCCATAGCAAAACTTTAGTGTCAGGCCCCCAAAACTTGAACCATTTTTTCAAATGGTGGGATTTAAAAACATGTTTTTTCTGCTTTTCCCTTGCTGCATCTCCAGATACCACAGCGGAGAGGTGTACATCATTGATGTGTCTCAGTCGGTGGAGCATGACCACCCACATGCATTAGAATTCCTGCGGAAGGACTGTGCCAATATCAATGGTGAGTGGGCAGTAGTTCAACTCCTCTTCTAATAGGTCATTCCTCTAGGAAGATTAACTGTGTAATTCCTTGTATTCTTCAAACTGACACTGCATGTAGAACAGGATGGAGTTAGTTAAAATGCGCATCATCTTAGGCTGTGTATAAGTTTTGTTAGGAAACCAACAAGCTACGCTACGCTAAGTACAGCCAAGGTAGAGTATGTCACACAAATTCAATTACATGTGAGCTTATGTTTTAGGCTAGCCTAAGGAAAGCAGAGTTCACACAATTTCTTACATTACAACAAAGGAAATATCTACCTGCTGTTACGGCAGAGAACATACAGGCTACAGATCTGCTTTGTTCAGTGATTACAAATCAAGTGCAGAACTTCTTTGTCAACAAGAAGTTACTCTTGGTTTGATCACGTTAGTCCTTGCACCTGTGCAGAGCAGGTTACAGGTTTGGGGCCCTTGGTGATCTATTGTTAAAGGGCTATGCTAATATTTTATGTCAAGTTCATCAAGATGTAGTGAGCACCCTCAAACAGTATTTTATTTAAAAATATTGAAATTGTCTTCATAGCAGAAGTATAGACTTTAAGGTCAGAAGGGACCATTATGATCATCTAGTCTGACCTCCTGCACAATGCAGGCCACAGTATGGACAACTCTGGTCTGCATTTTGCTCTGGGCAGCAAGAAATGGGTGTGTCTTTGTAAACATTGGCTTTCTTACTGAAATCTTTATTTAAGAAAAAGGAAAAATCCATAAGACAGAACTTCTTACATTTTGATGTGTCATATTGCTTGAGAGCCAGTGAACTAGTAATGTCTTATCCCTCTTGTGTTCCATGGGCTTGTGAATCTTTCCTTCTATTATCTGTAATCTTTCTTCTCCACGTTGTTCAGCTTGTCTTCTCTAAGTGCCACGTGACTTTGGAAGTTTCTTTGGCTGCCCTTTGTCATCCCAGTTCTCTGCTCTATCACTTCCACACTGGTGTTTACTTTGTCTGCTATAGAATTTGCAAGAGTATTTCTCCATGAGCATGACAGTGATCTTAGTTGCCATGTTTTCTGTCCCTGGGCTGCGAGAGCCACCTGGGTTGCTTCCAGGCTTACCTTTTGTTCTGTCTTTCTAATTCATTTCTCTGGGATGCTATGTTGGTTTATCCACAGAGAGCATTAGCATTAGAGAGTATTCAGCTAAATACCCCATGGAGTGCCTTTGGTTTTTACTTGGCTATGGAACTGTATTTTCTCTGTCAACCTTCAGATTTAGTTAGGATTGGTATCTTAAGCCAGCTGGGTGTGAGTATCAAAGAATGGTCGTTAGCCTAAGATGTGCACCATATTGTCCCCCCCGTGAATGAAATTTAAATAGATCTTAACTGTACCTCAGGGCACACCTTTGATTCTCATCTGTAGAAATTCCAGATCTGCAAATTTCACTGTTTGACATCTACAAAGTTTAATCATAATATACTGCAACTGCTTGATCCTTTATGAAGCCTTCCCTTCCACCCTCCTGCTTTTCGCTTGTTTCCTGGTCGCATTTGGCTTTCACTGAAGTCTATTTGACTTTTGCCCTTAACTTCAATAGGAAGGGGATTGGATTTCAAATTTGCATGCTTCATTCAGCATTTGTTGTATCTGAAAGAAGGACAACTTGGGCTTTGGGTGACTAAGAGTTTTCTGATAACCACACCCAGTGGGATTCTACAAACCTTGTAGGGAATTTCCCCAATTCATAGAACCATTATTCCGTATTTACCATCACTTTGATATCACTTTGATGGTGTAGAAGCATAAAGTGAACTTGAATCATACTAACTTTGTTTTTTTTCCTTGCTTCCTGGCAGACTTTTTCTGGAAGTACGGTGTTGCGGTGATGACTGTCAGAGAGCTCTTTGAGTTTATTACAGATCCTTCTATCACAAGCGACAACTTGGATGCTTATCTCTCAAAGGTCAGACTTGAAGTTCCTGCTTATGTAGGAAGATTTAAGTAGTAAAATATGATCTGGTTCAAGATCATCTATTCCGTTTATCCCACAACGATGCTTCTGCAGTAAAGATTGTGCATTGTATAATGAGACAGCAACTTAAAAAAAATATAGAAATGTTTTAACATCGATACTTATAAGCCGTGGGAACTTATCCACACCTCCCCACCATGTTTGTGTGGGATAGAGCGTATGAGTGGGATGAGTGAGGCAGACTTGGGGGTAAATGGGTTTGAGTGGAATGAGGGAGGCGTGCACCCCACCCTAAAACACCCAGCATCACCAGCTAAAATGCTGATTAGTCCAGTAGGTGAAAGGAACTTGCCTATTCTAGGAGGGGCGGGGGGTATTCTGACTCTAAGCCCCACACCTGGAATGTCTCAGGCTGGTCTCAGTTACTCACCATTGCTCTCTTCCCCTTTCCTCTGTCTGTTTAGTCTTGTTCTGACTCAAGCAGGGGTGGGTGTAAATTCAGCTGGGGTTCAGTTGTTGCTAGTGAATAGATGATCACTTTCCAGCCCCCTAGCTCTAGCAGTCCCTTCGCTGTGTCATCAGCCCCAGCAGCCACGTTGGGTTCTCCTTTACCAATTAGCTATTGCAGTAAATCCCAGCTCAGGTAGTCAAAGCAACAAAGATGGTGAAGGATCAAATTAAGACTCCCATATCCTGACCTCAACCATGTTGGGAATGGGGTGTCAGGAGACATTATTCCTGCCCCAACCTGGAATGCTGGGTAGGGGGCGAGTGCTTCCAAGCAGCCCATAAACGCTTGTACTGCACGCACAGCTTTTGGGTACTCACCGGTGCACTGGGCTGGAGGGAGTAGGACTGTGGCTACAGTACTCCCATCTTGCTCACGCATGCTGCTCCGGCTATTCAGTGCTGCTGGCAGCAATAGTAGCAACTCTCTGCAACTGGGTGGTGTAGGCAGCCTCCAGTGTGAGAGCATGAGCAGCAGACAGAGGCTCCCTGTGCCCTGTTATCCCACACTGGTGTAAGGACAGCCATAATTTGGCTCTGTGTTTGGATTGGCGGGAGTGGAGGGAAATTTTTTTTGCTCTCATTAAGCAGATCAGTAGCCAGGAGTGGGATTTAAGTAGGTGTGCCCTGCAGAAATGTTCAGCACCGCTAGGTGTCACTAAAGGCATTGTGGTACGAAAAGCGGGAGTGTTTTACATGAGCGGGAGAGAACAGTTTCCCAGCGAATGGAGTGGAGGTGGGGAAATATAGGTAGGAACAGCTACATGAATTATTATCCAGCATGAGGGACTGGATTGTGAAGAGTGATGATTTTGTATTGCATTTCATATTGCTGTAGGCGATGGAAATAGCAACCCAAAGAACAGAGGAAGAAAGGTCCAGTCAAGATAACGTGGATGAGGAGGTGAGGATTTTTTGACTCTGCCAGGAGGGAATCTTTGCAGTATCCCTTTTGAAGACTTTTTGAAATGTTATCTTTGATACCCTGTTCCATAGAATGTTACATTTAATACATTGATACATCCTGAGATAAGTGGAGAGGTTTTCAGATAGTAAATGGTTCTTTATATGCTAGCTAAACACTTCTCATGATATCTTCTTTGCAATCTCTGGTCAGCATCACCTGTGTCATTAGGATGTTTCCTAGACCAACATGCTTGGTCTTGAACTTAGACATCACAAGGGACCCAGCTAGCAATGAAGGGGAAATCTTTGAGCTTCTGCAAATAATGTGCTAAAATGAGGATTCATACAGTGTTAAGATATGAATAGTTTTTGCCCCCCCGGTTATTCATGTTGACTGAAAAACAATTCCAGCTCCCTCTCCCAGATTCTGATTTGGGTCTTCTAATTGTGGTAATATTGTTTCTCTCTGCTTATTTCTGATGCAGCAGTAGCCAACATAGATCTGTTTTCTTTATATCATTGAGGATGTGTGGTGCACTGGCAGTATTGTTTAGCATGGGAGCAAAAGACAAAATCACTATCTTGATTTGATTCTTTTAACTTGTCAGCAGCAAAGTGATGGATTGCAATAAAACCTGAATTTAGTGTATTGAGGGGCATTTTGTACCAGATAAGAACTTTTTAAAAACAGGTCACTCTTTGTCCCTTAGCTAATTGCTGGTGTGTTTATAAACCAAAGGCCCAGTCTGTGAGGTGCACCGTGCCTTCTGCGAGGTGCTTAGCACCCTCAGCTCCCATTGAAGCCAATAGAACTTCAAGTATGTCCATCTGTGTTGTTGACTTCAGTGGGTGCTCAGCACCTCAGAGGAAAGGGTCTCATTACATAGTCTATATTGTTGCAAGCTCATCTTGTGTAAGGAGATCCACTATTGTAACTAACATGAAGTTTTTGTTTAGATATAATTTAAGTGGATCTGTACTGTGAGAGGAAGGATGATATAGTAGTTAAGGCACTGACCTGGGACTGAGGACATCTGGGTTCAATTCCCTACTCTGCCACAAGCTCCCTGTGTAACCTTTTAAATAAATCCCTTAAAATTCAAACAAATTAATGGTGAGGATGGGGCAAGGTATGGAGGTGGTCATAAAGAGATGGTCAGTAGCAGTCATGCTAGCAAGGCCTTAATTACAAAATCTTAAGATGTTGTCATGGGTGAGCTCCATACTGTAGGGCCCACCACAACAAAGAGACGATCTCCTGCTGGCCAAAGACGGTGAGATAGGCTCTCTAAATTATGGGTGTCATAGACACCCATCCAGATGATTTTTAAGGACGAGGCCTATAACCAGAACGATATGTAAATCAATACATCTGCTTCTTGTTTCATTTCACTCTGTTAGGTGTTTAAGAGAGCTTACATTCCTCGAACCCTGACCGAAGTTAAAAACTATGAGAGGGATGTAGATGTCATGATGAAATTGAAGGAAGAGGACATGGCATTAAACGTGCAGCAGGATAATGTAAGTAGACTTCCTGAAACATTACGAACAACTTGAGTTGGCAGAGAGAGACAATTCAAGGCAGTACCATTTGCTGTGGATTCTCATGGAAGAACCACCAGCGGGGTTTGTTTGAAGTATTGGTGAATCCTGGTTCTATAGCAATATATTATCAAAAACTTCAAGAATGAATGCATTCAAAAGACACACTAGCATGTCAGGGATCAGTTGCTAACAATCACATCCTCTTTCTGAGTGGATGTGCGGTAGCTGTCAAAGCAACTGGACATTCAGTTTCAGCTATGTTTGGACTAAACTTCACATATTGTGGGAGGAAAGACCAAATTAATCTCTGGTGTAAATTCATTGATCTTAGTTATATCTCAGCCCAGGAATCTCACCTCTGACTTTTGTTTTTACAGAATTAAAATGCTGCCACATCCCTTTGAAATTAATTTCATATTATTTTTGTGGCTTGACTAGAAGCATAAGGTGGAAATACATAATATGGTACCTGGAGTCTAGTAATAGGAATCATTGAACTTATATTTTCTCATCATTCATTGTCCTGTTGAAACTTTAGATATTCCAGTTTCCCAGAGTAAAGCTAAAACTCTACTACAGGCAGGTGTTCATCCATCAACCTTACTTCAGTAGATCTGTATAACAGAGCTTCTGTGCTACCTATATAGACATACCACTCACCATGGGGCCCTTGTCAGATGCCTCTGTTACTCCATGAATAATGCAGATCTTGTTCAAGGTCCGAGAAGTCAATTTACTGATGTGTTACAAAATGTAGAGACTGAGTGCTTAAAAGCTGTGTTATGCACAGGTGCAGATTCTAGCTCAGAAAAACAAGGCTTTCCAGACAGATCCTTTTGAGTGACAAAAGAACATAATTAAAAACACCTGGATAGCAGAAGATTCTAATCCGTGAAAACTGGGGAGATGATTTAAGTAAAGAAGTCAATTACAATATTCCCTTTGTGTTTAAAAAAAAAAAAAAAGGTGCCATCAGTGCATTGCAGCATATTGGCTGTACTGCATGCATTGAAACAGTATTATTTCTCCCTTTTATAGATGATCTTCCCATTCTGGGTAGTGCCAAGAAAAAGCCAAATCACCAGATTGCTGTCTATATTTTGCAACTATAGTCTATAACGGCGGCATAGCCCTGTCCCCTACCCTTCTTCTGTTTTGTCATTTTAGACTGCAAACTCTGTAGGGTCGGGTTCTGTCTTTCTGTGTTTGTGCAGTTCCTAACCCATTTGTACACTACTGCCGTATATATGATGATGCTAGTGAGCTGATAATAAGACAAACTCTTCTAAGGCTTTACAGGAAAGAGCTGTGCCTTCTCCCTCTCAGCTCGTCCGTGTACATGTTGTGAAGTTTCTCTCTACAAAAGATTCACAGGGAACAGACTCTGGTCTAAAAAAATGGAGGTCAGGCCTAGGGAGTCTATAGTTTCTAAAACCTGATATGCAAAATCTACCGCCTGTGTGCAGAGAGCTCTGTTTTGCTAGATGTTTTTGTATAATGGATTTTCATTTATCCTGGTGTATAGATTCTCTACCAGACAGTGACAGGATTGAAGAAGGACTTGTCAGGTGTTCAGAAGGTAAGAGGGCCTGTTGTTAAGTTTTTCTTCTATAGTGAATTTCATTGTTATAAAGGTGCCTGAGAAGTATTAAATAAGGCCTGGTCTTGCATTTGGTTCCATGCAGGCAGCCCCCTGATTTCAGAAGGGCTGACTGCAGGTTCTTCCAGCACAGAGACAGTTGCAAGATCAGGGGCTAAGATTGCGTCTTTACACCACTGTGTACCTGCATACCATGTGGTGCAGTATGTGGAATGACTTTGCATTACTCAGCCAGTGCTGGAGTAACTCAGGAACAAAAATACTCAAGGAGCCACCAGATAGTCAGTATAGGAAGATACAATACATGGCCAGATCTACATTTAGGAAGGTGGGGGAAAGATTTCCCAGTGCAGAAAACTTACTTTATATAGAATGCTACATTATCACAAGTGGTGTTAAGTTTTGTGTGACTTGTGCTGTAATTATTGTACATAGAGCATTTATGCAGAATAGGGCATTGTACTAACTAATGGAAATGTTGCAATGCAGTACTTTAAAAACACACTGGATAAAAATGCTGTACTATTCAGTCTGTAAGTGATTGCAGATATCCTGCTACAGTAGGAGCCAGGTTGGGTTTTTCCTTTTTTGGAAACCATGCTTAGTTAAACAGCACTAGGCAGACCCTGTCTACAGTGCAAATATAACCATGTCAAGCGACCAGGTTGTAACATGTTTGTTCCCCAGTATGATTAAAGCAGGACCGCCCAGAGTATTCAGGGGGCCTGGGGTCAAAGACCAGCACTTCGGCGGCAAATCCCGGGGCAGAAGGACCCCCCGCTGCTGAATTGCCACCGAAGACCCGGAGTGGAAGAAGCTCCGGGGGCTCAGGCCCCGCGAGAGTTTTCCGGGGCCCCCGGAGCAAGTGAAGGACCCCGCTCCAGGGGCCCCGAAAAACTCTCGTGAGGGCCCCTGCGGGGCCTGGGGCAAATTGCCCCACTTGCTCCTCCCTCTGGGCGGCCCTGGATTAAAGTACAGCTTTGTTTTGCATTGTAGATGCCTTACTGTTACTGCTACAGCCCATGTGGGTCACTGCTAAAACTGGCATTGGCATGATTCTTTAAAAAAGCCAAGGTCCGGTGTACACCACAGAACTGAATAGTACTTTAACTCTGTGTGGTGGGGAGGTAGCGGTGCAGCTGTTCTGTAACCAAGTCCCCTGACTAGCTGTATTTCCATTGTTTACTGTACCCTTTGTTTTTCACTTGGATTAATTTTGTTTCATTCTCTTTTTTGTAGTTTTAATACCCGTGTCTAGAGGCACATTGTGTGTGGAAAAGTGGATAAACACAAATTAGCTGAAGGCTTTCTTTCTAGGAGGCTCTACCACTTAAAAGCTACATCTTTTATTTTATTTATTTATTTATTTTTATGTTCCACGGACTTTTGGTTAGGGACAAAATCCTTCTGTGTTTCCTTTAGGTCCCTGCACTCCTTGAAAAAAAAGAAGACGACATGGAATCAGATTCAGAAGATGGGGGCAGTACTGATGACTCTGACTCAGGCTGTAAAGAAGAGGGAGAGCCACTGCATCCCAAAGATCAACCGACTGACACTGGCATGGACAAAAAGGTCAGTTGGCCAGGAAGTCGTACACTTTCCCCTCTCTGCTCCAGGGAGCTACTCAAGTGACAAATATATTTATTTTTCTACATATCTACTGCTTAGTGAGAACAAAAAAGCTTTTCATTTATTCTTTTAAGTATTTTAATTAAGAAAAATGAGCAGAGATAGAATGTCCCCAATGAAGCCTTATTTGAAGTGCTCTCTTGGGTTTTGCTAATGTAGTTTTTAGAGAGTAACGGTTTAACCTACACTTACCCACCCACCCCCAAACCCAGAATACATAAGCTTTGTGTGGGGAACTCCACCCGAGATGTGGGGAACAGAATCCGATGTGGACAGGGCACAGCACAATTCTACAGCGTGTTTTCTAGCTCTTGGGCTGGAAGAGGGGCCATGACCCCTGCCCACTTTATATAATTGTGGATGCCGTGGCCCCGGCTTCATCCATAAGGGTTTATGAAGAGGTAGCGTGTGGAGCCCAGCTCTGCCTGAGCACTAGGTAAAGAATCTTCCTGAGAGTCAGCTCTGTGGCTTCCTGAACCCTGCACAGTGGATCCACTACAGTGGGTCAGAGACCTTAGCAAATTTCACTGAGTGTCCCTACCCTTCAGCAGCATTCCAGGCCCAGCATGAAGGGAAAACTCCATGCAGTTCAAAAGGATTAATGTGTCAGAGAAGATGAGATAATTAACATTGAGCCTAAAAATCTGAACTACAATGGCTGAAATTCTTGGGGCTAGGATTTGTCTTTCACACGTGCTGTAAAATGGAGAGTTCTTGGCCACTTCTGACCATGATTCCCTGTTCTCTTTTGTAGGAAGGGATGTTAGTTAATCACATTGTATTGGTCAGATCCCAGTTTGAATTATATTGTTTAGCTAAATTGCACCTGCGGTCTCAGTGAGATAAAGTAGCATTCACCCCCGGACTTAAACTGCTGCATAGTGTTGTGGTATCAAATCCCCTCCCTTCAACTCTGATGATGATCAAGTTGCTGTGTTCTGAGCTCGTTGCAGGCATTGGATTGGTCTCTCTTGACAGTCCATGAAAGTGTTCATTGCAGTAGTCCAGCCTGGACATTGGAAAGCCATGCATCAGATTTCTATTACAATTTGTGTTAATAGTGGAATTTACAAATTAAATAGTATGAGTTCTCATCCCCTTCGTAATCTGCTATGTTCAGCAGTTGCTCCCACCATAACTTCCTGGCTTCAAACTCCTTGCAATTTGGAAACTGGATTTTGTGGATCAGTCTCATCTCTAGAAATGTGGTGTTCATTTAATTTTCTAATACAGCATTTGAAAGCCTGGGCCAAAATTGCTTAACTTTCCCCCCTCTACCTTTTCTAATAGTAACATATCACGTGTTAAGAACCTGCTCACAATCACTCTGGATCGTTATTGCAAATGAAGTCTTATTCACTTTTTATAGGAAAGGAAAAAGATGATTAAAGAAGCCCAAAGAGAGAAGAGAAAAAACAAAATCCCAAAGCACGTGAAGAAGCGAAAAGAGAAGACAGCAAAAATGAAGAAAGGCAAATAACATGGCTTTGATCTTGGGGGCAGGGTTAGCTGTTGTTGACTATTGGTCTCCATCAGTTATTTTCGCTACAAAATATTCTATTTATGTAAATATAGATTTCACCATGATGGTGGATTAACAATCTTGTGATTGACTGGATGCAGCATATATCATGGATTTTTCGATGGAGAAGATTGACTTGTGTAAAAATGTGCAAAGCCTTTAGCCCTCAATGTGGGTGGCTGTTCTCCTGCTTCTCGGACTGCCAAGAAGAAGGAACTTTTTATGATTATAGCCCAACACAGAAAAAAAAAAAAGCAACACATACTTGTTTCTCTCTTTAAAAAACAAAGGAAAACCCCAATAACCGCATGGAAGTCTAGTTATACTTTATCATGGGCATTAATACCATGGTCAGTGTTTTCACATGGAGGGGAAATGCGGGTGCACAAATCCTTATCTAAGCGCACATATAAGCACCTGCTCTCACGGAACATCAGTGGCAAAACTGCCATCGGCTACAGTGGAAGTAGGACTGAACCATGAGTGATTATTTTTTCAGAGATGCTAACTTTCCTAAATTGACTACAATTCCCACTGGAGTCAATGGGAGCGGTGAGTGATCAGCACCTCTGAAAATCAGGCTGCTTATTTAGGTGCCTAAATATGGGTTTAGGTGCCTGACTTTAGGTACCCAAGTTTTGAAAATGTTGGTGTAGCTGTTTAAATGCTTCACCTTAAAACTCTTCCCCCATCTAAGATGTTTCTCATATGGTTGATGTCAATCGGCTGCAAGCTGCTGAGAGGTGGTAATTGTTGTTAAACTTCTAATAATTCTTCTGTGTTCTGTTCCATACCTGTTGTTTCTGTGTATCAATGCTCATTGGGTGTTTCAGTGGTCAAATTTAGCATGCAGATGTTTCCATTTTAAATGAGAACATCTGTACTGAGGTCATCACATAAGACTGCAGCTTCAAATCAATATGGCTTTGGATCTGCTTATGCAAGCAGAACGTCATTCTATTTGTTGTCTGGAATATATTTCAAAATACAAGCATAATGTTTTGTTACTGGCATACTTCTGAAAATGGATTTTATTCAGATTCTAGCAAACAGTACAAATCTAAAAAGCTTCAATATGATGCTTATTTAATTATAAGCTGCTTTTGTTCTCAATGGCTAAAGGAATAGCACATATATAAGTCATTGGTTGTAATAAGGGTGCTGTGTCATGTTTTTAATCAGGACATAATGCTAACAGTTCAAATGAACAAGCAGCCATATTTCATTTCACTACGTATGAATAAGATCATGATCATCACATTGGTTTGACATTTGATCAGGACTTAAAACTGGTATTTTTTCCACCCAGAGCGTGATCTGCAAGGTGCTAAGTGCCCTCCACTCCTACTCCCATTAGAAAATTTAGGCCCTTGCTTCTCTGAGTCAGTGACACTAGTGATTTTGGGTATTAACTTGAGACACTGTAAAGGAACCTGGTTTTTAGAAATTGCTGAGCACCTGTCCTCTGAAAATCAGACCCCTCTAAGGCACCTCACATGGGACATTCAAAATCACTAGTCACTTCTGAAAAGGTAGGCCAAAATGCTGAGTAGTATGCAAGAGGATTACACATGCAGAATATGAATATCCACAGTTACACTGGCTAGGATAAAAATTAAGGGATGATTTACCCCCATGCTTCAGGACATAAGCCAACCACTGGACTTAAGAAACTTTCTCCTGTGGGCATGTTGTTGTACATTAGTTGGTTTTTTAAATACCTTCCTCTACTTGCAGGCATCCAACACTCTCCACTGTTGGAGAGAAGTGGATGTTGGATTTACATGGCCTGATGCGCTATGGCAATTGCTCTGATACTGCAATTCTGAACAACATATTTGTATTCTTTGGTCAGGCCTTGCAAAATTCAGCTCATGTATAAAGGCAGTACTGGGCCGGGTATTGGCATGCTGCTTCTCTCACATGTTAGATGTACGCTCTGTTTATGTAACTATTGTGCAGAAGCTTTGGGAGGTGGAGATGTGCAGATGCGTTCTCCATGGTGAAGCCAGTAAATCCAGTTTTGCACATAAGGAGATGTCGACAGGGAGGTTTTTTGCTGCGCTGAAATATTTTGATGAAAGAATGCAAAACTAGCTCTGACAGGCCTCTGTTGTACTTGCATCAGTCACTCATTCAAGAGTTACACCTAGGATACTGCAAGATACCGTCTCTGAGACGCAAAAGCCCGCACTTTCCAAGACCCCTTGGCCTGCCGTGTAGTTTTTCAGCCACAATCAACTGAATTCATTCACATGCATGAGTAAAGGGTAGATGTGGACCTTTAACAATCTGATTTGTAGGTACATTGGCAGTAGAATGAAATTCAGTCATTTGTACCTGCAAAATTGATTGTGGATGCAAAATTGTGGATGTGAAATATGGTGCAGAGTGCAGCTGACTTCCCCTTCCCTGCCCATTCCTGATCAGCAGAGCATGAACCTTACAGGGCAGCTGCAGAGAGGATTTAATAGTAACAGAAAAAAGGGAAGCATTCTTGGGAGTCCACATGCCTATCTTCCACCCCCACCCCTTGTCTCACTCCCCTCTGCTCAGAAATGGGAAGGAAGGAATGAAGACTCAGGCCCTTAGTTGCTTCGATGTAATAGTGATGGGGGCTCAAAGTACTTTGTTTTATTTTTAAAATGTATATGGAACTATTTATCAGGGGATCAATTTTCTTTTAATCAATTACAAAAAAAAAATAAATCTAAGGATCCATGTACTGTTAACTTCTTGGGGTGTTTTGCTGTGTTAAAATTAATAAATGTATATTTTTTTCTGAAAGCACACAACTCCTATTTTAATATCCATAGTCTTACCTTTCTAATGTGATGGATGTGCCCTCTCTCCCCACCGCGGCAGCCCCCGAGCTCGGGCTCTTCCCCCGCCACAGCAGCCACAGAGCTGAGGCTGGGAAGGAGGACGGGGGGTGGGGGTGTCTCCCCCACTGCAGCAGCCACAGAGCTGAGGCTGGGAAGGAGGATGGGGGGCGGGGGGTCTCTCCCCCGCTGCAGCAGCCACAGAGCTGAGGCTGGGAAGGAGGGCCATGTCTCTGCCCGGCAGCCGCAGCCCTGGAGCTGGAGAAAGTCACCTCTTTCTCTGGCCGCCGCAGCCTTGCACATCCCAGATTCCCCCCCACCCCCTCTTCTCACCCCACTGACCCCTCCCACCTCCCCATATTCCCCCCAAGGCCACCATCTCACTTTACATGTGCATCTTCTTCAGGCACCTAATTAGTGGAGCCATGCCTGCGCAGCTCCACTGATTAGGTGGATGGCTCTTTATTTTCTCAAGTGCAGCTGCCCTGGTGTGCACCTTGGAGGGAACTATCCACAGATCACCTGAATGGAGCTCACGGAACACTGGTGGTCCACGGACCACAGTTTGAGAACCTCTGTTTTAAAGCATCATTAGATGAAAAGAAAGAGCTTTGGCCTAGTGTCTGTGTAATGTCCTGTTCCCCATTTTATTTACCTTTATTTGAGATCATTTTACTTCCTCTAGAGGGAAGTGCAAGTTCTTTTTCAGTACATGCTGGAAAGCAAGACAACTCTCTTGTGGGGCTTTTGGGGGTATTTATTTTTTTTTTTAAATAGTGGAGGGACTTCTTAGTTGCATTCATTTGTGAAAATATTGAGCTTGATCTTGTAGCCTTTATGAAAGTCAAACACATTATATTCCAGAGGTCTTTGATGTGAATGAGGACTGCAGGTTCAGACCCATTGTTAAGAATAAGCTTGTTTTGATCTGGATTTCATCTAGGCCAAAACTCTGGGTGTTCAAATCTGGTACAGCTGGTTTGGCCAATTATTCAGGTGTGGGTCATTTGCAAAATGTGGAGTTGAGTCCAGGTTTGGATTTCAACACCCCAACATTTGGGGTTTCAGTGTGTTTCAGCCCATCTGTGTTAATATATTAAAAATGCTAATAAGGTTTGTACTTCCTCATTAAAAAAACTTGGTAAATTATGGTGTGACATAAATACACACTCTTAGTACAGACCCAAAGAGAACTGATCTTTTCATGTATACAAAGACCGCCCCCAAGAGAATGTCCATCTGAAAAATGTATAGTTCTTCAAGTGACTGCTCATGTGTATTCCCCAATAGGTGTGTGTGCTCAGCACGAGCACCGGAGCTGGAAGTTTTTCCCTTAGCAGTACCAGTAGGGGAGTGCCCTAGCGACCCCTGGAGTGGCGCCTCCATGGCGTGGTATAAGGGGTGCTGCGCGCTCCCCGGACCCTCAGTTCCTTCTTGCCGCCAGTGAAGGTGCTTCGGAACTGCTCTGCTCCAGCTTGCTGTAGCTCATCCCCAAAACTGCTTGTTCGTTCAGTGTATGGTACCTGTAGTTAGTTGTTTAGTTTAGCTAGAGTGCCTGGGCCGGGGCATGCCCCATGCCGCAGGTTTTAAGCCATGCGACACTTGTAGGTGACCTATGCCAGTGAGTGATCCCCATGCAGACTGTTTATGCTGTTTGGGGGGAACCCATCTCAGCGATCACTACAAGATTTGCAAGTCATTTAAGCCTTGGACCAAGCGAGAAAGGAACATTAGGCTCCGGGCTATTCTGATGGAGTCAGCAGTGACCCTGGCTCCAGCACGGCGCTCCAAGTCGGCACTGGGCACCGTGGTGTCAGTGCGCGATGACCCTTCGGCGCCATCGACTAGTCGGCACTGCTCCCTGTCCACAGGGCATGCCAAGAAGGCTAGGAAGAGGACTTCTTCGCTGTGGCACCAGAGTAAACCCAGGACGGAGGCTAGACCCATGTTGGGAAGTCCTCAATCCCCACCGGCCTCTAGGCCTCCGACTCAAGCAGAGTAGTCTGGCCCATTCAGAGCAGGCTCCCCCAGATGTCCCGATGCCCTTCACACCGGAGGCCCTGCAGGTGGCCCGGGATGTTATGTCCATGCCGGGACCAGGAGCATCACTGATGTCGGCCCTGCGCTCCAGAGGCAAGCCTCTGCTGGGATCTCCGCAGTCGCCCCTGGCTCAGTACCGGTCTCAGTTGAGGGGACATCGGGGACACCTATTGTGAAATACATGTTTCCAAAGCCATTCAGCACCCAGCAACCATTCAGGGCAAAGTCCACATGGATCACCCTCGACACCCTCCAGGTTGTCTGGTTGGGTTCCGTCTGACCGAGACTCTCAGCACCGCTCCGCCTCTAGGAGCGAACACCAACAGGACTGAGGCAGCTGATGCAAAAGGTGCCTGTCTCGGAGGGGCTATCGCAGCTGGTCACTACACGAACGTTAACATCATTCCCATTTGTCATCCCGCTCCCGGACCCTGCCACGGCATCACCTCAGCAGTCCCGAGCATCAATTGCCAGTGTCTCGCCATCGGGGGTCTGATCGCGGATGGTACCAGTCCTCTGCGTCGGGATCGGGGTCCCGTGGTTGGCATCGCTCCCAACGATACTGCTCCTCCCTATCCAGGAACAGCATCAGGTCGTATATCAAACTGGCCTCCCTTCGTAATCGTCCACCGATGGACCAGGCCAGCCAGGCCGAACAACGGCTCTGCCGGTGCCACAGTGGTGCAGTGGCACTGGGCCCCATGGCTGGCCCAATGGTACCAGTGGGCACTGTGGCCCCTGACTCAGCCCCCGATGGGGGCTTGCTCAGTGGCTGGAGCCTCAGAAGGACCATCAGTCTCCCTCTCCAGACCTCCGAGGAAGGAGTCGGTGGGACGTACCTCCTTGGCATCGTGCCTTTAGACCGACCAGGTGGTGGACCCTCCAGTGCCAGTGGACACACAAAGTATCAGATGAGGCGATTATGGCCCCTCCTCCCTCCCCCCTGCAGGAGGACTTTAGGGCCCACCAAGAACTCTTAAAAAGGGTGGCATCAAGCCTCCACCTCCAGGCAGGGGAGATGGAGGAGCCCTTGGACTCCCTGTTTAATGTACTATCCTCCTCGACACTGGGCAGGGTGGCCTTGCCTCTCCACAAAGGAGTGGCGAAAATTTCAAATGCCCTGTGGCAAACCTCAGCCTCATTGGCCCCCATCTCTAAGACAGCAGAATGCAAGTATTTTGTACCTGCCAAGGGGCATGAATACTTATACACCCACCTTGCTCCTAACTCCCTGGTGGTCGAGTTGGTCAACCATGGGGAATGGTAGGGCCAACCAGCCCCTACCCCAAAAAAATAAAGATTCAAGGAGGCTGGACTCATTTGGAAGAAAAAATTATTCATCCTCAAGCTTTCACTTATGGGTGGCAAACCTGGGATCTCCTGAGTTCAATCTGTGGGACTCCCTGACCAAGTTCGAGGACTCCCTCCAGGAGCACGACAGGAAGGAGTTCAAAGCGCTGGCAGAGGAGGGCACAGTGGCTGCCAGGGCAACCCTGCAGGCAGCTTCGGATGCAGCAGACACAACCGCGCAGTCCATGGCTTCTGCGGTGTCCATGAGAAGGGCGTTTGGCTCCTGCTCTCTGGGCTGTCCAGCGAGGCGCAGACCTCCCTGCAGGACTTTTTGTTTGATGGTAAAGCTCTGTTTGCGGAACAAATTGATACAAAACTGCATGGCCTGAAAGATTCCCGTACAATGCTCCAGACTCCGAGTCTCTGTGTTCCGGCTCCAGCTAAACCTAAGTTTAAGGCGCAGCAGACTCCCGCTCAGGCCACTCATTCAAAATACGAGACCGCTTATAAAAAGTCGCGGGACTATAAGAGGTTCCCACAGAGGCAGTCTCGGCCTGCCCCCCAGCCTGGGTCCTCCAAGAGCAAGCAAGTGGGGAAAAGGCGGTTTTGACAGGACACCCAGGGGCGCCCTGCCAGTTCTCCTCAGGGATCCACCGTCAATAAGCTTCCCTTCTCCAATCGGTTGTGTGCTTTCCTCCCGGAGTGGTCGCGGCTGACCTCGGACTAATGGGTCCTCAACACCATCTCCTGGGGCTACACCCTCCAATTTACTTCCACCCCGCCCAACCACCCCCGGCGCCCATCCCTCCTGGGGGACCCCTTGCACGAGGGTCTGCTCGAGCAGGAGGTGGGGCGGCTCCTGGGACTAGGAGTGGTGGAAGTGGTACCAGGGGAGTTCAAAAGCAAGGGGTACTACTACTGCTATTTCCTTATCCCAAAGGAGGGCTCAGGCTCATCTTGGACCTGCAAGGCCCAAACCAGTGCATGGTGAAGCTCAAGTTCCGCATGGAATCCCTGGCCTCCATCATCTCCTCCCTGGATACTGGGGGCTGGTACGCTGCCCTCGGTCTGCAGGATGCGTACTTCCACATTCATATATTTGAGGGGCACAGATGCTTCCTCCGTGTCATGATGGGGCAGGAACACTACCAATTTATGGTCCTCCTGTTTGGCCTGTCCACTGCCCCCAGGGTATTAATGAAATGTATGTCAGTGGTAGTGGCCTACCTCAGGCGCCGGGGTGGGGGTGTCCAGATCTTCCCCTATCTGAACAAATGATTGGTCAAGGGCAGCTCCCAGTTGCAGGTGTGGGATCACGTGGCGCTCCTCCTGTCCACATGCTCCACTTTGGTCCTGTTGGTAAACAACACCAAGTCCACGTTAGTCCTGGTACAATGTATAGAGTTTATCAGGGCGATCTGGACGCCTCGTCGGCCAGAGCCTCCCTCCCACCAGACAGGTTCAAGACCCTGAAGGGGCTCATCGACACGGTCACAAGGTTTCCAGTGACAACAGCCAGAGCATGTCTCCAACTCTTGGGTCACATGTTGGCGTGCACGTATGTGGTCCATCATGCGAGACTTGAGATGAGGCCCCTCCAGCTCTGGTTGGCCTCGGAGTTCTCCCAGGCCAGACAGGATGGACAAAGTCCTCACGGTGCCCGAACCAGTGATCACCTTCCTGTGGTGGTGGTCCTCCCTGAGAAACATGCTCCAAGGGGTCCCATTCAGGGACAGGGCCACATCGCCGGAACTGGTATCCGACGCGTCGGACCTGGGATGGGGGGCCCATGTGGGGAATGTTCAGACCCTCCAAGGTCTGTGGTCGGCTCAGGATCTGACCCTCCACATAAAGGTCAAGGAGCTCAGGGCAGTACAGCTGGCATGCATGGCCTTCTGCTCGCACCTTGAGGTCAGGGTGGTCAGGGTCCTCACGGACAACATGGCCTCAATGTTCTACATCAATAGGCAAGGCGGGGCCCGATCCTCTGTCCTCTGCCGCGAAGCCCTCAGGCTGTGGGACTGTTGTATAGCCCATGACATCTGCCCACAGGCCTTCCATCTGCTGGGCGCCTGGAACGCACGGGCGGATCGCTTGAGCAAAGACTTCTCCTCTCAGTATGAGTGGTCTCTCCACCAAGAGGTGGTGCACAGACTTTTCCAAGCGTGGGGAACTCCCCAGATGAACCTGTTCACGACTCAGCAAACTGTCGCTGTCCCCGGTTCTGCTCCGGGGGGGCTCTGTTTAATGCCGCCTTCCTGTCCTGGTCAGGCCAGTTTCTCTATGCCTTTCCCCTGTTCCCACTGATTGGCAAGGTCCTGGAAAAGCTAAAGACAGACAAGGCCCAGGTCCTTCTGATTGCCCCGGTATGGCCCAGGCAACATTGTTACGGGACTCTCACGGGCCTGGCGGTCGCCCCACCATGGCCGTTATCATCCCGCCCGGACCTGCTCTCCCAGGACCAGGGCCGCCTCTTCCACCCCAACCTAGCAGCACTCCACCTCACGGCGTGGCTGCTCAATGGTTAGGTAGGGAGGAAAGGATTTGCTCAGAAGGGATTCAGTGCGTCCTCTTAGAAAGCAGGTGGCCCTCCACATGCCGAGCCTACTTGGCAAAGTGGTCTCAGTTTTCCAGATGGGTGGACGAGCGGGGTGTTTCCCTGGTGGCCGCCCCGATCTAGCTGATTCTGGACTACCTCCTTCACTTTAGAGCCCAGGGCCTGGTGCCCTCGTCAGTCAAGGTGCACCTGGCGGCCATATCTGCCTTCTATCCGCTGGTGCAGGGCCACACGGTATTCTCCCATGCTATGACTGGCTGATTCCTTAAGGGGTTGGATTGCCTCTTCCCATATGTAGGCCCCCTGTCCCGCTGTGGGACCTAAACCTGGTGTTGGCCCGTCTCATGGGGCCCCTGTTTGAGCTGCTAGCCATGTCGCACCTCTTGTGGAAGGTAGCCTTCCTAGTTGCAATCACGTCGGCTAGGCGGGTCTCGGAACTCAGGGCCCTGACCTCCGAACCCCCATACATCGTCTTTCATGAAGATAAGGTCCACCTCTGCCCACACCCTTCGTTCCTCCCAGAGGTGGTTTTCGCCTGTCACATGGGTCAGGACATTTTTCTGCTGGTCCTCTGCCCCAAACCCCATACGTCCAGTGAGGAGCACTGCCTCCACACGCTGGATGTGAGACAGGCTCTGGCTTTTTACCTGGAGCAGACTAAGCCATTCAGAAAGTCCTCGCAGCTGTTCATCGCCTCGGCTGAGCGCATGAAAGGTCGGCCGATCTCTACTCAGCGGCTCTCCAACTTTGTGCATCCATACCTATTATGACCTGGTGGGAATCCCTCCGCCATCAATTGTGAAGGCGCACTTGACTAGGGCGCAGGCCTCGGCTGCCTTTTTGGCCCATGTCCCCATGCAGGACATTTGTACGGCTTCCACGTGGACTTCAGTTCACACGTTCACCTCGCATTATGCGATCGTCTCCCAGACCAGGGAAGACACCGGGTTCATCAGGGCTGTGCTCCATCCCAAGAGTTTGTGAATCCTTCCCACCTCCAACAGATATAGCTTGGAATCACCTACTGTGGAATACACATGAGCAATCACTTGAAGAAGAAAAGACAGTTACTTTTCCATAAGTTCTTCGAGATGTGTTGCTCATGTCTGTTCCACATCCTGCCCTCCTTCCCCTCTGTCGGAGTTGTCTGGCAAGAAGGAACTGAGGGTGGTGGGAGCACATAGCACCCCTTATACTGCACCATGGAGGCACCTCTCCAGGGTTTGCTAGGGCACTCCCCTATGGGTGCTGCTGGGGAAGAACTTCCGGCACCGGTGCACGTGGCGAGCACGCACATCTATTGTGGAATGGACATGAGCAACACATCTTGCAGAACACCAGTTACGGAAAAGGTAACTCTCTCTTCTTCATTCAAAAGAAGACAGTCCAAGGACTGGCCACATTCATGATGTACAAACTGTAGCTCTCTTTGCAATTAAGTAATAAGTGATCTCCATACCACATGCTTCAGCAAGTACATAGTACTGATGGTAATCACTAGCCATGGAGCAGCTACTATTTTTTTGTTGCTTATTTTGAGAGCATCAATTAACTGTTACAGGTGACACCTACCTCAAGCATTCAACTATCTGTTCTTTGCAGCACTTATTTTCTGCTCCTTAACAAAATATTTAATTTAAAAATGGAAAACAATATTTTTTTTAAAAAAGAAGTGTAGTTAAAACTCAAGTTGTATGCAATCCTTGGGGGTGGCTGCCTTAGATGAGACCTTCAAAAGCAACATCCTGTGCAGCATTATAGATCCCCTGCTGTGTTTGGTAAGAGTAAAGGTTTCTCCCAACCAAACGTTTCCCTCCCTAGTCCTACTGTTGCCTGGCGCACCAGGTGGCTGCTTGCTTCCTTCAACACGGGCGGTGGCTACACTTTTCGGGTGTGCCTACACTGCAGCTGGGAGTGTGCTTCCCAGCTAGGTAGATAGACAGATGTTCGCTTCGCTTGAGCTAGTGCACTAAAACTAGCAGTATTGTTGGGGTGCGGGTGGGGGAGTGTGTGTGTGAAAAAGAGACGCTTCATGGGAAGATTTCCCCCCCCCCCTCCATTGTCGGTGGCGGCTCAGGCTAGCCACCTGAAGACAAACCTGCCAAGACCCACGGGGTTCACACTCGGGCAGCTAGCCTGAGCCACCGCCAGCTACATTGCTATTTTTAGCAAGATATCTTGAGCAGAGCTAGTGTGTGTGTGTGTGTGTGTGTCTGTCTGTCTGAGGTGAGAAGCACGTTCCCAACTGCAGTGTAGAAATATCCTTAGTGGTTCTCTGTATGGGTTCCCATCTTGCAAATACTTATGCATGTAAGTAACTTTGAGTTTAATAAAGCTACTTGTGCATAAAGTTACTCCTTTGCAGATGTGTTAGTAGGCTCAGGACTGTAGACTGGGGGGAGGGAGAGCTCAGTGGTTTGAGCATTGGCCTGCTAAACCCAGGGTTGTGAGTTCAATCCTTGAGGAGGCCACTTAGGGATCCGGGGCAAAATCAGTGCTTGGTTCTGCTAGTGAATGCAGAGGGCTGGACTCAATGACCTTTCAGGGTCCCTTCCAGTTCCAAGATAAGTATATCTCCCTATATTAGATTGTCCGTGCTTTGGGAACTGGGGGGGGATACAACAAGCTTTGCAAATGTAAAGTGTATTTTATGATTCTATATAAAAAAGCATGACGCGGGCTTAGTTTCCCATAATTTTTAATACCAGAAACAACTTGCTCTGCCACAATGATGCTTATGGTTCTAGTGAAGGGGCAATTGCAAGGGATGGGAAAACTAGATGAAAGAGCCTGTAAAAAGCCTGAATGTTGTTGCTCTAGAATGTCCCATTCCCCCAGAGCCACAGTAACTTGTGTGTGGTACTTGTTTGTTTCAGTTACTTTTCCATCAATCTACACCTATGCAATGAGAACCTGCTTGCTCACCCCCCACCCCCATTTTCTGGTTCATCCTACCTATTTCTCCTTCTCATGGCCACATCCTTCAGAGTGGCTTGAGCGCCAATTATGTGGGAGGTGAAGTAAAGGGAAAGGAGGGAGGAGGCATACTTAATAATTCCAGAGTGGCTTCAGCTTGCTCGGGATGCCACTCCCTGTGTGGGCAATGGCTTGCTTCTGGTGCAGCAGCACTAGCACCACAGTGTGGAGTGAAACCATGGCACAGTGTGGGTATAGTATAAACAAACACTTGATCCTGTGAGGTGCTCAGCACTCTCAACGCCCAGTGTGGGTAATGGGAGTTGAGAGCAGGATGAGGCCCAAAGCATGGGTACAGGGGAGATACTGGTTGAGATCTTCAGAGCCAATTAGGGGATGTAACTGCACAGCTCTCAGTGAAATCCATTTCAGTGGGAGTTGTGTGGCTAAATCCCTAGTTCGCTATGAAAATCTCAGCCACAGTTACTAACGTAAACAGAAGAAAAAATTACATGGCTCCTTTAAAAACAATTTTTACTTGGATTTGGAGAAGGGGCCGTTCTGGAGAGGTAACTATGGGCGCTCTCTCTCTCTCTCTCTCTCTCTCTCCAGACTTCAATGGACGTTGCCTGACAATGAGATTAAAAAGGACTGTAGAAGATGAAAAATATCATATCTTTAACAGTCTTTTCTGTTATGATGTGCCTGTGATTGTCATTGCTATCCCCTATAGTGATCTCAGTGCTTAGTCACTAAATAGTAAAGTAAAGGGGGAACTTAACCATAACCTCCCCCAAAAGTAAAACAAACGCAGCCCTGCAATTGCAATATACACATTTTACAACCAATTGATTTTGCACTTAAAAAATCATTCAGAGAGGATTGAACTCAGCAGGCTGGTTTCACAGATATTAACATGGAGGTTTTCAAACTTTTTTAGAATGTGGACCACATCTTAATGGACAGATTGGCTCCTGGACCATCTTCCCTCCCACTGATGATCCAAGAACACCCTGTGGTAATGACAGCAGTTACACACAAGGAAAAATAGATAGTAATGATATAATAATGAGAGTAATGTATTTCCAGTACCATTTAGCAGCTAGAAAGGAGGAGAAGCCAGTGCTATGTGACCAGTAGTTCTTTGTGTGGGACCACTCTTTTACCACAGCTGTTTTAAAATACCCTACAGCCATCTACATGTTGCACTGTTTACCACTGAAAGTACATTGTGCTTGGCAGAGATTAGCTACAGCTAAAGGGCTTTTTGCTCTGATCCTCACTTGTTTTGAAAAATATTAATGAGTACATTTTGTGGAGAGCTTAGGGAGCACAGAGTACCGCTGTGGAACAATGGATATGGGGTGGGGCTCTTTGGGCTGACTGAGTGACCTGAGGTATTCCAAATTCAGAGACTGAAAGGTAGTGAAACAGGCTATGCAGCTGCTGGGTGACTTAAAGTGCTTCATATTTGAATCAAATCTTGAAGAAAACAGGAGAAAGTTCTGTGCAGGGGTGAGAACTTCCTTAGGTTCTGTACTTTGGTTGCGGGTGGGGGAGTATGTGTGAAAAAGAGAGACACCTCATGGGATGATCCCCCTACATAGGGAGATCCATTAGTGGCACAGAGCAGCTGTAGTTGTTCCTGTACTCTGGTGCCTTGCTTTGGTCAGCAGTGGGCGCTTAGCTCAAGTGTATCTAGGACCATAGGTAGATGGTGCAAGTTAGAGCAGCCTTTTGGACTTAAATCTTAAATTGTGTAGCCCTCAAGTTATTGCATCAGGTTAACGTTGGCAAAACAATGACCGCTGTAAAAGATGCTGATTGTACCACGTGCGCTTTAGGCGCTTCCAAGCTGCAGTCAGAAGCAGCATATTGCATCATAAAATAAATGTTGAAACGGGGCGCTGGAACAATTTGTATAGTGGGGGTGCTGAGAACCATTGAACCAAACTGTAAACCCTGTATATGATGGAGGACACAATCAGGGACCATTGTCCTTTGGTGCTGTATTAACCAGTATTAAAAAGCCAGTCCCTCCTCCAAAGAACTTACAATCTTGGTCAGGGACAAGAGACAACCCCTGGCTGGAACAAACAAATGGATGGGAGTGGGGAAGAGGGAAGACAAGGTGACAGCCATACTAGCATATTTTTGCACAGACTAGCTCTATGCCCAGTTTAATTCTAGCCATTATCCATTGGCAGCGTTTGGTAGGCATGATGGCAGAAGTGAGCTTTGAGGAGGAGTTTGGAGGAGGAGAAGGTAGCGAGCAACTTTATGGCTCTGTTCAGGGATTTTGTGTCCGTGCATTAAGGACAGCAAGGGGAAAAGTGCAAAGGTGGTTGGAGGAAGGAGATTAACATCAGTAAAGGCTGCGCTCCCCTTGATGTTCCAGTTCAGAGATTCTTTCATGATCCCCTCATCAGTGGGATTGCATGGGTGTAACTGTAATTGAAGTCAGCAATTGCCTATTTTGCAAACACTGCCTGATGCAGTAACTTGGTGGCCACACATTTTAAGATTTAAGATGTACATGTATTACACAGCTGTCAGTGACAACATACATTGTTTGACATATAATCATGGCTACCTAAGCAGTTCTGTGTAGCTAAAGTCAGGTTGCCTGGGTATAACTAAGAGTGGAACTTGGTCTGTAGCGTTAGTAAGAGTTATCCAGTATTATATGGGACTTCATCAGGTGCAAGGGTGTAACTGAGAACAGACTCTGCTCTGGAGTGTATCCAGTCATAATGCTACTTTCCCATATTGGCCACACCCTGCAACAATTAAATACTCCTTTAAACCCACCCTTGAACAATTAATCACTAAAGCCATGCCCCAAACTGACATCACTGGAAAGTCTAATAAGACAGCAGCAGACTTCCAAACCATCCCAAGGAAAGCAAAATAATCTGTGGTGCAATATCGTCTCTCTTATTTTTCAATATCATATACTAGGAAGAACTGTTGTGGTGTTTGAGTCTACTCCTAGCAAATGGCTTCTGTGATCAACAAAGCCTTGTCTTTCCTCTGGCATTTAACTAGCAACCTCAAAGGGCAGTTTATTGTTTCATTTCTCCTCAGATCTCATGAACATTATCCTCTGGTGTGTCCAATTCTGTGAGGAACTGAGTGCTCCCAATAGCAGCGGAGGGTGCTGAGCACCTCACAGGATCGGGTCTTGCATGTCTAAGTCAGAGATACCTTTTTATATATGTCTAACTGTGTCCCCATCCCTTTGTACTTGATCAGTTCTTGGGGAGCATAATGAAGAGTTAATTGTCGTTGGGGAAGGAGAGAAATGTGAACTTGTTTTACTTATAAACACATTTCCTTTGTGAAGAAAACTCTGAGGAAAACCTCTTGAGATTTTGTGAATTGGGTCCTTGGTATGTGAGAAACTGGAAAGCCATCACATTCTTTGCATGAGAGGTGAGCAGGGAAGCTGGCCCTGAATCAGAGGAATTAGATCTTTTCAGGAGCATGTCTGGACTGGCAGACCTATCATCCAGAGACAGTAAGGATTATATTTTTCAGTTTTGCTTTGCCTGGGACCAATCCTACAGACAGCGACCTTCCGGACACAGTATAAAATTAAATGAGTTGCAAGAGAGTAGAAGAAAATAGGATGTTATCAGGGAGAGACTGCTACGTATTAACATGGATGATGGAGGCACAAATCTTTGTGATTGGAAACAAAAATTTCTACCTTGGCTGGCATATGTATTTCAGTTTGGGTGTAACCCTTTCATGTGCACAGCTGCACTCCGCATTCCCATGGGTCGGAATGATGGGTAAAGCCTTTGATCTTGCATTCTAGGCTTAATTTGGTTACATAGTATTTATTAAGACTTTCTAACTCCCCCAGAGCTGGGTGTGAGATCGCTCCTGGAGGAACTGCCCTCTGGAACCCTGTGATTATAGCAAGTTGTTAGTTTCTCCCTGACAGGTGCAGGCAAGTTGGTTAAAAATAATTTTAGTAAAGTGAAACCTACCTCCTGTCAGCTTGCACACATGGGCCTGCACCATGGAGGCTTGTTTTCCTTTACTAAAGGTGGCAGTTTTTCCTTTTCTCCCAAAATATGTGATCTGTTTGAATTGCAGATGACCTTCTCTCTCTTGCTCTTGCCATTGTGTGTCAGCAGTGGCTGAACACATAAGACCTGGAACAATTTAATGCCTCTGTCATCCAAAGCCCCTGGAAGTCACTATGAGGTGGTGGAGAGAAGTCTTTCCATTGACTCTAGTGGACACTGGATCAGGCCCTGTATTAGGTGTTGGTGCTGATCCTGAATTCCTTGCACAATCAAAGCTCCCTTTGATGGAAACCTCCAGCATTTTGCGCTTCTGATGGAACTGACTGCAGATTTTGATAGCTTCAAAGAAGCAGTGCCAGCCTTTCCAGTGATTCCCTTTCTCCTAAAATGCTCTGCATGGTTCCAGAGCTTGGTAAATAAATGTCTGCATTTTTCATTGACTAAAATATTTTGTAAATTTATGCAAGCTTGTATACAAACTAGGTGCAGACTTCAGGCTCCTGAGAAGCAGCCGGGCCTTTGGTGCTGAAGAGGTTATGTAGCACTTCCTTCATCAGCCAGAGGAGTCCCTGTTGAGCAGGGTGAGATAACGCTCTTCCCCAAAGAGATTGTTGTTTAAAGAAACCTTTCAGTTTCTGAAGTGCTGCATGTATGATTTTATTTGTCCTGTAGAAACAGAGTAGAACTTGGGACACTACCTGTGTGTTGCAGAGATGTTGTTCCCTACCCATTCAGTTCTGTGCAAGTGTGCTGTAGACACTGGACATCACTGCAGTGAGCTAACCAAGACCTACATTTGCATAGATGCGCTATTTTTTTTAAATGGAAAAAAAACCCCAATCATTTCCCCCCTTAAAAACACAGAATCATACCTAGATACTGATGAAGTCAATGGAAGTTTGGAGTCTCCAAGAAAGGCAAGATCAGGCCTCTAATTTCTCTGCTTGCAAACAAACCACTTTGTAATTAACCTGGTCCTATCAAAATCCATACTGTGTTTTTAAGGAAACCCCCGTGTTCACCACCGAGACCTGGCTCAAACTCCTTTTGTGTAAAATACATAATATATAGCGTTGTGTGTCATCCACCATTCAGTCACACTCAGCAGCTTTTTGGAGTGTAACAAAAGTGCTTCAGGCACAGGTGTCTCCCAAGCTACATTAATTGCTGAAACTGAAGCTGCTTCCCGAGCATTATTGTCCTGTGCCTTGTTCGATGAGCTGGCGCTGCAGCCCTGGCTAACTTGAATGGCAGTAAATGAAGTACTCTGCCTTGAGCGGCACATGTTTTATGTATGGCATCTGACTTACAAAGACTACACCCAGCAGGTACCATTCAGAGAGAGAGAGAGAGGAAAGCTTGATAAATCTACATGTGGTTGTTTTTCACATTCTCTTTTTATTAGAGATGGACAAAAACCAGACCCTCAAATTCAAACCCCTTTGAAGCTCAATTTGAGTCCAAATTCTGCCCAGTGGTTTTATTTTAGTGCCACTGTTGTCATGTGAGAATGGCAGAGAATCAGAGAAAGGATCACTTTCTTCTAAGACTGAACAAGGAGCTTTAGAATAAGAAAATAGTTTTCCTGAAGCTTTCCCCTTGCTCCTCCCCCACCTGCTTCACTGTACACATTCTAATCGGTGCCAAAAAGTAGAAGAGGACTCTTCCAATTATGGTTTGGATGTGTCTGCAATCTCACAAAAAAACAATTCTCATGAGATTTTGGCACAAGATAAACTGTGATTTACCCCATTCAAAATGGCAGCAGTCCTGTGAGGTCAGGGGATCTTATGAGCTTAAGGCTATTTTGGGTTGAAATTTTATGAGACCAGTTCATGAGATTGCAGTACTACGGATTTCAGTACCAAATCCAAGCTTAATCCCCAGTGTCAGTGACAAGTATCAATAATTCTGTGCCAGGAAAGGAAGACATTGGCTAGTCCTTACATATGCATCTCACTTGAATGAGGTGAGTAATGTTCTGCAAGCCCTCTGTGATGCATGGCCAGAAATGGTTAAACATCCTGCAAAATAAAGAACCCTCAAAAGACATGTGGGGAGATAATGTTTGTGTTTGTGTATTTAAACATGTATGAGTAGGGTCGACTATGTAATCAACAGTCCCTGTCTATGCTGTATTCCGATAATTCAGAGGTGGTAAAAAAATCCTAGCATTTAAATGAATTGTAAACGGGGGATATCTTGGTATTCATCTCTCTTTGAAATGTATTGTGAATGGTGGAAGAACAAGCAAATTTCCTTATGTTAATTCTATAGCTAATGTGACAAAGTTCCTCCTCTACCTTGGTGGGTCTTGCACTTATTAACGGATTTGCTCGCCTCACAGATTCACCCTATGGGTCAGGAAACAGCCCAGAGACCTTCCCCTCTGGTAGAAGCCACAGTCCAGGTCAACTCCTCCTGTGTTTGATCAGGAGTTGGGAGGTTTGGGGGGAACCCAGGCCCACCCTCTACTCCGGGTTCCAGCCCAGGGCCCTGTGGACTGCAGCTGTCTAGAGTGCCTCCTGGTACAGTTGCACAACAGCTACAACTCCCTGGGCTACTTCCTCATGGCCTCCTCCCAACACCTTCTTTGTCCTCACCACCGGACCTTCCTCCTGATATCTGATAACACTTGTACGTCTCAGTCCTCCAGCAGTACGCCTATTCACTCTCAGCTTCTTGCACACCTCTTGCTCCCAGTTCTTTACACATACTTCCTCCCCCCTGGCTCCCTTTGGCCTGACTGGAGTGAGCCCTTTTATAGCATCTGAGGCACCTTAATTAGAGTCAGGTGCTTAACAGCCTCACCTGACTCTTAGCAGATTAATTGGAGTCAGGTGTTCTCATTAGCCTGGAGCAGCCCCTGCTCTGGTCACTCAGGGAACAGAAAACTGCTTATCCAGTGGCCAGTATATCTCCCTTCTACTACTCTGCTGTTCCCAACTGGCCTGGGTCTATCACACTAAGTAGCAGTGATGGTCCTCCTTCAAAGTCATGCTAATTACCTTTTGAACTCCAACTTGTCGAAAGACATGAAATTGTATAAAAAATCCTTGGGTCCTGATTCTGTCATCTCAGATCTGCTTAGGCTTCATCAGGGGAAGTTTGAGTCACAAGACTGAAGTCCCAGTTATGCAGGTACGCCCTGAATATGATATTTGGACATTGGACTATAACAGGGGTTCTCAAACTGAGGGTCGGGACCCCTCAGGGGTTGCCAGGTTATTAAATGGGTGGTCAAGAGTTGTCAGCCTCCACTTCAAACCCCGCTTTGCCTCCAGCATTTATAATAGTGTTAAATATATAAAAAAGTGTTTTTAATTGATAAGGGGGGGGTCGCACTCAGAGACTTGCCATGTGACAAGGGTCACCAGTACAAAAGTTTGAGAACCACTGGACTATAACTTATGAACTATTTCTGAAAGAACTCTTTGCAACTACAAAGCTCGCCATCTGTGCTATGAATCTGAACCTCATTGAACTGAACTCGCATCTGTATGTACAGTGATCTTTTAACCATACTCTCTCTCTCTCTCTCTGTTGTTTTTAAATAAATTTTAGTTTAGTTAATAAGAATTGGCTGTAGTGTGTATTTGGGTAAGATCTGGAATATTCATTAACCTGGGAAGTAATGTGTCTGATCCTTTGGGATCGGTAGAAGCTTTTCTTTTATATGATGAAATAAGATTTACAGAAATTTTCATCATATTTAATGTGGGTACCTGGATGGAGGCTTGAGGCTGGATCACTTTAAGGGAACTGTGTTGTGTGGGCTTCTGAGTAACCAGTAAGGTAATAAAGAAGCTGTTTTATGCTGGCTTAGTAAATCTAAGTATTGGTATATCCACCAGCTTTATGGGGATTGTCTGCCCCATTCTTTGCAGTTCACTCTAATTGAGTAACCACAGCTGGATCTCCACTAGGACCTGGTGACACCCTCCCTCTCATTATTTCCTTAAGTTCTATGGAAAATGAAACTGTCAAGGGGATCCAGGATTCTCCTTTCAGCGTGGGCTTATCCGCTGTGGTTCTGACACCTCTTCTATCTTGCTTTCATTCTTCCCAGACTACCACTTTCAGAGTGAATGAGCAGGTTGCCCATTACTTCAGTGGAGCTGTACTTGCTTGCACCAGAGACGAACTGGGTCTTGTGTCTTTTTATTCTAGAGGAGAGTGGATCAAAGTTGCATCCTGCTGACCACATTCCTACAGTAGTTTAAAAGTGACAATCTAGCGTTTCTACAGACGCAGAGGACGATATGGGGGCTAATAATATTTTTCCAGTTTGAAAGACAATCCCTAACTTTTCAACCATTAAAATACTTCTCTCAGTAGGAATTGTATCACTGGGGGAGGGGAAAAAAACAGACAAAGAGGTTTCTGACCATCCCTCCCTCCAAAGGGCCTGGAGGTAACTGATAAGACTATTCCACTGTTAACAATAATGAGATTGGGAGGGAGCCCGTGCATTTTGGGAGGGAGCCCGTGCATTTCAGCAGGAAGCACTTACTGCTGGTACCACCTACCCATGCTCTTTCCATAAGGCTCTGTGAAACCACAGCTGCCAGTTTTGTTGCACATGGTTCAAGTATGAGTTCATAATAAACACAAACAACTGGCCCTCCTCCTCCTTTCATAAATGCCATACTGTTTGGTATTATTTGCATTAGGGTAGTACCTTGAGGTGCCAGCCAAGATCAGGAGCTCAGATGCTAGTGTGACATTAACTGGGGTAGAATCTGGACTATTGAACAGCTGTGTCACCCCAGTTCTCCAACATGGGGTATCTTTTACACTGCTTCACTGCGACAGCATCCACTCCTGGTCTGCTCACACACGGCCTCCAGCATGTAAATCACTCCCAGCTATACTGTATGAGTGCTATGGCCAGCCACTCCTGAATTACACTGCAGGGCACCGCCAGCAAATTCCCACTCCTGGACGTGCCCCCCAAAATATGTGTCTTGTCCTGCCCAGCTCTCTCTTTCTGGACAGTACAAGCTCATATAAAGTCTGTCATTTTATTAATAGAAAATGATACTCACAAATCCTATTATTTCAAATGAAGTTTCCTAAACATTTCAGTCCAAACACACTGGTTTAGGTAAAACAAATTCATTAATTACAGAAAGATAGATTTTAAGCAATTACAAGTAATGAGGCATAAAAGAATTGGTTACAAGAAAATATAAAAGTAAAAGACAACTAATACTTCACTTAACAAGTTAAGTGAATTAAAAAAACCTCTCTGACCACGATTCAGCAATCTTACTGTCTGAATCTCTTTCAGACAGGATCCCTCCTCAGTTCAAAGCTGTCTCTTTTCTTCAGGTGTTGTGGCTGCTGTGGATAGAGAGAAAGGGAAGGATGTTTTGGGGTATCTGTTCTGCTTTTGTATAGTTCTCTTTTGAGAATCATTTCCAGCTGAGTTCAGGAGGCACCAAGTCCACCTGGATGGGAACCTCAAGCTGTTCTTTGTGAAAATGTAGATTTCTTGCTCACACTCTCTTTCCTGCCAAAGAATGGTCATTTAACCAGGTGATAGCTCATTTGATTTTGTTGACACTTGGCTGAGGCATCAGTTTGCCTTTGTCTCTGAGAAACTGGTTTGTGGCTGCTTTTCTAAACTTGGAACATGTCTCAGTAATGTAATAGAATAATAGGACTGGAAGGGACCTCGAGAGGTCATCTAATCTAGTCCCCTGAACTCATGGCAGGACTAAGTATTATCTAGATCATCCCTGACAGGTGTTTGTCTAACCTGCTCTTAAAAATCTCCAATTATGAAGATTCCACAACGTCCCTTGACAATTTATTCCAGTGCTTAACTACCCTGACAGAAAGTTTTCCCTCACATCCAACCTAAACCTCCCTTGCTGCAATTTAAGCCCATTGCTTCTTGTCCTATCCTCAGAGGTTAACAAGAACAATTTACCTACCTCCTCCTTGTAACAACCTTTTATGTATTTGAAAACTGTTATCCTGTCCCCTCTCAGTCTTCTCTTCTCCAGAGTAAACAAACCCAGATTTTTCAATCTTTCCTCATAGGTCATATTTTCTAGACCTTTAATAATTTTTGTTGTTCTGCTCAGGACTTTCTCTAATTTGTCCACATCTTTCCTGAAATGTGGGGCACAGAACTGGACACAATACTTCAGTTAGACCTAATCAGCATGGAGTAGAGTGGAAGAATTACTTCTTGTATCTTGCTTATAACACTCCTGATGTTTGGGTTATTTGCAACAGTGTTACACTGTTGACTCATGTAGCTTGTGGTCCTATGAACCCCAGATCCCTTTCCGCAGTACTCCTTCTTAGTCAGTCATTTCCCATTTCGTATGTTTGCAACTAATTGTTCCTTCCTAAGTGGAGTACTTTGCATTTGTCCTTATGGAATTTCATCCTATTTACTTCAGACCATTTCTCCAGTTTGTCCAGATCATTTTGAATTTTAATCCTATCCTCCAAAGGATTTGCAACTCCTCCCAGCTTGGTATCATCCGCAGACTTTATAAGTGTACTCTCTATGCCATTATCTAAATCATTGATGAAGATATTGAGCAGAATGGACCCAGAACTGATCCCTGCAGGACCCCTCTTGTGATGCCCTTCCAGCATGACTGTCAACCACTGATAACTACTCCCTGGGAACTGTTTTCCAATCAGCTATGCACCCTTATAATAGCTCCATCTAGGTTGTGTAAAAGCAGCAAAGAGTCCTGTGGCACCTTATAGACTAACAGAAGTTTTGGAGCATGAGCTTTTGTGGGTGAATACCCACTTTGTCGGATGCAAGTGGCAACAGGACTCTTTGCTGCTTTTACAGATCCAGACTAACACGGCTACCCCTCTGATACTTGACATCTAGGTTGTATTTCCCTAGTTTGTTTATAAGAAGGACATGCAAGACAGTATCAAAAGCCTTACTAAAGTCAAGCTATATCACATCTACCGCTTCTCCACATCTACAAGGCTTGTTACCCTGTCAAAGAGGGCTATCAGGTTGGTTTGACATGATTTGTTCTTGACAAATCCATGCTGGCTGTTATAGCACCTTATTATCTTCTAGGTGTTAGCAAATTTACTGCTTAATTATTTGCTTCATTGTCTTTCTGAGTACAGAAGTTAATCTGATTGGTCTGTAATTCCCCAGGTTGTCCTTATTTCCCTTTTAATAGATTGGCACTATATTTGCCCTTTCCCCAGTCCTCTTGAATCTCTCCTGTCTTCCATGACTTTTCGAAGATAATAGTTAATGGCTCAGATATCTCCTCAGTCAGCTCCTTGAGTATTCTAAGATGTATTTCATTAGGCTCTGGTGACTTGGAGACATCTAACTTGTCTAAGTAATTTTTAACGTGTTCTTTCCCTATTTTAGACTCTGATCCCTACCTCATTTTCACTGTGTTAAACATCCAATCGCTACTAACCTTTTTGATGAAAACTGAAACAAAAAAGTAATTTAGCACATCTGCCATTTCCACATTTTCTATTATTGTTTGAGTAATGGGCCTACCTTGTCCTTGGTCTTCCTTTTGCTTCTAATGTATTTGTAGAATGTTTTCTTGTTACCCTTTATATCTCTAGCTAGTTTAATCAGGTTTTATGCCTTGGCCTTCTTTCTAATTTTGTCCCTACATATTTGTGTTTGTTTATATTCATCCTTTGTAATTTGACTTACGTTCCACTTTTTGTAGGACTCTTTTTTGAGTTTCAGATCATCGAAGATCTGGTTAAGCCAGGGTGGTCTCTTGCCATGCCTCCTATCTTTCCTATACAGTGGGGTAGTTTGCTCTTGTGCCCTTAATAATGTCTTTTTGAAAAACTGCCAACTCTCTTAAACAGTTTTTCTCCTTAGACTTGCTTCCCATTGGACCTTACCTACCAACTCCCTGAATTTGCTGAAGTCTGCCTTCTTGAAATCCATTATCTTTATTGCACTGTTTTCCCTCCTACCATTCCTTAGAATCATGAACTCTATCATTTCATGATCACTTTCACCTAAGATGCCTTCCACTTTAAAATTCTCAACCAGTCCTTCCTATTTGTCAAAATCAAACCTAGAACAGTCTCCTTCCTGGCATACAGTAATCCCCTACTCTCATAGCATAGAATCTTATAAATTTACATATAATGTTGCCACACATATTTTCCAGGGCAATAATGGTCAGCAAATTATGAGTTTTCAAACCATACCTCACAAGGCATACTTTGTACAAAATGTATCATAGTCTTGTAAAAGAGGTGAACATAGGGGTACAGGCTGTCACAGCTAGGCACTGTACATACATGAGACAGTCCCTGCGTTGAAGAGTTTGCAATCTAAACGGAGAGGAGAAGAGAATTATTATCCCCATTATACACACATAATCTGGGTTTAATTATGTAGCTATTCATGTGGGGCCCAAGGGCCATTGAAGGGCCAACACACCTCATAGGAGGCACTTAGCACCTTCCCGGATTAAGTTTCTAGACAAGAAGGTGTATGAAGGAATTTAGGATTAATTATATAGGGCCCAATCCTACATGGTGCTGAACATCTGTTGTGAGGTGCTGATTGCCTTTTAAATCCACCCAAAGAAAAGTTGGAATTGATGGTGCTCAGCTCTTTGCTGCATTGGGCCCAAAGAAAGTGGTGTGTTATAATGGTCTCTACTAAGACTGCTGCAGTTGATGGTCAGTTTCTATTTCTATCACAAACTTCAGTTTTTAGAATTACCACTTGATCATCTATGGTCAGGAAGGGCAGTCAGCAAAGAGGGGATCAGTTGGATTTACTTGTATCCTGCTGTGGAAGAAGAGGCTTTAAAATAGAAGATTTTTTCCCCCAAAACCTGATCTGATATTGTGAGTTTTGTGGATGAGACCAAATCAAATTCCAAACCCCCCAGGGTTTGCCCATCTCTCCTACATACTGTATAGAATTTTAATAATAATAATGGGCTCTTCAAGACTACCATTGGACTCAGTAAAATGGAATAGAATTTCTACAGTAACTCACAAGAAGCAGATTCTTTCATTAACAATTTAAATGCAGCCATGTCTGGGGTGGAACATGGTGCACATTTTTTACTCGAAACAGTCAGCCACAAAGTAGTTTAGGACAAGTGAAAAATAATGTATCCATTCAAGAATTTAAATGTACAGAACTACAGCTTAAATTTAGCCAGGATTATTGACCAAACAAAACTCACCTAGTCATTACATTGACCACTTTGTTTTTATGTTGTTTCCCTTCTTACTTCTTTTTGTAGGTTTTTAGTCTTTTTAGATGGCTTCAGGGCAGGAGTTGTGTCTGTATAATGCCTAGCACGTTTTGGGTGTTCTTGCAATGTAAATAATAATAATTTTATTTTTATAGCATATCCTTTGTAGCCAAAACCCACAGATAGCTACACAACAGAACACTAACCAAATGCAATACACTAAAAACACCATAAAATACCACCCACTTAATATATAAACACTTATTAGCGTGGTCCTCAGCTGGTGTAATTAGTATAGATCCACTGAAGTCACCAGCTAAGGATCTGATTTCTAAGATTAGGAGCAAATAATCCAGTTTAAAAAGGGAAAGGCACTAAAAGAGATGGTTGTAAATATAGGACTGAGTGTTATTGAACCAACACCTTGGCAATAAAAAGGTTTGAGGGGAGGCACCAAATGAGATGGATTTCAGGGGGAGACACCAGTGGGGAAAGCTGGAGGCATCAAATGAGATTGATTTTATGGGGAGCAAATTCCATGCAGCAAGACTCATCACAGCAACAGCATGATTACCTGTTGACACTAGACATCTGGGTGGAAACTCTAAACAGCAGGCAGTGTGTAAGTGCAGCTACTCAGCAATACAAGGTTCATGGAGCATGTCTCAAAAGTAGGGTGGGGCAACCCCCTCACCAAAAAAAAGTGGGGCAACCCCCCCAAAGTCTTTAAAACCCAATACTACCCCCCAAAAAAGTCTTTAAAACCCAATACTACTAGTTTTAAGCCAATCGCTGCAATCAAACCATATAAAGAATGGAGGGTGGACATGAGATGCTCATGCTAGCTCAAACCAGTGAGAAATTCTGCTGTAGCATTCTGAATAAGCTGTAAGAACTGACCAGCCCAACTCAGCACTTCAAGGAAAGGGAATTACAGTAGATTCCACTTAATAGAAATCCCAGTATTAACAACTTTTGCTTAATAAAAGCATTTTGCAGGGAACCAATTCCACCCCACCGGCTTTAATATTAATGAGATTCGGACATTGACAAGATACATGACACTTACTAACACCTTTTTTGGGAAGAAATCCCCCAACTGCAGTCAGGTTTGCAGGACTGCAGCCAGGGAAGGAAGCACTGGGGCTGCATGGTACTTCTCCCTGTGCTCTCTGGGCTGTGTCCTGCCCTGGCACCAGAGGGTAAGCTCGGGACATCCCCGTGCTTCTTTACTTGACTGCAGCTCCACAAACGTGCTTCTGCTTATTGATAACAAGTTCTGGATAATGGCACCTTTTTGCTGGGAACTGATTGGTTGCTAATAAGTGGAGTCCACTGTACAGTGATCAAGACTCATGGGCACAAGGGTATGCACTGCTGCCCCAAGGTCATTGTAAATTAATAGCAGTGCAACACGAATTACACCCTACCCTGTTGAAAACTCCACTTTTTTTCACATTGAACATATGGCCTTCTTGGGAAAAGGACAGTCCACTGTGACATCAGGGAATGACACCACAGTATCACTGAGAATGGTGTAAACAGAAATGGGGACTGGCTTGAAGCATCTATAGATAACAGTTATAAAACTATTGATAATGTTTACGACTGTCAAACAATTAAAAAAATTAATCATGCTGTTAAACGAGTCCAATCAGTCCTACTTCTTATTCAGCCAATCGCTCAGACAAACAGGTTTGTTTACATTCGCAGAAGATAATGCTGCCTGCTTCTTGTTTACAACGTCACCTGAAAGTGAGAACAGGCATTTGAATGGCACTGTTGTAGCTGGCTATGCAAGATATTTACATGCCAGATGCGCTAAAGATTATGTCCCTTGATGCCTCAACTGCCATTCCAGAGGACAGGCGTTCAGGCTGATGACAGGTTCTGCTTGATAACGATCCAAAGCAGTGCGGACTGATGTATGTTCATAATCTGAATCGGATGCCACCAGCAGAAGGTTGATTTTCTTTTTTGGTGGTTCGGGTTCTGTGGTTTCCGCATCGGAGTGTTGCTCTTTTAAAACTTCTGATAGCGTGCTCCACACCCATCCCTCTCAGATTTTGGAAGGCACTTCAGATTATTAAATCTTGGGTCGAGTGCTATAGCTATCTTTAGAAATTTCACATTAGTATCTTCTTTGCATTTTGTCAAATTTGTAGTGAAAGTGTTCTTAAAATGAACATGTGCTGGGTCATCATCCAAGATTGCTATAACATGAAATGTATGGCAGAATGAGGGTAAAACAGAGCGGGAGACATACAATTCTCCCCCAAGTAGTTCAGTCACAAATTTAATTAATGCATTATTTTTTTTAATGAGCGTCATCAGCATGGAAGCATGTCCTCTGGAATGATGGCCAAAGCATGAAGAGGCATATGAATCTTTAGTGCATCTGGCACGTAAATATCTTGCAATGCCAACTACAACAGTGTCATGTGAACATCTGTTCTCACTTTCAGGTGACATTGTAAATAAGAAGAGGGCAGCATTACCTTCCGTAAATGTAAAAACACTTGTTTCTCTTAGCGATTGGCTGAACAAGAAGTAGGACTGAGTAGACTCATAGGCTCTAAAGTTTTACATTGTTTTGTTTTTGAGTGCAATTATGTAACAAAAAAACCTACATTAGTAAGTTGCACTCTCATGATAAAGAGATTGCACTACAGTACTTGTATGAGGTGAATTGAAAAATACTATTTCTTTTGGGTTTTTTTCCAGTGCAAATATTTGTAATAAAAAATAATATAAAGTGAGCACTGTACACTTTGTATTCTGTGATGTAACTGAAATCAATATATTTGAAAATGTAGAAAAACATCAAAAATATTTAACAAATTTCAGTTTGTATTCTATTGTTTAACAGTGCAGGGCCGCCCAGAGGATTCTAGGGGCCTGGGGTCTTCGGGGGCAGGGGGCCCCTGCTTCATCGGTAATTCGGTGGTGGGGGGCCCTTCCGCTCCAGGACCCACTGCCGAAGTGCCCCGGAGACCTGCTGCGGGGTCCGCCCCGCCGCCGAATTACTGCTGAAGTGGGACCCGCCGCCGAAGTGCAGCCGGGTCTTCGGTGGTAATTCGGTGGCGGGGGGGCCCCTGCCGCGGGTCTCCGGGGCACTTCGGCAGGGGGTCCCGGAACGGAAGGGCCCCCCACTGCTGAATTACTGCCGAAGACCGGGCTGCACGTCGGTGGCGGGTCCCGCTTCGGCAGTAATTCACCGGCAGGGGGTCCTTCCGCCCCGGAGCGGAAGGACCCCCCGCCGGTGAAGACCGGGAGCAGAAGAAGTTCCGGGGGCCCGGGCCCCCACGAGAGTTTTCCGGTGCTCCCGGACCAAGTGAATAACCCTGCTCCAGGGGCCCCGAAAAACTCTCGTGGGGGCCCCTGCGGAGCCCGGGGCCTGGGGCAAATTGCCCCTCTTGCCCCCCCTCTGGGCGGCCCTGTAACAGTGTGATTAATCATGATTAATTTTTTAAATTGCGATTAATTTTTTTGAGTTAATCGTGGGAGTTAACGGCAATAAATTAACTATCCTAATAACGTTATTTCCCCTCACTCCTGACAGCTATATCTTAGTGAAAGAAACCAGCTTTGTCACTGAAACTCTGATGTCCTTGGTGTCCTGTCTGTACTTCAGATATCATTTTCCCGAGCACAATGTCCTGAGTCAGAAGCTTGACTGGACTATGGAATGTGCAGTTCTTTTATCTCATCCTCTGTGTTTATGTAGGGAGAAGGGGCTGAGGCTGAAGAAAGAGAGATAAAGCAGGTTTGTTTATGGGTGAATCAAAGGCAGCTCTGTTGGAGTGTTTTATTTGTAAACTGATGGAAATATTACTCACTGGGATTGCAGCTGCTCCCACTGATTGCTGGAAGGAGCCTGGGTTTCTCAGGGCATTGCCAAACTGTGATATCCAATGATGAGCTCTGAGTAGAACTCAGTCAGTGGCAGGTATAATTACAGTGTTATTAATCAGCATTCAGGCAGCAAAAGGACTCTTCATTATTTGAGATTGAACACAGCATTACCACGATTGGAAGAATCA
This sequence comes from Mauremys mutica, assembly GCF_020497125.1. Lineage (NCBI taxonomy): Eukaryota > Metazoa > Chordata > Testudines > Geoemydidae > Mauremys > Mauremys mutica. Next base: position 119,002,668 of record NC_059073.1, on the reverse strand, counting down.
TTTTAGTTGGCGTTTAGGATTTGTATTAGCAACTACATAACCAGAGCATTCATGGGCAAGTTACCAGGTGTGTATAGCACCTTCAGCAAACAACAAAGTCATAATGTTAGTATCATATTCTAGGAGAATACTGAGCTGCAATCAGCATAGTACAGTGTGGGAAAATTATGGGCCAGACTTTTACAGTTAGTTGGATGCAGTTGCTCACATATATATGTGCATGCCAAGTTTATGTACACAATAGCTCCTTTTGTTCATGCAAATCAGGTATTTATGCTGGGCTGGAAAAAGGAAGCCTGGTCTTGTAATTACAGCAGTAGGCTTGGATTTAGGAGGTCTAGGTTCAAGTCCTGGCTCTACCACAGACTCTGTGATCTTGGGCACGTAATTTTTTCTCCCTCAGTCCCTCATCTGTAAAAATCAAGGTAGTGATGCTTTCCTTTCTTCCACCCGGCATCTCGCTTCCCTATTTAGCTTGTAAAGCCTTTAGAATAGGAAGTGTGGTCTTTTACTATTATACATGCAGCGCCTAGCACAATGGGGCCATGATCCCAGTTTTGGCCTATAGGGACTACTGGAATACAAATAATTAATAATCATCTTTCCCCCAGATTTGCTTTGAAATCATTAAGCTGGTAAGTTTGTCACAACCTTTGCAGAAGCTGTGGATTCCATCATTTTCCATTTTTTTTAGTCCCGTTACATTTTTTTTACATGGTGTAGAGCCAAGGCCGTCCAGAGGATTCAGGGGGCCTGGGGTCTATGGCGGTGGGGAGCCCCCGCTGCTGAATTGCCGCCAAAGACCCAGAGCAGAAGAAGCTCCGGGGGCCCCGGAGCAAGTGAAGGACCCCGCTCCAGGGGCCCCGAAAAACTCTCATGGGGGCCCCTGCGGGGCCTGGGGCAAATTGCCCCACTTGCCCCCCCTCTGGGCGGCCCTGTGTAGAGCTCCACTGGGGTCCTAAAAGTGCCACAGATGGCTCCCTCCATAGGCGCTACTCTGCCAGCAGAAGTGGAGGATGCTGCCGCGGCTGTAAGTACCTCATACTATGGGATAAAGATACGGTATCTGGCAAGTTCTTCTTTGCAGGCAGGCGGAGATGAACCCCTGCCATTTCAACTCCCCCTTCAGATAGTGGGAAATGGTTCATGCCACCACAGGGCGCTAACACATTATGGTTTGTGGCCTGGGCACTGACCAGTTTTCTAAACCTACATTTTTCAAACTGTTGCACTAATTTTTAGCTGCATAACTCTCAATGGCAGATGCTGGGTGCTCAGCATCTTTGAAAACCAGGCCATTTATTTAGGGCACTAAATATGGATTTAGGAGCCTCACGTTTGGCATCCAAGTTTTAAAATGTTGGCCCTAACCTCTTTGTGCCTCACTGACCGCAGCTATAACCTTGGGTGAAAACACAACCTCCCTGAAGGATGTAATACATTCACTTCTTGTAACTATTGTCTTTGTTTTCTGACAGTGCCTAGAAGCCTCAAGTGAGATTGGTGCACTACTGTGGTCATTGCTGTACAAACACACAGTAAAAGACAGTCCCTGCCACAAAGCGCTTACAGTCTAAATAGACAAGCCAGACCAAAGGTGGGCGAAAGGAAGTGTTGTTATCCCCATATAAAAGATGGGGAATGGAGGCACAGAGTGATTAAATGACTTGCCCATGGTCACACAGAAAGCCAGGAAGTGAACCCAGATTTCCCGAGTTCTAGTCTAATGTCTTAGCCACAAGGCCATAAACATCAAAAGTGCAAGTCTTGTTGGCTCTACTGTTGTAAAAAATAAACTGCCCCTTAATCCCCACCTCCTGGTGCCCCTATGTCACCCTTGAAGACCAAACTGGCCATCCTTATGCCACTCTGCCCATCGCAATAGAGATTCCTTCTCCTGTCCCTCCAAAAAGAGGGGATAAATAAAAGATCCCTGAGATGGTGCCTGTGTAGCTGATACTCTGTAAAGGCAACGGCCTCTCCTGCCCTGGGGGTCCTGTGCCGCTCCACCTGCTCCTGCTATGGAAGAGAGGGGATGTTAGGAGGGTCTGTGACTCTGCAATAACCCAGCATTAACTCTGCCCATGACTGGAAGGCAGTGTCTGCCTGTCAGCCGGAGCTCCATCATGGAGTGTGATGGGGTCAGGATGGGGGTCAGTCCAGGGAATGGCATTTTGGCAGGTTATAAATAACGCCTTACAATTCTTGGGTATCTTATCTACTTGGGAAAATGGACCATGTTCTGAAAACATTTTCAATGGTGGGTGTGGGACATAAAGGAATCCCTTCCCCCACCACTGGCCTGGGACACAGCAGCTGTTTGACAGGGCAAGAAATGAGGAGGACTCCTGTACCCAGCTGAGAATGCAGAGGGCATGGAATGGAATCCCCGAGCTGGGGCTTGGCCAGGACACCAGGGTGAGGCCCCGACACCTGCAAATGGGGCAACGGGCACTTTATTAACCATACAAGGCTGGAACTTTTTGTCCAAAGGGTCATTTTGTTTCCAGATGTGTGTAAGTGCTTGAACATTGGGGTTCAAAGCCACAGTGTCAGTTTGCAACAGAGCCAGGAGTAGAATCCATTTCTCCTTAACTCCAGGCCCCTGCTCTAACCTCTGGAAAACCTGCTTCTTTTGACTCTTGTATTTCTTGTTCTGAAACCAATAATGTGTGAAGTGACCTGGGATCCCAGAGGCTAAGCAGCCTGTGGTCAGTTGGGATCATCCTCATCATATCTCTGGCATTCTCATCACAGGAGATGATGCAACAGAGTTGGCATGGGGAAAGAGAGAGTTGTTGCTCTTGTTCACACATTGAGTCAGAGCAGAGTTTGCAAATTAATTCCAATTCTGCAATCTCTTGTTGGAGTCTGTTTTTGAAGTTTTTTTTGTTGTAATATTGCGACTTTGAGGTCTGTACTTGAGTGACCAGGGAGGTTGAAGTGTTCTCCGACTGGTTTTTGAATGTTATAATTCTTGACCTCTTGACACCATCATAGGATCTAATCATATCAGCCACACTATCAGAGGCTCATTCACCTGCACATCTACCAGTGTGATATATGCCATCATGTGTCAGCAATGCCCCTCTGCCATGTACATTGGCCAAACCAGACAGTCTCTACACAAAAGAATAAATGGACACAAATCAGACATCAAGAATTATAACATTCAAAAATCAGTTGGAGAACACTTCAACTTCTCTGATCACTCAATTACAGACCTCAAAGTCGCAATACTCCAACAAAAAAACTTCGAAAACGGACTCCAAAGAGAAACTGCAGAATTGGAATTAATTTGCAAACTGGACACCATTAAATTAGGCTTGAATAAAGACTGGGAGTGGATGGGTCATTACACAAAGTAAAAACTATTTCCCCATGTTAATTCCCCCCCTACTGTTACTCACACCTTCTTGTTAACCGTTGGAAATGGGCCATTCTGATTATCGCTACAGAAGTTTTTTTCCTCCTGCTGTTAATAGCCCACCTTAATTGATTACTCTTGTTATAGTTGGTATGGCAACCCTCATTTTTTTCATGTTCTCTGTGTATATATATCTTCCTACTGTATTTTCCACTGCATGCATCTGATGAAGTGGGTTTTAGCCCACGAAAGCTTATGCTCAGATAAATGTGTTAGTCTCTAAGGTACCACAAGTACTCCTCATTCTGAAAGCAGGGAGGCTTTCCTTTGCTCACCAATGAGTCAGTCCCCTGTCCCGTACACATACTACAAGGGGATGATTGCATGTAGTATCCCAGTTCAGTACAATACCCGCTTTGCTTTCCTTTCTTTCTTTCCTGGCCTTGCCCCATTTTCTATGGTAGTGCATCATTTAAAATTTCTAAATGCATCCGTGGCACATCTCTTCTGCTTGCTGTCTGCATGCAGGAGGTGGTGGGGACTTTCTGTCTCTTGATCGGTATTACAGCTTGTCCATTATGATCTACTTACTTTAATATAGCAGTCACACCATTCCGGGGCAAGGGTTTCCATTTGTCTGAGTTTCGCCGAGTGAAATAATTCCCTTAAATAGTCAGAATGCACTGTGAACCCACAAGGTCTGGTTTTTGACTTCTAAAGCATTGTACATAACCCTCTGCCTTCTCAATGGAGGCTGGCTAGCAGCACCACCTCTGGTGGCCAATTGTCTGCATTATTAGGTACAAGTATTGCTCTCAAGTGTATCTCATTGTACTAGTGTAGGTGTATTTTACACCAGAACAATCCTGCTTAGTTTGATTGTCAAGCCAGGTAGTCATATACAGTTTTCAAAGGCGGTGAACACATAGGAGGAGATAATGGTTGTGAGTGGGGAATGGCAAATATTTTTTCCACTCTTTTGCAATACAGTGGTGGGGCTGCTACTCTGTCATGTGATGGGGAGGGGAGGGAATGCAGATATTTTCTTTAGTTTGGAATGAAGGAGGAAAGTTTACCTCTAGCTGAGGGAAGCTCTGTTTTCTCCAAGCAACTTGCATCCTGGCCTTTTATATAATCACAGCCTAGTAGCCCCTATAAAAATATGACCTCGTGTTTTCTGTTTGGCTAACTGCTAATTACCTTAAATGTATCACTTCTAGAACAAAAACAAGCAACCACCCACAGTGCATGCTGCTACCTGCGCTGGCAAGTGAAGGATTTTCATTTTATTGAGGGCAGGGATAGGGATAGGGAAGGGTGGAAGCTGCCTGCCTTCCACACCCAGTGAGAAAGCAAGCCGCATCGGAGCTGGAAGCTGTGCAAAAGACATTAGAGGGGAACTTGCTGCTCCTCTCCCAGGATAAAGGTGTGTTCCTTTAAAGGCTCTGCTCCAGTGTAACTTTGAAAAGAATACATGAGAGCTGGCTTGCCCAGAAGGCATTTCACTTACATATGGGTATGGCTTATCGAGAATGATCAGAGCTCTCAGGGCAGCTACATTCTATCCTGAGACTGAGACTGACTGCTGACTGAGCACTTGGCAATCCCTCTCAATCTGAAAGGGCTTCTCACAGTGAAATGGCTTGGGAAGAGCTCAGTTTCAATGTGGCAGCCTCAGAGCAAACAGAGACTTGCAGTTACAGCAACCTATGTTTTTAGTGTACCATGTGGTTCCTCAGAGCCACCCAGCCACGGGATGTGAAGGATTCAGGCTTCTCTGGATTGCTGGGGTGGAGACTTTTGGGTTGTATTTCAGGTAGTTTCAAAGTAACAAATACAAAAAAAGGGACAATTGTTCTTTTCTTCCTCTTGAAACAGAAATTATTTTGAATTCTGTAGTGCACTCTCACAGACATCCTTGAACTGAGCTCTGAAGCCCATGGCACTGGCCACTGTGGGAGACAGGATACTGGTCTAGATGAACAGCTAGTCTGGGCCAGGAGGATGGCAATTCTTAGGTTCCTCTGTATGCTGGATCTAATCACCATGCCTCAGCTTGCTTTCCCCTCTTTGCATTTTAGCCTTTTCCCATCCGTATTCTTGGCTGGGCCTGTCACAGTCGTTTCTCACAAGTGCTGGATTGCTCTGAAGTCGCATCCCTCCAAGAATAGCATAAACAAGAAAGATGCATTGAGCCCAGTATACAGAGATACATGTACACATGACAAGCTAAGAAAGAAACCAATAACAAATGCACAATTCCTACTAATACTGATTCTAACACTAACTGGACAGTACAGTGGAGCAAACCACCACTGGTGTAGCTCCCTTGATTTCAGCGGAGTCACACTAGGGATGAATTTGACCCAGAAGTGTGAAACTCTCTTCTTCTGCTCAGCTCTGTGGACTCTCTGGTAATTATGAGCCAGAGCTCTGGACAGAGGGTAGTGCACAGTTGCTTCACCCCAGGCAAAGCATCCGGAGGCATGTGTCTCAGAGAGGTGCTGTATCTTCTGGAATTTCCAACCATGCAGGAGGAATCTGCCCGCTGATGCACCCATCTTGTGTGACGGGGGCACAGTATGTGCTCCCTTGTCTGACCAGCCAGTTCCGCTGGGTGGTATGGAGTGAGATTAGGGCCTGGGCCTCACCTCCTCCTCACCCTCTTTGGTTTGTCTAGCACCATTTCAGGAGACTGAGCATGGATTGTAGCTGTGGCCGTTCAATCTGCAAGATGTGCAAGGGAGGAATTTTCTTGTGCTCTCCACCTCCCTTGTGCATCTGTGTAGGAGATAGTCACAATCTGGTCCTTGCTATTTAGCTGTTTCTGTCCACAATATCTGCAGATGTCATCAGTTACTGAACCAACAGGCCTTTAATAATAAGTGCACTCCAGATGTTTTGACTCACTCAGTTCAATAGTCCTCCCTCTTCATGGGAGACACAACAGTGGATAAAATTCTAGTCTGGCTGGATGAAGTCCAACTGTCCTGCTGACTCCAGACAATACGTGGAGGACAAGCCCTCCAAGGCACCAGAAAATTGGGCTGGCACTTGTCTGCTTGTGAAAAATGTAATCTAGCATTAATTGCAGGAAAATGTCTACCAGTGTGATCCTCACACCAGCACTCAGAAATGAACAAATCCTCAACTCCCAGAGACACATGAGAATTACTGTGCTCAATCAATGAATTGTCCACACCTCATCTAGAAGCCAAACAGTGACAGTGTTCTGCCTACCATTGCACAATTGTCAAACAATATGGACTAGACTGTGTCTTTAATGCACTGCTCTGCAATCGGGGATGCGGAGGCTTCATATTGCAGTAGGAACACCAGGGGGATTTCTGGGTAACTCCGTGGCCACGTCCCCATCTCATTCCCTCCTCCTTTGAGATGGCAAGCACCTCTGCTGGAGCTAGCTTTTTGCTGTGCTGGTACTTCCACATACATTGCAGGTGGCCAGGATTGCAAGGGGAGGGGAAGAAGGCTCCTTGCACACAGTCATGCAGTCAGCCACAATATGGCCCTCAATATAAAGCAGCCCTTAATGTCAGACACCTGAAAACCCCTTGCTCACATTTCCTGAAGATCCTTTGTTTATTACCTGCAGCAAGATATAAAGACATTCTTTGTTAGTTACATTTAAGAGCCAGAACCACAGGTGCTTATTAGGAGACACGTAGCACACATCAATTAATTGTCTGCTTACATGCATTATTTTACATGTATGTAATCTCAAATTTGTTCCTTCTGCAATGCTTGATGTTGCTAGAGATCAACTCAGCACAGTTTTACTTGGCTTAGGAGATGTGTGATAGGTTTTGCCCCGTTGCTGTGAGTTTCCCTTTTGCTTTAATAGAGCTGAGACCTGTTACATTGTGATTGTGTATAGTGTTTCTGGGACTAGATGCAAATTCTTGGTGCTAGTTACCCAGAATTACTGAACAGTCTTGGGACTGTATGTACCTAGTCTGGGAGAAGAATAGGTTAAGCTACTGACTTAATGATCCATAATCCAAAATGAGACCATGGAGATGACTTTTCCTCCTGACACTGTTATTTAATCACATGTATAACTGTGCAACAGAGTCTCTTTGTGTCAGATAGGATGACAATCTGTGTCTAAGTGACTGGTGAGGGAGAACTAATGAGGGACATCAATGTATATCAATTGAAACACCGCACCTATGTCCGTAAACGCCCATGTAAGCCTCGGTCCAAATATTTTTAAGGGGCAAATTTTTAATAGTGAAGGTTAGTAACTACTGAAACAGCTTACTGAGGGATATGGTGGATTCACCATCACTTGAAGTTTAAAATTGAGACTGGACATCTTCCTAAAAGATACATTTTAGCTCTACCAGAAGTTATGGGCTTGCAGGAATTGCTGGGTGAGATTCTGTGTCCTGTATTATGCAGAAGGTCTGAATGGATTATCATAATGGTTTCTTCTGGCTTTAAAATCTATGACTCCATGAATATGGGCCAGCTATTGTTTGAACATGTGCAGGATGGAGTATTATTTAAAAAGCTCTCAGCTCAGCCTGGCATGCAGAGGAGTTCAAATCACCTCTGTAGCTCCTCTGATGTACAGTGATTTGCTGACCCTTGGGAAAGCAACACATGGATCTTTATTGATGGGAGGGTGGAGGTCTTAGGGGAAGAGCCTTAGCTGATGTAAACTGGTATACTCCTACTGAAGCCAATGTTTCTATACTCATTACCTATCTAGCCCTTAGTTTCCCAATTCCTCCTGGATAGCGCCTATTTTTATCACTCTCCTGGTACTGAATGTTCATTGTGGCAAAGGCTGCCACCTCTCCATCACAAGCACAGCAACTATTTTAGTCATATTCTCACTCAACAGGTAATTTCAGTCCCAGGGCTTAACAATACCAGCGGCTGCCTATTGTGCTAAATTGGGTTATGATTTGTGACTCTGAGTGTATCCAGGGAACGGAGCCCCTCAGACTCATTTTTCACATGTGGTTTATAGTTATTAGAGTTTGAGACTTGATCCCCAGAAGTGCAACACAGTCCATTAATACAGGGGGCAAACATACCCAAAGGTTTGGGTTTGTTAGTAAAGATTCAAGCAGGATTTACTCACAATTGTTCTCTGATCCCTAGTAATTGTCTGAAGCGAGAATTACATACTTACAGAAGCATTCCAAGAAATGTTAGTAAACTCTCCAGAAACTGTTGGGTTGTTGTTTTTTAATCTTGTAGGCTGACAGAATCCCATCAGATTAAAAAAAAGTATACACAGTAAATAAAGCCACTAGAAGCTGAAGAAAAAACAACAAGGAGTCATTGTGGCACCTTAGAGACTAACAAATTTATTTGGGCGTAAGCTTTCGTGGGCTAAAACCCACTTCATCAGATGCTTGAAGTGAAAAATACAGGAGCAGGTATAAATACATGAAAGGATGGGGGGTTGCTTTACCAAGTGTGAGGTCGGTCTAATGAGATAAATCAATTAACAGCAAGATATCAAGGGTGGAAAAATAACTTTTGAAGTCGTAAGAGAGTGGCCCATTACAGACAGTTGACAAGAAGGTGTGAGTAACAGTAGGGAGAAATTAGTATTGGAGAAATAAATGTTAGGTTTTGTAATGACCCAACCTGTCCGAGTCTTTATTCAGGCCTAATCTGATGGTATCCAGTTTGCAAATTAATTTCAGTTCTGCAGCTTCATGTTGGAGTCTGTTTTTGAAGTTTTTTTTGTTGAAGAATTGCCACTTTTAGGTCTGTTATTGAGTGACCAGGGAGATGGAAGTGTTCTCCTACTGGTTTTTGAATGTTATGATTCCTGATATCAGATTTGTGTCTATTTATTCTTTTACATAGAGACTGTCCATTTTGGCCAATGTACATGGCAGAGGGGCATTGCTGGCACATGATGGGATATATCACATTGGTAGATGTGCAGGTGAACGAGCCCCGGATGGTGTGGCTGATGTGGTTAGCTCCTATGATGGTGTCCCTTGAATAGATATGCGGACAGAGTTGGCACCGGGGTTTGTAGCAGGGTTTGGTTCCTGGGCTGATGTTCTTGTTGTGTGGTGTGTAGTTGCTGGTGAGTATTTGCTTCAGGTTGGGGGGCTGTCTGTAGGCAAGGACCGGCCTGTCTCCCAAGGTCTGTGAGAATGAGGGCTTGTCCTTCAGGATAGGTTGTAGATCAGGCCTGCACAACTCGTAAAGTGGCGAGGGTCACATTCCTCCAAAGAAAACAGCTAAGGGCCGAAAGCTCCCGGCCCCGCAGAAACACCCCGCCCCAGGGCCGCCCAGCCCTGCGGAAACAAACCCTCCTTCCCCAGTGCCGCCCCACCAAAACAGCTGTGTGCCAAAAAAGAAGGTTGGGGGTGGGGAGGTGATACTTTATTTTAAATCAACCAGGGGCTCCCAGCTGAAGAGGTGGCTGGGAGCCCTCAGGGGCAAATTAAAGGGCCCGGGGCTCCAGCGGCTGGGGGAACCCGGCAGGGCCAGCTCTAGGTTTTTTGCTGCCCCAAGCAAAAAAAAAAATTGGCTGCCTCCCGTCCCAGCCCTGGGCTCCCCCCTGTACCCCCCTGCTGCCCCAGTCCTGGGCTCTCCCCCCACCCACACCCCCTGCCGCCCCAGCACTGGGCTTCCCCCTTTCCCCCCCACCAGTGCCCTCCCCCCACCCCGCTGCTGCCCCAGCCCTGGGCTCCCCCCCCCACCAGTGCCCCCCCCCCCACACCTCCTGCTGCCCCAGCCCTGGGTCACTGGTAACTCGCTCCCAGGGTGGGTCATTCAGCAGGAATTTTGGATGTGCACAAAACACAGACAGGATTGGTTCCCATATGGTTACAGAGCTGCAGTAAAGTGGAACAATTTTCAGCTTGTGTGATTGGAAGATATCTGGATGCATATTATAAGACTGTCCTCCATAAATGAGGAAAAGTTGAGGTGCCTTTATTATTCTTTTGTTCCACTCTTTCTTTCTATGGGGAATTTGCCAATGCAATATCACTGTCTTCCTTTTAAACAAACAAAAAGGCAATGGCTGTTGAAAATAGCAATTCCAGTCCTAATAAGCATTTCTTGCTCAATTTTATCCTACTTTTTCTACAGCAAGTTACAGTGGATCAGTATATTTGATTTGGGAGAAATGAAGTAACAGCTGCCCAAACTGAGCTTGAGCACTCCTGAATTTTGAGGTGTTCAAATCTGGAAGGCAGGTGCTGGGGGGCAGGGGCCTGTGGGCTCCACAGGGGAGCATGGCAGCAACATGTCTGGAGCTGCATGGAGCCAGACACGGTGGTCTGAGTGGCACAGTAAGGGGGCTGGGGGTGGGAGAAGGGGTAGGGGGTTCCGGGGGGCAGTCAAGGGACAGGGAGCAGGGGGGGTTGGATGGGGCGGAGGTTCAGGGGGGCAGTCAGGGGACAGGCAGCAGTTGGATAGGCATGGGAGTCTCAGGGGTTCATCAGGGGACAGGTAGAGGGTGAGGTCGTGAGGGGAAGTTGGGGGGATCTCAGGAGGGGGCAGTTGGGGACAAGGAGAAAGGAGGCTTAGATAGGGGCTGGGGTCCCAAGGGGCAGTTAGGGGCAGGAGTCTCAGGAGGGGGCAATCGGGGGACAAGGAGCAGCGGCATTTAGATAGGGGGTGGGGTCCTGGGAAAGGGGTATCAGGGGACAAGGACCAGCAGTGTTAGAAAGGAGTGGGGATCCTGGAGGGCAGTTATGGCAGGGGTCTGTGGAGGGGGCAATCAGCGGCCGTGGGCCAGGATTCAAAGGGCTCTGGGCTCCCCGCGGCTGCTGGCAGCCCAGAGCTCTCTGACTCCCGGCCGTGGCTGAGATTTAAAGGGCTCTGGGCTCCCCGTGGCTGCAGGCAACCCAGAGCCCTTTGATTCCCTGCCGCGGCTGGGATTTAAAGGGCTCTGGGCTGCCTGCAGAGCGCCGTGTGCAGGGGATTCAGAATCCCGCCGCGGGCCGCACAGTGAGGCTCCGCCGTATGTTGTGCAGGCCTGATCTAAGGGAGAGGCCTGCAGGAAAGTGGGATGGGAGCTTGAGTGAGACCCTGGGACACACCTGTTAGGTGCAGCTGGTGTGCCAGGCAGGGCAGAAACCTGGGAAGCTGGATCTGGCTTGAGGAGGAAGGTGAGTATTGTAGGGGTCAAAAGTGGCTAAAATAGGGAGTCAAAGGTCTGTTTCAATTATAACCTATCTCTGTGAAGGAGGGCTGGGGACTCCTAACATAGGGAGTGAGAGAGATTGAACTGTGGTCTACCTCCTGGCTCTTAGAAAATGAGACCAGTGTGAAGGAGGTGACTCCTGACTCAAGGAGAGAGAATGGTGTGAATTGCAGAACCACTAGTCTGCTCAGTTGGTGTGAAGCAGCAATATTTGTGGAGACTAAATAATTGGATCTTGTTTCAAAAGGGGAATGTTCTTAAAATATGGAGTAGGTTGAGTTTGAGTAGCCCTGGAGAAAGGGGACTAGATGTAGGTGTTGTATAGCCATGCCTGCCCAGGAGGTAGGTGACCTGTTTACTGTGCTACTGTAATGCAAACAATTAATGAGACTGATGGAACAACTTGACCAAACGAACACTCATGTTTGAAAATTTGTAGAAATTGAAATGACTCAGCTATTGAAATATGAATTCAATTGCAGGTTGCCTTCTCAGAGCAATAACTCATGGCCCAGCCTCACACTGCATCCTACCTACACTTGAGTTAAAATTCTAGACCTAATAATTAATGAGGGTTAAGCTGCCCTCTGAGTGAGTGTCACTTGCATTGAAAGTGATGGTGTTGCATTAACCTCCCAGAGGGCAGTGTCTGGTCCTTTGTGTTAAGAAACAAAAGCGTAACTGCCTGGGTTAGTTTGTATAACTGTCTCCTCTAATCCTTTTATAAAACAGAAACCCATTTTAAACTGTGTGTGTGGACAGTGCCTAGCACAATGGAGTCCTGGTCCAGACTGGGGCTCCTAGACACTACTGAAATACTAGTACTGATAATAAATAGAAACCACCTCCTCATATCTCATCTCAACCCTGCTCCAGTTTATCCAAATAGCTTTTGCTCAAATCATCTTCCTTTCCTGCTGCTCTGATCCTGTTCATTGTACCTATGGATTACCCTAGTCTGAGAGAAAGGAGACAAAGCTGCAAACCTTGTTAAAAGGGAAGAGGGCTTGAAGTGAAGGCTATCCAGAAACTGAGTGAGGGTCAGCATCTAAATGGGGTGCTGTCCATGAAACATGCATACCCTCTAGGAGAGAGGCCATGCTAGGAAACTGTTCAGAGGCAGTAGGTAACTTATAGTACAGAAGGGAATTTTGCTAATATACAAGTGTAAAGCCTGAGGTTCTGTCTTTATGGTTATTTTCTGTGTAACTTGTATCTGTTTGCTTTTTATGAAAATTTCATCTTTGAGACTTTTTTTCTCCTATCACACCTTTTGTTTGTTTTTACCCCAAACAGGTCTCTGTTGTGCAAATGGTGGCATATGTGTGCAAGAGTGAGCTGAGATATAGGGACAGATTTCATTCCTTTGGGAGGTGATGAACCACAGGGGAAAAAAACAAGTGTCTGTCTGGTAGTTGAGAAAATGAGGATGAATTTGGGGAGACTTGGCACCAGAAGGACTATTGGGTCTCCCTACAAAGAGTAACTAGGCAAGTGGAAGCCAGGTGAGACCTTCATGCTTGAAGGCTGGCTACAGGGATCAGAGCTCTGAGCCATAGCGGTATAGTATAGTTACAAGGCAGGTGGTGACCCCTTGGGGATCACTAAAATATCACAATCATCTGGAGTTTTTATGTGAACTCAATGAACTGTTCTATCTCTATTTGTCCTAGGCTGTAGACACCCTTTGGGACAAGTACTGGTCTTAAATGTTAGTGGAGTGTTGAACACACTCTTGGTGCTCAATAATTCTATAAATTGATAGACACTCTTTCTGAAAGCCTGTATCCATGCCATGCTACAGAGGAAAGTAATTAAATATAATAGAAAATCTGTCTCCTAACCAAATATATGGGGTCAAATTTTGGTCCTGCTGATTTCCACGGGAGTTTTGCCATGGACTTCAGTTGGGCCAGGATTTCTCTCAGGGTGTCTTAAGAGCCAGTTCAGCTTCTCAAAGTAGGGGCTGGTAGCAAGAGCACTGCTGAAGAACCGGTCTTTGTCCTTGGCTTTCTTACAAGTTCCCTTGGGCCCTTTGCTTTTGGTGAAGCATTAAACAGGGTCCCAGCAGTGACTCTTCTTGGCCATTCCTTAATGAGGCTTCATGCATGTCTTTATTGGAACGGGGTTGTGTTTTTTGTTTTGGTAAGGGTTACCTGCACTTCTGCCTTTCCCCAGGCAACCCGCAAGGCTCCAGGCATCTGCACAAGACATTATATAACACTGCTATAACGACAGCGGAATAATGCTGAGGTATGCAGCTCCAGGAGTGTGCAACAGCAAATAGACCAAGGCTGGTATTAAGTTAGCATTTGAATGGGGAAGTGACGTCTGGTCAAGTGGACCCCAGAGCAGCAGAGAGCGCACAGGTAAACAGACACCAGTCCCAGTGTCATACAAAGCAGTGTGGGATAGCAGTTGGAGGACTGCCAAGAGAGATGTGTCCACAAGCACATTACTTTGCACTAATTCAACCTGTAATTAATTTAGTAACTTTTAAAAATGGACTATAAAATTAGTATTAACTTGCCAGTTAAAGCATAAGAATTGCATTGTGTGGATGCAGGTCATTTTAATGCAATCAAACTAAAGTTAGTGTGAAATATACCCCGCCCTCCCATCCTGTGTCGACAAGGCCTTACAAGGTACAATCATCTCCCTGCAGAATCATGCCTTAGTATTCTCAGTGCCCTTCTTATTCTACTTACCAAGTAATCTACAAACGGTTTCTTAAAGCCATTCCATCCTGTTATAGTTAGCACAAAGTGTTATCACATCCAGTTCTCCTTCTTGCCTTCCAAACTGGCATGGTAACAACTCTGTTCAGAATCCATTTACCTTTTTGGAATTTCTTTGAGTGGGTTATGCCGGTGGGGGGAGGGGGATTTAATTTTTCCTGATGCTTTAGGAAACTTGGGCTCTGAAATGTGCTGAATGCCATACAGAGAAGACCCTCATGTGAGGTGTGGCAGGATGACTGCTTCAGACTTTGCTTCCTACGCGTTGTGATGCTTATCAATGTGAAAAGACACACCCCAACCCTAATTAAGCAGAGCTAATGCCATAAACCTATTGGCATGCTGACTGAAGTTGGCACTTCTTGAGAATGAGTTATCACTCCCTCTTATGCAGCATGTCCTTTGAACTTGAAACAAACAGCTTTGAAACATAGCAAGGGCTTACGTTTTGGGAATCTTAGTACTTTATAACAATTTTGAAGTCCCTGCCACTCCATTGGCCAGGATGAATAGCTAACAGTAACAGTATTGATGAGTTTGAGTGATTTCTCAAAGCACCTTAACTAAAGACAATTAATGGCTGACAGATAGGGAGGAGAGAAAAACAGACACTCCTTGGGGTAGGGCACTGCATCAGTACTAAATAGGTGTGACTCATTGATGGCTATAGTCCCAGCAGAAGACACACCCCTCGAATAAGTTTTGCGTGCCAGATGGAAAACTGTGTGCCTGTGCAAAAATCCTATAGTTCATGTTGGAACAAGCTTCTCAAAGGGCTATTCCCAATAGAAAGACCAAGATCCATTTCTGGTGTTAATCTCCTTCTCAGTGCAACATGAACACTGGCTTTTACAGGTGGATGTGCTTGGGGCCAGCCTTTAAGAGGATGCAAGCAAAAAAGCCCTCAGTGAAGCAGAAGATTGCCTTTCTGTTGGTAAAAAGCATGAAACAAACCCATCAGCCTGTCAGGCAAAAAATCTGGTTGTCTCCTCCAAGACACTTAACAGGATGTGACTAACAACAGTGAAGAATATAGACATGACAGTGACACTGTCGGTCTGATTTTCTGCAAGTCTGTAGGTGATCATTTGTGCATGCACTATTGAATCTCCTCATACAAATCCTTGATTTCTATACAAACTTGGCTAGACAGACTCTTATCTGGTCATGTACATTGCACAAATCTCTGACAGAAGAGGTGTCAGGCAGGAAAGCACCTGCATGCATGCAAGAACAAGCCCACAAACTCACTGAAAATTAGATTGTACAGCAGAGTCTACACTCTGGATTTCAGGGAAATTTCCCATCATTGCTTAAGCACCAGTACAGTCCTAGCGATATTGGATGGTGAGTGTGCTAGTAGAGGCAATGCTTTTACCACAGAACTGTGCAACCCTGCTCAGAGTACAGTTAGCTGACACAGTGGTTAAAAACTGATTATCTGTCTATGCTAGTGCTCACATCATTGCTAGCACCTGTTGGGATGTGCTGATGCTAGAACAATGCGGGGGAACGACATTTCACTAAAACCTTCAGGGCTAGATCATCACCCTTATTGAGATGTAAGGTGCCCTCCATCCTCTCTTGCACTGAATACCCATACCACAGGTTGCAATGCAAAAAGGGACACTGATTCCACAGAGCCTTTATAGACAGCTGGGCGGAGCTTGTCCCCTTGCCTCTGAGTTAGCACACCAGCTGATGAACACAGGCCTACCAATGTGTGACTCACAATCTGCATCCTGGGCTGCTCCTAGCACAGTGCAAGTTTATATTATCCCTTACTCAGGGCAGATTGTAAAGTGACAAATCTAGCCCTGAGTTTAGACAAGGCTTGTGTGCCTACTTTTTCCTTAAATAAATAAATAGATAAGCCAAATATGGAAACTGACCATTTACAACTTCAGTCTTCCTGATCCCATCCTTGTGCCTTCCCAAGAAATAAACAGCAGTGTTACAATACAGTGCACTCATCTGGAGCTTGGCATGCAATCTCTTACTTCATTTCAACAGCGGAATGCTCCTGAGTTGTTCTATGTAATGCGTCAAGGCCTACCTTTCTATGTTCCTTTTCAAAAAAAGTGTTCATTTGAAGGTCGCTGAATGACATGGGGAGACAGAGACCTGAGTATCATCATCATCATCATCATCAAAGCAACTCCCAAAGGGATGTAGCCTCCTTGCAGATCGAGTGCCACAGGGATCGATCTCTAGCTAGGTCTTTAAAGTAGTCTGGCTGGATGTTCACTTTATGTCCTTCAGTGATGATCTTATTGTGTCTCCAAAGCTCTTGGTGACTGCCATCTGTGTACTAGAATCCCTTGATAAACGTGGATGTTTACCAAAAGAACTAAATATGACAAGAGACTAATGCTTGGCGGTTCTTAGTTTTCCCACATAATCTTTCATGAGACAGGGGACCCTCTTCCCCACCCACACACACAAAGAAAAAACACCACTCCTAGCAGAGGGAGGCACATCTCCTTCCTCAAGTTTCAGCAGGTTCCACTCTCCTGTTTTGGAAATGCTCAGGGAACTTCATGTCCATGTCCCTCATCGCTGGTTAAATCCTGTAGGGGAGATGTGGGGTCCCTAAAAGATGGAGAAAGCCAATGCCTCACTGGTGAGGGCAGGGTGCTCACATCTCTCAAACAAGTAGATTTTAGGCCTTTGCTGAAGAAGCTTCTCTGACACTGACACTGAGATCCTGTTGTCCCCTTGTCTCTCATCTTCCTATTTTTTTTGGTAAAACAGCCTTGGCTCCACATGGCATCCTTAGATTTGTGGGATCCAGGCAGTCTGGTTTTGTTGCTGTTTATGGAGCAGACATAGCCCTCGTCTCATTGATCTTCTCATGGTGATGGACAAGATCACATCCATGATGATTCTTTTGGGGCCCGACCCAAACCCATTAAAGTCAACACGAGTCTTTCCATTGACCTCCACAGGCCCTGAGAGCTACCCACTGCATTTGATCCCAGTGACCATGAGGTGATGACACTTTTGCAGACCCTGGCAGAGAGAGACAGAAGTCACTCTTGAGCACCTCTGCTCTTTCCTCTCCTAGAGGACCCAGATCATAGTTCTCCTGTCACTGACAGAACAAATTTAATATGAAATCTATCTGTAACCAAGAGCACAAAGTTTCAATATAAACATGGGCACAATTCATACTATTTTATTACTACCCTTCTTTTTGAAGACCTAAGTGTCCTAATAAGCAAAGGAACAAACAGAATCCTCTCATCTCAAGTATCTGACAAGGAACAGAATTGTTATCTAGAGCAACAATTGAGATAACATAGCAAGGGTTGACATTTCACTAATTCAACTGTGTTTGGAGATAGTGGCAAAAATTAAGGAGCCAAGCTCTGACCCAGGCAAAACCCACAGTGCCTCCTCACTGGGAGCTTTACCTAAGGAAAGAATAAAGATTTCAACCAAGTTCTCTTAATACTTAAAAGGTGAGGGGAAACGGTGAAACCATTATTGTCTATAACAGGGATCGGCAACCTTTGGCACACGGCCCGTCAAGGAAACCCACTGGCGGGCTGGGATGGTTTGTTTACCTGCAGTGTCCGCAGGTTCGGCCGATCGCAGCTCCCACTGGCTGTGGTTTGCCGTTCCAGGCCATTTGGGGCTGCGGGAAGCGGCGTGGGCTGAGGGATGTGCTGGCCACCGCTTCCTGCAACACCCATTGGTCTGGAATGGTGAACCACGGCCAGTGGGAGCTGCGATCGGCCGAACCTGCGGACACTGCAGGTAAACACACCGTCCCAGCCCGCCAGTGGATTTCCCTGATGGGCTGCGTGCCAAAGGTTGCCAATCCCTAGTCTATAAGAATAGTAGATACCAGAGCACCAAGTCCATATTGATGAATGAGTTCAGAGCTGACCCCTGAAGCCTACTGAGATTTGTCACCACTAGTTTTCACCTCACGTCCTTGAAATACATGTATAAATGAGAAGTTGGCAGCCATGTTATTCACTGGCGTACAAGGAAAAACCTCTGAAGTCAGGATAGTTGTGCCCATTTTTACCAGCAGAAAACTTGTCCTTCTGAGTTAAATCCATTTGGATACAATGATCTCTGGTGTAATAATATTTTGTACTACAAGCAGAAGCCTGCAGCACTGTCACTGAGCTTGCCTGTAAGGTATATAGCAGTGGGCTAAATATCTGTGCATCACCACAGATCTGGAAAATCTGCTGCTACCCTGTGCAGTAACAGATTTTTTTCAAGCTATGTACCTGATTCTTTTCTCCTTTGCACAGGCAAAGCTCCTGGCTGAAGTCAGTGGGAGTTTTGTGTCAATAAAGAGTATGGGATCAGGCACTGTGTGGTGAGCCTCGCCTACCCACGCAGAGAACTGAACAACCAAGATATTGTGAGAAATGCTGATTCAGGCTGTTTTCAAAGATCATGGTTGTGATAACCTTGATCCCTTTTAGTGGTACCTTACTCATCAAATGACCTAACTGAAACCAATGGGACCGCTAGCACAGTAACATACTATTCCTGGGGAACAAAAGTATCCCATCTGAGACAGATATAAGGAAGCAGAGTAATGACTATCAGGCCTGACTAGTGCCAAATTTTTGTATTGATTTGACTATTTCATTGAGGGGTTTGACACAGTTATCTCAGAGAAGGGTACCTTATACTGGGATAGCTTATTCTCCTTTCCCTATGAGAATAAGCTGTACCATGTACAATTGTGTCCACACTAGGGGTGTTACACTGGTGGCTTCATCTACAGACTTAAAAAAAAATTCTACTCAGCAGGCCAACTGAGCCCTTTCTCATGTTTTGTCAGCCCACATTTGGTCAGCACACGTGACATGGAGTGAGGCCACCAAGCGAGGAGGTGTGATTTCCTTCCTTCAGAGCAGCCTGTGTTGGCAGTGCTGCTTCAACACAAGTTGGGATGCTCTGCTGTGTGAATGAGGCTGAAGAGCCAGTTGAGGCAAGTTGAATCTGCCCACTCCCAGGCTAATAATAATAGTACTGATAATTTACACTTCTAGTGCACCTTTCATCTGAGGATCTTCGAGTGTGTTACCAACCTTAATGAATTTTACAAACACTGAATTGCACAACACCCCCGGGAGGTGAGTTTTGTTCTTTAAAACAGGAAGATGAGGCAGCTAAGGTACAACATGGCTGACTGACTCGCCCACAGAGACATGGTAGACTAGCGGCAGGGCTGGGAACAGGCACACAGATACTGCGGTGATGGGCAAGGCCTAGAAAGGGGCAGAGAGAGCACTCCTTGCCATGAGAATAACAGCAGATGAAATCTTATGTGACAGAGTCACTTTGGGAACGGTGGGAGAGGTGCAGCACATAAGCAGCCATGCCAGGAAACCCTATGCTTTTGTGAGGCACAATGGTGCTATGAGGAGCATAATGAAAATAATCAGCAGTGGGCCTTGCTTCCCTTTCAATAATGTGTACATGCTGCTGCTTCCTCCAGCATTCTCCTGCCAGGGTTTGCCTGTGTGGGGAATGGTGCATTTACTCTGAGCTCTTATGTGCAACGGTTAAGATACTGGTATGTAATTAGTGGGGTGGACACTCTACTCAGGCAGCCTCAGTCAGACCCTTGCATCCCCATTGAAGTCAATAGGGTTACAAGTGAAGGGAGAACTTCATTTGCGGTGTGCGTTTAGATCTATGAAACCACAAAGGGCCTCTATGTGACGCCACAGGCCAGCCCCCATGTTAAAAGTACAAGTGGCAATGTTCAAAGTAGTCAAGGGCACTGAGACACGTATCTGCTAGTGACTGTAGTATGCAGTGCAGTTCTAGCCAGGTGAGTCCCAGGATATTAGAGAGAAAAGGTCGGTGAGATAATAGCTTTTCCTGGACCAACTTCTCTTGGTGAGAGAGCTTGTCTCTAAAAGATATTCTCTTGTCTCTCTAGTGATTTTAATAGCAGATGTGTCTGAATCTCCTCAACTACTTGGAAAATCCTGTCACAGTCACCATAAACAAACAAACAAAGCAGCAGCAACCCTACAAAGTATAAAAACGACAACAATAAATAAACGAACAAAGTATACAGTGCGGATAAAAGTAATACCCTGCTTTCATCCCTTAACCAGCATTTCCCAGCTCAACAGCTCTCTTAAAAATGAAATTTGCAGCATGCCCTGAAGATCAGCTCTGTACTATTTCAGATTAAAGGAGGGGAGTGCACCAGCGGAAAGGGACTATCATGGCTGGGAAAGATCTGCCAATGGACCCCTCTCACTTGCAGGGTTGGAGAGTCCAGTTCTGTGGATCTCAGCTGCAGCAGTATGATATGGGTAAAGAGGCATTTTCTTATGTAGGCAGGTTCTAGGCCATCATGCCATGCTTTATAGATCACTGCAGCAACCCACAGGCAGCCAATCATTTCACTAAGCACTGATTTAATTTGTTTGCAGTGAAATGCTCCACTGAACAAGAGGCTGGTGCTAAAATATTATGGTGACAAGGGCCATAGAAGAACTTAGAGAAAGAGATTGTGCACAAACTTAGTTTGTGAACGGATGTAAGGTGCAATCTCAAATAGAGCACATTACAATAGTTAAGTCTGGAGGTGACAAGGGCATGCATCATAGTGGTGAGGTCCAGCCTGGAAAGAAATTGTCACAACCCACTAGAATGACACACATGAAAAAAACAACAGTTTTGGCTACCATTTAGCAATGATTGGGAATCTAACCAGACTCCTAGGTTAAGTGACACATGGCAGAGAAACTCCCATTGGCAGAGGGACAGATCTAATTTTTGCCACATCTTTTGACTGCTTTCTGCAGCCTAACAACATCATCTCCCTTTTATCTGGATTGACCCTCAGCTATCTTGGCCTCATCCATGTCCCAAGCTTACCCAGAGACTGGGGAAGGAACACTATCTGAGTAGGAAGAGAAAGAAACACATAGCTGAGTGCCATCAGCTTAGTGAAGATATTGCAGCCCTTGCTTCCTCACCAACCTTCTTAACAGCTACATATACAGACTGAACAAGAGAGAGGACAAAATGGAGCCCTGCAGAACTCCACAGGAATATACCCTTGGATTGGCGGAGCAATTGCCCAACACTATCTTCTGGGTTCTTCCCAAGAGATAAGAATAAGTCACATTAGAGCATCTCCATATTTAGCAAGCTCTTGCTTCATTGTGTATTGCAGAGAGGAATGAAGTAATATGAATATAGATCATGATTACAATTCCAGCTCACTGCTAGGGGCCAAAAGCTGGCCTCACTTGCGCTACTGCAAAGTCATTAATTTCACCAATGTAACTGAGAATAGACTATGGCTCATTTTATGTAACAGAATCCCTGAATAACAACATGGAGAAAGAATGAGACAGGGGACTGGTAATTGTAACAAGCTATGAAGTCTTCTAGATGGTGGTTTGAATCTGGTCCATGGTGATATGTCCCAGCGTTGCTACCACTTAATGGGTGTTGCTGTGAAATGCATCAGGCATCTTGGTTGAGTAGCTATTGGACAGAATTCCGCATCACAAAATCAACCACCATAGTGGGCACTTGTTAGTAGGGTGATCATACATCCTGTTTTGGCCCAGACAGTCCCCTTTTTAAGCCTTATCCCGAGCATCCCAATTTTTTTTGACAAAACTGGGCATTTGTCCTGTTTGCTCTTGCCAACTGATCATCAGAGAAGGGATGAAGGAAAGAAAAACTTGTTCTTTGTCCTATTTAAACACAAAGGCCAAATTTTCACACTTGGGTGCCTAACATTAGGCTACTAAATCCGTATTTCCACACCTACATAAAATGGCCTGACTTTCAAAGTGCTCAGCAACTCCCATTGACATCGGTAGGATTTGTGGGGAGTGAGCACTTACTTTTAGTTAGGGGCCTAAATATGGATTTATGAGGCTAACATTAGGCAGTCAGGTTTGAAAATTTGGCCAAGCTCTTTGTCAGATTGTAAATGCTTTGAGCTTCTTCCCTGGGGATTTTTTGTTTTTTAAATATTTTCTATTTGATGCAATCTGGTTTATTTGGAAAGGGAAAAAAATTGCTTCTCAGAAGTGTTTTTCTGCACCCCAGGGATGATTTATAATGTCCAGAGAGGGGGTAAATTCCACTAGAATCCGGAAATCATCCCAATTTTCCCTTCAGTTTGATTTTGTAGGGGTTATACGTGTTTCATTGAAAACATCACTGGAAATTTTAAGAGAGGGTCCATTTTCCATACAACCAGTAGTATCATAATTTAGCCTAGTCTTAACTTAAACTCGTACTACATCCAGCAGAGTAGACCAAATTCAGTGCTGGCATGCGTGGGTGAAATTTCCATTGAAGTCAAGGGGAGTTGCACCCACTTATGCCAGTGTGTAATTTGGTCCACTAATGGTTGCTCAGAACAAATGGCATAAAGCAGTGGTTCTCAAAGCCAGTCCGCCACTTGTTCAGAGAAAGCCCCTGGTGGGCCGGGCCAGTTTGTTTACCTGCTGCGTCCGCAGGTTCGGCCAATCGCGGCTCCCACTGGCATAAAGCATTGAGTGGGGGCAGTTGGTTTCAGTGCCTTTCATAAAACCTTAGACTGTCCTCAGTCCACAGCACACAATTCCCAGTACCAAAGAGGCACATCTGACACTCATAGGAACAGACTGCATGTGGCTGAGCTGAAAAATACTCCAGTTGTTTGAGGAGCAACCAGTATTCCGATAGATAGGAGCCCAGCTGACAGCAATTGAGAGAGAATTGAGAGGAGGTAGGAATATGCAACAGGCCTGACACTTCGAATTGCTAACCATAATTCAGTAGACTGAGACAAAGTCATATGATTATTTCATCCAATTGTTGACAGGTCAATAGCTATTTTTCAAACAACAGGACAAAATTAATTTAGCTGGTATAATACCCTGAAAGCAAACTGGACTGTGATTGTGAATCCAATAGCAGGCTAACTTTTGCCCACAGTAGCAGAAATGTAGCCCCATTCAGCTGAGAAAGAATTCAGTGGTACTTCATCTAGACTGTGAATCTTACTAACAAAAGGATGCTCCCAAAATAATGACAGAAATGATCTCTGACATCTTATCCACATTTTTCCCCAGCCAACCAGATTAATTCTTTAACTTGATTGAATTTCTGCTATTTAACAGTAGCTGTCATCCAGGGCTGGAGTAAGGCAGACTGGAGCCCTAGGACTCAGGCAGACATTGCTGCATCAGCTGCCTTTGGTTCATAGTTTCAAGCTGTACTTCAAAACTATGAGTAAGAAACATAACTCAAAAAAATAAAAGCTGAGATTCTGATGTTGTCACATAGGTCCAAGAGTAAGGCCCCTAGGTACACACCCATAGTGCCTATGCCTTAATTTTGTCCTGCTTCAAATCTTGTTCAGGTATTTACAGTGTAAAGTCCTTGGGGCAGGGACTTTGGCTTCTTATATGTCTTTAAAACACTATATACACCTACAGCACTGTAAGTAGATTATTAGTACTATTACTGTTGTTGCTGATAGCAGATTTTTGCCCATTTTATATATATATAGCCCATGCTATACAAAATAACACAAAGAGAGAAACAACAGGGGTAAATTCTGCGCAGGAGACTGGATTAGATGATCTATAAAGTCCCTTGCAATGTGATTTCAGTTCCTAACCTCTTGTCTTTTATTATACTTGAAAAAATTGATGGAGTGGAGGATGGAAAGGTTAAAGGAAAGAGAAATGGTAATGATTCTGCTCCTTCACCTACCACTGAACTGCAGCTGTCTGAGGCAGAAACTGAAATGCAGCAAGCTGTTTAACAACAAATAACAACATTATGCAACAATTTAGGATTGGGAATGAAGAAGAAAACTATACTTAGTAAAAACCACAGGTGAAATTTAGGTGAGCACTGGAATTTGGTCAGACCAACTTTGTTAACCCCCACCCTACGCTTGCACAAAGTATCATGAGATTTTTAATAATCCCAGTTGTTTTGTGATCCTACTGACCAACGCAGTAGCTGTTAATCTTAAGAAATGATAGTGTCTTGTTGTGGGAGATGGAGAAAATACAAGACCCTAAAGCCTGCCATTTGCTTTTTTTCTTTTTAACTAGCATGCCTCAAAGGAATGGTGGAGTAGCACTGGCTTCACCCCATCACCTCTGATGTTTGAATTGAGGGTATTTTTTTGTTTTGTCTCTTCCTTTCCTGTTTTGTAGCTCACACGCTATAGTAACTAAAGTGCCTGTTTAAAGACGTTCAGGAAGAAGACTCTCTGAAAACATTCAGGGCAAGATTCTGGCCTCTGGTAAGACTTTTTTGCACCGCTCTGATGATCCAAAGCACCCTTAATGTTGCCCTAGATAGGCAGCAAGAGATTTCCTTGGTGCGGGGAAATCCCTGGCAGCTATAAGTCCATGTATTTGGCTCCGTGCCACCTCAGCTGGCTCCCCCAGAGGTGGTGGTATGTTGGGGTGAGATGTGGGTGTGAGGGGGCACGGCCAGAACACACTGCACTCTGGCAACATCTGGCTGCTATAAGGTCCTTTGAGAGATGGGTGGGGCCATTAAAAGTGACATAATTTACAGCAGACAGAAGACAAACCGGCCTTCAATTCCCCAGGGATTGGGAGAACACAAAGATGGCACCTTCTCTCTTCAGCTGTAAAAGCAGCAAAGAGTCTTGTGGCACCTTATAGACTAACAGACGTTTTGGAGCATGAGCTTTCGTGGGTGAATACCCACTTCGTCAGATGCATCCGACGAAATGGGTATTCATCCACGAAAGCTCATGCTCCAAAACGTCTGTTAGTCTATAAGGTGCTACAAGACTCTCAGTCTGGATCTGTAAAAGCAGCAAACACGGCTACCCCTCTGATACTTCAGCTGTAAGGGTACGTCTACACTACGGGGCTATTCCGAATTTGCATAAACCGGTTTTGTAAAACAGATTTTATAAAATCGAGTGCGCGCGGCCACACTAAACACATTAATTCGGTGGTGTACGTCTGCGGTCCGAGGCTAGCGTCGGCTTCTGGAGCGTTGCACTGTGGGTAGCTATTCCCTAGCTATCCCATAGTTCCCGCAGCCTCCCCCGCCCCTTGGAACTTCCGGGTTGAGATCCCAGTGCCTGATGGGGCAAAAATCATTGTCGCGGGTGGTTCTGGGTAAATGTCCTTAGTCACTCCTTCCTCTGGGAAAGCAACGGCAGACAAGCATTTCGTGCCTTTTTCCCCTGGATTGCCCTGGCAGATGCCATAGCATGGCAATCATGGAGCTTGTTTTGCCTTTTGTGACTCTCACCGTATGTGTACTAGATGCCGCTCACAGAGGCGATTCAGCAGCGCTACACAGAAGCATGCTTTTGCTTTTGCATGACAGCAGAGATGGTTACCAGTCATACTGCACCATCCAAACCCTTCCATAAATTGGAAACTGAGGATGATTATGGCTACCAGTCCTTTTGTACCATTTGCTGCTGTCATAAGTGCCCCTGGCTGCTCTTAGCCAGGGGCGCAAAAAGCCAAAATTGGGAATGACTCCCTGAGTCAATCCATCCTTTTTGGTATCTAAAAATAGAATCAGTCCTGCCTAGAATATAGGCAAGTGTACTAGATAACCACTGTATCATAGAACCAGAGAGCACAGCTGCTCTGTGTCAGATCCTGCAGAAACTATGATCTGTATGGTATTCACAGGGGGGTGCTCCTGTAACAAACCCCACCTGTTGATTCCGTTCTTCCCCCAGCCTTTCTGGGCTACCGTACCGTAGCATTGTCCCCCCACTTGTGTGATGAAGTAATAAAGAATGCAGGAATAAAAAGACATGGTGACTTGTTAGTGAGAAATGAGTGGAAGGCAGCCTCCAGCTGCTATGATAGTCCAGACAGGACATTAAGCAGTGTGTAGGGAGAGAAGCCCAGCATCCCTCTGCTAGTCCAGGGGCAACTGAATCTGTTCTTTACACATGAAGGGTGGGGGCTGATGGAGCTCAGCCCCCTGTTGCTATGATGACGATGGTTACCAGCCATACTGCACCATCCACCAGAAAAAATTAGGGCCAGGCGCCCTTGATCGACCTGACGGATGCTAGTCAGCATGGTTTACTGCCCCATGTGCCAATAGGCTGATGACGAGGACGGTTACCAGTCCTTTTGTACCATCAGCCACCCATGGCAGGGGGGGAGTGAGGATGTTGGTTGTTGACGGCTGCATCATCGTGTCTATCTGCAGCAAGCAGTAAAGATAGGGTGACATGTAAAAGAGTCAGAGGAGTTTTGTCCCTTGCGCTTCTGGGGGTGGGGGGTGGGGTGAGTAGATTGCCACGATATGCCCTGACCCACCGCGGGACACTGTGTTTGACCCTAGAAGCATTTGGAGCTCAGCCAAGAATGCAAATACTTTTCGGAGGCTGCAGGAACTGTGGGATAGCTTCAGTCCTCCAGTCCATGAGCGTCCATTTGATTCTTTGGCTTTCCGTTACGCTTGTCACGCTGCAGTGCGCTGATTCCCTGCTATGGCGTCTGTCTGTCTGGAGATTTTTAAAAAAGGATTCTGAATTTCATCTTCTGTAACGGGAGCGCTGATAGAACGGATTTGCCTGCCCTTACAGCGATCACATCCGCATGGTCCGTGCTGGAGCTCTTTCTTTATTTTTGATTTCGGACCTGCATCGCCACCCGTGCTGATCGGAGCTCCACGCTGGGCAAACAGGAAATATTCAAAAGTTCGCGGGGCTTTTCCTGTCTACCTGACCACTGCATCCGAGTTCAGATTGCGGTCCAGAGCGGTCACTGCTGCACTGTGGGATAGCTCCCGGAGGCCAATACCGTCGATCAGCGTCCACACTAACCCTAATCCGATATGTTAATACCAATACTAGCGTTACTCCTCTCGTTAGGGAGGAGTACAGAAACCGGTTTAAAGAGCCATTAAAATCGATATATGGTGCCTCCTAGTGTGGACGGTTGTGGCGTTAAATCGGTTTTACGCTCCTAAAACCGGTTTAAACGCCTAGTGTAGACCAGGCTTTAGACTCAGTTTTGGCATAGCAAAGAGCTGGGCCTTTATCTTTTTCCCTGTTAATTATCCAAACAGCTATGGTTTGACCTACAGATTGAACATGAAATGGCAAACTCTGTGAACTCCTGCAGGAACTGGTGACCAGAGCATGTCTATGCCCTGTTGATCCACAGCAGCAGGATCAATCTCTTGTGTTTCACTGATCTGGGTGTAAATTAGAGGAGCCCCAGAGCTATCTCCAGTATCAGGGGAGAGTAAAGGTGTCTTAAAGTCATTGTTTTGGGCTGAGTATAGCTTACCTGGCCTTCAGCATCTAAGCCTGCATGTGTAACTGTCCACATAATGAGTGAATTTGCTCTTTCAAGCAGCTTACATTTATTTTCAATCATTAGCCCACATAAATTAGTATATACAGCATGTATAATTTCCATGGAGTTAAAAAAAAATTTATACTATTAATAAAAACAACAATAAAAAGCAGCTCTTCACATCATCCAATCTCTTTTCACATATTATCTTTTCAAGCTCTGTTATGTTTCTTCAGCCATTCATTAAATGGAATTGCTAAATTAATTTCAAGGGCACAGGTAATAATATCATAGAATATCAGGGTTGGAAGGGACCTCAGGAGGTCATCTAGTCCAACCCCCTGGCTCAAAGCAGGGCTAATCCCCAACTTTTTCCCCCCCTGATCCCTAAATGGCCCCCTCAAGGATTAAACTCACAACCCTAGGTTTAGTGGGGCCAATGCTCAAACCACTGAGCTATCCCTCCCTCTCCACAACAGTAAACAATTTGCCCTGTGCTTTCACTGGGAAATTACCCTGTGCAAAATAACATGAAACAAAAAGCTCTGAAGAATTAAGGTGCACTCTCTCTGCTGTCCACAGTGGGACAATGGATGTTAGCTACAATGGCTTTCGCCACCTGAAGCAAAACTGCTAGGCATCTGAAGCTTTTTATCTGAGCTGTTGGTCAGGTTTGATGTGACTGACACATCTTTCACCACACCCTTCTTTGGAAGTTTAATTTCTGCATTTTATGGAAACAAACATACAGTCCCACTATGACTTTTTTTGTCTTGAATTTAAAGGGTTGGTTGTTATATCACTTACTGGTAATGTAAATATTACAGTGCAGAATACCTACAAGGAGTGCAGCCAGTGCTCAGGGGAATGGCAGCCCACCAGTGTGAGCTTTGCATTCCCAGTAGTCCCACTGCTTTTTGGTACAGAGTAGGAGCTTCTTTGCAGAGTGAGAGCTCTGTAGTCATAACTTGAGTCCCTAGAAGAGTTAGACTGTCTTTTTTTAATCACAGCACTGGCTGCAGCACATCTAAACTTTAGAATGGATTGGGCTACAAGGGGGTATAGAGCTGGCCAAAATAATTAGAAACTACGTAAGTTGGTCTGGGATAGGTCAGTCTCCTGTAAAAGGACATTGTCGATGCATTTAGAGGAATTGAGCCCTACAGTTCTGTTACTAATGAAATTCCAGGTCACTTTCTGAGCTGCTGTAGAGTTTAAAAACACTCTGTAGCTGTACTGAAATCAATGGTGCTACACTGATTTACACCAGCTGATGATCTGACCCTCCATGGAAAAGAGACTCTGTTGTTATGGAGTTTGTCATGAACTGACCAAATGTGACCCTGTTTAGGTTGTGAGATCTTTTGAGATAACACAGAGAAGGTGTGAGAAGCCTGGTAAGTTGAATAAGGAGTAGAAATTCCTGGGTTCACCTTTACTGGCTAAGTGGTGCTTTGCAGCGCCACAATTTGCAGCGCTGGAGAGGGTGTGTTTTCACACCCTGCTGCAGCGCTGCAAATTTGTAAGTGTAGCCAAGCCCTATGAATCACTGAATTTCTCGCTACTACCATTAAGCCAAAGACAGGGAGACCAATATATAGGAATGCTGATGCAGAGTAGTCATATACAGAACTCCTCACTTAAAGTCATCCTGGTTAACGTTGTTTCGTTGCTGTTCATTGCTGATCAATTAGGGAACATGCTCATTTAAAGTTGTGCAATGCTCCCTTCTAATGTTGTTTGGCAGCCACCTTCTTTGTCTACTGCTTGCAGGAAGAGCAGCCTGTTGCAGCTAGCTGGTGGGGGCTTGGAATCAGGGTAGACCAGCAGCCCCCTATCAGCTCCCTGCTCCCCTAAGTTCCCTGTGCAGCAGCTGCCTGTAGTTCAGCTGTGTCGCTTCCCGCCATGTGCTGCTCCTGCCCTCTGCCTTGGAGCTGCTCCCCGAGACTCCTGCTTGCTGTGCCGGGGGGCAGGAAAAGAAGAGGGGGGATAATGGGGGAGGAGGACACCCTGACCTGCTCCTGCACCCTGCTTACCCCATCTTCCATAGAGCAGGGCTCAGGATGGAGGGAGCTTGCAGCAGCTGCGGTTTCAGCAAGCTGCTCTAATTAACAAGGCAGTACACTTAAGGGAAATGCGCATATCTCCCTCCATTCCTGCTGCCTTGCAGAGTGAGAGAGTTAACCCTTGAGGGCTCAGCCAATTGCTGGTTCATCATTTAGCAGTAAGGGAAATATCCCACCCTCTGACTCCTCCACCTCAACCAAGCTTCACAATCATCATCACTATGTACCAGTATTAAATTGTATAAAACTTATTGTGTGTGTGTGTGTGTATAAAATAGTCTTTTGTCTGGTGAAAAAAAATTCCCTGGAACCTAACCCCCTCATTTACATTAATTCTTATGGGGAAATTGGATTTGCTTAACATCATTTCGCTTAAAGTTGCATTTTTCAGGAACATAACTACAATGTTAAGTGAGGAGTTACTGTACTAGCAAGATGCACAGTTAAATTAATGGCTTGCCTGTGTAGACTTGGCCTCAATATCCAAAACTGGGGGAAGTTTGATAAACAGAAGTCAAATTCTAATTTTTGCTTACAAGTCAATTTATATTAGAAGTCCATAACATTGAGTTTTTCTAATCAACAATAATGAAAGTCAATAATCAGGCCTCTTATCAGACATGTTGGGTTAACACCTTGTTTTTTCAGCTCATTTAGATGTTTCTTGTTCACAGAGATGTCAAGAGGGGTGTCTTTAGATATACTCAGGTGATTGTACATGAACAAAACCTGCTAGGCTGGGATGATAGCTGGTAATTAACAAGGATTTCAGCATGTACTTGAAAGGCTGCCATACGAAAGATGGAGGAAAAAATGTTCTCTCTTGCCACAGAGGGTAGGACAAGAGACAATGGGTGAAAACTACAAAGCAGATTTATATTAAATCTCAGGAAAAACTTCTTACCTGTGAGAAAAGTAGGACAATGGAACAAACTGCCTAGGGAAGTCATGGAATCTCCTTCACTGGAGGTTTTTCAAAAGAGACTGGATAGCCATCTGTCTTAGATGGTTTAGACACAACAAATCCTGCATCTTGGCAGGGGGTTAGACTAGATGACTCTTGCGGTCCCTTCTAATGCTATGGTTCTATGATTCTGTTTCATGCATTCACTTTTATTTTGTATAACAACATACAAGCACCCCACTGAGATAGAGACAAATTCAGCTTGCCATACTCACATAATTAATAATGAAAAGGATGCTGACCAGTAGTTCAGGCCCAAAACTTTGCTTGTTTGTGGTTTTTTTTGGAGGGTATGGGAGGGAACAGTTTTACAAAAGCTGATTGGATAGATTGTGCGTACCCCTTGTGTAATGCATAAAGGAGCCTCCCACTTCTCTGCAAAGAGTTCAGGCACAAATTCACAGATTTCTCCTTGCTAGTGTCCTCTTGGTACAAGCCACCCCAAAAAGGATGGAGATGGGTGGAGAGGAAGAAGCGGGGGCTGGCTCAGCCCCACTGTACACTGGCCAGCAGAGCTGATTTGATGTGTAGGGGAGAGAAATGTTATACCCACACCTGATGTGGATCCTCTAAAGATCTGCATGGTTCTTGGGGTTCCATGGGTTAAAGGAATGGAAGCCCTGGCTTCATTCCCAGGGGGGACAAAACATGTCCCTCTTGGTGGAACAATGACTAAGAAACTCCAGATGGTGAAATTAATAGATTTTATTCTCTTCTGTGCGGAGGGGAGAATGACACCCTCAGATTTTACTTCAAGTGGGGATTACTCAATCCTTACTCCAGCAAACTCTTTGAAGCCAAAGAGTGTTAAGGACTACAGGACTGGGACTTAAAGTAGCAACAGAGTGAGGTCTAAGCAATGTTTTCCTATTTCTAATTGGGACATTGACATTTTCCATTGGTAAATGTAATTTTAAGATAAACTTGCAATGACTTGTTATTGTCTCAGTCTGCCTAACTGTCCCTGTTCTACCAAATGAAATATTCAAAACAGAGTTTGGTTTTGTAGGGTAAAAATATTTTTATTCTATAATTTATAATCATATGGAGAATTAACCATTTTACAGGTCAAACCCTTCTCGCTTTTCTCATTACTGTTGATTTCAGTGGGGCTATCTGCACAAAGTAGGACAAGTGAAATCTAGCCCTTTTTGCTGTAAAGCATGCTGTACATGTCCAGGAAAAAATGACTCATAGAGCCTTTGGGATGTATCACAAACATGCTGCATGTCCATTCAAAATAATGGAATGTAAGCCAGTGTGAGCTGAAAGGTGGGGCAGGACAGGGCTTATTTTAAAACTAAACATAAAAACAATTTCTGAGCTATGTTAACCCAGTTAGCAGATGTTAAATGTTTATAAAAATGCATAGGGCATATTCTCAGCAGGTGTAACTGGCAATGCTCCAGGGAAGCCAATAGAATTATGCTGATTTATGTCAGTTAAGGTTGTAACCCATGTTCCTAATGCTGTGTTAAGAAAGCAGTTGACACTGCTTACTAGATATAACATTAGGCTAAACTGCTCATGCTTATACATGAGAAACCCCCCTGAAGTCAATGGGAGCTGTGGGTGTTAGGCATCCAAACAATAGGCCTAACTAGAGATGTAGGTGCCTAACTTTATGAACCTTGATCCTAGGCAGAACTATGCCAATAATTCAGTAATCTGCATTTAAATAAATCCTTTTATCAGATTTCAGACTGGAGGGTCTGAGGCATGAAACTCAACCATCTCCTCATCCCTCTAATAGGTGTCCTTTACTTGGCTCCTGCCTCTGCCCTTATTTCCTTCCATACTCCTTCCTGCTTTCCTAATTTTGCTGAAGCATCAAACGTAAGTGCTCACTTGTTCTTATTTGCTCATCCTGGTGTTTTTCTGCACTGCTCCCTTATGCCTGCAAAAAACACCCAAGTCATGGGCATAAAACTCAGTCACCCTCTTCCTTCAAATAACCCAACACTGAAAACCATCTGTTCTCTGACACAGTAGATACCATACAAACACAGAGTTGCAGTGGGTTAGCATTTTAAATTGTTTACATTATAGATAGCATTTAGACTGCCTACTGAGAGAAGGGACCTGTTATTTGTTTGGAACAGCTCTCCCTTCTCTACAACGTCACCTGTACTTAGGGACACATTCTGATCTAATTTACATGGGTGCATTCCCAGAGTAACTACTTTGACTTCAGTGAGATCAATGGGTACCCAACACCTCTAAAAATCAGGCAATGTAGGCGCTCTGTGCGTTCCTCTTTTGTGTAGGCATACCCCCAACATGCCCTTCCCATGCAGGCTATTCCTAGGAGCAAGAATGGCTCCTTGCAAGCTGAAGTCAGCACAACTTTTAATGACTCTGAGGTTGTTTTAAATTGATCCTCAAGACTGGCTTTGGGGCCTGAGGATCAAGAAGCCATAATGCATCTTTATAGATACCTTTGCTGATGCCAGATTTTACTGAGAACAGACCAGCCCAGCCCAGCCCCAGAATCCAGTTATTATTAAAAAAAAAAAAAAAAAAAAAAAGCTTAGATCAGGGGTAGGCAACCTATGGCACAGGTGCCAAAGGTGGCACGTAAGCTGATTTTCAGTGGCACTCACACTGCCGGGGTCCTGACCACCAGTCCAGGGGGCTCTGCATTTTAATTTAATTTTAAATTAAGCTTCTTAAACATTTTAAAAACCTTATTTATTTTACATACAACAATAGTTTAGTTATATATTATAGACTTATAGAAAGAGACCTTCTAAAAATGTTAAAATGTATTACTGGCATGCGAAACCTTAAATTAGAGTGAATAACTGAAGACTCGGCACACCACTTCTGAAAGGTTGCTGACCCCTGGCTTAGATTCTGGAGCACAAGAGGGTAGCCATCAAGGAAACCTAGCAATGAGTGAGTGAGCCCAGTTAGACTCCTGCTTGTTGTTAAAGCTCTCTCTGCTTCCCCCATACCAGAGAGTCACAGACCCTCTCTCCCCACTGCTCCCCATACAAGAGGTTCTAAATAAATAAAACAAATTAATGGAGATATCCTATCTCCTAGGTATGGAATGGACCTTGAAAGATCATTGAGTCCAGCCCCCTGCCTTCACTAGCAGGACCAAGTACTGATTTTACCCCGGAACCCTAAGTAGTCAGTTCAAAGACTGAACTCACAACCCTGGGTTTAACAGGCCAATGCTCAAACCACTGAGCTATCCCTCCCCCCAGACATACATCCTCCAACTCCCCATAGGAGAGACACAGAGTCCACAAATTACTTAACTCAGACATTTCCTTTGCTGACACAGGAAATGCAGCGCTACTTCAGCAACGCATTTGATTTGGATGGTGGAAAGCTTTTAGCCGTTGAGAAATGTTCCCAGAATCAAGCCTATATTGACAATGGTGACACAATGGTGATTTACCTCCATTTACTAATACACACTGCAAACCCTAGATAAACAGAATTTTCTTCTGGGGGCATGAATCGTGGCCCAAATTAATCTCTGCTCTGACTCTATTAATGCAGATTATTGTGTCTCTTTGTGTCCGCAGTGGTTCTGCCATTTAGAACAGGCTGTACCTATTAGGCACTGGTGCCAGCTTTGGGCGCAGAGCAGCTCTCTACTGCCTTAGTAGAAGCTCCAGGAAAATAGTCCTCAGGTAGGAACAATACTTGTGCAGTTTGGCCTTCCCTCTGTGGCTGCCTATTTCTGCCCCGGCTGCCTTAGACGGGGGTGTGCCCATTCCTCCGCCTTAGGTCCCCGGATTGCCCCGGGGAAGCTACCAGGCCTCAGTCCCTCCAAGCAGGTCAGTTTGCAGCGCCTATCTCCAGTTGTGCCTCACCCGTGAGTGCAAGGGTCGGGGGAGAGAGGCCCCGCACGCTGTTGTGCAGCCAGTTCAGTGTCCCTTAGGCTGAAACCCCTGGGAGAGCAGGTCTCTGCTGGGTTTACACACGGTGGGCGAGAGCGCGTAGGGAATGCCCGCCCCAGAACCCCGCTGCTGACCGCGGGGACAAGAGACAAACCCCGAAACGCAAAGAACCAGCCGTGACTCCCGACTGTCAATAAAAACAGCCGCGCGCTTGCAGAAGAAGGCAGCTCGCTGGGCCCGGGGGGGTCCTGCAATGCGCTGCTGAGAACAGGGCGCTTCGCTTCGCTTCCCCGGGAGCCTTCCCCCGCGTGGGGACACTCCCGTGCGCTGCCTCGGAGCCTCGCCCTGCCTCCCGGGGGTGGGGCGGAGCTGGGGCCGCGGCAAAGGAAGAACCCAGCAGGGGTGTGTGTGTGTGTGTTGGCCGGGGGCCCCGAGAGCAAGCGCCTGGGCTGGGCTCAGGTGGGGGGCGGGAGTCAGACACAGGAGGCGAGGACCGGAGCGAGGGGTGGGAGCGGCGGCGGCAGCTCCACGCCCAGGCTTGTTGTTGTTTAAAAAAGCACCCAAAAGGTGTGGCTGCGCCTGTCCTCCGCCAGCGGGGAGGGACTGGACCTCCTCCTCCACCACCACCACCTGCAGCAGCCCGGCTTTCCTGCCACTGCTGTCCCAGCCTGGGCACCGCGGAGACAGACGCCTGCGCCCCTACCACGCTCTTTCCCGCTCTTAGTTTTGTACCCGGTGCCATTTCTTCTGCTCCCCTCGCTACCTCTGCTTGGCAGGCCCCTCTCCTACTCCCCCCCCCCCGGCGAGGACAGCCGATCCGCTCCCCCCCTTTACACACCTGTGCCTTTGCACCCCCTTCCATTCTGCACGCCTGCCCCCCGCCTACCCTTCCTGGGCAGACACTCCCGCCAGGGGTGCTGACACTGCCCCCCCTTCTCCTCCCCACCTGGGTGCTTGCAGCCCCGATCGCTGGGAGCCGGCCTGGCCGTGAATGACTCTGCCCTGATCGCTTTGTCCGCCCCGGTGCGTTCGCCGAGCCCCAGCCCGCCGCCGCCGCGATGAGCATGAACGGCGAGTCCCACCCGCGGCTCAACACCTTGGCCCGGATGGCCAGAGCCGAATCCGGCCCGGATATGCGCTACGAGATGAACTCCCATATGGTGGGGGGCGGCGGCGGCGGCAGCAGCAGCCATGCTACCCACAAAACGTACACCATCCAGAGAAACTATGTGCAGGACTTCAGCTCGGAGGGATACGGGTAGGTGCAGCCGAACGGCGGGAGTGGGTCCCCACGGGCAAAAAAGGAAAAAATTGATCGGCTGAGCGCGGGGGGTTGCGGCTCAGTCCGACAAGAGATCAGGCTCTGCAAATGCGTGGAGAAGCTGCAAAAATGCCTCCTCCTGTTCCCCTTTAGGTACTCTTGATGTATAGGGGGAGGGGACGAGTTATTCCACCCAAACTCCTTTCCAACGCAATTGAGCCTTGTAGTTTGTAACTTACTGATACTTTTGCATGCTGGTTTTCTGCAGGCGATTCATTTCGCCTCAGTAGTTCCTTGTTTGTTTGGTACATTTGGGTAGGGAGAAGGGCGAATAAACACCCCCTGCAGGAAGAGGGACTTTTTATAAATTACTTATTCCATGTGCCGAACAAGATTTGTGTCCTGGACGTTTAACCTGTTAAAATATGAACTTTTTACCTTGCCAATGCTCTTTGATCTCTTTCCCTGTGAAGTACAAGAACATTTATGGTTATCATCATCTCTGGCTCTGCAGACTTTTTTTATTACTCTCCCTTGGAATGGAGATCTGGGCCTCTTCAGAAGCTGTTAGATAAAGCTCTTTGCAGCTCATCCACGCCCATGGTATTTTGTTGTCTGTGAGCAAAGCAAAGCTAACCATAACACAAAGAAGGTTCAGCAGCCTTTAGTCATTTCAAAATGGAATAAAAATAAAGGGAGCCATTGAAAGACTGTGCGAACCCCATAATAGGGGGGTGATTTTCTTGGGGATTGCTGTTCAGTACCCTGGGAAGAGATCAAGTTGCCTTATTATCTTTGTTTCCGTTTGGATGCATTGTTTTAAAAAAATCTAAGTTTACCAAACGCTGTTTATTGCTTATTGTTCTGTAACAAAGCCTGGCTTGAAATTGTGGGGTTCTAACTCCGAGTTTGTATCCAGAGCAGGGACGTGGCAGGGTTGACAGCTTGTGTAGAAGTTTCCAATTTCAACAGTATAAAGACTCCTGTAATGGCGTCGCTGTTGCTTATTAACGGGAGACATCCGTCATTGTTGCTCTTAGCATTCTGTCAGGTGCTTTAAAGAGTTAGGACAAGCAAATACAAGTGGATTGTCTAGGTGAACAAAAAGGGAACTAGTTTGGAGTTCACCTTTACTTTTCAAAACCTGGGTCCACTTTTTGTCTCTGTGCAGCTTGTAATACAGTACGCTTTTGAAAACTGTTTGCATGTTGTGTAATTCAGAATCTTTTATCTCCTTCCCCCCCCTGTCAAATTCTTTCAAGACAATCCTATAAAAAGAAATCACTCTTAGTTGGCCCTAGGGTTGGTGGAGGTAGTCTAACAGAATATTTTCATAAACATTTCTGGTTTATTGTAACTGCTGTGAGCCAGGTTTGAAGTCAACACAGAGATTAGTACTTTTACACCTTATTTTATCCGATCTTGCTACCTTTCTAAGTAAGCTAATTTTTGTGAGTCCTTTGAGGGCAAGCAAAGAATAATTTTAATTATTACTTCATATGGGGGCGCTCTCTGCAGGAGTTAGGTACTAGTTAGAGCCACTACAATATAGCATAGTTAAAGCAGGAAAATCCCCCTAGTGTAGATGCAATTACACCAGTATAAAAGTGCATATAGTCTGTTCCGGTTTGTTGAAGTGAAATAAACTTTGCTGATGAAAAGCACCTTATAGTGATAAAGCTGCATGCATGTTAGGGCTTTCACTGTCATAACTATGAAAGTGAAAAATTACAGCTCTTACTGACAATGTCATGCCAGTAAAACTTTTTACATGTAGACCAGACCATAAATTGTGAAACTGCTTTTTGTTAATTCTTGCATTTGTTTCTAATCTCTGCCAGCCATTACAATCTAAGGCCATGACCCTGTAATGGATTCCATCAGATTAGACCCCTGTACTCTCAAGAAGGATTTCTTTACATACCTCAGATTGTGAGACTTGGTCCTAGTTGTTTTACTGAAGACTTTGAGTAACTATGGGGTAGAGCTTGGCCCTACCAAATACTAGTAGTCTGGTCAAGGTGTATATAGAAAAGAACTTTAATCCTTTTGGTTAGTGATTCACATGACTGAAAAGTAGTATATATATTTTACTTCAATCATACATTGATATTGCCTGCATGAAAGATAAACCACCTAAATCAAATCCTGCTCTCAATTACACTTTGGTAAATCTGGAGTATCTCTATTAAAGTTATCATTGATTTAATCATGTCATTGACTTCAGCTGTGTTGCTTTGGCTACACAATGGTGTAACCTTGATTTAGAATAGAATTTGACCCTGTGATTTTTGTTGATGGCACATTGTCTCATTTCTTCCCAGGAATATGCTAAAGGAACTAGACATGTATAAACAATCAAGTACCTCCATAAAAGACATTTGAAAGTAAGGCTGCCCAAGCCACCACTAGCAACTCTGCTTAGGTACATATAATCCTTTATTAGTGGGCCACACAACAGTAAACATTACATGTTTGTTTATTGTGAATTATGTGCCCAATCTGCTGGTTCTTAGTATACTTTATTTCTGATAAGGTGCCCTTATGTCATAATTAAAGATAATTAATTGTTATTAAAAACCAATATATTATTATTACACATATTGTAATAACATAAATTATAATACCTAGTCATGTTTGAACTCTAAATTGCTGTATAACTGTAATAATATGACGTTTTACCAGTGGTGTGTATGTAGCATCATTCAGATGTGGAATCCTTTGATGGAGATCTCCTATCCTTTAACTCCGAGATACATAGGCTGTGTTGCATTCTTAAGGCTTTATTCTGCCATCAAGAGCTCACCCACTAATCCAATTAATAACATTTAATATGTTATACATGTAAATTAATGGAAGAATACACTCCTCCTTTACTCTCTTCCGTCCTTTATGGGTTTTATCCCAGTGTAACTAAATTGGCTTCATTGGAGTTATTCCTAAATTTCTCCTGATTTGAACCAGAATAAGTGAGAGGAGATATGAGGTCTCTTTAATTTATTGTTGTTTAACACTTATTTTAATTTAGCTTTTTTTATTTTTTAATAGAAAAGCATAGGCATAATTTTTTATAAAAAGCATAGGCATAATTTATCTCAATTTGGACTTGATTGAGTGTGCTGTTGTTAATGGTCTAGCATCAACATCCTTTCATTTCTTCTTGACAGCATATCCTTTGTTTTCATCTTTTTACTGACAATCTTGCCAGGAGTTCAGACTAAAAAAACTCTTGACTTCATTGGGAGCTCTCCCCATGGAACCCTAGTCCCATAGTTTTGGTCCCATTTTCATGAGATTTCGTGTCAAAACTTCACATGAATGCAGGGGCGCTGGAACAATTTGTATAGTGGGGGTGCTGAGAACCATTGAACCAAACTAAACCCTGTATGTAATGGAAACCACTTCAAGCCAGGGGGTGTGGTAGCATCCCTACTTCTAGCACCTACGTGTGAATGGGAAATTAATGTTCTAAACAAAGAGATTAAATGCATTTGTCCAAAATGTTTGAAACGTTTCTCTTCAAAACATTGAACATCTTTACCCTAGTCTGAGGAATAATTCTTTGCAAAGGTTGATGTTTCTAAAATCAGTTAAGTGTTTAGCTGGGATGTGTTCAAAAGATATAAGGACATTTTTATTACTGTATAACTAGAAAATAATTAGCGCCTGATCCTGCAGATTTGCTGTTTGCAGAGCTCCCATTGAAATCGAAAGTTCTACCTGTAGCAGGTCTGCAGAATCGGGGCCATAATCTATTCAATCTTATAAATGGCATTCAGGCTGGCAGTTTGTATGCCAGATTTCAGTGGAGATGTTAAACCTCCAAAACTGGGATATTTTTAAAATGCGAAAGCTACCGTACCTTAATCTTAAAATCAATAGGGTTACATTTGGTTCCCGATCCTGCTGCTTTGATGCCTACACACCTCCCCTTTTTATTCGCATTGAGTAACATCTTACTCACAGAGCAGTGCTAGGCGCTCCCTACCCTTAGGGCTGAGTATGCTGTCTCTGCCATATTCCCAGCTTCTGCTGCCTGGGAATTTGGGATGAGCTTGAGTCCTGAAAGTAGATACTGTTTGACAATGAATCTCACCAGTTGCCAGTTCACAGGCAATTGACTATCTAACCCTTTGCTATCTAGGGATAAAATCCAATATACTATGAAGGGGGAAAAAAGTGTCAAATTCTGCAATTTAACTTGTCATTTCTAAGATCAGAAAAAAGTTCAGTGTATAGCTACATAATGCTTGGCTGCAAATCCAAATTAACTTAAATACATGAGCTATTTTGAAATATACTGTAGCTCACACGCCCAGCAAATTGCAAGGGAGTGAGAAATCCACATACCAGCTCTGAAGTAACTTGTAGGGTCTGGCAGAATAACAAACAGTAAACCCAGAAGAAAAGATTGGAGTTTCCTTTCTTACTGCCTATGGAGCATGGCTATGGTTTGCAGGGCATTGGCCAATGTGAATCCTCTTCACTGATAAGATTGCTACCCCTTCACAGTCTCAAGTTGTGAGTGAGGAGGGCCCCTGCTATGACCAGTAAAAAGATCAGAAGATAGAAAGCAAAGAACACAATCAGCTAAAAAAGCTATTACTGTCTGTAAGTCAGCAAAAAAAGAAAACCCACAGCAAGAAACAGGGTGGGCAATTGGGAGTTGTTTGGGAAATAAGGAAGAAAAACAGGTTGTCACTTTGATAACTCGCTCTTTACAGGAGAGTGGGTGAGACCACTTCCTTACAAGCTGTCTTCCTAGAAAAAAAGCCTCTTTCAAATGATGTATGTAGTGTAGTTGTAGCCTTGTCGGTCTCTCTTTCAAGTGAGGCTTCTGCTAGAAGAAGTATATTTCCTGGATCTGCACACTAAGCTAGAGCCTTTGGGCCCAATTCCATATTCCTTGAGATTTAAGAATAGGAAAGACAAAGTTATGTGGGTAAATGTTAGTGAAGCATATTAAACATGCTATCTAAGAAGATGTTGTTGTTCCTAAGGCTTAATCCTGTATGTTTTAACCGTAAAGAAACTCACACTGAAGTCAATGGGAGTTTTGCATACGTACAGCCTGCAACATAGGTGAAATCCTGGCTCCATTGAAGTCAGTGGGAATTTTTCCATTGACTTCACTCGAACCAGGATTTCACCCAAGCCTTTCTCTATTACAGGATTAAAGGCTTGATCCAGCAAGGTACAGAGCCCCCTGAGCTGTGCTCCCTCAACTTCTGTTGAGTGGAGGATGCTTACCATCTCTCAGAGGGTGTTCAGCACCTCACAAGATGAGTCAGTTTGGTGAGGCTTCAATATACAAAATTAGCACTTGTAACAAAAGTGACATATCAAAAACTCAGTTACAACATTCCTGATTTTTCATGCATTCACCTTGGGAAACCTTGTTTTATGGTATTTTAATTTTTGGTTACATCTATTTAAATATTGTGACTAGATATGTAGCTACTTTTTTTACATTCTCCTCTTCAAAATATGTCTCATTTGTATTTTTCTGTGAGCATGTAAAATTTATAACATGCAGGTCACAGCTTTTGTTAGTATTTGATTGGAGTACTTTTTGTGTCCAAGTTCAGGAACACCTGTGACTAGTAGGCAGCAAATATAAAGTTGTTTAGCAGTTTGTTAAACAACGATGCATACAGCGCTTGCTCTTGGAATTTAGAATCCAGGTCAGGTTTTTATTAACCACTGCTGAGTGTGCATATCAAGTAATGCCTTGATGAATCTGTTGCTTGTTCAGACAAGTTTGAGGGAATGAAAAAAAAACATGATTTTTTCCTCAAGTGTTGGCTTGTTGCATATGGCAATTGCTTGGGTCTTTGAACCTGAGCATAAAGATCATTTTAAAAACTTGTTTTAATTGTGGAGACAGGAAAAATTGTTTCTCTGGGGGGCTAACTCCTTCTTTAGGTGTTGTTGGCCCTTTGATGTGTATCCTCTTATACACACACACACACACACACACAGGCCTTTTTGCACCCTTTCTGTGCTGCTCTCCAGGCATAAAGGAGCTGTAAAGCTGCCCTAAGGATTCTTCAAGGTACCCACTAGTTCTGCCGAGGGCATCTGGCTGTGCACAAGCCCCGCCCCACCCCACCTCTCTGCACTGCCTGCAGCGGGAGTGCTGCTAAGCTCCAGTCGATGTCCAGTTGGCGATCAGTTAGATCAGCCCTAAGGCTGTGCCAGCTTACTCTGGGACTGTACTGGTCTTCAGGAGTCTTGGTCCTCTGGGACGGCGAAAGTGCTATGTAGTCCCCCTCCCCCTCCTGCTTTGCTCACCCCTTGGGTTCTGTACCGAGAACAGCTCAGCTGGACTTGAGGATCAGGGCTTAAATGTTAACAAAGGAGAAATCACTTCTTTTCAAAATATATAATGTCAGAAATCTTTACACTATTTAAACGTTTCTAATAACACTAGCAATGAGCAACACTGGGTGATAGAGAACAGGCGCAGAACTGCAAGCGAGTTCTTGCTTACTGCAGCTCTGTTGCTGACTCATTGTGTGGCCTTGGGAAAGAGTTTCTGTCTCATTTTAAAAGTAATGTTTTCTTGTTTTCCTCCCGTTGGAGTTGTGAGGATTGTTGCTAATTAATGGTCATATATAGGCTTGGGTGTGGGACGTCCTGTACATGCACATGTAAAAACATGGTTTAAAATCTAAGAATAATTAGTTAGGGCCAGATTGAGACCCACCCTTCTGTAGGCGTGGGGCGCTGCTCATGAATCTCCTGTTCCTGCACAAAGACTGATAAACAACAGCAATCCCTGGGGAGCTGCATCCTTGCTCCCTCATGGAGAACCATGGACTAATGTAGCAGGGGAGTAACCTCCATCCTAAGGAATGGAGCAAAGTGCATGCCTTCAATGCACAAGGAGCAGAACTTGGAGAGATTGTGCCTCATTTTTCTTCTGGTGCTCCTCCTGGAGTTGTACATGCTGGACTTTTTGCAAAATACACAACCCTACCCTATGTTTTAAAAGCTGCATCCCTGCCCCAAAGTCAAATTGTTTTGATATATACACATACTTTTATATAAAAGCACAAAATGCTTCTTTGCTGCTATAGGATATTTTAATATCATGCTTTTGAAAGTCATGAATTAGCACCATAATAAATATTCTTGTTTAAGACTTTGAGATGTAATAAAAAATATGGATTTGTAAATCATTCCAGACCTAAGGCGTGATTCACCATTGCCGGACTCTGTTTTTATGCCAGTGTAATTCCATGGGTTTCCATTCACTTAAACAATGTAAAACTAGAATAATGTAACGGTGAATCATGTCCCAAATGCATATTTAGTAAAAGTCAGTGGACTCTTGTTTTGGAAGTCCAGACAAAAGACCTGAGCTCTGATTTTTCCCTCTATCTAAATAGACAGGTTGTCTGATTTTGACAGTGTGAATCACTGGTTCTTCTAGACTAAGTGAAAGAATGACTCCATGTG
This sequence comes from Mauremys mutica, assembly GCF_020497125.1. Lineage (NCBI taxonomy): Eukaryota > Metazoa > Chordata > Testudines > Geoemydidae > Mauremys > Mauremys mutica. The sequence goes on along the minus strand of NC_059073.1, from coordinate 118,959,492 downwards.
TGATAGGGACCATCTTCTTACTGTATGTGTGTACAATGCCTTGTGCAACGGGACCTTGATCCCTAACCGGGGACTCTGTGTGCTATCTCAGTACAAATAATAATAACAGTCCTTCAATTTCATATCCAGAAGTCTGTTTCATCTCAAACAATCTCAGAAGATGTGTGCGTCAGCGTGATGCGTCTGTAGCAGATCATTTGGTTTGAATCACATCAGGGTTAACTAGATCCTACATCCTTGTGAAGAACATAAATGGAGTTGTGTGCAGGATGTATTGGCTATTTGGATGAGACTTTAAAAATCAAGGTTCTGTCTTCCATGCATGCATATTAAAGATGCCAGATCACATTTTAGAAGAGTAGGATTTTGCCCTGATTTCTCTGGCCCAAGCTTCTCTTCCCAGCTGTTCATCCACTTGACTGTTGCCTCCATCACAAGATTGGCTGTATGATTGCTAGGCAGCATGGATGGGATTTTCAGAAGAATGCAGACTTGTCCTAACTGTTCCTATTGAAGTCAAGAGGCGTTTTACCATTGACTTCAATAGGAATAAACTCTTCTGGACTTCGGTAGGAACAAAGAGTTAGGCCATGGCTGATGGTTTTTGAAAATGCCACCCTGTATTGCTTATAAAGTACCTTACAGTTCTAGAGAGTGAAAAATATTATAGTGTATTAATGTAAGAGATTGCAATATGTTGGTGAAAAATCATAGTGATATTTAATCCTTGATATCATAAGAGATGGTATATTTTTCAACAACTGGTTAGATTTGTTTGCTGCCACTGTTTGTAGAGTTTGTGTCAATCAAAGTGTGTTTATGCATTATATTAGCTAATATTTCATTTGAGAACTTGTTAGAAAGTTCCCGTCCATATTCTTTTAGTTTTAAAATAGGAGGGACACTTTTGAATGTGAGTGCATGTTTGTGCAGATAAATCCTCTTCAAAGGCCAGCTCCTTGGCTAGTGTAAATCGGCATAGCTCCACTGACTTCCGGGAGCTACCCTGTCTTACACCAGCTGGGGCTTTGGCACCAAATAGCTACACCTGCCTGGTGATTCAACGCAGAACCATTTGTTGCACTTCACCAAAGCGAAGTTTTTATTTCTGGAATTAGCCTGTCTAAATGTTTTAAGTGAAACTGATGCTGAAATACAGAATCTTGTGGTTAAACCTTTACTTTCAGATACAGGGATCTTTTCTCTAGTCAGTGCATGCCAGTTAATGCACACATATGTGTAGACTTCCTGGATTATACCTTGTTCTTCAGTCGTTTAAATTGTTGTAGTAGGTTAGTTTATTTGGAAAGGATTTTCTTTGTCACCTTTGGAGATTCTTAGACTGACATAATGGACCTTTTGGAATTTTCTTACATTCTTTGTGCCATACCTCAGTTGGTATGAACCAGCAGAGCTCCATTGAAGTCAATGAAGCTATGCTCATTTGCCCCAGCTGAAGATCTGGTCCCTTACATAAAACTCCGGTGAATATAAGGTATTTTACTTTCAGAGAGGGTGCCTAAAAGATTAGTAGGCAAAAATACTGTTCTCATATGCTAGTAAAAAAATGATTTGAAAAATATAGGCCACTTAACAAGAATACTCCCGTTTTATTTTTTGAATTTTAAGAGTGCAAATAATTGCAGATGCAATTGTTGTAATGTAGATTTTAGGTGCAGACAGATACTTGTCGATCCAAAGACATCAGCTGAGCCCACAAAGAATTATGGGTGTAGAAAAGGAGCTTGAGTTAAAGTCAAGTCCATACTGTTTGGCTTTTCTTCAGTCTGGTTTCAAAATACTCAGGAGTACATAGGGCAATATGCAGTAGATCATATGCAAATAATCACCCAAAAAGGATTTTCCACTCTGACCCATCCACTTAACTTGGGCACTCATATTTAGCACCTCAGATAAATCTAGTAGCAGGTTTTTGCTTAGAGCCCTGACATTTTTTTATTACTATTATTATTATTTGGTAGAACAAGTGCTCATACAGTTCCCTTATTGTAATGCCTTTAAGACATTGTGCTAGGTTCAAATATTTCCTCTGATACAAGGATACTTGATGCATCTCATTATTACATTAAATTAAATTGGGACATATATCTTCCTAGCTCTAATATATGCTGTTCCATAGGCTTGTGTAGAAAGCCAGATCCTGCATTCCTTGTGCACTCCAAAGTTCAGGATCAGGCTCATAATGGATACAGATAGTATGCTACTATTTGGTATAGACTTTGAAGAATTTAAGGAATTTGTTACTCTTATATGATGGGTATGTTCCCCTGCTATGGTCACAGATCTGTGCTAGAATAAGAACTTTCTCCTTTACCCGGTGCCAGCTTCTCCCTTCTGCTCGATCCTGCCTTAAAGTCATCATCAAGCCTATGCTTGATTACAGCCTGTTCCCACAGAGATTGTTATGATGCTGCAGAGTCAGCATTCTAACTTCACTGCAGGATAAAATAGGAGGGGCAGGTGCAGCATATTGATCTCTGGGAAGCCTGACTAAATTTATTATTTCATATCACTTTCCTTAATTTTTGGGAATATGAATTTCTTACTTCCTTTGAAAATGTATTTAAATTAAAGCCTAATTCATGCTGCAAATTTCATTCTACTATTCTTGTTTTTCCCTCCCAGTCAAAATGGTACCGGTACCATGTCGAGACGTCAGAACACCATTCAGGATCTTTTGCAGAATTGTGCGGATTGCCTGATGCGTGCTGAACTTATAGTGCAGCCTGTGAGTCCCCTTTATTTTGCTTATCCAAAATGAATATAACACTGTAGGTAATGGTACTTCAGAACTTTCACACAATTAACTTTGGTTCAAAGTTGAAATCCCACATTTCCTCTTCTCACTGATCCTTTCAGATGTTCTGCAAAGGAAAGCTTGCCTTTCCTCTATTGGCCTGAAATACTATGTATCCTTTTCACATCTTGCTCTTGAAACATGTACCTTTCACTTTCGATTGACTTTTCAGTGGAGCTGGTTGGGAAAAAATTAATTCCAAGATTTTCTGATTAAGAAAAAAGAATATGCTTTCTGTGAAAACTGTCATGGAACATTAATCACACCGGCTCTAATTTTCAATATCAGACTGTGATCACTGTCAGTGCAAACCATCCCCATAAATGGCGTGGCCACTTATATGCGTCCCCAAACTTGGCTGTATTTGTTCAGCAAAGTGTTCTGAGCTGCAGTTGCCCTGAAATTGAACCAGCCCTGCACAAAACTGCTGTATCTTGGCTGGTAAGAAAGGGTATGAAACTAGGCTGCGGTCCCCTTAGCTGTCTCTTCTTAAATGTATCCATTCCAGTTCTGCTCTCAGCTCCCCCAGTGTAAATGCAGAGTTGGTCAATGGTGTGCAGTGGAGTTATTCTGGATTTACACTGGAGTAACTGGGTTTGATCCTGCCAGGTGTTGAGCACCCTGAACTCTGATTGAAATCAAAGGGAATTGAGGATGCTGAGCACATGATGAGATTGAGGTCACTGAGAACTGAATTAATTACATGCTCTGCAGAGACTGTGGGCTTAAAATTACATTTTAGGGCCCTCTGTGGGCTCCAGTCTCTTCCAGGAATGAACACTCTGGTTCAGAGTTTTGTTTCCTTTTCTGATTTATTGCACGTGTGTGTCCATGCTTTTGGAAATGCCAGTGCCAAAGCAAATACTGTCTCTTTCACCTAATATTATTTCAGTGGAGTTAAAACAAAGAAGTGCTTCATTCTGGCTCTGGGCCACTTGTTGCACTATTTAATTTTTATTCTTTTGGGGCCAAAGAGTGTGAAGTCCATAAGAATTTTGCCTTCCCAAAGGTGGAGGGGGGGGAAAAATGCATGTTCGATTGTGACTGGTCCCATGTAGGTGGACAAGTAGGGAGACAGGTCAGGGATCCTTTACCCCTTGTGCAGCGGCTGTGCGCACTGTGGTTCATGACTCTGAAGTAGCAGTTATTGCCAGCCTCCACAAGTTGGTAGGGAGGGATGTGAGAGGGGCTGGCCATGGCCTGTCCCTGCTCTATCCCAAGTTAATAGCACTGGCCCCATGCAGGGTTAGTGCATTCTGTGATTCTCAGAAGGTATTTCGCTTGAATCAGGACAACATCTAGCAATTCCCATTGGGGCACAGCACTTACTTACTTACTCCCTTGATTCCTGGGGTAAAATATTGGCTCCATTTAGGTAAATGGGAGTTTTGCCGTTGACTTCTATAGAGCTAGGATTTCATCTCTGGTGTTTATAAAAACCATAAGCATTCAAGTCTTTGCACTGAAATTGTCAATGGACTTAGGGGCAGTTCTTAACACAACAATGTGGGAAATGTGACCATTGTGGACAAGTATAGAGACATTTTTCATTTTGAGGGTTAGTATGGTGGTCCCAATGCTGGATTCAAGGAAACCCAAGCTATGTGTACTAAGGAGCCTATCATTATTTTTTGGAATGATTTGATTTGTATCTACAGTGCTGACATTTTGGTATAGTGGGAAATAAAACAAAAGCAGAGACATTTAATTATTATTTAAAAGTATAATCACAGAAGAGGAGATTCATAGGGAATTCCGAAATAGTCACATTTCAAATCATTATATTTATTAATATTCATTTCTTATTTATTGATTGTTGACAGAACTGAAAGCAAAAAGAGTTTATCAGCTGTCTCCAAGTGCAATGTGTCATACCTTTTAAATGTAATTGCTCCTGATAACAGATCAAAGCATTGTCTCTCTTTAAATAAATTACTGAGCTGGGATTTGTACAATTTATGATTTTTCTTCTGTTTCATTTAGGAATTGAAATATGGGGATGGCATTCAAATAAGCAGGAACAGAGAACTGGAAGAATGTTTTGCGCAGACTAATGAACATATGGATATCCTCGATGGACTGATCAGAGAGATGAGGCAAATGGGCCAGCCTTGTGATATTTATCAGAAAAGGTACTGCCATTGGTGAATGACAAGAGGAATGTGCTCCCATCACATTGTAAACAAACAGCCTTCTCATTATGCCTTCAGAGCTTTAAAAAACCCCCAACCAGCAATGGGACAAATGATTGTGATCTTGTTTACCCAAGTGTAAATCTGGAGTAACTTCACTGAAGTCAGTGACATTATCCTGCTTTAATGCTGTAACTGAGATCAGAATCTGGTCCAGCATGCTGTCCTTATAGTGCGGAATCTTTGGCACATATGAAAGTGCATACCGTTTTATTCCTCTCTGCACGTGAATTGTGTCACACCTTGTGCATATAAAGCTGGGGGAAAACCAAGCCACCTAAGATGTCAGAAAAGATAGCTTTCATGAGATTTGTGTGCTGTGTACACAGGCATTTCTGCAGTAGAGGCCAGCAGAAATAATTACTTTCCGTGTACGTATATGAGACTTACTGCTGCGTGTGAACACCACATGGGGATTTTTAGTGTGGAGCTTTAGCAGACAGGATGTAGCTCTTTCTGTTTGACCTACAGTAATGATCCTTCATTTGAGGATTGGCAGGATTTCCTTCTGAACCTGTCATCCTCACTCCCATTCAGTCAGAGGAATGAGTAAGGAGTGATATCAGGGACTCTCCTCCTCACCAGACACAAATTTGCTGCCTCTGGAATGCTCACCATTCCTGCTGCCAGAAAAGCAAGAGGTCAGAAGATGGAACTAAACTCCAGTTCCCTTCATGCTAGTGCAGGGCAATACCACTCAGTGGGCCTGGGAGCATTATACTTCTCATGAAGTCTCCTGTCTCAGTTGCTATCCTGAGATTTTTTCAAGGTTCTGTTCCGCAATCAGATCACTTGGGGGGGGCAGGGGGAGTCCTTGCACACTTACTTGTTCAGTAGGAGATGTGAATTGCTTTATTTACATCTCTTTTGGGTATTTTCCTGGTTCATGCTAACTATTTCCTTTCCCTTTTCAGGCTTCTTCAGCTTCAAGAGCAAATGCGTGCCCTTTATAAAGCCATCACTGGGCCTCGCGTCCGGAGGGCCAGTTCTAAGGGTGGTGGCTGCTATTCCTCTCAGAGCGGCTCAGGCTGGGATGAGTACACCAAACGCATCACCAGTGAATGTTTGGGTTGGATGAGGCAGCAGAAGGTAAACCTATCCGAAGCACAAATAGGGTAGTCAAAAATGGTGCAGTATTGAATCTCACTTCACACTCAGTGGTGTTGTGGGAACCATCAGAACATATTTTAAAAAAGCTTGTGAGACAATGTTTTGTCTCTTCTTTCTTTTTCTTTTAATTGCAGTTCATTATATATATGTACTTTCACTGAAATAAAGAACAGGATCCAGAACCCTATGTAACGGAGAAAAGGTGGCTCCCAGATGGTATAACAAAGACTGTGACACAAAGAAATAATGGGCCATTTATTTCAGATTAGTGCTCAGCATTTGCACTGTTCCTGCATGCCTGGCGTTTTGCCTTCACATATACCCTCTATGCCTTTGATTTATATTTACCAACTGCCCAGTTAAGACCACCTGCCATGGTTTCATCCTTTTGGCCAGTACACTGTAGCTAGTACCCCACTAGTATAGGAAAGTAGCATTGCTGGTTAGAGGACTAAGCTTTCAAAACTGTTTCCCTAAATAGCAAAATTTCAGATGTGACCAATGTTCATGTGCACCGGCCGCATGTGAAAAATTCACATTTGTCTGTGTACACAAGTTGCTGAAGACACTTGTTATAACCCAGTAGTCTGGTTTTGTGCTTATGAGGTGGTTACCCTATTTTTATGATTTGATAAATCCATTGGAGTGCACCCATTATCTGGCTGGTGGGAGGTGTGGGAGAAAATGGCTGCAATTGGAATTTGCACCAATCCAGCCTTGACATTTGGATTTCTATCTATCACTTTTCCAAAACCAAGAACTATTTAATCTGCTCTTATGATAATACTTACGGTTACGGCCCCATCTTCCTAGCTTCTGTTTATGGTGTTTACCAGGTGGCTTTTTTGCAAACCACATGAGGAAAGATAAGCTCCTTGCACGCTCCCTTCAATCCTTCACACCTGTGTGAATACCAATCACTCTCCAGTGCTGTGGGTTCTGTCATAGCTCTAGTACACAGACTGAGGGATGTTGTAGGGGTGGGTGGGGAAGTGCAGATGCACTAGCATTGTGCCTGCAGAGGCCAGGAGTAGGTATGAGTCCTCCAAACATGGTAGGGGAGGAGCACACTCACTGCTAGCCCTTGTTACAGTTTAGGAAATGGTGTAGCTTGCACGGGGGGGCTTTCAGCTACAAGCCAGTGTGAAGACCAGAGATCACCCACCAGCCATTGTACTTAACGTGGGACATCCCATTCAGACAGGCCTACCTGTACACAGGGAGCACAGGCTTTCTGGCTGTATCCTGCATAGAAGCTCTAGAGGAAAAAGAGGATTCACTCCCCATGCCAGTTCCCTTACTCACCTAGGCGGGGGGGCAGCTACCATTTGGCCTCTTAGCACTTTTTTTGTTTGACAGTTCACATTAGTTTGGAACTCTTCTCTGCTCCCTGTACTCCACAATACATACTGTATTTCACTCCCCCGGAGTCTAGGATCTATTATGCAGAGCCCGGCTCCAGGACCAAGGTAATGTTTTCCCTTGTAATACGATACATGGGAAACCATTCACAGCAGCTGTTGCTTTCTGCCTCTGCTTTATTTTTCTTTCATGGTGGTTTGTTGATAGGAGAATCAGATGCTGAATATCCCAACTGAATTTCCGTGGTGTATAGAGGGGCAGTGAGCTGGAATCTAGCCACCCTTTATTCACACAGTGGCAATCATCTAATGTTGCTGCTGCTTCAAACACTTTGGCCTTTAGCTGAAATGAAAAGGGTCAAAGTCCTGTGTAACTTATAGATGTCCGACTGTATAAAATGGCTTCCTTCGTTGGAATCTTTCCAGCTCTGCCTAACCATGGGTGTGGCTCAGGATAGCAGGTATTGTAGTAGTAGTTGTATTGCAAGGCTGAGTCATAGTGATTTGGTTTCAGGCTAATAATTACCTGATATGCTCTCAGCCCAAGAGTGATATGGGCATGTATGTGTATGCACAGACACCACATATATACATATCAGTCTCTCTCTCAGACTGAGGTAGTATCTGGTAATTATCAGCATGGAAACAATTCTTCATATATAATATAGAAGAAGCCAAATATAAAAAAAAAAAGGATTTGGCTGTGTTTTTATAGTTGGAAGCATAATGATTTTGATCATCCTTATAATGGACTTAATGGACTTCGATATTTAAAAATATTAAAACAAGGAATTGTGATCCTTGACAGCTATTGTCAAGGTTCATTGTCACTTTTTCAAATAATGTTTCTAGAGATTTCCCTTGACTTCTGTGCTGCTGCTGGCAGTGGCGCCTGCTGACTGAGGGCCCAACTCTGCAGGCAACAGTGCAGAAGTAAGGGTGACGATATAATATTAGGCCATCTTTACTTCTGCTCTGCCTTCAGAGCTGGATGGCTGGAGAGCAGTGGCTGCTCTCCAGCCACCCAGCTTTGAAGGCAGCACTGCCGTCAGCAGCAGCGCAGAAGTAACGGTAGCAATACCAGAACGCCCCCCTGCAATAATCTTGTGACCCCCCCCAACCCTTTTTCGGTTAGGTCCCCTACAATTACACCATGAAATTTCAGATTTAAATAGCTGAAATAATGAAATTTATGATTTTTTAAAAATCCTATGACCGTGAAATTGACCAAAATGAACTGTGAATTTTGTAGAGCTCTACCAATAAGCCACTCTATCTTGAATGGTCCCTTACCATATGTGCTAACTGCTTATACTAAACAATTAGTTCCACTCCACGTTTGCTGTGACACTAGGAGTACCTTTCCCAGACCTGAAGAAGAGCTCTGTGTGGCTGAAAAGCTTGTCTCTTTCACCAACAGAAGTTGGTCCAAAAAAAGATATACCTCACCCACCTTGTCTCTCTAATATCCTGGGACCAATACAGCTATTACTGCATATACCAATAGGCCAGACAGGCAATGTGTTCCAGAGTCATTCTGGTCTAAATAATATAGTCCAAATTCTGCTCTTAGATATACCTATGCTGCCCCCTATTGAAGTCTGTAAGTTACTGTAATTTATTTTGATGGAAATGTAATGTGTAACTGAGAGTAAAATTTGGCTGTGTGTGTTTTCACAAGCTACATGAGTCTCATAGAGTCGTAGGGCCAGATTCTGTTTCCAGAGACATCAGAGCAGCTCCTGTGATGTCAATTAAGTTACACTGGGGAACATTAAAGGAACAGTTTAGCTCAGACCCACTAGAGATGAAAATATACCTTATCTAGTTCAGTTTTAAGTGACTCAAGTGATGGTTTCTCAGCCACTATGTTAGGAGCCTGTTACACCATCTAATAAAGATCTCACTTTTAGGAAACTTTTGAACTCCTATTCTGAGCTTCCCATTGCTCAGCTGTACACCTTACCTCCTAGAGACAGATTTCCCTCTGTGTGTGTTTTTTCCCTGGTGCTTTGTGTTGGATAATATGTGCCTTATTGCAAACAAAGAGACATATGCTTTCCCTTTTTTCTTTAGTCTGAAATGGAGTTAGTGAAATGGGGTTTTGACGCAGCAGCTATTGAGCAACAAATTAATGACCACAGGAGATTTCACAATTCCATCGGGGACTATCGCTGGCACCTGGACAAAGTGAAAACAGATCTGGTAATGGACTTTCTCCACCCTTCTAAATTCATATCCACAGGTTGCTAAAATGACTGCAGCAGTGAGGCTAGCCAGGTATCTTCTGTTCAAAAAGTCTGGCTGTCAAGATTGCAGCAGCTTTAGGCCCAGATGCTTGTAATCCATCCTGCCCTTTTTGCTGTTCCCTTCTTTTTCCAGTATTTCCATGAAGATAATGATGATATTGAGCAATGATGTGGAATTGCATAATTTTGTACAAACCTTAACAAATGAATCCTCACAACACTTCAGGGGATAGGTCAGCGTTGTTGTTCCTATTTTATAACTAGGGGAGTCTGATACACAGAGATTAAGGGCTAGATTGTGCCCTGTAAGTACAGCCCTGAGCAAGGGGTGCTCTGAAGACAGCTCCACCCCAGGAGCAGACCAGGCAGGTATTTTGTCTGATGTCTCGGAGGCACGACACCTTCCCTGTTCCCCTTTGGTTCTAGGGTGGGGAATGGGCCAGGCCTTTAAAAGGTGCTGCTTGCATCCCCCTGATACTTGGCCAGCAAGTGGGAGGAATGAGGGAGTCAAAGCTCCACCCTTCTTTATTCCTTTCCCATGCATTTGGTCACATGGGAGCTCAAGGGCTGTGTGCTACAGACCTGGAGCCAAGACCTACGTATGTCTTTCTTGGCCAAGCAGAAGGGGGTGAACGGGCATACTCCTTTTTACACCACTGCTTGGACAAGTAAGAAGGGACACAATCTAGCCCCAAGTGATTTACCTGATGTTATGCAAGGAGTCAGCAGCAGCAGGGCCGGCTCCAGGCACCAGCCGAGCAAGCTCGTGCTTGGGGCGGCAGATTCTACGGGGCGGCATGCCGCTCAATCCTGGGGCGGCATGGCCTCTTTTTTTTTTTTTTTTTTTTTTTTTTTTCGTTGCTCCGGCCGCCCTGTAGGGGGCGTCAGCGTGGACGAGGGGAGCGCCTTGCAGCAAACTCGGCAGGGCAGCCCGCGTCCTTCCCTCCCCGCTGACCAGAGCGGCACGGAGCCCTCCCGGCTGGCAGTGCAGCGGTCGGGGCGCGGGGTGAGCTGAAGTTCTGGCCACCCCCCATCTCTCTCCCTCCTGCTCCCTCCCCGTCCCTCTCCCCTCCACTAGACCGAGCGTGCACTCTGCAGCACAGGGAGTCCCCCTGCTCCCTGGCTCCAGCCACCCTATAGGGTTTTTTGTTTTGTTTTGTTCCCCGCTTTGCCGGCCGTGCCGTTTTTGTTTTGTCGTCCCCCCCCTCCCCCAGCTTTGTCGCTCCAGCTGCGCCGTGTCCCCCCCCACCCCGGCTTTGCCACTCCAGCTGTGCCGTGTTTGTGTTTTGTTTTCACCCCACCCCCACTTTGCCACTCGGGCCGTGCCGTGTTTTTGGTTTTTTTTCCCCCTGCTTTGCCACTTCGGCCCCCCCACCTTTTTTTGCGGGGGGGGGGGCCGCAAAAAAGCCAGAGCCGGCCCTGAGCAGCAGACCTGAGATTAAAAACAAGAACTTCGAGCTCCATGCTCAAACCACTAGACCATGCTGTCTGGGTATATGTCTGCAGTGCACACTCTTTGCAGTGGCGTGTAGAGTACATACACTGCACTCTTCCCTGGCATGGATATAAATAGCAGCGTTGATGGCGAGACACTGCTTAGGTGAAGAAAGACACACCTGCACCCTTGGGTATATACCCTACACAGCTATCTATATGCCCAAGCAATTCCTCCCCCATCTACACTGCTATTTTTAGCAATGTAGTGCCCCACTCCCGCCTTACTACTAGAGCCTTGTCCTGTCTCTGGATGCTGCCTAGCCTTCCCCCGCTACCTCCCCAGTGCCAGAGCCTTTCACTGATGTGTGCAGCTGCATGCTGCAGTGTGGATGCAACTTGCTTTTCATTGCAGCATGTAGCTAGACATACCATACATGCTGCTGCCAGTGATGTATAGACATAGTGTTGTGGGAATTGTAAGGCCATCCGCTAGTTCTAAAAATGTGTCAGTTCCATGTAATTGCACAGGACACCCACTTTCAGGAGCAGTTCAGTGAATTACAGAGATTATGTGCGTACCAAGCAGCAATGCGGGGATTGCTCATCCAACGCATGGTCAGACTCCTGGTGCTGCCCAAGGGGTGCTGGAGCTCTGCACCACCCCTTGCGGAAGGCTTTGCCAAAGTGTGCAGTCTGGGTCTAAGTTAATTGGGTCATAACAGCATGATTTTTTTTAGTTTCTGTAACAGAAATATGAGCAGACAACTGAGTCTATCTGATGTCAAGTATCAGAGGGGTAGCCATGTTAGTCATCTGTAAAAGCAGCAAAGAATCCTGTGGCACCTTATAGACTAACAGACGTTTTGCAGCATGAGCTTTCGTGGGTGAATACCCACTTCGTCGGATGCAAGCTCACGCTGCAAAATGTCTGTTAGTCTATAAGGTGCCACAGGATTCTTTGCTACTTTTATCTGATGTCAGTTCATGAGACAGAGTGTGATTTCATTCAGCCCTAATATCTATCTGTCTTAGGATTGTCTGTGGCACCCATCGCTATAGTATGTAAGCATCCTAGCGTATGCACAGTTCTCTCATCTCTAGGTTTGTCAGTATACAAAACACACTAAATAATTGTCTTTGTTTCAGCGTGAGAAGGCTGCAGTTCATCAGCTAGAAGAAGAATATGAAACCCTGCTGGTAAGCACAACATTTGTTTACCTCTGACGTGTTTGGAATGTGTGCTCTGTTTGATTAATTGCTTACAGTTGATACAATAAGGATAAAATAGCCTCCTGTGCAGAGACCCAGCACACAGCTTGTGCACCTGGCCAGTCCCACTTCAGCCCAATCTGCAGAGGGGTGAATTTCATCCTCACTGTTTAAGAGGCAGGTTGGGTTTTAAAACATAGATACTGACAGTGTTTAATTCGCACTTTTGTGCCGTATTCTTTTATGCATCTTGTTGACCTGCGTTCCACTTCCAGGGGTCTGTTCTGCTGTTGGCATATGAACATAACTCCCACTAGCAGTAATGGGACTTAGCAAGGGCAGCAGGAAAACCGACCCCTTCATTTTTAGTCTCTCTCTCTTTTATTTTTATTTTTGGTATCTTTCTTGCCTGTGAGATTCACTCCCTACTATTTGCTGCAGTGGTACCTGAGGTTCACTACTCTCTGATTTGTCCCTTGCTGGGCTCTGCTAATGGTTGTACCAATAACAATCGCACATTGTGTTCCTCTTTAGATCAGTGGGGCTTTCTTGAACTATTTCCTCCTTTTGGAAGTAAATAGATGCACCTCCTTAACACCCCAAATTCACTCAACAAAACCCATACAAATACTGAGTCATGCGGTTCTATATATGCTTGAACCGAATGTTTTCAGAGGCTGATGACTTCTGGATCCCACTACTTAATAAATCCAGACACTTTGTCTATTTTCAACAGTTGTCTTGCAACATTTTTTTTGTATTAATTTTAAAAGAAGGTGTATTTTGTGATTCTGATTTTTTTTTTTACCTTTTTGTTTTATTGGGTTTTTTTTCCTTATAGAGATCCTCCTTTGAGAGAATGGATCAACTGCGTCAGTTTCAGAACCTCATCCAAGCCACTAGCAGAGAGATCATGTGGATCAATGACTGTGAGGAAGAAGAGCTTCTGTATGACTGGAGTGACAGGAACACAGATATTGCCAGGAAGCAGGAGGCCTTTTCTGTAAGTTAGAGCCAAAAACAACCTCCCTATAGACTTTCATAATAAATCCTGATGATGGGGCACTGCACTGCTCAGGAGACTGGTACTGTCTGAATTCCTTCACTTTCCAGGTTGCTAGTTTGTATCTACGTGTGTCGGGTATAGACCAGGAGGTCAGACTAGATAGCCATAATGGTCTTTTCTGGCTTTAAAATCTGTGACTCTCTGGTGCCCTTTGTGATATGGCTTGGTGACCCCAGGCCAGTTCCTTATGGACTGATAGCCACATCTAAAAGCCCCACTATTTCCATTAGCACTTCTGTTGGCAAACTGTGCAGAGACCAACGATCACATGGACATAGAGAAGAAACTACTGTCTCACCTCTATTGATTGTCTCTTGGCACACAGGGAGTGTTGGGAAAGATGCTGCATTTAGACAGCTAGACAGTGAAGGACGCAGGCAGCTACAATGCAAGCTTTCTTTCCCAAGCACCACATTCATTTAAAGAAGAAAACAAAATTTACAGTCCTGAGCAGATACTTTTTTAGTCATGTTATGTTAGATTTTGCAAGGTGCTGCAAATTTTCCTTTGATCACTGCACGTAGACAGTAAGAGCTAGAGGGTGGCTTTGTTGCGCTGCAGAGGGAGCAGTGCAGAGCTGTACATCCCCAGGAGTAGCACTGGAGAGGTTGTTCTTTTAACAGTTTTTTTTTTAATGGACTATATTAATATACCACTTTGATTACATTACATATAATTTAATTTTTATATGCTAGTAGTTTTCTGCAGTACTTTTTTAGCCTTTAACCTTTTTTTTGGAAACTCTTATTAAACAAGATAATGACATGTGATTGTTAATTTGCTTGTGAAGTGTTGTTTAATGCTGTGCTTTGAATTCACAGAAACGCATGAGCCAGTTGGAGCTTAAAGAAAAAGACCTCAACAAACTTAAGCAAGAAAGTGACCAACTAGTGCTCAGTCAGCACCCTGCTTCTGACAAAATTGAGGTAGGTTAGGCTGTCTGGGATTAAACCCAATCCCATAGCTCTTCTGTGAGTGAAATTCCCAGTGAAGTGGAAGGTCTGTAAATTAAATTCCATATTTGTATGGCAGCTCCAGGGAGACACGTTTGTTGGCAAAACTGATCGCTTTCCTAAAGGGGAGGGGGGGGGAGAGAGTGTGTGTGTGTGTGTGTGTGTGTGTTGAGAAAATTCATGGTTGGTCTTAAGGCAATATTTAGGTGTATCCTGAATTCCTTCGTCTCACATGGATTGATTTATATGAGACATAGTTAATTGTAGCTAGGCATCTCATTCTTGTTGCTCTAATTGTTTAGCTGCCCAGGTTTTGAAGGTAGCCACACCTCTCATTGAGGGATTATTTAATCTGACTGTAAGCACTTTCACCAACTGAAATCTAGAATGTAAATCAGTAGGTAGGCCAGGAAATTTTGTTTTCACAGATCGGAATTTGTTGTTTTGTCTTATCTAACATTTAATTTGAAAATAACCTTTCTGTCTGAAAACATTAGAACTACTATAGTTACAAGTAACACCTAAGAACACTAACTGAAAAGTTACTGGGGAAAAAAAGATTTTCCTTTATTTTTCTGATTGTCAAATGCATGAAGTAAGCAGGCCTTTATAGAGAGGAAATGGTGAATATTGACTTTACACAGTCAGTTAGCTGGTCAGTTGCTGGCTTGCTGAAAAGTGGAATTATTTGCATGAGTCAAGTCACTCACAGTTGCATGTATTTGCAGTAGCAGACCCTGCCTTTGTAGGTAGCTTAAAGAGAGAGATGTTCTAGGCTGAGGTGAGTGGAAGATCGGTACAATGAATCATGTTCTTTTCTTAAATTAATTTTTGTAGGCATACATGGACACACTGCAAACTCAGTGGAGCTGGATTCTTCAGATCACCAAATGCATTGATGTTCATCTGAAAGAGAACGCAGCATACTTTCAGGTGAGTTCTGGTGTTTGCAGTAATAATGCTCATAGACTCATAGACTTTAAGGTCAGAAGGGACCATTATGATCATCTAGTCTGATCTCCTGCACAATGCAAGTCACAGAATCTCACCCACCCATTCCTGTAACAAACCCCTAACCTATGTCTGAGTTATTGAAGTCCTCAAATTGTGGTTTAAAGACCTCAAGGTGCAGAGAATCCTCCAGCAAGTGACCCATGCCCCACACTGCAGAGGAAGGCGAAAAACCTCCAGGGGCTCTGCCAATCTGCCCTGGAGGAAAATTCCTTCCCGACCCCAAATATGGTGATCAGTTAAACCCTGAGCATGTGGGCAAGACTCACCAGCCAGCACCCAGGAAAGAATTCTTTGTAGTAACTCAGATCTAACCCATGTAACATCCCATCACAGACCACTGGGCATATTTACCTGCTAATAATCAAAGATCAATTAATTTCCAAAATTAGGCTATCCCATCATACCATCCCCTCCATAAACTTATCAAGCTTAGTCTTGAAGCCAGATATGTCTTTTGCCCCCACTACTCCCCTTGGAAGGTTGTTCCAGAACTTCACTCCTCTAATGGTTAGAAACCTTCATCTAATTTCACGTCTAACTTCCTAGTGTCCAGTTTATATCCATTTGTTCTTGTGTCCACATGGGTACTAAGCTTAAATAATTCCTCTCCCTCCCTGATATTTATCCCTCTGATATATTTATAAAGAGCAATCATATCTCCCCTCAGCCTTCTTTTGGTTAGGCTAAACAAGCCAAGCTCTTTGAGTCTCCTTTCATAAGACAGGTTTTCCATTCCTCCGATCATCCTAGTAGCCCTTCTCTGTACCTGTTCCAGTTTGAATTCATCCTTCTTAAACATGGGAGACATACTCTTTGTGTATCAGAGGTTTTATTTCTCTTTATTTATTCTTCAAGCTTTGTATAACATTTTTTGGAAAATGTCACATTTCAAAAACTCGATTAGATTATTTTGAGTAACGTAAGACCATGTTCTCTAGCCCTTCCTGGAGTAAAATTCAGTGTGAGTTTTGCTCAAGTAAGAACTACAGAATTTGGCCCGTTGGTTTGACCAACAATTCATAGGAAGCTGGCATTTCCCTTACTTCTGTAGTTGATTAAAAGCATGAACTTTGTCCCTAGGTACCTGAAAGCCATTTTTCCTATGTCCAAATCTTCATAAATTCATATAGTTAGGTATCAAGCACCCAGTAACATTATTTGTTTTATACACTGCACTTCTCCATAATGTAAATTGGGATTCTCATGTTGGATAATGATTCTAATTCCTTTTACTTGTGAAAATACCCATCGCTTCTTAAAGGAGTCGTTTTTGAGAGTTCTGTGTAACTGAAACCACAATTCTTCTTTGTAGTTTTTTGAAGAGGCCCAATCCACTGAAAACTACCTGAAGAACCTACAGGACTCCGTCAGAAAGAAGTACATATGTGATAAGAACATGTCACTCCAAAGCCTACTGGAACAGATCAAGGAACTTGAGGTACTGTCACACCTTGCAGATTTCATTAACAAATTATGGGCCTGCTCCAATTGAAATCAATAGCAAAACTCTCATCAATTTCAGTGGAAGCAGGATTGGGCCCATTTTGTGTACTAGTGTATGCAGTACTCTAGAGTATAAGACAGAATGACACTACATTGGTGGATCTTCCTGGTGATGTCTCACACATGGGTCAGGATCATTTGAGTTTGTATTTCAACTCTTCATAAGCAACTTTGCTGAACGTTGTGTTATGTTATATAGTGTGGGCCCGGCTCATTCCCCGGTGTAAAGCGTGCTAGAAAATAGAGAGAACGGACATCAGATGAATCTGTAGGCACCAAAACAGATTCTCTACCTTGCCCTCCAAAAAAGTATAGTATGCTTAATAAAGGATCTAACACACAATTTTATACTGTAGTAGTCTCCCTGGCAAATATTACATCCTGAAGCTACATTTGACTTAAATGTTTGTTCATCAGGAGCTGGTCATACAGTCCTGACTTACTCCTTATTCAGAGGAAACAGCCAATGATTTTAGTGGGAGCTTGCCGGAACAAGAACTGAGTGAAGATTCTGGACGGTGGTGTTTGATTCTGAGAGCGTGCATAGTGTGCTAGGCTTTTTCCATTTGGCCCCATGCTTTTGCACTTCACTTTAAATAAGTCATAGATTCAGATAAAACACTATGGGATGCCTCAGTAGGTGGCAGAGCTGTAGAAATACTTTAATTCACTTACAGCCTTTAAAAAAATAACCAAAAAAACCTACAGTTTTTTCATAGCTCATATCCTGGTCCCATTGAGGTCAATATAAGTTTTGCCACTGTCTTCGGGGAGAGCCAGATATGGGCCATTGTGACATTAATACAGATGTGTGAAGTGAATATGGTTTCTTTTTTTAAAATGAAGTGTTAAAATATAATTTACCTTTCCAGAATGAACGAGAGAAAATTCTGGAATACAAGAGGCAAGTGCAGAACTTGGTGAATAAGTCCAGGAAGATTGTGCAGTTGAAGCCTCGTAACCCAGACTACAGGAGTAACAAGCCCATTATCCTCAAGGCCCTGTGTGACTACAAACAGGATCTGGTAGAGTACTCATTACTGATTGAGAATGAACACTATAAAAAGTAGAGCTGACCAAATAATTGCCAATGAATCACTGGTCTGACAAATGTAACCTTTAATCCTCTATTTGTCAAGATTTGAATGTTTTGAATTGATTTGAATCTTTCTGAATAGTTTGCTCAAATATTCGTAACTGTACTGTGTCATTTAGTTGTTATTGGTCAGATAGATTGCATGCTTTTGTTTCTGTCCCCTGATTGGATGAATTCACAATTTGTTCTGGAGCAGATATTTACACATGCAAATGTAAAGTTTCTCTGTGGATCAGAGGGCCAGCGCAAGGTTCTTCACACCACTCAGATGCTGGATAGGAGCTGATGGTGGGGAATGCAGGTGGAGCAGCCATTGAGGGGTGCCTGAACAGCCTTGCATGCTGTGGAAAGGGTCTCCACACCAGCCCTGTATTGGCTGGTGAAGAAGGACATGATGGAGTGGCCCTAGACCTGTATTCATGACTGCACAGTGCCCGAGTAATTGGGCTGTACACTGGGGAGTTTTTTGAGGGCAAATAGAGGAAGGAATCTTCCCTTTCTGGATATGGGAGGGCAGTGGAGACACATTGTGGCCATGACTGCAGCCTCAGGGCTGCAGGAGCTCCTGGCAGACATGGATGGTGGATCTAGGTAATTATGACCCACAAGCATGGTGCTTTGGGAAATGCCAGTGAGGCACTGGGCCTCCATATGCCACCATAGGAAGTGGGTTAAAGCCACAGACACACACCCCTTCCTCCCCCTAGGTTAATGATCTGTCCATCTTGCCTAGAAAACCATATTTTGCTTAAGCTTAAGAAGAATATTTTTAAAAATAATTCTCCTGCTTTACTTGCAGAAAACTGTGCGCAAAGGAGATGAATGCATACTGAAGGACAACACCGAACGCAGCAAATGGCTTGTGACTGGCCCAGGAGGAGTGGATATGCTGGTGCCATCTGTCAGTCTTATTATTCCTCCTCCTAATCCATTAGCTGTGGATCTTGCTACTAAGTGAGTTATTGACAAGGTTCTGAATATTTTGCCTAGGTTTGGGAAGAGTCTGTTTAAAAAGCCCTGCTTTATAACTTGGGCCTAATCAGGCACAGGAGTAAAGGATCAGGCCCCTTATTTGTAGAAATTCACCCCATGGATGAAACTTGGTGCATACTAAGAACATTTAAAAATCAAATTGAAAAAGAAATGTTGTCTGGTTGCATCCCTGCTCCCTAATGATCTCCGCTACCTTGGAGCCATTGGCAATTGACACAGATTAGAGCAGACCACAGGTTACTCTAACTGAAGCACCTGTAGGAGTGGGAACTTCCCCTCTGACAGCCACACTGAGTATTCCTGGACTGTAGTTGTGGATCTGGCCTGGAGAGTCTGAATCATCTTCAGCCAAAAATTTTTGTGGCTTTTGCTGTTTGTGTCACAATTCTAACATCACTTTAATGTGGCCTGCATGGGAGGGGGGGAAAAGGGATTGTGCCCCTTTTTTTTACTTCACCATGTGTAAAAGCCTTCTCCCTTTTCACTAGTAGCTTCACATGTCCTCATGATTAAAATACATTGTAGAACTTGAAATACTACCTGTAAATTAATTTGTACTGTATTTTCTGGTTTAAAATAAGCAAAAGCTAATTGACAGAGATCATTTTCTAGTTACAGGCCAGCTCAGGATGCAGCTAGACAGGCTGGCTGGAGATTCTCAAACTAATGTTTCTGCGATGGGCAGGAGGCTTAGAAGTTGTAACTGATTGTGAAACCTCTTTTTCCCATCTCAGGATTGAGCAGTACTATGAAGCTATTCTGGCTCTGTGGAACCAGCTATACATCAACATGAAGAGTCTGGTGTCCTGGCACTATTGCATGATTGATATTGAGAAAATCAAGGCTATGACTATTGCGAAGGTGGGTATTTAATTGGCCTTTGCGATGATGGACCGTGGAGCTCAGCCTTTTCATACAGCTATGCCAGTTGACTAGGCTTCTTGCTATACAAAGCAATGCTCACTATGTCCCATTCAGTTGTCTCTCTAACAGGCAGTAGACTGTGGGGTGCTCTAAACTCCCACTACTGTGATTTAGAACAGCCTAAACTCTATCTCAGGTTACACCATGCACATTAGTTAGAGCCTTGCAGGAATACAAAAATGTGGATCCACATCTGATTCACGAACCACCAAGATGGTAAACAGTACATGCATGAATGCAGATATCCTTGGATATAAAGCAGATAGCCATGGATTTGTAGGGCTCTACACATTCATATGGTAGGAGAACAGTGGGAATGAACTGGGGTTCGGAACAGCAGCTCATCATTACAGTGGGCCAAAGCTCAGAAAATCAGTCACCAAAAGCCTGAAGTACTAGTATTGCCACTGACCACACATACTGTACTGGCACTGGTGTCACATGTAGTCATGTCTAGAACCACTGTGTTAGACTTTATGACTTTGTTGTGCAAGGGACTATAGATATATAAAACCTTTCATCCTATTAATGGAGAAGCAAAACACATTCCTGTTTGACTGTGGCAGGGATGTACTGGAAGATTAGCAAGTGGGAAAGTTTGCCTTTTGGGTCCTTTCATAGCCCCCATTCCATTATGTACTGCTGGTACTGATAGGTGCTGAGGTGTGAACAGCAGACCCATTCACTTACCACCAAACTTTGGCAGCCAGAGGGTGAATGTATCTGCTCTACAGAGCACTCGCTTTCAATTATAGACAGGCTGGGAAACTTCGTTCTAAAGTGTGCATCCTCTATTGTTTCATAGCAGTTAGGCTAATATATTTCCTGGTGATTAACTTATCATTAGCCTGCTCCAGTTGTTCCATTTTTAACAATTTCTGCATCTTTGTTTTAGCTGAAAACAATGCGCACAGAAGATTATCAGAGAATCATAACTGATCTGGAGATCCATTACCAAGAATTCCTTAGGAACAGTCAAGGCTCAGAGATGTTTGGTGATGATGACAAACGGAAAATCCAGACTCAGTTCACTGATGCTCAGAAGCACTATCAAACCTTGGTTATACAACTGCCACATCAACAACGGCCTCAGCAACAGCAGCAACAGCAGCAAGGTGTGTGGTCTCTCTTCGTCTCTCTTTTTGGCTCGGCCTGATCCAGTGTCATTTAAAATCAATAAAAAATGACTTCACTGGGCACTGGATTGGGCCACTACAGGCACAGGAGTAATGAAGAAAATCCTCTAAACATGTGTGCCTAAGAACCTCTATTGCTCCTCCCAAGAAAACAAAAGTGGATGTGCAATAGTTTGCCCAGAGGAACACATTGTGTTCTCAGTTACACTATTGTGAACCTGTACTTATCCCAACAAAATCAGTGGAGATGCCATGGGTTTGCACCAGCACAGATGAGAGCAGAAGTTAGCCCATATTGTGTATTTACAGTGATCAGAAAGTAAAACCTCATTGTTGCATTTTTTTTAATATAGCCTTTTCTTTGTGGCACCTGATTCTTTGTTTGTTCTATTACAGCTGCATAAGAACAAATGAAGGTTTGGGATCTTAATTCCACAAGCCAAATGAACTGTTAGGTCAAATTGTTATTGCCGTGACTTTGTGTGTTAGCTCTTTGACAGGTTTCATATGCCAATGGTTATCTCCTAATGTGTTCTACAGTGGTAACAACTGAAATCACTCAGTTGGATGCATCAAAACAAGTTCTAATTAATGAAAGAAACCGGGAACATGAGAAGCAGGAGGCCTGGCTGCTGACAGAACTCCAGAAACTTCGTCGGCAAATAGAAATCTGTGAGATGCGTATGGTGCAACGAACCCCACTCAGAGTGGATCAGGGGGCTTCCCACAATTTTTCAGTCAAAATAAATGAGTTAGAGGTAAGTGTAGATGTTTTTTCCTGGAGCCTTTCAGTCCCAGTGTGAACATTTCCAGCAGACTCTGTTGTGTTGCATTCCAGATCAGCTAGGAAATAGCTAAATACTGTTCTTTTCTCTGGGTGTTTGTGAGTGTAATTGAGAGAAGACATTTTTCGCATGGGAATTAACTGTAGTTTTATGGACTGGATTTTCATTCTTCCCTTGGGGGATTAAACAGAAAGAGACGACAATCTGATTTTAGAAGCAGACTCCCATTGAACTAGATTCAGGCCCCCCTGGCTTGTAGCATGGACATGGGTTCATGTTTTGCACACGTGCAAAAACAATATTAACATCTTCCTGGCCAGATAATCCCTGCCATAGGTAGCTGTAATCTGTGTGAAATGCAGACTGGATGCTCCATGTTCATAGGCCCGGTCCCTGAATTTTCCTTCCATTGCTTTGGCTGCAGCAGACCTATGGGCTACGAACTCTGAACAGGGGAATGGATCAGAAAAGTGACACCTGGCAGTTCCCCTTCTGACCATGACTTTTTGGGCATGTTCCTGTTCATAGCCTGAATTGAGCCCATTGTGTAATGATTAAAAATATGACCAGCTTCAGTTAATTGTATTAGACTGTACTTCAGTGTCCCCTTTCTGCAAGATACCTCAGTGGCACAGAAAGTGATAAGAAAAGAAGCTGGTTTTCTTTTTCTGAACTGACTCATTTTTTCAAGGGTGAAATCCCCCAGGGGCATGGAGGCTGCAAAGGCCTCCAGAAAAGCAGGACCATGGCAGTGCTGCTATAGGGGGTTGGGCAGTGCTGAAGCAGCCACTGTTTGTTGGTGGTGCCTGTAGAGCTGAACTCCGTGTAGCTCAGCGTAGAGCAGGAGGGGTTTGGGGGAGGAGTGGCCAGTGGTTCTACACTTTTTGTGCTTGTGCATAAAAGCGAGTAGAGCTGTGCCTAGAGGTAATAGGTGAATATTATTAATGCAGGTTGAGGACATTACTTTAGTCCTCGCTGAAATCCATTAGATCAAGTGAAATATTTTGGAGGGAAGATTAGTGGCATATACAATGCAGAATGTTCATCTAGCCACGAGAAATGTATCTGCATAAAATGGACCTCTCTCTCTCTCTCTCTCTCATATATATCAGGGTATACAGAATGATTCACAAACAATGGCTGACACCCTCAACAAGCATAAGGACCTGCTGCCCAACTTCAGAGGCTCTGAAAAGTATGTCTATTTGCAGTTGGAGATAACTAACTTGTTTCAGAAACTGGAAAATATTAATGGTGTGTCTGCTGGCTACTTAGACAGGTAAGAAAATAAAAGTTATAACAACAAATCATGAACTTTAAACATTTTCCTTTCTCTTAACTAGTCCCATAAATCCCATAGATTCCATTAGTCCAGAAATCTGCTTTTGTTTTCAGTAAAAAACATTATTTTATGTAGGGCCTTTCATATGAATATGTAACAAAGCACTTCCTAGAATTAATATTCTAGGCCTTGATCCTGCAGAGTGGCCCATGTGGGTTGGCCCATACACCTATGTGGACTTTCATCTCTGTTTCTCAAAGAGTCTGATGTAGCAGGGTTTTCTTTGTCACAGGCTCCCCCTTTTGACTAGTAAGATACAGTGAAATTATAGTGGGTTTAGTGTGTGGATGCTGGGTGATGCTGGTGGCCTGTGATATCTAGCAGGTCAGACAGATGATCTGGTGGTCCCTTCTGGCCTTAAACTCTGTTCCTGTAAAACCAAACAGCATCATTTTCCTGGATTTATGGATTTATTTGGGGATTTATGGATTTATTTTGGGTCACGTTGTTTATTGCAGTTTGAATGCACTGAGATCACTGCTCCAGGTTATTCTACAAGCAGAAGATGTAATCAAAGTTTTTGAAGTCAGACTCACCGAAGAGGAAACGGTTTCTTTGGACCTTGATAAAGTGGAGGCTTACCGAGCCTGTCTGAAGGTGAGAAGTTAAATGCCTGCTGTAGTGCTGTGGTTCCTGACATTCCAAAGATGTGGGAGGGGAGAGATCCTCAGCTGGTGTAAATCGGCATATCTCTGTTGATTTTCAGTGGAACTATGCTGATTTACACCAGCAGAGGATCTGGCCCTCTAGTGTTTAGAAAGCTTCACTGGTGATATTTTAGCTTTCCTGACACCTCAGATATGACCAGTTAAATCATAGTGTTGTGTTAGCCAGTGACCTGGTCCTGTGACAGAGCTTACCTCAGATCTTCCACTGAGAGTTAGGCACATGCAACCCCTCAGCTGCAGGGTTGGACCCTACATGAATAGGTATCATCAGCTTTGACAGAAAATAGGGTTTGATTAAATGCTTTTATAGCTAGAGATTATGAATATATATGGATCTGTAACTGTAAGGGACATTTTTCATACTGAAATTATATTTTAGATTCCTGGTGACTTTCAGGAATAAACCCTGCGTGGGGATGAGAAGGGACTCCTATGGTTCACAGAGTAACAGGGAATCTAAAGAAAAAAGTCTAGTCATTGTTTAAAGATCCGCAAAGATTTTTTTTTTTTTAAATACAGTTAGATAAAAAGTATTTGACAGTATTGTGGCCTGATCCTGTAGCTGTTCCATGTACAGATAAATCCTCTGAAATTAAATGAGACTCGGGTGTAGAGCAACTGGAAGAGCAGGCCAGACCCTTTTATGTTTAAAATCCACCCTTTGCCATTTAAAAGAGCTGAGATGGTAGTCGCAGACAATGAGAGATCAATTCAAGAAATCGCTTACGTACATGCTTAATTTGACACACATACTGAAGTCCTGTTGACATCCCTATGGTTCAGAGCTTTGCTGAATCAGGGCCAAAATGCTTAAACCAACCCTAATAACACACTATAGAAGGTCAAGACCTGGTGGTGAACTAAATGTTTCATTGTTTTCTCTCACATCCAGAAAATGAAAGCAGACCTAAACCAGAAAAAGTCGTTGCTGAACGCCCTGGAATCTGAGCTGCAGAAAGTAATGCAAATCCACTCGCAGTCTTGCCAGGCTTATGTTCTCTATGATTTGGACCTTGGGAAGTACACTGACAAAGTCAACCAGCTAACAGACCGTTGGCACAGGGTAGAGAAACAGATAGACCACAGGTTTGTCTATATTTCCTAATAGTTGTCTTCTCCCCCCGCCCTTCCCCCACCATTTTTCTTGATGTTGTGATAATCATCATGTTGTAGCTAGAAGGAAAACAATGAGCTGATGTAACCAGCATTCTGATAATTTTGGTCTTCTCTGCATAGAGCTTGGTTTTTTGGCAATGGGAGAATTGTGTAAAAAAAAAAAAAAAAAAAAAAAAAAAAATAGGCTAAGCACACTTTAAAGGACACTGTTGGGTAGGAAAGGTCCAAAATGTAGAGTTTTGTTGGGGGAAGGGAAAGATTTATATAAGCTAATATGGAAATAAATGTTTTTAGGATTTTTTTTTTTAATGTCACTGAAAATAGTTGATTGTTTGGATTTAAAACATTCCTGTATAGTGTTTTGCCACTTGAACACTGCAACACTGTGCCAGTGTGTGAGACACAGAAAACGACACTGACTAGAAAAGATTAAACTGATTAATCTGTATTCATTGTTTAGGTTGAATAAATTGAAAAAAAAATTGAACAGCATGAAGAGTAAAAAGAAAATTAGATTTTTTAAAAATAATATTTCACTTTTAATATATTAGTCAAACCTTGAAGTTGTTACTTCAGGCAGTGGCGCTGGAACAGTTTTTATAGTGGGGGTGCTGACGGCAGAAACAGTGTATTTGGGTTGTTATTACTGCTTCGAGCCAAGGGGTGCGGTAGCACTTCAAGCACTCCTCGTTCCAGCACTGATGACTTCAGGCCAAATTCTGCTCTCAGTTACAGTAAACAAGCTTATGCTGATGTAAATCCAGATAACTGCATCAGTGGTCCTGATTCTTGTCATTCTTAAGGTCTGATTAAGCCCTTGCTTCCTCCCTTTGCCACTCCCCCACCCCCCCAAAAAAAATTAATAGGAGTCTCTCCAGTGACTTTGGCGGGAATTAGATCAGGCACTTATATGGTATCCTCACACAACAGTTAGGCAGCAAAATCCATACGGGACAACTAAATAAGTGGTCTGATTTTTAGAGGTGCTGAGATGTCACAATTTGCAGTGACCTCTGAAAATAAGAGGAGTTATTTAGGTACCTAAAGATGGGTTTAGATGTAAATTTCAGCATACAAATTTGAAAATTTTGACCTTAAATCTTTCAGCAGCTGCTGTTGTTTTACATCTTGTAATAATGAGCACAAAGAGATGGGATTGTTTAAACATCTAAAAATTTGTGAAAAATGAGACACTACTTTTCACATTGATGGTTTTTCTTTGTTTTTTCTAGATCATGGGATCTAGAAAGACAGGTCAAACAGCTGAAAACTTACCGTGATTTATACCAGGCTCTGAACAAATGGATCTGTGATGCTAAGCGCAAGCAAGATGCAATTGAAGCTGTGAAATTAGGAGATTGCAACACCATCATGAGATATTCACATGAGCAGAAGGTACGTGACACCTTACTGCCGTGTGTTCAGTGAACCAGATTTTTCAAATGTATTAATTGTGCAGCAGTATTGTCTTCATAGTAATGGCCTGTTTTGAGTTAGAAAATATTTGCACTAGCAAAAAAACAAAAACAAGCCACAGGCAAAAGGTTGCCTCAGAGTTTGTATGGTGTCAGTTGAAAAGTTGATTAAACTTAGCCACTTGAGAAATGCAGCAACCATCCTGAGATGCTCCCCATAAGTGACTTGTTCCTATTCTGAAATGGTGTTATACCTAAACATGGAAAACAGACTCTTCTTTTTTGCCACTTCCCTCTTTGGGGCGGTGACTTCAATAGATGTCTTCCAAAACTCATGATTGTACGCATGGTTGTCATGCAAGTTGGTCTCTCTACAGTCTTCTGATATCCAGTCCATGTACTGAGTCTTTGGCCTCCCCCTCAGTTGTCTTCCATCTGCAATCATTGCAAGGGCCATCCTACCACTATAACTCTTAGGTTGTAACATGGAAATCAGACTGACCTGTGTATTTTCTGGGCGTTATTCATAAGTATGACATTGTTAGGATTGTTACTTCTACGGTAACTGTCATCCTATAAATAAGGTAGATAACTGACAATCAAAAAGGATATTAGAACATATAGATTGGCCATGAAAACCATTCTGGAAGTACTGTCCTCCAGCTCTTAAAAAACAGTGACTGCCACAACCCGAGTCCTTGCTGGTGAGTTGAGTGTTTAGAAATGCCAGGCATTTCTGGGCCAATTCATCCCTGCTCAAGTAGAGTCTAAGCTTGCGCTCTCAAAATTTCCAGCCTATTTTCAGGAGGGCGGGGGGGGGAGCCCAGAGCCCAGTGTGCCCCATACTGTTCAGGGTCAGGAATGGTTTTGTCCTTAAAGCATTCAACTGGGACTCAGAAAGGCTAGGTTCAATTCCTGTCTCTGCCACTGATTTTTTTTTTTTATGTATCAGAGGGGTAGCCGTGTTAGTCTGGTTCTGTAGAAGCAGCAAAGATGCCACTGCTTGCATCCGAAGAAGTGGGTATTCACCCACGAAAGCTCATGCTGCAAAACGTCTGTTAGTCTATAAGGTGCCACAGGACTCTTTGCTGCTTTTTTTTTTATGTGACTTTGATCAAGTCACCTATTGCCAGACTGTGAAGCTCTTCCTCATACTGGTGAGCACTTACCGTCACAAGTAGTCCCATTGAAATCCACAGTGCTACTCGTGAGTAGCTGCTCACCATTGTGTGTAGGGTTTCACAGTTTGGTCTCCAATCTGTCTGTGCCTCAGGGCAGGTCTATACTACAGCCTAAGTTGATCTAACTTACATTGCTTAGGGATGTGAAAAAGCCCCTCCCCCTCAAGTGACACCAGTTTCGCACTTTCCACACTGGCACTATGTTGGTGGGAGATGCTCTCCCGCTGACATAGCTTCCGCTTCTCGCCGAAGTGGAGTAATTATGCTGACGGGCGAGCACTCACCTGTCAGCATAGTGCATCTTCACCAGATGCTTTACAGCAGTGCAGCTGCACTGACATAGCGCTGTAGTGTAGACTTGCCCTCGGTTCTGTATAAACGGAGGGCGCAAGGCAGTATTACTATCCCTACTGTGTGCAACAGCACAGCCAAGAATTGAGCACAGACCCTTGTAGAGTCACACCCACCTACTGACACTTCCTTATGCATCTCCTTTGAATTTAGTCCAAGGGAGTCTAATTGACATAAGCTACGTGATAAGTACAGCCAGAAAATCCAGTAAAAAGAGGGTTTTTAATGGGTGTTAGCTAAAGTCAGGCACTTCCCAAATCCTGAGGTCTTTACTCAGCTGTTACTCAGTCCTCGGGCAAGTTTCCATTGATACCAATGAGAATTAGTCCGTGGAAGACCTGAGGAACAGAGTAAGGATTTTAGGCTTAAGCTGTTTATGATTCCATCATACTATATTGCAGTCACCCTTTCAAGGAAGTGACAGGCACCTGCTGTTCTCCTCAACAAGGGAGAATCTTGGCAAGTCGAAGTGCAGTAAGTTTTAAAATATATCTTATTGTTTCCTGGACAGAACTTGCATAGTGAAATAACAGGAAAACGAGACAAAGTGGAGGAGGTTCTCAAGCAAGCAGATCTGTGTGCAGCTGCAATTAAGGTACATTTACTCCAGCACTTAAACAAGGAATGGCTTTTCACTATGTGGACCCCCTCCTGCAGTTTTCACGTAGCTCTTACTCAGGCAAAACTCCCACACTCACCTCTTTCATACTGGACTGTATGTGAAGAAATTGCTAGTGTAAAGCACTTGGGGAAAGCAGAGCTTACTGAAAGCAATTTGTACCCTCTGTTACTTGCATATTTAGGGCCATTACTTCCTTTCATCCCAGCATGCAACTTCCACTGACCTCTGCTGTATTTCTGAAGGAGGATCAAAGGGGCACTATATATCCAGACCAAATTTTCCATGTCACACATTTAAAAGGGTGGGAGAGGGAGTGGATGAGAAATCTGGGTCGCTTTGGGAGGCAGGGCCAATGGCAGTGCAGATCAGGGAGGAGGAGTAGACAATAGTCACAGAGGTCAAGAAAGATCCACAGGGGACAATAATGGTGATCTTTGGTGATCCTTCCGTGAGGCTTGCCCGTGTCTTCATGTTTCTCCCAGTCCCATCTTGTGCTCTGCAGTAGTAGCTCTGTTGTGTCTGGCACATATTCACACCCCTTCTGTGATGTAAAAAAGGCAGAGAGGAGGTTATTCTGTTAATGCTCTAGAACAGGGGTTCTCAACCTTTTTCTTTCTGAGGTCCCCCCAACATGCTATAAAAACTCCACGGCCCAGCTGTGCTACAACAACTGGTTTTCTGCATATTAAAGCCAGGACCAGCATTAGGGGGTAGCAAGCAGGGCAATTGCCTGGGGCCCCACGCCACACAGGGCCCAGTGAAGCTAAGTTGCTCAGGCTTCAGCTTCAGCCCCAGGTGATGGAGCTTGGAGCGACGGGGCTTCAGCTTTCTGCCCTGGACCCCAGTGAGTCTAATGCTGACCCTGCTTGGAGGACCCCCTGAAATCTGCTCACAGCCCCCCGGGGGCTTCGGACTCCTGGTTAAGAACTGCTGTTCTAGGGGAAAAGGTGACACAACAGTTGCACCCAGGAGTCCTTCCACCTAACTAACCATGTCACCTCAGTCACAGATAGCCAAACACCTTTCCCCTCTGCGCAGCGCGCACACACACTCATCTGAGTCTCCTCTGCAGTATTCAGGCTGATCAGATTCCCCCATACTACATAAACAGAGGAGTTTATATAGCCTTTTACAGCAATAAATACTTGTGTACAGTACTAAAAATCTGGACCAAGAGAGGTTTTTCAGCATTCATTAAAAATGCACTGTATTCTGTTTCCATCCTTACAGGATTATGAATTACTGGCTGCTTCCTACAGTTCAGGATTGGAAACGTTGCTCAACATACCTATCAAGAAGACTATAGTTCAGTCACCTGCAGGGTTGATTCTTCAAGAGGTACATTGCCTTTTTCCCCAAGTTCCTTTTAAACTGTATTTATTCATATGAGATGTTTCGACTGAAGCTATCCTGCTAGATATGCTGCTGAATCCTAATCGCTAGCACTACTGTTGTTTAGTGTCTATGAGCATTTCTGTTAAGCCAATCTGGACTCTTAAGGGAAAATCCTTTCCATCATGCCGTGCCTGACTTGCCAGACTTTGTGCAGGAGAGTTCCAGGGGGGCTGAATGGATGGATCCTCCTGTGGAGCAGCAATAGAGCTGCTCACACACAGATGTGCATAGCTGATGGATCTACATTGTCATGGATACAACATCCAATTCTTCATTCTGGAATCACCAGATCTCCTTTCACATCCTTGTGTAGTGAGCCCCCTGTGCAGTGGAACCTCACCGGTTTCACTGTGTCCAAATTCCCTTTCGATGCAGAAAATGAGAGAGAAAAGTTCTGTGCCGTCATTACTGCTTCACTGTAAGAAATGTTACATTCCATCATACATCAAAAAAAGTTAGAATATCTTGGCGGCTTCTATTTGTAATGTTTAACTTCAGCATGTCACCACTGAATAGATAATGTGGTCACAAAGCATTTTTTAATCTGTTGCATTTCAAAATAAAATGAGAAGTGTGAAACCTTCCTCTCTTATCCTAGGAGCAGAGTAGAAATCAGTGACTGAAATATAGAAGTGTTGTTTCATTAAATCTCCCTAATCAGCTCTTAGGGCAGGACAGGGATATCATCTCCATTTTACAGGTGGGGTAAAATTTTCAAAAGTGCCTAAGTCACTTATGAAAATGGAACATAGGTTCATTAGTCACTTGGGTACTTTTGACACTTTTACCTGAAGTGACTTGCCCCAGTCACACAGGAAATATATGGTGTTGTGGGGAACTGAACCCAGGATTTCACACCACATCTGCAGTGGGGCAAATGGATCTTGGGGGGGAGAAAGAGGCATAGTCATCTCAGAAAGGGGCATTTTCACTTCCCAAAGTCTCCTAGGGTTATTGGGCGTTGTTTGAAGGCAGAGAATTAGCTCCACACTCTCTCTAAATCAGTGTTTCTTGGAATATATTTAAACCATTTAAAAAAAAACCTGAGCCCCTATCTGGTCTCATACAGCTTTCTAATATAGACTGACCATGGTTCTGTTTTTATTTTCCAGGCTGCAGAAATTCAGTCTCGGTACATAGAGCTTCTTACAAGATCAGGGGATTATTACAAATTCTTAAGTGAAATAATGAAGAGCATGGAGGATTTGAAGGTAACCTGCTTGTTTTATTTCTGGTACTTTCCATTGTCACCACAGTGCCTGACAGCAAGGTATCTCTGGTCAAAAGCTCTTTCCCTTAGTGAAATGCAAAACAAAGTATTGGAAAGGAAAAAACACCCTGGATTATATAAACAGCAAGCTAATGAATCCTCACAACACACTTCTGAAGTAGGCAAATAAATTCCATTTTCCCCGTTTTAAAGATGGTGGTAGTGACTTTCAGGGCCAATTTTGAAGTGATGTAGAAGCTGGTGTATATTAGACTTACACGTGAGGTGGGAATAGCAAAAGTACCCAGCACTCGCCTTGTAGGTCAATCCTGACTACTTCTGCAAACCTCATACCCATTCTGTGGGCCTGAGTCTGATCTTGTGTCCTTTTGCAGTGTTGTGATTCCACTGATTTTTTTTAGTGGTGTTACTGTTGATGTGATGCATCATGGTGAGACCAGAATCAGGCCCAATTCAGAGGTCATGTGTGAGGAATGTAAGGTATATGTAGGAAAGTGATTGGTTGCAAATATAGTGAGCCCATTAAAGTGAGCTTATTTAAGGGAACATTTGTGCCTTTTGGGTACACCATCTCTGAAGGAGCTCCCTGGAGCATAGGGGAATGTGCCCACTTCTACGTCTCTTTAACGGCATATAATCCACTCACTCTGCTATACTAGTCCTGTTCTACAGGCCAGTTCAGACAGCTGGGATCCCTTCTCCACCCTACCTCTTTTGGGGAACTGTAAACCTACAGGAAGGTGGGGGGAGGGTATGAATCCGGCAAAGATTTTGTCATGGATATTTTTAGTAAAAGTTGTGGACAAGTCACAGGCAATAAAGAAAAATTAATGGAAGCCTGTGATCTGTTAGTCACGTTTTTACTAAAAATATCCTTGACAAAATCAGTTGTGAGGTCCCCACACCACCTCCAGTGGCTAGACAGCTGCAGGGCCTTCTCGGAGCTCTGGGGGCTCCCATCCCCTGTGGGGGCTTGGAGCTCCAGGGTCCCCCCACTGATGATGGTATCAGGAAGCTCTGGGGTAGCCTCGCCACCCAGGGCAGCTCTGAGGTATCCATGCCAGGCGGCAGGGAGACTCTGCAGCTCCTGGTTGCCCTGGGCTGATTTCATGGAGGTCGCTGGAAGTGACAGATTCCGTGACCTCCATGAAAGAATTGTAGCCTTAGGTTTGAACAATATCAATTCCTAGTAAATTCTGGGTAGAGGGGAATTTAAATGTGTTTGAAGTTAAGATATTTCATTCATTCCCAACAGCATGTAGCACTGGGAGCTTTGATCTTGCCAAAACAAAAAGGCAAATTGTGCCCCCCATATTCACATCAGGTAGAATCTTACTCTGGAAATCATCCTATTGATTTTGCAGAGTAAGGTACTAGGTACTACTCGGTGTGAATATGGATATCTGAATCTGTCCTGATGTGATTAAATAAACGTTTTGTGCATTGGGCATGTTCCTTACAGTTGTTGATTTTTAAGATGTAATTCATGGGATGGGTTCAAAATAATTATCACAGCCCATTTTCTCAATTTTGATCCCACAGATGAAAAGCACTAAAATTGAAATGCTTGAAGAAGAGCTCAGGCTTGCCAGAGATGCAAATTCCGATAATAGCAACAAGTATAAATTTCTGGAACAGAATCTGCAGAAGTTCCAGGTGGACTGTTCCCAGCTCAAAGCAAAGCTCATGAGTCTGGAGGAGTTGAAGAGACAAGCTGAGATGGATGGCAGTTCTGCTAAGCAAAACCTGGACAAATGCTATGGTCAGATAAAGGATCTCAATGACAGGATAACCAGACTGACTTATGAGATTGAAGATGAGAAAAGGAAAAGGAAGCAGATGGAGGATAGATACGACCAGCAGAAAAATGACTATGACCAACTGCAGAAAACAAGACAAAATGAGAAAGATAGCCTGAGCTGGCAAAAGTTAGAGTCTGAGAAGTTCGTCAAGGAGAAAGAGTACGAGATAGAAAAGTTAAGGGTTCTTCTCCAGGATGAGGGCGTACGGAAGAGGGAATATGAAAATGAGCTGGCTAAGGTAAGAAACCAGTTTAACGAGGAGATGAGTAATTTAAAGAACAAGTATGAGACTGAAATTAATATTAAGACGACCACAATCCATCAGCTAGCTTCCCAAAAAGAAGATGATACAAAAAGTCTCAGAAACCAGTTGGATAGACTGGCCAGGGAGAACAGAGACCTTAAAGATGAGATTGTGAGACTCAATGATGCCATTTTGCAAACAACAGAGCAACGAAGGAGGGCAGAAGAAAATGCTCTTCAGCAGAAGGCCTGTGGTTCTGAAGTGTCACAGCAGAAGCAGCAGCTGGAGCTGGAGTTGAAGCAGATAATTCAGCTGCGTAATGAAGACAACTCAAGGTATAAGCAGGCACTTGAGGAGGCTGCATTAACTATCCAGGAAAAAACAAAGGAGCTGGAAAGATTAAAGATTCAGCTTCAGGAAGAGGCTAAAAGCCAATGGCAACTTGAAAATGAACTGGCTAAGGTAAGGAACAATTTTGATGAGGAAATTATTAGTTTAAAGAACAAGTATGAGACCGAAATTAATATCACCAAGACTACGATTCACCAGATTACTGTGCAAAAAGAAGAGGACACAAATAGTTACCGAACACAGCTTGACAATGCCATGCGAGAAAATAGGAATTTATGTGAGGAAATTAGGAGACTGAAGAACACAATAAGTCAGACAACAGAGAACCTTAGAAAAATAGAGGAAAATGCTCAACAGCAGAAAGCAACTAGCTCAGAGATCTCCCAGAAGAAATATCAACTGGAGGTTGAGCTAAAACAAGTCATTCAGATGCACTCGGAAGAAAGCATGCGATACAAGCAGTCACTTGATGATGCGGCAAAGACAATTCAGGAGAGAAACAAAGAGATTGAAAGACTGAGAAAGTCATTTGAAGTGGAAACAAGTAAAAGGAAAGACTTAGAGGAGGAAAATAAACAATTACAAAGAGTTCAGTTTGATCTGCAGAAAACTAACGTCAGTGCGACAGAGACGATTAACAAACTGAGAATCCAGGAACAGGAACTGACACGACTGAAAATTGAATATGAAAGAATTTCACAAGAGAAGAAAGGGAAGGATCAAGAAAGTTCAAAGTTGCAAAACACTATAAAAGACTTGCAGCACCAGAAACATAAACTGGAAGAGGAACTTTGTAGGCTGAATAAAAACACAATGGAGGAGTCTTCCAAGAGGAAGAAAGTAGAAGAGGAATTAGAAAGTATGAGGAGATCTTTCAGAGAGCAGTCAGTTAAAATCACCAATCTCACTCAGCAGATAGAGGAAGTGTCCATTGTAAAGAAAAGGAGTGAAGATGACCTTAAGCACCAGAGAGAGTTACTAGATGGTCAAGTAAGAGAAAAGCAGAGATTCATAGAGGAGATAAGAAAATACACATCCGAGATTGAAACTTTAAACCACCAGTTGGTTCAAGAGCAGGAACACTTAAAACAGGCTCACCTCCGAAATGAGCACTTGCAGAAAGCTATTGAGGACAAAAGCAGGAGCCTGAATGAGTGCAAAATAGAAATCGAAAGACTTCAGTCTCTTACTGAGAACCTTACTAAGGAACACTTGATGTTAGAGGAAGAGTTGCGCAATTTAAGATTGGAATATGATGATCTAAGAAGGGGCAAAAGTGAAGCTGATGGTGAAAAAAATGCTACTATTGCTGAACTAAAGAATCAACTCAAAACAAGCAGCAAGCAAACCCTGGAACTTCAGGGGCTGATTAATGATTTACACAGAGAAAGGGAAAATTTGAGACAGGAAATTGAAAAATTCCAAAAGCAGGCTCTAGAGGTATTCACAAATATTTGATCACAACTTTACTGTTTCTCCGATGCTATAATTGACTCCAATGGCTTTTTGAATCAATTTAATTTACTCTTTGCTGTTTAATTAGAAGTGAGATTCATTTCCCTTTTTTAAATTTGATTTGATTTTTAAAATAGTCAGGTCCTGGTCCCTTTTCTATCTCCTCTGCACCCCTGAAGCAGTGTCAATGGGCCATAAAGCTGTCTTACCCATCTGGCTGAAGATTTCCCCCAGTGTGAAGGAAACCCTAACTCTGTACTAATCCCCACTTTACAGGCACAGGGCAAGAGGGAGTACCTGGATTGCCACTGTGTTTCAGCTGTGCCCATAGGCTGTATACACCTTTGGACTGTTTCATCCAGCACAAGTGAAACCAGTCCAGAGACTATTGTAAATTGCACCAGGTGCTGAACCAGCTGCTAACCCCAGAATTGAAGAGCTGCAAA
Source organism: Mauremys mutica (assembly GCF_020497125.1). Lineage (NCBI taxonomy): Eukaryota > Metazoa > Chordata > Testudines > Geoemydidae > Mauremys > Mauremys mutica. Next base: position 118,924,027 of record NC_059073.1, on the reverse strand, counting down.
AGTGACTTAAGAGGTTTTGCCCCCTCTCCTCAAGTGGGTTGAGCATATCTTTGGTTGCAGCTAAGGATTAAGAGTAAAATGTTCAAAAGTGCTAATGTGACTTAGAAGCTTAAGTGTCATTGCCTTTCAGTGGGATTTGGTACTAAGCTACTTAAGTTCCTCTGAAAATTGTACTATGAGCCCATATTCCCCAAAATATCAATGATATGTGATTACAGAGACAATTTTAAAATATCAAATTTTATCCTTCATTCTTTTGCTTTGTCACCTGCCAAAGAGCAGTTTCCATTTATTACATGTACAAGTGAGCATTTATGAAACCCTATCTACTCAGCAGGTTTGAATCTACATATATTATATACACAGTAATAGAACAAATCCACATCTGTATTGCTTTGTTTTCCAGAAAGTAATTCTTCTTTACAATCTGTGTGTGTGTTTTTTTATATATATGGTTGAATATATGTGTAAACAAATATATTATGTATACACCATTGTATTACATGATATATTTATGCATGCATATGTAACTATGAAATACATAGTTATGATATACTATCTGTCAAAAACATCATTCATAACTCTGCCACTTTGCGGTTTAGTTTCACGTCTTCTGTGCTTATCTCAAAATATTTTTCTATTACATCCATGATTTTCCCTATACTTACTCTCTGTAATCTTTTATTATATCATCCTCGGTATTTGTCTTCCGATTCTGTTCTCAGCATCATTCTTTCCCTTTGTTTTTCTCTTTTTAAACTCCTAATATTGTTTCTCTCTCTTTTTTTTTTTTAATAGAGTCTCTGGGTCTGTCTTGTCTGTCTGTCTATCTATGTCTCTACTCAGAAACACAGACACACACGTTACATACATAGTTTATTTAATTTAATACAATTAATGCGTATAGAGTATGCATTCTATATATCTCTGTGCATATGTGTACACATACGTTAAGTGACATTCATTAAAATTTAAAGAAATTCAGATAAAAATATTTCAAACTGAAAATAAAAAATATTGACAAGAGGAGGAGGCATAAGTAAATGGAGCTATGCCCATTTTCACCAGCTGATGATCAGGCCCTTTGTGTCGGTTACACTGTACATATATAGTATGAGTAATAGTAAAAATATAGTCAGAAGGTAACTGATCACCATAAAAACCAAGGCTTCTCTAACCCACAGACAGAATTAAAACCAAGACAGTTAGGATGGGATGCAGTTCAGTCTATAAGCGAAAAGTGGGTTTGAGGCACTATGTGCTAGGTGGTAACAGAAATGTTTTCAGAGAAGGTGTCAGTGTGTATTAAAACATATTCATAATCTTGGATTCAGCATAGGGATATTCAGAAGGTTTTCCAGTGCCAATATCTGATAGGTTAAGTTATGGGAAAAAGATAACATCCGAAGTGGGAATTAACTAACATCTCTCTCTCTCTCAATTTTTCACTTTTTAAATTTTAGGCATCCAACAGGATTCAAGAATCCCAAAATCAGTATACTCACATTATGCAAGAAAGAGAAACCCTGCTGATGAAAATAAGTACTTTGGAACAAGACAGGGCAAGGCTGCAGAGATTAGAAGAAGAGCTGAACCGTGCAAAGATTACACTGGAATCGGAGTCTCGTTTGAAACAACGGCTGGAAAGTGAGAAACAACAAATCCTGAATGACTTAAATCAGTGGAAGAGCCAGTATTCCCGAAACGAAGAGACCATTAGAAAGTTTGAATCTGAGAGAGAGAAGAGCGAGAGGGAGAAGAATGCCCTGAGGATTGAGATTGAAAGGTTACAAATGGAGATTAAGAGGATTGAAGACCGATACAAGTGCAGATTGGAAGAGATGAGCTGCAAAAGCCAATCGGAGATGGATGCTGAGCGCCTCAGAATGCAAAGGGAGATTGAGAAACTTAAGCATCGCCCATGTGGATCCCACAGATGTACTCAGACGGAAGAGGAATTTGCCATTGATCCTTCCAAATTGCTGTTTAATGGGCTGCGTAAGAAAATTACAGCAATTCAGCTCTATGAATGTCAGTTGATAGACAAAAGCACCCTGGATAAGCTCCTGAGGGGGCAAAGGTCAGTGGAAGAAGTTGCTGCTGACATCGAACCTTATCTTAGAGGGGCAGGGGCTATTGCAGGAGCATCTGTTACTCCGAAGGAGAAGTACACTTTGTTGGAGGCCAAACGGAAGCAGCTTCTTACCTCAGAAAACACAGTCCTGCTTTTAGAAGCCCAGGCAGCTACAGGAGGCGTGATTGACCCGCACAGAAATGAGTTGTTGACTGTGGACAGTGCGATTGCCAGAGACCTAATTGACTTTGATGACCGAGAACAAATCTATACAGCAGAGAAGGCTATTATGGGATTTAAAGATCCATTCTCAGGAAAAACAGTGCCAGTGTCTGATGCCATCAAGAAAAATCTGATTGACAGGGAAACTGGGATTCGCCTGCTCGAAGCCCAGATGGCTGCAGGAGGCATTGTTGACCCTGTCAATAGTGTTTTCTTGCCAAAAGATGTTGCTTTGTCTCGTGGGTTGATTGACAAAAATCTGTACAGAGTCCTGAATAACCCTCAAGGTGCTTCAAAGAATTTTATTGACCCTGCAACCAAGAAGGCAGTCAGTTACATCCAGCTGAGGGAAAAATGCAGGATTGAACCTCACACTGGCCTACTTCTCCTTCCCGTGCAGAAGAGAAGTATGTCATTTCAAGGGATTAGGCAGCCTGTCCCCATAAGTGAACTGGTCAGTTCTGGAATTATTCAGGAATCGACAGCATGTGGTCTCGAAGCAGGCACAATTAGTGTGGAAGAAGTCAGTGACAGTATTAAGGATTTCCTCCAGGGCTCTAGTTGCATAGCAGGGATCTACAATGAGGCCACTAGAGAGAAACTTGGCATTTACCAGGCCATGAAAATAGGCCTGGTTAGACCGGGAACCGCCCTTGAACTTCTAGAAGCCCAAGCAGCCACTGGTTTCATCGTGGATCCTGTCAGCAATGTGAGGCTACCAGTTGAGGAGGCTTACAAAAGAGGCCTTGTTGGAATTGAATTTAAAGACAAACTTCTCTCTGCTGAAAGAGCAGTCACAGGGTACAAAGACCCGGAAACAGGAAATATCATCTCCTTGTTCCAGGCAATGAATAAGGAGCTCATTGAGAAAGGCCATGGCATTCGTTTGCTGGAGGCTCAGATTGCCACTGGGGGAATCATTGACCCCAAAGAAAGCCACCGTTTGCCGGTTGACATGGCATACACACGTGGTTACTTCAATGAAGAGCTCAGTTTAATTCTCTCAGACCCAAGTGATGATACGAAGGGTTTTTTCGATCCTAACACCGAAGAAAATCTGACCTACCTGCAGCTGAAAGAAAGGTGCATAAAGGACGAAGCAACAGGGCTCTGTCTTCTCCCCCTGAGAGACAAGAAAAAGGTGGTGCAAACATCACAGAAGAACACCCTTAGGAAACGCAGGGTTGTCATCGTAGATCCAGAAACAAATCGGGAAATGTCAGTGCAGGAGGCGTACAATAAAGGCCTCATAGATTATGACACCTACATGGAACTTTCTGAACAGGAGTGTGAGTGGGAAGAAATAACTATTACAGGGTCAGATGGAAGCACAAGAGTGGTCCTTGTGGACAGGAAAACAGGCAATCAGTACGACATTCAGGATGCTATTGATAAGGGTCTTGTTGAAAGGAAGTTTTTTGACCAGTACCGTTCTGGAAGCTTGAGCCTTACACAGTTTGCAGACATGATTTCCTGCAAGAATGGTGGTGATGAAGTATTTAAGCATGAGTCAATAACTAAATCTCCCACAGTGCTGAGTGTCAGGAGTTCTTCAGTGAGAATGAGTGGTTCTTTTTCAGCACCCCTGGAGGAATGCAGCCCCATTGCAGCCGTATTTGATACTGAAAACTTGGAGAGAATCTCCATTTCAGAAGCTATACAACGGGGCATTGTCGACAGCATTACAGGACAGCGGTTGCTCGAAGCCCAGGCCTGCACAGGAGGCATAATGTGCCCTACCACAGGCCAAAGGCTTTCACTTCAGGATGCAATTGCTCAAGGCATCATTGATCACGATATGGCCACACGGCTCAAGCCAGCTCAGAAGGCCTTCTTAGGGTTTGAAGGCTTAAAGGGTGGCACTAGAATGTCAGCAGCAGAGGCAGTGAAGGAAAAGTGGCTGCCTTATGAGGCTGGTCAGCGCTTTCTTGAATTCCAGTACCTCACTGGAGGCCTCGTCGATCCAGAAGTGCGTGGAAGAATTAGTATGGAGGAAGCCATTAGGAAAGGATTGATAGATGGGCGGAATGCTCAGAGATTGCAAGACACTAACAGCTATACCAAAATTCTGACCTGCCCCAAGACCAAGCTGAAAATATCCTACAAAGATGCAATGAGTCGATCAATGGTGGAGGACGTCACTGGGCTGAGACTGTTGGAAGCTGCTTCTGTTTCATCCAAAGGCATCTCTAGTCCCTATAATGTCTCCTCTGCCCCTGGCTCCCGCTCAGGCTCACGCTCAGGCTCACGAAGTGGATCCAGGAGAGGAAGTTTAGATGCATCAGGAAATACTTCATATTCTTATTCCTATTCAGCCTTCAGCAGCAGCTCTATCGGGCGTTAGTAGTCAGTTAACAAGTGTATCTGAATTTTAATTTCATTTAGATGAATCTGTATTACTTTCACTTAAAAACAAAAACAAAAACAAACTGGTTTGTGGTCATACTATTATTTGCTTGGGTGCAGTGACCTTGCTGGAAAATAAACTCGTGCCCAAAATAAATCATAAAGTCCTTTCTGGGTGTGATTAACTTCTCTACTCTTCTTAAAAAGCTGTAAAATGTTTTGGGTGTAGACTTTTGAAGAGAAGATTGCAGGACAGCAAAATGCAACAGTTCCGAGTTTCATCATTTTTTAATGTTTGGATTTTTGTTTAATCTCTTCCTGTATATTTTGCATGGGCTATTGTTTGCTTCTCCCACTTCCATACCCTCAAAATTGTAAGCTGATAACCAAGATTTGAAAATACTGTAACAGTTTACTTTTTTTCCCAGCCTAGCCATTTTATTTTATTTTACTTTACTTTTCTTTAAAAAAAAAAAGTTACATTATGTATGGAAAACACATTTCCTTATCAATCTGGATACTGTACTGTAACATGAGAAGCTGTATCCTCTTCCACAGATAATGTACTTGGTTGACTGTTCAATTATAACTTCATTATTGGGGGATATTATTAGCATGTACTTTTCTTTCACCATAGTCTATATCTTCTACTCATTTTGCTTGTTCATTTCCATGTAACACCAAAAAAAGGCTGACTGCTGCATTCTGGCAATAAACTTTTAAACTTTTAAAGTATTTGTGGTTTATTTTAAAATTTAGACATGAACACATCCTTGAAAGGAAGGGAAATAGAAATAGCCTTTCTTTGCCAAAAGTGAATAAATGTGTGCAGTGCCATAATTACTGTACAAACTCATGACGTTAACTCTGAGTCTCAGGAACTTGTTTCTAATGTCAGTCCCATCATCTTCATCAGCATAGAAAACTAATCCTGCATTTTCCAAAAGAAAATAGAGACAATGTGAACTGTGGCCCCATAAGCGGAAGGCCACTCTTCACATCTGATTGCAGTTAAGGACAGAAGAATTTTTTTTTCTCCCACTAGTGATCCAGCACGTTTGCAGCTGCAAGCAGAACACTCTGGATCAGATTCTCCCCTGCATGAAGGTAGCCTTCAGCCAGCACAAAGACTGGTTTAGCCAATCACAGGATGATGACGCTGCACGACGGGATCTTTTGATTATGTATAGCCACTTTAGTAGCTCCTATAATGCCTACTTACCTGTGGCTGGTGCAGATGGCCTAATCTGTGAAATAGCATTTGACAAGGACATTTGTGTTCCTTGATGCCCCCTGGCTGCTGTAAACAGTTCCCCTGGGGCTTTTGGCAGCCAACACAAGTTATGGTCCCCTTTAGGTTGCTCTGACTTACAGTGGGGGGACTGGACCCCCCAGTGCAAAGTGGCTCCAGGATCAAAGACCGCAAACATGGCTTAAAGCCCCCTCTCCTCAGCTGCATTGAGTGCTCCTCAGAAGAGAGGATCAGTCTGAAAGGCTCATGTTTTTGAGTGCAGCAAGAAAAATGTAATAATGTCTGTGTACATATTGGATGTTCCATTGCTCCTCCCAGTCACAGTCTACCCCAGATCTGCCTGGGTAGACATGTCATCCTTAACAGTATGATCACTAATCAAACAAGTACAGTACAACTCCCACAGTGGCACGTTAACAGAAGCCCTGATGAAGATTCAAAAACCTCGCCAGTCACCAAAATAAATGGTTCCTTCGGGTAGTTCAAAATGCTGCCCTGTGGTGTATTCAGCACATATCCACTACAGCTGTACATCATTCTGGGCCTCCATTTGTCTTAGTGATTGTTACTATGGTTATATACAAAATATAACAGGAAAACAAAAACTGAAATTTAACAGGCATAGCTGCTAAGCGTTCGTTAGTTTACCCAACATCCTCTTGAAGGGAGGCTTGGGTGGTGGCTAAGGAAGAAGAAAAAAAAACAATGGTGTGACCAGAGTCCTAGTGGGGCGCCAGCTGTGGTCACTCAGGGTGAACTGCAAAGAATGGGGCAGCCAGACTCCAAAAAGCTGGTGGATATTCGAATACTGAGATTTAATAAGCCAGCATAAAACAGCTTCTTTATTACCTTATTGGTTACTCAGAAGTCCACACAACACAGTTCCCTTAAAGTGATCCATCCAGGGACCCACTTCAAATATGATGAAAATGTCTGTAAATCTTATTTCATCATATAAAAGAAGATTCTACCAATCCCAAAGAATTGGACACATTACCTCCCAGGTTAATGAATATTCCAGATCTTACCCAAATACATGCTACAGCCAATTCTTATTAACTAAACTAAAATTTATTAAAAAACAAAAGAGAGAGCGTATGGTTAAAAGATCAATCGACATACAGACCTGAGTTCAATTCATTTAGATGCAGATTTGTAGCAGAGATGGTGAGCTGTGTGGTTGCAAAGAGTTCTTTCAGAAATAGTTCATAGTTTATAGTCCAATGTCCAAATATCACATTCAGGGCATGCCAGCATAACTGGCACCTCAATCTTGCGACTTAAACTTCCCCTGATAAAGCTTAAGCAAATCTGAGATGACGAAATCAGAACCCAAGGATCTTTTATAGACTCTCATATCCTTTTTGACAAGTTGGGATTCCTTCAGGGAACAAAAAGTAATTAGGAAGACTTTGAAGGAGGTCCATCACCGGTACTTAGCTATGGAATTAACATAAAGCTATTTGCTTTTTCCTCCACCATTCACCGTAAATTTCAAAGAGACATGAATACCGAGATATTCCGTGTGTACAATTCATTTAAAGGATGGGATTTTTTTTTTACCTCTGAATTATCAGAATACAGCATAGACAGGGACTGTTGATTACATTGTCGACCCTACTCATACATATGTAAATACACAAAAATACAAACATTCCCCCCCCCATGTCTTTTGAGGGTTTATTTTGCAAGGTGTTTAACCCTTTCTAGCCATGCATCACAAATGGACTTTCACATCTTTGGCTCCAGTTGGAGTTTAGCCTGTAACCTTTTACACAGACACAGACAGTAGCTTACAAATTAACAATAAATCCAAGAGATCTTTTACTTGGTAATGCTATGAGATTTAAATTATGGATTTAAATTGTGGGGGAGCAATTATGGGGAATCACTTTCATTTCTAATATAAGCCTTTTTAAAATATCGCTACAGTCTAATGCCTATCAGTGTCCCATTAGCCAAGTATAACATTACTAGGTCACCAATGAAGAATCAGGTGATGGCGTTATTCCAACAGGAAGTGCATGCCATCAAGATATTTTTCCACATCTATGCTGGCATCGTTATTATTTTATAATTAAACAGATGGCCCCTTTACTAATCCCTGTTCTGACAGTAGGTTAGTAGCATAGATCCTGCAGTCTGTTGCTTCACATAGTCCAGGGACACCCGAAGGGCCAGGAAATCCTGGCTGACCTGGAGGACCACTGTATCCAGGGGGACCTGCTGTGCCTGGCTGGCCATCTTTGGCAACAGCAGGATGTCCAGGGAATCCTAGAAGAAGAATGAAACAAGGAAATTATATAAAGAAAAGGGGAGACTCGATTGAGCCGAGTCCTCGTGCCCCAAAATGGGGCCTGATTTTCCTTTTATTCATACTGGTGTAAATAGCTCCATTATTGCTGTAGGAATTACACTGCTGCAAAAGCAGCAAGGCACCGTATAGACTAACAGATGTATTGGAGCATGAGCTTTTGTGGGTGAATACCCACTTCATCGGATGCACCCACAAAAGCTCATGCTCCAATACTTCTGTCTATAAGGTGCCACAGGACTCTGTTGCTTTTACAGATCCAGACTAACACGGCTACCCCTCTGATACTTGACACTGATGCAAAACTGATCTAAGAGAGGTCAGAATCAGGCTCATGGTTTGAAGAATTTCAAGAACATCAGAAAATTGTGAGGGTGAAAAAGGTCAATAGGGAGCTACCTAGTGAATCAGTCTATGGGCACATACTATCTCTGTTAAATTCCCCTGTGTGTGTTCTTTCCCTCCCCATGTACAGAATGAATCCACATGAAATAAATCCCCTTCACAGGACCTTGCTAAACCTGTACAAAGGACCTCAGTCTTTCTCAGTGTAATCTAGACACTGGATAAGGGCAAGTGCATTTTAATACACTCAAAATTGTGCCAGGATTATCCTGACACTAGATGTTAATTAGAGCTGATTGGAACATTTTAAATTAAATATATATTTGTTGACATGCTGTTTTACTGAAGCTGGAATGTTTTATGGAGCCATATCAATTTTGATGAGAAGGTTTCTGAGGTCCATGGTTCTTTGGTCACTTCTGACCAGAAAGAGAGAGCGAGAGAGAGAGAGAGACCCAAATTGAAAACCTATGTTTTCAATCAAAAATGAATGTTTTCGCAATTCTGTTTCACAAAAACATTCAAAAGATTTTGGGTTTGTTCCAGTGAAGAAAGAAAACAAATTCTGAAAGCTGGGAAGTTGTTGTGAACTGGAATTGTCATCCTCCAGCCAGATCTAGCATTAACTATTCCAATATTATTAGCACTCCATTTCAGGGATAAGAAATTTGATTTTTTCCAGCAGGATCAGGAGAAAATAGTGGGGGTCCTCTCTGTGAGCCTTTCTTTGAATTCCCAACCAGTCACTCTCTCTCAACATTTCTTTTACAAACATCCTGCTGACACACACCACTGTCAGTGTACACATCAGGTGCCATTAAAATCTTTACAGGTGTGCACAGTGATCAAATTAGCAGCATGGCCTCCCCCATACTTAAAATAGAGATTATATAGGAAAACTGTGAAGCTCATGAACAAAGTTAAGTATTTTCATGGAGAGTTGTAAATATTTCAGTGGCAATCATTGTACAAAAAATAACTTTATTAAATAAGTTGCACATATATTTTTCATAGCTGAGTCTATAAACAGTTTTATGGTAAATAACTGAAAAATACAGAGCAAGGAAGTTAAAACCTCAGATAAAACATCCCTTGAAATTCTCTTTACCTCTAAAGCCTTGAGGTCCATCTGGGCCAGGGAGTCCCATGCCTGAATCTCCTCTCTCACCTTTTTGGCCTCTGTCTCCTACATGGCATAAAGCACATAAAGAAATCAGCTTGTGCACTGGATTTGGTTGTAGAGGAACATTGCTTATAAATTAATCTAGGCGTATATGTGCCCTTACCTGGTTCCCCAGCTGCTCCATTAGCTCCAGGAAATCCAATAGGTCCTCTTGGACCAGGCTCACCTTTAAATCCATCAAGACCTGTTTTTCCCTATTAAAATGATATATGTGGTTTTAATTTTTAAAGGCAAAAACCAGGGTGTTTGCCAGCATCAGGAAAAAAAAAAAGGCAATTTTGAGATCTCTGTTTTCATTTTCTATCTTCAAGAAAATGAAAACAAGCAGGCCAAGGAATCTCAGGACTTCAGAATTTCACCTGAAAGCAGAAGACTGAGATGTAATGAGAAACTCTGCTCTCATTGTATGTCCAGTCTGGACCTAACCAGAGCTACCAAATAATTGATTCTACAATTTTTCTACCCCACTCTCCTATGATCATTCTTAATGGACGTCTCACCATAGAAATTCAGGATCAAATTGTCCAGGTCCAGCCCTAAGCTGAGTATGCTTATGCTCTGCATCAGCTCTGCTGCAGTCAGCTAGAAAAGCATTGTTGGGAACTGAAGGCAGAGTGCAAACTTATTGCCATCTCTGCTTATTGAAGGCTCTCCAGGGTGCCATGCTGTGATTTTGTGTATAAGAAAGGTGACCATTTCTATCACTGTTACTACTGTTACACAATTTCCATTAATCTTATACAAAGTGCATCATGTAAGGTGTCAATGGAAAAGTTAGTCTGTTGAGTATGATTATCTTGGTTAAATCCATTTATAATCACTGTATATGACGTTATGAACACTGGCTATGTATTTGTATCTCAAATGTGTTTGTTCCTGGGTGAAACCTCTCAAACAGAGTTACATCAAGGCTAGACAGTTGTGTGTTGATGGCCCAGCAAGGACATTCAGCTCTCACAATGGGTCATGGAAGAAATTCAGCCTGCCCAACAGGTCCTCCTGCCTCAGACATCAGGGAACCAATGACCACCCCCTGTGATGCAGAAAACCAGATAAGGACATGTACTATGCTCATGTGACCCTGGACTCCATCTTCGGCCAGTAACTTTCCACAAACAGGGACTGTGGGTTTTGTTTAGGACTATAACTTTCCCATGCACATGGCAGAGGATATAAAAGGCCCCTGAAACATCTCCATTCTGTCTTCGTTTCCTGCTTCATTTCTCTGGACTGGATTTCTAACAAGGGAACTTTAAACAAGGATTGATGACCACCCCTCTCTCCCCCCTAGATCTGTTTGGGTGATTCCACAGAGACTTTTGCAAACCAGCAGTTTATTCTATCACAAATCTGATATAAGGTCTTTGCAATCACTTGTATGTATATGATTCCTTAACCATTTATAACTTTCTCTTTTTATTAATAAATCTTTAGTTATCTTCCTGAGGATTGGCTGACAGCGTGATATTTGGGTAAGATCTGAGATTCATACTGAGCTGGTGGCGCAATGTGTCTTGTTCTTTGGGATTAGAAAGAACCTCACATATGGTGAAATGGGTTTTCAGTAACCTCTCACTATATTAGACTTAGTTGTCTGGGTGGGAGCCAAGGGCTGGAATGCCCAGAGGGGACTGTGTTTGGCTTCTGGTTAACCAGCAGGGTACTGCAGAAGCACTTTTACTACTGTTTTCTTGCAGTCTGCCTTGAAGGTGGCATGCTCAGTGTGGCCCTTCCAGGCACCGGTCACACACGTCTGTGAGTGCCAAAGTGATTTCTTGGCTGGCAGTTTCTGCTGGTACAAATGCTTATCAGGCATCCACGTTAGAGGTCATACAAGTAATGACTGACATGGACAAATACCTGGTGTGTGTGATCTGAAGGGAAGAGCACACTGTTTTATGTCACAGTCAGTCATGACACCAGGGTACAAACAAACAAAGAAGGACCTGACAGAGTGTACATACATACTGTGGTTGAAATCCTGGCCCCACTGAAGTGAATGGCCATACTTCCACTGATGCCTGCAAACATATTGTGATACAGGAGGGCCAGGGAGCAGTGGGAGAGAGAGTGGTAGAGGGGAAATATACAAGCTGGGGGCTAATTAAGGCGAGGTTCCCTGTAGACTAGGGAGGGTTGCTACAAGTTAATTGGAGCACCAGTAGTCAGTTAAGGCCCTGCTAGGAACCTAATAAAACCCCCTGCTTCAGGCAGTCAGGGAGGAGGAGGAAGGGGAGAGAGAGAACTGGAGCTTGGAGGTGTGTTGTGCACAGGGCCGCCCAGAGGGGGGGGCCAAGAGGGGCAATTTGCCCCAGGTCCCGAGCCCCACAGGGGCCCCCACGAGAGTTTTTCGGGGCCCCTGGAGCGGGGTCCCTCACTCGCTCCGGGGGGCCCGGAAAACTCTTGCGGGGCCGGGCGCAGGAGATTCTTTGCTCCCGGTCTTCGCCGGTGGGGGGTCCTTCCGCTCCGGGGCGGAAGGACCCCCCGCTGGCGAATTACCACCGAAGACGGAGCGGGACCCAGCGCCGAAGTGCAGCCCGGTCTTCGGCGGTAATTCGGCGGCGTGGGGCCCTTCCGTTCCGGGACCTGCCACCGAAGTGCCCCGAAGACCCGCGGCGAGGCCCCCCGCCGCCGAATTGCCGCTGAAGACCGGGCTGCGCTTCGGCGGCGGGTCCCACTTCGGCGGTAATTCGGCGGAGGGGGGCCCCCGCCGCGGGTCTTCGGGGCACTTCAGCGGCGGGTGCCGGAACGGAAGGGCCCCCCGCCGCCGAAGGCCCCGGGCCCCCGGAATCCTCTGGGCGGCCCTGGTTGTGCAATTTGAAAGACCAGACAACCGAAGTAAGGGAGACCCTGTCCCAGCAGGGCGACTCCCTCCCCCAGTGTCTAAGGACTGAGGGTAACGCACCCAAGGGGGAAGAGGGTAAAAAAAACCCAGGGGTTGAGAGGGGCTGGGACACAGAGTGAGGAGCAAACCCATACCCCTCCCCCACTTCCCTCCTCTACCACCTTCCCAGGCCACTAGTGGGGCCCTCGGTGCCCAAGAGCAGGGGCAAAGGTTGGCGTCTTAGCCCCCACCAAGAAAAGCACGGGACCCACCATACGAACATTGGTCATCTTGTCACAATATTCACATGCGCACTATCAGTATCATAGCAAGTTCTCACCTTTTTCCCTGGTGGTCCTGCCATTCCACGAGGCCCTGGGGGGCCAATTAGTGTCATGTTAGCAGTAGGACAGGCGCTGGCACATTTGTATCTGATCGCAGATGCATATTGGGCTATCTGAGCTATGACCACATTACGACACAGTTCATATACCTGCTCCTCAGGCAGCCCTGGACCCTAGGATGAAAGTGGGAATTTATAAACACAACAGAAATAGAATTAGTATTTTGTCCGTGTATCTCCCAAGGGTATTCATTAGGCTGTATACATTCACCAAATAGTTTGGATGAATCATTTACCACCTATGGATTGTTCATGAACTGTTCAATTGGACTGTTCTCCGTGTGTGATAGGTCACCTAAGTCACATAGTATTGTATTTTCTCATTGATTAGACAACAGCAAATATATCAATTTGTGCCAACTCTGAGGATGATTTGTGATGTGTCTCCAAGCGAAACTGAACTAATAAACAAACTCATATAGCCATCACATAGAAAAAACTTGCAGTACCTACCAGTGGATTTGAACTAAAGATGAAAGGCTCTTTATCCAATTACTGCCCCCCCAGATTAGTTTCTGTAATGTTTACACTATACATTTTGTGCAATGACTGAGAAGTAAGGGGAGTGCATATTCAACAGCTGTCCCTAAAGGTCTATAAGCAGCAGAAGAGAGAGAATATACTGATATTCACAAGCAAAACAACCAGCACTCCAATAACCAAATAAGGAAAATGCAAAGAAAAGGAAGGAGCTGGAACATACTTCAGGTCCCCAAGACCCTGGAGATCCAGGGGGCCCAGTTGCTCCATCCTCTCCAGTGGGGCCAGTGAAGCCTCTTGGACCAGGTAATCCAGGGACACCTCTTTGTCCCTTTGGACCAGCAGGGCCAGGAAAGCCACGTTCTCCTTGCTATGGGAGGAGGTGAAAGGAAAAGTTTGAAGGGAGAAAAATATCAATAAGCATGAACAAAGAGGCACCCGTGTTCCTTCATCTACCTTCCTCCCTCTGTCCAGCCCTGTCAGTCTAAACGTACCCACCACCATCATACCTGGGCTCATGCAGCACAATTCTTACTTCTCCTTGGTGTTTGTGCAGATCCTTTTCGTTCTGCCTAACCCTGTACCTTGCAGGGTGAACATTATAAGAGAGAATGATTTTAAGTTCCTGTCAGGTTGTGGTAGAACATCATTTGCCCAGAAGCTCTGGGAGGCTGTGCTTGATACACCCAAATCTTAATGTCGCCCTCCCCCAGCATGCAACTGAGAGAGACTGCTTATATTCTGACCATTAATAGCTAGCTTTGGACATCCTGGACACCAATACTTAATCCAGGTCTTTTCTGCTGTGTGAGGTTTTGAGTACTGAGCATCAGGGAAGGTTGAGCAGCATATGCCATTCAGTTCAGTCATTCAACTTCTTTATCAATTATATGCACCATGGTGGCTTACCATTAGAGGAGTTTTCTGCATGGCACACGCATTAATTCTTTGTGGACACATTTATTCATCCTATATGGCCTTTCTGACTCTCAAAGGAAGGGTTTTCATAGGGAGATGGTTCATTTCAGATAAGCTTTCACCGGTCTTGGTGAGCCAAAGTTTATCGGACCTACGAGCAACACCAACCCCCTTGACATTCCAACAGTCCCTACTTCTCTGGCTTTTGTGCATCTCCCCCTCACTGTCCAACAGACTTCACCTACTTGAATGTTCACAGAACTTGGTACCACTCAACCAGTGCCTGAGTCTATTTTCTAATTCCAGAGACAGGCAGAAAAGCCTCTCTAAATATATAGAGAACAAGTCAGTTCGGGGCGAGTTTTAAGTAGGGGGTTGAAGGAGTAAGCAGCTGGTTCTAATGAAGGTTCACACTCTAGGTTGCTCTCCTGAAGGGGAAAATCTTCTACCCAGCACACAGCATGAGTAACTGGGCTTCACTGTGGCTGCTCAGTTGTGAAGGAACAACCTGCCCAGTTTGTGAGCAGCAACCTCGATGCTCTGTGGCTACTGCTGCTGCAATCTCAGGGCTGCAGGAACCCGGATGGTTGGTGTGCTGCTCAGAAGTCAACGGCCAGTGGTGCCACAAAGTCATAGGGCCCACCTGTCTTGGCTTATGCTACCCACAGCCCACTCCAAACACATGATGTGTTGGGGCGTGGGGCAGAGCTACATGGCTGTGTGGTGTGCAGGTCCATCCATGAGCTCTCCTAGTCCTGCCCCCCACCCTTCTGTAGCAAAGGGACTCCCTGGATAAGAACTCTCCATGCCAGTGGAGTGGGGCAGGGCCGGCTCCAGACCCCAGCGCGCCAAGCGCGCGCGTGGGGCGGCATTTTGCCGGGGGGGCGGCAGGCGGGTCCGGCGGACCTTCCGCAGTCATGCCTGCGGGAGGTCCACTGGAGCCGCGGGACCAGCGGACCCTCCGCAGTCATGCCTGCGGGAGGTCCGCTGGTCCCGCGGCTCCGGTGCACCTCCCGCAGGCATGACTGCTTGGGGCGGCCAAATTCCTAGAGCCGCCCCTGGAGTGGGGAAAGGGTTTGTACCTAGCATTGGAAGCAAGACAGATATTTCCCCGTGAATCTACATAGCCACCATGGACAAACAAACATACTTGTCCTTTGTCTCCTCGGTCTCCATCATCCCCCTGTCAGAGAGTAATTGACAATAGGTTAAAAAATTAGGTTTATGGAGCTCAGCATTTACCAAGTACTTAGACATCTTTAATTTCAAAGGGCATGGGCTGTACCTGGGGTCCAGCATCCCCACGGCTTCCTTTTCTTCCCACATCACCCTGTAAAAGAGGAATACAGTTTATAGCTTTTCATAGTCTCTCATTAGAGAAAGATTTTCTGTGTTCATTGTTTGCATTTCCTGCTCCTTCTGACTATATCACTAAAACACTAACCCGATTGAACCCTTAGGCTATGTCCTGTATGTGCGCTGGGGTGGGGAGGGTGTTCGTCACTGCCTGCCCCGGAAGGAGTGCTGGGAAAGAACCGTGACTCTCGGAGGACATATGATCTAGTGGCTAGAGGGCAAAGGGGGACTGGGAATTAGGACTCCTGTGCGCTGTTCATTGTTCTGCCTCAACCTTGCTATGTGGGCTAGGAAAAGGTACAACCTCTCTTTTTCCTCACCTGTACACTGGGAAATCCTATCACACAGCAGTGTAGGGGTATTAATTATTTGTTAAAGTTCTTTGAGATCCATGGATAAAACACATTGTTCTCCACCATACCCCCCCCCCCAATCTTAGGAGCCTGTGTCATGACAACCCTTCTTGCTGCCAAGAAGGGCTCAACACAGATCCCTTCAGAGTCCATCGGTACTGCTCCTTCATTGGCCGCAGAGGATAGTCAGATGTGACACAAAATGTCCCTCCTCTCCAAAAGACTGAGTTTAGTGCCTCCACAGTACTTCCTTCCATCAGGGCCGGCTCCCAGGCACCAGCATCCCAAGGAGGTGCTTGGGGCAGCAATCTGCAAGGGGCGGCAGTCCATGTGTTTTTGCCCCCAAGAAGTGCGCCGAATTGCCACCGCAGAGGGCAGGGGCAGTCCGTGTGCCGCATTTCCGCGGCAGCGACAATTCAGTGGCAGCTTCTATGTTCATCTGTCCGCGCGGCGCAGCTTCTGTCTTCTGGCTGAAGACAGAAGTTGCTGCCAAATTGCCACCGCCGCAGAAACGCGTGTGCTGCCACAACAGCACAAAGACTGCCCCCGCCATCCACGGCGGCAATTCAGCACGCTGCTTGGGGTGGCAAAAACAGTAGAGCTGGCCCTGCCTTCCATTCCTTCCTGTCTCAAGGAATACAGACCCAAGGCTGGGATGTGAACTCTGACCTGCTGTGTGGCAGCAGAAGCAGCATGATGGTTTTAAATATGCGAGTCAGGTTTGTGGAGAATATAAGAACATCTGAGTCATTCCCCAGAGCCCCTTAGCCATAAGCTCCATTACCATCCAAATCACAGCTGAAATCACTCATTCTTGGAACACTCAGGAAGATTTGTGTGTGGTAAATCCCATTCATAAGCCAGAGATGCACACCAGTTCCATTATAAAGTCATTACAGTGCAGCTCTGCAATAGGAGATGCATAATCTCCTTTCCCAAGTATGTATTTCACAAGCAAATAACAAGCCATACCTTTGGGCCGTCACCTCCAGTCTCACCTTGAGCCCCCTGTGGGAAAGACAGGAGAGGGACTGACATGACTCACATAGACGACTGAAGTGACCATTTTACTTATTCACCTTTAACATGCGACTTTACCTTGTGGCCTTTTATTCCCGTAGGGCCAGGGTTACCTGGTAGGCCAGGATCCCCCATTTCACCTTTGGTGCCCTGTATGGAAAAGAAAAAAACCCTGACCAGCTTTCCACAAGTTCTCTTATGCTTTGTAGTGCTGCACCTCCTAGGCCTGACTGAGCCCCAAAGGAGCACATCTGCTTACAGAAGGATTTTTTCATATGTAGTTTTAGGAATAGGGCAGCTCTTGGGGATGCACAGTCATACTTCAGCATAGAGATGTATTCATCCACGAAAGCTCATGCTTCAATACGTCTGTTAGTCTATAAAGTGCCACAGGACTCTTTAAAAGCAGCAAAGAATCCTGTGGCACCTTATAGACTAACAGACGTTTTGCAGCATGAGCTTTCGTGGGTGAATACCCACTTCTTCGGATGCAAGTGACTTGCATCCAAAGAAGTGGGTATTCACCCACGAAAGCTCATGCTGCAAAACGTCTGTTAGTCTATAAGGTGCCACAGGATTCTTTGCTGCTTTTACAGAACCAGACTAACACGGCTACCCCTCTGATACTTGACAGGACTCTTTGCTGCTTTTACAGATCCAGACTAACACGGCTACCCCTCTGATACTTGATACTTTAGCATATACCTTACCATGGAACCTGGCCTTCCAGGTGGGCCTCTTGGACCTCGCTTGCCTTTATCTCCCTGCAAAGACAGTTGAAAGCCTCTTTCAATGACCCTTTTTAAAGGGGAATTGATGACAGACTGATCTAGTTTAGTACCCTTTATCCCACAGTTAAGACGATCCTTTCCAAAAGAGGGCTTTTAATTTACCCATGTTGTGACACATGGGAGCTTTTTTCTAGTGGTGAAGAAAACTAGTAACCCTTATTTTTCTCAACGAGAATGCTCTAAAAAAAAAAAGAGCACAAAACCAATAGGAAAGCTAGAGCTTGGAACACTTCTAGGCTGGTCAATAACGTTAATGTCATTATACGTAACCACACTCTACTGAGCCTGCAGTGTCATTTTGCTTCCACAAGCTTTCGTCTGTGAGTTCGGACAGCGTGGGATCTTGTAGTGATGGAGGATTCAGCCTCTTTCTTTTGCTGTCATCTTCACTTCATAATTTCAAGACTATTTGTAAATGATCAACTCATGGCTTTCTTGTTTTCATTTAATTATCACGTTGTTTTTTACCTTTGGTCCCATGAGTCCAGGCTTGCCTTCTAATCCTGGTATTCCTAGAGGACCCTAGGAGACAATGGAATCTCTCTTAGGATATGGCTTTATTGCCTGAAAATGGATTCATTGAGCATTATGAACTAGATCTTACATCCATTCCTGGAATGCCATCACTGCCTGGTATTCCTGGAGATCCTTCATTGCCCTGAAAATTATAATATTAATATAATCAAAATAGCAACACCACCTCATAACTTCCTATAAGCACCATCCTCACTTCATCGGTACCCCTCATCTCCACTTGCAGCATTGCACAGCATCCTTTTCTCTGCCTCCACTCCCCCGCCCCCCCCACACACACACATTGGGCTCTCCCTTGGACCTTCAGTAGCCTTTTACTACCTCCATCTTCTCCCAATTCTTCCTTTGAGTGTTCTGTGGTTTGACCCTCTAGCCAAGTCACATAAAATTCTAAAATTCTCCTGAAGTAGTATGAACAAGTCCAAATAAAAGTCCAAACAAACCTTCAAACTAATAATGCTTCCACCACTCTCAGGCTTCACTGTAGTTCCCTTGTTTTCTCTACCTCAGGGCTTCCCCTGCAGGAGTCTAACTCGTTCCTTCAGTGTTCTTCCTCTGTTATTTCCTGTCTTTTAAACCCTACCCCAGAACTTCTGCCTACCAGAGAGACTTGCATCCTCTGCAGTCCCTCTCTCCAAGTGGACTGCCTCAGTCAGATTATAAATCCTCTAGCCAGGAGGGAATTAGTTAATCACCCCTCAGGTGAGGAGCATGACTAATTGGGGTTCTTTCCCATGTCTTGTAGGTGATGGGGGTTAAGCCCCATTACTCTTCCCAACAATATTACAGAAGATCTAGTTTTCTGGTTTTGTTTGTATGTTTGAATGAATTTAGTACTCATTAAAGAGTCTTTCTTGACAGCCCTGTAGGCATTTATCAAACCGCAGAACAGGCACAGCATGGGCATTGGACATTCAAATATCCCTATAATGCCCTGATTTCGGTGTGACCATCTCCGAGGTCAAGAGAATAACTGAGTTTTCATGCCCATTCCAAGAAGAGTGGAATTGTTACATTCCCTGTGTTCTTCCAGCTCATCAAGAAAAAGAAAGGTTTGCTAACATTTCAACAAACAATGACAATGTGGTTGGGGAAGTTCATACATAGTTAGAAATAATATGTCTAAAGAATAACATAGAGTGAAATCATTTTGGTAGTAGGAATAAAGTAATGTTTTGTCAGTAAGCTACTGGTGGCTTCCAAAATGTGCATCCCTCCGAGAGGGGACAATAAACCATTTGCACTATGCATTCCTAAAATCCTGTACCTTCTTTACTGTTCAAACTTTTTAATGCATAGGTGTTCAGTTAGTATCTAGTCCTGTGCTCACTGACAGCAATGGCAAAACTCCCACTGACATCTGTAGTACAGGATCAAGCACTTAATCCAGGCAAAATAGACCTTCTTCATACCTTTGGCCCATCTTCTCCAGTCTCTCCTGGGGCTCCTGGATAACCCTGAGTGGAAGGAAAATTAAAGGAATGGTCATATAATAGAGTTATCCAAACATTTATGTTGTGTAAAGTGAAGGACATCAGTAAGATCATGATTCTTTGATTGACAGACATTAGAGCCTTCACCTCTGATCAGTCATTGCTTCAAATCAGACATAGACCCTGCAGTCGGCTTCTTGCAAAACATACAGTCAGGTGTAATTTCCTTTAATAATAACAACAATTCCATTACATTTTGATTCTTTTATAAGAAGAATCCTTTCTGAATGGCAGCTCTTTATAGTCATTTTAAGTAAAGAATTAAAAACGTACAGCAGTGTGATAGGGTATGCTCCCTACACAGCCCGGAAAGGGTTAGTGTGGGCCTGAAGGGCCAATTAGGGTATCTGGCTGCACCTGGAAGGAGAGGAACAGGAAGCCCAGCTGGGCAGAAGCAGGTTGGTTAGTATAAAAAGACTGGAAGTTGCAAGCTGAATAAAGCTACAGGGAGAGTCTACAATCACTCACTAAGCACAGAGAAGTGGGTAGGAATAAAGCCAGGTGGCGATAACAACCTTGGGATCCTAGCTCTGTGGGAAAGGTTTACCCAGAGTAGTTGAGGGGAAGAAAGCCTGTAGAAGGCCAAGTAGGAAGAAGCCCAGGGAAAATGCTGCAAGGGTTGAGACTGTGAAGATCTTGTCTGCTGATGATAGGGTTCCTGGGCTGGAACCCAGAGTAGTGGGTGGGGCCAAGTTCCCCTATCAGCCACTGGGGAAGTGCTACAGCCTGGGAGTTGGCAAAGAGGACTGCCAGGGACAGTATATGAACAGTTGGTCCTGAGGGACTTTGATACCCCAGAAAGGGTAAAATTATATAATGACCTGGCTGGAGGGCTGAGTCACAAGGAAAGCACTGTGAGTCCTGGAGAGCGAGATGGGCCATGGAGCAAGTGACGGAAGGGGGCACTAGACTGGATGAGAGCTGATCCCCACACCCAGCCACAAGGGGGCACCCCAGTGGTGAGTGAAACCTGTTATATGTAGATAATGACATGAAATCCACACAGGGGATGGCTGAGCACATGTCTATCATGCAGACCTAAGTCAGAAACCTGCCCTCTGCTGTTTAGGAGAGATTTGTTTGGTTGCTTCAAGACATTTTTTATCTGAATTCCCTTTTCAGTTTTGAGGGAGTAACAACTTTAAATAGTAGATAACACTTGGGAACTAATACATAGGCCAGCTCTGTGGGCTCAGCCTACCACTTCTAGTAATGGTAACACTGCTCTGGGCCAAATTCTGTCAGTCTTATCTTTAGTGGTACCTTACTCCTTGAGTAGTTCCATTGAAATCAACAGGACTACTTCTGGAGTAAGGTATTACACTAGGGGAGTAAAAGTAGGAGACTGTCCCTGTATTTGGAATCTGGTTGCAGCAGTACTACTTGGCAGATGTACTACACATTGTGAGCCATCCCTTAATGAGCATGTTCTCATTGCCAGCAGTCTTGCTGATTTCAATGGGACTACTTGTGTGAGTGTTCACCAATGCAAATATGGGTTCCAAACAATCAGGCTCTGTATGAGCTAAGTCCACACTACTGCATTAGGATTCAGTTCTGCAAGACCTCTGTACATAAAACTCCCAGTGACCTTAATGGACTTACGTACACTGAGAAATTGTGTGATCAGGCCCTTACCCTCAGCTCTGATAGAGACACAAGACATGGTTTGGTAGTTTTACCCTATATCCTTGTTCTCCGATATCTCCTTTGTTTCCTTTGGCACCAGCAAAGCCCTGGGATAGAGATTTGAGAGCTGTTATTCCTGTTCACTTTATTGTTCTTTACTAAACTAAACTTCTGTCCCTAAATCCTCCAAATCCATTCTTCAAAGAATTCCTCTCTCTGAGTTCCAAGTCATGATCATCTCTCAGACTGGTAACCAGCATAGTGTGGAAATGAAATAGCCAAGGATAAATTAAAATTGGACCCATGAAAACCTCCATTTTGGGTCCAAATACAGTTGAAGCCAAATGTTAGTTAATGATTCTCAGGGCAGAAATGTTAACTTGTGGTGTTTTCTAAAATATATTAAACTGCACAATATACAGTAGGAGGGAATACACAGTCATGTAAAGTCTGCAGCTCTGTGTAGCTGGGTCACTCTGACCACATGGACTAGTGGATACTACAATTGGGCGGCAGAGCTGCTTCTACATGGAGGGATTCTGGATAAATCAGTTACTCTTCCTCCAGAGGCCCTCGCTGCAGTATGTATCCTCCAGAGACCTCCCCCATACACACCTTGGGCAATGGCTTAAAAGCACAGTCTGGCTCTTTTCCTTTTCAGTGATGTTCACATATCACATTGGGAAAAGATTTGTAACCATAGGCACAGCTCTGAGCTAAGGGTGGTGCATAAGCAGCACCACTCAGGAGTAGCCTGGGAAATATTGTAACTCAGACACATCTCTGGGACCCAATTCCTCCTCTGCTTCCTCCTTGCTCCCAGGGATTATACCAGCTGTAAATTATTATATTCCCTTTCCCACACACACTGGCTCAGCTAGTCTGGCAAGTGAGGGGGCAGGGGGAACAAAAACCCTGCCCATTCCCTGGCACTGTCAATACCCACTCCCTGCCATCCTCTGCCTTGAATCGTCTCTTACAATACATGCTAACTATTTCTGCTAAACAATTGGTTCCACCTTGCATTTTGCTGTGAGATTGGGAGTACCTTTCCCAGACCTGAAGAAGAGCTCTGTGAAAGCTTGTCTCCAATAAAAGCTATTACCTCACCCACCTTGTCTCTCTAATATCCTGGGACCAACATGGCTGCAACTACACTGCATCCGCCTCCAGAAATTAGCTGTTTAACCCAGCGCACCGAGATCCAATGTCCAGATAGTCAGTGCAGGGGTTTCATGAGGGTCTTGCTCCCTCCTAATCCAGCCTTTAACCATTTTAGGGAGTTATCTTTGCTTCCCTCTTTTTTTAAAATGATATTTTAAGTCTAATATATTCATGGCTAGCTGGAGTTGTTTGAGTTTTTCTACAGCAACACAGTGTGGCATTACCTTGTGTCCCACAGGCCCCTGAGGTCCTTGTTTTCCTGGTCTTCCTTGGGAACCCTACTCCACAACAAAACAAAGCCAATGTCTTGCCATTTTAATATAAACAAGGAAAATAACAATGAACAATGAGTGCATCTAATATGGTTTTAAAAATACATTTTCATGCAGTCCATTTTGGAAACACCACTTCGTTACATGCTGAATTTGTCTGGAGTTTTTTGGGGAAATCAACATATATTAGTCCTTGGTGATAAAGATAATTGTGATTGTACACAGTTGCTGAAGCGTGTTAGACATGGCCATTGTTCACATGTAGAAATTTGTCTGTGTAACTTCATAATTCTGTGCACACAGATTACAGCCACATTCAGTAAAAAAAAAGAGCAGAATAAATAGAGCAAATAGTAGCTTGGAGATGGGACTCTCTAAAGTAGGAATAACAGCTGTAAAAAGCTATCAAGTAAAGAAAGGGAAGTGGTCATTTGAACACTGTGCTTCAAAGAAAGGTTGCTTGAAAGAGTTTGGGCAATTGTGGCTTGTTGTATAAACGTGGACACTTAGATCTGTGAATATTTTGCTAACCGCACCACTATTGTACCACGGTAACTGGTTCAGACACTTATCTTCAGGGGTGGCTTCAGGCCCCCGCACGCCAAGTGCGTGCTTGGGGCAGCACGCCGTGGGGGGCGCTCTGCTGGTTGCCGGGAGGGCGGCAGGCAGGGCTCCGGTGGACTTCCCGCAGGCATGCCTGCGGAGGGTCCACTGGTCCCGCGGCTCCACCAAAGCCGCGGAACCAGCGGACCCTCCGCAGGCACGCCTGCGGGAGGTCCACTGGAGCCGCGGGACCAGCGACCGGCAGAGCGCCCCCTGCGGCATGCCGCCCTGCTTGGGGCAGCGAAATGTCTAGAGCCGCCCCTGCTTATCTTCGTTGCTTCTATATAGTGCCCAGAAAATAATGCAGCAATGGCTAACATTGTGATGTCAATTCAAGCAATCACCAGAGGATGCTACTTTTGAAAAAGACATTGCAGCAGGGCAGCTTGACACACCCAGAGCTCATATACATCTTGGTATTAACAGGCCAGATCCTCAGCTGGTGTAAGCCATCAAAGTTCTGTTACAAGGCAAGGGTGTTATGACAACTGAAGATCTGCCACAATGAGTATTATTATCTGGTACCAGGTTTTTATTCTGGCCTATTTCTGGCTTAAATGTAGTGGGCCACTAATGCATTATTTGCATCAAAGAATCATATTGGGAAAGGTTTATTCCAGGCTCAGATCAGGTTTTTTGGCTTTAGTGAGGTGAGTCATTCTTTACCATAGAGCACAGGGCCACTGCTCCCAGGCACTCAGGCTCTCTGAGCACAGCAAACACAAAATGGTTCTTCAAGCAGGGACATTCCTGTGTGGTACTCCTGTTGCTCTGTGGAGGAGTCCTGGAATAGTGAGCTCCTTTAGGCAGCTGTGGCCCAGTTATGGATGTATCACAGCCCCAATAAATTGAGGGGAATAGAATTTGGGGGCCTATTCAAGCCGAAGCCCTGTTTTAGCCCAAGCTTGTTGCTTATACCAAAGATACATTAGCATCCCAGGAACTAAGGATTGTTATTTCTCCCTGCACTAGTCAAGCAAGTGCCATGATACTGCTTACTGTGATTCTAGATTAGAGTCACAGAAAATGATAAAATTCAATAAAGACCAGGGCAAAGTACTACACTTAGGAAGGAAAAATCCAATGCATAACTACAGAATGGAGAATAACTGGCTAGGCAGAGGTACTGCTGAAAAGGATCTGGGAGTTGTAGTGGATCACAAAGTGAATGAGTCAACAATGTGATGCAGATGTGCAAAAGCTTCATATCATTCTGGGGGTGTATCAACAAGAATGTCGTACATAAGACACAGGAGGTAATTGTTCCACTCTATTCAGCATTGGGGAGGCCTCAGTGGAGTATTGTGTCCAGTTTTGTGTGCTACACCTTAAGAAAGATGCGGACACATTGGAGAGCGTCCAGAGAAGAGCAAAAAAAAACAATAAAAGTTTTGAAAATATGACACATGAAGAAAGGTTAAGAAAACTGGGCTTGTTTACTCTTGAGACAAGAAGAATGAGGAGGGACCTGATGATAGTCTTGACATATGTTAAGGGATGTTACAAAGAGAGAAACAGATTTAGGTTAGATATTAGAAAAAACTTTCTAACTAGAAGGACAGTTAAGTTCTGTAATAGGTTGACCAGGAGTAATTGGAGGTTTTAAAGACAGATTAGAATAGATGACAGCTGTCAGGGAAGATCTAGGTAGAGTTACTCCTGCCTTCATGTGGGGCTGGACTAGATGACCTCTTTAGGTCCCTTCCAGCCCTACATTTCTATGATAAAATGGGAAAAACAAAAGAAACCTGGGATAGTAAGAACAAGTGTTAGATTTTAATTGTTGCTTTTAAAGAAATTCAAACAGGGGAAGACAGGAACTTAAACATGAAAAGAGAGTCATTCTGACAAAAGAGAAAATACATTGATGACCGAACTGAATGTTGGCTTAACATTACACAGCTAAAAGTTATGATTGAACACCTGGTGCCATGGGAATGTGGTTATTTACAACATTCACATTGTTGGACCTTATTTTTCAGCTTTATATAGACAGTGCAAAAAGACACAGCCTGACAGACACAAATTGCTTGCAATAAATTGCCATCTCATACCGTCTCTCCTGGATCACCAGAGCCACCATCCTCACCACTCCCACCAGCATCCCCCTGAAATGCAAAACCAGCTGTTACTTCTGGCTTCAGATTCTCTACACAGCATCTAGACGCTTCCAGTGACAAGCACAAAAAGAGAGAGACTGATCACTTACAATTTCTCCTTCTATTCCAGATTCACCCTGAGGTCCAGGCAAACCAGGTTCACCCTATGACAGAGAAGAACCAGAAACAAGTTACCTTCTTTGTTTAGAAAGGGTCTGTCCTGCTGTTGACACACATCTCATTCTGACAATTAACAGATGGGGTAATTTTCTCTTCTGTGCTCAGATCCTTTCCCATGAGAAATAATCGAATATTGTTATTGTACCTAGGAACCCTGTTCAAGGATCAGGGCCCTAGTATGCTAGGCCCTAAGCAAACAAGTAACAAAAGACAGACTTTTCCCCAGAGAGTTTACAATCTAGATGTAGGACAAGACAGGTAAACAAGGATGAGGGGGCTGGGAGGACAAGCTAACAATAAAACAAGCAAAGTTTAGCATAAAAGCAGAATAATATTTTCATGTTACCTTTCTCCCCGGGGGGCTAAGTTCACCTGTTTCACCAAGGGAACCCTGAGGGAGTAATGCAACATTATTCATTTAGCCCTCGGAAGAAGAAAAAGCGGCATAGTTTTGTACCTTCACGTTTTGCTTTCCAGAATTTTTAAATTACTTTCACTTTTCAGAACTGTATAAGAATGACATCAAAAAAAAATGAGAGACTGATTTGCATATTATGTCTTATGATAAGCTAGTAGTTAATGATTGACAGAGGTCAAAAGAAAACAATGATCGGTATTTATTCTGAGTCTATTATACTTAGATGATTCTAATCAAACTCTTGCCCATCCTGTGCAATGCCTCACACAGCATATGTAAAAATGTATTGGATTTACTTTCTGCCTACTTACCATAGCTCCTGAATATCCAGAGGATCCTTCGGAAACTGGTGGTCCTGGATCACCCTACCAAACATTGTGCAGATATTTAATTACAGGTCTCTAGTGCATTACAGATAAATGTACCCAATGCTGGCACCCAGTTTTCAAGCTGACATTACTCTTATGTGATCCATGTTTGTGCATAAATGAACAGAGCTGCTTCTGCGACATGTAGCTTTAAAACACCTGCTACCCCAAGATGGTACTAGCCATCTGTCACAGAAGTGAGGTTGCTTTGTAAGAATTTAAGAATGGTATCAACAGGAAAGGGAGGGGTAGGGAGTGAGGTAGCTGAGCCATGCTGCGAGTCAGAAGGGGTGGTACTGTGAATGGGGAACAAGTGTGCCCAAGGAGTAGAAGGCTTTGCCCCAGATGTCCCCTTCAGAAGACTTCCCCAGACTGCATTAGGGATACTGGTGTGACCTCACCTTGCAGCCCACAAAGAAGGAATTGGGTGGACTAAAGGGACAGTGCACCTCTCTATCTGAAGCCTAGCAAGGGAGGTACGTGGAGCCCACTAGAATTTAAAATGAAAAGTAAGGGAGGGGAGGCTCTGCTAGGGGACTTCGGCAGCTTTAGATACAGTACCAGGCACGTAGGAGGATTTCCACTTCTGAGCCATGGAAGCAGAAATTGACTTTTCCTTTCCAGATTTAGCTAATATTCAGAAAGGGAATCTAGCACCTGCCTTCCAGATTTGAACACCTCAGAATTCAGGAGTGCTCAAGCTCAGTTTGGGCAGCTGTTACTTCATTTCTCCCAAATCAAATATACTGATCCACTGTAACTTGCTTTAGAAAAAGTAGGATAAGAAATGAAGAAGCAAGAAATGCTTCTCAGTGGTTTTTAGGACTGGAATTGCTATTTTCAACAGCTATTGCCCCCCCTTTTTTTAAAAAAAAAAGTTTTATTTGTTTAAGAGGAAGACAGTGATATTGCATTGGCAAATTCCCTATAGAAATGAAGAATGGAACAAAAGAATAATAAAGGCATCTCAACTTTTCCTCATTTATGGAGGACAGTCTTATAATAGGCATCCAGATATCCTCCAATCACCCAAGCTGAAAATTGTTCCACTTTACTGCAGTTCTGTAACCATATGGGAACCAATCCTGTCTGTTCTGTGCACATCCAAAATTCCTGCTGAATGACCAGCCCTGGGAGCGAGTTACCAGTGACCCAGGGCTGGGACAGCAGGAGGGTGCAGGTTGGGGGGAGAGCCCAGGGCTTGGGTGGCAGGGGAGTGTGGGTGGGGGGAGGGCACTGGTGGAGGGGAAAGGAGGGAGCCCAGTGCTGGGGCAGCAGGGGGTGCGGGTGGGGGGGGGGAGCCCAGGGCTGGGGCAGCAGGGGGTGCGGGTGGGGGGGGGCCCAGGGCTGGGGCAGCAGGGGAGTGCGGGGAGGAGCCCAGGGCTGGGGTGGCAAAAAACCTAGAGCTGGCGCTGCAAACTCTAGCTCTTTGCCTGGCAGCACAACAGGCTGCCACTTCACTGATGGGCTCTGTAATGATAAACTAATAGCTGCCCTCCTATTTGTACCTCCTACAGTAGTGAACATACGGTCAGGGCCTAGCAACTAGTCATTAATAACAATGAACAGATAGGCTTCCTGCTCCCCAGGCTAGTAAATAAAATAAGGGGCCATACCCTTGATCAGGGCTGGCTTCAGCATTTTTGCCGCCCCAAACATCGGGGGAAAAAAAAAAGTTGCAATCAGTGGCACTTCAGCGGGAGCTCTGCCACTGCCAATTCATCCTTCGGCAGCAATTCGGCGGCAGGTCCTTCTCTCCAAGAGGGACTAAGGACCCGCCGCCAAATTGCCGCTGAAGAACCGGACGTGCCGCCCCCTTTATGTTGGCCGCCCCAAGCACCTGCTTGCTGCGCTGGTGCCTGGAGCCGGCCCTGCCCTTGGTCCAGGATCACCTCTTCTTCCAGGAGCACCTTTTGCTCCTTTGTATCCCTATGGAAATATTTCACTGAGTGACTTTACTTCTAAAGACAAATAGAATGCTCTTATTTTTCTACAGCTTTCTTTGCTATACCCAGGATCTGACCTATCAATATTTCACACACACTCTTCCACATCTACCCATAAAAGTCTCGTGTACTGAACAGAGGGAAAGAAACAAAGGAAGGATACTATCTTAATATGTAGGATATAGTGGAGAAAAATGGGTTGCAGAAGAACCTCCCTCATTCTCATTAGTGAAACTGAGAGGATTTGTGAGTTATGGAATTTTGTGACTTAGCAGGAGAACAACATACAATTAAAAAAGGATCACAGCACCACAAGATGTACTTTATTTATTTGAAAGGAGTAGTTTAGTATTAATAATGTAAGAATATTTCACAGGATATTGGTAGATGTTCTGCAGCATATTTTCCAGAAGAAACAAAGTAATGGACCCAATTCTGAGACGAGTTAAACAACTCCTGCAATTTCAATAGTGGATGAGGGGTCTCAGTACCTGGCAGGATCAGGTTCAAAGTTTTTGATTTTGAGCTTGACCTATTAGGAACTAATGGAACAAAAGAATCTCTAATGCCCTAACACAGAGCTAATCCAGCGCCCATGAAAGCCAATGGAAAGACTATGCTTGACTTAAGTGTAGTTGGATTGGCCCCTGAGATTACAGTTTTAAGAATGTTTTGCTTTGCTACCCTCATCCATGTCCATTCATCTCTTCACCAAATTAATAATGGTCAATTACCTGACTTCCTTGAAATCCTGGGAAGCCCTGATCACCTCTTTCACCCTGCAAAGCAAAGCACATGAAAATGCATAGGAAATGTTGCAATACGTGAGGGCAGCTGCAATCAGTGACAGAGACCACGTTTTAAAATCATAGAAGAGTGGTACTCTCCTTATTTCCTACCTGGGATTTCTGTGCATTATTCTAAGGTCACGCTGCTAACAGTCTGAAATCTGATGAGCTGGGAGGGTCTCAAATTGACTCCAATGGGACCAAGATTTCACCCCTAGTCTTTAAGGCTTTAAAAATAAACTTAAACAAACTTTTTTTTTAAATGTCCAGTGTGAAGCATGACCAGAAAGGGTTAAGCATCCTGCAGGATAAATGACTCAAATTCAACCCTTAAAAACATATGGGGAGATAATGTTTGTGGTTTTGTGTATTTACGTCTATATTGGTAGAGGTCAACAATGTAATCAAACAGTCCCTGTCTATGCTGTATTCTGTTAATTCAGAGATCAAGAGAACACCTTAGCATTTAAATGAACTTTAAACATAGGATATCTCTCTCTTTGAAATGGATAGCCAAGTATCTGCGAATGGTAGAAAAACAGGCAATTGCCTTATGTTAATTTGTGTAGATAATTACCGATGATGCTTAGGAAATAGACCTACATCAAAGGTGCCCTGATTGCATATTGTTCTCCTAAGGACTCCGACCTGTCGAAGAAGGCCTGGCATTGTATAAAAGACCCTTGTGTCCTGATCCTGTCATCTCAGATCCGCTTGAGGTTTCATGCAGGGGAAGCCTAAGCTATAAGGACTGAGATCCCAGTTCTGACTGGACCACCCTGAATATAAACATTGGACTATAATCTATGGACTATTTCAGAAAGAACTCTTTGCATCTACAAAGCTCTCCATCCCTGCTATGAATCTGAATCTCAAGATTGACTCATGTCTGTATGTATACTGTTCTTTTAACCAATCCTCTCTCCCTTTTCTTTTTTAATAAATTTTAGTTTAGTTAATAAAATCGGCTGTAAGAGTGTATTTGGATAAGATTTGGAATATTCATTAACCTGGGAGGTAATGTGTCTGATCCTTTGGGATTGGTAGAACCTTTTCTTTTATATGATGAATAACATTCTCATTAATTCTCATCATATTTGACTTGGGTGTCTAGGTGGAGGCCTGAGGCTGGGTTATTTTAAGGGAACTGTGTTGTTGACTTCTGAGTAACCAGTGAGGTATAAAAGAGACTGTTTTGTGCTGGCTTGGTAAATCTAAGTATTGGAATATCCACCAGCTTTGGGGATTGCCTGCCCCATTCTTTGCAGTTCACCCTAATTGAGTGACCTCAGCTGGGTCACAGCCAACATTACATATTTGTTTACATTTTCTGAAATCCTTACACTTCACTCTCCATTTAAAGCTAATTCTACATTCGTTAATAATAATGTGCTCTTCTTACCTTTGGACCAGGAAGGCCAGCATAACCCAGTTCTCCAGGCTGGCCGTTGCAATCCTTTCTAGTTTCCATAAGTCCTGAACTAGAACACTTGGGGCGGGGGGGAACACAAATGCACATTTGAACTATATTTTCCTTCTGCATTTAAAGTGAAATTTCTGTATTTATAAATCCATTGAATGTGCTTTCGGGAACTTACCCGGTCATCTTCCTGTAAGGGACAAAAAGAAAAAAAAGTGAAAAATGGGGACAAGAATTTAATTGTAATCTGAGAAAGCATGTGTATTATCTGCAGTCTAAACTCACCACTCCAGGTACTTCACAACAAGTTTCATCCACTGCCTGGTTATGGTCTGTGTAAAGCTGAAGTTGCTGCACATCAACCTATTGAATCAACGGGGAAATGTTCTGAAATTCCAGTAAAGCTTCACCCACATTACTGTCTGTCTGTCTGTCCACCCATGACCACAATATCTAAACACTTCCCAAATACTGAACAGTTGGCATAGCATTAATATTTTCTTCCCAGCCTGTGGGAGAAAGAGCTTGATAAGTTTATGGGCATTTCAATTTGTATTTGTGTTTGTATGTGAGCGAGTGGTTGTGTTGTGCTGTGATGTCTGTCTATGAAGGACATGCTGAGGGAAAACTAAAATGAAGCAGTATGTTTGCATGTAGTTGGGAAGTGATTTGGTCTGAAATCCTTCTTCTCTCTTGCGGGAGTGAGGGTACGTCTACACTACGGGACTATTCCGAATTTGCATAAACCGGTTTTGTAAAACAGATTTTATAAAATCGAGTGCGCGCGGCCACACTAAGCACATTAATTCGGTGGTGTGCGTCCGCGGTCCGAGGCTAGCATCGATTTCTGGAGCGTTGCACTGTGGGTAGCTATTCCACAGCTATCCCATAGTTCCCGGAGTCTCCCCCGCCCCTTGGAATTCCGGGTTGAGATCCCAGTGCCTGATGGGGCAAAAATCATTGTTGCGGGTGGTTCTGGGTAAATGTCGTCAGTCACTCCTTCCTCTGGGAAAGCAATGGCAGACAAGCATTTCGCGGCTTTTTTCCCTGGATTGCCCTGGCAGATGCCATAGCATGGCAATCATGGAGCCTGTTTTGCCTTTTGTGACTGTCACCGTATGTGTACTAGATGCCGCTGACAGAGGCGATTCAGCAGTGCTACACAGAAGCATGCTTTTGCTTTTGCATGACAGCAGAGATGGTTACCAGCCATACTGTACCGTCTACCAATCCATAAATTGGTAAAAAGATGATCATGGTTACCAGTCCTTTTGCACTGCACCATCTGTTGCTGTCATAAGTGCCCCTGGCTGCTCTTAGCCCGGGGCGCAAAAGCCAAAATTGGGAATGACTCCCTGAGTCAATCCCTCCTTTTTGGTATCTAAAAATAGAATCAGACCTGTCTAGAATTTGGGCAAGTGTACTAGAGAACCACTGTATCATAGAACCAGAGAGCACAGCTGCTCTGTGTCAGATCCAGCAGAAATTATGAGCTGTATGCTATTCACAGGGGATGCTCCTGCAACAACCCCACCTGTTGATTCCATTCTTCCCCCAGCCTTCCTGGGCTACTGTAGCATTGTCCCCCCACTTGTGTGATGAAGTAATAAAGAATGCAGGAATAAGACACAGTGACTTGTTAGTGAGAAATGAGTGGAAGGCAGCCTCCAGCTGCTATGATAGTCCAGACAGGACATTAAGAAGTGTGGAGGAGAGGAGCCCAGCATCCCTCTGCTAGTCCAGGGGCAATTGAATCTTTTCTTTACACATGAAGGGTGGGGGCTGATGGAGCTCAGCCCCCTGTTGCTATGATGAGGACGGTTACCAGCCATACTGCACCATCTACCAGGAAAAATTAGGGCCAGGCGCCCTTGATAGACCTAACGGATGCTAGTCGGCGTGGTTACCAGTCCTAACCCCATGTGCCAATAGGCTGATGATGACGATGGGTATCAGTCTTACTGCACCATCAGCCACCCATGGCGGGGGGGGAGCAAGGATGTTGGTGTTGAGTGCTGCAGCATCGCGTCTATCTGCAGCATTCAGTAAAGATAGGGTGACATGTAAAAGAGTCAAGAGAGGATTGTTTTCCCTTTCACTTCTGGGGGTGGGTGGGGGGGTGCGTAAATTGCCGAGCTATGCCCTGACCCACCGTGGACACTGTTTTTGACCCTAGAAGCATTTGGAGCTCAGCCAAGAATGCAAATGCTTTTCGGATACTGCAGGAACTGTGGGATAGCTTGAGTCCTCCAGTCCATGAGCGTCCATTTGATTCTTTGGCTTTCTGTTACGCTTGTCACGCAGCAGTGCGCTGAGTCCCTGCTATGGCGTCTGTCTGGAGATTTTTTAAAAATGATTTTGAATTTCGTCTTCTGTAACGGAGCGCTGATAGAACAGATTTGCCCGCCCTTACTGCGATCACATCCGCATGGTCCATGCTGGAGCTCTTTTTTAATTTTGATTTCGGACTGCATTGCCACCCGTGCTGATCGGAGCTCCACGCTGGGCAAACAGGAAATATTCAAAAATTCGCGAGGCTTTTCCTGTCTACCTGGCCACTGCATCCGAGTTCAGATTGCTGTCCAGAGCGGTCAGTGGTGCACTGTGGGATACCGCCCGGAGGCCAATACTGTCGATTTGCGGCCACACTAAACCTAATCCGATATGGTAATACTGATACTAGCGCTACTCCTCTCGTTAGGGAGGAGTACAGAAACCGGTTTAAAGAGCCCTTTATATCGATATAAAGGGCCTCTCAGTGTGGACGGCTGTGGCGTTAAATCGGTTTTACGCTCCTAAAACCGCTTTAAACGCCTAGTGTAGACCAGGCTTGAGTTCCATAACTCTAGCCCCTGTAAAAGTTCTGTCTCCTGTACTACAGAGCCTCCCCTTATGGGCTGACAGTCTCACTGCTCCAGTGGTAGGTCATTGTTGTGGTAAGTAAGGGTCACAAAGGGCGAACTCAGATAGCGAGAATGAATCCCATAGACTACTTTGAATATCAGGACAGAGACTGGACCCTCTATTTAGTGGAGAAACAGTGCAGTGAGCCGACTGTGGGAGTGATATATTTATAGCAACTTCTCATGTTAAGGACTGCAGCATTTTGTACCAGGACATGTGGCTTCATTGTTAGATAGTAGAGGCCAGAGCCTCAGCCCCAGTACAGTGCAAATGAAATTGAACAAACCCTGTTTCCTGATCCTCAGTTCAGAATGGGGAGTGCCAGTCTGATTACAGTGGCATCCAAGGCAGTCTGGGCACATTGGAAGAAAGGTTAGTGAAGTAAAAGGCTCATGTCACAGACACATAAGCTAACATGAATCCATATTTCCAGTAAGTCAGAGTGATGTATGATCCCTTTCTGAATGTTCCTGAACAGTCTAGGTTGAGGATAAATCTATATATAGTAAGGTATATGGCTTGGTACTTACCAGCGGAGTAACATCATCCTTTATTCTCCTGGCCAAAACACTATCTCCATCTGTTCTGATTGCTCCATCATGAGTGACAGGGGCTGTGCCCACTTGCTGGCAATCAACATACAAAGTAATACGGTGTCTCCTGGCACGCAGAGCAAGCTTGTGCCATGCCCCATCAAAAAGCTTCTCCAGGTTCTCAAAGGTGGTGACCTCACTACCTGTTGCTGCTCCTGCTGCATTATATATGTCAACTGCATAGCTCTCTCCATACAGACGCAGCCTGAACTGATCAGCACCTTCTCTGTCCGTCACCTCCCACAGATCCCAGACCACCTCTGAGGTGTCCTCTCTCATTCTGAAGGTGGAGACTACAGAGAATTCCTGGGGGAACCCATAGGGAAGAATAAATCTAGAAAATAAATATATGAAAAACCTAAGAAACTCTACACCTTGCATCAATGTTCAACATCAAGTCCCCTTGAAAATGTTTGTTTTCCATTAACAACATTTGTCATGGGAAATACTGACTGTCATAGACTTTAAGACCAGAAGGGACCATCATGATCATATAGTCTGACCTCCTGCACATTGCAGGCCTCACCCACCCACTCCTGTAATAGGCCCATCGCCTCTGGCTGAGTTACTGAAGTCCTCAAACCTTGATGTAAAGACTTCAAATGGCAGTGATTCCACCATTTACTCTAGTTCAAACCAGCAAGTGACCTGTGCCCCATGCTGCAGAGAAAGGTGAAAACCCCCCAGGGTCTCCACCAATGTGACCTGGGGAAATATTCTTCATGACCCCGAAATATGGGGATCTGTTAGACCCTGAGCATATGGGCAATACCCACCAGCCAAACACCTGGGAAAGAATTCTCTATAGTAACTCAGAACCCTCCCCATCTAGTGTCCCATCTCCGGCCGTTGGGGATATTTGCTACTAACAGTTGCAGATGGGCCATACACCACTGTAGGCAACCTCATCATGCCTTCCCCTCCATAAACATTTCAAGCTAAGTCTTAAAATGAGTTAGGTTTTTTGCCCTCACTGCTCTTCTTGGAAGGCTGTTCCAGAACTTCACTCTTCTGATGGTCAGAAACCTTCGTCTAATTTCAAGCCTAAACTAATTGATGGTCAGTTTATATCCATTTTTCTTGTGCTAGCATTGGCTCTTAACTTAAATAACTCCTTTCTCTTCCTGGTTTTTATCCCTCTGATGTATCCCTCTCGATGGAAAGGGATTAACTATATAGAGCAGTGGTTTCAAAATCACAGCTGTATCTCTAGTGCAGACTGGGCCTTTTTGTCTAAAGAAGCCTATATATCTGGAATTGAGGAATGAAGTATTACAGATAGTCAGAGGACAATGTTATAGTCTCATGACACAGTAGATGAGGATTCTTGGGACTCTTCACTGCCCATTAACTTATATGGAGCTATACCGATTTAAACCAACTGAGCATCTGACCCATTAATTTGAATGTATACTTCAATGCATATACTGAAGTTCACTGAAACAAAAAATTAAGATGTTAACAAGATTAAGGGGTTTACATAATCCCAATTTAAAGGTCTAAAAGGTTGTTGATGTCATTTTACAGACCTGGTTTCTTTTCTGACTTGCACGCTTGGTCCAAGCTGATAAGCTGTCAGGTCACTTTGTGATCCGGGAACAATACTGACTCCAGGAGCCCTGCATACTTCTAGTTCTTCCAACAGATCAGTGACTAAAATGGAACAGCGGTCAACACAACTAACATGAAAATGGTGAAAAATGTCATCACGTGTTTGGTTTGGATAAGGAGCTACCACGAACATATGGAATGGATGGTGGTGTTCCCAACAGGGGGACGGGGATGTTCCCAACCTTTCTGACTAAGTAGAGTTGGTGAAAAAGTAGTGTTGGCCACAGCTAATGTCCTGTTATCTAGGAGTAACATAAGAGTGAGCAGGAAAAAAAATAGAAAGAAAATGAAATATTACATCATAATAAGGAAATGAACCTGGGATAGAAATTGGGCAAATTAAGATATACTTTGGCTTGTTCAGCCGTAGACATTTCTCGCTCCAAACTGGTTTGTATTTGGACATGCAGCTGCTATATGGATATGAGTATGCTACAGCAGTTGTAAACATGTGTTATAGAGGGAAAAGGAAAGAGTAAAGATTATACACACTTTGTGCTTCTCTTGAGACTTCAGGAACTGGGGAAAGATTTTTCTCTTCACTGAATGATGTCTTAACTGTCAAAGTTGTATCAGCTCTAGCATCAACATAATATTCTGTTGGGAAAGTGTGTTTCTGTCTGTCCAAGTAATAACCTGAAGATGTTGACTCATAATATCCAGCTGTGGTTTCCTCTGGGTAATATCTACCAGGGTAGTCTGTGAGGTCAGGGATGCTTGTGGATGTCATCCTGAAATCATCTCCTGATTTATAGCCATCGTAAGATGTACTTCCTAATTCAGGCAAATAAGGGTATGATTCTGCCGCTATATTCCTATAGGTGTCTTCGTCACCTAATATGTTTTTGAGATACCAATAATAATAAAACATTAATCACATACACAGGCACAATAAAGCACTTTTTATACTAAGGCCCAGATCCTAGCTCTCATTGGTATCAGTGGGAATTAGGAACCTAGCTCTCTCAAGATCTGGGCCTAAATTCTCAGTCCAGTGCTTTTTGGTATAGCCATAACTATGTAACTGAAAAAGATGGTTCTAGACAACCATATCACCAGTCTGAGGTTTTTGAAAAGTAAACAACAGAAATCTGAATAAATACAGGGAGGCTAATAACAAAAATTTTAAAACCCCATAATTAAGAATCTAATTGTTCTTTCCATCAAGTTTATATTTATTTTCTATTTGTCAAGCTGCTTAGGTGGGAACTGAGCCACCACAGAAGTTATCATAGCTGTTTCTGACTCGGTTTGGAACATAACTGAGGACAATGAATCTCTTTTAGGCCTGATCTACACCGAAAAAGTTATATAGGCATAGCTATGTCAATCAGGGGTGTGAAAAAGCCACACACCTGACTCAGGTACCCATTACTGACATAACCCCCAGTGTGAATGCAGCTATGTCAATGGAAGACTGATTCTGTCAACATAGCTAACGTCATTCGAGGAGATGGTGTTCCTACACCAACAGAAAGACCACTTCGATGTAGGCGGCATCTACACGACTGGGCTACGCTGACATAATTATGCTGGTTTAATTTCATAAGTGTAAACATAGCCTTAGCCACTTTGAGCCTGAATTTTAAAATTAGACAATCACATTTATGTATGCAAACACAGGCATTCGGTTGTAGGCCTAAACACTACTGTAAATTGGATTCATGAAGTAGTCATCAGTATCTCAGTATTCAGCTTGTTCCTATTTTATTGATATGTTAGTATATGAGGTCTGGGAACAAACTAAAGGCTTGTGTCTCGCTTTTAGGTGTACTGTGTTCTTTTGTGTATTATTTCTATTAGAAATTGGATGAACTCTAAATGCTGTCATGCCATGCAGTGGTTTTATTTTAATTTCTAATATATTTGCATGTAAATAGCACTTTGTTGCATAGACATAGGAATTTATTTACTCATAGGGGCTACTGTACAGCTTGTCTTATTATAGGACCCAATCCTGCAGTTTCCCAATAGGTATTCAAGAACTGCAGGATCAGGAGAATCATAGAACTGGAAGGGACCTCGAGAGGTCATCTAGTCCAGTCCCCTGCACTCAAGGCAGGACTAAGTATTATCTAGACCATCCCTGACAGGTGTTTGTCTAACCCCTGCTCTTAAAAATCCCCAATGATGGAGATTCCACAATCTCCCTAGACAATTTATTCCAGTGCTTAACCACCCTGACAGTTAGGAAGTTTTTCCTAATGTCCAACCTAAACCGCCCTTGCTGCAATTTAAGCCCATTGCTTCTTGTCCTATCCTCAGAGGTTAAGAAGAACAATTTTTCTCCCTCCTCCTTGTAACAACCTTTTATGTACTTGAAAACTGTTAATGGGTTTATAGCTCACACTGGGTAAGTCTACACTGCAATTAAACACCCGTGGCTGATCTATGTCAGCTGACTTGGGCTCGCAGAGCTCGGGCTGTGAAGTTGTAAAACAGTGGTGTAGACATATGGGCTTGGGCGGAAGCCCAGGATCTGGAACACCATGAATGTGGAGGGTCGCAGAGCCTGGGCTCCAG
The DNA here is from genome assembly GCF_020497125.1 of Mauremys mutica. Classification (NCBI taxonomy): domain Eukaryota; kingdom Metazoa; phylum Chordata; order Testudines; family Geoemydidae; genus Mauremys; species Mauremys mutica. The sequence goes on along the minus strand of NC_059073.1, from coordinate 118,885,601 downwards.
TCTGAACCCAAACATCCACATCACAATTTTGCAGCCAAAGCCTAGCAAGCCTGAGTCAACTGACATGGGCCAGCCGTGGGTGTTTAATTATAGTGTAGACATAGATTCAGTCACACAAACTAATTTTGAATCAGCCCCTTTCATGCTATATTTCTATTGCTTTTTATCTACAGATGTTAATGTTCTTTTTCCAGTTAATCAAAGGGTATTTAAATACTTGGCTTCACCAGCTCATGCTAATTTTTCAGCACTGTGCTCATCATTAAATTTCAAATAGCTCATCAAAGAACCAAATGAAAAGGTGTCATCAAGGTCATTGGCAACCATTCTGGTAAAATATTTACTTTTTTATCATATTTGTTTTTGGAGAAGTTAATTGATTTATCAGCTTGTACCTGAATGGTATCCAGAGTGCTCTTGCCCATTGGCAAGAAAGGACTGCACAGCAAGAAAGACACAGGCAAGTACCCATGTCCCAGCTCTGTTCCATGGCACAGATGAAATCTGGCAAAAAGAATCAGGAAACATGATTAGAACTAAAAGTCAGCCTCAGTTTATGACAAAACAACAGGGTCTCTGTGGAGATGCTGCAGCCCCTACACCTAACAATTTACATCACAGCATAGTGGAGTATGTTATAAACTGAGGCAAGATAGTAATATAGCAAACTGCTGTGAAGAGTGAAAGAAAGAAAGAAAGAAAGAAAGAAAGAAAGAAAGATTAGTGACAAGGTAAACGTACCACTACATAATTCTTTGTTATAAAACTAAAAGATTGTAATTGTTAAAATACAGCATGGTTTGCCTTTTGTGCATAAACTTGTACATAATAATCAGTGACAGGACTTGATCACATTAAGAAAACGCGGTTTGCACCCAGTTCTACTTACATCTACTTAAATGCCTCATCTTATACACTGTTCCAAATCCATACACTTCCTCAGAAAGAACATAAAATGCTTCACTCTATGCCACCAGGATGCATTTCTCCTTTGCAGAGAAAGTGTCCTTCTCTTGCTCTGGCTTCAACCCATGTTAAGTTAAGCATATGCCTAAGTGTTTTCCTGAACAGGAACTCTTTCCTGAATTTGGAACAAAGCTTGAGAAATTTTGTACCATATAGTGTGTGAATGAAAAATCACATATCCAACAAGCTACTGTGTGGGAGAAATACATGCAACAAAGGGATTGGAGCAGTTGGCACAAGCCAAGTGTTGGCAGAACTGGGGCCTTAATTTAAAAAATATAAACTTAACTCCATTACATTCCTACTATTTAATGTTATGTCTAAAAATAGTTATTTTAAAAATTAGCTGGAATATTTATTTTTTAAAAAGCCCACCACAATTTTCCTCTTGGATTAAGCCTGTGTTTGCCCAGTTAATTTTTCATGGCAATTATGAAAAATGCCAAAGGAACAGGTGTCTATAATGAAAGCACTACTAGAAATGTAACTAGAGAGGAGGAAATGAGCAACAGTTTTTCCCAGTGTATAAGAATTATTAATCATTGAGTCTAGTCAGGAACGTGAATAAAAAGAACCAACTGCCAGCAAAGCTGGACATTCCACACTGGAAAAAAAAATATTGCAGAGGGACTTCTGCAAACACCGATTTCACAAAAGAAGGGTTCATTGCTTTAAGGACTGGACAGATGTGTGGTTTGCTCACTCCAGCTTGTGAAACCAACAGGCAAGTGCAAAAGCTTACTTCCATTGCTGCTTTTGGCCCTGATTCAGGAAACCACTTAAGCAAGTACTTAAGTGCCCTTCCTGAACAGGAATGCTTTTGTGAGTGTATGTAAGTATAGTGACTGTATGTAACAAGTTAAAACCCATTGCTCAGTATTGCATTTGCCACTGTTTATAAAATCTCTAATAGAAAAGGGCTTCAGCTAAGACTCCATATCTGACCCAGTTTCTTCAGAATGCAGCAAGGTATACAGGTTGTCCTTGTTGTTACTTCACACTTAACACTAAATTTCGTCTGCTGTCCATTCACCCAGCTTTGCTAGGGACCTCTGAAATTTCTCAGTATTCTCAAATCTTAACTGATCTAAATAATTTTGTGTCATCTACTCATTTTGCCACTTCACTATTAACCTCCCTTTCTATAACATCAGTTTTATCACAGAATTTTAGTGACCACGCAGCTAACTTTTGCCATGTTGAAAACTGACCTTCTCTTTGTTTTCTTTCTCTTAGCAAGTTTCTATCCATGGCAGTACTTTGACTCTCACTCCCTGATTACTTAGGGCAGCAGTTCTCAGCTGGGGGTCTGGAGGCCCCTGGGGAGAGCGTGAGCAGGTTTCAGGAGGTCCACCAAGCCGGGCTGGCATTAGACTCTATGAGGCCCAGGGCAGAAATCCCAAGCCTGAGCCCAAGCCCTGCTGTACAGAGCTGAAGCCAAAGCCCGAGCAACTTAGCTTTACAGGGCATCCTGTGGCATGGGGCCCTGGGCAATTGTCCTGCTTGTTACCCCCTAATGCCAGCCCCTGCTTTTATATGCAGAACAGTTGTTGTGGCATAAGTGGACCATGGAGTCTTTGTAGCGTGTTGTGGGGGTGGGACTCAGAAAAAATAAAGGTTGAGAACCTCTGACTTAGGACACATCTACAGTGCAAAGAAACCCCACAGCAGTGAGTCTCAGAGCTTGGGTCAACTGACTCGGGGTTGCGGAGCTCACACTACAGGGTGGAAACTGTAGTGTAGATGTTTGAGCTTCGGGTGGAGCCTGAGGTCCAAGATCCTCTCCTCTTCCCTCTCACCATGTTCCAGAATCCTGGCTCTAGCTACACTGCTACTTTTAGCCCTGTAGCATAAGCCTTGCAAGACCTGAGACTTGCTGCTGTGGGTCTCTTTTTGCAGTGTTGGTGTACCCTTCATTTCTCGTGAGGGAAGGGTGATGGATTTGTAGTTAAGGTATGGAACTGGAACTCAGGAGATGTGTTCATTTCCTCGCTCTGTTCAAGATTTCCTCTGACTTTTAGCAAATTACTTTTAATCTCCCTATTCCTCAGTTCCCTATCTGTTAAATTGAGTTAACAATACCTCCCTACCTCACAAAATAATATACAATAAGACACAATATTTTAGAATATTACATTAATATAATTAAGAACTATAGAAATGTAACTATAAGCCTATATAACCTAGTAGCAAGGGGAAAATGTGAGTGATATGATATATTAGGAAAAAATCATTAGGGTGTATTTCATTGTGGTTTTGTGCCAATCCTTGGCTGGTGTAAGTTAGTATACCAAATGGAGGGATGGATCTGAGACTCTGACCTTGTGTGGTTTAGATTTATGTCAGTTCATATATTTTTTGAAACTTTTGAAAACTTTTTCATCCAGAAAGAATCCTGAATGAGATGTGGGACTTATTTTCTGTATAAAAGACCTAACTGACTCCCCCCCACTCCTTTTTTAAGGCCTTGATTCAGCAAAGCATTTAACCACACACTTAACTTTGAACTTGAAATCAATGGGACTTTCAAACATGTGCCTAAGTGCTTAGCAGAATCAGTGATTAAATGACAACAGAGCAGTGTAGTAATGAAAACATGCATCTTCAATGAAAAGGTAATTTTGAATAGTCACATTATCACCAAAATACTTCCTCTAAAGGGCAAACAAACCATATTTTTAAAAGGCAACTTATTCAGATTATAACTATATAATGTTCAAATGCCAGTGAGTTTTCTTATTACTCTGCTAAGTAGAAAGAAAGTTTCACTGTTGGCAATTTTAAGCAGCATTGTTTTAAATACAAAGCAAAAGCCACCAACCAGCATTGTTTTAAATACAAAGCAAAAGCCTCCCTCCTTCCAAATCTTGTTTTAGACAAAATATTGGTTTTCATTTTACATATACCATATGGCATCATACTGTACTCCTGCCGAGGAAGCCCCAGAACTCAGGGGGATAGGAGTTTGGACTATTGCCCAGTGTATTTATTCAGGCAAAGATATTTGATTTTTCAGTAGACAACATGTTATCATCCAGGTTGCTAAAAAATAGAAATATTACACATGGCAACAATGGTTAACACAGGGCCTGATTTTTGCCAACAGACACATAAGTAACTATTTGTGGAAGTAGGCCAGTTGAGTTCATGTGTGTTTGCAGGAGTGAGCACATATACTGTGGTAATCTATATACTGTCATTTTGTCTTGCTAATAATTTACTTCTGCTGGGCAGTTCTCCAAAAATGACACAAACTTCTTCCCATGAGAGGTTTCCATTTAATTGTAAAATGGGAAAAAGTTACTCAGATCAGGGTGTAAAGCTTAATATTTGGCACTGCTGTGAAAAAATGAATTATTAAAAATATAGTTACAGAGCATGTCTCTATCAACAGGAGGAACTATCCTATAGCAGGTTTGGGGGTAAAAATCATTTAAGGAAATTTTTGATAGATTTCTTGCTTATCCACAGAGTGAATGTTTAAACAGACAAGCAGAACACCAAGGTAGGAGTTCTTAAACTTTTTCTTGGAGCAGACCACATTTTAACAGAACAGTTGTTTCATGGATCGCCTCCAACTCACAAACCCAAAACAATGCTGTGGACACTACAGTAATTACTTATATGTTAAAGTAATATTGAGGAAGTAAGTGTGTATTTCCAGTTGTCTTTTAATTACATTTGACAGCAGGAAACAAAAAGAGCCAGCATCCAGGGCTCCGATCATGCAAATTCTTAAGCAGTCTCACTGACTTCAGCTGGGTCTATTTGAGTAAACCCCAAATAGAACCTATGCCTTGAAGTCAGTAGGACTCCTCAAGTGTTTAAAATTAAGCACATACTAAGTGCTTTGCTGTATCAGTGCCAGAGTTCTCAGCACCTTACAGATCCAAGTCCTATGTCTACTATTGAATACAATAGGAGTCTTTCCATTGATTTCAAAAGAAGATGGATTTTGTCCTATGGAAAGTCCACATTAGTGAATGACTTTGAGCCTTTGCTTACAATTGTTTCCCTCTAAAACAGGAGAGGATAAAAAGTACTATGCATTTACAGCTTTTTCACATTTCTTTTAAATATTACTATGGGTTTTAAAAAACCCACAAAGCAAATGTTTTTGTTTACCCTTTCATGGACAAAGTACAGAATATCTTTCCTTTAAATTCATTTTAAGCAAATGTCTTACATCCAACTTACCATCATGCAGTTCTGCAGATTTCATAAGCAGTGATTTAATGAATATAGGAAGGAACATGACCTCTTGGTCACACAACACTCAGAAATGGATATCCGTGAAACATGGCCACAAACATATACATATAAAGTACATTTCAGAAAATATCTTTTGAAAGCACCTCCTGCCTCCCCACATCATTCATTATTTTAAAAGCTAAATTATCTTGCTAATACATTTTTGAGAACTGAGCTTAAAGACAATGATTGAAAATTAGCAATGGAGGTTGGGGTCGGGGGGGAAAAGAAAGATTTGACTGTACCTTTGTACACAAGTCTGCCATAATTTTCCAGTTGCTAACCCCTAAAAGCACTGTCCAGATATGTACCAGCAATTACAGATATGGTAACAAACCCGCTTTGCCCTTAAGTCTTCCTTTTCATAGCTGTCTCTCTGCATATTTTCTCTCTCTTCCTTGACTTTTCCTCTTCATAGCTCAGTGAAGTGACACTTCCAAGTTTCCATCAGCCTTCCTGTTTGCCATCTAGCACATGCTGATCTCAGAAAGCCATGGGCAGCCTATAGCAATCCCCAAAGTGGTGAGAAATACCCCACTCCCAAATGCAAATACCTCTGACTGCCTTCAACTTCTACTCTTTGTCCTCTCTTTCCAATCCAGCCTTCACCCTGTAATGATTTATGATTTAAACAGTACATGGCACTTTTGCATCTCTCATCATTTTTTCCTTTTAAATAATAAGTGTAAAAACGATATAAAAGGAATGTTAAGCTCACCCTGTTAAAATGACAGGGCAAAGCATAGTTAAAATTCCTAGAGTAATTTTAACTCACCTATGCAGTATTTTCTATTCTTCTTTTGGTTAAATATATAATTTAATATTGGTCTTTTAAAACTTTTTTGTGGCGTAGACCACATCTTAATAGGTACTGTTTCATGGACTGTCTCCCCTCCATGTCTTGCCTGAAAAAGTCAATGCCTCCCTCTCTATTAACCCATCTTCCTCCTCCCCTTCATTTCTACACTCAGTAAAAGCACCATGTTTAACCATTGCCTTGATTTTTTCTCCTCCAGATCTATCTTGGATCCCTTCCCATCTGGATTCCACCCTATCTACTCAACTGAAAACACTTTCACCAAGGTCTCTGGCTAAGGACCTCTACTTCATCCTTATCTTCTGTGACTTCTCTGCTGCTTTTGATGCTGTTGATTATTATTCTCTCCCCCTTGACATTGTAACATTAGAAGACTTTTGTGATATTGTCCCCTCTTGGTTTTCCTCCTACCACTCTGACAGTTCCTTCAGCTTCTCTTTCAGTGGGACCTCCTCCACCCTCTCCCTTTCTTCTTGGCCCCCTCCCTGATCTTCTCACTCTACAGTCCGAGCAAGCAAATCCATTCACAGTGCTTCAGCTACTGTCTCTATGGTGATGATCTGAAAATCTACCACTCCTCCCCTGAACTTCTAATTCCATTCTTGTATTTCAGGCAGTCTCCTCTTGGATGTCTTGTCATCTGCATCACATTGACATATCCAAAATCAAATTCCTTCTCTTCCCTCAAAACCCCTCTTCACTAGATCACTTTATCTCTGTCAACAAGACTATCATCTCCCTTGTCACTTAGGCCTCTAATTGACTTGAATGTTTGATTCATTCTCTCTTGCCCCATACATCCAGGCCATATCCAAATCCTGCTGCTTCTTCCTCCTCAGCACATTCAGGATCCATTCTTTACTTTCCATCCTTGCAACTAAATTTCTCATTCTTTCATTAAATCCCACTTTGACTACTGCCAGGGGCAGCTCTACAAATTTGGCCGCCCCAAGCAGTCATGCCTGGGAGGCGCCCCCGAGCCGCGGGAGCAGCGGACCTCCCGCGGGCATGACTGCGGAGGGTCCACTGGTCGCGCGGCTCGGCTGGACCTCCCGCAGCTGCGGGCGGTTCGCTGGTCCGGCGGCTCCGGTTGAGCTGCCGCAGGCATGCCTGCGGGAGGTCCAGCCGAGCGTACGCAGTCATGCCTGCGGGAGGTCCAGCCGAGCCGCGGGACCAGCGAACCGTCCGCAATCATGCCTGCGGGAGGTCCACTGGAGCCGCCGGCCAAGCGTCCCCTCCGCAGTCATGCCTGCGGCAGGTCCGCTGCTCCCGGGGCTCCGGTGGACCTCCCCCAGGCTGCCGCCCCCCCGGGAAAGGGCCGCCCCAGGCGGGTGCTTGCCCCGCTGGGCTCTGGAGCCGGCCCTGACTACTGCAACACCTTTCTCTCAGACCTCTGTAAAGCCCACATTACTTCACTCTGGTCTATATAAAATGCTACAGCTAAACTCATCTTCCTTGTCCATTGATTTGATTGCCATTCTCCTCCTCAAGTTGTTCCACTGCTTCCATTTCCGTTATTGTATCAAGAGCCAGGACAATGTGACCAGCCAGCTCTCTGCAGACTACTAGTAAATGCTCTGTTGATCACAGTTTGAGAATCTCTGGCTTCCTATTTTATTCTTTATAACCCTGATCCTGCAAACCCATAAGGCTACTCGTGTGCTTAAAGTTAAACTTGTGAATAAGTATTTTCAGGATCACGACCTACATTTTTAAAATTTACCCCAACCCTCACCCCGCCTCACACTGAGCGGGGCAATATGGTCAAGTAAATGTTCTTGGAGGAGTCACCTTTTGCATATCCTGGCTATTTTAAACCAGCAACCTTATGCTTGCATTGACATCGTTATTCCATTTCATTGTTTTCATTGTTCTTTTCATTTAAAATAAACTTGACTAAAGCGGAAAAGAGCAGATACATGATTTTTATTGTTAAATCTTAAGATCTTAATTGAAGAGCAGATTGTTACACTTTCGTGAACTATGCAGCAGTCTGTCCCCTGCCTATAACCAGCAGTGGGTGGATTATGTCAATGTACTGTCTGTGGGAGCAGATCATATCAGAGTGGATACCTGTGTGCCTTACAGAGGGGTGTAAAGGGAGTGGGTATGGTAGCCCTTTCCAGTCAAAGATTTAAGGAATCATCATATTTGAATGATACTTTGAACACAGTTCTCCATTATTGTTTATGTTTGGGAGCAAGATTGAACTGTTTGAAATGAACCTCCTTGGGATTTGTTATCAAAGCACAATCTGTGAGGATCTGGTACACTGCATGTATTGTGTACTTCTGTACCTCTCTAGCGGTTGTATTTTCAGCTGGTATAAACTGACATAGCTCTATTAAAGTCAATGGAGCTATACTGATTTGCACCAACTAACTGATCAGTGGCTTGAATTAGTCATGACCTCATTTATACAGCTCACTCCAACAGTCAGATTTAGATACTGAGGGTGCACTAAATTACACCAGTTGAGGATCAGGCCATAAATGTTCATTTTTGTCTTTATCAGGTTGTTGGATGATATGGTGGCTCCCTGGTGATAGATTACACCATGTTCCATCTCCCTCTAAATTTCCCTGTCTGATCATCTCACTGAGGATCTGAACAGTACCAGATTTACCATGGTGCCAATGGCACCATAGGGCCGGGCCCAAGCTCAGAAAGGGGCCCATACACTCGCTTCCTCCCCTCTGCAGAAATGGAGCCTCAGAGCAGCCTGGATCCAGCATGGGAGCTGAGAACCCACAGGGCCCTGGAAGATGTAGTTCCTTGGCCAGCTCCCTGCCTATAGAGCTGGCCCTGGAGCAGGGAAGGAACTACATTTCCCAGCATTCCCTTGGCCGCTATCAACAGGAAAGGGAGGGGGAGGGAGTGGGGAAACTGAGAGATTCCATGCTCTGCAGCTTGCTGTGAATGGAGAGCTGGCTGCTAGAAGGGGGTGGCACTGTGAATGGGGAACAAGTGTGCCCAAGGAGTAGAAGGCTTTGGCCCTGATATCACCCTCAGGAGACTTCCCCAGACTGGCTTAGGGATGCTGGTGTGACCTCGCCTGGCAGCCCCCAAAGAAGGAACTGGGTGGACTAAATGGACAGTGCACCTCTGAAGCCTAGCAAGGGAGGTATGTGGATCCCACTAGAAGTTAAAATGATAAGTAAGGGAGGGGAGGCTCTACTAGAGTACCTGGGCAGCTTCAGATACAGTACAGGAGGATTTCCACTTCTGAGCCATGAAAATAGAAATTGACTTTTCCTTTCCAGATTTATACAATAGTCAGAAAGGGAATCTAGCACCTGCCTTCCAGATTTGAACACTCTCAAAATTCAGGAGTGCTCAAGCTCAAGCTCAATTTGGGCAACTATGACTTCAGTTCTCCCAAATCAAATATGCTGATCCACTGTCATTTGCTGTAGAAAAAGTAGGATAAAATTGAGCAACAAATGTGGGGTCTTCCTAGTTCTAACTAGGACTGGAATTGTTATTTTCAACAGCCATTACCATTTTTTTTAGTTTTGTTTGTTTAAAAGGAAGACAGTGATATTGCACTGGCAAATTCCCCATAGAAACGAAGAGTGGAACAAAAGAATAATAAAGGCACCTCAACTTTTCCTCATTTATGGAGGACAGTCTTATAATATGGATCCAGATATCTTCCAATCACACCAGCTGAAAATTGTTCCACTTTACTGCAGTTCTGTAACCATGTGGAAACCAGTCCTGTCTGTGTTCTGTGCACATCCAAAATTCTTACTGAATTCAGAAGTGCCTTGCTTTTGTAACCAGACTACCTGATATTTTCAGCCCTTGTAAGCAAAGCAGGTTTACATTTAGTAATTGGGTGGGAAGCTTCTCAGAAAAAGTTAGGTGCTATAGGAGGTGTTGCTTATTCACTAGGTAAGGTGAGATCTTCCTGTTACGATAGTAAACCAGTGCCACATAGAATGCACTTTGCTCCTAGAGTCTAGAATGGGGTCCTTTGCCTCTATACACAGCCCATAAAAGACAATGAAAAGACTCCCACTCACTTCAACAGGCTTTGGACAGAACTGATTATACACAGGGTAACTCCACTGTCTTCACAGGGTCCTGGTCTCACAGCGGAGCGGGGGCATGTGAGATTGTTGCAGAGCTGCTGCTCAGGGATGGCAACCTCCTGGCACCCCAGCCTCCAAAATCATTCAGGCTGCACTTTCTGCATGACTATGTGATGGCTGAGGGGTACGTGGGAATTGGTGGCCTCTGCTGCAGGTGATGGGAATCTCAGGTACTTAAAGACATGGCCTAGAGGAAGGAAGTGCCTAACTCCAGAGTCTGCAGCTGCCTAGGGCCAGCGCTGAGATTTAGAGTCCCTAGTGCCGCCATTGCAAGGTTCAAGCATGCTCAGCCTTGGAATTGCCACCTTGACTAGTAGCTGCAGGTGTCTAAGGCTGGCCTCTGGCAACTGGCCCCATGGCTATAGCCAGAGAAGCTACAAGTGGCTCTGTGACTACTGGGGGCCATTAAGCTAGAGCAGATAAAGAACCTGGAGTTAACCTCAAGGAACAGAGGTCACCAGTAGGAAAGGAATGTCAAGGGGAGCAGGGAAAGAGGAAGCAGGACAGGCTTGCAGTGGGAGAATAGACCCACCTGGTTGGGGAGCATGTCAAAAGTAGAAAGGAAACAAGCTTGGGGAGATAGTAACAATAGTAAAGAATAAAATTGTCAGACACATAGAAAAACATAAACTCTTGAGCAATAGTCAACATGGTTTCTGTAAAGGGAAATCGTGTCTTACTAATCTATTAGAGTTCTTTGAAGGGGTCAACAAACATGTGGACAAGGGGGATCCGGTGGACATAGTGTACTTGGATTTCCAGAAAGCCTTTGACAAGGTCCCTCACCAAAGGCTCTTACGTAAATTAAGCTGTCATGGGATAAAAGGGAAGGTCCTTTCATGGATTGAGAACTGGTTAAAGGACAGGGAACAAAGGGTAGGAATTAATGGTAAATTCTCAGAATGGAGAGGGGTAACTAGTGGTGTTCCCCAAGGGTCAGTCCTCGGACCAATCCTATTCAATTTATTCATAAATGATCTGGAGAAAGGGGTAAACAGTGAGGTGGCCAAGTTTGCAGATGATACTAAACTTCTCAAGATAGTTAAGACCAAAGCAGATTGTGAAGAACTTCAAAAAGATCTCACAAAACTAAGTGATTGGGCAACAAAATGGCAAATGAAATTTAATGTGGATAAATGTAAAGTAATGCACATTGGAAAAAATAACCCCAACTATACATACAACATGATGGGGGCTAATTTAGCTACAACGAGTCAGGAAAAAGATCTTGGTGTCATCGTGGATAGTTCTCTGAAGATGTCCACGCAGTGTGCAGAGGTGGTCAAAAAAGCAAACAGGATGTTAGGAATCATTAAAAAGGGGATAGAGAATAAGACTGAGAATATATTATTGGCCTTATATAAATCCATGGTATGCCCACATCTCGAATACTGTATACAGATGTGGTCTCCTCACCTCAAAAAAGATATTCTAGCACTAGAAAAGAGCAACTAAAATGATTAGGGGTTTAGAGAGGGTCCCATATGAGGAAAGATTAAAGAGGCTAGGACTCTTCAGCTTGGAAAAGAGAAGACTAAGGGGGGACATGATAGAGGTATATAAAATCATGAGTGATGTTGAGAAAGTGGATAAGGAAAAGTTATTTACTTATTCCCATAATACAAGAACTAGGGGTCACCAAATGAAATTAATAGGCAGCAGGTTTAAAACAAATAAAAGGAGGTTCTTCTTCACGCAGCGCACAGTCAACTTGTGGAACTCCTTACCTGAGGAGGTTGTGAAGGCTAGGACTATAACAATGTTTAAAAGGGGACTGGATAAATTCATGGTGGCTAAGTCCATAAATGGCTATTAGCCAGAATGGGTAAGAATGGTGTCCCTAGCCTCTGTTTGTCAGAGGATAGAGATGGATGGCAGGAGAGAGATCACTTGATCATTGCCTGTTAGGTTCACTCCCTCTGGGGCACCTGGCATTGGCCACTGTCGGTAGACAGATACTAGGCTAGATGGACCTTTGGTCTGACCTGGTACGGCCTTTCTTATGTTCTTATGTTCTTATGAGAGGTGGTGGTGATCAGGTAGCAAACTAGCATGTAGATGGGAGCAGAGGGAGAAAGGCTGGTGTCTTCAGATTCCCTAGGGCTAGGTCCTCACTTTGGGGAAATGGTGTTGGCAGGTGGCTTGCTCAAACGGCAGGATGGGTGCTGAGGGAGGGATTTGTCAGAACTGATCAGGTATCTGCTGGCTTTAGAACTTTGAGCTGAGACTAGGACCACATGCCGTGACTGGTGACATAGGGTGGTACTGGAGACATGGCTATAGAAGGTCCGAATGAGGAAGGAGATAAATCTGTGGGGAGTTTCCTGATCACTATGAAAGTTCTACTCACTGTGGACACTGGTAAACCCACATGGGTGTACAGCTCAGTGAGAAAAACTGGGGGCTGCGGGAGCTGTGTATGGCAATGGATATAGTCATGTAGAGGTGTGTGATCAAAATGAAAAATGTCTCTGAGATTCAGTACTGGGTATACTATGGCACCAATGGCACTGCCCCACCAGGCCCACACTTGGAGCCCACAGTGACTACATGGGGGCCCACAAATATGTTTGGCACCAGGGCCCACAAAAGGTTAATCCGGCCCTGGATCTGAAGAACTACCACCTTAACCTGCAGAGGTAGAAAATGCACTCAGTGTACATTAGACAAAGTACAAATAAGAGCAAAAGCTTCCCATATTGAGAAGGGATCTGTTATAAATCCTATAGTATGGGCATTCGTCACAAGAAAAGGAGATGTTAACTTCCTGGCCTCAGCATCAGGTGTTATAAGCAGTGTGATACGACAAACACAACCTGGAGGCCGCTTGCCTCATCTGGAACTGCAGCTGCAACTCCCATGCCTCTGGATGTGCATGTATGCACTTACAGTCACACACATGCACATGCACTTCAATTAGTCACTGGGCCATGTCACTGTCAATGTCACTGTGCCACTCGCTGCCCAAACTATGGTTTCAGCACCACAGACAGTTCCTTAAAACATCACAAGCTAGTATATGGGAGATCTTTGACTTTCCTGACCTTGCACAGAAATGTTTCATCCATAGTAAACTAAGCATTAGTTTTACTGCTAGTCTTTCTCTAGAGAGTAATACTTCACTGTCATTCATGGAACTGCTGCTATCTTACATTAGCACCTTGGTCTAGTAGAGTAATTTTTACTGATTGATTGTGTTTTTTGTTTGTCTTTCATCTCCGTCCTCTGAAGCATCAGAGATGTCCATGGCTGGAGATGGGACATTGGGCATGGTGACCAGGGATCTGAGGTGGCACCAAGCATTCTCTTTGCTGGCTTGTTCTTGCTCACATGCTCAGGGTCTAACTGATCATCATATGTGGGTGTAACAGGGTACACTCACTGGTGTAGTGCCTCCTTGTGGCTACATTTGGGGACTAGCTTTTGTTTCATCTGGCACCCTCCCTTCCATCAGTTACTCATGATGTGACCCCACCCCCTCTGCAAATTGGGGTGCTTCCTCTTCATAACTTGGCCTTCTGCCCAGGTCATTATATAGTTCTCCCCTTCTGGGGTAACAAAGTCCCACAAATAACAGTCCAATGCCTTTACAACTGGTCTTCACCCCCAGCTCTGGGCTCCATGGTTGTACAACCTCTTGGTTTAAGGCTTTGAATATCCTTATCCCTTACATCAGGGGGCTTTATGCTACTTTTCCCATGGATGGTAGGACCAGGCCCACCCTCTACTTTGGGTTCCAGCCCCAGGACCCTGTAGCTGGCAGCCAATGTCTACCCCTCAGACTGCTTGCTGTCTCCCTGGACCACTTCCTACCTCTTCTATCCTCCAAAAAATGACTGCAGACTTTCTCCCTGCAGCCCCTTTCTGCTGCAAGTTTCCTGGATTTATAATCTCCACCCAGGCTCTCCCCAATTGGGCTTCATCAATTAAGCCTGGCTTTCTCTCTTTTCCAGGTGTGAGGTTTGGAAGGAATTTTCCCCAAGGTCAGATTGGCAGTGACCTTGAGTATTTTTCACCTTTCTCTGTAGGTGTGGATTATTTGCCAGGATTATCTGGGTATATCTCATTTAATCATTTCCCTGTCATTGCAGGGGCCTCCAGCACTGGTGCACCTCAGTCCCTCCTATTCTCTGCCTGTGTCACATAATGGTCTAGTCTTCTGTGGGCTGTAATGCTTTGGTCTCATTTTGGTTGTTGGCTTTAGTGTGCGGGTGTTCAGTGGTGTTGATGGCCTGTGATATTCAGGAGGTTAGACTAGGTGACATAGTGGTCCCTTCTGGCTTTAAACTCTATGCCTCTACACGTAAGTACACATTCTCAAAAGTGTTTAGCAACCACAAGTCTCCACTGTGATACATGTGGATAGATTTTTCAGACAGCTCAGCACCCAATGTGGCAAGTGCTTTTGAAAACCTGACCTTATTTTACAGGCTTCACAGAAAATAAAATAGTGACTGATTCTTCATGGCCTTGTTATTTGTTCTGGCTTCTCTGACTTTATGCCATGTGAGAGGAGAAGACAGAATATGCTGAGAATGACAACCTATATGTTGTCATAAAATGACTTCCTGCTGCTTACCTGGTAGACAGTTCTTTTCTCCACCTCATCCATCTTATAAAAAGATACAAGACACATGTTTTCCTATTGTTAGTTAGGGATCCCAGAGCTCATTCACAAGTCAGACTGACCAGTAGGTTATCCTACAGAAACAACAAAGGCAGCACCCTCAACATACTGGCCAAATTCATCCCTGGTGTAAACCAACTGATGGCAATGGAGTTAGACCAGGGATGAATGTGGTCCAATGAGATTATTTCCATTAGGCTGAGTCTGTGGGGCCTTCCCTTCTGAATAGGAAAGAGGAAAATGGAAAAAAATAAATTGCTCAACAGCTTTGGATGAATTTAATGTTGCAGAGGGACACTGTGCATTGTTCAATAAAACACTTCATCTTGGTGGTGTCTCTCAGCTCTAGACTCTGCCTCCACAGTTAGGTGAGCCTCAGGACACTGTGTGCTGGGAGTAATAAAGGCATTGATAGAGCAGTATGTACGCTGCCTGTGTAGAGACTAACTGATTCCACAAGACTCGTCTGCTAAGAAACTGTGCTTCTGTTTTGCAGCTACATTGGAAGGAAAACCTACCCCAGAAGGATCTGGAGGAGAAAACAGTACCAACTAGCTGCATCTCTGCTCTGGTAGTTTGTTCTATCCCTGAAAATGGAACAATCAATGTAAATAATCCATTAGCGGTTTACAGAGAATAACTTTCCTTACTCTGGCCCCTGTTTCTTTTTCTGCATGCTGCTCCATGAGGGGGCACATTGCTTATCTGAAATATTAGGAAGCAACTGCTCTTTTCACTGTTAGGTGTATGTCCAGAGCTTAATTTATGCCAGGGGCTTGCCAGTGCTGAGTCCTGGCACCTCTAGGCTTGGCAGGTCATAGTTCCAGCACCTCTGGACTTGCCATGTCAATTATGAAAGTAAAACAATTGTGTGAGCCCCGGCACCTCTTTCGTTACAAATTAAGAACGGTGTATGTCCCTCAGCCAAAGAGAAAGTGACTCAGACTATAGAATGAATCTAAGATTTGTCTGGAGGGGCTTCAGGATTCCTCAGTGTTTTCAGTGGGGAAGTTGTTGAGTCAGGGAAATCTAAACAGCTAATGGGAATAGAATGTAACACATAGCAAAGGAGGAGAACTCAATTCTATAGGGAATAAATTAACCAGGGAATGTTCCTAATCGTGTTCTCTCCATAGGACAGAACTCCATAACTGTATGGGGAAGGGAAAGGGGAATTAGCTCTGAATGGGAGTCAGTTCTTTAATGATCACTGTGCTGTAAAATATACTTAATGACGTGATAAATTACTTTCTGGGTATAGAGACATGTGCAATAGGATGGAGGGCGAGGTGGGGAGTTGTGATAGGATCCCTGGAGTGCAACCTGAACTGTGAGACCATTGGGCCCTCTATCCCGGGCTCCCTCTCACACCGATGCTGTGACAAGCTGCAAGCCTCTGTCAGGTACTACACTTACACAGACATCCACAGGAAGGGACACACCCAGCTGAGTTACATGAATGCTTCTCCCAGCCACTCATGAACTAACAATAGAGAGGCTCCAGCCAATTCCCCCACAGCTCCCCAGCCTTGCACCCTGACCAGTGTAAGTTTATAACCCAGTCCACCCACCCTCCACTTGGTGAGGACGTACACCAGTTTTTGTACCTAAGCTGAGGTTTCATAAACACTTCAAGCAAAATACACTGTTTTAGGTAAAGTATAAAACAGATTTATTAACTACAGAGAGATTTTAAGTGATTATAAAGTTGTAAGCAGAAAAGAGCCGAGAAAGTTACCAAAGAAAGCAAAAGAAAAATGTACAATCTAACTCTTAAACCTTATTACATTAGTCAATATTTAGACCAGCAATTTGCTCATCTCACAGGATGTTACAGTTCTTAATACGCAGGCTTCCTCTTAAGCCTGGAACAGATTCCTCAACTGACCTTCATCTTCTATTCATTCCAGTTGCTTTCAGTGAAGGTGGGGGAGGAGAAAAGCAAAAACATGCTGTCATAATGTCCTCTTTTATATCCTTAGACCATGCGCCTAGAAGATATGTCCCGGTGGGCTTTGCTGAGTCACTGGACTGGGCAATCTCCCAGGTGTGGTCTTGTGCAACTGAGTCATAGAGTTGAGCAGTCCCCACTGTGTTGTGCTTGGGCAACTGTCATTGGATTGTAAATCCCTTGATTATAACTCCCCTACTGATTAATGGTTATTGAACACCCTCCTAGGCATGGGTCCTTTGTATGTCACTAGCAAACTTACAGCATATTTCAGTAACAACCAGGGGCGGCTCTAGGCATTTCACCTCCCCAAGCATGGCAGGCAGGGTGCGTTCGGCGGCTTGCCTGTTGGAGGTCCGCTGGTCCCGTGGCTTCGGCTGACACAGCCGCGCGACCTCCAGAAGCCGCGCGACCTCCAGAAGCCGCGCGACCTCCAGAAGCCGCGCGACCTCCAGAAGCCGCGCGACCTCCAGAAGCCGCGCGACCAGTGGACCTCCCGCAGGCAAGCCACCGAAGGCACCCTGCCTGCCGCCCCCACGGCACCGGCAGAGCGCCCCCCGCGGCTTGCCGCCCCAAGCACGCGCTTGGCGTGCTGGGGCCTGGAGCCGCCTCTGGTAACAACCATACAGCAAAACTCATAGCTTCATACACACTAATGAATACATATTTGGACAGAACCATGGGTTTCAGCAGATCATGGCCTTTCTTATATCTTACATGGCATGCTTTGTATGAAATATATCATAACTATATGAATGATGAATACAGGGGTTCCAGGGTGCTGCTTTGAGGCACAGGGTGTCATAGGAGTCCATTATCTACAATAGGTTGCCACAGGAAGTAGATGGGTCAGTGAAAGAACATCAGTGAAGATCAGAGGAATTTACCTGTCCGGAAGATCCTAGTCTTTGCAGATTAAACAGACTGTGCCCTAGTTCGAAAGACTTCAATATACCATTAGCAATATATTGGTTCACTGGAGTGGAGTTTCAGTCCTTTAAATTAAATGCAGTGCCTGCCTCGCCTAGTCCATGAATCTAAAATCTCCTGCCCCTTTTCTGAAGTGCAAG
Organism: Mauremys mutica; assembly: GCF_020497125.1. Classification (NCBI taxonomy): domain Eukaryota; kingdom Metazoa; phylum Chordata; order Testudines; family Geoemydidae; genus Mauremys; species Mauremys mutica. Next base: position 118,867,822 of record NC_059073.1, on the reverse strand, counting down.
GTTCTAAAACATGAGTGCTTTCCCCCAGAGTGTTAACTTTCCAGTACCTGTAGAGAAGGCACAGAATAGTAATGGATACTTGCTTTCATGGATTCCTGATCTTGGCATGGTGCTATGCCTGTGATACTAGGTCCATCAGCAGGCAAAAAAAAATCCCTTAGGAGCTGCAAGCCTGCATCCCTTACATAGGTGCTATCCCTGCACTCTTGTGAAAACCCAGATGGTGAATCCCATATAAGCTCTAGTTTCTTTTTAATGGTTCTTTGTACACTTTGTAAGTGATTCCAAGACTTAGGCTCTTTGGTGGCAGCTGTTATTGGCCATGGTCCCATGACGAAAGAGATGTTGCAAACTTTGATAGCTGACACAAGTGATGAAGCACGAAGTAAAACTGCCATTGTTGAACAAGATATGAACACAATACAACCCTTGAATTTTTTATTTCTCATGGCTTACATAATCCTGTTGTCTTGAAACCTACACAAAGAGGCAAAACAGCTTCTTAACCTCTATTGCATTGGTTCCATGTTCCCATCTCTGGGGGAAAACATGTTGGCTAAATGTCCACTAGCTAATCAGCTCAGACCTGTGACCCTTTGTTGTTATGAAAATTGTTGCTAGCACTATTAATAACTTAGTAACATATTGCTGTAGCATTTAAAGGCCTCAGTCAGGTCAGGGACCCATTGTGCTAGTGCTATATATACATATAATAGAGACTGTCCTTGCCCTGAAGAATTTACAACCTAAATTATTTTTTGTATCCCTTCACTTATAAAACTAGGTGCCTTAGCTACTATTAGCCCAATTGTGCAAGGCACAGAAAGAAGAAAAACTTAACTAATGTGTGTAAAACTCCCTAAACATTACCTGAAATAGCTTTTCTGGCCACAAATTGTCATAACTTGAAAATGTGATATCTCAGGCAGATCCCAGGCTAGAACCAAGTGCTGTGTTTTCCATCCAAATGCTGGGAATCTCCCCTTTCAATGATATAAACTCCTGTTTCAAGCTCTGCAGGGTTATGCAATGTCAGACCTTAAACCTGTCACTGCCCATTGGCTGTCTGGGCTTCAGAGGATTTGGGGAGGTATGCGTGAGCATGGGGGGAAGGGAATCCGCATTTGGCAGAAAGATGGAAATATTTTTGTTAGCTGTGTGATGATGCTTGGGAGCTTGGAATGTTTAGAGTAAGTCCCAGTAGAGGTAATTTAGCACATAGCTCTGCAATTTACCATGTAGTTTAGGCTGAAATGTTTAAACAGCCAAGTACAATGTGCAGAATAATGTCCTTAAGGTGCCCTCTAGTGGCTTGTAGCAGAGATTGTCTATCAAAGCAAAACAAAATTCCATTTGACTGAATTTATTACAGGGCAGAAGGACCCCAACCCCTCAGTCCAGACAGCAATTGAAGAAGCCATTGCAACTATTCACATTCAGCAGCATAGAATGTGAAAAGTAAAGAAAGCAGCTCAGCTTGGCCTCAAGATCTGTGCAGAATGGGGAGACAATCCCCACTGTTCAAATGCCACAGAAGTCTGGATGCTAATATGGCTGGTGCAGCTGGCTATGAAAAGAAAGTGGAAATTAAACCAACAAATGGATCTTTGAATAGATCTTTTTTTTAAAGTGCACCAGCAACACATGGGGATAATTTCATTTATTCTCTTACAAAGTATCTAGGTACAAGAACTGCAGTGTTGAAACAACTGGAGCTAAAGTTACAGGGCCAGATCCTCAGTGCTAGTGCAAATTGGTGTAGCAAATAATAGAATATCAGGGTTGGAAGGGACCTCAGGAGATCATCTAGTCTAACCCCCTGCTCAAAGCAGGACCAATCCTAAGGCAGATTTTTACCCCAGTTCCCTAAATGGGCCCCTCAAGGATTAAACTCATAACCCTGGGTTTAGTAGTGGGGCAATGCTCAAACCAGTAAACTATTCCTCCCCCCAGTCAATGGAACTATGCCAAATTACACCAGCTGAGGATCTGGCCCATAGTTTTCTAGCTAGAGTACCATAGTTTGGTTGAAAGGTAAACAAAACACAAATCAAGCAATTCCATTTTAAACCTCAAAATGCATTAAGTGAATTAATTGTGCCGTGTGAGTTACTAAGTTCTAGACAGGCTCCTAGTGTTTAATTGTTACTGGTTGTGTTTTTGAATCTTTACATTGGCATTAGTTCCCAATAGAATTAATCAGTTTTGACTACAGTAGAACCTCAGTGTTACGAACATCAGAGTTACTAACTGACCAGTCAATCACACATCTCATTTGGAACCAGAAGTACACAATCAGGCAGTAGCTGAGACCAAAAAAAAAAAAAAATACAGTACAGTACTGTGTCAAATGTAAACTACTAAAAAAACAAAGGGTAAGCAGCATTTTTCTTCTGCATAGTAAAATTTCAAAGCTGTATTAAGTCAATATTCAGTTGTAAACTTCTGGAAGAGCAATCATAATGTTTTGTTCAGAGTTACGAATGTTTCAGAGTTACAAACAATCTCCATTCCGAAGGTGTTCGTAACTCTGAGGTTCTACTGTATTGGCTGTTTGCCACAGCTGGCAAAAGACTAGTAATAATTCAATATGACTGAATCATAAAATTTTAAAATTCAGAAGACCACAGAGCATTCTCAAAACTTTATAGTAATTTTTTAAATCTATGTTTAAATGTTAAGACCACTTTGTATTCATTCCCACCTCTAACTTTCTTTATTTCTTCCAGGTTCTGCTCCAGCTGTTGGAATCAATGGCAGATCCACTTCCAGCTCCCATTATGTAGCTCTGTCGTGGCAGTGGGAGACAGCACTTGCTACCAGAGAGTGAAGATCTGCTAAATCATCATAGACACAAACTTTACAAGACGACAAGGTTGGCAGAACTTGCTTCCTTCCCCCCTTAGTCAGGGCTGGCAATGCAGACCCACAGAACACATGAAATTGGTACTTTGACAAACCAGCTGGCCAGGCCTGATGTTCTTGGATTGAAATCAGAGTTCTCAGTCTCCTAGGGGGACTGCCTGATTGATGACAGAGAAAAGAAGCAACTTAGCTAAGGTCAACCAGCAGCTCTATGAGTAGAAACCAGGTCTCCTGAATCCTAGTCCTTCACCCTTTCTACTGTACTACACTAGCTCTGCAAGATAAGTGGAACCAATCACAGTCATTTAGAACCTACACGAAAAGAGTGATTGGTCCTAAAAGAGTTCACTATAGTCAACATTTGTAATGGTAATTCCTTTTTTTAAAACTGTATCATGTTTTGCAGCATAGTAAAGGGACTTTGCAGTTCTGTTACCTTATGAGGCTAGGCTGTGAATGAGTGCAGTGTGATCACAATGGCCAGTACTTTCTTTAACTTTAAACATGCGCTTAAGACCCATTGACTTCAATGAGACTTAAGCACGTGCTTTAAGTTAAACATCTACTTAAGTGTTTGTCTGGGTATGGATGCTTTCCTGGTGTGGGGTCATTTATTGGCATAATCTTGAGAAATGCACTATTTATACAATTAGCATGTTCATGCTGTTGTGATATCTATTTCTAATAATTTGGGAGGCACTCAGATGCCATGGTAATGGGAAGCCAGAAGTACTTCATAACCTGCCAAGACCTAAATGTATGACAGAATTTGTGACCAAAATCCAAAATGAAGGTAATGCAAAAATCATTCAAGCAGGAAAGAAAGTGTTGCAAGAATCATTCCTTTGATGTAAATAACTCTATAAATTCAGTTTATTATTATGCATTTCTAATGTATATAATTTTCAATAATAAAAGTGAGGAGACACGCAGTTGTGTAGTTGCAGGTAACTTTGGGACTAAAAGGCGTGACTTCTCTTGAAATGACAGACATTTCACTTGTATGAGGCCAGATCTATAAAGAAGAGATTATTTTACCCTGGTTCTGTTGCCGCACCAAATCATGAACCAGAAATACATGCTTGAAGCTGACACATTCCCACACCATCCAATTCTCTAGTTTCTTTGAAAAGTGCTAGAATTCTTTGTGAGGATACTCTTCATGGGGGAAACTTTCAAGCAGCAAAGATTTTTCCCATGAAAGTTTGCCGAAGATTTCAGCTCACCACAGAATATTTGCAAAGCAAAATGCAGATGTTTTTCCAAGTTCTGCTCACATGACCTTTAATTAAAAATGTTTCCCTTTAAAACTTGTGGCCTATAAGCATGCCTGGGGGAGTTGACCACAGTCATTTAGAAATAAAAAACTCTAGACATGTGGCTGAAATATGACTGGGAGAAAAATAGAACAAAATAAATTAACTGACACTGAAAGTAACTTGAAATGCAACTGTTTAATTATGATGTTTTCCAGCAGGATGTTGGAGATTGAGGAAAGAAGGGAAACAAGGTACAAGCAAGTTGATTTTGCAGTTTTGAGTAATTTATGCAGTGCTGCATATTGTCATTTATTATTTTTATTTAGCTTTTGGTTTGTAAAATGCACCTATCAGGCTCTCCGAGCACTTGTACATCATATGAAACACATTAAATAATGACATCAACAATTAACAAAATTGACTCAGTTTGCCATTTAAATAAGTCAGTGAAATCCCCAGATCAAAAAAAGTTTGAATACATTAAAAATTTGCACACTGAAATAGTGAAAATGGAGTTCCTTCTAATTATTCTCATTAATGGCATCCTTTTAGTTTCTCTCTTGTCAGAGAAAGAAAGGAGTGAGTGGACACTGAGACTCAACTAGTCTCCTATCACTTAAAAAATTCTTCTACTCAGGGATGAGGGATGGACCGTTGCACTGCCATAGTACAGCTTGTGCTGTTCTCAAAAGGAAGCTTGACACTGGAACAAGTGGGCCACTGCCCCACATAGAAGAAAATAAAATTAATGTACAATAAAATTACTTTAATCTTAAGTTTCTTCACCAGTCACTGCTATTCAATGGAATAGCTTTTCCAGATGAAGGAACCATAGTGGGCTGCTGTTTCAGTGCCCTGGACCGTATATGTGGAATGTGCACATTCAAATCAGAGGCTCCAAATCAGCAGCTTTGTAGTGAATAGCTCAGTAACCACAGAAGAGTGCTGAGGACCATTTTCAAAAGTACCTTTAAATAATAAACTTGTGTGTGACCCATTAAGTCACAATTCACAGTACCCCACTCACAATTTTGATTCAGGGCTTCCACTGCCTGGTCTGTAGCTACACAGAAAATTTTATTCTTTCAGGCTGTCAACTTGGCAGCTTTTACAGCACAGTATTCTTGCAATATCTCCTCAGACCTAGAGCATACTCCCAGCTCTCTCAGCTCTCCTGGCCAGTCCATGGGATGGAGGTGCAGCTATGGCTGAGCTCATTCTGTTCCCCAATTCAGCTGCTCCAAAGGAGAAGCTTCTAAGATGCAGACCCTGTGCTTCTTTGAGAGATGGAGCTGCTATCTGAACAGTCATTACATGGGTTGAATAAGATGGAATCCTTTTTCACTCCAACTGCCCTGCATGGGCATGATAGCAAGGCACAATCTAGGCCTTGAGGGTTTAGCATATGATTGCCTCTGATTTTATTGCACACTGAGTGGCTACATAAAGCCTCATGCATCACTCTCTGAAAACCACTTTGTATTGCATTACAATTTGAGAAGTATCTGCAGTACTCATTATCCCTTTGATAAACCCAGGCTTCTGTCACTTTTTTTTTTTTTTTTTTTTGGTAAGGAGCAGTTTTCATTGCTGCTTTGCTAATATTTTTCATATCCATATTAAATAAAACACTGCTGTAAATATCTTTCTTACATCACTTCCCATGGGTCCAGATATTAGTCCAAGTTAGATATGCAGCTGGCTCCCCGCTTTCAAAGCTTCGCTCTGGATCATGGCCAGGGCCTTTGCAAATAAACTCTGAGGGTTTCTGCAAACAGTGAACAGAGGCTACTGTAACCATCTCTGTTATTCATCATCAACTCCTTTACTTATTGGAATTCTGTAGACTTAAAAACTAGCCAAATAGTCTTCTTGGAGACATATAATCTATCCCAAAATAAAACAGAAGTAATTAAAAAGGCCTTATGACTTGCCAAGAAGGGTAATGATATTAATTATACAGTAAAGAATAACCTGTGTTCTTTTGTTGCTTTAAAAGATTAAAATAGTCTCCTCAAGCCAAACAAGTAAGTCCAGGCAATGAACTGTATATGGTAATTGCAACACTCACTTTGTCATATTGAAGAAAATAACTCCAGATGAAATCCTGGCCCCATTGAAGTCAATGGCAAAACCCTCATTGACTTTAGCAGAGCCAGGATTTCACCATCTACGTTTTGTTCATAGGTTATTGGGTATAGAGACAAGACAGGCTTAAAAGGTGAAGGATATATAGGATTAGCCAGACCCACTGGACAAATAGGTAATTTCACATAAGACATACTAAGATTCTTAAGGGACCCTAGTATTTCAAAATAAAAATTTGTTGGGTCAGTGTAGCAAATTTTAGGTGGAGTTCTAAGAGGTGGAGTTTTCCCATAACTTTGAGTAAGATGAATGTGAGTGTAACAGGGCAGCCTGCCCCTTTAAGGGTCAAGAGGCCTTGGGCCAGTCTGCCCTATTAAATTAGTCTTCTCCATAATTAGCTGCCTCTCAGCCTGGAGGCTGGACAAATAAGTAGGTGTTAGCCTGATCAACACCTGTGCTTCATAAAAAACATTGAGCAAACTCAGAGAGAGGAACTACAGGAAATAGGCTGTATTAGGTTTTGGGACTGGCAAAGGGGCTCTGAGTTAGGGTATGTAGGAAGCAAGGTGGGCTTTGGGAGAAGCTGCTAGAGTTAGTGGGAACCTACTAGGAAAAAGAGTCTCTAGGGAGAAAACCTGGGAGATGGTGCTCAGATAAAAGAGCAAAGAAGAATTCTGCAGGGCCTGAGAATAGGGGTGCAGAGCAGGGAACTTCAGTGAGTGATAGACTATGAGAACAACAAGGAGTCCGGTAGCACTTTAAAGACTAACAGATTTATTTGGGCATAAGTGGGATTTTTACCCATGACATCTTATGCCCAAATAAATCTGTTAGTCTTTAAGGTGCCACTGGACTCCTTGTTGTTTTTGTGGATACAGACTAACACGGCTACCCCCTGATACTTGAGACTATGAGAGGGACTCTAGGGAAAGCAGCCTAGGAGTCAGTGCTCTACAACAGAGGAGGGAACGGCTTAAAGGTAGACCAGAAGGAGTCAATAATTGATCCTAGAAGGTGGACTGACCAATGGGAGCTTCAGGGGTGGCGCCTGTGGACAGAGCAGCGCACAGAGATGCCTGGCTGCGCCTCGGTGCTGGAGGGAGGACATACTTCCAGGAGCTGATTGTGGTAAGCGCTGGCTGGAGCCTGCACCCCTGAGACCACCCCACACCCCAATCCCCTGCCACAGCCCTGATCCCCTCCCACCCTCCGATCCCAGCCAAGCACCCTCTTGTACCCCTCCCACCCTCCAAACCCTAAGCCCCACCCCAGAACCCACACCCCCCATGCCCCAACAGCCTGCCCCATCCCTGATCACCCCCCTGCCCTCTGAACCAATTGGCCCTAGCCTGGACCACCCTCATGCACCCCAAACCCCTCATCCCCGGCCCCACCCCAGAGCTCGCACCCCCAGCCGGAGCCCTCACACTCCTCCCCCTTACCCCAAACCCCTGCCCCAGCCCTGATCTGCCTCCCGCCTTCCAAACTCCTTGGTCCCAGCCTGGATCCCCCTCCTGCACCCCAAACCCCCAGCCCCACCCCAGAGCCCTCACACACCCCGCACTCCAGCCCAGAGCCCCCTCCTGCATCCTGAACTCCTCATTTCTGGCCCCACCCCAAAGCCCGCACCCTCAGCCGGAGCCCTCACCCCCTCCCGCACCCCAACCCCCAGTTTTGTGAGCATTCCTGGACCGCCATATAATTTCCATACCCCAATGTGGCCCTCAGGCCAAAAAGTTTGCCCACCCCTAATCTAGACCATCCCTGACAGGTGTTTGTCTAACCTGCTCTTAAAAGTCTCCAATGATGGAAATTCCACAACCTCCTTAGACAATTTATTCCAGTGCTTAACCACTCTGACAGCCAGGAGGCTTTTTCTAATGTCCAACCTAAATTGCCATTGCTGCAATTTAAGCCTATTACTTCTTGTCCTATCCTCTGAGGTCAACAAGAACAATTTTTCTCCCTCCTCCTTGTAACAAACTTTTAAGTATTTAAGCTGTTATCATGTCCCCTCTCAGTCCTCTCTTCTCCAGACTGAATTTTTCAATTTTTTCAATCTGCCCTCATAGGTCATGTTTTCTAGACCTTTAGTCATTTTTGTTGCTCTTCTCTGGACTTTCCTGAAATGTGGTGCCCAGAACTGGACACAATATTCCAGCTGAGGCCTAATCAGCACGGAGTAGAGCAGAAGAATTACTTCTCGTGTGTTGCTTACAACACTCCTGCTAATACATCCTGCTAATAGAGAATGATGTTGTGGTTTTTTTTTGCAACAGTGTTACACTGTTGACTCATCTTTAGCTTGTGATCCATGACCTCCAGACCTCTTTGTGTAGTACTTTTTCCTAGGCAGTCATTTCCCATTTTGTGTCTGTGAAACTGATGTTCCTTTCTAAGTGGAGTACTTGGCTTTGTTCTTATTGAATTTTATCCTACTTACTTCAAACCATTTCTCCAATTTGTCCAGATCATTTTGAATTTACTTTGTCCTCCAAAGCACTTGCAACCCCTCCTAGCTTGATATTATCCACAAACTTTGGAAGTGTACTCTTTATGCCATTATATTCAAAATATCAATTCAAAATAAAAGACTAGCGACACTTTAAAACAAACAGTTTGGCTCCTAGGAAAACAGCATTACTTGGTCATCTATATCTACATCCTACATATATACAATCTACATTAACATAGAGGGTGTTCCCATTACAAAATTATTAACCAAAAAACCTATATTGGCACTTCTATTACATGCAGTAACAGAGAGGAACTCAGAGTAGTGGCTGTTTAGCAGTAGTGTTCATATGTCACTAATGTAGAACCATTGCACGAAAGCATATTCTCCTATGGTTTGCTATTACATATGTAGACTATCAGAATAAACTGAAAGCAGAAGTTCATCCTCCCAGCCTCTAAGTAATGATTTTTTTTCAATTAATAAACAATTACCACTGAACCAGGCTGCAATGTACCTACATGTTATTAAAATGTTCTGCATTACTGTAATTACTGAACAGCTGCCTGCCAGTTAAATGGTAGATGGGGTCACCTGCACAGTTGATACAATCACTTGATGAGTGTGGCAAAGCTCAGCAGGGTAACAACACTAAACTTGTTAAAAATTTCAGTGATAGCTTCCAGCTGGCTACCTCTGACTACAGAAGCACTGTTTTATGACAAAGATGGGAAAAAACAAAGGAAAGAAAAGCTGGACTTCCCCCCTAGTCCATTCTGCAACTGTTCCAATGACCACACAAGAATAAGGCTTGTAGAACTGGATCTGTGGCTATCCACAGTGACTAATACAGGTGAAACAGTGCAAAGGACTCAGCAAAACTCTGACAGTACATTAGGGAAATATAAGTAAGACAAAGGAGATGGGGAGCAGGGAATACTACCTATAGACTGCAATGGAGCTAGTAGTTGAATGACTGATGCAGACATGAGTAGTATGGAGAGGCTAACTCGATCAATCTAAGAGCTGATCAGAAAAGGAAAGTGTGGAAAATGATCACAATGGGTATGAGTGCTCAGGGTTAATGTCATTACAAAACTCGGAGTTAAACAGAAAATAGAGATGCGATTAACATCGTGAGCAAGAACATTGCCACAAAATTTCAAAATTAGTGTTTGAGGACTATGTTGCTGCTCTTAGAGAAGACATGAAGGTAGCATACAATTTTTGCCTGGCAAGTGTTACATAGTTTTTTAAATATTACCAGTTTCCTGTTTTTGACCTGTATCACTGCAATGAGTGTGTGTGCAGCACACTCTTGAAAAAGTATGTCACTTTGAACGATCTTACAGACAGATACACATCAAAACCCCTTACTCCCAACTGTTACACATAATTATTTGAACAAACTGTATTTCATGGTAACTTACAGGGCATACTGGCGCAGCTGAAGTCAGCTAGATACCCGATTAAATCTTCTCCTATGCCTTGCACTTGACAAAACACAATTTTGGCCTGGTATATGCACAAATTTTGAATCAGGATAACTACATGTGTTAGGAGTGTGATTTTTACTGGAATTAACATAGGTGCTGGAACTAGGGGTGCCACCACACCCCGTCTTGAAATGGTTTCCATCATATACAGGATTTACAGTTTGGTTCAATGGATCTCAGCACCCCCACTATAAAAATTGTTCCAGCACCACTGCTGGAATAGTGATACTACTCCTAGTGTTGCAGTACAAAGTACAAACTCCTAGTTATAGTGGTACAACAATACTGTTTTACTACTATGGCTTATTTCTCTTCTATGAAAGGAAAGAGTATACTGGAATAATTGTGTCTACAACAGAGGGTGGGGTTGCAGGGCTTTAACTTTCCTGGTATAATTAAAGTGACATAACCCCTTCATCAAGTAAAGGTGTCAGAGGGCAATACAAACAGAGATTAAAAACCAGCAATGCCTGTCTGACTTGCAAAGATTAATATTTAATCCCGGTCACTTTCCCTAGAGTTCATGAAGACTCACTGCCACCAACTAGTGCCATGCAGTTGTTATAGTGCCTAGTACGAAGATGGCATCTAAAGCAGCAACAGGGGGCAGTTCTGCTGGGGATATTTACAGGGATGGAGCACATTCCCCTGCTCTCTCACAGAGCCGGCCTGGAATAAGGGCTGGCACACCCAGTAGAAGACTGGACTCAGTATTTGCTGGCCCAAGGACGATCGCATGATCTGAGTCCACGGGATAACCACCATGGTCGATACTCCTATTACCCAAGATCAGGACCTACTGGCTCCATTTGCAGCTGCCGCCACAATGGCCCTCCGCGCCCCATGACAGCGGACGAGGTGGCTATTTTCTCTCAGGGCAGCCTGCGGCTTCAGTGGTGACGAGACAAATGGGGGGGGGGGGGGGGAACAACGGGACCGTGGCCATTTTGAAAGAGAGCAGAGATCAGCAGCCGCTCAGCCCACGTGGGAGCTGGTCAGTGCGTGCGTGTCACAGCTGGGTCTCGCCGCGCCGCGCCTTGCGCGCTGGCACCGTCCGAGTGCCCGGGGGCGGCGCTGCGCGGATCCTGGCTTCGTGATCGTGCTGCTGCCCGGCGCTGGGGGGAATGTCCAGGCAGCTCATGCGCAACCCTGCGCGCCTCCTCTTCAGCGGGGCCCCGGGCAGGAGCCAGGCGGCAGCAGGTGCCTCTGCCAGGGAGAGCTCCGCCTCCTCGGCTGCAGCAGGAGCAGGGACACCGGGAGAGGAAGGTTTGTGTCCCTGCGTCCCCGGCAGAGGGCAGCGCTCGCTGGGCTGCTGACGGGGTGGCGGGAGGCAGGATCAGCGCCGCGGCGGCGGCTGCTGCTGCACACCGGAGCGTGCGATGTGGACGCGAACTCGCCTGCCGTCCCCTCCCGCGCGTGGGAGCGGCAAGGCCACCCCGTGCCCTTCGCTGCAGTGCGAGAACCCACAGGGCAGCCGGACCCTCCCCGCTGCTTCGCGCCGGCAGCCGCGCCCACGTTGCTAGATTACAAGCGCTATAAGGCGTCTCGGAGCCTGCGTGGTTTTTAGGAGGCCCCTCACCCCCTGGCCCTTAGTAAATGCCACGGTTTACGCGCTGATCAGTAATAACTCCCTTCGCGTCGAGAGGCTTTGGGGTCATATCAAATGTCCATTTCTAGGACGAATTGTTCTTTTGGGAAGGATCAGCATTAGATTCAGAGTAATGTGTCCCAATGTGGGAGCTGCAGATTCTAAGCTGATTTATAGGGGGGCTCTGAGCAGTTTATTTATTAAACTTGAAAACAAAAATAGGAATTCTTGATTGCTTGGGCACCCCAAGTTTTCATGTGTCTTGATGACATTCCATTTCTTTTGTTGGAAATTTGACCTCAGCATGAAAAACAGCACTGTACCGTATGCTGAAGACAATGGTCCCAATTTGGTGTTACCCTCTGCCTGCTTTGCCCCCTTGCAGAGCCGCTGATAACCCACTTCAGCCAGGTTTATGGCCCCCTTGTGTCATCAGAGTGGCACAAAGCTGCTGAGTGTACCAGTGCATCTGACCTGATGATGCATACAACAGAATGGAGACTAAAGGATAGCATCCTAGTTGGAGAAGTGATGTTTGCAGGACCTCTGTTTGTTTCCTTCATGAGATAGATGCTTTGCCTAGAGAGAAGTCTTCACCTTGCACTGGACAAAATGAAACTGTGATGAAGAAATGGTAAATGATACAGCAGGTGACTCAAGCTTCTTTCTTCTTCATTTTTAAGGGTGCTGCAGTCTTAAAGAACTGCTATTGGATATAGTGCTCTACTGACTGAGCCCCATCACTAGCTTGCTGTTTCATTTTTGAATAGCAGTGAATGTCTTGATTCTCAAGCCCCATTCTGCTCTCTTCTCCAATCCCTATGCTTCATGAAGGGTGAAGTCCTGTTCTGAGACCTTAAGTGGGATTTGTGTGGGTCAGAGGATTTGTGCCGACTCATCACACAGTTGAATTTCACTCAGAAAGAGTCAAGCTTTAGAAGTGTAGCTGGATGACCATGCATTTAAAATGAAATGCTATCTGTGCAGTTTGGGGTGACTGTAGACTGCCATAAATATGTTTCATAAACGGTGAGAATAAAGGCTGATTTTACTTTAATCACCCTAGGAATGTAACAGTCCCTTGGAAGTGAAGTGCCTTATTGCTGCTGTTACATCCCAAGGGAAAAATCCTGGCTCATAATTGGCTAAAACAGTGATGTGATGAGTTAGTAGACTTCTGCTGTCTAGGCTCCTCAGTGGTGAGCAATATTGCGATCTAGAGCAGTATTAATCAATCAGATCACATGTGTCAAACAAGTTTTTACTAGCCTCAAATGCATCCTATCTGTCTCTAGCCGATCCGACAGCAGTTCTTATTTCTTTCAATGTAAAATGTATAACACCTATCCTGGACTCTAGGAGCCTATGCCAATAACTTAAAATAACTTTAGAAGCATAGCCAACAGCTTCATCCGGAACCCAAAATAGTAATAAAATAAAGCCCCCCAAGTGCCCCTTCCTGCACAAACATCTTCCCTTATATCCCCCCCACAGATAACTATGCAGTATGCCCTGACTGTTCACAGACTCAGGTTGTTTTGGACCAATGGGGAAATTGGGTTCCAAAGCTGAGGGCTCCTCACAGCAAATATCCTGCTGGGAACCCCCCCTTTCTCCTTTATATGGAAGAACCTCTGCAAATTACAGCTGTGGTAGTGTGGAACATGGAAAAATGTGATCTCTCAGGTATAAAGGTCTTCCTGACTGTCCCATCAGAAGTGAATAACTGGGCCAGATCTTCAGCTTTTGTAAATCGGATTTGTTCTATTGAGACCAGGGAAATGAAGCCAATTTACATCAGCTGAGAATCTGTCACGTTTATTTTTTTGAATTTCAGGTCCCTATAGACTACTCACTCACTCACTCACGCCCGTCACCCCAATTGGGGTATGGGCCGCCAATCACAGATCTCCAGAGTCCTCTATCCTGGGCCATTCGCTCTAGCTGGTTCCAGGTATAGCCCATTTTTTGCTATCAGCCTGAAGGTTGCGTCGCCAGGTATTTCTTGGACGGCCTCTTTTCCGCTTGCCTTGGGGGTTCCACCGCAGTGCCTGTCTGGTGCTGTTGGTTGGCTGCTTGCGTAGTGTATGTCCTATCCAGCTCCACCTTCTCCTTCTAATTTCTTCCTCTGCTGAGAGTTGATGGGTCCTCTCCAAGAGCTGGATGTTACTGATGGTGTCTGGCCAGCGGATCTGGAGAATCCTTCTGAGGCAGCTATTAATGAAGGTCTGGATCTTCCTGGTGGTTGTTTTGGTTGTCCTCCAGGTTTCAGCTCCATACAGTAGGACTGATTTCACGTTGGAGTTGAACAGTCGAATCTTTATTGCCAAAGACAACTCTCTGGAGCTCCAAATGTTCTTGAGCTGTAAGAAGGCTGCTCTTGCCTTACCAATCCTTACTTTGATGTCTGCATCTGTGCCACCCTGCTGGTCGATGATGCTACCTAGGTAGGTGAAGGACTGCACTTCTTCCAGGGGGTGTCCATTCAGTGTGACTGGGTCGTTGCTGATGGAATTGATCCTAAGGATCTTGGTCTTGTCCTTGTGGATGTTGAGGCCAACCTGTGATGATGTGGCTGCCACTATGTTGGTCTTCACTTGCATGTGCTGTTTACTGTGCGAAAGGAGTGCAAGGTCGTCGGCAAAGTCCAGATCATCAAGCTGGGTCCACAACGTCCACTGGATTCCGTTCCTACGCTCGTAAGTGGATGTCTTCATAATCCAATCGATGACAAGGAGAAAGAGAAGTGGTGACAACAAGCATCCTTGTCTGACTCCGGTTCGCACCTGGAAGCTGTTTGTGAGCTGCCCTCCATGGATCACTCTACAGTGTATGCCGTCGTACGAGTTCTTGATCAAGTTGACCACCTTTGCTGGGATGCCATAGTGCCGAAGGAGCTTCCAGAGGGTCTCTCGATCCACACTATCGAACGCTTTCTCATAGTCAACAAAGTTGATGTACAATGAGGAGTTCCACTCCATAGACTGCTCGACTATGATGCGGAGCGTTGCTATCTGGTCCGTGTATGATCTGTTCTGCCGGAAACCTGCCTGTTCATCTCGTAGCTGTGGATCGACGGCAACCTTCATTCTCTCTAAGAGGACTCGGTTGAAGACCTTCCCTGGCACCGACAGGAGTGTGATTCCTCTATAGTTGGCACAGTTGCTGAGATCTCCTTTCTTGGGGATTTTGATGAGATATCCCTCTTTCCAGTCAGCCGGAATCACTTCTTCTTCCCATATCTTCTCAAAGATCCTTTGGGGCCATCTGCCTGTCCCAAGTCAGGGTAAAGGAGGAGGGTTGGGCGTGGGGCTAGCAACTCCACCCCGTAAAAAAATCAACTTGCTACAGAAACGCCAACAATAGAGTATAGACTACTGCTTTAAAGGAAAAACTCACATTTTCAGTTACATACGATGAAAATATTTAGAATATATGTAAAATTACAGGTACTGAGCCAAATTCTGCGCTTAGTTTCATTGCTGCTGTTCTGGAATATCTCGTTGTAAATTCATGCAGTGCCTAGAATCCCCAGCTACGACTGAGACCCCATTGTACTGAGTACAGTACGCACACTTAGAAGAAACCCCAGAGAGTAAATAATCCAACTTCTTACACTGAGAGCGGAATTGGACCCCTTGGTTTCCTATTTTGGTAGAAAGAGAGAGTTACTGTATCTTGAGATAAATATGATTATTTACAAGAGTACTTGTGGCACCTTAGAGACTAACAAATTTATTTGAGCATAAGCTTTCGTGGGCTACAGCCCACTTCGGATGCATGGAATGGAACATATATTGAGGGGATATATATACACATACAGAGAGCATGAAAAGGTGGCAGTCGTCAAGAGTTGGTAAGACAACTCCCACCTTTTCATGCTCTCTGTATGCAGGGCCGACTCTACAATTTTCGCCTCCCCAAGCAGCGCACTGAATTGCCGCCACAACGGAAACGCGCGTGCCGCCCTAAGGGCACACGGACTGCCCCCGCCGTCCGCAGCGGCAATTCGGTGCGCTGCTTGGGGGCAAAACAACAGGGACTGCCACCCTTTGCAGATTGCCGCCTCAAGCACCAGCTTGGAATGCTGGTGCCTGGAGCCGGCCCTGTCTGTATGTGTATATATATCTCCTCAATATATGTTCCATTCTATGCATCCGAAGAAGTGGGCTGTAGCTCACGAAAGCTTATGCTCAAATAAATTTGTTAGTCTCTAAGGTGCCACAAATACTCCTGTTCTCTTTGCGGATACAGACTAACACGGCTGCTACTCTGAAACCTGTCATGATTATTTACTACTTTCAACAATTAATCTCGTTAGTTATCTAATTAGAAGTTAATGTTTATTGTAAAATGGGTTACTGAGGGCTGTTTTAAGCAACCTGATTGCCTGCTTTACTTAACATTAATTCTGTAGAAATTTCTTGTACCTCCAATACCAGTTGAAACTATCTCTTGCATTTAAAAATAACTTTTTTCCTTCATTTTTTAGCAATAACAATGATACCACAGCGCATTTCACCCAGAAGAGTGATGCCCCAGCTGTGCATGAGACTGTCCGCTCTTCACAGCTGGTCTTTGTTATTAATTCTCGGGAAATATCTTCTGTCCTTATTTACTGTTGCTTAAATACAAGCCTGGCAAAGATACTATATATTAAAATGTTTAAAAATGTTCATGAAGGAATGATGTAAGTGGTAAAAATAATATGTTGGATTTACCTCTGTTTATTTTAAATGTCTCTGTTGTCTAATAATAAAACATTTTAAGCCTTTCAGACCCCCTTTTTAATGTATTAATGACTTACTAAAAAGAATGTAAGTGTACTTTTACACTGATTGTTTTTCTTCTCCCCCACACAGGGAAGAAAAATGTAGTCACTGAAAGACATGGAACCATCATGACAATTGGGATTAACAGGCCAGAAGCCCGGAATGCTGTGAATCAGGAGACTGCAGCAATGCTTCTTCAGGCATTCACCTCATTTGAAGATGATACCTCACTAACTGTTGCTGTACTTCACGGAATAGGTGAGATTTGTTATAGCCCTGGCTGGAATCCTCCCCACCCCCCCTCAGTGGGTGGTCACCAGGCTGTTATAATTAGACCCAACATTTGAATCCAACATGCTTTCCAGCCATCTGGGTCTGGACAGAGTCCAGTCACTGTCTGACTGAGCCTCTAGGGCATGCTCCTGGCATGCAGACTCCCTGTCTGGCCCTCTTCTTGGGATGTGGGACTCCTCAATGTAGTTGCCCTCAGCCTAAAGACTAGTGCTGAAACTCCCCTGCTGTCTGTGCATGGTTTCCTCATAGCTCTAATTTATAGTTTAACTCTTTGGGAACACGTGGCAGTTAAAGTAGGGAACACAGACTTTATAAAGAAACTTCTTAAACACATATACTTTACTCATAGACAGCACAGCAGAATTACAGGCAAAACAATAAACACATTAATGCAATTCCTCTCCTGCCCCCCAGAGGCAAGAGTCCTCACTGCTTCTGAGAATTTTTAGGGTTTTGGTCAGTTTCTTTGTGGGAAGGGAAAGCCTGTTCTGTGCCCACTTCTCCAGCTGTGTCCTCTATTTCTTATGACAGGCTGACTGTCTTGCCCAAAGTGCTCATCTCTTTTTAAAAAACAATCTGTAACATCTTTTCTTTTTCTGTCCTTGTGCCGGGGCTTTTCTATGCCCCAATCCCCCAAGGCTTGCTAGGCAAAGAGTTTTTAAAATTCAGTGGTTCTGCTTGCAACAACCTCCATTGGCCATTCAGGGCAAAGCTATTCAGTTGTTGATGGCCCTATTTGACTTCTCCAGACATAGTTTGTTCACTTCATGCCAGGTTCCTGCCACCAAATGAATGATCTAATTCACAATGGCTGTTACAACCATAAATGATACTAGGGATTTATATGTTGACCCAAACATATTCCGCAAACTGTCACAAGGCTATTCTCTCTCCTGAGATTAATTTTCTACAGTTCTGAAAAAAATGGAATATTAATTTCTACAAAGAGGTCTGGTACACGGCTCTAACTTGTTTGAATAGTAGGTGATGAAAAAGCCTTCTTGAGTTTATTTAACCCATGCATGTCTCCTTATCAATCCAAACACACGACTGAATAAATGATTAGTGAAGTATGATTTACATCCAAAAGCATGATTCTGCAAACACTTGCAAACGTGAGTAACTTTATGCCCATGAATAACTTGTATGTAAAATGTTTGCAGGATCAAAGTTAATTAGGGTCCTGCTCCTACAGACTCACAAGTATGAAAAAAAAATTTTTTTTGGGACTCATGTTATACTTTCACAGACAGTGAAGTGGACACTGATTTTTTTGGATGCCTCGTATTTTGTGTGCCCAGCTTGAGAAATGTTGGTCATGAACTTGAGAGGTGCTGCTCACACCTCTGATGCTCATGCTGACTTCCAGAGGAGCTGTGAATACTCAACACTTTGGAAAATCAGTCCGAAGTTGTCTCAGGCTTGGCATTCAAAAATGGAGGAACCCAAAATAAATGACCACTGTTGAACATTTTGGCAATGGTATACCTTCACAGGCAGTGAAGTGGTTAATTATAACCTGATTTTGGTCAGAGTCTCTTTTCTCTAATAAACATCACTGTTTATATTGCTGTCTTTTCAGCAAAATAGCAGCTGTTCCCAGATGCTGCTAGGCTTTATTACTCATGCTTTCTTGACTGTGTCAATGTACATGTTCACTTATACACTGAACTTAAAGTTATGAAGAGGTAAAATATTTTAGATACAACTAACTGAATTCATTTGATGCTTGTTGTAAAATATGTCCTTGAGTAATAGTTGTTTATAAGCTAATAAGAAACTCTAGAGACAAATTCCTGTTTTTGTTCTTTGAAATATGTATAATATCATGACAATTATGCTTGAGGGTCAAATACCCAGCTGGTATAAATCAACATAACTCCACTGATTTTCATTAACTGAGAATCTGGCTGTTGGAGGTTTTTTGCTGTAATTATACTGCTCAGGTGTTGTGTGACTTTTGAGAAATCTTTTATATTTGAGACTATTCTACTCTAGGTGACCAAAAAAAAAAGACGACTTATTTTTCCCAATACAAATGACTTATTGTGCCCACAGACTAGGGTAAGACAAGGAACATGTATTTGAAAATCAAAACAAGAAATGAGAACATGCATATTATTTAAGATGCGTGTGCAGTTTTTTCTTGCTTTATTCATTTATCTTGGAAGTGCTGCAGTTGAATTTAGGATGACTGAGACATAAAATCCAGCACTTGGGGAAAAAAACAACCCCACCCTAAACTTCAAAGAGTATATGAAAATACTTGTGTGAACTGTCAAATGGAGGTAGCAAAATAAGAAGAGGCCAAATAAAAACAGTGTCTCATTTTTAAGTGAAGACATTTATTTTTCTCAGGGGAGGAACAGGTCAAATACCCAACCTGCCATTAGAGTTTTGTATTTGGAGATTGGTTTGGAAAAGTGTGACAATCAGGTAGTTTCCTAGATTAGCCTTCACTTTGACATGGGCCTATAATAAGATTTCGCTGGCTGAGTTCATTAGTTTGTATTTTCTTGAACTTAATCTCTCATCTCTGGCCCGGATCCACTAAGTTTTTAATCAATGACATTCAGTCTTCCAGGAATGAGTTATCAAAGGCAACTGGGCTTGTGGACTTCTCTTTGGTACACCGCTACCTCGATATAACACGAATTCGGATATAACGTGGTAAAGCAGTGCTCCGGGGGGGCTGCGCACTCTGGTGGATCAAAGCAAGTTCAATGCAACATGGTTTCACCTATAATGCGGTAAGATTTTTTGGCTCCCAAGGACAGCGTTATATCGAGGTAGAGGTGTATTTATTTAATTTATGCTAGTGTATGTAATGATTGAGCTCTTAGATGTGTATGGTTCAGCAAGAACAGACTCACTCATTTTACAAGAAAACTCTCTCTTATTCACTACAAGAAAAACTCACTGGGCCAAATTCACCCCTGGTGTAACTTCACTGATTTCAGAAGAGTTACAGAGGGTATGACTTTGGTTTATTGGCTCTGTTTGTACATCTCATAGTTTCTCTAACCTCACTCTTCTCACTTCTCAGTCTGCCTTTATATGATTCCTCTCACTCAGCATCCTAACTCCCAAACCAACTATCAGCACAAAAGCAATGACTGTCCTATCACTGGGTGCTACCACGTATTACAGGCAAACACTTATATTCCTTGTCTTTCTGGTGTCTTCTGAAAAAACAAGATTTTTAAAAGTGACTTGTGATTATTATTATTATTGTTGGTGCTTCAAACTTCAGGTGCCCAAAATTGAGATATCATAAAGGGTCTTAGCTTTCGGAAAGTGCTGAGCCCACTTTCTGAAAATCAAGCCCCTTTAAAGTATTGAAAGTCAGGCACCCAAAAATTGAGGCACCCAGAATCACAAGTCACTTTTGAAAACTTCACCCTAGGGTTTTGTTTGTTTGTTTGTTTGTTTTTACCCTGTCCCCTGTCTCCAGACTGATGATCATTTGACTTCATAATACTAAATACATACAGAATACATGCTAACAATGCTAATACATACTTTAATATTAATACATGACAGTTCTTATTCAAATATAAAAGAGGTGCTAGGCTGGAGTCAATCGTATTACTGAAGTCCTGGGAAAATTACAGAATGTGTTGTAGACTTAAAAAAAAAAAGGAAAGTTGTATGTATATTTCAAAGCTTTACATCCCCAGCACATATGCATGAGTTACTTATGCCACCCTAACTGACTTAACAGAGAGAATTAGAACATTGAATTTTGCAGCTTCGTACCGTGATTCTACCTGTTAAACTCTATCAGGGAGATTCTTGCTCTGTGGCCTTTTATGTTTTAGAGACAACAAGGGATTTCTGTCCATTGTACAGTGGAATATTAAAGTAGATGTGGTGGGCTGCAATGTTTTGATTTTCATCATGGTGAAGCAGCGGGCAGCAGTGCTTTCTACTGCTTCCAGCACTCTGCAGTAATGATACCGCAGTCATGCAAGAAATGGTCTGATTTCACTCTTTCGGCTGTGGGAAGCTGTGTGGAGGAGGCACGCTTTCAGTGATAAGGAAGTGGAGGGGGTGGAAGGGCAAATAGGTTTTTGGCATGCACCGGTGAGAACCCTGGAAGTGAATTCTTGTTTACTTTGTCTTCACTTTCTTTTAAATGACACATCCTTATAGAATGCAGCCTTTATTCAGTGTTTAATCATAACATTGGCATCCGCAAAGGAAGAGAATATGGAGGGTTACTAAAAAGTCAGTGTAATGCTGATATTAGACCAGGATCTTCAGCGCTAAAAGACCATTTTCTTTCACCATCAAAAGATTTTTATTTCTATGTTTACTTTTTAAGAAGCTATTTCATAATCTCAGCTAGCATATGATACCACTGTCTAGTCTTGCCACAGCCCAAATGATTGTAAATATGCAACTTGTGGCCTCCGGGCACCTATCTGAGATTAGGTGGCCTTGCTGCTCTTCACAGAACCTCAGATTTAAATATAGGAATAATGTGTATTGTATTAGGTGACATAAAGGCAAATTCTTCCCACACACTCCTTTGAGGAGGTGGAGTGGCCTGCCTGCAGTGGGACTTGCGTGGTTCCCCGGGGCTGGAGCGAGGCAGGGCTCCATGCCATGGACATGAACCTCTTGTGCCTTACAAAGCCAATCTTCCTGGAAGCACACTGTGCCCCAGCACACAGGGAAGGAGTAGGAGGTTTGCTAGTTGATCCCTGGCTACACGGATCTACTGGGCTTTCTTAAGGGAGTTTGTGCTGCAGAGGTTATGGTAGCTTTGAGATTGCAGTGGTGGGCATGAAGTAGTTTAGTTGCTGCTCACAGCTGTGAGAGGATCTTCTTCTCTCTCCTGCCCTCTGCCCCCATAGAACTAAGACCAGGAGAGTTGGTGCAGGGTAGAGATTTTTTTCTTTAGTGTCCATTTCTGGAATAGTGAACACCACCAGTGTCGCCCTCTCTTTCCCCCAAAGAACTTTGATCTGCGATAGGTAAAAGCTGATGATGTATTCTGAAGTAACTTGATGTTTTCTCTTGTTTGTTTGAAAACTGAGATGCAAACAGGACTACACTACCAAACTCTAAACACTACTGTATTAATATAGCTCTGAGTGCAATAACTTGTCATACTGCACTGCAGAAAGCTGTCCTTGTGTCTCATTCACAAATGATTTTTGTCTTGGGAGACAGTCTTGGGAGACCTTTCAGGGTCTCTTTCAGCATTCATAGCAGAGTTGTTCTTGTTCCTCATACCCATTAACGGAGGTTAATTTTTAAAACAAAATTACTTTGAACTTATTTATCTTCATTATTCATCTCCCCAATATTAAATGTGTTTTGAAAATTGTCATGGAGATGCTTAACTTACACAGCTTCACATAAACTATTTTATTGGATAAAGTGTTGGAGAGCTAATGACACTCATTTGGTTTATGTTAAGAGTATTTAATACCCACTATTACATGCTATTGCATTGACTAATGATTTGGACCATAAAACAGAAATTGGTTTTGCAGCATCCCTTGGAGGAATCTTACAGAAAGTTTAGAGGTTGTGGCTAGAACATATGTTTTAACCTAGTTTTAGTATAATTGGGTCCAATCCACACTGGCTGGCCAAACTGGCTTACAGCCCAGTTCAGCCACAACCATTTTTAAAACCTGCTTAACCACAGCTGTTAAACACTGTTATCTGGCTTTTGCAGAAAGGGCTTTAATTCATATTCAGGGTCATGCTTCTACAGCCGTGATTTGGGAGATTTCCTCAACCAGAACATGGATTGTTTGATTCAAACCTGTATGAAACCTTTCTCCCAAGAGTTCATTTTCTGACATGGATTTCTTTTAGATTCCTAGACTTGATATTTCCTTCATCTCATTCACACAGCTAATTTGAACAAAGAGAGAGTTTAATTTTGTGTCAGTGTGTTGTGTAACTCCTAGGTGAATATAGCACTTATGAAAATGTCATTCTTAGTTATCTTCTAACCATAGCTCAGTCTGGATTTTGAGTAGCAATATGTGTTTCTACAGTAGTTGTTGACTTTTCACATTCAGTAACTGCTCCTTTCTCATATCTCACAATAACTGCCTTCATGAGAGCTTCTCCATATTCATTTATTAGTCAGGTGTCTAACCCTTCCTTGGGATCTAACTTACATCCTGAGTTCCTATATTTTCCTCCTTTCAGGCTTCTGCGTTAACCACTTTCTTGTAAGGGAAACGCTACCTTAGTTCATCTTGTTCAATTAGATTATTGAATGTTATCAAGAGATCATCACACTATTGCCTATCTTTTTCTCTCTTCCTTCCAGATTCGTTACCAAAGAGGTTTTGGAGTTCCAACAAAGTCATCTCAAAATTAAAGGGCAAATTCTGCCCGGCCTTATGTGAGTGCACAGTGTGAGTGAGACCACAAATATCCTCTCCCCACTCTTCCACTACCCTGGCAAGGCCCAACCTAAATTGCACTCCCTGTGCTTAGGGGAGTGATAAGATTGCTCCATCCTTACTCGCAGTGTACATGCTGCCCCAGAGGGTACAGGGACTAGGCAGGGTCTTGACTGTATCCCTGCACACTGACTATGGGAGCTCCCTATAGCGTGTATAGCAGCATACATGCTATCTCTGTACACACAGGAAGAATGTTATTTCTGAGGCAAATACCTCTTGGGTGTTCTCTCTGGGGCAGTGTGGCTCTGCAGTGCCCTCCCAATGCAGGGCTGTGCCGATAAGGCACAATTAAGCCCTTTATCTGCTTTTGTTCCCTGACATCATTTGTCCATTGGTGAAGTCATTCTTCATAAAATAAAAAGAGACTTCAGCCTCACCCTAAACCTGTTCTTTTTTCATCAACTGGACCTGCTGTTTGTAGCCCACATTCCCAAATTGTGGTCTGCTGTTCATGTGAGATGTCATCTCTCTTACTGTTGTTGTTTATTATTTGAATTTTCATAGCCACTTTGAATCAGGAGACCTGCTACCTAAACTCCCCCCTTTCTGCTTTCTGTAGGCATTGCTGCCTGGCATGGACACTTTTTCCACAGAGCAATTCAGAACATCTGTGTCCATTCTCTCCCTGTGTTGCTTTACTGTTGATAACAGATGGGATTCGTAGAAGTGATCCCATTAAAGAGAAACAAGCTGATTTATCAGTAAATGAAGTTCTTTGACAAGTTTCTTTTCCACACACTCATAGTCTCCCTCCTCCTCGTTGCTTTAGATCTTAAATTCAAATCTCAGTCCACAAACCTGAGGGACCGATTCTCAACTGCTGAATATTGCTGTAGCTCCATTGACATTAATAGAGGACTGGATGAGGATATGGTCCTGAGTTGGTGGTGATAGCCCAATTCTTGAAAAAGAACTGTTTGCTTGAGATGGATGTTGAAATGCATACTAAAGCTTTCTAAGTCTATGTTTCATGGATCCCACATCCCATGTATTGATACATGTGCTTATCCAAATAATGTGCCTCTGTGAAGGAAATAAACTATTTGGAGAATCAACCTACATTACTACACCTCTACCCCGATATAATGCGACCTGATATAACACGAATTCGGATATAACGTGGTAAAGCAGTGCTCCGGGGGGCGGGGCTGCGTGCTCCAGGGGATCAAAGCAAGTTTGATATAACGCGGTTTCACCTATAACGCAGTAATATTTTGTGGCTCTCGAGGACAGTGTTATATCTGGGTAGAGGTGTATTAAGAAGTCTTTCCACCTCATTCGTGATGTAACTCAACAGTACCCAGTTGAGCTGTAGTCTAGTCAATAGAAACAATGACATTAAAAGAATGTTGAGAGCCCAAAGGGAAGCACTCAGGTTGTGAGATGGTAAAATTAAGGCTGCCTGGACAATTTTTTACTCTGCTCCTTTTGCGCATGTTAATATTTTAAAATATGACAGCCACTAGCTTTCAAACAAATGGTTCAATGTCTTTTTAAAAGTACAATCTTATGGACACATTTAGCATGTTGTAGCCTTTCAGGCAGTGGGTACTGTTGGGCCTTACATTGTTTTGCAAATTTCTCAGAATATCATACAGCTTTTTTCTTCTGCCATCTTAGATATGCTTTACACCCACTTCAAGGCCCTTTTGTGCTACCAGAGTGATGAAAAGGGACATTAGTATAAACAAGAATCAGATCCTTTGTCTTCATTGACTTACCTTTATACAACTGAAAAAGACAGGTATAATGGAAGAGCTACTTCCTGCTGAGATATCATTAAAATTTATGAGTCAGATCTTTAGCTGGTGTAAATTGGTACAACTATACTGATTTCAATTAATCTATACCAATTAGTGTCAGCTGAAGATCTGGCCCTATGTCTGTAATAATAACAATAATTATTATTTTTTGTACCACCCTAGGAGATATGAGCCCTAGTCATGGACCAGGACTCCATTAAGTCTTACACTTGACAACAATATTAACTTCAAAATGAATCAGAAAAATTTAAAGGTAGAATAAATGAAGAACCTAGATCCAGAAAGCTATTTAGGCTCCTAAATTCCATTGAAATCAGTGGAAGTTAAGGGACTAAGTACTTTTGTGGATCTGGGCCTAAGTGTCTCTCATAAAACTGGATGGATCTACTGTACATTATATGCCACTTTGGTCTGGCACAATGTGCCCTGAAACCAGCTTCACTGGGTAGGGAGCTGAAAATGACCCCTTGAGAATGGAAATTTTCATGCACCTTTGACAGTAGGTGTGACTGCACTTTCACTATCAATAATCCCATTTGAAAGTTGTAGCGAAATGCTGCTGTCACTAAATGGCTGGACAGAAATATAGATATGATGTTTGTCTGAGATATATGTATACATTTTCTGATCCAGAGCTGTTCCTTAGATGTGTGTAAAAATTGTCTGATGCACACTTTCAGCATGGCTTTCAGGGTGAAATAAGCTTCTGAATAAAAGAAAATGGTCCCTTGAGCCACCCCAAAAGCAGCTCTTGGACAGACCTCAAGGAAAAAATGTGAGTATTTGGAGCTCCACTGACCCCACACTGATGCTTTCCTGAATTCATCACTGCGGAGTCTAATTTTTGCGGTGTTTTGTAGGAGGTAATTTCTGTGCTGGTTATGATTTGAAAGAGCTGGCCCACAACCCAACCGCAATAAAATTGGAACAAGATGTCACCAAAGGTCCTGGTCCCATGGTACGTACTTGGAAAGAGAACTGTGCAGCATGGAGAGGTTTTTGCAATTCAGTGAAACTAAAGTCAATTTTCGTGGCTTGAAATTGCTGCAGGACCATATCATTGTGTTTCAGTTGTTTTGCTATATGTGTGAGAGGCAGCTGTTTTGTTTTTAACAAACAAGAAAACTTTAAAATCTTGATTTATGGAAACAAGTGACAAATTTCTGTTAACTTGCAGACACCAAAAACAGGAAAAAATACTTGTCTTCTTTGAAGTTAACTAAAATCAAATGGGATTGTTTCCCCAAATGAAAAGTAGGAGTTGAGTTATGATGCATCACCCCCCCAGACATCTTGGAAATTATATGTACTGTACCCTCTGTTTATATAAATATGAATTACATGATTGTGTGCACAGGGTCGTTTGTAGTTCAAATGAAAATCCAGTAGGCAGAGACCGTTGAGGGATAGACAGTATACACAGATCTACTATTAACAATTTTCCAGCATGGTATATCAAACATTTTTTGGTAAAGAAAACTTTGGCCCAGTGTCATATGTAGGTACTTGAGTCATGTCTGGAAAGCTGGATTTTCACCAATGTTAATATGATCCCAGTCATTCTCCATTTGCATGGTATCTCTACCATGAAGACTTTGGTGCAGAAGTTCACAGTTTTGCTCAGAAACAGACAGATTCTTCTGACTTCATAAGCATTCTGCCTCCTAAAAATGAATATCTTTATATTCGTACTTGCTGTGGCTGGTGGTGGGGGAGTGGTACATATGAAAACATAAGAACTTCAGGTACACCAGGGAGGTTTGCTAGAGATGGACCACTTGTAAGGTGGATGTGTTAGGTAAGTGTTTTATTTTCAGTATGTTAGATGGCTGTGCTCAATGCTTTGAACATCACTTTATATGGGCACTCAGAGACTTACCATATATACTTGATAATAAGCCGGTTCGTTTATAAGCTGACCCCCTCCCCCAAGATGGATAAGTAAAAATGGAAAATTTTTATGACCCATTCATAAGCCGACCCTATAATTCAGGGGTCAGCAAACTTTGGCTCCCGGGCCATCCAGATAAGCCACTGGTGGGCCAAGATGATTTGTTTACCTCGAGCGTCTGCAGGCACAGAGGTAGACCTAAGTAAACAAAGTGTCCCAGCACACCAGCTGCTTACCCCAACGGGCCGGGACAGCAACTGGTGGGGAAATGTGTGTGGGGGGGGTTGGGAGGGGGGGAGTGGGGGGTCAGGGGAGTAACCCCTGTGACCATCCCCTACATGACCCAACCCTAGCCTGGGACCCCCACACTATCCCCATCTCATCCCTTCCCACCTTATCTGGGGAGGGCCAGGCGGGCCAGACTGGGTAGCGTGGCTGCAGCATGCTCTGGCGGGCTGGGCGGCACGGCCACACCCTGTTCTGGGGGGGTGGGGCTGAGCGGCACAGCCGCAGCTGCTTCAGAGGCTATGGGGAGAGCAGCATGGCCAGAAGCGGAGAGACTCTGGTCCCTCCTCTTCCCTTCTGGCTCTCCTTGCTCCCTATGGTGGGGGGAGGGGCTGTGCCCCACCTCTCCCTCTCTATACTCGTTCATAAACCGACCCTCTTCTCTGGTGCTTCCCTTTTTTACTAAATAAATTCGGCTTATGAACGAGTATGTACGGTATGTGTTTCCAGGTACAGCACATTTGCCAGAAGTACATTAATGGTGATGTATTGATAAAATCCGTAGTCTCAGAAAACAAAATGTTGAATTAGATACTTGGGTATCAGAATTCATAAACCATACATTGAGTCAGTTTTGTTCTTATCTTAGGTAGTATGAAGGTCAATAAAGTTACTAGGCTTCTCCAGTTGAGACAAAATCAAGGTATCAGTCTCACTGGATAGAGTAGTGCATATTCCTGTCTGAAGTTTGCTGCTGCTTCTCATATCTGTAAATTTATTTAGCATTTGACAGATGAGGGTGTATAACTCAAATAGAATGAAATCTTTTCTTCCTGAAAGTTGTTATTCTAGAGTCTTTTTGAGAATCTTGTCTGAGACTCAACATATACAAGCAAAATAATCCTGCTGTTTGAATTGTTGTGTTCATGAAAGAGTAGTGATTTGAGTGGGTGAATAGCTTATTTAACTGTGCCTTAATTTCTCCATCTTTATAATATAAATAACAAAACTTATTAGCCCTTCTAAAGGAGTTTGAGGTCCTCTGATGAAAGATGTGGTTTAGGTGCAACATGTTTTTAAAAGATAGCCACAGAAGCAATAGGTCACAGTACGCAGTCCTCTGTCTTTCACTTGCTGAGCCCAGTAGTCTCTGAGGCATGCCTTTGTATTAACACTAACAGCCGTGGGTTACATTTGGTCTGTTAGCAAACTGACTACTTTTCTAAATTACTGATGCTTGATCCTTAATACAGTCCTAATATGCATAATTATGGCATTCAAATCTTATATGATTGCAGTGTATACCATGAAATTTGAACACATTCGAAACAAATCAAGGATGAAAGTGAATTTCCTTCCTTTCATGTGTACTGTCTCCCTGATATCAAAACTTGCTCAGCTGACAAGTAAAATGTCTTTCTTACTGTCAGCCCTAAAAATTCAACATGGGCTCTGAAAGTATAACTGGGTTCTTTCTACCATGCACATCATAACCAGTAATAAAGGTTCTGTTAGCCAAATTGTGCCCTTGGCTGCACCTGTATAACCTTTTTGCCTTCATATTATGCCTCAGTGGTACATGCTCAAATTTAAGGTAAAGCCTGGAAGACCATGGAGTGGTACAGATGTATCTAAGGTCATCATTTGGTTTGCATCTTTACATAATCTATACAGGACAACTTCTGTGACTGCAGCTTAGAATTTCACTACTGTGAACATCTGCTTTAACACCAGTTTAACTCACTGGCACTGGACAAATGTCTTATTAATTTTTCCTACTGCTGTCCTGATTAAACAGCAGTCATTAGGCTAATTAGGTATCCAGAGATATAGCCTGGTAAAGCAATCCTTAATAAACTGAGTAGACTGTAATCATAAAAATGTAAATTGATCACAGCAAAACAAGATAATAAACCAAAGTTAGTATATATGGGTGCATTAGCTGATGTGCTGGTTGCAACCATCCTAGATATGGCCCAATTCTGTAAACGCTTATTACAAGGCATAGTGCTGCTGAAGTCAATAAACCTCCATCCTATATTAAGCAGTACATCCAACAGTGTTTGCAGGATTGGGTCTTTGGTATGTACACTGTGGTATGACTGTATTAATATATCTTTTATTTTGATAGGGTCCTTCCCGAATAAAGTTTTCCAAACCAGTGATTGCTGCAGTAAGTGGATATGCAGTGGCCGGGGGTCTTGAGCTCTCTCTTTTGGCTGACCTGCGTGTTGTGGAGCAAAGTGCCATTTTTGGAGTGTTCTGCAGACGCTTTGGTATGTTTTCATACAAAATCTCTACAGAGATAGCAGAGACCAGATTTTAAAAAATGCTTTTAGAATTGCACTCCCAGTTCTTGCAAGTGTGAAACCTATATCTGTATATGTGAATTGGGTACATAGACCCACAATTTTCCAGTTTATATGCACACAGTTTGCAGGCACATGGTTACAGATTGAGCTGATAATTGGGCCCTGATCCCTTGGGGTCTCTTTCTCTTTGTCTGCTTTCTTTATAGCCAAATGTTACAGACAAGTTTGGAAATGAGAAAACTGTTAGCCAACTAAGGGCTTATCTACACTGGGAACTTACATTGCCATAGCTACAGGGGTGTGACAAATCCACATTCCTGAGTGACGTAGTTAAGCCGACCTAACCCCCCGCGTAGACAGTACTAGGCCGACAGAAGAATTCTTCCGTTAACCTAGCTACTGTCTCTTGGGGAGGTGGATTACCTACACTGATGGGAGAATCCCTCCCATTGGTGAAGGTAGTGTCTACACCAGGGGTGGGCAAATTTTTTGGCCTGAGGGCCATATCTGGGTACGGAAATTGTATGGCAGGCCATGAATGCTTACAAATTTGGGGTTGGGATGTGGAGGGGGTGAGGGCTCTGGCCGGGGGTGTGGGCTCTGGGGTGGGGCCAGAAATGAGTTCAGGGTGCAGAAGGGGGCTCTGGGCTGGGGCAGGGTTTGTGGGGAGTTAGGGCTCTGGCTGGGGCTGCAGGCTCTGGGGTAGGGCTGGGGATGAGAGGTTTAGAGTGCAGGAGGGTGCTCTGGGCTGGGACCAAGGGGTGCAGGAGGGTGGGAGGGGGATCAGGGCTGGGGCAGGGGGTTGGGACATGGGAGGGGCTATGAAGTGCAGACTCCAGGAGCACTTACCTCAAGCAGCTCCTGGAAGCAACGGTGTGTCCCCCTCTCTGGCTCCTATACAGAGGCGTGTCCAGGAGGCTCTGTGTGCTGCCATGTCCGCAGGCATCGCCCCCGCAGTTCCCATTGGCTGCAGTTCCCAGCCAATGGGAGCTGGGGGGGGTCGGCACTTGGGGCAGAGGCAGCGTGCGGAGCTCCCTGGCTGCCCCTATGCATAGGAGCTGGAGGGAGGACATACCGCTGCTTCTGGGAGCTGTGTGGAGCCGCAGCACATGAACGAGGAGTGGCCCCCAGAGAGCTGGAGTGCATGCACACGGAGTGGCCAGCTGGAGAGCTGGAGCATGTGGAGCTGGGTAAGCCGCAGACCCCGCTCCCAAGTGGGAGCTCGAGGGCCAGATTAAATCGGCTGGCGGGCCGGATGTGGACCATGGGCCATAGTTTGCCTACCCCTGGTCTACACTGAAGTGCTACAGCAGGTGCAAGGAAACTATATTAAATAGTCCTTGCAGTGTAATTGAAATTGTCAGTAAGGGCTAGATTTTTAAATATATTTAGGAGCCTGACTCCCACTGAAATAAAATTGATTTCTGAAATGATTTCAGTGGGAGTTAAGTGCCTAAATACCTTTTTAAAAATTTGGTCCAAAGTTGCTATTATGCTTTATTTTCATCTTATTTGCTATCCAGGGATAACTAATAACAATTTGTACAATTTGGCATTTACTGCTAATAAACACATACATTGTGATCAATTGTACAGATATTGTCTTAAAATTCAAGTAATAGATGCTGTATCCAGACTGGAAACTATTATTTTATATATATATTTTCCCGTTTTTGGATGTATGGTATCAGTAGCATAACCAGGTTCTAACAGCAGGGGATCCAGTGAATATAGTGTACTTATCAAAGGCTTTCAGAAAATCTAAGGTCCCTCACCAAAGGCTCTTAAGCAAAGTAAGCTGTCATTGGATAAGAGGGAAGGTCCTCTAATGAATTGGTAACTGGTTAAAAGATAGGAAACAAAGGGTAGGAATAAATGGTCAGTTTTCAGAATGGAGAGAGGTAAATAGTGGTGTCCTCCAAGGGTCTGTACTTGGCCCAGTCCTAGTCAACATATTCATAAATGATCTGGAAAAAGGGATAAACAGTGAGGTGGCAAAATTTGCGGATGATACAAAACTACTCAAGATAGTTAAGTCCAAAGCAGACTGCAAAGAGCTACAAAGGGATCTTACAAAACTGGGTGACTGGGCAACAATCGCATGAAATTCAATGGCGATAAATGCAAAGTAATGCACATTGGAAAACATAATCCTAACTATATATATAAAATGATGGGGTCTAAATTTGCTGTTACCACTCGAGAGAGAGATGTTGGAGTCATTGTGGATAGTTCTCTGCGAATATCCAATCAATGTGTAGCAGCAGTCAAAAAAGCTATCAGAATGTTGGGAATCATTAAGAAAGGGATGGATAGATAAGATAGAAAATATCATGTTGCCTCTATATAACTCCATGGTAGGCTCACATCTTGAATACTGCATGCAGATGTGGTCGCCCCATCTCAAAAAAGATATATTGGAGTTGGAAAAGGTTCAGAAAAGGGCAACAAAAATGATTGGGATATGGAACGGCTGCCATATGAGGAGAGATTAATAATATTGGGATTTTTCAGCTTGGAAAAGAGACGACTAAGGGGAAATATGATAGAGGTCTACCGTTTGTAATAGCATGGTTTACCGTAACAGTTTGGCCCTTGCTGTGAGAGAAAAAGCAGTGCTAAGAATGTCTGGGGAATGCAGCACACTTGCACCATGCTTCTTTAGCATCTGCTGCAGTATTATGCTTATTGTAGTTTGGCCCATTTTAAATACTTGAGAACACAGTGCTTCATGTGGTGCTTTGCTTTTTTTTTTTTTTTTGCCCTTTTTTTTTTTTTTTAAGTGAGGGGGTGTTGTGTCTTTGGAGAGAAGACACCACTCTTAAAATCTGCTTTATGTGCTGCTGTTGTCATATAATCTATCCTTTGATCCTGACCACTTATCCACATGGTAGCTGTAAAGATCTGGGAACAAATTTTCCTTTTAGTTCATTTCAGATCATGACTGATTTTTATTAAACCAGTTTAGAGCATCTCCATGAAGAAATATGGTGGTGATGTCTGAGCTAAATGTGAATATTTAAAAACCTTTCATAGAAATAAATTCATATGGCAACATCCTGTTACATCTTGAACCTGTTAGGGGAGAGCACCCGGTTATGGAGGAAGAATAGACTTACAGTTAGGGCACTGGTGTGGGATTCGGAGAACCTGTGTTCAATTCTTAACTCTGCCACAGACTTCCTGTGTGACGTTGGACAAGCTACGTAATCTTCCTGTGTCTCAGTTCTCCATCTGTACAATAGAGATAACAATACTTCTCTACTTCACACGGGTGTTGTGAAGATAATTTCATTAATGTTTGTGAGACTCAGGGCTTGTCTTCACTGAAATGCTACAGTGGCACAGCTGCAGCACTTCAGTGTAGACACTACCTATGCTGATGGGAGGGGTTCGCCCGTCGTCATAGTTAATCCACCTCCCCAAGAGGTGTTAGCTAGGCTGACAGAAGAATTCTTCTTTTGACCCAGTGCTGTGTAGACCAGGGATAAGGTTGGCTTAACTATGTTGCTCAGGGATGTGGATTTTTCACATCTCTGAGTGAAGGAGCTGGGTCAATCTAACCTTTTA
Organism: Mauremys mutica; assembly: GCF_020497125.1. Classification (NCBI taxonomy): domain Eukaryota; kingdom Metazoa; phylum Chordata; order Testudines; family Geoemydidae; genus Mauremys; species Mauremys mutica. The sequence continues at coordinate 118,834,801 of NC_059073.1, read as the reverse complement.
GTGTAGACCAGGCCTCAGTTACAATGGTGATGGAGGGGCTATAGAAGAACATGAATAGCGTTCCAATTCTAACAATATATATATAATTACCCTCCTAATCAAGCTGCATTTGGGAGTTTTGGAGTGGCAGGTGGCTTTCTGTTTGTAACTATCCAAAGTACAGTAAAAGCTGTGTTATCTGGCACTTTACCAACTGGAAAGCTCTATAAACCGGCATTTCTGATATTCATTGAAAGTCCAGTTTATAGTCCGGTTGGTGCGGGGCTGGCAGGCTCCCTACCTGGCTCTGCATGGCTCCCTGGAAGCGGCGACATGTCCCTGCTGCTCCGAGGCGGAGGAACAGCCACAGGGGCTCCGTGCGCTGCCCCTGCCTCAAGCGCTGGTGCTGCAGCTCCTGTTGGTCGGTAGGAGCTATGGGGGCGGCGCCTGCGGGTGGAGGTAGCGCGCAGAGCTGCCTAGTCGTGCCTCTGCCTAGGAGCAGCAGGGACATGTCGCTGCTTGCGGGGAGCTGCCTGAGGTGAGCACCGCCTGGATCCGGCATCCCAAAAACCCTCTTGTGCCCCAATCCCCATCCCCCTGCCCCAAGCCCCCTCCCTCACCCAAACTCCCTCCCAGAGCCCATGCCCTGCACCCCCTCCTGTGCCCCAACCCCCAGCCCCCTCCCACACCCAAATTCCCTCCCTCTTAGTGAACCGGAATTTTTTACTTACCGGCACCCCCCATTTCCTCAACATGCTGGATAACAAAGCTTTTACTGTATCTAGTTCTAGGTTTCTGTATATTGGGCCAAAGTGTATAATTATTTATGGTGCAATCCATGAAGGTACTTAGGTGCCCAAGTCCTGTTTTTAGGCACCGCTGTGATCCTTAAAACTCCTGCTTGCCCCCTAACCCAGTAGGTGCAAAAATTGACTTGGCACCTAATTTTTTGTCTCTAGGCATGTGCACTGCAGCGTTGCTCTTGGCATCTGAACGCCCACCTCCTGCCTAACCCCAAGAGCAATTCACAAACCAGGGAAGATAGGTGTTTGGCTGCCTAAGTCACATCTGGGGGCTTGATCCGGTAGCAATGCTCAGTCGTTGCCTACTGGATTGGGCCCCTTGGGAGTTCACAAAAAACAGCAGGGGGTGAGGAGGCCCTCCCTTACAACCTTTAGCCTAAGGGTTAGGCTATTCACCCAGCATGTGGAAGATCCCTGGTTCAAGTACCACCTCCTCCTGAGGAGTAGAAGAGATTTGAACAAGGATTGACCACCTTTCAAGTGAGTGCACTAGGCTATCGTCATTCCAATGCTTTTGCTGACCCAATTAATATTTAATTAAAGTAGAACAAGGTCAGAAGGTGAGTGAAGGAACCCCTACCTCGGAATATTCTACATCCAGGGGGAGGAGGAACTTGAATTGGAGATTTCACATATCCAGGGTGAATACCCTGTCCACTAGGCTAAAGGTTATAAGGGAGGTTCTCTCCTCCCCCCCGCGATGTTTTGTTTTGGGTCCTGCACACCACTTAGGCATTCAAACACCTATCTTCCTGTGGTTCATGGATCACAAGCAGAGCTAGGAACCCAGTGCTGCCCAGACTTAGGCACTTTTCTCTGTGAGAGGGGCAGGGGTTAGCACACCCCACTCTGGTTAGCATGTTGCATTGGCTAGCTTAAGCGGCTCTTTGCCTAGCTGGCTTTGTGGATCTCAGTCTTAGGTACCTGTCTCTCCCTAGTCATTGTATAGAGAACTTAGGAACCTAAATCAGCTTTATAAATAGTAGTGTGGGTCCTGTGGTTTTTCCTAAAAGTTAGGGATTATGATGTTCAGTGTGATAACGGCTAAGTCCCTTTGTAGATCTGGGCCTTAGTCACACAGATTCTGTATAAAAGCAAATCTTTCAACGCTGGTCTTTGGGAATTGTTCCTGACAACATCAGCACATTTCTAATAAACATGTAAACAACATTAAATCACTTCTTGAAGTGCAGATCTGTTCGGAAAAGTGACTTGTAAAAATAAATCTGCTTCCTGTGCTTAGTCACATTTGTTCTGTGACAGATATTACTCTTGACTTCTGAGATGCCTGCAGAGTCAACACAGCAAAAACAGAGTGAGCTGGATTTTTGTACTCCTTGTGCATCAATAGAACTGTTTACTAAATTATGGTCCAATCAGGACTTAAATTAGAGGCCCATCCAGTAACAACTGTGCAAACTCATGAAAGGCACCGGGTTTACACAGGTGCCACAGAGGGCATAAATTGGTCTATAAAAGCATATTTATTAGTGATGAAGCTAGAGTAGGAAAGAGCCTAGCTTGATTCTCAGAGACTGGGCAGTTTGCAGAGCTGACATATAGGAAAAAAACCCAAACCTTTTTACTTGTAAAGCAAGCACATTTGATACAGAAATTGTCAAGGAAAAAACATGGAAGCCAGGAGTGCTGTTTTTAGAGTCACTTTTCAGGGTAGATCAAATTGCACTTACAGTTTTAGATAACTGTCTTTCTGTTGTGAAATTAAAGGGAGAATCCTGCAAACCTTTACTAATGAAATACTCCTTTGTGTTACATGAATTAAATGCAAAGAAGCAGTCTAGAATACTCACTTGAGTAAAGTCATGCAGGATTAGGCCAAAAAATTGTTTTAAAATGTAAACATTTGGGTTTTCTTTTAATTCTGTGTTTTTTGTCTTCACAGGTGTTCCATTGATTGATGGAGGCACTGTACGGCTACCTCGACTGATTGGTCTCTCACGAGCCTTAGATCTCATTCTAACTGGTCGTCCTGTTGGTGCACAAGAAGCATATGAGTTTGGGCTAGCCAATTGAATAGTCCCCAATGGTCAAGGTTAGTGCTTAATGAACAATGTAGGAAATGGTTCTAAGTGTGAATCGTTTGATAGTGTTGTTATCTGTATGTCTGTCTTTGTGAAGAATAGTTAACACAAAAATAATCATGATTTTTGTAATAAAAAGAATTGGTTACAGGGGCATGCACAAGAGTGGGCAAGCAGGGACATGGCCCCTCACCCCAAATTTTCCATGTGTCCCTGCAGCCCGGGGAGGGAGGAAGCAGCGGTTGCCTGCTGAGCTCCTCCTCCTCCCCTCACCCCTACAGCTGCTGCTTCTCCGTCCTTGCTACTGGAGTCCTAGGCGTTGCCTCTGCCTCCATCCCCTGACTCACCTCAGCAGGTGGTCTGCAAACCAGGTGGCAGTGCTGGGATTCCAGCAGCAGGGAAGGAGAAGCAGCAGCTTTAGGGGTGGGAGGAGGAAGAGCTCAGCCAGCAGTCCTGTTGCTTCCTCCCTCCCAAGGCTGCAGGGACACAGAGTGCTGCTGCCTCCTCGCCAGAGACGTCCTGGGAAATCTGGGGGGGTGTGTGTGTGTGTGTGTGGTGAGAGTGACATGACCCTTTCACTTGTATGTGTTTAATGTGCCTCTCCAAAAGCAGTCAAATTTAAAGTCCTGCACACGCCCCTGGTTGGCTATGATTAAAATTAAAAGGTCCTTATGTCAGGGACCATGTTTTAATATATATTTGTACAGTGCCTAGAACAATGGGGCCCTGCTCCCTAAGCAGGGGCCTTGTGGTGCTATCATGATACAAATAATAAATTAAAATATACATCTGGCACAGGATTGACACACTGCAGAGAGGACATCCAACATCCGTCACATTTGCTTTTACTGCTACACTGCTATTAAGTTATTATTCATGTTTAAAGTAGATCTTAAAGCAGGCTGCTAACAATAATATATCATCCAATTATCCATTCCCTTTATTGTAAATGTTTTGTAACATCCCATAGCTGAAACTAGAACATTAGTTGATGGGCTGCCATCATATTTTATTAATTTATTTTGTTTTAAATGGAGGGAAACAAAACTTTCCAAATGTTTCTGTATGGTTTAAAAAAATGAAATGGGCTTCTTTATATTTTGGGCAAGGGAAATGAATAGAAGTTTTTCTAATGGAAGTCAGACATAGCACTTGCTTTTACACTAAAAAAAAGCATATGTTCCAGTTTCTCTGCTTGTGAATCAGTCTTGTCCTGCCACTGTACAGTTCCTTGGAAGATTTTTTTTATTTCCTTTCTAACTAATTAGGTGCCTACTCCATCTCTCCAAAGCCTAGTGACAAAGATATTGTGAAGAACTAAAATTACTTGAGGCAAGAATCTAGTTTGGAAAGATTTCCTTTACAAGTTAAATGTTATGTTTCCACTCAAAAGAAAGGTGCTGCTGTGCAGTCATAAAAAGCTAGCCAAAAACCCTGGTAACCTTTGCAGTCAGCTGTGGTGTTTTTGATACATGCTAACATGGATCACAGCTTCGGCCCAAGAGAAGCAATGCTTTCCGACTCTGTTAAGCTAGAATCCAAAGAACTCAAACAGCAGCTCACTCAGGGCCCAAATCTGCAAGCACTTATTCACATGAGTAGTCTTTCCTTGGGCACTGATCCCACCGATTTAAATTGGAGTAGCAGTGAGTGATCAAGGGTTTACAGGATCTTGCCTTTATTCCCTCCACTCCCTTAATTCATTATTCTCAAATATTTCTCATACTGTAATATCATTTTATACTTGTCTCGCCAGTAAAGTTGCATTGGGTAAATATTATGTAATGTTCAGATATTTACTATCTGAGGGTTTGATCCTGCAAATGCTTACTACTAAGTATAATGCTTATTGAAATCAGCTGGGCCACTCATGGAAATAAGCACTATACCTAATAGTAAGTATATGCAGGATCAGGCTTTAAGGGCTCACCAGATTTTGAGTTCACTCAGCACCTTGCAGGACTGAAATCTTAATAGACAAAAGGGTGGTGGGAGGAGGCATACAACCCAATACTTCCTCTTCCAGTTCTAGCGTTCCCTTTTCTTAATCCTTGCAGGTTTTATTTTTTTAGCTTTTACTTATTTGCCTTTGTTTTTTAACTCATGCCAATTTGCATTTTTGTTTACTTGTTTCTAATAGTTTACTGGATTTTTGTATGTTTGTCTGACTTTTTGTTTTATATTATAACTCTTGGTTAGTTTCTTTATTAGGGCCATGCCCTTGTGTCTGGTCAGAGAACACTTAGTGCAGTTCAAGAAAGTGTGTGTGCAAGTGGCTTTAAGCAACCTTGCAGTTGCTTGATCTTGGGGCAGCTTTTTTCCAGTGGAGTGCCAGGCACAAGCTAGAGCAGCCCAAAGACCACTCTGATTTGTATCTTATGCCATTAGGCATTAGCCCAAAGGGGCCATTACATCAGCCAGATATCGTTGGGGTGCAAGGACACTCCAGCTACACCCACTTTCACCATACATCTGCCAGGAGGGAGTGGCATAGGTGCTACTATGGTAGTTTCCCAACATTTAGGGATCCCTTGAGCTGGGAGTATCCTCAGGTGATCCAGTAAACTTGCATTAAGGCAAGTTTGAACTGGGGGAGTTGAACTAAAGTATTCCCATACCCTGGGAGAACTGGGCCTTTGTTTTTAAGCTAGTCCTATTTATTGATTGTTGTATGTATGTATGTAACTCTTTCCTATTTTCCTATTTAACACTTTCAGAATGCCTACCATTTCCAGCCCTTGAAAGCACTATCCTCTCTCCTTTGATACTGAGAGCTAGTGAGACCATAGCAATTTAGCTGCCTGGCTCTTCCCATACTGCTTACATGGAAAGGCCTGTGGAGGCCAGGATGAGACCCTTTAAGAGTCATGTAGCATATTCATGGACTTGTCTACACTGCAGGCTTAGCTTGAGGTATCTACACTGGAGTTAACTTCTCTCGCGTCGTGTTAGCCTAGTGGAGAAAGAGCATTCACACTGCAAAATGACTCTCGAGCACTGCACAGTGCTTGTAGCAGCAGCACAAATTGACTGCATACGCACTGTGCTACTGGCTCGAGTGGCAGCAGAATCTGGGCGTCATCCCGCTGGATTGATGGGCCAGCTAGCTCATGTTTAAAGTACCATTTAACTTGAGCTAGAGACTTTTGGGGGGTCAGTGGAGTCTGTTGGGTAACACTCAAGTTATAGATCTAGTTAACAGTGCAATGAAAACAAGCCCTGTGTTACGAGTGGGCTTTTTGTCATTTTAAAAACTTTAAGCTCTCCATAACCAACAGCTGCTGCTATTAATCCATTTTATTCAATTTAGGAAGTATAACCTGGATTTTTTTTCTTAATTTAGAGAGAGTTGAAAACATGGAAATAGATTTTAAGAGGTTTCCTTCCAATAATGGGTGTATCCTGTATAAAAAAAAAAATCCGTTTGTCTATCCACATTTCTACTGTTAACCTCTGTCCATTATAGGGAACTATCCCCATAAGGTAAAGGTAGAAAACCTTTTCAAGCAGTCTCTAACATTTCCTGTAGAAGGAAAAAGGAAGACGCTCTACTGAGTTACCTCATTTTGAATTGGCCTGGAAATTGGTTTAATGCACAGTAGCAGCTGCTTCTCTTCAAGTTAAACTGATATGACTGCTGCTTACTGTAGCCTGTTCTCCTGACTAGTTAGCAAAATGATTACAACATGTACTTTTAAATCTAAATGGGCTTTGGGAATGGCTTTTTTTTTTTTAAAGCTTGTGTGTCTGAGAGTTTTTAAAAGGAAATTAGCCATGAGTCAATTAGCTAGGACAAAAAGGTATGCGCGTGTGTGTGTGTGTGTGTGTGTGTGAGAGAGAGAGAAAAAGTAGGTTATTTTGATCATGGAGTGTGAAAGGAAGGAGAGGAGGTCAGTAATAACACAGGAGGTTATTCAAACCTCCTGAAGCTGCCGACGTTTTTCAGGTCCAAAAAGTGACTAACGTCTCCATAGACTTGCTGTCGTACTGTGTGCATTCTGATATCCTGATTCCTTTTTCAAACATGAGTGTTTTGGTTGGCGCTGGATGATGTACTTTAGAAGTCAATGTGAATGAAACCAAGTTTTATTTACTGAATGTGTTGTAAGTAAATAAGAATTCTATAAAGTGTGTTTTACCCTGGCAGTTAGCATTAACCTGTTGATTACGGAGCTAGATGTAAAGCAAAGAAAACCTGGTGATAGGACGTTCTAGTGTCATGAAAGATCTTGGGCCTGATCCTCAGCTGCAACTGAGATGTGTTTGGCTGAGTTGAAGAAGACGTACACAAACTGCCTTTACACTTTCTCTATCTTAGAGCAATTCTTCCCTGATCTGCTTCCCTAGAACAGAATAAAGCAGCCTGGAGTCTGCTCTAACATCTCTCACCTGCCTGGGCCCCCAGAAGACTGATATGCTAGCAGAAGATCACTGGGAAGTTGGCTGTGCCCTTGGGCTAGAGACAGAGAGGGAAAATGTAGGAACCAATCTGTATGGCCTACTGCTGTTTCAGGCTATCACAATACTACAATAAAATGTCTTTGAATAGGTTTATGGTTTTGTTGCTCGCTGAAGGTGCATTGGAGTGATAGAGCACATCAGAATGTTTCTAAGGCTACGTCTACACTAGAAACTTCAAAGCGCTGCTGCGGGAGCGCTCCCACAGCAGTGCTTTGAACTGAGTGTGTGGTCACTTGTGAGCACTGAGAGAGCTCTCCGGCCTGGTCTACACTGGGGGTGGGGGGTGTCGAACTAAGGTACCGCGAACGGCGGTGGCGGAGTCGACGGGGGAGCCGCGGACTTCGATCCCGCGGCGTCAGGACGGGTAAGTCAGTCGAACTAAGGTAGTTCGACTTCAGCTACGCTATTCACGTAGCTGAAGTCGCGTACCTTAGTTCGAACTCCGAGAAGTCGAACTCTCCGCGTCGACCCGGCGGGTAAGTATGGACCTACCCTCCCAGTGCTCCTGGTAATCCATCTCCATGAGGGGATTAGCTCCGAGCACTGAGAGCGTGGCTCCCAGTGCTCAAAGCCTGTCCACACTAGCGCTTTAAAGCGCTCAAACTTGCTGCGCTCAGAGGGGTCATTTTTCACCCTCCTGAGCCAGCAAGTTAGAGTGCTATAAAAAGTAAGTGTAGACAAGCCCTTAGTAACACTCTGGCACCCTTTTCTCCTACCGCTTCTATATTGAAAAGACTTTCCAGTCTTGTCTTACAATATTTACATTCTCGCTCCTTAATTTTTTGCTTATTTATTCTTTTCAGCATTGAAAAGGTTTCCATTTTATATTCATATGAATTTTCCCAGTAATACTTAGTATTTAAAATACACTGTGTTAAATGTCTTCACATAGTTAGAAAGTTACTTTATTTCAGTAGCACAACCATTCATTACCCTAACATTGTTAGCTAGTTTTGTGTGTGCCTATGACTTTTTTTTTTTAAGTGGGGGGAGGCCGATAGCTCACAGCCATATTTCTATTATATTGCAACCTAGTTTGTTAATGTCAGGTCTCTCACTTTCATCCATTAAAAGAAACAGTATTCAGAAACAATACGGGAGATCAATTAAGAGTCCTACAAATCAGTGTGTGCTCAAAGTATGCTTGGGACAATTCTGTCCTACTGTAAATAGCCTAAAACTCCACATATGTACTGGTGATATACATATGATTAATTGCAGAACCAATAATCTGGTTGTATACTTGATCATGCACTTTTGACCAGCTCATGCTCTCTGCCCTCTAGTCCATCTCACTTAGACACATCCTGACATTCCAGATCTCTGAACAGCTTCACAGGTGCCATTTTAAAGAATAAATAAACCTGCCATAAAAATGTTTCCTCCTTTCTCCCAAATAGGGAAGTTTCCCCTTTAAAAATGACCTGCTATTGATCCAGGACAGCCAGTACTTGATCCTGCTCCAGTGACAGGCTTAAGGTTTGATATCTTGAAGACTTGCATAACTTTACACCATTGGAAAGGGGAGAATCCCAGCTTCCAATGGGACCCAGCACTTGCTTCTAGGCTTGGGAGGTTGCAAGATATCAGACCTTAAACTTATACCTAAAATGTTAACAGAAAAGATATTTAGGTGCATTTTAGAGGTTTTTAGGGCTCTTCTGAGACTAGTGCCATCAGATTGGTAACTAAGGCATCTGGCTTCACAGGCTGTAGGATAAAGACAGTAGTGGAGGGTCTGGTTTGTGTCTAGCCTAATTGTTAGTCAGACACTTGGAAATGGATCCAGGCTCGAAGCTGGGGTTAGAGTCAGGAGCCAAGCCAAGGGTCAGAGCCAAAGACAGAGTCAGGAGTCAAGCTAGGGTCAGTGTCCGGGTTGGATGTAGGAGTAGTGACCTGACGCAAGGGAGGAAAACAGGAACTGGGAGCAGACAGGGGCCTAGGATGAAGAGGTCAGGCACCAGGAACAGGCTGAGAGTCATGGCTTGGGAGTCAGACAAGTAGGCAGGGTCCGTAGTAGCAGCCAGCCAGGGATTCACCTAGTTGCTCAGACAACTTCTCATGATTCTGTCTAGCTTAACCCAGCCAGTCGGTGGGGCTTGATGTCTCACACAATCAGGAGCTTTGTGGGCATGGCCCATTGTGAGCTAACGTTCCAGAAGCCCCCTTCTCCAGGGGTTTGGGTGAGCTGCCAGGTAGCAACCATGGCCTGAGTTCTGTCTGGTGACCCATAGGCCCAGGTTCAAGGCCCATAATTCCTCACTAGTAGTTCCTGTAAAAATGGTGGTGATAGTTGTGAACATAGGGGCGTAGAGCAAGGAGGTGTGGGTCTGTGAAAAGGGCAATAAAGATAGTCTTCCATTCTCCCCAGCTGTGGTGTGCTGGCTGTCTAATCTCTACCAGCTGTCAGAGAGGGATCAAATAAAAAGAGAGAACTCTAAAATATGTTGTAGCTGATTTTCTGTAGAGTGTGTATATGTAGGATAGAAGAGATGTAGCTATTAGTAATTCATAAGAGAATGTTGATAAATCTCTTATTCATAATGGAATGGCAGAGAGGGGACTATGCTGTTTCTGGACTATGAATAAACTGTAAGAGATGTAGCTATTAGCAATCATTTGGAGTGGCAAGCTCACAAGCTATTTGAGAAAACGTTGTGATCCCAAACTCATGCTGATGAAACCTTTATGCCACATCACACCATCATTTATCCTCTCTGCATTAAACACAAAACAAAAAAGACAACCCAGTGCTGAGATTGCCGTTAGAATCATGGGGCACTCTTAAGCGCTCCTTACTCTCACAAGTTACAGTAGGCCCCTGAGGATTCAAATCCCGGGTCTCTGAGTCCCAGACACGGAGCAGCTCCCATGACTGTCTCTGAGCAAAGGGTAAATATGATCCTTGGAACAGGACTCTACCCCCAACAAAACTTTCACCCTTCTTTCAGATTCCTTTCAGTTAGGTATAGGTGAACGTCCCTTTCCTATCTCTGTCATAGCCAAGGAGGCAAGCTTATGTTCCCTGAAGACACTGGAGGAGGGGGGAAATATTGGCTGTAGACTATCCTTACTCACCTTCTTACCCAGAAGATATCAACACTTAAAGTGGGAGTTAGGACACCACTTCTTTTAATAGATCCCATCTGGAGGGACTGTGTGCCATGAAACATTCCCCTAAACCTGCTGGAGTCAACTCTTGCTTGGCAAACTGTAGCATATTCTGGGTTTGTAACAATATTTAAAAGCATGCAAAGTCATTTTCCTGCCCCCCCCTCCACTTTTGTGTTTCTTTACTAGCTTCAGATAGTTTTATAAGCTCCAAGAGTGCAACGTCTGGCAGAAATGATAGCTGTTATGGATGGAACATTTGAAACAGAACTTTTCTGTTACACTATCCATTGTTGCATTTGATAGGGTTTAAAGCTCTACTGACCTTACAGAAGAGCTTTCTGTTGCCTTCTGGCTTCTATTAAAAATGAAGTTAATTCACAAACAGAAACTTAAACTGGAGTTAAGGCTGTAAATAAATGTTCATGAAATCAAATATTCAGAACACAAGTTATAGCAAACATTTTAAAGTGAGGAAAATTAGTAATTTAAGTCTCTGCCCTATATGTCTTCCCAGTCTCAACCTATAGCCTAGAGGCCTTTTGTATCCATCTACCATATCTCCCTATATATGCTCAATAGGGGCTACAAACCACCTACCAAACATGGCCCACAGGCAATCTTCTAGTTCACCTTCCTATTATGAGCTATAAACACTGTCATTTAGTTTCTTCTGCTCAGCGGGCCTGTTGCTGAGATTGGGTGAAAATTCACTGAAGTTGCACCCACTTAAGCAGCAGAGAGCTTGGGAGAAATTCAGCCCTCTCCCTCAGCATCTTACATCTTATTCATAGTCCAGAAACAGCATAGTCTCCTCTCTGCTAATCCATTATGAGTAAGAGACCTATCAAAGTTTGCTATATGAACTGGAAACCCCACTGTACCTTCCATATTCATGCAGTCCATGTATGTCACAGCCTCTACCAGACAGATATAGACGTTAAAGGGACACCATTGCCTTAAAAATGTCATTGTTGTCTTAAATGTTTCATACTTCCAAGTAAAACCTCCAGATTACTTGAACTGAGAGAGGCTAAATCACTTTTCAAATTTGTTTACTAAGGACATTTCACAGCACTGTGGGTTTCAGGGGTTTTCCCATATATAGTCAATTACTTAATTTCCCCTGTTTGCCTGCATCTTGCATATACAAACCAAGGAGAGAAAACCATTTTTGAAATAGGAAAATGTTATTGTAAACCAACAAGTATTGGCCAAAGGGGTCGGGGCAAATGTAGTATCAAACTACTTTTAACTCTTTTGAAATTGGCTAGATTCCAGGATAAAGCTGTGGCTTTAAAAATATTTGAATTGCTGACTCATAAATTTAAACAGTAATCAATAGGATATAAGTATATTCCTGTTATGGAGATGGTGGACATGAAAATTGGAACAGAGTTGTGATTGTTCGAGGAACCTTAACTATGAATTTCTTCACTTTTAGATGTTTGTTTTTGTAATGATAGTGGTGTAGTAATGTAGTTATTGAATTAGGTATTTATATACAACCATTTCTCTCACAAAGATTTGGATCTGATAAATCTGCATTACATATTTTTAGAAAATATTTCTAGGTAAAGAAAGTAATGGGTCTGTGTCCCCGGGTGTGTGTGTGTTTGTGTGTGTGAATAATAAGATGTTACTATTTTTTAAATGCCTCTGCTAGACTACTTGCATTAAAGAAACTGCATTCATCAAATGAGAGGAAAAAATTTGGGCATACATAGCAAATATTTGTTTTAGTATGCTTCCATCTTTGAACTAAGTTTACACTAACCCACTCTTCCCCAGTTCATAAGTAGACCTTGCTAGCCAATATTAAATTTACTGTGCATGTTTTGCCTTTTTAATATCCTGTTTTCAAATGCATCATGTTATAAACAGCCCATATCACATACTAGTTATTTCTTATATCTGCAAGTTGTGTATGATTTTTTTAAGTACTATTAAAATATTCTTTTATGTTTCTATTTGTAGCCCTTCAGTGTGCCATTGAGCTTGCTAAACAAATCTCTGCCTTTCCTCAACAATGCATGCGAGGAGACCGAAGTTCTGCTTATTACAGTGTCTTTAATGCCGCCTCATTCACAGAAGCCCTGCAATTTGAGTTTGACAGTGGTGTGCAAGTGATTTCGAAAGAGTCTCTCCCTGGTGCTAAAAAGTTCAGCTTAGGGGTGGGACGTGGAGGAAGGTTATAAAAGTCAAATATTTTCTGCATGTAGAAAAGGTTTACTAATAATTAAAATAGTAGAAGTCTACTGAATTTACCAAAATAATGGAAGTCCTGAAAAAATTTATATATAAATTCAAAATTTATAATTTACTCTAGGGTACATAATCTTGATGTATGGGAAGTTGCATACATAATTGTGTTAGCAAGGGTTATGTACATAAATCCTTGTGAATGGAGATAAGATACCCTGTGTTTAATATATTTTGTATCTAAAAATCATTGTCATAATGAAACATTTCAATTTTTATTGTACTTTTGTTCTGAAATCCTGAAATAAAGCTAATTCTTTTACATTTTTTTCATTTGAGTATTTTAGCCATTAGTCTTTATTAAAAGATAAAGGAATTGCTTCCCATAACCAGTGTGTAGCACTACTAAAAATGCATGGCAGTAACAATTTATATAAACAAAGCTGATTGATTTGCCAAATGAAGACAACCAAAAACCAACTACTAATTTTTTAGGCACAGTTTTATTTACTTACAACCTAAACACTACAGCTGCCAGAAGAAATTAACTACTGTAGCTAATTCTTATTTTCAAAACTCCATATCTTGAAACACAATTCCTCTGGAAGCAGATCTGTTCATGGAACTATTTACAGTATATTAGTGACAAAGAAAACCTGCACTTGCTCAGTTCTCATAAAGCCAGGATCTTGGCTTATGGGCAAGAATTTAAAAGAAGTTAAAAAAAAATTACACCATTTTACTGCTAACTTTCCAGTATGGATGTCTTTCAGAAACAGTTATGCACGAGCTTTTCATTTCACCACCAGATGTCCTCCAGGAGTAGGAAAATATGATGACCTGAAAGATATTCTGAAGCCTGAGTCTACAACATTTTTGAAGATATGACAGTGAAAGGAAAGTCTGAGTGAAAGCAAATGTTACCACAGAGTTTTGGATGGTGTGTGTGTTGTGGAGGCTTTCTGGCAGGTGAAAAATTCTTTCAGTAGCACTAACGTATTTATTTAACTCTTACAGTGTTTGTCATAGTCTGCAACAGATTACGTACATGCCTTTCCTTTTGCCTTCACCCAGAGAATTAGGTATTGCTCTCTATTCTTTATCCTTTTTAGAAATGTGCAATTTCAAATGGTAACATGTTTGTTTGAAATTTGAAGCTGTAGTATAACCTCTTTAAGAAGACATAAATCTTTCATCCCTTCCAGTGAGTTCCTGAGGAAGCAAAGCAATGTGATGGCTTGTCTAGTGCTGATAACATGGTCAGAATCCAAAACAAGGCATTCTGATTCAGATGGTCATAGCAGCTCTTCAGGAACCCTAGGGAAGTAGTCCACATCATTGATAAGAACTACTAAAGAAAGGCTAGTGACTAAGGCCTGGTCTACACTGGGGGAATTGATCTAAGTTATGCAACTTCAGCTACGTGAATAATGTAGCTGAAGTCGACGTACTTAGATCTACTTACTGTGGTATCTTCATTGTGGTAGGTCGACTGCTGCCGCTCCCCTGTCGACTCTGCCTGCGCCTCTCGCCAAGCTGGAGTACAGGAGTCAACGGGAGAGCGCTCGGGGGTCGATTTATCGCCTCTAGACTAGACACGATAAATCGACCCCCGCTGGATCGATCGCTGCCCACCGATCCAGCGGGTAGTGTAGACATACCCTGAGCTACAGTACTGTAGCAAAGAGTCCACATTATTTGTTATGGAGAGGTTAAGTCATCATGCTGGGTTGTATAGAAAGTCTAGCTTAATAAGACTGAGGTAATTTAGCAGAACAGTGCTGGAAAGTTCAGTGTGTCCATACCCCGACACTGCATTGGTCCTGGGGTGCCCAAACACTGCCACTTCTATAACTATATTACAACAACACATACTCAAAACTCAATATTTTACTTTAAGAATAAAAAAGCATAGATGACATATGCTTGTTATGGATCATCAGAAAAGCAGTGTTCATGACAACTATCCCAGGGTTCAATCCTAAAAGGTGCTGAACACTTTCAACTCAAGTTGATTCAAGAAGAGATGAGGGCACTCAAGCTACATAGTTAAGTCTGGAAAATATATATATTTAAAATGTGACACTTCCTTCTGTAGCATCCAAAATATGAAGCAGAATTTATAAGACTCTTGTGGAGAAAGTGATGTAAACTGCCCCTAAACAGACATACAATGGAAAGGTGGGTGAGGTAATATCTTTTATTGGACTAACTTCTGTTGGGGAGAGAGACACGTTTTCAGGCTTACACAGAGCTCTTCCTCAAGTCTGGGAAATGTACTCAGTGTCACAGCTAAATAGAAAGTAGAACAGATTGTTTAGTATATGCAGTTAACACATATTTCAAGGGACCTTTCAAGGTGAAGTGGCCTGTTAACACCCTCCAGTCACGGGGGGGAGGGGGAGGGAGAATCATTAAATTCTTCCCTAAACAACTCTTAAGAGAAACTTTACAAGTTCATCCCCCACAAACTCACCCCAGGGATCTACATGCTTCCCAAAATACACAAACAAGGGAACTCAGGCAGACCCATCATATCTGGCCACTGCATTTTTCACCGAAGGAATATCAGGCCTCATAGAAATCATCCTCAAACTACTCACCACCCAAAGGGCCAACTTCCTCTAGAACACTACCAACTTCCTCCAGAAATTCTGCAACATTCACAATTTCCTTCAGAACACCATCCTTGCCACCATGGATGTCACCTCCCTAGACATCAACATCCCTCACCACAACTGCGTTGTTGCCTGCCTCAAATATTTACAAACTAATAGACAACATTCAGTATCCACCCCAAATATATCACCAAGCTCATTCATTTAATCTTTGCCCCAAACAATTTTTAATTCAACAACAAACACTTTGCCCAAACCATGGGAACAGCCATGGGTGCTAGGATGGCTCCCCAATACCAGACTACCTAAATTCCCTCAGATTTCCATCACAACTCAACCACTACCACCCATCCACTAAACTCTGGAACAATGTTCAGGACATCACGATCAACTTCAGCAATGGAACACTACAGACAACTATATACAAGAAGCCTGTGGGTCACCACACTTACCTTTTCAGATCCAGTAACCACCCCAACCACACCAATAAATCTGTTATCTACAGCCAGGCACTCAGATACCACAGAATATGCTCAGAGGAGAAAGTCCAGCACCTTAACACATATGTACACCTGAACACACTTAAAACTGCCTTTACCAACCAAGGACACTCTGCTAGAGAAGTAGATTGCATCATGAAACAGGCCACCCAAATACTCTGAGAGAACCTGCTTCAATACAGAAATAAAACCCGCTCTGACTGCACACCCCTAGTTGGCACCTGCCACCCCACACTGGAACCTATATGGGGTATCAAACAACTGCAACCCATACTCAACGGGGACCTCATTCCTGAACCCCCTCTTCTGGTCTTCAAACAACCCCCAGGCACACCAAGATCATCAGAAGCAAGCTCCCTATAGACCAGGACACACCAACTCAAAGCTGCACCAGACCCTGTCAGAACAATAGATGCAAAACCTGCAGACAGATCTGCACTGCTACAATGTTTAACACCCCCCACAACACACCTTTCAAGATCCCTGGGTCCTGCACATGCCCATCACAAGGTACATGTGATGTACCTCATCCAGTGCACTAAATGCCCCAATAACAACGATGTGGGTGAAACGAAACCAGACAATCACCACGCTCTTGAATGAACTCACACTGGAAGATGATCAAAGACAAAAGCACCACATCACCTGTTGCTGAACATTACTTTCACAAAACTTTCACTCCATATCTGACCTCTCAGTCCTCATCCTCAAAGAAAACCTGCACCACACCTTCAAAAGATGAGCCTGGGAGCTTAAACTCAACTTCGCTAGACACTAAAAATCATGGATTGAACAGAGGCAATGGCTTATTACAGCTATGTATAGCCCACTAACCTGTGTTCTGTTCTCCCTCCTCCCCCCCCCCCCCCGGTGACTGGACACTTCTTCACCTTCAATGGTCCCTTGAAATATGTGTTATCTACTTATGCTAATCAATCTGTTCAACCTTGTATTTAGCTGTGACACTCTGAATACATTTCCTAGGCCTGAAGAAGAGCTCTGTGAAAGCTTGAAAGCTTGTCTCTCACCAACAGAAGTTGGTCCAATAAAAAATATTACCTCACCCACCTAGTCTCTCTAGTGTCCAACACAGCAACAGCACTGCAAACATACAGTGGAAAGTCAGGTCCATTATTATACCTGAAGAGTGAAAAATCACGCCCAATAAATTAACATTGTGAAACGTTGCTCCTTTCTGAGCCTGCCTCTCCAACGATTACTTGCATGGGTGTTTGTAAGTACTGGTTTGGATAAGTATGCATGCAAATCACAGTCCCTAACATCTACATCATCAGCTTTTGGAATACCCTTCTGTAGTTTGTCATAAAAGGCATACAGAATAACCTCTCCATGGCTTTGGGAGGGAAGCCAGAATTAGAACAGACAACTTACATTCTGTGCTTCTTCCCCTGGGGTTCAAGTTTTCTGGCAGCTGCCCATACCAGAAATCTACCAGCACCTACCATCCCTCAGAGCTGTTTGGGATTTTTAGCTACATAGTACAAACCAGCATCATTGCTCTAAACTAAAATTACACAGACAAATTAGAAAGATTAGTGTATACAAAGATAGTTTAAAAACAGCTGCATAATGGTGTACAGTGGTGACAATATTACTTCAGATTGCATGCCCTTTAAGGACACCAGCTGCATGTGCTAGCAATGCAAAAAAAAGGAAATGTGCAAGATACTGGGGTTGGATCATCACTACCCTCCTCCTCATCCTCACACACTAAAACACAGGGGAGGGGGCTAAAGAGGAAGATATTTCTGAGGACCCCCTACCCAGCCTCCCTGTTTTTTCATTGGGGAGAGGAGGGAGTGTGGTTTGCATCCCCATGGAACGAACAAACAGGGCCAAACCTGGATAATCACCAGGGATTTCTGTGGATCCTAGGAGATATGTAGGAAGCCACTAGTTTTGGTCCCTAGCACTCCCCAGCTGCACTGGAACTCTAGCTCAAATCTTCACACTATGTAGGGGAGTCCACAGAACAGCTAATAATCTCCATGAAGACAGAGGGAGGACAAGATGCATCCTGGGCCATGCCTCAAGCCAGCATATGCCAACTCTCTCTCCAAAGGGATTCTGACCCGCAATAGGTGGCTGCAAAGGCAACTAAGCGTTTTTTGTGGGGGAAAGATGAAATCTGTGCAAGGACCTCCTGAGGGGCACGGTCTTTTTTTAGAGAACAGAGCTAATGTTAATAATGGATTCTCCTTCATTATCATAGTTAAAATACCAGTGTTATAGCATGCTTTCCTCAGAATACATTTTCATTGTCTTCTAAACTTTTTAAAATAAGTGTTCTGTTTTTAATAGTCCCAGCTAATGTTCTGGGAGACTGAATGTGAATATAGTGCCAAATTCTGATCCTCAAACTGTCAACAAATATTTCCAGTGACTTCAAATGGATCAGCATTTGACTCCTAGGACCAAATTCTACTCAGTTACACCAGTGTAAATACAGAGTAAATCCACAGACTTCAGTGGAGGTAGCCTGGATTTACTAGTGGAATGAGCCTGAATTTACCAGTGTAACTGAGAGCATGCTACAACCCATAAGGATAGAGACCATTATATAGAATGTCTCCCACTGGTCTGTTCAACAGGGGTTATTAATTTTGTTTTCAGTAATAAATAGGGGCTGGAGTTAGAAGTATTCTTCATCCATTGCTCTAAGGTTTGAAATAATTTTTAATAAGATTGTTTAAGGTTTTCAAGCAGTTTGTGTACATATTACTACTTGTTCATAGATGAAGGCCAGAAGAGACCATTATGGATGATTTGGTTTGATCACCATCTGAATGATGCTGTATATGTGCCACTTTGTAAGTCTCTTTCTAAGAATATTGTACTATATTGTAGCCTGTTAAAATTACCTTAGATATGCCATTATTTAAGAACCAAAATGATTTGAAAGTAAATTTGATTATACTGAAAGTAACATACTTATATTCTAGGCAATTTAAATAGGTTGTATAAATTGGAGAAAGGATGAACAAAAAAGGCAGGTGATAATTTCAATTCACCATTTATTTTTTTCTTTTATAAGCCTTGCAAGTAGAGCTAACTTAGTTATTATATGAAAGAGCTCTTTCAACAGAGCAAAACAACAACTTGGTTTATTTTAAAAATTTGTAAGTGCAACTGTGCACGAGCTTCCTTTCTATTACTTTATTCAGAAGCTATTCCTCTGAATTATTGTAATTATGGAATAACAGATGCATTGTTTTAGTTTGAAGGACTCCATTAAAATTAATGAGGGAAAACTCATGACTATCTGTGCAAGTGTATAAGCTGCTTAGGTCTGATTGGTGAAAAGTTTCTCTCTTTCATGATATGCCTGCCAGTCAACATTCTGAATCCTGCGGAGGGTGTTTTCCAGATTCAGACAGAGATTAATACTGTACTTTGACCCTACAAAAAACAAATTAAAAACTTAAAAAAAAAACCCTACACCTACTGGCAAATCCACACTACAAAGGTAATCACAGTGCAGTATAGATATATACAGCCAGAGGTTTTATTATAGTACTATATGTTTTACAACATATAGGAAGACACAATCCTTGAGGAGTTTACAATGCTTTAATTCCGCAGCCGGATCTGCAGGGGAGGACCCTTGCAGAGCCCCATTAACTAACTAGTTTTTTGAAAATTCTAAATATATAAGCTCTTTGGGGGCGGGCCTGTCTTTCTTATTGTGTTTGTACAGCATCTAGCACAATGGGATCCTGGTCCATGAGAGGGACTCCTGGGTACCAATGTTCAGTATCATTTAAGAATAAAATAATGACTTCAGCAGGGCTCTCTGTGAGCACAAGAGTCTAATTGCAGGCCCAAATAAAACACAACCTAGTTGTCAGACATCAGCCCCTGGTGGGGAAGGGACTGGGTGGGAAGGAGTGGGATCACAACCCACAAGGCCTGAACGAGTTGCCATAGCATCATTTTGGGGCCCCTTTACATCCCAGCTAAGCCAAAACGATGCTGCCCTTGTCATTTTTCAGTTCAGTGAGGCTACCAAAGGAAACCAAATGAAAGCTTTTGTATTTGTGAATACAACCCGGTTACCATCACTCTCTTATACCAGTTAGAGGCTACATGGTATTTTCATCTGGTTCTACCATTTTCCTGCCAAAAGGCGAAGTTTCAGAAACTGAAGAGGAAGCAACAATTTAAAAACACCCCCCCCAAAAGCACGTATTCCCGCCTAACATTAAGCTACAGCCAGGGTCTTGCCTTCCACCCCTTGCCCCTTGTGTCCCGCACACCCACCTCCTCCGAGACACCCCCTCCCTTCCACGGCTTATTTCCAGTCCGCAGCAGGGGAAGCCCAGAGCCAGTCGTTGCAGACGGCAACACCCCCGCTTGCCGCGGGCTTGGGGTGGGGAGACTCTTGCACGATGGACGCGGGAGGAGCCTCTTGAATAGCGGCTTTCGCTGTCTGTCAAGGGGGTGGGCGGGCGCTTCGGGGAGCTGGAGTGTGGTACCTGCCGGAGCGCGGCTCCCCTCAGTGAGTCAAGGCTGCCTGTCCCGGGAAGAGGAGCAGCGCCCGCGCATGTGATTTTTTTTTTCCCCCAGCATCACCCCTTCCAGCCGACCCCGGGGGACCTCAGCAGCAGCAGCAGCAGCAGGAGCCTCCAGCTCCCCTGCAGGGACTTACCTCCTGGAGAAAGTTTGCTTTTATTTTATCCCCCCCTTTTCTTGAGCCCCCCGTCCGCTCCCAGGGCAGCGGGCTCCTGCGCCTGCCAACTCCGCAGCTGGCTCGCGCCGGGGGCTCCGGTGGCGCGGGGCGGGCTGGCGAGCGGCGCGTGTCCCACGGGGCTGGGCAGCGCAGCGGGGGCTGCTCTGCGCGCCGCGAGCGGCTCCCGTCCCGGCGGTGAGTCCCCGCGGGCTGTGTGAGCGGGGCAGCCGCGGGGCGCGTTTGCTGCCGGTGGGGGCGGGAAGCCGCCCACCCCCACCCCGGGCGCACACCGGTTGCACCTGAGCAGCTCTGTTCTCCCCCCCCCCCAATTGCCGCCGCAGCCCTTCCTCGGGTCTGCCTGCGCGGCCGGGGGAGTGGGCAGAGTGACCATGCGAGAGAGAGGGGAGGTTTAACCCCTTCGCCTCCCCCCCACTCATGAATTAACTCCCGAGGGGGGGAGCAGCAGAGCCCGGGGACCGAAGGAGCCCGGCATCCCTCGTCTGCCTCAGAGGCGAGCCAGCAGCAGCAGCAGCAGCACCCGGCTGCGAGCGATGCCTCTGAGGCTCGGCTGGCTTTGGTGGGGAGGGCTGCTGTGCAGCTGCTGCTGCTCCCCGCCGCCGTCCGTGCTGCCCCTGCTGCCCGCCGGGGGGGCGCTGCTGGCGGACAGCAGCAGGGAGCAGCCGCAGCCTCCAGCCGCCTCCTCGCCGGGATTCCTCTACCGGCGCCTCAAGTCGCACGAGAAGCGGGAGATGCAGAAGGAGATCCTGTCCGTGCTGGGGCTGCCGCACCGGCCCCGGCCGCTGCACGGGCTGCAGCCGCGGCCGCCTCCTCCCCAGCAGCAGCAGCAGCAGCAGCAGCAGCTGCCTCCGCCGGGCAGGCTCAACTCGGCTCCTCTCTTCATGCTGGATCTGTACAATGCCCTGTCCAGCGAGGAGGAGCAGGGGCCGGGGGCAGAGCGCCGCCGCCTGCAGCCTCCCACCGCTCACACCCTGCAGCGCAAGACCCTCATCCCCCAGCCGGGACCCCGCGGCGGCTCCCCCTCGGCCAGCTCGCAGGACAGCGCCTTCCTCAACGACGCGGACATGGTCATGAGCTTTGTGAACCTGGGTGAGTGTCAGGCGGCCGCGTGGGGCCCGGGGCGGGCCAAGCGGGAGACGCGGGCTGGGCGGTGGAAGCAGGTGGCATCGGAAAGTGGGCACAGCGCGAGAGCTCGGGAGGCAGAGCCAGCCCCCAGCCGCATTTGGAGGCTCTTGGTTGTGAATCCGGGGTAAGAACATCGGTGTGTCTCGGCGCTGGGCTGCGCTTCTCCCCGGGGTAGCGGAGATCTTACTAGAGCTGACTCAACTTCTCCCTAGCACATCGCTAGACGGCCCCGCTGCTTAGGCACCGTACTGGCCCTTCACTGCATCCCAGGGCGAGGTGCTACCTGAACCTCTTACACGCACCCGCTCAGCGTTCCCTGGGATCTGCTCCATGGTGGGCTCTCCTCTTTTGCCCCTGCAGGAGGGCACTCACCTAGCACTTCAAGTCTTCAAATGCTAATTAGTTAAGGGCAGCAAAACATTCAGTGACTGAGCCCTTTTTTGTTGTTGTTTGACAGTTTTTGCCTGGGGCAGGAGAGTCAGGCTTGGCTGCCTGTTGTACATGTGAATGTGCACACATAGGCTGCCCAATTTATTTATTTATTTTGCAGTGAGGTCCTGGATGGCTGAATGTGTTGATTCTTGAGGAAACCAATGTTTGTTCCCGAGTCACTGTTTAGTTACAGCCGCCTACATGAATATGTTGTCAGGGATCAAACCAAAAAAACCAAACACCACCCGTTCCCTCCCAAAAACGCAGTTGCCCATCATTTGCTATATTGAATGTGCACTATGTTCCTAACGTATGATTGTAGCAGATAAAGGTGGAAAGGTTCTAACAGATCATTGAATCCATCTCACTTCAAATGCACAGTGTAGTCCCCAGAGAAAGGAGGTTATTATTAAAGTGATGCTGCACTTGATATAATCCAGAAGGCCATATCATAATTATTTTCAATTCAATAAGATTAAACAGGCCTTTGCTATTTCACTTAATTTTGAAGATGATTTTCAAATTACATTTGGATAATCTGATACATGCACCAACTTGATAATTAACTTTTTTCCCTCAGAGACTTGTCTGCTGTTGGTTGGTTGTTTTCTATATGTGTAAAATAATGTGAGGTGGAAGGACATTAGGTACCCTTAATGTTTTGGACAACTTAAGTCACAGTTTAGGGCTGCTGTTCATAGAATCATAGAATATCAGGGTTGGAAGGGACCTTAGGAGGTCATCTAGTCCAACCCCCTGCTCAAAGCACCACCAATCCCCAACTAAATCATCCCAGCCAGGGCTTTGTTAAGCCTGACCTTAAAAACCTCTAAGGAAGGGGATTCCACCACCTCCCTAGGTAACCCATTCCAGTGCTTCACCACCCTCCTAGTGAAAGCGTTTTTCCTAATATCCAACCTAAACCTCCCACACTGCAACTTGAGACCATTACTCCTTGTTCTGTCATCTGCTACCACTGAGAACAGTCTAGATCCATCCTCTTTGGAACCCCCTTTCAGGTAGTTGAAAGCAGCTATCAAATCCCCCCTCATTCTTCTCTTCTGCAGACTAAACAATCCCAGTTCCCTCAGCCTCTCCTCACAAGTCATGTGCTTCAGCCCCCTAATCATTTTTGTTGCCCTCCGCTGGACTCTTTCCAATTTTTCCTCATCCTTCTTGTAGTGTGGGGCCCAGTACTCCAAATGAGACGTCACCAATGTTGACTAGAGGGGAATGATCGCGTCCCTCGATCTGCTGGCAATGCCCCTACTTATACTGCCCAAAATGCCGTTAGCCTTCTTGGCAACAAGGGCACACTGTTGACTCATATCCAGCTTCTCGTCCACTGTAACCCCTAGGTCCTTTTCTGCAGAACTGCTGCCTAGCCATTCGGTCCCTAGTCTGTAGCAGTGCATGGGATTCTTCCGTTCTAAGCACAGGACTCTGCGCTTATCCTTGTTGAACCTCATTAGATTTCTTTTGGCCCAATCCTCTAATTTGTCTAGGTCCCTCTGTATCCTATCCCTACCCTCCAGAGTATCTACCACTCCTCCCAGTTTAGTGTCATCTGCAAACTTGCTGAGGGTACAGTCCACGCCATCTCCAGATCCTCCAGTAGTAGAATAGCAAGGGTCATTCTGCAGGTTAGGATTGCATTGGCAGAGCTGTGGGTGTGGTGCACATCTGTATAACACTTGCCCATCCCCTGAAAGTTTTTGGCCAGTAATACAACAAAACTGACAGACTAGAGTTGTATGGACACTGAAATTCAGCACCATCTTTTCCAATAAAAACAAACAGAATTGAGTTGTATCCCATCGTCTTAGGCCTCATATACAGGGCCGGCTCCAGACCCCAGCGCGCCAAGCACGCGCTTGGGGCAGCCTTTTGCCGGCAGGGCGGCAGGCAGCTCCGGCGGACCCTCCGCAATCATGCCTGCGGGAGGTCCATCGGAGCCGCGGGATCAGCGGACCACCCGCAGGCATGACTGCGGAGGGTTCGTTGGTTCCGCGGCTCAGGTGGATCTCCCACAGGCATGCCTGCGGATGCTCCAGTGGAGCCGCGGGACCAGCGCACCCTCTGCAGGCACGTCTGCAAGAGGTCCCCCGGAGCCGCGGGACCGGCGACCGGCAGCGTGCCCCCTGCGGCATGCCGCCGTGCTTGGGGCGGCCAAATTCCTAGAGCCGCCCCTGCTCATATAACTAAATATCTCTTGTTATCATTTAACATTTATGTTATGATAGTGTCCAAAGGCCCTAATTTGGATTGAAGCCACTTTGTTTTAGGTGCTGAACAAAGACATAGTTATGGCTGTGTGAAATATATGGTAGTCAGTTGCACCCAAATTGTGGCAGGAACCAGCAGTATTGCACAGGCAGTGCACTCATAGTCCTGGGGCAGGAACAAAGAATGCCTTGAGTTGCTCAGCTGTGATCCCTCTGTTTGGTTATGAAATGGTGTGGTCTGGCTATGAAGAGTACCCAGTCCTCTGCCAGAAGAATGGTGACTGACATTTGGAACACAATAGGAAGGTATATGAAATGGGCAGATGATAAAATAAATTCTGTTAGACATCAACCTTATTTTTAAACAGATCTCATTTTCAGAATGTTATAAATGTGCCATGCACCAGAGAGAGAATTTCAATGGAAAAACAGAAAACACTTTTAAATAAGTTTTATACAGTGGAATGCAATTGTAACGAACTGATATAGTAAAACTCCATTTAATGTGAAGAAGAATGAAACACCAATATTATTCCAATACATGTCAATGTGCAAAGTACTTTTCCATTTTTAATGAAGTTCTGTAAAGTTTAGATTTCACAGTAAGAAGGTTCAGTGTCATCTTAAAATAGATGTTTTGATAAATGTTGATCCTAGAGTTAAGCAGCAGAACTATGACTCTTATTCAGGAAGAGATTGCTTCAGAGATGGCGTTGTTGAAATACAGTTGTTGAGCATTCCATGAGTTTCCTAATCTACAGCAACGATACGTTAACTCAAATTTTAAAATGTACCTGTCAAACTATTACCGCAGAAAGATACATGTTTTTTTGAGTCAAGGCCTGGATGATGCACACTCACAGAAACTCTTGGGCCAAAGTTAGATGGAAAAATCAATGGGCTTAAGACTGTGGAGTTTCTGCCCCCTTATGTGATTGCTTGCTAGAGTTTGGCCACCAAAGGAGCAGACAGTGGGCATGGCCTTCTTAAACTCTGGATGCTCTGGAATTGGTGAGGAAATTCTGAGGAATTTCAGGCAAATATGCAGTGGCTCAGAGCTTCCCCGCCACTCTCTGCCAGCCCAGTCTGCTTTGGCAGCACTGTCAGCTGCCAGGGCATTCCCAACTATTGCTGGCTCTTTTCCTTGCCACTAGGGTTCTCGAGGGAGTATAGCAGGAGTGTGTGTAAATTAATGAGCACAGGGTCAGGGTAATTTTACTCTAGGAATTCCAGGAGAAGGATGCTGTGGAGAGTAACACTTCTCTAGTTCCATCTGCTTTCCAACCAGCTGGGCTTCTCCCGAACCCACAGAAGCCTGACTGCATGTAGTTCAGGCAGGTAAGCTTTGCAGAGTAGAGGGGAGGATGCCACATTGCCACCACCACCTTATTTTTATATATTTTGGCTTATAGATTTTCGTCCTGCAAGGTGCTCACAAATTCCCAGAAGTGTTGAGCATCGGCAACACTTACTGACTTCAGTGGGAATTTTGGGCACTTTGGGCAAGTTGTTTAGCACTTTGCTGGATAAAGCCATTGGGAAAAATTATTGGAGAGGATGATACTCCCCTCTCTACACTAAAAGCACTGGTTTCTGTTGTGAGCAAAAACATTCATTAGGTTCAAATGAGTTCAAATAATTTGGATCAAGACACATATAATGACCAGGGAAAATTATTCATGTAATGTATTGAAATAACAGTTAAAGTGCTAGCTATGAGTATCAGGAAGTATGAATCAACATTAGAAATTTCTCATCAACATCCAAGTTGCAAGTTGTAAAAGATAATGTCACTTATAATCATTGTCTGTTATTAAACTGTTCATAGATCAACAGACTGAGATTGTTCAATTGGTTCTTGGGATGTGTTGGTCTCTTGCAAATGTACTAATGACAACTCTTTAATGCAAAATAACAGGAAGCTTACTGATATAGCATAAGATAGAGACAAGTTCTGATGGGAGAAAGACAGCCTGAATTACTGCTTATGAAAATGGGAGTCGGTATGGTATATCCTAGGAAAAAGCAGCAAAAATGTACAGGATTTCAGTGTCTTTCAGTGCTCCTATGAGGTATATACCAAAAAACTGCCAAAACTCAGTTGAATTCTCTTCTCCTGCAATCACCACCAAAATGATTTTCCTGGTACTTGCATGTGGTCAGTACTTCAATGACTGGATGCTGACTAAATACAAAGGTTACTTCTGAACAGCATTGTCAATGTTTTTTAAAGGTGTTGTCTTTTGACTATTGGTAAAATAGTGGCTGCAAAAGAAATTGGAGTGTCCTTTAGAGTCATTTTAATAGAATCAGAAATATAAATTCTTCTGTGAGTGTGGATCCTGTTGTAGGTGCTCGCATGTCTTATGCATGCAAGATACTTTTTTTCTTTTTTACTAACAGTGTCCATCAGGAAATGCCTGTGTCCTGTTCTGTCTTCTCATGCTCCTGTGTGAGGGCACAGATGGTAGAGTGGCCACAATCCTCCCTCTGATTGTCTGTGGCAGTGAGATAGAACCTGGACAATATTTGACATGTTACTTTTCTTTGAGCTTCAAACACCTCTCTGAGACAAGTCCTGTGAAGAAATCCTTCTTCACGCTCTTTATTACATTTTTTAAATGTGGAGATTCCAGAATAAAAGGGTTGGGGGCAAGGTTCAGGAACAAAATGAGGAGATGCACAGAAACTTCACATTTGTTGCCTGCTCTGATAAAGTCCATTTCCTGGCCAGCTTTGAACTTTTTTTGGGCTGACTTGGACCCTTATGGCTGCTGTGCCATGAAGGAGATTGTGAATGTCTTGTGCCGAAGCCACCTGGCTGTAGGTGACTTTCTGCCGCTGGGGAACTGCACCAGGGATTATGCTGGTGTAAGTCCTTGTTGAATCTAGACCAGCACCATCAAAACAACAATATTCCTTCATTTAGTTTAAAATGTAAACATTGTATATTGTGTTTCTAACTTAAATAAGGAAAGAGAGAGGCCCAGACTACCCAAGTAATTGAGAGGGGTAGTTAGTGCTATGGAATCTTACATCTTCATTAATTTGAACAATTTAAGATGTTAGAGCAAAGTACTCATTCCTTAAGAGAAAGAAGCAAGCTCCATTGATTATCTCTGCTGTTTCCCAATCAGTAAACCTCTTTAAGTATGATTAATTTGCTACCAATAAGCACCTCTGTTTGATTATTTATAACAATGAAGTTTTATTGTTCTGCCATCATACAACAAATTTTATGTAACTGGAAACTATCTAACTCCAGGCAAATTGTTGACACTTTTGTAATCTTGTTGCTCAGAGCTGATGTAAACAGTCCATTTGCAATACCCAACATCAAGTTTTATTGGTTCTAGAAAACCTGGGACTCTGCTACATATTCTTGAGCACTATCTAATTAAATGTTATCTATGGACTATTTACATAGAAGATTAGGGTTGGAAGGAACCTCAGAAGGTCATCTAGTCCAACCCCTTGCTCAAAGCAGGGCTGATTCCCAGACAGATTTTTACCTCAGTTCCCTAAATGGCCCCCTCAAGGATTGAACTCACAAACCCTGGGTTTAGTAGGCCAGTGCTCAAACCAATGAGTTATCCCTCCCCCCAATAAATAAATAAATAGAGATATACCTATCTCATAGAACTGGAATGGACCCTGAAAGGTCATCAAATCCAGCCTCCTGCCTTCACTAGTAGGACCAAGTACTGATTTTGCCCCAGATCCCTAAGTGGCCCCCTCAAGGATTGAATTTACAACCCTGGGTTTAGCAGGCTAGTGCTCAAGCCACTGAGCTATCCCTCCCTCTTTTTAAAACAGCAGCTACCAGGAGTGGGGTTCGAACCCACGTGGATATCTATCCATTGGATCTTAAGTCCAACGCCTTAACCACTCGGCCATCCTGGTGCAGGTGAATATTAACATATATTAATATATATTAACATATAGCAGAGCACTCTTCTAATGAGACTAGTCTCAAATAACTACATTAGTGCAAACCTCAGCTTGCTCTTGTCTATATGTAGGGGTCAGCAGTGATGTAGCTACATCAATAGCTGGCCACTGAGTACTGAACTGCAATTGTTCCCAATTTAGATTTTCTTCCAACTCCTTTTGCTTTTGCCATTATTAGGTGGCATGATCTGGGCTGATGCCATTATGGAGATGATTCTTAAATTAGTCAGTTTTTGCAATATGTTGGAATAATGATGTTTTTGTCAAGTTGCCTATCTGAAATTTACTCTTGGATGGCTGGACATATGATTTGTTATGCTCTGTCTTTTATAGGCCCAAATTTCTGCATAGTGGGGTTAGTTTTCCTGGCTTGTAGTTTGATAGGAGAACTCTCTTGTTTGCTTTTTCCATTGAGAATCTTGGGATTGCTTGGCAGATTCAAGTGCAAGTTCTTAAGGAACTGTTACTTAAATAAGTGGCTTGATTTTTTTTCAAAAGTGAGGTCAAATTGAGTAAACGTGATAGAATCAAGCCCTAAGGTGGCAGTATCAGCCATCAGGAGCTGTTTCTTAACTGTACTCATTTATTACAAATGGGCTTGATAATTGCTGTGATATTGTTCATGGCTTTTGTGCTCTTAATATTTATGACAATCAGAGTCTAGACACCCAAAGGAGAGAACAGGGGATCTGAACCCCAAAGAATAAGCAATTGAATTAGCTGATTGTGTGCAATGTTAATATGTATAAATATAGGTTAAGTAAGGTCTTTTGTGGAAGTGGGTAATGCTCTGAACTTGACGGTCATTAGGAGATATATGTACAGGCTGTGGTTATGCATGTGTACAGTATATATGTGTAGAAAATTGTTATTGTAACCAGGGTGCAGCTACAGCATCACCTCACAGCAGTGTGGGGAAGCAATCAGGCAAGGAGTGGCACCTCCCAATCTAGTTGTTTACACAAAACTAACTCCAAGCACGTAACATTGTACAATCCAGGGAAAGTAAGTGGTGCACCATTAAAATTAATGGAAAGACACTGAAACTGAAAAGAAAAACTCAGTCGTGGCAAACTAAGGGAGGAGGGAGTTTTCCTCCCCTCTCTGTTTAACCATTAATTACCATGTCTGAGAGAAAGGAAAAAAACAAATCCCCCCAACCCTCCCCCCTCCAACCTGCAAACCCTATTAAAATGGAAAAGGTTTGAAGTGAAGGCTAACCAGAAACTGAGGGCCAGGATCAAAGCAGGGTGCTGTCCCTGAAGCACTGGTTCTCCTCTAGGACAGAGGCCATGCTAGGAAACTGTTGAGAGGCCGTTGGTAACTTGTATTAGAGAAGGGAATTTAGCTAACATAGAAGTGCAAAGCCTGAGGTTTTGTCTTTATGGTCTTCTATGTAACTTGTATGTTTTTTTCTTTATTATTTCACCTTTGAATCTGTGAGATTTATCTATTAAATAAACGTTTGGTTTATTTTTACACAAAGCAAGTCACTGTTGTGCAATCTGGGTGCAGTGTGTGGCCCTGAGCAGATGATGACTGGGGCCAGGATTCACTCCTTTGGTGAAGAATGATGAATCAGAAGGGAGAAGTCTGGTAGTTAAGAATTTGGGGGATGCATTTGAGGAGATGTAGCGGGGTGGACCCCGCTCCGGCCCAGAGGGGTTTAAAAAGTGGCCTGGCAGGGCTTGAGAAGACAGCCTTTAGCCTGGGCTGATTGGGGAAGTGGCTGCAGGTGAGGCCACGCCCCAAACTGAGCCACAGGCCTTATAAAAAGGCCAGGGAAGCCAGAAGCCAGACAGTCTCTCTCTGGCTATAGAGAGAGATGGGCCTGGCTGCTTAGGAGCTTGAGACTGGATACCTGAGTGAAGCAGGGCTGGGGAAGGCTGAGGAGCTGGGGAGCTCCAGCCTAGAAAGCCCCAGGCTGTGACCTAGCAGTGGGCCAACAGGTACTGGGGGTTGCAGAGGGCAGCCTGGGGTAGGCCAAGGCAGCAGGTCCAAACCCCTCCTTGCCAAGTGATGAGTAGGCTGATACTGCAGTCTGCCCCAGAGTGTGGGTCTAGACAATGACTGGCAGTAGCCAAATACTGAGGCAAGGTGGGGATAGAGGGTGAGGGTTCCCTGGGCAGGGGAAACCCAGAGAGAATGGGGTTACTGCTAGGGAGCAGCACCCCATGTAGAAGGGCACTGGGTCCAGGGAGGGACACAGGGGGCCTGAAGACAGGTGGATCACCAGCCTGCAGAGGGCGCTCCAGCGCTGGACTGTGCTAATTCCCAGAAGCACCAGCAGGAGGTGCCGCAGGGGTGAGTCCAACCTGTTACAGGAGACATGGGACCAGAAGGGCTTATTGGGGTCATCCTGCAAAGAGTAAGTAGGTGGATGGAAGCCAATATGAGACCTTCATACTTGAAGGCTGGCTACTGGTATCAGAGTTCTGAGCTATAGCAGCAGAGCATTAAAGCACCCATAGTAACAAGGCAGGCAATGACAGAACCCCTTACTGGGCTGATTGATCCCCAAAATGTTACAGTATTCACTCAGATTTTAGTCCAGATTTACTGCTGACCTAAGCAGGTGCATCTGCACTGAAACCTAAGCCATGTTGTTCTGCAAACACTTTTGAAATGATCTAAAAATTCTGGTTTGCCAATTCATGGGTCCATGTCCCCTGATTTGTCTGAGCTGTCTATTTTTGACCTCCACAAAATCATTAAGGTACCATTCCACCTGCTTGAGGCTTGTAGTTTTCAAGAACAGATTTTGATCTTTTGATGGCCTGGCATTTTGTTTGGATTAACAGCAAAGAGTCCTGTGGCACCTTATAGACTAACAGATGTATTGGAGCATGAGCTTTCGTGGGTGAATACCCACTTCGTCGGATGTATTCACCCACGAAAGCTCATGCTCCAATACGTCTGTTAGTCTATAAGGTGCCACAGGACTCTTTGTTGCTTTTACAGATCCAGACTAACACGGCTACCTCTCTGATGTTTGGATTAAGCCCCTTTTTATTTTGGAGTATGTATAGGATCTAAGGCTGGGGCAGAGATGGTTATTTATTTTTTTGAAAGAATGTAAATATTTCCCCTTTAAATTGTAGTTTGTGTTATATGGAGACATCTTGTTGCTTAACAGAGCTGCTGTCTGTGTATTCAGTGTTGCTTCCTTTGGTGACATAAATAAATTTTGGGGTAACATTTTCAGAAGTGTGTAAGTAACTTAGAAGTTGAAGTCCATTTCAAAAATGTCTTGGACATAGGTGGTCGGAACCAAAACCCATTGCACTCAATGGGAAAATTCCCATTGATTTCAATGAACTTTGGATCAGAGCTTGAGGAGCCTGAATCTCATTGCGTTTGAATGAGACTTAGGGTCCCAAGTAGAGCAGGAGCAAGTAGAGCAGTTCTGACAGTGAGTGGAATTTTATTCCCGCAGAATTGTTAACCCAGTTCCACTTGCAGCGCCAAATGCTACCTTCAGTTTCCTTTGCTCAACTCCAGTGAAGATAGTTAATTACCCCTCTGCAACCTTAGTGAGTTCAGTTTCACTGGGGACAGAAATGGTGGGATGACTAAGTAACCAAGATGCTGGCAGCCATGTTGTTTTAATCCCATGTTGTCTGTACCTGCTTTGAGCATGGTTAATCAACTCAGTGATTTCCTGGAGCCCTTCCTATACTAGCACACTCACTGTGGCTAAGAATGATAGAACTGAACAAGTGGTAGCAACAGTGGGAATTTTTTGGGGGCAAAAAAGTCTAGTGTAGACATAGCCTAAATGTTCTGCAAATTGAAACAGGAGCTATGCTTTTAAGAGTCCTGCACATGACTGTCTTGATCCAATGTAGTGTTAATCTCAAGAATACATAGCCATTTCCCTATGAACTTCCCCTTAAAAACTTTCAGTGGTAACACCTGATGTTCTTCACTAATGCCCAGTATAATGAGAATTCAGAACACTTGGCTCTGTATAAACTCAGAATATTGGTGGATCAGATATTTGTGTATAAATAAAATCATTGTGAAAATGCCTATTTAGAATACAGAAGCACAGTATTTGAAATCTATGCAGTGTATAATTGTACTGTACAGCTTGAGTGGCTTTGCAAATTAATCAAGACAGTTTGAATACTTGTGCTGCAGGAATCAAGATTTGCCAGTATTAAAGAAGAAAGTGTTTTAAACAGTACTGCAAAGACATATAATTTCATCTTTTTTTCTAATGTTTCTTTTACAATAAGACCAGAATGAATCAGTTATTTCTAGCTGTGTAAATGTAAGATGTATTTAATCAAGGTAAAATCTTGCTTTATGAGTCACAATTTCTTTGTCATAAAGTGCATGTAAAAATGTATACAACAAATGTTCATATTAGTAGTATACTACATTATGCAGGTGCAGATTCACATGTATCTTGTCAGTTTCTTTGCATTACACTTGCCTGGCATATACTGTAAAGGTGTTAGACACTCTGTTTACATATGTGCTAAAGGGTGACATAATGTCTATTGAAGCAAAGTCACTGAGCTCCAAACTAGGCAACACGGAGCACTTAAAAATGAAAACAGATCAAAGCTCAGAGAGAGAGGTTGCAATATTCACAGCCATGAGCAAAGAGGTGTTTGAGAAAAGGGGCAGTTCGTCTGAAGCAGAGGTGCATAATTGCATCACTGTATCTCCAGAATCCCTTGAGTTTCCAGACTGTTTGATAAATGAATCTGTGAGAATAAATTTTTTAGCAGCAATTCCAGAAAGCCTGCTGAAAATTGTCCAAATAAGTTAGGAAAAAGATTAAATTATGGTAAGCACATACAAGATGAGAAATCTTAGTCTGCTTGACTTTTTATAGACTACACTATAGAAGTTGTGCAGAATTGGACATTCATTGTAGTGTGACTTTAATATTTTTCAAACATAGTGCAATGTCTGCAGTAGAGACCTATGCCTTGGAATGAAGTAACAATTGCTTTTTAATGCCATTTGAATTTGGTTTTGATCAGCAGAATTTCGCTTCTTGAGAAAAGTGGATTTGGATGTTACCAAATGAATATGCACAAATTAAAAGGGAGGAGGGTTGAAAAAGTAACTTATTTGACATCACTTCACTGTAGATTTTTTCTAGCACTGTTTCTTCCCTCCTGCTGATCCCCATGATGCTGTTTCAGTCCCATTTAACCTTGACAAAGTGTGTTTGTGTAATTAAATAATGAGACAACAGTTACCAATGCAGCGTTACTATGCACATTTTGTTTATACAGATTTTCATTATTGCACAACATTGACTGAAACTTCTCATCTAGCTTTGTGAACAAGAGACTCCTCCAGAATGGACATCATCTCCCTCAAGGACTTGCATTATGGTGACCTGTCTTGAATGAGGAGGGCTAGATGAGACTCCCTTTCAAACCCATAAATAGGACATTAAGCACAGCCACTAGGTTGCTGCAGAGCAATACCAGGCATTTCCTTTCCCAGGGAAATACCATGCTGTCACCATAATGCTCCCAGTCCTGCATGGACTGTGGAAGAGAAGGGATCAAACCTGTGTCTTTTGCATGGCAGCAAAGAATACTAAAGCCACCAGGCCAACTTTTATTTTTTATTATTATTTTTACTTTAATAATGGCTTTGGAACAATAGAATTCCCAATCCAAGTTGCATATTTGAACTACAAAAGGGATCTGTGTCTGTGTGTGGTTTTCTTTATATGCATCTTCTTCACAATGAAGTTGGAACTGACCTAGTAAAGCTTCTGATCATCAAGAGTGCTCTATCCTTGTCACATTACATATCTAGGATGCTTGGATTTTAATACAAAATACCACAAACACAGTTTTAAAATTTGGACATTTTAATCAGTAGTTGTGTATATAAAAATGATATCTGAATGCCTAAGCATAGACTTGATTCCCACACATAGAATATCAGTGCCTAATTTGGACAATGAAGTTTGAAAATTGAAGTCTCAGTTGCAAAAAGGCAATTTTTCGTCTCCCACAAACCCTCTAGTCCTTCCATCCTCATGGCCGTTCTTTTGAATGTAAAGTTACAGACCATCTTAGTTAATTATTGTAACATCAAAAGTCTTTGACATGAAAGGGACCAAGCAGTGGCTATGCGAGATAATGATTTGTTTATAACAATAATTTAAACAGTATATGAGAAGGATAAACATGTGTGTCCTGCCAACATTTGCTTTATGGTCTCTGCAAGCTTCAATGATTGACTCTCTTGGCTTCCCCTTTCAAATGTTTCTCCCTTTAAAAATAAAACAAATTGCAGGAGAGAAAAATCTTTCATATTTAACGAGGTTTCTATTTAATATGCTATAGGGGATAGCCAGAAACAAAATATACACTCATGTAGTTCAATAAAGGATAATTCGCATTTAGAGCTGTCTTTATTCTGTTTCTGGTGTGTAGTGGCTTTTATGCTTAGTGACTGTAACAGCAATCCAATCCAAAATGTTCCACCCTGCAGTGTGTGGAAAGTTTATTACTTACTAGAAAGTCTCAGGATCTTACTTTATTTCATCCAAGGTTCTCAAAACACTTCACGAACATTTAATTAAGCCTCACAACTTGCTCTGAGGAACGTAACTATCTGTTATACTCCTTTTCCAAATGGCTATCTGAGGCATGGCGTTTGTGACTTGCCCAAGGTCACCCATGAAAATTGGTAGGAGAGCAGTGGAGAGAACCCAGAAGTCCTGACTTCCAGTCCTATGCTCTAACCCAGGGGTGGGCAAACTTTTTGGCTTGAGGGCCACATCTGGGTATGGAAATTGTATGGGTGGCCATGAATGCTCACAAAATTGGGGGTTGGAGTTTGGGAGGGGGTGAGGGCTCTGGGGTTGGGCCAGCAATGAGGAGTTCAGGGTGCGGGAGGGGGGCTCTGGGTTGGGGCAGGTGGTTAGGGTGGAGGGGGAGGGGGAAGGGCTCCGACTGGGGGTGTGGGCTCTGGGGTGGGGCTGGGGATGAGGGGTTGGGGGTGCAGGAGGTTGCTCTGGGCTGGGACGGAGGGGTTCGGAGGGCAGGATGGGGATCAGGCCTGGGGAAGGGGGTTGGGATTCAGGCTCTGGGTGGTGCTTACCTCAAGCAGCTCCCAGAAGCAGTGGCATGTCCCCCCTCCAGCTCCTACACGGAGGCATGGCCAGGCAACTCTACACGCTGCCCTGTCCACAGGAGTAGCCCTTGCAGCTCCCGTTGGCAGCAGTTTCCGGTCAATTGGAGTTGCGGGGGCAGCGCTTGGGGTGAGGGCAGTGTGCGGAACCCCCTGGCTGTCCTTACATGTAGGAGCCGGAGGGAGGACATGCCGCTGCTTCCAGGAGCCGTGTGGAGTGGGGCAAGCCCCCGACCCCGCTCTCCTGCTGGAGTGGGGCAAGCCCTGTATCTCTCTGCCCGGCGGGAGCTTGAGGGCCGGATTAAAATGTCTGGAGGGCTGGATGCGGCCCCCGGGTCGTAGTTCTCCCACTCTGCTCTAGCCTCTGATCTACGCTCCCCATAATTGTATTGGCAGGTATGCAAAAGACTTGTAAACAATGGCAAGCCAGTGGAACTGTACAATCTACCTTCAATTCCTAATGTCCCTTATTGGAAGGTCTTAAAAAAAACAGGAATTCTCATTACTCATTCTTACAACATCTTTTTCCTTCTGTGCACCAATTTCCACCTCCTATTTTAGTCTTGTGCTGGTCTCTTCAGGCTTCTGAGTATCCTGTTGATGGATTTGTCTTCTTTCTCTGTTGTTCTGCATAATGTTTCTCTAGGTCACCCTCTTTTTCTCTTCCAGGTGGTTTCCATATTATCACTTGATGTGCAAGTTGTGCTGGTGGCACTTTTAAAACATGTCCTAAATATATCTGTTGTCATCATACACGTTTGATTCTTTAGATTGATTTGCTTTCCTTAGAATTTCTGATGTTGCAAGAAACTCTTTCCAATGAACTTTGAAGATCTTTTGCAGGCATTTACTTTGGAATGAGTTCATCTTCTTTTCAGTTTCCATTGTAGATTTCAATGACTCTTGTGTCAGTGCCAATCACGCTAGTCTTCTAAATCTTTTCACATTTATGAAAATTGTTTGCTGTTTTTGATATTCGTTGCTTGACATCACACATAGAGTATTACCATCATTGCACATCTCACTCCCTAGATGGGTAAAATGCCTTACTAGTTCTAGAGTTTCTCCCTCTACTCTTATGGTTGCTTTTGGGAGAGTGATAGGCATATATGTTTTCTCCTTGCTGATGAACAAATTGACTTGTTTTGCTATGGCCTTGTCTACACTACACAGTTTTGTCAACTGCTATAAGTACATTGCTTGTGCATGTTCACAGAATACTCCTTCTGTCAGCGGAGCGTGTCCACAATTGGTGCTCTAGCATTGGCAGTGAGAGCAGTGCCCTGTGCTACTCACCATCTTCTGCAGCTAGGAGTTGTGGGAAGGCAGAATAAATTGCAGTGCATCATGGGTGCGGGTTCAATGTCCCATTATGCAGTTTCTTCCGTCCCAGCATTCCATGGGCTTCCGACTGCATTTGAGGGCATGTTTCAAAGGCCCGTGTTTACTGTGCACCCACCATCTCAGCCTGAAAGGATGGATCCTGCACCGCTCTCTACTATTGTGGTCACTATTATGAACACATCACAACTGGTCATGCAATATATCATGAGCATCCAATCTGAAAGGGAATCGGAGTTGCCGTGGAAAGAAACAAAACACCAGATTACTTTTGGTATTCACAGAGCAGCTGAACACAGTGGACTGTCAGTTTTGGGCTCAGGAAACAAGCACTGAGTGATGGGATCACATCATTATGCAGGTCTGGGATGATGAGTAGCGTCTGCAGAACTTTTGATGCGGAAAGCTGCCTTCCAGGCACTGTGTGCGTAGCTCACCCTAGCACTGGGGTGCAGGGACACCAAAATGAGAGCTGCCCTCTCGGAAGAGAAGCACGTAGTGATCGCTGTGTGGAAGCTGGTGACTCCAGAATGCTACTGTTTGGTCACGAATCAGTTTAGAGTCAGGAAGTCCACCGAGGGGGTTGTGTTAACACAAATGTGCAGAGCCATTAATTCCCTCCTGCTATGAAGGACTGTGACTCTTGGCAATGTGCGTGAAATAGTGGATGGGTTTGTGGCAATGCAATTCCCTAATTGCAGTGGGGCGATAGGTGGCACACATCCCAATTTTGGCCCCGGACCATCTTGTGACATAGTACATTCAGTAGGAAGGGGAACCTCTCTATGGTATTGCAGGTGCTTGTGGATCACCGTGGGTGTTTCTCTGACATCAACGCAGGGTGGTCAGAGAAGGTGCGTGACACACGCATCTTCAGGAACACTGGCCTATACAGGAAGCTGCAAGCAGGGACTTTCTTTTCAGGGCAGAAGATTCCAGTGGGGGATGTTGAAATGCTCATAGTCATCCTGGGAGACCTGGTGTACCCCTTACTCATATGGCTCATGAAGCCTTACATGGGAAACCTGGACAGCAGCAAGGAGCGCTTCAACAATAGGCTGAGCAGGTGCAAAAGGACAGTTGAATGTGCATTTGGCAGATTAAAAGCACACTGTCGCTGCCTGTATGGCAGGTTAGACCTACATGAGGAAAATATTACCATGGTCATAGCTGTCTGCTGTGTGCTCCATAATATTTGTGAGGCTAAGGATGAAAAGTTTGCCTGGGGTGGAGCGCAGAGACAGATTGCCAGGCTGCTGAATTTGAGCAGCCAGATACCAGGGCTATTAGAGCAGCACAATGGGAGGCTATTTGCATCAGGGAGGCTTTGAGGCATCATTTTGACAATGAGCACCCGTAAGGTGTCTTTCCATA
Source organism: Mauremys mutica (assembly GCF_020497125.1). Classification (NCBI taxonomy): domain Eukaryota; kingdom Metazoa; phylum Chordata; order Testudines; family Geoemydidae; genus Mauremys; species Mauremys mutica. Next base: position 118,796,807 of record NC_059073.1, on the reverse strand, counting down.
CAGCACTTTACCATGCTTTGTTAACTTGCTGCCTTTGCATGAAAATTGTGATGATTCCTGACTGTGATTTGTAGTCAGCAAATGATCAAATTGCCACTATGTATTGCTACCAGCAGCAACAACCAATCTCTATTTGTCTCCTACAGACTTTGTTTTTATTAAATACCATTTAACAACATAAACAAAATGCTTGGTGGGAGTGCAGGACTGTGTAGACTCTCATAGCTGTGGTTAAGTCTAGCTGTAATTTTGGAAGTTGTCGAAGAGGTGGAGTGAACAGGGTACCGAGACGTTCCAGGAAGTTGCAGGAGGGAATGTGTGAGACGAGTTTGGGAAGGGCATGGAAAGCAGTTCTGTATTGGCTTCCGGGGGAGGGAGGGAGGGCAGGTGAGCGTGCATGTGTTCTGGATGGAGCATGATTAGGGACTTCAACATCTCTGTTTCCTCCTCCATCACTTTTATCATCCACTCCCATTCCTTTACAATGCACTCCTCATTCTCCTTTTTGTCCAGCCTTTCTATTTTAAAATTTTCCTTCAGGGTCTCTCTCCATTCCTTGTGTTCTCTTTTTTTTTTTTTTCCACCTTTGAGGATTGAAGTACCTCTCGGAACATGTCCTTCTTGCTCCTCCTTGATCGCTTCCTTATCTGGCGGAGGTGCTCTGCTGGTGGGTAGGGGGTTCCGCTGAAGGCCACATCTCCTGAAGCATAAGAAACAATGCACAGAAGTATGATTGTTAGTTCATGTACAGCATTGAATCATTATAGTAAAATACACCTCTTTTTTACATACTAATCACTTTCTCGCTGTCCCTTGGCAAGCACACATGTTGGCGATCACCCTAAACATGGTGAGTTCGGCCCATGTGTGTGGGTGTTGGGCGCTAAAGATGGGGCAAACAGTCTAGGTGTTTTTTTAAAGGGATCACTACAGGAAACTAGAGACATTATTGTAAATTCTGCCACCATTTTTCACAGATGGGGGTCATTGAAGCCGATATCTCACTCCTGAGGGTAAGCAAGGGTGCATCTCCTGCATGCATGCGGCTTCGGAACCATTCCCTTTGCTGCTTGCCTGTGTGCCACTTTGGTCCTTGCACAAGTGATTGCCGATTGGCATGGGAAAGGTTCCTACAATGGAGGAAGGAATAAAGCAGCTCTGCCAAGGAACCTTCGCTAGAGAATTGGCGAATACCTCCAGGAAAGTTTCCTAGAGATTTCTCTGGAGGATTCCCATGAAATATCAGTGTGCATTAACACACTGTTCTGCTGCACTGCTTAGCTACACAAGGGAATGTGGAGCACACATAAACACAGCTAGTCTTGTACATTTCTATCCCTTCACCCACTTCTAGACTGTACAGAGCAAAGAGAAGTTCTACCTCATATAACCAAGCAGCATCTACTCAAAAAGATCACTTACCAGAGCTTTCCTCTCCTGCATCATGCACACTGTGAAGCTCAAAAGCTTGTACCTTCCACCAACAGAAGTTGGTCCAATAAAAGATATTAATTCGCCTACCTTGTCTCTCTCCTATCCTGGGACCAAAATGGTTACAACACTGCAATAAGTAGAACAATATCATTGGCAAAAACAAAGTCATCCAATTGTGCTTTATCATTTGTCCATTTATCATTTATCATTTGTCCATAAAACTCCTTGGTTACCTTCTGTGGTTACTTTCCTCATGACATAGTCAGTGACCAGTGCAAACAATAGTGGGGAGATAATATACACCTTACTCCAGTTGCACGGCAAACCATTTATCAGCACTATTGCAAATGGTGTACAGTCTATTCACCTGCTATATGAATGCTATGACTACTTCTTAGACATGACTGATAGGAGTAGAGTCACTCTCACAAATTGCTTTTGCACTCTCATCTGATCCTGACTGGGCCTCTGGGCATTACTGTAATATCAAAGTCCATTCATATTACTGCAATTTGCCAAAAGTGCCAATTTTTACATGATAAAAAATCTATTCTTTAAGTCTCTGATATAAAAAGACATTTAATTACAGTGGTTATAGACTGATGGTTAGAGAGTTGCAGGGACGCTGCCCCATATTACCAGGGCAGTAGCTGCTTAATATAATGGGGCTCTGATTTTGGTTGTGGGTGGGGAGGATGTCTCTAGTTGTTACTATAATGCAAAGAATAGCAAAGACTCTGTAATCAGGGAAACTTAGAGGAGTAAATAATAAAATTTGTACAGTGCTTTTCATATGCAAAACATCCCAAACTGAATTACAGAGTGAAACAAAATGTTGGCCAAATGTAATATGGGTCATGGGTAAGTTTTGAAGGAAGGAGTAGATATTAACCATTCACAGAGCAGTCCCTTGGGTAGAGTGAATTGGGGCAATGGCTCTGGACTCTGCACTTTTGGGGGCCCTGTGGGTTGGTGCGATTGGCCGGCGCGGTCAGTCCCGGAAGAAACAAATCTGTCATGTCTGCCCCAGGCCCTTCACCCCCCTAGTAATGGCCCTGATCATTCATGTTGATAGGTGCCAGATCAGTGATGAACTTCAGTATTCACTGGGAGCCACTGTCTGAAAACATGCAGGTTAGCCACAAAACCAGAAATAAGTATATGCTACGGAAGCAGCATCAGTGTGCTCTAATGTTTTGTCCCCTGTATATCCTGTGGGAGTAATCTGTGCAGGATCTACAAGTGCATTTGCTTGGTCACAGGGCATATGCATGTAAAAGTGAAGCTTTGCCTGCTAAAACCCATCCTGGAATGGAAGGAGTCAGATTTAGGGTGGACATCTTCTGCCCTATGGGTTTCTTGGTGGATACCAATGTGTGGAGACCTGAAATTTGGCCTTATCTTGTCTCTGTTTCTGATGCCAAACTACTGAACTATAATTTCCAGCCAGTTCTTTTTTTACATACTTCTTAAAATGCAACTTTGAACTAGAAGAGGTAACTGATTGAGCAAATGCTTTAAACTTGAAAGGTATTGGATAAACTCTTACTGAGTGAGGAGTTATACATACAGCCCATGGTTAAAGTGAAGGTCTTGTTAATTATTGAGACAATGAAAGAGGCACACTTAGACAAAGCAATGTTCATGCTGAAAGAAGATTAAAAGTTTAAGTATAGTAATAAGTTTTATGTTGACTGTTACTTTTTATGGGAAAGTTTATATTTAAATAACATATAGCGCAATGATTGGAGGCCAAAATAATAATTCCTTTATATATCAGGAACTATTGGAATTGGGGCCATCTGATACGTTCACTATTGTCTGTCTCGATTAAAAACAATTTTATGGGGTCCCAAAAAAACACTTTGTTGCTCCTGGCAGCTATCTGTAGATTTGGCAGCTTTGATTCCCTAAAACCTGAAGAGATAATTCATTAATTCATAGCACTTTCCAGGATAAACCCTGCAAAGCTCATCTGAAAAAAAAGTTAATCCCTGCTGTCACTCAAAACATTACATTTGTCTTCAGAGACAAAATATAAAGGTACATAAGAACATAAGAATAGCCATACCGGATCAGACCAAAGGTCCATCTAGCCCAGTATCCTGTCTTTCGACAGTGACCATTGCCAGGTGCTCCAGAGGGAATGAACAGAACAGGTAATCATCAAGTGATCCATCCCCTGTCGCCCTTTCCCAGCTTCTGGCAAACAGAGGCTAAGGACACTATCCCTGACCATCTTGACTAATAGCCATTGATGGGCCTATCCTCCATGAACTTATCTAGTTCTTTTTTGAACCATGTTATAATCTTGGCCTTCACAGCACCCTCTGGCAAGGAGTTCAGCAGGTTGACTGTGCGTTGTGTGAAAAAATACTTCCTTTTGTTTTTTTTAAACCTGCTGCCTATCAATTTCATTTGGTGACCCCTAGTTCTTGTGTTATGAGAAGAAGTAAATAACACTTACTTACTTTCTCCACACCAGTCATGATTTTATAGACCTCTGTCATATCACCCCTTAGTCATCTCTTTCCCAAGCTGAAAAGTCCTAATTTTATTAATTTCTCCTCAAATGGCAGCTGTTCCATACCCCTGATCTTTTTTGTTGCTCTTTTCTGAACCTTTTCCAATTCCAATATATATATTTTTTGAGATGGGGCGACCACATCTGCACGCAGTATTCAAGGTGTGGGCGTACTATGGATTTATATAGAGGCAATATGATATTTTCTGTCTTATTATCTATCCCTTTCTAAATGATTCCCAACATTCTGTTCGCTTTTTTGACTGCCGCTGCACATTGAGTGGATGTTTTCAGAGAACTATTCACAATGATTCCAACATCTCTCTCTTGAGTATTAACAGCTAATTTAGACCTCATCATTTGATATGTATAGTTGGGATTATGTTTTCCAATGTGCATTACTTTACATTTATCAACACTGAATTTCATCTGCCAAATACTTTCTGGGCTGGGCATAGGTGCCGACTCCGTGGGTGCTCCGGGGCTGGAGCACCCATGGGGAAAAATTAGCGGTTGCTCCACACAGGGGCGGCTCTATGTATTTTGCCACCCCAAGCACGGCAGTCAGGTGGCTTTTGGCGACGCGCCTGCGGGAGGCCCTCCGGTCCCGCGCCTTCAGTGTACCCACCACCAAATTGCCTCCGGTGGACCTCCTGCAGGCGTGCCGCCAAAGGCAGCCTGACTGCCACCCTCACGGTGACTTGCAGGCCGCCCCCCGTGGCTTGCCGCCCCAGGCACGCGCTTGGTGCGCTGGTGCCTGGAGCTGCCTCTGGCTCCACACCCACTGGCAGCCGAGCTTCCCTCTCCTCGCCTCCTTCTCCCCACTCTCAGCATGCAGTGTCCCCGCTACTCCCTCCCTCCCAGCACTTCCTGGCCCCCCGCTGCCTAACAGCTGTTTGGCGGTGCTAAGGACTTTCTGGGAGGGAGGGGGAGGAGCGGGGATGCGGCACACTCAGGGGAGGAGGTGGAGAAGAGGCAGGGCAGTGGCGGGGACTTGGGGGAAGGGGGTGGAATGGGGGCAGGAAGGGGGCAGGACTGGGGTGGGAAAAGATGGGGTGGGTGGGGACTTTGGGGCAGGAGTGGGGCATGGGGCAATGGGGGTCGAGCATCCACCGGGCAGAGGGGAAGTTGGTACCTACGGGGCTGGGTAGCTACAGAAATCATATGCCATCATTTCAGTCTTCTGACTGGATGAGTTACGCAACTAATCAAGAGTGAATTTTGAATTACAGACTTTCATGTCAGATTTGCAGTTGTTTAATTATACCATTCTACATGGGAGCTAAACACTGATTACTCCTGAGTATTTGCCCTGGCAGAGCTAGAGCACTAGAAGAGTCTTGGAAAGCCAACCCAAAATAGTCACACACACAAAAGTCAAATGCAAACCAATATTTGCCAAATAATTATTTTGCAATATTAAACCAGTAGTGGGTGCTCATTTACATGGAATCACAGGGTTCCACTAGCAGACAAGAATGGGGAGAAAGCAGTATTTGGCTTAAAGAAAAGCCCTACATTGACTCCAGTGTAGGAAGCCAATATCAGGGTTTTGCTTGTCCCTGGACATTTGCAGTGACTGCTTGTTCCATCCAGGGCCGGCTCCAGACCCCAGCGCGCCAAGCGCGCGCTTGGGGCGGCCTTTTGCCGGCAGGGCGGCAGGCGGCTCCGGCGGACCTTCCGCAGTCATGCCTGCGGGAGGTCCACCGGAGCCGCAGGACCAGTGGACCTCCCGCAGGCATGACTGCGGAGGGTTTGCTGGTCCCGTGGCTCCGGTGGACCTCCCGCAGGCATGACTGCGGATGCTCCGCCGGAGCCGCGGAACCAGCGGAACCTCCGCGGGCACATCTGCAGGAGGTCCCGCAGAGCCGCGGGACCGGCGACCGCCAGATCACGCTCCACGGCGCGCCGCCCTGCTTGGGGCGGCGGGATTCCTAGAGCCGCCCCTGGTTCCATCAGGGTGGTGTAATGGCACTTGGCATCCCTGAGGGACACATGCAGCTGAGAGAGTGATGGACAAGTGTTACATTAAATGACAACTCTAACCCTCTCTGGAGATCTCAAAGCACTTACAGACATTAATGATAACCCTCATTACCCAGCTGCCCCAAGGCATGTACCATTTGCCCTGTTCTATACCTGGGGACACTTAAGCACCAAGCGGTGACATGATCAGTGCGTGGTCTCACAGTGAGGTAGTGGCAGAGCCAGGAATCCCACTGCTCCATCCCCTGCTAAAACCACCAAAGGGCTCGTTGTAAAACAACAGATAAATTGATGAGAACAAGTGGCGGCTCAACTGACTAGATGCCTTTCCTCAGTCCCTCATGAATGCTGCCTTGTACTGGGTGTCAGAAGCTCTCAGATCCCATGCCCCACAGTAACACCCTTGAATTGCTCAGACTCAGATGCATGTGAGGTCCATGCAGACATGTCCATCTTCTAATGAATGAGAAAATGATTGAATCTTAGGCCTTGTCTACACTACAAGACTATTTCGAATCAACTTAGTTCGAATTTGTGGATTCGACCTTATGAAGTCGAATTTGTGTATCCACACTAAATACACTAATTCGAATTTCTGAGTCCACATTCACGGGGCCAGCGTCGACTTTGGAAGCGGTGCACTGTGGGAAGCTATCCCACAGTTCCCGCAGTCCCTGCTGCCCATTGGAATGCTGGGTAGAGCCCCCAATGCCTGCTGGGGGGAGAAATGTGTCGAGGGTGGTTTTGGGTAAGTGTCGTCATTGAACCGTCAATCACAACCTCCCTCCCTCCCTCCTTGAAAGCGCCTGCGGGCAATCTGTTCGTGCACTTTTCTGGTCAGTGACAGCGCGGACGCCACAGCACTGCAAGCACGGAGCCCGCTGCGATCATCGCTGTTTTCTCGCACTTTATCGTCCACCTCTTCCACAGTCAGCTGATGAGAAATTGGGCTACTTTTCAATGGTGCTGCAAGCACTGGGGGACCATAGGGGACGTTTTACAAACATCAACGTCGGGTGGCCGGGCAAGGTTCATGATGCGTGTGTTTTCAGGAACTGTGGGCTGCTCAGACGCCTGCAGGAAGGTAGTTTCTTCCCGGACCACGAAATAACTGTTGTGTATGTGCAGATGCTTATAGTCATCCTTGGGGACCCAGCCTGCCCGCTAATGCACTTGCTCATGAAGCCCTATACAGGCGCCTGGGACAGCGACAAGGAGCTCTTCAAATACCAGCGAGCAGCGAGCAGTGTGACCTGTGACTGTTCAGTTTCTTTACAGAGAAGCTGAACCTGCCCCTGTTTCTTTACCCAGTTACTGTTGACTCTCCTCTTCGGTTACATACCCCGTTCGCCCCGTTACCCCCACTTCCAGCACACGTGTAAAAATGAAATACATGTCCCATTATTACTTAACAAAGGTTTCTTTATTCATGACTTTTCGTGAAAGGGTTGAAACTGGGACGCAGGCTGTGCTGGGTAGGGTGTGCGGTGATGTAAAGACCGCCTCTAAACTCAAGGAATGACAGGATCCTGCTCCTAGAGCGGTCCGCAGTGCCGGAATGCTTCTTTCAACGGAGCCTGCCATCCCTCTTTATGGAATTCTGTGTGCGGGCGGATATGTGACCTTGTGGTGGAGGAGGACGGATACAGATTCCTCAGCTGCGTGACTCAGCGGTCCAGGACAAGGACCGCTGTATAAGATCTGTAACCGCCCTCCGCCGCTGCAAAGTCACATCTCCCCCGCCCACACAGATCCTGGAAACCACCTCCAAAAACCGACCAGGGTGCCTACTGACTGCACCGTGTGTGTGACCCGCTGCTGATCCTGCCCCCGTGTCTGTACCCTGGGAAAGGTGACTGTCCTATGCAATTAACCACCCCCTTCCCCACGCCCCCCATTCAAACACAGTCTTCTTTGAAAAAACATAACGGAAACAGTAATTAACAGCAAAGCATTTTTATTAATTAAGTAGACAGTTAGGGGATGGGACTGGGTTGGGACTACTGTGAGTCTGGAAGTGAAGGACTTCGGCAAATGTAGGGTATGAGAGCTTTTGGGTACTTGAGCACTGTGCTGTGGTGCAGTGACAGTATTCACGTCCCCGGCCGCCCCTCCTCCTGATTATTTTCGGTGAGGGGGGTATGGGACTTTGTGGCGGGGGAGTGCGGTTGCAGATACACTGCAGGGTGTCTCTGTCCTCCTGCGGTCCTGCAGAACATCCACAAGGCGCCTGAGCGTGTCCGTTTGCTCCCTCACTAGTCCAAGCATTGTTTCAGTCGCCTGCTTGTCTTCCTCACGCCACCTCTCCTCCCGTTCGCTGTGTGAGCGCTGGCACAGAGAGACGGTCTCCCTCCACTGGCTCTGCAGGTCCGCCTCTGCTAGGTAGCAGCCCATACGTTCCTCGAACATCTTGTCCCTTGTCTTTTTCTTTCGCCGCCTAATCTTTGCCAGCCTCTGCGAGGGGGATGCTGTGGCAGGTCTGGAGACAGTGGAAGCTGTGAGATGGGAAACAGGGAGTGAATTCCTTGCAAAGATACATTTTTGCGAACAATTAACTGAGTGTAGGCTGTCTCTGTGAATTCTGGGTTGAGACCCCTGTGCCTGCTGGGGCAGAAATCATTTTCGCGGTGGATTCTGGGTAAATGTCGCCAGTCATTCCTTCCTCCAGGAAAGCAACGGCAGACAATCATTTCAAGCCCGTTTTCCCAGATTTGCCCTGGCATACGCCATAGCGTGGCAACCATGGACACTGTTTTGCCTTTTGTGTATGTCACCATATATGTACTAGATGCCGCTGACAGAGGCGGGCCAGCAGCGCTACACAGCAGCATGCTTTTGCTTTTGCATGACAGCAGAGATGGTTACCAGCCATATTGTACCATCTACCATACCATAAATTGGTAATAAGATGGTAATAAGATGGGCATGGTTACCTGTCCTTTTGCACTGCCCCATTTGGTGCTGTCATAAGTGCCCCTGGCCGAGCAGCCAGGGGCGCAAAAGCAAAAATTGGGAATGACTCCCTGAGTCAATCCCTCCTTTTTGGTATCTAAAAATAGAATCAGTCCTGCCTAGATTATGGGCAAGTGTACTAGAGAACCACTGTATCATAGAACCAGAGAGCACAGCTGCTCTGTGTCCGATCCTGCATAAATTATGAGCTGTATGCTATTCACAGGGGGTGCTCCTGCAACAACACCACCTGTTCATTCCGTTCTTACCCCAGCCTTCCTGGGCTACCATACCATTGTCCCCCCACTTGTGTGATGAAGTAATAAAGAATGCAGGAATAAGACACAGTGACTTGTTTGTGAGAAATGAGTGGAAGGCAGCCTCCAGCTGCAATGATAGTCCAGGCAGGACATTAAGGAGTGTGGATGAAGGAGCCCATCATCCCTCTGCTAGTCCAGGGGCAATTGAATCTTTTATTTACAATGAAGGGTGGGGGCTGATGGAGCTCAGCCCCCTGTTGCAATGATGAGGACGGTTACCAGCCATATTGCACCATCTGGCATCAAAAATTAGGGACAGGCGCCCTTGATCGACCTTACTGATGCTAGTCGGCATGGTTACCAGCCCTTTTGCACTGCCCCATGTGCCAATAGGCTGATGATGAGGACGGATTTCCATCTTTTTGTACCATCAGCCATCCATAGCATGGGGGGAGCAAGGATGTTGGTGTTGAGTGCTGCACCATCGCGTCTATCTGCAGCATTCAGTAAAGATAGGGTGACATGTAAAAGAGTCAACAGAGGATTGTTTTCACTTCTGGTGGTGTGTGGGGTGTGCGCAAATTGCCGAACTATGCCCTGACCCACCGCAGACACTGTGTTTGACCCTAAAAGCATTTGGAGCTCATCCAAGAATGCAAATATTTTTCGGAGACAGCAGGAACTGTGGGATACCTTGCGTCCTCATTCCCCCCTCCCTCCATGAGCGTCCATTATATTCTTTGGCTTTCCGTTACGCTCGTCACGCAGCTGCGTGCTGAGTCTCTGCTATGCCGTCTGTCCGTAGATTTTTTAAAAATACTTTGGACCAGGCGTAAAATTACAGTAATTACCCTAATTAGATGCAGGAGTCTCCGAGCGAGATCACCCTGAGGAGGGTCACTGAAGGAGATAGAGAGCGCATGCTGCGTGAAAGCTAGCACGAACCAGGGCCCGATGCAGCCGTGCTCGGGGAGGCAGTGCTCCCTGAGTACCTCATGAAAGCCTTGCGCGGAAAACTGTGCTACCACGGAGCACCCGATAAGGCAGCTCTCCCCAGGAACCTCCTGCTGATGCTTTTCGATTAACGCAAGGAGAGCTTCGTGGAGATCTCCAAGGATGATTTCTGTTCTATCCCCATATCTAGAGAGACCTCCTTTTCACACAGTTAAGATTCCTGTTATATTAAGAATAAAAGTTAACATGGTTAAAGCACTTACCGACTGCTCCTTCCCCTGATTCAGGGTCCGGGTTAATGGCCGGGGAGGGTTGTTGGGGGATCTCCGTGACGGTGATGAATAGATCGTCCTCCACAAACCCTTCCTCATCTTCCCCGTCCGCGAACATCACCGAGGAACTGGCCGTCGACACTGTCCCATCGTCAGAGTCCACGGTCACTGGTGGGGCAGTGGTGGCAGGCTCCGTAGCGTCCGTTTGCCGCTTTGATTTTTTGGTAGCCTTGTCTGGGGTCCTTGATTTTCACGCGGCGCTGCGTTGCATCCCGCCTGTATCCTCTGTCTCTCATGGCTTTGGAGACCTTCTCGTAGGTCTTCGCATTCCCTGTTTTGGAGCGCAGCTCCGAAAGCACAGACTCCTCGCCCCACACACCGATCAGATCGAAGAGTTCCCAGTCAGTCTATGCTGGGTCCCTCTTTCTATTCACAGATAACATGAACTCCTCTGCTGGAGAGCTCTGCATCGTTGCAGGTGCTGCGGAGCTCGCCCCGATGTCCAGCCAGGACGTCAGATTCAAAGTGCCCAGACAGGAAAATGAATTCAAATTTTCCCGGGTCATTTCCTGTGTGGCTGGTCAGAGAATCCAAGCTCGGACTGCTGTCCAGAGCGTCAACAGAGTGGTGCACTGTGGGATAGCTCCCGGAGCTACTAAGTTCGATTTGCATCCACACCTAGCCTAATTCGAGCTAGCCATGTCGAATTTAGCGTTACTCCACCTGTCAGGGTGGAGTACCAAATTCGAACTAAAGAGCCCTCTCGTTCGAATTAAATGGCTTCCTGGTGTGGACGGTTGAGCGGTTAGTTCGAATTAACGCTGCTAAATTCGAATTAAAGTCCTAGTGTAGACCAGGCCTTAGTTGAAACTTTAAAAACAAAAAGCTGAGTAGAGTAACACTGAGTATTTAACAATATATTTAATCAGTGTGAAGTGTGCATATAAGCTAAATAAAGATCTCAGGGGCAGATCCTCAGCTGGTATAACCTGTCATAACTCTGTTGGACTCCATTAGAGTTAACAGTTTATATCAGCTGAGGATCTGTACCCTCGTCCAGAGAGGCTGACGTCATGTGAAGCTGTAGTTTTCAGCACCTCCCAGCATTGGGCCCTTGAACACCAGAAATCTTTACTCTGTATGCTGCAGAACATTTCTGAAGAGTTGTTAAGGAATTTGAACTGCTTGTAGTGCACAGATGTTTTGTGAAGCTTGTTATTTTCTATGTTGGAGGTTATGAGTCAGATTACTGTTACCAAAATGTTTATGTGAAATCATTTCTGAGTCATATATTTGCATCATATACAACCTGTCTGACAATCAAAACATTCAGCACTCAGCTAATGACTATACTAAGTTTTCCAACACTCTCATCCAACATAACATAATTACACAGAAAAGTGCAATATATTACTTTGACAGGGCTCTTCATGTGTCTTATAAGATAATGGCAAGACATCAGAATTACTCTTATTTTAAGTTATCAGATGAATATGCACCTCATTGTGTGAAACCAATTTTGAAAAAAAGTCATATATCTCAATATAAAAAAAATAGTTAAAATGGAATTAAATACCCTGTAACTACTGAAAACTAGCTCTTTAAAACCCAAATAAATGTTGAACCCAGATTGGGTCAGCGCTGTTAATTTTTTCTCTGCTAATAGATATTTGATTCGGTTCTATTAATGAACTAGTGGAGAGTATTGAATATTTGTATGGAAAGCTGCTTGACTACCAGAATGCTACAGCTGTCCAGGAGACTGTTTGGTAGTTTCTGTACAGTACAGTTTACAAGAGGGAGCTGAAACATTTTTAACAGCTTGGAAGATATAAACAGCCTGCAAACTACAACTTAATGCAGATTCTGTTTATCTGTTCTGTAACTTCTAGCATAAGTAGAGGTTTTTTGCAAAAATAGTTTGAATAAATAAGACAGACTTTAAAAATACATATATTTACTCTAAAAGTATGTGAGGACAGTGGCAGGAATGTTCATTATCGCATACCATTCAAAGATGTAAAAAACCAGTAACACCCCTCTTGACTGTTTTCTTAGCAGAAAGGTTCCCTTTTTGCCTTGATATAGAGTGAAAAATCAGGGGGCTAGGAAAAATACTAGTTTAATTTTAAAATATATAGGCTGCGGTCTGTGTGGTGGTATTTTTTGGGTGGGGGATTGATTTGTCTCTGTTTTTTAGATCACTCCTGCTGAAAAAGCATGCAGGGATTTAAACGGAAAATTAATTTAAGACTGATTTGTCAGATGCAGTATGAAATTTTGGTTTATAGTCTTTCAGAATTGGTGTTTGGGATCTGCATTACATGTGTGGATGGCACTGGCAGGCCTTTTCACATAAAATATTATTGGATTTCATCACTTTTACTAGACTGGCATAGTGCAAACTGCAAGATGGGAGATGATGACATTTTTTATGTTTGTGGTGAAAAAAGTCAAGTATGGGCAATATAGTCATGGCCATATCTGACTATGAATGCCTAAACCACGCCTGGTAATTAGTGAGCCTTTATTTGAAGCAATAAAAAAAGCTTCCCCATGTGCTGTTAGTGAGCACCATCTTTGCTTATCCACCCTCTTTGGCTAGCATCAGTGGCAAATGTATAATTGGACTATGAGGACCAATATATTGCAAAGTGTAGTGGAAAATGCCAAGAAAAATCTGTTGGATGAAGTCCATTTGTCCTGTGTTAATTTGTAGCCCTGTAAACAAACACAGCTGCTGAGTGTAGGATCAGTGTTCAAAGTGGTAAAAACAGTGATGCATTGCTAATGAGATCGCAGCAGAAAAAATATGTAACATATGAGGCTGCAGCACAGCTCTAGTCTATCCTCAGTTCTGATTAATTTTTTCTTATATGTTTTCATATATTTATGATATTATAGGTTAACTTGACTGTGAAGATGTTTATACTTCCCAGGCCGTTCAGGTGAGACTGTCAGAGTATTAACTCAGTATTGACTGAGCTGATAATTCTGAACTTTTGAAGAAGGGTCTGAATTAGAGTCCCTTTAAAATTATTTCTCTTCTACCAATATGCTATCAATTCATTCTTCATTGCTTCATAGCTCCCCTACCCCACCCCCAAGTGCTCTGTGTGTGTGTTTGTGTAACTTTCATTTGTCGTTTCACCTTTAAAATCCCGTGTCACCAAATAAATGACATGAGAATTAGAGCATTAGAAACCTCGGGTCAAGTCTGTGAGGTCACTGGCAAATGCAACAGCACTTACACTGTAATTTGTCTTGAAGCCCAGTTACATGTTTTGACATCCCTGCGCTGATTAATTGCTCTGAAAAAGTTGAGGATGGTCTCAGTTGCTGTAGTAGAAAAGAGGTTTTCTTTTCCTGCCACCTCAGTCATTTGCAGAGGAATTATTGTATGATGTGTTTACAGTGCCTAGAACAATGGGGCCCCGACTCCTGACTGGGGCTTCTAGGTGCTACCACAAGACAATTATAAATAATGATAAAATGCATGTGCTATACCATTGTGCATTTCTTTTCATTACAGAGGACTGAAGATACTAATTTGTGTTTCCTCACTTACTTTAAGAAAACTAAGGAGAGTTGGGGGCTATATAATTCAGGTAGAGGGAAATGGAAAGTAAATATGGCAGGCTATAGATCACCAGGTCGAATCCAGCCCAGTTTGGTAGAGCCTGAAATAAAGCTGGTTGAAAAATCTCTGATGGAATGCTGATGAATCAAAGTAGAAATGTTTGACTGAGATAGTTTGATTTTAGATGAAGTTGCAACGGAAACCTGCCAGGCTCCTCAACAACTCAGCTGGTGGTCTGCTGTAGAGTCCTGGCTTCCAAGCTCTGGGATTCTTCTGCAGCTTACCTGGGCAGCTGTTGTAGAGTGGGACTTCCGGCATCTCAGCTCTCCTGTCTCTTGCCAGGCAAGATGGCAGGGAGCCTGGCAGGCTGGACTCACTTAAATCATTTATTTTCATCAGCTTTTCCATTTGTACTTAAGCTACTGTCTAAGAAAGGTGCATTCTCATTGGCTGATATAATCATTAAAACATGTTGATTTACAACTAAATAGAGCCTTTATACTAGGTTTGGTATATCTTTTGGCTAGATCTACCAGGGACATTATAATTATATACATTTATTTAAGCAATTCTATAGCTTAATATTTTCAGATTCTTATTAATCATACATTTTAGTATGTAAAAATGGTGAATGATGTATTTCTTATTTACTACATAATTAACTTTTTGCTCATAAACTATGTCATGCTGTATTAGGATGGTAACTGGAATTTAATTAAACACACAAAACTGCATATATCTTTATTTTTGTTAAAACAACATTAAATGTTTTGGCTATATAAACTTCTCTTTTCAAAACATGTTTCACATTTACAACTAAATGATTTATTAAACAGAGGGATTAACTGTAGCCAGTGAATTAAACTGATTATTTCAGGTCAGCCTGGGAAAATTTTAAATTATGGCTAAGTGAAAGTGACTGGAGCTTAAGTTCCTGCTGGCCTAAGGGCTTGTTTACACATATAGCACTGCAGTGGCACAGCTGCACTGCATCTGGTGAAGACACTTTGTGCTTTCTCATCGATATAATAAAATTATCTCTGTGAGTGATGATAGCTAGGTTGGTGGGAGAAGCTCTCCCGCCAACATAGTGCTGTCCACACTGGCGCTTATGTCAGTGTAACTTATGTCACTCAGAGGGGTGAATAAATCACCCCACCCCGAAAGACATAAGTTACACTGACATAAGCTATAGTGTAGACATAACCTAAGTCTCTTGAAAATGAGACAGTCTCCTCAGTTGCTTAGGCTGACCTATTGTGCCATATTTATAAAGCTTGACCTCAAAAGTTAGATGTTTTCCCCTTGATTCTTTCTTTATATAGACAAGCAGTCTTTAACTCAATTTTTGATAGAGGCTTATGAATTCAACATATTTATTTAAATGTTAAGAGGTTATAATAAGTTTAGGCCTTAACATATTTTGTATTAAATTCAGATTTCATTTTAAACAAATTTGTTTTTAAAAAGAAAAAAATATAATTTAAATAAGAAAATAAAAAATTATAATTTAAATTTAAAAAATCTTAAAAAAAAAAGGCATAAAGTTTTATTCACCCTGGAGTGTGGATGCACTGGGACTGCTAGCTCTAAGGCATGTGGGTCCTCTGCAGCCCAGTTTCCAGGGACCACAGCTCCGGGGCAGCCCACCAGGAGGACTGTCCCAAAGCTGGAGCACTATTCCCGTTCGTGCAAAACTTCCAGTTTTTTGGTTTTCATTCCATTCATAATGAAACCAGATTTCAAAATATCAACACTTTCACGAAATGGAATTACCTTCCTCTGCACAGCTGTAGTCTGAAAGTCCTTGCCATTAGATGGGATTCCCAATGGCCATCAGAAATAGTTAGTGGGCTCAGTCCAGTCTCTAGGTGATGGTGGTTTATGTTGCCATCCTAACTAGCACCCTCTTTTGCATTCAGACAACAGAGGCTCTTGCTTGAATGGGCACAGAGACTGAACTGAACTGACCTCTCTTATCATTAAAGGTCAACCTCCAGGACATGGTTGAGTAGGACCATTTGGGGGCTAGTATGGGGAAACTTTCACTGCTGTTATCTCTGCTGTACTTATTCTGTATATATGCTGATATGGAGAATTGAGCATTCCAAGGCTGTCAATCTAGCCTCTTCCAAAACCACAAAATTAAGTCAGATGTAGGTTCTTATTGCCACAAAAAACAAACAACTCTCCCAACCCCTCGTAAATAGCAAATTTATAACACTGGGATTCGTTTCTGTGGTGATGCTTTGTACATTTCCACTTTTATACCAGTTTGACAAAAAGTAAATTGAAATGTCAAATCTAAGTATTCTAATGTAAATATATGCATTATCAAATCTGTTATTCATAAAGCTATTGCTAATTTAACCCCGCACAAAGCAGCTGAAGCCTGTCTTTTCTCACTACTGAGTCTCTATTTTAATAACGTATAGTTGACTGTCCAAAATTAAGTTAACGATCATTGGCACTTTATTTTCTAGCTAGCAATGTACATATTCTTGGTTTTGGACCTTACCAATTTAGAATGGGGAAAACTTGGTTTTATACCACTGGTTCTCTTAATAGTTGATAAAATTAAAGGACTCCGAATAAATCAGGACTCTTCTTTTTACTTTTCTCAGCCATCTTTTATTTTAAATCAACAGAACTAGTGAAAATCAAAGTGTAAATACTTGGCTGGCTGGCTTACTGTTTAGAATAGTTTTCATCAATCCAGAAATACATAGTTTTTAGGGTCACATTCTGGACTTTTATTCCTGTTGAGTTACAGCACCTCTATTCTGCAAGTAACCCCATTGACGTAACTGATGCTGTTTGAGGAATAAAGTAATGCTCAATATGGGTAAGAGTGGCAGAATCTGGCCCCTTAGGAGGTGCAAACAAAAGCAAGGTAGTGGCTTGGGTTTATCTACCATTTCCAGATAACACTGACCAGGAAGAAGCCAGTCCTTCTCATCCTCAGAAATAATGCTATTTATCCATTTCAGTTCTCCCCCTGTCCTCTTACTGACAATGAGAGGAAGCAGAAATCCACCATGGGTGAAGTCTCAGAATTTCATGCAGTCAGACCTTAGACCTGATTGCCAAGAGCACTTGCCTTGAGTTTGCCTCGGTCTCTTTTCAGGATTAATTTTATTACTTCTTACTGTGCCAGCAACTTCAGAGAAGTTGACTCCTATTTGTCCGGTTGTATAGGCCTCCAGGGCATTCAGACTAACTGGGGATCTAAAGAAACCATTTAGAAGGAAAGAGAGAAATCCTGAGTAGAACTGAAGACTGTCTACCAATTTGACCCTTTATGCTCTTTGTGAATTATCAACAGAAAGGTTTTGATTTTTATCAGTTCTCAGTTACTTGAAAATTTCCAGGCAAATGTATTTCAATGAAAGTTGCCTGTGACCTGTTCTCTTGGGCTCGCAAACCATTATAATTAAAGTGGGGCTTGTGGAGCACCCCCCGCCCTTCCTCCCTCCATTCTCCGCCTACCAGACTGGGAGGCGGGGTAGCTCAGGACCTTTGCCTTGCAGCAGGGCAGTGGAATAGGGGCTTTTGCCCAGCGGGGAGGGGAGTCTTGGGGCTTCAGCCCTGCGCATAGGCGCCAACTTCTGCTCCTGCTGGTGGATGCTTAATCTCCCTCTGCCTCTGGCCCCGCCCCAACTCCACCCCTTCCATGAGGTCCTGCCCCTGCCCCACCCCCATTCCAACCCCTTCCCCAAAGTCCCCGCCCTAACCTCACCCCCTCCCTGCCCCTATTGTGACTCCTTCCCCAAGTCCCTGCCCCGGGCCCGCCTCCTCCCCTGAGCACACCACGTTCCCGCTCCTCCCCCCCTGGAACGGCCAAACAGCTGTTTCGCAGTGGCCGGGCGGGAAGCGCTGAGAGGTAGGTGGAGGAGTGGAGACGAGGCGCACTCAGGGGAGGAGGTGGCGGAGGAGGAGGTGGGTCGGAGAGCTTGGCTGCCGGTGAGTGAAGAGCACCTACTAATTTTTCCCCGTGGGTGCTCCAGCCCCAGAGCACCCACGGAGTTGGCACCTATGGCCCTGCGGGCACACCTGCCGGGACTCAAGGCTTCAGCAGGAGCAGGGTTGAAGTCCCAAGCCCCAGTAGGCACCTCCCATGAGGCTGGCGTCCCGAGCCTCAGCAGCGGTGCCCCAGCTCTCAAACTTCTGAAGATTGTCGCATGTGGTTTGGAGTGTCAGTATGTTTGGCCACCCAATATAGAATATTTGCCTCTCACTATGCGTAGTGGGTGATTGGCTAGCTAAGTCTCATATCATTGTGTATGCTTCCTGCCTGGATGACCAAAACTGTTCTCAATAAGAAAAATCAAAGGTGTGTATTTGGGCAGTTTGACTATGAAGCAGTCTCCTTATACAAGAATTAAGTTATTGTGGAGTACAAATGTGAAAACTGCACAGAAGGAAGTGAAAATTCACTTATAATAATGGACATATCCACAAGCAAGGAATTGAAATTCTCCAGCAGTGCATAAGTACTGACTATATCACATGTGTTTAAAACACATGTTTTGGGATAGCCAGGTACATGAGTGATGCAGCCACAAAGAAAGGGAGGAGGACTCAGGGTGAATGGCGAAAGGGCGGGATAAATAAGTTGAGCCAAAAGGTGAAAGGTGTTGTGTGTGCTTTTGGTCTCTCGTACAAAGTGGGAATGTGTCTAAGAATGGTGCTTAGAAGACCTTCTCTCTCTGTAACTAAGCTTTCAGCAGCACGAAGTAGATGATTTTGAGTAACACAATTTCTGTATATGCCACCTTCATCTCTTTTATGTTGTATAATTTAAGCCTTCTAATGATGTATAAACAAACGTTCTCTGACTGCATCGTATTTAAGTGTGTCTCCTCTTCGAGAGCATCTTTCAGAAACTCATTACCTGCATGTGACCCAGGGACCCCTTGGTGCCAACTGGTAGAGGGCACAAGGGGTGCCTAGGGCTTTACAGGGATCCGCTGGGTCAGATAGCTGCACAACTGTTCACCGAAGAGTACCATGAAAGGCAGTGGTTTTCACACTTTTTGAGCTGAGCACCTCCCCCACCCCAAGTTACAATTTTTGGTTGCGCCCCCCTCACCCCCCAACCCAGACAAAAATAGACACAATACCTGCCTCACTCCCCTCGGATTTTCAGGTTGGGGGAAAGCCCGTGTGATGGTCTTTGGAGGTGGAGCCAGCACTGGGTGCAGAGGCTGCCAGGAGTGGAAATCAACACAGTGGTGGCGGATGGATAGAGAAGACTAAGGGGGGACATGATAGAGGTATATAAAATCATGAGTGATGTTGAGAAAGTGGATAAGGAAAAGTTATTTACTTATTCCCATAATACAAGAACTAGGGGCCACCAAATAAATTAATAGGCAGCAGGTTTAAAACAAATAAAAGGAAGTTCTTCTTCATGCAGCGCACAGTCAACTTGTGGAACTCCTTACCTAAGGAGGTTGTGAAGGCTAGGACTATAACAATGTTTAAAAGGGGACTGGATAAATTCATGATGGCTAAGTCCATAAATGGCTATTAGCCAGGATGGGTAAGAATGGTGTCCCTAGCCTCTGTTCGTCAGAGGATGGAGATGGATGGCAGGAGAGAGATCACTTGATCATTGCCTGTTAGGTTCACTCCCTCAGGGGCACCTGGCATTGGCCACTGTCGGTAGACAGATACTGGGCTAGATGGACCTTTGGTCTGACCCGGTACGGCCTTTCTTATGTTCTTATGTTCTTATGGTTGACACTGACCCATAGGCTTGGTGACCCACTGACTTGAGTCGGAGTGGAGGTGGTGCTGCCTCTCCCCTGAGCCCTGCCTGGCGGGGTAGCGTCGCCGCTCACCCCCCTGAATGTTCTGTCCCACGGTTTGAAAATCTCTGATGTAAGGTCTCTAACCAAGAGCCAGTAACCCCCTATTGGTCATAATCATTGTGAAATGTAGGTGTGGATAATATTTAAGGACTTACATCTCTATCCTGAAAATTATGTTCTTTAGGTCTTGGAGTTAAGTGGTAGGTCACCAGAAGGTGACATGCCTGGGACATGTTCCTCTGAGGCAGGAGCTAACAGACACCTATCTCCCTGTCCGGCCATTTGGGTACTGTGCATTATATGTCTCTCCCTGTATGCATATTTGCATACAGAGTGGAGTACAAAATCTACAAGATGAAACAAACAGCAAGTGGTCTGGAAGGGACATTAAAAGGTCATGGAGTCCAGCCCCCTGCCTTCACCAGCAGGACCACGTACTGATTTTTACCCCAGATCCCTAAGTGACCCCCTCAAGGATTGAACTCACAGCCCTGGGTTTAGCAGGCCAATGCTCAAACCACTGAGCTATCCCTCCCTCTGACACTTGATTTCACTGTAAAGATATCTAAGTACTATGGGTTAAGCAGAGTGGTGATCTGCAGTGGAATTGGCAGAGCTGGGGTGTACTGTTACTGTGGAAAGAGTGAATTTGTGAATACTGTGAGTGTCCAGTGGAACAGAGATTGGACACTCCAGGGAGATGCTCAAGGGTTTGGGTGTACCTACTGCTAGCTGTGGAGTAACAACAGGACTTATGAGGCCTACAGGGAAATGCTTGTGTTGCCTGTGGCCAGTGGAGGTGGGGAGCTGATTCCTGGTAGGCACGGACAAGGTAGCCAAGTGCCTCTCAACCCTGGGTATCCCTGGGAAGCATCACACTGAAAGACAGCCATTCCTTTGTGGATTAAGCTTTTTTGACCTGATTAGCTAGGCAGACAGGTGTGTGTCTTGCCCCTCCCTACAGAGCCCAGGGAAATAGTTGCCTCATTCTGAGACAGACTAATGAGTTTGTACCACAGAGATAAATTGGGTGGTGTCCCATCAAGCTTTTTTGACTGTTACGTGAGTAAGTGGTGAATAGACTCTGTTCTGAGGTGTGTGGGAGGGAAGGCTGAAAAAAAATGTCTAAAAAGAAATGATATTAATATACTTCTCAACTGATCATAATGTTCTTTGTTCTCCCTCATTAAACTAGTATTTCAGAGTATGGACTCAAGCTTGGAGTCCATATTAAAAGGCTGCTGAAAGAAGCTAGTTCTGGGTTGTAGATTAATAAAACTGCTGTGGTTTCACTTGCACTGTAAGTGCAGTTCAAAACAACAACAAAAAATTCCTTTAAAAAGGCAAGGGAGACAAATTACTACTGTATCTAAAGCATGCAGAGTTTCCTGTGTATAAGGCTGAGATGTATGGTGCACTTTGATTTTGTTTTCTTCATATTTAAGAGTGTTTGCTCATGCAATGTTCATTTCATAGGCCTGCTTTGTAAACTTGTCACCTGAACAAATTAAACACGTCTTCTTATGATGTTCCATTAATTAGCTACCTGCTGAGCACAGTTGGGCCATCCATATCTACACCTGCTCTTCAGCATAACTAGAGGAGAATTCATTTAGCTGCTTTTACAATCTATAAAAATAATTTCAGCATCACAAGAGAGCTTATATGATATCCTTAAATGTTCCCTTTTCTCTGTCTTTGCTTATACTACCTGTACTAGAGATGGCTCTAAGTGCAATGGTGGTGAACCAAAGCAGAAAACTCATTGTTTTTTTATTAGAAATGGTGCATGCAAAAGCCCTGATCTAGTCAGGAAAGGAAAAGTGATAGTCAGTTTGTGGAGAAATAGACAAAATGTGCAGATCCTTCCCCTGTCATGCACATACTTTTTACTTGAATAAGTAGTATGTAAGTCTCAAGCATGTCTCAAGAATTTGAAGGTTGTAGATGCAAGATGTTAAAGGCAAGTTGTAGGAGCTATGAAATACAGGTGTTGCATATTGCCTGTCTGTGTGATCTGACTTTACCAATGTTGGAGTTCAACTTTTTTAGTTATATTTGTAACACGAGTGCAAATATGTTGACATCTGAATTAATATTTGGAGAACTACTGGCCAATGAGGGTCACAGACCAATAAATATCTCTGATATATGAATTACATTTTGAATTATTGCTTAAAATTTATATGGCATCCATCATTTACAATGAACACAAAAGACCTTATATATTGTGCAAATTAATTACAGACTAAATGTTCCCACTAGATGTCCTGTATTAGTGTGGCTGGCTTAACTGGGATGTTTTCCAGGGGACCATTATCATTTATTGATAGTTAATGGCAATACCTAAAGCAGGAATCGGCAACCTTTCAGAAGTGCTGTGCTGAGTCTTCATTTAGTCACTCTAATTTAAGGTTTTGTGTGCCAGTAATGCATTTTAACATTTTTAGAAGATGTCTTTCTATAAGTCTATAATATATAACTAAACTATTGTTGTATGTAAAGTAAATAAGGTTTTTAAAATGTTTAAGAAACTTCATTTAAAATTAAATGAAAACGCAGAGCCCCCCAGACTGGTGGCCAGGGCCCGGGCAGTGTGAGTGCCACTGAAAATGAGTGTCAATGCTCAAACTACTGAACTATCCCTCCTCCCAGTATGTACACTGTTAAGGTCCTGACTCAGGAAAGCAACTTTAAAATCTTTTACGGGTTTATTTTAAAGAGACATCCCTTAATTAAGACACTTGTGTGACAGGTTAGATAACAGAACCCCCCTTGGGAGCTGCCACCTGATGCGCCAAGACTACTTTTGTCCCTGCCTTCCTGCCCTGGCAGCTTAGGACTTCAGTGCCCTGCCTGGTTTGAGCCAGACCCGCTAGCCTGCTGCAAACCCAGACCCAGGTCTGAACCGTGTCCCCTAACAGCTGTAGCTTAACTGAAAACAGCTTAAGAAGTGTTCCTGTCTCCAATACTCAGGTATCCAGCTCCCAATGGGGTCCAAACCCCAAATAAATCCATTTTACCCTGTGTAAAGCTTATACAGGGTAAACTCATAAATTGTTCACCCTCTATAACACTGATAGAAAGATATGCACAGCTGTTTGCCTCCCCCCCCCCAGGTATTAATACATACTCTGGGTTAATTAATAAGTAAAAAGGGATTTTATTAAATACAGAAAGTAGGATTTAAGTGATTCCAAGTAGTAACAGACAGAGCAAAGTGAATTACCAAGTAAAATAAAATAAAACACGCAAATCTAAGTCTAATACAGTAATATAACTGAGTACAGATAAAAACCTCACCAGTAAGCTGCCTTTTACAGACTAGTCTCCTTCTAGTCTGGGTCCAGCAGTCACTTACACCCCCTGTGGTTATTGTCCTTTGTTCCAGTTTCTTTTGGATATCCTTGGGGTGGAGAAGCTATCTCTCAAGCCAGCTAAAGACAAAATGAAGTGGTCTTTCATGGGTTTAAATCAGTGGCTCTCAAACTTTTGTACTGATGACCCCTTTCACATAGCAAGCTGCTGAGTGCGACCCCCTCTTATAAATGAAAAACACCTTTTTATATATATAACACCATTATAAATGCTGGAGGCAAACAGGTTTGGGGTGGAGTTTGACAGCTTGCAACCCCCCATGTAATAACTTCGTGACTCCCTGAGGGATCTCAACCCCCAGTTTGAGAACCCCTGGTTTAAATAGACTTTCTCTTGTTGGTGGAGGCCCTCTCCTCTCTTCTATGCAAAGTCCAGCTCCAAGATGGAGTTTTGGAGTCACATGGGCAAGCCACATGTCCATGCATGACTCAGAACTACAGGTAGCAGCCATTGTTCATATGCTACCTTGAACGTCCTCAAGTAGACTTCGTATGTGGATTGGAGCATTCCAAGTTCCATTGTTCCTTAAGTGCTTCTTGGTTGGGCACTTAACTTTGCAAATTCCTTTCTAAAGAAGCTGACCAAAAGCCTTACAAAGCTTACTTAGAAATCAAGCAAGTATTCAGCCAATATTCATAACTTCAAGTACAAAAATGATATATGTGTACAAATTGGAAGAATAGATTCAGTAGACCATAACCTTTACAGAGATATGTTACATGGCACATGTAGCATAAAACATATTTCAGTTACGTTATATTCCCATAAAGCATTATGGGATACATCGTCACAACTTGCTTAATCTGGACAGTAATAGCCCCTCCACTGGCATGTCCCAAGTAAGATGAGTGTATGGTACCTGCAACAGTGAGACAATAGCTCTCTTATCCTAAGGTTCATGGCTGAACTTAGCAATTAATTGTCAATTTTATGCCTTTCTGCCATACAGCACCTCTCTATAAGACCAGGCAGTGACACTGAAGTCAGGAAGTGAAGACTACTATCAGTTGAAACGACAAGGGAAAAGTAAATTTTATAGGCCTCTCAATAGCTCCTTCTAGAAAATGCTGGTGGTCTAAAATTAATTGAAGAACTTTGCTAAGAAAGAGGCCAAAATGTCCACAAAATGTTTACAGAGTTCTGGAACCAGTCTGAGCTTGAGGCTTTTCCCAGTTGGAATAGTTTGAATAGCATTGTCATTTTTACTGGTGCAATTGATACAGTGATCCCAGCCAGATGTTTTATTCTGTTTGTGTAGATGTAAAAGTTTTATCTGGTCATTCTTCATGAGTGTCCAGTTGCTCTTTTTCTCACTTCTGGGGCTCAGAGCCAACAATACTAATGGCACTGTAGCCTGATCTAGAAAAAGTGGAGTAGTCAGAGCCTTGAATTTTTCTGGATCTTGGTTGTTTCATAGTTCTCTTAAAATACAGGATTTGAATGTTGCTCGCTCATACTGCCTTCCCTGACATCTAATGCTCACTACCTTCTACCTAAAGAGAGAGAGAGAAGCTGAACAGGTGGTGATGTTTCTGCAGCAAGTGGGAATAATAAGAGCTGGGCCAGGCCTTAAAATTAAACAGCTGCTACTGATGTTTTAAAAGTGTCCAGATCTTAATTTTTATGATATTTGCACAACAGAGGAATAAGCAAAACTGTTGGATTTGTATGCAGACCTATTGCTCACCACCCTTGGATGAGCTTCCTGGTAATGCTAAAATCAGCCTGTTCACTGGAATGCATTGCTGGGAATTCCTTATGTCCTGGAAACAATATTCCATTCAAGTACTTCAGTGCACATCAGCCAATCATTTAAAAAGCTCAGTAATGCAGTTTCTACCTCACTTTGAGTGGAAAAGAGAGTAAGGGGGCAGCATGACAACACAGGGCTGAAATGTTTGTTTGTTTTTTCCAAATTACATGCTCTGGGCTCTAACTTTTTGAGTTGATAGGAGTTGACCCTAATGGGATTTGTATCTGATCCTTTTTGGTAGCAGTTTCAATTGACCTTCAGCAGAGGAAATTTACTGCTTCATTTTCCTGTAATAACAGATTTATAAATAGTTGTTCATGTGTGTGGGTTATTTAAAAAAAATTCCTGTTACGTTTGCTTTCTCCCACACTATTATACTGAGCCTATATGTTGTGTTGTACTAGAACAAGATTAGCATCTGCTTTTCCTTCTCCTACAGAATGGAGTGCATTGTTGCTGCAGTGTCCCTTTGTCATCTACTTTTGATTTTCTTTGCTCCATCAAATGGGACATATGAAAGCTGAGGAAGGTAAACAAGAGCATAAGCCATTGTTTTTGGTCTATGTCCTTCTTGAAGTAATTACTGTGTGGGGCTTTTTGAACTGTAATATTTTCACTTTCTTTTTAACCAACTCTCTAGCTATTTTAAAATCTGGTGCATTCATAACTGAAAAGTACTGGAAGTCAAATAAGCCCTTAATGAAAAATGTATGGTATATTTTCTCCCCAAACAAAAAGACTGAAATGAGTGGGCAAATGCCACACACAATCTTGAAGGGCTACTTCACAATTCTCCAGTACAGTGTTTCATTAGGATCCTATGAATTGTTGTTACTTCTTTTGCCTCTTTTCCTGAAGAGCTTATAGTCTAATTGGTGAAAGAGACAAAACACACACTGAGGGAGGGGTTGGGTCTCTTGCTGTATGTTTGTACAGTGGGTAGCACAATGGAGCTCAACCAATATGAGGCCTAGAGGCTACTGCAATGCAAGCAAAACTTTGTAAGCACCGTGTGTGCTTGGCACAGTATGATAGACAGAAGACAATGCAGGGCCTATCCCAAATTGCTTGCAGTCTAGTGAGATAAAGAAAATCTCACATAACTTTTTTCTGGGTTACTACTATGTCAGTGGGAAACAGCATTTTAACAGCTTTGGCCTTCACAAAAGTGAATGTTAAGGAGGGATTTTGAGGGATGGGGAGAAGGTATTGTATGAGCTGGTCTGTAATAAGGAGCCATTAAACTATTATGATGGTAAAATAGATAGGATAATGTGATGGAGTGCTAGTAGTAGCACGTGATCACTGAAGTTGCTGCAGCACAGAGAAAGCTACAGGCTTAATTGAAATCAATCAGCCTGTTATTGGTGGGGATAATGGACACTTGGAAGGAATAGTTGGGCTAAGTAGGTAATTGGCTTAGTAAGGGGAGGATACATAATTGGAAGGAGCAAGAAGTAAAAGGGAAGCTCAGAAAGCTGTAGAAGGTTCCTTCTGCTGTATAGCTGGGCTGTGTCCTGCTGTGTTGTTGGGAAACTGAAGCTAAAGGTTCATGTGGTGAAAAAGAAACAGACTGTGTGGCCTGGTCTACACTGGGGGGGGGAATTGATCTAAGATACAACTTCAGCTATGAGAATAGTGTAGCTGAAGTTGACATATCTTAGATCGACTTAGAATCACTTACTTCGTGTCCTTGCGGCGCGGGATTGACGGCCGCCGCTCCCCCGTCAACTTTGCTTCCGCCTCTTACCGAGCTGGAGTTCAGCAGTCGACAGGAGAGCGATCGGGGATCAATTTATCGCGTCTACACTACACGCGATAAATCGATCCCCGATAGATCGATCGCTATCCACCGATTCGGCGGGTAGTGTAAACGTACTCAGATTGCTTGTGACTAGGGTACTACAAAAACAGGTTAAGTAGAACTGCTCGCAAGGTAGTGTGAGAAGTGCCCTGGGATAGCTTATTACTTAGGATACACTGCAAAACAGACCTGGGGCAAGAAGCCTCAGAGCTCAGCTCGACTGACTTGGGCTTGTGGGGCTCATGCTATGGGGCTAAAATAGCAGTGCAAATGTTTGGGCCTGGGCTCTGAGCCTTCCCCACCCCTGGCAACTGGGTTTCAGAGCAAGAGTTGCAACCTGAGCCAGAATGTTTACATTGCTATTTTTAGTCCCATGGTGAAAGCCTAAATCAGTTTACCCAGCATCTGAGACTTGCTGCCGCACGTCCTTCTCCTCCCCCCCCACCCCAGTGTAGACATACCCCAAAATACTGCAATGACTCTGCTGGCTTGTTACTGGGTAACGCACCCAGGCAAACCATTAGGCCACTGCTTACTCAGGGCATGTCTACACTGCAATTAGACACCCATGGCTGGCCCATGCCAGCTGGCTTGGGCTAAGGGTCTGTTTAATTGTGGGTTAGATGCTTGGCCTGGAGCCCAAGTTCTGGGACCCTTCCCTTGCAGGGTCCTAGAGCCTGGGCTCTAGTCTGAGTCTGAACATCTATACCACAGTTAAACAGGCCCTTAGCCTAAGCCCCATGAGCCCATGTCAGCTGGCATAAGCCAGCTGTGGGTGTCTAATTGCTGTGTAAATGTACCCTTAGAATGGCAGTGGTCTAGATCTCGGCATTTGGCTATTTTGAAGGCAGAGTGATCAGGAAAAAGAAGACATCCTAGGCACAGTGACAATGCAAGGGTGTGTGTGTGTGTTTTGGGGCTGGGAAACTGAGACACATGGAGAAGATGCCAAATAGGAAGTAAAAGGTTGTGTGAAGGAATTACTCAAGAGACCTTATGTCCCTTTTTAAGGGCTGTAGAATCAGACCTCTGATCAACTGTATTTTCCTCTTTATGGAATGCATGCCAGAATGTTACAATAAAATACATAATATGTTTCCTCTGCCTTCCTGTTGTAAAACTCCAGAGTCACAATCACAATATAGAGCCAAAGCCAGGTACTTCCATTAAGTTTCCGTAGTCTGAAGTGGTGTGGGGTCAAGCTGGTATTAATAGGTCTATTCATCGCAATACACTTTCTTGCTGGATATAGGTTTGTTGGGTGGTGTGGAGAAATGTCTCAGAAGTGATCAGTCACCACCCAGGAAAGCAGAAATCACAGTGCATACTGGTAATATGCAGGAGACAGAAAAATGGTGGGTAAGCACAATTGTGTTATCTCTAAAGTCTTCTGAAATTCAGGTGAGCTGAGGTTTAGAAAGCAACAACACATGTTCTGGTATTTTGAATATTTGTTAATGTGAGTTGCTAGTCATTTAATCTATGCCCTGTAGGTGAATATGCACTTGATTAAGGGTCCCCAGTGATGTCATATCTCCTCTCCTGTCCCTGCATACCATAAAAAAATCTATAATAAAACAGTAAAGGCTCTTTGGGTCTCTAGTATGTGTAATGGACAATTTGAAACCAGCATTTTAATATATTTCTTTCTTTATATATGTTTTGTGTCCTCTTTAGAAGCTTTTTTCCTATTTGTGTTGCTGTAGTACTTAAGACTCATAGTTAAGGATCAGGGCCCCGTTGTGGTAGGTGTAGTACCAATACATAACAAGAAAGTCTTTGACCCAGAGAGCTCACAGGATGCAGCAGGGAGACAAAAGGGATAGGAAATGGGATTGAGAGCTTGGGAGTTCTGACTCCCAATTCTGCACAGCGAGCATATGTTGCCACATAGAAGTCAATCATATTGTCTGAAGTATCACCCTCTTTATCTTGGACACATAATATTAGATCATAAAAAAGTAAATTAAGGAAAGCTCAAAATTCCCCAAACACTGGAGAGTGGTGGGACAAATTCAGTTGTGCAATAACATAGTTGTATCTTTTCTATATAATGTAGGCTGTAGGGTATGCTATATAGAAGTACCTACTGTTTGGAGATCCCTGCCATACCTATCCAGAGTTTGATGAATTAAAAACACTGGGAGAGGGGCTCATATCTGCCTCAGTGCAAAGCCTGAGCAGGGATAAAAGGGAGCCTTTGTACCTCCCTTAAATTAGGGCTCATGGGGCCAGAGCAGCCCCTTAGACCATGCTGGAGCACACTGCAGCCTGCCCTAACTTTCCCTCCTTGCTGAAATAGCTGTTATAAACCTTGTGACACCAAGAACTACTGGGGCACAGAACCATCCTGGTCGTGCCCCTCCTGCCTCTGGAATGCTCCCCCATGCAGGAGCTTTTCTGGTGCAATATCCGAGCTAGTGGAGCTGGCTTTACTCCATGTGGGAGAACCTGCTATGTTGAATGAATGCTCCAGGATAGCCATGTGCAGTGGGGAGTTCCCCTAGTGTCCGTTAGGTGTACCTTTGTTATTGCCTGGCACCACTGAGCAGTGGACTTGATTTCAGTTCTGTGGTACATATGGAATTTGGCCAGTGAGATTGAAAGAAATTGCACCTGCGTATTTTAGGGCAGCAAAACTGGGCCCAGCGTGTTTAGTCTTAGCTCTGAATTTCTTTGCCTTTAGACAGTATGTGGAGAGAGAATCCAGTCTCTTGCCCAGGTACTCCATTAATTTGCATGGGGCATGACACAGTTTGGAGGGCCCACATAGTTGTGGGTAAGCGTAGGAGCTGTACAACATGCAGTGCCTTTATAATCTGCTGTTTTAGGAGATTGGACAGTTTGCTGATATACAATTGCTGAGGTTTTTCTTAGGTCTAAGGGGAAGTGAATCTAAAGAACAAGGAGCTTGAATTGCCCCTGTTGGGTACAATGGACTCCAGTTTGTACCCCTGGCATTTTTTTGGAGCAACCAGGTGCTTCCAGAAAGAGAGCCATCGTCCACCACAATCTGGTGAGAGTTCAAGATGGGTTTAATTAGGTGGCCTGCCCTAATCTGGTCAGCATATTTTGTTGTCTGCACTGACTAACTTCATGGCCCTTGTGGATTCTGAGAGATGAGCTGGATGGCAGACAGCTCTAGACTGTGTTCCTGTGGCGTGGAAGCTAGTGGAATCCAGGCAGTGACAATCTGGTCTACATGCCGTAGTGATAAAGAGAGCTGTGGAGAGCCAGGTTTACGGACTGGCCAGGGAGTGGGGTCACGCACCCATGTTGGGTGAGTGAGTGAATGGGAAAGTTTTGTGTCTGTGTAGACAGGATTGGTAAACAGATGAGTGGGAGACAAAAGAACATTGCAAAATGAATACCTTGGTGGATGAGTAAATGAGTGGAAGAATGAGTAAAGTAGCCAGACTGAGTGATGTCTAGGCAGGTTACATTTCAATCTGTGTGCCAGAGTGCTGCTGCCTATATTACAAAGGGTACAGTACCTAGCCAAATGCATCAGTAACTGCTGTACAGTACAGATAAGAATTCACGTATTCCCATTCTGGAGTGAAATGCATGGTAACCATATTCTAAAAAGAATTAAATCTACTTGAGAAGTACAAAATTTAAACATATTTTTAAAGAAATTATAATGTGTATACACAAATGCTAAAAAAATACTTAGAGCTCTTAGAGTTGCAATACACTTAAAATTAACATAAACAAAATGAAAGAATTAATTTTTTGTTTAAAAAAACAGTTGCTGTTTTGTAGTTTTGCTACTGCTTACTCACGATATCATTCAGCTATAGAGCTCAAATGCTCCTGTAAGATACAGCCGTGCACTGTGGGCAATGTGGATCCTTGCTAGGAGGCATTTTTCTTGGGAGCCAGGAATCAGATACATACTCTGCCCCTCCCTCTGGCATGCTCTGTGAGCCTGTTGGCCTGTGCTCTTGTGGGGTGGAGGCAGATCCTGCCTCTCTGCCCCATCCCTTTTGGAGCACTAGAAATCCAACGGGTGCGGGAAGGGAGCTGTCCTTGTGCTCAGTGTCTGTAATTCTCCCTGGTCCATAACGTAGACTGTGCTAGGTGGAGGGGATTGTCTGAACCCATCCTTTGCCCCCTCCCTATGCTCCTGTGTAACAGCCAGGAACAGTTGTTTGCATTTAATTTCCCTGGGTCTAAATTCAGACCTGGTGTTAGCAGGTGCAACTTCAGGTGAAATTTCATTGACCTCACTGCTTTCACTGTGGTGGGGTGTATGCCTCACACTGGCAAATAAAGAGTTAACAGGCATCTTAGGGCATAATTAGGTTATATCTGGCAATGGGTCAGGTCCAGCTGTGGAGTGGGACAGGGTTCCATAAAGACAGGCCTGAAGCAAAGTAAGGAGGATTCTGGAGTTGGGGGGCTGTCAGAGAGGCTGTCGGTGGCCTCGAGTTGCTGCTCCATAGTGGGCTGGGGGAAAAGCTGCATAAGGAGACAGAACTCCAGCGTGAGAGGAGTGGAGGCCACAGCCCTGTGAAGGACACTGATGAACAAGGAGGAAGTACGAGTCCAGGGAAACAGCAAGGGCAGGGTTTGTAAGGAGCAGTCCTTAGCTGCCAAACACAGGATCCCTGGGCTGGAACCCAGAGAAGAGGGTGGGCCTGAGTTTCCCTCCCCATCCTACAGCAAGAGGGTAAGTAAAGCCTTAGGATTAGAAGAGACAAAGAAGCCGAAAGCCAGGAATATATGCCATTAGACTTCTGTTTTTTGTATTTTTGTTTTTGGAATTTTCTATTACTCCAGAAGAGGCCTGAACTTGAAAGGTGACTTGGCTGGGCCATGAAAGCCACAGACTGCCGTAGAACCAGAATGGCAGAGAGTAGGGGGCAGTAGAGTAGAACAACCCCTGTGATGCTGCATCCTAGCTTGAGCGGGTGCGGTAGTGGTAAGTTCTGCCCATTACATCCACCAAATCTGAATTTGGAACCATTTGTTTGTCCCCTTCCCCTTTCCTACAGAGCAGTTTTGTAATTTAGTATCTAAGGACTTTTATCTGCTATTGCTGGAGATAATATAATAGGACCATCTCCCATAGTTAAGATCAGTTCTTATTAGCTTATGACTTTGTGAAATGTTCTCCCTTTTGAGTTCAGATTTTCACAGTCTGGTGTCTGCCTGATGATTTTTATTTTTTAAATTTGTTAAAGTTTAAGCAGAAATTATTTAAGTTTTTTAGCACAGAGAGTAGGGACAAGAAATACTTGTAACTCTTTTTTACTGTTTATTTAGGAAGTTTAATGTTTTACAAATCCTTGCCATGTAGATATCCGAGACAAAACAATAGTCATTACAACAATGAGCTCTTGTTTAGAGAAACATTATACAGTAATACAATAATCAGATTTCCAAATTTAACAGCATATTATATTACAGAGTGAGCACTCTTACACTACATTTAGTTTCTGGTGACTTTTTAATAAATTGAGTGAAATCTCTAATTACAATATTTAACAAACCATATTTTACCACCACCCCCCCCAAAAAACCCCAAAAACCCCAGCAAAACAGGTGTGCTGATCTTTTTATCTAGGTGAATATTACTAGTGACCTTTTTCCGAACAGCCCTAGTACAGAAACAATTGGTGGTAGAAAGCTGAAACTTTAGCTTGGAAATAACCTTCATTGGTGGGATGTGCCTTTCTGATGTGTTCTCGCAAATGTTGGTTTTGATTTCAGAGTTATGACCTGTTGCAAATTGCACTCTGCATGCTCTGTATTAGAGCTGATCAAAAATGGTAAATTATATTTCATGGAAAACATTCAAAACTTTTTTTATTTAAAAAAAACCTTCAAGTGTTAAGGTTGATTTTAGTTATATTTTTTTTATCTCTCTTTTTTCATTTTGCCTGTGAAAGAGGGAAATAGAGAAGAAAAGAGGGGAGAACAGGGAAAAAATAGAACTGAATAAGTAGAAACTTTTCTATTTAAAAATAAGGTCTTTTCCCCCCTTTGTTTGAAACATCAGAAAAAAGATTAGTAGATTTTTGTTAAAAACTCTTTGTTTTTGAAAAAGGCCAACTGTTGGTCAGGAAAAGGTTTGGAGGAATGAACACCCCCCCTACAGACATTTATTACATTTTGGGTGGTTTGTTCACTATGGCCCAGCTCATACAACTGGGTGTGCATGGATGAACCCTTGTATCTGTGCAGCGCCCTGTTTATGTCAAAGTGTGTCTGAATAGGTAACAAGGTCATTTTAGATCTGTTTGCATGAGTGGAGCCATAGTGGGAGAACCATCTAAAATATACTGGGCATGTATAAAGTTCTGCACAGGAGCACGGGTCTGCCCACGCAGATCCAATTGCAGTATCAGGAGCAAAGACTTGCAGCAGAGTGTACATGTACAGTGAATTGCAAGATGAGGAGCAAAGCTTGTAAAATATGCAGCCTGATAGGATCCTGGAGGGAATTTGCATCTAATGTAGTTGCACAATGAGAAATTAGTGAAGGTGTGTATGAATAAGGCAAGGATTTTTTACATTGACTTGACTGAAGCTTCATGTTCTGAAAAATTATTTTATAAAATAAAATAAGCTACAAGGATACAAATGCTGTTTTGGTAGAATTTCTTGGATCATATTAAAAGTGATTGGAATATTGGTCTTTTCTATATGACTACTTGTTTCATAATATTGATCACACTGTGTCGTTATTGTTTGAAAATTGTTGTACTTCATTTTAAATATATTAGTGTTTGTATCAATTTCATGGATTATATATCAGTTGTGATATATTTACTACTTTTTATTTACTTATAATCTTCAGTGCTTATGTCGTTATGTTAGGCTGTATTTGTATGCAGTTTATATTTATAGGCATCAAAAAATTTTTTTTCATAAATGAGATTGATGCAATTAAGCAAGTGTGCGCATTACAAAATAAGTTTACAGATTGGTGTAATTCTTTCCTCAGGAGTCTAGGTCTCTCTCTAATAGTAGGAATAGTGAAGTACAGCTGCAGTATGAGAGGTTTGTTGTCAGGATGAGGGTACAAAACTGGAGGATGATGCGATCAGTCCTTTACTTCAGCACCAAAATCACTCATGTTGGCTTTTTTTTTTTTTTTATTAAAGTGGTGGAGGAACTTATGAAGTTACTGATGAAAGACTGTTTGAGGCTTAAAGCTGTAATTATACTTGCCACAAAGTCTACTTTTAGGGTTCTATTAAGTCCTCAGATATGAGAGCAGGTCATCCCTGGAAACTGATTGTGTATCTGAGGGTAGAAGTTAGCCTATTTTGTCTTGTCCATTTGTATTATGAACCATTTCAATGATTAATAGCAGTGTGGATTGTTTCAGATCAGTGACTTGAATCACTGATTTTAATCATGATTTAAATCAACAAGCAGGGAACTTTAAATAATCAATTTTAATTTTGTTTAGCTTTTGTAACTTTTAGGTTCTTCTTCGAGAGATGTTCCTGTGGGTGCTCCACTCCAGGGTGTTGGTGCGTCCCTGCGCCTTCGCTCGGAGATTTTGACAGCAGTACTCGTACCTGTCGTACACGTGCAGAGTCTGTGCCACGCGCTGAGCGTGCCTCAATAGTACGCGTGCGCGACCAGTCTCCTAGTTCCTTCTCTACCGTCCCCGTCCTGAGATGGAGCTCAGCAGACTCGTTAGAGACTTTTCTCTCCCTTTGTTCAAATACCTTCCTTGTTAGTTTTCCCAGTAGTACTTAGATACCACTTCTCCTACCTTTTTCTCTCTTTAAACCAACCCTCCCCCGCCCACAGCTTCTCATTCCTGTCAGTGGCAGCTGCTTCTGACATGCGCTTCTCTACCTGCAATGATGCCATCCTCCTCTCAGATGGCCATTCAAAATGTATAAAATGTTTGGGGTAGTCCCACATCCCCCCCAAAATGTGCCCACTGCAGCAAACTAAAATCCAGGGCACATGAGGACAAGGAGCTGAGATTAAAACTGCTCCTCCTCCAGAAGTCCTTAGGATCAGCTTCAGACCCGGGCGCCGACTCCGCTACACGCCGCAGCCCCCTGCCTCAAAGAAAGAAAAGAAAACCTCAAAAAAAGGCACCCTCTCTCATCCGCAAAGGGCACTTCGCAGGCGAAGACTTCCCCAGGCAGGTCTACAACCTCCCTCCCGGCGCTGAAATGAGGAAAATATTCTCTCTGCACCTGGAGAAGGGGCTACTGCTCTCAAAAGGTGGTTTAGCATTTCAGCAGACTGGGTCTAGCTGCGTAGCCAGTGACTTGTCACCAAATGTACTGCTTAAAGATTACTTTTTATTAATGAATTGATTTTAATAGAGTATGGTAGGTTTAGGCCCTAATATAGATGGTCATAATTACAAATTTAAATAGTTTTTTCTTTTAAAAAAGAAACTTGCTTTAATTTAAATGAAAAAAATCTGCTTTTTAATTTAAAAACATCAATTTTATCCTCCTTGCTTAATAGAGGTGATAGTGAATATTCTGCAGTCATATAGTACCTTCTATTCTAAGATATCAAAGTACTTTACAAATGACTAAGAATCTCAAAGCCCTGATATGTAAATATTTACTGAGATTCATTTTACAGATGGGTAAACTGTGGCACAGAGGTTGCCTGTAAACAACTTGCCCAATGCAGTGCAATAGATTGTTGTCAGAGCTAGCTAAAGAGCCTAGGGATGAGCTCTGACTCTATTTCCTGCTGTAATAACGAGACACATTCATTGAAAGTGTATTTTAATAGAAATATTAAAACGGGGCACAATTCTTGTGCCTTTTGGACATATACACAGCACATGTCTGTGAGTGGCATGCGTAGCTGACTTAAAGCTCACCCTTGTACTGCCCAGTTGGTGCTGCTCTGTGCACACCTTCTTCCTTGTGCTGTATTAAAGCAGCCTAATTTACACAGGCCTGTAATTGATTATGGTGGCAGAAAGCTCAGGATCAGTGTTGTATAGGGAAATCCTAATTGTGACCTCCCTCCTTCCCCCCGCTATGCTGGCTGCAGAGGGCAGTACTGCCAACCTATGTGTTTCTTTAATGAAAAAAAAAGACACCCCCCCCAAATCATGAGATATTTAAACCAATCAAGAATAATAACATTCAAGTTTTTTATTTGCTTTCTGGTGTTTGAGCCTTTAGTGGTTGTAATTTCATGCTTTTCTTGGCAACCAAGAGGGCTAGACACTTCTGCTTGTTGTTGTTGTTGTGGACATCTGAGGTTTTTAGGTAATTGACTCCAGGAGTTGAGCTTTCAGAAGAACACCAAACACCAAAAGACTCATGATAGAATTGCTGGACTTGGTAATGCTGAGAGTGGATGTGTGAAGAACAAACATCAGCTGCATCAGATGTTCACCCCTATAGGATCACCCTTGCCCTTGGGTTTCTCCCTCGGTCATTTAGGCTACATCTGTCCTGTGAGTTGTGGGTGTGATATCCAGTTCACATAGACCTACTCGCATTAGTTCTTAGCAAACTAGTGTGCTAGAAATAGTAGTGTAGCCATGGTAGCACAGGCAGTGGTGAGCGGTGGCATGGGCTAGCTGCCCTGAGTATGTATCCGTGCAGACTGGGCAGGTTAGTATATCTATTTGAGCTGGGAATCATGCTCCCAGCTCAAAAGTTAGACATAGCTTTAGACAGGTTTTGCAGCCATAATACACTGGCAGCAGTAAGCAGTTTGGCCCCATCTCACCTGAGGATGTGGCCAGTGCAGATGAGAGCATTTACTATATGTGAGCACCAGCAAGCAATATTTAAATATTAATGACATGGGTTTTTTGCTGTGGGTTTTTTTCAGTCACATACCTAGTTTATAGGCTGTAAAATTTAATTGCATCTATTTATGCTCATTTTGTTTTATGAGAAGACACAGAATTAGGAAGCTTTTGTGGCTTCTTTTTGTTTTGTTTGAACAACCCTACAACTCAAAAACATGCCAACAGATTTTGTTTGGTTTTTAAATAAAAATATCCGGTCCTGGTTTAATATTTTATATGCCAAGTTCTAATTCAAGGCTGAATTAGAAAGCCCTGAAAATGACTTGTAATGGAAATGCTGAGACACAATATAATGGTCGCACCGGTGGATACCACTGTCCTATGGTTGCAAGCTACATTTCGGAGCAGGCTGGGGTCTTGGCCAGATCACACAGTGAATGGAATTTTCCCAATGTGTATGTAAAGTTCTGATTGTTTTGACTTCCCGCTACCGTCAACTTTGACCATGTAGAACAGTCCCACTGAGTCTGCAAAGTTCAAGCTGTACAGTAGGTCTGTTTAAACTGGCTTCAGTCCACACACTGTGTATTGTATTTTGGGGGCAAGACTATCTCTTGTGTAGTTTCTTGGTCCTAGGAGACTAATTCATTCACTGTTTTAGTCAACTGAGCCAATGGTCAGGCATCTGCATGGATAAATGCCACTGCACTGATGCCTACTATAGTTGCTGGGAGTTTGATTCTGAATTATATTCTTGCTCTGGAAAATGACATTAGGGATTATTGCCATATATTAATAATGATTCCTTTAAAATGCTTTGCTATTGACCACAGTGGCTGAAACTAGAGTTGGGTAAAGTTGCAGAATACAGTTTTATAAATATATTTTTAAGGAAACTTACTTCAACTGTGTATGTGCCCCTTTTAAGTTTGGTATTCACAAATATTCTGTCAAGCATATTGGGAAGAATATTTGTAGCAAGAGTGACATTTAAGGGAATACTGGAGAATGACTGCACAAAGTGAATTTTGAATTTGAAAGAATGAGTATTTGCACTGGAAACATGGTGAGTTACTCCCTGAATCCAGGAATGGAAGTATACTATGTCCATGATCCTGCAAAGCCTTGTGTGTGCTAAAGATGTGCTATGTGAGTGTGTGTGTTTTTCATGGGACTGCATCTGTGACGAAAGTTAGATAGGGCATGTTTGTAGGTTTGAGGTCCATGTGAGCTGTGTCAATTAAAACTAAACCATTCTTCAAGTAGTTGTCTCTGTAGGTAATTTACATGTGCACACACCTGTGCACTTTCATTTGGAGATTTATAGGTAGCAGTGTTGCTGTGTCTGTGCCTGTGTCCTACACATCCTTGTTCCCCGGTCCAAGGGCACATAGGGGAGGGCGAACCCGCTGCCTCTCCACTTCCTTCTCAGCTGTCTGCAGCTAGAGACAGAGGCTTGCAGTATCCATTTGCTTAGCTTGACTAGCTTCTACTTTTCTCCCTTTTTAAAAAATCTTTTATTAGTTTATTGTATTTAATCACCCCCTCCACACACATGCTGTGTGTTTCTGGGGGTGTTCCTCACCCTTCATCTTTCCCCTGGTCTACACAACGTGTTTAAGTCGAATTTAGCAGTGTTACATAGATTTAACCCTGCACCCGTCCACACGACAAAGCCGTCTTTTTTGACTTAAAGGGCTCTTAAAATCGATTTCTGTACTCATCCCCCGACAAGTGGATTCGTGCTGAAATCGACCTTGCCAGGTAGAATTTGAGGTAGTGTGGGGTAGTGTGGTTGCAATTCGATGGTATTGGCCTCCGGGAGCTATCCCAGAATGCTCCATTGTCACCGCTCTGGACAGTGCTCTCAACTCAGATGCACTGGCCAGGTAGACAGGAAAAGGCCTGCGAACTTTTGAATCTCATTTCCTGTTTGGACAGCGTGGCAATCTGCAGGTGAGTGCAGATCTCATCAGCAGAGGTGACCATGATGGAGTCTCAGAATCGCAAGCATGGACCGAATGGGAGGTACAGGATCTGATCGCTGTATGGGGAGACGAATCTGTGCTATCAGAACTCTGTTACAAAAGATGAAATGCCCAAACATTTGAAAAAATCTCCAAGGGCATGAAGGACAGAGGCTATAAAAGGGACCCGCAGCAGTGCTGAGGGAGGTTTGACTGATGACATGGCTTACAGGGAATTAAAATTAACAAAGGGGGTGGGTTTGCATCAAGGTGAAACATACATAATTGTCACACAGAATGGCCCCCTTGAGGATTGAACTCAAAACCCTGGGTTTAGCAGGCCAATGCTCAAACCACTGAGCTATCCCTCCCACCGCTAGTCCAGGTAGGACTGAATCTCCATTAAACTTTTCAAGGTGCCCCTGACAGACCTTCACGGAAATGATTATTAGCCGTTGATTTCACGGAGGAAGGGATGGGGGGAGCAAATGAATACAAAACAAATCTGGTCTCTTTCTTGTTTTGATCCACTCCATCTCTCTTATACATCTTAGGTTGGCAGCCGACGGGGCTGTACGACTGCTAGCCATCGTTGTCTCCTGGCTGCTCGCCAGAAGATGGTGCAGTACGACTGCAGGCAGGATTCCAGGAGACGAAACTTAAAAAGAGAGTGACCTGGAGTCACTCCCATTTATGTCCAGGTGCCCCTGACAAACCTCATCGAGGTCGGCTAAAAGAGCACCCAGGAGATGACAACGATGGCTACCAATCATAATGCACCGTCTGCTGCCAAAAGGCAATGAACTGCTGCTGTGTAGCAATGCAGTACCATGTCTGCCAGCACCCAGGAGATGTATGGTGATGGTGAGCTGAGCGGGCTCTATGCTTGCTGTGGTATGGTGTCTGCACGGGTAACCCAGGAAAAAAGGCGAGAAATGATTGTTTGCCATTGCTTTAATGGAAGGGGGGGCTGACCACGTACCCAGAACCACCCGCGACAATGTTTTTGACCCATCAGGCATTGGGATCTCAACCAGAATTCCAATGGGCAGCGGAGACTGCGGGAACTGTGAGATAGCTACTCACAGTGCAACGCTCCGGAAGTCGACGCTAGCCTCGGTACTGTGGACGCACTCCGCCGAGTTAATGGTCTTAAGTGGGGACACACACAATTGACTGTATAAAATCGATTTCTAAAAAATCAACATATAAATTCAACCTAATTTTGTAGTGTAGACATTTGTTTTCATGATCACCCCTACTTTCCCCTCCCCACTGCCCTTGGCCTCTTTTTGTTGGTGACCTCAGCTTATGCCCCAAGCCCCAGGCTTCAAACCCTGACAGACCTGTCACAGATCTCTTCCCCTCAGCAACAGGCATTCCAGCTGTCCGAGTCTCACAGCCCATAGAAGTAAGTGTAAGGTCTGCACTGGTTAAGAGCAGATCTAGGAAACTGAGAGAGGACTGGCTCAAGTTGCTCCTTTATGGAGCATTCATTGAGACCTGCTACTGCTTTTGGGGCCTGATTTCCCCCATCCCATCCCATACGTTAGCTTCTGCCAACCCAAGCACTCTGGCAACTTTTGCGACTCTGACGCCAGTGAGCAAAGAGACAGGGTGCTGCATCAGAAATGTTGAAGCCTTCCAAAGAGAAATAATATGGCAAACATTGGTGACCATCCCACCCAGGTGCAAGAAGGCTAACAAGAAGTATTATGTACCTGTCAAACTCCCATTCCACCCCAAACTCCATGGTAGTTGATGCCTAATATCTATCGTTAATGGTCACATCATTCCAGATTCACTCCTTGTGACAATGCCTGGACCTTCTTGGCTGCAATGATCACTCTTCGGCCACATTACTATTCAGGGTATCTGACTATTTGTGCCCTGCTGGCGAAGTATGACTACAAATTATGGCAAGTTCTCCCTCTTCATTGAATATTGCCCCAAAACCAGAAGAACCAGTTTCAAGTTTCTTTACCAAAGGCCACATGATTGCCAAAGCTTCTTTGGATGTGACTGATACATGGAGCCCAGCGTAGATACAAAATTTGTTATCTGCATCCGATCTGCAGACATGGTCTATGGATAGAAAGTGGATATCAGCAGATTTGCAGGACTCTGACACAACCTCTCATTGTATGGCAACTGCTTTAGTTATCTGATGTGCTTCATGGCTACGGTTCTCTGGACCCTTAGGGATGTCCAGAATACAGTGAAGAATGTTCCCTTCAAAGGGCCCATGCTCTTTCGTGATGCCATGGGCAAATTTCTTCACATGTTATGGGATGCTAGAGTGACCCTCTGATCCTTAGGCATCTACAAGCTTGCAATCAAGAGAAAATTCAGCACTTCACAGACATCTCAACAGTCTCACCTGGTCCAGTACCAAACCTTGCAAAGAACTATGAAACCACCTAAGAAGGGTCCATCATCTATAGTCGCAATTCTGAGTGACCATTATGAGCCGGGAGTCTCAAACCATCCCAAAGTATGGATCTTATCCCGCTCCACCTTTCTATCCTCTGCTCATCCTACGGGGATCATCTCTCCCATTCCAAGAAAACTTGAGAGCACATCACATCAGGCAGAAGGATACTAGAAGTCATTACAACAGGCTACCAGTTGAGCAGTTTTCAGCATTTAGAGTGTGAGCAACTTTTCCTCATGTCAGAGAGCCTACTCTCCTTTGGAACCTTAATCTAGTCCTCAGCCCTTTAAGGAAACCATGTTTTGAATCCTTGGGAAGCTGTTCGCTTCTCCACTTAGCCTTCAAAACCTCGTTCCATGTAGCCATCACCTGGGCTAGAAGGGTGGAGGAGCTGGGAGCCCTTATGGCAGATCCACCCCATGCTGTAGTCTATCAGGACAAGATGAGTCTACGTTCCCATCCTTGCTTCCTTCTCAAGGTCTCATCAAACTTTCATATCAACCAGGACATTCAGTTGCCAGTCTTCTACCCCAAACTTTGCGACTCTGATGCTTCAAAGAAAGAAGCCAGTCTTCACACTCTAAATGCGAGAAGGATGCTTTCATTCTACCTTGAGAGGTCTAAGCCCTTCAGAGCCCCCCTCAAGCTTTTTGTCCCTTTTATAGACAGTATAAAAGGAGCTCCTATTTCTACTTGAAGACTCTCATACCACCCAAAGGTTATTGAAATGGGTCTCAGGGTGTATTTTGAAATTATACAAAGCTTCTGGAGTGCATCCCCCAGCTATGGTCACTGCCTGTTTCATTAGGACACTATCCACCTCTGTTGCCCCTGCTTAAGAGCACACCCATTGCAGATATTTGTCAAGCTGTCTCCTGGTCATCTGTGCACTCTTTTCCCCAGTGCTATGCTATTTTTCATGCTTCCAGGGCAGATGCAGCCTTCTGGCACAGCTGTTCTCTGAACTGTGCTAAATTGATCTCCTGAGCACCCATCTCCATAGTTGGGATACTTTAAGCTCCCAGGCTTGTCGGGCAGGTTTCCTATGAGGATTTGGACTGAGAGGTCAGATATAGTGATTTGCTTTGTGAAAAACATTCAGCTGGAGGTGAGACAGTGTGTTTTTCATTTTTTTGTGTCTCCCCTCCTCCCCCCTGAAGCTCATTCGAGAGCATAATGATTGTTTGTCTGGTTTCAACCTGTTGGTCAAAAGTGTGTATTGTAATGACTTACTCTTGTCCTCACCTACAGTCACCAGGAAAAGATTCCTACTCACCAATGCCTGATTATAGCCCATTCTCCTCCACTGATCTGCTATTGGAATCTGAGGTGG
Source organism: Mauremys mutica (assembly GCF_020497125.1). NCBI lineage: Eukaryota > Metazoa > Chordata > Testudines > Geoemydidae > Mauremys > Mauremys mutica. The sequence continues at coordinate 118,754,642 of NC_059073.1, read as the reverse complement.
CAAGAATTCTTTCCTTCATCTGTACCTAGTAAGGGTTTCTGATTTGTTTCTCTCAGACTTGGGTCTTGTCGTGTCTTTTTATGAGGGCTACATTGAAATTATACCATGTGGATTATGTGGTATTATCCCAGAAGATGGGCAAAACAGGCCTGCCCACTTTCATAGTATCATTGTGCTGGCAGTTGGGTGAATCTCATTGAAACTGGTGGTCATTAACAGCTACCCTTCCTTCTGGATAAATGTAAGAAGCAGCTAATCTCCGTTTTGGATTAAGAAAGATGAAACAATAAGAGCTACCACCCCTAACAGGTGTTAAATGCAAGGTCAGTCAGGAACTCAGCAATGTGGAGGGGTTTCACTGGGGGCTGAATACAAACACAGAGGGCTGAGTATTGTTTTGGTGGAGAGGGCACGGGGGGAGGTGGAGGATGGGGACTCAGCCAGAAACACCACTCAAGCAGACAGAAAGTAAAGGATAGCTGAAGAAGCACTTGTAGTATGACCGTGAGAGAGGGCTTTTTGGGTAGAGTACTGGCTGAACAAAAAGGTTTGGAATATTGAGCAAGGAAATAATCTCCTGTTTGAGTCCTACTTTGCTCAGGGAAACAGGACTTTGTGTATATTTTTTGTGAATAAAAATTGTTGCATCAAAGAAATACCCAATTCTCTCATCAATTTCTCCTCCTAACAGAAACAGTCTGCAAAACAGTCCGCTTGAGTCAAAAGCAGTAATAATATTCATACAGAGAACAGATTATACTAGTTCCTTGTCAGCTGACTGGCTACTTGTTCACTTCAGTTCACAAGTCAAAATGTTGACATTGAGCTATAAAGCACCTCTGTGCATTGGATCCTGGCTATCTTGGAGGCAGTGCATAGGGAGAGGCACAGTGTTCAGATGATCTCATTGGTGTCTTCTGTTGCTGACTACTATGCTTTCCAAAATATGACCCGCTTTCACCCTTCTCTTCTCCTTTTGGTACTTCAAAAAATTTTTTTTTAAATTGGTCATTATTATCCCCTGCCGGAATTAATGGTGTTCTCTCCTTAGATTCACAAATTATCTGTTTGCCTTGAAGTCAAGACTCATGTTTTTCTCATATATTTTTTAATTTTTTTCCAAGAGTTTATGCATTTTGTATATTTCTAGTCTCTCTCTTAGACAAAATTTACAAGCATTATGCACAAGGTTATTTTTAGTAGGATTTCTTGTGTTTGAAAGGTGTTAATAAAATTATCAAAAGTGCTATTGTGGGAGTGGGGAAAAAGCTCTGTCCTACCAAACCACAAAAACACTGAATTTAAGTTCTCCGCACTCATAGACTTTTTTTTCTCCCATAAACTAAATTTTTGTGTTAGCAATTTGGCCTGATGTGCTATCAGTTTCTTTTTCACACCCCCTTGAACCAAAAATTACAGTATCGCCTTTCCTTTTCTAATTGCCAAAAATCTTCTTCTTATTATTTCAAGAATTTATAAAGATGGTAATAATTGTAGGCACATAAAATTACACACATGGGTTTACTGACCCTCTCAGTGAGTGTGCTTGTTGTTTTGGGGGACGACAGAGGGCATAATGCTGCTTTTTGTTCGGAAGCATTATCCCAATAGATATTAAATGGAAACTGTGCAATTTGAAGGCTCTCCAGGCTTTATCCATCTCCAATTTGTGGGGCTGGGTGCGAAGAGGCTCAGCCATTTGTTGTTTCTTAACTTCTTTTAAGACCATTTTCTTAAAAATCTGTTCATGGTCAGGGAGGACATGCCTGAAAAAACATTTGTACATAAAACAGCTGTGAAGCAAATCTCCACGCACTGAGATCAAGAGAACGTGAAGAAATATGTACTTCCAAAGACATCTCTGCCAACTTGGAGCCTTGTTCAGAAAATAAATACAATCTTGCTACAAGTTTCTGGTAACTTAGTGACTGAAAAATAAATTGAACTACTTAAACCCTTGGACCTTAATCCCACCCCCCAAATCTGCCAAGTCTCAAACTAGTGCATAAAATTGAGTTGGAATGATGCATGCTGAAGCCAAATAAACTGATTTTAATGTTTCTTTGGTATGTTGTCAAACTAGCATAGGGCAGTCAGCTATGGAGTTCATTTGTGTGTGACTAACCACTTCCGGTAGTGGTCAGAGCAGCTTCTATGCAATAGTACACTTACAATACATTGTAAGCTAAACTGCCTGCATGGTGTAAAGGGGCCATGGTCTAAAAGATTCAGGTTTGGTATAGACGCATTGTGGCATGATAATAGACTACTTCATCTAAAGTTAAGTTCTTGTCTTCTTTTGCGTGGCTTAACATGAGTAAACAGTGGCTTCAGTGTCTGTTTCCCTCTTTCACTTTATATCAAACCGCTTAACACTGAAATTTTGTTTTACTGGTGTGTGTCTTTACAGTCAGACTGGTAGAAGTTCCTCTGTGGTAAGGTAATGTCCTTCTAAAATTCTTAATGACTGGATTTAGAGAAGGTTGATGGTGCACTACAGATGTTTTTACAGTTCACTTCCAAACAGCTGCTTTTCCCCTTCTTTAGTCTGTTTTTTCCTTTATTTATCAAATCCCTCAGGAAGGCTCTCAGCTCACAACCCCGGCAATTGCTTCCTCAGTGAAAGCCTTTGCATACGCCACAGTGACATGTTCACAAGCAGCACCTGTTACTACAGTAGGTTTATTGATTTAACAGGTTGCTGTCCTTGTGAGTTTCAGGATTTTGTGTGTGTCAAGATTCTGTGGATTCAATCAGCCTCAGAACTGTCTGCCCCCAGTGAAAAGCCTGACATATCTAGCATTTCATAACGCAACTGAGAAAAAGATGGAAAAGCACTCATTCACAAATGGAGAAAATCTTTAGTCAGTGTAGCAGACGCCGTGGCTCTGTATCCCTGCACAAGGGTCTCAGCCAAGCGTTTCCTTAAGGCATGCCACTTTAATAACTTTTATCCCACTTCTGGTACTTAAGTGAGCTAGATGGTTTAGAATATTCAGACTCATCCTCCCTCCACACCACATCTGTCATCTTGGTTGAAAATGTGCATTTGAACTCTGACATTGTAAATCTTTAGCTGTTCCCTAAAGTACAGATGTTTGCTCTAAATGGGTATAAAATGTTTAGAACCCAGGTAATAGGAAACAAAAAAGAATGAAAAGAAGTCATGAAGACCTGTTTAGCTAGCTGTCAAAAATTCAAAGGTATTTGTGACTGAGTCCTTGGCTCATATGCTGGATTTTTCCCATTCATATTCTTCTTCAACAAACAAATTTCTATAGACTTAAAAAAAAATCCAAAAATGAATCCCTGTTCCCACCCCCTCTTTGATTAGGTTACCACTGTGCTATTTGCTTGTGTGCAAAAAAAGAAAATGAATAGCTCTGTCTGCTACTTCCCTTTTAAATCTTATCCTTCAACTTAAAGGAGTTTCATGTAGTTATACTTTTTTGTTTGTTTTTGTTTTCTAGTCATGTCCTGTAAGACCATTAACCTGTTGCTATATTACGATGAAAGATGGGTTCAAGTTTTAAAACAGCATCAAGATCTGAAGGTGTTTGTATGTAGTGTTTTGGGTCAGCTTATATCTATCTGCTTCTCTAAATCTCTTCAGATAATTTGTTATCATCATGGTGCAGGGTGGATGAAAAATTTGTATGCCTATCATGACAATTTTGCAACTCTAATAGGGTTAATTTTTTGTAGTTAAAAAAAAAATCTAGCAGTATAAACTAGGAGCATATTGAATGCCTAACCATATTTTGCCAAATAATTGGAGAAGGTACCTGAATTAGCTGTATTGTGAATAAAGCAACAAATGATACAACCACTTGCATTGAAAGTGATTCTTTTTTGTAGCAGGATTTCAGTAATAAAATCCAATACCAAATTAATCTCACAAAACAGAACATTATTAATATAGAACTGTAACTACTAATTTGCCATTGTTCTCATGCTGGAGAAGATCTGTAAAGTGTTCATCTGTATAAACAATGGGATGGGGGAAAAAAGAAAATATAATACCATTATATACATTGGCACCTGGAATTCTGTATTACAGTGATCAGAATAATGGTGAAAACAATTAGATCCATGGAAGAACTTCCATTGTCACTAAGATTCCCTCACCAGAAATTAATAGCAGGGGGCGGAGTGGGGGGAAGGATCTTGCATGAACTGATCAGGTGAAGGGGGGAAGACACATCTACTGCCACTGTGAGGGATCAGAAGGGATTGGAGCCTCTTCATAACTTCCTCTGACTTCTGCTGGGCTATGATCAGAACTGCCTGTGAGAAAGAGGGAAGGGTGAATGGCCAACCCTGCCATGTTACAGGTAATATGGGGCAGAAACATCACCTCCTTAACTACACTGGTGCCCATAACATGTTTCCTTTCACTGTTATGTAAGGCATTGTCCTGAAACAGCCTTACAACAGCAGCAGTGGGGGCAAACAACCTTACTGTTTTTAAGATGGAGTTTGATAAGTTTATGAATAGGATCATATGATTGGGTTGCCTGTGACAGCAGAGGGCTGGATTTAGTGACCCAGGAGGTCCCTTCTCATCCTATGATCTTATGCCCATATGAGTGGCTATTCCCTGTATTTACAATGGAGGATACTGCTAACTGTAAAAGGAAGCTTTATGAATACCCATGGTATTTGACTTCCACTAAATATTTGGAAGACTATTTAGCTGAAGCTGCATATTGAACTTTTGGCTGGAATTTGGTTGAATTCCTACATGGAATAAAATGTCAATCCAGTCCTGGAAAGCAAATATTATTATGAACTGACCACAATAATCAGGGGTGAGCTTTGTCTGGAGGCTTCAAACCATTTTCTCTCTCCCCCACCCCCTTTAAAAACAAAGCAAAAAAGTAGCCCACTGCACTATCCAGACGTTTCTAGTTTAATGTATGTATTCTTGTTTTAACTTACCAGTGTCTGTTACTGCAAATGCAGATGGGCCATGCTTTTGAGCTGTTTTGTTAGTAGTTAGGGAACTCACAGCTTTGTAGCAGGAGAGGTGAAAGGGCTCAGAGAAATCTCTTGGGTCCTTTCCGCTGCCTTTTGCCGCACTCTGCTGCAGTGAGACTTGCACACTTGTCATAGTGCATACCTTCCAAGGGGCTTGATCCAGGATCAGGCTCCAGAGTGCGCTCTAGAGAGGACTGCGACAGTTAGAAATCGTTACCTCCATTTGACAGGATTTTAAAAAAAAAGTTGCAATAGGTTTATTTGGTCTTTATCCCTTTGCTCCCAGGTTTAGTTGTTTCTCTTCCCATCTTCATTTTGCTTGCTGTTGGCATTTCTTGAAATGCTTCACGTGTATCTTTAAGGCTCTCCTTGTGAGCTGCTGCGTCATATTATTGGTCCCACATTCCAAATCCCTTTTGGTTCATACAGAGCCCCAGGAGAACTCTGAGCTGTTTTAAGACAAATAAATACAAGTTGATTTTGAATATTTAGCCATAAAGTCATAAATCTCTATTGTCCTTGCAGGTTAACTCAACTATGTACTTAGCTAGATGTCTGTTGGCAGTAGCTGTTATCCCTTTTTATAGGTCTCCTTCCCCATTTCAAGCACAATTTATAGCAATACATTTCTTTCACAGTTGTATTACTTTTGCTACACACTCTTGAGAGTTGGCATAGAGGGTACAGTCCTGAACTGGCAGGGGAAAATCAGCTGGTCCTTTCCTTCTGTAATTTGTACAATACTGTATTTGTAACCTTAGCAAATAGGGTCACCAGATGTCCCGATTTTATAGGGACAGCCCCGATATTTGGGGCTTTTTTTTATATGGGCTCCTATTACTCCCCACACCCGTCCTGATTTTTCACACTTGCTATCTGGTCACCCTATTAGCAAATATTATATGAAATTGTAAAACTGCAAATACAGAATCCCAGTGCCTTTTTAGAGTTTTTTTTAAATAAAGCAAAACTCTGTGTGACGGTCTTGTTGAATAATAATGTGGGCCTAGAATTTTTAAAAAATTCTTAAGTTAGGCTCCTAAATCCATATTTATGTGACTAAATTAGTGGCTTAATTTTTCAAAAGTTATTAGTACATGTCAGCTTTCACATATGTTAGCTTGAATTTTATTTGCCACTTCTCCCCCTCCTCAAAATGTCACTCAAGCTACAGCTGATCTAGGTTCTGATACTGCAAAGGCATGTCCTTAACTCTACACCCTGCTCATAGTCTCGCATAACTTCAATGGGACGATGCAAGGTGCATAAAGTTAAGCTCATGAATAAATCATTACAGGACTGAGATATTAATTGACCGACATAGCAAATATTGGGAATTCTTTCTATGTGCTGCTGCTTTGCAAAGGTTCAGATAACCTCTTCTTAATTGAAGGGGAAACAAAACATGTCCTGGGGGCCTGATTCTGCAAACTGTCTGCTCAGAGAACTGCCACTGATGGGCTTCAGTGGGAGATCTACACACGGAAGGTTTGTAGCCTTCAATATTTGCTTTTCATTACTTTATAAAAAATACTACTTTATGTAAACTCTCACCTAGTGCAAATGATTGGAAAGCAATTAATTTTACTTCTGTTTGGGATTATTTTTGGCCAAGCTACAGACCAAAATGGGCTTACATAGAAAATACTAAATGTGAAAATCTGCAGTGCATGACTTCAGTTATTATTAACAACATAAAAACTGTCCCATATGCTTTACTGGCAGAGAAAATTTATTTTTTATATAATAGAATTAGAGCAGAAAAATATTATTCCCTCTTGGAAACACTAGAGTATATTAAATATAAACTTGGAAGCTACATTTCCAAACAACTTGATTCTGAAAGCTCATTAAAGTTTGATGTATGCTCCAGTATGTTTGATTTATGTTAGTTTGTATCCATCCTAACTAGCTAGGAACACTTCATCTGACAACTGTAAAATTATGAAGGTGTAAATTGCCACTCCCAAGTCTTCAAGCAACTCTTAGGAATATCTTAACTTTTATGAGGCATACAGTTGCAAGAGCAGAAGTTTTCCTGGCTAAATATGTGAAAAAAAGTTTAAGTACAAATAACTTTTTCCCCTTTAGAACTAACCCATCTGTTTAATCATTACTCATACCAATGTAAACATTTACATGTAAACATTGTTTGTATTACGGTAGCACTTGGAGGCTTCAGTCAGGATCGGGACTGTTGTGTTAGGTGCTGTATGGACACAGAGTTAATCATGTACTGAGTCTAGATTTTATCTAATAGTCAGAAGGAACTGGGTACAGAGGATGAGGGAAAGGGTAAAATATAGTGCTTTATTGTCTTCAGATTTATACTTGTTTTTCTAAACAAATGTCTTAAAAATATACCTTCTGGTATTTTGGAATCCATTGCTCTGTTTGTTTTTGCTGGTCTGTTTTGGGTTAATCTAGAAACCCAGGACTTATAGGGCCACATTTAGCCCTTGGTTACATTGGCAGACAGACCAATTGGTTGGGGCTGTGCCAGTACAAGTCAACTGGAGCCCACTCTGCGGGGGTTCTGTAGCTGGATATTGCAGCCTCTAAAATGAATGTTTCAGTTTGGAGAAGGAGCATGGCCACAGGACTCATGTACCTCTCTGATTGTCCTTGCCAGTGGCACCCCCGTTTACTTCTGACCACAATTTAAATGCGTTCTCTTCCAGAGATGAATCCCTCATTCTGGCTCAGTGAGGTGCAATGTGCAGCTGGTGGCACTGGCAGACATGAATCAAGCTCTAACTATCTGAATGTTTCCACTTTTAAAAAAGTGAATATATTCAGGAAAGTTGCTGAATTGAAACCCCCCAAAAAATGAAGTTACAGATCAGTCCACAGAACAGATATAGCATGGGCAGCTGCAGCCCAAGCTTCCCTACACTACTCCACCAGTCTTCTGTCACCCTGACCTGGACATATCATCTTTAGGATTCAGAGGGTAGTTGAGTATCAGAGGGGTAGCCGTGTTAGTCTGGATCTGAAAAAGCAGCAAAGAGTCCTGTGGCACCTTATAGACTAACAGACGTTTTGGAGCATGAGCTTTCGTGGGTGAATACCCACTTCGTCGGATGCAACATTCACCCACGGAAGCTCATGCTCCAAAACGTCTGTTAGTCTATAAGGTGCCACAAGACTCTTTGCTGCTTTTACAGAGGGTAGTTGAGTCTCTGTGCTTATTTAGTGCATATCCTGTATAAATAAATATAATGTAGGGCAACTAATATTGCAACCTCATATCAATCTTATGAATGCGTGTATTGAAATGATGGGCAGCATGTGCTCTTATAAATCTGTCTTGCAATTGCTATAAGTCACCTTGTTTTTGTTCTCTTAAATCCCTAATACTCTTATTTTTGGCTTTATTGTACATTGCTAGACTTAAATCAAGCTGTTCATCATTGGTTACAGACACACTGAAACTTGATAGAGACACATCTGCAAGAACTGACGCAGCAAAGCTGCACTTGCCTGGTTGGATCTGAATGCTTCTTAATTAGAAACAAATCCAGGTGAACAGGAAATCGTTTCCTCTTGGTCAACTTTCAGGATTAAACTGTACCCTCAGATACACATGTGCAACTCCCCCTAAATTGCATGCATATCTGAGGGCAGAATTTGGGCCTCAGTGCTGAGATTCCGAATGATTAACTACTGAGGCAAAGTACAAATAGATATTGCCAAGTCATGCTTCAGCTACAGACTTGTTTTCTTTAACGTTCTTAAGTGGTTGCAAGAAATGGCTTGAAAAGCTCCATTAGGATGACATAGTGGATTTTGTTTTGTTTAGGCAATTTATACCAAAACACTAGATATAATTTAGAAATGACCAGATGAATTTCAGTACTTAATTCCCTGCATGATTGCCTTTCACATCACCTGCAACTGCTTGGCACTTACAGAAAGAAAACTTGCTGATGGTGGTCCCCTTGAAATAAGTAGAATTTGTAGTAGAAACTAGTTTGATGCTGCTGCTATCAGTGGCAGCTCCTGCAGTGGGGCTATAGGACTATGAGATATCACAAAAATACCATAGATGCCTTGCAGCAGTTTCAGTAACAGGATTATTGAACAGGATTAGCTTAATCTGCATCAAGAAGAAACTCTGTTTAGAATTTGAAGATGATACAATCTTCTGGAATGTTTTGCTTACTCCAGACAATTAAATAGAGGTCTTGAATGAATTCTGGACATGGTCTAGATACAAAGAGTTTCCAAAAAATGAAAGTCCTCAATTTGTGTGGAATACTTGCCAAATCTGCTACCTTGGATAGAAGTTTGACCATGTATTAGGCTGGTATTTAAATGTGACTCTACCTTTGTTTCACGAGGGAGTTTTGCTATCTAGAGATCATGCAGGGAGCAGTAGAGCAAATTGGGAATAGAAATGCAGAGTAAGCATCATGCAGTGGACGGAGTTCTTTCAGAAGATGATAATGTTCAAAGATGGATATGCAGGAAGATGGGCTGGATGACCCAGTAAGTCATTTCTATCTCTAACTTGTATGATTGCATCAGGAGGATGTCAGCAAGTGATAGGGTATCAGCAAATGAATGAACATCACAAGGAACATGCAAAGTCACAAATTGTCTGGGGAAGTATGAATGTGAGTGGACTCTGTAGTCAGGGCCGGATTAAGTCTCCTGTGGGCCCGGGGTTATTAGATTTTGTGGGGCCCCTGTACACAAGTCTTTTTCCTAATTTAAAATAAAATTATCATAATTATGGCATCGAAGCTATTAACGCTATACTGAACTTGCCTTTTAATTAACATAAAGCCGTTCTGTGGTTACATTTCAGTCTTAAAACATGCAGAATATAGTTAAGTTAATTCAAAATGCCCTACTTCTTACCTTAGAACAGCTGTTATATTAGTTTCTTTCTGGGAGGGAGTTTGGGTGCAGGAGGGGGCTCCAGGCTGGGCAGAGTGTAGGGGTGCAGGAGAGGGTGAGGGGTCTGGGAGGGAGTTTGGGTGCAGGAGGGGATTCTGACCTGGTGCAGGAGGGGGTGCAAGGTGCAGGCTCTGGCCAGGAGGCGTTTACCACAGGCGGCTCCTGGCTGGCGGCACAGCAGGGCTCAGGCAGTCTGCCTGCCTGCATGCTGTGGCCCCACACCACTCCCAGAAGCGGTCAGCTGCTGGCGCATCTCTGCACGCCCCTGAGGGGAGGGGAACAGCATCAGTGTCTGTGTGCTGCCCCCGCGCACAAGCGCCGCCACTGCATCTCCCATTGACTGGTTCCTGGCCAATGAGAGCTGCGGGGACAATGCTTGGGGCAGGAGCAGCACGCGGCGCCTCCTCCTCTCTCCCCCCCGCCAGGGGCCGCAGGGACGTGCCAGGAGTCAGCCACTTCTGAGAGCGGCGTGGGACCACGGCATGCAGGCAGCCTGCGCCACTGGAGTTTTAGCAGCCCAGAGATTGCGATCGACTGGCCAAGGCTCCAGGATCGACTAGTCGATTGTGATCGACGGGTTAGTGACCTCTGAATTGTATATAATAATGGATTTATTTTTGCGGGGCCCACTTTAGCCCGAGGCCCTGGGCTGCATCCCCTAAAGCCCCTGGGTTAATCCAGTCCTGTTTGTAGTGCCAGTGCAAAAAACTGAAGAAAATAGAGCTGGTCAGAAAACGGCATGAACTATATGTGAAAATTTTCATGAATAAACTTATTCTTTTTGAAAATGGAAATAGTTTGTCTTTCTCTGTTAAACATATTTGAAAGAGACTTCATCCAACCTGCACAAGGGTCCTCAAGACCTTTTTGTCAAGGAGAGAATTACTATTCATATCAAATACCTCTATGAGCCATCTTCACAAGTGGGTAGGAAGTTTTCTTTAATTGGTCTGAAATAACTGATCTAGGTAAAAGACTCCCAGCCCAACACTGTTAAAACTGACTGGCTGCTGTGTCCAAGCAGTAATTAGCATGTTCACAATATAGTTACATTTGAGGGAAATGCTAGAATCTTCACTGGGTCCTAATCATAGATACTGTCAGGCGCAGATGGAAGTTTGAGGTAGACTAATAAAAGTAATCTGGTAGCACCATGGGAAACACATTTTTTGAATTCATAGGTCATTTGACATTCCTTGGTCATTGACTGTTAGGAGCTGATTGTAAATATTGTTGCTGACAGCTATCTTGTTTGCTCTTTACCAAAACCAAAGAGGATGACATTCTGTGTATGTCAATTAGTGTCACTAGCAGTGTCAAGAATTTCAAAGACCTATAAAAGAAGTTTTTTCTCCTGGAAAGAACTAAATTAGGCCTGGTCTACACTAGGGTGGGCGGGTCGAACTAAGGTACGCGACTTCAGCTACGTGAATAGCGTAGCTGAAGTCGAACTACCTTAGTTCGAACTTCTTACCTGTCCAGACGCCGCGGGATCGAAGTCCGCAGCTCCCCCGTCGACTCCGCCACCGCCGTTCGCGGTAGTGGAGTTCCGGAGTCGACGGGAGCGCGTTCAGAGTTCGAACTAGACGCGATAGTTCAAACTCCGAGAAGTCGAACGCTACCCGTCGACCCGGCGGTAAGTATGGACGTACCCTTAGATAGTCTAGCTTAGTCAGAAATGGAGAATTAGTATCCTATCCTATCCTTTCAAGCAGTCCCAGATGCCATATCCAAGTGAAGGGCAGAATCCTCTGTTGTCTAGTTATAGTGGTATTTGCATAGACCCAGAAAGAAGTAGAAAAATATGCAACTCATGTGATACCCTACACTCCTTATGCCTTGGTACTGGGATATTTTTTCAGTCCAGCCTCTATTATATTGAGTACAAAGATATACATTCCTGTTGTAGATGTTCATAATTTTCTAACTTGGTGCTCATCAAATGTATCTACTGCATTAAGAGTAGTCTCTCTCTTTTCACTATTGCCCTCTCCCAAAAAACAGACCAAGTTTTGAAATATGCTATAGAATAGAAAAATCTGCTATCATCTTCTTGCAAATCCAATGAGTTATGGTTTCTGCATGGAAAGTACAGGATTCCATAGGGAGAATGACTTTCTTCTTTATAGGTGGCAATGGGAGAACTTATTTTATAATTGCTTGTTTAACAAAGCCTGGGCTACAGGTATTGCCTATGAGGCAACACGTATTTATGCCCCAAATCAAATGGTATAGGTCACTACAGGCAAGTGGGTCTTAGCGAACTTGTCTGGAAATTATATGATCAAAAGGTCCCATCTACAATGCCCTTCTCCACTTCCTTCCAATCATGGAAATATGATAATGCATTATATTCCTTTTGTTTTATTGTGTCAAAAACAACAAAAGTCCTGACAATTCATCTGAGACATAAAATGGCTTATGTAGAAATATTTTGAGATGGAAGCTCCTAACCCAGTGATCCTTCTTACTGGTCCAGGATATTGTATTTCACCTCTGGGCTTGCAGGATGCTATCTCTATCTAGTCCTGCTGGTTTCTCTCTGATATTTACAACAATACTAGGTCTTTCCATTGCTCTGAAAGTGTTTACCAAATTATTGTTACTGGTTTCAGAAGCCTTCAGGAAGGAAGACCCTAGCCATTCTACCTTATAACAGTGATTGCTGATACTCATTTTCCAGTTGGCAACACTCTGAATAACTCAATTCTGCAAACATTTCATAGTTTGGGACAAATAGTGAACTTAGACAAAAGTCTGAGTCAATTCAAAAGCTGGTACATCTTGGGGAAGTTCAGATCGAAGTTGGGAGACGCTTCCTCTCCTGATAGTGCAACCTTACGGGGCCTGCTCCAGAGCCAGGAGAGATGGCTTCCAAAGTGGGAATGATAGAATCACAGGAAAGATTTCATACTGGTTGTCACCAATTCTTCCTAGCACAGAATGACACTCCATGATCTATCCTATCATAGATGGGACATTTACTGAAATAATGTACAAGAGCAGTAGAAAAGAAGCACTGAAGTCACACTCCATTATAAACAACATTGTCTCCTCTCCCCTTGTCCAAATGAGCAGCCTGAAAAGGAAATAAAGGCTTGTTTTTAGACCAGTTGAAAGTTACAGATTGTACTCTGAATGATGAGGAAAAAGAGCAATCCTGAGCCAGACCCTCAGACACAGGCTCTCAATTTTCTGTGTTGCACCTGTAGTAGAAGTAGCCAGGGGATCTCTCTCTGCTATTCTTCGTTGCCGTAGTGGGACATATGCTGCTAAATGGTCCCCTCAGGTGCCCTGGCCATTTGAACCTCTTAAAAATAAACACTAATAGTAAGACTTTGAATTATATCCATTAAATAGAGAGCAGTAGGTGCTATGGACTAATCTCTCTTACCCATCTGCTAACTTCCAGTCTCCTCAAATGCAGAGTGCTGCATTCAGACCCCAAGAACTCTAGCCTTGATGGACTGGGCTGCTGAGACTGAAGAGATTAGGTTTTTCCAAAGAGACTAATTTTCCATTTTATTAAGTTCTAGGAAGTCTTCCACATCCAAAATCTCTTGCAGGGTGTGGGCAGTGTTTTTTTTTCTGAATAGCGAACACTATTTTATTTTTTTTTGGCAAGTAAATTCACAGAAAAAGTTTTTCTTTCCAAAATTCTGGATATGTAGCACACCAAGGTTTAAAAAGCAACTAGCTCTTAGCATTGGTATGGTAAAGGCTTCTGTTCATAGGGCTAAATCCTCTCTGCTATGCAGAGCCAGAGTACGTGGCCTGTGTGCTGAAGAGCTCTGCCAGCATTCAGGGTGGGAAGGAATTTTTCCCTTCCTTGTCTTCTAGACTGTAGAGCTGCCCTACAGATGCTACTGCAGCCTTGGATGGCTGCTGCGCACCCCTGCCTTTCCATGGGGGGGGTCTAGCCATGAATTTGTGAGTTGAGGATTCATTGCCCTTACCTTATCTCTGGCCTGACCCCATGTTTCCTTGGGTTCTGGGGAGCTTAGAGACCTCCTTAGACATTCTGCATGAGGTACAATCCCCTACGCAGCCTATCATCCTGTGCCTTCCTAGAGTGCAATGGAGCTGCACCAATTATGGATATATGGAGTGTCCTGGGGAAAACTTGCCCCGAATGCTATGAGAGGAGGAAGAAGGGAGGAATTCAAGGGCACATAGTTAGCCAACCACTCCTTAGCTTGGAGAAACCTAAAGGCAAAATCCTGTGGTCTCTTCTAATCAGACTATATCAGAAGACTGGGAGCCAGAAATACCTGAGGTCTGCTCCTAGCTCTAACACTGATTCCCACTGCGGCCTTGGGTATGTCACGTATCTGTGCTAAGACATGCCTGGATCTTCCCCTTTTGAACCTACGGCAGATAGACTTGTCTCCTTTCTCGCTTTCCAATAAAACCTTTAGTTTTTCCTAGTACCTATTCTATTCTTGTTTCTATGTGGGCTGGAAAACTAGCGACTCTGTCTTATAACCTCCCATGGGAATAGTTCACAAAAATACAGGGGTTCTTTACTCTCCTCTAGTTCTCATTGCAAAGACTGTCACGTTTCCATTAGGATAAAATTATTGCCCTCCCTAGTTTTTGTCCTGATTCTAAACCTGAGTATGTGGCACTCCAATCATAGTTAGGGATAGCTACACTTCTTTATATACAGAACTAAACACTTTGAGTTAATAGACTCTCTGCTCCTTTTTTGACCAGGGAGTTCCCAAGACATTAGTCCAATGCCTCTTAGTTTTAAGAAACAAGAATAAGATTTCAAAGGTTTAATTCATAATCTTGACTATGCCCCGTGCACCTATGTGAATCATGTTTTTAAAACAAATGTTAATTTTCACAACAGTGCTAGCATCATAATGGTGATCTACCTCATGAGTTGTGACCTAGTCAAAGGAATTGTTCAGAAGCGCAGTGTGTCAAAAACAGGGCCACCCGGGGGGGGGGCAAAGGGGGGCAATTTGCCCCGGGCTCCGCAGGGGCCCCCAAGCAAACAGCTGAAGCTCCCGCCTCCGCCCCTCTCCTGGAGCCCTAGCGCATCAAGCAGCGTCCTCAGACAGCGCTGCAGCGTGTCTCCGCCGGGGCCCCTGAGCCCCGCCCCGCTCAGAGCCGCGTGGTGAGGGGGCGGGGCTGCGAGCTCCGGGCTGAGCTCAGCTGCCTCCGCTTGGCGTGGAGCTCCCAGCCCCGCCCCCTCACCACGCGGCTTTGAGCGGGACGGAGCTCAGGCCCCACTGGAGACACGCTGCAGCTGTCGGGCGAGGTGCTGAGACTCCGGGCGAGGAGGGAGCCGGGGGTAAGAGGCTGGGGCCAGGGGGGTTGGCTAAGGGGCAGGGAGTCCTGGGGACAGTCAGGGCACAGGGACGGGGCAGAGGTTGGGGGAGCGGTCAGGGGGCAGGGAATGGGGGGGGTTGGATTGTGGGTGTTCTGGGGGCGGGTGGGATAGGGTCAGGGCCGCCCAGAGGGGGCGGGGCAAGAGGGCGCAGGAGCTTCTTCGCTCCCGGTCTTCGCCAGTGGGGGGTCCTTCTGCTCCGGGGCGGAAGGACCCCCCACTGGCGAATTACCGCCGAAGCGGGACCCACCGCCGACGTGCAGCCCGGTCTTCGGCGGTAATTCGGCGGTGGGGGGCCCTTCCGTTCCGGGACTCGCCGCCGAAGTGCCCCGAAGACCCGCGGCGGGGACACCCCCCCCCCCGCTGCCGAATTACCGCTGAAGACCGGGCTGCACTTCGGCGGCGGGTCCCGCTTCGGCGGTAATTCGGCGGCGGGGGGCTCCCACCGCGGGTCTTCGGGGCACTTCGGCGGCGGGTCCCGGAACGGAAGGGCCCCCTGCTGCCGAAGACCCCGGGCCCCTGGAATCCTCTGGGCGGCCCTGGTCAAAAATAATTTAAATGTTTCAATTCTAAGTAATTCATAAGTAGTGAACTCTTCATCCGTTCTGTAGAAGACACTGGACATTGATGCTTACTTTAGTGGAAGAAGGCACTGATAGTACAAACTGATAGTAAAACTTCAAAATGTCTCGTAAAAGTTGTATCTAAGGGCACTTTTTTACCACCTTGAGAGGTGGGAGGGGGTAAATGCTGTGCTGAACCACTCAGCCTTATTGTGCTGAAATGTTTCAACTGAGTTCATTGTAAATATCTCAAACAATGTAGTTCATACCCCTTTTTTGGGGGTTGAGGGGGAGGGATTATGAAATCATGCACTGACATACAGGTATGAGAAGTGCTCTGCATCCATTCAACACAGATGAGATTGTTATCTGAGCAGCAATTAACTTAAATAGTAGACTGGAATTAACTAGTGTCCCATTATAGGTTTACACAGTTGGGACATTCAGATGCTAATATTTTTCACATTCCTCAGTTAGGCTATAAAAATTGAACCCATCTCTGTCTTATTTTAAATGGTTCAAGATGGATGGAATTTTGTGCAGATGTATCAGATACTCTGGAGGGAAACCAGATCTTTCCCTAATTAGGGTTTTTGTTGTAGTTTCATGTAACAAGAAGGAATATGAATCAATTACAATATATTTCATTATGACTGAAGAAAACAAACATGGCATCAATATTGGGTTCAAAAGTCTTATTGTTTTCAGAAAAGCATTCACAGAGCCTCGTAAGGCAAAATAAAACCCCAGAGAAGATAATCAAATAGCTCAACTGAGAGCATAAAATATTATACAATGAAAAATGTCACAAGTGTTTCAATGTCTTAGACATGGTCATATGTGAAACATTTCTGAGTGAGCCTTCCCACACTATGGGAGGTCATAAAGTACAGCAAAATTAGGTCTGTTTATCACCAGAGTGACACATGACTATATTAGAATTTAGTCTCATTACTGCTGAAGTGTAAAGTGTCAGCTTGAAAAGACTGCAGGCTTGTCACCCATAAGAATTGCTGTATTGTAATGGGTCAGGTCAGCATAATGGCTCACTGCATTGTACAAGATTAATGTTTAATACGTTTTACGCTAAGCCTGTGAAAATACAAAATTAACCCCCTTAATATCAGAAGTTGGGATTCTGTAGGATTCATCCCATTACAAGGAATAGGATGTGCAACCACTGCTGGCAGGGAGGTGCGGTAACAAAACCAAAAGCATATTTTTTTTCTTGAATCTCATTATTTTTCCCAAAGCACTCCTGGTAGTGTGCTTTTGTATCTTCAAACCACCGAGAAGAATGAGAATGTGTCAGGTGTGGAGAATGAGGAGAGAGCAAGTGTTGAAGCTAAGCCAAACAGTGAAAAATTGCGTCTTTCCAAATCTTTCCTTCTAATTACCAAAAGTTGAAAAAGAAAGTTATTGCGGGGGTGGGGGGGAAGAGATTTCTAGTCTGCTGTCTTCACTGGAGAACGTTACAAGACGTGTCCTGATAGATCCCAAAAGGTTGCTATAAGGGTGTATGGATCTAGACTGTTCTCAGTGGTAGAAGATGACAGAACCAAGGAGTAATGGTCTCAAGTTGCAGAGGGGGAGGTTTAGGTTGGACATTAGGAAAATCTTTTTCACTAGTAGGGTGGTGAAGAACTGGAATGGGTTACCTAGGGAGGTGGTGGAATCTCCTTCCTTAGAGGTTTTTAAGGTCAGGCTTGACAAAGCCCTGGCTGGGATGATTTAGTTGGATTTGGTCCTGCTTTGAGCAGGGGGTTGGACTAGATGACCTCCTGAGGTCCCTTCCAACCCTGAGATTCTATGATTCTATGAAGTCTTACAACATACAACAGAGAAACTAATTCCCAGAGTAGACAAAACTGATGTGTTTGAAGGGCACGTTATTCTGAGTGACTCCTTGTTTCCACAGAAGAATACAGTTTCTTAACAAGGAAAAAGAGTGGTGACTGCCACGTCTTCCAATACTTTTTGTATTTTAGACACTGGGTGTCCCAATTCTGCATTGTCAATTTGTTGTAGTCAGTTTACACTTGAGAAACCTCTGTCTGTCTGATCTATTTACAGGAGTTTTAGATCAGAATTATTGTTGATTTTATTTAGTAAGTTCTGGATGGTGTAGAAATGGTTGGAAAATTAATCCAGTAGACAACTGAATTTTTGAAAAAAGTTATAGGGTTTCCTTGGATACATAAGGGCCAAATTCTATCACCCTTACACACACACTGAGTAGCCCCCTACTCTAAGTAGCCCCCTTGAAATTAATGGGTCTACTTGTAAAATAAAGTATGACTAAATAAATATTTCTAAAGATGGCATAACTGGACTCTAAATCTTTCTAAAGCTAGTCCATTAAGACCTGTCTCAAGCAGTACAACCACTTGAATTTCAAGGCCAAGATTGTCAAAAGTGTCTAGTGATTTTTCAGTATTTCATTTGAGATTCCATAGGGCAGTGTTTCTCAAACAGGGGTCGCCGCTTGTGTAGGGAAAGCCCCTGGCGGGCCAGGCCGATGTGTTTAACTGCCCCATCCGCAGGTCCGGCCGATCGCAGCTCCCACTGGCCACAGATCGCTGCTCCGGGCCAATGGGAGCTGCTGGAAGCAGCGGCCAGTACGTCCCTTGGCTCGCGCTGCTTCCAGCAGCTCCCATTGGCCCGGAGCAGCGATCCGCAGCCAGTGGGAGCCGCGATTGGCCAGACCTGCGGACGGGGCAGGTAAACACACTGGCCCGGCCTGCCAGGGCTTTCCCCACACAAGTGGCGACCCCTGTTTGAGAAACCCTGCCATAGGGCCTTATTTTCAGAGGGTGGATGCTCAGAATTTCCTGAAAATCAGACCCTTTTAAAGTGTTTCAAGTTGGACACCAAAAAATGGAGGCACTCAAAATTACTAGACACTCTTGAAAATCTCTAGGCCAAGTTTTTTGTATCTATTAACAATAAATAAGGTGAACAGAATCTTCCAGTCTTTTTAGTAGTGAGACATGGCTTACTTAGGGGTATGTCTACACTACAAGAGTAGTTCGATTTAACTTAGGTCGAATTTGTGGATTCGACCTTATGAAGTCGAATTTGTGTATCCACACTAAATACACTAATTCGACTGTCTGAGTCCACACTAACGGGGCAAGCGTCGACATTGGAAGCGGTGCATTCTGGGCAGCTATCCCACAGTTCCCGCAGTCCCCGCTTCCCATTGGAATGCTGGGTAGAGCCCCCAATGCCTGCTGGGGGAAAAATGTGTTGAGGGTGGTTTTGGGTAACTGTCGTCATTCAACCGTCACTCCCGCCCTCCCTCCCTGAAAGCGCCGGCGGGAAATCTGTTAGTGCACTTTTCTGGTCAGTGACAGCGCGGACGCCACAGCACTGCGAGCATGGAGCCCGCTGCGATCATCGCTGCACTTATGGCCGTTGTCAACTCCTCGCACCTTATCGTCCACCTCTTCCACAGTCAGCTGCTGAGAAATCGGGCGAGGAGGCTCCGGCAGCGCGGTGAGGACATGAAGTGTCAGAGTGGCACAGACCTCTCACAAAGCATGGGATCCCGCGCCGCGGAGATCATGGTGGCAATGGGTCACGTTCATGCTATGGGACGGCGATTCTGGGCCCGGGAAACAAGCACGGACTGGTGGGACCGCATAGTGCTGCAGGTCTGGGATGAATCACAGTGGCTGCGAAACTTCAGGATGCGTAAGGGCACTTTCCTTGAACTGTGTGACTTGCTGTCCCCTGCCCTGAAGCGCCAGGACACCCGGATGCGAGCAGCCCTGAGTGTGCAGAAGCGAGTGGCCATAGCCCTCTGGAAACTTGCAACGCCATACAGCTACCAGTCAGTAGCGAACCACTTTGGCGTGGGCAAATCTACCGTGGGGGTTGCTGTGATGCAAGTAGCCCACGCAATCGTTGACCTACTGCTCTCAAAGGTAGTGACTCTGGGAAACGTCCAGGTCGTCATAGATGGCTTCGCCGCGATGGGATTCCCAAACTGCGGTGGGGCTATAGATGGGACTCACGTCCCTATCCTGGGACCGGCCCACCAGGCCAGCCAGTATATTAACCGAAAGGGCTACTTTTCAATGGTGCTGCAAGCACTGGTGGACCATAGGGGACGTTTTACCAACATCTACGTCGGGTGGCCGGGCAAGGTTCATGACGCGCGTGTTTTCAGGAACTCTTGTCTGTTTAGACGCCTGCAGGAAGGTAGTTTCTTCCCGGACCACAAAATAACTGTTGGGGATGTGGAGATGCCTACAGTGATCCTCGGGGACCCAGCCTACCCGCTAATGCCCTGGCTCATGAAGCCCTATACAGGCGCCCTGGACAGTGACAAAGAAATCTTCAACTACCGGCTGAGCAAGTGCAGAATGGTGGTGGAGTGTGCTTTCGGACGTCTCAAGGGGAGATGGAGGAGCTTACTCACTCGCTCG
The DNA here is from genome assembly GCF_020497125.1 of Mauremys mutica. Taxonomy (NCBI): domain Eukaryota; kingdom Metazoa; phylum Chordata; order Testudines; family Geoemydidae; genus Mauremys; species Mauremys mutica. The sequence continues at coordinate 118,734,420 of NC_059073.1, read as the reverse complement.
GATCTCAGCGAAACCAATATCCCCATTGTTATTGCAGCTTGCTGTGTGCTCCACAATCTCTGTGAGAGCAAGGGGGAGACCTTTATGGCGGGATGGGAGGTTGAGGCAAATCGCCTGGCTGCTGATTACGCTCAGCCAGACACCTGTGCGATTAGAAGAGCCCAGCGGGAAGCGCTGTGCATCCGGGAGGCTTTGAAAGCTAGGTTCCTCAGAGAGCAGGGTAACCTATGACTGTCCAGTCTCTTTACAGAGAAGCTGAACCTGCCCCTGTTTCAGTTACTATTGCCATTTTTCAGCGGTTACATACCCCGTTCACCAGGTTTCCCCACTTCCAACAGACGTTTAAAAATAAAGTTATTGGAACATTGTTAATTAACAAAGTTTTCTTTACTAACAAATTCGCGTTAAAGGGTTCAAACAGGGACGCAGACTGTGGTGGGTACGGTGTGCAGTGATGTACAGACGGCTTCTATACTCGAGGAATGACAGGCTCCTGCTCCTACAGCGGTCTCTGGGGGGAGGACGGTTACAGGAGGGTGTGCAGGAAGGGGTGGGTTTGCAGGAAGGGGTGAGGGATGTGTGGGAAGGGTGAGTAGGTGTAGGGGGATGATGGCTCTGGCTGGGGCTCAGGGCAGCGGAGAGGCTCATGGCTAGGGTGGAAGGGCATGGTAAGGGCAGCCTGCCTTGCCATTTGTGGATGCCAGGCGCTCGGACCCTGGGGCAGCATACATCTCCCAGACTGACCTGGGGCAGCAGACACCTCCCAGAGTGACCCGGGTGCCTAGTGACTGCACTCTGTGTGTGACCTGCTGTTGATCCTGCCCCCATGTCTGTACCCTGTTAATGGTGGCTGTCCTGTGCAATTAACAAACCCCTCCCCCCCCTTCACACAAAGTCTTCTGCAAAGAAACATGATGGAAACAGTAATGAACAGCAAACTATTTTTAATACTCAACTACACAGTTGGGGGATGAAACTGGGATTTGGGATTGGGTGAGCCAGGAAGGGAAGCAATTCTCATACTTTAGGGAATGAGAGCTGTTTGGTACATGAGCGCTCTGCTGGGATGGAGTGACAGTTTTCACGGCCCCTAGCGCCCCTCCTTCTTGTGATTTTGGGTGAGGGGGGGACAGGACTTTGTGGCGGGGGAGGGCGGTTGCAGATACAGTGCAGGGGGCTCTCTCCTCCTGCCTGCGGTCCTGCAGAACATCCACAAGGCGCCGGAGCGTGTCCGTTTGCTCCCTCATTAGGCCAAGCAGCGTTTGAGTCGCCTGCTGGTCTTCCTGCCGCCACCTGTCCTCCCATTCGCTGTGTGAGCGCTGCTGCTGAGAGAGGGTCTCCCTCCACTGGCTCTGCTGGGCCGTCTCAGCTCTGGAGCAGGCCATCAGTTCAGCGAACATCTCGTCCCGAGTCTTTTTCTTTCGCCGCCTAATCTGCGCCAGCCTCTGTGAGGGGGATGCCGGGGCAGGTCGGGAAAGAGCCGCAGCTGTGTGATGGGAAAAAGGAAGTGATTTCCTTGCAAAGATACATGTTTGCGAACACTGAACACAGTCTAGTCTGTTTCTGTGAACAAGACCATACACGGCACCTATCTCATGCGCTCTCAGGACAAGTTCGAATTTTCGGCATTTGCTTTCATTGCCTGGGGTCTTGCACTGGAGATCAGACAAGCGGGGCAGGACAGCAGAATCCGTGTAGCAGCCAGGCCTGGTAAGCCGTAAACTTTAGGCTGCTTAAAAGTTAATGTATAGCAGTGCCCTCCTGCTGCAGGCAATCTGGAAAGCATAAACTCTGACCCTGTTCCACCCCCTCGCGGCTGTCCCCGGGAAAGATCCCTGTATGCTTCCCCTCTGCAGCCTCCACCACGTGGCTGTTAAATGACGCTTATTGTTATGCAAAGGAAAAGTGAAGCATTCCCAATAGTAACATTACACTAATTCCCCTAATTAGATGCAGCAGTCGCCGAGCGAGATCACCCTGAGGCGGGTCACTAAGACAGACAGAGAGCGCATGCTGCGTGAAACCCTGCACAGACCAGGGCCCTATGCTGCCATGCTCGTCGAGGCAATGCTCCCACTGTACGTGAGGATAGCCTGGCGCGGAAGAGTGTGCTTCCACAGAGCATCCAATAAGGCACCTCTCCCCAGGAACCTCCTGCGGAGGCTTTTCGAGTACCTCTACGAGAGCTTCGTGGAACTCTCCCAAGAGGATTTCTGTTCTATCCCCATATGCATTGACCTTCTTTTCATATAGTTTTTATTCCTGTTTTTTAAAAAATAAATGTTTACATGTTTATAGCACTTACCGACTGATCCTTCCCCTGATTCAGAGTCCGGGTTAACGGCCGGGGGAGGGTTGGTAGGGGATCTCTGTGAGGCTGATGAAGAGATCCTGGCTGTCGGGGAAAGCAGTATTGTAAGCGCTGTCGCCTGCCTCGTCCTCCACAAACCCTTCCTCATCTTCCCCATCCGCGAACATCGCCGAGAAACTGCCCGTCGATACTATCCCATCCTCAGAGTCCACGGTCACTGGTGGGGCAGTGGTGGCAGACCCACTGAGAATGGCATGCAGTGCCTCATAGAAGCGGCATGTCTGGGGCTGGGCTCCGGAGCATCCGTTTGCCGCTTTGATTTTTTGGTAGCCTTGTCTCAGGTCCTTGATTTTCACGTGGCACTGCATTGCATCCCGGCTGTATCCTCTGAGTGCCATGGCTTTGGAAACCTTCTCGTAGGTCTTTGCATTCCGTTTTTTGGAGCGCAGCTCCGAAAGCACAGACTCATCGCCCCACACAGCGATCAGATCCAAGACTTCCCGGTCAGTCCATGCTGGGGCCCTCTTTCTACTCTGAGATTGCATGGACCCCTCTGCTGGAGAGCTCTGCATCGCTGCCGGTGCTGCTGAGCTCGCCCCGATGTCCAACCAGGAATTGAGATTCAAACTGGCCAGACAGGAAAAGGAATTCAAATTTTCCCGTGGCTTTTCCTGTATGGCTGATCAGAACAGCTGAGCTTGGACTGCTGTCCAGAGCGTCAACACAGTGGTGCACTGTGGGATAGCTCCCGGAGCTACTAAGGTCGATTTCCGTCCACACATAGGCTAACTCGACATAGCCATGTCGAATTTAGTGCTACTCCCCTCGTCGGGGTGGAGTACCGAATTTGAACTAAAGAGCCCTCTAGGTCGAACTAATTAGCTTCCTAGTGTGGACGGTTGCATGGTTAAATCGAATTAACGCTGCTAAATTCGACATAAACTCCTAGTGTAGACCAGGCCTAAGAAATAGCAATGTTTTCTTAGTAGTGTGTTGTTAATATCACTGAAGATTATTGATTCAGAAAAAAATGGATGAATAAGAAACTGGTAAAAGTAATAAATCACCTCTTTGGAGATGCAACTGAGAATCAAAGGAATTCCATAATTTTAAAAGAATATGTGCAGTTTAAAACACGAGAGGCAGCAAATGGCTTTTAGAAAGTGATAGATTTTACAGTGGTCACACACAACTTGTTTAAAAAAAAATCCAAAAGAAATCAGCCCATGGACTTTTCTTTCAAAAAGTCATAGATAGCTATAGAACTTGCCACTTACAATGTCTATAGCAGGACAGTGATGAGTTAAGTTACTATATATGAATTAAATTGCAGTTTGTTTATTTTTAAATAGAGAAATAAAAAGAAACATTATGAATAATCAAAGAAGATCTTAAAACTTAAACATTTAACATTGTCCTTTTAAATGTATTTTTGAAACAAATTTCATCTGTGTCCCTCTGTCTTGGTTCTTAAATGTCCCTCATCACTAATCTGAGTGTCAGAGAGATAATTCTGATCAAGTAGGTTTTCTGAAATGAGGATATGAACATTTCAAGTATTTTATTTCAGAAACTGCTCTGTCTCTTAAAACTATAACCAGTGTATCAAAATCTATTGCCTGGAACTTAATGCAGCAAATAATTCAATTTAGCTTCCATTTTGAATTCTCTGTTTTGAATCTAAAAAAATTTTCTTTTGAAATAAGAGAGGTAAGAAATGTTTTAATATTCTCCGGCTCTCCCTCCCCTCTCCTCGGCACATCTATTCTTATTTACCTTGGGAGACTGAGAGAATTGGACAACTGGCTGAACCACAGTAACCAGCATCATCCATTTTTCATTAATTCTGATGCTTCCTTAAACTTTTGAAATCTTGAAACCATAAAGAAAGTTTATAGTCAGTTTTGAAAACCACACAGTATTTGGCAAAAATTCCATCTCTTTCAAACAATTACAGGATATACACGATGCTCTTTGATGCATACATTGGGAAAGGCTTTAGAAACCACTCCTCCCCCTCCCCAACTTTGGTTTAAATTGAGCTTTCAGAAGTGGCTTAAATGTATAATGCTTTGTAGACTGCAGAAATAGATATCCGTCCCCAAAAGTATTAATTTAGCTGGCAGTCCAAAACTGCCAGTGCTCCAATGGTTAACACCCTAGTTGATTCATACTATAAAAGTTTGTGAGATGTATATGTAGCTCTTGCTGTCCAGTGTTGTAGAAGATTAGCTGTCCTTAGCAGGAATGGAAGAATGGCCCAAGAGTAGGGAAAAGAATGCACAGCATGGATGTTGTTTTCCTTTGTGGTTGTGTGAAGGCTGCGAAGGATGAAATGTGGTTAAAAAATTAAATGCAGACAACTGCTGTTCTCCTCTGAGGACTGCACAGAAAACAGTAATGCAGGAGACATTGCTGACCACTGACCGCATTCCACCCACCACCCAGTAGGAATTTTCAGAATCCATAAGGAAAGGCTAAGACAAGAGATTGTTTCCTGAAGGGCTGTTTATTATGAGAATATTTTTATACTTTTGCAGATGATTAATTGATTTGTGTGTGAACTAGGGGAACTTCATTTGGGCTTGATATTCAGAGTGGCCAAACTATCTTGAATGCTAGGGGATTGTCCCTAAGGATTGAAATAAACTATTTATAGAAATAAAGGTTAATTGAAACTGAGAATATAGAAAGAGCCCGGGAAGGAGGAAGGAAAAACCCTAGCACCACAAATTACTCGTGTACTGAGAGATCAGAAGTCAGTATATTAAAGGTTTGAAATAATTTTGTTGTACTCTTACATCTAGTTTAGAAAGATCACTTTAAACTGTAACTGACAATTTCTCTCTCACCACAAACACTGACTAGGGAAAAAATGCCCACTATGTTCTCGTTCTCTCTCTCTCTCTCTCTCTCTCTCTCTCTCTCTCTCTGAGAGAAGGTGCATATTTCTTTTAAACAAAATAACTTACTCTGAAGGAATAGTTGTCACATGCATAAATGCCCACTGGGGCCAGTTTGGGAGTGGGACTATAAATACCCACTGACAGACGTCACTAGCATTCGCGTCTCAAAAGAACATAAATGACATAGGAAGGTTTTTTGTACGTGGTGTACGTCACTCTGAGTGTTGTGGCAGTGGAAGCATTGCTTCTAATGGCACCCAAATCAGAATGAAGGGCTTCCTTCTACTCCCAAAACACTTACACGTTTAGGTCCTGATCCTGCAAACACTTGAGTAGTGCTACTGATTTCAGGTGAGCACAGTTACTGATGTCCATAAGTACTGGACGCTAACAAGGGAGTAAAAAACAGGAAAGAGGGAAAAAGGGTACTAAGATCAGTGGTTTCAGATATTGGCAAATGCTAGTGCATAACATGATAAAGGAGGTGTGCGAAAGGGGGAGGAGAGTTGTATCTTTTAAAAAAAATATTAAAATAGATATCTCTGCTAACTTCTTGAGTCATTGAAGCAGATGTGGGTTTTAAGAATGGACTAAAACTGAGGAGAGAGTTGCAGCCTGTGCATCTCCTCTCTGTCATGGTTTAATGCTCTTCGGCAAAGCAAAGCTCCTTGCATTTCTTGCTAATAAAGAAATGTATTATGCAGTATCTGATTATCAGATATGCTTTTTTAAAAAATCTGTTACGAATGTTGACTTCTACAGTTAATACGCTTTGATTCACGTAACTTTGTGGTCAGAATTTTACTTCCTGCAATTGCAAAATTTCATTCAAATTGTTTAGAAATAAACACTAATATCAGCCTTTTTAGTGTATGCGCAACATGCCTCAGGTGGCACGTGCCCAGGATTCATCATCGAATTTGGTTTGCTGGTTGAGTTATTAGCTTCCCCGGCCTGGGCTAATAGGGAGCATGACATGAACACTGTTCCATGCCCACCCACCCCCCATTAGTATCTGCTGAAATGCAAAATGAAATTAAATAAAACCGAATCCTTTCAAAGCTATTTGTAACTCACACAGTGCAAAAGGCAAAAATGTCAAACTTCACTTGGCAGCAATGTACTATAATGGTAAAATCTCATAAAGATATTTTCAGCTAATTTTACTGGGAAATGTGGGACATCAAGTCAAATAATTTCTAGCATTAATTTGTCTTGCTTGCACAGCATGCTACTACTGTTTAAAATATATATTTGTCAAAGATCCCCCCCCAAATGTTTTTTTTTAAAGGAAAAGCATAATGGGAATTCAGCAAAGCATTTACACTAAGTACTTTCCAATCTGGATTTCAGAATTCTTAGCATTTTTTATGTCAAAAACAAACACACAAGTATATTGATGAATTGTGTGTGTGTGTTTTTAATAAAACTGTTTCAGGTTTGCAGAGTGTATTGATGTTACATCAGTTATATTGCAACTTGATAAGCCATGTTTTCTACTGTAGTGTCCCTACTTACAGGAAACTTCTTGAATTAAGCCACTCTTGTCTTGATCCTAACCCTTGTGCCTTAGCAGAGCTGGATGCGAGATTGGCATTCGAGTCTCTTTATGTTTAGGGTAATTGTCAGAGTACTGGTAGGCTCCTAATAGGTTAATCTGGAAGGTCTCACTGCATACATACCTATGTAGTACTGACTATTAGGTTCTGGGTTGTCTGTAATAAGAGCACTTATTTTGTTGAAATTGCACAGGGCTCTGTGTGCTCCTTGCCTCTGTCTGAACCACAGCACAAGAGTCAAGCCTGGTCTACACTAGGCGTTTAAACCGGTTTTAGGAGCGTAAAACCGATTTAACGCCACACCCGTCCACACTGAGAGGCCCTTTATATCGATATAAAGGGCTCTTTAAACCGGTTTCTGTACTCCTCCCTAACGAGAGGAGTAGCGCTAGTATCGGTATTACCATATTGGATTAGGTTTAGTGTGGCCGCAAATCGACATTATTGGCCTCCGGGCGGTATCCCACAGTGCACCACTGACCGCTCTGGACAGCAATCTGAACTCAGATGCAGTGGCCAGGTAGACAGGAAAAGCCCCGCAAACTTTTGAATATTTCCTGTTTGCCCAGCGTGGAGCTCCGATCAGCACGGGTGGCGATGCAGTCAGAAATCAAAATAAAAAAAAGAGCTCCAGCATGGACCATGCGGATGTGATCGCAGTAAGGGCAGGCAAATCTGTTCTATCAGCGCTCCGTTACAGAAGATGAAATTCAAAATCATTTTTAAAAAATCTCCAGACAGACGCCATAGCAGGGACTCAGCGCACTGCTGCGTGACAAGCGTAACGGAAAGCCAAAGAATCAAATGGACGCTCATGGACTGGAGGACTCAAGCTATCCCACAGTTCCTGCAGTATCCGAAAAGCATTTGCATTCTTGGCTGAGCTCCAAATGCTTCTAGGGTCAAAAACAGTGTCAGCGGTGGGTCAGGGCATAGCTCGGCAATTTACGCACCCCCCCACCCACCCCCAGAAGTGAAAGGGAAAACATTCCTCTCTTGACTCTTTTACATGTCACCCTATCTTTACTGAATGCTGCAGATAGACGCGATGGTGCAGCACTCAACACCAACATCCTTGCTCCCCCCCCCCCGCCATGGGTGGCTGATGGTGCAGTAAAACTGATACCCATCGTCATCATCAGCCTATTGGCACATGGGGCAGTGCAAAAGGACTGGTAACCATGCTGACTAGCATCCATTAGGTCTATCAAGGGCGCCTGGCCCTAATTTTTCCTGGTAGATGGTGCAGTATGGCTGGTAACCGTCTTCATCATAGCAACAGGGGGCTGAGCTCCATCAGCCCCCACCCTTCATGTGTAAAGAAAAGATTCAATTGCCCCTGGACTAGCAGCGCGATGCTGGGCTCCTCTCCTCCACACTTCTTAATGTCCTGTCTGGACTATCATAGCAGCTGGAGGCTGCCTTCCACTCATTTCTCACTAACAAGTCACTGTGTCTTATTCCTGCATTCTTTATTACTTCATCACACAAGTGGGAGGACAATGCTACGGTAGCCCAGGAAGGCTGGGGGAAGAATGGAATCAACAGGTGGGGTTGTTGCAGGAGCACCCCCTGTGAATAGCATACAGCTCATAATTTCTGCTGGATCTGACACAGAGCAGCTGTGCTCTCTGGTTCTATGATACAGTGGTTATCTAGTACACTTGCCCAAATTCTAGACAGGACTGATTCTATTTTTAGATACCAAAAAGGAGGGATTGACTCAGGGAGTCATTCCCAATTTTGACTTTTGCACCCCTAGCTAAGAGCAGCCAGGGGCACTTATGACAGCAACAGATGGTGCAGTGCAAAAGGACTGGTAACCATGATCATCTTTTTACCAATTTATGGATTGGTGGATGGTACAGTATGGCTGGTAACCATCTCTGCTGTCATGCAAAAGCAAAAGCATGCTGCTGTGTAGCGCTGCTGAATCGCCTCTGTCAGCGGCATCTTGTACACATACGGTGACAGTCACAAAAGGCAAAACAGGCTCCATGATTGCCATGCTATGGCATCTGCCAGGGCAATCCAGGGAAAAAAGCCGCGAAATGCTTGTCTGCCGTTGCTTTCCCAGAGGAAGGAGTGACTGACGACATTTACCCAGAACCACCCGCAACAATGATTTTTGCCCCATCAGGCACTGGGATCTCAACCCGGAAATTCCAAGGGGCGGGGGAGGCTGTGGGAACTATGGGATAGCTACGGAATAGCTACCCACAGTGCAACGCTCCAGAAGTCGATGCTAGCCTCGGACCGTGGACGCACATCACCGATTTAATGTGTTTAGTGTGGCCGCGTGCACTCGATTTTATACAATCTGTTTTACAAAACCGGTTTATGCAAATTCGGAATAGTCCCGTAGTGTAGACGTACCCTCAGCTTCATTGGATATGTGCATGCTGCCTGGGCACCTGAGGTCCTGTCCCACTATACTCTGGGTCTTGTCTGCCACTGAGTTCATTTCTTTGGTAGGACTGCAGGGAGTTACCCCACCATCTTTCTGAGTGCAGACATGATAGACAACAGTACAGGAGGAACAAATGACACGACCGTCACTTCCCTATGCCAGTGTTTTTAACAGCTAGTGTTGTCTTGCTATTTTTAACTATATAGATCAAGATTTTCCAAAGTGGGTGTTACAGGAGTGTTCTGTCTGTATGTTGGTAGGTAAATAGCTGTGATGTCAATAGATGGTTATCAAGAATATGTAGCATAGGTTTAGTAAGACCAATACATTTGCTGTTGTACACTGCAAATATCATCTTGTATGCAGCTTTTTACGTAGAGCTCTTAACACTGAGTGCCTAAATTTACGTTTCTAAATTTGCTCTGCACTTGTAAAAACTTTTTAAAGTGCCTAAATATGGACGTAGGAGCCTAAATTTAAAAACTCTCTCTTGAAAATTTTGCTCACAGTATTTAAGACTTTTAGCTACTGGTTGGAACAATATGGCATACAATTAATACCTCTTTGACTTAACAAATCTGTACAAACAGTGAGCATTGTAATGTATAAAACTAACTTGAGGAAGACTAAGAAAAATACTGCTGTATAAAGAAAGAGCCATGTTTTCTAAAGATGTGGAAACCAGAGAATGGTTAATTCAAGTAGCAAAGGAAGTTAAATTGGAAAGGTTTTAACAGCAATTTCTTTTAATCCCTTAAAGCTGGTAGCTGTGACTTTCTAGTGTGTATCCCACTGACCCAGGAATACAGAGTAAAATGCAGAATATATTCTTTTTATTCTAAATTTTAAAATACATCCATCTCAGTGGACTTGGAACACATGAAAAGGCCTCAAACACAAATGCTTAGTTGAGGTGAAATGAAGATTGCAGGCACATATCAGTGATTTGAGTGTACTGTGTATATACTAACTTTTCAAGAATGTTAGATTTTAAAAAAGAAAAATTATATACCCAGCAAACTCAGAGTTTAGATTAAATTTACAAGAAACTCAAATCTTTGAGATTATGGAAATGTATAGTGAAGACAGTGTCTTTAGTGTATCCTACAGAGATTCCAGTCTAGCATCTTCCTTTCTTTTGTATGCAGAGTATTGAAATTGTGCACCACAGAACATAATTTTAATTAATTTAATTTGATGTCAAATGGGGTGACTTTTCACATTTTTTTCTTTTGACTTCTGCTTTTGATCTTTCTGGGGTTGATAGGTGCGCTACTATATTGCGAGGAAGTAATCTTATTGACGCTGATGATCGCTAACAATGTTTGTATTTAAAATATATTAATCTTTCATATTTGATTTAATTAAATAACATTGGATTCTGTACACTACATGTCAACTAAGGAAGTCTAGCAATGTGAGTTTTGTCTTTCATATTTTTTTTTTAACTACAGTTCATGAACCCCTTCTCTGATTCACATCGAACTTGGTAGAAAAATTCTATCTCTGCCCTAGATCTGCTGTATTCTACCGATTTTGAACCTTATGACTTTTCTGGTGGATTTTAAAGGGGACAGGGAAAGAATAACAGGCTTATAATGTGAGTTCAGTTGCAACCTTAATTGTAGAGTAGCTGCTGCTGCTCTGTAATGTAATGGAAAAATAAGTTCATTAAAAAGATTCATTAACTCTTCCTCACTCCTTCAGGCAAAGTAAAATAGGCCTTGCTCTGTGCCCTGAAAGTTAACTAACTTGGGCTCTGTCAGACCAATGAGGGAAGCAAATCTTAATGTTATGGTGGACTTGATCTGAAAACACTGCCACTGCGCCCAGACATTCAAAGTCAAGTAATGTTGGTTTCAGCTGATCCCAAGTGCTGTACTGGTGAATGGGGATAAAGAGTGTTCTTTTAGGGAGCTAGGACCCAGACCATTTGGGCTTCAAAGCTCAATATTAACAACTTGTGGAAGGCAACAAAACATTAGTGAAATCTGCAGAATATTAGAAAAATGTGCTCCTTATGGCCAGGCCCACTGAAGGTGTGGACAAGTCTTTTGGGCAATGTAAGGTGATCAACTGGACAGCCTGTATATCAAGACTTTTCCCATGTTGAATGTATGCAAATGAAACTATATTTAGAGTAGGATACCTCCTGCATCCAAACTTTAGATTCTAGCACTGATCGGAAATTTTCCGTTTAAACATTTTTTAATGGAAAACTGGGATTTTGACCAAATTAAACTTGTTGTGGAAAGTGTCGTCTTTCCTCGAAAATGTGACTTTTCATCAGAAAACTGGAAACTCAAACACAGCATTTAAAAAAAAAAGTTTCTTTCTTGCAATGGATAAATTTTTATTTTTATTTTTTTCTGATGAGCTTTTTTAGTTTTGAGTAATTTGGACACAGCACCTCCACAATCCTCTCTCAGTGCTCGCTGCTTCAAGTGTCTGTCGAGAACAAGCTGTGTTTACAAGGGTATACTGCCACATCATCCAGGCAGGACTCTGTTATAGAAACCAAGAGAGGGGCATCATTTATTACTACTGTAAATCACAGGTGGAGGTGTACTTGGGCTGTGTCTAGAGTGGATCAAATTTTTTTGGTCAAAACACTTTTTTCAATGAAAAAATGTTTTTCAACTGAAATACAGAATTTTTCAGCTGAACCTCCTTTTAATAAACACTTCTCTGGGAAGGAGAGGGGAGGGAGGGAAAATCTGAAACAACTTTTTTTCATTTTGCTTTCAGTTAATTGAAAAATGAAGAAAAATTCAAAAGAAACTATTGTTTTCATCTTGTTCAAAATTTGTAGTGGAAAATTCATAGCATTTACCTATATCTTAAACATATCCTACCTTATCTTTCTGTGCCTATCACAGGCAATGCTTACGCTACAAAATTATGTTGATCTAAATTGTGTTGGTAAACAGCTATTGCATCACTTGTGTGTGTGCACACTATGCTCTTTGTGTCGGCAGTACGCATTCTCACCAGGAGCATTTTTATTGATGCAGTGCACTGTGGGTAGCACTATCCCACTGTGCAACTCACCACCATGCAGCAAAGGGTGTTTTGGGAAGCTTTTGCAATGGCTCATGGGGCCGAAACAAATCACCAGGAGTGACTGAGAGAATGGATTCAACCTCCCATAATGCAGTATTCTCCATCCCATAATTTCATCTGCATCCCAAAATGCTTTTCTCCTCTTCTCAAAATTCCTGCAAATCCATGTATTTCTCCTTGCTGTCCACCATCTCTGATAGAAGCATGGAGCCTACACAGCCCTGCACTGTTGTCATGAGCATTGCACAACAGGACACCTGATCCTGCAGTATTTGATGATTCCTTGGAGGAACGGATTGTTGTGCTACAAAAAAAGAAACAATTCAAGGTTGTTGGTGACATTCACAGAGCAACTGCAGATGTGGGAGTGCCGATTTTAGGCCTGAGAAACAAGCACTGATTGGTGGGATTGCATTGTCATGCAGGCTTGGGATGACGATCAGTGACTGCAGAACTTTCAAATGCGCAAGGCCACATTCCTGGATCTGTGTGCCAAAGTCACCTCAGCCCTCTAGCAAAGGAACACCAACATAGGAGACATGCTGACAGTTGAGAAGTGAGTGGTGATTGCACTGTGGAAACTTGCAATGCCAGATTGATTCCCGACTGACTGGTAGTAATCTGGAGTCGGGAAATCCATCACAGGGCAGTTGTCATGCAAGCGAGAAGGGCCACTAATTGCCTCTTGCTACACAGGACTGTGACTCTGGGCAATGTGCAGGACATAGTGGATGGTTTTGTGGCAGTGGGGTTCCCAAACTGCAGTGGGGTGATAGATGGCCTACATCATCCCTATTTTAGCACCAGACCACCTTGCCACAGAGTACATCAACAGAAAGGGCTACTTTTCTATGGTAATGTAAGTGTTGGTGGATCTCCAGGGACACTTTACCGACATCAGTGTGGGCTGGTCAAGGAAGGTGCATGACTCATGCATCTTTAAGAACACAGGACTGTTCAGAAAGCTGCAAGCAAGGACTTTCTTTCCCATCTGGTGAATTACCTTTGGGAATGTTGAAATGCCAATAGACATGCTGGGAGACCCAGCCTACTCCTTGCTCCCATGGCTCATGAAGTCATACACTGGCCACCTCAACAGCACCAAAGAGCACTTCGGCTACAGGCTCAGCAGGTGTAGAATAACAGTTGAATTATGCCTTTGGTCATTTGAAGGATGGCTGGTGTTGTCTACTTAAGAGATTGGACCTCAGTAGAAAAAATATCCCAGTGGTTATAGCTGTGTCCTGCATAATATCTTTGAAGCAAAGACAGAAAAGTTTCTGTTGGGATGGTGGGTGGAGGTCATGCAGCTGTCTGCTGAATTTGAACAGCCAGATCCAAGGGTTATAAGAAGAGCTCAACAGGGAGCTATACAGCTCAGGGAGGCTTTGAAAGATCATTTTAATAGTGAGCCAAAGTAGCGTGCTCTACCAGGCCTTGCTCTTTTGCAGCCTGCTTTGAATCTTGCAGTGAGTGCTGTGTGTGAAGGAATGCCAGTGCACCTATTAATCTTGTCTGAGAATGATGTTATGGGTTCTGTGACAAAATGAAATAACAGGAAATTGATGGGTATCAGATCTGCTCCGCACATGTTGTGAACTAATAAAGATGAATTATGTTCCAAAAAATAGAATTTATTCTGTAACATGAACCAGGCAAATAAAAAAGCATGAGAACTTTATAAAACTGAATAAATTAAGGGAGCACAACTTATGAAGGTGAAAGAACAGTCATTTCCATTTCAGGTGCACCTTCACTGACCTGTGAAAGACATGGTTGGTGTACATGCAGCTGTGATTGTCTTTAACATCTCCTGGGTGAAGTGGTAAGGGCAGTACAGCGGCCCCAGATGCTGTGTGGACATTTGAGGTATGGGGTATAGGGAGGTCCCAACACTGAGTTGTCTGTGGGCTGCAGAGGGAGGTGAGCATGGGGTTCTTGGAACTGCAGGGCAACCAGATTCCTCAGCATCTCTGTTTGCTCCCTGAGGGTGCCACATTATGTCCTGGTGCATCTCCCCTTCTTTTCCTGCATGGACTTCCAGGCCTTTCTTCTCTCCACTCTTCCTTCTCCATGCTGTCTGCAAGGGTCATTCTCCAGGCTCTGGTCTCATTCTCTGATGCAGCACTGGCTTTCAACATCTTCTGCAACATCATCCCGAGTCCTCTTCTTTCTCGTCTTTATCTGGCTCAGTTGTTCTGCAGGTGTGGAGCAGGAGACCCTCCAGGCCACAATCCAAGCAGCTACAGATACAATAGACACAGGTACCAGTGTCAATATATTCACAACACAAATAAAAACTTAAGATACTGAACTCACTCCCCTTGATCTCAGAAAGTTGTGAGCACTACATTCTCACATCTTCTTGGGACTGACACAATGCTGCGCCAGTTACAGCGCCAGCAATGGTAAGTATGGCCCTTGGAGGCAGAGAGGGTTGGGGAAATGAGCAGGGGACAGCTCGCAGGCATGAATATGTGCGCGCGCGCGTGTGTGTAGGGCAATGGAACTGAATACTGGCACCGTTTTCCACAAGCGGTGGTGATTTTAGCTGATATCTCACTCCTAAGGGTAATAGAGGCAGAGAAACCACAGCTGCTGCTAGCCTCCCAATGCCATCTAGGCCATTATGCTGCTAATTTGTGCGTTGCAATGGTTCCTGATGTAGGAATCACAGAATTGCGTGGGAAAGTGTCCTATTGCAAAGGAAGAAATAAGGCAATCCTCCCCAGAAACCTTTGGAAGAGGATTGTAGAGTACCTCCATGAAAGTTTCATTGAGATCTCTGCTGAGGATTGATGGGACATTCTGGTACACGTAAACAAACTGCTCTGCGTGGCCTCCTCTGCCGAACTCTAGAGGGAAATGAAAAGCAGATAGCAACTCTACCTCTCTTGGTTGGTCCACTACCTCTTTGAGCACAAGTAAAAGAGAGTAAAGCAACATGGGTGTCCTGCTACTGTGGGGGTTTCATCCCTGTAATTACAAAGCAAACTGCATACTTACCAGAGATTCCTTCCCTTGCATCAGGTTCACCTATGCTCGACTGTAGGAACTGGCTGGATTGTGGTGGAGTGACACATCGGCCCTGGCTCTCTGCACAGCTGGATCTCCTGATTTGCCTGTCCCCCATACTCCTCCTCCTCTTGTTCGCTGCTCATGTCAGGGACCTGTGATTCAGGCTTCTTGGAAGTTATCCATGGTGCTCTTGAGGGTGGTGGTAGAGGTGTCTCTGCCAAAGATGTCATGTGGCTCTTTGTAAAAGTGACAGGTCTGTGGCTCCACAACCAGATCAATTTGTTGGTCTCCCTGTCCTTCTGGTACGCCTGTCACTGCTCCTTAACTTTTACACAGCACGGCAGCTGGTCCCTGTTGTAGCCCTTCCCCTGCATGCCCCAAGCAATCTGCTCATAGATGTCGATGTTTCTATGGCTGGATCGGAGCTGTGTCTGTACAGCCTCTTCTCCCCACTGGCCCAGGAGATCCAATATCTCCTGTCTACTCAGTCAGGAGCACGTCTGCAGCATGTAGCGGACATGTTAGCTGGGCAGTTGCACACAACAATGGAGAATTGGTAGGTGTGCTCACCAAGCAGGGTGACCAGAAAAAGGAATTTCAAAAATTTTATGGGGCTTGAACGGAGAGGAGCAGCTTCTTAGCTGCCTGGCCCCTGGGCAGCAGAGTTCACAATGGTGACCAGAGCGGTCACCCTGGGGCATTATGGGACATGTCAACTGTTACTGGCCTCCAGGAGGTAAGTAACATTGACGCTGACCCCGCAATGACCTAACTACATAGACCTTGACGCTATGCCACTAGGAATGGTGGTATTATTAAGTCAGCAGAGCAGGGCATTTAGGTTGGCGGGAGCAAAATTTAAGTGTAGACTCATACACAGCTAAGTCTACGTAAGCTGCATTGCATCAACCTAACCATGTAGTGTAGGCCATGATAAGGATCTGAGAGCCGTAAAGCCTCACTTTACTTTGTAAAACAGTAGAAAGAATTGAGCAATTCTGCCTTGTGCTTACCCTGTTACAGCCCAGCTACTTCAGCTGAGTTCCAAAAGAAAAGTCCAAGCCTGGAAGTAAAAGGTATCTGACATGTAAAGATAAGAACTCTTCACAGTAAGGGGGACAACCCATCCAGAACTGTCCCCAGTCCCAAATCGATACTGGTCAAAAAATAAGTTATTCCTTACCTTTTTAGATAACTGGGTTGGTATTAATGGTTCTGAAAAATCCTCAGAATTATTTAGAATTTTTTAAAGTTCATTTTACTTATAAAGTATAAAACTAATGTTACTTAGCTGTTGCTGGTATTTATGGATATAAAGTAAGGGCCAACAAAAACTCAAAAAGGGGATGTATCGGTATCTCATTAAAACACTGAAAATGTGGGATTCTGTACTATAATGGCTATTGTCTAAAAGATTCCTTGTAAACTACACACAAGTGGACATGCATCAGATATTGCCGGGTGTTTTTTGTAGTCGGCCTATTTCCTGTAATTTTTTAAATAGCATAAAATAGCCAAAATCTGTGGTCTAGACTAGTTTGCTCTGCTGCTTTCTCTCCCTGCTGCCTCTTGGGAGATTTACAAACCACAAAGAGTTGGAATGAATCAAAAATATCTGTTCATACACCTACTGATTAGAGCTTTCGATGTCCCCAGTCTTGTTACAACACACACAAGCGATAGATTAAGTAAATGGGTTTTTTTCTTTTTAATGGAGAACACTTTAGATGTGGTGTGTTTTGTTTCAGTATCTTGTGGCGTCTTATAACTGGAAATGCTCTAGGAGGCCATTATGCCAGAAAGAACATATTTTAGAATCCTTTTCACTCCCCCCCTTATTATCAAGCATATTACTTCCACTCTCAGAGCATTTCATCACTGCTGTTTCTAAACTGCAGATTCCTCCAAGCATGATAGCAGCTGGAGCTAATAACATGAATTATATAAGTCACACATTTTAAGATCATTTTCTCCAATACTAACTAGAGGAAGTTCATCACTGTGGCATGCAATGTAATTGACTCTCTCTTTGCGGAAGGCAACGCTGAGGCAGGGGGTAGCAAATGCTTCCAGACTGGTTTGTGGATTTTTTGTTTTTGTTTTTTGTTTTTTATGTGCAACAGTATAAAGCTTTAGCTCTGCTCTCCATAAATGTTCATTTTTATTGCCATTCTGAAACAGACACACTTGCCAAAACCCCATACAGTAGATTAGTTTAATAAGAGCACCCAGAGGTAAAGCGAAATTCATAAATATGCGTTAAAAAGATTTTTCTTTAACATAATCAAACCATGATATAAATAAAAAGCATCTAGAGGGAGGAATAATAAAATGAGAAGATAGACAAATGGGCTGGCTTTTTAAACATTGGAATCTTTCAAAATAGTTTTTTTAAGTTAAAAAAAAAGTAAGCAGGTGTTGTTCACCATCTCTCTGGAGTCCTTCCATCTCTGTCAGATATATAGTATTACTGTGTTGCAATAACAATTTTAAAAAAGCCATACTGTTTATAACCAATTTGTTTGCCATTGAGTCATAAAATTAAAATCTCTGGGCAATTCACTTGTTGACACATTGAGACACTTTATGTCTGACCACAGACAAAAGGTTGGAGTTGGCTATTGTTATCTTATTTAAAAATATAAATAGTTTTAGGTTGGAAAAAGCTTGGAAAAAGATGGCAGGCGACCAACCAAGGCAAAAGATGAGGGCATTAGAGAGAGAGGAAAAATAAGATCACTGATGACAAGGTTAAATTATAAGAACTGGGTGCGGCAGAAAAATGCTCAAATCACCAAACAGCTGGGATGTGCAAAGCAAAAATATTCAAGGCAAATGTCTAAAGACTAATTTGTGGACAAACAGCTTTGTGATTAATCTTAGCACATAGTGTTTTGTGGGGGTGGTTGTTCCTTTTAAATTTTATCCTCCGGAACCTGATCATTGGGGGAAAATGATCTAGATAAACTGAAAGCCAGGTGTTTAGGGAACTTTCTTCTTTATTTTTAACCAGCCAAGTTTTATAAATTTCCCATTACCCAACCTGAGATTTTCCAGGTCAATGTCTGTGCTACTATTTCAAGACTGTGTGTATGTTACATTTATTTTTAATCATCTGGCTTTGGAGTGTAACTTTTTTTGTTTTTCCATTCATCAAATACAAAAGAGAGAGAGAGGAAGTAGGAACTTTGCAGGGACTATTCCTTGTCCTGCTGGATACTCTTGATGTGATCTACCCAGCTATGCTACTGTATTAAAATTAAGCCAACTATTTGGACTAGGAATCTGTGTGTGAATCCTCTTTTAGTAACGTTTAGCAATAGTTTGTTCCCAGATGCTATTTTATCCCCTAACTTTACATCCAGATCAAGATTGTCTTTTATTCCCAAAGCATCCTCTCCTCATCTCTTAATGGAGTTGGAAATAGTGAGCTTCAGTCGGAAAGAGAAGCCCAGATATCTTACAGTAAAAGTATCTGAAATTGGACTGCACTGTCCAAATCTCTTTATCAGATGTATAGAAACATTCTAAGTATGTTTCTAGTCATTGGGGGATATTAAGTTTTTAACAAAAATTTGTCTTCATATTTTCAAATCTGGAAGATTTTTGTCCTTATGGTGCCCACGTAAGATGATTTTAGTTGTCTTGATTCAGTCCCTGGTGGACAGGTTTTCACAGAACAAAGCCCGCACCACTGTTTGAACCCTTGCAGATATGATCAGCAGAAAGCTAAAGGATGGAATAGACATGAAGACTGAATTCTCGACTCTACTAGGTACAGTAGGGTAAGGTTCTCTCCATTTCAAAACTAAGGCACTTGTTCACAGAACTGTGAGGGCAAACTTGACAGCTGCTTGACAAATCGTTCTTACTGTGTGGATAAAGAGAGAACTGGTATAAGGGGTTGCCTTCACTGCAGCTAACCCTTTTCAGGTTAGCCTAGTTTGAGTGAGAGCAGTTGCACTGCAAAACAGCACTTGAATGACACAAAGTAGTTGGATTAGCAGCACAGAGTAGCTGCATCCCCACGTCATTACTAGAACAAGTATCACTTCAGCTTTAAACTGTACCCTCTGACAGGCCAGCTAGCTTGCGTTTCAAGTACCATGTGACTCTAGCTACAGACTTGTGTGTGTGCACGAGAGTCTTGAATTACTGTATACCGCGAGCTAATGCTGCAGTGAAGACAAGCCCTAATGCTCTCAACTTGTCAACTTTCAAGTGCACCAACTTTACTTTTTTCTTTTTTTAAGTATGGATTTGGAACATTATTAGATGCGAACCCAGACCCTGACCCTGCAATCAGATCTGTGGAGGACGGGGGTTTAGGGCTCAGCCCCAGCTGATTTGACCACAGGATCAGGACCAAAGGTAACTAGGGCCAAGCACAGAGGGGCATTTTCTTGAGGAATTGTTCTGTGAAAGGAGTTGATAACTTCTAAGAACTTTACACTAATATAGGCTTTGTAATACATTCTGCAATTTCTCTCAAAGTTATCTGTAGCTCCAGTCACTGTAATATCTGCGCACTTCCTAGGCAAATTAGGGTTGCATCGTGTGGTCTCTAATGGACTTCGAGTCTTCTGTCTTCCCTGGTGGAGGGCGGTTATGTATGAGAGATACATGGCTCTTCCCATTCTTCCTCCACGTCTATATTTTCCCCCCCTTTCTCCCTCATTCATGTGGTTAGGGCAGAAAAGCTTTGTTGGAGAGGATTCTGATATCTGGAGGCAAATGGTTCTGGAGCCAACCTTCCATAACCAAGAATGATTTTTCTCCTCTTCACAAATGCTTTCTCCTGGGCTTTATGAGCTGTGTAGTCCTGGAGCAGCTGTCTTGGTGATTCTTGAAAACTTTGTCCCAAGTATCCCAAGAATGAGACTTGCTCTGAAAGCCTTTTTGGGGAAGTGGTAAATAATGCAGAGGACAGGTCACAGAGTGCTTGCACCCAGCTTACCATGTGATCCAGGTCAAAAATGTGTTTTTAACATGCCTAAGTGGTCATCTAGGAAAAAACAATGTAGGCCATATTTACACAATGGGGGACCCTACACCGGGAAGCAGTGATAATATGGGGGGGAGCCTGCCTTAGCCCTGCTGCGCCGCTGGCCGGGAGCCGCCTGAGATAAGCACCCCCAGCTGGAACCTGAACTTCCACCTGCACCCCAACCCCTGGCCTCGGGTCAGAACCCTCTCCCACACTCTAACTCCCTCCCAGAGCCCACACCCCAATGCCCTGCACCAGCCTTGAGCCCCCTCCTGCACTCCAAACCCCTTGGCCCCAGCCTGGAGCCCCCTCCTGCACCAAACCCCTCATCCTCAGTGCCACCCGAGAGCCTGCACCCCCAGCTGGAGCCCAGCACACCCCAACCGCCTGCCCAGACCAGAGCCCCTCCCACACTCCGAACCTCTCAGCCGCACCCCAACCTCTTGTCCCAGCCCTGAGCCTTGAAACCCCTCATACTCTGCCCCAGCCCAGAGCCCGCACCCCCAGCTGTAGCCCTCACCCTCTCCCATACCCCAGCCCAGAGCCCGCTCCCACATTCTGAACCCCTCAGCCGTACCTCCTCCTACATCCCTGCCCCAGCCCCGAGCCCGCTCCCTCACTCCAAAGCTCTCACCACCTGCCCCACCCCAGAGCCCACACTCCCACCCAGGATTGGCCTGTCTCCCAAGATCTGTGAGAGCGAGGGATCATCTTTCAGGATAGGTTGTAGTCATCGCTTACAGACAGCCTCCCAACCTGAAGCAAATACTCACCAGCAACCACGCACCACACAACATAAACACTAACCCAGGAACCTATCCTTGCAACAAAGCCCGATGCCAGCTCTGTCCACATATCTATTCAAGTGACACCATCATAGAACCTAATCACATCAGCCACGCCATCAGGGGCTCGTTCACCTGCACATCTACCAATGTGATATATGCCATCATGTGCCAATAATGCCCCTCTGCCATGTACATTGGCCAAACCGGACAGTCTCTACGCAAAAGAATAAATGGATACAAATCTGACATCAGGAATCATAACATTAAAAAAACAGTGGGAGAACACTTCAGCCTCTCTAACCATTCAGTGACAGACTTGAAGGTGACAATTTTGCAACAAAAAAACTTCAAAAACAGACTCCAAAGAGAGACTGCTGAACTCGAATTAATATGCAAATTAGATACAATTAACTTAGGTTTAAACAGAGACTGGGAATGGTTGGGTCATTACACTAATTGAATCTATTTCCTTATGTTAAGTTCTCCTCACACCTTCTATGGGTCATCTCGATTATCACTTCAAAGGTTTTTTTTCTCCTGCTGATGATAGCTGGTGCCTGGCAACTAATGACCCAGGACTGCTGTGTGCCCCCTCTGTACTTAGGAAGCCAGCCAGTTTTCACCAGCTGGAGAACAGAGAGCTAAGGTGGATGACCAGATGACCTGTTTTGCTTGAGAAGAACAACAAAGGATGGAGAAGGGGCCTTTGTGGGTTGTATAGTGTGGGCTGCTGGAAGCAGGGGACACATTTCTGGACTGGGACTCTGTGTGTGGGGGAGGGGTCAGGGAGAGCTTGGGGCTCTGGACCGACCCAGATGGACTTTGCTGTAATTTTTCTGTTCTCTGTGTGCTAACCCCAGTACTTTCTATGCTGTGTTCCAGACATCTAATAGACCCTTCTGCTTTTACCACACTGCTTGAGAGTCACTCCAGTCAAAGGAAGTCAGGGGTGCATTGCTCCCTTTGGGTGTGCAAGCCTTCCCCAGCTTTCCAGTTCGAATGGACTCACGGAGGAGAGCTCACAGAGTAAACAAGAGTGCTGAAGGCTCTAGGGTTCAATCCAAGGAGATGGTGAAGCCAAGGGGCTTACCCCAGTGAGTGTGTGTGACCCTACTGGGATTAACACTCTAAAGGGGTTCTCCCAGGGACTGTTCCACAGCTGTGCAAGAGCATAGGCCCTGTGGATCAGTGACACCTACTCTCTGAAAATTTGTTCCAAGACCTTGCATACAATTGAGGTCAAATTAATGGTTCTGTGTTTTCCTGAACCACTATTTTTTCCCTTTCTTAAGAACAAGTACTATATTATCCTATGACTGGAGCATTGCTATGACCTCCAAGTTTACGAATTACCGTATATACTTATTCATAAGCCAAATATTTTTGGTAAAAAAGTGAAGCAACAAAGAGTGGGGGTCGACTTATCAGTGGGTCTAAACCAAAAGTTGATGATTTTAAGCTCTATTGAATTGGATATCTAATACAGTGTCATTGTAGATCAGGGGTCGGCAAACTTTGGCTCCTGGCCCATCAGGGTAAGCCTCTAGTAGGCTGGGACTTTTGTTTACCTGGAGTGTTTGCAGGCATGGAGCCCCACAGCTCCCACTGGCCACAGTTCGCCATTCCCAGCCAATGGGAGTTGCAGGAAGTGGCGGCCAGCATGTTCCTCAGCCTGTGCCGCTCCCCGCAGCTCCCATTGGCTGGGAACGGCAAACCAGGGCCAGTGGGAGTTGCAGAGCTCCGTGCCTGCGGAGGCTCCAGGTAAACAAAGTGTCCCGGCCTGCCAGCGGCTTACCCTGATGGGCCGGGAGCCAAAGTTTGCCGACCCCTGCTATATTTTAAAAGTTGGCATCACAAGAAACACTAAAATGTTTTGCTAGAATAATTTTAATGTAATCTAATGAAAAACCTGTTGTTGTTATAATAATAACTGAACAAATATGTATTCACCTTCAAAATTACAGTCAATATTTTAAATATCCATTTACTGATTTTAAAGTCTCATATTGTTCTAAGGTACTTATTTAAAAAGTCTTAAAATCCTTCAAAGTCTGAATCAGTCTCCGATTCACCAAACAGTTCATTAAACTTGGCTTCAGTCACAGCTGCACCTGCATTGTCATTGTGGATGTCGGCAGTGTCATCTTCAGACTCAGATTCCTTCTCATCATCAGCCTCTGTTGTTTCATCATCAATTATGGCATTGTCTTCTGTCCCATCAAGCGCATTTCTCCTACCCCTGGAAATTTCCACTACATGCATCCGACGAAGTGGGTATTCACCCACGAAAGCTCATGATCCAATACATCTGTTAGTCTATAAGGTGCCACAGGACTCTTTGCTGCTTTTACAGATCCAGACTAACACGGCTACCCCTCTGATAATTTCTGATACAGCATTTCCAAAATGATTTTTCTCTCATTTCCAAGGGAATGGACTTCCATGTATCCTTGACCCACTGGGTGACCAGCTTGATTTCGAGCTTCATAAGATTCCCGCCTTTTGTCAACTTCACCATGCCATTCAGACCACATTTTGTGTAGCCTGTCTTTAAAAGGTTTGTTCAGGCAGGCATCAAGTGGTTGTACAACAGAAGTTAAGCCTCCAGGTATTACAGCCAAAGTAGTTTTCATTTTTTGGACACATTTTTCACCTCATCCATCTCGTGTGCTCTGAACATGTCCCAAATGAGCATAGCAGGTTTATTGAAAAGTGCTTCTGGTCTCTTATTCCACACTTTTTCCAGACATTCAACAGTCCCACTTTCATCCATCCATCCCTTTTCGTGTGCATGTACGATGACACCAGCAGGAAATTTCATGTTTTTAGGCAAGTTTTTTCTTTTAAAAATAACAACAGGAGGGAGCATTGATCCATTTGCCAAACATGATAAAACAACCATAAAATGGATTTTTTCATGGCCAGTGGTTTTAATTAAAACTGTTTTTTCACCAACACCGGTTACCGTTCTGTTGCTCAGGAAATCAAATGTCATCAGTGTTACATCCACATTTCCTATTTTTGACAGCTCAAATGCATATTCCTTTTGATGTTTTATAATAAACCTTTGGAAAGATTAGGTTTTTTCTTCCAGATCTCTCGGCAGCTTTTTTTCGCTGACAAAAACAGAGACCATGGCAGTTCACAAAGCGAGTACACCAACCCGCTGATGCAACAAACATTGACAGCCTTATTGACTTGTTTTTGTCATCTTTCAACATTTGCAGAACACGCAGACGAATTCCAGTTCTAGTGATGACATACCCATTTTGTCGACATTCAACAACCCAATCATTGGGATCTTTCTCTAGCTCAGGAAATGAAGCACACCTCGTTGGACATTTTTTCTTGCTTCTTGGCATGTCTTTTAGTGTTGTTTTATTTTTTCACCATTCTCTTACTTGCTTCTCATTGATACAGAATTCACAAGCAGCGGCGCAATTATTGTTTGCTTCTGCATATTCAACAATTTTAAGTTTGAATGCTGCATGATAAGCAGACTGTTTTCTTTTGAGTTCACCTCGTTGTTCATTTTAAATACTAGTATGAAAATCTTAGAAAATAATAATTATAGATTTTGTAGGACTTTATATAGGAATGTCACCTGCTTTATCACTGTCAAATTATTATTGTTCTTTGTTTATTTCAAAGCAGCCCTGTAGATTGGCATGTCTGTGGTGATAGGCTATTTAAATTTTATTACAGATTCCATCGATTCTGCGCTTTATATTTTCAGATTGGTTCGAGACTTATGAGGTCCATTTGTAGACATGCATGAAGAGATCAAATTACACAGTAGCGGACTGACACCAGTGCCATAGTACTATCGTTCACTGTATTTTTCTGATTGGCTTGTAAGGTGTAGCATTTTGTGAAATTCATGGGTCAAATGTCGTGCAGATCTGCAGCACTGCTCTTTTAGCATTAATTTCAAGCCAATCTAGTCCACCCAAACAAAGTCTTTGCAACTTTAAACGGCTGCAGTATTGACATCAATAAATTATTTTATGATCAATATAAGTACGCGCTATAAAAATAATTATAGTTCTGTAGTAGAATAATACTAGGAAAAGCAAACAGCTAGTACTAGGAAAAAAGACAGTTGCCTTTTCCGTAACTGGTGTTTTTTGAGATGTGTTGCTCATGTCTATTCCACAGTAGGTGCACGTGCTCTCCATGTGCACCGATGCCGGAAGTTTTCCCCCTAGCAGTGCCTGTAGGGGAGCGCCTCTACGATCCCAGGAGTGGCGCCTCCATGGCGTGGTATAAGGGGCGCTGCGCGCTCCCCCCACCCTCAGTTCCTTCTTGCCAGACAACTCCGACAGAGGGGAAGGAGGGTGCGATGTGGAATAGACATGAGCAACACATCTCGAAGAACCAGTTACAGAAAAGTTAACTGTCTTTTCTTCTTCGAGTGATTGCTCATGTGTATTCCACAGTAGGTGATTCCAAGCTATATCTGTTGGAGGTGGGAAGGATTCACAAACTCTCAGGATGGAGCACAGCCCTGCCGAACCCGGCATCCTCCCTGGTCTGGGAGACAATTGCATAATGCGAGGTGAATGTGTGAACTGAAGACCACGTGGCAGCCCTACAAATGTCCTGAATGGGGACATGGGCCAAAAAGGCAGCCGACAAGGCCTGCGCCCTAGTCGAGTGTGCCCTCACAATTGGTGACGGAGGGATTTCCGCCAGATCATAACAGGTACAGATGCACGAGGTGATCCAGTTGGAAAGCCGCTGAGTGGAGATCGGCCAACTTTTCATGCGCTTGGCTGAGGTGATAAACAGCTGTGAGGACTTTCTGAATGGCTTAGTCCGCTCCAGGTCAAAAGCCAGAGCCCGTCTCACATCCAGCGTGTGGAGACGGCGCTCCTCACTGGACACATGGGGCTTGGGGCAGAGGACTGACAGAAAAATGTCCTGATCCATGTGATAAGCGGAGACGACCTTCGGGAGGAACAAAGGGTGTGGGCGGAGATGGACCTTATCTTTATGAAACACCATGTATGGGTCTCATAGGTCAGGGCCCTGAGTTCCGAGACTCGCCTAGCCGACGTGATTGCAACCAAGAAGGCCACCTTCCATGAGAGATGTGACCAGGAGCATGTGGCTAGCAGCTCAAACGGGGGTCCCATGAGACAGGCCAACACCAGGTTTAGGACCCACTGCGGGACTGGGGGCCTAACATATGGGAAGAGACGATCCAACCCCTTAAGGAATCGGCCAGTCGTAGCATGGGAGAATACCGTGTGGCCCTGCATCAGCAGCTGGAAGGCCAATATGGCCGTCAGGTGCACCTTGACTGACGAGGGCGCCAGGCCCTGGGCTCTAAAGTGAAGGAGGTAGTCCAGAATAAGATGGATTGGGGCAACCACCCGGGAAACACCCCACTCGTCCGCCCATCTGGAAAACTGAGACCACTTTGCCAAGTAGGCTCGGCGTGTGGAGGGCCACCTGCTTTCTAGGGCGACCCACTGGAACCCTTCTGAGCACGTCCTTTCCTCCCTACCTAACCATTGAGGAACCATGCTGTGAGGTGGAGTGCCGCTAGGTTGGGGTGGAGGAGGCAGCCCCAGTCTTGGGAGAGCAGGTCCGGGCGGGACGTCAACTGCCATGGCGGGGCGACTGCCAACCCCGTGAGGGTCCCATACCAATGCTGCCTGGGCCATGCCGGGGCAATCAGAAGGACCTGGGTCTTGTCCGTCTTTATCTTTTCCAGGACCTTGCCGATCAGTGGGAACAGGGGAAAGGCATAGAGAAACTGGCTTGACCAGGACAGGAGGAAAGCATCGGAGATAGCGCCCTGTCTCAGCCCTCTCCCCAGAGCAGAACTGGGGACGGCGATGGTTCTGCCGAGCTGTAAACAGGTCCACCTGGGGAGTTCCCCACACTTGAAAAAGTCTGTGCACCATCTCTGGGTGGAGAGACCAGTAGTGCTGAGAGAAGTCCCTGCTCAAGCAATCTGCCCACGTGTTCCAGGCGCCCAGCAGATGGAAGGCCTGTAGGCAGATGTCGTGGGCTATACAAAAGTCCCACAGCCTGAGGGCTTCGTGGCAGAGGGCAGAGGATCGGGCCCCACCTTGCCTGTTGATGTAGAACATTGAGGCCGTGTTGTCCGTGAGGACCCTGATCACCCAGCCCTCCAGGTGCGAGCAGAAGGCCGTGCAGGCCAGCCAGACCGCCCTGAGCTCCTTGACGTTTATGTGGAGGATCAGATCCTGAGCCGACCACAGACCTTGGGTCTGAATGTTCCCCACATGGGCCCCCCATCCCAGGTCCGATTCGTTGGACACAGGTTCCAGCGATGGGGCCCTGCCCCTGAACGGGTCCCCTGGGAGCATATTTCTCGGGGAGGACCACCATCGTAGGGAGGTGATCACTGGCTCTGGCACCGTGAGGACTTTGTCCATCCTTTCCCTGACCTGGGAGAACTCCGAGGCCAACCAGAGCTGGAGGGGCCTTATCCTGAGTCTGTTGTGACGGACCACGTACGTGCATGCTGACATGTGATGCAAGAGCTGGAGGCACGGTCTGGCTGTTGTCACCGGAAACCTTGTGACCGTGTCGATGAGCCCTTCAGGGTCTTGAACCTGCCCAGTGGGAGGGAGGCTCTGGCCATGTGATCCCGCACCTGCAACCGGGAGCTGCCCTTGACCAACCAGTCATCCAGATAGGGGAAGATCTGGACCCCCCAGCGCCTGAGGTAGGCCGCCACCACCGACGTACATTTCAGGAATACCCTGGGGGCAGTGGACAACTAAATGGGAGGACCAATTTATGGTCCTCCCATTTGGTCTGTCCACTGGTGTTCCTGCCCCACTGTGAAACGGAAGAAGCGTCTGTGCCCCTCAAATATATGAATGTGGAAGTACTCGTCCTGCAGATCGAGGGCGGCGTACCAGTCCCCGGGTTCCAGGGAGGGATGATGGAGGCCAGGGAGATCATGCAGAACTTGAGCTTCACCATGTACTGATTCAGGCCTCATAGGTCCAAGATGGGCCTGAGCCCCCCTTTGGCCTTCGGGATAAGGGAAGAGTGGGAGTAGTATCCCTTGCCTTTGAACTCCTCTGGTACTGCTTCCACTGCTCCTAGTCCCAGGAGCTGCCCCACCTCCTGCTTGAGCAGAGCCTCGTGCAAGGGGTCCCCCAGGAGGGATGGGCACCGGGGGTGGTTGGGCGGGGTGGAAGTAAATTGGAGGGTGTAGCCCCGGGAGATGGTGTTGAGGACCCATCAGTCCAAGGTTAGCCGTGACCACTCCAGGAGGAAAGCGCACAACCGATTGGAGAAGAGAAGCTTTATTGAGGGTGGATCCCTGATGAGAACTGGCATGGCGCCCCCAGGCATCCCGTTAAAACCGCCTTTTCCCTGCTTGCTTGCCCTTGGAGGGCCCAGGCTGGGGGGCAGGCCGAGACTGCCTCTGTGGGAACCTCTTATAATCCCACAACTTCTTATAAGCGGTCTCATATTTTGAATAGGTGGCCTGAGCGGGAGTCTGCTGCGGCTTGAACTTAGGTTTAGCTGGAGCCGGAACACAGAGACTCAGAGTCTGGAGCGTTGTGCGGGAGTCTTTCAGGCCATGCAGCTTTGTATCCATTTGTTCCGCAAACAGAGCTTTGCCATCAAATGGGAGGTCCTGCAGGGAGGTCTGCACCTCGCTGGACAGCCCAGAGAGCAGGAGCCATGATGCCCTTCTTATGGACACCGCGGAGGCCATGGACCGCACGGCCGTGTCCGCTGCATCTGAAGCTGCCTTCAGGGTTGCCCTGGCAGTCACTATGCCCTCCTCCGCCAGCGCTTTGAGCTCCTTCCTGTCATGCTCCTGGAGGGAGTCCTCGAACTTGGGCAGGGAGCCCCACAGATTGAACTCATGCCAGCCCAGGAGAACATGTTTCTGTTATCCCTATAATATCTGCTTTCACTTCCTGCACCAGCAGTTTTAGTTCCTCCATTTTGTTACTCAGACTCCTTTCCTTGGTGTACATCTGTAGCTGTTTTTTGCTTGGCTTTGCCCAGATTCCTCACCTGGTTGGGTACAGTTAATTCTACTGTCAGTATCGCCTACCTGACTGTTAGTGCAAATACCAATGATACTATCTTTGCTCTTGATATCCATTCTCCTACCCACTGCTGTTCCTTTCTCCATTGCTGTATCCTCTCTTACTTGATTGTCCTCCCACTCAATATTAGAATCAGGTGTGGAGATTACACGGGCGTTTCCCCCAAATTCTTAGTTTAAAGCTCTTTTAATCAGTTGTGCCAACTTCCTTCCCTGAAATCTCTTTTCCTCCGTACTGAAAATGTCCTTCCCAGAAATATGTATGTCCAATTTGTTTGTCTTCCTATTTCTAGCCCTAAAACTTGTTTTAAGAAATTCAGAATGTGCCTTTGAGGCACATGGAAGAAACCTATACTCAGTCTGAACAAATTACAGCTCTCCCTATCTCGGGGGGATTTCATTTTTCTAACTTAAAAAATGGTCTTATCTCCCGTTTTGATAAGCCAGGCTTCTTTGTGGCTGTTAGATATGACAGCATAGATCCCACCTTGGGTTCAGATTGAATGAGAATTGGTATACCCCTCTCCCACTTTCTGGCATGGTAGAATTGGTTTATTATAGATTTTATGATTCCAGAGGCCCCCCAATATAAGGTCTGTGAGGCAAGCTTGGTCAAACATGGCTAGGAAGTTCTGTTTCATCCATTCTTCCATGCAGAAGGAGTCCTATGGAGTAATCCTGTTCTTAAAATTGATGGCAAAACTTGATGTGGAAAGGTTGGATGGAGAGGGGAATTACAACTGTCACAGCAGATAGTTTACATTTATCATTGTCTATCCGTTGCTCTTCAGCAACAATTTGGCTTGCTCTGCTCCAGAGCCTGTAAACATCTCCACTTAAAGCATCGCCTTATGAATGTATTTGGACTAGATGCATGGGTTGGGAGCCTCCAGAACTTTTAATATTTTGAAGGAAACTTCCTGGATTTACTCGGACAGTGGTATCCTTTTACAATTTTCTGGCCCAAAAAATTCTGCCAAAGATTGATAATTTTGAGAGTTGCTTGAAATAGAGATTTAGATACATAACTATCTCTGACTCAATGGAATACAATTGTATCTAATATTTGAAAAAGCAACTATAGACCTGAGACTACAGTTTATTCACCAAGAGATGCTTTTTTTAAATAATATATTGGTTCCCATATAAGCTAATGGTAATATGGGCCTCATACATTCTGACTGCTGTTGGAAATGTAACTCCCTTGAGCTACGTTAGCTCATGTGTTTTGGGAGTGCCCCTGTATCAAGAATTTCTGTTATGAGATGAGTCAAAGGACTGATTTGATATTAGATGCTAAGCTGGAGCCCTCCCCCTTAAATCTTCATTCTTGGATATATTCCTGCTACCTGGAGGTTACCTAGATAACAAGGTGGCATGGTTCCAACATACAGCTGTGTTTGCTAAAAAAATGAATCCCACAAAAATGGAAAAGTCAATCTCCACCAAACATTGATGCCTGGCTCAGTGATATGGCTGACCTCACAGCTAATGAACAGCTGGCATTCCTCCGGAGGGGACTGCTTGAAAATTTCAAAGCAATTTGGGCTGACTTTCTAAAGGTCTGTGATTAGTGCAGGCCCTGAGATAGATATGTTGCTCCCTCTCCCTTCCCTCTTTGCTTACTTTGTGTATCATGATAATATCGTATTTTGGTATATTTGTTGTATTTGAAAAAAATAATACATTATAAATTAAAATAAAGCCAACATCCCTTCTGGCTTTGGAATCTATGAACCTAAATGTTAAGGGTGTGATACCTGTCGCATGATAAGAAGAGGTGACTTTAGCCTTTCTTATCACTCCTGTCACTTTCTGCATCCTGTCTTTTTGAGAGATGACTTTTTTCTGTCTTCTGTCTCCTACATTCTCATCTTACTTCTCTTTCTGTCCTGGCTGATTCTTGTTCTCTCACTCCTCGGTTTCTTTGACCTGCTCCTTCCCTGTGTCCTCCTCTTATTGCCTGTTTTGCACAAAGCATCTCACCCACTTATATACCCATGTTCACTATCTTGTATTGCTAGACTGTACCTGTTAGGTGAGTTGAAAACATTTGCAGTACAATCATCTTGGAAAATGGGATATTATATCAGAAAGGGTCAAGTTTATACAGGTTAATAATGTCAAAAAATCTAGCAAAGAATTAGATTGTGATTTGATGAATCTCAAACCTTACATTGAAGATTGCAATTCCGGTTCCATGTAGACTGTGGGACAGGTTTTTTGTCACAGCTTAACAAATTTTCAAGAATAATATCTTGTTCCTATATAGTTTCTGTACTTACTCCCCTGACGTTTTTCCTTGAATGCTGAATCAAACATTTGCAGTAATTTATAAAATCTTAAACACCCTCTACAGTATTGTTACAGTGTGTGATTGTATTGTGTCCTAGAATTATCTCTCTCAGCTGGACTATTA
Organism: Mauremys mutica; assembly: GCF_020497125.1. Classification (NCBI taxonomy): domain Eukaryota; kingdom Metazoa; phylum Chordata; order Testudines; family Geoemydidae; genus Mauremys; species Mauremys mutica. The sequence goes on along the minus strand of NC_059073.1, from coordinate 118,702,900 downwards.
CACAAAAACCCAAACCTGCATTCAGTGCCAAGAGCTTAGTGCGCAACAGAATGAAAAGCATATAACTTAATTTGCAAACATTTTTTATACGGCTGGCTTTCCTGTTTACTGCTGATAGATTCACAGTTACGCTAATAATGTTAAAGCTCCCTACTGAATTAGGGGGAGAGAAAAAAAGGACATAAACAAAACATTTTCTGCTTTGCACAACTGGTGTATTAAAATTTAAATCAAAACCGTGGTGACTTACTTGGACTGCCTTAAGTTCTTACAGAGAGTTTCACAGACAGTGTGAGGTAAACCAGGAAATTGCAACATAGTATTTAAAAATTCCTGAACGTGTTTCAAAATACCTATTGATATGATTTGGGCAGCTGTGTAATCCCAGGGAGCTGTCATTTTAATGATGATTTTAGCAGGAAATACAGCATGATATGTAACAAGCCTGGAGGAGGAAGAATGTAGGGAACAGTAGGAGATTTCCGCAGATTGCTTTAGGTGAGATATGTAAGTATTATATGGATATACGTGCAGAAGCAAACAAAGAAAAACCAGCAAAAAACAGAAGCTGTAGAAATGTTCTCCTGCCCTTTGTGTCTCTAGCTGCAGCTCTGAGCTTCTTATCTAGATAGGTATCATCAGGCTGACAATGATTCCTTTAAGAAATATTATACACCTCTACCCCAATATAACGCTGTCCTCGGGAGCCAAAAAATCTTACTACGTTATATCTAACTTGCTTTGATCTGCCAGAGCGTGCAGCCCCGCCTCCCTGGAATGCTGCTTTACTGCTTTATATCTGAATTTGTGTTATATTGGGTAGCATTATATTGGGGTAGAGGTGTATGTATATATGAAACCTGAATATGAAGTATAGATATGCCATTTGAATGGAGTAATAATAATTTAATCACATTTTATTTGGAAACTGAATAGAAAAAAGTTTCCAATCCAATAAATAACCAATCGTAATAAACACACGGGGAAGTAGCAGTGGTCTATTGCTATAAAAATGCAAACAATGGTTCTTTTGATATACCAGTTGGACACCTCCAAATCAACCTTCTTGTCTCCATGTACAGTGGTATTTACACTGTATCGGTGTGATGTAGATTCTTTGTAGGTGTGGTCATCCAATGCATGAAAGAGACTGGTTGGAGAAAGGCTGTGGAGAAAGTTGGCCACAGGGTGCCTATATTTACACTGACAAAGGTCCCTATTGTGGAAAGTCTGCCTCAGAGTGGACTGTTGTGGTCCCAAAGCGGTCTCATTTTCTCCTATGCTATTGTGGTTGTAGAGAGCCAGGGAGCCCCCAAAGGGCATGGCACTGTCTGAGAAGAGGGTATTGCTGGAGTCTGTGGATTCAGTGACTTTTTCCATTTGCTTAGTTACTATGGAGCTTCCAACAAGAGTTACAGCTGGTTCTCCTGACCTCCCTCACTGGTAATTTAGGCCTTTCTGTGCCAGCTTTAGTGAAACTGGTCCAAGATGTTGATAGGGTTTTAATATGCCGCATCCTGACTGTAGAGTAAGTGTCTCAGTGGATACTATGCAAATGGTTTTTCATAATTTCTGGTATCCTGTAGATATTGTGAATTTGGTGGGTGCATGATTTTCTTTTAAAACTGTCTGTTTGATTCAGGAATCTGAAAGTAAGCTGTTGTGTAACTATTGATCTTAATCTTGTTTTTATTAGCTGATTCCAGCTTGCTTCCCAGGACAGAGGAACAACTCTGTTAATGTTTTCTGTGGTAAAAAGGCTCATCCCGCTATTCAAGATATGTTATGGAAAGTTGTGTAAAAAGAGATTGGTTTGCTATTGTTAAATGTAATCTCCATAACTGTACTGGGCTCAAATTAATCACTGGTTATGGTCTGAATCATTCTTTTCTAGCACCTCCAGCTTTTCATATAGGGTCAGATCTTCATTTGATGTAAATTGGCATAGGTCCTTCAAACTCAATAGAGGAATTTTCTATCAAACCAAGACAGACATGATTTGACATTTCTGATATTTCTTTAAAAAGTGGAAACTTCATCTCCCCTGCACTTAAAAAAACTTCTAGATAGGGCACAATGGGACAAATTAAAGATGAAATGGCATCTGAATTTCATTGCTTTTCTCATCCTAAAGATAGGGCGTTCTTTTCAGCATGCATGTCGGTGATGCATATTAAAAGCTCATATTTGTGGCCAGCATAATTCTTAATACTCTTAGCTGCTGCTGCTGCTCCTGACACACACGTTCTTCATTATGGCTTCACTGCAGGATGGAGATGGGAGACTTTTTTTTCCCCTCTTTCCCTTTCTTTTTTTCAAGAATAGGGAGAGAAGAGTATGATAGCTACTGAGACAGCACTAGAAGTGACTCGAGGAGAGGCGATGAAGATGCGGAAGCTGCTGGATATGTATCATCCTTGGGGGTGGGGTATCTGAGGGAAGCTACTTATCTATGAAATATCACCTGATAGAGCTCATGGTGGAGAAGATGGAAGGATTAGATATGCCGCTGGAGAAACTGATAGAATTCAGATGAGGATTTGAAGGTTTAATGCAGGAGAGGAGAGAGGAGGTGGTGGTACAGACAACTCAAGATTTGCAGACACTGCCAAACACAAGGACATGGAGGGAAGATTGCCAGAACAGGAGGGTGATCCATGGAAGAATGTGACCATGAGCACAAGGCAGAGAAAGGGGCCAGCTAGTGGTGATGAAATCATGTTCAGTAACAGGCTTGTGCCAGGGGAATGATGAGGAGAAACAGGCAGAAGATGGCGTGGCAAGGAAGAAAAGAAGGGAAGCTGTGGAAGAGATGATGGAGATAGCCAGAGAGCAGAGCCTAAGGAAAAATAAGTATGGTGTACAGCGGACTGTGAGAGAGAACATAAGACAGATTCATACCAACCTCAGGAAGAGACGGGTCTATGTGATCAGGGACTCCATGCTCAGAAGACTCAACAGGCTTGCACCAGACCAGAACCAGAGAACAGCAGTATGTGCTGTCTGCCAGTAGCAAGGATACAAGATGTGGATGTGAGGCTGAAAAGGATCCCCACGTGAGTGGAGAAGCATCCACTGATTGTGCTGCAGGTTAGAATGAATGGCGCTGCTAGATTCCCATTGGAATGGATCAAGGATAACCACACGTGGCTGTATAAGACACTTAAAGAAGTGGAAGCTCAGGTGATTTTTCAGTGGAATACTTCCTGGCCCTAGAGAAGGAGGGCTAAGGCGTGACAAGATAATAAAGATCAACAGATGGCTCAAGGATTGGTGCAGTGAGGAAGGTTTTGGGATGTTTGACCACTGTCTAATATTTACAGAAAGATGACTCTTCTTGACAGATAGACACCACTTGCATATCTGGGCTATTACTCTTCTAAGATCAAGGCTGGTATGACAGATAAGAAGACTCTAAACTAGGAGATGAGAGGAGGAGATTGGGAGAGACTCACGAAATCTTCACACCTGGCTTCAATACGTGGGAGCAGGGAAATCAGCTAAATGAAGATATAGTAAGGGATAACGGAACACCGCAAGCTAGAAAATTGGGTGAGATCCGAGAGGAAAGAACTGAAATGCTTGTACACGAATGCAAGAAATCTGGGCAATAGAATGGAGGAACTGGAACTCTGAGTACCAGATATTATAGAGATTACAGAAACATGGTTTTACAGAAACATGAGATTACAGCCACTCATGACTAGAATACAAATATTGAAGAATAAAATGCTGTTTAGGACAGAGAGAGATAAAGGTAAAGACGGTGGGATACTGTTGTGTATCAGTGCAGCAGTAAACTGTAAAGAAATACGAAGTGACACAATGGTCAAAACAGAATCCGTTTGGATCATAATCAATTTGGGGAAGGATTGTAAAAGAGGTTCTGTTGGGATAGTGCTAGGGGTCTGCTATAGACCTTTAAGGTCACACCCGGATATGGATAGAGATCTCTTTTAATATTAGAGAGAGAAATGCTTTTGGCAATTGTCGTAATGGGAGATTGTGACATTTTCCAGCATACAATCTGGACTGTTGAACAGCGGTGTCACACAGCCTTGAACATGAAAATTCACTCCCAGCTAAACACATGAGTACTCTCACCTGTCACTCATGAATTACATACAGAGAGAAACCTGCAAATTCTTAGTCCCAGCCTTGCTCCCCAGAAATGTGCGTCTTGTACTGCTCAGTACCCTTTTCAACAGTACAAGCTCATAGAAAATCCGTCATTTCATCAAAGGAAAATGATGATGCACCAGCCTTGTAATCCCAAATTGAGTTTCCCACACACACTAATCCAAACACACTGGTTAAGATAAATCAATAAGATAAGTTTAACTACAGAAAGATAGATTTTAAGTAATTATGAGTGATGATGCATAAGAGTAAAATGCAAGCTAATACCTAACTTAACAAACTATGTGAATTTAAAAGCAAAAGGTTTTCCTCATTAGTAAATTTCACTGGCTGGATTTTCTTTCAAATAAGGTTTTTAATTTCAAAAGGGCAGATTTGGGGACATTAAGGGAATTAGGTAAAGAAGTCAGCTCGACCAAAGAGCTCAAAGTCTTAAATGTGGAGGAGGCTTGGAATTTCTTCAAATCAACTATACAAAAACTGTCTGAAATTTGCATCCCAAGAAAGGGGGAAAAAACATATAGGGAAAGGTTCCAGACCCAGCTGGATGGATAATCACCTAGAAAAGGGTATTAGAAGTAAACAGAGAGCAGAGTAAGGCGAGAGATAGGGAATAGAAAAAGGCATTTGATTAGTACAGAAAGCTACATCGTGGCAATTGGAAAATGTAGGGATAAAGTGAGAACTGCTGAATTAGCTCTTGCCAAGGTAATTAAAATAAATAAGAGGGTTTTTACTTATATAAATAAAAAGAGAATAAGAGGTGATGAGATTGGGCCTCTATGCAGTGTGGATGGGAAGGAGATTAAAGATAATCTAGGTATGGCCCAAAAACAATATATTCATTCAGTCTTGGTTTTTCAGTAAGGATGATAATATGGAACATGGGCATGAAGGCAGTACAGCTGATGGAAATGAGTGTCAAGAAATGGAAATTACCACAGCTGAGATAGAAGAAGATCTTAAAGAAATTACTGCATTCAAATTGTGGGGCTGGATAATTTCCATCCCAGAATACTGAAAGAACTAGCACATGAGATTGCTATTCTAGTAATAAAGATTTTTAGTAAATCTGTCTATTTGGGTGTAGTACCATGTGATTGGAGAATAGTTAACATTGTACATACATGTTAGTTTGACCTCAGTAGTAGGCAAGGTTTTAGAACAAATTATGAACAACAACAACAACAAGAAAAATTAAATGTAATGGGGTAAATGATAAAAAAAAATATAATGCAATATGGTTTACCAAATGTAGATCCTGCCAGACTAACCTGATTTCCTTCTTTGAGGAAATAATGATTATTTGTTTGTTTTTTTTAAGAAAAGGCAAGCCTTCGTGCAATAGATCTGATATACTTGGACTTGGGTAAAGTATTTGACATGGGACTACAGGGGAAATTAGTTAAATTAGGGAAGATGAGGACCAGTACAAACATTGTAAAGTGGACAGGGAATTGACTAAAGGGGAGCGGGACATGGTTTTTGCTGAAAGCTGAATTATCGGACTCGAGGGAGGTTATTAGTGGAATTCCTCAAGGATCAGTTTTGGGACCAATCTTAGGTAATATTTTTATTAATGACCTTGGTATGAAAAGTAGGAGTGTGCTGTTGGAATTTGCTGATGATGTAAAGTTGGGAGATATCATCAATACAGAGGAGGATCAAAATATTATACAGTGAGAGAAATGGGATGAAATTCAATAGTACTAAGGGCCAGGTCACTAAGTTAGGGTCTAATCCTTTGGAAGTGAAAGAGGAGAGGAGAGACCTGGGTGTGTGCCTTATCACAGGATGACTGAGCTACCACTTCGATGCAGCTGTGAAAAAGGCAAATGTCATCCTAGAATGTATTAGGTCAGGGCTGCCCAGAGGATTCCAGGGGCCCGGGGTCTTCGGCGGCGGGGGGCCCTTCCATTCCTGGACCCGCCGCCGAAGTGCCCCGAAGACCCGCGGCGGGGGCCCCCCCGCCACCGAATTACCGCCGAAGCGGGACCCGCCGCCGAAGTTCGGCGGAGGGGGGCCCCGCCGCGGGTCTTCGGGGCACTTCGGCAGCGGGTCCCGGAACGGAAGGGCCCCCCGCCGCCGAATTACCGCCGAAGACCGGGCTGCACTTCGGCGGCGGGTCCAGCTCTGTCTTCGGCGGTAATTCGCCAGCGGGGGGTCCTTTCGCCCCGGAGCGGAAGGACCCCCCGCTGGCGAAGACCGGGAGCGGCAGAAGCTCCTGCGCCCGGCTGCACAAGAGTTTGCCGGGCACCCCGGAGCGAGTGAGGGACCCCGCTCCAGGGATCCCGAAAAACTCTGGTGGGGGCTCCCGTGGGGCTCAGGGCCTGGGGCAAATTGCCCCTCTTGCCCCCCCCTCTGGGCGGCCCTGTATTAGGTGAAGCATTTCAGAGAGAGAGAGAGAGATATGCCATTGTACAAAGCCTTGGTGAGATCTTATCTGGAATACTGGGTACATTTCTGCTCACCCATGTTTAAGCCCCTTCATTTTCAGTTTGAACCGATTTTTACCGAACCCACCCGGGTTTTACAAAAAGTATTATTAGTTTTTTTCTTGATTTTTCACCCTACTTTTGTATCATTCAAATATATAAAAAATAACTTGTTTTATTAGTAAAATACAACACGTTGCATGAGATACATATATTATGATAATACATTAGTCTGTGTGTCTATGGAAAGCTACCTGTTGAAGTAAGGCCATGTACTAGTCTAGAGTACACATACAATAAACAAACAGACATGCATGCAAGCTCTGAAGTGCGTGCACATCTGAACATACTGATGAATCTCATGCCACCACATACACATTTCGAGCAGTTAGCAGATAACTGCTTAAAGATTTGACACACTAAAATGGGAAGAAAATGAAGATCTGTCCTTCTGTCCACCAAAATAAACCCCAATATTTACCCAGAAAAATTAATAGTTTTTTTACACTGATCTTTAGCTGTTTTTGTTGTTGTAATAAACACCAATAAATTCCCAGGAAAAATTAAATTAAATAAAAACTGAAAACTAAGGGTCCTACCCATCATGGAAGATAAATTCAAGGAAGATAAATTCAAACTGGAACAGATGCATAGAAGAGCTACTAGGATGATTAGGGGAATGGAGGGTGTCACTGTGGCCCCAGGAGTCACAATTGAGAATACCATATTCAGAACAAGCTGCTGAGAAATAGGGCCGACACCCCCCCAAACCAGTGGTTTTTCTCCTACTAGCTACCAATCCAGCAACAAAAGTAAACATCTGTCTCACCACATTGACTAACAAGACGTCAGAATTGCAGCCTCTTTAGGTATTCCAGTCCTGGATTCAACACCCAGACACTAGACACCTGAAGATGTCCATGCAGTGTGCAGAGGCGGTCAAAAAAGCAAACAGGATGTTAGGAATCATTAAAAAGGGGATAGAGAATAAGACTGAGAATATATTATTGCCCTTATATAAATCCATGGTACGCCCACATCTTGAATACTGTGTACAGATGTGGTCTCCTCGCCTCAAAAAAGATATTCTAGCACTAGAAAAGGGCAACTAAAATGATTAGGGGTTTGGAGAGAGTCCCATATGAGGAAAGATTAAAGAGGTTAGGTCTCTTCAGCTTGGAAAAGAGGAGACTAAGGGGGGATATGATAGAGGTATATAAAATCATGAGTGATATTGAGAAAGTGGATAAGGAAAAGTTATTTACTTATTCCCATAATACAAGAACTAGGGGTCACCAAATGAAATTAATAGGCAGCAGGTTTAAAACAAATAAAAGGAAGTTCTTCTTCACGCAGAGCACAGTCAACTTGTGGAACTCCTTACCTGAGGAGGTTGTGAAGGCTAGGACTATAACAGTGTTTAAAAGAGAACTGGATAAATTCATGGTGGTGAAGTCCATAAATGGCTATTAGACAGGATGGGTAAAGAATGGTGTCCCTAGCCTCTGTTCGTCAGAGGATGGAGATGGATGGCAGGAGAGAGATCACTTGATCATTACCTGTTAGGTTCACTCCCTCTGGGGCACCTGGCATTGGCCACTGTCGGTAGACAGATACTGGGCTAGATGGACCTTTGGTCTGACCCGGTATGGCTGTTCTTATGTTCTTATGACTTAATGATGAGTGGTTATTTAAAAACCAGTTTAATCAAACAAAAGGGTTTTTCTGATCCCAATGGACCAGCCACATACCCAGATCAATATATAACTCAGATCATACCTAATAATCATGCTGTTACCAATCTTTTAGTATCTAATAGCTAAAGATTTATTTATAAAAAGAAAAAGGTGTGAGTTAAAACTGGTTAAAGGAATCAAATATATACAGTAATTGCAAAGTTCTTGGTTCAGGCTTGTAGCAGTGACGGAATAAATTGCTGGCTTGTTAAGTCTCTGATTGCTTCCAAATCATTGGAAGGTCCTCAGTCCCTTGGTTAGAATGCTCCTATTAGAATAAGTTCATAGTTGAGAGGTTTGAGCAGGAAAGAGGCCAAAATGGAGATGTTTCCAAGACCTTTTATAGCTTCTGCCAAGTGAAGGGAAACCCATTGTTCTCACTCTGGGAAAATTACAGGGAACATGATGGTGTTTGGAGTCACATGGGCAAGTCACATGCCCATGCCTGCTTTGCTTAGTCATAGTATACACCATCACCCATACTCTAGTTAGAATGGTCACAGGAAAGTCCATTAAGTATAGATACGCGTCTCCCATGGTCCGTTGTGAGTTAAATGTTCCTTGATGGGCCATTTAACTTGAATAGTCTCTTCAAGATTGCGGGCTAAGATTGCACCCTTGTTGGTGTTACCACAGCAGCAAACATTCAAAATACAGGTACATAGTTAATATTTGTAACTTCAAATACAAAAATGATACCTGCATACAAATAGCATAGTCATATCCAGCGAATCATAACCTTTCCATAGACACCTTACTTGACATACTTTGTACAAGATTTGTTGCAATTATAGAACAGTGGTAGCAACAATGATCTCCATGGTCATATTTTATCAGATAATGTCACAGAGGGGTCCTATCTTTATGAGACGAGACTGGAAGAGCTTGACTTGTTTAGTCTGGCAGAAGGAAGGCTGAGAGAGGATATGATTGCTCTCTAGAACTACATTAGGGAGGTAAATACCAAGGAGGATAAAGAGCTATTTAAGATAAAAGACAATGTTGGCACAAGACCAAATGGATATAAACTGTCCATGAACAAATTCAGTCTTGAAATTAGAGGAAGGTTTCTTACCATTAGAGAGGTGAGGTCCTGGAACAGCCTCCCAGTAGGAGTTGTGGGGGTAAACTGCTTAATTAGTTTTAAGAAAGAGATGGATAAATTTATGAGTGCATTTGTATGACAGGCTTGCTTGGGATGGTAGAAGGCAGGGCTTAGCAGCCATAAGGCTCACTTCCAGTTTGTCTTGTGTTCCTAAAGTTCATGCTTCAGGGTTTCAGTCAGCCACTGTCAGTGTATTCTGGGAGGGTTTTTTAACCTTTCTCTGAAGCATCACAGATGCCCATGGCTGGAGATATAGGACATGGAACGTGGTGGGACAGAGCTCTGAGGGGGCACCTAGCATTCTCTCTAAAGTGCTTGTCTGGCTTGCTCCTGCTTACATGCTCATTGTCTAGCTAATCGCCTTATATGGAGCCGTGAAGAAATTTTTCCCCAGTCACACTGGCAGTGACCTTGTGCCTTGATCCTTCTTGTTCTTTGTCTGAGGTACATAGTAGTCTAGTCTCCCATGGGCTGTAATACTTTGGTCTCTCTTCAGTTGTTGGGTTTAGTGTGTGGGTGGTTGTGATGGGTTGGATCACAGAAACCCCCTTGGGAATTGCCACCTGATGTGCCTAGACAACCTCTGAGCCTGTTTTCCCTGCCAGCTTGGGACTTCAGTCCCTTGCCTGATTTGAGCCAGACACACTTGCCTGCTGCAAACACAGATCCAGGTCTGAACCACATCCCCCACAAGCTGCAGGCTTAACTGAAAACAGCGTAAGAAGTGCTCCTGTCTCCAGCACTCAGATACCCAACTCCCAATGGGGTTCAAACCCCAAACAAATCCGTTTTACCCTGTGTTAAGCTTATACAGGGTAAACTCATAAATTGTTCACCCTCTATAACACTGATAGAGAGATATGCACAGCTGTTTGCCCTCCCCCCCAGGTATTAATACATACTCTGGGTTAATTAATAAGTAAAAAGTGATTTTATTAAATACAAAAGTAAGATTTAAGTGGTTCCAAGTAATAACATACAGAACAAAGTGAATTACCAAGAAAAATAAAATAAAACACACAAGTCTAAGCCTAATACAGTAAGAAAACTGAATACAGGTAAATCTCAGAGATGTTTCAATAGGTTTTTTTCACAGACTGACCTTCTAGTCTGGGTCCAGCAATCATTCACACTCCTGTAGTTACTGTCCTTTGTTCCAGTTTCTTTCCAGCATCTCTTTGGGGTGGAGAGGCTATCTCTTGAGCCAGCTGAAGACAAAATGGTGGGGTAACCCGGGGTTTATATAGTTTCTCTCTTGTGGGTGGAAACCCCCCTCTTCTCCTGTGTAGAATCCAGCTACAAAATGGAGTTTTTGAGTCACATGGGCAAGTCACATGTCCATGCATGACTCAGTTTTCTACAGGACGTTTCTAGGAAAGCTCAGATGTGGATTAGCATCTATCAAGGTCCATTGTTAACCAACTACTCCCAATTACTTGAATAACCCCTTCATGCTAAGTTGACCAAATCTGCCTTAGGTGCTTTCTACAGTAAACACTTTAAATACAAGCATGGAGCCAACGTTCATAACTTCAGATACAAAAATGATACATGCATACAAGTAGGATGAATACATGCAGAAGAACATAACCTTGGCAAAGATATGTTACATGGCATATCTAGCATAAAACATATTCCAGTTATGTCATATTTACACTCATAAGCATATTTCTATAAAGCATTATGGGGTGCAACATCACAGTGGTATTGGTGACCTGTGATATACGGGAGGTCAGACTGGATGAACTAGTGGTTCCTTCTGACCTTAAACCAATTTCTAAGTGAGCTCCTAATTAAACCTATTTTTTTTAAATATGGCATGAAAATCAACAAAAACAAGTAAATGTAAATGTTTGTTATGAGTCATATGTTCTAAGTGACCTCTGCTTGTATGCATGCTACTCTTCTGTCATTTACACATGCATGTCCAGTTAGTAGATTTTAACACTTGCATGAAAGTTCTCATGTAGATGTTCACAAAGTTGCTTCTTCACAAATGGAAAATGGAGGCAAAACCCCTTTGATTTTTTTCCCTATTCTGCGCAATGCTTATGTTAAAAATAGCATCTCTGTACGCAACAGATTGGGATTTTTTTATGCATTGTTACATCTACTTATATAACCGTGGCTGAGGGAGGTGGATTCTGTCCCATCTTGCACAAAATCTAACAAGTTTTTTCTTAAGCTCCAATTCGTTTTATCCTGTGCAAACCCATTGAAAGTTATTATTGCATAGGTGTCAGAGGTGGTTGTATAGTTCCAACAGTGTTACCCACATAGTTTGTGTTTTTCATGAGGAATACTGATGCTAAAATATTAAGGGCCTGATCATTATGACAGTTTTACATAAGTATCACCCACTGATTTTAGTGCATAAAACTTGTTTAATGGAGTACAGAGTTGGCCCTTCAATTTGGTAGTAATGCTATAGTTGTGGCAGAAGAGGGGCTCTAAGTGGCTTCTATTTTCAGGGGCTTTGTAATTTTGGGGGGTGAGAGGAAAGGGGTAACTTCTTGGAGCTGAGATTCCTTATGTTTGTAGCCATACAAAAAGTGAAACTTGCTTTGGAATTATGGTTTATTAAATTTTAATAAATCATATTTATTAAAGATGAAAGTGTTATTTGACATACATGAATAAGTATTTCTTTAAAGTTGTCAGGATGCAATTTTTTTTAAACTTCAGATTTCAGGTTTTGGATATAATTAATATAGTATTGCCAACCCCAAGTGTTAAAAAATCATGAATCTAGGCCCCCAAAAGTCATGATATTGGCCTAAAAATCATTACTTTTAAAATATATTACTTTTTTTAGATTCCTTTTTTGTTTTGCCTTCTGAATTCTGAGCTTGTAGGGTGCACTCAAGTTCATGTCTTCATGCTTTTCTTTGCAACCAAAAGGGCTAGAAACTTATTTTAGAAGATCTGTCTGTCACATAATCACCTGACTCTGGGAGCTGGGACTTAAAAAAAACCAATCCTGCCAAATATGGCAAGACTTACAATAAAATAGTCAGGGCTGGCAACTCTACTCAATAAAGGCTAATGCCTTGGTTATGTTTTAAATGATTTTATGGAGAAATAGCGAAGCACTTGAAAATCAGTTACCCAAGGAGAATTTATTTAAATGACTGTCACTATTCTTCACTTCACTGTCTTCCAAGACAAGTGTGAGAAGCAAGCTGAGTGAGGTAATATCTTTTATTGGACCAACTTTTGTTGGTCAGAGAGACAAGCTTTCGAGCCACACACAGCCACCCACCTTGTGTCTCTAGTATCCTGGGACTGACACGGCTACTACACTGCAAGATACATGTGAGACATTCAGCTTTCTTATATAGTGCTTTAAAATTAGGAATTGTGTTACAAGTGGTAGGTTATTTTTAAAACATGGAAATTCGGTGCAAAAATAGCTATTTCAACATTGGTTTTGAATTGAAATGCACAAAATTCAAATCCACAAAATGCCTAACTTTGAATTTCCTGACTTTAAATATTTATTCATAGTGTTGTATTTATACAGTAATTTATTTGCTAAGAGCTAATGTAACATGCTACTGGCACCTTCTCTATTAATTACATATATATACACCTCTACCCCAATATAACGCGACCCGATATAACACGGGCTTGCATACAACACAGTAAAGCTCTGACACGCTGCTCTGAGCAGAGCGTTAAGGGTGCCAGGCCAGGGCAGGGCCGAGGGGTTGGATAAGGGGCAGAGGGTCTCGCCGGTGGTCAGGGGCTCCCCCTCCCGGGTCTAGGAGGCAGGAGCTCTCGGGCGGGGCTGTTTTGGGGGGCCTGCAGTCCCAGAGTGGCCTGGGGGATTAGCGGGGGGCTGGGAGCAGCCTGCTCCGCTTCCCTCGCCCCAGCCCCAGCCGTGTCGCTCGGGGGAGGGGGCTTGGGGGAAGGGAACCCCCCCGCACTTCCCGCCGGGTGCAGTGCAGGACCTTTCTCCAACCCCTCCCCCCCTGCCGCCCCCCAGCGACACGGCTGGGGCTGGGGCTGGGGCTGGGGAAAGGAAAGTGGAGCGGGCTGGGGCCGCATTGCTCCGCTTCCCGCTGCAGATGAGAGCGGGGGGCGTCCTTTCCCCAACCTCCCTGCACTCACCAGTGGCGGGAAGCAGAGCAGCCCAGCCCCAGCCAGCTCACCTCCACCAGCTCCCAGCTGCGGTGCTCCGCTTCCCGCCGCAGGTGAGTGCAGGGGCGATCCTTTCCCCAACCTCTCCACACACACCAGCGGCGGGAAGCGGAGCGCCACGGCTTGGAGGTGGCAGAGTGTAGTGGGCTGGGGCCACATTGCTCCACTTCCCGCTGCTGCCGGTGAGTGCCTGTCACGTGGGGGGGGGGGAGAGAAATGGATAGGGGTCGGATCAGTCAGGGGACAGGGAGCAGGGGGGTTGGGTAAGGGGTGGGTTCCTGGGGGTGATTAGGGACAGGGGTCTCTGGAGGGGGTGGTCAGGGAACAGGGAACGGGGTGGGGGGGCAAAGCAAGTTCGATATAACACGGTTTCACCTATAACACAGTGAAATTTTTTTGTCTCCCAAGGACCGCGTTATATCGGGGTAGAGGTATATGTGTGTGTGTGTGTGTGTATATATACACACACACATTCATATAGACATTTCTTATAATAATATTCATGTCCAGAAATTAGCCCAAACCAAAATCCCAAATGCAAATAGTCCCAAACTTCACAGCTCAGTCCCATTTCTATTTGTGATACTACAGGTCAGTACTGTACCAAAGAAACTCCATAATAAATGAGTAAAAATAGAAAAATATATTGTGACTTAGAGGATAACTTTTGTATAAGGCTGTAATTTTTGTCATAGTCCTGCAATATCTTCTGCTGTTCTTCTCTGCTAGCATTGGCTATACTCGGAGCCTGAAGATTACCAGCAATGTGAAGCTCATTTTCAACCTGTTGACTGTTAAGATTCCCTTATTTTTTCTTCTGCAATCAGTTTATAAAGCTCAGATACATACAGAAGCCTTAGGTTAGAAGTTTGGACTTTCACGAACTATTGATCGGACCAGCCTGAACAAATTCACATTGAAAAAAGATTGGAAAGCAGCATAAGAAGTTGTTTTTTTCCTTCTGACTGTTGGTATTTTGGTGTGCACTGTCTGCTCTTTGAATAATGGGTCACCTGCAGTTAGAACCTTGCCTTTCAGTGTTTACTGTGGGTTTTACAACATGAGTTCTTAGTTAAAATTGAACAGTTTCTAAATTATGGTAAAAAGCCCCACTGCAAACAGCTGTTGCGATTTTATGTTTAAAGCTTTCCTGTAGAATGAAAACAACTGATGCTTAACTTGATGGCATGACAGTAATGAATATATACAATTTAAATATCTCACCAAACCCACCCATACAAGGAGAAACATCATGCTGCACTATATAATGGGAAATTTGAGAAAAACTTTCCAACCAATCAGTTAAACTTTTATGCTAGTTTCATACAAGCTTGATTTAATTTTTTCCCCAGTCCTGTGACATTGTAGGGATACTTTCTGGACTCATTTTAGAGGGACAAAATCAGCTTAAAAATAACGCTTCTTTCTAAATTTGTTGTACCGCTGCTATAACCACTAACGTCTATGTTTACTGTAGCTGAAAGAGATTGGAGAACAAAAGTTTTTTTTCCCCTTTGTTTCAATTACTTTACTCTGACAGCACTTTGAGTACAGTCAGTTTCATCATTTCCCCTGTAGTAATTTTTGTCAGCTTTCCCTGTTTGTGTGGATCTTTTGCACCATGACAGTGATAGACAAAAACATTGTAAAAATGTGCTTGTCAGATCATAAAAATTGAGATGGGAACTCAGGGCATGTATTGCACTTGAAATTACTTTGTACTCTTTTAAAAATTGACTAAATTTCATGTTGACTGTATCCCTTTTAAGTGCATATTTTGGACTAGAGGTGGGGAGGAGGTACTTCAATACCACACCACTTCTCCAAATTGAAATCTGGAGACATTTTAATGGGAAAAAAACTGACCCCCTTCATATTTGGTGTGTTCCTACCACGTGTCGGGTGGGACAGCACTTTCCTTTTGCTCCTACGCTTACAGATGCTGAGTCAGATCTTGAGGCAGGGCTTCCTGTCTGTGACTGGCAAGAGACATGGAATGTTTCCTTCATTTGTTTCTTGTCTGTCTCTCTCTTTTTCTGATTTAAGTCTTACTGTCTCCTTCTTGTTCTCCTGTTCTCTCTCGTTTCCCCCAGCACCCTTTCCTGGGGCTCTTCCTTGTCCTGTTAGTTTTCTCCCCATTCCTTCTTCATATTTCCGTACCATTCTTTTCTCCATCTACTTTTGCTCGTCCAACCTCATCTTTTGCAACAAATCTTGGAAAAAGGGACCTTTCTATGTAGTTTTTCCCCCCACGCTGCTTTGTTTAGCACAATGTTGATTCAGTCCCACATTATGTGGCAAGTGTAGTAGACAGAGTGGGGAGCATAGTGCAGATCTGTTGCACTGGCAGAATCTGGGAACATGTAGAGGAATAGAAGCTACATGCTAAATGAGATATGCCGGTCTAATAAGTTCCCAGGCAAGAATTATTGTTTCGTTCTTCCCCTCCCATCCCCCCAATAGCTGATTCAGAGCACTCCATCACCAATCACTATATACATCTGCTGTGCTGTTTTTGCCGCCCCAAGAAGCACGTTGAATTGCCACCGTGGACGGCACACGCGTTTCCGTGGTGGCGGCAATTTGGCGTCAGCTTCTGTCTTCAGCCGGAAGACAGAAGCTGCGCTGCGCGGACAGATGAACATAGAAGCTGCCGCCGAATTGCCGCCACTGCGGAAACGTATGTGTTGCCCTAACAGCACACGGACTGCCCCCACCCTCCACTGCGGCAATTCGGCGCGCTGCTTGGGGGCAAAAACACAGGGACTGCCGCTTCTTGCAGATTGCCTCCCCAAGCACCTGCTTGGGATGCTGGTGCCTGGAGCCGGCCCTGACATCTGCATATCTTGTAGCAGATGTTCAGATCTTGGTCTCTGTCTTGTTAATCTTAACCCCCTCCTTTTTCTTGCTTGGACTCTTCTATGCTTATGAAATATGCCAACATAGTGTTTATAAAAGTATGCTCCGTTACACTTTCTTCAGGGGATGAAAATAGATGCAATGTTCTTAGAAATAACCAGATATTCCAGCCCCTTTTACAGAGTACATACAAATAAATAAAGGCCTACTACTACTGGTGAATATCAATCTCTTATATCATTCCACCTTGAAAGCTGATTTTAGATGGGATGCTTTAGTGGCAACATGGACCATCAGTAAGATACAGTGATTGCAATCTCAAATAAAAATTCCTATCTATAGTGTAATGAAACCTTTGGTTAAAAGCAACACCTGCCAGTAAAGAAGACCGGAAGGATACAGTCATTGAAAAATGTATTCTGAAGCATTAGAAGGGAATGATACCACTACTTGTACAATCGGTGAAGGAAAACAATGGGCAACTCAGCCCTCTTTCTGGAAGCTCTTAGACTAGTGGTTTTCAACCTGTGGCCCGTGGACCCCTGTGTGGTCCACACACTGTCTTAAGATTTCCAAAGGGATCCACATGTTCATTTGAAAATTTTCAGGGGTCTGCAAATGTAAAAAGGTTGAAAACCATTGTCTTAGACTCAATAGCCGGTACTCTCATTTGTGTAAATTCTAAACTGATCAAGCCAATATTTAATGATGTAGAGGTGCCAAAATTAATAGTCCTTTATCTGTGACCACAATTTGCAAATTCACCTATTTATATCGTAATTTTTATAAAGCATCCGTAGTGCATAGTACTACAAAGTGCGCTGTGCACAGTTAGTTGTAGGTTAAAAGATTTCCAGGGAAGCTTCAAAGAGAAGGAAATGACTAAGTGTCTTGAAGGGAACCGCAATAGAGTTCCAGCTAGATGAGGCACCACAAATGAAAGAACAGCTTCCAACTACAGATTAGTAATAGGGAGAGGACAGAGAGGAAGCCAAGACTGGAGTTGGGGGTGGAGGGTAAATAGGCAGAAATGAAAGGTTGAAGAGTGTCTATCCATGAAGTGTGTGTATTGAGAACAGTGAGGTGGCTTTTCTTTTCTTAAGTCACTAGACTGGGACACAGGAGACGTGGGCTCAATTCCCTACTCTGCCACAGATTTCCTGTGTCCTTCAACAAGTCACTTAATCTTCTCTGCCTCAGCTTCCCATCTATAAAATGGGCGTCTCTCCTTACCCTGTAGGATGATGTGAGGATAATTTCATGAACATTTTGAGGCACTCAAATGTTGTTGTAAAAGCCATATAAATTCCTACGTAGATAGGAGGTAATCTGAAGATGATGGAAGATGGGGTGGTGGGAATGGTATAGTCTTTCTTCTTGAGCAAGAGCAAGTTGACATGTTAAAGGGAAAAAGCATCAGGCTGATTTAAAAGGAAAATCCTCCCCTCACCACTAATCCATAGTTACATGTTCACATTGATAACATAATGTTGACTTAGTTATTACTGACACAATTCCTGTTTCAGCTCCATTGGTGAGAGCACCTTTATTGGATTTTTTTAAAATCTTTGTAGTTTCTAAATATTTTAAAACAAATTATTATAACATTAAAATCCAGGGAACAAAGACAAAATGACAACGGATTAAGTTAAAACCCAAACAAGGCACAATGAAGGTATACAAGGGAAGAGAAATTAAAGGAAAAACCTCTGGGGAAGAAAATGCAAATCCTAAGATGCAAACCTCTTTGAATAAATGCAGGTGGCCTGATTTGGGTCTCACTTTCTGTACATGTCTAGTTCCTATTTACGAGTGTCAGTGCGGCCGGAGGAACCAGAGACACCTAACCAAAACTGAGGCCACTGGCTTGCAGTTCTCATGCTAAAGCAAGCTTCCACAAAGGGAAGAGGAACTGGGTGTTTTTGGTTAACTTTAACCCTGGACATAATGTCATACAAATATTATTTTATTTTGATTGAAAGCCTAAAGCATAAACCTGGGAGTCAGGAGGTCTGGGTTGTGTTTCTGGGTCAGCCACTGACTTACTGGGCTGTGCAGCTCACTTAATTTTATCTGTCCCTCTCTATGCTTCAATAGCCCCATCGTCAGAATGGAGAAAATAAATAATTTCCTCTCTCACAGGGTAACATGGGGCTTAATGAATGATGTAAAGAGCTGTGAGAAGACAGAATGTATGAGAAAACTCTTGTTATTAATTTCAATTTGTCACAATCTGTTTTGTTTTTTAATGTTTTAGTTGAATATGACAAGGAGTTCACACCTCACCAACGACACCACAAAGAGTTCAAGTTTAACTTGTCCCAGATCCCAGAGGGGGAGGCGGTTACTGCTGCGGAATTCCGAATCTACAAGGACTGTGTCATGGGGAGTTTTAAAAATCAAACCTTTCTTATCAGCATCTATCAAGTCCTGCAAGAACATCAGAACAGGTACATAAAGGACAGTCACTCTTTTTCACTAACCACAGCAACTGTAAAGCCTGGGGTGAAGGGCTCCTTTTTTAAAGAGGTGGGAATATTCGAAAGGTGCAGAAATCACTTAGAATATTTTTTGCCCAGGTTAATAGGGGTTGTTACTGTTCAGGTTTCATTTATTGGGAAGTAGACTTCATAAAATATAAAATGGATATGGACTGAATAAACTCTACAGCAGGGGTAGGCAACCTCTGGCTTGGGTGCCGAAGGCGGCACGCGAGCTGATTTTCAGTGGCACTCATACTGCCCGGGTCCTGGCCACCAGTCCGGGAGGCTCTGCATTTTAATTTAATTTTAAATGAAGCTTCTTAAACATTTTAAAAACCTTATTTACTTTACATACAACAATAGTTTAGTTATATATTATAGACTTATAGAAAGAGACCTTCTAAAAATGTTAAAATGTATTACTGGCACGCGAAACCTTAAATTAGAGTGAATAAATGAAGACTCAGCACACCACTGCTGAAAGGTTGCTGACCCCTGCTCTACAGTAACTTAGTCCAGAATATCATTCGGGGAGTATAATTTTGTTGACTTAAAGTAAGACAAGAGTCTAGGATGAAGCCATGTAATTTTAGACTAAAAGTTCTATACTGCTAACATTATTCATGCACACTAAAATGGGTATGTTCCATTTCAAATAGATGCTAAAAGGATATGTAATAGAGCCTATTCTGGAAATCTAGAGTAAAACTGCTACAGAAACATTGCTAAGCAATGTATTCCTCATTCTCCTCCAAGTTGCACCTTTGTAAATCAGAAGTACAGTAACTTGATTGACTTTAGGGGAATTACACCAAGGAAAATGAGAAGGAGAAGACAGCCCCAGAATTACAGGAGCCGAACTTTATATCTTCATAGGTAAAAAAAAAGTGCTTTACTTTTACAGGAAGATCAAATTCAATGCACTTGGAAAACTATGTAGATTATTATCTCCAGGAAATCCCTCTGTTAAAGGTTAATTGATAATCTAATCACTGAATCATAGAAATGTAGGACTGGAAGGGACCTCAGTAGGTCATCTAGTCCAGCCCCCTGCACAGAGGCAGGTCTAAGAATTAGCTAGACCAGTGATACGCAGACATCCGTGGTTCAGGAGCCAAATTAGCCATCAACATTATCCAAAAGAGCCACAGCAGTGTGTATTCATTGTTTCATTTACTGTCTAATCGAGCATCTATCTATTGAATCTAAATTCTCACAACAAAATTACTGACCAAGTATTATTTTATCAACTACAGTTGGTTAATAACATATTGACCAATTAGGATGCTTTTACTAACTTGGATTGGTTAATAAGTAAATCACATTAAAGAGCCATTTGTGTCTCCTGAGCCTCAGTCTAAGTATCACTGACCTAGATCATCCTTAACAGGTATTTTTGTAACTTGTTCTTAAACACCTCCCCCACCCCCTCACTCTCCAGTGACAGCAATACCACAACCTCCCTAGGTAATTTGTTCTAGTGTGTAACTACCTGTACAGCTAGGAAGCTTTTTCTAACGTCTATCCTAAATCTCCTCTGCTGCAATTTAAACCCATTGCTTCTTGTCCTGTCCTCAGTGTTTAAGGAGAACAATTTATCACCCTACTCTTTATAACAACCTTTTATTTACTTGAAGACTGTTATGTCCCCCTGTTATGTCAGTCTTCCCTTCTCCAAACTAAACAAACCCAATTTTTTCTATCTTTCCTTGTAGGTCATGTTTTCTAGACCTTTAATCATTTTTTTGTTGCTCTCCTCTGGACTTTCCAGTTTGTCCATATTTTTCCAAAAGTGTAGTGCCCAGAACTGGATACAATACTCCAGTTGATGTCTTATCAGTGCTGAGTGGAAAAATTACTTCTTGTATTTTGCTTACAACACTTCAGCTAATATATCCCAGAATGATGTTCACTTGTTTTTGCAGTACTATTACATTGTTGACTCATATTTAGTTTGTGATCCACTGTAACCCCCAGATCCTTTTCAGCAGTACCCCTTTCTAGGCAGTCATTTCCCATTTTGTATTTGTGCAGTTGATTATTCCTGCCTATTTGTAGTACTTTGCATTTGTCCTTATTGAATTTCATCCTATTTATTTCAGACCATATTTCTGAGTTGTCAAGATCATCTTGAATTCTAATCGTGTTGTCCAAAGTACTTGCAACCCCTCCCTGCTTGATATCATCCACAGACTTTATAAGTGCACTCTCTATGCCATTATCCAAATCATTTATGAAGATATTTAATAGAACTGGACCCAGGACAGATCCCTGTGGGACCCCAATCAATGTGCCCATCCAGCTCAATTGTGAACCATGATAATTACTGAGTACAGTTTTCCAAACAGTTGTGCATCCATCTTATAGTAGGTTTCTGTAGGCTATATTACTTCAGTTTGTTTATGAGAAGCTCATGAGAGTAAGGCTTTTGATACTATCTAAAATTGAGATATATCACATCGCCTGCTTCTTCCCCCTACCCACAAGGTTTGCTCCCTTGTCAGAGGAGAATATTAGGTTGGTTTGACATGATTTGTTCTTGACAATCCATGTTTACTGTAGTTTATCACCTTATTTTCTTCTAGATGCTTACAAATTGATTATTTGCTCCATTATATTACTGGGCACCGAAGCTAAGATGACAAGCTGGGTTGTCCTTATTCCTGTTTTTATAGATAGGTGCTATATTTGCCCTTTTTCCAGCCCTCGGGTAACTTTCCTGTCCTCCACGAATTCTCAGAGATAATCACTAATGGCTCAGAGATCTCTTCAACCAGTTCCTTAAGTATTCTAGGTTGTATTTCATCAGGTCCTGCCAACTTGAAGACATTTAACTTGTCTAAGTAATTCTTAACTTGTTCTTTACCTATTTTACCCTCAGATCCTACCCCATTTATACTGATGTTCACTATGTTAATAATCCAATCACAGTTTTCACTAAAGTTAACAGTAACTAAAAAGGCATTTAATACTTTGGCCATTGCTGCATTTTCTATTATTGTCTTTTCCTCCTCCATTGAGTAATGGGCCTACCTTGTTCTTGGTCTTCTCCTTGCTTCTAGTGTATTTTAAAAATGTTTTCTTGTTATCCGGTGTGTCCCTAGCTAGTTTAATCTCATTTTTTGCATTGGCCTTTCTAATTTTGTCCCTACATGCTTGTGTGTGTGTGTGTGTGGGGGGGGGGGGGGTTGTATTCATCCTTCATAATTTGTCCTAGTTTCCATACTTCCTATCTTTACTATGCATTAAGGTAGTTTGCTTTTGTGCCCTTTATAATGTTTCTTTTTTAAAAAAAACCCTGCCAACTCTCCGGAACTCTTTTTTCCCTTAGATTTACTTCCCATGAAATATTACCTACCAATTCTCTGAGTTTGCTAAAATCTGCCTCCTTGAAGTTCATTGTCTTTATTCTGCTGTTTCCCTGCTACCATTCTGTAGAATCATGAACGTATCATTTCATGATCATTTTCATCCAAGCTGCCTTCCACCTTCAAATTCTCAACTAGTTCCTCCCTGTTTGTCAGAATCAAATCTAGAACAGCCTCTCCCCTAGTCGCTTTCTTCACCTTCTTCAATAAAAAGTTCTCTCCAATACATTCCATGGACTTCCTGGATAATCTGTGCCTTGTATTATTTTCCCAAAAGATGTGTGGGTAGTTGAAGTCTTCCATCACTATCAAGTCCTGTGTTTTGGATGATTTTTTTAATTGTTTAAAAAAACAGACTCGTCCACCTCTTCTTCCTGCTTACGTGATCTATAGTGGACCTCCTACCATAATATCACCCTTGCTTTTAACCCTTTTATTCTTGCCCAGAGACTTTCAATAGGTCTGCCTCCCACTTCTATCTCAACCACAATGCAAGTGTATACATCTTTGATATATAAGACAACACCTCCTCATTTTTCCCCTTCCTGAACAAGCTGTACCATTCTATACCAATATTTCAGTCATGTGACTTATCCCACCAAGTTTCTGTGATACCAGTTTGCTGTAATTGTGATTATTCATTAGTATTTCTTATTCTTCTTGTTTATTCCCGATACTTCTTACATTAGTATACAGACATCTATGATCATTAGATTTCCCGTCTGTATTTCCTCTTGTCTCTCCTTTGTTCCTGCTGTAATTGTCAATGTTGGCCCCAGATTCTGACCCTTCACCTAGGTCTCCATGTTTTGGACTTACCCGTGGGCTTTTGTCTCTTGCTATATAAGTTTATTCTTATTATTTGGGGCCTCAAATATGACTATATATATATATATATATATATAGTGATGGACTCAGGCCAGAAGGATATAAGAGGGTAGTGGAAGGCAGGTATATCAGCCTCAGAATGAGCAGGTCCCTGTTCCCTGGATGCCAAACAAGGGCTACTCCAGGCCAATCAAGACACCTGAGGCCAATTTAACCCGTTAAGGTTGTTAGGCTAATGCTGGCACGTGACCTCAATTAACTGACAAAGGGTCAGTTAAGGCTGTTAAGCTAATGGAGACAGCTGGAACCAATTAAGGTCCCACTTATACTGCTTTAAAAGCTCTCCTTGCCAGTTCTCTCGAGAGGAGCCCAGGTGAAAGGAGCTGGAGGAGAGGAAGCATTACTGAGCCCTGAGGTAAGGGTGAAGCTTGGGAAAGGGGAGCACGGGGAAGTGGCCCAGGGAATCAAAGCAGCGTCAGAGGAAGAGGGAAGCGCTAACAGCTGCTATCATTAGGGTCCCTGGGCTGGAACCCGGAGTAGAGGGCGGACCCGAGTTCCCCCCTTCCTCCCCGCATGATCTACAGAGATCCCTTGAGAGAGGAAACAGACTTTGGTCCAGGTAGGAGACCAAACGGTGCCTATGGAGCTCTAAGGAGCAACAGAGACTGTGGGTATTCCACCTTCCCACCTACCATACCTGCCTGTGATGAAAATAGATCAATAAGCTGCAATCTTTGCCGCCATACTGGGAAAAGGAGGTCATATTGAGGGCCTTAGTGAGCTTCTGAGGCCACTGAAACTGCCAGGAAGCATGGGACCCACCAACATAGACCTGGAGCTTTGTCACTATATATATATATATATATATATATATATATATATATATAGTACATATGTTGAACAATACTGTTGAGTAGGAGCCTGATGCAATGCCCTTTGAAATCAATAGTAGTCTTTCCACTAACTTCATTGGGCTTTTTATCAGGCCATAGGCTCTCCTATCTATACGAGGCTTTGACTATTGTATAACAGGAATCTAATAGACAAATGGACATTCAAAATATAGTGATATAGACAATCTACTGCCTACGAGAAAGCCCTGGACTTTGCTGCGTGTTGATACTTAGCAGAATTTGCAACCAGTACGGTGACAGCTGGTAGGCCACTGGTGTCAAATAAGATGTGGAGGGCAAAGATAGGGAAGATAGAACTTGTGGCACAAAAATTATAAGAAATCTGAAACAATTTGCTATATTTAAGGGATAACATTCATGGCAGTGAAGCATCAAGACAAAAATGAGATTAATGATCAGTTAAATGTCAAAGTAAATCTGAGCCACATAAGCAATTTACTGGCTAATGATGCTATTCCTATAATAAAAGGAAAGAGAAGATGCAGCAAACTACAGCATTAAAAGGAAATATTTTCTTTTCCTTGTGATGGTTTGCAAGGTGGTGGTGTTTTGTGATGTTTCTTTCTCAGACTTTCCATTGATGTCATTTTTGGGGCCATGCCTTAGGTGAATAAATGTTGTGAAGACCGAGCAACCATTCACTAATTGAAGCTGAGAGGAGTGGCATTTGTAGAAACGGAGTGAAATAATTGGATGCATAATGTCAATGTTTGAAGGGAATAATGTTGGGTTTTCTAAGTTGTGGTCTGCTGGAATCTCATGTTTGCTAGCTAGAAGTATATATGAGCTGATATGGAAGGGGTGTGGGGAGCAATGGTAGAAATTACATGGACATGTAGGCTGTTCTGTTCATTGTGACCACACAGGCTGAAAGACCAAAACCCAGGACTTTTCCACAAATACATGTTTCCATCACTGGAGCTGAAGGAACTAACTAATGTAGTTTTAGGCCTTCAGTATAGCTTCTGTGCACCAGTCACTAGAGCAAGCCATAGTAATGCATATTTCAGCAGGTCTGACATTCCTTCCACTACGGGGCATTGATAACTTTTGTTTGTATGTAACATTATAGTAGAGTGAATTGAGTAAAGTATTATAACTTAAAAACTAATGAAGAGAAATGGGACTCTGATATGGCCCATAGCAATTAATACTCCCATTTCTTAGAGGCTGGTGAAGTCTTTGTTTCAAAGTAGTTGTTAGTAGTTTTGTATATGATGTTATTGACATGCCATATCTATATTTCAAATAATATCTTAATAAACACAATGCCTGAACGTAGGTTGCACTGTTGAGTTAGGAGATAAATGTACCTTTTTACTGGGAATTTAGTACTCATGCAAGATTGACAGTCCTGGCTACTGCAGCCCTCTGTTTAGTCACAGAAATGGTACCCTGCAGCCAGCAGCACCTCAACATGGAATTGGAGTGATCAAGAAAGTAATTCAAGTCTCTCCATTCAGTGGTGTTTTCCTGTTGATACTGCCGACAAGGGTGCCTGTAGTGACGTTGAGGTGTATGCTAGAATCTGAACTGAGAATCCTAAAGAAGTTTCATCTAGGCCAAACAGACAGCAATTTTCAGTCACTATTAACATGGGCTAGATTTGAACTGGTGACCCAGATCTCCATAGCTCTTTACTAATCCTTACTCATCTGTTCCCTTAAGGAATTTATTTATATATGTGTGTGTGTTTTATGTATATGTGTGTATGTATGTGTGTGTATGTATATAAAAAATGTGTATATATTTATGTTGCGGGGGGGGGGAGAGGGGGCAGAGGATGAGCTCTAGCTAAAGAAACATGCACTTTGGATGCATGCCCAGGACTTGTCTACACAGATTGGGCTTCTAGTGACAAGGGAAAAATTAGGCCCATATATTCTCAGTGTCATTAGAGAGCACACTTTATTTCTTCTACTCTTAGCTTAAGTAGTTGTGGATTTTTTCATTTTTTAAAAAATGGATACTGTTTTGCAAGAGTGCTTCTGGCCACTCTGCAAGTATAGGTTCTATTTACATTTTTGACACTATAGGGTGTGGTTGCCAGACCCAAATGTGTAACCAGGTGAGTGTAATGTGTACACTTGTCCCATGCCTCTCTTAAAGGCAAACACTAGGTACTTGTTTACAGGTGCTCGCCAACATCTGTACCTAGGAAAATCCACACATAAACACATCCCATCTTCTTGTCTTGAAGTCTCTTTGGATGCCCTATATGAAGTTTGAAACACACTTGCTTTGAGTAACTTTTTATCCTTTGATCATCAGACCACTTATTTTCTTTTCCTTGTGATGAAAATACTTATGCGGAAGTTGTGGCTAAAGTTTTGCTTTAGTGATTCATTTGGAATATATTGTTTTCTTTGTCTATTGGGAACAGTGTTTTTATGGCTGAAAAGCAAAAAAGCAATAGTTTTTTTTTAAAGGGAGCCAAAAAAACGTTTGTAAGGCCTGTATTGAGTTCCAGCAGCTGACTTATAAGCCAAAAAAGAACAGCTGCCTTTTACTTAAAAGGTTGTGTTGTCACACTTCCTTTAGACTAATGGCTTGAATAAGGACCTGATATTTCCTGACATTTGATGACATTGTACTAAATGAAGAAGAGTCTGTAGACATCCTGAATTCTAGCCATGGATCTTTAACTCAGCTAAATTGAAGAGAAGTATGGGGAAATTCTAGCTGGATTTGGGGTGAACAAAAATGAATTTTAGTGCTTGTGTGCGAGGTGGTGGATTGACAAAACTGCAGTTATCTATCCATCTAAAACAGATACAGCACAAGAAGCTGCAGCAGCACCTTTCTCACACTGCTCTGCTGCCAGATATTATTCGTCAATCCTGATCAAGAGGATTCACTTTTAGAGCTGAGATAAGATGTCCGTTCAAGCATTGATCTTTCCTCTTGAGATTGCCAACAAGGGTGTCAGTTTAACAGTGGCTTTTATAATGCAGACACAAATCTGCTAGGAAAAGGAACAATTCATTTCTATAGGCTGATGAAACACCTTTGAGTGATGATAATTCTTGGTGATTACTGATCTGGGCTGGATTTGAGCGAGTCACTGAAATGTGAAAAGCTCTGCGTTTCTTTGAGCAAGAAAAGTCGTGAATGTACCGGGAGGGGAGAATCCATGAATACATGAATTTGGGGAGATGAAGCCTCAGTTAACGAATGAAACAGATGAGAAGATTGAGTGTCTCAAGAAAAAGAAAAGGGGAAACTGCAGGGAAGAGACCTGGGAGGGGGACAAAAATAAGTGAATCACCCCAAAAAGGTGCCCCTGAACTTATCAGGGAAAAGAATGAGCCACTGTATGCAACCTTAATCCCCCTACACACACACTCTGGAGATAGGAACAAGTCTTTTAGGAAAGATACCTGGTAAGGAGCAAGGTTCGCTCAGGACTCGGGGTGGGGGGGAGGTGTCCATTGGTTCAGAAGCATGTAATAAAAACTGTTATTCAGCTCTTCTTAAGAAGGAAAAATAAAACTGCTGACTGACTTCATAGAGGTTTTGCTTATTGGGACCTTATGACAGTGCTAATAACCCTTCCTAAGTGGAGTTAGATGATATAGGGGTTTAAAAAAAATACCCTACTCTTGAGCCCTTTCTGTTGTTTACTATTGATGGAACTGTACTGGTATTGAATAAGCAGCAAAGAATCCTGTGGCACCTTATAGACTAACAGTTAGTCTGTAAGGTGCCACAGGATTCTTTGCTGCTTCTACAGAACCAGACTAACACGGCTACCCCTCTGATACTTGGTATTGAATAATGGGTCTTATTTTCGCCATTGTAGACGAGGCTGATGACAAGCTTACAGATGTTACAGTGTACAGACCTTGCACTGAAATTCTCGTAGATGAATGCTCTATAATTCTGTATTTGGGCATGTACTGAGAAAGCAACAAAACGGAAGTGAATGGTCATATCAGTTCTTCTTAAAATAGCATAAAATCATTGCCTTTATTTAAAGCAATCAAAAAGTAAAAATGATACTCATGGCACCTGGAGACATTGCAGTAGGCATTCAGGGCAGTGTGGTCTAAGCACATTCTCTTTTTAAAAAAGAAAATATTTTTATACTGACTCAATAGTGTCAGCAATGTTTTGGTTCCCCTTCCAGTCCTTTGTAAGGTTAAAAACAGTGCTTAGTTGTTGAATTTCTGATTAAAATCAAATAATTGTTACAGACTACTTTTTTTCATTACAAAACCCACTGATGATGTCAGCAGAACATTGAGAAAAGATTAATTAAACTTAAGTTTGGCCAGAAATTTGACCTACCTTAAGCATCCCCTTTGAATGGTTAATATAGATTTTGTGATTGTGTAGAAAACAGTCTTGTAAAACAGATTTGAAGTAACTTTGGACTTATTTTGAATGTAGCAGTCTAAATTTTGAAACAAATTGTAGGCTAGTCTGAGGTTAGGAGGTGGAAATGAAACATTTTATAAAACAATACATCCATCAGCTTCTGCTTCCTTTCAGCCTTTAAGTTTTCAAAGACTGAGGTTATGTCTATGCTGCAATCATAGTATGTGACTGCAGCTCATGTAGACACACCTGAGCTAGCTAGAATCAGATATCAGTAGCATTGAAGCGTCATCAGCATGGGCTTCCATGCTGTCTGTACAAGCCCACCCAGAATACTCAGGACTTCGGTGGTTAACCTGCTCTGACGTCCGTGGTGCCATGGCTTCAAAGCTCTGTCACCCAAGCTAGCTAGATTAAAGCTAGCTCAGGTAGGTCTACTCAAGCTACAATTACACCCCGTGATTGGAACGTAGACATGTCCCAAGAGGTTATTCTCTATCCCTGGGTTCTTTCAGCACCAGAGTGTTCATTTTTTAAATACACAAAATAAGAGAGATTGTCAAAAGCACCAAAAGAATGTAGGGGACACAAGTCTCACTGACTTTCAAGTGTTTGTGACCAGCTTCATTATAAATGGGAGAGACATTCTAGTTCACAAAACACGGCAGACTGTAGTAATGCAACCTTTTATGATGCTGAGGCAGAACAGAGAGGAATTCAACCCTATTTACATTTGTGTTCCAAATATATATAGAATGCTGAGTTTGTAGAAACAGAAGAGGGAATTTGAGTTTCATCTCTGTTTGGAAGTGGGTTACTCATTTAAGGGAGACATGAAAAGTGAAGGGAAGAAACAGATTTATTTCTGGAAACAGACCGTTATGTATATTTTTTGCTCAGAAATGTTCTTGCTTTCTCTCGGCGAAGTGTTGGGTCAGGAGTGGGAGGGCTGAGAGGATTTATGGTTGATCAAAGATGTCAGCCCTTGGTTGGGATGATTATTATTTTTTCAAGTGTAAATATCCTGTTAGTACAGACCTCAGAACCCTCCTACACTGTCCAAACAACTAATCTATTTTAAAAAAAAATGAAGCAATGGCTTGAGCTGAAGATCAAAGGAAGGAAGGATATGGTGCCTTAATGGTCAACATTTATTAAACAATTTCATTTGTATCAAGAATGAAATATGGTAGCTTGATGTGCATAGAAAGATTTCTCCCACATGATAAAATTGGGGTGGGGTGTGTCCTTCACTTCTCCCATTTATATAGTGTGTTCTCCTGCAACAGAACATCATTCCATTAAGGGGTTAAAACTGTCGTTATTTTTAGCTGTCAGTTAGTGGTAGTAAAGTCTTTCTGTTTGCAACAGGATATTTATACAAATACTGTCCGAGTTTCTAATCTAAAGGGAAAATTGATTTGCAAGCAGTGTTTATAGTTTAGAAAATAACTGTCCCCAACTGGATTGGAATTGGTTTGTTCAAAACAAATGGCAAAGTTAACGTCAATCTGTCTCAAGCTAAGGTCAGATTTGTATATAGTGTGCATATATTTACTCCTGAGTGGGAGGGGTGGGAGGGTGTGAATGTGTGCTTAAAGTGGTTTAAAAGTCAAAATGTTCTGGGGCGAATTTAGCAGATAAATGTTCAGTCCTGTAGCTAGTTACCTTTTCCACCAGAATATAAAGGAAACTTCTTTAGCTCCCCCATCCCTTTTTTTTTTAAGGACAAAGAAAAGCCCTATTGGTGCAAAATCAACTGAATTCTGAGATGAGACATTGTCTACTTAGAGTATATTGGTCTTTTGATTAAAGTACTGGACTGGGAGTCAGGAGAAACACACTCTACTAATGTGAGCTTGGGCAATATTTTTTCAGTTTAACCATTTGTAAAATGGGAAATAATACTATAATACTTACCTGTCAGGGTTATGAGAGTTAAGGGCCTGGTCCTACAAAGAGTTCCATGTGGAGAGACCCTGCACGCACACGGAGCCCATTGACTTTCTTTTGGTTTCTCACAGGCCCAGGGGTTCCCTTACATGGAGCTCTTTGCAGGATCCAGTTCCAATTTCCTAATTTGTGAGGTGCTTTATGATCTGTTGAATAAAGGTGCTTTACAAATGCAAAGTTGTTAATATTTCATGTTATAACTTTGCATGCATCATGTTCTACACACAATTTATACAGTATGTCCTGCATGTCAGCAAACTCTTTAAGATTTTTATCTAGGCAACACTAAAAATAACATACTGAAAGAATTTGATTTACAGTTGTGCTAGGCTGTACCTTCAAAATCTTGACTCTGCAAGACTACATTTTATGGTCGATACAATTTTTCATTCTGTTTGTGTTGGTTGTTCAGAAGAAAAGATCTTGATGATGAATCAGCAGTATCACACCCAGAATAATTTTTCTGGAGATCTGAAGTAGTGCAAACTGTAGACTGAATGTGATATACAAAAAAGTATTAAGAAAGGATATAAATTTTTTACAAATAATGCAGTAAAAACCCCTCACATTTCTGTGCGAAAATCTCCTTTGAGGTTGACGTTATGCAGTCTAGACTATTATGTCAACTTGTCTTTGAAGAAAAGTAAACAAAAATGTTCAGCTGAAGAAAGTTTTAGGGACTTATAGTAACTAATGCCTCAGTAAATGGCTGTCAATGCGTAACAATCCCTTAAACACCTGGGTGCTTGTGAGCTTTGAAGCTGAGCCAAAAATGTTGTTCCTCATCCGTAATTAAAGTAAGAGGCCTTTAACTTAGTCGTTTGAAGGTGAGAGCTGTATTTATTCTCACTGCTTTCTTGGGAAAACTTCTGCCTAGTTGGGGTGGGGGACGGAGACGCGGAGGGAGAAAGGACTGTTGGGAAAACAGAAAACCTTTTTCCAGTATATACTTCGTAAAATTCAGCTTTTTATAGCACTGGTGTTTTTCCTGTGGCAAAATTCCATGTTATAATGTGTACTCAGGACAGAGAGAAATTATTTTAATCTGGCAATTTCACTAACTATAATAACAAAGATTAGCCACTTGACTAAAATATAAGATAATTAGTGTTTAGTTAAATAATTAAAATGAATTAACACCCACAGACATTTTGTTGAAAGGTTTATTGAGATTTTAGCTAACGAAGTATTTAATTACAGAGGAAAACACCATAATTACACCTCTACCCCTGTCAGGGGGTGTGGATAGAGGTCGGAGCAGTCAGGGGACAGGGAGCAGGGGGGCTGGGTAAGGAGTGGGGTCCTGGGGGTGATTAGGGACAGGGGTCTCTGGAGGGAGTGGTCAGGGAACAAGAAATGGGGGGGGGCAAAGCAAGTTCGATATAACGCGGTCTCACCTATAACGCGGTGAGATTTTTTTGTCTCCTGAGGACCGCGTTATATCGGGGTAGAGGTGTAGATGCAAACTATTCCTCCCATAAATGCCCTGACTACATGACCAGGATTCTGGTATTAAGAATAGTAGCTATAGTTGATATTTATAGCTGGATATTTATAAATGGATTCTCTTCCAGAGTACTGGAGTTAGGGCAGAATTTATGATTCACAGACAAATCATACTTCTCCCTTAGACTGTGTGATTCTTTCAGCCACTTGCAATTGTTGTCTTGACCTTTGTTTGCAGGGCCTGATCCAAAGTCAGTTGGAGGCTGTGGAAACACTCCCATTTACTTCAGTGAGTTTTGAGTCAGACCCATAATATGAGGTCTAAAGGAATGAGCTCCTAGCTGAGTGAGGAATTCCTGACTCTCATCTCTCCAGTTGGCTTGCAGGGTAGTCTTGGGAAAAATCACTTCACCTCACTGCCTCAGTTCCCCCCCATTTATTTACTTCCCCATAATAATACAAACCTATCACTTATACAGTGTTTTACATGTTTAATGGGCTGCACAAACATTACTGAATTAACTACTTGCAGGAGTTTGAGTATTAAGTATGATTAAAATCTTGATTAGGTTCTCAGATATCACAGTGATGATGAGCACAGTGTAAATGCAGAAAAAGAGAACTGTTTATAGATATAAAATACTAGGGACAATTTGACTAAGTGTTAAGAAATGGTTCATTATGGTGCTGGAACTTCACTTCTATATACTGAATTCAAAAGTCCTCTTTCTCTACATATGCAGGAGACTACATAGTGTCCTTGAAATGAAGAGAAGTTTGTGCGTGGATCAGTGATAGCATCTGATTCCGTCTGTCTTGAGTCTGTGCTGTAGACATTCGTTCCTATCCGGTCATAGGTAGCTTGCTCAGACCACTTCTTGCCCATTTCTGACTTTCCACTAACAGTCTTTCTCTTTCGCTCCCTCCAGTCTTCTCTGCCTGGTCCATGTCCCCTATCCATTCCTACCTTTCTGCTGCTCCTATATGCAAAAAGTACAATACAGTTTTTAATAATATGGTCACAAACTATTTTTTTCCACAGGAGCCCTATCTCATTCACGGCACAGGATGGACGGTGCTCACTGAATGGCTAACTATTGAATATTTTGTTTTATCCTTATTGTTCAAGGCCTTACTCATGGCACACTATTTGAACCCTGCTCTGAAGAACTAATTAATATTTCTCATGGGCTTTTTTTATAGCACTCCTCATGAGTGTGTTTCACAAACCTTAATCAATCTTCACTACCCCAATTTTACAAATGAGGAACCGAGGCACCGACAGATTAAAGCAGGGGTCGGCACGTGTGCCAAAGATGGCATGCAAGCTGATTTTTAATGGCATGCTGCTGCCTGCCGGGGTCCCGCTCAGCCCGCTGCTGAACCCCAGCAGTGGGCTGAGCCAGACCCCGGCAGGCAGCAGTGTGCCATTAAAAATGCTGCCCGACCCAGCCCACTCTTCTCCGCCCCCTGCCTACCGCTCTCTCTGGCGGGGGCAGGGGGCAGAAGCAAGCTTGGTCCTGCCGGCCGCTGCTGTACAGCAGGCTCTGCCAGCAGCCAAGCTTCCCTCTCCCCCACCTCTTCCCCCAGCGTGCTGTGTCGAGCCCCACCTCCTCTCCCTCACCACCGCCGATGGCCCTTGCGAGGGAGGGGAGAAGAGCAGCCCCAGCGCCCTTGCTGCTCAGACCGGTAAGGAGGCAGGGAAGGGAGGCAGGAGCGGCCTTGGGGAAGGAGGGTAGGAGCAGGGCGTATCCCTCCAGCCCCCTGCTGTGAGCTGCTCAGGGCAGGGGGCTGGGAGCACCCCCCTGATCCCAGCCCTCCCCCCCCAGCCCTCTGCCCTGACCCCTGCACCCCCCTTGCATCCCAGCTCCCTGCATCCCCCTCACGACCCCATCCCTGACTCCTGCACCCTCCACACATACCCAGCCCCCCCACACCCCATGCTCTGACTCCTGCACCCCCTCACACGCCCCCAGCCCTCTGCCCTGACTCCTTCACTCCCCACACCCCCTGCCCTGACTCCTTCACTCCCCACACCCCCTGCCCTGACTCCTGCACTCCCCACACATACCCAGCCTCCCCACACCCCCTGCCCTGACTCCTTCACTCCCCACACCCCCTGCCCTGACTCCTGCACTCCCCACACATACCCACCCTCCCCAAACCCCCTGCCCTGACTCCTTCACTCCCCACACCCGCTGCCCTGACTCCTGCACTCCCCACACATACCCAGCCTCCCCACACCCCCTGCCCGGACTCCTTCACTCCCCACACCCCCTGCCCTGACTCCTGCACTCCCCACACGTACCCAGCCCCTCCACACCCCATTCCCTGACTCTTGTACCCCCCACATCCCCACCCTGAGCACCAAATGGGAGCTCCTGCATCCCCTCCCCATTCCCACCTGCACCCTTCACACCAAATGGGAGCTGCCCAGGTAATCGCTTCACACCCAAACCTCCTGCCCTAACCCTGAGCCCCCTCCCTCATTCTAGCTCCTGGCCAGACCCTGCACCCCAACCCCTAGCCTGCTCCTTCACTCCCAGCCCTGTGCTCAGTGCACTCCCACCCTCAGCTCAGTGCAGAGAGAGAGAGAGAGAAAGAGAATGGGCCAGAACCAGGGAGAAGGTAGGTACCCACTGTATGTGGGCAGGGCCGGGACCCCAGGCTGGCAGTGGGCTGAGCAGGGCTGGCAGCTGGGACCCTGGCTGGCAGGAGCCAGCGGATGGAACCCCAGACCGTGAGAGGGCTGAGCAGCTCGGCCCGCTGCTGGTCTGGGGTGCCGGCCCCACTCAGTCCACCGCCGGTCTGGGGTTCTGACTGCCGGCCCCTTGCCAACTGGGGTCCTAGCCGCCGGCCCCACTCAGCCCGCTGCCAACCTGGGGTTCCAGCCGCCGGCCCCGCTCAGCCCGCTGCTGGCCTAGGAGAACTGAAACCCAGGCTGGGAGTGGGCTGAGCAGGCCAGCAGCTTAAGATCAGCATTTTAATTTAATTTTAAATGAAGCTTCTTAAACATTTTGAAAACCTTGTTTACTTCACCTACAACAGTAGTTTAGTTATATTATATATAGACTTATAGAGAGAAACCTAAAAAAAGTTAAAATGTATTACCGGCACACACAACCTTAAATTAAAGTGAATAAATGAAGACTCAGCACACCACTTCTGAAAGGTTGCCGACCCCTGGATTAAAGTAAAACATGTTCACTAATTTTGGGTGCCCAATTTGAGATGGTTAAGGGCCTAACTTTTCTGAGTATTTAGCATTTTGCAGCACTTCATATATTCAGAACTGGGCTCAATCGACTTCTGTTGCAGCTGTGATTGTTCAGCGCATCCACAAATCTGGCCTCAGGTATTTCAAGTTGGGCACTTAGGAAATGAGGAAAATGTATTTAGTGGCCACCTGTGAAAAATTTGGCTTCAGTGACTATTCTGTGGCAGAGGCAGGGATAGAATCCTGTTCCCCAGGGCAGCTTTCAGCTGCCTTAGCCATCAGACCTTCCTTTCTCTTCCTGCCATCCCCTGCCTCATTCACTTCCAACTTCTTCCATAAATGAGGCAAGGAGCTTATGGGCAGTGGCCTCATTTGCTACACAACCCTGATTAATTCCTGAACAATCATGCATGCACAGACGGGAACAAAATTAAGGCTGCACAGGCCTTTAAGTTTCAAGTGCTTGATTGTACGATCTTAGCATTGGTGACATTTTTCAGTTTGTAGAAAATTACTCATGGAGAACCATATTTACCCCTCTCCCTCGCCCCACTACCTATCAGCAGGGTTAGAACCTTTAGATTTGCAACACAGACCATCTGAGCTAACAGAATAATTGGTGGTGGTAGTAGGTTATTATTCTCTGTGGGGGTCTCTAACAACAGGAGGAGGATGAGACAGATGTACATTGTGCCAGTGGGTTTCACAGATATTTTCAGACAGCAGAGGAATGTTGAGACCTAGGCTTAATACTGATTTCTTGAGGGGAGTGTGCTGTAGTGGTTACAGACCCCTTTCTGTTCCCATCCTCCCCAAGCCTGACCACTCCAGCTTGTCCCTTTCTCAGTCTGTCTCTTCTCACCCTTCTGCATTTCAGTTAGGCTTTCTTCTCCATGCTGCCTGGATGCCAGCAGGGAAGCCTGAAAGCACAGGAGGGGCTGCTTGTAGTTTTGGGACCTGGATCCACAGTGGCCTTCAATTGACAGGAGGAGCAATTCCAGGGAAAGTTCTGCCCTGCCATGTAGCCATATGACGGTGCATGCTCTGTTGCTCTGTGGGGATGGCATACAAACAGTCAGATTGCCCTGTAGCAGTTATGTGGGGATGAAGCATCCTTGGTGCAGATGGAATCTTCAGAGAATTTAGCTGCTAAACTCTGAGTCTTTACTGAGCATGGACAAATTTGGGTAAATTTTCACAGGGAGAGCAAAAGGCACATCCCTACTTAGAGAAGGCCTCTGCCAAATTTCAAATCCCTGCTCCAGAGCATGAAGTGTTAGGGTTTCTTTGTGAAATGACTGGAAACATTTTTTAACATGAGGAAAACATTTTCTCCTAATTTTGTTCCTGGAAACAGCTAAACCATTTTTTTTCCTGAAAATTAAAATGTCAGCACAAGTAGTTATTTTGATAAAGTTACAACAGCTGAAAACAGGCCTTATAGTGGTAAGTATCAGGCTACCTTAACTATAGGTGCTTCTACTAGTGTCACCTATAACATCTGTGGAATAATACTTCAATAGTTGGCTTCATAAACCTGTACCAAGGAGAAGAGCTAGTGGAATAGTGGTGCTGGCTGGAAAATGGTGAGAATTTTTAGAGGAATTTTTTTTTTGATAATTAAAAAAATTAACTCAGGCCTATTGAATAAGCTGTAAACCTATTTGTGAACAATTAGTTGAATTGAACAGCCTGATTTTTCTAGTGTTTTTCTCGCCTTATGTGACCATTCATACCTGTGCAAAGTGGGTGTAAAAAGCTAGTATTGTGTAAAATGGAGAATTTTGATTTGGTCGCATTTTACACCACTTTTCACTCACTCCACACATATGTAAAAGGTTTCCTAAAATGCAAGATAGTGGCAAATCAGGCCCTGAATTTCAACGTGATCTGTCCATGCTCCTTGTTAATTTGATGTTTTATGAGTGTTTGTGAAAGCGTAGGTTTGCTCCGTACATGTTTCCGAATAGTTTTGTGACCAAACACATTTGTTTTGGGTGGAAGTAATGTGTCTTTTATTTAGGGTTGTGGGTGAGAGGAAGGCAGGCTGAAGCATGTTAGGGTGGAGGAGGGCAGAGATGGTTTACAGGAAGCAGATTGAAGAGGGAAATTCAGAGGAGAGACAGAGTGCAGGGACTAAGAGGACCCACTTGCACCTGTGTAGCCCACTTCAGAGGGTGCCAGGGACCAATCTGGAAGATTTATTAAGACTCTGGGCTGATCCAGCAGTTAATCCCTCTACAATCGTTGTGCTCCAGGGTACACAGCATGCCTGGTGAAGCCCAAATCTTGCAACCATAGAGTTTTTCCAAAGCATACAGCAGCTAACCAGCCCCACCACTTGCTGCTACTGGAGGTGAAGGTCACAGAATTTCCCCTGTGGAAAGGCTGCTGAGTCAACCCAGAGTGTGGTTACTAGCAGAGGGAGGAGCAAAGCCTTTCCACTATAAAAAGTGGCTGCACTAAGAGCCCCAGTATACTGACGCGCCTGTTTTTCCATGTGTGATCTCATGTAAACCAAACTACTGGGCAATATGACATAGCATTTGGCCAAAAATAAAATGTAACTCAAACAAAACTTTTTCTGTAATTAATCTTTGATGGAAGAAGGGGGACAGGTAACCTGTTTTCTCACTTTCCTTACGCTCTTATTAATTGTAATGTGTTTTTGCAAAAGAAATAGTGATAGGATTGGTGTCAGAGATCCAAATTACTGTTGCAATATTGGCTCATCACACATAAGAATTGTAGCCCTTTACATAAATAGGGATAAATATTAGAAAACAGATAGACAGGGTAATGACTTTTGGCCACTGTACAATCTAGACTCCAGGGCTGCCTGGGGGGGGGGGGGGGGAGAGGGCCCCCATGAAAATACAGTATTCTATAGTATTGCAACTTTTTTTAATGGAAGGGGCCCCTGAAATTGCTTTGCTCCGGGGCCCCTGAATCCTCTGGGCGGCCCTGCTAGACTCTATTTACATCCAGGCCTCGCTGGGGTAAGGCTTAAAATCCAGGTTTCAGAGTAGCAGCCGTGTTAGTCTGTATCTGCAAAAAGAACAGGAGTACTTGTGGCACCTTAAAGACTAACAAATTTATTTTAGCATGAGCTTTCATGAGCTGCAGCTACTAAAATCCAGTTACTAACACACAGTCCTAAGTATTAGCATTTCTGTAGCTGGTATGGGTTCCACAAGCCTAGAAAACAGCTACATTTTTGTAACATTTTGAACTTTATGTGCAGAAGCACATGCCTTTTCATGGTGAAATTATAGTAACAAATGAGAAATATTTTAATTTCGACCCTTCCCACTACTGTAATAGTGGAAGCACGTGGGGAAATCTGGAACCCCCCTCATGTTCCCGTTCTCTTTTGCAGAGATTCTGATCTGTTTTTGCTGGATACCAGAGCAGTGTGGGCCTCAGAAGAAGGCTGGCTGGAGTTTGACATCACTGCCACCAGTAACATGTGGGTGATGAACCCTCAGCACAACATGGGGCTCCAGCTGAGTGTGGTGACCAGGGATGGTAGGTTACAGACCAACTTACTTGATTCATCTGGCAGGTGACTGTCTTTGTTAATTGTTTATAGCCATCAGCCCTAATGTGATGGTCTGGGTAATGTATCCAAGCGTACAACTGTGAAGTGATAGACTAGGCAATGCATTCAAGTGCACAGATTGAAGGCTACTTACTGTCTGTCTGATGGTCTTCTATGCGTCTCTCTAAAATACTTAGAGTACTTTGAGTTCTTTCTGTTGTATGTATTACATATGTAGATCCTGGCATAGTTAGCCCATAGGAATGCCACTTTCCCCATACACAAGTGGCCTGGCTTGCAGATACTCTCCATTTCTGATGCTCCCTTTGACCTCCGCACCTCTGAAAATCCAGCCAAATAAGTTTTATTTTTTTATTTTTTCAAACTGATGGAAACATTTTCCAGTGTAACTTTTTAAAAAAAGAGGTCCACATTTAAGATGTGCAATGGCTTTAAAACTGATGTTAGATTTGCTGCAGTTGTTGTTTCTGCCACCCCAGAATCCTTCCTACTGAGCTGGCCCTAAAAACATCAGAGGGTAAAGCACATCTATCATAGACTCCAGTGAAGCCAGGGTTTCACCCACTGCCTTCAGTCTATCAGTTGCTGATAAAAGCATTGCCTCCTGAAAGAAGCAGCCGCAGAATTTTCACTAACATGAATGAAAAGCACTAAGGATTGTGATCCACATTACAGATCCTAATTAAGCCTTGCAATAGTGCTGTGGGGTAGGGAAGTATTATGGTCATCAGTTTACAGATGGAGAAACTGATGCATAGATGTAGCTTGTCCAGCATGACATGGAGTGTCAGTAGCACAACTGAGGATAGAACCCATGAGTTTGTCTCCCAGTGTAGTACTCTAACCATGAGATGCAATTTATCAGATTCCATGTGTGGGAATGGCTTTGCGGACTGTGGGACTGAGAGCTGCAGAAGAAACAGTAACATTTACAATCCCTGGCAACTTTGAAAGATGGAAGAAGGGAGGTTGGTGGTGGGAAGGTGGAAGAAAAGGATGGAAGATGGGGAAGGAGAATGTAAGAAAGGAATGACAACATGGAGTGGTGTGGAATCATGTCTGCCTTCCACTTTTTTCCATTTTCTTCATCCTATTGGATCAAGCAAGAGATGAGAGATTGTCTGGTGTCTTTTTGCCAAAAAAAAATGTGGAATGCTAGTGTCCACCTATCTGTAGGAGCTACACCCCAACTCTAAACTCTTTATGGGAAAGGTATCCAGCCTTTTTCCCCTCAAAATTTCCCAAGGTTTTCTCCTTAATGTCTCTATTCTTGGTGGCTCAGAAGTGTCATCACTAATTTTACAACAGATTTAGGCATTTAATTATATATGTGTAATATACCAATGCCTATACACAGCATTAGAGATGCTATAAGAATTCATAAGGTCCCTGCTCTGAAGAGCTCAGAGTTCAAGTTAAAGAACGTCATGAAGAAGACAACAGGCTATGGCGGAGGGGGTAGAGGAGAGAGAACCGAAAAGAAGGGGAAAGGGAATGCTACTTGTGGGAGAGCAGCTGTGTCTGTGTTGCTAGCAAAAACTATTCAAGACTGTGATTTTTTAACACACCTTTTTTCTTTCTTTTGTTGTTGTTGTTCCATTTGAAGGTCTCAGTGTAAACCCTAGAGCAGCAGGCCTGATAGGCCGAAATGGCCCTTATGACAAGCAGCCTTTCATGGTGGCCTTTTTCAAAGTGAGTGAGGTTCATGTTCGGACCACTAGGTCAGCCACAAGCAGGCGCAGGCAGCAGAATCGAAACCGCTCTACTCAGTCTCAAGATGTTTCCAGGGTATCTAGTATTACAGGTAATTTTTGCAGCATCTGTTTTCTCTGGAGATCAGACATCTTTTCTCTTCTAAGATCTTTCATTTGCTTTGATATGTGAAAAAGCACAAAAGGGGCATGGCCAAAATAAAATGAAATTAGCACAGAGGAGCATGCTACATTTACAAGAGCCTGAGAGAAGAATGTTCATGTAACATTTGCTTTTACTAGAGACTTCCTGAGTCCATGGGTGAAATCCTGGCCTCATTGAAATTAGTGACATTGTTTCAATGAGGCCACGATTTCACCTCAGATCCCTTGGACCAGTGATCTGCTGCAGAGTAACATTTCCCTAGAAGAATGCTGCTGGCATGAAATATCAGGTATTTAACAAACATCGCTAAGTACTGAAATACTACCATTTACACCACTCTGTGCGTGCATTTTTAGTCCAGGTTTGACTAAGAAGCGGTGATGGATTCTCTTCTGTAATTCAGAAAAAGCATAGTAGCATAGTGCAGTTTTTACCCAAAGAATCACATTATTAGGCTAGACTTCAAGGCAATATGCTGCTAGGTTTCTCAGTGTGAAAGTGAGTTGTGCACATGGAAGGATGGAATGTACCTTTTAAACCCTTGTTAGAGCTGCTCGATGATACAAAAGCAGAGCTAATAGATTTAAATTTGATCTCAGGCATCTTATCACCAGTGTTGACTTTTTATTTTTTAAATTTTGCAATATATCCCCATCTTTCCATCAGTTAATGGTATTTTGTTCATTTAAAAAAAGTCTAGCTTGAACATCATAGAGCACACATATAGTCTTGCCTACCTCTTAACTGGCATGAGTCGTAAGCCATATAGGAATGGTTGAAGAACAGGCTTAAGAGAAAAGCATTTCCTGTCTCATTGAAACTGGTTGGAAAATTCTGAAATTTGGATGAAAATTGAGGAAATATCTTTTGTTTTCCAACCAGCTCTGCATCGTATCATAAAGCTGAAAGTCCTTCCTTTTTGGGATATATTTTTGGTGAACGTACTGAGCATCTCTTCTATTTCCTGATCAAATGGTAGCATTTCTGGAGCAATTGAGATTGATTATTTTGCTTATACTGCCCCCTTCTTTCACAGTAAACTCCTTAGCTTTTTTTACTGTACTCCAACATAAACTCACAATAGATTCATTTATCTTCAGAAAAACCTGTGAAACTTAGTGAATATTATTGAAACTTAACTAATGTCCATCAGTGGGCTCCTTGGAGACAACTTGCACACGCATGATAGTGATTTAGAAATGTCCATGTAACAGCTAGACTGGGTTTTGAATTTGTGCTTAAAATGTAATTCATAGATTAGTGGAGTTTAAGGCCAGAAGGGACCATTAGCTCATCTACTCCTGAATATCACAGGCCGTTACATTTTAGCCAGTTACCCTGTATTGGGCCAAGTAACTTGCGGCCAGTCGCTAGTTAAGAACCCACATGCTACATTAACGTTTAGAAACCTAAAAGCATGTACTAAAAGGTGACCTGCAATAGGGTTGTAGCCATTATCATTACCATTAATGACAGTTAGGCTATCCATCAGCATGTGCAGGAGCTCTGATTGGCTTCTTTCCCCTATTCTTCCACTTCAGCCAATCAGACAGGGATTTCCTCATAGACTAGGTATTTTCTTTGCAGGCTGGTAGGAGGATTGGGAATTCTGTAGGCTATGGGGGAACCCATGGGTTTGCAGCTGCATTGTTTGAGGGAGGGCATTGCAAATCCCTTGCCTGTGCATTCCTGCTTCTGCCTCCCTTAAGGTCAAAAGCCAGTTTCCTTCTCAAAGAGCAACCCCCACCCACCCCAGACTATAAGCATCCCCATGTAATAACCTACCCTGCCAATTTCAGTTACTTAAATAAAAGCAATGTTTATGTTACACAGATAATGAGCGAAATCCTAAACAAAGCCTAATCACTGTGAAAAGCTGAGCTAACATGACTGAAAGTTTACTTACAGGAATACAGGTTAGGTACAATGAAAGCTTTATATCAGAAAGTGAGAACGTTCTCAGCCAGCTGCCTCCAGCCCATCTGATGTTAATGCTCTGGAGGGTGTGTGTGTGTGTCCGTCCGTCCGTCCAAGAATTCTCTGTCTGGGGTCACTCGTAGCTTGCATACTGTGCTTTAGCTCCACACCATGCAGGGCTGTAAAGCTGTATCCCCTTTAAGAAGCCACATCCAATCCCACAGGTATAATCATTGGACTTAGCTCCATTGGGACCAGCTTTAGTTCCTCAGTGACTGTTTGTAAAAGTATGTGTCATGCTTGTTCACTAGGTTACCCTGGTGATCAATTTGCCCCCAGTAACATAAGTAAGCACATCTTATTCATACAGATTTTAAAAGCAGTAGGCTCAGCCATTTAGCACAAAGTGTATAATTAATATATTCAGATAGAGCCAGGTGTTTCATTCCCTCTCAACGATGATGTGAGGGCTGTTAATGTTTGTACAGCACATTTGAAATGTTAAGTGCAGAGTCTCATTCTAGAATTGGAAACTGGCTGATATTTCGTGCTGATGACATTTGAGGCAGAATAGACTCCACTTTCACTTCCATTAACTCTGCAGAGCTGGCTGACAAAAGCAAGCTTTTACTACTTTAAAATCAGAAGATATGATTCAAAGCCCCAGAGGGAGCAGATATATTGGGCAAAAGGGGGATGTTTCTACATAATTGCTTTTCTGACTATAACCACTCAGATTATAAAATGACAAAAGGAAAAAAATAACTAGTCATTTTGTGGTTTCAAGCGCTTTTTTGAGCACTTTAGCTCAAGCCAACTTTAATTTAAAACCTGGGGTTTGGCAGACTAGTAGTCAACAAGGTAATGTTGAACCTTTGTGGATTTTCAAAAAAAGGGAAAAATTAAAACTGAGATGTTGGTTGGCTTATTTGAAAAAGAGAGAAATTCTTTCTTGTGTAGTACTGTTAGTCTATTGTTCCTAATCCAGGGTTGATTTAATAGCCTGTGTTAAGATGATAGAATCTAATGACTACACAGGGAGTGCTTTATGGTTTGGTCCATGATTAATAGTGAAAGGTTTAAAAACTATGGTTTTAAAAAAAATCTTTGGAATCATGCCCTCTGCACTTTCCTCATGTATTGACATGCAGTAAGACTGGGAGAACTCCCATGGGTACAGAAGGAGAATGTAGCCCTGGATGTCACCCTAGGTGCTATATCAAACTTCGAGGGTTACCATCCCAGCCGGTTAAACTCTAATGGCTCTCAACAGTATTGAACCTCATGTAATTTTAGCCTTTTTTTCTTCTTCTGCAAACTCTGTTACATGGATCTTTTTTTAAAGGCTTGTGAGGAGAATAGAATACGTAGTTCACCAAACTAAGGCCCCTGGTTCAGCAAGGTACTTACCTACATGCCTAACTTTAAGCAGGTCTTAGTGACGTAAGTAGGTGACCAGTCCCATTGAAGTCACTAGGATGACTCGCCTGCTTAAAGTTAGGCACGTGTTTTGAGCATCTTACTGAATTAGGTCTAAATTCTTAAAGAAAAGACTATGGTGTAAATGGGCCAAAGTTCAGGAGATTTCAGTGCCAAGGCTTCCTCTCCATCCTGTGCTCTCCTGAGATCTCTTAGCATTATGGAGCCTCCGATGTAAAGCACTGTCACATCTGGACATAATGGTGAGTTCATGTCACTAGGCTGGTTCCTTCATGTCCATTTCCAGGGTAATGTATTGTCTTTGGGGTTGCTTTCTTCCTTTTATGATTCTCTTCTCATTCTCCCCTCTGCTTCCTGGCACCCTCTTACCGCAACTTCTGATCAGTGTTTAAAAAGGCAGCTGAGAAATTGCCAGGCCTGGTAAAGTTGATACATTCAAAAATTCAGTCTTAACATGTTTGGTTTGGTGTCTTTATAGTGGATTGCACCTTTTCCCATACTTACCCCCACTACTGGCAAGGAGCTTGTCAGTTTCAGTCACAGTGCATAATAAT
This sequence comes from Mauremys mutica, assembly GCF_020497125.1. Lineage (NCBI taxonomy): Eukaryota > Metazoa > Chordata > Testudines > Geoemydidae > Mauremys > Mauremys mutica. The sequence goes on along the minus strand of NC_059073.1, from coordinate 118,658,623 downwards.
TTTGTCACATGCTTCTGACTCCTCAAGGCCCCAGTCCTACAACTGATAGTTCATGACGTGCACGGCTGTGTTGGCACTGAGCCCTATTGAAATCAGTGGGGCTCCATGCAGACACAGCAGTCTGCCCCTGTGCTATCAAATACAGGATTGGGGCCTTCATGTGCTTTCTCTGATGTTCAGATGTTGTTCAGGACTCAGTACCCAGGTGATGGGTAGGGTATAAGAACCTAAACCGAATAAGAACGGTGTGTTTTTTTCCCTCAAGAATGTTAGTTCCCCTGTATTATAAACATGTTATGACTGACCTATAAAGCAGAACTGAATTTATGGGGAGAAAGTTGTAATGTACACAGATGTGTATTTGCTTTGACATGAGATCCTCCATCATAGATTGATGCTTGGGGCCAAACTATGCTTGGGGCCAAACACTATTCTTTTGCAGAAGAGAGGATGCACTGGCAGGGGCAGCGGGGGTTAAGGAATAAGTATTTTCTGTGTGCCAAGGCAGAGAACTATTGCCTTAGAGCACTGGGGGGCAAGGGTGGTCTGTCTGCATATCTGGCTGTAGGAGGGGCTTGCATATCCTTTCATCTAAAACCAGATCATGTCAGGATCAGAGTCGAAAGCTAAGCAATTCACTTACAGTATATTTAGGTCTGACTCCCGAAGACCGTGCAGACTCAAATTTTAACCAGAAGTTATGGTGACTGTCAGAAACATGTGTTTCTGCTGTCTGATCAGGGTCCTAATGAATTTATTCTGTAATGGATCTTCAGAGGGCAAAGTGTTGTCTCTTTGTTCTTTCTACAGAACAGTGTGTTATCATTAGGGGATCTCCATTAAGGTAAGCCCACTCACAGAATGCTCCCAAGACCTTCCTGAGATTGTAAATGCTCACACAGAAAGATTTTCTGGCTATTGCCAACAGTTCCCACTTTGAATTTAACCCATGTGACACCCATTTTGGCATTCCTCTGTTTCAGGCACAGAGGTCACGAGGATCTCAAGGTAGGTACCCTCTGAGGCACGTTAGAACATCAGGGAACACATTTACAGTGCAGTGCCCACCCCCACCCCCCAAAGCGCACAGCTCCTTTCACTTTTGTGAGGAAAAATGCATGCATGTTTGAGAACTGGATTTTGTACTTAATGCCTAGTGCATCACTAAATAAAAACAACAAATAAGGCTGGACATGTCCAGGATGGCACAGAGGTATCAGCTTGTGAATAACGTAATTGCCTTGCACTAGAATCTCCCATTAGTATAACATTCATTGATGTTGTCAGACTGGAGGTGACTGTGAGAGAGAGAGCCATGCAATGGAGAAAGCTGCATTACAGCTGGAGTGCCTTGCGCAGTCAGAACAGCTTGCACTTCTCCCACCTCCTCTCTGCTTCTGATCTGTGTGTGTCTGTGTGCGTGTACTTAAACCTGTCATCTTTTCTTATCCCACCCAAGCAGATGGCTTTCATGTTAAGTGGGTTATTATTAACTGCATGATCAGTTTACACCAGCTTTATCTAGGCAAATCACCTAAGTCAAACACTGAGAGAAAGAGGCTGGCCCAGAGACCTCTGTCAAAGCCATTTAGAAGCATGGTGGCAATTAATAATCCTGTGGAATCCAGTGAACTGGCACCTTGGGAGCAGTCAGAGTATTCTTAGAAGGATTAACCTCAGTAAATATTTATATATTCTCTGCCAGCACTTAACGTGGGAGAAGTTATAGGAAATCTAAGATTGGTGCATAAGTATTCGTAGGAGGAAGATCATTAGGGTCAGACTATATACTCCCTCCCCGTTAAACAACAAAAATGTCAGTGTCCAGCTTTAAAAGAGACATCTGTGCTCGCCAGAAAGTTGGTTTCGTGTTTGGCTTCTCTAGGGTTGAACTAAGGGAGCATTCAGTGCAAACAAGTCACCTCAACTGTGCTGTCTTGGAAGGTATTTTTAAATGAAGAATTGCTTCTTAAATTTCAGTTTGAGACAGAATAGCTTGCAAAGCGATAAAATACAGCACATTGGAAATAATGAGTTGGCATTAACTATTAAACCACAGGGGCAGACTCGCTAAACCCAAAGGGGACCTAGATGAACCCCCAAGAGCAGGGCCTCAAAATCATGTGGGTTTTAAGGTTTGATGAGACTCTGGCATAGAGGCCTGTTTCGCTAACCATCCAAACTTCTAGCTACTTATCTAAAGCTTTCCTAATATATCCAAACCTGTGGATCTCTCTCTACCCTATGAGGGCCTGTCTTTCTCATCTGCAATTGGTAATGTGTGGCTCTGGGGAGTAGCTCACTCCTGTGCGTTTCAATTGTGAGTTCCGTATAAACTCTCAGAGCACTTTACAAACTATTCATCAAGCTTCACAACACACCACACACTAAGATTATGTAAGTGGTGGAATCCTCAGTTTACAGATGGGGAACTGGGGCTCAGAGGTTGAGTGATTTGCTCAAGGTCACACAGCAAATTTAAGGCACAGCTGAGAGTAGAACCCAATCTGATGACTCCCAGTCTTATGCTTTAGCTACAGGCCCCCCAGAAGGGAGGGGGTTGACCAATCCACTGTACTCTCATCAAGAGGACCCACTCAATAGGTCTAGAGCTTCTAACCCCCCGATCCAGCCTTTAAACTGCCACTATTCAATTATAATAGATTTGAGAATTGCTAGCTAGTAGATGTTTTAAGTAGGGTGACCAGAGAGCAAGTGTGGAAAAATTGGTACAGGGGGTGGAGGGTAATAGGCGGCTATATAAAACAAAGTCCCAAATATTGGGACTGTCCCTAAAAACTTGGGCCATCTCATAACCCTAGTTTTACGTAGCATTATTTGTTTGATGTTCTAAAGAGACAAAAAAAAACAAATGATCCCTGCCCTGAAGTGCTTACTGGGCAAATTAGACAAACATAACATACGGAGATGAGAAAGTAAGAAGGTGGGATGAAAGTTAAACAAATGAAAAAGTGAGTCCTAGACCATGCACCTCTTAAATGTTCTGATATTTTAAAATAGAAACTAAGGGAGGGGAGCGTAGTGGGCTCAGGAATAGAAGCCATTGTTGGAGAGCAAGAGAAAATAGGTTTTGAAGAGGGAGGAAGATAGGACAATTTTTGTTTGTGGGCAGGGGATGGTTGTTTCAGGGACATGGATCAGATAACATGCATTATTGGTCATAGTAGGGAGACATAGATTTATAAACAATAAGTGAGGCATCATGTGGTGATGACCTCATCCAGTAAGAGAAAATTCAGGATGGCCTATGCTTCACAGAAATTGTTTTGGTTGGCATTTCTTGCTTCTGCCCTCTCTTGCTTGAACTCTGCCGTTGTTCTCATTCATATTCTCTCACTCTTCCTGCCCTCCACCTTTTTACATTTGATTCAGACCCATCTTCTACTTTTGACAAAAGGCAAGAATATGTTTTCATTTCTGTCCATTCACAAATGTCACAAAGATGGTGGCTTTCACATGCTCAGCACCTCTTTTGTTACCAGCACAAGCCCTGCAAATTTTTCCTAAGCCAGAGAGCTTATTTCTCATTGAAGACTAATGCTGAGCACCAAAATCATCTTAAAGCCCCACCCCTTTATAATATGTTAACTCAAAATCATTTTGTGGCTAGGTGTTTGCTCTTGGAAGACATTATTTCTACTGAGTCTGTCTGATTTGAAAAGAGGAGACTTGTATAGAAACACCACCTCTGTCTTCACTATAATGTGATGCTGGAATAGAGTATGTTTATTCTACAGAAGCCAATTAGCAAGCTCTCCTAACTTGATTAATTTTTTGAGTGAAGTGAAGTTATTGAATGTTTGAAATGTAATCCTTGAAGTTAAAACCCAAACTGCATCTAAAAACAACTCTAAGTGGTTTGGAGGCTAGGTTTGTTTTGAGGTATAGGGTTTTTGAGACCTCAGCATTAACAGGACCCAGCTGTAATGCTGTTGCCTTAATGTCACTAGGATGTGCCTTAGTATTCTAGTTTGTCTTTTGAATAAATATTTGCACTTGTAGTTTTTAAAACTTCTTCAGAGCCAAGGATACAGTAACTAAAAATATTTTTCTATCCCAGCTGCTGTGCATGGAAAGCTGCATTAGCCTTTCAGGCAGTGTTAGTGGACTGGTATTCAGAAGCCATTTCAAATCCTGGGTCTACCACAGTTCGAATGTGTGACCTTGGGCACATCACCTAGGTGCTTTTGAAGATATTGTAAGTCTCATTGTCAAATATGCCTTAAACAGTTAGGAGTCAAAGACTTATTGAAAGTTAATAGGACTTAAGTGCCAAAGTAACTTCTGAAAATTTTACCTCTAGTTTCTTTTTGCCTCAGTTTCTCATTTGTAAAATGGAGGAAATAGTGCTATTTTCCCTGCCCATCCTTAGTTACTATCCCGAAGAGCTTATAAGAGACATGCCAGACAGTCTTTTTTACTGTTTTTTTTTTTTGTTCAGTGCTAGCTCAGACCGGGGCTGTTGTGCTGGGGCCTCTAGGTGCGACTGTTAGAAGAGGATTAAAATAGTACTGCATTTTTTATCCTTATCTGTCCCTGAAACAAGCTGCATGTAGCCACAGGAGAAAGCAGGCGCAGCTCAGAATTCCATCATTTTCATTAAAAAATAAATGCACGAGTTTGCCATGTTGCTGCCTGGGCAGGGCTGGAACCTGAACTGCTCTGTCTCTCCAGGTAACTGGGGCAGCATAAAGTGTCCCAACCCTACATGGAAAAGTTAGGTCAGGTTCCATGGCTCATTCTGGCTTTCGTCATTGCTGAGATTTCTAGTTGTGAAGTTGGTTTGTGTGGTGGTGACTTTCAGTTGCTTCCAGCCCAGGCTGGATTTGTGCTGGCAAGTTGGAAGAGAAAGGCCTCTCTGTCCGTGCTTGACTCCTCCATTCTCTTTTGAGCGGCAGTTCCAGGCACTCACATGCTGAAAAGCACTTCTTACTAAATATACATGGTGAAACTCCACTGGAAATCAAAACCTGAATTTTGTAGAATCATTTCAAGCCTCCTCTAAGTAGCCAAAATTGTGTTACTACAGCTTGTGCCACTAAGATCAGTGTCTGCCACTCTGCAGGTGCAATTTATGTTAGCAATTAGAACAACTTAATATTAAGTTCTTTAAATACCATGTCAGTTACAGCCTAGAGCATTGTGAGGTTTGGAGAGTAGGCTGAATCCCATAGCTGGGACAGTAATTTTCAGACCAAAGGTGAGATGAGGACTAAATTACTATTTCAGCCAAAGAGGCACTTCCTATCAAGTCTGAGTTTAGTCCCACAGTGGGGAGGGGGAAAACTTGTCTCTGCTGCTAGCCATAGTGTTCAAGGACAGAGAACTACTGTCTCATGGCTTAGCAATCCTGGATATGCAAAGCAAATATGGATATATTTGAAGCTGTGACTGACACTTATAAAAATCATAATGGATGCAATTACTGTGTGATCTTGAATATTTTTTGAAATATGCTCTAAAGTGCATAAACATATCTGCTAACCAGAGGCTCTAACAAGAAGGTAGCACAAAACAGGTGCTTACCAAGTCCTGTGTTTACTAGTGGGAACAGACACTTTTAAAGTGTTTCACAGGGACAAGAGAATTTGGCACCACAGCTGAGATTTTCAATTGAGCCTAAAGGAGTTAGGCACCCAAATCCCAATTTAGTGGGAGTTGGGTGCCTGACTCCTTTGAAAAGCCCAATTCCAATTCTGTAATTTCTTCTCTTCATTTGCTGAGGGCGTTCATCACCTCTCACAGTTCGGCACTTAGTGCAAGGAAAAATGTATCCGGCAGCTCTTTAGAATGATGCTATGATTGCCTAAAATTTACCTTCTAAGTGGGTTGTTTTCTTTCTCCTAACAGATTACAACAGCAGTGACCTAAAAACAGCTTGCCGAAAGCATGAACTTTTTGTTAGCTTCCAAGATTTGGGATGGCAGGTGTGTAATGTTTCTCTCTGAGTAAGCTAGACATTATGAAATATTATCTAAACAATGTTATGGTAATTCCAGTAGACACTTTAAAATGACCCTTGTGCCACCACATTAAAACTAGTCATTGAGGAGATCAAATATTGATAGCTTTCGGATTAGATAGAACACCAAATTTCCTTTGGGAATCTTAAGATATTTACTATTTCATATGGTATTGTATTATGCAGCCATCCTATTGCTGGACAGCAGGCTAGTAATTAGGCCTGTAGATCTAGCCTGAGACCCAGTATGCTCATAGAAAAAACTGATTTTAGTTAAACTAGTGCAACTACCAGTCTGGTTTAAACTGGATATAAAGTGTGTTCACACAGTAGATTTGCACTGTTTTAACTAGATTGATTTATCTAAAATTGTTTTTTTAAACCAATGTAAGTTTTTTGTGATCAGTGCTGTTCGTGGGCCACAAAATGTCAAACTGGAACCCTTTCAAAGAATCCTTTTTTTCATAGATTTTTTCTTCTTGTCTGTTTACCTGTTACAAAAGTGATGCAAAATTTTAAAGAATTAATGTAAATCAAGGGCTAGTTGGTGACAGCTAAAATCTTTGAGACTAATTCAGTGCAAACCTTCCTAACCCTACACACAAGTGTAGTCATCCTGGGAGCATAGCCGGGGTATCATGTAGCTTGCACACAATTCCACAACTGGCACTGCATCACCCTGGAAGCTGGCCAATGTACTAAAGTGTAGTCAAGGCTTAAATTGGAATGGATCACAACCCAGAACTACCGGTACTTTTGGAGGCTGCCATCCTGTTCAGAGTCCCCCTTTATTTTTAAAAGTAAACTTGTCAAAAAACCGTCAGCATATGACCTGCATGTAACCAATACACTGAGTCTGCAGCCAACCTGAAAGAGGAGCTCGGGGAGGTGTGAACTGCCCAAACTCATCTCACTGTTGTGTTAAAGGTCAATATTAACTTTCACTGCTGCTCAAAACCAGCTGAGGGGGACTATAATATGAAGAACAGCATTACCAAGAGTGACATTGTAAATTAAGCATTATAGGTGGGTGGCTCAAGTACCATTCCTTTCCCCTTAAATCTGATCTGTGGAGCTGAAGGAGCAGACCCTAGGGCAGCAGGGGAAGGCAGATGAGTTGTGTGCAGCAGGGCCTTCAAGCTCCTCCTCCCATCTGACTGACTACGTTACAGAGGGGATGTAGGGCAGGTAGCTTCTTCACTGGGTCACGGAGGCTGCTGCTTCTCCCACTGCACGTTAAACTTAAAAACCATGACCCAAGTATCTCTTCACAAGCATGAGGGCTAGATGCGTGTTTTTCACAAAGAAAGCTTTTGGTTTCTTCACATGATGATGGGAGTTAAGGCTATATACCTTAATCAAGCCCTACCCAGGGCTGTGTCTAAAACATGATGATCAAGCATGTGCCAGTGGTTAACATCTACAAGTAACTTCTTAAGTAGGTAACACGTAGGAGGGCATTACTATTTTTATTCTAAACCTTGAGCCCAAGGTTTAATGCAAATTGTATGTTTGGCAAATTCAGCACCCAGCAGTCAAATTTATAACAGGTAGCTTCCACAGTACCTGTAACTGTCCTTTTAAATAAGTATTACTGTCTCTTCAAACTAAAGTAGATATTGATTTGAAATAGCTGGTTGCTGGGGAAACAATCTCACAAATTGAATTTAAATATGTATCAGGAAAGTAATACTATGTGCATTTAAATTTGGTGACAGATTATGAGGTTCATTTTAAATGCAGCATTCCAGAATGTTGAGCAAAAGATAGCATTGGTGTGTGTACTTAATGTACAATGTTAATATCTTAAGCAAGTGGGGTACAGGTAGGAAGCAGTAGTTCTGTATTTCAATCATGTTTCCTCAAGGGTGAGGAAAAATAAGTTTTTTTTTCTACAGCACTCAAATTATATGCTACCATTTCAAAATGCCAAATTTATTACCTTCTCTTCCATAGCGTATCAGGGCTCTCAGATTTTTCAACCAAATTATACAGAGGTAGTCAGAACTTTGTGTGTGCAGAGCTTCAGTGAAAACTAAGACTCTTGTGGGAAGTTTTCCACGGAAAAATTAACTTTGAAGTATTTCAGCCAAAAGCTGAACTATCTAAATTAAAAATGGCACCACAGTGGCTGATGGGTGCCCTATGCTCCCATTCTCTATGGATGTTCTCTGGCTGGACTAAATCTCCCAGGATACATTTTCACCCCTTTTGGTGAGCACGGGGAGTGCAGCATAAGAGTCCCTGGCTGTTGTATATCATGGGAGATGCAGTTTCAGTTAGAGAGCCCAACCCCAAGAGCGGAAGTCTAAGGCACTGTGTTGGTATTTTTTAATCCAAATTTTTTTTTTGATCAAAATAATGTTTTCTATGCCACGGTGACACTTTATGACAATTTTGACAAAATCCCAATTTTCCATCAACAGTTGACACAAGTTTTAATCAGGCTTAATTGCATACTGTTACCTCTATATGCCATCTGTTACAAAAATCAAACAGGCAACTAATTCCACTGAAATATTTTCTGTTTATTTCCTAACAAAGGATTGGATAATTGCACCAAAAGGCTATGCAGCAAACTACTGTGATGGAGAATGTTCTTTCCCACTCAATGCACACATGAATGCCACCAATCATGCCATTGTACAAACTTTGGTGAGTATATAGAAAGACTTGTGCTAAACTACAAGTGAAGTTGGAGATCAGATTAGTTGGTACAATCAAATTGTTTTCTTTTTTTAAACAGGTTCATCTTATGAATCCTGAATACGTTCCCAAACCCTGTTGTGCACCTACCAAACTAAATGCCATATCAGTTCTTTACTTTGATGATAACTCGAATGTCATTTTGAAAAAATATAGGAATATGGTAGTAAGAGCATGCGGATGTCACTGACGCACAAACATTCTTCATCCAGACCTACTGTGCAATTCTACCATGAACTTCTAGATTATACCTACCTGACCTTGGAGAAAGTCAACAAAGGCGCATCAGAGGAAGCAGCAGGGTACTTCTTCATTGATATGTACTCAACTTTGTAATGGGAACAGGTGCTGGATTTAAAAAAAAAACCAAAAAACTGATCTACAGCATGGCGGCCTTTCTGATCTGCAAAAACGAACTGTAAGGCTTGCAAAAACGAAATCCATCCCTACAAATTTTGTTAGCTTCAATCATTCCCTGTATGGTATTAAACTCCCCTGAGAGTAGCAGAAACTTAAAACAGGAGCTTGACCTTGTCAGTTGGTCAGTCTGCACTTCAGTTTTACCAAACCACCATCTGCTACATGTAAGCCTTGAAAAAGTGTCTCCTGTAGACAAAAAGCAAAGCTGTAGTAGTAAAATATAGAAATTATGCTTTTAATACCTTACCATCATGCATTTTATGTTGGACAACCCCAATGTTAGGAAGTGCCTTCTATTTAATAGTTGCTACATCAGTATGAGTGGTTTCTTCCAGAAGCCAACTTGATAAAGAGCAACGTCAGTTGTGCCAAAGGAAGCCTTTGACCCTCTGCATTCTCCAAACACACATGCTGAACCATAGATTTGACTAGATATTTAACCGCACCATGTATTAGTTACATAAGGACAAAGCCACTCCCTGCCTGGTTTCTTGAGATGAATGTTCCAACTAGGCAGTGAATTTATAAATTTGTTCTTGTGCAGCTTCCCACCTTGTTTAGATTCTATAACTCCTGCACGATGCATCCACTAAGCCTGTTCTGTTTTATTCCAAACATTCTTTGCTCCTCAACTGAACCACCACAGAGGCAGCTGCAATCAGGACAATTCTACAACTTAAGTTTATACAGAAATTTTGAAGCAGCTCCTGTGTTGGAGAGTGGACATATTAGTGAAGATGCAGTTTATGTAAAACTATCTGGCCAAAAAGGAAATTGCATTTAAGAAGTTGGTTTAAAGGGTATATTCACATTTTAGCCATAGCTTCTAATAGATTAGTTTTATTCCCAATGCTAATAGTAACAATGAATTTTCTGATCAATGTTAAACTTGTATTACATGCACTTATCTCTAACTCTTGCATTTAAAAAAAGCTTCTTGTAAATACAAGCTATAATTTATTGCAGTTGTCATCATTGTGCTGTAACATTTATAGAAAGACTGGGCTTTTTTAAAAAAAGTTTTTATTTAGAAAGTCTCAGTGTAAACAATTGTACTACTTTGATTTTATACAAGAAACTCATGAGCCAAAGCTGGGGCTACTCATGAGATTGTGCTTCACAAGAGTTTTAAAAAACATTAATAAAGGCTTCCTTTAAGGCAGATGTCTATACATTTTATCTAATACATCTGCCATATAATATTTAGCCCTCATTGTACACTTTCCATGCTTACCCAATTTTAGTTTGAACAGAACCTGTGGTCCTTGCCAGAAAGAGTAAGTTACTGATTTAAAGAGAATTTTCACTATTACATATGGACACAAAACAACAACTTGACTTAGAGCAAAGTGCTGACACATGAAATTCCCAGAGATGTCAATGAATTTTGATGCATGAATGAGGGCAGAATTTAGCCCTTTAGAAGAAAAGATCAGCTACATTAGCAAACTAACGGTGTCTGCATTGTAAATTCTTTGGCTTTAATGTATTAGAACACCTCACACAATCAGGTAGGTCATCATTCAAGGCAACAATGTGTATGGTCCTCCCATTCAAAGGTAGCAACAGGAACTGAATTGCAGTGGTATTGAAGAGGAGTTTTGCTTCTCATTTTAAGGAACAAGAAACAGTTTTGAAGTATCAATCTGCTTATTAAATAAACCCCATGAGTTCAGCTGCTCCTGCTGCTTAAGTCAGATGAGTGGTTCTAGCAGTAAACTGGGGCAAGAGAAATATGGTACAGAAAATTATTTGCAACCAGTTGTTTCTAAATGTGTTAAAGAGGTAGACATCTCTTGGAAAATAATGAAGTGGTTGTTATGATAGCATCCTCTCCTCTAGCAGTGAAGAGAAGTGTCCTGTTTGAACTGTTATAAAATCCCCCATCTCCTATGGCATCAGTAATATTCAGGCACATAGTAAAAGTACCACTACTTTCATTATGGCTAGGGCCTCCCATGACTAGAGAAATATGAACAGGAAACAAGCAGCTAGCAGTGGCCTGGTATCTTCCAAAGGGGTGTGTTTTCTTTTTCAACCTCCCAATTTTTGACTAGCTGCTATATTAAGACAGAGTTTTTAGCTTCAGTTGAAAAGGCAACATTTATTAATACAGCTGTGGCTTGCACCTTTCTAGTAATGGTGAGCACTTTATAAGCTGTACTTTGGTAGCAAGCCTTTACCCAAATTCAACCTGAAGACAAAAATAGTTTACCCAGTCCCTTAACTTGATTTTCCTCATCTATTTTAGGCTCAAAGGAAACCATTTATATCTCAACAGGGAAGGTAGAAATGTAGTAATACTGATGCTGAAAATACTCAATTTGCACAGTAACTACTTGTTACCAGTTTTCCTTGACAAACAATGAAAAAGTCAGTACGGTGTGGCTTTAAAACACACACACAAGGAAGATACCACAAGTCAGTACATTCAGTTTTCAAAAACAACAAAAAACCAACCCCGCCCTTTGAAAATCAATAACATTAACTTGATTTAACTCTCCCCATTAGTGTACAAGAACAGTCAGGGCAGAAGTATCCATGTGTGTTTTACAATTCATCCCTTGCCTGACGCAAAACAAACTTATGCAGCGTTTCAAGATCTCTGGCTCCATTGTGTTCACTGACTTTCTCCCCTGCTCGGAAAAGCAACAGTGTTGGATAACCGTTCACCTTTAAGGAGGGGAAAAACAAAAACCAAAACCATGTCACTTCAGTAGCATCCTTACAACACCAGCAGCCACCCTAATGACTAGGGGCCAAACCCCAAACGCTATGCTTAGCAGTGCTTAACTTTAGGCCCTCTGCCAACAAGTGGAATGAACAGCCCTGCGTTAGGCACCCAGGCTCCCTGTACATTGCTGGGGAGAGTTGAGTACCTAAAAAAAAAAAAAAGAACTGAGCACACTAAGGCATTCAAATCCCTGCTCTGCTCCCTTCATCTCCCAGATGAGTGCCCTAACCACTGCAGTAGGTCTCTCTCTGTTGCCTATTGAAGCTTTTCCACTTTGTATAAGATGTTTAAATACTCACTAGCACAGGGACTTTCCTAACCACCAAGTAACCATCCCTCTCTTTTCCCCCCTGCACGACAAGAGTAACTTCTGACGTGAGTGCGGCGACAGGATCACTAAATTTACAGTGAACTGCCACCTGGGCCAACTACTGGAGACTTCAACCTGGGGTACAAATTATTTAAGATTATCCAATTAATTTTAAACCATCCACACTTACAGAAAATCTGTTGCAGACGTTACGTTCGATGGTGCAATCTACTTTTGCTATTTTGACATCTGTCAAACCTGGAAATTGTTCTTTGGAGAGGTTCTCCCAAGTTGGAGCCAAGTTCTTACAGTGACCGCACCTAGAAACAGACAGGCATGTGTTCAGCAGACATCTTCCAGTGTAGGCCCTAGCTGCTTTATCACGATAGCCATACAATGTGCTCTCTCCTTAATGATACGGGCCAAAATGACAATTATGTGCGTAAGTGGACAGGGTGGATCACTGGTGTATTTGAAATAAGCCAGATGATCTGAAGGTTAAAATAATTTCTGGCTTTTATGTAGTCTCTTCTGGTACAGTATTATATGAAATAGCATATTAACATGTCTCACCCACCAGAAGCTTGTGAAAGCAAACATGAAAAAGATCACAGATTATATTTAAATAAAGTTGCTTGTATCAAGCCACAAACTGTTACATTGTTTAAAAGGTTACACTTCTAAAGTTTTAAATAAGCTACTAGGCATTTACAGTACATTACCTCTCTCCACCATGTCACTTCCCCTTCTCCCACCAAAGCTAACCCAAGACACTGACTGATTAGTCACGTCTCAAGGGGTGTGTCTGTTTTTAAGTCATATTGCACAAAATTTATGACATGAGACTTCTGTTTTCCTGGCAAAAGTTTTTATCCCAACCCCACTCCCCCTTTTAATAATGTAGCCTCCTGGCACTATAAAATTGAAGTTCCTATATTAATGCTAATGAAAAATGCATAATGTTTCTTAAACTCTAAACTCTGCAATAAAGGGGACTCGAGTAGCTTAATGTATTTTCCATCTTAAATTTAACCTTCCTGAAAACTAAAAACAATCCTTCACACATTAGCTTTGTCCTCTTTGCAAAATTGATTCTCTTCTCTACCACCATCCTCAGGCAAGTCGCACAGCATTTACTTCAGTTGTCGTTTTTACCACTACCACTGTACATATTGGCTAAATCTGGAAACAAGTAGTTTGTTTGCCTGTGATTTTTGCTTTCTACAGACAAACTAACATACTGGCCAGATTCTGATCTGCATTACACAGTTGTATATTTAGAGTAACTCCATTCAAGTGAGACTTAGAGTGGACAGGTCTATGGCTGATTTACACCACAATTATTAATTTGCACTATCATAACAGTAGAATGTGGTCCTCTAGATGTAGGTTTTATATAAAAGTCTTTACATTAGATTTTATTTTAAAAGTTAAAAAAAAACCAAAAAAACCCCACAATAGCCACCACCAGACTATTACAGTATTTTGTTCAAATTTTGAACTTTAATTCTACAGTGCCTCCAAGAAACAAATCCCTAAGAAAAGCACTTTAGAATGTAAAGATCTATGCATTGCTCATTTTGTTCTGCCTCAATTGCACCTTAGGTTGGTGATTACAGAAGCCCATGAGTATCTTAAGGCTTGATTCAGGCATCGACAAAGATGGTGACAAGTCTCTGCCAGAGTTTTCATTCTACAATTCAGAAAACAAGTATATATTTGAACTCTGCTGTTAATATACACTGAGTGTAAAAGCATTACTGACCACGCACAAAAACAATTAAGACAAGATGGTCTCATACCTACCGTGCAACTTAATGTTAATATTTACCTAAAATAAACTGAAGGGCAAAAGTAGATCTCAAGCTAATAGTATTTGCTTAGCCAAACATAAATTAATCTACTTGGAAAGGAAAAAGGTTATCTATATACAATGAACTACAATTGTATACACAGACATGATTTTTGAGCTAAGAATAGGATACCAACTACATGAATGTAGCAAACAGTTTCCTAAACTGCAACTCTGTGATAACCAATCTATCCTCTGGCAGCAGCTAATAGGTTGATTCTTTGTAAAGTATGTTTAATACACCCTTCCTCAACTGCCATCTGGCATTCTTCTGGAGTTTGCCCCATCTACCAGTGCCCTTTTTAGAATCCAGCGAGAAGAGGGGAAGGTATTTAAAGTGCAGTTCTACTCTGAAAAGTAACTAAAAAGGGCTTATTGGGATTCCACTTTTGTGTCTCAATTCTCTTTATATTGAGTTCAGAAAACTAATTCCCAACCCTGCAAACTACATCTGGGTTCTGAATCATCAAGCCAGATTCTTTCCTCCTTGTGCATTGTAGCCTGTAAAAGGTTGTGTAGGCAAAATCTGGTCCAGTGCAACCTCATCTGCCTTCAGTGGCGCTGCACAGGTATAAGCTGAACAGTAGACAATTCCACTTATGACATAAATAGAATTCACCTCATTTCCTCTAGCTGCATTGAGTCTACAGTGATGAGTAAAAAAGCAGTTCATTTTTGACACCGAAGTCTGCAAGTTATTTTACAGAACCCAAAGTATGCCAAGAATCACCACTGTATAGAAATTACTGTACTGCCCTGTAAGCTTACAATCTGGTTTCAGACAAGATACAAGAAAGCAGCAACAGAGCATGCTGGGAATGAGCACAAAAGGCAACACAGCGAAGGCAAGCACTGTTTTTTAGTACACAAATATCTATATTAATACTGAATAGACATAAGAAGCTGATCTTTTGGGTAAGAAAAAGCCATGACAAGTCTTCTAGCAGTTCTACTCTGATTTTACAATTTAATTTACTGTGTTTCTCTTCTCCCCCCAGAGTATCTCTCATGCATAATAGGGTAAAGGTGGCCCTCTAGCAGAAGCACCCCATCACTCTCAGTCTGGCTCAGGGGTAGTAGCTCTCACACATCAGGGTCAGTAGATTATGGATCCCACACCATGACTTGGGCTCACAGCCAAGACTGAAACTGCAGTGTAAAAATAGGGAATAGTGCCATGCTGAGAGGCGTGATCACTCACTCTGCTAGGTACAAATTAAAAATTCCATGTTGCTATTCTTACCATTTACAAAAAGTATTTCCTCATCTCAAGATAAACCACAGTAAAATCTGAGATTGCTGAGCATATTAAATTGTTGGTTGCATTTGCCTAGTACTGTTGCACTACATATGGCTAACTTACTGCTCTGAAATACTAGCACTTCAATACAAAAAGTATAACCGTTTTCTATTCCTTCCCCCCCTCCTGTTCAATGCATCTTGGGGGTTAACAGGAGGATGTGTGAGGAAATCTGAACTACATTGTCTTCTGCACACAATGACATTCAGCTTTTTCCATCTTTTCCAACATAGCCAGTGAGGTGGAGCCCACTAACAGATTGGGGTAGGAAGGAGAGCTAGCTGCTTGAGGCTCAATCTAGATATGGCTGAAGTTTGTAGGTTTGTGGAAGAAAGTAATGAAATTGTCACTCCTGTTGGGTGCGGGGAGGAGTGATATGTTTGTTACACAGGTTTGCAACATTGGGGTCTTGTTGCATGTACCAGCTGTGCTGGGCATTCCAGTAATAAGCAGATACCAAATATAAATTAATCATTTGGGAATTTTCCCACTACATGCAGACTAGCATTGCCAACTTTCTAATTGTACAAAACCGAACATACTAGGTCTCACCCCCTTCCCTGAGGCCCCGCCCCCACTCACTACATTCCCCCTCCCTCAGTGGCTCGCGCTTCCTCACCCTCCCTCACTTTCACTGGGCGGGGGTTGGGGTGCAGGAAAGGGTGGGCTCTAACTGGGGACGTGGGGCTCCAAGGTGGGGCCAGAAATGAGGGGTTCAGGGTGTAGGAGGGGGCTCCAGAATGCAGTAGGGGGTTGAGGCAGGAGATTGGGGTGTGTGCTGGGAATGTGGGATTTGGGGTGCAGGAGGAGGCTCTAAGCTGGGGGGGTGGGGCCGAGCGATTTGGAGTGGGGGAGGGGGCTGCGGGTTGAGATGTGGGAGGGGGTGAGAGCTCTGGGATGGGGCCAGGGATGAGGGGTTGGGGTACAGGAGGGGGTTCCAGGCTGGGGCCAAGGAATTCGAAGTGCAGGAAGGAGCTGTGGGTTGGGGTGCAGGTTCTGGGCTGGGGGTGCAGGAGGGGGCTCCAAGTTTGGGGGGGCAGAGGGGGTTGGGGTGCGGGCTTTTAGGCAGCTCACGGTCAGCGGGGCTAAGGCAGGCTCCGTGCCTGTCCTGACTCTGCACTGCACCCCGGAAACGGCCAGCGGGTCGGGGTCCTAGGCTGGGGAGACCCAGGAGGCTCCGCACACTGCTCTCGCCTGCAGGTCCCCCCCCCCCCAATTGGCTGTGGTTCCTGGCCAATGGGAATGTGAAGTCAGTGCTCAAGTTGGGGCACGGAGCCCCATGGGACACCCCCCCAAGAGCCGGACCTACTGGCCACTTCCATGGTGCAGCGCGGTGCCCCACGACAGGTAGGGATTAGCCTGCCTTAGCCCTTCTAATGGCCCAGTCAGTGCTGCTGACTGGAGCCGCCAGGGTCCCTTTTCGACCTGGCATTCCAGTCGAAAACTGGATACCTGGCAACCCTAATGCAGCCTTCACCACGGTCATCCATGCTGGTCACATCAAGGGTGGGTTTCTGTAACTAACATGCAACTTCACCTTAAGACCACCTGGAAATTGCAGTTAGTTCTGCACTCTAGTTACAACATATTAAATAGGACTCCAGTAGCAGCACATTATACCTATGCTCCATGATCTGCACTGACTCCCAATTGAATTCCAGGTGAAGTTTCTAACCTCAAAAGAGCTAAACAGTTTAGGCCCTACTCTGATGCAGAGAGCACCTCTCTCCTTGTGTGAGTCCAAGAAAACTAAGAGGTGCTCAAGCAACAGCCAGTTTAAACCAAGTCAAGGCATTCTTAGGTGGTGAGTCTTCAAAGGAAATGTCACTTCCCTCCTTTCCCCTCATGTCTGCCAGAGTCTGGATTTGATTCTGGGTATGCAGCAAGGGGGGTTTTGCCAGTCTTTCTTGGGGGATGATAGGAGAATTTTGTTGCCACTCTGCTTGTTTATAAATATTTAATTATTCAAGCTTTGTACACAAGTTAAGATTTAATACATTTTATATATCTAAATACAAATTATATAGGAGCACAAAACCCACAACAAACAATGAATAAAAAGCTAAGTACCAATAATTCAGGACAATTTATACAAAAACTACTTACCATGGCGCATAGAATTTAATAAAGGTAACCCCTTTAGCAATGGTTTGGTCAAAGTCTTTTTCAGAGAGAGACAGGACTGTAGCCTGTCAAGAGAAACACAAGTCAAAACCGTATAAGAAGTCCGTCCTTTGAACGCCTGAAATATGTTAAAGAGAAACTCACAAGCCTGTTGCTGTCACTACCACAATATCTATTCAATAAGATTAGCAGTGTATGCCACTGCTAACCCCCAAATGACATCTTTCTCTTATATGCAAAGAAACTAAAATATTTCAAGGTCATTTTCACCCATTTTTTGAAAAATGCAGTGTACCCAAATATATAACTTTGTAGTATCTGAAAGGCTAAGTGTCTAGCAGCTACTGAACCTTCAACTTCATTTTCATATGCTGTCATGCAACTTCCTATGTAATCACTGAGCTAACAATTAGTCTGAAGGGTTAAAAAAAATACTAATGTGTGAATTAAATGAGCTATCTAGGCTATTCTGAAAATATCTTTAAAAGCTCTCCTAGTGTGTTGTTACTTTATGTAATGTAAATAGACCTGTCACTAGAAAAACATTTGCATGTCAAGTGTAAAATGCAAACCCCTCACCAAGTATGGATTTCACACACACTTTTTAGTAAGTGGTAGCTGAATGGTGGGAGGAGAGTGGTTAAAAAAAAAGGACAGTATTTTGCTTATGTGTAGTCTAGTCATTTGAACTGACATAAAATTGAGTTCAGTCTACCAAATAAGGATTAAACTTCTGCTCTAAAAATTGTGTGTGGGAGAGGGTGGGCTTCAAATGAAAATTCAAATGGTAAGTCTGTGATGACTAACCAAATCTACTTTCTATAAAAGCCTCAGGTTACAACTGGGAATAAATGAAAGAGGGAACTGACAATACTACTACTTGCCCCAGTAAAAAAGGATCTTTTACTTTAAGAGAACAAAGATCAAAGAGGAAAAGATATCAATAAGTTTAATTTAAAAACTTCTCTGTATTTCTCATTTTTATATTAAAACAGTCAAATCTAAAATGAAAAAGTCAATTCACTAAAGCCCTATCTTAAATAGAACACAAATTCAACATTATAATAGTAAAGATGTTGGTTAACAACATTTACAAAAAATACTGTTAGGTCATGAAACATGTAATTATTTTATTAAGCTTGATTTTATCTGAAAATTAGGTATTAAACTTCGTCCTATAAATTGCCAGAGGAACAAATAATCTCCCACATGTATTATAATTTTATATGTCCACTACCATCCCACATTTTGTGGACATAAACACTTATTTCGCAAACCATAAATATTATATAAACCGAATTTA
Organism: Mauremys mutica; assembly: GCF_020497125.1. Taxonomy (NCBI): domain Eukaryota; kingdom Metazoa; phylum Chordata; order Testudines; family Geoemydidae; genus Mauremys; species Mauremys mutica. The sequence continues at coordinate 118,639,891 of NC_059073.1, read as the reverse complement.
GGCTGTACTTGTGGATGTTACAATTTCTCGATGATGATATTTGCACATTAGTTGCAATAAAACCCAAAGGTGAAAAGCAGAAGTATGTGGGTTTTTTTTTTTTTTAAAGATAAAAACAAAGTGATGAAGTGAGACCACAGAGTACTAATGGATTTTTATTTTGCTTGGCAATCTGCATGACTCCCTGTAGCTCCAACACAAAATTAATGCAGTCATTCCAAACTCAAAACTTTTACTGCCATGATCTGCCACACTATCACATTCATGTTTCCCGATGCAAATCTTGCTCTTCCACCACCTTCTGTGGGATTTTTCCCCCTCCAGCCTTCCTTTCCCTATAAATACAGTATCTTTGTTTTTCAGATGCCCACCTGTTCCTGCTGTCTCTTTCCTATTTCAGGTCAGAATCCTGTTTGTGACAATCATCTCCACAACAACCAAATGTGATGTCACAAGGATTCTGACTATGTGAAAGACACACAAGATGCAATTTAGTAGACAAAAAAAAATGAAGTTCATTTTTTAAAATCTATCAATAGCATCAGAAAGGCTTAAGGTTATATGTTCCTCAACAACAACTGCTAAACTACCATGTCTAATACTAACTTTATTAAAAGTTTTGCATGCAAACATTTTTGGCAAGGTTCACATAGTTATTGTTTACAGGTTACTAAGCTATCATTTTAGCCATCAAAAACACTGTGGTAAATGACAGGGAGTGGCAGCAGAGCTGTTGGTACAAAGATTTTTGATATAATTTGATATATCATAATTTGATATAATTATACAATACCACTTACCTCATCATGAGGGGGTTCTGCAGGCTGCTGTGGAACTTCAGATGGCTTATCAGCATCTGGGGCTTTCTCAGCATTTTGTAGCTGAGAATCGACATATTCCTTTAATGAATCCAAATCCCTCTTTCCTTTATACTGGTCAGCCTAGAGTTAATCAAACCATTTGTTAAAATACATATTGTTTAGCAAATAGAGTTTTCTGAAGTTTTGGATTTTATCTAAAAGAAATATGGTAAATATCTGTAACAGAGCATGTAATATGCATATTCAAAATAAAATGCTCTGTGATCTGTAAACATATGTACAGGACTAAGTTTACTCCAAGGATTCAGAAATTGCCATGGAATCCTTCCCTTGTACTTTAGAACCTAAACTTTCATTTAAAAGAAAGTTTTGAGATTTTAAAAAGTAGCTGACTGAAGATAATCTTTGTGACCCTGAGAGCTAGAAACATGAGCTAACTTCTTTTAGAAATGAGGGACCAAGATTTCGAGTGCTCCTAATTCCATGTTTTACTTTAGTGTGTAAACACAGTGTAAGAAAAAATACAGCAAACTATCAGATTTAGTCTCTATGTTTTAGTTTGAACTGTTGTCACTGTGTTCTGTTGGTTAAGTCTAGTACTTCCTTTGACAAGGCTTCAGTTTTGGAATCTCAATAAGTCCCAGAAGTCTTTGGGGTCAATTTCAGCCCTCTCAGGTGTGAGCTATGAGATGTACCTCAGATTTGGAATATCTTTTCAAGGTACTGTTTACAAACTTTCCTACACCTTCTGAGAGTGAAACAGACATGTCTCTTTAGTCATCTCCTATGCCTTTGGTGAACACTGCAGACCTCGTATCTTTGCCATTTATATGGTCTATGCCCAAATAGCTGTGGCTTCTTCTGTCCCTCCTCCCATACCGCCAGTCCAAACCAGGGAGATCAAAGATCACATGAGAAGTCTGTACCTGTTCATTCTTATCCATTTCAGCAGGGCAGAGCTCTGCCCATTTTTTCTCCTCCACCACCCTTGGAGACCTTATCTACCTCTTTCCAGTACTGATGACATGATGCCAAATTTCTATTATGAGGAGGAAGATGACAACAACGATGGAGACAATGCTCAACTGGCTGAAGCAGTTCCTCCCTTATTGAACAGTATTATGACCTTCCCATTGGACAACTATAAAATTTTCCAGGAGTTGCTGGGTAAAATGGTTGAAAGTTTTATTTCTGGATGTCATACTTGTCCAAAAAAAATCTTTCTGATTCTGAGGGGAGTCCAGCATGAGGGAATAGCATGATGTTGATAAAGGCCAACTTGACCTTGCCAGAGATCTGCAGTTCACCAGGGCAGTGGCTAAAAAGGAGACTCATCTTTATCAAGCATAGAAGCAAAAATTTTTTTTTTTTCTTCTTAGCCTCTGGTTTTGGAAGCAGCTGAAAGGTCCAAGGGAATAGGAGTAACTTTATCTTCACTAATGGATAAGTAGTTCAAAAAATAGACCCATCTTGTCACAAAAGCCTACTCTGGAGTGACCATAGCTCTTTGTAATGTCATTAATGTTTGGTGGTCCTGATGAAATACACTATTATTTGAGGACACTAAGAGTATCTCTTGGGACAACAACATAAAGCATCTTGGAAATTGTTTTGGAGGGTCAGAAAGTTCCCTTGTGCTTAAGAGCCTTTGCTGTGTTGGTCTCTGAACATAAAAACGGCCTGTACTGGGTCAGACCAAATGTCCATCCAGCCCAGTATGCTGTCTACCAACAGTGGCCAATGCCAGGTGCCCCAGAGAGAGTGAACCTAACAGGTAATGATCAAGTGATCTCTCTCCTGCCATCCATCTCCACCCTCTGACAAACAGAGGCTAGGGATACCATTCCTTACCTATCCTGGCTAATAGCCATTAATGGACTTAACCTCCATGAATGTATCTAGGTCTCTTTTAAACGCTGTTATAGTCCCAGCCTTCACAACCTCCTCAGGCAAGGAGTTCCACAGGTTGACTGTGCAGTGTGTGAAGAAGAACTTCCTTTTATTTGTTTTAAACCTGCTGCCCATTAATTTCATTTGGTGGCCCCTAGTTCCTGTTTTATGGAAACAAGTAAATAACTTTTCCTTATTTACTTTCTCCACATCACTCATGATTTATATCTCTATCATTTCCCCCTTTAGTCTCTTCTTTTCCAAGCTGAAAAGTCCTAGCTTCTTTCATCTCTCCTCATATGGGACCCATTCCAAACCCCTAATCATTTTAGTTGCCCTTCTCTGAACCTTTTCTAATGCCAGTATATCTTTTTTGAGATGAGGAGCCCACATCTGACCGCAGTATTCAAGTGGGCGTACCATGGATTTATATAAGGGCAATAAGATACTCTCCGTCTTATTCTCTATCCCCTGCTGTTAGGGCTGTGGAGACAGCAATCAGCTTAAATCACCCTTCCCAGCTGTAGTTCTCCCTCCAGAAGTTCAGAATCTTCATTTCTGCTCTGTTACAGGCTTTGATGACCACCGTGGTGATTATGCTCCACAAAGATTCACATCCTTACCCCAAACTTTTTACTTAAGGTGGTTGTTGGCTAATTTGCACTGCAACACAAACCCTCCAGTTTTCTTCCTAATATCAGTTACTTGGGGAAAATAGATGCGTAAACTTGACACAGAGTGATAACTTATTTAGGTGCAATGACACCCATTAGAAAGTTACCTAGGCTGTTCACAGTCTTTTCTGATAGTCTAGAAATGAAATGAAAGACTTCGGAAATGGGTTATTCTTTGAGTTTAGACTTGTTGCAATAGAGTTGATGTCTTCCTGAATAACAAGTTTAGAGCTCATTCTACTAGCTCTAAGGCAGATTAATTTAATAGACTATGTAAGCATGACTTAATTTGTAAAGCTAACACTTTCAGCTCTATTCATATGCAGCACTATTCTCACTAATTTGAATCTTACTCCAATGCTTGAAAGCAGTTCCACGATTCTTGTTTAATTAGTCCTCCTTTAGAGTTACTTCTGGTAAATCTCCCAAATGTGAAGATCTGCAGAGGCAATTCTCTTAGGAGGAAAATATTACTTACAGTAAAGCTTATTTGGTGCTGTTCAAATGCATTGGCTCTGCAGATCTGCACTCCTCATTTTCCTAACCTCTTCCAGGTCCTGCTTGCAATTCTTTGAATTTGGGCAACTGGAGCCACAGGATTCTGATAACATCATTTCAAATGTTCAGACTTGTGAACTCAACAGGCACTGCTCTGAGCTGATGACTCCAGGGCCATGCAATACCCATGAATGTGAATCTGGAGAGGCAAAATTGGGGGATGGAGTGGGAGGAATTCCCTCTTAACTTTGTATTTTGTCTATTTCATCTGTATTTCCAGACACTTTTACATGTAAGGATAAAGTTGGAAGATGAAAATATACCCCGAGTTCTCTCACAAGTTGGTATGTTTTGAGATATCTATCCCTGGTTTTGGTTATTTGCAGACCAGGATGCACAACTATATTAGAAGTTTTATTACGGCACAAACAAAAGTCATCGTTCCATCCCAAACACTGCTCCATTCATATCGTCTATCTTTACATCTCTTACAAAGAGGCTTTCAAATAAGCCAACTTCTCCCAACATGCAAGAACATTCTACAAGCCTGCTTGTCTTCACAGAGGAAGAAAGTTTGACCTCGTCCTGTATTTGCAGCCTCACCTTTTCACCATTCCTAAACCAGAGGAGGGTGGGATATCCACGAACTTGGTTTTCAGAACAGACTTCATAATGCTGTGTACAGTCAACCTAGAGTTTAAAATAGTTATAATCATTCACTCGTATGGAATAAAATCCATGCTGTTCCAAACACGGCATCATACCCTCTATATTTAATATCTCTCACTATGTATCTACAGAGAAAGGCAAGGTTTGTCAGAAGCTAATTGGAATAATTTACAAGTTTTGTCTTGAAAGCCATTTAAGTCAGTGTTCTAAATCTCTCTCAAGCCACTCAGGGAGGGTAGAGGCAGAAGCAGAAAAGAACAAAGGCACTACGATTGATATGCTAGTTAGAACAAGCATTCAGTATTTGCAGAGTGAAAAAAATTACAACCTGGGCAGCAGGACACCCAATACTCATACGTTAAGAGTTTGAAACCTAAATTTTCAGTAGAAGGATTTAGAGTGGCTCGGGTTTTTTTAAAATCATACTGGAGTACTCTGAAATCAGAAAGCAAAACAGCCAGTGACTTGACTTCAATGCAAGGGAAATTCCAAATGCTGAGCAACTGGAATTCAAATTAGATTCTAATTTTGCCACAAGCCAATTTGTAAGGACAGAGAGTACACAGGGATAAACGACCTGCGGTACAGCTGTGGATGGCCCAGGTCAACTGACTTGGGCTTGTGAGGCTAAATATTGCTGTGTAGACATTTGGACTTGGGCTGGAGGCCAAGCTCTGGGACCCTCCTCCCCTCACAAGGTCCCAGAGCTCAGGCTCCAGCCCAAGCCCAAATGTCTACACAGCAATTTTTTTAGCCCAGGGCCAAAGCAGAAAGCTGAGCCAGCTGACCTGGGACAGCAATTTTTTTAATCCCTGTGTAGGCATACCCTGATTTACAAATCCAGTTAATAAGCAAATAAATATCTACATGTCACGTGCATGGTTCCAGCATCGGCTTGAGATAGCACTTAGATTTTTGAAGTTAACATTAGGAATTCTTTGCCACAGATCACTGAAGTGAGGACAACTAAGCAGACTACAGGCACAATGTAACAGGTGCTACTGACATTCACCTGGATTACATGAAGGTCATGTTTCCTGCCTACTTAGAGAATCACAGCCTGAGCCAAAACAAGTTTCCAATAGTTTCATGGCATCCTGTTACACAAAACTGGGTAGTCACTGAGACAAGACTAACTGCCTTTATTAGGGAAAAAAATGCTAAAACATGCAAGACAGAACACTGGATAAAACAGGACTTTTGAAAACAATGGATTTATAACTCTCTACATTAAGAGAGATTGGGTAATACTGTAGTAAGAACATACTTAAACCAAGCAATAACTGCACCAGATAGCTCACGCAAACATTCCAGATGCTCAAAAAGTAATCACTACATGCAGCATTTAATACATACAGATAATATCAAAGGACCAAAATCCTCTAGTACTTTATTCTGAGCAATCTCAGTTGTGTTGCCAGATTTCAAAACATTTAAATTTCTCAAAAGACTCACTCTGATCTACACCATAAGAAAAGTCTATTCTTACAGAGAGAAAGGAGAGACTGGCAGTTTCTTTGTCATTAACAGTTTTACTTAGAAGTTAATGACAGCAGTCTTTAAATACCAAGTGAATACCTTTGAAGGTTTAAGAGTTTAAAAAAGTTAGTCTCTATACATTTAGCACTATCAGATAACATTGAGGGATTCAGATTGTTAGACACCAGCATGACTTCGGCATGGGTCAGCAAATAAAGTGAGTAACTGCAGTTGCCAGACCACCTGCATACCTCTGCATAGAAGTCACTTCAGGAACAAATAATAAGCTCCCATGGTAAATACACCACAGAATCTGGTTATCATCCCTAAGGGAAATAGTAAAGCAGGACAAGATATCAGTTTTTAAGACAGAAGTCCCCCAGAACTCTATACTAATTTTTTTTTTTGTTGAGGGGTTGAGGGAGGATATGAATAGATGAGAAACAACGCATCATTAATGCCTTTACTGGGTCTAAAAATTACAAAGCTATCCAGTTGTATACAGCATACTGGAAGAGGAAGAGTAATTTTTACTACTGAAAATAAATCTTGAAATTTATGAAGCCCTGACAACAGACAAGGGCAGTGCAATACAAAAATCAAAACTGAAAATATTCCTCTCATCATCTACTGTATTCTCCCTTTCTGTTCGTTCATACCTCTGAAACACAGTAATCTGGGTACAGACAAGTTTCTGGCATGCCTTTATTTAAAATGAATAGGCCTTGTCAATTCAGAGTTGGCCATCTCATCAGGATAAATAAAATATCTGGGTCCGTGTAGCATATAAGAGAAATAGCCAGCTCAAAATTAAAATGGGGTCTGTGAAGGTGAAGGTGATTTATCAAGTGACAAAACAGAGTTAATAAAGTTTTGCTTACAGACTATATAGGATGAGTAGCGTGCTACTTGACTAATGTATTCATCCAAAGGAGGTATATTTCCAGTTTAATAAGAGCTTTCAACCTACCTTGCCAATCTTGACAGTTTCAGAATGTTCAAGAACTGAGGCCAGCTGTTCCCAGGCTGGAGCCAAAGCCTTGCAGTGGCCACACCAAGGGGCAAAGAATTTGATAAAGTGATTACCTTTAAAAGGGGGGGGGAAAAAAGACTCAATTCATATGTACCTGAAACAGTGACTGTCATTAAAGACTAGCTATTTACCACCAATTATAAATTTATCATGGTATTTCCTAGCTTAAGTACAGGTAATTCTGAAAATATAATAGTAAAGATAAAATACTGTGGTGCAGTAACATTAATTTTTAAATGGTATCCATTGTACAGTACTTCACTTATATTTAGTTAGTTTGAAATGTCGTAAACTAAACATGGCCACGAATATTTCAGGAGCTAGTGTTTCAATGTCATATCCAAGCACATCAGTGCATAGTTCATGTCTTTCCTCCATCCATACATCTTCACAAAAAACACTGCCAAAGTTAGATGTTTATTAAAAGCACAATAATTTTTATCTAACCATTTGCTAAAATTTCTTATTCTAACGAGAATTCACGTGGGTCAGCTACACTGCTGAAGAGGGGAAAACAGCAGAAGGTCAAAAAGTAAACAGCATAATTTAAAGAGAAAGCTCAAACACTGAATACATTTCTAAATACAGAAGTGACTGCAATTCAGTTGCTATAAAACTCTATTTGAATTAACTCTCCTTCTTTCCCTGCATTGATCCTCTGTAATCTTCATGTTTGTGTTTATCTAAGTTAAAATTGCAAGCTCTCTGGGACAAGGACTTTTAAAATCTCTGTCACGTAATCCCGGTACATAGGGTCCGATGGGAACAAAACCTAAGAGATAAAGGAGTTCAGGAGAGCTGGCAATTTCTCAAGGAGACAATATTAAACGCACAACTGCCAACTATCCCGATGTAAGGAAATATAGGATGAATAGTAAGAGGCCAACATGGCTCCATCAGGAGCTCTTTAATGACCTGAAAATAAAAAAGAAATCCCACAAAAGGTGAAAAATGGACAAATTACTAAGGAATACAGAAGAATAGCACAAGCATGTAGGGACAAAATCAGAAAGGTTAAGGCACAAAATCAGTTGCACCTAACAAGGGATATAAAAGGTAGTAACAAATGGTATTGTAAGTATATTAGGAACAAGAGAAAGATGAAGGAAAGTGTAGGTCCCCCACATAGCAGGAAAGGAGAGCTAATAATTAATGACATCAAGAAGGCTGAGGTATTTAATGCCTATTTCACTAAAAAGATTAATAGTGACCATATACTCAATGCAATTAATATTAACAAAGTGGGGGAAGGAACACAAGTCAAAATGTGGAAAAAACAGGTTAAAGAATACTTAGATAAAGAGCACTTGAGAAGGGCGAACATATTTCCTATTGTTAAAAAGGGGAAAAAAGGGGGACCTGGGGAATTATAGACCAGGCAGCCTAACTTTGACACCTGGAAAAAAATGAACAATCTATCAATTAGTAAAAGATACGAGGAATAGCTAGAGTTATAAGTAATAGCAAACATGGATTTGTCAACAACAAATAATTTAGACACATAGGAGTCTAAATCCCACTGGCTGTTGACAGGATTTAGACTTCTAAGTGCCTAGATCCCTTCTGAAAATGATATTTAAGCTCCTAAATCAGTTAGGCATTGTGACAGCAAAGCAATGCCTAAATAACTTTAAAAAACTGGGCCTAAGTGCTTTAGGCTATGTCTACAGTAGCACTTATGGCGGTATAACTTATGTAGCTCAGGGATGTGAAAAAGCCACCCCCCTGAGCAATGTAAGTTACACTGACCTAAGCATCGGTATAGACAGCACTATGTTGGTGGGTGAGCGTCTCCCAGTGACATAGCTACGCCACTCACGGGGCTGGAGCAGTAAAGCCGATAGGAGAGCTCTCTTCCCGATGGCTTAGAGAGCTTACAGTGGCATCACTGCAGCTCCTCCGCTGTAAACTCTAGTGTAGCCGTAGCAGTCGAGTCAGTAGCATGAAGCACTAACAACATCAAGGCAACTCCATATTAACACAGAATAGAAAGGAACTAAATACAGAGAAAAGAATGTCAAACGAAAGGATGGAAACCTCTTATAATAATGAAGTCTTTTTCACTGCTTCCCCGATCCTCCCCTCACCCCACGCAAAGGCTCCTACTAACAGAACAACTTCACTATAAATGGAGATTCACTGTAGGCAAGCTCTACTGTAATTCCATTCTAGTTTAAATGTTTGAAAGAAAACTTGAGAGGCAGAGAGAAAGATTGATGAAAATAAGATTTATTGGTACAACTTTCTGTCTGAGATTGTTGCCTTTTTCATATTTTTACTCAATCAGTAGTCTCACTATTACTTTATAGTCTAGTTTCTTAACCAGGAACCATATAAACAAAGATCTAAAAAGTAAGGAATCTAATGACTCAGTCCAGTGGCTTTTTATCTGCAATGAACCTCTGAGTTGGCAAGTGCAGCAAATGTGCACACCACTTATTACTGCTGCCCCTTGTTCTCTTTTGTGGTCTATCAGCCATGAATAACTTGACATTTCACATCATTCTGTGTTGTCCCCATAAAATGATGAACAAGTGAAAGCTTCAATGTGCTTTAGTGTTTTAAAAACGGGTGAGAAATGGCACACAAAAACCAATGCCATTACCAATGCATATTTCAATCCTTACTGGAAAACTATCAATTTCTATTTTTTGTCCAGACAATACAAGAGTTTAATTACTATGCGGTTTCCAAGCTGAAACAGTTTTTTTTTTTTGTTTTTTAAAGTTTACTAAGTAGACATTTCTCATTTAGAATAGGTAGCTAATGCAGTGATATAGATTGTACAATCAGAATTATTACTTTTTTAAATTCCAAAACTGCACCCAACAACAACAAAAACATATGGTGTATGCACAATGTTAGATATACAAAACTACAATAAAAGATTATTTAGTTTGCAAAACAAAGCACTCAAGTTAGGAAATGCCAAATTTAAGAGTTGCCCATGTAACCTTAATTCTGCCCCCTTGTGTGTCTACCCTCTGCACTGAAGGAGACGGGCATCCAATGAAAAAAATACCATGTGATCATGAAATTAAAAACTGTCTTATAATGCAGTCTTAAATCTGGTATTTCCTCACTTTCAAGTACTGGACTTTGTATTTAAAAAAAAAAAAAAAGATAAAAAACGTTATTTAGGTTACAATTTCTTAGGTTTTTGAAATCAATTGGAATCCAGAACTTTCAGCACAGCATCACAGACTTCTATCACTTGAACTACGGAAATAACTACATTACTTGGCAACAGAGGAAGGCTATTATCCCAAAATGAAGCATGGAGCTCAGGGTGTGCTAGGTCCAAGGGATGAGTGAGGGGAGCCCAGTCTGGCTCTCCCTTCCCCAAACTGGAGTTGGGGGAGTGCCTGACTCACGTGATAGCCCTAGAGGACAGGGATGGACTACTGGGGCAAGAGGCTGTGTTGGGGGTGGAGGGAGGAGAGGGCGCCTGACCTAGCTCTCCTTCCATGACCACCCACTCTAGTGCTACCTGAATGGAATTCCATGGGACAAGAAAAGTCATCTCTCTAGCCCCAGGGTGTTGTCCGTGTTGAATTTCAAAGGCCTGTTCAAAACAACAATGGAGGTGCTAGAGAGTTTCGTAAAGTTACAAGAATCTTTTATCATTGAAAGTGTATTATGCAACCTAAATATAGAATAAATATAAACTCTCTGAAGAGTCTATCCTCACTAAGCATATCGCAGCTCTGACATGTGACTGGACTCCGCATGCACCAGCCACTGAGCATGCTCTGGCACAGGGCAATGGGGCACAGAACAACTTTCCCTATAATGACTGCTCTGGCCCAGGGAATGGCAGGCACTAGAACTGAGAGCTGGGAACCTGCCTCTCTTGTGGTCCCAATGACTCAATCCTGCTAGCACCTAACCAGTGTAGGAAAGGAGGCCTTCTGATTTGAATGCAGATTGGACAAAAACTGGACCAGGGAGGAGGGAAAGGAGCAGACTTGCACACAGAGTCTGGAAAGAGTGGGACTTGGAAGGGGGGGACGGGGAATTATGACTGGATGCTGGAGACTGGAACTACCTGTGCAAGGAGACGGGGAGCCAGTAAAGGAAACATGGGTTGGAGACCCTGGGAGATGGTGAGGGAAACTGGAGACAGGGGGAGACTGGGAACTACTTGGCTAGGCAAAGGAACACTGAGATGGGATGAGGGCTGTGGTGTATGGGGAGAGCTGAGGCCTGCTGAACCAAGATACTGGGACAAAAAGCCAGGGATGAGACAGAGAGAGAGACTGGAGGAGCAGCCCAGGAAGGGAGAGTGGAACTCAGAGCTAACTGAAGGGGAGGGGGCCAAGGAAAGACAGACTGGACAAAAAGCTGTGAGGTGGGACTGCTTAAGCAAGACGACTGGACTTGGGTATGCGAAGGGGCCGGGGGAGGCACTGGGAACCAGACAGCAAACAGAGAGGGGGGAAGCTAGGACTGATTAGGCAAGGAGAATGACACTGGAATGAGAAGCAGAGGCTATGTAGGGAAGAATGGGATTAGCATAAGAAGCCTGATCTGGGGAGAGACAGGAGTGGGCCAGGGCAGGATTAGAGGAGATGGGGCAGAAAAGGTCAAGCTTGCCAGAAATGAGCAAAAGAGTGTGTCCACTAGAGAACTCTCGCTTTCAGAGCCAGGAATGGAACCCAAGACTCCTGAGTCTCACTATTCCTTTGCAGTCAACCAATATCTGAGAAACCCACGGCAAAGTGTGTGTCTCATCCCCTTCTAGTGCTGGGACACATATAAGATGACAACCTCCAACTGCTATCAGTTACTTGTTAGCTCAAGTGGCAGGAGTCTGTGTGGTGGATCTAAAGATTACAACTCTACCAATGAATCGAGTGTCAATATAATCCCACATGATGGAATTTCTGTTTTTTCAGTTTGCTTTTTTTAAATCCTAGGAAATTATACAGACAAAAACTATTAAAAGAACGTTAAGGTGCAAAGTCAACCACTAAAAATAAATAAATAAATAAAAAATAATCAGAAAATCCCAGAATTAAGGTTGCCTGTACAACCTTAATTCAGCCACCATGTGTGTAGGCATTATGATACAGTTTTAATTACATGATCACATACTATTTTTCCACAGGATGCTTGTCTCATTCAGTGCACAGGATGTACTTGCTCTAGGGATGAATTAGGGTTGTGGAATAAAAGAGGCTGTTGTCTGTAGGACCTCTGCTTCATTCATAGCAGAAGCTGGAATATATGTAGACTGTGTAGAATATGTACAGATAAATTAATGCTTGTGAAGCACTCAGATACTTTAGTGATGAGCGCCATACAAGAGCCCATGTGGAAATAAATAATTGTATTTCCATAGAAAGATTTGAATAATACGCAGTAAATAAAACCTAGAGACTCACACATTGAACCATGAGCATAAAACAAAATAGTGCAGGGTGGCTCATTAATTGAGCACTGTCCATCCTGTGTACTAAATGAAGCTGGGATCCTGTGGGGGAAAAATGGTAAGTCTTCAGTTACATGATGGCGATCATAATGTATATGCACTAGAGGATGAATTTAAGATAGCTTGTGCAACCTTAATACTGCGATTGCCTAACTTTTGAGTTCTTGATTTCATAATCCTAATGTCTTTAATATATTTATTGTACGTAATATGTAATAAAACTGATTTTTTTTGGTAAGTTATCTTTCCACTTGTTACAGATTTTTGGGTAAGAAGATAGAAGAAAGGTACTTTTAAAGACTAATCCACCATTTCTCTCATATATCTCACAAGATCAAGCAAATATTGCAGGCTTCTCATTAATTAGATCTAAATATCTGTATCAATCATAGCTACAAGAAAATAATTAAATTACCTTCTGCTATATGCATCTTGAAATTGGCTGCTGAGAGATCATGCATTCCCTGTTTAGGTTCTGGAAGTTTTGGTGGTTGCAGATCAGATTCTTGCTCCTATTAAAAAGAAACAAAATAATTACTATTTCTGTCTTATGCAACTGATATACACAGCATGAATTGCATGGCAATTTGTCTGTCTTACTGCTCCATGAGTAATGATTCCATGTGGCAGTGTAAACAGAGACAATCCCCATTTGTCAATTTTCAAATTCCCAAAAATATTTCCTACTCCAGCTTTATTCTGTATCAAGGTCTGTGTCAAGTGGACACTAATAAGCAGTTATTTGAAACTGCCTTGTAAGTCTATTATACAGAAAGCAACTCTCTCAGTTACTGAGCTAACTGCATCTGGTCTTTCCTCCTGGTGATCCACCATCCTGGTCTCTTCAAGTGTACCTTCCCTTCCTTTCAAACTTCCAACTATCATCTGACCTGGGGGAGAACCACAGGATTCTCCCACTCTCAAATTAGGTCCTGGCTGCAGTTCCCAGTGTATCAAATGTGATTACCACAGCAGGTCTGACTTGGGCTCAGATCCTGCAGTTCTGTTCCCTCAGGGCACAAAAAGAGTGGCAGTCAGCTTCTTTAAAGCAAAGTATTATTTATACAGAACCAAAAGCATATTGTTTTTAAGATATGTTTTCTCTGATAAGCCAGCCTATGCATATGCCTGTTTTCCCCTAAGGCTTATCATTACCTGGATACGAGTAGGTCCATCTCCTTCAGATTCCTGCACAGAGACTGCCTTCCAGCTTGTCTCTCTGTCAGAGCTCACTGACAATTGACTCTCAACCACCTCTTTTCCTGAAAAGTCTTTTTTAACTATTTACTGTACTTTTGCTCAGTAGCTCCCAGTCTGGCAAGAAAGGAGGGTGACTTCAGACTGGAGCCTGAAAGTATGCTATATAGTCACTCCTTAGACCCTGTCTCTGTACCAGGCTGGGATTAGGGTTGTGTTATGGGGGCAGAGGGTGCAGATGTGGGTAGTCTGTGCCCCCTCACTTGTCGGGTTTTTTTTTTTTTAAATAAAAAAAATCTCAGAGCAGTCACTAAACCAGTGACTTTTACTAAGATTACCATGACTGCTCTGTGATTTTTTATTTAAAAAAAACTCAGTGACAAATTTGCAGCCCTAATGATCACATATCAGGCCCACTCCTGTCACAGAAACCACATGTGCCATCACATAAATTTATGAGGTCTTTCAGCTATCTATAATTTACAAGCTATTCAAGACTCCACTTTGAGCACTCGTTCCCAATCCCACACAACCAGCAATATTAGAAAAGGAGCAAACTAGAACGTAGCCATCCTATAACTAAGCTGCAACACTCACAAACATTAAGTCAGTCACTTAACAGGAAAAAGACACTTTTCTAGGAACTAGCTCAGAGCTGAAAAAACATTACTAGAAACTACACTGCTAAAACTTCTTTGCATCTGATGTTTAAATTTTTAAAAGATACATTAATATGGATCTTGTTTAAGCAGAACTGTGTATTTTTAATCAACTGAGCTCAGCAATCATTGTGGCTTTGTCTTGACTAGGAAAAGTGGTTAAGTTTACACCAGGCTCATCTAATATGCTAGATGAGCCAGACCTAAACTCAAGCCTTTTCCTTGTGTAGCTATAGGGTAACACATTGCAACTCAATTTTGCTGGTTGAGTTGTAGCCTTAACTCTTCTCTAAACTACAGCATGATCAGCTGCTAATTCTTGCCCTGCATCTACATTAGGAAAAAGGTTGTTTATGCTAGACTTACCTCGCTTGTATTAGCTAAACCACTTTTCCTAGTCAAGACAAAGTACTTGTGGCCTATACTTGTCAACTGAACGTGTACCAGGAAATCCTATCTTAAATGTCAAGAGGCTAATATTTCCTTGAAATAAGATTATGAATTTTGGTTTTAAATACAGGAAACAGAGGGCAAGTCAAAGGATGCCAGTTTTAATTACGGGTTTGATGGCTATTTGGCCACTGTTCCAGTTTATCACCATCATCCAATTTTTATTCTTATGAAGTTTTCCTCTTGAAAAGCAAAACCTAACCCCTATAGATCAAGAAATCAGTCTGACTCTGGAAGAAGGGAGTATTTCCTGTTCACTTACAGCTGGTTCCTCATTTAGTGTCTGCAACATCCAGCTTTCCAGTGCCTGAAAGTCTCTAGGACCCTGGTATTTCACAGGTTCTTGGCCTGGCTTAAGCAGCTTTAGGCTGAAACATTAAAACAGTACAAAGAGGTAAGGCAAAACTTTTCAAATAGATACAAACAAGAAACATTCTTTGGAAATAAATGAACTTTTTGCTGATAACATCAAAACTGAGCTCAGAGCATACTTAGTCCTCAAGCCTATAATTAAAATCACACATTCCCTAGATTTCCATGATGCAGAATTGGGCCCTGTAACTAACCAGAACTCTGTTGTTCTCCTTTAAATTTAGCACAGGTAGAAATACCATATTTTGTGTTAACATTCCAAGATCTCCTTAGATTAACATGAAATGGTGAATAAAATGCTAGAAAGAATAATTCAAAGATTAATCCCTGTTTATGCTTGTGAATCTTATTTTTCAGTTTGCCAAAAAAGCATTGGTTAATTTTTTTCAGTATGCACAAAACCAAAAAGCTTACGTTCCAGGAATTTCTCTACACTTTTTTGTGCCATACCAAATTTGCAAGTCCTTGATCACATGCTGTATTAAACTGATTAAAAATAGCTTAAAGCAGATGAACAAGGTGAGAAAATAGGTGGAGAATTGCAAAGGCAGGTCTTTCTGCTTATATATATATATATATATATATATACACACACACACACACACACACACACTTGCTATCATATTTGAAATCATATTTGTTTAAATACTGGAATTTTAAAGGGATACCATCAAATTGAGATTATCTTTTTTTTTTTTTTAAGCGAGTTAAAATTCATTTCAGTTATTATACCTGCCCTGGTCTTCCCTTGCTAATTTTTGTGGTTTTACAGCCACATTTTTCTAAACATTTCTCTCCTGTTTTTCTCTTCAGAGCCCTTACAACTTAAAAAAATTACTATGCAAAAGTGTTTTCAAAAGCACAATGCATACAAATTAAAATAAGAAAAAATCCTCCATTTATTGCTTTCATTTATAGTATTGTACATTGCTTGTACAATAGAAGGTTAAAAAAACATTCAGAAAGGTGTGTGGTTTTTAAGTTAATATTGTCCCTTTAAGAAGTTAACAAAAAATAAAGAAAAGAACTATGAAATCTGAATTGCTTATCTCTCCCTTTCATACATCTTCTGGTAATAGTTTGGAGTAGAACTTAACAGAAATCAAGAAGTTTGCTTAAATGATTCTACAGGCGTAGTAGCACCTCTATTATTTTATTAAGATGAGGTTCAGTTTTTCCCCCCCACTTAGATCTGTATATCCAATCTTTGTTTTGTATGAAAATAACGGCATATCTTCCTCCCGAACCGTACAGTACACAACTAATACATAAAGACTGAATTTCCTGAGGATTTTCAACTAAATCTGTTACTTAGTTGGAGTTAAAATTAATTTTAAAATCAGACCTTTAAAAATTTCAGCATGTGACCCTGTGGAGAATGAGGAGATACCTGTATTACAGGTATTTGTATGAATATTATATGTACCTCATTTTACCTGCTTGATAGTATTCTGTTTGAAGACCAAGCAGGAAATTAAGCAATGGTCAGAGATAAGACAACTAGAGGTAAACAACACTGAGGGAGCTAAAGGAACAATAGCTTGGCTAGTAATAGGGAAGATGCTCTTTCCAGGCCACCCAAAAGTGACAGAGCTGTTTCACCAAAGCCAGAGCCTAGAGATACAAAAGACCATAAACAGTTAAAAGCACACACTGGCAAAAAGGAACGGGGGAGGGGAGATACCCAGAGAAAGAGAATACAGCAACATAGTCTCTCAGCATAATGACCCAAAGATCCATTTCCAGAGTTGTTAAACCACACCTTTGCAGAGGTGAAGGAAGCACAGCCTTTTCTCTTGAGAGGCATACTCAAGAGAGTCTGAAAAGGGGCTTAAGGCACAGCTCACCCTGTAATTATGAACAAGCCTTTTATTAACAGTACCAGGTATTCTCAAATACACAATTCTTTTCTTCTATCTTACCCGTTATACTTAATACACGTCTACTTTGCTATAACACAACCTGATATAACACGGGCAGTGGGGCTCCGGTGGCACTTTAAAGGGTCCGGGGCTCCAGACACTGCAGGGAGCCCTGGGCCCTTTAAATCACCGCTGGAGCCCTGCTGCCACTACCCCGGGGCCACGGCAGCGGGGCTCAGGTGGCGCTTTAAAGCAGGCCTGCACAACATGTCACCCACGGGCCGGGGGGATTCTAAATCCTGCGCACACGGCGCTCTGCGAGCAGCCCAGAGCCCTTTAAATCCCGGCCACGGCTGAGATTTAAAGGGCTCAGGGCTCCACGCCGCTGCAGGCAGCCCAGAGCCCTTTGAATCCCGGCCGCAGCTCCAGCGGCCGGGCTGGGGCTGGGATTTAAAGGGCTCGGGCTCCCCTCAGTGGCAGGAGCTCTGGGCCCTTTAAATCCCTGCCCCAGCCCTGCAAAGCTCCGGGTTCCCCCAGCCGCCAGAGCCCCGGGCCCTTTAATTTGCCCCTGAGGGTTCCCAGCCACCTCTTCAGCTGGGAGCCCCTGGTTGATTTAAAATCAAGTATCACCACCCCAACCCCTACCTCCCTTTTTGGCCCATAGCTGTTTTGGTGGGGCGGCGCTGGGGAAGGAGGGTTTGTTTCTGCAGGGCTGGGGCGAGGTGTTTCCGCAGGGCCGGGAGGTGCTGGGGGGGGGGTGTGTTTCCGCAGGGCCGGGGGGGTTCGGCCCTCAGCTGTTTTCTTTGGAGTAATGTGGCCCGCGCCGCTTTACGAGTTGTGCAGGCCTGCTTTAAAAGGTCCGAGGCTCTGGCTGCTGTGGGGAGCCCCAGACCCTTTAAATCGCCGGCAAGCCCCGCTACCGCAGCCCTGGGGCTTCAGCGGTGATTTAAAGGGCCCTGGGCTCCCCAAATCAGCTAGAGCCCCGGGCCCCTTTAAATCACCGCCGGAGCCCTGCCACCCCTACCCTGATAAAACGGGGTTTCAGCTATAAAGCGGTAGGGATCTTTGGCTCCCCACGACCGCGTTATAGCGGACTGGAGGTGTACTTACTGACTCAAAATGGCTGCCATTTTCCATAACTTACAAAAGAACTGAACGAGCCAATGACTGTGAAGTTACTCATGTCCTCAGTAAAGATAATCACTATTTTTCTAGTGGGGAAGTGATGGTGCACCTAATAAAAATGTCCACTACTACTTATAGTTTCCACTGGGACTGAAGCTGCAAGCTGCTCCCAGGGAACAGAACTCTCATTTCAATAGGCACTTTCCTAGCATACCTCTCAACCTTCAAACCTGCTAATTTGCAAAAAAAGCCATTGTAATGTGATAAAAATTGACAAACATGGGACAGTGTTTTGTTGTATGTCACAACATAATTGAGAGTTTTTTTAATCTCTAAGGATATTTTCTCATTTAAAAGTGAGCATGGGAAAAAACAGGAATTCTATTCTGTGCAACCATTAAGACATACACCAGTGATGGGCAACCTGCGATCTGCACACAGCCCGTCAGGGTAATCTACTGACAGGCCGTGAGACAGTTTATTTACATTTGCATGGCCGCCCGCAGCTCCCAGCGGCCGCGGTTCGCTGTTCCCTATCAATGGGAGCAGCGGGAAGTGGCATGGGCTGGCCGAAGCTTGCCCACCACTGACATACACCCTTCCCCAATGGTCATCATGAAAGTTTGACTTTCAGATCCTCAATCCAGACCTCTATCACTTGATCTACAGGAATAATACCTTTGCAAATATATTGCCGTATGTGCACAGTTTGAGCGTGTATATGTTTATGGGGCAAGCATGAGGCCATAACTAAGGTTGTGTGGGAAGAAGAGATTAATGGTTGTTTGGAGTGTATTTACTTTATCACTTGGAGGAAGAAGGCAGTTCCTTGTCATTAGATGTCCCATAATTTGTTTCCATGCTTTTTAAGGATTGTATGTGGGGCAAAGGACGGGTGGTAGAAGATAGCAAACCTGATCAAGTTTAATCCAGTTCCCTTTTAAATGAATTTTCTGTTTATGGAATGGAATCTGCCTTGAATTTTGTGTACCACAGATTTACAAGGAATTAGGCACCATCTTATTGGTGTGTCCTATATGCAGAATTAGAACCCTGTAGGTATATTGTTCTCTCTCCTTGTGCCAACACTGAAAGCTGAAGTCTTGTCCTGCTTGTCTTGATCACACACATTTTATTAGATTTGTATGTCCAAGCTAGCTCAGACCTGACTCATCTTTGTGCCAACTGCTATTAGACTTTGCCCTATTGCCCCATTATTTCCAAGGTTACAGTTCCAAATTTATTGTATTAATATTTACTGCAATTCCTATCCCCCAATTAAAATGCTCTGGCAGTGAGGTGGTGATGAAAAACTCCATTCAGAAAGAGGGAATACTCAATTGTTAGAAGGCACTAATAAGGTATAAGGTCTGTATTAATACAAACTACAAAAACAGTTAACTATTTTTAACCTCTGCTGATCCATCTTCATAAATATCAATATTTGTGCAACCGACTAGGCAGAGCAGTGAATTATTATTATTTTCCATCTCTTGAGAAAAATTAGTATTTGGACCCTAAGCTTTGACTATAAGCTTTTGGGGTCTCTATGGGCACATCTACATAGCAAAAACAAAAACCCGCAGCAGCAGGTTTCAAAGCTTGGGTCAACTGACTCAGGATTACACTGCAGGGCTAAAAATAGCAGTGTAGAAGTTTGGGCTCCGGCTGGAGCTTGGGCTCTGAAACCCAGCAAGTGGGGAGGGCTCAGAGCCCAGGCTTCAGCCCAACCATGTACACTAACATTTTTAGCACTGCAACACAAGCCCAAGTCAGTTGACCCAGATTCAAACTCGCTGCCATAGGTTTTGGAGGGTTTTTTTTTGCTGTGCAGATGTATCCTGCCATTGTAGGACATTTATTCACAAAGCTATACAATTGACAATCTGCTAAAGAGAGGTCCAGCACTAGGCTAGCAGGAGTGCTGGAGTTTGGGCTGAGGTGCTTTAAGCAAAGGCATGTTTATCTGGTAGAAATTCCAGCTCACATTCTTTTCCTGCAGCTCAGAGGCAAGATGAGAGCCTTCTCACCAAGGCCTTACCTTGGTCCTTACTGGTGGAACCCTCATCTATCATAATAGGAAAGGTTTAAAAGATAACAGGTTTAGTGCTCGAATTCATAAGTAGCTGCTAAGTTTTTCAAGCCCTGATAAAGCAAAACCATGTAGAGAAACTTGCACAACGCCAGCATCAATATGTGCCTGGCTTTAGATGGTGTTTTTAATCTATCAGTTTTATGAGCACCAAATTTACACAAAAGTTTGAGACCATTTATACACACTACATTGGTTGTGCTATATACAGTTAGATAACTGAAATAATTTTAAAGTAGTTAAAATAGTTCTGAACTACTAGTACTTTACTGCTGTATGTTATGTTACCATCTCAAAGACATGTTGGGGGGGGAGAGGAGGCAGGGAGCCTATTCTGAACTTTGTTTAAACATAGCCATCTTCCAAGCTGTAAAAAAAAAAGAGAGACATTATAGATCATCTTGTCTTGGCAACATGATCAGAGCTTAAATTTATCTTCTAAAGACTGAAGAGCTATAAAGGAAACCACCAAAAATCATAACTTAGAAGCTGATCTCAACAAATTGGCAGAGGACTGTGGAAAAACATACAAAATAATAGAAGCACACATCCTTTTGTACTTACGTGGGGTATCCTCTGATTCCAAATTCAGAGCAGAGTGGAGTATCTATAGTGCAATCCACTTTTACAACATAGACTGATGGATTTTCCATGTTGTTGTATTTGTCTCCCAGATCATTCCAAGTTGGTTGTAGACGTTGACAGTGTCCACACCTACAACAGGATGAGCAAAAGATAAAATAAATTTCAGTAATAAGGTCACTGTTCTGATTTGTATGCATGCTCTATACTTAACAAATATAGGTTTAAATGTAAATATAAAGACTAGATATGAATGAATCTATGGGAAAAGTATATATACACGTGGGTGGGATCTGATGTACTTGAAACATGTTAGAGGAATGAAAAATGAGAAACCTCTTCCATATAAAAGCAGACTGCGTTAAGCAACAGTTAATACTGTAGAGATGCCTTTTATTGTAGAAGGCTAACCTTGTAAGCAGTTTTGACACAAAATTCACACCAAAAAAAATAATCTAAAAACAGTCCTGATGGTTAGATAAGTACTTTGGCATTACAAAGTCCTGCCAGGTTCATTGTAAAAGACTATTAAATTAATGAGGATACTGAAAAGAGAGCACTCAGCTTCTCAACTTTCTAAGAACACCATGAGAGTATGCCTGGTGTTCTATATGCTTTTACATTTGGAAGCACCAAATTTTTACGTGTCTGGTAAGGAGATAATGGTTTCTACTCTTTTTATAAGGTCCCTTGTGTTTAAGTGTAACATCAGAACTGTGACTCATGAGACCCATGGAATACCTAAGTCAGTGAAGTAGAACAGTTCTATTTCCAAGTCCTGAAGAGATACTAATCTTAATACGTTATAAACAGGAACAAGTGCCTTTGCATAGTGAGATCCCAGGAGTCTCAAAATATTCAAGATATGCACACAAAGTAAGGTGACTTAAAACAGGTTTCAGAACAAATAATTGCTATTTTGCTTCTCTCTTAAAAGAATCGTTAATTATTCAAGTAATCTTTCCCACTGCTTGGCATCCCATAGCACACTAATTCAAATTTAAAGTGTTAGGAATGTTCAGCCAATCAAGAGATTTACCAGTTCTTGAAAACACCATTCCAAGTCCCCCAAAACTGAAAATGAGATCTCATTCTATTGGCAAATACAAACTGGTGTTGTCAAAAACACTAACACCAGAAATGTGGTAAACTATTAAAGGAGCCAATGTCAACTTATCTTGAATGACTGTTCTTGCTGTTCCTGATTTTTACAGGCATTAAAAAAAAAGTCATTAAATTAATTAAAATATCCTCAACTTTGTTTGCTCTTGACAAGTCCTGGAAAGTCTACCTTTTATGCAACAATTAACACAAGAATAAGGAAGTTTGCAGGAAGCTGCGTTTCTCAAACTGGGGTCGCCGCTTGTCTAGGGAAAGCCCCTGGCAGGCCGGGCCAGTTTGTTTACCTGCCTCATCCGCAGGTCTGGCCGATCGCGGCTCCCACTGGGAGCGGCTGGAAGCGGCACAGGCCGAGGGACTTACTGGCCGCCGCTTCCAGCAGCCTCCATTGGCCTGCAGCGGCGAACCGCGGCCAGGAGATGTAGCCCAAGAAACTAACTTCTTTGTCTGACTAAAAAGGAAGTTATAGGGGCTGTGTTGTCATCAAGACCCAAAAGTAGAATGTAATCCAAATTTTATTTTAAATAATTACTCAATCTTTACTGCAGAGACACTGTTGCATCTCCATAGTTAACACTGTAACAAGGCTTCAATTAGAAGGCTAATTCTGGACTCAACTATAAAATAATCCAAAAAAGGTCTGACACTTCAAATGCCATATGAGGTTTGGTAATTAAGGGAGAATTTGAGTATGGAAATGTAGCAAAGGTATCCCAAACAACTTTAGTTCTTCACTGTGCTTCCCCATTCTGTAAGGCAGTGGCTCTCAACCTTTCCTAACTACTGTACTTCTTTCAGGAGTCTGATTTGTCTTGCGTGCCCCAAAATTTAATCTCACTTAAAATCTACTTGCTTACAAAATCAGACATAAAAATACAAAAATGTCACAGCACACTATTACTGAAAAATTGCTGACTTTCTCATTTTTACCATATAACAACATTAATCAATTGGAATATAAATATTGTTCTTACATTTCAGTGAATAGTATATAGAGCAGTATAAACAAGTCATCGTATGAAATTTTAGTTTGTACTGACTTTGCAAGTGCTTTTTACGTAGCCTGTTGTAAAATTAGGCAAATAACTAGATGAGTTGATGTACCCCCTAGAAAACGACATTGGTGTACCCCTGGTTGAGAACCACTACTGTAATGCATTGATTCGACACTGGCTTATGTTGTTTTTTAGTGATGTACTCCCTTAGGTCTTCATCTAGTAAAGAATCAATCAGATTGGTTCAAGAATTTGTAAAACTGTGGAGTTTGACAGGGTAACTTTTCTGTGGCTCAGAAGTTTATATTGAATGGTGTTGGCTGCTGAGTGTGTACACACAATGTGGTTTCTTGACTATTACTGAGAAGGTTGGTTAGGTTTGGGACATGGTTTTGGTGGTCTGAAGAAGAGAAGTAACATGATATTGGTATACCTAGCTCTTTGAGAGAGGAAGAGAATCTGCTAGTAAAGGTGACACTTGCATAGTGGGTGCCTAGTGCACTTATTAGTACTTCAAATGTAAGATAGTACTGTGCCAGTACTAGTAATGTATGGCTCAATGTCGAAAGTACAAGGCATACAAGTGTTAAGCCTATCTTATGAATGAATGGAAGGAAGGTGCACACAGATATAAGGACAGAGCTGATCCTGTGTGAGGTACCTAAACTTGCAGTCCCATAATTTTAAATGTTTGTGACTTGAAAAAAAACCAAAACCCCTACTTTTAATGTCTTTATTCCTAAATGCCTGAAGTTTGCTATGCGCTCCCCTTCAAAGTTACTTCAAAATTTCAATTTGTATAAAGGAAGGAGAAGGCAATGCTCAACTCTGAGTCAGTAAACCAAAATTGACCAAACAGTAGCTGTTCATACACACTGACAATCCAGTACAAGAAAGTAACATTATGGAGTTGGTTGATAAATTGTGGGCCCAAATTTACATCCACCTCTTTCCTGCTCTTCTCCAAATGTAACTGATTTTTTGACTGCTGCAGCCTCATTATGACATGGAGTAGTGGTATCTCATTGACGGATTTTAATAATTCCTTAGCCAGATATTCCCATGAATTCTGAAATGCTTTTAGCACAGGTTGTAATATGAAGAAGCAATATACGTCTAGTCAGAAAAGTCCACAAATTCAAGAAAGCTTATCCTGATCAGTCTCATGTATTTATGTGGTCATGTGTGTCGGTCATTTTCATGCTGCATCACTGAGCATTGTGCTCTTAGTGCTACCACTGAAGATCACCAAGGACTGGTCTACACTACGCGTTTAAACCGATTTTAGCAGCGTTAAACCGATTTAACGCTGCACCCGTCCACACTACGAGGCCCTTTATATCGATATAAAGGGCTCTTTAAACCGGTTTCTGTACTCCTCCCCAACGAGAGGAGTAGCGCTAATATCGGTATTACCATATCGGATTAGGGTTAGTGTGGCCGCAAATCGACAGTATTGGCCTCCAGGCGGTATCCCACGGTGCACCACTGTGACCGCTTTGGACAGCAATCTGAACTCGGATGCACTGGCCAGGTACACAAGAAAAGCCCCGCGAACTTTTGAAATTTATTTCCTGCTTGCCCAGCGTGGAGAGCCCATCAGCACAGGTAACAATGCAGTCTCCTGAGAATCGAAAAAGAGCTCCAGCATGGACTGCACGGGAGGTACTGGATCTGATCGCTATATGGGGAGAGGATTCAGTGCTAACAGAACTGCATTCCAAAAGACGAAATGAAAAAGTAATTGAAAGAATTTCCAAGGCTATGATGGAAAAAGGCCATAGCAGGGACTCAGTGCAGTGCAGAGTGAAAGTTAAGGAGCTCAGACAAGCCTATCAGAAAACCAAAGAAGCAAATGGAAGGTCCGGTGCAGGGCCAAAAACATGCCGCTTCGACGCTGAGCTGCATGCAATTTTAGGGGGCTGTGCCACAACTACCCCACCCCTGTCCGTGGATTCCGAGGTGGGGGTTGTAATCTCAGCCATGGCTGAGGATTATGCGGACGGGGAAGATGAGGAGGAGGAAGAGGAGGACGAGCTTGCAGAGAGCACACAGCACTCCGTTAGCCCCAACAGCCAGGAGCTTTTTCTGACCCAGACGGAATTACCCTCCCAGCCCTCCCAAGCCACTATCCCAGACAATGAAGCCATGGAAGGGACCTCTGGTGAGTGTACCTTTGTAAATATAAAACATGGTTTAAAAGCAAGCGTTTTTTAATGATTGATTTGCCCTGAGGACTTGGGATGCATTCGCAGCCAGTAAAGTTACTTAGAAAAGTTTGTTAACATGTCTGGGGATTGAGCGGAAATCCTCCAGGGACATCTCCATGAAGCGCTCCTGGAGGTACTCCAAAAGCCTTTGCAGAAGGTTTCTGGGCAAGGCAGTCTTATTCGGTCCACCATGGTAGGACACTTTACCACGCCATGCATGTAGCAAGTAATCGGGTATCACTGCATGGCAAAGCATAGCTGCGTATGGTCCCGGTGATTGCTGGCATTCAAGAAACATACGTTCTTTATCTCGCTGTGTTATCCTCAGCAGAGTGATATCGTTCAGGGTAACCTGGTTGAAAATCAGGAATTTAATTAAGGGGACAGAGATGCCCATTTTCCTACTGGGTTCGTAGACTGCTGCTTAAAAAAAAAAAATCCTTCCTTGCACGTAGCCAAGCAGGGGGAGGGCAGGAGTGAAATAGCAATGAGCTTTTTCGCATTTGGTTAGCAGGGATCTTCCCAGCTAACAGCCACGCGGTGGGAGGTGGGGGGGGGGGAAGGGGGTGATTAGCAGTGAGCTTTCATGGTACCAGCCATGCAGTGGGGGGAGGGGTAAAGCACTGCAGAAGCCGAAAGACAGTGGCTTACCATGGCCGCATGCAAGCTGAATTCTGATGCCCGGACCTGTGTCTGTGAGATCTGTAACAGCAGAGCCGCAGGCACTCAATATTAAGATGCAAAATGCGACCTTGTAGTGAAATCACATGTGCTATGTAAGGTGAATAGTACTGTTCACTATGAAAGAGTATAACCATTGTTCTGTAAAATGTATCTTTTTAAATACTTCTCTCTCTTTTTTCCCCTCCCTCATGCAGCTGCAAATTTTTCAAGCCTCCCTACTCCATCCCAAAAGCTAGCTCAGATAAGGCGGAGGAAAAAGAAGACGCGAGATGAAATGTTCTCAGATATTATGGAAGTTACATGCAATGAAAGAGCTCATCTGAATGAGTGGAAGGACGTGGTATCAAATTACAGGAAAGAGGCCAGTGAACGTGAGGACAGGAGGGATGAACGTGAGGACAGGAGGCATGAACGTGAGGACAGGAGGGACGCCCGAGATGAGAGGTGGCGGCAGGAAGATCAGAGGTGGCGGGATGCAACTCTGGGGCTGCTGCGTGATCAAACTGACATGCTCCGGTGTCTGGTGGAGCTTCAGGAACGGCAGCAGGATCACAGAGTGCCGCTGCAGCCCCTGTATAACCACCCTCACCATGTTCCACATCCTCCTCACCCAGACGTGTAAGAACGCGTGGGGGGAGGCTCCGTGCACCCGCCTACTCCACCCCCGTGGCCAGCCCAACCAAAAGGCTGTCATTACTGTGAAATTTTTTTAGTGGCCTTTTCCTTCCCTCCTATCCTCCTCCCAAACCACACCCGGGCTACCTTCTCAGTTCTCTCCCTCTTTTTATAATGAATTAATAAAGAATACATGATTTTTAAACGAGAGTGACTTTATTTCCTTAAGCAAGCTGTAATCGAGGGGAGGGTGGGTTGCTTACAGGGAATGAGTCAATCAAGGGGGGTGGGGGTTCATCAAGGGGAAACACACACAGCAGTCACACCCTACCCTGGCCAGTGATGAAGCTCCTTTTCAAAGCTTCTCTGATGCGCACCGCTTCCTGGTGTGCTCTTCTAATCTCCCTGGTGTCTGGCTGCGCGTAATCAGCGGCCAGGTGATTTGCCTCAGCCTCCCACCCCGCCATAAAAGTCTCCCCCTTACTCTAACAGAGATTGTGGAGAACACAGCAAGCAGCAATAACAAAGGGGACATTGGTTTGGCTGAGGTCTGAGTGAGTCAGTAATGTGCACCAGCGCGCCTTTAAACGGCCAAAGGCAAATTCTACCACCATTCTGCACTTGCTCAGCCTGTAGTTGAACAGCTCCTGACCACTGTCCAGGCTGCCTGTGTATGGCTTCATGAGCCATGGCATCAAGGGGTAGGCTGGGTCCCCCAGGATAACAACAGGCATTTCAACATCCCCAACTGTTATTTTCTGGTCTGGGAAGTAATTCCCTTGCTGCAGCCGTTTAAACAGAGCAGTGCTTTTGAAGATGCGAGCATCATGAACCCTTCCCGGCCATCCCACGTGGATGTTGGTGAAACGTCCCTTGTGATCCACCAGTGCTTGCAGCACCATTGAAAAGTACCCCTTGCGGTTTACGTACTGGGTGCCCTGGTGCTGCGGTGCCAAGATAGGGATATGGGTTCCATCTATCGCCCCACCACAGTTAGGGAATCCCATTGCAGCAAAGCCATCCACTATGGCCTGCACGTTTCCCAGAGTCACAACCTTTTGTAGCAGCAGCTTAGTGATTGCTTTGGCTACTTGCATCACAGCAGCCCCCACAGTAGATTTTCCAACTCCAAATTGATTCCCGACTGACCGGCAGCTGTCTGGCGTTGCAAGCTTGCAGAGGGCTATTGCCACTCGCTTCTCCACTGTGAGGGCTGCTCTCATCTTGGTATTATGGCGTTTCAGGGCAGGGGAAAGCAAGTCACAAAGTTCCATGAAAGTGCCCTTACGCATGCGAAAGTTTTGCAGCCACTGGGAATCGTCCCACACCTGCAAAACTATGCGGTCCCACCAGTCTGTGCTTGTTTCCCGGGCCCAAAATCGGCGTTCAATGGCTAGAACCTTCCCCATTACCATCAGGATCTCCAAAGTGCAGGGGCCCGCGGTTTGAGAGAATTCTGTGTCCATGTCCTCATCACTCTCATCGCCGCGCTGCCGTAGCCGCCGCCTCCTCGCCTGGCTTTGCAGGTCCTGGTTCAGCATAGACTGCACGAGAATGCGCGAGGTGTTTAAAACGTCCACGATTGCGGTATTGAGCTGAGCAGGGTCCAGCTTGCTGTGCTATGGCGTCTGCACAGTTCACCCAGGAAAAAAGGCGCGAAACGGTTGTCTGCTGCTTTCACGGAGGGAGGGGTGAGGCTGTACCCAGAACCACCCGCGACAATGATTTTTGCCCCATCAGGCACTGGTACCTCAACCCAGAATTCCAAGAGGTGGGGGAGACTGCAGGAACTATGGGATAGCTATCCACAGTGCAACGCTCCGGAAATCGACGCTAGCCTCGGACCATGGACGCACAACGCCAAATTAATGTGCTTAGTGTGGCTGCATGCACTCGACTTTATACAATCTGTTTTACAAAACCGGTTTCTGTAAAATCGGAATAATCCTGTAGTGTAGACGTACCCTCAGAAGTGTCAACTGGTCTAGACTGCTGCTGTTCACCTCCTTGGTGGGTAGGGATGCTGTGTGATTGTTACTTTCAATGCTCTGCAATGACTTGCCATTTGTTTACAAATGTAAATCAAAGTTTAGTTATGATCTATAAATCATTAAGAAGTCTGGCTTCTTGAAAAACTGCCCTTTCCCCTTTATCCTATTACTGGAGGAAGGTAGGTTGAGAGCAACTGAAATGCTTCTGCTCTTTGTTCGTAAGCGTGAATTTTTTAAGACCCACATCACAACACTGTCAGTCCAAGGTCTGAATGTAGAATTCACTTCCTCATCTGGCTCACTCGAGCCAAGATTTGGTGTCCTCCAGAGAACAGTGAAAAATATCTGCTCAAACTTTTGGCTAACATTTTTAATAAGTTGTTCAGGAGGAGGTCACCGAAATTACAAACAATAAGCCAAGAACATAGCAGTTTGGCAGTGAAATTATGTGGGGTTTTTAATTGTTAATTTTAAAGCTGAGGCACTCAGATGCAATGGCAATGTGTACCATAAGGTAATATGTATAAACAAATATTCTAAAATCAAGACATCACATTACCCAGATGTTGCTCAATTCTCTGATTTAGCGGACTTGGTCTGATTTTGAACATTCAGTTGACCTGACAAATAATGTCAATTGACTGCCTATTATCTGATCATGGTAAAATATTGTCAAATATCCCAGCAAGAATGCCCTGATGTAGACAGCAGCCTATCTTTTGGATTTCACCATAGTGCCATCTGTTAACACCTCTACTTAAATGTCTTTATCACTCACTTTAGTATATGCTAATCCCACTTGTTGGGGAAAAGGTTAACTAATTGAAAGTTGAACATCTTGATTGACAGGAATCTTCTAGAACAAAGATCATATGTATATCTCTACTTGTATACCAGACCACCAATGCACATGGTGGTTTACAAAGCAAAACACAAGAGTTAAAAGGCACAGTCCTTGCCCTGAAAAATCTTACAATCTAACCTGAATAAACAAATACAGAAATTAACTCAGATGGGAGTGGGAGAGGAAGGCTCACGATCATTAAACCTCCTCCCACAAAACAAAATAAAAAGATGCCTAGTCATTAAAACTTCTACCTTAACATACAAAAGTATCACAGCTATTAAATCCCCCCAACCCCCCACAAAAAAAAGCAAACGATCTACACTGAATGCCCATGTCAATAAACCCCCATGCCTTGACTCTTAACAAAAAGCGTCTTCATAATGTATCCCTCAAACACACACACATATTCCCACGTGTTTCACATTTTTCTAAGTTACGTAACTCAGTTATGTAACTTGTATTTTGTAATTAGGCATAAGTATCTATCTATCTATGGCTAAGCCTATTGGAGACCATAAAGTCTTACTATGTTTTGTGACTCCTGTTACTGTCCTAATAAACCAGTGGTTTAAAATATTTGATTATTTTTGACATTTGACAATATTTGACCAATCAATTGACCAACCTTAATTGAGAGTGGGGACAAACATTATTTCCCCACAACTCTTTGGAATGTCCCTGAAAGGAACATGCCAACCAGGTAAAAGCAAATTCATTACTGCTGCTAGGTCTTGCAGGTTGGTCAGTGGCACTCTAATCAAAGGGCTGCTGATAGATCTTGTACAGGAGGTTCACATCCTGAGAGATCATAAAGCAGTGTCATGGGTTGAGACCAGACTGCCCTTTCCATATTGCTAAACTGAAGGAGGATCATAGTATGGAAAATCTGAGAACCAACAATTTATTAGTATCAAGATGCACAACCTGGCCAGTAGACAGACACCTATTGCTCTATGGAGACCACCAAGATGAATGCTATTTTTGGGTTATCTCCAGGTCAAAAGGCTCACTGATGAAGTAAAGTACTGACACCCTGTAGAGAGCTACGAATTGGCAAATGTTAAAAACGAAATGGAGTCCAAAGTTTGCAAGCGTTAGCCTGTAAGATAAACTCACACACTGAAAATTTCAGTGTATTTAATATTTCTGTAATTGGCAGGTTTCTCCATGCATGTCTGCTAATATGCCTATGTAAGGATTTGGATGTAGAGGATGGCACAAGACCATATCTCACGTCAATTAATCATGTGGTTAATCAAGAAGAAAGCCATCTGATGTCTGGGAAAGATCAATAACTCCAGACACAAAGAAGCATTTTTAAAAAGGAGGTCCTGAGATAAGACTGCCTATAATTATTATTTTGACTTCTATCTCCGAAGACTCCATAACAGAGTTCAGACATCCATTGCACCACCTGGCCCGCTCCCCATCAAAAATTCCATCCTTTTATCCCCAGTTATGAGCCTATCACAATCCACTGCGTGTAGGAAGAATTAAGACTAAGCTCTAGATCAAACATAGATGCCCACAACCCTGCAATGAGTGCCACACATGCAGGCCACCACTCTTAAGAGGAGAGCCAATGACTTCAATGGGGCTCATATGGATCTCATTGCAGAACCAGAGCTATAACATGTAATATACTAAAACTAGCGCCAGAGGACTTCTCAATTAAATGACTAGTAAGCCAAATATGAATACCCAACAGGACTAAAATGAAATACAATGCGTCCCACTGAAGACATTCACAAGCAACAGATAATATTTATTACTTATATAGCTCTTTGTATTTTCAGAGTGCTGCACAAACATTAATACTCCCCAACATAACTCTGTGAAAGGTATTTGTCTCTTTTTACTCGTCTGAAAAACAGATTAAAGGCCTGTTTTTTCAGCGACTCTGAGCACCCAAGGAAACAGGATGCACACAAAAAGGGTTATTACACTGTCCTCTTCGGGCCTGTCTCCATGAGCATTTGGAAGCTCAGTCAGCTGCTGTCCAATCTATCAGCATAGTTTTTAACTACACTTTTACATTATATTACATGTTATAGCTCTGGTTCTGCAATAAGATCCACATGAGCCCCATTGAAGTCATTGGCTTGCCTCTTAAATGTGGTGGCCTGCACCAAAAAAGTGCTCTGGAACATAATGTATTTCTTAAGAACCACTCACAAAATGCATCCCATTTACTTTGTTCTTATTCGTGGAGAAAGGAGGAAACAGAAAATCCACAGAATAATTAGAAGTCACTTTTGGAAAACTTCATTTGGATGCTCAGTCAGCTGCTGTCAAATCTATCAGCACGGTTTTTACTACACTTTTACATTAATCAGTAAAAGGAGTAAGGCTCCATCAGCCCCCTTTCAAAAGTGATTCAAGGAAACAGGATGCATACAAAAAGGGTTATTACACTGTCCTCTTAGGGCCTGTCTCCATGAGGATGGGAAGTGATTTTTTTAAGAAGTGTTACCTAACCTTAGTAACAGACTTTACCAAAAGTTAAGGCAAATCGAGAGGAAAGATGGCCCAGGGGCTGGTGTTAACCTGGAATTCAGAAAACCCAGATTCGATTCCCTTTTCTTCCACCGGCTTCCAGGGAGACCTTGGATAAGTCGCTTCCCACGTGGGCGCTCTGGTTGAGCATTCAGCGTGCCCCGGGCCAGACCTCCCCCTTGTGCAGACACCTCACCTGACCTCCCCCATCCGTGCCATGGGGACAGTCGCACTCCCCGCCCTGGCGGGGCGGCGGCTGCTGCTGCTGAGAACGGACACATTTAGGACTAGGCGGCACTGCTGGGGCCTGGGCTGAGGAAGGCCACGTAGGCACCGTGGGGGCGGGTTGTGCTGTGGCCTCCAGCCCTGGCCAGGCAGCCCCAGGCCCGGCTCCCCCCGCCCCTCCCGGCGAGCAGGGGCCCCGGGGTGGGTGTGTGGAGGGGCCGAGCTGTGTATCCCGGGCTCAGCGCCTGCCCCAAACCCGCCCGCGTGACCCCCGAGGAGCCGCCCCCAGGGCCGCTGCCACGTCAACGGGGAAACGCGCCGCCGCGGGCCCGGCCCGGTTACCAGGGGGCGAAGAACATGACGAAGTGCGGGGCGCTCTGGGCGCCGTGGCGCAGCATCTCGGCGTTGTAACGGTGCCGCGCGTGCGGATCCAGCTCCGGGTCCGGGTCCGGCTCCGCGTCGCCCCGCGCCGGGGCCGCGCACAGGAGGCCTCCGAGTAGCAGCAGCAGCAGCCGCCGCGCCGGGCCGGGGCGGGGGGAGGCGCCGCGGCACAGAGCAGCGGCCATGGCGGCGCGGAGAGACCCAGAGAGCGCGAGAGGCAGAGAAGCCGGGCCACGTCCGCCGACCGGCCGCCTCCCTCCGTGCCGGCGCCAGGCCCCGCCCCCTGCCCGCCGCCTTCCGGCCCCGCCTCCCCGGGGTCAAAGGGCACGAGAGCCCCCCCCTCACTATCCCCCAGCTCCTGTAGCCGCCTCCTGTGCGCTTCGCAGACACCCTCATTGCCCGTCCCTGTGCCCCACCTCAGCACCCTCCGCACCCCCAGCGTTTCCTGTCTCACGGTCCCCTCCCGCCCCCGCCGCTACTGCCCATCCCTGTCCACACCGCGCTCCTGTCAGGCCATAAACCTAGGGGTGGAAGCGGCTGTGCTTTCCTGGTGATCACTTCTGGAAGCATCCAACAGTCCTTTTACATGAATAAATAAGATGATGCAAAGATACCCGCTCACACACAGTGCATTGGGAGTGTAAATCTAGAAACTGGCTAAATCACATAACTTTAAAAAAAGTTTCTTTGTGGAAATCCATGAAGAAAAGGTACATGTACCCCTAGCACCACTTCAATTAACAATGGGAATGAAGACAAGTAACAGTTGCCTGCTACGTAGAGAAAACCAGTTTTAGATCTTTGCCCCTGAAAGAAACCTCTGAAGTGCTCAGGTTCCTTTTCATAATCATGTGTCCCGTAACATTGGAACCAGATACAATTACAGCCATTTAGCCCACAAGATTTTGGCCCATGTGCTCTTTTCTGCTTATGTGATACCGCATAGGGAGGCCATAGGAGGACCCTAGTAATATTAATTGGTGCTGCGTATGACAACACAGCCCGCAGCAGCAAGTCTCCAAGCCCTCCTCAACATATTCAGAGTGTTTATATTTAATATGCTAAAAATAGCTGTGTAGATATTGAGGCTCAAGGCTCACTGTTATAGACTGTATAAGTGTATGGGGAATGGTAGCTATGGAATAGCATCCCCTAACCTTAGGGTTTTTGTGTTGACTTTCTGCAGTTGCTATGTAGGAGCGTTACTATACAAAGCTCGTGAGGGGTGTTGGGGTAACCCACTCTGCACATCATGTTTCCTTCTCCACGCAGCAGAAAATAAGATACAAAACACAGTGTAAGATATTACCTTAAACATCCTTAATTCCTCATCTGTGCTTTCAGAGACTACATAAATAACGGATAGGGTCAATGTTGAGAGCCATGCTGCCATTACTTGTAAACTACCAGTTTAGATGGCAGAGGAGGTCTCATTATGTCTGAGATTCATGTAGTCCACATGTATTTCTGCAGACCTTGGCCAAAACAGGTTTTGACTCCACAGTGTTGCTATCCTCCATAGCAAACAAGAGAAAGTAGGGGACTTATTGAACTGATAGAAGTCACAGATTTTTGTAAGTAAGTTTTCCGCTCCTGCCAGGTTATCATGGGAGAGGAAGATATACGCTTTCATGGTGCTCCTCTAGGCCTTCAGATACCTTTATTTTTGAACAGACTGAATTTCAATCATCAATAGATTATATTTGTACCAGATCAGACAAAATGACATTATACTGTTTTGTCCAGCACCTGGACAAAATCACTATTTTACCTACTAGATATGTAACTAAACGTAACATTGCATTTTTGGTTTCCATTACCTCTTTTTGTATTGGCTAGTAACATTCACGATGAAAAAAGGCAGCCCTCATAAAATACAGGCTTGTTAGTTAAATTGTGCTTTTTTCTGGTAGATTGTTCAGCAGAAGAGCATAAAAAGAGAATAAAGAGCATTTGTTTACCCAACAGAGAGGCTTACTGAAAAACATTATTAAAAATAATTTTGGCTGACAAAATAGTAATTGTGTTTTAAAATAGATCTTTTGATTACAAAAACACATTCCCCACTCAGTTATAAGAATTTAAATTCTGCCATAATCTAACAGCAGTATATTATTTTGTTCTTGCATCAGATGATCTAAAAGCACTTTACAAATATTGACAAATATAGCTTTACAACATCCCTGTGAAACAGGTAAATATCCCCAGTTCGCTGATGGGAAAACGGAGGAACAAAGAGGCTAAGTGACTTGCCTAAGAGTTTGTCTACACAGAGTTCACACAGCTTGTCAGTGACAAAGCCAAAAACAAAACCCATTTTGCCTAACTCCCAGTCTTGTGCCTTACCTTCATATTGCTTCTTTCTGGCATTTCACTGTTCTTATAGCTTTAACTCCACCTCTTTCAAACAACTCAATTTAATATACTCCTCACTCCTAATCTTATCTACTGTCTCCCTGACTCCTCAACCCATGGCCGGTGCAACCCATTAGGCGACCTAGGCGGTCACCTAGGGCACTAGCATATGGGGGGCGGCATTTCGGGACCTCCGGTGGCGACCGGATCTTTGGCCGCCCTGGTCGTCGTCAGCATTTAGGCGGAGGCACCTGGGGTAGGGGGGGTGCGGGGAGGGCCGCCTGCAGCAAGTAAGGGGGGGCACGGCATGCAGGGGAACTGTTCCCCGCCCCAGCTCACCTCTGCTCCGCCTCCTCCCCTGAGCACGCCTCCCCGTTCTGCTTCTCTCCCTCCCAGGCTTGCAGTGCCAAACAGCTGATTGGCGCTCCAAGCCTGGGAGGCGGGAGAAATGGAGCGGCGACGGCGTGCTCAAGGAGGAGGAGGAGCAGAGGTGAGCTGGGGTGGGGAGCTGCCACACGGCTCCCTGGGCCGGGGGGAGCTGCTGGGGGGGGGGCGTCTCAGGGCGGAGGGGGGGAGCTGCCACAGGGGGGATGCCTAAGGGCAGTGGGGTGGGGAGCTGCCACGGGGCGGGGGGGGGAGCAAGATGGAAGTTTCGCCTAGGGCGCGAAACATCCTTGCACCTGCCCTACCTCAACCTCATTCCTCTTTGACACCTAGCTCTCTCTTTATCCCACAGCTTTATCTTCAGTGACTTCAACTGCCACCTCCATGTCCCATTTGACCTATTAGCCATCTACCTCCTTTTGATTTTTTAAAAAGCTGAATCAGCACTTTACCTCACCAAAATGATCACTTGCTTGACGTTGTCTTCACTAGAGGCTACCTTTTCAGTACCAGCTCTCTCTGCCCACCTCCTCATCAACTTTATCACCATCCTGCCTCCCTCTCTTCTCCCCAACCTTTCCATAACCTCTGCTCCATCACTGTCCATGACTTTTCTCTCCACTCATTCTTCCACTGTCCCTATTACCAAGTTCCTCCATTCCTCCATCCTGGCCTCTTCTTTAGCTTTGTCTACACTGCAACAGTTTTAACTTAAATCAGTTTTTAAACTGATTTAGATAAACTGGTACCACCCCTTGTATGGACACACCAGAGTTTTACCAATTTTAATCTAAATCAATATAAGCCAGCTGTAAACTGATCTATGTCCACAAAGAGATTTGCTGTGGTTTAACTAAAACCAGTTTTTAAAACCATTTTTAGTTCAGCTGGTGCAACTTTTATGTTGAGACAAGGCTCTTAGCTTCAGCATTGTGCCTGTGCACTATTAAATTGCAGCTATGTTTAATACAGGGGTTGGCAACCTTTCAGAGGTGGTGTGCCGAGTCTTCATTTATTCACTGTAATTTAAGGTTTCGCGTGCCAGTAATACATGTTAACGTTTTTAGAAGGTCTCTTTCTATAAGTCTATAATATATAACTAAACTATTGTTGTATGTAAAGTAAATAAGGTTTTTAAAATGTTTAAGAAGCTTCATTTAAAATTAAATTAAAATGCAGAGCCCCCAGGACCGGTGGCCAGGACCTGGGCAGTGTGAGTGCCACTGAAAATCAGCTCGCGTGCCGCTTTTGGCACGTGTGCCATAGGTTGCCTATCCCTGGTTTAATACAAGAAACCCTGAAATGGGGAAAAATAAGTGCCTTACATGATCTGTTCAGCATGTAAAGTGCATTCGGATGAAAATGACACATAAATGCACGACATAGTTTAAGGAGAGCCAAATTTGGCATTTTAACTGGAGTTTATCCCACATCAGCCTGGGCTTCAAGAACACTCTTAGCAGCCATAGGATTTTAGTCCATTTTCCTCAAGGCTTGAGTTTGATTTCTTAGGCTTATTATACACTAGGAATTTATGTCAGTATAACTATGTTGCTCAGAGGTGCGTAGACAGTGGTATGTCAACAGGAGGGTTTCTCCTGTCAAGGTAGCTACCGCCTCTCAGGGAGGGAGAGTACCTACGCTAATTGGAGAAGCTCTCCTGTCAGCATAGGTAGTGCCTTCACTAAGCGCTACAGCAGTGCTGTCAGTGTAGACAAGTCCTAAGTTCCACATATAAACATGGTCTTTTCCCCTGACCCAGGGTCTCTTGCAGGAGCCTATCCACTTCCTGCAATTCTCATCCCCAAGGCCCTACAGCTGAGAGTTAAGGAGAGTCTTTCTGCTCTCTTCTGCTGAGGCTTTCCTCCAGCAGACCAGCTTCTAGCCTGCTCCCTGCAGGATTGTGCTCCTTGTGCTATCTACCAGGAAATCCAGGAAGACCTCTTTACTCCTTTCTCCTCTCTAGCCTGGCCTCAGGTTTTCTTTTATATCCCAGGAGGTCTGGCTCTGTGTTACAATCTTCTACCATGTGACCCAGGAACTTATTCCCTTCACTTGGGAAGGGGGGCTGAGCCTGGCACATGGTGTAGCTGAGCCCCAACCTCTTAAAGAGCCAGGTCTCCCTATGACAGTCCCATTCTTGGGATCTCAATTATTAACAAAAACCTAACAATTCAATGTCAATTCAAATACTACCTTCCAGACCTCCCTCTTCTGTAGGTTATACCATACTTCCCCCAAACCATCTCTTTCCTAAAACCTTTCCCAGCTACAGCTTCTTCTTATCCTGCTTCTATAAGTATCTTCCACCTGACTGGTGCAGAGAATCCACTCCCATGTCCTTTCCTTCACTCTGAATCTCATCTTTGTCTGAACAGGCTCCCTCTTCAGGTGCTGCCTCTGTGTTGCCCTCCTGGGACCCTTGATTATCATACTCAGCTGCAGGTCAGAATCTTGAAACAGAGTGCTGTGACATGGACATGTGGGCAAGGACCAATTACTCTGCTACAGTGCTTACTGGAGGTACTCCCCCCGCCACTTGCTGAATTAAAAACACGACTGCTTCTCTGAAATGGTATCAACAGATAATGGTGACATCTGAAAATGGATAAGCAAAATAGAGGGAGGTCTCTGAGCTCTTCGAGAATGGAATATCAGACTTTTTGTCTAGCCCAACTGGAGGAGACTGGAGAATATGAAAATCTTAAATCTCATGTTAGTCAGTTTAAGACCCACATTGGTCAGGTTTGTTTTGCAGCTTTTTCTATCAATGAGGGATACTTTTCATTAAATCTTTTAAACCTAAGCAAACGGTGTCTAAAGTGAGTGATGCACAAGTATGCTACTCTTTATGATGTTCAGGTTTTAAAAAGAGAACAATAACATTTTTAAATTTGCTCTGGATCCCATTTCAAAATCAGCCTTGATGGTCTATTCTTTCAAATGGAAACCTGGACACATCGTTGATTTACCAAAAACTATACATTTTCCCACCAATATCACCTCTGTTTTCTAATGTCATGCTATTTCATATTTTTATATTTTTTCTCCTAGAGAAAGAACTAAGTATTTTCCCATAAAGTACATTCGGTTTCTGTCGGTTCCAATCTGTAAGACTGTGCCTAGATTTCTCTGATTTAATCAATTGTACATGCTAGGAGGCACACAAAGTCAGTGTACTGACTGATAAATACAGTGTATCTGATTTTAAAGAATAGACAAAACCTGTAACCAGGGGAATTTCCACTATATCATAGCTGCTTTTGTACATAGAACAACATTTCAGCTGCAATGTAAGCTAGTGCAATTCCATGGAAATCAGTGTAGTGCCATTTACAGCAGGCATGAACTTGGCCCGAGTGATGTATGGAGAAGAAGAGGTTAGTTACCTATTCAGTAACTGGAGTTCTTGGAGATGTTTTGTTCCTATGGGTGCTCTACTTTGGGTGTGTGCATGCCTCCATGCTTTCAATCTGAAATTTTTGGTAGCAGGGTCCGCGCCTTTTCCCAATACATCCTCGTCCTCTGATCCAAAGGCAATAGGGGAGGGGCCGCTTCGGTTCCTTTTCAACTACAAAATCCAGCCAAGGCAAGGACTCCAAACTAGAGGGAAGGAGGGTAGGTAGTGGAGAACCCATAGGGACAAAACATCTCAAAGAACTGCAGTTACATATGGGTAAGTAACCTTTCCTCCTTCTTTGAGTTGTTCCCTGTGTGTTCTACTTTAGAGACTCCCGAGCCACATCTCAGTGGAGGTGGATGCTCTGGGGAGGGATTTAGCTGTAATAGCAGTCAGGTGGACTTTGATGGAGCTCAGTGACAAACCTAGGGTTTTTAATTCAGCGAGTACTTGAGTATGTCAGTGAGGTGAGACTCGGCGGCAAATAATGCCTGGTGGGTGCATTAGGACTGGAACTGCTTGCACTTTTGCAGGTAATTCTTTGTTGTGGAGAGTTTCCTACTATTAAGCAGCACATTCTGTACTTCAAAAGAGCAATTGATTTCTATACCCAAGAGTCATCAAAGGAGCTGGGCCTTGAGATGTAGCATTGAGAAATGGGTATTGTGCAATGCGTATTTTGCCCAATTCTTGGGTCAGAGGGAGGTGAAAAGGTGGTCACCGACAGGTATATCAGGTCCAGGAACTTTACCTGCCTTTGTCAGGATGATTACCACTTTCTCTTGTTTTACTTTGTTTAGACCTTGAGGAACAATGGTGTTAGAGGAGAAGCATATGGCAGAGTTCAAGGCCAAGTAGTAAGGAAGGTGTCCCCTAATAATTTGTGGTTGTGTCCTCCCCTCAAGCAAAATCACTGGTATTTCATGTTGGATGGTGTCTCAAAGAAATCTATCTTTGGGATGTCCCAGGTGAGAAAAATCTTCTGTAGGATAAGATCATTCAGCTCCCATTCAAGGTGATGGATAAATGTCTGCTATGGTGTTTTGCTGACCAGGTAGCTATGCCACTGAGATATCAATTTGGTGGGTTATGCGCCAGTTCCAAAGTTTTATTGCCTCTGTGCAAAAGGACCCTACTCCTCTTGGTGGTTTATTTAGTACACAGTTGCTCTGTTTATCTCTTGACTCTGACCAAGTGACCCTGAATCTTGGGTAGAAGGTGGTTGCAGATGCATTGAACTGCTCTGAGCTCAAGTAGATTGATAAAGAGCAGACTCCTCAGGGGTCCATTTGTCTTGTGCTATGAGGTCCAGCTCTCCAGTCTAGTAGGGAGACATCTGTGGTGCTTATCTTTGTGGGGGGTATATGAAAGAATGGAATTCCCATGCAAACCTTGTGGGGATCTCTCTGTGATGGGGCATCCACCCCACACTGGCAGAGAAGGGACTAACAGAGCCCTGGGGAGGCTGCCTGGGAAGCAGCCAGACTGCGAGGAACAGCCAATCAGGGCCCAGCAGGTCCATATAAAAGGGAGCTGCAGGGCAGAATAGTTCAGTTGCTGTTGGGAATCCAGGGAGTAAGGACTGTGTCCTTGGAGGGCTGAGATAACTGTAAGCACCTTGGACACAGCAGTGGTTGGTTCTTGGGACTGAGCAGCTAAGTGCCCCGAGCTGAGGGCGAAGAAGGTACTGGAGCTATGGGGAAGTGGCTGAGGGAAATAGAGTAGTATTGACAGAGTTACAGAAGAGCAGTAGGAGACTGCTATTTAGAGGGTCCCTGGGGTTGGGGCCCAGAGTAGTGGTTGGGTCTGGGATCCCCCCCACTCGCCACTGGGGAAGTGGCTGGACTGTTGGACAGAGACACTCATCCCAGGAACCACAGACAGTGACATGGCCGGAGGGCTCAGTCAAGACGAGGACACTGCGGTTCTGGCTGAGAGAGGAGCTGTAGGCAGGAGCAGAGACAGAGTGTCAGTGTGCAGACCGTAGATGTGGGTGTTGGCCTTGAACTAATCCCCAGCACAACAAGGAGGAGGTGCCAGTCTGTTGATGAGGGCTGTGACACCCTCCACCCATTGAGAGAGTTGAGAACTCTCAAGGATAAGCACCTGTTCGGACAGGTTGTGGTTGTTGGGAGTATAGATAGTTCTGAGCCAGGTTTGAATGCCCCAGAGGGGGCACAGAGAATTCAGATTGGCATAAGATGTTACAATAGTACAGGCTGCCACATGGCCCAAAATCTGAAGGCAGGTCCTTCTAATGGTTTGAGGATTCTGCTGTAGTGGAGATGAGGTTTGACATCATGACAAATCTGTCCCTGGGGAAGTATGCCCTGGCAGTTGTGGAGTCCAAGGTGATGCCTATGAAATTGATGTGTTGGACAGGTGTCAA
The DNA here is from genome assembly GCF_020497125.1 of Mauremys mutica. NCBI lineage: Eukaryota > Metazoa > Chordata > Testudines > Geoemydidae > Mauremys > Mauremys mutica. The sequence continues at coordinate 118,598,963 of NC_059073.1, read as the reverse complement.
AGACTGCACTGAGCCACAGTCACACAGAGTGGAAATGTGCTGGGGCCTTGTTGGTGCCAACTGTACCTCATGGAGGGAACAATCCTTGAGGAGCCAGTCATCTAGATAGAGGAAGATGACTTTTCCCATTTGCCACAGATGGGCCACGACAACTGAGATGACCTTTGTGAAGACTCTCATGTCAGTTGAGAGGCCAAAGGGAAGCACTCAGTACTGACAGCAGTCATTGCTGTTGATGAACTGGAGGTGGTGTCTGTGAGCTGGATGTGTTGCTACCTGAAAATATGCATCCTGAAGATCAAGGCTCACAAACAGTCTCCTGGATCTAATAATGGTATTATAGCAGCTAGGGTTACCATACTGAACCTCCATGTTTGGATGAATGTGTTCAGTCTTGGTCTCCATCCTCCCTTTTGCTTGCATACCAGGAAGCAGCTCGAGTAGAATCCTTTTCCAATGAAAGAAGGGGGAGCTGGTTGGACCACGCCCAGGAGCAAGAGGGTTTGTACCTTCTGTCTTAGATCTTTGTGAGAAGGCCCCTGAAAAGGGAAGGGGAAGGCGAATAAGGGTTGGGGGGGGGGTTGGAAATTACATGACTGGCATAGCCTGATGTAATATATTCCCAATAAAGCTTGAAATAGGAGAGATGATCTCCGTAGGGTGGGTAGGAGGTAGGGGTGGTGATGCCACATCAGATCCCAAACGTGGAATGACTTGTGACCTTCAACAGAAGGGTCAAAAGAAAGGTCAGAAGAAGCTGCCGACTGCAAGGTGATAGCAGATGATGTGATCTTCTTGTGGAATCTGGGGCCTCTTGTTGGGTGGCTCTACAGATCTTTGAAAGGTTTGGTACTGGATTGGTTGAGAACATTGGGCTATCTGTGACCTCTACTTTTTCTTTTGGTTGCAGGGATGCAGATGCCCAGGGATCAAATGGTCACTCTAGAATCCTTTACTGTGTGAAGGAATTAATCTGTGGCATTGCTGAAGAGCTTAAGTCTTCAAAGGCAAGACCCTCCACTGTATTCTGGATTTCCCTGCGGAGTCCAGATGAGAATAGCCATGAAGCATAGTGAACAACTATAGTGGTTGCCACAGAAAGAAAGTTGTTTTTGGCCTCATTCAAAGTGGCTTGAAAAGAGGCTTTGGAAATCATCTGACCTTCCAGAGAGCCAGAAACCGGTCTTTCTGGTTTTGTGGTAAATAAGCAATAAAATGAGAGAACTTGCTGTAATTTGTGTAGTTGTACTTTGCCACTAAGGCCTGGTTGCCAGCTATCCTGAATTGTAATGCAGCTGAAGAACAGCCTTTGCAGCCTAGAATGTCCAGGTGCTTGAGCTTCTTGTCATGAGGACTTGGTCTAGAGCAATGTTGTCTGTCTCTCTCATTTACAACATCAACCACCAGGGAATTTGGGGTGGAATAGGAGAAGAGGTATTCCGAGCCCTTGGTAGGTACACAATATTTCTTTTCTGCCTTCTTGCAAGTTGGTGGGACAGTGGTTGGCATTTGCCATATTGCCCAAGCGTGTGACAGCAGAGTGTCATTTATAGGTAAGGCTATACTGCTTTGGAAATAAGTTTATAGGCTATCTACCAGGGCACGCTGTGGTTCCTGCACCTCTTCCAGGGTCATCTGTAAGGATTTGGCTACCTTCTTCATGCGTTCCTGGAAGGCTTTCAAGTCATCCACATAGGATAGGGGAGAGGGTCATAACTGTCTCATCTGGTAAGGAAGAGGACATATAGATGGCCCCACCTCTTCCTCCACTCTCAACTCTTGTTCTTCTAGAGAGTTCTTTTGAGGAAGGGGAGTCCTCCTGGGGCACCAGAGATCATGAGGGTGCCCTCTAGAACAGGTCTTCGTATGGGACCCAAGGTTTCCAGAAGACCCAATGTGGTGAGGCATAAGGAAAGGGGGAGGCACCCCAAGGGTGCTCCTGCCATGGAGGTTGTTGGGTCAGTTGTCAACTGGTTCCTGGGGTCTCTCCCTCATGATACTTCTCAAAGGGAAGTTCAAACAGAAAGATAGTGGAAAGTTAGATGGAGATCTTTGAGTCTGAGGAGGAGTTATACTCTGTTCCTAGTGTTGAGGGGGAAAGAGGTGTTGGTACTGGTGACAGCGTCAGTATCGGCCAGGGATAGCCTTACCATGAGGCAAACTGAGGCGGCGTCCTCAGGTGCCAGACTGTGGGAGGGAGCCACTAGGACCCAGAGTGTAGAAAATTGTGTTTGCTGCTGGTGCATATGTATTCTCTCTGCTCTAGATGCACAGAGATGGTGGAGTACTATGCTGGAGGAAAGAGGGCACAAGAGACATAACAGGCAGGCAGGAGAAAAGGTGAGAGGGAATAACAGAAAGCAGCAGGAGCTGCAGGGAGAGAGAGGAGGAGGAGCCTCTTATGTACCTCTCTAGCACCCCCAGGAGCCTGGACTGATTAATACCAGCTTCTCAGGGAGCTTCCCATTTCCTGCTGCTTCCCTGAATCCACTTGAGGAGAACAGGCAGTCAACTGAAGTAGTAGGAGCCAGTTAGGCCCTTAAGATGCTGATATCTTCCCTCACTCAGGCCCTGCTGCCAGCCTGCTTATTTGTCCCCTTCAACTGAGTGTTGAGAGCCACTATAGCTGGCACAGAACAGCAGTCATGAGTGAAAGAAGAAAACGCCCCTCTGGGGCAGCATTCAGAAAAAGAAAGAAAGCAAAGGAAGCTTTTCTATCTAAGCAAGAAGGAGTTCTCCTGAGATACATAGACACAAATGTTCACTGTGAGCCTTCTGGCCCCAGTGAGGATGTGAGTGGTGAGGAGATGCCTGATCTTCCAGTTAGTCAGAGTGCAGGTGACCTGGCAGCTTCTGCAGCATCTATATCTCCATCTCAAATGGGTGTAACCATACACATTCCTGAAGAAAAGTGTAGATCAGAGAAGAGTCTGGTGGAGGCACAAGAAACAGCTGTTGCTGAGTTTAGTTCCTTAAGTCTAGATGATCCAGGAGTTTGGACCCACCTGAGCTGTAATCCAAGGGACTTCCTTGTACTGCTTGGGCCACAGCAAGTGAAAAACGTCATGTTCCCCAAAGACAATGAAAATAGAAGTTTCCATCCAACACATTACTGCGTGAAATCCCCAATGGTGACAAAGCAGAGAGGCCATGATTTATGTACTCAAAAACCCAGAATGCTGCATACTGCATACTGTTTTTGTTGCAATCTAATGTTCCAGCCACATTGGGTTCTACAGAAACAAAGGACTGGAAAAATCTGGCTAGAAATCTGGCATGCCATGAGAAGGCAGCAAATCACCAGAGAGCATTCCATAGGTGGAAAGAGCTTAAGATGAGACTAAGGTTAAAGGCCACCACAGATGATCCGTGTCAAGAGAAGACTGCATCAGAGTCTCTTTACTGACAAAATGTTCTGAAAAGGCTTATTCCCATTGTGAGAATGCTTGCTACCCAAAACCTAGCACTGCGTGGCACTTCAGAAGCTGTATGTGCCAAACAATAGAAGCTTCCTTAAAATTGTGGAGCTGACAGCTGAGTTTGATGCCATATTCCAGAAGCATCTAAGAAGAGTCACCACCCAAGAAATGTACACACACCACTACCATGGAAAAACAATTCCAAATGAGATCATACAATTACTGGCAACAAAAGTCAAACAGAAGATTGTGGCAGATCTGAAGTCAGCAAGATATTACTTTGTTATTTTGGACTGCACACCTGACATCAGCCATATGGAACAAATTACTTTAATGGTGCGTTTGTAACAAAAACAGAATCTAGTGAAAATGTCCCTGCAATGGTGACTGTCAGAGAGCATTATCTAGAATTTATTAACATTGATGTTACTACAGGAGCTGGTATGACAAATGTGCTTCTTGAAAAGCTGAAAGATACGGGAATTGCAATAGCTGACATGAGAGGTCAGGGCTACGATAATGGTGCCAACATGAGAAGAAAGAACAGAGGAGTGCAGACACGGATCTGAGAGTTAAACCCTCGAGCTTTTTTTGTCCCATGCAGTTCTCATTCACTGAACTTGGTGGTCAGTGATGCAGCATCAGCTTTTAGGGAGACTGCTGAATTTTTAATGTAATTCAAAGCATCTATGTATTTTTCTCTGCATCAACTCATCGATGGCAAATTTTGAAGCAACATCTGGGAACATCCTCTCTGACACTGAAACCACTGAGTGCCACACGATGGGAAAGTCGAGTGGAGGCGATAAAGCCTATCAAACACCAATTGAGAAGATAGATGATGCCATAGTTGCCATTATGGAGGATAATGCTATGACAGGAACTGTTTGTCGGAGAACAGTGGCAGAGGGAAATGGAATCACCAGAAACATACATAACTTCACATTTCTGTGTGGCTTAGTGTTGTGGCATGACATACTGTTTGAAATAAATGTTGTAAGCAAGAGACTCCAAGGTGTTGATCTTGATGCATCTGGAGTAATGGAATAACTGGACAAAGCAAAGTCAGACCTAGAGTCTTACCGGTCAGATGAAGGATTTCAAAACATTCTGAAGAGTGCACAGAAGTTGGCAGAGGAACTTAACACTGAAGCTATTTTCCCACCCATTCAAGAATACAAGAGTCACGAAGGAAGAAGACATTTTGATTACAAGGCACGAGAGAATCCCATAAGAGACCCCAAGCAACAATTCAAAGTTGAATTCTTTAACCAGGTGCTAGATTGTGCAATACAGTCAGTTGAAGAACATTTCATGCAGCTCAAGGAAAACAGCAGTATATTTGGGATGTTGTATGATATCCCCAAACTCCTCACAATACCTTGAGAAGACCTGCACCAGCAATGCTGGGCATTAGAGACAGTGTTGACACATGATGACATGCGCAATATTGATGCGAGTGATTTAGGTGATGAACTGAAAGCCCTTTCAAGATACATTTCAGCAGGATCAACTCCAAAGGCTGTTCTGGAATATATAATGCTTTTGTTGCTCTGCACATACGTCTACCATTTCCTGTAACAGTTGTCAGCGGAGAATGCAGCTTCTCCAAGCTGGAGTTAATAAAAACACATCTACACGCCACATTGACACCGGAGAGGCTGGTCGGCCTTGCAATCATCTCAATAGAGCATGAGCATGAGCTGGCCCAGACTGTGGACCTTCAGCAGGAAGCAGTTCAAATCTTTGCAACCAAGAAGGCACGGAAAGCACCACTTTGATTATTCAAACAGATAAAAATGCCAGTGTTTACTATGCAGACAAGAAAAGTTCATTTGCTGTTCAGGCATCTGAAAGTTAAGTGTTACTTAACATTTTTGAACAAGGCATTTTAAGTTGTTAGTTCTCCTTTATTGGGGTAGGTAGCAGAGCAGTACCATGTGAGGAGTAGAACAGGAAAAAGGCAGAATTGAGACTTTTCAACGTTTTGGCCCAAGCGTGGGAGTATGGGGGCATCATTTGAGCTCCCCGCCTCAGGTGCCAAAATGTTGTGGGCCGGCTCTGGTATCGGCAGTCAAGTTGGGACTAGCAGCTACATCAGTTCTGGCAGCAGGGCCTCCATCTCAGGCAATGTGGGGTACACTGGTACCAGCAGAAGTGAGTGCAGGGTTCAGGGTCAAAGGTGTTTTTTTTCTAGGAGTTCCTGTGTTTGAAGGACAGTGAGAAGAGTATCAGAGTTGGTGCTGAATGGGGCTGTTTTCTGAGAGACTTTTTAGTGCATGAAGTGCTGAAGGTCTTCATAGGTATGGGATCTTGGTAATGGAGGACGTAGGAGCCTCAGCAGTACCTATACGGGGATACAAGCTCTCCTTTCTCCCTGACTTTTAGGGTGACATTTCCTGCCTCTTAGGAACTCTATTGGGGGAATCTAGTTCTTTTCTTCCTACAGGGTTTCAAAGTCTCTGAAGCAGCCTCCTGGTCTCTGCTTGCATGTACTGGTGCAATGGAAGTTGCTAGAGGTCTCAGGCTGAATAAGGCTGAAGTACGAGGGAAAATCAGCTCCAAATTAGTAGCAGGTTGCCAGAAATGCTCCATAAGCTGCAACCTGTCCTCCCTCAGGGTCCTAGATCTGCTTTTAAAGCCAGTTGAGACTTTGAACTCGTATGGAATGTTGGACTCTCTGAGACAATGGAGGCAGCTGGAATGTCCATCGCTAAGGGGAAAGACCTATCACAGATCTCTCAGGGATTGAAGCCTCAGGTTCTGGGCACACCCCAAAAAGAGAAGGCCACAGACAAGAAGAGGTGTAGATTGGATATTGTGTGTGTTTGTATGGACTGCAAAGACAAAGATATGGGGGGCAGCCCCAAAAAGCACCCAGCATGTATGAGGAATTATAAAACAACAAATAAATAAAATTAATTGAAATGCAATAAAAAGGTAAGATTAAAAAGTAAATGGATACTGGAAGGCTCTATCTCTAGCCACAGGCAGCTGAGAAGGAGCTTGTGCGGCACTGGGTCCATCCTCCCCTATATGCCCTTGGTTTGGCACATGAGAATATATAGGACATAAGCCTGGACCCACAGACACTGCTGTGGAAAGTCTCCCATGGAAAGCATATCGGCACACGCACACCTAAAATGGGGGTACCCACAGGGACAGCTACTTGAAGAAGAACACTAGTCACATTAATCAGTGACATTTATATCTTGGATTTATTCTACAACTTGCCATTTACATGTAGGATTCCAATTCACATTCCACTTGTGCTATAATCCATAGCTACCCTTCTAAAAAAAGAACAAACCCATGTGTATGTACCTAAGAGATTTCCAAAGCCCATAGTAGAGTATATTTTATTTTGACAGCTGTCTCTTGAATCATAAACCATGTCCTCTGAGGGCAGATAGCATGATGTAATTTTAGTGACAGCACAATTGTCATTCAGCTAGAAAGAAGGATATTGTGATCTCAATGGAAAAGAAAAGTGATACTGCCATCTGTAAGTTTATATCCCACTTTCTTCAGTAATTTGTACCTCTCATGAAGGGCTGTGAGTGGAAATTACTACAAGCTGTTGAATTAAATGACATCATTTTGCCACCCACAAAATATTATGAGTTTGACAGCCTAAAAGATGGTACAAGAGTGAGAAAAGCACAATCTCATAGTATGTGTACACTTATTTTTGTTTCTAGTGGAAATTTATTTTCATTAGGATTGCAATTTTCACCATTTTCACTATCAATTGCTGACCATCACTCCTGTGGAACTTTGGCCTCTACCATGAGCAATTAGCCTCTTCAGAAGTCAGTTTCAACAGCTGCTCTTGATTGGCTGCTGCCTGGCAATATGTGATTGTTGGAGCTGACAGCCTCCTTACAGAGTCTTCACAACTATTTAGCTTCTTATGATTACATCTAATGATACGGAATTTGCTTTCAAGTAATTTACTCTCAGTTGTAATGTACTGTGTTATAAAGTTGATAAACAGGGTCTTTCAGTTATACAGTTGATAAACAGGGTCTTTCAGTTATACAGTTAGATGTTGTTACAAAGAATAGTATAATATAGATTGAAGATTTCAAGGATCATAAAGAGAGAGTTTCCTATTAACTTTACAGCTGCTTTAATGATGGAACACTGGAGAATATTTTTTCCATGATTGAATTCTCTTCCATTACACTACACACACCCTCTTAAGTGACCTGCAGCTGCTTTTATCTGCCAATACTGAATTTTGGTTCATTTTGATACTTGGCACATTATTGTGCCCCCTGTGATTTTTCAATAATATCCTAAATAAAACAGAACTGAAGTGAAAGAAAGTAGGGCAGCAGATATGAATAATATAAAAACAAAAACAAAAACAAAAACCATGAGATACCCAGAAGGTGAATGAAGTTCAGAAAATAGTGCTTGTTTAGACAGTTACTCACTCATAGTTTCTGGCTGACTCCACATGCAGAAAACTGGTTTTAATTATTTTTTAATCAGCACTTTCTTTCTGCACTAGCCTGTACCCTTCTAGTGGCTCATAAACAATGTGCTAGAATATCCACCCAAAAAGATGTCTCTCTCTAATGTTGCTCTTTCAAAGCCAACTACAATTTAGGAGACTAAAAATAGTGATTCCCTCCACCCCCTTCTTAATTCTTAACAGAAGCACCATCACTCTTTGGTAAATGAGGACCAAGATTATGGCTTACAATAATTCAAAGGGACTTGGTTGTCAGTACTCAATGTTTATTTTACACTCTCAGTGTGTCACATATCACTGGATATTTTTCAAATTCTTAATGATTAGTGAACTTTTTTTCCTTAATACTGATGATATCAAGTGCAGTATTTATAGTTTTATAGAAACTAAGAGGAATGATCTATTTTGTACGTGGATTCAACAACAAAAGAAAATAACTGACCTTTTCAATACATGCTTAGTTATTTAGATTTGGAAAAGAAGGCATTCTTAATTCATCTAAAACTTGATTCCTCTGTCCTACCGGCCCACAATTTTCCCTCTGCTAGTGCAACAACCTCCTCTGCAGCGGTCACCAGGTGACCAGCCTCACTGCAGCTATTATCCTTACTAACTCTCTATCTCAGCGGGTCTCAAATTTTAGCAACCTTACGACCCCCATTTTGATTTAAAATTTTTCAGACCCCTAAGCCCCCCGCTCAGCCCCAGGCCCTGCCCCCACTCTACCCCTTCCTCCAAGGTCCCACTCCTCCCCCACCTCTTCCCACCCCTGCTCCACTCCTGCCTCGCCTCTTTCCATCCCCTTCCCCAGGCATGCCCTTGCTCCTCCCCCTCCCTCCCAGTGCCTCCTGCATGCTGGGGAATAGCTGTTCCCCGGCGTGCAGGAGGCGCTGAGAAGAATGGGGGAGGAGTTGATCTGCGGGGCCCGCAGACCCCTTGGAGTGCCCTCGTGCACCCCCCCAGGGGGTCCGCAGACCCTAGTTTGAGATATGGTGCTCTATCTCATTACCTGTTATTACCTCCCTTATGCCCTGCCTCTTAATATTTCCCTTCTTCTACTAGGTAATTATGAAGTTGCTCTATTATATTTTCTTATCATTTAAATAATTCTCTAAGATGTGGTGGGATTTATTTATATGAAAGACATTATATAATTAAAATATTAAATATTCTTTGATGCTCCTTTCCATTCCTCCCCAACATTCAATCCCTTCCCTCCATATAGAAGAGAAGTTCACTTGAATGCAGCCAAATGCAAAGTCCTACATCTAGGAACAAGGAATGCAGGTCATGCCTATAGAACAGAGGACTATATCCTGGAAACAGTGACTATGAAAAGGATTTAGGGGACATAATGGACAGGCAACTCAACAAGAGCGCTCTGGCAGAAAGGGTGAAAGCAATCCTTGGATGTATAAATAGGAGAGTAGTGAGTAGGAATAGTGAAGTGATTTTACTGTATATGGCATTGGGGAGATTGATACTGAAATACTATGTACATAGGCGTCGACTCCGTGGGTGCTCTGGGGCTGGAGTACCCATGGGAAAAAATTGGTGGGTGCTTAGCACCCACCACCACTCCCCGCCCCACCCCAGCTCACCTCCGCCTCTGTTCTGCCTCTGCCTCCTCCCCTGGGCACACTGCATGTTCACTTTTCCCCCCTAGCTACCAGTGCTTGCGCTGCAAAACAGCTGATTCGTGCAGCAAGCGCTGGGAGGGAGGGGGGAGGGTGGGGAACGCTGCGCGCTCAGGGAAGAGGCAGGGCTGGGGATTTGGGGAAGGGGTGCAATAGGGGCAGGGAGGGGGCGGAGTTGGGGCAGGGACTTTGGGGAAGGGGTTGGAATGGGGGCAGGGCAGGGGTGGGGAAAGGCTGGAGTCGGGGCAGGGCCAGGGGGTGCGAGCACCCACTGGTGCCGGGGAAAGTTGGTGCCTATGACTATGTACAGTTCTTGTCATGAACATACAGCATAAAACCCCCCCTTTACCTGTAAAGGGTTAAGAAGCTCAAATAACCTGGTTGGCACTTGACCAAAAGGACCAATAAGGATAAGGGGAGCAGATACTTTCAAATCGTGGGGGGGGGGCAGGGTTTGCTTTGTGCTGTGTGAGTTGTTGTTCTCGCTGAGACAAAGAGAGAGACCAAGCAAGTAATCCAGCTCCTACTGAAATGAGACATCTAATATTACAGAAATAGTAAGTAATAGCAAGAAAAAGTGTTAGATTATCTTTTGTTTAAGCTTATGAATTTTCCCTAGGGTGACCAGACGTCCCGATTTTATCGGGACTGTCCCGATATTTGCTTGTTTGTCCCGCGTCCCGACCAATGTTAGGTCGGGACACTGGACAAACAAGCAAAGGCTCCGGAGCCTGGAAGGGCTCGCGCCCTTCCCCGCCCCGACTCCGCCCCCTCCTTCTCCAATTGGATCCCTCCCCAAATCCCCGCCTCTTGCCAAGCAAACCATGCCCAGGAGACGCAGGGGAACGCAGGGCCGGGGTGAGTGTGAGTCCGGCCTGGCCCCGAGCAGGGAGGACTTGGGCGCGGTACCTGGAGGGAGATTAGGGGGTGGCCTGCGGGGCCAGGTGGTGGCTGTTCTCCCCACCTGGGCAGCGGGACGTGGGAGCAACTGCTGCTGCAGCTCCCACTGCCGCGGGGGGAGGAAGCGGCCAAGCATGTGGCGCCCGGGCCCGAACCCCCCGAGCCCGGGCCTGCTGCGGGGACCCAGCAGCACACACGCTGCGCCCAGCCGCTGGCCAGTCGCGTCTGGGCTGGCTGCCCAGCTGGTGCAATCCCGCGGCGGAGGCATCGGCAGCCCAGCCCCGTTCGTTCCCCTGTGGGACCCGAGCGGGATGCGGGGGGCTGGGGCCTGCTGCCCCCACTCCAGGGCCGCCCGCGGGATTGCACCAGTTGGGCAGCCAGCCCAGACGCGACTGGCCAGGGGCTGGGCGCGCGCTGGGTCCCCGCAGCAGGCCCGGGCTCGGGGGGTTCGTGGGCACAAGAGCCACAGCTGCCAAGCTTGGCCAGCGGCCGCTTCCTCCCCCCGCGGATGTGGGAGCTGCAGCAGCGGCTGCTCTCAAGTCCCGCTGCCCAGGTGGGGAGAACAGCCGCCGCCGCCTGGCCCCGCAGGCCACTCCCTACTCTCCCTACAGGTACCGCGCCAGAGTCCTGCCTGCTCGGGGCCAGGCCGGACTCACACTCACCCTGGCCCCGCGCTCCCCTGAGTCTCCCGGGCCTCCCTCCAGCACTTGTGGAGGGAGGAGGAATCGGGGGTGGGGGATTTATTTATTTTTTGCTCTGCCGCCATTTTTTCCCCCTCTGCCCCCGCCCCGCCCCGCCCCCCCCCCGCGTCCCGATATTTGACCTGGGTGATCTGGTCACCCTAATTTTCCCTATGCTAAAAGGGAGGTTTATTCCTGTTTTTTTGTAACTTTAAAGTTTTGCCTAGAGGAGAATCCTCTGTGTTTTAAATCTTATTACCCTGTAAAATTACCTTCCATCCTGATTTTACAGAGGTGCTTCTTTTATTTTGTTCTTCATAATAAAGTTCTGTTTTTAAGAATCTGATTGGGTTTTTAGTGTCCTAAAAACTCAAGGATCTGGTCTGTGCTCACCTTGGTTATCTATTTGGTTAGTATATTATTCTCAAGCCTCCTCAGAAAAGGGGGTGAAGGATCTTGGGAGGATATTTTCAGGAAATAGGAACTCCAAGTGGTCCTTTTCCTGGAGCTTTGTCTAACTCACTTGGTGGTGGCAGCGATACCGTCCAAGGGCAAGGAAGAATTTGTACCTTGGGGAAGTTTTTAACCTAAGCTGGTAGAAATAAGCTTAGGGGGTCTTTCATGTGGGTCTCCACATCTGTGCCCCAGAGTTCAGAGTGGGGAGGGAACCCTGACAGTTCTGGTGTCCACATTTTTAAAAGGATGCTAAAAAATTAGAGAGGTGCAAAAGAGAGTCACAAAAATGATTCAAGGGCTGGAGAAAATTCCTTATAATTAAAGACTAAGGGCTTGTCTACATGGTGCATTAGTGTGCTCCAGCATGTTACACACTAATTGTCTGTGTAGACCCTGCTGGTGCACACTGAAAGTTTCCTAGTGTGTGTTCATGTAGTCCCATTTCAAACAGTACTGTCTCAAAATGCACTAGGTAATTTTTAGTGCATTCCAGAAGGTCCACAGGGACAGTTAGGGCGTGGCATATTAGTGCACACTAGAATTTACACCCCAGCTGATAGGCACGAATGCACCATGTAGATAAGCCCTTAAAGAGCTCCATCTGTTTAGCTTATGAAAAAAAAAGATTAAGGGGTGACTTGATTACAGTGTATAAGTACCTACCTGGGGAGTAAATTCTGGGTACTAAAGGGCTCTTTAATATAGCAAAGAAAGACATAACAAGAACAAATGGCTAAAAGTTGAACTCAGAGAAATTCAGATTAAAATATTTTTAACAGTGAAGATGATCAACCACTGGAACAAGCTACGAAGGAAAGTGATGGATTCCCCATTTTTTGATATGTTCAGATGAAGTCTGGATGCCTGTCTGGAAGATATGCTTTAGCCAAGCACAAGCTCTTAGGCTCAATACAGGGGTAATTAGGTGAAATTTAACATCCTGTGTTATACAGGAGGTCAGACTAGATCATTTATTGGTATCTTCCATCCTTAAATCCTATGAATCCTAGGCATATGGGCCCTACACTGATGGTTTTAAATTGAGTTGGAATATTAGCATGAGCAATAGGCTCAAAACATGTGACCAAAAGAATAAGATCATGAGAACAAAGAGTTGTCTGTGTTAAATGTGAAGTGACCCTGGAAATACCAGCATTATCATATTGATGGGCTCAGCTGAAGTAATAGAAATATAGAAAACATGGCTGATTGGGCACCAGGTGCAAAATTTAGTCCTAAGACTCCCTTTTTGGTCTTTGGCTAAAGTCCAACAACCAGCAATAATATTGTTTGTTATTGTGTATAAAAAGCAAGACTTCCAGAAGTTTTTTTTTGCCAGAGCTTTTTACTTACCCCTTTGTAGTTACACCATGATGGGAAGGAATATCCCAAACCTCATTCTGTTCTGAGTATTTTGGCCAATGCTTGTTTGTGTATTGCTGTTAAAATATAAAATATATGCTTGTGCCAGTATTTTTGATGTAATTAACACCAAGTGGCCTTTGGACTAATAAAGAAATACTTGTGTGGAAGCTGAGTCATGGTTAACCTTCATAAACTTAGAAGGGAAATTATTTCCGACAGCTTGACTGGCCCAGGAATGCCCCCTATGTCTGGGAGGGAGGGAGAGAGAGGTAGGTAACATGGGTGGCATAAAGCCAGTGTAGATGCCTCCAAGATTTCCTTACATCAGAGGAACACCCACCTGCCCTGATAAGGCACTTCTCCTTACCCTTGGGAACCATGGATCAGAATCTAGCTTGTTGTGTACAAAGGAGGAGTAAGAATTTGAGATTGACTGAATGCATGGGGTAAAAGATAAAGGGAAAATTCCAAGACAACGCCTATTTTACAGGACTCAGTGATAGGGAGAATGGTGGTGTGTTCAATAGTGACAGAAAACATGGGGAGGGGGTAGAGAGGGTTTTGAAAGAATGCTAAGGAGCTCAGTTTTCAATTGATGGAGAGAAATTGAAGAATGTTGTCAGAGAGGTTGAAATGAGCACTTGGATAAGGAGAAAGGAAGGGAGATAATCAGAAGTGGAAAAGTAAATTTTTTCATTGGTACTCAAAGCCATGATAGCAGGTAAGGTCACTTAGAGATAGGGTGTACAGAAAAAAGAGGAGAGGGCCAAGGACAGAACTGCGTAGGACCCCCACAGAAAGTGGGAGAGGGAAAGAGGAGCATCTATCAAAAGAGATGATAAAGAATCAGGGAAAATGGGAGGATACTGCACAAAAATCCAGGGAGGACAAGTTGTCAAGGAAGAAGTGATCAACAATGTTACAAGCAGCAAAGAAATGTTCCGGCACTCCTCTGAAAGGGGAAAACTGTCCAGTTACTGTTTGGAAACCAGTACAACTGTACTCCTGAACAAAGATAAAAATCCAGAAGTCTGTAGATCATTCTGACCAATCTCATTAATTATGCTAGAGAATAAAATACTGGCAAAATCAGCTCTCTCTGATCCTACCACTATCAAATCATACTGACCAATGTAGCTTTACTCCAGGGAGAGCAACAAATCATAACATTTGGTGAATACTAAACATCATTGCATAATACAAATGATTAACAGCATCCTAGCATTAGATCCAGGGAAAACTTTTGATAGGATTTTTAGGCTTATTTTTCTGTAGTATTGGAGAACTTTGATTTTGCACATCAATTTATAACCTCCATAAACTGTTCTATTGTTCTCTATGTGTATTCCTTTATCTGAACAGGTACCAAGCAGGGATTTTCTGCTTAAGGAGCAGCACAAAGCAAAAGTTCCCCTTTGTCACTTCTTCTGTTTTCTCTAGGTGTTGAACTGCTTGCAATAGCTGTCAGAGATTCTCCAGAGTCAGGGCAGAACAATCCTTAATAAAGAATGCAACATTTCTTTTTTTCTGGATGGCATCTGCCTTATCTGATCGAAGCATAGGCCTCTCTTCAATTCCTTAAAGAAATCTTAGAAGTCTCATTTAGTTTTCATGTAAATATGACCAAATCAGAGACAAACCAGTGAGACTGTTCAATTTTCCTTGTTGATGTTTCTGTGAGGGATTCAAATACCTCACCTATTTATACTAACAGTGCTAAACCCGTAACCCCTTTTATATACCTTAAAAGATGGCATCTCTCATAATTATCTATGTTAGGCCCAGGCTACTTGACAAAAGTGAATGTCCTTGCTCGAGTGTTACACTTCTCAAAAGTCCACCTAGTATTTATATCCACTTAGTACTATAGCATGGAGACCAAAAACAAGTTGTTGAGGCTTTAAAGACAGAAAACAACTAGAAATTCTATAACTGGACAGCTGTAATTCAATATGTTTGGAACAAGATTACTTTTTACAGAAACTCAAAGCAACAGCCCCACTTGCCAAAGCCTGGAAGCAGCATATTTATCTCTTTTTATTCCTTTCAGCCTGATTTATGGCAAAGACAATTTGCTCTCTCAGATCAGACAACATCCTACCCCAGAGAACCACACTGCAAATATGGAGAAAGAAACTTTTCTCCCTCAAGAGACCAAACAACATCCTATCCTAGCAGACTACTCTAAAAATATGGGAAAAGAAAAACAGGTACCTGGGTGTAATGCCAAAATTCTCACCAACTTCCGGGATAGTCAGGCTCCCATGTTTTCCTGCAGGACAGAATGACACTAACTTTAAAAGATGTTTATATTAAAGGATTATCAACAATTGGAGACTCAGAGCATAATACTACTAAATTTTGAACAGCTCAGAATTAAATTAAATCTACTTTCTTGATTGTTGTATATGTACTTGCAAATTAGACACTTCCTAGATACAGTTACTAAAGAAAAAACTGCACTATTGGCAAACCAAACAAACCACCACTCAGAGGGTGCCTAACCCAAATAAGTTTCTATTTTTACAGCACAAGTTCTTCACTGAAAAACACTTCACAAGTGTACACTTTTCTACACCCTGGATTTGAGCTCTTAAGATTCCTTTTAAAGATAATCAATGGCAAAAAGCACTTGGTTACCACTCTGAAGCCTGTTTCGAGCATTTACAAGTAAATGCAGTACTTTGTGCTACATAGATGTTGCTATTTTCCTTCCATTTTGAAAAAAAAATTACATTTATCTCCATTTTAAATCTCCAAATAGACATTACAAATCACTCTCACTCATATATTGTTTATTGAGCTGTCATTACATATGCTGGTTTTGGGCACTGATTCCCCGTTTCATGAGTCAAGATGGCAATTGAAGGTCAAGGCTTGATTTCCATTTATTTTAAGGCCCCTTTACTCTGCTCTGGCGGCATGAAAGGACCTGAAATTTGGTGTACATTATATTTACATTCATTTTAAGGCCCCTTTGCTGTAGCAAAGTGGTATAATGAGTAACAGATTGTCATAATTTAACCCTTTATTATACTTAGGGGAGTTGAACCATAGGACCATCTCCCCAACATTGACTTAAGAGTATTAATTAAGAACAATTAAGAATAAATGTCTATGGTGTGCAAAAGTTTATCCTTGCTCAATTGACTATATCAAGAAAATTCATATTACAGATGTGGTAACAAAGTTGAAGTACTTTAAACTACTAAAATCAGCCCATCAGATCAGCAATATCAATAAAAACTACTGTAAACTATGGCATGAATAGATAATGCCCCTGTGACTTCAGTAAATGATAAATCAATTGACTACCAACTCTAGAGATAGCCAACTTGAGTTTAAATTATTCAAATTTGTTGCCCAGATCTGTTGGTCAGGAGATGGAAGGATAGGGTTTCTGGGACAAGTGAAGTGTTTCAGGAGATGGCACTCAGCAACACATGAGCAGGGGCAAAAGAATCAGATATTGGGGGCGAACCAAGGTTGGTAGTTGGTGAAACAAACTTTGTGTGGGACAGAAGATGACCTTGTCTACATGTGAAAGTTGCACTGGTTTAACTATAGGTCTGATTTCAAACTGATTTTGTTAAACCAGTGCAAACCCCTATTGGGGACACATTGATTTTGGTTTAAGAGTGACTGAGTTCAGTTGAGCTTAAATTGATTAGGAAACAGTGTAAGCTAACCTGAAATAAGTCACTCTTAAACTGAATAAAAAAAAGAGAGTGTCCACACAAGGATCTGTACTGGTTTAAACTAAATTGGTTTAAAAACAGGTTTAAGTTAAATCTCTGCAATTTTCTCATATAGACAAGGCAGAACAAAAAAAGTCATGGATGGAAGAGAGATAGGAATGGAGGGATTCAACAAAAAAATCAGTAGAAGAGAGGGAGGTGAGAGTCTCACGGACAATGATGGATTAAAAGTTATGGAAAGGTTTGGTGGAGGCAAGTTGGTGATAATGAAGGAAATGAGGTGATGGGCAGACAGAAAGCAGAGAAAGTGCAGGGTTTAAGGGAAGACAAGATCAAGCAAGTGGCTGTTTTGATGAGGAAGAGACCTGATTCAAATTTAAAAATCAAAAGGAAAGGGGGTGAGGAGGCAGGAGACAATGGGTCAAAAGAGACATCAGTATAGAAATAAAGAAGAGTGAGAGAACAAGGTGTATGGATTAAAGAGGAAGGAAGTTGAGGAGTAGTCCGGGGAATACAGTAGACAACAGCTAAATGGAGTAGGAGATGATAGTAAATTCAATGGAGTATTGTTCAAAAGAGGCAGAGGAGTGGGAAGGGGGTTGAGGTAAGTTTAGTTGGAAGAGGTAGGAGAAGGAGAGAAAAGGCCCAGCACAGTTCTTTGAGGACAATTTGAGGCACAGGGCATCAGAAAAAAGGGGGCCTGCCAAAGGACACAGTAGCTGCAGAGGCAGTCTCAGATAGGAAGTGAAAGGAGATTGAGAGAAACAGCATGTAATCAACCACAAGTAAGTGCCAAGGCTTTTTGATAATCATAGCAAACAAAAGATACTGAGTTATTACAACCTGCCTGTTACATATGCAAAATACCATATGGAGATTGAGATGACAAATAGATTGTACTGCTAAATCAACAACATCCTACAGATATTTAATAAAAACTTAATCACTCCCAGTAGGCACAGGATGTCTTCGTTAATACAAGATAGAAAAATGTGTTGATCTCTGGGGAAAAAAAGAAAAGCCAGTCATGTCTCTCAGTAGCAGCAAGCCATGTGAGTTTAGGAGTGACACAAGGACTCGTAGTTCTATGATCAGAGGACAATACATGCTGCCGAGGCAATCTACTTGATTTAAGGTTGTTAGAAGTTTTGACGAACTAGTCTCATGCTTTACACAGTATTCAGCACCTGCTGGAACAGAATTTAGGGAGTTTTAATGAGTGCTCTGTCGATGTCCATGCAGTGTGTCCATGTTAAATAAAACTCATGGTGCACTGATTCAAGGAGCTCCCATAACTCAGAACATGATGAATGGTAGGAGAAGAAGGGCAAGGAGACAGGTTAAGCTGCGCCATTCTTCAAAAAATAAAATTCTGCCATTTAATCCTGAAAGTAGAATTAATACAAGATGTACACTCTGCGCCAAATTCTGGGCTGAGTTACCCTGGTGTAAATTGGGAATAACTAAAGAACAGAATTTGGTGCGGTGAATATAGACTGCTTACTTTTTACAATATTGTGGGAAACTAATTCCAATAAGAATTAGTAGCAATTAATCTTTTCAGTATCTGGTGTACTTAGAGAGAGAGTTCACCTGAAGAAAACTCTTCTGATTTTCCAATAAACTGGATTCAGAAACTGTCATCTTTTCCCCCCAGGAAATAATAGCCATTCTCCAACTGGAGGAACATAAGGCAGAATTATTTTCTCAAAGTACGCTGGTGTAAATCTGGAATAACTTAATTGACGTAAATGCTGGAGAAAAGTTAGTCATTCCAGCTTATTGAAATGCAATAAACACATAACCCAACAATGCCATTTCTGCTAGGTCACTTTATAGAGTAGAAATGCACTTGAGCCTCTCTGGCTCAGTTCCCCCATGTGTAAAAAGGGATAATATTAGTTAGCTTACAGGAATGTCAGAGGACTGATTAGTTAATATTTATAAAGGGTTTTGAAGAAAAAAAGCAGTTATAAATGCTAAATATTATTTACTTACTGAGTGCTCCAACTAGCAAGGTTAAGAAAGACATTCAGCACGTAAAACAATCTTATAACTTGCTACAACCTCCATAGTATTTTTTAAGGCTCTCTGAGGTCACATGCGTTTGCTCCCCTGGATGTGCCTATACTGGGCTGAAGGAGTGGGGTTGGGCTGGGGCTGAAAAAGGGATGGTGTTGTTTTTGTTTGTTTGGTTGGTTTTTTGAGGGGGATTGTTTTCTGATCCCAAATGAGGTCACTCTGGAAACTGAAGAAGAGCCTCTTAGAAAGGGAGAATGGATACAAAGTAGGGGAAAAAAGAAAAGAGAAAAATCAGAACCAGATGATGATGATGATATCAGCAAAAAAGCAAACCTAAAGAAAGAAAAAAACCAAAATGTTATAACTTTAAGATCTCCAGCCAAAGAAATAAGATTAGGTGATGTTAACCCTGTGAAAGTAGCTGACTGGATATAAAAAGAAGAGGCGATATAATAAGAGCCAGGAGGTTGTGAGATGGGGCTCTTTCAGTTGACTATAAGAATAAAGAGCCAGTGGATAAACTGCTAAACATTAAAATGTTAGGGAAAGTTAAAATAAGTTGCCAGCTATTAAAGTATTTGAAATGAAGGGAGTAATATATGAAGTGCCATTAGAACAGACCAATAATAAGATTACAAAAAGCACAGTAGAAGGTAAAGTAGTTGTAATCAGGTTCTTCCCTGACAGCTAGCTGGGAGGGGGAGAGACGCTGGGTGTGGTTATGTAAATACAGTTTACTCCTGCTTTGCTTAGATATTCAGCAGATGGAGCGGTGTTTTCCTCACTGTAATCAACTTGGCTGTTGTTGGGTCACAAATCATGTTAGTAATGAATGAAGGGGTAGTGAAATGCTGTTATCAATGTTGTGATTATTGTGGAAATGCAGGGAAGCAGGACTGTGCTTAGCCCAGGGTTCTCAAATTGGGGGTTGCGAGGTTATTACATGGTGGCAGAGCCGTAACAAGGAATTTTTGCGTCCGAGGCAAGGGTCAGCTCCAGGCTCTTTGGCGGCAATTCGGCAGCGGGTCCCTGAGTCCCTCTCAGAGGGAAGGACCTGCTGTCGAATTGCCGCCACCGCTTCATTCATTATTCGGCAGCAATTCGGCGGCGGGTCCCTGAGTCCCTCTCAGAGAGAAGGACCCGCCGCTGAATTGCCACCAAAGAAGCAGTGGCGGTAGAGCTGCTGCCAAAGTGCCGCCAATCGCGGTAGAGCTGCGCCCCTCCGCTTTGCGCGCCCGAGGCAAGTGCCTCACTCGCCTCGCTCTTGTTACAGCACTGCATGGTGGGTCGCAAGCTGTCAGCCTCCATCCCAAACCCCACTTTGCCTGCAGCATTTACAATGGTGTTAAATATATAAACAAGTGTTTTTAATTCATCAGAGGGGGTGTCACACTCAGAGGCTTGCTATGTGAAAGGGGTCACCAGTACAATAGTTTGAGAAACACTGGCTTAACCTGTTCCAAATAGGGGTGTGGAGGGGGAGTCAAGAGGACCTCATTGAACCAGGGGTTTGACTGCCCTGCCTCCAGCCAGCCCCGCACCCCCTGCCCTGCCCGCAGCCAGCCCCTGCTGCACCATCTGTCTCCAGCCAGCCCCACACCTCCTGCCCTGCCCGCAGCCAGCCCCACCCCCCGCCCTGCCCGCAGCCAGCCCCTGCCGCACCACCTGTCTCCAGCCAGCCCCTGCTGCACCCCCTGCCCTACCCGCAGCCAGCCCCTGCTGCACCCCCCTGCCCTACCCGCAGCCAGCCCCACACCCCGTCTTCAGCCAGCACCACACCCTTTGCCCTGCCCGCAGCCAGCCCCTGCTGCACCCCCTGCCCTATGCGCAGCCAGCCCCTGCTGCACCCCCTGCCCTATGCGCAGCCAACCCCTGCTGCACCCCCTGCCCTATGCGCAGCCAGCCCCACACCTCCTGTCTCCATCCAACCCCTGCCGCACCCCCGTGCCCAAAGCCAGCCAGCGCCACACCCTGTCAGGTTATTCATTTATTTTCATTAAATATGTAGACTAAATAATGAAATTAATAAATTTTCAAGCCGAATGTGTATTAATTCTAATGAACAATGCCACATTGTGCAGTATTCATTTTTGAAAGTTACAATAAGCGACGCTCTGGGGGGAGGGGTGCGGGCAGGGGGCGCAAGGTGGAAGTTTCGCCTAGGGCGCAAAATATCCTTGCACCGGCCCTGCCCCCGCCCCCTTTAGACTGGCTTAACCTGTTCTTCCCCACTGTTCAACGAATAGAGCTAAATAGGCTTCATTAGGAGTCTCTTTTGTTATTTTAATTGCTGAACCTAGTTGTGGTAGGACTGTGTTTCTGCCCTGCCTGCTAGAGCTAAAATCACTGAAAGCTGAAATCACTTGAGATGGAGCAGTGTTTCTGCCCAGCCTGCAAAAGAGCTGAAAATCACCGAGAGACTGATGTGCAGAGGTCACAGCAGAGAGGTAGAAGGTGACTGACAGTCAGCTGGTGAATGAGTGACCAGCAGAGCAGCAGTGAAGAGGCATGAAGAGCAGCCAGCAGGGTGGCAGTCGAGAGGTGACGAGTGGCCAGCAGGGCAGTGGTAGAGAGGCACGACAACCAGCCAGCTGGGTGGCTGATGGAGGAGTGCGATGAGAGTGGTGAGCAGGTGGCCGGTGAGCAGCCAGCAGAGTGAGTAAGATTCTTCTTTACCTTCCACCCATCACTTCTCTGATGTGCAGCGCTTCTTGGTGTGCTCTTCTAATCGCCCTGGTGTCTGGCTGTGTGTAATCAGTGGACAGGCAATTTGCCTCAACCTCCCACCCCGCCATAAATGTCCCCCCTTACTCTCACAGAGATTGTGGAGAACACAGCAAGCAGCAACAACAATGGGAATATTGGTTTGGCTGAGGTCTGAGTGAGTCAGTAAAGTGCACCAGTGTCCCTTTAAACATCCAAATGCACATTCTATCATCACTCTGCACTTGCTCAGCCTATAGTTGAACAGCTCCTGACTACTGTCCAGGCTGCCTCTGTACGGCTTCATGAGCCATGGCATTAAGGGGTAGGCTGGGTTCCCAAGGATAACTATAAGCATTTCAACATCCCCAAATGGTTATTTTCTGGTCTGGGAAGTAAATCCCTTGCTGCAGCCGTTTAAACAGATTAGTTTTCCTGAAGACGCGAGCATCATGAACCCTTCCCAGCCATCCCATGTTGATGTTGGTGAAACGTCCCTTGTGATCCACCAGTGCTTGCAGCACCATTGAAAAGTATCCCTTGCAGTTTATGTACTGGCTGCCCTGGTGCTCTGGTGCCAAGATAGGGATATGGGTTCCATCTATTGCCCCACCACAGTTAGGGAATCCCACTGCAGCAAAGCCATCCACTATGACCAGCACACGTCCCAGAGTCACAACCTTTTGTAGCAGCAGCTCGGTGATTGCTTTGGCTACTTGCATCACAGCAGCCCTCACGGTAGATTTGCCCACTCCAAATTGATTCCCAACTGACCGGTAGCTGTCTGGTGTTGCAAGCTTCCACAGGGCTATCACCACTTGCTTCTCAAGTGTGAGGGCTGCTCTCATCTTGGTATTCTGGCGCTTCAGGGCAGGAGAAAGCAAGTCACAAAGTTCCATGAAAGTGGCCCTATGCATACGAAAGTTTTGCAGCCACTGGGAATCGTCCCACACCTGCAACACTATGTGGTCCCACCAGCCTGTGCTTGTTTCCCAGGCCCAGAATCGGCATTCCACGGCATGAACCTGCCCCATTAATACCATGATCTCCAAAGTGCCGGGGCCCACGATTTGAGAGAATTCTGTGTCCATGTCCTCATCACTCTCGTCACTGTGCTGTTGCCGCTCCTTGCCTTGTTTTGTAGGTTCTGGTTCAGCATAAACTGCACGATAATGCATGAGGTGTTTACAATGTTCATGACTGCTGCATTGAGCTGAGCGGGCTCCATGATTGCCGTGGTATGGCGTCTGCACAGGTAACCCAGGAAAAAAGGCGCGAAACGGTTGTCTGCTGTTGCTTTCCGGAGGGAGGGAGGGAGAGGGGGGACTGACGACGTACCCAGAACCACCCGTGACAATGTTTTTTGCCCCATCAGGCATTGGGATCTCAACCCAGAATTCCAATGGGTGGGAGAGACTGCGGGAACTATGGGATAGCTATGGGATAGCTACCCACAGTGCAACGCTCTGGAAGTCGACACTAGCCTCGGTACTATGGATGTACACCGCCGAATTAATGTGCTTAGTGTGGCCGCATGCATTCGACTTTATACAATCTATTTCCAAAAATTGAAAACATTGTATAATCAGAGTAATCCCGTAGTGTAGACATACCCTGAGGGAGGTGGATTAACTAGGCCAATGGGAGATGCTCCCACTGGTGCAGCTGCGCCAATGCAGCATATTAAGTGTAGACCTGCCCAGATGAGAAAGTAGCACTAGGGTTTCAGATATTCAGAACCAAGCCATATATCCTCCCTCCCCTAAAGTATTCTAAGTGCCAATGACATGGGCATGTAGCAACTGTTTGCAAAGGGGAAACAAGATGCAGTGAATATAGGGGAGAGCATCCCTATGAAAATTGTATAGACCGGACATAGGTCATATGTAATAACTCCAGTGGTAATCACAGTCTAGCATATAGAGGGAGTATTGCTGCTAGACAAACTAAAGAGATACAAAAAGACAAAAATAACATCTTATGTGGAAGCTATAAGGAGACTCTCAAAGCATCAGATGGAGAAGGAAGACACAAACAGCACAGTAAAAGGGGAACTGCAGACAGACTCATTTTATAAAGAATATGATAAACACTGTGTAAGCAATAGGCTATAATACAATAGAAAGGTTTTGTGCATTTATGATAAAAGTGATAAACTGTACATTAAAAATAAGAAAAATTAGAAAAAATGAAAATTATAGCCAGGGCAGCAGAAAAATACTTGTATGTTAACAATTTATCAATGGACTGTATTCATGCAATTTTGAATGAGGCTAATGGTGAAATATGACTAGTATGGGGATCACAATCTTTTGTTGGAATGTGCACAGCTGGATAGCACATCGTCAAGAACTAAAAGAAAATATCCTGGAAATGAAAACTAAACCAGATATCATATGTATTCAGGAAACATGGTTGGTTAAAAAGCTTGCTTTTAAAATTCCAGGATATACTGCCTTCAAGCAAGACCAAAAACTAGGAAGATGGTTTTATACTGCCGTAAGGGAAGGATTAAACTACATAGCAGAAGAGAACAAAGAAGTAAGCATACAATATGATGCTGCTGAGATTCCAATGCAGAAGAGAAATATTTATCTTTAAGGATTTATAATATCTATAACCCGTGTGGGAAATTAGGAAGCTTGGAGTGACAAGAAATAGTGAAGAACTATAAAAGACCATATATTAGATGCAGTGACCTAAACAGTCGTTATAAATTGTGGGGAAGTAAGACAACAAATAAAAATGGTACATGCTTAGCAAACTTAATTGATGAAAACATTCTAGTAAGTTTTAGACAATGGCACTCCCACTAGTGTAGTACAGCAGATGGTAGTTTTTTTCTGGTTAGATCTGGGAATTATTACAGCAGATATTGCAAGTAAATGCCCCTGGGAAATATATAAGAAGGAGGAATGGGGAGTGATCACTTCCCTACACTTATTATTTTTCCAGGACAAAGTAAGATTGAAGGTTATGGAAAATTACCTACCTGGGATTTTAACAAAGCTAATTAGGAGCTTGACACACTGTCTGGAGTGGCTCACAACCATGAATGCCAACTTCAGGGCAGACTATCAAAAAGCAGAGTACAAACCCCTGACCGGTTTTGAGTTCTATACTCAGATTTCTCCAACCAAGTATCAAGTGTGAACTTCTCAAGCACTATAGCAGCCTAACCATGGACTCACAGACAGTCCCCTTGGGTACTCCAGTCTATCTTACCACCCAGGCAAACTTGCCTTTGTGGTAGATGGTCCCTTACATCAAATATCACAACAATATTCAGGATATTCTCAGTCCCAAGGGACCAGTCACTTACCCCAGGTAACTGGAAATCAGAAATATACAGGCAAATTAGAAGAATAAAGGGAATTCTGACTAAGAGTAGTCTCATCCCAAGTCTTATTGGAACTCACAATAGAGTTAGAAATTCTGATAATGAGAAAGCAGAAATTTAGCAGAAAATTTCTGAGGGGTGAATAATGATGAACATCACATTGAATTTTTCCACCAGATTAAAAGACAATTCACTGAAGAAAGTCATGATCTATTATGTAGTTGGGGGTAAACACAAAGTTACTACACCGAATGAATGATTTTGTCTGAGGTAATTTTAGAAAGCTATTGATATCAGCAAGAATACACCGCCAGGTAAAGATAATATATGTAACAATGTTTAAATATCTCTCTGGAAGCAGTTGGAGGTTTCTCTTGGAATTATAACACTATATGGGAAAAAAAAGGAGTGATACTGGTAGGGTGGAAACATGCATTCGTAATTCCAATATGAAAATCAGGAAGCTATAGACTATAGACCAACTGCTCTTATGTCTGGTCTGGTTAAAAGTATGGAGAGAATGGTGAATGACAGATTGGTTACCTATCTGGAAAACAATGGTAGTATAGATAAGGTGTAGAGTGGTTCTAAGAGAGGAAGATGCACTTCTTATCACATTGTTAAGTTAGAAACTGAAATACTTTTTTTGTATGAGGCACAAAGGTTCAAGTTAGCCGTCTTTCTACCTATGAAAAGGTGTATGACACACTATGGAGGAAAGGCTTGTTGTTTAAAGTAGGTGCACTAGGGATAAGGGGAAGAATGGATGGATGGATTAGAGAATTTTTGAGTAAAAGGACCAGGCAGATGAGAGTTGCAAAAATTATGTCAAATATATATAATGTTAAAAATGGTCCACCACAGGGAAGTATCATCATCATCCTGACCTTATTTAATATTATGATAAACGATCTCCCAAAATGAAAAAGTGCCAGGGCAGGTGTCACTCTATTTGTAGATGATTTGGCTCTGTGGATTAGGAGCAGCAACGCTGAGGTAGCAAGAAAAGAGAATCAGCAAAGCATTACAAGAGACCTCTGACTGGGGAGATGCATGGGGTTTCAAGTTCTTTGTTGATAAATCGATTGATCTTCCTTTGTAACTTTCTTTTTTGTAAAGAAATATAAACTGTATCTATATGGAGAACAAACCAATATAGTTACAAGGTTTAAATTCTTAGGGGTAATATTTGACACTAAATTACTTTGGAAAGATCATATAAACTATGTTAAAGATAAATGTACAGGAGGATTAACCTGCTTAAGTCTTGCTGAGACTAATTGGGAGGCAGATAAGAAAACACTGCTAATGGTATACAGAGCCTTAATCAGACCAGTATCAAAATTAGAATTTAAAACAGTAGATTTAACACAAGCCCAGGCACTATTAATTGCATGCAATGCATTTATTACAACAGCTATATGTGGCTACACATACCTGGCCAATTGGAGTGCCCCAGCACCCCAACCTGCTCCGCCTGCCTAGCACTCTTGCCAGGGAGTGGGGTTGGTGCATGGGGGTGCCCATTTTTCTGGAGTGCCGGGCGGAGTACGGGGACAGGACTGCAGGCAAAAGGGGTGGGGAGAGGCCTCCACTTGCTCTGGCCCAGGGCCCCACAAACCCCTAATTTACCTCTGGATACTGGGCCTAACTTTCTGGGCCAAAGTTAATGGGAACTGCAATGGTGAAAGTACCAAACAAAAATATGAGGATGGTTGGGAATTCGATAGGCAAACCATAGCACACAATGTTAGAACTCTACACACTGCTAAAGATGGATGCAGGAGTTGAAAGACAAGGAAAAGATTAATGAAGTCAAAACTTTTGGTCATGGGAAAATTATTTATGGATAGAAAGTCACATGTCCAAACATGGATGCAGATTTATTTTATAAACCTAAGGACAAAAAAAAAAAAAAGACAGTAGGTTTAAAAAAATAAGTGTACCAGTATATAGATTAAAAGTGGAGTCTGTTTTGTCAAATATATAAACATGGATCCAAACAAGAAAAAACAGGAAGAGTGGGGACCATATATTGTATGCCAAAATTGAGAATTAGTACATCTAAAGAATATCCAATTAAATGACTGTCATGATAGCCAAATTAGCAGCAATAATGCTAGAATTAAATTGGATGTATGCCCAGCAGCGGTGGTCATGTTTTTGGATTCAATGTCAGATCTTATGGCAATAAAAAAGTGTGTCTCAGTATGTAGAAGGAATTCAAAAGCCTAGTATAGAAAAATGTAACAGAGGAATGGCAAAAAACACTGGATTCATGAAAAAAAGTGGCAGAAGATTTTTTGAATTGTGCCCTAGAGTTGAGGATGACGACATACTTTGGGGCCTGCATAGGACTAATGAAGTGCTTTTGTTTAGAGTACTTGCTAACCATTGTGGTTTAAACAAAAATCTTTTTTGAATAAACAGACACAGCGATGGACTATGTGCACTCTTCCAGGTGGAAGAAACAATTGGTCACCTTGTTTGGGTACAGAAGGGCTTTGACAAAGAAGGGAAAAAAGCTTTTTCAAGAATTCAAACATCCTAAGTTAACAAAAACTACATGATGTTATTTAGTAAAAACATTGGGGAAATGGGATATTATTAAAAATGTGTTGTTACATTACCTGAAAGACACAGGGCAGAGAGAGAATATAAATCTCTAAGTATTGAGGAATTATAGTTGGTGGTCACTAGGCTTTAAGTTTGCTTCACCATTTAAAAAAAAGAAAAAGAAAAAAGCATGCAGTAGGCTAGAGTGAGGCCACACCAACCACAGAACTCCATTGGACCTGCCTAATGGGCAGGAGAAAAATCAGCTAAATATCTTGCCTATTATGTATTACATAGCTTGTGCAAAGCTTTTTTAATATACTAAAGAGTATTAATGTTAAAAATAAACTTTGTAAACTGCCCACAATGTAAGATAGTTGTATGCACTATCATAAAATGATCTGAAAATATGTTCATGGCAATGCTAAGCAATATTAGCAGAATGTCATTCAAGGCATATCATAAACTTTAAAAGGAATCTATCAAATATCACAGATAAATCCAGTTACAAAGTATACTGGAATGAAAGATTCTCAGAGGATAATTCAACAGACTAAAAAAAGTTTCAATCTTGCTTCAAGGACTTAGTTATTTAATTGCCTTTTTCCCCCTTAGATAAAATATCTCTTGTCGCAGTGACAGCTGGTTTGGGTCTCGGCTCCACCTATGTTTGTTGATACAGAAACCAGGATAAGGAAGTATATAGTTCCTGGATAGTAGGGTTGTAAGTTATATCATAGTGAGTCACTCTCCCAAGCCGTCATACAATCACCATCTGATTGTAGTAGGTGACTTAGGACCATGTCATGTACTGTAATTCAACAAGCAGTACCACTGAGTACCAGAATTAGGGTCTGATCCACAAAGTTCAGCTCCAGCTCCAAACTTATACAGAGTTAAGGGGTGAACAGATCCAGGGTCATGTCCATCTTTAGTAGCAATACTGTACTATCGCATACACTGCATATGCTTACAAGTTTACAACTGATCTGTGATGAGGGCAAACTGCAAAATGGACTTGGAACTAGGGTTGGAGTAAGGATTTATTTGCACATGTAAATCACAGTAAAAATAAAATGGAACAGAAAAAATACATATAGCAGGCCTCACATTCTATAATTAAACACCAAGAGTAGGTCTCATCAGAAAATGAAAACTTGATGTAAGGCATTATACAACAAAGGCAAAAAGAACACATATAGGAAAAATAGCAGTAGCAAAATTCCCCAACTGCTGGAGCTGGGACACTGGATAGGGTGGGCTCTGAGTTACTATGGAGAATTCTTTCCCAGATATCTGCCTGGTGGGTCTTGCCCACATGCTCAGGGTCTAACTGATTGCCATATTTGGGGTGGGGAAGGAATTTTTCCCCAGGTCAGATTGGTAGAGACCCTGGGTTTTTTTCACTTTCCTATACAGCATGGGTCATGGGTCACTCGCAGGTTTAAACCAGTGTAAATGGTGAATTCTCTGTTACCTGAAGTCTTTAAACCATGATTTGAGAACTTCAGTAACTCATCCAGAGATTAGGAGTCTATTACAGGAGTGGGTGTTTGAGGCTCTGTGGCCTGCGATGTGCAGGAGATGATCACATTGTCCCTTCTGACCTTAACATTTATGAGTCTATAAATGTTTATTTGAAAACTGAGTAACAGATGTGTAAGACTGTTATATGTTTTATTGAATCAATCAACAAATTCAATTTTTTCAACGGGAAACCATATACTAGGGGGTTCTCAATCTGGGGGTTGTGAGCCCCAACAGGGTGTTCAGTCCTGGTACGGAAAAAGATGAGAACTACTGTTACATACCATAAAGTTCATACAATAATGCAGATGGTACCACATGATTTTATGGATGTTAATGAACACAAAGGAAAAATTACCTGTGGTTTAATGTAATTAATCTGTCTAAAGAATAACTAGTGGCTCTAGTTTCACAGCTGATGTATCACAGGAAAGAAAAAAGACAATTGCGGCAACTCTTGGATAATGAGCAGCAATCAAGGCAATGAACCCTTAATTATTCTGTAGTGTTGTTCTGTCCAATTAAACTGATGATCTATTTCACCTTATTGGTGGTGAGTGATGTAATTCTTTAGCATATATAAGTTTTCTTAAAGTGATTTGAGATTTCTCATGATGAAAGGTGCTACATAAATGTAAGGCTTGTTATTTTTAATTAATAAATACTAATGAAAAGATAAGGAGGGTTATTGTTGCAGGAAAAGACTGGCCTTGAACAGTTCTCACTCCAAGTTAAAGATCATATAAAGTTGCTGTACAAGGCTTCTAGACAACTTTTCCCTCCCTCTCCCATGTGCCCACACATGCAAAAACGCATGTGTGGGTTTTTTTGCAAAACATCGTCGCCTGCTAACCTGGAGTAATTCACACTGGTGTGTCTATCTGAAGTATCAAGAATACTAAACTTGCTCAGTCTGCTATTTCAATAAACATCCCTATGGTTATTTCAAAAAACATAAAAGCACGAAAAGGACACGAATCCTTTCTCAGAACTACAGGTCAAATCCAGACCTCCTGTAAGAGGGTGCAATTCCACTGACTTAAATGGAGACCCAACCCCTTACACCAGGTTTGACTTTTCCCCTAAATAAAACTTTTTGAATTATCCAAGGACAATGACAACAACAAATATGTATCTGAAAAAATTATTAAGTGAAATCTGCTTGTGAAAAAGCCACTCTTTTTGTTGCACAAAGTCCCAAAGAAGGCATTAAACTGGTAGGAGGTCTGTGTGACTTTGAGGACAGGTTCTGGAACTGGATGGCTGGGAGCTGGTAGAAGCTCGGTTTGAGTTTGGCTACATCTCAGAGTAGTCAAGTTGGGACATTAGCTTTAGCTCAGAGAAGACTCATGGTTTGTGGTTCAGCACTGGAAGGGTACTATTTTGGAGGCAAAGCTGTTGGGTCCCCAGGTTGGTAATCTTTATGATACTACACATATATATCTGTGTCTTGACAAGGTGCTGAATCATTTCTCTTGACTTCTCAGATTTGAGCATAAGAACAATGCTCTCTGTATACCTGTTATTTTTATGTTTCAAAAGGGAAGTGGTCTTTTGGTCGTAGTAGAGGAGTGGAAACCAGGAAGTCTGGTGTCCTAATCCCAGTTCTGACATTGGCCTTCAGAAAGTCACTTATGGCTCAGTTGTGTCTGGCCCCTGGGCAGATGCACAGGCAGGGAGAAGGCACAGAGAGCCCAACCTCCCCTCCTTGTGGACACAGTGGCAGTTCTTGTATCCTCCTGAGTACAAAGACCACACAAAATCCAGTGGTGTTTAAGGCACCTACAGGAGGCTAAGACATGGCTATTCATTCCCATCATGCTGGCTAGCAGAGATGGCTTTGCACAAGGATGGGGGGAATGTATGTGCTCTCCTGTGGTACCTATATGAGGCACAATGCCTATTGGAGCTTCCACTGGGTCAATGCACCTCCTACTGCAAGCTGTGGCTTAACACCCCACCTGAATCCTTACTTTTTGCCTTCATTTCCCCATGTGTAAACGGAGATGACAATACTTTATCCACCTCACCAAGAGGATGAAATAGTTAATATTTGTAAAGCATTTCAAGGATGAAAAACCACTAGCCAAAGTTTTTTAGATAATATTTTGTTTCTCCCTTATTCTTGTTTATTTATGACTACTGAGTGTTTTGCTGTTTTAAAAGTTAAAAAGTTGCTGTTAACCTGAAAAATCCATCGACACCCATTACATTCAGAGAGATGTATTGAGCCTGCTGTAGTTAGACATGCTGTCAACTTAAAATAAATAAATAAATCACACTTTTATCTGAATTTTTTTTTTTACTAATAACACCTACGTTTACAAAGTTCCTTCGCTAGTTTTCACTTAACAATTGTGTGTCATTTTCAAATTTTGCCTTCTTACTGTTCACCTTTTCCAGACCATTAATAAATATATTGAATGTCATTTCTAATATTTTACAGTTTTATATTTATTATTTGCCTAGCAGCCCCAGTCATGAACCAGGTACAAACACAGAATAAAAAGACTTACTGCCTGTATGAATTTAAATTGACTGTTTATTCCTACTCTATCTCTTAGCTAGTTTCTAATCCATAACAGCATTTTTCTTCTCACAGCATTGCTGCTAAATCTCCTTAGTCCTTGTGAATGATTTTGTTAAAAGACTTTTTGAAAATCCAATTATAACAGACTATTGGTTTTTGTCCACTATTTTTTGACACATTCAAAAAATTCTTTATCCATTTTATCATCTTAATCCATTATTTTGCTGAAACCCTCCAAGGGTGAAGAAGAAATGTCTTAAGGCAAGCTGATTATCAACTGGATGTTGGTCAGAAAACAGATGAGTGTCCAAGAGGGTCCCAACCCTTACAGAAGAATTGGAAAGACTTTGACCTACTAGGGATAGGGACCAAGTCTTGTACGCCATTGTGATGGGGTGTTCACCCCACACGAGCCGTGGGGGGAGTTAAAGTAGTGTAGATAGGGCCAATTAACCTTATAGGCCACACCTGGTGGAGGGCCTGGCTTGACTAATGGCAAAATGACCAATGATTAATGGCAAAACGACTAATGGCAGATAAAGCCCAGCTGGAGGAGAAGCTGGCTAAGATATAAAGCCTGGAAGTTTGCAGCAGAAAGGGGGCTGCAGCGTGGAAGCTGGCAATCACACTCTCGCCATGAGGGAAGGGTTCAGCTAGAAGCATGGAGAAGAAAGCCTGTATGAAACAGCCCAGGGAAAGAGCAGCGAGGTTAGAGATTTGTGCAGACCTTGGCTGCTGACTGTAGGGTTCATGGGCTGGAATCTGGAGTAGTGGGCAGGCCTGGGTTCCCCTACCAGCCACTGGGAAGTGGCACAGGATTGTAGGGGACACCATCTGGATATCTGATCCAGAGGGATTTTGATACCCTGGAAGGGGGAACGATATAGTGAACTAGCAAGAAGGTTGAGTCACAAAGAGAGAGAGCACCCCAAATTGCAAAGAGAGAGGCTATGGGGTGAGTGAACTACAGAAGGGAGAGCCAGACCAGATGAGAGGGCTGCTTCCCCAGAGGCAGCCATGAGGGGGTGCCCCATGGTGAGTAGAGAATTGTGATAGGCATCGATATCAACAGTTAAATAATAATCCAAGTGCAATCCTTAGAGGTGACAGACAGGAGAAAGAGTGCTGCCCACCACAGTATCCCAGCTGGGACGCTAACTGTGCTACTGACTAGTTATGGATCATATTTAACCCCCAACCTGCCTTTAAGCAGGAGTAAAGGTATTTATTTAAAAAACAAACATATTCACTTCAAAGGGATCTCCCCAATTTGGTTTACAACATTGGCGATGGTTATATCAGTAGCTGTAAAATGTTATAAACCAATGATATTGCAAAGACATCCTTTGATGAACAAATTATGGGAGAGACAGAGTTACAAGGAAAGCTGAAAAACAAACGTAGATATTAGTCTCTTAATTGTAGGGTGCAACTTTACTTGCATGATCCTGAAATAAGTTTCAGTCACACTTTAACTTAAGGGTACATTTATACATTATTTATAAAAGATTAAATTATTAAGATATTCTAATAAATGGTTAATCAATTGTTATGGAGTCCAGTAATTCAAGAAGATACTTATAATCATCATAGATAACACATACTCTTGTGTATTTATAACAAAAGCGGTGCAAATAACTTTTTTTTAGTTTGCTGATAGTTCTAAAAATTAAAAAAAAATTCAGTGAACCAAAGAGTAAAGAAAAATTAATTTGGGGTTGAACGAATGTTTCATCTGACTTCTAGCTTTGTTAAAAAATGAAAAAATTCAAAATAAAGTAATTTTGAATAAAAAAATTGAAAATGTTTCATTTAAAGAATGTCAGAATGAAAGAGTGCAATTTTTTCACATGTTGTTATTGGCTTTTTTCCCCAACCAAAACAATGTAATGAATTCAATGCAAATATATGAAACATTTCATTTGACATGAATCTTCATTTTTCACTGACAAAGATTAGGTTGAAAACTTCTGCATAGTTTTACTTAAAACATTCATAATTTATTAACTTTTTATAAAACTATTTATAAATAGCCTTCACACAAAGCATGACCAACTTTTTGCTTTATTTGGAGAAAGTGCATTTAAGGACTAACCTAATGCTTGTTGAAGTCAATGGGATGATTTCTACTGACTTTAATGGGAGTTTGATCAGGCCCATAGAGAAGGAGCCAGTGAGCCTCCCTGCCTGTGGGTAGATAGATTCACAGTAGGGAGGCTCAAGCTAGTGTGGACACTGCTGCACTGGCAGAATCTCAGACCAACCACTCAAGCTCAGACCCACCCACCCTTTGGGTCCGAGCTTGGGTGGCCAGCCCAAGCCTTTGCTGGTGCAGCAACGTCCACACTGCTATTTTTAGGGCACTAGCTCAAGCCCCTCTAGAGTAAGGGCTTGGCTACACTTGCAGATGTGCAGCGCTGGGAGTTACAGCTGTGTTCGTACAGCTGTGTAGGGAAAGCACTGGTGTCTGGCCACACTCACAGCTACCAGCGCTGCAGTGTGGCCACATTTGCAGCATTTGCAGCGCTGTTGGGAGCGGTGCATTATGGGCAGCTATCCCAGCGTTCAAGTGGCAGCAACGTGCTTTTCAAAAGAAGGGGATGGGGTGGAGTGTGACAGGGAGCGGGGGAGAGAGAGAGAGTGGATTTTTGGAGCCGACACTGTGTGTCAGCTCCCTGCCTTGCGAAATCTGAACATTTCCTCGACCCCTCATTTACTCTTAACTGCAAATAGCCTGCAGACCAGATAAGCAGCTGCTCCAACGGACTCCCTTTCTCCCCATCTCCCGCTCCCCCTGCTGTTTCTCTCCTCAAGCAAACACTCATCCCCCTGCCTGCCTCATTCACAGCAAGGTAGTGGGTTATCTCAATTGATTGTTCACAGTCAGTTACAGATTGATCCCAGCAAACAAGAGCTGTGTTTGTTTTTTAGATAAGCAGCTCCTGGAGCCCCCAGTTCACAACAAAACAAAAAGAGGCATCATAACAAAACAAAGAGAGTAATTTAGTTAAAAGCATTCTGGGATATCTCCTAATACCCTGGAGGCCAATAACAGCGCTGGTGTGTGACCACACTTGACGAGCAGTGCTGCATCACCAGCACTGCACTCGTTATACCCCAAGCAGACCAGGTGTACAGCCAGCGCTGCAGCCAGGGAGTTGCAGCGCTGGATGTGCCTTGCAGGTGTGGACAGTTACTAAGTTGCAGCGCTGTAAAGCCTCCACCAGCGCTGCAACTCTCCAGTGTAGCTAAGCCCTAAGTCTGTCTACCTGGGCCGGGAGGCTTGCTCCCAGCTGCAGTGTAGACATACCCTTAGGGCAAACTGTACTGGGATTGCTGTGCCTAATGTAGACAAAGCATAAGCTGTTCCCTCACTGTGATTGTCTGATCTACAGTCCTTTCCCTCTGCCTGGAAATGGAATGCTGATCAGACAGAAGAAGGCAACCCTAACTCAGTCATTCATTCAGATCAGCAGTGTGAAAAGCACTGAGGTCCTTCACAGCTCAACTGTTTACAGTACCACCTGTCAAGTGCCTGTCTCCTGCATTCCTCACAGAGAGGTTTCAAGCCAGAGCATGGTACACAACTAGCCCTTGTTGCTCTGATGGATGGCCTCTTCTTAGCCATAGACAGAGGAAGCATATCTCTATTCTCCCTGCTGAGTGAACTGTGGATCACTAAATTCTCTTATGTTTCCACCAAGAGATAACAGGAACGAATAGAAACTCCTGAAAAAGGTTTGACTCCTTTTCAGACAAACCTGATGGGTTATTATGGGAAACATCCTCCACCTCTAGAAACTTCACCTGGGGAATCTCATATAGTTCAATCATGTCCTTCAGAAAGATGGAGAGAAAGAAAAGGAAGAGCCAACTCAAAGGAGACAATTTAAAAACAAAAGTTACTTGTAGCTGGAGTTCTTCAAGATGACTCTACATATTCAATTATGGGTGATGCACAGCCAGATGGTGTCTAACGGTAGAACATTCTTCAAATAGTGTCCATTAGGGCATGTGAGCCCCCTTCTATCCTTCCCCTCAATGTCCTTGAACAGTCTGAGAAGGAGGCTATATAAGGGGGTCACATGTTCTCTGCCACAAGTTCCTACCTCCACTAACCCGGAGAACCAAGGTATGACTCTGAGGCCTGGTCTACACTAGGACTTTAATTCGAATTTAGCAGCGTTAATTCGAACTAACCGCTCAACCGTCCACACCAGGAAGCCATTTAATTCGAACTAGAGGGCTCTTTAGTTCGAATTTGGTACTCCACCCCGACAGGTGGAGTAACGCTAAATTCGACATGGCTAGCTCGAATTAGGCTAGGTGTGGATGCAAATCGAACTTAGTAGCTCCGGGAGCTATCCCACAGTGCACCACTCTGTTGACGCTCTGGACAGCAGTCGGAGCTTGGATTCTCTGACCAGCCACACAGGAAATGACCCGGGAAAATTTGAATTCATTTTCCTGTCTGGGCACTTTGAATCTGACGTCCTGGCTGGACATCGGGGCGAGCTCCGCAGCACCTGCAACGATGCAGAGCTCTCCAGCAGAGGAGTCCGGCCAATCCAAGAATAGAAAGAGGTCCCCAGCATGGACTGACCGGGAAGTCATGGATCTGATCCGTGTGTGGGGCGAGGAGTCTGTGCTGTCGGAGCTGCGCTCCAGCAAGCGGAATGCAAAGACCTTCGAGAAGGTCTCCAAAGCAATGATAGAGAAAGGATACAGCCGGGATGCAATGCAGTGCCGCGTGAAAATCAAGGACCTGAGACAAGGCTACCAAAAAGTCAGAGCGGCAAACGGACGCTCCGGAGCCCTGCCCCAGACATGCCGCTTCTACGAGGCACTGCATGCCATTCTAGGTGGGTCTGCCACCACTGCCCCACCAGTGACCGTGGACTCAGTGGATGGCATAGTGAACCTGGACAGTTCCTCCTCGATGTTCGCCGATGTGGAAGATGAGGAAGGGTCTGTGGAGGACGGCGCAGGCGACAGCCAACACATGCCACTTTCCCTGACAGCCAGGATCTCTTCATCACCCTCACAGAGATCCCCTACCAACCCTCCCCGGCCGTTAACCCGGACTCTGAATCAGGGGAAGGATCAGGCGGTAAGTGCTATAAACATGTAAACATTTATTTTTTATAAAACAGGTATAAAAAAATAGAAATACTATATATAAAATTTTCAATGAAAAACTATATGAAAAGTAGGTCCACACATATAGGGATTGAACAATAATCCTCCAGGGACAATTCAAGAAAGGTCTCATTTAGGTCCTCGAAAAGCCTCCGCAGGAGGTTCCTGGGGAGAGGTGCCTTGTTGGGTGCTCCGTGGAAGCACACTCTTCCGCGCCAGGACATCCTTATGTAGATGGGAATCATCGCCTCCACAAGCATGGCCGCATATGGTCCTGGTCTCTGCAGGGCTTCCCTTAGCATCCGCTCTTTGTGACTCCGAGGGACCCGCATCAGGGTGATCTCGTTCATGAAATGCTGCATCTAATTAGGGCAATTAGTGTATTGTTACTGTTGTGAATGGTTGACTTTTACTTTGCATAACAATGACCCTCGCTTAACAGCCACGTGTTGTAGGCCACATAGGAAAAGCATACATTGATCTTTCCCGTGCACTGGCGGGAGTGGCTGGAAAAGGGTCAGAGTATATGATTTCCAGATTGCCTTTAGCGGGAGGGCACAGCTATCCATTAACTGATAAGCAGAATGTACTGTAAGGCTTACCAGGACTGTCTGCTAGATGGATTCAGCTGTCTCTCCCCACTTGTCCGCTCTCCTGTGCAATGCCGCAGCCAATGACAGCGTATTCCGAAATCTCGAACTTGTCCTGAGATCTCGTGAGACTTGTTGCCCTGTATGGTCTTGTTCAGAGAAACTGACTAGACTGTGTTCACTGTTCGCAAACATGTATCTGTTCAAGGAAATCAGTTACTTTTCCCATCACACAGCTTCGGCTCTTTCCCGGACTGCCCCGGCATCCCCCTCGCAGAGGCTGGCGCAGATTAGGTGGCGAAAGAAAAAGACTAGGGACGAGATGTTCGCGGAACTGATGGCTTGCTCCAGAGCCGAGGCGGCAGAGCAGAGACAGTGGAGGGAGACCCTATGTCAACAGCATCGCACACACATCGAACGGGAGGACAGGTGGCGGCAGGAAGACCAGCAGGCGACTTAAACGCTGCTTGGGCTAATGAGGGAGCAAACGGACACGCTCCGGCGCCTTGTTGATGTTATGCAGGACCGCAGGCATGAGGACAGAGCCCCCCTGCAGTGTATCTGCAACCGCCCTCCCCCGCCAAGAAGTCCTGCCCCCCCCTCACCCAAAAGTACAAGACGGCGGGGCGGTAGGGGCCGTGAGAACTGTCACTGCACCACTGCATAGCGCTAATGTACCACACACCTCTCACGCTATAAATTTGTAGAAGTGCTTCCCTTACAGGCTCACCCAGTCCCAAATCCAAGTTTCATCCCCCCAGTGTGTATTAGATTATTAAAAGCTGTTTGCTGTTATTCACTGTTTCGGTCACGTCTTTCGTGTCAGAGAATTTTTTTGTGTATGGGGGGGGGAAGGGGATTTATAATTGCACGGTATAGCCTACATTACCAGGGTACAGACTTGGGGCCATGATCAACTGCAGGGCACACACACACTGCAGTCAGTAGGCACCAGGGTCACTCTGTGTGGTGTATGCTGCCCCGGGTCATTCTGTGATGTGTATGCTTGTCCAGGGTCCTAGCGCCTGCCACCCCCTTAATGTTAAGGCACGCTGCCCTTACCATGCACTTCCACCGTAGCAACGAGCCTCTCCGCTGCCCTGAGCCCCAACAAGAGCCCTCATCCACGGACAGATACTCACCCTTCCCCCACACCCCTCACCCCTTCCTACGCCCAAACCCGCAGCCCACTGCCGTCATCCAAACCCCTATCCAAAGAAGGCACCACTCGCCCCTTCCTGCAAACCCACCCCTTCCTGCAAACCCTCCCCTTCATGCACAACCACTTGCAACCGTCCCCCACCCCAGAGACCTATGTAGGAGCAGGAGGATGTCATTCCTCTATGGAACAAGCGGTCTGTACATCAGTGCACACCGTGCCCAGCACAGTATGCATCCATGTTTCAACACCTGAACAGAAATGCAAAGTAAAACAAAGATTTATTAATAATGAGTGTTACAATTAATTTGCTTTAAAACGTGCTTTGGAAGCGGGGGAAACTTGGAGAACGGGGTATGTAACCGCAGATCGAAATCGACACATACAGACACAGGCCCAGGGTCAGTTTCTCTTGAAAGCAAGTGGAGAGTCATAGGTTACCCTGCTCTCCGAGGAAACTTGCTTTCAAAGCCTCCCGGATACACAGCGCTTCCCGCTGGGATATTCTCTCGGCACGGGTGTCTGGCTGAGCGCAGGGGCGGCTCTAGAAATCAGGCTGCCCCAAGCAGCGCGGCGCGCTGCGCCGCCCTTCCCCAGTCCCGCGGCAGGTCCCCTCTTCCCGCGGCTCCGGTTGAGCTCCCGCAGGCATGCCTGCGGCAGGTCCACCGGAGCCCGGGACGAGCTACTGTATAGGGCTTCATGAGGAAACTGAGGATCCAGACGAAGGATCCTGCCCTGTTGCTGTGACAGCAAGTCTGGAGACATAGGGAGATGCTTATAAGTTCTACCAGACAGCTGAAGCAGTTCCATGTACCACTGCTGCCTTGGCCAGTGAGGGGCAATCAATTATCCTTGCCTCCTCCTCACATACTCTCCTGACCACTTTCTGAAGGGAAAGGATGGGAAAGCATACTGAAGGCCCTTTCCTCAATGGAACAGGAATGTGTTCAAGACAGATAGAGTCTCTTCCTGCTCTTGAACAGAAAATGGGAACATTTCTTGTTGAACATGGTTTCAAACAGGTCTACAATGAACTCACCCCTGTTGGAGAAAATCTCTTGTGCTATCTGATCTTTCAAAGACCACTTTGCATCTGTGTACTGTCTCTGATTAAATGGTCTGCTAGCACTCAGCTCTCCTCTGCTAGATGCAGGGCCACTATGAAGAGCACATCAATCCCATAAATTGAGGGCCTTGACACATACTAGGGAAGAATGAGCACCTCCTTGCTTGTTGATGTAACACATAGTGGCTGTATTCTCCATCTCCACCAGAACAACCTTCCTCTTTCTGTGAGAAATAAAGGACATGAGAGCCAAGCAAATGACTCTCAATTCCAGCATATTTATATGCAAGTTTTTTTATTGAGAAAGCCAGGGGCTTCAAATTGTAAAATGACCCAGATGAGTTCCCCATTCATTGTTAGATGCATTGGAGGTTATTGTGAACAAAAAAAAAGGATTGAACAAGACTCCTCTGAGGACATTTGATCTGTCTGTCCATCACATCAACAAATTTTAAGGACATCCTGAGGCACGGTGGGAAACATCTGAAGACTGTCCATATTAGGTCTGTAAACCTGAGAATGATGTCACTGCTGCATTGACTTTAATCTGAGACAAGCAAACTGAATCACAAAAGTTGTTGCTGCCATAAAGTCCATGAGACCAAGAAAGTCACCTCTGAGTTAGACATAGCTGAATATGTAAAATAAAGTGTTCTAGCTTCAGAAATTTCCTCTCTGAGAAAAGCCCTGCCTGCTACCAAGTCAATACAGAATTTCTGAAATGAAGATCTGATTTGGGCAGGATTTGACTTTTTAATGTTCAGAAGCAGCCCAGCTCTGTAAAAGTAGGGAGATTATGGAGTTGCTATGAAGTAGCAACTTCTCAGGTGTAGAGAACTTCATCAACCAATTGTCCAAATATGAGCAAACAAAACTACCCTGCTATCTCAAATGCACCATTAGTACAGAAAAGACTCTTGACACTGTAGCAAGACGAAACGGCAGTACCTTGTACTGGAAATGTCCCTGGGCCATTAAAGAATAAAGGTATTTCCTATCACTCAACCAGACTGAAATATGAAAATTTGCATCCTTTAAATGGATAGTTGTGAATCAATCTATACTTGAAAGCAAGGGGATTATGGAGGCCAGTGTTAGCATTCAAAACTGGAACTTGTGAATCTATTTGTTCATTTTTCCAAGATCTAAAATTGGACAGAATCCCCCATCTTTCTTCTGTACCAGGAAGTATTTTGAATAAAATCCCTAACCCTGAAGATGTTTGGGTACTTCTTCAACAGCACCTATCAGAAGTAATTTTAACCTCTTACAGAAGAAAAGGCACATGAGAAGGTTCCCTGAAAAGGGAAGGATGGGAGAATTGAAAGGAGGCAATTTTTTTAATTGTATGACATAGCCTTCCGCTATAATTTCTGGAACCACTTGTCTGATATTATAAGCCTCCAATAGAAGAAAAGAGGCTAGCTTGTCTCCAGATAAAGGAAGGAAATGAGCCTCACTGACTGGTTCGTGACTCTTGACCCTCACATCAAATATGAGGTCTGGTGTTCAAAGAAGGCAAAGAGAAGGCAGCAGATTGTTTTGTCTTAAGCTTGTATTTTTGTACAGGCTCTGAGATGAAGGTGAAGCTTGCTGCTGGGTGTGTAAGAGGTGGGAATAATAGAGAGACCTGACTGTGGATGAGAGAGGCACAGGAGGGAATAGTTTTGCTTTAGAATAAAATAGTTTCAGTGTGCATTTTGCAAAGCAGATGATGGGTTTTTGCATGTTTTCCATCAGATTCTGCATGTGCTGTTTGGGAAATATGCAACAGTACATCAGGCCCTCTATTTTAATGGGGGTTAGCTGAGTTTTATTTGTTTTTCTTTTTAAAGAAAGAACAATTTTCCATCAACAAATTATTTCTGTACAGTCAGAATTCCTGACATACACCTAGTTGGTTTACATTCATTAGCATAAACAGCTTCATTTGTAATGTCTTCAAATCTTTTATACAGCAGGAAGCTACATGCAACTTTTCAAAATTCCACCTCCCACTTTTCTACTCAAGTTGAAATGTATGTAGAAGGCTTCATTGGGTTGAATAGACCTTATTACAATTCTAAAGTATTACTACACATATCTTTGAAGTGCCCATCACTGTAATATAGAGACACTTTTACCAAATCTTACTTTTGTATAACAGAAAACCCTACAGTTGGACTATAGGTGCCCTGCCTCAGCAGTTCCTTCATAGCCTCTTATTACAGGGTCAGACTCCAAATATCAAACAGAGGAGCTTAGTTAGTGCTTAGATGTTAGAAATACCTCATAGAAATACCTGGGGTGAGATTCTGTGCTGTGCCTCTTTGCTCTATTTACTCAAATATAGGGGCTTCAGCAGGGGCAAGAATTTCACCCACAGTTTCAGAACTTGTTGATTCTTAGTGTCAAGAATGGCTGCATTAATAATAAAAAGATTTTGTCCATTTGATGTATTGCCTTGTGATCTACTGAAAGTGCTCTAGAATGTAGCTTAAAAAAAATCTTTCCCTGGGGCTTTATTGGCTATTATTATTTATTTATAGAGCACCCAAGCATGTGCTAGGCACCTTAAAAATAGAGATGGAAAAGAAGTGGTCTCTTCCTATAAGAGCTGATAATCTAATTTAGATGTGATGTGACAAGTGGGAACAACAAGACAATAGGATAGAATGGGCTGAGGAAGGACAAATGTGAAAGATCATGTGGGTTACTCAGTATAGAAATGCAGACGTCTTAATGGGTCAAGAGTTAAGATATTGGTGAGTCACAAGAAGTCATCACTATCTTGCCACTGTACACTCTGATGTGCACCAGAATACAACAGCTATTTCATCTCCTGTACAACCCTGGTATAATGGTTCTGAGCACTTTTCAACCCACCTTCCTTTTTTTTATTATTATTATTAATAGTTTTCCTATTTTTAGGAGAGAAACAATCATGTGTCAATGCAGTACTAAACTCTTAACTCTA
Organism: Mauremys mutica; assembly: GCF_020497125.1. Classification (NCBI taxonomy): domain Eukaryota; kingdom Metazoa; phylum Chordata; order Testudines; family Geoemydidae; genus Mauremys; species Mauremys mutica. The sequence goes on along the minus strand of NC_059073.1, from coordinate 118,556,737 downwards.
AAGTTCCTGATATCTTAAAATCAAAAATTCAAAAGCAACTTTTAATTCAGTTCTTGTATGCATACAAATACGAGAACCCTGGTGTAGCAAAGGGCCAGGGAGTAATGCAATGCTTGATAAGGGAGGATAACTAAAGAGGGAGAGAGTTATGTAATTTTTGAAGATGGTGACAAAAAGCTTAAACTGGATGTTATAGTGGAAGGGGAATCAGCAGAGGGATTCAAACAGGAGAATGACATGATCAAAAGGATGGGCAAAGAACTTGACTTTAGGGCTGCTTTAAGGGAGTAGTGTGTGTGTGTGTGTGTGCACGTTTGAGAGTGTGAAAGTAGAATGAATTATATTGTAAAAATAAGAATGGATTAAAGAAATGTTGTATGTACTTTTAAGCAGAAATCAGAAATGTTGAAATACAGGTGCCAGGAAAAGAAACATTAGGCATAAACAATGGTGCTAATGGCAAAACAGTAACAGAAGATCGGTAATAGTTAGTAAGGAAATAAGATATGCATGCCTAGCCCAGGTAAACTTATCTGATTCTGCTTCCTTTGTTATCTTGTTAAGTTCTCACCCTTTTATCTGTATAAATAAGATAGTTTGTGTCTTGCATGGTGCTCACATTATCTGGGTGTTATTAGCAGAGCGCTGTGCTAATAAAACAGAGTGGTCTGACAAACTGAGTCCTGAGTCTAACTTTGACAAGAGAATAGCAAGGAGAATGCTGTATTAGTTGAGGGGGTATGTATAATGAGGGGCTGATTAAGATATTTGGGTGTGGTGAGAGAAAGGAAATGATAGCTCTTGGAGATGCTGAGGACCAAAAGAGAGGAAGCAGTAAAAAAATAACCCCCACACTGAGCAACAGAGGGTAGTATTGTCAAAATGATAAAGAGGGGAAGTGGAGGTGGTTTTGAGAAAGCAGATGAGGTACATTTTAAGCTAAATTTCCCCTATCTTAAAGCAGGCTTTCAATATGTCATCAGCAATGGGCTTATTCTATGATCATTTGTTTCCACTCCTATGTGCCTGATATTTGGAGTATTTTGAATATTTTTGGGCAAATGATCTATTAAAGTGGTGTGAAAAAGAAGGGACAGCAGGCGGCTTTGCACATGTTAAATTAAAGATACTGGATATTTTCACTAATAGTCAAATTTTGTGAGTGTCACATGAACACTATCCCCTGTTTTTAAATTAGGTTCTAAATCCTATTTAATATGAAGCCTGCTTGCTGCAAGAAGCCACATAAATTATAACTGAAAAGCTGTAATTGCCTCGGACTCTGGGATTCTACCATATTTGTGAAATATGGATTTCTTCATTAGCTGGCAGTAGGATTTGCTTTCAGAAAAATTATGTGGCCATGTCATCATTTTAGAACATTCATTGTGATACAGTTGAGAAGAGCATTTGCCTTGATTTTCCTTTATTTAAAGTGCAAAAAAAAAGCCAAGAACTTTGAACACAACTAACTTTTTATTTAAATGGGTACTCAACTTTGCAGAGTGGGACCCTTAGAGAAGCAGCTCCAAAACAGCAAATGCAAGGTATTATGACAGGATTTCTTTATTCTCATAATGCAGAATCCTGTAGATGCCATATGGCTGCCACACTTTTAAAACAAAACCATTCCATATATTTAAATTAACCTAAACCAATAAAGATACATTTTTATTCTGAGTTCCTGGGAACAATATACCACAAGACCAAACCGTCTTTTAAAAAAAGTGAGAGCCACTTAACGTAAATTTGGTTTATTGAGTGAAAATAATCTACTGTATTAGCCTATTAAATCCTGACTTGAATGAACTCGTGAACACGGCACCTGTTTACTGAACTCTGTATAAGTCACGTAAAATTTTTAGCATGAGCTTGGCTCTTTACTGTATCCTGCGGTTTATCTGTGGCTGGCAAATAGCAACCCCATGCTTCCAGAGCTTCAGAGCCTTTCAGTGCACTGGTGATAAGTTAGTCCCCAAGTCCTTTCTGCCAATTGTTCTTGGCAAATGGACTGAGGCAGACTATTGTTGTTGCTGGCTGTTATCTCTGCCTCCGACTCTACTTGGCAGAAGTGAAAATCCACCTCACTAGTGTGGAAACAAGCTGTTTGACTCTGGATGAGTCAACTCATTAATAAACAAAGTCACAAAGGAAATGGGAACCGTCTTAACAAAACACATGTATAAAAAGTTTATTGGATGCTGTGATGTTTGTCCTCCCCAGCATGACACTGTTTTATCTCACTCCACAGCTTTCCTATCAAAGAAGTGGGGAAGTTAATAGTTTATCAAATTTTAATCAGCTTAAATATTTATGTATTACTTACATAGCATGGAAAGTATTTTTGTGTATTGTTCCTGGTGGTTTATTTTTAATTAACTGACACCTTTTACCATGTTTTTGTACCTGCCTTTGTTGTATAGAAGGTCTCATTGTTAACTGAAACACCTACTGTATCGGATTGCTTACCCTATCACTATCAAACAGTCCAACTCAGCTGCTGTGCTGAAAGCTCAGGAGTGAAATGTCAAATTAATTGTGAAATTTTTCTCTGTCTTGAAGTGGAAGTATGTATTCAGATCCTGGATTTGGAAACTCAGTACTTGTTATAAAAGGATTTCTTGGTTTTATCCACCACAGTAGGAGCCTGATCCAAAGCCCAGCCCCACCGCCAAAGTCAGTAGAAAGATTCCATTTGGATCAGGACTTAGGCTCAGAAGTACAACTATATTACCAATAATTTTAACAAAGCCTAGCAGTGCACGCCACAGGTTGTCTGACTCTCCCAAAGCTGATACTGGATAGCTTTCTCACAGCAGCTTTGATGAGAAGACTCACAATTCCCTTGTTTGTGACCAAGTGCTCAAGGCACACTCCAGCTTCCTTCACAAAGAGGAACCCCAACAGCAAATACCTTCACATAAGTGACAGGGCAGTGTCAATTGTTAGCTTAAAATAAAAGCAATACTTATTTTGCATGTTAGACAAAGAGAAAAGTCAAACCAGACAAACAGTAAGCAAACACTCTTCTGCAAAACGAAGCTAGCTAGGCACAAAGCTAACTTGCAAGGAATACCTGTTAAGCATGATGAACACCCTACATAAAGGAAACTACTTTGGTATAGCCAGCTGCCACCAGCTTGTCCTTCAGTGTTCCAACAAGATGTCTGTCTCAAGACCCAGGACGCCTGTCTGATAGCATGAGTATTTTTGCTATATAGGAAAAATAGGTTCCTTTGTTTATCTCAGAAGGAACCCTCCTTCTCTCCACGGCCACCATGTCCAAGTAGTACACCTTTTACACCATATTACAAAAGCATTATGGTATCTGCTTCACCTCGGCTTCCAAACAGGGATGACCAATAAGCAATATTATGATGGACTACCCTCCTTCCTATCTTACATTCACAACCATTAGTATTGATGAAACTTCAATAACATTTGAGATAAGCCAAATGATGTCCAATATACATCTTCTCTCATGCAGTATTTTGTGCAGTCCCACCATGTAGCACATAGCTGGGAAAATGGCAAGCATGAATTAAAGGAGAGGGTGGGAGACTGTCCTTAAAATTGGATTGACATGCTTTTCATAAAACTTACCAAATATACCACTGGAGCTATACAATTGATCAGAAATAGAAAACAAACCTGTTACATAATATTTTTCATCATACAGTTTAAGAATGTTAATTATAATTCACAAGTTATCACAAATATGCATGGAGCAGATTGTGTATGATTGTACATTGTGAAATGAATGCACACCATAAAATCCATCTACATGGAAAGAAAATTATTATTGCAAAGCAAAGTACTCTAAAGTTAGGAAATGCCAGCATTAAGGTAGCACAGACAATTTTAATTTGGTCTCCATGTGCATAAGCATTAAGACCAGGTCTTTAATTATATAATCAGGACCTCTAGGAACAAAGATCAGCCTCCTGCAGAGAATTTCACTCTAGTAAGGACTTTGATCATGTAACCACAAAATATTATTTATTCAACAAGTCAATTATATGTTACGTAAAAAAGTATTCCTTTCATCAGTTTTAAATGGGTTGTCTTCATTTTACCGGGTGTCCCCTTATTCGTGAATCACAAAAAAAAGAAAACTAGAAACAAAATTTATCTTCTCTACACCATTTACTGTTTTTCAATATTATCACATCCCCTCTTATCAGTTCTCTAAACTAAATTGTCTTAATCTTTTAAAATTTCTCCTCATATGCATATCTTTTCATGGCTCTATGCATTTTCACTCCCCATCTTTTCTATTTCTACCTTTTTTTTTTTTTGAGCTTGGATAACTAAAGCTGCACTGGGTATTCAAGGAAAGGCACACCATCTATTTATAAAATGACACTTTATTTTTAGTATTCTCCAATCCTTTCTTAATACAACCTAACTTTGTGTGAGTTTGTTTTTGGGCCAACACTGCACATTCAGTTATTTTCATTGAGCTACCCACGACAACTGAGTCTTTTTTTTTTTGGTTGTTCCTGCATGGCTATAGTTAATTTAGAATCCAGTTTGTACAAATAGTTTAAGTTGGAAAGAACAACTGAATTACAATCTCAGCTCCATTATGTTGTCCAATTGCCTAGTCTTTGTTAGGACCTTCTTAATTTCCTCATAATCCTCTATATAATTTTTTGTCAGCTTGAGGTTTTACTACCCCTACTGTTTGAACCTTCCGCCAAATCATTAGTAAATATATTAAACAGAGACCCTCTTCTTACAAATCTTGGGGGAACTCTATTTAACCTTACTTTAAACTCTATGAGAACTAACTCCACATCCACCTTTTCCATTTACAATCAAAGTAAAAAAAGAAAACAATCTAATCTTTTCACATTTAAAAAAAAATTGTGCAACCTCTGATTTAGACTTGTTAAATGAGAACATGGTCAGAGATGAGGAGGGTAAATGAGGAATATTAGAGCTTAGAGGATATCATTGTTCTCTATGAAATGTAGCAGGGAGCAGAAATGAAAGAAAGGAAAGGCAAGGAGTAAATATGTTACTAAATTTTAAAGGTAGTCACATAGATAGCACCCTACCAAATTCATGGTCCATTTTTGTAAATTTCATGGTCATATTTTAAAAATCTTGAATTTCATGATTTCAGATTTTTAAATCTTAAATTTAATGGTTTTATAACAAAGCATGAATACGTATTTAAAACAGCAAAATATAAACATGTAAAACCCTTAAGTCAAGTACTGTATTTCTCAAACTAGGGGTCCTGACCCAGAAGGGGATTGCAAAGCTATTGTAGTGGGGTTGCAGTATTGCCACCCTTAATTCCGTGCTGCCTTCAGTGCTGGATGCTGGAAAGCAGTGGCTGCAGGCCAGGTGCCCAGGTCTAGAGGCAGCGCCACTACCACCATCAGAGCAGCCATCAGAGCTTGGTTTCCCACCAGCAGCCACCACTCTCTGGCGGCCCAGTTCTGAAGGCAGTGCTGCCACCAGCAGTCGCACAGAAGTAAGGGTGGCAATACCATACTATCATAAATAAACAGATCAGGGTTAAGGTCTCTTTTCCCTGGAAAGGGTTAACAAGCTCAGTAACCTGAGAAACACCTGACCAGAGGACCAATCAAGGAACAGAATAATTTCAAATCTCTGTGGAGGGAAGCCTTTGTCTGTGTTCCTTGTTTGCTCAGAGCTCTCTTTGGATCTAAGAGAGGTCAGTCATGTCTCCAAGTTCTCCTGGAGTAGTTTCTACTATTCAATAGTGAGTATTAATTAGAAAGGCGAATTAGTCTTATGATTTGATTTCTATATTTGCAATTGTGTGTTTGCTAAAGGAAATTCTTTATTCCTGTTTGCTGATATTGCTTTTACTGAGAAAGGGGGAGGGGGAATTCTCTCCAGAGATTGATAAGTTTAGACCCTGTATATTGTTCCAATTTGGTTACAGAGACAGTGACTTTTCTTTTTATTCTTTAATAAATTCTTTTCTATTAAGGACTTGGTTGATCTTTCTTTGGGTGGATTCTCAGAGAAAGGGGAGGGGGAGGTATCCCTCTGTAGTTAAATCCCGGTGTCTCTCCTAGGAGAAGGGAGGGGGGAGGAAGCAGGGGGGAATGGTTTATTTCTCCTGGGTGTAAGAACTCCATGGATTTGGAGCTCTTGGAATCCCCTAGGATTTTGGGGAAGGACTGTGTCTCAATCCACATACTTGATTGAGTGGTGGCAGCTTTTACTAGATCTAAACTAGGATTTTAGTTTAGAGGGAAACTAGTGCAGGTCCCCACATTGGAACCCAACAGCTCCAAGTGGGGGTGAGACCTATGACACATATCATGCCACCCTTCCTTGTGCACTGCTGTTGGCAGCGGCACTGCATTCAGAGCTGGGTACCTGGCCGGCAGCTGCTGCTCTCTGGCTACTCAGCTCTGAAGGCAGCGCAGAAGTAAGAGACAACACTGTGACCCCCCCTACAATAGGCTTTTGGGTCGGGACTCCCAGTTTGAGAAATGCTGTGTACCTATATGTACTTTTACCCGAGGGCAAAAGTATACAAAAGACCAAAGACCAGATTCATGGTCTGTGACACATTTTTCACAGCCATGAATTTTGTAGGGTCTTACATATAGCACACATGGAAGACCAGTTTTGATGTCCACTTCCTTGACCTTACCACTGTCACACAGCAAGATAAAACAGGTGAATAACCATTTCTGGGAATGTAACTGTTCTAGAGGATGGCTCTTTCTGTAAGGGAAAAGGCAGATGCTATACCCATTGTCAACAGCATATGAAATGCAAAAGACAAATCATAAAAAGAAAAAAAATAATTAAGTGTGTGTGTGGGGAGAAGAGCTAGAACTCTCCTATCCAGCCATGTATAGGGTGGTTGCTGGCAATTTTTGTGCTCAGAGATTACTGTTTTGAGTCTGCAGTAACATGTAGGATGCGTAAACAGTGAAGCTAGGCAACCAGACAGGGGACACATTTTGCTAGAGTGAGCAGTCTGCTCTAATGCTCAGCCACCAGTTGAGACATAAAAATCTCTTTGTTGCTTGGGCTATTATTTATTTAAACTCTCATCTTTACAGTGTCTATCATCATCAATCACCACCACCACCATGGCTAATCCCACCCTTGCAGGTTGAGCACCACCCAGCTCAATCTCTAGCTAGGTCCTTAACGTGGTCTGACTGTATACTCAGTTTAGCCCGTCACTGGCAATCTTATCAAGCTACAGAAGCTTTGGTGACCAACATTCTTTAGTAAACACACTTTGGAATGTGTTGGTTTTCCATCTGCCGTAACTAAACCAGTGCTGATGGAAGTGGTTGCTAGGTTCAGCTTCAAACATCCTAATTTCTGATCTTGACCCTCCACTTAATAAGGAGCAGCTGATAAAGACGAGACTCAAAGACATCAACCTGTTGCTCTTCAGCCTTCCTGAGTGTCCATATTTCACTGCCAAGTAACAGAGTTGGTATAACTCTGGTAGCAAGCTTGATGTCATGATGTCCTCACAGAGGCTGCTGAAGGGCCGAAAACATGGCGGCAGCAGCATGTCCACAACATTCAAGCTTCCTCCAGAATTGTCTGACACTTTCCAAGTATTTGACAGTGACCAGCTCCATGGCCTCTCCAGACAGGTTAATACTGAGCTAGCTAGTTGTAATCTGGAGCTGAAGGCTACATGATGGTAATGACCAGGGTCTTAGTTTTATTAAATTAATAAGCAGAACAATGTGTGCTACTTTTTGCCTGACCAGATCGGCCATCAGCTGCAGTGATTTGCCCTCCACGATGAGAACCTTCAAATCGTGAGGTTGTTAATGCTGAAGCCAACCACTTGCAACTATCTGATCTACTGTCCTTGCAGCTGAAATGGCCAAGAGTGTCTCTGTTGCAAGGTTTTAATTAATCATTTTTTACTTTAGCAAAGGGGACGTTCCTGTATCCTGCATGTTGGTGGCAAATGTAAAATGTTTGTAACAATTAATAGCTAATACTAAATAAATTAATGTAAATGTTGTGTCTGCTCTGTATTCTTTGTGCAGCACAGACACCACTACTGCTCTTTGGCTTTGTTCCCTTCTTGCAGACGATATGTAAGATTACAAAGGAGACACTCCTAGAGGAAGTAAGAGATGATACAAAATTTGGACAATCCTAAGCATGAGATAAGAATGGGTTGTTTGCATGAATACTTCAGCTACTTAGTGGAAGGAGATGCCATTTCTGAATTTATTCTCTCTCTTTCATGTTTTCAGAGGATACTTTGTTTTGGAGCATTATGACCAAACTCTCTGCAGTGCAAGAAGCCATGAGAATTCTGTTTTATCCAGGCCATTAAGATAACCTTGTAATTAGACTACAATCCCCGCTCTTCTCCTGAAAATGTTGGCCTCTATCAGGAATGAAAATAGATATCTAAGGCTTCAGGGCTAAATATCCTATGCAGTGACATACTTAAGGTGTAGGTTCAACATGCTGGTCTGATATTTAGATTACCATCACCACAAAGGTACAATGTTTTCAAATCAAAAGGCTGAATAAAGCTGCAGTAGATATGGGATATCCTGGAATGCAAGGATGGAGAATCTGAACTATTGGAACATTAGCTATGTTTTATGTCATTTTAAATTTTCAACTCTATGTAATCCTATGCACTGTCAGAGATGTAGGATCTGATTTTCAGTTTGGCATGTGCATTTGCACATATGCCTGGAAGTAGGCTTGCCAATCCCTGATCTGTGCGCATGCACACACACACATATTTGAAACTTTGAAACTGTGGTGCCTGAAATGAAGTTCTACTCTGTAAAGTGACTAAATATGGCACCTCATAACTACACAGATACCATCCCTGTGGGTATTGTAAGTCATATTTGATTACTTTAATAGTAGTTTTTACTACTTTTTACTCCTTTAAGAAAAGAAGTCAATGAGACAATACAGGTACTCAGTACCTTTGAAAACCAGGCCATAAGCTTCCATTGTAGGATCATATCTTGTTGTCCATCACAACTGAGACCCTCTGAAAACAATGATATTGTACTGAACACTATTAGGTTGCACAAATGTAACTATGGACAGTATTTGGCCTGTAGCATCTTTATCAAGAGTGATGGTACACAAGCCAGAAGGAATGCAAGAACATCTTGACTTTCAGATTCCAGATTGAGTTTGCAGGGCTGGCAGCTAGGAGGGAATTTTTTTTAAACTAGTAAACAGAACATATTTAACTTAGAAATAACTGAGAGATGACAATGGAAACTTACAATACTATTTTTGCAGGATCACTTTTCAGAACAGAACCAAACTTTAAACTTTTAGAATACCGCTATGTTCTTTAATATTTACTTCAAACATGGGTGTTTATTTATGAACTGAAAATATGTCAAAGGCACTTGTCCTCATTACCGACTTTGTGGCAACTGTGAAGTCTTGAAACAAATCCAGCTCTGAGTTATGTGATGAAACATTTACAGCTTAGTGTAGCAAAGAAAAATGTATTTTTGCACCATTCCATAACTCAGAAATGACAAATTACTTTTTAACTTTAAAAAGAATCCATTTTTAAATCTCTAAATGATTTTGGGTGTGAAAGTTAGAAATACCAATCTTACATAATGATAAAACTACAAGTCAATCTAAATACATTTTTGACTTCCAAAGTGCCAAATGTTTATAGAATACTGTTTCATCTTTACCCTTTAAGAAGGGTTCTTTCAGCCCTATTGATTTTATAGACTTGGGTGAAATCCTGGCCCCACTGAAGTCAATGGGAATTTTGCCACTGATTTCAATGGGTCCAGAATTTCGCCCTTGGTGTTTATCCTGGCACAAATGGAATGGGTTGAGGATATATGTAGATACAACTCCAGAGTTAGGTTCCTGCTGGCCAAGTGATCTACTGTAAATGCTCGATCTAATTCTTCAAAATGATTCCCAATAAAGAAGTAGATTGTACAGTCCTTACTCACCTTCATACACATTTACACTAGGAGTCTCAATGAAGGTAAGAGGATGACTCAGGTAAGTGATTACTAATATGACTAACAATTGCAAAGCCTAGCCCTAAGAATGGCTATGATACGCAAGTCTATTAATTAAATCAGTGCTGTCTCTTTTCTGCATGGGTTTTTAACGAATTTTGTATATTATTTATACCTTGTACTTCAAGGTTTAACCAGAGGCAAGGATGAGTGCTGGTCTCATTAAGGGGCACTATGAAGCTGAGATGTTTTTCATATACAGTGATTTGCTATTGGCCTTGTAAGACTGGAGGTTTTAATATTTGCTTTTTAATTGAGGTAGACTTAGTATTTCTACAGGTGGACTGACTGCCCTGGAAACTGAAATCCTCAATTCCCAGAACAGATGCAGTATAAAGCATGAGTAGTGAAAGCTTCCCCATGCTGCCTCACCGGTGTGCCTTAGTTTCTTCAGATCAGGGTTATCTCTAGGAAACAAGATGGTATTTACAATCTTTCTGCCCACTAAATCCCAGGCTTTTCTACTAAGATTGCCTGCATGCAGTGTTATTTTTTTGTGATGTAGTCACCGTGTTCACAAAGCTTTAAGTCAAAATCACTAAAATCAAGTCACAAAAGCCACCAAGCAACATTTGCCCACTGCTGATCCAGACAAAATGCAAACCTCCAATCTATAGGTATAAAGCTCTATAGTTGAACTGTCATGCTAGGTTAAAGGGGTGGGGAGGAGAGGGGGAGAGTTTAATTGCTGAAGTACTAGAAAACTGAGAAGCTCAGTCCAAGTCAGACACTCTTCCTTTGCACAGCATTTTTATTTCTTATGTTCCTATTTAATACATCACATCTGATTAAAAGTCATAGTACCACTTAAAAACTATTCAAATGAGAACTAGTTAATGAACAAATAAAGATGGTGATTATAATCGCAAGTGAATCTGTGGAAGCGATACCTGATTCTTTCTCAATATATTCTATTCCTCTTTCCCTTATGCTTACCAAAAAGTGCCACAAGTTCACCAATGTAGTGGATGGTGCTATACCTGACAGCAGGCTGGAATGAGACCAAGCTATTGATGGGAAAAGCAGTATTTCCTCAAAAGGAAAAATAAAAAGGTACTGAACATGCATTCTCACTTCTGACCTTTCTTTTATTCAATTATTTTTCCCCTAGGAGTGCAGTTCACAACCTATTTTACTGATGTAAGTGTGCAGAGGTAAAACAGCCAGGAGACTGACTGTTCCTATTAAGGCTTCCCACCCAAGAAACAAGTCAGGTTTAAAATACTTTGCTGTCAGGTTTCTATTTCTTGTGATTGCTGCTGAAAGCCCATTGAGAAAGAAACCATGCCTGTCACCATACAAAGGAGGATGTAAAAGCAGTTCATTGTTCCTGCTCCGAAGAAAAACAATTTGTCACAGCCAGACCCCCCTCTCAGCAGTGCCAAGTGCACAGTAATTTATTACCTCTGGATGTTGGATTCCAAGTGGAGGAAACTGAAATGTCATACCTTCATTCATAACACCGTCTCATGGAATTATTTTTTCCGGATTCCTGGGAAGTTGAAATATTTGAGAAGAATATCAGGAACTGTTTTTTGTGCATATTTGGTGAGTAGATAATTGCCTTCCAACTCTACTCTTTCAGGAAATGATGTGAGTGTTGCATTGTTCCTAGATGGGGGCAGCAGTGTTTTTTAGCAAAGAGCATACATATATATTTTTAAAAGAAACAAAAAAACACAACAAAAACATGCAGTCTAGTCACTGCATTGAATCCAGACTTTCTGAATCTGGTCTAGATAAGAGGTTGGCCCCAGACTGTCCACGTTTCACATAACTGAAGGCATTCTTGAGAAGGTATGTAAGCACCATTATGTTTTCAGGAAAAAAGAAACCTAAAACAAAACCCTTTATGATGTGGCAGTAAACCCCTCATTATGTTAAGTGATATCAAACATAACCAGAAAAGGCCTCTGGGGAAGTTAAACTTATTTATTTGATCACAGTGGACAAACTACCCTGGGAATTTAAGGGCACAGCGAGGGTGCGTTCAGAAATCACAATCTGTTAAGAATAATTTATTATTATATGAAATGTATTTGGAAATAGTTTTCTGTTAAGATTTCTCCTTAAGGCAACCATTCCAAAGGGAGTCCAGGATGATAATGACCTAAAGCAGCAACCATTCAATAGCCATTGGATGGCCTCTGTGAAGAAAGTTAGGTAGTCTCAGTATGGTTCCCAGGGGACAGTCATCTACAGTGCAAAAATCGCCACCGTAACTGGCGCTACCTGGAGCCCATGTTGGCAGCCTTAGGTAATCTATGCAAGGGCTGAGGGGAAGTTTGAGGAAGCTTGCACTACCTCTCCTGTGACTTTCCTATGAATAAAAGGTGCCACAGTGACCGCTCTGGCACCTTTCTCTAGCACCTATATTTGCTAAAAAAAATTAAGAAAGAAAAACTTCATATTTTCTGAGCCTTCTGTTGGTGGTGGCTGCTTTACTGTGCTATGGAGCCCAATGTAAAAGACTGCATCGATTTCCTCCTTACTTTAATATCCAGTAAAAAATAACGTTATTGTATAAATATCTACCTATTCCATTCATTTTAATGGTTGTTCCACAGGAAACTGCATCTGCAGCAAAAGATTTTATAGTAAAACCTCCTGAGTGGTTCTTGATCACAGAAAGCAATGGCATTGTTGTATTATTATTTTTCAGTTTATTCACTAGATCATCTTATTTGACTCTTCTGGATGTGTTGGGAATCCAATGGGAAACTGGTTCTTAACAAATCAAACTGCTGCCTAGACATTTTTTTTTTAATTGTAATATTTTTTCATAAGTGTTTTTATAAAAAGCTGGAGCTTTTTGCAATGCTCTTTTTAATCAATACATTGGAGGAATATGAAATATTTCTGTTCCTATTTACGTAATTCAACATAGCAGCTTTTCTAGGGGACATAGTAAATATTGGAACAGGTTTTTGAACCATACGGAGAAGGGATTTTTGGGAACTGGAATCAATTTACTGAGAGCTAACATCATCTGGAAAGGATAAACCTGGTCCACTCAAAGCTCATGCTGCAAAACGTCTGTTAGTCTATAAGGTGCCACAGGATTCTTTGCTGCTTCCTACAGAACCAGACTAACACGGCTACCCCTCTGATACTATGACCTTGAGTAATCCAGAACTAATTTTTCAAAACAATCCAGAACATCATGATGGGCACTTTAGGAATGTGTATGACCACCACCAATGTCTTACCACCTATCTATCCTTGCTCAGTGAAGCCATCTAGGCTGTAGAGAACTCAAGCACTACAAAGCAAAGGTGAAAAATTTCTTCATCATCTAATTTAAAGGGACAACAAAAAATGTTCTTCTAGTCCCACAATGAATGTTTCAGCTCATGGAAGAATGAAAATTGTTACTTTCCTGTAATTGGAGTTCTTTAAAATGGTTCTGCATATTTACACTTATGGGTACTGTGCCGCCGTGTGGCGTCTTATGGTAAAAACCTCTTCTAGCAGTGTCAGCTAGAGTGCTTCCACCCAACCTCCCCCAGCATCACAATGCACTGAGACTGAGGCTATAAAAGGTGCAGAATGCCCTCACCACCTCAGTTCCTTCCACTCCGAAGCCAGAGACACAGAACAACAAAGATGCTGACAGAGAGGGGAAGACAGGTGGAAAGTATAAATATGCAGAGCCATCTAGAAGAACTCTGGTTACAAAATAAATACCCTTAATTTCTTCCTTGAGTGGCTCTACATCTTCCCATTTATGAGATAGACTGATCTGCAGTGCTGAAGATAACTGGAGATGGGAACAGTCATAGTTGAATAGAGATCGAAACACCACTCTGCCAAATCCAGCATTTGCCCTAGAAGCCAAGTTCAGAGCACAGTACAGTAACTCCTCACTTAAAGTTGTCCCGCTTAATGTTGTTTCATTGTTATGTTGCTGATCAATTAAGGAACATGCTCATTTAAAGTTCTGCTATGCTCCCTTCTAACGTTGCTTGGCAGCCGCCTGCTTTGTCCACTACTTGCAGGAAGAGCAGCCCGTTACAGCTAGCTGGTGGGGGCTTGGAACCAGGGTGGACCAGCAGCCCCCCTATCAGCTCCCCGCTAGCTTAAGTTCCCTGTGCAGTAGCTGCCCAGCAGGCTATCAATTGCCGGCAGTTCATCTGTCCCTCCCCCCACTGCCATGTGCTGCTCCCAAAGACTCCTGCTTGCTGTGTGGGGGTGGGAGAGGGGACAAAGAGGGGGGCTGTCAGGTTGTCCCCCTGCTCCTGCACCCTGCTTACCCCATCTTCCATAGAGCAGGGGGGACACACGACAGGGCTCAGGACGGAGGGAGCTTGCAGCAGCTGCGGTCTCAGCAAGCTGATCTAATTAACAAGGCAGTGTACTTAAGAGTAGGGTCAGCATACTTAAAGGGGAAATGCACATCTCTCTCTCTCTCACACACAGTGTCTCTCTCTGTCTGCAATGCTGTCTCCCCCCCCCTCCATTCCTGCTGCCTTGTAGAGTGTGAGAGTTAACCCTTGAGGGCTCAGCCAATTGCTAGTTCAACATTTAGCAGTAAGGCATTCCCTGGGAAATATCCCACCCTCCAACTCCTCCACCTCAACCAAGCTTCACAATCATCATCACTGTGTAGCGGTATTAAATTGTTTGTTTAAAACTTTTAGTGTGTGTGGGTGTGTATATATGTCTTTTGTCTAGTGAAAAAAATTTCCCTGGAACCTAACCCCCTCATTTACATTAAGTCTTATGGGGAAATTGGATTCGCTTAACATCATTTCACTTAACGTTGTAGTTATAGTCCTGAAAAATGCGACTTTAAGTGCGGAGTTTCTATACTTAGAGAAGGTATGCACCAAAGTCCAGGTTGCAGCTTTGCGAACTTCAGCAACTGGCATCTGCCTAAGACAGGTGAAGGACGTTGCCACAGCTCTAGTGGAATACAGTCAAATTACAACAGGTGCGGGGACTTTTGCCAGCATGTAGCATTCAACAATACATTGTTTAATCCACTGGGAAACAGTCTGGGATGAAACTATATCCCAAGAACCACACTGCGTACAAGACACAAACAACTTAGATGATTTATGAAAACTTAGTTCTGTCAGGATAATAGCCCTTCTAACATCCAAAAGTGTGTAGAACTGATTCCCACTTATTAGAGTGCAGTTAAGGAGTGGGGGAGATGGCCAATTAAGCGACTGATTTCCACACCAATCAGATACTACCTTAAGTAAAAATCTGGGCTCTCGCCTGAGAACTACCTTGTCCTTATGAAAAGAAGTGAAATGTGGGTCAGCCATAAGGGCATTCAATTCACTCACTCTTGGACAATGGGATGGCAATAATGAAAGTCATCTTGCTAGATAAATGGTAGAAAGAACAGTCAGCCAAGGGCCACAAAGGGTAATTTTACCAGCGTAGCCAACATCAAGTTGAGGTCCCAAGAAGAGACAGGATCCCTAGCTGAGGGTTACACATTTGATAACACTTTCAATCTTTTAACTGAACAAACAGCAATCTGCCATCAACCAGAACGTGCTATGGCTAGCAAGATGGCTGTCAAATTAACTTTTAACGAGTTAGATAACCCTAATTCTCTAAGTACATTACATATTCCAGAACACAAGGTATGGAAGCAGATATGGGAGAATCAGATCGTCCTTTCATTTACATTTGAAATCTGGACCACTTCAGATGGTAAGTTTCTAGTAGATTGTTTTCAAGAGTTAATTAGTATCCTGCGCAGACTCAGAACATGACTGCTCAAGAGCATACATAGTCAGGAGTCCTATCACCCACACCACCAGGTGAAGAGTTTGAGAGATCCTGCTCTCCTGTTGGGACAGGGGATCTGGGGACAGAGGAAGACACAGACTTCAGACAGTTGAAGGAGATCAGTAAACTACTGCTGACATGACCAAGCCGGGGCAATGAGTATCATCCTTACCCTGTCCCGATGGTGTCTAATGGAAAGCTGGGAGGGGGAGGGGGAGGAGAAGCATACATCAAGCCCTTTCCCCAGTGCAAAAGGACGGCATCTAACAGGGAGTGACTGTCCCTGCCCTCTCTGGAACAGAAGAGGTGACACTTTGTTGTCACTCATTGCAGACAGGTCCACCTCTAGTTGACCCAAACAGAGAATACAGTCTGAACCAACTGATCCTTTAGGGACCATTGGTGCATGTAAGAGCTCTCTCTGCTGAGATGGTCCGCATCTACATTGTCACAACATCTATCCTGTGGATGTGTATCTGGGAGGGAAAAACAAATACACCAATCCCATAGACTTATCTTCTCACATAGGAGAGCAGAGAGACAATTGTCATCTTTCTTAGAAAGAGATTGACGAGAAACAGGCATAGCTCACACGGATTTAGTTGGCTGTAGGAAACCATCTAAAATGGGTTGGGATACTCAGTTCCTCCAAATATCCCCAAGGATATCAAATATCAGGTGAGAAATCTCTTCCACAGACACTGCAGGAAGACTTGGTACATCAAGTCATGGAACTGTGTAGCATCCTCCAAAGGAGACTGAAACCACCACCACATGACCATCCAGTGATAAATCTGGTTCATAGTCAGTTTCCACATGTTCCTGATCAAAAAAAGAGAGGATCTACCTCCTTGTCATCTTCCTCGGGCAGCATTTCAGACATCACTGTCAATAATGACAATGGATCCAGAGGAGTCAGATCTGAATCTCTCTGGATTGCCAGATCCTTAACAGATGAAATGTTACTCTCCCAGTGGATGGAGAGGTAATTAAAAAATACCTGAGGTGGCCTCCAATAAGGCCATGGGCCTCAGGATTGCTAGTCTCCCCAGCAACTAGGGTTTGGCAACAGGCAGGAGGCAGACCATAGGATGATACAAAGTGAGCCACAGCTCTCTGTATTCTTCCTCTATCTTCCTCCTAGCAAGGATCCAGGTCTGGATCAAATAGAGTATAATGGTGATAGCAGCGGAACCGAAGGGAAGAATGGGGATCTGGCACTTTGTGGAGACTCTGTATAGGGGTTCTAGGAAAAGGAAGCAAAGGGTGTTACGGGAAAAGACCCACAGTGTTTTCTGGCCTCTACTTCTTAACAAGGGACAAGGAAGATGATCTTGGGACCAGAGGAAAATGTCTCCTTTTAGAAACCATGTATTTCCCCAATCAGAAGCAATGAAGCAAGTGGAGCCAGAAAGTGAACCTGAGCTGCCATGGTAACAGAGCTCTCCAGAACCAAGGATGTAGCTGGAACTGACTTGGGAACAACCAATCCAAAGAAGTGACATCAGATCCAACATTTGACACAAATCCATTTCGTTTGCTACCAAAGATGGATCTCTATTTCAGAGCTTTAGCAGTCTTGTCAAATGATGCACATGAACTAGCACTGCTAACAGCAGTCATTTTTTCTCTGTTCCGTGACAGACAGAACCAAAGGCACTGATGGCCCAGATTCTGATACATCAATCAAATGCATCTTCCTGGATTTGGAAGTGGACATCAGAACCGGCCCTGGTCCTGCAGCTGCAGGGGTTTCATCAGGGTCAGATAACTGGGAGGAACAAGGCTCAGGTTGTGAATTCCAGTACACTAGTAAATTTAAGGTTGCAGGTATTCAAAACATAATATTATCCACCCACTTTCAACTGTTTGCTCCATTAGGTCATACTGATGGTGCAAGTCTCTCTTATTTGCAGTTCCTCTCCACTGGACACACATTCATACAGTTATTTGTGAGATGGAATGGTTGGGTTGCCAAAACATCCAGTTTGAAATGCATAGATTCCCAGGACCACAAATCTGAATCTTACCAGAATTGACCACCATTCCTCCCAGTGTGGCTATCTGAGCAGGACCTTCCCCTTCTACAGAAAAATTGACAAAAGGACCAGGATCTTTCCTAAGGCTCACCTCACTGAGCTTTGTAAGAAGCAATCCCTCCAAGGGCAGGGTTTTGGAAGTCCTTGGCATTGGGTAATGTCTCAAACCCATGGAAAGTGTGATTCCAGGCCACACTTAATCAGCATAGCTGGCTCTAGCTCCCTCAGGCCCCACACAGCCTCTCTAGTGTGGAACAAGGAAGCAGGACAGTACTGTAGAGAGACTGCTGAAAATAAAGGACAGCCGAGATTAATGGGAGCAAAAAATATAAGCAGCTGCTACTGTACCTGGACGTGCCTTAATGTAGGAAGGACTAATAGCACCAAATACAATATTTTATACTTTTTCTTCTTTAAATAAGTGATGCTTGTCTTTTAAAAGGCATTTATTTAAAATGCTACTATGGCTAAAATATTTTTTTTCCCCAATTACTATTACCATTTTCTATAGCACACATATGGCAATGGGAGCGATGGGTTTCAAAAAGTACACAAATACCAGGCTTTTTCTCTCTACCACTCAACTCTAATGTTGAAATACTTTTAAAAGATCACTTTTACATTTTAATTAAATATTGTGTGGCATTGTATAGCAATCTGGTTTCAGCTAGTTCCAGTATGTGCTATCACTATGGGGTAATTAAAAAGGTTAGAGGCTTCCTCTGACAAGAGCCCACTGCTTTAATTCAAGCCATTTCAGACAACTTGATCCACTGTTTATACAAGAGTGGCAGTGAAAAACGCACCTATGAGACAGTTAGTGATGTCAGCTTCCACTTCAGAAACACATTTAGGCTAACTTTTATTTAAACAGAATATACAATGGCAACAACTCTTTTTAGAATTTATCAGATGTATCATCATAGTAGCAAGAAGCACTTGTAGCACTACTGGTCCTCAAAAAAAGCAGGCAAAATACTGCAGGTAAGAAGTGTAGCTTTTTGGCTAGAATATCTGTAGTTTGGACCAACACATGCCTCACTACTTACTGGTACAAAAGCTACCATATAGTTATTTTGGGGTCACATTACATATCATTCTCTAGCTTATCCATGTGAGTGTGCTAGTATGATTAAGGAATGTTTGCCTCTCTGTTTGAAAGCAGTCATACTCACATTGTCATCTACCACCGAGTACCTGCAAACTTCAGAGCCCAGAGTTTGTACAGAGATAAAACACCCTTTTCAGCTGGAGAATTAACTCCTCTTAATGAAATGAATCATGGGTGATAATGTTTTCATTTATTTTCTCCATTTTAATATAAGTTATTTGAGACAGACAAAATTTGGTCAAGGAAAAGTTTTTTTAAATATATTTCATAAATAAAAAGTCAGTGAAGATGTGATATTCCAACCACAAGTCATTGGATGTGGAATTTCTCTTAAGAGGTATCATCTAGGGTTGGTATAGGTGGGAGCAAAATTTAAGTGAGTATCACTTCCTCTTCCCACTACTAAAATAAAAGGTCTGCTTTAGGCATCAATGAGATTAGAGGCCCAGAACAGCTAAACAGAGGATTTTTAAATTTTATTTTTTAAAAAAAGGCGTTGATCAATATTACAAAAATAAAAAGAATCATGACTATTCTACTATTGGTCTAAGTAATACTTTTAAGCAGGCTATTACCACTGCAGAACCAGTTTTCCTCCCACCATCCTTCAAGTAGAAATATTGCTTTCTTGTTGTGTAGGTGTCAAAACAGAAAGCTTATCTTAAAATGTAAGGAAAATTCGAGTGAGTATAGGATATTCTACCCACTACTTCTAGTTACATAGAAGAATAAATCAATATAGTTTAGACTCAGACTACTAAATATAAAAATGTTAATCAAGCAGAAAGCTACCATCTTAGTCTGATACAAAGCAGGATTGCAAACATCAGCTTTGTCATTCAAATGTAGCAAAAGTCAAAGGCCTGATCCAACTCCCATTAGAGTCCACTGGAATTTTTTTTTTTATAACCAACTTTAATGGGAGTTGTATCAGTACTCAAGCGATTTTGGAAAGTTTAATTCTTAAGAATTTAAACATTTTAAGTGAGGCTAAACATGTAATTGCTTTTACGTAGCTTACCACCCAACTTTGAAACTCCCTTAATATGCATTTCTTCTTCAAATGGGTAAAACAGATACTTCTCAGCAGGGACTCTACTGGAAAATGATAGTATAGGATTTGAAGTATCATTAGCCTCCTGATAGACCACAACCTCATTCACTAAACAAATATTGAAAGAGTGACAGGTGGTAAAAAATCATAGCTAAATAAGTGCATCATGTATGTATGTATGTATCTAAGTTATAACTAAGCACCACAGTTTTCCTTTTCAGTTTTAGAACCAAGCATTATTTTTTCGTCCACCTTGCTAAACCACTCTAAAGTCAAGTTGTATGTACTGTTAATTTATTTCAAGAGCTACAGCACAATATATATTTTTAAAAATTAATAAAGACTACTGAATAATAGTGATAAATATTTTTCTTGTAGTCTCCCAATGAAGTGGGCCAACAAGCAGACCCGACGTTTGTTTGTATGTTAAAGATCAACTTTAAGCACTCTTCTTCAAAATATTTCCTAAATGCATAAATTCCCAAAATGAGTATTGAGGGGGAATTTTCAAAAGCACAAAGTACCACTGGCTTTTGAAAAGAGTTAACCTTAGGTAGTATCATTCGTTTAATTTATTTTGGGCTTTCTTGGCCAATGAAGTGCAGTTCTAGGCTTAAAATTCTTACTCTTATGCAGATTGTTTAGCATACACTAGCCTTGCAACATCTATATCATTTTTATCAGCCCTCAAGTAGGACATAGAGATGCAGGTAGGTTTACTTTTGTTCAAAACTGAGTGGATCTGATATTCTGTATTATTTTATAGGAATAAAACACAAATCAAACTGACTCAGTACCAAATGAGACTTAAACTACATTTTTCAGAAAGTTATTTTAGTTTTGAGGCCATTCATTCTTAAAACTTCTCGTGGAAGACAGAGTGTTTTCAGTTTATCCTTAAAATGAACAAATGCTATAGAGACTCTGGACCCTAAAGACAGGCAACATTATCTTCTGTTTTTCTGATGAAGCACGTAAATTGGGCTCTTAGTTACAGCATCCATTCATGAATGGGTACATAAGCTTAGAAATATTCCAGAAATCATCTTCCATTCAACAGGGGTTTTCATTAGTAGGTTCTCCTCACTTTTTATATGTGGAATACTTTGGAGCCATCTATTTTTTTTCCATCCACAACAGAATTAACAACATTCCACCATGCTCCAGTGTCAGCAAGTGCTCTTTTCAGTCCAGGTACCTGATGATGATTGATGAAGCTGTCAGGCCTACAGTAGCGGATAGAGCAGTTTGGCAGGAATTCAGTGTTATTGAAAGAAATCTCAAATACTTATTCCATCTCCTCTGCTAACTTTAATCACATTATCAACATGCTGCCAGGAATGGAGCCTTGACACCAAGCCATAAATTTACACAGGCACCATTGTCTGCATAGTGCAATTCCAACACAGATAATGAGCAAGTTCTGTTTATTTTTACCTGTTTTTATTTTATATTGCATAGTACTTAAAATAATACTTGAAAGATCTTCCAATCTCTCAGGTTAGCTTGCATCAAGTTTCATTCTGTTATTGCATTTAATTTCACTTGGTTTACAAAAGGATAATTAAGCTAGTCATTCAGTTATATTGCTATTACATGAAGATTTTAAATAAAAAGAAAAGATCACGGTGATCACAGGAGCTCGCAAATACTCCTGTTAATCAGAACACAAATTAATACTGCAGATGCTTCACTTTTAATGCCACTTACTTGATTGCCATGCTGACAAAAACAAAGATCTTTCCTCAACTGTATTAAGGTTATCACAACAGATTTTAGGTAGTAAGTCCCAATAAGGTGGGCACTGCTCATCCTACTGAGTGCACCAATGGCAGGACAAATACTTAAGGTAAATACCATACCTGATAAAAGGCTAATGGAAGGACTGATATACTTTTAAAAGTTACTTTTAGGTGGTTTGGGTGGGGGGAGGTATTCTTAGGAGTGTAAAGCTACAAGAATGCTATGAGCCAGTTACACAGAGAAAAATCATGGTTTCCTGTGACCTCACAGCCACTCTTGTGGTGCCTATTTTAGAGAGCAATTAATATCTCATCTCGACTTCATAACAGTGCAGCTGTAACTGTACCTGAGTAACGCATTCTAGCCTTTCAGAATCCACTGATTTGCAAGACATGCTGGTTTTCCCAAAATAACGGTTAACTAGTGTGTACATCCTAATTTCAGCCAAGCATGGCTTACATTTATAATACCTGCTCTCTATGGCAGGGCTGTGGCCTTATACAGAGAGATAATTTAGTTTTTGTTTTCTTTCCCGCAGTCTTCCTCCTGTCTTCACAAGCCAAGGAATTCTAGTTTGCAACTCCCGAAATTGATGTAGCCATGGTATAAAGGCATTACTCCATTTCTAGACCTGCCTGTCCTATAAACTAAGATAGTGATAACACCAATCACCTTGAACAAAACAAGCTTGTAGAGGCACTTAAAGTTGGAGGTATGCAAAACTCTTCTTGCTAAATCAAACTTTTGTTATAGTTACAGCAGGATGTGGGGTTTTTTTTAACCTCTATTTTGATTAGGCTTTCTGAAAGAACCTCAGTGTTGTTCTGATAAGTCTGAAGCAAGAGAGTACTGGCACACAAAACAACAACAACAATGAAAAAAGGTCTTAAAAAGAAGAGTATTTAGCCAGGTCCTTCTCCATCTCAGCATATTGTTCTTTAAGGCGCTCCATAGCTTTTCTGTGCTCTTCATCCACTTCTGCTCGTTTGTTGTGTTGGTCTTTCATGAACACTTCCCAATGGGCTAGACGCTGCTTTTCACCAGCCATTAGCGTGTCAGTCTGAAGCTGAGAGGAGAAAGGGAAGTTATAGAAACCGTTTCTAGATGAAGACAGTGGGTTAATGCAGATTTGATGACCTTACAAAAGCAAACATATTAAAGAGTCCAACTTTCATTCCAGCATCAGAAAGTAAAAGTGATATTCATCTAGTCACACTGCACAAATCAAAAGAAAAGTGATAACCATGCAGCCTCACCACAGAACTAATGGCAACTTGCCTCCTTTCTAGACTAGTCACCAAAAAAAGAAAAAAAAACAATAATCAAACTCTAAAGCTAACACTTCCATTCAGCTACAATCCAAGTAATTTCTGTTATCTGATGTTGGAAGAACTATTCCTAACACTACTCCTGATCTTAGTATGGCCTACTCCACTTGCCCATATTTTGTTTTAAAAAAGCACTTTTGATCACAGGAATATGCTATTCATTGTAATCTCCATCTTGGTTACGTACACTGCAGATATGTAGAGTGGAAATGGACACAGCATTATCTTGTTCACGTTGAAAGAAACTGGCCAGACCCTCAGACAGAGAAATTCATCATTTAAGCAAGATTTTTTTTTTGGCTATTTCAGCATGGCTTAGAGTTTGGAAGGGGAATTGTTTAAGTAAACTCCAGCTCATTTTTAAAAAAAAATGTCTTAGCCCAGTTCTTTCTGACCAGCCACGGAGCTATGCCTGGCACAGCAAAGTCAAAGATAGGTGATTCTATGGTTTAACAATGCTTTCAAAATACATCTACTTTGTGTTACAAAAGGCTGATATTGGAAAATATTGTGCCCACTATATTTCCCATCTGAGAGAGAGAGAAATAAAGTAGAATTTTAGGGAGTCAAATGTGTTCATTTACTGTGTGCATTTGCACTGAGGATTCCTGACTTCCAGCACTGGAAGCTAAAAACAGAGGTGGTTCTTCAAACATCACAAGGGCAAGTGCAAAATCGTTGCCTCTTACAATGGCTGAAATCCCATCATAACTATAAATATAGAGTGCCTCAAAATGTAGTACAACAGACCAAGATGGGTAACAAAATAGTGTGTACTATACACCTCTACCCCAATATAACGCTGTCCTCGGGAGCCAAAAATCTTACCATGTTATAGGTGAAACCGCGTTATATCAAACTTGCATTGATCTGCCGGAGTGCACAGCCCCGCCCCTCCAGAGCACTGCTTTTCCGCGTTACATCTGAATTCGTGTTATATCGGGTCACGTTATATTGGGGTAGAGGTGTACATTAGTATACTTCAGTCCATCCTTCATTGTGTTAGTTCTATTTTTCTGTTGGTCATTACCTTACACACCAAGCTCTGTATAAAAATTAGTGTTTTGTTAATTGAAACAAGAACATGTTTACATATCTCAATGGACATTTTAAAACTAGTAACAAAAAAAATTTCTAAAACACTATAATGGTAAGGTTCTATATTAACACCAGAAACAAGTCTTGTTGAAGGAACCTCTAAGGTCAAAGGAAAAGACAGATCATCTTTGTAGTTCTTATTTTCATATTTTGATTTTTGGGAATTGGTAGATTGTTTCTCTCTCTTAGCCAAGAAGTTCTCACTGTGCCTAATGGTTTTTATACATATTTACTATCAGTAATTTTTCCTCAAGCTTCCACATTACTCATTGTTTCTGGTAAATGGGATTCTGTTCACCTCCTTGTCTTGAAAGGAAGACAGTTCTAAAGAAAGGTGTACAGACATTAAAAGATGAGCTTTTACCGAATATTTGTAAGCAATAGTAATAGCCTGACCTTCTAGTGTTTTATTCCAAGAACACAGAAATCACAACAACTCTGTACAGCACTTCAGTTCTGCTGATCCTCCATGGGTGAAGGTATATCAGCATTTTCTATCCATCAGCTACTATTTTCTACATAGAGTAGTTCAGCATAGGAGCAGTACAATTATACAAACTCATATTTATCCAATATTTTAGCAAATTAAGATGGATTGACACTACATGATGTCTAGCTTGTTTTTATTTCTCCATATTATGGATTTAGCTTTTTCATGCAAAAATAAATCATGGTGTGAACATGCTAATTTTACTACATAGCACTCAAAAGTACTGTTACAGTATCACTCATTGAAAAGTTCTGCATATCTCCTATACAAAACAGAGCAGCTGTTAAAAAAATATGTACCTATAGTCCCACCAAAGAGCTGGAATTTCTACACCTTTTCAATTTTTGAAGTGTTAATGAATTGTTTATGCAGTTATTAATACTGTATCTGAATTATTATAAAGTGCCTACCTGTAAATAACCACAGTTCAGACTGGACTAGACTGCACCCCTGATAACATGAATGGTTTGCAGGGAAAACAGCAAGTATCGCCATGTTCTGCAGTACCATTTCCACCCATGTATAAAGTCAATGAGCTGATAAAACCACTGGACATTTGGGGAGCCTTAGATATAATATTATATCTAAGGCTCCCCAAATGATTTAGGATATTAAAAACCACTGGTCAGAAGGCAGAAGGTTGCTTCCTTCCCCACCCTTTTTCCTTCTGCTCCAAAACAGGTCTTTCTAGTTTGTCTTGGCCCAAAAGAAAGACATTGACAAAGTGATATTAACAGCCAGGCTCTTTGGGTTCCTCAAAAATATGATCAAATAGGATTAAACAATTTAATACTGAAAAACAATTACTGTAATTTTTACTGTTTAAATAAATACAGGCAGTGTACTAGTGAGAAAGTAAATATCTTAACAGAATTGTCCTAACTTCCATAGAGTAATGATTTTATGCACAAAATAAAAATGAGTCCACAGGGTTGTAAACTGATCCGCAATATAAACGGAGACTTGAAGATATGAATATGAAGATATGAATACTATACATTTTAAAAATCAGAACGCAAAGATGACATTAACACTAGCTTATGCCACAGCAAACAAGCAGGGATGATCGGGTGACAAACAGTACACAGTAGTGTGCTCATTCTCTCCAGACATATAGTGCTGTGGAAATTTCAACCCAAAGAAAGAGACTCAGTGGTTTGGGGGTATTGAGCCTTTCACTTCTAGATCACAGGTTCAAGCACTGACCTAACTCAGTAAAACCCTTAAATCAATGCTATTTGATGGCTGTTGAGTGGCCTGTATAAAATGAGTTTATGGTCTCAAGAGGACAGGTACCCATATCACAAAGAACACTGCCTTGACATACCTTTGGCAGTCTCAGCAGGTAAAAATGGAAGTCCTGGGCACGAAGAGTGAACTATCCTCTTTCCCCTCTATTTGAAGGCCCAGGCACACAAGGTGGGAATGTATGCAGAAGCTTGCATTGCTGCTTCCTGTGAATGGAGGATTTGGGTCTCCAGGGCTGTCAGTCCTGCACATTTGACACATGCTACAATTTTAAAGTACATAGCCCATGTTTTCTCCTACTGTTTCAGGGAGTTCCCTTCCTCCCCCCAAAATGTCTGCATTACCAAGAGGTAGCTGCATGACTCCGTCAGCCTTAAGTCTAACATTTTATTCACTGATACCCAAAACCATCTCCATCAACGCACCTACAAAATTATATTCTAATTTACCCAACTGCTAGTTCTGTCATTAATACTCTCACTTCTGGCCAGGAAATTCAATATTACTCTCAACATAAAAACATAACAGGACTATGTACATTACTAAGCCTTAACAGGAAGCTTCTTGTCTATGCAGCTGGTCTTTAAGAATGACAGCATGAGCAATAAGAAGAAGGTTCTTTGGTACTTGACTTAATTTTACTAGGTAAATCAATATTCACCTATGGTGAAAAAACCAAAGGACTGCACAACCTTAAGGTATACTATAAGTCACATACAGCAACTTGAAACTACTCTGGTTCATATATCAAGTGAAGCAGCAAAAAAAATATGATCATACAACAAGATGGCTTTTATCTCACAGCTTCCAAAGGTATGTCTAAACTATGAAATTAGGTCGAATTTATAGAAGTTGATTTTTTAGAAATTGATTTTATATAGTCGATTGTGTCTCCCCACTAAGCGCATTAAGTCGGTGGAGTGCGTCCACAGTACCGAGGCTAGCGTCGACTTTCGGAGCGTTGCACTGTGGGTAGCTATCCCGCAGTTCCCGCTGCCCATTGGAATTCTGGGTTGAGCTCCCAATGCCTGATGGGGCAATAACATTGTCACAGGTGGTTCTGGGTACATGTCATCAGGCCCCCCTCTCTCCGTGAAAGCAACAGCAAAAAATAGTTTCTTGCCTTTTCTCCTGAGTTACTCGTGCAGACGACATACCACGGCAAGCATGGAGCCCGCTCGGCTCACTGTCACCGTATGTCTCCTGGGTGCTGCTGGCAGATGCAGTACTGCGGTGCTACACAGCAGCATCCCCTTGCCTTGCCTTGCGGACGGTAGACTGCAATACGACTGCTAACCGTCGTCATTGTCCTGAGAGTGCTCCTGGCCAACCTTGGTTAGGTTGGTCGGGGTCCCTGGGCAGACATGGGTGTTTCTGGCCGACCTCAGGGAGGTCAGTAGGGGGCGCCTAGACAAAAAAGGGAATGACTCCAGGTCATTCTCTTCTTTAAGTTTCATCTAATGGAGATTCAATCCTTCCTGGTATATCATGCCAGCTGGAGGCTTCTGCCTCAGGCTGCTCTCCCAGTCAGCAGCACCGTGTGGTTGCACCTACCCCAACCTACCCCTGGCTCCCATGGCTCATGAAGCCTGGACAGTAATAAGGAGCAGTTCAACTATAGGCTGAGCAAGTGCAGAATGGTGATAGAATGTGCCTTTGGATGTTTAAAAGCGCGCTGGCACAGTTTACTGACTTAGTTAGACCTCAGTGAAAGCAATATTCCCATCGTTATTACTGCTTGCTGTGTGCTCCACAATATCTGTGAGAGTAAGGGGGAGATGTTTATGGCGGGGTGGAAGGTTGAGGCAAATTGCCTGGCTGCTGATTACGTGCAGCCAGACACCAGGGCAGTTAGAAGAGCACAGTAGGGCGCGCTGCACATCAGAGAAGCTTTGAAAACCAGTTTCATCACTGGCCAAGCTATGGTGTGAAAGTTTGGTTTGTTTCTCCTTGATGAAAACCCACCCCCTTGGCTCACTCTACTTCCCTGTAAGCCAACTGCCCTCCCCTCCCCACTTTGATCTCCGCTTGCAGAGGCAATAAAGTCATTGTTGTTTCAAATTCATGGATTCTTTATTAATTCGTCACACAAATGGGGGGATAATTGCCAAGATAGCCTGGGAGGGGTGGCAGAGGAGGGAAGGACAAGGCCACACTGCACTTCAAAACTTACTGAATGCCAGCTTTCTGTTGCTTGGGAATTCCTCTGGGGTGGAGTGGTTGGGTGGCTGGAGGCCCCCCGCACCGCGTTCTTTGGCGTCTGGGTGACGAGACTATGGAACTTGAGGAGGAGGGCAGTTGGTTACACAGGCGCTACAGCGGTGGTCTGTGCTCCTGCTGACTTTCCTGCACCTCAACAATACGCCGGAGAATATCAGTTTGATCCTCCAGTAGCCTAAGCATTGCTTCCTGCCGCCTCTCATCACCCTGACACCACCGATCATCTTGATCTCACCATCTCTCCTCTTGCTTCTGCCACCTGTCTTCATGTTCATTTTGTGCTTTCCTGCACTCTGACAGTGTCTGCCTCCAGGCATTCTGCTGGGCTCTTTCAGTGTGGGAGGACTTCATGAGCTCAGAGAACATTTTGTTGCGAGTGTGTTTTTTTCGCCTTCTAATCTTCGCTAGCCTCTGGGATGGAGATGATACGGGGAGCATTGAAACATTTGCAGCTGCGGGAGGAAAAAAAGGGAGTAGTATTTGAAGAGACACATTTTAGGGAACAATGGGTAGACTCTTTCACGGTGAACCAAGCTGTTAACATTACATAGAACGTATGCTTTCTTTAAAAGGTCACATTTTGCCTCTTATATTGAGGGCCTGCCAGTTTGGTGTGAGAGATCACACACGCAGGGCCAGTGGGCAACAGAATTTGGCTGTTGGGTTGGCCATTTAAAAGGATGGGCTGCGGTTTTCGGGTTAACGTGCAGCACAAACCCAACTAACCTCCCCGCACTCCCAATTCTCTGGGATGATCGCTTCACCCCTCCCCGCACCGTATGGCTAACAGCGGGGATGATTTCTGTTCAGCCACAGACAAACAGCCCAGCAGGAACAGCCACCTCTGAATGCCCCCTTAATAAAATTCCCCTATTTCAACCAGGTGACCCTGGGAGTACATCCAGGAGAGCTTTATTGAGATGTCCCTGGAGGATTTCCGCTCCATCCCCATACACGTTAACAGACTTTTCCAGTAGCTGTACTGGCCACCAATTCATCCCAAGTCTTCAGGGCAAATCAATCATTAAACACGCTTGCTTTTAAACCATGTATTATATTTACAAAAAGGTACACTTACCAGAGGTCCCTTCTCTGCCTTCAAGGTCCGGAAGCCCACCTTGGATGGATTGAGAGGGTACTAGATCCAGGGTGAAAAACAGTTGCTGGCTGTCGGGGAAAACGGCTTCTCCGCTTGCTTGCTGTGCACTATCTTCCTCGTTCCCAAAATCCACATCCCTGTTGCGTGAAAATCCATTGACGGAGTCCATACACAGGAGTGGGGTAGTTGTAGGGGCACCCCCTAGAATGGCATGCAGCTCATTATAGAAGCGGCATGTCTGGGACTCTGACCCAGAGTGGCCGTTTGCCTCTCTGGTTCTTTGGTAGGCTTGCCTATTCCTTAAGTTTCACGTGGCAGTGCTGCGGGTCCCTGTTATAGCCTCTGTCCTTCATGCCTTTGGAGATTTTTTCAAATATTCCAGCATTTCGTCTTTTGAAACGGAGTTCTGATAGCACAGATTCGCCTGCCCATACAGCCATCAGATCCAGTACCTCCTGTTTGGTCCATGCTGGAGCTCTTTTGTGATTCTGGGACTCCATGGTCACATGTGCTGATGAGCTCTGCATAGTCATCTGTGCTGATGAGTTCACCACGCTGGCCAAACAGGAAATGAAATTCAAAAGTTCACGGGGCTTTTCTGCTCTACCTGGCCAGTGCATCTGAGTTGAGTGCTGTCCAGAGCAGTCACCATGGAGCACTCTGGGATAGCTCCCGGAGGCCAATACCGTCAAATTGCGTCCACACTACCGCAAATTTGATCCAGCAGGGTCAATTTCAATGCTAATCCCCTTGTCAAGGAGGAGTACAGAAATCAATTTTAAGAGCCCTTTAAGTTGACAAAAATGGCTTCGTCGTGTGGACGGGTGCAGGGTTAAATCGATCTAACACTACTAAATTCGACCTAAACTCGTAGTGTAGACCCGGGCCAAGAGAGAAAGGAGAAATGTTTGGAGTTTATTCTCGCCTTAATTGTTTTATGGAAATTTTCCAGCCTTGTTAACTAACACTATGTTCCAAAAGAACCAGAAGGGAGGAAGAATCTTTCACTAAACACAGTTTAGTCACTGCATAGATAAAAACTAGGAGGCTCTCTCCGTAGAATTCAGAAATAACATTGATACATTCTATACTAACAAAGTAGAGGGATTAGTACACTAGCTCCCTTTAGTACTGTACTACATGCAAAAAATATTAGCTTGCAGATAAGGGTTATATTATTCCCTATATCATCCTTAAACAAAATACTTAAGTACATTAACATTAAAAACACCTAATCCCTAAAGGAGGGAAACAGCAAGTAAAAGTAGTTTATTAAAATGTGAAAATCCACTTCACACTTTCCAACAACATCCTTAAGTAACCAGAGAGATTTAAAAGCTTTTCAAAATAGACATGATCAATCATATAACATACTAGAGATATATACAAGAATTTTCTTCAAAAATACACTGCCCCACACCCACACCAACTCTAGTTATCTGATCTATAAGGCACACTTGAGTGACTCTTAGTATAAACAGGTGAATTTTCACAAGTCAATGTTATTAGGTGATACTATGAATTCTAGGTACAATAAAACATTATACAAATTCATTAATACCATATTTTAAGATTTAAGGCAAGTTAATTTTTGATGGCCACAAAAATAAAATGTGTGTGTTAACAGCCTAGGTACAAGTCCATTTTGTGCATGTCCTGGTAAATTTTCATGACAATTTGCAAGATTGTGGAAAAGTACTAAGTTGTTTTCATCTTAAAGGAATGTTATTTCAGATTATTTCCAATTGAGATATTCTCTTCCTTGGGAACCTTCCATACCCCATACCCTCACTTCATATTTCTCACACCTCAAAGTCAAACCACTTGCAAGCCTAGGGCATAAACGTAACCATATGTATTAATGTATAAGATAGACAAAGCACTAACCTCTTAGTGCTGACAATTAAGACTCCCTGTTTTGAAGCACTAGTTGATTTTCACATCATGCTGAGTAAAAGCTACACAGCACAAGGATTTTACAGTGCATATCATTAAAAGGTGACTGATTACTCAAGATATGCAATAATCTCCCAGACAAATATAGCCTCTCCTATTGCTAATGTAAGCTACAAATTTTAAAAAAGAGTGTTTGTATACTAGAGTTTATTGATACAGGTATGACATCAGGCAGCCAAACTTTATGTCCAGACATTTAAATCTCAATTTGTTTATATGAGCACTTACTTGAGTTCTCTTATGAGTTAAAACAAACTGTGATGAAATTAAAACTTCTGACATTTTTAGTTTCATTCTGCAATTGCTACAGGTTCTCAGAAATACTAGGAAGTCTGGCATTCAGGAAACGTTTACTAGCTCACTGTGGAACCTGAATACATCACCACTTCCCCGTGCTTCGGTCATGTCAGCTGGAAAACTAGTTAAGAAAAGATGTCACTGTAGAAAGGATAAAGACAGCTCAAACAAACTATCCTTTGTCAATGAATATTGATACTTGTACGTAGATCCATGTGTTGAAGAAATACCTTACTGTTTGTTACCAGAAATAAATGGCCAACAAAGGAAAACTAGTCTAGTTTGTTTAAAATAAAGAAAATTACAATTAAAACAAGAATATACTACAGTGTATGGGGAGACTCTGGCAAACCAGTAAAGTTCCTAAAACCACTATGGCTTATTGTTAAAGGCGGCCTAGTCAGCAAGCTGTAAATTGGCCATTCAGCAATCTCAGCTTGACCAACCGCAGGAAGAGAGGGCGTTCTGGGTGCCACAGAAAGGGCAGCTTGACCCAGCGTCCTTCCTGATAAGAACTGTGTTGAAGTTGCTGATACATGCATTTTAAAAGAGCAGGATGTACCCTCAGGAATGACTGTTGGGGTCTCAAGGCTGCAAACTCTGGAAAGACCCACACCTGGTTAATCAATAATCAGAGGAGCCTCTTGCTTGATCATTGAAACTGCTTACTTAACAAGGTGTCTTTAAGGGACATGTCATTCTATTACTAATGTATAAATAAGGCGAAAAAGCTTGAGATAGTTGGACTCATTCGGGGACTCTTTTTGGACTCTCCCTCTGGATACATCTTCTGTCTGCCGGTGGGGACCGCAAGATTTGGCCACCGGAAGCCTGCCGCTGTGTCACTCGAAAGCCACACTCAGCTTTGGTAATTATCAAGGGCTGGGGGTGTTTTACTAATCTTGTTGAGGACGTGTGCAAGTGCTTAAGACTAAGTAAAGTGTAGTTTTAAGTGAAAGCACTCGTGTGTTGTCCTGTTTGTGCCAGCCATCTATCGGTCGGACGGCCATGTCTCCCCTGATTTATTTCCTGACACCTCCTCGCACAGAGTAAAAGTTACCAAGAGCTTTGGGTTGAAAGAACCGCGGGTAACAAAGGATACAAGATGGTTACTTACCAACATGACTGTAGTTCCTACCTGCACAGTTCCATGGTGTAGGAATATGTACACCCATACATGCAATTTCAAAACTTTCCAATAGCAGTGTCCATTAGAGCTGGGTATCCATATGTTTATGTCTTTATGTTTCCCCATTTGAGAATATACCAGCATAGCACCAAATGCCACTCAGTTTCTTCCATTCACTAAAGAAAAGACGGTTACTCACCTGTAGTAACTGGTGTTCTTCGAGATGTGTTGCTCCTATCCATTCCATTGTAGGTGTGCGCGCCGCGCGTGCACGGCTCTTCGGAAGATTTTTACCCTAGCAACACTCGGTGGGTCGGCTGGGCGCCCCCTGGAGTGGCGCCGCTATGGCGCAGGATATATACCCCTGCCGACCCATCCGTCCCTCAGTTCCTTCTTGCCGGCTACTCCGACAGTGGGGAAGGAGGGCGGGTCTGGAATGGATAGGAGCAACACATCTCGAAGAACACCAGTTACTACAGGTGAGTAACCGTCTTTTCTTCTTCGAGTGATTGCTCCTATGCATTCCATTGTAGGTGATTCCCAAGCCTTACCTAGGCGGTGGGGTCGGAGTTAGATGCTGCAGAATGCAAAACTGCTGAGCCAAAGGCTGCATCATCTCTGGACTCTTGGGCCAATGAGTCAAAGGTGTGGACCGAGGGCCAGGTAGGTGCACTACACATCCCTGAAAGGGTACGTGAGCCAGGAAGGCAGCAGAGAAGCCTGAGCCCTGGTGGAATGTGAAGTAAGGTGGCTCCATGGAACATGGGCCAAACCCCAGGAGGTGCGGATGCACGATGTCATTGAAGACGAAATCCTCTAGGAGGAGACAGGCATGCCCCTCGTCTGGCACGCCAGCATGACGAAGATTTGGGGGCGTTACGAAAGGGCTTTGCCCGCTCGATATAGATTGCGGATGCCCTACGGACGTCTAGGGAGGGCAATTGTTGCTCTCCTTGCTATAAGTGAGGCTTCAGAACGAAGACCGGAAGGAAGATATCCTGGATGATATGAGAGGCTGACACCACCTTTAGGGAGGAAGGCCGGATGTGGTCACAACTGCCCGTGTCCTTGAGAGACACAGTATACCGTGGGTCCATCGTGAGCGCCTGAAGCTCGGAGACTCGTCTGGCCTATGGAAAGGCCACAAGGAAAAACTGTCTTCCAGGACAGGTATGTCAGCAAGTATGTCGTCAGTGGCTCGAATGGGCAATCATAAAACTGGTTAGAACCAGGTCGAAGACCCAGGTTTTGGCGGGGGCCAACTGGGGGGGGGGGGGTATAACGCTCCAAGCCCTTGAGGAACCTAGAAACCACAAGGTGTAAGAATACGGAGCGGCCACTCTCCGCTGGGTGGAAGGGAGAGATGGCTGCCAAGAGTGCCCTTAATG
This sequence comes from Mauremys mutica, assembly GCF_020497125.1. Classification (NCBI taxonomy): domain Eukaryota; kingdom Metazoa; phylum Chordata; order Testudines; family Geoemydidae; genus Mauremys; species Mauremys mutica. The sequence continues at coordinate 118,522,755 of NC_059073.1, read as the reverse complement.
AGGACCGCGCCAGGTGCTGCTGTTTGAGAGACCGGAGGTAGTCCAAGACGGACTGGATCGGGACCTCGGCAGGAGAAACATTGTGCGTTTCGCAGCAGCAGGAGAAACGCTTCCACTCTGCCAGATACGTTAACCGAGTGGAAGATTTCCTACCACCCAGGAGAATCCTGAGAACCGAGGCAGAACAATGCAACTGGGATCGGTTTAGCCACGCAGCAGCCATGCTGTGAGGTGCAGGGATTACAAGTCTGGGTGGTGAAGCTTGCCGTGATCCGCGTTATGGGGTCTGGGCAAAGAGGCAGGGAAATAGGGTTGGCTACCGACAGGGGTAGCAGCCTGGCGTACCAGTGCTGCCTGGGCTACGCTGGAGCGATCATGATCAGGTGCGCTCTGTCCCTGCGGAGCTTTGGCAGGACCTTGTGAACCAGAGGGAACGGTGGAAAGCGTACAGCCGATGGCTCATCCACGGCATCAGAAAAACACTTCCAAGATCGAGCCCGGGGAGAGGCCTTGGAATGAGGAGAATCTCTCTCTCTTTTCGTTCTCGCGAGAGCGAAGAGGGCTATGCGGGGAAAGTCCCACTTCTGAAAAATGGAATGGAAATGTCCGGAGGAAACGACCACTTGTGAGACAGGAAGGATCTGCTGAGGCGATCCGCCAGCTGAAATGCCTGGTATACAAGGCAGACTGCTCTCAGCTTTCGGACATTGATGTGGAAGGCCAGCTCTTGAGCCGACCGAAGGCCATGAGTGCGAAACTGACCCAGGTGAGCACCCAGCCAAGAGATGGGGTGTCTGTCATGAGGGACCCCGAGGGGTGAATGGAACAGCATCCCTGGATACACCGGGGAGGGCGCCGACTCCCGGTCGAGAGAGCCTAGGATGCTCAGGGGGAACGAGATGACCATGAGAATGCTATCTCTGCCCGGGTGGTACACCAAGGTGAGCCACGATTGAAGTGGACGGAAGCGAAGCCTGGCATGTTTGGAAACAAACGTGCAGACAGCCATGTGACTCAGGAAACCTAGGCAAGGGCGAGCCAAAGTTGTCGGGAAGGTCCGTAGACCTTGTACAAACGTTACCATCGCCTGCAACCGAGGCGGAGGTAAGCAGGCTCTGGCGAGACTGGAGTCCAGGATGGCCCCAATGAATTCTATTCCCTGTGTGGGAATCAGAGTGGATTTTTCTATTGATCATCAGGCCGAGACACCGGAATAGGTCCGTGTCGATGCCCACATGGACTGGTAACTTGGGCTCGGTGGTCCCTCTGGAAACAATGGTAGGCCCGAAACCGGGGGTACCTTCTCTGTGGAGGAGAAATGGCGACGTGAAAATATGCGCCCTTCATATCGAGGACGGCGTACCAGTCTCTGGGATCCAAGGATGGGATGACGGTCCCCATGGGTACCATGCGGAACTTATCTGCATCGTGAACTTGTTGAGTCCCGCAGATCTAGGATAGGTCTGAGACCTCCCTTCGCCTAGGGGATTAGGTTTCGCCCTTAGGTACCTTCTGTATAGCTCCGATGAAGAGGAGCGTCCGCACCTCTTACAAGAGGAATCGCTCATGAGAAGAGTCCCTAAGAGGGACGAGGATGGGTAGGCTTTTGCCCCATTGGTGGTCAAAAGGACCCTAATTTTGGCTCCTTTGGGGTCCGGATTGATGGCCACGACCGCGTAAGCGACGCCTGCTGGCAAAGTCCCGGCTTTGTCTAGGCGCAGGGTAAGAGCGGGGGCTGGGGACGGAAGGGTCGGCGCTGAAGCACCGGCGTGTGCATGCCGAGAGAGAGAGAGCAAAGTGGCCCTGCTGCCCTTTAGGTTCTGCAGCCTAGGGCCAGTGTGTTCAAAGAACAGGCCTGTGCCATTGAAGGGCAAGATCTGTATAGCGTGCTGCAGCTGCGAGGGAAGGCTCGACAGCTGGAGCCATGAAACGCGCCGCGTGGCAACGCCCGAGGCCAGAGTCATGGCAGCGGAGTCAGCTGCGTCCACCGAGGCCTGGAGGGAAGCTCTCTCCAGCTCCGTCCTTTGCTGCAGGAGGGCATCGAACTCTTGACGGGAGTTCCGAAGAAGCGACTCTGTAAATTTGCCCACTGCCACCCACAGTAGCGGATAAGCAGGGCTTGCTGGTTCGCTACACCAAGTTGCAGGGCCCCCTCCGGGTACATCTTACAGCCCAGTAAGACCACACGCCCAGCCTCTTTGGATTTAGGGGCTGGTCGCATTTCGATTAGAGGAGGGCCGGAGGGGCATGTTCCTGCCCCCGCGTCCTCTGGGGAGGAGGAAGAAGAAAGGCCAGGGAGAAGCGGGTCCTGTGTGGGCTCGAGCTCCTGGACGACCTCCTGATCCGGTGGGATCTGGGAGCCCGGTGCCGAACCGGGGGTTGCGCTGTACCGGTCGGACGGAGACGACTAATTGTCACCCCTGGCACCCAGAGCTCCGAGGGAACGGAGCGAGATGGGGTCACCGGTACGCCTCTGGCGTGGTAGTACACTCAAGGCGTCCAGAATGACCACTGATAGGTCTCCTGGAAGACTCTGGAGGGCACATCGGAAACAGAATGCTACGCATATGAAGTGTCCGCACGGGACGACACTGATGCGTGGCTGGATGGCCCTGGAGGAGCTGAAAGCTCTTGGTAGAGTCTTCGTCTGCAACTGACGTCGCTCGATGCGGCCCCGGGGACCGGTACCGGTAGACAGACCGGTACCGAGAATGGGACCCGCCACCGAAGCTGTGCCGGGCGGTCGACCGAGGGTGCGAGGCTCGATGATCAGGAGTGGCTACGAGCGTCCCGGTGCCTGGGGCTTGATCGGTGCTGAGTGTCCCGGACCAGGGAACAGAATGCTGACCGGTGCCGCGAGCACTACTGGTACCAACATGGAGAACGGTGCCGAGACCTAGATCGGTGACGGGACCGAGAACAGCTGCGGGATCGCGACCCTGAACGGTGCCGCTCTGTGGTGCCGAGGTAGGGTGGTTTGATCAAGGCAGGCTTGCCCATCGACCATGTAACCCCCACCGGCAGTGCCGGGGGTTGAGGCAGCACAGATGCTGTCGTTGCAAACAGTCCCCTCGCCGTGGACCCTGTCTCCGGCGTGGAGGGAATAGTGAGCTCGACCCTAACTGGCATCACGGATGCAGCTTCATAGCGAGCTCGACCACGGCCCGTACCTGGGAGCGTTCCAGCACCGGACTCGACGGCTTTTGCCTGGCCAGAGTAAATGGTGCGGGCATTGTCGGTGCCGCGGTAGAGATCGGTACCGGGCGATCCGACGGAGCAGAGCGCTCGGCTGCGGAGCAGGCGGCTCGGACGCAGCTTCAGGGCGAGCTCGACCACAGCCCATACCGGGGAGCTTTCCGGCACCGGACTCGACGGCTCTTGCCTGGCCGGAGTTAACGGTGCGGACATTGACGGTGCCGCAGCAGACATCGGTGCCGGGCGGTCCCACTGAACATAGCGCTCGGCTGCGGAGCAGGCGGCTCGGGCGCAGCATCGTAGCGAGCTCGACCACGGTCCGTACCGGGGAACTTACCAGCACCGGACTCGACGGCTCTTGCCTGGCCGGAGCTAACGGTGTGGATACTGTCGGTGCCGCGGCAGACATCGGTGCCGGGCGATCCGACTGAGCATCGCGCTCGGCTGCGGAGCAGGTGGCTCGGACGCAGCTTCCGGGCGAGCTCGACCACGGTGCGTACCGGGGAGCTTTCTAGCACCTGACTCGACGGCTCTTACCTGGCTGGAGGTAACGGTGCGGATATTGTCGGTGCCGCCAACATCGGTGCCGGGTGATCCGACGGATCATAGCGCTTGGCTGCGGAGCAGGCGGCTCAGACGCAGCTTCAGAGCGAGCTCGACCACGGTCCGTACCGGGGAGCTTTCCAGCACCGGACTCGACGGCTCTTGCCTGGCCGGAGTGAAAGGTGCGGATAGTGTCGGTGCCGCGGCAGACATCGGTGCCGGGCGATCCGACTGAGCGTAGCGCTCGGCTGCGGAGCAGGCGGCTCGGACGCAGCTTCCGGGCGAGCTCGACCACGGTGCGTACCGGGGAGCTTTACAGCACCGGACTCGACGGCTCTTGCCTGGCCGGAGTAACTCTTCATCCTCCAGGAGAGGGGTCCATGCCGAGGGTACATCGGTAGCGACGGTGGTGCCGGGAGGCCTTGGCGGTACCGGCGATCCGGTGCCGAGGGAGCGCGCCGTGAAAACTAACTAGCGCTCGGCGCTGAGAGCGGAGGAGCAAGAGCTGCCTCCTGCAGGAGCTGTTTAAAATGAAAGCCCCGCTCCCCTTTGTTCACTGATTAAGGGCCTCACAAATGCAGCACTTATCTGGGAGGTGAGATCCCTCGAGGCACTTAGGAGAAGATCTCTTGTCGGCAGCGGCTTGTGGCCGGCCGAGCCTTAGAACACGCTGTGGACCGGGCATCGGACCCGGCACCGAGTGAGGGGGAAGGGGATAACCCCGACCCCTGTAAAATAAATACACTATACTATTCTACAAACAAACAGAGTTAACTACACTATAAACAGAACGAGAGAAAACTACGAGTAGCTAGGGAAGTGGAGGTCAGCTAAGCTGAGCTCCACTGTTCCAACGGCCGTCACGGGCGGAAAGAAGGAACTGAGGGACGGATGGGTCGGCAGGGGTATATATCCTGCGCCATAGCGGCGCCACTCCAGGGGGCGCCCAGCCGACCCACCGAGTGTTGGTAGGGTAAAAATCTTCCGAAGAGCCGTGCACGCGCGGCGCGCACACCTACAATGGAATGCATAGGAGCAATCACTCGAAGAAGAACCTATTGTAAAACTCTGAAATAATGGGGGAGGAGGATGGGAATTGTGGACCCAGGCAGTCAATTTTCTCAAAGACCCAATTAGTATAGTAAGCATCTACTTTGTCCTTCTTTGAAAATGCATGCAAGTAGGTGAGTGACTAGCAGTTCCGTAGACCACAATGAGGAGGGTCTGAGGACTGCTTGAAAGAGATTATAGGTCTAACTCTCCCAAATTGAGTACACAAATCGAAATGCTAACTCCAGGGAGTAATGCTGTAAAATATGGCTAGAATTCCAGGTAGCAGCTTTGCATATACCCTGCATGTTGGGAGACATTTGAGACATGCAATACAGATCACCTTAGACAAGGAGGAATGCATCCTCAGACCAGTTGGCATTAGCATCCCTGCTTATTCAAGTGTGGATGCAGAGTCTGATCCAATTTGACAGTCTTGGAGTGGAAGTTCACTGGCCCCTGGCATAATTTCCATGTGCTATACATACTCTGGGTGATTTACAGAACAGGTTAATCTTACTCAGATAAGAATTCAGAGTCTTCTTGACATTTAGACAACGCAACCTACTGTTCCCACATGTAGTTGAGAAACAGGTGGAAGCAGAGGTTCACCACAAGCATGTTAGACTGATTTAAGTGGAAATCAGAAGTCACGTAAAAAAGGGAACTTCTGGTGAGAAAGAACATGGTATACGGTAGGTCAGGGGTAGGCAACCTATGGCACGTGTGCCGAAGGCGGCACATGAGCTGATTTTCAGCGGCCCTCACACTGCCTGAGTCCTGGCCCGGGTCCGGGGGGCTCTGCATTTTAATTTAATTTTAAATGAAGCTTCTTAAAAACCTTATTTACTTTACATACAACAGTAGTTTAGTTATATATTATAGACTTATAGAAAGAGACCTTCTAAAAAGGTTAAAATGTATTACCAGCACGCGAAGCCTTAAATTAGAGAGTGAATAAATGAACACTCGGCACACCACTTCTGAAAGGTTGCCGACCCCTGCGGTAGGTCAACCATTAGTGTCTACATCTCATAAGCTCTTTGGGCGAATGTGATTATCATTAAGAACAGTCTTTAGTAGGATATGGTACAGAGAGCAATCAAACCACATGTCAAGTGGTGGTTCCATTAGTTTGGCAAACCCATTTAAGTCCCAAGACAGCATTAGCTCCCAGATGGAAGACAACACATGAAGCAGGCATTTTAGGAATCCTGGCACTGTAGCATGTGAGAAAATACATTAAATCCTGAATTGAAGGATAAAAGGCTGAGACTGCAGCCAGGAAAACTCTTTACAGAGCTGAGGGAGAAAAAGGATTGTCTGAGATGAAGGCAGTATAAAATAAAGAGCATGAAAGACTGGTAAGGACCAGAACCTTTATCTTGCCCAGATGCAGAAATACTTCATAGAGTAGAAATATCTTGTGGAAGATTTTTTGATGTCCAGCAGCTGACCAATACATCCAAATTAGACCAAAGATTATTCAATTTACTAATTAAAAGATCTCTTGCTCTTTTGTAGTTGGTGCTGGATTCCACTTCCGTGCCAGTACCTACAGGAGGCAGAACAAAATTGAGGGGGGTCTTTGGAAAGCAGGGGCTAGTCCCTCATCAACTGTCCAATCAGCTTTGATTCTAACCCCCTACATCTACAGACAGGCTACACTGAGGATCTGTGGACCTAGCCCTGAAAAAGAATATAAGATGCCCACCCAGTTAAGGACACATGTATGTGCTAAGTACTCCTGCTAATCAGCCTGTACTGTGAACATGGTGGTATAAACTGGATTTTATGGAAGGAAGCTCATGTGCATCCCAGTTCCAGTGGTAATGTTGACTGAAATTTTGACATCTGCATTATTTATTTATTTATTTATTAAAAAGGAGTAACACGTTAGCCTAGCAGTCTGGTGGCCAGGCATTTCAGGTCAGCAGGAGCTAAAACCACTGTAAAAACAGCAATCTTAGATTCTTCATGTGCTTGAGCTCCTCACAGCACACTTTCAGCTAATTTGGTTTATGTCTGTGGAAATCAACTCTCTGAAGTTTGTGGATACCATAGTGCAGTGGTGCTCAGACTTTTCCAGTTGCACTCCCTCCACCCCCCACCAGTAACAGAACATGTCTGCGTCCCCCTCCATTACAGCACAGCCAAGGCTTCCTCAGCAGTGGAGCTTGGACTGAAGGTGGAGCTGGGGGTGGAACTGGGGATGGGGGCAGAGAGAGAATGAGGGCAGAGCTGGACTGGAGTCGGAGCGTTGCGCTCCCTCCCTGGCCCCTTGGGGGCTGGCCAAGGCTTGGAGGCAGAGCAGGACTGGGTTCTGAAGAGGATTGGAGGAGGAGCTGGTCTGGAAGTGTAATGCTCCCTCCCTGACGCTGATGGGGGCTGGCCCAGACACCACCATGCGTCCCCCGAATGTTCCTCTGTGCCCCCCTGGGAGGGTGCACCCCACAGTTTTGGGACCTCTGCTTTGAACAACTGGGGTACTGGAGTGGGAGCCTTACAACATTAATTTGTAATTTCAGCAATGCCAGCAAGAAATATCCTGGATTCTTCATTTCCAGAATTTTCAATTTTTATTTTTTGACTCCTCTACAAAGCTAAAGTTAAATTTAGATAGATAAATTTATAATCTGTTCTAACGTGCCACAGAAGCGAAAATATTTACTATAACCCAAGCATTTGATATTTTTCTGTAGATATTTAAATTCAAGTAACAAACCAAAAGATCTTTATGGAATTCTGCACATGTGTAAATATAGACTGCCCAAATGAGAACCAATGTTTTCCAAAGCTTATTCTTCCTGTCTTAAGGGATAATAAATATTTGAAGACTGGGAGATCTGGATGGAAATTCAGCTACCTCTGGACACAGAATAATAAAACAGAGCAGGCTTAACATGTAAATACTACAACCTTTGTGGGAAGCTGCGCTTCCACTGCCTATATATTCTGAAAGGAAAGGGAAATAAATTAAAAATGAAAATCTACTAGTGTTTTAAAATGTTAATATGAACATATACCATAAAAATACTGGCTTTATATAGGCAAGGTACCTGAAGATCTTAATACACAGCGGATTGATTTACTAGGCAGTGAAGTTATTAGATTTAGTAGTTAATCACTATGCGTATTGGAGGGGAGGTGAAGTAAATGAGAAAGCAAACATATTAGTTTTTCATTATTTCCCCAGCTGAGGTGCATACTGTTACTGTGTCATGTAATTTCTGAAACATCTATATTCACCAGGTCAAGGAATTATGTGTAGCATAGAAGGTTTGTATTTTGGAAGTCACTCCCCCTTCTATAATAATGCAGGGAACTTCCACAGATAATTAGAAGTGGCACATTCCTAAGCATACAAAACTTAAGATATTGCTAACTTGAAGTTCCTTTACAATATAGGTAACTCCAGCTGTGAAGTGTCTATTACAAATAACAAAACTAAAACTAAAAATGCATCAAGCACTTTGAATAAATTCATATTCATGTACTAGGAGCTAGAAGGATTAGACTATCTTCAAAAAATGTCAACACATCTAGAAAACTCCTTTTGACTTGTTAAATTCAAAGCCTTTGCTACTGCAAAGTTATAAATGACGCCTACATTTTTAAAGTGCAGTTATACTAATAAAAGCAACTATGAAAACAGCACCTTTCCCCCTCAGATTTGTTCCTTATATGTAGTCACAGTAACAACTATTTACTTTTCTATAAGCTTTTACTACTTCATATTTCTGTTAGCACTGTGGAACCAATGCAGCTATTGGAACGTGAGCTTGATTATATTCTTGCCTAGACACAACCAGCAGAATAAACTCCTCACCACCACCACCCCAGGAGAGTAGGGGTATTTTTAGAGAAAAGTTTTAAAACTTCCAATTGCAGATTCTGGATTGCAAATAAGGATGAATAAACCAGAAAGAACCAACTTGATTTTCAAATCTCACCATAAGTTTACAGGGCTGCCAGTTAGAAAAGACATTTTAACTTGAAAACTGACAATGTTTGACACTGGATAAGAAACACAAAGAATGAACTCACTTTAATGTTTTTTTACAGAGTAGTTTTTCAAAGTATAATCTAATTTTAACTCTTCACTTCTGTATTGTCATTTGTGCAACAATCCTAATTCAACAGCATGAGACTGCCTGTACAGAAATTCTTTCATTGTACTGAAAAATCTTTTAGAAAGTTCTATAATTTAAGTCCTTAGTTCCTAAAATGTATGTTAAAATAGAACGCTTACCAATTTTTTAATGCACATTCTAATGTTCCAAAAAGCAAATTAAGTCAGACCTAAGTAAATTAAAGACGGCACTACCTACTAATCACAATCCAATGATCAAAGAATTCACACACCAGAAGCCCCATGATTTTCTTTACAGATGTTATTTGGCCACAGTACAATGCATCATCATATATGTAATAAGTTGCATCCTGACCTAAATTGTTGTAGTATTGTATCCTTGTGTCTAAGATGTCAACACACATGATATGCCAATGCCTCCCTACGTGTGGAAGAACTGAAATGCAAGTTCATATATGCACACACAACTACACCTGATCAGAAAAGAAGTCTTACATAATTCATAGTATTGTACTAGGATATGTAGCCAGGAATCATTAGGCAAAGTCATATTTTAACTCCTGGTTAGCTATAATTAAGGATCTATGTCTTAAGTATTAGACAAGCCAATAATTTCCTGCTGTTCAAATATCCCCACAGCATTTCATGGCAATGTGGTACTGGGCAAAAATTTAATTAAAAAAAAAATTGAAAAAAAGCCATTTAAAAAGAAAATGTATTAAAAAGACACACTTTTATATAAAGTTCTGTGACATCGCTCTGCAGAAAAATTAATGACACTCATAGGAAGAATAAAATATAGATGTATTTTGTTTACCCAGATATAGAATGAGTAAGAATTTTCAAGTCCAATTTTTTTAAATAAAATAATCCTCAACTGTCTTTTAATGTCCAAAACAGTTGGATTAGCACCATTTGCAGTTTCTAAGCAACAGTGGCAGGGAAGAGATGACATTTAAAAACAGAAAGCCACGTTATGACCTTTGTTAAATTCTGAAGCTGAAGTGAATTAAGCCACACCAATGCAACTATATTGGCACATGAAAAAGATATTCCATAAGCAAAGCTACATTAAGAGAGTGGTAAGGTTGCACTGTTAGAAACTCAGAAGTCAAGATAAATCAGAGTTAAGGTTATATATGCAACTCCACTATGGCTCCTTGTCCATACACGATATTACGGGTTTCAAGATGATCAGGTACCACAGTGACAGGTATGGCATAAGAATCCAATCGGCAAAAAAAAAAAAAAAAGGAATATATAAATCATATTCTAAAAACGTTTGCAATGAATGGGATAAGGGAGATTATATCTATATCTCTTTTCCATGTAAAACAAATACTTTAAAAACATTAAGTTTGCAAAGCCAAGCACTCAGAAGACAAGAAATTCTAGAATTAAGACTGCCTGTTCCTGATGCAGGGTTGCATAATCAATTAGGCTGTTTGTAGGACCCTTGCCTCATTCTTAGTTTTATTTTATTAAAATAACTTTAAAAACCTCAGAATTTCTGTTGTGTGCAATCATAACAACCATCACATATCATTCATCATCAGGGTTCAGACAAAGGATTTCAAGACCAACAACACTGACCTCTAATCACAAAAGTTACAGTTACTAAAAGAGTAACTTCTGACAGCAGTAATAGGTTATCATCTTCAATGTGGACCACCCATTAGAGAAGAGAGTGATACTTTAATAGATTTTAAGGCCAGAAAGGACCATCATCTAGTCTGACCTCTTGCATAATACAGGTCATAGACTTTCACCCAGGTTGAACAAGTTCTACTATGCTATAGAAATGGCAATTTCTCCTGGCTGTTCATTAATTTGGCAGAATCTGGAGTGATTTTCACAGGGATAGCAAAAGGTACCTTGCTATCCCCCTATGAAATTAAGTTTTTGCTCTACATTGCAAAAACACTTAATTATTAAAAATTCTGAACCCTTCCTGCACCATCAAACGTTGCTTAGTGGACAAACAAGGCTGTGCCATTTCTGTCTGTCTATCTCGACTCACTCTTTGCATGTTCGCTGTCATTCAGTCCCATAAGTTTCCCTCTGAGTGGTGTTTGGAGGCATTCCTTTGGTCAACCCCTTTTGCATATTCTTCCAGCTGTCCAATAGCACACACACGACATGGTAGACTCTCTGGTTTCACTCTTAACATGTCTCAAATATATCCATCTTCTTTTCTGGGAACTTCACAGATAAAAAGGTGCTGAACTCTCTGACGAATGATGGTATTTGTTATACATTGATTCCATTTAATACCTAGTGTTTTTCTAAGGCATTTGTTTTGCATGGCATTTAGATATCTGTCTGTACCATTTGGTGGATTTCCAGTTGTCACATCCTTACATTAAGATGGAACCAACATTTGAGTTAAAGATTGAGTTTGTTCTTTATGACCAAATCTTGTTTAAACTGGTGAACGCAGCTTCCACCATGCCAATTTGTGATGTTATTTCCTTGTGGGCACTGCCACTGATTTGCACTTTACTATCAAGGTATGAAAATTGACTCACTTCTTGTATTCCTTTGCCTCATAAATCAAATACTTGAGTTGGGTGTTGCTAGGTTTCTCAGATTTATTTTTCATAAGTAAGTATTAACCCTGTTTTATGTGATGCTGGACAGTCTTCCAGGTCTTTACTTGCATATTGGCTGAACTGTCATTGAAAGCTATTGTCAGCAGCAAAATCGAGATCTTCTAGAGTACTGTTGAGACATGTGATACGTGTTCTGAATGTGTTACGTTTTTGGCAATGCCAAAACCACCACCACATGAAAAAAAACATGAACCAAAAAACCCACACTTTGGCAAAGATACCCATTTTCCCCTAACCTCACTCTTTGAAACAGTTGAACTATTTTTGTTGAAACTATTAAAAAGATTCAAACTGAGGCAGAGACCAAACATGGAAAATTTCACCCAATGTTTAAAATTAAAAGCAATTGAAAATGGGGATTTATACTTGGAAATGTTAGGTAATCTGATCTAAAAGCACTGCTCCACCTCATACACACACAAAAAAATAAGAAAGAAAAAAGAATTATGCAATTCACAGGCATGTTCTCAAAACTTTTTAATGGATATTTTTATTGTTTCCTACCTATCTTTGAGGATAGGGGAAAGGAAAAAAAAAACAAAACCACCACCACACATTCCACAACCTGGAACTATATGACTAGACCACCAGTTATGGATGAGGATGAGAGCCCATACAGTGCTTCCTTGTACAATGGACCCCTCTGGTGGCACACAAAAATCACTCTACACCTAAATTAATCAGATATGTATGCACAGTACAGCACTCTTTCATTTAGAAGTTTCATAATAGCAGCTAAGTGGAATTGTACAAGTGGAGAGAGTATTTTCAAACTCTAATACCACAAACAAGACCAGTTTTCATTGGAACACTCAAAGTGCACTTGCCTCCTCAATGAGAAGTATTTCCCCAACTACTTTCAAGTTGCTAATGCCAGCCATTTTGACATTAGCGCTATAGAAAAAGCCAAAACAGTTTGTAAAAAAAACAAAAACAAAACAAAACAACCATGCAATAAGGGAAAGCATTTTGTCCCATTCTTCTCTCTCTCTAAAGTGGCTGAATCCTTTATTCAAATTAAAATAAAATAAATAAAAAGTCACCATCCCTGATAGTGACCAGACTTGGGAAGTTTCAACCCAAGAAGTTAAAGTTTTACCATACCTTAAAAGAAACATGCACACAACCTTAACTGTAGCTGTGATTAGTGCTCCAGCTATAAACTTGATACTTGACTAGGGAGATACAGTAATATGAACATTCTGAAACAGGGCAAGCCACCTTTTTCAATTTCACTTCAGAAAGAATAGCAGAACTACAAGAGGCAGTAGGTTTATCTAGTTTCCTAGCTACATTTCAGCGTTAGGTACAATGAACCTAAATGTTGGCAGGGCCCATGACATGATACTATTCACACAGTGCCAGTACTCTACTGCAGCTAGATTAGCCATCTCTGATGATCATGAAAAGCATGACATATTGCAAGGAAAAAGAAGGAAAAATCTGAACACCTGCTGTTACACATCACTGCACGTCTTAGTTCATGCGACTAGGCCAGAATGGCAGTTCTGGCATTTTCTGCATCTCTACAGAATTATAAAATACCATTTTGAAATACAATCATGAAAGGTGAAATGGGAAAATGCAGATGTACCATAGGAAACTAATTTCTTGTACAATTTTCCAAATTTGAGGTTTAGAGTAGATGTAATTCAAACAAGCAAAGTGCAGCCCATTGAGGGATTCCAATGATTCACATATTCCTATAATATGGCCTTTCATTAAATAACCAGTGCACAAGCATGAAATGCTTCCTTTTCAACAAGCAATAACATGCTCACTGTTTTCAGCTAACCAGGAAAGCTTTACATTTCCATTCTGGTAGATTCGTGAGTGTTTTTTGTTCCACAGAAAATAAGGTGGGGTTTTTTTGTTTTGTTTTTTTAATTTCTCCTGTATGTGACAAATACCACTCTGAGCAAAGAGGGGGAAAATATTGAAAAGGAAATTTTAAGACATTTCCATACATTTGGAGAGTGAGGGAGGAGCTGGTGGCTCTATCAGTCTTGTGCTCCTATAACACAGACTGCTGGCTGCTTTATTCAGCTCCTTCTTACAGCTGCAGATGTCATTCCAAAGAAAGTTGCATTTTTAGCAAATGACAGTAAAAATGTATTCCTAAATCATGTTTTACTGAAGAATTTTTAGGTAGCAAGCAGATTTGCTGTGGATGAGTTTGAGAGTCTTATATTTAGGTTACACTATAAATCCACCCATCTGTCTTTACCTTTCTTTCTTCCTGCTCCCTCTGCTGGAGTGTGAGGATCCTATGGTTGGCTGCTTGCACTGAAACAAACAAATTGCAGTCTATTAATCAGCTGCCCTAGCTCAAAGAGAAGCCTGATTGAAAGAGGCTTAAAACGCATGAGGCTACTGGGACACTATCACTGTATGCAAAAAGACTGTGGGTTTTGCCCACTGGGGTCACTTACCTTTGGATTGAAAAGTTTTGCCAGTATTTGTAGGAAGCACTCTACAATGCTAACTATGTGGACACAGAGCACTAAGTTGCACCCTTGGGCTTTCCAGAAGCCAAACAGGAAAGGCAGCCAAGTCCTCCTGTGCCCATATTCCATAATATTGCTGACAAGTTACTGTGCACTACTCAGCACCACAGAAAAGATCTAAAAGTCTTGTATACCAGTAACTAGAACCAGATGGGGTGAACACTAAGCTTTGGTTATTTCTTTGTTACTTATTATTTTTCAAATATAAATGATTTAGTAAAAAATTATACAAGGAGAACATTTTTAAATTGGAGCTAGTCTCCTCACAATGTGATCCTAGCTCTATGCAAATGTGTTAGCAACAGTGGTAACTGTATTTCTAGCCAGTTTCAGACTTGTTTTACATCATATTCCATACATGCTCTGCACAATGGAACAGACTCGTCTTTCCCTCAACAGGTGTCTTGCTTTCAACAACACAAAACTTAGTTTTCTGAAATATTTATCAGTCACTCATTTATTCTTATAATCATTAAAGCAGTAGTACTACTGTATAGATTACAAAGCCAAGCACTCAAAAATCAGATAATGACAATTCCAAGGTTGCTATGCCCCCTAGTGTGTATATATTTGGATACAGGCTTTACTTACATGATTGTATACTACTACTCAAAGAATGCAAAGGATAAATATTTTTCTACAATCTTTACTACATGTGTGTAGTATCTCCTTCTGTGTACTACTCTATATATGCCAGAGACCATGCTTATACATATTACAAGTTAATATTTCACTTTGTTATAATTAACAACATATCTAAACTACCTAATTTTACAGCTAGATTGAATTTTGAACCTAATTACCTAATCCCAATTTGTGTCTAAGAAAGGCTGTGCTGCTGGCTGAAATGAAAGTATAAAATACAGAGGCACTGACAAAGCTAGTAAAATATAGACCTTAGAGAGCACATTACATAAAGTCTATGCCATAAAAAGATATAATTGGATGGTTATGACTAGGAAACTAGCACTGTATCCACATACAAAAATGATCTTTTGTCATAATTATATATCTATATATGAGAGAGAGAGAGAAAGAAAGAGAGAGAGAATGAATGAGAATGCGCACATCCATATGCAACTTAAACAAGCTGCAAACAAAAAGTGAATTTTTGCTCCATTTTGGCCCTAATTCCTGTTATGTTACTTTAAAGCTCTTCCATCGACTTCAGTGGGAGTTTTCAGACCTTAAAAATGCAGCCAAACTTACTGTACAAATGAGAGACAGTGAAGCTTGGTAGATAGAATACTGGAGGAGTGCCCTGAGTTCAATTCCAGGGTCTAACATTGGCCTGTGGGGTTACCATGGGCAACTCACTTCATCTCTCTGAACCTCCATTTCCCAATCTTTAAAATGGAGATAGTGAGCTCCTTTGAAAAACCATACCTTGAGATCTATGGATGAAAAGTGCTCTAAGAGCTTTTTTTAAAAAAAATAAACACACACACAGTGGTGTTTTACAAAGGAGATCATTATCTCCATTTTAAAGATTGAAGAGATGAGGTACAAAAAAGTGAAGTGACTTCCTGTGATCATCCCACAGGATGTCAGAGCCTGGTACTGAACTCAGAGCACTGAAGTTCCAGTCCTGTGTTCTATCTATCAGGCAACACTGCCTCCCATTTACATAGTAGGTTGGGCAGTGGAAAGGCTATAAAGTAACATTAACAGGTACTGGTAACTGGATAAGACCAAAGTTCTGTAAGTCTTTTTTAAAGTTGCACAGAGCTGAGAATCAAACATTTGCATGTTTAAGACTTATTATACAATAGCAATTTTAGCAAGGATCATTTTGAGTTCAAATTGTTTCAAATTATTCCTTTTAAAATACTACATAAAAAAAAAACCAATAGCTTCTTGCTTACATCTCTTCAACACTTCATTCAGATCGCCATGCATCACCTGCTCACATTTAGGGAGAGTTTGGTCATTAGTCTCATAGATCATCGTGTTTAGGTTTTCAAGAACTCTCACTTCTCGGAGGCCACGTTTTTCCTGTTAGGAAAAGTGAAAAAGGAAAGCTCTCCATGTATTACATACTTCATTAGCTGATACTCATATGAAGCTATTTGTAATTATTTAGCTCTAACTGGACTTTTTAAGGTTTGTAATAACATAGCTATTTAAGAACAGTGTGATATAATATGCCTCAAACATTTTATTTAGTTGGAGTAAACTACAGCTGGAGACACCACTAGCTTTAATGTGATGCATGCAAAACAAACAGGAATCAAATGGATAATTAGGTGGCAATCATGGGTTAATATGAAAATCCATTTTGCAGGTATAATGTGGTTCCCAGGTTAATAAACTATTAAGTTTAGCACAGTTCATCACAGTGAATGAGAGAGATCACTGCCACTTAAAACATCACATCTGCTTATTTACCACTGTTATATTACAGATGAAAGAAGCTTTATTAACAAACGTGAAAGTCCCCTTCTTTCTTGTGCAATGTAGCAACACTGCTGTTCCCTGTGACAAATGTTGAAGTTATTTATAACATAGCATATGATGGATTGAGAAAACATAGTAACTTAGATATCTGAGATTTATAACAAGGGTTGGGTATAACAAGGTAAGGGCAAGATAACTGAAATCATCACCCTTACGGATTTGATTAATAAAAGATTACAGACCAATTAAATGATAATAGTTCTACCTTTTGATAGCTTTCACTTTTAGTTTAGCAATGTGATAATACTGGCAGCGTACATGAACTGACAAAGAGCCAGGGCCAAAATCAAGGCAAATAAGATTTTGACACTGAAGTATAGTGATGAAATAAAAACCTAAAGGATAATGTAATGCTAATGACTAAACAGGTGGTATCCCTTCTGAACTCAGTG
Organism: Mauremys mutica; assembly: GCF_020497125.1. Classification (NCBI taxonomy): domain Eukaryota; kingdom Metazoa; phylum Chordata; order Testudines; family Geoemydidae; genus Mauremys; species Mauremys mutica. The sequence continues at coordinate 118,505,906 of NC_059073.1, read as the reverse complement.
CTGATCAGCAAACCCAGTGCTAATTGGATTTTACTAGTTGAGCTGCCTAGGCTCTACTGCTTAGGCTTTTTAAAATAAAGCTTCCAGCAACACCGCACCACTATCGCCTTGTTATTCCGATGGTGTTTTGCTCTTTTTAATTATGCTTGATCTGCAACACAGGACTATCCCAAGAAATCAAAAACACAAAGTTATCCTGGATTTTGTTGTAGCTTGGTGTTTACATTTTGGCAGGTAGAGCTGCAAGTAAACATCCCTGTATTGTAATTTGCCAATCACCAGCCTATAAAATAATGTATAATACAGCAGCTAATAATACTCTTATGTAGTACTTCATAAATGTGGTCAAGCATAATTATTCCCATTTTAAAGATTGGGAAACAGAAATGCAGACAGGTTACATGATTTGCTCTAAGAGTCACAAATAGAAACCAGATTTCCTGATCCTTAGTCCAATATTCACTAGATTACAATCCCTCCAAATATGAAGCTCTTATCAGTGAGGGATGTTAGTGTTCTCACCAAAGGTCACTATTTAGCATATGCTAAAGAAAACACCACTCACACCTGAAGCACTAGACCACTCTGCAAAACTAGAGATAAGTGTCAGCTTTTGAGGAGAAACTCTAAACTAAAGCCATGTTTACACTAGTGAACTTACAGCGGCACAGCTGTAGCAACGCAGCTGCGCTGTTGTAAGCTCACTCATGTAGCCGCTTTATGCTGATGGGAGAGAGCTCTCCCGTTGACATAATTACACTACCTCAACGAGCAGCAGTAGCTATGTCAGCGGAAAAGCGTCTCCTATTGATACAGCTCTGTCCACACCAGTGCTTATACTGGTGAAACTTATGTCACTCAGGGGTGTTTTTCCCCCCCCACACACCCGAGCGACATAACTTATGCTGCCAACAAAAGAGCTAGTGTAGACATAGCCTACGTCTAAGCCTTACCGCTTTAAGTAAAAGTGAAAGTGTAAACTATCCTTTGCTTTGATAAAAGAAAGGGTGGTTCTTACTAGAAGGATAAGAGTGATGGAAAAATCAGCTTTCCAGCAAGAATTTAAGGATACTTGAAATTAGCACAATGAAACCTTAGATGTAATCTGACAGCTATGTTAAGTCTGCTTCTGACCAAGCCCTAAGGCTGGAAAGTCTACCCTATCCTTGTAGTCCCTAACTTAAACTGAAGTGATAAATCCTCCGAAGAGCTACACAGGACATATATGTATTAGAGACAATAGTTATTAGTTAACTTTGGTGACAAGCAATTTTAAAATGTGTGTATGGAGCAAAGTGAGCTTCTCCTGGCAGGAAAAATGGATATAAATTTCTAGATTTGTCTCATCAAATTAGCATGGAGACAAATTAAATCCACTTAAAATGTAACTAAAAATGGCACCTTGTTTTTCCATCAGAGTATAAAAGTTAAAGGGCATACCACCTCTGTGATGCTGGCAGACCAGGTGCCAGCTCATGCCAAGGCCCCTCGGCTTCACTGAACATTGACAAATGCATAGCTGGAAACCAGTCTGCCTCGGCTTTGTTTTAGTATTGCTAAAATAGATATTAGAGTTATAAGAATGTGTTTAGACTTCATGAAATGCTTGCAGGAGGCTGCCTATATTAATCTTACTTATAATATCTGTATCCTATGTTATAAGGTAATATTTCCATGTTTGCTTTGCAACTATAAAAGTTTGCGAAAACTGTAAAACCCCACAGTCAGGGTAGTTTATCGCAAGAGGTATCTCCTCCCCAACAAAAGAAGGCCAATAGACATCAGACAAGCTATTGTGGAACATCAGTGGACAAAAAAGACTGATTGCCCCTCCACACACACTAGCAAGTGGAGATGTGCATAAACTCTAGTGCCATCAGTTTGAGGTCTATTGGAAGGGGATAATTTTTCTTGCAAGGGATTTTTAATCCCTGTGCTGCTAGGAATTTGGAGAGGGCAATACTTATAAATATAAGAAAGGGATCCCCAAGCTGCTTGGCTTGGGTTAACCCTAAAGCACATACAGAGCTTGCATATTATAGCAGCTACTGTTGCCCTTTAGAACCGAAAACTGTATCTCATTTGTGTGTATCTTTACCTGCTTTAACTGTTTAAATAATACTCCTGGGGGAATTATGCACCACTGCGTAATGCAGAATTTTGCAGAAAATGTTGTGCACACAGAATTTCTTTTCCCCCACAGAAATGGGCTGCAGTGCTGCTGGTCACCACTAAGAGCCACTGGGCCCGGCACAGCCCAGCGCCGGGCCCAGCTCGCACACAGAAGACACTGCCAGGGGAGAGAGCTAGAGGGTTCCTGGCAGCTACAGTTCCCACACGCCCTGAGGGAAGGAGATGGCGGTGCGCAGGAAACACCACACAAACGTGGGACTGAGTATCAGGCTGTTTCTCCCTCTGGATCCCTGGGCTCTGGGGGGAAGGGCTGCAGGTATCTGGGCAAGGGGAAGCCCTGTAGCTGGGCTCTAGGTGTGTACGCGGGTATCTGGGTTTGGGTGCCCCCATGGCTTGGCTTTGGGGAGAAGGGGGTGTGGGTGTCTGGTCCCCCAGCTGGCTCGGAGGGGATAGAGAAACAGGAACTGGGTTGTCATAGGGGTTTGTTTTAATTCTCTACTCCTGACGGAATTTGTGTGTGTCTGTATTGTTACAGACATACTTGCTGACAGGTATTTTGAAATAAATTACCAAAATAATTGAAACTGGCATGATTATGTAGTGTTATTTTGACACAAAATTTGCAGAATTTTAAAATATCATGCACAGAATTTTTAATTTTTTTGGCGTAGAATTCCCCCAGAAGTAAAATAAAATAACTCATATTTCTTTTTTCAATACATCTTTAGTTAATATTATAAGGTTGTCTACAAACCTTGTCTTTGATTTGAGATCTGAAGTTCAGTTGACCTGGGAAAAGTGACTGGTCCTTTGGGACTGGGGATCAGTTGGGATTTTTGGTGTAAGGGACCATCTATCACAAAGGCAGGCTTGCGTGGGTGGCAAGATAGACTGGACTGCCAAAGGGGACTGTCTGTTACTCTATGTTAAGGCTGTTATAGTGCATAAGGAGTTCACACTTGTTAACTGGTTGGAGAAATCTAATTATAGAACATATACAACCAGTTTAGGGTTTGTGCCCTGATCCTTGACAGTCTCCCCTGAAGGTGGCACTTATGCTTTTGAGCTACTTTAGACAGCTTGACAACTTCATTATTGTATTAAACAATGTTCATAAAAGGAAAAATTGAGCAAAAATATTTTAAAAAGTCTTCATATTATATCAGCCTAATCCAATGTTGATCTTACCCTTTCAATGCCATACTCTTTTCCTTCAAAATCTAGATGTGTGAAAACAATTATTCTTAGAATTAATCTTTTAGAAATACAGAATACTATTTACTTTTGCTGCCATCTTGTGGCAATTATTTTTCACTCATTCAAAATTGAGTTGGCAAACATTTTCTCCTTCAACAATACATCAACCTTATTCTTAGTTGGATACAAGTCATCATTCTTTAACTGTTCTCTTACCTTTTGTAAAATATAAAAGATGAACAACAGTGTATTTTGCAAGAAGTTCATTACATTATTGACATCCATAAAACAAATAAATAAACAAACAATATATTAAGGCTGGATTTGTTTTTAAATCGAACCATCCACAGAAAGTAACAAGTACATTTCCATCATAGAACACTAACAACTAAATTACTTCAAAACACATTTTCTTTTTAAAAATGGAGATAAATTTGATGGCCAGTCAAATTATGACTAAAAGCACTGGTTAGAATATCATAATGCAAGTAGGCTCTGTACCAGTTTCCACACACGATACCTCTGTAAAACATGTCAGGAATCCTTCATGATGAAAGATTCATAAATATATACATGCACTGAACCTGCAAACTGCTCCATACAGACAGACCCCTGCACTCATGGAGAGCTCCACTGACACCAGTGGGGCTCCACACAGGCAAATAGCCCCACCAGGTGCAGAGGTCCTCCCAGAAAGATTCATTTGCAAAATAAGTCTTAGTATAACCAAGATAATATCACCCACCAATGAAACTAGTAGCTGTTTAAAAACAATCACCAGCACCTATACAACAGAGTAGGATTGGAAGTAAAGAATACTGTACTCTTTGAAAACTGCAGGGTAAGTTTAGTATGTGTACAGAAGCAGTTAACCAAGTTGGACTTCTGCCAGGATACCTGGGCTAACACCTTCATCAATATTGAAAGATCTTGCAGCACTTATATCCACAAATGCTCATGTTATTTTTAAGGCTCAACACCTCAGTTCTCATAATGATCCCCATAAAATTATGCTATGAATTGAGGTTGTCATATACTGCATCTTATCTAGCAATACATTCTCCCATTGAACTAATGACCCAGTCAGACCCTGTTTAGCTTGAGATCCAGTAAGACCACAGCATGAGGTGTTATGCATAGGTTAAACATAGCACACTCCAGTGCAAAGATATTTTTAAATAGCCATTAGACCAAACAAATAACTAGGTGGATCTAATCAGCACACAAAAGTAGATGCACACATTAAGAGAATAGCCCTTTATGTGCCAAACACAGTTTGATTACTTTCCGTTTGTTTGGGAGTTATGAGCACAAACTATCAAGGAAAACTCACTGATTCACTCACCAACCCTCTCAAAAACTTTTGGGGGGGGGGCGGGAGAGGGGGGCTGACGGAGGAGAAAGAAGAACTAATCACATTTTTTAAACAGCTACAGTACACTTCCAGTTATCTGAATTCCCTTTATCCAAAAATCCTAGTTATCTGAATCCACATGTCCCCCATGTATCCCTATCAATCACGAGCAATACATTTTAAAGGATAGATATACATATCCTTCCGTTTATAGAAAACATGATGTGTAATTCATGCTACACCAGTATAACAATGTATCCACTCACACAGTGGTTCCATGACACAAAATTGTGTCCAGTTCAAAGCACAGCCCCTGTAACCAGCTGTATCCACAGCTGCATCTCGAGTCAGTGTTCCTCTTCCATCACAGAGCCTCACAGCCTGGGTCATGGCCCTTCCTAGTAAAAAGTGTGGTGGGGATGTCACTGATGTTGCAATCATCACTGAGGGTAAAGCAAAGCCCAAGTGACTTTTCAGACTGCCATTCCCAGCTGTTTACTGCCTCCCAGCCTACAGCTAGAATCAGGCTCAAAATAGTACTTCTACTTATCTGAATGCCCAGATATCCAAAAGTTTCGTATGTCCCCCAGGAGATTCAGATAAATGTGATAGTACTATATATATTTACTACACACTTTCTGGATCTTAAAAAAAGTTCTTCATTTACAGCATTCAGAGTCAGTATGGATCCACTGCTCTCCTGAAATCTCAGATATTTGCTGCAATACAGAGCCTTTCCATCTACAGCCAACCAGGAGGCTGCAACCATTCCTCTGATGATTCATCCACATCAGTGACTTTGTAACATTAGACTAGATTACTGCACTATACTCCAGCCAAAGCTTTTGAGAGACCTTTGTAATAACAGTGAATGTGCGTGTTTGTAAACGAGCAGTTGTTATATTTTGATCATTTTTAATTGATTGCTTGTATTGATATAGAGTGACCAAGATGCATTGGTGATAAGTGCCAGCGTACAATTCCAAATAAATAAATAAAATATTTCTACTTCACCTATAATACCCTATAATACACTTGTACATTTGCAGGTGTCTGGAAAATTAAGTTATTTTGTTCTTTATATAGCAACAAATACAGTAGATGGAACAAGAGATTTGGTCAGTGTCAATGTGGCCGGTGCTGAGGAATTGGCTGGTGTTGAAAAGAATGCCAGTGCCGGCGGTTTTGTCAGTGCTGTAGCTCCTGAAGTCGGTCAGAGCTGAGAAACAGGGCTGAGGACAGTAGGTCTGCCCAGTAATGGTCTTTGGACAATTTCTTCGTATCACTACCAGAGAAACTTGGACAGGCCTTGGAGCTATGTCTCCTGTCATATGATGTTGAGGCAACTGACCTCACAGGGGATTGTGTTCTGACAGGCTGTGCCTCAAAGTTTGAGGAGGGAGTCCATTTCTTTTAGTCCTAGCAAGAAAGAGATTACTTTCTCTTCAAGGGATGCGGGGAATGAGGATTGGCAGACAACCTGGCAGAGCGTGAGGGCCTCACAGGAGGAGAGTCTGGGCCCAGATCCAATGCAGGTCATAATTTCCCCATGAGGAGAAATTTTAACCCAATGTCCCGATCTTTTCTGGCTCTGGCTGTCAGGCCGTGGCAGTGGGAACAATTTTGTGGGATGTGTCCTTCTCCCAGACAGTGAATACTCTGCAAGTAGCCATCCATTACCAGCAAGGTGGCCCACAAGAGACATACCTCTTAAACCCAGGGGATTTAGGCATAATGGTGAGGGGAAAACAGCTTCTCGGTCTGGAAGGGCACAAAGCAGGGAAAAGAAAAAACTAAGCTATGAAATAATTGTAAAGGTAAATTTAAAAAACAAAAACAAAAATTTTCTTTTTAAGATAGAAGAAAGGAGAACGAGGAGAAAATACTAACTACAACTAACAGATAAGGCACTATCTATTGAGGGAACAGGAAAAGTGGGCTCGGCTGCAGATTCCATCCAAGACCAAAGGCGGGAGAGAAGGAACTGGGGGCAGCTGGACCGCACAGCTCTCTCTATATGTCCCGCTCACAGTGTGAGAGCGGAGAGATATTCATCAGCAGTGCCTGTCAAACTGCACATGCATATCGCTGATCCCAGGTGCAGGGGCTGCTGCCGCACCTACAAGTGGGGCACCCATAGGGACATCACTCGAAGAAGTAGTATACATCTATTCTGGGCAGGAAATGCATGTCAAACAAGATTCTCTAAGAAGGTGCTAAAAACCTGTTTCAAATCTCAGTATATATAACAGGCCACTGGTAATATAAAAGCACGCTAAATGAAGTTTCATAATTATACTAGATCTTCTCTTTTAAAACAAATACTTACTTCAAATTCTTTAATAAAGTAACGTATTTCTCCTTGAATAACTGGCCTGTGATCCAGCAGTCGGGAATGAATTTCTCCAATGTCTAGAAGAGTAATGAAATCCAAAGTTTCAATTTTCTAAAGACACAATCCATACTAGGTAAAAAACAACACAGTGAAGCACTGAATATTTCAAAAGGAGGAAAAGTTAAAAGACACCATTATCCAACGGACAAGCAAGCTAATACAAAATTTCAACTAATGCTATGATAGTATCAGATGGCTTTCCTAGCTAATTCAACAAACCCACCATCTTAAAACAAACGCCACAAAAAAAGAATATTCTGCCATCCCAGACTTTCCTGGCTGCTACGAGAGCACATGAGGCGGTTCCATTCCCCCACTTATCACCCACTATTGGAGGCCTCATCCCCAAAGGACAGCTGCAGTATTTGCCTTTGCTGCTCCATATAATTGACAAGAAGCAGTTAATTCTTGTCAGTTTCCACTCCGCAACAGTTTGGGAAAGCTGTAAGCATCAGTGGAAGAACATCCACAACTCTAGAAGACTGTACTATATCAGTTTAGAACTAGTCTGGAAAGTTTTCTTTGCAACTATAATGCCTACAAATATATTTTTCTTAAATGAAAGCTTAGATTCAGCAGTTGATGGAACTCACCTACAAAAACTTCCCACAAATGTAGATTATTTCATGTTTGAGAAAATGGAAAAGATGGACAAAGTGTGCAACAAATACAGAGTGTATGGTAAAATGTTAAATAGTATCACTGAGTGACTCTTGTAAGTTCTGACTTTTGCCCTGCTTCAATTTCTATTTAAAAATATCTGAACAGTGGACAGCATGGTAGAGGAAGGCAAAAGATGTGGCTTCCAAGGAGAAATTGAAAGGAGAAGAGCAAGAATCCCTAAATCAAAATATTGAAGATATGGGTGCTTAAAGTTAGGGGTCTAAATAAGTGGCTCAATTTTCCAATGTGTAGAGCTCCCAAGATTTCCACTGACTTACTCAAAGCAAATGTGAGTGTCCAGCACCTCTGAAGATCAGAATGACTATTAAGGGGTTTAAAGTCAGACACCTAAATCTGAAAATGTGGGCCTTACTACACAGAAACAGAACGTCCTTTTAGGTGGTGAAAGCAATGCAAGAAAAGGCACGAAGGTGAGATCAGACACAGATCAGGCCATCCATCACAGAGGTTTTGCTACTATGCAAGATGTAGGTCTATGAATCGTTAGCATTTGAGCTGCAGAAGATACAAAGAAAATTAAAAGGCAGCAATGCCACTCAGTGATTAACGATGCTATCCTTGATAGGACAACCTCGGAAGTGGAGAGTGACACCAGGAGGAAGAGATAGAAAACAAGTGTTATAAAAAAAATGAAATAATAAAAACTGCCGTCCCAGATTACACTGCTGTCAGAGGCAGGCTACAGGACTGGATGGCCACCAATCAAGTATGAGCGAATTCAGAGGAAGGTACAAGAAACGCTGTAGTGAAGTTAAGCAATGACTTGTCCGTAAGGGAAGTTTCTGCCTAACACCAGGCGATTAGCAGGGGCTTTCCGGCTTGAAACTGGAGTATAGACCTGGCTGTTAAATACGTGCACCTCCCCCCCTCTGCAATGCCATCGCGGGTGCGCTTTAGCCCCGCACGCCTCCGACCCTTCTCTCGAGCTCCCGGCCTCGCGCCACAAGCTCCCGGGGCGAATTGTGCTACAGGGGCAGTGTCCGAGGCGCTACCGGGGGCGCGGGGGGGCGGGGCTCGGACACCGCCCCTCGCGCTCGCCCAGCGGCCGTTGCGCGGCGCTCAGCGGGCCCGGGCGGGGGACACAGACAGGCGGAGACAGCAGGGGCGGGGCCAGGCCCCCTCCTTACCCTTGATAACGGGGAGGGCCGGCGGCCCCCCCGAGTCCCGTTTCCTGCCGGCGGGGAGCGGGGATCCCGCAGCTTTCCCCGGGGTGCCGGGGCCGCTGCTCATGGTGCCGCACTTCCAGCTCCGGCCGCAGCGGGGCGGCGGCCACCGAGCTACCGCATGCGCGCGCCGCGGATAGAGGGCTCGGCAGGAGCGCGGGGCCCGCGCTGAGGCGTTCCGGCGGTGTTACGTAGCTCTCTGCCGCCCGCTTTGGTTCTTAGCTTCCGCCTCCTTCCCAACGCCTCGGTATGACGTCACTGGGCTGCGCCGAACTCTGGCCTCAGAATTTAAACCCGGGCCGCCCTTCGTTAGGGTGAATGACTCGCGCTGCCGCCATGGCAACCGTGACCGCCCTGTTGGATTCGGCAGAGCTGCGGAGAGTACACGCCCCCGCTACTGTGACGGTGGCAGCAGCCCTGGGCCCTGTCCGCCACGCGCACATCGCGTAGGCCCCGCCCTTGCTGCATCCCACGGTGGGGCTCTGAGCAGCGGCTGCAGCCCCCAGCCTGGTTCTCCCCGTGTCACAGCAGCGTCCCGCCGCGGGGCAGCCCCGTCCCAAGCTGGCCGGGAGGTGACACAGCTGCTCCTCCTGGCAAGGCTTTCTCACCCCAGACTAGTTCACTCACCTGCTCAGGACAGCGGCACAGACCGACCAATAGAGTGCAAAACGGGTTTGCTATACAACAGCTGGGTGGCTGCAGCTTGAAATTTAAACAGTGCCACCGAAAATCGTACCAAAATGAGGAAATTCAGAGTACAGTTCCCCACAGCAACCTTAACTCTGCCTTCTTGTGCCTATGCATTACAAATGGACCTTTATCAGGCCCTGCCAGAGTTTTTTAAAAAAGTACATAATGTATAGGGTTTTTTGTATTGTGCTGTTTAGTAAATAGCCTCTGTTGCAGTAGTCTGGATTATTGTAATGAAATACCTTAATGTAAAATCATATGTAAGAGTAGTTTTTTTTAAAGGAAAAATGGGACAATTTTCATCATATATGAAATGGGATAGAAGGATGCTCATCAAATTTTTGATTGGGTCATTTGGGGAAACAAGTGTAAAGCTTCTGAGCTTGCACTTTGATACATCTTTCTGAAGGTCAGGAAACTAAAATAATTAATACTGTGCTGACTGGATTTGTGCTACAGTGCCATGGGTGTGCCACTCACCAACATCCTTCAACTGGTTGAACTTTCTCTTATTTGGGAAGGAGTCCTGATTCAGGAAGTTATTCTGAGAAGTAGTCAGAAATATGTCTGTTTTTCCTGCCTCTGTAAGAGGAAGTGTAGATAAATCAGCTGATAGGTTCTCTATGTATTGTCTTCCAACAATAAACAAACATAAGAATACTTACCTCTTATAAAGCATTTGTCATTAGTACATCTCAAAGAGCTTTACAATGGAGGTCAGTATCATTATCCTTATTTTACAAATAGGGAAACTGAGGTACAGAGAGGCAAAGTGACTCACCCAGCAGGCAAGTGGCAAAGCCAGGAATAGAATCTAGGTCTCCTGAGTTGCATGGTCCATGGTCTGTACATTAGGCGAGCAGCTCTCAATGGTGCTATGATAATTAGTGTCACCATCTGGGATTTAGCAGAGCCATGGAGAGTAAACACCCCCACAATTGTGATTCTATGGCACTGAGCTCCCCTATCCCGTGACTCCTCTTTGTTTAATGAATTTGTTTGCTTCCATTTTTCTTCTGACTGTCCCTTTCTATGGTAGCTTACTAGAAAGACAGCCTAGGAGGTTTGTATACCAGCTATTTTCAAAATTCATACTTTGATATTTTTTCAAACATAAATCTTCTGTTCATTCACCATCCAGACAAAAAGTGAATGAAAATGGATATAAGATATATGGTTACTTGCCTACGTGAGGTTCACAGGGTTTTTACATACATCCCTTTATAAGAAGTCCTAATTTCCCCTTTTTAACAATGCCATATCCATTTCCTAAATTGCTAAAGGAATGAAGAACACCCTTTAACTCTGCGATGCTACTCTTTGGTGAGCTGCCAGTTTCTTGGGAGAGGTACAGTCTGCACATCACCCCCGTTCCGCTCTGTGATCCTCACAGACAACAATGGTCAAATGTACAGAAAATAGCCAATAATACTAACTCTACCATATGATAACATCTTATGCAGAAAGAATAACTACATTTTCAGATTGCAGGCTACATTTGCAGGGCTGGAATTAAGAGAAACAGTCAATTAACCTGTAAACTGAGTAAATTTGATGAGGAGTACTGAATAGGGAATTTCACAGTGTGAGAGAATTAAGTATAGAATCTCAAAATGTCCTGATAACAGCATCTCTTCACACAACGTGAAGTATTTTTCCAGAAACACTCATAGTGAAAAACAAGTAGATGCATGGTCTAACAAAACAGAAAGCATATCTCAGAGGTGGGCAAACTTTTGGGCCTGAGGGCCACTTCTGGGTATGGAAATTGTATGGCGGGCCATGAATGCTCATGAAATTGGGGGTTGGGGTGTGGGAAGAGGTAAGGGCTGCGGCTGGGGGTGCGGGCTCTGGGGTGGGGCCAGGGATGAGTTCAGAGTGCAGGAGGGGGCTCCGGGCTGAGGCAGGGGGTTGGGGTGTGGGAGCGGCTACGGGCTCTGGACTGGGGGTGCGGGCTCTGGGCTGGGGCCAGGGATGAGGAGGTCAGGGGTACAGGCTCTGGGCAGCACTTACCTCAAGCAGCGGCATGTCCCCCCCTTCCGGCTCTTATGCAGAGGCGTGGCCAGGCAGCTCTGCGCGCTGCCCTGTCCCCAGGCACTGCTCCTGCAGCTCCCTTTGGCCGTGGTTCCCAGCCAATGTGAGCTGAATAGCCGGCGGTTGGGGTGGGGGCAGCATTCGGAGCCCCATGGCTGCCCCTACGAGTAGGAGCAGAGGGGGGACATGCCGCTGCTTCTGGGAGCCGCACGGAATGGGCCAAGCCCCCGACCCCGCTCCCCGGCTGGAGTTCAAGGCCCAGATTAAAAGGTCTGAGGGGCTGGATGTAGTTTGCCCACCCCTGGCATATATATATATAAAAAGTGGGTGACATTTAATAAGCAACAAAAGGAAAAGGTCTCCAACTGTGGTATTTTAAAGCAATTTGAGACTATCAGTGTGATATTATTTTCAATAAACTTTTTCACATTTAATTCAACTTGCATCTTGTTAACTTTTTCAGAGACTGTCTTTTTTGCATGTGTGTACAGTGGCTAGTAGAATTGGCCCAAATCCCTACTTGGGCTTTTATGTACTACTGCAGTACAAATAAATAATAATAATAATAACAATTAATAATACATTGTTATTATTTGCACCAGATAAAACACCATACAGTATGTCAAAATAATAACTAAATACAATATTCTAAAGAGCTGGCCCATAACAATACCAGAGCAGCAGCAGCACTCGTTGTACTAGAAACACCAGAGATCTGCCAAAGTAGCTGTAGCAGCTACCGCTACAGTAGTAGAGGGGTGAAGCATAATGGTTTCATGTTCCCTCATTAGAAGATTAATTTGTGGCTTCACAAATAACACCCTCTCTGCCTGGCAAAAAGGTAACAAATATAATAGTATTATTTTAGGCCCATTTCCACCCCCCCTTCCATTACAACCCCTTTAAACATTTTTTGACAGTGAAAAAAGATGAAATAAGAGTTCAAATCTTCAAAAACTACTCTGAGATATTACACACTGCAAAGTACATTAAAAGAAAGGAAGTTTACTTCACGCACATTCCATTCACAGAGCATGTGTGCCCCATGACTCTGAGTTCAAGAGTCTTTTGGCCAGCTGTGTATGAGCACTGAGTGTCCTCATGCCCCACACCAAAGGCATAAAAAGGTAGAGTGGGCCAACCACCACTCAGTTTCCTCTCTACTGTAGAATCTTGGTTGGTGGTATAGGACTGAGATAAAGAGGATAGAGGGCAAGTTGTGGAATGTGCATATGCATAACATCTCAAAGAACTCAAGTTACTGTACAAGTAAGTAACTTTCCTTTCTCCTTCAAGTGATTCTCCATGCACAGTTCAGTTATGGTGACTCCCAGTCAGTGAACCAATGTAATCAAGATGGGAGCTTGGAGTCTTAAGAAATTAGAGATTGTAACCACCTTTCCAAACACACCATCTGATCTGCAGGTTTCACTGATATTGTAATGCTTCATAAATGTGTGAATAGATCCCCGGTAGCTGCTTTACATATGTCTGCAACAGAAACATTTCTCAATAATGTTGACAAGGCTGCCTAAGCTCTGATGGAGTGAACCTTGAGAGAAGCACGAGGGTCCATTTTAGCCACTTCATAAGAGGTCCTCACACAGTCAGATATCAATCTGGACAATCTCTGAGATGAGAGGGGTTCACTTTTTATCCTCTCTCCAATGGAGATGAAACATCTGGGTGAAGATCATAAAGGTTTTGTTATTTGCAAATAAAATGCCAAAGCACATCTGACATCTAATGTATGAAGCAAAGCCTTTGCTTTAGAAGCATGTGGGTTATGGGAAAATATAGGCAGGTGAATCTGCTGATTCAGATGGAAGTCTGTGACAAACTTCAGTAGGAATTTAGGATATTCCTAAGAAACACTCTATCTAGAAAGGTGACTAAAAATGAGTTTTCATACACAGATGTAATAATGAACATGTTGCCATCCATCCAAAGGGCGGACCCATTAGAGCAGAAGACACTAAATTGAGGTCCCATGGAGAGATCAGTTCTCTATCTGGTGGTAACACCACAATAAGGGTACGTCTTCACTACCCGCCGTATCGGCGGGTAGCAATCGATTTCTCGGGGATCGATATATCGCGTCTCATCTAGACGTGATATATCAATCCCTGAACGCGCTCCTGTCGACTCCGGATCTCCACCAACCCGAATGGCGGTAGCGGAGTCGACATGGGGAGCCGCAGACATCGATCCCGCGCCGTGAGGATGGTAGGTAATTTGATATAAGATACTTTGACTTCAGCTACGTTATTCACGTAGCTGAAGTTGCATATCTTAGATCGATTTTCCCCCGTAGTGTAGACCAGCCCTAAGACTCTTCAAAAATCTTACTACAGTTGGATGAGAAAAAACTGTCCACCCCCTAGAGGATGGTGTGCAGAAATAGCAGTCAAACCAGGACTGAGCTAAGCGACAGGTTTTAATGTTTCAAATCAGTAGGTATTCCAAAATATCAGGCACAGAAGTTTCTTGTGGATTCAAATACCTCTGGAGACACCAGGAAGAAAACCTTGTCCATTTCACCAGGAAACGTCCGTCTTGAAGAATCTTTCCTACTGTTTAATACAATATTTCATATAGGAGATGAGCAGGACCTCTCTAAAAGTTTAACATCCATCCAGCTGCCAAACCATGAGATGAAAAGACTTCAGATCTGGATGAAGGATCTTTCCTTCTCACTGTGAAAGCAGTTCTGGAAGTGGAGGCTAAGTCTTTGACTGACACACTGAAAAGTTCAGAATATTGAGGAACCAGAACTGTCTTGGCCTCTTTGGAGCTATCAGTATTAGTTATCTTGCGCATCACTCTTGGAATCATTAAGACTGGTGGGTAAACATAGATCAGGGCCCCCCAACCAAGAGATTAAAAAGGCATGATAGCGTGGCATCTGAGAGCCTCTCAGATAAACGACCTGACACTTGTGAGTTGTGAATAGGCAGAAGAGGATGGCCCTAATCTGAAAAGAAATCCTGAAATCCAGTGTTTGATCTCCAACTCATGATTCAAGAACAGCCTTCTCAGTTTGTCTAGCTTTTCTGCAGGCCAAGTAAGGGTACTGCTGAGAGGGAGATCTGGTGCCTGATGCACCAATTCCATAACCTGACTGTTCCTTGCACCTTTCCCTCCCCCATTTGTTGATATAAATCAGGGTGGTGTATTGTCCATCGTTATTTGGACAGATTGCTCTGGATGTGATGGAGAAAGGACTTGCAAGCTCTGAGCACTGCCCTGATGTCTAGCAGAGCGATGTGCATCTGTGCTTCCCATGTGGTCCAAAAATCTGAGCCTGTAGACCAGAGGTGGCAAACTACGGCCTGCGGGCCACTTCCAGCCTGCGGGACCCTCCTGCCCAGCCCCCAAGCTCCTGGCCTGGAAGGCTAGCCCCCAGCCCCTCCCCTGCTGTTCCCCCCCACCCCCGCAGCCTCCACTCACTGTGCCGCTGGCACAATGCTCTGGGTGGCGGGGCTGTGAACTCCTGGGGCAGTGCAGGTGCAGAGCTTGGCCTGACCCAGTGCTCTGAGCTGTGCAGTGGTGTGGCTGGCTCAAGCCGGGCAGCACGGCTGTAGTGCCGCCAGCCACTGGTGCTTCAGGCAGTGCAGTAAGGGGGCAGGGAGCAGGGGGGTTGGATAGAGGGCAGAGTAGTTTGGGGTAGTGGTCAGGGGGCAGGGGTGTGGACAGGGGTTGGGGCGGTCAGAGAGTGGGGAATGGGTTGAATGGGGCAGGGATCCCGGGAGTCAGTCAGGAAGGAAAGGGGGGGTTGGATGGGGGGCGGGGGGCAGTCAGGGGCGAGAATTCTGGGGTTGTCAGGGGACAGGGAGCGAGGGGGGTGGATGGGGCAGGAGTCTGGGGGGGGGCATCGGGGCGAGAAGCAGGGGGGGTCAGATAGGGGACGGGGGCAGGCCACAGTCTCCCCTAGCCGGCCCTCCATACAATTTCCGAAACCTGATGTGGCCCTCAGGCCAAAAAGTTTGCCCACCCCTGCTGTAGACAGTCCATGTGAGCTCTCCACCCCAAGAGTTAGGCATCCATCCTTGAAGGCTGAGATAGGCAAACCAGCCCTTGGGATCCAGATAGGGAATTATGGGTGCTAGCAGGACCATCCTGAACTTCAGCCTGTGCATGAAGGTGTTGTGCCTTAAGTCCAAGGTGGGCTCCCATCCTCCTTTCTTTTTGGGATCAGGAAGTATTTGCCTTGAAGAGGCTTGGGGAATGGAGGTGGGATTTGGCACAGTGTTATACTGGATAGAATATCCCACAGTAATTGTGTCCATAACACAATGGTTTGTCCAAGACCACTGGAGGATGATGTGTGCCTGAAGAAAGTCAAATGAGCCCTAAAAGGAAGGGTTGGGGTTTCTGAATCCCTGGAAATGCCTTGACATCTCGACTGTCCCATCAAAATGAGTGTTTTGGTACAGATGTAGATTGCAAAGAACAAGCAGCAGAGGCAATCAGTCTTTTCCTGTGGAAATGTTGCCTGGTTTTGGGGTGGGAGTTGATCAGTGTCTGATGAAAGAAAACCGTAAATAGTACCACTGTTGTACCTAAACTTTGGTACCATGCTGAGGTCAAGCTTCAGAAGTAACCATACTAGATCTTGAAGTCTCACAATGGTATGCAGAAGCCACCCTTGTCTTCAAGGAAATCATAGTCAGGGACCTACTCTGGAATCTCCCCTGCTCTGTGTCTCTCTTGCAGACAGTTTCTTGTTGACCTGTCAGATTTTGAAGCAGGAGATGATCATGCAGAGGCCTGGGAAGTTACAGCCCTGGTATTAGCATTTTTAGGATCTAAAGCTGACTCAGCATCCAAAGCTGGTCTCATTGATTTGTGCATTAAGTAGATTTGGAGCTGAGCTTCCCTATTTTGTGGATCAGATGAGTGAGGACTTTCAAATGGCACATTTTCCAGGGATGTGCTACTGTCCCAATCAAAACAAACATTTTAAGTGCTCATCAGAGGATTTTGAAGAAGTCATCCTAATACCAGAAACAAATAGCTATTTCTGGTAAAATTAAACCCATTTCTAATAAAAATTAACAAAATGTCAGTGGGCAACAACTAACTGTTCTATTTACAAATTGAAGAAAGAGCCAGCAGTTTGTTGAACAATGGATAGGAAGCAGCTCCATCTTGAAGCCAGGAGGCAGTGAGAGGAACTGAATGGTAGTTAGTCCGCTCTGCCCTTTTATGCCCTTGTAGAGGAAACAAGTAAACTCAAGGTGCATGTGTGGCTGCCACAGACATTGCTGGCTAAAAGACTGAATTTATAAGCGTGGGCTGCACTACAAATGGAATGTGCATATGGACAATCATTCAGAGATTGTTATGGTTGCAAAGTCAAGCTCTCAAAAGCTAGATGCCAGAATTAAGGTTGCCTGTACAACCTTAATTCAGCCACCTTGAGTGTATGCATCATGATATATACAGTTGACAATTAACAGCATGGGAAGTTTCATTCAGAATGGTTAAAGTTTGGCAAGGTGATAAGCATCTAAAAACAAGGTCTTATAACTGGAAAGGTCAGGCAACCTTCAGGATAGGTGGTGCTCATCTATAATATGTGTAATTTAAAAGCTCTCGTATAATGTGCAATTTAAAAATGTTGTTCTTTATTCTCTGAGTATTGCATGTTCCATAAATATTATATGCCAAAGGCTATTGCCAGATTATTCTTGCCAGAGATAAAATATTGTAAGCAAAATATCTCTCATCACTTAAAGTCCTAGGAAGTTACAGGGGTTTCACAAGTAATAATACCTACTGCTACTTTGCACTTTCATCCAAAGATCCCAAAGCACATTACAATCATTAATTGATTACATTATTATTGTGACTGCATTATTAACATCTACAGGATATTCTATTTGTTCTACTGATAATGGACAAAGCTGCTCAACTGATTTTCTCCCTGCTGAACCCTAGCAGCAGTCCTCTCAAGGTTCCACATTCTTTACATCTCCCCAGGGCAGCAAGTCTCAGAGTCCAGGTCAAGTGACTCGGGCTTATACTACTGGGCTAAAAATAGCGGTGTTGACGTTCTTGCTCAGTCTGGAGCCAGGCTCTGAGACCCTCTCCTCTCCCACAGTTTCAAAGCCTGGGGCCAGCGGCCAGCCTGAACAGGAATATCTACACTGCCCCATGAGCCCAAGTCAGTTGACCCAGGCTCAGAGATTCGCTTCCCCAGAGTTTTGGGGTTTTTTTTGTTTTCAGTATAAATGTACCCTGTGTGTCCCAGGCAAATTCTACCCCTCCTTGCCTCCAAGCATTAGAATTCAGCTTTCCCCTTATTTGCTAATGGGAAAATCCTGTTGTTGAAAGAGCAAGAGTTTAGAACCACTTCATTTCTAGGACAGAATTTTTGTATCATGAACAATGTCAGGTTCTGTATTATAGGACTGAACCAAGGGCAAATATTGTGACAGATAAGTGCCTAAGTCTTCAGAGCTAGTATCCTGAAATTATCCCTGTTCTTTGTTTTGCTTTTTTCTTACCTTTAAATAAATGCTTTATTTGCTGCTCCATGTTCCCCCTCCCTCCTTGCTCACACAGCCTTATCTAACTTATTAACAAAGTATATTAAAAAAAATTAAGGGAGGCTGAAGGAGGTGATTACTATAAAAAGACAATATTTGTGGAGCCCTTACCTGTCAGTTTATAAGAAACAGTCATCAAGTCTTAAAAATATGGAAATATCTATGGCTTGGAGCATGAAAATCAACATATGTAGTCATCATGTATTTTTTGGAAGATTTATTAAACAAACTGTGTCATTTTTGCCTTGCAATAGAACCCACTTTCTCTTTTAGGGATCATTGTGCCATTTGCTATTAGTGTTAGCAGCATTCTGGATTGCAAAATATTCAGATTAACATGCTGAATCCTGTCATCTTTCCCACAGGCTGTCTAGCAATAATAATGCACTAAAGGATTGTTTCATCCAAGTGGCGGTGTCCAAGTCAAATGCTGGCAACAGGCAGGGAAACCCAAACCTGTTGAGGCAGACTTCTCCTGAGATACAAGGAATTGAAATGACATCCCTTAAGAGAAGGGGGTGGGGGACATACTTTATGTGAGCAGAATAAGTCCATGGGCTGCATCTGTGATGGAAGACTGAGACTGCAGTCATGATAGTTGGAAGTTTGTGGGCCGTGATGCTGATCCTGGTCAAAGCAGGCCTGGGGCTGTACTGTTTGGAGTAGTGCCTTGTCAGATTAGCCGTATGGCTACTGTATTTGATGCTCAACCTGGACAGACAGGCCTGCCAGGCAGAAACTGCTCAGGCAGATGATGTTAGGGAGGACAAAAATTATCCACCGCAAGACTAAGAAGACAGATGACACCCAGCAGGAACAGCAAGCCAAATCTGCAGAATCCACAATACAGCTGGCTAGCCTTAGGCTACCTGCCTCTTTGAAGTGGAATAGACATCACCGAAGAGCTGTCAAATTAGATCACCAGGCTGGAAACGCTAAAAAGGATTAGTTCTTCCAATAGAGAAGGGAAAGTTTAATAGATCAAAATCGTCCTAAAGGGGCCAAGGTAATGTGGGAAGGGAAAGGGGAATCCTTAAGATGTAACAACAATAAAAAAATACTAACCTCCCTCCTCCCTGCCCAGTAAAAGATGAGCCTGGCTGTGTTCTGCAATAAAAGGAATTATTATAGTCACTACCAGTACATGAAATAAAGGCAAAGTCTGCAGGAATGTGAGCACAGAAGCAACAAGTAATTATTACTGCACAATCAAATTCTCTTTGCTATCTATGAAATCCCTATTTATTACCCTAGAGATGGTCCCCCCAGTGTTATAAATCCAGTACACAAGACATGAAGCCCCTGTGTGGATCCAAAAGCTTTGTTCAGCCAAGAAATATATGATAGCAACTTTACATCCATTGCTTTTGCAATAAAATTCACCCTGAGCTCAAAAAAGGGCAAGGAGTATAATTCAGTTTCAATAAATTAAGAATAAAATGAAGATTGTTTAATACATAGAAGTATGCTCAGATGTATGGAGAATATGAAACTTAGATCTCCAGTAACAGACAGCAGTAAGATGAGCTAAACATGGATGCTAAGAAGAAATATTGGTCTTTGGGGGCAAAAGATAAGTGTACTAATCCATCAAACAGGCACATCTCCACAACTTTTATATTGTCAATGAAGACCATGACATATACCTGAGTTTAAAATAAATAAACGATTAAATGGAAAAGTAGAAGGGAAAATGAACAGATTATGTCTCATTTTAACAGTATCAATAAAATAGCACAATTTTATTTACTTATTAGTTTACGTACACACACATATAAGAACAATTTATGGCCACACTAGTGAAAATGTAGTTGTGGGAAGGGCACAGCAAGCCCCCTTCTCCCACTAGCACATCCATGCAGCAGATAACTATAATTCAGCTGCAGGAAGCTGGAAAGCACAGGGGAGAGAAAAGATGCTAGTGGTCCCAGAGACCTGTATAGGTAGAGACATAACTTGACCCCTTCGAACTGGAATGGCTGTCCTAGGTGAAGTCTTTGATGCATCTGTAGATATTCCTATCAATCATTATTATCTATGGGTCTACCTCCAACTTTCTCTGGTAGTTCTCTCTGCTAACACTCTTGTGAGTTACTTGCCTTCTTTTTTTGCAATTCGCAGCTGTGGGGAACAGACCCTTTCAACAAAGACAAGGGGGAGTGATCCAGTTCCAGAACCCTCTCCCTACATGCCCCTTTTGTGCGTGTTGTTCCTTTCAGAGGCCAGGTCTACACGAGGAAATTAGGTGGGTATAGTTTCATCACTCAGAGATGTGAAAAATCCACACTCCTGCATGACACAGTTAAACCAATCTAATCCCCAGTGTAGACAGCTCTAGATTGATGGGAGAACTCCCCCATTGACATAGCTACTGGCTCTTGGGGAGGTGGAGTACCTATGCTAATGTTAGAAGCCCTCCGATTGGCGCAGGTAGCATCTTCACTACAGCTTTTTCGGTAACTTGCTTAAGTGGACTGTGGGATAAACTTCTTTTTAGTTAACCAGAAGAGAAATCTATGCAAACTAGTTTCTGTGCACACAATTGGGACATATGTGGTGGCTGGTGGGACCACGACAGAAAGAAAATGGAGAATGATGAAGAAGGAAGGAAATCATGAAAAGTGAGCATGTTATACTACTAGTGTGACTTAATGTTGAGATTATGTGCCCCTGTAGTTGCTGCCCCAGTGACTATGACAGCTTATTATTTACACACAGCAACTGAGTTCTTCTTAGCTCATGCTTTGGTGCCAAAGGACTCATATTTTGATCCTTGTTGATGACCATTGTGGCTGTGTGGGGGGGTCACAACCATGAATGTGGTCATGATTGTTATATGATGCTGTTTCCTGGAAAAAAAACCCTAGACTGGTTTAATAATTATGTAGGGTCCTCCATCCTCTTACATCTCTCCTTTCCACTCATCTCCTCAAGTCTCTTCTTTCCTTCCCTACATACATTACATAGTCACATATTTAATTTGGTTTGTCCTGTAGTTTGGAATGAAGAAACTCCTCACTCAGAGGTTTTGAGACTCCCAGTTTTGAGACTGGTCTGACTACCCATGCAAAAATTAAATTACATGTAAAGACTAAGCAAGTAAATTGTATATAATTATGTATTTCCAATATACCAATGGCGTATCTGGTCACCAATTTCAACTTTGTCTGAAAGTGGTGATCATCAGCCTGATTTTGGTCCACTGGGAATCAGAAGTACACAGGGCCGCCCACAACATTTTGGCACCTGAAGTGGGGAGCTCAAATGATGCCCCCATACCTCCTCGCTTGGGCCAAAACTTTGAAAGGTCTCAATTCTGCCTTCTTCCTGTTCTACTCCTCTCATGGTACTGCTCTGCTACCTACCCCAATAAAGGAGAACTAACAACTTAAAATGCCTTGTTCAAAAATGTTAAGTAACACTTAACTTTCAAACGCCTGAACAGCAAATGAACTTTTCTTGTCTGCATAGTAAACACTGGCATTTTTATCTGTTTGAATAATCAAAGTGGTGATTTCCGTGCCTTCTTGGTTGCAAAGATTTGAACTGCTTCCTGCTGAAGGTCTACAGTCTGGGCCAGCTCATGCTCTGTTGAGATGGTTGCAAGGCCGACCAGCCTCTCCTGTGTCATTGTGGAGCGTAGATGTGTTTTTATTAACTCCAGCTTGGAGAAGCTGCATTCTTCACTGACAACTGTTACAGGAAGTGGTAGAAGTATGCACAGACCAACAAAAGCATTTGGAAAGAGGGTGGTCATCTTATTTGTGCACATATATTCCAGAAGAGCCTTTGGAGTTGATACCGCTGAAATGTATCTTGAAAGGGCTTTCAGTTCATCACCTAAATCACTCGCATCAATATCGCGCATGTCATCATGTGTCAACACTGTCTCTAGTGCCCTGCATTGCTGGTGTACGTCTTCTTTAGGTATAGTGAGGAGTTTTGGAATATCATACAACATCCCAAATATACTGCTGTTTTCCTTGAGCTGCATGAAACGTTCTTCAACTGACTGTATTGCACAATCTAGCACCTGGTTAAAGAATTCAACTTTGAAGTGTTGCTTGGGGTCTCTTATGGGATTATCCCATGTCTTGTAATTAAAATGTCTTCTTCCTTGGTGACTCTTGTATTCTTGAATAGGTGGGAAAATAGCTTCAGTGTTAAATTCCTCTGCCAACTTCTGTGCACTCTTCAGAATGTTTTGAAATCCCTCATCTGACCGATAAGACTGTAGGTCTGACTTTGCTTTGTCCAGTTGTTCCATTGCTCCAGATATATCAAGGTCAACACCTTGGAGTCTCTTGCTTACAACATTTATTTCAAACAGTATGTCATGCCACAACACTAAGCCACACAGAAATTTGAATTTATGTATGTTTCTGGTGATTACATTTCCCTCTGCCACTGTTCTCCCACAAACAGTTCCTGTCATAGCATTATCCTCCATAATGACAACTATGGCATCATCTATCTTCCCAATTTGGTGTTTGATAGGCTTTATTGCCTCCACTCGACTTTCCCATCGTGTGGCACTCAGTGGTTTCATTGTCAGAAAGGATGTTCCCAGATGTTGCTTCAAAATTTGCCATCGATGAGTTGATGCAGAGAAAAATACATAGATGCTTTGAATTACATTAAAAAATTCAGCAGCCTCACTAGAAGCTGATGCTGCATCACTGACCACCAAGTTCAATGAATGAGAACTGCATGGGACAAAAAAAGCTCAAGGGTTTAACTCTCGGATCCATGTCTGCACTCCTCTGTTCTTTCCTCTCATGTTGGCACCATTATCGTAGCCCTGACCTCTCATGTTAGCTATTGCAATTCCCGTATCTTCCAACTTTTTAAGAAGCACATTTGTTATACTAGCTCCTGTAGTATCATCAATGTCAATAAATTCTAGAAAATGTTCTCTCACAGTCACTATTGTAGGGACATTTTCACTAGGTTCTGTTGTTGTTACAAAACGCACCATTAAAGTCATTTTTTCTGTATAGCTCATGTCAGGTGTGCAGTCCAGAATAACAGAGTAATATCTTGCTGACTTCAGATCTGCCACAATCTTCTGTTTGACTTTTGTTGCCAGTAACTGTATGATCTCATTTTGAATTGTTTTTCCAAGGTGTACATTTCTTGTAGTGGTGACTTTTCTTAGATGCTCCTGGAGTACAGCATCAAACTCAGCCATCAGCTCCACAATTTTAAGGAAGTTTCCATTGTTTGGCACATACAACTGATCTGAAGTGCCATGCAGTGCTAGGTTTTGGGTAGCAAGCATTCTCACAATGGTAATGATCCTTCTCAGAACATTTTGCCAGTAAAGAGACTGATGCAATCTTCTCCTGATGCTGATCATCTATGGTGGTGACAGTGGGGTGGTCACCTGCTCTTGCCTTAAAAGGCTTAAAACAGCCCGGGGAGAGGGCTGTGGCAGGGAAGAAAAAGTGAGGCTGATTGGGGAAAGCAGCCTCAGATGGGGGCCACGCCCCAATCAGGCCAAAGCTGGCTTAATGAGGGCCCAGCTGGCCCTTATAAGAGGGCTGGGGCCAGAAGCCAGAAACAGAGTCTCTATCTAGCGGTAGAGAGGGAAGGGCCTGGCTGCCTGGAAGCTGAGAGGGTACCAAGACTGGAGCAGGAAGGCCAGAGGAGCTGGGGAGCTCCGGCCTAGAAACCCCACCAGGCTGCAGGCCTTGTTAAAGGCCAAAGAAGGTACTGGGGTTGTAGAGCGCAGCCCAGGGCAGGCAGAGACAGCAAGTCCAAAACCCTCCTAGCCAGTGATTAGTGGCAATTATACTGCAGTCCGCCCCAGTGAACGGGGGCTAGATAGTGACTGTCAGTAGCTAAAGACTGAGGTGAGGTGGGGATAGAGGGTGGGGGTTCCCTGGGGAGGGGAGACCCAGATCTGTGGGGGTACTGCCAGGGAGCGGCACCCTGGCCTGAAAGGGGCACCGGGGTCCAGGAGGGACTTGGGCCCAGTGGCAAGCGGGTCACCGGCTTGCAGAGGGTGCTCCTGGGTAGAAGAGCTAATTCCCAGGACGACTGACAGGAGGCGCCGCAGGGGTGAGTCCCGCCATGTTACAGTGGCCTTTAAGCTTAGTCTCTTCTCTAGCTCTTTCCACCTATGGAATGTTCTCTGGTGATTTGCTGCCTTCTCATGGCATGCCAGATTTCTAGCCAGACTTTCCAGTCCTTTGTTCCTGTAGAACCCAATGTGGCTGGAACATTAGACTGGAAGAGTTTGCAACAAAAACAGTATGCAGCATTCTGGGTTTTTGAGTACATAAGCCATGTCCTCTCTACTTTGTCACCATTGGGGATGTCACGCCAGTAATGTGTTGGATGGAAACTTCTATTTTCATTGTCTTTGGGGAACATGAAGTTTTTCACTTGCCATGGCCCATGCAGTACAAGGAAATCCCTCAGGCTACAGCTCAAGTGGGTCCACAGTCCTGGATCATCTAGACTTAAGGAACGAAACTCAGCAGCAGCTGTTTCTTATGCCTCCACCACACTCTTCTCTGGTCTACACTTTTCTTCAGGAGTGTGCATGGTTACATCCATTGAGATGGAGATATGGATGCTGCAGTAGCTGCCAGGTCACCTGCACTCTGACTAACTGGAAGATCAGGCATCTCCTCACCACTCACATCCTCACTGGGACCGGAAGGCTCACTATGAACATTTGTGTCTATGTGTCTCAGGAGAGCTCCTTCCTGCTTAAATAGAAAAGATTCCTTTGCTTTCTTTCTTTTTCTGAATGCTGTCCCAGAGGGGCGTTTTCTTCTTTCACTCATGACTGCTGATCTATGCCAGCTATAGTGGCTCAACACTCAGTTGAAGGGGACAAATAAGCAGGCTGGCAGCAGGGCCGGAGTGAGGGAAGATATCAGCGTCTTAAGGGCCTAACTGGCTCCTACTACTTCAGTTGACTGCCTGTTCTCCTCAAGTGGGTTCAGGGAAGCAGCAGGAAACAGGAAGCTCCCTGAGAAGCTGGTGTTAATCAGTCCAGGCTCCTGGGGGTGCTAGATAGGTACATAAGAGGCTCCTCCTCCTCTCTCCCTGCAGCTCCTGCTGCTTTCTGTTATTCCCTCTCACCTTTTCTCCTGCCTGCCTGTTATGTCTCTTGTGCCCTCCTTCCTCCAGCACAGTGTGACAGATTTTAGTTACCAATCTGCCTGGGCCCATAGTTGATCAGGCTGGGACCACAGGATCTTTTTGTGGAGGAGATGATGAGGCACACCACACATCTGAATTTTAAAGCTTTATTGATAAAATAATAAAACAACAGTGGAGAGTGCTGGAAATGCTTCCACATCACTCAAAGGAAGGAAGAAAGCGTTAATGCCCCAAGCTCTAACCCACTTTCATACTCAGACCATGTACGACCCAGACTGGCCTAGTCCAGGTGTAATGTCAGAAGAAGGGCAGGGAGTGGGGGGACGGTGGACGGGGAGTGCTGTCCTGGGCCCAGGTTGTCCAAGAATCCGCTGTGTTCTCCGAATTGCTCCAGCTCTCGGGACGGTTTTTAAGTCCTGGGTTCCTTTGGGGGTGTTGTCATCCAGGGCCCTCTATGCCTGGTGCTCTTTGTACCAATCCCAATCGGCTTGCTGTGGCCTCCTTGGCTTCCCAAAACACACTGGCTCCAGGGACGCCCGGCTCTGCGCCCCCCTTTTGTCGTCTTGTCTGCGTTTTCACACTTTGCTAGTTACTTTCTTTAGTTGGCCTTGCTGGTTTGCAGGTCTGGGCAGTAGGATTCTTCTTTCTCACAGCTGCTTGGAAAGTGTTCAAGCCCCCGTCTTTCTTGTCTCGCAGCCAAGCCTTGGCTGTGAGCTGTGTCCTTGAGCTGCTGGGGCCAGCTCTTATCTTCGGATTCAGCTAGCTGGAGTGTTGAATTGATTCGTTCTCTGCTCTCTTCTTTCTCCCTCCCCTCTCAGCCTCTCGTATCTGTTGAGAAAACTTCCACTCCGCACTCACACGCCTTTGACCGTCCCCAAAATGCTTTGTGATGCTTGCAACAATGTTAGCCACATACAATGCTGATCTGCCTTCCCTGGGGACTCCCTGAGGGAGGGGGCCATTGGGGTGTGACAACTCCACCATCTCTGTGCATATAGAGCGGAGAGAATACATATGCACCACAGCAGACACAATTTTCTACACACTGGGTCCTAGTGGCGCCCCCGCACAGTCTGGCACCTGAGGTGGCCGCCTCAGTTCGCCTCATGGTAAGGCCACCTCTGGAAGTACAGTAAGTCAAGGCAGCATGATAAATAGAGGTTTAAGTGCACACTAACAATGATCACATTTATTCTTCTACTGAATTCTTCAGTTATTGAAAGGTTTTCATGCAGTGCTATCACACCATATGGCAGCAACCTTAAATCCCAGAGGCACATACTTAAAAGACCATAACATGTCAGGCCCTTGAATAAATTGGATCAAACAATTATGCAACAATAATAATAATAATAATAAGCAATGATGAGATGCATTAAACAAGAGTGTCATTGTTCATGAAATGCTGTGAAAATAAATTCATCACATCATTACGGTCATCATCATAATCATCAGTTTGTGAAGCAACAAAACAAAGTAAAATACCATCACACTATTTATTGCACCCTTAAGCGAACAGAAGTTTAAGAAAGTGAAAGGGGAGGGGAAAAGGAAAAACTACAGCACTTTTATTGAGGTTTAGTGAGTGTATAATGAACTATTACAAAACAGAAGCAGAAGGACAAGGAGTAACTGTCTTTAAAGAGTGGAACATTTATCTATCTGCATTCCATACAGAATTATCAGAATGTCAGTTTCACAAAGATCATCTACATTAATAAATAAGCATCAGCTGTACATCATGTGAAGGTTAATTTTATCTTTAAAAATGCACCCCATACAACCTTAAATAGGCCAAGCTGCACTATTCGTCATGTTTTCTCAACATTCTCTTATAAGCCTAATTGCCTCTAATAATTTAAAATATAAATAAACATAGAAAATAAATCAATATGGTCTAATTCTATCAGCTTTTTCTTAAGGCAAAAGTACTACTAACCCATCCTTTTTCACTCCATTCTGAAAAAAATCCTAAGTGGAGAATAAAAAAAATCAAGTATTTTAACAGTGCTTGTAATGTTGAAGTTAGAATATATGCTACTTGAGCAAATACCTTTCCAGCCATTGGGAATAATGTTCATTTTACTAATTCCCACATTTCTAGGCACATTTTTAAGACAGAGTGACAACAGTATGATACATAATCACCTTTATTTACTGCATTAGTTTTCTGGTAATATTTGTGATATTTTAAATCTTTTATTCAGTATGATGGTTGAACCTCCTCCATTTCTATTAGCTGAGAGGAACTAAAACTGACAACACATGTTGGAAGGTGTAGGATGGTGGGAGAGTGCTGGATCCATGCAATGCAGTCAAGATGTTCAAGATGATGTAGAAACCTCTTCGGGGATCCAGGGAAATTTGAGAATAAGAGTGGATGGAGATGGAGAAGAGCCACAATTCTGTAGCATGTTCTCCTCCAAATATCTGAATGGGCATTAATATTGCTCCAAGCAGCATTAACTCCTCTGGTTTGTTTCTGCAGCTGCTACTAGACAGTCATAGGGCCCTACCAAATTCATAGCCGTGAAAAACGCATTGTGAAATCTGGTCTTTTGTGTACTTTTACCCTATACTATATAGGTTTAATGGGGAAGATCAGCATTTCCTGACCCAAAAGGGAGTTGTGGTGGGGGTCAAAAAGTTATTGTAGGGAATTGCAGTAATGCCATCCTTACTTCTGCACTGCCTTCAAAGTTGGGTGGCCAGAGAGTGGCAGCTACTGGCCAGGCGTTCAGCTCTGAAGGCAGCACCCTGCCAGCCGCAGCACAGAAGTAAGGGTGGAAATACCATAGCATTCCACGTTTACTTCTACGTTGCTGCCTTCTGAGCTGGGTGGCTGGAGAGTGGCAGCTGCTGACTGAGGGCCCAGCTCTGAAGGCAGCAGCTCAGAAGTAAGGGTGGCAATAACGTACCACGCCATCCTTCTGCATTGCTGCTGGTGGCAGCTCTGTCTTCAGAGCTGGGCTCCCAGCCAGCTACCGCCGCTTTTCAGCTGCCTAATTCTGAAGGCAGTGCCGCCGCCAGCAACTGCACAGAAGTAAGGGTGGCAGTACCGCGACCCTCCCCGAACCCTCTTTTGGGTCAGGTCCCTTACAGTAACAACACTGTGAAATTTCAGATTTAAATATCTGAAATCATGAAATTTACGATTTAAAAAATCCTATGACCGTGAAAGTGACCAAAATGGACCGTGAATTTGGTAGGGCTCCAGCACAAAGTGCGGTGTGGTGGAGAGCAGGCTAGAGGTTCTGTAATTTGGAGGGTCAGGTTCTTGTGGAAACCTGGAATCCAGGGGTTAAGGGCTACACCCACATCTCCTTTGCAGTATAAACCCCTCCCACATCTTCTGCCCTGTTTATCCCTATCCCCATCCCAGCTTCTAACCTCATCCCCCGACCTGTTCCTATGTTCTAAGGTTCCTGCCCCTTCCTCTCCAATCCCATCTTGTTCCTATTTCCACCCTCCCACCCTCTAATTTTTTCCACATCACCTCCATATTGGTGCACATAAAATTCATGTGGTGGTGCTGGGGCCGAGGGGTTTGGAGTGTGGGAGAGGGCTCAAGGCAGGGGCAGAGGATTGGGGTGCGCGGGGGTATGTGTGTGAGGGCTCTGGCTGGTGGTGCAGGCTCTGGGGTGGGGCCAGGGATAAGGGGCTCAGGGCTGGGTCAGAGGGTTGGGATGCAGGGGGGTGAGGGCTCTGGCTGGGCATACAGGCTCTGGAGTTGGGCCAGGGATGAGGGGCTCAGGGCTTGGGCAGAGGGTTGGGGTGCGCGGGGGTATATGTATGAGGGCTCCAGCTGGGGGTGTGGGCTCTGGGTTAGGGCTGAGAATGAGGGGTTGGGGTGCAGGCTGCCCCGGGGCTACGGCAGGGAGAGAAGACTCCCCCCAGCTCTCTGCCCCCACAGCAGCACCTGGGCTGGGGGGGAGAGCCGCTTCTTCCCTGGCCGTGGCAGGTCTGGGCCGCCTCTTCCCTGGCTGCGGCAGGTCCAGGGCTGGGGGGGAGAGGCATCTCTCCCCGCTGCAGCCTGAGCGTCATTTAATAGGCTGCTTTGCCACCCTGCCACCTAGAGGGAACTTAGCTCCCATCCCATCTTTTGCCTGTCCCACTTCCCCAGTTCTTTCAGACATAGGAAAAGGCACATCCCTGACAGCAGGAAGAACACTGCCAAATTCCATGTTCCTGATCCAAAGCATGGGGTGCTAAGAGTTTCCCAACGAAACTGTTGGAAGAATTATTTTTTTTAAAAGAGCAAATACAATGTATTTTTCCCTAACTCCATTCTTGGAAATGGGTGAACCATTTTACCTGAAACTTTCCTAAAATTTTTTGCTAGAGGCAGACATCCAAACATGGATAATTTCAGCCCAAACAGTTTGAATTTGGCAAAGCTCTGAGCAATTGAACACAGGGTCCTATACTGGGAAGTGTTGTGTAATCTTTGTTATAGATGTTGCAAACTATGCCATCTATAATAATGAGCTTCGTCATCCTGTTCTGTGATAAAATCAGCAAGAGAAGGAATTTTCCAAATCCCTGTGAGGATCTCTCAGTTCACCCAACATCATTCTGTAGAAGTCCGCTTCCTCCCACTTCGAAAAGGCCACAGTGGCCCACTGCTGATCTCAGGGGATCCACAGGATGCCATTCACCTGAGACACTGTTCCTCAGGCCTCCCCCTCATCCTGCATTCTTGGTAGTTTTGCTCCACTGGGATTGCACCAGGGAGACTCTTGACTAACTGGTCTCAAATTCCTAAGGGAGGTGAGGTTTAGAAGATGTGTAGAAAAGGTAATAGTGTGTGTGATGCTGACAGACCAGGTGCCAGCTCATGTCAAGGCCCCTAGTTCTCAAGTGAACACTGACATACATAGCTGGAACCAGTCTGGCTCACATATGTTAGTATTGTTAAAATAGGTATTACAGTTCTACAAATACATTTAGACTTTATGGAATGTTTGTAAGTTGACACATAGATAAATCTCACTTATAATATTTGTATCCCATGTTACAAGGTAATATGTAAGTGTTTGATCTGTAACTGTAAATCACCAGTCAGGAGAGAAGCATTACCAACTGTGAAATACTAGTTTGCCATAGGCTTTTCTCCCCTGCCAAACAAAAGGCGGCCCATCAACACCAGACAAACCATTGTGGAACAGAGGACAAAAGACTGTTGATTGTCCCCCCCCTCCGCCACTCCCCTCATGAAGAGGAGAGGTGCAACTGAATTCCTCCCAACAGCTGAACTTGCAACTTGAAGCAGAAGGGAGGGAGGAATAAAAGGCCCTAACAAAGATAAACTATCTTTGTGCTGCTTGGACGCTGGGGGGCAAGGATTACTAAGCATAAGCAAGAGATCCCCAGTATTTGGCCTGGGTAAACCCTAAAGGACAATAGTGCTTGCTTATTATAGAAGCTTCTATTACCTTTTGAAACTTAAGACTGGAACTCATTTGTATGTATATATGTTTACCTGCTTTAACCTTGTAAATAATTTAATAAATCTTTAGACAGTTTATTATAGTTGTGAGTTGCATGCTATATGATTTTATGAAAGTATGCCGATGAGTGTGAATATAATGTAACTAAAATATGCTTCATGAAAAAGGTCTCTTGTAAGGTATCATTACAAAGCTTATCTACTGAGTGTGGTCATCCTATTTGTATAAATGTATCATCACTCTTGTATCTGAAACTAGAAATATGAAAAAGCAGCAAAGAATCCTGTGGCACCTTATAGACTAACAGACGTTTTGCAGCATGAGCTTTCGTGGGTGAATATCCACTTCGTCGGATGCAAGTAGTGGAAATTTCCAGGGGCAGGTATATATAAGCAAGCAAGAAGCAAGCTAGAGATAACGAGGTTAGTTCAATCAGGGAGGATGAGGCCCTGTTCTAGCAGCTAAGGTGTGAAAACCAAGGGAGGAGAAACTGGTTCTGTAGTTGGCAAGCCACAGTCTTTGTTTAATCCTGAGCTGATGGTGTCAAATTTGCAGATGAACTGAAGCTCAGCAGTTTCTCTTTGAAGTCTGGTCCTGAAGTTTTTTTGCTGCAGGATGGCCTCCTTAAGATCTGCTATTGTGTGGCCAGGGAGGTTGAAGTGTTTTCCTACAGGTTTTTGTATATTGCCATTCCTAATATCTGATTTGTGTCCATTTATCCTTTTCCTTAGAGACTGTCCAGTTTGGCCAATGTACATAGCAGAGAGGCATTGCTGACATATGATGGCGTATATTACATTGGTGGACGTGCAGGTGAATGAACCGGTGATGGTGTGGCTGATCTGGTTAGGTCCTGTGATGGTGTCGCTGGTGTAGATATGTGGGCAGAGATGGCATCGAGGTTTGTTGCATGGATTGGTTCCTGAGCTAGAGTTACTATGGTGCGGTGTGCAGTTACTGGTGAGAATATGCTTCAGGTTGGCAGGTTGTCTGTGGGCGAGGACTGGCCTGCCACCCAAGAAATATGAAATATAACTCTGAGGGCCTACTGTAGTTATGCAAAGTGTGGGCCATTAATGGTGGTTTGGAATCTTGATGGCTCCCATCAGCCAGGACAATTGACTGTGGATGGCTCTGTTTGCAGGCAGGCCTTCTTGTGAGTCAGGCTGGGAGGAATGAAGGCTTGGGGACTTAGTGACATGTGATCATGTCATCTGAACTGGAATCCATCTTTAACCTGGTGTTTTTCCATTGAGAAGGACGGGTGGGAACCCAAAGGGACAAAGGATTCCCGCCTTATACAAAAGATATATAAGCGGGTGGAACAGAACATGAGAAATCCCCTAGCTCCCACCTGAGCTGGAACAGCAGCTGTACCAGGGGAAAGGATTGTGCCCAGATTAGGAAGGCATCCCGTCTGTGAAAGAAATTTATTGAAACATCTCTGAGGGTGAGATTTTATCTGTATTAATTTTTATTACTGTACTAGGCTTAGATTTGCATGTTTTATTTTGCTTGGTAATTCACTTTGTTCTGTCTGTTACTTGGAAGCACTTAAATCCTACTTTGTGTATTTAATAAAATCACTTTTTACTTATTAACCCAGAGTATGTATTAATATGGGGCGGGGGAGGGCAAACAGCTGTGCCTACCTCTCTATCAGTGTTATAGTGTGAGAACAATTTATGAGCTTACCCTGTATAAGCTTTATCTGAGTGTTAAAGACAGGAACACGTCTGTAAGTTGCTTTCAGTTAAGTCTGCAGCTTTGGGGCACGTGGTTCAGACCCTGGGTCTGGGCTGGAGCAGACTGGCGTGTCTGGCTCAACAAGACAGGGTGCTGGAGCCCCAAGCTACCAGGGAAAGCAGGGGCAGAAGTCTTGGCACATTAGTTGGCAGCCGCAAGAGGTTTTTTGTGATCCAATCTGTCACAGTAGTATTAGCTACAAGCATTATATTTGGTGGGAGATATAAGGTGCAACTGACCTGAGGTACTTTGGGCCTGGGAGTAATCATCAGATGTTCAGCTGCGTGTGCATCCTCTGTGTGCTGTCCCAGCTCTGCGCAGACAGCTGGCAGAGCAGACCTCGAGTGAACCGCCCAATGACCATAAAATCCATTAAGGTGCGAAGGCGCTTGGTCACATTTATTGTCTGCAAAGCATGGTCCTAGCTCCCCAGATCAATGTCTACAATTACACTAGCACATGTATGCCTGTGACAATGGATGCAGTTCAGTCGGTGGTGAGACTTTCCACTGCCCCTTCAGCTGGACAAGGACACTCCCTCTGAGATACATCTTTATACCCCAATACAAACAAGTTATGTATCCTCTTGACGTATCAGGGTATTACCATCTGACATTATTAGAGTGTCACCCACTGCCTTATATCTGTAGGTTCGATCAAAACATCTCTAGCCATCATGCTGTCACCCTGACCTTATCCTTAAGATGGGGCAGCATGTTATTGTTTTCTTTGGGGAATGTGTTTATCAGGGTCCCGTGGCACCTTATAGACTAACAGACGTTTTGGAGCATGAGCTTTCATGGGTGAATATTCACCCACGAAAGCTCATGCTCCAAAACGTTAGTCTATAAGGTGCCACGGGACTCTTTGCTACTTTTACAGATCCAGACTAACACGGCTACCCCTCTGATACTGTTTATCAGGGTGTTCAGGTACCACCCCTCTAGAATGTGCTTGTGTGAGTGTTTTTGCAATATCAATCTTATGCTTGCCAAATTCTGTGAGCAGGGCCTGCCTCTTCCTCACAACTGAACTCTGCTTTATATCAGCAAGGTTTTGACTACTTTAGCCCAGGCCTCAGACCAGACATCATGGGCTTACATTTCAGGCCCTCTTCCTACTACAAGAGTAACCTGAATATTGCTGTCAAGTATCAGAGGGGTAGCCGTGTTAGTCTGGATCTGTAAAAGCAGCAAAGAGTCCTGTGGCACCTTATAGACTAACAGACATATTGGAGCATGAGTTTTCGTATTGGAGCATGCATCCGACAAAGTGGGTATTCACCCACGAAAGCTCACGCTCCAATACGTCTGTTAGTCTATAAGGTGCCACAGGACTCTTTGCTGCTTTTACTGAATATTGCTGTGATCTTCGGTGTAAGAGACCATCTAATACAAAGGCAAATTTAGTTGGGTGGCAAGATGGAAATCTGGTCTTGATTCTGATCTAATTAGGCAAAATAGGCATGTGCCTAGGGATACTGGTGTTCTAGGGGCACCTACAAGTTAAAACTGGGTTAAAAGTATTATTTTTTAATGGAAAAGCACAAAGGTCAGCTATAGGCAGGGGGGACACTGAAGATTCTGTGCCTAGGGATGTGTAAGATGTAAATCCGGCCCTGATCGGACTTACTCCATGTTAAGGCTGTTAATAGTGCTTGAGTTCACACTTGATAACTGGTGAAATCTAAGTATAGAACTCTCAGCCAATTTCAGGTTTGTGCCCTGCTTCTTAACAGTCTGCCCTGAGGTTGGTACTCATGGTCCTGAACCACTATAGGACAACTTGACAGTATGGGACCAGAGTATCCCTCTAGTTCTACCCTGAGCCCAGCACTGCTCCCCTATTACCCAAGAGGCATACTTATTTCAAAACTCAAAACTGCACTCCATGAGGCAGTACCTTGAGGGAGCCCTTTCCTCAGTGTGTGTGGGGGTGGTGGAGGTGGGGTGTTGAAAGTATTTTTCTACTATCGAGCATAATTTTAAGAAATTCCATATAAAAAGCTATATTAAAAATATATGTTACAAAATGAAGGAGCACTGAAGTTAAGAAATGCCAAAATTAAAGTTTCCAAATAATGCAGGATATGCATTCTGGTCCAGATTCAGTCAGAACTGTAGAAACTAAATTATACGAACTGAACAGTTGTTTCAGGAACTATTTATAGAAAAAAAGGACAATTGCCTGAAACTATGCAGAAGTTAGGCAATGTTAGGCAATTAAATTATGCATCTCAGTGCATTAATAGTGCTAAGCATTTCCATTTTAGATCACTAATTTCCAAAGACTTGGAAGAGCCACATATTCACTAACCCACACTATTCAATAGAGGTTCGAATAAAAAAGATTTTAATCCTACTTTAAAAAAAACAAACAAAACACTTTTTCCCTCTCCTTTTTTTACCCACAGAAATTAAATCAATGCGAGTCAAAAAAATGACTTTACTAAGTACCCCATTATTTCCTTAGGGAAGTTGAATGCATTTTTAAAAATCATGTTTTCAGAGTTTTCAAACTTTTATTTCTTTTTGGGTGGAAATGTGTAGACATTCTGAAAAAATGCATAGTGTTGCTTAGGCAGATTTTACACTTCTGTAACTTTTTCAAATTAAAAATTTCAGGATTCATTTTTGGGAAATAATGTCAAACTTAATATGCAAACCAAAAATTAATTATTGCTTCTACCTGGTCAGAGTCTAAATTCCTTTGTAGGCCAACTCATACTAACCAATGCTTAAAAAAGCTTACGGACACCCCCCGATTTATGCAATTGTTACATTCTGGAAAGCCTTGCGTAACTCAAATTTTGTATAAGTAGGAAACATATACCTGTACGTTATGCAAAAATTTCCACAATTTGGAAATCTTATTTCTGGCTTATGGAACTTTTCCCATAAAAGTGTGAATTTGCATAAGTCGGGTCTGGCGTAACCCGGGGAGCGTCTGTATTTGAGTTCAGATATTTTAACTTTTAATTTTATACCAAACAATATTTTAAGAAATAAAAGTATCGCAACCAAATTAAGACTAGACTTTTAAAATACATTTATTAGATCACATAAATATTGTTTGCAACTGATACATTATCTGTTCCCTTTTTCATGTCCTTGGCACACAATATAGCTCTTACCATAATATTTACAAAACTGGTGTAAACATCCATGGAAAATAAAATGAAAATAATGAAGTGCTAAGTATGTAGTAGGTCAATAAATAGCAAAATGGAGTGAATATTGAAGGACAAGTTGTTCATTTGTTTTATATTAAAGATTCAGCTATTACACGGGTAAAAGAATAGTTCACTTAAAAAAATAATTTAAAAAAGATTAAAACTTGATTCTTGATTCCCATTTTTCACTACTGTTGCATTTTAACAAA
The DNA here is from genome assembly GCF_020497125.1 of Mauremys mutica. Lineage (NCBI taxonomy): Eukaryota > Metazoa > Chordata > Testudines > Geoemydidae > Mauremys > Mauremys mutica. The sequence continues at coordinate 118,470,006 of NC_059073.1, read as the reverse complement.
AACTATACCATTCTTTTATGAAGTTCAAAACTTAAAATGATAGTTATTCAACGCAATTTTATTACTTTAGGCATCAGCTGTTCTGGTTCACATAAGGAAGGTTATACATTTATGCTTACAAGTTAGTGGTTTTGAAATCTAGACAACCGTTCCCATTTTTTCAATTCCCAATCATCCTTCCAATATGGCACAGAAGACCCCTAATGGGGATTAGTATAGAGTCTATTCTTCATGAAGACGATATTAGACAGATGTTGCCTGATACCTGGATAATGTTGAATGTGATTAAACCAGCGAGACACATTAAGGTATTTCTCCTTCTCTTGCACTGTAAGCTCAGCCTAAAGAAGGGAAGAAATACAAGATGTTAAATAATCATATCCTATTAACACAGAAACATGATAAGTTACAGGAATAAAAAGTAGTTTTATAAAGTCAGTTCTTAAATAGGATGAAAAATTATGACAGTCTAGCAATGCAGTACATTGATTTTATATTTTTTGGTTGTGGAGTTTTAAAACCATATGTTAGCTTTATGGAAGTCTGAAGATTTTCAACCATAATTTGCATAATTCAACATAAAACAGAACTGGAGGCTCAATTGTATGGGTTTAAAGCAGAGATTACAAAGCATACAGGCCTGGTTCTTGTTCCAGTACCTCTAGGAAAGTGAAGAAAGGCTGGAATTTCACATGTTTAGCAAGGGATTACTATATAGTATCCTTGCGAAAAGTTCTGAAAGACATACAAGTAATCCTCACTGTTGAGCTCCAGTCTAGGAAGCTGTCTGTTGAACTGCAGCATCTCAGGCCAAATGCCTAGTTTACATTTTTAAAAAGCAGTACTGAACAGACAGATGGACTGTTTCCAAGCATATTCAAGACAGAAATGAATTAAAGGTATGCTTCTAATTTTTTTACCGTTTGATCTAAGAGTGTCAGCAATAGTTGCTGGGTGTGGTTCAACAACTCTAGAAAAGTCCGTAAATGCAACTGTCACATGCAACAGTAACTTATTTTCTTTAGATGTACTCAGATTACTAGTATCTAGGACACAAGTGGCATCATTCAAATCATCACAACCAAAAGCTATAGACTGAGGATCTGTCCACATTAGAAATATAACCATGAATTAGTAGGGTTGTCTGCCATGGTTAGAGGTGTATAAATGTAGTAATCTGCATCCTGGAACTAGCCCCTAGTGCAGTTGTGATGAAGAGAGTTGGCCAGTAAGAGGGGGCTCAGAATCCACGTGACAGAGCCCTGTGCGGATACAAATTTATATCTGTGGATAGAAACTGGTATCCACTGAACTGCAGGGCTTTCTCGGGAACCGCAGTGGTGAAAAGGAGCAGAACATGGGGCTGCCAATCCCAGGAGCCAGTGCCCCATGCTGGCAGCTCCTACTGTGATGCATCTGTACAGACCCCAGACAGGAGACAGTCACGCAGACAGCTGCGTGGAAGGGATGGGGTGGTACAGCCACACGGGAGGAACTGCCAGTGCAGGCTTCTGGGAGTGGCGGCCCCACATTCTTTCCTTTCGCCACTGCGGTTCCCTGGAGAGCCCTTCAGTTCAGTGAATACTGATTTGTATCCGCGGATACAAATCCGCATCCGTGCAGAGCTCTGCTGATAGGGAACTGGGAAAAAGCTATTGGAGAAGGAGAAGAATGGATCTATGAGCTAGCGGATTGACTGAGGTCTGGGTAGGAAGGGAAGTGATAAAAAGAAAGAAGAACAGGAGAATAAAAGTAAGGGATTGGGAAGTGAGAAGGAAAATAGGAAAGTTTTCATGTCAGAACCAAAAGGGGGGGGGGGGGGAGGAGAAAGACCTGGGTATGTGAGCAGGCAGACACTGTTAGAGAGGGGAAGTAGAATGAAACTCTCTCTCTTTGGTACATCTGTAGATTTTATCAAGGGGAAAAAAAAAAACCTGAAAGGAAATATAATTGGTGAAGAGAAGGAAAAAAAAAAAAGATCAAAAAGCTGTATTTGATAAAAACAGATCCTGAAAACTGTAAACAAGAAGCCCACCCGCAAAAGATCTAAAGTGTATGAACAGAGATAATGACTGTTTGAACATCTATTGAAGGAATACAGTTCAAAGGTGCCTAATGGACAAGTGAGGGCCACTAGGGCCTGCTTGTGGATAAACTCAGTGAAAATGCATACAGCCACAGGAACATCAAATCTAAGGAACACTTCAAGTCAAAGAGAAGCAAGGTACAGGACTGCAAGAGTGGAGCTGGACTTACCACCAAGGAAAGGAAAAGTTGATTCTCCTCTGAAGTGACACAGTATATTGTTCTCTCTTGTTCTTGTTAACAACAAAGCATTTGGCACTAACTGCACAGTGTATAGAAGCTCACAAAGGTTAATGAGTTGGTAACCTATAGTTTATTATAAGTAGCAAGTCATTGGTAATGTTCTATATTATTTATGCTCCTGGTATAATTTTTGGGGTTTCCTTATAAAGTTCTAAAGAATTAAAATTATCCCTTTTGTCTTGGTTTGCGCCTCTGCCTCTCCTTTCAATTAGTATAGCCTTACCTAGCCAGGTCACCACAAACATTCAACATTTTTAAAGCATTTTCAAGTAAAGACCTTTGGGTTATTGGAATAATCTAGTTGTGAATGTAAATTATCTGGCCATGGGAAGATGAAACTAGAAGGAGCTTCCAGGGCCATTATGCCTTTACGTCCTCTCTCCTTGGTGCTTGTGTAGTAATTGCGAACAGGATTTATTTGCGACCAGCCCATCAGTAAACATCTTAATTATGAACAGCTTTAAAAGCTGCCTCAATGTATGTCTGAAGACTGGAATAGACACAGCCAATCCAGGATGAGGACTACAGAGGTGAGCTTTACTCCACTTTTGCATTTGTTTACATTGCATAATTCTTGGTTGCAGTCAAGAAATTGGCCCAAGATTCTCAATTAAATCTAATTACCATTAGATTTTCTTTGAAGTCAAAGGTACGGGAGAGGCACTGAAATTCTGACTGTACTGATGGTTCTTCACTGTCTATTTTCCTTTCAGTAGGATTAGGATTTCTCTACAACCGTCCCATTACTATATATATATATATTTTTAATTACCCTTCCTAGAGCCTCCATTGACAGCTTAATTTCCAGCATGCTTTAAAAATGCTCTGTTCCCTCTCCACATCCTCCCATATTAACTGACCTACTAGTGAGGGACTCGAAAATTGATTAAGCCCAGAAAGGTAGACAGCAATCTACTACGAAGGGACCAAAGAAGATCCTTAGTTGAACCTATCATATCAGACTATATATGCACGTACAGACAGAAGCTTGTTTTCTTCTTCCAATCTCTGAATAAAAATTAGGTGTGCAAAAGTGACATCTATTCATTCTAAAAATCTTTAAAAATATAGTGACCAGAACAATCAGTTCAATTCACTAACTACGCATAATGCTTTCTTTGTTTAATGAGTTTTAAATCCACAGCATATTGTGCTAAATTTGCTGGACACAAGGTGAAAAAACTAAGATAGTTTAACACAAAAACCTTTTAATTTTTGTGCACTTTCAATTGCATTTCCATCCAAAAAGAGCTTTACACAAATCAAAGTAACAAATGAGTCATCTAGTAAATAAAGAATGATTCATTCACCATTTTCTAACAGAATAGAAAATTGAATATTAAGTATCTGAATAAATGTAGATTAAGCTATATAACTGCTAACAAATGTTTGTTGAGCTAGTGTATCCTCCTGGTTAGCAAACAAAGAGTCGATTTTAGTATAAAGGCTATACTTTAATTGCAAATCAACATGTTTTAATGGTTACCAACCAATTAAAAAAAATAATCAACCTCTCTGAAGAAGATAACTAAAAAATACAAATGGAAAACATGATTAAAGTTGATGATTTAAATCAATCCATGCTGGCCAGAGCATATGTGAGTACTGTGCTAGAGGAATGTTCCAGCGGGATATTACTGTATCTGAAGATATGCCCTCACAGCATGTGAAGACTGACTGTTCCAAGTTTAGTTTGGAGCTGGAAGCCACATAGAAGATATGTCAACTCCAACTTGCTGGAGAATAGGAGCAAAGAGGGAAAAAGAAGGGATAATTCTGAATAGTTTCAGTAGCTAGAGTCTTCATCTTGTAACAGTCAACTTTTGGGACTGCAAGTGTTGGCTGTAACAGGTACGTTTCCCCCATAGTACTCTATCATAGAGTCGTACCGCACAGACCTGGAGTAAGAGATGCAAAGATAAGAGGGCATGGGGATAGTAAAAATACCAGAGGTTGGATGGGGTGGGATAGGAGTAGGGAAGAAGAGTAGAAAAGAGAACATTTCCTCTTCACAATATTGATTTTCCAGAACTGCCTTTGCTGAATTATTGTAACTCTGAACTAAGCCAAGCACATCTAAGAGCCCAATAGTCCTTTCAGCAGCTTGAAAACAAATAGATTTTGCAGCATCACTTACAGCAGACACCACTCATTTCTAGATAAAGGAACTCACTTGCCAGAAAGCAAACATACTATTGCCACTATATTTCTGCAAAAAATTCAGCAATTCAAACTCTAATCCCCTTTTCTGGTCCATTCCAATTTTGTTGAAACTTAATTAGCAAGCTCGCCTCCTACTGGTGCAGAAAGGTGAAATCAGCTCTGCATACTGCAACTGACATCACTGTTAGAAGTACACAAACACTTACATGAGAACCCATTTTTTCTGCTGCACTAGAAAATTAAATCAGCATTATCCATGTAGAGAAGAACAAAATTGGTAAGAGAAAAAATTCAGCTTTTTAGAGACCTGACAAACCAAAAAGTGAAAGCTATTAAAGGCAGAATAGAATGGTCTTAATTAAAATACCCTGTAAAACTGCCTGAAGTTCCCCATATATTGGGCACTCAATGACATGCATAGAAAAGACGCCACTGATCACATATGATTGTCCTAAATATTCAGTGTAGTTTGACACTGGTACCCAATATAAACAGCAGCACAATTACAAAGCAATGAAGAGTATGGGAAGAGCAATGTGTATACCACCCTGAGGCCTTACAAAATTCAGTATTTAAAATATAAAACGTACTGGAACATTCTGGAGCAAACTATGGTATCTTAGTAGCAGCACTGCAGTTAAAATATGTCCTTTTTTTTTTTTTTAAGTAAAAATCTACTTTTAATGCGGAAGACACTGGGCCCTAAAATATGGAATTACACTGAAATTTAGCAGACAATGGGCCCAAGAGTCTCTCACACCAGTAACTCCCAGACTTGAATAATTATTTTTGATTTACAAAAGTGAAAAAGCAGGAGGATTAGTTCTACTAGGGGCTGTTTAGCAGAGTGAAAAAACAGAGGGCAAAAATATCTATTCTGAAAACAAAACCCCTTTTGTACTCTTGGAAAAAAATGGGCAAGATATTTTACCTTATTTACATAATGTACTCTGCTAGTGCAGTATATTAAAAAAGCACTTTGTGGCATGCTCTAGTTTTTACTCAGATCATAACTCTTATGTTAATTGTTTAGAGATCATCTCCACGGCATTTTTACAACATTTTGTTATAGATGGATATATTCTGTACTTCCTCATTAAATTAGATAATTCCCCCAAGTTAAGAAAAGCTGCTGTTCTGCTATTAAAATAATTATCTGCTATTAAAGCAATTTTAATAGCAAACAAACAGCCACTCAATTTAAGGATTTTTTTAAAGGAGGAAAACCCTTGATATTTCTATGCAGAGCTGATGAAGGCTCACCAAAGTAGTTATTATACAATGAGCCTAGAACTGAGTTTTTAAAAGGACTATAAATTACATTCTTCAAAGGGTATACAACTTCAATGGCACTGTCAGGGGCGGCTCTAGGGATTTTGCTGCTCCAAGCATGGCAGGCAGGCTGCCTCCAGCAGTTTGCCTGCGGAGGGTCCGCTGGTCCCGCGGCTTCGGGAGGTCCTCCGAAGCCGCGGGACCAGCGGACCCTCCGCAGGCAAACCGCCGAGGGCAGCCTGCCTGCTGTCCTCACGGCGCCGACAGAGTGCCCCCCGCGGCTTGCCGCCCCAAGCACGCGCTTGGCGTGCTGGGGCCTGGAGCCGCCCCTGGGCACTGTGGTTACAGACAAATTCTCACCCTCTAAACTCTGTGGGCAAGAGTCTCATCAAGTTGTTTATGTACCAAACCCTTTAGCATAAGGATATCATGAGAGCTCAAACACTTGTATAAATTTAAAAGTGCTTAGAAAAAACAGAGGGAATGGTGGTGGTGGGGGTGGGGGACAACGGTAATAACAACTTGACAGTATCTTACTGGGATGGCTTGATAAGACACCTGACAAATTTAGCAATACTTTGATTAAAAAAAATGCGATATCAACTTCAAGTCAGATCCTGCAGCAAATTCAGCAAGACTATGCTTCATAGAGAGCCACTATATGCAATAGTAAGGATTTATAGGTTCCGGCCCCTAGCTTTAAATAGTATTTGTTATAACAGAATACAGAAGTAAAGGAAAAATGGTAACTATTTGTTATGGCTGTTTTATCTCTCTTTTAATTTTTAATTAAAAGTCACAGAGTCATCATGGGCAAAAGTCATGGTGATCAGTAAAACATCCCAAGAATCATTAACGTAGTTTTGTACCCCCAAATAACATTTATTTCCCTGTTTTGTGTAAACAGATGTTAAAGAGTATTAGCAAATAATTTCAGCTCAGTATTAAGACAAGATGGAAGTTTATTAATGGACATTAACCAAAATATTTACTGGAATATGAACAATAAATGCTGGATAAGTAGTTCAAATATTAATGAACTTGAATTGGGAACTGATTTTTCCTTCTTATACTAAGTTTTTCAGCCAGTCTTAAGTTGGGGACCTGCATGTAAGAAGAAGGCCACCTTCCCAGTTTATTAGATAGAATTCATATTAGAATAATTTATTTGATATGAACCTGATACTCTGATTGAAACTTTTATAGTTTTATTTTTGGTTAGACAGAAAATTCTATGTTAAGTTCAGAGGTAGTTTATTGTGTGATGTATTTTCTTATTTTTATTTTTTCGTTACAGGTGATTAATGCAGTTTATGAACTGGGAGAGTAACCTTAAGTCTATATCTTTATCTCAGGAAACAGTATGATGTTAAATAGAACTAAGCAGATATTTTACTGATTAGTCCCCAAATGTCCTCATAGCATAAGCACCTCAGTTCTAACTTACAGTGTACAGATATAAAGGTTGTTTCCATATCAGAGACAATTTTAGTAAAACTAATAACCTATGGAGGAATTAAAGTTCTTACTGAAAGCTCATTGACTGTCCTTTTTGTACCCTAGCAGTACTGCTAAACTTCTGTTTTCTTTGGAACCCATGATTTAACTTGTCAGCTCTACTCTATTTTTCACCATATTCACCTACCCCCACAAAATGTACTAAAAAAAAGTCTAAAAACATGAACTCATGACTCCCATGTCAAAAACATAGTCGTACATAGGATTGAAAGAGACTTCTTGGCTCACAGAGTGAGGGGATATCAAACTCTTCACATAAATGCACCATGTGGCCGACTTTATAAACTCAGATTCTGCAGAACCCAAGATTTTATTTATGTGTCAGTTTCTAAACTTCCTGGTTGCAAAAATAATTTTTAACATGTTAAATGAACGTAAAAAGATGATGTATAGTTTTCACTGGTTTGCTAACAGCCTGAAAATGGCAGATGCGAACACCACTTTCTTCATTCACCTCATTGTAGTGTTAACTCTACAATAATTTGAACACTAATATTAAACTGTTTAATTACTGACTGTGTTAGCAAATAGGGAGATGGAAGGAATTGGGCAATAACTTCCATGGGGAATTGCAAAGTGAATAAAAAAAGGAAAATGAACAAAGGCACAGGGAAACGGAAGAGGAAGGGAGAATATGAAGCAAAAGCAAAAAGAGTAGAAGTATCAGCAGTGTTAAAAACAAGCATATTTTCCCAATGAATAGAGGCTGAATGCAACAAAGAGTGTTTTTAGTTTTCCTTATTTATTAAAAAGTTTGATTTCTTCACAATAGTCATACTCTGCCCTTAATCTTTGTACTAACCTACCACTGACAGTGGGAGATCAAGTGTTTACTGGTAGTATGTAATCTGAGGCAGTACTGTGTAATCTGATTCTTTTAACAAATTTCTGGGTGGAGGGAGGGAGAAGAAGGGCAACTCCTTTGTCCTCCTCCCATCCTTATTTCTGCAGCCAAGAAAGGAAAGAGCTGGGAACTGTTCTCTCTTTGAGGGGAGAGGAGGAAGGGCAGGCAGATCAGCTCCTTTTCCAACAGGCAGAAGGGGCTGGAAATGGGAAGAAAGAAAATCTTCAAAATTTCTCATAGCCTACTAGCCAATACGGATCCCAAAAGGTGGCCCACAAGATAGGTCCCAGGAGCAGTACTGCATTAAGAAGTGCAGCACCTCCCTCCCTGAAGTTTGCGTAGAGCAATGTCATCTCAGGTACTCCCCCACTTCAAAAAACAAACACCTCCTCCCACATAAAGTTTTCAAGTTATCATCTGTCATTTTAAATTTAAGTACTGATGTCTGGCTATATCCATAAGGCTACAATATTCAAAACAATTTGTTCTTTGTTGCACCTAGATTTCCTCCCTATTTGTATCAGGTCTGGGATAACTACCCCACTATTTGCACTTTCTACTTTTTGAGACAGGAAATATCTTCCAAGAAATTTAAAAACATTTTTAGACATCAATATTATTCTACATACTTTTCCCAACCAATATATGGATGGTTGAAGTCACAGTCCAGGAGAACCAACTCATTTGTTTTTACCACCTGTTCTATTTCCCTAAGCAATAACGGGTATCTTTTCCTCTTGATTAGATGGTCAATTCTGGAGCAAACTCTGAATTTAAACATGCTTGATTTTCTTCATCTAATTTTTAACTGTACTATCTCACTTGTATTCTTACATCCTCTGTTACTAAATCCTTCATATGATACATAAAAGGTAATCAATCTTAATAACATAATCATACAATAGAATACTAATATTCTATAAGATCACCTTTTTTCACACAATTAATTCCAAGTCAACTGATTATCTACTCTAACATTTTAATAAAATCATCCAAGATAGAACCCTTTTCATTTGCTTCCTTAATCCTCTCTCTCATTTTCATTCCTGGACATTTCTACAGATTGCAATTAAATTTACTCTGAATCAGGGACAAGATTTTTCTAAAAGCAGTACATTTTATAGTGGTACTGGCTAATCTATCTTGTTGCACTATCCCTTTTCCTCATAGTGTTTTTTCTGAAAAATAATTATCTGTACTTGCTACTTTAGAACTTTGACTAATCCCATCCAGATTTTTCCCCAGGAAGTTAGAACCCATTTTCTGTAGTAACATTAATTCTTTATAGCATAGGAAGTATCAAAAACCACCACCTCAGACAGTGATTTACCTCCATGATACTACTCCTTCCTTCCTGTCACTACCAGAAGAATCTTGATCTTGCCATATCTTTATGCCTTCTGACTCCGAAGTGAGCTACAACTCTTCCTAACATTGTACTTCTAGCTACATAAAATTATCTAATCTAAAAAAGAATCCAAGGATTTGCCTCCTGCATTTCATGGACTCTGTGTAACAATTCTGGTTCTTGCTTCTTGCAAGCAGCAGTTCTCCATCCTAAATTCACTGTTCTTTTATCATGTATGATCAAGTCTTAACCTCAAATCCTGAAGCCTGAGCACCCTTTTCTTAAAAAAAAAAAAAAAAAAATCTTGTCGCCACGTTTGTACACCTTCTAGCATTTAGCTTATCTTCACCTGCATCTTCTTGGACCAGGTATCATTTCACCAACATTATCAAGATCAAGGTTTTGCCTTAATTTTTTGTCACTAAGTTCTTCCAGTTTTATCCATTTGTTTCCTCCTCCAATTCTGTGAATGGTAATGATACAAACTTTTGCCACCAAGTTAAGATAGTCAGGAAATAAAAGGCACATATAGTGTCCTTATAATGCATTATATAAAGGACAGTTTTAAATCTCTTTATCCAAACACTATAGATATGACATTCCCTATGCCTGTTCCACAGCTAAATACTACTTTAAATAGGGAGCCACATTTTAAGGCAAATTAAATCTCAAACACTTGCACAAAATTCTGCCCTTTTATGAATGTTAATTACAGAATGGAAAAAGTAGTATTTCTACTTAGCTAGCAAACTTCTAAAGCAAGAAATGTTTATTACTCACATGCATTAATGATTATGACTGTTAGAAAAGTAATTAAATATTACTTACTATGATGTGATGTAGCCCATAGTACATTAAAATATCTGCTAAAGTAAAATTGTTTCTGGCAAGGTAGACTTTGTCTTCAAGGTATAAGTTAAGATCCTAAAAAAATAAAAGAATTACAAAGTCAATAAAATAGCAGCTGGACAGAATATTAATGCAACTGATGATATATCCCCCATAGAATTAAAATGCTTGAAAAATTGCCTCTTAGGTCAATTTATATCAGTTAATAAATTGTCAACTAGTCACAATAGCTGAAGCGGTCTTAATTATTCTCAAACAGAAAAGACTTTGTTAGGAAGAGTTGGGGTATGTCTACACTACGAAATTAGGTCGATTTAACAGAAGTCGATTTTTTAGAAATCGATTTGATAGTCGAATGTGTGTGTCCCCACTAAAGCGCATTAAGTCGGCGGTGTGCGTCCACAGTACCAAGGCTAGCGTCGACTTTCAGAGCATTGCACTGTGGTAGTTATCTCACAGTTCCCGCAGTCTCTACCACCCACTGGAATGCTGGGTTGATGGGCAAAAACATTGTCACAGGTGGTTCTGGGTACATGTCGTCAGGCCCCCCTCCCTCCTTCCCTCCATTAAAGAAACAGCAAAAAAATTGCTTATCGCCTTTTTTCCTGGGTTATCCGTCCAGACGACATACCACGGCAAGCATGGAGCCTGCTCAGCTCACTGTCACCGTACGTCTCCTGGGTGCTGCTGGCAGACACAGTACTACACAGCAGCATCCCCTTGCCTTGCCTTGCGGACAGCAGACTGCAATACGACTGCTAACTATCGTCATCGTCCTGTGAGTGCTCCTGGCCGACCTCGGTTAGGTTGGTTGGGGGTGCCTGGGCAGACATAGGTGCTCCTGGCAGGCCTTGGTGAGGTCGGTCGGGGGTGCCTGTACAAAAATGGGAATGACTCCAGGTCATTCTCTTCTTTAAGTTTCATCTAATGGAGATTCAGTCCTGCCTGGAATATCATGCCAGCTAGAGGCTTCTGCCCCAGGCTGCTCTCCCAGTCGGCAGCACTGCGCGGTCGCACTACCCCAGCCTACTCCTTGCTCCCATGGCTAATGAAGCCTGGACAGTAGTAAGGAGCAGTTCAACTATAGATTGAGCAAGTGCATAATGGTGGTAGAATGTGCCTTTGGACATTTAAAAGCTTGTTGGCATGCAGTTTACTGACTTAGTTAGACCTCAGTGAAACCAATATTCCCATCGTTATTACTGCTTGCTGTGTGCGCCACAATATCTGTGAGAGTAAGGGGGAGATGTTTATGGCGGGGTGGGAGATTGAGGCAAATTGCCTGGCAGCTGGTTACGCGCAGCTAGACACCAGGGCGGTTAGAAGAGCACAGTAGGGCGTGCTGTGTATCAGAGAAGCTTTGAAAACCAGTTTAATCATTGGCCAGGCTATGGTGTGAAAAGTTTGGTTTGTTTCTCCTTGATGAAAACCCACCCCTTGGTTCACTCTACTTCCCTGTAAGCCAACCGCCTTCCCCTCCCCCCTGTGATCACTGCTTGCAGAGGCAATAAAGTCATTGTTGTTTCAAATTCATGGATTCTTTATTAATTCGTCACACAAATGGGGGGATAACTGCCAAGGTAGCCCGGAAGGGGTGGCGGAGGAGGGGAGCACAGGGGTGGGGTAGTTATAGGGGCACCCCCTAGAATGGCATGCAATTCATCATAGAAGCAGCATGTCTGGGCTCTGACCCGGAGCGGCTGTTTACCTCCCTGGTTCTTTGGTAAGCTTGCCTGAGCTCCTTAAGATTCACGCGGCACTGCTGTGGGTCCCTGTTATAACCTGTGTCCTTCATGCCCTTGGAGATTTTTTCAAATATTCCGGCATTTCGTCTTTTGGAACAGAGTTCGGATAGCACGGATTCATCTCCTCATACAGCGATCAGATGCAGTACCTCCCATTCAATCCATGCTGGAGCTCATTCCTGTCTACCTGGCCAGTGCATCTGAGTTGAGAGTGCTGTCCAGACCAGTCACAATGGAGCACTCTGGGATAGCTCCTGGAGGCCAATACCGTCGAATTGCATCCACACTACCCCAAATTCAACCCAGCAGGGTCAATTTCTGCGCTAATCTCCTCGTCGAGGAGGAGTACAGAAATAGATTTTAAGAGCCCTTTAAGTCGACAAAAAAAGGCTTTGTCATGTGGACGATGCAGGGTTAAATCGATCTAACGCTGCTAAATTCGACCTAAACTTGTAGCGTAGACCAGGGCTTGAAGTTGAAAAGTGATTCAACTGGGTAAGCCCAGCTAACCCCCAAAATAAATAATAAAACCCTAAAAAACTCCATGACAGTCTGTAAATGTACAATTAAAGGATCCAGCTAGTTCCCCCACAGAATATAATCCTTCTTATCGCTAATCACTCACTCCACTTGCATCATCTATCCAATTTTAACTTTCTTTGTTCTATAATGGAAATATGTCGCTGGTTGTATATTTTATTGATTTTATATCTATTGTTTGTAAGATGCGCAAAGACTGTGAAAGAAATATAACTCCAAAGTACAATCAATCATCTAAGAATTCTGTAAATTCTCAAAGTCACGTATTGGTGGAGTAGAAGAATATTTTTAAGATTATAATTTGGAATTTTTATTTTTAAGGTGCAAAAATTTTGTAAAGACAGCATAGGTTTTTTTGGATGTTAGACAGACTCCATTGAAACATACTTTCAAACTTAACTCAGTTTTTTTTGTTTGGGAATCTCCCAGATTATTAATGATTGTTAACATTTTAAATGGTGTTGATACACAGAAACTATAAAAGGAGAACTCTGCCTCAATATTTTATGAAGCTCACAAAAGTGTTTCCCCTCTCCCACAGATTTTAGCAAGTCCACATGAGGGGTTGTAAGAATGAGTACTGAGTGGGGGAGTTGTACCTGGTTGGGATTTGGGGATAATGAATAGAGGATGGGGAAATTTATTCACAGTGAAAAAGTTCTATATCTAGAGAATTCTAAGTATCCGAAGCTTAATACACATAAACAACCTTCCTTTTCTTTGTCCTTTTCCATATCTCCCAGCCCCCAGCAACTCACCCTTTTCATTCCTCTCTTGTATCCCATCCTGTTCTCTGCATTCTTCCCATATCTCACCAGTCTTCTGCTCCCCTCCTCCCCTCTATCCAATTCCCCACCCCACTAAACAAGACAAGAAAAGCCAAATAGCAAACAAGAGATGGGGCAGGGGTGGAGGAACAAACTGAAAAGTCTTTAAATTAATGTGTCTCTTCTAAACACTATAGTAAAATGCTCAGTTTTGCAGTTCCTCTTGAGTCTGGGAGCTTTCTGACCTTGTTCCTCTGCTAGTCTGAGGAAGGAAGAGAGTGAAGACATGTACACTTCTTCCTCTCCTCCACATATTTCTTCCAGTCTTCCTGTGCCAGCCACCTCCCTCTAGACCTACTGTAAGGAGAAAATTCAGGACCCCATACTCTGATTCTAAGATAGACGGGATGTTCACCCAATCACTTACTTGTTACACATCTTTTCAATACTCCTGGTACCCACCCCACCAAAACCAGGAAAGCTCTTCTCCTTTATAAGGCCAACAAAACAACAACATTTTAAAAAAGTCAAAGACTTTATAAAAAAAAAAAAAAAAAAAGGCAGCTTTACAACATCTTTTCTGATGTTTCCAAGTTTCTCTAAAAAACGTATCCTGGCATGATATGTGGAATATTCCTTATCAGGCAGACTGGCTGCTTTTTGAGGAAATTTGGGGCAAGGGGAATTGGACTGATCATCAGCTTTATAATTAGAAACTAGCTTCAGCATTAACTATAGAGCATCTCCATAATCCATTTTTTTGGGAATACTACAGCACAAAAACTACTAAAATGGTGAGAATTTACAAGCCATTTGATATTACATTTGAAGAATTTGGCAAATTTTGACTTCATTATGCCAATTTACTATTTCTATCAACATCTTCTTGACTGTCTTCTGCACTTTTGCAATTGTTGAATGTTCTCTGTTTTGATTTCTATTTATACAGTAAATCAGGGAAAATGTTAACCCCTACACAGTTAAAACTGTATAAGGTCACTTGCTCCTAGCTATATAGCTTTTTTTTTTATTTAGACTATTTGCTGCCTTGTTCATATTATTTAGCTCTCAAATTACTTTAAATATCAAGAGGGGCAACAACAGTATTATAGAAATTGTTTAGTCACACAAAAATGTGAAGGCTAATGCAGTGTTAAGGGAAAAGGCTTGCAGAGCTAATCTGTATATCAATTTACTAAAGGGCTACATATCACCTTGCATAAAAATATATTAATAATCAGTCTCCAACCAACTTTTTTTGTTGTGTCACTTACTAAATGCAGCTTTATCGTCATAACAAAATAACTGCAAACCTATGTTGAATTCGATCAGAATATCAGACTCAGTCCTAGCTGTCTCCCCCCAATATTTTTCCCACATCCTGCATAAAATTATAAAATCTTCATTGTGCAAATTAAAAGCTAAATATCTAATACCATCCATGATAATATCACACTGTTTTTACTTGTACTTCAGTGAACAAAATTTCATCAGAAAAGTTACTATATACTGATTGCATTGTTTTTGGCATTAGAAATCTTTCTATAAGGCAGACGCCACAAGTTTGTGTAAAAAACAGTTATGCACACACAGTACAGCTTACATGTTAGGAATGGTAAGATAAGATCATAAAAAAAGTTTGCTCCTTAGTTACATTACTGAGTAAGTTTGCTTAATGTTATACATCCAAATATTCATAACATTTCAAAAATACTTCACTTTTATAAAATCTAAAAATTGACACTGAGTTCTACTTTGAAAAATTCTAGAATTTGGGACACCAGATGGAATAAAAATGATGAGTTAATTTAGCAACTGGAATTGGATCAGTGTGCTTTATTCCTAGAGGAATAAGGGTTAAGTTTTTCCCCCTGTGCTTTGGCTATCATGACAGGATTCCTACTTGGTAATATAATATTTAAGATAATATTATGAAGCAGTAGTTTATGCTATTTCTATAATGCTGCAGTATAAGCTGAGATTATTTGTTATTTTCTGAATACTTTGGGAGTGTTTAGTTCATTTCCTGCATCATGGGCTACTAAAAGGATTCCCATGGATGAATTTTATATGGAAAGTATAAAATGTCTGGTATTCTACAGATATGTCTACACTGCAATTAAAAATTCCTCAGGTCCTGGGGATCTTAGTCAAACTAATAACCTATAAAATATGACAGATGAGCTCCCAGAGTGGACTGATTTAAATCAAATGATTTAAAATCAGCAAGCAGAAAAAACAGATTTAAGCCAAGGTTAACTGATTGATTCTCATTGGGTGGTAACCATTAAAACATAGTTTTCCAATTAAAATACAGCCTTTACACTAAATTTGCTGCTTCTTTTTAATAACCAGGGTATACTACATTTATACAAATTTATATATATATATATATATATATATATATATATATATATAGTGTAACTCACATTTACTCAGATTAATTTTCACATTTTTATTGTTAGAAAATGGAGAATGATGCATTTCTTATTTACTAGATCAGGGGTAGGCAAACTTATTGGCCTGAGGGTCGCATCGAGTTTTGTAAATTGTAAGGAGGGCTGGTCAGGGGAGGGAATCGTGGCCCAGCCCCCACCTATCTGCGCCCCCCCCCCCCCAGGACTCCTGCCCCATCCAACCCCCCGTTCCCTGACGGCCCCTCTGGGACCCCTGCCCCATCCACACCCCCCCACTCCCAGTTCTCTAACTGCCCCCAGACCCCCACCATGCCATGCAACCCCTCCTCTCATTCCTGACGGCTCTCCCCTCCCCAGGACTCCTACCCCATCCAACCACCCCTTCTCCTTGTCCCGACTGTCCCTGGAACCCCTGCCCCTGACTGTCCCCTGCCGCCCCATCCAACCTCCCCTCCTTCCTGACTGCCCCCCAGGACCCCTGCCCCCTTCAACCCTCTGTTTCCCTCCCAACCACCACCCCAAACTCCCCTGCCCTCTTTCCATCCCCTCTGCTCCCTGCCCCCTTACTGCGCTGCCTGGAGCACCAGTGGCTGGCGCTGTTACAGCTGCGCTGCCCAGCTCGATCTGGGCCGCGCTGCCGCCACCACCACACAACACAGAGCACCAGGTCAGGCCAGGCTCTGCAGCTGAGCTGCCCCAGGAGCTCAGAGCCCAGCCGCCCTGTGTATTTTTTCTAACCTCTCCATATACACAAGTGCTGTAGTTGCCACAAGGATGTTATTTGCTTGTAAATGGATAGGAAGGTGGTCCATGTTATGAAAAAAAATTTAAAACCCTAGTCAAGGCAATGCAAATAATTAACAAGATTGTTTTGATGCTATGCAGGAGTTCTATTCCAAAAAGGTAGAAAGATCAGTTTGAGTATTCTATACATTTTCTTCTCAACAAGACCTTTGTTTCAGAATCTCTTAACAAGCACTAAACAGTTTTGTTACTGAGGTTTTACAGAATTGTAGCATCTCATTTGAGAGCCAACTAGAGGCAGCCTAGTTTACAGCAGAGGTGACTGAACTGCTTTTGGCACATGAAACACACAACTCATTACAAATTGCGGCTTTAGGCTGCTACTGTCCCAAGACTGCCACTATGCATTCCAGATACATTGTAAAACCACAATCTCAGACTTGCCTGCCTACTTTAGTTTTTATCCCATATTCCCTTTTGGCACAGGATACTTATCTACCTCAGTACTAGGCTGTCTCTTGTTCCAACTATTAACTCACGGTGGCAAGAGGAACAAATAGAAGCAAAGAAATAACTACTGTTCTGTAGGAACATTTCTACAGAGGCAGTATTTCATGCAGTATTGTTTCAGCAAGAACTCTGGCCACCCATCACCTGATATAAATGAGTATCTCCAGGAAAACTGCTATCACTGGTTAAAATTAAGTGCTGAGACTCTTCTTCCTCTCCCAACATCTACTTTATAGTACTAGGAGTGAAGTTTTTATTTTGTTTGGAAACAATTTACATACAATATTGAAATACAAAATGTGTAAGACAATGTCTCTTTCCCACACTACCACTGCTGCTACGGTCAAAACTGCGATGTGAAAGTTTTCAGATAGACCAGAGTTATAAAAAACAGGCCCTAAGACTGCTTTTGTGTCCAGAATTTAGGTCATTTAATACTTAAGTACCTGATTTACAGACATAAAATGGTACTTTGATATCCAATTGTCAAGCAATTATGCCTGCTGCACTGTGGAAACCTGGTTATGGCCAAGTTGAAAAATCTGCCTTTTAATCTGTATTCCAAAAGAGCAAGAAAATTAAAATAAAAAGTACAGATTACCATTCATATTGTCTTAGACTAAATTGAAAAGTTTCCAAGTTTCCAGCGAAGGGAAAGTGTGTATGGTTAGCAGACATAACATAGTATACCAGTTGAAAGGAGTTGTAAAGCCGTGATTCTAGTATTCACAATGTAAATATACAGCAAAACCCAGCAATCAGAATACTTTCTGCAAACCATAACCAAGACTGAATAAATGTAGTAATAGTGACAGAATTTGTAAATATCTACTTCTTATATTTACAGCTAAGAGAAGAGCCTATAACCTGAAATATTAATTTTATATATTTTTAAAAAACAGATTTAAAACAGATTCATTTTCCAAAGCAATGATAATCAAGCATGCCTTATAGTGAAACCATTTTGCTCTCCACAACCGTGGCCATTTTACTGATGTTGTGACGATGTATCCCATAATGCTTTATGGGAATATGACATAACTAGAGTATATTTTATGCTACATGTGCCATGTAACATATCTCTGTAAATGTTATGGTTTACTGAATCTATTCATCCTATTTGTACACATATATCATTTTTGTACTTGAAGTTATGAATACTGGCTGTATACTTGCTTGATTTCTAAGTAAGTTTTGTAAGGCATTTGATCAGCTTCTTTAGAAAGGAATTTACAAAGTTAAGTGCCCAATAAAGAAGCACTTAAGGAACAATGCATCTTGGAATACTCCAATCCACACAGAAGTCTTCCTGGAGACATACAAGATACCATGTGGGCAATGGCTTCTGCCTGTAAAAACTGTGAGTCATGTATGGACACGTGACTTGCCCAGGTGACTCCAGAACTCCATCTTGGAGCTGGACTTTGCATAGGAGAGAAGAGGGGGGTCTCCACCCACAAGAGAAAGTCTATTTAAGCCTGTAGGAGACCCCTCCATTTGGTCTTCAGCTGGCTAAAGAGAGTGCCTCTCCACCCCCAAAGATACCTGAAAGAAACTGGAACAAAAGACAATACCTATAGGGGGTGTGAGTGATCTCTGGACCCAGACTAGTCTGTATAAGGAAGCTTACTGGAATGGTGAGGTGTTATTTGTATTAAGTTTCTTAGACATAGACTTGCGTGTTCTATTTTATTTAACTTGGCAATTCACTTTGTACTGTCTGTTTCTACTTGGAATCACTTAAATCCTACTTTCTATATTTAATAAAATCATTTTTTACTTATTAATTAACCCAGAGTATATATTAATACCAGGAGGCGGCGGCAGGCAAATAGCTGTGCATCTCTATCAGTGTTATAGAGGGCGAACAGATTTATTTGGGTTTAGACCCCACTGGGAGTTGGGCATCTGAGTGTTAAAGATAGGAACACTTCTGTAAGTTGCTTTCAGTCAAGCCTACAGCTGTTAGGGGACGTGGTTCAGAGCTGGGTCTGGGTTTGCAGCAGGCTAGCGAGTCTGGCTCAAACCAGACAGGGCACTGAAGTCCTAAGCTGACAGGGCAGGAAAGCAGGGGCAGAAGTAGTCTTGGCACATTAGGTGGCAGCTCCCAAGAGGGTTTCTGTGATCGAACCCATCACAGATGTTATTAAATATTTATATTTCAGTAAGGCCAAGATGTCCCAGTCATAATCATGGACCCTTCTGTTCTGGGCGCTGAGCAATCACACAAGACAACAAGATCCTCACCCCAACGAGTTTACAATCTAAGGCCTGGTCTACACTGGGGGGGGGGGGGGTGTCGATCTAAGGTACGCAACTTCAGCTACGTGAATAGCGTAGCTGAAGTCGAAGTACCTTAGCTCGAATTACTTACCGTCCTCACGGCGTGGGATCGACGTCCGCGGCTCCCCATGTCGACTCCGTACCGCCATTCGCATTGGTGTAGTTCCGGAGTCGACAGGAGCACGTTCGGGGTTCGATATATCGCGTCTAGATGAGACGCGATATATCGAACTCCTAGAAATCGATTGCTACCCGCCGATCCGGCAGGTAGTGAAGACGTACCCTAAGGCAGGAATCCTACAATCTAAGGCAGGAATCCTTGCTCTGTGCAGATGATCCCATATACAAACACAGACACACATTGAACTCAGCAGGGCTCTGCCCTTATGAAGAAGTCTGCATAATCAGGACTAGAGGTGGTCAAAAAACATTAAGTGTTTTCCATGAAAACTTCTGAACAAAACAAAATTGTAATGTTCAAAAATTTTCATTGGAAATTTTTCCTTCTTTATTTTAAACAAATGAAAAATGTTTCATTTTTTTGTTCCTGACCTAGGAACTAGTCCCTGCTCCAAAGCAGGGATTCAAACCTGGGTCTCCCTGCACATCCCAGGTAGGTGTCCTAACAACTGGGCATGTGTATGTGGAACTACCAACAAACCGTGTGTGTGTGTGGGGGGGAGAACAATGAGAGGAGGGGCGCGGGAGAGAAGAGTTATTCACCCAGTTCTACCCACAAGTTTTTTGATTCACTGAATTAAAGAAACCCCCCCGAATTTCCAAGAAAATACAAATTTTCCATGAAAATGTTTCCTCCAAAAAGTTATTTTTCATTCAGAAAGTTTGATATAAAGTTTTAACCAGATCTCAGAGTCCCTGAGCCCTGGCTCCAGCCTGAGCCCAGAAGTCTACACTGCAGTGAAATAGCTCTGCAATCTGATCCCCACAAGAGTCAGCTGGCATGGGCCAGTCATGAGTTTTTAATTGCAGTGTAGACATATCTGTAGAATACCAGACATTTTGTACTTTCCATATAAAATTATAGAAACATTTTAAAATTTGAAGAAAGAGAACTTCTTTAAAATTATATGGCATTTCAGTGCCATGTTGTACACTTTTAATAGTAAAATTAGGCCTCTTCAACCTCCTACCCTGATATGAGAGTTAAAATTAAACTACTTTTGACATTTTTGATGAAAGGACCCAAGAAGTCTGAAGAAGCAAATGGAAAAGATTTTAGTTTCATTTTAACTGAGTAAAACTTAATGGTACCCTTCCCCCTCCCAATCACAGCTTCTGAAAATAAGGGAGAGCAATTTTTGAAGTCTAAGGCAGTGAGGAACACTCAATAAAAATTCCATACATTAGTAGTTTATAAATATGAAAACATGAGTTTATGGAAATTTCCCTCTATGCTTTCACTCATGCCTTATGATATGTGAGATGGTGATATTAACTCATCTTTGCATCCATCCAGCCATCTATCCAATCACCATAATATCTAGACTTGAAGTAGATCCCACCTTGTTACTGAAGCAAAGAGTCGTTCTCAATAAAAATAAAACAAATGTTATCTTGGATCAGAGTGCAGGCCGATTTATATATATTGGGACTTCAGTAGTAGCTTACAGATGTGAGGAAACTGTAGCCTTTCAGGATTTAGAAGAGACTAAATAGTTAAACACTCTCTGAACTTTATAGGCACAATTACATTCCCTCTCCGTTACATTCTTACATATTAAGTTTTTACAGTAGAGCAGGAGGCTTGCTTTATGTATTCTATAGTTAAAACCATTTCCTTAAGTTTCAGGTTGTTTTTTCAATAAAGTGAAAAGAAAGCAACAAATTTAATGGCAAATGATTTGAGATGGTCAATAGCTACCCATTTCTATTACTAAAGTAAATACATAAATGTACATTAATATACTGTCCCCAACACCACAGATCTAGTGTCCAGTCACTCCAAAATTCAATATTCTGGTGGTAAAGCAATTAAGTTATCCTTACCTTCAGAATTATTCTTATATCTTCTTTATTAGAATGTCCAGCTATTTGAGTTACTCTGTATTCTAACCACTGCTGAACTATTGCTTTCTCTTCTGCAGTACTTCCAAGTAGCTGTTCTTTCTTAGCTTGTTTGACTAGATGGATAGCTATAGTAGTCAATCCTGTTAGACTGGGACCATTGTTTGTTTGAAGAACTGGAATCTAGAAGAAAACAAATACCATGTAAGTTTGTCATGTTCAAAGGTTAGTCTTTGTTAAACAACCTCACTATATGGTATCCCAATATGTTCACTTTTAATTAGGCAATTAAAATATTAATGCTAAGAATAATACCTCACATGGAAAATATTTAAATTATTCTTAATCCTTGGGTTGATTTTTTTTCCAGTTTCCATTGCAGGGGGGGGGGGGGAAGATATACATGCAAGACAGAACATATACATAGGGTATTTCTAGTTCAATATAACCAACCCATGACAAAATCAGTGAGAGCATCAGAATAAGAACTATCGTCTACCAGAAATCTTCATAGGTAGCCTTTGATACACATTTTCAAGTGT
This sequence comes from Mauremys mutica, assembly GCF_020497125.1. Lineage (NCBI taxonomy): Eukaryota > Metazoa > Chordata > Testudines > Geoemydidae > Mauremys > Mauremys mutica. The sequence continues at coordinate 118,448,111 of NC_059073.1, read as the reverse complement.
AAAAATAAAACTTCAGACTATAGAATCAGCAAACATCCAGCTTTTCTGGACAGCCACAAATAAATCATACCTGTCAGACTTTTTCAATGCTTATTCTAAATAACTGCTTAACGATTGTGAAAGTTGTGACTTTACACACAGTTAGGTGTAGGAACATAACTCAGGAAGACAGATAACTAGAGTTATACAAGTCTAGTGACTGACTAAGTTACTGGGAGGAAGTTGTTTCAGGAGCAACAGCAAATGTGTTGTTTCACCTTAAAAAAAAAAAAAAAAATTCTGCATTGCACTTCTCCATGCTTAGGGTTAAGCTATAGTTTAGTGTTATATTTAAAAAAAATCTTAATTTATAGTAGTGAAATTACTTGGGGTTTTTTTGTGATACCCTTTAAATATAGCACATGTTCTCTGTTCCTGTGAACTCCTATACAAATAATTGTCAAGTTGTTCAACCACCTCCTGAAGAGACTTTGCCAGGTAAGAGGAGAAAAGGAGATACCAATGCTGTATCAATCTTTACCCATGCTAAGGAAGTCTGAGCACAGTTCAACTAGTAACAGTGGAAACTAAGAGACTCACACTTCATGAGCACCCTGTGTTTCCAATAGCGTGCCAGTGAATTAAGCTAATTTGGAATAAGGCACACTTATTCTGGAGTTATAGCATTCACACATGGAGTTAATCAGGAATAGCTAAATCCAAAATAACTCCCAGTGTAGAAAAACCCTTAATTAATCTGCAACCTCCTTTTTGTTTTGTGAAGCTCATTTTGATGTAAAACTGTTCTGTGCCTTCACCTGGACTCTGTAGCCTCCATATTGAACTGAAAAATTCTTGCACCAAGCAGAGGGATAACAATGGAGGTTCGATAAAAGCCGATGACCTCTCATTCAAATAGAATCACCCTAGACCAGTGGTTCCCAAACTTGTTCCGCCGCTTGTGCAGGGAAATGCCCTGGTGGGCCGGGCTGGTTTGTTTACCTGCCGCGTCCACAGGTCCAGGCCAATGGGAGCTGCTGGAAGCGGCGCGGATTGAGGGATGTACTAGCTGCTGCTTCCAGCAGCTCCCATTGGCCTGGAGCAGCGAACCACGGCCACTGGGAGCTGCTATCAGCCGAACCTGCAGACACGGCAGGTAAACAAGCCAGCCTGGCCCGCCAGGGGCTTTCCCTGCACAAGCGGCGGAACAAGTTTGGGAACCACTACCAAAGAGCTGGCTACAGCCCACAGAAAAACAGTTCTCCCAGGTGGGTTGGTAACCAATAAACAAGTCACTTGATGGGGGTTTGAGGCTGACCTGCAAACTATTAAAGGACAAAGTCTGCCCTGTACAACTCTTTCTCAGTTACCAGAGTGAGAAGGCAAGAATGAAGAGAGGAGAAAAGGGGAGCAGCAGAACCATGGACTCTCTATACAGATGCTGATCAAATTACAAAAGTTGAATCCATATTTACCAAATTCAATAAAATATGAGCTATAGAAGTCAAACATACTGTTGTCTAATTCTAAGTACTGTCCTCATCACTGTAATACAACCACCAACTTAATGATGAAAACCATTAAATTGGACAAGAACTGTAACAAATTTCACACCAAAACGATTTCCTGGCTTTGTATTAAACTTTATCATAATCACTGAAAACGTATATAATGAAAAAGTTAGTAGACCTTTATGTATAGTTGTACTTCAAATTGTAAAAAGAAAAATTACCTATTGTACTCATCTGAGCACCCTGAAAGTACAAAATGTAATAGGCATATATTATCTGAAATACATTTAAAACTATTACAGTTAACATTTCTGATCCTAACAATGATTGATATTCCTAGAGAAGTCATCCATGACTATATTCATTTAGTTTAAGATCCCAAACCAAATTTAATCTTGTTACGTGTACAACTTTTAAAATCAAGAAAATTTCTAAACATAAAACATTTTCTTCTAATTATTAAAGCAGCATTATAGAAAATGGAAAACTGGCTTCAGTTCTTAATACCAGTCTTCCATACTGCCAGTGCCACAAACTATATCACTTCAGGCTGTACATGTGGGCAATTCTTTTAAAGGAAATCAGTAATGTACTGTGAATTAACCCTTTGGTTTTATTTGACAAGACAGACAACCATTCTGTCCATGCATGACTTTCAACAGTGGGTAAGTATAGTGTACAATATTCTTTGAAGTCATCCAGTAAGAAACTGATTGGAGTATGATGGCACTACAGAAAGCTTGCAGTGGAGCACCCATTTCTCTTCACAAGACCTTGCCTCTCATTGGGAGCTTGAATTATCATTAAGTATCTTAAACAGAATAAAGGCATTAGACAGCATGTATTCTAATTATTAAACCAGATCATAAACCTAAGAACTATGTTGCTATTTTCATGACAGAGACCCAAACTTTAAAAAGCGTAAGGTCCAATCAAACAAAATCTCAGTGTCCCCTGTAGATATCCCGCTCAGCAGTAACCAGCAGTTAGTTCTTCTCTTGCAAAAAGAAAAAGAAATGTACTACAGCTAAACTTTTGAGACTTTTTAAAAAATCATGTAGAAAATGAACATTGATCTAATTAAACAAGACTTCAGAATATTAACTGAAATATCACAAATGTCCAACTATTCAGAAGCAGAAGAATCAAGTTATATTTCAAAAATGGTTCATAAAGATTGTATGCCAAATATTGTTGGCATTTAAGCATTAAGCATATTTCCAGAGGGTCTAAAGTTCTAAACTAATTCCTGATCTAATTTAAAAAGGGCACAAAACATCTAGTTTTTCCAGTGATAACAGATGCCCTGATGTACTTATTTCCTTCCAATTTTATGAAGTTAATGATCTCATGTTCACTGTCACACAGTCAATATTCAAAGTACAATAGATATTCAATAAGGAATTTTCTGCAGTATGTTACTACTTTTAGCTATTGGATACTATCAGATCTCCAGGATCTGAATAAAGGACAGACTACTTTCCTCATTGTTACACATAATTATGCTTTGGAAGACCATGAGTTTTGTTGATTGCCTCCTAATGCCAAAATAGAATAGATTTCTAATTATAGGAATCAAAATTCAGTGCTGAGTATTACTAATGAACAATTAAAAACCTCTTCAGCAAACAAATGCATGGTACACAAATGTATATTGAGGTCAACACTGAATAGCAAAGGATTACACAAATGTGCATTCAGAGTAACTCAGTGGCAGTACCACTGTACTCATCAACAAGCGTGTGGCAACAACTACTTGCTTTCAGCAGTACTGAGCCAGAAGTCTGCTCTTTTCAGGAAGTAAAAACTGATAAAGGTTGCCATGCAGAGAAGATAGAATGAATCAATTATACCAACCCTAAACACAAAATATTTTGTACTGCATACCTGATAAAATAGTATACCAAAAATTTCAGAGGTAAAACAGAAAAATAGATACACATTAATAAGAAAATATCATAAAGAATACATCTTGTGCATCTGGCTGATCTAGTTTGAACTGAATGATTTCAAAGGTGCCAGAAGCAAACTTGAACATACCATAGTCTTAAAACATAATGCTGAAAAACCAAGCTACCCGTTCCCCATACTGGTATTATAAATAAAATGCTACTTTCTTCATTGATTGATCAACAAATCTAGAGAACATGGTATGTTTGCAAGAAAAGGAAATTAATATCATTTTACAATAACTCAAAGGCCTGAGCATAAAGGGCAGGCAAAGTTGGGAAGAATGAAATTAATATGCAAGTGTTTTGGGACAGATTTCATGTTACTTTGATTTTATATTGGCAAACCCATTTGTTATTGTGAGGGCTCTGTGTCTGTCTCTGAGGTTGCGGAAGTCATGGATTGTGACTTTTCCCAACGTCCGTGACTTCTGCAGCGGCCTCCTCAGGTGGCCCCTGGGACAGCAACACCTGTGGCTGCTGGAGCGGCTCTGCAGGCAGCCACATCGCTGCTGCAGCTGGGGCAGTCCCTGGGCAGCTGGTGGCACTGGCCCCAGGGCGCCCCTCCAACAGCTGTCCTCCAGGGTGTACCCTCCCTAGTGGCTCCTCTCTCGGCTGATTTAGTCAAGGGCATTTATAGTATAAGTCATGGACAGGTCACAGGGCTATGAATTTTTGTTGATTGCCTGTGACCTGTCCATGACTTTTACTAAAAATACCTGTGACGAAATCACAGCCTTCATTTCAGGTGGCCCCGTGCAACGTTCTCCTTGCAAATGTGCTTCCCCCCAGTCATGCACTATTTTTATACTCCAACGTTAAGGGGGAAGCGTCTGTTGCATTTTAGGCCTCGTCTAGGTCTACACAGGTGGCGCTCGCCAGAGGGAGCGGGAGGAGCGCGAGGAGACGGGACGAGCGCGAGGACAGCCCGTTTGCTGCGCGCGCACATGCCCGAGTCGGTCTCCAGTTCCCCCCCCTCGCATCCTTCACCTTCCGCGCCTCCAGGGCACCGTACTTGTTCCCTTTCTTCAGCCCCAGGAGCTTCTCTAACAAAATCAGCTCCTCCGGCCCGGGCCCCGCCGCAGCTGCCATCGTTGGAGACAACCGGCCCGGGAAAGGAAGAGGAAGAAGGACGAGTCTCTCAAAACTAACAAACTCCAGCACGATTGGACAGAGGGGCCCCACCTCCTAAGTAACGTCTCCATCCATTGGAGGAGGAAGGAGGGTAAGGCAGGATTGGCCGCGCACTGGGGCATAATAATCTGCGCCTGCGCCGAGATGACTGTGGCTTAATACTGATATGCGCAGTAGAAAGGGAGGGGTCACGTCTCTGTCTGAAGGGGGCGCGTGAAGCGCATGCGCAAAGGGGAGACAGGAAGAGTACATTCCATGAAGCTTGATTTACGCGTGCGCAAAGTGAAGGGGACGGGGTGGGGAGGAGTCTCGTATGTTAATCAGGTCTGTGATGTAGACAATCGGGGGGGTGGGGCTAATGCTGCTGTCTTCCTTCAGGGGACTGGCGGCGCGGCAGACGCAGACCGCCCCTAGGCTGAGCCGCTCCCTGACCCGTGCCCCTGTCGCAGCCCCGCCGCTCCCAGCGCAGGGGCTGGGGAGGAAGCGCGGTGAGGTGTAGGCGTGCAATCGCCTAGTGCTGCCGGAGTGCAAAGCTCACCTCAGCCGTAGCTAGGGAGCCGTGTCTGCAGCCTCCAGCCTATCTTTATCGCACCAGCTCATACCCAATTAGAGCATTTGTGTAAAAGAGGGGTTCATTGAGGCTGAAATTCCTATTATGGTTTTGCACTTTGTCAGTTTTGCTTAAAGTGTTAGTCTAATTTATTGCCTATTTCATGGGTTTTAAAATTAGGGGTTATACGTAGTTTATAGGCATTTTTAGGGGGACCTCCTATAGTGCTGATGACAGAAGAGGAGTCAGTACAAATGCTAGGCTCTCTGAGGCCATTGACAGATAAATCGTAGAACCAGCCACTCCTTGAATTCCAAAATTTAGACTCAGGGACTACTGAGTTATCATCATGGTATTATTCAGAACAAGATTAGGGGAGTAACAGGTGTTATACATGCCTATGGAATTATAGTACCTATTCATGCCAATGGAGAATCAAGTACACTCCTCTTGATTAGATTATAATTTTACAATCTACCCTGATTAAGTAGATAGCACAGGGGTCGGCAACGTTTCAGAAGTGGTGTGCCAAGTCTTCATTTATTCACTGTAATTTAAGGTTTTGCATGCCAGTAATACATTTTAATGTTTTTAGAAGGTCTCTATGTCATTATTATATAACTAAACTATTGTTGTATGTAAAGTAAATAAGGGTTTTAAAACGTTTAAGAAGCTTCATTTAAAATTAAATTAAAATGCAGATCTTATCAGTTTAATGTGATCCTTGCCCTTGCTTTTCCTTGCTGAGTTTTCTAATGTCTGGCACGTATTTGGATACTTTAAGCTGCATACAGGCAACAGGATCAGTTGTTAACCGGCTCCGAGAGGGACAGAGGACAGATTTCATGTGTGAAAATACCCGTTCACACAGGTATTTGGATCCAAATGCTGAAAACATTGCAAATGCAATTTTCTTCAAACAGTTAAATTTCACTGGCAGGGATGTCCAGCAGGTCAGAATAGAGGCCCCATGATCTCTCTCGGTAGCTTCGCACTCCGCAGATCTCCAAACTTTGATGCCCACAATTCTGAGCTTTTTAACTGAATGAGCTGCATTTTGAAATCTTCAACACCCATCCACTGAAATACAGACAAACCCAAGTCACTTTCATTGAACTTTTCAGGTTTAATTAGAAAAGAAAGCATTGGGGCAAATCGCTGGAAATCTTGAAATCTGTCAGAAAATTCTGGTTCCAATTCTTGCATGTACATTCCAATCTCATCAACACTGACAGTGCAACATGTTGATAGCTCTTTTATGTGGTGGAAATAGCGAAAAGTCGAAGTTTAAATACCCCAAGAAAAAGTTTTACAACAAATACCTTCCAGACTTCATAAAGATCCATAACCATTTGCCCTGCACCCTGGAGACAGAGGTTGAGTTTGTTTAGGTGAGTGGTGATGTCAGTTAGAAACATGAGTTTACACAGCCATTTGTCATCATCCAGTTCAGGGTAGTTTTGTCCTTTTCCGACAAAAAGGCCTTGATTGCATCAAAACAGTTTACAAAGCGCACCAAAACTTTGTCATGACTTAGCCACCGAATGTTGTTGTGAAGTGGAATGTTGTTATAAGCACTGCCCATCTCTTCTATCAGTGCTTGAAACTGTGAGTCAAAGCAGATCGAGCATCAAGGAAATTCACAGTTTGCACCACTGTATTCATCATATTATTAAGCTCTGAATTAGAAATTTTAGCACACAGGTTTTCTTGATGGATGATACAGTGAAATCTGACTGTCGTGTGGCCAACTTGATCTTCAAATAACTTTACAAAGCCCTTCTGTTTTCTGACCATGGCAGGAGCACCATCTGTTGTCACACAAAATATTTTTCTGATGCCAACTCCTCGTTCTTCAAAATGGTTTACAAAACTTTCTGCTATATCTTCCCCCTTTGTTGTGCCATGCAGGGGTTTTAGGCAACAAAGTTCCTCTTGGATTTCATTGGAAGCACAATATCTTGCAACAACTGCCAAATGTGGAACATCGTTTATATCCACACTCTTATCAACTGCAACGCTAAACACTTCTGTGTCTTTTAATGCAGTTGTCTGCTTTTCGTTAATGTTTTCTGCCATTTCGCTTACGTGTCTCTCAACTGTTCTGGCAGAGATATCGTATCTTTATTTGACAAATCATTGAACAAAACCTCCCAACTGCTGAGAAAAACTTTTTATATATTCCCCACCTGTAAACGGCTTTCCGTTTTTTGCAATGCATTGTGCAATCTTGTAACTTCCTTCTGTAGCTTGATTTTTCTTACACTTAAGCATTTAAAAACACTATTTTGCTTCTCATATCCTGCTTCTGCCTTTTTGATCGATTCCGTCTTGTCTGCTTCGTCAAGAAAGGTTTTCTCATGCTTCGTTTGAAAATGTCGTCCAATACTTGATGTGCTACAAACTTTCACAACAACACTTTCACAACAGAAAGCACAAACAGCACAGTCCTTCTTTTGAATAAATCTAAACGTGTCTGCCCAAGAAGGCTGAAATAAACGGATATTTAACTTTGCTTCCTTAGGAGCTGACATTTTGTCAAATGTACCCCTCAACTCACAGTTGAAAAAAAAATGGCGACAGACAGCACGCACAATGTCAAACGCAATGCGCTGTTCCATGTGGCATGATAGTGATATAAGCAGCAAATCAGGACTTAAAAATATCGCAGTGGTGCTGGAACAGTTTTTAAGGTGGGCCACAGATGGAGGCAGCTGCAGAGTGCCAGGCCGAGGCCAGGAGCAGAGCCCCAGGCTGGCGGCCAGGACCCCAGGCTGGCAGCGGAGCCACCTGGACGGGTGGCCGGGACCCGGGCCTGCAGCGGCTGAGTGAGGCCAGCGGACGGAACTCCAGGCCAGCAGCAGGCTGAGCGGGGCTGGTGGTTGGTACCCCAGGCCAGCAGCAGAGCCCCTGGGACTGGCGGATGGGACTCCAGCTTGCAGGGGGCTGGCGAGCAGAACCCCAGGCCGGCAGCAGAGACCTGGGCAGTGTGAGTGCCACTAAAAATCAGCTCACATGCCGCCTTTGGCACGTGTGCCCTAGGTTGCTGACCCCTGAGGTAGCACATAGTTGCACAACCACGGAAATGAACAGTCTTCCCTTGTTCTGCAGGGAGGAGTAAATTGCTTCACCCCTTTTCACAGAGCATCTTACTTTGTCTGTGCACTGGCCAGTTACTGTGCTTGGTGAGTATGGAGGCTAAGGGGCAGAGCTAGGGATTCTCCTACTACCTGCCCAGTCTGTTCATTTGTTCACAAGGAGAATGTTGGACAAGCACGTGTTCCATTTGCTCTTCCATTCTCTGCTTGTGTCATGTTCTAAGTAGGGCTGAGGAGCATAGCCCAGAAAATGCGGTGACAGTTTAACCCTATGTGTGCAAAGCAAGAGATAAGATTTATTAGTTTGAATTATTGATTTGTAATGATTTAGGTAAAAAGGCAAAGAGAAAAAAGTAGATAACTGAACTATACTGTTCTATATAGGGGTCATAGTTCCATAATTTATTTGGGCCAGATTCTGCCTCCTTTCATGGAATAATAACTTACTGTACATGTAGTCTTATTTGGTCTGCTCTCAGAATAAGTTTCAGAGTAGCAGCCATGTTAGTCTGTATCCGCAAAAAGAATAGGAGTATTATCTCAGTGTTATCTTATTCTGAGTATCTTATCTCAGAATAAGATAACACTGTTTGAGTGAACTCCTGGCCCTCCTGAAGTCAATGAAAACACTCCTATTGATTTCAGTATGGCTAAGATCTCATTCAATGTGAGTAAGGATGCAGAATTTGACCTTTTATTTTTAAAGCAGGTGGAATAATATAAAAGGAATGTAGCTGGGATAAGTCCTTATTCTCAGTGTTTGTTCCACTAGACCACATTGCTCTCTAACTGTGTCAATTAAGCATTCATCTTGCTCATAAGAGGTCCATTGGCCTACGTATGCACCATCTTGCTTTCTTGATTGTATTTTTTATCATTGAGAAATACCATAAGTTTTAACTAAAAACATATTACTAAATTCATATATAGTATTTCTCTGCTCTGATACTTTTTTAAAAAATCAGAGGAATCAAAAGGAGAGAAACTTTGTAAATAGTTTAACATGTACAGTTTGTCTTCAATATTATTATGAGCACTAGAAACCTGATAACTTCAAAGTAACTCAGTCCCAGAATGCATACTGTATCATGTATTTTAATTACGTGCTGCCCTACTAAGTTAAAATGCTATAATGCTGTCTTGAATTTCGCATGCATCATAAATATAATTTTTCTCAGTTTTGATGTTACACTTGTAAAGTATAGTCCTCAGGCTACATGAAAAGAATTATCAAACTTTTTCAGTGTCACTGAATTGCTTTTTAAATTTGTTAAAAATAATGTTTTATTTAATTCACTATCAGCTATCTACATTGAAATCTGGATGAGAGCTTGGCATATAAAATCATAAATGTTAGAGATTGGTAATCTAAAGGGTGTTTTCTATCTAGCTACCTGCCAGGCCAGTGTATAGGCCTAAACACAGGATGAATCATGTATCAAGCTGATGCTATATTTTAGTCAAAAAATGTAGCAATCCTATAGGACCCTGTTTATAGGAATTAAGAAATCCTGCCATACTGATATATAACTTCCATTCACTTCTCCTGAGAAAGGTGTGCCTGGCAAGATTTCTTATAGTTCAAAGGCATATTTTGACAAAAGGCAATGTTCAGATTGTTTTTATAAAATTGCAGTTTAGTTTGAAAAATTGTTCTACCTTGGCAGTGTTTTTAACTGTAAACCTTTACAGGAGACTTTACAGATTACTTATATATAAACAATTGTTTACGTTTTTTATAATGATTTTCTCTTGACCGAAAGGCTGCTTGGCAATACTGTATTTGTAATCCTGTCTTTTCTCATGCACAGTTCTGCATCATTCCAGTAGGTGGAGCGTTGTGATTAACTCTGCAAAAGAAACTTGACCCAAAGTAAAATAATTCACCACAGAGTGGGTGGGGGAGGAGGGATAGGATGAAGTGCACTTTGCTTAGAGGTATCAATGTCCTGTATGCGTGCTTGATACACAAAAATCTATATCTAGACTCTCACTCTCAATGAAAATAACTTGAAAAAAATAGAGTCTGTCAAATGGAACACTGCTTTAATCTGCTGTTATCATAGTCAAGTTTTAAATCTAAAATACCTGAGGTTATAAATTAAATGTCAAATATAATTAATTTGGCACTTGAAACACGAAGTGGATGACTGTCCTTTGGAGAAAGCCTGACAGCTTTATGTATGTCACATTGGTATCTGTTAAAATGAGCTTTACATGCCAGAAAATCCTAGTGTGTCATATTGCTGTTAGCTGTACCATAATTTTGTCTATATAACTTTGTCTCAAAATAGTTCTTGCATTAATTGTCTGAGGCTTTTGAAAAATAATATAAATAGGTATTGTGTATCTAATCTATTGATCTATGCTAAATGCTGGTTTTATTATAAATAAAATGTGCAATGTACTACTTATTGTATTACATTTTATCCTGCAAATACCTTCTCTGGTATGTGTCTGTATTTTATATATATATTATACAGATGGGGCAAATCACATGCCCTGTGCTGAACCTGGGCCCAGACCTTTTGTAGTTACGTTGGGATACAATCCTTCTACTATCTTCTGAACTGTGCAGTAACATCCACATCCCCCACACTCTCTCTCTGCAGGGAGGTTTTTATGGTAGATATATGCAATCTAAGGCCTGGTCCACACTAGGACTTTAATTCGAATTTAGCAGCGTTAATTCGAATTAACCGTGCACCCATGCACACCAGGAAGCCATTTAATTCGACCTAGAGGGCTCTTTAGTTCGAATTCGGTACTCCACCCCGACGAGGGGAGTAGCGCTAAATTCGACATGGCTATGTCGAATTAGGCTAGGTGTGGATGCAAATCGAACTTACTAGCTCCGGGAGCTATCCCACACTGCACCACTGTGTTGACGCTCTGGACAGCAGTCCGAGCTCAGATGTTCTGATCAGCCATACAGGCAAAGCCACGGGAAAATTTGAATTCCTTTTCCTGTCTGGCCAGTTTGAATCTCATTTTCTGTGTGGACGTCGTGGCGAGCTCAGCAGCACTGGCAGCGATGCAGAACTCTCCAGCAGAGGAGTCCATGCAATCTCAGAGTAGAAAGAGGGCCCCAGCATGGACTGACCGGGAAGTCTTGGATCTGATCGCTGTGTGGGGCGATGAGTCTGTGCTTTCGGAGCTGCGCTCCAAAAAACGGAATGCAAAGACCTACGAGAAGGTCTCCAAAGCCATGGCACTCAGAGGATACAGCCGGGATGCAACGCAGTGCCGCGTGAAAATCAAGGACCTGAGACAAGGCTACCAAAAAATCAAAGCGGCAAACGGACGCTCCGGAGCCCAGCCCCAGACATGCCGCTTCTACGAGGCACTGCATGCCATTCTCGGTGGGTCTGCCACCACTGCCCCACCAGTGACCGTGGACTCTGAGGATGGGATAGTGTCGAGGGGCAGTTTCTCGGCGATGTTTGCCGATGGGGAAGATGAGGAAGGGTTTGTGGAGGACGAGGCAGGCGACAGCGATTACAATACTGCTTTCCCCGACAGCCAGGATCTCTTAATCACCCTCACAGAGATCCCCTACCAACCCTCCCCGGCCGTTAACCCGGACTCCGAATCAGGGGAAGGATCAGTCGGTAAGTGTTATAAACATGTAAACATTTATTTCTTAACAAAACAGGAATAAAAACTATATAAAAAGAAGGTCAATGCATATAGGTATCGAACAAAAATCCTCTTGGGACAGTTCAACGAAGCTCTCGTAGAGGTACTCGAAAAGCCTCCGCAGGAGGTTCCTGGGGAGAGGTGCCTTGTTGGGTGCTCCGTGGAAGCACACTCTTCCGCGCCAGGCCATCAGGAGGTATAATGGGAGCATCGCCTCGACCAGCATGGCAGCATAGGGCCCTGGTCTGTGCAGGGATTCACGCAGCATTCGCTCTCTGTTTGTCCTGGAGACCCGCTTCAGGGTGATCTCGCTCGGCGACTGCTGCATCTAATTAGGGGAATTACTTTAATGTTACTATTGTGAATGCTTGACTTTTCCTTTGCATAACAATGACCGTCGTTTAACAGCCACGTGTTGTAGGCTGCAGAGGAAAAGCATACAGGGATCTTTCCCGGGGACAGCCGCGAGGGGCTGGAACAGGGTCAGACTTTATGCTTTCCAGATTGCCTGCAGCAGGAGGGCCCTGCTATCCATTAACTGTTAAGCAGCCTAAAGTTTCCGGCTTACCAGGCCTGGCTGCTACAGGGATTCTGCTGTCCTGCCCCACTTGTCCGATCTCCAGTGCAAGACCCCAGGCAATGAAAGCGAATGCCGAAAATTCGAACTTGTCCTGAGAGCACATGAGATTAGGTGCCCTGTATGGTCTTGTTCACAGAAACTGAGTAGACTGTGTTCAGTGTTCGCAAACATGTATCTTTGGAAGGAAATCACTTCCTTTTTCCCATCACACAGCTGCGGCTCTTTCCCGAACTGCCCCGGCATCCCCCTCACAGAGGCTGGCGCAGATTAGGCGGCGAAAGAAAAAGACTCGGGACGAGATGTTCTCTGAACTGATGGCCAGCTCCAGAGCCGAGGCGGCCCAGCAGAGCCAGTGGAGGGAGACCCTCTCTCAGCAGCAGCGCTCACACAGCGAACCGGAGGACAGGTGGCGACAGGAAGACCAGCAGGCGACTCAAACGCTGCTTGGACTAATGAGGGAGCAAACGGACACGCTCCGGCGCCTTGTGGATGTTCTGCAGGACTGCAGGCAGGAGCAGAGAGCCCCCCTGAACTGTATCTGCAACCGCCCTCCCCCGCCACAAAGTCATGTCCCCCACTCACCCAAAATCACAAGAAGGAGGGGCGCTAGGGGCCGTGAAAACTGTCACTCCACCCCAGCAGAGCGCTCATGTACCAAACAGCTCTCATTCCCTAAAGTATGAGAATTGCTTGCCTTCCTGGCTCACCCGATCCCAAATCCCAGTTTCATCCCCCAACTGTGTAGTTGAGTATTAAAAATAGTTTGCTGTTCATTACTGTTTCCGTCATGTTTCTTTGCAGAAGACTTTGTGTGAAGGGTGGGGGAGGGGTTTGTTAATTGCATAGGACAGCCACCATTAACAGGGTACAGACATGGGGGCAGGATCAACAGCAGGTCACACACAGAGTGCAGTCACTAGGCACCCGGGTCACTGTGCGAGGTGTCTGCTGCCCCAGGTCAGTCTGGGAGGTGTATGTTGCCCCAGGGTCCGAGCGCCTGGCATCCACAAATGGCAAGGCAGGGTGCCCTTACCATGCCCTTCCACCCTAGCCATGAACCTCTCCGATGCCCTGAGCCCCAGCCAGAGCCATCATCCACCCACACCTACTCACCCTTCCCACACACCCCTCACCCCTTCCTGCAAACCCACCCCTTCCTGCACACCCTCCGGTAACCGTCCTCCCCCCCGAGACCGCTGTAGGAGCAGGAGCCTGTCAGTCCTCGAGTGTAGAAGCGGTCTGTACATCACTGCACACCGTACCCACCACTGTCTGCGTCCCTGTTGTAACCCTTGAACGAGAATTCGTTAGTAAAGAAAACTTTGTTAATTAAAAATGTTCCAATAACTTTATTTTTAAACGTCTGTTGGAAGGGGGGAAACCTGGTGAACGGGGTATGTAACCGCTGAAAAAAGACAATAGTAACTGAAACAGGGGCAGGTTCAGCTTCTCTGTAAAGAGACTGGACAGTCATAGGTTACCCTGCTCTCTGAGGAACCTAGCTTTCAAAGCCTCCCGGATGCACAGCGCTTCCCGCTGGGCTCTTCTAATCGCACGGGTGTCTGGCTGAGCGTAATCAGCAGCCAGGCGATTTGCCTCAACCTCCCATCCCGCCATAAAGGTCTCCCCCTTGCTCTCACAGAGATTGTGGAGCACACAGCAAGCTGCAATAACAATGGGGATATTGGTTTCGCTGAGATCCGAGCGAGTGAGTAAGCTCCTCCATCTCCCCTTGAGACGTCCGAAAGCACACTCCACCACCATTCTGCACTTGCTCAGCCGGTAGTTGAAGAGCTCCTTGTCACTGTCCAGGGCGCCTGTATAGGGCTTCATGAGCCAGGGCATTAGCGGGTAGGCTGGGTCCCCGAGGATCACTGTAGGCATCTCCACATCCCCAACACTTACTTTGTGTTCTGGGAAGAAACTACCTTCCTGCAGGCATCTAAACAGACCAGAGTTCCTGAACACATGCGCGTCATGAACCTTGCCCGGCCACCCGACGTAGATGTTGGTAAAACGTCCCTTATGGTCCACCAGTGCTTGCAGCACCATTGAAAAGTAGCCCTTTCGGTTAATATACTGGCTGGCCTGGTGGGCCGGTCCCAGGATAGGGATGTGAGTGCCATCTATAGCCCCACCGCAGTTTGGGAATCCCATCGCGGCGAAGCCATCTATGACAACCTGGACGTTTCCCAGGGTCACTACCTTTGACAGCAGTAGGTCAACGATTGCGTGGGCTACTTGCATCACAGCAACCCCCACGGTAGATTTGCCCACGCCAAAGTGGTTCGCTACTGACCGGTAGCTGTCTGGTGTTGCAAGTTTCCAGAGGGCTATGGCCACTCGTTTCTGCACACTCAGGGCTGCTCGCATCTGGGTGTCCTGGCGCTTCAGGGCAGGGGCCAGCAAGTCACACAGTTCAAGGAAAGTGCCCTTACGCATCCTGAAGTTTCGCAGCCACAGTGATTCATCCCAGACCTGCAGCACTATGCGGTCCCACCAGTCCGTGCTTGTTTCCCGGGCCCAGAATCGCCGTCCCATAGCATGAACGTGACCCATTGCCACCATAATCTCCACGGCGCGGCGTACCGTGCTTTGTGAGAGGTCTGTGCCACTCTCACACTTCACGTCCTCACTGCGCTGCCGGAGCCTCCTCGCCCGATTTCTCAGCAGCTGACTGTGGAAGAGGTGTTCGATAAGGTGCGAGGAGTTGACAACGGCCATAAGTGCAGCGATGATCACAGCGGGCTCCATGCTCGCAGTGCTGTGGCGTCCGCGCTGTCACTGACCAGAAAAGTGCGCGAACAGAGTTCCCGCCGGCGCTTTCAAGGAGAGAGGGCGGGAGTGACGGTTGAATGATGACAGTTACCCAAAACCACCCTTGACACATTTTTCCCCCAGAAGGCATTGGGGGCTCTACCCAGCATTCAAATGGGAAGCGGGGACTGCAGGAACTGTGGGATAGCTGCCCAGAATGCACCGCTTCCAATGTCGATGCTTGCCCCGTTAGTGTGGACTCAAAAATTCGAATTAGTGTCCTTAGTGTGGATACACAAATTCGAATTCATCAGGTCGAATCCACAAATTCGACCTAAGTTAAATCGAACTACTCCTGTAGTGTAGACATACCCTAAGATTGATTGACTCTGCTCCTTCTCCAGCCCACCTTGCCTCTGTGTCCCTCATAAACAGAATGGCCACAACAGCCCCTTTGTGCATCCCATGCTTCCACCTTGCACAATGGAATTGCACTGGTTACACTGCTTATTTATTCATATATATCCATAGGGAAATAGAGGGGGTAGGATTTGCCCTGTAGACATTTATGTTATTAGTAATGTATAATTGTTGAAATATGGTTTATTGATGATTTTATTTCCAACTCATGCAATGGAACTTTCCTAATCTATCTTTATAATTAGCATAGAGAATGGCAGTTTCTCTCCACTTCTGAACAAATATTTATCAAGGAATCCTGTGGAAAAAAATGTGATCATGTAATTAAAGAGTATATCACACATTGAAGACTATATCATAAACAAGGAGGCTGAATTAAGGTTGCATGGGGGGCTGAAATAAGGTTGCTTACTTCTGGCATTTCCTACATTTTTTAGTGCTTGACAATGTTCTTTTAACTTTTTTGTGTTTAATACATGCACAATGTGTGTGTGTGTATAGGGTGTATAAAACTGCATACACGCTATAATATAGTTGGTTTCTATTTCTTTTGCTAGCTGCAATAGGTTTTGATTTCTTCTCTTCCATGCAGCAAGTTTTGGATTAGCAATTCCCCACATTTGAAAGGTTTTAGTTGACAGCCAGGAGATAAAAAACTCAAAATGTTCTCTTCAGTGAAAAACTTGTAAGCTAAATAAATGCATTTATGTAGATATTTTATTGGTGCCCATTGCTAAAGTACATAGAAGGTTCCTTTTGTAATTAAAATGAATATTTACACACTATAAACCTTTAAAATTGAAAGAAAAATAAGAGTTTTGCTTACTAACTGCATGGCAACCATTCAGTAGCAACTATGTGACCCATTCTACATGAGCAACCAAAACTTTGATTAAAGTAATTGAGAGTTTTGGGTGCAAAAGAAATGCATGTACACCCCTACCCCGATATAATGCAACCCGATATAACACAAATTTGGATATAACGTGGTAAAGCAGCGCTCTGGGGGGGCGGGGCTGCACACTCCGGCGGATCAAAGCAAGTTCGATATAATGCGGTTTCACCTATAATGCGGTAAGATTTTTTGGCTCCCGAGGACAGCGTTCTATCAGGAGGTGTATTTGCAGGTGATTTCCAGGCCTGTCCCTTTCAACACTGGCAGTACAGTTGGCTCCTTAGCTAGCCAGTAGTCATCCTGCTCTGTTTGTACATCCAGTGGTGAGCTGGAGCCGGTTCCCACCGGTTCACGGGAACCGGTTGTTAAATTTAGAAACCCTTTTAGAACCGGTTGTAAAGGGCTTTTAAATTTAACAAAAGCTCCAGCAGCTCCCTGCCCTGCCCTGCCCTGCCCCCGGCCCCAACTCACCTGGCTCCAGCTCTGCCTCTGCCTCCTCCTCTGAAGGCTCCCCCTCCGGGCTTCCCGCGAATCAGCTGTTAGCGCGGGAAGCCTGGGAGGGCTGAGAAGGAAGCAGCAGCTTCCTGCAGATGAGCTGGGGTGGGGGGGGGCACGAGGAGGGCTCTAGGCGCCGCGAGTCTCCGGCCCCAGCCCCGACTCCAGCCGGCCAGGCGGCGCAGCTCCGGGCAGTGCGGTAAGGGGGGCAGGGAGCAGGGAGGGGGTGTTGGATAGAGGGCGGGGGGTGGATTAGGGTCGGGACTCGGGGTGGTTAGAGGGCAGGGAACAGGGGAATTGAATGGGGGCAAGGGTCCTGGGGGGGGCAGTCAGGAAGGACCAGGGGTTGGATGGGGCGGTGGGAGGTAGTCAGGGGCAGGGGTTCCAGGGGCAGTCAGGACAGGGAGAAGGGGTGGTTGGATGGGGCAGGGGTTTTTTCAGGCTGTTTGAATAGCCAGGAGTTGATTTTAGCCTAAGACCATTTAAAGTGGCAATCCTCCCTCTCTACTGACAACACCCTTACTCCCAAAGTGCAGCCCCAGAAGTAGAACAAGTGAGGTTTGTCACATTCCAGAGGAGGCTGATCTCATGTACACATATAGGCTCCAATTCAGCAAAGCACTTGTGGAGGCCAAGAATTAATTAATAAAGGTTTGAAGGGATCTTAATGTATGTTAGCTAATTAGCAGAGGTTAAGCTGTTACCCTGTATCTGGTGCAGAGTGAATTGTGTGAAAAGTCGTTATGACCTTGTGAATTGCAGTCTTGTTTTCTGTTCTGGTATTGCAGACAAATAAGATAATGAATAGGCTTATGTATAAACAAATGCAAATGTTTACTTTTACTGTCTGCAAGTTTGCTAGCCACTGTCTGTTAAGAAGGTATAAAGATTGTTATGATTGTTTTACTAATTGAGAGAGATCTGTTCAGGACAAGGGGCAACCCAGTTCCTGACACTCTCTCCCTCTTGTGTTCACTAGAGTATTATAATAAAGTATTTGTTTTTGCTGCACCTAAACATAAGCGAGAACTGAGTTTTCTTCGACAATTTGGGGGCTCGTCCGGGATGGCAACGCCCACGGACACACAGACGGCTGCTACGGATCGTTCCCCTTCGAACCCCATGGCGCCACAATAGAGGTAAGAGACCTTTTGAAATCTCTATTGGGGTATCGGAGGAGGACTGTCTGTGGGGGACGTCTGTTTCTGTTGGGCTCACGCCATCTGAACTTTTGACTGTGCAGCAGGATCAAATGCAGAGTGGTATTGGGGAGAGGCCCCAATAAGGTTAGTTTATAGCAGTACTGGGAACTGCTGAGTTGGCCAACAGGTAATGCATAAGGTAATGCATTAGAATGCACCGGTGCTGAGGGGTTTTTACCGCCTCAAGAGGGGTTGTCATACCGCCTCATGGTATTGGTCCGGACCAGGTAATGATGCATCTTGGTTAAAAAAAAAAAAATAAAATAAAATAAAATAAAAAAAGAAAAAAAAAATTTTAAAAAGGTTAAAAAAGGGTTAAATAGAGGAAAAGAGGCCTTGGTGTGTGTGTGTGTGTGTATACCTGTGTGAGTGTTCGTTGCTGGAAGACGCCCAGATTGCCCTGTGAAGCGATTGCTAATGATCAGGAGTAGTCTAACGCAAGCCCAGTAACTAGTGGATCTTTAGGAGATCCGACCCACGGTGGGCTGACTCAGCTTGGCATAGTCCGGCGAGGAAGCTGCCTGGGTCTAGGAGTGTGTGAACCCATCTTCCCTCCTTTCCCTTCTGTGTGGGCTACTGACAATCTGATCGTCTCCCTGGATGCAATTAGAGTATGCGGGTTTATCTCCCGGAAATGGAGTCTTTAGCCGACGCTCTTTGCTGAAAGGAGATGTACGAGGGTCGTAGTCTTTCTTGTGAGTCTCTCCTGTACGTGAGTGCCCTGTAGGGAGGGATTCTTAGATTCTGGTCCGCTAGCGCGGACAGGGACCCCTTCAGTTGGTGTGACTGGAACATGGGGGGGGAACAGTCTAAACTTTCCACTTTACCCCCTAAGGGTACCCCAGCATATTACATGTACGTACATTATGGTCCTAAAACCTGCAGGTATTTAAATGATTGGAATCTGTACACGCGTGAAAATTCATTTAAACAATGCCCATTAGAAGGTACCTTTGAGTTAGATAAACTTACATGCCTCCGTGAAGCCCTTAAATCACACACCTCTGCTGCGCAGTGCGAGCAGTTTCTGTCTTGGTGGGAGGAAGCAACAAAGAGACTCCATGAGTCTCGGGTGCGGAGTCTGAAGGACTCCCAGGAGAAATTAAAAACTGAAGTACAAGATTTAAAACTTAAATGTCAGACATCCAAATGTCTTCCTGCTTCAGTGCAGCCCTCTGCTTCTCTTTATCCTCAATTAGTTAAACCTGAAAGTGAGGAGGAGACTACAGAAGATATAGTGGATTTTTTTAGCAGCATTCCACAGCCGCAGCAGGCTTCCCCCTCGGCCCCCCCTTCTCGGGCTGTGCAGGCAGTAATTGTTTCGTCGCCGCAATTATCAACTGCACAAGTTGTTCATTCTCCTTCTTCGGAAGAATTATCTTCTTCCCTACTGACTGACACCAGTAGTCCGGTTAACCCTGCTTCTGCTGATAACCATGCCGGCTACTTTCTTAGAAGCACGACACAGGCACTCCAGGCTCCTTTAAGGGACTTGCCTGGAGCTGGAGCGATAGGGGGGTTAATTAAGGTACATGCCCCGTGGAGACCTGGAGATCTTAGAAACTTGGTGAAAGAATTTCCTAAAATCAGGGAGGAGCCAGTAAAGTTTAGAGAAGAGCTCCAGACAGTGATTCAGTGCTATAATCCATCTTGGGCAGATGTTAATCAACTTTTACGAGCTGTACTGCCCGCCGAAGTACAGCAACGCCTTAACAGACAGGCGGCTTGGCCTGATGCCGACCCTGGTATTGGGGATGCTTTGACAGAGGCTAGGAATCGTCTCTTGACCTCTATTTCAGAAGTTTGTCCTAAGAAAACAGATTGGACCAAGATTGCAAATTGTAAACAAAATAAGGGAGAATCCCCTGCTGATTATCTTGATAGACTGACTAAGGTCTTTGAACAGCATTCGGGAATTACTGATCCAGCTGATAATGCCAGGGAAGCGGTGGGAGCTGCTTTTGTTCAGGGACTCTTGCCAAAAGTTCAGCAACCATTGAGAACTATTTGTATTGGCTGGCAAACTAAACCCCTTTCAGAATTGGTGACAGTTGCAAATCATTGTACAGCTTGCATAGACCAGAAGAAAGAAACCAGTGAAACAAAACTTATGGCTTTACAGTTACAAACTTATCAGAATAGGGGTCGTGGGGGACTGAGAAGAGGACGGGGACGAGGTCGTGGGAGAGGTATGGGACGAGGTTCCTCATATCCTGCCCAGAATCCTGCCCCGACTGGGAGCACTGCATGCCACTTGTGTGGTCAGGAGGGACACTGGAGAAATGAGTGTCCAAATCGATTTGCTCAAAATCCTACTCAGTTCCCCAATCCTGAAGCGCCTGTTTTCTCCCCACAAGGAACCCCTTACTAGGACAGCCTGAGGGAACGTAACTGCATCATGAATCCTTTAATTTCTATTAATCAAGAAGGCCCGTTTGTTGATTGTAATATTGCTGGTAAATCTGTTACTTGTCTTGTAGACACTGGGGCTAGTAGGTCTGCTCTGAGATCCTCGGAGTTTCCCTCTGTTCCTTTGTCCGCTTTGTCTGTTAATGCTGTGGGCATTTCAAACTGTCCTGTTTCGCATCCTGTCTCAGTACCCCTCGAAATTTGTCTTGGCCCTCTAGAAGATAAACATTCCTTTCTACTCAGTTCTACTTCTCCTGTGAATTTGCTGGGAAGAGATCTGTTGTGTAAATTAGGTTGTACCATCTACTGTACACCAGATGGCGTATTCTTACAGGTTCCTGATGAGAATACTAACCTGGTGTTGGCTACACTCCATATATCCGAGCCCGCTGCGTCGAAGTCTCCACTCGGCCCTGACCTTGTGCATTTGTTGTCACAAGTGCCCCCCCATCTCTGGTCTCGTCATGCAAATGAAGTGGGACAGATTAGAACAGCCGAGCTGGTTAAAATTCTTGTGGACCCTGCTAAGCTTTTGCCAAGGATTCCACAGTACCCACTGCGTCCTGAAGCAGTGGCAGGCATAGCTCCGGTTATAGAATCTTTATTGCAACAGAGTATTATTGTTCCCACTATTAGTTCTTGTAATACTCCTATCTTTCCTGTAAAGAAGCCAGGAAGGAATACCTATCGGTTTGTTCAAGACCTTCGTGCTATTAATGCTGTGGTTTTGCCTTCTTTTCCAGTGGTTCCAAATCCAGCTACTATTCTTTCTTGTATTCCACCGTCAGCCACTTATTTCTCTGTTGTAGATTTATGTTCTGCATTTTTTTCCATTCCAATTCACCCAGATAGTCAGTATTTGTTTGCCTTTACTTATAAAGGATGTCAGTATACCTGGACCAGGTTACCCCAAGGGTATACTGAATCTCCCTCCCTGTTTTCTCAGATCCTGAAGAAGGATCTGGATGATGTGGTTTTCCCTGGAAAATCAGTACTTATACAATATGTGGATGACCTTTTACTGGCGTCTTTCTCTTTTGACTCTTCTAAAACTGATACTCTGACTCTTTTAACTGCTTTAGCTGCCAAAGGTCACAAAGCATCCCGAGAGAAACTCCAACTGTGTCAACCCAAGGTTCATTATCTTGGTCATGATATTTCTCATGGCAAGCGTCATTTATCAGACTCTCGTATTTCAGCTATTTTAAATATGCCTAGGCCTAGTACTGTTTCTCAAATGCGTACTTTTCTGGGCATGACTGGATATTGCAGGCAGTGGATTTTAGGTTATGCAACAGTGATTAAACCCTTACAGGATCTGACTAAGTCTGGTACCCCTGAACCTCTTCCTTGGCCCCCAGAGGCTGAGAGTGCTTTTGTTGCTATTAAACAGAGACTATCTACTGCTCCGGCCCTGGGACTTCCTGATTATACTAAACCATTTACTCTTTTCTGTCATGAGCGTAATGGGTTTGCTTTGGCTGTACTAACGCAAAAGCACGGGGACAAACACCGTCCAATTGCCTACTACAGTACTGCCTTAGACGCTGTGGCGGTAGGATTTTCCCCTTGTTTACGGGCTGTAGCGGCAACGGCCCTTTCTGTTCAGTTATCTGAATCTATTGTATTGGGTTCTCCTTTGAGTGTGTGTGTTCCGCATGCTGTGGCTGCACTCTTGTTGAAATCTAGGACGCAGCATTTATCCGCTTCTCGTCTTATCAAATATGAACTGGTTTTGCTTTCTTCCTCTCATATTACTTTGGCTCGTTGCCCTGTTCTTAATCCAGCCTCTTTGTTGCCTGGGCCTGAAGATGGAACCCCACATGATTGTGTGTTTGTAACGTCTGTTCTTACTCGTCCTAGAGATGATTTACTGGATGTGCCTTTGCAGAATCCTGATCTCCTTTATTTTGTGGATGGCTCGTGCTTGCGAGATTCTAAGGGTACATTAGTTGCTGGTTATGCTGTCTGCACTACCTGTGCTGTTGTTGAAAGTGCTTTCCTTTCTTCAGTGTTTTCCTCTCAAGTAGCTGAACTGGTGGCTTTGACTCGAGCTTGTGTTCTGGCTAGAGATCAAACGGTCACTATCTATACAGATTCTCGTTATGCTTTTGGAGTGGTTCATGATTTTGGATTGCTTTGGAAATATAGAGGCTTCCTTACATCCACTGGTTCTCCTATTAAGAATGGTTTTTATGTTTCTGCTCTTTTGGATGCTCTTTTGTTGCCTAAAGCTATAGCTGTTGTTAAATGTACTGCTCACAAGACCCCTCATGATGAAGTTACCCGTGGGAATGCTCTAGCTGACTCTGCAGCTAGGACAGCGGCTCTTTCTGCACCTCAGGCTGTACATTCCTGTGTACTGATAGAGCAGCCTTCACTGGCCTCCCTTGACGATCTGGCTAAGATCCAGGAGGCAACATCAAGAACTGAGAAGCACTCTTGGAGTGCTGCTGGCTGCATTTTACATTCTGATAATCTTTGGCGTGCCCCGGATGGTCGCCTGGTGGCACCAAAGATGTTATTGCCCTATCTTGCTCGCATATACCATGGGATGGCACACGTGAGCAAAGGGGGGATGGTTGCTGCAGTTGCCCGAGATTGGTTTGCACCCATTTTCCCTTCTGTTGCCCATTCCTACTGTCAACACTGTGTGATTTGTCAACAACACAACATTGGTAAAGCTGTTAAAGCTATGCGAGCAGCCCACCCTCCTCCTTGGGGACCTTTTGTAAATATTCAGATTGATTTTATTCAAATGTCTAAATGTTGTGGTTATGAATATGTATTGGTTTTAGTTGATGTATTTACCAATTGGGTTGAAGCTTTTCCCTGCAGGAAGGCAGATGCCAGGACTGTTGTGAAACTTCTGCTTAAGGATTTTGTCCCTCGTTTTGGCATTCCTGTGAGTATCAACAGTGATCGTGGAACTCACTTTACTGGACAGATTGTAAAGGAGTTATGTACAACTTTGCAGATCCAACACAACCTTCACTGCCCTCATCACCCACAATCTGCTGGGACAGTGGAACGCCAGAACGGGATTTTAAAAAATAAACTGGCCAAGATTTGTGCTGAAACGAACTTAAAGTGGCCAGATGCCCTTCCATTGGCACTGATGAGTATGAGAGCCATTCCCAATCGAAAGACTGGACTCAGCCCTCATGAGATTTTGACGGGGCGCCCAATGCGACTACCAACTGCACCCCCACTGACCTTAGCTCAGATGGACATTCATTTGATGGATGATATAATGCTTAAGTATTGTCAGGCACTAATGAAATGTGTTAAGTCTTTTTATACACAGGTGAAGGAAGCCTTACCGAAGGATCCTGTGCAACCTTGCCACTCATTGGAACCGGGAGACTGGGTCTACATAAAGGTCCATCAACGAAAGACTGCCCTGGCTCCACGCTGGAAAGGCCCTTTCCAAGTCCTGTTGACTACCAACACTGCTGTGAAGTGTCAAGGACTACCTGCCTGGACCCATGCATCGCACTGCAAAAAGACCCCTCCACCTCGGGAGGCCACACCTACTGATGATCAACGTGCTCCTTCTTCTAGCCCTGCTGCACCTGCTGGACAGCGGAAGAAGAGGACAAGGTGACGTGCTAGAAACCTCTCCCTTGTCCTCTGACGGACCTACTGTGCCTTTGGATTTTTCTAAAGGTATTCCCACATTACAACCCTCTTCCCTTTATCATGCTAGAGCACGATTGTTTTTGGGGAAGAGGAGAAGATGCATTCGTTCTGCAAACTCCTCCAGAGTCCAGGGATTCCTGACTAAAAGAGACATTATGAACTGGCCCTGGTGGAAGAAACGAAGCATCGTTTATTGGCAAGGAGGGAACTGTGGGGAGCGTGCTTGGGCGTGTGGGGTTCAATGGTGGCTTGGATTTCTTCCAGGGGCAGGGCTCTGTGCTTATGGACAAGTACCCTGGGGATGTACTGCCCTCCCTAATTGGCTTTCAGATAATGACTACCAAAAGCACCTTGCTACCACAAAGGTTACCCCCACTAGCCCCTCAACCCTGGCCGTCACTTCTGTAATTTATCCAGATGTAAACGAAATTGTATATTCTAATGAGATTCGTTGGCCCAGACCTTCCCATCTTAGTGATTTATTGGGATATTGCTCAGAAAGCCTATTTTTTAAAGTTCAACAGACTTCATATGAGAGAACCATTGAGTGGAAAACAAATGGCTCAGTGGCAATAGAGATCCATAATATTACTGCAGATCAGCCCCTAGACTTTAGATATGAAATTGATGGATTCCATAGTGAAGTAGATATGATGGTTATTCCTGGACTTTGTGCTATGTTACCTGAAAGAGGCCCTTATTGTTATTTGGTTACCCAATTAGTGAATAATCAAACGACTACCCAAAGAGTTTGTTCTACTACTGGAAATTTTACCTGTCTTGAGACCATTCCAGTGACTGATAATGTGACTTGTACTTTATTGCAATACACTCCCTCTTATGCTATTGATATTAATGCCTCTCAGAAATATATGCAGGTCTACAACCAACAGATGTGGTATAGACCTACGCTGAGGGGAAATGTGCCAGAATATCGGTGGACTGTACTAAACACTACACTAGGGACGGTGAAGTTTACATTGCCTTTATCTAGTTTTCAGATCACCTCTACATATCCAAATTGTTCCCAAGGGGCTGCCATTAGATTAGCACAACTGAGGGCCTGGGTTATTTCCTCTAGAAAGAAGAGGGATCTAGCCGGATCCTTGTGGGATGGGGCCAATTCTGCAGCTGCTGTTTGGAATATTTTTAAGACCCAGGAGCATGATGAGAAATTGGGCCAATTAGAGAAGGCCACTGGCCTGATTTCTGGGGCACAGCTGACACAAGTGCGAACCGGAGTGGGTGAGTTACATGTCATTTCCGCCCTTAGTTCTCTGACCCAGAATTTATTGAGAGAGATGGTACTGAATATAACTGAAGCTGGGAAGGCATTGCAGTGGGATCTAGCATGTTCGGAAATTCAGGATTTCCTGAATGACCAGCTGATGGCCATTCGGAATGATCTAGTGCACCAAGCTTGGCCCACTGCCCTTACAGACACGTCAGGAGTACCATCTGATCTGTGGCCATGGAGACATACTTGGAGACTTTCTGGATGGAAATGTGGACGTTCACAGTGCTCCTTCCAAGCATATGGACCGGTTAAGGGGGTGTGGGCTCCCACATACCGAATCCTGCCGGGTCCATGGGGAGGATGCATGTGGGATTGGGTGATTCACCGAGATATCTGGGAAGTCAGGCCACCTGATTCTCCTAATCGATTTTTAGTTAGTGCTCCTGGGATTACAGCTGATATTTGGATGGGGTTAGGGAATTTATGGACATTTTGGCCGTTAGAACCACCACAGCTTCAGTGTATACGGAAACTGAAGCCAGGGGAAGTTGTCACTGTTTGTGACAATATTTGCTGGGAGGGTAAAGGTCGAGGGACTACCCTTACAGGACACCCACTTTTTCAGGCTAATGATAGCTGTGTGTACGTTAATGCCACCACGTTACAAGATATACATATTAATCTTACCACTGCTGCAGGCAATCATATTATTTACTGGCCTGCAGATAGAATGTTACATGTAGCTCTTAGATTTCAGGTATATTTTAATTGGACTAGGATAGTACCTGATCGGTTTCAGAATTTGCTTTCATTGTTGCCAGAGGTTCGCAGAATCTCTGAGTTGCAAGGGCAGATTCACATGCTTCAGAATATATATCATGCTGAGCAGAATGCCTTTCATACAGCTTATAGAGTTTCTACTTTATGTACTAAGTTTGATGTGTTGTGCTTTGTTACCAAAACTGTACGACAACCCCATTATTTTATTCCTATGGGGATGTTATTGTTTGTAGTGTTGTTAGTTGGTGTGGGATTATGTTATTGTTGTTGTTGTTGTAAAGGGCGTAATGATAGTAATACTACTTTTCATGTTCATGCTAATCATGCATTGTCCTTACATCCCATGAAAACCCCTAAGGTTGAGATGTCTCCTGTGGACTCTGAAATCCATGGTTTGATGCAAATTGAGATTTGAGGTATTTGTTGTACTAGAAGTACAAAAGGGGGGAATGTGGAGGCCAAGAATTAATTAATAAAGGTTTGAAGGGATCTTAATGTATGTTAGCTAATTAGCAGAGGTTAAGCTGTTACCCTGTATCTGGTGCAGAGTGAATTGTGTGAAAAGTCGTTATGACCTTGTGAATTGCAGTCTTGTTTTCTGTTCTGGTATTGCAGACAAATAAGATAATGAATAGGCTTATGTATAAACAAATGCAAATGTTTACTTTTACTGTCTGCAAGTTTGCTAGCCACTGTCTGTTAAGAAGGTATAAAGATTGTTATGATTGTTTTACTAATTGAGAGAGATCTGTTCAGGACAAGGGGCAACCCAGTTCCTGACACTCTCTCCCTCTTGTGTTCACTAGAGTATTATAATAAAGTATTTGTTTTTGCTGCACCTAAACATAAGCGAGAACTGAGTTTTCTTCGACACACTGAAGCATGTGCTTAATTCTATTGGTGCTAGGGTGGCAGTAGGATGCTTTTGTCCCATCACCAAATCCACTAACAAAACCTCATTTCTTATTTTCTCTCTCCCTTCTTCTGTTACTGTCTCCATTGGAATGCATGGTGTTACATTTGGGCCCTCAGTTAGGTTGTGGCTCTGGTTTGAAGTTCAGCTGCAGAGCCAAACCTAGAAAAGGGTTTGATAACTCCAAAAACTTGTCAGCTATTTTCAGGAGATTTAGGGCCAAAGCAGAGTTGGTTTTGGATGGGAGGGTCTGATTTTTGGATCATGGCCAGTTTACAACTTAAAAATATTTTTGTTTGTTTTATATTAAAAAAAATCTGAGGTCCTAACAAAGATAGTCTGGTTGTTACAGAAAGGAAAATTTTAAGTGTCAGGCAATGACTGCCTCCCTCACGAGAGAAAGATGGACTTGTGTTTAATGGACATTATCTGGATTTAGAAGAGCTGTATTCTATCATCTTTTCAGCCCACATCCCCTAGATCAAAATCACCATCACTTACCACCTTTTTGTCTTCTAGAATCAAAGATTTCATTAAAGGGAAAAAAAACCTAAAGTTGATATGTTCCATGCAGTAAGGAAATGAGAAGAAGAGCTTAATGTTAGCCACAGAATGGACCAAATCATAGCTAGTGTAACTCCAGTGCTGATTGACTCAACAAGCTCTTTGAGGCAAGAACAGTCTTTTTGTTCTGGCTGAACAGTGCCTAGCACAATGCGGGATTCTGGTCCAGATTTGGGGTTCCTAAGCACTGCCATAATAGAAACAATTGCTAATTTCCTAGAGTAATTCCACTAATTTTAGTGGAAGTACACCAAGACTGAATATGGTCTTGGCATAGTTTATTGGTGATATACTTAATTATAGAAAATATAAGTTGTTTGTCCCTTTAGTTAGAGGGAAATAAGTGCTAGGTTTTTCCATCTAAGTTTTTGAAAATAAACACAATTATAACTGAATCACTGCCTGCAGGCTGTTCTTTGGGGTATGCAGTATTTGCATAATACAGACTCCTGTGATGAAAACATGGTTATTTTCAGCATACATGCTCAGTAATGCGCCATATTACCTGGGATTAATGCTATTCTTTATTCTATGACTGTATAGCCCATGTTGTGTTGGAGATGCATTCTGAATATACACTAGATGGCAGGAAGCTCAGATGTATGAAACAAACCTGGCTGGATCATACTACAGCTTTCTCTTTTGATTCTAGAAAAGATCAACTGGTCTTCCTCAAGATTTACACAGAAGCACTCTTCGATCACTATTAGATGTGTTTGTAGTCACCAGATAAGCAAATAATCTAGCCCTCTCTCCAGAGGACACCAGGCCATGTTTTCAACAGGATTGCTTTTGCCTTGTAGCCAACAAAGAGAAGATGCCTGCTCAGTAGCATCTCGATCAGTGGCAGCTGTTGTTGGGAATGAGGCTTGTGTTAGAGAAGCGAATGTGTTAAAGAAGTGCTGTCAGCACCTAAGGCAAACTCTGATGGCTCATCTTCAACACTAGACTCCTGTATTTGCCCTGCAGGAGATGGCAGCTTGTCGCAAAATTTTTGTAATATTACATCTTTTCAATGCTCTGTGTTTGCCCCAGGATGAAAGATGCCCTCAATGTTCCCCTTAAAGTGAGGATCTGGTTATGTTGCCAGCAGGGGCGGCTCTACAAATTTGGCCGCCCCAAGCAGTCATGCCCGGGAGGCGCCCCCGAGCCGCGGGAGCAGCGGACCTCCCGCGGGCATGACTGCGGAGGGTCCGCTGGTCGCGCGGCTCAGCTGGACCTCCCGCAGCTGCGGGCGGTTCGCTGGTCCGGCGGCTCCGGTTGAGCTGCCGCAGTCATGCCTGCGGGAGGTCCAGCCGAGCCGCGGGACCAGCGAACCGTCCGCAGTCATGCCGGCGGGAGGTCCCCGGGGGCCGCCGGCCGAGCGTCCCCTCCGCAGTCATGCCTGCGGCAGGTCCGCTGCTCCCGGGGCTCCGGTGGATCTCCCGCAGGCATGACTGCGGCAGGTCCGCCGGCCCAGCCTGCCGCCCCCCCGGGAAAGGGCCGCCCCAGGCGGGTGCTTGCCCCGCTGGGCTCTGGAGCCGGCCCTGGTTGCCAGCACACACAGTGGTACTCATTCTGAAACATAGATGTTTATCCTTGGATCACTTGGGAACTATAGCGACAAAGCCAAATTCGGTGCTTGTAGAAGATGGTGCAATTCCCATTTGGCCCCGAACACTGTCAGTATAACAGAAGAGGTTTCAGGGTTTGCATCAAATTATTTTTTGGTGTCCTCAAGGAAAACATGTATTTGAGGTAAGATTTGACATCAGTCGTATTCTACACGTAAGACACAGTTGAGTCTCAGGGAGCTCTAACACATGATCAATTAAAAAAATAAAAAACTAGTTTCCTTCCATTATTTGTCCTATTTGACATTGTTTGAAGTATCCATGTATTGCTTTTATCTACTCAAGAAGCCTACTCAGTGTAAAGTTTTAACCTGCTACATTTGGGTTTCCTGCCAGAGCATATGTAGTGAATTGTTACATCTGTTCCAGCTTTTGTTTATAACTGTTGTAGCCTTTTAGTCTATTTCTACACTACAGTAAGAACCACATCTTAGTATGGTTCCTGGTTAGGAAGCGTCTATCCTAAGGATTTTAGGGAATCTCCCAGAGTTACAGTTTGTTTTTTTAACCACTGGGTCATCTAACTCTGCACAGAACAGATCTATGCAACATGGTGATGAGATTACCTAAGAACTACCTGCTACCAGCTGTGGAGCTGCACCAGTGGAGAATTATATCTGTATTTCAACTTTGACTGTCTTATTCATCTGATGTGATGTTTGGGACTTCTGAGAGTTACCGTGGGAAAAATCCCAGTTTGAATGAAAGGACTAGAAATTAGAGAGATTAATCTCGATGTACAAATCATAGGTACCTCTGAATACAGCAGCTGTGAGTACCTTACTGACTTACATTGACACTGCTGAGCACCATGTCTCTGTGCTGTACCACTATGATGCTGCACACCTTTGTGCACAACTAATTGCCAGCCCTGATACACAAAGGTAGTACTTCTGGTGATAACCTGGAGAGAACCTTACAATGTCAGCCTGTGCTAGTTGGCCAATTACGTGAAGTTGCTCTCAGGAGTTCCTCAGTTCAGAGGCCCATTTCATAAAATGGCATTAGTTGAAATTCATCAAGGCAGGCATTGCTTATACCACTTTGGATGAGATTCTGTATCATCACTACCTGTTGCTGTAAATTGGCTCTGCAGCTCTCTTTACAGTCTCTTGGCTACTTACTTTCTGATGTCAAAGGCCTCATGACATAGCACTATTGCAGCTGCCTAGCTTTTGGAGAACCCGGTGACTAAACCAGTAGGAAAGGAAAGATAGCATCCATCAATCTTTATGAGAAATCTTTTTCTCCTGACATCACTGACAGAATCCCAGTTTACTAGGTCAAGCCTGTCACAGGCTGCTCTCTACTCACCCGCTTTGGGCAAATCTGGAGATTAGTTCTGCCCAGTTTAGCATCCTCTTTCTTCTCTTTCACCAGTGCAGCTCTCCTCCAGCTCATGGAGTTGCAGTACTGCTGCTCCATGACTCAGCCTTCCAGCCAGGTCACATTGATTTCCCCTTTTGGGCGAGTCTTCTAAAGTCCCTCTGTACAAGCAGCATCAGACAGTCCTCATATCCATTACCCTGACTATGTCACTTCTGCAGTGACTCCACCAACTCCCCAGTCACTGCTCCAAGCAACACCACACTGCAGTGGATGGTAGGAGAATCCAGGCCCACACTCTGGGTTCCAGTCAACAGCCCTATAGCAAGCAGTTAAGGTCTGGGACTTCATTTGCCTTACTGCTCTCTTCCCTAGACTATTTCCTACAGTGCTTCTTTAAGCTTTTCCTTTATCAGCCTTCCTAGTCAGACCTGTCTCTTAGGCCTCCTAGGTAAACCCTTTCTCATGAGTTCCTATCTAACTTTACCTCAGGGAGAAAGAATCACATACTGTTGCCGGTCCCCCAGCTTTATAGAAGCCACTACCTATTCCCTCACAGGTGAGCTTCCTTCTAACTAGTGACCTCCACTCAGCCTTACATCTCCCCTGTTTGCAGCTTAATTGAAGCTGATTGGGCCCACCTGGCCTAATTCAACATCTTTCAGCCATCACACAGCCATTTTTAAAGTTTATATAAATACTTTCTGATATGACAGAAAGTGGCCACAAGACAACACTGGAACAAATTTAGTTATTTCATCTAGACATTAATAAAACTAGAAGACATCCTTCACCCTACCCCCTAAAAATGGGAAAGTGAAGAAAAAAATAATCAATAAAGCTATGGCACTATAACTAAATGTGTGTATGTGTGTGTGGGTGTGTGTATAAATATATATATATAAAGTTGAAACCTCAGACGTGAAGAAAGAGAAATTCAGGATGCCTCCTCTCTATCGAGATACCATACTTATATGATAGATTTCAAAACTTCTGCTGTTTTGAGATGTTTCATGTGTTGCATAAGGACAATTACAGCGGATAGCAGGAGACAAAACAAGGCTGAATGAAACATGGAGCATCTGACTAAAGGAAAAAAGATACAATCTGCATTTATGTATATGGTAATTTTACAGGGTTAATCCATAGTGAAGCTCCTTGAAACAAATGCTTATAGGAAAAATAAAAGTGTCATGTCTCTGTATTTTGCTGTTTATATTTTAATTTAGTCACTAGAGCAGTAGCATTCAACCTTTAAAAAGCACTCGAGCAAAAGAAGCACTCGATCATTAAGTCACAAAGTAATCAGACATATTTAGAATAAAAAACTATCAATAAAGATTTTGATGATGTGGTAATTATTACATATTTTCCCATTAGAGCAACTTCTTAAAGCTAAAATATGATCACAATGGGCATCATCATGTACTTTAGTTAGCTTCCTATGTAAATACACATTCACTCATCCGCTTATGTGTCTGTCTTTGTGAGAATATGTATATGTGAGTACAAGTCTGTGTGTTTGAAATTGCCAGTCCCTCCACAGAAGAAAATGGCTGTACTGACATCAGCATATCACATGATGCATGTTACAGGACATCACATGAAAAATTACTCAGAACTGAAAGAGAACCACTTGGAAATCTAAGAGGAGCTACAAAGTTGAGAACCTCGGGTTGAGCAACATTGCACAAAAGCTTCACACTTCTGGGCACTGGTTTAGTAGTGTCAAAACAGAGCCACAAACAGGAAATTATCCTCTCCTGCAGTTCATCTTCCAAAACATGCAGCTTCTCTGGGTTTTTTGTTTTGTTTTGTTTTTGATCACTAATTCTTTTGAATAATTTCCCTGTCTCCAAATAGTCCATGATGCTATCATTACCAGCTCTCTATTTTCTGTGCATGGATGGGGTAAGATGATGGAGGGTGTTGGTGTTGAGTAAAGGAAGAAAGTATTATGCATAAGAAGGAGGTTATAGTTATAGGGAACAGTGTGTTGTTCAACATATCACTGACATTTTGAAAAATTTGCTTTTAAAATTACCTGAGCACACAATCTGAGGCACTGTAATTGGTTTTTACTCCACAGGGGCTCACAGGGGACCAGGTAATAGTTTGTAAAATATACACAGAGATCAAAGTGGTTTGAAATTCAGACTGATTTTCTATCTTTTTTTAGGGTGGGGGAGAAATGAACAGACCTTCAAAACACTTTCATTTAAGGCCAGTTCCTGCCAGCAAGGGAAATTTAATCCACTCAAACCACCAAGTACATTTATTCATTAAAGTAATCAATCAGTAGAAATAGGTTTTTCTTTTTATACATTAAATGGCAAAACTGATGAGTTCATAAAAATGTCAAGAAATTTTCATCCCAGCTATCTCTTTTATTTGGTCAGCAGTCTTCAAATGTATTATCCCATTTGTGGGAGTCCTACTTATTCTGTCTCTCTCATAGAAAGCAAGTATTGAGTACTATACAGAGATTAACATTAAGTAGAAAATATAGAGAATGTCAAACATAGCAGAAATCATGATACCTGCTCTTTTGACTGGACACAAAAGCATCAACAGTTGTAAATTTCTGAATATAGTACAGTGGCAGCATTACATTAATACATCAGTCACTGCAACTTTTTGTTAACGTTTGCTAGTGCCTACAGATTTGTCAGGATCTATGTCCCTTTCCCTTATGAGTTGGCTTCCTTCATTTTAAAAAATGAATGCTTCAGAAGAAGTTATGCATGTCCCTTGCTTATCATCATTTGATAATCATAGACAATGTTGCAATCATCATATTACTATACTATTTATAATGCAAGTTTTTTCTTGGACATCTTTTTATATAGAATAGTGAGTAAAAATGTCAACTGTACATTTACAGGATGAAATCAAATAACATGTATTTTCTGGATATATCATAAAGGCAACTTATCCTCATTTCAGTTTGGGGAAAGTGGAATAAATTTCAGATTCTTCTTCAAGTGCTTGTTCATAGATATATTCCACTCTATGAGCGAATGCACTCAAGACAGGATTCTTTTTGCTAGTAGTGTCCATTGGGGCTATGCCTATACTATGAGTGCCCTCAGGTGCACCCACCCTTCGAGGGCACAAAGTGGGGCCAACTGACTCTTACCACCTGTGGTGGCAAGACAGAACTGAGGAAACAGTGTCCCTGATTTTTGCACACTTATTATTACAACTGGAATTTTTGAAGATTAGTAGTTATCTGGTTAGCTTAGGATAGTTTTTTATTAGGTTTCCATTCCAGGTGGTTTTTTCACTCTCTTTTAGTTACCAGGTACTGGGTTTCAGCACTAATGGCTGAACAAAATTCACCTGATTTCAAATACTGATTCTCTAGCAAGGCAGCTAGTTTTCTGGTCATGTGAGTGCTATAACTGCCTCTGGAGCCCCAGCACCTCAGAAATTCTCCTCTGCTACTTCCATTTCTAAAGCCTCTTCATCAGCAAAATAGGGTAGAACACAACACAGCTCTTCTAAAAAACAGAAGGACAGGTCTCCATCTAAGAAACCTGTTAAAAAAAAGAGACATAGATTGCCATATCTCTTCTCACTAGGGTAGCACAAGGCCTGACCTAGGTCCCTGTGGCATGTGAAAATATCTATAGAATCACAGAAATGTGGGGCTAGAAGAGACCTTGAGAAGTCATCAAGATCAGCCCCCTGTGGTAAGGCAGAACCAAGTAAACCCAGATCATTCCTGACAGGTGTTTGTCCAACCTTTTTCTTAAAAATCTCCAATGATGGGAACCTCCCATGGAAGCCTACTCCAGAGCTTAAATACTCTTCTAGTTAGAAGGTTTTTTCCTAATATCTAACCTAAATCTCCCTTGTTGCAGATTAAGCCCAATACTTCTTGTCCTACCATCAGTACGCATGGAAAACAATTGATCACCATCCTTAACATACCTGAAAACCATTTTCAGGTCCCTCCTCAGTCGTCTTTTCTCAAGATGACCCATGCCCATTTTTTTAACCTTTATCATACATCAGGTTTTCTAAACCTTTTATCATGTTTGTTGGTCTCTTCTGAATTCTCTTCAATTTGTCCACATCTTTCCTAAAATGTGGCACCTGGAATTGGACACAGTACTCGAGTTGAGGCCTTAGCAGAGCCAAGTAGAGTGGGACAGTTACCTTCTGTGTCTTACATACAATACTCCTGTTAATACACCCCAGAATGATATTAGCCTCTTTTGCAACTGTATCACATTGTTGACTCATATTCAAATTGTGATCCACTATAACTTACAGATCTTTTATAACTTTTCAGCAGTACTATTGCCTAGCCAGTTATTCTCCATTTGGTAGTTGTACATCTGATTGTTCCTTCTATGTGACATACTTTGCACTTATCTTTATTGAATTTCATCTTGTTGAATTCATAGCAGTTCTCTAATTTGTCAAGGTTGTTTTGAATTTAATCCTGTCCTCCAAAGTGCTTGCAACCCCTCCTTCCTTGGTGTCATCTGCAATTTTTAGAAGCATACTTGGCCTCTTAATATTCATCACAAGTTTTCTTCACATCAGGATAGTTTGAAGTAGTGCCTTTACTATTGTCTCCTTGAGAAATTGCCAAGTTCCGTGAACTACTTTTTCCCTTAGATTTTCTTCCCATAGGACCTTACCTATCAGTTCCCTGAGTTTGTTTAAAATTTGCTTTTTTTAAAATCCATTGTCCTTATTCTGCTGCTCCTACTCCTTCCTTGCCTTAGAATAATAAAATCAATCATTTCATGATCACTTTTACCCAAAATGCATTCCTTCTTCCGATTCACCTCCAATTTCTCTCAGTTGGTCAGACTCAAGTATAAAATGGCAGTCCCCCGGTTACTTTCTCCATTTTCTGAAACAAAAAGCTGTCTCTGATACATTACAAGAACCTAATGGAAGTTTTGTATTTTGTCTTATTACTTTTCCAACAGATGTCTGGATAGTTAAAATCCCTCATTACTACCAGGTCGTATATTTTGGATACTTTTGATATTTGTTCTGCAAATGACTTTTGCACCTCCTCTTCCTGATTTGGTGGCCTATAGTAGACTGCTACCACAGCGTCACTCCTATTTTTACCCCTTTTATCTTTACTCAGAGATTTTCAACTGGTCTGCCTCTCACCTCCTTCTGGACCTCAGAACAAGTGAATTCTTGATGTATAATGCAGTACCTCCTCCCTCTATCCTGCCTGTCCTTCCTGAACAAGTTATACACCTCTTTACCAAGAATCCAGTCAAGAGATTTTTCCCACTAAGCTTCTTTGATACCAATTAAGTAATAATGTATCTTATGGACTAATACTTCCAGTTCTCCCTGTTTATTCCCCATACTCCTTGCATTTGTGTACAGACATCTAAGATGTTGAGCAGATTCCCCCATTTATTTCTCGACACCATCTACACTGGCATGCATTCAACTCCAGGATGCACATATCTCTGCCTGGGCCCTTACCCTCAATTCTGGTCTCAGTGCACCGATACTGGCGAAGGAGCACCCTCAGGTGGTCTCTACTACTGTGGCACTGCCTGTGGGCACTTGGTACCAGTGTTGACAGCTCTTGCTCTGGTACTGACAACCTTGGTACCAACATTGTCGGCACAGTCTATTCCACTACTGAAAGCCTCAAAATTGCTGCATACAGTACTGGCTTGAATTAGCATGTGGCTCCAACAGCCCATGTGAATGCCATCACTGCTGGGATTTAGAGTCACTCTCTGGCCCAATAAATATTTAATTTTGTATACTAGATGGAACAGCTTCAACAAGAAAGAGTGACAGAGACTAACCCAAGAATAACCAGGGAACTCACCTCTCATGGAAGAGCTAGGTTCAATTCTCCGTTTGAATCCGAGAGAGTAGAGACTTGAACCTGGCTGTCCCACAATTCAGGGCTGAATGCCCTAACCACTAGGCAATTGGCTAGTTTGGGAGTGGTCTCTCTGACTAGAAATTCCATCCTGGACTTGAAAAACCTCCCTGACAAAGTTTTATTCAAAATGGATACATTTCCACAAAAAGTTTAAGGTTTTCCAGTGAAAAATCATTTAATCAAAAAATTCCCAACTGGTGCTACCTCCAGCATATGAGAGCATAAGAACAACCATACTGTGTCAAACCAGTGGTCCATCTAGCCCAGTATTCTGTCTTCTGACAGTGGCCATTACCAGATGCTTCAAAGGAAATGAACAGAACAGGGCAATCATCAAGTGATCTATCATCCAGTCCCAGCATCTGGCAGTCAGAGGCTTAGGGACACGCAGAGCAGGGGTTGCATCCTTGCCCATCTTGGACCTAATGTCCATGAACTTATGTAGCTCTTTTTTGAACCCTGTTCTAATTTTGGCCTTCACAATATTCCCTGTCCATGAGTTCCACAGGTTTACTGTGCATTGGGTGAAAAAGTACTTCCTTTTGTTTGTTTTAAACCTGCTGCCTATTAATTTCATTGGGTGACCGCTGGTTCTTGTTTTATGTGAAGGGGTAAATAACATTTCCTTATTCACTTTTTCCACACCATTCATATCCCACTTTAGTTGTCTCTTTTCCAAGTCTTTTAAATCTCTAATAGTCCCAGTCTTTTAAATCTCTCTTCATATGGAAGCTATTCCATCCACTTAATTTCTGTTGCCCTTCTCTATACCTTTTCCATGTCTAATATATCTTTTTTGAGATGGAGCGACCAGACTGCATACAGTGTTCAAGGTGTGGGCATATCATTTATATAGTGGCATTATGATATTTATTGTCTTATCTATCCCTTTCCTAATGGGTCCTAATTTTCTGTTAGCTTTTTTGACTGCCACTGCACACTGAGTGGATGTTTTCAGAGGACTATCTACATTGACTCCAAAATCTCTTTCTTGAGTGGTAACAGCTAATTTAGACCCCATCATTTTGTATGTATAGTTGGGATTATGTTTTCCAATTACTTTGCATTTATCAGCACTGAATTTCATTAGCCATTTGGTCCCTGCTTGAATGTCACCAAGAGTGGAATTTGTATGGAGAAGCATTAGAAGAAGGAATGGTGAAAGATGTTTGGTCCACATATATTTTATAACCCACATTCCATGCTGCTATGGAGTCTTTTAACTCCTGGATTCTGTACTGGCAAAGGAACTGAAGGTTGGTTGGCCACACTCTGCTCTTTATGCCCTCAGCTGGTTGTGGAGTGAAGACATTCAGGGCACAGGTCTGGCCCTAACAAACACTGTTGACCAAAAGATTCTGATCTCTAGATCATGGGGTCCACCTAGAATGGCATATACATGGAAAATACATCTCAAAGAACCACAATTACTATAAGGTAAGTATTTGTTCTTTTCCTATTTTAATATGTGGGTTAGGAATTTTCCTATCAAAGTTACTGTAGTAACTGAGATATTAAATGAATCTGCAAAATCACTGAGAACAAGATAGCTTAAGAAAATGAATCATTAAGGGACCAATTCTGCTTCCATTCTAGTCAATGGAAGGAGGAAAACCTATTGGAATTGATGTTTTTTTCTACTTAAAATAATTATACAATACTAAAACAGAATAGTGTGAGAACTTCTAAGCTGTTTGATGAAACACAGGTCAGATTCTCAGCAGATGACTATAATGCACTTGTGCCAATTTACATCAGATGATTGGTTGTCAGTGTCTTATCTCAAACCCTATGTCTGTGTTGGTTGACATATGAATTATGGGGCAAATGCATCCCTGCAGTAAATTCATTCATTTCAGAAGTGTTAGGGAAGAATTTGTCTCATTTTACTTTTAAAAATACAAATAAACTTTCAGAGTGAATTTAATTCATTTCCATCAGTTATTTTTGCAAGGATATGTAAGGAGAAAGGGAAGATATCAGTGAACTCTAGCCAATGAAATCAGTGGAGATCATTATTATTTGTATTACCAGAGCACCTACAGTCCAAGACTGGGGCCCCGTTGTGCTAGACGTGATCCAAACATGG
The DNA here is from genome assembly GCF_020497125.1 of Mauremys mutica. NCBI lineage: Eukaryota > Metazoa > Chordata > Testudines > Geoemydidae > Mauremys > Mauremys mutica. The sequence continues at coordinate 118,409,436 of NC_059073.1, read as the reverse complement.
CTTGTCTACATGGTGTGGCAGTGTACACCAAAGGTGGGTAAATTGTAGAGTACTTTAAAATGCTGCTCTCTAACTGCCCTATATAGACCTGCTGATGCATTCAAAAAGGTTCCTATTATATGTTTACATAGTACTGTAGTACTGTTTCAAATGGGGCTACATCAGTATGCACTAGGTACCTTTTAGAGCACATCAGCAGGGTCTACATGGGGCAGCAGAGTTCATTTTAGAGCGCTCTGCAAATTACAACCCTCTGGTGCTCATTGCTGCACCATGTAGACAAGCCTATAGTGAGACACAGTGCCTGCCCCAAAGAGATTACAAAATAAACAGATGAAAGAGACAGGGAGTATTAGCATTCCCATTTTACAGATAGGAACTGAATCACGGAGAGACTGGGACAGGTTTTTAAAGATATAGGCACTTAACAAGGCAGACAAGCATCTAGTGGGATTTTGAAAAGTGCTTAGGTACCTAACTACCTTTGAAATTAATGGGAGTTAGGTGCTTTTGAAAATCCCATTAGGTATCTATCTGCATCTTCCAGTGTCTAAATATCTTTAAAAATCTGGTCCTAAATGCTTTGCCCAAAGTCACACAGGAAACATATAGCAGAAGCTGGAACTGAACCTGTTTCCTGAATTCCAGCTCCAACACCATCATTGTCCCTCTCACCTATGACACTAGGTGTCATGATGCAGTTGTGTAATATGTAGTGGGAAAAGGGAAAGGACCTGCTGGAGAAACAGAGGCCCAGAATGCTGACTGAGACCAGAAATAATCCTTAAGTGCTACTATTATAGAAGGAAGTAACATCCCACTTGATTAGGGTTTAGGATATGGCAAATGATATAGCCTCCAATGTCAGAATCAGAAAAAATAATATTACATATTTGTTACTCTATGAAAAATTTGCCATAGGTTTCTGTTTTTCACTTTTATTTTGCAATATATCCCCTCTTCTTATATCCATTTTGGTACAGACTTCTCACATAGCATGATCTTCTTGTGTGAGCTCACTGAAGAGAATGGAATGTAGGATCTATTTTTCCTGGATAGACAGACAGCCTGAACACATCTATGAAAGAATAGAACTCAGATGCTGGACCTGAGGCAGACTGGCAGTTGCGCCTTCATCTTCATCATAAACCTCACTGATTCTGCAAAAGCTTTAATTTTTAGCTATATATATTACATATATACCATATATGGATTCAGAATAATTACATATTTAAAAAAAATTCAAAAGAAATGCAAAAGTGAAATAGGGATATAGGTAAAATTCATTATCCAAAGCATAATGACAATTGTCTGACGCCTCAGAGAGAAGTGAAACAATCCATAATGCATCAAGCCAAATATACCACTGCTTTGATGTGGGGCGAGATGGTGGTGGCGGCGGTGGGAAATCTTACTGCTAACTCTTACTTTCAACCAATTTACACCCTGAAGCTTGAGGTCTGATTATCCCTATAACTGTTTTAGCTTGAATAGCTGTGAAATAATAAATAGCAATAATAATAATAATAATGATAATTTATCAGTATAGTACTGGATACAATTCTTCTTAGGCAAGTCTGACATCAACTTAAACTCTGATCCATATCTCCTGATGATGCAGAACTGCAAGCTGACAAGTTCAGTTAGTAGAAACTTGAAAGGCAAATGCTGAATCATTAATGCCTCCAGGGAATAAAGGGATAGGATATTATAGGGTATCTACATTTTCATTAAAAACATTACTATCAAGTGATATAAAAAGCAGTAAATAATATTAAGCAATCAATAAGAAGTGGTGTTTACATAATGCCTTTCACTCATCACCCGTGTGAAGTAAGGAGATAGTCTCAGATTTTACTCTGAATTTTCTGGATTTGTAAGCTTAAATTTACTATTGTTTTAATGCCTTCTGTAGTTCCTCAGTAGAGGGTGCTCAGCACCTTGCAGGACTAGGCCCAAAGGATGGAAGCAGTCTAATGTGACCACTCTAGAAACATGCTGCAATAATATCAGGGAAGGATCAGGAAGACAATCCTTAGCCCTGAGCACTATATACAAATGAAATAGGGGTTATTGGGGGGCAGCATAATTCATTAAATGTTCCTTCTAAATGTAAAACACCAAATTCCCTTGACACAGTCAGCTTTTGGATCTGCAGTCAGGTTGTGACATAAAAATGATATTAAAATAAGTGTAAACTTAAATTCATAAAAGCTAGGAAGTTCAGTGTTAAAGCTCTGATATGCTGAGGCAGAGTATTGTAATTGATATGGCCCTTTAAATGGCCTCTAAGAACAGTGGCTGATCTTACAATAATGGACTAGAGTCTCAGCTGGTGTAAATCAGTGCAGCACTACTTACTGCAGTATAGCTACACCGATTTATGCCAGCTGAGAATCTGGTCCATGAACTGCAATAATTAGTTTAAAATATTTGCATGAGAATGTATGTATGGTTCTTTCTTTTTTTCTTTCCTTTGAGTATCTTTTTCTTCTACTGTTTTTCTATTTCTGAACAATCAAATAGTGTGGCTTGTTAATTGAATAATAACTTATTTTAAGGAAGTGTGTGAAGAGGTCAGAGCATGAGTCTGGGAATTAGGACTCTTGTTCTATGTAGAGATAAGGCACTTATGTGGCTCCTGTTATTGTAGTATCTGAGCACCTCACAATCTTTAATGTATTTATCCTCACAACACTGCTGTGAGGTAGGGAAATGCTGTTATCCACATTTTTAACAGATGGAGAATGTAGGCATAGAAAGCCTAAGTGACTTACTCAAGGTCACATAGGAAGTCTGTGGCAGAACAAGGAACTGAACCCAGTTATTTATCCCCCAGTTTACCCAATATAAAATAATCCATGTCTGCCTCATGGGTTGTTGAATGAAACGCTCTATACACGTGCAAAGGTTATAGATTTTTTTAATATTAATTGTTGCTTTTGTAACTTTTTCTCAGTTGTCATGATTTGAATGAAAGTTATTGTTCCTGATAACCTCAAGGTGGGGGACGATTACAAAACAAGTTCATTCTGAAGTCTAGCATAAAACACTATGAGCTGAGAATACAGAAATTCCCCACAGGAGACTGTAAAAAAAATACTTGAATTATATATGCATCTGAATAGAAGGAAATAATCCGTTCCACAAGAATTGCATGCAAGTTTGCTTTTACTTATTATTTCAATTTTTTTTCTCATGAAGGGGTATCAGAATTCACATACCTTAAAAATGCATCACATTGATCAATTTCTCTTGGACAAGATCAGTGGAGCTGAATCAGAGCTGAAGTAAACAGTTGTACATGGATGCACCAGGGTTGAGTGTGGCCTGGAGATTTTAAAATGCTGATTATCATATAAATATACACTTAGACTCTTTGAAAAATTCTGATTACATTTTGAATTACAAACAATACTTAGCTATATTTAAAAATGATTAATATACCAACAATGCAATAATCCTGGCAAGATCTAGCTAGGTCCCAGTCCCTTTGTGCCACCATAGCATTGCAAAGAGGCTAGAGAGGATCAGAGAATCTGACCCTTATTGTTTATTCTTTCATTTAATTTAGTGGAATAAAAATGTAAGCATTCGCCCTTCTTCTAAAAAATTTTTTCTTACAGAATTCATGCTGTAAGAAAAGCATGGGGTTAGCTAGGTGACTATATAGACATCCAGAGTCAGTTGTATACAATGCTATCCTATTTCATAAACTGTTTATTTGGTTAACCCAGGGTCACTGTTTCTTGCTTGCCAGACAATTTGGTATGACAAAGTTTTTGGGGCTTAGAGTCTTTGATTGGAAGAGGCTCACATACGTCCTTAATGGATCTCACTGTACAAAGCTGAAAAATCACTTCTTTCAGGTAGTCAGTTTAATAAACTTTCTGGGCCAGATCCTCGGCTGCTATAAATCAGTATAGCTTGGAGCTAAGGATTGGCCTATTGGTGGTGACCTTGGCACCTGACCCCTTGCGGCTGTGCTGTGCTCTGGCACTGTGTAGTGATGCTTAGAAATTTCCCATGAAAATGAAACATTATATACCACTTAGTGTCAGGTACTCTGTATTTCAAATTGGTGGAACAAAGCATGTTATTTCTACTTAGTGGGAAGAAACCAACATTATTATTTCTACTGCTCTAATGTCAGGACTTTTTATTTCTGGTAGGATGACCACACAGGCTTCCATAACCAATAAGCCAACATCCACCCCCATGAAAAAACTTGGCCAGTCTGAAACACATTAGAACACACACAACAAAACTGACTCCAGGCTGCAGTTAGAATAAAAATGTCTATTCTGCTGATAGCAGTGGGTGGAATTTGCCTAAAAACAACATTTTCTGACACATGAACAACCTCTGGATTTTCTCCATTTCACCAGATGATGTGAGCAGAAAAGCAGTCTGTAAACTAAATTTTAAGAAAACCAATGCACGCACACGACTTGTTTGTAGTACTGTAAAATAAAATACAGCTGACAATCGATGTATAGATACATATGGCCAGCCTGGTCTCCTCAATCCCAAAGGGGAAATCCCCTGAAAGAGAATAGATAATATGTCCATGGCTCATGCTCAGGATTGTGAGGAGCAGCTTTAGGTGAAGCTAGGACTCCTTTGAAATCTCACTGAGAAAGGAGCTGAGGTGATGCACTGAATGAACACTATCGCTCTGCCTCATTCCTGGCCAATACTGCCCACTGTTTTGGCCTGCCCTGCTGTCTAACCCCTGCTCTGCTCCCCAACACTGCAACAGCTTCCTCCCGCCAACAGATTTTCTCTTTCATTGTCTCTGGACCAATGGCTATCCTAGCAGAAAGTGGCACAGAACCAGGGGGGCACTGTGGACCATTGAATTTATTCACAGTGAATAGATAAATAAGAGGCCATATTCTCAGTTAGTGTAAATCAATATAACTTCACTGACTTCATTGACATGGATTTCCACTAGCTAAGGACCTGGCCCATAGATTTTTTTGACATATATAGAATTTATTCACCTTGATGGGGAGAAAATATCTTAAATATTTACTCTTGTCTTCATTCACTCATGAGCTGAACTACTGCCAAAAATAAATAAATAAAAGTCCCTACCAGTTGTGAAAATGACAATAAATAAATAAATAAATAGATAAATTAGGTTTTCATGGATACACTAACAGCTAAAGTCATTTTTTTAACCTCTAACTTTTTTGTGAGAAAATAAAATGCATGGGAGGAAAACTGTAATTTCACTATGGAATGTTGTTTTTTTGTTTGTGGAAAGGACATTTGTCTGTTACTATGGTCATAGGTGCTGGAACTAGGGGTACTGGGGGCACTGTTGCACCCCCCTAGCGTGAAGTGGTTTCCATCATATACATGGTTTACAGTTTGGTTCATTAGCTCTCAGTACCCCCACTATACAAATTGTTCCAGCACCCCTGACTAGAGTGATCTTCTGTCCCAGCTGACAATCTGGTTTAAAGGGTAGAAGACAAAAGGCAGGTGGAATTTCATTTATATTTTGCCACCTATACAAAGCTGGGCTAATTGGAAGAAATGGTAAAATTTCACATTGGATCAAATGTTCAAATGCTCATAAAAATATTGATCTGTCATGAGATTATATTTAATGCCTCACTTTAACCCGTGAATCCACACTTTAATCTTTTGAACAACATGCTATTGATAAGTAGATTGCAATCCATTCCAATAAATTCCATGAAAACCATTTAAGCTTTGTTTTTGTACATGCCTGTGTAAGGTTTACATTGCTTATAGGTACTGGGGGGCACATTTTGAAAGGGCCTCTGATGTGTGCACATGTGCTTGTTTGTGTATGTAAAATCAATATCTAATGAATGCCAATCCAGAATAAGACCTCAGCTGTATCATCTGGTACCCATCTGATTAATGTAATGGATCTGAGTCTGTTGCACACCCAGTCTGAATGTGATATTGGGGTTGAAGCAGCTCAAATTCCATTATGGGTTAAAGTATTCACTTCTGAATCTGAGATGAATAGTGACAGCAGACTAAGATCCAGTGCAGTGGCTCATCATTGAGGGTCATAGGACTGAAAAGCACTGACTGCCTTCAAGCTAAGAGTTGAGAATGCTCAGTATTTGTTAGGAAGTGTTCAGTTTGTCACAGCATCAAGCCCTTAAATAGGGAAAGCAAGCCTAAAATACTATCACAATAGTCTAATTTACCAGTAGTGGCAAACCACTGGATACTGGTGTATTAAAATAAGAACAAGTACTCTTACCATCTGCACATATCTAAAATTCAGAGCAATGCAAACTTTGATTTAGAACTTGTTCTCAACACTCTGTGAAGGTTGTGTTCCTTTTCCCTTCTTTGTTGTGATCTCTCAAGTGGCCAGCTGAGGTCACTGTGGTACTATGTCCCAGACTGCTCTTTTGGTTGTTTTAGAAAAGCTGCACGTTGCTGCTGGAAGAACAGGCATGACAACATATTTTTTCCCACACATAGTTTATAAAAATGGGGACTAATTGATAGCTGTAATTTTGATGGAGTTTTACCTGTAGGCAAGTTGGCAATCAAACCCATACTATTAACAGAAAGCTGATTGAATTAATGAATATAATTGTTCAAATCTACAAACTGATTCAGTCTGACTCGTAATCCATCAGTTTGTATTTCGTCTTGCAATTTTTCCCCATTTATATTTTGCTGTGTATGTACTGTAGGTGAACAGATAAAAATCTCTATAAATATAGAAGTTGTAGAAGAAGGCAGAGATGGATGACTGGGAAAGAAGGATACATCTGCTATCCAGTGGAATGAAATTCATCACTGTTCAAGAATAAATGGTGAAAATGGGCTATAAAGGTATACTGATGATTTAGTGGGTGACACTACACTCTAACCCATGGTGTACAAGTGTTCTGGAGCAACCTTGGATCTCTTACTCCTTGGACTGCCTTGCTGTGGAAGCATGCAGTGTTTTTTAACTGTGTCAGTCCCAGAATATTAGAGAGACAAGGTGGGTGAGGTAATATCTTTTATTGGACCAACTTCTGTTGGGGGAGACAAACTTTTGAGGTTTCATAGAGCTCTTCAGGTCTTGGAAACAACTAGAAGTATCAGACCAGTGACTTCATAGGCTTTCAGTTTGGTGGGTGAGATGGGCTGTGGGTGCAGCTAACTTCACATGTGGCTAATCTGGGGTTGCTGCAGTAAAATAACAATCACTCCTGTGGATGGTGGGGGTTGAGGGTGGGGTATAAGACTGTGAAAAAGCTGTCTGAAATGAAGAGATGGGTGAAAGCTTTGGGATGCCCACTTGATGACTACACTAGTACTGGACAGCTCCAGTCTGTTTTTCAGTAGATTTCCTGCCTTGCAATGTGAATTCCACTGAATAGCATTGAGCTCCTGTACAACAGACACCATTATCCGTCTTATCACCCGAAAGAGTAGGCTCAAAGGGCCCATGGAGGTATAAGGAGATGACTGGGCCATTCTACATTATTGGGGGACTTTCCCCCTATATTGGATAAAATTTGATGTAAACTAGGTTAGGGATTGCACTGCATGGAGATCGGTTCTTATGTTTCTGTTCAAACACAGATTTCCAAATGCATATTTCAAGGGAAAGGTCAAATAGAATCACGTAGTCAAAGCAAGTCCTGATGGGAATGGATTCACCTTCACTATATTTTGACCATCAGTTAGTGAGGATCCCAGGGCATTAATACTGAGTTCCAAAAGTTAAGAGGAAGAGAAAATGTTCCAGGACAATGGCAAGTGTTGTAGAGGGTATGTAGCAGAATTTTAGTAGAAGATACTGGGCTGAGGTGTAATCTCACTGGGATTAGCATTGTGTAGAAAGAAGCATTTATATAATTTCAGTGGTTTTACACTAGGGATCTGTTTTACCTAATGTTTTGATCTAGTGGCAGTGTGACTATAGATATGTTTACAGAAAAAACATAAACCTCTTCTCTTACAAAATCTCCCAGTTGTTGAAGTCCTTAAATCTGCTGATATCCAGTTGTCTACATGCTGTACTCTGCTTGCGGCTATATTTTCCCTCCTGCTGTCCTACGCACTCCCCTTTTTAACATGCACATGATGATAAGCTGATATCTGTGTGAGTTAGGACATGAAGTTGCATTTTTAAAGCTTAGGCACATTAGATGTGAGGACAGATTTATATCCCATTTTCTCATATTTCAGCTCTGCCTTACCTTGCTCTTACTAACATATAATTCCTTTTATTTATTAGGAGAGCATTGTGGTTGCAATGCAACATTACAAGCATGTTTCTAATATCAAGGCTTTCCTTCCCTCTCTCAAATTTTTTTATATCCTATGTCACAGCAAAGAACTGACTAATACATACTGTCTGCACAACTGTGTGTTTATCATCAGATTAGTTGGATTGGACATGTGATTTTGGAGAATATATTGCCATTGGATACACTTACTTCAGATGTAACCTGAAGTTTAATCAATAAAAATATCAGCAATAAATTTGTCTTGTTTTCCTTTTTTATACTGCAGAAACCCCTCAGTAGCAACGACTTTCAGCTGCTCCAGCAGAGATGCCTCTGTCACTTATTGAGTTCTCTGTCGCTTCGTAGCAACTCCCATTTTGTGTTGTCCCATCTGAAATCTGTCATGCTCAAATGACCTTGAAATCTCCAGTGATTTGATTGCAAAGGAGATATCATCTGGGCTATTATGTAGATATTATTTGAATCTCCTTCAGCTTCTGCAATGTATTTACACATGAAGAGTATTTTAAAAATGTGAAAATAAAAATACAAAAGTTTTAAAAATTGTAAATATCACTTTATTCCAAACAGTGACAATGGAAGGGCTTGTCTGTTAGAAAGTCCACTATGTGTCAATGTCTGTAGCTCTAAAATGAAGTGTTAGAATAAACGTTCAGTGAACTGGACTATCCAACTAACTTAAAAGTCTTAAATGTGACCTGTAAAGAAAAAACAATTAGGATTGTGTGCTTTTTGGTTGTATTGCTTCTTTATGGTATATAATGGCTGAGAGATAAGAGGAGGGGAAGGAGGCATTGTGTTTAACTTATAAATTCAGGTCCTGTGTAGCCTAGAAGAATCTGTGAAGAGGAATCTATGATAACTAATGAAATAGTACAGGAGTAACTTCAAAAAAGTAAAGAGCATGAATGCCATGCTATTTGGGAGGGAAAGGAATTTTAGTCTGATTTTTAAAACTCTATTAAATAATGCTTATTTAACTTCAATAAGTAAAGAACATTTGGGTCAAAATTTCCACATCTACCATTATACTATTCCTGATAGGTGAAATCTTGGCAAAACTCCCAATGACTTCAATGGGGCAGGATTTTACCCATTGTTTCTAAGAGAAAAAACCCCACCCATCAAGAATGGAAAACTAAACTAAAATAAAAACAAAATTAAAGCAATGAATCATAATAAAGAAATAAAAAAGAACACTGTGCTTATTTTTATTTGCAGGTCACCTTTAAGTATTTTTCTCAAAAGAAGCGTTGGCATATCATTGGGTCAGGATTTATTGTCTGGAAACCATTTACTCTAAATATAATACATAAATAGGGAATGGGGTGTTTTGCTAGCATAATTGATAATCAGTTTGGCCTTCCACTTTATTGTTTTCACTGAAATTTACAACTTGAAGTGGTAACTCAAATCTAGAGAAATGTATATATTGTTTCCTAGACTCTGATCAGACATGGTGAAAGTCCTTATCTTTCTTTCCTTAATTATTTTAGGATTTTATATAGTACCAATCACTAGAGTTTCTAGGCACCAAGAGACAGATTTTTAAAGGTATTTAGATGCCTAAAGGTGCAGATAAGACCTTGTGGAATTTACAGAAGAAAAATCAATGGGAGTTAGGTTCCCACTCACTTTTTAAAATCTCACTAGATGGCCATTGACATCATTAGGCACCTAAATACCTTTAAAGATTTGGCCCTGAGAGAACAATAATCAGTGTAGTACCAAGAGTCTATCCTTGGAGATATTTAAACCTAGAATGAACAAAGCACTAGAAAATATAATGTAAAGAGAGGAATAATCATAGGATATTAGACTAGATCGGGGTCGGCAACCTTTCAGAAGTGGTGTGCCGAGTCTTCATTTATTCACTCTAATTTAAGGTTTCGCATGCCAATAATACATGTTAACGTTTTTAGAAGGTCTCTTTCTCTAAGTCTATAATATATAACTAAACTATTGTTGTAAGTAAAGTAAATAAGGCTTTTAAAATGTTTAAGAAGCTTCATTTAAAATTAAATTAAAATGCAGAGCCCCCCAGACTGGTGGCCAGGACCCGGGCAGTGTGAGTGCCACTGAAAATCAGCTCGCGTGCTGCCTTCAGCACCCGTGCCATAGGTTGCCTACCCCTGGACTAGATGACTAAATGGAACTTTTTTGTCTTTAATTTCTTTCATTCTTTGGTAGTCAAAGGGTAACATTAGTTGTCTTCATTTTGTCATTTTTTTGGTAGAAGACTCCAAATGCATTATAAATTAACTCTGATTTGCATGACAGTTTTCTTGCATGTAATTCTAAGTATGAACTAGAAAAAACATTTTGTTTGTGATTTATAGCTTTTATATTCAATTTTATTTATATTAAATTTCCTTAATTCTCAATAAGTTTCTGTTCCATTCATAAAACAATATAGACTTCCACCAGTGACCAAAACATACATGTGAATTCCCAGGGGTGTTAATACAAATTTTAATACAGTGGATAAAGTAGCTGGCTTTATTTTCCAAAGGTACTGAGATATCACAATGATGGTCAAAGCATATGATCCAAAATAGATTAGTCAGAAAAATATTGAATTCAGAGCCTGGTGCTTTAATTTAATGCAGGGGAACTAGCCCTACACATTGTGGCTGTGGGATCGGATGAATGCAAAAGTGAGTGCAGGAGAGTTCACCCTCCTAAACTGTGCTAAAGCCCTGATTCAGCAAGGTACTTCAGCACGTTTGACTTCAGGCATGTTAGCAGTCCCATGAAGTCAATGGTACTATATGTGTGCTTTAAGTATAAGCTTAAGTGCTTTGTTGAGCTGGGGCCTAAATTCAGTTTGGATAGACCCCAGGCTTTGGCATTTCACATTAGTATTTGGTGTGATTGAGAATTGGGTCTGCTTTTCTTCTAGAAATGTACAAAAAGATTAACCACTCTTATGTGGTAGGCTCTTTATTAAAGAGTTATAGTTAGAAAAATGGCTATGTAAACATAGTATCTTCTTAGTCAACATTAAACATTTCATTAGCACAAAATGTATTACATTCAGACATTATTTTGGAGTGGCAAGTCATATTCTGAGGGCGGCTAATAAGTAGCGTTTGGAATTATTTTTGTTATATGCCTACCACTCAGGGATTTTTTTCCAACAAATTTATCAGGACAGACTGAAGTTTCCTGATACTCTTCCTGCATCTCTGTTCTGAGTGTAGTGAGTTTTAAGGGCTTACCTTTGATGACAAGTGAAAGGGCAACTGGGTTGCCTATAATATATAAATATTTAAATGCAGTAATAAAGGCACAGAAAATATCTATAAAAGAAATAGGAAATGATATTGGATAAACCAAATCTAAACCAAACCTAATGTTAGTTAATTAATTACCAAGAACTCTCTGCAATATTGCAATATTTACTAAACAACAGTACTTTTGCCTGGGTGTCCCAACAGATACTCAATCCACAGACCTTTTCTAAGATGCTTTCAGTTCCCTGGGGCTCTACAGTAAACCCCTATAGGAGACTCAGATCAACAATTCCTTTCTTTAGACAAGTTCCCCATTCTAGACCTTTTCCACTCAAACGTAATAATAATTCTTCACATTTATACAGCTGCTTTCATTTGAGCATCTTACAATGTTTTTACAAACATTAAGGACTCAATTCTCCCTTAGTAGGAGTTACTCATATCCTCCAGTAGGAGAATAGGGAACTAATTGATTAGGGTTTACAAGAACCTTGAAAGGTCCCATTTTATAAGTGGGGAGAACTGAAACTTGGGGAAGGGAAATGATTTGTCTAAGGTCACACAGAGAGGTTAATGACAGAGCCAAGAATGGAGCCCAGAGTGCCTGACTTCCCGACCCAGGCTGTACACATCAGCCCGCACACACTCTTCTGAACTCAGCAAGGCATCCTGAGATCGTTGCTGACATATGGGAGGAATGTACAAAACAGCTTCATTAGCTGCCTTACAATGTGCGGGAGTTGGCAGCCTTGTGAAGCCTGTCTCACTCATTCTTTCTTTTGGGCAATGAGGGCCAGGTCATTTTTTTGGGTACCTTGGATTAGCAATTTATCTCCAGTTCATTCCTAGGATGCTATTAGTTGTGGCTGACACATAGAAAGAGTTGCTACCAGTGTTGTAGGGTTACATTCTCTCTATGTGGAAGTCAGCTCATGGTAAGTAAAGCTCTTCATAAAACTAGGCATTAGAACGATTCTTGGCTCTGCTACTGATTGCACAATTTGTCCCAAAGGTCACACAGCAAATTTCTCTGTGCCTCAGTTTCCCATTTGTAAAATGAGAATAACGATACTCACTCATCTTTGTGAGTGTCTTTGAGATCTATAAGAGAGAAGATCTATGTAAATGTTAAGTATTGTGAGTCAACATTAAATAGAAGTTTCTCACATGCATCCAGAGGGGAATAGACTTTTACTGAAACATAATCTAAGCAGTAATAGAAGTCACTGCAATTGCATCAATGACCTGGCAACAGTTACATTTCATATCGTTCTCACTTTCTTTTTCATATACAGGCATGAGAAAATGCTTCCCCCATTAAGATCACATAGCAGGGCTTTTCTTTGTTCAAAATGCCTGCTAAAACATTTTGGTTTATGTAGAGGCACAAAGTAGTATTACCTGTGGGGCTTCAGGCTGAGGGGGCCTCCGGGCAAAATACTCTACATGCTGAAGAGAAAATGCAGTTACTGAAGTCAAGTTTATGTTTTTTAACCTATTTTTCTTGAGATAACTTTGTCAGATTGTCAAACAAACTCTCCAATGGGATTTGAGTCACAGCCACATTAAACTGGAATCCAATCTTGTTATGCTGGCCTCAGCTAGTGGATATTCCCTCTGAGCAAGCCTGCACTGTATTAAGCTGCCTTCTGTTTCTTCAGCCTAAACTGTGAATGTATAATCATATTTCCTTTTGAAAATGACTTGTTTTTCTTCATTACAGAAGCAGGATTGATTTTCCTACAGAGTGTTACACTTGTAGAAATAGCGATAATCAAATTTCAGTATAATGTCCCTACACAAGTAATTCTTCCAATTAAAATTGTATCCATTTTGCAGACCAATTGGGCTGAATTCTAATTTCAGTCACCCTAGTATGAATCCAGAATAGCTCCATTGAAATCATAGGACCAACCTTCAACTCCTATAATCAAAGTGAATGGAGCCACACCAGTTTACATCAGCTGAGGATCTGCCTTCATATTTTCTATGCAATGTGGAGTTACACTTCACATTGGCGTAACTGAAATAAAAATTTGATCCAACTGACTAAAATAAAATCCCTGCATCACCAGTGAATTGAAAACACTGTACTTTTTACAGTGTCCCAAACATTCTCTTATCTAACCCTCCATAAATATGAGCAAGGCTGGTCATAAGTATAGTAGTATCACAGATAAAGTATTTTTTTGGCTTCCAGAGTTAGTTTTAAAGAGTCCTCTCTGATTCGAGCATAATTCCCTACAGCATAGAAAAGAGAGAGGGATGTCCCACCAAGAAAAGCTTATGTTCTGGATGAACAGCCCTGAAGTAAGAAAAGTGAGAAATTCTGGCTAGCCACGAAGAAAGCATGCTTCATCACTGTGCCTTCTGAAATGTGCCTCCTTAAAAAGCTTCCTGTGCTGCCCCTGTATAGTTCCTGTGCCTGTTTCTGAGTTTGTATGGCTATACAGCCATGCCTACTTAAATGGGATGTGGATTGTTCAATTAACTGGACAACCCAGCCAAAATCCGCTTGTCAAGCAACTTTCCAAATGGCTTGGTTTTTCTCCAGACACTTCCCATTCTTATGGAACTTTCTTCCCTCCATCAGTGTCCTTTCCACTCTTTGGGTGGTGCCTTCTATGGCTTCTATTTTTCCTTCATTAGGAAAACTCATTATGGATCTTAAATGGAAATCCATGTAGCTCAAAAGCTTGTCTCTTTCAGCAACAGAAGTTGGTCCAATAAATGTTATTACCTCTCCCACCTTGTCTCTGTCAGGTAGAAGAGACACATTAGGCATTGCCTAATAAGTCCACCTTAGCTGACCTGCACTTCATAATACCTGTCAAAGAGAAATTCAGAACAAGCCCAGCTAAGACAAGGAGACAAGTCTTGTGATCAGATATCATAACAATGATTCCACAATTCTTCCAAGTAGCCTAATAGCTCCAGTAAGTGCCTGTCACTTCCTTCAAATGTAACTTGCTCATGCAACACTTCTGATAGAAGGCAACTGTAACTAGTCACCCACTATACAAAACCTCATTTTCACAGGTAATGCTTATATACAGTAGAATCTCAGAGTTACAATCACCAGAGTTACAAACTGACCAGTCAACCACACACCTCATTTGGTACCAGAAGTACACAACCAGGCAGCAGCAGAGATCTCCCCCCCTAAAAAAAGCAAGTACAGATCTCTGTTAAATGTAAACTACTAAAAATAAAAGGAAAGCAGCATTTTTCTTCTGCATAGTAAAGTTTCAAAGCTGGTTTAAGTCAATGTTCAGTTGTAAACTTTTGAAAGAACAATCATAACGTTTTGTTCAGTTATGAACATTTCAGAGTTGTGAATAACCTCCATTCCCAAGGTGTTCTTAACTCTGAGGTTCAACTGTACTTGGCTGCCATGGAGACACACCGTCTCTCTCTCATACACTCACACCACACACACACATTCCTAAGATCCTGGTTTAAGATGATAATTCAGACTGAAGAAAATCTATGTATTTAGATATAGGGTTCTATCTTGGGCCCCAGCTCTAGTTGTTTTGTGGCACTAAGGCAGTACAAAGCAGCCAGAATGCTGTTGTAAAAGAGAAGCTGAGTATCCCCCTCTATTATAGGGAAATTTATAGGTTGGGCAAAACTGGTGTAACTGGATCTAGGCCCCCTCCCCCTTCTTGATGTTGGGGTCATGTCAGAGACATATGAGAGGTGGAAAGTGGCTGGACAGATAATTGGTTACAGGTGGCTTAATGTCAAGCAGTTGCATGAAGAGTTATTTCATCATCAAGTCAATAGAAAGGTGGCTTAGAGCTACTTTTTTCCTCCCCACCCTCTTTCTTCAGCTATACAGAGTATAAATTCAGTACACCTAAGGATTGAGCCCACAGGGCCTAATTCTCCACCGGAATATACAATGAGCCTGATATTTCACCATCTTGCACCTTAAGTAGCAATTTACATCTGTGCAAAGTGGGTGTAAAATGCTACAGGTGGATTAGTTTGACCTCAAACATATGCAAGGTCTTGGAACAAATTTTGAAAGATATAACATAGTTTTACAAAAGGTAGATCGTGCCAGACCAACCCGATCTTTGTATCCATTTTGCTCTGAGAAGATAACTGATTTTTTAGGCAAAGGAAATGCAGTACATCTAATCTACCTAGATTTCAGTAAAGCATTCGATATAGTTCCACATGGGAAATTGTTAGTTAAATTGGAGAAAATGGGGATTAATATGAGATTTGAAATGTGGATAAGGAACTGGCTAAAGGGGATACTACAACTGGTCTGTAGTGGGGTGGTCACCGGCTCCAGCCCTGAAAGGGCTTAAAGCAGCCCAGAGAAAAAGGCTGCCCCAGGAAGCCAATTCCTAGGGTGATTGGGGAAGGCAGTAACAGCTGGAGCCATGCCCCAAGCAGGCCCAGATGGCCCCTATAAGAGGCTGTGAGCCAGGAGCTCAGGCACTTTCTCTCTAGCTGTGGAGGGAGACAGGCCTGGCTGCTGGGGAGCTTAGAATAGGGTACCTAGAGTGGAGAAGGGCTGGGGGAAGGCCAATAGGTACTGGGGTTGCAGGGGTGCAGCCTGGGGTAGGCAAAGGCAGCAGGTCCAAACCCTCCTTGCCGATGATGAGTGGCAATTATACTGCAGTCCACCCCAGTGAGCGGGGGCTAGATGGTGACTGGCAGTAGCCAAAGACTGAGGCAAGGTGGGGATAGGGGGTTGGGGGTTCCCCGGGGAGGGGAGACCCAGGGAGACTGCGGGGTACTGCAGGGGCAGAACCCTGAGAGAAGGGGCACTGGGGTCCAGGAGAGACACGGGGTCCAGCAACAAGTGGGACATCAGCCTGCAGAGGGCGCTCCAAAGGCTGGACAAGCTAATTCCCTGGATGACCAGCAGGAGGTGCCACAGCTGTGAGTTGTCGCCCATTACAGGGTCATACTGAAAGGTGAATTGTCAGGCTGGAGGGAGGTTACTAGTGGAGTTCCTCAGGGATCAGTCTTGGGACCAATCTTATTTAAAGTTTTCATTAATGACACAAAAAGTGGGAGTATTCTAATAAAATTTGTGGATAATATGGCATTGCCAATATGGAGAAGGACTGGAATTTTGGGTTGTATAAGTAGGGGCATTTCCAGCAGATCGAGGGATGTGATCATTTCCCTCTACTCAGCACTGGTGAGGCCTCATTTGGAGTACTGTGTCCAGTTTTGGGCCCCACACTACAAGAAGGATGTGGATAAATTGGAGAGAGTCCAGCGGAGGGCAACAAAAATGATTAGGGGGCTGGAGCACATGATTTATGAGGAGAGGCTGAGGGAACTGGGATTGTTTAGTCTGCAGAAGAGAAGAATAAGGGGGGATTTGATAGCTGCTTTCAACTACCTGAAAGGGGGTTCCAAAGAGGATGGATCTAGACTGTTCTCAGTGGTAGAAGATGACAGAACAAGGAGTAATGGTCTCAAGTTGCAGAGGGGGAGGTTTAGGTTGGACATTAGGAAAAACTTTTTCACTAGTAGGGTGGTGAAGAACTGGAATGGGTTACCTAGGGAGGTAGTGGAATCTCCTTCCTTAGAGGTTTTGACAAAGCCCTGGCTGGGATGATTTAGTTGGGTTTGGTCCTGCTTTGAGCAGGGGGTTGGACTAGATGACCTCCTGAGGTCCCTTCCAACCCTGAGATTCTATGATTCTATGAATGTCATACAAGATATCCGGATGACCTTGAAAACTGGAGTAGTAGAAATGGAATGAAATTTCATAGTGCAAAGTGCAAGATCATGCACTTAGGGACTAATAACAAGAATTTTTGCTATAAACTGGGGACATATCAGTTGGAAGTGACAGAGGAGAAGAAAGACCTGGAGGTACTAGTTGATCACAGAATGACTATGAGCTGCCAGTGTGATGTGGCTTTGAAAAAGGCTAATGCCATCCTAGGATGCATCGGCAAGGCATTTCCAGTTGAGATAGGCAAGTGTTATTACTGTTTGTAGTGAGGTAAAGTGGCCACCTCCAAGACAGGGTGGGAGGGACCACTCTCCACTGTTGGGGTGCAGAGCCAGGCCAGGCCAGGCCCGCCCCTTGTGCCAGAAGCTGAGACACAGGACAGGAACTTTAAGAGGTGAGGCCTCTAGCTCAGTTGAGGCAGGGCCAGGGAAGGAGTCAGACACCTCTCCCTTGCTGCTGGCCCCAGGACCAGAGACTGAGCAGCGCCAACCTCTGCCCCCATGAGGAGCTGCCGGGACTGCTGTCGGATGTGTATCCCGAGGAGCTGCTAGGACTGCCAGCTGCTGAATGTCTCAGTGAGATGGAGGACCCTTTGCCCATGGAGCCTATTCCCTGACTGTGGTAGGAAGTAGCCTAGGGAAATCAGACTTTAGTCTGGTTTTGCTGTCAGAGCGTGAGTCAGTGTGTTTCGGTGGGATCCCTGCTAACCCAGTGGCAGAGCCTTCTGCAACTTTCACTGCCCTGGGCTGGGACCCAGTGAAGCAGGGTGAGTGTGGGCCATCCTGCCCCTGGCTGCCAGCCTCACCCCTGGGGGTGGCAGTCTCCCTACCTTATTCTGGATAGCCTGTGTTTGCTTATTGCTCTGTCCTGCCTGAGGGCCAGAGCCCCCTATATTGCTTATTGCTCTGCCCTGCCCAAAGGGCCAGGGCTATAGACTGTTGATTTGCTAATTCCTCTGCTACTTAACTTTGACCGCTGTGACGTAGTGAAGCGGAGTGACCTCCCTCCAAGACAGAGGGAGAGGGACAACCACCAAACCACTACACCGTTATACAAGGCAGTTGTGAGACCTAATCTGGAATACTGGGTGCAATTCTGGTCTCCCATGTTTAAGAAAGATTAATTCAAACTGGAACAGGTGCAGAGAAGGGCTACAAGGATGATCGGAGGAATGGAAAATGTACCTTATGGGAAGAGACTCAAGGAACTTGGCTTGTTTAGCCTAACCAAACAAAGGCTGAGGGGAGATATGATTGCTCTCTATAAATACATCAGAGAAATAAATACCAGGGAGGGAGAGGCGTTATTTAACTTAACATCAATGTTGACACAAGAACAAATGGATATAAACTGGCCATGAACAGGTTCAAGGCTTGAAATTAGATGAAGGTTTCTAACCATCAGAGGAGTCAATTCTGGAACAGCCTTTGAAGAGGAGCAGCAGGGGCAAAACACCTAACCTGTTTCAAGGCTGAACTTAATACATGTATGGAAGGTATGATGAGATTGCCTACAATGGCATGTGGCCCATCTGCCACTGTTAGTAGCAAATATACCCAGAGATGAGACACTAGATGGGAAGGGCTCTGAGTTACCAGAGAATTCTTTCCCAGGTGTCTGGCTGGTAGGTCTTATTGACATACTCAGGGTCCAACTCATTGCCATATTTGGGGTTGGGAAGAAATTTCCCCCCAGGTCTGATTGGCAGGGGGACTGGGGTTTTTTCCACATTCCGTTGCAACACAGGGCATTTGCTGGGTTGTTCTAGAGTAAATGGTGAATTCTCTGTAACTTGAAGTTTTTAAATCATGATTTGAGATTTTCAGTAACTCAGTCAGAGGTTATTACAGGAGTGGGTGGGTGAGGTTCTGTGGCCTGCAATGCAGGCAGTCAGACTAGATGATCACAATGGTCCTTTCTGTTCTTAAAGTCTATGAATCTATAAGACAGTCTCATAAGCAAACTAGGGAAATGTGGTCTGGATGAAATCACTATAAGTTGGGTGCAAAACTGATTGAAAGATCATATCAAAAGTAGTTATCCATGGTTTTCTGTCAAACTGGGAGGACGTACCTAGTGAGGTCCTACAGGAATCAGTCCTGGATCCGGCACTACTCAATATTTTCATTAATGACTTGTCATAGATAATAGAGTGGAGTGTATGCTTCTAAAATCTGTGGATGACACCAAGGTAGGAGGGGTTGCAAGCACGTTGGAGGACAGGATTAGAATTCAAAACAACCTGGAAAAATTGGGGAATTGGTCTGAAATCAACAAGATGAAATTCAATAAAGATAAATGCAAAGTACTTAACTTAGGAAGGAAAAAATCAAATGCACAACTACCAAATGGAGAGTAAGTGGCTAGGAGGTAGTATTGATGAAAGGATTTGAGTGTTATAGTGGATCATAAATAGAATATGAATCAACAATGTGATGTAATTGCAAAAAATAATATCAATCTGGGACATATTATGAGGAGTGTCATATGTAAGACATGGGAGGTAATTGTCTGACTTTACTCAGCATTGATGAGGCCACAGCTGGAGTACTGTGTCCAGTTTTGGGCACCACATTTTAAGAAAGATGTTGACAAACTGGAAAGAGTCCAGAGAAGGCCAACAAAGATGATAATAGGTTTAGAAAACCTGATCTATGGGGAAAGGTTGAAAGAACAGGGCATGTTTACTCTTGAGAAAAGATGAGGAGGGACATGATAACAGTCTTCATACAAGTTAAAGGCTATAAAGGGGGACAGTGATCAATTGTTCTTCGGGTCCACAACAAGAAGTAATGGACTTAATCTGCAGAAAGGGATTTAGGTTAGCTATTAGGAAAAAACATTTCAGCAATAAAGGTAGTTAAGCACTGGAATAGACTTCCAAGAGAGGTTCTGGAATCCCCATCACTAAAGATTTTTGAGAACAGGTTAGACAAACGCCTGTCAGGTCGAGGTATATTTGGTTCTGCCTCAGCACAGGGGGCTGGACTAGATGACCTCAAATGGTACCTTACAGCTCTACATTTCTAAGATTCTACATTGCATTTTAGCACAAGAAGTGAAGAACACAGCATATAACTGAAATTATAGGAGTTACTGGATTTGTGATTCATCCAAACCCAAGAAGTACTGAGGTCTCTTAGGAAAGCCTGTTCTCATGAGATTCCCAAGGCAAAGATGTCAAGGTAGTTGAGATAAACATCCAAACATTTAAAAAGTGCAGGGGCTTTGATTGTTGTCAGCTCCTGTACTGAAGACACAAGCAGGGATATTGATGTGCTGCTTCCTCCCTGTTTGCAACCACTCCAAAACTAGTCACACTTTGGCCCTTATATTAATTAAAAACATGAAAATTAGAAGAGTAACACACTTCTCTTTGGTGTCCTACACAAAGTAAGTGTGGTGGCTTCAGTCCAGTACCCAGTGAAGATGTGTCTACATTGCAAAACTGCCACCATAATTGGCAGTAATTGACACTCTTGTTGGCAATCTCATTAGAGAGTCCAAGGCCTGAGTGAGCATGGAGATTGAGTAACCACCTTGCCCTTACTAGCAGGGCTGCCCAGAGGATTGAGGGGGGCTGGGGCAAAGCAATTTCAGGGGCCCCTTCCATAAAAAAGTTGCAATACTATAGAATACTATATTCTTGTGGGGGCCCCTGTAGGGCCCGGGACTTGGGGCAAATTGCCCCACTTGCCCCCCTCTTTGGGCGGCCCCGCTTACTAGAGGTCCCCTCAGATTTGGGTTGATGTACATTGGCAGGATGATGTGTGGAACTTAAATTACCTGACATCCATGATGAACCTGTTCTGTGGCTAAATAGAGGACTTCAGTCTCCAGAACTATCAAGTCCTATCCCTGCTCCTTTTTTATTTGTCCCGAAAAATTAAGTTGACCCTTTTGTCTTTGTAGCCCTTCCCTTCTCTTTAGAGCCTTAAGAAAATCCACCCACTCTGTGGAGGTCAAATAGACCTTTCCAGAGCAGGAAAATCACATATAAAAATAGAAATAAATAGAGACAAACAAACAAAATGATCCCTTTTACTTACATCCACTTAGTATTATCTATTGGTCTTGTTCCATTGGAGAACACCATGTTATTAAGGGAGTCCAGTCCTGCCATGTGTTAGTGCCCCAGAGGCGATTCACCCATGTGTTAAACATTTTAACTCCCACAATAGAAGCATACGTTATATATTTCAATGACAATTCACTTAGTGTTTACATATGAAACACTGGGGAGCGTATCCCAGCAAGTACAGAGTTTGCTTTTGATACCAAGAGAGCAGGCAGTAAAATCATGTACTGTATGATGTTTGCTAGACAGATGTGTCTTGTGGCAGTCAGCAAACCAGATGCCCAAGTTCATGTCAATGAGTTAGTGTGTACATCAGCCTCTGCAAGGTACAGAGAGTCCTGAGCATGTTTTGCTTCCGCAGGCACCATATAGCTGGGAGCATGGGGTTAGTGTACTTTGAGTTACTCAAAAATATAACAGGTCCTTTAGGCTTCAGCAAAGGAATTGCCCTTTCTCAAGTGGTCATTCTGAAAGCATACTGCAATAGGAAAGATGGAAACATTACAGGATACTTGCTCAAATTTCTTGTGCTTTCTAGGGGAAAATAGGTTTCCCATAAAGTTGTTTGTACGTGAGAGCAGTACGCACACATGCAGGAAGAAATAGGCAAGAAGGAGTGGAGGGAGTTAGGCCAAAATGGAATGTTTCATTGCACATCCCTCTAAAACAATCTGGCATCCTGAACGTGGCATGTAGTTTGGAAGAATGTTCCTGTTTCAATTTCCTTTAAGTAGATTTGACTTTGTCTCATTTAAAGCGAATGTGTTGCTTTGTTGACATGAAAGTTTTGATGACACACCATCCTAATTGTTCGCTATTCTATAGAAGCACAAACCTGCAGCGGATTCTCTATGACATGTTTTTGCGCTTCTCATTGTTATAGTTTTCCACCAACTGATCATCACAGCAAGTCAACCTGCAAATAAGCACTCCTGAGCACTTTAATGAGGCCCTTATCCACAGCCAACTTAGGAATACTCATTGGGCTCCTTCTCGTCTCGCCCCTGTTGAACGACAGCAACTCCAAATAACCCTCCTATTAAAATGAAAGCACTGCTGTCAAAGATGTCAAGTTGAAGGGGCGGCAAGCCTCTGAAGCCAGTTATTGCATCATTCGTTTGCTGGGCCAAGGTACAGTGCCTACCGGAGTGATTAGAGCAATTACTCAGCACTGTCTGTCACAGTCAATCAGATTTGTCCAGGCTGAATGTAGAAATGACCTAGACCTGCCTTTCTAGCAAAACATTATTATTGGATGTCATCTCAGCCTTCAGTGGCTTCTCCGTAAATGCCCAAGTTGGAACATTACTGAGAGAACTTACTTCCTAGCAATTATTTTTCTTTCATTTCTCAATTTGATAGGTCCCTCCAATCATTTGAAACATGCTTTATTTTTCTTGTGTCTTTTCTCTTTTGTTCCTCCCGAAATGTATTGTGACTTTGTGCCACTGAACCAGCAAAAGCACTCCAAGACACCAAAATCCCTCCTTTCCCTTTTATTAATTTAGCACAAGCTAAAGGAGGCCATTCATTGGGAGCCATGTGTGTTGAAGGTATGAGAGAAACTCCAAGTGAAAAAAAATGTAATCCTAATGAATCCAAATCTCTGTATATCTGTATATTAGGGCTTGATTATAGTATGGAAAAGATTAGCATTTTCTTTAACCTAGAATCATCATCCCATTCTGTATATGATTTAGGTTTTAGAGTGGTAGTCATGTTAGTCTGTATCAGCAAAAACAACGAGGAGTCCTTGTGGCACCTTAGAGACTAACAAATGTATTTGGGCATAAGCTTTCGTGGGCTAGAACCCACTTCATCAGATGCATGGAGTGGAATATACAGTAGCAGATATAAATACACAGCACATGAAAAGATGGGAGTTGCCTTACCAAGTGGGAGGTCAGTCTAACGAGACAATTCAATTAACAGTAGGATACCAAGGGAGAGAAAATCACTTTTGTAGTGGTAATGAGAGTGGCCCATTTCAAACAGTTGACAAGAAGGTGTGAGTAACAGTAGGGGGAAATTAGTATGGGGGAAATTAGGTTTTGTAATGACGCAACCACTCCCAGTCTTTATTCAGGCCTAATTTGATGGTGTCCAGTTTGCAAATTAATTCCAGTTCTACAGTTTCACATTGGAGTCTGTTTTTGAAGATTTTTTTTGTTGAAGAATTGCCACTTTTGGGTCTGTTATTATATATACTATAGTAAATGGCTTATTGGGTTAAAAATACCCAGAAAAATTATGTATTTAGTGTTATTTAAAGAATAAACTAAATCAGTGGTTTCCAACCTTTTTGCATTTGCGGACCCCTAAAACATTTCAAATGGAGGTATAGACCCCTTTGGAAATCTTAGACACAGTCTGCAGACCACAGGGGATCTTCAAACCACCCTTGAAAACCACTGTTCTATGGTAACAACAATCTTTCGTGGACCCCTTAGACATAGTCGATGGACCCCCCAGGGGTCCATGGACCATAGGTTGAAAACCACTGAACTAAAGTCACCCTGTGATAACCCTCCATCTTCTTGCTGTCTGGTGGGGGCTGGAGTCCTTACCTTGACTTTCCACCTACAAGACTGTATAACAGAATCACACTTCAGTCGTCTGATTCAGCCTGAGCTATTCGCCCCCCATATCTGGCTACTCGTTCTCACTCTTATTCTTTGTTTCAGATTCAGTTTTGCTAAGGATCTTTGTGATCAACAGAAAAAACAAATCAACCACACCTTTCCCCATCCCGTTTTTCCTATAATTCTAGGAAACTTTGACAGAAAAAATATTTTCATCAGCCACAAAATTGTTGGAAGTGCTTGTGTAATCCTCCTGCCACGTGTTACTACTAGTAGTAGGGACCAGATTCAGTGCTGTCTAGGGGGCCCTTTTAAATAAATAAATAAAGTGATTGGCTTAAAGCCCCCACCTAAAATGTTATCCATTCCCAGGATTAAGAAATGAAAATTTTAACACAAATCTAAATGTTAACAAGTGTTTCTTCCTTACTTGCAAGCAAATGTTTCTGGGAACATGAAACCACAAAGTCCATTTAACTGGGAAAAATCCATAACCACATATTGACAAAAATGATCAGAGCCTAAATAGTGTGCAAAAGGCATGGCCAACACCATAGTCCCAGTCAAGGGTGCAGGAACAATTTTTAATAGTGCAGGTGTGTAGCGGGGTGGTCACCCTGCTCCTGCCCTGAAGGGCTTAAAACAGCCCTGGAGAAGGCTGTGGCGGGGAACCAATAAGCCTGGGCTGATTGGAGAAGCAGCTGCAGCTGGGCCACGCCCCAACCAGGCCACAGCTGGCCCTATAAAGGGGCTGCTAGGCTGGAGCTCACAGAGTCTCTCTCCAGATGTTGAGAGGGATGGGCCTGGCTGCTAGGAGCTGAGCAGGGTACCTAGACTGGAGCCAGGCTGGGGAAAGGCCAGAGGGGCTGGGGAGCTCCGGCCTGGAAAACACCTAGGCTGCAGGCCTTGTTAAAGGCCACGAAGGTACTGGGGTTGCAGAGGGGCAGTCCAATGGTAGGCAAAGGCGTCAGGTCCAAACACTCCTCGCCGATGATGAGTGGCAATTACACTGAAGTCTGCCCCAGTGAGCGGGGGCTAGATGGTGACTGGCAGTAGCCAAAGACTGAGGTGAGCTGGGGACAGGGGGTTGGGGGTTCCCTGGGGAGGGGAGACCCTGAGAGACTGCAGGGGCAGAACCCTGGCAGAAGGGGCACTGGGGTCTGGGAGGGACATGGGGGGGCAGTGGAAAGGCGAGACACCGGCCTGCAGAGGGCGCTCCAAAGGCTGGACAAGGTAATTCCCTGGATGACCAACAGGAGGCGCCGCACCAGTGAGTCCTCACCTCGCTACAAGGTGCTAATGATGGAAACTATGGAAACCATGTATTTGGTGTTTGTTATTACTACTTCAAGCCAGGGGGTGTGGCAGCACCCCCTGCAAATCTATATCCAGCACCACTGGCCCCAGTTTTGTTTGGGTCCACAACTCTTATTTTTGAAACACCCACCCACATAAACCTAAATCTCACTCTCAAAACATAATGAGATTCAGTGATGGTCAAGTGGGCACCAGCAGATGGCTAACCTAAGTCTGTCCTCAGCAGTCCACTGAAGTTTACACCACTAGCTCTGACTTTGATCTGTAGATGCTAGGCTAGATTCTGTAAAGCAAGGTTAGCCATGTATGCTACTGCCAGGATGGGTTCTG
The DNA here is from genome assembly GCF_020497125.1 of Mauremys mutica. Lineage (NCBI taxonomy): Eukaryota > Metazoa > Chordata > Testudines > Geoemydidae > Mauremys > Mauremys mutica. The sequence continues at coordinate 118,383,919 of NC_059073.1, read as the reverse complement.
TAAAACTGATTCCTTAAAGCCTGTTATTATCAGGTCCTGGCTCTGGCAGTTTAGCTACAGATGATTCTGGTTCTACAAAGTCAGCTCTATGAGCTCTGTTGCTATTAGGTCTGGCCCCACACTAGGTTCAGAAAGTCTGGGTAGAAAACCCAAAGCAAGGCCCTGGGATAGTATGCCTATCCTTTTCTACACAGTCTCTAATCTCACTAATAAACTCTTTCACCTTCTTGTTGAATATGGGGTTCCTACTCAATCAGAGGCCACTTCCTGTCAGCTCAGGGTGACCCACTTTCCACAGGCTATACTTTTCACAGGTGTGCCTCCTTGGACAAATACATTCACATATAATTTCCAGAACAAACAAATGCCAAACAATATAACATAAAACACTGGACAGAACTGAACTGGGGTGAAATTATAATATTTAAATTAAGATAACCAGAACTAGCATTTCCCCTTTCTCCTATACAGGGAGCAGAGAAGTTCTTTTCTCTTTAAGTCTTATGGCTCTGGAGCTTACACTTCTTTTTAGCAAGCAAAGATTTACTAAGGTCAGTAAAAGTAGCAGTATCAAGTTATGATGATAAAGCTATTACAGGCTATCTTTGAGGAAAGTAAATATCACTTCCTTTCCCCATTTTCACAGATGGGGAAACTGAGGCAAAGAGGGGCTTATGTCAGTTGCCCAAGGTCACACAGGACATCTGAGTCTTATGCTTGTGTTTTAGCTACATAGCTATCCTTTTCATCGCCTTGATGTTCTCTAATTCAAAGGCAGCCTGTTGTTTCTGCAGAGCATCACCACTAATTAGTCACATTATGGAGTTCTAGCTTCCACTTTAATAAGACTTCCACTAGAAGCATGCAGGCTGCTGTGCACACTAAAGCTACATGCAGCAGAGGGTGACTCTGGATAATTATTTTAAAATAATTTATATTGTTTTTTTCATTTAACAGAAGCATATAAGAAAATCTTCACAGGTCCTGTGCAAGAGCAGAATATTTACAGACTGTATAGGCATATTTCTCGTAAACAAATAACCAAAGAAAACTAATGATGACTAGGCTTTTCAGAAAGATGACAAGGGGAGAAGTCTGCCAAAGTAAATACACCAAAAAGTGCCCCTTAAAAATGACTCTGTCATTTCAGTTTACCTGTTCACTTGATGTGCGGGACCTGAAGGGCACTTGCTACGGGAAGTTAAATAGCTTTTAAAGTAGCTTGTTGTCTTACCAGAGTCTGTTAGCAAGACAAAGGTGTTTTTCCCAGTTATTTCCCCTCAGCACCATGTAAAACAAAGGAGTGGAATGTGGGACTGTTTAATGCATTGATTTAAAACTTTCACTTCTCTGATTGGTGATTATTTATATTTTAGCAAGTCTTGGTTCCCTAGTCAACTGTAATTGCCATTTTGCAAAACAGAACATGCTCCTTTTAAACTTTGCAAATATGAAGGGGCAGAATTGGAAGCTCTGGATTTGCAAAACCTTTTTTAATCTGAGATGCAAAACGAGCTCAATCTAGTCCTAAGTGTTTAGTAATAAGTAATCTTTTTTATTAATTTCTTCACAAAAGGGGCAATATGGTCTCAGTTTGAAATCTAACTTGGCTCTTTCTTTGGACGCATACACACTTTTGGTTTTAACTGTATGAAATATTTATGAAAAATGATTTCCCCAATAGTATTCATGGCATCGTTAATCAAATGCTAGGTAATTTTTTGGCTTATGATGTCAACCATGTCCTGCCCAGGGATTTCTGCCTGGCAAAAAATCTTGTAGTTGTGTTTTATTTTTTCCGTCCTCATTTCCAGGATTCACTTTTTGAAATGATACCACAGGAACAAACTGATCAATCTGTACCAAGCCATATAACTAAGCCCTTTCTAGACAAGAGCACATTCAGCAACAGGTGCAGCTTTATTAATGTTGACCAGGGTTTAAGTGTCAGTGTAGAGACACCATGGGACATTTTGGGTACATCTATATTGCACACACTTTTTTGGTGGTGTGTAAAATACCTTACATTACATGCCTCCCTAGCATAAGTATAAATAGCAGTGTAGACACAGAGACACAATTTAGGCCAGCAGAGTAAAGATATGCCTGAACTCTGTGGGTTTGTACTCTATAGTGCTCTCTATGGGTATGTCTACACCAGGGGTCGGCAACCGGTGGCTCGCGGCTCGCCAGGGTAAGCACCCTGGCGGGCCGACCTGGTTTGTTTATCTGCCGCGTCGGCAAGTTCGGCCGGTCGCGGCTCCCACTGGCCGTGGTTTGCGGTCCCAGGCCAATGCGGGAGGCAGGAAGCCGCGGCCAGAACATCCCTTGGCTCGCGCCGCTTCCTGCCTCCCGCATTGGCCTGGGACCGCGAACCACGGCCAGTGGGAGCCGCGATTGGCCGAACTTGCCGACACGGCAGATAAACAAACCGGGCCGGCCCGCCAGGGTGCTTACCCTGGCGAGCCGCGAGCCACCGGTTGCTGACCCCTGGTCTACACTATGAAATTGGGTCGATTTAATAGAAGTCAATTTTTTAGAAATTGGTTTGATACAGTCGATTGTGTGTGTCCCCACTAAGCTCATTAAGTCGGCGGTGTGCGTCCACAGTACCGAGGCTAGCATTGACTTTCGGAGCATTGCACTGTGGTAGCTATCCCACAGTTCCTGCAGTCTCTGCCACCCATTGGAATTCTGAATTGAGCTCCCAATGCCTGATGGGGCAAAAACATTGTTGCGGGTGGTTCTGGGTACATGTCATCAGGCCCCCCTCCCTCCATGAAAGCAACAGCAAAAAAAAAATTTCTTGACTTTTTTCCTGGGTTATCCATGCAGACAACATACCATGGCAAGCATGGAGTCTGCTCAGCTCACTGTCACCGTATGTCTCCTGGGTGCTGCTGGCAGATGTGGTCCTGCCGTGCTACACAGCAGCATCCCCTTGCCTTGCCTTGCCGATGGCAGACGGTGCAATACGACTGCTAGCCGTTGTCGTCGTCCCATGGGTGGTCCTGCCTGACCTCAGTTAGATTGGTCTGGGGCACCTGGGCAGACATGGGTGCTCCTGGCCAGTCTTGGTGAGGTCGGTTGGGGGTGCCTGGACAAAAATGGGAATGACTCCAGGTCATTCTCTTCTTTAAGTTTCATCTAATGGAGATTCAGTCCTGCCTGGAATATCATGCCAGCTGGAGGCTTCTGCCTCAGGCTGCTCTCCCAGTTGGCAGCACCGTGCAGTCACACCTACCCCAGCCTACCCCTTGCACCCATGGCTTATGAAGCCTGGACAGTGGTAAGGAGCAGTTCAACTATAGGCTGAGCAAGTGCATAATGGTGGTAGAATGTGCCTTTGGATATGCCAGAGAGCTTTTAAACAGTTTACTGACTTAGTTAGATCTCAGCGAAACCAATATTCCCATCGTTATTACTGCTTGCTGTGTGCTCCACAATATCTGTGAGAGTAAAGGGGAGACATTTATGGTGGGGTGGGACGTTGAGGCAAATCGCCTGGCTACTGATTACACACAGCCAGACACCAGGGGGGTTAGAAGAGCACAGCAGGGTGCGCTGTGCATCAGAGAAGTTTTGAAAACCAGTTTCATCACTGGCCAGGCTACGGTGTGAAAGTTCAGCTTGTTTCTCCTTGATGAAAACCCACCCCCTTGGTTCACTCTACTTCCGCGTAAGCCAACCACCCTCCCCTCCCCACTTTGATCTTCGCTTGCAGAGGCAATAAAGTCATTGTTGTTTCAAATTCATGCATTCCTTATTAATTCGTCACACAAATGGGGGGATAACTGCCAAGGTAGCCCGGGAGGGGTGGGGGAAGAGGGAAGCACAGGGGTGGGGTAGTCGTAGGGCACCCCCTAGAATGGCATGCAGCTCATCATAGAAGCGGCATGTCTGGGGCTCTGACCCGGGGTGGCTGTTTGCCTCTCTGGTTCTTTGGTAGGCTTCATGCAGCACTGCTGTGGGTCCCTGTTATAACCTTTGTCCTTCATGCCCTTGGAGGTTTTTTCAAATACTCTGGCATTTCGTCTTTTGGAACGGAGTTCGGATAGCACAGATTCGTCTCCCCATACAGCGCTCAGATGCAGTACCTCCCATTTGGTCCATGCTGGAGTTCTTTTGCGATTCTGGGACTCCATGGTCACCTGTGCTGATCAGCTCGCCATGCTGGCCAAACAGGAAATGAAATTCAAAAGTTCGCAGGGCTTTTCCTGTCTACCTGGCCCGTGCATTGGAGTTGAGAGTGCTGTCCAGAGCGGTCACAATCGAGCACTCTGGAATAGCTCCTGGAGGCCAATACCGTCGAATTGCATCCACACTACCTCAAAGTCGACCCAGCAGGGTTGATTTCAGCACTAATCCCCTCATTGGGGCGGAGTACAGAAATCGATTTTAAGAGCCCTTTAAGTCGACAAAAATGGCTTTGTCGTGTGGACGGGTGCAGGGTTAAATTTATCTAACGCTGCTAAATTCGACCTAAACTCATAGTGTAGACCAGGGCTATGTGCCTAAGCACTGTTTTCCCCGTCCACACTGCTCTATTTAACAGTGTAGTGTCCTGCTACATGCCTGAGCCATTCCCCACTGCCTCCTGTTTGGCAGAGTCAGTCACTGACATATGTAGCTACACACTTCAGTGTGGATGCACTGCTTTTCACTGTGGGGCATGTAGCTACACATGCCAGGCACCAATGTTGTGCAGTGTAGACATAGCTTTTGTCATCAATAGTGCAACTGCACTCATTACTGATAAAGCTACAGAATGAGCTGCTGTAGCCAGGACTTCAGAGCCTGAATTTGCATTTCACCAATTTTATTGGCTTTAGAAAAGACTGTGGCTCAAGTTAAGTTTAAATTCACAAACAAAAAGCTTTGTTTAATGTTAGTTAAGTTTGCTCTCATCAACAACCTAAACCATAAAAAAATAAGAAATACCATATCAAGGATTAAAAAGGTATTAAAGGATTGCAAAGTCAAGCAACCTCAAGTCAGGAAATGCTAGAGTGAATGTTAGCCATGCACTCTTAATTTGGCCCCTTTGTGTGTATGCATTATGATCACCATGATCGATTGGTCCATTCAGCCCTCACAGAGAGAGTGCCAATCACAACATGTCATTTGTGTTGCTCTAACCAGTCCTTCAGCCACCCGCTGGCCAGGTGGTCAGTGGAACTGGACATCTGATCAGCATAGCACACCACACCACAGAACCCCTGGGCGATCTGTCAGTCCTAGCCTCCCAAGTAGCTGGAATTACAGGTGCATGCCACTGCGCCTGACATGCATTATGATACAGCCTTTAATGACATGATTTTTTTTTCAGAGGACCCTTGCCTCATTCAGTGCACAACCTGGATCTGTTCTGGGGATGAACCAGGGTTTGGTAGTGAAGGAGGTTGTTGTCTGTAGGACCCCTGCCTCATTTGTTGCAGAAGTTGGAAGGTTTGTAGTGAATGCAGGAGGGGACTGCAGGAAGAGAAAGAATGGTCTCATGGTTAAGGCTTTTGAATGCCACGCTGGAGACTTGAATTCTAGCTCTGCCACTGAGTTCCTGTGTGATGCTGGGAAAGTCACTTACAACTGTCTTTTCAGCAGTAGTCACTTCTGCCTGTCATTAAAGGCTGTATCTTAATGCATATGCACAAGGGGAGGAGAGCTGAATTAATGTTGCATGGGCAACTTTCATTCTGGCATTTCCTAAATTTGTGAGTGCTTGACTTTTCAATTTTTTAATCCTTAACTTTGCATTTCCTATTTTTATGGCTTAGTTTATTGATAAGAACAGCCTTAGCTAACATTAAACAAAATATTTGTCTGGGGTTTTCCTTAGTTTTTGAATAGGAAAAAAAGTATTTTATATGTGTACTACTAAAATAATAAAACCATTATACATTTGTTGTCTTCATTGTATACTTTATTGCCATTACTATCTTTGTGAAGCTCCATATTTCACTACTCAGTATCATGTTGACCAATATATTGAAAGTAAGCAAATTAAACTATTCCAACAAAACATCTTATTTTTAATGCAACCTCAGTTTCCAAATTACATTTTTCAAATTACCAAATTACAATTTTTTAAAATTGTGCAATTAAGAACTCAATATATATCTTTCCTAATTTGTTTAGAAGGTAAATATTCGGAAAGCTGTAGCCTCTGATTTGTACATGAAAAGGAGCTGGAATTTTGTATCTTATTTTCATGTAACCCTTTCTGAAGAAAGTAACAATTATCCTTCAAAAAGAAACAATGTAACTTACTCTGGTACAAACCCAAAGGAGCACAGCAGGAAAGTTTAAAAACCTTGGACGTTTTCATTACAGGTCTACCTGTGACTCTTCTCTGTTAATAATGTTCTGGTCCTCTGAGGCAAATCAGTTATCAAAGCCAGCCATTGCCATGACACCCAGGGCAAGAGTGACTCTCCCCAAGTATGTAAATGAACTGAATGGAGTGAGTGATGAGTGGCTGATTGTCTCTGATGTCACAATGTTACTGCCCAGGCTGCAACAGGGGGCAGCAAATGTGCAGTGTGTGTGTGTGTGTGTGTGTGTGGTGGTGGGGAAACAGGCTTTTCTGGTGTTCTTGTTTTCCCAACTTTCATTATAAACCTCATACAAACACAAAATACACATTGGACATCCTCTCCCACCCCACATTAATTACCGGTAGTGGGTGAAATTTTGTTCACATTCCCCTTGGCACATTTACAAAAAAAGGTTCAGAAAAGAGGTCAGACACTGAAGTACAGACCCTGTAAAACAGAAAATTCTCACACCCTTAACTATTGTCTCACTACTGTGAGACTAGAATCAGCTTCCTGGAGTAGTCTGATCCTCACCTGGCCATCTGAGGATGTCAATGTCCTTACAAATCTTAATGAATATAGCTTCACAGTTTTCTTGTGAGGTAGCCACTCAGTGATGGGAGGGACACGTAAATACCTAGAGAGGCAAGTAGTAGTATTTTTACAGATGAAATATCTGTGGTACCAAAAGATTAATCAGTTGCCAATGTTTCCACAGGAAGCCTGTAGCAGAGTTGGTAATAGAACACAGGTATCCTGATTCTTAATCCTGTACCTTACCAACAACATTCATCGACTTCCTTATAGTGGGCATATCCCAGTGGACAATACTTTAAAAATGCAGCTTCCTGTGACTGTTATTGACCATTACTGTTCTATTCTGAGCTCATAAAATACTGTGACACTTGCTGTGAACCACACCACAATAATTGCACATTCTCATAGCATTTTCTGGCAAGTAGGAGAGGTCAGACAGACATTCTAGAAAAGACTGCAAAATGAATCCTGCTTTTACTGTGGGGGAATATAAGCCTCAAATCCATCAACATACTTCCATAGACTGGATTAGACATCCAGAAACAGCATGGTTTCTACTGGTCACTCCATTTCCAACCATCTTTCTGAGGGAGTCCTGTGTGCAGAAACTGTAAAGCTCTAGTCATACAATCAGTTCAAATATAGTTCTGGGACAGGACATTAGGTGTGGATGGAATACTCTGCCAATGCCATCAAGTTAAGGAGTACACAGTGACTGCATTTAACATACAGGGTGCCTGAACTTTTCGAAATAACTTGTAATTTTGCTGCAGTTTGTAGTCAAAACATGTATGACATGCTCTGCTGAGTTATGTAATTTGGTGACCTTTACCTCATTAATATCTGCCTGCATGCTGTACCTTCCAAAGACCAATCTCTGTATTTCAAAAGTTCATCCTGATGAACAAAGCTGTAGATACGTATTTATTTTAAAACAAACAAACAATCAGTCCTGGATGTTACAGCAGCTCATTTAGTTCTGCTTTCCAACTGGTTGTGTGCTGTGTCACACTGATCTAGGTTTGTCCTCTTATCAATTTTAAAGTTTTTGACATACTGCATTCAAGTTCACTCTGGATTAGCAGGAATTACAAACCCTAAACTTTTGATTATTAATGACACCTTTGTTCATTTGGTCCACAAACATGTACAAATGCACCATCTTGTTTAATAAAAGTCTCACTCCCATTGTATCACCTTCAGATTTATCCTTCCTCCCATCTAAAAATATACACACACACACACACACAGAGTCAGTAACGCTCATACACACACATCCATGCTAACATGACTCAATATCACTAACAATAACAGGAGCAGAACAATAACACTTGGGTCTCTAAGTGGATGTGGCATTGTTTAAGCCTGGGGCATACAAATTAATGCACCTACTAGCTGGTATAATTTGCCTGGTCAAATATCAAGACAATTCTTCCACCAGCTCCATCCTATGAAGGAAAAGAACTTTTGAAAACAGCCACTACTTTATTTTATTCACTGTGTCTGGAAGCACATCTCACACAGCTCTGCAGAGTGGAAAATATTTGTGTGTCAGTGGAGAGTACACAAAATAAAACACAAAACAAGGCATAGAAGCAATGACAGTAACTGTCAAGCATCAAGATTTCTCCTTCACTGTTTCCAAACATCCCGGTGAAAAAAGAAAAAAAGCACGCTGAGTAAACCTCAGCTGCTTGATGTAATAATTTGCTGCAGGCCCACAGAACAGCAGCTTTTTTATTGCAAAACTATTAGACAATTAGTACCACAACTGAAGTCAATGGGTTTTGGGCACCTAACGCCCTTAGGATCCTTTAAAAATCCCAACATGTGATCATGACTGATAGTCTACACATTTTCCCTGACCCAGTGAAAGGCATGAGGACACTGTAGCTGGCTAACCCTAAGCCTGCTCTCAGCTATAGTCATGTTGAGTCTTTTGCCCCTGGGTTCCCTTCAGGAGCCCCACTCCTGGGCCTACAGTTCACTTGAGGTGCTCCCAGGTGCTCCCAGGTCCTGCCACAGATTGCTGGTGAGAATCAGCCCTCCAGAGCCCCTTGCCCATAGTGTCAGGCTGCCCCAACCAAAGGGTGGGTGAAAGGTTGGCTGGATCCCTTTGCTACTGGAGCTCACTAGCTGTTCCTAGCAGCCTTCTCCTGGGCAAACTTCTCCCATTCTTCTTCTTGTATTTTATGGTGTAGCAGGTTCACATTCTGAGTCTGTAACCTCCAGGTGCTGGATTTCATGATGCATGGCTACAATCTCTCTTTTCCTAGTATTTTTTTTAATTGTAATATTGTTTCTTAATGGTGCCCCATTTTCCTGATGCTCTTAACAGATATTTTAGGGTAAACGTTGTCATTTTTAGATGCCTGAGTTTGTCATACAGAATCCCCTTCTCAATATTACTATTTACTCTCCTAGAGGATGTGATCAACCATTTCTTTGATGTTGCATGTTTCACATAGCCAATTGTTGCATTTATTAATTAAGGCCAAGCATTCCTATTTAAGGCACAGTGCCTGGCAAGTGTTTGGAACAGAGCTACCTCATTCTTTCTCTCAGGTTCTTGCAGTATGTCAGCATTTTTAATTCTAGGGCGTGCTTCCTGAAATCTTACCCCCTTTTTTCTTTTGGTCATACTTCCTGCTACTCCTCTCTTAGTTAATTTTTAATTAGGTTTTTAAGCTCCTGTTTATTTAGAGGGATCTGTATGACAAGTTCTTCCTTCTCTACAGCATTTTTTGCTATTTTGTCTTCCACCTCATTTCCTGCTATCCCTACATGCACTGGGATCCATGCTATTTCAGTGTTTACTCCCATCTGTACCAATTCTGTTAGTAACAATATTTCATTAATTATATAATTTCAGGTATCTGAATTCTCATTTTTGATTGCCAGCAGTCCTGATAGTGAATCTGACAAGATCACAGTGAAGGTAGGTCACACATCCAGTATCAAATATAATGCCAACATTATCCCTGCTAGTTTGGCCATCATAACAGCTACAAAATTTGATAGATTAATGGATTTCCTTACTCTAAGTATTGGGAAACAGAATGTTGTCCCTACTCCCAGTTTTCTCATCTTTACATCCATCTGTAAATATATGGCAATGTTTTCTCCATTTATCACATATATAGCGATTTGCAATATTCGATACATCTAGCTCTCCTTCCCCTGCCTTTTAATTTCATTATATAGTTCCACATATATATTGGGCTGGGTTGTGTGTGTGATTTTCCGTCTATAATGCATTTTTCCATGGCTATGTATATTAATTTCTTATCAATCTTATTAACATGAGACATTTTTTGTCCCCTCTCCCCCCTGCATGTTGTTCACTGAATTCTCTGCATTCTTCATATATTTGTTTAGTGTTGCCATCTTCCCTATTTTCTATTACTTTTGCCCAAGAGGTTAAATGCAATAATTTCATTCTTAATGTTACAGGCATTTCACCAGCAGCTATCTGCATTTCACACACAAATCATGATGAGGGCACCATATGCAATTGACAATGCCTGGGCTTGGATGGAGTTGAGCTTCCTTAGGTTAGTTTTTGATGTGGAACTAAAAACCTGGCATCCTTACTCAAATGATTGGTCTGATTAATCTCTATAAAGCATTACCATTGATTTCTTATCCACACCCCAAGTGGTTAGACAAATACTTGTAAGTAGATTGGTTTTACCTTTACATTATCTACAATATTTTCAGTGTGATCCTTCCATGTTAGCTTGTGATTAAATGTCACACCCAGGAATTTGTACTTTTAACTATACTATTTTGCTGTCCATATAGAGACTGTTCACAATCTTTTTTTTTAAGTTTTCCTTTTAGTGAATATCATTCCTCAGTTTTGAGAATTGAAAATTCAAAGCCCCACATATTTCCTCATTCCACACTTTCCCTAAGTGTTTCATTAATTCACTTTTCAGCCTTGTTCAGCCAGCCAGTTCTCCTTATTGTAGCTTTCTACCCTTTTGTGTCTCCAGCACTTGTTTAAATCCACTCTGCCATTTTCAGAGGGTTTATATCCTCTATTTGCACATCCTCGACTAGTGTTTTCATTATTATAACAGTTACATTTTTCTCTTTACACTTTTCTGTCTTTCTGCCTACTGTTTCTTCTTGTAGCTCTGGCATGTCCCCTCTTTTCTTTTTCCTAACCTGCACTCTGTCTTCCCCTCTGCCAGCTCCTTCATCATTTTCTAGACTGGTTTCCAATATTCTCCATTAGATCCTTCATCTCTCCCAAACATATAGCGCAGCTGCCTCCAGCCTGAGCAACTCCCCCAACGTACTGCCCTTCTCTGTTCTGTGATCAGTTTCACCTTTTTGTGCTCTGCATGTTCTGCAGGCATGCCTAACTGTTGCTGCTTGGGTGCAGGAATGCTTGTTAGCCTTTTTATCTGTGAGATGGGGGAAGGGACAAAACCCTAATTTTACACTTGTTTCTCAGAAAGGGGAAATATATTTTAATGACATTGGGCCAGATCCTGATGTCTTTAGTCCGTTTCTACTTTGACCTTATTCAGTTAATATCTGACAGAAGTCAATGAGAGTTTGCCTGAGTAAACACTGAGGGTGTGATTTTTCAGATATGTCAAGCCCCTACAACTCCAGCAGAAATCAGTGGATGATGCAAGTTCTCATTACGTTGGAAAATCAGGCACTGAGGAAAAACTGAGTAGGATCCGTTATTATCAGTATCATATCTTTCTTTTTTCATTGCTTACCCCTAAACAAATTTCTTCCCTTCTTTGTTCAAACAGAGATCTTCCAGGAACCTCCCCTGTTCCTAAATACGTTCCCTTCACTAAGAGAGCAGGAGAGCAATTTATTTCATGAAGACACTTTAAATTTGGCCAAGACATATTTTTGTAGCTTTAATACTCTTTCCTTTGTGGAAAATCCCTCTTTTCCAGGATGCTGTTTTACCACAAATATCTAAAATAGAGGTTTTAAAATTATAGTAGTAGTGTGTGCTAAAAAGAGCACGGAACTTTCTGGAAAATACCTGATATGTGGGGATGGCTGGTGTTATATATCCTGTTTGATTTTCAGATTCAGCTGGATCATAGAACATCAGGGTTGGAAGGAGATTATCTAGTCCAACCCCCTGCTCAAAGCAGGACCAATCCCCCGACAGATTTTTGCCCCAGATCCCTATATGGCCCCTTCAAGGATTGAACTCATAATCCCAAGTTTAGCAGGCCAATGCTCAAACCACTGAGGTAACCCTCTCTCCGTCACTGCTTGCTATCAACAAACTACCTCACAGCCAGCTCAGCACTCCATTGTTTTGGCTTTATCTATAACCCAGGTGGAACTAGCTCTCTTTAAAATTTTGTTTTTCAAATATCTCTATAAATAAATATCATTCCTGACCAATAATCATTATTTGTATTATAGTACTGCCTCAGGGCCCCAGCTAAGATCAGGGCTCCATTGTGCTATGGCAGACACACAGTCCTTGCCTAGAAGAGCTTACAATCTAAGTGGACAAGACAGACAAGGGGTGGGAGGGTAAACAGGCACAAAGAGGTGACGTGATTTGCCCAAGGTCACACAGCAGGTCAGAGGAAGACAAGAATAGAACTGATCTTTTGATCACAGCCATGCCTTCCAGACTAGCATGTTTGTGGATGGTGAGTATAACTGGAAAGAGGGGTCCAGGTTTCAGGAAGCACCTCATTGGTGTGGCACCAGAGGGCTCAGAACGCAAGCTGAGTCCAGATTGAGACCTGTCAAACTCTGGAGCTACAGTGAGTAGTACTAGCCACTCAGCATACTTAATCTGTTTCATTCGTGTTTGCCTGCCTACTGCAGTAAAGCAACACTTCTGCCTCTCTGCTATTCTAGTCTTTGGCCTTTCTCAGATAGATATTAACAATGAACAATCTGTGGGAGATCGTGTGACATTCCTTAATGTTCACTGGGGAACTCAAAAGAATTGGTTGACCCCATTTCAAATTCGTTAAACTTGACTGACTTGAACTAAGATCAGCTTTCATCTTCTGCCCCTTATAGATTATAATATCTATTGAATAAAATAGATGAATGTGGATAGATGCCACACGTGCTATTATGAAACTTCTACACAGGATAATTAATTACAAAAAAGGCATGTTACATTAAGCCTATATGAAATAAGAACTTGAAACTGTGATCTGAAAACATCTTCTCTCCTTTGCCTGTATCTCTTAATTTCTCTTTTCCCTATTTTTTTTAACTCTGTAGAGCATTTCAGTATACAGTTCATATAAAAGATGTTATGTAAAGGAAAATTGTGTTCTCTTTTTACAGTAATTCTAGTTTGAGTACATATTGCGAGTGAGTGCTCAGCACTTTTGAAAATCAGGCCACTTATTTAGATACCTAAATATGGATTATCAGAGGAGCCTGTGTTTAGGTGTCTATTCTTGAAAATCTTGGCCTAGATTTTCACGAGGAAATTCAGAGACACCTGTCACACAGAGGCACAGACCAGCAGGGGTGGGTTTTAGTGGCATTTAAGGCAAGTGCATGTGACATTGTGTTCAAAGCCAAATTGATGGGGGAAGAGGGCCTACCTCTTCTTTCTTCCCATCCTCACACTTCTCTTTCATTCCCTACCAGTCTCCTTCTGTGGAAATCACGGTACATTGTAGTCAAAGCTGGGATGGGAGTTAACAGTACTCTTTCTCACACACCCTCCTTCGTTCTCTCCCCTTGTTCATTCATTTTCTGTCGCATGAGTCATGAATGAATGACTCATCACTCAACACACCTTGGCCTTGGCATGGAAAGCTTGTGCTGTGTACATGGTTCCTTAGGGACTATTAATAGGAGGCAGCAGAGCAGAGCACCCAGACTGCTCTAACCTACACAGGGCTGTGGGCATCACAGATCTGCCCTGAGAACAAGTGAGTCATAATTTGCTCCCTTGTCACCTACTTTCCTGTTGCCAACCCCACTTCTGCTGTAGCAAGTTGAAAGTTGGCAAAGCATATGTAGGCCCACATTTTTTAAATTTCTTTGACTATTAATAATTGTAACACACTCCTGTTATTTGCTAGTATGGTAAAAACATAATTGTCTTTTCGTTTTTTTTAAGAGCGTTATCTAGAAGCATTGAGTTGCATAGGGAGTAACATCCAGTAACTTGACGTTACATTGTAAATTAGAAAAACAGATGTATTGCTCCACACTGTTTCTCTAGATGAAGGAGGGAAATTTTATGTTCAAAATTTTTCTTGGTACATTTCTGACATATCTATGGCCAAAAAAAAAAAGGCAGATTTAAGAAAAATTAAATTTCATGAACATACAAAAATGTTACCATGGCTTGTTTTTATATTGTTGAAATGATAAAAAGAAAAACATTCTTACATGTTACCAGTGTCGGACTTATCTTACTGGTAAATAAAAAAAAAAGATAATTATTATTGTGATAATGTCTATGAGCTCCAGTCATGGACAAGAACCTCATTGTGCTAGGCCCTGAACAAGCAGAACACAAAGATGGTTCCTTCCCTCTAGAGCTTGCAATCTAAGTAAGTGAAATATGTGTTTATTTGTTTGGGCCATGTAGAATTTAAAATATCCTCAACTCTTCATTTCCTTATTTAATCAGTAAGTATGTTTAGCAGCCTTACCTGATTTCATCCTTCCAGCCCAAGCCCTTTGTATGTTTCATTCACCTGTTGCATCCTGGCTGACATGTATATTGTGAGCAATACGGGCAGGGGCTATTCTTCATTGTTTCTTGTCAATACTGGGGTTAGCACAGTGGAGCCCTGATCCTTGACTTGGGTTCTTAGGTGCTATCCTAATAGAATAATGCAATAAATAACAATAACCATACATTAAGTTGGGGTGCGGAAGGCTGGAACAGAAATAGCCCTGAGACACAGAATTCAGAACTGGAAACTGGAAAAAACACAAAAAACAAAACCTTCCACAAAATGCAAGAGAGTTTGGATGCAATATTGGGCCCATATCTGTTTATAACCAATCAGATTATTTTAATGATTTTTAGTGTTAACTAGTGATCTATTAGTAAACAAAAAACTTAGTGGACCTATGCAGATATGCAGGATAAATGAATCATTATCTCATCTCTCACTATTCTATTAGGCTCATCAGCATAAAAGTGATATCTGTTTTTAAGTGTTGCCAAGGAAGGTCCTAGGGTGAAAGAGCTCTTTGATCATTTGAAACTTCCCCCTCAAAACCTAGTCCAATTCACCTTGCTTTCTGAAGCCACAAATTACTCTATGGCATGAAAT
The DNA here is from genome assembly GCF_020497125.1 of Mauremys mutica. Classification (NCBI taxonomy): domain Eukaryota; kingdom Metazoa; phylum Chordata; order Testudines; family Geoemydidae; genus Mauremys; species Mauremys mutica. The sequence continues at coordinate 118,368,792 of NC_059073.1, read as the reverse complement.
TTAAGGCTGGAGCTTGAAATGTTGATAAAGATCTCCCAGTGAAATCACCCAAACATTGTTCATAACATCATGTATGATATAGTGACATGCACTATGTTTCACTGGCACTGAGATTGAAAATGGAAATGTTAAGTATAAATCTTTATGGAAGTTTCAGTAATTTTTAATAATTTGTTCTTTTGTGGCATGCATATGTGAATGATATATTTGTCCTAGAGCAATACGAATTCATTTCCCCACGTCTATAATATCTGCAGTAAGCTAAATTAAAAATACATTTGTACTTGTACAGTTAAATGATCATATTTAATGAAATGTTGGAGATGAATCTTAGCAAATAGTCAGGAAATTATTTCAGAAACAGCAGCATTTCATTACTGGCAGTCAGGGAAAATCAAAGAGATTAAACAAATGGTTTAGAACTTCAACATATTGTGGGGTAAAATTCTCTGGAAGGAGGGTCAGATGACTGTCAGATCTCTGCTGTTATTCATCTGAGAACTGGGAAGCTGTTTTAGAATGTGAGGTTAGCATGATTAATTCCCGTTCACAAAAGCAAGGAAACCCTGTTGATACCCAGTAATGGTTGGGAGTGTTATACATAGAGCTGGGAGAAATTTTTGATTGAAACTTTTTTTTCAATGAAAAATGCAGATTTGGTGACACCAAAACATTTAGTTTCAGTCAGAAAAAATGCTAAAAAATTTCTGACAAATCAAAACATTTGATTTGGACATTTTTTAAACAAAATTCTAATTTTTTTTGTTTAAAACAACTTTTCGTTTAAAAACTTCCTTTAATTTTATTTAAAAAAAATATAAAACATTTTAAATGTGGTTGAAATCAAAACTAAATGTTTCTGTTTTGTTGCAACAAAATGTTCTGTTCAACTTCTCTAATGGAGTCACATCTCCTCCAGACTACAGCACGACAAATGCTTCTGCCTCAGTTTCTTCTTGCTCAGGCTGTAATCAAGAGCACAGTGTCTCTGAATGTTCAATTCAAAGGCCTGCCTCTGGGCAGAATTTATTTCTGTACACAGAGAGTAGCCTGCAAGAACTTCATGATAAAGCCATTCTCCCAAATCCTGAAGTAATACAAGTACAGTCTCAACAGTTTTTCATGGTGCTTCCAGGGACATCATTTCCAGGTCACCCACCCAAGAGTCGCTGTTCACAGTTCCTTTGTTCCTATGCCAGGGCCCTGCTCTCCAGGCCATCCATTGCATTACCAGAGTAGCTTCACTCCCATGACTCTGCCACCACAGCCCCCAAGGCAGGTCTCCTATCAGAGAGCTCCTTGCAGAGTTTCATTCTCCAGGCGTCTTTGCCTCCAAGTTCCACCAAAGCTCAGGATATGTTTCTGCTGAGTCCACCCTCTTGTTTCTGGGCATGGCTCCCCCTGAGCAAGTGGTTCTTCCCCTTTGTCCAGCAGTCTCTGCACAAGCCTTCTTCAGCTGATGTTCTGGTCTCATTACTTATAGCTCTTTCCCTTCAGGCAGTTCATCCTCCCTTCCATACTCTCTCCCTAGGCTTAGATGGCTCTCAGACCCAAATGGGAAGCAGCTGACTAACCACAGGAACACTCACCTCTTTCCTCATTAGAGGGGCCAGTCACCCTGTGACAGACCCAAAACAACTCCCTCTGCACCCACTCCCAATTGCCAGTGAACTGAAACATCCGTTATTCACCCAGCTCAGCAACTGGGAGAAGAAAGCATGCTTTTTGATAGATAACCCTCCAGCTGCTTAAGCAGCTGTGAAGATAGGCCTCAAAAGGAGTCCTTGTCCAGTAGGAATGGAAGCTATAGTGGGGACTGAGTGTAGATCAGTGTAAACATAAGAAAAATGGTCAGAGAAAGCGGGGCCTGAGAAAATGAACAAGAAGGGAGACATGGAGGACTCCTTACAGGCAAAAAAATGAAGAGCAGATTGTTTCTGCCATGAAATTTCTGTAAAGAAGGAAATGAAAGGTGAAGCTTGGTCTTTGGCCATATTTTTATAGGTATTATGTATTTGATTTTAATGCCAGTTAGGCAACTAGATGCTTCTGAAAAGCCCAGTTGGCAACTCTTTATATTTTCAGGCACCTAAATACCTTAAAAAAAATCTAGCTCTATTCTGAACTGTAAAATGGGGATATGAATGTTCCCTTTCTTCCACACTTTCTCTCTTTTGACTCTTTAAATTGTAAGCTCTTTGGGACAGGGATTGTTCTTACAATTCATGTATACCATGCCTAAACAATAAAGCCCCTGATAGGCCCTAAGTGCTACTGTAATACAAATAATGATAAGTGAATAAAAGATTTTGACCAACTTTTCTTTAGTTCTTTCACTGATCCTCAGGGAATCATGAATCCCTCAGAATTTTACAATTTGATTTTAAAGCAAAGAAACAGACTTGATGAAAGCTATAGAAATTACACAGAAGATGCTGATTTTGTGGATTCTGGAGATATAAAAATGAAACAAGATGTAGTGATGAAGCATCTTTCTGGACATGCATACCTTATCACAAGAAAAACAGCCTGAATATTCTCAAAGGTTGAGTGCTGATCTTCTTGGGATATCAAGAAGTGCCTTTATTTTCTTTTAAAGATCAGCCTTTGTTAATCTTTTAGCAATACGAAAGCAGCTAGAAATAATGATATTACCCAAAAGATAAAAAAAAATTACTACAAACAGAAAGCGTTAATATACATAAATAATAGCACACAGATAACAGGGAACTATAAAGACATGCGAAGTCCCCTCTGCCCAAGCATGCATGCACATGAAAAGATTTTTTTTTCTTCGTTAGCTGAATCCTTCTATCTTCTTCACCCCAACTCAGACAAAATCACGATAAAAGAGATGGGCTTCTTGTGCCTCGTTTTTGCTTACACCTCTGAGTTTTTAAAATTAGGTGTATTTTAAAAATTAAGAAAGGAAATCATATAAATAGAATGTCATATTTGTATACATATGCACTCATATTATACGTAACTCTGCTTTTGAATGCACGCATATGCGCGTGTACACACACACAGGAATTTGCACGAGAATCTGATTCACAGGAAAAAAACTTACTGGATTAGTTTACTAATTAATCAAGTGCACTAAAGCAACTGAATTATCTGAACAACACTCCATAGAGCAACTCAGATCATGCATAGCAAATTGAATCAAGGAAAAGCAGCTGAGGTGCATTAGCTTTGAATTTGGCCAATGTCAATCATATTTGTTTAAGAAGGTCCTTTTCAACTTTAATCATAAATGTTAAAAACAGACATGGAATCTGTGTAAATATGCACCTATTTTTGATGGCCAGCGTACTTGCCTGCTGAATTAACCTTCAAGGAACTGAAAATGTACTCGACACAGATTTCTAAATAGATGCTTCTTTGGGTAGACATCCCTCTTTTCTGATTTTAAATGCAAAATTTGATTTATTTTCTTTATTTTTGCTTGTTGGACGAAGTTTTATATAGTCAGACCCAGAGCTGTCCTTAGTGGCACATCTTGAGATATGCTCTCTATATCTTTGGGAATTAGGTATTGGGAGGGTAAGCAGAGGGGGGTACCAGAAATGGTTTAGGCTACAGCTGCAAAATTCAGTATACCCTGATCCTGTCTCATGTTACCACATTATGATACAGAGCCTGCACACTAGGAGTTTTTGTGGCAGGTGACAAGAGAGGACTGGCTATACAGCGTAGTTTTCTCCTGCTCCTGAGGAAATGCTACTAGATAAAAATAAGTTCAAATTGGAAGGTAGCAGCAGCAGCCTAAGTTGTGTTCTCTAGGACAAAAAGGAGGTTGTGCATTGGAGAAACCATTTTATAGCAGCATCACAAGGTTTCATCCCAATCTCACCAGACTGGAGGGAATCAAGACACTTGTTAATGTTTTGAAGTTTGCTTTAAATCACACAACAGAAGAATTCATTCAGTTAGTTTAGGATTTCGCCCTCATGAACTTCAGCCCCACAATAGCGTTGAAAAACAGCTGAGCAATCCTAGAGTGGGTTTTACATCCTTGGTAGGCTGCATCTGTGTGTCTACATACCGGGCTTGCATTTTATAGAGACTGTAATGAATGATTCTTTCTCAAATTTGATTCTGTAAAAAGCTACTTGGATGCTCCAAGTAATCTTTTTTATTCTTCATCTTAGTTTACTCTTAAGGGTTTTTTGTTCCATCTTTTACGGCTGTCCTAATGTACACAAATCACTTTTAGAGATAGTGTCATGTGTATGAAGGGAGCAATTTATCAATACGGATGCCTCTTTGATGAAGGATGGTTTGTCTTTACAAGGCTGGACAGCCCCAACTGAATTTCAATTTGCTATGGCATGCAAGGGATTTAGGGGATTATGGCTGGAGAGAGGTTTTAAGAATCAACCAGCTTATTATTGCAGAAGGAATATACAATTTTAAAACCTTGCTTGTCTTGACTTTTTTTTTAAACTGTAAGGAGAGAAGGGTGTATCAGTGAGAAAAGCAAGAAGCCACTTGATGAATTTCCAGCGATTAGTTTTTTATGCTTTCCAATCACATGCTGCCTAGTTTTGAATGTGACAAATATAAATTGTAGTGCCAGATCTGATTTACACCAGCTGAGGATCTGGCCTCTAGTGTTTTACTATTAGATACCAAAAAAAAAAAAAGCTGTAGAGGAAGGGGAGGAATCAAAAAATACAGTCCTGAACATTTATGCAAATGAAAAGGTGGCAGATTGCTACAAATAAATATAGTTTTGAACTTGGCATATAATTGGATGGTTAATGTAAGCAAATAACTAAAGAATAAAATTTCCTAAGGAAGGAAGATAAAATATGTATTAAATATCTCATTCACTTCTTCCTTGTTGAAATAAAAGAGCTGGAGGAGGCTCAAGAAATCTAGTGGCTCAAAGCTACGTTAGGTACCTTGTATGCCATAACATTCATTACTGATAATAACAAAATACTGCAAATCAATCACCATGAAGTCTAATATTAGAGTAGACAGCTGTATTCTTTCCTTCTGATCCCTATAAAGAGTTAAAATACTATGAGATTGATTTACTTCTCATGGACTCATAGACTTTAAGGTCAGAAGAGACCAGCATGATCTAGTCTGACCTCCTGCATATTGCAGACCACAGAACCTCACCCACCCACTCCTGTAATAGATGCCTGACATCCAGCTGAGTTCCTGAAGTGCTCAAATCATGGTTTAAAGACTTCTGCTTTACTCCAGTTTTACCCCAGCATCACTCCATTGCAATCAGTGACATCACACTTATGTGAAACTGGAATGATACAATGGTGAGTAAGGCTTATGAGTCCCCCCCCACAAGTCAGAACAGTGAAGACTTGGCATAACTTGAACTTCTTAGGGCCTGACCCAACTCCTGCTGAAGTCAATGGGATGCTTTCCATTTTCTTCAATAGGAATTGGGATAGGTCTATATAGAGGTGAGGGATAAGAGCGGCTCCTGGAAGTATCTTCAATGAGTAGTAGCTTCATTCTTTTTAAGTGAGTTTGGTTATAGTTTCTGACAATTGTGTAAACTGAAATCCTTCCTTAGTCCACAGAATAGGAACAGCACTGCAGGCTTCCTAATACTGCCCTGACATTGTGCTTCTACCCTAGACTGGAGCAACCACCTCAAGGCATGGGATAATAGTTAAAACTTCATAGCCATTCAGCCCTGGCCTCTCTGCTTAGAGTGTTAAAAAAGGTGTGTCATTAGTTTCACTTGTGATGGTAGTTTTTATGATTAGTACACCTGTTCACTAGGAACTGGATTGAGGCCTCTTGCTGGTTTGACTAAGGCAAATAAACAAGCATCAGATGGTAATCAAGTTTGGTCACAACCATCAAAACCAGTGACCCAGAGAAGAAACTGGTGACTTACATGATTCACACTAGTGATCTAGAAATGAAAGGCTCAGTTTCTCATTATCAATCTCCTGAGCCTGTCATTAGCTTCATTCTTATTAATTATAATCTTACAATTCAAATATATATTTTGGCCTCCAGTATTCATAAATGCTCCACACTTTTGCCACATCTAAATTTACAAAATATTCTGCTTCCTCCACACACCTGGAATCTCACATTTGCACACCTCTGTATTTTTAGGATGACAAACAAAGAATTAAATGCATGATGCATTTTCAAACAGATGCTAATTGGTAAGCTATGCCTGCAGTATCACTTGGCTAGTTCAACACCTTTGGGGAAACATGGGTAGAACTACATATCTAGTAGCACAAATGAAAATTCTAAATTCTATTTCTAGCTGGGCAACATGAGACAAATGGAAAAATGACTAAGAAAAATCTTATTTTCTATAATTATATAAAATTACAGCAGGAATGACAGTAATCTCCTAAAAACCTCTAGGGAGTTGGATTAGCAGAAGACATTTCTTAGATGAGGGTTGAAACTTCAGGGTTGAGATTCAGAATTAGACTAGTGGGCTAAAATAATTAACCCTTGGGAAGTCAGACTATGTAACGCAAAGGATATGTACCATTTATACATAAAATATGTTTATACTTTCTGGGCACAAGGTATGATTGACTTATTTGGTCAAGTTTTTGTTAGCTGGAGTTATGATGTTCCATTTAAGACTGTGTGGGTCACATGGCTTGTGAATTCCTGGAGGATCCTAAAACTCTGACCTGGCTAGCCAGCTCCTATAGCTCATGCCAAAAGTTATTAATATTGTTTTTAAAGGGAAAAAAATCCAGGAATTTAAATTTAATATCAGCTATGGCAAATATCCTGACTCACTTATAACTCCATCAAAGAAGTAAAGGTGGGTTATGAGAAACTATTGAAGTACCAGTATGTAAAATGACAACAAAGGGAATTCAGAAAATGAATGGATGAGGAAGTAGAGAGGGGGAAGGACGCAGAAAGAGAGTTTTCTCCCTCCTCTTTAGGCAGCAGGCCATAAGATCCCCTGATCTGGCTGGGAGAGAATTTCCCCAGTGCAGAAATTGACCAAGACTGCCTAGAAGGCCCACACCACAAGCGGATGTGACAGGGATAGTGTTGGGGGCTGGAGTGGACAGGGTAGGGGTGCAAGGGGATGGGCCCAGTGTGTAAGCTGCTATAGTGCTTCTGGGCAGTGCTGCTGCCCATAGGCTACTCAGCTTTGCGGAGCCATTTTGACCTTTGCAGCAGCCCAGCATTGTGAGGGCACAATGTTGGCTTAAAGCCCTCCTAGTCCCACATCCCTCTGGGCTGCAACTTTTGTGCCATGCCTCTCAGGCATATCACCAAATCTCACCCAGAGAGTTGATGCTGCTGGGATTCTGTGATTTGAATCAGTAGTGCTAGGAAGTCTAATTATTTACTTGTTGGGAAAGCTAGACAAGATGCTATGGCCCAAAGATAAAAATATTATCTGCTATTTCCTTAATCACAGCAATAGAATTTTTTTATTATATAAATATTTCCTTGAAAATAAAAATCTGCATGAATTATACCAGTCGGGGATTTCACACAAATGAATAACTCCAGTCCTAGTGGTAGCGTGTCTGGCTCTTGCTACATTGAAGATGAATATTGATAGGACTACATTCAATATAAGGAGGGATTTCTGAAAATAATTTTATTGCAGCAATATGCATTTTGTAAAGTCAGCTGCTGATTACTGACTCAGCTGATTCCACTGTTCATTCATCACATATGCACACATAAAGGTTGAACTGTTCTGTTTCAGGACTTCATCTAATATATGGCATAATTGGTCATGAACTAGTATTATTGTAGATAAAGGAAATTACATTTGATGGCTATGCACTGAAGTGGCTCCCTTTATGTAATACAAAGGCAGTGGAGATACAGATACATTTGGAGAAGTTAAGTCTCATGAATCAAGGAGACACAGCTGTGCCTTAAACTGTACCGTACTCTTTGTCCTGTAAATCAAGAATGACTTACTTGTTTGAAAATGCAGATCTTTATTTATTACTTGATTTCTTATTTGCCATGCATCAACAATATGCTTATTTGTTTGTAGAGCACTAAGGAAAAGGCCGTCTCCAAAATGCTTATTATCTAGCTCAGTCTATTTCCAGTCTTGCGTACTACTACATATAACACAATGATTCAGTGGAGCTGGTAGGGGAAGATATAAACTTACAACGCATAATACAATGGGGGGAAGGCAAGGTAAAGAGTGAAAATGTTCTGATTAATTTTAATTAGAAAGGTCAGGAGTCTCAGGACAACAGCTGCCTAACTATTATTAAATCTTCTCCTCTTTATCGTCATAGAGAGGACCTTCCTATTCATTGTACTCTTAGGTGGAGATTCTGCAAGGTCCTTAAGCAAATGGCTCTCTTTAAATAAATAAGGATTGTTATTAACTTCAGTTAGACTGTTTGCATACTTAACTCTAGGCACATAATTAACGGCCTTGCTGAACCAGGGCCTCAATCCTGATACACAATAACAAGATCAAGAGGTCCAGGTTCATAACTTGGTATCCCTTTGACATTAGTAGCATTATTTCTTCAAGGCTTAATCCTGTGCCCACTGCAGACAATGGCAAAGCTCCCATCCTTGAATGGTAGGATTAGGCCATCAGTCAGTAATGGACTCCTTTAATGTTTATCAACGGTATAATTTAGTGCAAAACAGTGCATTGCTTTATTCTTAAGGGTAAATGTTTGTGTGATCAGCACCTATTTATTTATGCTTCAGTAGCAGGGCCGGCTCCAGACCCCAGCGCGCCAAGCGCGCGCTTGGGGCAGCATTTTGCCGGGAGGGCGGCAGGCGGCTCCGGCGGACCTTCCGCAGTCATGCCTGTGGGAGGTCCACTGGAGCCGCGGGACCAGCGGACCTCCTGCAGGCACGTCTGCAAGAGGTCCCCCGGAGCCGCGGGACCGGCGACCGGCAGCGCGCCCCCTGCGGCATGCCGCCGTGCTTGGGGCGGCCAAATTCCTAGAGCCGCCCCTGTTCAGTAGCATGTTGATTGGTTATGTCATGGTTTTGTGATATACTTGGTGTGTCCATGTTATAGGAGGGAAAAATCCTGTTTGCTGAAGAAGGCATGTTCTCAGGGCTGGAGGCTGTGCACCCAGGGGCGGCTCTAGGCACCAGCAAAACAAGCTGCTGCCTAGGGCGGCAAAATATAGGGGGCGGCAAAAGGCTGCAGCCGGGCAGGGCCGCGCTACCGGCTCCGCTTGGGGGAGAGGGGAGGCCCCTTACCGGTAGCGCGGCCCCGCCTGGCTGCAGAAGACGGGCCGCTCCTCCTCCGCTCCTTCCCCGGGTCCTAAACAGCCCGGCAGCAGCTTGGCTGGGGGGGGCGGCGCTGAGCTCCGCCCCGCTCAGAGCTGCGTGGTCAGGGGGCGGGGCTACAAGCTCCGGGCCGAGCAGAGGCAGCTGAGCTGAGCCTGGAGCTTGCGGCCCCGCCCCCTCCCCACGCAGCTCTGAGCGGGGAAGAGCTCAGCCCCGTCCGGAGCCATGCGGCTGCCGCGCGGTGAGCCGGGGATAAGGGGGCAGGGCGGGGGTGGCTAAAGGGCAGGGAGTCCCGGGGGCAGGGAGGGGGCACAGGTTCTGTGGGGGGGGGGGGCGGTCAGGGGCCAGGGAAGGGGGGTTGGATTGGGGGGGTCTCAGGGAGGTGTTTGTCAGGCACCCCTTGACCCCATTACCCCCCAGGCCCAGCCTTGACCCCCAGCTCCAAGCCCAGCCCCTCTGAGGTGGGCACCCCCCCAAACCCATCCTCCCCACCCAGCCCTGACCCCCAGCTCCAAGCCCAGCCCCTAGGACCTGGGCATCCCCCGGCCCCATCCCCCTCACAGCCCTGACCCCCAGCTCTGAGCCCAGCCCCTCTGATCCAGACACCCCCCTCACCCCATTCCCCCCACAGCCCTGACCCCCAGCTCCAAGCCCAGCCCCTAGGACCTGGGCACTCCACCGGCCCCATCCCCCTCACAGCCCTGACCCCCAGCTCCGAGCCCAGCCCCTCTGATCCAGACACCCCCCTCACCCCATTTCCCCCACAACCCTGACCCCCAGCTCCGAGCCCAGCCCCTCTGATCCGGACACCCCCCTGACCCCATTCCCCCCACAGCCCTGACCCCCAGCTCCGAGCCCAGCCCTTCTGATCCGGACTCCTCCCTGACCCCATTCCCCCCACAGCCCTGACCCCCAGCTCTGAGCCCAGCCCTTCTGATCCGGACTCCTCCCTGACCCCATTCCCCCCACAGCCCTGACCCCCAGCTCTGAGCCCAGCCCCACTGAGCTGGGCACCACAGACCCCATCCCCCACTGCCCTGACCCCCAGCTCTGAGCCCAGTCCCTCTGAGCTGGGCACCCCCCTGACCCCATTCCCCCCACAGCCCTGACCCCCAGCTCTGAGCCCAGCCCCTCTGATCCAGACACCCCCCTCACCCCATTCCCCCCACAGCCCTGACCCCCAGCTCCGAGCCCAGCCCCTCTGATCTGGACACCCCCGACACCATCCCCCACTGCCCTGACCCCCAGCTCTGAGCCCAGCTGCTCTGAGGTGGGCACCCCCTGACACTATCTCCCTCACCCCAGACCCCCAGCTCCGAGCTCAGCCCCGTTGAGCCGGGCACCCCCCGGTCCCATCCCCCACAGCCCTGACCCTCATCTCCAAGCCCAGCCCCTTTGAGCTGGGCACCCTCTGACCCCATCCCCCCACCCCAGACCCCCAGCTCTGAGGCGAGCCCCTCTGAGCCAGACAACCTCCGACCCCATCTCCTCACAGTCCTGAGCCCAGCCCCTGTGAGCCGGGCACCCCCCAGAGCCCAGCTCCCCACCCAGCCCTGGGCAACAGCAGCACCACCTCCAGACAGTGACAGCCCATTGGCACCAACCATCACCATCACCCAGCAACAGCCCATTTTGTAATTGCAAATGTATACAGACCAGTAAAGCATTTAATGTTTTTAAATAATGTATTTGGTGTATTTTCAAATTATTACAAATTAATTTTCACTAGTTATTTTTTACATTTCCAAATACACGTTACTATAGTATTGCAAGTTTTTTTATGGAAGGGGCCCCCAAAATTGCTTTGCCCTGAATCCTCTGGGCGGCCCTACCCAGTGTGTGTGAGGAGCCGGGGAGGGAGGGAAACAGGGTCCCCTGGAGCCGAGCCCGGGCTGCGATGGCGGTGAGGGGCTCCTGGAGTGTGTGAGGAGGTGAGCGGCCAGCTGGGCTCATCGGTGCTGAGCAGGTAGCCCCGCAGCCGGAGATCCTCGCCTTCCCTCCTGCCAGGGCTGGGCCAGGGCACCGTGAGGCTGAAGAGCAGCAGGTCCAGGGGGCTCTCCAGGTCTTTGGCCGCCAGCATGTCGAGGGTGAGGGCGGTGAGCACGAACTGATCCACCTTGGCCACCAGCAGTGCTGCGAAGCCCAGGGAGGGGGCCGTGTTCTTTGTGCCACCCCGTAGCTGTGCCGCCACCTGGAAGTACTCCCGCTCCGTGCTGCCCAGCAGCTCCACCCGCATGGGGACAGAGTCGCAGCTGGGCCAGGGCTCGGCTGCAGTGTGCTGGTAGCGGATCCCACTTTTGGGGGGGAGCCCAATGCTGGGGCAGCAGGGGGTGTGAGTGGGGGGCACTGGTGGGCGGGGGGGGCTCATGTCTGGGGGCAGGGGGGGGCAGCCAAAAATTTTTTTGCTTGGGGCGGCAAAAAACCTAGAGCCGGCCCTGTGTGCACCCTCAGGAATTGACAAGCTTGAGAAGGAAAGTGGGTACAAAAAAAGGAACATCTTAAGCAGCTGTAGTTTTCCAGGGCCAGTAATGACAAAAGAGCTTCTTCCCTCCTCACTTCTTTGCCTTATTTGTCTTCCCTCAGAAAGAGATTATCTTTATAAACAAAATATTCAGCAGTACTTACATGCCATTGAAAAATAGGCGTATTGGCTTGATGAGCATCAGTTGGAGGCTCTTCAGCAGATCTGCCTATCCTGCAGTGAGCCAGATACACTATGATCTCTACCTGCTGTTGTAAAGCCTCTCATTATCAGTTTTGCCTACCCATTTTCAGATGTCACCAAGCTTTGCTGATGACTATGCATAGTTTGCAAGATTGTGCTGTGAAGGATCCTTTCTTCAGCTGACCTCTTCCCTATTTCTTGAAGTTAGATATATCCAAGAAAATCCACTTATGTAGCAAAAGCTTCTGCTCTTTAGGGAGAGAAGTGTATTATGCAATGCAAATTCAATAAATGTATTGTTATTCATACATAGTATTATTTAGCAGGCCTTTGCTAAAAACTCAGCATGATAAGTCTAGGCTCTGCTGAGCACTCCAAACTCACACTGATGCTGCATTTAGAATGATAGAACTGGACTAAACAGGAGCTTTCAATTCTAGTTTTGAACTAATTAAACATAATGGCCTTTGTAACACCTAAAGAGAGAATTCCATAAGTGCAGTGCAAAGAAAGCCAAAGCCCTGGTACCCAAAGATTTTTGTTTAAACAGGGGACTGATTAACAGCCTTTGCTCATCAGGTTTGAACGCTCATGAAAGGGGATGTGAAATAAGTAGATTGAAGATAGGCTCATGAATGACTTTGAGTTATATGAATAACTTTAAAAGGTATAACTAAAATTTATAATCAATGTCAAAAATGACTGCCAACCAGTGTTAAGTCAGCAGTATAGGAGAAACACATTGCTCAGCAAGGCTCATAAAACAAGCTTTAGGAATAAACTGCAGCCTGGGAATGGAGGTCCAAATACCTGCTGTTCTTGAAAGTTAATTGCAACACTCCTCTGTATTTCAGTGGGAGCAGGATCAGGCACAAATTAAGCAAAAGATAGTAGTTAAAGAGGCACTCTGAAAATAAGTCACACATTAAAAATATATTTTTATTGTACGTGTGTTACACAGCACTATCACTCAAGAATCCAAAAAAGAAACAAGTGTATAGCATCTGGACTGTAATGCAGTATTCTGAAACCACTTAACAGCTTGTGTCTTCCATGGTGATTTGTTGAGTGATCTGGTGCTGGGTTTGCTGACAGTCTATTTTTATATAGTGTTGAGTGTGAAACCCCAACCAGTGGTGTTACATACTCAGTATTTGTAATTGCCCTCTTGATTAGACTGGGTGGCTTCAGTAGTAGAAATTCCATTTGAAAATTTTCAGCTGATTCCTGCTGGTTCCAGCTTGGAACTTACAATAGGGTTATTGATCTACTGCTTCCTTGGGCTGTTGGTTCCTACCTGCCAGTAATTCTCTATTATGAAGTGAAAGAGTCTAGTGGTAAGCAAGTAAGAGCAGTAAAATCATTTTAATGGCATCTGCTAGGATTTCCACTAGGGTCTTTAGAATCCTTGTCAGCCTGGTGAGCTTTGACTCCATTTGCTGTGTTTGAGTATTAAGGAAATTAGCTACTTATTAACTCTCACTTACCTGGCATGATGTCTGCATAGAGCTAACTAAATATGTCCTAAATGTCCTGTTCCAGCTTATCTCTTGTCTTTTTATAAAAACTGGGGTGAGCGCTTCAGGGGCCTTCTCTAATTTAGTTGTCTTTCATCCTTAACAAGGATGTGATCTTTCCAGGAAATTACATTTAGCGGGAACAAAATTGGAAAACTGTTGAAAACTGCAGGCTGAAAGTGGAAAGCCCATTACAATAGGAAGACTTGCTACTATTTCACTCTCTCCAGGATGATCAATGATACCTTAGTGGATTCTGCGATACTATTAACATGTCCCAGGTGGAGACACAGTCCTGGTGATGCAATACAGTCATTAGGGACTCTGAGTCCAATTAACCATTGCCATGCACCTTATGCCACCATTCGTTCCAGTGTAAAGTTAATTCCAAATGGGTGCAACATATTACAAAATCAGTATGGTGGCATGTTACACCCAATTTACAATGGCTTAAATGTCTACACAAGTGCAGCAGAAAGATAAATTGGGCTTTAGGGGCTAAATTCTCAGTTGGTGTAAATTGGTACATTGACTTTAATGGAGTTGCATCCATTTACATTAAGCAGAGAATCTGGTCCTTGATCATTTGAATACAGGAGTAAACAGGGACTTTTAAAGGTATAAAGTATGTTCTCTCTCTCTCTATCTCTCTCTTTAATGTATTTTGGTTAATTTTTCAAGTATAGATATTACCTTATAACCACGTTGAAAGTCTCTACTTTCACATATATTCTACTGGGGACTTGGAGTTCTATCTGCTTCATACAGACTAACATGGCTGCTACTCTGAAACCTGTCATGACAATGTTATTGATGATGAACATTTTAAATATATATTTAAGATTCTTACTCCACTATGGAATTTATGGGCTTTTTTCCCCTTCCAATGAAGCCAATAACAAAACTCAAATGGCCTTCAAAGACAGCTGAATCAATCCCCAACTGTTGTAACTATAACATTTTAAAATTAGATTGAAGTTTTCCTTTCAAAAATGCTTTTTGTACTGAAAGCATCTCCTCTCTGTATTGCGCTGCTTGCATGTTTATGACAAATCTGGCTATAATTGCAGCTGAGGAATAATTTAGGTTTAAAAGCTATTAGTCCCAGATGTACAACTGAATTCTAGTCTTCATTACTGAAAACACAGCAGACTGAAGACAACCAGACAAGGTCTTCAGGAGCGGTGAAAGGAAAAGGTGATTATTTCGGCAAAAGCCCACAGGTGTATTACCTTGCTTAGCCCTCTTTGACTGCGGGTAGGCTGCATTTTTAAGGAACACTGCTGTCGTTTTAGAGGCATTGTGTGGCTATGAATGCCAGAGAGATTTATGTGGTTCATTCTCTGACCTGTGATAATGCATCATTAGAGCCCTCCATCTTTTCCACCTTTGTGAACAAAGACTCATAACAGGGACAATTATGAAAAAATAAAATAGAAGCAGCAGCAGCAGCAGTACAAGGAGACTTGGCTTATCCTCTCTGAACCTCGGCCATAAGTTGAACTGGGACATCTTTATTGCTCTATACATTTACTTTATTTTATTTTATTTCATTTTATTTTGAAGGTTCTACCCCTCCCTACTTATAGCCCCCATTCAGACTCACTTACAGAATTTAAAAAAATACCCCAGCCTCCTTACTGTTTAACTCTTCACTGTATTAGTGAACATTCTAAATCAATTCAGAGATGCACCAGACATCTAAGGGGAGAGCTGAGGTCACCGATGATCCCCTGTGAGAGCTCTGTTGGGTTCTCTGAAGTAAAATGATAGTAGCACAATCTATTTCAGGCCCTTACGTACCTTTGCTTTTATCCTGACCCCAGGCAATCTTTTTATTTGGCTCACTGAAATGTAGGGCCGCTGCTGTGGCTGACTGACTGGGGAATAAGTTTATATCTATTTAACCAAACCATACGAGGATCCCCTCTTCTATGACCATGGATTCAAACAGTTGTAATGCATTTTTGAGAACATTACAGAGCCTTTTTAATCACGGCTTACTGCACTGGTAGATTAGTACCCAAATGCAGTGACCTTCTTTCTGCAGTGGACTTGAATACACCAGAAAAACAAACCTATGATCCTTTGTCTTGATCCAATAAATAAGGATAAAAATCCCAAGAGAGACAAGTGTGGCATACTTTGCAATTCTGATTGCACCTGTTTTGTAGTGGAAAAATTGATATTTTTAATGAAAACTCTCTTGCCCTTGTCCCTCTGTTTGGGGAGTGGGAGAGAGAGGAGAGGGCACAACAACCAGAGTTTACGCATGGCTTCCTACCAATTATGCACTTGACTATTTTTTTAAAACCTACAAAATCTATGTGTGTTAGAAGGTATTATAATGCATTAGTATGACTGTCCATCTTCTGCACTGCATTGGGTTTGGGCACTACATATAAGCACAGGGAGGTGGAGGTTGATGTCTGACTGGGTTGTGGCGAGATGTGACAGAGTAAAGAGATGTTTAAAGCTTTACAACTGACTCTCAGACTAACCATAAGCATGAGGTTCCCAGGTCTGATTCTCCATTGCCTTTCCACCTTTTGCCTCCATTGCCTCCACAGTATAGGCATTTCTGTCAGTGAAAAGTGACTGTGAAACACTTTGAGACCATGGGCGCCAACTTATATGGGCTCGTGGAGCTAAAGCCCCAGGAATATTCAAAATCAGGGGCTCTGCTCCACCAATATTTGGAGCTAGGTTTCGCCCCTTTAAATCCCAGCCGCAGCCGGGAATCAGAGGGCTCTGGGCTGCCTGCAACCGCGGGGAACCCAGAGCCTTTTAAATCCCAGCTGCGGCAGGGAATCAGAGGGCTCTGGGCTGCCTGCAACCGCGGGGAGCCCAGAGCCCTTTAAATCTCAGCCGCAGCTGGGAATCAGAGGGCTCTGGGCTGCCTGCAACCGCGGGGAGCCCAGAGCCCTTTAAATCCCAGCCGCGGCCGGGAATCAGAGGGCTCTGGGCTGCCCGCTGCGGCAGGGAGCCCAGAGCCCTTTAAATCTCAGCTGTGGCTGGGAATCAGAGGGCTCTGGGCTGCCCGCTGCTGCGGGGAGCCCAGAGCCTTTTAAATCCCAGCCGCGGCCGGGAATCAGAGGGCTCTGGGCTGCCCGCTGCGGCGGGGAGCCCAGAGCCCTTTAAATCTCAGCCTCGGCTGGGAATCAGAGGGCTCTGGGCTGCCTGCAACCGCGGGGAGCCCAGAGCTCTTTAAATCTCAGCCGCGGCTGGGAATCGGAGGGCTCTGGGCTGCCCGCAGGGGCAGAGAGCCCAGAGCCCTTTGAATCCCAGCCGCGGCGGCTGGGATTTAAAGGGCTCAGGGCTCCCCGCGGCTGCCAGCAGCTCAGAGCCCTTTGAATCCCAGCCCCTGGCTGCTGATTGCCCCCTCCCCAGACCCCTGCCCCTACTGCCCCCCAGGACCCGCACCCCCTATCTAAGCACCACTGGTCCTTGTCCCCCGTTACCCACTCCCGAGACAACTGCCCCTTGGGACCCCAGCCCCTATCTAAGCCTCCCTTCTCCTTGTCCCCAACTGCCCCCTCCTGAGACCCCACCCAACTTCCCCCCAGGACCCCACCCCCTACCTGTCCCCTGATAAACCCCCTGGACTCCCAGGCCTATCCAATTGCTGCCTGTCCCCTGACTGCCCCTCCGAACCTCTGCCCCATCCAACCCCCCCTGCTCCTTGTCCCTTGACTGGCCCCTGGAACCCCCTACCCCTTCTCCAACCTTGTAATCTTGTGGCACTGACGCGTTGTAGCTTCATTTTATATCGGCTTACAGGGCGGGAGTGGGGGGGGCACCACCATTTTGGGCCCCACCAAAAATTATACAAACCTGCCGCCTATGTTTGAGACCAGGATGGTAGAGTTTTACACCCACTTTGCACTGGTTTAAAGGAATCCACCCAGAGAAAGCCAGTGGCGCATCAAGCCCCCTGATTCAGAATTTGGCAAGAATGCCCTATACCATCCAAATCAGAGCTCACACACTACGCCTTGCATAAGCATAGCAAGGCAAAGACTGTTTCTGTTGGAGATTCCTGTTGTGCAGGGGCGGCTCTAGGCATTTTGCCGCCCCAAGCACGGCAGGCAGGCTGCCTTCGGTGGCTTGCCTGCGGGAGGTCCCCGGTCCCGCGAATTCGGCGGCAGCCTGCGGGAGGTCTGCCGAAGCCGCGGGACCAACGGACCCTCCGCAGGCATGCCGCGAAAGGCAGCCTGCCTACCGCCCTCGCGGCGACCGGCAGAGCGCCCCCCGCGGCTTGCCGCCCCAAGCACGTGCTTGGTGTTCTGGTGCCTGGAGCCGCCCCTGCTGTTGTGTGTGCCAAATGGCACCCAGACAATCACAATCTTCTTGGCAGCTGGAACTTGAAGTGTGTTTTGCACATTAGGACAACCAGTCCTCAAACAGGGACCATCATGGTCCAACTGGAAATAGCTTTACCAGGTGAGCAGCATGTCTGTCCTTCGGAGCTGGTAGAATCTGTGCTAGGCTGGTCTCAGCTGGAAGTCACTCTTTGCTTGCTCCCGGTGGTACGGAAAATAAATCATTTAAAACCAAGCAAGCAAACAAACAGCACTTCCCTACCCCCAACAACAACAAAGAAATGGTTCTTTGATTTTGGTGAGCCATTAACAGATGTTTTGCTTATGCACAACTGTATAATATTTTAATAAAAAAGGAAGTGCCCTCATTTTTCTTCTCTCCTGAAATGCTAGTAGTAAAAATAATTTTACTGCTACCAGGTGTCTTCCTAAGGGAGTCAGATAAAATAGTGAAAATATTATTAGAGAGCTTATAAACAATTTTACAATATACTAATAATTCGTGGTTGAGACTGAGATAGTAGAGGAGTTTTTTTGATGCACAAGACCAATGTAAGGCAAAACAGATTGCATTTTACATAGAATTTTGTTATATGTATTAAGTTTCATGAAGGCAGTTCTGCAGATATAAAGCTTTAGTTGCATCTGAAATTATCATTTTTATATGGCTTCTTTATGAAATCCACTGGAAATTGAAACTATAGTTCAACACATGAACTCTTTACTTATTATAGCTCTGGTTCAGCAAGATACTTAAGCACTTGCATAACTTTAAGCCCCATTTGGGACTACTCATGTTCTTAAAGTTAGACAGGTGCTTAAGTACATGGCTGAATCAGGGCCTGTAGAATAGTTCCTGCCCCCTGTGAAGTCAATGATACTTTTGCTATTGCCTTGAATGTTCTTGTCAACACTAGATAATTTTTCCTTACATTTTCCACTGTCACTACCGAACGTTTTGCTCTAACAGCAGTCAGAGTTCTTCTACAGAGAAGGTGCCCATGGAGATTAGTATTTTAAGCACCATGTCACATACACCTGCTTAGAGTAGGGCTAGATGACATACTGCTTAATATGCTGGTGGCTCGCACTGTTGCTAACAATGGTGGAGCTGAAATGGTGGGCAATTTTAGAAAAAATACCCAAGGCATCTGTTCCAAAAGGAACAGAGCCCAAAACAAACTGCTTCCAATAGGCTCAAGGATGGCTTGCACTGAGACATAATGCTCAGCTCTCTGGCGTGTGAGCCCAAGTCATAGGTGCTGGAATTAGGGTTGTTGGGAGTGTGGCAACAGTCCCTGGCTTGAAATGATTTCCATCATCTACAGGGTTTACAGTGTGGTACAGTGACTTTCAGCACCCCCACTATACAAATTGTTTCAGCACCCCTGGCCCAAGTTGACCTTCCCCAAACCCCTAGGTGGGTTAGATCCAATGTTTTGGTTCATCATACCCATCTCTAGTTATAGGGGACTCTACCTGTGAAGAGCTACCTTGGTAAATTGTCATATGTCTTTAGATTCTACCATAATTTCCATCGTGAATAATTTCAGGAGTGTCTCAGTAATACTAAATGAATAATAAATATTGAATTTCAATAGGGATTGGGTGCTTACCACTCACAGGCCCCTTTGAAAATCCCAGTCACCAATAAGAATGAATATCTGGCTGCCATATAGCTGTTTTCATTTGTAGACCTAAAATATCTTTGCCACTGGAGTATCATTATTCCCCTCGTATAGGTGTGGAAACTGAAGTACGGAGAGGTCAAGTAACTTGCCAGAAAGGTCCAGCAGGGAAATCTTGAGGTGACTAAGACATCAATTGAAATGTGTGTAAATGGCAGTGTATTGCACCAGTGGGGACTGGACAAATTCCCCGGGGCCCCAGTTTTCCTACTGCAGGGTTCTCAAGAGAAAAATTAGAGTTGCTCATAAGCAATGTCAGAAGAACTGAGCTCTCTGAGTTTTGCAGTCAGAGAGCAGTGAGAGGGGACATACTTTTGTAGCATCCTCTCCATTCTTGATAAGCATTGCTGTGGTGCAAACAGCCCTGGAATGCCGCTTGGATCACCTGCTTTTGTCTCCAACAAACCATTTTGATGACAGGTGCTTTTGTGATTGCCCTGTTCCCAGAGCAGCAGGCGCCTGGGGTTTTTCTGTAACCTGACCCATCCAGAATGCAGATGACTCCCTGGATAATAGCTGCAGAGTGATCATATGGAAAATTCCACAGTTGGCATTTTCTTTTTACTTTTAGTTGGTTTATCAAGCGAAAAATTAAAACATTAAAAATCTAATGTACCCTTCAGAAAATCTATTTTAATAACACCGCATGTAAAAATGCTTACATTTATCTTTAGAATATTTTCATTCCATTCCCACTTATTTTTATTGTTATTTTAACAATTAAGGACCTTCCCCTCCAATAACCCCTTTCTTTGCCTCCTACATGGGCTCCTTAGTCTAGCCTTACTATCTGCAGTCTGGCAATGGGATGTCAGGAAAAAAATAGCAAGGGGAAAGATGCAAGAGGTATGATGTGCTACTAATCCAAGCAATGCTTGCAAAGAATAGTAAAGCCGTCCATTTTATAGTATTAATAGCATGCAAATGTTTCAGGAAGAGAACAGAAAATTGCAAAACACGTGAAAAAACAAACAAACGGAGAAGGTGAACATTATTCCATGTAAACTTCATGGCCACAAAGTCAAAGGGAGTGAATATGTACTAAAGTGGAGAGACAGGGAGTAGATGGAGGGAAGGAACAGCTGACAGTGAAGTTGAGAATGGTGTGTGGGGAAGAGGGATGAAACAGGGATACTTGGGGTTTCAAATCATGCTCTGGAATGTCATTTGGTATGCAGTATGCCTGCTGTTCCCCACATACAAAAAACGTTGTTAACTTAGAGATACAGCTGCTCAGGTGCTTCCCCCATCAGTTCAATTACTAAAAATCAAGGGAACCACCCGCTAAGCTTACATTAACAACAACACTAATCTCAATCACGTCTCACCACCCAAACATCATAATACCCAAGCACACTCAGAAATACTGAACACATACAACTTCCTCTCATTTCCAACATCCACAATGCAAACACCTTCTTCCTTAAAAACAACTCCCATGCAAAAAATTAGCTGTGATCTCAGGATTTATTAAGTGGAAATGACAGAGTGGACAATTTAACAATAAAAATAAGTTAAATCAGTACAATAGCGGCTCCGCCTTGGTGACCCTTAGAAAGCCCATCAGATGGTGAAACTGCGTATTGAGCAGAGATAGACTGTCTGCTTCTCAGGTGGCTTAGTCTGCCTGTCTTTCACTCTTCTTGCCCCCGCCCCTCTGTATGTCCCTGTAAGTGAGTGGGGCGTTACTTCCCAAGGTATCTCAAGTTGGGCACCTACCAACTGGGGTATCCAAAATCAGCGGCTACTTTGGAAAAAATTGGCTGAAGGCCCAGAGCCTCAAAGGTATTTTGGTGCCTGACTCCCAGTAAAGGCAATGAGAGTTCGGCATCTACATACCTTTAAGGATCTGGGCCTAAATGACTTGAGCAAAGTTGAGTCAGTGGCAGACTCAGAGGTAGAATTCAGCTGTCCTTCATCCTGGTTCCCTGCTCTCACCACCAGACAGCTCTTCATGCTCTACCAAGTCATATATTAGAGCTACTGTTCTGATTTTACATTGTTGACCATCAGTCCCAAAACATCTCATACCCAATAGACCGGCATTTCCTGTGTACCTTACTGGCCCTTTTAGCAACAATGTTATTTTCCTGGTTGTGAAAAGTCATGATGAAATCATCATGCTCACCACACAGAACTTCAGTGAAAGTGCCAGGCAACGCCTCTTCCTAAAGTAAAAATGCTATGCTTGAATCAGCCCATCTTTCCCTCCTGAAACCAGGTGCACCTCTCTCTGCACTTTGGAGATTCTCAGTTATCCAGTCTCAGTTATCAGAGGAGGAGTAGTAGAAGGATGAATAGTAGGAAGGAGGGGGTCTTACCAAAATAAATAATACTTTATTTTTACTGTCATCTTTGAGATCCTTTGATAAATAATCAGTAATTAGATCTTAAAACACGCATAGTTATTATTGAATCTCTTTCACAGATGGGTAGGCTGAGGAACAGAGAGATCAGCTGACTCACCAAAGGTCACACAATGAGGTAGAAATAGAATCAGCAGCTGTGACTCTTTGCTCCAACCACTAGATCATATTTCCTCCCTTTGGGATGCTGGAGAGGAATATATACTTAAACTTTTACCGGTGGTGTAAAATCCATCCCATTGCTCACACATTCCAGCATAAAATGAAATATATATATATATATAGGCACACGCATATATACATATGTTATAGTTTTGAAAATAATGTTCTAAGAAAGCCTCGTGTAAATCTTGACATTAAACCGATCTTTCCCTTATCTTGCCACTTGAATCATTTATTTAAGCAGTGATAATAAAAGGTGTCAGTAATTCAGTTGTAAGCTCTTGAAGATTTCTGTGCGCATTGACCTTTAAGTGTTTGCATCTTGACAGGTGAGCCATTCTTAACGTCTCCTGTGAGATATGGTGGGGGCAAGCGGTCAGGCACGCTAATGATAAAATTACCATTTACCTTTTACCTCACCAGTCTCAGTGCCTGACATTATAAATGTAGGTAACCTTTCACCTGAAGGCTCTCTTTCTTCTGCATTGCTAAAGATTATGGCAAAATGAACATGCTTGCAGCTGCAGAAGAAGTCTCAGTTAAAAAAAACTGCTTTCAGGGCTCCTGTTCCCTTTAATTTTCATTGTTATTATTTTAATCCAAAATCGATAAATACATATTTTCAGAAAAACAAAAGGCTAGAGAGGTCCATTCGATTTTATTTTACAAAGAGAAGATTATTTCTTTTGTTTTTATCTTAATATGTTTTGAAGTGAGGATGCTTATTGAAGCGTGTTCCTTCATTCCTTTATTAACATGATGGTACTATGACTAACTGATTAATTACATTTTATTGTAGCAGAGGGCTCATTCAAGGATCAGGGCCACACTGTGCAAGTCGTAGTAATGAGTTTGCATTGATCTTCATTCTCTGTCATAGCCACAAGATCCAACTTATTCACCTCTGGATCGTGATCCAAACTTTCCTAAACTTCAGGGTTATCCAGATTCAGGTGTTTGGATGGGATTTACCTATTTTATCTAAACAAGTTATATGAGGAAATAAACAGATGTGGGAAGTTTTCTCTAAGTAATAGTCACTATTTTAAAAGGCTGTCTATTCTTCCCGGGACCATGTTGAGGCATGCTGGCAAAGCAGTACTGTGGGATGCTTACACCATCTCTGCCCATGTTATACATTGTTTTGAGAATAAACATAGACACTGAGGCATATTCTTTCTTGTGATCTGGCCTCTTTATATGACTCTGATAGTGGAAAGGGGCCAGAAAGTGGCCAGATCTTCTCACCCGAGAATTGTACTGGAGTTGGAGGTAACCTCAACTTGTATAAAGCTGGCTTCTGTTTTGCCTTCTAAGAGAAACCATGGCCAAGGAAGATGTAAAGCTTTTTCTTTCTGTGTTATTAATTACATTATAATACCACCTACAGGTCCCAGACCAAGACTGGGGTATCAGTGTGCTAGGTACTGTACAAATGTACAGGTAGAGAGGTTCCACATTGCAAAAGCAATACAGTCACATGGTAATGTAACTACAATATGATGTATATTCTATGCAGCCCAGAAGGTTATATAAGGCTGCTTGTCTGCGCATTTGCTTAATTGCTCAGGAGGTTCAAAACCAACACCTAGAAATTTTAGGCTGGGATTTTAAAAACCACCTAAGTGATTTAGGAGCACAAGTATTGTTGCCTTTCAATGGGACTTGTTCTCCTAAGTCAATTAGACTCCTTTGAAACCTCCACCCATAATCTTTTAAATATTTGCCTCTTCCTTTCCCACAGCTTTTCCCAAAAGTATAAACAAATAAATAATAAATTGATTTAACAGTGTATTTGTGATGGGGCATCTATCCCACACTGCCATGCAAGGGGTTAATAAGGTTCTAGGGAGGCTGCGTGGGAAGCAGCCAATAGGAGAGGGGCTGTGAGGAACAGCCACTCAGGGTTCAGCAGGCCCATATCAGAAGAGTCACAGGATAGAGCAGGGTCAGCTGCAGCTCAGGTAAGAAGGACTGGGCACCTGGCAGGCAGAAGGAAGCTAGCTAGCACCCGTCACAGACGAGTGCTGCTAGCAGGGACCAAGGGAGCTAGAGAAGAACTCCTGGCTGGCTGTGGGATTTGCAGGCTGAGGCTCCAAGGCAAGGGTGAATTGGGTGCTGGGGCCATGGGGAAGTGGCCAGACAATTGGCTGCAGTCGCCACTGGGGAAGTGGTGGGACAGCTGGGCTGCAACACTCTCCCTGGCAGGGGGAGCACAGATCTTGACACGGCCGGAAGGCTGTGCCATGAAGAGTGTGATGGGTTGGTCCCCCATTCTGGGGTGCCACTGAGCCCACCTGTCCTACCAGCCTGGGTTGCCCTTACTCTGTGATGCTGTGACAGGCTTTTAAGCCCCCTTTCTGCACACACACAGGTAGGGACTCACCCAGCTGTAGAATCATAGTCAGCAATCAGCTCTGCGTGGGATGACTCAGCTTGGGGAATTGCCCAGCACTCTGGTGCACACACCCTCTGGAGTGTAAACACAAAATTATATTGTCTTGCATTGTATAGAGATCTATATAGCATAAGCTCATGAAATTCGCCCCTTCCCTCAATGTGGAGGAAGATATGCACAGCTGTTCCCCCCCCCCCCCCCAGTCATGAATTGCACAAACTGGGTTTTGGAATAGACAAAAAAACCCAAACAAACCCAAGTTCATTAACTACGAAAGGTAATTTTAAGTAATTATAAGGGATAACAAACAGAACAAAGCAAATTACTGAGCAAACAAAACAAGCAAACTAAGCTTAATACACTAAGGAATACTGGCTACAAATAATAATTTCTCACCCTAAATGTTGTTTCAAGCAGGTTGCAGAGTTTCTTGAAGGTAACCTGGACCTCCTGCAGCTTAAATCTCCAAGGATTCTGCAACAAAAAAACTTCAAAAACAGACTCCAAAGAGAAACTGCTGAACTTGAATTAATATGCAAACTAGATTCTATTTACTGTGGCCTAAACAAAGACTGGGAATGGTTGGGTCATTACACCAATTGAATCTATTTCCCTATGTTAAGTTCTCCTCACACCTTCTATGGGCCATCTTAATTATCACTTCAATAGTTTTTTTTCCTCCTGCTGACGATAGCTCATCTCAATTGATTAGACTCTGCCTGTTGGTATGCATACTTCCACCTTTTCATGTTCTCTGTATGTATAAATATCCCCTGTCTGTGTGTTCCATTCTATGCATCCGAAGAAGTGAGCTGCAGCTCACGAAAGCTCATGCTAAAATAAATTTGTTAGTCTTTAAGGTGCCACAAGTACTCCTGTTCTTTTTGCGGATACAGACTAACACGGCTGCTACTCTGAAACCTTTTACAGCCTGACCTTTCTCACTCGGGCTCAGCCCCTGCTTCCCCCAGCTTAGTTCCTTTGTTTCTTCAGGTGTTTTCAGCAGTCTTCCTTCTTGGTGGGGAGGCAGTGGAGAAGAGCCTAGATTAACTCACTCTCCAGCCTTAAATAGGATTTGCATATGGTGGGAATTCTGTGTTTCCCATCCCGTGGAAAAATACCAGCATTTTAAGATGGTATCCTGTGCCAGGTGACATGATCCTGCAGTGTCAGAGCAGCATCCCAGGAAATTTCTCAGGAAGGAGGGAGATAAGAATCTTCAAAGTTCTATTGTCCTTCCTAATGGTCCATCCAGGCTGTTTGCATACTGTCTGGTGGGTGTTCCCTAGGTGAAAACACAGTTGTAATTATTACATAGTCAATATTTCTAACTCAAATACACAAATGATACCAGCATACAAATTGGATAATCATATTCAGTAAATCATAACCTGTACAATGATACCTCACATGACCCATCTTGCATAAAACATATTGTAGTTATGTCATATTCATATAATAATATTTCTATGACAAATCTGGGGCATAATGGCACAAAGAGAATGTTGCGGTCCCTGGAGTGATGTGGGTCTGGGAGCAGAAGTGATGGCAGGCAAGGCACCATGAGGAGTGGGTGTACCGACCGGCATAGCTAATCCACAAGATGACCAGAAGGAGGTGCCTGCATGGTGAGTGGAGCCCCATCACAGTATTCCATCCAAAAACCATCAAGTACTTTACAAATATACTTCTGAGAGACCAGTAAGAAAGTATTATTAGCTCCACTTTACAGATGGGGAAACTGAGTCTGGCATTGGAGCACTGCATGCTGCAGGAGATGGTGTGGATGCAGTAACATATTTTGGCAGGCTCCTCTGCTTTTTAAAGAGGGTGCAGTGTGCATTCAGGCCTGCCATTGTACCAGGCCCTTTCACAGCTTCTTATACCCTTTCTCTTCTTTTCGCATTAGGGGAGGTATCTATTACAAACCAGCGCTACATGTTTGCCTAAGGTAAAAAAACACATCAGTGGCACAGGCAGCAGTTGCAACCCAGCTACCCAGCATGCCAATTCTGTGCTTTAACCACAAGACGATGCTCCCTCTCATGTGGGACAGTTGTTATAAAACCCTCCGTTTCTGCTGCATTATAAAGCTAGGAGGAGGGGGAGCAGGGAGGGAGTCATCAGCTTTTAATTTCCAGAAAAGAGAATTTAGGCTTTCTAGAACCCAGGCATGTTGTAGATGGGGCAACCTTAGGCTATGGCTACGCTGCCCCACAGTTCAGACTAGAGGGGTGTGAATAGCAGTGGGGACTAAAGTACTATGTATGGATGCTGCAGGTGGGAACTAAAAGGTTCCTGATTTCCACGGATGTAGTCTTGTTTGAAGAGGACTAACTTAATGTGAATTAAGGACCTGTGACATCCACACAGGGGAGTTGCAGCGCAGCATTTTGGTGCTCACTGCTATTCAAACGCTGAACTATTGGGCAGTGTAGACAAGCCTTTAGTTTCTAGGTGGAACATTAGTCATGGACCCAGATTTTTAAAGGTATTTAGGTGTTGCCGTGCTCAGCATTAAGACACCTAACTGATTTAGGAGCCTAAGCCTCATTTTCAAAAGTGATTTAAGCACATAGCAGCCTAAATCCTGTCAATGGGATTTTGTGTCCTAAATGTCTAAATCCCTTTTAAAAATGAGGTTTAGGCAGTTATGCATTTCAATGCTGAGCACAGCAACACCTAAATACCCTTAAAAATCTGGGCCATAGCACTTGGGCAGCATCCATGTTTGGCTGATTAGTGTGGCAACAGCAGATTCTTTGCAGGGTGGAAATGTGCATCCGTCCAGCGAGAGTTAGAGTGATGAGGATGGAAATATGATGCAGACAAAGATAGAGATTTAGTGCATTTCAGTGATCGGGATTCAAATGATCATTGGCTTCAGTTACCTCCCATGAAGAACAGCACACTTAAGATGAACACATAATTTTAATGATAGTCCCATAACTGTTAGGGTTGCTTCATAAATCATGTTAATTTAAGACTTAAAATGCATAGCTTGATCATAAATCTTTATATTCGACATAGTGAAATTTGTCACAACATAAATGTTGTTCATGTGTGCGTGTGGAGTGAATCTTCAGCCACAAATCTTGCTGCACTTTCTTTCATGTAGTAAGGATGGATATATATATATTAGGGCTGTCAAGGTATTAAAAAATTAATTATGTGATTAATCACACTCTTAAACAATAATAAAATACCATTTATTTAAATATTTTGGGATGTTTTCTACATTTTCAAATATATCGATTTCATTACAACACAGAATACAAAGTATACAGTGCTCACTTTATATTATTATTTTTATTTCAAATATTTGCACTGTAAAAAACAAAAGAAATAATATTTTTCAGTTCACCTAATACAAGTACTGTAGTGCAATCTCCTCATTGTGAAAGTTGAACTTACAAATGTAGAATTATGTACAAAAAATAACTGCATTCAAAAATAAAACAATATAAAACAGAGTCTACAAGTCCACTCTGTCCTACTTCAGCCAGTTGCTCAGACAAAACAAGTTTGTTTACATCTGCAGAAGATAATGCTGCCTGCTTCTTGTTTACAATGTCACCTGAAAGTGAGAACAGGCGTTCACGTGGCACTGTTGTAGCCAGCATCTCAGGACATTTATGTGCCAGATTCACTAAAGATTCATATGTCCCTTCATGCTTCAATCACCATTCCAGAAGACGTGCGTCTATGCTGATGATGGGTTCTGCTCGATAATGATCCAAAGCAGTGCGGATCAACGCATGTTCATTTTCACCATCTGAGTGAGATGCCACCAGCAGAAGGTTGATTTTCTGTTTGGTGGTTCAGGTTCTGTAGTTTCTGCATTGGAGTGTTGCTCTTTTAAGACCTCTGAAAGCATGCTCCACACCTTGCCCTTCTCAGATTTTGGATGGCACTTCAGATTCTTAAACCTTGGGTCGAGTGCTGTAGCTATCTTTAGAAATCTCACATTGGTACCTTCTTTGGGTTTTGTCAAATCTGCAGTGGAAGTGTTCTTAAAACGAACATGTGCTGGGTCATCATCCGAGCCCGCTATAACATGAAATATATGGCAGAATGTGGATAAAACAGAGCAGGAGACATACAATTCTCCCTCAAGGAGTTCAGTCACAAATTTAATTAATTCATTATTTTTTTAATGAGCATCAGCTGCATGGAAGCATGTGCTCTGGAATAGTGGCCGAAGCATGAAAGGGCATATGAATGTTTAGCATAGCTGGCATGTAAATACTTTGCAACGCCGGCTACAAAAGTGTGATGCGAACGCCTGTTCTCACTTTCTGGTGACATTGTAAATAAGAAGAGGGCAGCATTATCTCCTGTTAATGTAAACAAACTTGTTTGCCTTAGTGATTGGCTAAACAAGAAGTAGGACCGAGTGGATTTGTAGTCGCTAAAGTTTTAGATTGTTTTGTTTTTGAGTGCAGTTATGTAACAAAAAAAATGTATATTTGCAAGTTACACTTTCACGATAAAGAGATGGTACTACAGTACTTGTATGAGGTGAATTGAAAAATACTACTTCTTTCGTTTATCGTTTTTTACAATGCAAATATTTGTAATAAAAATAATAATATAAAGTGAGCACTGTACACTTTGTATTCTGTGTTGTGATAGAAATCAATGTATTTGAAATTGTAGAAAAATATCCAAAAATATTTAATAAATTTCAATTAGTATTCCATTGTTTAACAGTGCGATTAATCAAGATAATTTTTTTTAATCACGATTAATTTTTCTGAGTTAATCACATGAGTTAACAGTGATTAATCGACAGCCCTAATATATGTGTGTGTGTGTGTGTGTATATGTGTGTGTGTGTATATATATCTATATACTGGTTTTCTAAAATATATTTTTAGAAAACCAGTAGTCAAATTGATGTCTACTGTACTGACTTTATTTCCTTGTAATTAGACTTCTACAAGAAATTGTCCCATCTTGGTTTAATCAGAAGATCCGAGTAGGCTCTGCTTCTAAATTAATCAATTCATAGATAGACACAGAAATCACACACAAGTTCAGTACACCTCAAGCTGTTAATACATAAAAGGCACTATGATGTATTGATTTTACTTTCTCTTGATTGTGTCAGTAAGAAGGTTCTTGAAAGGGTCTGTTCCTACCAAGAAAAGAAAAAAAACGAAGTATATAGCTAAAAGAACAAAATGAAAGTTGCTATGTTAAGAAAAGCCAATACTTCTCCCCTTGCCTGAACCTGCACCATTTCCTCCATCAGTGAGTTTTGTGAGGTAGTGAAGCAGGACAGAGTGCACAGGAAAAGCCTTCCTCTGGGAAGCTTGTGCTCAAATCAAATGTGTTGAAAGGGCACTGGCAGGGATGTCATTCAGCCTGGATGAATTGGCGAAGTCATTTCCAGGCTTATCAGATCATGTTCCACTTGTCTGAATACTCTTGTTTTACTTCTGTGCATCGACACACACTCAGCTGCCAGAACCCAAAATAAAACTCTTCTTTCCACTGCACAAAGGGCTTCGCTGTGCATTTAATAAGACATTCCTCCTACCCCTGTTGCTATCGTTTTCCTGGAACGGAATGCTGGTTCTGAATTCAAATGTATACGTGCCATCCTACTTAAAATTAGATTTTAGGGTGCGGTGCGCTGCTGACCTGCTGTATACACACATCTGTGATCTCCTATGGAGACCTATACTTCTCCTTGTTTCCTCTAGGGCATTCATAGGTGAGGCACGCTAAGGTCTGAGTCTCCCGATTGCTGAACACTTCTTGCATGATGGTGTTTTGCATCTTCAACTCCCACAGCACCTCACAGAACTGGCCTCCAGAGTAAATACAGCCATATTCTCTATCATTCAGACTACTGGCAAGATTTTCCTGCAAAGCAACAGTGTTACCAGGGATCATAGGGGTTTGGCTCTCTATATTAGTGAAATAGGCTGCTTCTAGTATAAACTATCCAGATAATAAAACAATAAGCACCATGAAAAAGCCTGTGTGAGGGTATGTATATGAAAATAAAAATAGACTCATGTAATAAATCAGTCGTTATAAATGGGGCTAACTGCATATAAAGCATAGATATGTAGGTTATATAAATCGAAGACAACAATTATATCATGACTCTGCAAGCTATTACATAATTCTGCAATTTATCCTGCACCTTTGACCATCTCACCCATCCTCTGTCCATTAATCCATTTCCTTGGTATTTATTTTAATATTCCAAATCTCTGGGAATCTTCAACCAACCAACTAATGCCCAGCAAACCAAAACAACGACAAAAAATCCCAAGCCCCTCCACAAAACAAAAAAAACCTTCCAGAGAAATCTTTCTTGCTTTCCCCTGAATGTAGCATTAATCCCTTGCCATCTCTGTCCCCTGAAAGTGCACTAGCCTGCGCTTTGGGAAGGGAAAGATTCAGTCTTGGGGCTAGTGAGATGTTTCAGTTTCCACCAGAGCTAGAAAATGGGCCTTCTTTACTATTGGAAAAGGCAGATCCCCAGCTTTAAAATGGGCCATATAGCACTTTGTGTCTAGTCTCAGCAAACCCTGAGATATTTTTCAGCAATTGTGAATAATGTGATTGTCCAAAACTTATGCCAATAAATCTTTTGTACAGTATTTCTATCTATCTATCTATCTATCTATCATTTTTCCTTGAGCATATGACCCTCACCAGTATGAAAAGAGCCTTCCTCAAGTCCAATTTGATCTTCACTAAGGGCTTGATCCTGCAAGTTCTTGCTAAGCAATGAAGCATCCTCAACTCTCACTGAAGCCCATCAAAGTTGATGGTATTCAGCAACTTGCTGGATTAAGCCCTAACAAGGAGACCAGTTACATTGCCCTGGCCTTTTAAATTCATAATTGTCACAATTTAAGGCAACTGCACCTGTATTCCCTCTGTGTGGTCCACCAAAGGCATCCATTCTAGGCTCCCTTCTTGGGCAGAGACATGCATCTTTCTCTCTCCTGACTGGGATTTTTTCCCCAGGCTGCACAGTTCCCTGACTACCCTGTTGTTGAGTCTGAACTTTTTATGAGTTTAAACTTAACCCAGACTTGATGTCTCTATCTGAAACTTTTAATCAAAGCTCTGACCTGCGAACTACTCATGACACCCCCCTCCCCTTAAGTAGCCATCTCCCCCTTTGTCTTTTCTAATTTACATTTTAACCTGTTTTATCCTGTAGAATCTTGATTGATTATGCATGACCATTATGATCTGTTAATCACTTTGTTTACTTCTGTGTATAAATATTGATGCTCAACCCTAATAAACTTGCCACACTTACTCCGAAGGCTTTTAAGCTAAGGATAGTGTGAGCCCGTTGATCAACGAAGTGTTGTCTGGTCTCTGACAGATTTGTGAGCCCCATACCAACTCCGCACGAACTCGGGTGCTGGAGAGGTGAGTAAGGACTTGCTTTTTTTACCTAACACTGTGATATCTCCAGCAAACCAGTTTGTTTAAATAGGCCAGCTGCACTTTGCTTCCCTATGAATGATGCAATTCCCAGCAGTTCTAAATTAACATACCATTCTTTACAAGTAAGCACTTTTATTAAGGTGAAAGTGTTACAGAGAAAACATATTTAAAACAATGAAAGAACCCACACACATGCTAATAGGTTTACCAGAGGTCACTCCTGCTCCACAAGGGCTCTGGTAGGAGTCAGTCCTTCAAACCCCACCAAGGGGCTTGTCTGTGGTTGCAAGTTCATAGGCTTTAGCTCAGAACTAGCACCTCCCATGAGTAGGTTAGGGCTTGTCTACACTGGCACTTTACAGCGCTGCAACTTTCTTGCTCAGGGATGTGAAAAAACATCCCCCTGAGTGCTGCAAGTTTCCGCGCTGTGACGTGCCAGGATAGGCAATGCACCAGTGCCCCTCATGGAGGTGGTTTTTTTAGAGCCGCGGCAATGCTTAACATTGCCAGTGAAGACGTGCCCTTAGTCTTTCCTTCACACAGGTTGGGCCTTTGATCTTGAAACTCCGGGAACAGGTAATCAGCAGATAATGGCCCTTTCCTCGAGGCGTGGTTTCAAAAGGCTGGATTTTTGCATAACTGGTGGTGGGGAATTTGCATTCACCTCCCTCAGGCAAACCAATTGACACTGTCCCAAAAGACCATACTTGTCTGGCACGTTGTTCAGTTGAGTCCTTTGAAGTTCATCATGCTTCCCAGGGTTCACATTGCTTTTCTTCCTGAGAGGGATGATGGCTGACTGTGAGTCTAGAGTGGGTGCCTCCAAAGGACCACAGAAGGGAATACAGGGGCAGTCGCTCAGAACTGTGGCTTGGCTACACTCGAAACTCCAAAGCGCTCCCGCGGGAGCGCTTTGAAGTGCAAGTGTGGTCACGGCGCCAGCACTGGGAGAGAGCTTTCTCAGCGCTACAGGTACTCCACCTCCCCATGGGGATTAGCTTACAGTGCTGGAAGCGCGGCTCCCAGCGCTGGGGCACTGTTTACACTGGCGCTTTGCAGCGCTGTAACTTGCTGCGCTCAGAGGGGTGTTTTTTCACACCCCTGAGCGAGAAAGTTGCAGCGCTGTAAAGTGCCAGTGTAGCCAAGGCCCCTGGGACAATAATGCAGTGAGAAATATCATAGGAATGGCTAGACAAAACAATAGTCCTCTTTAAAAAAGCACTAGTAAGAACTACACTTCCTGAATGGAATTCTTACAGGATACATTGCATTCCTGAATCTGCAAAGAGATGTGGTTTCAAGGTAAGGATAGAGCAAAGCCAGAGGACTTTTCCATGGTATCACTAGCCTTCCAGCTCAGACCCATTAAGTCCAACTGGAAAAACATTTTGTAGATTGACTAGGAAACTAAGATGATGGCTCACATTTCAGGATACAGATTTCTCTACTTCAGAGCATGTTTATTGATTCTTTAAGCTTTCAAAGCAATATTAATCATGCAAAAAGGCAAAGATGTGACACACAAGCTCAGCAATAAAAGAAAAGGGAGCTGACTTTTTAACAGCAAGGTTTGTTAACACATTTCTGAAAATTAATCAATAGTCAAATAAGTCTAGTGACAGACTGAGCATTCCAGGAGAGACTAGAGGATATAATGTACTCAGTTTAGTATTTACAATGTACAAGAGAATTTAATTTGCAAATATAAAAAGCAAATGGACTAGTCTTTTTACATTTCATAGGAATAATCTGTTCTCCAGTAAAAACATGTAGCAGGTTGTGGTGGAGGAAAATTCATTTCTATTTCTGTAGCATTTTTAAACTGCTCAGGTTTGAAAAACATTTATTTTGAAATATGTTTTTTCAATAGCGTATCGCAGTATTTAGGTCCTGATTCCACGTTCACTGAAGTCAGGGAAAAGGAAAGGCTCTGATGGGCTTTGGCCCAGGACTTTAACAAGCTTTGGATCTGGCTTTTATATTGTAAGCTGCTCAGGACAGGAATCAGTGTCTTTTGTTGTGCCTTGTACAATGCCAAGCACACTGACACTGATTAAAAAATAACAAATAAATCAATAATAGTATCTGCACTATTCCACATGGCATTGTGTAAATGAAAAGTGCATCCTGTGCTTTCCATGCATTCTCTTACAAACTATCTCGTGTTCTAGGAGTTTTAAGCTATGGGTTAAATTTTCAGCTCTTTGCTTGATATAGAGTATGACTAAAAATGGGAAATCCTGGAATCTATACAGAAATGGAGCAATCATGAATAATAAAGGGCACTGATTTTATACAAATTATGCTAGACAAATGGTACGCCCCCCCCCCCCCCGTTTTCAAATAATCCAGGTACAAAGAGAGTACAATGAATGTAATATATCTGGTATAGTAAAGCATGTCATAAAAGTTGAAAATGGAGGCTTTACTATACTTTACCAGATATATTACAGTACACTCACTTACTTTTTGTACCCCGAGTACTTAAAAAAGGAGGGTATAGTTTGTGTAGCATAATTTGTTCTGCATAAAACCAATGCTCTTTTTATTACTCATGATTGTTCCCTTTCATATAGACATTGGACCTGATCCTCAGTTTGTGTCAATTGGCTTCAATGGAGCTTTGCTGATTGACACCAGCTAAGGATCTGGCTCATTTTCTTTTCATGTTCGTTCCATTATTTTATTATGGATTAGAGCACTCTCTCTCTCTCTCTCTCTCAAGGATAAGTTTTACAACCTGAGTCAAATTCTCTTCCCAGTTATACCAAAACAAATCTGGAGCCTCTGCATTTAAATCATAAAGTTATCCCAAATTTCCTCTGGTGTTGGTAGGAACAGAATTTGTTCCTAAGCATTTATGTTTTTCAAAGTTCTCAGGCAAACAGAAAATACTTTTCTAGTCAGTCTTTGAAGCACTAATGAAACCCAGAGTAACCAACTGATATGCAAAGTACCTCCTTTAATGACAATATATATAGTACAACTGGAAAAAGTCTAAGAGAGAAGAAAAATCCTCAGGACTAGACACAGTACCCTTTAAGTACAGAGCTGTTTAAAATATCAATCTCCTTATTGTAATTTGATGTGTGAAATTCAGGCATGCATTTACAATTCAGATCCCATTCCTTAGGGATTCCCATTTAGGGCCTGTTCATATGATTTATTTAGTGCCTTTCTTCACTTACTTACGCTTGAGATCGTTAGGTATAATGCACATATATGCACAGAGATAAAATGTTTATCATCATTACTTCAATGAAGTCATTTGCCATCCTTGACACCCTCTAATGTCCCAAGTGCTTCAACCCACTGGCTCATTTGCCTGGCCTTGCTCTCTCTTCCCTCTTTCATCTCAAATTCTCAACATGGTCCTTTCATCAGTCACAGAGGTTTAGCTGGTAGCAGGGGGGAAGTCAGCATAATAATTATTCAAATATAACAAAAGAAGGGCCCGTTTGTGTTGGGGGGAACATATGTGTGTATTTCATGCTCCTTTGAAAACATTAATGATGTCTAGTGCAATGAGGAAGTGCCCACTGAAAGACAGAACAGTGACAAAGCTATATCTTGTGCTCACTAGTGTGAGGAGGAAGACCCCTTTTCCTTCATCCCTCTCCCCACACTGCCTCCCATCGCCCCAAGTAGCCACCGTTTCAACATAGCTGATATTAACATTCAGGAACCATTTCTAATGTAATCACTTGGCTCTGTTTTTCAAAACGGGACCCAAATCACTTTATGCTGACTGCATTCAGATAATTGGTCCTTGTCTTCAGTGACAACCATGGACAGTGGGGAACAAATTGAAGTGGAAAGGGTCATTCGGGTTGGGGGTGGAGTGAATTTAGCTTGGCACAGGGCACAAGTTGGGAGATTCATCTGTGTCTGCACTATGCGGGGTGGACAATAAACTGGTGGTTTTGTTAGTCTGTTTCAGTTTGGTAGTTAGAGGAGCAGCATTTGATATCTATCAATTTTTCAGTGTTTCAAATATTGAAACAATGCTCTTCCTTACTGATTGTAAGTAGGTATTTTTTGCACAATTTGAAAGCAAGAATATGCAGAAAGTCTAGCACAGTCACAGTGTATAATACTAGGGGACAGTAACTTTGAAAATGTCGACACTCAGCAAAATGGGACTATGTGGGCTTCTTTGTTCAATTACATGAATTGTAGCAGAATGGGTACAATATGTTGTACTGGTAGCAGTATAGAATAGGTTATATATGTTCACTTGGATGGGATACAGTACTGTGGCCTGCAGTATGCATGATCCCAGGAAGTGGCAAGGTAAAATGACAGACCAGAGATAGTGCAGATAAAAATGGAAATATTCACGTGCCAAACCACAAAAACAACACATGGTGAAACATAACCCTTTGAAATATGGTGAAACAAAACATATGAAAATGAACTATCTATCTATCTATCAATCTAATCTAATCTTCTCTAAGGGTATATCTACACTGAACTAAAGGTATGATTCCAAGCTCAAGTAGATATACTTGTGCTTGCTCTCATTGAGCTACCATGCTAAAAGTAGTAGTGTTGGCATGGTAGGGGCAGCAGCAAGCAGTGGCATGGGCTAGCCATGTGAGTATATACTGTGACAGGGTCAGGCCAGATGGCTACAGGAGAGTGATAGAAGGCAGATATATTAGCCCCAGGTTAAGTAGGTCCCCTTTCCCTAGGTAAGGTAACAGGGAAGGTTCCAGAACAATCAGGAGCTTTCTGGAAACAATTAAGGCAGACAGGCTGATTAGAACACCTGCAGCCAATCATGAGGTGCATGCTATGAGTCTGAGGTGCATGTTTTACCTTTCTGTAGATTTTTCGATGAGAAGATAGCATGTGGTTCAGGGCTCTGGAAATGTCTGAGACATTCACTTTTAGTCAAATGTACTTTATGCCTCCTCAAGTTCTTCCAGATGAAACGTGCCATATGAATAAATGGTACAGTATCCATAATTATTTATACGTGCTAATCAATTACAAAGCAGAGGCTCTGTCTGTGTACCCTGTCTAGTTGGCTTCATTCTGTTAAACTGGTGTAAATGTAATGTAAACTCACTGAAGTCAATGGAGTTGCTTTGGATTTTC
The DNA here is from genome assembly GCF_020497125.1 of Mauremys mutica. Taxonomy (NCBI): domain Eukaryota; kingdom Metazoa; phylum Chordata; order Testudines; family Geoemydidae; genus Mauremys; species Mauremys mutica. Next base: position 118,331,912 of record NC_059073.1, on the reverse strand, counting down.
GCTGGTGTTTGTATTATTATTGATTATTGTCTGTATCGCAGTTATGCCTACAGTCATATTGGGCCCCATTGTGGTAGGTGCTCTATATACGCTTTTACGGTAGTAGGAGACAGTCCCAGCCCCGAAGAGCTTACAAAGGGTGGGAAAAACAAAGTTCTAATAAGACCAGGATGTGCTCAGTATTTCTCTCCATCTGAGATGTTTCTGTACCACCACCATGGTATCTAAGGACTGACAACATGACATGTAGCAAGTTCAAGAGATTTTCTTTTCAAAACATTCCCTCCTCAACATGCACCAAAATCCCTCCACTGAGGAATGGATTTTCCCTTCTTAGGACCCAGTGACTGTGACATTAAAGCCACTCTTTACTGACCAGGGCCTGTAGAATCTGCGTATACTTGCAGGCCTCCTGGCTGAATCAGGATATTAATGAGCGAGGAAACAGTAGAGAAAGTGATTACTAACCAATCAATAATGACTGAATTACAGTTTAAAAATTGGATGTGTTAGATAGTTATTAACAATGTAATTATTCATAAATGTGCCTAATTATTCATAATTATTCAGAAAACTTATTACTTTCCTGATTGTCATAAGTGATCTCTGAGGCCAATTATTATTTGATTATGGCCAAAGGATTATATGTTAATATTACCCCTTTTGTCCTAGAAAAGCACAGAGAAAGCTAGTGCAGTGAAATTCCTGAAGAATTCTCAGTGTTGACAGGCCCTTAAAACACAACAAACCTTTGGTTTGACAGCCTTTGTTGTCTGTCCCCCTTGCTCTTTCTTCGCCTTTCTTTGGTTCCTTTATTACAGAACCTGCTGCTGTTTAATTAGGGTTTTCTCCTTGTAATTGCTGCATTTGAGATCTTTATAGCATTACAGAGAGTGTGAAGAAGCAAGGGGGAAGAAGGCAGATTGGGACTATGAACTCCCCCGGCTGTGTGACTGCACTGGAGAGGCCCATGAATCAAATCCCCACTGTTTCATCTATCCCGTAACTCTATGGGAACTCCATCAGATCAGGAACAGTTGTTCCTGCCTCTCTTATTAAGAACAATGGAAGTGTCTTCCCCTTTAGCCAATGCTACATCTAAATGGGGTCATTTACATACAAGTGAGGCTGGAAAAAATATTTTCAGTTTTGCATGTAATACTTTCCCTCCTGTAAATGTTAACCCAGCTGTATTCTTATGGCAACTCTTCAATCTGTAACCGGGGTACTGATGGTAGCAGAGTTCATCATTTGAAAACTTGCTTCTCTTAAGATGTTGCTCTATGCAAAGAGGCTTGGGAGAGGGAGCACCATTTTCTTTCCACTTCTCTCTTTCCCCGGAAACATTAGAGCCATTGTATTGTGGGGCGGCATTAATCGCTTGAAATTAGCATATAGATGAGTTCTGGGGGCTGAGGGGAGGGAGAGATGGGTTATTGAAACCTAATGCTGAAATGCAGAAATCTTTTGGCTTTTATATACCGAGCCCCGAGTTTATCAAATGGGGGAAGATTGCAGTTTCTGGGCATGTACTACCAGCTTTTACAAAGTGATTTTAGTGAGAGACCTTAGTGAAGTATTGCCAACCCCAAGCTTCAGAAAAACATGAATCTGAGTCCCCCAAAATCATGAGATGATAATGAAATAAAAAACACATCTGTGGTTCTTTTCCTTTGCCTTCCATTTCTTGAACCATTAGGATGCATTCTGGTCATGTTTTCAGGCTTTTCTATCAGCCATGAGGGCTAGAAACTTTTTCTTTTAAAAGAAAGTTGAGATTGTTACATAATCACAGAATGCCAGAAACTGGGGGCTTGAGAACAACATCACATATCATAAGAGTTGTGATAAAATCACAAGTGTTACCAACACTCTTAGAGCCTCACAATCACTACCAATAGCTCATGTGTGCGTGCACGCACACTCACCCACCCACCCCTTTGAATGTTGTCCCTCTCTTCTACACATAAGGACACTAGAGCAGATTCTGATCTCAGTTACACCAGTGTGAAACCATTGTAATCCCATTGACAGCAATTGAGTTATCCTGCATATGCATTATGCAAACGATACTAGACTTCCCCATCCCCATTCCCTTGGATGAAAATGTGGATGGAAACATCTCCTTGCCTGGGAGTGGGTTACCATATATGGGAACTTTAGATAATGGATCATGAATATTAATAGATCATTTAAAAAAATCCATTGTATGCTTGGAATGGTTAAAAGAGGAGGTTTTTTTGAACCATTTAACTACTACATGCCTGTGATATAATCCATCACATACTGGGAGTTTTCTGAGCTGCAATATTCCCCAGAATTCCTGTGACCAGATTAAAGGCACACATCAGAAACACACCTCCAGGATGTATTCAGTGGCTACATGACTTCTCCTCATTTTTTCCCCAATTAAGAATGCTCAGTCTTTCTTTGGAGGTTCCCCAAGTGCTTTGTAATGAGCCTCAAAGTAAAATTAAAGGAAAGTGATTCACTTTGCAAGGGTGTGGTAATCAAATCTTGGCAATACCTATGTCTGAGAGAATAGAGTCTGTGCAAAGAGTGGGGGTGGGGGAATAGGATCTTTAAATTCACTTTGAATTTACTTGAGGATATATAACCAAAATGAGAGAACTAGATTATATCCATGTAAACCTAGGCAACTGCTGCAAAATATTTCCTTAAGCGTACTCATTTAAATGTAACAATTAACTCATTTTGGCCATGCTTGGACCCTTTTGGTCTTTTCCCATCATGAACAACCCAGCAATGCAGTTTCACTTGTGGAGACCTTACAAGGGATGGGACATAACTTGACAGTGTTTCCAAAACCTCTCACCAGAAGTGGCAATCAAGGCTCTGCTTCTACAACACTTAGGGCTTGGCTACACTTACAAGTTGCAGCACTGGTGGAGGCTTTCCAGCGCTGCAATTATTCTCCGTCCACACTTGCAAGGCACATCCAGCGCTGCAACTCCCTGGCTGCAGCGCTGGCTGTGCACCCGTTCGGGTTGGGGTATAAGGAATGCAGCGCTGGTGATCCAGCGCTGCTCATCAGGTGTGGACACTCACCAGCGCTTTAATTGGCCTCCAGGGAATAAGGAGATATCCCAGAATTCCTGTTCAGCCACTCTGCTCATCAGTATGCACTCTACTGCTGTGGCCTCAGGTGACCCGCCCTTTAAGTGCCCTGGGAATTTTAAAAATCCCCTTCCTGTTTGCTGCAGCCAGGTGTGGAGTGCAATCAGGTAATCTTTCCAGGTGACCATGCCGCCACGCGGCAAACGAGCCCCAGCATGGAGCAATGGCGAGTTGCTGGACCTCATTAGTGTTTGGGGGGAGGAAGCTGTGCAGTCCCAGCTGCGCTCCAGCCGTAGGAATTATGATATCTTTGAGCAGGTATCAAGGTCCATGCTGGATAGGGGCCATGATCGGGACGCGCTGCAATGCAGGGTGAAAGTAAAGGAGCTGTGGAGTGCCTATTACAAAGCCCGCGAGGGGAATCGCCGATCCGGTGCTGCCCCCACGACCTGCCGTTTTTACAGGGAGATGGACGCGATACTTGGGGGTGACCCCACTGCCAATCCGAGGACCACGATGGACACTTCTGAGCAGGGTGGGGGACAGGAGCAGCAGGAGGAGGAGGAGGAGGCGGCGGCGGGGGGTGGTGGAAACCGCGAGTGAAGCTACTGGGATGGGGGAAGACACCCCAGAGTCCCTGGAGGCATGCAGCCAGGAGCTCTTCTCAAGCCAGGAGGAAGGAAGCCAATCGCAGCAGCCAGCAGTTGCTGAAGGACAAACAGAGGAGCGAGTTACCGGTAAGCGTCTTTTATTTTCAGGGTGGAAATGTTTCGGGAGAGGAGGGGGGGTTAGGGCTGCATTCATGCCTGCCTAGATGTGGAATAGTGCATTGATGTGGTCTATCACGTCGCGGTAATCGGCTGCAGTAATCTCCTCAAAAGTTTCAGCCAGAGCGTGGGCAATGTGCCTGCGCAGGTTTATAGGGAGAGCCACTGTGGTCCTTGTCCCAGTCAGGCTAACGCGTCCGCGCCACTGTGCCGCGAGGGGTGGGGGGACCATTGCTGAACACAGGCAAGCTGCATAGGGGCCAGGGCGGAATCCGCATTGTTGTAGAAGACCTTCCCGCTCTTCCCTAGTGACCCGCAGCAGGGAGATATCTTCCAGGAGTAACTCCTGTGGAAAATGTTGGGAGACTGTTTAGTGCAGATCCCCCATGCAGCTGTTTGCTGTCCCCAACGCACAGAAACCCCTGCACAGCCCTGAAGCAATCTCAGTACCCCTTACTCACCATTTCCTGTCTCCTGTTGTGTTATGTGTGGTCTTATTTGGTATGGGAAAAGAATGCTAAAGTGAACACTGAAAACTCCTTCAGTGTGTGGGAATTACTGTTTGGATGAGATAATTAACAATGCTACCCTGTTAAATGTTGCCATTTTTGCCTTCAAGAAGTGACCTTGACTGCTGGACTGCCCAGATCTACCACAGCACAGAGACTACAGAATCTGAGGAAAAAGCCTAGAAAAACCAGGGAGGACATGCTGAAAACAGTTATTGCTCACTCTGCTCGAGAGAGTAAACAGCTGCAGGAGTGGAGAGAAAGGGAAAGCAGGATCCGCCGGAGAAACGCTGTGGCAAAGAGGAAAAGCACAGACCAGCTGCTAGGCATCCTGGCGCGCCAAGCGGACTCTCTCCAGGCACTCGTAGCTATGCAGGCAGAGCAGTCCCATGCTGCCCCACAGCCCCCCCTGTCCCAAATTTTATTCTCTTCTGCCCCAATGTTAGCTCCAAACCCCTTCCCCAGCATCCAGGTTCTTACCACCACCAGCTGCCTCCAACACCTGTACGTTCACCAACCAGCCCTGAGAACTACGACCCTTACCCTCTGCACTCAACCCCCATCACCATGCAGTATATGCACCCTGAAGTGCAGCAGCCATTGCACAGCACTGCAGACAGGACATATGCAAACTTGTGACTGTACAGTTCACCCACCCACCCCCCTGCCCTAATTTCCTGAAATGTTGTGTGTCTGTCAATGAAGTATTTTTCTATTCAATAAAATAAATCTTGGCTTTGAAAACAGTCTTTATTATTGCAGATAGTGAAAGATACCTTATCCCAGTAAAGAAACAGTCACTGGAAATCATGTTAGGGATAATAGAATCCTAACAGTGTAACCACTGCACTTCACTCCCATGCAAGGCAGCAAACATTACTGTTGGCTTTCAGCCTCAAATTCTTCCCTCAAGGCATCCCTAATCCTTGTAGCCCTGTGCTGGGCTTCTCTAATAGCCCTGCTCTCTGGCTGTGCAAATTCAGCCTTCAGGACTTGAACCTCAGTGGTCCATGCCTGACTGAATGTTTCACCCTTCCCTTCACAAATATTATGGAGGGTACAGCATGCGGATATAACCGCGGGGATGCTGCTTTCCCCCAAGTCTAGCTTCCCATACAAGGACCGCCAGCGGGCTTTTAAACGCCCAAAAGCACACTCCACAGTCATTCGGCACCGGCTCAGCCTGTAGTTGAACCGGTCCTTGCTCCTGTCAAGCTTCCCTGTATAGGGTTTCATGAGCCAAGGCAGTAACGGGTAAGCGGGGTCTCCAAGGATCACAATGGGCATTTCGACATCCCCTACTGTGATCTTCCTGTCTGGGAAATAAGTCCCTGCCTGCATCTTCCTGAACAGGCCACTGTTCCGAAAGATGCGTGCATCATGCACCTTTCCAGGCCAGTCTGTGTAAATGTCAATGAAACGCCCACGGTGATCCACAAGCGCCTGGAGAACCATAGAGAAATACCCCTTCCGATTAACGTACTCTGATGCTAGGTGGGGGGGGTGCCAGAATAGGAATATGCGTCCCATCTATCGCCCCTTCACAGTTAGGGAAACCCATTTGTGCAAAGCCATCCACAATGTCCTGCACGTTCCCCAGAGTCACGGTCCTTCTTAGCAGGATGCGATTAATGGCCCTGCAAACTTGCATCAACACGATTCCAACGGTCGACTTTCCCACTCCAAACTGGTTCCCGACCGACCGGTAGCTGTCTGGAGTTGCCAGCTTCCAGATTGCAATAGCCACCCGCTTTTCCACCGTCAGGGCAGCTCTCAATCTTGTGTCCTTGCGCCGCAGGGTGGGGGCGAGCTCAGCACACAGTCCCATGAAAGTGGCTTTTCTCATACGAAAGTTCTGCAGCCACTGCTCGTCATCCCAGACTTCCATGACAATGTGATCCCACCACTCAGTGCTTGTTTTCCGAGCCCAAAAGCGGCGTTCAATGGTGCTGAGCATTTCCGTGAATGCCACAAGCATTGTAGTGTCACACGCGGCAGGCGACTCGATATCATCGATATCATCGTCGGACTCCTCACTGTCACTTTGGAGCTGAAGGAATAGCTCAACTGCCAAACGTGTTGTGCTGACGACACTCATCATCACAGTCCTCAGCAGCTCGGGCTCCATTTCCAACAGAAATCGCGATTCACAGACAGAGAGTAAAACAGAAAGAGACTCACAATGGCGCCAAACGTGGCCGGAAAGACTGTGAATGCTGGGATGTGAAGCGATGCACCACGGGGCGTTGGCACAGGAAGCGGAATGAGCCACACACTTCCTTCCCCTTCCCACAATACTCAGCGCCAAAATGGGACGAGGTGCTCTGTGGGATAGCTGCCCACAATGCACCTCTCAATACAGCGCTGGAAATGCTGCAAGTGTGGCCACACTGCAGCGCTGGTAGCTGTCAGTGTGGCCACACTCCAGCGCTGGCCCTACACAGCTGCATGACCAGCGCTGTAACTCCCAGCGCTGCAACTTGTAAGTGTAGCCAAGCCCTTAGATCCTGAATCAGCTGGCGACTTAAATACATGGCTAACTTTAAGCACACATTGTGGCCTTAGGCAAATGTGTAACTTTATTCACATGCTGATGGATCTACTTATGTAAGTAAAGTTCCAATCCAAAGAGTGAGACTTACAAAGTGACTCCAGATGGGGCTTAATGAGCCTTGTAAGCCTCTGGATCGGGACCTAAATGAACCAGATAAGGGTCTGATCCTGCCTTTTTGGAGGAAGGACCATGAATGTACACATACTATTACTCTGTGTGACTGCACTGAGACAAATTAAATTTAAACTCTCTGCATCCAGCCAATACTTATCACAGCCTAATGTCTTCTAGAATGACCCCTCAGGCAAGGTATGTGTGGCCCAGAGATTCAAAGTCCTTGTGGTTTCTGCCACCATCTTCTTGCATTAGAGTCACACAGTCAGGAATCAGAAACAGTGCCATATGATTCATGTGACCAATCCCAACTAAGTAGCTTTAATATGGAATAACGAGTATCTGATACTTGTAGCAAACTGTTCATGATTAGTCCGGAGAAGAAAAAAAATATAAAAATTCTTTCAATTTCAATAATATGAGGTCAGTTAGTAACAAAGATAAGAACATCTTTTTAAAATATGTTTTTAATTGGACAGTGGCCTTTTAACTCATAACATGTCACTGGGTATCACACAAACCTGTGCCTCCTTTACTATGTCTGTAAAGTATCTTTCCTCCATGCTTAGGGTTAAGGCTCAGAAAGCTCTTGACACGCACAAGGTGCAATGACTCAATTATTGCTTAATTCCACTGCATGGCGAAGAAGAAACAGACTACCCGCTCAAGAAATACAACAAACAATCAACACACAGCCCAGCTATAATCCCCACCTCACTTTTCAGTAAAATTAAACCAGGCCCTGAGCAGACTGTCATGTGCTGTATACAATAAAGTCCCACTGTAAAAAGCAAGAAAAGAAAAGAAAAAAAGATTGTAATTGTGTGTGTTATTTCCCCCCCGCACCCCTATGGCTTGAAAAGGTAAAAACAGAAAAAAAGTGACTGCAGAGCATAATGGGTCAACACGGCAGCTCTGATCGCTGGAGCATATACTCTAAATTTCACGCTACATTAGGTAGATTTTAAAACCTAATCTGCTCCTATGAATGTTTTATTGGTAATTTCATGAAGGTACAGATTGCTTGACAACATGAGAGAGGTACCTGGAAATCAGCAACTTTGTGACATCCCACCTGTGCCTCTAGTGTCTCCCAGTGCACGTGGATTCTAGGCAGCACCATAATGAGCCACCTTTCATCTCTTATTCCTCTGTGCTGCGACAGTGAAGGTTATTCATTTAACCAATTATATTTTTTCTTCTTTCATGACTCTGCTGTATTGATCTTGTATGAAGGAATCCTGTTTGTGAAGGTTAATAGACTGGCAGGAATGGACAACAAAGTCCTGTGTTCAACCAGATGCCTTGTGAGGTTCAAGGAAGCTTAGCACAAGCTTCTCACACTGCTCTTCCAACTTTTATATCTCAGATGAATTGACACTCCCTGCATAGCCCCTCTGCACACTGGGCTGGAGAGAGCGTGAGAGAAAGAGAGTGGAAATGACTCGGTAGTTCAGTGATTCAGGTAGCCAGTTGGGAGACCCAGGGTCCAGTCCCCCTGCGCCAATCACTCTTTCATTATTTATCCACAGTGGAAGAGCTTCAACAGGAAAGACTGAAGGAGTCTCACATCAGAATAGCCCATAGGTCAGTGGTTAGAGCCCTCTCCTGAGAGGTGGGAACCCCCTGTTCAAATCTTTTCTTCCCCTCTGGCAGAGAGCGAGAAATTGAACTAGGGTCTCTTGCATGCCAGGTGATTGCTCTAACCACTGGGTTGAAAGTTATCAGGTGGGCACCAACACCACTTCCTCCTCCAACTGGATTATGAATGGGACCCTATCCGGTAGGTAGCTTCTGAGCGCGCCTACCAGATCGTTCCCCACATGTAAGTTAGGCAGCCACATGCCTGTCTCTCCCTGGTTTGTGAATTGGTTTGGGGCTTAGGCAGGAGACCTGGATGCCTAGAGTGAGGCAGCAGTGCACGTGCTCAAAGGCAGTAACATAGGCGCTGAGGGAAGTTTTACTGCAAAAATGTAGATGTGAGTGAGTTTAGGTGCTTGAGTTTTGTGGATCGCAGTGGAACCTAAACTGGGATTTAGGCACTTAAGTCTGGAGTTTTGGGCCTAAGCACCTTTGTGGATCTGGGCCATAGCTGCTAATGTTTGGATGTGAACAAACTAGTTGAGTTTTCACAAACTTGTCAGTCAATGCCTGATCGTGCAACCTGTACTACTGCCAGGATAGCAGGACCAGCCCCTTATTCTGTAGTCTTCATCAGAGCATCTGTGGCATACTTTGCAATCCTTTTCCTCCTGCAGCAGGCCCACTGCAATCCCAATTCTCCTGTAATCATATAATTCCTCTAGAGAAACTTAAATGTATAGCTCTTCTACTTTCTCCTTTTTTATTGTAATAATTGTTTTACAGATACATTACAAACAACCGTACAGAGTCCCGAACATTACAAACAACTGTACAGAGCCCAAGATTGAATAGTCAGGCTGTAATTCAGTCTCAAGGCTGAGAGGTTTGCTACCATACCCAAACCCTTAAGCTATGTTCTTACATTGTGGGACATTACCAGGATCCCTCAATTGAATTACAGTATTGGATTCCATCTGGGACTTAGCATTGTAGTGTACTTAACATTGTACTACATAGAGAGGCTTGGGAGTAATGGATTTTTACAGCAATACATTTTTTTTTGTTAAATCAAAAGCAAGAGTATAAGGTACCCAGTTATGTGGCATAAATGTAGTTAAAATATACAGCTCTGAAAAAAACATCACATGCCTGAGAATTAAGCCTTTGTTTTATGTTTTAAATATTACATTGTGCCTAAACACTTAAGTAATATAAAATACCAGATCTTTTTTCATAATTTAAAACATTTCCCATGACATTTCAAATGGATTTTGATTGAGAGCATTGATTACAACAATGTTCATATCTAGTTTTTGAGACAGAGGCCTCAATTCAGGAAAACACTTAAGCATGTGCTTGTCTCATCATTAAGCATGTACTTAGGAGCTGTCCTAAGCAGGGATGCTTTCCTGACTCTGGGCTACAATGAGTTAATGTAGAGAAGGTAGCAAAACAGCACAGACAAAAATGTAAAAATGCCAATTTTGGTGCAAAATGTTTTTTTCTCTGCACTGGTGTGATGGTGCCACATGGTTTGGTTCATGAGAAACAAAATGTAAAAGTTCGTATCTTTATATGAAGAAAAAAAAGATGTGTGAAAACACAGCCAGACACAACAGAAATAACTCCCTATCATGTATTTTTCTTTTTAATTAATATTTCATGATCAGTTAACCAGCAGTCTGTTATCCTCCTAATAAAGCAAAGGTATTACAACCAATAAAAAATATTTATTGCCACATTTTTATGTTTTAATCAAGGGCATATTCTTTTTTAGCTGCTTGACATTGTGAATGATTAAGTAAAAAAATAGCTTTTTATGCTAAAAAGGAAATGCTCTGTCTAGCTTAGTTAATTAACATAGCGTCCTTTGGAAATGCAATAAATCCTGGATATGGAGAAGAAAAAGAGATAATAATCTGAAATATACCATTTACAATCTACACCCAAGACAATGCTGACTGTACTAGGGTGAAATCCTGGCTTCACTGACGTTAATTGGAGTTTTGCCATTGGCTTTGGAACAGGGTTTTTCACCTTTATTGCATGTCAGGAGAATGGATAGTAAGTTTAGGGATCTCAGGAGTCATTGAGGGAACATTGGCCTTGAGGTTTCCAGCCATACAAGCTGGAGAAACTGCGGTAAGTAACAGCAACATGGGCTTTACAGTCAAAAGAAAATCCTAGGAAGGCATTGTGTATAGTGGACCAAATTCTATTCTATCAACAGTGTAACCCCATTGGGCAAATTCAAACGTGATGTAAGTGGACACAACTCTAGTGAAGTCAGTTGAATTCAGATCTGAATTTGGCCCATGGATTGGTTATATAAGCATAACTGAGAGAAGCCTTTGGCTCATTGCATATATGTCTATCTAGGGCTGTGTGTGTATGTGCACATAGGAGAAAATCCTGCCTCACCTCTGTGGTTGCAGGGGTTCTCATAGCAGCAAAACAGGTGCAATTTCTCAATTTAAGGAGAGAGGATAGGGACCAGCACAGGGGGCTCTTTTCTTAGCAGTGTGCAAGGAACAAGATGTAGCCAGACTGAAATAGCAGTGATTTACGCTTGGTGTAAGAGGCATCTTATGTCACAAGATGCTCTAGAGGGTTGCTAGAGAGGGTCAGTCTATGCTGAGCTCTGACAAGAAACATACGGCTCAGTTTATTTTAATAACAAAATCTCAGAACTCCAGATTGATAATTATAATTAAATAAAAAAAATTGACCATTTAAAAATCTTTCAAAAAGCATACCCTACACAAAAATGTACTGCTCCTTTTCTTTCAAGCAATGGTTTTCCCAGGGCTCTGGAATGGTAAAGTGATTTTAGATGCACGTTCTTCCCTGTCTATTTACTGTATCCACCTGTTGTCTCTAATCATATACACTTAGACTGTAAACTCTTTGAGGCGGGGACTTGTTTTTGGTAAATGTGTTTATAGTGTTTAATGCAAGAGGACTTGAACACTGATTGAGGTCTCTAGGCTATCACAATTCTAAAATGTACTACTACTAAGACTGATACTTCTTTTTGTAAAGCACTTTGACAGCTATGGCTAAAAAGCACTACGTAAGAGCTGGGTGTTGTTGGTCTTGTCCCTTGTTCGCTGGTGAGAAGCTCTGAAACATAATCCTTACTGTCTTATTTATGCACAAAAATAACAGCTCTGCTAGTGGTTCCACCATAAAGAATGGTTAGTGTTAAACTTTAGCTCTATTGCTCTTGCCACTTCTCATTCCCCTGGGCTGTGTCTGCACTGAGCCTTTTCTTAAAATTTCCCAACGTTGCATTACTACCCATGCAGCCCCACTGGTGATGGCAAAAGGATAGAAAGATGCAGGCATTTTACCACTGTTATCTACACCTGTTCAGAGCATGTCTAGGAAGCAGGGTGATAAAAAACTTGAAAACAGAGAGGTTCCTTGTCTACACTGATGCTCCCATACTTACTGACAATGGACTGGTGAGAGTGCAAAACTGAGAAATTGCCCAGATTGGATCAGAAGGAAGAAAGTTAAAAAAAAATCAAATCATAGTTCCCCAACTTAACATAGTTGATTTGTTCCTTTAATTCATTTTCCCCTAGATTATTTCCACCTTTCTAGTTATTATTCAATTAACGGTTGCTATCAGTTTCTCAAAGGCTACACTGTATCCCCTAGGCACAGCTGTTTCTTCTTGGGGAAGGAGCAGAAAGGAACACTGATATATTACATTTATAAATGGAAGCAACATATCCTTTCATGGTGCTGTACGGAGAGTTTTTAAAAGGACATGATCCTTGCTCCAAAGAACATCTAATTTAAATGGGGAAAACAGAGTCCTAATCATGCAGTGCAAAGTTCATTTGGGCTCTGGCTGGAGATGGGCCTCCCACAGGATGCTTTTTGCAGATCTGGAGACACAGAATATGATGATGGGCTATGGACGAGGGTAAGGACAGGAGGGATGAAGGTTCAAAAAACCTCATCATGTGACTTACATTATGTAGCAAAAGTTCTGATGTTTGTAAGTAGCAGAATTCAGGCAAATGGGGATGGATAGATAGCTCAGGAGGACAGCAAAGTGAGAGAAGTGGATTTGGAGGCAGTGAGTGAGGAGACACAGGAGGAGGGCTGGCATTCCAGGTACTGCTGAGAGCATTCCAGCTGTTGTTCCAAGTGCCGTTTGTGGGAAAAGACACAAAGGGGAAAATTAAAAGAGATACAAAGGGAGCAACAACATAAGACCATTTCAAAACGTATTTTACAAACCATGCTCTGACTTAGTGTGATGTGCTACCCACCCTACACAGGTGGTGAAAGCATTAATGTGGGCCTAAGAGGACTGGTGAGCCAGGCCTTGTTAATGATGAAACCAAGCTGGGGAGGGGCTGCTGGATGGTGCTATAAACAGAGGAAGTTTGGAGGAAAAGGGGGTGGATGAGGCTGCTGTGACTTAAAATGACAGGAAAAGGAAGAAAGGAGGTGCAACTTTATAGAAACTCTATAGTCACTTTCCTGATAAGAGAACAGGAAGAGAACAGTGGGAGCAGGGAGCTTGTGCAGGATGAGGAGAAAGGGTTGCTAGGAAGAAGTTCAGGGAGGTGGTAGCAAGGAATCTGGTGAAGTGAATCTTGACTGACTGTTCTAGGGTCCCTGGACTGGAACCGAGTGTAGAAGATAGGTCTGGGTTTCCCTAATAGCCACCGATAAGGTGGTATGAAGTCCCCGAGAAGGGGATATGGATTACTGGAAGTCCTGAGCAAGGGCTGTCCAGAACCCTGGACCCAGAATTGAGGGCAGCAGTGGAGGAATTGCACACTTGTTTGTGTTGGACATTCTGTTACCCAGAAAGGAGTGGAACTAAATGTGACATGACTGGATGTCTGAGCCATGAGATGAGGCAGACCCCTGTAGGGCTGTCAGCAGGTGATGCTAGAGCAGTGCATACCAGGCAGTAGGTCCCGTGCCACCAGGGGGCTGCAGGCACGTTCTAGATGAGTTGCTATGTCCAGAGCTGGATTAACCAAACGCTGGACCCTGGTGGGATTAAATACAGAAAACCAGCACCCCCTCCCAAGCCAAGCCCACCGCAACTGCAAACCCCAACCACAAAGTAGCCCCGCAAATCGCACCACAACCCCCTTAACAGCCACTTCTAGTATCTAGAATGATAACACATAACATCATTTTCCTACCTTAGTCAAGCTGCTTTGTTTGTGTCTGTCTTCACTAAGATTATTGTTTCCCAACTGCATTGAGTCTATATTTTAACTATATACTTGACTGTGAACATTTTGGAACTTTATACATAAAGAAAATCCATTGAGTCTATTTCTTGAATTTGCATTTGCCATTTGATTTTGCCGTTTCCATCAATTTATTATGTTTAACGGCAACACTGTAGACAGGAATAGCTGAGTTGCAAAGCTCACCTTTGACCACTTCAATACCTAGGCGATTTCTCTCATCAGTCCAAAGCTTTGGTGGTGGACAGGCAGCTGCTGTATTTTCAACAGTTTTCGTCTGTTGTCGCTTAAATTGCGGAAGCGGGAACACTGCATCATCTTTAGCTACACACAGACACTTTTAACATTAGCTATCCCAGTGTGCTGTGATAATAATGCAAATCATTAGACCCATGTAAAACAAACAAACAAACAAACAAAAAACCTGGCAAATTAAATTATTTTTCTGGCAATTGGCAAATCCATACAAAAACAGGCCAGGCTGGCCAAATACCAGCCAGGTGGTAACTCTAGGCCCTCGTGTAGGCAAACATGCACTTCTCCTTGTGACCCCCAGGGTAGGGAGCCAGGCCCAGACCTGCAGGACAGGAGTTGCTGCTGCAGGCGTGAGTGTGTGTATGGATTCAGCAGTGATGGCAACTGGAACATCAGTAGTTCTGAGAGTAGTGACCCTGACCCCACGCTGAGTTGCAGGATCAGGCCCTGTGTTTGCTAGTTTACCAGCAGTTCAGCCTCAGCCAGGGCAGCTCCTCAATTTTTTTTAAGTGTGTCACACCCAAAACGTTTAAAAATACAAGTCTGCTACTGGGCAGTGAATTAAAAAATAAAAGTTAATTCAGGGTCAAATTCACTGGTGTAGAGCGACCAGCAGCATGACTTAAATCCCGCTCATGCCTTGTGCTAGATCTCTTCACAGGGGTGAATTTCACCCTTAGTATCCATAGGGCATTCTCCACAAGTTAATCAAAAGCCTAGGTATAAACAGGTTAACATAATGTCCATTTAAGGCTTTTATTTAGGCTGATTTCAATTTGTGAATTGACTCTCCTTGACCAGAATGAATAAGTGAGTATTAGTGCAGTTCATGGCATCACTCACACTGTTGGCAGCCCAGCAGCAGATTGTACACTGTTCTGTATGTTCAGAGGGCCAAATAAATTCCCCTTCACCGGATGCTCTCTGCATGTCTGATGGGACTGAAGGAATTAATAATTTGGTTGGTATTTTTATTAATGATGGTGATAGTGAAATGCTTCTGAGAAGCCCAGGTAAACATGAAAACAGAAATGATTCAGATTATAAACACTCATTGGTACAACTTTTTCCTATATGTTTCTTTTCCTCCTCCTTTCTTTTGATATGTGACATTTTCATCTCTCATTTTAACAATCCTTAGTCCATCAAGTATGTCAAATGCCCTGCAAATGAGTGCTGCTTATATGCTATAATGGCCAATATTCAGCATAGACACCTCTTCACTTGTATTCAATTAATCTTTTACAATTCATTGAACTCCTATTTCCGTATATTTAATATATAAATATATAAGAAACATAATGGCAGAAAGCTTTTACTTTTGCTTTTGTTCTTGTTCTGCAGCATTAGTCTTCCCTCCCTGAAGTTTAGCGCTTTGGGTATTTCTTTACAAAAGAAAACAAAACTTCTTTGCTAGTAATAATACACCCCTCACGCCCCCAAACCTCCTATAATTAAATAATCACTATGTTCTATTCTTCTGGTTTGAAGAGATCCGTCCATATAGGTAGTGGTGAGTTTCTTCTGCTGCTAACTGTTAAAGAGCCAACCTGACATTATCAGTGGAATTTTCTACTAGTGAGAACAGATCTGCTGAAATTAGGGCAACGTTTGTGCCACCTAGTGGCTCCTCCTTAATATATCTTTGGAATTCTCTTATGGAAGAAAAACTGTTCTATAACTGTACAGGGAAACTCACAAACTATTAGGGAAGACACACACTGCAGATTAATATTTCCCTTTACTTAACATGATAGTGATGCCATTCCTCTTTCTGTACTCTTCAAACGTGTAAATTGTAAACTAAAAATATAGAAAATTCCATTTTGCGTTCAGTAAATAATGTTCCTCACATTATCTAGAATTTCCTGCTTAGTTACATTTTGCACTGTTTTTTATATGGCCACTGATTCTTTATTCCCCTAGGCATTGTCACGTTGTTGGCTTTTTCTAGGTTGAGAAGAATGTCATTAGTAGTAACAGGTCTGTAATTACAGTTGGGCTTTGCCATGAGATCTCTTCATTTTTGGTCATTTGTTTTACTGAGATTTTAATACTTTGAAAAACTGACTGTTATGTTAACTCAGTTTCCTGTAGAAAGTGGGCCAAATTCTCTGTTGCTGTAAACTGGTCCAACTCTTATGTCAATGGATCTAAGCCAATTTACATTAATTGTAAATGAATGTAAGGCTTTGGTCAACCTTTTTGAACAGTTACATTGCTAACCATATTGACCAAAAATGTTCAAACCTAAGTCTCTAAAACCAGGCACTTAAATTTATATTTAGGCACCCAAATAAGATTAACTAATTTCCAGAGATCATGAAAATCTGCAGACACCATTGACTTCAGTGGGAGATGCAGATGCTTGGCATTCAGGATCAGCCAACAGGGAAAATTTCTGCTGATTTCTGGATACTGCTGTAAGGACCCCATACGGGTGTGTGTGATACAAAAGTGTGTCAGTGGCGTGGGCCCATGTTCTAACTGAGACCCACCTCAGACACAGGTCCCCCATCCCCTGGTCTAGCCTTACTAGCCCCAATTTAACAAAGCACTTAAGCACCTGCTTAAATCCAATCCCATTGAAGACAGTGGAACTTAAGCACATGCCTAAATTTAAGTACATGTTTAAGTGCTTATGCTCAGGTGGGATAGGTGCTGAATTGGGGCTGCTAAGAATAGGGAGAATCTATGCAGCGCTATGTATGAAGAAGCCACTATGAATGATAGAAAATATGTGCATAAATATATGAGTGTCATCTCACGTCTCTCTTGGCCTGCTGAGTGGCTTCACCAGAAGGGACCAGCATAGGGGTGGCCAGTGCCTGCCACTCTGCTGCTGCTGTGGGTGCTCTGGCATGCACCTATATGCGGCCCTAGCCAGATTCTGTTCCTCATTCTATATTGTCAAGAGTAAGTTATAGACTCAACTTAAAAACAACAACATACAAATACTGCCCAGTTTTATTCAGGTAAGAACCACATATTTTTTGCAGCTGTATCCCACCTGGTACTCAGCTACATGGCTGGTTTAGTCTTTATTATTGACTACCGTGCATTCTTTTTGAGGTGGGGTGGTACTGCTTCCCTGGTAATAATCGTTGTCCCTGATTCTGCACCATTAAAGTAAATGGAAGCTTTTCCATTCACTGCAGTGGCTGAAGAATCAAGCCCTTAGTCACTAGAATCTCCATGGTACCTCTAAGATACCCTAGTTTAGGAGGGAGTTGTGATGATGATCACTTACAAAGACAGCTGATTTGAGAAATGGTCCAAATAATAAGTGCTGACTGAATAATTGCAGCACTCCAAGGCTAGTGGTGTCAATATTTGCTCTGCTAATTGTACTTAATTTACTGTGAAGTTTTTTTCCAGAGGTTCCTGTTGCTTTGAGTGTATTAAGATACTGTGCTGCAGTATTCCAGTGGGAAAATGTATCAATTAGATAACCCATGAGCATCATTACTGAAGATATCTTACACAGAGGGCTCTGTCATGCCTTTAAGGCACAGCAGACACTGGGGGGAGGGGGGGGTGCGCTGGTGTGCAGGGGCAGTGCCCCAAGCAGACACTCCAGTAGGCTCTTGGGATCACAGCTGCTGTTCACCCTCTTACAAGGTGCAGTGTATGTTCCCCACAGTCCGCCCAACTGTCCTTCCCTATTGCCACTGTGGGTGCCAGCCTCATGGAGTAACTGTGCTTCCTGAGCATGTGGATTGCGTCTAGGCCCAGCCACAGGGTGAAGGTACAAGTGTTGGGGGGAAACCTCCTTGCTCCCCTCTCCTCTCTTGCACATGCTCACAATCTGTCTTTTACAATCCAGATGATTTAAAGGAGTATATTGTGCCAGAACTGAGGCTTGATTTCCTTTCTTCCTTTGCACTAGAGGCAGGTTATGGCAATACTAACCACACATCTCCCAGTAGATCACAACTCCACAGGCCTTTCTGGGGTCAGGTGAAAGTGGAGGCAATGTCATCGAAGTTGGAGTGGCCATACCCACTTATATCCGTTTGAAATCTGGCCCTCTTGCCTTCTCATTACTCTGAAGAGTCTCATTTTTGTCAAATGATTCTGAAATCTATCTTCAAGAGGGAAAAGCTCAAAGTGAGGGAAGGGAACAGTAGTGGTTAAAAAGGAAGGGAAAGGGGAAGCCCACAAAGAAAAGGCTAATGTCAAAACCATCCCTCCTGCTGGATTGCCCCAGCTGAAGGTGTGTTTTTTAAATTGAAATAGCTAGGATGGAAGACAACCCTTCCTCAAGTGCCTAGCAGCATCCTTTAAAAACAGGATTAGATTCTTTAATAGATTAATTTAATTATCTGGGATCATGTATATACCCAATTAAGGAGGCTGTTCCAAAGAATTCAGAAGAAAACTAGGGATAGTTTGCACAGCTATGGCCTCCCTTAAGAAGGTCTGGATAAACTGTGACATCTCAAAATCTACAAAGGTGTGACTGGTGGAAAGCCTAACTTTTTCCATAGCAATGTAGGGATATGAATTGTGGGAGGTTAATGCTGTTGACAAGAAGAAAATGTGGTGCTGGTGAAGACTCTTGCTTATCCCCTGGATGGAAAAAAAAGATGAATGCCTATGTTAGAAACATTATTGGAGAGAAGCAGCTCCTCATGTCAGAAATCAATAGATCTAAACATATGTTCTTCAGTCACAGTAGGCGTAAAGAGGAAAATAACGTTGAGAAAGTTATTATGGAAGGAATGGTGGAGGGTCATCAGAATAGGGGACAACCAGCAAGGAGAAAGATGGATAGTGTGCAGCAGATCACTGGAAAGTCAGCTGTTCAGTGCTCAAAGTTAGCGCTGGATCTTGAAGGCTTTAGGAAATTCTGCTATGATGTCACCAGCGTTCAGACATGAGTAAATGAATTTAGGTAAATTCTCAGCTAGGGTAAATGAACATAGGTCCATAAAAGCCAATAGAGTTATGCTGATTTATACCAGCTGAAGATCCAGGTCACACAGTGGACATTACCCTCCTCTCCTCCAAAAAATTATAGACCAATGATATCGGGAAGGGTAGTGGTGTTGAACAGCTTTTAATGGATGGACTTTAGACCATCAAATTCAAGTTGCATCTGAATAAGAGTTGGACAAAATCTAACTTTGTAATGTTGGCCAATTTGAAGGTAATTTTTAAAGAAGCTTTTTAGACTGCAAGGCAGACAACAGGAATTGTTCCACTGGTTAAGTCCCTTCTGTCTCCTTTTCCCCCCCTCTCTTCCCCTGTTATGTGTTTTGTATTAGTGCAGGCTGACAAGACCTATAATAAGATTACCTACTTATTTTTCTTTCTCCACCCAGACAGAGATCAGTGCAAGGATTGATTTAGAAAGACCTGTGAAAGACATTCTGATCTGAAACCAGGTGTCTCTAATGCCTGCCATAAGATTTATTACAGTCTGCATCAGACAACTCATGGTGAGCATTCCTGAGTAATTAGGATTCAATATATCAGCTGATGGGCACTGACCTCTCCTTGACGAGCTCTCTAAAGTGTCTGAGCTTTTTTATTTCACCCCCGTCCCCCTACCTCTTCTGTCATATCCCAGCAGATACTTTATGACATGCTGCCATGTATGCCATGAAGCCTGCATGAACTTTATTACACAGCACCCAAGGGGCTACTGTAAGAAATGGTAATTATTTGAAGTTTAAGCTATATAATATCCTCTTAATGAGATAGTATGTGCTACAGATCAAAAGCATAACCAAAACATAAAAAATCCACTAAGCTACTTATGTGCATGATAAAGGTGACCAAAGCAACTTTTCACTTAGTCTTTTTACTAGGTCACTGAAGGAAAATAGGTGGCTTAAAGATTCTCTGCATACTAATGTGTTGCTGTTCAGCAGTTTCCACCTTAAATCCATCACTTTATTTGAATACTTCGAGTCAATGCAGAGAAAATGTTACCTAGTGCTGTGTGAAACAGGCCTGAACAAGACTGCCACTGAAATGGCTGATGTCTGATAGTTGCAACTTGGGATGGCATGGAAAAGCAACGCACAGCTTTGTTCTGTAGGAAACTGTTTTTCATTAACCAGTTTAAGGACATCTGAAAATCCTGTTCAGAGCTTGTACAGTAGAGTTTATTGCTGGCCTTGTTAATTGCAGGAGAAAGAATATGCTATTTCTACTTGCCTCAGTAGTTAAGTGTCTATTTAACTCCTCAGTTCACCGTATACGTTCTTAACTGGCCAAGGCACATTTTTCAAGTTGTGCAGCTGGATTCTAGTGGCTTCAGTTGAGGATGGCAAAATTTTGTGTTGTGCCTAGCCAGACTTAAGAACTCATATGTTTTACTTACAATTGTATGGAAAGCAGAGGAACTCCAAAACTCAAGGCTGACCCTCCTGACCAAATGATATTATCTCAGTCCATTAGGGACAGAGAAGAAATACCATGGAATATATCCCATGCAACCTGTTCCAACAAACCAGGTTTGAGCTTGAAATACATGGCAAATGGCAGCCTACTAAAGTCTGCAGATTTTCAGAGAGAGCAAAACAATTGGCAACAAGTTTTCATGGGCTGATCTTTGACAAGCACAAAATTCAAGGAAATCACTGCTAATTTTGGAAGCTGTTGGAAGTCAAACCAGGGCTAACTGCAAATACTTTTGGAGTCTGAGTGAACAATTCATGCAGTTAAAGGACATTTTAGCCAGTATAACTGCATCTACACTAGGGCTTTTGCCAAAAGAGCTATGTTGGTTAGGGGTGTGATTCCCCCCCCACCCAATTCCTCAATAGCACACTATGCTGGCAAACTTTTAAGAGTAGATCAGGCCCAAGTTCACTAATACTGGTCTTGCTGTCTTCTGTATGAATACATGTCAAAGGCAGTTAACTGTGAAGGCTAAGTAGGTATTTAACATCTTAGCAGCACTGGGATTCCATATAGACAGAATCTGATGTGCTAATTTACCTGCTACAACTGATTAACATTATGTCAGATGGCTAAACTCAAGTAGCCAAAAGGAATTCTGCTGATGCAGATCTTTTGTTCATGGTAATAAGACCTGTCGGACTGATCTTGCTTATTTAAAAGCAATAACACAAGTCTGAAATAATTGTCCAAATCCCCATGCACTCTGCATACTATTTTTAAATTTAAAACCTATCTGTCTTTGGTCTTGTCTAGATGCAGTTTTTGCACTGATTTAACTAAGTGGGTTTCCAATTTAGTTGAATCAGTGCAAAGCTATGTGCATGCAGACCAGCCCTTAGTAATGTTTGTGGCATCCATCACAACAGTATGAAAACAGATGATCTTGAGTAAGAATATTAGGCAACCAACACAACCTTTCAGCATATCAAAGATCTAGAGGAATATATAGTTAAGCCATGGGCATCCCCATATGACTCAATAATTCTACTAGAAAGAGAGGACCCTGCACATGGGAACCTAATTTGCAAATGTGATCACCTAAATAGGACTTCCATAGCCCACATTCGATTGACAAATAAGCATACAAATGCTCACATTGCCTGTTGTGTGCTCATCTGAACAACCATATAGTTTGGATACCCTATTTATGTGTCCACATTTGACAATTAGAACGAAAGGGAAACAGAGGCCAGGGGATACATGTTAGGATGCTCAGGGCTGCATCTGGTGCCTGAACTGAACTGTGGGGTCCAGATTCTGGAGGCCATTCTAACAGTCCCTAGTATTCCAGAGGGTTTGCAGACATCACCACACTTCTGCTTTTTTAGCCTTCACCTGAATCAGCCTACTATCCTTTCACATTTATGCTTTGCACCCCAGCCTCCAAAAAAATGTTCTATCATGAGAAAAACTAAAACTAAATGAAAATATTTCAATTGCCAGGACTTTGCCAGAGGGTATAGTGGTATATTATAGTGGTATAGAGGGTATATTATAGTGGTATAATATTAAATACCATAAGTAATTTCTAGAGAATAATTTTAAATAAAACTAATCGTGAACCCTCTAAAATTCTCCCTCCTAATCCCAGTGTTTTCGTTAAACGTAATTGATTTTTTGTTAGAACACAATTCTCAACTGAAATTTAGTTTACGATAACAATTGCTTGCCAAGGCTCTCACAGTGCCTTATAAACACTAATGAAATAAGGTTCCCAACTTGCCTGCGAGGTAAGGAAATATGGTTATCTCCATTTTAGAGATGGGGAACTGAGACACAATGGCTCAGGGTATGTCTACACTACAGCAGTTACAGCAGCACAGCTACTGCAGTGCAGCTCTGCCACTATAGCACTATACTGTTGGCGTTTCCTACATCAATGGAAGGTGTTTTTCCATCAGTGTATGTAATCCACCTCTCCAAGAGGCAATAGCTAGGTCGACGGAAGAATTATTCCATTGACCTAACTGCATGTACACTGAGGTTGATCTAACTATGTTGCACAGGGTATGAAATTTTTCACAGCCCTGAGCAATGTAGCTAGGTTGACCTACATTTTAGGTATAGACCAGGCCTCAGTAATATGCCCAAGGTCAAGGTCCTAGCACATGTCTGCTGAAAAACTGGGACTAGAATGTAGATATCCTGAGTCCCAGTCCTATGATTCAACCATATGACTAACTGAAATGAATATATGGACTGTACGAAAGCTATTGCATAGGGATGTTAACTGATTTCCAGCAGAGACATACACTCTTGTTCTATGGCCTTTATTAAAGTTTAAAAGAAGTGTTGGCTTTTTCTGTACTTTACACTGAGGAGAGAAGGAACAAACTTCTATCTGAGCTGACCTTTAGGAGCTGTTGTATTGCCTCAAGCCCTGTCATTAAACATAGCACCGAGCAGTAATGTTTATGATAGAATGTAAAAAACCTTGTGTACAAAACCAGCACCATTTGCATCCCTGCCGCACCCCCCACCCTAACAGGATCCGCCAGTCAGGATCAATCAATATTGTTTGTGTGTGTTTTGTATACATTTTTCATGCCACCTCCATTGATGACTTAGAAAGCAAAAGCATCTTGTCAGGGTTCTCATCAAGCAAGGGGCTGCTTCTGTGGAGTCATTACGGTTTTACTGATCTATCTACATCAGTAAAACTTCATATCCTGGCTTCCCCAATCTCCTTCTTCCAGAGATACTATATTTCCATTGCCTGCATAAGGGGAATAAATAAATAACTAAATAAAAGAAAGAAAGAAATACTTTCTTCTGCCAAACATCTGCTTTCTTTCATAAGATCACATTTTTGGAGGGTGGTGTGCATCTAAGGCCCGAAAGCAGTGACCTGGTTGCTTAGCAACTAGGATGCTTAGGCCTCAGCCCTGGTGGTTGAGATGAAAAAGGTCAATTAATGTGGCAGGCCTGTCCTTATCAATATGCTACTGTGGCACCAACTTTTATTTCTTTACAGTAATATATCATAATAAGTTTTGTAGGTCTTTATACTGTGGTGCTCCTTTTTGAATAAAAGCATAACTAAGACTTGAGGGGATGTCTGATACAACAGAAAATGTAACCATAAAAAAAAAACAGAATAGAAATCATCTGACTGCGGACTATCCTGCTGAGCTGCCTGAGGCAGTTACACATTTCCATTGAGTTATTTTATGATCAGGCCAGTATGTTATTGAAATATTATCTCTTTAGCCTTTCTCATTCTGATAAGAAATGACAGGCTCTCAGAACAGTAATACTCATGGAGAACAAAATATGGAGCTGTGGAGAAAATTCAGTTGGGGCAAAGAACAGTAGCTTGAGAATTTTCCCATTAAAACTCACCAAACCTTCTTGTGTTATATTTTAAATAACTGTCTTTTTTATTCACAGTGAAACATCAGGAGGAACCTGTTTTTTTAAATATTTTGTTCCAAAATTTTGTCAAATAATTTAACATTATGTGCTGTCTGCCACTGTAGAAGTCTTCCTCATTTGGAAATATTATTGCTTTGATGTATGGGAAATTTTGAAAGACACATCTGACAATTAGACACCTAACTCCCATTGAAAGTCAATGGGAGTTAGGCACTGAGAGCCTGATTGATTGAAAGCCTGTTGAAATCAGTGGGAGTCTTACTATTGACTTCAATGTGCTTTGGATCAAGCCCTTAATGGCCATTTGTGCCTGTGAAAATCACCCATTGAGGAAATTGTCAAATGATTTTATGTTTAAGATTGACTGGCAGTGTGCTATCCTCAAACTCCTTAAAAACGATGGGTGGATAGGCAGTCAAGTTCTGCAGTCTTATTCATGCAAATCATCTCTTGACTTCAACAGGACAGTTTGCATGAGTGAGGAATAGTCACTTGAGTAAGATTTGCAGGATCGTGTCACTATTAATGTCCTGATGGTTGGGAATGATTGGGACTTAGATTTGCTGCCCATGGGGCAAAACTGACTTTCACATAGTTATTCTGAAAGTTAGAGTGATTTGTCTTTGTTTATGTACCATCCCCTCCCCATAGTGTGATATTGGGTCCATAGGACAGCCTGCACTCCTAAAGATTTCAGTGCTGTGTAATGTGGTATGGGACATAATGCCTGGGGGCGCTTTGGTAGGTTTAATGTGCCATTAATTGATTACTCATACACACTGTGCCCACAGTTTTCAAACTTTTTAAGCTAAGCCTCCCCTTTGAGTTATAATTTTTGGTTGTACCCCTCCACCTTTGACAAAAGTAGGCACAATACCTGCCCCTTCCCCGTCATGTTTTCAGGGTGGGGGAAGGCACATGTTATGGTCTCTGGGGATGGAGCCAGTGCTCAGCACAGAGGCTGCCAGGAGCAGAAATTGGAATGGCAGCAGCAGATGTTGACACTGACTCACAGGCTGGGTAGCCTGATGAGGTGAGTCAGGGTGCGGATGTGGCGCTCCCTCCCCAAGTCCCACCTCACGGAGCTGTTCGCCTCCCGAATGCACCCCATCGTTTGAAAACCTCTGCACTACGCTAAATTCTGGCTTGTCCTGCATGCGTGTGGTAGGGACAAGGAGTCTATGCAAGGATCTGTTATATAAGGTTTAATGCAAGGTATAATAATAATAATATGTTTTAGTATTTATTTGTATTACTGTAATGCTTAGGAGCCCCCATAATGGACCAGAACTCCATTGTGCTGGATGTTGTACAGGCATAGAATAAAAAGACTGTCCCATGCAAGGATCATGCCTGGTTAAAGACATCCTTGCATATTCTATATGTGATCTTCATGCTTAAGCCAATATAGGTAAGATGCCTGGTAGTAGGCACTGGAGGTAACTCACCCAGATCCCATCTGCAGAGGCAGTATTAAGTGCACCGTAAGACACTATAGGTATGTCTACACTGCAATAAAAGACCTGTGGCATGGCCGCAGCTGGCCCAGGTCAGCCGACTCAGGTTTGTAGGCGTTGGGCTGCAGGGCTAAAAATGGCAGTGTAGATGTTTAGGCTCTGAAACCTGTCAAAGTGGGTGGGTCTCAGAGCTTGGGCTCCCATGCCGGGCCTGAAAGTCTACACAGCAATTTTTAGCCCCACAGCCCGAGCCATGAAAGGTTTTTTATTGCAGTGTAGATGTACCCTATAAGACACTCTGTTCCCAGTCACCATGAACCACTCTGAGAAGGCAACCTCCATTTGGTCACTATAGTCCTGGCTCCAGCAAACGAGACAGATGCAAAGACAGAATTTAGCCCACTATGTTTTGTTTATAAGAATATGATTTCACATACACAAATTATAAATGTAAATTGTTGCTTATAAATATTAATGAATCTGAAGGTGTCTCCATTTTGAAGGCATGATTCTTCTCTGTTTTAGACACCAATATAAAATCATTTGATTCAGAGGAGTAACTCCTGACTTTACACTAGTATAAGCGAGAGGGGAAATAAGTCCTGAATTTGTAATCTGCATTTCAGGGAATAAGATTTCATATTGACATCATTATTATCCCCAATGTACAAAATGGTGTAAACTGACCTTCAACTAATTTGGAGCTAGCACTCTCATCTGTTCAGCCCAGTTCCCCTAAAGTTATGATACTTATGTGTGTTTTGCTTCTTCTTTTTATTGCATTAATGGAGAAGCAGATGTTGCCTTCCTCCCTGCAAATGCTATACAGTGAATCATCTTAGCCTCTCTGTAAAATTTTAACTTAATGGAGTCCTGGCATTTGTGATGAGCCGAGGAACTTAATTTTATAGAACAACCTATTGAACAAGCTGTTCTTGGACATTCCCATCTCAACTAAATGTTAAAAGTATTAAAATTCACATTAGCACAAGAGGAAATTTTGCATGGGTAATCCTTTAATACAGTGTTTTATGGCTCTATTAGCTGCACAGCAGCTGGTGACATGATGAATTTAATCCATTAAAAAATTCAGTAAGAGGTTTAAAAGTCAGCTTTTTAAAACATAATCTTGCTGCAAGGAAAGAGAACTTCTCCTCAGGGCCAGAGACCTGGTGGGTTCACAGTGTGGCAGGTATAGGAAATACACCTGCATGACAAGCATTCATATGCTTATGGCTTCACACCTAGCAGAGGTCTTGCAGTGATGAGAAAGAACTCAGAAGCACAAAGAAATTCTTAAAGGGCATGTTTAGGTAATACATCTCTCTCGTTTTCTCTTTTTCTTGAGGAAGGTGTAAAACTGTAAAGTTTAAAGATTGTCTCTCTGTTTTATATATGTATTCCTCACAAAGTCCATACTTCATAAACTATTTATTTCCCTCTTGGAGATTTTCTGCTCGGTAGAACTGTATGAAAAAATTTACATGCTGATTATACTAGGAAAAATTGCATATTTTTGCCAAATATTTTTTGTCTTTCCTTCAGTACCAAGGTTAGTGTGTGTGTGAGTGTGTGCAGTATCTCATGATTTTTATCACAATATTTCATGCTTTACTTCAAGCTTCAGCTCCTGGAGTCAAATGATTTTGTGAGACTCTCAGCTTTCTTTCTTTTTTTAAAAAAGAAGACATTTCTAGACCTCATAGTCACAGATACAAGCCTGAAAATGTGACTTTAGTGTGACCTAAAGGCTTGAAACACACAAAACAAATAAAAAACTGCCAATGGATTATTATTATTTTTTTTTAAATCTCATAACTTTAAGGCAATATCATGATTTTTCAGCCCTTGGGGTTGACAATACTGTATTACAATCAGACATCCATACTCCCTGCTAATTCCTCAAAATCATCCTGCCCTTATGAAATAATGATGTTTAAAAATAACTTGCTATGCATGTGCAGTCATTTCAGTTATGATTTAAACAAATATGTAAACTCTCTATCAGAAATTCCTTCCAGATCCTCAGTTGCTATAAATTTGCACCAGCTGAGGATCTGTCTGCCTGTGCTGTGCTTGAATTACAGTAATTGTAACTCACATCTAGATTCATCCTGATAATATCTAATATTTCACTTTAATTGTGATTGATTAATTGCAAAGCTGGATTTGTTTGCTTGGGTTTTGTTTTTTCGGTTATTTCCCTTCTCCCCAATGTTTAAAAGGAAATATGTTCACTGAGGTATTGTGCATTGCCGCCTTAATTAGTGGTTGGTGAGCTAGGGACACATTTTCAAAGGTATTTAGGCACCTAAAGATGCTGATAGGTTCCTAATGGGATTTTCAAAAGCCCCTACGTACTTAACCCTTGTTGATTTATCAGTTTAATCAATGGGAGTAAGGAGCTTTTGAAAATCTCACTGGGCACCTCTTTCATCTTCAGGTGCCTAAATTCCTTTAAGAATCTGGCTGTTATACCCTGATCCTGCAATAAATGTCTTGTGAGAGACTCAGGTGCCATTTGAAGGATTTAGCCTAATAACACCGTTTATTATTAATATTTCCTAGTGGTTTAAATGACTGTCTGGAATGAGTTAGGGTTGTTAATTCTAAGGGCATACCCTGCATATTGATGCAGCAAGGACCTGAGCCTAATCCTGATTCAATAGAATATCTTCAATGGGCTTTCGATCAGGCCCAAAAGATGTTACTTAAAAATCCCTGTTGGTGAGTTTTATTTGTTTTATTTTATTGTGATTCATGACACATACCAAACATTTTTAGCAAAATATTCACCCACTATGTTAGTCAATCAGATTGCTCCAACCATACACAGGATTCCAGTCAACCTGTAATAATATAGCATTGTAATTTTTTAACATATTTAAGATAAAAAGTTCAGGAGTAAGGATTTTTTTTCTCCTGCACCTAAGCATTAGAAAATGATTAATAAAAGTGACAAAGAACAAATTATTTTATCATAGAATATCAGGGTTGGAAGGGACCTCAGAAAGTCATCTAGTTCAAACCCCTGCTCAAAGCAGGACCAATTCCCAGACAGATTTTTGCCCCAGATCCCTAAATGGCCCCCTCAAGGATTGAACTCACAACCCTGGGTTTAGCAGGTCAATGCTTAAGGGGGAGGGATAGCTCAGTGGTTTGAGCACTGACCTGCTAAAGAACAAATGGTTACAATACAAAACAAAATCATAAAACGTGAACTTGAGTTTACTTATTAATGGTTACCTTTCCTAGCTAATGAAGTTTCCCCCCAAACTTCAACCTGTTGCAGAGCTGGCTTCACAGGAAACAGGATCCAATTTTTCATGAGAACATCTCCAAGATGTCTCCTCAGCGAAACGATACAGAGTGACTTTGCTCATCCTGTGTTATACTGAAACAATCTTGTCAGTTCTGAGATGAGAGTTGTTTGCAAAGAACAGGGGACTGTTTGCCAAGCAGTCTCGGTGTCACAGGTGGCACACAGCTGCTAGTCTATTGAATCTGGTTCACCACTTAAAATAGGTTGTGAATCACTGATCTAGGTCTCTGCATTCTCATTATTTGTCTGTTCAGAAATTCCTAAGGTACAGAAAAAAGGACATCACATACAATTGCTTTGCTGGTTGAATCTACTCCAGCCCTATATGCACACCCAATATTCTATCCCTGCTGTGTCCTGACTGAAGAGCTTTTATAATCTTGGGGAAAGGGCAAAACATGCTGTAGAAACCCTGCCCTCCCTTTCTATGCTCCTTGCCCTTTTCCCTGTTCTAGCTCCCCTCCATCAGTACAAGTGAAGATCCTATATTTTTACCAGTAGAATACAGTGGCCAGTATATTTTCAAGTCAAATTATCCCTGTTAAATAATAATAATAATGATGATTGATTGATTATTTATTGCGGTATCCACAATGTGCTAGAAGCTTTGAAACTTAGAAGAAGGCACAGTCCCTGACTAGAAGAGTTCATATTTTAGGGCCTGATTCAAAGCCCACTGAAGACAATGGAGCCTTATCTTCACTAGGGAAAAAACCCGCTGTGTTCTTAACTGTAGTTAGCTAAAGTGAGGTAAAATCCTAGAGAAGAGAAAGCAGTTTGTAGTTGTCACACAGGTTAACATGTTGAGTTAAAGGCTATGCAGGATCCTAAGAAAGAATCCTGTGGCACCTTATAGACTAACAGACGTTTTGCAGCATGAGCTTTCGTGGGTGAATACCCACTTCTTCGGATCCGAAGAAGTGGGTATTCACCCACGAAAGCTCATGCTGCAAAACGTCTGTTAGTCTATAAGGTGCCACAGGATTCTTTGCTGCTTTTACAGAACCAGACTAACACGGCTACCCCTCTGATACAGGATCCTAAGGTTTACCTCAACATGTTAACTCAAGCATTTTACCTCTAGGACCTGCTAAGATTTTACCTTTAGTTAAGAACTCAGCTCTTTTCTTAGCAAAGACACAGATTAAGAGTCTTTCCACTGACTTCAGTGGGCTGTGCATCAAGCCCTAAAATAAGAGATTGCTTTTATGTTGACCCAGCTGAAACCCAAAGCGAAACTAAAGACATGCAAACTCAAACAGAGGGAAATCAAAGAACATGGTCCTAGAAACCCTGTGAACTGAATTTGTGGTGTTTCCCACAGCTTGCCATTAACTTGGGTACAGTGCCGTTTGGTAAAGTTAGTTTCCACCACCCTGTCTCTTTTCCTAGTTAACTCTCCATTGTTTCTTTAATAAACCTACTTTTGTTTTATTATATGTGCTCACAAATGCGGTGTGGTTTTATAGGAGTGGTGATTAAAGGTAAAACTAGTAGGGCACATTGCACCTTTGGGGGCAGAGGATCTGGGATTTGTGTGAGTAGCCAGTGTCAGAGTCTGGATATCACAGGGAAATAATTCAGCGGGCCTGAGGAACTGGGGTGCACCTACTGTTAATCTGCAAGGTGAAGACAGAGCTGGCCTAGTCCAGAGGAGAATGCTTGAGTGGCTGAAAGGCTGATGGTTTTAGGGAGCAGAGGGCAATAGGGTGACTCTCGGTATCTGGGTACCCTGAAAGTCATTGCACTGCCCCATCTTGTACAATATTTTGGTACATTTGTCAATCTCTCTCCTTTTTATCAGTTTCTCTGTCTCTCCTGTGCATTCTTATTTTGAGATGGGGGGTGTCACTTACCCCCTCCCCGCACTGTTCTTTTTTCCTATCTCCTCTTTTTCATGCTCTTTTCCCGCCCCATCTTTCCTGCTGTTCCCCTCTCTCTTTGCTCTTTCTCCATTCCCCCACTTACCAGAGGGCTGTGTGTTGCTCTTGCTGCTCTGAGCAACGTACTATGGGAGCAGAGAAGAGAGGCCCAGGCAAGCTTACTGCTACTCTATCCTGTAACCTTGTATATCTGAGTAGACACGGAATGTAGAGGCAGCTTTCAAATAACTACCCCTCTTTATCTGAAGCTGTGGGAGCATGTTTACAGTGGGGGAGTGCGACAGTTCCAAGGCCATGATTTGGCTGTTTGGAAAACATCAGATTGCGTGGAGCTTTAAGTGTGTGAATTACAATATTGTGCAAAGTAGTCAACATTTGCCTCAATGAGGCCCTGATCCAGGGAAGGACGTAATCACATATTTAAGTGCTTTCCTGGATCAGGGTGTGAATGAGGATGAACTAAATTATTTCAGAAGAACATATCTTGATAATCTATTAAAGATAATATACCATGCCACTAATAAAGAGATAGAAATGAATTATTTTTTGCATGTGATTCTTTTTAAATAGGAAGACATTGTTATTGCTACACTGCTTTAGCAATACATTATATTTTAAAACTTGATTTGAAAGTCAAGTACAAATATTATTAGACAGTATGCCTGTTATGGGTAATCCTGATTCATTTTTCATTGTTACAGTGTATGTCACAGATGACCGATTTATATGTATTCAAAAAATTGATTGTACTTCACAATTTCAATAACAATGATTTTTCAAATAGGATTTTGTTGCAGGGGAGCAAGAGGCGAAGAAAGATTTAGAATGGACAGAATGATGATTTCACATACTTTGCATGTATACAGTATCTTTTATTTAAGGATCTCAAAAACACTTTATAAATACCAATTAATTAAGCTCCACAATACCTCTGAGATAGGCATTGTTATTATTACGCTCAGCATGCATAAAATAACAGGGAGAACGTACCAAATATAAATGGGAGGTTCTTCCTGCTTTTAATTATTGATACACATGGTTTTAAATGTTTACTATATAGTATAAAATATATGCCTATAGGCACTTTCTGAAAGCCTGTGTTGTATTTATTATTAGTATAATCAAATATTACAACCTTTATTTTATGATTGGAAACAGCTTCATAAGGAGACAACACTTTTTAAAGGCTTTTATTGTACTTCTCTCTCACTAATGTGGTTGTTTAATTAACTTTTTTGGAAGTATGGGTTTTTAATTCCTTCACATTTTAAATTTCAGCCATGTCCTTACGGGGTAATGGGAGTTTTGTCTGAGTAAGGATTACAGGTTCAGGCACTATGATTCTGCCAATTTTGTTTGCTTTGTAAAAGGATGATACTATTGATGACGATTATAATAGGAATATTGTAGCAGTGTCAATGTGAAGGCTTTGGAAGACTTCCAGGCCTCAGTTGAACAAGTTACTTAAGCACATACCTAACAATAGGCATGTGAGCTGTCCCATTGAAGTCACAGGTCAAGCCAAAATACTTAAGTCAGTTGAAGTCAATGGGACTACCTATGTGTTCAAAGTTAGACATGTGCTTAATAATGTTGCTGAATTGACTCTTTAAGATACAATGCGCAATATTGTTAGGTTGTACTGTAGAGCAATTTAGCTTTAGTTTAGTTAAAATATAGCATTTGGTAACAGTTTAAATTGATTGGGTAAAAATTCAAAATTGCCTAAGTGACTTAGGGTATGTCTACACTGCAGGGTCCCAGAGCTCAGGCTGCAGCCTGAGCATGAATGTCTATTGTAAATAATTATGTTGCTGGTATCAGATGCATCTCCATTGGGAGGGCCTTTCTAGTGAAGACAAGGCCTTTATTCCATTTTAAAAAGTGCCTAAGCCATTTGGGAGAGAAATGTATTTAGGCTCCTAAGAGTGGAAGCAGGGAGAATAACTCAATGGGCTGTCCTTGGTGTGAGGACCTGGGGGTGAAGATAGAAAGATGGGGGAGACCATATGTGATTTTTGCAGATGGAGAATTGATGGATGCTATAGGAGTGTAACGAGGTGGTCTGGCTCCCTGCCGCCCCAAAGGGGGATGAGCCTCTCTGTACACCAAAGTGGGCAGAGCCAGCAAATCCTGCACCTGCCTCTCAGCAGTCAGGACGCAGGACAGGAAGTATAAAAGCCCACCCCCAGAGCTCACTTGGCTTTCAGCCACTGGAGTGACCAGACACTTGCGGCGATTGGCGGCCGACCTGAGGACTGGCCAGACCAGATGCCACCTGAAGCTAGTCCAAACCCAGAAGAGCTGCCAAGCCTACCGCTCGCCAGCTATCCTGAGGAGCCCATGGTACTAGACCCCCCCGGAGGACACCACTGTGACTCAGATACCTCTAGAGGGGGAGGAAGGAAGTAGCCCGGGGGCAGCCGACTCTAGTCTGGCTGCAGCACTGCCAGAGCCCATGTCAGTGTGTTGCGGCCAGGATCCCCACTGACACAGCAGCAAGTCTTCTGCTGCTGCTAAGGCCCCGGGCTGGGACGCAGTGGAGTGGGTGGGCCTGCATCCCCCCTGCCACCCAACTCGTGGGTGGAGTCTCCCCCTCTCCCAGGCCTTTGGAGGCTTGGGCCTACTAGTGACTGTTTGCTGCCCGCCCTGACCCAGGGCCTGGGCCTGCTAATACTGACTGTTTGCTCAGTCCCAACCTGAGGGCCTGAACTAGTGACTATTTGTTGCCCCACCCTGACCCAGGGCCTGGGCCTGCTAATACTGACTGTTTCCTGCAGGACCACGCTAATTCCCCAGCACACCTGATCAAAGCAGCAAGGTCTGGCTCCCCGCCGCCCCAGAGGGGGACGAGTCCCAGCCAACCAGACTACAAGGAGGATACAAGATGACTGCTCTGAGAGTGAGGAGAGTCATTGCCCTAAAACCTCCCATAACAGAGAGAGTGATGGGGAAGTAACTCCCTTCCATTAGAAAGCAGGGGACGTATGTGACAAGGTCCTAATTTAGTAGCAGATTAACTACAGTAGCTAGGAGGGATACCTCTGTCACAAAGAGGGCATGAAACCTACTATGGCCAGTTGATGAAGCATCCAAAAAGTTGCTGCTGTTTGCAGTGTAGAATGCCAAACCAGAAGTGGCAAAAAGGGCTTTTTGGCTATGCTCTTTCCAGTCATCAAGAAAGGGTGCAACTGCAACACCAGAAAAAACGGCTAAAATGGGGCTGTAGAATCTCCCACCTGTGAATGGGCAAACACAGGGAACTTTGAAAAGAATGCAATCTGACAAGTGTGTCATATGTCAAGAAGATAAAGTGGATAACAAGAACTGACGTGTAGGAAGGAGCCTTTGTCAGATTGCCAAAAGTTCCAGAGCAGGGGACACCTTGCTGAAGGCTGCTGAGGGTAGAAAAAATGAATGTTTCATCTTAGCTTTGAAAGGTTAAGACTATGTAACAATGGAAGTGAAATACCTTCACAGCTACTATGCAGAGTAAGAAAACTACTATTTCTTTCCGCAGCAAAGAAACACTAGGAAAACACATGATTTAGTCCATTATAGGGTATTCAATCATCTAAGGAAATTCAGGGAAGACTTATTGGGCCATATTCTTCTCTCACTCCACTTCTGTAATCCCATTGCTGTATCTGGAAGAACTTGGACCATTGATTAAAATAGAATTCGCTCATCATTCTGTCTTCAAGAGCTGGTTGTACTTTTGGGGTCTGATTCATTGTGAAGTCCATGGGACACTTTCCATTGACTTCAGCAGGATTTGGATCAGGCCCTTACTGAGCACTTTCAGGACCTGTGTGTTGATTGTCGCTGGATGTACCTCAAACACTTCAGAGGCACAGTTCTGTGGTATTGAGAACTGTTAAAATTGTAAGCTATCACTTTAAATTTTCTGGGGTTTCCTACTCCTTCCTGCAAGCTAGGGAACTCTGTCTAGAAGCATGTGATCTGGGTCTTCAGCAGTCGGGCTGCAAAAGAGCCAGTCTGGAGAAAGGTGAGTGGAATTGTTGTCTTGCTGTTCTAGGTAGCAGCCTGCTATATCTTTTTTCGTATTTGGTTGTTATTTGATAGATGTGTGGTTTCTAAACAATATAGTAGTATTGTGCTGCACCCTTTCGGAAAGTGCATTTGTTTCATTTGTAACTCTGTGTGTGCTGGGAACATAATAGGTTCATCTAATCCAAAATGATCTGAATATCTTTGGTGTAGTAAGCTGATGAAAACAACCTGTTGATAGTTTGGCCCATGATGCCACAAAAATAGCCCTTCTCATGGTATTTCAGTACTCCCGCTTCCAGTCCTATCTGGAACCAGGAAGTATAGATCCAAGAGAACCTGGATGAAAGAAATTAACCATTTCCCCCCCATAACCTTTAAAAGAGATGGGTTCAGAATTTAGGCAAGGTTTTAGGTTAGTTCTTATTTCATTCAAACCAGTGTTGATCTGAAGAGCCAAAGCAATTCCCTCATGGGAATTTTCCTGCCTCTCCCTTCTATGCCAGCCCACTGGTCATTTCTTTCCACCCCTGATACCTCCCTCTCACTCCCATCTCTCCTGTGAAATCTCCCATGCCTTCCAATCACTGATGCCTGCCTTCCGCTTTCCATCCAGGAATATCACCCTCCCTGCTTCATCCTCCCACCTCTCATGTCTTCCTATCCCTTGATGCTTCAAATCTGAATGTTAGCTTATTGCACTAGGGTGAAAACTTTGTTTTTGCTATATCAGTGCTGCTCTTGTGTGGGCTCTTAGCTATTTTTATAACAACATTGCTGGCTATTCCTTTGTGTGGTAGTCATATGGAATGCGGTGGTGGTTGTGGTGTTTTATATTAGCATAGTGTTTTACAATCTATTGTTGTTTTAGGCCCTGATCCTGCAACGAGATGAAGACAGATGGACTTCTGTGATCACATAAAACTCCACTGACTTAAGTGGATCTCTGTCTGGGTGCAAGGATCTGCTAGCATGCATCATCTGGCAGGCTAAGGGCCTTAGTGTGTGTAAATGTGTTTAGCTTTACAGATGTCTAAATATATTTGAGACGGTCCCTCTCTTTTGACTGGCTAATGGTCAAAGTGGCTTTTGCTTGTAATATAGGGTTTCCCAACACGGCAGCATTTTGGCCTGTTTTCCAGCCAATCCCTTGTTCTATATAGCTTATTGTATTTGGTTGTTTAATGTATCCATATGGCGTTCAGTAAAGGTCTCGCAGTAAAAGCAATAATCCTCTCTTTGCCAATGGAATTTGAATATGGAAAATTCCACCCGCTTTATATTTTCAGAGCCTCAGTGATTAGATTATATTGAGTATGTGAAACTGGGGCGGGGGAAAAAGGTTAGTTGAAATTGGCTTATAAGTAGTCACACTGTTTGTAGGAATTCAGGCAGGCTTCATGGCTTTGTCATGCTGTCTCTGATTGTGTCCATCTGCAAGCACCAGCCAGCTCCTTTTCTTGAGGAGCACAAAAAAATAAGGTACTGCGCACATATAACACGCTTGTCAAATCTGGCAAAGCTGATTGGAAAGCGGAGTGGGGGGAGGGAAGGTTGTAAAAGCAGCTCAGCTCATTCTATAGCACGGGCCTCCTTCAGCACCAAGTGACTGTTAATCCTTCACATTTCAATGCACCCAATGGCGATGAAAGATGGAGCAGCTAAGCTGGTAGCAATTACAATGCGTAACCTCACTGGGGTCATGTCTTCGGCTTGAATAATTGTCAATGTGTTAATGCGGCCCCCATATCCAAAGTAAAGGAGAGGAAGAAGGATAAGTGCAGTGCAGTGTTTCATTTGCTTACTATGCGATCTTATCAGGAACGGTCTATAACAAACATCCCGAACTCCGTCAAGGGCATTTCTACGTCTAATGAGCATAGGAAGGGGAGACATTGTTCAAGTGCAAGGGTTCAGTGTGCAGCAAGCCACAAATCACATTTCATTTATCAGGCCTACAGATGACAGGATATCATCTAATCCCCGGAGAGCCATATTCATTAAAAAGAAATCTTAAGTAATTACAACAATTAATTGACTTGAAACAGTTTCGGGTGGAGAAGGTTTACATAATTCATTTGCCAGACAAAACAAGCCTGATGAAGTCAAGGTAACATATTATTTAGAAGCATCCTCCTCCTCCTCCTGCTGTCATCTTGGTGATGCTCAGTGCATTCCGAACACTTGAAGTCACTGTGAGAGGGGGTGAAATTTTATTGCTGTATAAAGAGATAATGGTGCACAATCCCACATTATCATTATTAAAACTGATAATAGGAAATGGTAATGTGCTACCATTTTCCCCTTGTGTTTGTTTCAAATAGGCAGAAGATTGGTGGTGATTAAGGGTGACTGAACCGGTTTGGGAAAAAACAAAGACATCCTCCACTTCAAATGTCCCCATTTATAGTTTCAAACTCAGTCTGAAGCTTTCATGAGGTTCTGAAATGTTTGGATATATTTTGCTTTTACTTCCATTTTTTGTTGTTGGCCGGGGCTGAAATTACAGGTACCGGAATGCCAAAAGAAAGACCATTCTCACAGTATTTCTGGTAGTGAGCACATTTTAAAATATTCCTCAGACCACTATCGTGCTGACTGATATGGTATCCTTGCCAGCTTGTGCTCCCCTGTCTGTATCCTGTCGTCTCTTGTCTTATATTTAGATTGTGGCAGGGACCAACAGTCTTTTTGTTCTATGTTTGTACAGCACCTAGCACAATAGTGTCTTGGTCCGTGACTGGGGCTCCTCGGTGATACAAATAAATAATTATTATTACTACTAATAATAATAACTGTTGTGAGATTTCTTCCCTAGTCCTGCAGATTTAAGAGGTCTGAATAGTTTGAATGTGTTGGAACTATTTACTATTAGGAATTTATTTGTATTGTGGTTGTACCTAGTGGTCCCAATCAAAGACTAGGACCTCATCGTGTTGGACGCTTATTTAAATAGAATCCCAACTCTGACGTTTTTCAGATTCATCTGTCTTCCCGGGTAATGATGAATCTGAGAATCAACACATGACCTAACCTTCTTAGTGACGGCATGCACTTGTAGTAGTATGGGCCACTAAAAAATAAATGTTAGATGTAAAGTCTGAAATGCCTTGAAAAGCCAACTAAAAAACCCCTCCATGCTCCACTTTGTGTCAAAGCACTATAATATTTCATCCATGGTGTATTTTCATTGGAAAGATAAGGCGAGTAATTTATCAGAAGAATTATGTGATTGGCTTCCTTCATGATTGAGGGGAAAAACAGAAAACAAAGAACAAACAAAATAACCCTGAGACACTGGATTTAAATATTTAATAAGCCAAAGTGTCAGCATGTACAGTTATTGTAGTTAGTGAACATTTTTGACCGTGAGCAACAGCTTGTCGCTGCACTGCACCAGACCATCTCAATCTCTTTACAGCCCCCTTCTGTCTGCCTGGTACACAATAAAGTCTCACAACATTAACAAGGATCCCTGTCTTGGGTCAAAGCCGAGCATGTAGGTCCTGTAAAAGAGACAAGTAACTTGGCAAAGCCAAACTGTAAGAGGATAAACCATGAATGCCCACATTTTCATTGGTTCTGGATGCCTCCATTGATAGGGCCCAATTTGAGATACTTAAAGTTTTTGGCCTAATTGTCCAGATGTTCTGAGCATTCACTGTCCCTGTTGACCTCCCCTGAGGGTGTCAGGAACCACTGATGATGAGATCCAAAGTTTCTCAGTTTGGACACCTGAAAAGCAAAGCTCCAAAATTAGAGGTTGCTTTTTAAAAATTAGGCTTTAACCCTCAAGGCTAAGAAACTTGAAGGGTCAAGTACCTCGGTTTCATCTGTGTAATAATATGATTTATATTATCACAGCTTCTCTCCAGACATCATGGCAGACTTGTTGTTCAGTATTAGTAGAGTATCAGGGTATGATTCATTAGCCTTTTGTCAATGATATTGGGCTTGATTCTCTTCTTACAACAAATTTGCAATGGTGTAGCTCCATTGACATAACCTGAGTTACTCCTGACTTATACCTGTTTACGTGAGAGAAGAATTAGGCCTTATACTGAGAGGGTATGTCTACACTTGGAGCTGGGGGTGTGACCTCCAGCTCAAGGAGACATACTCATGCTAGCTGTCATTGAGCTAGCACTCTGAAAATACATGGCAGCATGGGCTGCAGGACAGGGCATACCCATCTGAGACCATAGACATGTACACAGGGTGGCTAGCTTGCCCAGTCCGTTACTTACGCCATCATGGCTACATTGTATTTTTAGCATGCTAGCTTTTATGAGAACTAGCACGAGTATGTCTCCACAAGCTCCACCCGGCTCCAAGTGTAGACACACCCAATCACACCCCCAGCTCCTAGTGTAGACATACCCAAACGCTGAATTTTGTCTAGTCCTGTGTGCAAGAGCAGCCATCTACTAAACTATGCTTGAATGAACTGCAGGACACATGTAAGCAGAACTACAGGCACTTGGTCTAGGAGGCTTCTGAAAATGAGCTGACAAAGAGAAACAAAGACATTCAGCTGGCATTACGCAATTAGTGAAAGGGAATGAAATAATCATAGATCGTATCATTAAAATGGGTCAGCCTTAAATATTGTATACTGGCTATATACAAATACCTGGTGCTATATTGTCTGTCTGAAAGTTTTTTTTCTTAGACTGACAACTTAAAATAAAATCAGTGCAAGTGGTTTTGTTTTCCTTATTCACTCATAAGCCAGTAAGGCTCTATCCATCAAAACAGGGTCACACAGATGAGTCACATTTCCCCATCATTTTTATATGCTTGGCAGAGTCTATGCATGATTCATGAGGAGAGAGTCTGACTTCGCTGGTGTGTATTGGCAGTACAGGAGGAGTTGAGGCAAGTGCTCTTTATGTGTTCATTTCAAATAGGAGCTGTGGGTTTCTCTCTTTGTGGCGGATCATACTGGGTATTGTAAACAAAGGACAGAACATACATTACAGTATGAAACGCCTTGTTCTTGAGTGTTTCGGTTTAGAATGTGGGCATCAGAGCTATCATTTGCATGAGTCATTAGGATTACAGTGACAATTAATGAGACGCTAACTATACAAGAAGAAATGCTGGGGTTTTTTTTATGTGGCATATAGACAATCACAGTCATACTCACTGTTCATGCATGCTGGAGTCTACTGTAGAGAATGGAGGCAGCTGGGCAGAATGGATGGTGTGCTGGCCAAATTACAGCCTAATACACTGTAGACTTCTGAGCATAAACCCTAATGCAGTTTCCAACTACTTATACCGATAAGGTGAAATCCTGACAACCACTGAAGTCAATTAGAGCTTGACCATTGACTTCAAGGGGACTGAGGTTTAACCTAGAGTCTTTTTTCACACAGGAGAACATTAAATAGTCGCAAAAATCAATGCAAGCCTATCTATCCCAAAGTCCATTGAAATCAATGACCCCATGTGCATAAAAGGTGTTGGTGAGTTCTTGAAACCACATAATCTATGTTAAAAATCTGGAACACATGGGGCTGCACTCAGAGCTATCTTCTAAATGCTGAATGGATGATAATTTTCAAAGGATTGAGTGGTTTGGGGGGCACAAGGGAAACAGCCTAGTAGGAAAAGTTGTTGCATTTCAAAAGCTTTCATGCAAAGACTCCTCATGCAACATGAAAGGTGTTTGGGGTGGAGGAGGTAAAAGGAAGAGCTACTTGCAGGAATTTTGCTTTTCACCTGCATTCTTATGCTGATATACTTAGCAACATGTTGAATAAATTTTAACAAAATATTGAAATAGATCTTACTTGGAAAAACAAAAGCAGAAAAAGATCCAGGCCTTCTCACTATCTCTGATTATGAAATAAGACCTTACGTGATATTTGCAATTGAGTCCACTTGCAATTGAGTCATCATTACTGCCTGGGGTAAAGCGCTATGTCACTAATCACATGGGGGAGGGATAGCTCAGTGGTTTGAGCATTGGCCTGCTAAATCCAGGGTTATGAGCTCAATTCTCAAGGGGGCCATTTAGGGATCTGGGGCAAAAATCTGTCTAGGGATTTGTCCAGTTCTGAGCAGGGGATTGGACTAGATGACTTCCTGAGGTCCCTTCCATCCCTGATATTCTGTGAAACTGGGGTTTGTTCAATGATTCAAATGGTTGCCTTCTATGGTAGTGGGGAGAAAGATACCCACAGTACATTTATTTGTTCCTTGTTATAAAAGACATTGGGAAATACCAAGAAAAATGTTTTATGCTTGTCTGAGCTGTTACTGTGTACAGTAACGCTGTGAAATTTGGAAATAGTGCTATAAAAATACTTTCATTATGGGTCTCATGCTGCAACTATTACAAAAAATGACTAGTGCTATTGTGTACTAATGTAATACCATTGACTTCAATGGGACCGCTCATGTGAATAAGAACTATCCATTCAGAGTAAGGATTATAGAACTGGGCCCTAAATTTGAATGTTGCACAAACAGTACAGATTGTGTCTTTCTAAAATCTAACTGAAGTGTTCTGTCATGGAGTGTGATGGGGTCACAATAGGGTCAGTGCAAGGAATGGCATTTTGATAGGAAATAACTAATTCTTTGCACTTCTGCCCACCCCACCCCCAGTTATACAGTGAAATTTACCATGTTCTGAAATCATTTTCAATGCCTGATCTCCATAGTGGCTCTCACCAGCTTGGCTGGAGCAGCAGATGGATGGGATGTAGCTCCACTCAAAAGGGTCCTGAAAAGTCTGTTTGCCAAAACCTATTTCAAATAAGCTGCACCCCCTCCCTAGCAGCCGGCACAGCTGAGCAATCATCCCAAGGACCAGGAAAATGGGTGCAAAGTCTGTTGAGTTTCTCAGTGTATCTGGGCCCTGAACTCTCCCTGACTCAACAATTTCAAAACCCCCACCCCTCAAGATGATTCATTAAATAACCCTCACACTTCCATGTGAGATGAGTTTGAGCTATAAAGAGATCCCTTCACCCACCACTGACCTGGGCCACAGTAGTCATCCTCATTCCTTGCCTTAACTGAGAATGCAGAGGGTGTGGAATGGAATCTCAGAGCTGGGGCTTAGCTAGGACACCAGGGTGAGCCCCTAAATCCTGCAAACAGGGTGACTGGAGCTATATCAATTGTACGTGTCTGTGAGTTTCCATCCAAAGGGTCTTTTCTGTTCCCAGACATGTACATATATGTGAACATCGAGGTTCAGGATGGGGGTGATGCTCCCAGGAGGCTCTAATGTCCCACATGGGGTCTGGGGAGATGCTTCCCCCCTCACACACCTGTGGGGCGCAGCAAGGAGCGGGGACATCAGCACATGGAGCCAAGAGAGCAAATTGAGCCTCTGAAAACTGGTGCAAAATATCTTTAAACACAGATTGGCATCTGCATGGAGAGGGGTGGAGGGAAAGC
This sequence comes from Mauremys mutica, assembly GCF_020497125.1. NCBI lineage: Eukaryota > Metazoa > Chordata > Testudines > Geoemydidae > Mauremys > Mauremys mutica. The sequence continues at coordinate 118,289,933 of NC_059073.1, read as the reverse complement.
AGTGACTGAGTTAACACAGAGAAGTGACAAGGGGCAAGAATTGAGGTAAGCGCTATGAAAGAGACCACAGAGGAGGAACAGTGAGGGATGACACAGAACCAGTGGATGAAAAGGGCTGAGAAGTACCACAGGGGACAGTGCTGAGGAGGAGGCGCATGAATGAGGGATCCCACCAAGGAGGAGGAGGAGGAGAGGGAGGAAGGACCATGAGGGATTGTGCTGAGAAGGAGGAAGGACTATGAGGAATTGGAGGAGGAGGAACCATACAGAAAAAGAAGAATGAGGATGACGGGAGGTGCCCCTTGGCCTGAACAAGGAGGCCACAGGAATGAAGGAGGAGCGAAAAGCGAGATAAATGGTAGATGGTCTGAGGAATGAGTGATGAGGGAGAAATGATGAGCCTGAGGAGAGAGAAGGCTGCACAGGTGAGAAGACATGTTGAGGGAGAGGGAAGGGATGTGTGAATCTCCATCCATGTATGTCTAAAACACCATGAGTTCTCAGGTGCTGGGGCAGGATGAAACTTTGTGATTATTCCCTGTTATGGGTCAAACCAGGTAGAGGGGCTAATAAATACCCTTGTGTGTGTTTGAGGGCTGTCTCTTGTGGGGTCTTCCACTCACTGAAATTCTGGAAAAATGCACAGGGAGCTTTGGGCTGCCATCTACAAATTGAGTAAATTAAGTTGTCATGGGATAAGAGGTAAGATCCTTTCATGGACTGAGAACTGGTTAAAAGACAGGGAACAAAGGGTAGGAATAAATGGTAAATTTTCAGAATGGAGAGGGGTAACTAGTGGTGTTCCCCAAGGGTTAGTCCTAGGACCAATCCTATTCAACTTGTTCATAAATGATCTGGAGAAACGGGTAAACAGTGTGGTGGCAAAGTTTGCAGATAATACTAAACTGCTCAAGATAGTTAAGACCAAAGCAGACTGTGAAGAACTTCAAAAAGATCTCATAAAACTAAGTGATTGAGCAATAAAATGGCAAATGAAATTTAATGTGGGTAAATGTAAAGTAATGCACCTTGGAAAAAATAACCCCAACTATACATACAATATAATGGGGGCTAATTTAGCTACAACTAATTAGGAAAGAGATACTGGAGTCATTGTGGATAGTTCTCTGAAGACGTCCACTCAGTGTGCAGGGCAGTCAAGAAAGCAAGCAGGACATTAGGAATCATTAAAAAAGGGATAGAGAATCAGATGGAGAATATCGTATTGCCCTTAGATAAATCCGTGGTACGCCCACATGTTGAATACTGAGTACAGATGTGGTCTCCTCATCTCAAAAAAGATATACTGGTGTTAGAAAAGGTTCAGAGAAGGGCAGCTAAAATGGTTAGGGGTTTGGAATGGGTCCCATATGAGGAGAGATTAAAGAGGCTAGGACTTTTCAGCTTGGAAAAGAGGAGACTAAGGGGGGATATGATAGAGGTATATAAAATCATGAGTGGTGTGGAGAAAATGAATAAGGAAAAGTTATTTACTTGTTCCCATAATATAAGAACTAGGTGCCACCAAATGAAATTAATGAGCAGCAGGTTTAAAACAAATAAAAGGAAGTTCTTCACGCAGCGCACAGTCAACCTGTGGAACAACTTGCCTGAGCAGGTTATGAAGCCTAGGACTATAACAGGGTTTAAAAGAGAACTAGATAAATTCATGGAGGTTAAGTCCATTAATGGCTATTAGCCAGGATGGGTACAGAATGGTGTCCCTAGCCTCTGTTTGTCAGAGGGTGGAGATGGATGGCAGGAGAGAGATCACTTGATCATTACCTGTTAGGTTCACTCCCTCTGGGCACCTGGCATTGGCCACTGTCAGTAGACAGGATACTGGGCTGGATGGACCTTTGGTCTGACCCAGTATGGCCGTTCTTATGTTCTTATGTACAATTTGGCTCCATGTCCCTCATTGCTGGTTAAGAGGGATTTTCAAAAGCACCCAGCTGAGCTAGAAGAATATGTCCCACTGAAAGTTAGTGGGACTTTAAAAAAAAATCTACCCTAAATCCAGTGGGAAGACACTGGGTCCATAAATGATGGAGATGGCTGATGCCTCCCTGGTGAGGAGTGAATACCAGCATCACTCAAACTAGTAGGTGTTAGGTCCTTGCTGGGGAAGCACCCTTGGCACTTGGAGTCTTCAGACTCCCTGGCAATCTGCTTTTAGCCCTCTTTATGGGACAGGGACAACTCTGGTCTCATTGATCTCTTCATGGTGATAGACAAGAATCATAGAATCATAGAATCTCAGGGTTGGAAGGGACCTCAGGAGGTCATCTAGTCCAACCCTCTGCTCAAAGCAGGACCAAACCCAACTAAATCATCCCAGCCAGGGCTTTGTCAAGCCTGACCTTAAAAACCTCTAAGGAAGGAGATTCCACTACCTCCCTAGGTAACCCATTCCAGTTCTTCACCACCCTACTAGTGAAAAAGTTTTTCCTAATATCCAACCTAAACCTCCCCCTCTGCAACTTGAGACCATTACTCCTTGTTCTGTCATCTTCTACCACTGAGAACAGTCTAGATCCATCCTCTTTGGAACCCCCTTTCAGGTAGTAGAAAGCAGCTATCAAATCCCCCCTCATTCTTCTCTTCTGCAGACTAAACAATCCCAGTTCCCTCAGCCTCTCCTCATAAGTCATGTGCTCCAGCCCCCTAATCATTTTTGTTGCCCTCCGCTGGACTCTCTCCAATTTATCCACATCCTTCTTGTAGTGTGGGGCCCAAAACTGGACACAGTACTCCAAATGAGGCCTCACCAGTGCTGAGTAGAGGGGAATGATCACATCCCTTGATCTGCTGGAAATGCCCCTACTTATACAACCCAAAATGCCATTAGCCTTCTTGGCAACAAGGGCACACTGTTGACTCATATTCAGCTTTTCGTCCACCGTAACCCCTAGGTCCTTTTCTGCAGAACTGCTGCCCAGCCATTCGGTCCCTAGTCTGTAGCAGTGCATGGGATTCTTCCGTCCTAAGTGCAGGACTCTGCACTTGTCCTTGCTGAACTTCATCATATTTCTTTTGGCCCAATCCTCTAATTTGTCTAGGTCCCTCTGTATCCTATCCCTACCCTCCAGCGTATCAACCACTCCTCCCAGTTTAGTGTCATCTGCAAACTTGCTAAGGGTACGTCTACACTACAAGACTATTTCGATTCATCTTAATTCGAATTTCTGGAATCGACCTAATGAAGTCGAAGTTGTGTATCCACAATAAATACACTAATTCGACTGTGTGAGTCCACAGTAACGGGCGAAGCATCGACTTTGGAAGCGGTGCACTGTGGGAAGCTATCCCACAGTTCCCGCACTCCCCGCCACCCATTGGAATGCTGGGATTTCCCACCAATGCATGCTGGGGGGGGGGGGAAATTGTGTGGAGGGTGGTTTTGGGTAACTGTCATAATTGAACCGTCAATCATGCCCAGCATCCCTCCCTGAAAGCGCCAGCTGGCAATCTGTTCGTGCACTTTTCTTCTCAGTGACAGCGCGGGCGCCACAGCACTGAGAGCACGGATCCCGCTGCAGTTGTGGCCGCTGTCAGCTCCTCGCAACTTATCGTCCACCTCTTCCGCAGTCAGCTGCTGAGAAATTTGGCTAATTTTCAATGGTGCTGCGAGCAGTGGTGGACCATGGGGGACGTTTTACCAACATCAACGTCGGGTGGCCAGGCAAAGTTCATGACGCGCGTGTTTTCAGGAACTCTGGTCTACTTAGACGCCTGCAGGAAGGTAGTTTCTTCCCGGACCACAAAATAACGCTTGGGATGTGCAGATGCCCATACTGATCTTAGGGGACCCAGCATACCCGCTAATGCCCTGGCTCGTCACGCCCTATGCAAGCACCTTGCACAGCGACAAGGAACTCTTCAAGTACCAGCGAGCAGCGAGCAGCGTGAACTGTGACTGTTCAGTTTCTTCACAGAGAAGCTGAACCTGCCCCTGTTTCTTTACCAAGTTACTTTTGACTAGCCTCTGCAGTTACATACCCCGTCCACCCCGCTTCCCCAACTTCTAACACACATTTAAAAATTAAAGTACGTGCTCCACTGTAGCTTTACAACGGTGTCTTTATTGATGACTTTGCGTTAAAGGGTTGAAACTGGGACGCACACTGTGCTGGGTAGGGTGTGTGGTCATGTAAAGACCACCTCTAAAGTCGAGGTTTGACATGCTCCCGCTCCCAGACCGGTCAGCAGTGCCGGACTGGTTGTTTCAACGGATCCTGCCATCCCTCCTTTTTTGGACTTTGTGTGTGGGGGCTATGTGGCCTTGTTGCGGGGGAGGACAGATACAGATTCCTCTGCTGCATGGCTCTGCGGTCCATTACAGGGACCGTTGCATGACATCTGTAACCCCCCTCCCCCGCCTCAAATGCACGTACCACCCCCAACGACAGAAAACCTGCAAACCACCTCCCATACCAGCTAACCGCCTACTGACTGCACTGTGTGTGTGACATGCTGCTGATCCAGCCCCCGTCTCTGTACCCTGCTAAAGGTGACTGTACTATGCATTACACTACCCCCTCAACCACCCAACGACCCACCCAAGACATCTAACACAGCGTTGTGTAAAAAAGCATGACGGAAAAAGTAAGTAATAGAAAACTACTTTTAATAATCAACAACACAGTAAGGGAAGGACTTTTCAAAATGTAGTGACTGATAGCTTTTGGGTAATTTAACACTGTCCTGTGGTGCAGTGACAGTTTTCACGGCCCCTGGTGACCCTCCTTCTTGTTATTTTTGATGAGGGGGGGATTGGATTTTGAGGCGGGGGTGGGCGGTTGCAGATACAGTGCAGGGGGGCTCTGTCTTCCTGCCTGTGGTCCTGCAGAACATCGACAAGGCGCCTGAGCGTGTCCGTTTGCTCCCTCATTAGTCCAAGCAGCGTTTGAGTCGCCTGCTGGTCTTCCTGACGCCACCTGTCCTCCCGTTCGCAGAGTGAGCGGTGCTGCTGACTGAGGTTCTCCCTCCACTGGCTCTGCTGGTCCGCCTCGGCTCTGGAGCATCCCATAAGTTCAGCAAACATCTCGTCCCTTGTCTTTTTCTTACGCCTTCTAGTTTGCGCCATCATCTGTGAGGGGCATGGTGCATCAGGTCGTGATACAGTTGCACCTTTGTGATGTTAAAAAGGTAGTGAATTTCTTACAATGATACATTTTTTAAACAGAGAAACAGTCTACTCGGTGTCTGTGAACAAGAGTATGCACAGCACCTGTCTCATGCGCACTCACTAATGGAAAGTTCGATTTCTCTGAATGCGCTTTCATTGCCTGGGGTATTGGGCTGCAGATCAGAGAACCTTTGCAGGAAAGAAGAATTCGTGTAGCAGCAAGGCATGGTAAGCCAAACACTTTTGGATTCATAGAAGTGAATGTACAGCTCTGTCCTCTTGATGCAGGCAATCCTGAAAGCATAAACTCGGCCCCTGTTGCACCCTCTCGCGGCTGTTCACTGGGAAAGATCCCTGTATGCTGCCACTCTGTAGACTGCAGCACGTGGCTGTTAAGTGAGGCTTCTTGTTATGCAAAGGAACAGTTAAGCGCTCCCATTACTAATAGTACCCCAATTACTCTAATTTCATGCAGGAGTGTGCGAGAGAGATCACCCTGAGGAGCGTCTCACGGGCAGAGAGAGCGCGCATGCTGGAAGAAAGCCACCACCACCCAGGGGCCTACTCTGCCATGCTCGTGAGGGCAGTGGTCCCGGAGTTCCAGCTTGTAGCATGGAAAGGCAAAGTGTGCTACCTCGGGGCACACGATAAGCTAGCTCTGCCAAGGAACCTCCTGCATAGACTTTCAGATTACCTCCAGGAGAGTTTCCTGGAGATATCTTATGAAGATAAAAGTTCCATCCCCCTGTATGTAGACCTTCTGTTCTCCTAATGTCTCTCCCTGTTTAGTTACAAAAAAAATGTTAACTTGTTGTTCTTAGCTGCTTTTAATAAATAAATGTTAACTTGTTTAAAGCACTTATGGACTGATCCTTCTCCCGATTCAGGGTCCGCGGTAACGGCTGGGGAGGGTTGGTAGGGGATCTCAGAGAGGGTGAGGAAGAGATCCTGGCTGTCGGGGAAAGCGCCGTCGACTGCCTCGTCCTCCTCATCTTCCCCGTCCGCGAACATCTCCGAGGAACAGTCCGTCGACACTATCCCATCCTCAGAGTCCACGCACACTGGTGGGGCAGTGGTGGCAGACCCACCGAGAATGGCATGCAGTGCCTCGTAGAAGCGGCATGTCTGGGGCTGGGCTCCGGAGCGTCCGTTTGCCGCTCTGAGTTTCTGGTAGCCTTGTCTCAGCTCCTTGACTTTCACGCGGCACTGCATTGCATCCCGGCTGTATCCTCTGTCTCTCATGGCTTTGGAGACCTTCTCGAAGGTCTTTGCATTCCGTTTGCTGGAGCGCAGCTCCGAAAGCACAGACACATCGCCCCACACAGCAATCAGATCTGAGACTTCCCGGTCAGTCCATGCTGGGGCCCTCTTTCTACTCTGAGATTGCCTGGACTCCTCTGCTGGAGAGCTCTGCATCGTTGCCGGTGCTGCTGAGCTCGCCCCGATGAGCAACCAGGAAATGGGATTCAAACTGTCCAGACAGGAAAAGGAATTCAAATTTTCCCGGGGCATTTCCTGTGTGGCTGGTCAGAGCATCCAAGCTCCGACTGGCATCCAGAGCGTCAACAGAGTGTTGCACTGTGGGATAGCTCCCGGAGCTACTAAGATCGATTAGCATCCACACCAAGCCTAATTCGACATAGCCATGTCGAATTTAGCGCTACTTCCCTTGTCGAGGTGGAGTACCGAAGTCGAACTAAGGAGCCCTCTATGTCGAATTAAATGGCTTCCTGGTGTGGACGGGTGCACGCTTAATTCGATTTAACGCTGCTAAATTCGATTTAAAGAGCTAGTGTGGACCAGCCCTAAGGGTGCAGTCCACACCATCCTCCAGATCGTTAATGAAGATATTGAACAAAACCGGCCCCAGCACCGACCCTTGGGGCACTCCACTTGATACCGGCTGCCAACTAGACATGGAACCATTGATCACTACCCGTTGAGCCCGACCATCTAGCCAGTTTTCTATCCACCTTACCGTCCATTCATCCAGCCCAGACTTCTTTAACTTGCTGGCAAGAATACTGTGGGAGACTGTATCAAAAGCTTTGCTAAAGTCCAGAAATAGTACATCCACTGCTTTCCCCTCATCCACAGAGCCGGTTATCTCGTCATAGAAGGCAATTAGGTTAGTCAGGCATGACTTGCCCTTGGTGAATCCATGCTGACTGTTCCTGATCACTTTCCCCTCCTTTAAGTGGTTCAGGATTGATTCCTTGAGGACCTGTTCCATGATTTTTCCAGGGACTGAGGTGAGACTGACTGGCCTGTAGTTCCCTGGATCTTCCTTCTTCCCTTTTTTAAAGATGGGCACTACATTGGCTTTTTTCCAGTCATCCGGGACCTCCCCCGATCACCATGATTTTTCAAAGATAATGGCCAATGGCTCTGCAATCTCATCGGCCAACTCCTTTAGCAAATCACATCCATGCTGATTTGGGGCCTGGCATAAATTCAACAGGAATCTTTCCATTGACCTCTATGGGCTTTAGATTGGCAGACAGTGCCATCAGCTTCCTTACATCCCAGTGACCATGAGGTGATGACACTTCTGCAGGCCCTGGCAGGGATAGATGGAGTCACCGTTGAGTGTCTCTGCTCATTCCCCTCCTAGAAGACCGGATTGCAGTCATGAACCCCTGAGGGCTCTCATGTGAGAGGTCCTACAAAGCTTGGGTCAGCCACCTCTCCTGTTCACTGTCTTTCTGAGGGATCAAAGGCAGACAGTGAGCTCTGTAGTGAGGTCACTGCATGCCTGGTGCTTAAAACATCAGAATAGGTTGTGCGTTAAAAACAAGTTTGTTAGATGAAAAGCCTAAACTGTGTTTCCTAGAAGTCTACAGTAACAGGTGGCTACAGTACAAATGAGCGTGATAATGTCAAATTCCAAATCCTGATTGTCTGATTCCAATGGGAATCTCATTTGAATAAGGATTACAGGATTTGGCCTATTGAACAATCCATGTACACTATAATAGGGCACTTAAATGTTAATGAAAATATTCAGCTTAATAAAGGAAAAAATAAAGTAATGTTTTAGGAACAGAGACAATACTACAGTGCGATGTAGGCCCTGATCCTGCATTGACAGTGGACAGGGGGATGGCTGTGTCTGTGTGGAGACCCCGCACTGGAGAGGAAGGGGTTAATAGAGGCCTCATGGGCCTGCAACACCCGTCCCAGAAAGGAGCACTGGAGGTGAGTCCTTTGAGCAGCCTAGGGAGGCTGTGCAGGAAGCAGCCAAATGGGGACAGGCTGCACGGAGCAGCCAGTTCTGGGCCTATCGGGGCTAGTATAAAAGGAGCTGCAGGGCCCAAAACAGTTGGTTGCCATGGGGAGCCCAAGGAGGGAGGACTGTGCTCCTGGCAAGCTGCACCAAGGCGAGCACCTTGGACAGAGCAGTTGCTGGCAGGGACCTGGGGGAGCACGAGGGAGCCCCTGGCTGGCTGCTGGGAATTTCTGGCTGAATACTCTCAGAAGAGGTCAAAGAAGGTGCTGGGGCCATGGGGAAGCAGTGCAGGGAATTGAAGCAGCACTGGGGGAGAAGTTAAAGAGTTGCAGCAAGAGCCTGCTATCTATAGCATCCCTGGGTCGGGATCCAGAGTACTGGGTGCGTCTAGGTCCCCCTATTTGCCATTGGGGAAATGGCTTGACTGGTGGACAGTGATACCTAACCCCTGGAAGGGGGAAATACAGATGGTGTCATGGCCAGAGGCCTGAGTCATGAACAGGACCCTGCAGTATTTGGACTGAGGTGGGTTTGCAGGCAGAGAAGATGAGGGGAGAGGCACCACCTGGAGAGGGCACACCGGCTGGCAGAGCTAATCCCCATGATGGCCAGCAGGTGGTGCTGCTGTGGCGAGTGGACCCCATGACAAGGCCACTCTGGTTGCTGGGGCTCTTGTGGGTGCAGCAGTGTGCCCATGTGCTATTAATGCAGAAGAGATGCCTTAGACACATCAGGCTGGGAATCTCGTCAAGTGCTGGGGAAATCTTTACAAAGTCCCTTATTAACAGAAATGAAATGAATGAAAAACACCCCCAAATAAGCAGGCTGGGAATTGGCGGCATCTCTGAAGGTGTTGTCATCTCATCCCACTGATCTTCCACACAGATACCACATGGGGGACACTGGGCCGCAGCCAGCTCATAGTTACATTCATTCCCATCAGCAATGGAATGTGCAAGTCCCTGTAACTGTGGTGCTGTTATAATAAAAATCACATTATTAAATTCCTCATCACTATTTCTGCCCACATCGTCACCTTTTTCCTTGGGTTTCCTTCACAGTATCTATAATGAAATCAAAACAATTTAGTTCTCATAATGACTATAATTATTTTATAGCATAATTATGATTCATGCCACATTAGTGCCCCCAAATAAAAGAATACATGCTTATTTTTAACAACTATGGACCAATCTCTTCTTTCACTTACACTGATGCAAATCTAGAGTAATCTCGGGGATGTCTACACTGCATGCTAAACTTTGGTTCTGACTCAGGTTTGAGCCCAAGCCCCCCTTCCATCCACACAGCTATCAGTCTGATTCAGGTCAAGAAACCCTCAGGACCTGTGTCCAAGGACCCTGCTAGGAGTCTTGTCAAAGCCCGAGTGCTGCTGTGACTCAGGTCCAAGCCTTGTCATTTTGCAGTGTGGAAACAGCTCAAGCCATGGACCTGAGTCAGAAGGGCTGCGTAGTGCAGTATGGATAGCTGTGAGACCCCCGATTAGCATCGTAAGCCCAGGTTTACGATGCAGTGTGGATGTTCAAAGTGCAGGCTTTGAAACACTAAGGCCATAAGTTCAGTTCTCACAGAACCAAGTTTACAGTGGAGACATGAGCCTGTGGCATGGGCCTTTGCTTACATACATGGATGTATCTGTCTGGGTGTAAATGGCCTAGATGGATGGCAAATACAGTACTTATCAAATGTCTAATTAAAAGATTAAAGAACCATTCTATCCTTGTGAAAATTGCCTACCCCTTTCAAATCTATCAGCCTTACTATTAGGCAAGTTATTATTGTTTATCATCTAACTAGATTTTTTTTTCTGCTTGGTCACTATGTAAAACTTTTCCATTTTCTGAAGAAATAGGAAAATTGGAGGAGTGCAATGGGAGTGTAACACGAGGAAGGATACGTGGAAGGTAAAACGTGTATTGTACATGAAACTTCCTTCATCACTAATGGTGATTCCTTACAAGGGTGTTTTGGTTACTGTAATAAGTACACCTCTACCCCGATATAATGCTGTCCTCGGGACCAAAAAATCTTACCGCGTTATAGGTGCAATCGAGTTATATTGGACTTGCTTTGATCCACCGGAGCGTGCAGCCCCTCCCCCCCCCCGAGCGCTGCTTTACTGCGTTATATCCAAATTCGTGTTATATCGGGTCACGTTATATCGGGGTAGTGGTGTATGTTAAATATCAAGATTGTGATTAAAAGTGCTATTCAGACCATCAAGGGTCAGATACTCAGAGATATGGAATTGTGTGTACACATTTGCATGGCCTATGTATGTGTGTAGATTCCCAATGTGTGTGTGCTACTCAGGTACACATGACTAGCTATCAGTGGACAAATATGAGATTTGGATTCTCAACTAGTGTAAGTCAGAGTAGCTCCATTGTCTTCTGTGGAGCTACACTGATTTATACCAGCTGAGGATTTAGACCTGTGTAATGGTTTGTACACCTGTGTACAAATGCAACTTGCTATAAATAAAGACCTTGCTTCACAGGAAGACTAGGAAGACAAATTTTGTCTCCTTCACTTGAAAATGAGGTTCTTTCAGGTCAGACTTTGACAGATTAACATGAAGGAAATTTGGACTGAACCTTTATTTGCAAAGCTTATGTGGTATAAATAAAACAATCCTGAGCTGCAAATGAAAAGTCTCTCTCATTCAATTTGGAGACGAAATTCCTCCTCAAGAAGAGTTGTAGAAGATTTATTGGGAAAACATTGGGATATGAACTATAAGGTCAAATATTTTTAGTGACTTAGGCACAGAAATCCCATTGAAAAGTCATTGAAGTGCTTTTGAAAATGTCCTTAGCCTTGTTAGTGAACCAAAAAAAAACAACCAAAAAACCCTTTTAGGAATAGACATTAGCCATACAACACAGCAAATCAAAATATTGAATGGAAAGGAGCAAAATAAAATAAAAATAAGTCAATTTGAACAGGTATAATGGGTCAAATCTTCAGCTGCTATAAATCAGCTATGGCGCTACACTGCTTCACATGAACTGAGAATCTGGTCCTGTTTGTATTTCTTCCCTGTGCACAGCAATAATGACTGAATAATGTAATGAATGAATGGATAAATAAATACATATATGGATCTTTCCAAATTTTGTTTTGGGTCTGATCCAAAGTCCATTGAATTCAATAGGAGTCTTTCCATCGATTCAATGGGATTTGGATTGCCAGTTTCCAGCCAAGAGTGAATCTGTGGTCATGTTATAAACTCCTAAAAATAGGGTGTGTAATGGAAATGCTGACAGACCCTTAACCATCGTGGTGCTAACGGGCACCACTATAATATTGTAAATAAGGTGAATAGGCTCTTCTTATCTCATTTCACAGCTGAGCAGTGTATTGCCAGATAAATCAAATCAGAACGAACGACTTCATCTAATAAACTGGGTCAACATATAATGTATTTGTTCAGGTTTGCACTTTCATTGATTCTTATTTGATTTAAGAAAAGATATTTCAGCTCATGTTTGCAGCGTTTTAAAATATCTCCTCCCCCACCTTCTCTTAAAAAAAAAAAGGCGAGAGCTGGTACGTTAACAAAAATGTTGTTTTTTGATCCTTGTAAATTCTTCTGCTTTTCATTTTTATGCATCAAAGAGGAGGGGGGGAATCAGGGAGTTACTATCTCTTCAGCTGCATTTTCTCAATAATGTTTTAGTGATGTTTGCTAATGTATCATTCATTAACCATCAGCCACTATAAAAAACATAATCTATCTCACAAAGTGGACATTATTATCGCATTAAATCATTTCACAATATACCTGAACGGTTCCACATGAGGGGCCTGGCCTGACTGAGCTCAAATGCCTCAGGGGCAAACTCTTCAGCAGTAATGAGATATGAGGTCTGTCTGTGATGAATATGATATTACTCGTGTCAGTGGCTGTGGACTGCACCCAGAATATTTCTTCCTACAGGTTCCCCCCTCCCCATCGCAAAGGAACTCAGGCAAAGCACTATTAACCCAGTAAATGAAGCTCTAAAGATCACAGAGTGTGTCCATTAGTAGACAAGATTGTGACTAATCCAATTTTTCTTGCAGGGAGCAATCCTGATGCTTCTGCAACATCTGGGGATGGCAGGGCTGCATTACAAATGAACCTGTGTATTTCCCTCCTCCCACTTCCTCCTTCTTCATGTAAGAACAATTATTACCACATTTATTTACCTCCTCCTTCTCCCACAATAACCTCTTTGAAGGTGATTAAAATAATATCCCTGGCTGACAGAAGAAATGGAAAGGGTAAAGGCTGGGGAAGGAAGGAGGGAGCTAAGAAACAAGACTTAACTTCACACATTTGCAAGAATACTTATGGAAGATGTGCAGTTCTCTGCAGGGAAAGGGCTGAAGTCAACAAAAATGTGTGGAAATGGGTCTAGCTCCATTTGTTTACAAACACAGTTAAAGCCATGCTGTCTAAACTATATTGCAGGTTAGGTAATAATAATAATAAATTAATAATACATCCTCTTTCTGTTATCTCTCTGTTATTTATTTTAGGGGTTATGGTTTGCGTGACAGAATGACCCACCAGGAATTTATAGAACTTGCTTTTCTGATCTATCTATACTCAACTACAGATTTTCAGCCACTTAGGGTGGGACATGAGCAACACCACTAAAACAACACATCTAAAAGCTTTTTGCAAAAGCAAGCTGACCTGTGAAACTCTGATGGCTAGAACACATGGAACACATGATTATTTTTAGGCTGACTTCTTACACTTCAGACCAAATTTTATTTCTCCCTTTTTGTGGGTGTAGAAGAGGCTAAACACTGGGGACCCTAAACACTGCCCTTCCTGCTGCACTGGGATCAGGAGGGGCAGAGCAGGAGAGGTCACACACTTGGGACTCTGCACCTCCTTTGCACCAAGGAGCTATGGTCTAGTACAGCTCTGTCTGCCATGTTGCATAGTGGGAGGGTGTGGCCCATCAGAGTCAGTGAATTTTTGTCTCCGGTTGCTTATACCCCGGCTTGAAGGTGTTGCAGCAACTAGGTGTAAATGCTACTACAGCCCATGAACTATAGTAGTGGCTAGGTTAGTGCTTTATGCTCAAATCTCTCTGGAGATACCCCATGAAAGGTCTACTTAATCAGGCTTTGCAGGGGCGGCAGGTTTGTATAATTTTTGGTGGTGCTCAGAATGGGTCCAAGTCCCCTCTCCCCCCCCGCACACACCTGCCTTGTTAGCCGATATATATTTTTTAAAATAATGTAAAAATGGACTGGAAACAGTAAGCGTTTTTAACAGTTTCCCTATATTGCACAATATCACTATCGTAAGAAAAAAATATTTAACTAAGTATATCAACTTTATTAATACTCTTGAATATGGAAACAACCAAGCACTCTTGGATCAATAACCCTCAGAAGCAAATACTTTCTAAAATTAAAACAAAATATAGTCCCTTCTTTGCAATGTTCTTCAACCAACTATATACTTTTAAGAGTATAAAATAATCAAGTATTGTGCTAAACACGATCATATCCCAAACTACCTGCCAAATTTAAGTTGTATGTTTTTCCCTCAGGCACTCATACAGTATACAGCAGTGTTCCCTCTAATTTTTCCCACTCATGTGCAGAATTAATCTTGTTATGTGCACCAATATGGAGGTGATGTGTGACAAATCACCTCCATATTGGTGCACATAACAAAATTAATGGGATGGGGCCAAGGAGTTTGGAGTGTGGGAGGGGGCTCGGGGCTGGGGCAGAGGGTAAGGGGGCTGGGTGGGGCTGGGGTCAGAGAGGAGGACTCCAAAGTCCTCCCAGCCCTCTCCTCAGCAGCACACTCACCTGGCACCGTCACTGCACATGATCCTAGGGGCTGGGCCCCTCTCAGGTCCAGGAAGCCCCCTCGCCTCCCTTGTGGTGAGTGCTGGAGGTTGGGGAGGCCGCCAGCACGTGTGCACCTCCTCCCTCCACAGGCGGTGGCATTGCTGCCACCTCAGCCTGCCACCGGCACTGCTTCCTTTTGTAGCTGGCAGCAGCTGGCAAGGGAGCGCAGCGCGGAGCGGCAGGATAGCCACCTGGGGGCAAGCAAGGATGCTCCAGGGGTGGCGCACAGGGGCAGCAGGAGGGGCTGTGGGAGAGACCCCGAACATTGATGGAGCTGGGCCCCCAGGCCCTGCATTTCCTGGAGCACGGGCACCACAGGCCCATATAATTTGCCACCGCTGAGGCTTTGTACAAAATATTAAAGTTTGGCCTATATTTAGAACCTCTGCTGAGCTCGGATGCTCTGCCTGTCACAACCTACGATACCATATGTTATTATTACTAAGGGTACGTCTTCACTACCCACCGGATCGGCGGGTAGCAATCGATTTCTTGGAGTTCGATATATCGCGTCTCATCTAGACGCGATATATCAAACCCCGAACGTGCTCCTGTCGACTCCGGAATTCCACCAACGCGAATGGCGGTACGGAGTCGACATGGGGAGCTGCAGACGTCGATCCCACGCCGTGAGGACAGTAAGTAATTCGAGCTAAGGTACTTCGACTTCAGCTATTCACGTAGCTGAAGTTGCGTACCTTAGATCGACCCCCCCCAGTGTAGACCAGACCTAAAATTATAATGCTCCCAACACCACAGTCTCTAGGTGCTTGCCGGCTGTGAGTGGACATTAAACAAACAAACAAATGTTAATCTAACTTTTCTAAATTTCAAAAAAAGTTTGGTTTTGATTTAAGTTTGAAGTAAATATGGGGGTTGGCTCTTTCCTAATTCCTGAGGTCCAGATCCTTAAAGGTATTTAGGCACCTAACTTCACTTGGGAGATAGATGCCTAAAATACCTTTGAGGATCTGAGCCTGAATGAAGATAATATGGATTTAAAGAAAGATGACTGGACTACTACATCTCTAGTGAACCTTTAGGCACACGTTGCTAAAGGCCCATGGTATAACATGTTCAAGCAGAGGCAGGATGTCCTGGAAATATCAAGAGAAAGCCTTGCCTTGGTCTGTAGATCAAAAAGATTCAAATAAGTCTGCATAAGTTTCTGGTAACCATTCAAATCTTCAGATGCATATCAGGGATTAGGCTTTGTTCCTACAGTATTGATTTCACTGGAGCCAAAGGCTGAGTAAGGACTGCAAGATCTGGCCCTATGTTTACAATTCTGGTACTGTCAGAAAATTGATCTTTTATTGTTATTATTTATTTGTATTACTGTAGTGCTTAGGAGCCCCAGTCATGGAACAGGACCCTATTGTGCTTGGCACTGTACAGACACAGAACAGAAAGACCATCTGTGTGCCAAAGAGTTTGCAATCTAAGTTTAAAACAAGATATAATAGATGGAGCAAGACATACAGAAAGGGGAGTGCAAGTAAACAAGGAGAAAATATTGGTCAGTATTACATGCACTGGTTTCAGCATATCAATAGCCTAACCGTTGTCAAGATTTTTGTGTAGGCATCACAGCAAAGGACATTTTAAAGAGAAATTTGAAGGAGAATAACGAGATAGCTTTGCAGATGTTTACAGGGAGTATATAAAGTAAATATTGGAGGAATAAATAAATGGAAGAATAGCCCAATAGTAATATTTCCCAGTTAGAAGGTTTAACATAGACTGAAATTCTATGAATGTTGCCCTAATGCCATTTTCAGGGGGGAAAAAGTGGCATTTGAACTGAAATATTTATCTACAGAATTTAGAGCTTGATTTGTTTTTGGAAAAGATCCCCAAGGTCTCTTTAGAAAACATGAATGCGTTATTGAATGTCTGCATTAGCACACATTTACTGCAGTTACAGACTCAGGGCCAGATTCAGTGGCCCTAACTCAGGATGAGTATCGGTATACTGGCCCTCAGTGATTGCACATAATAACTCAGACTCTCAGATTTTAAGGCCAGAAGAGACCAGCATGATCATCTAGTCAGACCTACTGCCAGGGCCGCCCAGAGGATTCAGGGGGCCTGGCGCAGGGCCGGATCTTTAGCGGCAATTCAGCGGCGGTCCCTCTTGGAGGGAAGGACCCGTCGCCGAATTGCCGCCAAAGAATGAAGCAGCGGCGGTAGAGCAGCCTAAGTGCTGCCGATCGCGGCTTCCCCCCCCGCCCCCGCCGCTTGCGGCGCTTGTACTCACCGGGCGGCGCTCCGAGGCTTTGGCAGCACTTCAGCAGCGGGTCCTTCACTCACTCCGAGTCTTCCGCTGCACTGAAGGACCTGCCGCTGAAGACCCGGAGCAAGTGAAGGGTCTGCTGCCAAAGTGCCGCCAAAAACCCGGTGCAGCTCGTGGGGCCCCTGTGGGGCTCAGGGCCGGGGCCAAATTGCCCCATTTGCCCCCCACTCTAGGCAGCCCTGCCTACTGCACCATTGCAGGCCACAGAACCTCACCCACCCACTCCTGTAATAGACCCATCACCTCTGGCTGAGTTACTGAAGTCCTCAAACCTTGATGTAAAGACTTTAAGTTACAGAGAAGCCACCATTTACTCTAGTTCAAAGCAGCAGGTGACCCATGCCCCACACTGCAGAGGAAGGCAAAAAAACCCAGGGTCTCTGCCAATCTGACCTGGAGAAAAATTCCTTCCCTACCCCAGTTTCCTATCTTGCACTCCCAACAACAAAAAGCACAAAATATTAGTCTCCATGAGTACTCATCTAATTTAAGTCTACGGGGCTGAAATAAATGGAAGATCAGAAACCACTGCTAAGCTTAAGGCTCCATATTACTGCAACAGGTATTATTAAAGAAACAAAAGTAGTTTAATTAGTCTAATTTCTCCTAACTATATTCACATAATACATAACTCTGCATACCCTTTTGTACATACAAATGCCTAAATTGTGACTGTGGTAATCATCCATACAAAGGTAACTCAATTGTACAAGCATTTTTTATGCGGGCATCTTGGGCATTTTTATTTCTTTATTTATTTTTTAATCTTGCAAAATCTTTCTGCTCCAATTCAGGTGGTCCTCGGGGAGGCATCTGGCTGATGTACAGAGAATGTCATACATTTTATTCTTTTATTCAGGCTGGAAAAAATTGCTAGTGGGGCCATTCTCTGGTAGATATGGAAGATGATTGCTGGTATTTACCATACATATTTAAATAATGCTAAGTTCTGATTCTGCTACCCTTACTTATGTTGAGTAGTACATTACTCTCTGTGAATAGTCCCACTGAAATCCATTAGACTCTATTTGCAGGATAAAGTGCTAAGTCTCAACATGAGGTTGAGGCATAAGGTTCTTACTCAACATGAGTAGGAATGTTTGACACACACTAATAATAAATATAAGAGCTCAACATTTGCTAATGCTACTAAAAGTGTAAATATAGCAAGTAAAAAAACCCAATATAAACAGATTTAGAAGGATTTTAATCGCTTAGGTGCCTGGGCCATTAAACAGAAGATGTAGGTTAATGTAGAGAAATGGGAAAAAAAAGAAAGTCAGGGAAGCAATGAACCAAGTTGAAGAATGTATATTAAATGGAACAGTCATGCAGGATAGTGACAAAGAAAAGGATTTAGGGCACCTTGTAGAAAAATCCTTGAAGTCATCAGTCCAGTGGCTATACTAAAGCTTGGCAAACATGATGGTGTCTTTTATCAACAAGGGTCAGGAAGAACACCAAACCAAATAAAAGATGCTGCTACTGTCTGTAAAAAAAAGCAATGTTCCAGCCTTATGTACAATACTCAAGTTTAGTTTTTATCTCTATTTAACAAGAAAGCTACAACATATTAGACGTTAGTGTGTAAGGCAGATCAGCTATGTGGGATGGCCCTCTACACATGTAGGCCCAAATCCTCCTGTCAGTACTCAGCCCAAGTGAATGTTGTGCATCTCTAGCAATAGAGAATCATGCGAAAAAAAATCTTTGTAAGGAGGAATCTGCCTCTTGTTTAAATACCATATAGGTTGGATACTTTTCTCATGTTAGAAGTTTTGCATAAACTATTTTAGGCTTGCCATGTAACAGATATGTTACAAGTTGAATAATGGTGAAGAACAATATTTATCTGTGACAAATAGCTAGAGCTGGAGTTATTAAGTGAAATCCTGGCCCCATTAAAGTCAAAAGGCACAACTCCTATTGAGTTTGCATGGGATTTCATCCAGTGAGTTAAATTCTGCGCTTAATTACACTGGCATAAAACCACTGATCTTAAAGGAATTACTCTGGATTTACACCAGAGTAACTGAAAATGAATTTAGACTATAATGTTAGGAGATGATATGAACTTGAAAGTATGTGCATACCTCTTATCTGAATAAATCTTGTTATTGCTATGCAATCTTCCAGTGCTGACCATACTGTAGCACGGTCAAACTTGCCTTAGATATTCTCACTGTATACATGCAATATTAGGAGTGAGTCCTTAAGGTTCAAGCTTGCAACAGACTTGCACGCATGCGGAAAGTTATTCAAGTGTACAAGTGTTTGCAGGATTGGACCTTTATAGAGAATCTTGTCTAGTGTCCATAGTTTCTGTGGTTTTAAATCATGAATCAAATTAAACTGATTGATATATGATACATGAGATAAGATTCAGTGTGAGGTGGTGAAAAGAAAAGTAGTTAATTTTGCCCTGCTGGAGGTAACAGTTCAATACTTTTTAATGAAAACTTTGTCTGCCTAGAGATGCTGTTTATTCCACTTCTTATTTAGTTTTCTTTTTACTTCTGTAAATTGCAATAAATAAATAAAAATCTGCTTTATTTCTGAGAACCTGATTTAGGTCTAGGATACTGTTAGCTAATGATAGTCTCCACAACAGAATTTCTGACCTCAGGGAAGGCAAAATCAGAATTGGTAACAGTCAGAGGGTAAGGGATGAAATCCTGGCTCCACTGAAATCAAAGACAAAACTCCCATTGACTTGAGTGGGGCCTGGATTTCACGCAAGGTCTTTGCATTATTGAAACTGTGATATACAAATCCAAATAATGCTGCAAGAAGATAGTGAAAGGCTTCTTTTGGGCATTTGGGTTACACGACCACCTGAATGGTATTGTCACAACATGCATATGGAAGAAATTGAGAACCACCGAGTTACAGTACCATTGTTATTTCATCTAGGATGCAGTTATAGAATGATTCTTGTATAAACTCTTTAGTACTATGTATATATATCAGCATATGCCCCTTAATGGCATTTTAGTAGTGGATCATCAACGATTGCTCATATGACTGTTTAGCTATATTACTGTGAAAGGAAGCTATTTTCCTTTAGTGTTATTGCTTGTTACTCACAATTAATCATGGTTAGCATATCATGGAACACTTTGGATATATCCAAAACAATTAAAATGTGCCATTTGTTACATTCTAGGAAAGCTATTGCCGCTTGGTTGAATGTTGATTCTGAAGCCTAATGATTGCACTTCATTTTAAAATTATTTCCTCGGTGATCAATTTAGCAGAAAAATCCAGCTATCCTGGGATTGTGACTGGAACATGAAGAGTGAATTCACTTTTTATCCCCCAACTGATTCCTGTTTGTAGCTAACTTACAAGCTAATTTAGCTAGAGTTAGAAAAATAGTGCTTTACTATTTTAAAAAATTCTTTCCATTCTTTGTAATTTAATTGACTTAGAAGTGCTGTTTTCACAGTTAGACTGGGCTGAGCTACAGAGAGATTAATTAAACTATATTACAAGCTGAGGTGAGCTTTCTTTAAAATTGTCCTCATGCATCAAGATATACTGATGACACATCAGCCAATGGAATACAAGACAGAAGCATTATATACATAGAATAGCTCCCATTAGCTGCTGTGTCCTCAGCTCCTTTGAAAACTGGGTAATTTACTTGGTGCCTAAGCATGGACTAAGGTGCCTAATTTTTGGCACCCACACTGAAATTGTGCATATAACCCTTTTGTGGGTGTCATGTCTGACATGAAAGAAAGAACAGACTGCATGTGACAAATGTTAGTCATAGTGCTTAATGCACTACTGGAAGGCACTCAGATACTATGGTGATGAGCATAGTATAACAACCTGTCCTGAACAGATAGAACAGAAGGGATGACAGAGGTGTAGGTGGGAATGGTATGCAGGGAAGGGTCAAAATGGGCATGTGAGATGGTGTTAAAGGATAAGGCTCTCTTTTCAAAGTGATTTGCCCAAGAACAAGTAAAATCTCCCACTCATGGTCCCGTAAGAAGACTGAATGAAGTCTGTGCCTCATTCTGATACATGGATGAGGGAGTTGAGGAACATACATTTTAATCATAATGAGGTTAAAAGGGTAGTGAGACAAGTAGGCCTGAGCCATATGTACTGCTCTGTAAATTAAGCTCATCAGGCTGCACTAGGAAAGAGAAATGGAAGGGCAGGAAATGTTTAAAAAAAAAAAGATTGTACAAGATACAATGTATGAGCTATATTTCTGGGTCTGCTGTTAGTCAGGTGCTTTGCTCAAAAATATAAATGATAGGTGCTGATGTTGCATAATGGGACAATTTACAAATAGAAATGAAATAAATGTTTATAATTCTAACCTTAGTGACTCCAGTAAGATCAGGCCTTTACTGTTTTAATATTGTTTCATAGTTTGTGCTGTTAAATCAAAAGGTTATCTATAATACATCTGGTGCTATTAATGCAAAGGATCTGGGGTATTCAACAGACATTTATTCATTATTAATATAGATAATAAAGGATCATTTATGAGGCTACAGATGAGATTTTTATCATCAAAAAGCTTAAAAAGGGAAATTTATTTTTGCTTCAGGACAGAGATGAAAAGAGTCAGTAATGGGAAATGTAAGAGTCAACACAAACTGTCAGACTCATTCTTTTCCTGAAGACAACTAGCACGTTATAGCAACAGATTAAAACCAAAATAAAATGTTTTTGCTGTAAACCCTTTTTTTATTGATAGAGAGTTTTTTGGTTTGTTCTGTGTTTGTCCTTTAGGGAGACAGTCATCAGTGTTTCTCCCTTATACAATTGTGATCTTGGATGCCTCACGAAAAGACCTACAGAGCAGAGAATGTATCACTGTCTGAAGACACATCTGAAAGAGAATTTGAGAGGCATCAAAGTCAGCTGTAAGGACTCTGTGTTGTGAGATGCAACCAGAAAGCCAGTATTTTAATAATATCAGTGTGTGTTATATAGTAGTGTGGTAGAGGGCAGGCAAGAGTTAGGCACTACATCATAGTAATGATCCTTATCTTTGTATCTATATCTATATATACACACACGAAAAGGGAACATCAGGAAATGGGAAGATTGAATGTTTGGGCTTGCATGTGTGTCTGATAATATTATTTTTAGAGATCGAGAGATCCCCTCCAATAGTGCTGAGTATGTTTTCAAAAAAGATATAGTGCCTGATCTTGCTCCAATTGAAGTCTATGGGAAGTTTCCGGCATGTGCAGGAGTAGATCTATAGGCTTTATTGAGCCCTACTGCCAAAGCCACAGCCACTCAGTCAAGATGAAATATCTCCCTTATAATCATTAAACCCAGGAAATTCAGAGTTAAGGCTAAAACTTTCCCTTTGGTTCACCCATTGTGTCTATCTACTGCAGTTAGTTGAATCAGCTTCAAGGAGTTATCATAACGCTATTATTTTGTTTCCCAAATAATCTGAAACAGCCAAGAATTCATTCTGAGTTTGATGGGGTCACTTCAGATCTTGAGGTACAGACTGGCTGGTATGTTTGAGTCTGCCCTAAATCTTCATGGAGAATAACTGTACAGATATACCAGGAGTCTTCAAACATCGTTGCACCGTGACCCCCTTCTAACAACAAAAATTACTACACGACCCTGGGAGGGGGGAATAAAGCCTGAGCCTCTCTGAGCTCTGCCACCCGAGGTGGTGGGGCCAAAGCCTGAGACCCCGGCCCCAGGTGTGGGGGGGGAGCCCAAGCCCCAGGGCTTCAGCCCAGGCAGCGGGCCTGTAACCCTGAGCTCCACCAATAAGGGCTGAAACCCTCGGGCTTCAGCTTCGACATCAGGCAGTAGGGCTCGGGCTTTGGCCCCAGGCAACGAGGTTCAGGCTTTGGGTTTGGCCCTGGGTCCCAGCAAGTCTAACACCAGCCCTGGCGACCCCATTAAAATGGGGTTGTGATCCACTTTGGGGTCCTGACCCACAGTTTGAGAACTGTTGAGATAAAGTAATTGTTATGTATATATTGAATTCATGTGTATACATTGTTTGTTACCACAAAGATCTTCTTAGGGTATGGGCACAAGTCTGCAAATTTTGCAGAATCTGCCTCCCTAATGTCAATGGCACTTCATGCAGGATGAGGGGTCTTCACATGTGGCTATAGTTGGAAGACTTTTCCCTGTATATCTACAGAAATTATGTCGCCACCTCTGGGTTGAGAGGGTAACAGCTAAGAGGCAATACAGAAATGAGCAGGGAGGGAATTTGATCCCAAGATCAACGGTTCTTAGGAGCTTTCAGCCTTTTTCTGCTGCAATCTCATTGAGAATGACTATTATGATACAAATGGTACACCTGAGTCAGAGCTGGACAAGAAGGAACCACAGCGACCTGAACTGTTCAGATGTGGAGATCCGAATCTCCCCTTCCCCCACCCCAGAACTGAAGGAGCTCAGACTAAAGATTGTGATTTTAACTCATCTCTAGCAACGAGACTTCTAATTTTAAATACAAATAAAAATATTCCACAACACAGCTAGATGGCAGAGTGTGTGTGTGTGTGTGAGAGAGAGAGAGAGAGGTGGGAGGGAGAGAACTACAGGAATTTCTGTCAAACTTTTCTGTTTGCTTTTAGTTGCCATTCTAACCATTAACCTACGCCCCAGTCATGCAGGTGGGCCCTTATATCTTCATGGGCTCCTATTGAAGCCAATGGGATTCTGAATGGACACAAAGACCTGTCTGGACCACCTTGCAGGAATAGGACCCCAGAGCAGTGGTTCCCAAACTTGTTCCGCTACTTGTGCAGGGAAAGCCCCCGGTGGGCCAGGCTGGTTTGTTTACCTGCCGTGTCCACAGGTTCGGCCAATCGTGGCTCCCAGAGGCTGCGGTTCGCTGCACCAGGACAATGGGAGCTGCTGGAAGTGGCGGCCAGTACGTCCCTCGGCCCGCGCCTTTCCCTGCACAAGCGGCGGAACAAGTTTGGGAACCACTGCCCTAGAGTGTTGGCCATGTTTAAAAGACAAACAAAAGTGCAGGCAAGTTAAAAGAAGCCACTTAATTTTGTTTATCACAGGATTTTTTTTCACTACTATCAAAACTTCCCTGTAAAACATGATTGTTTTACACTTCCTTGAACATTTGATAGAAAAAGGCTTGTGTAGACACTTCAGGCTCTAATTCAGCCTTGTATATTCCAATTCCTTGTATATTCAGAAGGTGAATTTAACATTTGATGATCTAGAACAGTTTATAATAAAAGGAGAGGATTTTTAAATCAGAAGTTAATTTAGATAATTTGTCATCTTCTACCAGTGTCCTCCCCATCCTCTGCGTTTTCCTTTTGTTCCTACCAGCAATATGCTAATATATCACAAAAGTAATTGTTAGTTCCAGTTGCAGATTATTCTTCCATTTTGAACAGACAAAGATCTAATTAAAGTGATTACCTCAGCAACATCTGCAGTCACTTCTGGATGCTGATTAGGACACCTATGAACAGGCAGCGACAACCTTCCAGCTGCAGGGAGCTCTGGGAGGGCATCAGAAAGACAAAAAGCAGCTGGAAAGATTAAAAACAACACAAGTGGTTGCTGATTTGGACCATGCTTCAGTTGGAGCTGGGATCACACAAGATCAAACGCAATGACATGTGTAACGCAGATGCCAAGGTCTGTCCTGTCAAAGAGCTTCTTAATAATTCATGAGAAGCAATCAGAAAGGTCTAGACTGATAGAAAAGGAGGAGAGAGAGATTGATACACTAGACAAATACATACCTGCCCAAGTCATTAACACAAAGGAGGTGGGAAGGATACCTTGGTTAATGCACAGGGAGAATGCACTACTTAGATTCCCTGAAAGCATTCAGCTAATTAAGGGCCTGATTCATCAAAGCAGTACTCATGTGAATAATCTTGTTGGTAATCAAACTGCTGATGTAAGGACTGATCTCATATGAGTAAGGGCTTGTGAAGTCTGCACCCATGGTAAATCCAACCCTTGTTAAAATGTAATAATTCCAGTGACAGGGGAAAGATTTGATTAGTGTTTTTAGACAGAGATTATGATGGAGAACTCCATTATCATGGAGAACTAATTTATGGTATTTTACCTGGTCCTAAACAGAGCAGTGCAAAACTGACTGATTATTGTTTTTGTTTTTCTTAACATTAGAACAAGGTTGTAACTGTAAGATATTTTTTCACTGATTTATGGCCCCGATGAAAATGAGCGTGTGCATCAACTGGACTGAAATGAATGGTGTTTTAGTTGTTGTTGTTCTGTGCCCACAATTATTATTATTTGTATTACCATGGTTCCTAGGAGCTGGATGGATCAGGACCCCGTTGTGCACAAAATCAGCTTTTCAGATGTGAACATTGTTTCTGGGATTGTGATAAAAGGGGGGTGGGGGCGGTAAAGTGGAACCACAATGCTTGGCTATTTTACTATGTTTCATAAGAAGTGTGATTTTTGGTGTAAAGCTTTGCTCCTGAATATTAGGAAACTAACAGCTATACAAGAGACACCAGCCCCGCATTTTGGAGTACTGCCTCGTGCTGTGCATTATGCCCTCAAACTGCTAAGCCGGGTAGAAGTCTCCTATCAGCCCACATCCAAAGCCCACTGATGTCAATGAGAGTCTTTCCATTGACATTAGTGGGATTTGGATCAAGCCCATGGTAAAATTGGTTTTTCATAGAACAACTTTCATATGGATACATGTTAAAGTCAAATTAATCTGGCTTTGCAGCTGTGTGATGACTGGGGCTTTGCCTCAAAACTACTGCACAGCCTCTCTATAGCTGGTGCTCTTCCATGCTGGGCTCCAGTGCATTGGGGAACGGCTCCCACACAGTGGGCCAGATTCTCAGCTGGCGTAAATCAGAATAGCTCCACTGTCTTTGACAGAGCCATGCTGAGTTATACCAGCTGAGAATCTGGCCCATTGTCTCCATTTAAATGTGAGTCCAGTGTTCCTTCTTCTGCCTGGCCATTAGCTCTCTCCCAGTGTTCCATTCCATGCCGGTGTACTGAGAGCAACCCTGGAGCCCTCCACCCTAAGGTGCCAGAGGTCCTGGGATACTTATTAAAAAATTTAAATCAGGAGGAAGGGTCCCTGGAATGGGCCCTCCATCATCCCCAGATGAATTTCATCCCACAAGCCAAGGTTCGCTATCACTGAAACCGCTATAGCATTTGTACATTGCACTGTAATGAAACAACTGTGGACTTTCATTTCTACTTCACTATAAATGGAGTTTCACTATATCCAAGTGTGCTATAAATGGGTTTCACTGTATGTTATTCCTATCAGTAGCTAGGGTTTGGGGGTTTTTTGCTGTTCATTTTGCATAATACCATAAGCAGTGTAATTTTCAAAGAAAATAATTTACTCCAGATAGCAAATATGACAAAAAGTGATACATTCTTAACTGTTGTGTATTTTGCTCTTACACCACCAACCTAATAGGAAGGAACCACACAGGCACAATGGGGTCCAAAATAACTGAGTGTACTAACAACATATTACACACACTAACATCAACTAAAAGAACATTAAGATAGCAAAATCAAGTATTTAAAAGTTAGGAAACTCCAGGGTAAAGTTTGCTGTCCTTACTCAGATATCTGCCATTGAAGTCACAGTTATTCAGACTAAGAGCCTGCTCCATGTGAAATGCCATGGAAATTAATGCTGCTGGACACAAGTCCACTTGTGTGGAACAGCTTGCAGGATCAGGACCTATTGCTGTATATAACTGAGCGTAAAGTCAGTTTGGGCGGGAAATGGATCTCTATTTTCCTTACTTATACTTTGGTATTTTCTGCTGAGAACAGATAATGAGAATTGCTTTTGTAAAATATAGCGGTGCCACTCACGCCACATTAGACTTAAAAATAATGAGAAAAACAGTCATTCATTGAATTCAATTCTCTCTTTACCCTTTGGACCCCATATTACATTTTTAAAGAATCTCCTTCAAAAAAAAAAAATTCAGATACATTGCTCCATACTAGTACAACTCCCAAGCACAAAAGGGTGCCAATCAAAACACGATGAAGGGAGAAATTAGTATGTCCAAAGGTCGATGTGCATTCTCAATGCAGTTTTTTATTCATAATAATAAAGGCTGGGCAATGGTGCAGCAGGCCTTAGTTTCTGTCCATGGGGACCTTCATCTTTAATATAATCTCTTAAAAATACATGCATTGCTACATTTTTCATTACCCTTAATTTTTTCATCAATCATGTTAATTTATACAGAAGGGCACTTAATAATAGCTAATTAACACTTATGACTTTTGAAATTAAAAGACCTTTGGAGAGATTACTACTGATTGAGAAAAGGTTTTTGTTCCTCCCATTAAAAACAGAGCGAGCGAGTGAGATTGAGATTGAAGATGTGGCCCAGGCATTTGAGGGGAACTTTTCCTCTCTTGCTTCACTGATCACACATCAAATGAAAACGGCAAAAGCCCACACAGAGGCAATGATGCTATTAGCCACCACTCCTGAAAGATGCCATTATTTTAACTGATTATTAAGCAGCATATATATTATTCAGAGTGACCTTTAAATAGGTGGAAATTAAATTATAATTTACTGGGGAGATATCTGAAACCGTGTAGTTATTACAAAAAAGACCAAGTGCTGGTACATTGTTGTGAAAATATGTTTTATTACTACAAAATGCAATGAAGAGAAAAAGCATTGGATTCTGACAGCCAATAAAAGGGCTTGCATATGTATAAACAATATTTCTAAATGAAAATTAAACTCTTACAAATGGAAGGTTGCTCATGTTAATTCTTACTTACGGTATCAGATGGGTACCTCTTTCCCTTTATCTTCCTTAAAAAATGCTGTTCCCTCCCCTCCACCTCCGAGTCTCTGTGTTAAGGGGTTCTAATGTACTCTAAACCCACATGATCTGGCCAGCAGGTTTTCTATTCATGCTGTCCTTTTAAAATCATTATTATTTTGTCCCACCAGTAGATGTCTCCCTTTCCTGTCAGAACCTACAGAGTCACTCAGCTTCCCAGTGTGTATAACATCTCCCAGCAATCTGGTAGTGATGATGGGGTCTCCAATTTAGGATGAAAGTATTCCACACCCAAAGTAGCATTTAATTACCTCCTTTTGATTCTGCCTCATCCTAATTGTCAAAGATCATCTGGGTATCCTATTTAATACATTGCAGGGTTCCTCCTACATGCACATGACCATGATTTCTTCACCATGAGGGTAGGTGGCAACCTGTAGCAAATGGTGATTTTTGGTGTATTTTCTGCCTCGTATAATTCAGGCCAATGCAATGTGAATGGCATGGTATTATTCATATTTAACAGACATTTTTGGATTTTTTTTTTAAACAAGGTGCTAACTCTGCAGCAGCTGTTAGAAATCCACATTTCCCAGTAAATCTTCTATTTCTATTTTTGCCTATTACTAATTTAAATCATGCTGGATGCTTTTCAGCTACAAATCAGACTCAATAAAAATCTAATCCACAAATGCAATAATAGGAAGGATTAAAAAAAACCTAGATGGATGTATTTATGAAGTTGATTGAGCATGACAATCTCTGTTTAATAATCTTATGAATTGTTTTTCAGCTTTAGGGTATCATTTCAGCAGTTAAACACAACTGTATAAGGCTATATCATAGTCAGGGAGATCAAAGTCCACATTTACAGTCAGCCCATGGCACTGATTACCAGAAGCCAGTGGGAGCAATTAAAAAGAAAATGCATATACATCATAGAGATACACAGGTGGCTTCAAGTCTCTCTCTTTATGGAATTTGATGAAAGAACAATCAAATTTTGAATTGTAAAACCTCCTTTCACTCAGAATGGGGCTCAATTTTATTCTGAAATTAGCTCATTGTTCCTGAAAAAGAAATCTGCCTGGCGAAGGAGTGCCACAGACATGATCACCTCCTGACCCAAGGCATGGTGGTAGAGGTTTCAAAAATATCTCCACACTAGTGGAGATCCGTTCCAAAAGAGAACCAGAAACCAATTAACTAAGCAAATAATGGAATTTTGGTTCGGAGAAAAGAAAAAATCCGATTTGATTAGAACTGGAAACCCGAATTTTTAGCTGAATTGAAAACTCAAAATAATTTTGTTCTGGATTGATGAAAACATTTCCGGTTGACAAGAAACAATTTTTCAGTGTATTTCAAGTTGACTAAAATGTTTCAGCCAACTCAAAATGATTTTTTTTTAACTTAGCCACTTTTTTTAACTTTGGCCACTTTCAGGTTTTTTTCCCACCCTTTTTAATGTTTTTTTTGTTTAAGATTGAACTAATTTGAAAATTAAATACCATTTCAAAATGGAAAGATGAAATGAAACATTTTGATGTTTTGGATTTTTCCCAGGTCTTTTCAGCTAAAACTAATTGTTGAATTTGACTTGAATTTGTGAATAGTTTTGTAGGTTCCTCCACCCTCCTAAAAATGTATTCAGTGAAAAAACTATTGACTTGAAATATTTCACCCAGGATGTCAATGGTGTGCAAGAGTGATTGGAAAGCTTCCCTGAAAGAAGGAGGACTGAGATTGGGTGGTAACTGGGGTATATACGTAAAGCATATGTATGTATATTCTGAGAGAATCCACAGGTATAATTGGTTGTGAATGACATTAGGATTCAGTCAAATTATTCACTTTATTTACAGCAGAAAGGGGTTGTTCTGACTGAATCTAAAACCACAATGTTTAGGCTTCAGCTCAAAAGATTGATCTAAGCAATATTTATTTTTTTTAAAAGTCTTTACTAAATGTTAAAATAACCAATATGATTACATATCGTCTTGTTAGTATCATGCTTTCTTGCTTCTCCCCAGCACACAGCTGCTGGAAAATAAATCATACTGCCACCTCCCTGACTGAGAAATTGAGGACACCTGATAGTCAGTGGCAAGAAGCCTGACAAAGAATCTGAGTGATGTCATCTGGGACAATAGTTGCATCATTGTGGTAATGTAAGCAAAAGTGGCAGATATGGCATGCAGCACCACAATCAAAGCACACTGGGTAACCAAGGTGCCTTTCTGACCAAACCCTTCAATATGGTGGAATGGAGGGATGCCCAAGAGGCTTTTGTCTACCTCAATATGGGCCTGATCCAAAACCGACTAAAGTCTCTGGGAGTTTTTCCATTCACCTCAAGGAGCTTTGAATCAGGCCCTATGTGCTGAATGTTGGGCAACTAGTCAGGCTAGGTGTGATATTCAGCACATTAACCAGGCACAATTAAGCTTACAAATGATAATTCATGGGTTCTGTGTATTTACAGCTGTGGACTCAGCTCTGGTCTGACACTCGCTGCATAAACCATATGACATCACAACTATCTGTAAACTCCATTGGAGAATGGAGTTAGCCTGTAGCGGTCCCATTTCATCCATATTGTATGGGTTTTTTTTTCCAATTTTAAAAAAATCAGTATTTTATATAATAAAGATGTTTTGAATGCTGAGCCACAAATGAATAAATGGATCTAATTTGTCCTGACAGATCTTCTAAACTATGCTAGAAGCAGCATTGTCATCAGTGATGTTTGATAGCTGTATGGTAGGACCTGAAAGATGGCAGGGGCAGCTATTGATCTTACATTAATGGGAGCGGCCAGCTGATATTTAGAGTCACAGAAGTAACAATACAGGAACCCTCTGCAGAGCACCGCAAGGCACTGCAATCTAACTTTGAAATGTCTAAACATCCTAATGAACTAAAACAGCATTTACACTTTAACAGTGTCACACGTGTGTGCCTCATGACACTTTGCCAATAACCACTTCAGCAGTACTCATTTTGACATTGTGTGTTGTGACAAAGGGAATGAACCAAGCACGTTTTACTGTATTCTATTAGATTGGAGGGGGGAGGGGAATCAAAACACCCATCATTATATTTTGGCCATTTATTTGAAAATGGCTACAGTAGTTACAATCAAAGTCCCTCAAATTGGAATTTCTTGCTACAAATAGTTGCATTGTTTAAAATAAAACCAATATGCTATATTGTGTTGAATGGCAAATTGCCTGAATAATAATAAAAAGAACACAGAAGAAGCTAAAGATCGACAGTATAATAATTTTCAATAAAATGAAGAAATTTTTCTAAATCATCTCTTCCTTTGTGAAGCCCATAATTCCAGATGACAGATTGCCCACGCCCCCAGTCCTCCCCGCACCCAGCATCGCTGTATGGAAGAGCATACTTGGCCATATTGGGTCAGCTCAATGGTCCATCTAGCCCAGTATCTTGTCTTCTGGCAGGGGCTAGTGCCAGCTGTTCCAGAGGGAATGAACAGAACAGGGAAATTATTGAGTGATCCATCCACTGCCGTCCAGTCCCAGCTTCTGTCAGCCACAGGTGTAGGGAGCATGGGGTTGCACCCATGACCATCGTGGCTAATAGCCATTGATGGACCTATCCTCCATGAACTTATCTGATTTTTTAAAAAACTCGGTTATACTTCTGGTCTTCATAACATCTTCTGGGATCAAGTTCCACTGGTAGACTGTGTGTTCTGTGAAGTAGTATTTCCTTATATTTGTTTTAAACCTGCTGCCTATTAATTTCATTGGGTGACCCCTGGTTCTTGTGTTACGTGAGAGGGTAAATAATGCTTCCTATTCACTTTCTCCACACCATTCATGATTTTATAGACCTCTATCATAGGCCTCTTTAGTTGTCTTTTCTGAGGTGACCAGTGCCAGTCTTTTTAATCTTTCCTCATATGGAAGGTGTCCTGTATCCCTAATCATTTCTATTGCCCTTTTCGGTATCTTTTCCAATTCTAATATAGCTTTTTTGAGAGGGAGTGACCCGAACTGCATGCAGTATTCAATGTGTGGGAGTGCAATGGAGTTATAAAGTGGCATTATGATATTTTCTCTTAGAAGAGCTCAAAGCACTTTGCAGACACTAATGAATTAGGCCCCTGATCCTGCAAATTACAATGGACAAATGGAACTTTGTGTCTACATGGAGCCCCATAGATTTCAGTGGTGGAAAAAGGAAAAAAAAGGCTTATGAGATGGAAAAACTTAAACCTCATTCCCTTGCTTTACATTACATCGGGGTTAAGGTTACTACGTTACATAAAATGGTATTGCAAAAAGTGATGTCTCAAAATGTACCTACCTTCATGTACTATTTTCTCTAATTTCTAAATAATGTACGTTTATGAATAGCTTTGGGGTGCTCTTTTCTTTCTGGGAAAAACCTGGTATAAACGTTTCTTAGAAAGTCAGAGAAAGAAATAATTTCTTTGTGTGGAGGGGAATAAAATCCAAGAGTCCATATTCACTCAACTCCAGATATTTTACTATGCTATAAATCCTCACATACACCCTGAGAGGAGACAGCATGTACTGTTGTATACCAGACTATTCACTTCACTGGTGACAGACTCAGGTTTTAGGTGTCAGAGAAATTACTTCAGTACTTGAGTCTAAACAACTTAGGTGAAATCCTAGCTGCAATTAAATCAATGGCAAAACTCTCATTGATGTCAATGAAGCCAGTATTTCACCTGTGGTGTTTGCTTTTTGAGTAAAAAAATCAGAACTAAATTTTGTGTTAGGGTTTTATACTTACACCCATCACCATAATATCTGAGCATCTGCCACATAAAATCCGTAAGCAGTAGTAAATTCCCTAGTGGAATTCATGGAATCGCTGAAACAACTTCCTTTTTGGAGTAAAATTGCTTGGAGTAGGTTGCTTTGCTTTTTTCTGTGGTGGGAGGAGGATTTGTGGTGGGGGCGTTGGTAGGGGTTTGGGAATAAAAGGAATGTTCAAATTGTGAGCATCACTTGTGGTGAACAGGGTTTCTTAAAGGGAGAAAGATAACCACCCAGGCAGTCATGAAAGTGGTATTGTGAGGCTAATGACCTAGGTTTACCTCTTGGCAGCAAGCTAAGGAATGTAGAAGTAAGGGTGTCCAAACACCAGGCTAATTGTTGGTTCAATGCTGGGTGGGTAAGCCAGAGCAGTTGTAGTGTGACCCTGTAAAAAAGCAGAGGTAGAGAAACAGTCCTTTCTTGAACATGGGTTTGGCGTGCTGGCTTGGGATTTGAGTTTTTACTGTTCACAGAAGCAGGACTTTGTGTACATTTCTGCATTTAAATAGATTACCCTGATTCCATGTCACTGATTTCTCCTCCCACAATGCTAGAATTTTGACTTTCCGCTCGGCCAAAGTGGCAACATTTATACTGTGCTTTTAAACGTCCATTTTGTGTGCACCTTTGCAGATCTGTTTTCCACATTAAAAACAGAACTCTCATCCCTAAAGAGGCATTACGGCTCCTTTGGAGGCCTGGATGAGTGCACAAGCATTTCCAGCATGTGCATATTTAAAATTTTGGTTTCTGTAAATATACCAGCAAATTTGAAATGCATTTTCAGCAAACATTTATGCCAGTAAAACTTAAATCCTCAAGTATTTTTGGAAAGAAGAAACAAAATGACACTCAGATACTATAGTGGGCACATATCGGGGCGATTTTCTAAAGGCACAGTTATCACTCCATACCTAGAGACAGTAAGAACAACCACAGCTTCACATTCACTGACCTGTGAGAGCCCTGGTTGCTGTATGTGTAGCCAAAATGGACTGACATGGTTATGAATGTTCTTTTCCCTTGTTTAGTTCTGTTCCATTAATTTATTTCAGAAGTTTTTATAGCATTTGTTTTTAATTGCACATAGTTTCTATGCACTGGTTCTGGTACGTAATGCAATCTATTTTCGGAGCATAATGTATCTTTATTATTTCACAACATATGATACAGAATGCCTAGCACTTCTGAAAACACTCCTTGTTATTGTACAGGGCAACAGCTCTCATGGGATCAGTGACAAACACACGGTAATAATTATAAAGGTATCTCAAGCACCACAAACCTAATAGGTGTGTTAACAGACAGTGTTATATTTATAGATGTACACCAAGCACCACATCATTCCTAAAAGTTCCCAAAACTTCAGGGCCAGGTGGAGCACAACCCCCTACACCACATTTCTGTGGCTGACTGTTGAAATGCCCTTTCAAGGCCTCCCTCAGCCACATAACTCTGTGTTGTGCTCTTCTAATAACCCTTGTGTGTGGCTGTTCAAACCCCTCAGACAGATGCTCCACTTTTGCCCTGGCAGCAACTTTCCCTGGCTTGGCTCACAGATATTATTTAGGGCATAATAGGCAGCTATAACCATTGGGATATTTTTCTCAATGAGATCCAATCTTGTGAGTAAACAACACGAGTATCCCTTCAAACTACCAAAAGTGCATTCAACTGTCACTCTGCACCTGCTGAGCCAATAATTGAACCTGTACTTGGTGCTGTTGAGGTGGCTGGGTGTACGGTTTCATGAGCTGGGGTTAGCTGGGTCTCCTGGGACGACTACTGGCATTTCAACAGCACCAGTGGTAAGCTGTGGTCAAGCAAGACTGTCTCTGTTTGTAGCTTTTTGAACAGTGCTATGTTCTTAAAGATACGTGCATCATGCACCTTTTCTGACCAGCCAACATTGACCAAAGTTTGAAATGTAGAAATAGCCTGAGTGCAGTGTGAGTGTTACCTGGCTCCAGGACAGTACTGGTTTAAATTCACACCTTTAGGTTACACCAGTGTAACTTTTCTTTGTAGCCAGGGCCTTAGCTGAGAGATCCAAGTAAAACAGCAGCATTGTGGATGAACAGTCTGTGGATTATTTTTGTTTGGCTTGGTCAACATTTAAAATTTTTTACCCGTAGAACTAATTTGGTTAGTGGTGTAATACTGGTTAAAGCCATAGTGTGGATGTTGCTATACCAGTATAAAGGAGACGTAGGCTTGACCTACACTTAACTTATATCAGCATAGCTCCATTGGTTAGGGGTGTGGGAAAAAACCCAGACCCCTGACCAAGATAGCTATGCCAGAAAAACCTGCAGTGTAGCTGCACCTATGTTGACTGAAGCTATGCCAATTGAAGCTTCTAAAGTCATTCAGGAGGGCACTGGTCCTGCACCTGCAGGAAAACTTTCTCCTCTGGGGATTATGCTGCCATATCTATGCAGACACAGCTAAGCCGACAATGGCTCTGTACTGTAGCGATACTTATACTACTGTAGCTTGTTCCCCTTTCTATATAGGAATAAGTGATATCAGTGTAAGAACTTCCGTACTGTTATAATTGTATCCACACTAGGGATATTGTACCACTTTAACCATCCTGGTATAATTAAAGAAGTACAACTTTATAGTGTTGACAAGTCCTGTCTCTTTGTGACAGAAATGTACCCAAAGACCATAATAAAAAAGAAAGGAAAGGAGAAGGGGGCTTGTATTTTTACTTAAGAAAGGCATATATTTATTTTATTCATCTTCAGCTGCTACCTCCAAAAGTCACCCTTTAAAATGACATCCCATTTTATTTCAGGGAGCAGGGGACGATGATCTTCTAGCTTCTTCTTTCCTACAGATCCCCTACATATAAATATTACTTTGGCACAAGGAAAGCTTGTGTTCTTATCCTTGCATAGTCATTTGCCATAGGTATGTTGTAACCTCCCCCCACCGCCATCCTTCTTTCCCTGATCTTGAGAATTAAAAAAATAACTCCAACC
Organism: Mauremys mutica; assembly: GCF_020497125.1. Taxonomy (NCBI): domain Eukaryota; kingdom Metazoa; phylum Chordata; order Testudines; family Geoemydidae; genus Mauremys; species Mauremys mutica. The sequence continues at coordinate 118,254,779 of NC_059073.1, read as the reverse complement.
AACCAAATAAACAACCTAGGAGGAAAATTTTCAAAAGCGCTTTGGTGACTTCATAGCCCATGTCTCATTTTCAAAAGTGGCTCTGGCACTTAGGAGCCTAAGTTCCTTTGAAGTCTTTACAGATTTTTCAAAATTTTACCCTAGATCTCTAGATAAGAAAGAATCTACTACTGTTCTAGGGTGGAGTTCATCCGTCCTAGTCTCTACATCAGTGGTCTTCAACCTTTTTTTCATTTGTGGACCCCTAAAAAATTCAAATGGAGGTGCAGACTCCTTTGGAAATCTTAGACATAGTCTGCTGATCCCCAGTGGTCCATGGACCACAGGTTGAAAACCACTGTTCTGTGGTAACGATAACCTTTGAGGACCCCTTAGATGTAGTCTGCGGACCACTAGGAGTCTACAGACCACAGGTTGGAAACCACTGTTCTACATGCCCTCGCTGCACATAAGGAACAACACACAGATTCACCACTGTGCTTGCCACAGAAACAGCATTTAAAACACACCTAAAAATAAAACAGGCAACATATTAGTAGCAATAAAACAAATAAAAATAATCATTAATAATAAACTCCAGACCAGGCAGGAAAGGGGTTAAGCAATTTGTACCAATTATTGACTACAAGATCTGCAAATGATTGCATAAAATTTCCAAAATATGCCTGCAAGCTTCTATTATTGATGTTATGCTCCGGGAACTGCACATATGGGTTTAATTGTCTAAACTGTTTTATTAATTAAATTGCTGTGATTTACCTTTCCCATGTTAGCATTTACAGTTTATGAAACAGCTCGTAATTAGAAAATGACTATACTGATGTTGCTTGTTTACTTTGCAAGCAATACATAATAGTGCCACATTCCTCCTTTAAACCCACCCTCCCAGGCTACCTTTTTTCTAGTCCGATTAATAGGCAACTGCTGCTGGAGCGTTAAATTGCTTTTTGGGTGTGTGTGGGAGGAAGATAACTGGTAGGGTTACTGTTTCCGCTGAAATGTAAAACAGCATCCATTTTTCCAGACAAAATGCTTGATCCAAAGCCCACTGAAGTTAATGGAAGTCTTTCTATTGCCTTAAATGGGTTTTGGATCTGGCCCATAAAGTGAAAATCAGGAAATTTCTCTCCATGGAATCTGACTACTGGCTAGTCTAATGCTGAGCTATCTAACCACTTAAAACTCTGGTCAGGCAAATACTATTTGATTTTTGTAGCCAAAGGTATTTTGATTTTTCTTTAATGACTCATTTAATCATTTTCTAAAAAATTTGCAGCTAGATGCCTTGTAGTTGTAAACATCTGGATGTATTTGTATTAGAGAAAGTGGACAGGGTTTTGTGTATAATAATATGAAGAGTCATTGGATGGCTTATTTAGGAGTAGATGGATATTATTGAAATAGTTACTTACCTGGCTTAAATGATAATTTATCTCTTTTGGAAAATAAAGATTATTCAAACTATAATTAATCTCTATTTAGAGCAGAAGTTTTCTGGTTTTTGTTTCCCTTATAAGGGAAATGCAGAAGCACTATATTTTGAGAACTATAGTATAGTTATTTTTAAGGACAGAAGGGACCTAATCAGACCTGCATAACATATGCCATAAAATTTCACCCACTAATTCCTATAAATACTCTTAGTTACTTTGATTATGCGGCTTTTTACACAGTGATATGATCTTACATTGTATGGCAGCTTTCATCCAGATGAACTCCAAAGTGCTTTACTAATGGACTGTATAAACTCTGAACCCAATCCTGCTTTGATCAAAGTCAATGGTAAAACTCCCATCGACTTCAAAGGGTGGAGAACTGGGCACCAAGCAGTTACTTTAAAAACATGACCTGGCCATCATAAGCACAACTGTGCACAAGTGATGACAGAGGCAGTGCTCTGTGTATTGCTTTGTTTATCCTAAGAAGTAAATCAATTCATACATTGGGAAGAAATGTATCTTTCAATGAAAGTTGGCTTTAAAAAGCAGCCTGATAGAAATTCCTAGCATAAATAAGAAAAAACAAAACAAGAAACCACATTTAAGATAATAATGTGGACACAGAAACCTTGACAGCATTACATGAATGTTCCTCACTGCAGATAAGCAAGTCCACTCTTTTCTACAGACAAAACACATGGCCAGTTTCTTGCCTATGTAAAGGGCTATTTGTGCTTGTGAGACAGCACAAAAGGGCATTAAGACTGCCCTAAATGTCCTCCCCCACTACCCCAGAGCATAGAGACATGACTGGGGAGTGCTGTACTCTGGCTTTCCTTGCAGGTGTTAATTGGGAAGAGGGGGCTGTCCCAAACCAGGGCACTTACAGAGCCTCAGGGCAGGCTGCTTTAATTGGCAACAGGGGCTGAAGCAGCCCTGGCTGCTTTGCTTGCTTGGTTGAGCACAAAGCTGGCTTAAAAGTGACTTTTTCTTCTCTCACCCCATGTGCCCAGTGGAAGCTCTGGCACAATTGAGGATCAGGGCTATCATGTGTGTGCAATAACTGTCATTAAGGAGAGGGAAAGTAAAGGAATTACATGTGAAAATATTGGCTGGAAGTTCTTAGGGGCAGAAATTTGTCAGTGGGTGTAAATTGTCATCGCTTCAGTCACTGGAGCTCGGATAATTTACACCAGCTGAGGATCAGTCCCTTTGGCTTAAAAACAACCTTTTATGGAGCGTGTGGCGGGGTGTAAACTCCACACAAGTGAACAAAGGGTTAACAGGAGTCTGAGTGCTCAGTTAGCCCAATGGGCTACACTGGGAGAGTGACTCAGGCTTGATTTGTTATCACGCCCAGCTGGGGAGAAACTGGGTGTTCTTCAGAAATGAAGGAATTAAAAGCTATAAGAGAGAGTGAGAGACACTAACACCCCCAGCAAGCTGTCGGAGAGGGGCTATGAGTCCTTGTAGTAGGCCCTGAAAAAGGGGCTAGGCGCTAGAGAAGTAGCTTTGTGGCTTGGTGTTCTGTAGCAGGGAGCCAAGGAGAACCCAGTGGGACTGAAAGGTAAAGCCTGGATGGGTGGAGGTTGTTTTGGTTGGATTTTGTGGCGAAGCCTGGGAATCTGCTACTCTGAGAGAGGAATGGGGATGCAGAGGAGCTCTGGCTGAGCAGAAGGTGCTGTGTTGATAACTAGTTGTATTGGACACTGGTCACCCAGAAGGGATGAGACTTCAAAGTGACCTGGCTGGAGAGCTAAGTTATGAGATGCAGACCACCAGAGTGCTGGAGTGCCTGTTAGTGAGGGACGTCAGATGAGGAGAGCCTGCTATGTCATATGCAGCTGTGAGAGAGTGCGTCACTGGTAAGTCTATTCTTCTATAGATAGCACTTGATTTTGTTCAGTTTCAAGCTAAAACAATGGGTAAGGGGAGACAGGGTAGCTGCCTGCATGTATATGAAGGTTGTGGTTGTCCTTCTTCCCTCTTTTTCTAATAAGAAATAGAAATGAAAGTGACAAAGCAGTGCAATACAGCATAGCCAAGATCTAGTAAAACAGGTGCCTCAATGGAGGCTTTTAAAGCTGAATTTAGGCTCCTGAATAGTGACTTGTCTTTCAAAAGTGCTGAGAAAAGTAGTTTCTATTCAGTTTTGTGGGAGCTGTTGTGTGGACAGCACTCTTGAAAACCAGATCACTTGTGTAGGTGCATAAATATGGTAGTCTGTGGAATGTAAGGTTGGGCCTCAAAATAACTGGAAACAATATGAAAATTGGTTTAGGGTGACCAGACAGCAAGTGTGAAAAATTGGGATGGGGTGAGGGGAAAAGTAGCCTATATAAGAAAAAGACCCCAAAATCGGGACTGTCCCTATAAAATTGGGACATCTGGTCACCCTAAATTGGTTTGATAAATAAAAACTACTCCAATGCAGGCCTCTGCAAGTATAAGAAACTATATTTCCCTTTCAAAGCAAAAATAGTATCAAACAGTAGAAATGTTCACAGTTCTAGTCCAAGCTTCTCAAATGTTTAAACTTCTCCTTTGCTGTCTTGGGCATTTAGTTGGGGAGAAATCCAACTATAGATAACAAGCAGGAAATGTATTGATCTGGATGCGCTCAAGAGCTGAGGGCTGATTATTTTCTTACACTAGTATAAAGCAAGATTAACTCCATTTAAATCAATGGAACTATGCCAGTATAAATTGGAAGAAGTGACAAGAAATTAGGCTGTCTTTTGCAGTGATAGAAGATGCAGGTGACTAAGGCCCAATCCACTCTTTGGCTTTGTCTAGTCTAGGGAAATATTGGTGCGCTGTTTGCCTCACCCCTCCCTCTACACTTGTAATACCCAATGTGTCCTAATACAAAATTGCTCCCACTAGTGCGCACCAGTGATCACATTAACATTTGGGTTAGACTTGCCTTTAAGCAACAGTAACTACTATGTGATTCTCCACCACCTACTGGTGCACAGTCCACATGGACAAATCACTTGTATAGTGGTCCTAACTGAGCAAACAGTCATCTCACAATGCACCAATCACTACTTACGTGGTCTTTCTGGTTTATTTTCCAAACTCTAGTGCTCAAGGCTGGACATCATTTACATTCTTCAGGTGTTTCAGTCTTTTGCAAGAGGAAATCAGAATCCCAAGGAGATACACTTTCTGGACATGTGAAGCAATGGTTCTGTTGGTTTGCAACTGCAGAAGGTCTGCACGTTTATGTATAGTAAAGCTGAATCTTGAAAAATACATCTGTGTAACTAGCACATCAGTTACACGGTTCTTTAATACACCTCTACCCCAATATAATGCTGTCCTCGGGAACCAAAAAACCTTACCGCGTTATAGGTGAAACCGCGTTATCTTGAACTTGCTTTGATCCGCCAGAGCGTGCAGCGCCCCCCCCCCCCCCGAGCACTGCTTTACCACATTATATCCAAATTCATGTTCTATCGGGTCGCGTTATATCGGGGTAAAGGTGTATGATTAAAACAACAATTCATGCTGTAAACTACTTCACTATGACAAATCCAAATCAGTAATTAACTGGGAGAAGAAGAGATGCATAAGATAATCAAATGTATAATCTCCACATTAAAAAACACATAAAGGAGCATTTTAGCAGTTGATGCTATAATAATTCTAGCCCCATCAAAACAAGATACTCCACCCTAATAAAGATCTTATTTAAAACCCCAGAGCACCAAATGACTCCCCGTGATGGGTTGGATCACAAAACCTCTTGGGAACTGCCAACTGATGTGCTGTGACTACCTCTGAGCCCATTTTCCCTGGCAGCTTGGGACTTCAGTGCCCTGCCTGGTTTAAGCCAGACATGCTAGCCTGCTGCAAAAACAGACCCAGGTCTGACCCATGCTCCCAAAAGCTGCAGGCTTAACTGAAAACAGCTTAAGAAGTGTTCCTGTCTCCAACACTCAGATGCCCAGCTCCCAGTGGGGTTCAAAGCCCAAATAAATCCGTTTTACTCTGTATAAAGCTTATACAGGATAAACTCATAAATTGTTCACTCTCTATAACACTGACCGAGAGAGATGCACAGTTAAAGAATGGCAACACTTAGTTCACAGCTCCATCTCCAATTCCCTTCATCATTTTGAATGTATGCACATAGAAAATTTCTAATTTGGGTGGTAGGTTGACAGCCCCTCATAATAGCAGCATCAGGTATAAAGCCTAGCACCATGTGTAACCCACTGTACCTACGTTGCTGTAAATCCCACTGTGCTCTCAAGTCATGTTCACCTTAGTGCTTTTATACTAAAAATGCAACATGTAGTCCCTACTGAACTCTGCTACTGCCACAACACATGCCACTACCTGGCTGCAGCTGCCTCAAAAACCTTGCTACTACTTTTCAAAAGCTCCAGCAGAGAGCTTTCCTGCCAAGCAAGGAATGAGAGCTGAGCATTCCTCCCAGCTTCCGTTTTCAGCAATGGCCTAGGAAATTGCACTGGTACCTGGGCAATCTGGGGAATTTCTAAAGGAGTTTGACCTCCTTTTCTTACACTTACCCTGGGCTCCTAGAAGGCCTTTCAGAATCTTCTAGAAACCATTCCTTCGGAGAGCTGTTGGGAGCACTGCTCCCAATCAGAGGGAGTGCAATGGTAATGGTGCTGCACAGCACAACTGTTTAATGTGGGGCTAAACTGCAACCCAAGCGGTGCTTGTTGGTGCGGGAACGCTGCCCCACTGGTGCTTACACAGGTGCTGTCCCACCCATTCGCTTACTAACACTTCAGTTCTCTAATATAGACCCAGCCTGAAGCTGAAGCGGAAAGAAATGATAAAAAAGCATCAGCATAGTACTGAACTCATTTGCATCTGTCTCTGCCTGTGTTTTGGGGCACGGAAGAAGTGACTCACTGTATATGTAATAAAAAAGCAGAGAGCTGAGTGCCTCATAGGAGGTACTCATCAGTTCAGAGCACCAGAACCAACCTATTGATACCAACTGATGCCTAGCAAGAGTCTCTCCCCAATAATCTGACTTCCCTGCATGCCTTTATTTAATAACTAATATAGTTTTAAATGCTTTGGCAAACTGTTCTCTTAATAGGGTTCTCTGACAGACCTATTAAATACATGTCCTACAGTGTGGTGTGGTTACACAGTTTGGATATTCTGTTATAATGTGTATTAGCTACACAATGTTCTCTTGTAGGGAAATAAAGGTTTGTAAGAGTAAAGTAAGTAAGACTGGAGGCTTAAATACTTATATCTTGATGCTAAAGTAGTATGCTAAAATGTGATACTTTCATTCCATCTCTTGCTTCTATGGTAGGCTGAGCTCTGAGCTGTTTTCATCTAAGTGGTGTGAACTTCTGAAAGAGTTGCTTCATAATATACATATTTTAAATTAAGAGTGAATAAATTAAATTGAAGGAGACACTTCCCTAAGGTCCCCCTTTAATATCGGGTAATCTGCACATCCATAGCCTTTTTGATCAAGGTGACTGTAAGAAAGCATGGATAGCAGAGCAAATCACTGGGAGTGTTTTGAAGAGTAAGTTCTAAAACTGACAGGAAAATAAAGGAAGTATTTTTTAAAGGAGAGGGACTACTTCATAGGAATATAAACATTCTGCACTCAAACGACCTTCATTCATAGTGAATATTATTAATGTAACTTAGGGTCTGATCCAAAGCCCATTGAAGTTAAGGAGAGGTTTCCCACTGACTTCACTGGGATCAGTAAGCACAACTTTCCTCTAATTGTGCTATTTTGGAGTAGAGTCAGGAATGTAATTTTTCTCTTCTCCTGTATACAACACAGACTCCTGGCTTTGATATGATGTCTGTCCCTGTGGCCAGAATTTTCAGCAGGGATCAGCCCCCACTGTCATGGCCAGATTTTCAAAACTGCTCAGCTACTTTTTAGGGACTAAAATAAGCAGCCTGAGGGCAGATCCTCAGTGGGTGTACATTGTCATAATTCTACTGCAATACTACGTCAACCTACACCAGATGAGGATCTGCCTCTACATTTTTAGATGTGATCAGCACGTGGAGTGTTGAGCTCTTTTGAAAATCTGCTCATTAGTACTATAAAGGGGGCTGCTGGGTGTTGGGAACTTTTGAAAGCCTGGCTTTATTTTGGTGCCTAAATGGGCACTGAGCACTAGGACATTTGGTCCTGAACTTTTTTGTGAAATGTGTCCCATACAAATACTATTATAACATTCCCTCCTGTCTGGACGGACAGTACAGCCTAATATCAGAGTATCCATAATTCCTTAAATGGTGGTAATACATATATTTCACTATGATTATAATTCCATAATATAGTCATAACTCTTAATACCCCTTGTGTACATATATCACACAAGAATATTAATGATCAGTGAGTTATTTGTTTTCAAATGAAACATCACAAGGCATATTTATTGTAATAATCTTTGTATAAAGTGTGCAGGGTGTGAATACAGGGGTGCTTAGTGTCGCAACTATACTAATGGCCAGATAATAGTGTATTCATATTTAGTATCTGGAAGGGTGAATTTGTGTAAGCAGACTCTTTGATCTTATCTCTTGTGACAATCTACCTGAGTGATACATTTTATTATTGCATTTTTTAAGTGCTGACCAAAACCTGTATTTCTCTAGAGTACGTAGAGACCAGTACAGTGTATTTGTCATTAACATGCTAAAGAGTTGAGCTCCAAGAATAGTGTGACCTATTCATCTGCATTTTACTAGAACTCTCATCTAGAAAGATTTGAAAGTGGTCTGTGCCAGACACAGGCTGTGTTCATTAGAACAATGTAAGGGGTTCATTTGAAATAATAACAACATGTATGTCTACAGTGCATTCCATTCAAGCAAGTCAAAGCACTCTGCAAATTAATCGCACCTCACTGCACTCCTGTGAAGTCAGTATTAGCCCCTATTGGTCTAAGGTCTTGTAGGACGTAGTGTCTAGATAGGGTGACCAGATATCCTGATTTTATAGGGACAGTCCTCATATTTGGGGCTTTTTCTGATATAGGTACCTATTACCCCCCATCCCCTGTCCCAGTGTTTCACACTTGCTATCTGGTCACCCTATGTCTAGATCATGGGTTCTCAAACTGGTGGTCGGGACCCCTCAGGGGGTCACGGGGTTGTTACATGGGGGGTTGCAAGCTGTCAGCCTGCACCCCAAACCCTGCTTTGCCTCCAGCATTTATAATGGTGTTAAATATATTAAAGAGTTTGTTTTTAATTTATAAGGAGGGGGGTCGCACTCAGAGACTTGCTATGTGAAAGGGGTCACCAGTACAAAAGTTTGAGAACCACTGGTCTAGATACTAGATGAGGGAAACTATGGAAGAGTGATTTGCCCTAAACCTCACTTTGAATCTGTGAGTGAGCTGGGAATGGAACCCAGGAGTCCCGACTCTCCCATCTTACTGAACTACTACTAGAAAACATAGCTACACATGCAACACAAATATACATAGACAGCACTGACTGGGAAAGAAATTGATTGATTACATGTTCATATAAGGCACAATTTTAAAAATCGGACTTATATTTATGTGCCTATGTATCAATTTAAGTGGCCTTATTTTCAAAGATACTAAGCACCTGCAGCTAGAAATCAGGCCACTTATATTTATGCGCCTAAATATGGATTGAGGGCCCGACTCTACACATCCACTTTAAAAATGTTGATATTTTGTCAGAGCAAAAGAAAGAAGTTGGATTGTTAGGTGTTACAGGCATTTTGTCACTTATCAGTTTGAGACATCTTCACACCCAGGCTATGGTGCAATAGAAATAGGTCAGGAGTTTTCACAGGAGCACATTCAAGGATGTACTTCTGAAAAGAAAAGGCCCCGCACCTACAGAAGGGAGCTTATGCTAATAACTGTGGACCATAGCTGGCTGGCAACATATTTATTGGTGACATTTTCTACCCTTTCCATAGCAGGCCATAACTTCTGCTGATGTAAATCGATGTGGCTCCATTGAAGTCAAGGAAGAATTGCATAGTTACAATGAAGAGAACTTCCCCCTAAAATCCACACTGTAGTAGGCAACCATCTGTCTAACTTGTCTGGATGTTGAAGAGGTGTCTTAGTAGGAGGGTGGCAGAAAACTTTGGGACTGCTGCCTAGAATGAGTGCCAGCATCCCTCTGATGATCCCTGGCATGTATTTCCCATGTTCCCTAATGCCCTGCTACTTGGTTCCTGTGCCAGCTGACTCCTCCTAAGGGTTTAGTGCATGGTAGGAAGAACAAACATTCTTACCGTACCCATTGCAGAATTTAAATTTATAAAACTTCAATTATGCACTCTTATCAGTTCTATTAAAGAAACCGTGCACTTGAGGGAAATAAATCCAAAAAGTCTCTGCTGGAAAAAATGGAAAAAGGTTTTTCTCCCTTTCTATTTGTAGTTCATCTAGGCAGGGTTATGAAAAAGCAATTGCCTTTCATCCTTGGGACCACAGTTAAAATACACATCCAAAGAAAAACTGTGAGCTGCGCCCTCCCAGCTCACTCCATATTCTTGACAGCTTTTCATATCACATTAACAGTATAAATGGGCTCAATTAAATTTATTAGGTCAGGACAGCATAGGGAAGTTCATCCAGCAGCTTTTTTTACGGTCTGGTTAAGTAGTCATAGGTAACTTTAAACCCCTTTTTCAGTCATCTATGTGAGTGATACTGTGAATTATCTATACATGTGCTGCAGAAACAATTATATCTTGAGATGGGGAGACCCTGTGGTCCATCTATGGACATCTGCATATTTGTGTATATGTTGCACATTACTGAAGTACTTAGAGCTACACGGAACATGGAGTAAGCAAGATACCTGCCTTGAGGAGGCTATAATCTGAGACATGAAAAACAACAAATCAGATGCATAGTTATCTTTCTATATGAATATTCGTACCGCTCAAGGTGGTGGATTAAGACTGACTAGCTTCAGGACAGTGTGTTTTGAGGAGGAATTTGTGGGAAGGTGGGTGGGAGCTTATCTTCCCAGAATATGGTAGGTGATAGCCATAGCACTGAGGAAGGGGCAGAGATTGGAATCACAAAAGGAGCGATTTAAGTTGTAGTCAAATCATTCTATGCTAATGTTGTCACATTAGGGTCTATTAGAGGTCAAATAGAAGAGCTATCACCTTCTAGAGTACATAATGAAAATTTTCTCACTGACAGGCCTCTCAGGAAGGTGCTGGTGCCCTCTCAGGGTTTCAAGATTTGTTCAAATTCACTGTGTTCTTTTGATCACTGACTTTATCTGGACTGTATTTTCTTAGGGCTTGTTTCCACTTGCCGTCAATGGATGCTGCGGCAATAGATCCTCCAGGGGTCAATTTAGTGGGTCTAGTGAAGACCCACTAAATTGACTGCTGATCGCTTTCCTGTCAACTCCGGTACTCCACCGGAACGAGAAGCATAAGGTAAGTAGATAGGAGAGTTTCTCCCATTGACCCAGTACGGTGCAGACACCGTAATAAGTTGACCTAAGGTATGTTGACTCCAGCTATGTTGTTCTTGTAGCTGGAGTTGCGTAACTTAGGTCAGTTTAACCCCATAGTGTAGACCTGCCCTTAGTGTGAGTGCTAGTAGCGGGCAGTGTATGATCAACAGATGAGCATGTTTGATTGAAACTGAAAGAGTATAAACCAGCATATACAACTGCTACATATGCTATACTTGTTAGTGTAGTCCATTTAGGGCCCTTCTCTAAATAAATAATGTTTCCTGTTTGCAACTTTGCCTTGAAAATTTTCCAGTTTCCTTCCTGAGGTTAACTTGACTTTTCAGCTGAATCACTTCATAGTTTTTTTTTCTGCCTTTTTTGTTCAACATAGAAAGTCTATCATAGAAATGATTCCATACAGTATGGTCAAAGAAAGGTGGGTGGTATTTTTCTGAAACTTCTCCTGATTGAGCCTTATGTATTGCTTCTACATCAGCTGTCATCATACTATACTGAGATGTAACATTTTAAATAAAAATCCAATATTTCTCAGTTGTAGCCTTTGATACCCTTTGAATTTGGGGTTGTCTGGCAACTAACAAGTAGGGTAGATATTCTTATAGGCACTCTTATTTAACCATGAGGATACTGCCACTTTTTTACAATGGAGTGCCCAGAAATATCACCTGTTGAAATATCCAATGAGGTGTAAAAGCAGTAGATGTTATATTAAAGTGTCTTTTAAAAAAACCCAAACAAATATTGGCTTATTTTCCTCTGCTTTTATGGTTGAGTCAACACGTTAGATCCCATTTGCATCTTTAAAAGTAAAATATAACACAGTTCTCCAGGCTATAGGGTTTGGAACACAACATGTCTGGCAGGAGAATTAATGCAGATCTGTACAGCAGTGGGAAAAGAAATAAGTTTAGTACAGCCAGGAGGTATGATGGAGAAAGGAAGTGTGAAAAAAGAAGCAGAAGGAAAGAGGACAATGCGTATTATAAAATGGATTTTAAGTCAACATCTCTGTTTTTTCAGTTGTTCATGTTGTCTCAGTCATGTCAGTGTTCAGGGGGTGGGGTGGTGCAATCTAGACCCAGTGAGCAGTTGTGTCACCATCTGCCCTGTAACCTTGTATCTCACAATGCTTTGCGATTGTAACTCCCAACTTGGGCCACTCACAACCAGCCCAGCAGCACGCAGGTGACACCTGGAGTGTCTGTGTGCTAGACAGCCCTGGTTCAGCAGCTCTGACATGCTAGCAGCCTGTCTGTGCTCTCACTCTGGCTTCCACCAGCCTGGGTTACAGTCAGCAAGGTGACCCGAACACACCCCCAGTCCCAAATTCCCCCAAAATTGTGTTCTCTGCAATGTCCACTTCTCTCCTGCACAGCTCAGAGAAATGCCATTGGTTTGTTCCTATAAAGACACAAAAACACATCACATCTTATTACTGGAGATAAAGACACCTTTCCCTTTAAGCACAGCACTGAATTCATTTATGAATTCGTTACAAAATATACATAGGATTAAGAGTTCAAATATAAGGAATGAAAATAGAGTTACAAATAAAAGAAACCAAAATACGCGCCTAAAAGTCTAAAGCTTAATCTAGTAAAATCCAGGTTTTGTTCAAGATGGCTTCTTTCACCAATCGTCATTCTTCCCAGCTGTGGCTAGCTTCCCCTCAGTCAGGATCTTCCACAAAGTACAAGATGCTGGCTTCCCTGGTCATCATAGGTGAAATATCTTTACCTCAGCAGGTTTCTTACCTATATTCAATTCCAGAGACTTCAAGCACCTCTTGATTGAAGGACCAATCTTTCTCAGCTTGCAAGAGCTTTGGCCTCTTGTGTGTGTCTAGTGATGGATGCCCAAAATGGCTTTCTGTTCTTGCTTCTGAATCCCAAAGTTCAATGACCTCGTTTCAAGAGGTAGGACTGACGTACTGCTATTCTTCCTTCCTGTGGGCTTCCCATCCCCCTATATGGTTTCTGTGTGTATATAGGGCTTCCATTGTTTCTGATTCCATCATGCTTAATTTACATAGGAGACAGGTAGATGGCTGTGAGCAGACTGTACAACTTAATATCAATGAGTATCCATAATGCCTTACATAATAACACTTCACAATGAACTTAATCACCAGCATGTCATTAGCTTTCAGAAAAGACCTCACTCAAAACACTCTTATAATACAATCATATTGTATACAATCAGTCGATTCAGTTGCTTGTCACTTGAGGTTCACGCCTGTCCCCCCTCCCCTCATCTTTATAGACCAGTAAACCTTTGAAATAGATTCTTCTGAAAAGGAAAAACCCAGACCAGGCTTCTCTTTCCTGCTGGGTGTAGATGCCAGACTATCTTCTTCCCAACTTCTTAGTGTGAGGTTTGCCTCCACCCCTTATTAGCTTGATGGGTCTGTTTACTGCTTATGTGTGAATTGAGGTAAACACACATTTCTTTGTTTATGATAGACGTGTTTAACAGCTCCCCAATATACCTGATTTACACATGCTTTAGCCATAATTCCAGCATGTATTCGTAACTGTTAATACACATTTGCATCCATATATCATGCAAGAATATTAATAATCAGTGAGTTATTAGTTTTCAAATGATACCTCACAAGGCCTATTTTGTACAAAGACAATTACAATAGTGTATAGGGTGTGAATACAGGGGTGCTTAGTGTCACCCTCAAATGTGTTTGACGCCTTGATCTATATTTTTGTTTGCGATCGTGATGAGGTCACAGACTTGAATAGAAGCTCCAGATTGAGTGAAAATACTAATTTACTGCTTTGTCATGTGACTGCTTTAGGCTGTTGCAATCCAGGATATTTTTAAAGCCCATTTTACCAATGAAGATCACTTTCCCATTAGGATAAAGAGGTACTGTTTACTGTACATACTTCAGCCCAGTGGCAAAACTGTAAATAAACTTCAGTGGGCAAGGCCATGTCAGTAAGAGCAGTAAATCGCGAGGCACAACAATCCAATTTAAAAGTGATGAATCAGTTGAGTAAAAATTGTCGTTAGCCAATGACAACACTTGAGATGCTTCTCAGGAGGTGACAGGACATTTTGGTAACAGAATTAAGATGCCTTATAAAGAAATAGTTGGGAATTAAAAATGGATCTCTGTTAGCAAGAAGGAATATCAGTAAAGTTCAGAAAGGTAAAGTTTGTTGCATCTAGTGTAAAACTGCTTCTTATGTATTTATATTTTTCTGAAAAATAAATGCTATTTTAATAATGTAAAAAGGCATGTAATTAAGTAGCAAGGTTCTTTTCTACTTCAGAGGAAAAATCCTGCCAGTACTGTGGCAGTAGGCCCAGGGGGCTGCATAGGCGCACAGTAAGTGGAAGAGAGAGGGAGGAAACAGAGAATGTTTAACATTCAGAATTTGTCCACAGCCGATAATTTATTGGAACTCATCTGTAACAAGGCCTGGCACTGATTTATAAGTTGATTTGAAAAATAAATAAAAGTGATAGAAACCTGCATTCGGTTTTAATGATAGACTGTTGCAGCGTGAAAAGTAAGGATATGAAACATTGCAAGGAAATTAGATATTATGCCCTGAAGACAACTGCAGCTACCAGCCCATTAATTGTTAGATATTTATTATTAAAAATTTCTTTTCATGAGTGACTGCAGAATATTTGCTCTGTTAAAGTTGTTGAGTTCTGACATGAATGAAGTGTCTGGAGCTCATTTTTTTTGCCGCTCTGTGCGAGTGTGTGTATTTGCGTGTGCGTGTGTGGCCGACAAGGCAACTGAACCGAATAGGTGATGAATGTTTACAGCACAAACACACAAGTGCTGCCTCTAAATTGACATAGAATAGGGCAAAGAATGCTGGGAAGTTTGCTGCTGCTCTGTACCTTAACAACAAAGGGCTAGATTATAACCTGAAATAGAGGGTCTGCTCCTGCTTCCAGTGAAATCGATAGCAAAACTTGGGATAAACCTTCAGCTGGTGTAAATTGCCACAGCTCAGTAACAATTTATACCAGCTGAGGATCTGTCTTGCACTTTTCCAGAAGTTAGTGTACTGCATGATAACTTATCTGTGCAAAAACACCATGGAGCAGGGTGTTCATAACCGCTTGGAAGGGGGAAGAAGAAGGTAGGCGTACATTTAAAAACTGGTCCTGAGTAGCATGTTATCTTATCAACCTAGATGCTGTATTTTTGTCACTCCTGGTGACTTTATTTTTTTTTAAATAAAATTCAGCACCAACGAAGGATCCACAAAAATGTGAGACCATCAAATGTTTCCCTCCTATCCTTTCTCATGCTGCAAATCTGCCACTAAAAATGACCCTTTAAAAATGCAATGACTTGGGGAAAGATTGAGATCATGCACATTTATTGAGATGGGATTGATGCACTGGACCAGCAGTCCTGTGTCTTATTCCAAATTTTACCACTGATCTGCTGTGGGATTTTGGGTAGGTTCATTTCATTTCCCCATGCCTCAGTTTCCCATTTGTAAAATGTGTACAATACTTGGGTTCTTTTGTAAAGCACTTTGAGGCCTACAGATGAACAGTACTGAGGGGGCGGGTGTGTGTTTGTGTGTGGAATATTTTGCTATTTGTATGGCAGTAGCACCTAGTGGCTAGGGCCCCACTTTACTGGCACTGTAACAAAGAGATGGTCCCTGCCCTGCAGATCTTATGTTCTAACTAAAATACTTTGATTATTTTCATTATGAATTATTAATCCCAGGGCCACCCAGAGGATTCAGGGGGTCTGGGGTCTTCAGCGGCGGGGGGCCACCACTTCAGTAATTTGGCGGTGGGGGGGACCTTCTGCTCTGGGACCCACCGCTGAAGTGCCTGCGGCAGGGCCCCCTGCCGCCGAATTACCACTGAAGACCCAGCCCTTCGGCGGCGGGTCCCCTTCGGCGGTAATTCGGCGGTGGGGGGTCCTTGTGCCCCTGGGCGGAAGGACCCCCTGCCCTGAAGACCCATTGTGGAAGAAGCTCCGGGGGCCCAGGCCCTGCGAGAGTTTTCCAGGGCCCCCGGAGCGAGTGAAGGACCCCGCTCCAGGGGCCCTGAAAAACTCTTGTGGGGGCCCCAGGTCTGGGGCAAATTGCCCCACTTGCCCCCCCGTTCTGGGCGGCCCTGATTAATCCTGCAGTATTGTATTAGAAATAGAGAAGTAAGATAAAGCAGGGCAGGAAATATTTTCCTGTCCTTCTAGAATTTTTGAGATTGAAACATGTTCTAATATCAAATTGGGATGAAAATCTCTGAACTGACTGTAGGAAAAAAAATCAGATTGGGTCAATAAAAATGTTATGACAGTTTTGAAAGGTTTCATTTTAGTTCTGATCCTTTTTTTTTGTATAAACTAACTACAAATTCAAAGCTTTTAAACATTGAAATTGGATGTTTTGAAAATTTCAAATTGTTTTCCATAATTTTTCAAATTGGGAGATTTGTCAAAACAGCAAACTTTTGGTTTTGATGAATAGGCATTTTCTGATTGGGGGGTGGGGGGTGGGGACATTTCATTATAAATGTTTCGACCAGCTGTGTAAGAAACTAGATCTATTTTAAGTCTGTTTGTTACTTAGACCATAAGCCACAGGTTGTCAGTTACTTTTTGTCAAGGTCCAAAAATCTTGGTCAAAGTATAGTCAAGGTCCAGATTCCAGAGAAACATTTTTCATATCGCAATAACAGTAATGATTATAATATGCAAAATAAAAGGTGTTTGTTCCAAAGTATCTGGTGGTTCGGATTTGGCCCACTGTCTACCTATTGACTACCCCTGCCATAAGCTGTTTGGGGGCAGTGACCACCTTTCCATCATGTGTGTAGCACCCAGCACAATGGGGCCCCAATCATGACTGTATCACAATAAAAATGTAAGTGATTATTCTTGCCTCTGCCTCCATTTTTTATAATATAATAATGGAGATATACCTATCTCATAGAGCTGGAAGGGACCCTGAAAGGTCATCAAGTCCAGCCCCCTGCCTTCACTAACAGGACCAAATGCTGATTTTTGCCCCATATCTCTAAGTAGCCCCCTCAAGGATTCAACTCACAACCCTGGGTTTAGCAGTCTAGTGCTCAAACCACTGAGCTCTCCCTCCCCATGTTTCTATTCCCATTTATCATTGTCCATTAGACCAGTTGTATTTTACTAGGGGATTTTCAAAGGCATGAGGGGAAATTAGGTGCACAGCTCTCCCACTGAAAGCCAGTGTGAGTTGGGGGCCTAAACTGTCCTTTGTTTTTGAAACTCTCCCCTTACATAATCAAACCTAATTTACAATTTGAAGCAAATGCCTATATTTGTGTTATATGTTTACAGGCCTTTTTAATGACAATGAAGTCTGCGAGGCCACATACTTCATTTTTCAAAACATGGGTTTAAAAAGGGAACTTGGTTACGTTTTATGCAGTGCAAGGAAGACAGGCAGCTATTAAAGAAGATTCACAGTTATAGGCACATATTAGTGTTGAGATTCTCTCTTGAAATGGGAAATTATAACATGAATTTACATAATCCCTCATTAAAATAATTTATTCCCTCCCTCAAGGCCCCACATCACAGCTAGAGCTAGGCAAATAATTAGTAATAAACAATTTTTTGGATCAATTTCACCTTTTTTTTCTGTGTGAATTGTAAACAAATGCAACATAATTTTCTTAAACACATTTATTCAAAATTATTTGCCAAATATCTGAAGAATTCATGGTCTGAAGCTCATTTGCAAGTGGTTAGGTGCAAGTATTAGGTAGTCTAGATCAGGGGTCGGCAACCGGTGGCTCGCAGCTCGCCAGGGTAAGCACCCTGGTGGGCCGGCCCGGTTTGTTTATCTGCCGCGTCGGCAAGTTCGGCCGATCGCGGCTCCCACTGGCCGCGGTTCGCGGTCCCAGGCCAATGCGGGAGGCAGGAAGCAGCGCGAGCCGAGGGATGTTCTGGCCGCGGCTTCCTGCCTCCCGCATTGGCCTGGGACCGCGAACCGCGGCCAGTGGGAGCCGCGATCGGCCGAACTTGCCGACGCGGCAGATAAACAAACCGGGCCGGCCCACCAGGGTGCTTACCCTGGCGAGCCGCGAGCCACCGGTTGCCGACCCCTGGTCTAGATCATATGATACATTTTAGTTCCCGCACTGAATGAGTGAAACTTGTAGAATCAGCACTATTTTGAATATACAGGATTACAGCTCTGAAACTTGCTTTCTATAAAATAAAATCCATTGTTTCTATGACCATTCTAATCCATAACTCGTTCACGAGGGCATGGATTCTCAGCCTAGGGGTCATGACCATTGAGGTAGTCGCTAACCGAGCCAGAAGAAGTATATCCATGCATTTTTCTTTAAAAAGTAATTGCTCAGTACTTGTCACAGCCACCCTTCTGCCTGCTTTGGAAGAGTGCATGGAACTCCACTCAGTACACGTGGCAGCTGGGGGATTGAAAGGCTGTGAAATGAATTGGGGTCTCTGGCATGGACATTCAGAGCACTATTTCTGGGCCACCAGGGCAGCCCTGGAAGGTATTTTTAAATTACATTTTTCATTTTAAATCAGCTAGACCCAGAGTGGTTATCAAGCTAATGAAATTCTCACATCCCTCTTTCTGCTGATGGGAATAAAGCATGCAGTACGGTGTCCTAAAACTACAGCATAAAAGAGCTAACTAAATGACACCACAATGTAAGAGTAAAGAAGAGAAGGAAGGGTAGTCATGTTAAGGTGCCAGACTGGGACTGGGGGGTTCAGGGCCCAATTCTCAGCTTTGCCACAGATTTCCTGTGTGACCTTGGGCAATGTCTTATCTCCATGCCTCATCTGTAAAATGGGGATAATATTTCCTTCTCTTCCACCCTTCATTTGTCTGTTTGTTTATATTATAAGCATTTCTGGGAAGGAACTCCCTTTTACTGTGGGTTTGTATAGGGACTACCACATTGGGGTTGCTCGGCACTTCTGTATTGCGGTTGTTGCTGTTAATTTTAAGTTGCATGGAAATCCTTTAAGGGTATGTATTGTCCCAGTACCAAGCATTATAAACCTAGGAAATGCAGAATGTTTGCATTTGAATGAAATCCAAGTAAGAAATGTAGTTGAGGCAGCCAAACAACCTTACCTCTGCCCTTTAGTGATGTGTTGACTTGCTCTACTGGTGATTCTGTCTTGAAAAGATAACTATAATTACACAAATATGATTAAATCATTTTTGTATTTAGGTCCAAGATTAAACTGCTTTTTTTTAAAGGACAGACTTTTTTCATATTTTCTGCTCCTCCCATATTAGAGGGCAGAGTTAAGGTTATTGGAGTGTGTAGTGCTTTGTTTTGGGATACCTACAATATCTCTGTAACGCTTAAATTACAAAATATCAAGTAAAAACAATGAGGAGTCCTTGTGGCACCTTTAGACTAAAAAAATTGTGTGCCACAAGGAAGTCTCATTGTTTTTGCTGATAGACTAACACGGGCTACCACTCTGCAAGAGCAATGCAAATCAGGCTGAATTTGACTCTTTAATTTGCAGTTGACTTACTTGTGGAGTGGGCTGTGCTAGACTGGTGCTATGTGAAGGGAGACCCCAGTCCCAAAAATCTCAATGTCTTTGTGCTTTAAGGGCTTCCCCAGTGTCCCTGACTCAGTCCCTCTGGCAGTGCTGCACTGAACTAGAGGCAGCAGTGCCATGGGTTGTCTATCAAATATGGAAACCCAAGCTGGTATGAAGCCATGGAACCTCTAAAGAAATTAACTAATGGTGTTATTTATAAATTCTCCAAAAAAATGAAATTGTATTCAGAAAGTGCTGTAAAACTGGGGAGGATACACAGTCTTTTTTCATACAAAGCAAAGGTGCAGAATCCCTGCTTTAAATGCACAACAGAACTCAACCTTAATTATGGAGGAGCGACTACAGCCTCCATAATAACCTGTACCATTTTTATTTTTCAGTAATTTCCATGGGCCTCAATTTGTATCCAAACTGTTTCTTTAAAAATGATTGCTGTTAGTTCTGCTGCATAAAAAATGATTGTTTTGTGCATATAAAACATATGAGCTGGTAACAGGACTCCTGTATTTCATCTATTAAGAGAAGTATTTTAATTATTTTACTTTTCTTTAGGACAGATGTTCTTCCTGGGTTGCATAATAATACCAGCTCTTTCATTTCAACAGAAAATCACAAAGATAGGGGGTTGGGAGGTGTAGTTAATTGTCATTCCTCCTTACATTGAAAGGAAAATAGAAGTCTCAGAATACCCAATCTTCAATGCAATGAAATGAACAAACTTGCATTACATGCTGCTTACTTCTGTCAATGGGTTTTATGTTAGTTTGTGAAGCATGCTATTTCTGATTAAATCTGCAAAGATTTGACATCACTGAGCTCCTTGCAAATCTGCAAGCTACATTTGTATGTACAATACTAGAAATGTATGGAAACATCTGACTGAATGGAATTTAATGGTCATGGGTGAAATCTGTGAGTAGGATGAGGGAGAAGTTCCACTCCCCACACTAACTTCAGTTCCCTCCCTTAAAATGGTTAAGACTGGTTCTCAGGCTGTGGTCCCCACCCCATTGCTAATCACAATAGCAAATACCAAGACAAACCAAAGCGGACTGATGCCTGTCCTCTGCAGAAAGACATGATTACATATTATATAAGGCTGTTTGAAAATTTCTCAAACACTTTTTTGACAGAAAGCAGGTTTTAACTAAACTAAAATTTGAGGAAAGTGCTCGTGCTTTTAAGAAATTTCAGTATTTTGTCAGAAAACTGGTATTTATTTCACTCTGTTTTTGGTCCTTGTTGGCTTTTTAATGACCATTTTTGGCTTTTCAGATTCCAGTGTTTTGAAAAGAAATTGAAATTTTCCATGGGGGGGTGGGGGGAACCCATTTTCCAACCAGCTCTAATATGAAATATTTTATCTAAGGACTGTATTCCTAGTACCTAAGGGGCACTGGAACAATTTGTATAGTGTGGGTGCTGAGAGCCATTGAACCAAACTATAAACCCTGCATATGATGGACACCATTTCAAAGCACCCCTAGTACTACTCTCACTACAGGGTATCAAAGCTGTAGACACACGTGTTCTCTGAAACAGAATTTTAAAAATTACATTGAATTGGGAAACAAATAATACTGGTTGACTTGGCTGAACCAATCACAACAGCATCAACTATTCAGAACTATTAGTAATCAATCCATAGTTTAAAAACAATCTGTAAGAGGTGTAATTAAAATACTTCTAAATAAGAAATTCTAGTAAACCACAATTTGCCTTTGGACACCAGTACTCCACAGGCAAAATTGAGTTAAAATAATTTATCAATTCCTTGCTCAGCTCTAGTTATTCCACATATTCTGAAGAAAACAGCAGCAAGTGCATTATGTCTACACACAATTGATTCATATTCATCTAGAGATGGAAAAATTTGGATGTGGTTCATATATTAAACCTAATGGAATCACATTTGGTAGAACTGGTCTGAGAGATGATTGTATTGATCCATCATTAGGCTAATGTATATAAAAAGTTGCATCTTATATTAACCAGTATTCTAGAGATAAGATATGCCCTTGCTTAGTCAGAGCAATGTGCAACTTGTCAGGATATTGGTGTTTTGATAGTTCAATATTAATAGCTTGTAAAGAACCAGTGAGAACTCGTCTATGTTAGCGCAGGAGGAGCTAGATTCTGCCACCCTTACACAAATAGCTCCTTACCCATCATGGAAGGATGGTTTTGCAGTTTTTAGACTGGACTAGTACTCAAGAGAGATGGATTCAATTCCTTGCTTTGCCTTAGACTTCCTGAAGCATCTTGGCCAAGTCACTTAATCTTAATGCTTTAGTTTTCCATCTGTATAATGATATACTACGTCCCTATTTCACATGAATGTTCTGGGAATAATTCTATAAATAGTCCAGGAGGTGTCCAGCTAGTTAGTTACCCTAATTATTTCTTTACCTGACAAGTGGGGGAGCCACTCGTGCATCCCCAGAATACTGGAATCAGCATGTTAGGTCATGCCAGTGGCAGGGTAGGGGGTGAGCTTCAAAATGGGATTTCTCCATCTGGTTTTGTCTCAGTACTGAAGGGGGACAAATCTTAGACAAGCAGGAGTCTCTGGCTTAAAATCAGATGAATGGCCTGCCTACTGACAAGTAGTCTCTCTGGTCCAGATTGTATTTAGACGATGCTGTGGTCAGCACTGCAAAGTGTAACTGATTTAGGATCCAAAACCTTTTTAGTTGCAGCCTCATCATATCAGGACAAAAATAAAGCTTTTTGCCTGAAATAACTTGGGTAATGGATGGACTGCCAGCCCTCCCTGCTGTGGCAATTTTGAGAGGATGTGTTATATACCACCCTATTTGCTGTGAGGCTTTAGACATCTGCCATTATTTATTACAGAAGGCTGAGGAAATAACAGGTCACCAATCCAGCTGAAGTGAGAGATTAATAGAAGGGAGCAAATGGAGGAAGATAGGCAGAGAACACTTTGTAAGTGCATCTCAACGATACACCAAGAAGAGAGGATAAAAGGATAATAACTACAAAGATTTACTAAGAATTCTGGTCTGCACAAATCCCAATTAGTTTTTAAAAAATTGTGAATGAAAGTGACAGTGAGTAAAGCCACACTTTAAAAACCTAAAGCCTTGCCAAAACGAACCGAGCAGTGGAAGAGGTGAGATTTGAGTTGAGTCAGGGTGGGAAGGCTGAAGCAATTGACTCGCTTCTTGCTGCTTCATGCAAAAGGGCAGAAACTCTTCCTTATTACCCCACATACTCCAAATGTCAGTGATGAAATGCTGACCCATCATTCTAATGTCTGCATGCCAAAGGCATAACATTGTATCCTCTTGCAGTGAGGGTAAACTGAATGAGGCCAAGATGTCACCACTTGCTGCCCTTAGCTTGGAAAGGGGATTGTACTGAACATTTAGCTGTACTAAATGTGACATACATAAATAATCCTCTTATTTTTGTAATACGTCATGGTTCTTCTATTGTTTCTTCCTCTCCCTCCCTCCCTCCTTTCCTCCCTTCCCTCCCTTAAATCTAGTCAAGGATTGTTTGTATGCCCCATCACCGCTTTCCCCAGGGAAATCTGTGTGCCTAGAACAGAAGGGTCCAACTCATTCAGGGCCAAATTCCATTTTTAAAACTGTGGGCCAGGGTATACAGTTAGGATTGTATATGAGCCTCTGTCCACAGTGGAGCTCCCACTGATGTATTGTTGTGGTTCTATTACTGACATCAAATGGGCTGGATCCAGGAACTTGACACTCTGGGAACTTGACACCCTTGGCCTGGAATCTTCATCCTCCCACCAATGCTCTGGGTACCCCTATATATGAATGGTAAATGCATTTTTCCAGTCAAGCTGACAAGCCTGATGGATTTTTTTTTTTTAAAAATGGGATTTGGAGAAGAGCCTTTATAACTGTAATTTAGCTGTCCTATTACTTATGGAGAAACGACATTCTTTCCATCATGTGCAGCCAAAAAAGACTCTGGTACAAGATGTTCTGCTGTATCTTTCTGATACACACATGCTACTCAGTTCTGTATAATTTTAACCCACCGCTATAAAGAGCTAATATTTTCTCGATTTACTAATAGCACTGCTATTTAGAAACAACGTTTGTGCAGAGTACATTTTCCAAGTTATTAAAAAATCTGCAAAGAAATAGGTGCTGTAAGGATAGTTAATCTTACACTGTAGGAACCACCTCAGACTTTGTTAATCTGGCTCTGCTTTACCCATATGCCTGGGGAGCCAAAAGTACTAAGTAATAGCTGTTCTGACCCCAAGCAGGCATGTCAGATTTGTTAAATTGAGGTTGTTTTAATCCCAGGAAAGATGGAGTTTGATTATTGAGCTGGTATAGCTAGGACTCGCTCTCACTAAGGGTGTGGAGTGCAGGACAGGAGGAGGACTGGGTATGATTCATAACAGGGATTAGCTGCCTTTGAAATCTCCTGTTCCCTATGTATTTAGCTCTCAAAGGTGAGGGCTTTTATCATGAATGGTGATGCAGCACAACAGTGAATTTACACTTCCTCCCATGAACAAGCACAAACACTTACATCCAGATTTTGCCCTGGATTACACCTGCACAATGTTATACCGGTATGACCGTAGGCAGAATTTGACTCTAGCCAAGAGCTAATTTTGAATCATGTATTAAGGCATCCAGAGAATTCCTCAACTATAACTTTCCATTTTCAAAATATGAAAAAATTTCCATGTAAAAATAAATGATTCAGACTTGGTGTCTTACTAGGAGGTGGAAGGAGGAAAACACAGTGCCTTTTGATATATTTTTGGATTGTATATTTCTTGGAGCAAGAACTGGCATCCTCTATGTGGACCCAATCACGAGCGTTAGGGCTAGATTTTTCAAAGGTAATTAGCACATAAAGGTGCATAGTGAGGATTTTTTTCAGAAGAGCCTAACATGCTTAAGTGCTTTTGAAAATCCTGCTAGTCCCTATCTGCATCTTTAGCTTTAATATAACGTATTTGTGCACCATCCACCTGCAGTACAAAAATAGGGCTCAGTCCTGAACCCTTCCTGTGAGGCACTAAGGGCCAGATTTGCTAGGTTAGTTAGGAGCCAAAACGTTCTGTGCTTTCTCCTGTGACAGCCAGTATCACCACCCTCTTCTTTTTGTTTCCACAGTGTTAAAATAAATGCAACCATACTAAAACCAAGCTTGTGATAAGAAGCAAAGAAACTAAAAATTAAGGCCATTATTCCACTTTGAACTCAAAAGTTACATGTAATTTAGAAATCCTTTTAATATCTAGATACAATAGGATTGAGCTAATGATGGTGATGTTCGGTTGTGGGTTTGAATCTCTCCAAGGCCAATCTTTGAGTTAAGTCATAGGAATGGGGAGTCCTCTATTAGTTCTAGTCCCAATTCACCATAGAACAGGCAACTTTGGGCAAGTCACAACCTCTCTTCCTCCTCAGCAGTAAAATAAAGACCTATTTCTGCTTCACCATGATACCGTGAGACAAAAAATGATGGTAAACCATGTGGGTAGTCAAGTAGAAGGAACTATATAAATATTAAAATTAAGATACTGTATAGTATTAGGAAAATATGAGTCAAGATAAGTCTTTCATCTAACGAACTATGAGCAAAATTACCTACACTATAAGAACCACTTTAAGAAAGCATAAGCACTCTATTTAATTACTGACCTGACTAGTAAAGTTTGGCTTTATTTTTCCAGCTCCCCAGGCTGTACAAATATAAACATGGTCATGGCGAAGAAAAGCATACACCCTAAAAACGACATGACTAAACAAGCAATGGTCAAACACAAAGGGTGGTTTGTGTGTGGGAGCAAAAGGAAGAAGGAAACAAACCACACAGATCAGTGAGGCAGGCACTCATCGCTATGGGTATTACTATTTTTTAAAAATAATATTGCTTTCTGCCTTAGGTCTCAGGCAAAATGGCAGAAGTGAGATTTTATGGAAAGACTGAATGAGACAAAGGATGTGACTTGGTGAACAGGTTTGGGGAGGGCATTCTAAGCATGAAGGAAAACATGAAATTACTTTACTTAGACAAATTACATGCCTTCAAGTCACCAGGGCCTGATGAAATGCATCCTAGAATACTCAAGGAGCTGACTGAAGAGATATCTGAGCCATTAGCAATTATCTTTGAAAAGTCATGGAAGATGGGAGAGATTCCAGAAGTTTGGAAAAGGGCAAATACAGTGCCACTCTATAAAAAGGGAAATAAGGATAACCCAGGGAATTGCAGACCAGTCAGCTTAAACTTCTGTGCCAGGAAAAATAATGGAGCAAATACTTAAGCAATCAATTTGCAAACATCTAGAAGATAAGGTGATAAGTAATAGTCTCAAGGTCCCTTCCAGTCCTATGATTCTATGAAAGAGAGCATGGAAACACTTGTGGGGAAAAGTGAAAGAAAGGGACACCAAAGCTGCTGTCACTGACATGTGAAAGGACACCAAGTCAAAGTTAGAGGTAGGGTCTAAAAGGCAAGTAGTAGTAGTTAAATCACTCTGCCGTTGAGCTGCAAGTTTTAAGAGGACATGGCATCACTGAAGTGATGGGAGATGATGCAACAATCGGAGAGATGAGTGTATCTCTAAATTTTACATTAAATCTAGCCACTGACTAAGTAGATAACACAGTAGGTGATGACAGACTAAATCTATGGTGTCTCAAAATGCTGAATGTGTGATATTTTGAAAGTTACCTTTTATAGGTTTATACACACACAAATGTTAGAATAATTAATACCTTGGCAGAACTGACATAGGAAGATGATGGAAGAAACAATTTAATGGTTATCAGTTACTGTAATACTCTTGACTTATGAAGGTGCCCAGGAAATGCAGTAATTCAAGCTCACATGGGAAAGCCATAGCAGATGTAATCTCTTTTGAGAGAATTGGACCCCAGTCCTGCAGTGGGGTCTGAGTAGACCTGTCTGCCTGGACTGTGCACAATCATATCAGATCTGATTGCGGAACCCAGGCCACCTGAGGTTTAGAATTTACTTTAATCCATTTTATCTAGATGTAGTTTTTTTTAGGATTTGTCCACGTGTCTCAGACCTCCTCTACAGGGAAGTTCTGTGGTGAGAAGGTGGGAAATAGTTTCACTCATTTTATGCTTAGATTGTAAGCTTTTTCAGATAGGGGGCATCTTTGTTCTGTTTGTACAGTGCTGAGCCCAATGAGGTTCTGCACCATGACTAAAGTGGTAGGTGCTAATGCAATACAAAGAATAATCAGCTTTACTGACCTGAGATAAAATGCCATTTGATGAGTAGCATGTACATATGGGAGAATGTTCTAAAAAATAAGCCTTAAATAAAGAACACTTGAAGGTGTGTAAATTTCTCTTATCCACTTGCATTATAAAGCTCATTATAAAATAGTAATTCACTGAAGTGAATATTCTCTTAATGTCACTACACCATAGTATAAGTAGCATTCTGACTACAAGCCATGAAATTGAAACAGACCATGACTGGTGGCAAGTTATGGGTTTCTCTCACAGTTTGCCCTTGCATCACTCAGTTATATACAGGGGATTAGTGAGTATTAAAACTCACACCTATGAAAATACCCCCCCCCCAACTCTTTAACTTGCTCTAGCAACTCTAAACCCATAACAAGATTAGTCTAAGAGAAAGTATTGCAAATTCCAGAACATCTATAATATAAAGCAATTCTTTAAAAAAAATTGACATTTTCTAATGTGCAGTCCACTAGCTCAATCTTCTATGAAATAGAGAAGAAAATTATTCAGTTTGATTAATTCCATTAACACTACAAACCGTTACCAAATGGTGAAATTTCAGACAAAATGCTGATTATAAGAACATTAGTCACTGCAATCTATATCTTCTTTTAATTTCAGTTAGAAATTGTGATTGGACTGATTTAAGATGTATGAATGTATTGAGGATACAATTAATACTTCTATAGTAATTTTCATTTGAGGACTCTTCTGACCTTTGTTAAAATTTCTTTATTATTCACATTTTACAGATGGAAAAATTGAGGCACAGATACAGAACCCAGTAAATCAGTAACACTAACCACCAGATTATAGTGAGGCAGAGAACACTACAGTTACGATTTTATTACCCTGGTTTCACTTGCTAAAAAATTGCCTGAGAAATTCCTTTGGAACTCACCTCTTCCATTCTTGGTCTCCACCTAAAGGTTAAACATTTTCATCAAATCTGAGGGGAATCCATTCACCTGTTCTTGAGTTAAGGAAGACTGCAAACTTTTTTTTCCAGAATCAGTAAAA
The DNA here is from genome assembly GCF_020497125.1 of Mauremys mutica. NCBI lineage: Eukaryota > Metazoa > Chordata > Testudines > Geoemydidae > Mauremys > Mauremys mutica. Next base: position 118,227,030 of record NC_059073.1, on the reverse strand, counting down.
AAATTAAATACCTGGAAACTTCCCCCCTCCTTCGCAAAGTTGGCATGTGACTTGCCCTCATTGGGAAATAGCTGCTTAAGGCTGATGTAGAGAGGAAGGAACAAGAGCTGGGGGGAAAAATGCATCTGAACTTATTTTAAATCCTCTGATTGGCTCTTAATCACTATTCCATCAAATTTAAGATTGTCTCCATCTCCAGGCTCCTTCTCTGTCCCACCCTGCTTATCCCTTGTCAATTTTCATGTTGCCTTCTACTCTCTGCCACTGTTTCAGTCTCATCCACTTGTTTGTTAGCTCCTCAGGGCTTGTCTACATAATCACTTAGTTTGTGGCAAACTGGGATGTAAATCAAAGTGGGGTAGATCAAAGCACACTAAGGAACTGTTAGTGTGCAGCAGCAGGGTCCACACAGACACTTAGTGCCTGGCAGATTTACATCCCAGCTTGCCACAAACTAATTGTTCATGTAGACAAGCCCACATACTGTCACCTCCATACCTTCTTTCATCCAGCCCCCTATGTATGGCACAACCAGTCAATGTTGCGAGTCCAGTAGCTGGGAGTTTAAGAGAAACATCAAATATTGTGAGACTCTCAATAAAATTGTTGCTAATTCTCAATGTGACATACTTGAATTCTTTGAGAGTGTTAACATGCACATGGACAAGGTTGATCCAGTTGATATGGTGTACTTAGACTTTCAGAAAGCCTTTGACAAGGTCGCACATCAAAGGCTGTTATTAAAAGTAAGCAGTCATGGGATAAGAGGGAAGGTCCTCTCATGGATCAGTAACCGGTTAAAAGATAAGTGTAAGAATAAATGGTCAGTTTTCGTAATGGAAAGAGGTAAATAGCAGAGTCCCTCAAGGATCTGTACTGGGACCTATGCTCTTCAACATATTCATAAATGATCTGAGAAAGGGGATGAACAGGGAGGTGGCAAAGGTTGCAGATGATATAAAATTATTCAAGATAGCTAAGTCCAAAGCTGACTGTGAAGAGTTACAATGGGACCTCAACCCTAGGTGGACCAGCATGGCCTCCAAGACCACTCAACAGGACCTTGCCCCTAGAAGATCTCTCATTGCATTTAAAAACAACAATAACAACAAAAAAACCCAGACAGAACTCATCCACACAAGGACCAGCATAGTCCCAGAAACTCCCACACATGACCACATCCCTAAAAAGGCCAGCACTGGTACCTCCAAAACTGTCCTTTCTAAAAAGACCTGTGCTGCCCTAAAATCTGTAAGGGAAGAAACTGTCATCGTACCAGAGATCACGCCTCAAGATCTGGCCGAAAGGAGTTCTCAACACTGGGAGGAAATGAGGCAACAGGCTAATTCCGCAGCAATTTCTCAGCATGAGCCTGTGGAGATTGAGCAGCCAGAGGAGCAACAGCATTTGGCAAGGGCTGCTGCACCATGGCAAGCCACTTGGATGGAGATTTGGCAACAACAGCCTCCTTTAACTTAGACCTCCTTGTAGATCGACTCGCTAAAGACCTGTCTGCAGAAATTGTATCTACGAGGAAGGGAACTCAGAAGAACACACTGACTGCTCACAGAACTCCTGCGTTGGGCCATCACATCATCATCAGAGAAGCAGGAGAAGGAACATCAGTTGCTGCTATGATCAAGCATCATCATCCAGGATCCAGAAACTCTACCGGTCAAACTGCCCTAAGGTTATGAGAGAGATCCTTGAGATGACTCCTCATCTTGCTGCGGAACCCCGTCCGAGAGACTATTCTCGTACTTCAAGGGTGTGTTTGACCGTGTAGCTCAGAACGAAGTGCAGCATCCAAGATGCCTTCATCCTCTACCCTGAGTTGGCTATGCGGGGGACCTGGAACAAGACTTTACATCATGGGAAGTAATGACCAGACTTACAAAGATCAAAAACAGCCCCAGAAAAAGATGGCATTCACTATTACTTCCTTAAAAAATGAGATCCCGGTTGCCTGGTATTAATGCCATTTTCAACAAATGCAAACAGTTCTGCTGTACTTCCAGCTCCTGGAAAAAGTCTATGATGGTGTTCGTCTACAAGATAGGTGAGAAAGACGACCCCAGCAACTGGAGACCCATCTCTCTCTGTTCCACCATGTACAAACTGTACACCAACCAGCTCCCTAGCGTCTAGGACCACAGACTGGTCAGTGAATGGAGGAGCCATCAGCTCCATCCAGAAAGGCTTCTTCTGATGCAAAGGCTGTTATGAACACAACTTTGTCCTTCAGACTGCCATTCACATGGCCAGGAGGGCACGGAAGCAACGTGCCATAGTGTAGCTCAACCTGGCTAATGCTTTTGGATCAATGCCCCACCAGCACACTTTTGCCATGCTGTGAGAGTTCAGGATGCCCTGAAAACTTTTGCCAACCTATCCGGGAACTTTATGATGGCTGCACCACCGCCATCCACTCCATGGAAGTAGAGATGCCTGAAATTCCTATCTATAGTGGCATGAAGCAAGGCTGTCCCCTCAGCTCCATCGTTTTCAACTTAGCCATGGAGCTGCTCATTCGAGCCATCTACAGCGGTCTAGGTGGTTTCAACCTCCTATGGCAATAGAGTGAATATCCTGGCCTATGCAGACAATCTGATTCTGATTGCGGATGACCCTGAGAGTCTCCAACAAATGTGCAATGTCACGAGCGAGGCTGCCAACTGGATGAGATTCTGCTTCAATGCCAGGAAGTGTGCATTTCTGAATATCTGATGATAGAAGGGACTCGGTCCAGGCAACACCATTTCAGATCCAGGGTGAACCCATGATCTTCCTCGAGGAGGGGCAAGCACACCAACATCTCAGCATGCTCATGGGTTTCCGTGTCCAGCAGACACCTGAGGATACCATCGCAGAAATCCTACGAGATGTGGCAAGGATAGACTCCTCCCTGCTGGCACCATGGCAGAAGATCAATGCCTTGAACACTTTTCTGATCCCCGTATTTCATTCATCTTAAGGGGATCTGCCATGGGGAAGGTACCTCTTAACAAAGCAGACAACACCATCAGGCAGCTAGTGAAGTAGTGGATTTCTCTTCCTCAGAGGACCAGCAATGAACTGGTATACATCTCACACAGGCAGGGTGGCGCCAATGTGCATCATATGGGTGATGTGTGACATTGCAGTGATCATTCACGCCTTCTGATGTGCCCAGACACCATGGTTAGGAACACCGCGGAAAGCGCTATGCAGGATGCCACCAAGAAGCGAGTTGCAAGGATCCCCTCCAAGCAAGATATTGCCTCCTACCTGAGCGTCTCCCTGGAAGGTGAATTTGGAAGGGGGAGGGGGACTTTGCTTCGCTCCGGACTCGTGCCTGCAATGCTATGCGACGACTGGAAAAGCGTATTGGCTGCCACTGTGGTGTGAAGAACACCAGGAGCTGAAAGTCCTGGTGCCACTGGCACAGGTGAAGAACATGGAGCACACAATGATCACTCCAAGAGCTAGAACCATGCTGGGGAGGACCTTGAAAGATTCCATCCACTGCAGGACATAGAAAATCTGAAACAGAAGCCAGACCATGGGAAGGCCTTTGAGGTGACATGCAAGTGGGACGCCAGCAACCACTTTCTCCCCAGGGGCAGCTTCACCCGATTTTCCAACTGGAGGTTCATCCATAGGGTTCAGCTCAACTGCATTCCACTCAACGGACCTGTCCGCCAAGGGAATCGGGATAAGCGATGCAAGAAGTGTGGCTATGTCAATGAGACACTACCCCATGTCCTGTGTAGCTGCAAGCCCCATTCCAGATTTTGACAGCTGTGCCACAACACCATCCAAGATTGCCTGGTCAGAGCCATCCTGCCACCTGTAGGGAAAGTGGCTGTGAACTCTGCCATCCCTGGAATGGCCAGCCAACTGCGACAGGACATCATCATCATCACCAACAAGGACTGGAAGATCATGATGGATGTCACAGTTCCCTCTGAAAACAGGACCAGTGTCTTCTGCGACGCCTAATCTCGAAAGCTGGAAATATAGGCTCCTCTGGACGAAACCTTGAGAGCTGGGGCTATGAGGTTCAAACTCACATGCTGATCATTGGAGCCCTGGGCGTATTGGACTCCAGTAAGGAGTCAGTGTTGAGAGTTTGTGGAATTGGTCAATGCTAAGCTCAGCTGATGGGGCAACTCATGATGTTGGACACCATCAGGTGGTCGAGGGACATCTACCTAGAACATATCACCGGATGTCAGCAACACCAGGAGGGATGAGCTAGAGTGCTGATGAGAAGCACAGTCTGGAAAGTAACTCAAATACTTCCCGATTGTATTTTCTAATGGATTGTATTTTCTAATGGACAATCTACACTAAATTCTCAATTACTGAGGGACAATCTTTACTCATTGATATATTTGCTTTCCACAACCAACTCTGTATAACTTTTCATTAGTAATTGGAGGCTAATATCTAAACTATTAAATTTATTCACCTACATTTGGGTTATTGCTGATTATGTACTATATGTATCTTATGACTCTTAAAACAAACATTGCATTGTGTATAATCTAAGCACTATACCCAGATGTGGAGAGACACAGGTTAAGAAAACAGTATTATATAACTTTGACATTAACTGTAATATTTTTATATCTCAATATAGTCCGATTAGCAGAGTTGCAGCAAATCATCATCATAGTTCCATGGTGAGAACTAATGTACAGCAGTGATTGCCATTTCACGATGTACTAATGCTTACATCACAAACCCAAAAGATTTTGGAACAGTTCAATCTCTGCCCAATTTTTTTTTTCATCCAATATAGTTTTCCATCACAAATTATGAGTAGCCAGTACTGAGCAAGAGCATGCTTAACTGCTGAAAAGACTTTCCAGGGCGATTGAGGGCCTGATTTTTACATGACTGCATCAAATTTTTGTGGGTGCAAGTTTGGGCAAGTGAACGTGCATGCAAAAAATGGAGACATAGCTTGAAAACGCCCCTCCATGTCTCGGAGTTGGGGGGGCAGGGAGAAGAAGGAAATGACAGGACCACGGCAAGGGGATGGCCAGCTCCTGGGAGAGGGAGGGGACAGCTAATGCCTTCAAATGATGGAGCTTAGCCCCTCCTTGCGCCTTCAAGTGCATGTGGGGGAGTGCCTCAGGAAAGGAACTTCTCTGCCATGCATTGGCCATTTGGGGAAGACAGGGGAGGGATACGGGAGTCGATGGGACATTAGACATTAATTTAAAGCCTCCTCAGACATCCAGGGGCCATCTTGCTGTGACTGCTGCACCATATTTCCTCCCTCTACTTGAGGTATATATTGAGATGTTTCCAAGATGCTGTGGGTCTAACACAGGGATCTCAAACTCAAATCACCACAAGGGCCACATGAGGACTAGTACATTGGCCCGAGGGCCACATCACTGAAACCTTTTCATATAACGATACAAAAGTATAGTAAAAAATGAAGAGTAATGTAGTATGCTATTAAATGTCAATGTATTAACTTTATAAAAACTGTAATGTGAAGAGGGGTTTTAATAAAATATAAACACCTGTAACTATTCCTTATGTGGTCAGTAACACTGATGATGATCTACACTAACAGTCTATCAACATAGCTGTAATGGCAGGAACTTTTTAAAGTAACTATTCATACAAAATACATTGCCACTTTTAACAAACATTTTTCCCAACTACGCACAGCAAAGAATCATACATGCTGAACTTCATACCTCAGACTGCTCATCTAGTCCATTAGGCCCCGCCTCTTCCCACCCCTATTCCAACTCCTTCCCCAAATCCCTGCCCCTGCCTCTTCTCTGCCTCCTCCCAAGTGCGCCACACATCCCCGCTCCTCCCCCCTCCCTCCTCTAAAGTCCTAAGTGCCACCAAACAGCTGTTTGGTGGCAGGAAGCGCTGGGAGATAGGTGGAGGAGTGGGGGACGTGGTGTGCTCGGGAGGCAGGGAGGGAAGGGAAGGGGAGCTTGGCCGCCGGTGGAGTTGGCGCCTATGGTAGGCCGCAGGAAATAACTCCGGGCCGTGTGTTTGAGACCCCTGGCATAACACATCACCTATTTTGGAGATCAGGAAGGAATTTTTCCTATTGGGCCGAATCGGTGGGGTCCAGAGGTTTTTTTTGCCTCTCACAGCTTTGTGGAGGCACACTCCAGCATAAAAGGAATAAGAATAGGAATTTTAATGTTAGAAGGTAATAGGACTTTTTAGCTTATTGCAACGTATGACTGGTAAGAACCTTTTGCTGTAAGGACAAAGAGAGACCTGAAGTCTTTGCTGGGGGAGGGTGGGTGTGGGAGGGAGGAAGAGGGGTGAGAGGATTCAGAAGTGAGATGAATTATTGGTTTTATGGTGGGATCCTTTTAACTCCACTCTGGTCCCAATTAAATACCTGCCATGAGAGAGAGAGGATGGGCAGATAGCAATGGGTAGGGGTGGTGTTAGTTAAGTTTGTCGCTTGCCCCTTGAATCCATCCCTGTGTGTCTCATTTACCCACACCTCCTGATCAATAAGACCCTGTGTGTGCACTCTGTCTACTGGAAGAAAAATCTCACTGCCATCCACTCATGTTTGGAGTTAAAGCTTTAATTTGAGGACAGTAAAGAGAAATAATGTTTAATATATTAACCTGTGTGCTGTTAGAGAACTTACACTCACTGTTTTACACCAGTATAGTAAGCAGCAAACAACTCCTCTGTTGGTGAGATAGTATTGCAAGCAGACACAGATCTTGGTACTTTTTTTTTTCCACATTGGGTTTAACAGCAATGTCTATGTGCACTTTTTAATAATTTTTAAAAGCTGGATGATGGGGGAAAAATGGAAAAAAATCATGATTCTTTCAATCTCAAATTTAAAACATTAATCAGATTTTGATTTCAAGAGAAATGCCAATTATATTAACAAATGTACAATGTTGAGAATCTCATCAAGAACTTAAACTGAATTTTTATTTAAAATGAAAAATCCTGACATACCTTATTCTCTCTCTTCCAACTTTAAAATTTCAATTTGGTCAATCGGTAACTGATTAGCTTCCATTAAGTGTTAATACAGTATTACTTTTAAATAATCCCCACCCACCAATAAAAACAAACAACCACTCATCTCAACTCAGCCACATCTGATATGATAAAAATGCCCAAATTAATATTCTACTGTCCCCCATTTGGAGCATTGTTTTTCAGCAGTCTGCCAGGAGTTGCTTTCCTTCATTGGCTTGATAATGCCTTCTGACAATGGTATATAACACCTATGACGAATTCAAGTGCTCTGAAGAGAAGGCTCACATAAAACTGTTCATGTCAAATCATCTGCAAGCAGACAATATGCCTTCAGCTCCTTTGGTTTTAATAATGTTCCCTGTGGAAACTGAACCAGTTGAAGACTGTTCCAATAAAATAAGTCAGATTCAAGACATGGCATAAAACCACTGTCTACACAGTTTGTGACAACGTCCTTGTCTTTCTTTCTTCCACAGTTTTGTTCCAAAGACCTCGTAGCGAAGGCAGCTTGATTTTATCCATATTCTTACTGTAAACATTCAGAAATATACCCAGGACAACTAATAAACCTGACCACACGTACCTGAAGGGGGAAAAAGAGGAAAATAATCATAGTATTAACAGTTTATCTGTAATGTGCCAATGATGTGCCTCACATTATACAAGACAAAAATAAAGTCTCTGCCTCAAGAAGTTGACAATCTAAAATATGGTCTCCAGTGAGAAAGAAGCAAGTGGTAGGACCCAGCCAAGCTATTAGCTTAGATCTTTAATTTTTATTATCCTCTCTCCTTCCTCTTAGGTAAGTAGGCTGGAGAAGGAAATTTATTTGACATAACCTGTCCACATATACTAAGCTATAATTAATTGTAATGGTTCTTAGCTATATGAATAAAATACCCTTAATCCGCAGTACATTCCCATGTTTACAGGAGCTATATTTTATGACTACTACTCCTACATAGGGCTCTTTTCTCCATCATTACCTTGGATTGCCTGATTTCAGCACCTTTTTTTTTTTTTGTTCCACTCATCAAAGTTGTTTGTTTACCATCAGGCTTCGTGGTTTTTTTTTTTTTTTAATAAAGACGTCACCTTTTTCAGAGGGACTAAATTACATGTAAATATTTTGGGCATTCTTTGCTTTGCTTACATTCCTCCAATACAACTTGTTACAAAGTACAATGGCAATAAAGTTAAATGCTATTTTGTTTCAATCCAGAAGTAATTAGACTTGGTGTAAATCATTTAGCCTTATTTATCAATGTAAATCCTTTGGAAAGTATTCTAAAACCCTTAATAAAAAGCTATGTCAATATTGCCAACAAACTTACAAGTTAATGGTCAAGATAATAGGTTAGTTATAAAAAAGTATATTGGGTAAGATTTCAAAGTTGAGCCCTATACAAGGAGAAAACTACATCATTTTATTGGAAAGAGTACAGTTCTTTAGCCTAAGTTTTCTCTACAGAGTAAGCCCCCAAGCAGATAATTAACAAGTAAATGCGAGATGTTACATAAGATTTTCTTAGACTACCAAATCCCCCCCTAAAAAAAACCAACAAAAAACAAAAACAAAACCATCACCTTCCGCCCACCCCCAATACGTACAATGGATTTGTCCTCTAATGTTTTTGAGAAAAAATGAAATTATTCTCTCTGGCATAACAATCAACAAACCAGTCAATATTTACATCAACTTTCAAACATTTGTAGCAAAAAATTAGAAGAAAATCTTACTCAAACATTTTGATGGTTAACTGGTAATGTTGTTCAATTTCAGTGATCAAGAACCTGATTTTATGAAATACACAAGCCATAAAAGGACAATTAGATACTTACTGGAATGTGAATGGCTTTGCAAAGAACAAAAAAGAAAGCACAATGGTCATTGCTTTTCTTCCTGTTGTTACTGCAGAAGAAAAACAATGGTTAACTCTAATTTAGATCTAGTTATAATCCAACTAAAGCTGTTATTAGGAGATATTAATAAACTAGGTAATTAAGGGCCTATCTATAGCAGGGATATTTGTAGTGGTAAGTTTCACCGGTGCAAACTGGTAGATGACTTGACCAGTGTCAAATAGGGTTTGCACTGGGGTGTGTGGCTTCTCCTGGTTTGAAACTGGTGCACCACATCCACAGTGAGATTTGCATCGATGTAGCAAAGCCAGTAAAGAGATTCCTAGTACAGACACTCCCAAAGTAACCAGATTCATTTATCCCAATGCTCACTTTATTCTCACCAGATCACGGGTATCACGGGAATGTGATAAACCATCTTTGAAACCGTTGCCAGTAGAAATTGTGAACTAGATTATGTACATTTTTAAAACAAAATGAGGAGTTTAAACATGTTAATAAGATTTTGATATACTGTAACACTTACTATTACAATCTTACTTTATTTTGGTCAGAATCTACCGACATAGATCCTTGCTTTTGGTTTTATTTTGAAGGGCATAGGTATCTGCATCTTAACTTTTTTTGAAGATATTTAAAATCTTATTTACATAACAGCAGGCCTCAGTACAGAGAAATAACTCTGGTCAGGACACTGAACGTGACAATGGATTTCAGAAGGCCACGTACTATTTCTCTAATCTCTGCCTACCTGCGATCTCATCACTAAAGAAAATCTGAATTGTAGTTTATGAGGACATAATCCAATTAACTGATTTAGGTAAAGTTATAACCTGCTGGATTATGCCAAAATTAACCACAACTTCCATAAATTGCATTGAAATATCATATGAATTATCTGGTCTACATGGTCATGTTCTGACTGCATAACTATTTATATAGTAGTCAAATATGAAACTACTCAACAATAACACTCATAGACGGTCAGGTGAATCTTAAATTTTTCCACAAGTGTTCTCTTAAAACTAGGATTAACATGGGCAGAAGTATTCTCTTGTACCTTTGCTTTATCTTTACCTGATCTCAACTTTTTTTAGTAATTATCTTTACATTTTAAGACGTTTATGCATATCAAATAAAATCATTTTCAATTAAGTGAAAAATGAAGGGAATAAAAAAGAAAATTGAGTTAATTAGAAAGGCGTTTAGATGGATAATTTAAAAATGGTTAAATTACACGAGTTTTTCTAAGTACTATTATTTCTGTTCTTTCACCAAATCAGTTATTAATTAAAATATTTATGTAACCATTTCCTTCTAAATTAAGTGCTTTCTCTTTTTTCCAATTAAGTCTGATAATTTCTCATTCTGCTAATAGAAATACAATTTTCATTAAATTCTTTTTCCTCTCTTGCTCAGTATGGGGGTAGTTGGGGGGCAGTAATGAATGTGATGCTCTTCCAAGGCATGGTAAACATTTCCCCATTGCTACAGGCAAAGCAGAAAGGGCTAGAGTGCTAACACTGTCGAGGTCAGGCACACGAATTCCTAGGAAGGTTTTACTATTCCACAGCATTCTTTAACATAGTAAAATACACTCTTTAAAAACTGTTTCAAGGCATGAAACAACTCTTCTCATCTGTGCTCATTTGAAATTAATGCATACGGTGAACTTGGTTAAAAAAGCAAAACTCAAACTACGACAGTGGCAAACTTGATGAAAATGCTTTATAATAAATTAGACAATTAATATTTTAGGTCAAAACTGTCCATATTCTCCCTTCCACTATGGTAAATGAAGAACATTACCTTACAGAAACCAGCTTTTGGGGCAGAGGGAAGGGAAGAAAGAAGTTCCCTGGCAACCTCCTGCCCCCCCCCCCCCCACCAATCCCTTGGGACTGATATTTGTATTTATAAAAAGGGGTAACCTAAGGAAGAAATGAGCCTGACGTAACTGTTTTTGACACACAGTTATGACATCTCTATGAACTACAGGAGGATCAGGGACACAATTTAGTCCTGTGAAATATATCCAAATGAAATTTTACCCTCTCGAAGTCTAACATTTCCCTTGTTTTAAACAGCTCTGGGTATGACTGTGTCATAGTCGACTATGACAAGGAGCATTAATTTAAAAAGGATTTTGGAAATAGGGATATAGAAAGAGAAAAAACCCTGAATCTCTCCTGACTTGTGTTGGAGACAACTTGATAAAGTCATTTCGAGACACCTTAATAAGGTCCTTTCTCCTCCTTCCCATTCAAAACCAGAGACAACCATGATATGCAACCAGCTTCTATGATTGCTGACTTGCAAGGTCATGATTGTACACTTTAATAATGTTCACTTAGAGATGTAATTTTGCTGTAGCTAGTTTTACTATATTAAAGTAACACTATGTGCTAAAATATTATGACCAGCTCCATGATGATGACTGAGTGAACATAGATGTAAACCACAGTAAATTAGTACAGATAATCCCTAAATCATGGTTTGTCATACTTGCCATTCTGGTAATACATTTGATTTTAGAAACAATGTAAAGCTTAAACAAATTATTGATAAGTAAATATACTACTCCTGACAGTGGAATCATCTTCCCTTAAGTATGTTAGGGAGAAAAAACATTAATAGACTAAATCAGTGGTTTTCAATCTTTTTTTCATTTGCAGACCCCTAAAAAAATTTCAAATGTAGGTGAGGACCCCTTTGGAAATCTTAAACATACTCTGTGGACCACAGGTTGAAAATCACTGGACTAAATTAATATTTCCCTGTTGGAAAAAGTATTGGTGTCCAGTGTTTCATATAGGATCTGTTTAGCACTGATCATTTTTCATTACTTTAAACTGCAGTTCCTCTTCTCCGAGCAAGGGGAAGAAAAAAATTCATTGCTAGCACATTCCCTAAGTTGGTTCCTGAGTTAAGACTGAACTATTTTTAGTGTGCACATCACCCTGTTCCCCTGCAAAGTTTATGCATAAGCAGGTAAGATTCCTTGCTGCTATGGCATTAAGGGCTTAGTAACTTCAATATTTATATAGATGGCAAATCTTCTGAGCTGGCTCAAGATTTTCATGCTCACCACACAACTATCCTAGATGGTTGACTACTCAGCATATGTAGCTGGGCATATTCTTGATATATTACTTGAAATGAAATCAGCAGCTGAGAGACTGGAATTTCTATCTAGGTCATGGATGTCTCATTGCCACAGATCCCCTTGATACTCGTCAATTTGGGTACTGACCTGCATATGGATACAGACTGCATGGGTGTGCTAGTATATCTTCTCCTGCCAATGAGTGGAAGTCAAGTGTCCATGCCATCTATAGATGATACTATCAATACTACTGATTAATACTGTTGATGCTACAGATCATAAGATGTTGTGCCTTTGTACCCCGACAGGACAAGGGGGCCCTAGGGTGACTTTCTTTCTTTCTTGTGGAGCATTCCCAGAGAATAGTATTGAGTATCTTCTTTCCTTAGAACACTCCCTTCTTGAGTCCCACAGGACTCCATCTTGTCACCTCTCTTGTTCTTTGCATGTATGTTCCTCTTAGAAGCATTAGTAATTGCTTAAGTACTTTCAGTAGATTGATGACACAGCACAGTATAACTATGTCTTCTGATGTACCTGGTGCAGGCATGTGCCATACTAAGCATTGGTAGTCCTTATATATGCTCCATTTTCTATCTGGAACAAGATGGGAGTAACACTACAAGGTTGGGCAAACCAGCTGCAAGACTAGACAGAATTTATTTGCATCTTTGATAGGTGTTGTCGGGGGGGAGGAAATAGCTCAGTGGTTTGAGCATTGGCCTGCTAAACTCAGGGTTGTGAGTTCAATCCTTGAGGGGGCCATTTAGGGAAGTGGGGTAAAAATCTGTCTGGGGGTTGGACTAGATGACCTCCTGAGGTCCCTTCCAACCCTGATAGTCTATGATTCTAACACAGGTTGCATTCTAAATATACAGTAAGATTTCCATCTGCTACTAAGAAATCAAATAGCAACTTCCTTGGTTTGGAAGAGAGTGAACGGTGGCAGGGTATTCAGCTTTGGAATTCACACACTCCCTTGGTTTAAAATAGCTTTTATCTGTTGACTAGCAGGGCATGCTACAAAGCCCAACTGTTTTCATAGGCTTTTGTGGTGGATGTAGTAAGATGGAACTGGTGAAGGTTGAAAGTTGAGTTGGTGTTGTGGGGAGGGAAGAGTATTGTTCTGACTTTTGCTTCTACCTGACTGCTTGTTGTTTAAACTTCTGAATGAAGGAGATGGACTGTTGGAATTATATTTATAGATGGTATTTTTAATGGCTGTTAAGGGTGCCTAGAGCACAGGACCAGCCCTTATTTTGTATTTATAAAAAAAAGCTACAAATCAAAGCTAATATAATAAAAGTTAGATAGGATAAGATGCCCTGAATCTCTGATCTAAGTCCTGACATGTACAATTCAGCATATCTTGTTATCCTAGTCCGATGACCAAGCAAGATTTCAGGGGTTGAAAATACAATTTGCTCTCCTTGATTTTGTTTTTTTCCACCAAACCTGCAATGTACATCTACTATTGCCTTAACAGCATCTAATTACAAATGTCTGCAGGTTCAAGGCCTTAAACAGAGTGCACTACATAAATCTATTGAGAATATATGTAGAAAGCCTTCCTGGAATTTCTCAGAGGCTGTGATTTTATGTCTGGAAAGCATGATACTGCCTTTTGCACATCTGTGCCCCATTTTATTTTAACACTTTTTTTCCTCCCTGTACCAAATAAGTCTTACCTTTTTGCTTATATTTTGGTGTGTATTTCTGATTCCACAGATCTGTCAAGTGTATTGTTTATGTATCTAGCAGGGTTCCTGGTGTTCATATATTTGTGCACAAAGCCCTTCTAGGTGAAGGCACTGGGTTAGAAAGAACCTTGGTTTCCAAATATACTGCAACAGAGAAGTCATGCTACATGAACTCAGGTAAATCAGCTCACAGAGTAGAAGCAAGAGAGAGCAAGAACAATTCTCACAAGCTTTGTCCTAAATGGAAAAGTAGGAGTAGATTGTTTTTATATTAATATACTAAATATGTAATTTGTTCATACCTGTTACAGCTAGAAGGGCACCGAAGATTTTAATCAACGCTAGAACAAAGGATATTCCAAAATATCCAGTCAGGGAAAAAAAGAATGCATAACCATAAGTCTGAACTGGATGCTGCAACAACAACAAAAAACCTGTTAGGACAATGCAAAACAAACCCTGAGGTGTTGCAAAATGAAATAAAATGATAGACTTTAATCAACTGCATGAGCAATAATAAGCTGTTCAACAATGCATTCATGCAAAGGTTCTTATTTAATTTTCATTAAATAATGGAAAAATAAGATTATGAACTCAGCTATGGCATTTTTTAAAATTCAGCTACTTTATTGATCAAGGACTAAAAAAAGGATTAATTTGCAAGTTGGACAAGTTTACCTGTCCTCCAGATCAGAAAGTTATGTTAAGAGAACAGCAAGACTTGTCACACTATATTAACAATAATCTTTACAGTGAGGAGTCCTCAGTACACAGAAAACTATTTAAACATTTTTATTTTAAAATGAGATTAATCAGTGTTTACCTTTGAACAAAATGTTACTGCAGGACTTAATCCGCTAGTGCACGTCAATCCCAATAAAATGTACACAAAACCTATTGAATAGGAATACAGAACCTGGAACAGTTAAAATAAAAATATTAGCTAGTCCTACTAAACAATTAAAGTAGGAAATTAAATGCTTTCCAATATGTGGCTGTGTTAATATACTCAATTAATTCTAAATGCAGCACATAACATCCTCAAACATTAGTATTTAAGTAAATATATGAAAAGTGAGAGTGGGTAACAGGATCACGATCTTCCATTTTACCACTACCTCACACAAAATAAAATCTCTCATATGCAGGAAGTCAGTTACTAATATCCTCAGGCCAGACCTAAAAGACAAAGCGGATACTTCGAATTCAGGATTTCGTTGCTTAAGTAAAACTTTGAACAATTATAAATACATGCAGTTGTTTAACTATTTTTAATTTACAAAACTCCAAGTAAATACTTATAAATTACATAAACAAAACTACACTGTTAGCAAAGCCAAGCATTCATAAATTTGGAAATGCCAGAATTAAGGTTGCCTGTGCAACCTTAATTCAGTCCGCTTGAGCATGTTCATCATGACAGTCTTTAATTTACATGACCACATACTATTTTTTCCACAGAACCCATGCCTCATTCAGTGAGAAGGACAGACAGTGATCACTAACATTTCTTTTTATCTTCATCATTTGGTGTGGCACTTTGTATTCACTGCACATCATCCGAACACTGCACTGAATACAGAATTAATTTCCTCATGGGCTTTTCTACTATAATCTCATAGTATCTCGGTTATTTACTGACATTAATGAGTTATCTTCACAACACCCCTGTGAGATGAGATGGCATCCCCCCCCCCCCCCACACACACACACCATTGTCCAGATCAGGAGATGAGAGACAGAGACTAAAGACCAAAACTATCAGAAGTGTCCCCTAATTTTGGGAGATGGATTTCAGACACCAAGATCCTGATTTTTTCAGAGTACTTAATATTTTATGCATTTATAAAACAGCTCCTATTTCTATTACAGTTGTGAGAGCTCAAACACTCCTTCAGAGCTGGCCCTACATGTCTCCTGCTGGGCATCGAGAAAACGTGACACACAATTAGTGGCCACCTGTGAATAGTTTGGTTTAAGAAACTTGCCCAGCATCATGTAGGAACTATGTGGCGGAACTGGCAGTGGGAGGGTTACCATCTCCACAATGGAAATATTTCAATAAACTCATGTATGTGTGGGAGGGCAGAGGCAACAGCAGGAACTGGAGGGGCTGTGGTGCCCAGGATAGGCACCAAGGAGCAGGTAGGAACTGTCAGCATTCATATTCTCAACCTGGAGCCGGCTCCTTCCCTGTCCTACCACGCCCCTGCCCACCAGGTGACAGATGCAGGGACAGAATCCAGTTCTCCAGGGCAGCCTTAATCTGCCTTGACCATGAGACAATCCTTTCTCTTCCCACAATAATCCCCCGCTTCACTCACTAAACACTTTCCAACTTCCTCAATGAATGAGGCAAAGGTCCTACAGACAACAAATTCATACATTACACAATCTCGAACAATTCCCAAAGCATCATCCAGTGTGTGCATAGAACAAGGCAGATGTCCTGTGGAAAAAACAATATGCAATCAAAAAGATATTATAATGTATATGTACAAAGGGGTCAGGTAAACTTAAATCTTGCATTTCCTAATTTTTGAGTACTTGACTTTGCAACCTTAATGTTCTTTTAACATCTTTTTTGGATGCCTCATCCTAAATTCTTTAAAAACTTAACACATTAGAAAAACAAATTTCATCAGCATGTACAACCATATTGACCCCTTCCCCACAGTAAGACATCAGCACAATCCTCTACCACTGTAGCTAATGAAGGCTGTTATTTTGTATGTGGACCTGCCACTACAAGCATCTATAAACATATATTTTGCTAGTGGGTTTCACAGCTATTTGTTAGACAGCAAAACAATGTGGAGACTATGGAATAATAGGTTCTATTCCAGATTTTGTAGGGGAGTGTGCTCTAGTAATTACACCCTTCTGCCACTGCTCCTATGACAAAGTATTAGGGAATCTTAACTATAGGCATCATTATCTTCACTGAATACAATTTGAAAAAACAAATGTAATTGAAGAAAAAAGGTTTTGCTTTATAAAATATGTACGGCAATATGCTATTGCAGGAAACCGATAAGTATACTACCGGTAATTACAATGCCAAAGTCACAACATTTTAATGATCAGTTTGAATAAAATGCAGCAACAGCAATTTTTTTTTATGAGGTTAACTCCAAAAAAAAGTGTCCATTTACTCTGGCCTTGTTGTCTACTATGAAAACTTTATTAATTCCACTAAGGGAAGAAAGCCTACAAGAGTTCTCAGAACCATATTTAATTAACATTTTCAATTTGACTTACAGATTAATGGGTTGGCTATTAATGTGTATTTATTGCCAACGAACATCAACTCTTTTTTTGAGCTCACGGGCATTGAAGTCACTTCACACTTTCACTTCACTAGTACTAGACATTTGTTGTTTTGATTAGCTGCAGATTCTTTCACTTGGTAGAACTTGTTCATATCCCTGGTGATTTTGTTTCCCCCTTTCTGCTATGGTCTTCCTATGTAGCAATAAGACAGTAAGTGTATAAAATGGTAAAATTATTTAATCTTTACCAATGTTTTGTACTGAGAATCATTCTTTCCTCAAATCTTGTTGGCACTTAGGAGGACAAGGATTTTAAAAAGAGCTGATTACTGCTTCAAAAAGCAATGAAGAGCTTCTGGGCTTCATATGAATTTCAAAATCCCATACTGCTCATTATTATAAAGGCATTTAATTTTCAAGCTCTGATTATTTTCTAAAGTAATTTCTAATGGGGTTAGTCACAGTGCCTCTGTTCTGTACTGAGGATAGACTACTAAACTCTGATGAGGTAAAGTTTTAATGGATGTGCTTCTATTGATATCCGTATATAATGTAAGTTTTACCAAAGTTCAGAGGAGTTCTCCAATCATTTTAAACTTTTCAGCCGCATCTTCTGGTTCTTTTATTCTAAGCTTTGTGCATCACAGTTTGTATCTTTTTGGGACTGAATAACATTTGTCAAGTCAGTCTGAAGATTTTGTCACTGCTCTTTAGAAAATTAACTCCATTTCAGAAGTTTTTTTTGTTTTTAAATAAAAAGGGTGTCAGTACCTTTGTGACAGGTTTCTTCTAACCCTGGTATTCTATGATTGGTTTCAGAGTAGCAGCCGTGTTAGTCTGTATCCGCAAAAAGAACAGGAGTACTTGTGGCACCTTAGAAACTAACAAATTTATTTGAGCATGAAGTGGGCTGTAGCCCACGAAAGCTTATGCTCAAATAAATTTGTTAGTCTCTAAGGTGCCACAAGTACTCCCGTTCTTTTTGCTGTACCTTTGTGGTCTGTCACTTTTGATGTTTAGTCTGTTTTTTTACACTGTTTATGGAAAAGGTAGTTTAATTCAAAGTTCTGGATTTTTTTTTAAATCAATTACAATGTTAAGTCCATTAGGATTGTCAGTTTTTAGCAGCTCTGGACCAAACTGACTACAGCAGGTGTTACAAACTGCATGTGTATATATGCGATACAAACATCAAATGTTGGACTGCTTTCCCATATTATCTGGGGGCAATTATGCAGTAGTGTCAACTCACTGCCTAGTGTTTTTTTGGGTTTGATCTCTCCTATCTACTTGCTCTCCCCATAAATGTAATTTGCCAATACAATTTCAGATTTCACTATTATGCTACTAGTCCCACAGTTGTGTTTTTCTTAGGTATATCTACAGCACTATAATATAGATGGTCACTAATGGCCAGATTTTTAAAGGTACTTAGGTGCTGAATGAGATTTTTAAAAACATTGAAATGAATGGACAAAATACAAAATAATTCAAACTATTGATTTCAGTTATACAGGAAGGATGCATAAACAAAGGATATGCTTCCTGTCTATACAAATATTAGACAAAAATAGGATAGAATTATTGCAACTTCAAAACTTGTTTCATTTAATTATGTACACAAATGTGTACCTTTGAAGGTAAAAAGTGAGTAGAGCAGCACAAGCACTTTCTTTTTATATGCATGATAAACAGATTAAGGAGTTTTGGTTTGCCATTACATGATCAGTATATCCTGATTTACACAGAATATCTCTTAAAAATAGGAGAAAATCCCAACTCCGTATGTATTGGTATAGTCTATGTCAGTGGTTCTCAACCAGGTGTAAGTGTACTCCTGGGGGTACGCAGAGGTCTTCCAGAGGGTACATCAACTCATCTAGATAGCTGCCTAGTTTTACAACAGGCTACATAAAAAGCACTAGCGAAGTCAATACAAACTAAAATTCATACAATTTGTTTACACTGATCTATATAATACATTTCAGTGTATAAGTGCAATATTTATATTCCAATTGATTTATATTATAATTATATGGTAAAAAAGGGAAAGTAAGCGATTTTTCAGTAATAGTGTGCTGAGACGCCTTTGTATTTTTATCTCACATTTTGTAAGCAAGTAGTTTTTAAGTGCGGTGAAACTTGGGAGATAAACAAGACAAATCAGACTTCTGAAAGGAGTACAGTAGTCTGGGAAAGTTGAGAGCCACTGGTCTGCATGACAGAACACTAGATTAAAGAGTCAGGTATTTACCATTTCTGAATTGGAACCATTGTGTAACTTCATAGCTTTTTCCTGCACATTTCCTATAACTGCATCTGCACAGAGAGCAAGGGATATAAGGACCACACCTTCAAAGAAAATAAAAAGGGAAAAACAAACAGTATTAATTAATAAGACAAATGCCATTCTACACTCACCCTATAGTGATAAGTGTACTGTAAGAGGCTAACTCAAACAATTTTCACTTTGCTTATACTGGTTTAGACCATAAATTTTGGAAGGCAGAAATTGTCTTATTTTACACAGACCAGCACCACAGGGCAGCAAACCCTGATATAGGCATCTGGGCTCTCATGCATTACAAATAAGTAATAACGATTAAACTTTCAGATCAAATTGAATCTGAATATTATTCATGTAAAATATAGTATGTCCTGTTGGAAAGAAAAGAAAAAGCAATGTCCAGTATATTTAATAAACACACAAAAAAGGAAAAACATGGAAATACTGACAAAACAACAAAAGCAAGAGGATTCACAGTGAAAGGTTTTCAGTTTTCTGAACTTACTTTATTTGCCTATGTGCTGTTCAGGTACAAGATGAATGTGTGTGTTTATGTATATGCTGCACTACTTGGCCACAACAAACTCACTGCGTGGCAGGTAATGGTATCAGCTTAACAATAACAAAAATCAATAATTCTTTATCCATCACAAGTCAACTAATTTCCAAACTTTGATTCTTTCACTATTTTACCAACCAATATCTCTGACATTCCAAGAGTTAGGATTAATGCTGGATATTGTATGAAAACATGATGGAATCCCTGCTTTCATAAAAGTATAACATTAAATTAACTAGCAGCACACAAGATGTCCATAGTTAGTAATGTCTATTTTCTATTGTTTCTTATACCATGACCATCATAATTAAATGATGAGGGCAAAACCAGGAAACAAGCAGGTTAATCAGCATGACATTACTTAAGATTTCATATTTCACTGGTAGACATTTTGTTGGACCAGTACAAATACTCTAAGGAAGGAATAAACTTTTCCTATCAGAAAAATTATTGATCCTTGGGACTGTTTGAATTGGAAAACTTTTTAAGTTCCTAATTTCCTTAAAAATTTAGTTATAAAGTTGCCTCCATGCTACAATTTTAGGCCTTTGCCATTTTCTAACCACCAGGAAGCAAGCAGAAGGAGATGAATCTATAATCTATTTAATCAGGTATCTAGGGGCACTGTTACAACAATGGCATTGTATATGCGAAAAAAACTTCTTTATAATTAGCAGCAGAAGCCAGAACAGGAGTAATAAGCCTGAAGAAACATCTGATGCCTGAGTGAAATACATTGATGGAAAAACAGGCCCTACGGGACTTCATTAGTATGTTTATAACTTATGGTTTTTGTTTTGTTTTTGGTTTTTTTTAAATAAAAACCACTTCTTTCTCCCTTAGCGAGAGGAGCACATAGTATCTGGTCAAGGAAGTTTTGAGTCGGTCATATTTCCTACATTTTTACATCACTACCCATTATATGACTTTTAAACTATACTTATTCACATACTTTATCAGTCTGTAGCTTGAAGCCATTACAATGCCAATATGGGTGTACCACTATAAAATAAGATGATAGTGCACATTAGCCAGTTTAATCTCATAATTCAACAGTTTTATTTAAAGGCACAAAAGTCCAATCCATACTACTGACAGAATCTGAAAAAAGTTTTCTTAAAAAAACCCCGAACACCATAAAGGTGTTTTGATCTCACTTTACATTAATATAAATCAGCAATAACTGAAAGCAATGACGGCAAACAGTAAGATCTGAACCTGGTCCAAAACCTTAAGACACAGCAGGGCACACACAATTTGAATCAAATGGACCATTTCCTTTGTACTTCACAGGGTTTTTTTGGGGGGGGGGAAAGGGGAAATTTTGCGCACACACAAAAAATAAAAAAAAATTCTTTGCTATGTTAAGATAGTGCAAAGTTTTAGTCCATGCAACGTTTCTAAACCACACACCTTGCATTTAAGAAAAAACACACTCTTCCAAAACAGGTTATTTAAAGTTAATGAATAACTAACAAA
Source organism: Mauremys mutica (assembly GCF_020497125.1). Taxonomy (NCBI): domain Eukaryota; kingdom Metazoa; phylum Chordata; order Testudines; family Geoemydidae; genus Mauremys; species Mauremys mutica. Next base: position 118,205,774 of record NC_059073.1, on the reverse strand, counting down.
ATTATCTCCCAATTTGAATACTTTATAATGTATTTTAAAAGTCCACACTGCAGGTGATCAGCAGAACACACTAAAGTTACTCATCCAAACACAATTACCATAACATTAAGCAAGCTATGGGCTAAACTGTGTCTCCTGCTGCAGATGCAGGCTTGAGGGGATGTGTGTGCAGGAAATATTTATCCCATATTCCTTCCATGCAGAGACCAACCAGGATAAGGTTCCCATCAGTGGAGATTGGATGGATAGTACTGCCAGTAGAGTGGCCAGAGGAGGAAGAGTTTCTGTTGCACACAGGGGCGGCTCCAGGCACCAGCACACCAAGCACGTGCCAGGGGCGGCAAGCCATAGGGGGTGGCCTGCTGGTCGCTGTGAGGGCGACAGTCAGGCTGCCTTCGGCAGCATGCCTGCGGGAGGTCTGCCGGTCCTGCGACTTTGGCGGAAATTCGGTGGCGGGTACGCCGAAGGCACGGGACAGGTGGACCTCCCACAGGCGTGCCGCCGAAAGCCACCTGACTGCCGTGCCTGGGGTGGCAAAATACATAGAGCCGCCCCTGATTATATCATGATGTGCCTCTTCCATGCATCCTCCCAGCCAGTCACTCTAGAGATTAGGCCTTTAAAAGGCATGATACTTCCAAGCACTACTCAGTCAGACAATGCCAAGAGCCATTACTGAGCCCTAAATATCAATTCTACTTTTAAAATTTATTTCCTTTCTTGGTACAAGACTGCATTGGCAAAAGTCAACATCCGTTTCCTTTGCTAACATCTTTTGTACACGAATGGAACACTGAGTGGGGTATGTTTCATTAAGTCTATTTGCTGCTTTTGCACAGCAATGCTTATCCTGGATTCCACTGCTATTAAAGAGCCTTAAATCTAATATAAAAAATTCTGATGGCACAATATGGGCAAAATTGTTCATCCAGCTGATGCTTTAAATCCACTCAGGTTTTATGTTTGTAATGTTCATATCAGACAGCAAAGATTACTTGTTCCGTTTAACCTCTCAGCATAGTTTTGCTTCCTTAGGCAAGACTGTGACATGTAAATAGATTTGCCCTTGACAGTGCGCACGTTTAAAGAATTTTGATTAAATCATGAATGTGTAAAAAAAAAAAAAAAAAAAAAGCTCCAGCCAGAATCATACTAGTTTGTTTGTAAATGCTTCTAACAAGTGCATTACTATAAACCACCAGGAGGTAATGTGACATTATTATTTAGTGACTAGCAACTAGGCGATGTCATAAGACAAATGAATTCTTAGGAATTTGTCATTTTAAAGTTTCACTGCAGAGTAAAAAGTTAACATGTTTTGAAAGCCTCAAGAGACTTAAGTCTATAGTTCACTTTTCTTTTCACTCTGCATACATTTCAAATGTCAATATATAGTCTGTTTCACAGAGGCACCTTTATGGTGCTTTTCTTCAGTTTGCTGTCCCTTTACAGAGGAAAAATAATTACATAAAATTATTCAAGGACAGGGTACATCAAATTACATAGTGAGAAAATTCTTAGGTTAATTCCACTGGCCTCAGTGGAGTTACTCTTGATTTATACTGGTGTAATGTCAAAAGTAAGCCCACTTTTTAGGAAATATACTAAGCTGCCTCCTACCTCCATCATTCAGCTAATAAAATAAAATATCCAGCTTCTAAACTGCAGAAACCCTACTTCACACTAGATTCTATGACCTGGACAGATACAGGGTGGGAGGAAGGTGCAGAGAGGTAACTTGCTTAACTTACATAGCAGGTAAATAGCAAAGCAGGGAAGAACTCAGACCCAGTCTTCTGAAAGAAGACTCTTTTTTGAGCCCCAGTCCTGTGCCTTAGCCCTTCAAACTTGCCTTTCTTTATCCTTTTGTATTGTGTGTGTCAAGATAGATCTTTGGTTGCAATGGGTCCTAAATACCTTAAAAAGGAAAAGAGAAGTGCTGTTTGTCGTCCTATATTGACAATACTCAAGGACTACATACAGAAGATGTATTTACATCAAATTACTGAAGGTGTTAGGACCAACATGGTCCTCAGTCCTTCAGTTTGTAGAGAGATTTTCACACACATTCAAAAATAAAAATCTGACATTTTAAAATCTGATTTTAAAGAGTGCCATTTAAAAATAGCTTTTAACCATTAAAACTTCAGTAAGAACATATGCCTAGATGTGTTTCCTGGGATATACTTATTTGGTGGGTGCCAAAAAGAACATACCCACATATTGTACCCAAACCATGTCTCTTTGTTCAACTACACATTTTGTCTCTTGTTCCACTATGTAGATGTATACAGTAGATCCTATAATTTAGATAGGTAGCAAGTCATTTTTTTCCAGTTGTAATACCACTAAAGTGACACACATTATAAAGCCAACATAGCAAAACTATGACAAGACTAAATAACCATCTGAGTTCAGACATCATCATAAATCATTACTTTTTGAGCACTGCTCAACACTAGATGGATAATGTTTCTGAAAAGATAAGGTTTCTTCCCTAAAAAAGGGATCATTTTGTTTTGGGATCAACCAATGCTGGTATGAATGAAGGTTCCACAATGAACTGTCAAACAATTACTATGTCTCATCTGAATCTCCTGAAATAAAAACAGCTTCAAAAACGGACAGCCCTAAATTTCTACATTGTACATACATGTTACTATTACATTAACTCCAATGCCTTATTATATAGCACATAATTCATGGTTACTGCATGAAACAACTTGAAATTTCATGATGTGGGCATTAACTATGTGTAACACCAAACAATCTTGCACTAGAACTGTTTTAATGTAATTGTTAAATTAGTAAAATATGAAGCAGTGTGTTTACATAATCCTGAGAACATATGTGAAGTTCCACTGTGAGGTATGCTTTTCAGAGCTGTACTTTCTAGAAAGCATGTGCAGTTTTAAGGTAGCAGCATGGAGAGTAACAGAAAGGCTGACAGACTTGCTGGACTCAAGGGATTTTAATGATGATGGATATCCAAGTCTATAGTGCCATCCACTTGAAGATAGAATCTGAAGAGGCCCTACCTTTCTGTTGGAGATTGGTAATGCTGATTTCAAAGTTTGAAGCCCTGTAATACACCAGGTGCAAACCGAAATGATTGCTTATTCAAATACATATATTTGAGATATTGTAGCTGAAGCACTGAATTAAAGTTGACTGTTTCCATTTAAAGAGCCTTTTTCAGTCACTTATAACTTTGCCAAACTTTCAGGGTGAAATTTTCCAGTTTGAGTGTCAGTGCAAAAATGGTTAAGCCTTTTTTGAATAAGAACTTAATGAAAATAAGCAAATTTGTCTTGATTTTAAAAAACTGATTTTTGTGGACAGTTCTAGTACCTCAGGGGAAAGAGGCAGAAACTTGAAGTTAGTCCCAAGGTTAGACTTGCTGTGCTTTTTGGTAGTCCAATGAAAGTTCTTTTTGATTTCACTACTTTATACAAAAATGAATGCATACATGATTTTTTTCCTTTTAATTTTAGATAGGAATTTATGAAGTATCATACCAGTTAAAATATCTTCTGCTATTTCTAACTTACATGAAGAAATTTTATGTCAAGAACACTAGTTCTCACTGAGGACTAAATCTATAGCAAAGGTGAGGTAAAGAAAAAAGTTTCAGTTACCAGCTGCAAGAAGTAAGTCTGATAGAATAAAAAGTGGGTTTTGTTAACTATTTAAAGTATTTCAAAACTGGTCAAATGGAGTTTTATCAAACTTCTCAAGATATATTTACTTCTGTACTGAGATCCACCAGAGATTTCAGATCCAACGGTAATATCTGGGGAAGTTTTAAGTGCTTGAGAACTAAGGCTCAGAATGATAGTCTCTCTTCTATTATATCGTTTTACCAGCAGCACTACAGCTATAACAAAATCTACCAACAAAGGCTCCCACTTGTATGCAATGCTCACTCTAGGCAAAATAAGAATTATTAAACCATAAAGTAAAATGCTTCTTTACCTGTCAAGTTGAAATTTGGTGCGATTGTGCTGTCAGCTAAAGTAAACCATATTAGGCCAAGACTCATACACATTGCAGCAGACACATCTGCAATATTATAACGTTTTCCTATACAAAAATACAAACAAAAAAAAATAACGCCATGTAATAGTCTTAATTTTAACTCCCCTTTATTTAGGGGGGAATGGCAGACAAAGGAGAAAAATTCGCATTCAGTATGCCACCAAAACACGGAACCAATGTTCTCCCTCCCAATATCTGAGTAGAAGCCCTGGCTGCAACTCTCTATGACAGCAGTTCTCAAACATTTTCATAGTACATACCACATCTCCATTGAGAAATCTTGTGGGCAATAGCTGTTACCATTCACAATGGCACAGGCCACATCTCCTCCCCTAAAGTGATTACACATCTCTTTGGCAACTACAGTAACTCCCCACTTAACGTCCTCTCACTTAACGTTAGTCCCTGCTTATGTCTTATGTCCCTGCTCCATTACAGAACATGCTCGTTTAAAGTTGTGCAATGCTCCGCTATAATGTCGTTTGGCTGTCTGCTTTGTCCACTGCGGGCAGCCCCCAAAACAGCTCCCCTACGCCCCCCACAGCGCCTCCCGCCTGCTCCCCCCCGCCTCCTGCCAGCGGCAATCAGCTGGTTTGCGGCGTTCAGGAGGCTGGGGGGAGGGGGAGGAGCAAGGATGCGGCACGCAGGCTCCCCCTCCCTTCCCTGCCTCCTGAATGCCGCAGGAGGTGAGGGGAGCCAGGGGGAAGGTGCTGAGGCAGGAGGCGCTGGGGGGAGGGGGCTGCCAGCCTGTTTAATACCTCTATTAAATTACTTGTTTAAAATGTACATAATGCCTTTTGTCTGGCAAAAAAAAATTCCCTGGAACCTAATCCCTCCCCCAATTTACATTAATTCTTACGGGGAAATTGGATTCGCTTAACATCGTTTTGCTTAAAGTTGCATTTTTCAGGACCATAACTACAACGTTAAGTGAGGAGTTACTATACAACAATTACTTACATGGAAAAATAGATTTACAGATGTATTTTAGTTATCTTTAATCTAATATCACAGAGGGGAAAAAAGGAGAGCCAGTACCATCTGGTCAGACAGCTATCTGTAGAGCACCAGCAAAGGCTCAAACACTATTTCACTAGGAGGGTGCTGAAGCACTGGAATGGGTTACCTAGGGAGGTGGAGGAATCTCCATCGTTAGAGGTTTTTAAGGCCCGGCTTGACAAAGCCTTGGCTGGGATAATTTAGTTGGGGTTGGTCCTGCTTTGAGCAGGGGGTTGGACTAGATGACCTCCTGAGGTCTCTTCCAACCCTGATATTCTATGAGTTTATGATTTGGGAACTGTTGCTCTAGAACTTAGCAATGCAGCCAGCTCTATTTTTGGGGGTCCTGAGAATAGCATTTGAATAACATATTCCATTCCTTCCCAAGGGGCTATGTGTACCATGTAAGCTGCCAGAAAAAAAATTGTTTAAACCCTACATTTTAAACTATGTTCTCAGCTTTCAAGAACCTAGCACTATATAATCCAAAGGCATTATAAAAACATTACCTACAGAGACCTGAAAGCTCCAAATTTAAATGACAAGATGATTTAATCGTGCGACAGACCTGAGCTGTTAATTGCACATACAATATTTACTTTTTAGTATAAATTTGCATATTTGATGTTCTTCTTTAAAAACTGTTTTTTATTATTATTGCTTCAGTCTCAATACTGAAAAGTGTAAATGTTCCACAGTAACTACAAGACAGAACTACAGTAATAGGAATATTACATTCTGGGCACAGTTCTGTAGTCCTTTGCCATGTGGAGAATCTTAGGGTACATCTATACTGTGAGTGCCAGCAAGTGTCAGGGCCTGAGTCAACAGATTTGGGTTTGAATAACAGCACTAAAAATAGTTGTGCAGAAACCTCCCCGCTAGCCTTCAGAGCCTGAGCCACAACATCTACACAGTTGTTTTAGTACCATAGTATAAGCCTGAATCTGTTGACTCAGGCTTGCTGGCGCTTGCTGTACAGATGTACCCTTACTAACTTTGAGTAGCAACAAATCTACAGATACAAGTGAGAATTTTTCATTCTATATTATGATTATTAAAATATTGAAATATGCTGTGTATTTTATTTACATGCTCAGAGTTATGAGCTTCAGTCAGATTCATCATCCAGAACCTCTTCTGGTATATCATAGCATTAAATACAATTTTAGAGGCTAATCCTGTATTCTCTGAGCAACCCAAACCAGAGCTGGTTGGGAATTTCATTTTTTTGGGGGTCAAAATTGTTGATTTGTTGAAACCGAAACTTTCTGCAGGAAAAGGTCTCTTTTCACAAATTTCCCATTCCAAAAGATTTTTGAAATTTGTCAAAATATCCTATTTAGACATTTTCAACATGAGAAGTTCTGTTTTTTGGGTTCAAAATTACATTGTTTAGAAATTTAAGTTAATTTATAGTAAAATATTTTGTTTGAAAAGGTCAATATTGAAATAAACCATTTTGATCCAAGACGTATTTTATGGGCATTCCCCCCTGGACAGGAAAACTGTTTCCTGCCCAGCTCTAATGGAAGTTTTGGGTAAAGTCAATGGAATACAGGATTTGGCCCTTATGTGGTTATCTTCTAATAAGAAAAAACATTTAATAGTAAGAACAGTGCATACCTTGTATAAAGACTCCTCCTATCATAACAGGAATCAGTTTACAGCACTTAAAGATGACCTGAGTAGGATAATTCAGATATCCTAGGGAGGTATTTGATAAACCCATAGTCCCTACAGTTAGAAATGCTATTATCATGTAGGTCTTGCCTGGGATTCTGCAAAATATAAATGTATGAATCTTGGTATTATGAGCATGTTGTATTTTTAATAGGTGAGACTTTCATACTGGAAGAAAGGATACACTAATAATAGAACTGGTTGAAAAATGGGTCAAACTTTCACTAAAATTTCATCTCGTCACTGAAATTAACAATTACTATAAAAACTGTTGAAGTTTTCCATATTTTCAACTGGGTCTAATGAATAATGTTTAGTCTTCTATAGTACCTTCTATTTAAAGATTACAAAGTATATTACAACTGTTAAAGGATTTAACACAGCCCGTCAGGAATTTTCCCTATTTCACAGAAAAGAAATAGTCACAAAGGGGTTAAGAGTAGCAGCTGTGTTAGTCTGTATGGGGGCGGGGGAGAGGGGAGTTAAGTGACTTATAAAAGAACACACTGGAAGCTGGGAACAATATCATGTCTCCTGAATCTGTTTGTTCTTTAACTACCTTTCTCTCATGACTGTGTAACAATTCTTCTACCAACCACCTCCATTTTTAGTTGCTTGTAACTTTTTGAAATCTGTTTGATTATGAATTTCTTTGTGAAGTTTCAACAAAAAGCTCTCTCATTTCTGTGTGTGCAGAAAATGGGGAAAAAATACATACCCTGTTTCTAAAGTAATTCTGGTGCATTTTTATAACTCTGAAGAAATGGATGAAGACAGAAAGTTGAGATTTGGCCTTGAAATACCCTAACTGAGAAGTATTGAGAACTTTGAATATTGTGGTGAATACTGCTTTTGATCTGGTGCGTTATCACCTGCTGACAATTACACTTTGTACATGCACATTTTAAACCATTACAGCACTAAATTTGAAGTGAGCACCTAAAGGCCATGCTGCACATACACATGCAGCTAACTTAGCTGCATACAAAAAATTCAGTAAAGGGGAGCAGTGAATAAGGAGTAGTCTTGCTGGAACTCTTGCCTTATTCACAATATATTCTGTACCATAATTATACGGACATTCTACCAGTTTTTACAGGTGGTTACTTTTTTTGTCAAAGATATTATTCTCTCTTTAAAAATAAGCATAACAAATTAATAGTTCTGTGTAACCTGATAAATCTGACTTCATTTTAGAAATACCTCTAATTTAGAATGTCAGCATTTAAAATATAATGCATGTTTAACTGAAAAGTGTACCGTGAACAAAAATTTTTATAGGATCTCAGCTGAGGATCACTATTCGTGGGAAGAATTGGGGAGGAAAATAACTCCTGTTTAATTTTAAAAGTAAAAAAGTGGACTGTTCTGAGCTGTGTGTGTGTACACGCGCCAAATTTGGAGACTCAGTTCAGTCAGAAAATTGTGAAACAGATTTCAGTTCTGCTTTAAGTGCAAATTTCAACATAACTAACTATGGAGTCACTATCAATGCTTCCATAAATCATATTTCATAAATTATTGGAAATAATTTGTGTAATGTGCATCTGAAAAAAATGAAAAATACAATGAAAAAAATTAAAGGTAAGCTAAATGAAAGGGGCTGGCCTAAACAGCTGCATCTCCAACCAACCTCAAAGTTCCTAAGGTCCTGATCCCATAGAGACTTACGCATCTGCTTAGCTTTAAGCATTGTGTGTTCTCCCACTGCCTTCAATAGGACTACTTACAGTTCTTTTTTGCAGCATCAAGACCTAAACCTGAAACACTAGCCTTTTGCTTACATAGTATAGTACATACAATACAATACTAATGTACTTGTTCTGCAACCTCTGAAATAAATATATAAGCACAATAACATGGTATATTAACCTGTACACTCAAATATGTAGCATCATATTCTGATATTCATTAACACGGGCGTGTCAATTTAAAAGGTTCCTAAAAAAGCATCAAGAATTAATAAAACTTTTCAACGTGAGAGTGTGTGTGTGTATTTTTTAAGTCAACCATTGGTGCTTGTGTTCCATTTCACTATTACAACAGAAGTCAGGCATAATAAATAGGAACGAAGGACACGAGTATATGGTTGAAAACAAATAGTGATGTATATCTTAAATTGCAAATCCACTCTTCAAATCATACTACATTTTATCTTATCACTATCCATACAAATCTACTCAATTATCTGTGAAATAACAGCAAATATTCATACACAAATTATGAAAGTCAGATTTATCAAACTGATTGCTTCATCAAAACTTTCTAACTTAGCATAACTTAAATGCGTTAAAGGATACATCACTTAAAAATACATACCGTCTCCTTTTATCCTGAATAAGCTGCAGTTCTATTAGTCCAAAAATGGAATAAAATCCAAATTGCACTAAAGTAAGGTACCAACCAAAGGGCTTAAAACCCTCCACTGAAAATATCAGTTCCTATAAAAACAAAAACCACACACATACTAACTGTTAAATAAAACTTAATTAGCAGACCTATTTTCTCAGTGTGAATATGCAATTCTCATGCTTTTAAGTTACAAAGCAATAAGTAGAGAGGACATGCAGTATACATAACTTCCAACTATTGGAGAGGCAGCATTTAAAGACTGAAAAAAGAGGGCCACATTTATTGCTGGTGTCATTCCACTGAATTAAAGTAATTCATCAGTGATTGGCATTTGGCCCATAAACATTCATCTCAAATTAGAGAGAGCTTCATGGCTGCTTTTAACTTGGTTTTCAATTCATTTTACTCAGTATTTGACTGTTTCTAGACAGCACTCTCAAATGACTCATAAAAGATTAAGTACACATTGTTAACATTAACTTAGTAAATTCGTCTTTTAAATGGTAATTCTAATTTCTTAGGAATCTACAGACATTTAAAACAAGAGAGTCATATGTTATGGAAAAACATACACACTGTCGAAAGAATTATGCAGATGCATCCATTTTAGCCAGAGCTGGCAGCAAGACTGATAGTTAAGACTGATACCTTCCATTATAAGACCCTGTTTTCAATTACTAATAACTTTGCCAAATTTAACTATTTGGGCTGCAACTTTCCATGTCAGGTGTTGCCTCAGACTGTTTTTAAGTTTCAGCAAAAGTTTTCCTATCATCTCTGAGCATAAGGTTGGGGAAAATGTTTTGCCAGTGTTTAAAAAACCCCAAAACTATTATTTTGGTGAAAAGCTCTAACACCTCCACACTTTGGAGCAGGAATTAAAAATATACAGTCAGTTTAGGGCCAGGAGGGACCACCAGATCATCTGTCTGACCTAGAGTATATCAGAGGCCACCTACACCATCCCCAGCACCTGCATACTAAATCCCACAACTGAAATGAGACCAAAGTATTATAGCCTATAAAACACTAGACTATTATGTGCCACAGGCGGAAACCAGAGGGACAAGGGAGCAAAAAGACTTGAGCCCCCCATAATGGCAGGGAAATGAAGTAAGATATAGGAGATAATCCTGGCAAGTAACCCAAACCCCCACACTGCAGGGGACAGCAAGAGACCCCTAAGGTCACTGCCAATCTGACCTGGGGAAAAATTCCTTCCCAACCCCACATATGGCAACCAGTGAGACCCTGAGCATATGAACAAGAACCAGCCAGGCAAGCACTTAAGAGAGAAGGGTTGGTGTCACCTCAGAGCCCAGTTTCAGCTTGCCCAATGTCCTATCTCCAGCTGTGGCCATTCCTGATCCTTCAGAGGAAGGAGATTTAACAAACAAAAGACCCTCCTCCCTGGAGTCAGGTTGGCAGATGGAGGACAAGAGCAGAAAGGTATGTAACCACTAGCGAACATTCATCTACAGAAGCTGGAACAAAACCCAGGATACAGGAGTCATAAAATTCCTCTGCTGTCCAGAAAACAGCCGTGAAGCCCACTGGCACAGCATGCATCTCATCCCACTCTAGTGAATGTGCAGAAAGGATAAGAGTCTAGTAATAGTTAGCTGAGATGGCAGAAGTCCATATTGTAGACCTAAAGGTTTCAACCCTGATGTTGACCCATGTGGAGGTCATTATGGTCCCATACAATGTAACTTTTGTTTTTTCAATTTGTTTTTGTAAAAACTTTTTAAAAAAATCACATAAAAATGTTTACATTAAAGATGCAAAGTCATGCACTCAAAAGATAAGGAAAGAAAAGAATTAAGGTAGTACAAGCAACCTTAGTTAGGTCCTCTTCTGTAGATGCATTATGATATAGTTTTTAATTATATGGTCATGTACTATTTTTTCCCCAACTTCGGTGTTTGACTTTGTGATCTTAATGTTTTTTTAATGTAGTTTTTTTTTTTAAATGTATAGATTAGGACAGATTTTTAGACCAATCAAGCTACACATTCTGCAATATTGTTCAACAAAATAAACAGAGGTACTAGCATAAAACACAAAGACAGGATTTACCTGTAAATATCCATAGATTAGATAAAACATAAAAACTCCAGAAACACAAATAAAAAACTGAGTGGGTTTGTTAAATTTGCTGAGATTCACGCCGAGAACGATTATGTCATCTACTGATTTGATATGAGGTGACATGGCTTGCGATTTGGAAGGTATGCTGATCGAAATATATTTCCTTGAGGAGTTGAATTTCAGATCCATGTTTCCTAGTTTGCTGCATTCAGTGTCAATGGAATCTTCTCCTTTTTCTTCCTCTCTCTTTTTGTGTTCTTTGTTTGGAAGCTGAAAGAAACCGTAAAAGTGAGAGAGGCCACATGAGTATGGAATTCCAAACTTAAAACAGTATACAAAATGAAACTTAATAAAATTGCTTCACACAAAAAATTGCACATGGAAATATTTTCTAACTCAACTTCAATACTTCATGGGAATTCCTAAAAATCACAACAGTGCAGTACATGCGTCTCCCCTATGATACTACTTCCTGCATAACAGATCTAATGCAAGAGGTAGACTCAGTGATAACATTATGGCACTAGTGCTAAGAATTAGTGCATGAGTACTTTATAAGGAGGCTTGGTCTACACTTGCAAATGCTGTTGGCACACCCCTGACCAATGTAGCTATGCTGATATAGCGGTGTCTACACTCGGGATTATGTTGACGGAAGAATGCTTCCCTTACCTAGCTACTGTCGTTTGGGGAGGTGGTGTTTCTGCACTGAAAAAAAACCCTTCTGTCAGTGTAGGTTGTATGTACACTATGGGGCTATGTTAGTATAGCCTCTGTAGTTCAGACATACACAGAGGCCTGGTCTACACTACGAGTTTATTTCGAATTTAGCAGCGTTAAACCGAATTAACCCTGCACCTGTCCACACAACGAAGCCCTTTATTTCGATATAAAGGGCTCTTAATATCGATATCTGTACTCCACCCTGACGAGGGGAGTAGCGCTGAAATCGGTATTGTCATTTCGAATTAGGGTTAGTGTGGCTGCAATTCAACGGTATTGGCCTCTGGGAGCTATCCCACAATGCACCATTGTGACTGCTCTGGACAGCAATCTGAACTCGGATGCACTGGCCAGGTAGACAGGATAAGTCCCGCGAACTTTTGAATTTCATTTCCTGTTTGCCCAATGTGGAGCGCTGATCAGCACAGGTGACCATGCAGTCCCAGAATCAAAAAAGAGCTCCAGCATGGACCGTATGGGAGATACTGAATCTGATCTCTGTATGGGGAGATGAATCTGTTCTAGTAGAACTCCGTTCCAATAGATGAAATGCCAAAACATTTGAAAAAATCTCCAAGGCTATGAGGGACAGAGGCCACAACAGGAACTCGACACAGTGCTGCTTGAAACTTAAGGAGCTGAGACAAGCTTACCAGAAAGCCAAAGAATGAAATGGACGCTCACGGAGGGAGGGGCGACTGATGACTGTATCTATTCCACAGTTCCCACACTCTCCGAAAACCATATGAATTCCTGGCCGAGCTCCCAAACCCTGAAGGGTCAAAAACATTGTCGCGGGTGGTTCAGGGTATATGTCGTCTCTCTCCCACCCTCCCTTAAAGCAAAAGGAAAAAAATCCTCTCGCCTTTTTCAATGTCACTGTATGTCTACTGGATGCTGCTGGCAGACGTGGTGCTGCAGCGCTACACAGCAGCATCCCCTTCCTTTCCCTTGCCTGGCGGACGGCAGATGGCGCAGTATGACGGCTATCCATCATCGTCGTCCCGTGAGTGCTCCTGGCTGGCCTCGGTGAGGTTGGCCGGGGGCGCTGAGCAAAAATGGGAATGACTCCCGGTCATTCTTTTCTTTAAGTTTTGTCTCCTGGAGATTCACTCCTGCCTAGAATATCATAGCAGCTGGAGGCTGCCCTCCCCTCCCCACTTTAATCTCTGCTTGCAGAGGCAATAGTCAGTATTGTTTCTTATTCATGCATTCTTTATTACTTCATCACACAAATGGGGGGATAACTGCCACGGTAGCCCAGGAGGGGTGGGGAAGGAGGGAAGCAACGGGTGGCATTGTTGCAGGGGCACCCCTTAGAATGGCATGCAGCTCATCATTTCTGCAGGATGTCTGGGGCTCTGACCCGGAGCGGCCGTTTGCCTCTCTGGTTCTTTAGTAGGCTTGCCTGATATTCTAGGCAGGACTGACTCTCCCTTTAGACAAAACTTAAAGAAGAGAATGACCTGCGGAGTCATTCCCAATTTTGTCTATGCGCCCCGGGCCGACCTCACTGAGGCCAGCCAGGAGCACCCATGACAGCAGCAGACGGTACAGTATAGCTGGTAACCGTCTTTGCTAACTTGCAAAAGGCAAGGGGATGCTGCTATGTAGCGCTGCAGTACCGCGTCTGTTAGCAACATCCAGTAGACATACGGTGACAGTGAAAAAAGGCTGAACGGGCTCCATGGTTGCCGTGCTATGGCGTCTGCCCGGGCAATCCAGGGAAAAGGGCGCAAAATAATTGTCTGCCGTTGCTTTCACGGAGGGAGGACTGAGTGATGACATTTACCCAGAATCACCAGCGACACTGTTTTTGCCCCATCGTGCATTGGTATCTCAACCCAGAATTCCAATGGGCGGGGAAGACTGCGGGAACTATGGGATAGCTACCCACAGTGCAATGCTCTGGAAATCGACGCTAGCCTCAGTACATGGACGCACATCGCCGAACTAAGGTGCTTAGTGTGGCCGCATGCACTCGACTTTATACAATCTGTTTCCAAAAATCGGTTTCTGTAAAATCGGAATAATCCCGTAGTGTAGACATACCCAGAGATGGAAAACCTGATCTGGACAAATATTAAATCTGACTTTTTATTAGTATATTTTACTACTTTTCTGAAACACAAAAAAACACCCTTTAAAATCCTTCAAAAATAGTTTGCTTAAAGTGGGGCTTGGTCCTTCTATTGCGTACAGAAAGCAATGGTGCACAAACCTGTCACATCAGTGTCACAGTGCTATGGTTAAGCATTCAGCACAAGGCCAAACCCAGCCCTCTTATACCAATGTTCACTGGCATGAAAACAGACTATGTTGCCATGGGATGATCCCATTACTTCTATCACACTGAAAGTACTGGTGCAGAGGTACTATGATTATGGCCAGGCTACTTTATTTGCATGGCATGGTGTACCACACTCAATACATCCATTTCTAAATGCAGAGCCTAACTGTGAAAGTGGAACAAATCTTCCCCTCTACCCTTTGTTTCCAACTCTCACTTTTGCTTGAGATTACCTGTTGGATGTTCAGGAAAAAGGGTGTGCAGACTAGGAAAAAAAATCTTACTGACTGTCCAGGAACACCAAGGTCTCAAATCTGGTCACATGACAAGAATATGGTGGTCCCAAAGTTTGATAACCACTATCAGTCACATGCATTCATCTCCAATTGTAGGATGAGGCATAACTGGATGAGTACAGCTAAAGAGAATTTAGCAGAGTATGGGAGTGGGCAGGCAATCATCCATTTTTTTCACTTCAGTGTGATAACTGATGTTTGAGGCTAATTTTGCATTTTTCAGCCTCAGGCTAACTCCATTGGCCAATTGCTGCTCCCAGTCAATTGCTGCACTTTTTAAGTGCAGGTCACAGCTAGTTCAGCCCGCAGTCAGTAATTAAACTTTTATTTCTCTAGACTGGTGTTTTGGTTATTCCAGCCCAATGGTATTTTTTCTCACCGGAGTATCTACCAAAACCCACCAGCACAATGCTCCTTTATGGCAATCATTTATCCTGCTAAAGGAAACTGAATGAGACTCCCTCCAGGAGTCAGTCAATATTGCTCATTTAACTCCGCAGACCAATAATTAAAGCCTTATGAGAGCTAATATCTTCATCAGAGGAGGAACAGTGTGCTATATTGTAGTACTGAGTCTAAACTTCATGCCCAGACAGCAATTTAGTGTGAAGGCATTTATAAACTAATATGCACTGCCACTGTCTTACTGACACTCTCTCTTCCTCCTATTGTACATCTCTCTTGCTTTCCCCCCACTCCAACACCAGTACAGTATAACAATCCTTGTGGATGAGGGGGAAGCCTTTCTGCAGTAAGGAGCAGCAGCTATTAGCTAAAAGTAAGGCGTCAAGTTCCATCTAAACGACACCAAAACAATATAATATCAGGTTGTTAAGAAAGCATTCTAGCCCTAAGGAAGTATAGCACAAACAGTGACCAGATAGACAGACATAAAGATGTTTAAAGGAAAACTTTTCAAGATAATACACTGTCTGGCAGAACCACTTATCAGCAGTTACAGTTAGGAAATCTATACTTCCCTTTTGTTTGACCTTTAATTGGTTCTGTCCTTTGTTGCGTAACTGATTTAGCAAAATTTAAATTGACTCTAGCATGTAAAAGGTAGTGTGCTAAGACTGGCAAAGAACATTATTTCATAATACTTTAGTTTAAATGATTGGTTAAGGTATAGATAAGCAGAACTTAAGTTTGACTATATAAACTGGGCTCCAAGAAGAAATTATTTGGAACCTAATTCCAGGACACAGCCGAAGATCAAAGCTGCCAAACTCAATACCCTGCATGACCATTCTGTGCAGAAGTTGGAGCCACAGACTATCCGATTCCGACTGACCATCGGGAAGAGATCACCAGCTTTATCAGGAGTGGTCAGCATTGTATACTTGGCGCATGTGTTCTGTTCATCAACTGCTAATAAATTCAAGTTAAGGATTTACTGTGTAAAGGCTCTTTTGCTGGAAAAAGGTCCAGCCAACCTGAAGAGGGTTACGCCCTGAGCCCACAGAAGAGTAGGGGTGGATGCCCTAGATTGTGCAGGTAACAATGTGAGATCTCAACTTTAGTATAAACAAACTAGGGAAATAGAGCCTAGATGAACCTACTATAAGGTGGGTACACAAATGCTTGGAAAACTGTACTCAGGGTAGTTATCAATGGTTCAGTCAAGCTGGAAGGGCATATTGAGTGGGATCAGTCCTCCGTCTGGTTCTCTGCAATATCTTCACAAATGATTTGGCTAATGGCATAGAGTGTACATGTACACAATTTGCAGATGATACCAAGTGGGGAGGGGATGCAAGCACTGTGGAGGACAGAGTTAGAATTCAAAATGATCTCGACAAACTTGAAAAATGGTCTGATATTAGATGAAATACAATAAGGACAAATGCAAAATACTACACTTAAGAAGAAATACTCATTTACAAAATGTGAAATGATTGCTTAGGAAGGAGCACTGCAGAAAAGGGTCTTGGAGGTTAAAGTGGATCACAAACTAATGAGTCTCCAATGTAATACCATTGCGCGCGCGCACACACACAAAAAAAGCAAACATTATTCGGGGATGCATTAGTAGGAGTTTTGTAAGCAAGACACAAGAAGTAATTCTTCTACTCTACTCAGCATCGATAAGGCCTCAGCTGGAGTACTGGGTCCAGTTCTGGGCACTACACTTCAGGAAAGATGTGGATGAATTTGAGGAAGTCAAGAGGAGAGCAACAAAAATGATTCAAAGTCAAGAAAACATGACCTACAAGAAAATATTGAAAAATTGGGTTTGTTTAGTCTGGGGGTGAGAATACTGAGATGGGAGGTAACAGTCTTCAAGTATGTACAAGGTTATTATAAAGAGGAGGGTAACAATTGTTCTTATCCATGGAGGGCAGGAAAAGTAGTAATGGGCTTAAATTGAAAAAAGGGAGATTTAGGTTAGATATTAGGAAAAACTTGCTAACTGTAAGGGTAGTTAAGCACTGAAACAAATTACCTAGAGCAGGGGTTCTCAAACTGTGGGTCAGGACCCCAAAGTGGGTCACGACCCTGTTTTAATGGGGTTGCCAGGGCTGGTTTTAGACTTGCTGGGGTCCAGGGCCAAAGCCCGAGCCCTACCACCTGGGGCTGAAGCCAAGGCAAGGGATTCAGCCCTGGGCTGCGGGGCTCAGGCTTCGGTTTCAGCTTCAGCCCTGGGCGGTGGAGCTCAGATTACAGACCCCTTGCCTGGGGCTGAAGCCCTGGGCTTCAGCATTATCCACCCCTGCATGGAGTGGTGAGGCTTGAGCTTTGGCCTCCTCCACCCAGGGTGGCAGTGCTCAGGTGGGCTGAAGCTTCAGTCCCACCTCCTGGGGTTGTGTAGTAATTTTTATTGTCAGAAGGGAGTTGCAGTGCTGCTGACCTAGAGGTTGTGGAATCTCTGTCACTTGAGGTTTTTAAGAACAGGTTAGACAAACACCTGTTAGGGATAGTTTAGATCAGGGGTAGGCAACCTATGGCACAGGTGCCAAAGGCGGCACACGAGCTGATTTTCAGTGGCACTCACACTGCCTGGGTCCTGGCCACTGGTCCAGGGGGCTCTACATTTTAATTTAATTTTAAATGAAGCTTCTTAAACATATTGAAACCTTATTTACTTTACATACAACAATAGTTTAATTATATATTATAGACTTAAAGAAAGAGACCTTCTACAAGCATTAATATATTATGGCACGCAAAACCTTAAATTAGAGTGAATAAATGAAGACTTGGCACACCACTGCTGAAAGGTTGCCGACCCCTGGTTTAGATAAGAATTAGTTCTGCCTCACTGTAGGAACTGGACTAGATGACCTATTGAGATCTCTTCCAGTCCTACATTTCCATGGATTCAATATGTGTACATAGCCCTTTCCCAGCAAGAGCTGCCAAACTAATTCCACCTGGTTTCACTCCCCCGCACAAACTGGACCATAGAGAATGTGATACGTCCAGACAGAGACAGGATACTAGACTAGTTCAAGGAGTCCAATTTTCAATGTATGTCTCTTTTCCCTAAGTCTCTCAGCAAGCAGTGGAGGACTACACAAATGTCTACTTTTGTACAGAAAGATTCCTTTCTGGCCCAATCCAAACAGAGCCATGACTAATCACACTTACTGCTACTATTCAGGCACGTGCTGCACGATGTTAAAGAGGGCCAGAACAAGCATGATTTTGCCTTAGGAGAATTTCAGAAGTGCAGGAGGGACCCTAAGAAAGATGACTTTCTGCAAATCTCATGTTAGCTATAAAGTTTATAACAATACAGAAACTACATCCTTTACCACTGCTTTAGATATTAACATCAATTACACTAGCAGAGAAACAGAACCCTGAAATTAGGTCACAAAAAGTAATTAGAAGAGGAGCTGATTTTAAAATATTTTATTTTCTAATAATTTAAGGCAGTATTCTGTTACTGAGTTTGGATTTAAAGATTAATACTATTTTAAAATAGTATTAATCAACCATAATGTTAGTACCTGGATAGAACAAACCTTCATGAAGGATACTAGAGTTACAGTGAGAAAGCGTTTGTTCCGCTCACATACAGTATTAGTTAAAAGAAGATTGTGTAAAACTCCCTTTCTGTGTTGTTTGCTTGAGAACATGTTTTCATAAAGGAATATTCTACAGTGCCTAACATTAAGCTGAGAAACAGTAAATGTAGTAAATATTTGAAACATTCTCCACTAAATACTATTATTATAGACAACAGGACTCTTCTGAAATATATTTCTCTGAAAGCATGCACAGCAACTGTTTTTCTATGCAAAATGTCAGAGGTGTCATTTTTCATCATCTACTCAAAATACTCAAAGTAACTGATCCATCTTATGAAGTGAAGTGCCACTTACAAGCTTAAGAGGTGCTTACTCCTGGGGGAAATCTGCACCCCTGCGTGCACACAGGATTCATGTCCCTTGCAGAATTCTTTACTTCTGTACAGAAAAATGACTTCTGATGGGGAAGCAAAGGAAAGCCGCAAGAACGGTCATGCATCTCTCCTCAGCAGCACGGGCGTGTTGTTTTGGGTGCCCAGCACAGCCAACGGAGAAGTAAATCACTGCAGGGGAGTGGGAGGGGGAGGGCAGGTGCCAGGCTGCGGACACTATGGCCGATGGTTTTTACCCTGTGCTAGGCTCAGCTGCTATGCAGGCAGGTGGGAAGAAGACATTTTTATCTTCTCTGTGTCTTGGTGGATCAGAGGGAGGGGGGCAGCATCCCATTTTTGAAAGTGTCTATCTTAAAGGGACAGTAGAGACACAAGGTGGGTGAGGTAATCTCTCTTATTGGACCATCTTCTGTTTACTCTTGTGGTCTCTTCTGACCCTATGATTCTGTTGGTGAGAGAGAGAAGCCTTTAAGACACTTAGAGCTCTTCTTTAGCTCCGTGGCTCAAAAGCTTGTCTCTCTCACCAACAGAAGTTGGTCCAACAAAAGACATACCTCACCCACCTTGTCTCTCTAAAATCCTGGGACCGACATGGCTACAATAACACTGCATTAAAAGGCCACTATCAGCTGGATACTTAGGCTATGTCTACTCTACTACTTATGCTGCTCAGATGTGTGAATGTACCACCCCCTTGAGCAACATAAATTACACCAGCATAAGTGCTAGTGTGCACAGCGCTTTGTCGGCAGGTGAGCCATACCCACCGACATAGCTACTGCTGCTCATCGGGGGTGGATTAATGATGTCAATGGGAGAGCTCTCTCCCACTTGCACAGAGCAGCTACAGGAGAGATCTTACAGTGGTCCAGCTGCATAGGTACAGCTGTGAGTATCTAGTGTAGACATAGCTGTAGTCGATTACATAAAAAAACTGGGAAACAGATTCAGGTAATATACCTGGCCCCCCACTCCCCTCCTGGCTGTGTATGTTTTAAGTCACAGGCTCCTCATTCTTCAAAATGTTTTTTCTCTCCCTTGCTGCTATGTGAAAGATGTACACAGAGCAGAAGAAACTGCCTGACTTTATAGGGGAAAAACACTGAAACTCATATGCAAAGTGGAGTCAAATCCAGAAAGTACCCGAGGAAACAAAAACACTTATTGCCTCCAATTTCTTTTAGTTCCAGTACTGGGGGGGAGGGTACTTGTGGCAGAGGAAGCCTTTACAGAAGCGGTGCAATGCCTGTACCGAGAGGCCCGCTCCAGGGACAGGGACAGGCCAGCGCCCCGGCAGGAAGCTCAGTAATTGGCCGGGCACCAGCAGCGCCACCTCTGTGGGGTGGGAGGTATCACCCGGGAACGCTGCTGCGGGCGCCCGACGCGGGGAGGCCCAAGGGCCCCGGCCGCGTCTCACTGCGCTCGGGTTCGCCCCGCTCAGCCCAGCCCCGGGGGGCAACGGCCCAGCGGACCCCAGGCGGGGCCGCACCCCTTCCCCCGCCGCGTCTCACCGCCGCCGCCGCTCCGCTCATGGCCCCCAGCTACCGGCTCCGGCCCGCGCCGCTTCCGGGAGGCGGCCCGGCCCCGCCCACGCCCCGGGGGGAGGGGACCAGTACCTGCTCGCGCCCCGGGGGGGAGGGGGAGGGGCGCGGCGGCTGCTCGCCTCTTCCTCCGCCTGCCGCCGCTCTCCCCGCGGCGCCGCAAATGGCGGGGGCTGGCCTCTGTGTGCGAGCGCCGAGCGCATCGAGCCAATGGGATCCGTCTGCTCGGCGCTCTCCGGCCGGGCCTGGGCCCCGTGTCGTTGTCCCCGCCCCAGCCGGCGCAGGGGGGAGTCGGGGGAGTCTCCGGCCGAGGAGACCCACGCACAGGAGAGCCCCATAGAGGACCCCCCCCCAGGAGAGGAGCTCCCCGGGTAGGGAACCCCCCCCCCAGAACAGGAGCCCACCGCACACATACCGGGGCCCCCATCTAGGAACCCCTCCAGAAGAGGAGACCCCCTCACCCCATATAGGGACACCCCACCCGGGACAGCCTGTATAGGAACACCCTCAAGAAGAGGAGACCCTTACACCTGGAGGGACCGCCAGATAGGAACCCCCTGGAGAGGTGACCCCACAAATGGGGGAACCCCATATAGGAACACCCACCAGGTGAGGAGACCCCCCCCCACCCACATACGGGGAGGGGGGGAGTGCCCTTGCATTGTACCTAGATGCACAGCTTGGTTGCTGACTGCTCCGCACCTGGGGTTAACTGTGCATAGAGTGATCAGACAGCAAGTGTGAAAAATTGGGATGGGGGTAATAGGCACCTATATAAGATAAAGTCCCAAATATCGGGACTGCCCCTATCAAATCTGGTCACCCTATCTGTGCAGGATCCTCAGACCCTTGCTCTTGCTGTGCCTCCACATGCAGCTCCCTCCAGCTTTGTCTGGACTAGAGAGCCCAGGGGTGGTTCACTTGCTTAAGTTTTTCAACTGAGATCCACCTCCTTGTATAATCCCAGCGTAGGTTCAGCTTAGTGTAGTGAGTTGAGGTGAATATATATATTGAGTTTACAAACACCAGTCTTACAAACCACCAACTATGTGAACCATTTTTCCAAACTGCAGGAGGGGGAATATCCCATAATAAAAGTGATATTGATGAGGAACACGTTGACAGCCCTTTACCTTCTGATTCCTTCAGTGCATCAGAAATTGCTTCGCAGTGGTGTGCAGGATGAAAATTATGCAATGCTGGGTACCGTACTGCAAATTCTGCACTGTACCTACTGTAATTTTCACTTTTATGAATTTCTTGATCCCCTATTAGTTCATAAAATAGAGCAGTAGTTCTCAAAGTTTTGTACTGGTGACCCCTTTCACATAGCAAGCCTCTGAGTGTGACCCCCCCCCTTATAAATTAAAAATACTTGTTTATATATTTAACACCATTATAAATGCTGGAGGCAAAGTGGGGTTTGGAGTGGAGACTGATAGCTTGTGACCCCCTATGCAATAACCTCACAACCCCCTGAGGGGTCCCACCCCCCAGTTTTAGAGCCCTTGAAATAGAGGGTCTGCTGTAAAACTACGATTACATCCATGTTTCCTTCTGTAGACTAGGATTTGACTATAGCTATTGTAAAACCTCCCTTTTCTGGCAAAGACATACCCCTAGCATAGGTGAAGAGTAACATCTTCAGATCAGTTCTAGCATACAAGATAAGCAGGTGTTAACCCTGCATCTATGGTAGAAAAAATGTCTAGTTTAAGCTTAGATTTTGCTAGCACTTTAGCTAAGATCTACCTGAATTTAGCTACTTTTCCTAGAAAGAAAAGGTGGGTGAGGTAATATCTTTTATTGGACTATCTTCTTACTAGCCAAAGACAAGCTTTCAAGCTCCCTGGAGCTCTTCAGGTCACCAACAGACATTAACCCAATAAAAGATATTATCTCATCCACCTTGTCTCTCTCATATCCCGAGACCAACATGGCTACAACAACACAGAAAAAGTCAAGACAGCCAGGCTCATTAGCTGAGAGGTGTTGTTGGAAGAGGAAAGAAGCCTCAGCTGTGGCTTTTTATAGCTAATGGGGAATAGATTATATCTCCTGATTGAAAAGTTGTGTTAACATAACATCATGTATCACTAAAACTGCTAGTCAACACAGTGATCTCATCTTGTGCCCCTTTTCCTCTATTTGTCTGACTTTAAACTGTGAGCTCCTGGTGGTGAGACTGGGTCTTGTCTTACTGTGTGTAAATATGCTGTGGATGCCACCAGAAATAAATAATAGCTCTGAGACTCTTACAGAGCTTTGAAGTTGAGGATGAGAGAAAATGTTAAGTTACTTACTACCTAACTGCCACAGGCTCAGCTGTTTTTCAGGAAAGTTAAAGCAGTATTTTGTTATTATTAACAAGATTTCCGTCCCCCCTTGAGATTTGAATACACTGAAGAGGGGCAGAGGATTCTATTACAGATAATAGATCACCAACATGAGGCTGTTTTTACAAAAGTCACAAGATGTAATTAGCTGTTCAGAAAGTATCAGACTTCTCTGCTATTATATGAAATAAAAAACAATAAAGCAACAAAAACTTTGAAAAGCAGTTTAATGAAGGTACCAAAAGGCAAACAAATGAGCACATACATTTGAGGATACAGCATCCTAAAACAAACAAAACAACAAATAAATATCTGCTTAGAAGAATGACCTTAGTCACAAAAAAGCAAAACAAGATAGCTAGAAACACTGTCACAGGGAAATATGGATTAGATAGAATTACTTTAAAATTAATACACGAAGTAAATATTAATAATCCATATCAAGATGGGATTCTGCAGGAGGTCTGTGACAATGTGCTATTTTATCTTAAAAACAAACAAGGCTGGTTTTTGCTGAAAGAAAGAGATGTTGCTAGTTACACAATAGAGTGGAGTTGCATCTTACATGGAGGTTAGGTTCTAAAGTCAGCGCGTAAGGCAAAAATCGCGTATAGTCAAAATTACCCTTGAAAATCCCTTAAATCGCCCATAAAATACAGTATACTGTACATGGTTTTGTGTACAATATACAACCCTGTACAGTAATATATATATACATGTATAATGTATACAGCAATGTACAGTATATAATAAAGAGTACATATGCAAAATATAATTTTACAGTACTGTATTTTTAATTACAGGGGGTAATTACAGGGGGTCGTCAGGGCTTGATGTCGATCCAGGAGACGGAGGTGACGGAGAGCTTGGGTGATGGAGAGCGAGTCTAGATGAAGTGGTTGGCTCTGGTTCAGCTCGAGAAGTTGATTGCGTAGGCTCATCTGCTGCTGGTTGTTTTTCCTTGAAAAACATGGTGATTGGCAACTGTCGCTGTTGTCTCTTGAGCTGTTCAAACATTTCTTGATACCGTCTCAAATCATCCATAATACTACGTGTGTTTTTGAGGCTTCATTCCATAGAGGGATTGTATTCAGAAATTAAATCATTCAAGTGTTTCGCAGCTTGGAACACTTCAGCAAATTTATGAAGATTCCAACTTGCTGGCTCTTCCTGTTCATTGTCATCATCTTCGTCTTCTGTAGACGATTTTATTAGTTCCTCTAACTCTTCATTAGTCAATGTTTCTCTATGGCTCTCAATTAATTCTTCAATTTCTTCCTCAAGGATGTCGACGAAGCCATCACCACCCACTTGCCTGGCCACCTGAACAATGCATCTCACTTCTTTATCAATGGTCTGGAAACCCTTAAAATCATTCACACATTCTTTCCATAGGTTTCGCCAACATGCATTGACTGTTTCAGGCTTGATTGCATCCATTACCTGTTTAATATAAGTGATGCAATCGGCAATGTTGAAGGACTTCCAACACTCCATCACATTAAGATTGGGATCAGCATCCATAGCGCTACGTATCCGTGAGCCTCGTGTATGTGGCCTTGAAACAGCGAATCATGCCTTGGTCGAGAGGTTGGAGGATGGAGGTGGTATTGGGGGGGAGAAAGACAACATCAACATTGTTATGTGCAAACCGGAGTGCTGCAGGGTATCCAGGAGCATTGTCTATGATCAGCAACACTTTAAAGTCAAGTCCTTTCTCTTTGAAGTACCGCTTGATTTCCAGAATGAAACACCTGTGGAATCAATCCAGAAATAACGCTGCCATCACCCAAGCCTTTTTATTTGATTGCCAGAACACAGGCAGGAGATTTTTCTTCTTGCCTTTTAGGGCACGTGGATTTGCAGCCCTGTAGAGCAAGCTCAGCTTTATTAAATGCCCAGCTGCATTGCCACAGAACAACAGTCACACGGTCTTTAGCTGCCTTGAAATCTTTCTGATTTCGAAATGTAAGTGCAGGTGGGCATTTTTTTTCCAGAAGAGCCCAGTCTCATCAGCATTAAAAACTTGTTCCGGAAGATAGCCCTTTTCATCTATGATTTTCTTTAATTGTTCGGGGTAGGCTTTTGCTGCCTCTTCATTGGCAGATGCAGCTTCACCAGTAGTCTGCACTTTTTTGAGGTTGAAGTGGTTCCTAAAACTGTTAAGCCAACCTTGGCTGGCTTTGAATTCCTTCTCATCAGAAGGCTGTCCCTCTTTGGCAGGAGGTTTGAACAGCGCGTAGAGGCTAAGAGCCTTTTCTCACAACGTGTTGCCATTGATAGGCACACGTTTACGGTTCATGTCTTCCAGCCATAAGTTTAATGCCTTTTCAGTCTTCACTAAAGTCTTATCACGTACCTGGCTCATCACCTTAGCAGTTATTGGAGCACTTGATGCCACGGCTTGACGAATTTCTCTCTCTCGAATCTTGATGGCACGAATGCTAGATTCTTTGCGGCCATATTTACGCGCCACGTTGGAGACCGACATACTGTCTCTCAATAAGTCCAACACAGCCAGTTTTTCCTCCAGCGTTGGAACAGATCGCTGTTTCTTCGGTTGAGCACCAGATGAAGTAGTTGGCTTGCATTTAGGGGCCATGTTGTACGAAAAATACGTATCTTTAAACACTAGAATCACACTCAGTGTGGAGAGATGCTCACACTCTGAGAGGCACGCAGGAACTGAGACCGACTGAGGGAACAGCAGATTCACATCTCCCATCTCATGGTCACTCTGGGGCATATGCTCATTGAGTGGAATGGTGGGTGGAATTGCTGGCACTATTTACAGGTACCTTGTTGTTTTTCTTTTTTTTGCCGAGTGCATATAGTTGAATTCACGTAAGTTAAATGCGCGTGTGATGTGACTCACCTGTAGCTACTTTTAGGCTGAAGTTGTTGAGCTATGCCAAATTTAAAGGATTAGCTCCGAAAGCATGAAGGGGGAAAAAAAGTTCTTATAAGGCAAGCCTGTTTTGGGCATAGATTAATAGGAACCAGAGAGTTAAGGAGAATACAAGGTCATTTGGGTGTTGTTCATGTTAAATAAAATGTTTTAATTAATTCTGTCCCCAAAGTTATTAATGCTTCACAGGAGGGAGTCCTAAAAGTTTCATGAAGACAGTATTGGTAACCCTAGGCATTCAAAAAAAACCAAACTAAAATTGACTTGAAAATCATGAGATTTAAAAATAATAAATTCTGGATTTTTTTATTTGTTTGCTGGTGTTGGAGCATTCAGGGTTTACTTTTTCAAGCTTTTCTCTGCAAGCATGAAGGTTTATTTATTTTAATGAAAGGTGAGATTCCCAGTTAAGATAATTCCAGCAAACTCCCAAAATCACAAGACTTGTGATAACCTTAAGAGAGTTGGTAACATGGTAAAGAGCAGGGAATTACAAAATACGTGAATAGCAAATATCCATATAAAGTTATTACTGAATTTGTATTTAAACAGTGTTTATTAGTAATTGTTTTACAGAGGATCACATAGTCTTCTCCTTTGGCATAGAAAGCTATGCAACATTCAAGAAACAAGGATCAGGCATCTGATTTAACATCTTCATTTCTCTTTCACCTTAGTTGTTTATCCTCTGGGATTCAAAGCTGCACAAAACCTTGCAGGCTAGGCTTACTACAACCAGAATAATCAGTTTTTTAAAAACAAATTTAATGAAAAATGAAAAGATGGAGCGAGACTAATAAGAGTTACAAAATCCCCCCATTTGGCAATTTTTAACGGGATTGTATCTCTCTTTTTTTTTGGTAACCCCTTTGGAAGAAACCTGAAACACTCGAGGCTCTGTGCTTTGTCTACATTGTTACTTCTTGTGTGCTGATTGCTCAAATATCAGTTATATGTAGGCATTCTTTGTCTATAGTGTATTTTATGACCTTTTAGCCATAATTGCAAGGTTGGGCACCAAGATGAACTCACAATAAGAGAGAGGTGGACTCTGGCCAAATACCCTTGTAGCCTAGGGGAAGTTCAGTGACTTTAGCAGTGTTAAAAGAGAAGAACTTCCCAAATGCATGGAATGTCTAACAAACGTGCTGATCTGATATAATTAATTTAAGCATATGAGAACTGTTAAGGATTTGCAACAAAGTGGGCGATTGATGAAATTGGGGTATGTATTGCTGGAGATGGAAGCAAAAGCCTTATGGAGGATTGAAGAACATTATTAAAAGCGTTGTAGGTGATATGAAAGTGGAAGAGAGCACACAAGACTTTTCCCTTTACTTATTTCTATGCTTTTCAGATATTGGGTGGATGCTGTGTGATCTGACTCAACCGTAACTGTTATTAAAGTGATATAGTAGTAGTATAGAGGCTTTTGTTTGCTAGTTTACTAGTTGCTGCAGTGTTGCATGGAATATATCTCTGAGCTGTCAATCTACAATAGCAAACTGAGAAAGAGATGAGGTGTACATTTTCAAATGTATGAAATTAATTTGGTTTTAGAAATTATGTAGCTAACTGCTGTACTGCTTGGAAAATATTTTTCTAATTTTTTTATATTTAAAATGTTATTTTAAAGGCTTTTTTTCCCCTTTGAATCAAACAAGTCTAATAAATCAATGCGTATTTTATGTGGAACTGGTAGTGCTCCCCCACCCTCCCACCCCCAGTTACGGTTGCCTCACATTTTGTACTATAAGACTCTAAAGATTTAATCTTTATGATCATGCTTTATCCAGGGGGTGCAGGTGCTGAGCAAGGAGACTGACCTATGCTCTCAATTCTCCCGCCTTTGCCACTCATGCAGCATGGGAGAGGAAACTCTCACTCACTTTCAGAGGGGACAAGAGCCAGACCTAGGATGAGTGACAGATTAGGAGAAGAAAGCTGTGGGGGGTAGCCTGGGAGCTGGTGGAGCAGGTTGTGGGGGAAAAACTGGGAGTGGCTGGGCTGGGATGAGAAGCCTTGACGAGGCTGGAGACTGGTTAGGCCAGGAGGCTCTGGTTGGAACGAGGAGCCTGGTGCAGAAGGGGGAGATTGGGATGAGGAGGGATGCACAGGCAAACTAAATTCTGGTATTTCCTAACTTTTGAGTGTTTGATTTTGCCATCTTAACATTCTTTTAATGTAGATTTTAGATCAAAATGTACAAATTAGGCTGCTTGTTCATTGTCATATAAGAACAAATCTTCGTTGCCCTGTCTATCTTTTAGGAACATGCTATTTTTTCACTCTAACATTTCACCCAAACTGGAAATTGTAAGGTAAAATAGGCATATGCTGGACGACGTTCTCTTTAAATGGAGTCTAAATATGAACCACAAGTAGGATGTTTGTTATTGATCTCACAGATGTTTTTGCTGTCTGCAGTATGAACACAGATATAGAGTACTGATAAAGCCAGAAAGCAAATTACATTTTCTCTTATAGTTTTTTAAAATGAAGTTAGGGTTTATGAAAGTCACTGTATTCACACCTCTGGAGAGCAAAGTTCTCTTTTTATCCATAAAATGGATATTGTACAGCACAAGCAGCGGCAGTGGAAGTATTAAAGCTCTGCAAGTTCCCACATTGTCAACCAGTGTGCCTCATTCCTGGCTTCGAAATGCCAACTCAAGAGATAAGTGGGTAGCTCAGTCTCTGTGCATGTTTGTTTCTTGGTCTCCCTGCTGAAATTGCTAGCAAGGGTGCCAACAGAGAAGGCGGCGTTAGTTATATGAATTTTGGTCCACTAGGATTAGGATAGAGCAGGGGTCTGGCAGCTCGCCAGAGTAAGCACGCTGGCGGGCCGGGCCAGTTTGTTTACCTGCCGCGTCGGCAGGTTCGGCTGACCGCAGCTCCCATGAACATGGTTCCATGCTGATGACGGGTTCTGTTCAATAACAATCCGAAGCAGTGCGGAGCGACGCATGTTCATTTTCATTATCTGAGTTAGATGCCACCAGCAGAAGGTTGATATTCTTTTTTGGTAGTTTGGGTTCTGTAATTTCCGCATCGGAGAGTTGCTCTTTTAAGACTTCTGAAAGCAAGCTCCACACCTCGTCCCTCAGATTTTGGGAGGCACTTCAGATTCTTAAACCTTGGGTCGAGTGCTGTAGCTATCTTTAGAAATCTCACATTGATACCTTCTTTGCGTTTTGTGAACTCTGTAGTGAAAGTGTTCTTAAAATGAACAACGTGCTGGGTCATCATCTGAGACTGCTATAACATGATATATATGGCAGAATGTGGGTAAAACAGAGCAGGGGACATGCAATTCCCCCCCACCCAAGGAGTTCAGTCACAAATTGAATTAACACATTTTTTTTTTTAACAAACGTCATCAGCATGGAAGCATGTCCTCTGGCATGGTGGCTGAAGCATGAAGGGGTATACAAATGTTTAGCATATCTGGCATGTAAATACCTTGCAATGCCAGTGTGATAACTGAAGTGGGGGGTAGCTCCCTTATGGACACCCAGCTAGCCAGTTAGCTGTAAAATCTCTCTTGGTGTCTGTGCTCTGCTTGCTTTACCTGTAAAGGGTTAACAAGCCCACAGGTAAAAGAAAAGGAGTGGGCACCTGACCAAAAGAGCCAATGGGATGGTAGAACTTTTTAAAATGGGGAAAGAAACTTTTCCTTTGTCTGTTGTTCTCTGGGCTGCAGGGACACAGTGCAGCAATGCTATAAGCAGGAATGCATTATAAGGTTTGAACCAGGTATGAAAAAGTATCTTCCATACCTAGAAGAAATTATTTGGATATGGAATGTTTCGTTAGACACAATCAGGTTTATTTCTTATTTTGGCTTGTGGATCGCCTCTGTGCTAACCCCAGATGCTTTTGTTTGCTTGTAACCCTTATGCTGAACCCCCAAGAAAGCTATTTTGGGTGCTTAATTTTTGGAATTGCTCTTCTAAAATCTAACAAAAGCCTAAGTTTCAGATGTATTTTTTTCCTTTTTGTTTTTAATAAAATTTACCTTTTTTAAAACAGGATTGGGTTTTTGGTGTCCTAAGAGGTTTGTGCTTGTTGTTTGATTAGCTGATAGCCACAGCTAATTGCCTTTGTTTTCTTTCTCAACTCTTCCCCAGAGGAATGGTGAAAGGGCTTGAGGGTACCTCACAAGGAATAATTCCCAAGTGCTCCTTCCTTGGTCCAAAGGGGGGTTTTTGCATTTGGGTGGTCGCAGCATTTACCAAGCCAAAGTCAGAGAAAAGCTGTAACCTTGGGAGTTTAATACAAGCCTGGAGTGGCAAGTATTGATTTTAAAATCCTTGTTGGCCCCCACCTTCTGTACTCAAAGTGACAGAGTTGGGATTCAACCTTGACAGCCAGCTACAAAAGTGCCATGCAAATGCCTGTTCTCACGTTCTGGTGACATTGTAAATAAGAAATAAAAAATCAACAAACTAAGGCTGTTTTATCTCCTGTAAATGTAAACAAACTTGTTTGTCTTAGAGATTGGCTGAACAAGAAGTAGGACTGAGTAGACTTGTAGGCTCTGAAGTTTTACATTGTTTTGTTTTTGAGTGCAGTTATGTAACAAAAAAAATCTGTAAGTTGCACTTTCACACAAAGAGATTGTACTACAGTACTTGTATGAAGTGAATTGAAAAATACTATTTATTTTGTTTACAAATATTTGCACTGTGAAAACGATAAACAAAAATAATATACACTTTGATTTCAATTACGACACAGAATATAATATATATGAAAATGTAGAAAAACATTCAAAATATTTAATACATTTCAATTGGTATTCTATTGTTTAACAGTGCGATTAAAACTATTAATCAACAGCCCTAGTTTGTTGATTTTTCTCAACTATAGGCACATCTGAAGTATTCAAAGAGGGCAAATGAATCCCATTGTTTGGTAGACTATGAGTAACATGACCTGCTCAGGATACAGAATAATGTCTCTGTTAAACATTAAAGGCGATAAATATCTACTCTGTGCCTGCAGAAGTTATCCATTTAATATAGTTTTTTTTCTTATCTATTAAAAAAGTGGGCCTGATAAAAATAGCAACAAAGTTTTCCAACTGGTTCATCAATAATATCTGCAATGCCAGTCAGGGAAAAATATTTGATATCTTTTGTTGTCTTTCAGCTTAAAGCACAAAGTAACATCACTCTAATTAGGCTGATCCTTAAACTCAATATTGTGTTTGTCAACTCTTAATATTTATGTTATTTCAAAATCTACAGTGTTGGTTAAGAATTGATGTGCATAAATAAGGATGGAGACTGGGAGGCTTAATAAGCGTAAACACAATTTAATTTACCACATTGTTCTCTCTAGAAGAAATGTGTGGGATACAACATACTAAGTGTGCAATCTTTATATAATTTGTACTGTAGTTTTAGATTGAATGCAAGAAGACTGGCTTTTATGCAACTGTTAATTTATAGGTTGATAAAAATGCTAATTTTGGTCTGATCCAGCTTCTGTTGGATTCAGTGTCAGATGGATTGAGCCCAGAAACTGGTTAGACAGCACAAGGAAATTTGCCACAATACATAGCAAGGGAGTGTTGCCGGCACAGAGGCCCGAGGACAGCAACAGGGGTTCGTTGCCCGGTGTGCTTCGCTCCAATAAACACACCAAGGTGGAGAAGCAGACAAAGTTTATTTGAGCCCAAATAAGGTGCAAGGGAGACATAGCAATCTCAAATCCTGCACACAGATACAAGCCGTTTTCCCCTTCTTATACATGATTTCAGCTAAGCATTCCCATTACCCCCACATTACTCATCCCCCTCTACCCCCCCTCTCCTATTTCCCATATAGCGGATACATCATGCAAGTAGCAATTACACTAAGCAGGTTAAATCCTACTTGGCAAAAACCACTTTAGCTCGTTAGTAACTCTTCTGTGAACAGTTATCTTGTTTTACTTCTTTGAGCAAGCAGGCCTCATTATTACCTTCTGGTACAGGTGTTGTAACTGATAACCATTCTTTGTTGCCGGCCTGTTAGGTCAATTAAAGTTCAAACATAAACATGGAAGCGCTTTGGTCAGACATGGAGTGACTTTAGTTCATTTAGGCCTACTACAGGAAGGCTTTATTGACACTTATGGTTTTCCACCCTCCTGAGTTACCTAGAGTCATGCCTAGTGACACCAACAGGAGCACAAGACCTACTTTCAATATCTATGAAATAATATCATGATGTTATTGAAGATTATTTAATGCAGTACCATTCACACTCTGTTTTTCCTACAAACTTACAAAAATATTTACTAATGTTAGCATTGGAAGTGGGTACTGCAGAACTGAAAACAAAATGGGTAAAGCACATATAAAATGTTTGGTGACAATTTTTGCTAGTAATGTCTATTAAATTATAAAATGTCTATAAAATGTATCATAAAGCACTTTAAATTCAAGGAAAGACTAATGCATTTAGAACTGTAAAGTTAAATTAATGTTCTGGCACTCAAACTTTACAAAGTACAGTAACACTGATTTTAAAGTGATTTATAAACATTTAAAGGAGTACCTAGCCAGATAATTTACTAAATTTTGATGGATCTCCAAAATTACACCTGCATTGTCTGTACACTGTCACTTGTGCACACAAATGATAGGCCATACAAATATAAAGACCTATCTTTTTGCACAAACAGCGTAGTTTTTTCACAGACTGGGATTGCACATGCACATTTTGTCATTTATGTGCAATAATTGTGTGGGAAAATTTGAACTCACAATGATTTGCATAAGTAAAATTGCCGTGTATAAAGAGAGGCCAAATTGAGATCACTTTGAAAATATGGCCTAGTGTTTAAAGAGACATTATCAATCAGTTTCATTTCCAAATTCGACCTTTAAGTCAGCTGTGTTTATTTGTAAGCGCTTCTGGGCAGAGACTATGGCCTAGATTTGGCTCTGTTACCCCAGTGAAAATTCAGAGTAAATCTATCAGAACTAATGGAAACTGGTTGTTTAGCATGAACCTTGAGGTACTCTGATGCCGTGGGGATGAGAGCAGTATAAAAGCCGATAGTTAGGTAGACTGGTTTCTCCTTAAAAAAATCTCACATGGCTATAGTCGTATCCTTTGCAATGGTGTGGGGCCCTCCAGGAAGTTCCATTGTACAGCTGGGCAAAATTTTTTGACTGACATGTTTTTTTGTTGAAAAATGCAGATTTGGTGACACCAAAACATTTCACATATTTGTGTCTGTTTTGTTAAATTGTTCATTTGCACCAAACAAAAAAAATCTGAAAAAATAAAAATATTTTGTTTCAACATTTTCATGATGAAACTTTTTTTTTTCATTTCCAAATGGCTTTTCATTCGGAAACTTCCTTTAATTAAAAAATGTAAGGGAAAGAAAAAAACTTGAAATCGAAATGAAATGTTCAGTTTTGGCTGAACATTTCATTTGACCTGAAATGATTTTACTTTTTGATTTTGCTGAAAATGTTTAAATTATTTTTGTTTTTCAGTCTGACCTGAATGTTTTTGGAGGACTTCTTGAAACTGACAACAAACTGAAAAAAGTCACTTATTCACCCAGTTCTACTCCATATCTGAGTGCAATCTGAACTCCAACCTAGCTCAGAAGAGCTAAAGAGCTGATGGACCTCTTCATCCTTTCCTGAAAGGTAGGAAGATTTGGGGAGGCCAAATGAATGGGAATGGTGTATATCATAGACCTAAACCAGAAAGGATCAGTGTAGGTGCATAGTTGGGGGTCGCAGAACTGGAAAGGAGAAGCATAGTAGAACTGGGTGAGGGAGCCTGACAGAAAAGAGTTGGCAGGTCTAGAGCTGGTTGAACATGTTCATTGACTGGACCAAAATGTTTAGTTGAATCTATGTATACAGTCTTGTTGGTTTCCAGGGTACTAAAGAGAAAAGGTGGGTGAGGTAATCTCTTTTATTGGACAGCTTTGCTAGACACCAAAAATCATGGACTAAATAGAGATGTATAGTTCGTTTCAACAATCTATAACCAACTAACCCCATCTCCCAGCTGCCTTTCCCCCCCTTACTTTCCTTTCTCCCCTAGGACTGGAGAAGTGTTAAAGGTCCATTTCACCTTGAATGGTCCCTTGAAATATGTATTAACTACTTATGCTAAACAGCCTGTTCCACCTTGTGTTTAGCTGTGACTCTCTGGGTATGTGTCTACACTGCAATTAAACACCTGTGGCTGGCCTGTGTTAGCTGACTCAGGCTTGCAAGGCTCAGGCTACGGGGCTGTTCAATTGCAGTATAGACATTTGGGCTGGGGCTGAAGCTGAAGCCTGGATTCTGGGACCGCGCGAGGCGGAGGATCACAGAACCCGGACACCACCCTAAGCCT
Source organism: Mauremys mutica (assembly GCF_020497125.1). NCBI lineage: Eukaryota > Metazoa > Chordata > Testudines > Geoemydidae > Mauremys > Mauremys mutica. Next base: position 118,171,785 of record NC_059073.1, on the reverse strand, counting down.
GAGCATCTAGGGAGCAATTTTTAGCCCCGCAGCCCGAACCCAAATCAGTGGAGCTGAACTATTGCAGATTTAACAAAACTTTCCCCAAAACACAGGTGTTCCATGGCTGAGGCAGGAAGCTTTCCAGCCTCCGGACCCACAGCTGAGCCAGGACTGACGGCTGGCAGACTCCCCATTCTGTGACACGAGCACTGAGATCCCTGGTTGGAGCTGGGACCTTAGGGCCTGTTACCCTTCATGGCAGCATGCCAGCTCCTGGATCCCTGGCTGGAACAGGCAGTTGTGACCTCAAAAGCCTCTTCAGGCCAACTGGCAGAGGGGCCCCCATACTGTAACTCACATCAGGCCTGACACACTCATTGCCCCAACGCACTGTTGTTATAATATATATCTCAGAGATATCATGTAATGTATCATATGTAAACTGGTGACATGCTGGTACCAAAAATCACTGCATGATGTATGTACGAGTTGGGTACAGACAGATACAGAAGTGTGCGGGAAATATGTTCTTAAAATGCATTTGGAAGGCAGAGCATAAAACCCAGTCTGCCCAAGACACAGGAATGTCCATGTACCTGTTTCAGCACTTTGGTCACTGGCAGAATACAATGGAAGTACATTTACGTATAAGTAAGGTTAAGATTTTGTCATGGTTGTTTTTAGTAAAAGTCACGGACAAGTTGCGGGCAATAAACAAAAATTCACAGAAGCCCATGATCTGTCCCTGACTTTTACTGAAAATAATGGGCTGGGGGCTGCTGATTGCTGGGGGAGGGGAAACTGAAGCCTGAGCACTGCAGTGTGGGGCTCTAGACCCTGCCACCATGGGGGCTGACAGCTCCATCTCCAGCCCCTGACTCTACTGCTGTGGAGGGGGCTGAAGTTAAAGAAGTCACAGAGGTTTGTTAAAGTCATGGAATCAGTGACCTCTGTGACTAAATTGTATCCTTATATATAAGGTAAACGAAGCCACCAAGCTAAATGAGCCGTGGGGATAACTGTTTAACAATCACCCGAGGGAACAGAATCTGCACCCCAAGAAGCCTTCCTGGCTCTTGAGGCAGAGACAGTGAACTTTGAGTGATAAAAGGGGAGCAAAAAGACTTTGTAGTTATCCATCACTATGGTCCCAAGAGAGTACAGCATCCTTTGAACCTACGAAAGCTGGAGTCTATTGGCCAGAAAGGCAAGAGCTGTTGGGAACTTGATGGAAGTGAGAAACCTGCTTAAATAAAGATTGTAACTACCTTAAAAATTAAGTTTTAGTCACCTAAAAGCATGTTTTGTTTTGTTTTTGGTTTGCAAGCATACCTGTTGTTCTTATTCTTGCTTAGTATCCCTCAACTCTCTGTTCTTTGTTAGTAAACTTATTCTGGTTTTATTTACAAACCATCTCGGTGCTATGTATTTAAGTGGAGTGAGAGTCCTCTGCTAAACCAACAGGCTTGTGTGTGTTCTCTCTCTTTGGAGGCACCGATCTTGATTGTTTGTGTGTGTCAGTGAAAGAGGCTGGACACTGCAGAGAGACATCTCTGGGGAACTAGGGAATTGGTGTTCACCAGTTTTTACCTGTGTGATGCAGACTAAAGGGGAAGGTGACTGTCTTCACTAATATTGTCACCATTGTTACAAAATTGTGAAATCTTCTACAAAGTATACCCTGTGAAGTATCACTGGAAAGGTTGTAATCCGCTAAGTAGTATTATCCTGTTTGAATGTGTGGATCATCATTTTATATGAAGTTATGAAACTTTGCTATGTGTTTCGTATCTCAAAAATGTTGTGAGGTCGAGGAATGCCCACAGATTAACTCTTCAGAGATCACAAATGGTAAACAAGGGTGAAGGCACCTCAGATGGCAAGTCGCAGAGGGGTGCAAGCAAAGATTTGCAAGGGGCGACTCATGGGAGCTGCACAAAGGGCCAAATGCACCTCCAGCAGGGTCAAGTGCCCCCAGCAGCTGGCCTGGGCAGGGAGAGGGAGGGGCGGAGCCAGAGCCAGAAGGGAAGAGGTGGGGCCAGAGCCTCTCCTCTTCCAGCCATGCTGCCTGGGACGCTGCTTGGTGAGCGCAGTGGCTGACTGAGAGAGCACCTGGCTGTGGCAGCAGCAGGTTGTCCCCCACCCCGGCTCAGCTTCTGGGAACAGTGGCCAAACAAGCCGGAGCCCCCTCGCCCCTCCGGCATGCTCAGAGTCAGCTCCTGTCCCCCAAAGCTGAGCCTGGGCAGGAGCGGGCTGCCACTGCCACCGTTCCCTGCCCAGGCTCAGCTTCTGGGGACAGGAGCCGACTCTGAGCATGCCAGGAAGGGCAGGGAGTTGGGGGTGGGGCGGAGAGGTTCAAGATATAAAAGGGAAGAGTAAAGGCTCCTGGCCACCTCTTTCCTACGCATCTCTGGACTGGTGAATTCTAACAAGGGGAGATTATGAACAAAATGACTGAGGTCCCCAAACTATTTGAGCAACTCAGAGAAACTCATAGAAAACTAGCAGATTTAACATCCCTGTTATTATTTTGGACTATATGCTCTGATCCAACTGTAATGTATTTTATCTGCTTTAACAATTTAATAACAGTAATTTATTCTTCTTAGTTAATAAACCTTTAGTTAGTTTCTAAAGGATTGACTACAGCGTTGTCTTTGGTGAGATCTGAACTATATTTTGACCTGGAGTAAGTGACTGGTCTTTTGGGACTGGAAGAACCTAATTTGTGGTGAATTTTGGTTTTAATAACCTTTCATCATAAAGTCCAGTTAGTCTGGGTGGTAATATGGGCTGGAGGGTCTAAGGAGACTGCCTGTGGCTCTGTGTTAAGCTAGTATAGCGATCCAGGAGCACACATTTGTGGCTGGTTTTGGTTAAATCTGATTATAGAACAAACCACTAGTGTGGGAGCATCTGCCCAGTTTTTGTCAGTCTGACTTGAAATAGGCTCTCTCACTGTGAATCACACCGGGCAGTATAACAACCTGTAAGGCAAGCTTTAGAGTTCAGAAGAGTTTGCTAGCAAGGCAGACAGGCTGGTGTGTCAGGGAGCTGACATGCAGCTTATCAGCAACAAAACTCAGTTGCTGAGGCAAAGAATGGTAACATAGCGGCTCACAATTCTGGGTGTCCTGACCACGATGTCACAGCAGGGTTCTGCTCCACAGGAAGAGCAATGGCTGGAGCCAGATCTCTAGAGCCTGGTAGACTCCCTGCTTCTGAGAAGGGCTCTTGCCAACCCCTTGAGCCCTTGCTGAAGTGGAGAGCCTAGCAGCCTGAGAGCCGGAAAGAAACTAAGTGAAATTGACACTCAGTTTCAGGCTCCTGTTCAATGAATGTCAATTTCACCTTTTTTCAGGATAACCTTATTTCAGTGTTTCTGAAACAAAATTTTCAGGGATTACCATCTCTGAGAATGAAAGCAAATGAGAAAATACTGACACTTCGGGCAACCTGAAATCCTTGAGTTTCAGCAAGCTCTAGGAAGGTGATACACTATTTCTGAAAGGGAAAGGTGATAAGATTGGTGTGTTGGTATCAAGGGGGCTTGGAAGGGAAGAGAAGATTCAGTACAGGTCTGGGTGTGAAAGGGGAGGGAAAGCCTGTTTGGCCTGCTGGTTTGTAGTTTTAGGGGGGGAAAAAGGGGAGGTTCATGTAGGTCTGGAGAGAAGAACCCTCCATTTTTATTTAGTGACATTTCCAGGTAAGCATCCAGTTACTATGTGTTATGTGTATTGAGATTTGTTCATCCACGTTCATTTGAAATCAGCTTCCAAAGTTTTTGTAGCTCATCCATCGCTACCTTTTATTTTGGCTTAAAACTGTATTGATGTCACGTTTACATTTCATAGATTCTAGCACTGGAAGGGACCTTGAGAGGTCCTCATGGCAGGACCAAATACTGTCTAGACCATCCCTGATAGACATTTATCTAACCTACTCTTAAATATCTCCAGAGATGGAGATTCCACAACCTCCCTAGGCAATTTATTCCAGTGTTTAACCACCCTGACAGTTAGGAACTTTTTCCTAATGTCCAACCTAAACCTCCCTTGCTGCAGTTTAAGCCCATTGCTTCTTGCTCTATCCTTAGAGGCTAAGGTGAACAAGTTTTCTCCCTCCTCCTCATGACACCCTTTTAGATACCTGAAAACTGCTATCATGTCCCCTCTCAGTCTTCTCTTTTCCAAACTAAACAAACCCAATTCTTTCAGCCTTCCTTCATAGGTCATGTTCTCAAGACCTTTAATCATTCTTGTTGCTCTTCTCTAGACCCTCTCCAATTTCTCCACATCTTTCTTGAAATGCGGTGCCCAGAACTGGACACAATACTCCAGTTGAGGCCTAACCAGCGCAGAGTAGAGCGGAAGAATGACTTCTTGTGTCTTGCTCACAACACACCTGTTAATGCATCCCAGAATCATGTTTGCATTTTTTGCAACAGCATCACACTGTTGACTCATATTTAGCTTGTGGTCCACTATAACCCCTAGATCCCTTTCTGCCGTACTCCTTCCTAGACAATCTCTTCCCATTCAGTGTGTGTGAAACTGATTGTTCCTTCCTAAGTGGAGCACTTTGCATTTGTCTTTATTAAACTTCATCCTTTTTACCTCAGATCATTTCTCCAATTTGTCCAGATCATTTTGAATTATGACCCTATCTTCCAAAGCAATTGCAATCCCTCCCAGTTTGATATCATCTGCAAACTTAATAAGCATACTTTCTATGTCAGTATCTAAGTTGTTGATGAAGATATTGAACAGAGCCGGTCCCAAAACAGACCTTTGCGGAACCCCACTTGTTATACCTTTCCAGCAGGATTGGGAACCATTAATAACTACTCTCTGAGTACAGTTATCCAGCCAGTTATGCACCCACCTTATAGTAGCCCCATCTAAGTTGTGTTTGCCTAGTTTATTGATAAGAATATAATGCGAGACCATATCAAATGCCTTACTAAAGTCTAGGTATATCACATCCACCGCTTCTCCCTTAGCCACAAGACTCTTTATCCTATCAAAGAAAGCTATCAGATTGGATTGACATGATTTTTCTTTACAAATCCATGCTGGTGAGTCCCTATCACCTTACCACCTTCCAAGTGTTTTCAGATGATTTCCTTAATTATTTGCTCCATTATCTTCCCTGGCACAGAAGTTAAATTAACTGGTCTGTAGTTTCCTGGGTTGTTTTTATTTCCCTTTTTATAGATGGGCACTATATTTGCCCTTTTCCAGTCTTCTGGAATCTCTCCTGTCTCCCATGAATTTCCAAAGATAATAGCTAGAGGCTCAGATACCTCCTCTATTAGCTCCTTGAGTATTCTAGGATGCATTTCATCAGGCCCTGGTGACTTGCAGGCATCTAACTTCTCTAAGTAATTTTTAACTTGTTCTTTTTTTATTTTATCTTCTAAACCTACTCCCTTCCCATTAGCATTCACTATGTTAGGCATTCCTTCAAACCTCTTGGTGAAGACCAAAACAAAGAAGTCATTAAGCATCTCTGCCATTTCCAAGTTTCCTGTTACTGTTTCTCCTCACTGAGCAGTGGGCCTACCCCGTCCTTGGTCTTCCTCTTGCTTCTAATGTATTGATAAAAAGTCGTCGTTTCCCTTTATTCCTTTAGCTAGTTTGAGCTCATTTTGTGCCTTTGCCTTTCTAATCTTGCCTCTGCATTCCTGTGTTGTTTGCCTATATTCATCCTTTGTAAGTTGTCCTAGTTTCCATTTTTTATGAGACTCCTTTTTATTTTTTAGATCATGCAAGTTCTCATGGTTTCTTCTGCTGAATTAGTTAATCACTTGGGTCAAGAAACTTTCCACATTGTATTGATATGCTGGAGAAAATACAAATTGCTGAGAATTAGAGTAGTCACAATTGGGCAGTGTTGGAAATGAACACTCATATCATTTATTTTAAATTCATGGGTATTTTAATGGTACTCTTTACAGTGGTTTCTGAATGCCTAACAAACATGAATGAAATAATCATTACAACACTCCTGTGAGGTAGAGAAGAATTATTATTATCCCCATGAAACCCATAAGGTGTTTAGTTCCTATTTTGCTTCAGACTTCACTAAAAGGTTAATGGTGACCAGATACTTAACACAATTAATATTAACAACCAGGGGGAAGGAACACAAGCAAAAGTAGGGACAAACATTTTAAAGAATAGTTAGGTAAGTTATATGTATTCAAGTTGGCAGGGCCTGATGAAATTCATCATAGGGTACTTTAGGAAATAGCTGAAGCAATCTCATGACTGTTTGCAATGATCTTTGAGATCTTCAGGAGAATGGATGAGGTCCCAGAAGACTGGAGAAGGGCAAATATAGTAACTATCTTTAAAAAGGGAAACAAAGAGGACCTGGGAAACTATAGACCTGTCAGTCTAACTTTGATATGTGGAAAGATATCGGAACTAATTATTAAACAATCAGTTTGTAAGCACAGAGAGAATGATAGGGTTATGAGAAATAGCCAGCATGGATTTGTCAAAAACAAATAATCTCAAACCAGCCTAATTTCCTTCTTTGACAGGGTTACTGGCCAACTGAATAGGGTGGAAACAGTTAACATGATATATCTTGATTTAAGTAAGACTGTTGACACATTCCCACATGACATTCTCATAAGCAAACTAGGGAAATGTGGTCTAGATGAAATTACTATACGGTGCATATACAGTTGGTTGAAAGTCAGTATTCAAAGCATAGTTATCAATGGTTTTCGGTCAAACTGGTAGGGTGTATTTAGTGGGGTCACAAAGGGATCTGTCCTGGGTCTGGAACTTGTCAATATTTTCATTCATGACTTGGATAATGGAGTGGAGAGTATGCTTATAAAATTTGCAGTTGACACCAAACTGGGAGGGAGTACAAGCATTCTGAAGGGAAGGATTAGAGTTCAAAGTGACCTTGACAAGTGATCTGAAATCAACAAGATGAAATTCAATAAAGACAAGTGCAAAGTACTTCACTTAGAGAAAGGAAAAATCAAATGCACAAGTGAAAAATGGGGAATAACTGGCTAAGCGGTAGTACTGCTGAAAAGGATCTGGGAGTTGTAGTGTATCACAAATAGAATATGAGTCAACAATGTGATGCAGCTCTGAAAAAGGCTAATATCATTCTGGGATGTATCAACATGGGTGCTATATATGATGTAGGAGGTAATTGTCCCACAGTGCTTGGCACTGGTGAGGCCTCAGCTGGAGTACTGTGTCCATTTTTGGGCTTCACACTTCAGAAAAGATGTGGACAAATTGGAGAGATCCCAGAGACAAGCAACAAAAATGATGAAAGATTTAGAAAACCTGACCTATTAGGAAAGGTTGAAAGAAGTGAATGTTTTTACTTTTGAGAAAAGAAGACTGAGGAGGCATCTGATAACATACTTCAAATATGTTAAGGGCCATTATAGAGAGGACTGTGATCAATTGTTCTCCATGTTCACTGGATGTAGGATGAGAAGTAATGGGCTTCATCTGCAGCAAGGGAGGTTTAGGTTAGATGTTAGGAAAGACTTTCTAACTATAAGGATAGTTAAGCTCTGGAATAGGCATACTCTCCAGCTATACTTCTCCATTAAAAATAAATATTTTTGGGAGCATATGGGGAGAAGGAGAAAGATAACTTTGATTTCCCTGTTTTTCACCTTCACCTTCTGGATGGGAGTGAGGGGAACTTTCACTATAACTGAAAAAATGACACGAGCATCTTCCATTCCAATCAAGGAGAGTGGACATGAGTTGTCAGCAGTATATTTATGGCAAATGAGTATTGCACAGGGACAGATCCATCTGTTGCAGATTAAATGGCACGAGACTGATCATGTATAATTCACAGCAGAAATTATTTGTATTAGACTTAGGACAAAACCAGAAATATTTATCTGAACCCACTTAAACTCAGAGCATAAGGGGAATCAGATAAATGAACTGTATATCTTAATTGCCTCCAGCAGTTTTGGACTATTTACCTGAAACCGATCAGGTACAATTTCAGGGCAAATGAAAAATGTTTGAGAAAGTTACAAGTGATTGAAAGGAGGGATTTGTATTGAAATGACCATCACAGGCTTAACTATAGCACTGGTGAAACAATGGTATAATATTTATTCATATTTATACATATGAAGACCGTATTCCATAACAGACCTCTAGATCTTTTGTTTTCATAGTGTAGCCATTTGGACCAACATCACTTCCAAGACACCTCAGATTTTTGTTGAATATTCAAGAGTAATATAATTACCCTTCTGGTTTTTCAAAATCTCCAACTGAATGGTATGCATATGCTGCAGTACAGAAATTTGCTAGAAAGTTAAATAAACCTACCTGAGCAAATAACATGCCCCCCCCTTGTTACACAGTACAAGAACAAGAGTTAGTGGCTTATTATTATTTATTACTAAATTGCAGCTAAGGACTGTACAAATAACAGTCCTTGCCAATAGAACTTAGTCTAACAGTAACTTAGAACAAATAAAAAGAAATACTCTTTCAATCTGCATGGTTAGATCTTTAAAAGATCTAGATAATGTTGTAACACTTAAATATTGTGATGATGGTGTAGAAAAACCTAAGACAGACAGCTAGAAAGATGGAGTAATACTGCTGGTAGCCTCTGCATATTTTAATTACTTTCATGGGTTTCTTCCTACACACTCTTCCATCTCAGCATTTTGAAAATGACTTCATTAGTGTTATGGATTTATTAGCATTCGGATAATGGATATCATGGGTTCTTCCCCCCTTTTTCCTTTCTTCCAAGCAATCAGGTATTGGCATTTTGGAGACAAGACAGAAGATAATAACAATACCTAGCTTTCATATAGTGCTTTTCATCAGCAGATCTCAAAGTGCTTTACAAAGAAGATCAGTATTTTTATCTCTAGTGGGCATGGTTCACATCATATGTATTCATATTTGTTGAAAGACAACAGGAGAGTATAATACCAAGTTGCTTTAGATGCTGAAACCTAGCAAGGACTTTAAGATTAGAGCAGAACTCTAAGAGGAGTTAGATGTTATTTATATTGACTTCTAAAATTCCTTTTTTACAGTTTCATGTACATCATTATAGCAACTGAGTTACTACTTTGGGCATGAACTAAAGGTGAAAAACATTGCATTCCTTTAAGTGTTTGAGTTATCAGAGGTGCTTTATTTTTTATTTCATTTTTATTAACAACTCATACACTAAGTGGGGAAAAAAAGGGGGTCATGATTTTGCATGAAATTGTTAATTCCACAGCAGGTGAGTGCCTGTTTCAGCATGTTGTAAAATATATTATAGTTCCTTGCAACATGCTTTTAAAAAAAACTCTGCAATTTTCATCCCTTAATTTTCCACTGATGCATTAGTTGTAGTAAAACAGCAGCTCTCTTTCCAAGTATAATGCAGCCTCAAGATTTTTACTGCTGTGGGAATAAAAAATAAAGAAGCAGGGGGTGCTGGGGGTTCAGTAGCACCCATTGATTTGAAGTGGTTTCTATCATATCCAGGGTTTGCAATTTTGTTCAATAGCTTTCAGCATCCCCACTATAATTTTTTTGTTCCAATGCCACTGTAAAGCAGTTACTTCTGCTTTCCTGAGTAAACAAGCAACTATATATGAATAAGTGAGCATCATTTAGATATGTGGGGCAAAAGGCTTCATTTTCCCTATGTCAAATTTATATGTACAGGCCAACATGTATCCAGGTAAGATACAGTAACTCTTCACATACAGTCGTCTCGGTTAATGTTGTTTTGTTGTTACATTACTGATCAATTAGGGAACATGCTCGTTTAAAGTTGTGCAATGCTCCCTTCTAATGTCGTTTGCCGCCTGCTTTGTCCACTGTTTGCAGGAAGAGCAGCCCGTTGCAGCTAGCTGGTGGGGGCTTGGAACCAGGGTGGACCGGCAGCCCCCCATCAGCTCCCCGCTCCCCTAAGTTCCCTGTCCAGAAATTGCTAACTCTGTTGTTAAATTTAGGCCAATGATCTGCAGTCTCTTTTTTCCCGTGGTCCATCTTTTTTCCATCCATCTTTTTTCTCTAAGCAATGTAAATCAATATTCATAAACAAGTTAAGTAAAATTACACTATGATCATTACTCTAAGTTTACTACAGTTTTTTTTCCCAATGACTTGGTTTTACTGTGGTAGGATTTTGTTCTAAATCTACAGCATGATTATTTTGAGCAATTTGGCCCATTCTACTAAGACCTTCAGCAGGTTCTTTATAGACCCAAATCCCATTGCAACAACATAGTTAAGTTACAGTTTGCCAGAATCACTACAGTTGGGCTCTATTAATTATAGTACTTAGTGATACCTGGCGCAGGAGAAATATTAGTGGTATGTGAGAAAAATGAAGGCATTTGGGAAGGCATTTCTGTAACCAACTTTTGTGCCTCAAGTAATAAAAGTTGGTTACAGAAATGCCTTCCCAAAGCAGGAAACAGCAGGATTCACTAGAGAGGATTAAGATAGCATGGAGCAATATGTTTCTAGAAAAGTTAATGTAACATTTAGGTTCTGTGTATCTATTGCATTTAATCATGAAGAACAGCTAAACCTCCATGTTTTTCTATTCTTCATATATATATTATAGTGTAAGAAAAAAAAATTAAAGAGAAAAAGGTATGTTTTGCAGATTCATTGAAAGGAACACCAGCAGCTCAGACCAGGGTTGTGGCAGTGGGAATAGCTGAGTGATTGGTGAGCAGAGGGGTATCATTCTGTTAGTTGCTTAAGTATTAATCACAATCCATTCTTCTGACAATAGTCTATAGTGCAAAGCACTATGAAGAGCACCTGCTTCTATGAATGTGCTCAGTTCATGGTCTCTTCCCTGGAGGAGATAATGCTTCAAATACCTAAAGGCCATTATTGATGGGAAGACACTGGGTATCTAGAGTTGTGCACATGCTGAACTTCTCCATTAGGAATTCTTTGGATGATAGCTCATTAACCAGTATAATTGTCCCAGAGCTCATTAACCAGGGACATTGCTGTTGGCTGAAATATCTGGGCATATTTCCATCAGTCTTTCAAAACTAATAGATATTTTAGACATTTTTAGTCTGAAAAATATTTCCTCTGTGTCCTCTTATCTAGGATTCTTCAACCTATTGATGCTCAACATTTTTATTTGTTGGAGCCAATGAATGAGCTGAAAGAGGATCTAAATTCCATGACTACAAAACATGATAGAATAGGAATCTAATATCACAAGGGATATGTTAGGCATGTACATGGTGGTGATGAGCATACTGAACAGTGATGCTCAGTGACCTGGGCCATCAATTGTATTCATTCTGTCAGACCACTAAAACCCCTCTAACGCATCATCAGGGATCTACAACCCATCCTGGACAATGATCCCACACTTTTACAGGCCTTGGGTGGCAGGCCAGTCCTCACCCACTGCCAACCTGCCAACCTGAAGCATATTCTCACCAGTAACTGCACACCGCACCATAGTAACTCTAACTCAGGAACCAATCCATGCAACAAACCTCGATGCCAGCTCTGCCCACGTATCTACACCAGCAACACCATCACAGAACCTAACCAGATCTGCCACACCATCACCGGTTCATTCACCTGCACGTCCACCAATGTAATATATGCCATCATATGCCAGCAATGCCCCTCTACTATGTACATCGGCCAAACTGGACAGTCTCTAAGGAAAAGGATAAATGGACACAAATCAGATATTAGGAATGGCAATATACAAAAACCTGTAGGAGAACACTTCAACCTCCCTGGCCACACAATAGCAGATCTTAAGGTGGCCATCCTGCAGCAAAAAACCTTCAGGACCAGACTTCAAAGAGAAACTGCTGAGCTTCAGTTCATCTGCAAATTTGACACCATCAGCTCAGGATTAAACAAAGACTGTGAATGGCTTGCCAACTACAAAACCAGTTTCTCCTCTCTTGGTTTTCACACCTCAGCTGCTAGAAGAGGGCCTCATCCTCCCTGATTGAACTAACCTCGTTCTCTCTAGCCTGCTTCTTGCTTGCTTATATATACCTGCCCCTGGAAATTTCCACTACATGCATCCGATGAAGTGGGTATTCACCCACGAAAGCTCATGCTCCAAAACGTCTGTTAGTCTAGAAAGTGCCACAGGACCCTTTGCTGCTTTTGTCAGACCACTGTCACATCAGAGAGAGTTTGACGGGTGTGGGTGGTTTGGTAATACAAAATGTGACCTAATTTCTTCACTCAGCCGAAGTTAATAGAGTTGCATCTGTTGTCAGAATTTTGCCGTATGCGATTGTCACCTTGTTTGAAGAAATGTTTAGGAATGTAAGGATAATTGCGGGAGATATAAGGAATAATATTGGGGAGTGTCATTTTTAGTCAGTCTAACTTCAAGACTTAATCAGAGTTACAAAAGCTGTGCTGCCATGAATGAAGTTTGGAGGGGAAGGATGGTAGTACTAATTAGAGTACTTTCTGCTCATATAACAGTTGGACTAAGGTTAAACTTAAACCTGTCTTATAAACAATAGATGAACCTGAGGGGTTGAATCAGAATGATGCTAACAGGACACCACTGAATTAATCATTTTACTGAATCAAAACTTTGAGCTTAGATGTCAAATTCTGTGATGTAAAGAATCAGACATGTCAATCACTGACACAAGAGTCTGAAAAACGCAGTATGGGTGTTGCCCACACAGGTGTGTGCACTGTGAACTTGTATTCAGAGATCATTAACCCATACGGTTTCTCTTGAAACTAACATTGGTCTGAAAAATAATTTCACCAGCCAATCAACTGGATTATAAACACTGCACGTCTAACAATGGCCACAGCAGTGAGTTTCATCTCTCATTGAATTGGAACACTGGGAGGAAAGCGAATGTTTTGCACACATTACTGCATGGAATTTTCACTGCTGCACACACTGACTGATGGCACTGCTCACTACGGTGTGCTGTGCCTGATGTTTGCTGGACAATCCTTATAGCTCTGCAAACCTGGGAAAGGATTTTGCCATGGATCTATTCCATTACACATGATTTTTCTAATGTGATGGCTCTTTCTACATTGTATCATTACACAGCTTGATTCCAAATAATTTTTTATGTGATAGATCTGAGCTCTTCTCTCCTTTATTTTCTCCCCAAAGCCTATAGATGTTAGACATTTTCGGTTTTGAACATGTTACTCAGTGTTGCCTGATCTTCGATCCTTAGCTTATTTTGGGTGTTTTCTATGTTTGTCTGAATAGTTGAGCATAGAGGCAATTCGGTCTGTGCCTATCAAATACGAGATGTAGCATTTATCCCCCAGGCAATAGGCCATGCTGGGGGCAGTTTTGAGGTATTTCCTTGAGTAAGCAAAAATGAATACACTAGTGAGTGACACAAGTATACTACATTTCATTTGAACAAGTTTTGTTACTTCCTGAACTTGTTACTGACATTCAAAACAGCACAAGAATTTTAAACTGAAATATAACTGCTACCTCATCAATTTTCATTCACTATTGAAAACCCCTTCTAAAAGACAGGTAGACTTCCTGCCAAATGTGTTCCATTTCATTTAGATTTAGTGGACATATTAAATATTGAGAGCGAGAATAAATTTGCTCTGACTAGCAAGTTATTGTTATAACATTCTCCATGAAATAAATTGTTTAATTTTAAGTCTGTCTCCTTTCAGCACAATCTTCCACATGAATATTAATAAAGAATTCCACAAATACACTACCAATTCCCATCCAAAAAGCAATACTTCAGTAACACTAAGGGTATGTCTACGCTGGCAGAGTTACATTGCCGGCAGTTATATCGCTGCTCAGAGTGCTGAAGGGAATCCGCTGTTGTGTGTTCACACTGTCAGCTGTCTGCACAATAGCATGTTCACACTTGTAGCACTTGCAGCGGTATACTCTGGGCAGTTATCACACAGAGCATCATTTCCTCTTCTGCCACTAAGAGTTGTGGGAAGGTGGAGGGGATCGCGGGGCATCCTGGGTCCTGTCCCAATGCCCTGTGATGCATTGCTTCACATCCCAGCAATCCCTGTGCTTCCGTCTGCATTTGGCGCCATCTTTCAACAGTTTATGAACTGTGCGCTCTGCCTCTTTGGTCTGCAGGAATGGATCCCACACTGTTGACCAACATGCTGCTCGCTCTCACTAACACGTCACAAGTGGGAGTGGAGTTATTCCTTAAACTACAAAAGCAAGAGGAGTTTGACATTGATCTTGCCATGTGTAGTAGCTATGACACGAGATTGCTTGTGGCATTCACGGAGAAGCTGACAACAGCGGAACACTGCTTTTGGGCTTGGGAAACAAGCACTGAATGGTGGGATCACATCGTCATGTACGTCTGGCTGCAGAACTTTCGGATGAGGAAAGCCACATTCATGGGACTGTGTGATGCACCGCAGGGCTGGGGCGAGCTCAAGGACACGAGAATGAGAGCTGCCCTGTCATTGGAGAAGTGCATGGCGATTGCACTGTGGAAACTGGCTACTCCAGACTACTACCGATCAGTTGCTAAGCAGTTCAGCGTGGGAAAGTCGACCATTGGACTTGTGTTGATGGAAGTATGCAGGGCCATTAATTGCATCCTGCTCCGAAAGACTGTGACTTTGGGCAACGTGCGTGGCATTGTGGATGTCTTTGCACAAATGGGCTTCCCTAACTGCGGAGAGGTGAGAGATGGGATGCATATTCCAATTCTGGCATGAGACCACCTAACCACTGAGTACATTAATCACAAGGGGTATTTCTCTATGGTTCTCCAGGCACTTGTGGATCACTGTGGGCATTCCATGGACATTAACTCAGGCTGGTCCAGAAAGGTGCGTGAACCACAAATCTTTTGGAACACAGGCCTGTTCAGGAAGCTGCAAGCAGGGACTTTCTTCCTGGACCAGAAGATCATAGTAGGGGAAGTCAAAATGCCCATTGTGATCCTGGGAGACCCTGCCTACTCCTTAATGCCATGGCTTACGAAGCCATACACAGGGAACCTTGAGAGCAGCAAGAAGCAGTTCAACAACAGGCTGAGCAAGTGCAGAATGACTGTTGAGTGTGCTTTTGGCTGTTTAAAGGCCCACTGGTGCTGTCTATAGGGGAGGCTGGACCTGGCCAATGACAATACTCCTATGCTTATAGCCGCGTTTTATACACTCCATCATATTTGTGAAGGGAAGAGTGAAAGCTTCACTCAGGGCTGGACCACTGAGGCTCAGTGCCTGGAGGCTGAATTTGAACAGCCAGAGACCAGGTCTATTAGAGGGGCACAGCATGGGGCCATATGGATCAGGGATGCCTTGAGGCTGCAATTTGATGCTGAAAGCCGCTAATATTTGTTGCTATGCTCGAGAGTGCAGTGCCCGTAATGCTAGGAGGTGATTCTGACTCGTGCAGACGATGCACTGTGAAAGTTTAAGAAAATTGCCTGTTGCTTTTCAGGGCTCTGTTTGCTTTCAATTAATGGAATAAAGATTGTTTTCAAACCAAAACAATTCTTTTATTAAAAAACAACAATTGGAGGAGAGAGACAAACAAAAAACACATCAGCACTGTGGGGGATAAGGGAAAGGGAGGGTCCCAGGAGGAGGTGGGATCCCGGGATGGTTAAAGATTTGTGTATGTCCAGGTATCATATGCGACCTTCTCCTTTGGAGTACAATGCAGCAGAGATTGTTCTTCAGCAGGGCTAAACTGCAGAGGGACGGGTGTTGAGTGCAGTGGATATTAGGAGTCCGCAGTGCTGGACTGTGATGGGGCAGGAGTGGAATGCAGCGGATACAGACTGGAGCCAGGTGATTGATAAGACTGTGTTGGCAGTGTTTGAGGGGCACATGGGAAAGAGTTTTGTGACAGCTGCTGCAGGGGAGGGCGGGCATGGAGCTACTTGGTTTGAAGAGCTAGTAGTGCCTGGAGCATGTCCGCTTGGCACTCCATAATGTTTAAGAGCCGCTCCGTGGCTTTGTTCTGGCGCACCGCGTTCTCCTTTCGGTCCCTCTTCTCGCTGTACTGCCACCCTATTCAATTCTTGTTTTTTGGCCGCAGAGTGCATCATTACATCATGCAGAAAGTCCTCTTTTTAGTTTTTCGTGGCCACTTTCTAATTCTGCGCAGCCGTTCTGCCGGTGATAACAAAGAGGGAGGCTGGGCTCCCAAGGTCATATCTGTGAAGCCAAAATGCAACATTTTACAGAAGCAGTATTGTTTGTAACGTAGAGACCACTGATTTAGTGATTTAAAACACAGTCACTATTCACATACCTGTCACTAACTGGCTGATCCCAGGCAAGCACACAGGAGCCACAAGACCCCCAAAATGGCGAATAAGCATGGGGGCAGGGGAAATCAGTGTTCCGGGACTGTACTGTACACTAGGTACGTGGCTCTTGGGGAGAGACAGCACTGTAGGGGGAGCCTTATAATCATTACTGTTGCCACATTTTCCACAGGCTGTATTCGTTATGGAAGATATCTCACTGCTGAGGGTCAGCAGGGAATCAAGGGAGGGTCTTCTCCAAAACTGTGGCTTCCAACCTGGCCCTTATGTGGCTCGCCTGTGTGCAGCAATGGTTCTCCCACCTCCCCCCGGTGATGGCAGAGTGGCGCGGGAAAGTTACCCTTAATGGGGAAAGAAACAAAGCAGCTCTGCCAAAGAACCTGTGGCAGCAGATTGCCCAGTATCTCCATGAGAGTTTCCTGGAGATCTCTGAGGTAGATTCCCATGAAGTGAGGGAGTCAATCAACACCTTGTTCCGCCACTCAGACTAGGCATGTGGTGGGACCAGTATCATATAGACACAAGCCTGCTTTCTGCAACCCTCCTGCCCCCAAGAACTCGCTTCAGCAATTCCCAAAATCAGAGCCACTTACCAGGGGCTTCCTCTCCTGTTTGTGCTTTGCCAAGCTCTGGCAGCTGTGACTGGCTAGTCTCCTCCAGGGTAGAGAAGAGCTGGCTGCATGCATCTCTGACCGCCGAGTCATCCTCTGCCTCTGGGTCCCCCTCCCCTCCACATCCAAGATTTCCTCCTGCTGGTTCAGTCCACTCTCAACTGACACGCGAGCCACCGAAGTATCCACAGGGGCCTTCACAGTGGAGGTGGGGTCGTTACTGAGTATCGTGTCCAGCTCTTTGTAGAACTGGCAGCTCATGGGTACAGCACCAGAGCAGCAGTTTACCTCCCCCCCCTTGTGGTAGATGTTACACAGCTCCTTCACTGTGACCCTCCACTGCAATGCGTCCCGGTCATGGCCCCTTTCTGTCATGCTTCGTGAAATCCGTCCGCAGGTATCATAATTCAAAATTCCCAAGGAATTTAAGAGGTAGGGCTCACGGTTGGTCACCTGAGGGCAAGGCAGTAGAGTTCAAACCGATGACCAGAGAGGTGAGAACAGGGATTGTGGGACACCTCTCAGAGGCCAATTACAGCACTGTAATCGACCAGGGTGTCTACACTGGCACTGCGGCGCTGTAGCCCTGGTGCAGAAAGCTCTATGCCTCTCATCGGGGTGCTTTTTACAGCTATGCAGTTTCTGTGCACTAATTGGCTTGGCAGTGTGTACACCTTGGGAGATACACCTCAGAAAGCTACTTTACTGCGCAGAAACTTGCCAGTGTAGACAAGGCCTAAGTTACAAACTGACATTAAGATTAAAATTGACAGAAGCAAAGAGATGTACGATGAAGACTGGTATAGCGCATATTGTAGGTCCTCCAAAAGCTAGATATAATAGTTATCCTTAAAGAGCCCCACTGGTTTAAAAATCATGTAAGGCTCTATTAAAGTTCTAAGAGTCAGAAGGACCTTGGATCATAGGGTAAGAAGTGGTGGTGATACATCCAAGTGGTGGCTTTTGTAGGCCGGGAGCCTACTGGGTGCTGGGGGAATGTGGTTACCAGCAGCAATTATTACATTAGATGTCATATTTGCTTTCTCTCAGTGGAGCAACTTGCTAGTGTGCATAGGATGGGACACTGTTCCAGCTAACATGTCCTTTTAGGGCAGTAAATTCTGATATCAGGAATAGTGAGAACCCTCTTGTGCTCAGCTGTTCTGATTTTGGTTGCCAGGTGTCTGAGTGTGCTGGAGTGGAAGAGATGCTGAATTCTTCTCTCCTAGTGCAAACACATCAGGACAACAATAGCCTATTGTACTTTTCTAAGTCTCCATTAAGCTTGTCTATAATTTTTTGAATTCAAGTTATTTCTGATTATTGAGAAAGTGATGCGTAAAGAGAGGGCTTTTTAATGTACATTTTGCTTCTGCCTGATTCAGTGATGCCACAACCAACTGTGTAGATGTTCATTGGTAGTTCATTGTGATGTTACAAGCACTGATTTTGTGGAGTTTCTGAAGATATCATTCAAGAGGAAGTGGAGTGTCATTATGAAGGGGGGAAAGTTTCTATGCACACAAAATATCAGAGGTGGATCACCATATACATAATCCATCAGTTCTTTTATGGGCTGTTATAAGTAGACCTAGCTTCATTAAGCCTGACTGTTTTCTCATTTACACTGGGTTTCAGTGGTGTTACTTCTGATTTACACAGACGTATATGAGAGGAGAATCTTGCTCATTATATGTAATCTACTCTTTCTAAACACATCACTTCCATAAGCAATAAGCTGTGTTGGAGGGATACCGTCTTTTGTGTGTGTAAAGAATTGATATACAAACATGACACAGATATATGATTTTCACTGCCTTGTGCTTGTGCCTAGTGAAGACATCTAGGTCAAATCAACTTTGTTAGGCTTAGTATGCCTTGATACAGTGCTCACATGGGGTTGCATCAATTCCATTTCTAATAGTGAGACTTTCTGCAGCTTAGTATTTACTAGAAATGCCAGGAGAGGTTTTAGAGAGTTGACACTCATGAAACTAGATTACGTGCTATGGTATGATACGGAAATATATACAAATTTTATACTGCACATAAGTCTTTCATCCCTTATTGAGTATTAATTGCCCCAGAAGAATGTCTGTGTTCTTTTCAAGAGTATGGAAAGATAGAGCATTTATAGAAATTGATGCTCTATGGACTTACAACACTGGGACCCCTAAGAACTTAGAAAGCATGACTAAATATATTCCAATTACAGACTAATGCAGGTAATGGGTTTATGGTACTTAGAGGGTTGGATCTGTTCTCTGACAGCCTGCAGACATTAGGAGCCCCTCATGACTGCCTGCAATGTAGGCATTATGGAGTGATTTTTACTTTACTGCCTTTCCCATCAGATCATCTCCTTCCTTTCACACACAAGGTTAATTCACTTCTTGATCACATTATTTCCTCGCTGCTCTTTGACAATATAAAAATTCTGAGTGGACAGCTCAATCCCTCTTCCATCTCAGATTTGATTGTTATGGTATTGCCTGGCGTCCCTCAGAGGCCTCCAGCCGCCTTTGCTGCACTTTATGACACTTAAATGGCTGGGCTACAATTTCTCCATCTATTCACGAAATGCTGTTAATAACTCATTTCCAAAGAGGCCCTTCTTTATGTCTTGGCATTAAAGGATTTTTTATTAGGTGCCAGGATAGGTGACACACAGCCTCAGTAACCAAAGAGTTAATTAATCTGTTGAAATTTATTGCCTTTTATACTGCACTCAGTGTGACAGTCCCTAAGAGAAACAGATACTATATTTACAACCTAGCTGAAATATTCAGTAATATAGTCTGCATACTGACCCACTCTATCAGTGTATGGCTTTTGCTGGAGTACCCATTAATCAACTAAGATAGATTTGTGTAATCTGTCTTCTTTCTTATTCCGAGATTCCAATAAATATTGAAATAATAATTTATTGATTATCCTGCAATATAAATGTGTAGTAAAGGCACCCAAGATATTTGCATGGTAATGCATTTTGAAAGCTCTTGGCATTCTGTGGGTATGAGAGGGAAAGGCTGTAACACTGGCTAGTTATGATGGCATTACTTCAGTACACCAAATTTAATGTTATCATGTGCAGAGGTCCTTTAAGGTAGTTCTTGAGCTCTGGTAAGGAATAAACCATAATGGGGTACCGTTATCCTTCTCTAAAAGCAGTATATTAACAGTAAAGTTATACTGCATGATTGACCAAGAATTTGAATACTAGCAAACCCAAGGGCATGTGACTGTGTCTCTGTATATAAAACTGTCCTTTCAACTCTTCTTGTGCCAAGTCTTTATCAAAAAAGTATTTGCTTAATTATTTCTAGAAAGGAGAGTGCTCTATGACTGTTAGGCTGCCTGCTACATTAATTGCCTACCTTATACGATACACCTCTCTATAACATACACAGCGCATGGTTGCCAGATTTTGTGATGTGGCTGTCCTGAGAGAAACTGCACAGAAAGCAGAGTCTGGGGTGGAGTAGGAGCAAATGTTGCTTTATGCCACGCAGCTTTGTTCTGCCTGAAGTCTCTGGGCTGGGTCCAAAACAGCCCCCAGCATAAGTTAGAGCAGATGTGGGGACTGCTCTAATTAATGCAGCTTTCTCTGGGATGTCTATGGTATGCAGTGTACCTCATAATCTCCATAGTACTGAGCTTTAAGGCTCCCCTCCTGACCCATTCTACCCAGGGCATACCTCCTATGCTAAGGCTTGGTTAGGAGGCAATACAGGACTGCTTATGTTGGCCCTACACTGCTCACACTGAGGAATTCTCCCCTGGCTCCTTGTGATTTATTTATGGGCCAGTTCACCACTTATGGGTGGGAGCCAGGACAGAGGCCAAAGTCAGCTCCTTAGTTCTTATAGGAGTGCCCTCTGGAGGGAGAAGCTCTGTATATTAGTTTACATGACTAAGTCCCATTGCCGTTTATAGCCTTGTGTGATATATATTATAATGCGTCAATAAATCAGAGATACAAATTATATATTTTTTTCAAACTATTGTTTCAACTATTTAGGGCTGAGTGAATCCAGGGCCGGTGCAACCACTAGGCGGACTAGGCGGCCGACTAGGGTGCCAAGTGGTTGGGGGCACCAAAAAGCGGTGCCCCCCAGTTTTTTTTTTAAACAGCGAAGCACAAGGCTGCTACTGCTCCCTGCCTCCCGGCTCCAGAGGGGCTGCCCACGGCATGGCCAGTCCCTCTCCCCAGGGGAGCAGCTGGCGGATGAACGGAGAAGGGGAGAGCTAGCAGCTGCACCTACTTCCCTGCGCCGCGGGCCGAGCTGGGCTCCCTGCCACCCCCGGGGCTCTTGGTGGCGGTGGCAGCAGGCTTGGGCGCAGGAAGCCTGTCTGCCTGTGCCGCCACTGAGAGCCCCAGGCGTGGTGGGGAGCCCGGCTCGGCCCGTGGCGCAGGGAAGAAGGCGCAGCTACGCTCTGCTCTTCGGGCAGAGAAGCTGGGTTCTACTCCACCTGCAAGGTACCTAGCCAGGCCGTGGGGAGCTGCATGGGCCCGCGGAGCGCCAGGGGGTGGGCAGATCCAGTCCCTGGCCTGGGGAATGGTGTATGTGGGAGCAACCCGGGCACCCCCACCCCAGCCAGCGCCACCCCCTCCAACACCCACCGACCAGTTACCTTCTCTCCTGTGCACCCCCTGCCCCAACAATCCACCCTCTCCTGCCACTTTTGCCTCTGGGCAACCTCCACCCGACAACCCCCCCGAGCCAGCCATGGTCACCTTCACCCCTGCATCAACTTCGGGACTCCCCCTCCCCCGCCGTCACCTGCCATCTCCCTCCTGCCCACCCCTCCCTTGTGCAAACCCCTCCCTGCCACCTTCACCCCCCTGCAACAATCCTGGGCACAGACACCCCCCTGCCTACCAGCCCCTTGCAACAACCCCCTCCTGCTCACTTCTCCCCTGTGCCACTCCCTCCCTGTCACTGCACCTCCTGCAACGAGCCCTTTTTGCCTCTGTGCAATCTCTTCCCTGCCACTGCACCCCCGCCACCTCCACCTCTTGGCCACCTCCACCCCCTGCAACAATCCTGTGCACCCCCCTCTCTGCTACCTTCACCCCCTGGAAGAGCCCCCATATGCCCCCTCTTTATAGCCCCTCCCCGTGCCCCCTGCACTTTGTGAACATCTGGGCCCCTGGGGGGGAACTTGGCCATAGGAAGGTTGGGGCTGGACATTGGAGGGAGGGCGCAAGGTGGAAGTTTCGCCTAGGGTGCAAAATATCCTTGCACAGGCCCTGGGTGAACCAGTTTGGATAAAATAAGAACCAGCCCAAACCTTTGTCACTCCTTAGAACAATCAGCTTTTGAATACAAAATCAAACCTTCTTTTAAGGTTTGAGAAAGTTTACTTAATACACTTTCTCTCTTTCTCTCTTTTCTTCTAATTTTTGCTGGTGGGACCAGAAGATCTATAAATATAAAATCATCAAGGCCTGTGATATTTCTGCTGGAATAGAAGCAGGAAGCTCTGAAAATCTTATGACCTGGCTGAGCAAGATTTCTAAATCAGTTTTTTAGAAGCATTTAGCTGCTAATACTACTTAAAATTAGTGCAGTGCTTTACATTTGCAAAGACCTGTGTTTTTCCAGATAGCAGAACAGAAAATAGGCCTCATGATTTTCTAGCTCTCACAGCGGTGCTTTCTAGATGAGCCCGCAAAAAATGAAATCGCTATTCCAGCAAGAGAAGTTCTATTTCCTAAGGAATTAGAAGAACCAATCAGTTCTTATTGACAGTTGGCACTCACCTGCTGGCATTATATGAGTTTGTGCTAGTACTTTGGTAGCCCTACTGGGAAGAGTCAGTTCTAATTGCTCAATTGCTTAGGAGACTCTGATTTCACAGAATGTACTGCCCGACTGAGAGAAATATATTCCTCAGATATGTACTATCTCTTCCTGACAGGTCACTTACAGTTACTTCTGTGCTTCTGTGGTGGATATTGTATGGAATATCTTGTTCCGTTTTCCTTATGCTGTCCCTTAACATGTAAGGAGACTCTTTCTGTGTGGGCATTGCTGTGAGTCATTCCAAGATGACTGCTGTAGAGTAAGTAACATACTGTGTGCTCTCTCATGGAGATTTATGTTTGCTTTTTCTTTCTTGTTGTTTAATCACAAATCAAAGTCAACCAGCTTGAATGTATGTTTTGCTCTTTGTGTATGAAAAACTTTACCCTTGCCTGCAGACCCTCTGAGATATCCCTTAAAACCATCACGCCAACTATATGTTCAGTCCACTTGATCATGCTGTCTCTTTACCATCACCAACAGCGTCACACAATGTGGTTTGTTGCAAAGTGCAGCAACCCTTAGTTGAATTCAGTCACAAGTGGTTTATGCAGCACATTTCAAGTCTCCATAACAATTTGTCATAGTTTTGGGTAACTGCCTGTGATCAGGATAACTGAGGTATAGATAAAATTGTACTGCACAGGATTTGTTTTCTAGTGCCTTGCTGATAAGGTTAACCAGATGGTGAAGTATAATCATCTAGGCAATACAATAGATCATCACAAAAGTGACAGTAGAGGAGAAGGAGAGGATGGTTTTTTAGTTTGTTTTCCTGAGCCAGAAATTGAAAAAAATAACCCCCACCCCTTTCCCCATTTCTTTATATAGCATGGAATTCTATGGAAGGCTAAACCTGTTGGTTGTATTTTTTTCTGTAATGGATCATCATTCCCACCTATTTGCTATGCATTTTTATAAGGGATGTGTGTGTCTTCTATACCTTATGCTATACCATCCAGTTCACAATCCGAAATCTTATGAACCGTTGGGAAAGGCAAACACTTTGGATTTTGAAATGGAACCATTTTTCATGCATAGTATTTTATGCTAATTACTATATAAACCACTTCACATGCTATTCCTTTTACATCATGGCCCTATGAGACATCCTCTTAAATCAACCACTGTCAAAAGATTACAGAATTAAGCAGCTTTGCAGGGTGACCTGACTATTAACCTACAGATGTACCATCTTATGGATGGAAGGCATTTATTTTTGGACTTGATTGCTAACAATCAGGAATAGAGGCTTCATGGCAGAATGATTACAGTGATGATAAAAATGTCAACGTGTTCAAGAGTATCCAGTGGGAGCTATCATCATGTATATGAAGTCCTCAGTTGTGTTTCTTTAGGTACTAGTGTTCCAAAAGACTATACAAGTTAATGCCAAGTGATCACAAATACAACATCACAAGATACATGTTACACAATAAGTATGCACTATAAATCAGAAGTTAAGTTGTATTACTGAAGTACTATAGAGATTAGAAATGATTAACTTTGAGTGGTTTAGGGACTGAATGGTATGATCTTTCTCCAGTTTTAAGGCAATGGGAATTTTACTATTGATTCAATGACTGATTTATAATAATGTTGAAGATCATGAGATTGTAGATTGAAAGCTTTTCAGAGCAGCAGTCTTGTCTTATGATGAGTTTGTACAGCATCTAGCGCAATGGGGCCCTGATCTTGATTGCTATCTCAATACAAATTGTAAGTGATAAATAACAATAAGGATGTAAAGCTTTATAGAGGCAAGTTATAGGAAGGTCTTGGCTACTTGGAGACATTGTCCGGTTGGGCACTTATCACTGGAGATGTAGGAAGGTTTGATTAGATAAGAGGAGTGGGAGAAACTGTGGTTGGGGTGTGTAAGGGAGAATTTTGGCAGCTGGTAGAGATGTTGGTTTTTAATGTGGAAGTTGTCAGATTGTTTTAGCAGTTGTCCTGTCTGTACATGCTGGATATGCTTGTGGGTCAGTGAGTCACAATCATTAGAATGGCTGAAAAACAAGATGTCTCAACAAAAGCGAGACATTCCAGGTACGTTACTCTATGGACCAGAAACGTTAATTAGAGTGAGCAGCATCATAGGCTGTACAAAATGTATACTCATGCCACATTCCTGATACAGACTATGTCAATGCAGCCATTTGGTTGGATTACATTGTATTTCATGAAACACTCATGAGTTGATCAGCAATGCAAGCATGGCTAGGAATTTGCGGCACAATGCCAGCAGCTACTGATGAATATTTTGATGTTTTATGGTAACAGTAGTGGAAATAAATACAGCACTAAGACCCCCTGCACTTGCCTCCCCCGCAAAAAAAACAACAACAAAAAACAAACACAACCCCCCCCCCAAAACAACTACAAAAAAACCTGACTAAATAATGTATTGGAAAATTTCTATACATCTAGCCTGATCTTTTGACTTTCAGGAAATTCCCTAGGATCCTAGTTTCCACAGTCCTCAGCACTCAACATATACATTTTTACATCTCTCCACCTTCAAAGATCTCCACTGATTTAACCAGAGTTACACTGGCACAAAGCTAGAGTAACTCAACAGTGAACCAGGCCCTCATATTTTAAAACTGTTCGAATGCCTGTTTATATCTGTCTTCCCATGACCACAGATAGATTTGGAATTAATTTTGCCAAATTAAATCTTTGTAGATCTGCTTTATGTTATGGATTAGGCATTTCAACTATTGTATTTATTTTTACAGAATCAGCAAACCATCTTTTCTCAAATTAACCATTATATAGCTAGCTTCCGTGAGACCATTTTTTAATTTAATAAGTTCATTGCAGGGTATCTTTCTCTAGTTCTCAGCAAAATTGTCAGTCTTTCATTGTGTTCTTTAAGCTCCATAACCTAAATTAAAATATCAATCATTATAACCTCAACCCATTGTTATCCCTCAAAGATCTATGCAATCACTGGACAATTTCTTGGCTTACGTCCTCAAAACCATCTCCTGCACAGGAATTTTTATCCAGGCTGATTCATGCACCCCAGTAGCTAAGACCTCTGCAGATTTGTTTTTAGGGCAAAATCTTCCTGTTAGATCTACAGCAGTAATGATATTTTATCCTTCTTTTAGTGTGGAAATAGCCTTTCTATGGATGCTTGCCTGCCCCAAATAGGCACCAGTTGAGACTGTTTTGTGTTGAGTCAACAGTATCTATGGCGGGGTGGGGCGGAGGAGGGAGGAGGAAGGTTCTTTTTTTGGCCCAAAACTGTCATTTTGCTTCATTGTGTTCAAAAGCCTACCATCCTAACCCTGACTGAAATGAAGGTTATGTTAGGCTAAAAAAACAATTACACAACTGAGGTGGATTAACTAATGGACAACAGCTACCTCAGATGTGAAGTACGTAAGTTGATAGATGGTCATTTACAAATACAGCCTTGGCATAAGCAATTGTAACTCTTTCTGAAGTCAATGGGAGCTGTTCCTTTTTATGCCAGGGTGAGTTTGCCCTCTGACTGTGTAGCCATACTACATTAATATCATTTCAATATTCCCCAGAGGTTATGTTTCCTTACAAGCCACATATTATGGTTGGCAACTTGTGACAGGTACAGTCTGACTCCTTTATGTTTTATGTAAAACCCCAGGAAATTGTATCCATGCTTTTCACATCAGTATGCCAAAATGTCAAGAGGCACCTCTCAGAATAAAAAAACTCACAAATACAAAAGAAAAGTTCTTGGCATCATCCCTTGATAATGCAGACCTTGCTGAGGACATATTTGAGGAAATCTGTTTGTCAATCATTGTTCAGTAACATATGTGAGGGAACACCAGGTAACATTTCGTATCTTAAACATTACACATTGCTTCCATGTAATGGTGCATATGGCATGGCTGTCAATCAACCAAAAAAAATCAAAACCCAAAACCAAAACAAAACAACCCAAACATCCAACCTGGGTCTGCTTTCTGTTTTCATTATGCCACTATCCACTTGCATAGATTTAGAACTAGGCAAATTGTGAGAAATTATTTGTGAATCTTTAGGCAATTTCTAAATAGAATTTCACTTCCACTGTGTTTGCATCCCTTTCTTATTCATTGTTTTTGCAGACATTTGTGTGAGCAAATTTTTGTTTGTTATTCACCCAAAGTGGTTTTCAGGCTTAAGATACATCACTAAGGGTCAGATTGCACCTGACTCTAATGAGGCCTGCTGGGATTGTCCAACCCACTCCTATTAGTTGCGTTTCTTGCTGTGTTGTTGCCAGTGTTGCTTATAATATAGACTTCCTTTCATTCAATTAGGCTCAGAGGGTAAAATTCAGAGGGAATGTGTAAAGTGGAGAGTATAAATTATATCAGGGGTCGGCAACCTCTGGCACGCGGCTCACCAGGGTAAGCACCCTGGCGGGCCGGGCCGGTTTGTTTACCTGCCGTGTCAGTAGGATTGGCCGATCGCGGCTCCCACTGGCCACGGTTTGCTGTCCCAGGCCAAGAGGGGCTGCGGGAAGCGGCACGAGGGATGTGCTGGCCACAGCTTCCCGCTGCCCCCATTGGCCTGGAGTGCTTACCCTGGAGAGCCGTGTGCCAGAGGTTGCTGACCCCTGAATTATATGCTATGTGCATGTGAGTCTTAGTAAATTAATTTAAGAGAATCTAACTGCAATTTAAGTTGGTAGCCAGAAGAAAGTGTAAAATGCACCAAATTATACTCTTTTTATATGCTCTCCTGAATTTTGGCCTGCTGGGTAACTTAAGAATGAGAGGGGGAAATCCTGGTCCCACTGAAGTTGATGGCAGAACTCCCATTATTTTCAATAGGGCCAGGATTTCACCAAAGAGGTTATTTAAAAAGTGTTCTCACTCAAATTATAAGCAATTGAGATATAAAAAATACTATCCTTAGGCCAAATAGTGCCATGGATATTTAATCAGAACTTCCACTGGAGTCATTTAATTCTGAGTAAATACTGATGGGATGATCTAGCCTCTTGTTAGTAAGGAGTTTGTAAGTATGATATGGTCCATTGATAATAGGAGATGGAATTAAAATCTGGATTAGGTTTATACTATGGTTTAAAGTTCTGGTCTGAGGGCAATTGAGGGCTAGGGTTTGAGTTTATATTCTAATAGCACCAAAACCTTGCTATCTGTTCTTATAACACTTCGGACAAGTCTGATCTGAAATCAGAAAATAGGCCACTTCAATTCAACCCAAACAGTAGAGATGGGTACAGATCTGGGGTTCAGAACCACCATCCCTCCTTTGAAATTTGCAGTGGCCCATCTTCAAGATTCCAATTTTGGCCCCTCTCCGATTAGAAATATGTGGAAAACATAAACAGCACCAGAGGGAAAAAGTCTTACATTTTTGCTTCCACAAGTCTGTGAATATCGGAGCATTTGACAAACTTTCCTTCAACTTTTTTTCATGTTTTTTCCACAAAAATGGTGGAAGGTTTTCAGATGTGAAAAAGTAAACATAGTTTGTGCCCATTGTTTTTGTGATGGTGATCATATATTTCCTTGTGGAAATGGCAATGTTATGCCTTCAACCAAATTAATATATTCTGGTGAAAACAAATACATTGAGAATTTTTTTCAGCAGCAGGTGAAATGTACAAAACATGATGGAAAAAGGTGTAAAGTATTTTATAGTATTTGTATAACACTTCTCAAAATGATTTACAAATTTAGGGACTCAGTCATGAAAATTTTACTCACATTAGATGTGATTCTTTACTCTTGTTGAGTAATATTCCAAGTAAAGTATTCATCATGAGTAAAGGTAACAGAATTGGGTTGCTAATTATTTCTACTTAGTTCAGGGTGACTCCTTGCATGAATAAAGGCTCTGAATTACCTAATAAGTCTTAACAAGACTCCTTAGAAGTAAATAAGTATGACCCTTATTTTGAGATGGGAAGCTGAGGCCAAGAAATTAAGTGAATCTCCTGGGACAAGAGACAGTGTCTGAGTTGGTATTAGAATTCAGGACTTTCTGATTCTGTGTCCTTTGCTTAAACCACTAGACAATCCCCATCTCTCTCTCTCTCTCTCTCTTTTTTCTCCCTGCCCCCTTGCCCCCCAAAAAAGGAATCCAAGGTACATAGATTTCTGCAACAGAATGGTATTTAAATCCTAAAATCAAGTTTCCTGGAGTAGCGAGTTGTATATGGATTTCTTAAAAGAGCATGTGTGAAAAGCTTTGATATTACTGATATTGTTGATATTTGTAGCATGTATATGAGGAGAAGCCTTTTAATGACAGATCAGAAGCATCATATAGATGGAAAGTCACTTTTGTGCAGTGTTCACACAAGACTTTGTATGACTAAAGCCCCACTTAAGCCTTGTCTTGAGGTGAATTTCAACCAAAATGTATTAAACATATTTTTTCTTCTAACATTTTTTGTATATTTTGTAATTTTTTAATTACAAGACATTGTGATATTCTTTATTGGATTATATTTTTACCAAAACATGGTCTTGCTCTGAACTTTTGGGGTAAAATAACTTGTGGGAGGCAGAATGTGGTCATTTGAATCATAGTCTAATTTTCCTCAGTACTAGAAAAAAATATTATGACATGTAGAGCACTGTTTCATAACAGTAGCAATTAAGCTTTGAATTTCTATAGCAAATTCTAGTTGAGGATCTCTTAAATACTTGCAAGGTACAAAATTAATCTTCACAGCACTTCTGTAAGAATAGGTATTATGACAGAAATGGTTAGAAAAAGCTGCATCAGAAGAGTTTTGTCAGAAAATCCAGATCCATCAAAGTCTAAATTCTTCACAAAATTATGTTGATTAATGGAAATTTTGTTTTAGAGGGAAAAAAAGGGAAAAACCAACCCTTACAATGTCAAAATGTCCCATTTTGATATTTTTGGAACAAAACTTTTCAGTCTTTCTGTTTGCAATAACATTGTGTTTCAATTTTTTAATTATTGCATTATATTATGTATTAAACATAAAAGTCAAAATTGAAACATTTTGATTGACCGAAAACAATTTTAAAAAAAATTCTTTTGCACAGAATTTCAAAATGTTCATGTTTTGTTCCAAATTGGAATGAAAACAAAATTTATCAAAATCCTTCATGGAACTCAATGTCTGTACTCTTCCCAGCTGAATATTCTGATCCACATTTTACAAGTAGCAAATCTGAGACATAGAGAGGTATTATACCAGGAAGTTCATGTCCCAAAGTCACAGATCTTCATAAGACCATAACAAACAAAAAAATAGTCTAAAGCCTGAAGTCCCTAAATTCTCGCTAACTGTGCTCCCTGGAGGGTCCTCTGCTCTCTAGAAAGGGCAAGGAGAGGTTGACATCTTTGTGTCAATTAGCAGAACTGGCTAGTTGAACAAGGGGGAGTGTGGTGCATCCCTTCAACTGTAGCACTGTGTGCACAGGGCAAGGTGCACAGCAAGGAGCTACAGGGGGAGGTATTTTGACTTCTTGAAGCAGAATGCCTCTGGATGCTCCCTCCAGGATAGTACAGCTCCACAATACCCCAACCCCTTTACGAAACAAGACTGTTCCTGTTTCCTGTACCATACGCTGGGAAATAACATAAGCTATTTTGAGGTAGTTCTATGGCCTACGTTATACAGGAGGTCAGACTGGATGATCACAATGGTCCCTTCTGGCCTTGGAATGTATGAATGAGAAGACTCCATTCATACTAAGCTATAGCTGGCTCTTTAGTCAAGCAACAGTTTACAGAGCTATTCCAACTGCAGGTTAACATTCCTAGTGATCTACGCACAGACTGACTTCTTGGTCCTTCTCAAAACTCTGCAACCCATGATCCCCAGGTTCCATGCAGGTTGCTACAGTGCCAAAATGGCACAGCATAGCTTTTTGTTTTTAAGTAGGTCTTCCTCAAGCAAAACATTCATTGACTTATTGCGTGTTTTGACTCAGCAAGAAAATCAGGATTTGGCCCAGAGGTAACAGTTCCTGAATAATGATGTCCCACGAATGAAGAGAGGCAAGCCGAAGGGAGAGGAGATGCACTAAATTAATTCCAAATTACATGCCTGCAGCAATTAAATTTTTGTTAGTCCTCTTATAAAGTACTTGGATTCTATAGTGATTGGTATTATACAGAAATCCAAGATATAGCGAGATTACAAATCAGAATGTAGAAGAGTATCAGGATTGAATGCTTCATCACTTCCTTCCCCAATTTGCCATCATTAACCAAATAATTATTTTTCTTGGGTCCTGTTCTCCCGCTGTGCAATTTCCCTGTTGTCTCCATCCATTTTTATATAGTAGCAGTGGTTTGTAGGGTGTAGCAGAATGGAAGGTTGCAAGGAGCTGAATGTCTTTTTCAGGGAATTGAGGGTGTCAGAAATTTATCAGAGGCTGGGTTGGAAGAAGGGAAATCAAAGACTTGGGGAACTGTGAGCGTTGTTAGCTAAGGGAACCCTGTAGGTGGCTTTTGTCAGGAACCTGTTACAGATCATTGGGAACTGCAGGAAAGAGGGTTGCAGGAAAACTCTCAAGGGGTTAACAACGAGGGGTGCTGCAGGGAGAGATGGAGACTTATGGGTGCCTGGAGCCTATTGGAGGGTGTTCTAACTGGAGCTTTGGAAAAACGGACAGATTTTCTATGCTTATCTGAACTAAAATGAAGCCCTGAAACTTTTTTAATGCCCACCCATCACTAATTTTGAATACATGTGCACAGCTAGCCCCGATTGCTGTGCTCAACCCTGAATTCCTCTGCATTTATCATGGCTGCAGAACATAGTAAATAACAGGCCCTGTGTAAGTGCACCTTCTCTTTTGTCCTTTCCATTTGTTAGAATTAACTGGGATATATTTTACTTGCAGTTTTCCAACTCTTGCTTCAACATTGCCATCCTTCCCCAATAGATGATAGAAATATTGACTGGTGTCCTAGCAGTGTTCTGAATCTTTTCAGGCAGCTAATATAAACTCCCAAACTACTGTTTGATTTTTTTTTTAGTGAATTCCCTTCATCAGTATTTCAGAGCAAATGATAGTTATCTGTAGCTCTTAAATCCTCCCTAGTTTCAACAGTATTTATTGTACTTATCTTATTTCCTTGGATGAGGTTCAAATTAGCTTCTGAACATGTAAAACCAGACAATGCCGTATTCAACTTTACAATTATATAATTCATTTACATTTTTTTTTGCTAGTTGCCCATGGAATCTCACTTTCAGTTTTACTTGGTATTTCCTGACTTCTCAGTACAAATTCATACGTAAAATTATTTTTATTTGCCTCATGGTAAAAAGATTATATATACTACTGAATGGACTCTGGCACTGTTAGCAGAGTAGCTAGATTCTGATATTGAATACACAGGAAGAAGAAGCATTAGTTTGGGGAAACTACGATTCATCATCTTTATGCTAAACAATTTCCAAGAAACATTATTTTCCCTATTCTGAATCAGTATTTTAGCATTTCAGTATTTTAGTTCTGTCTTGAAAAATGCATAGGTGATAATGTTTAAACTTAAATATGTATTTTTCCCTCTTCTTCCTGATTATCCTATTTTGATTCAACAGTAAAGTCAAAGCTCAGTCTCCTCCAGCTTTGGCCAGAAGAGGGAACCATCTCACTGCATCAGCACCTTAGGTGACTTGTACCCTTCACAACTTTTTGCTTTCTTTATTTCTTCCTGCATTGCAAACCCCTGACCTAAAAGTACAAAACCATGTCTGGAATTTGCCTCACCAAGCCTTTTCAGGATCACTAATATAATTATTTACCTGAGGGTTCAGTAACACCTTGCGAATAACAAATGTTTGCTTTCTCTTGTAGCCTACTTTGAGTTTTTTTTAATCTGCACATAGTCAAATGTTGGCTTGCTAAATTGATTTATTTGTACATCATAGGTTTACTCCCGTGTCCTTGTGCACCCCAAAAATCCCATTGACTTTAGTGGGAGAACAGGATGTACAAAGAAAGCAGAATCAGGTTATACACACATGTACTCATAAGCAATCAGAGATCCCAAATTCATGCTAATACAGTCTTTATGCTACACTACTTCACGAAAGCTCATGCTAAAATAAATTTGTTAGTCTTTAAGGTGCCACAAGTACTCCTGTTTTTTTTACTTCATCCTGTATTCCAGAGGGTCCCAGTGTATTTGAGCCAGGGAATGGAATGGATGGGGTCAGAGCATGCCCCACCGATTATGAGCTCTTTAGTGCAGGGTTCTTGCTGTTTGGATAACACTTGCCATAAACGAATAATAATAAATCCTCCCCCCACCCCACTTGACAGAAATGCCCTCAGAGTTGCCCTGCAGATATAGGGTTTCACTGACTGGAAAGGGAGAAAGGTGATATCATCCCATCTAAACTCCATGGGCAATATTAATATAGATAATGCTGTTCCAAATTCTCTTATGTGTTGTGTGGGCTTCTGCACAGTGAGTCTCTCTCTCCTTGCTGCATATGTTGCATAGTAATTGTTATTGAGACTAGGAGGCAGAAGGTGCTGATGCAGATGTCTCCTGCCTCTACAGATCTCCTGAGAACCTCATGAATTCCTTCTGTGGAAGTAGGTGTGGGGAGGGAAGACTCCCTGAGTTTCCTGCTCCTGTGTAGGTTTTTCCTATGTTGGGGACAATGTGGCTTGTAGGTAGGCAGACACATTATCTCCTCTTTCTTCCTAAATCATCCTGCATATTTTTCTTATATACACCAGGATTTTAATCAAATCAATTCTGGAACAGGGGAAGTAAAACATGTCATTAATGTTTTTTTCACAAACCTTCAAACTCTAATCCATGGCTTAAGTAATGCTTGTGTCCAAATACCAAGGTAACTGTCTGTAAAAGTTGGCTTTGAACTGGTCTTTTCTTGCTGAGCTTCATTGTGTGCCCGAGATTATCCACTTGTCAGGCTGCCATTCTGGGACTGAGATGAGTAGCTGGAGCGCTCATTCATCTTGCCCTCAGGGCAGCATGGCCTTACATTTCTGACGACTCTGGAATGCATTAGTGTATTTTGTCAAGGTTTCTTTTGTTTTGTTTTTCATTTTGTTTTCAGGCTTCTGTTTACTAGTTGACCTCAGCTAAATTTTCAACTACCTGTGATGAGATGATAACAGGTGACCAGCCATGCAGTGCACTACTTAACTGACCTACTTTATAGGATTGGACCTGAATCAAAATCTCATGGAACAGAAACTCAGCTAGTGAAATCCTCCCATTGCTCCCATATTGAAGCAACTAAAAGTTCGCCCTTATCACGAATAACTATCTGTTAGACATATTGTAATTACAGCTCCGATTTATTTACCTTAGCCAAAATTTTCAAACATTTTTCAAAATATACTGAACAGCCACCCACAAAACACATTGAAGTCAGTGGGAGCTGCAAGTGCTCAGCAGATGCTCTGAAAATGAAGTTACTTATATTTAGGGCCCTTAACGTGGGTTTAGGAGTCTAACTTTAAGCACTCATGTATGCAAATAATAAGTACTCTCTCTGATATAACATATGCAAAAATGGCCTGGAAACCCTCCTTAGGCCTGGTCTACACTAGGGGGGCAGTTCGAACTAAGGTACGCAAGTTCAGCTACGCGAATAGCGTAGCTGAACTCGAAGTACCTTAGTTCGAAGTACTTACCCGTCCTCACGGCGCGGGATCGAAGTCTGTGGCTCCCCCGTCGACTCCGCCACCGCCGTTCGCGGTGGTGGAGTTCCGGAGTCGACGGGAGCGCGTTCGGAGTTCGATATATCGCGTCTAGATGAGACGCGATATATCGAACTCCGAGAAGTCGATCGCTACCCGCCGACCCGGGCGGGTAGTATGGACGTACCCTTAAATTTGAGACTAGAAAATGGTGTGCATTTAACAAAGTTTTATAACCATCTGAAAATACTGCACTGACCATAAGCAGGCAGTAGAAAATTTAATTGTCTGAAATAGGCATTTATCAGGGGACATGATTAATTGTAGTGGAAATGTTCAATTGCTTGTAACTTTGCAGGAAATTCCCTTCTGGGCTCTGAAACTTTACATGCTTAGTCATAGCTTAATGGAGCATTTTCTTGGAAAGTTCAGCTGTTTTTGAGTTATATAAGTGGGAATAAAAAGAATTTTTGGGGCTTAACTAAAAAGTGGCAGATTCTGATATTGGCATACATACAGAGTAACTCGTTCGACTTCTGGGTTTACTCCTGAGTAACTAAGATCAGAATTTGGCCTTAGACATCAAATTTTAGATGTGTCTAGTTCTCAGTGAGGAAGAAAGTCTGTAGCAAATTGTGAAAAAAATGAAAGAAATATAAATTAAAAGTGATATGTATTTATTTAGGGAAATACAGCATTAATAGCATAGCATAATTTTTATTCACATAGCTTCCTTTGACACTATACATGTGGGTTAAGCTCAGAGGTACCACTGGGGTTTCAGATCTTCCTAGACAATCAGTGTCTTCAGTTCTTAGGATTGGGTGATGTTCTATAATAGCTCCCCATGTGGACACTCTTATTCCTCACTAAGGCTAGGTATATACTGCACACCACTAGTGGCGGCATGTAGGGTATATGTAGCTACACTCTGCGGTGAAAAGCAGGCTGGGTCCACACTGCAATGTGCAGCTGGATGTGTCAATGAAAGGTTCTGGCAGGGGAGAGATTGTGGGGAAAGGTTCCGGCAACCGGACACTACGCTGCTAAAATTAGTTGTGTAGGTGGGGGAAGCTCTGCTTGGGTCAGTAGAGAGCTGTATAGGATACACACCCACTGGGTTCAGGCATGTTTTTATCTGTGCCTCACTGACTACACTGCTATTTATACTCGTGCTAGGGGGCATGTACTGGAAGTACTCTACACATTGCTGAAAGGAGTGTGTAGTGTAGACATACCTTGGGAGTGCCTTTGTGCAGTTTAGCTTAATCCAGCCACAAAGTGGGTTAAACTACAAAAAAGACACTTTTAGGATACACTTACACTGCAATCTGAGGTGTCACTGCAGGTATAGACATACTTGAACTAGCTTTGATCTAGACAGCTTGAATAACAATAGCAGTGAAGCTGTGGCAGCTGGCTCAACAATTCCGCCCAGGAACCTGGGTATATACTCAAGTGGCTAGCCTGTGCTGCTGTGGCTTCACTGCTAGTGTTGTTCAAGCTAGCTAGATCAAAGCTAGCTCTGGTATGTCTACACATGCTGTAGTCACACCTCTGATTGCAGTTGAGATGTAACCTTAGCTTGGAATAAGAGTGTCCACATGAGGAGCTAGTAAGGAAGAGCAATTGTGCTTCAAATTGATACAGTAGCTTCACTGTGTAGACAAGCCCTTATCCAGCACCTTATTTAGGTGATGAACAGAACTAGATTAATATTAAGAAA
The DNA here is from genome assembly GCF_020497125.1 of Mauremys mutica. Classification (NCBI taxonomy): domain Eukaryota; kingdom Metazoa; phylum Chordata; order Testudines; family Geoemydidae; genus Mauremys; species Mauremys mutica. Next base: position 118,135,729 of record NC_059073.1, on the reverse strand, counting down.
AATTATGCAGTCATTTTTGTAAATGTTTAGTAGAACTGCATTTTGAGCATGTTTGCAGCCCTTTTCAGATATTTATTAAATGATTGATTTTGGTGAGACTACTTGTATGAGTAAATTCCTACAATCTGGCCTGAATTCTGGAAAACTCGCCAAGAACAGCTCATGAGAAATCCAAAGATTAGAACTGGTTCTCGCAAAACATGAGTCCAACATCTTTGAAGAGCATACAGATTCTTAAAAATGGTAGTCTATTGAAGGACAGTTCTTGAACAGGACTAAAATTTCAGGGTAAAGAAAAAAATCACAGAATATACTGTTTGCTGTGAATAGTCTGCCAGCTTTAATTGCAAATTTCCTTCCAATATTAGAAAGTATGCACCTGATTCTCAAGCCCAATTGCACTGCCAGAATGGTCTACAAGGGGCTTTAGTGTAAATGAGAATCAGGCCCTTCATCTGTAGTAAAAATATCTTACTGCAGGCTGTTCCTGAGAAGAACTGAAGGCTTCTCGCTCTGCCAAAATAAGAGATCATATTTTACCTCTGTTTAACTAGAATGTGGGAAACTCTGAGTTGGATCCTGAGGTACCTATTAAGGTCTGTCACTGAAGCAGTACTTCCAATAGTCCAGTATTTCTAGTGTTAAGTGACTTTGGTTTTTCACCTTGTCTTTTTTCAAGCAATCTGGCTAATATGTAATCATTACCATGGGCCTCCATGCAGTATCCCATCCTACTGCTTTAACTAAGGTCCAGATTCTGCTATCTTTATGCATCTTGGGGCAGATCCTCAGCTGGTGTAGACTGTCATGGCTCCACTAACTATAAGACCATTTACACCAGCTGATGCACTTTACCCCTCCTCGCCCCACCAATCTCATTTATTTCAACAGGAATGCTGACGGAATAATTTATTATTCAGTATAAGAAAGGGCGGCAGAATATGGCCCTAAAGGAACAAAACAAAAACAGTTTTGCTAAATCCAATAAGAGGTAATTACAGCAAGGATCATATAGGTAACAGGCTTTCAAATTAAGTCAAAAGACAGGAGTAAAAAGTTTGAAATCATAAAGAACTTTTGGGTTTTTTTCACTCTGATACCTTATGTTGAATAGCTAGATCATTTTATTATTGCAAATACAGTGGCAGTAATCTTTTATTGCATGCAGTGTAGGCCTACAGCATTAAGTTGGTATAAAATTGCATATAGTTTAATATATCTGTACAACACCTTTAAACAAGCTTCTCTAGGCAGGAAGGTTATCTGTCTTATAAATCTATTATTCCATTGTACATCTTGATAGCCTAGCATTGCTCCTAGCCATGTTTAAGCATTAAATAGTGCATTATTATTTCACATAAATCAACCAGAGATGTGTGAATTCATAAATTTTGCATTTGCACAGACAGTATTTTAAACGTTTTATGGCTTCGTGGGAACTCAGAGCAGGAGCCCGTACACAAATCAGCGCCCAGGAAACTTCAATAAAATTTAATATCACAATTACGTCTTTTCAAAGTCACTGCATGCATATTTTAGAAGTATGTTCACAGGGTCTAAAAATAAAAACAAAACTTGCAACAGCGGTCTTGTCTTGCCCTATTTTAGTTGGGATCTATATCATTACGAAGAGCAGTTGAACAGTTTGTCCAGTGTTGACTCCGTTAATTACCTATGTCATTGTTTCCATCCTCATCTCTTTTCTTCTAATCTATTTTTTTTAAACTCTGGCTTTTTGTTTATTTTCACCTTTCATTTGAATCTTCCCAGGACACAATCATGTAATGCATATGCTTAATTTTGTGCATATAAATAGTATGTCAGTGTGGGCACAAATGTTTGTCTTTTATTAGGACTCTTTTCCTTCAAGAACACCATGTGTGTCCTTACAAAGATGATTTTCTTGTACCATGTGCTCTATGTATTATAAGTACGAAAACGTGCTAATGCAACATTAATATTTCGCTGTTAAAATCACAAAACATCAGGAAATGCAAAAAAAAAATCTGATGTATTATGTACATCTTATTACATAAAAAGTAGCTACACATTTAACAAGAAAAACAAGTACAGAAAATACAAAGCAGGCAAACCACTATTGCTATTGGAAACCTAGCTTTCATATTTCTTGACTTCTTGGGCCAAAGTATCAAAATGATATATTGATAACCTTTCATTGGTGCTCATCACCTGACTATCTGAGCTATCCAGGTAAAACACCTGTGGGGCAGAGCAGTATTATAAGCCTCACTTAACAGATGGGGAACTGGACACACAGATATTAAAGGCTAGATGCAGGGTCGGCTCTAGGAATTCCGCCGCCCCAAGCAGGGCGGCACGCCGCGGGGCGCGCTCTGGCGGTCGCCGGTCCCGCGGCTCCGGGGGACCTCTTGCAGACGTGCCTGCGGAGGGTCCTCTGGTCCCGTGGCTCTGGAGGACCTCCTGCAGGCGTGCCTGCGGATGCTCCACCGGAGCCGCGGGACCAGCAGACCCTCCGCAGGCATTTCTGCGGGAGGTCCACCGGAGCTGCGGGACCTGCATGCCTGCGGGAGGTCCGCCGGAGCCGCCTGCCACCCTCCCGGCAAAATGCCGCCCCAAGCACGCGCTTGGCGCGCTGGGGTCTGGAGCCGGCCCTGGCTAGATGGAGCCATTCTGGTACATCCTCTAGTAGGAGTTGCCCCACACACGGGGAGGCATTCCAAGTGCCTATTACTATGCTCCTTTGTGAGGTAAAGCTTTCAATCTCCTGCATGCCAGGCCAGCACTGCTGGCCAGTGCACAGATGTGATGGGAGAAGGGGAAACCATTCTTTGCCTCTTTGGGGAGCCATGCACCTGCATGGAAGTAGGGATGGAGCAGTCCTTACACTACCCAGCCCTTGGGGAATGATGGCCTGCCTGACCCTTACAAGGAAAAAAGGAAAGTCTCTTTACGCCCTTCCTCTCTATGGTATACTTATATAGACGAAAGGATGAGGCCATAAGTGGCTTGCCCACAGATCATGGAAGAGGTCTGTTGCAAAGCCAAGAATGGAGTCCAGCTATACTAGGAACTTGTTCTGTGTTTTAACCTTGGATCTGTCTACTTTTTCTTCCCTAAATACAATGGGTCCCATCCATCTCCCACTGAAGTGCAGGGCCGCAAAGTGGGGGAGCTGCGGTGCTTGTACTCACCCGGCAGCGGTCTGGGTCTTCGGTAGCATTTCGGCGACGAGGGGCCCTTCAATTGCTCCATGTCTTTGGCACACTGAAGGGCCTCCTGCTGCTGAAATGCCGCTGAAGACCTGGAGCGACTGAAGGGCCCCCCGCTTCCAAAATGCCGCTGAAGACCCAGACTGCCACCGGGCCAGGGCTTGCGGGGCCCCTGTGGGGCCTGGGGCAAATTGCCCCACTTGGTCCCCCTCGGGCGGCCCTGCTGAAGTGCATGGGAGTTTTGCTATGGACTTCAATGGGAGGAGGTCCAATATCATCCTCTGTATGTGTGTAAAACTTGCCAGTGTAATTATTTTACCATGCATTTTTTGCACTATTACTTATGCATGTAAAAGAGAAGATCCTTTGAAAACTCTGAATTCCTTGCAAAGTGATATAACCCTTGTGAAAACAGCCTATGTACTTGTAAAGTCTACCATAGCATAACAAGTGTAAAGGTTCATGCTTCAAGCATTTTTGCTGTAGCAAAAAAGTGGTTAGTTTTTCTTTTCCCTTACAAAGTTAGAACAGCGTTTTTCTTCCTTTTCCATAAATCAAAAATGGCTGAAAGATTTTGGTCAAATCTTTTTAATATTCCAACTCCAGGCAAAGACCAAGCATGGAAAATTATACCCCAAAAGACAGATGCTTTGGAAAGCGGTAAGCATGAGAAACTATGCTGTAACCTTAATTACAGCAGATGTGACTGAGCATGTGGCAGAATACTTACCTCCTCTTAATTAATGCTTGCACTGTGTTATGTGTAAAATGTAAAGTTTGGGCTAAATTCTAAAACCTTTACTTTGGTCTAAATTCTGCTCTTAGTAACAGTAGGCAACTCCAGCATATTCAATAGATTTACTCCAGGTTGACATGGGGGGGTAACTGAGAGCAGAGGGAAATATGCCTGAGCCAGGATTGGATAAAGACTGTGGGATTTTTCCCTGAAAAATTAAGGGCATAAGGAGTCTTCCCCTATGCAGAAGCAGGTAAAATTGCAGTTGCTGTACTTCCCTGAGCACAAGAACTACTCCCTCTTGGTTTCTTTTGGCGAGCTAGTCACTTCCAAGCAGGAAGCGAGCTGCGGGGAGGAAGTGGAGCCATACACCTGCCCTTCTGCTTTTACACACACCGGTCAGCAAAGTTCGTTTGATGCACAATGTTGAGCATAGTGCCCTCTCCTAAGGAGTAGTGCAGCAGCAGCACTTCCCCTACATACCAGGGACTAGGGCTGGCTGGGAAATTGGAATTTCCCATTCAACAGGAATTCCACATTTCAAAAAACACTTTGTTCCAAATTAGAATAAAAACCTGAAATACTATAAAACTTGATTTGGGACCACAGAAACATTTAATTTGATACTGTCCGAATGTTTTGTTTCAGTTCATTTTGATTAGACTTTTATATTACATTAAAATATTATGTCTAATAGATATTCTCTACATAACATTAAATATAATGAATATTAAATTGATTTTATATCAGTCAGAATGAATTGACAGGATGAAGTCGAAATGTTTTGAATTGTTGAAATGAAATGTTTTGACATCTTCCTGTTAAAAAACATTTCAATTGACACGTTCAAGTGAAACATTTTTATTTTTATTGCATTGTCTTTTTGACATAAAACTGTTCAATCAAAAATTTTTTTTACCAGCTTTGCCTGGGACCTCCTCTAGGAGGGATTATGCCATTTGAAATCACAGTTGCTCTCCAGGAGATCCCCATGGGTGATACAGCTCTTTACCGCCTCTCAAGACAGCCAGTGCCTATCAGGCATAATAATAAAAAATCTGGCCCTAATTATTTTTCTTATTGTATTCATGTCACATCAAACCTATAGTCCATAACTAATATCTTTTTGAGCCCTTCTTTTCTGGTCATTCATTCCTCAGTCTAGAGAAATACTCCTTCCAATTTCTGCAGTTATTTTGCCTCAGAAATACACACAGCCTGTTTAATTCGGTGAAAAACAAATGTCTAGTATGAAAGGAGGGTTCCATTTTCAAATTTCAGTTTTGGCATCAATTGTGAAAATTACCTTCCTGGAGAAAGATCAGCTGCAGATGCATTAACTAGTACGTGATATAGCGCTAACTTGAAAACAGCATATTTATCACCTCTAGCAAGTGATTTGGAAGTTTAAATTACTGTGAAAATATAACTCATTTCCCACTTTAACATAGTGATAGGGTGCTGGAGAGGAAGACCAAAAGTTGTCATATTGCTTGACTGTGCATATGAATTTAACTGCTCAGGAAACAGTTTTACTCTTTTTTGTGGGTTTTTTGGTAAAAGGTATTGGACAAAATAGCAAAGGTCAATTAAGAGCATGATCCTGATCGTTTTGTTGTTGGGCAAATGGGAGCAAGATCCAGGACAGAGTCCTAAATGAACTCCTCAAGAAATATGCTTCCTTCGCAACTGTCATCTCTTTAAGACCTGTTACAAAGCTTACTAAAAGTCAGTGGAAAGAATCCCATTGTTTTTAGTGGGCCTTAGCTTAGGCCCTTAGTGAAAGTCTATTCAATCAGAGAATCTGCTTCCTTCAGCACTGCTCCAGAGCATATCTACGTGTTTTGTGAATTGTGCAATCTCCCATGGCATCCCCTTGCCCATAGTGCCCCCAAAATGGCCAAATAACCGAGAGTAGGACTGGTTGAAATTTTTCCACTGACGCTATGTTTTGATGGAAAATTGGGTTTTCAACTAAACTAATTTTTTTGTGACAAGCATCTGTCAACAGGGGAAGATTTTGATTTCGTTGTTGAAAAACTAAATTCCTGTAAACTGAAATATTTTGGTTTTCAGTGGAAATTTTATAGTATTTGAATTACAGATGAAAAATCAGAATTTTCTATGGAAAATTGAAACAAAAACTCTTTCTGTAGGAGGAAGATACTTTTTTACAACCAGTTCTAGCTGAGGGTACGTCTACACTACGGGACTATTCCGAATTTGCATAAACCGGTTTTGTAAAACAGATTTTATAAAATCGAGTGCGCGCGGCCACACTAAACACATTAAATCGGTGGTGTGCGTCCATGGTCCGAGGCTAGCGTCGATTTCTGGAGCGTTGCACTGTGGGTAGCTATTCCCTAGCTATCCCATAGTTCCCGCAGCCTCCCCCGCCCCTTGGAACTTCCGGGTTGAGATCCCAGTGCCTGATGGGGCAAAAATCATTGTCGCGGGTGGTTCTGGGTAAATGTCGTCAGTCACTCCTTCGTCTGGGAAAGCAACGGCAGACAAGCATTTCGCGCCTTTTTCCCCTGGATTGCCCTGGCAGATGCCATAGCATGGCAATCATGGAGCTTTTTTTGCCGTTTGTGACTCTCACCGTATGTGTACTAGATGCCGCTCACAGAGGCGATTCAGCAGCGCTACACAGAAGCATGCTTTTGCTTTTGCATGACAGCAGAGATGGTTACTAGCCATATTGCACCATCCAAACCCTTCCATAAATTGGAACTGAGGATGATCATGGCTACCAGTCCTTTTGTACCATTTGCTGCTAGTGCCCCTGGTCAATCAGCCAGGGGCGCCAAAGCCAAGAGTGGTTACTAGCCATATTGTACCTTCCATCGTTTTGTACCATTGGCTGCTGTCATAAGTGCCCCTGGCCGATCAGCCAGGGGCGCAAAAGCAAAAATTGGGAATGACTCCCTGAGTCAATCCCTCCTTTTTGGTATAAAAAAATAGAATCAGTGCTGCCTAATATAGGCAAGTGTGCTAGAGAACCACCTGCTCTGTGTCAGAGCCCGCAGAAATTATCTGTATGCTATTCACAGGGGGTGCTCCTGTAACAACCCCACCTGTTGATTCCGTTCTTCCCCCAGCCTTTCTTGGCTACCGTAGCATTGTCCCCCCACTTGTGTGATGAATTAATAAAGAATGCAGGAATAAGACACACTGACTTGTTAGTGAGAAATGAGTGGAAGGCAGCCTCCAGCTGCTATGATAGTCCAGACAGGACATTAAGCAGTGTGTAGGAGAGAAGCCCAGCATCCCACTGCTAGTCCAGGGGCAACTGAATCTTTTCTTTACACATGAAGGGTGGGGGCTGATGGAGCTCAGCCCCCTGTTGCTATGATGAGGATGGTTACCAGCCATATTGCACCATCCATCCACCAGAAAAAATTAGGGCCAATAGGCTGATGACGAGGACGGTTACCAGTCCTTTTGTACCATCAGCTGAGGCTGATGATGAGGATGGATTTCCATCTTTTTGCACGATCAGCTTATGCTGATGATGAGGATGGATTTCCATCGTATTGTACCATCAGCCGCCCATGACGGGGGGGGAGCAAGGATGTTGGTGTTGAGTGCTGCACTATCGCGTCTATCTGCAGCATTCAGTAAAGATAGGGTGACATGTAAAAGAGTCAGAGGATTGTTTTACCTTTCGCTTCTGGGGGTGGGTGGGGGGTGGGTGAGTAGATTGCCGAGCTATGCCCTGACCCGCAGACACTGTGTTTGACCCTAGAAGCATTTGGAGCTCAGCCAAGAATGCAAATAATTTTAGGAGGCTGCAGGAACTGTGGGATAGCTTCAGTCCTCCAGTCCATGCGCATCCATTTGATTCTTTGGCTTTCCGTTACGCTTGTCACGCTGCAGTGCGCTGAGTCCCTGCTATGGCGTCTGTCTGGAGATTTTTAAAAAAGGATTCTGAATTTCATCTTCTGTAACGGAGCGCTGATAGAACGGATAGAACGGATTTGCCTGCCCTTACAGCGATCACATCCGCATGGTCCATGCGGGAGCTCTTTTTTTTATTTTGATTTCGGACTGCATCGCCACCCGTGCTGATCGGAGCTCCACGCTGGGCAAACAGGAAATATTCAAAAGTTCGCGGGGCTTTTCCTGTTTACCTGACCACTGCATCCGAGTTCAGATTGCGGTCCAGAGCGGTCACTGGTGCACTGTGGGATAGCTCCCGGAGGCCAATACCGTCGATCAGCGTCCACACTAACCCTAATCCGATATGTTAATACCGATACTAGCGTTACTCCTCTCGTTAGGGAGGAGTACAGAAACCGGTTTAAAGAGCCATTAAAATCGATATAAGGTGCCTCCTAGTGTGGACGGTTTTGGCGTTAAATCGGTTTTATGCTCCTAAAACCGATTTAAACGCCTAGTGTAGACCAGGCCAGAGAGTAGAAAACAGGAAGTAAATGGAAAGGGCAGTAGTTGCAAAAGCCTCATGGAGTTCATGAGCCTTATTGAGGGGTCTTGGAAACATGTGGGTGGGTAAACATTTGACGCCTCTTTGTGGGGAAATCTACTACCTCTCCTCCAAGAAACGTTCTTACTTCCTCTAAAAATACAGGAGATTGACACTACTGTCCCAGGGCCAAGCTCACCGTTGTCCTGTACAGTGTGTAATCATATACATCAGGGCAAAATGGGTAAAAAGCCCTACAGCCCCAATTCTCTATTCTGTTGCACCCATTTTACATCACTGTATCTCTGTTGAAATAAATGGAGTTACACTGGTGTAAAACGTGTGCAATGGAGTGCAAAATCAGGCCCTGCCATCTCATTTGTTAGCATTTTCTGCTTACTTTGCACTGTTGTGGAAGATTACACAAGGTGCACTGCTACTATGAAGCAGGTCCTCTGCCCCTTCGTGAAGTGAGGCATACTTTCTGACACTCTCTTGATTACCGGGCAAAGAACAACAAACAAGTTCAAGACTAAGATTAACGATATCAGGAGATCATTGTCTAAAGATTAATCTTTCCAAAATGATGAGAAAGGGATAGACATAGTTAGCTTTTAGCAGCCTACAGCTACAATGAGTAATAATAAACATTCCCATGGCAGGGCTGGCCTTGGAATACTAACATAAACATATCTAGTTATCATCAATAAACACTAATGGTGGTTTTGTGTCATTGTTTTTTTGGCTACTGATGAGTGCTGAAAATGGTGTGGCTTTTTTGTTGTTGTTGTTCCTGAAACAATTGTGTGCTTTCATTTTATGTCTGCCTATTTAACATTCATTTGTTTGGGTCCATTCTCCCTTTGATGGTATTGCCACTGTCCTCTTTTCTCTTTTGAAAACTTCAATATTATTGCCTGAATTAAAAAAAAAAAGATTCATTGTAGAAATTACATTTTCCCCGTTAAGCCAGAAGGCATTGCCTTTCCTTTAGCTCTTGTATAACTAAGACTTAGTGTTATGTATATTTTCTGTGTGTGTATGCCATACATTTAGCAATATATATATTTATACCACACAAGTGGCCCATGTTACCATTACATAAATCCTTTTATTTTTCAAAGGCTATATCTCAATGATTGATGGCATAGAAGTAGTATGTGTAAACAACGATGTATAAATATTCTTTCTTTCTATGTCAGCTCTATTTATACAGTTCTTTTCTATGTCACAGACTTTGAGTTGAAAGGAAACTGGAGATTGTGCTGAGAAGCTGAGACCAGAATGAAAATTCTAAACAATTTTAAATGCATTTATCCAAAATGTGTAAGTTTTTTCTGTTTCTTCAAAATCACTTACGGAAACATCCTAGTTTTGAAATCTGATTCTGCTGCTTATTTAATAATCAGTGAGGGCCACATTCCTTAGTCATATTGAGCAATACCTGAGTAGTTCCACTAACTTCGATGGAACTCTTTGCATAGTAACAATCTACTTCATATGATTATATAAGGGACCAACACAACCATGAACCGTTGGTCCCTTGTAAAGTGCACTATACATTATAGTCTTGTTAACAGTGGTTATGTTGGTTCCTTGTATAGTGCATTAATTTTACAATAAATACATTAAAATATTAAAAATATAAAGCTTGATTCTGCTACCAATGATATCAATGGACATTTTACCCTTTAGTTCAGTGTGATCAGGCTCCTACTCTCCTATTGATAATAAACGTACCCTGCACCAATCAGTCTAAAAACTGAGGCCTTGATCAAGCCACATGTTGCATGTCTCCTAAAGTTTGAGTGACCTCAACTCTGATCGATTGAAGTCAAGGGAGCTCAGGATTAGGCCTTGTGACAGACAAGACAAAGACATGACAAGGGAGAGTGATTCAGATGTGGGGTAATGTGGAGAGAGTAATTATTAAAGGCATTTATATGGTCTCCATTACCTTAATGTCAGGGTGTACTTTGCATGATTCAGATTGCAATCAACATTTCCTAAGTACAGGAAGTACAACCAATGAGGAGAAAAAAACAAAACAAGGAAAGCTGCAATAGCAGCCACAGAGGGGCAATGCTGCAGACAAGATTTGGGTGACATTTTTCAATCCCAACAGGTTTTTTGGTTGAAAAATCAGGTTTGGTGAAACCAAAACATTTAATGAATTCAAGCTGATTTTGATGAATTAGTTTGGTAAAAACAAAACCTACTTAAAACCTTTTGAAAGGAAACTCTTCATTTAGACATTTTTGAAATATTTCTGGTTTGGGGTTCAAAATGACTTTTCATACAATTTTTTAAATTATATTAAAAAATCAAAAATATGAAATGTTTTAAATAAAAATGAAATGTTTCAATGTGGATCAAAATGAAACATTTTGCTTGACCCGAAATGATTTCTTTTGACTCTTTGGAATTGCCAGTCACTGAAAAAATTTACACATCTCTACTGCAGACCCATAGCCTGCCTGCCAGGTAGGGGCGAAGTCCATTTTCCACTTAGAACCTCCCATAAAGCCTGATTACTCTGCTTTTGGACAAGAAAGGGATGAATTTCATAACTGAAGCATGAATGGGTATAGCCCACTGAATACGTAGACAATGACCGTGTCATAGGATGTTTGTGTGTCTGATAGGAAGAAAAATAAATATGTTATAGAGAGTTTTAATTTCTGAGTATTTATCTTCCATTGATAATTACGTAAACATTTTAAGATGTAATCAGCAAGGTGCCTTCCAATAATGGGTGTGATTTTGATTTGAGGATTTGCTTAACGGTGTCATTGAAATCAATATGGAGATTTGCTTGAATAAAGACTGAGTAAAAACGGACTTCAGGGTTTGGCCCCCAATTAGTGTAGATTGTTTTAAAAATTGGAAAACAATGTCCAGATCTGTCAAAGCCAACGTAAGGGGACCTATTCATCACTGTGTCCCGTCAGTCACACCTGTGTAGTTCCAATGATTTCAGTGGATTTTCACCATTATAAAACTGGAGTAATGCACTATTAAAACAGGCCCATTGTTTAACAATCATTTCTAATGAAAAAAGATCTTCACGAGAGCTGTGCAAGCCCAAACGTTTTGCTTTTCAGGGATTTACATGGATTCCTCTTGCTTTCAATCAATGTGCGTTTGCAACCCTTGAATGCTCCTATGAGTTTCAGATTCAAATGAGCCCATAAATCTCAAAGTGAAATTTTAAAACTGCTGAGTTTCACCTGGCTTCATGTCAATATAACAATTTTCGCCTGATTTTTATGCCAAACCAATAACTGGCCAGATTGGCTTAGATAAAGACCTACGTTCATTGAAAGATGCATGAACCTTTTAACAAAAACCCAGTCAGGGTTCTGAGTTGGGAATCACTCCTTAAGTTAGAACTGCTTTGGATGACTTTACTACCAAATGTATGTGCCATTTTTTTAGTCTTAAAGAGCCCACTGCCTGATTAATTGTGTATAACTTTTCAAAGTTAGTAAGCAATTATATTTTCAAAATATATCTTCCTATTCTTATAAACTAATTGCATATATTGTTATGGATCATGACTCTCTCATTCTTTAAATTACAACTCATTTATTTGAAGGAATACTTGTCAAAAGAAAGCTGTAAGTACTGATTTAAGAAAGCAGCATTAAATAATTGAAATGACTGTGATAAAATTGCCTTAGTTTAAACAGACCAGTTTTATCAGTCTGTTTAATGAATTGTGCTTTTATAGGGCGAGATAAATTTAATATGAATTCAAGTGGTTGCGCTAGAAATACAGCTCTTGGTGAGATTTCTTCAAAGAATAAGTCAAAGATTTTTTTTTGCCATATGCTGGTATGTTTCGTTCAGAAACACTCCAACTGTGATAAGCAATGGAGATGCCTCTCAAGCTCAGAATAGAATACTGTAAATACTTACATACATATATCACACAATACATCTTAAAATGTATCTTAAAAGAATTGGAGAAACACAAAAGCCAGATATTTTCTTATTTTTTGGGGGATGTATGTGTGTATGAATTAGAAATCACATTTGTAGCTTAATTACAGAAGTAAAAACAGACACATTTCAGGTGTTTGTGGAGATTAATATCAACTTGCACATTCATCCAATCTCAGGGTTGTTATTGTTCTATTACTAGAACTGTGATTTGCATTCATTCCAAGCAAATTTGGCAGACTTTGTTTTCCCATATAATGCTAGTTAAGGAGGAGTTTTTCTTGGTCTATAATAGACATGGTATACCTACTGCACAGTCACAACACTGATGATTGTTTGAAATAAGAGAGTCCTGGAACATTTTGGGCCCTGTTGATTGTACTTCTGTGTAATGTTAAAACACGGTTTATTTATGTGTGAAATGAGTCATTAAAAATATGTACTGAGTCTGTTCTCATTAGAATGATCCACGAAAAGAAGTTTTAGATCATACGCTCTTCTCTTGGCCAATGTATTCATTCTAAAATCAGCAGAAACATTTTCTTGTAATACACAAGAATTGGGATAAATATCCAAGTACTGCACGAATTTAGGGACAAATCTCACTCTGATTTAAGAGCCAGATTCTGATGCCCTTCCTCACATTGAGTAACAGCTTATTTTATGTGCGGTTCCATTGATTTCAATCGGACTACTAGTAAGGCACTCAATGTGAGTAAGAGTATCACAATCTAGCCCTAAGTCAATAGCAAAATGCTTGGTGACTTCATTGGGCAACAGTTTGTGTCCTTACCTGCCATGCAACCCTGTTGAAATCACTGGGTATGAGTCACCAATATCCTTGACATTTTGTACTTATTTACACCAGTTGACAATGGATATAAAATGCTACCATATTGATTTTGGAACATTTTACACCCACTGTGTCCTCATTTTCCACTGCTATAAATGATTACGTTCAGTACAGGGTTGTAGTAAATGAGGGCATTACTTGGCTCAAAATTATTGTGATGATTGGCTTCACATAGAGGCTGTAGTCTACCCTCAGTTAAAACCATGCTTTGCTCTCAGCTATACCTGTGCAACCAAACTCATGTAACTAATTCTACTGAAGGGGAACTCGGAGAGGTCTGAGGCTCCTGGCTCAGTGTGCTGCTCAGCAGCAGGGTGGGCAAGACGGCAGATTCTGATGATAACCTGCCTGGGGTCCATCAGTAGCTTGCAACAATCAAACCTTTCCTACAAAACAGCATGATTTCAATGAATTGGAAAATTAAGATAAAAAATATTTTGCCTGACTTTTTCCAACATCTCTGCTCAGCAGTTCTTTATAGGGCTTTTATTGTATGGAAAATGAGGCAGAAAAATGGAGGAGAAAGGAGATATGAAAAATGAGGGGGCCATTTGAAGTAGAAGAGGAGAAATAAAAATATTCTATAAATAGCCAACAGTGATTAGACAAAAAGGGCTTTACTACCCTTTTCCCCTCCTTGCTATTTCTTATCTTTCTACTATAAAGTTTTAAATAGTGGAAGGATATATTAAATATCAGGGGAAATTATTTTAAAAAGTATTTTAAAATATTAATTTAAATGTAGACAGCCATAGTATTATAGCATTAAGACACCCCAGGGCCTTTTTTATTGGTCCATTAATACTTGCCTCGAGTGGTTGAACACACCTGAGGCAAGATTTAATGAACCAGTAAAACATGCCCGTAAGTATCTTAAAGCTATATTACTATTTCTATTACATAAATGTACTGTTTGCATACTTCTTCACACATTTTTAGAAAATCTTCAATTAACTAACAATACTGTGACAATTTTTATCCCAATTCTTATCAACAGACAACTATTCTGACGTTATTAAACTGATGACCTAGGATATTCTCAATTGACTGATGGACTACGTTGTGCTTAGAACTCTATAAACTGTCCACATCCTGGTTCCTTTACATCCTGTTATGTATTGAGACTGAATGTTTCCTCTTAGTCATAAAGACATTCCTAAAATCCACTTACACAAATTTGGATTGAAAGGTTTTATTTTCTATAAATTCTTCTCCATATACCTTCCCAGGGCTGGATTAATGCAGGGGCTTTAGAGGCTGAAGCCGAGGGTCTCGGGCTGAGAGGGGGTCTCTCAGGCCCATGGGCCGGATGTGACCCTCTGCTTCTTTTCATCCGGCCCACAGGAAGTCTCTGCACCAGGGGCTAGACACTGGTCTCCGAGTCTCAGCGCCCGTCCCGGGGCTGGAGCCACGAGCACCGGCTTGCCGATGTGCCCCTGCAGCCCCTATGCAAGGGGCATTTAGGGAATCTCTGTGCACTGCTCCCATCTCTGCAGCTCCCATTGGCCAGGTACATGCCGGCCACCTCAGGGAGCAGAGCAGCATGGAGCCAGAGCAGGCAGGGATCCTGCCTTAGCCTTGCTGCGCTGCCGACCAGGAGCCGCCCAAGGTAAGCACCTCCCAGCCGGAGCCTGCACCCCGCACCCCAACTCCCTACCCCAGCCTGGAGCTCCTTCCTGTACCCAAACTCCCTCCCAGAGCCTGCACCCTGAATCTCCTGCTGCACCCCAACACCTTGTCCCATCCCTGACCCCAGCCCAGAGCCCCCCCCCCAACTGAAGCTGCACACCCCACAAAATCTAATAGGCTCGGTCCCACAGAAGAGTTAATCCATCCCTGTCCCTTCCAGTCAGACTCCTTCACTTCGAAATTGCACTGTTGGTGAAATTCCCCCCTGAGCAGTGGTTCTGCACAAGGACTATGCATCATTTATGCCCCACTTTAGCCTTCAAGGATGATACTAAAATCAGTAGAATTGTGTCCCCTTACACCAAGGATGTAATTAGCCCACTGACTTTAAACTTTTGGGGCCAGATCTTGAGCAGGGGTAACTCATCCGGCTTCAGTGGAGCTGGGCTGATTTATACCAACTGACGATCTAGCTTTTTGTTTTACAACCCATCTTTGCCAGAGAAATTAGAATTCTGATCCAGAAGGGCCAGATATCTCATGCCTACATTAAACAGGATTGTTGAGATGGAAAAATATGAAAGACATTTTTGGGGACATTTATTGCACTACTAATGCCATAGTATAAATTTTTGATCTGGGTTAGGCTTTGCACTCATGGTCCAGAATGTCTTATTACTCTGAGTAAAAACTGTGTTTTAAGTTACCTGAACACACACCCTTTATATAACATAAAAAAGACTATGTGGATTAGATTTGAGTCTACAGATGTACAGAACTGCAATATAATAATAACTTGCACTTTTACAGTACCTTCCATCAGAGAATTAAAATGAACTTTACAAACAATCAATTTTTCCTCACCCCTGTGAGGTGGACAGGTTCTATTCTCAGAGAGGTACATTTCAAATTTTGCTGCCTCAGCATTGGGGGAGATACCTCTCAAGTTGGTTATCAAAACCTGAGATATACCCAATAAGCTGACACTTGACATTTAGTCCCAACATCATATAGGATGTTTGTGGCAGAACCAGATATACTTCCTGTAATTCTGCCCCTGATTACTCTTACTCGTTACTGAAATGATTCATTTGCTCCATTTTAAAGTGACTATAAACTCTTACCGTCTGGACTGGATAGTACATTCATTTTGAACTCCCTTTTTACTGGCATAAATGACTACACAAGGTGCAAGGCAAAAATGAGCTGGGCCCTAAGCATCTGAATTAGAGGGATCCTTACAAAGCTCAGGAGGTAAAAATCCCCTGGTGTTAGACTGACTCAGAAAAATCAGACCAATAGCATTTTGGACTTTGTCAAGGAAAAAGGTTTAGATGAAGGTGTAACAAAGGCCATATTTGATCTCTCTAACTGGATTTGACAAGTCGGACACATGAGCTATACAATACGTGTAATGACAAAATTACATTACTTTTAAGACCAGATCCTCAATTGTTGCCAGTTGGCATAGCCCCGTTGGAGACAATGAAGTTATACCGATTTACACCAGCTGAGGATCTGACCCACAATCATTCAAGAAACAGACTCATTAACTGCTTAGGGCCAAATGCTTTGCTGGCGTGATGCCATTGAACTCCTCGTGTGTATATATATATTTTTAAGATACAGATGTGTGCATTGGGATTCAGTTATATCATCTGGTTTCTAAAATGTTCTAAGCGAACAGGAATTCTAACCAAAATCACTATTATTAGAGAATTTTTCTGTAAACATTTGGACTGATAAAAGTTCAAGATATTTGGACAAATTATGCCTCAGGTGCACTGGTGTTACCTTGCTGAAGTCTGTTGGATCTGATTTTCCTGGCTCCTTTGATAGCTATTTTAACCTATGCAAACACCTATCAAATCTGACTGTAAATGCCTGGGATGGAATTCAGTCAGGGCAGTGGGGTTAACATCTTGCAAAATGTGCCATGGGGTATTTAATGATCACAAATGGCCTGCCTTGGTTTAATAACATCATCCCAAAGTTAAATCTTTCCCTCTCCTTTAGTACTGTGCCTTTTATGCTGCCCTACCCACCACCCTGGGTAAGAAATAGATTCTGCTAACTCATCAACTTAGTGAGTCACCCACAACACTCAGCCCTGGGCTTTCTTGGAGGTATCCCATCAGAGTATCCTATTTAGCTAAGATATAATAAGCCCAAGGTGGTTTGGTTTCACCACAGCTGTATAATTGGTAGTTCCTGTAAACACATGGCATACATCTCAGCGATTTTTTTCCCAAGAAAAGGCATGGCAGCACAGCTTTGTCACAGCCATCAAAACTCAGGCTGATGCAGGAGTTAGACCTCAGAATGTATAAATACAATTCAGCAGTAATAGGCTGACTTTTGTGCACTATTAGAGAAACATGAGTAACCCAAACACTAAAATCCAAAACAGAATCACTGACCCAGCTCTGCAACTCTCTTATTTAAGCTGGGCCAAGAAGGATCATTGCAAACCATTTGCAGTTGTGCGTGATGTAACATTGCTTAAGGGCATTTTGTACCTGGCAAGCCCTGCTATCCTTTGAATGGGCTTAGATAAGAGACCACCAGGAAAACAGAAACAGGAAAGTGTTGGAAGGGAAACATTGCCTATTAGTATCCAGTCCTTTCAAATAAATAAGAGAAACTTCACAAACAAACCAGCTGGGGGTATGAAGCGTCAGACATAGTCTGGAAGCCAGGTGATAGGAAGGAATGACTTTAAGTTAGATATGAAAACATTAATTGGATGACAGATAGTCTGAATAATTCCTTGTATGCATGTATGTATAGTGCTAATATTTTCAGATTAAAAAAACTCCAACTATTTAGGACCAGGTTTTGAAGGTGCAAAGGGTGGGGGTGCCTTTCCCCATGAAAAGGTGAGATAGAATTGCGGTCCCTGCTACTTTCCCTGAGGCACTAACTGTCATGGTATATAGAATCACAGTCTATCTCAAATAGAAGGTATTTATTAAACAAAACATATACAGCTGTGAACAAAAACAGGCTTCCACATTGCTTGAATTCCAGCCTTGTTTCCCTTGTTTACCAGGGACTACCCCCTATTTGTAACTATAAATCATAGAGACATCTAGTGGCTGAATAAGTCACTGCAAGTTAATATCTCATTTACTACCTTATATGTGGCAGGAGGAGTTGGGGCTATGACATCACCCTCACTCTGCACCAATCTTCACAGCTGGCTGGTTTTGGAAATGAGAGTGTGATACATCCTCTTATGCAGTGGGTGCATTGTCCCTATATACTAGGTAACTGGAGGCTACAATACCTTTTGGAGTTCTCCCATAGGCTGGTTACCTTATATACAAAATCTGAGTCTTAATATTTGATTTTTTGAGGGAGTACAGAGGGACTTGTGTATGTTTTCAGTCACACTTTTGAAAACAATTCTAAATATTTGCAGGCACAATGTTGTGCACCTACACTAAATCCCCAATTATTTAAAAAAGTATTATTCCATTGACTATACGGCACAAATATAATTCCTAACTATATTAAAAATGTCTGTTTAAACAAATGACCATCCTTCAAAACTAGTTTTGCTGTCTTATTTGGATATATGTACATTTGGGAATATCAGTACCTTTTTTTGTGCCTAAATATAATTTAAGGAAAGGGTATTTATGTGAGATTGCACAAGTAATTAGCCGGTTTTTTTGTGCAATTGCATATACACATATTTTCCTACCTGGAACATCTTTTTGGCAATATTGTATTTAATTACAGAAATACTTGGAAAAAGACAAGGATGTAGGGCATACTAAAAACATACTATACAAATGGAAAGAAAAGATTTAGGTGAGCAGTCTCTCTATAATTACCTTGCAGCTAGAAAGCCCCAACATCACATGAAACCTGTTAAAAATAAAGAAGGGACTAATTTTCTTCTCATGGGAAAGGAATTAATTAGCAGTGTGCTGAGGGCCTAAGGATTGGTTCTCATTCAAAATAGATAAATAAAGCAAACATTGCTCCATACGATGAGTGAGATTCTGTGTGGTACAGCACACAACTTGTGGCCCATGGAGGTTGGAGGAAGGCACTGATACGGCTTTAAGCTATCTTTGCACTATTCTGATCTTTGCCTGATGCAGGCTCCTGCAATATTTAGACAGCCCAGAGGGCCTGTTTAAATCACTGCAGCCTCCCTGTACTGCCCTATGGGTCACATTACTTCCTGGAAACTCTGTGGTTCTGTGTGATACAGACCCTGCTCCCAATCATGTCCTTGGTATTTCCTGTTAGCCAAGGATTGCAAGGAGATCCACAGAAGGCAGCTATATAGCTATCTTCTGACAGGGCCGCCCAGAGGGGGAAGCAAGTGGGGCAATTTGCCCCAGGCCCCGCAGGGGCCCTCACGAGAGTTTTTCGGGGGCCCTGGAGTGGGGTCCTTCACTCGCTCCGGGGGCCTTGGAGCTTCTTCCCCTCTGGGTCTTTGGCGGCGGGGGGTCCTTCTGCTCCGGGGCGGAAGGACCCCCCGCTGCCGAATTACCACCGAAGTCCGGGTCTGTGGCAGCAATTAGGCGGCGGGGGGGCCCCCGCCGTGGGTCTTCGGGGCACTTCGGTGGTGGGTCCCGGAGTGGAAGGACCCCCCTCCCGCCGAAGCGGGGGGCCTCTGCCGCCGAAGACACCAGGCCCCCTGAATCCTCTGGGCGGCCCTGTCTTCTGTAGGTTTGTGCTAGAAGAATCTTTCCCTGCCCCCATGTGGGGAGTTTAGGGCCCTTTCATGCTGTTCCATCCCTCTTACCTGTCGTAGAAGGGCTGGAGCCTGAGCGATGATCTTGCCTTCTGTATTAGAATCATTCTTCAAAATAATGCTCCATTTCTGATGCTCTCGTCTGTAATGTAAACATAAGGATACGTCCTGTCTTTGTAAAGTGTTTTGAGATTTGTGAATGAAAAAGCTATGCAAGCATAACATTTTTTTTTTATTTTTAGCATTGGGCTTGATCCTATAATCTTTATTCAGGGCCTGATCTCGTCTACTAAAGTGGAGGAAATCTCATCAAGGTCCTCTTTGTAGGATTTTCTCCCTAACTGTGCTATTGAGGGGTGGAGTTTGTCCCCTGCAAGAATAGGCCATTGGTCAAATCTTACATCTAAACAACTCAGCAGTGATCCCTGAACAACTTACAACGTTCTCTATACTTATTATTATTATTATTATTTATTAATTATTTGTATTGTGTTAATACCTAGCCACTCCGAACATGGATCACGGCCCCATTGTGCTAGGCACTGTATAAACAAAGAACAGATATCTTATCACATAGAAAAATATTTGACCCTGTTACCTCCCATTGACTCAGTTATGAATGCTCAGCACCTCTGAAAATCAGGACTATTCAGTGTATATGTGTAAATATGTAAGGTGAAAACCTGGCTGCATTGAAGTCAATGGAAGTTTTGCCATTGGCTTGGCTTGGGCCAGGATTTCACCTATATGCTTGTATTTGTGGTAGAAATAAACCTACACAAATTGCTATAAATATGTCCATATAACACATCTTTCAATTAGTCATTGCAAGAGATTTTACAATCAGTGTTAAAGAAGAGCTACATTGTCTACCCACACATGAATCTATCTATCTATTTCATAACTGTGAGTCTTTTATATGATTGTAATCTTCTGTGATTTGCAATCTCCTATTTCTGGATTTAGAAAGGAAAGTGAGAACCTGTTAAATATCTTTAAATTGGTTCTCCCAGTGACATTAGTAACATTTTGCATTTTTAAGGCTTTTGTTTTTCCAGGACTTAAATTTTTAACAAGAAATTGCTTACAGCATTTTTCGCTGCTTTGGAGATGGCATTAAAAAATGGGTCTTTCCTCATCTTTGATTTCCTGGGATGCAAACAGTATCTAATTTCACTGAAAACTATTTTTTTAACCTTAACATTAAAAGTGATGGCTACATTTGCTGGGGGCTTCCGTGATAACACACAGTTCTTTTACCCCTGAGCTCCTGATTCAAGAATACAGAATGTTGAGGGTTTTAGAGTTTGATGGAGGGAGTGGATTTCAGTTAATTTCCTTGTAGCTGATGTTTCCACATCTCAGAATTATCATCTTGTACTCAGCCCAATTGAGGGTAAAATGCAGCCTTGTGGTGTAATGTTGGACAAGGTGGGAAGGAACCTTTTCTACCCCGTGCAAGCAGCGGAGCAGATCTCTCCATAGTGCTTAGAGAGAGCCAGGAGAGAAGGCTAGGTAATGTGCTTTGCCATGCCACATTTCCCAAAATTGGGAATGGCCTGCTATTCAGAGGGCATGTCCCATTCTTCAAGCCATATGGTGCTTGTGCTGCTGTCAGTAGTACCTACTAATGCTGGGATATATGCTGCTCCTATTTAGAAGAGCAGCAAAAGGCATTTTAGAGTGCATCTCCCTGCCTACTGAATGCATTATGTCCTCACTGGTAAGAGAGGATGCACCATTAGCATTTCTCCACCTTATGGCTCTGGCCAGGACAGTTTTTAACCATAACATTTTTAATGGATGTGTTGACCAGGACCAAGGTTGCTCAAACTGAAATTATTTCTGTCTCTCAGAGACGTTAGTAGTATATGTTAATCATGAACTAGAAACTGTGTACAATAGAAGTACTTCAGACACATACAAGGTGAAAAAAGTAAATGATGGATGCCACTAGGAGCACTAGTTCTATTAACGTTACTGTGAATTCACATAACCTGGGTGCATTCTGGGATTGCGTGACTCTTCTGTTGTATATTAATAAGACTCGCAAGATACTGTAAAAACCCTGAAAATGCTCTTTGGGTTTTATCAGATGTATTGGCTGGATTAACAAAAGTGATGAGAGCAGCTCCTGAATATGAGAACTCACTGCGACACAACATCTCCTGTCCTGGCCAGGTATTGTGATAACTCTTTTAATGTGCCTTTATGCTAAATGTTCAGCTCTTTGCCCTGTGACATACAGTATGAAGAGAGAGTTCTAGAATGCCAGAGTGTCTCAAATTAGTTCCTAATCCCTTTAGCCATTACTGCTTGTTGTAGAGTGCAGTCCTGGAGCATGCTACCTTGTGGTGTGGTGCTGTAATCATCCTGCCTCAGTTTCCTTCCTGGTTCTCCCAATAATTCACTCACAGCCAGGAGGATTTAACATAGCATTCTCCTTGGGATCCAGTTTATTAAGTCCTCTCAAACGAATGTTTCTTTTGACCTGTCCTGGCTCAAGCCTTTTCCTTGCTGGGGTCTTCCAGTTTAACTTTTGTTTCAGGGCTTCCAGTCTATTTTTATTCTGACCTTCAGACCCTGGCTCCCAGTTCCCTGTAAGCAGGAGAGCTCTGCTGTTCCTAATCCAGCCCCTGGCCTCTTTGGAGAGTCTTTTTCCTCAGGTATTTTCTGGCCCCAATCCTGGGCTCAACACTTCTTCTCCTGCCTGGGCAGTGCTTCACATCTGGCAGGCATCCCATCAGGGTTTTGTACTACTCTAGAGAGCCTCCCTCTGAGTCTTTCAAACTGAGCTAAGAGCAGTCCTTCACGACTGCCTAGCATTAAAGGGTTAATCTTGCAAAGTGCTGAGCACCGTAACCGAATCCAGCAAAACACACTAGCCTGTGCTTAGATTTAAGCAGCTGAGTAGTCAGACTGAAGACACTGGATTATTTCTGTGCTTAAAATTAAGGGTTTTGCTGGACTGGGTTAGAGTGCTCAGCACCTGTCAGGATTGAGCCATACATTAGTGGCATTATTTCATTTTAAAAGGCTGAGAGTTAGTGTAAAGTTTTGTATCAAATCATCAGAAAATGTTGCCAGTGCTTTAGGAATGACTGTTATATCATTTACTTGTCTCTGCTACAGTTCTGGAGAACAATAATATTTGTGTGTACCTGAATAGATTGCCAGAATCAATCCAGTTCCAGGAGACAAACATGGACATGTCCTCTCTTCCACTGTAATGTGAATACTCAAATCTTTCTACATAAGGAACTCATATATTTGAGTTTCACAGCACTCCCTAATAAGGTTTTATAGCCGTTAGTGTCAGTGTCATCTATCACTAAGGCATTGAAAAAGTGGAGTTTCTTTCCCATACCACCTCTCTAAGCATCCAAGATGAAGTGATTTTATATCTTACACTTCTGCAGAGCTTTTAAATCCCACAGTACAACTTGTTTCACCTGAGCCTGGAAGACTTTGTAAATGGTTTCCCAGACATTGTTGAAGGGGCCTTTTCTTCCCTTCTTAGTTTCCTATTGTTTAAATTTAAAAATGCAATGAGGTTTTGTTGAACATGAGGAGAAGAAGAGCTACAGGACACATTACAGACAATGCATGTGCAAAAGGTAAGTTACGTGATCTAATAAATACAATTGTAACCGTCTGAAATTTCAAATGTTTGCAAGCGTGTTAAACCTTTAAGCCTCAGACAGTTTTCCATGCTGACAACTAAATAATGAATTGATGGCTTAATGTCCCTGATAGCCTGAGGGTTTCAAATACATGTTTAGTCAAAATAATTGGTGCTTTAATCATTCTTTATGAACCAACTACGTTCCTTGGTCTTAAAGGAGTGGTGCAAAGCAAAATGTATCTCTGCAATGAATGCTCCATTGTGTATGTCTAAAACAATCTCTTGGTAGACTGGGTGGCAAGATGTGGTATGAGTGCACACCCTTCTATAAAACCCTCTTATATAAGTCCCTTGTCTACATTATATCTGTAAACAAATCACGGAATCTGATTACAAGATAGTTGTCCCCAACCCAGTTACGACACAGTTAAAGCTGCAGTATAGATGGAATCTCTCAATCTATTGGGACTAAAACCCTGGACAGACCAAGGTCCTGCCCCTGCAATGATGGTGTCTGACTAGATTGCTGCATCTGCACATGTAAGTGGGGCTCCGCATGGATCGTGCAATATGTCCACATAATGTCACTTGTAAGGCTTTAATCCAATTAAGACCCATCTAACTTTGTTATAACCCAGTCAAGGGACAGTAGCATTGGAATGGGTTCCTTGACTCAAGTATAGCTGTAGTATAAACACGACCTAAATGTGAAGTAACTAAATGCTAGTTTGGTAGCTCCAATTATAATGGCTTATGCAATTGTGTCTGTCTGTGTCCGTTTTTATGCCGTGCCAACCATATAGTGGCCGAGCTCCATCTCACTATTGGAAGTTGGCTGCCTGAATTAGGGCTCCCTGCTTTCATTTAGTATCTGCTCCCATCATGACATGGCTGGGACAGTTCCAAGGAGAAGTAGCAAAGGAAGGGTTCAAGGACAGCCAGCTGAGTGCTGTAAAGTACTGCCCATCAACGTGTGAACTAAAACATGCTGCTTGAAACTCTGGTGTGTGGCTCCTTCCCCGGTGCTTGATATGAGCAATTTGCTTTTAAAAAAATGGGGGTGCACAAAGCCTTTTTTGATGGTGGAGGCTCCAGGCACAACCTCCCCAGGGCGTACTTGTCAAAAATTCCTGCCACCTGATGCAAGTAGCAAATTCCAAAAGCAAAGAAACTGTTCTTCAGAAATAGCTTTATGAGCCTAGGATAAGATACTCCTGTCAGAATGATTTAGCTTGTATCTAGAGGCAGGGAATCCCTATGCCATCATCCCTCTTCCCTTCTTCATTTTGAAATAGGCCCTTGTCCAAGACTAAATTACCTAACTCATTCTCTGAACTCCCTGTGGTACATGACCTCCTGCAATGGCATGAGCAGAAAAGACCTCCTAGTGGGACGGAGGCAGAGGGGCATGTGCTTCTCTGCTATTTTAACCTCCCCCCCATTATAATTGACTTTATATGCTGCTGTCTGGGCATAATTCTTTGAGACAAGTCTCCAAACTGGAGAAAAAAACAATAGCGGGAATGATTATAAAATGTAATTAATTTGTCTGTCTATTAAGCAGAAAGAAAATGGCTAATCTGTAGCAGATTTCTTCCCGTTTGGATAGCGTGACCGTATCCAATTAAAACGGAACCCTCTGCAGAAGTTTCATTTCCTGGCTGCTCCAAAATCAGGATGTAGTGGGCATCGCTACTTCTGAATGTTTTCTTTGTGTCTGAAAAAGGGGGAAATATGGCAATGATGCTGTACATATATCAGCTTGCAAGGACTCTGAGGGTGCAAAATCCTTAAATGAGGATGGGGGAGAAAGAAGTATCTCAGCAAGACTCGGCTGGCTCTTGTAAATGTTAGATAGTTTTGACAGTCTGCCAAAATGTTTCAGTATTTCTTTGAAGCTTTTCTTCAACTTAATACTGTGCAGTAATTAAAGTGTACAATTTCAGCGGCACTTTTTTTTGTTTGTTTCAACATAACTTTGCTCTGGAGAACCTTACATTCCCTCCTGAGCGTCTTTTCCAGGGTGAGCGAGGGGGACGGAGAGGATGGAAAGACCTCAACATCTGCTAGAAACAAGTTTTACTTTACTTTGCTTTACTTTATGTTGGTGATGATTTGTTCTAGCCTCCTGTTATTTATCTTCTCTCTCTTTTCTAGTTATTCTTTATCTAGCTATCTGGAAGAGTTTCACAGTTCATTAGATGATTCAGAACAATTTTCCTACAATTAAAAATAAGTCACCTTAGACCTAGTCTACACACATTTTTGGTACCAGTTTAACTATTTTTGGATAGGGGTGTGCTTTGTTGGGTTTATTATACAAAAATAGCTAAAGTGGTGCAACTCCTAGTGTGGATACAGTTATACTAGTATCCAGGTCCTATGTACTGGTATAACTGCATCTGCTCTAGGGGCTTGCACCACTTTAATTATGCCATTTTCAAAATGATATAGTAAGGGTTTGTCTATACACACAAGTTGTACTACTTGAACTATACCCGTTTAGTTAAAGCAGTAAATATACAAGTGTGGATGCAGTTATATGATATAAAGGTGCTTATATCAGTATAGCTTATTCTCATATGGGAAGGGGAACAAGATATACTACTATTAGGCACCTTTATACTGGTATAATTGCATCTACATTAGCGGTTGTACTGGTAGAACTATATTGATGACAAATCACATCCCTAACTGACATAGTTATATTGGTGCACACACTGTGGGTAGATCAGGCCTTAATGTGGTACAAAATCTGTGTGTAGATAGCTCTTATGAGTGCAAGTGGGTTTTCTTTTTATAGTCTGGATTTTGATTTGAGCAGAACAGAATTATAAACACGGTAGATTTATTGCCTCGCCACCTCTCCCCCTCCTCACCCAAGTAAAATGTTCTTTGAAAAGCAGTAAGTTTCCATGGGCAAATGAAGCAAAGAAAATTACAAATGTCACCAATGAAGCCCTACTAAAGTAAGATGCTGTCAGTGCTGGGCTTGCATTGCCAACTTTAATTTTATTTTATTATATTGTGTATTGTCATTTTTAATGATAATTTCCCCCACCGAAGACCATTTAAACCATTAAAAAAACAAAACAAAACACACGGTGCCCAAATTGTCAGATTGATATTTGAAGTGAATGAGAGCTGCTGGGTGCTCTGATAATAAGGCCCCTCATTTAGGTGTCTTAGGTCTTGATTTTTCAAAGACTTATGCACAGTGAATAGTTTCCTTGACTTCAGTAGCACTATTCCAGACAGTAAAGTTAATCAGAACACAAGTCTTTGCAAGATGGACTGAGGGGCTGTATTTACAAATTTCAGCTAATATTACCTAAATAGCAAATCAAAATTTATCCTGAAAAGACCGTGCATATTCCAAACATTGATATTTTTCTGTTATTTTGCCTGCAATAAATTAAAATTAAGTGTTTAAGGGTTTGACAGGAGTTTTAAATACAGTGAGATTCCAGTGGAGTGGAGTGCATTAGGGTTGCCATCCTGTTACTGTTTAAACCAATTCCAACACTCCCCTTGCTTTCAGTAGGGCTGAATTGAATTCTAAGGTGGTTAATGGGGAGTTTATCTGAGCAAACTGAGCAAGGACTTTAGGATTTATCTGTATCTGCTTAGGACATTTCATTTAAAAGTTAACTATATCTATCTATCTATCTAGTGGGGTGGTGGTGGCAAAGAAAGCCACCTGTATTTTTGGTCGATGGACTAGCCAGTATCCCTTTTCTATTACTATAAGCTTATTAATGCTAAAGTTTCTTTGGATCTAAGTCAACTTATGGTGCAGTTTGTGAACTTCAATATATTCTACTAAGACAATAATAATATCTTGCATTTATATAGCACCTTTCATATTGAGTGGTTTTATCTAGTGGTGGGGCTGAAAATGTGCAGTTAACTCAATATTTGCATCAACCTATGGGATGGAACTTGATTCTTAATAGCATGTTGGGAGTTCACAGTACTGCTGGAGGTGCCATCTTTCAGATTGAAAACTGAAGTTCTGAACTCATTGTCATTAAAGAATCCATGGCACATATGGTTAGAATTATATTGATTGTCCTAGCTAATTGGGTAATTCCTTTCTGCATACCTCATTCCCCTATATTACAAGAAAACTTTAAAAATTCTCCTATATTATTTTTCATTCACAAAAAACAACCACACATTCTGAGTTAATATGATTTGATTTTAGATTAAGGGAAACATCCAAACAAAAGTAAATCACAGAATATATCCCTTCTGTAATATGTTGCATCATGTTTACCTCACAAGTGGCAGCTGTCTCCACAGGCAAGCAGATTAGTTAAAATGTAAAGGGGTAGCGTAGAGCAATGAAACTCTGAACTATTGCATACCACTTACACCACACTTCCTGTTAAGTTAGGTATTTTGTATCTTCTATCTCCCAGCTCAAAATTTTTCTTCTTGAGAGCACAGCAGAAGCAGAAGAGGGAATACTAGCTATCTCCTACCTGAAGACTTCACAATTCCAGGCCCTTGAGACCCTGGTAGGTTAACTCTAGGGTGACCAGACAACAAATGTGAAAAATCGGGATGGGGGTGTGGGGGGGTAATAGGAGCCTATATAAGAAAAAGACCCCAAAATCGGGACTGTCCCTATAAAATCGGGACATCTGATCACTCTTGTTAACTCCCTTGGTGTACATGCAGAGTCCTCACACATTTTTCAAACCTCCCAATATTCTGTAACTTATCTACCCATCTCAAAACTTAATAAAGTGTGAAAATTCTTATACAAGGGCTTCTATGGTGGTCACAGTTTTCAAAGTTTTACAGCATACAGTGCATCCTGACTTGACAGAAGGAAAATACAGTAAGATGATAATATTTGCCAGTGATGCATAACTCTGAGCACTAGCCAGTACAAATAAGAAATCATGAAAATTAGAGCTGGAGAAGATGTATTTAATCAGCCATTTAGGGTGATTTATAATCATCTTTGCTCGTTGTTCGGTTACTAGTTGCATCCTTTTGTACCCCCCGAACAATTCTGCACAGACTTAAAACTGGGACAGATGTGACTTACAGTATATGATCAGTCTCAATATGCAAAAGGAGAGTATATTAAAGTCTATGGGTGAGATCCTCCAATTTGGTATAACCACATTGCATAGCACTGCTTGTACAAACTGGCCTTAGAGGTGATATATGGATATGGAAGGGCTTGGAAGGATCACATTGGGCCAGGGGCATCCTCATGTAGAAAAGCCAGTGCAGAGACTCCTATGCTTTCCATCCCTGCTGCCAGTGTTAGAGGGATAGGTGGAGAAAAGTGTATGTGGGCAGGACTCCCTTTCCCTACGTTGATCTCTGGTAGCGGTTTGGTTCCTTGGGACCATTAGCATCCATTCAGGCTGCTTAACCGTGTACAGGTGGAATAGCCGTGTGCTCATCGGCTTCAGAATCAGGAGAGTGAAAAGATGAGCTTTATGATATATTTGTGTCCCCTTCCCACTCGCACAGACATATAAACCTTGAACCACGAATATGCCCAACATTCAGAAAATTGGAGTTTCAGAAAAAATGACATTCTAATTTAAGGGACATTTATATCTGTGAGTGTGTGTATGTATACTTTAAAAGAATAGGGCCAAATTTTTCAATAGTGGCCATTTATGTGGGTACCTCCATTATTTGGATGTATAGTCAGGTCCAAGGTGTCTCAGGATGGGCGCCCAAATGCAGAGACACCCCAAATCAGTTACCACTGTTGAAAATTAGACTGCATAGGTGTGGTGATGCTTATAGTACTTTATCAGTCCTACATAACCTTGAGTACTGCCAACCCCAAGCATTCCAACAGCATGAGGCCAGGCCCCTAAAAACTTGTGAGATTGTTTTAAAATGATTTTTTTTGTGTGTGTAAAACAAAGAAACAAACAACAACAACAAAAAACCCCAAACCATTTTGCCTTTTTACCTGACTTCTGGTTTCAGAGCTTTTAGGGTGCACTTGTTTCATGTTTCCAAGCTTTTCTCTGCCACCATGAGGACTAGAAATTTACTTTTTTTTTAAAATGGAGATTCCATTTCTTATGCAATCTATTGATTGCAGCTGCTGTGGTTTTAACAAAAAATACAAAATATCATGAAACTTATGATAATATCCACAGGTGCTGGCAACACTGAGTTTGCAATCTGGAAGCTGTCTAACATTAAGACCCACCTAGTTTTTTCTTTGGTTTCTCTTTGGCCCTGATCCATCTCCAGTGGAGCCACTGATTTTAATGGGAGTTGGACCAACCCCTCTGTTTCAATCATGGGCTAGTTTAAGATTTTGCATAGCAATCACATGAAATTTGCAGTTTTCCCTGGGTTTAATGCAAAACTCATTAAAAAATTGGCAGTTTTAATTGAGTTTTGTTTGAAATTTTGAGTTTGTTTAAACCCAAAGCTCAAGTTGAAGCTTGATGGAGAGGAAAATGCATGTGGATTGAAAGTAAAGAAAATATTTGCACAAAACCTTCTTAAGTGAAATCACTGAGTTTTTCATAGATCTATCAAGAAAGTGTTTTGCAGATTGCTGAGGACCCTGTACTGGGTGTTATAATAGGAAGATGATTTCTTGTTCATAGTCTCTGTTTCTGATATTGCCTTTGCAGGAGTTTTAAAAAAAATTACATTCACCGATTTTATTTTACATTCTGATTTCTCTGTCCTTGACCTAAAACTGTCAGACCAAGATGATATTATCATCTGCAGCAGATTGTGAACTATCAATTATTTTTCTTTATGTACAGTAGCAAGCAGAATGCAGATGGGACCCCTCCCTGGCAGCTTGTGTTTTCCACTCTTTGAGGATTCTTGAATCTGATCTGTCACAGATGTTCCATTCTAAAACAGGATCTCAGGTGAACTGAGCAGATTTGCCTGAAATAGTGAATTATAGCAATAGCAACATAGGAATTGTCAAACTGCCTCAGACCAGTGGCCCATCCTTGATTCAGAAGAAAGTGCAAGAAATCTCAAATAGGCAATTATGAAATAACTGGCCCATTGGGGAGGTTTCTTCCTAACCCCCTTCAGGTGCTAGTTGGTTTATTCCCTGAATATCCCTTCCAGATTTATTTTGGTTGTGGTTGTTTCATTTTGTTTTTTATTACTATTAAAACTAGGCTTGACCTTCCACCTTATATCTTAACCCTGTATTTGTTAATGAAAAAATCTTTAATACAATAAGTTGACAAGTAGCTAACTAGAGATTTGTGAAAAGTTTTGTGTGTCAGACAAACCCAGGAAATGTTAGATTTTGGCGAGTCCAATCATTCACATTAGTATAGTTTCACAAATTTACTCCATGAATAAAGTAATCTAAGAAAATGCAACATGTACATTACTTTGTAGGTCAAAAGAGAATTTTTCAGGTGCTCCTCTCTGGTGGTAGTTTGTGTGTGTGCACACTAAATCATTCTCATGTGATCAGAAAGCATGTGGCCCATTGGTGACTGCCAGTAGCAAAAATCCTCAACTGCTGGAGACGGGACACTAGATGGGGAGGGCTCTGAGTTACTACAGAGAATTCTTTCCCAGGTGTCTGTCTGGTGGGTCTTGCCCACATGCTCAGGGTCTAACTGATTGCCATATTTGGGGTCAGGAAGGAATTTTATCTCATGTCAGCTTGGCAGAGACCCTGGGGTTTTTTTGGTTTTTGTTCTTTTTTTTTGCCTTCCTCTGCAGCATGGGGCATAGTTACTTTCAGGTTTAAACTTGTGTAAATGGTGAATTCTCTGTAACTTGAAGTCTTTAAACCATAATTTGAGGCCTTCAGTATCTCAACCTGCGGTTATGGGTCTATTACAGGAGTGGGTGGGTGAGGTTCTGTGGCCTGCAATATACAGGAGGTCAGACTAGATGATTACGATGGTCCCTTCTGACATTAAAGTCTCTGAGTCTATGAGAAGGATTGAAATCCACAGAGAAGAGAAAATAGAGAGGGACAGAGCTGAATTTTTAATCTCAGAAATCCTGTTAAATTTTTACCACCTATCACCAATATTATTTTTTACATTGTGATTCTTCTTGTTCACTTTGTAATACATCCTTAAAAGATAGATTTTTTAAATTATACCGTATTTAATGGAACAGAAGATGGTGTAATGTAGTGGAGGTCTGTCACTGGAAAAAGATCTTTATATAACTTTTTTTCTTTTGGAGAGATGCTCCAATAAAGAGATGTTAAAAGGCATTAGAGAAGGCTGAAGGGAACATCTCAGGGAAGATTTGGTTAAAACACTGACCTCACCTGTTGGGTTTAATGGTTTTTCCAGGGTCTGCCCATTGGGCTAAGATCAGAGTTGCCTAAACATATAGATAAATACTCTCCGTCCATCACTAAGTACCAACTCTTGTAACTTCTCCAGCCATGGAACATCAGGGCTATTGGAACCAAGCTTTATGTGATAACCTGGGGGTAGCACTGTTAGTATTACTTCAGAAAGTAGCTGTAACTGAGACACATAATGTTGAAAATCTGCCAATGAAGCTACTATGTGAAAAAGCTCATTCATACCTCACACCATCAGGACTTTGGGACGGGGGAGGAAGAGATCTTAATACTGATGCAAAAATGATTTAAATAAAATTATTATAACTAATCTTTAAGTCATTACCACCTTATTTGCACCCTTGCGGAATATTAAGATATACAAGAGCATTATAGCCATGATGCTTGGAAATATAAAATACACATATTTTGCTAATTATGTTACAAGATGTTGAAGCTAATCAAATAAATTCCAGAAGGGTTCCGCTTTGATCTCCCAAGGACAAGCAAACATCAAGCAGACAAACCATGTAAACCTTTCTAGGAAGAAAGCTTATTGTGAAAGGAATGCAGGTTTGTGTTATCAGAGCAATAAATCTAGAGGTAAAGTGGGCCTGTATTCCCCCACCCCCTTTCTTTAAAAAGCAAAACAAACCCTGAGTTTAAACCCACACAAAGAATTCTCGGACTTGTCTACACTTACCTCACTGCAGCTACACCAGTGTAGGTACTCCTCCTCCCAGAGAGACAGTAGCTAGGTCAAGGGGAGAAATCTTTCTGTCGACATAGAGCTGTTTAGCAGGGGGTTAGGTTGGTATAACTGCATTGCTCAGAGGTGTGGATTTTCCACACCCCTGAGCAGGGGCGGCTCTAGGATTTGCGCCGCCCCAAGCAGGGCTGCACGCCGCGGTGGGCGCTCTGGCGGTCGCCGGTCCCGCAGCTCCGGTGGACCTCCCACAGACGTGCCTGCGGAGGGTCCGCTGGTCCCGCGGCTCCGGTGGACCTCCTGCAGGCACGCCTGCGGATGCTCCACCGGAGCTGCGGGACCAGCGGACCCTCCGCAGGCACGCCTGCGGGAGGTCCACCGGAGCCGCCTGCTGCCCTCCCGCGGGATGCCGCCCCAAGTGCGCGCTTGGCGCGCTGGGGTCTGGAGCCGGCCCTGCCCCTGAGCAACATAATTATGCTGACATAAGTTGCTGGTGTAGAGCAAACCCTAGAAATATCCTTAATTAACAGATTTTTTTTGTAAACACACTAAAGTCTTCATTCTTTAAACCTGGAGAACACTTATGGTAGGAAATGCCTTACAGAAGATACTGCTTACTTTCAACTCATGTTTCCACTTAAAGGTGATAACTTTTGCTGTTTCTCAAATACTTAAGAAGGCATAAGCATCTTTTAATATATATATATATATATATATATATATATATATATATATATTTGCAAATATCCTGTACCTAAAAGCAAGCCTTCAAAGAATAACTGTCTGATATTTGTATATGATATGAATATTAAAATGTTTTATATACAAATACAGCTAGGTCATTTGATTCTAGACTAATACTAATATAAGAAGCCATTTAAGTATAAAATATTTGTACTGATGGGGAATTAATTAATCAGTTACTGGAAATCTGAAAGCAAACCCTCATCCAATGCAGGAAGACAAGACAATCTTCATTCCAAAAATTGTTATGTAGAGTCAGAAACTTAGGCTAGAGACTTTCTAAAAGTTATTTAATTAAAAATTCTATTTTTGAACTAAAAGTTCTTCCATAAAAATAAGAGTGCTTGGATTTTTTGAAAAACAAATTTTGTTTCCTATCGAACACTAATAAAAGTGTAAAAAAAAACAAAAAAAAAACCAGAAAAATTGATCAAATAAAAAGAATGAGTTAAAACAAACTTTAACAATCATCTGGATTTTTCTTGCCACAAGAAGAACAAAGGCAATTAAAGAAATGTTTCATATATTTATACAAACTGCATATTCAGGAGCTGAAAGTGTCATTTAAGACTCTAAGCCAAATCTGAAGGCAGGGAGCCAATGAAAGAGTAACAACAACCAACTTGAACAAGCATGAAAGAGGTATGTTTTTCTATAATTTCATGAAAGTAAGGAGAAGGGTATAAAAGACTCTGAAGTGAGCTTCTACATTCACAGCTCCTGCTACTCTGCTTAGACAGCAAGAATTCCACAACTCATCCTGTCCATCTCTATAGGCATGTTGCCACAAACAGATAAGGCTCAAGAAGAAGCCAACCTAAGGAAACATCCCCAAGACTTCAGCATGGATTGGTGAGAGGAAGTTAACTAAACTCTAAAGGGATTAGATTCAAAACTCTTGTAATGATTTTGTTGGAAGGTTGAAATGTTGTAATTTAAAAGACTAACAGTTTCTCCTATTAATCACCAAGTGGTTAGACCAGGTATTCCTGGACAGGAGATGGGACTAGACCTTGGTAAACAGAGAAATAGTGGTATTGAATTGGTTTTAAGTTTCTTAATATTGGTTAATTGGCTGGTCTCAAGACAGCCCCTTAAATGACTTCTACCAAGTAATTTATCTAAATATTTTCTTTGGTTTCATAGCATGTAATTAAGTCATTTGTCAACTATAAACTAGCTGGTTATCTATTAATAACCAACAGGGATGTAAGAACCTGCAATGCTAAAACCTGGGACCATGGGGTGTCGGGGCCGCTAACACTTCCACATCACCACAGGAAGCTTAGGTTTGGCTCTTGCAGGAGGCCGGGTCCAGAAGGAAGTACCACCCACCAGGACCTGAATGGTAGTTCCTTGCAACCCACTGACTTGCTGGCATCAGTACTTAAGCCAAGAAGTCATGACGGAGAGTTGTCTGAGCAACAGTACAGACTGCCTGCCTATCTTGCTTCAGACCCTGCATGTGAGAGATTCTAGACTTTAGCTTCTGACCCTGCTTGCCTACTGACACCTGACTCCTGGTTTGCCCTCCGGTCTAAGACTCTGACCTTCTGGTATCCAACTTGGCCTGAGTCCTGCTCTGACCACTAGGTCAGACCACCCATGACCCAGTCATGACCAGGGCCGGCTCCAGGTTTTCTGCCGCCCCAAGTGAAGAAAAAAAAGAAGAAAAAAGAAAAGCCGATCAGCAGCACTTTGGCGGCAGCTCAATCGTGGTGGCGGGTCCTTCACTCCCTCTCTTCCTCTTCGGCGGCACTTCAGCAGCAGCTCAAAGAGGAAGAGAGGGACTGAGGGACCCGCCTCCGAATCCCTGCCGAAGACCCAGACGTGCCGCCCCAAAAGCGGACGGAATGCCGCCCCTTTGTATTGGCCGCCCCAAGCACCTGCTTCCTTAGCTGGTGCCTGGAGCCAGCCCTGGTCATGACAAGGTCTGTCTGCCCTGAAACAAAGTTCCTTTCCCCTTTTTAAAACATTCTTAGTTATCTTAGGATATACTAAAGAATGAATTCACAATAATTTTACGAAACATATAGTTTGGTCTTAGCTTACCAAGAGGAAAAGACATCTCAGGGATGTTCACTCTGAGGGATGTAATCTCTGTTAAAAGCTCTCCACAAAGACACATGGAAGGGATTGTAACAAATAACAACTTATCAGTTGCATTCAGTCATTGTGTTTTATATTTTATTTTATTTTCCTTAATAATAAAATAGCATATTTAATAACTGATTGATTATTTTGCTTTGTCTTGATCATGGTGACCCCTAAGATAAGTAAAAAAAACAACAAAAAAACAGTTGTGACTAAAATAGTGGGAGCCACACCCCTGAGTTGACAATAAGAGAAAAAATTAAGAAAAGCTAACTGGCCTACCATTTCTTGTTTCTATAAATTAAATATTGTAAGTAATTTTAAAGACAAAATTATTAGGTGTTGAACAATTTAAAACAATTTTAAAATTCAACACCACAAACTCATGCGAGACCACCTGTATTATGCTACCTGCCATTTGGCAATGTGAAAGCAATGAGGTGGCAATGGGTATATATTCTGAGCATTATTGCTTGAACAAATGCATATGGAATGTCAACCTGAGGAATTTCTCATGTTATTGAACAAGAACACGGACCCTTCTCTTCCCTCCAGCAAACAGTTGAGATGTGGACAGCAAGATTTAGTGAAGTGTGTGGTGTTATGTATAATTGATTAATTCTAGTTAAAATATTTTTCTATTCAACTGTGGACAGAGTAAAGCGTCTAAGTCAGAATCAAGCTGTGCAGTCACTGTTTTAAGTAATAAAACCTGTAAATGTGGATCAGTGCCCCAATCCACCATCCCTCAAACATAGTTTATCTCTTTTCCTTGCCTCTTACTATCTACCTGTCTAAATTACAAAATTAAGCAATCATGTGTCAGATATCCAAAACTGTGTGTCACTGCTGCCCCCTCTACAAAACATAATTGCTAGTTTCTTTACTTTTGGTGAATGAGGAAAGATTATAGAGAGTATAGATCCACAGTGCAGTTAAGAAGAAACAACATTTTTCTTTCCACTGATCTCCTTTCATTGTATTACTTCACACATTTCTAGATTCCTCCCTTCCTCTTCATTCCACGGCACTGCTGCTGAATATTAAGGAGACAATACTTAGTCCAATTCTAGTCAGCCATGTTTGCTGGAATATTTCATATATTAAACATCTGACTGCTAACTTTTTGATTGATTTGGAAGTCTGGGTTGTCCATCAATATTCAGTGTGACAAATATTTTGACTCCGATCACTATTTGATTGCCATTATCCTTCTCATATGGGACAGTGACAAAGACAGAGATACCTCTTGGGCCCCAACAGTTTCTGATAATGAAATTGGTCCCATATATCATGAAACTGCAACTCTCTTGGATGACCAGTTGGAGAATCCTGTTCCTTTTGACTCATCACATATTCAGTGAACTTCATTTTCTCTTGAATTACTGCATAACAAATGTGGAGTTCATATGACTATACAAAAGAAACCAAACATCTTTTACATTTTAAGAGAAATCATTCCCATTGTCTGCTTCATGTGGAAATGGGTCCACTTAAGTGCAGTGTACTGTAGGAGGAAATACGTGCACATCCTCCATTAATTCTGTGTTAGCAATTTAGCCCTTACATTTATAGTAAAAATAAAACAAATGAGTGCATGCTTTTCATTGGTCGCCTAAAAGTTTAAATATATAAAAACTAATTCTCAACTGGATTGTGAATTCAGCTACATTATTTCTTAACTTCCATGCTTTGACTATACAACACATCCTAAATCTGACTAGAAGAAAGTCTTATAACTGTTTTTGCATTTGCTATGCATTATTCCTCTTTCCCTTTCCTTTTTTTTTAAATAAATAGTACTTTGGAACAATTGATTTTGCTAGATAGTGCATTGATCATGCACCTCCCCTGGGGACAGAATATAGCTTCAAAATAATAACTAAGACAATCATCTAATTTTACTGAAATAAAACTGAAAATGTACACCCAACAAAATAATCTCTGAGACTACTGGAGGTGCATTTGTGCTTGTACTTTATCCTCATTGACACAGTAATCTACTAAAGTTCTTCTCTCGATTTTTCTCTTTGCAATCTGGAAGAACAGATTCACCAGTGATTGTGCTCATTTATAAAAGCATCCAAAACAAAATTGAACCCCAAGGCTGATAAACTATAAAGATGCTGATCAGATCTGAGCAGAATGGACGATGCTTTGGGGCTTGCTCTGCTAAAGATGGCTCAAGAAGACTGATGGCTTTATATACACAATTACAAACGCCATAGCTTTGTTGAATGAATGGGAAATCATAAAATATGTTGCTTGCCCTTTATTAAGTAAAGAATGGTATTGTGTAAAATACTTGTGAAGATTTACTAAATTTCTGTAATTTAATTCCTGTCACTATATTTTCTTTCCTTTGCAGAAAACTTAATCAAACAATCATTTGGAAAGAACAATCCAATAGAGTAAACCTTCTAGTCCAAAAGAACAAGTGGCTAATTGATTTTTGTTTATCGATAAAAATCAACTGGCTGCACATTGTCCGCTTCATATAAAATTCATTCATTTACAGTAGCTGTGTCATAATCGATAAAGGTTTAAAATTACATTTGTTCTCACTAGAATTCCTCTGTAAAGGAGATGCTGAATTTAAGAGTCCGCTACAAATTATGTACTTATTTGAAATAATAAACAGGCAAATACAGACAAGCAAAAGATTAAAAGTCTGCTTTTTCTCCCAATGAATTGATATTGTAATGGAGACCTCTTCTGGCATAAGGAATAGCCCTGTGATGATGACAAAGTTGTGATGCAGGGACTTATCTGGATCCTGGAAACTTTCCAAATATAAAAATACATAACACAGTACACATTTAAAACAAACAAACAAACAGGTACTCCAAAGTCTCTTCCACATTTCTTAATTTCAGGAGTGCACTAGTCATTGGATTTGTGAGTCTCTTGAAAGTTGGTGACCTGGTTATGGGGAAATCTCCTGCTACCATAATGTCAACCTGTTCTAATCTTGAAACATTTACTTAGGTGAAGAACCAAGAGTATTTTTGAAGTTATCTGGCTGGGTTGAAAACTGAGGACCCAAAAAACCAAGGTCTTCATAACAAGCATCTTCTTAAGCTGAAAAAAAGGGGCAGCTATACTAGCTTGGGGACGGATGGTCCAATTTGGGGCCCTTTAACTGTGAAATCTTGGTCCCACTGAAGTTAGTGGCAAAATTCCCATTCACATCAAAGAGGGCCACGATTTCACCCTGGAACTTCATTGGCTTTTATTACTTGCATTTTAAAAATTAACTTCTACAATTAAACTGAACCCAAGATTTTTAAGGCTATTACACTGAAAAAGATGATAAAAGATTAGTCCCTGGCTTCATTTTTAGTTTAAAACTCATTTCTTCACCTGGCATAATAGGTGCAAATATTCTAGTTAAATTCAGAGAAGTATGACTTGGAGCAAGGGATGTACAAAGGGATATCTGGTAAATGAATGGGATTGTAGCACACAGACCAGAAAAGAAATGGCTCAATGTGCAGTTGCTCTAAAACTGGCCTACAGGAGGCAACTCTGAGTTACTGGAGGAATGTGTCATTCAGAGAAGCTGGTTATGGTTGAATGAACATTTGAATTGTGTCTATGCGCAATATTAGTTGCTACACCTTAGAAAGGAAGTTATTTCAGAGAGTGTGTTTAAACTTTGTTTTCATAGGAACACAGTTCAAATACACTCAGTGAAATAAATTCTTATTGCAATGATTTGTTTAAAATGTTTCTATTCATGTTGGGGATGGTTTTGTGAAATACATGTTAATGTACAGTATGGTACTTTCTAAGTATGCAGAATACAGAGATATCTAAATATCCAGCTAACAGAGAGGAAGAAGTGGTTCAGATGGTGGACTGGGGTTGAGAAGCACTGGGGGTCTATATGCTGCTCTACCACTGGCTTATGGTGTCACCTTGGGTAAGTTATTTAATTTCTCTGTGTTACAGTTCCCTAGCCACAAAATGGGGATAATAATACTTCCTTTTCCTGCCCTTTGTTTTCCTTGTCTAGATTGTAAATTCTTCAGGACAGGGACTGTATCACACTAGCTGTTTGGACAGCGCCAAGGGTACTGGAGCCCTGATCTTGGTGGGCCCTGTGAGGTGCTTCTGTAATGCAAATAAAATCACCAATGACTAGAGCTGGTCAGAAATTATTTTTTCCACAGAAATATTTCAGTCTTTGGTTTTCCAATGAAAAACTGAAAATTTCTGAGGAAAGCAGATGTTTTCCATGAGATTTTTTTGTATAGTTGAAAAATAAATTCCCCATGAAAAAAATTAGATGGGCATTTTTTGACTAGCTCTATTAATAACCTTGTGGTCAAAATCAAAGAAGTGAACTGTCTTTCAGTGGAAGAACCAGCGTTTAATTGGCTTTTTGGCAGAAGTTTTTATGAGAAGTTAGATTGAGGAGAGGGTGACATTTGGCATAGAAGGGATGCTTTTCCAAGTATAAGGTGCAGCATAAAAAAAGCATAGATGAGAGTGGGAGAAGGAAATGAAGGGAGGTTAGGATAGAGTGAAATGTGCGGGAGGGAGAGTGAGAGAAAATGAAAGTAGAAATTGATTTGTCCAGGAACTTGAACTTAATGTGGAAAACACTGGCTGGCTAGTTAAGAGATTCACAGGGGATTGATGTGGTCTAAGCAGTGTGAAAGGAAATACATATCTTTTAAAATTATGTATCCCCATTTCTCCTGGGAAAATACTTACTTTCAGTATTTGATGCAGCCACTTCCTCTCTTCTTTACTCTGGTAGGAAATTATTAGAGCTGTTTGGAAAATGGAATTTTTTGTGCCAGGGAACATTCTGACAGTTTAAAATCAGTGTCCTTTCCTAATCGGTATGGAGAGTGAAAATATCAAAATATTTAGTGGAGTGGAAATTCTGAAGTTTTGAATCAGGAATGTTGAAGTGAAACCTTTTAACATTTTTAATCAAAACAAAAATTGTAATTTCAGATTGATAATTCAACAGAAAATGTACTTTTTTTGTTTTAAAGCAAAAAACTGAAACCATTTTAGGTTAAAAGTAAACAAAAATAATATGTTAATTTGACACTAAAGTTTTGTTTCTATATTTGCTGGAAATGTTAAGAAAGATTAAGCTGTATTTTTTGTCAGGAAAATTATATACATAAAAAATTGCACCATAGCTGTAGAAAGTATTCCTGAAGCAAAGCCTGCAAACAAAAGTCAACCTATGGTAAGAAATTGCACAAACCTTCAATGGAGCACTATGATTGAGACTTTATGATCAAACACCAGTTTGGGACTTTCACCATCATCACGTAGTAACATCCAGGTATTTATGTCAATGTCATAGTAGTAGAATCATTTCATGTATTAATGTCACAGAGATACACTTTGCTTTTAGAGATTCTCTGTTCCTTAAAGGTGAGTCCAATATGTAGATTATGTTTGTTGAAAATCCCTGCACCATACTCTTTCAGAATCTATGAATATAAAAGTTTTCTGGTTTTCCTTAAAAGTATATAGCCAGACACCAGGCAGATCTCGACTCCCAGCCAACAGACTAATAAGCATCTGAGACCATCTACTCCCATCACCTTTTGCTCTTTTTCAGGGTAAACTAACCCCAGTATGCCTTGTATTCCTGCTGACTGACATAGTGGTTGAACAAGTCATAATTTGAAGCTTTTTCTATCAGATCTTCACAAGCATCATAACATATCTACAGCAGTATGAGCCTGATTCAAAGCCCACTGAAGTCAATGCGAGTTTTTCCCATTAACTTCAACAGGGTTTAAATCAGGCCCTATTTGTGTAAATTAATGGTGAATTTTTTGCTTAGCTTCGAAAGATCTTTTTTTGTGTTTGTTTCCTGAAGAGCACTGTTTTGAATACAAAGACTTTAATACGCTTCTGTGGTTAATGACTTTAGGTAAAGTTAGAGAGTCGAATGACTTTTGGATTTGTAAAGTTTATTTAATGGAGATGATAAATAATAAAGCTCCAGAACACACATGAGAAAAATATGGAGTATATATAATCCTACAGAAAAAAAGCATTTTTTTTCAGTGTAAGACAGAGCTGCATCTTTTATACTGACTCACATCCTCCATGTATAGTAACCATGCAAAATTAAAGTATAACAGACCAGTATATAGTATACTTGACATCAGATGATTGTTTGACCCTCAATTTTTCCTGCTTTACAATTTAAAAAAAAACGGTTAAAATTTACTATTGGCCATGCAAGGCTAAATCTCTCTCTGCAGTTGGTTTTTTTTTAATGTTACGGAACTGTTGATCACACAGTGAGATTTTCATTTGTTTTCTAAAAGTTGAGCCAAAGGATGCCTGTAGTTGCTGATGTCACTCCAACACTAATTCAGAAGCTGAAGTGAACAATCCTTTTTATTTTTAATATAGAGAACTGGTTTTAAATGGTATGGGCTACAGACAGCCCACTCAAAATATTTGTATTTTTTTTTACTGGTCTAGCTTTAATTCATAATTACAAGCTTATTCCAATCTCTCTGCATTATGAAACCACATTTTAGACCAACAGCTGTTATCTACTTTCGCTTGTAGCCTAGGGATATGCATATTTTAATATTCATTTACTATGTGCCGATAAACTAAATACTTCCTACTGGAAGTCTATCAAATTAATCACAATATCTTAGTTGCTGTTCTGTCTTCCATGTAGCTCATATTTTTTAAACTGGCTTTGTTATATAAATCCCCTCCCCCTCCATAAAAGGGGGGCAGGAAAGAGGTTATTGCAAAATATACAACCAGGACAAGTTGATTAAATCTGTGATAATTAAAAATAGAGAGAAATACAGTGAAGTCATTCGAGTGACCCAACCTTCTCTCCCTTTCCCATATCTTGCATAAAGCTAGTCTAAACCTTGCCATGTTGCCTCCGGCAATATTTTAATAGCTGGCTTTGTATTTGAAGGCTGTGGTTTTAACTGTTATCTAAATAGTATTAGGTCCTCATATGTGTATAATATGGCTTATAGGTAGACATTTTCCAATCTTCCAGGCACAATCTCTTCTCCAAGCACCTTTGTGTTACACTATAAAACATGTAGCAACTTTTGTGCTGAAATTCAGCAAAAGAGCAGGAAATAAAAGTCCTGCAGCCAATTAAAGTTTAAGGCTGTTTATTGTACAGCAGTGGATAAAGGATGGGTGAAGGGCAAGAAAATAGATTACTTCAAGGATGAGTGTGGTGATAGAAGGTAATAATGTCAAGGCTGGGGATGCCTAAGTGGATTTCTCATACATTTGTATTTTCTGAAGTAATGTTCTCTTTTCCCAGTTACAACTGAAGGGCAGCACTGGTGGACAGTAATAAACAAGCGGTGCCTGCTCCTGCTCCTGCTCCTGTTAATATCAGTGGAAGTTGGGCCACTGAATTCAATGGGAATTGTATCAGCTCCAATTTGCCTGGGATATAATATCTCTATTAATAATGATTCAAGGCTAGACCGTACCATTGCATGCTATCCATAGCAAGGGGTGGTGCTTAGACACACCACTCAAATGGTAGCACCAGAAATGTGCACCAGAAATGTCTCCTCTGCTGTGTTGGGGAGCTGGAAGAATTTGCAACATTTCTTGAGAGGCTGCATAGCCTACTGGATAGATGACTTGACAGGGACACATGAGATGTGGCTTCTATTTCCAGCTATGCCCCGGGCCTCCTAACAGATCTTAGGCAGATCATTTAATTGCCTCGTGTCTCAGCTTCCCCCTCTGTAAAATGGGGATGATGCTACTGTCCACCTTTGTAAAGTGCTTTGAGATCTATGGATGAAAAGTAATATAGTAGAGCTAGGTATTATTATTTATTGGCCTGTGCACTGGGAGCTTGAGAGGCACTCCTGAAATCCCTTATGTACCCAGAGCTCCTGGGCAAGTAGCCAGTCCTATGCGGTCATGCAATGGTGAGTGGGGAATCTTGATTCCCTTCTACTCGCCTGTATGGCCCCGAGGGAGCTAGATACAGGTTGACCCTAGGGAGTAGCATCATAGGGAGGCAGTGTGTCCTAGTGAAGAGAGCACAAGACTGGGTGTCTGGAGACTTGGGTTCAGTTCTCAGCTCTGCCACTGACTGAGCTTGGGCAAGTCACTTCTCCTTTCTGTTCCTCAATTTCCCCATCTGTAAAATGAGGATAATGACACTGGTCTCTTTTGTAAAGGAGCACCAATAAAAGAAAAGCGCTACGTAGGTATTGTTATAGCCTGTGTTATACAGGAAGTCAGGCTAGATGATCACAGTGGTCCCTTCTGG
Organism: Mauremys mutica; assembly: GCF_020497125.1. Taxonomy (NCBI): domain Eukaryota; kingdom Metazoa; phylum Chordata; order Testudines; family Geoemydidae; genus Mauremys; species Mauremys mutica. The sequence continues at coordinate 118,092,483 of NC_059073.1, read as the reverse complement.
CCTAGGAATCTATAAAACTCAGCAGCCCCAAAACATATTTATTCAAGATGTCAGCAAACAAAGCAGTCTGCTGTAAAAATAACTCTTAAATACTTTGAGTAAAAAACTGTATAAAACGCAATATTTATATTCCTGGTTATAAGGACTCAGTGCTAATCTCTGTCACTGGAGGCCTTCTGACATAAATGACAGCATATCAGATGCAATAATGGTTCTTCCAAACTTATGCTCATGCATTTTCAGGAACTTTCAATGACTGTTTTTCAATTTTTAAAAAAAATTCCTACTTGAGTGCTGAAAACATTAATCCATGGTCATTGCTCCTGCCTTTAAGAACATCTTAAGTTGTAGGGCTGGTTACATTTAGCTTCATGTGATCTGACAAATGTGACAGACCCAGGCCAGTGGGGTACAGGAGTCTGGTAGAGGGCAAATATATTGGCCACTGGATGAACAATTTTCTGTTCCCCGAGTGACCAGAGCAGGGGCTGCCCTAGAGCAATCAGAAACCTGCTAGAACCAATTAAGACAGGCAAGGTAATCAAGACACCTGGGAGCCAATTAAGAACTTTCTAGACTCAGTTATGGCAAGCAGGCTAATCAGGACACCTGGTTTAAAAAGGACCTCCCATCAGTTAGTAGGGGTGTGTGCAAGGAGTGAGAAGGTGTGCTGCAGGAGGAGTAAAGTGTTCAAGTGTGATCAGGCTTCGGGAGGAGGATCCTGCAGTGAGGATAAAGAAGGTGCTGGGAGGAGGCCATGGGGAAGTACCCAGGGAGTTGTAGCTGTCATGCAGCTGATACCGAGAACATTGTAGACAGCTGCTATCCACAGGGTGCTGGGCTGGAACCCGGTGTAGAGGGTGGGCCTGGGTTCCCCCCATCTCCCCAACTCCTGATCGGACACAGGAGGAGTTGACCTGGTCTGTGAGAAACACCAGAAGGGAAGGTCTAAATTGGAAAGGGATCTGGCCTGTCCCTGACCCACTAGGTGGGACACAGAGACTGTGAGGATTGTTCTCTGTTTCCCCCATGCTGGCCAGTGATGAGGTTAGCTGAGTGGATGGCAGGTTTGAGCCACTAGCAAAAGTGGCCAAACTGAGGGCTGCAGTGAATCTGTGAGGCAAACAAATCCGCCAGTAAGCACAGGACCCACCAAGGCAGAGGAGGAACTTTGTCACACAAACTAACTTGGAAAGCAAAATACTGCTTTATAAGATTGGTACTAAAATATCTTCAGGATGATTACATCATTATATTTGTAATCAAATGTAGATGTAAAATTATATCTAATCTGAAATCTGCACCTGTGTTTAATTGACGTCATAAAATACATAATAGCCTACCGTCTGTAGTTCACCTTCAGAAGCTCATTGATTTCTCTCTGTCTTCTGTGAGGAGCCTAGCATACCTTTGAGTGCTGGGAGATAACAGATAATACTGAATATTAAAGGAGTCTTTTGTTAGTGATAAAAGGAAAACACTGAGTCAACATGTGTGCTGTAATATGTCCAAACTACGCGTCATGTAATTGTAATGAACATTAAAGGAGAGCTAGTAAGTTCCTGTCCTGAAGTCCTTTTTCAGGCTTCGGTAAAATCAATGGATGCCAGGCAATGGGAGTTTTCTCTTAGCAGAATGTGGTGCTTCAAAAAGACAAATACATTTCAAAGATAAACTGAAAGATTTGTTCATCTGCCAAGACCTGAGTTCAGGGTTTACTGTTTTTTCTGAAATAGATGAAAACTTAAAATAAGTGAAAATTAGAATTTTCTTCCCATGGGAAATCCTAATATTTCTGCATGTGTTTTCATCCTAAATTGGAACAATAAATTGAAATAGTGGCATTTTTTTCTGGAATGAAAAGTTCTAAAACATTTTGACTTGGAAATGTCCAAACATTTAGTTTAGACTCAGTTTGACATTAAACTGCATCTGACTATGGGCCCATGGGAGTTGTAGTCTGAGCATCTCATGTTTTCATGTGGTGTTGCTTGGAGAACACTTTGGTATGGTAGTTGAGTGAAGTCCTGGTGCTTTCAGTAGATGCACCCTTTTTTTTGTAGTAGGTCAGAAACATCCTTCTGTGTTTTGCATCCTGAAAACCTTTGCTCAGTCCTTCTGACCTCTCAAATTGCCATCTAATTCTCCTCGTCCTTTGTCTCCCAAACCCATCAGTTAAATTTGATTCCCTGGATTTCCTTTCTTTCAGCTTTTCCCTTCACCCTTTATGGCTTCAGTTTTCTCGAGTCTACCAAACACACCCTCACCAGTTTCACTAATTACCTCCTCCTAACTAAGTCAAAGGGGCTTACTCTTCTTTACCTAGCTGGTGACTTTGATGCAGCTGATTACTTTGTATTCCTCCACTTCATCTCCAATCTAGGTTTTCATAGGTTTATGATCTCCTGATTCTCCTGCTTTGCTCACCACTCTTTCAGCATCACAGCCTTCTATCCCCACTATTTGTTAGTACCCTTCAGGAATCTGTTGTGTCCTGTACTCTTCTTTCTTTACTTTCTCCTTAGGTGACCTCTTCTGATGCCATTGTTTCAACTACAGCACCATCCTCTGTAGATCATTCCCAAATTTTCCTCTTTAGAAGAGCACAAGTATGCAGATCTGCATGTCACCAAACAGATATTCATTCTCATGATTCTGAACCTTGAATAGTAATCCCTCTCTTTCTCCTCCTCTTAATATTTCAGTTAGAGCTGGTGAGGAATCTTCTGTTTGAAATTTTTATTTTGGTAATTTTTTTTTTCAAATTTGCATGGGGAAAATCAAAACCAAATATCTTATTTCAGGTCAGTTTGACACAAATTAAAATATTTTGGATTGTTCAATTGATGAGAGAAACTTCATTTTGAGTCTATTCAACACTAAACTGTATTCACTCATTGCCTTCTGGGAGCTGTAGTTCAGACTCTTATTGTCTCCTATGGGGTGATCTGTCTGGCTCCCCTACATCTCTGATGCAACACAGTCTTCCCTCTGACTAAGTGGCATGGTGCATCACTGGAATCACTTGGCTGTGGATGCACCATAGGACATAAGAATGTGGGTGGTCATCAGGCCACCTGAATTACAATTCCCATGAGGTTATGCATATGGAAATGTAGTTGAATATTGAATTGACTTGAAACAAAATGTTTCAGGCCAGATCTACAAATCTAAATGCAACATTTCAATTTGGAAATATCAAAATATCATCATTTCCAAATAGACATTTTTTCAGAACTTTTTGTTCCACAAAAATATTCAATATTTCAACTTTTCATCATGATGTTGAAATATCGGAATTTCCAAATTTCTCTCAGGTCTAATTTCAATATCATTTTAAAATTAATGTCTTTGTGCTGAGACAAAATTCAGGATCTATCAAACCTGTGTACAGCCTACATTGGTATATGGGTCAATAACCTGGACCAACTACAGACAGACTTGGAGCAGCTAGAGGCATTCCATATGTGCGATCAGTGCCAACTCCTGAATATTAAAATGGTTTGTGCAAAAGTCATAATCTCACAAAGATCTGGACTCCCTGCAGTTGCTCATCATATCCAAAAGCAACATTGCATGCTCTTCAGCTGTGTCCCTAAGATGGACAAAAACAACTCTGCCTACCGTGGCCTCAAACTCTCCCTTTGACGTGTGAAGGGGTACATTCCCTGAAACACTTAGTGTTGCCTGAAGGGCCTCCTCAGAGATTCATAGATATATAGGATACTCCTGGGGGAATTCTGCACCAAAAAAAGAATAAAAATTCTGTGCACAATATTTTAATAGTCTGCAATTTTTATTTGTCAAAATAACACTATATAATCACACCAGTTTCAATTATCTTGGTAATTAATTTCAAAATACCTGTCATCAGGTATGTCTGTAAAAATAGATACACACAATTTTCCCCCAGGAGTAGAGAGTTGAAGAAACCCCTATAACAACCCAGTTCTTGTTTCTCTGTCCCCTCCCCCCAGAGCCCAGCCAGGCCGCCAGACACTCATATGAGCCCAGCCACAGCTGTCCCCAGCCCAGACACTCGCATCCCCTATTCCCCAGAGGACAGCTGTGGGGCTCCTTCTGGCCCAGACAGTCACACTCCCTCCCACCCCCAAAGCCCAGCTGTGGCCTCCCCCGGACCAGACACTCACACCCCTTACCCTTTTAGAGCCCAGGGATCCAGAGGGGAAAAAAAACAGCCTGATGCTGGGTTCTGGGTTTGCAGGGAGTTTTCTGTGCACTGCCTCTTTCCTTCAGGTTGTGCTGGGAACTGCAGCTGCTGGGAACCCTCCAGTTCCCTCCCACTCCCCCCAGCCTTGTCTTCTATTTGTGAATTGGGTTCTGCTGGGTCCAGCAGCCCCTAGTGGCCAACATTTCTGCAGCCCATTTCTGTGGAGGGAAAAGGAAATTCTGTGCACACAATGTTAATTAGTGTAAAATTCTGTGTTGCGCAGTGGCTCAGAATTCCCCCAGAAGTAATAGGATTGAGCCAGATCTGGGAACTTTGCTATATGATGCCTGAGGTGATTCTATCAGATGTGCTCAGTCTAGCTGGTGCACTGGTCATTAGGGTGTGTGTGTGTGTTTTTCAAAGTAAGACAGGTTAACATCGTTTTCTCCACCAGTGTAGGTGCCATCTGCCTCTATTTGGGAAAAGTCACTGCAGGGGCTAGAAAACTCTGAGTTCATTTTAACCCCTCATTTAAATCACATGGTGTTGTTTGATTCCTTGACTAAGTGACATACAATTTGTAAACAGTAGGACTCCTTTTTTCCTTTACAAATTATCCACAAACATTTGTGGTTGTTCAACTCCTCTATTGTGTGAATAATAAAAAGATCTCTTCTGCAATGCCATGCGAACATGTCTGGTGAGAGTGCCTTCATGAATATTTATTTGGGCTAGTATTCACCCGTATACTTTCTGCAAATATTCTTAAATTCAAAAACTTGCTCAGCCAAATGCCCTGGATAAGTGAAAACAAAAACAAAACTCAAAAGCAAACAACAACAAACAAATCAATAAACCCTACCACCACTAAAGTGAATCAGAGATTTATTCACAAGATTTTTTTTTTTTTGTTATCTTCACTCAGCTTTAAGCAAAGCATCATGTTTCATTAACCTATTATAGGGTTTTGGAGATTGTTGTTCTTTGTTTTTGCTGTATTAAATGTTCTTTTCCTTGTTGATTTAGTACAGGCAATTAACACATTTAGTTAATCTCCATAATTGACATAATTTTTACTACTCTCAATCTTCTTTTTCTTTCTTTAATGAATAGTAGAACTTGAGTTCATTTCCCCTTTTCTCTTCCTTTTTTTCTTTCTGCTCATTGCTGTCCCCGTTTTCTGTTTTTCTTGTTTCCATTTTGCCACTGAAAAAAATGGAGGGAGAGAAAGGGGAACGAACGAACTAACTAAATCTAAAACTGAAAACTATTCTGGTTTTGGGAGGCTTAAAAAAACAATTAGAAAATTTGCAAGTTCATGAAATATCCTCATCATTTTTTGACCTGGTCCAATTCTCTTTCCTGGGGAGGTGAGGAAAATGTTAAAATGCTTTTCAGCAAAGTTGTTTGTCCTTAATTCAAGGATCTGCAAGGATCAGGGCAGGATCAATGACTCCATGCTCCTTCAAAAAAAGAGCAGTGAGATGGGGGAAGTGAAGGTGACTCCTGGGCTGAGTAAAATGCAGTAGAGCCTTGTGCTGCAGAGGTAAGCCTGCCTCCTTTTCTCTTCTCCTACCCCCGTGTCTAGGACTTGAATTGCTTATTAGCTTTAAAAGAATTTGTCTTAGAAAACCATGTTATCAAGCATCATATTTTTCGATGCTCTTCTTCATCTGAGGCTTTTCTATTCTCATAGCCACAACTGCCCTGTTCAAATTCCTTTAGCAGTATAAAGTGAACATTCAGAACAGTCAATGATAAAGTAAAGTCAGGTTCCTATCCATTTGAAATATGTTCCTTCTGTGCTGAAATATGGAAGAGCACAAATATGCACACTAATGCAAATGCAACATTTGAGAAAAGTGTTTTATGGAATGTATTGTGATTTTTGGTGCCATTTTATGCCATTTAGCTTTCCATATTTCACTTCCTATGAAAATTCCAAGAAATGGTTACTTTTGCATTGAAAAGTCATTTTTAAAAATGCCAGGCCACCTGTGCTTAAAAACAGGCCATTTTGTGCTCAAAAAAGGGGCAGATTTTAAAAAGAATGTGCATATTCTAGCACTTTTTGTAGCAATTGGCCAATTTTAGCATTTGTAAGAAAATGCAACATCCCACAACTTTTAAAGTTTGCACAGTGTTGCATTTTTTATCAATGTTTCATTTACCTCTGAAAAGCACAGATAGAATTAGGACTCATTGAATCTTTTGTGTGTCATTTCCCCTTTGCCATATAGCAATTTATGCTCCCCCCCTTCCATAAACATGACACACATTTTATCCTGCATCCAGCAAGATTTTAGAGATTGCACCACATCTTCCCATTATCACAGAGGATTAAAAATATACTATATTCATAACCTTTCAAAATGACTATTTGTTGCCACTGTACATACACCTACAACATGCCTCAGCAACATTCATACAGAGCAGTTACACCATGTACAGTAATAAGACCTAAAAAGGCAGAGAACCAATTTAGAGGCCAAATTCAGGCTTGTTCTATAAATGGCTGTAACTCTTACTGGAGCCAATGAGATCAGGTCAGAATTTGACTTGAAGAGTATGACAATTCTCTTTCTTTTATTTAACTCTTTTAATTATTTTTGTTAATGTACTAATATTTTTTCCTTCTGACCTATTCTTCAGAGAGGACTTTGGCCCATATCCAGCAAAACACTTTAGTATGTGCATAATTATGCACATGAGCACTCCCAAAAAACTACTTATAGGCTTAAAGTTGTCCACATGCTTAAGTGTCTTGTTGTACTGGGGCCTTTAACATTAGGGTAAGCTTCAACAGAAAAGTTTCTTGTTTTTCATTGTTTTCCTGCCTTTTCTTAATTGCTGAATATATTTGTGCTTCTAAAGGGGCTTTTCCCATTTTAGCCCATCATCTGTTCTCCACAAGTCATAATGCTGAATAGTAGTAATTTCCATGACAACAGATTATGATGTCATACACACAAGATTGTAGTTCTGCTGTATGACTCTTCCATATGAGAAGGTCTCTGGTAAGGATGAAAGCTCTGAAAAAAATCCTTAAATAACATCAGGGCTAACAGAAAATTACAGGCATAGTAAAATGCATTTTGTTTAAATGTTCTCTCTTTGCATATTTGCTCAAGTATGTAATTTTCTTTCTAAGGGCCTGATCCAAAGCCCATGGAAGTCATTCCATTGACATCATTGGCCTTTTAGATCAGACCCGAATATAACATCTGATGAAACTATTCCTTCCATACTAGAGGGAAGATTCTACACTCCTTACTCTGGAAAAATTCTCACAGAATTCCGTGGGAATTTTGCTTGAATTTTGAGTGCTATATTGGAACTTACTACACCAGTAGAAAAATATTTTCTCAACATTTGCAAAGTATTTAATAAACATATTATGTAAATAGGTTAAATATTTGTGTGATCACAAATATTACGTTATTAGGCCAACATTTTCAAAAGTGACTAATGATTCTGGATGCCTCAATTTTTGGCCCAACCAGAGAAACCTTAACAGGGTCTGATTTTTAGAGAGTTCTTAGCACTTTCTAAAAATCAGGTGCCTTTAAGATTTCAGATTGAGAACCTCGAATTTAAGGCACCTAAAATCACTAGTCCCTTTTGAAAATCTTGGCCTTAAAAGGTTTCAGCAGTAATTGATTTTCCTGAATAGAAGAATGAAGTGGGTTTAAAAGAAATATGTAATATGGCACAAAATAACTCAAATTTGTTGATAATTTTATAAAATGTTATATAAGGTTGCATCTGTATAAAATACCTGCAGTATATAGCATATTTTAAATATATGGAAATATTCCATCATATATTTACCTCCATACTGATTTTTTAATAATAGCTTGCTAGTACTGTGTTCTATTTCAGAGAGATAGGAGGCTAACTTCTAATTTCATTTACACTGGTGTAAATCCACTGACTTCACCTGAGTTGCTCTGTGTTTAAAAAGATGTGTCTGAGAGTAGATGTGGCCCACTAGCTCCTGTTTCAAAGATTTCCCGCCCTCATAGCACAAGCTTGCCACATCTTAAATAGATCAAAGGGTGAAGAAAGCCAAGTTTATCCTGTTACTGAGTTGCTTTGTCTTTTTGGACTCAAACAACACTGGGCCAAATTCTGAGGTCCTTACTCATTTTTTCTCAGTACTCCCACTGTATTCATGGTTGGTTGCCATGATGCCATTAAAAACAATCAGTGTTTGCTTGAGAAAGGGCGACTGAGTAAAATGGAGGGTTAAATTGTGCCCTTAGTTGCATCAGTGCAAATCCCAAGTAGTTCTGTTGAATTCAGCTAGTGGATTCATACCAGAGTAACTGAGGTCAGAACTTGGCCTTGACAGAAAAAGGTTGGTCTTGTAGTTAAGGTACTGGATTCTGTTTTCAGCTCTGCTACAGACTTCTCGTGTGTCCTTCGTCAAGTCACTTTGCTTCTCTGTGCCTCAATTCCCCATCTGTGATATGTAGATAATAACATTGCAACCAGGCACAGGTTGGGAGAAAGTAAACTATTTTGGTCAGGGACTGTGTCTTACTATTATATATCCAGTGCCTGACACAATGGAGCCCTGATTAACAGGTGCTGGAACTAGTGGTGTGTGTGTTGGGAGGTGCTGCCATACCCCCTGGCTTGAAGTAGTAATAACAACCCTTGTACATGGTTTCTGCCTTCCGCACCCCTGCTGGATTTGACCTGTTGATATGAAATGGCTTCTTAAAGTATGAAATGTCTGTAAACTCATTGAAAAATGCCTTGCAGTAGTTTCGGGTGTGTTAAAATCTAAGGGGTTGACTCACCCACCTACCAAGTTTTCTCTTTCTAAGACTCATTTCATGGACTTTTTTTTTTTGTACATAAATAACTACAATACTTTAAAATCACCAGAAATACTATTAAGAATATTGCTTGAGAAAAAATTACTCTTTCATTCTCATTTGCTCTGAAAAAATAAAAAAAACCAACTCTCATTTCTTTTTGTAATAATTGCATTGTCTCACTCATTTGTAGCTTGTGCTTGACTTTTCTAAATATTTTTGATCAATAGAAAGAAATGTGAAAAATCAGTAGATTGCAGCTTGTAGCTGGAATTGATAGATAGTTTAGGTGGCAGGCTTTGAACTCCCTTGGCAATCAGTAGTTGAAAGAAATTACCTTACTTTCATAACTAGGATCTTCTGCCAAATTTACCCTGTTCACTTCTAAATCTCTTACATATTTTAAAGGATTAAAATTAAAGATGAGATTAAAAACTTTTCTCTTGGCTTCAAAAAGAGAACAAAATTCTCTGTACAAGCATAACTGACAACCTCCTTTAAGACTTGGGGGGGAGAGCTTAAAGAAATTCCCCCTTTTTCTTAACCATTTATTTTCCAATTTTGTAACTTGGTTTCCTGGTGAGATGGTTTTTTAAATATGGTCTTGTTAGACCTTATCAAAGGTGATACTTCATGTTTTGACTAAGTATTTTTCTTTCTTTGAACTCTTTCTTGAATCATTAATTCTTAACAGTGCAGTTAATTCTACATGTTGTGGCAGAATTAATTGTGTTGCCATAACATCACTTTCCCCTAATAAATTTTCCACTGTGGGGATTTCAGCACTTCAAAGACAATACAACCTTTTGCTAACCAGATGATAAGGTTTCATCTAGGCAATGAAGCCAATGATTATTTTTGAACCAACGTATAATTATTAAGACACAGAGAACTTTCAACGTGCTCACAAGTGGCAGAACTAAACGCAAGTAGGAATGTCATGTTGGGGTTGAGGTTCAAAGTTAGCAGCCAGTTTTCGACTCTGCAGCTACTCTAATTACACAACTCTGTAAATTGGAATAATTTATCTTCTGCCAAATGCAGTAATTAATTTTCTCTTCAGTCAGTAGAGGGAGGATTGATCTTTCCTTTATGAAAATCTTTCTCACACAAATACCACTTTGCTCTTCTGCGTTTCCACTTCTGTAAAGGTGGAACATTGTCCTTCTGTACAACAGATATGAAAAATTAAAGCCTTAGCTTCCTTACATATGTGATCATATCCACGTGGTAGTTATGAAAATGAGGACCCCAATGTGTTGATATGTCTAGTAAATTAAATACTTGAGGGATTAGATGGGCTTGGGTGATTGCAAATGAGTAAAGAGTTTTTCACATGTAGACCATTGGTTTAATTGCAGCCTAGGTCACTAGTTACCAAGTCTTTCCATCTCATGGTTTCTCTGTGTTCTGTGTGAAATGACTTTGTGGTTTCAGTACAGTTCCCAGTGGACAAATGCCTCCATCACCCAAACCACCAATGGATTGATAAGAACTGGCTCCTTAAAAAACAACATGGATTGTATGGACAGAGTCCAATTTTCCATTGCACTACAGCCTTTTGTACCCTATAATGACACACAGGGCTACCAAGCCAGTGCATGTGGCCACCTGGGAAGTCCCCTTGTGTAGGGGGAATCTCTGGGTGATGTAAAACCAGTATAGCATCGCTATATTAACTACCTTTTAGCCAGCATAGTGGTGTGGCTGTGGAAATGGGAGTGTACTGGAACACTGCTGAACTCCAGCTGTTCCTGGCAGGGATGGCTCCAGGCCCCAGCATGCCAAGCGTGTGCTTGGGGCGGCAAGCTGTGGGGGGCGCTCTGCCTTCAGCGACTTGCCTGTGGAGGGTCTGCTGGTCCCGCGGCTTCAGAGGACCTCCCGCAGGCGTGCCGCCGAATCCGTGGGACCAGTGGACCCTCCGCAGGCAAGCCGCCGGACTCAGCCTGCCTGCCGTGCTTGGGGCGGCAAAATGCCCAGAGCCGCCCCTGGTTCCTGGCAGCGGAAATGATCCCTTGGGGCCATAGGCAAATAAGTGTAAGACAGAGCAGCCCTGAGGCTGCTGTTACCTGAGCTGGGGGCTGAACTGACCCCTGATTAGCCCCAGAATCAGTGCAGCAAATGTCATGTGAAGTCACCTTTGCCATCCATTGTGTGTCAAGCATACATTGGCTGGACTCAAGAATTGGGGTTATAGATACTAATCTTCCCTTAAGCCCATTGATGTGGTCCCTTCAGGTCAGGCTGAGGCAGTTTGGGAGAAGCTTGCACTACTGCTGTCCATGCTGTACCTGTCCCATGGATATATAGAGGATCTCAGGCTCTGTAGGTGTCAACCAGGCCCCCTCTTGTGACCACAAACATAGTTTAGCCATTTAAAACAGGAAAAAGTGGGTCTTGCACCTTCTGGTGCAGATCTGCCAGTGCAGTAAGGTTGTTTTACATCACTCCAGCAGCCTGAAGCTGGTGTAATTGACCACTGTTGATTGACCACTGTTAGAAGTGATTCCTGTGTTAGGGAATGACCAGCTGACTGAATTGCTATTACAACTCCTAGCCCACTCTCTCACCTCTAGTAACTTGTGCCGGAGGCCACTGCAGCCCCTAGCTATACCAGCCCCCTAATTCTGAGCTCAGAGGAGCTACATCAGTGTGGAAATTCAATCTACTTTAAGTTTACAAAAGTCTATTAGATATGAGACCTGATTCATTTTGGCCTTTCAGTTCTAGTGCACCAGTTAGGCACAGGAGGACTCTCTCAGTGTATGGGAGTGTTTTGGGGTGGGGTAAGGATGGGGCAGAGATCAGGTAAGGAGGGAATTGTGGCCTCACAATTCTGTGTCCCTGGAAAGCTGCATAGGGCTTCTGGAAGCAGGGGTGCAAGTTAGGGCAGCCGTAGCCTGCCCCAGGGATTCAGAGAGTAAAGCGTACACCAGCACCTGTAAAGCCCCAAACAGGTGAAATGCAAACTGCCTCCCCTCTGTCCCTTCACCAGTGCCAGGATGAACTTGTCCCATGGTCTTTTTCATATTATCCAATGCTTCTTGAAGACTGTTTCACAACAAGCAACAGGAAATGGAACCGTTAGGAGGCAGTATATTTATAATGATAGAACACGTAGAAGAAACTAGAAAGAGACAGAGGTATAATGTGTCAGTAGAAGTACTGTACATACAGTTCCAATTGATAATCTAAATAGGACTACAATTTTGTTTACTTTTTGATCATAAAGGGCAGGTTCTCTCTAAAAAGACATTTGCTGTATTCCAGTTCAATACATTTGATAATCCTCCTTTGTACCACAGTTTAACACAGTTAAAGCACATCAAACATGATCAAGCTACATTTATCAGCAGAAAACAGTGTGAGTAAAATTATTAAAAATCCTTTGAGTTTCAAAGACAAGAATACAGCATGCTTGTTTGGTGTTTAACTTCATATGGTGATTCAGAATGGTCTGTTTCCAGTCCTTAATCCTTGCATATTTATATTTGTTTTACTGGTGTTGGTGTTTGTGTGTGCTTAATAATTACATAGGTTAAAATGGAGGCTGAATTCACTTCTACACATTCCTGAAATCACAATTAGGTTGGGCTAGAAAAGTCAACATCTTGATTTTGTGCACTAACATTTTGAAATCACGAAATCATTTGCATTCAGAAAGTCTGGGGCCAGATCTTCAGGGGTTGTAAATTGTCATAACTCCTTTGATTTAAATTTAGCAGTGGGATCAGGGGTTTATCCTTGGTTTCATGTTTGATTGTTGGGCCAAAAGCAAAGGAAATGTCTTAGTCCTAGGGTTTGTTTTATAGACATACATTTTTTCCTGGAAAAGAAATTTTTCAAAATCTAAAGTCAGGATCTGAGTAACCAATCTCTGGGTGGAACAAAGGAATAGAAGAGAGGGGCTAATTGTTTAATTAGTAAATGTCTGCTTGGTTAATGACATATTAATGAGTTTTTAAGACAGTCATAGCATTTACCATAAAAGACCCATGTGCGTATCCCTGGATGTACCATATAATTAAGTAATGTGACCCAAAGGAGTCCATCATTTAAAAACCTGTCAGCTGCCTCAAGTTTGATAGCAGATGAGTAAGCTCAGGAGGGTCCTACCAGGTGGAATAAGTTAAGAGTTTAGTCCCAAAGTATTTCTCTGGGTAAAATCTGTTAATCTCTCAGCAGTACAGTCTCTTTGTATGGAGACTGCCTGGATTAGGATTTGCTTCTCAGTCCTCTGGGTTCTTTATTACTCAGAAAACATCTGGAGGCCATGCTGGTGCTGTGTTATGAGTACTTTTCCTTCTCCGCTCTTTCGCTTCACCTATAATGAAACAAACAAGGTAAGTAGTATTTGCATTGGAGGAGGGGCAAAGGGGAGGAATTTACCTTCCTGTTGTGGTATTCATCTCCCATTCTTTTGATACTTCTAGTCTCTCTCTGCCATTTAAGACATTTATCTCAGGCTTATAGAGATACTAAGGAAAAGCAATTTTTCTTTTTTGGAATATATCAGACTACACAAAATGAGGTGTATCCATTAAGAAGAATTTTCCTGATGAAAGCACTCCTAGCTTTCCCCTCACAAATTATACTCCCCACCCTCTTCAAATCGTGCAGTTTTAATATTGATTTGCTGAACTTTGTAGCAGTTACTTACTGCTTCAAGCCCAGTTGTTTGCACTGGAAATGCAAGCGGATGTTCTGAAATATTTGCCATAATCATTAGAGAGGCGTCCAATCACGAAGTCTGGATCCAGCTCTGAACCTGAATTTTTCCAAACTTTGTGAGGTGTGTGTGTGAGTGTGAGTGTGAGAGAGAGAGAGAAAGAAGCAGTGTCATTCTTAAGTAGTGGGAATCAGCCCCTGCTTTCCTTCTGACAGCTACACCCTTGATGAAGGGAACCCTAATGTAGCTGTGGGAGTTCAAACGGCCTAAATCTACTGCACAGCTGTGTTGATGCCAGTCATTGTCTGGCCCCAAATAAACATGGCTGCATAGGCACACACTGAGAAAGTCCTGTTGGCATGGTAACAGAAATAGTGATTAACAGAACTGAAGTTAGAGCAGCTCAATTTGGGAACATTTTTTAAAAATGTTCATTGTTTTTTCATTGAAATTTCAAAGTTTGAAAAACCTTTACCACTGTATCAGATGGTCAAAGGACAGCAAATCTGTTTGACAAAATATTTTCAAAGCTTTTGCAAAAAATTTTAGTCCGAATTTTTCAAATTTCCTGCCAGCTTTTATTGCAATAAATAAAGGCAACATGGTGGGCAGAAAATCATAATTCCCAGATCTCATAAAATGAGCTCCAAATGGTGATGCAGTGTCCGACCTCAATAGGTTATGGAGAAGAGCTGGGTAAAATCTTTCATTAAAATTCATTTTTTCACCAAAAAATGCCAATTTAGGTCGATCAAAACAATTAGAAAATTTAGGTCAATTTGGCAAATTGTTTCAGTCAACAATTTTTGGGGAGAAATGTCAAAATGGTTCACTTTGGAAGGATGTTTTGGTTCCCAATTTCCTTCCACTTTATTTTTTAAAAAAATGTAAAATCTTTAACTGGGAAGGGAAGAGCCCTCATTGTAACAACCTATTAGTGGGATTTATCCAATTGCCAGACTAAAGAGGAAGCCAAAAAAGCAATATAAACAGCTATTTTTTTCCTAATGACTTTTTACTATGGTAAATAGATACAAAGTATAAAGTTACATACGTCATGATATTTGGAGTCTGAGTGCTAATATAAGAGACAGACTCAGGGTTTTATTGGGACCTCCCCTATGCAGGTGTGTATCATTAATGATTCATTGCTTAGTTTGAATTATAAGCTGTCCTGCATAGTGGAAGGCAAAGCATGGTCCTCAGAGACTGTTGCACATGTGATACATTAAGAATTATATTGAAAATGTGTAATTTATTAAAATAGCTAACTTGAGTTAAGGCACAATATATATCTGAAAATTAGGGAAAATTAGATGGTGATTCTGGAAAAGGCAACGAGACTGTGGAAATACAGGCAAAACTATTTTTCAGATGACATGAAGCATGACCTTCATCTCCACAGTTAATAACATTCTAGCAAACTGGTAAAATGTATTTATTTGCCCGTCCTCTTCTGTTTAGATTCTTTTATCTGTGTTTATCTGTATAAAAATATAATCTTCACCTTGTAAAATTGGAGTGAAAATTGAACAGCCCAGGCAAAAATCTACTTTCCAGCCCTTTACCGCAATGGTGATTATAATGAAAAAATTAATAGTATTTGCCCATAAAAAATTACTTAACCATGATCAAGAAGGTAAGTAGAATTTTGCAAGACTGATATATTTCTATGGGTATGTGTGTAGCCAGATCTTGGTGCAAATTGTCATAGCATAGTCTATTGATTTCAATTTATACCTGCTGAAGATCTGCCCCATAATGTAATATTTAAAATATAAAACGAGCACATTAATAGAATGTGATAGTTGGACATTCAATGAGTCGGGATGAAATCCTGACTCCACTGAAGTCAATTCCCCCTCATAAGCAGGAAATAAAAAATTAAGGTTCTCATAGTAGCATATACTTGTAAGTCAAACTTTATTAGAAATAAAAAGTTACTGCTAAGCAAAATATCAAAATATCATATTTCAACTGTTCCTGCAAGAAAGCTCTCCTAAACTACTGTAAACACAGATGAGACTGTATAGTGTTCAGTTTGGAAAATGCAGGTGTCTGCGTGATATCCTGGCTTGTCCCTACTAATGGTTGACAAAAAGGGAACAAGAGTAGGAAAAAGGGAGAAAGAAAGATGAGAATGAGCTGAAGTACACACAATAATGACCTTTCCTTTCAGCCTCAAATTCATGCAAGATGTGTCCCCTTTCAAACACTGGCAAGCATCAATTTTAATGTCTTTGATTACTATTTAAGGGTCTGATCCAGCAAACCAATTAAGCATATGCATAATTTTAAGCATCTGAGTAGTCAATAGTACTATTTTAGTTATAATATTAATATTAAATTTTATTAGTTGCTTAAGCTACACATGTAATGAAGTGCTTTGCTGGATAAGGGCCATGGAGCCAGACTTCAGTCTTCTTACTGATAACATGAAACCACAAAAGAAGTGACTTGTATATGTTATCAGAATCCAGGGATTAAAATATTTTATTAATGTATATCAGGGGATTCTGTATTGATCTATTAATATATGCCTCTAATAGCTCAGTTTACATACCAGAGATATTTACATCAAATCAGTATGAGCACTCACAATCCACTTGTGTGTGTTGATGTATTATATTATCTTAAAATGTATTCTGTATCTAGTTTAGTGTACATTTGTGTATGTATATATATACACACACACACAAATGTATATCCATATATATATAAAATATGGATTAATACAGAAGGGGAAAAGGAGAAATACAATTGTATATTTTTATATATTATAGTATATACAGTGTAGTGTTGGGGATTTTTTTTATTTGATCTATGTTTTAAAAGAAAGTGATACTGTGAAGTAGTCTAGGTTTGTAAGCTTTCCTTTGAGAGAGATATAGACCATGTGTGCAATCTGCATGCCTAGCTAGTTCTTTGATGATAAATTTGGACTCAGTGTTTAGTAAACTACAAGAAGGTGCCAAAAGCATTGGCGTCTGATTTAGAAAATTGGCAGTGTTTCCTTGGCTGCTTATTTCTTCATCCCGTCTCATTACTTTACTCCTATCAGCTTTTACCTGCATGAAGAAAGACCAAAGGAAGAAGGCAAGAAAACCCTTTAAAACTTAAGTAGCTATTACAACAAACAGAGCCTAAACCAGTAAGGGTGAAGATTCTGTAATTTTCACTCTGTACACATACTAGGTGTAATCAAACAACTTGAAGCAATAACACAGGGGGAAATATGTTTTACATAACTTGACTTCCAAACAGTGATTATCCCTTCAAGGCTATTTGTTTTTCCAAGTATCCTGCTGATTGTAGGCTCTATGTTAAACCTGTTTTGGATGATAACCTAACTACACCTTGGCTTTCTGTTACATTAACCCAATTATGACTGCCTTGAATGGGCAGGAATTGTGTGTGGGGTGTTGCCTCTTTAAGTGCTGCAATAATTAAAGCTGTACCATGTTTCAAAAACCATATTATCTGCAGACGTGGGGAAATACCTAGGGTGCAATCCTGGCCCCACTGAAGTCAACTGCAAAGCTCCCATTGATTTCAAAAGGGTCAGAATTTCATCCCTAGTGTGTGCAGGTTATTCTACTTACTGTCCACATACAATCTGGATCATAAACACTTGACCCATTCTCTTTCTTTATTGGCAACAGGTCCTTGTGTTTTAATCTGTTTTATTCTCTTCAAGATTTCCTTGGGCTAATAGACTCAGATCTTCTGTTCCATGTTAGGTGACAAACTAACTGGGAATAGTGTTCCAAAACAATGTGTTAGCCAAAGAAATCTAAAGCCACAGAGCCTTAGTACACCATCAATAGGCTGGTCCAGCTGTCTAGTAATAATGGAGATTGCTGCCCAATGGGAGATCACTGTATGGGTTTCATTCTTAGTGCTACCTTCTCTGGGTTGGCAGAGACTAGAAGCTCCTGGGAAAACAAGTACTTCAGTTTACTCTTGATCTGTTAATTTTATGGCTATGTCTGTTACTGCAAAATGGCCTCTGTTCTCAGTGCTAGCATCACAGTCCCTAATGGGCTGAGCTGACAGTTGCTCCTTGACTGGATCTGCATTTAGTGGGAAACCCCAAGCCCTGTTTAACCAGCTTTCATCTCTCCCCACAACTAGCATCCACTTAAGGTTATCTTGCACCAAAATGGGGAGGGGTGGGGAGAACATTACTTTGAGAGACTCTCCCACCTCTGGCACTGCACCTTAGGCCTCTGCAAGTAGCAGATCTCTCCAACAGATGACCCCACTTGCCATTTTTCTGAGTCACCCGTTTCCCTCTGCAACTTGATATTGTGCCTCTTCCCTGGACCTAACAAAAACCAGTTGTTTAAATTAGTAATGATAATTTTACATGAGGCAGGGATTGAATTCTCCACCTGCTAAATTTCCTGGCTTCCATATGCTGCACAGACCTGCTGTTAACCTTTTTCTAATACACAGGTCTTGTGTTGTGCCTTTAAGCGTCCAGAACATCAGGTCTAGTAGAGTGCCAGAGGGAGCCGGTGACTGAGCACACCCTTTTGTTAGTCTTGAAGATTTCTACCCCAGAAGATGTCAGCCAGCTCCAGAAGAAAATGACACCTGCCGTGAGACATGGGGTGAAAAGAGATGTTTCAGATACATGGGCCCTGGACCAATTAGGAATTTCTAGATTATAAACAAACCCTTGTATTGCACCAGAAAGCAGCAGATAACCAATGCAAAACGCTGCTGCTGCTCTTGTTTGTTGTTTGTTTTTTATTAGTTGAGCTAGATAACGTGCTTGGCGCTGAAAAGAAAAAAAGAAGAAATGGGATCCTACCCCCTAAGAAACTTGCTTTGTGATGATATGCTTATAATGGATCACTTAACTGAAGAGACAAGGTGTGCCAGCTGAAGTTTCTGAGTACTCTAAAAGTGTATCCCCAGGTAATGCTCATTGCATCCCCAGAATCAAGTGGCTAAAACTGTTCTTAACATGTTTTCATGCTTTGTAGTCTATGTGATAGTGCATATGTTTTATTACTCTGTTTGTTTACAGTTCTAGGAGGAAATCGCCGCCAGTGGATCCCACTGTAGCGATTTGGGGGGCGTGTCATGAATAGTTAGTAAAGGGTTAAAAATAGTACCTGGTGGGCACCTGACCTGAGGACCAATCAGGGAAGAGAATTTGAAATTTCTAGGAGGGAACTTTTTCCCTCTGTTGCTGTGTGTTTTGTTCTTAGCCATTTTGGAATTACAAGGGTCCAGACAATTTAATCAAGCCTCTACCAGCTTCCACCTTTCTGAACTAATTCCTTCTAGTCAAGATAGTGAGTATTAGAAAGATACGTTGTGTCTTCATCTAATAATCCTATGTTTGCAATTCTGTGTGTTTGTTATTGATTATTCTTAATTCTGCCTGTACTGGTTGTACTGAAAACGAGAGAGGATTCTCTCCAGAACTTAGCAAGGTTATACCCTATGAGGGTCCGGCTTGGACTCATAGAGATTCTGTATTTTTCTTGTTTTTCTTTTAATAAATTCTTTCTATAAAGATTTGATTAAATCCCTCTATTGTGAATACAGGGGGTGGGCTAAGAAACTCTCTCTCGGTGGTGAGACGGCTTATCTCCGGGCAGAGAAGGGAGGGGGGAAGAGAGATTTCCTCCTGGGTTTGATTCAAGCAGTTTAAATCAGGTATCTCTTTCCAGTGGCTAGGAGAGAGGGAGGGGGGAGGTTTCCCTCCTGTGAGTGGATCTGTATTTCCCCAGGGAACGTCTCTGGAAAGGGAGGGGGAGGGGGAATACAGGGGTGTCTTGGCCCACGTAATCGACCGAGTGGTAGCAGCCTAAAGGAGACCTACCCTAGGATTTTAGGGTGGGGGAATATATGCGGGTCCCCACATTGGAGCCCAACAGTTCCAAATGGGGGTGAGACCTATGACACCAGGTAATGCTCATTGCAGCCCTGAAGGTAACAAAAGTTACCTTCTGGTTGTAAAGGTATTACATTTCTGTGGTGAAGTCCACATTAGAGAGGAAGATCTCATGCCTTTTGGGTAACCATAGATTAAAAATGGGCATTAACTTGCAAGGTTGTCCTATGGGAATGTAAGAGCAGCAATGGATCCAAAGTGACCTGCAAACTGCATATTGTATTGGCAAAGGTCGATATACACATCCAACAGAAGGTGCAGTTGTGATCCTCGTGCATTTCTTATGCTTATCAGCATAACTTTATATAGTTGGCCACATGTAGCATAAATTGATTTACTTCCCTATACCTCCCCACCTTTGTCCTCTGTCAGACCTCAATATCTGGATTCAGCAAAAGGTGTTGATTTGACTGTCTGATGTTTATGATGCTGCAGACCCAAACAGTTCACTCTTGATACCTGCAGCTGTATCACATCTAACAGGTGACCAGATGAAACTGTGCTGAATCTTGATTACCAGAGTGCTGAGGAAAAATGAGTAAATACAAAGACCACCCTTTTGGATCTCTCAGCAAGGAAAGACTGGAACTATTGTAGATTCCTTCAAAATTACGCAGGGGCCATTAGTACTGAAAGCTGCTAACTTGTCCATTCTCTGTAGGAGATTATCAGTGATGGATAACACCGCTTTCTCTCTCTCTTTCTTCCCCCTCCCTCCCTCACACCCACAACCCCCCACACTGAGAATCAGATTAGTTGGGATCAAACACCTCTGGAGCCAAGATGTGACTAGAGCTGCTTAACCACTACCTTCTTAACAGCCTTCTTCCGAAAGGGGAGATTAGAGACTGGATGATATTTGGCAAGGCTGCTAGTGTCAGTGGTTTCTTGGTTACAGATCTCAGCATCCCTTGTTTACGGATGATTGGCATCCTGCCTTTATGAAAAGAGGTATTAACAATCCTCACTAATAATGGTCCCAAAGCTTCCCGTCTGGTGTATGGGGCAAGCGTGTTGTTCATGGTAGGAAGCTGTGGCATCTTCTGTAGGACTGCACTGACCAAAATTCAGAGATACCTGCAAACCTTCCATCCCACACTGTTATCCAAATAATCTAAGATCTGATTTCCCCTCCTGTCCCCCCTGAGTAAATTGTGTAAATGGAAAATTCCTCAGTGGGAACATAACTTTACAATAAAGTTAAGACAAGCTTGATACACCTGTTGGCTCAATCTACTGAATAGCTCTTCTGGGTGAGATGGAGTAGTGTCATTGAAATCTACGGCATAAACTGATAAAAAGGACAATTCATTCCAAAGTAAAAGCCTGTGGAAGATCTTCAGAGTCCATTGGAAAGAGTTGCAACATCAGAAATTCTAAGTAGAGCCACCCAACTTAAAGCATCAAATATGATAAGAACAAGACAATGGACATATTTTGGACATGCTTTAAAGATGCCACCAACATGGCTTCCATGTCAAGTGATAATATGTATACCACCTACAAAGGTAAAATGAGCGTGATCTAGAGAAACTGTGATTGGGTTTACTCCCCACATGGGCCCAGCAAGACCTGAATTAGGCCAAGTGGGTCCAATCAGCCAGTAAACTGCAAACAGGGGAGATTTAAGTTGTGAGGAGGGAGCTAATTAGAAGGAAGCTCGCCTGTGAGGGAACAGGTTGAGGCTTCTAGAAAGCCAGGAGGCTGAAAATAGTGTAGGGGGAGCAGCTAGGAGGAAGCCTGCAGTCCCTCTCCCTGAGGTAAGGGAGAAGAAGCACGGTAGGATGGAGTTCAGGGATGAGAGCAGTAAGGTGATGTAGATGCACACCTTAACTGTTCACTACAGGGCCCTGGACTGAAACCCAGCTTCATTTACATGAATTATAATGTTACTTATTCATAATTCCACTTACTGGGTATTGCTGCTTTGGTTGAAATTTGTTTTGATTGTATACATCAGAGATTATTATAACTATATTCCTAAAAGGGTATAGAAATTGTGCAGGATATGCCTGGAGTGAATGGATCATCCATTTATGGGTAGGGGACTTTGGTTTTGAAATGAAAATCAAGATTAACAGAGGGTGTGTGGGGAAATGGGCTCTGTCCTAAAGATCAGAAACTCGAGTCTTTTTCTCTGGGTTCCCCACCTGAAAATTTTGCACTTTGTGTGGAGGAAATCTGCAGGATTGGACCAGATTACTGGCAATGGCAGTGTGGAGCTGACTTTGCAGCAAGGCCTGACCAGCCTAACAACAGTATAGGGCAGACATAGCCATACACTGGCCCACCAAGTCCTCAGAAGCAGAACAGGTATCGCAGAACTGGATCAGGTAGCTGCACATGGAGCAGGACCTGGCAGAGATTGGGGGTCTCTGGGCAGGAGCAGACCAGTGGAAGACAGCCACTTCTTGACACCATTTGACTACCACTGAGTCCTTATGAGTGGGGGTTTTAGGTGGGTGGGTTTTTTGGTGAGAATAAGAGTCTGTCCCTCCAAGTTTCACAATTATAATTTGGAACTGTGGGGTTGACCAAACTCTTGATGCCCTGATTTGGTTAGCTCAGTTTCTTGTATGGAATATGCATCATGTTCATGTTTCTTTTAATAGGTTTTTCCTTTTCCTCAAATAAAGATACTTGTGGTTCCATGTTCCTAAAAGACAACTGAGTGTTCACGAGTGCAGAAGAACTATCTGTAAAGGTGACCAGACTGTTTTATTTTAATTTCTCTGAGCCAGAAATAGGAGGACAGCTCTGGGTGGAGGCTCCAGCTATTGCAGTGGTGTCCCAACTTTTTCTGTTGCGCCCCCTCCCCCATTACTGCACAGTTGGTTCAGCAGAGGAGCTTGGGCTGAAAGCAGAGCTGGGGACAGAACTTGGGATGGGAGAGAAGCTGCGGCTAGAGGTGGAGCTGGCCTGGGGGCAGAGAGGGAATGAGGGCAGAGCCGGGCTGCGGGCAGAGCCAGGGGAGGAGTGGTGTTGTGGCTCGGGCCGGAGCTGAGTTGCAGAGTGGAACAGGGAGTGGAGTAGAGCTGTTTTATTTAGGAAATATACAATTTTCTTACTTTATGCATGTTTGGAGGGAACATTCTCAGTTGTTTATGCCACAATAACTTCAAAGAAGTCGCTGAATAAATGAGTCAATGGAGTTATAATGGTTTCAGCGAGAGGAAAATTGTAAACTGATCAGATGAAATAAATTAGATAAGTTGAATGATGAAAATCAATGCATCTGTGCCAGCAATTTAAATAAGGTGATTTTCTAACTTATAAAATATTGAATATGTAAAAAATTCAAAATATATCATCTAAAAAAATCCCAATTTCTAACCTGAGTTAGTGTGTGTGTTTATACACAATGAAATATCAGAAGTGAAATGGTGATTATCTTCTTATCTATTCATTTAAATGAATACAAAGAGCCGTAAATTGACTGACATCTTTTATCCGTAAAGTAGTATTCTCTCTCTAAGCCTTGATTTGATACATCATGTCATTAGATTCTTCTACATTACATTTCATTTCCCTTCCACAAAGTAGTAGTGCCATACATTAAAGTTAAACCTCAAAAACATTAAAGAGAAGGCATTTTAACCTGCATTAGCTGTGTATTTAGCAAGCCATAAAGCTTTCTTCACCCTTGAGATAAATACTCAAACACTTTAACAGGCTAGGGCACAATAGCTGTGCTAAAACAAATAGATTCTTATAATGAACTACTTTTTCCTTTTTTGATTGAATGCCGGTCTTGATACAATTATACTGTAAAGTGAATCTCTTGCCACTGGAAAGCAGGGAAACCTTAAGTACATCCCTGTCATCAGACAATCCCCAGGAACCTCTCTGCTCTTTTTCAAGTCTTTTTTTCTTGGCCGGCAGCCAAAATCCACTTTAAAATAGTTTAAAGAATTTAGAGTTTGCGTCAAAGCCTACTGAAGTCAATGAAGGATCCAAAAGACTACAGTGGTCTTTGGATCAGGCCCTGCAGGCTGGTCTCTCACATACTTCAGGGATATTGTTATATTATGTGGCAAATTGCTGGCACTATTATGACGGGTCTCGCGCTTTCTCTTCTTAAGGGAGGGGGGGTTCAGGGCACCATTTCTTGCCCCTGAATCAGAATATTAATTGCCCCACTAGTGTCTTTGAGGAGGGGAGTAGAGAGGGAGGGACCTGGGCCCGCCCTCTACTCCAGGTCCCAGCCCAGGGGCCCTGAGAATAGTGGTGAACCACTTGAACTGGTGGTTCCTTCCCCTGGGCTACTTCTCTCTCCTGCCCTTCAGCTTGTGGGGGGCTTCCTGCCCTCCCTCTGCACAAGCCAGGTGCCCCTTACCTAGGGTCTTGGACTTCTTAGCCCACCACAGCACTTCTCCAAACTTTCCTCTGCTTCCCTTCAAACTGTTCTCTGCTCCAATTCCTTCAAACTGTTCTCTGCTCCAACAACCCACACTGTCTGACCTGAAGCAGGGGGCGGGGGGGGGTTATATCATGTGACTCACTGCTGTTGCTCTAATTGGCTTCAGGTGCTCTAGTTAATCTATAGCAAACCTTCCACCCCTTGCAGGGAATAAGGCTCCCTGCTAACACTCTCCTGCTGCCCTCTGGCCATGCTGTATCACAATTATTTAAGTGTGGTGACAATAGTTATGGATAATACCTGGGATAAACCCTGCAATTCTCAGTCAGTTCACGTTTGGGCAGAACTTCCAATGAAATCAGTGAGTAAAGGTGGAAGGGTTTTGACCTCCACCCATTAATTAACAACAACAAAAAGTGTAAATATGTCATTTCTCACCAACTGTTGATATTTAAATTGATAGCGCTGGTAATAGGCAGATATGAGAAAAATGTGATGTGGTCTTAAATTGCTGCCTCAAAGGAGAACTATGGTCTAAGTGGTTATGGCATTAATCTCTCAAAGGAGGTTTTTATAACACACACATAAACACAAAAAAGCCAATGGTCTAATTATCCTTCCTGTTTCTCATGAAGCACCCGGGACACTCTGGGTTTTAAAAAATGTGTTTATTTGCCTTCTTCAACTGTTCTCTCCTCTCCCATAGGTTGATCCAAAGCACATCTGTCTCTTTAGTGTCTCACTGTCCTGGAACACTCATAGATGTTAAGTTTGATTCTCTTTTAAAGCGTTATTATACTGCAGCTCATTAATTTCACCGGCGTTTGACAAACACTTATTTCAGTCACAGCATTTAAGTGGTTTCTAGTAAATGTAAAACAAGTTTATTAAACAAAGTCACAGGTTTAAGTCATACTTAGTACAAGGAGTGAGGATAGAAATGGTTACAAACAAACAAAGTAAAAATACACATCTAGAACTAAAACTTAACTTCAGCAAGTTACAACCACTCCCTAGACAGGTTTCTCACCTATATTCAGTTTCCAGGGTCTTCAGCTCTCTTAGTTGAAGGGCTCATTGTTCTGTGATTTCAAGAGCTCCTTGAATCCCCCAAGTGATGGAATACTCTGAGGTTCTCTCTCCTTTCTCTTTATAGTCCAGCAAATCTTTGACATGCATTCTTTGAAAAGTAAGCTTAGACCAAGCTTTTCTTTCCTGCCAGGGTGTTGAGTGGTTACCTCCTCCCCTTGCTAGCTTGAGGGATTTGTTTACTTTTTATGTAAATACATTCCCAATGTCTCTTGATTTTACCTTGGAGACCCCATTCAAGCAGGTGGAACCACATTCCTTTGTCTGGAACAAGTGTGGCTTAGGCACTGCTTGCCAAATACATTTTAAGAACATAATTCTAGCGCATATTTCTAACTCTTTGTACACACCCTGTACATACACCACACAATGATTTTTTAAACAAGCAGGTAACTAGTTTGTGTATAATACCTTACATGACACCTTTTAGATACAGATTATGACAACTGTGTGTTAGGTGCAGTGAGTATGTCTGACCTGACAAGAGTTGCTGAACCACCAATGGGCCTTTGTATCTCACAAATATTATTTGCCTAGATCTAGTCAGCTGACAATGATGACTGTCATTTCCCATTCCTGAGTATAGGGATAAAGTGTGGTGTCTTGAATACTACTGTGTGATAACTATCAGTAAAGACCATCTTTTTAATAAAGATCATTGTTCATGAAAGGCTAGATTTTTAAAGAATGGGAGTCTTGTTACTGGAGATGCTTGGTTTGCTACATTTAATTCACAGCAGCAAGTACAATTAGTAACCTCTTTGCAAAACTGCCTCAGTTTGTGGCTGCTAATGTATTTGATATAGATCTTGGTGACAAAAACAGTTATATTAATGCTTAAGTTTTTTAAATTCAGAAATTGTTTTAAAAAAGACTCATCCATTTTTCTATTGCGCCAAAGTCATACAGTCAGTATCAAATCAAACATCCATTCATGTTACAGATACATCTACTGAAATTAAGGATGTTTGCATATGTGAGAATACAATCCAGTCTCGAGCAGACGTATCTCTGAGCAGTTTTGGGGGGCTGGGCAGGTGATTGTGGTGGGGTGGTTCTGGACATACACTGTTTTAATTAAAACAAAATCCCATATCCTTGACTTCACCAGCTGACAAGCCATAGCAGAATGAGGCAAGCTACTGATCCAGTGGTGCCAAGGTGAAGCATTGGGAAAGAGCTTATGTAAACACGCACATTGACATGATTATTTTAGGCCATGAAAGAGTGATGCAAAGGGGACTAGGCTTTTAACTAGAGCTGTTTGAGAATTTTCTGACAAAACATTTTTCACCAGAAAAGCCAGTTCTTTGAAACTGAAACTACTTGTGGGAGAGGGTCAGTTTTGACCAAATTTCCTCTTTGAAAATTTTGAAAAAAGTTTCAAAATTGTCTAAATGTCAACTTTTGACATTTTCAAAATGAAAATTTTTCACTTTTCCAGGTCAAAATGACTTTTTAATTTTAAAATTTAAGGGAATTGTATGTGTGTGTAAAGCAAACCAAAAGAAATAAGAGGTAGAAATCAAATTGAAATATTTCAGAATTATTAAAACAAAATGTTTCGATTGGACTGTCCTTAATTTTTTTCTACAGATCTTTCATTTGCAAAAATTTTCAAGATTTGGAATTTTTATCCCAGCTCTTGATGGGAAATATTTAGAAAATCTTAAATTCTCATGGGCCAGGAAAAGAGTTTCCTGCTTAGCTCTAATTTAACAGCCTCTTCTGCACTTGTATCATGTTAAAGAATCTGAACTAGCATAACGTATATGGAGATCACTCTCCAGGGTCAGAGCTCAGGTTAGAGAAGCGTGGCATTATCTCCACTCCTCCAGTAAGCTACGTCTCTAAAAGCAGGACAGAAAA
The DNA here is from genome assembly GCF_020497125.1 of Mauremys mutica. Taxonomy (NCBI): domain Eukaryota; kingdom Metazoa; phylum Chordata; order Testudines; family Geoemydidae; genus Mauremys; species Mauremys mutica. The sequence continues at coordinate 118,065,585 of NC_059073.1, read as the reverse complement.
GAGGGTATGGTTAGCAAAAAGAGGAGTTATTGACCACAGCCTTCTGGCCCAAATGCTACATTCTGCTGTATGATATGGGCAGAGTGTGGCCAGAAAAAAAAAAAAAGCATATGTAACAACAAGTCATCCAGGGAGCAACTGAACAGCAGTTAGGCATATACATGAATCAGAGCATCTTTCCTGCTTTCTGAGGAGAACATGGGTTACAATCCATGGGAATAACTCATGACCCTGTTGCCACATTGCAGATTGCCTTGGTCACTATGACTTGCACATCACACATATTTTACAGCCTTTGTTTCTAGGTTGCTTACACACATGATGAGAAATGTGCCCAGGTGTCATGCATCAGTGCTGTTAATCATGGCAACATCAGTGCCTTATGAATCAAAAAGCTCATCTCATACTATGGGCCAGATCCCCCAGGTGATGCAAATTGGCACAGCTCCATTGACATCATGCAAGAACAGCAACTTTGATTTAAATGTGGACAGAATTATGTCTTGTTTAAGACTTGGCTAGGAGGATCCACACTCATTCCATCAGGTTCTTCATAGGAAGATATTATGCACAGAGACAAGAAAATGCCTGCTAATCTCATCACCTTCAATTTTACATGCTTTCTTCACCATTGGGATAGTATTTATATAGTTCCATGGTCCAGGTGAGTTCAGCCCTAAAGGTGCGTGGATTGTGGCATTTTTCTCAGATTCATTCTTTCTTTAATAGTGAGCTCCTTCCTCCCCTCTGCTTTCCTAAGGTCATGAGAAGAGGGATGTGAAACATTCCAGTTTTAGTACTCCCGAGAATGTAATAATGTTTCACTTGCTGGGAAAGCAGGTTATAACTGAAATGATTCCTGAACTGTCTGGAGGATGCTGTTTCATGGATGGCCTTGCAATTTACCTGGTGAATGGTAAAACCTGACCATAACTCCTATTCTTCTCCCACCCCTAACATGACTACAAATAGATACCCAGATGTTAACAGCTATAGTATTACCAGCTTTTGCTTAAAGAACATCTAAGAACCTGTACCTCCTAGAATCAGCAGATGGTCACAGAACTCAAGGCTATCCAAATTTGGTTTGGTTTGGCCAATCCACAAAATTGTAAGAATTGGTAGGTAGATCAGTTATAGATCAGTTATATGACACATCTATGTTGCAGTGACTGATCTTCTGGTCATAGAAAACGGGGTATTTTCAGTCCATCCACTTCTAGCATCCTGAGTTCAACACTGTTTGTGGAGGTTCATCTGTGGGCCTTGGTCTAAACCCTGCCCCCCCCTCAAAAAAGTCATTGTCATCCAGAGTAATTGAGCCATCCCTTCTCTACCTGATGTTAAATGCTGTTATCACTTTGACATCTTCAAAATGCAAATAATAGCACTTCCGTATCTCACAGGAGTGTTTTGAGGCTAAATGCATAAATGATTGTGAGGTGGGTCAGATTTTATGGTCATGGGGGCCACAGAAGTACCTTAGATAGGAGGTTTATACACCATTGTGGCAGTGAAGTCTAGCCATTTGCTCTGAATTGTATTTCTTATATGAATTACAATGAGTTTAAATTTACTGTGTAAAAGATTAACAAAAATTAACCAGGAAACACACTAACCTTCCTGAGATGAAGGCGTTATTAACATGATAACAGTACTTACTGTAAAGCCTTGTGTACATTAGGAAAAAAACTACTCCTTGGCAAATCCATCCAAGCTCTTTGGTGAAACTGCAGGTTTTAACCCTGTTTTATAAAACAATGAAGGACACACTTTTTGTTCTGGTCTACATCTGCAGTTAAACTATGTTAATCACTATGACTCTAAGACCAATTCAAAGCTGGATGGCAAGGAGATGCCTTGTATGTAAAAATAAATCTCAGCTGGCCTGACCAGCTCAATACACCTCACATACCATTGTCATTATATTTATTTAGAAGTGTCTTGTAATGTATCATTTGAAAACTAATAACCCACTGGTCATTAATATCACTGTGAAATGTATGCAATGATGCTGTATGTGAAATTATGGATAATCTCTGATACTAGGTTTTGAAGTCTGTAAATGGACCAAGGAGGCAAAACAGTGGGTGGTATTTTTTTTTCCCTTCAGACAAAGGAGAATGGCCAACACCATTCTGGCTCAATTGCATATCACACCTAGTGTGGCCAAGGACAATGGTATATTCATTTGCATCAGGGATCTCAGAAAGTTCATTTGCATTGTAAAATCACAGGAGACTGCAAAAATTAACCTGACTTTGACTCCCTGGTAGACACAAAAAGCTGGACTCCCGGGAGAGATTCCTGACTTTGAAAACAAAGAAAAACATTGAGGATATAAGAAACTGGAAAAAGTCGTTGGGGGTATCTATCACCTAGGGGACAAAAGGGAGCAGCACTCTTTGAATTCATGAAAGTGGAGTCTCTTAGCCCAGGAGGCAAGAGTAGCTGCAAACTGACTATAGGCAAGAAAACTGCTTAGACAAAGATTGTAACTTAGTTTTAGTCACATGTTTTGTTTTACTTGTATTCACACCTGTCTCTTCTATCACTTTCATCTCTGTTTTTGTTAACAATCTCATTCTGGTTTTATCACAACCCCATCTCAGTGCTGTGTATCACACTGAAGGGTGAAATCCTCAGCCAAACTAACAGACTGGTATGTGCTCTGTTTCTTTGGGGGCACTGAACTCGATAACTTCTGTGAGGGTCCAGTGAGAGGGACTGGGCACTGCGAGGGAGATGGTTTGGGGGAGACTTGAGAGTTGGAGGTGCTGTTGGTGTCACTCTGCAAGGAGTAACCAGGGTGGTGAAGCCAGGCTGAGGTTAGTGTGCTTTAGACAGGCTGCTGGTATCTGGGCTCTGAGCCAAAGCTGTACAGCACAAAAATCACCTAAGGTTTCAGGGCAGGCAGTAGGTAATGCCTTGTCTAGACAGGAAAGTTATATCAGTATAGTTATACTGGAATAACCCCTTGTGTCAATACTTGTATTTTGGTATTAGAGTTTTAGGCTCTTTTTTTCCTATTTAGCTTGCACATTCCTCCCAGGTGGTATAAGCTAAACTGAAAAAAGGCACTTTTTTATACTGGAATAAGTGTGGCTACACAAGAGGATTTACTAGTAATGTATATCTATATTGGCTTAAATTCACACCTTAACTTTATACCAGTACAACTTTCCCATATAGACAAGCCCCGAGACTTGACTTAGGGCCTGGCTACACTGGAAACTTCAAAGCGCTGTTGCGGGAACGCTCCCGTGGCAGCACTTTGAAGTGTGAGTGCTGGGAGAGAGGTCTCCCAGCGCTCCTGGTAATCCACCTCCACAAGAGGATTAGCTCCAACCGCTGAGAGCGCGGCTCCCGGCGCTCAGAGCCTGTCTACGCTAGTGCTTTAAAGTGCTCAGACTTGCTGTGCTCAGGGGGTGATTTTTCATCCCCCTGAGCCAGCAAGTTAGAGCGCTATAAAATGTAAGCGTAGCCAAGCCCTTAATATCTATAAGGTTTATAAATGGAGTTTACTTAGAGACCCCCTATGATGCTGGCAGACCAGGCGTCAGCTCATGCCAAGGCCCTGGGCCTTACTTCACACTGACAAATACATAGCTGGAAACCAGTCTGTCTTACCTGTGTGTTAGTTTTATTAAAGTAGATATTAGTGTTTATAAGAATGTGTTTAGTGTTTAGACTTTGTGGAATGTTTGTAGGATGCTGCATGTATTAATCTTACTTATAATATCTGTATCCCATGTTATAAGGTAATGTTTACATGTTTGCTCTGTAACTATAAAAATGTTTGCTAAGACTGTAAATTCTCCACAGTCGTGGGAGAAGCATTACCAAGTATGAAATGCTAGTTTAGCACAAGAGGTGTTATCTTCTCACCAACAAAAGAAGGCCTGTATAGACACCAGGCAAGCCATTGTAGACAAACTCTTTTAATTGTTACCCAGCACTTCTGAAGAGGGTATGTGCACAAGCTGCATTCCATCACAGCTTGAATGCTGGGGGAAGGGAATAAAATGCCTGTTAAGGAGAAACGGGCATATTTATGCTGTCTGGGCTCTGAGGGGCAAAGATTCTTAACCATAAGCAAGAGATCCCCATGCTGCTTGGGCTGGGTTAGCCCTAAAGGATATAAAAGCTGCTAATTATAGAAGCTTCTCTTACCTTTTGAATTTCAGATGGTGCCTCATTTGTGTGTATATGGTTTACCTGCTTTAATCTTGTGAATAACTTTTTATTTCTTTTTCCTAGTTAATAGACATTTAACTAGTTCGTTACAGGATAGGCTACAAGCATTATCTTTGGCTTCAGATCCGAGTACGATTGACCTGGGTTAAGTGACTGGTCCTTTGGTACTGGGAGTAACCTGAATATGGTTGTGATTTTTGGTGCAAGGGGCCATCTATCACAAAGTTCAGCTTGCTTGGATGGCAAGATGGACTGGAATGCCCAAGGGGACTGTCTGTGACTCCATGGCAAGGCAGTTATAGTGCTTTAGGCGTTCATATTTATTACTAGGTTGGTGAGATCTATTTATAGAACATACAACCAGTTTGGGGATTTTGCCCTGCTTCTTGACTGCGTGCCCCAAGGTTGACACACTCAGTCATGAGAAAGGTGAAACATTCTACCCCTAAGAAAAGTTAATTAGCATCCTAAAATATTCCTCCAGTGATATTTGCTCACTATACCACCAAAGAAAGTAAATTTGGAGAGATGATCAAGGGGCTTAATGCAACTAAACCAAATGCTAGAAAAATGATGAATTATTGTTATTAATTTCTTTCTACAAAGTTGTACAAGCTGACCTGTGCTGCAATTTCTTCCTTTCCTCTTCAACGCAGTTTCTTTCTTAGCCTTGTAGTTATACTAGCTTATTTTCGGAAATCTCCCTCTGTGCTCTTATCAGCATAATGGTGGGAGTGCTAGTATAGATAGGACAATGGTTTTTTTTTTTTACCGACATGTGGTCTAATCCTATTCAGAATAGGACTATTTGTATTGCTTGAGGATAAAACACTGCTGTACATCAATGCCATGTCTACATTAGCACTTCCGCTATCTGGCGAAATTGCACTGGTGGTAATAAAATTGGTGGGAGATTTATCCACAATAGTCTGGTGTAGAGAAGGCTTTTGCACACTTGTAAAGCTCAGTCCTGGTGAATAGTAAAGAAAAATAAGCTATTCTAATGTCATAGCTTTCACTTGTATAACACCTTTTCATCTTGCAGGATGCTAGAGAGATTTGCAAACTTAACTACATGCTACACACAATGGTTACTTCATATATAACTGAAATGCATCCTGTCTCTGGGACAAAACTCAGCAGATGTTCAACAGCACACAACAATGCTGCCCAACAGCCCTGGGGGTAGAAAGCCAACACTTGAAACTGCAGAGGGAATTTTAGGTGCATGCGATGTTATTGCCCAGTCTGGAATTTGGCGAGGGTGCTGAAATTAATACAACGATTCATATTTCAGAAAGTACCCTGGGATCGTTGATGATCCTAAATAGTCAGGATTTTGATTTAATCCAGAAGTCACTGGGGCATATCCCCAAACAGCACTGAAGTCATTAAATGTTCTTGAAGTCAATGGAGCTATGTTGATTTACACCAGCTGAGGATCTGGCCCAGCACAACCAGCAGAACAGTGTCTGCCTGCCTAACACCATGAAGGAGAATAGCTTCTGTAATTATTCAAGGGGATGACGAGTGCGGTTTACTGAATTGCCAGTACTTTCTGCAGCAGGTGTGTGTTCCTTACATGGCTCCTGTTGAAGTACTGATTCACACAAGTACTGAGATCTGATGGAATCACAGCAGAAGGTGGGAGTAGCTGCAGTTTTGCTGGACTATATAGGTTTTTGTACTGTAGAAACATATTCTTTCCTTAAGATTATGGATTAGAGGAAAGGGTCATGATTGCTCCCACCTTTTGCTGCATTGTTACATGATGTTGATGGTAACAAAGAGAAGAGATATAAGAAAGAAAAATATAAAACCTGTTGTGGTTTGTTGTACAAAAAACAATCCCACAAGTATTTTGGAATATTTATTTAATAAATTCCATATGCTGTAATTGTGACAAAACTGTATCCATTTGTTATGTGAGCCAGGAGTTAGCTCACAATTTGGGGGAATTCGATAATTCCCCAAAATTGGATTAACTTGCAAGGATAATTTTTTTTTTTTAGCTTCAACCGAAATGTACTTATGCAATTTGGCAAGCTAACTATAATTTACTGCAGACTTTTGTATCTGGTTTCTTATAAGTATGCTTCACCAGTTCATCCAATAGCTTTGTTGTGCAAGATTATCCAAATCTAATTTATATACTGGAGGCTACATGGTCAAGTGGAATTATGTCCTTGTCTTTTACCTCTGTGAACCTGGATTCACATGTGGCTGGAGTTCACTACGGTAATGTATTTGGTGGTCTCAGTTACCAGCATGTCACCAATAGAAATTTGTCCACATTACACAAACTACTTAATTTTGACAAAGTCCAGACCAATTTGCAACCTCAGATCAGCAGAGATCAAGTACTGGAAGAAAATATTCTGAAAGGTCATATGTTCAAACTAGACCAGCCCAGCCCGCAGGCATCTAATGTTCACAACTGGTACTTATATGACAGACAACATAAGCTTTTATTGACCTTGGCAGCACTGCAAGGCTAATATTTTCATAAGAGTGAACAGTTGTTGAAATGCTTTTCTTTACTATAAATGACATGTGGGTTCTTTTTTCATGTTTTAGGTGGGCAATCCATCACTGCTGCTGTTGCTTTTATATGGGTTTCTAAGGCATTTATGCAGCAGTCTCTTGTTCCAGGCCAGTGCAGGTTTTTCTAGGTACCTCTTCAAGACATCAGTGCCATACACCAGGTGTTTTCAACCTTTTTTCATTTGTGGATCCGTATAAAGTTTCAGATGGATCCCTTGCTAAATTTTACACATAGTCTGCGGGCCCTAGGTTGAAAACCACTGTTCTATGGTAATGACAACCTTTTGCAGACCCCCGAGACATAGTCTGCAGACCCACAGTGGTCCACGAACTACAGGTTGAAAACCACTGCCATACACCAACTAGTAGATGTAAACATGAGCATTCACACCAGAATCCTGATTCTAAGTGTTACGTTTATGTTGTTAATTCATACGTATCTATTCAAAAGAGCTTAAATAGCTGCCAGGGGCTGCTCACAGACAACCTACAAGCCATACATATTGGCAGAAATTATTAGGTGAATAATTTTAAATAAATTAATACATGAACAGTTTACAATCAGAGAGAAAAGGCAAAATTAATAAATTATTCATTATGAATTCTTTGCCTCGCTCCAATATTGACATAATTCCCTTGGGATCCAATCCTTCAAAGTGCTTAGCAACTCTGAGTACCGTCATCCCTCTCTGATTCTCTAGCTTTGCCTTGAGATATATCTACTCCCAAATTTTCTTGCCTCAGAATATGCCTGAAAGAGAGGGAGCAGATTATGACTGCAGTAAAATTGACCGTTTCTCCAGCCTCACTAAATGGATGTCTTTAAATAAAAGAAACGACCCAGTGAATGACTCTACCTTGTACCTCCCACTTGCCAAAAAATCTCACAAAGAGGGGAGAGAACTGGTCAGCTGCTCTCAGGAGATATTGAGAGAAGATAAGGTTGCAGGTATTACCACAACTGCAAGACAGCTCAAGGTAAAGGTGAAAGCTTCCAGGTGTTGGAGGGGGAAGAGGGAATCTGGAGCTGGAGTCCTCTTAGAGGTCCCTACAAATCTCTTGCCAAAGTCCATGAAAGTCATTAAGAGGACTTTGATTTTAGTAAAGAGATGAACTCGGGTGAATATTGCCTGAATTGGGGTTCCATTATGAAAGTTTTGCACAGCTCTTTTTTGTCACATTTCAAAGCATGTTGCAAGTTATAGCTTTTCTCTTGGATCTGCAGAGAGATGGGAGAGGGGTGATAGTGTGGTATCCCATGGTGGTTCTTTTGGTGGGACTGATTATTAAATTCCAGAAGAACCACCATGGGATACCACAACATCACTGCTCTCCCATCTCCCTGCAGAACCAAGAGAAAAGCTGCATGCTTTAAAAGGTGACAAAAAAGAACTGGGTTGATGGTTAGAGCATGTTGTCAAGTATCAGAGGGGTAGCCGTGTTAGTCTGGTTCTGTAAAAGCAGCAAAGAATCCTGTGGCACCTTATAGACTAACAGACGTTTTGCAGCATGAGCTTTTCGTGGGTGAATACCCACTTCTTCGGATGCAAGAAGAAGAAGTGGGTATTCACCCACAAAAGCTCATGCTGCAAAACGTCTGTTAGTCTATAAGGTGCCACAGGATTCTTTGCTGTTAGAACATGTTGTGTATGAATTCTATTTTTAAGAGTCGGTTGTGCTCATAGCCTGGGCTGGATGCTCTTTTATGGCGCTAGTGTAAGTCTCAATAAAAAAAATATAATTTTAAGAAGTAACTCTATTTTTTAAACATGGTCATGATAACATTGCAAATAGTGTACCTGTTTTGGGTTAGGCCAGTGTTTCTCAAACTGGGGTCACCACGTGTCTAGGGAAAGCCCCTGGCAGGCCAGGTCAGTTTGTTTACCTGTCTGCAGGTGCGGCCAATCGCGGCTCCCACTGGCCGCGGTTCGCTGCTCCAGGCCAATGAGAGCTGCCGGAAGCGGAACAGGCCGAGGGACTTACTGGCTGCCGCTTCCAGCAGCCCCCATTGGCCTGCAGCAGTGAACTGGCCTGCAGCCAGTGGGAGCTGCAATCGGCTGGACCTGCGGACAGGGCAGGTAAACAAGCTGGCCTGGCCCGCCAGGGGCTTTCCCTACACAAGCAGCAACCCCAGTTTGAGAAACACTGGGTTAGGCTCAAAGAGAGACTATTTTGTCTAAATTGCTGAATGCATGGCTGAGTGCAGAATCCTGTGATGACATTGGCAGTAGATTATCACATGATAAAATCCCAGGAAACACCACAGGGGAGCTGCTGTGTTCCACCAAAGCCATTGTGCTCTGTGAGTGAATTGGGGCTGTGTGAATTTACCTGCCTAGTACCTGACTGATATATATATATAATTTATAGAAAGTGAGTCTAATGGTGAAGCTGGTCATATTAGTATTTTGTTAAGCTGACTTTAGCCATATAATGCAATATGTAAATGTTTCCTATTTATGAGGGTGTCAGAAAAAGGACTCGCCTGCACTCTGTGTTATTGTTCATGCCAATGAAATGACTATACAGCAGCCATTCACAAATACAGTGCATTTAGGGTGACCAGATGTCCCGATTTTATAGGGGCAGTCCCGATATTTGGGTCTTTGTCTTATATAGGCGCCTATTACCCCTCAGCCCCTGTCTCAATTTTTCACACTTGCTACCTGGTCACCCTAAGTGCATTCTGCCTTTCTGCATCTCTGCCTCAGCTCTGGTCTCAAAGCTATCTAAAAATAATAAATAATGCAAACAATGCTCAAATCAAATGAAAGCTTATTTAGCAAAAGCAATCAACAACCAACAAACAACTCCACTCCCCTACTCCAAACTTCCAAATGTTAAAAATGACAGAAGAATCCCCAAGCAGAGATGATAGCCCTGCAGTAGTGGCCTCACCATGGTAAACTAAATTATATGTACAAGCTGATTCCAATAAACCATTCAACATGATAAAGGGGTGCTATTATATTACAAAGCCCAGAAGGCTCGGGTACTTCCACTGTCATGAACTGAACAGGTTAAAAGTATTTTAATGAGCCTGACATACTTTTTGCCTTTAGCTCTGTTTTCACTGTAGAAAGCTATCCCTTTACTCATGTACATGGTAGTTCACCAGGACAAATTAGGAGGAGGTAATCTAGTTTGTTCCAATCATTCAATACTGTGAAACAGCTTAGGAAACTATGTAAAAGCAGCCAGGAACCAACTAAGTTTTATGAGATGTCTTGTAATCAAAAGTTTCCCTTTTGGAAAATGAAATGTATTTTATTGGTGAGTAGAAGCCTCTGAAGAGCCTGTCATGACTTCCAGCTGAGGAAAATTAGACTACGGTCAGCTTCAGAAAGGAGGATCCCCCGCCACCTGTCACACTGGCTTTCTGTGACTGGCCAAGAGTGGAATGGCAGATGAGAGCTGCAGTTTCCTTTTAAGCAGCAAATCCCTTTAAGCCTCCCCTGTCCTTTGAGTTTCTCACCTGTGGTCATTTGAGGTACAGTAAAAAGGACAAAAACAGTCCATGAACCAAATTCCAGAGTCCTTACAAAGGCTCAGGCCTTCCCCTTGAGATGAGAAACCGGTAAGAAGGAACAAAGGGAGAGGAGGTCACTGTGAGTTTCCTCTCACAGTTTCCTCTGAATTCTCATCTTTTCCAGCTCCATGGGGTACAGGCCTTAAAATGTACAATGCATATCTTAGGGCCTCTTCAGTAGTTACAGGATCACTCATGCAGGGTCCCAGTCCTTGGTGGCTCTCTGGCAGCTTAGGTCCATTGAACCTACCTGTCAGTGGCTGCCCGATGGACTCTCCTTAAGGGGGATTCGTGAGCAAGGGGGATGTTAATACAGCTCTACTCTATGGAACTATGTGCACATGGAGCACAAAGATCAACAGGATAGGACGTGGCCCTCAGTTTTTATTTAGTCAAAACTCCCAATGGGCCCAATCCTGACACTCTTACTTAGTTCTTTCTTGCATAAAATTCTCTTTTTGAGAAATTGGGGCTTTTGTCTGAGCTCACAATTGTATTAAAAGGGAGAAAGAGCTTCATAATGCAACCCTGTCTATGGAAACATGAGCGTCTATTTTATGCAACTCTGTCAGCAGCACATTCCTCATGTGTAGGACCCAGGGCCGGCTCCAGGTGCTAGCTCAGCAAGCAGATGCTTGGGGCGGCCAAGGGGAAGGGGCAGCATGTTGGGCTCTTCAACGGCAATTCAGCAGTGGGTCCCTTGGTCCCTTTCGGAGGGAAGAACCTGCCGCCGATCATGATCGTGGCTTTTTTTTTTTCCACTGCTTGGGGTGGCAAAAATCCTGGATCCAGCCCTGGTAGGTCCAGGTCCACAGATCATGTAAATCGGCATGCCTTTCCTAAAGTTAATGTGTCCTCTTTGTACCAGCTGAGGATCTTGCTGTAGGCACCACAAAGTATGTAGAGTAAATACTGTACTCCCTGGCCAAGCTCTTCAGCTGATGTAAATCCACATAGCTCCATTGACAGATTTCAACCAACTCAGAATAATAGGAGGCATGGTCTCATGGAAAGACCAATTAGGGAAAAAAAGAGTCAAAGGGGGCTGGTAGTTCATAAAAAATGTAATACTAGAAGCTCAACATCAAGCTATTCTAATGCAGATGAAAGATAAGAAGAGCCACAGGAGACCAGTGTGGCTGCACAAGATGCTTCTTAGCTATCTAAAAACCAAAAGGGATACATACAGGAAATAGAAGGATGGGCATGTCACTAAGGAAATATACATGGGAATAACATGAGTGTGTAGGAACAAAATCAGGAAATCCAAGGCAAAGAATGAGTAACAGCTGACAAGAAATGTTAGAGACAACAAGAAGGGGTTATACAAATATGTTAGACAAAAAAGAAAGATCAAGGATAGTATGGGTCTGCTGCTCAGTAAAGAAGGTGAGCTGGTAATGGAAAATGGTAAGAAGGCAGAACTGCTTAATGCTTACTTTGCTTCAGTCTTCACACAAAAAATAACAGGTGACCAGCCGATGAGCAAAGTTATCATAGACAATAAAGAGGAAAGGATGCGGAACAAGGTAAGTAAAGTACATGACAGAGGTCTTCTGACTAAATTGAATGAATTCTAGTCAGCTGGGCCTGATGCTATGCATCCCAAGGTGCTGAAGGAATTAACTAAAGAATTCTCAGAACCACTGGCAATAATATTTGCAAATTTATGGATGACAGGAGAGGACCCAAAAGACTGGAGAAGGGCTAATATAGTGCCCATCTTTAAAAGGGGGAAAAGGAGGAGCTGGGGAACTATAGACCAGTCAGCCTGTCCTTGTTACCTGGGAAGTTACTAGAGCAATGTATAAAATGTTCAATTTGTGATTACTTAGAGGATGAAGGGGTGATCACTAGCAGCCATCCTGAATTTACTAAGAACAAATGTCAAACCTGCTTGATTTCCTTCTTTGATAAAGTAACCGGTGCAGTGGATATAACATACCTGGACTTCAGCAAGGCTTTTGACACAGTCCATAGGTGGCAGGTGAAGCTTCCCCTGCTGCTGCAAGAGGCTAGCTCCCTGTCCTGCTCTTCTGCCCATGGCTCTGCTCACACCCCATGCCCGCTCTGTGCCAAGCCCTGCCTCTGCTCTGTGCCAGGCCCTGCCCCCGCTCCAGGTGGTCCCCCTCCCTATTCAGCCCCCCGCTGTTGCTTGCTGCATTCCTCTTCTCCTCTCCCTCTCCTGTGAGGGCCCCACCACTCGCCACTCCACCCTTCTCCCCCATGAGGCCCTGTGCCATGTCCCTCCTCTCCTCCCCATGGGCCCCCCACTGCCCACCACTTGGTGTGTCCCGCCTCTCCTCCACGCTCCTCCCCTGCAAGGCCCCTACTGCCAGCAGGGACGTGATGAGCGGCGGGTGAGGACCTCCAGAGATGGGGGTGAAGTGGAGGAGAGGAGGGACTCACCAGGCAGCGGTGGGTGGTGGGGCCTTGGGGAAGGGGTGGAGCAGGGACAGGAAGAGGCAGAGCGCAGGCAAGGCCACCACGGCCCAGGCGTCCAGTGGCGGGTTGGCAGTGGCTGCACCAAGGGAGACTGCGCCTCCCTTGGCTTACTATATCCGCCACCTATGACCCAGTCCCACATGACATTCTCATAAGTAAGCTGGAGAATTCTGGGCTCAGCAGAACTACCATTATGTGGATACATAAGTGATTAAACAACCACAAACAAACAATAGCTATTAATGAAATGATGTCAGATTGGAAGGAGATCTCAAGTGGGGTTCCACAGGGATCTGTTCTGGGTCCGGTGTTGTTTAATATCTTTATTAATGACCTGGATATAGGAATAGAGAGCAGACTGATCAAATCTGTAGATGACACAAAAGTGGGGGGAGGGGATGTTGCAATCAGTTTGAAGGATAGAGCTCAAATCAATGGGATCTTGATAAATTGGAGAACCTGGATAACAACAAAATGAAATTCAAGAAAGACAAATGTAAGATGCTACACTTAGGGAAGAAAAACCAAATACACAAATACAGAATGGGGGATAACTGGCTTGGCAGTAGCACTGCTGAGAAGGATTTGGGAATTGTGGTGGATCACAACCTTAACATGAGTCAACAATATGATGCTGTTGCAAAAAAAAGCAAATGCAGTTTTGGGTTGGGCAAATCATAGGAAGCGAAAGTACCGCTCTACTCGCCGCTGGTTAGGCCTCAGCTGGAGTAATGTGTCCAATTTTGGTCATCGCTGTATAGAAAGGATGTAGAGAAACTGGAAAGGATCCAGAGGTGAGTGACAAAGATGATCAAAGGGATGGAATGCAGCCATACGAGCAAAGGCTGAAGGAACTGAGTATGTTTAGCTTGGAAAAGAGGGGATTAAGGGGGACATGGTAGCCATCTTCAAATACTTGAAAGGCTGCAATAAAAAAGATGGAGGAAAAATTGTTCTCTCTAGCCACAGAAGGCAGGACAAGAGGCAGTGGGTTCAAACTATAGCATAGCAGATTTAGATTAAATCTCAGAAAAAACTTCTTAACTGTAAGAACAGTAGGAGAATGTAACAAACTGCCTAGGGAAGTCATGGAAGTTCTACAGATTTCAAAAAGAGGCTGGATAGCCATCTGTCTTGAGTGGCTTAGACACAACAAATCCTGCATCTTGGCAGAGAGTTAGACTAGTTGACCCTTGCGGTCCCTTCTAACCCTATGATTCTGTGACTCATAGGAGTCCCTCCAATTTACACCAGCTGAGGATCTAGCACTGTTTTGAATCCAATTCATTTCAGTCTCTTCCCACTGCTATAAATTGGCTCTGAATGCACCTTTGTGTCAATTCCATCAACCCACATTCAGATGTCACCAGCCTCCACTGCATTCCTCATATGAGAATCGTTGTAATTAGTTGTTTGTATTATGATTGTCACCAGAAAATCTGACATTGAGAGTTTCCCCACAGTTATACAATATTTGAAAATGAAAACATAATGCAAATATTAAGTAAAACTTCTTATAACAACAAATATAGAATTAAAAAAATATGATTTGAAATACTCTGTATCATTCATGATGTAATCTCCTGGCAATAGAAAACTGGCAATGTGCTCCAGTCATGCTTTCAATTATGTTACTAAGTAATCACACATTAAAGTCTAATGGCAAATGATTCTTTATTCCCAGGGTGCCCTGTCCAATCGTTTTCTAAATTGGTTTCAGGAATAAGGATGCAAGCATGACTGCAAAATATTATTTATGGTTTGGAAGTCCTCTTTTTTTTTTGTACTTTCTGGCAGAAAGTTCAGAGCAGAGAACAATTTTTTTATTTGTAAAGTCCATGTTTTAGTTTGACAGTTAAGAAATGCTTAGCCCTAACGATAGATTTGCTTGGGTTGATAGACAGAGTTGTCAAATTGCCTCTGCCACCAAATATGGCCTCTCAAGGTCTTTCTCAGACCAACATTTCTATGATTCTATATTGCTTGTCCCATGAGAAATTAGTATTCTCTGAGAAAACACCTCTCTGGAAACTTAACATTTTGCAGTCACTTCTTACTTGCTTGGTCTTGCATCAGATAGAATATAGTGAGAAGAATATCCTGTTTTTGTTTTGTGTCTTGATTGTAGTGGATTACCAAGATATAATTAATTACAGTAGTTATATCCCTCCTTCCCTAAAACAACAAGGAAAAATAAATTAACTCCCTGAAGAGTGGTGAATCCAGAGGTTCCAGATAGTTTTCAAAGCTTTAGGAAAGTTAGAATTCATGTTATGTCTGAAGTCCATTTCTTCCACTTGAAATGTAGCTCTAAATTGTATATTGTGTTTCAATAAAACATATTTATATATGACTGTATGCAGTGTTGTTGTAGCCAGGATATTAGAGAGACAAGGTGGGTGAGGTAATATATTTTATTGAACCAACTTCTGTTGGTCAGAGCGACATGCTTTCAAACTTACACAGAGCTCTTCTTCAGGTCTGTTTAAGCTCGAAAGCTTCTCTCTCTCACCAACAGAAATTGGTCCTTTAAAAGATACTACCTCACCCACCTTGTGTCTCTAATGTTTATATGGATGACATTTTCCTTTTCCCAACTTGGCTGTTTTTGCACATCTTCAATGTCTTTGTTCTCATGTTATTGATCAGTGAAGAGAGTTCATTCATTTCACACATTCATATGCTTCTGAGAAGTAAAGCATTACAGGTAATGCACTCTAATTACCCAACCCCTCAAATTCTGGGTTAACCAAAGATCTAGTATACCCCCTGGGGTTACTGTAGGAGCTATTTAGGAGCAGAGAAGGAAGGGTGAAACGTAGGATAATAAAAATGGAGGGTGCAATGCAGGGAGGGAGGTGGAATCCATGAGATACTGTGCAAATCTGCTCCCGGAGCCAACTGAAACAGCCATCTCCATAAGCTGCAGTCCTCCTTCTGACCTCCTTGTGTCCTGAGCATAGAGCTCAACTATTGCAAAGTTTAGAAAATCTTCAGGGCTTGAAGCTAAGCTCCTATGGAGCTTTTCAGCTTCACAGTTGCAGAACTCCCAGTTACTGCAACACCATATCATCTGAAGACTTCCCAGGCTCCCCAAGATCTTCATATAATTGGGACTTACCTGTTATCTATGGTAAATATATATACTTTTCATACAGACACAACTGCAATGGGTTTGGAATCCATGGGCTGAAATCATGCACTAGCATAGACATGTATTAACTGTCCCCACTGGCACCTTCATCCACTGTCCCCTGCTTCTTTCCCCAAGCTTCCCACATCTATATGTGCAGACAGCATAGCAGTACAGGTGTAACTGATGAGGAGAAACTTTGAAACTGATCTTGTCAGTTTTACTCTCCCCTCCCTTGCATACCAAGTTTAGAATCTGGTGGAACAACACTGCTGGTAAATTACAGTGTACAATGACTAGCCAAAGTTCCAGCAAGCTGCATCAAAGTCCAATTTTAAGCAGTGCATCCTGCTGACAGCATATGACATGTACCTTTTTCAGAGTGATGGCAACACTAAAAGCCATTAAGAGTTTCCTATTATTTCACTACTATCCACAATCTGGCTACCATTTCAGATCTGTGGAGCCCTAGAAGGCTCAAGACCTGATTTCCTGAGACACTGCCCCTCCCTCTGCCGTTGTGGAACTGCTGCACTTGGAGATTTCAGAGCAGGAGCTCCCTCCATTTAAATGATAAGAAGTGGCTATTAAGGTGGGAGTTCTCCTTGGGAGAGTGGGGAGGTGGGCTGCAACATTGTCACTTTGGAGTTCTCTTCCATGGCCTGCCACAGCCTGGATTCGTGAACCTTTTGGGCATACAGTAAAGTCCATGAATATAGGCATTTGGGGAGAATAGAGGTTGATTGGGTTTGGCTTAAGTGTGTTGTTGTTAGTGTATGATTTGTTGAGGATAGTTTCAGGAAGAGCTCCATCCTGCCATCTCTACTCATGATGGTTAGTAGGTCCTTACTGCATACGTTCCCATTCATGTCACTAGGATTCCTTTTAGAGTAAGGGATTATTCAGCATGAGTTAGGGTTGAGAAATGAGCCCATAATGACATGAAGTTCTTTTAATCTAAAATATACAGGTACTGCTGGTTTTACATGTTGAAAAGTATCCTGAGTCTTGAGAATGGTACAGTAGAAATTTAAATAAATAAATATAGTTCATGAACCTAGGTGTCCCTATTATCCACATCTCATGTATGATTCAGAGAGACTATTAGACACTGGAATGTCCTGTAGTCTGTGGTAATTAAGAACAATGTTGCAGGGCAGCTATATACTACATTTACCCAGTCATCCCCTGAACAGAAGCAGAAGACCTGTGAAAGGTTCCTAAACATAAAAGAAATAAAAATAGCAAATGCTTTAACTGAATTTAAATGGAAATATTTCACTGTGCGGTTTTTAACTGTATCTGTTTCTGCTGGAAGGAAAAGTGAAGGAGACAGAACGGAAAAATAAGGTTTGGAAAGTTCCAATTACAGTGAACATAATTTGCTGATGTTTGGTTTGTGTTATAAAGGGTAAGCATGCTCAGAAATTAATTAGAAAACTGCCCAAGTTCCCTTAGAGTACACTTTCAAAGGTTGTTGCTAATAGCCAGAAATGGTTCTGATATCAAGTGTACAATGTGTACTAAATTATTATGATGAGTTTTGTTTAATGTTATTATAGTGCCTAGATGTCCCCAGTGAGATCAGCCCCACCTTGTGCTAGGCAATGTACAAACATATAGTGAGAGAGTCTCTGTTCTGATTACGTACAATCTGAACAGAAAAGACAGACAAAGGATGGGAGAAATAAAGTAGTATCACCATTTTACAGATTGAGAACTGAGGCACAGAGAGATAAGGCTTATTCAACGAGATACTTAAGCAGGTGTCTAAATATAACCACTCATTACTACTAAATTTGAAACACTCACATGCCTAAAGTTAGACTTATGCTTAAGTCCCTTGCTGAATCTGGACCTCAATGGCTTGCTCACCGTTATGTATCTCTTGAGTCCCAATCCAGTGCTTAAAACCCAAGACCTTAATAAACATTGATCCACTACAGTCTGCTAAATGGTATGATAAGGTGGCTGAGGTAATATCTTATTGGATCAACTTCTGCTGGTGACAGAGACAAGCTTTCAAGCTCCATAGAGCTCTTCTTCAGGTCACTCTAGAGCTCAAAATCTTGTCTCTTTCATCAACAGAAGTTGGTCTGATAAAAGATATTGCCTCACCCACCTTGTTTTGCTTATATTCTGGGATCAACATGGCTATAACAACACTGCAAATGACAACACAGCTAAATAGCATGGCATTCTGTATCTTCAGATGATTTTTTAAAAAAACAGAAAAATTCAAGTTCTGTAAAGTTCAACAGGTCTTATGGCCCTATGGTTATCAATGAGCAGCTAATGGGTTATTAAACTTCATTGTCTACATTAGGCTCTGAGTGGTGTTTAAATACATATAAGCTAACATATGTTGTTTTTAGTAAGGCTTTTGACACATTCCCACATGACATTCTCATAAGCAAACTAGAGAAATGTGGTCTAGATAAAATTAATCTATGGTGGGTGCATAACTGCCTGAAAGACTATCCTCGAAGAGTAGTTATTAATGGTCCTCTGTCAAAGTGGGAGGGCGTATCTAATGGGATCCTGGAGGGATCTATCCTGGGCTGGCACGATTGAATACTGTCAGACTTGAATAATGCAATGGATAACATACTGATAAAATTTTCAGATGACACCAAGCTTGGAGAGGTTGCAAGCATTGTGGAGGACAGGATTAGAATTCAAAACAACCTTGACAAATTGGAGAATTGGTCTGAAATTAGCAAGATGAAATTCAGTAAAGACAAGTGCTAAGCGCTACACTTAGGAAGAAAAAAATCAAATGCACAAATACCAAATGGGGGATAACTGGTGAGGTAGTACTGCTGAAAAGTGCCTGGGGGTTATAATTAAGACTATGTTTTAGTCATGGTAGATATTTTTAGTAAAAGTCATGGACAGGTCATGGCTGTAAACAAAAATTCATGGACCGTGACCTGTCCAAGACTTTTACTAAAAATACCTACTGTGACTAAAACTTGGGCGGGGGTACTCGGGTGAGGGAGGGGGAAGTCTGGTGGTGCCACAGGTGCTGGGGGAGGGGGTCAAAGTGACCTGGGACCCCCTCTGGTGCTGGGGGAGAGGGGGACCAGGCTGCAGTGCGTGGCTGGGACCCCCCTGGTATGGGGGGCGGGCTGTGGGTTGCAGTGGGGCTCCCTACCCAGCTCCATGTCCCTGCAGCTCCTAGGCAGTGGAGATAGGGGCCAGGGCAGGGGCTCCTTCGCTGCTCCTGCCACAAGTGCCAGCTGCCACAGCTCCCATTGGCTGTGGTTCCCAGCCAATGGGAGCTGCAAGGGTGGGGCTTGCGGGTGCCAGCAGCGTGCGGCACAGAGACCCCCCCTCTGGCCCTCCACTGCCTAGGAGCTGCAGGGCCCCCCCCCGCCCCAGGTAAGTTCCCCCACCCCCAAACGCCTGCCCCTAGCCCTGAGCCCCCTGCCCCACACCCAAACTGCTGGGCCAGCACCAGCTGCTGCAGAAGTCACAGAGGTCATGGAAAGTCACAGAATCCATGACTTCCATGACCTTTGTGACTGACTCGCAGTCTTAGTTATAATCGATCATAAATTGAATATGAGTCAACAATGTGAGTCAGTTGCAGAAAAAGATAATATAATTCTGGGGTGCATTCACAGATTTGTGACATAATTGCCCCATTCTACTAGGTACTGGAGTACTGTGTCCAATTCTGGATGCCACACTTCAAGAAAGATGAGGAAAAAATTGGAGAGATTCCAGAGGAGAGCTACAAAAATGATAAAAGGGTTAGAAAACCTGATCTACCACGAGGAAAACACT
Organism: Mauremys mutica; assembly: GCF_020497125.1. Taxonomy (NCBI): domain Eukaryota; kingdom Metazoa; phylum Chordata; order Testudines; family Geoemydidae; genus Mauremys; species Mauremys mutica. Next base: position 118,045,945 of record NC_059073.1, on the reverse strand, counting down.
GGAGATGTTTCGTCTTTGGAAAAGAAGACTGAGGAGGACCTCAGAATCTTCAAACACATTAAGGGCTATTAAAAAGAGGGCAGTGATCAATTATTCTTTATGTCTGCTGGAGAGTCTACAAGAAGTAATTGGCTTAATCTGCAGCAAGGAAGATTTAGGTTAGATATTAGGAAAAAAGCTTTCTAACTATAAGTATAGTTAAGATCTGGAGTAGGTTCCAAGGGATGCTGTGGAATCTCTATCCTTTGAGGTTTTTAAGAAGAGATAAAACAAACACCTGTTAGGGATAGTCTAAGTATGCTTGGCCCTATCTCAGCATAGGGGTTGGACTCGATGAGTTCTTGAGGTCCCTTCGAGCCCTACATTTCTACGACTCCATGTTAGCAAATAGTCATTTTCCCAGTCTCAGCAAGTCCTAATCCCATTTGAAATATAAATTATTGCATAGTATCAAGATTTTATTGTTGAATTGCAATCAGATAAATTAGAACTTTCATTCAGTTTCACTATATACACCTCTACCCTGATATAATGCTGTCCTAGGAAGCCAGAGAATCTTACCGCATTATAGATGAAACCGCGTTATATCGAACTTGCTTTGATCCGCCGGAGTGCTTAGCCCCGCCCCCCCGGAGCGCTGCTTTACCACATTATATCCGAATTCGTGTTAAATCGGGTCACCTTATATCGGGTTAGAGGTGTAGTTTCACTATATCATAATTTACTACTCTATTATGGCTTCTATTATTGTTTCAAGAAATAACAACGTAACATATAAAGAGGTGACTATATTACAGATTTAGAAAAATACTTTACAGTATTTTGTTGTTATGCAATATAGAGGATAACCTTTTCAGTAAGGAATTTTAGGAAGAAAATCACAGAAATTAGCTAAATTTGTGATTTCACTGCAACTCATCTTCTGTGGACTTTGACTTCAGTGGACTTTGGATCAGGCCTTAGATGCATATGGTAGTTTGGATTATGTGATACTTCTTGCAAGTACTGTATAATACATTTGAGGTAAGTGAGATAGTGTATGCTCAGTAATGTTAGGCTTCAGATCCATAAAGATTAACATCTATGACGTTGAGAAATGGCAAGAGCCTCCAGGGATATTTCAGATATAAGAGAGTGCAGTGAGCCTGTCCATATAACTGATCATACCTCAATTTAACAGCTTATTCAGAAATCAATGCCACAGAAATATACACATCAGGGAAGTTTTCAGATGAGAGTATGAAAGTCTAAACAAACATTCAAAATTATAAATGCATTATCATTTCTTCATCTGAAACCCAGTTGCGGAATACAAGGAAAAGATTTGCAGTTAATTTTCAGAACATGACCCAAGATAACTAGAAATTGATTCAATTTAATTATTTCCAAAGAATCAAATAACTTATTTCCATGGAACTTCAGCTGTAATGTAGAGATGAGTGAGCCACTGAGATAAAAGCAGCTGACCCACACTTTCACCCAAAACATGAACTACTGTTAGACTCAGGAGTTTTGCAGGTTCAGAACTGTTTGAATAACTTCTGCTCCTTCTTCTATTTTAATTCCTTGTACATAGAAACTTTCTGTTTCAATCAGAACTGTAAGCTGAAGCATCAAATATTGCAGAAAAGTCTTTTAATTTTATTTCCAGACTCATTAGAACAGGAAGTTTACCCATTACTACTACAGACAGCATTAGATGGATGGATGGATGTAGGCGTACATTTGGATTGGGGAATAACTGAGGCCTTGTCTATACTACAAGACTATTTCGAATCTACTTAAGTTGAATTTGTGGATTCGACCTTATGAAGTCGAATTTGTGTATCCACAGTAAATACACTAATTCGAATTTCTGAGTCCACAGTAACGGGGCTGGCATCGACTTTGGAAGCGGTGCACTGTGGGAAGCTATCCCACAGTTCCCGCAGTCCCCGCTGCCCATTGGAATGCTGGGTAGAGCTCCCAATGCCTCCTGGGGGAAAAATGTGTCGAGGGTGCTTTTGGGTAACTGTTGTCATTGAACCGTCAATCACGCCCTCCCTCCCTGAAAGCTCCGGCGGGAAATCTGTTCGCGCCCTTCTCTTGTCAGTTACAGCGCATACGCCACAGCACTGCGAGCATGGAGCCCGCTGCGATCATCGCTGCACTTATGGCCGTTGTCAACTCCTCGCACCTTATCGTCCACCTCTTCCACAGTCAGCTGCTGAGAAATCGGGCGAGGAGGCTCCGGCAGCGCGGTGAGGAGAGTGGCGCAGACCTCTCACAAAGCAGGGTACGCCGTGCCGTGGAGATCATGGTGGGAATGGGTCAAGTTCATGGTGTGGAACGGCGATTCTGGGCCCGGGAAACAAGCACGGACTGGTGGGACCGCATAGTGCTGCAGGTCTGGGATGAATCACAGTGGCTGCGAAACTTCAGGATGCGTAAGGGCACTTTCCTTGAACTCTGTGACTTGCTGTCCCCTGCCCTGAAGCGCCAGGACACCCGGATGCGAGCAGCCCTGAGTGTGCAGAAGCGAGTGGCCATAGCCCTCTGGAAACTTGCAACGCCAGACAGCTACCGGTCAGTAGCGAACAACTTTGGCGTGGGCAAATCTACCGTGGGGGTTGCTGTGATTGAAGTAGCCCACGCAATCGTTGAGCAATTGCTCTCAAAGGTAGTGACTCTCGGAAACGTCCAGGACATCATAGATGGCTTCGCCGCGATGGGATTCCCAAACTGCGGTGGGGCTATAGATGGGACTCACATCCCTATCCTGGCACCAGCCCACCAGGCCAGCGAGTACATTAACCGAAAGGGCTACTTTTCAATGGTGCTGCAAGCACTGGTAGACCATAGGGGACGTTTTACCAACATCTTCGTTGGGTGGGCGGGCAAGGTTCATGACGCGCGTGTGTTCAGGAACTCTGGTCTGTTTAAACGCCTCCAGGCAGGTACTTTCTTCCCGGAACACAAACTAACGGTTGGGGATGTGCAGATGCCTACAGTGATCCTCGGGGACCCAGCCTACCCGCTAATGCCCTGGCTCATGAAGCCCTATACAGGCGCCTTGGACAGAGAGAAGGAACTCTTCAACTACCGGCTGAGCAAGTGCAGAATGGTGGTGGAGTGTGCTTTCGGACGTCTCAAGGGGAGATGGCGGAGCTTACTGACTCGCTCGGACATCAGCGAAAAGAATATCCCCGTAGTTATTGCTGCTTGCTGTGTGCTACACAATCTCTGTGAGAGCAAGGGCGAGACCTTTTTGTCCGGATGGGAGGTTGAGGCAAATCGCCTGGCTGCAGTTTACGCTCAGCCAGACACCCGTGCCGAGAGAATATCCCAGCGGGAAGCGCTGTGTATCCGGGAGGCTTTGAAAGCAAGTTTCCTCGGAGAGCAGGGTAACCTATGACTCTCCACTTGCTTTCAAGAGAAACTGACCCTGGGCCTGTGTCTCTATGTGTTGAGTGAGATCTGCGGTTACATACCCCGTTCTCCAAGTTTCCCCCACTTCCAAAGCACGTTTTAAAGCAAATTAATTGTTACACTCATTATTAATAAATGTTTGTTTTACTTTGCATTTCTGTTCAGGTGTTGAAACATGGACGCATACTGTGCTGGCACGGTGTGCACTGATGTACAGACTGCTTGTTCCATAGAGGAATGACATCCTCCTGCTCCTACATAGGTCTCTGGGGTGGGGGACGGTTGCAAGTGGTTGTGCATGGAGGGGAGGGATTGCAGGAAGGGGTGGGTTTGCAGGAAGGGGCGAGTGGTGCCTTCTTTGGATAGGGGTTTGGATGACGGCAGTGGGCTGCGGGTTTGGGCGTAGGAAGGGGTGAGGGGTGTGGGGTGTGGGGGAAGGGTGAGTATCTGTCCGTGGATGAGGGCTCTTGTTGGGGCTCAGGGCAGCGGAGAGGCTCGTTGCTACGGTGGAAGTGCATGGTAAGGGCAGCGTGCCTTAACATTAAGGGGGTGGCAGGCGCTAGGACCCTGGACAAGCATACACATCACAGAATGACCCGGGGCAGCATACACCACACAGAGTGACCCTGGTGCCTACTGACTGCAGTGTGTGTGTGCCCTGCAGTTGATCATGCCCCCAAGTCTGTACCCTGGTAATGTAGGCTACACTGTGCAATTATAAATCCCCCCCCCCCATACACAAAAAAATCCTCTGACACGAAAGACATGACCGAAACAGTGAATAACAGCAAACAGCTTTTAATAATCTAATACACAGTGGGGGGATGAAACTTGGATTTGGGACTGGGTGAGCCTGTAAGGGAAGCACTTCTACAAATGTATAGCGTGAGAGGTGTGTGCTACATTAGCGCTATGCAGTGGTGCAGTGACAGTTCTCACGGCCCCTACCGCCCCTCCGTCTTGTACTTTTGGGTGGGGGGGGGCAGGACTTCTTGGCGGGGGAGGGCGGTTGCAGATACACTGCAGGGGGGCTCTGTCCTCCTGCCTGCGGTCCTGCATAACATCAACAAGGCGCCGGAGCGTGTCCGTTTGCTCCCTCATTAGCCCAAGCAGCGTTTGAGTCGCCTGCTGGTCTTCCTGCCGCCACCTGTCCTCCCGTTCGCTGTGTGTGCGATGCTGTTGACATAGGGTCTCCCTCCACTGTCTCTGCTCTGCCGCCTCAGCTCTGGAGCAGGCCAGCAGTTCCGCGAACATCTCGTCCCTAGTCTTTTTCTTTCGCCGCCTAATCTGCGCCAGCCTCTGCGAGGGGGATGCCGGGGCAGTCCGGGAAAGAGCCGAAGCTGTGTGATGGGAAAAGTAACTGATTTCCTTGAACAGATACATGTTTGCGAACAGTGAACACAGTCTAGTCAGTTTCTCTGAACAAGACCATACAGGGCAACAAGTCTCACAAGATCTCAGGCCAAGTTCGAGATTTCGGAATACGCTCTCATTGGCTGCGGCATTGCACAGGAGAGCGGACAAGTGGGGAGAGACAGCTGAATCCGTCTAGCAGACAGTCCTGGTAAGCCTTACAGTACATTCTGCTTATCAGTTAATGGATAGCTGTGCCCTCCCGCTAAAGGCAATCTGGAAATCATATACTCTGACCCTTTTCCAGCCACTCCTGCCAGTGCACGGGAAAGATCAATGTATGCTTTTCCTATGTGGCCTACAACACGTGGCTGTTAAGCGAGGGTCATTGTTATGCAAAGTAAAAGTCAACCATTCACAACAGTAACAATACACTAATTGCCCTAATTAGATGCAGCATTTCATGAACGAGATCACCCTGATGCGGGTCCCTCGGAGTCACAAAGAGCGGATGCTAAGGGAAGCCCTGCAGAGACCAGGACCATATGCGGCCATGCTTGTGGAGGCGATGATTCCCATCTACATAAGGATGTCCTGGCGCGGAAGAGTGTGCTTCCACGGAGCACCCAACAAGGCACCTCTCCCCAGGAACCTCCTGCGGAGGCTTTTCGAGGACCTAAATGAGACCTTTCTTGAATTGTCCCTGGAGGATTATTGTTCAATCCCTATACGTGTGGACCTACTTTTCATATAGTTTTTCATTGAAAATTTTATATATAGTATTTCTATTTTTTTATACCTGTTTTATAAAAAATAAATGTTTACATGTTTAGAGCACTTACCGCCTGATCCTTCCCCTGATTCAGAGTCCGGGTTAACGGCCGGGGAGGGTTGGTAGGGGATCTCTGTGAGGGTGATGAAGAGATCCTGGCTGTCAGGGAAAGCGGTTTTGTGTTCGCTGTCGCCTGCGCCGTCCTCCACAGACCCTTCCTCATCTTCTCCATCGGCGAACATCGAGGAGGAACTGTCCAGGTTCACTATGCCATCCACTGAGTCCACGGTCACTGGTGGGGCAGTGGTGGCAGACCCACCTAGAATGGCATGCAGTGCCTCGTAGAAGCGGCATGTCTGGGGCTGGGCTCCGGAGCGTCCGTTTGCCGCTCTGACTTTTTGGTAGCCTTGTCTCAGGTCCTTGATTTTCACGCGGCACTGCATTGCATCCCGGCTGTATCCTTTCTCTATCATTGCTTTGGAGACCTTCTCGAAGGTCTTTGCATTCCGCTTGCTGGAGCGCAGCTCCGACAGCACAGACTCATCGCCCCACACACCGATCAGATCCAGGACTTCCCGGTCTGTCCATGCTGGGGACCTCTTTCTATTCTTGGATTGGCCGGACTCCTCTGCTGGAGAGCTCTGCATCGTTGCAGGTGCTGCGGAGCTCGCCCCGATGTCCAGCCAGGACGTCAGATTCAAAGTGCCCAGACAGGAAAATGAATTCAAATTTTCCCGGGTCATTTCCTGTGTGGCTGGTCAGAGAATCCAAGCTCGGACTGCTGTCCAGAGTGTCAACAGAGTGGTGCACTGTGGGATAGCTCCCGGAGCTACTAAGTTCGATTTGCATCCACACCTAGCCTAATTCGAGCTAGCCATGTCGAATTTAGCGTTACTCCACCTGTCGGGGTGGAGTACCAAATTCGAACTAAAGAGCCCTCTAGTTCGAATTAAATGGCTTCCTGGTGTGGACGGTTGAGCGGTTAGTTCGAATTAACGCTGCTAAATTCGAATTAAAGTCCTAGTGTAGACCAGGCCTGAGAGCAGCTCAGTTCTGTTTAGGGGGTAAACACAATGATGAAGAACACACAATAGCTATATTATATGACAACTTCCATCCAAGGAGCTGAAAGTGTTTCATCAACATTAATTAATTAAACCTTGAAATACCCCTTTTAATTTACAAACGTAAAGTGAATGGCAAGATAACATCCATGACAGTATTGACTGACTACTAAGTTCGGGGTAATTCAGTTCTGATTCAGGAAAGTGTGTAAGCACATGTTTAGCTTACCGAATCAGGGACTAATTGTGGATGCCTATTTTGCACAGTACTCCAGAATGAGTATCAGAAAGACAGAACAGATTGTGCTGGTGGGGGAGTGGCACTATATGTGAAAGAAAGCATAGAATCAAATGAAATAGAAATGTTAAATGAACCAAACTGTACCATAGAATCTCTATGGATAGTAATTCCATGCTCAAATAATAAGAATATAGTAATAGGGATATACTACCAGCCACCTGACCAGGATAATGATAGTGACTGCAAAATGCTCAGGGAGATTAGAGAGGCTATAAAAATAAAAAATGCAGTAATAATGGGGGATTTCAACTATCCCCATATTGACTGGGTACATGTCACCTCAGGACGGGATTCAGAGATAAAGTTTCTCAACACTTTAAATGACTGCTTCTTGGAGCAGCTAGGTCTGGAACCCACAAGAGGAGAGGGTATTCTTGATTTAGTCCTAAGTGGAGCACAGGATCTGGTTCAAGAGGTGAATAGAGCTGGGCCGCTTGGAAATAGTGACCATAATATAATTAAATTTAACATCGGGGCGGGGGGGAACGGGGACACCAGAGCAGCCCAACACGGGAACATTTAATTTCAGAAAAATGAGGGTTAGTTAGTTAAACAGAAATTAAAAGATTCAGTGACAAAAGTGAAATCCCTGCAAGCTGCATGGAAATATTTTAAAGACACCATAATAGAGGCTCAACTTCAACGTATGCCCCAAAGTAAAAAACACAGAGAACCAAAAAAGAGCCACCGTGGCTAAACAACAAAGTAAAAGAAGCAGTGAGAGACAAAAAGACATCCTTTAAAAAGTGGAAGTTAAATCCTAGTGAAGAAAATAGATAGGAGCATAAACTCTGGCAATTTAAGTGTTAAAATATAATTAGGAAGGCCAAAAAGAATTTGAAGAACAGCTAGCCAAAGACTCAAGAAGTAATAGCAAAAAAAAAAATTAAATACATCAGAAGCAGGAAGCCTGCTAAACAACCAGTGGGGTCACTGGACAACCAAGATGCTAAAGGAACACTCAAGGACGATAACGCCATTGTTGAGAGACTAAATGAATTATTTGCATCGGTCCTCATGGCTGAGGATGTGAGGGAGATTCCCAAACCTGAGCCATTCTTTTTAGGTGACAAAAAATTGATACATTAAACAGTAATAAGTCACTAGGACCAGATGGTATTCACCCTAGAGTTCTGAAGGAACTCAAATGTGAAATTGCAGAACTTCTAACTGGGGTTTGTAACCTATCATTTACATCAGTTTCTATACCAAATGACTGGAGGATAGCTAATGTAATGCCAATTTTTAAAAAGGGCTCCAGAGATGATCCCAGCAATTACAGTCCAGTAAGCCTGATTTTAGTATCAGGCAAACTGGTTGAAACTATAGTAAAGAACAGAATTGTCAGACATATAGATGAACATAACTTGTTGGGGAAGAGTCAACATGGTTTTAGTATAGGGAAATTGTGCCTCACCAATGTACTAGAATTCTTTGAGGGGGTCCCCGTATAATGAGAGATTAATAAGATTGGGACTTTTCAGCTTGGAAAAGAGAGTACTAAGAGGGGATATGATAGAGGTCTATAAAATCATGGTGTGAAGAAAATAAATAAGGAAGTGTTATTTACTGCTCATAACAAAAAGGAGGGGTCACCCAATGAAATTATTAGGCAGTAGGTTTAAAAAAACTAAAAGAAGTACTACTCGCACAATGCACAGTCAACCTATGGAACTCATTGCCAGAAGATGCTGTGAAGGCCAAGACTATAACAGGGTTCAAAAATGAACTAGATAAATTAATGGAGGATAGGTCCATCAATGGCTATTAGCCAGAATGGGCAAGGATGGTGTCCCTAGCCTCTGTTTGCCAGAAGCTGGGAATGGGTGACAGGGGATGGATCACTTGATGATTACCTGTTCTGTTCATTCCCTCTGGAGTACCTGGCGTTGGCCACTGTTGGAAGACAGGATATTGGGCTAGATGGACCTTTGGTCTGACCAAGTATGGCCGTTCTTAAGACTATTAACCATCTCTGGGTTCACCAGAAACATCATTTTTTGCTCTAACAGGAACCAACTCTGTAGTTCGGGGGTCAAATTCTACTCTCCAGTTAAACACTGGTACAAATCTGGAGTAACTCCAATGAAGTAAATCATTAGATTATCCATAAAAATATAAAAGGGGATTATACTGACCTCATCATGTATTCTGTATCTTTTCCTTGATGTATGCAGTCCACATTAATTGATTCATTAATTTATCTTTATACCTAGGGATTGAAATGGTTAGCATGCTTCTGTAGTAATCCGTTCCTCTTCTTGCTCATTTTTTTTACACTCTTCAATAGAACTAATTCAAAGTAAACGACAATGACTGTATATCCTGTGAATTAAAGTGGCCATTGGGTACTCTAATTAAAAAATTATGTCAATTGGGAACATAATTTCAAGCAAAGTTTGCATGGAGACCACTAAAAAGGCATTGTCTTAAAGCCTGAAGGCAGAGTTCATGTTCAGAAACAATCCTCTTTGTCCGTGAATGAATATATTGTTCATACTTTGGAAAGCTGACAAAAATACTTGTTGCTGATTTTTACATTGCTGTTGAACTGCACGATATTAGTGAGCATAACTGTAACCTATACATGTTCTTTAAAACAATATTTGAAAGCTGAAAGAAACAAACCTACCTAAATGTTCTTTCAGACTCATGACACCCCACCCCTCAGCCAAAATAGCTTGAACCCCATGTTATTAAGGCTTAGATTTGATTGCTTCTATTACTCCAGTTTTTCAGGGACATTTTAATTTGGATGATGCGATTTTGGAAAGCTAGATTTGGATGCTATATGGCACTCAGGTGGATTTTATTTCCTTCTTGGCAGATTTGGTGCCAGTTTGTAGGTTTTATGCCCTGACCTGTGCCAAGTGAAGTAAAAGGGGCAACACTGTAGAAAAAAACCCAGGCACAATACCTTATTGGAGGACTCAGGCCTCTTCTAGCAATGCTGTTGCCTCTGTATTTGGCTGCAGTGTTTGTAGCTTTTATTCATCCTTGCTGAACCCAAAGCAGCTGCCATTTTGGTTGCATGGCAGCTTACTACAGAGGGTGTGTGCGCACGCACACACACACACATATTTTACCATGGAAACCTTACTTTTGTTCTTTCTTGTACTATTGTTTTTAAATAATAAAATAAAGGGAATTCTTACTGAAAGGACACAGTTGATCATTGCATATGGAATATGTAGGAGGGGATATTCCTATGATAAATTGCACACTGGGATGGGATGAATGTACTTATCATTCACTTTTGACCTCATCACTTGCTCTCTGCACACTATTGTTTATTCAATCTGTCTCTTTTATGTCCATAGCTATAAAGAAAGACAGCATGGCTTTCATTCTGACTTTAATTCAACTGTCCTTTTTGCACCCAGTTTTGTGTGTGGAAATAATTATGGGTGGAATTTTGTGCCTTCAGTGACTTGTGGGCAAAACCTAGGACATTTGGATGTCCCAGGGCCTGACCCAGCACAATTTAAAATCTATAGAAAGACTCTCATTGACTTCAATGAGCATTGGATCAGATCCTAAGTACCTAGTTACATCACTAATGACTTGTATTAAAAATTGCAGGTACTAAAAACTCAGCCAGATTTTGAAAATCTATCTTTAAATGGCTTAACTTGTGCTCATAATTTTGTGGCCACAAAAAGGCAGTCCTGGTTAAGGCCTGGCTGAAAATCAGGCATAAATAACCTGATTTTCAGAGATGCTGAACATCTTTTTTATTTCAGTGGAGATATGAGAGGTTGGTATACCTGAAAATTAGGCTGCAGATCAGGTCCAGATATAGTACCCACTAAAAAGGAAACTAGTGGTCTAAAGCACCCTGTGATGGGGTGTATATACCCCCCCACTGGGCAGGAGAGGGTTAACCCCACACTATGGATGGCAGAAGTCCCGCCTCCGACCGTACTGGGCATGCTCCAACTGCTGCCTCAGTATAAAATGGAGCAGCCCAGTTCCCAGTAGGCTGACCATTGGAGAGGAAGGACCTTTGGAGGAGGCTCCAACTGAAGAGCTGCCATAGCCCTTGCCTGCAGGAGCTGGATATCCTGAGAATAGGGCTAGAGTTCTGTGGCCAACAGAGCCCCAGGGAATGACCTGTGCTGAGGAGCCTGGAGATCCCGATGCCTCATGGAGTACAGCTTCAGGAAGAGTGGTAGGAAGTGACTCAGGGAGGGTGAGTGAGTGGTATCTCCCATCTATGGGAGGTCAGCATGTTTTGGTGGGATTCCCCGCTGACCCAGTGGCAGACCCCCCGCCACTGTTAGGGCCCTGGGTTGGGGTCTGGTGGAGTTGAGCAGGCCCAGGCCCTCCTACCTGGCCCGCCACCCCCCTTGTGGTGGCCCCTTGGGTACTGGCCACTAGGCAGCACTGCCCTGTGTCTGAGGGCTATTATGTTGACTCTGGCTGCTAGGCCACACTGCCCTGAACACAAGTGCCTCTGTAATTGATTCCAACCACTAGGCCATGCCGCTCTGAATGCAAGGGCCGCGGTATTGACTCTGGCCATTAGGCAGCATTGCCCTGACTCAAAGAGCCGCCATATTGGCTCTGGCCTCTGGGTGGTGTTGCTTTCAGTCTGGGGACAGTATGGTAGACTGTAAACGTGGTGGTACCACATCCCCACCCCACCCCAAAGGAGTGCATACCACGTGACGCACACACATTTCAAGATGTGGGCACAAACAGAAAGCTGCTGCTTACAAATCTGTTCTATAATTATCTATATTAGTGAAATAGTATCAAAACTATTTCTTCCTCCAATGAATTTTCACTTGTGCATCCTTGTAAAAAAAATTTAACACACTTTTCAAGAGAACGAGTAAGTGGAAAGACATTTCAAGTCCAGCTTTACAATACTGCCATAGATTATAAAAAGTGGTTGCTAGACCAATATATAAATGATACCATCTATTTTTTTTAATCTTTGCTTCCAGATTGCATTGCATAAATTTGGAATTATTCTGATAAAACTTACTATTATTTTTATTTTCTTATTTTCTAACGTCTGCATGTTCTTAAATAAAAATAGACAAAACAGATAAAAATCATGTTTATTATTCAGTCCACAATATAGCAGTGTATTTGAAACAAATAATAACCATATTGATGTTGTCTGTTGTTTCATCACAAGTTTGAAAAAAAGAAATAGAACAAAGTATTGGATATTGCTTTTAACAGCTTTAATTAGGGTGTGATGGTTATTTAATATGTTAACTGAATTTTAATCATGATAAAATTGACTAATCTCACCATTATTCTGGCCTTATAAAAGTGTAATTGAAACAGACTAAAAATACAGTATGTTATTTACAGTATCTTAAATTCTTAGATCTCAGACACAACACTACAATGGCTAAACATATGTTTTGTGTTGAACAAGTTGTATTTTGTCAAGTAGTATGATTTCATTTTGTTGGTATTATACATTTAGTTTTAGATTACACCAGTCAGTTTATAGTAGCAATCTCAAAACAAAGCTTTCCATACCTTTATCGTCTCTCTTTTTTATATTGGATATCACATTAAAAAAGAAAAAGACTCTGCCTTTCCAGATTATGTTTTCAGTTAGATCAGCAGTGTTGCTAACTCTTTGTATTAAAAAATCATGAAACTGGATTAAAAACATGAGATTTTAAAAAAGAATACAGTGTGTGTGTGTGGCAAGTGGGGTTTCCTTTGCCTTCTGGTTTTTGCGTCTTTAGGGTACATTTGGATCAGGCTTGCCTCCACAACCATGAAGTCTAGAATCTTTCTTTTTTTAAAATGAAAGCTGAGTTTCTTATGACTCCAGGAGCTGTGGCTTTAGGAAAAACATCCAGCACTGTGAAACTCCTGATAAAATCTCAAGAGTTGGCAACACTATGAACTGGAAGCAACTCCACTGATTATTTTTTTAGTGTTATCAGTGTTCTTCATTAGTGTAAGTGAGAGCAGGATGAGATCCACAGTGCGTGGTATGTATACAACAATCTACTATATAGTTCTGACTGCATACTCCATACAATAGAAAACCTCCCACTGACTTCAGAACTGGGCCACATACCTACGTATTGTATCGATGAACTAAGTGTCTGATTATGTCTAGATAAACATTATTCTGCCAAGATCATCAAACTCTACTTCTTTTCTATGAACAATATTTCCACAAGGCTATGGTTTGATTTTATGATCTACTGCTAAGAGCAGCAGCGCAGATAAAATTATACCCTTGAAAATCTTAGCACTGGATAATAATTTCACTAAGAGATATGTGGTACTGAGCTCTCAAGTACTATGGATAGAGTTTAAAGTGCCATATCTATTGGGTAGAGAAATGTTGGCTTTAGCGAAGCAGTATACACTACATGTCCTTGTTTCTTGAAATGATATACAGTCTGGGTTTTTTAAATATTATATTTTTTTTAAAATCAATAAAGCAAATAGAATACTCTTGCTTTCACAATGAGGAAGTCAAACGAAATCACTTCTACTAATGTTCACAAAAGACCCTTAGCTTCATTAGAGAGTCAAGGTGGGTCAGGTAATATCTCTTACTGTACAGACTTCTGTTGGTGAGAGAGACAAGCTTTCAAGTGACACAGAGCTCTTCTTAGCTTCATGTTCATTTTAAAGGGTGATTGAAAGACTAACCTGCCGTTCACAAACACAGGACCAAATTCTATCTAATGCAAGTAAAATCAACTTCCATGGAAGTCTCTGAGCCAAATGGAGTGCTGACATAAGTGGTGGTGGTATTTAGATGAGCAGATTTTCAAAATCAACAGGACACTTTTGTGGCAACATTTTAAGGGTTGAAAAATCTCCCCTTTTTATTGAAAAAGCCCCACCTGAAGCAGTGTCAGAAATCAAAGAAAGGCTGAGCTATGCCTCTTCTACCTTGCTTCCCTCCTCTCTATTGTTCTGGTAACCACAGGAGAGAAGGGGCAAACAAAGGGACCTCCAGATATTCACCACTCCTTCCACAACTTGCTGAGGGGCCAGAGTAGGGATTTTGCACTGACTGGATTGGCTCATCCACTTTGTCAAATCATATTGCAACAGTGTTGCCTGGATAAGGCCTGGTCTACACTAGGAAATTAGTTTGGCATAACTACGTTGTTATGTGGTGTGAAAAATCCACACCCCTGTGCTATGCTGTTATACTGAGCTAACTCCCAGTGTAGACAGTGTTAAGTTTCAGGAGAATTCTCCGATTGCCCTAACTACCACCTCTCAGAAAGGTGGATTACCTACCCCGATGGGAGAACCCCTCCCATCGGGATAGGTAGTGTCTTCACTGAAGTGCTAACAGACGTGCAGTTGCAATGGTGCAGCTGTGCTGCTGCAGTGTTTTAAGCCCTAAGTAATGACAAGCTATGGCCTTAGATCAGAGGTAGGCAACCTATGGCACGTGTGCTGAAGGCAGCACGCGAGCTGATTTTCAGTGGCACTCACACTGCCCGGGTCCTGGCCACCGGTCCGGGGAGCTCTGCATTTTAATTTAATTTTAAATGAAGCTTCTTAAACATTTTAAAACCCTTATTTACTTTACATTCAACAATTGTTTAGTTATATATTAAAGACTTATGGAAAGAGACCTTCTAAAAACATTAAAATGCATTACTGGCACGGAAAACCTTAAATTAGAGTGAATAAACGAAGGCTCGGCACAACACTTCTGAAAGGTTGCCGACCCCTGCCTTAGATAATACCTAGAGTGAAATAAGTGCTTACTGTGCAATGAAAGTGAAACAAAGCTGTACAAAACAATTTATATCAAGGTATCAATATATCCTGAACAAACATTTTGTTTTAAAAAAACTCAAATGTTTTGTTTGATGAAATGAAAAGCTGAGATGTTTCAGATGTCCAGATAGAAGTTTTCAAAGCACTATGACATCGTGTGAAAATACTAGGAAAATAGGGGCCATATATAAAGGGCTGCTCAACAGAGCAGAGGGCAGTCTCTCCCTTGTGTGTTAGGGAGAAGGACCGGCTGACTAGGAGCACTGGGGCTAGAGCAGTGCTGGGCAGGGTAGCAGAGCAGAAGGAGCTTCTGGCTGACCACTGCCAGACTGAGGCCCTGGAGGAAGGAAAGATAAGGTCCTAGGGCTGCCCCACTTGCCCTGGGGGAAGTAGCCAACACAGACTGCAGTTTGCCCCTGGAGCAAGGTACTAGACTGGTGACTGCAGCAGGCCACCAAGGCAAGTGGCTGGACTATAGACTGCTGGTTCCCCCGAAAGGGGGAGACAGTGGAGTGGGGCACAGCCGGAAGGCTGTGCCCAGAAGAGGATACTGTGGTCTGGGGAGCAACGCAGGTCCCAGAGTGGTGGAGACAGAAACGCAGGAGTAAGGGTGAGCGAGACACCACTGGAGGAGGGCGCCCTGTGGAAGGACTTGAGCTAATTCCAGACCAACCAGCAGGAGGTGTCATGGTGGCATGTCCTGCACCACCACAGACCCACTATAATACCATGTTGAATGGGTTAAAGAAGATAAATTGGGTGTTTCTATTTACCCTTTCTCTTACTGGTAATACAAAAACAAGAGGATATTCACTGACAGTTAAAAGCAACAATTTTAAAACCACTAGAAAGGAAATGCTGTTTACACTACATGCTTTTAACCTGTGGAACTTATTGCAACGAGATGATTTTGAAGTGACGTATTCAATAAGATTCAAGGAAGGATTAGACATTTATGTGGATATCAATAATATTCACAGTTACATTAGATTATTTTTTTCTGAAGGGATATAAACTCATGATTCAGGGCTTAAGTGAACCACTAATTAGCATGGGTTAGGAATAAATATTCCATAATGAACCTTTACGGGCTTTTTCACACCTCCCTCTGGGATAGCTGGCTCTGGACAGTGACAGAGACAGGATAATAGCAGTCTAGATAGAACACTGGTCAGATCTGATATAGCAACATAGGAATTGTCCATGCAGGATCAGACGCAATGTCCATCTAGCCCAGTATTCTGTCTCTGACAGTGGCCAGCACCGGATACTTCAGAGGAAGGTGTAAGAACCCTGCAGTATGGAGATGTGGGACAATCTGCCATCTCATCCTGAATTCTAACAGTAACATTTTCTATGTTCCTGCGGCTAAGAAAATGAATTCATAATAGTGAAACATTTAAATTTTTCAGATTTTTTTTAACTGCTCCCTAAAAACCATTCAAATAACTGCTGGCATTATTATCTACCATGGGAAAATCTACGAAGATTAAAAATAGGACTGGCTGAACATTTGATTCAGTGAAACTTGCCCTTTTCCTTCTTTGCAAATTAGCTATGAATGGACTGTCATTTTTCACCAGTTTTTGTGTTATTTGAAATTTGATGAATGCTTAGATGGACAAATTTCAGCTTGTGAATCACTCTCAAATTGTTCCCTGTGACTGTTCCATCAAGTATTCATTATTCAAGCTGTGTGACTGGTCATGCAGATTACTCAGTATCGTTTCTATTACCTGATTGGATGGCTGATCCCTTATAAACTATAGTCTTGGAGCCTTAAAACTTCCTTTTGTCCTGTTGGGAAAAAAATCTTTTTTTTTTTAAACAGGAACTCAGTATTATTCAATAGAATTCACCCTGAAGGGCAATGGGATTTTAAACAACTTCTCCTTCCATCCAAAATGAATTTTGCTTCATTGTGAAACACTTATTTGTTTTGTGATTAACCAAATTTGGGCAATGGGCCCAACATTTGTTTCCTGTGAACGTTCATCTGAACAAAACTTCCCTCATACAAATGTTCATGAAAAGCAAATAGAAGGGGCTGTGCACACATGCCAAGCCAAATTCTATTTAGAAGTCATGGAAATTCCCCCAACTCTAATTCATACGCTCTTTTTAAGCCCTGGCCCTTAGAAGCTGTGCAAAAGTCTAAAGCAGAGTATGGCAGTGCGTTGTTGTTCTGGTTTCATTACACCTGCACGGCCTTCTTCCATGTTGTTATTTTAAGACTCAGGGCTAAAGCGAAGGAGCTTCTCCACATTTCTGGTATCTGCTGATATTCTGTCGGTTTCAGTGGAACACTAATCAAACTGATATTACAGTACATTTTGAGGGGTCCAGCAGCAGGAGAGTTAAGGCAGATCTTGTGGGACTGGCAGTGGTCCAAATGATCTAACTGTGCAGGCATATGGTCTTGTGAAAATTATCTAAGACACATGAGAAAGCACAAGGAATAAATGAAATGGATGACCATTCTACTATAATGGATCAATAGGTGTCTTTAAAAAATAAATGCTGCCTTAGATCCCATTTGACGTTAACTGAAAATAATCCTTTCTCGGCCATTTATTTACTCAAACCAATGTGAGCTGCCAGGGTTTATTAGGGTTAGACATAAGTGCTAGTGCTACCCTATCGCAATCAGGTGCCCTCAGCAAAGTCTTGTTATGGTTTTCATGATTAACACAGTGCAGCAGTAACAATAGGCCAGCTGTGCAGAAATCATTTTCTTTCTTCTGGATACCATTAGGAGACTTTACTCATTTCAAAGCAATGACAGTAACTTTGTTTTCTTTTTTTTACATGAGGTCAAACAATATGGTTTAGTCCTTTATGCATTTCATATGACATTACAGGAAACATATTGAATTTGGCTTCAGCCAACCTTAGAACTATCAGTCCTTATTAATATGAAAGTCAGGATTCTAGAAGGAGAGCATGAGTTATTTGAACAATGTGTGACAGCACAAGCACCCTGTCTGTCAAAGCAGGCTGTTCTTTTCTCTGTCAAGCAGGGGTAGGCTCAAGATGCCCGAGTAGCCAGTAGATGGCAGTGTTAGAGTGTAGATTAAAACCTTGGACCCACTTTGCATGAAACAAGCCAAATAAAAATGGCTTTTTGACTTGGAAGCATTTATTAAGTGAGCCCTGAGCCAAAGAATTGTCATCCAGCCAGGTTCCTGCTCTTGAAAGATCCAGGAAACTCCAGGAAACCACAGGTGCTGCTCTGCAAGTGCTTTCCCTGAAATGAGACTGAAGCCCTTCTCAGAGCAAAGAAGTAGTACATGTGTCTGCTATTCATTTATTCAGAGCCACGCAATCTGCCAATCAGCCTTTACATCACTTGGTGCCTCAGGAAAAGCTGCTCAGCAACAATCTTTGTTACTCAGGAGAACCGAGCTTATGCTTTTGTGGCACTTTGAGACAGCATGAAACATTCTTTTTCTGTGAAACGCAGCATATGTAAATCAATTTGGAGAAGACCCGAAACCTCTGACCCTCCCTGCTTCAGACCAATCCCAGCTTAACCCCTCCTCTTGCCTTCCCAGAAAAGAGGGAAAGGAAAACAAGAAGACTGAAATGACAAGCCCAGCCACTGGAAGATGGTTATGTTTGTCTCAGCTGAATGGATGTGCAGTTGGGTTGGGGAAACTCTTTTGAATAGATTCAGAATAGGAAAAAGAAATATCCAAGTTTTGCTTGTTCTTGAAACTGACAGCTGAATGCAATGGAGGCTTAGCTTTGGCAGAAGTTTATATTCTGAATATGGACAGTAGACAGTAATACCACTCATTCCTCCTCCCCTGAAGAACAGATTTAGGGTTCTATCCTGCTCCTACAGAAGTAGATGGGAGATTTGCTATTGTCTTCAGTGGGAACAGGACCTGGTTCTAAATGATCACTTCTATGCACTGAATTATGGTACACATTACTTAAGATATATTTGGTGGTGGGGGCTGTTAAGAGGTAATGCAAAGATCTACAGAAAGGAAGCCATTTGCAGTTCACAAAAACAAGACATTGTATTGGTCCTACAAAACCTAGAAACTCTGCTACATATTTTTGAGTGCCATCTACTGGCATTTTATCTATTTACTATTTACAGATATATATAGACATCTCTAGTAGCAGAGTTAGAGGTATATTTTCAAGTAATTACTCATCTAGATTCACATTTACTCTTATTATGTGCCTTTAGTACTATGATGCTATTTATTCTTCAACTGTCCGCTAGGACAATTGCTATTCAGCTCCCCTTGCCAGCTTGAAAGCCACCCTAGCCTATTTTGTTTTATCTAGGAGCAAACTGTGGGTCTGATTAGATCCAAATCTTCATTCATATAGACGTGGTCCAGGGCACTGGTGAAATCCACCATATTTGGTACTACTGGTATTTTTCTTATGGGCCAAATCCTACAGTCAGTCCACAGCAGTGGTTTTCCTACCAGGGCATGTGACAGGCAGGCTGCAGAATGCTGCTATACTATTTTTCCATGGGGAAATGGTTGGTGGATGTATGTAGTTGTGGATCCAGGGGTGCCACCCTGCTTCTTCCCCGCCCTATTGCCAACTTCTTCCCCCATTGCTTGGGGGCAAGGACCCCCAGCTAGGTTATCCCCTGTGTAGACTCTTCAAATCCTGCCCCTTAGCCTATGTAATGAAACATTAGTTTTGTTATGTCTAAGACCCACTGCACCTGTCTGTGTGTGTGGTTGCACAAGGCCAGGGCTTGCCCTTCTGATGTTTTGCAGATACCTCTGTAATGAACATTTGTTTCACTGAACCTTTTAGAAGTGTTTCCTGCACATAATTTTTCAAATTTTCCATTTTCTTAGAGCAGCTAATTCAGGAATGAGGAGCATTTTAAAAATCTATGACCAAATCCCTAGACATGAGTAGGCCTTGGGAAAGAAAGGTTTGGACGTTTTGAAAAGTAAGCAGAGCATAAAGGAATATCAATACTTTGGGGGGAAAATTCTGTGGCTAAATTTAGACAGCATCTTCCATGTGAAATGAAAAAAAGTGGCTGGGGAAGACCCATGGGGTGCAACAATGGATCCTCAGTGCTGGACTTCCATTAAATTGATGCAGTTCACACTCCACAAACACTCCAGGCCTGTAAGGCAGATTCTGGAATGATCCCTGGTATCATGTTCATGGTTATTTTGCATTTATACTTCTGTTTTGTTTGGTGCAGCTTACTTCTGCCCCTGGAAGGAATAATCTGCACAGAAGGCTGTTTATGAAACCAGCAGCAGCCAGGATATGGGCTCACAATTATGCTGTTTTTGTAAGGCTAGTGGCACATCTGTTTTGGGTAAAGTTGTCACAAGGCTGGAATTTGGCCTATAGTGTAGGATCTTGCATGTGATTTGTTTGGGTTTTGCTTATAATTCCCCCCCCCTTCATTTGTGTAACATTTTAAAAAGAAAAGTCATCTGAATCGAACAATTAACTGGTCTGGTTTACAGTCTGTTGGACAGAATTTGAAAATAAAATAAACAAACATTAGCTATTTGATTGTGGAGTCATAATCTCTTTGATTCAGAGTATGGAAATTTCTCTTCTTATTCCTTCTAGAGATGGGCTGGCCTCCAAAACCTGTGGAGTGTTCAGTTTGGATTAATATTCTAAAGTTGGAATGCTTATCTGAAGCTTTTCCATACCGTTTTGGGTTTGAAATGGGTTTGGAAATTGTGAAGGAACAGTCTCTTTTCAGACTGATAGTACTTCCTGTATTTGGTTTGGTCAGAAATACCTCAAGCGCAGGTATTTCGTGCAGTGGTTTATGTTTGCTTCATGTCTTGGCCCTCACATCAGGATAGAGACAAAAAAATGTATTAAAGGAATACTTGTCAAGATAGAACCTTCTAGCAAAAATATTCCATACTTGGGTTCCTTAAACTTCAGGGCCCAGATCCTATCATCAGTCCTGGGAAAATGTATTCCTTGGTAGAACCCACTGAAATCAGTGGGACTCCAACCCAGCATAGGGATGCCTGCATGGATTTGCTCACAGTACTGGGGCTTTAATTATTAAAGTGGCAATTGCCTTAATCTCGTTTATTTTTCATAATTTGAGCAACATGTTTACATGTCAAATCTCTCTTGGCCTAACTTAGGCTGACAACATCTCTTAAAAAGAAAAGTTAATCAAAAGGTTTTGAGCTTTACATAATAGATTTGGGTTTCAATTCAAATTTGGCAGAACTTTGGGCTGGTTCTTATTTTATCCCCACTGCTTTGCCCATTCCTAATCTGGACGTAATACACATTCTATACAAAATCATAAGCACTTATTTAGGGTCAGATCCTGCAAGCTGCCAATCCCCTCCTGAGAGCTGCCGAGTCCCAGTGGAGCTCAATGGTTCTTGAGCACACTTAGGAAGTGCACAACACCTTGCAGGTTCAGTCTTTGGACTTCCCAGTTGCTAGTATAAGCTTTTGTGGTAGAACAAAGGAGGGCCCCAATTCTGTAAACTGCCCACCACAGGCAGACCACTGTATCTGTGTGGATCTTTATTGAAACCAATGAGGTGCCATATAGGTGCAGAGAATTTCCCATCTAGAGCAGCTTGCGGGATTGGGGCCTAGGTATATAATTTTAATTCACAGTACTGGATACCAGTCCACCAACTGCAGTCCTGAATACAGCTAGCCTGTTTCAAATCAGTTTGAAACATCAGTGAAAATCTGTTTGGCACTTGCTCAACGCCCTTTTCCAAGTCAAAGCAGATTATTCATGGTTTCCTTTAATGTCTGCTGTTTTGTTTATGGGGAATGGTTCAAGGAAGTTTTTCTTTAATTCAAAACAAACACTTCGTTTGAGCTTTAGCTGTTCTGCTGGAGCCTGAATGCACGACAGGTGTTGCTATAGCAAGAACATTTTGTGGATTAAGAAAAAAAAGGAAAGAGAAAAATGTCCCATGGTGAACTATGGCTGCTGATTGTTTCCCACTTGTCAATCTTTACAATAAAACTCTGATTAGCATGTTGTGAGACATGTTGTGTACATACGACTGTTGGCCATTCTTGATCCCACTGAAGTCAATGGGATCTTCCCTATACATTTTAATGGGAGCAAGATCAGGCCCATAAAATATAATTGGTGATTTTACACATTTTATAGTTTCTCAAAAGTACAAATGCATACAAAATAAATATAAAACAAATGAAAAATATATGTTGGAGGTGAGAGTGAAAAAGATGGGCCAAGTATTAGTAATTTTTACCAGTTCAAACCCATTCCAGCTATAAGCCACATCATCTGATGGCTGTTCGGTGGCCTACATGAAATCAGTCAATTATTATTAAAAGGGTTGTTGGTTAAGCACTTACATTGACACTGATGTTGTACAAGACACAAAATACAGACGATCCTTCCAGAGCTCATAATGCAAACCAAACAGACCCAGTGTTGACAGGATGCACTGGAGATCCCCTTAGAGAGAATAATACATTTACAAAATGTTTGTCTAGTTATCGACAAATGTATGTGCAGTGATTCAGGAATTTTCAGAAGCACACATTAACATCTCAAATACTGTATTAGTGACAACAGTTTGAGCTCCTCAGTTGTAATGCAGGTACTATTCAATATTTTGCTGAAGCCAACTCAGTATGATCCTACTAACTCCTGACACAGCTCTGAGGCCAAACAGCAAGAGTCATGGTTGAACATATTAAATGGTTTGGAGAAGTCTAACACTATCAGTATGAATGGATGGCCCCAGTCCATGGCCTACAGGGAGATCCATCAGTGATATCAATACTGTCTCTATGTGACTGAACACTGAGTAACAGCAGCTGAGCCAGCACTCTGGTCACTGCAACTCTAATTAGTTACTCCAGAGCAGAGCTCATTAAGAAGAGCTGTGCTTAATTGATGAGCTGAAGAGAACTAAGAGGCTAAAGAGGCTGTTGATACAAAAGGCATAGGAAGCTCTCTTCCCTGCCCGCCCCAGAAGCTGAGGGCCCCTAGAACTGTTGGGGTGCATCTATATAAGGGTGAAGGAAGCTAATATTGTAAATAAACTGCATAGGGTGTTTTACCAGCAAAAAGGTCTCTGATCTGTTTGTGGACTTGAGCAGAGGCAGGAGCTCATGGGTCCTGCCACGCTCTGCTTCATGTCCTGCAGGGGTGGTCCAGAAACCGAACATAATCAGGGTGTCTTTTGTGTATGTCCATAAGTGTGCTTCTCATATAGCTTTCATAAGAATGGGAGATTAGATACCGGGTGGTAGCTGGAGTGATGGTTTCTTACATGCTTCCAAGGTTATGATGAACTTTGAGGTGCATGGCAAATTTCCTTCCCCAAAGGATGTGTTGAGGATCTGTGCTACCATGGGTTCAGAGTTGCCACACCACTTGGCAATGGTGATCTTCATTTAACAGTTTTCATAATTTAAGAGCTGGTGGACCTTATTCTGCTCTCTGTAATACTGATTGTAAATCTGCAGTTACTCCATTCATTTCAATAGAGTTACTTCAGTCTTAGGCTGCTGAAGCTAAAATCAGACGTTAAAAGGAGACTCTTGGATGAATAAATTTGGGCTCCTCAGTGGTTCTGGAATCAGCTACCTCTGAGAAAATATCTGTGCTGAAGGTATAATAAGAAAGACTGGTTGAGATGCAGTCACTAATTGATCTTTTCAAATGTCATAAATGTTTGATCATTGTGTAGGTCTTGTGGGGTTAAGACACCAAGCTCTGCGTATAAATGAGATGTTGCCTCTGAGAATCTCCAGCACCATAAGCATTGTGTAGTAAAGTCAAGAAAAAAGGGTATCTTGGAGGTTTTTGCAGTTTTTGTGAGGGGAATTTGTGCTAGACAGTAATGATGTGTGAATTAAACTTCTTTTGAATAATAGGTTACTCATGTTCAGCTATCATAGAAAATCTATTCCTGGGTTCATGTGGGTTCAACAGTTTCTGACAGAAAGAGGAGAACACAGGTTTCCCGAACCAAAAACAGAGAGGTAGTCTGAAGCTGTTTCAGGAAGTATGGGTTGAACTTGCATCTCCTCTAGTCTCCTCAATGTGCATTTCTGCTGGTCAAGAAATGTAAACTTATTTTTGTGAAAAATTTGGAATTTCAAGTTACTTTCATTTTGAAGTGTTCTAAAATGTCATAGTTTAAATATTTAATCTAAAGTTGTGAACAAATTCTATTCTTGACATTTTTATTGAGAATATTATTGAAAACATTATAATTGTGGTAAAGGCAAGATTGCAATAACCATTTTGATAATCTGATGAACATTTTGAAAAAACACTGAAAAAGCATAACATTTAAATAAAAAACAAACAAAATTTGAGTGTCCACAATTTTTCACAAAAAAAATGGTTTTTGAAAAACGTTTTTCAATTTAAAAGCTCTTTGCTCAAAAAGCTTGAGCAGTTCTAGGTACGTTACACTAGCCTAGGCTGCCTCTATAGTCCATTAGAGTGACTGACTTAGGGCTAAATTCTGATAGCCTTGCTCATGCTGAATAGATGGGACTGCTTGTGGAGTAACGGGCTGGTCAGCATAAGGGTATCTGAATATGTGATGTGAACTGTTGCTTGGAAAATATTGACAGTGTGTGTTATGTCTTGGGATGCTCATTCAGAGAAACTTTAGCAGACTGGTTGGGTATGGCAATAGCTGAAGTCTTTTGTACTTTGAGATTCCAGTTTTCCCCTTTTGACTGTGGTAACGGCTATGCACATGCTCCTGTGTGTCACTTGTTAGTCACCTCCCACTTCAGGCAATGCTCCATATCTTTCACACACTGTGGAAAGTGGTGAAATTTCTTTCATTTTAATATTTAGGTGTATTAATGCATCATTTAATTTTCAAAATCAGCTGGCTCAGTGGTTCAAAAGTATCTAACTTTGCAAATGAGGTTCAACCCATTATTTCAGTTGGGTACTAAGAGATTCCTTCTTTCTATATCATCTGTATGAAACAGAATGCTTCTCATAGACTCATAGACTTTAAGGTCAGAAGGGACCATTATGATCATCTAGTCTGACCTCCTGCACAATGCAGGCCATACAATCTCACCCATCCACTTCTATAACAAACCCCTAACCTATGTCTGAGTTATTGAAGTCCTCAAATTGTGGTTTGAAGACCTCAAGCTGCAGAGAATCCTCCAGCGAGTGACCCATGCCTCATGCTGCAGAGGAAGGCGAAAAACCTCCAGGGCCTCTGCCAATCTGCCCTGTAGGAAAATTCCTTCCCGACCCCAAATATGACGATCAGTTAAAACCCTGAGCATGTGGGCAAGACTCACCAGCCAGCACCCAGAATAAGGATTCTCTTCCACTTCTTTCACTTCACCTCTCAGAAACCAGTGATGTGCATACTACAAGAACCTGAGTCGAAAAGAATTATCCTGAAGGCTAAGATCTTGCTTGTTTGCTTTCTTTCTTTCACAAAACTATGAAATAAAAATTTTTCAAGTAAATTCCAGGCTCTTGATTTACATGGGCCTGTTTTATCAAAGTTTCTTACTAGACCTGCAATGTATTTGAAGCTATGATATTATTCTAAATGCCTATGGTATAGCCACAATTCCTTCACCTTTTTACAATTCTGTTATCTTGTCTGGTGATTTTTTTTTTAATCTTAAGGCATAGACCAATCCACTGTTTTCTGCAATGATTTTGCTCACAGGTTCACTCTAAACAACCATAATGCCATTTTCCCAGGACAGCCATAAATCTGATATATTTTGACTATTTATCTTGCAGGCAATAAATATCCGTTCACAAAGTGCTTTTCATGAATTAGATCAAATTACATTTGGGCTGCTGTAGTCCTGGAGAAAGAGGTGCCAGGCATTTGATGCAGGAGAACATTGTATTTAACTTCAGGGGAGAACAAAACTTGTGATTTTTATCATCAAAGGTGAAGCAGCAAAGCGCTATTTCTTGTTAACATTAAACCGTTTATTCTTATTTGGCTGTCAGTTTTATTACAAGCTTTAAGTCCGATGCTCATGACAAAAAGTTCAAGCACATTTCAAAATGAACTGGTTACGTGCATATTTCAGAAAGCTCTGTTTTATAGATGGTAGCTTAGGATGGTTTATGGATTACCATTGATTATGAATTATTAAAAAAGAAAATTGAAAATTTGATATTCAGAGCTGCTGAAATTAGCTCAAGTCTCATCAGAACACATTCTCACTCATTTATTGTACTTACAGGATGGTATTATTCTGTGAACTCCAAAAGAACATTGCAGTATTTGGGATTTTGGTTAAATGATCATCCAACAACCCGTTACTCATACAAGTAATCGTTGCTCATGAAAGTACCCTTAGAAAAATACTAGAATATTCCATAGTAATCACCTCAAATCACTAGTGGATTACAATATGCCTGAACTTTCACTCACACCAGTGAAATCAGTAGTAATTCCACTGCAGTCAGTAGAATTACACTGGTGTAAAAGTAGTGTAAATAAGAAGAGGTTTTTACCATGGAAGACTGGCATTTATTTATTATAAGGGAAGTCTTACTGAAATCAATGGAACTACTCATATAAATAAGGATTACTTGTCTGTATGACCAGGGGTGAAAGTAACTTAATGGACTTACCAGTACACAGGGCAGCTGGGGTCCTGGGCAAGGTGTGGGGGTGGCTCTGGGCCCCTGGAAGGGGTGGAGCCTCAGGCTGAAGGGGCAGGGCTGGGACCAGACTCTCTCAGCCAGCCCTTCAGCACTGCGTGGCCTGCGCCGCCCGGGGCTCTGGCTGCTTCTGTGGGAGCGGCTGGGAGCCCTGGGACTCCGGTGGCGATTTAAAGGGCCTGAGGCTCTGGCCGCTGGCACAGTAGCAGTGGCCAGGAGCCCCAGGTCCTTTTAAATTGCCAGGCCCTGGGGAAACTGCCCCTTTTCCCCTCTCCATCAGTGGCTCTGCCGGTACGGTCAGCTATGTACCGGTGGCTACTTTCTTACCAGTACACTGTACCGGACCTTACTGACTTACTTTCATCTCTGTATATGATACAAGTAAATACAGGGCCAAATGTACTAACTTGTGTGAAGCTGTAGTATTGTATTCTATAAATTTTGCTTATCTATATTTGTTCTTAAGGAGGAAAGATTATTCCATTTTAAATACTTTCTTAAATTTAACCTCTCTGATCCATTTGGAGATGAATCCTTCAATTCTTTTGCAGATATCTAGCCTGACTGTTTTACTGATCTCCCAGCCACTATACTGCCACTTCTGTAACTGATGTCTGGCACAGCAGCTCAGAAATCAGTCCAGTGGCTGACAGCAGATTGCCAAAACTGTGAAAGGAAAAGGTAGCTTTACCATGTGGCTTTGTGCTCCTAACAGTATTTACATACTTGGGCAAGTCAGTATGAGGAGTCCAATCTCATAGTTTTCCTTGGTTTATATGGCAGTAGAGGTTTTTT
This sequence comes from Mauremys mutica, assembly GCF_020497125.1. Taxonomy (NCBI): domain Eukaryota; kingdom Metazoa; phylum Chordata; order Testudines; family Geoemydidae; genus Mauremys; species Mauremys mutica. The sequence goes on along the minus strand of NC_059073.1, from coordinate 118,018,880 downwards.
TTCACTGCACAAATTACAAGGCCAGCTTATTTCATGATGAATGCTGGATGGCTAACCTCCCTTACACTTCATGGCAAGAAACAAATATAATAAAAGTGAGTGACGTTAATGCACAGCAACAATATGAGCTTTCAAGTACTGCACTTCTACTCACCTCTGGCAGCCAATGTCCTGTGATGTTCAGCTACTGAGCCCAAATGATCTTAACCTGTAGAATTGCATTTGGAGCACCCCTGCACGTGATTGTTGCAAATTCTGATTTCACAGAGAAAGCACATTGGGCCAAAAATGGGAAACAGTGTTTTTGCCACAGTGAAAATGTGTACATTTGCCTACAAATAAGGGGGATCATGATTAAATGGATGACCTAGCAGTCTTGAAGTGTTACTCATTTAAAGGGTGAGGGACTTTTGTCAGATATTGTATAGTTCTGTAATTATATACTTGTCTATGTTAAATATAGAAAAGAGTGAAAATCCAAGTTAATTTCCTTCTTTCTATCTGAACCTTAAATCTTTTGGCTAAGAGAGGCTGAGCAGAACAGTACTGAAAACTTCAGAGGTGCTTTGAACGGGTCACTCATTATGTGGGGTGTAGATATATTTTATGCATACAATATAATTAATGGATTTTTGAAAACTTTGTCATGTACCACATATTTTTTCCTTTATTTTTTCTAATTTTTTGCGTGAATAAATAAGGATGGAAAAGAAGATCCATGGAGTTCTGAAAGGAAGATGGGTGCTGAAGCTCAGGGGCGATGATTATGAAGTTGTATGTGGAGAGATTTCCTCCTTTTTGCATATGTGAAATATTTCCCACCACTCTATTCCCTCTCAAATCCCATGAATAGGTCACTATTTGACCCAAACCCACTGCAGTAAATGGTAGTCTTTCCATTGATGTCAATGGGATTTGAACTGGACTCTTACTGTCATTGTTGATTTGCTATCTATTTGCATTACAGTAGTGCTAAAAGGCACTAACGGAGATGAGAGCCCCCGTCTACATACACATAGTAAGTGACAACTCCTGTCCCAAAAGCTTACAAGCTAAATAGCTGAGACAGACTAAGGTTAGGAGGTGAAACAGAGGCGAGGAGTGACTTGCTGAGAATAGACCCCATGTGTCCTCACTCCCCAGTCCAGTGCCCTATCCACTATTCACACTCTTGTTATATTTTGTTGTTGTGTTATTGCTGCTACAAGCCTCCCATGAAATTGAGAAAGCGGATTTGTTTTTACATGTGCACCAGTTTAATGACAAAGGAAAATATTCAATTTAATGGCTAGCCAGTCTTGAATGGGAAAAGACAATCTCACATGTGGGCATACACTATCTCAGTTGTTTCTGAGTATGAAATGTACAGAGACCTAACAAAGGACATGCATATATTTAGAGTGACTTAGAAATGAATATATAGCTCAGTGGTGAAGAAGCAGGTAGGGAGAATATGTGAACGTTAATTCTGCAAAGTCCTGTGTTTCAAAGATAGTGATTTGGTCTGATGGTTGATTTTCATGGATGGAAAGATGACAGGAATTAAATATAAAATTCTATGTCATTTCACTATTCTGGACTCATTTAGTGGCAAAATAAAAATACTGCTGATTACATTGTTGTCTTACTTTTCACTCCTCTAGTATCCTGTTTTAAGTATATTTTAAAACATAATTTTAACCAATTGGAAAAGCAGGCCTGTATAAATAAATCCTCCAAAGCATTCATTTATCCGGTAGCCTGGAGAATGATACTGTTCCACACTGTGACATGCTAAAGTAAAAATAAGACCAACCCATTTTCAACACACACTGCCTAAGGTGCCCCAACATGTGCACATAAGCTGCAAACTCCACAACCTACATTTTCAAGAGTGATTGGTGATTTTAGGTTTCCCAGTTTGAGCCATCTTGAAGCAAACTGGTTTTCAGGAGTGCCGAGCATCCACCTTTTGAATATCAAGCTCCTTTAACATGATTTAAGTTTATCACTCAAAAATGGAGTCACACAAAATCACTACTATTCTTGAAAATTTAGTATGTACATGTGCAAAACAATTGTTTAGGTCAAGTAATATTTTTCTGAGCACAAAAACAATTTCAAACATATGAAAGTGCATTTTGAATGATCAAGTATTTGCACCAATATACTTTTTTAGTGCAAATTTGGCACTGACTTTGGAAACGTTAACCGATGAAGTAGTTAGCTCTATGGAGAAAAGACGGTCTTCTCTTTTATGTTTGCAATGCCCAGTGCAAAGGCACCCCAAAAGCTGTTGTCATTGTCAGCATCTTTTGTTGTTCACCAAAACAATTCTGCCTTTAATGGTTTCTTGAAAATGTTATCAAAATGGCTATAGAAATTTTTTGTTTAGCAAAAACCAGATTTTGGGAAATAAAAAATTCAAACAACCATTTCAAGGATCTTGCTTAAAGTGCTGCCCCAACAAGGCCAGAAAGCTATGATACTCCCTCTCCGGGCACTCACCCTTATTGTTCGGCTGTTATGCGGCCTGCTCTCATTGGAAGCAGGATTAGGCCCATCTGTCGTAACACACACGGAAAACCACTGCCATTGCAGTAACAAAGACATTGTAGCCCAAGAAGGGGGTCAAAGAAATTGTAACCGCCTGATGTTATTTGGGTGAAGAAGAAATAAGATATGGTCAGAGAGTAACTGAACTCTCACTGCTTGGGATTTTTTTTCATGGAGGGCATGTTAAAGAAAACTGCCTCATAAAACTCTTAGGCAAATCATAGCCATAAATCATGGGCAGCAAAACAATTTTCCCCAAGCCAATGGCAAATTGTTGCTATACCTTGAGTGTAAATTACTAACGATCAGCAACTCACCTAGGAAATGGAGCAAGTCTACAGTATATGTACAATTTATCAGAGGTGAATACACTTTTGACAGAATTTAAGGTCCACATAAAAATATAAAGAAATGGGCTAGACCCTCAGGTCTTGCTGAAATCCCCTTAGTAAAAGACCCAAGAGCTGGTGGAAAAGCTGTTGTGTGCTACCTTTATATCTCCTCTTCCCAGTGCTGGGTCTGACTGAGGGATGGTTTGATCCCTGATCAAGTTAGACTTATTCTGTAACACAAGACAAGAAAATACATATGGGCCACATTCAGATTTTTTTACCAAATCTGGTGTAAATCTAAACTGACTGCAAGGGAGTTACTCTAGACTTAAAGTAATCACCTTTAAGGTCAGAAGAGACAAATATGATAATCTAGTCTGACCTCCTGCACAACGTGGGCCTCAGAATCTCACCCACCCACTCTCGCAACAAACCCCTAACCTATGTCCAAGCCACTGAAGTCCTCAAATCATGGTTTAAAGACTTCAAGGTGCAGAGAATCCTCCAGCACCCATGCCCCATGCTGCAGAGGAAGGCAAAAAACCGCCAGGGCCTCTGCCAATCTGCTCAGGAGGAAAATTCCTTCCCGGCCCCAAATATGGCCATCAGCTAAACCCTGAGCCTGTGGGCAAGACTCATCAGCCAGACACCCGGGAAAGAATTCTCTGTAGTAACTCAGATCCCACCCGATCTAACATCCCATCACTGGCCATTGGGCATATTTACTGATAATAGTCAAAGATCAATTAATTTCCAAAATTAGGTTATCCCATCATACCATCTCCTCCATAAACTTATCAAGCTTAGTCTTGAAGCCAGATATGTCTTTTGTCCCCACTGCTCCCCTTGGGAGTCTGTTCCAGAACTTCACTCCTCTGATGGTTAGAAACCTTCATCTAATTTCAAGTCTAAACTTCCTCATTGTCAGTTTATATCCATTTGTTCTTGTGTCCACATTGGTACTGAGCTTCAATAATTCCTCTCCCACCCTGATATTTATCCTTCTGATATATTTATAGAGAACAATCATATCTCCCCTCAGCCTTCTTTTGGTTAGGCTAAACAAGTCGAGCTCTTTGAGTCTCCTTTCATAAGACAAATTTTCCATTTCTTGGATCATCCTAGTAGCCCTTCTCTGTACCTGTTCCAGTTTGAATTCATCCTTCTTAAACATGGGAGACCAGAACTGCATACAGTATTCCAGATGAGGTCTTACCAGTGCCTTGTATAATGGTACTAACACCTCCAGGGCCATCCCTAGCTATTTTGATGCCCTACGCAGCCCCCCTCTGAGGGTGGGGCCCCAGGCCTCCACGGGGGAGAGTTGGGGGGCTGGCCCCAGGCCTCCGTGGGCAGGAGGGGGGCTGGCCACTTCCTGCGGGAAGTGGAGTGACCTGGCCCCAGCCTGCTTTGCTCCCCTGGCTCCCAGCCATGCCACTGGCAAGTGCTGAGGGGCGATTCCCCCCTCCCCCCAAGCCTGGGAGCCAGGGGAGCAGAGCAGGTTGAGGCCGGGTCACTTCACTTCCCGCAGAAAGTGGCCAGGCCCCCGTCCTGCATGGAGATCTGGGGCCCCAGCCTGCTCTGCTCCCCTGGCTCCGAGGCTTGCGGGGAGGGGGAACCACCCCCCAGCACTCACCGGCAGTGCAGCTGGGAGCCAGGGGAGTGGAGCAGGCTGGGGCCGGGTTGCTCCACTTACCATTCAGTGAGTGCAGGGTCGGGCCTGGCTGCAATCTTCAGGGGGCAGGGCAGGGGCGGAGCAAGGGCTGGGGCCCTGGGGAAGAGTCGGAGCAGGGCCTGGAGCAACACGAAGCTGCGCAGGGCACCAGGAAATTTGGTGCCCCACATTTCCTGGTGCACTACGCAGCTGCCTACTTTGCCTATGGGTAAGAACGGCCCTGAACACCTCCTTATCTCTACTGGAAATACCTCGCCTAATGCATCCCAAGACTGCATTAGCTTTTTTCGCAGCCATATCACATTGGTGGCTCATAGTCATCCTGTGATCAACCCAATACTCCAAGGTCCTTCTCCTCCTCTGTTACTTCTAACGGATGAGTCCCCAGCTTATAACAAAAAGTCCTGTTATTAATTCCTAAATGCATGACCTTGCACTTTTCACTATTAAATTTCATCCTATTACTATTACTCCAGTTTATAAGGTCATCCAGATCTTCCTGTATGACATCCCGGTCCTTCTCTGTATTGGCAATACCTCCGAGCTTTGTGTCATCCGCAAACTTTATTAGCACACTCCCACTCTTTGTGCCAAGATCAGTAATAAAGATATTAAATAAGATTGGCCGAAAATCAATCCCTGAGGAACTCCACTAGTAACGTACCTCCAGCCTGACAGTTCACCTTTCAGTATGACCCATTGTAGTCTCCCCTTTAACCAGTTCCTTATCCACCTTTCAATTTTCATATTGATCCCCATCTTTTCCAATTTAACTATTAATTCCCCATGTGGAACCCTATCAAATACCTTACTGAAACTGAGGTAAATTAGATCCACTGCATTTCATTTGTCTAAAAACTGTTACCTTCCCAAAGAAGGAGATCAGGTTGGTTTGGCATGATCTACCTTTTGTAAAACCATGTTGTATTTTGTCCCAATTACCATTGGCCTCAATGTCCTTAACTACTTTCTTCTTCAATTTTTTCCCCAAGACCTTGCATACTACAGATCTCAAACTGACAGGCCTGTAGTTACCTGGATCATTTTTTTTCCTTTCTTAAAAATAGGAACTATGTTAGCAATTCTCCACTCATATGGTACAACCCCTGAGTTTACAGATTTATTAAAAATTATTGCTATTGGGCTTGCAATTTCATGTGCCAGTTCCTTTAATATTCTTGGATGAAGATTATCTGGGCCCTCTGATTTGGTCCCATTAAGCTGTTTGAGTTTGGCTTGTACCTTGGATGTGGTACTATCTACCTCCATATCCTCATTCCCATTTGTTATCCTGACATTATCCCTAAGCTCCTCATTAAAGACTGAGGCAAAGTATTTGTTTAGATATTGGGCCATGCCTAGATTATCCTTAACCTCCACTCCATCCTCAGAGTTTTGCGGTCCCACTTCTTTTTTTGTTTTCTTCTTATTTATATAGCTATAGAATCTTTTACTATTAGTTTTAATTCCCTTTGCAAGGTCCAACTCTACATGGTTTTTGGCCTTTCTCACGTTATCCCTACATGTTCTGACCTCAATAAGGTAGCTTTCCTTGCTGATCCCTGCCATCTTCCACTCCTTGTAGGCTTTCTGTTTTTTCTTAATCACCTCTCTGAGATGCTTGCTCATCCAGCTTGGTCTACAACTCCTGCCTATGAATTTTTTTCCGTTTCTTGGGACGCAGGCTTCTGATATTTTCTGCAACTTTGATTTGAAGTAATTCCAGGCCTCCTCCGCCTTTAGATCCACAAATTCTTCAGTCCAATCCACATCCCTAACTAATTTCCTTAATTTTTTTAAGTTAGCCCTTTTGAAATAAAAAACCCTAGTCACAGATCTATTTTTGTTTATCCTTCCATTTAGTTTGAACTGAATTAGCTCATGATCGCTTGAACCAAGGTTATCCCCTACAATTATTTCTTCTATGAGGTCCTCACTACCCACCAAAACCAAATCTGAAATGGCATCCCCTCTTGTTGGTTCAGCAACTACTTGTTGAAGGAATCCATCAGCTATCACATCCAGGAAAATCTGAGCCCTGTTATCATTACTAGCAGTTGTCCTCCAGTCTATATCTGGGAAGTTAAAGTCTCCCATGATCACACAATTCCCATTAGTATTTACTTCATTAAAAACATTAAAGAGGTCTCTATCCATATTCAAATCAGATCCCGGTGGTCTATAGCACACCCCAAGCACTATCCCAGGGAGGCTGTAGTAGCTTTCTTCCCCAATGTGATTTTTGCCCAGAGAGACTGTCTTATCCATTCCATCACTTCTTATTTCTTTATAGTCTACTTTATCATTGATATACAATGCTACTCCACCGCCTTTGCCTTTATTTCTGTCTTTCCTAAACAGCACATACCCTTTGATACCTGTACTCCAGTTATGAATACTGTTCCACCATGTTTCTGTTATCCCTATAATATCTGATTTCACTTCCTGCACCAGTAACTCTAGTTCCTCCATTTTGTTACCTAGGCTCCTCTCATTGGTGTACAAACATCTTAATTTCTCCTGTTTGACTTCTCTCACATTCTTTACCCGATTAGGCACAGACATTCTACCGCCAGTATCATCTATTAGACTTGTATCTACACTACCCTTCCTCCTTATGTCCATTCTCCTACCCACAGCTCTATCCCTTCTTACTTTGTTTTCTTCCCTCTCAATGTTAAATTCTGGCATGGAGATTACCTGGACATCTCCCAACCATCACCCCCAAATTCCTAGTTTAAAGGTCTCTTAATCAATTGTACCAGCCTCCATCCCAGAAGTCAATTTCCCTCCCTACTCAGGTGAAGTCCATCCCGAGAGAACAGTCCTCTGTCCATGAATGCCTCCCAGTGGCCATACATCCCAAAGCCCTCCTTATAGCACCACTGTCTGAGCCATCTGTTGATCATCATAATCTTGTCACACCTTTGTTGTCCTTCTCTAGGAACAGGCAGAATCCCACTGAAGATCACCTGAGCCTCGAACTCCTTAAATGTCTTCCCCAGACTGGCATAGTCTCCCTTGATATGTTCCAGCGAGAATCTAGATGTATTATTTGTTCCCACATGAAGGACAATCAGCTGATTCTTTCCCGCTCCCGTTAGGATCCTCTTCAGCCTCAGGTCCACATCCTGTATCTTAGCACCCAGCAGATAGCACACCCTTCTGTTCTCTGGATGAGCTCTAGTTACAAGCTTGTCTACACTTCTCAGCAAGGAGTCCCCAATCATGTAGACCTGCCTTTTCCTGGTGATGATGCGATTCTTCGGTCTATCCCTTGTTCCCTCTGGCTGCAAGTCCTCTCGATTCCTAGTCTCCCTTGCAATCCTCTGCAACCCATCCTGTATCCTCCTGGGGCTCATATTTGGTGTTGTTATCTCTATTGACTCTTCCCCTCTTCCTATAGAACTAGCTGCTCGTCTCTTCTTCCTTGCCCTCTCACCTTCAGTGACCACCTGCTGTGCCCCTTCTTCATTTTCCAACTCTGCAAACCTGTTCCTGAGTTCTATTTCTCCTTCATTGGCCCGTCTTTTCCTCTGCCTGGTTCTCTTAGTCACATGCTTCCACTGTCCACTTTCCTCACCCAGCAGTTTCCCCTCAGAGTTCTTTGGTCCTGCTTCCATCTGCAAGTCTGAGCTTTTCCCTTCAGTCTCCTCATGTCTTTGTTTCATCATCTGCTCGAACCCCCTTCTAAACTCAACCAGAGTTTCCACCTGCATCTCCAATCCTCAGATTTTTTCTTCCATCAGCTCTATCAGGCGACACTTCATGCAGACAAAACTCTTTTCAGGTACCCCCTCCAGGATCATGTGCATGCTGCAGCTTCCACATCCAGTCATCTTCACTGTGTCTTCCACTACTTGGGTCACTACCATTGCTGTTTCTGTATCTGTCACCTTCCCTCCTAAGTCCCATTAGTCCGGGAAACACAAACCAAACCAAAATACCACCACCTGCAGCAAAACAAACCCTCAGCGAGCACCACAACACTGCCAGAGCACCACACACTCTCTTCACTAGCCTGTCTGTTCCTCTGCCTGGTTCTCCTAGTCTTCCCCCCCAAACTCCCCTTGCAAACTCAAAGTCCCCTGTTTGCTTGCTCCTGTGCCACTGCCTGACTGGCTGGCTACCTTTATAGGACCCCTAATCAGAGAAGCCCTGCCCCCTAATCAGGGTTCAGCTTCTCTCCCAGCACACTGCCCCTACCAGCCTCTACAAATGCCTTCTCCTCTCTCAGAACTCCCACTCAAACTCCTCTGTTTACAGCTCTGTTTGCTGACTTACATTATTATAAAAGAGATCAAAATCTGGCCTAAGTGGGCATTAAGGATGAACACCCACATGTGAGTTCTTTTCTCTTGACACATAATGACAAAATGAAGGACATAAAGGGGACACACTTTAAAATGTGCTCATTTTTCATGGCTACTGTTTGTATCCTGCTAGTAATGCTGTAAAATGTCTGTTTTGCAACCTGCTTGTAACAGTCCGAGGTTGGGGCCGTGCCCTCTCAGGGGCCGTCGGGAGCCAGGCCGCCTTACTACACGGCCCAAATCAGTCTCTGGGTTCTGAAGGTCTTGGGGGTTCGGCCCTCAAGCAGGGGCTGAACAGAAGGCACACGGTTAGTGCAGTGAGTCCCAGGCCTCAGTCAGGGCGGGGCAGCGAACCAGTTCTAAGCTCCGGTCCTGGCAGCCGGAGCTGAGCAATGGCAAAGTCAGTAAGCCCCCAAGCCCTAGCTCAGGGCGGGGCAGCACACAAGAGGCAGGGCTCAGACCCTCAGGCAGGGCTGAGCAGCAGTCTAAGTCAGTAAGCCCAAGCCCTAGCTCAGGGCGGGGCAGCACACAAGAGGCAGGGCTCAGACCCTCAGGCAGGGGCTGAGCAGCAGTCTAAGTCTGTAAGCCCCAAGCCCTAGCTCAGGGCGGGGCAGCACACAAGGGGCAGGGCTCAGACCCTCAGGCAGGGGCTGAGCAGTAATAATAGTTCAGGGCTCAGGTCCTTAAAGCAGGAGCTGAGCAGTAATCAAGTCAAGAAGCCCAAGCCCTAGCTCAGGGCGGGGCACCAAACACAGCAGTTCTAGGCTCAGTTCCTCACAGCAGGGGCTGAGCACACAAAGTCACTAGTTTAAGCCCAAGCCCTCAGTCAGGGCGGGCAGCAAAACAGCAGTTCGATAAGCCCTGGCCCTCTGGGGCAGGGCAGGGCAACAACAGTTCAATAAGCCCTGGCCCTCTGGGGCAGGGCAGGGCAACAGCAGTTCAATAAGCCCTGGCCCTCTGGGGCAGGGCAGGGCAACAGCAGTTCAATAAGCCCTGGCCCTCTGGGGCAGGGCAGGGCAACAGCAGTTCAATAAGCCCTGGCCCTCTGGGGCAGGGCAGGGCAACAGCAGTTCAATAAGCCCTGGCCCTCTGGGGCAGGGCAGGGCAACAGCAGTTCAATAAGCCCTGGCCCTCTGGGGCAGGGCAGGGCAACAGCAGTTCAATAAGCCCTGGCCTTCTGGGGCAGGGCAGGGCAACAACAGTTCAATAAGCCCTGGCCCTCTGGAGCAGGGCAGGGCGTCAGTCTCAGGAAGCTCAGGTAAGTGCCGGCTTCTCTGCCTGAGTGCTGGCAGGAGGGGGAGTCTGCCACCCGTGAGTGGGGTGGCAGGGGGGACACAGGCCCACCCACTCCACTGTGTCCCAGCCCGGGGCCCTAACAGCGGCGTGGATCCGCTACAGTCAGTGGGGATCCTGGCCGCAACACACTGACATGGGCACATCCGTGCCCTCAGCCGGACAGGGTTCGGCTACCCCCGGGCTGCATTCCATCTCCCCCTCCTCGGGTACCTGCTCGTCGCTGGGCTCGGCAGCGGGGTCCCACACCATGGGTTCCTCGGCGTGGTGAAGGCGGTCTAGGTCGGGCTGCTCCTCCGGACTCGGGTCAGGGGGCCGCTCGGGCCGCTCCTCGGGGTACCGGGCTCGGGGCAGGCTCGGCCAGTCCACCTCGGGGTACCTGGCTCGAGGGAGGCTCGGTCGGTCCGCGTCAGGATGCCTGGCTCGAGGGAGGCTTGGTCCATCCACGTCCGGGTACCTGGCTCGGGGCAGGCTCGGTCCAGCAGGAGCCCGATCAGGAGCGTCTGTCCTCTCCGGCTGCTGGGCTCCAACTGAGTGCTGAGGCCGGGCTTTTATACTTCCTGTCCCGCCCCTTGACTTCCGGGGGGCGGGAACAGGTGGCAGTGGCTCCGCCCACTGAGGTGGCTGTTCCGGTTCCTCCCTCTCAGGGGCCGTCGGGAGCCAGGCCACCTCACTACACGGCCCCCCCCTCAAGGCTGGGTCCCGTGCAGCGGGGCCAGCCCACTCCACACCCCCCAGTCTAGAGAGGAAGTCCGCATTCGCATGTTCCTTACCGGCTCTATGGCGGACCGTGAAGGCAAATGGCTGGAGGGCCAGGTACCAGCGCTGCACCCGCATGTTGTGGTCCTTCATCCGGGTCAACCACTGAAGGGCGGAATGGTCGGTGACCAAGGTGAAGGGGACTCCCAGGATGTAGTACCGGAGCGCTTCACAAGCCCACTTCACGGCCAGGGCTTCCTTCTCGACCACCGCATAGTTTTTTTCGCGGGGGAACAGTTTCCGGCTAATGTACAGAACCGGATGCTCCTCACCCCCTACGTCTTGGGACAAGACGGCCCCGAGTCCCACTTCTGAGGCGTCGGTCTGTAAGATAAACGGCTGGTTAAAGTCGGGGCTATACAAGACCGGCTCGCTGCAGAGGCACGTCTTAAGAGTCCGAAAGGCCCTGTCGCACTCAGTAGTCCAGTTCACCTGCCGTGGGCTGTCCTTTGTTAGGAGCCCCGTTAAGGGGGCTGTAATCGTCGCGAACTGGGGGATGAACCGCCTATAATAACCGGCCAAGCCTAGAAACTGCCGCACCTGGCGCTTCGTGGTCGGCGGGGGGCAGTTTGCGATGGCCTGGACCTTGCCGATCAGGGGTTTTACCTGCCCATGCCCGATAGCATACCCCAAGTACTTAGTCTCTTGCCACCCGATGCGACATTTTTTCGGGTTGGCGGTTAAGCCGGCCTTCCTCAGGGACCTCAGGACAGCGGCGACTCTCTCCAGGTGGTTCTCCCACTGTGGACTGTAGATCACAACGTCGTCGAGATAGGCGGCCGCATAGTCCTGATGGGGCTGGAGGAGGCGGTCCATTAGGCGCTGAAAGGTGGCCGGGGCCCCGTGGAGGCCGAAGGGCATCCTGGTGAATTGGTAGAGACCGGAGGGAGTGGCAAAGGCAGTTTTCTCGCGGGAGGCGGGCTCCAGAGGGATCTGCCAATACCCCTTACTTAGGTCTAGGGTGGTGATGTAGTGGGCCTCCCCCAGGCGGGCCAACAGCTCATCTATCCGGGGCATGGGATAGGCGTCGAATTTGGAGATGGCGTTAACGCGTCGGAAGTCGATACAGAAGCGCTGCGAACCGTCGGGTTTGGGTACCAGCACTACCGGGCTGCGCCACTCACTCTGCGACGGTTCTACCACCCCCAAATCCAACATCGCTCGTACCTCCTTCTCCACGACCTGCTTCCTATGGTAGGGCAGGGGCCGGGTCGTCCCCCGGATCACCACCCCCGGCTCTGTCTGGATCCGATGGTATACCAGGGAGGTGTGTCCCGGTTGGTCCGTAAAGGTGTGGGGAAAAGCTCGGAGGAGGCACCGGGTCTGTCGGAGCTGTTCCTCGGTTAAGGTCTCCCCGAGCTGGGGTTCCTCGGCGTCTCCGGGGTGGGGGACCTGGGGCCCCAGTTCCGGTTCTGGCGGGTAGGGGTTAATCAACAGCCCTTCTCGCTCCTTCCAGGGTTTGAGGAGGTTGATGTGATAGCGTTGGGTCTTCTTCTTCCGGTCCGGCTGATTGATTTCATACGTGACCGGGCCCACCTTTCTGACCACCTCATATGGCCCTTGCCACCGGGCCAGGATCTTTGATTCACTGGACGGGAGGAGGAGTAACACCCGGTCCCCGGGTTGGAAGTCCCGAGTCTGGGCGCCTCGGTTATAGGTCTGGGCTTGCGTGTCCTGGGCGGCTTTCAAGTTTTCCCGCGCCAGATCCCCCGCCTGCTTCAGGCGCTCCTGAAGTTGAAGCACATACTGTAAGAGACCCTGGGCCGGGGAGGGAGCCTGTTCCCAGGTTTCTCGCATGAGGTCCAAGAGGCCCCGGGGTCGTCGCCCATACAATAATTCGAAAGGGGAGAACTTCGTCGACGCCTGGGGAACTTCTCGTATGGCTAGGAGCAGGGGCGGAAGGAGCTGGTCCCACCGGCGAAGGTCCTCTTGGGGAAACCGACGCAGCATCCCTTTCAGCGTCCGGTTAAACCTCTCCACTAATCCATCGGTCTGGGGGTGATAGACGGAGGTGCGGAGTTGCTTGACCCCCAGGATTTCGCAAACTTGCTTGAGCAGCCGGGACGTGAAATTGGTCCCTTGGTCCGTGAGGAGCTCCCGGGGTAGGCCAACACGGGCGAAGACCTTCACCAGTTCCATGGCAATGGTGCGGGCTGAGATGTTCCGAAGAGGAATGGCTTCGGGGAACCTGGTGGCATAGTCCATCATCACTAAAATATATTGGAACCCCGCGCTGCTCTTCGGGAGGGGCCCCACCAGGTCCACGGCCACGCGTTCAAAGGGGGTTTCCATTAAAGGCATTGGTATCAACGGCGCCTTAGGGGTCCGGGCAGGGGCGGCCAACTGGCAGTCCGGACACGAATTGCAATAGTCCTTTACTTCTTGGTACACCCCGGGCCAGAAAAAACGCCCCAGGATCCGGGCCAGCGTTTTGTCGTGCCCGAGGTGCCCAGCCGCTGGGACATCGTGGGCCAGCTTCATGACCGCCCGGCGGTGACACCGCGGCACGAGAAGCTGTGTCCGGATCTCCCCGGTGCGGGGGTCTTTCTCCACGCGGTAAAGGCGCTCTTGTCGTAGCTCAAAGTGCGGCCACTGCGCCGCTCGCTGGGGGTCGAGAATAGTCCCATCCACGGAGGCCAGCTGCTCGTAGATCTGTTTGAATGTGGGATCGACCCGTTGGTCCCGGCAAAAATCTGTGGGTGTCGAGGGATCCCCTCTTCCCCCTCGGGGAGGGTCTTCACGTCCTCCCGTGGAACTGGTAGGGACGGGGGTCTCCCCTTCTAATGCCGGCGTGGCCTGCGGGCTACCCTCGAGGTGGCGGCGTAATACAGTGGTGAAGTCGGGCCAGTCCCGCCCCAGGATCACCGGGTACGCCAACCGGGGTGCAAGCCCCACCTTCATCCACCGGGTGATCCCATCAATGGTCAATTGGGTCTGGGCGCTGGGGTAGGCTCGTATATCTCCGTGGATACACTGCAGTGGAATCTTCTCCAGGTGGCCGTCCGCCGGCGGGCCTAAGTCCTGGCAGACCAGCGTTTGGCCACAGCCTGAGTCAAGGAGGGCCACCGCCGGTCGTCCCTCAATGACCACGGGCACGGTGATCTTGGCCACTTGCGGACGTCGGGCACGGCCTTCCCCTGAGTAGACTTGGCCAAATGCACACTCCATTTCAGGGCAATCCCGCTGCAAATGGCCGTAGTTTCCGCAGGAGAAACAGGGCCCCAAGGTGGCTCGCTCCGTCCGCGTCCGGGCCCCGGGATCACCCCCGGGGGGTTTCCGGCTATACTCTCTGGCTGTGGGCGTCGGGGTCTGTGGGGGTCTCCCGGAGGGCGCGGCCATCCGGGCCCGGCCCTCTACGCTGCGGGAGGGAACACTTATGGCTGCCCGTGGGGGCGGCCCCCTCTTTTCCGGGTTGGGGCGCTCCGTCCGGACCGGGACCGCCCGGCCAGCTGACCCCGACGGGGCCTCCGCCGCGAGGAAGTCCTCCATTAAGGTAACGGCCGCGGACACCGTCGTCGGCCTGTGGCGTAGGACCCAGGATCTTCCCCTCGGCGGAAGTACATGGGCAAATTGTTCCAATACAATTTGTTCCATCAGCTCGTCTGGTGTCCGGCGTTCAGGTTGTAGCCACTTTTTGCAGGTCTCCCGTAGTTCCTGAGCCACCATCCGCGGCCGGGCCCCCGGGGGATAGGACAGGCTCCTAAACCGTTGTCGATAGGTCTCAGGGCTCACGTTCAGTGCGTCCAGAATAGCGGCCTTCACTAAGTTGTAGTCCTGGGCCGCTTCCACCGACAGACCTCGGTAGATGGTCTGGGCGGTCCCCGTTAAGTATGGGGCCAGGATGGTGGCCCACTGGTCCGGGGTCCAGCCTGCGACGACAGCCACCCTCTCGAAGGTGAGGAGAAAAGCCTCCGGATCATCCTCGGGCCCCATCTTCGTCAACCGAATTGGGGGGCTGGGTCGCGGGGCCCCCGGCGAAGGTCCTCTTGGGGAAACCGACGCAGCATCCCTTTCAGCGTCCGGTTAAACCTCTCCACTAATCCATCGGGTAGGGGTTCCCCCGGTTGGGCTAGGGCCGCTGCAAGCTGCTGGACACATTTCTGCTGGAAGTCCTGGTGTTGGGTAACCAGGTCCGCAATCAGCTGCCGTTGTTGGACCCCCAGCTGCTCTACGAGCTGCTGCTGCTGTAGCTGGTGGGTGGCCTGGTGCTCCTGTTGGTGTCGCGCCTGGGCCGCCTGCTGTCGTTCCTGGCTCTCAGTGATGAGGGTCAGGAGCTGGGATAGGTCCATCTCTCTTGCGGGAGATCTCTCTCCCGTCGCCCCCTTTTCACCGGTGTCTAGAGTCCGTGCCCACATTCTGGGCAAAAAGGTCCTCAGAGAAGGCACCACGTGTAACAGTCCGAGGTTGGGGCCGTGCCCTCTCAGGGGCCGTCGGGAGCCAGGCCGCCTTACTACACGGCCCAAATCAGTCTCTGGGTTCTGAAGGTCTTGGGGGTTCGGCCCTCAAGCAGGGGCTGAACAGAAGGCACACGGTTAGTGCAGTGAGTCCCAGGCCTCAGTCAGGGCGGGGCAGCGAACCAGTTCTAAGCTCCGGTCCTGGCAGCCGGAGCTGAGCAATGGCAAAGTCAGTAAGCCCCCAAGCCCTAGCTCAGGGCGGGGCAGCACACAAGAGGCAGGGCTCAGACCCTCAGGCAGGGCTGAGCAGCAGTCTAAGGGCTTGGCTACACTTACAAGTTGCAGCGCTGGTGGAGGCTTTCCAGCGCTGCAACAACACCCCGTCCACACTTGCAGGGCACAACCAGCGCTGCAACTCCCTGGTTGCAGCGCTGGCTGAAAACCCATCCCGGCAGGGGTATAAGGAGTGCAGCGCTGGTGATCCAGCGCTGCCCAGCAGGTGTGGACACTCACCAGCGCTTTACCTGTCCTCCAGGGAATAAGGAGGTATCCCAGAATTCCTGTTCAGCCACTCTGCACATCAGTTTGCACTCTACTGCTCTTGGCTCAGGTGACCCGCCCTGTAAATGCCCCGGGAAATTTAAAAATCTCCTTCCTGTTTGCTGCAGCCAGGTGTGGAGTGCAATCAGTTTTAATCAGTTACAGGTGACCATGCCTCCACGCGGCAAACGAGCCCCAGCATGGAGCACTGGTGAATTGCAGGACCTCATCAGTGTTTGGGGTGAGGCATCTGTTCAGGCACAGCTGCGCTCCGGCCGTAGGAATTACGATATCTTTGAGCAGATATCAAGGGCCATGCTGGATCGGGGCCATGATCGGGACGCAGTACAATGCAGGGTGAAAATTAAAGAGCTGCGGAGTGCCTATTACAAAGCCCGAGAGGGGAATCGACGATCCGGAGCTGCTCCCACGACCTGCCGTTTTTACAGGGAGATGGATGAGATACTTGGGGGTGACCCCACTGCCAATCCCAGGATAACGATGGACACTTCTGAGCAGGCTGGGGGACAGGAGGAGGAGGCGGAGGAGGCGGCGGAGGCGGAGGCGTGGGGGGGGGAGGAAACCGCGAGTGAAGCTCCTGGCATGGGGGAAGAAACCGCAGATTCCCTGGAGGCATGCAGCCAGGAGCTCTTCTCAAGCCAGGAGGAAAGCACCCAATCGCAGCAGCCAGCAGTTGCAGAAGGACAAGCAGAGGAGCGTGTTACCGGTAAGCGGCTTTTATTTTCTGGGTGAAATGTTTCTGGAGAGGAGGGGGGGTTATGGATGCATGCATGCCAGCCTCTAGATGTGGAATAGCCCGTTGATGTGGTCTATCACGTCGCGGTAATCTGCCTCAGTTATCTCAGCAAAAGCTTCATCCAGAGCGTGGGCAATATGCCTGCGCAGGTTTATAGGCAGAGCCACTGTGTCCCTTGTCCCAGTGACGGTGACGCGTCCGCGCCACTCTTCTGCCAGTGGTGGGGGACCATTTCTGAACACAGGCAAGCCGCATAGGGTCCCGGGCGGAATCCACATTGCTCTAAAAGAGCCCCCCGCTGTTCCCTAGTGACTCGCAGTAGGGAAACATCTTCCAGGATTAAGTCCTGTGAAAAATGTTGGGAGACTCTTTAGTGAAGAGATAGGGAGATAAGATCACCCCTGCATCTGCATTTCACTCAACCCCTCTAGCACTCCAGATTACCCGAAGCAACCAGCTCCCCTCTTACACCCAAGCCCCACTTCTCCCCATATAAGCACTGCTCACTCACCATGTCGTGGCTTCTGTAGTGTTATGCGTGTGGGTAAAAGAATGCTTAAATAAGAACTCACTCCCTCAGTGTAACAATTCATGTCTGGAGATAGTGGATACAATGCTGCCCGTGTTAAATGTTGTCATTTCTGTTTCTACAGTGACCTTGACTACTGGACTGCCCAGATGTTCAACATCACAGAGGCTTCAAAATTTGAGAAAAAATCCCCGAAAGAGCAAAGAAGACATGCTGAAAACTGTTCTTAATCAGTCTGCTCGAGAGAGTAAGGACTTGAAGGATTGGCGAGAGAAAGAAAGCAGGACACGCAAGAGAAATGCAGTGGCCAAGAGGAAAACCACGGAGCGGCTGCTAAGCATCCTGGAGCGCCAAGCGGAGTCTATAGAGTCACTCGTTGCCATGCAAGCAGAGCACTACCGTGCTACTCCCCCACCCGCCCCGTCCTTTGTGCCTTGTGCCCCAATGTCAGCTCAAACCACCTTTCCCCAGCATCCAGGTTCTTACCACCACCAGCTGCCTCCAACACCTGTATGTTCCCCAACCAGCCCTGATACCTACCACCACCCTTACCCTCTGCATTCAACCCCCATCACCATGCAGTATATGAACCCTGAAGTGCAGGATTCATTAAACAGCAATCCAGACAGGGCATATGCAAACTTGTGACTGTACAGTTCACCAACCCACACCCCTGCCCTCTTGTGTTCATGAAATGTTGTGTGTCTGTCTGTCTGTCAAGGAAGTTTTTTTCTTTTCAATAAAACAATTCTTGGCTTTGAAAACAGTCTTTATTATAGCAGATAGTGAAAGATACCTTAGCCCAGTAAAGAAAGAGGCACTACAAATCATATTATTATTATGGATAATAGAATAACAGTGTAAGCAGTGCAATTCACTCCCATGCAAGGCAGCAAACATTATTGTTGGCTTTCAGCCTCAAATTCTTCCCTCAAGGCATCCCTAATCCTTGTAGCCCTGTGCTGGGCCTCTCTATTAGCCCTGCTCTCTGGCTGTGCATATTCAGCCTCCAGGACTTGAACCTCGGTGGTCCATGCCTCACTGAATGTTTCACCCTTCCCTTCACAAATATTATGGAGGGTACAGCAAGCGCATATAACCGCGGGGATGCTGCTTTCCCCCAAGTCTAGCTTCCCATACAAGCAACGCCAGCGGGCTTTTAAACGCCCAAAAGCACACTCCACAGTCATTCTGCACCGGCTCAGCCTGTAGTTGAACCGGTCCTTGCTCCTGTCAAGCTTCCCTGTATAGGGTTTCATGAGCCAAGGCAGTAACGGGTACGCGGGGTCTCCAAGGATCACAGTGGGCATTTCGACATCCCCTACTGTGATCTTCCTGTCTGGGAAAAAAGTCCCTGCCTGCATCTTCCTGAACAGGCCACTGTTCCGAAAGATGCGTGCATCATGCACCTTTCCAGGCCAGCCTGTGTAAATGTCAATGAAACGCCCGCGGTGATCCACAAGCGCCTGGAGAACCATAGAGAAATACCCCTTCCGATTAACGTACTCTGATGCCAGGTGGGGGGGGGCCAGAATAGGAATATGCGTCCCATCTATCGCCCCTCCACAGTTAGGGAAACCCATGTGTGCAAAGCCATCCACAATGTCCTGCACGCTCCCCAGAGTCACGGTCTTTCTTAGCAGGATGCGATTAATTGCCTTGCAAACTTGCATCAAAACGATTCCCACGGTCGACTTTCCCACACCAAACTGGTTCCCGACCGACCGGTAGCTGTCTGGAGTTGCCAGCTTCCAGATTGCAATAGCCACTCGCTTTTCCACCGTCAGGGCAGCTCTCAATCTTGTGTCCTTGCGCCGCAGAGTGGGGGCGAGCTCAGCACACAGTCCCATGAAAGTGGCTTTTCTCATACGAAAGTTCTGCAGCCACTGCTCGTCATCCCAGACTTCCATGACGATGTGATCCCACCACTCAGTGCTTGTTTCCCGAGCCCAAAAGCGGCGTTCAACGGTGCTGAGCATTTCCGTAAATGCCGCAAGCACTTTAGTGTCACACGCGGCAGGCAAATCCATATTGATATCATCGTCGGAATCCTCACTGTCACTTTGGAGCTGAAGGAATAGCTGGACTGCCAAACGTGTTGTGCTGGTGACACTCATCAGCAGAGTCCTCAGCAGATCAGGCTCCATTTGCCACAGAAATCGCGATTCACACAGAGAGTAACAGAAAGACACTCACAATGGCGCCAAACGCTGCTGGAAAGAGTGAATGCTGGGATGTGAAGCGATGCACCACGGGGCGCTGGCAAACAGGAAGCGGAATGACCCGCACACTTCCTTCCCCTTCCCACAATACTCAGCGCCAAAACGGCGCCAAAACGGGACGAGGTGCTCTGTGGGATAGCTGCCCACAATGCACCTCTCAATACAGCGCTGGAAAGTGCTGCAAGTGTGGCCACACTGCAGCGCTGGTAGCTGTCAGTGTGGCCACACTCCAGCGCTGGCCCTTCCACAGCTGCATGACCAGCGCTGTAACTCCCAGCGCTGCAACTTGTAAGTGTAGCCAAGCCCTAAGTCAGTAAGCCCAAGCCCTAGCTCAGGGCGGGGCAGCACACAAGAGGCAGGGCTCAGACCCTCAGGCAGGGGCTGAGCAGCAGTCTAAGTCTGTAAGCCCCAAGCCCTAGCTCAGGGCGGGGCAGCACACAAGGGGCAGGGCTCAGACCCTCAGGCAGGGGCTGAGCAGTAATAATAGTTCAGGGCTCAGGTCCTTAAAGCAGGAGCTGAGCAGTAATCAAGTCAAGAAGCCCAAGCCCTAGCTCAGGGCGGGGCACCAAACACAGCAGTTCTAGGCTCAGTTCCTCACAGCAGGGGCTGAGCACACAAAGTCACTAGTTTAAGCCCAAGCCCTCAGTCAGGGCGGGCAGCAAAACAGCAGTTCGATAAGCCCTGGCCCTCTGGGGCAGGGCAGGGCAACAGCAGTTCAATAAGCCCTGGCCCTCTGGGGCAGGGCAGGGCAACAGCAGTTCAATAAGCCCTGGCCCTCTGGGGCAGGGCAGGGCAACAGCAGTTCAATAAGCCCTGGCCCTCTGGGGCAGGGCAGGGCAACAGCAGTTCAATAAGCCCTGGCCCTCTGGGGCAGGGCAGGGCAACAGCAGTTCAATAAGCCCTGGCCCTCTGGGGCAGGGCAGGGCAACAGCAGTTCAATAAGCCCTGGCCCTCTGGGGCAGGGCAGGGCAACAGCAGTTCAATAAGCCCTAGCCCTCTGGAGCAGGGCAGAGCAAGAGCAGTTCAATAAGCCCTGGCCTTCTGGAGCAGGGCAGGGCAACAACAGTTCAATAAGCCCTGGCCCTCTGGAGCAGGGCAGGGCGTCAGTCTCAGGAAGCTCAGGTAAGTGCCGGCTTCTCTGCCTGAGTGCTGGCAGGAGGGGGAGTCTGCCACCCGTGAGTGGGGTGGCAGGGGGGACACAGGCCCACCCACTCCACTGTGTCCCAGCCCGGGGCCCTAACAGCGGCGTGGATCCGCTACAGTCAGTGGGGATCCTGGCCGCAACACACTGACATGGGCACATCCGTGCCCTCAGCCGGACAGGGTTCGGCTACCCCCGGGCTGCATTCCATCTCCCCCTCCTCGGGTACCTGCTCGTCGCTGGGCTCGGCAGCGGGGTCCCACACCATGGGTTCCTCGGCGTGGTGAAGGCGGTCTAGGTCGGGCTGCTCCTCCGGACTCGGGTCAGGGGGCCGCTCGGGCCGCTCCTCGGGGTACCGGGCTCGGGGCAGGCTCGGCCAGTCCACCTCGGGGTACCTGGCTCGAGGGAGGCTCGGTCGGTCCGCGTCAGGATGCCTGGCTCGAGGGAGGCTTGGTCCATCCACGTCCGGGTACCTGGCTCGGGGCAGGCTCGGTCCAGCAGGAGCCCGATCAGGAGCGTCTGTCCTCTCCGGCTGCTGGGCTCCAACTGAGTGCTGAGGCCGGGCTTTTATACTTCCTGTCCCGCCCCTTGACTTCCGGGGGGCGGGAACAGGTGGCAGTGGCTCCGCCCACTGAGGTGGCTGTTCCGGTTCCTCCCTCTCAGGGGCCGTCGGGAGCCAGGCCACCTCACTACACTGCTATATAAACGAAAGAAATGGAAGAAATGATCCTCTCTGTCTTTTGTTTCCCTGATATTCCCCTGGTTTATACCAGGTAGCAATATAATCCTTTTGTGCATAAAATTCTTCACTGAGCTGCACATACACTTCTAGGTGATCATAGACTTGGCATTTGAGCCTTTCCATTGTTCGGTGTCATGCTATTCTCTACACAGGACGAACCTAGTGTGATCAACCTATTCACTTATTGCTGGGTACCTGCTCTTCACCCAAGCTGAGCTTCAGGGAAAGGATCTAGCCAGAAGAGGGACTGTTCCAGCCGGCAATGGAGTTCATAATTTCCAGAGTACAGGAGAAGGAATTAACATCCTGGGGTCAGGGAGGATCAAGCTTAGGAAAGAACCAGAGGCTGCATGTGAGCAGGAGCTGCAGCCTGGGTGCTGGGTTGGGAAGACTGAGCTAGGCAAACATAACTTGTTGCTGGCTGTAGCCAGCAGTAGCCACAGCAGGTGGATGCAGAGCCTGCATGTTGGAAGACAGTGCACAGGGATGATGGTGAAGTGCAGTTATCCTTCTGCCTCGCTACTGGCCTGCCCTTAGGGGCTGGGTTAGGAACTGCTGTTTTGAGCTCTTAAAAATAATGATGCAAACTGCATCTTTTAATTTTTGTTACTTCCTCAAAGTCAGGGTACGTTCTATCCCACTGAGGCCTGGCATTTAGAACATCTCCACCCCTCACCTGAGCTTGTTGTATGCAGTACATACAACCGGACTTCTAGGGAGGACTGGTGTACCACATCATTCACAGTGACATCCCACAGTGGGGTTGGTAACAGTATGGCACTGCTTTTTTTAAATTCATGGGGTCTTGTTGGGCCTGGTTCTTGTGTGCTTATGACCGATGCATGGGGGAGTTTAGTTACTGTTATTCATTACAAATGGTCATATCTGGTATTTTGGAACTTTCACAGCAGCTAATCATCAATAGTTACTGAATAATATTAATTAAACATGATGGACATGGAAGCCTAAGGTCCCTCAGGTTATGAAGCTCAAATCACTGTTCAGCCCTAATTTTGAACCCCAAATAGGAAAACAGAGGACCTGTGTTCTTCAGCCACATTCTTTCCCTCTTGAATCATTTTTGGCTCTTCCAGTCTCCTCTCCTTTAGGCAGGGGGTCCTCATATAGCTCATCACATAAGGAGTCTATATTTTTTGACAACAGCTGTTTTGACTATGCTATGCTTGTGTTTTATGCCACTCTTCTGCCTCATTGCCTCCAGTAAAGTGTAGTCCATGATCATGCTCCCATGTGAAATCTTTCATTGGATTGTCTGCTAGTTGGGATATAAATCATTAGAACTAGCTGAAATTTTTCAACTTTAGATTTTTAAAATAAATTTTAATTAAAAATTCAAATGGCAATGAACTGCCCTATATCTATATATACAGTAA
This sequence comes from Mauremys mutica, assembly GCF_020497125.1. Taxonomy (NCBI): domain Eukaryota; kingdom Metazoa; phylum Chordata; order Testudines; family Geoemydidae; genus Mauremys; species Mauremys mutica. Next base: position 117,996,254 of record NC_059073.1, on the reverse strand, counting down.
AAAACTTCTATCAGTTCTATATCAGGTATTATACTATACTATATAGTACCTGATGTAGAATTGGTAGAAGTTTTTTTTTACTGTATTTTGGGGGGTCAAAATTAAAAAAACAAACAAACAAACAAAAACTGAAAAAAGTGTGCATCTGTGCAACTGCAGCTTGCAACCTGTAAATTCTTGGTGAAGTTTGTAGATTATGGTAGTGGGTTTTCCCTATCCCAGAGTTGTGGGTGACCTAAATTGAAACCACTTTTGATTTTGCAGAAAACTAAGCCTAAATTCTTGGAAGAAATACCTGAATCTTCACCTCTTTGTTATCATATTTAACTAGTTTGTTTTGTAAAATAAAAGCCAAACAAATGGAACAAACCAAAAATGTTTTTTGCAGTTTCCCATTTATTTTAATAGAAGACTTCAGTATGTCATTTCTACCACTCTGTGGAGCTGCATGAGACTATAAATTAGATGTATGCCAAGAAGACAGGGATGATTCACAACAGTGTTTCTCAGCAGTAAGCAGGCACTGTATTGTTCCTGGATCTAGAGGAAAACTGGAGATGGGTGATTCTCTAAGGTAAGAGTATGGGTCTTTGTTTCTATGGTGTACTGAACTGGAGAATGGAGAGGAACCAGCTCTACAGCTGGTTTCTTGTTCTTTAGCTCTTTCTTGGGTCTCCATATTACTTGCTTGATATTATTAGGAAACCTAGTAGTTCACCACTTTAGGACTTCATGGATTTCCCATCCCAGAATTGTGGGTGGTTTAAAAATGAAACCTTTTATTTGAACTCCCACAAGCCTTTAGGTTTTGGATAAAATGGAACTTGGATATGAAACAGTCCTGCTTTTTCGTTTAAAAAAAAATCCCAACCCCTCCAAACAAACCAAAACTTGATTAGAGCACAGCTAATATAGATTATGTTGGGCTTGGTATAAGACTTAGTTTGCTAACCAAGGCTTGGCAAAACCTAAGCCACTGCAGTGTGGCAGATAAGGGACAAAACCAACACCTCTTATCTGAACCACTTAACAACCTTTGGTGATTTGAATAAACAAGTGCATGAATTGAAAACGTTTGTTTTCTGCAAAACCAAGCCAAACTCTTGGCAAGCAGTCACTCAGCCTTCCCCTCCTCTGTTCTAATCTGTTACCTGTTTGCTTTGTAAACCAGAACTGTGGGCTTCCCAGTCTCTTTCTCTAGTAGGAATACAGACATCCAATTTATCTCTCTGTGATTGCCTAGAGAGCTTTCACATCTTTTCCCCTGAAGTCCTACTCATGCTCCTTAGATAGTGAGACGGGTGACAAGCTGTTAAGGGAAACTGCACAATCAAAAGTAGTAAGGAATGGGAAAAGGTCCCTAACATTGAGAAGGTATCCTTAGTTACTATGAAACAATTGTTCATAGTTGGTCTTTCACATAGTCAGTTCCCTTATGTTCTCACTACAAGAATAAGAACAAGAAATCAATGTTTATATTACACTAGCAACTGCAAGAATGGCACTTTGGTCAAACTATTAAGCGATTTAGAAAATAAATTCACCATTCCAAAAGGCCTTCTTATAGTTCAGATTCTAACATGTCGACTCTACTTGTCACTGTTCCCTAATATATTTTTATACAGATGCAGCCCAGTCAACTTTCTGATGTCACCTAACACAGCCATTTATAATTTTATAGATAAATAATAAAGGTGATATTTTGTATAGTTGCTAATACAATGCTATAATAATTGAAAATCAACTAGCAGTTTTAATTTATTTCTAAAACGTAACTGTTTGTTTACATTGTCTATACTGATTACTCAGCTCATTTATATAGTGCTTACCAATCCTATATCTCTTGAGTGTCCAAAACTTTCATTGGCATCATTGTGAGTTGGGTAACTGGAAATTATGGTTCATTCTTAATAGATAGATAAATGAATATTTATAAAGGTTTGAGTTTTAGATACGGGGCCATAGTAAACTCCAGATCTGAACTTTGTGGCTTGGGACCATCATGTGTGTGTGTGTGTGTGTGTGTGTGTGCACTCTTTATTTACTGAGTGAACAAACCTTTGATGTGACCTAGATTTGAAGAGCATTGAAATACATGAAAAATTAAACAGTGCAATGGAATTTTCTTTTAAAGCTTCTTTTATTGCAACTGCCTGGTGCTCATTGTAACCTCAGACTTGATTAACTTCTTTTTAGGGGTCATCACACAGGCCCTGAACCTGTGATTCCCTATATATGGGCCCAATTCTGTGTCTACTCAGTGAAGTCACCATGTTCATCTCTGTCAGTGATCTGAGGGCATGGATATTACCAGATATTTTTCATATATCATATTAGTGGAATCATGTTAATGTAGAGTTCGAGTGGCAGCAAGACTTGATAATATTTAGCATTTATTCAAAGTTTTCCATTAAAAGATTTCAGAGTGTTTTTCAAATATTAAATAATAAAGCCACAAGTTGCAACACCCCTGGTGTGATAGGAAAATATTGTTATAGCCATAAAGAGGTTTAAACTGTGGTACAAAGTGGTGAAATGTTTTGCTCTAGGTCACACAAATTATGTTGTGAATGGTGCCTACGAGTCCCATGAGCTAAGCCTTAAATCTGTCACAATTTTCAGAAGGGCGGAGGTGTTCTGTTCCTTTAACAGTGTTCCATCTGCAGCTATTCACTCTAGATATTACATGTCATGTCTTGCAAGCTATGGAATAGCTGCCAGAAGTAAAGCAATTGGGGAGTTTGTACACTAGATGCAGATCTAGACATGCTACAACTGTGGGCAGAAAAGTTCTTGTCTATTTACTTTCTTCATTTCCTCCTCCTCCTCCACCTCCAAAAGCAGTCATAGAACCCTCACCCACCCATTCTGCTTTACCTGTTAAGGAGCATACATAATGTTAGGCTAGTTGTTTTTTCTGATTTGTTCTTAGATAGTTTTTGGTATGTTAACGTCTTCTCTTCCCCCAGGGAATACCTGCCCTGCTCTGAGCTGGTGGATCCTAAGAGGTAGTGAGAATTTAAGAATTAAGCATTTTTCAGTTGTAAGCTGTCCACTATGGATCAACATATCTGATGTTTGAAATATCTAGGTGAAGTTATTAGTTGGGTAGTGTTCTGAATATACAGCATCTGGTATAGTGGCTCTCCTTGTAGTTACTAGACCAACATGCTAGTCCCACAGGCCTGGATTCACAAAGGGACTTAGCGTCACACAGCCTAACTTTTAGGCACCTAGAAAATCACAGGCACAACACTTCAATCCAAACCATGAGTTAGTCGCGTAGGCTCCATACTATGAATGGGGAGAGAGAAGCACCTTCAAATGTGATCTGCAAAGTCAGCATGGTAGGTGAAGAGCAGCCTAGGTTAGCCAATGGCAGATGCCAAGGAGAGGAGCCTGTCCTGAGCCAGGCGCCTCTCGTGCATGTAGGTACCTAAGTCCAGGCTGCGGTGAGGAGCCTATCTCTGCATAGTGATTCACTGCTGGGAACCCCTCTTCCAGAGTCAGGTGGATTAGGTTCCTCTGCTGTTAAATGTGTGAATGCCTTGTTGGGTGCCTGCCTCACCCCCCACAAAATGGCTGGAGGAGGTGGTGGAGGTGCCCACCTTATAACATTTAGCTCAGAGGTTAGAGCACTCACCTGGGGTGTGGAAGACCCAGAAGAAGGGATTTGAACAGGGGCTTCCCACCTCTCAGGGGAATGCTATAACCAGTAACCTATGGGATGTTCTGATCTAGGGCTCTCTCAGTTTCTCATGTGGAAGCTTCTTCATGTGTGGGTAAATCATTAGTCATTGGCCAGGGAGAGAGTAAGAATGACTCTGTAGCCTGGTGTTAGGTAGGGTTGCCAATTTTGGTTGGACGTATTCCTGGAGGTTTCATCGCATGACATAATCTTTAATTAAAAATTAATCTTTAATTCCTGGTGACTTCAGGACAATCCTGGAGGGTTGGCAACATTAGTTTTAGGGCACTCACCTATGAGGTGGGAGACCCACAGTCCAGTCCCCCTGTTTCAATCACTCTTTCACCCTAGGCGAGGGCTCCAACCACTGAGCTAAACGTTATAAGATGGGCAGAGGCATCTCATGCTGCCCTGGATTCTTGACCCCCTCAAAGAATTCTAGTAGATTGGTGAGGCATGATTTCCCTTTACTAAAACCATGTTGACTCTTCCTCAACAAATTATGTTCATCTATATGTCTGACAATATTCTTCTTTATTATAGTTTCAACCAGTTTTCCCAGTACTGAAGTCAGGCTTACAGTCCTGTAATTGCTGGGATCACCTCTGGAGCCCTTTTTAAAAATTGGTGTCACATTAGCTATCCTCCAATTGTCTGGTACAGAAGCTGATGTAAATGATAGGTTACAGATGACACATTTCACATTTGAATTTCTTCAGAACTCTTGGGTGATATACCATCTGGTCCTGGTGACTTACTGCTGTTAAATTTATCAATTTGTTCCAAAATCTCCTCTAATGATACCTCAATATGGGACAGTTCCTCAGATCTGTCAACTTTTTGAAAGAAATTCACTGCAGGATATAAGAACTCCTGAAAGAATTTAGTTATTTTCCCCCAGGTTTATTTTTTTTTTGGGTGGGGGACACTGAGCGGGAGGAGAGGTGTGATTTGGAGTTGCCAGTGGGGTTAATTCCTTGGCTGTTCTGTCAAATGTTAGGTTCCAGGACAGATATTTGTGTATATATGAACAACTGTTTTTTAATAACCTGCCAAGAAGCTATAATCTTCCCATTGCAGTTCCCCTGGGATTTAATTAGAATGGTTTTCCACAGCCTGACATGTTTATGGGGCATAGGTAAAGAGACAGTTCATAAAGCTGTCAATTTTCTGAGAAATTAAAGAAAAATTGGGCAGTTTAGTCCTTGGCAATTCCATGCTGCTGATACTAGCATTGCAAACAATGAAATCAAAGGCAATGTAACAAGATACTGATGCATTAGAGGTGGGGAGGGTTAAAAATTCTGTACAAGGGCATTTGTCAATTTGAATGTATAAAGAGAGAGCTATAGAAAACAAAATATAAACTTGGATAGCTTCACATTAGGCAGTTCAGGTTTCAACACCACAAAGTTGAACAATAGTCTCTTCATTGCTACAGCAGTTGCTATAAGTTTCCCTCACCTAGGGCAAGTGGGAAGGAACAAAACCTTTTACGTGCAAGGAAATAGGGTTGGTGTCTGAGACCAGCTGGTGTTGGTGTGTATGTTACTCATTTACTAGAATCTCAGCATGTTCTCTGACTTAAGTAAAGGGTGTCAAACCCTTGATAGGGAACTATGAAATTCTACTGCCTCCTCTTTTGGTAAATAAGGAAGTTGAGGTGTTCAGCATGGATGGACATTTTGCCTCTTAAAAGGAGAGCAGAGATAATGTCTAATGTTTATATTCAGGTTTGCATTGTTTGCTCATAACTGATTCATGCGCAGGCTTCTCTCTAAAACATTTCCTTCCTTCTCTCTAAAACATTTCCCCAGAGTGGCCTGGGGAAGAACATACTAGGTACCAAGTTATGTCCTCATTTGCATCTTTGTAATCCCAATGACTTCAATGGACCTGCCTGGGTATAACTGTGAGTAAAATGTGTTGCTTTAAATATTTACTGTCTTCAATACAAAATAGTACATAGGTTATATTTGAACCCCCGCCTCCCTCTCCCCACACCAGGTTCTATGCATCTGGTTTTTGCAGCTAGATACAGAATATAATTCTCCTCTCAACTTTGTGTAAAACTCCCGTAACTTCACTGATGCCAATCGATTTAAAGTGGTATAGAAACCAGGGTGAGTAGAACCTCTCTCTTTATATAATAGGGTGAACCGAAGCCCTGGAAACTCTAGAGGGGATTTGACATCCTGAACTGAAATTGATGATTCAGGTCCATCCCTGTATAAAATAGCTAAGAATAATACTGTAATTTTTATAGAGACTAAGGCCACAGTCCTACAACTTACTCCTTGTAGGCACCAGTGCAGAGCCACATTGACGTTTACCTACAGACGGAGGCTTGTATGCAGGGATCTCTTCACCTCTGAAGTGCAGCCACCTGAGAATCAAGTGGAGCAACGCTTTTAACCACCGCAGAGCAGCGCTACACAAAATGCTAGTGGGGAAGTGAAGAATACCACAACCAACAGAAACTGCAGGCGGAAATTACATAGAAGAGGAAATTAGGGTAAAGAAGGCTACTCGTATGAAAAGGTGACATGGAGAACATTGTGCCTCTTTGACTTTGTTAGATGCATCTGAGTATTATGAGTAATCTAAAGTAGCCTGGTGAATATAGTTTACTTCGGTTTCCAAAAAAATAGATAAATTCCTTCATAAAAGATTTAGCCATGAGGCAAGTATAAAAGATTTATCATAGACTATGGTAAGTAGTGCATTAGAACCCAACCAGTTCTGCTGTAAGGGGTTGGCCTCAGCAGCCAGATTTATATTCTTATTTTCCCATGTTTTATATAAAAATCAGTTTCCTTGTTAACTTTATATTAAATTACCTTGTGTTGTTTTTCACATGTGATTTTGAAGCATCACTTTCTTCAGTTTACTCAGCCATTGACTTTTCAAAACTAAAACAGTGTGGTTTTCCATTCAAAATGTAGTTCAGATTCTCCCTTGCAAAGCAATACCAGGTAGCGAATCATTTGATACTACCTATCATATGTGTAAACACCTCTTTTTTGTCTTGCCTGCTGCCCATTCTGTAATTGGTTTACAATATTTATCTGGAAAGTTATCAGATACTGGGGCAAAGAGATCTCTTAATAGTTTTTCCACTATTCCAAAAAGAGAAGGTAAGTTTTGACCAAGATTCAGTTTTACTATTTAGCCTACCAATGACTGGAGGAATATTGGGGCAGATTCCCAGCTGGTATAAATTGTCAGAGCTCCATTTATGTTAGTGGAAGATCTGCCTCGTTGATCATATTGCCTGGTTACATTGACCTTGATCAGCTACCAGTAATTAAGAACACATCTATCCAAGAAATTGTTTTGGGAACTGCATGAGAAAAGCATATTTTTCTTTCTGTATGCCGTAGGACTTAAAGAGTCTCTGCATTTTTCCTTAAAGTTATATGAAAGTTAGGCATTGACTAAGTTGATGGCTGCCTGTGACTATTGAGGATACAGTAACAACTAAAAACACCTGTATTTACAGTTATCTTGTCCTCTTTCTCTTTATCTCCATTTGTCTGTTTATTCACTTGGTACATATTGTCAAAGTCTTAGATTGGGAGCTCTCTGGGGCAAGGACTGTGTCTTTTGTTTGTTTATACAGTGCCTAGTACAATCATACATTGGTCCTTGATTGGCATCCTTAGGCACTACTGCAACAGCAATGATAATTAATCTGTTACCACTTACTATGGATGCTTTTGTTTATCTGCACTATGTTTGTTCTCCCACTCTTTTCTCTCCCTCTGTCTTGCTCCTCTACTGCATCTTCTCCCCTTTCTCTTATGTATTTATCTTCATTAAGATTTCTGCTCTTTTTTCCTTCACTGTTCAAGTCTCTTCTCTTCCCAGCTTTTTAAATTATAGTCATTACTCCTATAAAAGATATTGTAAGAAGCCATCAGATACAGTGTTTGTGTGATGTGTCTCTTATAAACCATAAACCACCTGAGGGAGAATACTTACTCAGCGCAGAACATCATATTTTTGTCTCTTGCAAGATTAGTTAACTTCCTGTCTTTTTCTCATTTCTTTCTAAGTTCCTAACATACTTACTGGGGTTTTTTTTTCATACACCTATAAAATAAAACCGACCAAACCATCAGATCTAGTTATTGTTTTATATTCCAACACGTACATGATAAAAATGGAAAATAAAAGTTTATGGGCAGAGAGAATAAAAAAAGAAAGGAGTAGAAGTCTTGGAGAGTCTGTGCTATAGGTCAGCAAAGTAACACAGAGATTGAGTGCAGATCAAAGAAACTTAAAAATTATTTGACAGCATTTGATTTAGAACAGGCATGCTGAGAAGTCTCCTGTAATAATTTATCCTACCTTTCACTTGGAGATTGCTGAGCTGTCTTGAAAGAATTCAGAGACTGCAGAGTGTGGCCACTCTTTTCATTTATGATTTCAGAAGATGGGATGCAATGTAATGTGTCAATGTGTGATCCAGGTGTCACTCTATATAAGTACTGCTCTAGCTGATTTCTTTTTTTTTTTTTAACAAATCACTGTGAAATGAATGTTCATGAAAAGAAACAGTTTCCTCTACACTTCATGAGTCTGATGGAAAAAAGTGTGGAACAGAAGAACCATACACCCTAATTCTGCTGTCCTGTGAGTCCTCTTTTATACAGATGTTCTCTTCTCAGTCCTACCATTCAGCTCTGGTAGCAAGGCCTACTAAAATGTGCCATGGTTATTGGCCAGGCAATATGCTAAGTTCAAGTTCAGTGTCAGTTTAACTTCCGATACATCCTCTGTCTTAGGGGCCTGATTCTGATTGCACAAAATGGTTTTAGAGCAGTGCATCTCCATTGAGGCCCTGTGACTCATTTGCTGCTCTGACAATGGGAGGAATCGGATGATCTAAAAGTGTCTTCTGTCTGTTACTACTCTGATATAAATAATAATTAGCAGTATACGAAACTATTGAGTGGTGTTCTTTGGCCTGTATTATGTAAAAGGTCAGACAAATCTATGAATATAATGCCTTTCAACCAGAAATATCCCAAAGATCATTGTCCATTTTGAAATCATATATTAACTCTTTCTTAATTATTTAAATCATAGACTAAAATAAACCAAAATTTTCTCTTGGCTAGATTGAACTTTTCAGTCTCCACAGTAATGACATTTGGGGAGCAATGTTTAGGTTCTGCCTGGTGCTAATCAGGGTCTCAGAATAATGCCAAGGCAATATGACACTAATGACTGCAAGGGGGAATCACTGACAGGCTTGGCTACTTTCCACTGTATTTACCCTGTAAGCAAGCTCTATATAATAAACTGTACATTGCTTTTACAGTAGTTTTCTATGTATGACCAGTGCTCCATTGTATGTTATTTCACCATATCTGCCTGCAATGGGAACCTGAAAATTTGAGATTGTTCTGTTGGATGGCTCCAAGACCCTTTGCCATTTGTGTTTCTGTCTCTCTCCTGTTTAGGGCACAACAAATGACATAAAATAAATTTCATTTCTTTTAAATCAGTAACATAAAATTTCCCCTTGTAAGTGAATCTGGAGGACAAAGCGGACAAGAATTTCTTATTTATGGCCTGCCCCCCAAATTATATACTCAGCGTCAGCAGCCATGCAGCATTCAGCCAACCACCAGCTTTCAAAAATCACAAGTCAGGTCCCCTTGAAATCAGGAGATTAGCTTAAAAATCATGAGATGTTAAGAAATAATAGATTTTGAGTTCTTTTTATTCGATTTCTGGTTTTTCAGTCTTTAGGGCTCAGATTTTCATGTTTTGCTCGGTAACAGCCAGGATTAGAAACTTACTTTTGTTTTTCTTAGTGAAAGCTAGGATTCTCCTGTATTAAGATGAATCTAGGACATGGGGCTTTAAGAAACACAGCAAATATTGCAAAACCAAATAGCAAAACAATATCAGGGTTATCGGCAAGCACAACATATGTCTAAACATGCTCCTTTGCATCCTTGAGAACCGCCAGTTGCTCTGTGGCAACAAATACAAATACAATACGCTGGACCATTTATAGGATGTATGTTTTTTATTACAGTAGATGCCCATTCTGGATAACCTGAAGTATTCTATATGAATTCAACTAATTCAGTACAGCCAGTGGAGGTGATAACTCTCTTGTTTACACAGATGCGAGTTCTTCAACAGATTGCAAGTGACAATGGAACTAAATTCATGTCCAAAGTGTTTCAACTGTTTGTCACAAGAAAAGGTGTCAGATGTGTCAGATTAGCCCCTTACCATCCTGCCACAAATGGATTAGTGGAAAGATTTATCCAGACATTCAAGCAAGTTAACTATGCTATAGCTCTAGATAAATGTAGTTTATAATACAAGATTGCGAATTTTCTATTGGCCTCTTGGAATGCAGTATATGCCCACTACAAATCAAATACAAGTGATGATGTTTATAGGATATAATTTAAGGTCTTGTCTGGCCTTCTTAAAGTTGGATCTACAGAGGGACATCCTTAAGAAACAGCGTGGTCAAATAATCACACCCAAAGGCACAGGTTTCATGTGGGAGAATAAGATTTAGTAAGAAACTACTGAGAAAATTCATGGAAAACTGGAGTGAATACATCACAACCTGGTTCTTTCTCTTTTACTGGATAGAAGTGGCATAGAACACGTCACAGGGAAGACATATAAATCAGCTTTTGAGCATAGTTTCCATGGGATGCTCTGCACCGATAACTCCTATTGAGAATACTGAGCCTACAATGCAGCTTCAGACAGTGACTTGTAATAGCACCAGTTAGCCACAAGTCTATAGTTCTCCTACAAGTGACCCTGTCACTACAGAGCTGGAAGATGCTGCTGATATAGCTACACCAGAAAGTGCAGACACTGAGATACTTTGTGATGACCCAGAGAGAAGTTGTAATCCACATCTCTGATTTAGGCTTTGTCTACACAACCAAGTTTTGTCAACTACACTTATATTGACACCCAAAATTTGACTTAATAAAAATCGGAAAAGCTTGTTCACACTAGCCCCCTCTGGTGACACATCACATCGATATTGGGGGCACCATTATCGACAGTGTGAGCAATGCACGGTGGGTATATATCCCACAGTGCAGGGTGACACCTTCTATCACTAGGTGTTGTGGGAAGGTGGAGCAGATTGCGGTGCATCCTGGGACTGTGCTAAATGTGGGGGATGTGGAAATGCCCATAGTGATCGTGGGAGACCCAGCTTAACCCTTACAGCCCTGGCTTATGAAACCTTACATGGGACACCAGGACAGCAGTAAGGAGCATTTCAACAACAGGCTGAGTAGGTGCCGGCTGACAGCTAAATGTGCCTTTGGCAGATTAAAGGCACGCTGGTGTTGCCTTTATGGCAGGTTAGACTTTAAAGAGGAGAATATTCCCATGGTCATAGCTGTGTGCTGCACTTTGCATAATGTCTCTGAATCTAAGGGTGAAATGTTTGCTCAGGGGTGGAGTGCTGAGGCAGAGCGCTTGGCTGCTGAGTTTGAGCAGCCAGATAACAGGGCTGTCAGAGGAGCCCAGAGGGCATCAATTGAAATCAGGGAGGCTTTGAGGAAGCACTTTGACAATGAGCCGCAATAATGTATATCTTCCTTAGAGTAGCTTCCATGGTGCAGTCCATGTTTTTTTCCTAGGAAGCTATGTTGACAATTGGGGTGGCATATCCCAATAAGAAAATGATAAAATGATTAAAATGCCTGTACATGTACTCGTAGTGATTGCAATGTGAATTTGTAGAAAACAAAATAAAGATGATTTACCATTATAAAACTTTGCCTTTAGTGATCAAGAAAAAGCACAGTGACACTCACCAAAACACAGATGCTTGATTGGAAAGGAGGGACTGGGAAAGGGCAGACCCTCACAACTGCATGTAGGTCCAGCTATCATTGTGAAAGTTGTGTGAGGGGGTGGAGTGAAAGGGAAACTGAGGAGTCCCAGAAAGTGGAAAGGAATGTGCAGGCAGCGTGAGGGGCCTGGTAAAAAATTGTGCATGTGCTGCAGTGGAGGTCGAGCCCGGACCTGCTCACTCGGCAGCCTTATTAAAGACTTGAGCATTTCTGTTTGCTCCTCCATTACATTTATCATCCGCTCAGTTGCATCCCTAGCAAACGCTTGATTCTCTTTGCTATCCTGCCTTTTGGCTTCCCAGCACTCCTTTTGTTCCCTTTTCTCTGTAGTGGAGCACTGCAGTACCCTCCAGAACATGTCTTCTTTGCTGTGTCTTGGCCTCTTTTTTATCTGGCAGAGACAGTCAGCAGGGGTTGGTGGGGTGTTCCTGAAGGCCATATCCGGTGAAGCACAGGGGACAATGCACAGAGGCGGGATTGTTAAATTCAAGTACAGCATTGAAACATTTCATTTATATGCACCTTTTGCAACATACCAATCACTTTCTCACTGACCCTTTCCAGGCACACATGTCTGCAAGCACCCAAAACACGGTGAGTATTATGGGCGGGAAGAACATACAGAAGCACCTGGACAGAAGAACATACAGTCTTTGAAGGGGTTACGGTGCAGTTTAACAGGGAAATAATTCTAAAATTATCCCACACTTTTCCACAGGCAGGAATTCCCGTGAGATCTTGTTGTGGATCAACACTCCGTTCCGCTGTACCAATTAGCTACACAGTGAAATGTCCAGCTCACAGAAACACAGCCAGCCTCCCACATTTCTATGCCCTGAACCCACCTACGCACTACACAAGCCACAGCAACTTACCATCTCCTGCAGACATCTCATCTTCTGCTTCTTGCTCACCTGAGAGCAACTGCTGGGACTGGCTAGGGACCTCAGGAGTGGAGAAAAGTTCCTGGCTTCCTACCCCACTGGGCGATGCTGCCGGGAGCTCCACATCCTCGTCTAGCTCCACCTCTTCATCAATAACTTCATCCTCTAGGTTAGGTCCTTTTTCTGTTCCCTCCAAAGTATCCATGGGGCTCTTGGAGGTGGGGTCACCATCAAGGATACCGTCCAGCTCCTTATAGAAACAGTAGGACTTGGGTGCCACAGCAGAGCGACAGTTTGCCTCCCTTGCCTTATGGTATGCCTGCCACAGCTCCTTTATCATTGATCTGCACTGCATCATGTCCCGATCATAGCCCTTTTCAAACAAGCCACAAGAAATGTGCCCATAGGTATTCCAATTCCTATGGGTCAAGCGCAGCTCGGACTGCACAGACTCCGCTCACCATATACTGATCAGATCCAACAGCTATGCGGTGGTCCAGGAGGGAGAGTGTTTGGTGGGATAGCAGCCATGGTCACCTGGGAAGATGCGATGAGACCTCCCCATGCAGAGCCAGCAAGCAGGAAATGGAATTTAAAATTCCCAGGACTTGCAAGGGGGAGGAGTGGATTATTGTTTACCTGGATTCAGGACAGTGGAGTTCAAACTGCTGACCAGAGAGGTCAGGTTGGGCATTGTGGGACACTTCCTGGAGGTCAAATAAAGTGATTAAAGCAGGTGTAGTGTCTATACTGGTTCTTTGTTGATAATAAAGGGAAGGGAAAAGAAAAAAGTCTCTCAGGGGTGGAAGTATTTTGTCAACGAAAGCGGGCATTTTTCCCGACAAAAGTCGCATCGCAGTGTGTATGCACTCACTGCTTTGTCACCAAAAGGCATCTGTTACTATGGGCTTTAGTGATGTATTGTTTCTAATTTAAATCAGAGTTATAAACCTTAGATTTATAATTATTAAAATAAATTTGCACTGAGTTAAAATAAGGGATTCACTTTGTGAACATGTGCATTTCATGCTACTTAGTTCAAATGTAATTTTAAATGTAGTACTTAGTGTTTTTCTCCCCTCATTTCTCTTTTGTAAGTTGCAACCATCAGGCTTCACTACCTTTCATTTCATCAGCTTAGTTATAGAAATACATTTGTTATATAGAAATTGAGCCTAATTTTTGGCCTGCCAACAAGGCAGAGCATCCAGCTCAGTGGCAAGCGATTCCTTGCTATCATACTTGTCTTCCTTTGCTGTCTGTCTCCCTTCAGGGCTCATGCCATAACTTTCACGGTCACGTGCTCACCAGTAGTTCTACACCTTTTATTTCTGTATTTGTTTGCTTGACTTATTCCAGATCTTGGCTCTTTTTAATGTAGTTGCTCCAAGCAAGCTACAAATCACTGGTAATACTAGAGGTCTCATTTAAGCCTACAGATACAGCATGGAAGCTTGAGAGCATCCAGATATTGACCCCATGAACATGGCTAAGTGTACCTTATAGCAGATTCTCAAACCAAGTAGCCCAAAACATCTGGCAGTCTTAAAAGTGTCATTTGTGCCATACCCTCACATAATTTCCATGTCCTTTTTTCCATTGACTAGGAATCATATTCCATTAGACTTTTGTGGAGCCTCCTTTATTTATTTAACACTGAAGAAAAAGTCATTGACCAAAGTGAACCCTGACTTCAGAGAATGGTTCTTATCTAAAAGATTGGACGGCACTTCCTCTCTTGCAGATCTTCTGGATATATATGCTAAATTCAGAGTATGCAGTCAAAACTGCATTTTATTAAATGAAGGAGCCCAGATAATAATTTGATTTAAAATTACTGCCCCGTTGATTGCAGAAGAAAGCACGTTATTCCTCCTAGTGTACACAAATATAGCTACATCTGGGTCAAAGGAATGACATCATTCAGTGTTTACCACTTGACAAGTGCTGTAGTGGTAGTGGTGTGTCAGCAGCTACAACAGGTTGTGTGACTTTCACACTGGAAGAGGTTTCAAAATCTAAAGCAGAAGATAAGGGGTATTTATGAGGAAGAATGCAATAAAATAATCCATTTTTCAGTGGATCAGAAGAAGGGGCTCTGTACACCGTCTTCTGAGGAATTCAACTGCATATCAGTGAAGGTAAAGTGGATATAAGAAAAATGTCATGTGTATGGAAAACATTAGGAAAGGTCATATATTTCAAGAAAGAATATTGTTTACAAGGAGTGTTAATAGGTTCCAGGGGAAATGTTAATTTTTTTCCTGGCTGAAATAGCTACTGTAAGTTTTTAATGGTTAATCATTCATTCTTGAATTTTTATATTAAGCATTTCATATTACTTTATTGACTTAACTTTTATGCTCTTCTTCATTTTGACAGTAAAGAATGACCAGGCAATACTCTTTGAAAATTGGAGACCATTTGCAGCTGCTCTCTGCTGAGGAAAGTGAATAATAGGGTGCCCTCAAGGAATTTCAAAGGTATCACTCAACAGAAACTTTTGTGTCTGAAGAAAACTATATCATTTTATCATGGTAGGCATACTGATATGTTTGCTTTAATAAAATGCCATATTTCTGCCTTTAATCTCTTGTCAACCAGCTATTAAAACCCCAAAGTGTATGTGTGCAGCACATGTAAACACTTGTGGTTTTGAGGTTGCCACAGAATATAATAATAAGCCATGTAATTTGTGTTTTGTGAACAGCCTGAAATAATTTATTGAGTAATGGAAAGAAGCAAAGAAGGGTTTTTTTCCCTAGGTCAAGGCAGCAAACCGATTTAATTCAGTGACCCATGCAAATGGCTTTAAATAAAATCACCTTCTAAACCCTGCAGAGTACTTTGAAATGACAGCCTTTGAAATTATGCTTATTTAGTCCATGTAAATAGAGATGAGTAACTTACATATTAGGGTTACAAGATAAATATTTGAGAATCTACTGTGTGGACCTGATTATTCCCCCCGTCCCCCGCCTCCAATGAGGCCGCCATAATTTTGCACCTGCAATGAATTGTGGCTGCCGTGAATTGCTCTTTCAATTGTGTGCTCACAACTCACATGTCTTTTCTTGGCAATTAATTGAAGGCTCAAAATTGTGCCCACAAAAATGGAGGCTTGATCTGAAAATCAGGACCAGCATTTTTGTATAATAATTTTTATGGGTCAGCATCCTTACAGCATATTTACTCAGGCAAAACTTGCTGGAGGTTTGTCTGAATGAAAACAGAAGGGGGATTTGAGGATGTGGTTCTAATAATCATAATAAAATAACTTTATTTATAAAGTTATTCCATACATGCCTGGGTGCCATGGGCATTGCACAACATAATACAAATTAAACTATAAGAAATATGTTTTTAAAATCACGGTCAGAAAATTACCAAGATAAAAACAAACATGGGAATCCATTACAAAAACAATGATATTGGGCTACCCATAGTCATAAAAAACACAAACATTTGAACTGAAAACATCTAGAGTTGTTTTTGTTATTTGTTGAAGTGGAGTGAGATGAATTGAGATGGATTTTTAGGAAGTCACATGCTTCACACCCTAGGGCCCTCCATAGACAAGGCACAAAAAGGGGCGGCGAGTTATATGGGCCCGTCGTGGTGCCTGGGCTCCAGGAATAGTCAGGAACTGGGGTCCCGGCTCCACCAATGTTCAGGGCTGGATCTCTCCCCAGGCCCTGCCTGTGCCCCCTTCCCCACATGTGCCTCCCCTGGAGCATCTCTCAGCCCTGCCTGCCACCCCCAGGCCATTTAAAAGGGTCCGGGGGCCACTGCCGCCATCACCAGCAGTGCAGTGGGGCTAAGGCGGCTTGCTGCCTGAGGTAAGCACTGCACTCCTCTCCCGCACCCCAACCCCCTGCCCCAGTCCAGAGCCCTCACCCCACACCCAAACTCCCTTCCAGAGCTTGCACCCCTCCCACACCCAAATTCCCTCACAGAGCCCTTCTCCCTCACCTCCGTCCTGCACCCCAACCCGCTGCCCCAGTCCAGAGCCTGCACCCTGCACCCATACTTCCTCCCAGAGCCTGCACCCTTCCCACACCCAAACTCCCTCCCAGAGCCTGCACCTCAAACCCCCCACACACACCCAAACTCCCTCCGAAAGCCTTAGGCAAGTGTGTGTGTGAGGGGGGACTTGGACCTGTTCTGGGCACCACCAAAAATTATACAAACCTGCTGCCCCTGGAAACAATCACTTGCTGATAGGAGAGCGTGGGATCCCTAAAACGCGAATGGCCTTGGAGCATATACTATTGTCAATGAAGCTGAAGGAGAAGATATAGCTTGGGCCTATCCTGCTAATAGCTCTCTCGATACCATTTTTTATTTTACATATGTCTATTTTGTCACTGTTTGTTCATTTAATCTCTAAATAGTCCTAACCTTTCCAGTCGCTCCTACTATGGACATTTTTCCATGCCTCTAATAATTTCTGTTCTCCTACTCTGGATATTTCTGTTTCTGCTGCATTCTCCTTCAGATGGAATGACTAAAAAGGAGCTTGATATTCAAGGATAAGGAGTATCATCAATATGTCTAATTGTATTATCACATTTTCAGTATTATTCATTATCTCTCTCTTAATAGAACCTAGCATCGTGTTTGCCTTTTTGACCACAGCTGCTCATTAATAGGATATTTTCACTGAGCTGTCCACTGCTTTTTTTCCCCCTCAGTGGTTGCAGTGCTCTGTTTTTTTCCTGAGTGGAGAGAGCCAATTTAAACTTGTTCATGTGTATGAGTAGTTCGAATTTTCCTTCAAATGTGCATATCCTTGCATTTGTCTATGTTGAATTTCCTCTGCCATCACATTGCCCAGTTGCCTAGCTTTAAGTCCTTCTAAAGTTCCTCATCATCTTCTCTAGTCTGGACTAATCTACATAATTTAGGGTTGTTCACAGATCTTTACACCCTAATGCTCCCCTCCTTTTCCACATAATAAATATATTAAAAACACTAATATATTAAAAACACTTGAGGCACGCAACTTGCTCATCTTTTTTCAGTTTAAAAATTGACCATTTATTCTTATTCATAACTAGTTTCTAAATCATAAAGGAGCATTACCTCTAATCTATGAGTACTACGTTTCCTGAACCTCTTGCGAAGGACTCCAGCAAAGCTTTTTGGAAGTTCAAATGTATTATGTATTCTGGGACCACTTGTATTTTATTCACTATTAGTGTGACTCCCTCAAGTAATTCTAATGCATTTGAGAACCACAATTCCACAGACGCATTGGGTTTTTATAGCTCTTCCTTTTGTTTCACCTGATACTGAAGTAAGGTTCACTAGTCTATGCTTTCCAGGATCACTACTAGCATCTGTTCAGTCACATTTTATATTAATGATATATCTATAAAATAGTTTATAAAGAGTTAATAATTGATTTACAATTTATAATAATTGAATAACCGTTTATTAGAGTCCAACAAGTCATAGATTGCTTATAATCATGGCTTGTAACCATCTAAAATACATTCTGCTGATTAACTTATAACCTTCTATGAAACATCCTACTTATTGTTTAACCTGCTTCTAACATCTATTAATCATCTATTAATCCTTTTATAAACTATTGAGTGTACCCTAGTCATCTTTTTATTAGTAGCTCAGCCACTTCAGGCAACATTTTCAAGGGCATCGAAACTTCCTGACTGAGTTTTATATTTCAGCGGCTTTCAGTGGGACTTAGCCCTGGTCTACACACAGCCCCGGGGTCGAACTAGGGTACGCGAATTCAGCTACGTGAATAACGTAGCTGAATTCGAACTACCCTAGTTCGAATGACTTACCCGTCCAGACGCCGCGGAAGCGAACTCCGCGGCTCCAAGGTCGACTCCGCCAACTCCTCCTGCCGCGGTGGAGTACCGGAGTCGACCGCGGCGCTTCCGGAGTTCGAACTATCGCGTCTAGATCAGACGCGATAGTTCGAACTCCGAGAAGTCGAACTCGCCGCGTCGACCCGCGCGGTAAGTATAAACGTACCCTTAGGGTCCTAAGTGACTTCAGTGCCTTTTGCAAAATGTTACCTTTCATTCCTAAATTCCAGTCTGGTCTTATTAATTTGTAGTTTAAAATACCTATTATTTCAATGTGTCATCTTCTGACAGTGTCTCATCTTCAGTGCTAACTGAGGTATACTTTTACTGCTGTACATTGCATAGATTTGCTCATTAACTTTAGTGAATAAAAATGTAAGCATCTGAACAATTGTACACAATTATGATTTTAGTAGTTCAAAATGATAAAATTTTACCACAAGTATATATTGTGTTAGGTCCATACAGTATCTCTTCTGAGTTTATTGCTGAGAAATTAGTGTGCGTGGTGTGGGTTAATAAATTACATGACTGGTGCTGGGGGAAAAGCACAACTTTTTTCTGTTTTTTTGGTCTGTCTCTGGTCTGTAATTCTTTACATTAGGATTATTTTTTGTCATGTGATTGTTGCTAATAATTTTTATATTTTCATTTGAAGACGGCAGCAGATCTGGCAAACTGTTGATAAGCAATTGAACTCCTAAGAAAGGGGTGTAGAAATCTGCCTTTCAAGATTAACTCGGAGAGAAAGGCATGATATTTTTCAGTTTTCCCAAAACATAAATGAAGGATTCCTTGATGGTTACAATCCGAGAAGACCCAGGCAATAGGAAATCAGGATGACTTTACAACTAGAGCTGACTGGAGGATGGTGATTTCATTTTGAGGCAATTTTTGAGATTTTGAAATTTGTTTCCTTGGAATAAAAACAAAACCTCTTGAATGTTTTAGCAAAAAATGTGTGTGTGTGTGTGTGTGTGTGTGTGTGTGTGTGTGTGTGTGTGTGTGTGTGTGTGTGTGTGTGTGTGTGTGAATCAGAGCAGAATTTTTTCATTCCAAATCAGGCAGAGGAGGGACTTCAACCTTGGTTCCCAAATTCCAGGCCAATTAACCTAACCACCCAGCTCTAGAATTCCTGTGTTTTTTGCCTAGGCCCCAAAAACCTTCCTGATATACCTGTTTCCATGAACCTTTCATCTCCACAAAAATGTTTTGGCTTCTATGAAAGAGGGTCAAAAATGTTCTGACCAGCTCTGCTTCCAACATTGCACTTCACAAGCCTTTTTTTACATTCCTGTGTCCTCCTTTCGAACAGACTCATTTGGATTACATTTGGAAACAGAGCCAATGAAGCAAAACTAATGTAGGTGTGTTAGATGCTTATGGATCGCTTCCTGGGAAAACTGAAACCACAGTCTCTGCCATCTCTGGCCAAGTGATCTGTCAGTAGAAGGGGACACTGTTCCTAAATGCTGTGGCACTGTGGGTCTTTTGGGATAAGATTTTTTTTTTTTAATTTTTGGTAATCCTAGGTTGGGTAGCTGTTGATGTTTTAGCCCTACTCAGTATCAAGGCCCTGACCTACAACCCTTGCTGACATGAACAATCCTATTCACCTTAGTGGGAGTACTTGTGTGGGAAATGGAACCTTATGGTAATAAGTGAGGTGTTAAAGGTTCATATCATAATGTTTTTATGGAGTATTGAGATTGGGGTAAGTAGTAGAGGACAGGAAAGATGGTCCAATCAGTAAGGCATTGGCTTGGGACTTGGAAGAAATGGGTTGAGTTCCTGACTTTACACCAACTTCCTGTGTGACTTTGGGCAAGTAATTTAGTCTTTTAGTGCCTGAGTTCCCTGTTTGTAACAAAAGGATGATGAAACTTCCTCTCACGCACCGTTTGTCTGCCTTGACTATATAGCGTAACCTCTTTGGGGCAGGGTCTGTCTCTTATGTTATGTATGTACAGTGCCTCTAGGCTCTGTACATACATGAGGTCCTGATCTTGGTTGATGCCTCTAGGCTCTACCGTAGAACAGATTTTAAAAAATGATATAGTGGATGGTAGCCTTTTATCTCTTCAGATCTGCACTCTAATGCAGTGAGTTAAAAGGAGAGAATACTATGGTCTCATTATAGTCCTCATTTCTGTACAGACGCTGCTCAAAACTGGCCTGTAACTGGGATATCATGGGGAGTGGTTTGGCTCAAGATTGAATTGCAAAGTATACCTGAGAGGTGTGCAAAAATGTTGAACACCATACAGGGAAACGTGCACAGCACCAAGCTCACACTATGTCTGGTGCTAGTCAGTGCGATTAGCTGGCTTTCTGTGATGTCCTGTCCCTTTAAATGTTCAGAGGGATGTGTGTTTTCCCCACCTCCCCAATGCAAAGCCTCACTTTTGCATTAGCTTCAGTTTTGTGATCAGAACAATAAAGTAAGCACAACCGATAGTTGTGTTTCCATTAGCTCCCTCTGCGTCTGTCTGTCTATTTCCTTCTCTGCTGGCTCCAGAAATATAATGTGGGTGGTGAGGGCCTTCTATCCCACAAGTGTCCAGTGCTCCCATTGACTTGATGAGAAGACGCAGTAAGCAAATAATACTACGAAAAGGTGACCAAAGTTCATCTAGTGGCACAGGGTGCCAGACTGCTGGTTCTGCTCCTGGAACAGTGTGAACCAGCCAGCTAGAGATGAAGACAAAGACAGAAAAAAGGAATAGGCTGCTGTCCTGATGTGTACAAATGAAGCAGTGCATGTAAATAGGCAGCCATATTGACTGACCATGTGCAAGCAGACAAGCAAACAGCTGAGCCTGCACTGAGGGTCTATAGCCAGCAGAGGGAGCCCAAGTGCAGTCAAAGCACTATATAAGCCAGCGGTAGGCAAACTATGGCCTGTAGGCCGAATTTGGCCCCTCAGGGCTTTGGATCTGGCCCGTGGGATTGCCCCCTGTGGCGCCGCAGGCCCCGCACCGCTCTCAGAAGCAGCCCTCGGGTGGGGGGGGCAGAGGGCTCCACATGCATTGCCTTTGCCTCCAGGCACCACCCCCCGCAGCTCCCATTGGCTGGGAATGAGGAACCGCAGCCAATGGGAGCTTCGGGGGAGGTACCTGGAGGCGCGGCAAGGGCAGTGCACGCGGAGCCCTCCTCCCCTCTTCCTCCCCCCTCAGGGGCCACAGCGCTTCCTGGAGTGGCGCGGGGCCGGGGACAGGGCAAGCAGACAGGGAGCCTGCCCTGGCCCTGGTGCACGCCGCTGCCACCCCGCAGACGCTTTAGGTAAGCAGCGCCAGGCCGGAGCTCGCATCTCTCCTGCACCCCACTCCCCAACTTCCTGCCCTAAGCTCCTTGCCTGCACCTCGCACCCCTCCTGCTCCCCAACTCCCTGCCCTGAGCCCCCTTATACACCCTTCACTCTTCCCACACCCCAACCCCCTGCCCTGAGTTCCCTGCTGTACCCTGCATCCCTGTGCAACCCAACCTCCTGCCCTGATCCCCCTACTCCCTGCCCTGAGCCCCCTCCCACAGTTCACATCCCTTCCCTGAGCCCCCTCCTGCCCTCCACACCCCACCTTTGCCCCAACCCCTTGCCCTGAGCCTCTTCCTGCACACCACACGCCCTCCCACACACTGCACTCCCTCCCGCACCCCAACCCCCTGCCCTGGCCCTGCATACAATTTCCCTACCCAGATGTGGTCCTCAGCCCAAAAAGTTTACCCACCCCTGGTATAAGCCCACATCCAGCAGAGGGTGATCGAACACAGATAGTGCACAGCTAAAAAAAAATCCCTGTGGAACAGACAGTGTCCAGGAGGTGTGAAGTCTAACAGGAAAACAGAGAAATGGCACTTTTTGTAAGCAATGCTGGTGAGTCGATGACAGCTGGGACTTATGGACGGTATACCTTGAATGCTTTGAGCAATTTGTAAACTGCAACATCATTCCAGATGGACAAGAAGTTTCAGCCTTGCTGACAGTATGGGTCCAAAGGCATAGAGACTGCTGCGTGGCCTCTGGTCAGAAGCTAGAGTCAGAGATGGCATCTGGGTCACACCCTTGATTGAAGGAGTTTCTACAAGAATTGAACTTGAAATGGGGCTGCTGTTTTCTGCCTCTACTTATCACCAGACTTTGTCACAAGTTCCTCAGGAAGAAACCTCCATGATTTTGTAGACTTAGCCAGAGAACAGTTTGTACTTCTAGTTGAACTTTCACCTTTTGGGCCTATCAGTTGTTTTACCCTTGTATGTCATTGAAGAGAAGTATCCACCATTATTTGGCAGATCTTGGCTTGAGAAACTCAAGGTGAATTGGAGCGAGATCAAGGCAATCATGAAAGCACCTCAAAATATTCAAGAAATACTGGACAGACATGCCAATGTTCTTGAAAAAGAACTTGGACAGATGAGCAATATGTTGGTGAAGCTCACTGTGAAATCTGGCAGCCAAAATATTGCACTCCCAGAGTTGTGCCTTAAGCTCTGAAGCCTCTGATGGAATCTGATTTGGACCATTTAATGAACATCAGAGTCTTGTAATCAGTTTCACACAGTAAGTGGGCTACAGCCATCATACCACTGATCAAGAAGGATATCATAGTGTGAATTTGTGGAATTTCAAAGTGACACTGAATCCAGTTTTATGTGCAGACCAGTATCCACTGCCTCTTGTTGAAAATTTGTTTGCTATTCTTAGTGATGGACAGTGATTCAGTAAATTGGATTTGCTAAATGAATACTTACAAATGGAAATTGATATGGCGTCTCACAATCAACACACAAAAAGGCTTATTTTGTTACAGCTTGCCTTTTGGTATCACATCAGCACCTGCTCTAGTCCAGAAAGCCATGGATGCGATTCGGCAGGAACTGAATGGAGATCAATGCTATTTGGATGACATCCTTGTTATTTGACCGGTTCAATAGAATCATCTTCAAAATGTGGATACTGTTTTGCAACATTTGGAAGACCATGGAATGAGAATACATTGAGACAAATGTGAGTTTTTCAAACATTCAGTTGAATACTTTGGACATGTAAGTGATGCCACAGGCTTAAGAAAATTGCCAGAAAAATAGAAAGCAGTTTTTCAAACGCTACCACCAGAGAATGTATCACAGTTACATTCACTGCTTAACGGCTATGGTAAATTTCTGTCTATTCTGGTGACAGTATTGGAACCTTTATGTGAACTGTTATGAGCAAAGACAAAATGGAAATAGACTGAAATGTGAATGTGCATTTAAGGAAGCAAAAGAAACTATTGACACCAGCAGAAATTCCTACACATTTTGGTGCTTCGCTACCATTGCAGTTGGCTTGTGATGCTTCACCATTTGGTGCAGCTCTTTCCCACATTTTTCCTAATGGAATGGAGAAACCAATTGCCTTTTCATCACAATCATTCACTACTCTTGAGAAGAACTACGCACAAATAGAGTGAGACACTCTGAGCATTATCTCTGGAATTCGGATATTACCTGTATGGTAGACATTTTTCCTTGCTGATAGATCATCACCTGTCACTTTCAGTTTTTGGACTGAAATGTGACATTTCATCAATAGCTTCTGCTCGTATACAACAATGGGCATTGCTCCTTTCAGTTCATTCTTATACTATTCAGTTCCATAAAGGGACTCAGCAGAGCAGTGCTGATGGGCTGTCACACCTGCCATGCCCAATTTCTCATCAACCCAAAGAAATTTCAGGTGAAGTGTTCTATCTCAGTTTAATGGATAGGTTACTTGTCAACAGCACAGACGTTAACAAAGAAACAGCTAAGGATGATCTGCTTTTTCTTGTGAAGGGGATGGTAATACAAGGCACAGTGTTGGATCAAAAGAATCCCCAGTTTACACAATTCAAGTCACGTCAATGTGAATTATCTGTGAATCATGGGTTGTGTCTTGGCATTGACAGATGAAGGATAAAGTCTAGAGTCATGTCTGGTGGCCAGTGATTGACAAAGACATTAAGAGGAAAGTGAAGTGCTGTTTCATTTCAGCAAGATCCTGGCCCACCTTGTCTACAGTGTTGATCATGGCCTCAGACTCCTTGGACTTGTATTCATGTGGATTTTGCAGGACCTTTAGAAGTTTTGGTCATAGTTGATGCTGATTCAAAATGGCCAGAAGTTTTCAAAATGAATTCTATTGTGGCAATTAAGACCATTAAAGACCATCTCTGTACCTGGTTTAGCCAGTTTGGTTTATGGTTACAGTTGGTGAGTGACAATGAACCTCAATTCTGTTCTGAAGAATTTCAGAGGTTCCTAGCTTCAAATTGAATTCAGCAGGTATGTGCCACATCTTACCACTCTGCTACAAACAGACTAGCTGTATGCTTTGTACAAACACTTTAACATGCCTTAAAAGCTAAGAAGTTTTTTCTGAGTCATTAGCAGAAATTGGACTATTTCTTGCTTGTCTAGAGGAACAGCCTACATGTTACTACCCAGGAGTCACCTGCAACTCTTTTCTTGAAGCAGTCTTTTCATACTTTTGACCTCCTGAGGTCCCTTCCAACCCTTATATTCTATGATTCTATACCAGTTGGTACCTGCTATGACCTGATATTGCCTCACATGTAGCCAAATCCCAAGCTGTGCAAATTGATCAACAGCATGAGACAAATCATCATTCTTTTCAAGATGGAATATTAGTGTGGACTTGTAGCTATGATCTGGAAAGAAATGGGTACCTGGAGAACTTATAAAATGCATGGGACTTGTTTTGTTTGTGATAAAACTATCAGATGGTATTTTATGGAAATGACATATGAACCAATTGCAGCCTTGACTAGTACTGGAGTCCAGTGATGTTTCAGTAGGACTCTCTGTTCTTCCTATTAAACCACCTTTTTTACAACTCCTAATTTTGACAACGTGGTGGAAGAAACTTTGGTACCAGATCCAGCTGATTCCTTACTTCCAACTGTTCCCATTGTTCAGGATGTTGCCACACCACCATCACCACGTTATCCCAAAAACCAGTTATGTGACTGAATTTATACGTTGTTTAGTTAGTGAGTTGCTATTCCAGGGCAGAATAATCCTTTGTATATTAAGAATCTGTGGTAGTCCACAGGTTATATCATGTTTCAGGTTAGTCATGTAAACGATAACATATGTGTTTGGAAAGTTTTTTAAAGTAGGTTAAAGAATGTGATGTTCTGTCCCTTTAAATGTTCAAGGGGCTCTGTGCTCTCCCTCATCCCCACAGTGCAAAGCCTCATCTTCATGTTAGTTTCAGTTTTGCAGCCAGGACAATAAAGCAAGCACAGCAGAGAACTGTGTTTCGAACAGTTCTCTCTGCATCTGTCTGTGTCCTTCTCTGCTGGCTCCAGAAAAATAATACTTTCAGTATCAATACATTTACTCTTAGTATTAAAAGTAGATACAGAGACTTACAAGGCTAGCATAAAAAACTTGCAGTGCATTGTGATATGTTCTTTCTGTAAAGATAAAGGAGATCCTCATTCTTTTAGATTTAGACAATGTCTGTGTAGTTATTTATTACTCATATTGTGGTAACACCTAGAAGCCCCAGTCGTGGTCAGGACCCCATTGTGCTGGGCACTGTTACAAGCACAGAACAAAAAGATGGTTCCTGCCCCAATGAGCTTACAGTCTAATAGACAATAGGTGGATATAACATATGGAGCAGCGTAAGGTAACTATGAGACAAAACTGGTTAGCATGAAAAAACAGTGGTCACAGCAAAATAGCTGCTTAACTGTTGCTCTAGCCAACAGCCATACTTCTGGCTTCCAGAGTTTGAGAATGAAATAGCTCTGAAGCATCCAGCTGGCAATATCCTTCAAGTGTTCCTCCAGCGCAGAGACTCGACATGCAGGGTGCACTAGGCCAGAGAGAGAAAACTATGTCATCAGTGCACTGATACTCTACCCCATGTATACAAATGATCACGCGAAACAGGTTTCATCTATATCCTAGTCTTCCAGCTATGACTAGAACTGCTGAAGGGCATGCTGAGCTATATTTGTCTAGCACTGATATTTTCTTTGATATTGGTGGTTTGTATCTCACACAGCAAGTGTAAAGTATTAAGTTAGTTGAAGCATTTATTTTAGAAAGAACAAGGCTTTGGAAGACTCAGCTGGAAAAATTGAAGTCCTGGTGAAAGGAGCCCTCTTTGTGGTGTGAAACTAGCCTTGCCTACTGATTTTTGTTGCTATTGCATTATCTAACCCATAATGCACACACAATATATATATATTGATGCCAAGGTTTGTGCTTAACACCCTGATAGTGCAAAAAAAAATGACTGCATGTGTGACGTCAGCAAGATAATTTTGCTGTAAGATCTTTACATTTTTAATTTCTTTCACTTTTTATGTACGGGGGAGAACTATGGTCAGCACAGAAACAAGAGAATACAATTTTCTGGAGGTCAGGCCAGTTATGTGCTGGAGGGAAAAATTCTCTGCTCTTCCACAGACTTCTTGTGTGATCTTGGGCAAATCATTTAGCCTTTCTGTGCTTCAGTTCCCCATCTGAAAATGGGACTAATAGGACTTCTCTACCTCACAGAAGTATGAGCATAAATACATTAAATGATTAGCCATGCTTGAAAATGGGGGTAGAGTTGTCTTTTTAATTATTTCTTGCAATTTTCTGCATGTGTGTACAGCATTACACTTTTTTTTTAAAGAAACAAGTGGGTGATTATTACCAAAATGTATCTTGGGAAGGGCAGGGCAGAGGAAAAAGAGGAGGAAAGAAGACGGAATAGCTGTTCTAGCCTTTCTTGTAGGTACCCTGAAAAAATTGGTCTTGAGAAGGGACTTGAAGAAGGAGAAGGTAGCAGTCTTGCAGATCACTTTTGGGAGAATGTTTTCCATGAGTTAGCAAGATGTGAAGAGAAGCAGACAAATTGGTGGATATAGCTAGCAGTGTAAATCCAACACTATGACTATATATGCAATGCGTATATATAATAAATATATAGGGTGAGATGTGCTAAGAGAATTCTTTATATGTAGTTTGCATGCCAGGATTGAGGGATGCTAAGTTGGTTTTATGACATCTTTGTGGCCTCCTGATTCTGGCTGCTCCAGGGCCTGGAGAGCTCCCTGGCATAACTTAGACAGACCTGGAGACCTGTCCTATGGACCCCCTCCTAGTGTTGCTTTTTGGGCTGCAGCACTGCCCAATAGCTCCCCAGTGCTACATGCTGCAGCCTTGCTCTTGACACAATCCCCTCATGCTCAGGCCCGCCCTCAGCACACACCCTGTGCCAATACGGAATAGGGGATCTTCTGTATCAGCTTGGAGAATCACCCCCTGGCTGGATCTGGCTGTTTTATAGCCCCTTTAGTCAGCTCCTACCCTTTTGTGTGGCAGAAAGTGACTGGAGTCTTCTTTCCTCCTCTTTTTCCTCTGCCCTGCCCTTCCCAAGATACATTTTGGTAATAATCACCCACTTGTTTCTTTAAAAAAAAAGTGTAATGCTGTACACACTCTCACTCCTAAAAAATATAACAATTCACTTCTACCTATTTTATTGAAGAAGACAGGTTAATAAAGACAATGGTTTAGATTTTGTCTGGCTGATAAAGAATATTCTCTACTTGCATTATGTTTTTATGACTTGAAATGTTTTTTTTCCTAACCCAGTGCTAACTTTTGTGGAAGAACAAACACATTTACTTTGCCTTGCCTTTTTTAAAAACACTTATTCAGAGATTGATTGCTGATGCCCGCCTTCTTTCTTGCTGGAAACGTCTGGAGAAATCTTTTTTTCCCCCCATGTAATTCAGCCAGCTGCTGTAACTTGTCTTACAGTACAGAAGGCAGAACTTTTGTAAGCAATTCTGTGATTGCACATCACTAACTTAATACTGAAGTGCAGTTTATTTTTTTAAAAATAGGCAGCTTAAAACATGATTATTAACTTAACAAAGCAAGGCAAGAGCAGCATCCAAAGTATTCATGTTTGAAGTAACTGATAATCCTTTAATTGCTACTTCTCGGTAAAATTCAGAATATGTTAGAGAAAGCCTTTATTTAAAAATGCCACATGTACATCAAAGATACTTTCCTTGTCTTTTATACAGTAGCTTTCTTTCAAGTAAAGAAACACCCCCGCAGAATTGGAAAAGCAATTCCATTGTACGTTAAAGTGAGTTCATTTCTGTTCTAAAGTAAATGCTGGTTTTTGGCAGCCCGTAGATGGAAACGTGTTTAACATTGGAAAGGTGACTTGCCATTGCAGCAGGAACTGGAAGTGGGTGTCAGCATTAAGGAATTATTGTCTGCTCTTTTGTGAGTGGCTCCTTGTTAAAGGGTTTTGAACTCGCCGTTGCCAAAGTTTAGAACAACATTTTGTTTTCTTTCACACACTGATCTTTGTAAAAATATAATGCAAAGGAAATTAGACTTACTGGAGGTATATGTAATAAAAATGTGTGTGTATATATAGTTTTAAGTATCCTAATTGGAACCATACATTCCAATGACAGGATGATACCTTGTCTACTTAGCTTCCTGAGGAGCAACTTCATTGTTTTGGGCCGATGAAAAAGATAGGAAGTGTCAAGGAGGGGAAATTGCTATGAGGATTCTTGGTGTTTCAGTTGAGGTTTAGCACAACACCTGAATGTCACCTATGAACTACATTACTTTCTTTGGGATCTACAAACTCACCTAATAGAGAACTGCTACAAAATTTCATAAGGATTAAGCCAGAGTTTCTATAAAAATCAGTCTACAAACCTAAAGCATTTAATAGATGATAACCTGTGTGTATGGTTTTTGAACCATCCTATATAATTCTAGAGAAGTGAATATAATTGTCTATTCAACTCTAGAAGATGGTTTAAAAAAACAGAGAAGTGTTATTTTTTATAAAATTCACTAGGATTTTTTCCTCTAAAGGGTCAGCAGGAACCGTTGAAGGTTTTGGTGAAATGCTGAATATTGTTCATCATGAAATTCAGTATGTCCCTAATTCAGCACAACGCTTAGGATACGTCTATACTGCACGCACATTCACTGTGACATACGGAGGACTTACGTGGCATGTCTTCCCTGGTATGCATATAAAGTGAGTAGTCAGTGAGGCACTGCTTAGGCAAGTAAAGACATGCCAAAATCTTGGGGTATGTGCCCTGCAGGAATCTCTGTGCACCCAAGCAGTGCCTCCTCTGTCTACACTAAGTGTCCTACTGACTCCCTGCTGCTGGAGCCTTTCCCTGCCACAGAGAGAGAGAGGCTTGGGCGGAGTTGGGGGAAAGGCAAAGGGGAAAGACTGCTGAAACTGACATTGAAGCCTTTCCCCACTCTCTTCCCCCCATCAGAGCCTTTCACTGCTGTGTGTAGCTACTATACATACCCTACATACTGCCACTAATGTAGACAAGGCCTTAATCATGTGCTTAATTACGTATTTGAATAGGGATGTTTTTCTGAATCAGGGCCTATTGGGACAGCTTTCCTTTCCTCCTTTTCCTCACCTGATTTTTGAATCCTGAAGCTATGCTTTCTTGTAAACCAGTACACTGCTTTTTGTTACCATGTTTTTTTTTCTCATGCTCCCTGCATCCCATCACTTTGTTGTAGCCTCCTGTTGCCGACAGCCTTATACTTGGATTGTAAGATTTTCGAGGCAGGGACTCTCTCTTGTATGTTGTACAGTGCCTGGGACAACGGAGTGAGGGGCCTCTAGGTGCTGCCACACACCTTTGATATTTACATGTCATTATTATTATTTGTATGGCCCACTGTATTTGTAAAAACAGCAGTCTGGGGATTGTGTGGGCATGGAGGCCAGCATTCTGTGGCCTAGCAGATGACATTCTGACCCTTGAATGGCTGAAAAAGAGCAACAACAAAAGAATGGTAAATTCCCTCCAGTTAGGAATGCCTGCCTCTGAGCAGAGTGTTTGGCCAGGAATCCTGAGTTCCATCTACCACTAGTTGTCACTAATGAAAACAAACTCGGGAGGGAATATTTCTCCACTTAAAAAATAAATGAACAAAAAGTTCCTCTTGTAACGATCACATCAGGGAGCCCTGTGCTTTTTCTGTAGTACTAACTAGTGAGAAGTGTTCTAACACAATCAATGGGGAATCTGGAGCCGAGTGCCAGATTGAGTAGACTTCCTGCTAGATTGTTCTTCTAACAAATCTTGGTCCTGCCTGAGCTATGAAAACTGTCTGAGGGGTGAGAACCCCTGAACACTGGATGGAACTGGTTATTTGTTTGCATGAGTGTATCTTGCCTGAACATAAGGAGATTTTGGGTGGAATTTTCAAAAGCACTCAGCATTGGCCTAACTTTCCCCTCATTAAAGTCAATAGGAGTTTTTCCACTGGCTACAATGGGAGTAGAGTTAAGTCAAAGGTGAGTGCCATTGAAAAATATGCCACTTTAAATCCAAGAAACCTAGCAGAGAGTGAATCTGCAAGCCATGTATCTTTTTGTGTTTTGTTTTCATTGGAGTATCTCCACTCATCAGCTTGCCACAACGTTTTGTAGCTACCTTGCCTTCTGGAAATGCTGCATGCATGCTTCCTTCCAGCTCAGGATCCTCACTCCAGCCTCCTGACCTCTGAAACTACTGTATGTGCCATTATAACATACTCACTGTGAGGGGGAAAACCCCATTTCAAGGAAGGAGAATGCTTTAGAAAAAAGGTTGAGTCTTGTCCCCAAGCTTCAAACACCATCCTGGTAGCATAGATATCAGCATCAGGGAAACACAAGGATTCAAAAATGGAATAGAAAGAAACATTTATTACACTGTTAAAAAGTGACCTTGGAAATGTGCATATCAATTAGCTAGCATCTGCCAAGAACTTATTCTACAAACGGAAAACTAAAGAGCTTGCGGAATCTCCCCCCCACCCTTTCTGAAATGGATGGCTGGATGCCCACATGAACATTATATCTCTACCAAAAATGTGTTTTTTTATTCTTTTATCAGATTTACCAAGATGAAATTAGTCTTGTGTAAAAACACTATTGAGAGCCAAGGAGAATTAAAGGGGAGTGGGGAGAGAATCTGCAATTGGAAATCTGAGCTAGTGCATTTCAGATGAATGTGAGGCTCACTGAGAGAGAGCAACACAATTGTGCCCATAAAATAAATTCCAAAACCCTCAAATCTTTGGCTGCATTTGTGACTGGGGTGAAGACATCTACAGCATGTCAAGCAAGAGATAAATGAATTATCTGAAAGATCAGAGTAATATCCCTATACAGTTAGGTTCCAGCAAGTAACACAGAGCTTCTGATGAGAATTGCACTGCTCCATGTGTGGAATGTGCATATATGTACTATATATTAAGACCTGCTTATCCTTGGCAGATTGGTTCTGCATGTCTTTTCATTACGGTTACATCGAGCTTTGTGATAGAAGTGAATTTCAGGGATTTGGCACATCAGGGAAAAGGAGGCGGGAGGTCACTCCTTCGAGCGATGGCTTTCCCCAGGAAGCAGGGAAAGAAGAGACATTAAAGTGAATTGGGATCTTTCAGACAGTTTACGGTGATTTAGGTCTATCAGTTTAATGCAAAGTAAAATGAATCCAAATGGACAGACAAAACTGACACTCACTAGACTGAAAGGGCCTTGCTTATTTATATAGCTCATTTTTTACTTCAGACACTATGCATTTCTGTTAATCTACTTCTCAAGAATGGGAGGAGGAAATCTATAACATTTATTAAATCATTAAATGGGTTATCATTGCCTGGATTCTGAAGGGATGTTAACCACTTCCCCTAGTTTGCTGAGCACAGGTTGATGGCTTATGACCACAAGACACAATTTAATGGATTGAACTGTATGTCAGTCACCATGGTAACTAGGCCAAACGGATGTTCCACCTTATTTTTATGAAGACAATTCCACCGTAATTTGTTATCATGGTAAAATATTTTGGAGCATACCAATTTTTACATGCAATACAATATGTTGCATAAAAATCTTTTAAAGTAGTTACATTTTGTCAGTAATGACCCTTTTAGCTTACTCCTCCCTGCAGCAGGCTCCTTTATTAAGAAAAAATGTTTACACACTTTTTTGCACTATTTAGGAAGAAATAACTACACTGCATGTTCCTCTGCCTGTTTATCTGATCAGGTTAAAAGTTTTGCAAAAATATTTGTCACTAACAATACAAAGAAAACAACCTTTATTTTAAACGAGTACAATCCTATTCTGGATCTTTACTTACTTCTTAAATCCAGTTATTTAATAGACCCCATCTATACAGAACTCCATAAGTAGACTTTGATGGGAGAAGA
The DNA here is from genome assembly GCF_020497125.1 of Mauremys mutica. Classification (NCBI taxonomy): domain Eukaryota; kingdom Metazoa; phylum Chordata; order Testudines; family Geoemydidae; genus Mauremys; species Mauremys mutica. Next base: position 117,963,697 of record NC_059073.1, on the reverse strand, counting down.
AAGAGAGAAATTGGTTCTGGAGGGATTTAACTAAGAATAGTTTGATTTGAATATTCAGATTTATAGCAATCTATAAACTGGTAGAAAGTAAGAAATGTGTTATCAAACTCCCACAGGCATCACCTTTTAGATATGTTATTTACATAATTTCAACTCAAAATGCAAAATTCTTTCTATCTTTGGTACTATTATGGTGCCCATCACCATAGTATCTGAGCACCTCACAATCTTTAATGCCTATGTCTTCACAACACCTCTGTGAGATAAGGCACAGCTATTTTCCCCATCTGTAAAATGGGGTTATGAGGCACAGACAGATGAAATGGCTGGCCCGCACATGTGGAGTCTGTGATGTAGCAAGGAACTGAGCCCTGAGTAGTAGACTAACACCTACATCCTTCCTCTTTAAGTCCTAAAACCAAATATTCAATTTGTATCTTTATCTTCATTTTATACATAGTAAGGGAAAACCTAAAATCTTAGGTCCATGTTCATCCAGACAGACCTATTTTCATTTGTACAGTATGCAATTTTCTCTATGAGGTCAGATATGTGCCTTACCAGCATAGGCCAGATTTTGGTAGTCTTGTCCATATTGAATAATGCCTTACTCCACAAATAATCCTACTATAGTCAAGAAAACCACTTGTGGACTATGGTCTACCAAACAGATTTAAGGCTATGAAGATTTGGTTCATGCTACAGTATTTTCTAACCAAGAATTCTCAGATCTGTCTCACATCCTGTCTATTTGAGGATTGGCCAGCTGTATGCTTGTAAGGAGAATTTAAATGGGGGCAGAATGAGTTGTCCTCTAGATCTTCACTTGCTTCATCCCCAGAAGAGAAACATGTAGCATAAAGGCCATAAAGCCTCAGCCTGTATCTTTATGACACCAATATATGTAAAATACCCATCCCATATCATTCCACAGAGAAATAATTACAGATGGAGCAAGGAATCCTTTACAGGAACACAGCCTGAAGGTACTGTAAGGAGATAAGAAAATTCCCATCCGAAGCAGAGGGGTGATGTTTTCCTAGTCATCACAGATATATTTTGATAATAAAAAAAAAGAGATGGTGTTTCATGCTTACTTGCATATCTGCCATCAATGAATTGGATTTTGAGATGCTTATGTTACAGAAATTGTGCAACAGCAGTTTATCCGTAGTGAAAATATATACTCTATGCAGCTGCTAAGGTTAATGTCATCTGTTTTTATCTGCCAAATGCAGTAAATTCGGGTCCTGCAAGTCAGACCTATACAATCTTGGATCTTTTTTCAAACTGTTTAATTTCTGAAAATGTTTTTGGTTCATTCAGGAAATTTCCCCTTCACTTTTTCCTTCCCTCTTTGCTCCTTTTTCAGATCACACAGGGACCTCATGATTGCTTACCTGGGTAGTGTTCTTGCTGTGTGGCGAAAAATCCTAAAAAGAATACTATTTATGTAGGTTTATACAAATCAGACATAAAAAAATCACCTATCTAGGGCTGTAGGTGCCTTTTCCATACATTATACATTAAAATACGAAAGTAACCCCACTAAATCCTCCAAAACCAGAGAAAGCAACAAGACCAAAATGTCCCTGGTCCTAAATCCTAGTCCTCCAGACATAAATCCTAGTCCTCACCATATCTCTCCTCTCTTAAAAGCCTACGGGGAGGATGCAGAGGTTTATGCAGGTTGATGGTCCTTGATGGAGTTGGAAAACTATACAGTCCTCCTAGCACCTCTTCCTCCCCCACACTGATATGCATCCATGTAAAAAGCTAGGCAGAATCTACTAGCCTAAAGTTATTCAGTTGTAGGGTTGGGGTTACTAGTGATGATGTGTAAACAGACAAGAACCCAGCTTGACTTTTAGATCTCAGATTTATTGCAAGGCTGGCTGTTAGGAGAAACCAAATCAAATCATCTTTTTAGCTGGTGTATAAATGGAACCAATTTGTTGTGAAAATCAACATGATACAATTAGAACCTGTTGTGGTTCTGCTCATGTAGTGCCACTGAAGTCAATGGCACTGCTCCGGTGCATAAAGTTAAGCATGAATGTACGTGTTTGCAGGATCAGTGTCCACGTCATTTTTACCGAATCAGCATTCAGAGTAGAAAGGCAATTATACTGAGTGAGCAGAAGAAAATTCTATAGCCATAAAAATTAGATGGAAAAGACCTGGGTCATTGTACATTGCTCTTCTTATGTAGGATTATTGCTTACAATATTTTCTCTAGTACTGAATCCAATCCAATTTTAAATGTGACTCCAGCATTTCCTAGAGGAACTTATCCCATTAGGGAATTTTTCTGGACATTTAGTCTGAATTTTTCTTTACTTAATATCACCCCATTCTTGCTAGGTGGTTCCATTTTGTATTCACACCCTTCTTTTATTTGTTGTAGCATTTTAAGTTAAAATAAAAACCTTTCCAGAAGAGATGGCAATTGGCTTCAGCTTCTTTACTCTTTTTCTTCCTTTCTTCCCCACTCAACCCACCTGGGCCTGTGTTTATTGAACTCCATACATTGTCAAGACAGTATTTATAAATGGAATTTAACTGTAGGTGAGCTGTACAAATGTAATAATATTACCTAACTCTTGTTTAATTTTGAAGGCTCTGTCCTTGACAACTGGGCTCATAATGGACGGTTCAAGCTGAATTATCCATTATTGCTCCCAAAGTTTACAATTAAACTATCGATCAAAGCTGGCAGAGAATTCTCGAGCAATCTGGGTGTACACCATGATTGTGTCAGACACAGACTTGGAGAAGGGGGGAAGGAGAGAAACCCAAAAGCAGCCTTCAGTTAATCCTCTTAGTGCTAACTAGCCTTAGTGCAGCAGTGATTATATATTGTGCTTATGCAGTTTTAATAGTGTGGGTCCTATGCAATTTGTGACCTCTATTTCTGCCCAGGAGCATTGGAGCTTAACAGGTTCGGATCCATGGGGAACCAGCTTCGGCTTTTTAGGCTTCTTCAGACACTGCCGAATGCATCTTTTCTGGGGAATTCCACAATAAAATGACTGTTATTTATCATTACAAACCTCTTTATCATTTAGTCAATAAAAGGCCTCTCTCTCACACTTTTTTTTTTCCATGGTGTGCTCAGAGTCAGAAATCTGTATTAGTCTCTCCTGGCCTGAAGGCAAGAGATGTCAAAAGCTAAATCATGATCTGCCCTGGCTTTCTGGCTAAATTGTGTATGAAGGCCTGAGGCAAAAAGGTGCACATGCTCATTATTTGAAACAAAATGATTTTTTTTCTCCCTTTCTTTTTTTTTTTTAAATACATATTGAGACATATATGGTAACATACATACAGTAAAACTCTGGAAAATTATCAAACATGAAATGAACTGGCCAGAGCTAAATATGTCAACTTCCTATGTTTTCAGTTTGGGGAATAGAAAAAAGAATTGTCAGAAAAACTCAGATGATGTTCTCCTTCTGAACTTTTTGATCGTAATTGGAGAAAAAAGTATTATTTGACAACAGAATGACATATATGGGGTGAATAATACATTCAGAAAATGTATCCCTTTTTTGTCTTTGAATTTGATCTTGATTTGAAATTGTTCAGAACACCTTATGGAAACATGTACAAGTCTGTAATTTGTTTTCAAACTAACTGTTTTGACTTGTGTCTTCATCACCTTGTTTGTTGTTCATGGCCTGTGATAGATCACAGGATATTATTGCTTCTTTCTGATTGGCTGTGGAGACTTTTACAAACCGATTTAAGATGGTCATCTCTGGGCATCTTTTCTGTCAGCACCTTTGCATGGGTATTTACAAGACTTTTTCATTTTTGTGAGCATTCTTCCGTGTGAAATATCGCTCATATTAAAATGTTAGCAGGAAACACATTAAAAGGGTTGTAAATGCCATTAAAATAAATTTGTGATTTTTTTTTAATTGGGAAAAATGTTCAGGAATGTTATTTTGTAGTATTTATACAGCTGTGCTAGACAATGAGAACTACCTCTATAAAAGTAGGGTGAACTTTAGGAAAATAATTTTACTTCATCATTTCACCCACTTTCAAAAGTTGTAACATGAACCTCTAAATCGATGTGATAAGTTACTGCATATGCACCTTTGGGCACCCAGTATTATTCACATCCACAACCCTGATTTTTTGCATTTAAACAACATTTTTGTCCAGTCCTCTTACGCAGAACTATCCAACTTTCTGTGCAAAATCCAAGTTCGGACAAGTGCTCCAAAATTGTCCATAAATTTTGATATGCAAATGTAAAGGCTGATCTGAGGCTGGTTTGAAAACCTAATCCTAACAATGTTCCTTTTCTGAAACCCTTAGTGAAATAATTTGGCTGGTTGTGAGTGTAGTGATCTGAGATTTTCAGGTATAATCCTTTATTGTGATCATAAATCACTGGCTGGTGACTACATCAGAAAAGCATTTTGGGTCTATCAATTTGGCATCTTTTCACTGGTTAGATTTCCAGATCTTCATTACTGGCCTTGCTTTTGTTTGATATACAGCGCTTCTTCAAGATGTGTTTTGTTTTTTTTTAAACTACCAATACTTCTCTGGTTGGTTACAGTAGTAGTAATATACAGTTCTTATGTATGGTTGAGATTGAGGTTCTTAGCATTGACAGCTCAATTTCACTATTTTAAAATAATGTGTATTTAGAATCTTAAATCTTGGTAGTCTGATGGAAAGCCAAGGTTCTGTATACATACTGCTGGTTCTGTATTTTTTCACAGTAAACTATGTCAAATGGGAGTTGCTTGAGGTTTTTTCCCTAACTCTCATAAAGGCAAGAGTAAAATTAAGAATAGAGTTATAGGCCTCAGTATCCAAACCTATCCCTGCCTGTTGGCAAATATCATTGTAAGAGACTGCTTTATTATAACTTATACAAATGATGAGAAAGTTTGACCACAACATGAATGAGTGAGACAAGGTAGAGTTTTCAAGCTGTTTACAATAAAATAAAATAAAATAACCAATGTGTTTCAGCATATTGTAAGGTATGACTACACTGCAAATGGCAGTGCGACTTCAGCAAGTGTAGACATACTAAGCTAGCTTTGATCTAGCTAGAGGATGATCCTAGGCTCAGAGTCAGTGGGATGCTTGTTAGCCTTTATTAGTTCATGAATTCAGTTTGTGTGTATGAGTGTCTGTCCACAAATGAGTGCATACATGAAAGGATAACAGCTCTTCCCCAATGCATTTGTCCACGCCATTCAGACCTGTGCATACAGTACCTGCTGACATCACAGACGCATTATCCTTTGAAGCTTTAAGGAGCAGAATTCTTAAATTTCATTTTACTGCTGCACTTAGCATGTGCAGGAGAGAATGCAGGTTGTGTTAAGAACAAGTGTTCATTTGTGTTCATGAAGCACTATACACTAGGTAAGTCAGATTTTTTTTGATATCTCAGCATTGACAATGCTCGTTTAAGACTGATATTCCAAGGCTGAGATCCTATACTCAACCGATATAATTGGGCCAATCCACTGTCAGTTGCACTGTAAATCTGGAGTACCCCACTGAAAAAAAGGAGTTACACAAGTGTAAGTCTGGAATAACTAAATCCTCAATCCTGCAAAGGCTTATGCACATGCTTAACTTCAAGCATGTGAATAGCCCCAGTGAGCTTAAACAATACAGCAACAACAAAATATATAATAATATCATGCACTGTTCTGAGAGCTCTGCAATTACCTCAGCTACATCTGACAAAATACGATCAGCATTCAAATCTTTACAATTTTGCATTTTCATGTAATTTAACATTATTAGCGGATTCCACGATATTCCTTTTGCTAAGGAGAAGGAATGCCTTGGCAACATTTGGTTGCAAGGGCCAAACTTTAAATCTGTTAATGGTGACCTCAGTAAGCCTTAACAGAATTTTCTGGCTTCTTTTATTTTAACAAGACACTTAGGAATGTTTAGGCTCTTCAGTTATTCTTAGAATCTTGGTATTTTTTTTCTTTTACTTTTGTCTTTTGCAAAGTTGGACTCCCCTGCCTTCACCATATCTTTAACAAATCAATATAGCAACAATGCATGTCAATATGGCTTGATATTTTTATTTGTTTTGTATTAGCATATATGGGTCTCTCACTATTATCAGGAAAATGCAACATTTCAGAGTGGTGTTTGTTGGTTAACTATTGTTCCAGAGTCAGCGAGAGAGGGGGGGTTTTAAGTTAATTTCAGCAGGGCGGTACCATCTGTTGTATATGCAATTTAGTTAGTGCAGTATTTTATTTTATAAAACATAGGTCGTGATTCTCCTTTCACGCTGGTGTAATTAAGGAGTAACTTCACTGAAGTCACTGGAGTTTCACCAGCATAAAACTGGTGTGAAGTGAGAGGAAATTCAGACCCATAAACTCTTTATTAGTTACACAACAGCAAAATGTACATGGAACAGAAACTTTTAATTTTTGTCCTCTTGCTTATTCATGGCCTAACTTATTTTTGAGCATTTTAAATTAAAAACAAACAACAACAAAAATTTTGCTTCCAGGCTGAGCCCTTGTGTTGTCAATTTCCATCCTGGAGTGAAATTTTATGGCTGGTTATAAAACATTTAAAAATAAGATTTGTAATGGAAAAGCGATCAGACTCATAACTATGGCTATAATAAGAAATGCAGAGTCACATTCATATATTCTGCATTCTTTAATGTCATTTTAAAATCAAATATTTAATTTTTAAATATACAGTTAAAATCTCCCTCCCCCCCGGCTTTTCTGCTGTTCAGCAAAGTGGCTGGGCATGAACATAAGCAGCTGTATCCTCCAAACTACTACTGCCTCCAAGCTATGTGTTGCTTTAAAAATATTCCGATTATTTTGCACGCGTATAATTATATGTTTCTCTTAATTTGGTTGTAAGTTCATGCTTCTTTTATCTGAATCTTATCCCCTAGCTATACATGAAATTCAGGCTTCCCATTTTGAGGTCAACTCCGCAGTCCTGATTCAGAAAATTTTGATTATATGGGAATCTAACTAAAGGCAAGAATTTGAAAAATGTTAATGAGCTCAATGTAGTGATTTTTCATTTTAACAGTCAACATTTATCCAGTTATTTTGTGGTATCTCCAGATGAATGCTGGCTTTTGAATGGTAACCACTGTAAGTGATACTTTATATTTTACTGTTATTTGATTACTATCATAGAATATCAGGGTTGGAAGGGACCTCAGGAGGTTCTAGTCCAACCCCCTGCTCAAAGCAGGACCAATCCCCAACTAAATCATCCCAGCCAGGGCTTTGTCAAGCCGGGCCTTAAATCTCTAAGGAAGGAGATTCCACCACCTCCCTAGGTAACCCATTCCAGTGCTTCACCACTCCTAGTGAAAAAGTTTTTCCTAATATCCAACCTAAACCTCCCCCACTGCAACTTGAGATCATTACTCCTTGTTCTGTCATCTGGTACCACTGAGAACAGTCTAGATCCATCCTCTTTGGAACCCCCTTTCAGGTACACCTCTACCCTGATATAACGCTGTCCTCGGGAGCAAAAAAATCTTACCATGTTATAGGTGAAACCATGTTATATCAAACTTGCTTTGATCCGCCAGAGTGGACAGCCCTCCACCCCCACCCCCGAGCGCTGCTTTATGGCGTTATATCCGAATTTGTGTTATATCGGGATAGAGGTGTAGTTGAAAGCAGCTATCAAATCCCCACTCATTCTTCCCTTCTGCAGACTAAACAATCCCAGTTCCCTCAGCCTCTCCTCATAAGTCATGTGCTCCAGCCCCCTAATCCTTTTTGTTGCCTTCCGCTGGACTCTTTCCAATTTTTCCACATCCTTCTTGTAGTGTGGGGCCCAAAACTGGACACAGTACTCCAGATGAGGCCTCACCAATGTTGAATGGAGGGGAATGATCACGTCCCTTGATCTGCTGGCAATGCCCCTACTTATACAGCCCAAAATGCTGCTAGCCTTCTTGGCAACAAGGGCACACTGTTGACGCATATCCAGCTTCTCGTCCACTGTAACCCCTAGGTCCTTTTCTGTAGAACTGCTGCCTAGGCATTCGGTCCCTAGTCTGTAGCAGTGCACTAAAACCAGCCTTGCTTATTTTTGTTATTTTACAGTACAGTGCCTACAGTCTGAAAATTGGAATGTGTGTGCACATGGGATAAGTATCTTACAGCCCTTAGTGGAAAGATTTTACTCACTCACTATACAATAGAAATTCGTTACGTAGTTCATGTGTAATAAAATTTCCAATCTACATAATACCTTTAAATTTTTTTTGTAATGCCTGTATTGTGTGTCTATGAACATGCATATGTAAAGTTAATACGGAAGTTGCACCCTAACTTTCACTCCTGAAAATACCGCCAACTTCAGTGAAGTTGCAGTGGATATAGGTCAGGGCAGAATTTGGACCTAAATGTTGAAAGACATGTTTTAACCATAGTGTCAGTGGGAGTTGAGGCCACTCTGCTCATTAGACTCTCAGGACCTGATCCTGTAAGGTGCTGAACATCATACACTCCCACTGCAATTGACGTCAGTGAAGTTGTATAACACAGAGAGAGAAGTCTATGGCTCAGAATCTTTAGCTACAAAAACATAAAAGTCTACTGCGTAAGCTAATAGAGAATTGTTGTTAGGAAAAGGTAACTGCAGCAGCATCCTTTTAGGGCAACCACTAAAGCGTGATAGAATTATAAACTATAATTGTACACTAGAGCAGGTGTAGTACATAGGACCATTGGTATTGCCATCCTGGAACAGCTCTGAGGACCCCATCTAGTCCAGTATCCTTTCTTTGCAAGTGGCCCGTATCAGATTCTACAGAGGAAGGTGAAAGAACACTGCAGTAAGCAGTCCATTCCATTCACTGGAGATCAGTGTGCACATACAAGTAAGTGGCACAAGCCAATGCATTAGTTTTACCTTTGTAATAATTTTCATCTTGCCTCATTATTTATAATCCCTTTCAGCTGTATCACAAAGTGTATGCTGTCTATAAGATGTTCTTAGAGTTTTTGGACAGGGTTCAGAGAATTGTGGCAAACTAATCAGATGTCTACCCTGCATTTTATTGTGAGCACTTAACAAATGGTCCAAAACCATAACAACTATCTTATAATAATCCTTACAAATTTTGACAAAAAATATCCATTTAAGGCACTTCATAAGTGAACATTGTACATTTCTTGGCTGTATTCTCCTGAACAGTAGAGTAGAAATATTAAGCAGTTTTTTAGCTTTTCTGATTTATATTCTATTCATTGCACTTGCAGATATTTGAATTCATTTAGGTTCTCCAATTTTCTGATGCTTCCTTTCATGTTAAATTTTTATCCTTCTGGACTATTTCTTCACATTCTCACATATGAAATATTTACTATGCAATATTTATAACATGAGTGCAAACTCTTGTTTTAGTCAACCATCTTTATTCAGCTGATTTGGCCTCCTCATTGCTAGATGGTAGTGTAACACTGCACTTATCATTACACTTCATTGTTTCACACACACACAAAATAAATATCTTCAGAGTGAATTATCTGTGCCATCATAATAACCTTTATTCAGTGCTTTGTTTTCACAAGGCACATAGGAAAATGTATATTTATTAATCTACAGTAACAGAACAAACAATAACATTTCCTCTTACACTCTGAGAAGTTATAATTTAATTCAGGAGACCTGCTCCATACTAGATTATTGGGTGAGATGAATAAAGAGAATCAACCTTTACAGTCTTAATCATTTTAAAAAGTTTTTCCAGAATAACAGGTAAACATGGGTAATCAGCATCACATTTTTTTGTACATTGTAGTCCAGCATTTCTTTAAAAACAAGACGTGTGATTCTGAATAAAAGAATTAGCATTTTTATAATCATTTAATGATGTCTTTTATTTATGGCAGGATCAGATGTACCCAAAGCTGATAACATTTCTATGATATCACTATATACCATCTGACAAACTACCTCATTGTTGACTGATAAGCCAACTGTACCACTTCATACTTTATAGCCAGATTCACAAATACTATAATTGGCAACATTCTAATTTCTATGTATTCATTTTTTTATATGAAATAGATTTTTTTTGTATCACACTTGGCAAAAGAATGCCAACACATTTTTTTTGGTTTACACTGCATCATCTCACTGATATTTCTCCTTTTTTCTTCCTGAACCCCTTATGCTTGATATACTTCGTCATATTTAGTTGAGATAGCTTCATACAGGATGATGTACAACTAAGAAGAAGCACTAAGCTGATCTGATCTTAGCAATAAGTTTGAATGAAGTTTGTGGGTTGTTGTTTCTTTGAAAGCCTGAGCTTTCAATTTTTTCAGATGGCAGCCAATAGCTCTAAAATAATGTTACGTGTTAAAGACCAGTTCACTATAGTCTAGTAAAAATGTAACAAAATGTATAGTTGCACACACTTACATAGCCCTGTACATGTATGTGTAGCTGTACTATTCCACTATGATCTTATAAAAACAAAACGTTTTTGGACTGGGGTGGGAGACCTCCCAAGAGACAACAAGTGTTGCAGGAGGTAGTACTAATGATTTAGTAGGTGTCACTCTTCTTTCTGATGGATAAGACACAATATTTAGGCTTGTAGTCATCGGGTATCCAGTTGTGTGAGATGCTGAGTGCCTCTGGCTCCCTGAAGTACGTAGGAGCTGAGTGCTGTCAGCATCTCAGAGAATTGGACATTAAACAGTCCAAGAACCCAAAGTACTTTATACAGTGTAGTGATATTAAACCCTGTATGTGGGACAGATTCCAGTAAAGGTCTATTTCAGTGGTCCCCAACCTTTTCGTCTGGCGGGCGCCAGACGAAGGACCGTGGCGGCGGTTGAGCATCCACCGAAATGCCGCTGAATTTCTCTCTCGATGACGTCACTTGTTGGTGGCAAGCGGCGGATGCTCGACCGCCGGCCATGTCTATTTCCTCACCCATCATAGATATTAAAATAGTTCTGAATACCCTGGCTTCTAGACAGAGATCCAGTAGACGCTAATTACTAGACAGCATTTGAAAGCTTCTGTGGATGAACCAATAGACTCCGTTTCTGGTTATTTTGTGCAACTTTCATTCAGGAAGAGCTTGCTTGATTTCCTTTATGGTGTGTCAGAATGACCCAGGATGGATGACAGGATGTACTTGTCTTCTCATTTCTGCTGTACTGTTAATGCACATCCAACAAGCACTTTTAATTTTTCTTTGTCTCTCTTTGCCATCAGAACTCCACTTGCATTTTGAGTCTACATATTTTTAAATCTTCATACTCTTCTTTTTTGTAAATCCATGTATTTCTTTCTTTACCTTCTGGAGGTCTTCCCCCCCCCCCCCCACTCCGTCAATTCCTTTTTAGTCGGCAATTGCCTGAAGTCTTGCTTCTGTTTGTTACAGTCTTACAGTTTCTTCAATTTGGCTTCCAGTTTCTTCTTTATAGCATCCTTATTTTGCATATGTGAAAAAAGTTGGCACATACTCCATATAATACTGCTGGTGAAGCTTTAGAGATCTCTCTCTCTCTCTCTCTCTCTCTCTCTCTCTCACTCACTTTCAGGCAGTGCAATTGTGACAAGTCATAAATTGTCACTGAATGATGAAATTGTGCTCAGCTTCATCTGGGTAAGTATTGTCTTCTCCTATAGCCATTGCCTGGCCCATCTTGGAGTTTCTTGCATCCGGTCTGTACATCTGCCTTATCCATATAAATGACTTTCCTTTGTCCTGAATTGAGTTTGAATCTGCCATCTTAGGCAATGTGCCACAAAGTCATAAATATGGCAAGAAAAACTACATTTTTCATATTGTTGGTTAAGCTGAGTATCCTGCGTAGAAGTACAACCCAAGACATTTTCAGGTATTTTGAAAACCAATTTTAATTCTTGAGACTTGGCCTATTGGGACTATTATCTTGTGTGTGCCTTTAGCATGCACACAGAATGTACATTGTTTTCCATGCTCAGGAAACTCTAACTCTGCCACTTCCATATCTTACCCAATATCCAAAGGTCAGTCTAGTGCAAGCACTGCTTGCTGAGAGTTGTTTTGAGACACTTGATCCATGAATACTTTTTGCAGAATTTGAATTTTGATTTCACAGTCAAAGGGCTCATTTGTGGCTTTGCCATGAGCTTTGTGTATGGGTCAGGACATAGTTGTGCTACCCTAGGTTCAGATATGGGATCGTACTATGACTCAGAGGCACAGTATGGTTCCTTGTGTCCATTTCCTCCGAGGGGTGGCGGTGGGGAGAAACTCTGTGTGAGACTTCTACCTAGTACAGATTACTTTCCCCTTCATGTCGCTTCAACTGTGCTGTCCAACACGTTGATGGAGGAGGAGTCAATATTCCACCTGCTCCCTGACCATCCATGCAGCGGTAGTGGGCCAGTGTAAGTTGCTCTCACCACTGCTCTGAGTTCATGATACAGATAGCGGGCACAGAAGAGTAAGGAGGCACCTTATCTCCTTTATCAGTTAGGATACAAAGGGCTTTTTAAGGAGATCTTCGTCTCTGCCAGATTTATTTTAGGCCGTGAATCATAAAAACCACCTCTTCACCCACATGATGTAGCATATATACATCTTGCCATTTTAGACTTCTAATTTCAAGCCCATCTAACAGACTTCTGAATCTGCTTGTCCATTCCTGCTGTTCCTAAGTAACTTTTCCATCCTCATGGAGATTAAATTGGAAAGTGGGTAATCAGAATGCATGTTGCTCTGTGTATGTATATATGTGTTTTGGCATTTTAAAAAGTAATGGTTATTATTTTTTTCTAGTTGTTCTTGTATATTGTTTTCCTTCAGACTTTTATCTTAGAGCTGCTTTTTCCTCTTTAATTCTATGTATATTTTCACTTCAGATATTGAGTTGTTCTCATTTTAGTATTTCCAGTAGTGCAAATTTATTCAATGTTACTCACATCAAAGATGGCTGCCATACATTTCCTGTTAGCTTCTTTTGCCCTGAATAAAGTGGACACTTTCATTTCTACATACATATAGGTAGATCTGGGGCAGATTCACATTCCACAAGCCCATGCCCAGGGAAATTAAGGTGCTAACATTTTTTCTAAAATTGGGGAGATTTTTTATATGAAAATCAGTTATGATTTAAACTATTGTGCACCTTAACTACAACCCCCCTATCCCCTGTGGAAAACCTTAACATGTCTTTAAAAAATGAAAACCTGAAAACCCCTCCATTTTTGGCCAAAAGCTTTTCAGCCTTTGGGTTATCAGTTTTCTGATAAAAATCCAAAAATGTGTGAAAATTTTCATTTATTTGCAAACCCAATTTTCCATATTTAAAAAAAAAAGTTTTGATGGAAAATTTTCAGCCAGCTCTAGTTAGTGCAAAGTGAATGCTGTAATAATACGCGTTACAGGGGAATTACAAGTTAATTATTTCTTTTCTGAGAGGATTATGAATAATAACATTTCCATATAAAACCTGGAAGAGATGTAGAAAGGTGAGCCACAAATTCCACTCTGGATCCCAGTACAGATTCCAATCCCTGCATCATCCAAAATGTGCATGTGGAAATTTGGAGAGGATTGAATTCTCAGGATTGTAGTTGAGCTTACTCTGTCCATAGAGGACATACTTATTTAATTCAGATATGGATGTTGAATGCTGACAGTTCAGGGTTATTTGGATTCAGGGTTCTAGTTTTGGTCTCTTTCTAGTAGAAAGCTATTTCAGTCTGAGCCATATAAAGACTGAAATAGAGATTCCAAAGCTGCTGCAGATATTACAAGATTCAAGTCAATCTGCTTTGTCTGATACTACACTAAAACTTAAAAGGAAAGATATAACTAACTGACACGGCTCCTTAATCTGTTTGTTTGTTTTTTCTATGTATGGTTGTTTACACAGAACACCAGGGCTCTAGATAATGAGCATGATGGAGGGATGATAGGTTGATTATCCTGCTGCTGTATTTGTTGCAGGGCACTGATGAATCCTTCACGGTTTTTACTCAGTCCAGTGTTGCTGGGAAGGACAAGAAAGACCCATAAAGATGACATGTTTGCTGTCCTGCTCCCTGATGGGACTTCAATGTATTACCTGGATCTAATTATCTCATCTCTAGTTGACAGAGAGGCTTCCATGGAATGCTTTCCATCACTGGCAGCCTCAGCCACGCTTCCAATGGGCTGTCTAATAGCTTGATATATTTTTGGACCTCCTGCTCATTGGATGAACAAGCTGAAGTAAATCATGTATTGACCTCAAAGCATTTATAAACTGTAGAACATTATATTCTCATCAGAGCCATAGGGGCAGTAAACTATAGTTTCTCTGCTGTGAAACATGGTTTTGGTTATGCACTGTTACTAGGGTTGTACTTAAACAATAATATATCATTTGTGGCACATGTCGCCTTCTTTATTGAAAGGCAAAACAAAGAGTTGAGGACAAAAATCATTACTACTTTAGCAATTTTTCACAAAATGCTTTTGTTTTGTACTTGACACACAGATGGGACATTGTACTGCAGTGCAAATGATGTATGGCAGCATGACAAATTTCATTTCCTTTATAAAACAAGAATCAGAATAGTGTACGAATTTGGGGAAATTGTGTTAACTTTTTGTTGTTGTTGTTAAAAATAAATAGTAGAATAAATACAAAATAAAAAAAATGACTCCAAAGGAAAAGTCCTCTGGCAAACTGTTTGAGCACTTTAATTGTCTTGGCAGATATTGATTGAAGTGCTTAAATGAAAATATTGGAAACAATAAACTGGCTTGGTGTTAGAGCTTTTGTATTGCCTTGATAGTGATAATCCATGACTGAGGAAGAAATTAACACAAGGTGATGCAATGCAATAGAAGGAAATAAGAGGACGCAAAATAAGATCAATGCTGAAGATAGCTGATTGTATTCTTGGATCTCTGTGCTACCCTGATATGTCTTGTGTGCATTGCCAGATTTTGGCAGATTTAAATGAAAAAAGCGGTGCTTTTCAGCCTCCTGGTTGAAATTACAGTATATATAATTTTGGTGCATTTTCTTTGTTTTACTGTTCTATACTTATCTCAGGAAATTTATTGATTGATCTGGGAAAAAATTCCAGTTCCTGGGGGATTTGCCAAAATTGTTTGTTTTTTTTTGGACTTTGGTTCATTTAATCTATATTTTCTTTTTGAGTTTTGGGTTTAAATGAAACTCAACCAAAATCTTAACATCAAAACCATGTTATACAATTGAGGTTTTCATGGCTTTCAGATTATCTGTATTGCAGTAATACATCAGAGTGCCCGGTCATGGACCCCACTGTGCAAGGCATTATCGGCACATAACAAAAAGATGGTCTCCGCTCCCAAAGAGTTTACAGTCTAAGCAGGTTAGCTCTGAAATCTCAGATCTTTTCCTGAAACCTAGAGAGTGAAAATGGCTCATCCAAATGTTGGCATGGGCTCACTTGAAATTCAGTACATGTTAACACAAAAAGCTCCCGACTAGCTTTGTCCAATACTGTTCCATCTTTGAGTAAACCTTAGCTGACTTTTAGTTTTGTAACAAAATCTAAATCCAGGCACATATTGACTGTTTGCTGGTGTTACTACACAGATGCTCAGTCCATTAATTTTATATCTAGGTTTCAAACAACCAGAAGTTTGAATCTGTTTAGACCCAGGCTTTTGGTTGGTGCATTACAAAGACAGGGGCCAATGGTGTTTGGATCTGGATCTGGATTTTGAACCCCTCTTTCTTTCCTCCATCAAAGTAGTGAGTAAGCACTCTATTTACTAAGTATCAGAGGGGTAGCCGTGTTAGTCTGAAGAAGTGGGTATTCACCCACGAAAGCTCATGCTGCAAAACGTCTGTTAGTCTATAAGGTGCCACAGGATTCTTTGCTGCTTCTATTTACTAATAACAGGAAGGTCTGTAGAGTGGGTGGGGGAATTATATGTATGTTGAATAAAAGCAGAGACTAAAAATAGGATGCAATTTGTGTACAAGTACTAATTACATGAACACAACTGTAAAAAAAAATCCAAACATTCTATAGATAAGTGAAAGGAAGTTAATATTCCATAGAAAATCACTGTATTAACAGTATATATAGGGTTGTAAGTTGTATGTTTAACCATTCAAAAGGCAGGAAACAACAAAATTAAGGTTGCACATGCAGCTGTAACTGCCCATTTGTGCATATATATTTAAAATACAGAGCCTCATTCCATCAGTGCATTAATCCATTTTTAACTGGTGTAACTCCATTGTAAACTGGCATACAACTGAATTAATGGAGTGCTGAATCAGGTTCTCTTCCTTTAATTGCAAAATCACATATTTTTCTGAAAAAATGCAGTAGGACATAATACAGTTTCTTCTACAAGCTTGGATATGCGCATATAGCAACTTGTAATATTTTATCATTGTTCTGTACTTATAATGCTTTCACTGTCGTTATTGACCAATATAGCTGTACCTTGTACCTTATGGGCCAGATCTTCAACTGGTGGAAGCTGGTGTAGCCCCATTGACGTCAACAGAGCTACACAAGCTAAGGATCTGGTCTTATATATGGAACTGGGATGAAACTAGTACGTAGCAATCTGCTTGAAAAGAGGTAACAGAAGAGGAGCACTACCTGTGTCTGTTGTTATTCCTTTGACTGTATAGCTACTAAATTATGACCTAAATTATTATAGCTACTAAATTATGACCTAAATTATTGATCCAAATGAACCCCTCCCTTACAAATATGTAGGATATATTTGATGTTATTATAAGGAGGAGTTTACATATTATGATTGGCAGTGATGGTCTAAATAAGGGATTGTACAACTGGGATGCAGGAGGTATAGGATGCAGGCACTGTCATTTTCCTACCTTCTCAACCATTTCCATACTGGGATGCCCCTCAGTGGGCTCCTGTCCCATGTAACTGGGACCTTTCTCCCATTTAGCAGTATGGAAAGGGTAAGATGTTTACAACTCCAAGGTTGAGAATCCCTGGCCTACATTGTCTCAGGCAGGGAGCTGGGGGTGGGGGTGGGGGAATTATATAGTCCTGTGTCATCCTTAGACTCCATAGAGAAACCTCTGTGCTATTATTTTTAGATTCTTTAATATTCTGCTAATTTTCTACTGAACACTGATCCTTCCAGTCTCATGCCAGCATTTAAGTTAAAATGAGAGTTGTTTTTATGTGAACTGGGCTGCAGGATTTGAGGCCCTAAAGCACCAATTGTTTATCTTATGCATTTGCTTTGTTTTTTTATTTACTTTACTTTACTTATTTATTTTATTTTGCTTTGCAATGGAAGACACATTTTATGAGGTGGATCTCTGAGCTATTGCACTGAATCATTTTGCTAATGGTCTGGGTTTTTGTTTTTGGTAGTTTTCATCCATTCCTACCAGGCAACTAAGGATGAGTGAAACCCAAGACAAAGAAAAATTAGATTTTCTCCAAACTGCATAGTTGACAGCAGTTGGAATTGTTGTCATCACCTACATTAGCTGCCTACCAGGGGTTTCAATTAGAAGAATCTTGTCAACTATGTTCAGGAGATGAGATCTCATGAAGCCCAAAAGACACAGAAGAAAGTAAAAGCAGCAAAGAATCCTGGGGCACTTTATAGACTAACAGACGTTTTGGAGCATGAGCTTTCGTGGGTGAATACCCACTTCATCGGATGCATCCGACGAAGTGGGTATTCACCCACGAAAGCTCATGCTCCAAAACGTCTGTTAGTCTATAAGGTGCCACAGGATTCTTTGCTGCTTTTACAGATCCAGACTAACACGGCTACCCCTCTGATAGAAGAAAGTAGTAGTAGTTATATTTTGGACCATGAAAAAGAAAAATACTTCAGACAAACAAATATGCAACATACCAGCTGTATGTGCTGTCTTGTAGGAAGATTTTACAAGTCAGAACCAAACCCCAAACTAACCATAAATTGTCAGTAGTACCAAAAATCGTATGAATTACAGCCTGCTAAGGAACAGGCGCATTGAACATCAATGCATGGATAATAATCCAAGGAAAACCACTCTTCATATGTTTTCTTTTTGACATACAGCTGCAAGTCTAAGCCATGCATGATTGCATCAGACATGATAATATACTACCAGTTTCAGGAGCTATAGAGTGGTGAACCCATAGCTGGCTCAGTTTGAAAATGATCAGCATGCCAAGGTATGAAATACATCTTTCCTTAAAACGAAATGAACACGTGACTGGACATTTCATTCTTTGGGCATGTGAGCAATACACCCATCATCAGGAAGTCACAATAAATGTTTTTGTGTGTGATGATGAAATGGCGTCAAGGCACACAAGTTGAAAACATGTTTAAAACCTCCAGCATGTTTAGTGTTTCTGCTGAATATCTTTCAGATTTGTTCATACCCATGTATATTGATTCTTGTATTATATTTAGGATCACTTAGCTTGTGAAATACCTTGGTACATGAAGTACATGCCGTAAGATGCTACAGAATGGAAATCAAGACATGCTAAGCTTTTATATGCATTGGCTGCCTCCTGTGCATATTTAAGTCACGTGCTGCATGTGTTGTATTTGGTAGTGAAGAGTGAATACTTAACATGAAATTTTGTTGTTATTTGTACCAATGGATGCTAATGTGTGGCATCCCTGAATCTGAATATCATCCAGTTCTGAAGGTCAGTCTGACCATCCCATGTGCAATGGTGGGACTAGAACTACATTATATCCTGGGAGAGGGGATGCAGTTTGATGAAAGACAATGACATCAAGGGTTACTGTGTTGGATGGATTTGAAGGTTGGAGATCTGTGACATGGGAGGATGGTGAAGGAGGGTACTGAGGAAAAGTGGTAAGTCCAGGCCCAGGGCTTGGTTTGAGTCTTCACTGCCATCTCTCTGTGGATCAAGAACTGCAGGTGCCAGGGTTCTTCACTCCCCTTCCCAAAGCTAGAGTGAGCACAGCTGGCATGGAGGTTCGCTTAGGAAGAAAGAGCACTGCAGAGGGACTGGAATTTTCATACCAGGGGGGTGAAACAGATATATATGTCTATCTATCTATCTATCTATCTATATATATACACCTCATCAAAGTTACTGGATCTGTCCTCTCGCAACAGGTCTGGTCTCCCAGTTTACCTTCAGCCTTTTTGCGCTGTGGCTTCTTTCTCCCTCAACTGCATCAGAAGTAGGTGGGCCCTTCTCCTGTTTTAGATCTTCAGGTGATAGCTGGTTCTCCCACTTATCCTTCCACCTCTGTGGGAGTCTGCTTGATAGACTTGTTCCCCTCTAAATTTCAGTATCATTGTGAGGGGAAAATGGCTTTACCACCCCAGGACCAAGATTAGAAAAGGCCAGGTCCTGCTGCTGTTATATATTCATAGATTCCAAGTCCAGAAAGGACCATTGTTGTTATCTACTCTCACCTCCCGTATGGCACAAGTCATAGAACTTCCCCAAAATCGTTTCTTGAGTGGATCCATTCCCTTGGTCCATGGATGAAGTGGCCCAGAGTGAGCAATGATATTGGAACCTGTGAACATATCACATTCTGTGTTTCAATCCAGTCCAGTGAGGGGTTGTGTCAGGACCTGCTTTGCAACCTTGGGTACCTCGCAGTGTTTTGCTGCTGTAGCTTCCAAACTGGGTCTCCTGCAAACAATCAAGCATTATGCAAGTCACACCCTGAGCATCTGTGTGTAGCTTCAGCCTGCCAGCCATATTCCAGTCACACTTTGGCTTCCACCAGACTCCATTATCACTTGCAGGGTGACACCAATCACTCTCCCAGTCTTGAATTTTCCCCCACATGTGTGTTCTGCACTGTCACATCCTCTCCTGCACAGTTCAGATATTGTAGGACCATTGCCCCTACAATGGGTCAGTATCCAACAGTTTGCTACTTTAATTGGAATTACCCAAACAGTTCAGTTTAAATACAACATTGGATTAGTTTTGATTAAAGAATAAAACAAGTTTATTTAACCCCAAAGAGAGAGATTTTAAGTGAGTACAAGTACAAGGTCTTAAAGTCAGAAACAGTTACAAGAGAAATAAAGTTAAAACACTTTCTAGTAGCTAAGGCTTAACAAACTAAACTTGGTTCAAGGTAAAATCCTTAGTACACATTTCCAGCAACAGGGCTGACCAAATGTTCAGATCAGAACCTCTGTGAAAGTCCAAAGACTGGTTTCTTTATCTTCTTAGGTGAGAGAGAGGGAGAGAGACAGGGAAAGAAAGAAATACAGAATACCTGGGGTGGTTTTGCCCCTCACATTTATAGTCCAATCACACTTTGCAATGCAACCCCTAGACAAAGTTCGTTACCACTGTGAGGATGGAGACATGGGGCATCCTGGTGAAGGAGGTTCCATGCTGTTGATTGTTAAAATGCAGATTGATCTGTTCCTGTTCCCCTCTGTTGCCAAAGAATGGCCACCTGATCAGTGATTGCCAATCAGCTTTGATGACAGCCAGCTAGAAGCATTAGTCTGTCCTTTGTCTTTGAGGCATAGGTTTACCCTCTCCCCAGACTTGTCTGACAAACACATTTCAGTCATAATCTCAGCTTATGTTCATAACTCTACATATAATATTGCTACATACATGCCACCATGATCTTATAGACCAACAGTCAATGAGTTTTCAAATGATACTTCACAAGGCATAGTTTGTGCAAAGATTATTACAATGTGTAGGGTGTGAATAAAGGGCTGCATTCAGACACAGAACCCACCTGTAGTCTCAGAAATACTCACCATCCTTACAGGAAGGATAGCCTTGCAGTTAAAACATTGGTCTAGGCATCAGGAGAGCTAGATTCAAATCCTGGATACAGTACAACCTGTTTGTGTGACGCTGGTCAAGTGACTTAATTTCTGTGCCTTGCTTCCCCCAGTTCTTTAGTATGGAGATTATACCACTTCCTGGTCATACAGGGGTGTTCTGAAAAGTAAAACAATCAATTTTAGGTGTAGGGAATATATAAGGCAAATGCCCAGTTACATGATTTTCAGACAAAAGCAATATTTTTGCTGAGAAATCTGGTAGTTAAACATTTGAATGATATCATTTGTGTCTGCAGTTTACTTCACACAAAATTCAGTGTTGGGCTAGGACTTCTTTAAAAAATGGCCCTAAAAGCCCCTCTTTGTCAGGAATTATAATATAAAGTACAATGTAAGGTACTTGTTTATTGAAAAAAATAATATGCCAAAGTTCAGAAGGGAGGATCTAAAGCAGAAGGAGCAAATCTTGGTCCATTGTAAATCAATAGTAGTTTTGCTATCGATTTCAATGGCACCAGGATTTGGCCTTGTGATGGGGTATCTGCCCCATACTGACAGTAGACTGCAGGTCCCCCCGGAAGGAGGGTGGGAACACAATGTGTGGCACAGCCAGAGGTCCTGGGAGTGACATGGGTCCAGGAAGAGAAGTGACAGGGCAAGAAACCACTAGCAGAGGGCGCAGCACTAATTCCCCAGACAGCCAGCCGGAGGTGCTGCACTGATGAGTTGAGCCCCATCACAAGCCTGAAGACACCTGTCACTAACTAAACACTGTGCCTATCATTGGGAGATTTTCCAAAAACAAAACATAAGCAGCTCAGCTCAGATCAAATCTACCCTTGTCTCTTTCACCTACACCCCAGGTGAAATAAATATTTCCTTGGCCTAAGATCCAATCTAATTCAAAACTAGAGTGAACAAATACATCTTGCACAGAGTTATATAAATCCCCATGCTTTCACATTTTATTATTATTTGTTAAGTTGTATGTCATATTATATGCAAGTTCTACCCCTTTTTCCTACCTTTTGTGTCTATCTATCTAAACTCTTTGGGACAGGGGCTGTTTATTAATCTTTACAGTGCCCTGTAGAATGGTGTGCATAGGCACTACTACAATGAACATAAATACTACTAACTATTTAATGTTAATTTCGATTGAAGTAGTATCCAAGGATAAAACATCCTGTTCTGCTAGATACTGTACTAAGAAGGAGGAGACAGTCCCTGTTCTATAGAGCTCACAACATAGGATTTTGGCAGTATGCAACATGTGGATAAACAGATCAAGAATGGGGGAGAGGAGGAGCCTGGAGAACAGTAAAGACAAGAATGTTTGCATAAATTAATAATCACAGTGGTCATACGAGGCCAGCTCTGGTGGAGTAGCTGAGAATGTCCTTTTTGCTCACACCTTGGATTTCAACCCTCAGGGTGGATAGCAGAAGTATTCTGACCAATTGTAACTGCCTAGTTACAGTCCATAAAAACTTCTGGTCCAATTAAAATATAAGCTCATTGTAGTCTCACACAACAGTTAATAAAAATAAAACTCATTAGGAATATAGCATTTAGACGAGCGTGAGTGATATTTTTAAATGTCGCACTCAAAACCACATTTCCTTTAATCAGCATCTGCTCTGTGTTAAACTGCCTATAAAATCCAGTGCACTGTTGATAGTGAGGAAAGATGAAAACAAACAAACAGGAAAACTACAAAAGACATGGTGTTAACATCAAAGTGTAATAGCGCTGCTCTCTTTTTCTTGGCATTTGAAAAATGTCTTTATTTTGACCCCAAATGCGTTAACTCTCTTTCCACCAATATGGAGATTGGACAACAAGGGGGGAGTAATAGGAAGGCGGCTGTAGCACATGAGCTAAAACATGAGATTAAGGGGCAAAAAGAGGAGAGAGGGTATGAAACAGTTTGAATAAATTAAGGATTTTTGCAAAGGCAAATTGGCTCCATCTTTTGGAACACCGGACTTTAAGCAAGGCTCAAAGGAATGGAAAAATAATGAAATCCTCAAAATATTAATGAAATGTGAGCTCTGCTCCCACAGTGAATTGAGTGATGCAGACTGGTTTGGGCATTTTGTGGAATCACTCCAGTTTCTCCTATCTCAGGTATTTCTAAAGGGTCCATTTATGGTGTCCAGAGTTATAATACAGTAGAACCTCGATTTTTCAAGCCCATATGTGAAGTTGATGGAGACAAGTCGAAATCCCTTCACATTGCGATGTATTCAAAGCATTGGAAATCTCTTTGCAGTGGTTTGAAAGATCAGAAGAAAGTAATGCAATGTGCCATTCTGTAATTTATGCATCATACCTACTATAATTCTTAGAAGTTCAATTTTATAAACTTTGGATTTTAAGCAATCCTTCATCCCCAATTAGTTCATAAAATAGGTGCTCTACTGTAGAAAAGATTTTAAAAACCCTCATGCTTCAGGACATAAGCAAAATTCAAAGAAATGGGTAGTCAGGAAGAAGCCTTCACTGTGAGCAGATTATTCCATAATACCCACTGCAACATTTCTTGTACCCTCTTCTGACACTAAGATTCTGCTGGTCCTGTCTGAGACAAAATACTGAATTTAGATGGACTACAAGTCTAATGCAATACATCTATTTGCATGTTCTCATTGAAGCACCAAAATGAAAGTGCATGGGACAAACAGGTGAAAAATCATGAGGTTTTTTTTTAACAAATGGGAGTTTTTTATTTGATGTCTGTTTTTTGAACATTTAGGATTCACATTTTTAATTTTTTCCCAGCATCCATGAAAGCTAGAAACTTACATAAAAATTAAAACTGAGATTCTCCCATAATCACCTGACTTCAGGATTTCAGGCTTTAAGAAAAATATCACATATCCAGAGACTCAGGATAAAACTTTGACCTGGCAACAGTGGGCATGTATGAATTGCAGTATTACCAATGTCCTGTCTTCTGACTGTGGCCAATGCGAGATGCTTCAGAGGGAATGAACAGAACAGGGCAATTATCGAGTGATCCATCCCCTGCCATCCACTCCCAGATTCTAACAGTTAGAGGCTGAGGACACCCAGAGCATGGGGTTGCATCGCTGACCATCTGGGCTAATAGTCATTGATTGACCTCTCCTCCATGAACTTATCTAGTTCTTTTTTGAACCTAGTTATAGTTTTGGTCTTCACAACATCCCCTGGCAACGAGTTCCACAGATTGGCTGTGCTTCTTTTTGTTTGTTTTAAACCTGCTGCCTAAAAATTTCATTGTTCTTGTGGTATGTGAAGGAGTAAATAACACCTCTTTATTCATTTTCTCTGCACCAGTCATGATTTTATAGACCTCTATCATATCCCCCTTAGTCGTCTCTTTTGCAACCTGAAAAAGTCCGAGTCTTTTTAATCTTGCCTCATATGGAAGTTCCATCCCCCTAATTATTTTTGTTGCCCTTCTCTGTACCGTTTCCAATTTCAATATATCTTTTTTGAGATGGGATGACCAGAACTGCATGAAGAATTCAAGGTGTGGGTGTACCATGGATTCATATAGCTGCATTATGATACTTTCTGTCTTATTATCTATCCTTTTCCAAATGGTTCCTAACATTGTTAGCTTTTTCTTTCTTTCTTTTTTTTTTGTTGACTGCCACTGTACACTGAGTGGGTGTTTCTACAATGACTCCAAGATCTCTTTCTTAAGTGGTAGAAAAATATATTTGTAGAAAAATTCTCAAATGTATTTTTCATTAGAATGCACTTTATTTTGCATCTCTTTTAAATTCCTCGTGATTTCAATAACCAATCATCCTAGCTATTAAAGAGGTTGGGTGAAATCCTGGTTCCATTTAAGTCTGCTGGAGTTTTGCAGTTGACTTCAATGAAGGCATGATTTTAACCTGATCCAAAGCCCACTGAAATCAAGGGGAAAATTCCCATTGAAGTCAGTTGGCTTTGAATCAGGCCCTAATTTTCTAGGAAGCACTCCAGAGTGTTCAGCTTAACCCAGTAGGAAGTTGGCTACCTACAGAGTTCCCCCCCCACACACACACCTTTCTAGTGATATGCTGTCAGTATTTTAACAAGAAACTTCCACAAATATTTCTCTCTGAGCCCAAGACAAACGACACGCATTCTAGAGGCTTACAGCCTTACAAAGAGGAGGCATGAAGGACTGGAACATCTATTTGTTTGTTTTCAATTTTAAACAACACCCCTGTCTCAAATCATATGTACGAAAGAGGCAACATGACTTGGTAGACAAATGTGCGTTTAGTGCATTTGCTGGAAATGTTATTACCATGCTTCTGAAAATGAAATATAGTATATGTAGACCAGAATGTTCAGTCTGTATAGTCTGAAGTAGGAGTTAGGGCAAAGACATTAGGGTTTGAAGTATCAGTGAAAATTACTTAAGATCCCTGTTTGGCTGCAGCTTGTTTATTCCAAAGTCAAAAGACAAAAAATGGCCTCTGTTTTCCAGGGAGAAGTCATTTTTGCCTGGGAAAATGTTTCAGCAATATACAGAGAGGGGTTAACTGTCAGAGGCAGGAGAATTCTCCTAACTCTTTTCCTGACTTTGCTGGCCAGGGTGAGGACTTCCAGGAAGTCTCAGATAGTGTCCTGTGGCACATCAGTGCTTTTTGTTCTACTATATTGAAAGTTGCCTATTCACCTCAGTCTATAGCAATCTGTGGTTACTTTGTGGTTACTTGCACCCCTCTAAAAATTGTTTTCCATTAGGTATCATTTTAAGACAATGTTTAATGGTACTTACAATAATTAATACAAATGCCACTGTAACACTGGCAGACCAGGTGCCAGCTCGTGCCAGAACCCCAGGCTAATTCACTTGTGTATTATTATAGATCAAAGTGATTGTTAAATGTATAACAGTGTATTTGGTGTTTAAACTTCATAAAAATGAGTGGGTTGTTACTTGCATTGTTTTCACTTATCAGTATCCCGTTATAATGTAGTAGCAAACATTTTCATTGTGCATACCCCTGTAATTAAATAACCCATCAGGCGAGCCATGAAATGAGAAAGAAGCCTGGTGGAATGCAAATGAAGAACATTGACAGAAAAGTGCTAATTTCAAAGCAAGTCACTGTGTGTGTGACGATCAGAGGTCAAAGACTCAAAATGCATCTCTCTGTCATCAAAGGAAAAGCCCACATGGGTAGTGACACCGTCAGCTTGTTTTCTGTGAGAAGAAGCTATCAGTATGGATTCAAGGAAGGACCCAGCATCTCTGGACCATTTGGATTCTTACAGGGAAGTGTACCAGATGCAAAGCAGAGATCCCCAGAGACAATTTGGGAACCCTGAAAAGACTTTTGGGAAATTGGCAGTTTATTACATCACTGTCACCATTTGGAATTACAAACTGTAACTCAACTATGCATATATTGTATCTTCTTTAACCTCTCAATAACTCTCATTCCTTTTTCTTAGTTAATAAGCCTTTAGTTTGTTTACTATAGAATTGGTTGCCAGTATTGTCTTTGGTGTAAGTACCAACTGATCTGGGGTAATGACTGGTCTCTTGGGACTGGGAGCAACCTGATGTGGTGTAATTTTTGGTTTAAGTAATCTTTTCTCACAAAGGCCAGTTTCTCTGGGTGGCAAGATAGACTGGAGAGTCCAAGGGGACTGTCTGTGACTCCAGGGTAAGACTGGTAGAGTGATCCAGGAGTTCACATTTGTCACTGGTTTGATGAAATCTAATTATAGAACACACCACCAGCTTGGGGTGTCTTCCCTGTTTTCTGGCAGTCTGCCCTGAGGTAGGCACTCACAATCGTGAGTCACTCCAGACAGCATGACAGCTATATCTGCCGCTGCAGGGGTCTTGCACCTCTCTTGGATGCGTCTGATGCTGGCCACTGAGAGAGACAAGAAATGGACTAGAAGATCCTTGGGTCTGATCTAGTCTGTCTGGCAATTCCTGTGTTCTTCTGCTAAAACAGGATATATTAGAAACTTAGTATGTGCCATGCCTAGGTGATTGTGGGATCTCTTGTCCAAAATACAGTAAGATAACAAATCTGGTAAGATGAATGTTAAGCTTTTAATTAAACCTACTTTACTTGGCTTAGAACAGGAAAAAATAGGGGTGTGGGGGATGAAAACATCATCAGTGGTAAAAGTAATATATTGCATTTCTGTATGCCCAGTCTGACTTTGCATGGGATGACAGCAGCACATATTTCAAAGAGTTTCACAAGTTAAACTTTTCATAGTATCATAAGCCTCAAAAGGATGAGGGTTTTTTGGCAAATAAACTTGCTTATGAGGTATTTTCTCCTAATTTTTATTAACGTTATGATAGATTCCTTTTCCTTTGGTACACAACATGGATTCAATCCTAGCTATTGAAGTTGAGGGGAATTTTGCCATTAACTTCAGTGGCACTGAGGTTTCACCCCTTGTGCTAGGTTCATTTTTACCTCCTTCAGTAGGCACTTATTAATGACTCACTCATTCAACACCCACATTAATAACTTGACTTTTGACACCGTTGGATGCAGGGCTGCAGCTGGTCCAAAAATGGGATAATTTTTTTGTGAATGTTTTTGTTAAAAGATCGTCT
Source organism: Mauremys mutica (assembly GCF_020497125.1). Lineage (NCBI taxonomy): Eukaryota > Metazoa > Chordata > Testudines > Geoemydidae > Mauremys > Mauremys mutica. Next base: position 117,936,325 of record NC_059073.1, on the reverse strand, counting down.
CTGGTTTCTGTTGAAAAATGTAGGACTTTCAAAATTTTCTACCACCTCTAATATGTACCTACATTCCCCCTAACGTTTAGGCTTCCATCTCTTTGCAGGTGTATTTGTGGATTGTCTGAGGAGTGGCCTCTTTATGTGTTTGAACGGGAGCAAGAATTGGGGTAGAAAAATTCTTCTGCTTCCCTTTCAAGCCTTGAATTTTCAAGCATGAGTGTGTTGACAATTTCTATTCATCACCCTGCCAGATTAGTTGTATGAGCACTTTTTAAAGATATATACGGTACAGTACTATTGCTGGAAATAGATAAATAATACCCCTGATGATATTGTACTTAATATTGTACAGTGATCTATATTGCTGTCTCTAATCCATTTTTCACTGTGCTACTTTTTAGCTACAGTGAATTTTCAAATTATATGGAAGAAGGAAATATTCCCTTTGACTGATTAAAATTCATAGGCCATCTCCGTGATCTCCCCTGACATTGCCATTCCTTGCCCTCTCATGGCAGCACAAAGAAACATAGTTATTTACCCTGGGACACAGGTGACTGAACTTATAAAAATCACTACAGGACAAGATGTATTGAGGCCTGGCACGGCATGACAAATTCTGGCGAGGTTTGCCAAGAAGAGATGTATTGATTTTTAAATGATTAATAAGGAGAATATAATTGTATTTCATTAAGATGGATGGGATTTCATTTAGTCTGTCTTCTCCTTTTCCACTTCAGATGTGAAAGGAAATCAAGTCCTCATCAATGGCACCTCGTGTTAGTCTGCCATGGCAACGAGGTCATTGATTGAGTAAGAGAAGTTTCAGTGAGGCTAGCCTAGTCCTTTAATGGGGTTGCTAGCACAGATAATATGCCTAAGACAACAGGCTAAGTTTCTCTTGTTATTTAGAAATCCACTAGGGACTAGATGAATGCCTCTGCCATCTTTTGCTAGACCCTGTTTGGTGTCCTTAGATGCATATAATCCATAGCAAATCAGGGTGGACATATGAATATAGAATATTAGTATTTTATCTCTTTGTAAATCACTGAAAACAACTCACTTCTCTGCGTCTCAAGGACAGAGAGACAGAAAGAAACAGGAATTCAAAATCCTAAAATCTTAGTCCTAATGTGTTCTTCAGTGTTTAGGCCTTGATACAGGAAAGCACTGAAGCACTCTCATGTGAGTGGAGATGCTTCATGCCATAGTATCTCTTTAGGCCTTTTAAGAAAGTACTTCAGAAAACACTGGACAAGTGACTGCTCACTCACTCTCCAGACAAGGTGTTCAGATGCAATTTAAGAAGCCAATCACTATTGTAAGTGAAAGATGCTGCATAATTAGTAGCAAAAGAAAGAAGAATGCAGCTGTTTATAACCTGAAGGATAGAGAGAGGAAGACAAAGAAGGATTAAAAAAATATATCAAAGCTATGAGCTCCTTCATGTAAAGGAGACTCAGAATGGCTAAATCTGGATATGTATCACATGGCTTTTGTGTTCAGGCTGGCACGTTTATTCTGTATTTCAAATGTAAATCTTGTTTTCTGGGTTCTTACATAACATCGTAATCATCAAATTATCAGCTAAGGATCTAGAAACTACCAACCCACTAACACTGAGGACGTGAACAGCTGTTGTTGCTTTGACCAATGCTGTGATAGGCAAACATTAAGGATATGTCAACACAGCCTACAGCAGTGAGCCTCCAAGCCTGGATCGATGAGTTCTGGCTCATGCTATAGTCCTAAAAATAGCAGTGTAGCTATTGCGGCTCAGGCTGGAACTTGTGCTCTGAAGCCTAGAGAGTGGGATGGGCTTCCACACAGCTATTTTTAGCACAGTAGTGTGAGCCCAAGTCTATTGTCCTGGGCTTAGAGGCTTGCTGCTGCTGGAGGAGTAGATGTATCCTTAGGGGATCAATACGCATCTAAATATTGATAAAGCAATACCCATATAATAATCATGGGTTGAAAATAGTACCTTCAGAATTTCACGTTATAGGGGAGCTTTTTACTTCTTTTCAAATCTATGCAACTGATTATTTCTTATGCAAAATGGGGCCCCTCATGCATTTCCACCTTTGTAAATAGCATTGAGATCTATGGATTTTTAAAAGTTCAAAATATCCTTAAGCCCATTTTACAGATGAGAAAACTGAGACACAGGTAAAATGAATTATTTTTCTAGGAGGCACCATAGGGTGGTAGTGGGCTAGTCATTGGACTGTCAGTTTATGTCCTGGGCTGGACATTTACTTGCTGTATGATCTGGAGCAAGTCACTAACCTCCATTTTAACTTGGAGGTTATTATTATTTTACTTACATAACTCACTTGGCTCCTTTAAAGATTATTTGTATAGTTCTTTGAAAAAGTAAGGCTCTAAGTGGGAGCAGTTATCACATACCCTCTACAGTGTGGCAATGCAGAGAGTACTGCATGAATGAGGAGAAATGAATCCCTTTCTCTCTGTAGCCTAGGTACGTTGCTTTCCACAGAGGCCAGATTAGTATGAGATTCTCAGGACATAAATTGAGAGAAGGAAGGGAAGGGAATTGGGATAGGGAATATTTGCCACAAATATTTTCTAAAGAAAGAGAATTGCTGATTGTAAAAGACGATGAGAAAAAGACAATGGTGCTTTCAGCCTCTGCTGGGGAAGATTGCTTAGTCATGTAACCAGTATGTCTGAAAAATTTACTCTCCTGGGAGCCACCATTTCAAAGTTAGGCAAAGTTGGCTCTTCCCTCCATCTTCATGACAGATCAACTGAGTTCTCTGCATGTTATTATGTGGAATTATCAGATTAGGCCATTACCAGTTTTTGCTAAATAGAATGTGTGGAGAGCCCACAATGCATTTTGGAAAACTAAGGGGTTGCCTTTCTGCCATTACACCTAATGTCATCTACCAAACTGTTCAGCATCCTATTTGTGCTTGACCTGCTGCTCTCTACTCAGGGCCAGCTCCAGACCCCAGCGCGCCAAGCAGGCGCGTGGGGCGGCATTGTCCCGGCAGGGCGGTATTTGGCTCCGGCGGACCTTCCGCAGTCATGCCTGCGGGAGGTCCACCGGAGCCCCGGGACGAGCAGACCTGCCGCAGGCATGACTGCGGAGGGTCCACTCTTCCCGCGGCTCCGCTTGAGCTCCCGCAGGCATGACTGCGGCGGGTGCACTGGTCCCGCGGCTCGGACGGAGCTCCTGCAGGCATACCTGCGGATGCTCCACCGGAGCCGGGACCAGCGCACCTGCCGCAGACACTTCTGCCCCGGCCGCGGGACCGGGGAAGGGCGGCGCAGCGCGCCGCCCTGCTTGGGGCGGTGTAATTTCTAGAGCCGCCCCTGTCTCTACTCCAGGGTCTAGTGCCATGATATACTGAGGGTATTTAACAACTGAAGTCCTTTGGGATAAGAGGCGGTGTATCTATTTAAAATAGCATTACAATAGGTCCTACAATCAATGAGATATAATCTATCCTGGCAGATGGTTTAATGAGATGTCTCCAGGGAACTTGATCTAGCCCGAGGATGGTTACTTGAAATGATACCAGGCTGAGAGTCAGGAGATCTGGGTTTAATCACTGGCTTTGCCACAGACTCTGTGTCACCTTGGGCAAGTCATAGAATCATACAATATCAGGGTTGGAAGGGACCTCAGGAGGTCATCTAGTCCAACCCCCTGCTCAAAGCAGGACCAATCCCCAACTAAATCATCCCAGCCAGGGGTTTGTCAAGCCGGGCCTTAAAAACCTCTAAGGAAGGAGATTCCAGCACCTCCCTAGGTAACCCATTCCACTGCTTCACCACCCTCCTAGTGAAAAAGGTTTTCCTTAAAAAAAAAAAAAAGTCACTTAATCTCTGTCTCTCCATTCCTTACCTGTAAAATGAGGAGGATAATTTTCTCTTTCTCACCTATTTAGGCCCTAATTCTGCACCAACTTTACACAGAAGTTGCAGCCACATGGATCTTCACTGACTGAGTTTTGTGAGGCTCCCTATGCACACAGTAGTCCACCCAGGTACAAGGAATTGCAGGATCAGAGACTTGGGCCATAAGCTTTTTGGCACAGGGACCATCTCTTACTAAGTATTTGTACAGCCCTTTGCACAACTGGGCCCTGATTTCAGTTGCAAATAACCATAACAATAATATTAGTAACTATTGCTTAATTGGGGACAATATTAGCATATATTTAGCTAATGCACAATAATTTAATGGTAGTTAACCAGGTGGTGAATAGGTGTCAAATTTTTTAATACACAAATTGTTAAATAGAGATTTGTTTATCTCAGTACTCAAGGTGCATCCATCAAAGGGAGCTGGGTGTTAGTTGCTTCTGTCAAGGGCAGCTGTATTCTAGTGGGAATAATGGCAGTATTCTCTGGTACTGAGCAAATGGGCTCCAGAAGATGGGGCTGACATGCTTTATCTGCAGGATATTTTTGCCCGGCAGCAGAGGTTCAAAGCCCTGGAGACTGTGGCTCTGTATATTGATTTCCTCCCCTCTCCCCCAATACTGTGTATTTTCCTTTGGGGTGGGGGAGGGGCAGAGGGAAGGGAAGGAAGAAATTTAATGTTAAAAAATTCCATTAAGATTTCCCATCCAGGCCAAGAAATATCTGTGTTAAGTCTGCATGAACAACCTTAATTCTGCCCTGTGTGCCCTGACATTTTGAGGATACTGTTTTTAACCACATGATTCACAATCCATGTATCTAATAATGTAACATAATGCAATCTCAGATACACATATGTAGCTTCTCTTAGCACTCAGCATGTCAGACAGAATCTATGAAAATTCTGGTTGGGCCTGGAGCTGGTGTGGAGGGCCTGGCGCTGGTGTGGAGGCACCTGGCTTCACATGGATCCATCTGATGAGATCTTCCATATTTGGGGGCAAACCCTGACCTCCAGTGGGGTGATATGGAAGGATCTCTTTAAGGGGATCCCTGTGGAGATGATATGTAATACTCCTTCCTGAATGTTCTTTCTGGTTCAATATGAAAGCTGACATTCTTTGACAAGGATTTTATGTATTTATTTATTGCTTATAAAGAAGATACAGAAGGGTAGTTTTTATTTATTTATTATTAGTTTTTAAAATATTGCTTATTTTAGAAGGATCCAGTCATCTCTTCCCTGTTTTGTTTAGAGGAACTGTGGAAGTAGAGTTGCCAACTTAGGTTGGATGAATTCCTGGAGGTTACATCATATGACATTATCTTTAATTAAAGATTAAACTTTAATACCTGGAGACTACAGGACAATCGTGGTGGGTTGGCAACCCTACCTGGAAGTTTTGTGGAAGTATTGTGGACATCAGTGTTTAACAAAGGCTTCACTTATTCCAGAATATTAATTAGTCACTAAAAAACACCCAGCTTTAAACAATAGGACTAAAAATCCCTTCCATTCTTAACAGCTTAACTTTCACTCTTAGCTCTTGTCATTGCACTGGTTTTGGAATCTTCTGGCCTAGTTAGGCCCTGAATTTCTAATGTACAAAACCAACCAGAATTTAAAATAAACAATCTCACTATTTCAGGCCACCTTTATGCATCAAAAGCACACAAGCTCATTGTCTTTTCATTGCTGATTATCATTATCATCTCTTTTTATTTATTTATTTGTTTATTTATTTTATTGCAGGAGTCATTACTTACAAAGATCTCATATTTTCTTTTAATACTGCTCTGGTTCCCCCCACCACCATTTTTCTCTCTTCTTTTGGTCCATAATTTATTTTTATTGGTTACAGTAAGACTGCAGGCTTTTCTACAGCTGAGCACAGCTGCTAATGTTAGCTATTGATTCCACATGTTAGCTCGAAAGTGTACAATAATCTGTTTTAATCATTGCCTTTGGCTTTTCCTCTTCCCACTCTCAGCAATGCCTTCTGCCTCTGGTCTGGCCTGGCAATAACCAGAAACTGATCCTAATTACATTCAACCACGCTCTGCCAAAATGCCCAAATATCCATAATGTGTTTGAATAACAACTGTTAGGAGATGTAACTCCATCCAGCTCTCTACAAAATGCTTCAAATTATCAACTGTAGATGTGCTGACAGGAAGGAAATGTTGTGGGCATGGTAGAAGGCTATGCTACCTGTGGCCCAAAAGGGAATACCCTGGCAGTACAATTGTAATGCTATTTAAGTCCCCTGTTCAAATCCCTCTGGCTCTGAGGAAGCTCCAAATTATAGCAGTGCTCCTTGGGGAATGGCACATAATCAACCCCGCTGAAAACATTTTGAGTAGCGCTAAATAAATCCCAGTTCTAATTAAGTTACTGAGGCTACATGGGGACTGCACATCTGGAAGTCCCCCAAAAAGTCCTGTGATACTGCAGCAAAGCACGGTCACTGTTATGTCAATTCCTTGGAAGTCCTTAGCAGCTCAACAGCCGTCTCCAGGAAGGAATTGTGTGAGTCACCTTGCAGCTCAAGAGTGTCCCACATTAAATCATGGCTTATTTACTTAATCTGACAAGTTCCTTTGCAGTCTGCGAGGCATCTGCTCTAGCTGTTGTTTAAACCAAGGCCCCTTGTATCTGAAAGTAGAAGTTTACCACTAAAACAGTGTCCAATAGCTTTTTCAGTAACAAAACTGATATCCTGTTCCCACACTGCTAGCCATTAGGGGGTCAATCATTATATGTCTAAATGATTTAAGCAATTTGGGGCTCAATCCTGACAAATAAAAGGGGTGAAATCCTGGTCCCACTGAAGTCAGTGGGAGATTTGCCATGGCAAATTGAGAGCACTTGCAGGAGATTTTAGCACACTGAAGGATCGAGCTCAAAGGGAGTAGTATCTTTTTGGCTCACCTAGGACCTTAGTCAATGGTTAAACTTCCATCAACATCAGCGGAGACATGGTCAGTTCCTGAGAAGATTGACAAGCCCTTTCCTTTGATATTATGAATTTAAGGTCTGGTCCTTCAAGCACTTGCTACAGGGCACAGTGTTTTCTATTGGGAGAAGTCCCACTGATATCAATGGGAGTGGCATAGTCAGCAGCTACGACTAAATAAGGCCAGTTATTTAGGTGCCTTCATTTACAGCATTTTATGTGGTTGACATCACTATAGTACCATTACATTTAGAAGCATTAATAGTTTTATACTTTCCTAATTTGGAATAAAACTCACAGGATTAGAAATATTCACACCTCATTTTTTTTCTAGTCCATAAATAAGGGTTACATTCAATTGGTTGGCCATCAGAAAAAAGGATAGTATTTTTATTACTTATGTGCTTGTTACTAGCGGTTAGTAGAAAATATATACAATATTATTGCATATTCTTATGAAAGTATGCAAAAGGAATATTGTTTATATTTTTCAAGTAAACACTGTCAATTCTTTCCTCCCAAAGGATCCCAAAACACACTGTAAATTTAAAAGCTGATTATGCAGACTATATGGAGCAAAGATCACACTCATGACTGAAACATAGCCACTTTTGGGATAGAACGCAGCAACTGTTGAATAGCACACAGCAGCGCTACATGATGGGGTGAATTAGGCCTCCAAACAATAGTGCCTTATGAAGCACTGCCTTCATCCCTGCTGCTATTAATAAAGATCCAGTTAGGGGGAAATATCTAGGGTGAAAGGCTAGTGAACTCAAACATGCAAATTCGTTGAATAATGTTGGGTGAGGGTTACTACTTTACAAAGCTCGGTCTGGGTAAAGTCTGCCTAAGCATCAGAACTTTGGGGTGCTTCTCAGAACTGAAGAGAAACTCTAGAACTTTCCAGGTTCTCTTGTGACTAATTTAATAATAAAAGCCATCCTTATATTTGTCTTACAATAATATAATAGGGCCCAAGGCCCATTTGTTCTAAAAGATACTGTACAAGCCCATAGTGAGTGACAGTCCCTGTTCTGAAGAGCCTGTCTAAAGAGATGTGACAGGCAAAGGTTGGTAAGGAAAACAGTTATGGAAAGAACCAGGAATAGAATCTCAAGTCTCCTTACTCCCAGTTCAGTTCACTATTTACTAGTCCATGCTGCCTCTCAGTCCCATGTAGATTTACTACTTCTTTAGCTGAGTGAGAATGAGTCTGATCAGTGACTGTAATGTTAACATAATTTCAGATAAATGGGTTAAATAATTGAAGATCTTCTGCAGGATATTTGCTGAGGCATGTAGGATATGTCTGCACAGCATTTTGGAGCAAGCAGGAGTGATCCTCCCAGCCTGGGTCAACAGACCTGAAGTAGGGGAGGTTGTGCCAGTGCTCTAAGAATAGCTGTGTAGACAGTGCTTTGAAGTTGGAGCTTGGGCTGGAGCTCGCCCGTGAAGACTAGGGAGGGGGAGGAGCTTTAGAGCCCAATCTGCAACTTCAAAACTCTGTCTACACAGATATTTTTAGAACACTAATGCAAGCCCCTCTGGCCCAAGTCTGTTGACCTGGGCTGAGAGGCTCACTCTGGCTCGCTCCAAAATGCTGTGTAGACATAACCTTAGAAAAGAGATAAGTGGCATTTCTTTTCGGGACTTAACTTTTACAGTCTGTACTAGTGTGTCCAACAGTATGGCGAGGCTATAAAGAAAACATTTTAATGGAACATTTTCTTATGCTGACATGTTGCAATCTTCTTACAGGCTTACATGCTATCAGAATAGGCTTCATGCTGTTAACCCACTTCATTAAATAAAAGTTGATTTTATATTTAGCTGTGCATGGAGTGTACAGATGAAACAAATCACTCCTAGAAACCCAGCAAGATGAATAGTTCCTGTTGAAAACTAGCAAGCGAGGCTGAATGCAAGATTAATATGCAGTCCCAAGTTATGCTTCCCACAATTTTTATTGATTATGTGGAAAGTACTAAAACTCATGATTTCTTTTGTGAGTTAGATTGAAACTCTTGCATAACCTTACTAGATGCAATTTCTCAAAAGAAAAAAAATATTTGTCTGAGAGGAGAGCTTTTCATTTTGATTCATATACAATGTCCAAGTTTTAAAGCTATGCCTTACAGATTAGGGATGTCAGTTCTGACCTCTTTCATGTAGATGGGTAAATCTCTCATTTATGTACACTGCTCTGAGGTTTATCCAGCTTAAATTAGAAACAGTAGAGACTAGGTGTCTGTTCAAAGGAAAAGGAGCCAGGAACTCCTGAGTTCAAATCCCAGCTATGAAACTGACTTTTATTGTAATTTTCAACAAGTGTCTTAACTTTTCTGTAAGACAAGATGGGTGAGGTAATATCTTTTATTCGGACTACTTCTGTTGGTGAGAGAGACAAGCTTTCAAGTTTACACGGCGCTCGTCTTCAGGTCTGGTGTCACAGCCAAATACAAGGTGGAACAGATTGCTTTAGCATGAGTGGTTAACATAGATTTCAAGTGCAAAGGCACTGTGGACTGGCACCATTGAGCTCAGCCAAGCCATTGGTACCTATACATTCGGCACTGTTGGCACCAAGCAAGCAATGGTACCAGACACTATTGGTGTCTACGTCAGTATGCCCACCATCAACACTATCATTGAACGGCGATCATGTCCTCAGCTACTGCATCAGTATCACAAGCATTCAGATGTATGAAGGACATGTCTGTAGCGGATGAACTAGAGTCCTGACTCCTCATCAATACAGAGTATCTCTTGGTAGTGAGACCCCGATCACTGGACCACTGTCCTCCAGTACTACATGACTCTCCAAGATTTTCTGTGGGTGCTCCTTCATTGGACAATACGAAGGAGAATGAAGGAGACTATCAGTGAGTCTCCTCTATTTCTGTTCAGGCATCTCCAGCATATCCCTTTAGAAACCCATTCTCTGATAGTCACTTGGAAGTCATTGTGAAGTGTGGTGGAATCAACCTTGCGTGCCAAACCCACTTTGCTATGCCCCCCGTCACCACTTCCCCATGGTGATACTGGTTCCCTTGGGCAGCTTATCAGTAGCAATTTGGCAGATCTCCAGTACTGTCTCATAGGGAGACTAGGGTTGTACAGTCCTCTCCTCCTCAACCAGCACATTTCTCCTCCCTCTGCCCACAGGAGGAGACATTTGAGGAGCAGGAAGCGAGGGCAGATAAATAGGCCACCCCTTTTTCATCCTTGTCTCTGGATAAGGCAATTATGCTTCTGCTACCTGCCATGGCAGATGATTTCAACTGTTTCAAGACCTTATAAAGAGAGTAGCTGATACTCTTCAAATTCCACATGAAGTGGTCAAGGATTTACACAATAAGGAACCATCTTCAACTTCTGGGGCACACGGCTGTTCGCACATTTGTGACCAATCACACAAGGCTATGCCTCCATTGCTTCCAGGGATGTCTCAGAACTTGGACAGATAAGTGATGGTTCCTCTATAAATAAGGAACTCTCTAGACTGGTGAAAGGATCAGTTCAATGTTTGTGTAGGCATTCCTTCTGTCACCCAGCTCCATTGGTGACTTTAACAACAGATGCATCACTGTTGGGATGGGAAGCTCGATGGTTCATGGGTTTAGAGTCCTCCTGTTCTACAGACGTACAACAGATGTTATTTAATAGTGGAAAGAGATTAATGCATACTTCTTACCTGCAGCAATGGAAGAGAATCTTTTGCTGCTGTTATCATTACTGTATTCAGTCAGAATCTGTGATGCCTTCAGTCATCCTGGATTACCTGTTGGATCTGAAGAAATCGGGGTTATCAATTAGTTTAATTTTTATGGTCCATTTGGCTGCAATATCAGCCTTTCATCCTCCAGGTGAAGAATTCTCTATTTTTGCTCATCTGATATAGTTGAGGTTTATGAAGGGTTTGGGGTATCTCTGCCCCAGATTAGAGACCCCCCACCCCAACCTGGATCTTCATCTTGATACTCAGTTACCTTATGAGACCTCCATTTGAACCTATGACAAGGTTTACTCCATTTTTCTGTGAAGACAGCCTTTTTTTGGTAGCCATCTCATTGGTCTATAGGGTTGGGGGAATTGGAGCCTTGATGGCAGATACCCCTCTCCCACACACACACTTTATTATCTTTTTCAACTACAAAGTGTCTTTATGGCCACCCCCCTAAATTCTTACCTAAGGCTCTCCTGGAGTTCCACCTTAACCAATCCATTTATCTACTTTTTTTTTTCTTCTGAAGCAGCATAGCTCTCTGCAGGAATCCTGTTTTCATACCCTGGATGTTTGATATCTACTTTGATAGGACCAAGCAATTTTGAAAGTCACCTAGACTCTATATCTCCTTCACAGATAGATCCAAGGGGTCCATGATCTGTACTGAGAGACTATTGAAATGGATATCTGTATGTATTAGCCTTTGTTATGCTCTTGGAGGCATTTATTCCCCCCACCCCCCAAGGATGATAACACATTTGACCAGATCATAAGCCGCATTTACAGCATTACTGAAATATGTGCCAGTGTCTGAGATATGTAGGTCCTCATGGGCCTCAGGACATACATTTTTGAAACAATTAATTGAAACTTTAATCCATGGTGCCAGACCTGATGAGCACTTTGTACTACAGTGCTATCTTTAGTTCTAGACTCAATTCTGAAGCTCCCTCCTCACTCTGGGATGCTGCTTGGAAGTCACCTGAACTGGAGCATGTATAGGGATATTGCTCCAAGAAGAAGTTGTTACTCTGTGCAGTAACTACGGTTCTTCATGATGCATGTCCACTACTCACCCTTCTTCCCCTCCACTTCATGCTGTTCTCTGTGGGACGTTTGGGTGGAGAAGGAACTGAGGCCAGTTTGCCCATACACCTGTATGTAGCCTCTTTGTTTTGCACGAAGAGGTGTAGGATGCATGTGCATGCCAAACCAAAACTGCTAACCGAAAATCTCCGATCAAGGGTTTGACAGGCACATGCACACCTGAAGTGGAGCACCCACAGGGACACACATCTTGAAGAACTGCAGTTACTACACAAAGTGAGTAACCTCTACTTCTGTTACCCTAGCAACTGCCTGTTGGAGATATGAATTAACTACATAAATGGAAAAAAACCCTTCCATTGATGTGTGAAGCATCTACGCTACTACACTATAGCAGCACAGCTGCAGTGCACTAGCTGTACTGCTGTGGTGGCTGTAGTGTAGGCACACTGAGAGACACAGTTCCCTCTCTGGTTCCATCCTTTCACACATACAGGCCAAGTGACAGTCTTAACTCAAATCATCTGCACCCTTATGAAAAATTCTCAATGTGGAGACCATCCTTTTTTGCTGACTTGTTTTTTCACTAAAAATTTGAGAATGAAAATTTTTAGCTTTCCATAAATCAGCAAAACCAAAAAATTGTATATCTTCTTTTAAAAAATGAGCATTAATTAATTGCATGTGCTAGGGTTACACAGATATTTTGCTGTTTTTCCAGTTATATGTACATATATATTTGCTTGACATCTTAGACATCTAAACAAAAATGCAAGGGGTCTGGGAAGTAAACAGGAAGAACTGAAAGTATTAGTCCTTAAGTTAAATTATGTCTTAATTGGCATCATAGAGAGTTGATGGGATAAATTTCATGACAGGTATATTGATATGGATGGGGATAACTTGCTTAGGAAGACCAGGCAGGGTAAAAAGGGAGAAGGTGTTGTGTTTTACATCAAGAATATATACACTTGTTCTGAGGTCCAGAAGAAAGGGGGAGGTAGACCAGTTGAAAGTCTCTGGGTAAAGATAAAAGGGGTCAAAAATAGGGGTGATGTGGTGGTATGGGTATACTATAGAGTAGACCACCAAATCAGGATGAAGTGGTAGATGAGGCATTTCTAGAACAAATAGCAGAAATCTCCAAAACATAAGGCCTGGTAGTAACGGGGGACTTTAAGTACTCAGACATCTGTTGGAAAAATAATATAGCAGAACACAAAGGGCTTGGCTTGTGAGTTACACTTGCGAGTTACAGCGCATTAAAGGAGCCCCGGGCGCACTAGCTAACTACCCGTCCACACTGGCAAGGCACGTAGAGTGCTCTGACTCCATGGCTAGAGTGCTCCTGGTATTCCATCTTGGCAAGGAGAATAACGTTTGATGCGCCCCTGCTGGAGCGCCCCAGTGTCAGTGTGAACAAGGTGTTGCATTACTGCACTCTACTCAGCCTCCAGAAATGTCCCATAATCCCCTTAAGTCAAGTGGCCACTCTTGTCATTGTTTTGGATATGCCCTTTGAAAGCTCTGTTTGACAGCTGGCATGCTTATCTGCTCCGAGACAAAGCAATCATTACTGTGGAATGCTGTGTGTGAGAGAGAAAGGCGGGGAGGGGAAGGAGAAGGTCTGCTGCTGTCTGAACTTACAAGACAGCGTGCTGACATGCTCTCAGCCCCCCCACAAACCCACTCTCTCTCCCCCCACATACACACAACACACTCCCTGTCACACTCCACCCCCCCTCATTTGAAAAGCATGTTGCAGCCACTTGCATGCCTGGATAGCTACCACAATGCACTGCTCTCTGTGGCCACTGCAAGAGCTGCTAATGTGGTCACACCAGTGTGCTGTCAGCTGTCAGTGTGGACAGACTACAGCGCTTTCCCTACTGCGCTCTACGAAGGCTGGTTTAACTCAAAGCGCTCTACATCTGCAAGTGTAGCCATGCCCAAAGTTTCCAGTAAGTTCTTGGAATGTATTGGGGACAACTTTTTGTTTCAGAAAGTGGAGGAAGTACCGTAACCATGGGACAGCCATTTTTTACTTGATTCTGACCAACTGGGAGAAATTAGTAGTGGATCTGAAGGTAGAAGACAATTTGCATGAAAGTGCTCATGAAATGATAGATTTCATGATTCTATGGAAAGGAAGGAGTGAGAGCAGCAGAATAAGGACAAAGAAGTACAAAAAAGAAGACTTTAACAAACTCAGAGAACTAGTAATTAAGGTCCCATGGGGAGAAAATCTGAGAGAAAAAGGAGTTCAGGAGAGTCTCAGGGAGACAATATTAAAGGCACAACTGCAAACTATCCCAATGTAAAGGAAAGATAGGAAGAAGAGTAAGAGGCCAACAAGGCTCCATCAGGAACTTTTCAATTACCTGAAAATTAAAAAGGAATCCTACAAAAAGTGGAAACATGGACAAATTGCTAAAGAGGAGAACAAAAGAATAGCACAAGCATGTAGGAAACTAATCAGAAGGGCTAAGGCACAAAATAAATTATACCTAGCGAGGGAAATAAAAGGTGATGAGAAGAGGCTCTTTAAAAGCTTACGTGTTTAATGCCTATTTTGTATCATCTCTACTAAAAAGGTTAATGGTGACTAGATATTCAACACAATTAAAATTAACAACAAGGGGAAGGGAATGCAAGCCAAAAAAGGGAAAGAGCAGGTTAAAACATTTAGATAAGTTATATGTATTCAAGTTAGCAGGGTATGTAAGGAACTAGCTGAAGCAGTCTTGGAACCATTAGCAACTATCTTTGAGAACTCCAGGAGGATGGGTGAGGTCCCAGAAGACTGGAGAAGGGCACACATAGTATCTGTTTTTTAAAAAGGGAACAAAGAGGACCGGGGGAATTATAGACCAGTCAGCTTAACTTCTATACCTGGAGAGTTACTGGAACAAATTATTAAACCATCAGTTTGTAAGCACCTGGAGGATAATAGGGTTATAAGGAATAGCCAGCATGGATTTGCCAAGAGCAAATGGTGCCGAATCAATGTAACTTCCTTCTTTGACAGGGTTGCTAACCTAGTGAATGGAGCTGAGGGTGGGAAAGCAGTAGATGTGATATATCTGGATTTTCAGTAAGGCTTTTGACATTTGTCTCTCCCACCAACAGAAAGTTAGTACAGTAAAATGTATTACCTCACCTACCTTGTCTCTAACAGTCCCAAATGGCATTCTCATAAGCATATTAGGGAAATGTGATCTAGATGAAATTACTATAAGGTTGGATGCACAACAGGTTGAAAGACTATACTCAAAGAGGAGTTATTACTGGTTTGCTGTCACACTGGGAGGGTATATTTAGTGGAAATCCACATGGTTGAGTCCTGGGTCTGATACTATTCAATATTTTCATTAATAACTTGGAGAATATGCTTATAAAATTTGTAGATGGCACCAAAAGCTGGGAGGGGTTGCAAGCACTTTGGAGGACAGGATTAGAATTCAAAATGACCTTGACAAATTGGAGAACTGCTCTGAATTCAACAAGATTAAATTCTATAAAGACAAGTGCAAAGTACTACACGGAGGAAGGGAAAAATATCAAATTCTCATCTACAAAATGGGGAATAATTGGCTCGGTGGTAGTACTGCTGAAAAGGATCTGGGGTTATAGTGAATCATCAGTTGAATATGAATCAAAATGTGATGTAGCTGTGAAAAAGGCTAATATCATTTTGGGTATATTAATAGGAGTGTCACATGTAAAACACAGGTGTTAACAGTCCTGCTCTATTTGGCCCTGGTGAGGCTTCAGCTGGAGTACTGTGTCCAGTTTTGGGCACCACTTTAGGAAAGATGTGGAGAAATTGGAGAGAGTCCAGAGGACAGCAACAAAAATGATAAAAGGTTTAGAAAACCTGATCTAATCAGAAGTGTTAAAAAACCTGGGCATGTTAAGGCTTGGAAAAAGAAGACTCAGGGGGACCTGATAACAGTCTTCAAATATGTTAAGGGCTGTTATAAAGAGGACAGTGATCAATTGTTCTCCATGTCCACTGAGAACAGGAAGCAATGGGTTTAATCTGCTGCAAGGGAGATTTAGGTTAGATATTAGGAAAAACTTTCAAACTATCGGTAGCTCTGGAATAAGCTTCCAAGAGAGATTGTGGAATCCCCATCACTGGTGGTTTCTAAGAACAGGTTGGACCAATACCTGTCAGGGATGGCCTTGGTTTACTTAATCCTGCCATGGTGGACTTGATGGCTTCTCAAGGTCCCTTCCAGCCCTACACTTCTATGATTCTATATTAATTAAATGTACGTTTTAAATAATATTGTTGCTTCAGTGCATACAAATCCAAGCTAAGCATAAACATGCAAAGCTAGACTGAGCCCTGTGTAAGAGGTGGTGTGTTGCTATTTCATTCCAGGAGCTGTTCCAGGATCAAGCTGTGAAACAAAGTCCTATCCTGTTCACCTTGTGCTGCAGAAGGGTAAAGAAAAGTGGTATTTTTAGTAGTCCTCAGCACTGGCCCTCTCCTTTTAAAAATCAATAGTAAAACTCCTACCGACTTAATGAGAGCAGAGTTAACCAAGTGAATTACTGCAGCTATTGATAAGGTGCCTGGCTAGTGAGTAAGGGGTGAAACTATGGCTTTGCCCACTTCCTGCCTATTTGAGAAAGGGATCGTGGTTACCCCACCTGGCTGGTCTAAAAAGAAAGCTGAAACCTGGTGAAAATCACCTGCCCTGAAATTATCCCAGTGCTTCATTGAACCTTTTAATTAGTTTTGGATTTGATCTTTCCTTGTTTCAGATTTTATGAACATTTCACACCGCTCTACTATACACTTCTGTTCCCAGTGTGCAGAAATTTAACTGATAGCAGCTCAACATTTTTTTTTCTGAGAAGAATTAGGCTGGAGTGCAGTTCTGACATCAAAAATCTGGTTCATATCTGGTTAACATGTGTGTGGTGTGTGTCTTTAGGATCAAAGGGAAACAGACGAGGAACTTTATGGGGGGAAGAAAGGAAGGACCAGGCCTACACATACAAGTTGCATGTGATCTCTTCTTTACGGGCTTGATCCAAAGCCCATGGAAGTCAACAGGAGATTTTCCATCAATTTCTTTGTGTGGTGGATCAGGCCTTATATCATTATTTTTATCTTGCAAAATTAGGTGTACAAATTAGGCTGTCCTAGCACTGATTTAGGTGGTAGACTTTTATGCAGCAGATAATCCATTTAATACCCAGTATCTGGCACTACACTACTGACCGCTTCAGTGCTGATTAAAATGCATGTAATTACTTCATAATATATGCTGAAAATATATTACTATTTTCAGGCATGATGGAGATTTACTAGTAACATTAGTTTTGAATAAATTCTCTGAAATATACTTGAATTATTTAATTTAATAGAAAATGCTCTGCTTCTGTCCTCCGTCTTTCATAAAATACCCATAGTTTTTGTTGCTCAACTCCCTCCTAGGCCATGAGTTGTGACTCCCCGCGCCTCCCCAACCTTACGGCAAGAATATGGACAGAGCCTGAGAATGCTGTGGTTTAATTGTCCATAAAGGTGCAGGAGCTGTTAAGCATCATTATTATTTAAGTGCCGACAACATGCTTGGCACTGAACAGACCGCTGAGGAAGATGCAGTCAACACAAAGAGATTTTTGTCTTCCAATAAGAAGTGACTTGTGCAAGGAATGCCTCAAGCCACATATACGATAACTTGATAACCAAAGACTATGCATGTGGAAAAAAACAGAATTAGAGCCCTTCTCCTACATAGCATTTAGCAACCATTAAACAAACAATTGTTTGATTTCAAAGCTTTTCCAATTAAACATTAGTCACACACTCTCCCTTTGCCCTCTATTTTCTGTGTTAAAAATCATGATCCTAAAAGCGCTTACTTTAAAGATTCTATAATTAAGCATCAAGTGAGACCAAGAATGTGATAGTCCTTCTTTTACATAGAGAGCATAGCTGACTTCAGTGGCGGAGTTGCATCAGTCTAACTAATGGCAGAATCTGCCCCAAAATATATATAAGCCTCTGTCTGCAAAGAGCTATTTAAAAGTGCAATGGGAAGTGGATGGAGGGAGTGTAACAGAAGAGATGGAGGGGGAGAAAGGAAAACAATAGGTACAAATTTCTACCAGTTTCCTCAGGCATCCATAGTAGCTGCTTAATGATACATATATCATTATATCCTGGAGTAGTTGGAGGGCAGAAACAGACTTGATTACACTACAGACAATTGTTTCACAATAATTCTGGACCATTTTTCATTAGCTGTCTCCCCTCACAGCAAAACAAGGGATAATTTTTTAGAAAAAAATCTTATACCTCAAGAAGGTTGTCCAGCAGTTAAAGATTTTTAATAATTCATCATGCGAGACATCTTGAGCTAAATAGTGAATTTCCCAGCAATAACAACAAGAGATGAATGGGAGGAACTGAGGTTAACTTGCTTTGATAGAAACAAAAGGGTAAATAAAAAGAATAGCGCTATCACTTTTCCATGATTTATCGGTACTTTTCTGTTATTACTTTGCTCTGGTTTGATGTGTTTTGCCACTCGATCTGAGTCAAACCAGTTCATTCTGAGCAAGCTGATTAAGTAGCTGATTAAAAGGAAGAAGCAGGAGTATCTGCCTATAATCACTTACTATCATGCAAGCAATAGGTAGCAGGCATCACTATTAAGCATGGCCATCAAGTATTTGACTTTTAAGGCAGCTATGTCAATTTCTTACCTTTGGAGCCTCTTCTCACCTTTAGAAAGATATTACTAATCCTTAACTACATTTAGAGTTAATATTCCCAACTTGATAAGATGAGTTTCATACACTGAACCAATATTAGGGATTCCTGATAATGGATGAAACCCCAGTTCAGTAAAACACTTAACCATGTGGTTAATGTTACATTCCTAAAGTTAACCAGCTGCTTAAGTGCTTTCCTGAACTGGGGCCTGAATATATAAATCCTAATGAAAATACACTCCTATGTTGAGCTGGGTGAAAATTATTTGGCAAATAGAAATTTCACCAAAAATGCATTTTTCAGGACTCTGAAACTATTTGTGAATTTGGTTCATATTCAATTAATAGTTTTTTGTGGAAATACTAATTTTTTGTAGAAAAAGTTAATGTTTCATTTTGATCATTTTGAAATGTTTTGTTTTGAAACATTTCATTTCAACTTTTAACTTTGAAACATCATTTCATTTTCAAATTTGGCCAACTTAAACAACAGCAACAACAAATGGGTAAAAAACAGCCGCATCTAAATGAAAACTTAAACATAATTGTTTTGAATCAACCAACTTGGAACAAACTGAAAATCTGAAACTGTTTTGTATCAATTTTGACCTGAAATATTTTGGATGATTTGAAACAAAGAGCTTCAGGTTTTTTTATTTATGGAAATTTTTGGAAAAATTGGTTTCAGTTCAAATTGAACTGGAAGTTTATTGGATTTTTTTTTGCTTCAGACCCTCTAGTGGATACTTTCCTGTGATGGGCCACTTTGCACACCCATCTGTAGAATAAAGATGGACAATAAACTTCTCTGGAATTTCAGTATTTTAATGGAAATATGTGCACACAAATCCATATATCTCTAAATCACTACATAGGTGCCTTGTTATGGTCACTGATTAAAAAAACTGCTTGTACACATTTTGAGTGAGAAACAGTGTATTTGCTAGTGGCTAGGGGCCAAATTCTGCTCTCAGTTACAGTAGTGTAAAGGCATATTAACTCAATTGACTTCAATTGTGTCAATCCAAATTTGCATCAATGTAGCTGAGAGAAGGAACTCACTCTTTGTGTTTGACATAAAATAGTAAGCCTGGAAAATTCAAAATAGACTTATCCAAAAGTTCCCTATACAATGGGTAATGTAGACTCCTGACAGCGACTGGAGAAAGGAAATATGCAAAGATATCTATAAAAAGAACTGATCTGGTTGCAGGTACCTCTTGATCCCCTTCTGACCAATAGAGCTTGAGTTTCAGGTTTTTGTGTTTTTGTGGGGGGTTTAAGTATCCTTTAACCAAATCTTTCCTAACCGTTTCAGACTTGCAGGGAAGGACATTAGAGCACTGGAACTGAAGATAGGGATTACTATGGGGAAAATGTGGGGTTTATTTGGTGGAGGAAAGGTAGTGGTATGGGTTTTTAAGTTACTTTTTTTTCCATTTAAAATTAAATAACAGACATACGGCTGTCATCACCTTGATTACCTTGTTTGTATGTTGTGACTGTTTGCCAGACCCCTCACCTATCTTTGTCTCTTTAGATTGGATGCTTTTCAAAACAAGGACTATTTCCCCATATATTCAAATGTATTTAGGCCCCTAAAGATGCAGATAGGCCTTTTTGAAACCCCAGGTAGGTGCCTAAGCCGTTTAGGCATGTAATTGCCATTGATATCAATAGGAGTTAGGCGTCTATGCTACTTAAGTGATTTTGAAAATCTGCCTCTTTAGGCACCTAAATACCCTTGCAAATCTGTCTGCATGTTGTCCTCTGTGTCTAGAAAGCCCCTGAGACATTTTGGGTGCCATTGCAATTTAAATAATATATAGTGGTCAGCACTTTTGAAAATCAGGCCCAAGTTGTTTAATGTTGGGAACCCAAATGAGAGACTATTTTTTAAAATGTTGGCACAAGTCTTTTGTCCAAAATCACAATGTAAACTATTGTCAGAGATAACACTGGAACCTTGGGGTCTTCATTCCTAAGTCCATTTCTATTTAACAGACCACTCTGCTTGGTAGATATAGTAGGTAGCAAACAGCATGAGTGTTATATGCTGCCTCTGCCTCTGGACCAATAGATTCCCTTATTTTCTTTTTTTAGAGCGACATGAACTTTCATATTACATCTGTCTTGCTATGATTTAGCCTTTTAAAAAGACTGGAAAATTGGAATTATTTAGATACGCACTAAATGTATTGCTTCTCCCCTGTAATTACATAGTACTAGTGGAAGGAACAGAGGTGAGGTGGGTGGAGAGAGAACATTTTTACCTGTAACTTCCAGACATAAAGAATCAGAGCTATCGGCAGCAATCTATAGTTGTGGCCAGTGACTGTAACCAAGTGCATTTTAAAATATGTGGTTGCCTCATAGGGCATAGCTTTCTTTACTCATAGTTAACCCTTCATTGCCCTGTGCAATGACTTTAATTCACGTAGACTTGAAGAGAACGTGAAAATAGCTTCAAGCTATAGACCACAGCAAACTGTAAAACATCTTGCTGTGTTCACTTTCCCATTGTCCCGACAATTGATTCTGCTGCTTCTCTTACCCCATGAATTATGGCTCTAGTAAAGCACTGCCAGCTTTGAGTCAGCAATCATCTGCTGGCACTGTGGAATGACAATCCTTATCTGTTTTCTGTAGCCTGACATTTTCAGTAAGGCCTGGAAGGTTTGGTTAATAGGGTTTGTCAAAAGGGAGCTACAATATAAAACAATGAATTATGGAATGAGAGCAGAACAGAGAACCTATGTCACCTTAAATGTTACCAAAGTAATTTCTGGGAGACTAATTATTCACAATAGATAACTAAATTGTAAATCTTTGTTACAAGTGAGGGATTGAATGTGAAAGTTTCCTTGGAAAGCATTTCTGAAAGTCTGCTACATTAATAGCTAATTCATAAGGAAAATGGTAGATGTGCCAGAGGCTGTGGAAGATGAGAGTTCATAGGATGAAAGAATAATTCCCAGATTCATTCACTCATTAAGTCTGGCAAGACATATTTGCATTATTAAATGCCTAATACTTTTAAAAATCTGCTTTCTCCAGTAGCAATGATAAGTAATTATTTCATTAGAACTATTTCAATATTGGATTTTTAAAAAGTTATTTAGGTGCTTAAATATGCATTCAGGTATCTAGTGGGATTTTCAAAGTGCAGTGGGAGTTAGGTGCCATGGCACTTTTGAAAATCTCTCTAGGCACCTATCTGCATTTAGTATTTAGAAACCTAAATACTTTTAAAAATCTGGCCTTAAGTCCCTTCTGCACTCATACACTGCACCTTTAAATACCTCTGATGAAGCCATACCTCCTGATGTAGAATGGCAGTTGATATCCAAGATAAACACCAGATCCTGCTCTGAGGCATGCTATGGGGGAAGAGGGAAGGTGGAGAGATTTCAGGTGAGTGGAGAGTCTTTGAAGCATCCTTCCAGCACTGATTAGGATAGTGTCTGGGGTGCAATGCCTTCTAAAGCACTCCTTGCTTCTGCTCCAAAATGGAACACTGTGCACTCCCAGAAAGGCTTGCTGCTATCATTATTATTATTTATTAATAATACATGAATAGTTTGTGACATTACCCTGGGTACAATCTGGACTGTTGAACAGCTGTGTCCCCTCAATTCTCCAAACTGGGGTCCACTGCTTTGCTGTGACAGTAACCACTCCTGGCCTGGTCTCACACAGCCTCCAGCATGTAAATCACCCCCAGCTATACTGTATGAGTGCTAGAGTTAGCCAACCAGCCACCCATGAATGATACTACAGAGTGACAACAGAAAATTCCCAGTCCCAGACCTGGCCCCATAAATGTGCATCTTGTACCGCCTAGCACCCTCCTGGACAATACAAGCTCATAGAAAGTCCTTTATATCATTAATAGAAATGATATGCACAAACTTTGTTATCTCAAATGGAGTTTCCCATGCACTTCAGTCCAAACACACTGGTTTAGATAAAACAATAAAATAAGTTGATTAACTACAGAAAGATAGATTTTAAGTGATTACAAGTAATGAGGCATGAAAGACAATGTGGTTACAAGAAAATAAAAGATAAAATACAACTAATATCTAACTTAATAAGCTAAGTGAATTCAAATCAAAATGCCACTCTTACCACATGATTTTGCAGTCTTACTGGCTGGATGCCTTTCAGCCTGGACCCCTACTCCAGTCCAATGCTCCTTTCCTTGTCCTTCAGGTATTATGGATGTTGTGGGGAGAGGGAAAGGGAGGAGAAACTATCTGAAGAGTTTGTTTCCCTTATAGCAATTCTTTTCTTCGAGAATCATCTCCAGCTGACAGAAGGTCTGTACATGGGAACCTGCAGCTGTTCCATTGCCAAGATGTAAATTTCTTGCTCACACATTTCTTCCTGCCAAAGAATGGCCACTTAACCTGGTGATAGTCCATTTGATTATGTTGACACCTGGCTGAGGTGTTGGCTATCCTTTTGTCTCTGGGGAGCTGTTTTGAAGTTGTTTCCCCAGACTTGGAACATATCTTGTACAGTGGAATATTATAATTTTACATACCATGTTGCCACATATATTTTACCAGGATAATAATATTCAGCAGATTATGAGTTTTCAAATGATACCTCACAGGGCATATTTGCACAAAATTTATCATACTCTTGTAAAAAGGGTGAACATAAGGATACAGACTGTCACAGATGTAATAATAAGTAAATGGTTAGGCAGCTGATGTGCTGTGATCATTGATTACTGTGCTGACCATAATTGTCTCATTGTTCCCTTGTGCTCCTCTTATCTATTATATCTCCCTGTTATCTCTTGCCATATACTTAGCTTGTAAGGTCCTTGGGGTAGAGACCATCTCTTTGTTACATGTTTGCACAGTGCTTGGCACTATGGGGCTACGGCCTCTAGGCACTCCTGCAGTACAAATAAATAATAATAAATAATTATTAATTTTATAGAGCTAAAAGAAAATGTGCTAGGCGTTTAAAAAGTATACTCCAGATGGCAGTGTATTCTCAGGGGGGAGCAGGGACCTGGCTAACTACCGAGTTGGCTGAATACTCTCTTTTTAGGCTGCAGAGCACAACTTGGTACATTAGCGCAGCACCCTGCACAGTTTTCAAGGGGGCATCTGGTCTTATAGAGGTGCACTGAAGCCGTAGAGGATCCAGACACCATTTTCTCACCAATGCACCCACACAAAGGAGGACAGAATGTTATAATGTCCTACCAATGGGCTCGATTGTGAGTTTCCTATCTGCCCTGAGTACAAATCAGTGTGTTACACTATCCTTCCTGGTCCCCCTGCTGCTCTGGAGAGTGAAGAAACTGCAACAGGGCAATGCCTGGCACAGTGTATGCTCCCCGACACACCGGCACATCTGTACCTATGGGCACATTGGGATAAGACAAAGTCTTCACTGTCCCTCTGCCCCTTCATACCCACTTGCTGAGGCAGGGGATGTAGTGTCTCTGTGGAGTGTGCTCCCCCATCCACAGGAAGTGCTGGTTCAGCATACCAGCACATGAAAATGAGGGGGTGCTGTACATCCCCTTAATCCCTGTGCTGTTGCAAAGGACGGGCCATACTCTGGACCTATCATTAGACTCAAATATGTTGCATGAGCAATCCACATCATTTTCATATGGTCCAAGTAATAAAAAGAAAATGGAGGAGAATAAATAACTGAATAAAATGTATCTTAAATTCTATCTAATTTGTATATTCAGGTTGTATACAGTGCCTGTTGTCATGGTGTCTGAGCACCACCGAGAATTGCAAAATGTGTACATAAAGATAGTCTTACTTCTCATCCTGTTGTCCCCCCGGTCTGCAGGGACTGGACTTTGTGTAGAGATTTCTATTGTATGGGGGGGTGTTAATTGGTTTTTGAGGTGTTATAGGAAGGGTAGGTTGAAGAAGTGGCTTTTGCATGGCTATTTGACCACACTTGTGTTCTGGAGCCATGCTAGTCTCTTCCAAATGTGAGATCTGGAATTGAAGGCTCGTTGCACACAGGATTCTGACTCTTGAGAGGAGGCATTGTGGATTAACAAAGAGAATTCATGGCCCAGAATAATCCAACGAGGCATGGTTTAACTGCTGCTAGAGTGGGGAAGAGAATGATTTATTTGCTGCTGCTAAGGAAACCAGCAGTGCTGAAGATAAGCTGGAAGTACACTCTAGTGTAGAGGTAGTCAATTATTTTTTGTCAAGGTCCAAGTTTCTTGGTCAAGGTATAGTCAAGGTCCAGACTCCAGAGACACATTTTCACACTGAAGTAACAATAATAATAATAATGATAATAATAATAAGCAGATAGAAAAATTTCGTGGTCCACTCAAAAACATCTGTCCATCTGGATTTGGCCCACAGTCTGCTATTGATTATTCCTGCTCTAGCGGTAGACAAGTCAGGTAGGTAAGAGAAGTATTTGTCTAGATTCAGCACAGCTAACCTCCTAGCTCTTTGGCATGTCTTTGTTACTGCTTCCCAGGAAAGGCATAAGCTTTCAAGAATTCTTTGTGATACAGCTTGTTTACAAATTCTCATATTTTTTTCATCCAGCACTCAAATTTTCATCCTGATTTTTCTGCCAGAGGTTATGGAGATCTGTACAAGCAGCAAACAAAAAGCACAGAAAGGCAATGGAGACACCAGTGTCTGAGTGTCAATATCTGTGGCTAATCTACCAGTGGTTCTGATGACTCACTGGAGCTGCTATATTGTAATAAGTGCAGTATGTTTGGGGATTTGATGTGATTCTGGAGCAGATCATTACGGTTGCTTTCTATTGCCTTAAGATGAGGATGTCTGAATTTAGTTTGGGGAGGTCGGTGGTCAGTTCAGGGAAAAAGTGATGTTTCTTGTCTGTCTTGTATCTATGTCAAACCCAGGATGTGTCCAGCTGAGTTGGCAGGTCCAGAGACCAACAGTGAAAAACTGAAAGTGGAAAATGTAGAGATGAGGTTTTGGTCCAGAATATTAAAATTTGGGGGATCATCTGAATCATGTCAAATAGCATCTCCCACAGCTAATCTATAAAATCTTTGCATTTTGGAGGTCAGTACTTTAGTACAATGCATATTTTGAATTTATTTCTGGACAATTTTAACATGGATTTTCAGATGAGTGGCTTGTACTCCACCTGCAGTAAAGTTATTGGTGTTACAATCTGCTATCGCAATAGTTTTCAACCTGTGGTCTGTGGACCCTGGGGGTCTGCAGACTATGTCTAGGATTTCCAAAGGGGATTTCCTCACCTCCAGTCGAATTTTTTAGGGGTCCGCAAATGAAAAAAAAAGTTGAAACCTGCTGTGTTATACATTAGCAGTACATATATGGTAACCAGCTGTTTAACTCAAAAATGATCTAATCAGATTTTTTTCCTTCTTCCGTAATGCTACCAGAAGGTAAACTGGGAGTATACACTACTACACACAAATCAGGTAGATAAGAAAAGTATTTGTTCCAGTTAATCACAGTTTACTTCTCAGTTCCTAGGTTAGAGGGCATTGGAAAATTAAAAGAAAAATCCCATGTAAAAATTTGAAATGGTGAATTTGTTTCATTTTGCATTGGAAACGTCAATTTTCCCCCTACGTTTTTGTAATTTTAAAAAAATGTTGGAATTTTTATCAGAAATGATATTGAAACCATTATCGGAATGGCTATCAACATTTTAATTTCATTTTGGGGAAAAACATTTTGGATGAAAACCTTTTTTGAGAAATGTTGACCATATCTAGTTTAGATTTTTCAGTATAGAAATCTTTTATATGAGGCTCAGTGCTTTCTTCTATGGCTAGTTAGGGTTCTCATCACTGCAGTGTTCTCCTTGGCACTCAGACCTTTTGTTCAATTAAATACATTTTATTGGGATATAGGCAAAAAGAGAGGTGCCTAATGATAACACTTTAGATTGTTTTGTTTATGCAAACATCCCTGGATTGATGTGTGATTATATAGGGCCTAACTGTGGAATCCTTACTTGTGTGGGTGAGTTCTTAGTCATACTGGGGAAGAAGTCCCGTGGGGAAGAAAGTCTAAACTTGGGCTGTGGACCAAAACAATGTTTCCAACAATTATTCTTCCCTTCCAGGCATTCATTCTAGAATCTGTTAATAATTTGTTCAATGGGCCATATATGTATGATGGTAGAAAATGAAAGCTCCTCAGCTTTCTTTGAGTTCATAATTACTTACTCTCCTATACACAGCATGTTAAAAAGCTGTGGAATACACTTTTTGAGAAGAATGTCCTGCAATCATACAGTAATAATAAAGTCAGCTTCATCCATACATTTGATGGAGTGGATATTGGAGAGGTGGGGACATGGACACTCTATTCTAGTGTTAAATGTTGAAATCAATGTTTTTCCTAAATAAGGTATGCAGAATCAGATTCTAGATGCTGATGTTATCTTTGAAGATGTGGCACATAATGAGGTACAATGTCCTGGTCATAGCCTTCTATTACAGAAGGTTGATTAAAATATGGGATTATAAATTACCCTCCTTGTCATAATTATCCCTGATAAATAGTTTATTGGTGCTTTAAAAAAAATAATCTAGACTTGTACAATTAATAGAGTGCCATTGCTATCACTTACACAAATACCTTGTAATGCTACCTACTATACAAAATAAATGTATTTCATTACAAAACTGTGTATTTTAATTTATGGTCTTAGTTCATTCACTTTAATATGTTTATTAAATATACAGGAAGGATGCGGTGGTGTGAAGAGCATTCTGAGTTTTTCAGGTGTCTTGTGTTTTTTAAAAATATATATTTATGTTCGGATTGTATTTTTGCATATGTTAGTTGAAGTATTTTTAAAATATTTTTAAAATACTTTTAAAAGACTCCTTGCCTGATACAAAGACAGAGGTTTAAATTTCTACAATAAATGACTCAGCGATTTGTATTCACAAGGAAGCAATCAGTTTTTCCAAATAAACCATCATGTTCAGAGTTAATCTGTTCCAAGGAAAGGAATTGAAATTAGTTACTGACATCCAATAATTCATTTCTTATTTTACCAACAGTAATTAAATTGCCCGGAACTGTTGTCATTTAACAGCCTATTAATTGACTAATGTGCATTGGTTGCATACAGACTGTAGGTAAAATCCAAGGATTAAGCGGGGTGGGAGGAAACTTTGAGTCCCCTAACCATCATGGAAAGTGGTAGATTTACCTCAAACTGTAATATAATTTATGAAACCACTATCAGGTTGTGTAGTTCCATCAATAATAGCCCTAATGAAAGGATGGAGCAGTCACCTCCCATACTCTTAGGAGAGCAGTAAAATGGCTAATTAGTTGTTTCCCCCTTTCCCTCTCCCCACCCCCATCAGCTGATGACAATGAAAAATATATTATTTTTGCATCCTTAAAATGAATATCTTCTATTTGGACCCATTGTTTTCTTTACTCATTACAAAGCACCCACCCTAATCATTCAACTGGTCAAACGCTGTGACAACTTTTCCCCCAAAAGAAATGTGCAGTGGGGTGCTTCAAAGGTCTTAGTGTTACTGTGTTGGGATGTATTGCCCCACACTGGAGCAGAAGAGGTTAAAGCAGCACTTTTAGCAGCACAAGGTAGTTAGCAGGGGGGAGGGATAGCTCAGTGGTTTGAGCATTGGTCTGTTAAACCCAGAGTTGTGAGTTCAATCCTTGAGGGGGCCACTTAGGGATCTGGGGCAAAATCAGTACTTGGTCCTGCTAGTGAAGGCAGGAGGGCTGGACTCCATGTTCCTTCCAGTTCTAGGAGATAGGATATCTCCATTTTATATAATTATATAGAAGCCACCCCCACACACTCTGCTGGGCATGCTCCAACTGCTGCTGTGGTATAAAAGGGAGCAGCCTAGCTCAGTCTGGGCTGGCCACTGAGGAGGAAGGACATACCTCTTCAGCCCCAGCTGAGGAGCAGCCGGAAGCCCAGGCTGTGAGAGCGGGGGATGCTGTGACCCTGACAGGCATCCCGGTACCAGCAGACCGTCAGGGGCTACGCTGCCCAACAGGCCTGGAGACTCTGAGGACACCCCAACTTCAACTGCAGGAATCAAGGTAGGAAGTAGCCCAGGGAGGGACTAGCCAGTGTCCCTGCAGCAGTTGGTATGTTGCGGGCAGTTTCCTTGCCAACTTCATGGAGAACCCTTTTGTCACTACCAGGGCCCTGGGCTGGGATCTGGTAGAGCAGGGAGGGCCTGGATCCCCCTACCTGGCCACCCCTCTCTTTGGGTGGTGGCCCACCAAACCCCCTTCTATTGACTTTGGCCATTGGGCCGCACTTCCCTGCCATCAAGGGAAATCCTATTGACTTTGGCCATTAGGCCACACTTCTCTGCAGTCCAGGGGAGCCCTATTGACTTAATTGTGGGGCTACCATGCCCTTGCCCTTGCCCTTGCTCCACCCCCAGGGGGATGGGGTGTACTTACCCCACGACAGTCACCCAAACACCAAATACCAATAAGAGACAGGCAATGGAGGAATATGGTTCCTTTTTACATCTAGCGCTATGTCAACACTGCATTGTAAATCCAAGTCTCTGGGACCCAGCCTTGTGGACTAAGTGTTTCCACACCCATGCTTGAGTGTCCACACTGCATTGCAAATCTGGGTTTACAATTACTGGACCTGGGTCTTATAGCCATGCTAACATGTCCATACTGTGCTACGCAGACCTTCTGACTCAGATTTGTGGCTTGTGCTGTGTCTACTCTGCAAAATGACAGAGCTTGGACCCAAGTCATAGCAAGACTCGGATTCTGACCCTCCCCGCCCTGAGTTCTGAGTTGAGAATCAACCATATTACAAAAAACTAAATGGAAGCCCTCCACCACAATTGGCACTAATTTGCAACATTGCTGGCTCATCAGATAGCCCCAGGATTTGAATAGGCCTGCAAATTAGGGGTCAGATTTGTAAAGGTATTTAGGTACCTAAAGATGCAGATAGGTGCTTAGTGGAATTTTTCAGAAACTCCTGGGTGCCTAACTCCCATTGAAATCAAATGCCTTGAAAATGTGATACTCTTCTAACCTAAGATGTGGTCCTTGCAAGTCAGGATTGAGACACGTTGGGCGGAGTGGGGAAACTTGCACTGCAGTTGTACCTATGCAGTGGATAAAAAGAAAATGTCAGTCTCTGTGATTTTCATCCCAGCACCTTGCATTAGCATTACATTTGAACACAAAAAAAAAAAAAAGAAATGGGGGGGAGGCAAAGAAACAAGCACACAGGCAGGTAGTTAAGGGAAACCATAAATAAATAGGATTAAATTCAGCCTCCTCTTTTCTGGGTATACTAAGCAGGGAACTGCTGCCCCAGAATACTGGCCAGCACTAAATTGAGCAGTAAGTGGGTGTCTGGCTTGGGTTGTCTCTGCCTATGCACATATGTGATGTCCAGAAACATGAGGGTATACTGGGCCTTTTTGAACCAGCTGTAAGGAACCCTACTGTGTGTGCTGCCCATAAACCACTCAGAGCTACTTGGCCTTATTTAATAATGGTACCATGTAGCTAATGATAATTATGTAAATAAAGACCTTGGTTTTATTCCCATTGAAGTAAATGGCACTGTTCCCATTCATTTCGATAAACTGGAGCAAGACTGAGTCCAAAAGAGCTGGTCTTGATGATCTCTTGAAGTCCCTTCCAGCCCAACATTTCTATGATTCTATGTTAGCTAGAGATGGACCTGATCCAAAACACTGGCACAAAATATCCCCAGGCTTTGAGGAAACTGAGATCAGAATACAAACTTCACACAGGCCCATCATAATATTGCTCATTTAGCCCCCAATTTAACAAAACAGGTAAGTGTGTACTTAATCACAGTACATGAGTCCCTTTCGGTGGGACTGCATTTACACTGTGTAGACATACCTGAACTAGTTTTAATGTAGCTAGCTCGGGTACCAGAGCAGTGTATGACCAAAGTCAGGTGTGTCAATTACCTGTCCACCTTCAGAGGCAAAATTAATGATAAAATCAAACTCAGTTATACTTTTTCACCACTTTTTTCCCCCTGGTATTTACAATGGAATCTCACAATGTGCCCTAAAGACATGGATACCAACTACACCCTGATTTTTGCAAATTACTAAGTAACTGACAAATAAAAGGATGCTGCATCTCAAAAAATGTCCTTTCCTCATTTAATTTTGACAAGCACATTTTATGATACATCATAATATACAAATAAACATGTTGAAACATTATTGTGAAAATAATGACATCTAAGTAATGCAAGACATTTTAATTTGCATCTGAAAACTTTGCTGAGAATTGGGGAGAAACCATTGATATTTTTGTGTGAGTTATAAGGTTTGCAGATTAGAGAGTTCCTACTACATGTTTAAGACATACTTAAAGGGAAAATTAAACAAATTGGACCAAATTTCAGTGGACTCATCCAAGGGATGAATTTAGCACAATATATGGCTCAGTGTTTCATGTTGCATTTGTTCTAGGTGTTCATAAGTAGTCAAGATGCAAGATCAGCCTGCCTGTCTCTGCCTGTAGTACCACAAATGAAAATAAAGGAATAGCACAGGTGTGCAGCTAGAATTACTGGAATTCTCTTGGCTACCACTCAAAGTGCAGCTTCATGTAAGCCCATAACATGCTTGTTTTTATTCCAATAAAATGAAGACTAAATATGTCTGAAAAATATATTGGAAGGCTATGAAACAATTTATTAATAACAATAGGACACTTTCTGCACTATTTCTGCTAATGCATCACAAGTTAGCATGATATTGATTCAGTATCAAAGTTCTGGGAAACAAGCCTCTTACCAATATCTAAGAGCAGATATTGTAATTGAACTAGAAAATGTTAGATTTCCAGCATTACTGATGAGAATTCTTCCCAATAAATGTATGTTTTCCATTGGGGCTTAAATCACCACAACTAGTAGTTTTTAATTTTTTCTTCTGACATTTTTTCTATCATCCAAGCCTCTTTTCCCCTTTGTGTGCAGAATAGACATAATGTAGACTATTGCTTCATTTTAGGTGCCTAGACTTGTTGGAGGATTATCTGAGAAATTCAGTTTAATGCGATCAGGAAAACACCAGTTACCTGGGCTGTAAATGCTGATCTTTATGCAGTCCATAGGAAACTGTGTGAAGCAGGTATTTCAGTTCCCCATATATACAAGGTCCTGGGTGCCACAGAAAATTCGCAATATTGTATACCTTATTGCCACAATTAATATCATTTGGGATACTCTTGCTGATTGTTCCTGCAATTATACTCTTTAGGAGAAAAAGACGGGCCCTTGTCTTTGCAGCTCTCTTCCCTAGGCAGTCCTCCAAAGTCAGAGGATCATGGCTTTAAGCATATTATTAGGTAACAAGCATTCACTTGGTTTAAAGTTTTCATTTTCTGTTTGTTCCTGGCAATTCAGCAAGTTGTTTATTGTTACTTACATAATCTGTCTGTCTACCTGCTTACACTGTAGCCACAGATACAGGGTACGTGAGTGCCTCAACACATTTTAAGTGAACACAAAAATATCAGTGTGTATCTATCTCTCTCCCGCCTTCATCATTCTCCGTTTTTGGGTGGGTGGGATGGGGTTTTTCCGAAGGCTATTAAGATGACCACAGAAGTCTTGAATTTGATGAGATACCAGTGAACAGAGCAGACCACGTGTGTGATGTGTTCACAGCAGCCTGTACTCCCAGGGAAGTATTCTGAACCCACTGGGGCTGATTAAAGGCTGTCAGTTTCATTCATTGATGCAGTGCATTACAGTAATCAACACTGGAGGTCATGGATCCATAGATTACTGTAGCTAAGTCTGATTCTGACAGCTGGGGTGTAATTTTTTCCAGCCATGGTTATTGGGGCATTCAGAAGCAGTGAGGAATCCAGGTAAACACTAAAGTTGTTGATTATATTAACCATCTGAAGGCAGACACCCTTGTAGAGAGTCATAATATGGAAAACTTATGTTTTTCAGAGTGCTTTCCTCTCCCCACAAGCAGTATATCAGTGTTTCCTGGTTTCAGCTTCAGCCTACTGCCCTTCTTTCAGATGCTGTTCTTCTCCAAGACCTTAGGGAGCTGGGAGCTGGTGGTGTTTGCATCTGATGTGGAGCTAGCATTCGTCTCAGTATTAATGACATGTTAGTTCACACAATCTCCCCTAGTGAATTTACACAGATATTAAGGGAGGAGAATGGAGCTTTATGAATCTCTGTGCAGGAGGGGACTCTGGAGGCTGAGCAACAGTACTCCTCACATTTTTTCCTTTTTTATTTTAGGGGAATACTGGGGTATATAAGCCTCCTTGAAGAAGGGCATTTTGAGAAGGGCCTTGAAGGAGGGATTGCCAACAGGTACAGAAAGGGAGCTCTAGGTTCCGGGGTCCTCATGGAAGAAAGCATATATACATATATATGAAAGAGGGAGGATGTGAAGGGAGTGCTCAGAGAAGTTTGAACTGAACAAAGTAGGTATGTGATGGAGGAGCAAAAGGAGATGAGCAGTGTCTCTGACAGGGTATGCGGGGAGCCTATGAGGAGCTTGAATTGTTAAAGGAGGTCATTGAATGGATTCTCAGAGGGGGAGAACATGTTCAGAGGGATGGTTAAAGCAGATAACTTCTGAAGGTGTGAACTGGAATGGGCAGTGGAGAAAACCAGGGAGGCTGGAAAAAAACAGGCATCAGCCTCCCTGATTAAAGATTGGGCAATTGTCATTTTGGGGGGGAAAGGAAAGTAATGGATGGATTTTGGAAATTTTATAGAGAGTGACCCAGTGAGATTGTCAATGTGTGAGGAGAAGGGGACAGAGAAGAGTAAAAAATGAAACCGAGGTGAGAGGGAGATGGTGGTGGGGTTCTTGACATAAAAGATGTAAAGACGGAAAACTAAACTTATATGGTAATAAATATTGGATAGTTTTAGAATAAGCCTAGCTTTTTTTTCATAGGTCTACTGAAATCTTCCTTCTTATGTCCAGGTTGGGGGCAACTTAGTTATTGAACCTAAATGTGTTGGTGGGAGCAGAGTATAGCTCTTATTTTGACTTAGCAAAGTGGAATGAATTTGCTGACCGTTGCTGAATCTAAAAGGGTTAACAATGGTTGGTTTCTCCTTTGAAACCAGTTAGACATAAACAGAATGCAAGTCAACCACTTTTTAATTTATTTTGCTTTGTTAGACGTCGGTGGTAATTAATTTTTTGCTGTGTCGCCTCACTTTCTTTTGGAGATAACATTCTTTATAATAGCAACAACACCTTGCAAATGTCAGGCAGCCTGACCCAATCACAAGGTGCTTCAACATAGAAACACATTATAGTTTGGGAGGCACTGTAATTATGCTTGAGTCTGCCAGTGAGCTGAACATTTTTTTAATTCTTTTTGCCAAGTAACACTAATAGATTTGTTTCACAAATTGCACTGGTTGTGGTAATCATGAAATTGTGCAGGTGATTCCAGCCTACAGCTAGTTCATCTGGAGTAAATTAAGTGTTGGGGCACTGACACTTGTTTCTGCCTGCTGGCTTGCCAGGATGGGTGAATTTACTTACCTACAGCTCACTGCTGTTTCTCTGATGGTTCATTTGTGTGTGTGAATTGTGTGTATAAAAGCTTGTGCTCTTGGTTGGAAGCTAATATAACAGGAAGGTTTTGTGTGTATGTGTGTATTTGTGCACTCGCATGTTCCTCCACCCCTTATCTATGTTTAGCTTGCTAGGTATATCCATTGTGATAAAGTTCCTCCTCTACCTTGGTGGGTCCTGTGCTTATTCGTGGATTAGAGCCTCAGAGATCTTCCTGTCTCTGATCAGGAGTTGGGAGGTTTGGGGGGAACCTGGGCCCGCCCTCTACTCCCAGTTCCAGCCCAGGGCCCTGTGGATTGCAGCTGTCTAGAGTGCCTCCTTGTACAGCTACACGACAGCTACAACTCCCTAGGCTACTTCCCCATGGCCTCCTCCCAACACATTCTTTGTCCTCACCACAGGACCTTCCTCCTGATGTCTGTTAACGCTTGTACTCCTCAGTCCTCCAGCAGCACACCCTCTCACTCCCAACTCCTTACACACACGCATACCTCACTAACTGGAGTGAGAGCCTTTTTATACCAGGTGTCCTGATTAGCCTTAATTAATTCTAGAAAGTTCCTGAGTGTTCTGGAATAGTCCCTGTTATCTTACCCAGGGAAAAGGGACCTGCTTAACCTGGAGCTAATGTATCTACCTTCGACCACGCTCTTGTAGCCATCTGGCCTGAACCTGTCACACCATCTAGATAAGTCTACAGCAGGTGGATAGGTAGGTACTACAATATATATTTTGTTAGAAATATCTGTGTAGCCTCTACATAGAGAGTATCTCCCTAACTAGTTACAGTAGTGCGTAGATAGTGTGCATCAAGCAGTTATTCACCATACAGGTTTCTAGTTGTCACTTTGTGTGAGTTTCAGAGTCATAAACCAACAAAGGGAAAAAAAGAATACATACTACATGAGATTCAGGAATAATTAATGATGATTTAGTTTAATTTGAGTTACTATAACCCTAAAACTCCATTAAAACCCCAGATGAATCCTATTTTCTCCTGAGAGCAAAAGAACCACCTGTTAACTTTTCCCAAGATGAGAGCTATTATTGTATGATGTGAAAGCATATAAATTACAAGGTTTATGTTTGCTGTTTTCCCTAATGTTAATTTTGACTGGCATGTCAAATTAAAAGCAAGAGGGGAAAAAACTGCATCAGATTAAGAAACATGTAAGGAAGTATAATTTCTAACTACATAACATAAGACCTTCACACTTCAAACAAACCAAACAGGTTTTCTTTTAATGATTAAGTTTCACTTTTTTCCCTTTATACCAGAGATGCATAGAGAACTACTGTATTTGGAAATAATTCAGTAAGTCAGGTATCTCCATTTTTCACAACTCTAATACTGCGGGGGATATTTTAGGGTTCCCACTGTTAGTGCTTGGTGCACTGAATACAGAAAAAAAAAGCGGGGGAAAAATCCTGATTGAAATAAATGCACAAAAATCAAACAAATTTGATGCATTAGGTCATGATATTTACATTGACATGAACATACTTAGAGAGCTGCCTGAAGCAAGTAAACTAATATGATGTAGCTTTTTATTAAAGAAGAGAGGTACTTCAGAGAACCTGGGTCCAGGCATAGCAGCTAAGTGCCGAGTGGGCAAGCTGGGCCCTGATCCTGTAATGAAATCTATCGGGGGTCAGAGTGTGTCCAGATCATTATTATAGCAGGGACTGCCAGAGTCAAGAATTGTGAAGGCTTTTTAGCGAGATTTCTGAACATAAATATTTCAGTGCTTTGGGTTTTTTTTAAAACATTTGATATAGAGAACCTCAGTTTTAACTGATTTAAATTCAGTTGTCTTCCCCTCCTGTTATTCAGTGCATTTCATTTAGATAGTTTAATTTACCTGTTCTCTTATACATACAGCTACTGTGTTTATGAGTAGTGAAATTTATTTCTATGTGTCAAATGAGCTTTTAAAAAGTATTATACTCTGCAGGCAGGCAGGGAATGATGTTTAAACATAGCTTCCCTTCACTAAGCCTGCATTTGATTTAATTTTGTATCTCCTATGAGCTAAAAAAGTTGATTATGAAACATTTGGATGGTACTTGAAATGTAACAATATAGATATCTAGCATCATGCGTTAACAGAAGCATCATTAAAATAACTGGGTCCAGGTTGTTTGTTTTTTCAAGGAGATTACTGGGTAAGGAATAGCTAAAAGGTAATTGCTGATATTTCCAGCTTCCTGTTGAATATTTTGAATAGTGAGAAGTGGGGTATCTCTCTGGAGGCGTTATGTTACTGAAAATATGAACTTTGATCAATCCTTTAAAATGAACTACTGACTGACTTGTGAGTTGGAGTGGTCAGCAACTCCTGCTGCTTTACAACTAAGGTAGCAGTCAGAAAAAAAGAAAGATATACTCTATGTTATGACCATTAGCAACAAAGACCAAGCCACTGTTAACAACTACCATAATGCCCACAGGAGTAAAAATATACTCTATTCTTACAATGAGCTTTACAAAGTATCTGTGATCAGTCAAATGTTAGG
The DNA here is from genome assembly GCF_020497125.1 of Mauremys mutica. NCBI lineage: Eukaryota > Metazoa > Chordata > Testudines > Geoemydidae > Mauremys > Mauremys mutica. The sequence goes on along the minus strand of NC_059073.1, from coordinate 117,899,841 downwards.
ATCAAGAAATGCTTGGATTAAATAAAAAGTTTGAATAATTCTGTTTTGATTGTTTTTGTCTCTCTCCCCGCCGCCTTCCGCACTCATTTCTATCCCGGTATGGTATCCAACCCTAGAAGTTAATAGGAGTTTTACCATTCACTGCAGTGGAATCCATATTGGGCTTCATTGGACCTTCCTTCATATGCAAAAAGGAGATCCAACTTTTATCATTTTAAGTGATTCTCTAAAAAAAATCTTCCAGATAAATTAATTACACAAAATTAATTCCTCTCAAATATAAAGTTCTCAATCTCAACCCCTTGCCTGCTTTTGACTCTTTTTTTCTAGTATCCCAAATGCACTCTTATTATAACTGAAAAATCCTGGTATTTTTATTCTTGTTCCAAATCCCCAGGGTTCCCAGTCAATATGTTTGGTAATGACTTTGCACAAAGGAAAAAGAAAAGAAACAGAAATTCACTTTCCATTGTTGTGATAAATGCATATCTGAACTTTCCACTGTATTTGGCTTCAAAGAACAATATAATTAACGGTGCAGGGTAGGAATATGGTCTGAGGAGCAAAGGATGTCAGCAGCTGTATTGTGCCTCCCAATGTTTTTTTTAATTATTATTATATTATTTGGAATGCCTATGCAACTTTCGAGGGGTCCACGCAACTTATCCCTCCATGTCTGAAAGCACAGATAAGAGATCCAGACCTACAATACTCAAGATACAAACAATTAATATGCTTAATTATTTCTATGGAAGGCAATGCCCAGGAACTCCAAACAGATATTAGGGTCCCATACTAGGTGCTGTATAAACAAAGACAGTCCCTGTACTGAAGGGTTCACAGTTAGGGCCGGTTAAAAATAATTGACATTTTCCCATTGGAAAATGAGGTTTTGTCAAAGCTGAATTTTTTTTGTGGGGAAAGATCAGTTTTGGCAGAATTTCTGTCAGGAAAATTGAAACATTTAATATCTGGTTGATGTTGATCGGCAGCTGCCTGAGCCTGGGGATTGGTCCTGCTTTGAGCAGGGAGTTAGACTAGATGACCTCCTGAGGTCCCTTCCAACCCTGATATTCTAGGAGCCACTGTGGTGCATCACGGGAGTTGTATTTCCTGGTTTCTTCTGCCACTATAGTCAATGTTCCCTGGCCTGACTATTTCTTCTTTAGTCTTTGACTGTGATTGTGTATTTACAAAGGTCATAGAGGACCACTCTCCCACCCTCCTTTTCCATTATATATTATGTTGTTGTTTAAAAAATATAGGGCCAACTTCTGCTCTTTCATCAGTGAAAATCTGGAACAATTTGCATGTAAAGCTGTATACCCTGGACATACAGAGTTTTCAACAGGGCAAAACTCCTATCAGTATCTATAGAAAAAAATATTTACTGAGTTCTGGAAATAGTCTATGAAGCCAAATCCTTGAGATTAATTTAAAAGAGATCCTTTCTTGTGACCCCTCTGATCCTGAACAGAAGCTCTTTCGTGAGCAGGCAGTTTGGACTGCATGGGCATTCCCATAGGTTATATTTTCTTTAGCTTCATTCTTTTCAAATGGGTTGAAGAGTCAGTTTTGGGATTTAAAAATATTAACAGATATTTTTTAAAGTATTAACCTAGTGTCAGGTATTAACCAGTGGCTGCAGGAACTATTAATGAATACAAACTCTTGAATTAGTCTCTTTGGAAATCAGAAAAAAAAAAGATTATTTGATGTGTGAACGAGTGATAGGAAGAGCTGGCTGGAAAATGTCTTTTTATTTTTTTGTTTTTCCTCATGGGAAATTTTGCCTTTTTGTTGAAAAAAACCCCAAATGTTTTAGTTTTCAGTGGTAAACTTTTTGGGTGCTTGGATTTTGTTTTTTTGGATGAAAACAGACAGTTTCTATGTGAATTTTGATATTGTTTAAAACCCAATTTTCCACTGAGCAAAAGTTTTGACTGAAAAAACCAGCCCGAGTCATAGGTAACACCACCTGATTGATTAAGTTGACTGGAGTAGACAATCCTCATGCTTAATACCGGCAAAATATACATACAGAGCTACCTTAGAAGCCCAGTTTTGAGCACAAAGGAACTCCAGACAGAGTGAGCACAGGAGAGTTTAACTCTGTAGTGGCGTAAGCTTCTTAAGTAATATATATGGTTCTCCAAAGCAATTGGGGATTGCAAAAGATGTGTGTGCTTATCTTTGTTCTATATTATTAGTAATCTATTCTATTTGATTATAATTATTATTTATTAATAAATAGTAATAAGAAATACACATCTCTGAACTAGTTAGTTAAGCAGTTTTCTTGTCTGCATCTTGTTTGGAATTGGATATCATTTATGAGATTGTGAAGACAAGGCTGAACCTGTAAAAACCACTTGGAAATGCCATAGTATCAGTGTGCAACCATGTAAATCCAACTCATCCTGTACAGTTCAGCTTTGGCTGGCTCGGTGTTCAGTAATGAAATTCCATATGCAGAGAGGGAAGGGAAAGGAAGAGTGATCCTTGTTTGTGAAGATTTTGAATGTTATAATGTGATTTTTTGGTGGAAATTCACAATAGCTAAAATATTTGTGAAATTTTGGAAAATGCATGAAAATGTCAATGTTCATCACACAATGAAATTGTGTAAGTGTGTGTGTATGCGGGGGGGGGTGAGCGAAGGAATGCAATCCATTGGAAAACTGATTATTGATAATCTACCATCGATTATAAAACAATTTATACAATCTCTTCTCCTGTACCTGGGGGACAAGTCAGAGCTTTTTATTACAAAGCCTATGTTTTAATGGGCTGCAGAAATAACATACCCAATACAGTATGTGGGATCTGGCGAAGGGGAGATAGTGGCAGAGCGAATTTCCAATAATTCAACAGATATAGAAAAATAAACAATCACCGTAAGTTAGAATTCCACCACAGGAAACTGAGAGAGCCAAATCATACAGATGAGTAACCACTCTGTGCTGTGGGAGGTCCTGAGAATTTGCCTCTTTACTTTTAAGGCATGGTTATCTGGGGAAACTGTGAGGCTGAGATTTTCAAAGCTGCCTAAGGGATTTTGCTGCTAGGCATCCAAGTACCTTAAGTGTTTGAAGACCTCAGCCATAACTGGTACTGAAAAATAGTAGCCTTTCTATAGGGAGGTGAAATAGTGTCTGTGACATGTTAGGGATTGCTCAAGGTGTAATGCTCAAAGCCCCAGTCCTGAAGCCCTCTACTTGGACACAGCTTCCCTTGGTGTTAATGGATGCTTTGCCCAAATATGGAGTACTGAATCAGGCTTCGAATTATATTTTTGCTTTACTGTCTCCCTTGGCAGAGAATGGCACATGTGTTTCATGGTCCCTGGTGCTGAAGATTCTATATTCCATCTTCATGAAAGAGCTGTGTTTAGTAACATTATTCCAGACTAATTCTTTCTAAAGAAATTCAGCCTATAGTAAAAGTAGGGGCCAGATGCCAAGTTTGGATCCACATCTGAACTTCACCAAAATTTAGTAGTGTTCATATCTAGGTTGTTGGTTCAGTTCCATCTCTATTGAGAAAATACTTTAGTTATACATGCAGAACTTAGTGTTAATGAAAATGTTACATACTGTAAATCATGTTATGCTATCATACAACATAATACTGCCCTCTTTTCCTTCTCCTACCTCCTTACTATCTTAGCTTTGCAAAGACATCTCAGAACACCTGTGATGGAATTATTTATTTTTAGTTTACACAAACCACTTTAGTACAATAACACAAAATAACTGCTCCTCAAAGAATTTGTGAAAACATATTTGTTTCTCAAAATCCCCTGCTCCCATTGATGATTATAACTGTTAATGAAACAGAAAGTCACTGCAGTATTTTGTTCCATGTGCTAAATTTACTTATTATAAATTCGTCACAGAAATAATTATATCCTGATGTTGCAAATCTTGATGGAGGAGAAGAAAGTTGTAGCAGAAATATAGTCATGGGGGGAAACAGGGAGACAGCATGGTCTAGTTTTAGTTGACAGGGCAAATTACTTCATCTGTGCCTGTTTCCCTTACCCCTTTTGTCTGTCTTGTCTAGATTTTAAAGTCTTCAGGGCAGGGAATGTCTCTTACTCTGTATATACAGTGCCTAGCACACTGAGGCCCCAATCTCAGATTGGGACTCTTGGCACTACTGTAATACAAATAACCAAATTTTGACAGTACCTTTGGAGGAGAAAAGAACCCACACTCCAATATACCAACCCTGGAGTGTGCTAAAGAGAACAAGGCTTGCACTGTGGCTTATGCAGAAGAGTCCCGGGTCTGTGATCAGTGAGTTCTTATATGTTAATTTAAAAAATAGCAGACAACTCATTTAAGAGTAATGGCCAAAATTTTTCAACTTGGGTACCTATAGTTAGGTGCCTAAATTAGTGTCCTGATTTTCAGAGGGGCCCAACACCTGCAGCTCCCATTGATATTAATACCTTCCATTTTAATTTCCATTGGTCTCTGGCTGCTCAGTATCAGTATCCAGCTACTTCTATTTAGGTACCTGACTTAAGAAACTCAAATTAGAAAATGTCAGCTGAACTGAAGCATGAAACATATTTCCAAGTACTTTGTATTCTTCTCTCAGCCTCTCACATGGTTCAGTAGCTATTACCGTAACTGGTCCATTCTTGTGAAAGCCAATGAACTCTGCAGATTTGTGATTTCTTTCTAGCCACTGTGTTACTCCTTGCATCTGATGTTGCACACAGAAGCAACCCAAGTGGCACGCATCAACCTGTGCAGGAACAGACATGATGGGTTGCAGCAACCACGTGAAAAAGAAATTGCTTTTCTGTATGACTGATTATGTGATCCACATGGAACCCATTGCATGGTGAATGCTGGGGATATCTGGCTTCTGAAAGCCTTCCTAGTATTTCCTGATTCAGAAGCTATGGGCATTATAGTCACAAGCATGAGGATATTAGTGGTATCCCACAGTCACATGGGCACATGTTCAGAAATAAACACATTTTTGTCCAGGTTACTAATGCATTTCTGCAGATTTCAAAATCACTTTATAGCCCTAGACTGAAAAGAGGTTCTGATAATTTATGTTACCCAGATGTTTTAAAATTCAACAGCTTTCATTACCTGTAAATTTAATAGCATTAAACACCTGCTGGCTTGGAGGAGCAAACTCTTGCCAAAAAGGAAAGCAGGTGCCGTGAGATACACTCCTATTGTGTTCTGTTCCTTGCTGTCACAATTAAGGCTCTGAGCTGTATCCTGGAACAGCAGCATTACCTCATGCAGAGCAAGTTTCTCTGTCTCCATGCGTCAAACTCTTGAGTAGAGGACTTACAAGAATCCTTGCCTTCCCTCCTCCCAACCCCCCCCCCCCCCAAAAGTAGAGAAGGAGGAAGGAGGGTAATTTAAGGCCATCATTGAAACTTGAGAAGATTTCAGTTCATTAGCTATAAATCTAGGAAATGCTGCAATGAAGCACAAAGATATGGGGCCAACCCCTCTGCTGGTATAAATTGATCTAGCTCTATTGCAGTCAATGGAGCCACATTTACACCAGCTTGAAGATTTGGCTGAGGATGTTCAGCATAAAAGTTCTGAAGGTTCTGATTTTTACACAAGGATAGCTCTGTGATGGTGAACTTCAAAAGGGCAGATTTGAAAAGCTGTAAAGAAAGTGGCAAAGAGCAGGCTGAAGGGCAAAGTAAAAAGCTATTTGAGAACATCATATTAGAAGCAGAGAAGAATTTATACCAAGAAACTTTAAAAAAAAGTAATCATGCAGAGTTAAATACAGCAAATGAAAAGTATTCACAAATATCCTCGCAAACAAAACGTGCCAGTTGGCTTCAACAGATTTGCAACCCCTTTTTGCACTTTATAATGAACATTTGATTGTGTTCTTATTTATGAGAAGTTCATGGAAAGAAAGTGGTGGTTCAGATACAGGTGCATGCCACCAGATTCTCATTACTGTTGTGGGGGAACTGCTGATGAAATCAGGGATCCAAAAGGGATGGCAAGGGGTGAAGATTCTGCTGTTGCCTGGTGTGTGTGTGTGTGTGTGAGAGAGAGAGAGAGAGACTGCTGCTAGATTCTTGTGAAAGAATTCTGATGGCTGGCAGTGGGGAAGGGAATAGGAGAAAGTGTAATTGGTGGGGCTGTAATTTTTCCTAGAAATTCTTGTGATTTTTAGGAGGAATTACTGTACCACACTTAGGATCCTACTGATCAGTTTATGCTTTGAAGGCTGTCTTTATTAAATGAAAGGACTAGAAATTTTTCTTAGGCTATGCGTACACTATTGCGGTAAGTCGACCTACGCTACGCAACTCCAGCTATGTGAATAACATAGCTGGAGTCGACGTACCTTAGGTCGAGTTACCGCAAGGTCTACACCATGAGGGGTTGGTGGGAGAAACTCTCCTGTCGACTTACTTTACTCTTCTTGTGGGGGTAGAGTACAGGGGTCACCTGGAGAGCAATTTGCTGTCGATTTGGTGGGTCTTCATTAGACCCGCTAAATCGACTGCTGGTGGATCGATCTCAGAGCATCAATCCCCGCCGTAGTGTAGATGTAGCCTTAGTTAAAGCTTTGGTTAACTGGCATGGCACTTGTACCATTTACCATACTTGACCATAGGGTTGCCAATTGTCTAATCATGCAAACCCAAACACCTTTGCCCCGCCCCTTCCCTGAGGCCCCGCCCTGCTCACTTCATCCCCACTCCCTCCATCACTTGCTTGCCCCAACCCTCACTCACTCTCACCAGGCTGGGCCAGTGGGTTGGGGTGCAGGGTGCAGGCTCTAGGCTGGAGTGTAGGAGGGGGATCCAGGCTGAGCCTGGGGCAGGGGGTGCAGTGCAGGAGGGAGTGCAGGGTGCAAGCTCTGGGAGGGAGTTTGGGTGCTGGAGGGTACTCGGTGTGGGAGAGGGTGTGAGGTGCAGGCTCCAGGAAGGGGCTTAGGGCTGGGGCAGGGGATTGGGGTGTGGGAGGGACTGTGGGCTCTGGAAAGGAGTTTGGGTGTAGGAGTGGGTTCCAGGCAGGGGCAGGGGGTTGGGGTGTGGGAGGGGGTGAGGAGTGTGGGGTCCAGCTGGGCAGCGCTTACCTCAGATGGCTACCAGTCGGTGGCGCAGTGGGGCTATGGCAGGCTCCCTGCCTGCCATGGCCCCACATCGCTCCTGGAAGTGGCTGGCATGTCCTTGCAGCCACTGGGGGAGGGGCAGGGGGCTCTTCGTTCTGCCCACGCCCACAGGCGCTACCCCTGCTGCTCCCATTGGATGCAGGTCCCGACCAATGGGAACTGTGGAGTTGGTGCTTGGGGCAGCCCATGGAGATCCCCTGGCCCTGCCCCAGAGGCTGCAGAGAGGCGCCAGCCACTTTCGGGAGTAGCGTGGAGCCAGGGCAGGCAGGGAGCCTGCCTTAGCCCCACTGTGCCGCCAGACTTTTAGAGGCCTAAAATCTCCCAGTTTGGCTTTAGTAGCCTCCAGAAGATTGAGCCCGATTCTAGGAGACTCTCAGCGAAACTGGGAATGTTGGCAACCCTACTTGACCATGAAGTTATATCACTTATGGAGATCATCTTGCAGCATAAGGCTTTATCATTGCAAAATAGTTTTATGCTATTACTCCTGTGTGTTGTAATTCTTACACTGGTGAGGCGTCAGCTGGAGTACTGTGTGCACTTTCGGGCACCACAATTTAAGAAAGTTAGGAACAAACTGGAGAGAGTCCACAAGAGAGCAACAAAATTTATAAGTTTTAGTAAGCCTGACCTATGAGTAAAAGTTGAAAGAATTAGGCCTGGTTAGCTTAAAGAAGAGAAGGCTGAGGTGTGACATACTAACAGTCTTCAGATATATGAAAGGTTCTTATGAAGAGGATGGTAATCAATTGGTCTCCATTTCTACCAAGAGTAGGACAAGATGTAATCGGCTTAGTTTGCAGCAAGGGAGATTTAGGCTACATCTACACTACCCGCCCGGGTCGGCGGGTAGCGTTCGACTTCTCGGAGTTCGATATATCGCGTCTCATCTAGGCGCGATATATCGAACTCCGAACACGCTCCCGTCGACTCCAGAACTCCACCACCACGAACGGCAGTGGCAGAGTCGATGGGGGAGCCGCGGACTTCGATCCCGCGGCGTCTGGACGGGTGAGTAGTTCGAACTAAGGTAGTTCGAGTTCAGCTATGCTATTCGCGTAGCTGAAATTGCGTACCTTAGTTCGACCCCCCCCGCTAGTGTAGACCAGGCCTTAGATTAGATATTAGGAAAAGCTTTCTAACTATTGTAGCCCAGTTCTTTAGTGGTTATTGATGATTACTGGCTTCCAGTTAAGACTAATTTAAAGAGCAGAGGGATTGTAGAGTTCTAGTCCCAGAATCAGGCACAACAGAATCAAGACTATCAGTTTCAGTAGCTGGTAGGGAACCCCGGGTGCACAAAGAGGACACTTATACTGAGGCCAGAGCAAAGATTTCACCACTTTTATTAACACGATTAGTAAGACACAAAGCTCCAAACCACATAAAAAGATAACAAAAGTACAAAGTTAATGTTATTGTACCATTCTTGCATATATACCCAAACACTTCTCTGGGGGTCTGGTGATGAAAGATAAAGAACCTCCTCTGGCCTTGGCATGCCAAACGAGTCCTATGGTCTGGATCCAGCTGGACCCAACAATGCCAATCTCCACACACACAAACACACCTTACATGGTGGTCTGCCCTATTATAGGACCTAGGGCTTGTCATAAATATTCATTTGAATGCCCAGCCTTCCTGGTCCCTGTCTAATTACCTCACTCTAATAAGGTCAGGGTGGTTTTTATCCTACAGGTTAGTATATTAATGATTTTAACTTATAACCATATACATCAATTTGTTCCCAAAGCAGGTCTGTGGTTAAGCAGCTGCCAATGGTCTATCTTAAAATATCCAAACTTAGTATCAGTTCAAGGTCCCTGTGGTTACCTGCAGTGATGAGCTGCCAGAATGTTAATAACCGGTTCCCTACCGGGTCTTCGACAGCCATTCGGCAGCAGGTCCTTCACTCGCTCTGGGTTTTTGGCAGCACTTCAGTGGCACGACCTTCAGTGCCGCCGAAGATCTGGAGCAAGTGAACCACCCGCCGCCGAAGTGCCGACGACGACCCGGTAGGGAACTAGTTATTAAGCGCCACCCGGTGAGTACAAGCCCGAGACCCCTCCACCCTAACTGCCCCCCAGAGCTCCTCCCCCTACCCAACTCACCCCGCTCCTTGTCCCCTGACTGCCCTGACCCCATCCACCACCACCTCAACAGACCCTTGGAACTCCCACACCTACCCAGCCCCCCCTCATTCCCCATCCCCTGTCCACAGAACCTCCGCCCCCTCCAACTGCTCCCTGCCCCTTATCCAACCCCTCCTCCCAGCCCCGGCCCCCTTACCATGCTGCTCAGGGCAGCGTGTAAGGATGCTGTGCGGCCTGCTGGAGCTCGCTGCCCCACCCCCTTACCTCCCCAGCCAGGAGCTCAGGCGGGCCGGACAGGACCGTCCCGTGGGCTGGATGTGGCCTACGGGCCGGAGTTTGCCAACCCGTTTAACAACCAGTTCTAAACCATCTTCTAAATTTAACAACCGGTTCGCATGAACCGGTGTGAACCGGCTCCAGCTCACCACTGGTTACCTGGTATTATTATGTACAAAATTCCCCCTTAAGCATGCTATTCCCAGTTCCCCCAAACTCAGGGAAACTGTCAGGTCATTTTTCTATGCCAAAGGTCATAGGTCTCAAACCTTTATGCTAATTTATGCCACATGTTAACAGCTTAAGCTAATATTTTATAGGCCTGTAGGTTCCTTGTATTACTGCTAAGTAAAATAAAATACTAAAGCTAGTTTTATGGGCTACACTAAAAGATACCTAAGCACTGGAAAAGGTTACCTAGGGAGGTTGTGGAATCTCTCTCTTTGGAGGTTTTTAAGAACAGGTTAGACAAACACCTGTCAGGAATGGTGTAGGCATACTTCTTCCTCAGGAGGATGGACTAGATGATCTCTTGAGGTTCCTTCCAGCTTTACATTTCTATGATTCTATGCTGATTATAAATTGACAAGAAGCTAGAATAATTTTAAGAAATTAAATGCCACAATTTTTTAAATGTATCCTAATTCAAATATCTTATCCAATTAACCTCAGATTTTTCCAAAACATTCTCTTCTGAGTAGGGGCTATCTTTGAGAAGCTATGTGGTAAAATAATAATTTTTATGAGAAAATTAGAAGGGAGTTAAAATCATAGTTTTAATGCAAACATTTCTCATAATGTATTTGCAGCCGTGACTTGTAAGCTCTTTCAACTACCTGTGGGAATGAAAGTGCTTAAAAAGGGATGGTGACATTACAAAAAGACTGAATGGAATTTACTGTAGAGAAGGTTGGAGAATTCTTTTTTCCAAAGGTAAATCAGAAAATCAGAGTGAATCAAATTCTGTCCTTCCACCCTGTACAACCCCATTTCTAAACAAATGAGGATCTATCATTATGGTATTATTTGGTTGCCTTTATAAAATATGCATCCTATATATCAATATAATATATAAATATTTTTCTGGTGATATGTTAAATTTAAATTTTTATATTTAAATTAAATGTTATTTGTGGGATCACTCATGGTCTCACCCAACCCTATAGGCTGCTCTGGCTTTGCTGTGACTACAGTTTGCTTGGTTCATAGACTGTTGGAAGGGTCCTAGGATAACATATAATTTTGTATGGGTTAGGATGCTACAGATGTATTTTGAAAGTCAACTGTGGTGTCTAGAATTCTCAACTGAATTAGCTACTGACACATTTGCAGAAATCAGGGGTGTTACATACTACCTCCAGGATGTGGAGGGATGATAGATTAGTGAAGTTCATTGAGCTCTTCAGATGAAATTCACTGTACAGGGTAAAATATTATTATAAGAACTCATAAGGGATAGAATTGAGCTAAATCATGTACATAATTTAGCTCAAGTCCCAGTGAAAGACCTGGGATCTTTTGCACCTAAGTCACTAAGACACCTTTGAAAAATCCCATCCAGGAAAAGATTTCCACAGTCTCTTAGCATTTTTTTGTTTGGAATAGTTACAGACCTATTTCTCCACTGCATATTTGCCGGGAAGAAATACATTGCAAGTATACAGTAAGGTCAAAACCTGCTATGCATAGCTTATGTAAGCAGTGCTATTAACAAGGAAAATAGGATTACATTCTCGCACAAATAAGCTTGCTTCAGTGCCCATTGAAGTCAATGGAAACACTCCCAAAATGAGAAGGATTTAGCCAAGATATCATGGTCCTTCCATGTATGCCAAGAAATATATAAAATAAACAGCCTTCTCTCTTTGATTGCTATAAGATTAACAAAACAATACAACCAACTCCATAATGTAAAGCTCAGTGGGATTTGAACCCAGGGTTGCATGGCTTCCAGGTAATTAACATTCCCACACTGCTGTTTATCAGCAGCTGTAATGGTGGGGTGGGGAGGCTTCTCCCTGTGACCCACAATCTGCAGTAATTGAATGCCACAGGAAGTTCTGCCTTGAGTCATCTGACTAACGGTGGTTTTAGCAATCCTTGATTGGCTCCTTGACCCTATATAAGCCCATGGAGCATGCCAAGAAGTATCCTGACAACAATATGGGTTCCTAGCTTGCTGTTATGCTTACCCTGGTCCTGAGTTCCTGAACTCTGGCACTGACCTGAATTCTGACTCCCAATTGACCCCTAGAACTCCAACACAGACCTGGATACCTGGTATTGACCCTTGGCCTGATTCCTGACTGATTCTGGCTCTGACTGTGGCTTGACCTTCAGCTTGACTCTTGACCCTGGCAATGGCTCTGACCCCTGATTTCAGTTCTGGATCCCAAGCTCCTGCCTCAGTCCTGCATGTCTTTGCCCAGGATCCTGACATGATTATTAAGAGTAGTTTAATATGTATCTCCTGGGCACTACCTTTTCCCAGTAGGACATAATAATAGGAATAGCAAGGTTGTAGCTCTTTCAGACTACTTTTCCCTGAAGAGGGATAGAACAGGAAGAAAACTGCTATTAGTAATTGTTTTAGGTGTGCTTTTTCTACTGATTTTGTCAGTCAACTAACTAATTTATGTGAATGCACTTTTCAGTATAATCTATGGTAGTCCTGTGCTTATATTTGTCTATACATAGTTTCTTAGGCCTGGTCTACACTAGGCGTTTAAACCGGTTTTAGGAGCGTAAAACCGATTTAACGCCACACCCGTCCACACTAGGAGGCACCTTATATCGATTTTAATGGCTCTTTAAATCGGTTTCTGTACTCCTCCCCGACGAGAGGAGTAGCGCTAATATCGGGATTAACATATCGGAATAGGGTTAGTGTGGCCGCAAATCGACGGTATTGGCCTCCGGGCAGTATCCCACAGTGCACCACTGACCGCTCTGGACAGCATTCTGAACTCGGATGCACTGACCAGGTAGACAGGAAAAGCCCCGCGAACTTTTGAAATTCATTTCCTGCTTCCCCAGCGTGGAGAGCTCATCAGCACAGGTGACCACACACAGCTCATCTGCACAGGTAACAATGCAGTCTCCTGAGAATCGAAAAAGAGCTCCAGCATGGACTGCACGGGAGGTACTGGATCTGATCGCTATATGGGGAGAGGATTCAGTGCTAACAGAACTGCGTTCCAAAAGACGAAATGAAAAAGTATTTGAAAGAATTTCTAAGGCTATGACGGATAAAGGCCACAGCAGGGACTCAGTGCAGTGCAGAATGAAAGTTAAGGAGCTCAGACAAGCCTACCAGAAAACCAAAGAAGCAAACGGAAGGTCCGGGGCAGGTCGAAAAACATGCCGCTTCTATGCTGAGCTGCATGCAATTTTAGGTGGCTGCGCCACAACTACCCCACCCCTGACCGTGGATTCCGAGGTGGGGGTTGTAATCTCTGCCATGTCTGAGGATTATGCGGACGGGGAAGATGAAGATGAAGAAGAGGAGGACGACCTAGCAGAGAGCACACAGCACTCCGTGAGCCCCAGCAGCCAGGAGCTTTTTCTCACCCTGACGGAATTACCCTCCTCCCAGCCCTCCCAAGCAACTATCCCAGACAATGACGCCATGGAAGGGACCTCTGGTGAGTGTACCTTTGCAAATAGCAAACATTGTTTTTTAAGCAAGCGTTTTTTAATGATTGATTTGCCCTGAGGACTTGGGATGCATTCGCAGACAGTATAGTTACTTAGAAAAGTTTGTTAACATGTCCGGGGATTGAGAGGAAATCCTCCAGGGACATCTCAATGAAGCGCTCCTGTAGGTACTCCAGAAGCCTTTGCAGAAGGTTTCTGGGCAAGGCAGCCTTGTTCCGCCCACCATGGTAGGACACTTTACCACGCCATGCATGTAGCAAGTAATCAGGTATCATTGCATGGCAAAGCATAGCAGCGTATGGTCCCGGTGATTGCTGGCATTCAAGAAGCATCCGTTCTTTATCTCGCTGTGTGATCCTCAGCAAAGTGATATCGTTCAGGATAACCTGGTTAAAAATCAGGAATTTAAGTAAGGGGGATGGCCATTTTCCTACTGGGTTCGTGGACTGCAGCAGCTTAAAAAAAAACCTTTCCTGCACGTAGCCAAGCAGGGGGAGGGGAGGAGTGAAATGCCGATGATCTTTTTTGTGTTTGGTCACCGGCAATCTTCCCCAAGCTACCAGCCACGCAGTGGGTGGGGGGGTGGGAAGGGTGTTGATTAGCAGGGAGCTAGCGTGGTATTAGCCATGCATTGGGGGGAGGGGTAAATCACTGCAGAAGCCGAAAGACAGTGGCTTACCATGGCCGCATGCAAGCTGAATTCTGATGCCTGGACCTGTGTCTGTGAGATCTGTAACTCCAGAGCTGCAGGCACTCACTATTAAGATGAAAAATGCGACCTTGTAGGGAAATCACATGTGCTATGTAAGGTGAATAGTGCTGTTCACTGTGAAAGAGTATAACCATTGTTCTGTAAAATGTATCTTTTAAAATATTTCTCTCCCTCATGCAGCTGCAAATTTTTCAAGCGTCCCTCCTCCATCCCAAAGGCTAGCACAGATAAGGCGGAGGAAAAAGAAGATGAGAGATGAAATGTTCTCGGATATTATGGAAGTTACACGCAATGAAAGAGCTCATCTGAATGACTGGAAGGACGTGGTATCAAATTACAGGAAAGATGCCAGTGAACGTGAGGACAGGAGAGACACCAGAGATGAGAGGTGGCGGCAGGAAGACCGGCAGGAAAATCAGAGGTGGCGGCAGGAAGATCAGCGGTGGCGGGATGCAACTCTGGGGCTGCTGCGTGATCAAACTGACATGCTCCGGCGTCTGGTGGAGCTTCAGGAACGGCAGCAGGATCACAGAGTGCCGCTGCAGCCCCTGTATAAACACCCTCAACCCTCACCATGTTCCATATCCTCCTCACCCAGACGTGTAAGAACGCGTGGGGGGAGGCTCCGTGCACCCGCCCACTCCACCCCCGTGGACAGCCCAACCAGAAGGCTGTCGTTACTGTGAAATTTTTTTAATGGCCTTCTCCATCCTTCCTATCCTCCTCCCAAACCACACCCTTACTTCTCTCCCTCTTTTTATAATGAATTAATAAAGAATTCATGATTTTTAAACGAGAGTGACTTTATTTGCATAAGTAAGCTGTACTCGAAGGGGGAGGGTGAGTTGCTTACAGGGAATGAGTCAATCAAGGGGGTTGGGTGTTCATCAACAAACACAGCAGTCACACTGTACCCTGGCCATTGATGAAGCTCGTTTTCAAAGCTTCTCTGATGCGCACCGCTTCCTGGTGTGCTCTTCTAATCTCCCTGGTGTCTGGCTGCACGTAATCAGCGGCCAGGTGATTTGCCTCAGCCTCCCACCCCGCCATAAAGGTCTCCCCCTTACTCTCACAGAGATTGTGGAGAATACAGCAAGCAGCAATAACATAGGGGACATTGGTTTGGCTGAGGTCTGAGCGAGTCAGTAATGTCCGCCAGCGCGCCTTTAAACGGCCAAATGCACATTCCACCACCATTCTGCACTTGCTCAGCCTGTAATTGAACAGATCCTGACCACTGTCCAGGCTGCCTGTGTATGGCTTCATGAGCCATGGCATCAAGGGGTAGGCTGGGTCCCCCAGGATAACGACAGGCATTTCAACATCCCCAACTGTTATTTTCTGGTCTGGGAAGTAATTCCCTTGCTGCAGCCGTTTAAACAGAGTAGTGCTTCTGAATACGCGAGCGTCATGAACCCTCCCTGGCCATCCCATGTGAATGTTTGTGAAACGTCCCTTGTGATCCACCAGTGCTTGCAGCACCATTGAAAAGTACCCCTTCCGGTTTACGTACTGGGTGCCCTGGTGCTCCGGTGCCAAGATAGGGATATGGGTTCCATCTATCGCCCCCCCACAGTTAGGGAATCCCAGTGCAGCAAACTGGGCCTGCACGTTCCCAGAGTCACAACCTTTCGTAGCAGCAGCTTAGTGATTGCTTTGGCTACTTGCATCACAGCAGCCCCCACAGTAGATTTTCCAACTCCAAATTGATTCCCGACTGACCGGCAGCTGTCTGGCGTTGCAAGCTTCCAGAGGGCTATCGCCATTCGCCTCTCCACTGTGAGGGCTGCTCTCATCTTGGTATTATGGCGTTTCAGGGCAGGGGCAAGCAAGTCACAAAGTTCCATGAAAGTGCCCTTACGCATGCGAAAGTTTCGCAGCCACTGGGAATCGTCCCACACCTGCAACACAATGCGGTCCCACCAGTCAGTGCTTGTTTCCTGGGCCCAAAATCGGCGTTCAATGGATAGAATCTGCCCCATTACCATCAGGATCTCCAAAGCGCAGGGGCCCGCGGTTTGAGAGAATTCTGTGTCCACGTCCTCATCACTGTCATCGCCGCGCTGCCGTATCTGCCTCTTACTCGCCTCGGTTTGAAGGTCCTGGTTCACCATATACTGCACGAGAGTGCGCGAGGTGTTTAAAATATCCACGATTGCGGTATTGAGCTGAGCAGGGTCCATGCTTGCTGTGCTATGGCGTCTGCACAGTTCACCAAGCAAAAAAGGCGCGAAACGGTTGTCTGCTGCTTTCAGGGAGGGAGCGGTGAGGCTGTACCCAGAACCACCCGCGACAATGATTTTTGCCCCATCAGGCACTGGGATCTCAACCCGGAAATTCCAAGGGGCGGGGGAGGCTGCGGGAACTATGGGATAGCTACGGAATAGCTACCCACAGTGCAATGCTCCAGAAATCGACGCTAGCCTCGGACCGTGGACGCACACCACCGATTTAATGTGTTTAGTGTGGCCGCGCGCACTCGATTTTATACAATCTGTTTTGCTAAACCGGTTTATGTAAAATCGGAATAATCCCGTAGTGTAGACGTACCCTTAGTGTAACTTGAGCACAAAAATAGTTTTGGTATTTTTCTTTTAAAGAAAAATCTCCAGGTAGGAGCTATAATAGTAATGTTTCACAAATAAAAGGCAGTTGACTTGAGGTTTCCATTCTTGGAATAAACCAGTAATTTACCACAGACTCCAAAGGGAAATGTATTGCTAATGGAAAAAAATTGTCTTCATCCTCTATTTCTGTTTAAGACAGCCTTTTGCTGCCATTTATGAACACATAAAGGTCTAATACACTACAGATTAGAAGGTAAACAACAAAATAGCACCAAGGAATCCAGATGTTCATTAGTATAGGGGATATTGTGAAAGGCCATTAAGGAACTTTATCCATTCTGTTCTCTCAAAGATTTCTAGTCAAAATATTTTTAAGACTCATCATCAGATTTTTTTGTATTTTATAAAACATTTTTATCTCAAACAATGTGAGCCTAACATTCCACTGGCATACAGTTCCACTGAAGTAGCACCCACTGATGCCGGTGGTGAATTTAGTCTTATGTCATTGCACAAACACACACAAAAAATCAATCAGATTGCAGTGATAGATGGAGTCTTAAAATTCTATTGTCCTTAGTCCAGAAAGGTATATAGTAGTCAATTTTTAATTTCTCCAACATTTTTAAAGATAAATTTGGGTTTGGGGACTGTACATGTCATTCATATATTTTTAAGAAAACCTAACAGGCACCAGTATTTAAGGCAGAATTTAAAGGACTAAATTTTTACTTAAGAAACCTTTCTTGGCCATTTATGGCCAAGTATGGCCAAGATACATTCAAACTTAAATTCATATTCAGCATGTAGTCTTATGAATGTAGTCGGACTACTCATAGAGCAGACCATCCTCAGCATGAGTAAGAATGGCAGGATCTGGCCTATTTTGTCTCAGTTAAGTGAGAATTCACAAATTTACACAGTGCAAAAGTGTTTGACTTATGAAATGCTAATGGCAAACCCACACCAATTCCCAAAAGCTGTGGAATGCAGAGCATTGCTGCGTCTACATTAGTTTCTACTTCTGCTACGTTTCCATTTTGTAAAAATATTGCACAAATTCACTGGAGCCATGTTTGTTACTGAGAACGATTATTTGGACTTGCAAAAACTCAGACAAGGTGTTTGCTAAGACAAAAATGGTAATTTATTGTTTTGTTTTGTCGTAGTAATAATAACTTGAAGTCGAAGTGCAAACCTTGAGTCCAGAGAAGACATACATTTTTGCTGGTTTTGCAAATGACCAAAAACTCTTTTTGCAGAGATGTGCTTACAGTTAAAATGATTGATCAGTCATTTCCAGAAATTTCACATTTTTGATCCGTATATCCATTTCCTTCAAGGCTCAAAAGGAGACATTGCCATAAAGGAAGTGGGATGTTGAGCAGTACAGATACTTTAGACCTAAAAGGGAGATCGTAGGCATCTTAAGACAAGATCCTCAAAGCGATCTAGGTGCCTAATTCCCATAAATTTCAATGGAAGTAGGTGCCTAAATTCATTTGGGGATCTGGACCTTGGTTCTCAGATCACTCAGTTTCTCTTACAAATGGAGAAAGCTGGAATCTAGGACTCAGAGGAGCAGTTTCCTCATGTATTCAAGGAGGGGAGAAAGGAGGCTAGCTGGACCCAGTTACTAGCAGCAGATAACGAGGCAAGACAGAAGATACCTGCTTTGCTAGGGAGAAAGTGTATCTATTCCCTAAGAGAGAGGGTCACCAAATTTATTTAGTTTGTTTGGGATTTTGTATGTGTATTGGGAACCTTGTCTTTGAAGAAAGTAGCCTAAAGGGCTGATGACTTTTTTGAAGAGACTATACTGGATGCTGGCCCTATTAAAGTAAAGGATCCCTTTCCCCAAAGGAGGTCTCCTCCCTCTCCCAAATAGATTGTCTCTTGGTGTTGTTCAAAGACTATTTACCACAATGCCAGGCAATGTTAAGTATAAGGCACCTTAAATTCAAATAATAGTACCTAGAGGGGTAACCATATATGAAGCTTTTTTTTTTTAAATCTTCCTCTAATTCTAATTTTTAATTTGTTACTCATCTCACACTTCTCTTTTGGCTCTGCAGGCATTTACAAAATCACAGTTGTGTCAAATGAATTTTCAGTTGTAAGGCCAATTAGGGAACCAGAGCTCTTTTGTGTGTGCACAAGGAATATAGGATTGGGATCCAAATGTAGGAGTCAGTTGTGTAATTTGAGGGGATGAAAAGGAGATTTTTAAATGTACGCATTCAATGGAATGCCTATGTTATTGTAGGGTAACTTCTCAGTAGTGTTACCTGAGATATGAGGAAATGAGTATGGTACGGTCATTGCAGAACTTCATGCAAAAGTAAATTACTCCATACTTTCAAACAAAAAATGTGGTTTTAAAAAAGTTCAGGTTTAAAGTGTGTTCTAGTGGAATCCAGATAACACCCAAATAGCGATGTGACTTTCTTTACAAAAATTCTACATTTTTTATTTTTTAAAAGTAGGTAGTGTGGAGAGGGACAGTTATGGGGTCCACCAAGTTCCTCTCTGCTACATATTTCATTATTTGTTTTCACCTTCCTCCTCACCATACACTCTTGCTGGAGCACTGCATACTCTCCATATTAGGCCAAGTAAAGACCTTTCTATGCCCTCTGTCTCCAGTCCCCATTTCATGTTCTTCCTCTATCCCCAGAATCTCTTGTTCCCTACATCTTCTGCTGTGACCTTCTTTAGATACTAATCTTGGCCTCAATTTGCATGACTTTCTGTGCTGCATAAGTATATGTAGGCAGAAGGGGGCCTAATTTTGTTCTCTGTAAGGGAGTGGAGCACACAGCCTTGATCCAACAAAGCACTTATGCTCATGCTTAACTTAAAGCATGAGAACAATCTCACTGAAGTCAGTGTAAACAGATGAAGAACTACTAGATTCTTTGACCTACCACAGAATTAAGTTCAGTTCTTTGACTGTCATATGTTTTCCATTTGCAGAATTGTCAAGTTCTGTTTAGGATCACAAACGTGAATGCTCTTCCAACACTAAGACAGACACAGAAAAAACCCCATCAGGTTAGTTTTCCAATGCAGGATATAGACTCCAGAAAAGTGATCTATCAGAAATTAGGCAGCATTCAGGAATGTTATCTTATTTGTATTTAATAGTGACAAGTTTTAAACGTAGTTTCAAAACCACTTTGTCACCTTTCTATGATAAAACCAGATAAAATATTGTTACTGTTTTTAATTACAAAAATACTTTTTTTTTCTTATAAAGAAATATTGGTCATTTGAGCAGGTGTGGGAACACTATACTTGATTAATATGCCTTCCTTAAACTTACTGCCTCTTATCAGTTTACTATTGACTAAAATATCACAAATCTGCCAAGCTATTCCTATTTTAATTTATAAGAGACCCAGTTTCTAATGATATCAGTTTTTAAGACTCGTACATCAAGCTCTCTAACCTTTACATCAGAATGCATTTTATTAATTGGGCTATAACATGACCTTTTGTTACAGTCAACCCAACCCAAGAACTAAAAGATTCCATTTTCCTTTATTTTTGCCTTGTTTTAATCAGTTTGAAAGACATGAGAGAAGATGCACTTTCCAGAAGTCTCTCCTCTCAGTTTTTGATATTTGTATGTGATATCTTCGCAATGTTGGGCCACATTCAGTCTTCAGATACGTACCTGCGGCTCCCTTTGACTTCATGGGAGGCTTTTGGGTATATATTTGAGGACAAAAATTGTCTTTTATGGCTAGAAACTTTTTTCAGGCTGAATTGTCATTTCAGGTGGTGACTGTTCTGAGGCAAACATGATACAGTTAAGAGGGGGATGCCAGGTAAAATTCTCATTGAAGTATGTTTACACCAGCTGAGGATATGATCCATTATGGGATGTTGTATCTAGCCCAGTTTGATGATATCTCTCAAACTAAGGTAGATCCATGCCATGTTTCTTCTTGTAATTCAGCTAAATTGCATTCTTCATGTGTAAGTTTGCTTTGAAATTATACCTGTGATACTAAATCATTAATTGTGTTACTGTGAATTATTTTATGGTTCTATATATTAATAAATAGAATACAGTTTTATGGAATCAAATCTCTAATATAAAGATTCTTGCATTTTAAGATAATGTAATACCAAATTGAATTCTGACATGCTGTTATTTTAAGCCTATAAAATAAATGATTATATACTCCTTATTTTAAAATGACTTTATATAGAATTATTTATCTTTAAAGTGTGCTTATTATAGATCACTGAGATGCACATTTTCTGCCCAAAACCTCGCATTAGTAACCACTAGTCAAGTCATGGGCTGAGCAAATGTGTAGAGATTCTAAGGCCTGGTCTACACTGGGGGGGGGGTTGAACTAAGGTACGCAACTTCAGCTACACGAATAGCGTAGCTGAAGTCGAAATACCTTAGTTCGAACTACTTACCTGTCCTCACGGCGTGGGATCGAAGTCCGCGGCTCCCCCGTCGACTCCGCCACCGCCGTTCGCGGTGGTGGAGTTCCGGAGTTGACGGGAGCGCGTTCGGAGTTCGATATAGCGGGTCTAGATGAGACGCGATATATCGAACTCCGAGAAGTCGATTGCTACCCGCCGATCCGGCGGGTAGTATGGACGTACCCTAAGAGTAAAAAATGTGGTCACTTTTATTCATGGATGTGGAATATCCCCTCCCCCCACAACCCTCGGTTTTGTTTTTGTTTGTTGTAGTCCTTTAAACAGTGCTGGATGAAATGCCAGAAATATTGAATGAAAACATAATGAATTAACCTTACTGGAAATAATGCTACTAGGGAAAACTGCCTTACAGGTCATGTAGCTTAGAAACCTAACACCTTTGCCATAGTTTTTTGCCCCCCTCACAGGTAGTTCAAAGATATGAGATTCCCTGTTGTCTTTTCTGCTGTCTTGGAGTCACTGAACCCTGTTTGGCTCTCCATTACTGCATAACTGTGCCGGTGTGAATGAGGGGAAAGTATGGACCCAATATTCTTTGTGTTCTTAATTGAGTGCAAGGACAATGGAAATCCATGGGCACAAGAAACCTACAATGGTCAAGGCCTTAAGATCCGTTTGGAAAAAAAACTGTTGGTTTCTTCAGAATCTCAGGTTGGGAGCAGTCCTTGTGTGGCAGTGAAGGGGTGGAGGAGGAGGCAAGAAATTTTTCCTACTTTTATGACAGCACAAGAGCTTCCTATGGAAGCAGTCCCTGCATTTTTACAGGGCACAGGAACTGTTCACTCCTGCTGTCCCTATGGAGCAGGTAGCTGAAAAGAAGACTGCGGGGGAGGGAAGAGATTAGTGAAGAGGGCTGTGTCATGGCATTGCTGCTCTCCCATCCTCACTGGCTTGCAGACTAGAGTCAGCATACCAGAAGGAGGAGTATTGTGACTACACACCGATGCACAAGGGAGAGCTCACATCAGCCTGAGACAACCTTTCCACTGCTCCTGTTGCTGTAGCATGACTCCATGCCACCCTTTATGCAGGCCTTTGGCTTAAAAGCCACAGTGTAGCCCTAAGCAAAACTGAACAGCTCAAATTCTGTTTTCAAAAATGTCCTCTTACTTTGCGTGCCTGAATTTTAGGATAGCTCTTTTGAAATACTGGCAGCTTAATTTTTCCAGAAGTGCTAGGCATCCAGTTGGCATTAGGCCACACTGTCTCATGTTAGACATTGAAATAAAGTATCCAAGACTAGGAGACTTTTGACTTGGATGAAGGGGCTGAGGCTGTTCAGCATCTCCCGACCAGCACTCAGCACTTTCCAACACCAAGAAATCCAGCCTTCTATCTAAGGCTTGTGAGATCAATATTCACAGGTAAGGGCTTTACCAGCTGACTTAAAGCTGATACTCTAGCAGCAGGAACCTGCAGCTAGTGAAGATACTTTTATGTAGGACCCAGAAGTGTGAAGATAACTAAGTAAACATTTGCAAAGGAGGTTGTTGGGTTTGTTTGTTTTTTCTGTTGGTTTTTTGGGCGGGGAGCTGGGGATCATCTTGTTTGTCTGGTTGATTTATCCCCCTGTCTTCCTTACACGGTCTATACTTTAATCTCTTTCTGGTTTATGGGAACTATTAAAAAAGTCTTTTACGCTGAGAGACTTACTTTATTTGAATGCAAATTAAAACTATTATCTTTCAGTTACAGGCCAAAGATTATAAACAACCATTATTTTACAACTTAAATGCCAATCTCTTTTTCTCCCCAGTAACTCCATGTAAACTGTTTGGCTGAAGTAGAATTGTACAGTTATTTTTTGCCAATTATTAATGCATTTTGCACATTAACTTATTATTGAAGGTGATAAGGGCTTGTCTACATAGGATAATGAGCCCTATGGGGTGTGTGATTTCTTACATGCACTAACATGTTGCTCATTAGTTGGTCCATGTAGAATCTGCTGGTGCGCACTAAAGGTTCCCTGGTGTGCTTTAATGTAGTGCTGTTTTGAAACAGTACTATGTTAAAGCACACGAGGGAACCTTTAATGAGCACCAGCAGGTCTACATGGACCAATTAATGTGCAACACATTAGTGAGCTTTAGAAATCACCTCTCCCACCTTGTAGTGTGCATTGCTGCTCCATGCAGACAAGCCCTAAGTTACAGATAACCTAAAACAAAGTGGGAGTCAGATTTGGATGTGGCTAAACTACAGTATATTTTCTTGATTATAACTATATTAAAAAGAACTTCAATCCAGCCATCACTTAATGGAAATCAGCATAGCTCCATTAATGTCAAAGAAGCTATGCCATCTTATACCAGCTGAGGATCTGACCCAATACAAGCAAATGAGAATACCATGCAGACCTTAGATCACATTGAAAAACTCACAAGGAGAAACAAAAGGAGCATCACTTGATACTTTTTTATACATGTCATAATATAGCTTATGTTGAAAGACAGCAGGAGGGAAAGAAACCCAAAATTATTTTTTCCAGTCTGTACTTCTGATCTCTTTTACAACATGTCATACCTAGAATATACAAGAGAGAGAATTTGCTGCAAGCACTGGAATAAGAGGCTTTTTTTTTTGCATGGCTGAAGACCTAATGATCTAGCAGCTAGATCCGTGGTATGCATGTGTGCATATATTGAATGCCAAAGAGAAGAGCATATGTTAGCACTTTTACTTTACGCTGCATAACATCTTCACAAAAATAAAATTTATTGCATATTTTGTCATTTAAAGACTTTTCACATTCACTGACTTGCTTCTCTGTTTACATGTTTTTCTGAATTATGGTCACAGTAACTAGTCCTTCATGAATTGGTTCAGATAATAATCTTTATTCTAACAGCCCCCACCCCCCAAAACCCCTCAAACATATTAAAAACAGAACACAAATATTTTCCCAAACTCATATTAAACTGTTTTGTGGTTCCAAATTGTTGGTGGCTTTCCTCACCTATTTTTCATTTTTGCATGTCCTTGCACTGCAGGATTCTGGCTAGGTATGAAAATAGAAAATGTTGAAAGTTGGTTCTTGTGAGATTTCTAGTTGGCTATATTCAAGCAAACACATGTACAAAAACTATTAATAAGAACAGGTTAAATAATAAGAAACTATTCATGTAATTGGATGAAAATATGCCAAAATATTCAGACTGTAATATCCATATATAAAACTGTTTGGATAATGTAAACATTTATTTACAAAACTTCTATGAAAAAGTGTCAGAATTCTCAACAAATTATTCAACCAACTCAATGACTAAACACCAGCTAAATATACTGAAATCTGCTCTTGATCAAAAATGTACTATGGCCCTTACAACTAGACACAGTCCTCCCAAGTGCATTTAATGCGCCAGTCATACTGCAATCTACTGTACAGTGGGTACTATTATAAACTCAACCAAGAATTGCCATACAGAGATATCTTAAATGCCCTTAGGATGTTCCAGAAAACTGTGATAATTCTGGTCAATGTTTTGCTTTTTATTATATACCATCTAGCAGGTTCAGTCAGGTCAGGGCCCCTTTGTGCTAGGCCCTGTACATAGATTAGTGAAAGAGAGTTGCTTCCCTAAACAGGTATGTATGAAAATATTGACCAAATAACTGTAACCAAGTATCTCGATTCACAATATAGACTTTTTTTTTTTAAATGTAGTAGAGTGGTGCCTAGAGGGACCCAACCAAGATCAAGGTTCCATTGTGTTAGGCACTGTTCAAACACATGACAGTCCCTGCTTCAGAGTGTTTACAGTCTAAATATATAAGACAGACTGAGTGGGAGGGGAAACAAAAGCACAGAGAGATGAAGTGATTTCCTTATTGTCACCCAAAGCTGGGAATAGAATCCAGATCCCTTGACTCTTAGTCCTGTGCCTTAACCATTAGACCTTGCTGCTTCTCGCTATTGTGGGATTTTTTATTTTTAACTGAAGTAACATTCCTCTAATAGTGCTGCAGGTTACTGTGGATCATCAAAATTGACTTGGGAAGCCTCTTTTCCCCTCACCTTCCAGAACAAAGTCACATACCTGAGCAAGTCAAGCATGTTTTCTCTTCTTTCCTTTTCTGCCAGAGATAAGGCTGGTTATTTATTTCAAATTGCCTGCATGGCCATTGTCACTGTGAGCACAAAGTGCTCTTGTGTATTATGTTTCTCAAGGTCTTTTCATTACAACACATTACTGGAATTACCGACATAGCGAAAGAAAAAAACAGTTTCCCTCAATTGGATTAACCTTTCTACCTTTGGCAGCCAGGGTTCGGACATAAACCTGCCCTCCAGGTGAAGTAATGGATGGAGCATCAATAGATTCCTATTGCAGATAAGTCAGGAACTATCCATTTCTGGGCAGAGAGAGAGAGAAATTAGAATGCATGCATGAGACACCAGTAGTGTCTCAGTACCTCTTGGAAAGAGAGATTCCAGGTGGCCACACTTAATAGAGAAACCACAGCAGGCTGAAAGAGTACTGTAAACTGCATGCTGCACAAATGGTGAGCTGTAATGAGGATGTCCAGTTCATTCACCCATTGAGAAAATAATTATTATTTGTGCACTTGAGGCCCACATCAGCTGTTGTGGACAGGTCTTGTTTTGCAGGACTGACAGGTGCTATTCATAACAGAAGAAAAGGCATTTGTAAAAACAAAGCAACCCCCATTCAAGGACTTTTTGGCAATCCCAGCATCCTAATTAGCTGAGACTGAATACTTTCATAGTTGGGGGCAGAGGGGTAATAATTATTTTTAGGCAAAGGCATCTTTTCTTGGTTGTCAGCATTCTCTATACTAAGTTTGACTTTTCCCGCCTGTTGTTTCAAAACCTAGTCTAGCTCCAGCAGAAAGCATTATCAGGCTGCAATAACTGTGTCTGATGTCTAAGAGAAGCTTTTGAGTTCAGCTGAAATGTTTAATTTTTTTAATGAAACAATTAGAGTGAACTTTTAAAAAATCTCTAATTCCCAAACAGTTTCTTCAGTATGTAGGTAGAGAACATGAGACAGATGAGTTTTAAGAAAATAACTACTATCACTATTAATGTTTAACAAAACAGAGCCAAATTCTCAGATGGTGCCAATTGTGCCAAATCTGGTCAACAGTATTTATCAGCATCTGTCTACACTGTGATGAAGCACCGTGGAAATTTCTAAAATAAATCAATTAGAAACTGTAGAAAGAAATAGTAGCAATTTTCCAAATAGTGTGGGTAAAATATGGCAAATCACCCCACAATTCTTTGCTTAAAACTCAGACCAAAAAGGTTAGAAAAGAGCTTGGTTAATTCTTTTCACTACTATGCACTTTTTGGTTCTATTCAGAAGTGGCAAAATACCACAAGAGAAGTTACTCTTCCATATTTCTTGGCTGAACAAAAAGCAGGAAAGTACAGGAAATCTTGAAAGCCCATTCTTGAGATTTCCAGTCCATTGACCAAATCCTGACATGCTTACTAAGGCAAGTGTCAGTTGAATTCAATAGAAGTTTGCCAGAATAAGACTGAGTAATATGGATTTGACCCTACTTTTTTCAGCCTTAAGAGTTGAAAATATAGTAATCATCCAAACATGCAGCTGTTTATCCAAACTGAATTAAAATTTCTGAACTTTTCAAGGGCTTCCTATCAGTACTATTTAGACAGAAAAATTTGAGGGTTCAGTGATACCAAGTTGTGATGGATTACTATATACTGATAATTTTGACTGGAGAGCAATACCCATGTGTCTATACAGCATACCCATCAGGTCCTGAGGAAAATACTTGTATTAGGACTAAAAATTCCTTGAGGGCCAATATATTAAATTCAAGATTTGCTTTGCCTACATGGAAGTTTAGTGGTTTTTACAGTGTTTTTGGATGCCTTGCACCAGCTGGGCAGTCTGATGGTTATTACCCATTGGCATATATTTCATTACAGCCCAGCAGAATTGAGATTGAACCTTTCTCTCTGAAAATCTTGGTTGACTTGAATGTACTGTAATAAAAAAAACCCCCATCATATTGAATTGATACTTATAGCTTTAGCCTGTATTGGAAGCAAAAATATTGATAGCCTGATCCATTGGAATTTCAAGCTTAGTGTTGAAGACCAAAGCATCCACACAGTCATTGTTACACATATGAGCTTCAAGATCAATATGAGTTTTGGGGGGGAAATTGCTCATTTCAACTCTCCTGTGAAATAGCATCCAATACGTAACAGTTACTAGAAAGACTTCATAACTGTGGAAAGGAAAAGCATGCCCTATGCACTCAGGAACTTAAGTGTAAAAAGGTGTATGCTCAAATACAGTGGTCTGTTTAAGTATGCACCTTTACATTTATCAAGTGTCTGCCTGCCTGCCTGCCTGCCTGAAGTCCTCCATTTTGGAGATAAATTTCAGATCAAAATGCCCACTGTTACAGAGTGCATTGCAGGCACTGTTCTTTCCCATAGATATTTTACATTTGTTCTTTTTTACTTTGGTTTTCCTTAATTTAAATAAAAGCCATTTGGACCAGAACTACACAGTTGCTTTTTTCTGGATGTAAAAATATAATGTACACATTATGTTGCTCTAATTTTTCAGTGCTTCTTTCTTGGAAGACCCAAAAATCTACTTTCTGGAGATTGACATTTTTCATGCAGAAAGTTTTCCTGCTGAAAAAGAGGGTTTCATCAACATTTTCCCCAGGAAAATGTCAATTCCAGGAAACAATTTGGGCTTTCTAAGAAGAAATTTTCTAACAAGAAACAAATGTTTGTTTTGAGTTGATATTTTACAATGAAAATGTTCGTGTCATTTTGGCTTAATGTCATTTTATATCAGTTTTTCAGTTTAAAATACCCCAAAGTGACATTTTAAGCTGAAATGTCAATACGAAGCAACAACAAAAATAGTTTCAGATTGGATCAAAACTTCCAGTGGCAAACTGAAAAATTTTGACTGCAAAATGTCAAAGATTTCTCATTTGAAATTTCTTGAAACAAATTTCAGTTTGCCATCAGCTCTCCTGGAGACCTCATTCCTCCCTTTTCTGCTCACCCTTTCACATATACCCATGTGGTTGACTAAACAACTCAGAAAGAAAAAATAAAGATACAATTTTAAAATATTTTCTCTTCTAACCACATAATAGAATTAGTGGTATGGTCCTTTAAGAGTGCTATACTTTTTATATTCTTTTGAAATATTCTAGTGTGTTTGAAGCTACAAGTTTAGTTGAGAGGAATTTCCCTTGTGCTTTTTATTGCCTCCCAAATTAAGTCATATGGGTAAGGTTCTTAAAACCCGGCACCAGGTTGTGACTTACTAATAGTATCTACACGGTCATGTCATTCCCAAGAAAAGCATGTTTCAAATAAAAAGGAAATGTCAGCTCTGAGTATTTTTTATTAAATCCCCTTTTCTTCTTGTCTTCAAGTTCAGCTTTTGCTGACCACTTCCTCTATCTGGTTTATTTTTATTAGAAATGAGCAGATTCATTAACTGTTCAACTTGGTGGTCAGGCCGGGGCAGTGAATGTCCAATAATGGGTAATACTTGTATTTTTCATTGGGTGACCAATGTTTGCTTTGGAGATGGCCTGGGGAACAGATGTAATCTGAGACAGCACAGTGTTTACTTCTTCTTTCACTGATATGCTAGGCATGTTTGAAACCAGCGAGAAAGAAAAACAAACACTTCAGAAGAAGGTACCTGCATGCACTCACTGTACCCCAGGCTGCCTCCTTGGGCTCCAGCCAAAAGCTGTACACACACACACACACACTCTCTCTCTCTCTCTCTCTCTCTCTCACAAGCCCTTGGCCACTCTGGTTCCAAGAATACTTTCCATCTGACAGCTGATCCTGTGTGCTGTTAAATCTCCCCATGGAGGGTTTTTGCCAACAAACTACTTACTAATAAATGCAGCAACCTCAAGGATACTGATCCATGATCTCCTAACCATTCGAAAGGCCTTTTAAAAATTTTAACAGTTTTAGTTTTGTACAATGAATTGTAACACACTTTTGAATTTTTTCCATTTTTAACCATGCTCTATTTGTCCTCTGGTCCAGCACTTATTTACTGCATTGATATTTATTGGTAACACAAGGTCATTGAGGCACTCATCACACTTGCAGCTGCGTGGGACATTCTAATTAATAAGACGATCTGAGAATGGAAGTATTGCAGTATAAATGAAAGGTTTAAATAATGAGATTGTTGTCCCTCCATGTTCATTTAAATGTCATTATTTTCCTATTTAAATAACCTAATCTAAGATCAGTGTTTGCAGGCAGTCCTTAGGATGAACAAACTGTAGAGAAGGAAGTTAGTTTTTGGGTGGGGGTGGAGAAATGGCAGCAGTCTACATATCCTGTCTCTCCCTTTGCATGGCCCTCCTGTGACATTGTGGATTTTGTTTAACAGATGGCAGCATGCTTAGCACTTTACAGAACACAAAGATTTGCGCTGATAATCCATTAACTGAAAAATGTACATCCCTTTACTTTTTAATTAATTTTCGTGGGAAACATCAGGTGTCCTTATATCTTATATTGGCAAAGGAATAATACAGGCTTCCAAGTCTTCACACGGAGGTTAAGTCCTTTAATGGCTATTAGCCAGGATGGGTAAGGAATGGTGTCCCTAGCCTCTGTTTCTCAGAGGGTGGAGATGGATGGCAGGGGAGAGATCACTTGATCATTACCTGTTAGGTTCACTCCCTCTGGGGCACCTGGCATTGGCCACTGTCGGTAGACAGGATACTGGGCTAGATGGACCATCGGTCTGAACCAGTACGGCCGTTCTTATGTTCCACATATACCAGAAAATATACTTGGGTCCCTATTCTCATCTGGTGTAAATTGGTGTTGACTTGAACTCTATAGAGCTAAGCTGATTTACACCAGCTAAGCATATGACCGTCGATGGCTACTCTCAACAAGTCATTACGGCAATCAATGTGTATCTTTCACTTAGTTATAACAATATTCCCTTGTCTAATTATTTAACTTATCACACACACACAGAAGCAAGTGCAACTTGACACTAAGGCTGTTCAAACCCTACAGGGTTTGATTTGTAAAAGGAAACTTTCGTTTTTGTTCACTGTAGCTGAAGGCAAACACAACTCTGCAGGAGGTGAGCTCAAACCTCCAAAAGGAGCCTCACAAGAGACTAGCCACAATTGATGATTTTCTACTCCCAGTTACTCCCTTGGCACCCCTCATTTGTTTTCAGAAAGTTTCAGGACTAGTGGGAAGAAAATGGAGAGAGAAGACAATGAGTTTGGAAGCTAAGTTTGCAGACCTCCCTGCTGAGTAAACACCCTTGTATCATGTTCACCAAACTTTTGTGCTACAGCTCCACTACAGACATTGTGGCTGGGGTGTCCTGTAGTGGTGGGGCTGAGGTTCCAAACAGATCCATTTTTGAATGCAGGATACATTTCAAGTGGGTTTTCGGTTCAATACAAATATTTCATGCATCTCTACTTGATACTATAGCAGTTGCCTTGTGGCAAAGCTACTGAGACCAAATACTGACCAACAGAGGCTTCCATTCCATTCTCAAGTGGCATGACACCCCCCATTTCTAGAATATCTATAAAGCAGAAAACAGTGTAGTAAAAACTGGGTCCTCTCTACCAGCCATGTTGTTCTCAACA
Source organism: Mauremys mutica (assembly GCF_020497125.1). Lineage (NCBI taxonomy): Eukaryota > Metazoa > Chordata > Testudines > Geoemydidae > Mauremys > Mauremys mutica. The sequence goes on along the minus strand of NC_059073.1, from coordinate 117,869,287 downwards.
TTATCTAAGGATTTTGCAGGATAGATACAATCAAATTCCCCTTTCCTGGTTTATTTGCTTTAGTGCTTATTGGCAACTATCCCAGAAACAATCTGAGAACTCAATCTGGGCCACTTGAGGGAGGATATGGGTTAGGGGGTACGGGATTTCATTGAGATTTGTTTTAAATAAATAAAATAAAGATGTAGCTAGTAGCTATCATGATAAATCCATATGGCTGTTCCAGGAAAAACAAATATCTTGTACTAAAATAACAAATCCTGCAGCAGTTTGCCTTGTCAGGTGCCATGGCAGTGCTGAGACCATTTTCATACTCGCTGAAGATAACCTGAAAGAGAAGATGATGTTCAGAAATGCTCCTTGTAGACTATAAAACAACAAACAATTCATAACAAAGAATGCATTTTGCAAACTTAGTCCTTTTGTCTTGTTCATGAACTATTCACACAGGCTGATTTTTTTTTCTGTTTGCAAAAGTTTTGTCAGATAATTTCGAGGAAAAAAAATCCATCCAATGTATCACTCGCACACAGATCACTGTGCATGTTCCTTCAAATATTCAGTATTTGCCATTTGCTAGTCAAGCTGTGTGATTACTCACCTGTCGCATGATAGTGTTTGTGTTAAATGATCTGCTATCACCTTTACAAACTATTACTGCTTTCAATGGCAACAAATTTAATTTCATAATTAAGCTAATTGTGGTTATGGACCTACTTGACACATTCACATAAACAAAATGTTACTTGCAACAGTAGATGTGGAAAAATGAATAAAAAGAGGTGCACAGATGGACAAAGTTCTATTTTGAAGTCACAGTTTGTGATTTTATTTTTCTGTTCGCTCAGCTCTCTGGTATATGGTGACTCACAGGGAGAGGTGGGCAGGGAAGGATTTGGTATGGATCTCAATGTATCCTGTCAGCGCTTATTGAGATGCAGCCATGGTATACTAACTTCTCTTCCATATCCACTGAGGGTGTTTAGTTAGAGGTGTATGTTATAGAATTGCCTCCATTTGTTGATCATGAAATCTGTTGTTCACAGTAACATTTTGAAACAATGAATGAAACATTCTGAGCCACACAACTAGGATGAAACAGAGGTCAGATGATTATTGTAATCATTATCATAATTAAATAGATGCATCAAACAGTATTAAGTAGCAGCTGCACTTCTTGTAACTAAAGTTTTGACAGTTTCCATTAAAAAAACCAGGTCAAATTTCTGCACTGACCTATAACCCATGCAGTTTGAATAACTTCAGTATAGTTCCATGGCATGTAGCTTGGCATAGAATTTAGTTCTGAATACTTGAATTTTATGGTTCAGGGGCAAAAATATTACTCTGGCTTGCAATGTAGCACAAATGTTCTTTAAACTTGTATATTTTTCTTTGTTTCAAAATGTAGCAAATCAGTTTAGCTGTTAATTTTCTTAATTTTTGTATGTGTGTGGGGGGGTATGTTTGCACTTGGTGCCCGGAGTGTGATTCCCAGCTCGAGGAGACATACCCATGGTAGCTCTGATCAAACTAGCATGCTAAAAATAGAGAGTAGCTGCAGCAGTACAAGGGGCTAGTCGCCCTGAGTTCATGCCTAGGGTTTCTAATGGGCATATACTCTGGGTGACTAGCCCATCCTGCCACTCGTAGCTGCACTCTAGTTTTAGCATACTAGCTTGATGAGAGCTAGCACCAGCATGTTTCTTCGAGTCGGGAATCACATCCCCAGTTCCAAGTGTAGACGTACCTGTATTAGTTCCTCCTGTTACTGAAAATGGGTTCATTTATAGACTCTTAGCTCAGAATGAGGGCTAGGATCATTTGGGAATTTTTGAAAATGGAATAGACAAATGAATCCTATTTGCAAATTGACTACTTGAGCATACACAGATATTTTGCACATACTTTTTTAAAAGTGCATATCAGTATTAACAACTTAATGGCATCCATTCATATCAGGATTGGAGGAAGGCAAGGGGAAGAAGTTGATTGTTTTGCCTTAGAAAAACTACAGCAAAAATGTTCAGTGTGAAACTGATAACATGTTTTGGCTTTGCAGGAATCCAACAAAAATCTTGACAGTCAATGGGAGCTGCAGGTGCTCTGCTCAATGAAAAACAATCTACTTATTTAGGAGTCTAACTGTGAATTTAGGTTTCTAACTTTAGGCACACAAATTTGAAAATCTTGGCCATGAATCTGCCAGAGTAGTACACACACACACACACACACACACTCTCACTCACTACAAGTCTCTCTCTCTCTCTCTCTCTCAAATACTACCAGACCTCTACAATACCTCAACATAATAGGTTGGTATATGGTAAGATTTTTCAGCCTTATCTCTGTATTTCCTTGCTTCTGCCGCTTAAAGTCATAAGAAACATAAAGGCTGCTTTTTTAAACAATGTTTTTGTATTTGTTTCCTTTCTTATTTCTCTAAGAGGATGTTAAGTTTTTTTTAAACAGACACACATTGAAATACTGTACTTTCTTGTGGAAAAACAATTGTGTGCGTATGCCAAGTAATCAATTTTTAAACATACGGTGAATAATTTGCCTGTTTTCATTTAGTTTTTAAATATCAAATGACCGCAGCCAATATTCTGGTCTAATAACCTGCCAAGTATAATTTTAAGTTTGCTTAAACATTTGTCTAAAGAACTTTTATAAGGCTACAGGCACTATTGGTATCTACTGAGAGATAAAATTCCTTGGACTAAAATTCTGACCCAGGAAAAATGTTGGCTAGAACAAAACTGCAGGACACATCACCAGCCTGCTTTTGGGTTGGGATTCTCAAAATCAGCATGAGAACATATAAAAGACACTTGCAAGAAATACTCAGTAGTAATCACTTGTCCGTGTTGTTATTTCAATTATGCTTTCCAGGGCTAGACCCTACTCTAGCTGAAATCACTGGGAGTTTTCTATTGGCTTCAGTAGGAGCAAGGTTGGAAGTAGAAATGCTTGTGGATTTTTATTTGGGCAGCTTTCATAAGCTTCATGTCAGTCCACTTTGCATAATGTTCACTAGGAGATAAAGGTGGTTGGAGGCAAAAAAGGGTTAAGGTCCAGATAATCACTTAAAAATGTGTTGATTGGACTATTCTGTACTCTTGGGGATGCAACACTGAGGTGCAAATACCAGAACAGCAGCTTGTCCTGTGAGATTGCCAGTATTTCATGTTTCTGGTTAAACTGAACATATTGTTGAGTGTCTGTATTTGTATGTTTGATTGGGAACTGGAGAGGAGAGAGGAGTGTGAAAATGAAAAATAATAAACAAATTAATTAAATATCTTCAGTCTTAAAAGAAGTTCAGATGGAGTTTGGAGATTAGTTTTATTTTATCTGAACTGGTTCACCCATACCCCTATAACAGGCTGATGGAGTAAATGGTCTAACGGGTCTGTTCTATCTCTAATCCTATGGCTATGAATTTGTCCAACCCAGGGAGCTGAACTGCAAATGAGCCACCAGAAAGTTTTTCAGAACATCTCCACTGAGATGCTGGCAGCATCAACTCCTGTTGAAATTGATGTTTGGGACCTCACAGGATCAGGCCCTTTGTTTGAATTTAGTTCACACTAAACCAGGGGTAGGCAACCTATGGCATGCATGCTGAAGGCGGCACAGAAGCTGATTTTCAGTGGCACTCACACTGCCCGTGTCCTGGCCACTGTTGTGGGGGGCTCTGCATATTAATTTAATTTAAAATGAAACTTCTTAAACATTTTTAAAACCTTATTTACATACAACGTAGTTACATAGAACAATAGTTTAGTTATATATTATAGACTGGGGTAGACAACCTATGGCACACGTGCCAAAGGTGGCACGCAAGCTGATTTTCAGTGGCACTCACACTGCCCGGTCCTGGCCACTGGTCCGGGGGCTCTGCATTTTCATTTAATTTTAAATGAAGCTTCTTAAACATTTTAAAAACCTTATTTACTTTACATACAGCAATAGTTTAGTTATATATTATAGACTTATAGAAAGAGAACTTCTAAAAACATTAAAATGTATTACTGACACATGAAACCTTAAATTAGAGTGAATAAATGAAGACTCAGCACAGCACTTCTGAAAGGTTGCTGACTCCTGTACTAAATAGTTCACCTGGATACCTCAAAATGATATTCTTCACCTCTACAATAATCTAAAATCAAATTAGGAAAACTATTACAATCTGTGGGGAACTTAACAGTATTAGTTCAAATGAAGGACATGCTACCTAAAAAGCCCTCAGAAATGTTCCTGTGTAGATAGATATATCTGTCTCATTACCTCAAGTATTCAGAAATCTGCTTGCCCTGTGATGTCCCCAACCCCCCTGAGAGGTGCAGTTCTATATGTCTGTCTGACTTAGCTGCTGCGTATATGATACCTGTCGCCTTGATGTCTAGGCACATCTCCTTGTTATTTAAGTGAATTTATGCTTAGAAAAGTGTTTTTATGGTTATACAAGAGACCACAAACTGAGACTTTGGGTTAAAGGGGGGTTAGCCAGTCAAGGTGAAGAGTTAAGCAAAAAAGTATAACATTCACAAAGTTACAGACAACATTCTTAAATTGGCTTTTTATTTTTTATTTTATATTTTTGGTTTTGACTGTTGAGTTCATTCTAAACAATGTGTGTTTATGTTATCCCTTTTGAGAACCTGGTACTGCACATTATGTAGAGTTACTTCAGTTGCTGATTATTATTAATTACTATCCTGAGTACTTTGCAAGTCATGCTGGACCCCAAATGAAATTTAGTTTCCAAAGCAATTAGCAGTTAATGTTGATATATGTGTTGCTCTTTGTATTGTGTTTACTTCTCTTGCTGTTATATCAACACTGACAATGTTGTTCGTTTGCTTAAAAACCTGGTGAAAATTGTTTGGAAAACATAATTTAGATTTAAAAAACAGATTTATTGTCATGTGTGCTTGATTAGATGAAGAGGATGAACTGAAATGAGAGTCTCTTCAGACCATGACTTCATTTGACAGAAGGTCACAACCAGTGAATAAGCTGCACGTCTGAACCGAACTTACATTGTAAGAATACATTTTACATTGTAAAAGATCATTTAGAACAGAGAACCCTAAACTTTATACAAACCTGCAAAACACCTTCCCCCTACAGTTGTCCAAAGAAGAGAGAATCAGTTCACCAACACTAGGATACTAAGATCTATAATTTGTTTCCAGGCATTTCAAAGTCTGAACTCTTTAGTGTATCTTGATCTCTTCTTGGTCTAGTTGACTTTTCTAGGTAGCTCAGAGGCAAGGTGGGTGAGATAATATCTTTAATTGGACCAGCTACTGTTGGTGACAAAGAACCTCTTGAGCTACACAGATCTGAAGAAGAGCACTGTGTAGTTCAGCGGTCGGCAACCTTTGGCACCTGGCTCGCCAGGGTAAGCACCCGGGTGGGCCAGGACGTTTGTTTACCTGCCGCGTCTGCAGGTTCAGCCGATCGCGGCTCCCACTGGCCGTGGTTCGCCACTCCAGGCCAATGGGGGCAGCGGGAAGCGGTGGCCAGCACATCCCTCGGCCCTGCACAGCTTCCCACTGCCCCCATTGGCCTGGGACTGCGAACCAGGGCCAGTGGGAGCCGCGATTGACTGAACCTGCAGGTGCGGCCAGTAAACAAACGGGCCCGGCCCACCAGGGGGCTTACCCTGGCAAGCCGCGTGCCAAAGGTTGCCAACCCCTGGTGTAGCTGGAAAGCTTGTCTCTTTCACCAACAAAAGTTGGTCCAGTAAAAGATATTACCTCACCCACCTAGTCTCACTAATATCCTGAGACCAACACGGCTACAACACTGCAAACTAACACTGTCATTTGCCTAAACTTCTTTTAACTCTGTTTCTATATACAATCAAAGCTGCTTAATCTATATTTGGTATTGTCTGTTTGGATAGCTAAACAGTCAGAGTGTCCAATTGGATTTCACATTATGAATATTTCCCAGCAAAACTTTTAAATATACCTGAAATTTTACATTTTCACTGGAATGTTGTTAAATGCAGAAATTAGCCCACACTCATAGATTTGATTATGTAGTGGCAGACTGCCAAACAGAAATGTCTCTCAAAGCTAAAGTGATTAGTAAATTCAGGCCTTTAGCTTTCACACTCCATCTAGTGTGTTCTGATCAAGATACCTTTTTAAAAGAAATTAACACCTAATTGTTCCTGTGCTCCTTGTCCATGTGCTCAGGTGCAGTGACAGCCCTCTATGTAAGCATGTAACTTAATTGGATTTCTTATTAGTGTGTATAAGTGTTTTTTTTTCTTATCTACAGTATGTCCCCATAAACCCTTGCAAAAATGGAAACTGGCAGCAGAACTGAAGTGTTCATAGGTTTTGCTGCCAGCTGGTCCTATTTCTTCACTATGTCTGGCTATGACTCTGCAATTGAGTTCTGGGTCAAAGGTTGGTAGAAAAAATGCAGTGACCTTCTGACCTTTCTTATCCATTTCCTGTAAGAGAGCAACATTTCACCCAGCTGTGGGTCTCTTAAGAAATGTTTGTTGTGATTTCATGTCTGAAACTCCAGAATCAGACTTCAAATGAGAAAATTCTAAGGTAACAATTCTGTTTAACCTCTAAGGATATATTTGAAAATCATAATATTGAAATCCTACTTCCTCTAGATGTTGACTCTTTGATTCCTATTATAATTCCACTTGGTTTCCCAAGATACATAGCCACTTACACACATGACAGTTTAATTTATGGTTTGGAAAATGCAGTTCCTATTTTAATTGTGCAGAACATAAACCTACACTGCAGTACAGGAAGACACATGAAGCAGTCTTATCATTGTACTAAGATACAATATGTGTCAACGCTTCACAAGAAACACTTTGATATTAGCTTACTGTGTTTCAGAAGAAAGTCATCTGACAATCTTTAAGAATGAGTAATCTTATCACCAATTTGCAACTACTTCTTTCAAGGTACCAAATCAAAATGGAATCTCTCTAACCATGTACAAAAATATGTCTCTTGAGGTTATCTTGCTAGTGCTGTATGCAACACAGTGTAGCTCATGACAGCCATTTAACACATAATCTATTCCTTACTTTATAGGGCTCTGAGCTCTGCACACCAGGAGAGCATATTCCTGGTGTCCCTGTTGTGTTATTTACCTCTGCTCTGAGCAGTTAAGTCCACCACAGCCATTTAGTAAATTATCAGTTTTCTTATTGGCCCTAAATTGTGCCTAATTAAAAATCTGACCTCCACAAAATAGTCCTCTTCCTAAAGAGACAGAACATAAACAGGAAAAATCAGCTAATTGCTGCAAAAACTGCTTTTGTGGCACTGTAATTGGACCTCAGTGAAACAAATGAACCCACTGGGGATTCCCTAATGAATGTTTAACTGCAAACAGTAGTTGGGCACTTAAGCAGCTAGGCTGATGGTCCCTAATGAAATCAAATAAACTCAAATAAAAGAATCTGGCATTTTTACTAACCAGATTTCTTGGTATTGAGACATAAAAAATAATATATTTATTGGTAAATAAAATATAAGGAAGAGTTATAAATGAAGCAGTAAAATCTTAGCCACCACAGCTTGGATTTGCATTATTATTATTTATTAATAACAAAAATTTGACATACAGTTTTGATTTTGCCACAAGGAACTTTCTCTCGCTTTTTGTTCTGAAAGCTCTTGAAGCCCAAACCTGGCTTTAGTTAAGTCACTTCTTCTGGTTTATATTCATCATGAAGTTTTTTTGAAGGACAGTCAGGCAGTTATACAAAGTAGGCAACTGATTTCCAGGATAGCAGTCAAGGTTTGTCAAAGGGGCAAATAGATCCTTTTGGCTTTCCAAACCACATCAAGATTCTGATACCCCTCGTTATACTGAGCATTGCCTTACTTCAGTGTCTCACTGAAATCAATGGGAAAAATCCTGTTGAAATCAATTGAGTTTCACCAAATGGGGTTATTCATGAAGGAAGGTATTGCTGGGTGAGTTAGGGGTGACAGAATCTGGTCCTCCTCAAGTGGAATTTCTATTAATTGTACAATCCATTTTAGAATATTAACAAAGATTGAGTGTTACAAAAGTTCTTAATTTTTCAATATTTGTGCTATGAATAACCAATAACGTGACTCAATTCATAAAGAAGATCCTCACTAATTCACATGGGTGATGGAGGATTCCAAAACTTTATTCATAAGTAAAACAAGCATTAAAATGTTTACAAATAAAGCATTTATTTGTTATTTATTTTTACAAGTTCATTCTTAGATGCTACAATGCTGGCATTCTACAAGTGCCTTAGGTTAGGGTCAGTTTAGAACAAGTTTTGTTTAAAAAATTTTTGAGAATACTTCATAGTACATTAGTAAATATTCTATAATATGGTTTGAATGATGACTCACTGATATGAATTTTCACTACTGCTCTCTGCTATTGAATCTTTGCTGGGAATTAGTGAGACCATGGGTTATTTTGTGAGAATTACAATTGCACTTTAACAAAGTAAGAACTTGGGAGGTTCCACTTAATTACACATTGTCTATTTCTTTAAATAGCGAAATATGGTAATTATCACTAAGGTTATTCATTAACATTCTCACACACACACACACACACATTAAGGCATACAAATGTCATTTTAAAAGTTAAATTACATCATTATCACCTAAAAATATCTATTGGTCATTTTTAAGGCATTTCACCTAATATGTCAAATAGCTTCTCTTATCTATTTATTCACAACAGGTAGTATTTAATTGCTTTCTTACCATTATCTGGGAAAATGTTTTGCATGATCAGCAAGTCTCTTCATTTATATTTATAAAATTATTGGGGCTGCTGTAATGCACAGTTGTCCATATGCTAAGTAGGTTTCCATCCTTTTTATTAGATGCAATTTGATATATATAGTCCCAAGATACCTTGCAGAATGTATAAGTGGTCTGGAGAGCAGTGACGATCGGAGTAGTAACTTCACCTAGTTAATGAGTTAGTCACAATGGGTGGTCATAGTATAGGAGGGACCCAGTAAACCTGGTAGTTTATCTTGGGTTTTCGTTCCTTTGCTGGCTGATAGTGCTGCATGTAGACCTAAGGAGTTATCAACTCTGAAATGCCTGGCAGCTATTTAAAATAATCTCTGAAGTACAGTGGAGAGCTTAATAGGAGAGAGGAGTTTGGGATGCCTCATTCCAGGCTAAAATACAGTGCTGTGAATGGACAAGGCAGTGGCTTGAGATGGAAAAAGTCTAAGGCTAGAATTATTATCATTCCTCTACTGCTAATGGGAGAAGGAACATAGGGGTACAAAAGCAGACCTGGTCCAGGAAGACAGGATGGAAAGTTACAGGCTTTAGCATAACTGTTGAAATGTGATGGAAATGTGATGGATCAGATTGAGATGGAAAAAGGAGGAGAAAGTTATGCATAAGTAATACAGCTTGTCACTAGATACTGCTTCTGGTTGTGATTCCTTCTGGTGAAAGATAACTTTTATTGCCAGAAAACGGAGTAGCCCCATTGCATTTGCCATCTGTTTGTAAGTAATGCCCTGCAGATCCAAGGAGCTCATGTAAATAGAGTACCATTTACAATACCACTTGGGGAGGAGGGGGCAGGAAAATGTGTCCTTCATAGCCTCGATGGAAACAGCGGCGGCTCCAGGGACCAGCGCTCCAAGTGCGTGCCTGGGGCAGCAAGCCACGGGGAGCGCCCTGCTGGTCCTGCGGATTCGGCGGCAATTCAGTGGTGTGTACACTGAAGCTGCGGGACCGGTGGACCTCCCGCAGGCAAGCTGCCAAAGGCTGCCTGACTGCCGTGCTTGGGGCGGCAAAAAAGCTAGAGCTGCCCCTGGATGGAAACACTGTTATTGCCTCCAATTGCGATAGCATCAAGAGCCCACATTGTCAGAAAGTAGTCAATGGACAATGAGAAGGGACACCTGAGACCTGAATGAATCAAAAGCCAGGAACTTTTCTCTGTGAATGACCAGAGTCAACACTGAAGTTTTTGGAGTCAGCCATCGGAGCTCCAAGGTGACTATTTTACGGGGGCAGAACTTCAGTCTAAATAAACATCAGGTAATATTGAAAGCCCATGTCAAAGAAGTGTAAAGCACGTGAAATGGAAAAGTATGCAAAGGAATATGAGAAACACAGATGTAAACTCACTTTCCAGAATTCATGGAAAGCTAATTATCCACCGGTTTTCTGGTATGAGCAGTCCTCTTATGATTAGATAGAATTGAGAATTGAATTTAGAATTGATTCCCTACGTGTCCATACTTGTTTTGGTGCTCATTTGAAATAAATGGGAGTAGAAAAAAAGTCACTTTGTCCACAGATGCTCCTATTATTTGCTTGCTACATAAAATGCAACTGAGATTCAAAAGTTTGCCACTTTTTAACACTGCTTACTAAACATGATTTCAGTTTTAGAGATATTTAAATATCCTGCAACTCATAGAACTGGTAACATGTCTATTTTCCTCTATGACCAGAGTAATGGAAATCTACAACAGAGATTAATAAGAAGATTAATCATTCCAATATAAATGCCTGTGAAAGATCTTCAGAGTTAATTGGAAAGAGTTTCTTGCAACATCAGAAATTCTAAGAAGAACATGCCAACCTAAAGAATTGAATATGGTAAAAAGACGATGGACATATTTAGAAGACACTTTACGGATGCTACCAACACCACTTCCACATCAAGTGATAACATGGACCCCACCTGGAAAAAGAAGAAGAGGGTGACTTAGAAAAACAGTATATAGAACAATAGAGAAAGAAGCTAAATCCATCAGCATGACATTCAGAAGCCTGAACGGACCAGCACAAGATGAAAATAAATGGTGGCAACTGGAGGATGCCTTATGCAACTGTTGGTGTGGATGGATAAAGCAACAAAGAACTCACAGGCCAAAAATTGCCTTAATCATGGATCAAATTATATTAACACCCACAGAGTTTAAGACTTTATAGAGGCAATTGCAAAATATCATAGGAAAGTGTCTTAGAAATGCATGAAGAAAACTAGATTTATAACCGTGCTTATTGAAAGATCCACTTTCAGGTCTGTGACTGAGCATGAATGTACATCAGATTGTGCAATATAGGAAACTTTGTGTATTCTTTGCTGACAGAGTAGATATGGAATTTGGGACAGCTGATAGTATTAAACAGCGATTTTACAAGAGCTTATGGAGTGCAGGGATCAAAGTAGAAGAGTTAGGATGAAAACTGGTTGACTTGAATATGGATTGTGTAACAGTGAATATGGCCTGTTCATATGGTGTGTAGACTGAATTTAGATTAAAATACTCTTAGTAAAATTTTAGAAAGAAAAAATAGTGGGGCTTCTAAAGTTCTCTCTCTCTTACAGATTTGAATGGTTTTGAAAGACATTTTCAGATGTTACTGTTTAAGTTTCAAAAGATAATAGCAACTTTGAGCTTTTGCTGATTCCTTTGATACAATTATGAGGTACTTTAAATATGTTCACTATGTGCACTGTATTGGTACTCAGGTCAGAGTACTGAAGGCAATGATCAAAATAATCAGCAGCTGTTGCCCATTTGAGATATACTGCAGTAACAGAATGAATGGTTGATGTAGTCCACGGTAGGGGTATGGGCTGAATTTCTTCTTTCAAATGTATCATTTCCATCTCCTGCAAAATACTGAGTGCCCTAAATGCCCACTGGTTTCACTGGGAGTTGAGGGTGCTCAGCATCTTGCAGGTTTGGGCCTTAAGTGAAACAGTTTCAAAGATTACCCAGGCTTTCATCTTCATCTGCTTTCTACACAATCACGACTCATAGTGGTACAATATTTAACTCATTGCTTTGTAAACTCATTGCTTTGAGAAACCATGAGTATGAAAGGTATAAATAATTAAAAGTAAAATTCAGTTCCATTATGTCAAACATGGCTTTCTTGTAAGAGGGTCATATAGTTACTAGAGAGAAATTGGGGTGTATTATCAGACAATTTATGCCTTGCTTCCTTTGTAGCTAAACAGCAAAGTCAAGCAGATAATAAAATCAGGGATATTATGTGATGTAAGACTACGTCAGGTCATTGACTATGGTAATCAATCAGTGCCATCCAATAATGTCAGTTCAAGTATGCACATTCAAATGGTCCCACGATATCAGTGACTAATTCATACCAAAGTCCATCAGATCATTGTGCTGAGACAGCACAATTCTGCATTTTCACGAGACAGCACATTCAGAACTTCCATGATACAGTCATTTTTAGGCCACGCGTGATCAGAGGAAATAGCATGGTCTGTGAAACAGAAGCTTTGATGGTAAAAGCTGCAGTTTTCAATATCCCATGTTAAGAATGTTGATAGCTCTTTAAGCGAGACCATTTTCTTACAATAATTATTAAAGAGAGCTGAAGAGTATTCATCTAACAATTTATGTTATGAGTTTTGTGATATATTTTGAATACTTTATGAAAAATATATATATTACATTATTCACCTAGCTTATAGGTCTCGTTGAATAACTAGTTCACATATAGATGTCAGGAATTTTTTGAATAAACTATTCACAACACTTTTTTAATTGTTTCCCCAGATCTGAGTTGTTTACCCCGACCCTGATTCTGCAATGAAATTTGTATGAATTCACAGTTCTGCACATGCAGAGCTCATTGCAGAATCAGGACTCAAGTACACTACTTTTCAGCTCTTGGAGAGAGAACATAAGAGTAATGATTTCAGAATCACAGCTTCTCCTTCTCCTCCAACTGCCCAAAATTTCTGTCCAAGAGGGACTCTCTTGCACTACCACCTCGCACTGTGATGCCTTTGTGCTCTATAAACTTTCTCACTCCTTCCTGCTTCTTGACCCAATTTTTCACTCCCGACTCTCATAAATAAGATATCTGAGTTCTGTGGGAGTTGATGTGGGAATATTAATATTCCTTTTTTGGAGGAAAGTTCTAATAAGAATTAGACTTTCCGTAAACAGAATTTCTTCCAGTATAATCTTGAGTCGATAATATTTGACTCTGGCCAGTTGGACATTAAAAAACAAACCACGAAACACAGTGGATCCCCTTCCAAGCTGCTTCAAAGAGAGCTGCCATGCAGAGAGCACTTCTCTGTGGTCTATAGGGGATGTAGAGTGCAGTCTGTGACCCTGATTCCGCAAATGACTCTGCGTGCCCAGCCACACTGGGTCAGATATAGAGTCAGGGCCTGAATACGATAGTGTGGGCTTTCTATCGTCTATCTTGTGCAGAAGGACCACACTGGTTCTGCTATATTCAGGGCCTTCAACACTCATAAGTGAGGGGGAGTAGGATAACAAGATTTGGCCCGCAAATAATATTATCGCATGAGCTTTCGTGGGTATTCACAAAGAGGGTATTCACCCACGAAAACTCATGCTCCAATACGTTTGTTAGTCTATAAAGTGCCACAGGACTCTGCCGCTTTTACAGATCCAGACTAACACGCTGCCCCTCTGATAAATAATATTATATTACTAATCAAGGAAGTGGAAAATTTACTTTTCCTTTACAGTAAATCTAATTTGGTTTAGATTGACAACTGTTATTTTTGTAGCTATTCATATCTGATCCGGGGTGAAATTTCATCATTTTTTATAAAGAAGAATACCGTAGTTCTTTACAGTGACAAAGGTGAAATTCATCCCTATGGGGAAAATCAAGAACTGGATCTGAATGTGCCCGAAACAGAAATTGCTCATTGTCACATTTAAAAATAGTTTCCCACTTTCAAAAATGACCTTGCGTTGTTTTTCTTTCTTTAGAAAAATATTTGAGACCAGAATGCTTTTTGTGCGTGTGCGCACATGCAAAGCAATGACCTTTCACCAGTTTGGTTGCTAATTAGATGATTTCCCCCCCCCCATGCAGATCTCTTATATTGGCTGATTTAGATTAATCAGATGTGGAAGTGCAAAGACCTAGCTAGGAAATTCAAGAGGTGAAGCATGTTGCGTGCAGCATTTTTGTGACAGAAAGTGAGGCTTTTATTTTGTCTTGGGTTAGTACAATAATGAAGGCACGCCAAATCACATGCCATTTCATGCCACCTGAGTACTTTGTGTGTCACCATCATCCACATTGGATGTTCCCTGCTGTCAGTCACTTGAAAGTTTTCTTGAAGATTAAATGGCAGGGCCAAATGAGTCTCTTTCCATAATGAATCTAAATGTGGAAACACCCTTTAAAAACATGATCCATGAAAACTATGACTTATATACCTGACTTATAGCAAAACTTCCATTAACTTCAACGGGAGCAGGACTAGACCTTGTATAGGGAGAGTTGGGTATAGGCAGATATAGCAAAGCGAAGTGTAAATATCACTGGAAAATATGTAACAGATGTACCAATAGTGATCTGTCTCCAGTTGTCCACATGTACAATGTACCCTTAACTGTAAAATCCAGACTTTTTACATCTCCTCTTTTTGCATTCACAGCAAAGAGATAACATGAAATTAACCCCTTTTTGCCTCTCACCTACAAATTAAGACAAAAACAACTTAAACATTTTAAAAGGCACCTAATGCTCATAAAGAGATGCCGGAAATGTTTAAAATTAAATAATTTAAATATAATCACGTCATGTGTCAGAATTCATTCAGCAAACTATTGGATGTTTTATTACCACTCTTCAATCCAGATTCTGGTCTTGATTGCCCCTGTGTGCACCTCTCCATTGGGTTGAATTGAATGACTGTTTCACTGAGTTGGAGGGGGCTTGCAGGGACTCATGTATGACCCCTTTACTATTAGAGATGGCCCCTGGGCTCTGTGAAGGAGAAACTCAGAAGTAAGTTTTTAGTCCATTTCCTTGCAGAGATTACTTTGAAAATGAAAACCAATATAAACTGGTTGCTAAGGTTGAAAGTCATTGGGATCTGTAGCAGGAGGCTGAGCTGAACCGAACCCATGCATGGAAGAAATGAAGGATTTAAGGGCAAGAGTATTTAATTTGTAGATTTTTGAAGGTTGAATATGTGGACTTTGGGGAAAGAGAATCAGGAATGGATTGATTTTTAGGGGAAGGGGAGAACGGAGGAGGGAAAATAATATGGCATTGATGGATTTTTTTTTTCAGGAGCAGGAGAAAGAAGAGAATTTCACCCATATAGTGTTATATGTTTCATCGACTGAGATGAAAATTTTTTAAAGGAGTCCTTTATTAAAATTCTGGCAGTGCATCACTACTCTAGATTTATTCTAGTGTAATAGAGATTAGAACCCCTTATATTCAATGTGTCATTAACAGAATGACATAAATCAATTAATCATTAAAATTTGTAATTATCTAAATATTTACAAGAGTAGCATGTATTGATTCTCAAGATCTACATTGCCCTTTATGTCAATAGCTATATAATACATGAAAACAGTAGCCAAAAAGGGAAATAAAGTTAAATGTTTCCTATATGTCTATGCTGTTTTGACTTAATACAAGTGATGATTAATGTAACTCCACTGTCTTACCAACATTATACCCTCTTTTATTTGCTATTGCAAAAGGTGAATAAAGATAAAATGTAGTATAATTATGCAGCAGTACACCCTCTGGAAGAAAGGAAGCATCTTGATATGATACCAGGATAAATACACTCTCTAAAACCTCTGCACAAAAAAGGGAAACCCATCTACAATTTTGAGAGATAAGAAAAGGAACCTTAATCATATCAAATACATTTTTAGCAAAAAAGAGAAAGTATTTCAATATATTTGCTTCATTTTAGGCTTCTGAGATTAATAATGGGGAAACTGAGAGCTAAATTTTTTCATGTTAAAAGGCTCATTTGCAAAAAGACAAAGTAAATGGAAGACAAATAATTTATGCAATGAACTGCTAATCCAGCTGTTTTGCTTCTGGGTTTAATTGGATTTACCTAGAATTGATATTTGGTGTCAGCATGTGTTATATCATCAGCACAAGCTATGGTTACCAAACATAAAGAATCCTATCTAAGACAAAATATAAATTTTATCACTTTTTATTCATGTGTTCTAGACTTAATATCACTGTGTCATGCTATCTAGTATATATTGTCTCATCTTAGTTATTCTATTCTAATATGTGAAGCACCTCTGCAATATAGGAATGTCACAGCCCGATAAAATGTGTTCGAAAATGGTTTTTCATCTCCTGTTCAGCCTTCCAGGCACCTGTGCTAACTAAAAAAAGGTGTGCACTGTGTCTAATGGCAGGTGTATGACATCTGAATTCTATAGTAAGACCCACTGTTTACAGTACACACTACAATGAGACCTTTACTGTTTGTTCTGTCTGGAAATATGAAGATCTCTTCAGTAACTGAACCAGATCTGTCAGTTAAAAAATACTCCTGTGTAAGTGTACACCCAAATTTCTCTGGTGAAACTGGAAATTTCCATGGTGCTATTTTTATAGTATATGAGAAAGGTGGACTGTTTAGAAGAATAAAGTTAATTAAAGGAGCATTTAATGCACTACATACAGTCATGAGGACAGCTGGTCAAATCATCTGTTGTCACTTAACTACCTGACAAATGTAATCTTTTTCTCTATGTGAGATGATTGTGATTCACGATATTTAAGTATTCATCACATACTCTGGATGAAGAATGTCTAACCTATTATTATTATTTATTATTTGTGTTACCATTGTGCCGTATGGGTTGTTGGTGATCTGTTTTCTTTGACTGTTCGCTATTTGTTATTATTATTATTATTTTTTTTGCATTTGGTTTTCCTAAGTCACATGTTGTTGGTTTTGCAACCTGCTTATGTGTCTGAAAATCTTTTAAAAGGAGAACAATGAATGTCAAATATCAGGTAATGAATTGTGCGCAATAAGTAGGGAATGCCCTTGTTCTTGCAGGGATATCCTTGTTCACATGTGAATACATTATTCACAAAAAGAACAGCCATTCCCTCCCCCCCCCCTTCTCCCCACAAAAGACATGTGTACAAAAAAAGATACATTTACATGAATGGTTACAAAGGGTGATGTTACATCCCTGAGCAGAGGGCTAATATAATGTCTGTGCACCCCCTGATTCCCTCTTAAACTCTATGGAACTTCCGTGCCACATAGCCCTGAGCACAGGGTTTCATTTTACTCCAATAGTGAATAATAAAGGGCATGATCATAGCTGAACCAAACATTTGTGAGCACTGATTCTGTAGCATTTGACCAGCTGTGCTGATGACCCAGCCTTTAAATTCAAACTGATATTATGGCTTCAATAAAGAGAGCATTGTGTTATTTTCCTTCCCTTTCCAGTTGTTTCTGGCTTGCACTGTCAGCCTATTTGCTGTCATTTCAGTATACACTAAGTTGGATAGCAATTGGAGGATATTCAAAATCTCCAGCTTGGTACGGCCTAAAGTCCTGATGATTGTGGAGCTTCAGGGCCTGCACCATTTCCAGAAACACTCTCAGAAAGCAGGCTTTCTTTCTGCATTCCTAGCCGTTTGGCTGACATAATAGCATCATGTCCGATGTTCTTAGCCTGACACATTAGTATTACCACCACACTGAAATACAACGAGGAAGCTGTTCCTTAGTGATGTGCAACAAACTGGGCCTTGGCCAAGCTTTCTGATGTAGCGTTGATTGCAACTCGGGCAATGTTATCTGAGCAGACATTGTTCAGATGAGTTTGAATTAAATGCAAACGTGATCATCCCAAAAGCAATATAAGATTATTGTACATGATTATGTTGTGAGCTGGCAAATAGGAAAACCCAGAAGGCCCATCTTTTAAAATTTCTATCACCAAAAGCCAGACACGTAGAGCTGCCACTCCTTATTAAGCACTATAGGTAAATGTGGTTGGCTCACCAGCTGCGTAATGAAGGAAGCGTTTGGCTCTTTGCTATTGTTCCTAATAGAACTTTGGTCACCTTCACTCTCTGTGGGAAAAGAGGGGCGGGTGGATGTTTGCATTTTTAATAACAACTTCTGCCTTTGGGCATTCTCCAGAAATGTTGCAACCTTTGGCCTTTCAAAGATGCCTTTGTAGGAGTTAAAATTTAACTTCCCCTATGAGTCTTTTTCTTCTTCATAATTCACACTGTTAATGGAACTCTGCTGATTAAACAGCCTTCCATCAAACTACCAATAGAGAGAAACAAGGTGGGTGAGGTAATATCTTTTATTGGACCAACTTCTGTTCGCCAACACAAGTTAGTCCAATAAAAGATATTGCCTCACCCACCTTATCTTTCTAATATCCTGGGATGGACATGGCTACAATTATACGGCATATAACAATAGAGGGGGAAGTATTTAGCAATTTGGTTCTTTTATGCTTAGTTACAAGACATTATTAGCTA
Organism: Mauremys mutica; assembly: GCF_020497125.1. Taxonomy (NCBI): domain Eukaryota; kingdom Metazoa; phylum Chordata; order Testudines; family Geoemydidae; genus Mauremys; species Mauremys mutica. Next base: position 117,850,946 of record NC_059073.1, on the reverse strand, counting down.
TGCACATGCTACTATCCATGGACAATATGGAAAGTAAAGATGAGAAATATTGATAAAGGTAAGATTTCCTGATTGTCAAGAGACAAAGCAGAAGTTTACAATATCCTCCTGCCCAGAGAATTTCTAGTTGTTAGGAAAACAAAGATCAACAGGTTCTGAGACCTTTTAGTGGAAGATGATATAGTGTGAGTAAGTATTTTGCTACACATCTTGCTTTTGCTTACCAGCAAGCCCCATTGACATTTACTCAAGTAAATGAGAGCAGAATTGGCCCTAAGTTTCTCCAAAAGGCAGAAGAGGTATTTTTTTTCTGCAGTGGAGTAAATCTGCAGATGACATTTCAGCACGGGGAATGGTCTGTCATGGAGTTAGGTGGGAGAGGAAGAGTCCATGGGGGAAGATTTGAACAGCTGTGTTCACTATGAAGAGTGTAGACCTCTTTCATCAATTCTACCTACCAGCCTTTCTCCTGTTGTCCCATGCCTCTGGATACAAGATGGCATTTTTGTTCCAAATTTTAGTTCTTTTGCTTTGTATTTTAATGATTAGTTCTGCCATTTATTAATTATAATTTAAGTTATTAAAATATCCCTCTATTTATCACTTGGCTAGATCTGGCCCACTTGGTCACATGATGATGGGGCTATTTAGAATTGGGATGTTGGTTCAGGCTAATTCCTGCTTCTTAACAAAAGTTTGAAAAGCTTCCAAGTAGCATCTTTTGAAATAATTATTCTGCATCAAAGAACTATCACTTAGAGATGATATATACTATAGGTCTTCAGAGAAAGCATGTGACTCACATGTATGCTGTACATATAAGGTACAGTGTCTGTCTACTTCCACATATAGCCCATCATTGTAGCATCTCAACACCTCACCATTATTCTTAGCAGAAATATTGAGGAACAAACTGTGATACTTCCAATGTGATTAGAGGAGACTGCGGAAATGCATACATGTTTTAGAGTTTGTTGTTTTTTTAAGGATAAGAAAAAAACTGAGTGATTATAAATGAGATAATGTTGTCAAGTATCAGAGGGGTAGCCATGTTAGTCTGGATCTGTAAAAGCAGCAAAGAGTCCTGTGGCACCTTATAGACTAACAGACGTTTTGGAGCATGAGCTTTCATGGGTGAATACCCACTTCGTTGGATGCATGTAGTGGAAATTTCCAGGGGCAGGTATATGCAAGCAAGAAGCAGGCTAGAGATAACGAGGTTAGTTCAATCAGGGAGGATGAGGCCCTCTTCTAGCGGCTGAGGTGTGAAAACCAAGGGAGGAGAAACTGGTTTTGTAGTTGGCAAGCCATTCACAGTCTTTGTTTAATCCTGAGCTGATGGTGTCAAATTTGCAGATGAACTGAAGCTCAGCAGTTTCTCTTTGAAGCCTGGTCCTGAAGTTTTTTTGCTGCAGGATGGATCTGCTATTGTGTGGTCAGGGAGGTTGAAGTGTTCTCCTACAGGTTATTGTATATTGCCATTCCTAATATCTGATTTGTGTCCATTTATCCTTTTCCTTAGAGACTGTCCAGTTTGGCCGATGTACATAGTAGAGGGGCATTGCTGGCATATGATGGTGTATATTACATTGGTGGACGTGCATGTGAATGAACCGGTGATGGTGTGGCTGATCTGGTTAGGTCAGATGTTGATTTCTCATGTATTTATTTGCTCATTTTAAAGATACAGAAAATAATGTGCCTGGAGATGCATATGTCTGTATAGCAGGTGGGAGGGAATTATGGGATGTGCTTAGGGCTCTGAAAAAGGAGCAAAGAAGGAAAACCTTAATCAAATGTTGCAGCAGATAGCTGCCACTGCTGTTCATTACCATCGAAGAAATAGTTGTGGTGGAAACTGGTGCCAACTCCATGTTTCTAACGTTTCAATTCCATCCAAGACCATAATTTATATTCCTGTTTATTGACCAAGAACTGCTTCATTTACTGAACTAACCACGTTGTGAAGTAATCAGTCCTGTGGTTTTCTTTGACATTGGCAAGCAAAGCAATACCCTATGAACCACTATAGATGGCAGCATTTCACAAAGAACTTGAATGACAGGGTCTTTTTCTTTTTCTTTCTTTCGTACTTTTTTTTCTTCAAAGAGAAAACAGTTCTGTAATCTGTTGACAGGATTAAGAATTCCTGTTGTTTTACAGGAAGTAAATAAAATCCTTATGGTATTTTTGAAACCTCAGAAGTATAAGAGAGTGGTTAGAAATTGTTTATACTATGGCAAAGGTATCAAATGAATATTTACAGCATTTAAACCATTACCTCAGATTGATGTGGATTGGTCTAAAAGACCAGCCTGTTTGCATTATACTTTTTTTGTAATACTTGTCAAACGCTTGTGCAGTGGTTATAGTCTTTAAGGGCAGGGTTTTCTTCTTGCATAGATTTACTACTTCTAAGAAGGAACAAGCCTCAGGTCTGAGACAGTGCCTCTAAAATAGAGCATGAAACTGTCAGCAGCGGAAATGAAATGTACAGTAAGTGGTTCAAAGTCAATTATTACTAACTATAGATTACTCCTACCTAATTAATGTGTAGTAGGTGAGCCACTTTACACAACCATATGAATTTGATCAGAGTGGAACATTATGGTTATGAATGAAGAGGCACATTCATTCTATAAATTCCTGTTTTCAGGAGCTCATAATTTTCCCCAAAATTATATTTTAGATTGAAATGTATCATACTTGTTCTCAACCTATAAGTGATCTCCCTTAAAGTTAAGGAGAGAACCATGCAAATATTTTGAACTATTGAAGCATGAAGAACATGATCTGTAAATAAATATATTTGTTACACTTTGTTCACTCATATGACTGAAGATTTGGATTTAAAATTATATCAGTTCAGCATGTAATTAGCTCCCAGTGAGGCCTGTGTGTTTTGCTAAGATGGAAAATAATTACCTGAAAAACAAAGAATTTATAAATATAGAAAATGAAGTACTACTGATGCACAATACATAATTCTTTAGAGATGTAGGCACTTAACAAATGCAGTTATTTAATTATGCATGCAAGCAAACTTAACCAGATGCAAGTAAACATTAATGTATCTGAGTATCTGCTGAAACCCCAACCAGTGCTGGATTCTGGATTTCTCGCGCACCCTAGCAAGCTACCCATTTATCTTTCTGTTTTTCTCATAGTAATCACTGTTGGGTCTCATTTAACTCTTCAGTTTTACAGAAATTTCATCCAAGAGAACAAAGCTAGTTTGACAGTCTTTCTGCTGGTCATTTTAATATTTTGTATGCTCTGTTAGCAGAGAGCATGAGGATTTTGAGTTGAATAGTAGAGATGTGTAAAGTATCTCACTTCTAAATACTCAAAATGCACTTCTCTGTGAGTTTGTTACACTTCAGCTGGAAAGGTAGTAGTTGACCTGAAATGTTTTGGATCAGCAAAAAGTTCATGGAGGTTCAATATAACCATTCTTGGGCAACTCGCTGGTATGTTTCAAGTATCATCCTGACTTGCTCATTGGCAGAAATCTTGTGGTATGCCATCTGCTTTTCTGATTTGTTGAGCCTACACCATGTGCTCAGAAGTCAGCAGAATCTATTTTGATTTGCTTTCTCAGAGGCTTCAGTTTGTGTGTTGTTGCTGTGCTAGTCAGAGGAAAAAAACAACTAGTGACTGTATAACTTTTCCCATATTCTAGATATTAAATGCTATTATGATTATGCAGCTTGGGAGCTAATTTAGTTTTCCATCATTGGAGGTTTTACATATGTCATTCAGATGCATTAGTCACATATATTTTACAAGGGGAGCAGACTTAGATCTGTTGTATTGTGGTTCTGTTTATATTAAGATTGGCTACTGCCCTGCTTAATCTCCTTTTCTTATATAACCTGGGAGCTGACTTCTTTTTTCCAGTGTTTGCTCCTCTAACTGAGTCTCACATATATTATTACTAGCTTGTGTTGAAAGGGGAACATAATGTGTTCTGAGTAAGCCTGCTTCTGTGATTTTGTGGCTTCAGATTGTTTCCTGACAAATGAAGAGGTCAGCAACAGCAACAGTACAGTAGCAGAGACAGTCCTACATTCAGACAAGAGAAGGCATTTTTCCCAATAGCCACCATTATCCAGTAGCTGTAGCTGGACATGAGGGTCCACAACATAGGTGCAGTGCTTAAGGTCTGACCTTTCAGTTCTGCTTGAAGACCTCAGATAGCTGACGGCTACAAAGTTAGGTGTAATCTACTAATCCTAATTGAGAGGTACAAGCATTCTCAGCTGTGCTGATCAAATCCAGAGGCTATCGCACAAGCAGTCCACAAATAGGATGAGACTACAGAGCTGCTGCCATATTTGGATGTTTCTTCTGAAGCTGCAGTGCATCTGGAAGTAGGTGACCAAGCAACAGCGTCAGCTACACCAAACTACTGCTGCTGCAGCTGTTATTCTTGGTGCCTTCTAATGGCCATCACTGACGTCATGATTAAATTGGCAGCAGCAGAAGGAACATGGGAAAGGGAAAGCTCATCCTCAGGCCTGCTACCATGTCTGTGCATGGAGTGAACAGGTCTGATTCAGCAATGCTTGTGTTAACAGCTTTGTAATCCCACTTGGGGACTAGACCAGAGGTAGAACTCTGCAGGTGCTACTGTATTTGCTGCTGTTGCTTTGGTTTTGAAGTTGTGTGTAGATCTTCTCATGTATTCTGTGTCTGCCTTCTTGATCTTCCTCTTGGTAATATTTGCTGAGGTATAATGCTTCTTACCTTGTTGTTCTGTCTGCCTGGCTTAATTTCCATAATACTTAACCCATAGTCCCATTGCTTGGTCCCATGTTGAAAAAAATGTTGGCTCTCAGTTTACTGATTTTCTTATTAGTTGGCTGTGATGTTATTTGGTCACCTCACAGTCACAACACATATGTGACCAGTTGTCAGACTACTGACCTTATAAGTGAATGGGGAGGTGGAGGGTGTGTGTGTGTGTCCAGTCCTGCAGCAGCAAACAGCAGAGTGCCACACTGTGTATGTACAGATTTCAAAATTTATTTCGGGCTTGATTAGGGTGACTGGATGTCCTGATTTTATAGGGACAGTCCTGATTTTTGGATCTTTTTCTTATATAGGCTCATATTCCCCCCCCCCCCCACCATCCCGATTTTTCACATTTGCAGTCTGGTCACCCTAGGCTTGATTATGATGCCTCTAATTGGGCTGTGTAGTGTTTTATTTGGTATGTTTCAGTGGAACCATTTGTAAAGTAAGGTGCTACTCAAAAAGAATCTGTTTCGCAAGCTGAGGTGATGGTAGGTAAATTCATCAGCTTCTTTCTGTCTCCTGGGTTTGTAGCTTCAGGAAATAGGACAATTTGTGTGTGTGTGTGTATGGTGAGTACATAACAGTGGCTTTGTCCATATGTCCTACTTTTCACACTTTGTGAATTCAGATGTGTTTTAAAAAACCCAATATGGACCTATTTGAACTGTTTGAAATTTTGAATAAAGGTAGCTTTTCACAGTTTAACATGCTTCCATGTCTAAAATACCCAACATGCTTAAGTTTCTCAGAAAAGCAAGACTAGTGGAGGGATGGTATTATGGCTAAGGCACTGGAATGAGAGGAGACATAGGATCAAATCCTGTCTCTACAACAGACTTCTCATGTATCCAAGGCAAGACACAGTTTCTCTGTTCCTCCATCTGTAAATTGGTGATAGCAAGATTTTTTCCTTCCCTTTATCTATTTAGATTACAGGGACTGTTTCTTACTCTGTATTTATACAATGCTAGCACAACGGAGCTTGGTTCCAACTGGGGACATTAGGCCCTACTGGATTGCAAGTGAATAATAATAAAATACTGCAAAGGTGCTGTAATAATAATGTAACTGAAATAAATTGCTGTGTGAACCAAAATTGAATTTTCTACATTAAAAATCTTAGACACAATATTGACGAGTTATAGAATTTTGCATTGAATATATTCCAACTTGAACACAGATATCATCATTACAAAGCTGCCTGCACGTGGAGGGCAACTGGATGATTTGGTGTTAAGATATCAATGTTCCTGAATCTACAACTCTCACTCATGTTGAGTGGCACTTTTGCTAGCCAACACAAGTACAACCATATTGATCAGGATACACAGTAGAATGGAACACAGTCACAGAGATGGATTTTAAAGTGGAAGCCACAACTGTATTAATTTTTAATGGGTGAAAAAATCAGGTGTTTATTTTAACCCAGTGTGGTGTTAAATGAATATTCGATATTCAAGGTTGGCCCTTTTCAGTCTAACCCTAGGATTAAGCTCAATTCTGAATCCTCTTCCCTACTCCACCCGGAGGGGGAATGAGATACACCTGAGCATTACCTCAGACTGTGAAGACTAACAGTCTCTCTTTCTTCCTGAAGGCTGTTTACCAATGGGAATTAGCCCTTGAGCCTCTCACCTACATTTGATGCCAGCAACAAGTTGCACTGAAGTTACGAACTCCACTCATATATGTATAATTTTTACATTCCTGTCCATATGCCTTATTAACCTAAAACCAGGCATTTAGGCTGCTGTAAAGAAGGTGAAGAAATCCACTGGATACCCTGACAGTTTTGACCTGAGGGGAAAATCTTTCCTGATCCCCCAAACTGGTGATTGGTCAGATCCATGACATCTTGAAACACAGTTCAAACTATACCTCTATTATAGAGTAGAGAGGGCAGGGCAGGGCAGCAGCTACAGCAGTATGTCCGCTGCATGCACTGAGGGATTCATATACATCAAGACCAGATGGGAGGGTGTGAGAGACAAATCAGCTTGCTTGTCTGCTCCACAGCCTAGCCAATGGCAGCAGGAACAGGTGGAAAAATCTCCTCCTCCCTCTCCCTCCCACTCGGGCACGGTACTCACATGTACTCTGGGGGAGAGGATGGGAGAAGATTCTGGGGCAGCTGAACTTGTCCCTTGCTCTCCACCCCTTCTCTCAGGACCCCAGGGTTCTCTATCCCCTCCCTGCCAATCCAGTGAAACAGCTCCCTTGTTGAGGTGGCCTGGTGGGGTGAGAGGGCATTTTTCAAAGATATAGAGAGGCACTCCCAAATAAAAACCAACTGGGATTACACACGTATGAAAATTATTTTGGGTCATAATCACAAAATTGCCATTGTCCATATAATGACTTTGGATCAGGATCTATAAATGTTTCATATCCTGCAGACTGAAAGCTTTCCACTCAATTTATTACTCATGTTAATCTGGGAAATGGAAACTGAAAAAGGGTGTGAGACAGAGAACCACTCACTAATGCACTGAAATTTATATTAATCACCAAAGTTAAAGGGATGGTTCAGCTCCTTTATACTTTGAAATCAAACCTAAGGTGTGTAAGTTACAACAAAAACATTTGACTGCTCAACTTACTTTAAGATAGGACACTTTGATCAACTGCTTGACAATGAAGATAGGGTTGTGGAAGGAAAGAATGATTTGCTGACATAAGCATACTGGTTTTCCTCATGCCAGTAAATGAAAGCTTATGATCATGAAAAGTCATTTTTAGGTGTCCTTTTTCTGTCTGTCTATCTTTCTTTTTCATCTACACTGAAACAACATCATACAAGGAAAAGGTAGAGTATGTGTTGAAGTCAAGAAACCCGATTTCTTTATTTCATTAGAAAATAAGGCTGCTGTTTCAGATGACATATTTGGTTTTGACAAAATTGTCAGAAAAAATTTAACTCCTCTTTTTTCCAGATCAGATGATTTATTTAAAAACAGCAGTGCCCTGCAAAGGAATTCCTCTGACTATTATTAAAGACAGATCTGATTTTGCAAACTCTGTGTTATTTTGAGATAAGAAAATTGCACAGAAATAAACAACTTGACATTTTACTTCCTCTTTACACTCTGCCTCAGATGCAAACCACATGAGCTGGGCATATAGATTTGGAAATATGAAACATGACAAATCATTGTTTTGTTTTCTTTTTAAACTTGAAACCAAAGAAATTGTACACTTCCCAATGAATTACACAGTTGAGATTCCCTAGGTAACCTTTGGTTTTTCAGAACCTATTTTATTGCTTAGAAAGTTGTTAGGCCAATACAGTAATTGTTTATTAGGCCTTGGCATATAGTTCAAGCAAAATAATATCAAACACACACTTTTTTAAAACTACCGATTCTGAACTGAGCCTATTTCCCCTTAAAGGCATAACATATTATTGAATTGGACTATGACTGATAGAATGGGTAAAATCCCTTCCCTTTGAAGTTTTGCCATTGACTTCAGTCCGGCCAGGATTTCACCCAGCACGCCTATTGTTTTGGTACAAATACCATGTGATTGCACTGAAATATCAATTTATTATAAACCAAATATTAGTGTCAATATGCTAATCACTCTGCTCCTAAGCAGTAAACAGTTTTGACTTTTCAAATTTAAATGTAAAAGGTTAGAAGAATAATTTATTATGGAAAGAAATTTCCCCATAGTTAAGGTTGAAACCATCTTTCCATTCATTATAAAGCCTGATTTTGAATTTTCCTTTCCACCAGCTAATGTTCAGCCTGGCTGAAATTTCACTGGCAGAATATTATGCCAGGGTAACATTTATCAGGAAAGTTTGAGATAAATTAGATATGATGATTTTGTTTATTGTGCACATTAATTTTTTGGGAAGTTTCCTAACTTTTTTTTGTGTGTGTGTGGTTTATTATATCTTTAAAACATCATGATCTAGGAGCTTTGTTTATTATCCTGTTGGCATCAATAAGAAATGGTGGCTTTGATTCTCTTTGGAAATTTAGCAGTAAATTAATAAAGTTACTAACTGCAGGTTATGTTAACATTTGGAACCCCGCATGCTGGTAGTGCACCTCCTGAGATGGGCATAGCTTTGATTTTGCCTTGTCAGCTCATGGGCTACATTTTGTGGGAGTGACTGATTCTTTCAAGACAGCATGGTTTAGTGGAATGAGCCCAGGGCTGGAAGTCAGAGTCCCAGCTGTATCATTGACAAGGCATGACTTGTGCTGTTTTAATAATCTGTGCCTTCCAACCAAAGAATTCAGTGTACCCAAATAACAACAAATTAAATCTTATAATTCTTTGTAAGACAGGCAAGCATTTTTTATCTCATTTTGCTGAAAAGGAAAGTGAGGCTTAGAGTTGAGGTAGCTTGGCCAATGTCATAGAGCAGATCCAATATTTGGGCCTAGAACTCCTGATTATTTGTTTCATGGCTAATTCATTACACCAACTCTGAGTTGCACCTACTTACATCATCTTTGATTTTAACACTCTGTCTCTCATTCCTCATATGCAAAGTGGAGATAAAACAACTTAATTCATAGAGAGAGGGTGGATTAGTTAATGTTCATATTGCATTTGGCAAAATTAAACATTGTTATGTATGAATGGTAGATTCTCCATAGTTAAGGTTATGAAAAATGGCTGCATGATTTGGAAAACTCCTATCCCTCAGTCCCCTCTGTCTAGAAGAGTAGGCACTCAGATACTATGGCATGGGAGCCCATATAAGTACTGAGGTAAAAAGGCATATAGGCAGACAGACTTTCTAAAGTATCTCACATACAATATAATGTAAAGGCTAAATGTGTGGATGTCTCATCTTCTGATTAATAACCAAAATAAGAAAATAGTTCCAATACTGGGATAGCTAATAGAAAGTTCTTATTTGGCTTAAGTAACAGGGGCTTATGCTTTTGGAACTGGTATTTCTAGAGTCTGTCCCCAGTGATGACCATGTTGTCTGAATTAATGTAGCATGTGGGGTTATAGTGGTCCTCTCCCAGAGGGGTATATTTGAGGAGAAAGTTTCTGGGTAATCCTTCAAGGCAGTTTTAAAAAATCAGTGATTTGAACTTTTGGAAACATTTCCTTGAGTTATTTGTTTATTTATTATGTATTTTATTGGCTTTACTATATAATATATAGGATGAGTGATTCATTGAGTCTACTAGCCTACCTCTTGTAGTAGTCAACAGCTTTGTTACAAAGGAAGGCAAAAAACAGAATAATTAGAGCTTGTCAGGAATTTTCTCTCAGAATTATTTTCCAGTTGGAAATGCAGTTTCTGCAAAATAAAACATTTTCTTGGGAAAATTTTGCCAAAACTTTTGATTTTCTTTTGGGAAAATCTAAGGGAAATATTGGGTCAGGTTTACCCAAATCAGAATAGTTTGAATAAGTTCAACAAACTTTTCCCTATCAGCATATTGCCTTGTGGGAGTTGTAGTTCAAGCTCCCATTCTCTCTTGAAAGCTGGTCTCCCTGGAGGACTGCATCTTGTCATAATGAACTTTAAATGAAGCATTTCAGATCAGTTCAATAAGCCAAAAATGAACAATTTCAATTTCACGACTGTTTAGTATTACATCAATAGCATCTTGTTAAATTGCTTGTGATATACGCAGGGGCTATCAAAGACATGCATACCTGCAATACCTGTTGCCTCCCTTCTCCTGACCTATACATGGAGGGAATGTCTGAGCTAGGACCATCGAAACATCTAGCCCCTCTCTCCTTCTTCTGCCTGAATCCCCAAGGAAATCAGAGTAAGAGGCCACTATTGCTAGTAGCTCTTGCTCTAGTGCTTCCCCAATGAAGCATGAGGGAAGAAAAGAATCAGGAAGAAGAAGGGAATGTACCAAAAAAGTAGGGAGAAAATGTATGCAATGGGAGAGCGTAAACAGAGAGTAAGGGGAACAACCTGGGAGGCCCAGTTAAATATCTTGTCTCAGCCCCAGTACTTTCTGAACATGTCCTTGGTTCTGCTGCACACTTCCTGTGTGACCCTGGGCAAATTCACTTACCCCCTTGATGTATCAATTTGTATCATCTGCAAAATAGGGATAATAATATTTCCCTACTTCATAGAGGTGCTTTGAAGAGACTTCAGTAATGGTTGTAAAGTGCTTTATTTTCTGAAGTGGAAAGTGCTGTTTATAAGTTAACTAATATATGCTAGTCAGCTATTAATACCAGCTGAAATATGTAACTTTGGGGAGCTCACCATCTGCATAAGTCAAATGCAACATTGCTGCATGAGATGGATTCTTGGAGATTAGTATCATATAAAGCCTTTTTCCTGTATTATATTAATAAACCTGACTAACATTGGTTATTTGGTCTCTTGAGCATATTTCATAATGAATCAAAGTGTGGTCAAGCAATAGACCAGGGGTGCCCAATGTGGTGCCTGCGGGTGCCATGGCACCTGCCGGGGTGTCTAAGTGCGCCAATGTACTCACCGGTGGATGAGCATCTGCCGAAATACTGCTGCGTCATCCAGAGGCGTCACTGCCAAAATGCTGCCGATTTTTGGCGGCATTTTGGTGGCGACGCCTCTGGATGATGATGCTTGTCGGCGGCATTTTGGCGGCGATGCCTATTGATGTTGCCGCTTGTCGGCAGAATTTCGGCGGATGCTTGTCCGCCGCCACGGTCCTCCATGGCTCGTCGTTTGGCACCCACCAGACGAAAAAGGTTGGGGACCACTGCAATAGACCATACATTTTATCAACAAATTGGCGAGCCAGACAGGAGACATCTAGCCAAAACATCAGTCAGATCAAGCAGTGTGGGGTCATGACCTAACGGTTTGGAGGGTGATAATGCTTAGTAACAGATGTGGTGCTAGTTCACGTTAATCTCACATATACTCATGCAGCTGGTCAGGTCAAAGCACTCAGACAATTCCAATACATGCAGGAGGTGCTACTGTAATTTTTCATAATAAGTGCTACTACAGCAGAATGGTTTTTCAAAAGTAATTGATTTTATAAATAGTGTATAATAAAGTACTTTAGGCAGAATGCAAATACTTTAGGAATTCCTGGGTAAAAAAGGCACATTTTAAGTGTATACATAGAAATTAAAGTATATTTCTTGGCTAAATGCCAGACATAGAATAAAAAGAGAGGGAAAGAATTCTCTCTCAGAAATGCCCTATAACAAACTTAAAGCCAGGACAAATGAAAGTGAGATTTGGGAGACAGTGAAATCCTTTGTTGTACAATTTGTGTATATAGTCATGTTGGTCCATCGTTTGGGCTACATATTTTAAATGTTAACCATTGGAGTCACATATATATCTTGTTTAAATTGGAAATAGAGGAAAAGCGTGGATAAGGGGAAAATATGGTGCAAAATGGTATTGAAAAGCTTTGCCTCACTTGTTTAGCAATAAACAATAAAGTAAGAGCTGGCAAAAAATCTTAAAAGTGGAACAAAATCAAAATAGAAAATTAAAACAGCAAGTGGAAGGTATAAGCAACTGCAATACCTCTCTTTCATACAGTATATGGGAAATTATAGGAAGACTAAGAAAACTGTCTGGCAAAATGCAGCCAGCAAGAGGGAAAAAAATTAGTCTAACAAAGACAGACTAAAAATCTTTAAAAATATGTATGGAGTAGACCCAAAACAGTTAACTGCAGGAAGGAAGATCACTCCTGTAATCAAGCTGAAATCCAGACAAAAGCAACAGGCACTTGCAGAACAAATTTCAAAGGTCCATCTAGCCCAGTATCTTGCCTACTGACAGTGGCCAATGCCAGGTACCCCAGAGGGAGTGAATCTAACAGGTAATGATCAAGTGATCTCTCTCCTGCTATCCATCTCCACCCTCTGACAAACAGAGGCTAGGGACACCATTCCTTACCCATCCTGGCTAATAGCCATTAATGGAGTTAACCTCCATGAATTCATCCAGTTCTCTTTTAAACGCTGTTATAGTCCTAGGCTTCACAACCTCCTCAGGCAAGGAGTTCCACAAGTGTTATGGTGGAAATGATAATACCAATTCATTTTTTTGCAAAACTCAAAAATGCCTCAGTTATAAATAGACATACATATATTTCTGTCTCAATAAATAATACAATTGAAAACAAAACTATTATTTTATTAATTGAAGACATTTTGTTAAAAAAAATTAGGGAAAACCTCATTCATGCAATGGTAATATTGACAAAATATAATTTATTTCATGTTTTTTTATAAACTAGTTTTTGCCTTTGTTAACTATTAAGTATAGTAATAAAAATATTATACCAAAAATGTCTAAAAATATAACAATATATATTATGTCTGATTATGTTGCAAAATGTTATAGCTAACCAATTTCAACAAGTTTCTACCCTGTATTTCTTAAGCACAACCAAGTGTCATGAAAGTTTAATACTCTCTAAGGGCTAATCTACACTTACCAGCCGGGTCGACGCGGTGAGTTCGACTTCTCGGAGTTCGAACTATCGCGTCTAATCTGGACGCGATAGTTCAAACTGCGGAAGCGTCGCGGTCGACTCCGGTACTCCACCACTGCAAACGGTGGTGGCGGAGTCGACCTTGGAGCCGCGGACTTCGATTCCGCAGCGTCTGGACGGGTGAGTAGTTCGAACTAGGGTACTTCGAATTCAGCTACGCTATTCACGTAGCTGAATTTGCGTATCCTAGTTCGACCCCGCTTCTTAGTGTGGACCAGCCCTAAGTGTTTGCATAAACCTGCATTTAAACTCTAAAAAGTTTAGGTAAAAATTCTGTTGCTAAAACAGGGTACTCAGTGAGGGAGAGTAATACACCTTCCCACAGAAGACTGTGAGCATCTATTTTAGCAGTCAAACAATATATTTATTATGGAAAATTAGTATTGCACAAGTTAAGGAAATAAAAATAAATGTCTACATAAAAACTGCAAAAACATCTAAAACTGGTATATTTGTGCTGAAGAATTGGGAAAATAAGAGCAAAAGCCCATAGCTTGTGTTATAAATGACTTGGTCCCACTTACACTGTAAATAAACTAAATCTGGTTAAACTAAATTTTTGGGTTATTGAAAACAAGAGAAATATAAAACAAGCAAACAAAATGTGATCATGTTAACCAATTTAAGCTGTGTTAGGGTGCATTCCACAGACCAGAGACACCAGACTACATCAGTGCATAGTGAGGAAACCCTTGAGTGTTGGAAGAAGAAAAGATTAAGTTCATTATAAATAACAGACGGGTCAACTACACTTCAAGCTACCATATATGGACAATTGAGTATGCAATTGACAATAGAGATATCATAAAGATCACTAGCCAGGCCAGGTCTAAATGTTATTTAAATTCTATATTATTAATCAAAGTGAGGTTATGCATATACCTGTAGTTTTAAGTCTTTCTCAGTAGAATATGGCTAAATTTGGTTATTATAAATGCAAATATGTCTTTACTGTATACTTCTTTGTTAATTAATATAATATCATCTTATCAGGAACATACACAGGATTCGAGGGCTAGGCAAAAAACTACTCCTCAGTCTGGTATCTTTCAAAATCTAGATGGAATTATTGGTTACATTTCAGGATTTTCTGAATCTGAAATGTGTATTTGGAACAGAGGTTAATATGAAAATCTATCTGTCTGTCTGTCTATCAAAACACATTAACTATTTTCACCACCAGGCAGTGGAACCATCTTTAAACCTATAATTTATGGTATTGAGAGCCTGGTACTGAAAAATGACCTTGCTAAACTGTTTGGTCAAACACAAGTAAAAATTAACAAACTAATTGCAGCAAACAATATGAGGGCAAGGAAAAGCTGGGCTAGTAAACAATATTTGGAGTTACATGGTAACTACCATAATCAACTGATTAGGCAACGTTAAAAAAGGAAAGTTGCCTGACCTTATTAGTAATAGTTAGTTAACTAGTATTGCCCTCAGTGTATGACAAAAACTATGGCTAACTGCAACAGTGTATTAAATCATGTAGGCAAATTCCCTTTTAGTACCAGTCATAATTTGGGCTCAGTGACATCACATCCTAATTGAGGCACATGTTATTTAAAACACTCTTGCTGTATCACTACCAATATTGGATCATGACACAGCAATATTTAATAAATATTGGTTACTATCCATTCAGTACGTTATCTGCAAGAAACAACTGGATTTATGGCAACTAATGGTGTATCACACAGCAATGCAAACCTAAAGAGTACCACACGTGGCTTGTTAGACCAGGACTGTTTTTGCCATTGTAACTCCAGTGTGTGGCCACAATGTTTCAGGCCAGTACGATAAAACAGAGAACTAGCTGCTCCTGTGTTCTGCACAATAAAGCTTACTACATGGCAACAGCCAGTAGTACAAGTAACCTGTAATATGAATGGACAGTACTGGGTACTAACCAATTACAAGAAATGTGTATATGAAGGCTTCACCTGTGATGTCACTACTCCAGATTTCTGTTTTACTTCTCATGTATGCAGCACTGTGGGACGCACTATAATAATGCCTATCCCAGTTTTTCAAAATGAATCTATTATCCAAAGTTAAGTCCCCATACCAGGATGAAGTTAAAACTTACTTGCCAATTTCGACATGCATATTAATCTCTTTAAATTTAAAACATTACTAAATGAAGAAAACACACACATTATTTAGGTTTAGTAATGACATGTAAAAGGCAAAAGAAGCCTTGACTGACTTTATCTATGATGGTGATCTTGAAATACTAATTTAATACACTTGAATAAAAGTTGCATTTAAGGCTTTGTTTGTGTTACAAGGTGTATTAATTTTAGCTGTGTTAATTATGTATTGCTACATACATAGTTTGTTAAAACACTTTAAATCACATATTAAGGCCTTCAGCACTAATTCATGCATTAATTTGGCAGAGATGTTGCCTTGACTATAACAATCATCAAGGTGACTAGCAGGGCCTGTTCTTTTATTTATATATGTATATATAGATAGATAGATATAGATATAGCTCACTGTGATAAAAGAAGGGGGGGGAGCTCCCTTTTACGGACACCCAGCCAGCCAGTTAGCTATAAAATGAGTAGCTGTTCTCTACTTGTTTTACCTATAAAGGGTTAAAAAAGCCTGTAGGTAAAAGGAAGGGAGTGGGCACCTAACCAAAAGAGCCAATGGGAGGGCTAGAACTTTTTAAAATTGGGAAATAAACTTTCCCCTTGTCTGTCCTTGTTTTCCGGACAGAGGAGACACAGAGCAGCGATGCTGTAAGAAGCTAAACCAGGTATGAAAAAATATTAAATCATACCTAGGAATTACTTATCTGAAACCCCAGATATGTAAGTAGATCAGGGAATGTCTAGGAAGACATGAGTAGCGTTATTTCTTTTATTTCTTATTGGCTTGTGGACTCCACTGTGCTAACCCCAGGTGCTTTTGTTTTGCTTGTAACCTTTAAGCTGGACCTCAGGAAAGTTCTTTTGATGCTTAATCATTATAAGTGGTTCTTTTTACATCTAGCAAAAAGCCTAGGTTCCACATGTATTTTCTTCTTTTTTGTTTTTAATAAAATTTACCTTTTTTAAGAACAGGATTGGGTTTTTGTATCCTAAGAGGTGTGCATAGGTTGTTTAATTAGCTAGTGGCAACAGCTGATTTCCTTTGTTTTCTTTCTCAGCTCCTTCCACAGGGAGGAATTCCCAAGTGTGTCTTCCTGGTCCCAAGGGGTTTTTTGCAATTGGATGGTGGCAGCATCTACCCATCCAAGGTCAGAGAGAAGCTGTAACTTTGGGAGTTTAATACCAGCCTGGAGTGGCCAGTATTAATTTTTAGAATCCTTGCGGGCCCCCACTTCCGCACTCAAAGTGCCAGAGTGGGGAATCAGCCTTGACAAGCACCAATAACATTAAGCACTAATATTGTAACAGTAATAAAGCCTAAACTGGCTTATACCATGAACCTGTTCACTTATGCTAAGTATCCCATAATAACTCGCATTTGCGGAAGTAAGCATTTGGCATAAGCAGATGGGAAACCTGTCAAAATCAAAATAAATGCATTCTGTGCCTTAGTACAAGCTAGAGAAGTACTTTTGTGGACCAGTACCTGAAATCAGGGCCGTCCTTAGGCATACACAGCGTATGCCCCAATTGCCCAAATTTCATGGTGCCCTAGACAGCTGCATGCTGCATACATGGCAGCACGAGCCCCGGCGACAAGCCCTATCCCTCGGCCAGCCCCCCCGCAAGGGGCAAGGCTGTCCCTAGGGGGTGCGGGGCCCCTGACAACTCCCTCCACCCTGCCTCTTACCCTTCCCCCTGCTACGCCCCCCGGCCTGCCCCTATTCCACCTCTTCCCCCAGCAACCCCACACTCACCGGCAGCAGTGGGAAGCGGAGCGACCCAGGCCCAGCCCGCTCTACTCTGCCAGCTCCCAGCCGCGGTGCTCCGCTTCCCACCACTGGTGGGTGTGGAGAGGTTGGGGAAAGGATCGCCCACCACACTCACCAGCGGCGGGAAGTGGAGAGACACAGCCCCAGCCCACTCTGCTTCCCTTGCCCTGGCCCCAGCCATGTCGCTTGGGTTGGGGAAAGGACTGCCCCCAGCTTTCACTGGCGGCAGGAAGTGGAGCTCTGCGGCTGGAAGCTGGTGGAGTAGAGCGAGCTAGGCCCGGGCTGCTCCACTTCCCGCTGCTGCCGGTGAGTGCAGGGGGGGGATCCCTTCCCCCAAGCTCCCTCCCCCAAGCAACACGGCTGGGGCTGGGGCGAGGGAACCGAAGTGGGCTGCTCCCGGTCCCCCGCTAATCCCCTGGGCCACTCTGGGCCTGTGAGGCCCCCAAAAGTGGCCCCCCACAGCTCCTTCCTCCCAGACTCTGGCAGGGGGAAGGCCTGGGGCCCCACACAGCCCCCTCACAGGGGGGGCTGCGTAGGGCACCCAAATGGCTAGGGTAAAGAAATGTATAACTTGTATAACTAATTGTATAACTTGTATAACTTGTAAAATCATTACATAAATAATACCAGCAGAAATATTTAATTTTGAGGAGTGCAACTTCTGCATAAGGTGACTATAACGTCTCTACACTAGATGGCTTCTTAGAGACTGATATAGTATAAAACCTTTTCCCTGTACTGTATTAATAAACCTGATTAACACTGGCTATTTGGTCTCTTGAATATATTTAATAATGAACCAAAGTGTGGTTAAGCAATTGACTATACTATTTATCAACAAAGTACAACATATTATTATAAAATGATATTTAAAAAAAAGACCAGATTTTTTTTTTACCAAAAATTTCTTCCTTTTTATATCCTGTGCTGCATAGTACAGTAGAATGGAAACATTTTAGGTTATTCTGTCCTTTGCTACATGCACTGCAGAAATGGGACCCAGTCCTATTTCCATGGAAGTCAGGAGGAGTTTTGCCAATGACTTCAATGAAAACAGGATTCTTCCCCCTGGTTCTTTGTGAAGGATAGCGATGCTTTTCAGTGGTAATGGGACCAGGATAAAATGCATTAATTATAAGTAGAAATCACTGCTGGGCCTACTTTGGATCTCCTGCATCCTGACTATGTGCTCTCAGGAAGAAAATAGAGACAAAGTTGTATGTTAATCATTTATTGTGTCTGATGGCAAAAACAAAATGAAAAGTAATTACCGTATTGTATCTTTTGTCCTGAATTTCATTTTTCCCCTTAATACAGTCTTTCTGTGCACACTGACTAGCTAAATTTTCCTCATTTATCCTTTCACTTCCCAAGCTGTAAGATAAATTCCACTTTTTTTTTAGCATTGTGTGAAACTGACCAAATTTTTAAAAATACAGAATGGAATTTACCATACAACTTTGGAAGTCTTGCTTTTCCCATGCATTCCAACGGTGAGCTCCATTTCCTCTGCTCTAATCAACACCATCAGCCTAGAAAAAAAATCTGCTTTGTATTTATTTTTAAAGTCTCCTATTTTTTATATATTTAAGTCACTTCTTTTTATAGTTATTTACAGCCCAACAATCCTGCAAACTCTTTCTTATGCAAGTAATCCTTGTCCACATGAACAAATCCATCATTTTGAATTCCAATCTCACTTATATTGAAGTAAATCTGCTGAGAAGTCTGATTGACTTCAGTGAAACTATTTCTCTAAGTAAAGACTGCTTGCCTGATCAAGGGTCTGCAGAATCAAGGCCTTACTCTATGCTAAGATGCAACAATTCAAATATCTTTGCACTTTTCCTTTAAAAGCAGCTTGCTGAGTCTTCATTCTTCTGGGACATAGGATCTGAACTCTACTGTCCTGAAACTGAGTACCTGATCTTACTAGGTACTGATCCCTCAGCTCGGATGTTGCCACCATAGGAGCACATGAGTTGACAAATCTTAAGTGCTGCTGCTGCTGCATAAAGGCTTGATCCTGTAATCCGAACTCTCAGGAATATTCCACAACACATCATATAAGGATTACTCATGTGAGTAAGGGTTGCAAGAGCGGGCCCTAACCTATTTTTTATCATGAAACTCACTTCATCTTATTGGATAGGTTAGTGTACTGTAATGGAATCAAAATATAGAAGAGTGTCATATTGCAGAACCATAGCAAGTTGTTATGGTCATGGTCTCTTCTCTATTTGCAAATTAGCATTTTAGTAACAGGGGAAGTATATGCTAGATTAAAACAGTTTTAGAAAGACAGAAATGGCAAAAATTATGCTCTTCAATTTCATTATGAAATATCTCTCCTTTTCAGGGAAATGTGTTTTCTGGATGGATTGCCACCTGCAGAGTATGCTATACATCTTTGTTAAATTATTTTCTGTCTCTGCAGAAATAGCAGTTTAGTTTTGTAGTATTTTTTAAATAAAATGACTGAACATTTAGCACAATTATGTTTGGCACTATAATCTTTTTTTTTCTTTTGTCGAGCCATCCTTTAACAGGGAATAAAAAATGAGACACACTGTAAGCTATTTGCATAAATGAATAATTATGATTGCCACATATTGCCAATTGTAATTAGAGATAATACCGGATTTTGGAGCTTTTGCTTATGCATTGCTTTCCCAAGCAAAACAGAACTTTTGTGACATTCATCCAGCTAAGTTAACAGATTTTTTTTTCTTCCTCACCAAGAACACATGCACATGATTTTTTTTTTACATTTTTTTTAAATTATAGCTTAATTAGTTGTAAGTAAATAACTGAATAAAAGACAGCATAAATACTAGGCTCTTAGCAAAATTAGAGGCACATTAAAGATAACACACTTTTGGGACTTGCAGATCAGTTAGCAAGCCGTCTGAGTGTTAGGGGGAAAACTGGCAGCTGCTTACACTTAGCAACCAGAAATGCTGTAGGTACCATATGCATGTGCAGATCATTTAAAGGCTCAGTTTACCTTATTTACATTCCAGCACCTTTGGGATTTGAAGAACGCTTTTTTGATTCATGAAAACTGCTGAACTAGAAGCCTGCTGGGTCTCTCCTGGTTATAATGGAGTTGTTCTGCTTTCTGTGAGGTGAATGTGCAATGTTTCCTCCCTTGCACCTTCAATTCCATCTTGTTCAAAATCCCCTATTCCTTACTAAGCAAGTCACTCACTGCTGCAGCAGTAAAACCGGCACTTTACTCAGTTCTCTGATTCTATGTATCTACTGACATGAAAACTTGGCATGATGCTAGACTAAAAAACAATGCTGTTTAATCAGGTGTGGAGTGCTGGCTTATTACTTTTGCCAGCAGCTTTGTTTTACTTGGATTGCATAGCCTTGTAAGAATTCAAAGCCACTGCAATATTGCTGAAGAAGCTTTCTGCGATGTGTGGCTAACCATAATGCTGTATCTCCAGGGTACTGAATGAACGGTGGCAAACAAACTGTACTTCACAACACTCGCGTTTTCCTAGGAATAACGGACCAAATTCTGAAATCATTATTTAGTTCCCAATACTAGCTCAGTCCCAGCGGGAGTTTTGCCTGAATAAAAACAAGACAATAGTTACAGAATTTGGCCCCTCTGTTTCAGGGTCACAAAGTACTCTTAAAAATATTTATTAATTAAGCCTCACAACACCAATGTAAGACAGGTAGTACTATACCTGTGTTACAGACAGGCCAGCTGTGTCACAGGGTGGTTAAACTGAGTGTGAAAGGTGGCATAGTGAATCAGTATTCAGTGTTGTTGTAGCCGTGTCAGTCCCAGAGTATTAGAGCGACATGGTGGGTGAGGTAATGTCTTTTATTGGACCAGCTTCTGCTACGGAGAGAGACGAGCTTTTGAAGAAGAGCTCTGTGTAGCTCGAAAGCTTGTTTCTCTCACCAGCAGAAGTTGGTCCACCAAAAGATATTAGCTCACCCACCTTTCTCTCTAACAGTGGCTCAGTGACAGTAGCAAAACCCAGAGGTCATAAATCCCAGGCCTCTGACCTAACCCCTACAATACACTACTGTCTTTATTGATTATTTTGCAATAGACAGATTTGCTAGCTCAAGTTTTTCTCATTAGGCCCCTCAAGACTTTCAGTCACTGAGGCTGAAGCGTTTGTAAGCATTATTTCATATGTGCTATTCAGTATACACATTTTCCTCAGCCTACGTATTCTGACTTGTGGCTTTGGCACTTATATTCTAATCAGAAGAGTGCTTCAAGAACTGCAGTTACTGTAGGTTACAAATCTTGCTGTTTTGTCTACTGAAGAACTGATTGAAATGTGAATGTAATCTCTGCTCCTAGCCCTGCAGGAGCTTACATGTGTCGGCGCATCTCACAATTAGGGCCACACCTAACTGAATCCTCCCAAAGGACTTCTGTACCAACTATTATCTTCTTGGTAGGGATGGGTAACCTGGCACAGATAAAAGGGGGAAATGACCCAACAGTTGCTCAAAACTTGCACTAAACTTTTTTTTTTTGAGGTTTGAAAACGTTTGGAGGGTTTTGTTGTTGTTTTGTTCTGGGGGTTTTGGGGCCACACTGGAAGTAGTATGTATCAGCAGTCTCTCCAAGAAGTCTGTTGTTATGCATTTTATAGTTTAATTTGCCTGCCTTAGAACAGAGGCACTTGCACATTCTCATATAGAGAATCTCACTATCACACAGACTGATCACTTCCTTTCCATTCAAGAGCATTCAGCCTGCCTATGGCATCTACAGCCATTGCTTACATAGAAAAATAATGTTGAGAAAGTATTTAATGTATTTAACTATCTCTAATGGGTAAGTATATTGTCCTTTACTTGAATCTCAGTCCCCACCTCTGATTCACATTTTATCTCTCCCTCCCATCTGTTCTGGTCTTCTCTGCTCCCCTACACATGCTTTCCTATTGCCTAGCTCCCTTCTTATCCTTTTTCTGCCCGTGGTTTCCTGAAGCTTAGTTCCTTTATTTCTGTTTCCATGAACATGCAGACACCAATTCCTTTACTCTCCTGACTCCCTTGGATATACTTCCAGCATAGGTGCCAGCTTTCTGAGTTGTGGGGGGTGCTCAACCCCCGCTCCACCTCAGGCCCCGTCCCCACTCCACCCCTTCCCCCAAGCCCCATCCTCCACCCCACCTCTTCCCGTCCCCCACCCTGCCCCTTCCCATCCCTGCTCTACCCCGTTCCACCCCCTTCCCCGAGTGTACCCTGCCCTCGCTCCTCCCTCTCCCCCCCCTGCATCTCCTGCACACTGCTAAACAGCTGGCAGGTGGGAGGTGCTGCGGGGACGGGAAGGAGCTGATCGGCGGGATTGCCAGTGAGTGACTCCAGCCCTCAAACTCCCACGGAGTCAGCGCTTATGACTTCCAGAATACCATCCTGTCCTGCCAGAGTATCATCTACAACATGGACCTCTCTTTAGATGCTCACATCCAGGCTACATCTAAATCTTGCTGATTCTTTCTGCATAACATCTCTAGCTACAGCCTTTCCTATCCATCCACACAGTTAAAATGTTCATCCAGGCTCTCATCATCTCTCATCTTGATTACTGCAACATTTTTCTCTCTGGCCTTGACAAATGGAATCTTGCCCTGCCCATGCCCATTCAGAATGCTGCTGCAAAGTTCATGTTCCTATCCTGTTGCTTTTACCATGTCACTCCTCTGCTTCCTTCCGCTGCCCCCTCCCCTTTTATTGCATGACACACAATCCACTTTTCTTCACTTTCAAAGCCCTTCAGAGCCAAACCCCACCCTACCTCTTATCTCATTTATTACTGAGGTGTTGACTCCCACCCCTGACTGTCCCTTGATGTCAGCATCCATCATCCTCATCACAAATTTTCAGCCACTGTCAGTCTTCTCCCATGCTGGCCCTCACTCTTGAGAGGAGCTCCCCATAACAATTTGCAAAGCGCACCCATTGTTCACCTTCACATCCCTCCTCAGGACCCTCATTTTCTGTGATGTTTACAAAAAAAAAAACTTGACAACAGTTAGGTCACTGGTGTGCTGAGACCACTGCCTATCATGCTGAGCAATATAATCTTGTTATCTCCTTGTACTCCCTCATCTGTCTGTTTCTATTTATTGTCTCTTGCTTTATAATTAGATTGTAAACTCTTTGGGAAAGGTACTGTGTTTTAGTTTTGTGTTTGTACAGCGCTGAGCACTTCTCAGAGTTTTGAGTAAAAGTCCACAGTGAATCTCTCCAAACTATTGAGTGCATATCCATCCTGAAACCTTTTCGCTCATCACTACTTACTTCTCAATCAAATACGTCAAAATCATGTAAAGACATTTCCTGTGTAAATACCACCGTGAGGTGATTAGACTGCTACTTCCTTTTCTCTAAAACACAGCAGACAAACATTCATTGTAAAATGCTTGTAGATGGGTGTGGTGATGTGTGGGTGGGTGGCCTGAGCTGTGTGGACAAAGAGATCTGTCCAGTTAGTCACAAGAACATAATTCCATTCCATTCAAGAACAACCTTGAGCAGACCTTCTATGATCAGCTATTGAACTCCTCTGTGGTGCTGTGTGTGTGTGTGGGAGGGGAAGACTGATATTTTAGGGACAATATCAAGGAAAAAGTTGACCTGGGGCAGTGTCAGAGTAGAATTACATCCCTATTTCTTTACAGACATAGTAGATTTCATGGCCGTATTTTAATCTGTCACATTGGTATAAACCATGAGTAACTTCAGTGAAGTCAGTGGAATTGCTCCAGATTTTTATGGGAGTAAAACTATATATTTAGATCTTTAAATTGATAAGCATGTCATGCATTTATACTACTCTTTTTATATGGACTAGAATATAAACCTTCATACTCATTAGTTGTTCTAGAGCTGTTTGTGAGTTCTAGGCTGTTGGTATTTTCTTCAGATGGTTTTATTAAGAAATAAAAATGGAGTGGAATGTTTTTTTGCAAAACATAGAATCATAGAACTGGAAGGGATCTCGAGAGGTCATCTAGTCCAGTCCCCTGCACTCAAGGCAGGACTAAGTATTATCTAGACCAATGGTTCTCAAACTTTTGTACTGGTGACTCCTTTCACATAGCAAGCCTCTGAGTGTGACCCCCCCTTATAAATTAAAAACACTTTTTTATATATTTAACACCATTATAAATGATGGAGGCAAACAGGGGTTTGGGGTGGAGGCTGGCAGCTTGCGACCCCCATAACCTCACGACCCCCTGAGGGGTCCCGACTCCCAGTTTGAGAACCTCTGATTTAGACCATCTCTGACAGGTGTTTTTCCAACCTGTTCTTAAAAATCCTCAACGTTGGAGATTCCACAACCTCCCTAGGCAATTTATTCCAGTGCTTAACCACTCTGACGGTTAGGAAGTTTTTCCTAATGTCCAACCTAAACCACCCTTGCTGCAATTTAAGCCCATTGCTTCTTGTCCTATCGACAGAGGTTAAGAAGAACAATTTTTCTCCTTCCTCCTTGTAACAACCTTTTATGTACTTGAAAACTGTTATCATGTCCCCTCTCAGTCTTCGCTTCTCCAGACTAAACAAACCCAATTTTTTCAATCTTCCCTCATAGGTCATGTTTTCTAGACCTTTAATCATTTTTTGTTGCTCTTCTTTGGACTTTCTCTAATTTGTCCACATCCTTCCTGAAATGTGGTGCCCAGAACTGGACACAATTCTCCAGTTGAGGCCTAATCAGCGCGGAGTAGAGCGGAATAATTACTTCTCATATCTTGCTTACAATACTCCTGCTAATACATTCCAGAATTATGTTTGCTTATTTTGCAACAGCATTACACTGTTGACTCATATTTAGCTTGTGATCCACTATGACCCCCAGATCCCTTTCCGCAATACTCCTTCCTAGGCAGTCATTTCACATTTTGTATGTGTGTAACTGATTGTTCCTTCCTAAGTGGAGTACTTTGTATTCGTCCTTATTGAATTTCATCCTATTTACTTCAGACCATTTCTCCAGTTTGTCCAGATCATTTTTTATTTTAATTCTGTCCTTTAAAGCACTTGCGACCCCTGCCACCTTGGTATCATCCTCAAACTTTATAAGTGTAAAGTGTATACATGACCATTGTAAATAAGTATGAAGATGAGGGAAAGGGTAGGTCAAATTTTTGCCTACTGATTTGGGAGTGTATCCTTAATTAAAATGACCACATGCTCCCCTTCCAATTTCTTACCGTCTGGATAGATGTATAGGCAAACAATAGTGCCTGATATGTACATATATATGTGTAGGGTTCACACTGTTATCTTCATTGATGGCTTTCTAAATTAAATTAAAAAGCTCTTGAGAAACCATGAATTCTGTGTCCTCCTTTTCTTATTATTGGCTTAGCTGTATTTTTGCCTGTAATAACAAAGCCATGAAAAAAGACAGCAATCCCCTTGCTCATGTGATATAATTCCACACTCTGACTGTGAATACTGGCAGCTCAGCAGAATGTGCCATCTGCAAGCTATAAGCTGTTTCTTTGCATGAGTAGATTTAGGATAAAAAAAATTGTCTGACCTGAAAGCCAAACATTAGTTGGCATCTTTAATGCAGATCCCTACAAGAACAGCCACTGATTGTGCTGAATTAGGGTCCTTCCTAAAATATATGTCTCACCCTCTCTCTATCATGTTTTGCAGAGTGTGTGTGCATACACACATACACAGAAACACACACACATAGAGACACACGCATGCATTCTGCATGAAAGGCTATCTCAGAGATGTACTGGAGAATATTGAATATCAGATTTCAGGGTTAATCCCAGAGGGCTAGTTTTTGTTTTTAACTGGGTGGGTGTTAGTCCTGAAATGCTTGTAAATGTCAACAATTCATGCATATTACAACATGTGCACATGCAGTACTAAATCTTTCTCATCTTACTCAAGCAAGTAAGCTCATTGAAGTCCATGGGACTACTGAAGTGAGTATGACAAGTAGGATTTGCCCAACAGTCATCCTTTTCTCCAGGAAATTATGTCCCAAAGTCCCATATCAAAATTGGAAAAGTTTTGCATGTTGCCAACTTTTCTTTTTCTTCCCTTGCTGTCTCCCTACCTTCTTGAGTTTGATCAGTTGGCTTTGATATTCTAGTCATCTGAATTAATGCATCCTTCTACTGTTGAAGTCATTCAGAGCAGGATCCAGAGAAATAATGCTGACTCCTGAGCCCTTGCTGAACAAATGGGAGTCACAGATACTCAAGATGTATTAGGATTTGGCTCTCAATTATAAAAATTTGAATATCTTTTTAGACGGTTTGCAAAGTGCCATATGTACTCACAATGCTCTATAAATGAATAAATAATAATAACTGATTGTCAGACAAAACCAAAACTGAAATAGGAGAAAAAAGAGTAGCCCAGTTTCTTTCACCATGGTGGACAGTGACTGTAAATACATACTGGAGGAAACTAAAATAATTTTTTTAAGACATGTGTTGTGTTTTTTTGGGGTTGTTTTTTTGTGTGTGTGTGTAAAGTAGGATTATCCACATTAAATAGCTATCTGCCAGGTTATGCACCAGGCTCTAGATTTTTGTGTCTGTCTTAAACAAAAGCCACTTGGCATTCATTTAGATTTGTTCTCCCATTAATTTAAATGGCAGCAAAACCAGATTTAAAAAAAATAAATTTAAAACAACACCAAAGTTTTACGGCATTATGAACATAAAGGTTTATTGAACATAAAATACTTCCAGTATCTAAGTATGTACATTCTCATGAATTACTTATAAGATGCAGGATTATGCAGAGCTCCAAAAGTAAAATCCCCATTTTTCCATGACCAAACACCAGCATATGGGTAGAAGTTATTTGAGTATGAAACCTAATGAAGGCGCATATCAAAATCAGAAACAGCAACAGAAATTCTCCTTGGGTGGACTCTTTAAGGTCTGTATACATGCAGTTGCTCAAGTGTGGAGTTTAGGCAATAATTGATTCATAACAATTCCAGAGTCTGTGCAGCAACTGGCTCAAGGCACAAAGAAAATGTTTAACCAGCACTGGCAATGGATTCTGAGGAACGTGAGGTAAGCCAAAATATTTACACTTGGGTGCCTATAGATAGACAGCTCATTCCACAGTTAGGCAGCTAAATAAGGGGCTTGATTTCTCATGGGTGCTTTAGTGGTAGCAGTGGTCCTCAGCTCCTAACAATTAGGCCACTTTAAATACCGATACAGCTGCCTAACGATACATATTCAAGTATGTGAATGTTTTGGCCGTGGAGTATAAGGTCCACAAAATAATATATAATTGTGGTGAAGTAGGATGGTTGTGAATATGTACAATAGAAAAAAGTTAGCATTTTGAATGATATTAGTGAACTGGGTGGCTGAGTATGCATTAATATACCCTACTTCTTAGTCTGTATCCTCCAAAGCAGTGACTCTGAAAAGAACATTGAGGTCATGGTAGATAACCCTTTGAACATGAGTTCCCACTGTGACTTTTATAGCTAAGAGGGCAAATACATTCCTTGGATGCATAAGTCAAGGGATATCAAGTGGAAGTAGCAAGATGCTGCCAGTGAAACCATTATTGGAATATCGTGTCCAGTTCTGGGATCCATGTTTTAAAAAGGATGTTGAAAAATTGGAACAGATCAGAAAGGAATCACTGAAATGATTTTCTGCCCATTAGTGAGAGACTAAAGAAACTCAATCTGTTTAAGAGGTAAAAAGTTGACTTGATCATAGTCTACAAGTACCT
This sequence comes from Mauremys mutica, assembly GCF_020497125.1. Lineage (NCBI taxonomy): Eukaryota > Metazoa > Chordata > Testudines > Geoemydidae > Mauremys > Mauremys mutica. The sequence goes on along the minus strand of NC_059073.1, from coordinate 117,823,055 downwards.
GCGTGAGGAAGAGATTCCTGATAGTAAACAGCTCTTAAGTTTAGCAGAAAAAGGCATCACGCGATCCAGCGGTTGGAAGTTGAAGCTAGATATATTCAGGCTAGAAATAAACCACCACTGTCAATGGTGAGGGCAGTTAACCATTGGAATTACATACTTAGAGGAGTGGTGGATTCCTCCAACCCTTGCAGTCTTTAAATCAAGACTGGGTGTCTTTCTAAAAGATATATAATAGCTCACACAGAAGCTGTGGGCTTAATGCAAAAATTATTGGGTGAGGTTCTTTGGCCTGCGTTATGCAGGAGATCAGCCTAGATTATCACAATGGTCCCCTCTGACCTTAAAATCTAAGCATCTATGAATATTTCTTGTTACATTGGAGCTTTCCTTCCTATTAAGGACCAGCTTTCTTCTAAAAGTTTTTGGTCTTTCCCAACAAACAATACTTTCTGTTTGGAGATGTTGAGGTCTGTTGTGGGAGAAGATGTCACTTCTCTCATTTTCTGATTCTTTCCAGAAATACGAAGTTTTTTTTTTTTTTTTTTTTGAGATGTTTCATTTGAGAAAGTCCCAACAGACTCCAAAATCCAAACAGGAGCAGGCAGGGACTTTCCAGAACTCTGGAACTCTATGAAATACATACAGCTTAAGGCAAAAGATACATTGATGATTCAGCTGAAGGATTTAGGCTAAAAGGACATGGGTGAAGATAAGAAAATTACAGCCTTCTAAAACAGAGTGTTTTTCTTTTTCTCATTAAAGGCCTGTTCTTTTGATGGAGCACACTTAGCACCTTCCAAGAGGCGCTCAGTACATCAAAAGATCAGGGCTAAAGAAGCCTGGTAATCTTTTAAGCGGTGAGTAAATGGCTCATAAACATTCCCACATGTAGTAACCTCTGCCTTATTTTCTATGTATTTCCTTCCCTTTCTCCCCCCTCTATGTTTTATAATGATTTCAAGTACTTCCTTTTAAAGCTCTGTGTGGTACTGACAGTTTATAGAATAGGGACTCTGCTCTTCCCATACTGGTACTTATGCACCATATATCTTCGTATTTCATGTAGTTTAAATGGCAAAGTGGTGGACTGTGTCTCATTATAATACAATGGTCTTTATTCTGTTTGCACTTCTAGAATTTGGTGAATGTGTTTAGAAAACTTGTCCAATACATGATGCAGGGAGTGTCGATTGAAATGTTACAACAGAGGCAATGGCCATATTCAAAGGATAATTCCAGCCTCAAAACAAATTTAGGGCTCTAAAGCTAAGTACCCTATCTAGGTATTATTTCTGTGGTGAGTAGTACCTTACTTTTTCTACTACATAGTGATTTTAGGATTCAGATGTTTAATGACCATGCTGGTACTTTTATAGTGCCTCTCATCTGAGTAATTTAAAAACACTAAGGACATAATTTTCAAACATGGAGGCCTGAATTCAGGTACCCTAATCTGTGTTCGGTCACATATGTTGTGTCCTCATCCCAGAAGACCTGAACACCCACAACCCCTATTGCCTATCTGCAGCCCTTCAATGCCCAAGTTTGAAGTTAGACATCTTAGGTTTTAGCCACATAATTAGTATCCTGGAATAAAATTTTCAAATGTACCTATGTGACTTAAGAGCCTAAATCCCATTTTCAAAAGTGATTCAAGCACTAAGTAGCCCAAGTATCATTAAAGTCAATGGGACTTTGGTGTCTAAGCCCTAACTCACTTTTGAAACTGGCATGTAGGCTACTAAATCAACTAGGGGCTCTTGAAAATATTACTCCTGATTTCCTGAGGTGCTTGGGTGCCTGCACCTCCGATTGATTCAATGGGAGTTTGGGTGCTTAGCCCCTTTCAAAATCTTAGGTCCTATTTAGGTTCTTAAAAATGGATGTAGGTGCTAGGCTTGATCATCTCTGTTTGAAAGATTTAAGCTAAAAGTAAGGCTGCACCCGCATCGTTACTAAACTGGAAGGGAAAGTGAACAGATGGACATCTGGGATACTGTATTAGTATGTATATGTGAAAGTAACAAATTAAAAGAAATATACAGTTACTCCACTCAGCAACTGTCTCAGGGTAAAAGTCCAGGAAAGGCCTGTCACACAAAAAATATTTAATTCCCTGTGGCACGTGAAGGGCCCTGTTTTGGCACCCTTATTCCTGCTCAGTAGGGCCTTACTTAATGAAAAGTTCCTCTGAAGTTGATGGAACTACTCAACAAGTAAGATGTGGTAAGGGTGGCAGAATCTGTCCTAAGGAAGTAGCACAAAGGGCTTTGAGGGCATCAGTTGGCTGTGAACCGGTATGAGAAATGGAAAAAGTTAACGTTCTGAAGGATGAAAGGTGTGAACTGAATGGCTGAACACATGCATCTATGTACTGTTAATAATAATAAATAATACTGTACTTATCAATCTGACATCCCCTGCAACATGGAAATGCCTGCCAACCAAAATCAAAGAGGAGATTATGAACAATCTTTTTAAAAAGCTGAACTTACCTCAAGCAGAATTTTGACCCGGAAAAGATGTCAGAGGCTCCATGAAGTTCACTAGGGACTTCATTATTGTTATTCATTTTACACGGAAAGCACTCAGATATCACAGTGATAGGAGGCAGCATAAAATCCTAAAATAGCTAGCTAAATATTTTTTTCAGTTTGTGACAATTGGACACATTTCACACCCTTCTTGTCACTTTACCTACTCTAATAGTCTAAAAAAACCCAAATGATTGTTTTCAAATTTGCACTTATGCCCTAAAGTGGTGATGATAATACTTTCCCGCATCACAAGGATGTTGTGAGGATTAATTTGTTAACATTTGTACAGCTCTTTTAAAAAATATTGTTCTAATCGTCTACAAATCTACAGGACAATTAAAGGAGAAGTCTTGAATTTCTCACTGTACCTGTGGTTCAGTTATCTTCAGAAAAACAGCATTGTTACTGCATTAAGTCCTGAGGTAAAAGAGAGATGCATCTGAGTCAGTCATCTCTAGCATGTTTTGGATTCTTCAAATGATTGGTTAGTAGTTTTGAGTATTTTTCCCATTCTCAGGAGTGCTGATAGACATGAAGCCAGAGTTACTTACATAGAGCAGTGAAAGAATAGAACCAAGAGAGAGATCCCTACCAAGGGACTCTATTGGAAGCCCCCTTTTAAGTAAAAATAATAAAGTAGTAACAAATAATAAAAGAAACAGATTGTATGATGAGCAAAAGTAGGTGAAATGACAAAAGAAGAAGTAGCATTTAAAATTGAGTTACGGAGATGTGGAGCATGATTTTTAAAGGAATATCAACTTGTTCATTTTGTGCCCCCAAAGTCATGGGCATAGGTAATCACAAGTGCAGAGGAGGTAATGTACCAGTAGATGTCTGTCTATCATATCTACTTTCTTTTCATTTTCACCTACTTATTTGTGGGCACAAGAGGGGAAAGCACATTTTAAAAATAATGCCTTTGGTGAGTAGTACCAGTAAGAAAATTAGACATGTCCCAGCCACATCTTCAAAATCTTAGTGTGTTTCTCTGCATGTGCGGTAGAAATAGGGAGACAGACAGACACTGAGTCAGACAGAGCATAAAATTCCAACACAATTAAGAAAGAACAGGAGTGGCACAGCACAGAAGAAAGCAAACTGAACTGAGTGTATAGAAATGGGGCAATATCAGGTTATCATGTTGTAGTTAAGCCAGCTGCAGCTGCTGCCAACAAAACCAAACCTAGCTTGCTCCTTGGCTGGAAACTTAAATATCAACACCCTTTAATTATGCATAAAAAGATATACAAAGCAAGCAGCTTTTAAAGTACTGTTATTAATTGCACCAAATGTTAGTGAAAGATTAAATTATTCATAGTTATAGTTCTCAGGGGTTTTTTGATTAAGGAAAATAAAGAGAATTTGATGTGAATATCTCATTTCATATAGCCTTCACAGTTGCCTAATCCAAGAAACACGGATATATTTTATGTGCCAGATCTGTGGAAAATGCATGTAACTGCTAGTTTCTTAGCAACCTTCTGGGATATGCCTGCATCTATTCCCATAAACACTGCATATCAAAAATCATCTCCAGTGGGTTTCCAGGGATCAGTGGATTTTGCTATACTAATAATACCTTTCATGTGCAAAGCTACAGTAAATCACTTCATTTACTTACAGAGTCAATACTTTTTTTGTGTGTGTGTCAGCAGGAAAAAAATATGTAAACACATTCCACTGAGATCTTTCTATACAAATTAAAAGGCCATAAGACATTGGTATTGGTCATATATATATATATTTAATACGTGGAACAAATAATGTTCAGTCATAAGCACAGGGCACCCTGTGTCTGACCTATTCTTTCACACATTTTTTTTTATGTGCCAAAAATGGTAATTTAAATTAGCACAGATTTCATGAAAGGAAGATTCTAAAACAGCCCTGTCACATGAAGCTTTATCTTCTCTCAGAAAGGGAGATGTCCTCTTTTTAACGGTCACTACTGTACATTTGCCTTGGTTCATTGTTGTCATTTAATGTATAGATTATTTGAATCATATCAAACAGAGAAGCAGCTTATTGTATTACCTACAGTAATAGACAATGAATGAGAATCTTCACTTCTGAGTAGCCTTTACTGAGCTAAGTAGTCCCACTGAAATTAACTGGGGAGTAAGGGCTGCTTGTTTGAGTAAAGGTCTCCAGAATTTGGATTATGATTAAAATTATCAATAGAACTGTTGCTCTCAGAGATGGCATCAGTGGATATGTAGTGTAATGTGTTTGGGGTAACAACCCCACTATATGGCTAGCTGGAAGGGTGCCAATGGAATCTAGTGAAAGTCAACTCAACACCAGCGTCAGATCCAGTGCAACTAACCAAGTGGACTATGACTCTATGAAAACTAAGCATCCCCACTTGACATCCAGGGGCTGTAGATCAAATTTGATGTTTAACTGGGTCCTGTATTTATGCCTGATCAATTGTGTCCCAGTTCTGAGAGTAAGGCTATATTGCTTTCTGATATATACTGTACAATTATAGAGCTAGTTCCTTATTTGGTATGGATTGCAGTCAGTGGTGTGATGCCAGTTTATACCAGCTGAGGATCTGGCCCATCAATGATAATAAACAGAGGGTGAAATCCTGGTCCTATTGAAGTCAGTGAAGTTTTACCATTGACTTCAATGGAGTCAGGACTTCACACAAAATGTTTTTTAAAAAGGGCAGGGAGAAATATGTCTTTATGTCCTACTCTATGTTACAAGCTAATGACAGGTGAGTCACTCAGACTACCTACCTGAACTGGCACAGAAAGAATTTATCACAAAAGAACATGGAAAGCCATTGTAAAAAGTCATGTTTGTTTACAGTAATTTGATAGATAAGAAAGAAAGGAAGATTTTCTCAATCTAAGGAAGACAGTCCGGTCAATTATCCCCTTCTTGTTTAAAGCACATCTTCCTATTTGAAAATCTCTGCCCCCAGGTTCTATGAATGATACTCAAGCAACAAGCAGAAGGAAAGGCCAACAAGGATTTTAGAAAAGGGTCAAAGATAGAAGGAAAAGGGGTTGAACTTAGTCAGATGATACAATGATTACAGTCTATAAGCACATACATGGGGAACAAATATTTAATAAATGAGCTCTTTAATCTAGAAAGGTTAAACACAATCCAATAACTGGAAGTTGAAGCTAGACAAATTCAGAATGGAAATAGTGAGTAAATTTTTAATGTGCGAGTAATTAGCGATTGGAACAATTTACCAAGTGTAGTGGTGGATTTTCCATCACTGACATTTTTTAAATCAAGATTGGATGTTTTTCTAAAAGATCTGCTCTAGGAATTATTTTGGGGAAGTTCTATGGCCTGTGTTATACAGTAGGTCAGACTAGATGATCACAATGTTCCCTTTTAGCCTCGGAATCAGTGAATCTATTAAACAGATTTTTTATTCAGAGAAATATACTGATGTAAGATCAATTGTGAATAAATGTAAAACTAAATAATTTTAGAAATCTATATGAAATACATCAGATGTTTTTAAATGTTAATCCCCTTCTTATAACAGATAGTATATAGCATAATCCAAAAGGTATTGCTAACTATAGTCGGTGTGTCATACAGTAGATTTTTAATTATTTTTTGTTACTGGTAGTGCCAATGATGTGCTAGATGCTATACACAAATAAAGAAAAGCATCGTTGCAGTTCCAAAGGGCTAATCTCACCAAAAGCAACGAAGCTGCAAATACCACAAACAGCTAAATCAAGCATCAAAGAATATATTTGAGGTATTCTACAGTTTGTTGGTGCTTGGATCCATGATTCGGGTTCAACTCATAATAGCGGTAGGGGCCAGACACAAAGTTGCATCTGGATCTCAGTCCAAACATCATCAGAGTTCAGAGGTTTGGGGACCATTCCAAGTATTTATTATTCAGAGCGTAATGTTTGCTTGTTTATTTTGTGGCAGAGTATTCTTTTCATTTGTCAACATTTTAACAGATTCCCAATGTTCCATTTTGATTGTGTTATCAGTAGGATTTTCTGGTGCAGCTCTGTTTCCTTAGGGCTCAACTGTTCAGTTTAGGCACTGTACATAGTAAGGTTTGTTATAGAGTCAACCATTCCAGCCATTCAGGAAGTGCAGCTTACTTACTGCTCTTATTCTGTAGGTCCTGCATTGTGGGTTGGTATGGAGCAGGATGAGGCTACACCACTTTCCCTCCCTGAACACTTTGTGGTACTGTGGAAAGGAGTAGCTAAGGGGGACTGCAACTGATCCTAGGTCATGTAGTAATAACAACATTAATACTTCACTTTTTCACCTTTAGATCTCAAAGCACTTTCACTGTGGTGGTAGTGTTTTTTTAAGGTTGGATGGATTGTAAGTTCCCTCTAGGGCTCAGTTCTTTCTCCTACAGCTGCTATTGTAACTACATTGACATACCCATTATACAACTGGGGAAACCAAGGTACAGGGAAGTGAAGTGGCTCATCCATGATTGGCCAGTAGCAGAGCCACAAATTAAACCTGAGTAAGGGACAAGCACAGTTTGCCAAAATAAAAAAATTAAGGATACTCTGTATCTCCCAACAGGAACCAGGAAAAAAACACAGAACCTGTGTAAAATGCACATTGGAATTTTAGCCCCTTCCCTCTCTTCCCTGCCACCACAGAAAAGGCAATGGAATGTACTGAGTTTGTACAGTGTCTAGCATATGGTGTCCTGGTCCGTGACTAGAGCTCCTAGGTCAGGGGCGGGCAAACTTTTTGGCCTGAGGACCGCATTGGGTTTTGTAAATAGTAGGCAGTGCCGGTTAGGGGAGGGGGTCGTGGCCCGGCCCCCACCTCCCATCTGCCCTCCTGTGACTCCTGCCCCACCCAACCCCCCTGTTCCCTGACAGCCCCCCCCCCAGAACCCCTGCCCCATCCACACATCCCCACTCCCTGTCCCCTGACCGCCTCCGGACCCCCGCCGCCACATCCAACCCCTCCTCTCATTCCTGACGGCCCCCCCCAGGACCCCTGTCCCATCCAACCACCCGTTCTCCCTGTCCCCTATCCACACCCCCGCTCCCTGACGACCACCCCGAACTCCTCTGCCCTCTATCCAAACCCCACTGCTCCCTGCTCCCTTATCATGCTGCCTGGAGCACCGGTGGCTGGTGGCGCTACAGCCGCGCCACTCGGCTGGAGCCAGGCCACACGGCCACAGCCACCACAGAGCTCAGAGCACTGGGTCAGGCTAGGCTCTTCAGCTGCGCTGCCCCAGGAGCTCACAGCCCCGCCACCCAGAGCATTGCGCTGGTGGAAGAGCGAACGAGCTGAGGCTGCGGGGCAGGGGGACAATGGGGGAGGGGCTGGGGGAGAGCCTCCCAGGCCAGGAGCTCGGGGGCTGGGCAGGACTGTCCCGCAGGCCCGATGTGGCCCGTGGGCCGTAGTTTGCCCACCTCTGTCCTAGGTGCTACCACAATAGATAACCATAATAAGTACATGTTTCCCACATTTCTTTATGTGGATTTACAGTCATTTTAAAATGTGAAGGGATCAATAGGGGACTCCTCCCAAAAGGCAAATTCATGAAAGCCAACATTATATTATTAGTGGCAGGGTACCAAACATAGGAATCAGCCAGTGATCCATTCAGACAATCCCTAGCAAAACCATGATACACAAATGTAATAAAAAAGATCAAGGTCTAGACAAAAAATGTGGTATCTGATACTGACAGTCTGTGTTGTTTTGATTATGGAGCTACTCCTGACCATATTTTGGCATTTTTCACATTGTTGCAAGCAGACTGAAAAAATCCTGTTGCATAGCTGCTATTTGCAGTCAAATCACTAGAAATCATTGCATCTGACGGTCATCTTGTGGTTTCATGGAATGACAATTCCTAGGAAGTGGGTTTCAGTTAAGTGGAGACATCCTGGCTCATTTACACAGAATTCAACCACATTGTTGCAATGCTGCACCAAGGGAATCAATATGTGATTGATTACCCAGCATTGCCCTGAATGGGTGTAATTATTTGCTTCTTAAACTACCACCGGATGCTTTGGCAAATAGAAAAAGCGTGCACTAGTGCCAAATCTGTAATTACTATACTAACAGTGATGACATATATGCCTGTTCTGCAAGATCCCATTTTGTTGCTTCTGTTGTTGGCTACAAACCATTCAGTACTTTAGATAATAGAAGCCTCATTCCTGCATCTGTCTCTCAGCAGGATAAGCTTTAACCTAGGCTTTGAGCAGGTTTTAATGAGAGAATCTTATAGTAAAGAAACAAAGGGAAAAAATACACACGAAACATACATTCACTTTGTGTACATTGCAGAAAAAGAATGATATGCATATGCTAAATGAGGATAATGTAAGCCCAGTGGGTTCAGAGTGGCTGGACCTCTGCACATGCATGAAACTCTTTGCAGGATTGAAATGAAAGTTTGTGTCTGATAAATGAAGGTTTGATGCAAACTCTTGCTAAATTAGGAATTGAAGATCACATCATATGACTCTCTAACAGTAATTGTTTCTAGATTTGCAATAAGATATTGGATTTGACTAATGTTGATTCAATGTTATTCTATTCTACATAGGTTCTTGTATGACCACAGTATCTGAGTACCTTCTCGAAGTACAATAGGTAGAGCTGGGGTTTTCCCATCCTGCAAAACTTTCTGAGATTTTAAATGTTTTCCTATTCTATTTACCTGACCTCATCCCAGGAACGTGAACCTGGGTCTCCCAAATGACTGCCCAGACTTTCAGGTGGTTAGTTTTTCTTTGGGGAGGCTCTCAGTTGAGTGCCTAGACTACTAGGCTATTACCTACTCTGGGGTGGGTTGATCTCTCTCTCTTTCTCTCTTTGGTTTTGACAATAAATGCCACCCTGGCCCTAAGCAACCTATCCAATGAAAGTTTAGATGGACGTAGTAAGTTCCCAAAAATGTTTTGGCTTCAATCAATCAGCATATTCTGGCAAAAAAACATGGTGTGAAAAAATTGCTTACCAGCTCTAGCAATAAGTGATGTGACTAACTTTGTCACTTGTGGTTTGTTCTCTCTCTCATCATCTCCCAAAAGAAAGAATGGCGTTTTTGTTAGGGTATTTGCTTGTTTTGCTTTTTGTTTGTTTATTTTTTAAAACATATTAATGATTTCCATACAGGACATCCGCAAACAAGGAAACATACTTTTTTTTGGTAGGAAAGATACAGTTTTATTAGTTGAGAATTAATAGAACTCATTAATTTATCACATTTAATTCATTACACTACACTACATTCCTTGGATAGGTACTTGTTTGAGTATACGTACACACACATACAAAATGAATTAGGTTAGCTAAGACATTCATTCTCATATAGGAGAAGAGGAAGTGACCTGTGGCAGCATGTGCCATATATTCGTCATTTAACATTACTTCTCTATTTTCTTAAGGTATTTCCTTGCCTGCTTTATTTTGTAAAAGAAACATATTTTAAAAATGACCAAGCAATCTTTTTTGAAAGATTTTTTTTCTTTTTGTGCAGCAGCATCTGCCTGCCATGTTACTGTTTTTTGTTGCTGGCGGGCTTTTGGGGTATGTGCCAAAGATTTAGTGTGGGGAGTCATCTGATTGGCATTTGAATACTGGATGATGGAACTGGGCGTGGTTACATTCATCAACACCAGGTGAGTTATAGTAACAGATTCCAATTCTCTTGCAGTAATTAATTTAATAAGAAGTTAATTATAATGTGGGGTGGGGGGGACAAAAAGCAATCCCTCAAATCCTCCATCAACTGATGGCAATTGCTTAATGAAATGGAAACTAAAAACATATTTAAAATACCACCATGGTATGTCCTAAAGGGCTTTCAAAATTCTCTTAGCTTAATTTATGTGCAGTAGTGCTGCCTGCTGTTCTGTTTTTACATTATTAACTTGCTGAACTGAGTTTTTGGACACACTGAAACTTAGAATATTTCCAAAAGTTTTGTTATTTTTATGTGCTTAACTTACATTGGATAAACTATTTTTTTCTTAATAAAAAATTAATTATGGGTGTGAAGAACAATTTAATGCCACCAAAATTGTATTAAAAGCAGTGAAATACAAAATTCTATTCTGCAACTCAATATAGACTATAAATAATAATCAGCCCTATTTTAAAAAGTGACTAGTGCTTTTGAGTGCCCGCCTTGAAGGGGGCCCTGATTTTCTTAACCTGTGTGAACACTAAGGCATCCATAAACATAAGTAACTTTTGAGAATGTGGCTCAAAGCCGATTTTCTGTTCTACTGCATCTAGTATATGTGATCCACTGTTTCAAATATTTAAGTACACCTCTACCTTGATATAACGCTGTCCTTGGGAGCCAAAAAAATCTTACCACGTTATAGGTGAAACTTGTTTTGATCCGCCGGAGTGCGCAGCCCCGCCCCCCATAGCGCTGCTTTACCATGTTATACCTGAATTTGTGTTATATCGGGTTGCGTTATATTGGGGTAGAGGTGTATATGAATTATTTCTCAAATTGGAAATTTCAAGTTGCTATGCAGTCATGTGATATGAGACTGCTAGGCTGAGGTAGCCACACACAACACAGTATCTGTGGCTTTTACCTCACCTTCAGTACTTCAGGGTGGGTGACAGCTTTCACTCTTAATTTCTTGTTGTTTGTTGTGTTATGTTAGTTTCTCACTATTATGCAAAAGGTCTTCCCAACTCATACCTGTTACACTTCTGTGTGAGCTTTCACTGACATCCGTGGGAGGTGAATTTGCCTAAGGAGGAATCTTGCAGGATTGGGCCCTAGCTTTAGTACTTCAATCTTACATGTTACATGAATGGTGACAATAGGGCTGGGTGAATAATTAATTCTTTGGTTTGGTGACCCCACCAAAAGATACACGTTGTTTTTTATTTGTTTCAGGTTGACTTCAGTGGGGCCCCAATTTCACCCCTAGTATCTGAGGGCTTTTGTATCTGGAGAATCCGAGAGGAAGTCAGCGCAAAATAGCCAGAGTGTGAATTTAAAGTTCAATCGCTATTCCACACTAGTTAGTCCAGGCTTTTTCCTCATCTAGACAAGCCCTAAGTAGATATGGCACAAGCAGCCACAGGTCACTTCCTCTTCTCCTATAAGAATAAATGTCTTAGCTAACGTAATCCATTGTGTGTGTGTGTGTGTACGTGCACCCTGGCAACTTCCACACTCATTTGAAGGTAAATAAATGTCAATGGTTTAGTTAGCACACTTATAGTGATGATACACTGGTCGACGTAAGTACTGTAGCATATGGGCATTATGATTCATGCCATCTATCAGTCTATGCACTGTCCTAACTAAGAACTGTTAAATGTAATGACATTTTATGGAAAAAATACAAGTTTAGGCTTATATGTGCATTTGGTTCATTTAAAAATATATATATATATTGTGGCACAGAGGTGAATTAATGCTACAGCATCTGGGCAGAGTTATAACTGTTTTGACTTCTGCACTCTCTCAGTCATGATCTTTTCCCCAAGTTGTTGGCTCCCTACAGGAAAAGGTCAGAAAAATTCCCACAGTGATCATTACACCTTTATATATTTTCCATGGCAGATCTATTTGCCAGTATTCATACTTCACTTTACTGGCCAATTCCTGAATATCTTCATGGGACAAAGTCTGACAATAGTTTAATCCAAATTTGTTTCAAGTGCCTTAATTACATCCCACAGCTTCCATTTTTTGCCTTGAGTTAGAAAGTTATCTTCATAATTATAGGCAGGGCTGGTAACACTGCTTAATATTAATGTTATTCAGTACCCAGACAGGGCCCGCTCCAGGGATGAATCAGGGTTGTGTAGTGAATGAGGCTGTTGTCTATAGGATCCCAGCTTCATTTGTTGCAGAAGTTGGAAGGTTTGCAGTGAATGAGGCTGGGGATTGCAGGAAGAGAAAAGATGGTCTTGTGATTAAGGCAATGGAATGCTGCCCTGGAGAATTGGATTTATCTGACTCTGCAAAAGGGGTCCTATACTAATCAAGTCACTTAAACCCAGATTTTCAGAGGTGGTCACTAATTGTGTGTTCCTCATTTTCTGGGTCCTTGACTTGAGACTCTAGGTTCTGATTTGCAGAAATTCTGAGTACTCACAGCTGTAACTGAAATCAGGGAGAGCTGTGCTCTGTTCTGAGCACATAAAGTTCTATATATTGCTGAGTATTCTGAAAAATCAGGTCTTAGGCATCTCAAATTGGGCACCCAAAATTACTGGATACTTTTGATCTTAATCCCTCTGTTCTAAGGATTAGATTATTCCTTAGATAATTATTTGTAAAATGGGGATAATAATGCCCTCTCATATCACGGGGTATTATGAAAATAAATGTATTAATATTTGTGAAGAACTCCAATGCAGTTGTGGTGACAACCATAGAAAAGCCCATGTGGAAATTAATAATTCTGTCTTCAGAGCAGAGTTTGAATAGTGTGCAGTATCATAATGCATATGCACAAGGGGGCAAATTAAGGTTATACTGGTAATCTTAATTCTGGCATTTCTTAACTTTTCAGTGCTTGACTTTATGAACTTAATGGTCTTTTAACGTGTGTGTGTGTGTGTGTGTGTATGTGTAAGGTTCCCATTACCACACCTAAGGCCTCTTGTCTCCATTTGTTCCATCTGCAGAACTCCCATCACTGTCAATAAGAATTATAGCCATGGGCCCAGGAGAAAATATGCCTCTTGAAGATTTGCTTTAAAATAATGTAAAAAGGAATGAAATCATACTAAGATTCTGCATTTTTAGTATGGTAAAAGCAGATTTTAGAAACACCCGCAGGAGCCCAAGAACAGTATCATTAGACATTTGATGTGAGCCATTATATTTATTTTATTATTAATAATCATAGGAATTACTGTAGTGCCTAGAGCCCCAACCAAGACCTTGTCCCTACTGAGTTAGTCATTGTACAGCCATACAGTAATGGATAATCCACATCCTAAAGAACCTGAACTCTAAATAACTCATTCTCTGGGCCAAATAGTCACAGGTTCTTATGTGCATGCATAGAGGCAAAAGCTCATGCAACTATCAGAACCGCAGACCCTGAACTTGGAGCACAATGGGAAAACTACCTCAATGTGCACCGAGGGGTGTGGCATTGCAAAGGGATCAGGGAGGAACAGGAAGGTGGTGTAGCTGTAACCTTAGCTCCTTCACCTTGGACGGCAGAAAGTGCTCACTGTATTGTGGGGAATAGGCTATGTAAAAAGAATAGTGCCACCTGCATACTTCTTCTGATGCACACTGAGCCACACAGTGGGCCTGTCTGGTGTCTAGTGGACCATTGTTGGGTGAGCTCTTGAAGTATTCGACTCATTGCAAAACCTGCAGACTGAAGCTGCCCCTCCCCCAGTGTCTTATCGGGTGTATGCTCCTTTGTTTTTTGTATTGAGCAGTTTCCCCAAGAGATCCTATCTGGTGTTCCTGAAACTTTAACTGTAATGCATTTATTTATGCCTAAATGCTTTTCACTAAAAGCCATTTTTGTTTCTGCAACTCTAAATGATATTTAACAGTATCCAAACTAAATTTATTCACACACATTTAAAGAAGGAGCCCTAGACATAATGCATTTTTAACCATGTGAAATATATTAGTAATGGTACTTAAAGTAAGAAAAGAAAAATGATTTTGACTTGCATTAGTTCCATCTTTGCAGTATGTAGATAAGTCCCATACCTTTGACAGCATAACTACATTAGGTTTGCCTCAAAGCTAATAGTCAGACAGCCCAATGTGCAACAGCCATAACTGGTACCTTGCATAAGAGGTGCTGTTTTAGCAGTAGCTTGCCATGCTATATAGTACATCATTGCACATAACTCATAATAGACCATATGAATTCTTCTTCTTGGTGTATGCACAATGTGCTTCAGGTAGCACGTGACCAGGATTCATCACCGAAATTGGTCCGCTGGTTGGATCATTAGCTTCCCCGGCATGGACTGGGTACTGATGGGGAGTGGAACATGAAAGCTGATCCATGCCCCCACCATATGGACACCACACCATACTGGGATTGTGACATCTGAGCAGTGTGTACAGCTACAATCAGCAGCGTTTACGAAGGGAAAGGGAATGATATTTGCCCCATCCCTACCCTACACACATGACTTCCTAAGCATTAGGCACAAAGTGTTTGTTTCTTTCTTGACACACATTCTGTCTGTATTATGGAAGCAGCCAAAAACTGAATACAATCCAAAGCTAGCTGAGAAAATGTTAAGAAAACAAAGAACTCCCAGAGTGTCATAACAATAATGTTAATGAGAAAGGATGTAGTAACCTCTCAAACAGAAGACTATTGTTAAATGCAAACCAGCTGGTAATCAGGTGGTGGGGGGTAGGGGACAGCAGACTACTTTGTTTAGCTAAAAATAACCAGACAGGGTTTTTTTTCCAACCAGAATAAAATAACGTGGCAGCGTGGATTGAAAAACGAAACATTGTACTGATGAGTAGATGATACTTTTCCAGGCACTGCTGTGCAGGGAGTCAGGTCAGAATGCCATTGTGACAATGCCATTCACCATAGGCATTCTTCTGCCTGTATAGTACCCAGCCAAGCAGAATGTCTCCCAGTCATTAAGAGGAGCATGCTCAGTGGTGGTTTCTACCCATTCTTTTTGGAACTGTGGTTTGTGCTGCCCCTGCACTGTCTGCATCCTCTCAGTCACTTGGGAAGAGGAATGGGTGGAGTGAAAGTATAGCAGCGTAGGGGTGGTGCAGTCAGGGCCAGATTAACTCTCCTGTGGGCCTGGGGCTATTAGATTTTGTGGGGCCCCTGTACACAAGTCTTTTTCCTGGGAGGGAGTTTGGTGCAGGAGGACTGGGGCAGGGGATTGGGGAGCAGGAGGGGGTGCAGGGTGTGGGAGGGAGTGTGGGTGCAGGAGAGGGTGAGGGGTCTGGGAGGGAGTTTGGGTGCAGGAGGGGATTCTGATCTGGGGCAAGGGGTTGGTGAGGAGGAGGGGGTGCGAGGTGCAGGCTCCAGCTGGGAGATGCTTACCACAGGTGGCTCCTGGCTGGCGACGCAGCAGGGCTCAGGCAGGCTTCCTGCATGCCATGGCCCCACCCTGCTCCCGGAAGTGGCTGGCTGCTAGCACATCTCTGCGGCCCCTGGGGAGAGGGGGACAGCATGTCGCCTTGTGCTACCCACACCTGCAAGTGCCACCATCATAGCTCCCATTGGCCGGGGATGGTGCTGGGGCCAGGGGCAGTGCGTGGAGCCAACCCCCGGCCCCCACTAGGGGCCGCAGAGACGTGCTAGCAGCTGGCTGCTTCCGGGAGCGGTGTGGGCCCATGGCATGCAGGCAGCCTGCCTGAGTGTCCCGCTGCGCCGCAGGACTTTCAGCAGCCTGGAGTTGGAGATTGGTGCCTGTGATTTATTTTTGCAGCCCCCCGCTTGAGCCGGGGCCCTGGGCTGCAGCCCCTGCGTTAATCCAGCCCTGGGTGCAGTGATTTGGGTGCTAGCCTGGGACTTGGGAGGCCCTGCTCCACCCTTAATGTCCTAGGTTGCCTTGAATTTGTTCTTAGCTTCTCTGTGCCTGAATTCCCCATCTGTGAAATGGGGATAATAACACTTCCCTACCTCACAGGGGTACTGGGAGAACAAATGCATTAAAGATTGTTATGTGCTTGGATACTATAGTAATGGGGGGCTGTGTAAATACCTAAGACAAATGTCAAAAAATACAATTTTACTTAACATAAGGCAATATAATTCTCAGGGTAAGTACTTGCTTCCTGAGAAAATGTAAAGCAATAAAAACTGCAATCACAAATATAAGATCCAGATTCCACTAGTGTGTCAGGAGGATATTAAACTGCAGTTACTAAAGTTAGACATTTTAAAATCAACAGGTCCAAATAATTTTCATTCCAGAGGTTTAAAAGAGCTGGCTGAGGAACTTGCTAGACGGTAAACATTTATTTTCAATAAGTCTTGGAATACTGTGTCCAGTTCTGGTGTCCACAATTCAAGAAGTATGTTGATAAATTGGAGAGGGTTCAGAGAAGAGCTACAAAAATGATTAAAGGATTAGAAAACATGCCTTACAGTGATAGACTCCAGGAGTTCAATCTATTTACCTTAACAAAGGGAAGGTACAGGGGTGACCTGATCACAGTTTATAAGTACCTACATGGGGAACAAGTATTTGATAATGGGCTCTTCAATTTATCTGAGAACATTATAGCATGATCCAAAGGCAAGAAGCTGAAGTTAGACAACTTCAGATGTGGAAAGAAGGCATAAATTTTTAACAGTGATGGTAATAAAACATTGGAACAATTTACGAAGTGTTGTGGTGGATTCTCCATCACTAACAAAGATTGGATGTTTTTCTGCTCCAGGAATTATTCTGGGAAAGTTCTATGGTCTGTATTATACAAAAAGTCAGACTAGATGATCGCAGTGGTCCCTTCTGGTCTTGGAATCTATGAGTCAGATTGAGATGGACCTTGTGTGGATGCTCACACAGAGAGAGGAGGGCTATCACACCTGAGTACAACTAGTCAAGATCCATGCCATACTCTTAAAGATTTCTGCCTGTGTAGAGGAGAATATTTAAAAAAAACCCACTGAAGCCCATGTTTTTTTACTGTCTCAAAAAGAAGGAGTTGGATTCCAACACATTTAATCAATAAAAGATCATATGCAGTCAACAGGATGATTTTTAATTGCTCTACAGCATCTTTGGGGAAAGTATTTACCTTGAGAACTGTTTTGCCAGATGTTGAATAGTGCATGCACTTACTTTGGTAGTGTCCAAGCCATGCTATTGCCTCATTTGCATCTATCTACTAAATGGTTTAATTAATTTTGCATTGTGCTTACTGACTAGTTTTAATTAGCAATTAAATCAGTTCAGTTAACGAAAAAATGTAGGTGTTTACTTGAATGCAAATCACAGTGGGTTCTCAGGGCTCGATTCAAAAAACAGTTCCACGCCATTGATACTGGATTTCTGCAGGCTTTATTCAGAAAAAGTGCATTCCACACTTTTTTTCTGTCAATAAAGTGTAGGCCTTTATGATTCATTAACTGGCTCGTCCCTCTCTCTGTTTTTTTTCTCTTTCATTTTATACTAGAGGATAGCTTTGGGGAGCCAATAACAAGAAGTGTAAGGCAGACAAAATAGGGCCCCCCCCCCAGCCCTGCTTCACTGAAAACAGTGTGTGTGTGTACTCTATACGCATAGAAAAAGGGAAATGCTGTTGCTGCATTACTGTGTGCCATGGTGTCTCCCTTTAGTGGTTGATCCCAATAAGCCTGTGCTGGTTACTCTCAGCTAAACGAGATTTCCTGCAGATGGGGAGTGAGGTCGCATTTCTGGTGCTGAAGGTCTTGAGCCCCATCTACATTCCAGACACTGGCAAGCCACAGTAGCATCTTACTCTGTGAAAAAAGATCTCAAACTGCTTGTTATCTGCATATAGATAGTATCACAGACCAGTCATCTCTCCATCTCCCTCATTGGCCACATGTTCTGTCAGGGGTGCTGGAACAATTTTTATAGTGGGGGTGCTGAGAGCTATTGACCCAAATTGTAAACTCTGTGATAGAAACCGCTTCAAGCTAAGGTGTGCGGCAGCACCCCTCGTTCTAGCACCTATGTGAACTGTGGACAGGAGGGGGGTCACAGAACATTACTGTGTGAAACCCCACATAAAACAACTTTGGGATAGATGCCCAGTACCATCTCCTGGGCCCTCTCTGAGAGAGAAGTGTACAACTAATCAAGAGAAACTCCATTTTATTCCATCCAATCGACAAGTCAGAGAAATCTTGTGATCATTGGCATCAAAGGCTGTTGTTTCAGATTTTAAAGAATCATCTTGGACACCAGACTTGTATCTGTCATTATGTGGGGATCATCACCAGTTGAACCGATATAGTCTTCATGACAAAGCCAGACAGAAAGCCAGACTGAAACATATCAAGAAAATCCACCCTGAGACTCCAGAAGGTACCACAATTACCTTACTCTACCTTTCTCAGTAACCTTATCCAAAAAGGGAAGATCAGAGACAAGATGATAATTGGTGAGATCGCCAAGAAATGACTTAATGAATCTGGGTCTAATAACCACCCATTTGAAAGAAACTGGCACCTTGCCTTCCCATAGAGCGATGTCATTCAGCCAGTAACTGCAGATCAAAGTCAACCAGGGTAATTAATTGAGGAGTTAAGTTGGTAATCAGTTTGGAAAACAAAAGTCTCAGTCCTTGGAGCCTAAAGAAATATTAGCTGGAATACACATTCTCTGTAGTTTTATTCTCAAATTAAATTAAATTTCATAAATGTAATTTCATAAACTATTCATCAGCTGTCTCATTTAGGGTTGCTGTGCCAAGCACATGTGACAAAGACCTCTTCCCAAGCCTTAGAAGTGAAATAATTACTTGCACTGTTACTGCCTGTGCTCTACACATCCTGTGTGTATATACAGCATGAGCCTGTTCTCATGGATGGGAGCTCTGCCACTGACTTCAATACAAGCAGGATCAGAGCATTATTGAGGATTCCAACTTCCAGAGCCATCAGTCTGGCATTTTATTTAGGATTAAACTCACTGAAATAATAAAGAAAAAAATGAAGTCACTTCAATAGGAAATCCATTTTCTAAAAGCCTGAAAAACATATCAGTCATCACATCAGTCTCATGATGTAAAAGGGATTTTGACCCATTTATTTGGGAGTCCCATTGAGATCAGGCATTATATCAGCCACTGACTCCCCTTCTGATGCGCCCCCACTTCTTTAGCTACTTTATCTCTAACGCTGTAGTGCTTTGTATTCATTAGAGGCAGGCTTTGAGGAAATAATCTTTGACATTAATCAACAGGTGTCATAAAGCATCAGTGCCTACATAACACAGAGTCCAATGCTATCACAGTCTACTTCATACTGGTCTGTAATAGAAGCAGCTCAGGATTGTTGAGTCATTAAAATAAATCATGCTTCATCTACAAATTAAAAACTAACAGTTAATGGGCCTAATTCTGCTCTCAGTTGATTTTAATGAAGTTACTTAGATGTAACCGAGGAAATGTGGTCCATTAACTCCTAGTTTTTTATTTAAGGCATTATGCGGGTGCTTGAATGTAAGTGCTGGCCTTTTATCTATTAAAAATAACAAATAGAAAGCATGTCCATTTTTAAAAAGCAGACCTCAAGTGGGAGCTTATGAGCTGTGTGCTGTGTAGCAGAGCTCAGAGCAAGAAGCTAACTGTAACCTGGCTAAGAGTAGAAATGTATCACCTGGTGCTTGGATGTTTTGGTGTTACAATGCTAGCTTGTTGTCTCGGCTGTATCACATGAGGGCACTGCATAGCATCATTTACAATGATGCAGGAAGTTGGGGGGAAAAAGGCTCAATCAACTTCCAAAGCTAGCAGAGTTTTAATAGGCCAGCCTTTCATTAAGTGAATTCCTAAATGTTGACCAAATTCTTTCAGATCTAGGCAGCTAATGGCTCAGGATGCATGTGATGCACTTGTCATTACACAGACACTGATAAAAATCCTTGAAGCTGCTTTTTCCCAGAAAGTTCACATGAGTCGGGGGGAGGAGCAGGGCGGGGGGAGAAAAAAACTTCTCTTCAGTGGTTTCTTTCATGTCACAAGAAGGAGGGTCATGTGTTTTAGTTTAACTAATACATTCCAATAAAATGATTTTCAAAGGGACAGGACAAATAATGGGCATTTTACATATGGTGGCTGTGCATGTCAGATGGAGCTAATTTTCTCATACACAATATATTTGTTATTCCACAAGCTGGTTATAATTCATTTAAGGCCTCTTTTTAAAATTTAATTTTATCTAATCAACTAATAAAATGGCCCAGTGAAGCCTTTATGGTCGATATAATTTGGTGAATGATTTAGTTGACATTTCTTTTAGGATATTAAAGATATGTTATTACTCTCACAGATTTTAAGCGCTAACCCCCCCCTCAAAAAATCCTCCTGTCTGTGCAACATTTTTTATAATGCTAGATGTTGAGATTTTTCACCAGAAGAAATAGTTTTTAGTTTATTTTATGTATATCAAAATTAATTTGTAAGCGTATAATTATTAGCAAATGATTCCTTATAATGAATATAATTTTGCTCCCAAGATAAGTATATACTGCCACCCAATTCCTTATCACTGATCATTGTATAGGCTGATAGATATGTCTTTCTTTCAGAGAAGATCTTAAACTGAAGTCCTCCTTGCTATATAGTTAATCGAGATTTCATTAGTGTCCTGACACTTCGCCTTTCAAGTTAGCGTGTTTATCACCTTTCTTGTCTTCTGAAAGGTGATCCAGCGTCTCTGCCTATGAACATTTGACAAAATGACAAATGCAACATCCAGACCAGCCTTCTTGTAACATATCAAAATAATTTTGTGCTGTAATGTTTAATTATCAACCAGAGTTGAGAAGCTTTAAAGTGCAGCATTGGGTGGAAGTAGCTTCTTGCCTTCACAGGAAACAGTTTGCAATTAGCCAGGGTCAAAATGCCCAGGATCAGCATTGCTTAAGGCTAGAAAAACAGAGCTAGGGCTATGGCAGTGTCACAGGCTGCAGCCCAGTTGTCTCCCTATAGCAGGATGGCTTTGACGTAAGGTCCTAATTAAACTACCAGGCATGTCCAAGTCTGGCTTTCTTGTGTACAACTTATTTTCCACTCAAAGGCTTAGAGTGTATCGAAGTATATTTCCCAGAGATGGGGATTAAAGTACAAAATATAGGCACTCATTATTTAAAATGGTGGATGTTTTTGAATAATTAACATTACAATAATATAGCTAAAAATGGTCCCTTAAAAAAGAATTCTCCAAGTAGCCAGCATTTTAGATTCACCATCAGCTGTTTGCATTACTAGTAAATTGCTCAAATGAAAATAGAGTGTAGGTGACTATGGGCCAGATTCTCTCCTCTGTTGTGCTCCTGACAAGCTCATTAAAGTCAATTCAGTTACCATCATTTTCTGTACGGAAGGGCAGGAATTAATGAAATAATACTTAATTATATTCCCTATGATCGTCTGCCCTTGCCATATCTGCCTAATTTGCAGCTTCCCACCTTTTGATACTGCTCTGGTGAATTGTTGGTGTTTGTTGTTCAAGCTGTGTTGGTTAGTTATGTCTGAGCAGATAAATCATAATTTGTCCCTCCCTGCCCCCTGTTCCCAGCACGCCTTCCAGGCCTCCCTTCTTCTGTCTGGCTAAATGTATAGGGTCCTCTATATGTGCCTTTATTTCCGTCTTGATAATGTCTTGCGCCTACCCCTTAGGATCCATCCTTCCACTTCGCCCAAAGGAATTCCTCTCCATTCCAAGATCAGCAAGCATGGCTCTTTGCTGCCCCTTTGTGTGCTCCCCAATCCACTACTCCCAGTCCATATCCCTCCTGGTATGTTGCCTCGATGCTCACCTGCACTATGACCCAACCAGATTGCCACTGGTTTTCTACTTTGCCCCTCCGCTAAATTCAGCACGAGGAAGCAATGAGTTTAGATTTATCAATATTTATACTCTAAGAGTTGCTATTTATACATTTAACACCTCCTCTTTATATCCTCATAAACATCCCCTGACCCACTAACCCTCCCAGAAATATTTAAAACCACTTCATTTCAGCATATCTTAAAATGCAAATACATTGGCGTTTCTAGTCCAAGTCATTTTGCCAATAAGATGAGCCAAAAAAGAAGAGAGAGAATAATTACAAAGAAGTGAACCAAAACTATATTTTCAAAATGCCATAACTTTAAAACGCTTTGGCTATTAGAAAACTTTGCAGGCAACATCTATCCTCAGATCAGATGTGACACGCAAAATTTGAGGAAACTTTTGTTTCTTTTGGGGAACTTTGGTAGTGGGTTTGAAAATTGGTCTTGAAACGTCTCTATAAAACAGTGGTTCTCAATCTTTTGTATTGGTGACTGTAACGGGTCAGATTCACCCCTGCGGCGCCTCCTGCTGGTGACTCCGGGAATTAGCTCAGTCCAGCGCTGGAGCGCCCTCTGCAGGCCGGTGATCCGCCTGTCTTCTGGCCCCCGTGTCCCTCCCTGGACCCGGTGCCCTTTCACATGGGGTGCTGCCCCTGGCAGTAACCCCTTTCTCTCTGGGTCTCCCCTCCTTGGGGAACCCCCACCCTCTAGCCCCACCTTGCCTCAGTATTTGGCTACTGCCAGTCATTGTCTAGTCCCACACTCTGGGGCAGACTGCAGTATCAGCCTACTCATCACAGGCAAAGGGGTTTGGACCTGCTGCCTTGGCCTACTCCTGGGCTGCCCTCTGCAACCCCCAGTACCTGTTGGCCCACTGCTAGGCCGCAGCCTGGGACTTTCTAGGCTGGAGCTCCCCAGCTCCTCAGCCTTTCCCCAGCTCTGCTTCACCCTAGGTACCTTATGTCTGGCTCCCAGCAGCCAGGCCCTTCTTCCTCTTCAGGCAGAGGAAGACTGTCTGGACTTCTGGCTTCCCTGGCCTTCTTATAAGGCCCTGTTCAGTTTGGGGAGTGGCTTCATCTGCAGCCACTTTCCCAATCAGCCCAGCCTAGAGCAGCAGCTCTCAAGCCCTGCCAGGCTGCTTTTAAACCCCTCAGGACAGGAGCAGGGTCCACACTGCTACAGTGACCCCTTTCACACAGCAAGAATCTGAGTGTGACCCCCTCCCCTTATAAATTAAAACCACTTTTTAAATATTTAATACTATTATAAATTCTAACTCCGCCGTTGCTTGGTCCCAAGCCCAAGATGCGAAAGGAGGAGGGTTGTGCGTTGGGCTGGCAACCCACCACATAAAAAACAAGCGCTACAGAAACGTCAACCAAATCTTCAGAAATTCATAAAATTGTGGGTAGCTAGCCGGAGATTCAGGCAGTAATGCCAGATATGATAAACGGGGATCAAAGCCGAAAGGAAGTCCCTTTTCGATGGAGTCTCTGGTCAAACCCAAAAAATAAATTAAGATAGCAGTATGGAACGTTCGAACAATGTATGAAACAGGGAGAACAGCATCAGTAACAAAGGAAATGAGAAAATATGGCATTAACATTCTTGGTATCAGTGAGATGAGGTGGATGGACACTGGTATGTTAATACTGGACTCTGGTGAGACAATTTTTTATTCAGGATGCATAGATGGACATCACCATGAAGGGGTGGGCATCATTGTTGACAAAGAGACGAGAAAGAGTTTGTTAGGATGGAGTCCTGTTACCTCCAGAATAATAAGAGCGAGATTCTTCTCTGGATATGCGAAGACTACCATCATCCGATGTTATGCACCTACTGAACAAGCTGAGCAGGAGGAAAAAGACTTGTTCTATATCAGACTTCAGGAAGAGATACTTAAGACCCCATGCCATGACATCCTGATGTCGGTTCCAGCAATGCCGGGTATGAAGCATGCATGGGGCGGGAAGGAGTTGGAGAGAGAAATGACAACGGTCAACGATTTGTAGACTTATGTCTTGAGAATGGACTGGTGATAGGTGCAACAATCTTCCAACTTAAGACAATACACAAGCTGACGTGGATATCACCGGATGGGAAAACCAGGAACCAAATTGATCACATTGCAAACAATCGGAAGTGGAGCGGGTCACTGCTGGATACTAGAGTATCAAGAAGTGCAGATGTAGGTGGTGACCATCATCTTGTATTGAGCAAGCTTCAGATAAAACTGAGAAAGACGAAGAAAGTTTATGGGCAACAAATTTTCGACTCAAGGAAGTTGGAAGAACCGCCAGTAAAGGCACAGTTCATATTGGAGCTCTCGAAAAAGTTTCAACTTCTAAATGACTTGCGAACTGGTAATATAAACACTTTTTGTGACAACGTCGAGAAGGCATATGTAGAGACCAGCAAGACAGTGCTTGGCTACAAGAGAAGAGAGCGGAAAGTATGGATTTCAGATCACACATGGAAACTCATTGAGTAGAGGAAGACAGCAAAATTACATATGCTAACTGGAAGGGATGAACAACAGAAAGCTGCGAACAAAGAATATAGGGAGAAAAACAAGGCTGTGAAGAGAAGTGCCTGAAAAGACAAAAGGGATTATATTACCAGTCTGTCAAGAGAAGCACAGTCAGCAGCCGCGCGGGGCGACACAAGAACTGTGTATAGAATCACGAGGACTTTGACAGGAGGGTTCAGCAATAGGTCAACAGCGGTTAGAGGAAAGAATGGGAGAATATTGATAGAAGAGAAAGAACAAATCAATCGATGGGCAGAGCATTTTAGAGAGACTTTAAATAGATCAACTCCTGAAGAGGTAGTTGAAATAGAGGAAACGAGTTTTCAGATGGAGGTAGAATGTGGGTCTATCATAGAGCGAGAGATAGAAGAGGCTATTAGACAGACAAAAGCAAACAGGGCACCAGGTGAAGATAGAATAACCGCAGAAATGCTAAAAGCCGACCTGAATACGAGTGCTGGGATTCTAAAGGAGCTATTCAACAAGGTGTGGGAAGAAGAGAAGGTACCTGAAGCATGGAAGAAAGGTATCATTGTGAAATTACCAAAGAAGGGTGATTTGTCTTTGTGTGGTAATTGGAGAGGTATAAACTTGCTATCAGTGCTCGGGAAGGTTTTCTGCAGAGTTCTGTTCCAGAGAATAAGACAAG
This sequence comes from Mauremys mutica, assembly GCF_020497125.1. Classification (NCBI taxonomy): domain Eukaryota; kingdom Metazoa; phylum Chordata; order Testudines; family Geoemydidae; genus Mauremys; species Mauremys mutica. The sequence continues at coordinate 117,797,883 of NC_059073.1, read as the reverse complement.
CAGTAGAAGAGATCCTGAGGGAAGAACAAACAGGATTTAGGAGTGGGAGAGGATGCGTTGATCAGATATTTGTACTACGTACGATAATGGAACAATCTCTTAAATGGAACTCACCACTGTTCATTAATTATCTCGATTTCGAGAAGGCATTTGATAGTGTCCACCATCCATCTCTCTGGAATATCTTAAAAATATATGGATTCCCTTCGAAAGTGATTAACATCTTCAAAGATATGTATGCCGGCAATAAGTGTTGTGTTCGCCATGAAGGACAGCAGAGCGAGTGGTTCCATGTGAGAATGGGAGTTAGACAAGGGTGCGTTATTTCACCCATTCTATTTCTTGTGGTCATAGATTGGGTGATGCGGAAAGCCACTGAAGACAGGCCAAGAGGGATCGCATGGGGACCCTCTGGTCATATTGAAGACTGTGACTTTGCGGATGACATCGCCCTGATTTCAAGCTCTCAGACGGACCTCCAAGAGAAGACTGATAGAGTAGGTAGAGTAGCAAGGTGCGTAGGACTTAATATCCATGCCGGTAAGAGCAAAATAATGAAAGTAAAAACAGCAAGCTCGACGAAGACAGTGTTATGTGACGTAGAATTGGAGGAGGTGAACGACTTCAAATACCTTGGTAGTTACATATCGGCTGATGGTAATATTCAGAAGGAGATATCTACCAGAATCGGTCTTGCAGCAAATGCATTCTATAGACTTCAGAATATTTGGAGGTCAACCGTCTTGCAAATGAAAACCAAGGTAGAGATCTACAGGTCGAACGTCCGCTCTGTGTTGCTCTATGCGGCGGAAACATGGAGGACCAACAAGAAGATAGAAAGTCGGCTTCGGGGCTTTGAAGGAAGGTGTCTTAGGCGAATTCTTAACATACATTGGCTGCAGCGTATCACCAATGTTGAAGTGAGCCGATTAACGGGCATCAACAATATAGTGGATGAAGCCAAACAACGAAGATGGAGGTGGCTGGGGCATGTGTTGAGAATGGATGCTGACAGACACCCTCGTATTGCCCTACGATGGACACCACAACGAAGAAGAAGGAGGAGAGGTAGACCATTGGGGACGTGGCGAAGGACCATTGAAGAGGAAATGAAAGGTATGGGAACGAAGTGGGATGAAATCTGCTGTCTCGCTCAAGAACAAAATGAATGGAGGAGAGTGGTTGGCGCCTTATGCTCCACAGGGAGTGAATAAGAAGAAGAAGAAGAATTATAAATTCTGGAGGCAAAGTGGAGTTTGGGGGTGTAGGCTGACAACTGGCGACCCCCCACTTAATAACTTCATGACCCCTAAGGGGTCATGACCCCCAGTTTGAGAACCCCTGCTATAAAGCAGCTACCACTGTTCTGTAGTGTCTTGTACCAGGGTGTGTGTGTGTGTGTGTGTAGATATTACTCTACCAAAACTTTAATGGAACCTGTTCATGGCATGAATGCTGCCACAATCAGCTGTTACATAAAAGCACATCAGCTGTGTAGATCTGAAAGTGGTACAGAATTTGAAGACCCACACTTCTTGAACATAACTGCAGAGTAGACAACGGTTCAGGCAATTGTTGCCTCTTTCTGTACCTGTGCCTCAAGGCTGGATCTATGTCTTTTGTTTATTCCTGGTACTTGACCACTAGAACACAATGGGTTCTCTAGTAATATTTTCCCTTGAAAGTACACTGATTATCTTCCTGATGAGAAACATCATAATTTGAAGTACATTTACATTTGTGCTAAAAGAGCACAGCCTCAAAGCACAATCCAAAAGATTGTTACGTGATGGATTATCCCTGTCAGAATTTAGAAAAATGTCACGTATCTCAAATACAAGCCAAGAGTCTGTCGTGGGAAGGCTGCCTCTGGTAGCTTAATATTAGAAGCTTCATAAGCACATCTATTTTAAGGCTATGAGAGGCTTGCACAGATTTTTCTACAACTTTTGAGGACTCTTCCAAACCAGCAGGAGAGGTGGATCCCATCAGCCTCATAACTTGGAGGACCACCACAGCAGCAAGAGCTGAGATATAGTAAAGTGGCCTTAAGTTTATAAATATTTCCAAGATCCACCATGCGGTTCTGACATCATCATCTGGGCCTCAGTGCTCTGAAGAGCTTAATAAATTAAGCCGCACTACATCCAGTTTTCTGTACTAACACATTTTGATGTGATCCCATAAAAGCCCGATTCATGGTCTTCTTTGTGCTTCTTGCCTGCAGATGCCATTATCCAAAAAGTTAGGGGTTGTCACTTGACGATTTAATTCACTGTCCTCCCAGAGATTGGAAGAGGGAGTAAACATGAAAAACCTTCCCACTTAAATTGATGATTCATGCTGCTATCCCTCCTCCTCTCCTTCTCCTTGTTGTGTTGCTCCACATCTGAAATTCCCCACACGCCTGAAGGAAGAGAAGGGAGGAAGGGCGAGGAGTCTCATTCTGAATACGAGACCTGTGCTTAACCATCTTCTAAATATGACATTCCATTTCAACAGCTCTATGTGCTGCTGCCAGTGCAAAGATTTGAATTGCCTGCAGGAAGAACAATGCAACTTGTAACTTTTATTTTTCAGTGGAGCTCTTGAGGACAAGCCCAACAGGTGCATTCTGCCACATCTACACTGGGAACGTCAGTAAGCTCTCAGGGCATGGCCTTTGAGTGACTCATTTGCCTAAACTTGCTGGTGAGTTGAATGCTTTATTATAGCTCTCTTGAGAAGGCAGTTGCAGAAACAATTTTAGAAACACATAATATAATTATTTATTGGAAAACCTTTAGGCTACGTCTGAACTTCAAGCAAGGGCTGTGATTTCCAGCTCACGTAGACATACTGGTGCTAGCTGTCATCTGAGCTAACATGCTAAAAATAGTAGTGTAGCTGCAGCACCACAGACAGCGATGGCACTGCTGGGTATGTACTCAAGGCTGCTAGCATCTGCTGCCATTGCCTGTGCTACCTTAGCTCAGGTGAGAACTAGTGTTAGTATGTGTATGTGGCTGGAAATCACATCCTTAGCTCGTGGTGTAGATTTAGCCTTAGTTTGGCTTCCATCCAATTCACAGCATTTCATGATTTCCTAATGCCCTGGGCATGGGCCCAGTCCTTGAAATCATTGAAAATAATGGCCAGATTCCCACTGACTTCAGTGGGAGCAAGATCAAGCCATAGGGTCAGTTTGACAATGACATATATCATGTATATTAGTATAAATTCATACATTACTTCCTTAGTATGAAGCTTGGAATGCATGATTTACCAATAAGGCCATTCAACAATAAGTAAAGGTAGCACTGAGTCTACTTCAAGTGGCAATATTCTCCCTCCCTCCCTTGTTCCAGTAGACATGTTTGGGGGCTTTTTCTATTTCATATTTGTTATTCTTTTTGTGTAATATATTTTAAATACATGATTGATCAAATATCTTCTTTTTATTTATGGAAGGGGCAGTGGGAGACATGACTGGAAATAAGACATACATTTTTAACAGTGAGGTTAATTAATCATTGGAACTATTTACCAATGGTCATGGTGGATTCTCCATCACTGACAATTTTTAAATCAAGACTGGATGCTTTTCTAAAAGAGATCTGTTCTAGGAACTATTTTGGAGAAGTTCTATGGCCTGTATTATACAGGAAATCAGAGTAGATGACCACAGTGGTCCCTTCTGGCCTTGGAATCTGTGAATCTCTGTCACTTGCCTCAAAGAAACCCCAACAACCAGGGCCAGCTCCAGCTTTTTTGCCATCCCAAGCAGCGAAGTGTGTGGGGGGGGGAGATAAAGCCGTGATTGGCGGCACTTTGGTGGCAGCTCTACTGCGCTGCTTCTTCAGTGGCAATTCAGCAGCAGATCCTTTGCTCTGAAAGGGACTGAGGGATCCGCTGCCGAATTGCTGCCAAAGAAGCGGCATGGTAGAGCTCTTCGCCATTGGCCGCCCCAAGCACCTGCTTCCTTTCCTGGTGCCTGGAGCCAGCCCTGCCAACAACCATCTGTTGTCCTATCATCCTCCAAAATTGCTCTGTTCTCAAATAAATGGTTTATGAATTTGCTCATTAAAAATATGTGCAGTTTTTTTTCTATGCACCAGTTTTACTTTTCAATTCACAGAGAGAATATGTTGTGACAGTGCAATATGTACTCAAGTTTATTCTTACAGGTAGTAAAAAGCAGATTAACTCTGAAAACATTTGGAGTGCTGCACATATGTGCATCTCCTGCAGGACTGGCAGATAGAAATCATGCAAATAGCACTTTTATAAGAGAGTAGATATATGCTCATTCTACCTTTGACCATTTCAGAATAGGAAGAAAGAACAGGGTTAGGTCAAAGCAGAAAAAAGGTGGAGGGGTGAAAATCTCATTGCAGTGTGCTTTTGTCCGAGCGTGGTATCCTTTCTCAGCTAAGGGAGACAATTGTTGTCTTTACTGCAAGATCTGAGAAGGCATGAGGCATATAAAGGGTCTATATCACACTTTCACTGATGGAAAGAAGCAGAGTGCCAAGAGGATATAGTGCAGTTAGTACATGTGTAAGTTAAAACTACAGTTCTGCAAAGAGGCCCATGTAGGCAGATCATCACTGACTCTACTCTCTCTGCCAAGCTACATGCCCTTTATACCACTGAGTTCCAAGGTAGTGTTCGGTGCTTTATGCTGAATGGTATTGCGTACCTACCTTTAAAATTTCCTTGGCTCCTCTAAGTCATTTCTGGGAAATTAATGCTGTTTTGGTCCTTTCCAGGCTTCACATTGAAGACAACGTGACATAAAACGAACTGAGTGGTGTGATGAGGAGAACGTCTTTGTCAATTACACAGAAAACTGAACTGTATTCAAAATTACAGGTTAGATTGACAATCTGATTACTAAAAGCAGCAAAGGGTCCTGTGGCACCTTATAGACTAACAGATGTATTGGAGCATGAGCTTTTGTGGGTGAATACCCACTTCGTTGGATGCAACAGTCTAAAATTGATTACTAAAATTCAAAAAATTATAAAATACTAAAAAGTGTTTTTTTCCACAGAATTATAGAAATGAGCTGACTGAAGAAAACATAAATCCTTCTAGTTCATCCTTTTCCCTGCAGCAGGGATACTCAGATACATTTTTAGAACTGTGTGTGAAACATGCTGCTGTATAGTGCACAAGATGATTCTGATTACAAAATGAAAGTAAAATAGAAAAGTATGCACTGAACAGAACAGATACCCTACTGGAGTGAGAATTCTGGATCTCTACTGATATTCTAAATGCCTTTTGCAATTGCAGATGAGTGCATTTCTATGAAGCCAGTGGTATTTATACTTTGTTATTGTTGTTACAATTTTAAGAGATTCCATGAGTTATGTAAATATATATCATAGAATCACAGAACCATGCTGTTAGAAGGGGCCTCAAGGATGATCCAGTCTAACCCCCATATATAAATTTCTGTAAACTAACATGTTTACAGAAGATCAGTTTGTTTATTTTCTAAGGCCCCAATCTTGCAAACAAGTACATACATAGTTATCAGTATTCATGGAAGCAGTCCCAATTATTTCAATGAGACTACTCACATGAGTAAAGTTAAACACATGCATAATTGTTTGCTGGATTGGTGGCTTAATATGAATTGTCAAACCACTGCAGGAGAGGAAGGACAGTCTTTTCACTAGGGCTCTAGTTTGATGTGCTGGAGATTGGAGTCCTATTTGGGCTCTGACACAGACTTCCAGTGTGACCTTGGGCAAGCCACTGGAGGCCTGATCCAGTCTGTTGAAGTCAGTTGGAGTATAGACTTCAGTTGGTTTTGGATTAGGCCGCTAATCTCTCTGTACCTCAAAACCCTTTCTATAAAAAGGGGGCAATACATCTTTCCCACTCACATGGGTGTTGAGGATAAATCCATTGAAGTTTGTGTAGCTCTCTGATATTATACTGATGAACACTAGAGAAGAGTCAATAAATAAATAAAATGTAAAGCACATGTCCGCTCTCTCGTGAATACATTTCTTTTTTATTCACTCAGATTCTTTAGATTCCAAAATCACATGGTAAAATGGAAGGCAAATGCACCATAATGCTCTGATCTGCTTTTCAGGCCATCCTGTTACTACTTCTGTTGCTGTTTGGAAAGTTCCTGAATGTGGACCACTCTTAAACGCTGTAAAAATCAATACAAAAGAAAAAAATGTAAACACATTTATTCTTCTTTTATACAATGTCCATGTTGCTGACTTTTGCTTGACCAGATGTTCCACAGTTTCAAATCTGTTCAACCGTAGCTGTTAGCAAAACAATTCTTCTTTCACCCGAAAGTTAGGCTCATATTTTTAACGAGATGGTTTTGATTTCTTTTATATTATTATTATTGTTGTTGTTAAGTAGAGGTTTAATGTATTAGTTACTAATATTGGGCTTTTAGAACAATGGTATTGATGACCGTAGCTTCTTGCGTATATTACTTGCACAATGTATAGTTACTTTAGAATACTGAGTGCCCAATTTTAGCCAAATGATACTGCTTCTGTAATTTTAGTTTTAAAACACAAAGGCTAAAGATAAGTAACTATCTTTTTGATAGAGGCTGGAAAAGCTTAAGGTTTTGCACTCTGTGTGGTAGTTTCCCTTCTCTTTCTTTTCCTGGATATAACTGACAAACAGGCATTGTCCCTTTAGTGAGCTCTGCAATATTACTTTGACCCCAACCCATCAATCTGCCTCAATTGGATAATGATCTGTAATCACTTTCTTTCAGGGGAGTCTATAAATTTGCCAAGGCCCCATTCTTCTCTGAAGGACTCCTTATGTTCACTCTCATTTGTGCAAATGCTCTCTCTTTTACAGTGCTAAATAGCCATGCACATGGTCCATTCTCCTCAGAGGCACCAGGCTGTTCACTGCTGATTTTCCATGGCTTTGCTTTCTAAAAGGATGCTAAGCACTACATGCCAGGTCTCAGTGGGGTGCAGGCCCGAGCCAGGCCACTTCAAGAGCAGCCGCTTTTCTCATTAAGACTGACCCATCATTAAGTCACTTTGTGCCAGCCCTTGTAATCGATGAACTTACTCTGTAGTGCAAAAAAGCTAATAAGGATAAGAGTGGGATGGAGAGGAGGGAAGACATTAAACCACTTAACAGAGAAACCCACCTCCTTTAAGGCTTAGAAGCATATGTCACTAGCAAAGTTCAAGGAAGCCTGCAGAGTTCAGACTTATAGTGATTTATCTGATTATCAAAAAAGTAATTCTTCAAACATCCCTATCCTGTTCTATTTATTGGACCCAATAAATGGAATAAGGCTGAAAGGAGGTTTATACTCCTGCTGACCTCTCTCTTCTCATTAAGGAGGATTAAAGGATGAACGGGATAAAATTGAACTTGGGTATGGTTCAGGGATAACTCCATGTATATATATGGACGACTGTGGAGCATTAGGTATTATTTTTATCCTCCGGGTCACTCCAAAATAGTGTATAGACTAAAAGAGTCAGAGGATTGGTAGAACTGCTATTGAATTAGGGAAATTCCTGCTTGATTTTTCTTTCCTGACCAGGCTGAGAATTGTAATCTGTGCACTCAGTACAGCTTTGAACTCTTAGAATAAAAATTGCAAGAACTTTAACAAATATGGAAGCAAATCAGGAGCTAGGCAAGCTTCAGTAAACTTGCAGCATTTAGAGGGCTCTTGTCTTTGGATGGCTGAAGTAGGAATTCTCCAGGTTCTACTGCAAATAAAGCCATCCATCTACTACAGCACTTTAGGAATATGCAAATCAGGTGAGAATTAAGTGGCTGCAATGTATGTTTATGATAAAATGCCTTAAAGAAATAAAAGAATGGCAAATATCCAAATGTTTAAAAAATATTAAGCATCATAGAAAACTGAATCGGTGGGAAAACATATGACAGAGAAAAACAATAAATCAGACCTCTTATAGGGTGGTGAGGAGGAAATGGGGCCATGTGTCGAAGGGCTCCCTGAAGAACAATTGCTCCCTGGTGTGAAGATGGTCTGTGAAGTTCATACCATTCTTAGATGATTTGTCTCCCTCCTCTTCCAATGTGTCACCTAACCTTGCAGAGCTTCATGGAAAGGAAACAGTAATGGTCTCATCTCCTCTCTTCCATGTCCCACCGCCTCTGAGGCAATGTATGCTCCTATGGGCACAGCGAGGAAGCAGCCCCTACACAACCCCAAATGCAGGGATGGTGCATGTGACTGGCATTTGAATGAGATGCACAAGGATTGGGTGCTGCTTGTGTTCTCCCCTCAAGGCAAGTGCTCAAAGCTAGGCCTAGGTTGTAAAGTGAAGCACTTAAAAGTCAAGAAATGCTAAAGTTAGGAGTGTCAAAACAACCTTAACTCTGTCCCCTTTTGCATATGAAATACAATATGGGTCTGATCCTCCACTGATGTAAATTGATGTATTGATTCCCAAATAGTTAGACCAACTTACTGAGGATCAAGGCTATAGTCTTTAATTACATGATCACAAACAATTATTGTCTGAGTACTTCTGACTTATAGGGTGCACAGGTTGGACAGTGCCCAGCGAATGAGGTTGCTGTTCACTATTTATTATCATCCAGTGAGTACACTCTTATCTTTTTTACTACACTATCTCATCCATCAGGTCTCCTCTAGACTTTCACTCCAACTTGATGGCATAAAATGGTATCTTTGCCAATGTTTGAATTTAAAAATTGTTGTCCAGATATTATGCCCAAACCTGGAAATATAATCTGATCTAACAAGCATATGGTTTGTGTTTTGATTTATTGAAATAATCTAATGCTGAGATAATTGCAGAGTGGAAGTATCCAGTTCAAACAACAGCTGCTTGATGTGATGTCTTCTGCTAGCATTCTGCTTCAGTTATGCCACACAATGTTTTGGAGTTTTATGTTGCCATCACAGAAAAGCCATACAGCCTAATCTGCTTCAAATCAGGGCAGTCTTTTCTAGCTGGTAGTTAGTACTCTTAATAAATACACGTTTGCTGTCGTCTTGTTTTCATTTTAATCATGATTCCAAAAGATAACCATCTCAGAGGTAATTTGTTTCCACTATGTTAAAAATTCCATTGGAAAGTTGCCTTCCATTGTAACTCATTAAACACTTCATTGATAGTGTGTAAGAAAAAGAAGCAAAAGCCAGTCTGGTTCCTCTCAGGAGTGCAAGTTAACTCCAATGAAGCCACGCCACACTTTTGCCAATTCCAAGCTCTTCTGTAGCATTCTAATGATTTATCAGTGCCATCATCACATGGGAACACTCTTGTTTGTAAAAGCTTGAAAAGAATCCATGGCCTACATTTCAATAAAAATCACATTTCAAAATTATGGAAATATATAGGAAAATAATTGCTAGCTCTATTTTGAATTGATCACTGAAAAATAGAGGACCTAGTGGTGAAAGGCTCAGACAGAAAGATGACTGTTCCCTTTTAAAGCACCTCCCTATTGAAAATTGGGCATATTATCAGAGTGCCTGAAGCATTCAGCTACTACAGTGATGGGTAAGGTATAAACACCTAGTTAGATAAATATATATATCATGGAAACCACAGGATATGAGAGCAGAAAGCCTATGGAAGGATAGATTATGAGCTTATTTCCCCCTACCCCTCCATATTGGCTCAACTCCATTGGCCAGTCTGTTTTAGGAGGGTGGAGGTGGAGCCTTATCTCCTATCACATTCCACCTGCCCCCACCCACCTGCTTGAAAGGGAGAACCAGGTGCCCGGCTCCCTCATGTTCCTGAGACAGATGCAGCAAGGTGCAGGGGAATGGGTTTTAGTCCTTCTTATTCCTCTGCATGGCTGCATTAGGGACAGGCATGATCTGGCCCTAAATTAGTGACATCATAGCATTACCAACATTCTATCAGCAATACGGCTATAGTACTTTTCATTAAAATATTGACTCAAAGCATTTTTACTCTACAAATCACTTTAAGGACAATTGTTTTGTTCTCCTAGCAGAAATGAAAAGGTAACATGGAAGCAAACTGATTGGTTCAGTTTAACAAGATGGATGCTCCATAAGCACACAGAGCTCGTCTGTTGAGCCACCCTAGACACGGGCGTTAGAACACTACATAGGGATGCAAAGTAATTATTTATGAGTCATAGGCACATTTTATCAACAATACCAGACAGGGTATCAGAGGCTTTGCAGCCGCCCTCTCATTCAGAGGGGGGGAAATAGGGTCTGCAACATAGAGCACATACGGGGAAAATAGTTACGTTTGGGTAGAAAGCTTAAATTTATGTTCGGTTATTTGTTATTTGAATTACCAATAAAGCCACACCTCATGAAGTGGATAATTACAGTATGTGTACAGTGTATTTAGTTCAGAGATGGATGGTACTACAGCTATTTACATAAAATTACTGTATTTATTAAAATATTCTAAATATTAAGCGATACAGGGAAAATATAAGTTTTTGCATCTCCCACTGTCAGAATTCACTCAAAATGTCACTTTACTGTACTATACATATTTTACCTTCTTTTATCATATAAAACACAACAAAGTTTTTATGAAACTCCTCCTTATAAATCATCAGTGGTAATAAAGACACTGAATGCCAAATTCTGCCCTCAGTTCCATCCACGAAATCCTATTTTCTTCAGTGAGGTTGCACAGGGCTCATTGACTGGAATTTTAGTAAACAATTTGGCTGATGAGCAATATCACTTTATCCTTTGCCACACTGGCTCTGTAGGGGTTAAAAATGGTAAAAATGCCTCTAAAATATGAAGATGTGATTTTAAACACACAGTCAGTAGTTGTGTTGACTAAGGAGGGACCATTTTTGCATAGTTTCTTTTTAGGGCAGAACTGAGCTTTACAATTTACAATTTCAGTTTGAAAATATTATCTATTTATTGATTCAATATTGTAGCTTTTCTTTAACACTGCAAAGAAATGATTGTTTTTTGTCTGGCAGACTGTGAGAAGAATCAGACAGAGTATGTGACCTTGGATGTCTCAATAACATGAATAGAAATTGCAACCCCGATTCTCATTTACACTACGGTTCCTTTACACCACTACAGAAGCATACAATGGTCGTAAAGCAGATGTATATGTAATGTACTCCTACTTTAAGGTGCCTTTACACTGCCAGAGTGATGTAGTGGCCTCAGTGTAAAGGAGTATCAAGCCCTACGTATACGCAAGGAAGTTCATATCGCTCAGCATGTGTTCCAGATCCATAAGAATAGTCTGTTCACCCCTGATTCTTTTGTATTTCTTGGTAGTATTACATAGCAGTAATCATAAATAGTAAAATTACTGATTCTCAACTATATTGCTGATGTATATTCCTATTAATAGCATTATCTGGTGCAGCAGTCCATAAAGTCCACAGTTTCTTGGCTTTAACACTAAACTTACTGACTTCCAAGAATAAATAACCAAAGGCATCCTGGTTTTTCCCCCAAATTCATCCATTTGTCTTTTCTTTGGTACATGTTATTTTTCAGTTAATACAATATTTTACCTCTGTTTTGTTCTGAAATCTACCGAATTCCCATCAGGAGTTGCATTTTCTTTTTAACTGCCTAATAATTACAATTGTAGGCATTTTATTTATTACAAAGTGATTTGGGTGTAATTGATTAGGTTGCACTGTGTCATGAAACCACTGATGGTAGGCAAGTGTGTCAGTCTCTTTGTAGAGTATGAGAATGCTGCTGGGGGAGGCGGGGAAGAGGGAGTAAGAGGAGGAATGAACCAAGCTGTGCAAGTAACACAAAAACTTCTTGTAGTGGGTGGTCTGTTGGGAAGGTAATTGGAGATCTGCAATATGTCCACTACAATCAACAAAAGGGTACAATACTCTGCAGGGAATTGGTCGGGAAGAACTTGTTTAAATAAAAATGCAGGGCTGTCAGAATGTTAAACTAATTCTCAATGTTCTGTGCACTGTCTAGGGAATTTAGGCTTTGCATCATTTACTGTACTGAAATACTGAAAAAATATTTTAATAGAAGTGTTTTGGAATGTGTTAACATGTATTTTATCATTTGAAACCATGACTGTGTGTAATGAGAACTAAAAATGCTATTAGAAAAGATTGTCTTCTAGGTTTGCTTTCTTTATTCTGTATTTAACAGAGCTATATCACTAGGTTCTTTGTTTCCCTGCATCTAGTGTAATTGTTTACTCCAGCGCAAAGTGAGTGTAAATGATTGCCATTCAGCTTCTGTGACATTTCATGCCCACTTTGCACTGGTGAAAATGACAGCGATACCCAACCCAGAGTAGGTTGAATTGTACTTTTGGTAATTACCTAACATTGGCAATTGGAGTGCTAAAAACATGTAAATTAACCATTTCATAGGTTACTCTCATGTAGGAAAGTTTCAGATCATGGAGTTTCTTCCTGGTTTTTCTATAGTGTATGTGTGTGTTGGGGGGGTAGAGGGGAGCAGGGGGTTCTGGAACTAGGGGTGCTGAGGGTGCGGCAGCACCCCCTGGCTTGAAGTGGTTTCCATCATATACAGGGTTTACAGTTTGATTCAATGGTTTTCAGCACCCCACTTTACAAATTGTTCCAACACCACTGTGGGGGAGGCAAAGGTAAGACGGAAAGAAGAGGTGCACCATTTGCCCATAGTAGGCTTCACTGAGGATGCTGGGCATTTCATGCCGTGAATGTGAAGGTCTCACAGGGATCCACTGGAGATCAGTGATATCTGTGAAAAGGGCTGACCCAGGCACCTTACAGGCTGTGGGTCTGATTCAGACCTGTCTTTATAACTGCAAAGTGAGTGTCAAACACTAACAAATCCCAGTGGTAGCATTTTAGCCCTCATTTTGCACAGGCATAAATGACTGTACAAGATGTGATGCATGGGAGAATTGAGCCCTCTGTCTACGGTAGATCCCCTAGTTTGTTCCATAGGTCGGAAGAAGGGTGAACACTCTTCTTCTCCTCTATCCCCACCCGCCAGCAACCTCCCCCTGCCACCAAGTCTTTAATCACCCGCAGACCTAGTGAGAGGCTTCTGCATATATACAAGGAAGGGGAGGCTACTACTGAGAAGGCTCCCTTAACCTGATATCTATTTTTTCTTTCCTGTTCACTTTAAGGACCTGAGGGGATCTTAAGGCCTTTGGGTATATTTATTAATCTATTTTATTTGTTTTGCAGTAGTGCATACAAGCCCCAGTCATGGACCAGGACCCCCTTGTGATAGGCACTGTCCAAACACGGAACAAAATCATGGTGCGTGCCCCAACGAGCTTATAGTGTACGTTTTTATGCATCTACATTACTGTTTTCAATACCAGTATCCCATGTAAACCCCAGAAAATATACACAATATCTCTCCAATAAAATAATTCAAAGAAAAAATAAGTATATTGGCTCATACATGGCTTCAGTGATGTGATCTTTCTCTTTTACCTGTAAGTAGTGGATGGTAACTTCATTTGGCTATTTTTTCTGGTCATGTGCTAATGTTTCTGCATACCTGGTACAATAATTAAAGTATTCAATGGCTTTTCTACAGTCAGCATACTTTTCCCTAGCACACTGCAGCTCAAAAGGGAATAAGATAAACCCATACACATATAAAAATGGTCTGTGACCACAGCACTAGCATTTGAGACTTCTTTCTCAGAATTGTCAGTGAACATTAGTTCTTCCTGGTTTGAGAGTGAAGAATTAATTACACTGACCACAGCTGGACACAGTACAAACAATGTCTGTGCAAACTCCCCGCACAGCTCCGTCAAAGTCCCTTAATTATGACCAGCATACATTTCTATTCCAGTTCGTGGCCTCCCTTAAACAGAGACTAACAACTGTCCTAAATTGCTTGGTGGTTTGTTGAGGTGGAAACATATCCTCTCTGGACTAAACTCATTATAAGTAGGTTTATTAGTGACAAAGTAGTGTGGGCGCATTAACAAATGAGGAGAGAGGCAAAATCAATTATGATTTTAATATGACAGAACTACTAAGCTGATTTTTTATCAGTCAGTCATTTACAAGGAAAATAAAAGAAGTATGGAAATTAGGAAGTAAGGAAGATCTTAGTCAGTATGGTTTTTGATCAAATGCAGAGAGGGGAATACTTGGAAAAATTAAATACACAAAGCAGTAACATGCGAGGAGCTATATTTCCTGGTTCTATGGGAATTTGGTTTTGAATGTATTTAATTATACGATGTAATTTGTGAAAAGTCAGAGCACTGGGCATTGGAAATGACAGAGTACTGGAATTGGAAATTAAAAGGAAATGAGAGGAGGGGGTGGAGAATAATGTGGAAGAGAAACCTTTGTAGTAACCATCTGGTAAATGTCACCTCAATCTCCTGTAAAATAATGGAATCAATATTAAGATTGAAAATCTGTAAACCTCTAGAGAAGAATGATACTACAATCAAAAAGTAACATGAACTTAAAACAAATTGTGCCAGATAAACTTGACATTGTACCTTCTTTGGGCAGAATTACAAACTGAATAGATGAAGGGAATGTAGTAGATGTGATATATCTGGACGTTAGGAAAGCATTTGGAACAGTGCCTCACAAAATCTTTTTTTTTAAATCAGTTCAAACTGGCTAAGATATGAGCGCTGTCATATAGATTAAGATTGGCTAAAAGTCTGTAAGTAAAAAGTAATGATAAAAGACAATGTGGTTTTGAAGTAGGACGTGTTAAGTGAGTTTTTGCAGAGGTCGACACTAGGCCTAGGTTTTTGTGACAGTTTTACTAATGATCTGGAAGCAGGAGTAAGCAGATGATACTTACCTGTGAATAGCAGTAAGTACCAAAGTGCTGTGCTGTAACTCTCCCATACGGATGCTGTGGCTGTGAATTAAAAGGTTCCTAGTTTGCATTAATGTAGTCCTGTGTGAAAAGGAACCTTTTACTTCATGCCTGCAGCATCCACACAGGGGAGCTACAGTGCAACACTTTGGTGTGCATGTAACTGACAGACCCCTGTCATCAGTAGGCAGGATTGAACCTAGGACCTCAGTGCATGAGTCTTTACAGTACAAGCTGCTAAGACTGTAGAGCAGACTCATTTAATTCGCTCTAAGTGGTCTCGGTGCCACTAGATGGGCCAGAAAGCCACACCGAAGAGATGTGTGGGTTACATACACAGCAATTTACCCCCCATACTCTCAACTACAAAGCAGTGTAGACATGCCCTAAGCTTTCCTTTCCCTGGGCTAAGCTGGATCCTGGTCCTTTGGCACATATATATGCACAGTGACATCAGCCTGCCTGGAATCTTTTAAAGTTCATTTCCCTGATCCCCATGAACTTAATATCTGCTAAATTAAAGTGATTTAATGTAGTTGATATGGGTGGAGGCAGTAATCTATTTATTGAACATTTTTGACTTGTCATTAATTATTTTGTTTCTTTCATTATTCAATACCATTTGCAGTTCTATGTGATAGAAAAGTCCCTATATGCTATTATCTTATTTGCTACGCAGTCCCTAATACATACACACTTCCCCACTCACATTTAAATATAATCAGTGGGGTATTTATGGAGGCATATATTCCAGAAATAAAGCAAACAGTTATCAGTCAAGTTAAACTATTCATACCATTGTTGGATGATTGGCAGTTTTCCAATTCAGATTAGGGAATAGACATTATTAAGTAAGGGCCTGATCCAGTGCCCACCAAAATCAGTGAAAGACTTCCATTGACTTCAATGGAGGTTGAGTCAAGCTCTAAAAATGTTTCTTGTTTTGAAGATTATTCATCCAGTGAAATTCTCTCTCTTCTTTATGGAGATTCTAAAGATGCAGAATATTTTTGTAAAATGTCAAATTGCCTTAGTTGCCATGAATATTTGGTGTTTTATTTGAAATTCTTCTTGAATATCAGGGTAAGATTTTGTCATCTTGATCTATATTTTGAGACAAAGAAATGTTGAGTGCTGGCATTTTTTATGGTTGTCTGTAAGGAAAGTTGAATGAATATAATTAATGCAATGACATGTTATGTTAATTTTCCATCCCTTAAATATTAGGAGTATTTTTCCTTTGTCTAGTATAAGGGATTTAGTTAGAGTAGCTAAGATTATTTGTGTCTTTCCATTCATTTATTGTAATTGATAAATATTTAATTTTTTAAAAAATCACTTTCTGTGAATATTAATGCTAGGAAAACTCAATCACGTGACGATTCACTGAAAAGATGTGTTAATATGGCCAAAGTGAATACATTTAAAAATTCACTCTTTACCCAGCACTAATAGGCATACATTCTTCTAGCTTGAGTTTCATGATCTCATTTTTCCTTGTGCGACAAAATCTGTGATAGCACTCATCTGTTTTCTTCCTTGTGTTCACATGCAATAGAAAAAGGTCAAAAAAGTTTGATGGTTTTATCCTGAATTTAATAGGCTGGGTGCTAATGAAACTAAATTAATTCAAACGTTGACAGGGTAGATCTTCAGCTTCACAATGTATACAAGCTGAGGGTCTGCCCTAACTTGTGTGGCAATATGTGAACTGAAACTGACAATTAATCAAAATCCATGAAACCAAAACTGGGAAGTTTCACAGAGCTCTTTTTAATATGTAGTGTCAATATTTTCAGAGATGGTGCCTAAAAATAAGACTTTTAAATGGACAGATCTGTACTGTATCAAATCTCTCGCATTGCTGCCAGCTTGAAATGGTGTTGGCATTGATGCATATGTTGCTGGAAACTCAGTGTATGGTAACATTTAGGAAAAATCAGCCAACATAGTACAAATAATATTGACTGACACCTGAAATGAATAGCTAAAGGCAAGAAATATCTGATTCATTAGAAAACAAATTCATCATGAAAATAGTACCCCCATGTAACACCAAACAGATCACATCTTGGTGAGTACCCTATTATGCATTGTCACCATGACATTTATATTAATAACAAATCATATATTACGCTTATCACTGGTGCATACAGCGGATACCCAGAGTCTGTCCCTTACGAAGTGTTGACCCCAACATCTGCACTCTTGGCCCCAATATCTGTGTCAGTACTATATGCAGAGTGGAAAATACTGTTTGATCTGTGACCTTCTTTTAAAGAGGATCATACAGAAGAAGGGATTCAGCCACGTGTCCTTTTTGAAAGGCCCTCCCACCTTCTCTTCCAAAAGGAACATCGGTAACATAATTTCTGATGTAACTTTTTTTTTGTGTGACACTTGGGCATAACTTGCACCTTTTTTCTCAAATGTGCACTCTCATGAGATGGGGAAATCAGATCCCTAGATAATAATACTTTTACCAGGCTCACTAATCCTATTTTCTTTTCATTTATTAAGTTTTTCTGGAGGGAGGGCTTTTCTCTGTCTCTTGTATATGGTAAATTCATCCCCATGACACCTTATGAATTTGGGAAACATTAGTATTTCCATTTTACAAATGGGGGACTGAGGCACAGAGAGGTTAAAGGACACTCAGGAAGTCTCTGGCAGAGCCAAGAAGAGCCAAAATCTCCTGAGTTCCAGTCCAGTACCTCAACTACAAGCTTATCATGCCTTTCTTTCATTTCATCCCCTCAGTCACATTTATAGTTAAAAGAGACAAAGAGTCCTGTGGCACCTTATAGACTAACAGAAGTATTGGCGCATAAGCTTTCTTGGGTTATGCTCCAATACTTCTGTTAGTCTATAAGGTGCCACAGGACTCTCTGTTGCTTTTTACAGATCCAGACTAACACAGCTACCCCGCTGATACTTGACATTTATAGTTAACTTTCAGATCATTTAGTTGAATACTCAAATTAGAAAATATCTAATGCAATTGCATCTTCCATTCATTTCTGAATGTCGACATAACAATAGACCACAGGAAGCCAAAAACTGAAGCTTCAGTTTAATGTGGGATTCTGCTGCTGATTACCAGAATTGTGAGCTGTGCTCGCTTGATTTATGACTCATCAGTAGCCTTTGATTGAATCCATTTATGACAACATGCCTCAGCTTTGATAAGATTCTTCCCAGTTGCACTTCCTGCTTGGGAATCAATTTCTCAACATGCTTATTGCCTTTTTCAGTCACATTAGCTGTTGAAATGACAAGACACAGAAAGAGAAATCTATAGTGTGATACACATAGATGATGTGAATCTGTCTGGACACCTCCAGACAGAGGACACCTTCCACTGTATTATCACACTTGGTTGCCAACAGATCTGTTAATCTGGACTGTTTTCCAAACCAAACACCCAAGCATCCTCCTACACTAAAATAAATGGAGTCATTCATTCCAATGGTACAGGACCCAATTCAGGAAAGCACTTAAGCATCCGGTTATCTTTACACACTTATGTCCCTGTGGTGGCATATGTAAACCCCACACTGGAGAGCAAGGGGTTAAGGAACAATTCTTGGCTGAGGCAGTCCCACCCAGCCACACTGGCACAAGCTGGCTGCTCTGATCTCTAGGGGAAAGTGCTGCCAGGAGCTCAATGCCTGAGACCAAACAGCACAAACCCTGAGCAAACCTAAAGAGGAGAGGCAGGCAACTGATTCTGCAGGTCAGAGATTGTATTTGAGATTATTTGATGACATGGGTAGGAATTGATCGAGGGGGGGGGCTACTTAGTACCCCAAGCTGCCCACCATTGGGCTCTGGACTGGAGCCTAGTGGAGAGGGTGTTCCTGGCCTCCTCTATCCAATCCAAGAAGATGTGACAACAACAGGAGCCTTCATCTTGCAGGCGAACCCAGCTGGGGAAGACCCTGACCATTCAAGGGCCCAGAGCCCAGAGTTCCCATGTTAAAGGGAAGGACTGGAAAACCTGGGTGGGAGGGGTGGGCTGAAGGACAGGAATCTATTTTCAATGGGAAGATGACCTACTGCAACTCCATCAGACCACTACGGCAGCACTGTTGGTGGTTGTTCACCTTCTACAACCAGTGGAAAATGTGGGCAAGCTCATCCCTACCCTGCTAATGGGGGAGAGAGAGAGAGAAAACAAACCAACTAACTAACAAACAAAACTCTTATCTCATCAGGCAGACAAAAGTAACAGAAAGATGGATATGGAGAAATTGCTAAAGTGGGTAACTGACAACCAGCAGCAACAGGCAGCACAAGAGCAGCAGTAACAACATCAGCTAGTACAGCAGATGGCTGCCCAACAGCAGCAACAAGCAACATAACAACAACAGCAACAAAAACAGCTAGTTTAAGAGCTGGCAGCCCAACAATGAGAACAACAACAGTGTCTTGTTCAGCAGATGTTGACATTCATACAACCACAGAGGGCAGCAATGGGTCTGTCTGCAGGTGAACCTAACCCAGTTCCAGCCACCACAATACCAGTGAAGCTTACAAAGATAGTATCAGAAGAAGACCCCAAGCCATTTCTTGTTATGTTTGAATGGGTGGCCACAGCAGCCCAATGGTGGCCCAAACATTGGGCCATTCTGCTGGGTCTGTACTTGACAGGACCATCCCAGGTTGCCTGTGGGTGTCTTGACCCAGTCCGTGCGTAAGACTGCACTTTTATCAAAGTCACCATTTTGAACTATTTTGAACTATCTATTGCCACCTTTTCCACAGAGAGCTATATCCACCAGCTGCCTGACCTTGGATGGTGGCCCAGAAACTTAAGGAGCAATGTTGGCTCTGGCTCCAACCCAAGACATGAACCATAGTACAAGTGGCAGAGCAGGTGGTAATAGAAGAGTTTACCGAAATCCTCCTGGTCCGGGTAAGAGAATGGGTGTGGAAGCTTTGACATGAGACATTGGTGGAACTGGCAAATTTAATGGACAGTTACATGCCTGCCAACAGACCCTCTTCTGAGATACCTTGGAGTGGTTATGATGGACTGGTTAACACCAAGGCACGGGCTAGATGAGGATGACAGCTTGGACACAGTATTAATGATGGCACAACAAGACTCTGAGACCAGGGTTCAACACAGAATGGAAACTTGCAGAATAGCTATACCTTCAGAAGGGGTCAATCCTGGAGACCAAATTCATCCCAGGTGAAGAACCAGCAACCACCACCCTGAAAGAAGCTGTTTTTCCTGTGGGCAATGAGGTCACTTTCATCGAGACTGCCCCTTTAGGAAATGTGACTATGGGCAAGCCTGGATGGCTGATTCCAGGGCCCGTAAACAGGGCCCAGCTACAGTTGTGGTACCAGTAAAGGTCAATGGGGTAGAGGTGTGCAGGTTACTTGACTCAGGGTGCAGCCAGACTTTGGTCAGAGAGAAGCTGGTAGGCAAGAAGTACACTCCAGGAGAAACTATCTGTCTCCAGTGCTTACATGGAGATGTACGACTACCAGAGAAGTTGGATTGTTGGTTGTGAAACATATGGGAAACTTTTCTGTAGGACCAGTTTCTACCATGGCATATCCAGTAATCCTAAACAGACTGGAAATACTTTAAAGAAATTCTAAGAGTGGAGGTAATCACCTATCCTTGGGGACCACCCCACTCATTGAAACCAAAGAAACCAGGGTGCCCAAGGCACTGGTTGGATTGTGGGAAATAGAGGATCCTGGGGAAGGGACCTCCCACCAGACCAGGTGCCCTAACCCTTCCCCAATGAATGAGGAAAATCTACAACCATTGGATATATAACTTCTAACCAGTGAGGTACATTTTATAAGGGAAAAAAGTGATGACCAAACCTTAAACCGAGCCTGTGATCAAATGGTAGTAGCCAACAGCGAAGTAGTGGACCCTCAGCTGCTAAAATAATAGCTGCACTTCAAACATAGACAAGGACAGTTGTATCTCCTAGAGCGGGACCACTGAACCAAAGCGATAAAATACAAATCCTCATCCCAAGAAAGTATCAAAGCAAAGTATTATAGCCCACTTACTCAATAACACGTGCAGGACACTCGGGGCGGGATATGACCCTTGAGCAGGTGATGGGACTACACAAAGCAGTCAAAGACTATTGCACGTTTGGCCCCAAGTGTCAATTAGCTGGACCCATGAGGACCCCAAAAGCCCCCCTAGTTCCACTCGAAAGAATAGAGATGGATGTGGTAAGACCACTGAAAAAAAGTGTGGCAGGGTGTCAGCATATCCTAATGGTCATGGATTATGCGACCCAATATCCCAAAGCCATTCCTCTCCTCTCTATGAATGAAGCAGCTGTTATGACCGAGTTAATGAAGTTGTTCAACTGAGTGGGGATACTGAGAGAGATCCTGACCTATCAAAGAACTAATTTTATGTCATCCCTGATGAAGGTGCTATAGTATGTGCTCTGCTAAAGGTACCGACATTACGGATGTCTCTTTACCACCCCCAGATGGATGGATTCGTTGAACAGTTCAACCAAACACTGAAAGAGATGCTGAGGAAATTTGTAACATCCAGTTCCCGTCACTGAGACCAGTTGCTTTCACTACTGTTATTTGCCATCAGAGTTTCTGTGGGTGTCCATGGGATTCTCCCCATTTGTACTCTTATATGGGAGACAGCCTTGTGGGATTTTACACTTCCTCCAAGAAGCATGGAAGGAACAAGGAGCAAAGACAACCAATGTGGTGCAATACATACTTCAGTCACGAGAAAAGCTTAAGGCTTTTCAAAGGAAAACTTATGGAAAGCCCAACAGAACCAAGAAAAAGTCTATAATAAAGAGGCCCATCTACAAGAATTTAGACCCAGCAACAGGGTACTGTTACTGCTGCCAATTTCACAGTCAAAATCATTGGCTTGATAGCAGGTCTGTTCAAGGTGATGAAACAAGAGGGGCCGGTTGATTGGAAGTGCACATCATTAACCCTTTAAAAGCCTGGAAAGCCCAAGAAAGGCTTTTCATAGCATTCTATTAACCTGAATCCGAACTAGGTTCTCAGGCACCACTGGCCCCAGGATCCCAAAATGTACAGATATGAGAATAGCTTTCACAAGAGCAAAACATCCAAATGCAGCAACTGAGTGAAACCTTCCCTGCAGTATTTTTGACACTACCAGAATGAACACACCTTATGCATCATCATATGCCACTGAACTAGGACAAAGGGTCCGAGAGAACCTACAACCCCTTCCATGAAAAATGTAGGACACTGTATGAGAGGAGCTATAAGCCCTGTTAGAGCTGGGAGCAGTGGAAAAGCCTCGTTGTGAGTGGAGAAGTCCTATGCAATAGGGCCACCCACCTCTGCATTGATTTCAGAAAAGTAAATGCAGACTTAAGGTGTGATGGTTACCCTATACCCAGGGTGGATGAGTTGCTAAAAAGACGAACTGCCAAATATATCTCCACCCTAGACCTCATGAAGTGGTACTGGCAGATCACTCTGACATCTGTGTCTCAGGAACAGACAGCTTTCTCCACCCCGTTTGTTTCGTACCAATTGCAATCTATGCCATCTTAGAGCATCTACAGCCACTTTCCAACAACTCATGGACCAAGTACTGTGGCTACCATAGGTGCCTACTCCATGGGTGCTCTGGGGCTGGAGTACTCACAGGGAAAAATTAGTGGGTGCTCTGCACCCAGCGGCAGCCAAGCTCCCTGTCCCGCCCCCCCTACCCCACCTCACCTCACCTCACCTCCTCCTCCGCCTCCATCTCCTCCCCTGAGTGCGCCACATCCCAGCTCCTCCACCTACCTCCCAGCGCTTGACACCACCAAACAGCTGTAGCAAGCTCCAGGAGGGAGGGGGAAGGAGTGGGAGCATGGTGCACTCAGGGGAGGAGACGGGGAAGAGACGGGGCTGGGTGGGGATTTGGGGAAGGAGTTGAATAGGGGCAGGGAGGGAGCGGAGTTGGGGCTGGGACTTTGGGGAAGGGTTTGGAATGGGGGCGGTAGGAGGCAGGGCAGCGGTGGAGTCGGGGCAAGGCTGGGGGCAGAGGGGGGTCGAGCACCCACTGGCCCCATTAGAAGTTGGTGCCTATGGTGGCCACATGGCCAATATGTGGCAGCATACATACATGACATAGTGATTTACAGATGTAATTGGGAAGACCACATGCAACATGTCACCTGTGTCCTACAGATCCTTGTGAGTGCAGGACTCATGGCAAACCCAACCAATTATAAGATGGCAAACCAAGAAGTTACATACCTTGGCTAAACCATGTGGGGAGTAAATGGCTACTTGCCCCACCCCAACAACAACAAAAAAGGTACAAAATGTCTTCAATCTAGTGGGCTATTATAAACGATTCATACCAGACTTTGCCACAATTACAGCACCCCTCACACACCATCTGAAGGATACTACTCCCAAGAGAATCATTTGGTTGGAAGACAGCAACAGGCCATTCAGGATGCTAAAAGACTGTCTGTGCTGGGAGCCGGTACTTTTTCACCCAGACTTTGGAAAAAAGTTTATACTACAAACAGATGCCTCTGATGTAGGACTTGGAGCAGTCCTTTCCTAGGAAGCTGAGAGAGAGGAACAACTGGTCCTCTATATAAGCATGAAACTGTTCCCCCAGGAGGTGGCCTATTTAGTTATAGAAGAAGAAGGTTTACCTGTGAAATCGGTTGTAGATGCTCTAAGATACTACTTACTGGGAAACCCCTTCTCCCTAGTGACAGACCATGCCCTTCTTCTCTGGTTGAACACCATAAAGGACCCTCACTCCAGAATTATGCAGTGGTAACTTTCATTACAACCATATACTTCACCACGCTAGGAAGACTCACCACAACACAGATTGCTTTTCCCAAGAGGCTATGGGCCTGGGCATAGAGAACAAGACCCCAGATCCTGTTTAGAGGGGGAGGCCTAGACATCTCAGTAAACCACCCCTGCAAAGTCTGCAGCAGCTGGAGGTGGGACTCATTATAGAAGAGCAGCTCAGAGGCAGGCAGGCAGAGGAAGAGAGCAGGTGGCTGCTCTGAGCTGTGGGGAGAGGTGCTGGCCAGGAGCTCATTGCCTGAGACCTGACAGTGCAGACTTGAGCAAACCTACAGAGGAGGCAGGTGACTGATTGTACTGATCAGCAGCTTTATTTGAGATTATTTGATTTATTCTGTTGTGAGAAGTGGTTGGGGGGCAGTGGGGGGCTGGTTAGCACCCCAAGGTGCAGAGTATAGCTGCCCACCAATGGGCTCAGGACTGGACCTAGTGGAAAGGGTGTGCTGGCCTCCTCTACCCAATCCAAGGAGACGTGACAAGAGTCTTCACCTTGGGGGAGAACCCAACTGGGGAAGAGCCTGACTGTTCAAGGGCCGAATCTCCAAAGTCCCCATGTTAAAGGAAAGGACTGGAAACCTTGGGTGGGAGGGGAGGGCTGAAGGAGAGGACTGTATTTTCAATGGGAAGTTGACATGCCACAACCCCTCCTGATCACTAGGTGATTGTTCGCCTTCTACAGTCTCATTGAAGTCAATGGAATTTAAACACATACATAAAGTTAAGCAAGGGACTTACTTAAGCATATGTATAATGTTAAGCGCATGTTTAAGGGCTGTCCTGAATAGAAATGCTTTCCTAAAATGTGGCCAGAGACAGAAGAGAGCACCCTGCCAGACTGAAAATAGGGTAAACCCATTTGCATAGTTACAAACCTTAGAAATTTTACCAGTAGCTGTAAAGTAAGCAAGATTGGGCATGCTTAGTAGTTAGATTGTTGATCTCAAGGTACTGCAGGAACTGGTGCTGGTGATTCCTCATGTGGCAGTCTTCCTTGTGAGTCATTACCGAATTAATGCCTCAGTGTTTTAGAAGGATTCCATAATTTTTTCAGAAGATACATACAACTAACTCTCTAATCATTCCAGATCATTAAAAAACATCCATTATCTTTTTTCGCAACACTAGTTAGGTAAAAACTCCATTCCACCTGGAGTTTCAATTTGAGAAGTCACTTTTTCATTTTCACCCCTAAAAACTGCTGTGTGAAGTACAGGTATTAATTTACAGAGACACCATGAACTTGTAAATCACATTTCCAACTGAAAACTTTGTACCTGCTATTGTTATAACTACAAAGATTGCTCCAGCTGAATGAGAGTAGAGAAAAAATGTTTTTTCTAGGTTTTTTTTCTTTCTTTGTGCCATGTGACAGCACTTTTGTACAGTTTCATTGTGTTGTTGGTTGTCGGTTGCTCTTCCAGTCTCGCGCCTTAGCTTGATGAAGCTACTGTTTTGGGGGCGTTCATGTGAAAACTTTCCCAAGTCCCATAAGAAGGCATAGACCAGCAACAGCAGTAGAAAAGCAGGAAGTGAAGAAGCAGCAAGCAGGCATGGCATAAGGGGAAGGGATAGAAGGATGAGGCCAAGCAGGCTTGGTGGCCTTACTCTACAGTTTACTCAGAAAAATCCTTTAAATTTTCAAAAAGGAATTCACAACAATCAGGGGATACTGTTTATAAGGTACTCTATCAGAAAATTTATTTTAAAAAATAGCCAGTTAAAAAGAAATCAAGTTGATGTTGCTCCTTTAATACATATATGTAAAGGGTCTTGAAAATATAAAGTGAAAGTATTATTATTATTAATAGTAATATTATGGCTGTTGCATTTTACCCCAGAAGGGACTGCATTTGAAAGAAGGGAGGGTGAGTGATCTGATCATGAAGGATGTAAGCTGTTGTAGCTATATTCTTTAGATGTATGTTAGCATTAGCTGTTGTGGGAGCACTGCTTCACCCTTAGTTTGTTCCTCATAGTCCTTTGCTAATGTTTACCCACTGATCTTTGAGCTGCTCATAGAGTTGTGTGAATACTGGAAAACCATGCCACCAATATTTCTTCCAATTTTAAAATGAATTTGCTCAGACTGTTCCTGTGTTTACTTTTTGCACACATTTGAATGATTGACACAGAGGTGTGTGGTAAGTGTATCTGAAAACTGAGTACTTGCACAGGAATGGTGAGTGAAATCCAGGCTGCATTGAAGTCAAAGGCAGTTTTGACATTCACTTCAGTGGAGCCAGGATTTCACCAACTATACCTTATGTGAGTAAATCAGAGCCTCCACCCACCATGCTTGTTCTTCCTCATTGCTGCCCAGCTTTTCCTCCAGCTGCCACTGGTTCCTCCAGCATCAGTTTAATCCTCACTATGGTCCTGATCCAGAGACCACTAAAATCAATGGAAAAACTCCTGTGACTTCACTGGCTTTCTATCAGGCCCTATATCTTAGTAACACTAATAGAGATACCTGTAAAAGTTCAGAGACTCTGGGCCTGATTCTTTTCTCAGCATATATCAGGAGCAGCACCATCGTCATCAATGTAAGTTACACTGGTATAAGTCAGACAAAAATCTTTTTTGAAGAGGATTCATAAGGAAAAAACATTAAGGTAAATTGCTACAATAGCCAGTTTTACTGAATAAAGGTAATATTTTTCAGAGAGAAACATCTTTGAAGCCACAAGTGGAAGAGAGACAATATGTTTGTTTGAAGATGCAACATCTGGAAGACTATAATAAAAGTAAAACTTTAGTTACACATCCCATGTGGACTATGTTTATTGCCCAAATGTTTTATTGTAAGAAGAGTTCTTCTTGTTGGTCAGGCCATACAATATGTTGGGGTGTATGAGGAGAATTAAGATTCAGGGAAAGATGTACATCACATGGTGTCTTCAAAATTTTGCAAGCTACAAAACTTCTCCAGAGCTGGTATCAAGCAATCTATATTGAGATGAGACTTATCTACACCTGGAATTCATGAATTTTCAAGAAAATAGGCATTAGCTGATGGCTATTTAAATGGTTTTAAAATTATCTACATTGA
Organism: Mauremys mutica; assembly: GCF_020497125.1. Taxonomy (NCBI): domain Eukaryota; kingdom Metazoa; phylum Chordata; order Testudines; family Geoemydidae; genus Mauremys; species Mauremys mutica. The sequence goes on along the minus strand of NC_059073.1, from coordinate 117,771,205 downwards.
TCAAAACCAGGCAAAGGATGGAATTTGATTGGAAGTTTAAAATCAGACGCAGGACAATTTTTGTTTAATCCAAATCAGTTTGCCATAGAAAACACATGAATTGTTGACAGTTCAGGGGATTTCACTCAATCTGTTCACTTCTACTGCCTTAACTAAGAAGAGAGCAAATTTGGGGAGATGAAGAACACTTAAAAAATCCATCTTTTATCACATACAGAAGACTTTTCAATTTACATCAGAATTTCTGGTATATAATATGTACTTCAGTGAGATGATGTACCTTGCCACGGTTCATTGTGGCAAAAATGTTGACAATGATTATGACAACTGTGCAGAATAATCAAAATGCTTTTAAACAAGTTATTTAAATTTTCCCTTTAAATAATAGTTCTTGTAGGCACTTTGGCACCTAACATGAAGGGCTAAATTCATCTCTGGTGTAACTCAATTGCAGCCAATGTAGTTGCTACATCAAGGATGAATTTGGCCCTCAATCTACAATTTTTCATGTATTGACTGACTATAGTAAATTTTTCTGTTTCAAAGGAAGCAGACAGAAAAAAACTTACATGCACTAGAGCAGAATGAAAAAAATGTGAAAAAATATATGAAATACATTGATTTCTTTTTTGTTCATAAATTGTCTACCTCCATTTTAGATTACCTCAGATATATTTGTTATCCAAAATTGTTTGCTGAAAAACTTCTGTGAATAATTCTTGGTCTGTAGATTGTTCACAATTTATTGTATATAATATTCAAAGCTGGAACTATTTGGCTAGCTTTGATTGGAATCTTGGGTCATATGGCATCTAATCGCTGATTAGATAAGCATAAGTTGTAGAATCTGTTTTCCAATGCTCACACTGACTGATTTAAAAAAAAAACACTTTCTGCAAATTTTACCTAATATGCTTTAAAATTAACTCTTTCCATAATAATTTCTGCCAGGAAATTCAGTAACTAGAATGTTTACAGAAATCAAAGATGAAGGTGCTCAGATACAAGCACAACATCTTCAGATAGAAAGAAAAAGGATGGAAAAACAACCAAAATGAATTCAGTTTTTTTGGTCAGTGAATTTTTGTAATATATCTTCCTAGCTCTAATGTTTATCCATTATGTTTGTGAAAACCTGAATTTGCATGCCCAGCAGTATTTTGCATATCTTGCACTGAGCAAGAAGTTGCACAGCTTCCTGTTTCACCCAAGTAAATTAGGTGGAATATGTGTCTGTATTTCTCTACATTTCTTCTGCTGAAAATTTGTCCCTAGCTCGTTCTGCATTATGTTATTTTCTTGTATCGACTTTGGCATTTAAGTTTATCCTAGCCCCCTGTCTCATGTTAAAAACAAACAAATAAATAATGAAGGCATAATTATAGGAACTTTGGAGATGTAAACTATTAAGCATTATTAGATATTAGTAAGGTTGGTATGTCAATCCCCAGTTACGGGGATGCCAAGGTAGGTTATACAATCCCCATAATTGGAGGCTTTTGAGAATGGATTGGACCCACACCTGTCAGGGATGGACTAGGTTTACTTGGTCCTGCCTCAGTGCAGGAGCTGGACTTGATGACCTCTCGAGTTCCCTTCTAGCCCTACATTTCTATGATCACACATAATTATGGTCTGATTTATGCTGTATGGATGTGCACATGATATTGATGTCAGCAGTTACAGGCCCCAACGATATGTGAAGCCCAGGCCTTTTTAAAAGACATTGTATAACGCAGGACAGGATAGAAGGTTTAATGGGGCATTATTAATCCTAGGATAACTTTCTCTTCATTTATATTTTTCTACAGAAGGGTCTTGGGGATTAAAGCCGCAGAATCTGCTCTGAGGCTAGCTGTCCTTCAATGTTCTAAAGAAACTTGCCAGAGAATGAAAATCATATCAGGAGCAATTAGACAAAAGGTCAGCATAAATACCTCCTGTATCCACAGCATTATCATCACCCAAGTGTCTCTTACTTACAGTCTGTTGTGACAAAGTAAAAGCTATTTCAGCTGTTATATTGTGATGGCTGTTATTTATGGAACATAAAAGGATACTGAAATACAAAAGGGTTTGAAAAGACCAGGGTAAGATCAGATAAAAAAAAATGTGAGAGAAACAGGCATCTTGGGATGGTAACTACCCTGCCATGTACTGACAGGGAGGTTGTATATTTTTAGAATATACTGAAAGGAATGGTGCTTTTACTTAGATTTTTATGGTTTACCATGAGATGCAATTTTCTGGCCCTATATGCAGTTGTAACAAAAGTCAGAGAGATTTTATGATAGCTGCCAGAGTTCATAAATGATGGCATACACTAAAATATTTATAGAACTGTAAAATCTTGATTTCTTTCTGGTTTAGCAGATGGGGTCCTAAAACCAGTTCCCAGATTGTCACATTTCTTTACCCTTTGATGACAAAGAAGCCTGTTATCACTCTCCACCCCCGGCAACCAAGTTCACTAGTGTAATCAAGTTCACACTTCCATCCAATTATATACACTAGGATCTCATGAATTAAAAAAAGTCAGCAGTGCAAGACTTTTAATTATTCAAAGCAGCCTCTCTATCATTAAGCATCAGGATCAAGGCAGCCTTGATACCACCTTGACCAATGTCCATTTTTGACTCATTTGGATGTAATTGTTCACCTAGAGATTGGTGAAAATCTATTTCAGAATTGGTGCGCTACATCAACAGTAGAGCTAAATGCTACTGAAACACCAAAAATAGTCTGCTTAGATGCCTGATGTGAAACTCTGATATAGTACAGCTATTTGTGTCTGTTCAGGGAAGTTTGTTGTCCTTAAAGAAAATAATGAATCCCTGTAGCACTGCTAAACACAATTGCACTTCAAAATTAAAAGTGATGGCTGAAAGCTGGAGGGGGGATAAATCATCTGTAAAACAGCAAGTTTGGATTGGACACCAGGATTTTCCCCATTTTAAAAGATCTGTAGTTAAAAATGGAAATATGGAAGGAGAGAAAGCACCATCTTGAGTCATGTGACTTCCTATTTCAGTATTATTGTACATCCACAGATATAGTATATATTTTGGTCAAATATCAGTCTAAGCTGATGACACATTTAACATATTTTCTTCATCATTTTAGTGCTGTATTTGTTTATTAATTTCCACTGTATATTCTACTTGTTACATCTACTATTATTATTTATATGTTAGAAACAAGGCAAGGATGCGATTCCCATTGGGCTGGGCACTGTACAGCTAAGTAACAAAGAAGACATTTCCTGTCCCAGAGACTTTGTGTATTAGGCAGGACGCTACAGGAGGACAAAAGAGAAAAGCAGGATGAGGGTCAGTGGGAAGATGAGAGCAGAAAAATAGAAATTTCCATTCATTTGTAATTTCACTATTGCTTTATAATTTATTTAAAATTAATAGAAAGTTTGAACACCAAAAATGGATTTACTTACACTGAAGTTGAACCTGAAGTTGGTTCTGCTAATTCCTAGTAATAATATGTACCACATTATGCCTTTAGAACGAGAAGTGAGGCAACTGGGACCTATATGCAATGAAAGCAACAGAATGCAATATGGAAAATGCAGCAGATCTGAATATAAAGCCTTGGGGCCAGATCCTGAGCTGATATAAATCAGCATAGCTTCTTTGAGTCAATCTTGCAAACTGTTTTTTATTTTTCAGTAGAGTGGCACTCATTTTCCATAAAGGTGTATTCTCTCTCTCTCTGGTCCCCCATCAGATTAGTCTCTGAGTGCCTCCTGAGTTCTTTTTAAAATACAAACAAAACCAACAATAATAATATCACTCTCACATTCTTCCTTTCCTTTTAGGGGAAAATCCTGATTAATTTAGAGGGGTTTTTTTGTGTGTGTGTCTCTGTGTGTGTGTGGTCTCTAGCATTGAGCAATGGTTTTGATAGTACTGGTTAGACTACTGCATGCTTTAGGATAGGTAATAATACAGTATCCTGGGAGATGAGATTAGCTAAGGCTGGTGCCAGACAGCCAGATAATGGATTGTGAAGAACCACAGATCTTGCGTTGATCAGCTGGAGGCTGGGGTCCTGGCATTTTGTTGTTTTATATCCCATGTGAAGTAGATGTTTGCTGATTTCACTGGATTGGATGTAGATGTTTAGTTACCAACTTTTGAGACTATAGAGGGGATGTACCCTGTTTATTCCTTTCTGTTCTGTCTTCTGCTGGGGACGGTTAGTGGTTGGTTGCGATGTAATATGATTAAAATAAGACTATATATATCATTGTTGCTACCACTGTTATACAGTTGCAACAAATTTTGTACGAAGTATGTCATGTAAGGTGTCAATGGAAAAAGAAATGGTTTGCTGAATATGATTATCCTATTTGTATGCATGTATCATTTTTGTATCTGAAGTTATGAATATTGACTATGTACCTGTATTTCAAATGTGTTTGCTCCTGTGGAAACACTCACAAGGTATTTTACATCCAGTCTAGCCAGCACATTGTGAGTGGACTATTCAAGTGGATGACCCATGAGCAAACACAATGGACCATGGAAGAAGCTTATCTCCACCTGATGGATTTTCCTGTGCACGTTTTAGCCAGAATATGGGTAATGGCCCCTGCTTACATTGAATCATGTAAGGGCATGTAACTACACTAGTGACCCAAAATTCCACCTTGTGCCTGTATTTTTAGACTGACTGTACTGAGATCAGACTCGCCACATGGCAGAAAGAATAAAAGGCCCTGGAAGCATCTCCATTTTGCCTCTTTCCTGCTCTGATCTCTGGACTATGGACTTACATTAACAGGAGCATTACAACCAATGGACTGAGGACCTTCCAATCCTTTGGATGTTACCAGAGATGTTATAAGCCAGCAGTTTATTCCATCACTGCTGCAAACCTGATCTAAGAACTTTGCAATTATTGTATGTATTTGATTCCTTTCACCATTTTAATTCTCACCTCTTTCTTTTATCTTGTAAATAAACCTTTAGATATTAGATACTAAAGGATTGGCAAAAGCGTGATTATTGGATCAGATCTGAGTTATATATTGACCTAGATATGTGACTGGTTGTTCTTTGGGATCAGGAGAACCCTTTGTTTGATTAAATTGGTTTTAAATAACCAGTCATCATTAAGTCTAGTGTCTGGGTGGTGAAACTAGAGCTGGGATACCTAAGGAGACTGCATTTTTGACTTCTTATTAGCCAGTGTGGTAAGACATAATTTTACTTTTGTTGCTGGTTTGGTATATCTTATGGAAGAAGAACCACCAGTTCAGGGGTGAGTCTGCCCTATTTTTCAGCAGTTTGTCCTGAATCTGACATCCTCAGCTGTGACCCACTGAGGCACGGTGACATTGGTATACTTGGCAGTGGTAGCCATCTAGTGGTGTGGCAGATGCCTAAGGAACAGCAACACTGCTCAACTCCCCAGGGACCTGAATTAAGGACAGTTGTTGGTAAAGTTATGTAGTAGTGCCACATGCCTGTGGTATAGGAAGTGTGCTTGACAGCCCTAGGCACTGTGTTGTTTCTGTGCTAGAGGAAAGGACACAGCTTTACTCCAGGGTAGTCGAAAGGGAGGCTGTATGTGGGAGGCATTTTAATAAAGTTACATTTAATTTGAGACTGTGATTTTGCAAACACCCATGAGCATAGTACTTGTAAATGAGAACAGGTCTACTGAAGGCAATGTGGCTATTGTTACTTTTAGTTGCAAGTCCGACACTTGCCAGTAAGCATTTGCAGGTTCAAGGCTCATATCTGGAATAACTTTAAATGCTCGCAGAAGAATTGACCGAGCACTTCTTCTTTATAAGGTAGGTAAACTGAGTGCAATGTAATTTATTGCGTGGGATTACCCAGGTGAGGCATTCAAAACTAAGGACATGGCTACTTTGTGCATAAGCGTTAAAGCTATCATGGCACTTTTATTTTGGGGAAATAGGGGCATCTCTTGCAGTGCCTGGGACAAAATTTTCTGTACCTTGACAGTTATTCAATGTGTTATTTGTCAGCTGGTTGCTCTATTTCATTGGCCCACCATGTATGTAGGGCCCAAGTAGGGTGACCAGATAGCAAGTGTGAGAAATTGGGACTGGGGTGGGGGGATAATAGGCGCCTATATAAGAAAAAGCCCCGAATATCGGCGCTGTCCCTATAAAATCGGGACATCTGGTCACCCTAGGCCCAAGTCTGTAAATCTTACTAACAGGCATCATGCCTACTATTGTGGGTGCGCTCACTGAAGTCATTTCAGGGGGAGCGGGGTGTGAAACTCCCATTGACTTCAGTGAGGCCAGGATTTCACCTGGGACTTATGGTAGTAGGCACTATACTCTGTAGTAAACACTTGTAGGATCAGGCCTAGAGTTTGTAAAGTGTGCTGGTGTCCTTCACAATAGAAGGAATGTATAAATGTAAAATTCTGGGATCTAAAAGTTAATTATAAATATTTGGTATTCAAATACAGGGAAACTGCTAAAAGAAATATATTACAGTGTTACTTTAGAACAAAGCATGCTGTTTCCCAGAAGCTTATTATTATCCATTAATTGTATCGTTTGTACTTAGAGGCCCCAAAATTAAACTTTGGTATCATACAATTTATCCTACAGATCTGTATATGTGTTGGAAAGTATGAGAAATTAAATTCCACCTCTGGCCTATGGTGACTTCATGTCATGTTTTCCATTTCAGCAATAGAACTGTAAAAGATAATGTTTAGAGAATACGAAAGAGTGTTTTGTATGTAGGGCTGGAGAATCACGGTAGAGAAGATGGAAGAGAAATACAGAGAATATTACTTAACCCTTGAAATATACTATCTAAATAATGAGTGGTAATTGGGCATTCAAGTACCATATGTGAGAGCGTGCCTGGGAATCTCTTACAGCATCACAAAACATCTGCAGGAGATATTCCTGTTTTTACATCTTTTATTGGTGTCCATATTGCATGGGAAATGAAGTAGGATGATTGCACAGTGTAGGACACTGAGGAGCCCTGAATACATTGATGCACATTTTATTCCATATGTGTGGCTTTACTTGCATGTTCATTCCTTTCCCTAAAGTAAACTAGCATTTTGCTGTGAATTGGGTGTTCTTTTGTTAGGCGATTGTAACTGGGAGATGCTATGTGAGACAGTGAGCTTGTTTTTATGTAAAAACTAGGGAGAAAAAATGTATAAGAACTTACGAAGTACATCAAAGACTTTGAAATACAATTAGAAATTTACATTTCAAAGGTGAACTCTGGGGTGAAATCCTGAAATCAATAGAAGTTTTGCTGTTGAGCTCTATGGAGGCAGGATTTTACCTTTGGATTTCAAGTCAGAGAATGTAAATAAAAGACCATTTATTAGCCAGTCACCGTTTGATGAATCCCTTTTTCTGCCCAGTGATTTTATATATTAATTTCCATTTTAAAATCAATAAATATTATTGCCTAATACTATCTAATGTCTAAATTCTGCCTTTGAATGCATGTGGCTGGCTGCCCTTGACTTTGGAGAAATCCAGGCATGTATATGAGGGCACACTTTGCCCCTACATGTTCACCATGTACTGGTTCAATAATGCTTCCTGTACATTTTTATTCTGGACATGACCAGAGGTGAATTAGTTACATTTCAGCCTGCAAGGAGGTGAAACCCCTATGCTCAGCCTAGCTGATTATTCCAATCACTTTTGTATAGCTCAGCAAATCCTTTCTTTTGTTGGAAGAAGACCTTTCTTTGCCAATACGTTTCCCACATCTCCAGGAACAATGCATAGCTGGTAAATCAACTCAATTATTATTCTATTCCAGAGGACATAGAATGATTTACATTTATATGCCAACGTTTTCTTCCTTGTTACCCCAGCAAGAGCCGGGAAATGATTTATAAGGATGCAGAGTGTTGGCACAGATGTTACACAGCCTCAGCATGTTTGCATTGCACAGTGTGATAGACTATTTTGAATGTGTCAATACACAGGTAGAGTGGGAAGTGGCACTTGTGCCAGCCGTGTCCACAGAGTAACAGCCCAGGGTGGGCACTGGCGCTGCTGATGGTGAAAATATTTGGAATTCATCTTTTTTAACAGGTCATTTCTGTGCACTGTACATTGGGGAGGGGATTGTTTGGTTCTTGTAATTAGTTGCCTCTGCTGAATTCCTAATGGAATTGTGGATCATAAAAAACATTCCGTTGTGGAACAGTTGGCAGCTTAGAGTTTGTTGTTGTTTTTCTCTCTTTTCTTATAGGAAGCTGAAAGACTGCATGGATATGGAGAACAAAAGCTTATTACGCAGCGGGGGCCTTGTTTCACGTCTTTCCGGAAGGCTGATGTTATCAGGAAAACTGTGATTTTCAACATCAGCAGAGCATTTTAAAAATGTGTTTCAAATATTTTTCACATTTGGGAAGAATGAGCATTTATCAGAGCTGGACCATAAGTTCCATATAGCCTGTTAGGGCTTCATTCAAAGCAACATTGCCCAATGTTCTAAAGAGCCAGATGTGTGTGTGTGGCAAGGAGGCCAGAACCCACACAGTGTGTGCATTAAAAATTATGACCAAGTGTTTTATTTCCTCTAGGGTGTCCCTTATGTCCACTATGGCTGAGCATCAAAGGGGATAGGGCAGAGGGAGCTGAGCTGCTGTTCTCTTTTTCTCCCAGTTCACCTACTGCATGTAAGAAAATCTGACAAGAATCACTATTCAGGTAATTAAAAGGAATTCTGTCAGGCCTGTGAGATCTAAAATTAGATCTGTGGTTTGGGTTGCAGATTCACACATTCACACACATCCTGCTGTCTGTCTGCTCTCCTCTGTGAAATTCGGCCAGGAGAGGGCTTGTTGATTGTACAGTGGAAGGTCCCTAGGAGATGTATTGAATCTGCACATCTCCTGGCCAGCCTGACTGCCTCCTCTGGAGGTGACCTGGTCCACTTTGTAGGTTGCACTACACAGCTCCACCCCTCAGGACAGAATGAGTTTTGCAGGCGGTTAGTGGTACTGTACTTCTGCTTCTGCCAGAACTGTCACTCTGGGGCGCTCATCCTATTTGCACCTATGGACGTTCTGTATATCACAGGAGGTAAATATGGACCTCAGCTACACTAAAGGAAATGATGGATAAAGGCCCAGGGAAGTTAAGTGCCTAAACACCTTTGAGGATCCGGGCCAAAATGACTACAATGATTTGGTAGGGCATGTAAGTCTGGTCAGCATTTGGTGTGTTATCTTCATCCTGTCATAAAGAAAATCATAGTTGAAGGAAACCACATTTTGCATTGAGGCTTAATTATATTAAGTTCAGAAGATCTGTCATCTGTGGTTTACAATGGAATAGGAGCTGGATTTTGGCAGCATATATTGTGTGTGGAATAGGCGACTATTACATGCCTTTAAAATAGTGAATCTATCTCAACCAAGACAATCTACATGCATGATATATAGTCTATGATTAAGTTGGTGGAGGGAAGATAGGAAGTTAGACCTTAGTCCTAGCAATGGTGACGCATTCTGCACTCAGTTACACTTTTGCAACCTGAGGTGCCATACGTTTAATTAAGGGCAGAATTTAGCCCCATGTGTACTTTATAGGTAAGGGCCTACATCATAACAGTACAGAGCCTGGCAAAGAAATATGGGACAAATCATAGCCCTTTTAGCCAGGTGCAATACTTACTTATATGAGGGCTAAATTTGTCCTTCTGTTGTCTAGAAATACTGAGCAAAATAGACTACAGAGACTCCTTATAGTACTGTACATTTTCCCTGTGAGTCCACTAAAATACCCCCACTTCCTCATTCAGCAAAGAGAGACCTCCAAACACTTGGTTCTTAAACAACCCAGGCATTTTAGTGCACTTTGTTTCTTCTCCCCAGGGGTGTTCTTGGCTTGTGTTCTCTCCTCTTATTGCAGCTTTAATCTTACAGTCTGAACTGGGACTAGTTTACATTTTTATTTTTTAAAAGGTGTGTGCGTGAGACTGTGTGCATTCAAGTTCTAAATTGACAGATGCCTTTTTGTGGAACTGAAATGACATATCTGAGTTTTAGTGCTCTCTTCCCTATATTTGCATATTTAATTACTTGCATCACATTTTATTAGTATGTTACCTGATGAAGAATTCTGACTAATTAATTTCACCTGGAATTGCATGCTGGTGTATGAAAAAATTACACTTGGCCATTTGTGGAGACCAGCTGTGTATTAGGAATATCTGATCCCCATAAGAATTAAAAAGAAAGCAAGAGAAAGCAGCTGATTGTAAAAGCTTGTCCCTTTTTTCCTCAAGCCCTGAAGGTATTATTATTGGCAGATATCCTTTATTACTCACCCTTTTAATATTAAACAATAACTCATAAGTTTGCTCTAACTGAGCATCATTCAGTCAGATGCCTTTGCCTTCGAACATTTCAGCTTTAATTTGTAGTAAAACTAATGTTGTTGGGTTCCACCCATACGCATGCACTCATTTGCTTCCATTCCAGCATGACTCAGAGACAGACAACTTCATTTTGACCACAGATTGTTTTTTGTCTGCTTGGTATTAGAGAAAAATCCATTAGGAAAATAAGGGTATTCTTAAAAGCAACCTTTAAAGGGACAAAAATGTGTTTTTTCAGCAGCCTGACTTAATCCTACAACATGGCTGAACACACACATATATACTCACTCAGTGGATAGTTCTGGTTTGATTCTTTGTCTGCACTGACAACAGATGGTGTTTTAATAAAGTCCAGTAGGAATATTACTGTGAGTAAACAATCCGATGCATGCCAATTTCATAATTGCTGGGTACTGATACAGCCTCTTACCTGCTGAATCCAAATTGGGAGGAAACCAACTGTGCATACACCTACTGGCAGAAGCCAGATTCACAGCTGTGGTATGCTCCAGCATCGAGCTACACCACGGAAGGTAAATTGCAGCTCCAATCATCTTTCTTGGCACAGGGCTTGGGGAACAGCTGCCATCTGGCTTGTCATCAAAGCATGGTCACTGAGTTTCTGGGAGATGAAATGGCTTGCTTTTTACCTTGACATGCATGAAGATTGCTATCTTCATCTTTACAGGTATCTTTTAAAATAACATTCTTGGCTTTCTTAGGAAGAGATTACCAAGTGGGATTTTCTTCTTTAAGTGATTCCCACGCCCTATGGGGACTCAGAGTCTAACCCTGTTATATGCTAATTGAAGATTCACACCCACATCACTTGTCAAAGAGATAAATCTTCCTCATTTGTTTTCATCATTAACAGGAAAAAATGGTAAAAAAAACCCAACCACTCCTTACACTTGCAGGTTTATGTTCAAATGTTTGTTTTGAATGAAAGTGTTGCTGCATCAGAGTTGTTATTCCTACTAATACATCCCAGTGGTGGGGAGGGTTTCTGTGTGGGAGAACCTCTAGATGAGCTTCCCCTGCTGGGGGAGCGTGTAAGCCAAACGCACTCAGTAAGCACTTATTTAGTGCATTGCATGTTTACAGATATACGTTCACTAAGGGTGTGACTTAGGAAGCAACTTAGGTGTCTAAACTTCAGAGTTAGGTGCCTAAGTCCCTGTGCACAGCACTACTGTTAAACTTCTGCTTGGCTGCTGTCTAACCCCACAGGTGCTTAATCTTATGCGGTGCCTAACTTTCTACTATAAAAGTTCCCTAGGCACCTAAGTTTTAGATTGTCGGGTATGCAGACTGCTGCCCCACCATAGGTGTTCAGACACCTATCTCCCACCAAAGCCCCTGAATGATTGACAAACTGGGGAAAGTCAGGCATTCTGCCACCCAAGTCCCACGCTGGACCCGATTGTGGATACCTACTGGATCAGCTCCCATTCAAAATCCATCTGCAGGATGAGGAGATACCCTTGTAACTTTTAGTCAAGTGGTTAGAGCACTTGCCTGGGATGTGGGAGACCCAGGTTCAATTCCTCCTTTTGTGCTTGAAGGAGGCAGAGGATTTGAACAGAGGTCTCCCACCTCTCAGAAGAGCAACTCTAACCACTGAGCCACAGGCTATTCTGGTGTAGGGCTTCCTCACTCTCTCCTGTTAAAGCTATTCCGCTGTGGATAAATAATGAAATAACAATTGGAGCACGGGGACTGGACTCATGGTTTCCCCCATCTCATGTGGGTGCCCTAACCTTTGGACTACAGTCTCATTCTCATTTTCTCTCTCTTTCTCTGGCCCAATTACTGTTCCAGTTACTGTGGATACATGCTTAAATGGTCATTGGGAGGGAGAGAGAGAGGGAATGATTCTATAGTCCTGTGCTAAGGGCATCCATGTGGGTGGTGGAAGATCATAGGTCCAGTCTCCCACTCTTTCATTATTTATCCACGGTGGAACAGCTTCAACAGGAGAGACTGAGGGAGCCCTTCAGCTTAGTTGTTAGAGCTCTCTCCTGAGAAGTGGGACACCCCCCATTCAAATCCTTTCTTTATGACAAGCAGAGAAGGGAACTGAACCTGGGTCTCCCACAGCTCAAGTGAGTGTTCTAATCTGTGGGCTAAAAGCTATAAGGAAGACACGTCTTCTGGTTGTTTTGTGGGGAGTGAGGCAGGCATCTCACTCATTCTGACAAGAAACAACTTAGGTGACTAAGTCACCTGATTCCAGGAGGCAGGTTCCCATTCATGGATCACAAGCAGAGATAGACGCCTCTGCAGTATGGACTTAGGTATGTCTATATTGCACATTCCCTTACACCAGCATGTAGAGTACATGCACTGCACACACCCTTAGCACAGCTATAAATAGCAATGTAGATGGTGAGGCACTGCTTTGGTGAGCAGAGTTAAGACAAACTAGAACCTTTGGGTCTGTACCCGACATGGTTCTCACCATGCCCAAGCGGTGCCTTCCCATTGACTCCCCACTGCCAACGCCTTTCACTGCCCCGTGTAGCTACACACCACAGTGAGTGTAGATGCAGCCTGCTTTTCACTGTGGTGTGTAGCTACACATACCCTACATGCCACCATCAGTGAGTGTAGACATACCCTTTGGCGCATATCTCTATGAGCGGGCTGGGGCTTAGAATATCCCTCTGGTCCACATCTCCCATTGGGTAGCTTAGGCAGTTCTATGCCTTGTGTGCAGGCTTTTATGGATCTTATTCAAAGGCACCTATCTCTCCACTTTCATTGTACTGGAATCCTAGGCCAGTACCTCAGTTTTGGATCACAGTGTTGTTTCTGTGGTTTTCTAGGTTCCTAAAAGTTAAATAGTGTGGTGTTCAGCATTGGAATGCCTAAGATCCCATCCTGTAATCATTTAGGCTGGACTACAGGAGTCGACAGGAGAGCGCTTGGGGATCGATTGCTGCCCATTGACTCTCCCGTTGACTCCTGTACTCCAGCTCGGCGAGAGGCGCAGGCAGAGTCGACGGGGAAGTGACAGCAGTCGACTCACCATAGTGAAGACACCACGGTAAGTCGATCTAAGTACGATGACTTCAGCTACATTATTCACATAGCTGAAGTTGCGTAACTTCGATCGATCCCCTCCCTGCCCCTCCAGCATAGACCAGGCCTTAGAGAGCACCCAGAGAGAAGTAGTTGTGTGTCTTGGTCTTGCCTCGAAAGAGTTTATAATCTAAGGCCTCAATCCTGCAAACTGTTACGCGTATGAGTAAATTTACTCACATGCACAGTCCTTATTCATGCAAACTAGGTGACACAGATTCAAGATACACAAAAGAGCTTGACTTTTTGTTGAAAAAACTTTGTTTCAGATATGGGTGATGCAGCAGAAGAAATGTTTTGCAGTCAGATGGAAGTACATTACATGGCTTGAAAAACCCACATGTTGAACTGTTCATGAATGTTGGCATTCCAGCATGGTAACTGTCCACGGACATGGATCCTTTGTAGCACTCCAGGAAACTAATTCTTCAGTGACCAGGAAAAGCAGCAACTCTCTGAAAATCTTAAGGGTATCCCTACTTGGGGCTTATGCAGCACCAAATTAAGAAAATTTGGGGTTCTAGGTGCATCCCACATGGGGCCTCTGTGTTCCCACCCCCACCCACGTACCATGAGTCTGACACTCCTTGGTTTGGCAGCAAGTTTAAGAGTTAATGTAAATGGGGCATTTCACACATCATGGAGCCATTGTTTCAGGCTGTCTGCAGACTCAGACAGGCATCAGTTACACTCAGTTCATGTGTTCCAGCGTCTTTGCAAAAAACATAATATTTTAAAAATGTAAGTGGAGATTGTGACTCAACGAGCTGGGGCCCTCAACATCGACCTGTAGTTACTATCACTTAATCTGGCCCTCCATAAACAATGAGGTCTCCTAAAAATGGATAGGAATGCCACTCATAAAACTGACACTACAGTCTAAGGACACAATCCAGCAAGTTGCTGAGCACCTCCTGGGAGATGCTTAGCTCAATCAATCCCACTGTAATCAGCTGAGGGCACTTCAGGATAGTTCCTTAAAGGCTGGCTGGCGCTAGAATGCAGTACCACCTAATGGGAATTCTGCACATATACAGATGGGCAATATATTCAGCTCAAGATGCACTATGAAGTTCTGCTAGGAGTATTGGATAACAGTAGGCATCTGAACATCATTTGCCTCTTTTTTTTGAAAACTTTTTGCAGATTCTTGGTGTCAGCATCTAAAATTATCCCGCAAAAGGGTTAACATTTTCTAATATCATCAAATCAGTTCTAGTTTTCCATAAGTCAGTCAGGTGATGTCAGATCTGATGACTTTTTTTGTTGGAATGCCATTTACAAGTATGATTAAATTATTCTCCGGAACTGGTACCTAAAGTAGATATATTTTCCTCTAAAAGAAGTGGAAGATATACTACTTTACCCTTCAGTTGTCTGCCCCCACACTTCTGAGGGAAGGAAGACTGCCTGTTTCAGTGTTGATTTGAACAACTGTCTGAAAAGGCTTCATAGCCTGAATAATAATTTTCTCAAATATGGGCAACCCGCTTCTTTTGGTATGGAGCCACTTTTGTGTGTGGCGGTGGTGGTGAGAATGGGAACACACTTGCAAGACAGTGTGAATTCAGTTTCTGTAAATCAGCAATGACACAAAAACAGTCTGTGCATTCCATTGGCTTCAATGGCTCTTGAAAGCCTTATTTGCAATGTTTGAATCTAGAATTGGATCCAGTCTGTACTTTCCCACACTCCTAAGGAGAGTTGGAATCATTATTCCAAAGCTTCTTATTACAGAGAGAGGTCTGAGAAAGTACTGACTCCATATCTGGAATCAAATCTGAACTTTCTCAAAGTCTGGAGAGTTCCCAGCCAGTGTTTCTGTGTGGACCATCACTACTATTAACGGGCTTCCACAAATTAAACAGAACTAGAAGCTGTTATTTAGCACAATATATTAAATTCCAAATGTGTTAAGATACTGATTACTACATAACAGGGTCATATGAAAGCACTAAACTGAACATCTTCTAATAACCTTTCATACGTACTTTATATAGCAAAAGTACAATACAAGGGTAGGGGATTATATATGTGCAATGAGGGTGAAACTCTCAAATCCGGCATGAAAACCAAATAATCAGGTTTTATGTGGCTATTCTGCCTGGCTGTTTGCAGGAATTAAATCCACCACAACTACTTGGCAGCACTGTTCCTCTAATGTCCTTACTATAGGATTCCAGAGTACAGGACATGTTTAGGCTTGAGTATTGTGACTTCTTCTTTGACTCACCCCCCAGCATTCTTCTCAACCCAGTTATGCTATAGCTGGTATACTGTTAGCCTTCCTGGTACTCAAGCTGACAGGAAGACTGCTTTGCTCAAACCAGTCAAGGTTCCCCACTGTAGAACACACAGAGGAGACTCAAAAACCAAAGAGCTGATCTGAGCCTTCATCTCAAAATTGAACTAATTATTTCTCGGCTATGAACAATTTTGGTTAATTTTAATACTCACTACTAAACCACTCTGCACTTGCTGTTTCCTGACAGAAGAGAAAATACTCAGGCATTAAGAGAAAACTTTCTAATGGTATTTCTGACATGACTGGAAGCACCAGAAAAAGTTCTAGAAATTTCACTCTAAAGATATTCCCCAGGCCTATGTTACAGACCCTCGAGGTGTAGATACAGTAGTTCAGGTAAGGCCTGGCTCTAAACTAAACCTTTTAACATGTGCTCATCATTCAAGAATTTGACCTTAAAGAGTGATTTCTGTTTCTTGTTTGTTGATAAAGATATTGTGTATTCTGACTGCTGAACTGGGAGGGATTAAAAACAGTGTTTTAAACGCCACGCCAGCAAAGCACTTAAACACATGCTTAATTTTAAGCCCATGAGTACTGCTTAAACTCATTGGGACTATTCATATGCCAAAAGTTAAGGATATAGTTAGTATTAAAAAGCTCCATGAATCTAATTAAGAATTTCTTGACACGTGGGGCCAGATTTCTTTAAAAAAAGAGGACGAGCCATATAATGTAATTATTATATTTATAATGCCCATAATTTAGATGCAATTTTCTACATGTTTGCTATGGCTGTTAAGTCACATAATTTTAATAGATAATAGCTTTCCTGCCGTGTCCCAAGTACTTGGGATGATGCATATACACACACAAAATAATTAAAAATAAAATACTGTTCTACTTTAGGATGAAGTAACTTTTAGCACACTCTTTCATGAGTTTTGTTTATAAGTACACTGGTCACCTGAAACATAGTGAATTTGATAGGTTATTTTTCTTTTCCTAAGCAGAATGAAAAATGAACTGGTTCAGTTTACATTTTGAAGATGAAACACTACACGTTACCCCAGGGACTATATTCCCATTGAAGTTAAGAGGAGTTTGGCAATTGATTTCAGTGAACCAATATTTAGCTTACATGTACTTAAAACAGTTGATCCTTGAGCCAGTACACCATGTAACGTCCCTCTCTTTAAAATTCCTTGTCAAAACCCACTCATGGCTGAAATATTCCAAACAATGACCCATCATGATTTTTTGCAAATCTTGCTGATTTCCTAACTCACACTGAGTAGCACCTTAAGCCACAGGTAGCCCCACTGAATTCAGTTAGGCTACTCCTGCAGTAGGCTAGTATTCAACATGAGTAAGGGGATCCAAAACTGGTGCTAAATTAATTAGGTGCGCCCCTGTCATTTCTTTTAATTCATACTGAGCAGCAAATTCAAAAAAACAAAGGTAGATTTACTTTCAACCAGAACATGAATCAACTCAGAAAAAAAGAGTGGAGGTGTTAGTACAGTGGTGACAGCACAATGAAAAATAGTTTCTGGATGGTTTCAGATGTTAGTTTTTTTTATCGTAATTTACCTAAAGAGCACATTGATTTTAAAATAACGTTTTTATGCAGATGTTTAGAGTTCATGATATACCTCTCTTGTTCAGTATTTCATTTAGCGGAAAATCACACTCTTTATCTTTTGGGTGTGTATAATTTCTCCATGTTATGGCTCCAATCTAGCAAGTGTGTAAATGTAAGCACTTGAGTTGCCCCCCTGAAATCAGTGGGACTATTCAGATGCTTAAAATTGTAACTTCCTTGACTGCTTTGCTAATTCAGTTATTAAATTCATTAATGTGACATAATGTATGCAGTACACCTAATGTATTGCACACCAAATCATATATTCCTCTAGTAAAGGGAGTGGAATGGGACATGGGGCCCAGAAACTCTCTGATGTTCTCTCAAAGGAGTTCCTAAGCATTGGTCCCTTCCCATGGGAGAGGTTTGGTGGACTGTGGAGGAGGCAAAGGACACCATTTCTAAGCCTATGAGAGATGGAAGATTGAGCCCCTTTCCAAGGCACTCTGCAGTCATGGTCTATCCCAGTTGTGCTTGCATCGTAGTCCCCCTTAACGGGGATGGGGAAATGGAATGTTGGAGTTTGTTGTAACTGGACCAGATTAAAATACTCCAGAATTTTGGAGGAGTTTGAATTCTATGTCCAGACAGCCTTAAATCTCAAAATTCACATCTCTAGAGTAAATCAACAACTTTAAAGACTAATATCATAATCCCATATAAATGTGTAAGCAGACTGGTAAATGTCTCCTACTATAATTACTCTGTGCTATCGCAGGTTTATTACTATTATAAAAAGGCTTTTACAAAAAAATTATCAATTTTTATGTAGCTAAACAATCAAAATAATTTATGGGCCTGCTCATGATTCAAAGCTTCACTGGTACTATCTGCTCCATCATTATGTCTCTGACTAAAAATTCATAGTCTTATTTTGGTCCCTGCCATCTTAATGCAAACTAGGAACTGGAGTATTGGAGATGGCGGGAGGGGGGTGGGGGGAATAATTCCAGCCATCTTGCTTTGAGGAAGAGAGCCATTGGGCCAGTCACTGCAGCAATAGCTCTTGGTGGAGTAAATCTTTTAAAAGAGAGAAAGAGAGAGATGCTAAGTACTCCGGCATAAAACTTGATCTTTTGGAAGTTCAGGCGAACGCTATCTCTTCAATCTGAAGGCAAAGGACAGCAGTTTATGGTGAGCCTTAAACTGCCATTCAGGATTTAAAAGGTGAGGGCCAAATTCTGCCCTCAGATACATGGGTAGAAAGATGTCTGGGAATAGAATTTGGCCCTGTAGGTTTGGGAATAAAAATTGCCAATTAGATAGGCTAAAACCAAAAACCCAGGCTCTGAACACCCCCAAACTTTGGAGAACTACAGATCCTGAATTGAACTCTGTCGATGGACCCATCTCTGCTCACATTCATATCTATCCTCTCCCAAAATGTATTAATAGAGATATTTTATGGCCCCTGTGTTACATTCTGGGCTGTAATCCAGACAGGTGAAGAGCTGATTCACCTCATGCCTTATAACCCTTAAATTCCTTAAATCTTTATTACTGTAGATCTCTGCCTGGGATGTCCACAGTCAGCAACAAGCATGCACTGAATGTCTACCTGTTGGACAGCCCTGGTCCAAGGCTTTGGGTCCAGAAGCCTGTCTGGAATACCACAGACTTCCCCTGGTCTCCACTAGCCTTTGTTAACAACTGGTGAGGTGACTCCACACTCTCCTCAGCCCTGAATTTTCCCCAAAAAGCATGTTCTTATATGCCCTATCCTGTCCTGGAACAATCAGAGGAACACAGATGCTGGAACTAGGGGTTCTGGGGGTGCTGCAGCACCCCCTGACTTGAAGCAGTTTCCATTATATACAGGATTTACAGTTTGGTTCAATGACTCACAGCACCCCCACTATAAAAATTGTTCCAGCGCCCCTGCAGAGGAATGTTAAGGTTTGTCATGCCTTTACAGAGTCAGTATCCAACAGTTTGTTACTTTAACTGGAATTACCAAACAGTTCAGTACAAACACAACACTGGATTGGTTTAGATTAAAATAAAACAAATTTATTTAATTCCAGAGAGATTTTAAATGAGTACAAGTATAAGGATTAAAGTTAGAAATGGTTACAAGAGACATAAAGATAAAATACTTTCTAGTAACTAAAACTTAACAAGCCAGACTTGGTTCAAGTTAAAATCCTCACTACATGTTTCCATCAAGATGGCTAATGGAACTCCTGGGTCAGGGTCTACCAAAATGAAAGGGCTGGTATCTTTGTCTTCTTAGGTGAAAGATAGAAATTTTGGATTCAGTACCCCTCTCTTTTATAGTCCATTGAATCTTTAAAATGGATGCTACTGAAGGATCCTCCCAGATAAAATTATATTGCCAGCTGTGAGGTGGGCAAAATGGAATCTGTTTGAAGTGAGTGTCCTGCTGCTTCTTCCCCTGATGGGGTTCTTTACTAAAATGCAAATTATTTAGTTTCTGCCCCCTCCAATGCAATGTAATGAACACTAGACATATGATTGTCAATCTCCTTCCCTGCTGTGATAGCGTGAGGTTTGCCTCCACCCCTTGTTAGCTTGATGGTCGGTTTACACAATAAGTAAATACATTTTCACTGTTTTTCAAAGTACATCGGAAGTAACTCCCAAGTGGGGAAACTTTTGTCCAGGGTACAGTAACTCCTCTTTGGCTGGCAACACATATTAATAATTATAATTTTCATTTTAGTTTATGTCCATGGCTTTGCATCAGTTGCTTGCACCCACATTATGTAATGATATTAATAACCAGTGAGTGATGAGCTTTTCATTGACACCTTGCATGATGCTAATTAGCTGCATTTCATGATATTAAATAATTGGGGTACGTTTGAACTGATTAATCCAGCTGCAATTAATTACCAGATATTTGGGTGCCCCCTTGTCTTCAGGCTGTTCTTAATGTCACAGCATGTGAGGATGTTTTTGTTCCTCCATTTGCATAGCCCATGCAGGGGCTGGGCAGAATTTCAGTCCTTGCCTTCTGCGGAATTGCAGGGGCTTCATCTCTGCTCCCAGGGGAAATGTGGTGCCTTAAATGAAGTAGGAAGTTGGGCAATGTCTCAGAAGATGTTCCACATTAACCCATGGAGAGGAACCAGCACAGTGTGAGGAATAATTTATACCCAGTAAAGGAATTTACGTATCTGTCAGCATGACCCCCTATGCAGGGAGTTCTGTCCACGCAGTTACTGCTGGTTCAGATGTTTGTCTCCTCCTGTTCTCTAGCGCCGAGAGATTAATTATGTAGGTGAGGCAAAGGACCACAATTGAGATAATGTGATGATATATAAAAAGGGAATATTTAGACAGACTTTCAAGATCAATTAACTCTATCAGGATGTGACTCAGGGTATGTCTACACTGCAACACCAGAACCCCTGGTTAGAGCATGGGTTAGAAAAGTCTTGACTTAGGGTTAAAAAACAATGTAGACACTCAAGCCCAGAGTTCCCTAACACAGGTCTCACTAATACCAGGCTTGCATAGAAGTGTAGATACACCTATAGTCTCAAAGGAGATGTAATGGAATCTCCATTATTGGGACTTTTAAAGCTATTTTGGAGAAAGTACTAGTAGGCAGGAGACTGTAGGGAGCAATCTTGCATTGTAAGGGAGATGAAGTGCATAATCTAATAGGACTTTTACACCTCCAGTTTTTATGACACTGTGAGTATTATTAGGAAGTAAAGTGGGGGAAGAGATAGCAGTTAATAAGTTAGGGATGCTGGTTAGTTTTCAGTGTATGTTTCTTCAGCTAGCAAGAAAATCTAGAAGTTGCTAACCATCCACGTACAATTTCCCCCTTCAAGCATCCATTGTGAATTCAATAAAAATGATTTTGCTTAGACACACACCAGCCGTCCTTGCATTTTGTGAAAGTGACAGTTAAACAGTGCTATTATGTTTACATCTGGCAGTTAGGCGATTGCATTTTGTTTATGTCTAGTGATCAGTAGCTGCAATGTGATAGGCTGTACTGCAGGGAACAGTAAAAATGTTTCTCTGTTGCTTGACTGGTCTTTGTTCACAGCAGGCTAGCAATTATAACCATAACATTTGAGGAGAAATATAAAAAAGTAATAGGTCACTTCAATTTTGGTGACAAAAAAATTCCATAGTTTGATTAGTTTCAGTGTCCTGTCTGAATAAAATGTGTTTTTTCCTTTTTTACAATTATTTCTGTGACACACAGCTTTCTGTTCCAGTGGATTGAGTGACTTAGTGTCTTGCTATGCTGTACATACATTTTAAGTATAATTTGCCCACTTTTTCTCCATGTATGAACCTCTTTACATAGTTTGATTTTTAAAGAGAATATTATGTTATAGTATATCTGCATATTGCCCAGAATAATTTTTTGAGCATGATTCTGTTAAGCTAATGGGAGTTCAGGTGCATAGCATTGCAAAGAATTGTTCCCTTAGTTGCATGTTACAAAAATAATACTAACTTTATCTTTCATCAGAAGATCTCCCAAAGGGAGAAATGAGCTTGTTTCTAATATCTATCCATTAGAAATAATAGTAATTTTGGATCCTTGGGACATGACTAGCTGATTCCCCTTGTAACAAGTGGGGCAAGGGGGAAGCCAGTTTGTCATCATTGGGAATAATGTCAGGTGGCAGCCATTTAGAAAAAGAGCACTTTGACAGTCCTTTAACCTCACTCTTAAGGAAAACAAGGAATGGTAGCCATTTTGAAATATATCAATTTTTCACGGAATTCTGTGAAGGATAAAATTATCAGCTTCCTATAGGACTGATAGTGTGATTAGATTACGGCATTCCAGACAGTTGGCATTGACAAGAGAGAGGCGCCAGACATGCCCTCGGAAGCCAACAGTTCTACTAAGATGTCTATTGGAAGGTCCTCTAATGAAATATGGGCCAGTTCTTAACATCAAAGTAAACTTTATTGTTCTCTTGTGTGAATTTTGGGTCTGAATTACAATGTATTTGCCGGATTATTTCTATTCATAAGAGCACAGTGATGGATCAGTTGCACGCATGGAGCATAAGACTGAAATAAGCTTTAGCTTCAAAAACACTTCTTGGTGAGCTAAAGGACCAGGTGGAGGTCAAAAATCAACAAGATAAAGGAGCAATGATAACTAATAGGTGGACTGTGTAATAAATGTAAAAGTCTACAACAATGTTGTTGTATTGTATTTCCTCTTGTAATAATTGGATAGTGACCATAGTGGACCAAATTCCACTCTCAGTTACACTAGCATAAAGAGGGAGCAAATCCAGTTTCAGTAGTGTTAATTTGGATTTATACCAGTGCAACTGAGAGCAAAACTTGCACTGGTAGTGTTATAAATGTTTAAGTAGTTAACTATTTCTATCTATAAAATTAATAAAAAGGGGAAATTATAAGACAGGAAAGGTGATGGCAAGAGGTAATAGACAATGTTGTGCTCTCACCCCACTTGCTAGTGCCGAACCTTCGGCAAGGTGTATAAATATTTAACTATAGAGTATAGAGAGTTTCACTTTCTTCGTTGTATATTTTTTTCCCTCTGGCCGTATGAATATTTTGGTAATGACAGTTGGCATTCATGCATCTTTCTACTGGCTAACCATGATCATTTTGTAGAGGTTAAAAATCAGTACTCCTTATATATTTTTGTCTACTGGTCTGCCTCGAATCAACACTATGGATGCCTGATCCATAAAGTTGTTATTATTTGTGCTACAGTAGCCTCTAGAGACACCAACCCAGATCAAGGGCCCATTGTCATCAATGTACAAACACATAATAAAAGAGTCCTTTCCCAACTTATGCCATCTAAATAGAGAGCACAGACAAAGGATGAGAGGAAGGAAGTATTATTTTCCAAATTTGATAGACAGGGAGTTCAGACAGAGAGAGATTAAGTGACTTGCCCAAGATAACAAAGGAAAGATGTGGCAGAGCTGGGAATTGAACAGAGTATTCCTGGGTTCCAGTCCAGTGCAATATCAACTCAATTTCAATATCCATCTTTATCTTCTAGGTGCTCAGTGATCTGGGCCCAGGATGTCTAAAAGATCACCAGAAGCTCCAGGATGAGCACTGTGGTTGACAAGTCTGTTCCTCAGGCACAATCGAGCTGTCCACCACAAGGTGAAATCTTTCAGGAGACCAAGCTTAATCAGTGGCAGGTACAAAGCTGTGGAATGAACTCTCACAGGATCTAATAACTGTCTCAAACATCACCACCTTCTGTTCCAAGTGCAAAATGCACTTATTTGACCATGCATTCAATAACAACCTCATAGAATGTAACAGACATTTAAAAAGTAAATATTTTTTTTAATAAAAATAAAATTATTTTTTCCTTGTAGAGAATAAGGGACAAAAAGAGACTCACATGCCACATATGTTATTCATGGTGCTAAATGCACTTCTGGAAGATGCTCAGATGCTTTGGTGGTGTGGGTCATATAAGAACTTAGAATAGACTAGAATAGTGTCTTAACCATATGACCATCCTTTCTGTCTGAAGGATATAGAATTTTCTGAACTCAATTCACCTGAACAAATACTCTTGGCATTGATGGATATTTTACATGGAACTAATGTGGATTATGTAACGGAGATCCACAGTGCAAATCTATCTTCTGGTTCACCCTCCAAAAGGAACTACTTCAGGAATGATATACGTCAGGAAATTTTATTTCAGTACCAGCGTGTGTGTATTTTGACTTCACTGGGAGCTCCATGTACAGAAGGATTGCAGAAGCAGACCTTTTACCTGTTCTGTAATATAATTTACGACAAGGCATATGACATTACCCACACAGAAATGAAATTCATCCCAAGCACAGGATCATCAAAAGCCTTGTGAACTGCTTAAATTCCACTCTCAAAATAAACCTCATCTGGGATTTAAAGTGGTGCACAGACCTTGTGTGGATCCTCTGCCCCGGGTGAATTTCATCTTTGGATGAAAAGTGCCAATGAAAAAACAAACAAACAAACAAACAAAAAACAACCCCTACCTTACCTGCAGACTATAGTGGCCATAATTTTCATGTGTGCCTGGCAAGTACATGATTACAATTTCATTTCCAAAATTGTATAGTTTTCTTGCCCTGTGAAGCCTGGTTTCTTTATCTATATTTCTTTCCAGAGAACCCATCGCATGAATACTGTACCAGAGTGACACATTCAGCTGGGCATTGATCACGTCACATTAGGCTCCTTCACATCACATCAGATGACGTGACTGACAGAACCTGACGTCTCATGTCACAACCAGGCATGTTGCCCAGCACAGTGAGTTACAAAGACATACTTTCCAGCAAAGTAAAATAAAATGAAATGAAATGGGAAAAGAACCCTTGTTAAGGTTCTAAGCTTCAGAACAGCTCAATACCTTACTCACCTCATGTTCACCAAGTAGTTATGAACAAGATGGGCCAGACTCATTAACTATGTGTTTTAGATTTTTTGACACTTTAAAGAACAAAAGCCATTTATATTTGTTAAAAAGAAAAAGTAGATAAATAACCAATAGTTCCTGTGATAACCACTAAATGGGGGTGTGTGCGCGTGAGCACGCGCGCATTCACTCTGACTTGAAAAAAATGGTGGTTGCTGAGGACTCACTGGCAGCCCCCACCATCGGTGCCTCCCCCTCACCCCAGTATCTCCCACCCAGTGGTGGCCCCACTGAGCAGCACCTCCCACTCCCTCCCAGCAACTCCCACCCACCGTGGATTAGCTGTTCCATGGCGTGCAGGAGGCACTGGGTGGGAGGGGGAGGAGAGAGGGTGGGGCACACTCAGGTTAGGGGGTGGAATGGGGCTGGAAGAGGCAGGGCTGGGGTGGGGCCTTGAAGGCAGGGGTGGAGTGGGGGTGGGGCTTGGGGCAGAGTGGGGTTGAGCATCCCTCCAGCACAGTAAAAAGTTGGTGCCTCTGTGTGTGCATGTGTGTATTGAAAAGATGACAAAGTGGGTGATGCAATATCTTGTATTTGACCAACATCTCTTGGTGAGAGAGACAGGCTTTTGAGCCACACAGAGCTCTTCTTCAGGTCTGGAAAAGGTACTCCAAACATCACAGCTAAATACAAGGTGGAACAGATTGTTTAGTATAAGTAGTTAGCACATATTCTAAGTGGCCCCTTAACACCTCTGCAGTCATAGGGCAAAAAAGGGGGACTTAGTGGGATAGTGATTGTTGTAACAAGCCATAAATCCAGTGACTTTGTTCAGTCCATGATTTTTAGTGTCCAGAAGAGTAATGAATTTAAGTTCCCAGGCTCATCTTTCAAAGCATTGTGCATGTTTCCTTTGAGGATGAGGACTGATAGGTCAGAGAAAGAGTGATCACTTTTTGAAGATCACTTGCATGACTTGCATCCGAAGAAGTGGGTATTCACCCACGAAAGCTCATGCTGCAAAACGTCTGTTAGTCTATAAGGTGCCACAGGATTCTTTGCTGCTTTTACAGAACCAGACTAACACGGCTACCCCTCTGATACTTGACACTTTTTGAAGAGTATTCACCTACAAGTGATATGCTGTTTTTGTCTTTTATAATTTCCCTGTGTGAGTTCATTGGAGAGTGTAATGATTGCCTGGTTTCACCCACACAGTTGTTAATGGGCAACTCTGTCTTGCATTTAGCTGTGATGCTCAGAGTGCCTTTCCTAGACCTGAAGAAAAGCTCTGTGTGGCTTCTAAGCTTGTCTCTCTCACCAACAGAAGTTGGTTACCAATAAAAGACATTATTTCACCCACCCCTTGTCTCTCTAATTTCCTGGGGCTAACATCGCTACACCTACACTGCATATTTAAAAAGAAGGACATATATTGGGCTAAATTTCCAAAGTGTCACTCACTAATGTCACTCGCACATGCAAACAGTTAATTGGACAAAACATGTACATACACATGCAAAATAGATACCAGATTATCTGTGCACATTTTTCTTGTTGTCTGTGTAGCTTTAGCATTGCAAAAGGATATGCTTTTTTGTGTTCAGCTCAAGCACTCAACTCCAAAGTTGCCTGTTATGGTGATAATAGTAGTGTATCTAATTTGGAAGAGAGATGACGATACTGCCTCAGGGGTTGGCAGTGTTCATAGAATCAAAGCACCTTGTATCATTTATTTTGGACCTGCAGGGTCCTGAATGCCTTATTGAAGAGTCCTCAACTGTGAGCTGAGAGCCTGTAATCTTCTATCTGATTTCAAGGCAGAGATCTAGCTCTTTGACCCCATTACAGCCATATGTGTGCTGCTTTGGCAGTGAAAAAAGGGTGTGAAGCTGTCTTAGCCAATCTCCTGAGGTGATGAAGAGTTGGTGGAGCAGCTCTACTGCTCCAACAACCTTTATTACCAACCCTTCAGAAAACAAGTGTCAAGCCACCCCAAATCATGGGCTATTAAAAATAATATATTTGGGAGGATTTTTTTTATTTACTTCTGAGTTTTGAGTCTTTACTGGAAAGGTGTCTAGTGGCCTTTGGCCCAAAGTGTGTGTGAGCATTTCAGGATCAAAATTAAACCTTAAATTCACATGTAAAAATGTGGGCCTCCTCATAGGCTGGTTGGAGGGGGACTCCCTTTACCCTTATCTTAGTTCCTAAAGAAGGGAGCTGCCATTCTATCCCTCTCTATTACCCTCCTTTGTCACTATCTAAGATCATTCACTTCCTCATTTCACTCCCACAGTCTTCTCCTCAAATCACATTCTCCCCCACTATGGTCCCCCCCACAATCATCTGTTCCCAGCCCCCACCTACATTTTCCCTCTGGCACCAGCTATTCTCCTGCATCCCCCCAATCTTCTACTGCACCTCTTCATTCTACTTCCAGCACTCCACATTCTCATGCCCAACATCTTCCTCCTGAACCCCCGGGTCCTTCATATTCCCCAGCACCTGCTCAGTATCTCCTTGCCCTCTCAGACTTAATCCTAATCCCACATTGCCTTGCGCCCTCTCACTACCCCTCTGCATCTCCTCAGGCTGTGTCCTGTTTCCCACATTAGCCTCATAGTCTCCTGTGAAGATCACTATCTAAAGAGTCTAGGAGAGGGCCATCATCCCTTAGGGCAGGCTGTCTTCAGTTTCATTGAAAACAGTAGGACATGGCAGCCATTTTTATTAGGGGAATTCTAACTTCCAAGTGCAAAGCCTTTTGGAGATGGCAGCCATCTTGGCTGAGAGTAGTTTGGCTTTCATCACAGTGAAAGTAATGGACAATAGCTGTCATTTTGAATGAGGAAAATTTTGAAGCCAGTAATCTGAGATCGCATAAGACTTCAAACAAACAGACACCAAATCTTACGAGACTAATGATGGAGTCACAAGAGTTAGCACACAGCCCAAAATCCAGCAGAAGTGGCATTCCCAGTTGGGTACAATTTAGAGCAGCAGTGAGGAATTCTAAGTTGTCAGCCCTAGGACTAGGTTATTGCTGAGATAACAAGAAGCCACCTTTCCCTCTCCCTTCAGTTCTGTGCTAAGTAGGGTGACCAGACAGCAAGTGTGAAACATCAGGACAGGGGTGGGGAGTAATAGATGCCCATAGAAGAAAAAGCCCCCAAAATCAGGACTTTTCCTATAAATCAGGACATCTGGTCACCTTTGTGCTAAAACCAGCTCAGATGGCTTCTGCCCTGGGAGCCAATGGGAATTGAGGTCACTCAGCACCTTACAGGTACAGGCTCTGTCTATCCTCGGAAGCAGAGTATTATAAATCTCTTTCTATTATTTTTCTTTCTGATGGCATGCAGCACTCTGTTTGATTTTTCCATCATTAAACACATTTTATTTGATTTGCAGTGCATTAGCTGAGCAAACATTTATGTAACGATAAACTTGAACCTGACTACAATTTGATAGTATTTAAGTAAACACTCATATTCCCAGATTAAACCCTAATGTTTGGTTTGATCTTCACCACAGTAACACAGGAATGCCTGAATTTTGGCTAAAATATAGGTCTAAGAACCACATTCAAAACACCTGAAATGCTATAAATGCCTATAATCTCTTTTTTTACCTAATGGGAAGAGCCCTGCATGTCCTCACAATCTCTAAAAGTCTTAATGTAGGAAATGACAAATATTTACTAGGGCTAATACGCGAAGGATATTGATGATGTAACATTTATCTAGAAATGAGACAAAGAGATCATGTTTGATGAGATTTAGGTGGTCTGGGTTCAAGAGTAAATCATTCCAAGAATTTAAGATTAGAATTGCAAGAAGCAAAATGTGGCAAGATTAGGTCAAGGAATTACCTCAAGGTAGGCTACAAACATAGATACTGAGATTCTAAGCGTTTGTGACTATTCCAGAATCAAAGCTATAGCTGCTAAATCAAAGTCAGACAAGTGGATGATCACCTTAGCCTCTTTACTCTTTGGAAATATAATAACCTGAATTTAATAACTCTGAGTATGTTCAAGCAGTTTCTCTAAGTATGTACAGAGAGCCAAATTTTGCCCTCAGATAAACAGGTACAGCCAGGGGCGGCTCTATGTTTTTTGCTGCCCCAAGCACAGCAGGGAGCCTTCAGCAGTGTTTCTGCGGGAATGTCTTCCCCGGTCGCGGATTCAGTGGCGGTTCTGCGGATGATCTAGCAGTCCCGCACATTCAGCGTACCCACCGCCCAATTGCCGCCAAAGCCACGGGACCGGCAGACCTACCGCAGAAACGCCACCAAAGGCTGCCTGACTGCCGCCTCTCCACCGGCACGCCGTTCCCCTCCACCCCCTGGCTTGCCGCCCCAGGCATGCGCTTGCTGCGCTGGTGCCTGGAGCCGCCCCGGGTACAGCACCCACTGACTTAAGTGGAAGCTGCACTTTTGTATGATATCTGAAGGCAGAATTGGGAATAATTTTCTGAAATTACATTTTTTCTGACAGTCCTTCCTGCTGAAAAAGTATGGCAAAATATTTTTTAAAATAGGCTCTTGCGGTTAGTCTCTTAAATTCACAGATAGGTACCTGGGCTGACTTTCAACTGTGATGAGGACCCAGCAGCTCTTATTGACTTCAGTGGGAGCTGCTGGGGGCTCAACACCTTTGAAAATCAGGCCAAATATTAATGGATTGCTTTAAGAACCTAACATTAGGCATCCATTTCTGGAAAATCTTGGTTTATGTATGTCTGTTTATATGTATATACAATAGAGAGCATTTTAAAGGTTATCACACAGTGATACACGAGATACTATAATTCTGTGTGCTTTGAATAAGAAATAACTGTGATATCTCAGACACCCCTGTGTGATAAGTTGATAAGTGTTGACATTTTAATACTAAGTATTGTATTTATCTGCATACATACATTCATATGCTTTTGTAGGACAATGGTTAAAAATAAACAAACTTGAGATGATACAGCATTTTGTTTAGTCATATTGATCATTTAGGCTGAAATTTTCAGACATCTAAGTGGACAAGGTGCCAAACTCTCAGGCTCCTTTTGGGCATCTAGAAATATTTCATGTCCAATGGGACAAGGCTCCTATTTCTAACCCTGCAAGGGGATAACATAACAGACTTAAATGTGTGACAATTGTACATACAACTGGAGCGGGACTGAATCTTGCCAATTCTCCATGTTGGACAAGTGTAATTTGGAGCAGAAGGGGATATCAATATTTATGGGGAAAGGAAGAATATGACTTTGGCAGCTTGATTAAATACAAAACCAAACCACTACATCCCAGTTGCTGGAGATTGCTAGTGATGGGGAGTCAGCAGGTGGCATGAAGTCAATGCGGCTGGCTCTACAGCACTCATTCCTGACCACCTCACACTGGGTACAAGACAGCACAAGTAAGAGGTCTGACAAAAGTAATTTAGTACATGACAATACTGGACCTGGCAATACAGGACCACCCTTATATATGCAAAGTAGTACCTTACTTATCTAAGTTGCCTCAGCCTTGGTGTGATTCACTGTGAGAAAGGCAGTGCTTAATTTGTAATGAAAGAGGTGCCGGGGCTCAATCAATTGTTTCACTTTCATAACTGAAGCAACAAACCCAGAGGTGCCGGGGCTATGAACTGCCAAGCCTAGAGGTTCCAGGGCTCTGCACAGATTAAACACTAGAGAAAGGTCAGTAGTGTCAAACCTTTGGTTCATATGTATACACAAACATAGTTGTGCCCACACACAATTACACACCTTTCTGCCTCTCCCATCTGCTTTTTGAGGAATAACTTACTGTTTACTTTACCATTTGAAAGAGAATATCCAACTGAGGAAAAGGTATATATTTGACAATGTATTGGGGTAATTTTACTCTGCAACTTGTGACCCAGGATGTGTAACTGATGTCTGTAGAGGTGACATGGCTGGGTATGACACTCATGAGTGATGAGGGCAGATGTCACTTTCAAGTGACATGTTTTCCATAACCCACTGCCTCTCTTTGTGTAACTTTCAAATGCAATCTATAAAGCAGCTGCTCATCTATTTAGTCTTGGGCAGGGCATAGAAATGCAAGTCAGACCTCAAATTTGGTTTGTCATTTGCCGTCTCAAAAGGAGATGTGATTTATGTTTATAATAAAATATTTGAAATGTCATTTAATAGAAAAACAAATGGCAGTTAGATCCCCATGAGCGAGGAAAGAGGTTGTGGAACTTTGAATTAGACGTTTTTATCTGATCACACTTTAGGTTACGTATTTTTATTCTAATTGTAAAAATTATCTCCCTTGACATATCTTTTCCATTATTTTTGTTAAAGGGTATTCATCAGCTGTGTTAATGATGACACAAAATTGTAATATATGCATTAAACATTTAAGTTTTAATATGTTAACATGACATAAGATGTGAATAATAACAATGTTTTATATATGAAGTGAAAACATATTTTATGTTAGAAATAGTTAGAATGCCTGGCAAGTGACTTATATCCATAACAATTTCATTTAAATATTGCTTTTGCACTCATCTATCTTAGATGCAATTTTATATCCTTTTTAAAAATTCATTTCTGCATGACCTCTTTGAGGCTGCAAACTAGTGCCTCTAGCCTACATATTCAATTGCACTTGTACTTGTTCCTATTCAATTACCTTTCAAAGTGCAGAAACGAGCAAGTGTCCAGCCCTGAACTGCATTTACCATGCTGGGACTCTTCAGGAATTACAACTTCTCTTCAGTGAGGGTAAAAGCAAGACAGAAGCCCATCAAATTGCTAAAATATGATGGTCTACATGATTTGATTAAGATCTTGCTTGATCTGGGTGCCAGATCTCTTAGAGAGGCCAGGTTGTTCCTAATATCAGATGACATTATCCCGAATCTTTGGCAATGGTAGATTATGATTATAGCAGTATATCATAGTATATACTGCATGTGTCCTTTTTCAAAACTTTATTGGTGACTTATGGCTCCGCACTTGTGGGTCTCAGAAGCACTAAGGGGAAGGGACATTTATGAATCTATAGACCTCAGTGGGACTTATTTATTTATTTATTTGATAACTTCTGCAGGTCTGGTCACCCTATTCTCCAGCAGAGCTGCTCAGAAAAATAGTTAGCAAAAATCTTCATTTCCATTCTGCACTGAAATGTCATCATCATAAAAACTTCCTAGCTCTCTCTATGGTGCAGGGACAACTGACATTCTGCTCTTTGTTCTCCTTTGCACAGACATTAATTAATTCATGTTTTCCTTGTATGGCAATGCATGTGATTCTTAAAGGGAACTTACTGTACTACTGAGATACGTACTGGTACTTAGGTGTATGGCCAAGCTTCAGACTTTTGTATAAACCATTGACATCCAAATTAAGATTAAAGATCAAAGTTTGGACAGAACAAACAGGCACTCTTGCATATTAATTCTGTTGAGAATTTATGGCTCAGAGTACAGTATTTAGAGAAAATTCCTCACAATTCAAGTAAAATGACACTAAGGGAGACAATGCATTTCAGCAGGAGTTTGGCTTCCTCCCAACACCTCAGGCAGATTTGTAAAGTCAAGGAAGTGGTCAGGAAAGAGAAGCCAAGGAAGAGCAGCTGACACTCACATGCCATGGAGGGAAAAAAAATATATTTCTTGGGCAGGCTATGGGATCACTTCTTTACACAGAATTCCAGTAGAATTTGACACTGTATTTGAGCACAGAGGAGAAAGCAGCCCAGAAAGAAAATGTTCTTAAAGATGCAACTGAGGCAGGAATAGTGAATATGCTCATATCAAATTGCACGTGGGCTACATTTTTGCTTTTACAAATATAAGATCTAATTTGCCTCTGTGTTTAATTGTCTGTGCTATGTAATGTCAAGCCCTTAAAATATGTACAGTCATGTTAATTCTAGTCAAGGCCTTTGATCTTTTCCTTTGATCTTTCCTATGTGTAGCTTTTAAATAAAATCTCTTCTGAATGTGGCATGGTATAGCATCTATAAAAATGGATTTTTCTCATGTTTTCTATATCATTCACAATTAAACACATCTTTTTACTGCAAAAACAGATGGAATAAAATTTATTTTGGGGGAAGAAGTTTGTTCCACAGGGTGAATTTCTCATTCTTTTTTAGCTGTTTTTATAAAACATCTGAGCAAGTTTAGAAGGGTCAGAACGATTATTCTATCTACAGAGACACTTCGATGACTGAGTCATTTAAGGAAAATTATGAAATGGAACACTTTTTTTTCTCCTGGTGCTGAATAATTTATGCTTTGGAATGGTTTCATCACTGAATATTCTTCAAATCATTAAACTGAACTGCAGAAAATGGGGCAAAGCCATCAGAAGAAAAGGTCAGTTATGGAAATAGTGTTATTGCTTTTATGGTATTATTAATACCTACTGACATGGCTGTATTTGGAGGGGCAAAACCAATCATTAGCCTATATAGGATAGATGTAAGGTCTCAAACATGGACACAAAAGGAGAACATCATTATTGTAAAAGTGAATGCAGTAACTATGAACAGGAAGAGACAGAGAGAGGGAGAGACAGGCTCCTGAGCTAAAAAAGCCATACACATAAAAACTAATTCTTAACAGGCTACTGTATCTGTTGCCAGGAATCTACATGGTGGTATTGTTATCCATTTCTAGGCTGCATATGGGTACCTACCCTGTAGATCATTTTGATGTCTGAAGAACAGCCAGCAAGCTTTGTCTTTAATTTTAGAAAGAATTAACTTGGCTAAGTGTTAAAATGAAAAGGTATTTGTCTCCCTTTGAAACCTGTGTAATTGTAACATTTACAACGTGTTAGCTATTAATGTCTATTTAAAGCACATTGCCACTCAGGAAAAGTTGTCATGTAATTCCTATTGTTTTCAAATTGAATTGCTTGCATGAAGATTGTAAAGAGCCTTTACAAGTATCTGTCGTGGCAGAGAGCTCAGATGGGGCCCTTTCTCTTAATGGAATTTTTGGCACTGACACAGAAGACCAGGGCTGGTGTTTCAGAAAATGGAAAGAATCTCCTTAGATCAAAACATTAATCAAATGCATCAATTTAAGAGGAATTAGTGCTTTGATAAACCATGTGATAGGTGACTTAAAAATATGCCTAAGATACATGATCAATTTGATTAAATTCATAAACTGATTATTTCCATAACAGAGAGATAAGGTGGGTGAGGTAATATCTTTTACTGGGCCAACTTGTGTGGGTGAAAGAGACAAGCTCTTGAAAGACCTGAAGAAGACTTCTGTGTAAGCTTGATAGCTTGTCTCTTTACCCACACAAGTTGGGCCAATGAAAGATATCACCTCACCCACCTTGTCTCTGCTTCCATAATATCTGATTAAATTCCATATGGAAATGAATTGCATAACATCAGAGATGTGCAGGATATCTTATAACAGTGAATGGGGCTTTGACACATCTTCCTAAACCACATCCCTCTAAACTTGATTTGAAATTTTTAAAACTGCTGAAAAAGGTCACCTATGTGTTTCTTCACTTGGTTAAATATAAACAATCTTAATATTGAATATCCTGCTCCTGCTCCCATAGCAGTCAATTTAAGATGTGCCTTTAACTTCAATAGGAGTAGGACTACACCTTTCCTTTTCAATACACACCAGTTATGAGATTTCCTGGCACTTTTCTAACTGCCAGAAACAGTTTGACCAAGATTTTAAAACATTGGAGCCTAAATAAGTGATCTGATTCTCAAAGGCAATCAGTTGCTGCTGCTACGTGCTCAGTACCTGTGAAAATCAGACCAATTTTTAGGTGTCTAAATATGGATATAGGAGTGTAATTTAAAGAGATATAGTTTTGAAAGTGATGGTATTTGGCAATGATAATATAGACATGTATGGCACCTCCTTGTGGCAGATGTGCCATGCAGGTACTCATTGTAAAAGGGATATAGTTATTGAGTAAAAATGCATTGCAAAAGGATTTAAAGAAAAGCATCCCTTAAGAAAGCTAAGGAAGAAGGGTTCAAGGCTCCAACATCTAGTATCACAGGGAGCCAACCTCCCTATTTTCTACAGCCCTCCTTAACCTTTGTAGCAAGGGAGAAAGGCCAGCTGACAGCAATGGGATGTCTGGGACCAGGTTGGGGATAATTGAGAAACGATTAAGGAAAAGATGATGACCTACACTGTACATTTTATTGCTGGGTACTCCCAGATATTTTCACTGAATAATGTTCTGGTCTAATTAAACCACATCCATTGCCTCCTGTTTTTCTTCTGGCATGGCTGGACAATGATGGTATGTAAGAGTGACAAAATAAACATGTACTATTAGAGTTATAGTCTACTCTGTTAGGTTTTTGCTTGTTTGTTTATGTTTTAGGGAATTGGACAACAATAAATACATGTTTTTTTTCTGCTGGGAACTATAAAAATAATTACACTAAAATTCATATTTATCAAAAGGAAGATTGGTAGATAATAATAATCTATTACTTGTATAGCACTTGAAAAATTAAGAATCTTTGAGTGCCTCACAGAAACTTTGATTAACCCCCCAAATTTACTGTTTGGATTATGGCCAAATAGTAAAAGATCTGGTATCAGCTACTTTAAAACAAGTTACTGGGTTCTCATTTGAATAGACTGATAACACTTTGTTCTTTAACAATAATTCCTGAAATCCTAAAGTCTAATCTGCTCCCAGCAGGTAAGTAACTCCTATTAATTTAGACAGGGGTTACACATATGCATGAAGTAAATATTGGATCCTTGAATGCCTATGTTTATGGGCAAGCCTATGGATAACAACATAACTCAGTTTGGAAATCATTAGAACCACTTCTACTGCCAACAAACAATAGCAAGGTACAGGGGCAGTTAAAGCATAGTTTATCCATAACAACAAAACAAAAAACATTGCACAAACAAGACATGCTAATCATTATACTGGCCAGTAGGTTTATATGTTGCATCCCTTTTTCTCACCCTTCTCTGTTTGAGTTGTTTTGGAATGTGAGCTCCTCACTTCATGGACTGTGTCTTCTTACAAATCTGCACTGCTCCAATACCTTTGGGGTGTTCATGTTGAATAAATAATAATAATAATAAATCCTGCCAGCTGTACCTTGATGTTGCTGCTGGTTGCAAGCCTGGATAAAATGAGGAGAGTTGAGTACAAGGCCTTGTAAAATTACCTCACCAGTTATAGAAACAGAGCCAGGCTACCATTGTGGTAAAAATGACAGAGAGGAATACAAGAGGCTGGTTTCTGCCCTGTGCACCAACAGTGACACAGGAAGGATGTTAAAAACAAAATATTTTTAAAAAGATAAAACATGAGATTCCCAGTATTTCCTGCTTCCAGAAAGGTTGAAATCAGAAATCATACAGGTGTACAGACATTTAATTTAAAAAAAAATAGCAATTTTTTCAAAGAAAAAGAACACATTTTGGCTGAGGATCTGCATCAATTGCTCTTTTATTTCAGCTGGTTACCTCCTTTTTCTAAGAAACTATCAGTAGGACCTATAACCTAGTGATTGGGGGGCATTGAGCCACTGTGAAAATATCAGCATTCAACATCCTTCAGTTGTTAGTGTCCAAAACATTACTTTCCACCATAAATTGCATATACAAGCAGTAATTCCATTCCCTTTTCTTTACTTCCCTTTACTTTTTCTTCAGGTTTTGCCAGCAAGGTAATATTAACCACAAAAGTCCCTTGTTTGACATGATTTATGATACAGTTTTGCAGACACACCTGGAAGTAACTTTTTGTTTTTATCAGTAAAATTATGGCTAGTATTCCATAATTTCCTGTAGCATTTCAATAAGACTAGGTAAAATATTATTGCCAGGTATTCTGTGTACTGTACAAAGTGTTTTTTCCAATGCACCATAGTGACAGTAACAATATGTATGTTGAATAGTATATATACAATATATATTTATGACAGCTGCTTTACATTTTTTATTTGCTTTAACAGCATAATGAAGCCTCACTAAATCATGCAATAGATTACTCAGACATTGCGAGGTCCAAATCTTCTGATATTAATACGTAACATTGACTTCAGTGAAATCCAGTGGAAATTAGGAAGCTGAGTTAGGCACTTTTGTAAATCTCACTAGGTGTCTACCTGTATCTTTAGGTATATAAATGCTTGGGAAGTATGGCCCCTAATCAATAATGAAATGCAAAAGCTGCCATCAGTTTTCTAGCTTTGCTTTAGAATTGCCCATCCATAGGATTTAACATATTTATATAATTATGTTTCATTTATTCACTCAGATTTCTGAAACAAAATTTCAAAAACAAACCAAACAAGGAAGTGAAGAATGACCTATCAGCATGAGATGTTTAAATGCCTCCTGCTAGGCATGTTTGTCCATTTATTTATTTTGTAAAAAGTAAAACCCTGAAGGTAATTAAAATAACTTGGAATTCAATTTAAAATCCTGTTGGCATTGTTTAATAGTCTATGAAAATGTAGGGCAAATAATCCTTCTCAATACAAGGATCTCATCCTGCTTTCATTGAAATTAATAACAAAACTTCCATTGCCTTCAGTGGGAGCAGATTATAACCTCATCTTTGGCATATGCAATGTTTTTAAACAAATCATCAAAAGTCAAATAATGGAGAAGCCCTTTTCTCATTGCTCAAGTTGATTTCACCTAGTGTTGTATAGGGCTAGATTAACTTGGTTCAGACTCAGCAGAGGGGGCTGGACTTAATGACATCTCAAGGTCCCTTCCAGCCATACATTTCTATGATTCTATAACACAAGTTCTGTCTTTGCTAATTCTGAGACATGAAGCTAGGATCAAATCTTGCCTCCTCTTCTGTGGGAACAAAGATGACCCAGGACAATGGACATTGGGTACTTCCAGTGTATAATGAGGGTAGGATTTAGGATGACTGTGCAGGGGTTTAGCCCCAAAGCTCAGTTTTGTAGTGATTCCCTGACTGCCATTGTGCAGTGGTCAAGTTAAGGGTGAGCCAAAGAGAGGCTCCACTCCTCTATGGATCCTCCAATTCTCCTCCACAAAAAGGAGATGTGTTTAGACTTAGTAGTTGTGAAGTCTTGGGGTTGCAGTAATGGTTGTAAGCAGCACCATACCTTCAAAAAATCCATTCTTTTGGGGATGAAAAGTGTATTTGATTGCTATGAAAACCACTAAAACAACAAAGGAAAAAATGGATCTGGAAATAATGACATATTGAAATATTCAAGGGCCAGGTTAAAATGTAAAATAAAACTCTTTCAACCTAAGACAAATAAGTCACTGAAAAGAAAACAGTATGAATTAGCTGATGTAAAATGATCCCCTAGAAATTTGGAACCATATTCTGATCTCAGATGCACTTGCGCAATTCCCATGGAAGTCAAATTGTGAGTACATTTCTGAGGCTAGAATTCTGTCCTTAGTGCATAATTACAGTATTGTAAATGCCCAAGCTGAAATATCTTTGCTAGTGTAACTTGAAATTGGTGAAGATTCAACAATTTACAGTGGCAGATAATCTGGTGCTGAATCTGGATTTTAAATGTTCACATTCCAAGCTTCTCCACAGTTTTGGGGTTGTCAGATCTGAGGATTTGATTTGAGATTATTGCTAACAGTAAGTATTAAAGTGAGTTTCTATTGTGAAAAACGTTTCTGTACAAATGGCATTGTGGGGTTTCACATGCATTGTGTCTCTTTTAATCCATATCAAATTTGCTGCAGTTATAAAAGTTTAAAAATGTGTTCCTTTTTTAAACTGGAAGTTCTGAAAACTCAGCCTGGGCCCTGAGAGTCAAGCTAGGTTCTTTCTGGCTCATACATTATCACCAACAGGGGCGGCTCTACGAATTCCGCCGCCCCAAGCAGACATGCCGCTGGTCCCGCGCCTACGGTGGAGCTTCCGCAGTCATGCCTGCGGGAGGTCCACACGAGCCGCGGGACCAGCGCACCCGCCACAGTCATGCCTGCGGGAGGTCCGTCGTCCCGCGGCTCCGTTTGACCTCCCGCAGGCATGACTGCGGAAGGTCCACTGGACCCGCCTGCCGCCCTCCCGTTAAAATGCCGCCCCACGTGCGCACTTGGCGCGCTGGGGTCTGGAGCTGGCCCTGATCACCAGTAATCCAGATTGAATAGATGTATATAAATAGGTGATGTTAAAATGCAAGTGAAGTGCATACTTTCATATATCTTGAGGTAAAGATACCGCTACTAGAATTTAGTTATTAATTATGTTGATGATTCAGGAAACTATATAAATTCCTACCCTCTAACAATTGCATTGGTACTATCACAAGTAAACTGCAGAAATCCAGCCACAAAGGAGGCCTTGAATAAGGTGTTAGTGCAGGAGTAGGCAACCTATGACCTGGGTGCCGAAGGCGGCACGTGAGCTGATTTTCAGTGGCACTCACACTACCCAGGTCCTGGCCACCGATCTGGGGGGCTCTGCATTTTAATTTAATTTTAAATGAAGCTTCTTAAGCATTTTAAAAACCTTATTTACTTTACATACAACAAATGTTTAGTTATATATTATAGACTTATAGAAAGAGACCTTCTAAAAACATTAAAATGTATTAGTGGCACGCGGAACCTTAAATCAGAGTGAATAAATGAAGACTCGGCACAGCACTTCTGAAAGGTTGCTGACCCCTGTGTTAGTGCTTTACCTTCATACTAAGTCACGGTGTATTAATATAAGGCTCACAGTGATGTGGGGCACATATTCCAACGATCCAGCCATACTGATCTTTGGCACCCAGTCACCTTGTTCATAGAGGATTATTGCTGACAAGCTGTAAATCCAGTTTGGCTGGATTCAGATATTGGACCTGATCCTTTGTGATGCAGAGTACCTCCCTGGGTTGTGTGATTGGTCTCAGCAAGTCGTCACCATACAGGAGATGCTCCTCAGCAAATTGTAGAAATAAATCTGCAGGGCTGTCAACTCCTGGCAATATACAGGAAGTGTGAAAGGTGACTCAAAATGGCCGGAGACCCAAGCCCTGGTCTCTGATTTCCTTTAACCTGCTCCTGCTCACCAAAACCAAAAAAGGATGCAAAATTAAAATGAGAAAATATTAGCTGCCAAACACACATGGGCCTAATCATGTGATTCTGACTTTAGTGAGTGTGATTTACTGTGGTGTATTAAGGAGATTTTTTCCTGTGTGGGGACTGGGTCCAATAACTCCAGTCTCAAGTCGACTTTTATGTAGTTCATTAGCTTCTCCAAGACAGCTTAGTTTTAACTGTTGAGAAAGGAGGCAAATTGTTCCATTTCTCTGGGGAAACCAACCCAACATGGATGATGAAAAATATAGCACGACTAGAAATTGTTTTCTTTTCTCTTTTTTCAATATTTTCCTGTGTATTCTCTATTTAAAAAATGATACTTCAGCAGCCTTCTCCTATATGTAAGTATTTGTTCCTTCTTTTCTCAGCTATTGAGAAAAAGGTGATTTAACGTGATGTATCCCCGTTGCTCCTATGCCATCTCATTAAATAGTTTGAACAACACAGGGGTAAGTGGGTGAAACTCTTTGGCTTGCGTTATATAGAAGGTCAGTCTAGCTGATTGAAAGGTCTCTTCTGGCCTTAAAAATCTATGAATGACTGAGCAGAAGATAGCAGCAATTGCAGATGGAGGACATTGGCCTAATTATGGAACAGAGAAAATAAAAGAGATGAGTTTGAGAGAGGACAGGAAGGTAGAAGAACTCACCTATCATGAGCCAGATCCACTGAGTTTCTTAAACAGCATTTAATCTGGTAATAGCTTTTAAGGCAGTGTTGAATTACTGTGCTGGTTCACTGAATGGGACAATATCCCTGGAATGAAGAGGAAGATCAGGGAGGGTTATGGGTTGCAAGTGAGCCCATGTAGACCAGTTCTGACAAGTATTGTTACCTGTAGTACACTTGGATGATATGTGGGTCTACTGAAAGGCAGTCTTTTGCTTTCTCCGGGCAAGATTGTGGCATGGAGGTACTGTGCTCCAGGGAGCCCTTGAGCTCAAACAAGCACAGGTGAGTATGAAGGCTGCATCATTCCTTGAGATGGTACAGTATGCTACTTTTTATGTAGCCAGCTACCTTTGCAAGTCTTTGTGTTTTGTGGGTGTTTTGTGACCCCAGGGGTTTGATGAGAGAGCAATTTCTGTACTCCCTTACGTGCTGACACTGTGATTGTCTTAGTGGCATGCTCAGTGTGTATAAGGGGAGAGGATATTCTCCTTGCAACCTCCCTGCATGTCAAGGCAAAAGCTAGGGAAAGCTCATTCTCTGTATACAAGGAACCAATACCTCCTAAAACAAACAAACAACATCAAAATTTCACTTGAGAACTGGAACTCTTTTATAGCATGAGGACTGCATTGCTTTATCTTATGACAGCATGGAGAAGATTAGACTAAGAGCCCCGAAATTTATGCTTAGATGTCTTGATGGCAAGAAAGAAGTACTAGAAGAACAATGGAGAACACCAACTGATATCTGGCTTTGGTATCATACCAGTGACCTGAGTGTCATTGTAGCCAGCTTAATGAAAACCTCTGCTCAATGTGCAGGTGTAGTTAAAAAAAAAGCCGGGGGTGAGAGGGAATGGGACAAAATGTTAGGATACATAAAGAATGGAATACAGAATAACATGGAAAATATTATAATACCATTATATAGATCAATGGCAAGGGCTCATCTGGAATTCTGTGTGCAGTATTGGTCATCCTATTGCAAAAAAAGATATTGAAAGATTGCTGGGGGTGGGAGCAGGTCAGAGACGGGAATGATCAAGGGCCTGGAAAAACTCTGCTGTGATGAGAAATTGAGAAGATTGTGGTTATTTGCAGGTATATATAATACAGAGAAGGTAGATTGGGAGCTTCTGTTCTCTCTGTCTTGTATCACAAGAACAAGCATACATTCAATAATATTGCAAAGTGGCAAATACAAACTGATATAAAAATACTTTTTCACACCATATGTAATTATCCAGTGGAACTTATTGCCACAGAATATTGTTGAGGTCAAAATCATAGCATGGTTCAAAAACTGATTGGACATTTCTATAAATAATAGGAATATCCAGCCCTACAATAAAGAACAAACATTTTGGAAAGAAGATTGAACATCATGCTTCAGGATTTAAGCCAGGGTCAAACCATGTGAGATCAGGAGGAGACCTACTGTTGGGGACCAATTATCCCCCATCTGCCAGTTGCAGGATTCTGACAACTTCCTCTGACGTATCTAGGATAACTGGACTAGCTGGATCATGCATCTGTTCTAGTATGGCAATTCTTTTGGCCTAAAGCCAGTGTTACTGGTGTAAAATATATTGAAAATATAATTCCTTATTCAGTCTTAAAATAGGAGTTTGAATGACGCCATAATCAATGATTCCACTGGAATGGAAATTAACTGGAGACCCAGTCAGGGAATAGGTCAGAGTTCACTTCTGTGTGGCTGGAGACTATTGCAATGACTTTCAGACTGTCTCTATTTCAGCACATATGGCCACAAACAACAGAAATCTCTAAACTCTAGCTTTAATCTTTTTAAAGAGTTTTTTTGTCTTCTTTTTGCAAAGATAGTGCTTCAGAATGTAAAACAAAGCTGTTCTTATGAACTGAGGTCCCACTCCTGGAGGCATTTACACACAAGCATTGTTGTATCCGCCTGACTAGTCCTACTAAAGATACTAAGACCGAAATTAAGATGATGTAAAAGAAGTCTGACTCCACTGAAGTCAAAAGAGTTGCATTAATTTTATTATTATTTCAATTACAGTGGAGCACAGGGGCCCCAAGGAAAATCAGAGCTCCATTGTTCTGGATACTGGATAAACACATAGTAAGAGATAGCACCTGCCCTAAAGAGCTTTTGAACTAAATAGACCAGACAGGCGAGGGTAGGTGGGCAAACAAAGGCATGGAGACGTGCCCAAGTTCACCTAGCCGGTCTGTGGCTGAGCCAGAAATACAACCCATATCTCCTGACTTCTGATCCAGTGTACTGATGCATTTACACTCACCAGCTTTAAAGTTAGCTTGAAACGGGTGGGGAGAGGTCAACCTTCTCCTATTCATATCTGCAGCGTGTTAACATCACAGCCTTGGGGAAATTATAAAAATCTTTTGAAATTATTTTGGCTGATTTTTTGAGGGAGGCAAAAAAACGCAACCAAACCAAAACAAAAACCCGGCTCA
Source organism: Mauremys mutica (assembly GCF_020497125.1). Taxonomy (NCBI): domain Eukaryota; kingdom Metazoa; phylum Chordata; order Testudines; family Geoemydidae; genus Mauremys; species Mauremys mutica. Next base: position 117,728,267 of record NC_059073.1, on the reverse strand, counting down.
CTACAATAAAGGGAAAATGACAAATTTGTGAAAATTCACAATTTTGCTTTTTTTGTGAACTGTCATCATATTTAGATAAAACCTGTATTTCCTGGAGGAAATAGCCAATTTTTTTTATTTTACCCCAGGGTCAAATTCTGAAATCCTTTCAAAAATCTCTTTTACTAGTGAATCAAAAACTGGTTACCCAATGCATCCCAAACAAGGCTTTCATGTGCTTCTATATGACCAATAGCAATGATGTGGCACCTAGAAATATTGGGTTTTTTATGATAGTGCCACTGTCATATAGAAGCATGTGAAATTGCAAAATGTCACATTTCATTGATTTTCATAAAAATTAAGGTTTCATTCTGCAAAGATCCCCACAAAGCATAGGCGCTGATTCCATGGGTGCTCCAGGGCTGGAGACCTCATGGAAAAAAATTAGTGGGTGATTAGCAGCCAAGCTCTCACCCTCCCACCTCCCCCCAGTGCCTCTCACCCGCCAGCGGCCCTGGTGATCAACTCCTCCCTCTCCCTCACATTGCCTCCCGCCCACCACAATCAGCTGCTCTGTGGAGTGCAGCAAGCACTGGAAGGGGGAGGAGGAGCAGGGACAGGGCACACTCAGGGGAGTGGGTGGAAAGAGGAGGGTGGAGGCTTGGGGGAAGAGGTGGAGTGGGGGTGAGGCCTGGGGCAGAGAGGGTGGGCGAGTATCCCTCAGGAGAGAGGAAGGCACTGCCTATGCTGCAAAGACACAGGGACCAGGGTGGGAATTGGGTATGTGTGTGAGGGGGTGTTTCCCCTTCCTCTGCATCACTGGGCACAGGTCACTTGCTGGTTTTAACAAGTTTTGAGCTCTTCAGTAACTCAGCCAGTGATTATGAGCCTATTGCAGGAGTCAGTGGGTGAGGTTCTGTGGCCTGCAATATGCAGGCGGTCAGACTAGATGACCATAATAGTCCCTTCTGACTTTAAAGTGTATGAGTCTGAGGGACCCACCTGGATGTGGCTCCTTGAAATGTATGGTCCCAAGTTTTGACTTGCTCAGAAATCAGTTTCCAACTCCCATTCAATCTGAGATCTAGCTCCCCTTCAAAATCAATGGGAGTCTTTCCACTGACTTCAGAAAGAGATAACACCAGCCCTGCACTAGGAAGGGTTGGCTGTGCTGGAGAAAGAACACTGAGGAATCCCTGTGCAGGTACTGTAAATCATGACTTTCGAGCAAGTTAGGGGAATTTTAGCTGCCAAATATCATTTAAGATGTATCTTTATTCATTCTGACAAAGCCACATTGCTTTGAAAATCCTTCCAGATTTCCATAAATGAACTCCAGAAAACACTAAATTAGAATCGTTCCTGGCAGATGCTCATTACATCCTGATCTTCCTGCAATGTACACAAATCAAATGATTTTTATTAGGAATTGTAAAGAAAACATGATTAATGACAACACTGGTTATAATGCATAAAAAAGGTTTTAAACTGTACTTGTGGGGCTCCATTAGTAATTTGGGGTTTAATACTACACTTTATTCTTTTAGGGTTCTGGAATGCTCCATTTAGAGTGTGTCCTTTTATCACAGGGATATTCATTGGGCTTTATGAATATATGGCTAATACTCCTCCATGCACTGGAATACAATGCTTTATAAATATTAACAATAATATATCTGCCTTGCTAAAAACCAGTATATCCTCTTCCCACATTAAAAGGTGTAGGAAGGGAAAATTTATTTGCAGATCTTTGTGAGCTCCTCAGTATTACAAATGCACTCCATATTTTCAGTTGTCAGAGCTGGGTAGCAGAAGGGGGTGGGGAGATATGGCCAATTGGCCAAGATCTGGAGAGAAAATACTGGAGATCCTACAGATCCTTGCCTGAAAATAGAGATTTCTATCGCCTGCCCCTTTGAGGATTTAACCCTATTATCACAGCACTGCCTGGTTAGTTAATGTTCTGCTATGGGTTCCCCACTGCCACTTATGCTCCGTGAATCCTCTCTTGTCAGTGTGTAGTGGAAACTGATGTGTATTTGAATAGCGTTAACTTAGATGCCTTTTCCCTGATTAATTGTCTTTATTAGAGGGGAACAGGCCACACACTTCCTCTGTTCCCTGGCTTGCCCCTCTGCTGGACTACTTCCCTCCTCCATTTCTTTGGGAGTCCACACACATGGGCCCAGATCTTCAAAAGGTATTTAGGTGCCTAACACCCAATTAAAACAGTGACATTAGGGCCTAAATAACTTTAAGGATCTGGACCATGATGGCCCTGTTGGTTACACAGCAAAATGGGGATATTATCATGAAGCTCTCTCTCTCTTCCATGTCTAACTCCTCCCCATTTCTATGGTTTTATTCATTTTCATGCTGCAATATATGGGGGGACATAGAGGCCAACATTTTATGCATTGTTTTCACTGACAGATTGCAGTGGACCTCTGTATATGTGCACAAGGTGGGGAGCATGCAAGGAGATTGAACCTCCTCCTTGCACCTTCACACAGGCACCAGTGTGGCTGGGTAGTACTACTGGAAAGGATCTGCAGGTTATAGTGGATCACAAAGTGACTATGAATTCACAATGTGATGCAGCTGTGAAAAAGGCTAATATGATTCCAGAGTGTATTAACAGGAGTATTGCGTGCATAATATGGGGGGTAATTGTCCCATTCTACTCAGCACTAGCAAGACCTCAGCTGAAGTACTGTGTCCAATTCTGGGCATCACACTTTAAGAAAGATGTGGATAAACTAGAGAGCATCCAGAGGAGACCAACAGCGACAGAAGGTTTTGAAAACCCGACCTCTGAGGAAAGGTTAAAGAAAGGGCTATGTTTAGTCTTGAAAAAAGAAGACTGAGGGGGCACCTGATAACATTCTTCAAATATGTTAGGGGCTGTTATAAAAAGGGTGATGATCAATTGTTCTTCATGTTCACTGAAGGTAGGACAAGAAATAATGGGCTTAATCTGCAGCAAGGGAGATTTAGGTTAGATATTAGGAAAACCTTTCTAACTATAAGGCTAAGTAAACTCTGGAAATGGCTTCCAAGGGAGGTTGTGGAATCCCCATCCCTGGAGGTTTTTAAGAACAGATTAGATAAACACCTTTCATGATGGTCTAAGGGTACGTCTTCACTACCCGCCGTATTGGCGGGTAGCAATCGATTTCTCGGGGATCGATATATCGCGTCTCATCTAGATGCGATATATCGATCCCCGAATGAGCTCCTGTCGACTCCGGAACTCCACCAACCCGAACGGCGGTAGTGGAGTCGACATGGGGAGCCGCGGACATAGATCCTGCGCAGTGAGGATGGTAGGTAATTCGATTTAAGATACTTCGAATTCAGCTACATTATTCACGTAGCTGAAGTTGCGTATCTTAGATCGATTCCCCCCGTAGTGTAGACCAGCCCTAAGTCTACTTGGTCCTGCCTCAGTGCAGGGTGGCTGGAGTTGATGACTTCTCAAGATCCCTTCCAGCCCTACATTTCTATAATGTTATGAAGGCCTTGTTCATTGCTGTCACCTCTTCAGGTGCTGGCTGCCTTCAGTGGTATGAGACCATGACCTCTCCTCCTGCACATTGGCTGGTGGGTCCATCTGTCTATCCAGATACTTATATGGCTCTCGTCACCATAGTAACTGAGAGTCTGACTGGGCCTTGAGGGCAGCACATGCTGCAACCTCCCCAAGAGTCCTGGAGCTATGGCATGTGCTCACTGGGATTTTCCAGAAAGCATTCCGGCCCCTCCACACCCACTCTATCGCTTGTCTGCCTGTAAAATGCAAAATCTAGCTCTGAGTTTTATTGGTGTTAGTTGGATTTTGTAGTGGTGGTAGTGGTCTGAGGTGTGGAGTTTTACTTTTGCACATTGAAAAGCAGTTTTCGCAGGCAAATCAATCCACTGGTAAGCAACCATCTTGATATGGCTATACTCAAATTTGATTTTGTGTACACCTTTTCCTGAATCTGATGGAAAGGTAAATTTGGATGTATGGCACAGATGTAATCAGTTCCATTTCCTTAGGCTCTGCAGATGAGACAAGATGACACCATGAAGCCCAGCAGATGGATGTTTTCAGAACTAAAAATGTGTTAATTTTCTTGAATTAAAATTTCTAGTACACTCAAAGATCTGACCATCTGCATTCACTCTGCTTTGCTTAATCGATAGCTTGTTTTTAATATAATTTTGAGTTTTGCATCGAATGTTATATAATGCAGATAGTTATGACACAATAAATTACAAGATCTCAAGATACAAAGAAATTAATGAAACCAGTGCCCCACTGTTTAAAGATCACTTCCATGCCCAGAGAAAATGCACTGGAAATTTAAGAAATGGGCTCAGGCAACCACATTCACATCTGAATTTTGAACTCAGTTTTTTGATGGTTGGACCTGTGCTGGCTTTGCTTATTTTGGCTTGACCCATTATATAGAGATAGGGATTTAACAAATTCAAATATGGATCAGACATCTCCCAAATGCTTCTTGAGCTTGGGGTCTGCTTTGTAACCTCTGCAGCTATAAACACAACATGTACCAATTTCTTAGGTGGTGTAAGCAAGAGTCTACTAACTTCAACTGAGTTGCACGTCTGAACTTCACCACATTGCTTGGAGTCTGACACTCTAACATTAAACAAATGTAATTTCTTGCAGTTTTATATCTTCACTATTAATAGTAGTAATTTTTCTTTAAACTGTGCTGTAGCAGTTTATGAGGCTGAAAGCTGACATTGTGGTCTATTGTGTAAACACATAATATAAATATGTACTTAGATAGTTACATACACACAAAACTCCATAATTTATTACCTTCATATATAGGCTTATTTGCATGCCTGCTTTGGGGGCTATTGCAGTTTAACATGTGCATTTTTATTTACATAATTAAAAAAAATATATTTACTCAAGAAACTGTAATATGAAGTCAGAAAATCTTATTGGTCTATGGTACAAATGGTGATCTTTTAATCTCTTTTTGCTACTGAAGGGCTTGAAGTTAATGGCTAAACTCTCATTGATTTCAGTGGATCGGCATCAAACCCTAAATGACGACAGGGTACCTTCTAATCAATCATGCAAACCTGTGGCCAAAAAATTCTGAAAACAGCACCACCACAATTGTTTTGTGACAGAGCTACGCATAACCTGACAGTTTGGATGTGTGTGGGGGGGGGGTGTTAATCTTTTTCACTTTCATTTCAGCAAGGCTAGGTTTCATGCTCTTCGAGTTTCACTTTGATTCGATAAAAACTACAAACTCTAAGTAAAACTCAGCTGAAACTGCCAAGTTTTGCCTAGTTTCAAGTTTAAAAAAAAAAAGAGAGAATTTTTGATGGTTTCCACCCAAAATGACAAGCTGGGCCTGGTTTGCTTCAAAGGTTTGCCAACAGGGTACAAACCCTAATGAACTTGACCAAGGTTTTAGGAAAGTCATAAAAGTTTCATAACAGCACCAAGTTTTGCACAGGGACACATTGTAGACCAACCTTTCAAAGAGGCTTCCGCCTGATTTCCATTTCTACAGCTCCTCCACTCCCCACTTTTTAATCATTCTCACCTGTGGGCAGGTGATACATATGAGTGATAACTAGTCTGCAATAGAATGTATATGCAGAATATCCACCTGGATTATGATTTTTCCCATGTAAATTCTATTAGCTGCATGTACAAACGCTAAAATCTATTACCTGCCCATAATCGTGATAGTGCTTGCAGAATGTGCATGAAAGCATTCGCATGAAGCATTGTGCATGGACCAATGGACACCACATTACAGAATGTGCCTCTTTTATGTCATATTTAAGTCCACAGCAAATGTTTACAGTTGAGAATGGGACTTATGATACAAACTGATAGAGTTTTAGTAGCATGAGTTTTTAAAATAATTATAAGTAGAGTAATTAATAGCCTGATGTTGAATTCCTGATGCACCAAAAATTCCCACTGATTGCAAGAGTACAGAATCCTGCCCCTAGTTTCTGAACTACATAGGTCAAAGTCAGTTCCAAATCATAACCAATCCTTTCAGTGCAGATAGCTTGGTTAATTGACACGGTATGCTTAGTACTAGACTGTGCTCATTTCTTTTAAAGATGATAAAGTTGGTTTCCTTTCCATTCTACAAATCAGACTGAGCTTTGTTACATTACATTCTTATATTAATGTTCCATTAACTAGCTTTTATTTCTTTATATTTTATTTTCATTGTTCTACTTTTGCTTTGTTTCACTCCCTGTATAATTAAAATGTTTAACATTTTTCCTTCCTGTGGTCAGGACACAGTCATTGAAATCTATTTCATTCTAAATCAAGACAGAGGACAAATGGAAGCAATTAAAACTAAGGGCTAGCGTACGCCCTAATGCCGAGATGTCTCTTTTGTAAAATAATCCAGCCTTTTGTCATTTCACACTCTGATTTCTTCTTTGTATTTTACACACACACACACACACACACACACACCACGAAAACAGTAATAAATGTGGTAGATGCAAGGAGATGATTCATAAAAGAAACTATTTCTGACAAAATAGGATTTTATTATATATGTATATTATTGAATCATTTTTTGCAGTAGTAAAGCAAATGCCAGTTTCAGGCCTGAAGACAAACTTACTAAGCAGGGAAGGGGTGTTGTAGCAATGTTTCAGTAGGTGGCGCTTCAACACAGTTCACCTTCACATGGACTTGAATTTGTATACTAAACCTCATATTACCTGACATGCTTTCAGAGACTTGTGATGGCCTAGTTCAGTAACATTAAAGCTCGATTGTTATCTCGAGCACTAACTGGCTGAAACGCTGACACATTATTAACTGTTCCTTGTGTTGCTACTACATTTCTTGGTTTAGCCATTTAATGTCTTTTTATTCTTAGTTGTTTTACATGTTGCTTTAGTTTTTAAAAAACTCAAAGCAGCCTATATGCTAAATAAGATAATTACTCTTCAACACTTCTGTCCATTTGGTGTACTTTCCTGACTTGATTTCTCATAAACTTACATTTCTCCTTTCTATTTGCATCCTAGAAACAAATGGGCAAAAAAGCTATTCACAGCACTTCTTTCAGAAGAAATACATGATTTTCCTGAGGAGATGGTTTCCCCATAAATCAAAAATCTGTAAAAAAATATCAGCTCTCTTCTAAAGAGAACCACCTGCAGAAGCAATGGCTTTGAAAACCACTGCTAAATATACGGTAGGCAAAGCAAATCAGGGACAAACATTAGTTGACATTACTAGGGCGGCCAGCATCTCACCAGTTCAGGCCTAAATTTAGTCAGTGCTGATCTTGCATCTAAAAATTGAAGAGATCCTCTTGAATATACAGCTAAAAATGAAGTATTACCATACACATTGATTAACTTTACCTCCTCTTTGTAAGTCTCTTCAACCTTAAATTTACATAATGGGTCTGAGTCTCCACTCTGTTGCCCCAGATTTAGGTTGATGCCACTGCACTTATGTCAATGGATCAGATCTTCAGCTGGAGTAAATTAGCATACTTTCATTAAGGTCACTGGATCTGGCCCAGTGAAATTACACTCACATAAACCTGGTGTCGTGGAGTGGAGACTCAAGCCTCGATCTTCTGATTTGTCTGAACTAACAAATGATCACAAAATATTAACCAGTGCATTTAAAACTCTCAGCTTCTGGAACCTAATCTCATAAAGTTTACACACCACCACTTTGCCCATATAAATGCATTATATGGCAAAGCAAGGCCTCTTTGACATAAATCAATGGGGAATATTGGCTAGTTGAATTAACTGTGAAAGTTAAATATGTGAGTGATAATAAAGGTTGAGAGGAAGGTTGATGTGGCCATCTGAGGACTAGCCTTGGATTCAGGAGACCTAAGTTCAGTTCCCTGCTCTACAAGTTACCCGTGTAACTTTGGCCAAATTGCTTGGGGCCAGATTTTTGGAGGTATTTAGGAGCCTAACTCCCATTGATTTCAAATAATTTTAGTGGGAGTTAGGAATACCTTTAAATACCTTTAAAATCTGAGCCTAGTTTCTCTGCGCTTTGGTTCCTCATCTGTAAAAGGGGGATAATATTATTTCCCTTGCTCAGAAGGATGTTGTAAGGACAAATCCATTAAAGACTGTGAGGTGCTCAGATACCGTGGTATCTTATATGGCTGTGGATTTGCTTTTAGGTTTTTGTTTTTGTTTAGTTTTTTACATAGCTGTTCATTTAAGTAGGCTAGCTGAGTCTGCAGAGTTTGCAAATCAAAGGATTTCCTTTGTTAGCATACTTCATTTTATAAAATATCTACACTGCACTGTAGTGCACTCATCTAAAAAAAAAGGTGGGAATTTAAATTTTGAACATCCCCCTTTTTGGGGGGAGGAATGGTAATGAAAACAATCAAGGCTACCTGCCACCTTTGTTATTTCTTCTTATTTCTCACTCGCTCTTTGACAGAATTGTTATGGATTTTAAAGAAATGTCAACCCACAAGCCAGCACTTAAAAATGTACATTTCACTACAGCTCCCCCAAAATGCTGTAATGTGAATAATGCAGACAGTAATACTGAAATGATTTTTTTGAAGAAGACAAATGTTTCTCTTTTTGATGCCTGAGTTCCACTTTTGTACATTTTTAACATAAGTAACTGAAGATGTGGGAAGGGAAAAAAAGTCACACCTTTGTTATTAGAATATATTGACATCTCTTGCTTCATTGACTTTTTATTACAGAGCCGAGGTTAGAAATAATGATTGTCAGTGACAGCTTCCTTGCTATTTGCTGCAGTTTCAAACGATAATTTCAGGCATTTCTTGCTTTCTCCTCCCTCTTCCCCCGTCCTACTTACAATAGAAGTAACAGTAAGGAGAATATTTAAAAAGTAAAGGTTTAGGGCCACAAAATGCCAACATAAAAGATAGCACCAAGTCAAGCTGCCGTTGTGGCTGTTACTGCTGCTGTCTTGGCATCTGTCGATGACAAGAGCTCCAATCTGGGAATCCCTGCTGGGGTGAGATATGGCCACATCCCCAACAAAGGGCCACGCGACACTGGCACCAAAACACTGTGACCATCTGATGCAAGTCTGTCCTAATGAAAGTCCAGCATGGGGCTAAATGAGTTTCCTCCACTGCTGGGTGAGGGGCTAATGATAAAAGCACTCCCAGGGCTCACTGCTGCTGTTGGTAGCTTTGTCAGGGCATATGGCAGTTGGCTAACTGCAGTTCTTGTGAGCTTTCCTTCACAGCTTTAGCTCTGGAATCAGTTTACAGGCGAGGTATAAAATCCTCTGCCTGCTTCCTATGTGTGTGTATATGGAAGGGGGGGGGGGGGAGACGTTCAGTATTGTTTGTCATTTGGCCCCTACTGATTGGTTTTGTTGCTTTTTGAGCAACTCAACTAACCATATAAAATATTTACCAATTCAGGATAAGAAAAGCCTAACACTTGTTAGGCAGTGAAGCTAGCTGGCCTCTTTTGCCTTCCCTCCCCTGCAAAATAAAAAAAGAGTGGTCAGGCATTTGGTGTTTCTAACTGCAGCATTTATTTTCCTTATTAATATAATAAAATAATAATAATAATAATGATTATCTTTTATTTATAGGGCACCAATGGCCAAGAAGCCCCTGGGCACTTCACAAAATATTATTTGTAAATATGAGGGGGAAAAAGCTAGATTGTATTTTTGCAGCCCCAGTCTTTGCATCTGATAATCCAGTGAGAAATAGAGGTAGATTTTCAAGATAAACAAACACACATAGCTCATTGGTGGTGCCTAGTGAAAGAGGCTTCTCAAGGAAGAAGTGATACCTTTTCACTCTCCCCTAGGGCTCTTGCTTCGTCCTCAACTTTTGTAGCTCAAATTAACGTCTGGCCCTTCGTTTTTCTTCAAACCTGGAAGCAGGCATCTTCTCAGCACCTGTTGGTTTTATGATTTGCTTCTTGCAACAAATCCTTTGCAGTTGAGACATGATCTGATATACAGGCGCTGAATCACCTTGTTTAAAAAAAAAAGGAGCTGGGTTCAACGTATTTTCCAAAATAACCTCTTTTCCTGTCCATTATGCTGCTGCATCCTGCCTTTCCCCTCCTCACCTCCTACCCTTCAGTTTCCCCTTTCCTTTTACCTCATTCCCTCTCTTGCTCCCACAATTGCTTCCCCTTCTCACTTTGCTCCTTCCCTACTTCATACCTGAGTTCCTGTCTCAATAAACCCATAGCAACAAACAAACTAAAATTGTTTCAGTAATATAAACTAAGTTTGGTTAAAATATATTGGCCTTGCCTCTGAGCTGCATACGGGGTCGTTCAAGAAGGGTTAATACTTTAGCCCACTTCTGCAGTTTCTCTCATTCTGGGGCTTACCTCAGATGGTTTTAGTGCCCATTATAAGTTAGATCAGCCCAAAGGCTATTTTAATTTAATTAACACCTGGCTACCCACAGCTCCAAGGGGCTGTTCTGTGGCAGCTGGGAACAGCTAGGGGTCAGAGGTACCCTGAGCACACCCTTATGCAGAGGCCAAGACAGGCCAGGCCGTAAAGCCTCTATTCTGGCCCTATGCCACCCGGCGATGCCTCTTTGCAAGGTGAATGCCCAGGGACTGAGTTAACCTGGCTTTCCAGCTACTTTGCACTACTAGAGAGGCACAAAGCAGCCAGACTGGAAGCCAGAATCTGGCCCACTACAAGTTCAAAAAATAGACAACTCTATTTTAATGACCCTTGTCTTCCTTTCTTCTATAATTATCTTGTTATCCACTTTACTTCATAACTTTATATAAATTGTAAGTTTGACCAGGGCCCCATGTTTCAAAATACAGTGTAAAGCACCTAGTGCAAATAAATGATAAAAATGATTTGCACAAATATAGTACATTTCATCCAAGAATCTCAAAGCACTTCACAACATTGATCAGTTAGTTAGCCTTACTAGCACCTCTGTATGGGCAGGTTAATACTTATGTTAAAGATCAGCAGACTTAAGCACTGGGACCCAGCTCTTCAAAGATATTTAGGTGCCTAACCTCCAGGGAAATCAATGGGAGTTAGTTTGCTAAATACCTTGGAAGATCTGGGCCCATATAACTTGCCCAAGGTCAGACAGCAAAGTAAATGACAAAGTGAAGCACAGATGTAAGCAATCCTGATACCCAGTTAGACCTGGGATAACATTTTCAAAAGCATCTAAGCAATTTAGGAGATAAACTCCCATTTTCAAAAGTGATTTAGGCACTTAGGAGCCCAAGTCTTTTTTGAAAATGGGATTTATGGTCCTAAATCATTTAAATGCTTCCTATATTTTGCCTTGGCTTCACTCTCATCCTGGATGTCAGCAGAAGTTTTAGATAGGACAGTATTCCATATGCCATTTCATGTAATGTTATTATCAGTACAAGGCAAAATATAGACACTATATTTTCAGGCACATGGAGCAAGTTGTTCCAATTTACCTTTTTAAAATTAAACCACATTTTGGATTAAATCAACATATGCATTAGCAAGTGTTTCATGTGAGCTTCAGGTGATTCCTGTGTGTGTACACTCTGTTGGTGATATAATCTAAATGAGATTGCTTTTTAATGGAGTTTGCTATTATTCAAAATACGTTGTGAATCACATGGCAGGGAAACTCCATCAAGTACAGAAAGCTTTATGCCCCATTTGAATTATTCCCATGATAAAATGTTCAAGTAATATAATTTTGAAATGAGCTGCAATTGAATGGAACCAGAGCATCTTCCCTGGTAAAGAATTTTTTCATAATTGTTGATAGAAGATCCACATTTGTACTGTACGTATAGCTGTATTGGCCTCAGTCATAGACTTTGTTCTGCACTCCGTGCAGTTTAGGGGATGAGGGAGAAGCAAAAGTAAGTAAACTATATTTTATAAAATCCTGGGGCCAGTCAGGGATAAGGGGTAAGGGAGAGCACCCCCAATTTGTACTTGTCTGCCTATGGCCCCTACAAGCCATTAAAGCAGTTGGGAATTGTTGGGGTGTAGAGGCAACCTAAGAAAACACTCTCTAGATACACTGACTTACACCATCCAGAGGTAACCCACAATGCTTGGAGGAATTCTACACTGATGGCTTTATGGTTTGCTGTCTGGTTGGCACTGCCAAAGTGGTGCAAAGCAACCATAGAATGAGTGGATTTGGCCTAATCTTTTTTTTAATAAGCTTCTAAACCTAAACAGACTATGACCTATTTGCAGTATTTTCCCTTCCCTGTTATATATAAGATACAGTTCTACCATCGCTCTGAACACCATGTACGTTGAACAAACATCAGTATCGCAACAGTTCTAATCCACATGGATACTCCCGGTAATTTATTAACTATATATATTGAAAACATTCCCTCCCCCTTCATGTGGGGCTCATGAAACATCACAGGGCTATAATTTATTTACTCACTTAGGAAAGGCTTGCATGACAAGTGGCAACTGCTGAGAATCTCTGCTGAGCATGTGGAAAGCAGGTAGGTAGAGTAGAATCTATAGACCGGAGCCCCATTGTGCTAAGCAATGTACATAGATATTTTGAGCCTCTACTTCAAAAAAACCATACAAACCAAATATCCCAGACAGAGGTTATATAGCATTCTGTGGACCTTTTCTAAATAAGTGATACATTTTGACCATTAACTCTATCATAATGAAGTATTTTGCCTATAAATATATATTTGTATATAAGAAGAATATTCCATTCCATCCTTTGACTTATGAGAATTCTCCATTTCTTTTCTGTCCACTACTAACACTGTGATCTCAAATGCAATCTGCTTTGAAAATCCTGCTTAGGGTGCTGCCAATACCAGAAATTAGGTCACTGGTATTGTTCCTGTCTAATTTAATTTCACTTTTTCCTATTCCACCTGAAAAGGTCTTCAGATTATTCTACCATCATATTAACTACCTTCTAGAGAAAGAGTTCACCTGAAACTCTGCAGCTGTAGCTAAAACTAATGTGAACAGATGGCTGTCTTACAAAGCGTCAGTAAGTATATTCCTTTGATACAGTGTCTGTTGCTGAGTGTGATCATCATTGTGAGAATGCAGCACCTTATGCTTCCTTTCTTACACACCAAGAGGCACAATTCTGCCTTTTTTACATGGCTATTATTGTTATTGACTGCAGTGGGAATTGCACTAAGGTAACTGAGAGCAGATATCAACCACCAGAGTTTTGGAGTTAGACCAGAAACATGTGATATGGTTGTCTCATAGAGCTGTTGTTTACATGCCTGTTCGTATTTAGGAGAATAATACCTTTCTCCAACTTCCTGTTATAGTTTCAGAGGAGAATTCGTAGAGATAGCCTAAATGGTCTAACAAAATATTATATGTAAACAAACCATATATTTAGAGTTACATGCAAGAGCTGAGGAAGACTTTCAAGTAAGCTTGCATCTTTAAGGAAGAATTTAGGAGAGCCCATAGATCAGTGAAAAGTGGGACAAAATTACTTTCTTGACAGCTGCTTCCCCCTTCACTGCCCCAGACAAACAAGCTAGACAACTTGAATGGACAAAAATGAAAGTGATGAGAGAAAAACAAAATAGAAGGTGCATTTGATTGTGGTATGAAGTTTTTCTCCTTTTTATAATCAATGTTCCACTCCAAACTTATCCATCTGAGAAGTCCCTTAGGACTAGAATTGGTGGGGAAAAAAACCTCTTTTCCCCCCAGTGAAAAAGTTCAAAACAAAAATGTTAATGTTTATTTTTTTTCAGAAAAATAAAATTCATTTCATCCTTGTACCTGCCCACCTTGATTTTCCATCCCAGCCCCATGTGAACAGGACTTGCATTACACAGGGGCCACTGAGATCAGGGGTTCCTGGATGTTTACCTCAGTCTCTTCATGGGCAACTCTGGGCAGGGAGGAGTATGCACCTGCTCCAGGATACTCCTAACTCACTTGTTACCCTTTTAACCAGTAATCCCTGCACGTCACTTAAAAATATAGATACAATTTAGTCACACCAAAAACCATTTAGTTGGGGATTAAAAAGCACGTCACCGCATAAGCACAGTGAGGAAATGGCTGGGGTACAGCACAGTGCAACAGTCTCTAAAGTGCAATGAACTTTACAGTTACAACAAATTTACAAGTCTGGCGTCTTCTTTCTGGATCTGAATGTGCTGCTGTGACACTGCTCATGTGGCATATCCGTAGGATCAGAGGTGCCCACTTTTACTTTTCCCTGGTGGTGCTCCACCCCCTGCTCTGCCACCAGACCCTGCCCTCACTCCAAACCTTCCCCTAAGGCCTCGCCCTTGCTCTGCCTCTTCCTGCTCCCACTCTTCCCCTTCCCCAACCCCACCCTCACCACTTGCTGATCTCCTCCCTCCCCCAGTCCCTTTCCCGAGCAGCCAAATAGCTGTTTGGTGGCATCCCCCATCACCTGTTTGGTAGCCCTCCCCCCCCAATTAGCTGATTGTGGGCACCACCAAACAGCTATGGCTGGTGGGTGCTGAGCACCAACTATTTTTTTTCCATGCCCCAGCTCCAGAGCACTCACGGAGTCACGGAGTGTGATGGACCCCATTCTCCACCGTCACTGCCGGCCCTCTAGTCAGACCACATGCCCCTCTGGGTCTGGCACTTCATGCCCTCTCAACAGACTTTTGGAAAGGGGCCCATCTCTTCCTATCTCCCTAGACCAGAGCAGACAATGTTGCTGTGACAGTGGGAGACTCACCCCACCACTCTTGTTCCAGTGCTTCTCTGCCTCTGGTTCCTCTGACCCTGGGCTGTTGCTCAGGCTGTTGCACTCTTCCTAGGCAGCCCCAGCTCAAACAGAGGATGGGCCCTGGGCTCTTGACTCCCTCATTGGCCTGCCTGCCATGTCAATCTGGCTGACTTGCAATGCTAGCCTCTCCTCATTGGTCCTGTTCGCCTCAGAATCCTGAGTCCTTTTCGCCCCTTCCCCTTTCTCCTGGTATTGGGAGACAACCAACCAAAACCAACCCCCTGCCCCAAACAACAACCCCACCTCCCCCCCAAAAAAACCCCCAAAACAAAAAACATACTAAGTTTCAGAAAGCAGCCAACAGACTCTTAGACATGGAGCTGTGTACTTTGGGAATGTATGTATCTAATGGTGTTTCGTAACCATCACTAGCCAGTAATTTTGATGGCAGTTATTAAACAGTAAACAAGGAAGGGAGATACCACTGACACTTATCTGCCACTGTGAGAGGTTCAGTTCTTGATGCAATCATTGCTTTCACTCTCCATCTCAGAGCCACTGAGATCCTCTAGTCTTTTAAATCCAAGAATAAGACGTTGATTGTAACCTCAGTATACATCCACACATACTGCTGCAAGATCTTTAGCTCTCATTAACCCTTAGCAATTCTTTCAGTTGGGAAGAAAGAGAAAGGGATAACACTAAGGACTCATGGTATAGAGGATAAGATATTATGTCTGCCCAAAATGATTTGGGTCACAGGACTATTAACTAGAGTTTTCTCTTTCCATGCCTTACACTTTTTTCTGGGGCCTTCAGCAAATCACTTAACTTCCGTCCCTCAGCTTCCTCATCCAGCAAATGGGAATTTTCATACTGAATTATTTGACTTACAGGGGTGCTGTGAAATCAAACTAGTTAATGTTTGTGAAGTTCTTTGAAGTACTAGAGCATTGCTAAGTATTCTTTTTTGAAGGGGAATACGACAGATTCAGTATAGGAACTTTAAAACTGATGAGCCAGTTCTAAAACCTGGCTCCTATGTTGAAGCATGCATGAACAAGTTAAATCTGAAATCACTGCTGGTCTGGAGTCTAGAGAACCACTGATTGAATAAATCTGCTTTGGAACACACCCTGCTAATTTAGAATTCTACCAAACACTCCTACACCTCCCCATTTTGAAACATTGGTATGCATGATGACTCCAACAGGCTGCATGTTTTTTCATTCTTATTTTAACTGTCTTTTTGAAACACAAGTTTGCTTCTGCCCAGACAAGTTTGAACATTCTCATTATGGGATATGCAATGATGAATTAATTGTTAGGTGCTTTTTTTCCATGAGGAGCCTTGTCATCTGAATAATATCTTCTAAGGTTTCTTTCTGCATGCTGTCAACTCTACATTTATCAGGTGGCCTTTCATTTTCCTTAGAAATTATTTAATTTTCAGCAGAACTGGGTGAATAATGAACAAAAACTGATTACAAAATGTTAATTGCAATTTTAAATGAATTCACTTGAACTCTGTTCCTATATATTTCATGTGCACTTTATCTGATCATGCTAATTAATGATTGACAGGAAGGTTCACCAAAACAACACATTTTAAGTGTACATTTCAGATAACTGAGAAAATGAATCCTAAATTGGTAATCATGAGTTTTCACAGTGGAAACCCAATTCAAACAGTTAGGCGTAATCCTATACAAGTATAGAGACATGACATGTGATCTATATGGCCAGTGAAATCAGCTCAAATTTTGATTATCAAATACTTTTGATGAACTATTCATGCACAAAATTGTTCAAATTTGTTTTTAATAACCAATATGGTCAAGAAAAGGAATTGAAATTCACTAAATAAATTATTCTTATGTGAACTATTTGCCCATCTATAATATCTAGTACATTCTAAGATTTAGACTTTGATAACACACTCTAACTACCATAGTGAAACTGCTTTGCAAACTGAAAATTTACACTGCCTATCCAGGAATTATATTAACACATATCACACAGTTCCCAGTAAGGTATTATTTGTAGAAATGTGTTTGAGTTTACCTGCTGGATTAAATATGGTTATATGAGACTAGTACTGATATGACTAAACTTTTCTGATTCCAACTGGAACCACCTACATTTTTAAATCAGGTCCAGATTGTACTCTCATACCCGATAAAATCACTATTTTTGTTTTGTTTTCATATGAGCCACTTGGAGTCCCTGGCACACGGTTGGTGTTGTACAATTCATAAATAATAATAATGACCAAAAGAATGTAAACAAAACTTAGCTTGAATGCAACAAATTTTGTACAGTTCTATGATTTTGCAAAAGAGTTTAGTTTTGAGCAAAATTAGAAGCGAGATCATCACTATCCTAGAAAATTTTATTTTGTGGATTGAAACTGTGATTTCCATCAGGTGACCTGTCCTAACGAATATCATCAAACTGCAACCTGAAACGTTAACAGATATCAGAAATGAGCAAAACACTGTTGTACTACTTCTAAGAAAAGTACATGCACACAAAAGAATTCAGAAGAGTCAAAACTGGTGCGGGGACAAAGACCAAACTCAATTCCAGGCTGATTTGGAGTGTTCGCAATGACTGAGTTTTATGTTTTGTTATGTTACTTGTGATGTGATATGCACATTTCAGAGTAGCTGCAAACTATGCCACGTATGTTTAAACCACCTTGAGAACAATTTAAAACACTGAGGCCAAATTCCTATAACAGTAAGAATCTGGAGTAATTCTAGTTAGGAATATGGTACTATGCAACATTTTCATTAATGACTTGGATAATGGAGTGGAGAATATGCTTATAAAATATGGGGATGACACCAAGCTGGGAGGTGTTGCTAGTAATTTGGAGGACAGAATCAGCATTCAAAACAACCTTGACAAAATGGAGAATTGGTCTGAAATCAACAAGATGAAATTCAGTAAAGAGAAGTGCAAAGTACTTCACTTAGGAAGGACACATCAAATACACATCTGTCTAGGCAGTAGTACTGCTGAAAAGGATCTGAGGGTTGTGGTGGATCATAAATTGAAAATGAGTCAACAAGGTGATGTAGTTGCTAAAAAGGCTAATAATCATTAATTTTAATAGGAGTATCATATGTAAGACACGGGAGGTAATTGTTCTACTCTACTTAGTGCTGGTGATACCTCAGATGGAGTACTGTGTCCAATTCTGGGCATCATACTTTAGGAAAGATGTGGACGAATTGGAGGGAGTTCAGCAAACAGGACCCCAGCAAAAATGATACAAGGTTTAGAAAACCTGACCTCTGAGGAAAGGTGAAAAAAGGGGCAGGTTTAGTCTTGAGAAAAGACGATTGAGGGAGGACCTGATAATAGTCTTCAAATATGTTAAGGACTGTTATTGAGAGGGCTGTGATCAATTGTTCTCCATGCCCACTGAAGGTAAAGCAAAAAGTAATGGGCTTAATCTGCAGCAAGGGAGATTTAGGGTAGATATTAGGAAAAAGCTTTCTAACTATAAGGGTACTTGAACTCTGGAATCAGCTTCTAAGGGAGGTTGTGGAATCCCAGTCATTGGAGATTTTTAAGAACAGGTTAGACAAACACCTGTCAGGGGGATCTAAAAGTCTAGTTCGTCCTGCCTCAGTGCAGGGGCTGGACTAGATGACCTCTTGAGGCCCTGCCCAGCCCTGCATTTCTCTGATTCTACATTTAGGCATGGGTGGCAAGTTTGTAAAAATTTTGGTGGGGCCCAGAACCCGCCCCCAACTCCGCCCCCCCCAACTCCGCCCCCACCTGCCTAAGGCTCTGGGAGGGGGCTCGGCGGGGGAGGTCTGGGGTGCAGATCCTGGGCTGGGGATTAGGGTGCAGGAAGGGTGCTGGGTGCAGGCTCTGGGCTGGGGCAGGGGGTGGGTGTGCAGGAGGAGGTGAAGGGTGCAGGCTTTGGGATGGAGTTTGGGGTTGGGAAGGGGTGTGTGGGAAGGGGGAGGGAGTTTGGGGATAGGAGGGAGTGCAGGGTGAGGACTGTGGGGCTGAGGATGAGGGGTACATGATGCAGGAGGGGGCTCAGGGCTAGGGCAGAGGTTTGGAGTGTGGGGTGAGGGCTGTGGATGAGGGGTTCATGATGTGGGGGCGCTCAGGGCTGGGGCTGAGGATTAGGGTGCGGGGGATGAGGGCTCTGGCTGGGGCTGAGGATTAGGGTGCAGGGGGATGAGGGCTCTGGCTGGGGCTGAGGATTAGGGTGCAGGGGGATGAGGGGTTCATGATGTGGGGGTGCTCAGGGCTGGGGCTGAGGATTAGGGTGCGGGGGAATGAGGGCTCTGGCTGGGGCTGAGGGTTTGGGGTTGGAGAGGCTCAGGGTAAGGGCAGCCTGCCTTGCCAGTACTGGCGGAGGGCAGGCACTAGGACCCTGCAGCAGCAGACAGCAAATCTGCTGGGAGCCCTCCGGGCAGCAGGCAGGGGAGAGGCGCGCTGCGTTCTGTCAGGCAGGGACGCAACACAACGCGGCGGAGGGGGGGGAACACGCGGAGGGGGGGTGGCAGGCGGGGGCTGGGACCTGCTCCAGGCAGGGTCGCGGCGGCGGGGGGAGACCTGCGGTGGCCGGGGCCGATCCAGGCAGGACCCGGGGGGTGGGGGGCGGGAAGAGACCCAGCTCCAACTATTGCTGGAGCAGGGCGCCCAGCCCTGAATATTGCTGGGGCCCGGGCCCCACACAAATATATAACCTGCCGCCCATGCATTTAGGAGGTACATGGAACAGCAAAATGTAAAACTTCCTTCACCCTACTATTTCTGTGTTCCCTCCACTTAGCCCCATGTTACCTTTTCAGGCCTTCATTTTATCTAAACTTCAGACAGAAAGTTGTGCATTGTTGTCAATCATGGTAGTGACCGTGGGTGAAATTAACCCCCCCTTGGGAGCGGGCCAGCACTAGGCCCTGAAATCAGATACACCAATGCAGCCCTTAAAATAGGTCCTAATGGCAGTAATTTAATCTTCCATTTATTAGTAGGAGTGGGCATACGAATCAGAGAAGTGGCCTGAATTTGAGCTCATTCACAGAACCAATTTCCTGACAAGACAGAAATGTCCATGTGTCATCACTGGATGTGATTTTGTTAATCTTATTGTGTGTTTTTATAATATTTGTACTTTAACACTTACACTCAAAAATAGAATAAAACAGCACAAAATAAATTAGTAATGACACTTTGCACTAAATGTAACACTCTTTGGATTTCACTGTGTTTTACAGTCATTAATAAAACAACCCAACATCCCTGTGAGTTAGACAAGAATTCTCCATTCTGCTGAGAAAACTGAAAAACATACATGTTGTGGTCCTGATCCAGCAAAGCACTTAAGCACATGTGTAAAGATTACCCTACGGGTAGTAGTAATAATAATGCCTAGCTTTTATATAGACCTTTTAATCTGTAGATCTCAAAGCACTTTTAAAAGGAAATATTAACTTTATTTACAGATGGGGAAACTGAGGCACAGAACAATACAGGGTGTGTCCAAAGGGCATCCAGCACCCAGTGGCCAATCTGGGAACAGAACCCAAGTTGAATAGTCCCATTGATGTCAATGGGACTATTCGTGCTTAAAGTCATGTAATTGGTTAAGGCCCAGCTTTTTAAAAGTGGTTCGGTATGGCTGTACTCAACATTGCAATGATAACAGATTTAGAAGCTACATCTCATTTTCAAAAGTGATTTAGGCATTCAGGAGCCTAAATCCTGGGATTTTGGCTCAAGTTCCTAAATCACTTTTAAAAATGATTGTTGGGCTCCTAAATCAGACATTGCAATACTGAGCACAACAATGTTCAAATATCTCTAAAATCTGGGCCAAAGTGATTTTCTAGATTGGGTTTTAAGTAACTTTGCTAAAGTTAAAGGGCTTTTTTTTTTTTTAATTAATGTAATGGTCATGCTTAAGCTTTGCAAATCTAATTTGGTTCCACCTAGAAAGTTCTATGGAAGTAATGTGGGTTTGCTTCTGCAACTATATTATTTTTTCATCAATTAGGTGCTCTAACAAAGATTTATATTAACAAAGTACAATAATAGCAGTCTTTATTTATTAATTTTGGCTACCTTACATTTTGGAACATTTGGTTATTTTTTTTTCTTCCAGAAAAAACAGAGGAACATTTACTTCTCTACCAGATCATCCCTGTTGATTCCACCTTGCTTATTTGTGATTAGTTGCAGCTGGGTCCATTTTTAAAAAAAATCCACACTTTCTTATACCACATAAGAGATTAGAGCAAAAAACTACTCTGACTACAATATGCTACAACTGCATTAATTTCATCCGCTGATGTCTTTATTTCCTTCCTTTCCAATTTAGCTGTGTAATGGGAAAATTGGGCGTATTGTTGTGCCTATTATGATGTTCTTAAGATTCTCATTCTTTTCTCATGGTGTTAGTTACCTAAAAAGCCCTTAAACAATCTGATTAAGAAAAGAAGTAAGAAAAGGAAGGCTTCTCTAATTGTTGCAGCTTCTCAACAAGAATTCCAGAGCTCTAATGTAACCGTTGCTGTTGAAAGAATACATTCTGAAGCTATTCTCAAAACATGTAGCACTCCCACTTAACACGATTAATGTCTTTTATTCTTTACTATAACCAGGACAGGAGTCCAAGCCACAAGAGCTGGGATGAGTTCAATTTCTAATGAAATGCTTTGTGTGTGAGAAACTGGCATATGGCACAGACAGGGACAGAAAAGAATTCTATTTGGTATTTATTTCTGAAAAAGACAAAAAAAAGGCAAATTGCTATTCTGTGTGTCCATACTGCAGACTGGGCTACATGTCTATTTATTTATAACAAATTTTGGAGTACTGAGGACCAAGTTAAGGAGCTTGCCAGCTCTTTGTGACCACTTTAACCAAAGGGATATCAGTTGGTTAAGTTTTAGGCAGCAGAACAGTGGATCTCCAATAGTATGCAAACACAATTATTTCTCCCATTCTGGTCTCTGTGTTAGTCTCCTGGTGTTGCTATTATTAACAATAATAACAAACGTTTATATTGTAATATCACCCAAAGTCCCCAGTAAGGACTGGAGACCTGTGGCTTTCGACACTGTGAAAACACAGATAAAGAGAAGGTCCTTGCCTCAGAAAACTTACAAAGCTCTGATCCTATGAAGAGATGCACACAGGTGGACCCTTGTGCCTATGCAGAGCCCCTTAATTTCAAAGTTGCTTTTGAAAATGCAGGCCAAATGACTTGTTTACAGTCTCCCAGTGAACTAGAGGTAG
The DNA here is from genome assembly GCF_020497125.1 of Mauremys mutica. Taxonomy (NCBI): domain Eukaryota; kingdom Metazoa; phylum Chordata; order Testudines; family Geoemydidae; genus Mauremys; species Mauremys mutica. The sequence continues at coordinate 117,706,308 of NC_059073.1, read as the reverse complement.
AATTAGGAACAGAATCCTGTTTTCATTAATCCCAGCCCTGTGCTCTAACACCTAGATGAAAATGTTGACTTTTTTATTGCCTGACAACTGAACTATTTGAAGAAAGCCAGTAGAGACGGTAGAATCAAATTATTAAAAGCAAATAATTGATATAACTTTTAGAATAATATATGTAAATAATTGAACACTCGGGTTTCAGAGTGTTAGTTTGTATCAGCAAAAACAACGAGGAGTCCTTGTGGCACCTTAGAGACTAAACCTAAACTTTACAAAACCTAAACTTATTTTCCCCAATACTAATTTCTCCCTACTGTTACTCAAACCTTCTTGTCAACTGTCTGTAATGGGCCACTCTCTTACCACTTCAAAAGTTATTTTTCCTCCCTTGGTATCCTGCTGTTAATTGATTTATCTTATTATCTCTGACCTCACACTTGGTAAAGCAACCCCCATCCTTTCATGTATTATACCTGCTCCTGTATTTTTCACTTCATGCATCTGATGAAGTGGGTTCTAGCCCACGAAAGCTTATGCACAAATAAATTTGTTAGTCTCTAAGGTCCCACAAGGACTCCTCATTCTTTTTTTAAATTCAACACTGTGTCAAGTCTGCTGTATTCTCTTATCTTGGATATTAAATACCCTCTCTACTACTGCATATATATGAAACTGAATGTACTGTCAACGGTGCTGTATACCTTTTAATTTTTTAAAACAACTAATAATGGCACTATATCGTGACGTACAATATGTGGAGAACTAGCAATATGGGAAATGTAAGTTGTCCTCTCCCATCAGAGTCAGTATTCTGGATATTATATTGGCAAATAATACTTATGATGAATAGCATAGCTCAATCTGCAGCTCATACATGTATATTGGAAAACTGAAGAGAATTAATGTGTGCAATTCTTTAATATTAAATTGAAAATGAGATATCTTTTTTGCCAACAGAACATTACATCAAATTGTTTTCCTTATTGCATTTTTTTCCCTGAATGTGATTACTATATCCCATTTTCTTTAAGAATGCAAGATCCTTTTGTTTCTCTATATTCACTATTTGGACTTTCCTCCAATCTATAGTAATTTAATATTACACTGAACAGAAGTCAAATTCTCTAATACTTTGTAATTTCCTTTGTGTTAGAGTCTGATCCAAAGTCCACTGACATCAACAGAAAGACTCCTTCCCATCAACATCAATGGCATGGTATCAGGACTTTAATTTGCAGGCCTTTTTGTTGTTGTTGTCTGCACGCACACATGAACACACACACAGAATACTTCACAACCTGACTGTACTTATTTAGACAATACTGATGGGCCAGCAGGCCTTCAGCATCTCTAAATGGGAATGCACAGAATTTGTCAGAGACAAAATCCTGGTCCCATTGTAGTCAACAGAAGTTCATTACAAATATTTCTTGCATTTCTATTTAGTACTGTGTCTGTTGCACATTTGTTCAGTTTTGCCTAACAGAAAATCTCTCAGCTTGAGATTGAGGATCAGAAGAGCAGTAATCACACATCCCATGACAACTTAAATAGCTTTGGTTCCAGTTAGATGTCTGCCTAAAATTAGAGATGGATGCCCCAGACAGAGAAGAACCACTCATAAAGTATCTTGTATTTTGACAATAAACAAACCCTGCTTGTCCAGTGCTTCCACATCACTTTTCACCAGATTCAGTTCTGATAGTGATGCAAATATATTTTCTTGTGTTATTATGGCAATTCCCTTTCTGGTCCTGGCTGAAATGAAAAAGAGCAGAGAAGCATGAACATGAGATATAAAATCACCAATGTTATTATAAACATCAGGGCCCTCCTTTGAATGTTGTGCACAGTTTTGGGACAGTTCTTATGTCATACAACGCAATTTATTTGCTCCTGTTGAAAGATAGTTGTGATTCTTAAGAGCCACATAAACACATTGAGGTAATTATTTGGTGCTGGTTAAAACTGAAACACATGGTTTGCACTAAAGCCTTTTGAAAATATTGTGCACCTCAAACCCATCCACCCAAATGATGTGTGAATGTTTTTAAAATTCATGCTCAAGCCAATCAGAGAGCTCTAGGATAAAATCCTGACATCATTGAAGTCAATTGGAGCTTTGCCTTTAGCTTCAATGGGGTCAGGATACACCCTTAATATTCTACATGTTGTTTTTTTTAAATATCTTGTTACCTTGAGTCCCTCCTTTCCTACCATTAATTTAACATAATTCATTAATTCCTCCATACTAGGCTTACAGACTATAATAGCTCATGTTATAACCTGAATCCTTAAAAGTCTAAAAAGCAAGAAAAGGAGACAGACATTCAACCTTACTCATCATATGCAACATCTTTTTTTAGACATAAATAATAGACCTTGTCATGAAGAAGATTCCTCTCTCTTGCAATACTCCCCCACCATGGAAAATAGAGAAATATTGCTGATTCGGTACTATTAAGAAGTACATACAGTATGATTAGTGTAGTCTGCAAACAGACTGCAATCACCTGCCTCTACATGCAGATAGTCATGAAGTCTATACAAAAAACACTCTGAATAAGAGAGAAAGGAAGGAAGGTGGAGTCTGAAACTGTAAGCCACAGAATGAATCGATATATGGAGTTCTGTTCTTGAAAACAAAATATAAAACCAATATTTTGAAAGGTAGTTTGTGAGACACTCAGATACAATGGGCATAATTGCCGTATGAGTACTGTACCTAAGGCAGATACATTGGTTTTCAAGTTGTCTAAATGAGGCTTATAAATCCATTTTGGGGGACCTAAATAAGTGGCTTCACTTTTAAAAGTCTGAGGGAGTACCATACAGTTGGAACTGAAGTCAATGGGAAGTACTGGGTACCCAACACAATGAAAATCAGACCACTTATCGAGGTGCAAAAATATGGATTTGTCAGCCTAATTTAGGCAGCTAGTTTTTAAAAATTTGGCCTAAATGTGGTTAGGTTCATTTAGCTATACTTCCTCATGGTGCTGATGATGGTAGTGGTCCAAGGTGTACATAGAACTTTACGCCTGAGAATCAACTGTTTGCTGCGGAGTCACCTACTGGCATTCTTTGACTACATTCATTAGGCTAGCAAGTGGAAAAATGCCAGCACTTTCGTGCTCAAAGGATCTTATACTACCATTTGATATTCTAATCCATAGAATTAATTTATAGTCAGTCTACATTTAGTTTAAACTGTTATTTGATACCTGTGCTATACTGAAAATTTACAAGGTAAGAATACAGTGAATGGGCAAGGATAGCTTTAATCTCCATGGGGCAGGGACTGTCTTTGTTCTGTGTTTGTATAGCGTCCAGCTGGTCCTAGGCCATGACTGGGGCTCCTATGCACTATGATATACACATAAAGGAAGTTCTAGAACACAATTGCACGGCCTAAAGATACTTTGTGTAGGCAGGAGTAATGCCAGCTTCTCCACCCAGCTCTACTAATAGCACCTATTGCTGACCTCTGACCTTCTCTGATACAGAAACTGACAGCCATACCACATTGTGTGGTTGTCCCCAGGAATTTGATGGAAGTCCTGAAATGGCTATGCTAGCTTGCTAAAATCATATTCATTTCACTTACCTTTCCAGAAATTAACACTAACCAAATGCGCAAGCTTAGGAGTCAACTGAAAGTTGTGTCCTGAACGGAGGAATTTTGCAGAAAGTCAAGAAATATTCATTATTTGCTTGGGATGTCTTACTGTACTCCTATCCGAAGATCATTTTTAAATAGTAATTTTTTTGGAGGTATAAGTTAAATTGTCAATCATTTAACTCTGTGGGTAGGAAATAGAAGAGAGGGCATAGGTGCTGGAATTAGGAGTGCTAGAGTGCTGCCGCACCCCCTGACTTGAAGTGGTTTCCATCGATGGCTCTTCAGCAACCCCACTACATAAATTGTCCCAGCACCCCTGGGATGGGGTAGTCCAGAATACTGTGGCAAGAAAAGAATGATAAATCCCTCTCCAATAAGGGGAGCTCTAGGAAAGTGCTCCATTTCATCTGGCTTCCTAGAGTCCTAGCACACTGCAAGTTGCCAGAAATGTTTACACTCAGCAACTTTTCCACTTCTGAGCACTGCAATAGATCTTGATGATAGTGGTATTTATGCATGAGCATGCACCTCACTGACTTAAAGTTAATGTTTATGTATATAGTACTATTCCTTTCAAACTTTATGGAAATTCTTATGGCACATACTTTTAAAATGATTAAATTCATTTTAAAAGCTACCACTTCTTTTAATGCATATTTTTTTTGATTGATTTGCATTGGCTTCTGGTATAGGCAGGCTTCACAAGAAATGTTGTCATGTGTCAAAACCCCAAAGTCTCATGCAACTGCATAATCATCAGCAGTGACCATTACAATCAGAATCTTCCATCATTAAATAACTTTAAATCAGCCACCTTAAATTGTAAGAACCACTGAGGAGAGAAAATAAAGAGTTCCCCCAAAAAACAATCAAGCAAAAACTATGGAGAGACAATGGTGGAATGGGGGCAGGGCAGCGAGGAAAGGGGAGGGGACATGGGGGAAGGGATGGGACCATGGGCAGGGCCGCAGACGGAAGGGTGGAGCGGGGGGGGTGGCCTTGGCCAGAAGAGGCGGAGCATCAGCTGGAAGAGGAGGGGTAGGGGGCTAGCCTCCCCAAGGGTAAACTTCACCTGCCAGCCATGATAATAATCCTTTGTTTCTCCCACCTTTTGTCTGTCTTGCTTGAAAGCTCTGGGGGCATGGATTGTTTCCTATTGTGTAAGTACAGCAGCTAACACAATGGAGCCCCTGATCATGCTAGGACCTCGAAGAGCTGCTCAGATACAAATAATTATAGTGATAAGAGTATGAAGTAAACACAAAAATTAAAACAGTCCCCTATTTTATTGTGAAGTCCAAACCAGATCAGTGCATATGCTTTTTGATTTTCTCCCTATGGAAAAAACCCACTAACCATTTCAGCGCAGGACAGCTGACCTTCAAAAGTAAATACGATTAAAGCCAAACAAATCAGGTAAATACAATAAAAACGTGGCTTGACAAGCAGCCTCTGGACAGAATTACAGTTCTATACACAGACTACACATTCAATTAGAATGATTGGGAATGGTGAAAATGTTTCCTTTGCTTCTGTTTGATATTTGCATGATATTGGCTTTATAAAGGGTACTCATTTTTTTCAGAATAGGGGAAAAAAGGGAACTCCATGGAGATAATGAGGTCCTTGGAGTGGAAACAGTGGTGCAGCCTTTATGCTTGCAATAAGTGTTGAAATGACAATATACAGTCCTGACCCTGGGATGGCTGACACATCTTGCAGGATCCAGCCCTATGTTCTTCCACTGTCTAGGGATAAATATTTATTCTAGTTTCTAGTTTCTACAGATTCAAATGAAATATATTAGTGACATAGGGTAAAACTTTCAACAGTGATGTAGGCATTTAGGAGTCCTATTGACTTTCAAAGGGATTAAGGCTCTTAAGTCCCTGAGAGCCAAATTTTAAAGGTAATTAGGCACCTCACAATGCAAACAGCTATTGTGTAGGATTTTCAAAAGCACCTATGTGGAGTAGGTGCCTAATTCTCATTAAAATTAATGGGAGTAAGGCACCTAACTCACTTTGGCACTTTTGAAAATCCCACAAGGTGTCTATTGGAATCTTGAGGTGCCTAAATACCTTTACAAATCTAGCCCTCATGGGTCCTCAGTCTCCTCATCTGCTTGGGAAGGGAAGGAAGGGGGGCCTTTAGTTGAATATCTGGATACACGGATGCACCCAAAGGCGATTGGTTCCTGGCACCCAAAAGTAGTGTTTATAAGCCCTTTTCCCTGTCTGGGGCACCATTGTGTGCGTAGGGGCAACAGCGCCCCCTCCTCTTGGGATTAGAGCAGGACCTGGATTTCTGGGCCTTGCTCTGGGTATCATGCTAGTCACCTTTTGTGGGCTGGGAAGGAATTTTTCCCTCACTGCCAGGTTGGCCTGGGCAATGATTTCCACCCCACCCCTTCCTCTTAGGAACCCAGGGACCCAGTGGGTACGACAGATCATAATGTTTTCATGTTGTCACAACTGTTCAGGTGTCCACTGCAGGTGGTTCCAGTTCCTTGATAAAATGGCACTGGAAGCAAGATTTGTGGGGGCAGCCCCTCAAGATGTTGGGGAACCTACACCCTCAACCCAAATAAGAGGGCAGGGCAGTGAGGTCCCAGCAATGGTGCTGGGGCCAGGTTGAAGGTGTGGACGGTGGTGTGGCTGAGGGCAGAACTTCTCTAAGTGGAACGGATTACACAAGGAAGGATGACCTACGCTGAACAAGTTATTGCCAGGAACTTTCCCAGATTTGTTAAATTAATAAGACTGTGGCCTAGTTAAACCACATTCCTGGAGTCTTTTCTTTTTTCCTGTGATGTTCAAGACAATAGGGAAACAAACTGCCGAGGTGCCTAAAAATGGTCCATCCAAAAGAATGTTGAACAGGGTGCTACAAGTAAAGCTATGTCTACACTGCACTTTTGTCGGTAAAACTTTTGTCGGTCGGGGTGTGAAAAAAAAAATCCCGACTGACAAAAATTTTACCGACAAAAAAGCACACCCTTCATTGGGGGTGGTTTTATTTTGTTGGCAGGAGATCTCTCTTCTGCTGACAAAGAGCAGCTACACTGAGTACCTCACAGCTATGCCAGTGTAAGGTGTGCCATGTAGACGTAGCCTAAAACAATATTGCTCTTTCTCATTCTTTGCCTACAATATTCTCTGCAGAACAGATCAGTTTGTTTGCCAGTTCTACTTCTTTCATGGACACTACATTCACTGTGAAGAAGAGACAAATGCATAGAAAAAGATTAACTTTGAGGACTGGCCATTCACTGCAAGCCTGAAATATCTTACTGCCCCCAATGAAGCAAGGCACTCAAGAACACAAGTAGTCTCACTGAAGTCAGTTGGAATATTCATGTGCTTAAAGTTAGGCATGTGCTTAAGTTTCTGGCTAAAGTGAGTCCACTGATGCCGGACTAAGTAGACCCTAGCATTCAAATGACGGCATTGCTTTATATGTTATTGAAAGCAAATACAACCTACTCTTAGCTGGTAATACGAACATTTTATTTCAGTCTCTTAGCCTGGATTCCTTAGCCAGTCATTAACACAAGTTTGATTCTGCAAGTTTCTTAGCGCTCTGGCCTGATCCAGCAAAGCACTTAGCCTTGTGCTTAAAGTTAATCATGTAGTCCCAGTGACTTAAAGTTAAGAATGTGCCTAAGTGCATTGTGGCATTGGGCCACATTGCACCATACTTTGCAAGATTAAATCCCATCTGAGCAGTAGCTGGGGATCAATCTGCCACAGTACATAGTAAGGGCCTGGTCCTGTAAACCCCCATGTGGGCAAAGTTACATGCCCGTTTGCAGAATTGCTTGCTTAAAATTGAAGTAATATATATTGTACATCCCTGGGGTCCAGGAAGGAGTGCATGCAACTCTTTATGCCAGCTAAGTGCCAGAAGTCAAACTATTAAATCACAGTTAACAAATGGGCCAAATACTTAAAGTTGCCTATAGCTTCTGAAAAGTACAGTGTAACTATCAAAGCTTGTCATAACATACTTGACTCCATACAAATATTCATAATTATATCGCACTGAGTTATGCGATATCGCCAATCTCTTTGAGTTTATCTGTGTCATTAATACATACTTTACTTTCACTAAACTCAAATCTTTTGAACGAGTGAGGATTACTTAGGTTTTAATAAATGAACCTCTGCTAAGGAACTGTCTCACTTGCCTCCTTTTAAAAAAACACTATTTATATCAATAATCCCATTGCTTGTGTGTTACTCCAAGCTTCAGAACAGAACAGTGACAAGTTAACCAACCACTTTAGTAATAACATTTACTGCCCTTTATGAAGTTAACAAATCTATTTTTCAAATTTCAGTCATTTAAAATACAAAGGAAAAGCCATTTTTTCAGATGATAAAATGTGGCTGCTGCTGGAATCAAAGAGTCAACTACATTTTTTTTGTTAATTTGATTATTCTGAGATGATTGATAAGATTAATTAAAACTGGCTTGATTCAGATGTCTTCAGAGGACCAATGTACACAACTCTTGCAATTTCCACTTGAATTAAACTGGAATAACTTCCATAGGGAGACAGATATACCCAGCATTCCTTCTTTGCTCTTAATCTATTTGATACAGTTTATTCATAGATTCCAAGACCAGAAGGGACCATTGTGATCATCTAGTCTGACCTCCTGGATAACACAAGCCATAGAACTGCCCCAAAATAATTCCTAGAGCAGATCTTTTAGAATAAACATCCAATCAATTTAAAAATTGTCGGTGATGAAGAATCCACCACAACCCTTGGTAAATTGTTCCAGTGTTTAATTACTCTCATTGTTAAAAATCTATGCTTTGTTTCCAGTCTGAAATTTTATTATCCCTATTGTTCTCTTTTTTAGTGATCCATTAAATCCAGATTTTGCGGGTTGGCATGGTGCACAGGAAGAAGAAATAGTAAAAACTAAAGTAAATGCCCATGAGTTCAGCCAATTAAAAAAGAAAATCAGCTGGCCTGCAAGGAGCCTTCCGGGAACTGTTTCTTTCTTTTCCAAATGCCAAGCTACAGAGAGCTAGAAGACTCTGTGTTCGTGGGATATCATCTGGAGGTAAGTGTACATAATGAAGCTATACTTCATTCACATGAGTAAAATGAAGCATGTGCTTAAAGCATTTGCAAGATCTATGCTTAAATCTTCAGTGTTGTTCACGCAAAACACATAAAGTTATAAGAGGGAGCCTATTGCCTAACCCACTTTATAGGTGCATACATTCTTGGCATGCATAACAAAAAAACCAGAAGCAATCTTTGTTTTTTTTTAATTGTTCTACCCATCCTCTTTCCCCCTCCTGACCCACCCTACCCCACCCCACATTTTGGGACCTGCTCTAAAATGTAGTTTTATTAAAGAGTACCAGATTGACAGCATCTAACCAGCAGGCTATAGAGTCACTCTCACACATTTGCTGTCTCTCTCTCTGGACCAATTAATATTAGGGCTGTCAATCGATTAAAAAAATTAACCTTGATTAATCAAGAGATTAAAAAATTAATTGTGATTAATCACAGTTTTAATCGCGTTAATAATAGAATACCATTTATTTAAATATTTTTGGATGTTTTCTACATTTTAAAATATATTAATTTCAATTACAACACAGAATACAAAGTGTACAGTGCTCACATTAAATTATTATTTATGATTACAAATATTTGCACCATAAAAAAGATTTAAAAAAAAGAAATAGTATTTCAATTCACCTCATACAAGTACTGTAGTGCAATCTCTATCATGAAAGTTGAGTTTACAAATGTAGAATTATTATTATTTTACATAACTGCACTGAAAAATGAAACAAGACTTTAGAGCCTGCAAGTCCTTCAAAGCAGGAGGAGGGTCTGGGAGAACAGGGGGTGATGGCTGGGAGTATGGGGATAGGGGATGGGGGCAGGGCCGGCTCCAGGCACCAGCTTATCAAGCAGGTGCTTGGGGCGGCATATCCGGAGTGGGGCGGCACTTTCAGGTATTCGGCGGCAATTCAGCGGAGGGTCCCTCACTCCCGCTCGGAGCGAAGGACCTCCCGCTGAATTGCCGCAGACCGTGATCGCGGCTTTTTTTTTTTTTTTTTGGCTGCTTGGGGCGGCAAAACCCCTGGAGCCGGCCCTGGGTGGGAGAAGCAAGCAATGACTTGTGCAGAAGGAGCATGAGGGGGCGTGTCTTGCTGCTGCTTCTGGAAGGGTGGTTTACTTTTTGCTATTGAGCTCATCTCCTTTTACTGAGCTAGGTAAGTTCCCTTCAGCTGAGTGAGTCCTTGCTTGCAAGGGAGGGTGGAAATTACTTCAGGGACTCGGGATGTCGCAGAGAAAGAGAGGTTGGTGCAGGGAGGCTGAACTCTCCAGGTCCCTGTTCTCTATGGGGTACCACCCAGAGTGAGGTGCCAGCCGGGACAATGGGCCATGGAGCAAGGAGCTGGCCGGGGCAATGTGACATGGCACAGGGGAAGTGGTGAGGGGGTGTCAATCCTCAGAGTGAGGGGTCAACCAGAGGCAATGGGGCACGGTGGGGTCAGGATCCCTACCTCTCCACTGGAGCTGAGATGGAAGCCACTCCCTCTTCTCTTCCTGCCTACCATAGGCAGATTGGGTTACTCTGCCTCACTGGACACTGTCAGGTCCCTCTGCAGTCGATGTCTTCCTCCCCCCTTAGAAGTATGTGATTAATGCCATTAAAAATATTAACATGTTAATTTTGTTTTCAGTTAATCAGAAGCATTAACTGAATATTTCATTGTTTTGTACAAAGTGGAACAGCTTCATGAGGAGAGATTGAGATGTACCCTAGAATACCCTGTAGCCTAGTACTAGGGGCACTTTTCTGGGAGGTGGGAGACCCGTGTTAAAGAATCTGTTCCCCATCAGGCAGATGGAGATTTGAACCTAGGTCTGCCATAATCTAAATGTGGGCTTGTGATGTTATTGACATGAACTGTGACTGTATAGATCATTATTGCAACCAAGGCCCTATACCTGCACCAAATCTTGTATAAAGGAGGTCAAGTAAGGTATCTATGAAAAGACTGTAATTTGCTTGTTATGATTATGCTGTCTGTATGTGTGTATCATTTTTGTATTTGAAGTTATGAGTATTGGCTATGTACTTGTACCGCAATGTGTTTGATTCTAAGTAGCATTAGTGAAGCATTTGGTCAGCTTCTTGAGAAAGGACTATTCTGAGTAAATGCCTAGTCAAGAAACACTTAACTGACAATGGACCTTGGGAAACTCCAATCCACATCTGAGGAGCCTTCCTGGGAACATTCAAGGTAGCATGTGAGCAATGGCTGCCACCTGCAAACTGAGTCATGCATGGACATGTGACTTGCCCATGTGACTCCAAACTCCATCTTGCTGCTGTAATTTTCCACAGTAAGAACAAAGGGGTCCTTCCACATGGCAGAGGATATAAAAGGCCCTTTTTGTCTTCAATCCTGCTTCTTTACTCTGGAGGAACTTTGCTACAAACTGAAGCTCTGAACAATGGACTGAATGACCCATCTGAGCTGTGGATGTACTCCAGAGACTTAACTTAAGCCAGCAGTTTATTCCATCACTGCTACAAGCCTGAAACAAGACCTTTGCCATTAATGTATGTAATTAATTCAATTTAACCAATTTTATCTCTCATCTATGTTTCTTTCTTTTTGTGAATAAACCTTTAGATTTTAGATTCTAAAGGATTGGCAACAGTGTGATTTGTGGGTAAGATCTGACTTGTATATTGACCTGGGTCTGGGGCTTGGTCCTTTGGGATTCGGAGAACCTTTTTCCTTTTATTGGGGTATTAGTTTTCATAACCATTCATCCCCATAAGGAGTGGCGCTGGTGGTGATACTGGGAAACTGGAGTGTCTGAGGGAATTGCTCATAAGATTTCTGGTTAGCCAGTGGAGTGAAACCAAGTTCCTCTTTATTTGGCTGGTTTGGTGTGCCTTAGTAGTAAAGGACCACCAGCAGTAGCATAGCTAGCGGGGTGGAAGGGAAGCAGCCACTTCCCCTCAGCACATTTTCCAAAAGCGGCGCCTGCCGGGCCGCCGCTGGGGGCATCACAGCCGGAGGAGCCATGGGGGGGGGGAGCGGCAGGTGCAGCCGGAGGAGAAAGGGGGCCGGCTCCTTGGCCATCATGCCCTATGCTCAGCGTGGCCCCAACATCGCCGCAGCCACCTCCTGCGGTGGCTCAGGGCTCGGCGGCCAAGCGCTCCCTGCCCCTTGCTAATGCGGCAGGCGGGGAGAGGCGGGGGGAGGCGAAAGGGCCCCTGCGCCTTTAATGCCGCCTGGCTGGCGAGCCCCATGTGGAGTGCGCCAAGTGACAGAGACTCTCCTGGGGAAGGCGGTATCTGCACCCCCGGGAAGCCCGCAGAAGTCCTGAGCCGGACCCTGGGGTTAATCTGGGGGGGGAAACAGGAGGAGCCACGGGGGCGTGGCCAGAGGAGGAGCCACGGGGGCGTGGCCAGAGGAGGAGCCAAGGGGGAGTGGCCAGAGGAGGAGCCAAGGGGGAGTGGCCAGAGGAGGAGCCGGGGGGCGCATTTTTTGTTTGCTCCCCCTACACTTAGATCCTGGCTACGCCACTGACCACCAGCCTTGGGCTGTGACTGCCCTGCTCTAAGCAATCTGTCCTGAATTGATACTCTCAGTAGTGTCCCGCCAAAGGCCACTTTGTTACAGGGCTCTAACCACTGGCCTACTGGCAGCGCAGTGTTGGTGCCACCACCTCCTCTGCCTAATTCCCTAACAGGGTTAGTGCCTAAGACCTTCCTGAGCATTTCTTACTGGCTAGCTTAGGTGACTCCTTGCTCTACTTGCTGGCTACTATGAATCCCATTCTTAGGGTTTGACTCATGCTAGTGGGACTCATGCTAGTGAGCTAAAAATAGCTGTGTTGATGATGTGGCTTGGGGCTGGGGCTCAGACTCTCAAGTAACCCGCTCCCGCATTTGAGAGCCCAAGCTCCAGTCCAAGCCGCAACATCTACACAGCTATTGGTGAGGTAGGGTGACCCCACAAACACATGTGTGGACCTAGGCTGGGAGGCTGTCTCCCAGATGCAGTATGCACCTGTCCTTAAGTGCCTAAGGGCAGATCTACACTTAGAGCCCTGCATCGGTGCAGCTGTGCTGCTGTAGCACTTAAATGAAGATGCTCTAAGATGATAGGAGAGAACTCTCCCGTCGACGTAGTTAATCCACTTCCCTGAGAGGTGGTAGCTGCAGGGCAGGTGCAAGGATGTTTTGCGCCCTAGATGAAACTTCCACCTTGAGCCCGGCCCTGCCCCCGCCGAGCCCTGTGGTAGCTGTCCGCCCCTCTGCCCTAAAGCCCACACCTCCCCGGCAGCTCCCCCCCTCCACCCTGAGGCGCCCTCCCCCACGGCAGCTCCCCCCAGCCCAGGGAGCCATGCGGCAGCTCCCTGCCCCAGCTCACCTCTGCTCCGCCCCCTCCCCGAGCACACCGTTGCCGCTCCACTTCTCCTGCATCCTAGGCTTGTTTGGCGCCGCAAACCTGGGAGGGAGAGAAGCAGAGCGGGGCGGCGTGCTCAGAGGAGGAGGCGGAGCAGAGGTGATCTGGGGCGGGAAGCGGTTCCCCTGCATGCTGCGCCCCCCGCTTACTTGCTGCAGAGGGCCGTCCCTGCGCCCCCCGCCCCAGGTCCCTCCGCCTAAATGCCGCCGCTGACCGGGGCGGCCGAATATCTGGCCGCCGCGGTCGCTGACGAAGGACCCGAAATGCCGCCCCCCAAATGCTAGTGCCCTAGGCAACCACCTAGGTCACCTAATGGGTTGCACTGGCCCTGGGTAGCTGTGTTGATGGGAGAAGCTCTCCCGCCGACATAGCACTGTCTACACGGGGGGTTAGGTCAGTATAAAGTCTGTCGCTCAGGGGTCTGGATTTTTCACACCCCTGAGTGACATAATTATACGGATATAGGTCTGTAGTGTAGATCAGAACTGACTCATGGCTGTGAATTTCTCTAGGTGACAGGATGCCTAAAAGTTTGATGTTACCACACCTAAGTCCCTTTGTGGACCTAGCCCATTGTGATTGTGGTTTCTATAATGCAGATAATTAGCATGTGCTAAACTTTCAACATGTCCTTAAATCCATCCCAACAAAGGGACTTCAGTGAGATTTAAATTTAAGCATATGCTTAAGTATTTTGCTGAATAGGGGTGTATGTAACTGAGGTCAGCAATTAATTTAACAGAGACCATGGGTAGAATGGAGAGTGAGAAAAATCATATGGTTAAAAAAAAATCATTTGTTACTACTTTAGGTAGGTGAAACAGTTTGAATAAAATGAAAACCGGGCTGACCCCATAAATTATTGAATTGGTTGTATGAGCTCTTAGGGGTGGGTGGGAAATCACACAGTGAAAACCTGATCTCCACTGAAGTCAATGTGTGGGGAGTTGCCATTGACTTCAATGGGGCCAGATTTTTACCCAGAATTTTTACTTATAAACTCAGCACGTTTAACATTAAGGATATAAGTAGCTCCATTGATTACAATGCAGCTATTTGTATTCTTAAAGTTACACATATGCTTAACAGAGTAAATGTTAAGAGTACGACAGCCATAGTGGTTAGGTCTAATCTGCAAAAACACAAACTAGCAAAAAGAAACGAAACAAACAAAAACAAAAGAAAAGAAAAACCCAAATGGCAATAAGAGCCCAAGTCAACTGACTTGGGCTTGCAGGGCTTACACTGTGGGGACAAAATAGCAATGTAGCTGTTTGGGCGTGGTCTGGAGCCCATGCTCCAGGCGAGGTTCTCGTTTTCAGAGCCTGAGCTCCAGCCCTACCATGAATTGTAGCCCCAGAGCACAAGCCCTGCAAGGCCAAGTCAGTTGACCTGGGCTCTGAGACTCGTTATGTGGATGTTTTCTTTTTTGTGTATCCCCATTGAGTCAGAGGTCTCACACGTCTTCCTTTCACACTATTGTGCAAGGATAGGGTTACCAAACATTCGGGTTTCCCTGGACATTTTCTCTTTTTTTTTTATCCTCCACCCTCTGTCTGGCAACTTTCAGGATTTTTATGGAGCAGACGTTGCAGCTCAGAAAGAGCTGGCTCCACAACCCGATTGGGCCCTTATTGTAGGTGCAGCTGCTGGCTGCCAGCCACCCTGCCATCGTAACACCCTGCCTCGAGAGTGAGGGCCCAAGTACCCCCTCCCGCTCCCTCTCAAGTACTCCTTCCATACACACACACTACTCCAGCACCCCTAAAATACCTCCTCCAACGCCCGCCCAGCTGTACTGCCCCTCCAGCTCCCCCACCTCCCAGTCATGTTGTCTTTTTGGGAACCTGAAAGATGCTAACTCTATGTAAGATCTCTACATCTGCATAAGTCTACTTTTTTGTAAGCTCATGCACAATGCAGGCCAGCATTTACATGTGAAAAGTCATCAGAAATGGGAGAGGGGAAAACTGCCTACCTCAGTCATTTTTAAATAACTCAGGCCATTAATTGGCAACCTTTGTTTCCCCTACTTGCACAGCCATAAATTAGTTTTATGGATTAAGTAAATTTGAACTTTTAAAAATGATTTTATAGCTTAGAAAGCAAAACTCTGTAATTACAAGCAAACCGCTTAAAAGCGGGGGCGGGGGGGGGAAGGATTGAGAAGCTATAATTTCTTGCACCTTGGTTCCAGATTGTTACTGTACAAATTAGTCTAGTTAGTAATTGTAGCACCGGCTCAAAGGTTCACAGCACAAAAGATTAGAATGAGTAGAAACAATTGGTGTCCACAAAATAGGTACTAAACCATTTGTTCAGGAAGAAAGTGTTTTTTTTAAAAACCAAAACCCAAACTCAGCCCGACAGAGCACTTAAAACAGACAATAAAAGAGCCCTGCAGGTATATGACAACACTAACTTCCTCAAGTGGTACTTGTGATCTCATTATCACATTGATATCCCTATTTATGGAGATTGTAGAAGACCTATCATGATCCTTTAAGTCTTGGAATAATCATTCATTGCCTTCTGTTTTCTGAGACGTGTGATATTAATTAATTAAATGCTTAACAAAAGCTGGTCCAGGTTTAGAAAGTCAGATTCATGATGGTGCTCCAATCATGAAACCAGCAGCTGAGTGGCCAAGATTTTCAGAAGTGACTAGTGATACTATTTTAAAGAGCTCTACTTGAGACTTTTTCAGTGGGTACTCAGCACATTCTGACAATACCTCTATAGTGTGTCAAATTGGGCACGCAAACTCACGACTGACTTTTGAAAATCTTTGGTTTATGTAGTTACTCAGGGCTGTTCCACACTGAAAAGTTAAGTCAACCCAGCTGTATCGCTCAGGGGATGAAACATCCAAACCCCTCAGAGACACAGCTATGTCAATCTAACCACCAGTGTAGACAGCACTAGGTCGATGGAAAAATTCTTCCATTGACTTGGGGCTTGTCTACACTACAAAATTAAGATGACGTACAACAGTAATTAAAGCAGTGGTTCATGTCCACACTACGCGGTGATTCACATCCTCACCAGGAGCACTTCCACCCACTGAAGTGGGGCATTGTGGGACACTCACAGGTGGAGCCCTGCCGCCCTGGTGCTGACAGCCTGAACCGGGGGTGGGGTGAGGGGCTCCAGCTGTGAGCCCTGCCCAGTCTGACAGCTCGGGCTGTCAGCACCAGGGTGGGGCTCCAGATATCAGCTCCATGCAGATCTGACAGTCAACAGGCGATGTAAGTAATAACACTCTAACTACATCAATCTAAGCACTACGCCTCTTGCAGAGGTGGAGTCATTAAGTCGACATAGTGCTCGACTTAGCACCGTTGTAGGGTAGACACCTGTAGTGTTTTAAGTGTAGACATAGCCTCAGACATCTTTAGTATAAAGGAAAGGGGTCGGGGTGAAGACCTCTAAGATAGCAGCAGAAAGGTTACAAAACTAACTTGGTACCTGTTTGTCCCATCCCAGTGTAGTACCCCTGCGAGGATCCCAGTACTGCCAACCAGAAGCATTTAAAAATTCTGTGTCAGGCCACCACAAAAATCATAAATGTTTTAAAAAATAATAAATGGAGGTTCATATTTATTAGCCTTCTGTTTGTTTGTTTGTTTTATTAAGGTTCACATTTTCAAGCTGTACTCTGCAACTATCAGGACTATAAACTTACTTTCTAATAAAAAATGAGACTTTTGCAGGAGTTGGAACTTTAAGAATAGCATAAAATATTGCAAGACTGAGAATGTTGGCATGAGAATTGGCAACACTGCTGGAAGTTTCCTCAGAAACTTATGCCCAGCCCCCATGCCCTTTAAAATAGGTGGTATAATTTTGTTCCCAAACTCTGCAATTCCCAAGGGGTCCTTTCTTTCGGAGGGCAGTCATTCTCATACTGACTGGAACGTTCCTGCTTGGTGACAGAGTGGTTTTAGTGCAATCGGACAGAGGGGTGTTTCCTCAACTAACAAGGGCTCTAGAACCCCATCTTGCAGCAAGGTTTCCCAGCATGAAAGGAGGGTGAGAGAAAATTAGAGAGCCTTAGACTTTTCCATGGAACTAGTAGGAAGAGAATGTGCAATCCCTCAGTCTCCTCCCAGCAGTGGGTCCTCAGGACCCCAGCCTTACAGTGAGCTCTCAATATATTCCAGAGCAGGGGGTGGTGGTGTTGTGGAGGCAGATGCCTTCACTCCACACCATGATCTATATGGTGAATTCCCTCTGTGCAGCAAGTATTATGGGAATGAAAGGGCCCCTACCCTTCACTTTGTTTTAGGTTACTCCTACTGTGCCGATGAAAATTATCTCTAAGTCTGGTGGTGTTTGGATCATGCTGGGGAGAAGGGGGAGCGCAGCTTTTGATTGATCTCTAGTTGAAATATTGGAGACTATTTACAACACTCCTGGCAAATGAAATCTAACTGAGCTCAGTCTAGCAGCCTTTCATTCTTTCCCTTCTTCAAAATTGACTTCATATAGACAAATGCCAATCAGATCAGTGGCTGACTGTGGCGACCTTGCTTTGATTTCCTTGCGACAAAGTATCCCGAAGTATTTCTTGTGTTAGTGCTTACTTGGTGGTTCAATGACAAACAAACACATGATTGCTAATTAATATGTTTGCAATTCCATCCTGGCCCACAGCAAAAAAAAAAAAAAAAAAAAAAAGAAATATATCTCAGAAGTCTGAGTGCAGTAGCTATTAATCAGCCCTAAGCTTTCCGATGTGTTTCATAAAGTATTTTATGCATGCCGCACCAGTGTTGATCAACTTAAATTTCAAATTCTCATCTATTTTAGTTTACAATACGTCAGTCTGGGAAGTTTGCGGGGTGGGGAGGAACTGTTTATTTGTCTCATGCTGGGGACTTCCAGTCTCCAGCAGGGTTCAATACAGTGTGTGTCACCATCAGAGAGCATGCTAGGGAGCCCTGCTGAGTGGGAGCCGGTGATGGGGGGAAAGAGGCAGGAAGAACTCTGCATTTGGCAGTCTTGAAGAAGAAAGAAAAACAAATAATACACTTTGCAGAGCAGCATCTTTTATACAGCACAAAAGATATGGGCATGGTTATTGTTGGCCTGGATTGTCCATCCTAATGCACACAGAAGGTAATCCTGTGTACCTAGAACTCTCCCCTCTTACACAGAAGAGGAGGGGTCAGCTGCTTTAGCAGTACTGCTCACCACCTCCTCCAAATCGCAGGCTTCAAGCTGGGAGACTGGAAGGACTGGGGTAAGAATGGACAGACACACCTCTTTCCCTTCTGGCACTCCTGAATTTCCTGGGAAAGATAATAAAACACCACATTATGAAGATACTCAAGTCCTGAAGCCCATGACCACTGCTTGTCACCTAAAAGAATTGTTATTGAAAGCAGGTAGCCAAAAGAAAGACAAAGCTGAGGCCATGAGAATTCTGCACAGACTATATATATAGTGTATATATGTGTGTGTATATATATATATACACACACACCAGGAAATAAAATCTTCCAAATGAAGGAAGTAAAGTTCCTATAAAATAGTAACCCCAAAGGCTTTTTATTACAGAGTCACCAGTGGTAAATACATAGATTAATTAATTAATCCCACTTCATTTTAAATTGCCAGCACTCTTATTTTCATTTAATACCTCATTTGGTTGTTTGTCCCACATGGCACCTTTAGAAATTGTCAGACTGAGGGGTAGAACACACTCAAAGAGATTGTCACAGAGATATGGTCACCCAAATGCCTCAGTAGCACCTCCATTCAGCACTCACCCATGTGACTCAACCAGACGTTCAAAGGGACACCCAAGGTTACACCCCTGTGGTACAGTCTCGTCAGCTTTCCTTTTAATGAGATAAGGGTTTTGCTATGCTCTGGAGTCTGATTCAAATATTCTCCTCGCTATTCAGTTAATGGGATCAGAGCAGCTCCAGCTGGATTGTACGGGTTCTCTCCTGGGTAATCTGCTTCAAGGAGATGGATTGAGAAGCTTACACCTTTAAATATGATGCAGTCAAGGAGAATTATAATTATTGCATGTATTAACACTATTTACGAGACCCAAATCATACAGACTAGGTAATAAAAATGGACTCTACAGAAACCACATCAGCAGAACTCATTGATAAGGTAATCATAGGATATAGGGTTGGAAGGGACCTCGGGAGGTCATCTAGTCCAACCCCCTGCTCAAAACATTACCAATCCCCATACAGATTTTTGTCCCAAATGGACGCTTCAAGGATTGATTTCACAACCCTAGCTTTAGGAAGACAGTGCTCAAACCACTGAGCTAGGTGTTGTGCATGCTATCAGAAAGTTTTGTTACAGAGAAGAGAAACAAAGGATAAACTCCCAAAAATCTCTTCCTGGAGGTCTTCTGTTTCTATGGGCAGACTGGCATCCTCAGCCTATGTGAAAAAGATGTGAGGAACTGCATTGCCCCTTTTGTCTCAGCTTTTCTCTCTCAGGCTGAATCTCCCCTTTCGTCCGCCTGAGGTCTGTGGCAAGCACCACCTGCACCCTTTTCCAACCAGCCTGATAGGGTCATCCTTTTAGCCCCGTTATTTTCAAAGGGACAGTCTTCCATTCTGTGACCATGATTTGTTGCCAGTGCAGTTTTTAGGCAGCATCAATTTGTGGATACAGATGACAGAATTTAGACATAATGTTTTCAAAGTTGCCTAGAAGATTTGCATGCCTACTGTCCATTATTACAATTAATCAGAATTGTATATCCAAATTTCCTATCATTGAAAACCATAGCATGAAGGTCTAACTGCCTGATCTGTGGACACAATCAATTCTAAATACAAATGTTAACACTTAGCTGCCAAACTACCTGACTTGCAGGTGCAAAGAACATTCTAACATCTGAATGCTAATATTGAGGCCTGCATGGTTTCCCCAAAAATTGACTATGACAGCAAAAATGTAGGTGCAAAATTAGGCCCTAGTGCAAAATTAGGCCCATGCATTACTGAATGTAGGATTAGGATCTTGGAGGTTGAACAGAAGCACCTTCTAAAATATGGCCCTAAATTTGACCTCACAACTGATTCTGTCTGAAAAATTATATTCAATATTGAAAGTGGGAACACATAAGTATTTTCAACATTTGTCTTTTCCAGTGCCAGGATGTCCAGAGACTGGAGCTGCATCTTTGTCTATCTCAAGCCACAGGGAATGCCTAGTTGTCAAAGAAGCTTTTTCCTATTGTTTGCAGATTAAAAAAGCTCAATGCTCCCTTCCACAGTATCACACAACATCCAGTGTTGAAACTGCGCTTCGTTTTGTCTATTTAAAGATTGTATTTGGGGCAATTAAATACAAAATCTGTTCCTTCACTCCTAGACTCAAATGAATGTCAATTTGTTTCAAAAAAAGAGGTCAGATTTTTAAAATGACCTTCAGCCTTCAAAACTGCAAGTGTAATTTTCTGCTTTTAACTTTTTGGTTACCCTATTTTTCATAGATAATAACCAGGTTGCCCAACTTCCTGTATCTGTGTTTGGAATCATAAACATCATTTATACATGCAAACCAGTTAGCCAGATGCCTACCTATAGGATTTGGGAATGCAGATGAAACCAGCACTGACTAATCATAGTTTTGGGTGCCCTAAAATGTAGATTTTGAAAATTTTACCTGCTAAGATTTGAATATTTGGTCTAGAAAGTTTTTTTTTTAATTAAACTTATCATGTATAGTTTGTATTGCAGTAGTGTGTAGGAGCCACAGTTATGACCACGACAACACTGCGCTAGAGGCTGTACAAACATAGTCCCTGCCCCGGATGCTTACCTGTTTGAAGATGACATCATATTATCTCACAGGTATAAGACATAAATTTTCATTCATGGAGTTGGACTTTGTTTTCATTCTACAGCAAATACAATATTTTATATCCTAACTTTACTTCAGACCTTTATAAAAACTATCATCCCTACATTATTATTAGTGGTCCAGGCTATTACAGTTTATGGTAGAGTTTCAAATGTTTTGGTGATCACTACAGAATATTACATTATGGTCCAGAACATGCAAAGACTTATGTTTGTATCTAACTAAGGCTATGTCTACACTACAGCCTATGTCAGCATAACTTACGTCACTCAGGTGTGTGAAAAAAACACCCCCGTGAGCAACATAAGTGACACCGACATAAGCGCTCGTGTACACAGCACTGTGTCAATGGGAGAGCTTCACCCGCTGTCATCACCTCTGCGAGCAGAGGTGGTTTTATTATGCCGATGGGAGAGTTCTCGCCCATTGGCAAAAGCATCTTCATCAGATGCAGTGAAGCTGTATCAGTACCAGGGGTGGCTCCAGGCACCAGTACGCCAAGCGCGAGCTTGGGGCGGCAAGCCACTGGGGGCGCTCTGCTGGTCGCCGCGAGGGTGGCAGGCAGGTTGCCTTCGGCGGCACGCCTGCAGGAGGTCCGCCGAAGCTGCGGGACCAGCGGACCCTCTGCAGGCAAGCCACCGAAGGCAGCCTGCCTGCCGTGCTTGGGGCAGCAAAATGCCTAGAGCCACTCCTGATCAGTACAGCTGTGCTGCTGCAGTGCCATTTGTATAGAGTCTAGACATGGCCTTAGAGACACAAGGTGGATGAGTTAATATCTTTTGTGGGACCAACTTCTGATGGGAAGTTTCCCAGACCTGAAGAAGAGCTCTGTGAAAGCTTGAAAGCTTGTCTCTCTCACCAGCAGAAGTTGGTCCAATGAAAGATATTACCTCACCCACCTTGTCTCTCAGTGTCTCTCCTGGGACCAACATGGCTACAACACTCAATGTATATAATTTACATATTCTGAGTAGTTTCATGGGCATCGGTGGGACTGTTCATAACGTGTAAAGTTAAGCAAAAGTGAAAGTCTTTGCAGAATTGGGTCTGTTTTTGTAAGTGAAATACCGTGGAGTTGTAAGAGATAAAAGGGAACACAACTGAAGCTGCCAGACACAGACTCAAATCAGGCTTTTAAAAACCTGCAGGAGGTTGTGTGCTAGAGTTAAAGAGCTGGATATGGAAGTAATTAAGTAGCAGACAATAAGCAAGATAGAGGAAATAATGGAATAATTGCTCTTGAGAACACTAAATGACTGATAGAACTTCCCTGCCCCCCTTAAGTTTTTGCAAGCATGATGAAAGATCTACACACTTTCTTCTTCTAATGGTTTCCTCAGTAATCAGGGAGTGGAAGTTGTTAAGTGTAGTACAATCAGTTGGAAGAGATTTTCTCCAGCATTTGGTTCTCATGCTAACTGGCTAACAGAAGAGCCTTCATGTTGTGGGTAGAAACACTGTAGTTGGAGCAGCCATCAGCAGCTGATTGTGACTAAATAACCACAAAGAACCACTGTCCTAGCAGGAATTTGAGCACATTTCAAATTAGTCCATAAATCAGATACCTATGGACTTCACAGTAGCTATGCTCTCTGGACCGAATCTTGCAGCTGCTAACATGACTGCACAAGGTCCAACATGGGCGTTGATTATGAGGAAGAGTTGGCAGCAGAGAGTCATTGCAGTTCCCTGCATACAGTCAAACTGAACTCCACAGAGATTGTTTACACTAGGGGTATGTCTACACTATGAAATTAGGTCAATTTAATAGAAGTCGATCTTTTAGAAATCGATTTGATACAGTTGATTGTGTGTGTCCCCACTAAGCGCATTAAGTCGGCGGTGTGCGTCTACAGTACCGAGGCAAGCTT
Source organism: Mauremys mutica (assembly GCF_020497125.1). Lineage (NCBI taxonomy): Eukaryota > Metazoa > Chordata > Testudines > Geoemydidae > Mauremys > Mauremys mutica. Next base: position 117,683,487 of record NC_059073.1, on the reverse strand, counting down.
CGACTTTTGGAGCGTTGCACTGTGGTAGCTATCCCACAGTTTTCGCAGTCTCCGCCAACCATTGGAATTGTGGGTTGAGCTCTTAATACCTGATGGGGCAAAAACATTGTCGCAGGTGGTTCTGGGTACGTCATCAGGCTCCCTCCTTCCCTCCGTGAAAGCAACAGCAAAAAATTGTTTCTCGCCTTTTTTTCCTGGGTTACCTGTGCAGACGACATACCACAGCAAGCATGGAGCCCGCTCAGCTCACTGTCACCGTATGTCTCTAGGCTGCTGCTGGCAGACGTGGTATTGCTGTGCTACACAGCAGCATCCCCTTGCCTTGCCTTGCGGATAGCAGATGGTGCAATACGACTGCTAGACATCGTCATCGTCCCATGGGTGCTCCTGGCCAACCTTGGTTTGGATGGTCAGGGGCGCCTGGGAAGACATGGATACTCCTGGCAGGCCTCAGTGAGGTCAGTCAGGGGTGCCTGGACAAAAATGGGAATGACTCTAGGTCATTCTCTTCTTTAAGTTTCATCTAATGGAGATTCAGTCCTGCCTGGAATATCAGGCCAGCTGGAGGCTTCTGCCTCAGGCTGCTCTCCAAGCCAGCAGCACCGCGCGGTCACACCTACCCCAGCCTATCCCTTGCTCCCATGGCTCATGAATCCTGGACAGTAGTAAGCAGCAGTTCAACTATAGACTGAGCCAAGTGCAGAATGGTGGTAGAATGTGCCTTTGGACATTTAACAGCTCACTGGCACAGTTTACTGACTCGATTAGACCTCAGCAAAACAAATATTCCTATTGTTATTACTGCTTTCTGTGTGCTCCACAATAACTGTGAGAGTAAGGGGGAGACTTTTATGGTGGGGTGGGAGGTTGAGGCAAATCACCTGGCCACTGATTATGTGCAGCCAGACACCAGGGTGGTTAGAAGAGCACAGCAGGGTGCGCTGTGCATCACAGAAGCTTTGAAAACCAGTTTCATGACTGGCCAGGCTATGGTGTGAAAGTTCTGTTTGTTTCTCCTTGATGAAAACCCACCTCCTTGGTTCACTCTACTCCCCTGTAAGCCAACCGCCCTCCCCTCCCCCATTTGATCTCCACTTGCAGAGGCAATAAAGTGATTGTTGTTTCAAATTCACGGATTTTTTATTAATTCATCACACACATGAGGGGATAACTGCCAAGTTAGCCCAGGAGGGGTGGTGGAGGAGGGAAACACAGCAGTGGGGTAGTTGTAGGGGCACCCCCTAAAATGGCATGCAGCTCATCATAGAAGCAGCATGTCTGGGGCTCTGATACGGAGCAGCCGTTTGCCTCTCTGGTTCTTTGGTAGGCTTCAGGCGGCACTGCTGTGGGTCCCTGTTATAACCTCTGTCTTTCATGCCCTTGGAGATTTTTTCAAATATTCCAGCATTTTGTCTTTTGGGATGAGTTTGAATAGCACGGATTCGTCTCCCCATACAGCAGTCAGATCCAGTACCCCCCGTTCTGGCCATGCTGGAGCTCTTTTGCAATTCTGGGACTCCATGGTCACCTGTGCTGATGAGCTTTGCATGGTCACCTGTGCTGATCAGCTCGCCACACTGGCCAAACAGGAAATGAAATTCAAAAGTTTATGGGGCTTTTCCTATCTATCTGGCCAGTGCATCTGAGTTGAGGGTGCTGTCCAGAGTGGTCACAATGGAGCACTCTGGGATAGCTCCCGGAGGCCAATACCATCGAATTGCGTCCACACTACCCCAAATTCTACCCAGCAGGGTCAATTTCAGCGCTAATCCCCTCATCGGGGAGGAGTACAGAAATCGATTTTAAGAGCCCTTTAAGTCGACAAAAATGGCTTTGTCGTGTGGACAGGGGCAGGGTTAAATCGCTCTAATGCTGCTAAATTCGACCTAAACTCGTAGTGTAGACCAAGGCTAGGATGTGGAACAGAGGAAATATCGATGGCTCAGGAGAGCTGTGGGGAAGTTGAATAGCCTTTGTAGACCCTTATACTGTCTTCTTTCACCTCCCACCAGGAGGAGGGGACAAGAGAAGATGAGTAGGAGTGGATCTTTTTGTGTGGCATAATCATCAGCAATGGGAACCTGCATGGAGCGAGGCCAAACATTAAGTCCCCTCATCTTGTGGAACAGAGTAGACACACCCCGTACCTCTGGAGGTGGAAGCTGGATTTGAGCCATAGTGCCTGAAGTCTAAACTGTTAATTAAATATAATAACACTTTGTACTTTTATAGGACCTGTAACAACAACAGCAAAAGATGTAAATTGATACCATTCTCTGGGTCTCCCTTTGCATTTGACTTATCTTTCTTTGTGTTTCATCTGGGTGTTATAGGGCTCACATCACTACATCAGACAGCACCTCACAGATGGTAATGAATTTATTTTCACAAAATATCTGCAAGGTCAGGAAGTGCTGTTCATTCCATTTTACAGATGGGAAATGGAGGGGAAGGGTATGTTTACATTGCAATCAAAGGTGTGATTTGCAGCTCAGGTAGACTTGCATGCATTAGCTTTCATCTAGCTAGCATGCTAAAAATAGCAGTTAAGATACAAAAACAATGAGGAGTCCTTGTGGCACCTTAGAGACTAACAAATTTATTTGGGCATAAGCTTTCGTGGGTAAAGATACAGTGGCACAGACTAGCAAACCAAGTACATACCAGGGTCCCAGAGCACAGGACAAAGTGGCCCTTTGCCACCCAAGGCAGAAAGCATTTCTGGTGTCTCCCAAAGTGGTTGAGCAACTAATCCACAACAAGAAAAAGCCCAAGGGCATCACTGGAAGTTGGTGCCCAGGGAGACCTCTCTGCTCTCCTACCCCCTAGAAGGTAGGTTTGAACCTGTGCTGTTGGTATCTTCATTGCTATTTTTAGCAAGCTAGCTAGCTTAAAGATAGTGTGGGTATATGCCTATCCAAGCCGCAATCACTCTTTCAATTGCAGTAAATAAGAAATAGCAATCATTCAGATGTACCCGTTCTAATGCAAATAGCATTTCTTTAAGCTTCCATGTAAAGATCAACTAAGCAGCTTTAAAAATGTCACTGAAACCTTCAAGCTGCACAACACAGATGCAGAATTGACTAGAAATTGACATGCTGCACTGTGCTTACTTTCCTTGAGAAGGCAGATAAAAATAGCATGGGAAATGGTGATGATGTCAATCAAAGAGAGGGTGAGTCTGAGAATTTTGCATATACTCCCACCTGGAGTGAGTCAGAGATGGAGCTGAAAGTCTGAGAAACCCATAGCAAGCAAACTCTCTTTCAAAAACTAAGTTGCACTGTTAACTCATAAAGCTTACAGAAACTGAATTAAAACCCACAGAAAAATTAGCAGGGAAGAGAAAAAGTAATAACAGAGAGCTGAATCTTGAATTTCTTATTCAGTCTGATTAGTTTGGTGGTAGACACCCTAGATTTCCTCCCAAGGGATTTCACAAATAAAATACTATGCAGCAAAAACCAAGGAGCAGCTCCTTAGCTGGTATGAATCAACCTTAAGAGGCTGTACCCCTAAGAGTCTGATCCCAATCCCAGGGCCAAATCCAGGGGGTACTTAGACTTCGCATCATGACATCTAATTTTAGGCACCCTGCAACTTAGTGGAATCCACAGCCCTGAGTTAGGTGTCTCAATTCATATAAGCCAGCATGCTGAGCGGAGAGCCACCCAAGCTAGCTATTTGGAAATGCCAAGAAGAGCTGTTCCACTTTGTGTAAAATACTGAAATATTTGTTGGAGCAGAAACTTGAATACAGATCTCCTGGGGGAGCACCCTGACCGCCTGGCTAAAGTGTTATTCTCCCTTTCTCTCTGGCCCAATGAATGTTTAAGTATTTTATACAAGGTGGAACAGTTTCAACAGGAGAGACAGAGACACCCACCCCACAACATCCTATATTGCAGTGGCTAGGGCAGTTAAACCCACTTCATGGGTAAAGTCCTTGCTCTAAAATCACTCGGAATGGGAATTTGAACCTTTTTTTCCCACAGCCTATGTGAATGTTCTAAGCATTGGGCCCTAGGGTACTGGGGACATTGGCCTGCTAAACCCAGGGTTGTGAGCTCAGTCCTTGAGGGGGCCACTTAGGGATCTGGGGCAAAATCAGTACTTGGTCCTGCTAGTGAAGGCAGAGGGCTGGACTCAATGAGCCTTCGGGGTCCCTTCCAGTTCTAGGAGATAGGTATAGGGGGTGGGTTGAAGAGGTTCCTTCTCCTCCTTTGGCTGTGTTTCTGCAAGGCCTGATCCAGTGTGCATACTCTAACGTGGCCTCTGAGCTTTCTTACTGGATCAGGCCCTGCAGGCAGGACAGGTATGGGAATGCCTAATTTGAAAAACCTGGCAGGGCTTAGATACTTTGAAGCTCAGCAGCAGGTGGCTGTGTGCACGCACACTGGCACAAAATTAAGTACGTAGGACACGTTACTGGTGGAAATTTAGGAGCCTAGGGAATTTAGGCACCTACAGTGTTAGGCAGCAGTTGAGCAGGGACTTTGAGAATCTACATTTTGGATTTAGGTGCCTAATGTGGCAGTTAGACATACAAATCCCTTTGTGGATCTAATCCCCAGTGTTTTAAGGAGAGGATGCTAAGCACCTCCTAAAAGAAATTCAGCCCCTTGCAGTACCAGACAGACAGACACATAGTTATCACTTTACCTATCCCTGAAGTAGTCTGAGAACAAATGCAGCAGCTGTTTAACAGAGCATGTCACCATTATACAAACAGTTCAAGACAGGAAGTGAAGCAGAATTCTACAGCCAATTGAAGCTGCACAGGGAGTTTAGGGAGAAAGAAAGTAAATAACTCATCTGGAAATTGGCCAGAAGAAGAATGAAAATGATTGTCAGGAGTTCATCTAACTAACTGTGTTAAACAAAACAGATGTCCTGAGGTTTAATATATATATATATTTACCTGGAGCATTTTGAAGCCCGATAATACCCTGTGTTATTTGTGTTAATTTTGTAGCTATAGCTATCATCAGCTGTTGTAAATTGATGCAACTCCATTGAAGTCAATGGGATTATGCCGCTTTACATTGCGTGAAGATCTGAGCCATTGTGTATATGCTTAAGCCAGGTAAAGACGTTTGTGCTTTTAAATTTCAGGTCATCATTTTTGCCAGACTTTAAATATAGTATCTGGCAAAACATCTCAGGGTATTTTCAATCAACAGTTCATTTAGGCCCTGCCCCAGTGCCCACTGAAGTCAATGGGAGACTTTCCATTCACTTTAATGAGCTTTGGATCACGCTCGCTAGCATTATCAGGTTGATCAGACTTTGTCACTGTAATCTTACATTACTAAGTCAGAAAGGGCAAGTTGTGAATTAGATGTAGCCTATAGGGAGTTCCAAACAATAGCTTGTGTCATAATAACTTTTGCAGGAAGATTAAAGAGCATTTTCTTGAGAATATTCCTGCTATTTTATCAATTTCTGTCTCAAATCTGGCTTTTCCCACAGACTCTTATTTCTTTTATACCATGCATAATGCTATCGAAGATTCTGGATAAAAAAATAGATTTCAATCTCTTTTCCTTCTCATAACAGACACTTCTTTATAACATGGTATATCACAGTAATTTTGTGCTTGAAATACTGTGACTGAAAACTTGTGTTTGAAATATTAGTTATGTTTTTCACCTTCTTTCCCAACACCCAGATTATAGGAAAGTGGTGAAATACTTCTGGGAATCATGTCGCAGCTTGGCAGGTAATTGGGTATAGATCATTATTACTGATCAAACAACAGACAATTTTATTCAACAAGTTCAGCTGTTCCAGTAACAACCTACATCACTAACTAGTTTGTACCTTCTGGTTTGAATTTTAAAAAGTTACTACGTGGATTTTTTTTCTTTTCTACTAGACTTTCCTCACCTTTCTCCTAGATTTCTTTGATGTTTCATTCTTGCACAATTATTGAGTAAGAAAGATGAAAAGCGGTTTTCAAAAAAAGTTCATTGCTCTTTGCCACTCCTTTCCTGTTTTCTAACTTAAAATCCAGCTAAACCTAGGTATTATCTTTTGGATAGGAACATCTGAACTGAAAATGTCATTGTCTCCAATGGTTACTCAGAAAAACAAATATTTCTGTACACACGGACACGCACCGTAATAATTAGCACTTTTAATGGCTGCAAGTACTCACTTGTAGAGTGAAAAGAAAAGAAAAGAAAAGAAATTTAGCTTCTGCGATCCATGTTCCACGATCCATGTTCAATTTAATCAGCAAGTTCTTCTGATGCCAAGATTTAGAATTATGGAAATATCTTATTTTTCCCAGGAATATTATATACCATAATGAAAATTATGTTGGACCTAGGGCTAACAAACAATCTATGGTAAAAGGGTAATATGAACATTATTAACTGGTGATGCCAGAATAGCATTACTGTATTATTTAGTGCTCTACATCTCTTGCTTAATTAGAGGTATTGGTAGAGAGTGGGAATTTTGTTGTGGCTGAGAGGTGTCTTCTGAAATGTGCTGCACTCTCACAGCACAAGAAAAAAATTTCCTGTAGTGTTGTACTCAAATGTAATGCTACTGTGTGGCCATTCATGGGACAACCTCAGTCCACTTAATGCACCATGTTAAGAACTTGAGTTTATTCTAATAGACTATGCAGTTCATCCTGGGGATAAAAAATGCTTTTACAGATCTGAATATTAAAAATTGATCTTTATGCACTTAAACTGATCTTTTAAAATATCACTGTTTCACTATTTAAATCTGGTGAGTGAATTTGAGCTACACTTAGCATAACTTGCAGACTTGCATCTGAAGAAGTGGGTATTCACCCACGAAAGCTCATGCTGCAAAACGTCTGTTAGTCTATAAGGTGCCACAGGATTCTTTGTTACTTAGCATAATGTACAGTCTGAAGAGCTGACTAGAAATAAATGCAGAGATGCTTAGGTGAATTCTGCAGTTACATACGTAAAATTATCTGATTTCTCATATTGTCTTGAATGGAACTATTTAGGGTAGTAAACCCAGTGGTAAGTGTTTGCCGGATTGGGCTCTGAATTATAGCAAGACTAATACGTCTTCATAATCTAATATAATTTTTGTAAGCAGTTTCCACTGTTTTTTCCTCTCTTACTCTTGATTTTCTCAAACAGGCAAAATGAAGAATATTTTTAATTTATACTGTATTAAATGATCCTTTAATTAATTATTATTAAAAGTTAATATGAAGGATTGTCAATATTATAATCTAACATGAATGAAAAAACTACACACAATATATGGATGAGTGCAATCCATTAATTAGTCTGTAGCTCACAAATCTCCAAAGTGTGTCATAAATCTTCTTGGTTTCCCTGAAACCATCTTGCTAGATTATGTATTTTGATTTCTGATTTAGCTGAAGGATGTGTAAAAGAACATAGGTTGAATGTAATTTACATTCACTACAATGACTCAAGATATACCTGTTTCAGATAGCTGCATGTAACTAATTTAAATCCTTTGCTAAAACCAGTCATATTTGTCCAAACCATCCCTTCCTGTGCTTTAGGAATTTGCCACCTCCAAAACTGTAGAACATACAGATCTGTCATTCTTTACATTTTGAAGGATAGCAAATTAGTAGATCAGTAAACCGGTAAATCAGAAATTAAGCTTTGATGTTACTTCTCAGTCTGTCCAATTATTAATATATACCCAGTTTCACAGATACAGAGATAATCCATCTGAAAATTTATTCCCAAGGGCCAGATTATCATACTCTTATTTCTTGAGGAGTACCTAATCACAGGTTCATTTCAGTCAGACTATTCCTGGGATAAGGTTGTACTCAAGGTCAAAAAGGATATGAGGATCTAGCTCCTTGTTAAGATAATATATTACAGTTTTTAGGAGTCTAAAACCTGTGCAGTTTACATGAAACCAATTGTTTCTATGCAAATTAAGTAGGCTGACCTCAAATAAAAGATACTTTGAACTTCTGTTTGTTTTGGGGAGATGAAGCTGGTCTTTTCAGAAAATGCGGCATGTCTGGGACAATCCATACTGTGGAGTAGTTTTACTGCAAATTGCAGGAGAAGCAGGGGAAAGAGACAGAAGGTGGAACCTTTAATTGTGTTCTGTGTGCGCACTAAAAATGAGTTTCGTGCTGATGTCATGGATTCCACTCTGACTCCAATATTCATGGAAGAACAAAGGTGACTCAGCAAAATTCCAGAGACTCTTGCATAATACCCAAACCACTGCACAGCTGCAGGTTCAGTGTATGCTGAGGTATGTGGCCTGTAATTTTGCTGTTTGCAGTGGATGAGGTGCCCATGTAAAACCCCTCCAAACTCCAATGTGGCCCTATCATCCATTGCAAATTCACTGGCCACAAACTCAGCATAGACCAAAACAATTGCTAAAGATTAGCTGAGCTAAGGCCCTAAACTCTATAATCAAGTTGTGCAGGGATCTGCCTCATTCTTCTTTGTATAGATTTGCTCCTGCCAAGTTCATTCATTTAGACTTTGCACGTGGCCTGAAAATTTCACCCCTCAATAACACCTGATGAATGCACTATACAAGAACACTGTACATATATAGTTGTGATGCATCTAGAATGCAGCTCATATCTACTTGATTATCCAAGATACCTCTCTAAGGGCAAAGGTTCAATTCAGTGTAATTGACACACTTGTCTATAGAAAGATGGATATAATATGCTGTGGTGAAAAGTGGAATCATACTTTTTATTTTCATGAATTTGGTATCGCCATGCAGGTCACCATTCATGGGGTGATTAAGAACCAGCCTTGTTCAGCAAAGTTTAGTTCTGACAGAAATAATACTCAATTTTGATCAACGTTCCTTTGAGCAATGTTTTTCAGGGATGTTATTTTCTATAATGATAGAAGGTGCCCAGGGAACCCACAGGTACAGTAAGTCAGTACTTTAAAATGTAAGCACTTTGGCACAGCACGAGCACTTTGGCACAGGGACTTTATTTGTAGGACATGCTGTGCCTATTTTAAAATGGGACAAACTGTTACAGCAGTATGTACAAAATAAATACATCATAAATAATATCATTTGTATATATGTAATATCCCTAAAGATAGGTGAAGAGAACACTAGTTAGTGTTCCCATGAGGCACATCAAATTACCGGGCAATTCAAGTAACCATGCAGATTTTAGAGAATTTAGAAGAGTCGAGCTTTAAACAGAAATGAGTCCAAATCCTAACTATAGCAGGCCTGATGGGCTGCTCTAATAACCAGGATACTTGGATATAAAGTTTTAACTGGACTTTCTCAAATCTCCTGAAGTTGTCTCCTGGGGTGGTTTGTCTCTGCTGCAGTCAAACTGATCTCACATGTTTTAGATGTTGATAGGAAGATTTTAGGACACATCCAACTAGTGGATGAGACAACAGACTTTCAAAATATGCAGGCCCTGATCTTGTGAGCCACTGCAGTGGAAGCTACCAGTGCTCAAAACCTTTGGAAATTCAGGCCACTCATTTAGGTGGCCTAAGTACAGATATGTCTATCTACAGAACATTTTTCTATGGTACCCAACACCTGGTAAACTAATTTCAGATACCTAAATTTGAAATATATATAAATGGCAGTGTTGTTTTATTTGTTTTCTATAACTGAATGCACCCATCAGACATGCACTTGGTTCTGGAGTTCTAAATTATTGTTTGGTAGGATTACCCATTTAAAAGCCAAAGAGATATTTTTTTATTACTGCTTTTAAGAATTGATATTGGTTATGGCTAAAATTTTCAAATCTGGGTGCCTAAAGATATACTCCTAAATATATTTCAAGCATTCAAATAGAAGTGGCCTGATTTTCAAAGCACCAGAAGTTCCCATTAACTTCAATGGGATTTGTGAAGGCTCAACAGTTCTGAAAATGAGATCACTTTTATTTAGGAACCTAATTTTAGGAGTCCAAGTATGAAAATTGTGACCTATTTTCTTTCTAAATATGATGTGCGTGGAGGGACTTAAGGTAGGAGGAGATTAAAAGGGAGGCTCCCTACACTTTTTGCTCTGTTTCACTCTTCTGATATTTGATGCCATTCACCAGAGGTCTCATAAGTGTAAAAAGTTTGGTCTTCTCTTGTTAAATTGCCACCTGTGCAGAGGAAAACTAATCCATTAAGGTCGAACCATTCTGAGAAGGTGCTGCAGTGCCTGGGGCAGCCTCTTGAGTTTCACTTATAGCAGCTGCACGAAGATGAAGTTGGGGATGGTCCTTGTTACAGAAATTAGACAGATCAGGAAGTAAACAGAGCTTGCCTTTCATCTGATCTGGCTTTGAGATGAGAGGGTGGAGGAAAGGGCAAATTCCTCTTCTAATTACTTTACGGGTCAGTTCTCCTAGATTTATGTCAATGTCGGACAGTCAATCTTTTAAAAAAAAATTAGGAAAAAGAAGGGAAAAATCAAACTGCTGAAGTCAAGATTTTCAATGTTGCTACTATTCTGTTTTCAGTGTCTGTGACCTTGAGGAGAATTTTTTTCCCCCCTGAACTAGCAGCAGACAGAACTGAGAAAGAAGAAAAGCAGCTTTCTTGGCGTGAATTTATTGTCTCTTTTAAGTATTAAAGGCTTTGCCTTCTGTTTTCATTAGTTCTTTTCCTCTGAAGTGGATTTAGTGCTCATGAAAGGTGCCAGATTGACAGCACTGCATATTGGAGTCTTCTGTTTATTCACAGAACAGGTACAGTCGGGGCAGCAATACTGCTGGCTTCTTAGAGCAAGCCTGCCTATAGGCCTTGCCCTCAGTACAGACCTGAAGGGCCAGTCTCCAAAGGTAAGAAGTAATGTATATGCCATGGCCTCCCTCCGCCTTTAAAGTAAACAGGAGGGAAACTCCGACTGACCAGCTAAGGAGAACAGTGAGCAAGGGAATCCAGATTTTAATCCTTGGGCTTCCTGGTGAGACTTCCAGCAAAGGTGCAAATTATGATGATGGTCTGGGGTTTAATATGTAAGTAGTGATCATAAACTCATTTCACATATGACTGAATAACTGTTAAGAGGTAACTAAATTAGGCCCTGATCCTGCAACACTTAAACACATGCTTAACTTTACTCATTATTTAAATCCATAGGACTATTCACATAAGTAAAATTAAGCATGTGGGTGTTTGCAGAAATAGAACCTTCAGTTCCTATTACACAACTGGGCAATATTCGTATTGATGCTCTATATGTGCAACAATTATTTATTTCCTAGATTTATTAATTGGTGTTCCAATACTACAGTGATGGCTACCCCAGATATGCAGGTGGATTTTAATACTATCGCTGGTCTGAACTGCTCCTGTTCCTCACATGACTTTCAGTTAAGTGGATTTCCATGTATTCTGCCAGAATTGAACAGTATCTGTTGTAGAGTCAGTTCTGCAACAGAACTGCATTCTAGAAATCTGCCTTTACTTCAATTTGTAATCTAGGGGATAATCTCAGACTATGTAGCCCCTATTTGCATATATAAATTTAAAAATATGTAGTATATGTATCACTACAAATGAAATGATGTTACTTAGTACATTTACCTTTTGGATTAGGTATTCCTTTACAGTCACAGGAATTCTCTGGACATCCCCTATTTTATTCTATTTTTCATGTTGTGTCTTTAAAATAAATGGTTTAAATATTGGGTGAAATAATGAAACAGCCATTTTAGGTATTTTTCCCTCCCAGTTTAAAGATTTTACTTTTGCTTGTAAAATTAAAATTTGCCAGGATATGTTTTATAAGGGTCTCTATTTTACACAAAAACTGTTGAAATCAGACACCTACAATAAAAAACAAAACAAGGTACCTTTCTTACTCAAATGAACTGTCACGAATCATCAAATACATCTTAAATGAATGCACTATCATGTTGCTTTGCTGAGGATCTACACCATGGGTCGGCAACCTTTCAGAAGTGCTGCGCTGAGTCTTCATTTATTCACTCTGATTTAAGGTTTCGCGTGCCAGTAATACATTTTAACGTTTTTAGAAGGTCTCTTTCTATGAGTCTATAATCTATAATGAAACTATTGTTGTATGTAAAGTAAATAAGGTTTTTAAAATGTTTAAGATGCTTCATTTAAAATTAAATTAAAATGCAGAGCCAGCCCCCCCCCCGGACCGGTGGCCAGGACCCAGGCAGTGTAAGTGCCACTGAAAATCAGCTCATGTGCCACCTTTGGCACGCGTGCCATGGGTTGCCTACCCCGATCTACACTCATTTAAAATGAACCAACCACAGTGTTTACATAGCACAGCCTCAGCACCCTTCTAGAGCAGACTAACTTTCCAGTGGGGGCTGACAGGAAGCACACGTGTGCTCAGAAAAGCCAAGACCCCATTATGGATCTGCAAAGGAGGGAAGGCTTCTTTCACGGTCTCCCTCCCTTAACTTAGGCCAGATTGTGGCTTGCCCTAGCACATGAGAGACTGAACTATATTCGATCACTAGAAACACTGAATGTTATAGCAGAGATAAAAATTAAAGTACAGCACCTCATTAAAAGAAAAATCATATTTTTCATTATATATATATATATATATATATATATATATATAGAGGATGAGAGTTGATTCAGAATAAATCCTTAAATGCAAAACAGCCATTGCCGATAGACAGCCACAAATGAATAAAATAGACTTTCTTTCTCTGGAAGCTAGTATAATCTACCAGAGAGTGCTAGAAAAATGGAATTTTCAGCATCTTATTGCTGAACTATGTGCCATGATGATGTGGATACTTTAGATGCAGACAACCTTATTACTTCCCTCCCTGCTTCTCACACACCCACATGAAGTCCTATTTTCACAGGGTTTTCAAGAGCAGCTTTAGAGAGCTGTGATAATCTGGGGGATTAGAGAGAGCCAGAGGGGAGCCAGACACACGATGTCCCACAACTGAAACACACAGATGCTTCACTTTGATCTGATAAGGCAATGAAAGTCTTTTAAACTGAAATAAGGGAGCACTTTATACACCACCACAGTATGCTGGCAGCATCACGGCCACTGAAGGCCATGTTGTTCTCAAGTTTGCTCGGAAGACTGCTGGTCAACTAGTCTATTCAATTAATTTCCCCTCTCTTAATTCAGCTCATCTATATTCACTGCCTCTCCCTAAATGAAGAAAATCAGGGTAATGACTGGCCTAGTTCCACATGCCAAAGGGGTTCTTCTAAGTGGGATGCCAGGGTCTTCTCCTCTCCCCACCAGCCAATCATAACTAAATGTTGTGTTTAGATGGTTTAACTTTGAGCCCTAAGGAACCCTTAAATTAGCTGCAGTGGAAGGAACCTCTCTTTGTACACAGCTGCAAAGGATTGCAGAGGGCGAATCTCACTCCTTCCTGAGCTCAGGGCAGATTAATTTGTTTGGAAACTACCCAAATCAGGTAGGATACCCAGGAGAATGCCTTTTCTGCCTTTAGTTCTCAGGGTGGTGCCCCCAACAATGAAATCTATGGAGGAAGCATGTGACTATATCATAATTCATAGATACAGTTGGGTGGTGTAGACGGGTCAGACTGACCCCTGCAGCGCCTCCTGCTGGTGACTCCGGGAATTAGCTCTTTCCAGCACTGGAGCGCCCTCTGCAGGCCAGTGATCCACCTGTCTTCAGGCCCCCGTGTCCCTCCCTGGACCCAGTGCCCTCTTACATGGGGTGCTGCCCCCTAGCAGTAACCCCTTTCTCTCTGGGTCTCCCCTCCTTGGGGAACCCCCACCCTCTATCCCCACCTTGCCTCAGTATTGGCTACTGAAAGTCATTGTCTAGCCCCACACTCTGGGGCAGACTGCAGTATCAGCCTACTCATCACAGGCAAAGGGGTTTTGGACCTGCTGCTTTGGCCTATCCCTGGGCTGCCCTCTGCAACCCCCAGTACCAGTTGGCCCACTGCTAGGCCGCAGCCTGGGGCTTTCCAGGCTGGAGCTCCCCAGCTCCTCAGCCTTTCCCCAGCCCTGCTTCTCCCTAGGTACCTTGTCTCAGTTCCCTGCAGCCAGGCCCTTCTCTCTCTGAAGGCAGAGAGAGACTGTCCTGACTTCTGGCTTCCCTGGCCTTTTATAGGGGCCAGCTGTGGCTCAGTTTGGGGCATGGCTTCACCTGCAGCCACTTTCTCACTCAGCCCAACCTTGAGAGCAGCCGCTCTCAAGCCCTGCCAGGCCACTTTTAAACCCGTCACAGCAGGAGCAGGGTTTCACCCTGCTACAGGTGGAAATAAGGTTGCATAAGCTACCTTAATTCTGGCATTGCCTATCTTCTGAGAGCTTGACTTTAGAACTTTAATGTTTTGAGCAGTGTGATTTGCATGGAATATCTACATAAGCAACATGTCCATGTGCATGTGGAAACTCTCCAAGTAGCAGGAACACGTGAAAATTGATCATGTATATTTGTGTGCACACAAATGTATATGGACAACTTATTGAAAAATCAGGGCCCTTACTTGGCAATCTCCATTCACATATGCTGTCTGCATGCAAAGTCTGAAGTTAGTTATGAAAATGTGGTCTTATGTCATTGTCATTTGTCTTCTTGGCAATGCCCCATTGTGCTAAGCATTTCACACAATATAATGAAAAATGAACCCTGCCCCAAAGAATTTACAATCAATATGTCCTAAGATAGTGGAAGACAAGAAATCTATTGTCTGTTGATAATGCGATGAAAGACTGAACTAAACATTTTTAAGAGCAGATGTGCCATATTTTAGATTGTTACACATTCTTTCCTTACACAACTTTGTAAAAAGACTCCCCCACCCCCAAAATTGTTGCACTTATTTGCCTTGTGTATTTCTTTAAGCTTTTGGTTTGCCTTCTGTGATGCAGGTGTTATTGTGAAAAACCTGTTTTTAAAAAATATGATTTATTCCCCTAATTAACAGTGGAGTGCAAACATTTTTAATGACAGAATGTTCACTTAATTATGTCATGAATTGCCCTTAAAAATACTGCCCTGGGCTCAGATCCTGAAATTGGATCCATGTGGCTGGACCTTCACCCCCATCCAGATCAACTGTAGAATTGAGGCCCTGAGAGCCAACCATTAGGACCTGATCACACTAAAAAGCATGGCTTTGACGTAGTAAGGAAAGGAGAGTTCACCCTTTTAGAAGATACAATGTACTACTGAGTTTTGTAGAGCACACAGACACTAAAGAGAGAAACACGTTAGAAATGCATAATTCAAGCAGCCCCAGTTTATTACTTTTTGTTGCAAATATTTTCAAGGTTTTTTTTACTTTAAAAAGATGTACTTTATTTGTTTCTTCTATGGTAATTCTGAGCCCCCCTGCCCCCAGCCCCCACTCTCCACACTGGTGTAAGCTACTCTTCTTTACTCTCTATACCTTACCTCAAGGGTAAAATCAAATAAAATAATGATGAATAAATAAATAAAAATCACCATATAGCATTTAAGAGCTTCATATGCAGCATGATATAAACCTCATTGGCACACATTGGTGAGCATGACTCCTGCAAGAAGTCCCATTTGCTTGCCTAGACTACTCATGTAACTATCTAAACATTGCAAGGAAGAGGTTCATCATTTGTCCTGTTATCTTTATGTTGTAAACCATGTATTTCCTTTCCCTACCTCTTACCTTTGTCTATTGCTATCCTCTCCTATGCTTGCAATGTCTAATTTTAGGCCAGTCCCTGATACTTAGAATGAATATGGGTGTTACCTTACTTCACAGATGTCCCCTGTTGACTTCAGTAAGACATATTCCAATACAAGTAAGGGTATAAGAATCTGGTTCTTAGGGTACGTCTACACTATGGGACTATTCCGAATTTGCATAAACCGGTTTTGTAAAACAGATTGTATAAAATCGAGTGCGTGCGGCCACACTAAACACATTAAATCGGTGGTGTGCGTCCACGGTCCGAGGCTAGCATCGACTTCTGGAGCGTTGCACTGTGGGTAGCTATTCCGTAGCTATCCCATAGTTCCCGCAGCTTCCCCCGCCCCTTGGAATTTCCGGGTTGAGATCCCAGTGCCTGATGGGGCAAAAATCATTGTCGCGGGTGGTTCTGGGTAAATGTCGTCAGTCACTCCTTCCTCTGGGAAAGCAACGGCAGACAAGCATTTTGCGCCTTTTTTCCCTGGTTTGCCCTGGCAGATGCCATAGCATGGCAATCATGGAGCCTTTTTTGCCTTTTGTGACTGTCACCGTATGTGTACTAGATGCCGCTGACAGAGGCGATTCAGCAGCGCTACACAGCAGCATGCTTTTGCTTTTGCATGACAGCAGAGATGGTTACCAGCCATACTGCACCATCTACCAATCCATAAATTGGTAAAAAGATGATCATGGCTACCAGTCGTTTTGCACCATTTGCTGCTGTCATAAGTGCCCCTGGCTGCTCTTAGCCAGGGGCGCAAAAGCCAAAATTGGGAATGACTCCCTGAGTCAATCCCTCCTTTTTGGTATCTAAAAATAGAATCAGTCCTGTCTAGAATATGGGCAAGTGTACTAGAGAACCACTGTATCAGAGAGCACAGCTGCTCTGTGTCAGATCCTGCAGAAATTATGAGCTGTATGCTATTCACAGGAGATGCTCCTGCAACAACCCCACCTGTTGATTCCATTCTTCCCCCAGCCTTCCTGGGCTACCATAGCATTGTCCCCCCACTTGTGTGATGAAGTAATAAAGAATGCAGGAATAAGACACACTGACTTGTTAGTGAGAAATGAGTGGAAGGCAGCCTCCAGCTGCTATGATAGTCCAGACAGGACAGTAAGGAGTGTGGAGGAGAGGAGCCCAGCATCCCTCTGCTAGTCCAGGGGCAATTGAATCTTTTTTTTACACATGAAGGGTGGGGGCTGACGGAGCTCAGCCCCCTGTTGCTATGATGACGATGGTTATCAGCCATACTGTACCATCTACCAGGAAAAATTAGGGCCAGGCGCCCTTGATCGACCTGACGGATGCTAGTCAGCATGGTTACCAGCCCTTTTGCACTGCCCCATGTGCCAATAGGCTGATGATGAGGACGGGTACCAGTCGTTTTGCACCATCAGCCACCCATCGTGGGGGGGGAGCAAGGATGTTGGTGCTCAGTGCTGCAACATCGCGTCTATCTGCAGCATTCAGTAAAGATAGGGTGACATGTAAAAGAGTCAAGAGAGGATTGTTTTCCCTTTCACTTCTGGGGGTGGGTGGGGGGGTGCGTAAATTGCCGAGCTATGCCCTGACCCACCGCAGACACTGTTTTTGACCCTAGAAGCATTTGGAGCTCAGCCAAGAATGCAAATACTTTTCGGAGACTGCAAGAACTGTGGGATAGCTTGAGTCCTCCAGGCCATGAGCGTCCATTTGATTCTTTGGCTTTCCGTTACGCTTGTCACGCAGCAGTGCGCTGAGTCCCAGCTATGGCGTCTGTCTGGAGATTTTTTAAAAATGATTTTGAATTTTGTCTTCTGTAACGGAGCGCTGATAGAACAGATTTGCCTGCCCTTACAGCAATCACATCCGCATGGTCCATGCTGGAGCTCTTTCTTTATTTTGATTTTTAACTGCCTCGCCACACGTGCTGATCGGAGCTCCACGCTGGGCAAACAGGAAATATTCAAAAGTTCGTGGGGCTTTTCCTGTCTACCTGGCCACTGCATCCAAGTTCAGATTGCTGTCCAGAGCAGTCAGTGGTGCACTGTGGGATACCACCCGGAGGCCAATACCGTCGATATGCGGCCACACTAACCCTAATCCGATATGGTAATACCGATACTAGTGCTACTCCTCTCATTAGGGAGGAGTACAGAAACCGGTTTAAAGAGCCCTTTATATCGATATAAAGGGCCTCTTAGTGTGGACGGGTGTGGCGTTAAATCAGTTTAACTCTCCTTAAACCGGTTTAAACACGTAGTGTAGACCAGGCCTTAGACTTTGAACTTTTTTGGGATGGGATCAGTGTGAAATACTCACCCCGCTGAAGTCAATGGCAAAACTTCCAAGAACTACATTGGGGCCAGGATTTTACCTCAGGTTTTTTATTTCTGTAACACATAAGGAATTATATCACGCAGACAACAAAATGAAGCAAGCAACAACCAACCAAACAATAAAACTCTATATCTGACAGGCAAAGACTTGTTTCTCAGTGGATGCCTCTACAGAGCTGGTCAAAACGTTTTTGACTAAACATTTTTTTGTCAAAAGTGAAATGTTGTGTGGAAACATATCAGTTTTGATGAAAATGTCATCATGCCCAGGATATATATGTAAGAGAGAGAGAGACCAAACCTCCTTAGAATTGTCAATAACCTGGCTGTTAACCTCTCATCTGGGATATGGGAACCCCGGGTTCATAAACTACATTCAGACCAGGGATTTGAACCTAGGTCTCCCCAGTCCCAGAGAAATATCTTAACTATTGGGCTATTGCATGTGTCCTGCTCCCATTTTGTGAAAAAAAATTGAAAGGTCTCGTTATTATTCTGCATCAGCACAAAACCAAAATGTGAAACCTCAAAGTTTTTCACAAAATACAATTGTTGTTTTCTGGCCAGCCCTACTTCTCTCCACCACCTGCTTGGCACTTCATCCTGTCTTTGGGGCACAGTTGGAAGAGGTCTATTATAATTAGTAACAGTGCTGCTGGAAAATAAACACTTCATCGGAATTTTTATGTTATTCCATGAGACAAGGAAACTCTTGCTAATTGGATCCTCTCCCTCCACTGCCAGTTTTGGTTAAAAAGAAATGCAAGTAGTACTTACTTGGGGTTTTGTCATTTTGGGGATTAAACAAGGATTTTTTTTAAGTGTATACAGTATCATTATCTGCACTTCCTACCTTGATGCAAACATTTGTTTTGTCTTAATTGGGCTAATCCTGCAATCCTTACTGAGTTAAAACACCAACTGATGTTAAAAGGTGTTTGAAGTCAATGGGAGTTTTTGCTGCAAGGACTCCAGGATTTGGCCCAATCTCAATATTTTAACAGAATTACTATAAACCACAAAACAAGCCAAGACATTAATGGAATAGATGAATAATTAGAAAGAACCTAAGTGCTGCACCCTGACTTTGCTGTCCCTGAATAGATATAAGTTCTGTAAAAATAACATTTGAAAATGATCTCACATCAGCAAATCTCTTCAGGACACTCTTTTTAATCTGCATGTAGTTTAGTTTCTAAGTCCCAGAAGAATGAGTTATGATCGCCTTCATTTTACTATTCCAGAGATGCTACACATTCTTTCAGAAGTTCCTTAACAAAGAGAACAGAAAATCTCTGTCCTCTCACCAAGTGGAGAGCTTTTAAAAACCTTTATTATTATTCTGAAAAATGCAAACAAAGCTCAGGAGAGGTCCCCTTTAGGAGGAAGTTTATATTTCTTGGAATCAAAATGACTATGAAGACAACTTGAGTGATTTCTAACCCTCTGTGGATCTTGAAGGCTCTGGCAGAAAAGAAAAGTTTCAATATTGAAAGAATTTTCCCATTGAAAGTCATAGAAATTGATCTGATACTTCGGCCTTCTGTCTCTGCTGCTGAGCCTTGGGCAGATTGTCATCTATGACCTTGACACAAGGAGCCACTAATCCTAGTCTAGCAACAGTTCATGGCTGAATGAGGTTCTTAATGTGCTATTCTAAATGGCACACATTACAGAGCAAATTTTCTCCCTGTGTATTCAGAGTCATATCTGTTGAAACATAAGATTTTTAACAGAGGCAACACAACTCTGGGAGAGTAAGCTGGATTCTTTTCTGGCTTCCAGGCAATCAACTAAATTGTTAACTAAACTTTATTTCTATGGTCATCTAGAGAAACCCATTATCTTAATATTATGCCCTCGGTAACGTATCTTGCAACCTCTACGAAGGCAACAAACTTGCACATGTGTAGCTAAGGGCATGATCTGAGGACAGTTGGGCTGCACACGTGTTAGTGATGGACTCTTTATTACAAGTGATGTTACATAAATCAGATAGAAGCCATCTTGACTCTCATCCTGGATTAAGTTTGCCAGGTTGGTAACTAGGAGAATGATTATTGTACTTATAAACTAAGAATATTTGTTACAGAAGTCACTGAAATACAATGAAAGTGGGATACATCTTTACAAAGTTGCTTTTTCAGAGTACAAATACACTCTTATTATTTTGCAGTCTCATATTATTTTAAAGGACAGCAAACACAAGCATTAATTTCTGCAGTCATTCTGGAAGATCTGATTGTATAGATGGAATATATGCCACAAAAATTACTGGATTATTCCTACACACTGTGTAACAATCTTTGAAGACCTGTTATTCACAAACCCTTTAGTAAATCTGACATTCTGTTCATAACTGCAGTGACAGGAAATTTGAAAATTCAGCCAGAAACCAAATTGAAGAGGTCTTTTAAATAAACTTGGATATTTGTGTAAAAAACAAAAACAAAACAAAAACACCCTTATTTTGGTTTGGGAAGGGAGGGGAAAGGTTGAGCCTAAAGCAGGTATTTTAATTACACTAATTGTGTGTATACTGGAAGTCAATGGCATTACACTAGCAATGAATATGGACCAGTGAGCCCAAACTCTCACTTCTTTAGGCCCAGATTCAGAAAAAGCAGTTAAGCATTCCTGTTCAGGAAAGCACTTTAGTGAGTAAATCCAACGGACTACAATGGGACTTAACTACATACTTAAGTACTTTCTTGAAAAAGGATGCTTTCCTGAATCCAAGCCATAATCAGTGGGAACTGTGTGCATATGAGGGCAGAAATGGACCTAGTTTTCTTTTGCTTCACAGAATACAGAAATACCAGAATAATGAAGACATATTTCTAAACCAAATCTATTGTATGCCATTAAACTGGGATTTTGTTTTAATTGGCGGAGCACCAAAAATTCCAAATAAATGCACCTTCTAATCCAGAGGTTCTCTTAATGCCGAGCTCATTTGATGTATTTCATCAACAGGAAGGAGATACAAAGCAATAAAAGTGGATAACTTAGCTGAGGCGTTGCCATAGCTGAATCATTGTATAGCTATATAGCACAATCTGCCTAAGGGTGAACTACTCTCAAACCCCAATTGTTTCTCAAACCCAGATTATTTTTGACATTTCCAAATTAAGTTTTTTTCCCTCCAGAATTTATTTTTGGACTTTTTGTTCCAATTTGGGACAAACAAGTTTTAAGATACAAGAATTTCTTGCCGGATAGAAATTCTGATTTTCAGTGCTATACCAAGTAGTATGACAGTAGGATGGCACCACATCCTTCTCTCTTCTGATCAGTAGCAATGAGTTTGAACCCCTTCTCCAGGCAAGCAAATAGAAAAAATGTCTGTCCATCTCCAGCTGATGAATGTACAGCAGCATAACATATCCTGACACCGCTAAGCCCAAAGAGCACAGACGCATATGGAACAGTTTTTAAAATAGAAAAAGGCCAAGGGACTAGTTTAGTTTTGCTCTTTGAGACATTTCTGAAGCACTCAGAAGAATGAAGTGTCTACCATTTGGATTTTCCACTGCTTTTGACCCCGGCACAGCAGACCATGGCTTTTAAACTTCTTCTGGCCTCTCTGAAAGTGTGTAAAGCACATTGGGGTTTGGCCCACAGACAATATTAGGTTATTATATATTCACGTGTAAGCCAGGCAACTTTACAAGGAAAAAAACCACTACCATATTCAAATCTATGAGATTATTATCCCTATGTATATTAATGAGTTTTGAATGAGTGACATTTCATTAAATATTCAGTATTGCTTCAAATTTCTTCCATTTCTTTGTGCTGCAGCCTTTACATACTTGCAAATTAATTATGCACACCATAATTAACAAAGACAAAAAATTTGACTTCTGTGGAACCTTCCCAAATATTCATTACATATTTAATTGTTAAAATAATCAAGCCATCTATCAAATGTTGCACCATCCTGTCATCCATCACCTTGGAACCATTCAGAGGAATTATAGAGAGAAAGGTCTGGAAATAATAATTTTGTGGGCCTCTAGCGGAACTTACCTTCTTGTGACCTGAATGTTCTGATCCTTGTACGGTCACATAACGTTTACAAGAACAGCAAAGGTGAGTCTCTTAGTGATTGCCTGTTCATTTGGGGCTTCATCCTGTAAGGTACTGAGCGTTCTGGTCCTGATCCAGCAAAGCACTTCAGTCATGTTCAAATTCATGCTCCTGAGTAATCCCATTGATTTGAGGGCCAAGACCAATACAGAGCATCCTATGTAGTACACAGTGTAGCTCTGATCCTGCAAACATTTAGGGCTTGTCTACACTGGCAAGTAACAGCGCTGCAACTTTCTCGCTCAGGGGTGTGAAAAAACTTAGCTCTTATATAGCGCTTTTAATCAGTACCTCTTAAAGCATTTTACAAAGGAGCTAAGAATTATTATGCTCATTTTACAGATGGTGACATTGAGGCAGAGAGAGACTTGCCCCAGATCACCCCGCAGGCTAGTGGCATAGCTGGGTATTAGGACCCAGATCTCCCAAGTCCTACTCCAGTGCTCTGTTAACTATGCCCCACTACAAACAATTAACTATACTAAGTTCAGTGGAAGTATTCACAAGCTTAAAGTTAAGCATGTACTTTGGTGTCTGCAGGATGGGGGCGTAAAATGACTATGTCACTGCAAATGATTTGGAAGACATAGGATGTACAAAAAGCAGTTATCTGACATGGATTTTGACTAGGACATTCAAATTGACACATGTTAAGAAAGTACAATAGTATGAGGGCTATGCAAAATTATGATACACTTGCCATAATTTTAGTATACATTCCTGAAATGTTTTTTTCCCATTATGGTGCCCTCCCCCAACTCCCTGATATTTCATATTGTTCAAAATTACACAACAACATTTTACGTATTTTCACGGTGGGAACAATTTTTCTCAAATATAGAGCCATTTTAGCACAAAAACATTCATGAAAATGGAACTGATTTTAAATTCACAGTGGAATGCAAACAGGTTCAAATCCTGATTTTTTTCTTATTTCAAACCACTATACATGGGAGTTTTAAAGACCACAAGTGATCTCATCTTTATGCCTCATCCAAAAGTTAAGGGTCAGATTTTCAAAGGTAATTCAGTAGGAGTTGGGTGTCTTGGACTCCTTTGAAAATCCCAGTCTACATTTGTATTCCCCTAGGGACTGAAAGGAACGTGCTTACAGTTGGATATCCATCTTCTTCATAATAATAGTAATCTTCTAGCTTTTAGGCTATTGTTTAACACCATCACTAAAAAGTGTTATTGCTTTACATGGCCAGCACCACTCTAACACTAATTGTACATTGCCTCTTGGGGTGAAAATCAAACTCGCACTTATTGTATTAAAGAGGGTGGAACATAAACAATTAAAAGTTACTTCCTAAATCAAGCTTACTGAAGAACATTATAACTAAATCTTGGTCAAATCAGCTTGCTAAGTGTGCAAAGGTCAAATCGCAAATGAACAATGAGCTACCTGCATAGCAATAATGTGCTAAATCAAAAAAGGCGTCTCTGCCAAAAAGGGATACAAATTGAAAAAAGGAAAAAGAAGAGGGAAAAAAAAAGTCTGGAGTGCACAACAAGAGTCATGAACACCAGCCATAGCTTGAAAAGTATCAGGGACAGAACCAGTGAAGCGAATGATCTATCTTATAAATTAGACTTCAACTAGTGTAAAAGCAGCTGAAGTGAGGGGCCAATTGTTTTTGCAGCCTGTCGGAAATAATTTCAAACCTGACAGGATACCGCGGCTTGTAGTGTGAGCTCACAGATTTCAGTGGTCGTGCTGAGAGATAAGCACAGAAGCACAGTAAAAATCCTGATAGGAAAAGCACTGCTGCCAGCTCTGCCATACTAAGAAATTATCATTCACTCCAAATAGCAGATCAGCACAGCATTGATTGTTTCTCCCCCTCAACCCCTACCGCCTCACTGCCACCACCTTTTCTTCTCTCTCTCCTCTCTGGGAAGATATGAAATCTTGTGTTTTATGGTATCAAAACCAGCTGATCTATCCAGTAACAACAACATCAAAAGAAATTACACCATCATCAAACCATCTTATAATATCATTAGTGACCTAAATTACAGCAAGATAATTGCCCCAGCAGACAGCAAACAACTATACAAGAATACTAATAACTCTGCAAGTATGTTCTAGCTTTCCACCAGCAGAGAAGGTGCTGTGCAATAGCTCTATAATTATGCGGAGAATCAACTGACAAAGCTGTTTCTTCAGTTAAGAAAAGCTAAAAACAAACTGATTAAATATACTGTGTGTGTTTCTCAGACAGCTGTATTTATGGCGGAGCAACTCTCCCGCCTTTCCTGCCTCTCCCCAACTCCCTAGGCCCAGAGGGCTCTGCCGGCGCTAGAAAAGGGGTGGTTGCTCTGCATGGTGGAGGGGAAAGATATGAGGAGTCACCGAGGGAGTGTGCACTCTCTGTGTGCCAACATACCCTGGTGGTTTAGCGGAAGAGCAAGGTGAGCCAGGGAAGGGACTCGTGGATCAATTACAGCATAAATCCACCAGCCGTGACCCTTGTGGAGTGTGAGGAAAGTAGAAGTGCCACAGATACTACTTGAGGCTGGAGTAGAGGCCAGAAAGATAGTTCTGCTGGTGTTCTGTGAGAGGATTTATTTCCCCTGGCTTCTGTGTATAGCTCCTTGCCTGGGCTATTATTATTATTACTACTAGTATTGTACTGGTGTAGTACTAAGAGATTGGAGGGGGCCCTGTTCCACATCTCTCTGGCAACTATGGTAATTACTTACACAGGAAAAGTAATAAAACAGAATTACTCAATGCATGCAGAGTATCTTTAAAGTGAGGAGGAGGAAGGATGGTCATGTGGTTAAGGCACTAAACCGCGACTGAGAAAAGCTGGGATCAGTTCCTAGCCCTGCCACAAACTTCCAGTGTGACCTTGGACAAATCACTTAGTCTGTGCTTCAGTATTTCCTTTGGCTGTTTGGACTGTAGCCATTTGGGGCAGAATCTAGCATATAATGTGAGTGTGTAGCACAATGGGAACCTGGACCCAATTGGAATTCCTAGGGGTTAGTGTAATACACATTATGACAATACCTAGCCCTTATATAGTGCTTTCCACCAGTAGATCTCAAAATGATTTACAGAAGAGGTCAGTGTCATTAACTCCACTTTACAGATGGGGAAACTGAGGCACAGAGAGGTGCAGTGATTTGCCCAAGGTCACCCAGCAGGCTAATGGCAGAGCCAGGTCTCCTGAGCACCAGTCTAGCACTGTGCTAGATGCTGTTCTTATGCAAATAAGAGACAGTCCCTGCCTCTAGATAGTTAGACAAAGGATGTGTCATTATCCCCATTTTACAGATAGGGAACGGAATCACAGAGATATTAGTTGACTTGCCCCATGCCAATCAGGAAGTCTGTGGCAGAACCAGTAACTGAACCTAGATCTTCTGCATCTCAGTTCTTGCCTTAACCATCAAGGTCATCAATAAAATGATAAACAAATATATATATTGTGGAAGCACAAGGTCTTTTTACTGTGGAGTATAAAAGGAGAAATGGTAGAGATGCAGCTGTAGTTTCTGAAACTACTGTAATGTTTATTCATACTCTGAAAAGTGATGGGAGTGAGGGAATGACACTGGGGGGTTCTGTGTGTATTCTCTGTTACTTTCATAGGAAATTTGCTCAGTGCACGGTTTAAAAGACACTATTCAATGCCGGCACCGTGCAAAGTTAGTTTAGGACTGGAAAAATTCAAGCTGCATTCTTTGTCTCATACACCATGAGCAATAATGAAGCATATTCTAAAACGTTACGGAAATGTAAAATTCAGGCAAAAGAAATACAAAACTTGGGGTTTGTTTAGATTTCATGTGTTCACTCTGATGGCAGAACAGGGTCCAAGCCTATAGTACTTGTTTATGCAAAACTCAACCTGAAATCAAAGGGAAATCTGTTCCCATTAAATCCAATCCATCTCATTGCCAATACAGAATTGCTCTAATATTTAAATAAATAATAATTCAAATAAAACTTAGCACTAATTTATCACTCCTCATCCATAGATCTCAACGTGCTTTACCAAGGTGGACAAGTGTCATTCATTATCCCCATTTTAATGGGTAAATGGTCACAAAGAGGTTATATGCAGTGTTGTTGTAGCCGTGATGGTCGCGGGATATTAGATAGACAAGCTCTTTTATTGGACCAACCGCTGTTGGTGAGAGAGACAAGCTTTCAAGCTACACAGAGCTCTTCTTCAGGTCTGGGAAAGGTTATTTAGTGCCTTGTCTCAGCTTTAGCACTGACTTCAGTGGGCAGAATCAAGCCTTTAAGGTCTTGTTATGTCTAGTTTTAAACGTCTTAAAGGACAGTGCTTCCATCACTTCTCTAGGGCGATCATTCCATAATCTAATAATTTAATTGTAAAACTTCCTTTCTTAATTTTATCTTATTACTTCTAGGCATTCCCCAGTACTGTCTTACCCCAGTGGTTTCTTCTATTTATCCCAGTGTGGTGTAGAGGATGTATACCCAACCTCTCAATATGGCAGGCCTTACTGTTACCCTACTAGTAACTCTCTTTTTCCAAACAAAGGCCTCACAGGTGTGCTGGGAAGGATGATACATGTAGGCGCCTCCCTCTATAAACAGAGTTTCAACAGCTGTCTACCTACAATTCTCAGGACCGCCTCATCTTAAACACGAGTTTGAGGTTCCTGTAGGCCCTGTTGGAATATCAGGCTCCTTTCCCTAACTGAGGTAAGGAAAAGAGGCACAATGTTGCAGCGAATGGGGTTCCTGCTACTGCTTACTGAATCAAACACAAATTTAGCAGACAAAAACCAGACAGGAATCCAACCCATCACCAAAGGAGAAAGAAAAATACATATTTAGGGTGAAATCATGTCCCCATTACATTTAATAGAAGTATTGCCATTGACATCAGTGGGGCCAAGATTTCACCCCCAGATTTCAGTCACATAAATTGCAGTCTTTTGGCAGAGACCTAAAAGAGAAGAGATTTCGCTAATGCTTCTCTCTCTCTACTCCTTACAGAACAAATGACTGTAGATCTCAAGATATTGACTGGGAATGACAATGGCTTGCATTCTTTATGCATCAGATACCACAACTATTGTTGAAGACAGACTGCACTATCAGCATTTATTACAAAGAATTAGGTGATATGTTAGTCTACAAAACAATTTGCAATTAAAAAAACCTGTGTTTGCATGGTCAACCTGCATAACACAACAAGTTCTTTCTTTTGTCTGGGAGCTATGCACTACTTATGTCTGTACTAGGCTGAATTTTACCCTAGAGAGTATTTTTTCTGTAATAATATTGCCTCCTTGTTGCTATATGCCTCTTTATGTTTTGAAAGAGCTGTTGATCTGCTTGTGTAAAACAAAATACTAAGAAGGCATAATAAACAGAAGATAGAGGACAGAAAGATAAGATAAAATAAAAACAGCACTCTGTACTTATGTAGTGCCTTTCAACAAAGGATGTCAAAAACAAGCATTAATTAAACTTAATCAGCCCCTATGAATCAGGCAAGTATTATTATACCTAGCTTAAAGTTGAGTAAACAGATAGTTTGACTTGTTAAATGATTTGCCCAAGGTCACACAACAAGACAGTGGAAGAATAAGGATCAGAAATCTGTAAGGGTAATAAACATTTATAATGCGCTAGCCTAGAAAAACTCTCACTTCTTATCTTGAGCCACTAGACCACAACTGGCATTACCAAATGAATAGACTTTCCATTGCTTTAGGAAGTTTGTGTCTTAACTAACATATAGTGTAAGAGAATGTCCATCAGCATTCTGTACAAAGACCTGCCTAACCAATAGCATCCAGGGATCAACTTAAATATAATGAAGTCACTCTAAGAAGTGGATAAAGAAGTGAAGGTTTTAACGTGACTTGTCCCCCACAAGGTGTCCTAGCCCCTTTCACCGGGGGACTAGAAAAAATAGGTCTTACATGGTTTTTCTTATCGTAAGCCAGTTAATGCTAGATTGTGCTGTTACAAACACCCATTTCCCACAATGGGAAGAAAGTGTGTCACCTGCTTCACCTTGTCTTTACAGATACCAATTTCATGATTCAAATGTAAGTCAGATCTCAAGCTCCTTACTCAGGCCAACACCCATTGACTTCAATAGGCTGATAGCATAAAACCTGGGCTAGGTATCAAAGGGTTCTGAGTTCTAAGTCTGGTCATGTCACTTATTCATTGAACACACTTGGGTAAGTCACTCCACCTTTGTGCCACGGAGTCTCCAACCATAAAATGCAGATAATAGTACTTAATTGGGATTAAATAGTTAATATCTTTACTCTTCTTTCAACATGTAAAGGTCTACAAAATAGAAATACCAGTATTATAACTAAAGAATCTTTGCCACAGTCAGCAGTGAATAAAAATTGATTAAAGATTTGGCTCTGTGATATTTTAAAACATCCTTTTGCTCTATTTTCATCTCCCATATGGTGATGGCATCACCCTTCTGATTTTTCAGTTGGGTATTCATTATAGAGTCCAGACCTACTCCCGATTCTGTTCTAAAGCATAATAAAATGGACAGTTAACATTTTGAAGGTAGACTTTTCTCCAAAAGCTCTATCAACTTCTTGTCTCATAATTTTAATTAGTCAATCTACTACTTAGTCTACCCTACTAATTTTTTAAAAATCAGATATAAAATACCTTCTCGATTCAATATAAGAGGGAGACAGGGAAAAGTGCAAAGAAAATTGCAAACACTACCAGCTCATGTTCATGGGCGCCAACTTATATGGGCTCGTGGAGCTAAAGCCCCAGGAATATTCACAATCAGGGGCTCTGCTCCACCAATATTTGGAGCTAGGTTTCGCCCCTTTAAATCCCAGCCGCGGCTGGGAATCAGAGGGCTCTGGGCTGCCCGCTGCGGCGGGGAGCCCAGAGCCCTTTAAATCCCAGCCGCGGGCGGGAATCAGAGGGCTCTGGGCTGCCGGCAGCAGTGGGGAGCCCAGAGCCTTTTAAATCCCAGCCGCGGGCGGGAATCAGAGGGCTCCGGGCTGCCTGCAACCGCGGGGAGCCCAGAGCCCTTTAAATCTCAGCCGCGGCTGGGAATCAGAGGGCTCTGGGCTGTCCGCTGCTGCGGGGAGCCCAGAGCCTTTTAAATCCCAGCCGCGGCCTGGAATCAGAGGGCTCTGGGCTGCTGGCAGCAGCGGGGAGCCCAGAGCCTTTTAAATCCCAGCCGCGGCCGGGAATCAGAGGGCTCTGGGCTGCCCGCTGCAGCAGGGAGCCCAGAGCCCTTTAAATCCCAGCCGCGGCTGGGACTCAGAGGGCTCTGGGCTGCCCGCAGGGGCAGAGAGCCCAGAGCCCTTTGAATGCCAGCCGCGGCGGCTGGGATTTAAAGGGCTCAGGGCTCTCCGTGGCTGCCAGCAGCTCAGAGCCCTTTGAATCCCAGCCCCTGGCCGCTGATTGCCCCCTCCCCAGAGCCCTGCTCCAACTGCCCCCCAGGACCCCCACCCCCTATCTAAGCACCACTGGTCCTTGTCCCCCGATTACCCACTCCTGAGACAACTGCCCCAACTGCCCCTTGGGACCCCAGCCCCTATCTAAGCCTCCCTTCTCCTTGTCCCCAACTGCCCCCTCCTGAGACCCCACCCAACTTCCCCCCAGGACCCCACCCCCTACCTGTCCCCTGATAAACCCCCTGGACTCCCATGCCTATCCAATTGCTGCCTGTCCCCTGACTGCCCCTCCGAACCTCTGCCCCATCCAACCCCCCCTGCTCCTTGTCCCTTGACTGGCCCCTGGAACCCCCTACCCCTTCTCCAACCTCGTAATCTTGTGGCACTGACGGGTTGTAGCTTCATTTTATATCGGCTTACAGGGCGGGAGCGGGGGGCACCACCATTTTGGGCCCCACCAAAAATTATACAAACCTGCCGCCTATGCTCATGTTGTACTGATGATTGTTGTATGTGCCAGTAAATTCTTATGCCATGAGAAGTAAGGAAAAGCATGAATTTTTTTTTCTTACACTTCCCATTCCTAAACCTGTTATAAGAGATTCAATGAAAACAGATTCAATTTTTAGGTTACTTCCAGGGTTAGAAGAAAACCATCCATGTAGCTTTCTGTTTATTACTTTCCAATTAGATTTACATGGCATTGATGCTTGCTCTCAGGAGTCTATTTGCTATACAGGGAAAGGTGTGAGTGAAATGAGGCCAAATCCATGGCAAGTTTCTGCTTAGCCTACTTTTCCCTCTGTTGCTTATGACATTTCTGCTTTTCCAGCCTGTAAATCAGATGAAAACCAGGAAAAACAAGAATGGGTAATAACAGTGCTTACTCTGGCTGGAAAAAACTGGCCCAAAACAGCAGGCCTGGCTTTGATTACATCTAGCAATCAAGCTGTGTTCAGAATGACTTGACTTAATGTCTCAGGAAATGTTAATCTGCACATTGGAAAACTTGGTTCTAAAGATTGGTATGATCCATTGACTTGGATAAGAAGTCACAGTTCATCACTTCGTTTCTGTAGCCCTCTGTTCCCGTTTCACATTTGGGGATGACTGGTTGAGATAATTGAGAAGTGGGTTAATAATTGGGCAATATTAATTTTCTAGATTTAGTATGGGAACAGCATTGAGAAAAGAATAAAATACTCTGAGTCAAACAAGCTGCATGTAGCTTACAGGAAGTTTTGCTTTCAGTTATAGCTAAAGTGCATTAATCTGACAGCACACACTGTGGTATACTTCAGCATTCAGTGGATTAGAAAAATACTATACCAAGTGCTTGCTGAGGTTACACTACTGTGTTAGTATCAAATACATGTAGCTTTATGTTGTAATAGAGGGCAGAATATCTAGTTAATCTCTTCACTGCAATTTTTAAGACCTGGAAGGTGGCTGTTTATTGTGAACTGTAACTTTTCAAGTACTTTTTTCTCCTACCTATGCCAGAGGAAAACATACAATGGGCCTGATTCTCCTCTCACACCAGTGTAAATTAGGTGACATAATTGCACACCAAGTGTGAGAGGAGAATCAAGTTTATAGTCTTAATCAAAACTGTTACCTTTCTCTTACTAATATATCAAGCTTCCATAAATACCTCATTATATACTGCATCTAACATTTCAATATGTACTGTTTTGATCTTAAATAAATCTAATCCATGTATTTTGTAACAGCTAGGCAGACAGCTCCTAACATTACCAAATATTGCACTCAGATTTAAAACCTGTATTCTCACAATATAAGGTGCATGGTGGATTTAAAAAAAAAAATCAAAAGTATCAGCTATTGTATCTATATTATTCATTCCACCCCAGAACCATTTGTACAACTTCCATTGCTGTCAGTGGGAATTTTACACAAAGACTAGGATAGAATATGGTTTTATGAGTATAAGTCTTCATCATGCAAAATGAATGAAAGTGTATGTTACACAACTTTGGTTTTTCATAAGAAAATTATATGTATTATTGGAGTTTTATGCGGAGAACAATCCCAATAAATTGTTACCAGTGACTTTGACAAGTGCTTGAGCATAATTTTTCAAATACGTCAAAATCCGCATAGTATTCCAACTTGCCCATAGAGAATTTTAACATGTTAATGTGGATCAGAATGAATCTCTCTCTCTCACACTCGCTCGCTCTCTTTTTGTGACCTTGAAACACAGGACTATATATAGACCTTGCTCTGTGCACACATATATCATTGATATCCATGGGAGTTAAGCACACACATCTCTTGCCCTTCACAGAGAATCAACAGGAGGTGAAGTTAAAGCAGTGGGGGTTTGGTCTGAGTAAGAAGTACTGGATGATATCTTGTATCATTAGTGGCTACTTCTAGTTATTGTGGGCTATGCTTTGAAACTTTTCTGTCAAGAATGTTTCAAATAAGGTTCATAGATAAAGCTAAATCTTGTTTTTCCCTTGTTCATGGGAGTGATCTCCATGAAGTCAGACTGTTTGGAAGAGTAAGCCAAGTGGGCTTTGGCTCTTAATATAAAAATACAAACATATATTGTCCTCCCCAGCACATGTGCTCTCCCCATCAAACAGAAGATGCTGAGTGACATTCTATTCTCAGTATGGTGTAAATCAGGACAAATTCAATGGCGGTCAATAGACTAACAGTGGTTTAAAACAAGTGTGAGATCAGAATCAGGTCTATTGACTTTTACAGCAAAGGGTACTCAGAAACCACTAATAAACAACATATTCTAATTAGAGGGCTACTACAGATAAGCAGTCTAGAAAATAATTACCCTTAGGTATCAACTGCTGTCCATAAAGTGCCAGTTAGTTACTGCAAACCATAGTGATTCAACCTGAATCAACTCTTATATTACTGCAAGCCCCTCCTCCAAATGTCACAGTCAAACAGCATTGTCTAACACTGCAAAGCTACATGGTAATACATATGGCCAAAAGGGCAGAGAGGAGCTAAATACCCCATCACTCATGGGCCTCCCAACAGTCAGAGCACTCAGAGACACGAGCATTTTTTTTTAAATAATTTCAGCCCATTTCAGGTGCCAAAAGTTTGACCCCCATAATTCCACCTTGAAAATTCACTTTCCATTACTCACTGTTGCAAAATGCAGATTGGCACAGCTACCATATAGTGTCTAATGTGTTATTGCAATCAAGGGCAGCTGCTTTTTTTGCAGTGCTACCAATTTTTCTTCTGGAGTCCCAGCTTCTAATTATTCTAATAAGGAGCAGCCTTCACCTTCACCTTCTCTCACACAGTAATATGAGAGACAATAGTGAACCAACAAGCCCTGCTCTGCCAGCCTCAACTGTTGTTTCCACACAATGAGATGCAAGGTATTAAACATACAATACATGTGCTAATAATCTAAGAAACTGCTTACTTCAAAATTGAAAAGATTTCTCATCATATCTCAAAAGGGCAAGGAAAGTGCCTGTGGACTTCTGGACTTTTCTGGCTGTCCAATAGTTTACCCAACAGAGGGTGAAAGTTCCTCAGTCATGGCAAAAAAGGCCTTTACCCACTTTGCCACACATCTGATGTCTTCTTTATTTCTTTCCCAGGTCAAATTTCCTGCCTTTTCCCATCCCCTTCCTTCCCAGAGCAATGCTGCTAATCTGACAGACAGGCAGCATAATCAACAGCTCCCCCAGTGGTCCAGTTTGCAACGGTTCCTCCCATTTTAACTTTTCTTTTAGACAAAACACTATTGCCAACCCTCACAGTGTTATTGTGAGTCATGATATTTGGTATCCTGGAATCATGTAATTACATTGTTAAGATCTGAAGAAGAGCTCTGTGAGACGCGAAAGCTTTCAGAAGTTGGGCCAATATTACCTCACCCACCTTGTCTCATTGTTAAAAATAAGAGAAGAGAAATAAAAAACCACAATTCTTTTGGACATGACATGATTTTTTTGAATGCTCAGGGTTGGCAATACTGAATATATACAATTTACCATTCATTTAAACCCATTTCCAGGCTACAGATATCACTGCACTCAACATAACCAAGTACCATAAATACGGCCTCATTTTTCCTCAGCCTTTTATATCAGCATTGGAGATGAGGGAAAACCACCCCAGGGAAAACCACCCCACCTCTGTGAGAGCTCTGAGATGTATTGAACATCAGAAGTTCACAATCCCTTCTCAAGTTTCCTATTTCCTTGGGATGGTGTAGCCAGCTCAGTCAGACAATACAGCCAGCTATGCCTCCTAGCTGGAATGATTTATGCTCATGTGGGCATTAGGAGGAGACTCCTTTTACTGGACTTATGCTCATTGCAGCATTAGCTACACTCGAGTTAACTCCTTTGGAATTAGCCTAGCTCTAGTGAGAATAGCCTCACTGCAAAACAACACTTGAGCATCGAGTACACAGAGTAGCTGTAGGATTATCCCCACTGCTTTACTAGTTTGAGGGTCAGCAGCACTTGAGCTTCAACCCACCACCCCAATGAATCAGCTAGCTCCAGTTTCAAGACATCACTAAACTCAAGCTGGACATTTGTGTGCAGGGCTGGGAGTCAGGTTGGGGCAACACTTGCATTATACCAAAAGCTAACAATTAGAAGTGAGTAGGGGTGGCTCTAGACATTTTTCCGCCCCAAGCAGGGCGGCATGCCACGGGGGGCGCTCTGCCGGTTGCCGGGAGGGCGGCAGGCGGCTCCGGTGGACCACCGGAGCTGCGGTCCACACCTGCGGGAGGTCCACCGGAGCCGCCTGCCGCCCTCCCGGCGACCGGCAGAGCGCCCCCCGCGGCATGCCGCCCCAAGCACGTGCTTGGTGTGCTGGGGCCTGGAGCCGCCCCTGGAAGTGAGTGAAAATTTTCATACCAAAGTGTATTTCTGTTTCACTCATCACGGGGTACGTGCGTGTCTACATTATACCTCTCAGCTGCAATTCCAAGCATTGGATTCCAAGAATATATTCCAAGAATTGGATATTTCTGCTCGAGCTAGAATGTAAAAAACAGCAGTGTGGCTGCAGTAACAGAAGAGGTGGCTTGGGCTAGCCATCCGAGTATGTACCTAGGATCTTGGATGGAGTTGTACTCTGGTGGCCAGCAGCCAGGCTATTTTGTGCTCAGGCTAATGCATGTACCTCTACCTGTCTGGGAATAACACTCTCAGCTGCACAGTAGACATAATCTGTATGAAGTCAGTTTAAAAAAAATCTGGTTTTCAGATGCAAACATTTGCAATTACAAGTTCAGAATTTGCTTTCCATGAATACCCCCTTAAAATGATCTGGTACCACAGATATTCTTCCAGTAAATTAACTTGCTACAATGTGAATACAAAAAAGGACACAGTTGGAGATAATTTGTTTCAAAAACTTAAAGGAACTTGTTCGCTGAAAATGTTTTGCAAGATTTGACCAGTTTAGGTAGGACTGCTACATGAGCCAAAAACTTCAGATCAGAGGCTCTGAACTTTCCCAAAGTTTAAGAGAAGGAATGCTGGATATAGAGTTTTGTTTTCTATTCATTTCATTATATCAGTGATACTCCTTGTGTTTTTTCTATATTACTGCTTATTTACTGTGCCATATATGACTATTTTATGTTTATCATTACGTGTTTTGTTCTACTTTGTCAAGAACTGTGGGATGCCGTGTAGAAAGTAGTTGTATACATTTGGACTGACTTATTATGAATGGCCTTGGAACAGTGGCTGCACGATGGGGTACTAAAGAACACTGTAGGGGACAATATTTTTTATATTCCTATTAGTAGATATATCAAGCAGAAACTGCCCAAGCAAAAAAACATGCTCTACCTGTACAGTATTTGTTCGGATAGTAAAAGGGAATAGATAAGTGTCCCTCAAGCTTCCAAACTGTCCCATTGCAGCTCCTACATTGCATTTTGTAGCCTCACTCTAGTTCATTCCTCAAATCAATAACTGGCATCAACCCAATATTTTTTCTTGTTGACTGCGTCCTACTATATTCACTAGTGGCCCAGTCTGGCAAGGTGACAAGCAGCCTACTGAAGTGACTAGGAGCTCAGCAGTTCAGAGGACTAGGCCTTAAGACAGGTTTTTCAAGATTTCTCCCAACTGCACTGAAAATTTGTTTTCTTTTTTGCATTTTTACCATTTGTTGTTCAGTCATTGAGTATACAGTTACATGTGCTGAGAATTGGCAATCAGTATGCACAACAGCAAAAGCAAAGTTTTATTTAATGTTAGTGGAGTTCAATCATGCTTTTCTTATGCCATTTGTACAAGGCAAGGCTAGACCGCGAACCATCCACTTTTGTCTGCACTTACAGGCTCAGATGTGTGCATGCCAAAAAGTGCATTTGCAAAACTGGGGGCCTGAATCTGGAATATGCATTGCTGTCCAATTGAAAATGTGGCCCTATATTTTTATTTTAAAAACATCTTTATTTCTCTAGTTGGGCTGTGCTACTTATGATTCAAAAAAATTACATTAAAGATGTTCATAAGGCCAAGTCTTGCAAAGTATACTTTGGGAATTTTAGTATAGAGGTCGTTACAGAATTCTGAGAGAAAGCTACTTTTCAATAGCTCTGTTCTGTGGAACTTCACTGAGAAGGAAACTAGTGGCAACATCATTAGTTACTCACCAGGCAGGGTTTGGTCAGACTGTTAACATTGATTTAAATGTAGTTGTTCTAGTTTAATTATTTTTCATTGTAGTAATGTTAACATTGACATTCTACAGAACTGGTGCTTTTCTGGTATCCTCATGAAGATTTAGGTGTGTGTGTGTGTGTGTGTGTATTAGTCTTAATATGCTCCTGATGTGCCTTTTTAACCATTAATATTTATGCTTTAAAGGCCAAGTAAGAGGGTTTAGCTGTGTTGTAGTAGGAGGGAGCTGGGTGGATAGAGCCGCTATAATCAAAACTGAAGTGAAGGATGAAGGCACCAGTGCAGCACCAATATCTCTATTAAGCGTTGTGTACATGGAGTAGTAGCTGCCATTCCTTCTGCAGCCTTTTTATACAGACTTGTGAGCACAAAGCTTTGTGGTACAGAGAGGTGGGAATGATGTTCCCCATCCTGCAATTTTTGAATTCAACATTTTTTCCCAGCACCAAGGTAGGATGGAAAGTCAAAAATTTTCACAAACTGAAAACACCATTTTTTTGGCTTCAGACCAAAGCATTGTTTTGATGACTTCGAAATGTTTTGTTTCTATTTTGACCTTTTACCTTTTTTTAAAAAATGACTTTCTCCAGTCTACTTAGCTTTAATTTTCAAATGACAAGTTATTTCAAACCAGAAAACTGGAATTTTTCATTTTAAAAGGTCATAAAACATTTTGACAATTTAAAAAACTTATTTTCAAGTCAGGAAATTCATTGAACTCGGCCTTGTTTCAGCAACGGTTTTGATTGATGAATTTGCGTTTGTTGACCAAAAAAAGATTCATTGACAAATTCCTGACCAGCTCTACTCTTCATTGTGTGAAGCAACTGATCATATCATTATCAATGCTTCTGGCCAACTCACAGATTTTCAGCTTCATCCATAGAGAATTCTCTTAAGGCACAAATAGATATATGTAAACCTTCTGCATAAGATCTCTGCTGCTCCCCCACTTCCAACCCAATGCAACAGCTGACACACAAAACTTTTAAAATGCTTTTTAAATCTTATGTGCCCATATAAAGTGCTTTGCAAAAATAGATTAAGAGAGAAAATTTCAACATGGAACTCTGAGGCCTTTCAAATAAAATGAGTCTCCAAATTGCCTAAATCACCATTGAAAATAAGAATTAAGAGCCTTGTCACTCAGATGCTTGTGAAAAATTCATGGCATAGCTTTTTTTAAAATGACCAGTGATTTTTGTTTAAACAAAAAACAGCCAACATTTTCATTGAATAACACATTTCCAACATTTGAATCTTGTAAATATATCTTACCAACCAATGGAGTTGGTTTTGGTGTGCAACTGACCAGTCTTCATGTTTATTTCACTCTGTAGCTTAAATATCTCTAAATGACTTTTTATTTTATTTCTATATGTGTAGAAATGTCACTATACAATTTTCAGATTGGCCCAGAGCAAATTTCTACATTTACTAAATACCACAGAGGTTAATCACTGATATGTTGACAGAGCCATAAGTTTGGTGCCGTTAACAGGGTCACAACTGTGTTACAGTTAGCAGTTACCACTTAACTACATTGCAGCGTCTTCTCATGATAAAAGGACAGGCTGAGCGACATTTTCATGTCATTATCAAATGTATGGTACAGCAAAAATATCTGGTAATTATAGTGTAGACAAAAGATACCTGTAATTTTTCCAGAGTCTTTTTACAGTAGTTATGGTGATAGCATAATGACATATCCAGAAACAAAAAGCTTTGCTATTGAGTTGGAATTCTTGTTTGTAGTAGTAATTTTCTATTGAGTTGAGCCTGTGATTTAAAACTGCAGTATCTTGTATGGCCATGTGCACAGAAATATTATGCACCAATCAAAGAGGTTCAGTCTCAATGTGGAGAAATCCATATTGACAAAGAGTCCAGACAAAGGGCCTGATTCTCTGCAATATTACTCCAAAGAAGTAATTCCAAAGATGTTAGACTAGCATAACACAGTGGTGAATGAAGCCTTTTTTGGGGTAAGATAGTGTACAAGGGGGAAATTCTGTCATCAGATTCTCCTCTCACTTTCATGGGGATAAATCAGAAGCAACTTCATTGAAGCCAGTTTTATTAAGCCAGTTTAGAATAAGACCAAGATGGGAATAAGATGCACAAAGCAGTGCTTGCTGTGATTTACCACCCAAATGGGGATACCTCATGATCTGTTTTCTCACAATTGATGAAACATGCAAAATCTCTATTTTTGGAAAATGACCCTGAAAAGCAGGCTTCACCAGGGCAACGTGAGGGGTGAACTTGTTCTTAGTTCCACTCACGTTTGTAGTTAGGGCTCTGGTAGTTAGGTTTATTCTTATTGGGAAGAGTGCTGTGTGAAATGTTCACAACACAAAGTGAAATCACTTCAGATTTTGTTTGGAACTAAGACCACGAATGTCAAAGGTTCCTCCTAGGTAGATGTACAGATAGTACAGCAATAGGGGTAGAACTACAATCAGATAGATCCTTCAGAGCAAACTCTGGCTCTGTGTTGAGCAATTACAGACCTTTATTCTTTGTTGTGGACCTTTCTTTAAATTCAACGTGAAACCATGTAAAACTGGATAGGTTTAGGTGGGTACAAGTGCAAGCTGGTCAAAACCAAGGAAGTGTTCACATGAGCCTCTATGCTTACAAAAGCAGTAAAATTCAAAAGGCCTCCAATTCGAAAGCAGAATTATTTTTAAAATAGCATAAAGTGCCTGAAAAAAATAAGCAGAATACTAGTGCAGTGAAATGCTTTAATGTTAAGTTAATCATGGGAGATAATGGAAATTAACATTTCCAGGGGCTTTAAACAAATCCAATTTGGCTTTTAGGACACAGTTGTGTGCAATCTAGTTAAAAATATACCATGATTAGATAAAATTATTCTTCATAGTAAGTCTCAATTCAGGATTCCCTCATTTGTGTTCTCATACTGATCCTTGTGGTAGTGAAATTTAAGAAGAAAACATAGACCTCAAGGATGATAGGAATGTGACCTGTTAATCAGTATATAGCACACAAGCTCAGATTTATTTCTGTAGGATGCACAGTACATTGAAAGTTTGGGATTTTTATTAACTATTTCACTAGGAATTAATTAGAGAGTCACATTTATATTAAGTTTAACACCCGAATGTCTCCCCAATGAGTATGTCAAGTAGCACCAAAGCATGCAATACCATTGGGTGCGAATAATTTTGTACAGGCAAGCAATTGATCTGATAACATCTGAGATCTCTTTCATTACTAATGCCTGTGATTCTATGACACTTGTGAGGCACATTTTCCTCAGAAGTTCTGCAGTTTTGTATCATAATGTGTGTGGTAATCATCTCTTATTTGGGTAGCTGACAGTTCAAAATGGTCTTACTGTCCATATCCATCACTAGTTATTTACCCCTAATGGGTTCTCAAGTATTACACTGTTCATTGTAACAACAGATGAAAAAAAAATTATGACACCTGTCACAGTTGACTCTAAAGCCATGATGTCCAGGAGAGGGCAGGCATACAGTACTTTTCATTTGACTAGGATATTCTAAAAGAAAGCAGGTATTCTATTTTTGTTTATTTTAGCTGTCTAGTCTAGGACAGACTGTGTGGGGGAGAACAACCTTTGAAGTCCTTAGTCTGTTAATTCAGTCTGTGGGCTCAGTCTTGCACACTTTGCTGAGGCAATGCTTCAATTGAAGTAAATTCCTAAGACACTGAACTCAATGAGAATTTTGCCCAACTAATGAGTTCAGGATTGGTTGCTGTCTCAATGTTTTAGTTCAAGTAACATGGCACTACATAGACTTGCCTATTACCCTCCCCCCACATTGAGATAAAATTAATCCTTATTGATGGATTAACATTTAGGACAACTCCACAAGCAAATTCCATGTAAATTGTGTAATCTAGCTTTTAGTTTTCATAACAGTGCCTATGTTTTACATTTATGTAGTAAATCCTATATAATATAGCAGTGATTAAAGCTGTAGATCTATAGAAATTACTTAAAAAACCTATAGAATTTAATGTTTAGGATTATCAAGGATTTTTTTAACCCTCTTATAGAATTGTGTTGCAGGAATATATTCTTCTGCTAACTTTTCCATAAAAGTTCACCTGGAACTGTCCTCCTTTTGTTCAATATGAGCATAGCAGATATACTTCAGATTCCATTTGTTTGTTTTTAAAGAAAAATAATGTAAGTAGAAATAATATTATGACAGAAAATTGACCAAGTCTGAAAACTAAAGTTTTTGATTCCATGAGATCCTATATATCTGATATACCTCCTTTGTGCTGTTCTGGT
Organism: Mauremys mutica; assembly: GCF_020497125.1. Taxonomy (NCBI): domain Eukaryota; kingdom Metazoa; phylum Chordata; order Testudines; family Geoemydidae; genus Mauremys; species Mauremys mutica. The sequence goes on along the minus strand of NC_059073.1, from coordinate 117,643,064 downwards.
GGTGCTCTATGCCACACCTTCTACACCCCATTGCATGCCAGGCAAAAAAGAGAATGGCAAAAATATTATAGGCCTTGGTATTGTAGTTTATTATTATTATTAAATAAAATAATAAAGATAAAAAACACATTACAATTAGTCAACATCTTTTATCCAGAGTATTATAGTTCTTTAAAATGACAAGAAAGAATTATTTCCCCCATTTTACAGGTGGGGAACTGAGGTACAGAGAAGATATACAACTTGTCCAAGAAACAAAAGACATTGGCAAAGCTAGGAGTTGAATTTAGCTCATCTGGCTGCCAGTCTACTGCATGTCATCTGATCTTTGAAGATCCTTCAGTATACAATAATAACACTTTATAAAGTATTTTAAAGTAGAACAAAATGCAGTACGAAAAAATAGAGGGCTTAAGGATCTGCATATCATCTCTGTAGATCAGACTGGATTTTTCTCATTAAAACTTTTCTTCTTTTTAAGGTGAAAAATAATTTTCTGATCAAAACAAAAATGTTTTGATTGGAATTTTCTATTATTATGAAAAATAAAAAATTGCTGGCTTTTCTGTTTAAAATGTTACCCCCCTTCTTTCTCCTTTTCGAGTGGAAAAGAGGGAAATTAAAAAAATAGATTTTTAAAAGGTTTATGTTTAGTTGAAATCCCAAATAATTCCACACCAGTGTTTGGATGAAATGATTTTTCTCTTTTTAAGTCTAAATGTTTAGTGGATAACATGTAGCATTTTTTGACCAGTTGTACCTATCAACAATATCATCACCTACCATTGACATAATATTTTGATTGTCAAGCAGTGCCTGGGAGGGAGTATTTTGACAGGTCATGGAAGTTGTATAATAAGTAATTAGAGAATATGACAGCATCAATTTCATAAGTCTGAATCCCGTTCTCAGACACCTGCTTAAAGTACTACTTGTAATTCCCTATTCCCCAAGCATCGCTACATTTTGTGTTAGATTCATTAAAATATTAAAAATTCAGTAATTCTGTTTTGAACTACACAAATACTTATTTTTAAAATATTTAAAAAATAAAGATGCCGGCAGTATTGAAATTTATATTGCCAGTCTAATTTCTCTCTCTCTCTCTCTCTCTGCTGCTGCTGTTGAAGATTACTGCATGCTTTTCAGTTTTCACCTGCTGTTGCTGCTGCCTGCTTAACATAAAGTGCTACCAGCAGCACAGCGCACACTGAATACATCACTGGAATTAGGGTACGATAGCAGGAAACCTGACCCAAATGAAACTCAAGTGAAATCTTTTCATAGTAAAATCTCACACAGGGAGTTTCTTGAGGTTTGCAGTTTTCCTTTGATATTTGTCTCCTGTCTTTTCATGTACCTTCATGAGACACAGCAATACTCTTAAAGATAAACATATCCAGTATAAAATACACAATAAGTAAACCTATGATCACTTAGGTCCTATTCCCTCCAGCCTATATTAGTGCCATTTGCTTCTTTTTGGCCTTTCCTTGAAGTTGGCCGGAAGCTGCAATGATTGCAGAATATGACTGCTCTCTTGTTCTAATATAGGTTCGCTCAAATCAGTCATGCCTATCTTAACTGCAAATATTCTCAGGGTCTCATTCTAATATATCCAACCCTTAATATCTTAATAAAAGTACTTGCAGGACCATCTTTGTTCTTATGTCCCATCAAGGCACCTGAGATCAGATGACCCATGCTTGGTATCTATCCTAAAGTTAACACGGATCAAGCTGATGCTCGGGCTTTCTTAGTGTCAGGGATTTCATTGCAGATTTCAGCCTCTAAGGATGTCTATCAGAGTTCATCTGTGGCTGTTTCTCGGATTCACTAAGTATTTTTTCTTCAGGTCAGTTTATTCCATCTACAGTTCTTCACAGATAGGAGGGAGTTGGCACTGGGGAGTTGTAACAAAAAAAATAATAAAAGTGATACAAACACCCACTTGCCTAGTTATGGCCTTTTGTCACAGCCTTCTCCTTATAACTGAAACCCATCAATAATAGTGATTTTGGGGTTCTCGCTAGAGAGTCATTTAACATTTGTTTAGAGTGCCACAACTCCTACTATGTCTGTACAAATTATCGGGACAAAGAGTTGTCTTCCTGACAGTAGCTTGTTATTGGAGGCAGCACTATTAATCTCACTCATACCTAGAGCTGTTGGAAATTTTCTTTTCATTTCCCATGAGAAACATTTGGTTTTTCAATGAAAAACTGATGTGTTTTGAAAAACACAAAACCATTTTCCTGAAATTTTTCACTCACTCAAAAAGCCTGAATCTAAACCTGATAATTTTTACCCCAAACTAAAAGTGCTTACCAAAAAAAGCTATTAGTCTCTTGGCTTTCACTGATATCCCTCCACCCCCGAAGATTTTGGGAAAAATGAAAGATTCCTACCAAAAAATTAATTTTAATCAAAAAGTCATTTCTAATATTTTGATCAGCACTACTCATAGCTGCTTAGATCTACTAAGCAACAGTCATGGATATCATTTTTTAATATTTGAAACAGTGGGCTAAGGCCAAGCAGACAACAAACAGACGAAAATCAGGAGTCATAACTGTGGCTTCAATCTTTAACTGCATCCAATAAAATGCCATTTGTGGCTGTCTGATTCTGGAGAGGGCCAGGGTTATTCCTTCAAAGGCGTATCCACCAGCTGGTAAGTGCCAAGCAGCACTCTAGCCATGCTTCCAGTATGCACCCTACAGTTAAGATTGCAGGGGTTAAGGAAACTGCCTGAGGCAGCTCTACACCAGTTTGAGACTCCTCCATACAGGAGGAATTCCCAGGGTTGTAGGAGGAGTTGGTTCAGAATTGAGAATTATGGGTAGGATTTTCAAAAGCAATAGTAAATCTCCCATTAACATCAATGAGAGCAAAGTTAGGCCAATGCTGGCTGCTTTTGAATATTCTACCCTACCTTCCTTAATATAGAAGGAAAACCTGCAGAACAATAATTGCTTGCTTGCTTGTCATTATCTAAAACTCAATTATATAAAAAAATATTCTTCCTCAGACCATACAAATCTTACTCCATTTCATCTCAACAGATGATCTTTGGACAAAGAACAATCATCTTTACTTTCCCAAGGGGTATCAGGGAGGAGATGAACACCATACCTACACACACACACCATCCTTCTGCCCTCCGCAGTAAACTGAAGCATACCTCCTCAATTCAAAAATCGATTTCCAAATAAATTGGGATACTCTTTTGTTCTGATGCTAAGAGCCTGAGTTTTTGTCAGTTACCCAAGTGTGTGTGTGAGTGTGTGTGTGTGTATTATATATATATAAATATACATATATAAACCTATATAATCAGCTTTTCTAGATTCCTGGGGAACACTGTGTGTATTTTTAATATGCAAATTAATAGTTTTAAACCATGTAAATATTGTTGAAGTATAAAATTTTAGAGGTCCACACATCTACCTAAAAAGGCCTTTAAGATTAATGGGTTTTTATTATGTTAAAAAATGAAATAAATATGTAACAGAGTTTACTTTCAATCATATAATAGAAAATGTTGACATGAGGAAAAATATTCAAAGTATCCTAAGAACCAAGTCTAACAACCAAAGATGATTAGTACACAGAATTGCTCTGCTGTCTTTGATGCAATCCTATGTTAGAGATGAACCTGAGTTGTTTTACCCAAGACACAGCTGTCTCCAGTTACCAGCCAAATACCTTCCTACCCACGCTACAGGTATGTAAAAAATGGGGACAATAATTAAGAATGGCTAAACTGGTTCATTCAAGTCTATACTTGAAAGATTTCCACCCTGATTTCTAGAACAAACAAATTCCGATAAGTTTCAGATAAACATATGGGGTCAAATGGCATCATGCTATGGAAGTTAGTTGAGTTACACCAGAGATGAATTTGGCCTGTGAACTTTAGACTGCTTATTTGAACCTATGCAGACCTCTGAGCCTTTCTGGTGTTCACCCATTGCTTGGAGAAAACCTATTTTAATACCCTTTCTGAATGTGTGGCCTCTTAAAGTCATGGTGTATCTTAAAGCAACATCTTGGCATTAGCTAATGTAATGTTGTCATCCTCAGAAGATGAAATTTTAGGGGCAGTTCTTGCAGGAATTTTGGTGGTTCCATATTGAAGTCACCATTTCAGGGGTAGGCCAAATCACTTATTTTAATTTTTTTTAGAATTCCTTTTAATGATATTTTGACATAATAAACCAAATTCAGCTCATCCTGAAGAATAAGTTACCAAAAGGAATGGTATGGAACTCTTCATAAATTATAATGGTTTAATTCTGCAACAAATGTTAACCATGTTATGGTAGTTGCTAATTTAAAAAAATGCCTTTGTCAATCATCACCACACAGTGGTTTCTGAAACACTACATTATTTCTGTGATTCAGATGCCATCAGCAATAGATAACTATTGGCAAAAACTGACTTTTTGAAGATTACCAGTGTATGTCAATATCTGCTGATGGCACACCAAAGTTCTGAGGCTCTCTCTTTGTTTTATAGTATTCGCACTTACTATAGTGCATTTTCCATTTGACTTGTGGTGGAGAAATAGGATATAGTCTTGTAGTTCTTTCACAAATCCAGCCAAACCCACATGTCATCATGTTTTCACACAGAGGAAACACAACATTTCAAAATTAATTCTACTTTTTAAAGTTCAAATAAAATTATTCAGCTTTATTATAGTTCCCTCTATTTTTATTAGTTTATAATATTGTTTTTGACCCTTTCTGTCTTCACTGAATCCCGAGCCTTTCATCTACCATAACTGAACAGCAGGGTAAAACATAAAAAGCACACAAAAAATGTATAACACAGTTTTCTAAATTAAAAGTTTAGAGTGACAATTCTAGATGGGAAAAATGGCTTTATAGGTTCTTCTCTATATTTAATTTGTTCAAAGAAAGAGTTCAGCCATCTGACTCTTCCTAACAATCCATTATACATTGTATTTTATTTCTTTATTCATTTCAGGCAGCTGGCTAATGGATCTGACATCCTAGAAAATATAGGATTTTTCCCTGATAGGTAACTCAGTTTTTCTGGGATAATGCTTTCCAACTTATATTGAATCACCTTTGACATTTAATTTATAGTAATTATGTTTACAATAAATAATGCTACTGAGGATAGTAAGCATTCAAATAAACCCAAATTTTTGAGGGAGATTGTGATTGGTTAAGGTCCAAATTTTGCATCTGGTCCCCGTAATAGGGCTGATTCACAATTCCATCCCTCAAACTTTAGTAGAATGATGCCAGAGATTAATTTGACCTAATTCCAACTTCCATAGAGGCTAATGGGTGTCTTTCCATTGATTTTAAAGGAACTTGAAGTAAGTCCTCTTTAAGGTGGAAAGGAAAGAGGATGATTAATTATGTTTCACTAAGGGCCAGTTTGTGACCTCCTCACTTGCATTGGTGAACTGTTACTTATCCAAGGAGTCCCACTGAAGTCAGCGAGGGTTAGGGTGACTATCTAGTAAGTGTGAAAAATCAAGACGGGGATGAGGTAATAGGCACCTATATAAGACAAAGCCCTGAATATCAGGACTGTCCATATAAAATTGAGACATCTGGTCACCCTAGCGAGGGTATATTTACGTAGTAACTAAGCAACCGCAGCTGGCCCATGCCAGCCGACTTGGGCTTGTGGGCTCAGGCTGTGGAGCTGTTTCATTGCTGTGTAGATTCTGGAGCCCAGGCTATAAGATCCTGCAGAGTCTGGGCTGCAGCCTGAGCCTGGAAGTCTACACCACAGATAAACAGCTCCGCAGCCCAAGCCCCTTGAGCTTGTCAGCTGGCACGAGCCAGTTGTGGGTTTTTCTTTGCTGTGTAGATATACCCTGAGATTAGTTCATACTCGTCAGTAAAAATAAAGGGTCGTGATCTAGCCCTGTATCTATTAAATCCTCTATTTGTGTATATACAGAAATACATATACACACAGAGAAGCACATAGTAGAATCTAGCTAACTTACACTAATGCCTGGAATTTGGGTACCTCCATTTTGGTGTGCCCAGTTTGAGATGTGGTAAAAGGGCTGGATGTTCAGAAAATACTAAGCACTCACCCTTTGTAAATCAGCCATCTTCCCAAGTTGTGTAGAAAGTAACTAGTGACTTTTGAAAACTTAGGCATCGGTGGCCTGGAAGAGGCATAGCACAGAATTCAGTGTCAGAAGAGGTGGCACGAAGGTAAATTTAAACTAGCCCTGTCAATCCTGGGTGTCACAGGCTACTAGAGAAGTCCCTGGTATAAATGAAACAGCCCAGAGGGGAGGACCTGTGTGTGTTACAGCAGTTTTCCTGGGTGTCCTACGTAATAAAGAGGACAGGTCACTGATCCAGAGCAATTTGGATTGTTGGGTATAATGGGCACAAGCAAACAATATGCATTTTAATATGGCTAAATGTAAACATACATGTAGGAACAAAGAATATAGGCCACCCTTCCAGGATGGGGGAATAAGTGACTGAAAAAGATTTGGGTATCATGGTGGATAATCAGCTGAACATGAACTCACAGCGTGACACTGGCCAAAAGAGCTAATGCATAAACTGGATAATCTCGAATGGGAGTAGAGAGGTTATTTTATCTCTGTATTTGGCACTAGGGAGGTTGTTGCTGAAATATTGTATCCAGCTCTGATGTCCACAATTCAAGAAAGATGGTGATAAATTGGAGAGGATTCAGAGAAGAGCTAGGAGAATGATTAAAGGATTAGAAAACATGCATTATAGTGATAAATTAAACAGATTGAGTGCTTTGAGTTTAACAAAGAGAAGGCTAAGGGGTGACTTGATTACAGTGTAAAGTATTTACATGGGCAACAAATATTTAATGATGAGCTCTTCAATCTAGCAAAAAGAGGTGTAACTTGATCCAATGGCTAGAAGTTGAAGCTAGACAAATTTATACTGGAAAAAAAGGTGTTTTGAGTTTTTTTTTAAACCAGTGAGAGTAATTAACCACTGGAACAAGGGTCGTGGTGGATTCTCCATCACCAAACAATTTTTAAATCAGGATTGGATGTTTTCCTAAAAGATCTGCTCTAGGAATTATTTTGGGGACGTTCTGTGGCCTGTGCAATACAGGAGGTCAGATTGGATGATTATAATGATCCCTTATGGCCTTGGAATCTATGAATCTCCACAGTATTGCATGTTGCAGGCCCATCCCCGGGCACAGACCTTCCTGCCCCCAACCCTCTCCCAGCACGCCCCTTACACCAGTACTTCTGAGGGAATTTTCCACCTTTTTTGTGCTAGGGAATCCTTTCTGTCTGGATACAAGGCTTTTAGGGCTCCTTTCCATCACTCAAGCCCTTGTACACAGTGTCCAGAAGCCAGAGCAAGGCATGACTATCTTACCTTATAAATTGGAAAGCTTATGTGCCTTAGTATAAGAGGGCTGATCAGAGGCATTCACTTGAGTAAAATGGTGAACATTTCAGGAGGTATGTAAATAGAGATTTTTTCCCTTTTACCACCCCTCAACACTAACCTCCAATAAGCCTACCCAAAAACTTGCCTGATCCTTTTTCTTTTTTAAACCTGCTCACCAAGCAAATTTTCCAAAGGTCTTCTAATAGCTCAGCTGTTCATATATATGGAAACAATTATGTTAACGCACATGATTCACAGTATATATGTTTTCACATAGCCTATATGTTGACATAACTATTTATTCCATATGGGATTTCAAATTCCAAAAAACAGTCTAAGCATTTGAAAAAGATTAACATAAGAATAGGGAAAACACATGTTCACGCACTTCACTTTGCGTAATGATTCACACACACGAATAGAGAAAAAATCACCAAATAGAGTCAAATGGGTCTGTGTAAAACATTTTTAAAGGAAACCTCTTGAGACAAAGATGTAAATATTCAAGTTGGTAAGTTTAATATTGCTAGATAGACATGCATGGCAGGAAAAAAGATGTGTTGTTCATACTTAAAATTAATATAGCTTGAGGTTGAATTATCAGTCTAGACACAACAGGCCAGATGGCATAGCTCCATGGGGTTACATCACTTTACACTAGCTTAGGACCTAGCCTTATAGCTTTATATTGCCTTATGCAACTTTTGCATTCAAAAAAAAGCAAAATAAGCTGTTTACCTTAGTTTACCAAAGTTGTTCATAGTTCCTTTTCTTGTTCAAGTTTCAGGAAACTAAACCTGTTCTATATACCTTGCATAGACTCTGGCATATACCCCAGTTGAGAGTTCACTTGTCCTCATCCAGCATTCCACAAGAGAACAAACAAACAAAAAAGTTAACTTCTCTACCTAACCAAATAACCTTTTTTTTATGGTGATATGTTTTAAAAACACAATTTCAACATTACCCAGACCTTTAAAACATGGCATTTAGTAACAGGGCTTTTTTAAAGTTTAATCCTCCTTTGGTTGGAAATAACATGGATTACTGTAAACTATTTAGGCTAACCCTAAAATAAAGAATCATTTTTCAAACTTCCCATATTAAAAAGATTGATCTAAACTTGCAAACAAACAAAGGAAAGTCTTCTGTATTTCAAAACTGATGCATTGTTGTGGTTCACCAAAATGTCTGTGTCATCTTTATTCCGTAGTGATAATATATACTGCTTGCAATTAATATACATGTGGAATTATTGTTCAAGTACAGTCTCAGGTAAAATAAGTGACCAGTAAACTATATCTTTTGTATTTGCAGCTTCCAGTAATACTTTTAATACAATACTTTTTTTTTTGCCAGTAACTTTCCTTATAATATGCTAAAGCTAAAAGTTATTGCATGTCTCAACTAGTGATGTGCAAACCAGCATGGTTTTGTAGCTCTGGATATTTAACTAAAACTTATCTTTGACTTTACAATAAGTAGAGTGATTGAATACCAGACAAAAATATTAGCTGAATAATCTATTTGACAAAATTTGCAGTTATCTGATGACTAGTTTATTCAATTACAAGTATTTGAACAGCTCTCGAATCAGTCAGGAAATCTTAGGAGAATAAGTTCTTTTGTGAAAGATTTGTTTTTCCCATGCCGGGAAGTTATATGTCACCATCATACTAGTATCTGAGCACCTCACGAACATTAATGTATTTATCCTCACAACACCCCTTTGAGGTGTGGCGAGGGTGTATTATTATTTCATTTTAGCAGATGAGGAATTTCATAGATTCATAGATTTTACGGCCAGAAGGGACCATCAAGATCATCTAGTCTGACCTCCTGCACATCACAGGCCACAGAACCTCCTCCACCCACGCCTGTAATAGACCCCCAACCTCTGTGCCCTCACATCATGATTTAAAGAACAGAGAATCCACCATTTACTCTAGTTCAAACCCACCTGTGCCCCGTGTTCCCACGCTGCAGAGGAAGGCGAACCTCCCCCTCCCCGAATTTGGAGCACACAGATTGAGTAACTTGCCCAAGATAAGTCCCAGCCCAAAGTCCTAACAAAAATAGCCCTTTGTCCCTTTGAGTTATAATCAATCTTTCATTCCTTTCTCATTCCCAGTGAATGCTTCATGCCATTAACATTTATAAAGCAGACACAGCCACAAGCCATGTACATAGTATATAGTCATTGTATCTGCACTAACACTTCCGTTCTAAGCCATGTTGGCAGAGGCTCCCCTACCAGCATGAAGCAGTGCCCTATCCATTCTTCTCTTTGTAGGGGAACCTGTGCAAATTAAGGATGGTTTCTGTGACACACTGTACCTCAAAGTAGCACCCTATCACCCCAATATTCATCACTGGTATATGGTGGTGGTATTTCATACAAAGCATACTTTGCAAGGTATTATACAAAAGGTCATGATATGCTGAAACTTCATTGCTCTGTCAAAAATATGTATATCATTGTGTATGATGTTATGAAATTTTACTATGGTTATTGAAATACAGTGTGAGTTTGGGATACACCCACTGCTAGCTTTCCAGTAACAACAAAGGTGTTGACCCATACCCGGGTGGGCATAAAACAACCATTGACCAGTAGCGGAATTGTGAACAAGAGATTTACAATTCTATAAGAGACAGTTGTGCAAGCATCACACAATGAGAATTGCTCAACCCTATGACTCAGTAGCACAAGCACCACACAATGGGGATTACTCAACTCTGTGACCCAGCAAGGCCCACCAGGACCAGTATCTTTCCAAGGACATGGATCGAGAGTATAAAATAAGGCACAGCAGCATCATAAGACAACTTGTCTCCTCTCCGCCTACACTGAAGGCAACAAGAATGCTGGGAAGACAAAGACTTTGAACTGAGGAAATTGGTCCCAGCCTGTGAAGGAAATTCACCCTGTATATTAAGAATTTTAACCTACCTGCAACATCCAGTGGGATGAGAAAAGCTGTTTGATTCAAATCTTGCTTAGTCTAAAATTTTAGGATTTGAAATGCATGTTTACTTTTAATTTTCTTAGTAACTAGCCCTGACCTTTATGCCTACTACATATGATCACTTAAAATCTATCTTTCTGTAGTTAATAAACTTATTTTAATGTTTTATCCTTACCAGTGAGTTTGTCTAAAGTGCTTGGGAAATCTGCTCAGATTACAAAGGCTGCCGCATGTCCACTTTCCTTTGACTAATTAATGAGCTTGCACTGTTCAAGAGAAGGTCTTGAGAAGTGTAAGATGGTATAATTTTGGGGTGCAAGGCCGTGGGCTTGGGAGATCCGCTGGTGTTTCCCTGTGTATGGTTCACGAATGGTTTGGAGGGCATGCAACTTAGCTGGGTGTGCCGCTGCACACTATGGTTGAGTGATAACAGCACCTGGAGAGATTTTCTACTTCTCACTGGCAAAGCACTGGGAGACAGTCCAGATTGGAGAGTTAAGGGGGCACAGTGGTCCCACAGTTCCAGGTTTTACCCTGGGGATCCTGTCACAACTTCCTCTTACCATGGATTTAAAGAGGGCTGATGCTAAAAAGAGGAGCCATTTCCCTAGTTCTCTTCTCTTGTCTAAACTCCACATGACACCCCACCCCCATAGTGGGGTTTTTTAGTAGATTCATAAAAATAGTACCATAGACCTTGTGCTGCCCTCTTCCATTACACCCCCAGGTGTCAACCTCCTCTTCTGCTACCTTCCTGCTATGGAAGCAGAAGGTAGCATTGGAACCTAAATTGCTTGAAACATCACATTGATAACAATTTGGCCATATCATGTATTATGGAGTAACGGGGGGGGGATGACTTTATTTTAAATGAAGATTCTTAACACATGTGAATTGTAAAAACTTTGATTAATTTTCAAACTGAAAAACAAATACCACAGTGTAAAATGAAAAAAAAGGAAGTGAAATATTTCTAAAGCAAATTGTCACTCTGGTATCTCGAGATTGCCCTTCCTCCCCACTCCCAATTAACAGGGATGATAAAAGTTCTTCATTTCCCAGGAGATTCGCTATCATCCTGATGCCTGGAATGTAATTTTGCAGGCTATAGTATCATCGGGAGGTGGGGGGAGAGTCCTTATCTTGACTTTGGCAGTGACTCTACATTTACTCTCAAATTCTGCAACAAGAATTTTCATCTGTGAAGAATTCATATTATTTTTTATTCTATGGCTTACAAAGGCTTACAATTTTGTGAAATGTAGTATACAGATTTAATAGGCTTGTAGTCTTGTCTAATACCATAGTAACAAATAAACGCAACAGAGAATTGCTGACACAATAGAAAACTGCTTGTTCAATACAAATGGGTCCCTGTAAAGAAATCTGATGTAATTTCTCTATACAACTTGACTACAGCTTTCACCTTGGCTTGCTATAGATCTGCTAATGCCATGCAGCCTGAGAAAAATCTTACTGTTACCTCTTCGGCAGGTTATAGAAGAGCACTACTCAAACAGGCTGGATATGGGGAAATAGTGCTATAGGGGCTTTGAACTTCAGCGTCTGACCAGCTGTGCCAATAGGCCACAGGTACCCAACAACAGTCTCTATCCTGCATGCCTCACCCAGGGGGACATGGATAAGCATTCACGTTGCACTCCCTGTCAGTGCCCAGTCCAGGTTGAAGACGCTAATGATCTAACCAGCAGACCAAATTCACTGATGAATCCTGGTCATCTGCCACTGGAGGCACATTTCTCATACACTAAGAAGATGCCTTACACAACTAAAAACACCCATTGAAGCCAGTGCATTAAATAGTGCAAGATAAGGTTCAGGGTGAAGACATGAAAATGGAATTGTGAAGTAATAAAATAATACTACTGTGCATTTTGTAGGTAGATGACACTGTTTCTGTATGCATAATGCGTTCAGCTTAGGTCGAATTTTGCAATTGTAATATTTAGGACTATTTTTTCTAATAGTTTTAATTGAAAAGCACTCTGCCAAGTTAGCAAGTAGTTGACAAATTGTTATAGATTATATTAAAGCATAGATCACCTAGAATAAAAATGAAGAGCATTCCATTAGACTGTCCTGAAAATAGTGGCTACTTTTGATAACAATGGTAATGCATACAGTGACTTCTCTCAATATCACTTTTCAACTTCCCCTTTCTATCTATCCATCCATCATTTCATTAATCCCAATTTTCCATTATTCTCATATCACCATATTGCTGTTCTGATATATCACACTTACCTTGTATGATTCATTTAACATATCTCTGATAACCATGAAGTCCAAGGTTGCCAGTGTTCTATCTATCATGGCTACTCAGAACTTCACAGCAACAGCAGAGAGAGAGAGAGAATTCATATTCTCCTGTTCCAAAAGCACAGACTTATGCTACAGAAGATGGCAGACTACCTTCATTAGCTTTTATTTAGCAGTACAGAGTTTATGACTAGAGCTGGACAGGAAATGTTTTTTCTGTCCTATGAAAACTCTTTAGATCTAAAAAAAAATCCCACCCTGAATTGGGACAAAAAGTTGGGATCTCAAATCTTCATGAAGCAAAAATCCAAAAAGAGTTTGGGCCAATCAAAAAATTTCAATCTGATCATTTCAAAAAGTTTCATTTTGATTTTGATCATTTTTATTTTTTAATTTTTTTCCCTATGATTAGTTTAAATTTTGAAATGAAAAGTCATTTCAAACCAGAAAACAAGAATTTTTCATTTCAGGAACATTGAAACAAAAGTATTTTAACAATTTTGAAACTTTTTTCCCCCCAAAGAACATTCAAATCAGGAGATTCATCAAAACCAACCCTTTTCTATTAATGGTTTTGACAAATCTGCATTTTTTTATGAGAAATGCTTCTTGAGAAAATTTCTGACCACAATTTAGCAAAGGGCAATAATATACCCATACACACTACTGAGTTTATTCCAGGTGGGTTTTTTATATATATTTAAATTTAAAAGGTAATATAATTGTGCTCATAAACAAAGCCCTCTCATTTCATTATATAATGACTATTTTGAGCCATTTCAGCAGATGAAATGGAACCAGAATAAAGGAAATTTGCTTTCTAGCAAATATAATTTACTTTGGGGAGAGAGGAGCTGTCTGAAAAGGATTACAGTCATCCCCAGTTGGTGAAAGCAGGCTCCGCTTTAATGGAGCTACAACCATTTATACCTGCTGAGGATCTGGTCCAAACTCCAGATCTTCCCTAAATGGAAGATTAAACTATACGGCACTGCACAGCAAGAACAAGAATTAGGGTTACTAAATGTTGAAAAAAAAAATTTACCTCCTTACAGTTAACACACATTAATGTGTCATGTGAGGAAGGGAAGGAGCACATGGACCAGGCAATTGGTTTTAATACTCCAAGTGGGTATAAATAGTCTCTCGGGGTTAACTCAAGGACACATTCTATTTATTTGATTGCACACATGCTTAGAATTTAGACACACACTTTGAAAAATCTAAATAAATACATTTTATGAATAATACCAAGTAGGCACCAAATATTTATACTAGCCATTTGGCTTATGGATGTGAATGAACAATTTATGCAAACAACGTACTCAATGATTGAACCCTTAAAATGTTCTTCATTGAGATGGCAGTGATTGCTTCCAATGACATGGACCACATGGCCTGATTATCACATGAGCTGAAAACCCACAACTTCCATTGACTCTAAGAAGAATTGAAAGCACTCAGTACTTTTGACAATTAGGCCAGCAGTTTTCTAAGGTTAAATGCATTGCCTACTGCATCCAAGGGAACTCTCTACATGGGAGTGGGTTTGTCCACTAAGCAGAAGCTGTAACCAAGGACTCTCCTCTTTCCATATCTGGGAGCAAGAAGCAGGAAGCCGTGTCACATCTGTAACCACAAGGTTTAGAGGAGCACACACTGCATCCTACCTCACAGTGATCCATAGTCTGTATATGCACCTGCACATCTCACAGGAATTAGGCCACAGACTAAACATTAAATGACATCTGGCAAAATAGAATCAGAAACCTGATGAACTTGCAAAATGATGTAGAAAGCATCTGAGCTTGCTTTGTCAGGGAGTTTCCTAAGTTTACTCCACTCTGATTCTGAGTCACTGCTTTAGTGAGAGCTCGAGGCATATACTTTTCACTGGACACATGGGCTCACACAAAAATCCCATGCTCCAATGCCTAAAGGCCTCTATCTCAAAAAGCTTTTAAAAGATTAAATCTGGCATTTTAGTTTGTTATGAAAAGAATCATTGTTATATTAAAATGTTAGCAATTTGTGCTTGCATATTTTCAACGTTGTACTAAGAAATAAAAAAATAACATATTTAGTTAAGCTGTAGTGAATAGAGTGGCTATTGAGCAGAAGATATGGGCTTAATAATACACTTCCTTCAGAGATGGCAGACTCCAGGAGAGTCATGGAAATAAACATGCTCCAGAATAAAATGCTTAGCCAAGGGCATCTTGAAGCCAGCATTCCGTGCCATTCACAACCTCAGAGATCAAGAGGTAGTCATTACAAATTGCCTCCTGAATGACAGTCAAGTCCATCCATGTAAATCGCATGATGACATTCTCTCACATTGCATGGAACATTATCACAGTGTCCTGAACCATCCTTCAGCTGCCGCTTGTTCAGAACTGGATGATCTGGCAGTCACTGTGGCTCTGAATCCAGACATTTGTACTGATTCACCAGCACTGGATGAAGTGAAGTGTGACATCTCTAAACTGAAAAAAACGGACATGCAGCTGGTGCTGATGGCATCCCCTCAGAGCTGCTAAAATGTACTATTGATCCTGTAGCAGAATCACTTCTGGCCATCTTTCGTCTGGTGTGGAGGACTGGAAGCCAGCCAACCACCTTACTCTATAAGGGCAAGGGACCACACAGTGAATGTAAGAGTTGCCGGCCTATCACCCTGCTCTCCGTTTCAGGGAAGGTGTTTGTGCATGTTTTGCTGGCACGCCTGAAGCCTCTGCTACATTGGAAGCGTCGTCCCCAACAGTCAGGCTTTATGAGGAACAGGTCCATATTAGAAGCCATTATGGCCAGGGGTGGCTCCAGGCCCCAGCACGCCAAGCACATGCTTGGGGCGGCATGCCGCGGGGGGCACTCTGCTGGTCACCGGGAGGGCAGCAGGTGGCTCCGGTGGTCCTTCCGCAGGCATGCCTGCGGAGGGTCCGATGGTCCCGCGGCTCCGGTGGAGCATCCGCAGGCATGCCTGCGGGAGGTCCTCCGGAGTCGCGGGACCAGCGGACCCTCCGCAGGCACGTCTGCGGGAGGTCCACCGGAGCCGCGGGACCGGCGACCGGCAGAGCGCCCCCCGCAGCGTGCCGCCGTGCTTGGGGCGGTGAAATGGCTAGAGCCACCCCTGATTATGGCCCTTCGTTTGTTGCTGGAGATACATCACGAGCTTAGGAAGCCCCTGCACATAGGGTATGTTGATCTTAAAGGGCATAGGTGCCCTTACCACTTTGCTTTATTTGATTAGAGAGCTGCATAATGGAACCACTGCCTGTGTTCGTCTAGGGAACTGGATGTCAGCGCCTTTTAAATCAGTATCTGGTGTCAGGCAGGGCTGTATTCTGGCTCCTGCACTCTTTTGTCAGGCAACGGATTTCATAATGCAGCATTCTGTCAGGTCCATAGGCATTGAGATTGGTGATCTCACGTTCAAGACCTTGACTACTCTGATGATGTTCTTTTAGTACAGAGCCCTGACAGGTTTCATGAGGCAGTCCAGCATGCGGAGGAGAAGTCAGCTAAGATTGACCTTGAAACATGGAGACCAAAAGACAAAACTGATAAATCTAGGACCAGGTCCACCTGTGACTCCAATCTTTTTGTACAACAAAACCGTCAAATCAGTTTCCAGCTTTTGTTATCTGGGTTCTATACTTACCAGCTGCTCTAATTCTCACAAGGAGGTTCTCCATTGGATTGGCATTGCAGCATCTGCCATGGGCTGTTTACAACAGATATGGAATCAACATCATCTTAGTATGACAACCAAGTTCAGGATTAATTTGAGCTGTATCCTTCCCATACTGCTGTACAGCTGCGAAACATGGACACTTTGCCACACAGACTGGACAAAGCTGGAGGCTTTCCACACAAAATGTCAACATTGTATATTGGGCATAAAGTGGAATGACTTCTTCTGTAATGCAGATGTTTATGGTCATTTGCATCTACAGACTACTGTGGTCCATTGTCCACAGATGGCTCCTTACACTTTTTGGACATGTCGCAAGGATGCTACAAGACGTTCCAGTGAATGCCGTTCTTCGGGTGGCTTGTAACATCCAGGATAAAATTCCACCAACCGAGGGGTGGAGGCGGCCCAGAGGCAGACCCCCTATTACATGGGTTCATCAAGTCTGTTCCAATGTTAAGCCTTCATGATTGTGCTGGAATGGACCAAATGATGAACGATAGCTACGGCCGACTGTTTAGCTAAGCGTTGAAGAAGAGAATAAAATGCACTGCAAGAGTGAATCCTGTAGGTCCATCTGTACAGAAGCATAGACATCTGTTTTTGCTGCTGGCAAGATGGCCATGGCAGAAATCACATTTTAAAAAAATGGTATGAATGAATAATTTATATTTTTAAACTTGGACCTCAGAAAAATTCAACCGTTTTTAGCTCAACAAAGCTTCTTTAAAAATGCTCTAGAGGGTTCTTTTTGTAACTAGGTCATTATGTTTTTATTCAGTATCTCCTCATTACCCAACTCTCTGAAGCTTCCTTTTTTTGATGCTGAATATGTTGATCTGAATAAATACATCTTTACAGATATAATCTGAACTTCAGTGCAGATACTACAATAATACACAGAGGAACTGTTGTCCTCACTATGGAAAAATTCAGATGGCTAGTGTAGGACTCAATGCTTGACCTACTTAAGACCTGTGGACAGAGGTGAATTTCACCCCAAGGGACTAATCTTTACTAAACAGAAACCTAGAACCACTAAGAAATAGAATAAATATAAAAACTAGGTTGATCCAAAAATTTTGCACAAAAATTTTCCATGGGAAAATACCAATTTTGGTAGAATTTTCCATCAGGAAACTCTCACTTAAATGTTTCATTTTGGGTCAATACTAATCTCTGTGTCTGAGTCTCCCCAGCCAGACTACATCTCCCATGACACTCCACAGTCCCTCTTTGTGGATAGGCCACCAGGGTGCATCACCGGACTCCCAAACTTGTGTTTTCAAAGAGAAATATTTTGAACTTTTCGTTCCACAAAAAGGCTCAATATTTCAACACTTTTCTCACAGTTTGCAATGAAAAATATCAATATAATCACATTTTCCATCAGATGGAGAGTCCATTTTTATCAATTCTAATAAAAATTAACTAAAAACATGTAAAGAAGTCATTAATTAGTCCACACAACCAATAGACATAATTAGATCAAGTTCAATTGTTACTAATGGGAATCCATTTTATGTGGATATCTGTTAAAATAAATAGTTAATGTATCTATTTTTCTTTTAATAGGCAGAGCCATACTGAGGGTAGGGTAGAGTGAGACTCTGAACTGTTATTAGATGCCCAGAAGTGCTCTGATGATAGAACATACAGATACTCTCAGAGGCAACTGCTACACCTTCTTTACAGAAGCATAGCACACAACCCTGCTCTCTGCTGACTTGGACTCCACCAACCAGATTGGAAAGGAGTAGGGCAGTGGCTTCCACAAATCTGGAGAGTCAAACAAGAATTATGATTTTTTTCCTGTGTAGATTATGTAAATGAAGAAAGAAGGTGGGCCTGCTCATCTCGACAGAACAACTACTCTCTGACCATATGTTGCTGATAGATCATAATTTTAATGGGAGTATTTATGAAACTTTAGCCAAAATGTCCTTAACATTTTGGCCTTCTCCACAGATATCCGCCAAAAGAGCTCTTTCCATCCCTGATTCTGTCTAAACTACTTTTCCATGTGGTATGCTCAGTGATGTGACTTAACCAACTTCCTAGAATCAGGGGCGGCACTAGGAATTGCGCCGCCCCAAGCAGGGCGGCACGCCGCGGGGGGCGTTCTGGCGGTCGCCGGTCCCGTGGCTCCGGTGGACCTCCTGCAGACGTGCCTGCGGAGGGTCCGCTGGTCCCGCGGCTCCGGTGGACCTCCCGCAGGCACGCCTGCGGATACTCCACTGAAGCCGCGGAACCATCGGACCCTCCGCAGGCATGCCTGCGGGAGGTCCAGCGGAGCCGCGGGACCAGTGGACCCTCCGCAGGCATGCCTGCGGGAGGTCCACCGGAGCCGCCTGCCACCCTCCCGCGGCATGCCGCCCCAAGCGCGCGCTTCGCGCGCTGGGGTCTGGAGCCGGCCCTGCCTAGAATGAATGATATTGTTATTGCTGTCCTTGATGATCTCGTCTCTGCCACAGACTAACAGCATCCCCTGTGGTAGCAGCAGCTGTTTTGCAGAAATGAGAAGTTACCTTTGTCCCCTGAAATGCTTCCCTTTTGGAACTGGTGTGTTAGTGAGAATATGGTTAAAGAACTTGAGACAAGATTTTCTGAAGCAACTAATGCTTTTGGGTGCCTCAATCCTTGGGATGCCCAGAGACATCGTAAAGGGCCCTGTTCTTTTCCAGAGGGAAGATACTCAGCATTTTCTGAGAATCAACTCTCTTTGGGTAGGTCTTTGCTGCACTTAGAGGTGTGACTGCTGCACACAGACAGACCTCAGCCAGCTAGATTAAAGAAAATAAGAACAGCCATACCAACAGTCCATCTAGCCCAGTATCTGTCTTCAAACAGTGGCCGATGCCAAGTGCTTCAGAGGTAATGAACAGAATGGGCAATAATTCAGTGATCCACCACATCATCCACTCCAAGCTTCTGGCAAACAGAGGCTTAGAACACTCAGAGCATGTTGTTGCATCCCTGACCATCCTGGTGAATAGCCATTGATGGACCTATCCTCCATGAATTTATCTAGTTCTTTTTTGAACCCTATTATAGTTTTGGCCTTCACAACATTCCCTGGCAATGAGTTGATTGTGTGTTGTGTGAAAAAGTACTGTCTTTTGTTTGTTTTAAACCTGCTGCCTATTAATTTCATTGGGTGACCCCTAGTTTTTGTTTTATGTGAAGTAAATAACATCTCCTTATTCACTTTCTCCATACCAGTCAAGATTTTATAGAATTCTATCATATCCCCTCTTAGCTGTTTTTTTTCCAAGCTGAAAAGTTCCAGTCTTTTTAATCACTCCTCATACAGAAGCTGTTCCATATGCCAAATCACGTTTTGTTGCCCTGCTCTGAGCCTTTTCCATTTCCAATATATCTTGCTTGAGATGGGCTGACCAGTTCTGCATGCAGTATTCAAGCTGTAGGAATACCGTGGATTTATATGAAGGCAATACGATATTTTCTGTCTTATTATCTATCCCCCCTTTTCTAATGGTTCCTAACACTGTTAGCTTTTTTTGACTGCCACTGCACATTGAATGGATGTTTTCAGAGAACTTTCCACAAAGATTGTGGCATTACTTTCTTGAATAAAAACAGCTAATTTAGGCCCCATCATCATTTTGTATGTATAGTTGGGATTATGTTTTCCAATGGGCATTACTTTGCATTTATCAATAATGAATTTCATCTGCCATTTTGTTGCCCAGTCACTCAGTTTTATAAAATCCCTCTGTAACTCTTCGTAGTCTGTTTTGGATTTAACTATTATGCATAATTTTGCATCATCTGTAATTTTTGTCACCTCTGTTTACCCCTTTTTACAGATCATTTATGAATATGTTGACCAGTGCTGGTTCCAGTACAGACCCCTGGTGGACACCACTATTTACCTCGCTCCATTCTGAAAATGCCCATTTATTCATTCCTACCTTTGTTTCCTACCTTTTCACCAGTTGCTGATCCATGAGAGGATTTTCCCTCTTATCCTATGACTGCTTACTTTGCTTAAGAGCCTTTGATGAGCGATTTTGTCAAAGGTTTTCTGAAAATCTCAGTACACTATATCCCCTGGGTTGCTTTGGGCCACGTTTGTTGACCCCCTTAAAGTATTCTAATAAATTGGTGAGGCATGATTTCCCTTTACAAAAGCTGTGTAGACTCTTCCCCAACAAATTGTTTCAACCAGTTTGGCTGGTACTGAAGTTAGGCATTCTGGCCTATATTGCTGAGATCACCTCTGGAGCCTTTTTTAAAAATTGGCATCACATTAGCTATCCTCCAGTTATCCGGTACAGAAGCTAGTTTAAATGATAGGTTACATACCACAGTTAATTCTGTAATTTCATATTTGAGTTCCTTCAGGACTCTTGGGTGAATACCATCTGGTCCTGGTGCCTTATTACAGTTTAATTTAGAGGTGGTTTTGGAACAAACTGATAATGACACCTCAGTCTGGGACACCTAAAAAGAATGACTCAACAGTGGGAATCTCCCTTACATCCTTCACACTGAAGGCTGATGCAAAGAATTAATTTAGTTTCTCTTTACCTTCCTTGTGTGCTCCTTTAGCACCTTAGTTGTCCAGTGGCCCCACTGATTCTTTATCAGGCTTCCTCCTTCTGATGTACTTGAAACAATTTTTGTTGTTACTTTTAAAGTCTTTGACTAGTTGCTCTTCAAATTCTTTTTTGGCCTGCCTAATTATATTTTTACACTTGACTTGCCAGAGTTTACGCACCTTTCTATTTTCCTCAGTGTGATTTAACTTCCAATATTTAAAAGATGCCTTTTTTGCCACTAACTACTTTGCTTACTTTGTTGTTTAGCTATGCTGGCACTTCTTTGGTCCTCTTACTATGTTTTTTAATTTGGAGAATACATTTAATTTGAGCCTCTATTATGGTGTTTTTAAAAAAGTTTCCATGCAGCTTGCAGGCATTTCACTTTTGGGACTGTACCTTTTAATTTCTGTTTAACTAGCTTTTGTGTAGTTTCCCTTTCTCAAGTTAAATGCTATGATGGTGGGCTTCTTTGGTATCCCTTCTCCCCTCCCCCCCGACAGGGATGTTAATTATATTATGGTCGCTACTACCAAGCAGTTCACCTGTATTCACCTCTTAGACCAGATCCTGTGCTCCACTTATGATTAAAACAAGAATTGCCTCATCTCTTATGGGTTCCAGGAACAGATATTCCAAGAAGCAGTCATTTATGGTATCTAGAAACTTTATCTCTGCATCCTGTCTTGAGGTGACATGTACCCAGTCAATATGGAGATAGTTGAAATCCCCCATTATTATTGAGTTTCTATTTTTATAGCCTCTCTAATCTTCCAGAGCATTTCGCAGTCATTACCACCATCTGGGTCACGTGATCAGTAGTATATCCCTACTACTAGATTCTTATTATTCAAGCATAGAATGTCTATCCAGAGAGATTCTATGGTACAGTTTGGTTCACGCAAGGTTTTTACTATATTTGACTCTATGCTTTCTTTCGCATGGAGTGCCACTCCCCCACCCGTCTGACCTATTCTGTCACTCCTATATATTTTGTACCCTGGTATTACCGTGTCCTATTGGTTATCATCATTCCACCAAGTTTCTGTGATGCCTATTAATAGTCTCATTTAATGCCAGGCACTCAAGTTCACCCACCTAGTATTTAGACTTCTGTGCCTCATGTACCTTCATCTAATTCTCATGCAGGCCATAGCGATTGAGATGAGTCATGCCCCACATTAGCCTTTTTCAGCAGCAGCAGTGGCAGCAGCAGGCCTATGTTACCTGGCACCTGCAGGTTTGTTAAGCCTCACTGCCTGATATCTTCACCCATTATTCTGAGATTGCTTGACTGACAGGAGCCGAGCAGTGTTTCACCCTGTGGGGCTGGTGACATGCACAGTGTCTGTCAACACTTCCTATCACTCTCTGCTTATGCAGACTTTTTTTCCTGATGTATTCATCACTAGGCTGCAGACACCTAGTTAATCCATTTAGAACCTATCAGCTCTGTTCATCGGCTCATAAACCTATTACCTCGGAGGCGCTGTGCTCAGGGACACAGGTGCCAGACCGGTGTACAAAACCCAATTGAGTTATGTAGCAGGCTGCGAGGGCCTCAGATTCATGATTCTGCCTGCATGGGGAATTGCACGCGTTATGTGGCAGCAGCCACTTTATTAAATATCGATTTAAATCACAGCCTTTAATCAAATCTGATAGAAGACCTTTTTCACCTCCTGTCTCTCCTTCCCATCCCTTCCACTCTGCTCCCCCCTGCTCTCCAGTAGGTCTGCCTGATGACAGTGGAGCTCAGGAATGAATAGTTAGCAAGTAGTTCAACAGCAAACCCTTATCAACAGTAATGAGGCATTTGTGATAATCGAGTGATGAAATGTAAATGGGCAGTAATGAGCACAATTACATCCACTGGGGAACCATCAAAGCAGCTTCTTTCCTCACAGATAGATGAGCTCTTTCACTATCGTTGCCCAGTGCTGACTTCACTGTGAGCACCTTGGAGAGCCAGGGTGGGGGGAAGGGAGAAGAGAGGTGGCAAACACAGAAAGTACCTAACAGAACAAGCTTGCTGACAGCAGTCAGGTAAAAGCCGGACTCTGCTTTAATCCTACCTTTGATGGTTATCCTAACCTCAATTCCCTCCCCTTTTCTTTGCTCACTCAGTCCTTAGGGATGATTTGATTTGCTGCAATGTTTGAAAACTGCCTCATTGTGCTAACAAGATTAAGTTGAGCCTACGTCTGTTTGATACACTGAGAATGTGCAGGGCAACTAGAACTGGCTTTCGGCTGGAACTGGAGGCAAGAAATGGGACGGTTGCCAGGGAACAGGCCCAATGACTGCTTATGTCATCTTTGCAGACAAGGAATTAGCAGGGAGAAATACGGAAATGTTCAAGAAACAGGGCAAGTCAGCACTTCACTAATCTCGCAGGTAAATGTGTGTGTGTGGGGGGGGGGCCGGGGTGGACTCTGAGATTGTGTGTTAGGAAATACTTATACTGAAACTGCATAATCTATTGTGACTTTTTAGTTTAACCTAATCATATCTGCGACTAAAGAAATCTAGAGACAAGCAAAAAGATCCAGAACAAAAACGTATTTTCTGTGTCTTACCTCTATAACATATTACATTATGTATAATGCAGACAGCAACATACTTGTTTCTTTCTGTCCTTTGTCTCACAGGATCTAATATTCTGGCCAGACTAACTGTCGGTATCCTTATTTCCTTGTTCAACAAATGTATTTGTCATGGGATTTAATCTGCATCGTGATCAGTTAAAAAGGAAGGTCATGAATCTTGATTGGTGTCATACTATCTGAGTGGTTCATGACCATGAGTGTCAACCTCAGGGCAGACCATAAAGAAGCAGGGAAAAATCCCCAAACTGGTGGTATGTTCTATAATTAGATCTCACCAACTCAGTAACAAGTGTGAACTCCTAAAGCACTATAACAGTCTTACCATGGAGTCACAAACAGACAGTCCCCTTGGGCATGCCAGTCTATCTTGCCACCCAGGAAAGCTGGACTTAGGCTATGGCTATACTTGCACTTCAAAGCGCTAAGTGTACACTTGAAGCGCTAAGTGTAGTCAAAGCGCCAGCGCTGGGAGAGAGCTCTCCCAGCGCTGTCCGTACTCCACCTCCCTGTGGGGAATAACGGACAGCGCTGGGAGCCGCGCTCCCAGCGCTGGGGCTTTGACCACATTGGCGCTTTGCAGCGCCGCAATTTGCAGCGCTGGAGAGGGTGTGTTTTCACACCCTGCTGCAGCGCTGCAAATTTGCAAGTGTAGCCATGGCCTTAGTGAGGGTTTGTCTACTACACAGCTTTTAGTCGACACAGCCTTGTCACTAAAAGTCAGTGCGTGTGAACACTCTATCGGTATTTTGTCAGCACTTTTGCCAACAAAATAA
The DNA here is from genome assembly GCF_020497125.1 of Mauremys mutica. NCBI lineage: Eukaryota > Metazoa > Chordata > Testudines > Geoemydidae > Mauremys > Mauremys mutica. The sequence continues at coordinate 117,618,764 of NC_059073.1, read as the reverse complement.
TTCCAGCCCTGCGAGCAGCGGTAGCTTTGTCGGCAGGAGAACGCTCCTGTCGACAAAGCTGCATTCACAATGCCACTTGCATTGGCAAAACTTTTGTCTTTCGTGGGGGAGCTTTTTTAAGCGCCCATGGAAGACAAGAGTTTTGTCGACAATGTCATCGTGTAGACAAGCCCTGATGGTTTCACAGAAGATTCAGATTGCTTCCAGTCCCTAGAGACTAGTCACTTACCCCAGATAAATTTGTACCTCAGATTTCTCACCAAAGACAACACGTGCAGCCAATCCTATAATTAACTAAGGATATATTAACCAGGAAAAGAAATCAAGAGTTATTACAAGGTGAAAGCAAACAAATGAGTTATGGTTCTACAGAGTTTCAGTAATCTGTCAGCTCTGAACATCTTTTGCGGCTAACCCAGGTTGACCCTGGGGTTCTCTGCTTCTCTTCCAGAATTTAAAAAAAAAAAAAAAGATGAAACATTTTGTCTTTCTTTCTCCTTCGTTCTTTCGTTCTTTTAGAATTCAAGCTGATGGGATGAGCCTTTTGGCACATAGCCTCTTCATGGGTGTGCACGCGCAATTAGCAAACTCTTTGTATTGTGATGTCCCACAATGGCCCATTTAGTTTTGATAGTCCTTCTTGATGGGCATTAGGTAATATCTTCCATAGGGATTTAGCACTGTGCACTAGGTATTTGAAAGAAGGGACTGTCTGGAAATTAATGGCCCAGAAAGCAAGGGGCTTAGAGACAGAAAAAAAAAATCAAGCTTAAAAGAACTAGAAATGTGACAGAACTGAAATACTCACTACATGTTTACAGCAAAGTTGGGATAGCAGACAGGCCCAGTTTAATCTGGTTATTACAATGAGGTGGTTTTCAAACATTGCAGCAAATCAAATCACCCCTAAGAACTGAGAGTCATATTGTTTAAGACGAGAAACTGACAGAGAAAAAAACTGAAAGCTTTCTATGGAGTTTTATTGAACTACATAGAAAGCTTTCAGTTTTTTTCTCTGTCAATTTCTCGTCTTAAACAATATCACACAATGCAGTTGGTATGGACTAGGACAGTGAAACAGACCAGATCTAAAACATTGGCCAGAGCAATTACCAACTTGATTAGCAAATGTGCACTTCACACTACTCAGATTTGAGAACCATGGCATTGCCAATTTGGGTAAGACTGGAACTCTGTTTATTCCTATAGGCTGTCTCTCTGGAAATGTCTTCAGAGCAAGGTACAGGACACCCAGCACTGGACAGTTATGAAGTGACCTGATGCTAAGGAAATTAACTAGAAATTTCCCCTAAGTAGTGATTTGCTTATGTCCAAAAGAATGAGGATTTGAATCCCTACATTCTAATCCTATCTAATGTAATTGCGCATGTTCTTATTATCCACCAAATACACAGTTCAATTCTTTTTTCAATCATCTGGACCTCAGTGATGTCTTCTGACAATGAATTTCCTAGGTTACCCATATGTGTTGTGTGAGAAGTATTTCCTTTCATAATTTTAATTGTTTGCCTTTTAATTTAATTGAACATCCCCTTGTTCTTGAATTAAGAGAAAGTATGAATAGGAGGACATGAACCTTGCATGTGCTTTCCTCTTGGCAAATTATTCACATCGTCTCATTCATGAGCAAATCACAACAGTGCCATATAAGGTGGCAGGTGACCAGTAGCCTGGTTAAGGGTGGCTTCCACAGTTTAGATGACTCACTGTTATAGTCCATGTAGCCTACTTGCAAACCAAGAGGACAGTGTTGACACAGTGGAAGTGAGTATTACCACGAACAATGCCGCAGGTCATTCAAGATGTTGTCGTTGACCTCTGGAGTTTGGTTTTAACATGATTTTTCCTGTTATCTGAATGCTTGTAACTGAATTATTTTAAATTTAGGAATATGATTGGGTCTTCTACTTTTTTCAAATTCAAGAACTACTAAATTCTATTGGCTATTGACCTTAGCAGCAATAAATTGTAGCATGAGTAGATTACTGCAAACACTGCTAAATTAACATCAGCTAGCACAGTGTGGATAATTCCAACCATTTGCACTATGCTCTGTAAACTGCATCTGATCACAGCATATAAAAAAACCCCGTGCAGTACTGTATATTATTTTGAAGTGTACTGATCTTAAAGACATATTCATCCAATTTATCATTTAACTCAGGGCTTCTCAAAAGCTATTAAACACCACCATGAGCCTGGAGGCCACACATATGTTACCACACTGGAAATGTAAAGAAATTATTTGAATCCCTTAATAACAACCTTGACCTATTGTACAAGGTGTATGTATTGTCAACAATTTATCTCACTCTTGACCCTAGCTCAGAGCCTATCCCTTGGATACTTACAGTGGTGGTGGAAAGCCTTTTTCTCCTCGTCTCCCCCTTTTGTAAAATCTGGAACACCGATCATTACAGTGCTTTTGGCAGTTAATTTGAACATCAGTGACTCAACTTTGAGAAGAAGCCTTTTCTGCCCTAAAGAATCTCAGAGTTTTCAGACTACAGTAATTGAAAAATCCCCAAACACTCACTCACAGAGGAGATACACATTACTGCAGGAACAGTCTACAAATTGTAAAGTATTCAATTTACATTCCCAGTACCTTGAGGCAGTTGTGAAGAATTTATATCCTTGGAAACCTTTGAACTAACAAAAGATAACATTTCACAGCAGAGTGTACTTGCATAAAGTTTTTTAACTCCATTCTTATTCTGAAGAAGTGTCTCCAACACATCTGCAGCCAGGGATCAACATACATATCTAAAATCTATAAAAGGAAAAGTGTATGCGGGGTGTAGGGAGAGTGAAGATAGACATATATCTATCAGTGACTTCTGGAGTGTGTGTTAATTATTCATAAATCAAACCACACTTGTTCTTGTCTCGAAATCGACACCATCTTTACTGAATTTTGGGTTCAGTCAATATACAAAGAAACAATGGACCTGATTAAGGCCCCTTTATACAATTCTAGATGTGCAAAGGTTCCTTAAATTACATTTAAAGTGGATGTAGTGAGAATCAGGCCCAATGCATCTTGGGTCTTGACAAATTTAGTTGATTTCCTTCTCTTTGAAGAAGTCACATTTTTATCATTGTTTATCATCTTAGATTTTTATTAATCAGGTCAAAATTGTGATATGTTGTACTATATACCGGGCTTTCCATTTATTCAGAGCAAAGAATCGTAAATGACCTTTAATACTATTTATTTTGATTCCTGCTCCTTATTTAGGCCCCACTTCAGCAAAGCTTTTTAAGCATGTGTCCATTTCTGCATGAACTGTCTACAAATTGTAAAGTATTCAATTTATATTCCCTATACCTTGGTGCAGTCTATTTCTATCCAGCAAACCTCTGAAGCAAACTTTAGGGCCATGCTTAAGTCACACTGAAGTCAAAGTTAATGTTAAGTCCACATGCGTAAGTGCTTTGCTGGATAGGGATGGACTGCTGAATTGGGGCCTTTAGGTCCAACCTTGCAGAGTGAGGCCATGTGTAGTAAAATAAGAAATTAGCAATAGAAACAGGCAACATTATTGATTTATTTTCCTCTTCCCCTCTCTTGATCAGAGACCACTCAATGTAAATGACTAATCTCATGATATCCTTTCACTTTGTCCAGTTTATACATTTGTATAGGCAGAAAGGGGAAAAAAAAGAAAGAAGGGAAAAATTATCTGCTTCCAGCCATCCCCTGATTCTATAATTATCATATTCATGTCCAACACTGTGCATTGATGTGGAAACATTAACAAAAGTTTTAAAATACAATCATTGGTTACAGGGTTTTTTTCCCACCCTATAAAGAAATTGATAAATGTTTCTATTAACTAATAACCCAGGAATCAACAGTATTATAAAACTGGTTTATTCAGCCCAGAAAATTAGGCAATCCATCATGACTGATTTGCTCACATTTCCCCCCGCAAATAAGTCAGATGAAAACTTTAAAACCAATAAGATAATGCACTTAACAAATTCAGCTGAGAGAGATGGATAAACTAAGATGCCACTGGCATCAGTTAAGGAAAATCTGTCGTGTTTCCAATTATTTGAGCAGATTTTGTATCCCAATTTGCTGCCAGACTGGTTGCATCCTCCACTCCCCTCTTTCAAACCAAATCATCTGATCTTAAATCAGAACAAGCTCATCATATCACACTATGAAAGGCCAACAGGGGATAAATGACACCAGATGTTATATGAGTTTTCTTTTAGGCTTTCATTTCAGCCTTACTGCATTCCCCATGCTGCTTTTTACTTGTCAAAAAACTAAAATGTGCTTTGATAGATAACAACCCTGTTTTCTTCACTGGCTGAGCTTAGAGAATACTATTAAGTATTGATATTGATGGTGCTTAACTAGGGAATGCAACCTGGGATCTTGAAAATTGGGATTTGAGATTCGGAGGTATTTTTCAATCCCATGGCCACAGTGCTGCTAATCCCAGGTTTTTTGGATGCATGCTGTGTAATTTTACAAAGCAAAATATGAGAGTACAGACAGATACTGTGAGCAAGGAGGGGCATGCACACTCAAAAACATAATTCCTAGACCCATCTGCTGCTGCTGAGCAAGTTGATATCACGTAGAAAGATTAACAGTCTGAAGCTGAACTGAAGCACTCCAGTGAAAAATCCAAGGCACCGTCATTTTAAGTTGTTTTTCTTGGGGTCTTTTGGACTACAGATGGCAGGAAAAAACTAGAACGTGGCAGACGCAAAGAGCAATACACACTTTCACAGCAGTTAGAGATTCATGCATGCACAGCAGCTAACATGTATCACTATTTGGGTGGGAATCACGGAACCTCACTGCTGCTTCAGTCATGTCCATCCAACATGGATGCCTCTGGGATTCCACAAAACCTTATTGAGCCACCGCCTAACTCTGTAGGTGCCTAAAGTCTCTAAGTGTCTAAGCTTCCACTGTTCAAGTCTCCAAGATGCCTATGCTTTGGCAGCTGGATATGCACCAGTTGCCTAAATCCTGACACTGCTCAGCACCAGACTCGCACCTACGCCCCAGCAGATTCACAAACGAGTTATGTTCATTATAAATTTTTACCTAGTGGTTAGAGCACAGACCCATAGTGTTCAAATTCCCACTCTGCAGAAATATTTAAACTGGGATCTTCCACAGCCTAGGTAAGTGCCCTGTGCGCTGGGCTGTGAGGTATTCTGGGTGGGGAGCTCTCATACTCTCCTATTTAAGTTGTTCCACTGCGTATAAATACTTAAATCTTCATTGAGCCAGAGAAAGAAAGGGGAAAAAAGAGAGCGAGAGAGAGAAACTGACTCTACAGTGCAGTGGTTAGGGCACTCACCTGGGAGGTGGAAGATCCCAATTCATGTTGTTTCTTCACATCAGATGGAGATGTGATTTGAACCCTGGTCTCTCACAGCTTAGGTGAGTGCTCCTAACCCCTGGGCTAAAGTCAGGGGAGGAGGGTGGTAGCATCTCATCCTTAATTTTTCAAGCAAAACTACTGACCTGGCTTAGGAACCCAATCTATGAGTGGTTTCTTGGCTGTGTATCCCACATGGAGGGAGATGCCCGCCTCCAGCCTGCAGGCAAGTGCTGAACTCCCTTGGATGAGTGGGGCTTAGGCCACACTCCTTTCCATGGCATTTCCTACTGATTATCTTAGGAGGCTACATGCTCCCTGTGATGGCTTTTATGAATCCCATTCTTAGGTGCCTAACTCTCCTCATGCACAGGATGGGGAACCTGAGTGCCTAACTCAGGGTCATGAATTCCACTATGTGGCAGGGCACTTTAAATTTAGTGACAGCAATTCTCAGCATAGGGTGACCAGATGTCCCGATTTTACAGGGACAATCCTGATTTTTGGTTCTTTTTCTTATATAGGCTCCTATTACCTCCCACACCATCCCGATTTTTTACACTTGCTGTCTGGTCACCCTAGCGCAGCATTGCAGAACCTACCAGTACATTCCCCTTGTGAATCTCACCCTTTTGTACCTTTCTCTACCAGCTGGGATTGGGTGCACTGATCCGGGAGAAGAATTTTGTCCTGTGAGTGGAAATACTTTTAAGAGCCAATCTGCAACATGCTAATTGTTTTCACAGATTAAGATTGATGGCTAGTCCAGTGAAAAACTTGATGTAAGGGAAATTAAAAAAAAAAATCAACAGTGGTTGAAGAACCAGTTTCCAAATACTACAATTAATACTAAATAGATCAACTTCACCATTAAGCAAGAGGTCACTCAATCCCTAGTATGCTGTCATAATTGACTACTTGACAGCATGATTTAAAACAAACAGGCTACATTATTATTCACAAATACCATATTAAGAGAAGGACCAATAAATAACGTCATTTAGCCCTTGGCCTGATGGTGTAGGATCACACCAATGCAAGAGGACCTGATGGAGACATTCTGTTTTAAGTCGGTACAATTCCTCCCAAACTGGACTGGTACATGTGTGTTAGGATATGGTAACCTGCTCCCCATGTGTGGCTGGTTCCGCTTTATACCCATCACTTTCTGCATATACCTTAGAGTACAGAGAAGAAGCAGTCTCAACACATCCCTGCATATCTTGACTGCACTTGCCTTCACAAGGCCTGATCCAAGGCCTATTGAAGTCAGTACTAAGACTCTCATTGGCTTCAATAGGCTTCGGATCAGGAGCAAGGGTAAGGTGTTAGTCAACCTGATTGGAAATCCGCAAAGGTTTTGTCTAAATTAAATTGAGCTCTGCTTCAAACAACACATTGCTGGTCGCCTGTGGAATTCCGACTGCCAATCTGATTCCATGTTTTTCCACTGATGACACCTTTAAAACTGACTCAGCATCAACTTAATGGGTAGACTGCACCAATAAGCCAGCAGCTGTCAGAAACCATGACTTACAGTATTAAACAGCATCAGCCTGCTTTGGCTGACATTCTGCAATATCTACATGGTGCAGCATCATTCGATACTGAGGATGAGCTCTTCTCAGCTCCCATTGCAGCAAACGTTTACAGGAAGGGAAAAATACTCACATAGAGAGATTTGTGCAACCAAGTAATAATACAGACAACCCAAAGGATGAGGCGTGGCAGCACTCGCAGTGGAGACAAAAAAATACCATGTCATGAAAAACTCACTGCCATTTTCTTATGGACCCACTTTTCACAGCACTATCAATGGGTGTGAAAGCATGTGGAAGAAGAAAAAAAAACACTACCACCTCCACCACCTCAGAAGTCTGAGATAGCAATACAAAAAAAAAAAATCAAGCACCCAGGCCACTATCACTACACAGTGGCAGTAACATAATTGGCTGTTATTTAAAAAGAAATGCCCCTGTATGAAGGTGGAGTATCATGCAGGCTTCATCTGTTGCTAGTATATGATATTATGTCTATTATTTTCAAATACAGTTCCCCCCCTCCTGCCACCCCAGTTCTTGTACTACAAATTGTATTTAAAAAAACCCAACCCCAACCCTCCCCCCCCCCAAAAAAAACCTGGATTTTCTGTTGCCTCAATGTAATTTATTGGAAACCATCAGGCTAGGAGATAAATGAACACAAATGGAAGAAAAAGCAACTGTGGGTTGAATACTGCTAACCTTATTCATGTAAGTAAGTCCAGTTGAAGGCAGTAGGGTTTCTTGCACAAGGCCAGTGATAGCTGTAACTATGCCAAAAGCAGATGAAGGGCAGACATTATTTATATAAAATGGCAGCTCTAATATCACATACTTAAAGAAATGAGAAGCCAAAAAGAGGTAAAGCTCCCCCCTCCGGCCTATGTGTATTGGCTTTATTTGTTTTTACAAATACAATAGAACCTCAAAGTTACGAACACCTCAGGAATGGAAGTTGTTCGTAACTCTAAACAAACATTATGGTGGTTCTTTCAAAAGTTTACAACTGAACATTGACTTAATATAGCTTTGAAACTTTACTATGCAGAAGAAAAATGCTGCTTTTAACCATCTTAATTTAAATGGAACGAGCCCAGAAACAGTTTCCTTATCTTGTCAAATCTTTTTATTTTTTTAAACTTTCCCTTTATTTTTTTAGTAGTTTACATTTAACACAGTACTGTACTTGGTGGTGGTTTTTTTTCCTTTTTTGTCTCTGCTGATGCCTGATTATGTACTTCTGGTTCCAAATGAGGTGTGTGGTTGACAGATCAGTTTCTAACTCTGGGGTTCGCAACACACCGTTCTACTGTACAGTAAAACTTGCCAGACATGATTAGATACAATTCCTCTTAAAAAAAAATGTAATCTCATCTTCTCTTTTTATATTTGTTAGATAAATTATGTTTAAATTACCTGAAGTGAAATAAAAATTGCTAAAATTCTTCAGTGTACCATCAGTAATATATGGAATTATGGAGACCTAATATTTAAGTATAATTGATACTGATATCTTGGCAATGAAAAACTACTCCAGGATTATTTTCTATATTTAACTATTGTTAATTTGGCCCCAATCCAACAAAGCATGTAAGCATGTGTTTAAATCCATCCTTATACAGCAAAGCACTGAAGCAGAGCTGGTCATAAAATTCTGATATTTATCCATAAAAAAATATTTGTCCCTTTGGCTGACCTGTCCTACATTTAAGCTCACGGGCAAGTTTAATTGATATCAATGGGACTTAAGCAGATGCTTAACTGCGTTGCTGAATAGGAATAGACTGCTGTATTGGTGCCTATAGGCACAATCCTGAGATAGTGAGAAGAGCCCAGGTAAAAAGTTGTGATCACACAACCCTCCACAATTGTTGGGGGATGAAATCTCAAGGCTCACAAGCAATGTGAGGCCCAGGGCACTCATGAAGCCGGAGCAGCAGAGATGATCTTTGACTGCCCTTTTATTCCATGTGGTTCTAAGCTGTTCACACATAAATTGGCTGTGCACTTGAATTGCGCAGGCAACACCTTTCACTGTTCACTGCAGCAGGTAGCGCTGTAACCAATACTGCAAGAAGTTCTGCAAACCTTCATTCAAAGTTTTCAATGAATTTTGACTGTGTTTGTGCCTCTTGAATATTTCAGCACATGGCAAACATTCTTGCCCGTGAACCTAAGACAGCCAGTTTTAAATGAATTTGGAAGAATGTTCATGATAAGTGCATTTTAAATCCATAATCATGAGTATTCACACCAAATATCTGGTTTTAAGAGTTATGCTCGTCCAGTCAGAGAACAGAAACATCCCATGTGTCCTGTGTCCAATCTAGACCGGATTTAAAAATAAAATAGGATATGCTCTATTTCAAAAAGGAATTAGTTGGGGGAAGTTCTATGGCTTTTGCTATACAGGAGATCAGACTAGGTAATCACAGTGGTCCCTTCTGGCCTTGGCATCTATGAACTGAAATATCAAAAGCTCACAAACTACAGGCCAAGAGTTCACATGGAAACTATTCAGCTAATACTTTGGAATAACTAATAATTTCAAGAACATTGTGATCTGCTCACAGACAAGTAACAAATACAAATAGAAGCAAAAGCAATCAAATCAGTTATTTGTCCTGGCCTACTGTGCCTAGGAGTGCAACGTTCCACCAGACAGGATTATCTGCAGTTTGGGCCACCAGTGCAGCAGAAAAGCTGTGTTACTGTTGCTTTAGATACTAGACTGCTTGTATAAGCAAGCTCATAATTTGATTACTTTACCCTCTGTAGCAAGGCTATTTCTTGTTATGCTCTCAGGCAAATGTTCCATGATTTGAAGTTAAAAGAAACAGCATCATAATATTCTCAACAACACCTCTTCATAAAATAAAATAAAATAAAAGTCCGAAAGTGAATGATAGCCACATAGATATCTTTGGAGATCACAGAAGGAATTCTGAATTTCCCAGCATACAATTGTATGAGTATTCTCGTATCTTTCCAGTTAAGAATGCTGCAGCCAAGTAAAGGGATTTGAATGCATATTGGCTCACTGCCTCTGCTGTTTTGATTTGCAGACTGGCCAAGCAGAATGCAATTAGTACTTATTGACACCTTTACAGGAAGCGGTCATAAGGGACATGGGAAATAGAAAATCTCTTTTAAAAGATGGAAGCAAAATACTGTATCAAAGCTTGCTGCTAAATACGGAAAGCCTAGAAAAGTGCTCAGTCAGAATATTTGTATTTCTGTATCATTTAGGAAAATCCTATTATGGCTTTAGCCACAGAGACATCCCTGGTGTGCAAGATAGAGGCAGTTCATAAAATACATAACATTTTCTGCTAGAAAATAAGGCAACCTATTGCTTTCTGTAGATGGCTATGTTACACCTGAGTTCCCATCAATAGAACATAATCTCATTGCAGCAGGCAATACTCAATATCAATGAAACACTAGTATTGTAGGTATTTGCAGACTGCCAGCACCTAAAGGACAGAAAGACTTTGTGTTTTTACAAGGGCCAATATCTCCAGAACATATTTATGAAACAAGGCATCACACCAAGGAAGTAAAGTAGTTATAGCCATGTACCCATAGAACCGTCGTCTCTCTTTCTTTTCTAATACTTTGCAACATCTTCACCTCAGACTTTGTAAGTTTCCACTAGCAATGTCAGTTATGCAATGAGTCCCCTGTCAATTAATGCCAAATTAGATGCCTGCTGTCAGCAATCCCTAACACTGATAGAGCAGTGGGACTGTGTATGGTAATAATGTATAACTGGGATAACTCCTAATGCTCTAAGGAGTCTGCGTTGTTCTCTGCAAAACTGTGTATGTTGCACCTTGACTTTTGCTATCTGTAGTCAGTGCAAAAATAAAATAAGTTTTGTTGTGCAGTTATCCCAGTGATTACAATATAATAGGCTAATGAGATTACAAAAACTGATTGTGAACAAGACCAATTGTGTTAATTGGAGACTCCTGAATGGCAATTTGAGCTGCTGCTGCTGAGTTTTGAAATATAATCAGTTTTACTAATTTTATCTGATTTCTTAATGAAGCTTGCCTTGAGCAATTGTTCTATGTGTTCTTTAGCAAACAGCGTGTGTCATAACTGCTGACATTAATCTTGATTACTTTAGTTAAAATAAATAGTTATACTTGGGCGGTTTTCAGAAAATAAATCAGTGAATATAATATTAGAAAGAGATGGGGGTTTATTTTTTATATTTGTTGTATTTGCAAGAAGTCCCAGCTGTGAAACTTCTGTCTCTGGTGTGACCTGATCTCTTTCAGACCCCTATAGATGTATCCACGGCCCATAACTGGATTTCATTGTAGAACGTATATTTACTGCTGTAGAAAAAATGTGATACAGATTCTGTTAGGAAAAGTCACTGGAATCAAACTTATGATTGGTGAGAGAGCAGAAGCTACAGAGTATCTCAGGAAAACCACACTACGAAGAGCTTTCTCATGCATGAATCTCAAAGTTGGCATGCACAGTCTCAGTGCCTCATTTTCCAGCTTCCAGTACTGACACTCAAGACTATAAAAATGCTCTCTCAATATAAGTTATTTCTTTTTTTTTTATGGTGGATTAACATACCGAGGATGGCTGTGTAGAGCATTTGTTATGCATTTGATGGTGTGATGTACCGTACTGCTGGTTACAAAAGGACGCAATCACATTTACAAAAAAACACACTACAAAGGATAGAGGGCAATCGGAATAGTGGTGATGACTGAACAGAAGATAAGCATAGGAAAGAATAGTTAAAATTTCTGAATCTCTGTTCTAGTATTAGCCTTTATTTTATAGTTATAATTCTTCCATAATTAGGATGAAGACTGACTAGTCTGAAGAGTGTTATACTTCTTTCTAGGACTAGTATGGCCTATATCACAATACCATTTGCATGTATTTATTGCAGTGTAAAGTCTGTGGATGCCCAATACAGTTGTATTGATTACATATTTGGATCCTAAACAGAAACCCTTTTGAGGAAGAGGACATGTGGGGTATATTAACCATTTCTTTTGCCCTCTATTTATAGTCCGCACTAGTCTAGTAAATTAAAATGTTTAATCTAGCCTTATTAATCTATGACCAATTAGAATCAAAATCTGTAGAATGAACTGGTCTTATCTTTTAATCCACATTTATCTTAACTACACAATTCTGTGGCTACTACACATGAGGGTGAGTGAAATTCTTCTTCTTCTGATATGTCCACACTGCCGCTAGGAGACGCAATTTCCAGCTTGATTAGACGTATGTATGCTAGCTTTTGATCAAACATGCTAAAAATACAAGTGTAGCCACTGTGGTGCTGGTGGTGGGAGGGGCTAGACTTAATGGTCTGGATGAACTGAAGGTGATGGGCACTTCTTAACTCAAACATATATAGCAATTTGAATACAAAGATGTAGAACACTGAATGATTAACAGAATATTGGCATTTGGCACTGCATAGTCGTAACAGGTAAAACCCCGATTCAAACAAAATTTCAGGTGTTTCTTCAAAGCTCACATGAACTTATCCAAAGCTATGTGGTCTCAAACTGCAATTTGCAATTTCCATGCAAACAGAGACTCAGGAGATTTCCAGATTTCTAGCTGGTTCCAGCTGGTCTGGAAATACTATGATGAAATACTATTTCTGGTAGTATTGTGGGTCTTCACCTCTCAATCATGACAGAAGTATAGAAGCAAACAATATATAGAACATTAACCAAACTTTTCTGAAAGTTTTCGCTTAGGTTTAGTTTGAGTTTTGAGTGACAGTTTCAGCTACAAAACAAAAATGTTCACAAAGCCTTCACTTTCAGGGGAAAATTTTGATATTGTCAAAAAATCTTTCAGGTTATCTTTTTTCCTCTAAAATTACTAGTCAACATTTCTGTCTCACTCTAAAAATTGGACTAGAAAGCTCATGAGAAAGGCCAGGTGATTTTTCTACTACCATGTACCTTTGGTGTTGTTCCAGGAGAGACTAGCTTTCAACTATATTGGAGGCAGTTTTAGCCATGGCAAACCATCATGTCCCTCATCGCTTCTCAGCCAGCACCCTATGCTTTTGAAACTGTACTGTTCCACATGCTTTCTGGCTCTCTTTCTGTTGATGCATCCTCTTCCAGAAGACTTTGCACAAATGTCAGCATATTTCTTCAGTGAATGGACCCTCTGGATTCTTTTTACTCTCTACTCAAAAAAATATAATGAATTAAAAAATATATGTTATTGAATTTGTTTTCTGGAATCTGCCCAACAAATGCTACAATTTCACTTGGTTCCCATTGTATTCCTTAATTAGAGCTAACAGAACATCACCATCTGTGATTCTGCTTGGTGGGGGGCACAGCACATGTCTGTCTTTCTTTTTAAGAGCTCATTTACACTTGGAAATGTATTGAAATAGCCATTCCAAAGTGGATTAAGCTAAATCAGAAAAAGGCACACATTCAGGAATGAGAGTGTCCGCACGGAGGTTTACACCAAAATAACTATTATGAAATAATTATTCCAGAAGAGCTATTTTGGTAAATCTCCAAGTGTAGATAGACAAGCCCTATGTGTAACACTTGGCCCAAGTACCTTTTCTGGATTAACTATCTTGATCCAGCTAATATGTCTGGTAAGGACAGTCAGCAGCAAAACATTGAGCCCGATTCTCATTTATACTAAAGCCCTCTTCCCTGCAAATGATAAAGAAATCGTTTTCAAAACATAACTACAGTTTTAAGCCCAAAATACATATAAGGGTGCCCTATAGACCACCTTGTAACTGACATTTTAACCCTCTCACTTCCTATTAGGACTGAATAATTTATTTCTCAAGTGCTGTAACTTTAAAAGGTACAGTAGAGTTGATAAGCCCTACTTTAGGCGCTTGCTGTGCTCAGAGCAAGAATGGCTACCAAGTTTCAAAGCTCACACATACTTCTGAGGGGTCTGGCAGCAGCCCAAAACAGCAGCCTCTACTAAATCAGCCTGGATTTGGCAAACATGGATTGATCCTTTCTTGTTATGTGTGAAAATCAGTTCCCCCAGCATGGCCACTGCTTTAATCATGTTCTTTAAACATAAACAGAATGACAGATTTTACAGTATAATCTGGTAGGCACAGCAGCCTTTTAGAAGAATGATTCATTAACCTAGAAGCTATGTTTAAGTAAAAAAAAGACAGACAACAAGAAAGGGAGAGTGAGAGATTGGTTTTGTTCATTATTTAACACACAACTGTGATCCACTGAGCCACTCTCCTCCAGAATGTATTTCTCTGTCACAAAACCCACTGCAAACAGTAAAGGGGGAAAAAAAAAAAAAAAGGTTTAGCTAAACTGGGGGAGAAAAGTGACTTTAAAAAGTCTCTCTCTCTCTCTCTCTCTGGTTCTAATCTTAAAATAAATTTTTGAAATGAAAAATACTTTATAAAAAGAGGAAATAAGAATGTTAATTTCTCTCTGTGCTGAAGTAAACTGGAGCTCAGTTATTAAAACAATACTTCATATTCTTAAAATAGTTCATTTTTGATGGGGGGATTATCGTAGCTAACACTGATATATTAATCAACTTGCAGTGAGAGTTTCTGGGCCATGTATTCATTTACACTAAGGCTATGTTTACCGATGCAGCTGCGTCATTGTAAGATCTCTCAATGTAGCTTTACTTCTCCTTGATTGCAACTAGGAGGATGTTAAATTGACCCATTGTCATTTTTCAGGGTTTATGCTAAAAGCAGCATTTCAAAGTTTGAGTTCCTGGTAAGAAAGCCTGGAGAAATATGGACCTGGACTTAATTTTCAGAAGTGTAATTGAAATGCCTAGTGCAACAGAACATAAAAGATTTGTGCTGCCTAGTTGTTTACTACAAAGTTAGTGCTCCCAATTGCAGATACAATCTATGGGATCAGCAAATTTTCAGCCAATTCAGGAAAGTGACTTTACACTCCCTAGTCACCAACAATGGTTAAAGTAGATTAAGTAGGGTGGAGGGAGAGTTCACCCATTTTAGTGGCAATTGTCACATGTCTAATGCAATATTAAATTATCTTAGGCTGTTTTACTATAAATGCTGCAGTGGCGCAGCCACAGTGCTGCAGCTGCATTGCTGTAGCTCTTGAGTCTAGAGACCACTACAGCAACAGGAGGGATTCTCCCATTGCTGTAGTTAATTCACCTCCTTGAGAGGTGTTACCTAGGTTGATGAAAGAATTCTTCTGTCATTTTAGCACTGTCTACACCGGGATTAGGTCAGCTTAACTATGTCACTCAGGGGTGTAGATTTTTTACACTCATAAGCAACGTAACTGGGTCAACCTAACTTTTTAGCCTAGGCCTGGCAAAGAGTGAGAGGCTCCAGCAAAAGGAAGAGAACAGTCTGGAGGGAGTTCACATTCCCAAATAAGCATAGAGAGAGACAAACAAACGTTTGTGTGAAAGGCTGTTTTAGGAGAAATGCCTGGTGTTTCCTACATATGTCTATAAAGGGTATTGTTATATCCTTGGGGCAGCCGGTGTAGGAAGCAATCACTTGAGGCCAGAGAGCAGGCAGCTAACCAAAACCTCCATTTTATTTACAGATATACAGAGAGCTCACTCAGCCGGTTGAAACCGGTTGAGCTAACCCATAATAATCTAACTCAGTTGCCATAGCAACAAAAACCATGACAACCAAATACACAACATATTCCTCCCCCCTAATAAGAACATCCCCTAAATAAAACACACACTAGACTAGAGAAGGAGGGTAGACTGCCTCCATTCCCGGCTAAACCCTGGGGATTATTTTGCCCCATAACCGTGGGTTCGCCCTAGCTAAAGATCCAGCCGATGAGGAGGCCTTCTGTCTCTAGGTGGATTACGGCGAACTTCTGGTGTTATTGCACCCGAAAGCACTAGGGGCTCAGGGTTCGCAGCACGAACAGGTGAGGAGGTGGTATCAGCTCGTGCTGGGCAAAGGGGATCTCAGCCGCCGGCAGTAATGGAGGAGAACAGTCAGAAACAGGTGACACGTGATTCGGTCCCTCACTAGAAGAGGTGAAGTCAGACCCCTCAACTGCAGATGGGTCCTGAGGACTGGCATGACCTGGCAACAGCTGATCTACATGTCGCCGCCAGGTAAGATTCTCTGCAGTCCGGACTGTGTAGGAAACAGGTCCTGTTTGAGTGATGACTGTGGCCGGAACCCATTTAGCTCTGGAAGTATAATTCCGAGCCAAAACTGGCTGTCCCGGGCTAAAGGTTCGGTCTTTTGCTCTGGGTGCCCGTCTGATGACTTGATATTGCTGCTGATGTTGCACAATTTGTCGGGGTTCAGAAGGTTTCAGCAGATCAAAGCAAGTGCGCAGCTGTCGTCCCATCATTAGAAAGGCCGGAGATGCGTGGGTCGTAGCATGAGGTGTGTTTCTGTAGGAAAGTAAAAAGGTATCCAGACGCTTTTGAATGGAGTGTTGTCCCCTTGCTGATTTCAAAGCGTTTTTCATTGTCTGCACAAATCTTTCATTGTCTGCACTAATCCGCTGGTGGACGGATGATATGGTGCTGACGTGATGTGGTGTATCCCATTTGCCTTCATAAAATTTTGAAACTCCTGAGAAACGAACTGCGGTCCGTTGTCACTCACAAGTTCTTCTGGCAGACCAAAACGACTAAAGAGTCCTCGTAATTTTTGGATAGTACTCTCTGCAGAAGTGGACTGCATTATAGAGACTTCTGGCCATTTAGAATGGGCATCTATTGCCACCAAGAACATGCTTCCTTCAAGGGGGCCAGCAAAGTCAACGTGAATACGTTGCCACGGGTTTTCAGGCCAGTCCCATGGGTGTAGGGGTGCCCACTGGGGTGCATTCCTCACACTCTGACATGACATACAAGCTTTTGCCTTCTCTTCAATAGCGCTGTCCAGTCCAGGCCACCAAAAATAGCTTCGTGCAATTTCCTTCATGCGCACTATTCCACAGTGACCGGAATGTAGCTGTTCTAACATCTGTGATATCAGTGGTGGTGGAATAATGACGCGTCTCCCCCACAACAAACAACCAGATTGGACCGATAACTCCGTCCGCTTGGACATGTAGGGAACAAGGTCGGATGAGACCGGAGAGGTTTGTCGAGATTTTCCATGCATCACCAGGTCCATAACGTGGGACAATACTGGGTCAACGCGAGTTGCCTTCTTTATCTGAGTAGCAGTGATGGGTGTATTCTCTACCTGTTCAAAGTAGAAGATTTCCTTTTGGGCACTATCTTGGTGTTTGACCGGCAAAGGCAACCTTGAGGCCATCTGCATTGCCGTGCAGAGTGGATTTCCGATATTTGATTTCATATGTGTGTGCTGAAAGTAACAATGCCCAACGTTGCATACGACTAGCAGCTAATGGGGGAATGCCTGTGTAGGGTCCAAAAATTGATGTCAGAGGTCGATGGTCTGTGAGAAGAGTAAATTTTCGCCCAAACAGGTACTGATGAAACTTCCGAATTCCAAAAACAATTCCTAATGCCTCACGTTCGATTTGGGCGTAGTTAGTTTCTGCTTTGCTTAGAGTGCGTGAAGTAAAAGCAATAGGTCTCTCTTCTCCTGAAGGCATAATATGTGACACGACTGCTCCCACTCCATAAGGGGAGGCATCGCAGGCCAATTGCAGTGGTAAGGATGGATCAAAGTGCGTTAGAACTTCAGAATTTAGCAATGCATCCTTAGCTTTGTTAAACGCAACATCACAGGCTTCAGTCCACTTCCAGGCCTTGTTCTGCCCAAGGAGCTCATGAAGTGGTTTTAGCAGTGTGGCTAACTGTGAGATGAACTTTCCATAATAGTTCAGGAGTCCTAGAAACGAGCGCAGCTGGCTTACATTTCGAGGTGGGGGAGCCTCCACAATAGCTTTAACTTTTGCAGGGGCCTTATGAAGACCTGCAGAATCAATGATGTGTCCCAAATATTCAACAGAGGGCTTGAAGAATTCACACTTGTCTTTGCGAACTCGTAGACCATACTTTTCCAGTCTTTGTAGGGTAGCCTCTAAATTCTTTAAGTGATCCTCTTCATTTCTTCCAGTGACCAGGATATCATCCAGATAGCACTGAACTCCTGACAAGCCACACAAGATCTTGTCCATAGCCCTCTGGAACAGGGCGGGAGCAGATGTTATTCCGAAGGGTAGGCGACAGTATCGATAAAGCCCCTTATGAGTCACAATAGTCAACAGCTCTTGGGACTTTTCATCGACGTGCATCTGTAAATATGCTTGACTCAGATCAATCTTACTGAACTTTTGTCCCCCAGCCAGGCCTGCGAAGAGGTCATCGATGCGGGGAAGCGGGTATTGCTCTGCACACAACACTGGGTTGACAGTGACTTTAAAATCACCGCAAATCCGGAGAGAGCCATCTTTCTTCACGATTGGAACGATAGGAGTGGCCCATGAGCTATGGGTAACTGGTATTAGGACTCCATTGGTGACCAGGCGCTCCAGGTCTGCTTCAACTTTTGGCCTGATGGCATATGGCACAGATCGGGCTTTCAGATATTTTGGTGGACTGTCAGGTTTAATGTTCAATGTCACAGTGATTCCCTTCATACTTCCCAAATCATCTCCAAAAACAGCAGCATGTTTCCTTAGAATAGGGGTTAGACTGGTTTCTTCTTTAGTCATCCGGTGCACTTCTGCCCAGTTCAGCTGAATCTTCCCAAGCCAAGACCTACCCATTAAGGCTGGGTAGTCACCTCTCACCACAAACAGTGGCAATTTAGCTGCCTGTCCATTGAGCTCCACCTTAACATCAATAGTGCCCAACATGGGCACAGCTTCACCTGTATACGTCTTCAGAACAGTTTTTGTTGCCTTAAGCGGAAGATGCTGTAGCTTTTCCTTATACACAGTCTCAGGAACCAGCGAGACAGCTGCACCGGTGTCTAGTTCCATGCGTATAGGTTTGCCCTCCAATAAAGGGGTTACCCAGTATTCATGTGAGCCCGCTGCCAAAGACAAAACATGCAGTGGCACTTCCTCTTGTGAGGAGGTGTCACCTTGATCATCCTGGGTCTGCTCTAGGGTATGCAAGGTTCCTCTTTTTGTCGGCCAGACCACAGGCCTCTTTTTCTTTTGTTTACAGGCATACTCAATGTGTCCCTTTTTGCCACAGTGTCGACACACCAGGTCCTTACACCAGCATTCTGATGCCTGGTGACCCAGCTTACCACAGCGGTAACATTCTTGACTCTGCACCGTTTTGTGGGTCAGTTCTTGTGACACTTTTTGCACCCTAGGGGATGCACCGATGTATTGTGCCTCCGTTGTAGCCAGTTCCATGGAGACAGCAATATCAACAGCCTTCTGTAATGTAAGCTGAGCCTCTGTCAGTAGGCGCTTCCATATAGCTTCACTGCAGAGGCCACACACTAACCTGTCACGCAAGGCATCATTTAACATCTCTTTAAATTCACAGTGTTCTGCTAGCTTTTTTAAAATGGCTACAAATAGTACAACTGTTTCATCTTCCTTTTGGTCTCTTTTGTGGAACCTATATCTTTCAGCAATTACCAGTGGTTTTGGGGAAAAATGAGACCCCAGGATTTCCACAATGTCACTGTAAGATTTAGTCTCAGGCTTAACAGGGTGCAGTAAGCTGCGTAGCAGAGAGTAGGTTTTAGCCCCTAAACAGTTAAGAATATTGGCACCTTCTTCGCTTCTGTAATGTCATTTGCAATACCAAAAAGCTCAAAACGCTCAGTATACACATGCCACTGCTCTGTATTCTTATCAAAAGGCTCCAGGGGCCTGGTCAGAGTAGCCATGATTTTTAGTTTCACTTTCACAGTCAGTGCAAACAAGCAGCTTTTTTTGTTTGTTTGTTCTTTACCTTGACTTCTACTTCCTTCTGTTACTGGAGCAGCACCCGGATCCCATCCTCGTCGCCAGTGTTATATCCTTGGGGCAGCCGGTGTAGGAAGCAATCACTTGAGGCCAGAGAGCAGGCAGCTAACCAAAACCTCCATTTTATTTACAGATATACAGAGAGCTCACTCAGCCGGTTGAAACCGGTTGAGCTAACCCATAATAATCTAACTCAGTTGCCATAGCAACAAAAACCATGACAACCAAATACACAACAAGTATCAAATAGATTTGACCAGAATGGAGGACCTGCCTACCAGCATCATTGAAGTTTTCCATTTGCTCTATGACTAATGGCAACTTTTACTTCTTAATTCAAACTATGGCTTTTTTTTTTAAACAAAGATTTTGTACCAGTTAGAAACTTATTTTTAATAATTCAGTGACCAAATTGTTATTTAAACTCCTTCACTCGGAGGCACCACACATCAGGAAACGTCCACGTTGGTTAATGTTTACACTGCCCCTGGAAACTATAAAGTGGTAATTATTTTTATTTTTTCCTGTTCTCCCTTTGACCTATAGCTGCTTGTCTCCCAGTTGTTAAACACAGAGCTCTAAATGGATCCACCACACCCCAGGCACCAGAAGTCTTATCCATTGTACACATAACTTCACCTTGCATACCTCCCCACTTTTCTTCTGACCAACCTCACCCACACCCCAAAGAATTCCAGAGTAAAAGAATTACCTAAAAATATGATTTTTTTTCACCCACCAAATATTCTTTAATTCCTTACGGGTATTTGTTATATTTTGTCACACCGATGCTTCTGAGAGACTTTCTGCTCTGAAGGCATTCAACAGCTAGTCCTTTCCTGTAGCAAGGTAAAGATGCTTTCCTTCTTTCATTTTCATTTTCTCAAATATCTGCTGAAAACCTAGAAGACTCCTGGACCTAAAAATTAAATTAAGGTGTCTGTCTTTTTAGAATAAAGTGTTATCTGAATAAATAAGTATTGGTTGGTCAGGCACAGGTAAGATGCTTGTGTTATAAAGACTGTTTGGGAGGACTTCCATTTCTTTTGGACTGATTTTATATTGTTGTTCACTTTTATTATTTAGGGTTTTTTTTCCCCTTTATAGAGTTTGTCATACATGACCATGCTTTTGTTTGTAAGCATTCAATTCAAAGGAAGTATTCCAAGACAAAATAACCCTATCTAGTTTCCCAAATAAACAAAAAAATGATATTAAAAAGGTGGAGTTAAAGACTAAAATGTGCATAAAGGCCTCAATCCAGCAAAGCACTTAAACATATGCTTAACTTTAAGCATATGGATAGTCTCCCCTTAAAAATCTATGGCTGGGAACCATATCTGAAATAATTTAAAAAACACTCTTGTGACCAAAGAGGATTGCAACAAAGTTTTCATTCAAGCACATGATTAACAACCATTTTAAAAAACCAAGCTAAAGACTTGTTCGGGGTTGCCTAGAGAAAAGATTTTTTTTTAAAGGAAAAAATCCCTTTCCAAATTGGGTAAATCATGCTAAGAGTATGTAAACTAAGAACCCAGAAATATGTTAGGAAATAGCTGTCTAGTATATATAATTCTCACAGAACCATACTTGACAACTATTTCTGAACACAACCATTATAGCTAGTATGGCTCTGCTGACACTGTGGACAAGACCTGAAAGGCTAGAAGGAAAGGAAAGACCTTAGTATTATAGCTTGTAATAAACTATAGTCAACCTCAGTCTGGCTGTTTTCTTATCTTAATTTCCTCTCAAATTAAATCATAGCTGACAGAATAAGGAAAAGATAAACACATTTGGAGTTTGGGAGCAGAATGTCTGACTCACTCCTATTTATGGTGTCTTCCTGAGTTGTGAATTGGAACAAAAGAAAAAAGTATCCAGTTAGATTTTTCAGGCACATACAAAGCAAAAAGGGATATCTGACTTAAACCTTCCTCTGTGACATCATTCTGAACGACTTTGTAAAGTTCCCTGCAGTAAAATATCTACAAAGGTCATAGTATCTGGTTAAGTATCAGATGGGTAGCCATGTTAATCTGGATCTGTAAAAGCAGTATCTGGTTAGGCAGTTGAAATCCGTTTGCTGTCTTATGCACAGGATATTTGGATGAGACGTTACTGTAATTTTTGAACCTTTAGAGCTGGAAAAGTTATCAAACTAAGAGTGGAACCTTGATAAACATTGAAGAGGAATAGCTAGGAAGATTAAAACAAACCTGCAATGTAACTTTGTTTGGATTGCTGAGCCCAATGAGGGTTTTCTTCCAGAAGGACTTGTGATCTGTTAGAAAAAACATGCCCATGATCAAAAAGAGAGTATGTAAAAATGGCATCTTTACACTCCACACATCTATCTGCTCCCTCTGTGCCCCATGCTCAGAATCATGTTGTATCTGCTTACTTTTCTGAAAAAAAATATGGATATATTATTATTTAAAAATAATAGATAGATAGATAGATAGATAGATAGATAGATAGATAGATGTGCAGAGCCAGTACACCTACCAAGTGGGAGGGGGAACTTGATTCTTTACCATCTTGTGGATCAGCAAACTGTCAACTAAATTCCAAATGCAGAACCTTTCATATTATTGATGATGCATAAGCCTGGGACTTGTTCTGCTATGTCACTTAGGTGCCTTTGCAAATCCTACCCAGTGATTAAAATAAAATGTTAATACTTTGTACTTCTACTGCACCTTCCACCTAAGGATCTCAAACACTTAAAATGGGAGAGGAAAAATGCACATTTTCCTACTGAGCTTTATCAAATCACTTTGTTGTTGTTAAGGACTCTTTTTTAAAAATACAAACTCGTGGTAGTATCAGCTATACTACATGGCATGTACAAAGAGGAACAGTTCTTAAGGTTTACACAGAAATATTTAAAAGCACTTTCTGCTCTGTGTTGAGAGTTGTTTTCCGTAGAACATCTCATAGAATACTGGCAATTGTCATTTTACTGTTTCCAACATAAAAATATATAGAGATATCTATTCCTTCAAATTTCTGACGGACACTAATATTTAGCTACACTCTGGGTTAAGTATCCCTACAAAAATTCTTTTGACTTGCAATACAAGTTAGGTTAAATAGTGAAGAGAAAGCATTTTCTCACACTGCTTTTTTTTTTTCCCCCAAGTGTCATCCAAAATGGTATTGTCATTATCTGCTACAATGAAATTCCTCATATGTTCATAGTGCACAGTGGGAATCTCTAAAATTGTCCCCCCGTAGATTCAGGTTCAGATTCAGCCCCTGAAGGTTCACTTGAGTTTAATTTCACCAATCACATAGGGATAGTTATTTTTGTTCTTGCTCAGCCTCTTTTTCACTCTCTGACTGTTGCACTTCAGTCCACATTAGCTCTGGCCATTCCTGCATGCAAGCACAGTGCAACACAAACACCACAATGCCTAAGACCTTAGGTGGGTCGCTTGCTTCAAGCCAAATTATTCACATTTGCAATGGTAAGATTGATTTTTATCCTGCACTTCCAAGTTTATTTAACTGATTTCAGTAACTGCCACAGACGTGGGGCTGAGAACGTCTTCAAGGTTGCTGTCATTTGGAATTTTATGTCCTTCATTTTCTTTCACTCTGTATGCCTGTCACATCAGCTTAACTGTGAGTAGCATACTAGCCAGTACCTCTGGCATACTGTATATTAATAGAATATTGATATAACCCAAATACTGTTGTGGGATTCATCATTTGGTAAATCCTCTGCCGTCTGCAGTTTTACAGAGTCATTTAATTAGCAATTTTACAACCTCCTATTCTCTCATTAAATTAATTAATAATTAAGTTCAAATACAGGCATCTTTAATGTCATAATTATATTTCAGTTTTATGGTCACCAGAGTTTAGCTCATTAGGCTGGGTACTCATAAACCATAGCTCTGTTTAGGGGCGGAGGCACTGCTACACAGGTAGACGGATTCCATTTGGTATTTTAATCTCCTTCCCCTCCCTCCTCCCATGCACTATAGCAGCAATGGCATTTTCCTGTGACAGTTCTGTCTTTTTTCCAGTCACATATAAGGTTTTTTGGGGTTTTTTTTTAAAAGCCAACCACCAACAATATACACATCCTTAGAGGCCCCCTATTACTCATCACTGGAACAGCCGTTTGATGATGTCCTATGGTTCCTCTGCTCCCGTGAAGGCATGAGGGACTACCACCTTCAATCTTTGGCATTAAACACAGACAAAATATCTATAGCATACTATCTAGCGTATTGTACTTCCTATTTGACTGTATGATTTACAAAGGGAAAGGCCTTAGTAATGGCATTTCACACAGTATGATATGTTGCACATTGTTTTATATGTAGTGGATTTATTTCAGTCATTATCACTGATTAAACCAGCTTAGTTGAAAAGGCAAAGAAAAACTTGGCTTTGAAATTGTTCTTATTTAATTTTGTTTGCCTTCACATAACCCAGGACAACACTAATTATCTCTTTAGTGTAGCTCATATTTCTAATGTAATTCATATGTAAATTGTAATTTAATTCATACGGGAATGTTTGTGTTCCTTGCATATTCTCAGTGAAGAGCACAAACAGTGAATTAAAACTGTCTGGAAATTAAAACTTTATGCTGCCTTTTTTGAATGGTCATTGATTTGTTTCAGTTTGTTGTTTCTATAAGAGATCTCATTTCAAATCGGACAGTTAAGGCCTACACTTTCAAATTCCAATGCCTAAAGTTAGGTGCCTAACTCCATATTTAGGCACCCTGCCTTGCTTTTCAAAAAGCACTTAGAACTGTGGGTCTTCTCTGCCTCTAAACATGAGGTCGTTTTCATTTAGGAACCTTACTTTAGGCACCATGAGTTTGAAGATCCAAGTTGCATTTAAAATCTTGACTGACATTTTCAATCTAGTAGTTTTTACTCCCTTTAAAACAAAAAACAAAACAAAACAATCTTTTTGCTGGACAAGTAAAATCTCATTCATGTTTTCATTATCAGAGAAAGGGCATGCAAGAAGATAGTGTGCTTGGACTGATATATTTTTATGACAATTTTGCAATGCTGCCCTATTAAACCATTAAATTAACTCGAGTGGCTCTACCTCTAGCATGCACCAAAAACCCTTCTGTTGTAAATAAACTCAGACTCACAAAGCAGAGCTTCAAAACATTTTAAGTACAATGACCAACATATGTGGGCTACCATATATACATATTAATATGAGATATGTATTATCCATACCATATATATATACACATTAAGCATCAACAACATTAAGCACAAATATTGTAGCAGCAATATATAGCCTAAACTAGCTATACCATAATCCTGTTCACTAACATAAGAATGGCCATACTGCATCAGACTAACGGTCCATCTAGCCCAGGATCCTGTCTTCTGACAGTGGCCAATGCCAGATGCTTCAGAGGCAATGAACAGAACAGGACATTTTATCAAGTAATTTATGCTAGGTATCCCATAACTCTTTGCATTTGCTGAAGTAAGCATTTGACATAAGCAGATACGAATTTTGTCAAAAATCAAGATACATTATGAGATAGAGAAGTACCTTCATGGACCAGTGCCTGGAATGTTAGTATCCAAAACAAAGATAAGGAAGGAACAGATCAAGTCAAGAAACTGTGACAAAATTATAGGTTGGATTTTAATGATGTGTAAAGAGAGGTGTAACTTGTAAAATCATCATATAAATTATACCAGCTGAAATGTGTAACTCTGGGGAGTTCACCTTTTGCATAAAGTGAATGTAACATTGCTGCACAAGATGGCTTCTTGGATGTTGATATTGTATAGAACCTTTTTTTCCTGCATTATATTAATAAACCTGACTGACATTGGTTATTTGGTCTCTTGAGTATATTTCATAGTGAACCAATGTGTGGTCAAACAGTTGACTATACAATTTATCAACAAGCAATATAGATTAAGTACACATGCAATCATTGGCTAAAGTAACTGGTAAGATAAGGCACAGAAGCATGAAAGGAACAGCTAGAGTTTAGAGCTCAAATTAAAGAGTAGTTTACATTGAACAGAGGCATTGCCATGAGTTCATGTAATTTACAATGTCCAAGGTAAGAGTCAAAGCTGAAATTGCCCTTCATAGTCCATAAGCAAAGCCTCACTTACTCGGTCAACAAATCAATCAAATAAGATGTCTGTTTTGTATCCTCAGTGAAAGTCCTTCATGTTCACACCAGCGCTGCCCTCCACCCTCCCCGAGCGAAGACAGCTATGGAGGAGGAAGAGAGGTTGGATCAGAATAATTACTTTGCCCCATCAGTTGGAATAAGAGCTGCCGGGGGCTACCCAGGAATGTACATGGAGTGCCTCATCTCCTGTTAGGGCCCACATTGCTGACTTGCATCCAACAAAGTGGGTATTCACCCACGAAAGCTCATGCTTCAAAACTTCTGTTAGTCTATAAGGTGCCACAAGACTCTTTGCTGCTTTTACAGATCCAGACTAACACGGCTACCCCTCTGATACTTGACACATTGCTGTAGAGTGTGGTATTCATGGCAATGTGAAATGAGAGGCTATAGAAAACTATACTAGAAGCCACATATAAAAGAGACCCGTTGAGAGTGATCTGCTGCGCAGGATGATACTAAAACTTTTTCCGGTAGAAATTCTTTAATTCGTCTGTTTGCTCTTTGCTGATCTCATATGGAGTCACAGCTAGGAAAGAGGGGAATTTTTAAAATATTAAATATTGGTTTATTACTCTCTAGTGGTCATCAGTGGTCATATACATGAGTTCTTGGTCAGTTAACCATAACCACAGGCAGGGCCGGCTCCAGACCCCAGCGCGCCAAGCGCGCGCTTGGGGTGGCGTCCCAGCGGGAGGGCGGCAGCGGCTCCGGCGGACCTCCCGCAGACGTGCCTGCGGAGGGGCCGCTGGTCCCACAGCTCCGGTGGAGCATCCGCAGGCATGCCTGCGGGAGGTCCACCGGAGCCGCGGGGCTAGCGGACCCTCCACAGGCACGTCTGCGGGAGGTCCACCGGAGCCGCAGGACCAGCGACCGCTAGAACGCCCCCCGCGGCGTGCCGCCCTGCTTGGGGCAGCCGAAATCCTAGAGCCGCCCCTGGCCACAGGGAGAAAACACATGCATGTCTCATTGAGGCAAGTCCAAGGATTGTAGCTATGGATGGACACATCAATCCCCAACCACCACTACTCTCTTTTTATTTTTAATACAATATCTAATCACATAAGGTTTCTTTACTCTTTTCTCTGATGCTGAGACACATTTATAGGAATGCAAAGAAACTCAGACTAGAAGGCCAAACTGCATAGGATTGTTTAAAGAATAGACCAGAGAATGCACAAATGCAAGGGGGAGGAGGTGGAAAGGAAAAGCAGCTGATCAGGTTTTTGATGCAGTCAGAATGAACTTCATAAATGGTGTACCCTACATAGACTGACATTGTAACATCTTTGGCATAATTGCACTTATACTAAATATGCACGCATACACATCATGACGACATAAGAGCTGTCCGAAACTATTTTCAATAATTGATTTGCTGTTTAATTGAACAGCATGACTGACTAACATAGCTCATTACTTTACTCATTAGTTAATTATCGAAGAAAGTAGGACAAGTCAATAAAACAGAAGGCTGTAAATTCCAATACTAATTAGCACCATTTCCTCAGAGACATATTTAAGGGCAGATTGGCTACTCGAATGTCCCAGGACCTTGTAGATGAAGGGAAGGGTAGATTTACCATAAATCTAGATTACAGGCAAGCAGAGTAGTAGGAAGTAAGCAGGCAAGCAAACAGGTGCCAAGCTACTGCTTAGTGCCCTGTTTAAACTAAAATATTGGAATGTATTCAAAGTACGATTTTCTATTTAAAGGAATAGAGAGAGGTTCCATATTTAAAAATGAACTATCCAAATTAATCTACCACAGAGCACGTTTGCCTCTCCTAAACTCTCCCTCTCTTCTTTTTTCCAGTTCAAAGTTTCAGAGCATCTTTATATCCATTAGAAAACTTCGTGTATGTCTGGATTCTAAAAGTAAAGTATTTTATGGAAAATGATAAGCTAGTCCAATGATGGCAAATGTATCCATTCCCCCCATTATTTATTTGTATTGCTCTTATAAAAAGTCTAAAAAGCTTTTTGGGGCATAATTTTATGATTCAAGTAGATCTTCAGTTAAACCAAAAAAAAGTGAGAGAGAGAGAGAGAGAGAGAGATATCTATATAAAAACCCACTATCACCAGGGAGGAGGATGTGTGTGTGTGCCCCCCCACCTCCACAAGTTCAAAGAGACTATTGTTTGCTCACTAAAAAATGTTAAGTCTCAACAGTTGCCTTTTAAAAACCTGTTAGAAGACAGGGAATACAAAAAGGTTCTCTTGATATACTACAGTTGGAAAGTTTGGTCAAATTTGATTACAAGCAACCTCCAGTCATTGAGGGAAAAAGAAGCATGACTGTTTTTCTTTTGTGTTCTGCAGGGTACAACATATCTTGTGGGTATTCCTTTAAGAGACTATGTTGAAAATCTAATTGTCTAGTTAGATAATACTTTTGCTATCCATTTTCATTTATCTAAGATTAACTAAACAAAAATCACCTTTTAAACAAAGCTTTCATTTTAGACCTTCACTTTAAACTGTTAGCATTTCATTACCCATTGTAAAACCACAATAAACTTCTGTTTTTGACATACTGGGTTTTTGCATGCAGTACGTATTTTCAAGCTACAAGTACTAGTACCAAGCCAAAATATTATCAAGATTGTATGGTTGTTTAAATAAAAAAAATCAGCATACTTGAGAATCAGGCCTCTGGTGCTAATAAACTAAGACTGAAACTTAGGGGGGGAAATGCAGTTGTGTAGTTTAATGGAAAGCTCCTGGTTAGAATAATAAAAGAAAAATTCTCTAATGATTTCAGTAAAACTTTAAAAAAAATAATTGTGGTATTTTATTATTCATGTTTGTATGACTGCGTGTGTGTATGTTTCAATGTGGTGTTCATGTTAGCGAAGTGGTGAAGTTGTCCATGCAACATAAAACCGACCTGGGAGAGAATTGAGAGAAAAAACGTTCCACAATTAGAAGCTCTCCTAATGTATGCAAGTGCCACCGTCTAGAGTTCCCAGGCATTCAGAAATAAAGATCCAGTGCAGATGAAGTGGGAGTATGTAATGTGCACCTACCAACATCTGAAAGTTACAAATGGGAAAACAAAGAAAAAGAGGGATATGCTTTCTACCTCTGCTTGACCAGGAACATTTCTGAAGGAACAGTACAGGACAACTGTACAAATATTTACTTAAAAAAATAGAAGGCAAAGATTTTCAAAAGTGATTAGTGATTTTGGGTGCCAAACATGACATACCTTAAAGGGGACTGATTTCCAGAAAGTGCTGAGAATCCATCCTGTTATAATCAGGTCCCTTCAGAAAAATCCAAAATTGCCTTAATTTTTGAGAAGCTACCTATATCACTAGTCATTTGTGAAAATCTTGGCCTGGACAAAATAGGAAATAAGGAAGAAAAAAAAATGGAACATGCACTGTACTGAAAGTCCTAGTGTCATCTACGGCTATGACTACGTTGCAGTGAGAGGTATGGTTGCACACATATAGACATACGTGAGCTAGCTTTAATCTAGCTAGTGCAAGTACTAATAGCAATGAAGCCATGGCAGCACAGAATAGCCACCCGAGTAAGGGTCCCAGTCAGGCTTATACAGACAGCCACTGCAGCACTGGCTTCAGCACAGGCTATTGGTACTTGGATGAGCTAGATTAAAGCTAACTCAGGTAGCTCTACATGTTCTGGAATCACGCTCCTTTTGCAGTGTGGACATACTCTAAGTGCTCAGTCCTGCTGGCTGCCCTCACTCAGGTAAAGCCACCTCTGACAGTAGGGTTGGTAGGATTCCGCAAACAATTATGCAGGGAGATCTCCTTACTCACGAGGGTAGTCCTACTGCTGTCAGTGGGACTATTCATGAGTAAAGTTACTCCTGACCATACGTGTTGGGTAGGAGAATGTTAGTACTATAGCATGCCCTATGCTTTTTGGAAATTGAAGCAGTCTGGTGGTTGCTGATCTTTTCTCAAGCTCTGATCACCAATTTCCTCATGATTGCCTGCATTCTACTCTCCTTAGCACTGGGGTGTGTGTGTGTGTGTGTGTGTGTGTGTGTGTGTGTGTGTGTGTGTGTGTGTGTGTGTGTGGTCTTTCTATTGTCTGTCCAATTTTGAGCTGCTCAGTGTTTTGTCAATGGCTCATTTGTATTCTGATGACAACTATATATGACCTTTATTTTATACTCTGATTATTATCACATATGAATTAAATTGCATAGCATGTTTTACATGTATGTTGCTTCAGTATGTTTTTCTGCTGTGCTCCACTCATACTAAATATGAAAGCCATACAATTTAATTACAGAAAGAAGCTGTTATGATGTGAACTGTATAGACGTGTTAACCCAACAGTGGGCCACACTGTGTTACAATAATCACTAAGACTTACAGTGAGGATTTGCTAAAAATACTGTACAACTATATTAATGCATTGTTGTTTGTTTCACTTACCATTACAACACATCTACAAGACCTTTCCTTTTGTGACTTTCCTATACATTTAACAAGCATATTTTTTCTCATTTTAAATGCTTCCAATACCAGATACACAGATGATTACCTAATGCAATAACTAGAGTTTCCACTCCAGCCTACATACAGTACATAGGCAGGCTTGAAATGCTTAGGTGAATTTTCAGTGGTCCTCCTTTAGAGATGGGGCCCTCAGGCCTCTGCAGCCTTTAATCAGCTGTAACTGGAGTGAAGCTGTCAACTCCTGCTTGTACTCTGTCAGCTTTAGTACCACTTAGAGCATCACTGACAAACATACAGTGCAAATTTAACAGTCAACCTGTTGACTACCCAACCATTTTCTATCTGGCTAAAAGGGTTGGTTGTTGTTTTCCAGATAAAACACTTGTTGCCATTATTTCCTACTGATAAAATTAGAATTTTATACGTTGGGCCAAAGTTTTTCCTGCATCAAATCCCTCTCAGCGCAGGACATTGCAAGGACCTGTTCCACCTCTCTGATTCCATGGACTGATAGGTGCTAGTCACAGCATGAATCAGAGAAGTCTATTATTGTTGTCATGTCAATTATTCATTCTCAAATGTTTGCTCAGCTCTAGTATCTGCATAAGTTTCCCATTAAGAATTTAAAATTTCAAAAAAATAAAAATAAATTTCACAAAATGATGGCAATGAATATTTCTGGCACCAGATTTAAAAAATAAATCCATTCCCTCCACCCCCCCAAAAAAAACCAACCAAAAAAACCCCCTGTTTAAAAATGCCTACTCATTTATTTCTTTCAAAGATTTTTGGGGCAGCTACTGATGACACTGGGTCTGCTGTCCCTGTTGTAAATGCATTACCATTTTAGCTAAAGGTGGGAAAAATAAGGTGGATCACGTTGCATGTGTATGTCAGAAGGGTGTAGGGGAAGAGACGAGTAAGGCTTCTTGTCAAGTCAAAGCAGTCTCTAGCACTCAGTTTACTCACACTCCCTAGGATAATGTCATTTCAGTAGGGGAAATATTGTAACATTACAACACTGACCTCCAATAACTGCACTGACTCTTTGGGACTTCATTGCTTGCTGCCCATAATGCAGAAGACTAACTGAGCAGGGTTCCTCCCTAACTGCTGAAAACAACTTTCTCAGGCAAAGGAGAGGAGCTTCCTGAAGGTCACTCCAGGTGGTAACAATAATATTTTAAGCTTTACTGTGCCTTGGTTCAGTACAATGGGACTACTACTACTTCTCTCCCTCACAGGGGGTCTTGTGAGGATTATGAGACCATAAGAGTATCCAGATAGACACTTGGTATTTCTATTAGTATTGAGGTAAAGCCTCGTGGACCAGCAGCTCACTGTGATAGGCGCTGTACAAACACAGAACAAAAAAGATGGTCTCTGCCCCAATAATTAATGGCCAGGGGCCAGGTTTACAAAAGTTTCTAGTGATGCAGAAAGTTGCTCTTGTAAATTACAGTAGGTGCCTTGGTGAATTAGGAGCCTAACTTCCAGTAAAGTCTATGGGGGTTAAGAGCTTAACCCGCTCAGGTGCTTTTGAAAAATCCCACTGTGCACCCATCAGCATCTTTAGGTACCAAAATACCGTTTTTTAAATCTGGCTCTGTTATCATAACGATTAATCACAAGGGATGTTGACCAGCAAACTCACTATTCTATGGAGTGAAACAGTGTTTCAGAAAAGTCAGGGAGAAACATTTGCAAAGTTCAAAGTGTGAACATTTCTGCTAATGCTTACAAAGAGAACATTTAAAACTTGCACATGGTGTTAGGCCCACCAATTTTCAGAAGAACAAGGAAATGGCCCAATTGGGATGCCAGAAGAAGAGCCAATGATGGCCCTACCCACAGCCACTACTCACTGAACATAGCAGAGCTAAATGAGGAAGAAATAAACACTCATATATTCCCATTTTGGAAAGCTTTATATTCTGCAGCTAACGATCACAAATTCTCACTGTCTCTCCCAATCAATTCTCCCCCTCAATTAGTCAATAAATCAATCAGAAGAAAAAAATAAAGTCAATCACTCTATAAAAAATTAACCACCTCACTATCAAATCAGTTCGTCCTTCTCTCCCCACTATCCAATCAATATGCTCTCCTTCTGCATCTCTTCAATAGCCAGCAGATTCATAAGAAGAAGCCTGAAAGGCATCCTTCCTCTTCATTAACTCACCATGCCTGTGGGGATCCACCATGCGGAACTTCAGTCCTTTCTCCTCATAGCTGGGGAGAGAAGCCCCATTGAGAGCATCTGTTGTCTGTCTGTCTCCCTCTCTCTCTCTCTCTCACACACACACACACTGAGACAGCCACTCTTCTCCTTCCTCTTAAGTGAGGAGGCAGGCAGTGGTGCTCTGTCTTGATACACTTCCCAACCTGCAGGCAGTGTAGTAGCAAGAGTTGTTCCCATCTCGTGTCAGATCTATTTGAATCCTGGGCCTAAGCCCAGGCCCACCTAGAACAAAAAGACCAGCACCCTCAGAGACCCCTCAGTACAATGAATTGCAGAGGACAATGAATAAAAAGACAGGAGGAAAAAGTGATTGGTGCCCTTCTTTTGACTCTGAGAAGGACAACAAGCAGGGAACCCCAGACAACACGCACTGCTCCACAAAGGAGTCCCAAGAGACAAATCGGTGCCACCCAGAAGAACACTGACCAGATACATGAGATAATAAAGGAATGAAATTAGGCCCCACAGTCTGAGAGCAACTCCCCACCAAACTTCCCTGTCCTGGTGGATGGCAATTTTGGTCAGTACCAGGAGGAAATTGATTAGGAGGGCTTAAGACTTAGTGGGGCCGCAGATGGGGTGTGCTAACTGGAACAAGTGTGGCAAAAATGCAGCCAGAACAGAGTCTGCAACCTGGCACACTAAATTACATGTGACAGCGTTTCCCTCTTGCTGCCAAGTGGGCAAGTATTGGGATACACTGAACCGTTACAGCCACGGAGGAATTACCAACTTATGTCCCTGGTTGGCTGTGGAACCAGGGTGCAATAAAGGCTGGCCCACCATGTGTTCTCAGAAAAAGTGAAAAACAAGAATAAGAGAAGTATGTAGACAGCTCCTGCTACTGGTACTGAAGTGGATGAGGGACTAAGCAGTCTCCTTCCTCTTATCCACAGCAGCTGCAAGCACCAGTGGATGGAGGGAAGAAGAGAGTGTTCTTCTGGCCTAGGCCAGGCATCCTACTGTTGCTGTAAAAAGAGACCTTTTCAGGCTTATGCCTAACAGTTGGTGATATCACCATTCATGTGACCACACTAGAGGCTCCATGTGCCTTTTCACAAGGCACATTACCATAGGACCAGGTCTGTTTGCAGACTAGTACTTTATGAATATACAAGCCTAGAAAAGTAATTTCAAATGACATATCTGGAGAATTATACCCTCAGACTGAAGATGGAAGGAGCTGAATTCTACTGTCTTGGGAGCATCTACACTGCGTGCTAGGGGTGTAATTTCCCTGCTCACGTAGTCATTCACACTAGCTGGGACAAGTCTGAAACACCTCCAAGACTTGTGAATTACAGCATCCATAGGAATATTCATGAATAATGACCCCATGAATAAGTTGATTTGGATAATTCATTCACCAATGCATGTGTCAATCTGTTCTGTCATTATTTGATCATCTCAAAAATATTAATAGTAGCAGGTAGGGGCAGATTTTCAAAAGATATTTTGCAGATAGGAACCTGGTGGGATATTCAAAAGCACTCAATCAGTTTAGGCACCTCGCTCCCATTGAAATGAATGGGGATCCCAGTAGGCACCTAACTGCAACTGTAGGTGCCTTAACACCTCTGAAAATGTGGCCCTTTGTCCCCAACTACGTCAGGTCCCATGTTGCTAGGCATTGGGCAAACAGAAACTGTTCCTTCCCCAAAGAGCTTACAGTGTAAGGTCCCAGTCCTGCAAAGATTTACATATGTAGTTAGCTTTAATGCACTGTGAGTAGCTACTCCCAGCGCGTCAGGTTAGGCATGTTGATAAATCTTTGCAACACCAAAGTATTCTAAAAGACAGCT
Organism: Mauremys mutica; assembly: GCF_020497125.1. Taxonomy (NCBI): domain Eukaryota; kingdom Metazoa; phylum Chordata; order Testudines; family Geoemydidae; genus Mauremys; species Mauremys mutica. The sequence goes on along the minus strand of NC_059073.1, from coordinate 117,584,321 downwards.
TTCAATCTACAATGTAAATATACATTTATATAATTCTTAACTTTTTTATATTATACATATACACACTCCTGTTATTCATTGTTTCTGACTCTGTTTTCTTTGAAATTACAATGAACAAGTTAGAGATCTTGAACGTATCAAAACTGCTGGGTTTTTTTAAAGATATTAAAGAAACAGGAATAAGCAAACACAATTTTAGGGCTGAAAACTGAGACACATCCTGAACTATGATGTCCCTACTAGTCCACTACACATTTTTATTTTAAATGCACACACATGTTTATTTTAAAATCACAACTAACGAGAATTCCCCAGTACCAGATTGACAGGGGTACCTCTCCTTGGTACTACCTGTTGAGCTGCACTGGGATTCCCTTGATGAGCCCCATTTTTCATACCAAGCACACAGTTCTGTAAGAAATGTAAGGTTGGGGTGATATCCTTAAACCAGTTAGCTATGCGTGTTAATCTGTTCACAAGGGTGAGTTCGTGGTGGGGAGAGAAATCCATGATGATGGACACAGTGTTAGTGGGCTGGCAGATTTTAAGACACAAAATGCTTGTATCACACGCCTAATGCGCGTGCATGTGTGTTTTTAAAGCAGACCCAAATGCACACAAGAAGATAGGAGATCTTAAGACAAATTCATTTCAATGATGTGTATTTTCATCAGCCATGGCATCTACGGCTCCTTCTTCCTCCTTCTTACCCCCCACCCCCACTTTCCATTCAGTTCAGGACAATAGGGCAGTTTCCAAGGCACCTTGTTTTGCAGGCCCCAGGGAGGAAATGACAGAAGGCTTCCCTTATTTACCCTAGCCGTTTCCCCGTGTAATCTGGTTAATCATGTGGCTAATCGACAACACAGAGGATCCCCCCACACTGTGCTCCACAATGACGACTTATTCATATTTTGTACAATAGAGTGTTTAAGTCATTCCACACTTTGACAAGAACATTGGGCTTGCTTTGTTTTGTTGCTCTTAGGAGGGTTTGTCTACCCCACCCTCTCTTTCATACAGGCATATATTCCAGGTCTCGCCTGCTGCAGCTGGACAAGGGAAGAGCTATTATTTTGTTTTGGTTTTTAAAACCAATGAATTGATTATTGTGGCGTAAAGCATGTGTTAAAACGGTCCCCACATGTATGCATATATTAACCATTTGCTACTTCAAAGCAAGGTGACCTAAGAGACCGTGTTCTTGCTCTTCTTAGTTTGCCTAGATAATCTGTTGAGCACAAAAGAAAATACTAAATAAAAGGAAGTCAAAGACTGTCTGTATATTTAAATAGTTTACTATTCTGCATCAAAGTTCTTCACACAGAAAATATATCTATAGCCCAATATACTATAGTCATAAAGGTAGCTCACACCCTTGTTCTATGACTGAGGATGATGTATGTCTGAAATCTATACAAAAGTATATCTTTGACAATTGCCTCTAGACTATATTACTGGTATGAAGCCATGGGGCCGTATCTGTTGTGTTACACACATGCAACTCCCCTTGACATCTATTACAGATTCACAATGTATTGATGGCAATAGAATTACGTAGATGATACAGTGTGATCCTGTTCCCAGACAATTCAATGGCAAAACTCCTAAAACTTGGTGGTACAGGACCCAGCCCTATTAGAAGGCACAGTTTTTGTTTTGAATGTAGAAAAGCATTAGGGAATTGGAAGGTTCGGTAGACTTCCACTGTTAGGTCACAGGTTCTCCTCCAGTTATGGAAATAAGTCAGTATACTCCAATGTTGGTTTTGTAGCTTGTGTGAAATGGATTGGTGGTTCTAGATTATATTTATATACAATTTAAATGATTCATCACAGATGATCCCATCAGAAAGTGACGTTAGGTACCTTTGTTTGCAGACTCAAGCAAAAATGCCAAAGAATGAATAAAGAGGTAGACTGCATAAACACTCACAACCCTAGAGGTGCTCTGGTTTGAGGCACAGTGGTGGAACAATGTGAGCAAATTGTACTACTGCTGCCCATCAGGAAAGCGTCCTGCTAATCTGGTAGCTTTCACAAGCACTCATTTCACTTCTTTTTTTAAGCTAAATGCATTTTACCAATGTTGGTTTTTTGAATTTGGTGTATGAACGTGTCTGCTTAGCTTCAGGTGAGGAAACCACATTCACCACAGTTTGAAGTGAATGCAGCTCCAGTAATTTAATGGGGTGTTTATGCTTTACAGCAGCGACAGTGTCCCCAGAAACATCCAAGCCATATTCTGTGACGTGAAATCACCCTTCTGAGGTTAGATAACAACTAGGCTATGCAGAAAAATTCCTTTTAACTTTTACACCCAAAATTGAAACGGTGATTAGTATAGTTTGAATTTTAAAAAAAATGTGGGTCTCATCTAGGTGCTGCTGCTTACAACTAATAATGCACAAGAAGATATAAACCTATGTTGTATGCTTAGTCATAGTGCAGGTATGCCACAAATTAATCTCACTCTCTCCTAATGAGATACAGAATTATTGGTTCTTAAAACATTTGTAGCTTGGTAAAGTGGTTGTAAGCAAATTTGATTTGCTTGTTATATTTAAACTCACTTAAAGGAATCATGCAAAAAGATAATGATAAAACATAGCAGTTGTGACTATAAAATACAGTTTATACAGAGAAACTGAGATTCACCACTGACTCAATCAATATATAGGTAGTAAATAAAGAAGCTTTGCTACCTCTTGTAACTAACAACTTTCTCTTCCAGGAAAGGCTGTGTTTGGAGAAATAGTCTCCACGGTCACAGGTTTTTATATTATTATTATTATTACTACCAAAAGAATCAGACAAAGGAAGGCCATGATCCTGACTCCTACTGAAGTCAGTGAGTCTCTAAACACATGAAGCTCATGACAGGTCCAGATAGAAAGTTTCCTTTTGCCTTCTAGCACAGAGGAAGCCCATCTCTTAACTCCACCACTTTATTAGCACCTTTCCAGCACATTATCCTTGCCCTAATCCTCCTGGTACTTTAGGGATTCAGCGTCATTAGAGCACTTGAAGGGTTGATGTTACTGTGATAGAGGTGTGAATTGATCCCTAAAATGACAACCGGTGACAAGGGTACTTCATTAGTCCGCTACTTTGCCTCTTAATTGCAATTGATTAGTCTGTCAGTTAGAAGAGGCAAATTGGCTGCTCTGGTTCTTGTCATGTACTACATAGCTCTCTATGGCCCCATCTTAGAACCCTCTTTCATGCAAGTATTCTTCCCTTATCTAAACAGACCCACTGAAGTCAGTGGGAATACTCATGTGAGTAAGGGTGACAGGATTGGGCCCTTTGTTGCCTTTATTTTGGAGTTTTCTCTACCTTTCCCTTTGGCAGAATTTCTGTTTAAAACCCTCCACTAATGAATGGTGAAAAAGAAGAAAAGGAAACAGGCAAGAATCAAAGATTAACTTTATCCAAAGACCTTTTTAAAGTCATGCCTTTATCTACTGCTTGAATGGATTTCCTGATGAATGACTTGGTTCTCAAGTACTGCACGCTGTTAATAATATACATTTTAATACCATCTGTCCCTGCCAGGGTCACACATGCTACAAGACTGGATTGCTGTTGACCAAATACATGGAATATTGGGACATGCAAAGCATCTCTGCCAGCAATGAAGTAGTGCATGTGCTATTAAAATTATAATATTTTAGTGCCTAACTTTGTTTTTTTCAAACAGGGTTCTAAAATAGAACAATTTTAGCCCAGCAGAGAATGTTCTATTGCATTTACTCATCTATGACCACTGTTGGATTATCTTTATTTTCTAAAAAAGTAAATGTATCTATTAACAAGAGTCCTTAGTAGTAAAATAAAACAACATGACTGCAGATCTCTTAAATCATCCACTCATTTTTATACATCTTATATCAAAGGAATGGAAAAGCAAAACAATTCTCTCCTCCCCCCCAAAACGAACCAGTACCTCAATTATAGTCAGTTACAAAAGCAATTCTTTGATCTTAAGTTAGGAGAAGTATCAACCTTAACAAATATCCCCACTTGGATTCTGTTTTAGAAACATCACCACTTGAATCTAGACACTGTGTGAAATCCTGGCCCTATTGAGGTCAGTTGGAGTGTTCCCATTAAGTTCAACAAGGCCAGGATTTCACCTTTTAAGTTTTTTAAATGGTATATGTCTCATGAAGCAAAGGTGCATGTGCTGAATAAAAAATGAGTAATACTGTTCATTCATTCAGCACAGTCCTGATCAAATCATGGTGAAACTTTCTAACCACTAGTATAATATTCCCATCCCTCCCTTCCTACTCTAACTCCATTTAGATCACTTGTGTGGGCTTTCTGCTTCCCTATTTCAAAAGTCTGAGGCTGTTGGAAACCTTTAATTATTTTTTTACTATAATTAATTAAAGAATGATAGACATTAGTAATGGAAAATACCCCAGGTATTAGTTCATCCCCTCCCAGTGCAAAATAATTCCCTACAGTATATTTTCTTGTGCATGGTCCTATCCAACAGAAACAAGATTTCCTCCACTTCTTTTGAGACAATTCCATAGTCTAATATCGTTCTTTATTTAGGTTTCTCCCTCCTGGTGTCTAGCCATCCTAATTTGTGCTATGATCCTATCATGTTTCAAAGCATTGGTCCTGCTTAGTATTTGAATCATAGTCCTAAAGTTGTCTAAACTTAATTTGGTTTAGAAATCAAATTGGTTAAGTCAGTGGAAACTCCTGGGTAAACTTCCCTATTTCAGTTTAAGAGTGGCTTGTTTCAATGTAGCTTAAGCCAAATTTAAGCTAAACTGAAATAAACCTGGTTTAAAACCAAAATAAAATAAAAGTGTCCATCCCGGCTATTGGAGGTACTGTCATTGGGGAGATATTTTCAGTTGATGTCCCGACTACTTGCTGAAGAAGATGAAGGCAGGAAAGCACATGAAGTATGTAGGTGGACCCAATCTGTGGAATGGAGAAGAGTATCATGTAAGTTAGAAGGGGGAGCATCTCTGGGAAAGAAAGGGGACTTGTTTAGAACTGTCAAAGCTGCTTTCTAAATAAATCTTCTACATTCATTTTACATGTCCTGCCCCATATACATGGCTCTTGGGAAACAAGAAACAATCACTTTTGGGAACAGAGGGAAGTTCATTCTGGGAAGTAGAAGATAGAAAAGACTAGCAAAAGCATTGAGAGAAAGTTTCCATGACGAGGCTTGGTGATGGGGTGGGAAGAGAATGAGTGAGTGTAACCTGTCCTCACCATCTGTGGCATGATCACTCTGATGGGTCAGTATTCAATTCCGGCAACGACTTCCGGAGCTCAATCTAGTTAGCTTATGAAATAGACGGTGAAGGGATGATTTGATCACAGTCCATGTACAAGTCTATAGGTAACAGAAATTTGATATCACAGGGCTCTTCAATCTAACAGACAAAGACATAACTAGATCCAATGGCTGGAAGTTGAAATTAGACAAATTCAGTCTAGAAATAAGGTACACTTTTTAACAGTGAAAGTAATTAGCCATTGGAGCAATTTACCAAGCGTTGTTATGGATTTCCATCACTGGTGACTTTTTAATCAAGATAGGATTTTTTTTTTAAGATTACTGTAGTTCAACCACAGCTATTGTACTTGAAATCCCATTGAAATACAGTGAAATCCCATTACCTGTGTTATGCAGGAGGTCAGACTAAGGGCCTTAGACTAAGGCCCCTCGGGCCTTAAAAATCTACAAATCTCTGGGGAAAAAACCTTCCCAGGTCCCACAGATTTCATCCCATTCCCCTGATGGTTTCCTTAGTTTTCTCCTCTCCCATGTAGATCCTTGGTTTTTCACCTAGTCACTGCAGAGTCAGACTAGAGCCCTGCGTGGGACTTTTTTTTTTAATCCCACTCCCACAGTTAAGGCAGTGGGTCCTGCAGGACCCCAGTCCCACTGCAGGTCTCTACACTAGTCCTGTGCGCAGGGCTCTAAGCAGACCTCTGAATCTCTGGCTCCTAAGAATACCGCCTTACTCTGCCCCAAATGCCAGACCACACCACCTTGACCACTCCCAACTCACTACACATGATCTAATCAGGAGGCACTCTAGCAACTTTCCTAAGAAGGTAGCTGCACATGATTGTACAGAGAAATGAAGCACCTCTTCCCCTGGAAGTAGGCTGATGTGATGTACTGGTGTTAGCAGTAATCAGGATTTCTCATTTGAGGGCTAGTCGTTTGGATAGGCAAAGCTCAGGAAGTTCTGGTCAGATTGATAGTTCAGTTCAAAACTCTGACATTTGGATTAAAGCAGTACTGAAATGAATCTTATATTTGACATTTAAAATACTTTCAAAAGGAACCTTTTCCACTGCCTGTAGTTTCCTAAATCATAGCAGAACGTATTGCCATGGCAGAATGGCATGAGAAATTACTCTCCAACTGCTTCTGTGTTTTCCCACATTATGACTAAATACATGAGTCTCTGAATCATTATACATAATGCAAGAGTATCATGCATAATAAACCAATGATGCAATAGAAGAGTTTTGAAAATTCATTTGCCATGTACTTTGGCCAACATCCAGATTTTAAATATGGTATACAACTGCGTCAACTGAGAAAGTGCTGTCTTTAGAAGGGACGGTTTGATGGCTAAGTCACAGGACACATACAACGTGACTTATGAACTGTCTTCACAGTGCCACAGTCTGAACTACGGGGGTATGAATTGTAGAGTGCACTAAAAAAAATTGTATTCTACCTGCCACATGTAGACCCTGCTAGGAAACTAAAACGTACCTATTTCACCTTAACATAATCATGTTTGAAATGGGACTGCATCAATGTGAACTATGTATCTTTTAGTTCAAGCCCACAGGGTCTTCATGGGGCAGTTAGTGTGTAACATGTTAGAGTGCTTTACAAATCGTGCTCCTTTACTGTGCTTTTCCATACCTTGTAGACAAGCCTTTAGACTTCCATTGTGACACTGCCAAAGTCATTTAAGATAATGTTTTCAGAAATAGCCACTATTTTTCTATGTAATGGTTTTATACTGACTCCCATCACTATGATACCTGAGTACCTTCCATGAAAAAACAATACAATGATAGCAATAGCAAAGTCCCTAGTGGACTTATAGACTCATAGACTTTAAGGTCAGAAGGGACCATTATGATCATCTAGTCTGACCTCCTGCACAATGCAGGCCACAGAATCTCACCCATCCACTTCTATAACAAACCCCTAACCTATGTCTGAGTTATGACTTCATAGATTCTGTGGCTCTTGACCCTTTGGGGGGTAAAAGCCCTTCATGGGGTAGGGTGTTCAGGTTGGTTGGGTGATTTGTTTGTTTGTTTTGGGTCCATACCTTGGGCTGACCTAAGCCTTGGTACAGACACTGCTAGGTTGATGGAGGAATTATTCCATTGACCTTGCTACTGCCTCTTGAGGGGCTGGTTTTATTACAGCACAGTGGAGCCACACCTTCCGTCATTGTAACAAATGTCTGTTAACAACACTGTCCAAGGGATTTTTAGGGTCCTAGACCACATTGCCATCTACTGATTTTAAATTAACTTTATCCCATAATTATAACACAATTGTACAATCCACTGCTCGTAAGAATTTATAGACATAAGACATTATGACCCATTGTGCTTAAATTCTTGTACTCAATCATATTATCTGTCTGGTCCACACTAGTGGTCTCATCTTTTAAGCTCCATGATATACAACTTTGTAATTGCAAGCAATTAAATAAAATGTGCTTGATAAGTTACATGTTTGTTCAAATCCTTTTAAATGAATTCAAGTACCATTGAAGGGGGGGTGGGGAGGTGGGAAGTGACACATTTTTGTAGCACTGGCTTGCATATATTTCTCCCCAGTCAGTATAACAGATTTACAGTGCTACTACCTGTGCTACGCCTGTTTTCTGAGATCTTCAGACTTCAGGTTGTTAAAATCCAGCATGTTTAATAAGCAATACATATATAGAAGATTGTGGAGAAGAAAATGTCTGAGCTAATTTAGCCTAAGAATAAATATGGCGTTATTTCAGCCAAGACCTCTTTAGACAAACGTTCAAGATTAGGCACATACACATTGTCCTGGACACTACAGGAAGCCAGGACACAAGGAATGTGGTTTAACTAGGCCACAACCTTATTAAGCAATACATCTGGGCCGCATCTAGCAATAACCTACTCAATGCAGGTCAGTCTTCTTTGGTAATCCATGCCTCACAGTGGAGGGCTGCCATCAGCCTCGCCACATGACCATTAGCCTGATCCCATTGCTTGGAGCCCTCACCCGTAACCATATGAAGGTTAATGGTGAAGAGAGGGAGACAATATGAGACCCATTCCTGTTTCTCTTCTCCTAATCTGTTTTATCAGTGGATTGGACCCTCCTGTAGAATAATTATCTGTGACTCACACCAAACTGCATCAAAATGAATTTTATAGGCTAATTTACCCAGTGGGTTGCTGGACTCAAGGAAGGTAAAGAAACTTCACTCAGCCCAGTCCAGTCCAGTCAGGCAGAGGGGGAAAATTCCTTCCCAACTCCCAAGAGGCAACTGGTAGGATGTCCAGAGCAAGGCCCCTAAAGCTGCTTCCATTCTAATCCTGAGTGGAGGTAGGAGGAAAGGGATCTTTCCTTCCCAGCACAGCGTGGCACCCCCAGCAAGGGAAAGAGTTTACAAGCCCTCCCCTTGGGTGTGAAGGAACTAGTAGGCTTATTCTGCACCTTTCTGTCTAATCAGCCTTAACCTATGAGACAGCTGGCTACCCAGAGGAAGGGACGGGAGTGCAATTGTTAAACATGCCAATGATTTTCGGCTCAGACAAATTACCTACCTTGGAGCTGCAGAGGGGCATGTATACATGCAAGTACATGGTGTGCCCATTAAAATCAGGTATTTGCTTCCATAGATGGCCAGGTGTGTATATGCATGAAGCCTCTCAAATATGTGATCACAAAAGGCATATGGAATAACCTGAAAGAGTACTGAATAGAGTTAATAGGAGATAAATCTATTTTATCTCCTTGCTTCAGGTAATTCTTATTTCTTAGGACAGGTCTACATTATGGGGTTAAGTCGACCTAGGTTATGTTATTCACATAGCTGTAGTGGATGTAGCTTAGGTCAACTTATTACGGTGTCTACACCGTGCTGGGTCGACGGGAGAAACTCTCCTGTGACTTACCTTTTGCTTCTCATTCTGGTGGAGTACTGGAGAGCAATCGGAGGTCGATTTAGCAGGTCTTTACTATATCCACTAAAACGATCCACAGTAAGGGTAGGTTTACACTAACCTTCCGGGTCGACGCGGTGAGTTTGACTTCTCAGAGTTCGAACTATCGCGTCTGATCTAGACGCGATAGTTCGAACTCCGGAAGCGCTGCGGTCGACTCTGGTACTCCACCACTGCAAACGGCGGTGGCGGAGTCGACGGGGGAGCCGCGGAGTTCGACCCCGCCGCGTCTGGACGGGTGAGTAGGTCGAACTAGGGTACTTCGAATTCAGCTACGCTATTCACGTAGCTGAATTTGCGTACCCTAGTTCGACCCCCCTTCTTAGTGTAGACCAGGCCTGAGTGTAGGCATGCCCTTAGGCTACAGCGACACTGCACACCACTTCCAGTGGAGCATAGGATATGTGTAGCTACGTGCCACAGTGAAAAGTAGGCTACAGCCTCACTGTGGTGTGTAGTTACATATACCAGTGAAAAACTCTGTCAGGGCAGAGGCAGTGGGAAAAGGTTCAGCAGCAGGGAGCTGCTGGAGCCTTTCCCCACTGCCTCCTCTCTGCCAGAACCTTTTCCTGCTGCCAAATTCTTTGACTGTAGCAGGGAAAGGCCGTCTGGCAGTGGGGAGGCAGCGAAACTCTGCTAAAAATAGCAATGTAGATGGGGTAGCACTGCATGCGGAAAAGAGAGCCACAAAGGGCATGTACTTAAGTACCTACCCACAGGGTTCAGACATGTCTTTGCTCACATAAGCAGTCCCCTCACTGTCTACACTGCTATTTATCTCTGTGCTGGGGGCATATCATGTCTGTACTCTACATGCCACCAAAAGGAATGTGCAATGAAGCTGCACCTTCAATTTCCTTAGAGTGATCTTTTGTTTTCACCCCTTGACAAGTTATCTCTGTCTCTCCGAGTCAAGTGAACTTTTAGGGCAGGAAACTCCAGTATTGCAGAGGGAAGCCAGAACATGGTAACTATTTAAGCTTACACACACACACACACACATATATACACACACAAGGACCTTTGGTGCAATGTACTACTGATGCATAGCTAGAGAGCAGAAGTGGTGTGGGGTCAATTGTTTTTAAAATGAACAATAATGATGGATTGGAGTCAATACTATCAAATGAGCAGAAAGAAATTTTTGCATTATTGTAACAAGAGCTGCTGGAGTCAGTGAAGTGATTCTGGAAAAGCAGGTCTCTTTCCAGTGCTCCCACATGACTTGCCTTATCAGGGATAAACCCAGCATAATTCGAAGTGGAATAAGACCCAAATGAGCATCCTGGCCTTTGCCATCCCTAACCTTTCCTGGATCAGATCCTCAAATCAGCTTGAAGTAGGCTTCATTGACTTTAACAAAGCTTTTATACAAGCTGAGGATCTAGTGCCCTACGTGCTAGATTTCTGTACTGTGACTCTGATGGTCACGAAAAATGTATTGAGATAATTTAATGAATAAATAAATACTGCACCTCTCTCTAAGTGCCATAAAGATGGCAGGCAACTCAAATAATTACAACCGGAAGTCCAGTTTTTCCAACTACTATATATTTATTCAGTTCTGGATTTCAGAGCCTTCTATAAGGTTTGTGACTTATTTTACCTCTGTATAGAGGAAAGGAAAAAGCAGGTTTTGCATTACCAGTCAGGGCACTGAACAGAGGAGGAGAAATAGTGGAAAAAATATTCACAACCATTTTTAACGTTCTCTAGATTTTCCTTCATCGTCTCACCCATTTTAACTTTCTTCTCACAAATATTAATGTGAGCAAAGTTTGTTCATATGAATCTCAGCAGACATTGACTTTTTAGTTGGGATTAATTTAATCATGAAAAGAAATTCATTTTGTGAAAAAGATTGTTTCAGGCAGAAATGGAAGCAGATTATAAAAATTGGGTCATTATCCAATCTGGGAACAACAACTATACTATGCGATTTAAGTAACCAGATTGCTTGAATATTGAATCCTCAATGGAATATTTATAACAAAGAATTTGGGAGCAATCCAGCCCGAGTCTGTTTGCACTAGAGGTGAGTGTAATATTTCATTCACAACAATGTTGTGGAAGGATAAAAATGGCTTTTGTTGAAATCGAAGTTTCTACAGCAGATGTCCTATATTCAGTAAAAGTTTTGGTTTTTCAATAAAAAAAAACCCCAAATACTGACAGCACCCACACATGCTTTTGGCACCTGAAAGCTGAAAAGGTTGAGGGGGGTGGTAAGTTTTCCTTTTGATGAAAACCCAAAAACTTTTGAGGAAGATTTTTGATTAAGATGAACGTGTTATTATTTTCACTGAAATTTTTCAAAGGAACAGAAAAAAAAAGTATTTTCCAACTACCTCTAGCTCGCACAAATCACTTCATATAGGAAACACATTAATAATACTTCCACTATGTAGACAACTCATTAACTGAACAAATGGGCTAAGTGTGCCAAATACATTGTTTGTTATGATAAGTTGTGCTGACCAAGGCGACTTATGACATGATTTTTTTTTAATTAAGGTATTTTGTGGATTTCTAACCCTCAAGTTTTCCTAAAAAGATGTGTGTTGATTTTTAGAGGAATGATAAGAAATGACTACAGACTGGATAAAGAAGCCTGAGACAAACTTACCCTTCTATTTTTTCTTCCTATTTGGCTTGCTTACTTTCTAATTTGCCCGAATTTCCCCCATCAGCTTCAATCATGTTTCAGCTTCAATCATGTTTTAATGAGGAACTTCTGCTAATATCTGAGATCACCTGCCTGAACTCTGTACCAAAGATGACCATTCGGTTTGGGAGTTTTTGATTATTGTTGTTCTTATTTTTGTGAAGTGAAACTGTTTTGAGGTGTATCATGGGGTCCATTCACCACAACGGCGCCTCTTGCTGTCCAGTCTGGGGATTAGCTCTTCCAGTTGGTGGACCCTCTTCAGGTGGTGCCTCTCCCATCATGCTCTCACCTTGCAGACCCACCTCACTCCAAGAACTTCAGCATCCTCATCATGATTCCCCCTTGAGGGGTTACCCAAAGTCCTTGTATGGAAACAATCCCAGGCAGTCTTCTCCTGTGCTTCCCTGACGATGCCACTTCCTCAGTGGCCAGTAGGGAAACCTGCGCCCGCCCACCCTCTACTTTGAGTTCCAGTCCAGGGACCCTCAGCTCAGCAGTTCTGGGCTTTACCCTCTCAGCCTCACCACTCCTTCCCTTAACTGCTTCCTACTCTTCCTTGTGTCTCCCCCCTGCCCCCCCCGGAGTACCAGCTCCAAGCCAAGTCCCTCTTTCCAGGAATGGACTGCAGATTTAGGCATATGCATAGGCACCAAAAAATTTGGGGCACCCCCCCCCCGGGTCTTAGTGTCCACCCTCTCAACTCTTCCTATCCCTGTTCTGACCCTTCCTGCAGGCTCCCACCACAGCTGGCTGCTGCAGCCTGGTGAGTCTTCCTCCCGAGGGGATCTAGTACTTAAAAGTGAAAAAGCCTTCCAGCCTGCCAGACCTATTACCACAACATTGAAACTGTTAAAGAGCCATTCAAGTGGTAATGAAGCCATTTAACAGGCATTTGCCCACCCCCAGGTATATACTGTCAGTTTCTAAATTTACTGACAAAAACAGTTGTGCATTACTGTAAAATTTACTCAGAACATTAGTCTACAGGACCTTAGTTTAAAATTTGCTTTAAAAACATTTAATTAGTGAGTTCCTGAAGATTATAAAAATCACATCTCTAAAAAAATCATTACATAGATTTTTAGATGCACCATCTGAGTATTCATCTTTAGCCTTAAATGTGTGGCTCTTCAGACATATCTTTTTTAAATAAATCCTTTAAAAGACCACCTTTATCTAAAATACACATGCGAGGCCGGGCTGCTGTCGGGCATAGGCGTACCAGTTTAATAATACTGCATAGGGCCCCATAAATCCTAAAGATGGCCCAGTGACTGACTGCTGCCTGCCTTCCTGCAGCCTTCCCCAGCAGCCTTCTTCTCTCAGCTCCTGGGCTTTATAGGCCCTGACTATTCCTGCTCATCAGAGTCTCATTTAATCCACTCCCTGGTCCCTGGCTCCTCCTCCAGGGGCAGCCTGAGCAACTCATTGGCCTGCCTGGCCACCTTAACCCCTGGGATGGACATGCCATCTCAGGGTGGCAAAGAGGAAACATGTTTTTTATTTCAGACCTAGATCCCAACCTAAACACTCTTACATTTTTGGACAAGTCCATTGTTCTCGTTCAAGTCCATCTATATGCTAGATGCTTTCATTAAATCCTGGTTCCAACTGGAAATTGGAAGAGATTCCATATGCAGATGCTATGGGAATGGAATATGGAAAAGATTTTAATTTTAAATGTATTTGTTGGATCACTGCTAAACAAGAAAATTGAGCTGGAGCTAGTGATAGCGAGCCACAGTAAGTTTAGATGTTCTGTTTATATAAGTACGCAAAGGCTGCATGGTTATCCAGAGTTTATCAGGCTGAAATCTCTTGAGAATTCTCTTGTCAGGTCACCAGTTATTGCTTTCAGCCAAACTCATGTTAGTCTTTCAGCTTCTGGGTGAAACCAGAAACTGTTGCCAACAAAAAAAGGTAACTCTGAAATTTGAAAGTATCTAAAGATTCAATTCAGGGGGTACACCTTGAACTTTGGACAAAGATTCAGATCCATTCTTATTTCAGCTGAATTGGGATTTCTCTCTGAAGAGCAGCTGCAGGATCAGACTCTCGATTATATTTGCCCAGAAAGCAGCTATCGATGCACTAAAAGCAAATTAATTCTAAATTAAACTCTACTTAATCTTGGCATTTAAAAAAAAAAGAGAAATCCTTGTAAAAATTAGCAAGGCCACTACATTATGCTTCTTTAAGTGTCTCCTAAACAAACAAACAAACAAACACAAACAAACAAAAACAGCTATGTCATAATGCCTACAAAATAGTTGACAGTGGTTGGGTAGCCAGTGTGCTGTAACTGCCACTTACTATATTCTCACTGTGACCTTCTGCTTCCCTAGTCTGTTTATTGTATTTACCTATTGCCTCATCTTATACTTTGAATATAAGCTCCTTGAGCCAGGGACCATCTTTTCATTATGGTGTTTCTACAGTGCCTAGCATAATGAGGCCTTGATCCTTGACTGCAGTTCTAGGCACTACCACAATACAAATAATTGAGACTAATAGTAAGAGTTGTGAACATTCACCCAAAAGCAGGTTTTCCCAACCTCTTCCAGTTTAAATTTTAGCTTGAGTAGTAAAGAAGTTTAAAGAATTAGAACACAACCTATGGATAAAAAAGCTGATATGAAGTTCCCCTTAACTTACCAACCTTGTGAAGTTAATACTAGGTTTTGCCAAGAGGGTTTTCCAAACACTCAGAACCTCTATTCATTACTAAAGAGATCTCAGACTATCCTTCTATGTCAAATATGTTATACAATTTGCTTAGTCAGGGTCAGACGCTAAAACAAAAAGAGGAGGGGCTGGGGGATTGCATAGGAATCAAGGTTTTTAAAATGGTATTTATTCAGGATATTAAATCAGTTTTCCACTCAGGATTTTGTTTTTACTGTTATTCTCACTTAACCGATTTGGAATAAATGCCTGATCTTACATATCTCTTGCAGCTTGCCTTCAGAATCGTCTCCTTAAGGAAATTATGCATGGAAATTCCTTTTTACGAGCTTTTACTGAAACCACAAGTCTGTATCTGAAACATATACTGCTGCAAATTTTGCCCAAAGCTTTGTCTTGCCTATATAAAGAAATTATAGGTGTGGACCAATTTTTGAATTAGCATGAAAACTCCTTTTATGTGCATATGAGAAATGCCTTTGAAACATTTTGCCAAAGGCTTTTTCGTCTTCTGGTTGTTATAAGAAAACATGGTTGCCCAAAAGAAAAAACCTGATCATGGTTCCACCTTAATCAGATTCACAATCGTGTCCTAATGCAATTTGTCCTAATCCATTTCTGAGGAAGACAACCATTTATGATTCAGGGAGACATGTGGGAATAAATGTGGCTATCTGGAAATCCCCTGAGTCATTTATGTACTATATTTTACCAGTTCATAAAAAAAAACCTAATTACATTTCTGAGAAGAAGGCATTATGGATGCAATGTATATTCTAATAAAACACTACACACACACACCCACACCACTACCCGGGTATCCTGTAGTCATATTGTGCTCAGTTTGCAATTTGGACAATTCATTTCATATCTCAGTAGCTGGTTTTAGAATAGCAATGCTGTGCTTAACATATTTAACACCAATCACAGATATCAGTATGTGCCTGGAAATGCTGCTGTCTTTGCTTTTGTTTGGTAAAAGACTGCTGTATGTTTAGCATGGTAGAAAATGGCCCCTCAGCAGGAGCGCTGGAAGCTCCTGAGAAGTGAGGGAAGCCACCAGCGCCTGAATGCCCCCGCCCCACCCCTTCACCCTGAGGCCCCACCCACCACTCGCTCCTCTCCATACGTCCCCTTTCCCCCCCAGTCGCTCACCCTTAAGGCAGGAAAAAAACTGATCCTCCCTGTCCCTCAGTAAGATAGACTACTTGGGGTACCAGAAATAAATGCATATACATATCTCTCTATATACACACAGTCAGAATGATATGTACTAGAGAACAAAAAGATACTGAAATACTTTCAGAAAAGGGGTCACACATATATCTAACCATCCATCACCACACACAGCCCCACCCACCATTGGAAGTACTAAGCTCCTCATCTTGCAATCACTTACATAGAAGGGCTTAACTTTAATCATGTTGAATAGCCTCTTTGGAGTTGCGTGGGTAAAATTAAGCATGTGCCTATGTGTTTTCAGGACTGTGGCCTCAAATACTAGAGCAAGAGTTCCAAATGTAGAAAGCTCCAAGTTTATTTACACTGAAATTCTTTCATGCAAAACTCCTCCCTTCCCCAATATTAAAATGTTATTGTGAAAGAAAGTTTTGCTATAAACAAAATTGACTGTAATAGATGGCATACAACTGGGACAAGTCAGTAGTATAAATAATCAGAAGATTTCTATCTACCCATTTGTAATAATCAGGAGATCATGTAGCTCATGAAATTACAATTACCTAACATTTCATCATTTATTTTTTACTTAAATGGTTTGTGAATGATTGTTTTTCTTTGGCACATGTGTGAGAGTGAATGATTTCTTGTGCTTCAGCTGCAGCAAATTTAGGGTCTGATTGTTTCATGCACTGAAGGATGAAGTTGGTGTTCATGTAGAAAGAGTCATTTTGCATGTGACTATTGAGAACATTTTAAATTTCCTGGTTTGGAAACAATTAGGTGAAAAACAGTGAAAAAAATTAAATAGTGCTTCAGAAAAAACCTGAGCGTGAAATTAGTCTCAAACTTGCCCTTTACCCTTTAAATTAAATGCTTTAGGGTAGGTCTACACCACAAGGTGTGATTGTAGCATGTGTAGGCATTCTCATGCTATCTTTAATCTTATACAATAGTAGTGTAGACATGGTGCAGGCTTCACACAGCAGTCAGAGAACAAGACCTCCAGGGATCCTGAGTATGTACTCTGCTCACTAACCCATGCCACCACATCTATGCTGCTGCTCTTACCCATGCTAGATAGATCAAAACTAGCATGAGAAGCCTACCCATGCTAAAAAAACCACACCTTTCAGTTACAGTCTAGGCATACTCTTGCTATGAAATGTAGCATCCCCAAATATCCTTCCTATAATTCCCTATATGATGTACAGATAAGCAACTGGTTGACAGATTTTGTCTACCACACTGAAGCTTGCATTCAAAGGCCCTGTCAGAATGCAGGTCACTTGGCATTCAGAAAAAATGGCACATGGACAGCAGCACCAGCAATGAAAGATTCAGTGCAGCTTTTAGGAGGGGAGAGTGCATTATATAGCAATTACTCAGTTGGCCTGATTTCTGTCAGTGTCCCACTGGAAACAGCAAGGAAGCCAATGGTTCTTCAATGCATCAACACCACCTAGAATTATTCATAATGACTCATTGATATTTAGATCCCAAGGACATCAATGGTAGATACTCATCTTTCATTATAAAGTGAAACCCAACAAACTTATGTTAGTGCAGTTTGTGAATATACTCCTACTTCTACAAACTGAAATCTGGATTTAATGTATGAAACAAGGTTTGTTGCAGGTGAAGCACAGATATTTTTACCTGTACAGCGTAGGGAAGAAAGAAAAATAAATGGAGCAGTTCTCCGTTAGCTGAAATTGATTGTATTATATGGTATCTTGCTACTTTAGGCATTCGCAAATCATCCATCTCCACTGTATGTAGACACTCTTATAAACTCAATAAACACATATGGAAGAAAATATGTGACTATTACACAATACCTAGGTGTGAACACAAACATGAAGATAGACTGGAAAACAATATTGCCACATAACTTAACAGTTCCCCATGTCTTATGTTTCAGAAAATTAGAACTAAAGTGGATTGACATGGAACAAATGTTCAAAGTGATTAATGATATCTGTTATCGGGTGTCCAGCTTGAGACCTCTTGAAGGGTCCCAACTGCTAGAGCATGGATGCTCAGTACTTTCTGAAAATCATCCTCCTTTAAAGGTGTCCCAAGTTGGGCACTAAAAATAGAAGTACCCCCAAATCATTAGTCACTTTTGAAAAATTTGGAAATCTCAGCCATCATCCCTTCATACTCAGCCTGCTCCGCACAATATTTTTCTGTTGGGAAGATTACATTTCTCATCACTGTTATTGTATGCATACAAGCATGCATTACCTTTTAAAGCAGAAGCCAACACATGTAACCACTATTATAAACAGCATATGTTGTGAAACTCACATTGACTCAAATCCTCTTAATGGTTTTCCACTGAAAATTCAACATCTGCCAACACCACACAAATCTTGATAACTGATGTCAGCATGAATGCATTAAGCCATAGTTTTTAACATGTTAGGAAAACAAAGGGTTTATGGAATGCTGCGAACAAAGGGCTAAACCCTGTAGTCCTCACTCTGCAGTAGTACTGATCCCTGAGTAAGGACTGAGAAAGGCCAAAGCCTATCGTGCGTTAATGAGAACAATTTTTTGTGCCATATGAGTAAAATGACATAAGATAGAAAAATCTACCACGGTAAATCACTGATGCTGGCACCTTTCATCGCCAAGCATTATTTGTGAATGCATGTCCTGCTGCACCAGCCACTGTCTTTGATGTGTAGCAGCTGCAAAATGAAGGCAGTATTCAGTGCAGGAAGGCTGTTCAAATGAGAGGAAGGAGTGGAGGAGTAAGGTTTCCCCTCAAGGATTTGAAATTCCTCAGTGGAACCCAGCCAAAGAAAGATATAGAATATAAGGGACTTGGATTAATGTGTGATAATGATGCTGCCCTGCAGATTTACTGGGACTCTTTCATTGCAGAGGAAAATGTGAATCTCATAGCAGCAGCAGGGAGCATCTATTCAGATAATAGGGAATGCCAGGAGGTTAACTCTAGCAGTTGCAGACCTACAAAATTGATATGCCTACCTACGAGTGGCTTGGTTCTTGTGCACAGAAGTGGTTAATCAAAGTTTCAGCATAAGGCCTGAAAAACAGCCATTTAATTAATGTGCCAGATATCCGTGCCAAAGCTTTTGCCTAGATTAGGTTCAGATTGTAAAGAAATCTCCAAGAGAAGGGTAATTCTCAACACCTGTGGGCATTTTTATTAGCTGCTTGCACAGAATGAAAAACCTTATGTTAAAGTGCTTGCCTTTCCTCTGCCAAACTGACCTTGTGTGCTTTTACCTGAGCATAAACATACGCAGGTTTTAAAGCAGACTCAGAAATAGACTGCTAATGGGCAAGTGCTCTGTGGCAAATCCACTTGACTCAAACGTAGTCTGTGGGTGGAAGTAATCATACTGGTCTGTTTAAACAGCTCTCTAGCAAGATACAGAAATAAACACGGTTTTAATATTATGGAGCAAATTTTCAGGAAGTTATAAGGCAGAACAGCTTTTAAACAGAGCGGGGAGAAAGAAAAATCAATGCATGCTTGTGAAGCAGCATTCTTTGAACACAGTGCTATAGTTGCTGGGTTTGGATAAGGTTCAGGGAGTGAAATCTTGGCTCTGTTGAAATCAGTGGGTGTTTTGCCAATTGGGCCAGTATTTCATCTGGGCAGTAGAAACCCACTTAAGGTTTATTTCTGAAAGCTTTGTTTTTGTACCCAAATGCAGCCTTCATTCTGGTTCTACAGTGTTGTACAGAACGACGTGCAAAAGCTGCAAGCACAAATTAAATTATTTAAAAAAAACAGCTGTTAAAGAGCTGCCATGCTCTTTTCCAGAGGTGGCTACATTTTGGTACTGGATGACATTTCCCTATATGAAAAGGTAAGTGAATAATTTCCCCCAATCTAATTTATTCACTTAATGTAGCTTTCTTTCTCATGTTCAGGGCAGATTAATTTCAATACTAAATTTTTGAGGCAACCAATATTAAAAATGGGTCTATGGTGATCCAGTTTGTGGCACATTAGAAATTTGAGCTGTGTTCTTTAGTTGTGATTGGTCAGCTGTATTACGTGAAACTTAATGAAGGAGACCAGAGATAGCAAATATTCACCTATTAGCCTCACACACACATACACAAAGCATCTTCCCTAGTATGAACATTTGTTTAATCTCAGAGACTGCCTTTCCCTCCTTAATTTTCAGAATTACAACTCTGTTCAAATTGCTCACACACTCTATACAACCCAAGTTGGCTTTTCCAGGGTAGACCAGTGTAAAAAAGAAAAAGAGCCTATTTCTATCTCAAGTCTGGATGTTAATACTGAGAATCAGCTTCTGATTTGGGAATGTAAAAATTTACCCATACCTGAAGGAGTTGGTTTATCCATTAGGACATGATTGCTGTTAGCTGTGTGCAGCACATCGCTTCTGTTTTTGACAGAAACTAGTGATTGACAATCTAGGATTTGTTCTTAGTTTTTCCTCAGAAGTAGCTGAGCCATATTTCTGGCAATTAAAGTTTGTAGTAATGCAGAGCTAGAATATGACAACACTTACCACACAGTATTTCAACAGGATAGGAAACACACACAACCCCTCAGCTGCCACTGTATGGTAACTGTTGGGACATATTTATCTTGTTAAGGACCACCACCGTAAGGTTCTTGTGTAGTTTATATCTATGAATAGTCCCACTAGTCTCAATAGGATTACTCACATAATTTCAAGGATGACAATAAGTATGTATTTGCAGAATCAGGGTCATAATAATGAAAACAAAGCACTCAAAAGGAGCATCAGATTCTCTTCCCTTCAGAAAACCATGCAAGCCCGACTGCTAAGTCACCATAATTGGATAAAATCAGTGTCAGGTTGTCTGTCTGCAGTTTTTCTATAATAAACAAGCTATTCCTCATACCTTCTCACTAATATATCGTTCACCTTTTTTGTGTTGAAAACGTTCAGAATAGAAAAACAAAGCCTGGTTTCTTTCCATGAAAAAAAAATCTAAGTATCTTTATTCAATATATTTTATTGGGCCAGATTGTAACATCTGTTTATAAGAAGAAATCCCCTCTGTGGTTATCTATGAAAGCTAGAGAAAGATTGAGGACTATGACAGTTGTAAAGAATGTATTCAACTTGTAATACAATTTTGGTTTACTCTCTTTCATATTAAAATAATTAGAAATAATTTAATGTCTTTTTCATATTATGATGCATTCAGATAAATATGTAAACAAACATGTTTGATTACTGGTCTTGAACCTTTGAAGCTAACTGCCATATAATTATTTGCTATTACTTACCATCTTCTTCACAGCTATCTGTATAAGCCTTTCCTCCCAAACTACTCATTTCCACCTCAAATGTTTCTAACACTTTTTCTGGAACTTAAGGCCACAAATGAATATTCTTTTGAATAGCAGTAACAACGATCATTTGACCAAACACTGATTTCATTTTCTCTTCCATGGTGTTGCACAGAATTGAAATCAATATAAAATTTTAGCCCATAATGTTTTACGGCTGAGCGAGAGTTGTCCCCATAACCTAAAGAAGCACCATAAACAAGGAAACTGGCCAGCTTTCCATCATCATCAGGTTAAGATTAGATCATGTGTTTGACTGTAGCATGAAAAAAGGTTGAGAAACATCAGATTAGATCATTTTAACTAGTGAAAAATTGCTGCTTTCCCAGGTCATCCAGGAAACACAGGTGGACAATCCACTTTGAAATGGGCAGAGGGAGGTTCAGACTTCAAAGTGATTATCTGGAGAAGTTCACACCCTCCTTTCCAAAACAATCAATACACCTGTTAACAATTAAAAGCTGTGATTCATGGAGCAATTATAAGGCCATATCCTGCCATCAATTTTTACATAAAACTCCTAGTGACTTCAATGGGTCTTCCAGATGATGGAGGATATGGGCCTATAACCCCAATAATAAAAGAAAAACTCTCCCTTTTCTTTTATAAAGCTTCTGGTTCTCCCAGAGTTGTACCTTCCTATCCCCCTGTTGTTAAGTAAACATTACCTGTATTTTCAGGCTGTGCAGTCTCCAGTGATGTGTAGAGAAGGGATTTGGCCATTCATATCACCATTATTAAAGATACTTGGGAGATTAAATTCTTGTTCAGTTGCACTTGTGCAATCTTACTGATGTCAGTGGGGTCACTTGGGTGCAACTAAACACAAAATTTGGCAGTGCCCATTAAGTATAACTTATGCCAAGGATTCAGCAAATCCGCTGATCATGTTTTTAAACTTCATGATAGGTGCCTGAAAGGACTAGGGCCCTGGTCTAGCAATTGACTGCATGCAGGCAGACCCCTGTGCTTATGCTGAGCCAGTTGCGGGACTGGGACAAAAACATGCAAGAACAAGCTTCTGATTTCTGAAGGATTAGACTTGCTTCCAGAAGCTATAAATCATGACTTCAAACACAGAATGGGGCTAATTCTGCTTTCGGTTACACATACACAACTCTATGGGGCAACTTCAAAGGCATATTGCCTCCACTCCACCCACACTAAGATGGAGATTTCCTTTTTGCCTGTGTTTCTCCATTGCTGAGATGCAGCTCTACATAATATACTCAAAGTAATAATTTCCGTCAGTAAAACAGATTCTAAAGGGTGTAAAATATACTGTGATTTTCCCCCCTTATTTCTCCTACCTCTGGAAAAATCTTGGCTGCTAATGGGTTAAAAGTCTGCTAGCAAGTGTTGGCCATTTGAAGGTGTAGTCCTCTCCCCTGCTGATTTCCCTTTTGACCTTTTGGGGGCCAGGGCAATTCCAGACTTCATTCTTACTCTATTTCCTGGTCTCTTTCTGGCGGTGCACTCAATGTTTCCACAGCAGATTAATGACAGCTAATA
The DNA here is from genome assembly GCF_020497125.1 of Mauremys mutica. Taxonomy (NCBI): domain Eukaryota; kingdom Metazoa; phylum Chordata; order Testudines; family Geoemydidae; genus Mauremys; species Mauremys mutica. The sequence goes on along the minus strand of NC_059073.1, from coordinate 117,561,688 downwards.
ATATCTGATATATCTGGACATTGCCACATAATGAGTTGCAGTCCCACTGGGTCCCTGAAGTGTCACTACTAACAAATTCACCAGAGCTGCACATAATTAGCATGTAAAGGGAGTGATCATGCAGTAAATCTGTAGGGGAAGATGGATAGACCAGGAAGGGGAAAAAATAAAGGAAAAATACTGTTCTTAACACTTCTTGCTAAATGTATGGTCCTTGGCATGAATATTTTCTTGATAACAAACCGTGGACAGGTTACCTTTACAGTAACATTATTCCTTCCATGGCTGATAGGCAGAATTTCATTATGCTTCTGCTAATGTTACAATATTTCTGCAAAATGTCACCATATGTAAATGAGGAGAGGTTAGGGTTTCCTTCTTAGTTTTCTTTCAGGATGCACTGTCCCTCTTTGCTGTGGCCTGATTCCTTCACTTGGTAGTTTACAGATTTGCTAACAGTGAGCTGACCCTTAGGAACTCATCAAGTAGTGGTGGAACCTCTTCCTTACCTTAGCACAGCCAAATTAGAATGAAGAAACTAAGTAGATGACAGAGCAGCCACATAAAGGCAGATTGGAAAGTAGAATTTTAAACTGAGGGCCTGATCCAAAGCCCATTAAAGTCACTGGAATGTCTCTCATTGATATCAATAGACTTTGGGTCAGGTCCCGTTTGGCCACACTGAAAAAGGCAAAGAAGCAAGTGAGCATTTCCTCATACTGTATTGGTGTTTATATAAATACCTGAGTATTTCACAAATAAAACCAAAGCTGAAAGCTCAGTCTTCCTTGCAGTTGTTTTAAGGTATGAAGAATCTCCCTTTGACCTCAACATCCCAAGATTAGGAAGGTTGGTTTAGTGGCTATAGAACCAGGCTGCAATTCAAAAAATCTGTGTTCAATTTGTGACTCAGACACAAACTTCCCATATGACTTTGGGCAGGTCACTTAATCTATCCTGTGTCTGAGTCCCCCGTGTGTGAAACGGGGATAATACTACTCCCTTACCTCACAGGGGCGTTGTGATGATAAAATCCATTAATGATTGTGAGGCAGTCAAATCCCTATGTAAATACCTAGATAGATAATTGTTTTCAGCGTTGTTGTAGCTGTGTTGGTCCCAGGATGTGAGAGAGACAAAGTAGGTGAGGTAATATCTCTTATTGGACCAACTTCTGTTGGTGGAAGGCACAAGCTTTCAAACTACTGAGGCCTGGTCTACACTGGGGGGGGGGGGGTTCGAACTAAGGTACGTAAGTTCAGCTACACAAATAGCGTAGCTGAACTCGAAGTACCTTAGTTCGAAGTACTTACCCGTCCTCACGGCGCGGGATCGAAGTCCGTGGCTCCCCCGTCGACTCCGCCACCGCCATTCGCGGTGGTGGAGTTCCGGAGTCGACGGGAGCGCGTTCGGAGTTCGATATATCGCGTCTAGATGAGACACGATATATCGAACTCCGAGAAGTCGATCGCTACCCGCCGACCCAGGCGGGTAGTATGGATGTACCCATAGAGCTGTTCTTCAGGTCTGAGGAAGGAAGCAGAGTGTCTGTGGTAACTACAAGCTGGGATGGGCGCCAACTTATATGGGCTCGTGGAGCTAAAGCCCCAGGAATATTCAAAATCAGGGGCTCTGCTCCACCAATATTTGGAGCTAGGTTTCGCCCCTTTAAATCCCAGCCGCGGCCGGGAATCAGAGGGCTCTGGGCTGCCTGCAACCGCGGGGAGCCCAGAGCCCTTTAAATCCCAGCCGTGGCTGGGAATCAGAGGGCTCTGGCTGCCTGCAACCGCGGGGAGCCCAGAGCCCTTTAAATCCCAGCCGCGGCTGGGAATCCAAGGGCTCTGGGCTGCCCGCTGCGGCAGGGAGCCCAGAGCCTTTTAAATCCCAGCCGCGGCCGGGAATCAGAGGGCTCTGGGCTGCCTGCAACCGCGGGGAGCCCAGAGCCCTTTAAATCCCAGCCGCGGCCGGGAATCAGAGGGCTCTGGGCTGCCCGCTGCGGCAGGGAGCCCAGAGCCCTTTAAATCTCAGCCGCGGCTGGGAATCAGAGGGCTCTGGGCTGCCGGCAGCAGTGGGGAGCCCAGAGCCCTTTAAATCTCAGCCACGGCTGGGAATCAGAGGGCTCTGGGCTGCCGGCAGCAGCGGGGAGCCCAGAGCCTTTTAAATCCCAGCCGCAGCTGGGAATCAGAGGGCTCTGGGCTGCCTGCAACCGCGGGGAGCCCAGAGCCCTTTAAATCTCAGCCGCGGCTGGGAATCAAGGGCTCCGGGCTGCCTGCAACCGCGGGGAGCCCAGAGCCCTTTAAATCTCAGCCGCGGCTGGGAATCGGAGGGCTCTGGGCTGCCCGCAGGGGCAGAGAGCCCAGAGCCCTTTGAATCCCAGCCGCGGCGGCTGGGATTTAAAAGGCTCAGGGCTCCCCGCGGCTGCCAGCAGCTCAGAGCCCTTTGAATCCCAGCCCCTGGCTGCTGATTGCCCCCTCCCCAGACCCCTGCCCCAACTGCCCCCCAGGACTCCCACCCCCTATCTAAGCACCACTGGTCCTTGTCCCCCGTTACCCACTCCCGAGACAACTGCCCCTAACTGCCCCTTGAGACCCCAGCCCCTATCTAAGCCTCCCTTCTTCTTGTCCCCAACTGCCCCCTCCTGAGACCCGACCCAACTTCGCCCCAGGACCCCACCCCCTACATGTCCCCTGATAAACCCCCTGGACTCCCATGCCTATCCAATTGCTGCCTGTCCCCTGACTGCCCCTCCGAACCTCTGCCCCATCCAACCCCCCTTGCTCCTTGTCCCTTGACCGGCCCCTGGAATCCCCTACCCCTTCTCCAACCTTGTAATCTTGTGGCACTGACGCGTTGTAGCTTCATTTTATATCGGCTTACAGGGCGGGAGTGGGGGGGGGGCACCACCATTTTGGGCCCCACCAAAAATTATACAAACCTGCCGCCTATGGCTGGGACAGATTGTTAAGAGAAGGGGTAATGCATGTTGGAGGTGGTCACTTGAAGTGCGCAAATGGGGATTAAATTATTATGCATAAAGGGTTTGAAGCAGGCAGTGTGATGTGAAGAGCTGTCCCTTGGGTATGGTGAATTGGGGTGACAGCTCTGGGCCCCGCGCTTTGGGGGGCCCCGCAGCCGGTGTGATTGGCTGGCATGGTCGGTCCTGGAAGAGACGAATCCATCACTTCCGCTCCAGGCCCCTCACCCCCCTAGGGACGGCCCTGGTGATGTGTTACAAATTATTGTAATGAGCCATAAAACTAGTGTCCCTGTTAAGTCCATGGTTCTTGGTGTCTAGCAGAGTTATGAATTTAAATTCCTAGGTTCATCTTTTGAAAGTATTGTGCAGCTTTCCTTTGAGTATTAGAATTAAAAGATCAGAGATGGAGTGATAGCTTGGTGTTTCTGTCTTCTATTATTTTTCTGAGTGCATTCATTTGAGAGCGTAGTGATTGGCTGGTTTCACCCACATAGTTATTATTTTCTAGGTAGATAATGGTGACCCACACAGGGAGTTTAGTAACTAGAATATTCTTCCCAAACTACACACATTATTGCCATCTTTCCAGCCAATGCCCTAGTACTGTTTTTTGTTTTAAGTTTATACCATTTATGGAACTTTTAGTTGTTCTACACTGAGGATGGAATGTTGGCATTTATGTTACTCCTGTTCTTGAGTTTATTTGGCCAACTGGCAAATGTGTGGTTAATTCACTTTTTAGTTGATTTTATTATGTAATTAGTATTAGCATTATTATGCTGAATAGAGGCCTTTGGGGACAGACACTTAAGATTTTACAATTAATTATTATTGTTTATGAGTCAGTTTACCATCATTTGTGATAAAATGGTTAACAAAGGAGCTGAGTTTAGCAAAAAAAAAAGTATTTACTGAAGAAGTTTATCAGAAAGAAATTATTAACTAGAGGTGAACAAAATTCACAAGAGTTCATTCAAACAATTTCTTCTTGATCTGTGTAGGGCAGAGGTGGGCAAATTATGGCCCACGGGCCACATCCGTCCTGCGGGACTGTCTTGCCTGGATCCCGAGCTCCTGGCCCGGGAGGCTACCCCCAGCTCATCCCCTGCTGTCCCCGCTCCCCCACAGCCTCAGCTTGCTCGCTTTGCCACCGACGCAATCAGGGTCGGCTCCAGGGGTTTTGCCGCCCCAAGCAGCCACAAAAAAAAAGAAAAAAGAAAAAAGAAAAAAGAAAAGCCTCGATCGCAATCTGTGGCAATTCAGCAGGAGGTCCTTCTCTCCGAGCGGGAGCGAGGGACCCTCCGCCGAATTGCCGCCGAATACCTGAAAGTGCCGCCCCCCTCCGGAGTTGCCGCCCCAAGCACCTGCTTGATAAGCTGGTACCTGGAGCTGGCCCTGGGCGCAATGCTGTGGGCGGCGGGGCTGTGAGCTCCTGGGGCAGCTCAGCTGCAGAGCCCAGCCTAACCCAGTGCTCTGTGCTGCATGGTGGTGGCAGTGGCGTGGCCTAGCTGCAGCCAGGCAGCGCAGCTGTAGCGCTGCCAACCACTGGTGCTCCAGGCAGTGCGGTAAGGGGGCAGGGAGCAGGGAGGGTTGGGTAGAGGGCAGGAGAATTCGGGGTGGTGGTCAAGGGGCGGGGATGTGGATAGGGGTTGGGGTGGTCGGGGGGAAAACAAGGGGTTGAATGGGGACAGGGGTTCCGGGGGCAGTCAGGAAGGAGGGGGGCTTGGATGGGGCAGCAGGGGGCCGTCAGGGGCAGGAGTTCCAGGGGCAGTCAGGGGACAGGGAGATGGGGTGGTTGAATGGAACAGGGGTCCTGGGGGGCCATCAGGAATGAGAGGACGGGTTGGATGGGGTGGCGGGGATCTGGGGGCAGTCAGGGGACAGGGAGAGGGGGTGTGTGTGTATGGGGCAGGTGTCCCAGAGGGGCCGTCAGGGAATGGGGGGGTTGGATGGGGCAGAAGTCCTGGGGGGAGGCAGATAGGGGGTTGGGGCCAGGCCACAAGCCCCTCCCCTAACCAGCCCTCCATACAATTTATGAAACCCAATGCAGCCCTCAGTCCAAAAGGTTTGCCTGTCCCTAGTATAGGGTCTGGTCATGAGGGACTGGAGGTTCAAGTTGGAGCAGTCACAAATGGACTCAGTTAAAGCCGAGTAGTATGTGGTTTTACATCAAAAACATACATTGTGCATGATTTTGATACCAATCCATACAAGACCAAGTTCATACAGGTTCACAAAGCTATCAACAAACCTCTAAGCCAGAAGAGTTTATAACAGTCTAAAGTAGAGCAGTACAGGAAGGGACACTGGAGAGAAAGAACAGCTGCTGCCTCTTCAGAGTTTTGCTTTCATGCTTCAGCCTCCACTAAGACATCAGTAGCAGCAACACTGTGCAGACACCTCTTAAACCAGTTAGTAGGCTCTGCTTTTTTCAGCATTGCGAGTTTTCCCATGGTTATGGGGAAAAAGCTTGAATATGCAAACTGGAGAGTCTCAAAATGCAGAAAGTAAATAAAAAGAAAATCCAAATTGTATTATTTTAAGAATGTCATGATTTGGCGGGGTCTGACTCATGATTTTTGAATGCTGGAAATGCTGCTTTTTTCCAAACCGAAGAGAAATCACAACATCCCTATGCTCCCCAAGACAAGCCACTAGTTTTATTTATAAGAGCATGTCTTCTCTCTGAGCTTCCCATGCAGCCCCGATTTTAACTTGGTAGCTCCCAAATTTCTCAGTGTAATTGTTAATCCAAAGATTTACCAACCTCAAAACTATATCCCTGCACCCCAAAACCCCCAAATGAAAAAGCCATTTTTTTTTAGTTTCTTTGTTTTTAATGAAAGTCACAGAATCCCTGACTCCCACAAGGCTCATGTTAAAAAAGGCAGCCTTAATGATAATTAACTGACAGTGATTGATAGCCAATAACAAGCTAGTAGCAGCTAGAACTGTGCCATTCTTTCCCTCCCCCACTGAGTTTTTGCTTTTGTAATTAAATAATATGAAAAGTATTACTCATTGAATTTTGTACTGTGAGATCACCTAATATGTATTTGCACCAGAAATTCTGCCAGCTTGTTATCTGTGATTTCACATCCCTAATTTTTACTATTGATAAAATAGCTGCTTTTGCATCTGAAACATCTGAAAAACACACGTTTCCACAAATGTTCAGTGTAACGTCATCTCTGTTTCAAAACAAGCCCAAAAAATGTTGGGGCCATTTAGAACTGAAAAATGTGTGTATCTGAGTTTTAGAGCAGAGTTTCCCAAACTTGGGATGCTGCTTGTGTAGGGAAGGCCCCTGGCGGCCCAGGCCAGTTTGTTTACCTGCCGCGTCCGCAGGTTCGACCGATTGCGGCTCCCACTGGCTGCGGTTTGAGGCTCCAGGCCAATGGGAGCTGCTGGAAGTGGCGGCCAGTACATCCCTTGTCCTGTGCCGCTTCTAGCAGCTCCCATTGGCCTGGAGTAGTGAACTGCGGCCAGTGGGAGCCATCATCGGCCGGACCTGTGGATGGGGCAGGTAAACAAACCGGCCCAGCCCACCAGGGGCTTTCCCTACACAAGTGGTGTCCCAAGTTTGGGAAACACTGTTTTAGAGGATGGAGAAGAGGACATGGACCTTTTCAAATTCATATGAAAATGAAAAAAGACTAAAATTTCAATTTGCTTTTCACTTTCTTTTTTCCTTTGGTAATTTTGCACGTCTAATGGTAACCTTTTAAATGCACTGACTATTTTGTCATAAAAATGATGTTTGCTGAAAAACAAGTCTGGTATACAACTTCACTTCTTTCTCTCAACATCTTATCTATCAGCAAGAATTGTTAAATTTTGCATGCCAAATCCACTATTTTTAATAATTTTGTCCCATTATTCTTAGATGTAATTTTGTGTCAGGTTTAAGCTTTTTATGTTGCTATTTTTGAAAGCTTTTTGACCAGGTCTATTCCTTTAGCAGGGAAATGGTCCAGTCTGAAGTACATATGGTACACAGAAGACCTCGTGTTTTAGATCTGTTCTTCTGACAGGTGAATGCTTTGTATTTTACCACTTGCTACACTGAAATTATTTTATATAGACTGCTTTTCTGAAATTCTCTCTTTTTTTCTTGTTGGTATTATAAAAAATAACTTCTTTTTAGGCACCCAGACTTCCCTTAACAGATTCATTACCTTTTCAGTGGTGTGATTATATATAACAAAATGTACACACAATATGTGTCTTTGGAGCTGAAGCATATCATCATGCATGCTCTCAAACTGAGTGTTTTAACCATTTGGCACACTGATGACATGTGAGATGACAGCACCGATCTCCCAGGAGACACAGCACCAGTCTCTTTGATGAAGAAATTAGTCAATTTTATTTTGTAAATTCTGCCAGCCTTTTTCCAATAAGGCTGGGGTTGTGGTAAGTCTACATCTGCTGGGCCTTGAAGAATGCTCAGTTTTCACTCCTTTTTATGCTGTCCTACATGAGAAAAAAATAATAATTCAAGCATGCAATATTCATGGATCCTTTATGAAGTCAATCATTGTTTTGTCCATGGAAGACTGGCTAGGAGTCTTTTGGAGACCTAGCAACAGTTTTGAATTATCAAGGACGGTTGAGGGACAAGAAGCACTTCTTCAATGCAGGGGCTATGAACTGCCTCTGTAGCATGTCTTTCCACTAAAAGCAGTGACCTAGAGAACTTTCAAAATTGGGTCAATATTCCTTTCTCAGGATGAAAGTGGCAACCGAGGGCTCCAAGTCACACCATTTTTAAGCATAGAGGCTATAGAAGTTGGGACATGGATGAACACAAGCTTGCCTGCAATTTTATTTTTAAGAATACACTCATGAGGAATAGGTTTCATGGACTTTTTTAAAAGGTTACCATGAAAATAATTAATATATTGTTTATCTTGTGTGCGAAATAATGTTCTCTATTGAGTTCTTGATGTGATTGAATAGTGTGGCATTTGTTGCACATATGGTTGACTGTGATAAAGATGTGCCCTTATGCTGAGGTTTTTGCTGTGTGTGGGGGCGACGGGGGTTATGGCTATGTTAGTCTTTATAAACCAAAATTACTTGGGTCAATTAGGACCCATAGACGTCAATGGCAGGACTCCCATTGATTGTTCCATTACCATCCAATAGGTAATGGAACAGGTCCTTAATTTTCAGCTGGTGGTCTATCATGAGGATGTACTGACTCTAGGCCCAGTCTTCCAAGTCCTGTGTGTTGAACTATCATTGACTTCAATAAGAGTTCTGTGGTCAGAGAACACAGAGGGCAAATAGTATACATCTGAAATGCTCACATGATGGAATTACCTTTGTGCTTTGTGAACTTTTTCTGGTTTCAATAGCCTCAGTGGCCAAATGTGTTTTTGGCTTGCCACTTTATCTACCAAGGATTTGGTGCTAAATGGGTTGCACAAGCTGTGAGATAGAACAGAATGTGTTCAAACTGAAAACTGATGATTTATAAATGGAACCTTTTACTCACCAGATCTGCTCCCTGTTTATATGTGGAGTCATAGCTGATGACTTCAGTGACAAAAATAAATTTTTACAGTGCTCTTCTCCCAGTAGAAATGAGGTTGAAATGAGGTGTACATAGTCTAATTTGCAGGAGACAAAAGATTTAATCCTCATGCAGATCCCAGGTTGAGTTTGCAGAATCAGGAGTTATGGAAAACCCTCACATTTTACTTGCTGATTGTAAATTGATACAGAAATCAGAGAGAGACACAATGAATGTATATTCCCACAATAACATTCTTACTGAGTCCTTTTTCAAAACAGAACCATCTGTTTAAAAATATTTTCCCTTCTCTTCTTCAGACAGCAAGACTCTGTCCACCTTTAGAACAGAGCTTGTGTTTTTAAACTGGGATGTTGTAAGAATGGTTTTCCTCTTCAGCTAGGGCAGAGTTTTTCTGAGAAACATCTGACCTCGCTTTCCAACTAGTTCATGGCACAATTTCCTAATTCATTTTGTACATTCTTCTCAGGCAAACAACCCAACCCTGTCCACAGTAGAGAGATTCCCTATACTAGAACTCTACTAGTATCAATGGCGTGTAAACACAGTTCTATTCCTACTGTGAATGGTGCTGTTTGAATCCTATATCACTTTGCTATCTCCTTACATAGCAGAAAAAACAGCACATAGTAAGGTTAGTGGCTCATCTAAACATGTTTTGTTTCATGTAAAGAACAATTTGTGCCAGCTTGCATCCCAATTATGTTGGACAAATCTGCCACAATTTATAATTACATTTTTATTTTAAATGAATCCATCCATGAATTAAAGTTGTCTTTTGTTTATTCACTGTAGTCCACAGACTGGTCTAAAAAATGAGCAAGGCTTTCAGCCATTTATAATAAAAGCAGAATGACTAAAAAGACCTACTATTTTTTTTAACTTTGCATTAATGAGTTCATCCCAAAATACATATGCAATAATACAGGAAATTAAGTTATAAATGTGGGGATGTGCTCCGAGTCACCATGAAAATCTGCATGCAAATGCATAATAATCACAAATCTACAATATTACAATATTAAAAAATACCTACAATTAAATTATCATGTGGAAATAATCATAATGTTATTGGAAACTCAATTATTGTGGCAACCCTTGTCGGGGAATTAGCAGGCTATGGCAAAGGCAAGTCAGACCTGAATTCATCAAATATATATTATCACAATATTACATGTTCACTTCGATTCCATGCAAAGACAAACATCCTCACTCACTAGTATCTGCTCAATGCATTTGTATTATTCATGAACAACTCTGTGATCTATTATACATACAAAACTGATTGTACACTGCTTGCCGCAGGCTACAATGCAGAGACACAGAATTAATTTTATTATATACACATGCATGATAATTGTGTAGGATTCGGTCAAATATCAAACCCTGCTCCTGTGCTCCATTATTTTACTTTCCAAAAAGGGGTCTAAGGTCAGCAGCAATTTCTCTTTGGCGACAGTGAACCTCTTTGTCATTTAGAGTAGAAAGTTCCTGGTTACTAATGAGCCTGGAGCTGTGATGAATGGTCACACACTCCCCTTCTCCTCAACCCCCACCCTCCAAAGGAAAAAATGTAACTTTTATTGAGACTGTCAACAATTCCTTCTCTCTCACACACACATAAGTCACTTTGGGCTGCGGATTCAGACTCAACATTCTACATCTACAAATCATCACAGATGGGACCTTCCTATAATTCTTTAAGCAGATGGTCAGTACACTCAGGGAAACTTCTTTCCAGACAATGAGGGTTTTACTTCTGAGATTCAACTTCAGGATCTATTGTTATTTCCATGATGTTTTAGTAATCCCTTTAGAAGCACTTACATGGGGCTATTCTCCCTGAGACAAGTTCGCCTAAAAAAAACCTAATAATAATGAAATGTTCTGAGTGTTGGTATGATGGCAGGAATCTACTTCTTTTGGCAAAACTAATGGATTCATAACTAGTTGCAGGGGCAGGAGGAAAGTTGCTGTTATGGGGAAAATTCATCACAGTTCAGAGGGGACCTGAACAAGGCCCAATGCTCCCCTTGAAAGTCCTGGACCAGAGCTCATTGAAGTCAATGGGAGACTGGTGACTTCAGCAGGCTTTGGATTAAGCTAAAGCACTCAATGGAAGGCTTAAGTGGAGCAAACAGTACAGAAGGCCTTGTGGATTTAACCAACAATATATTTATTACTTATACAGCACCATAAATGTGTATTGTATCCCATATTTGCAAGTACACAAGACTCCTCAGAACACATTTTAGCCCAACGATCCTAGACTTCTGCTTTGTGAAAAATTTCATATATAATCAACTGTAGAATTCTCTTTTCTCACCCTACTCTACCCTCCAGCATCCCTTCTGCCTTTCTCGTTTCTTGGATGCCGTTTGTTCCCTGGATTATTTTCAGCAGTAGAAGTCAAAACGTACTCCAGGGGCATTTTCATTTGAAACTCACCATGAATGACACCAACAGCCCAAATAGGATGGAAAAAATTCAGGACCTATTGAAGCTGGATATTGTGTTATTTTTTATCATTACTGAGCAACAGCCACCCCACTTTGAAATTGGTGTAGATTAAAGTGAAGTAGGGAAATTTTAGTGCATGGCAGCAGGGTCCAGACAGATACAGTGTGCGGCAGGCTAGTGAGGGGTAGGTTTATACTCCAGTTTGCTGAGACCTATGGCTACATCTATGCTGGGGCATTATTCCCAGCTTGCGTACATGTACTTGCTCCAGCTTATTGAGAACTAGTGCGAGTATAACTAGCAGCATAGCCAGGGTAGCACAGCTAAAGACTGCGTGGCATAGCCATGCTGAATACATACATACCCCTAGGGTTCAGGATGGTTTGTTCATGACACAGCTATGTCATGCCCCTGCTGCTGCAGCCTAAGTTACTGGTGCCTACACTACTATTTATCCTCATGCTAGCTCAGGTATGTGTACATGAGCTCAGAATGACACCCCCTAAGTCATAGCTTAGAGGTAGCCTAAGTGTTCATACAGAATAAAGGATAGATGAAATTTCAGCAGTTCATGTTTGCATCTGTTATTGGTGCTAAAAGCACAGCGAAGTTCAACTATTTCTTTGAAATTTGTGCAAACTCTCTTGAATACACAAGGGGAGTGAAAATCTTGCAAAAACAGCATCTCATGAGATCTCGAGTCCGTCCCTTCCCTAGTCAGGCTGAAAATACAAGAATAATTTCTCATGGTATTTTGGCATTTCCTCTCCCAGCTAAAATTGCAAACATATATGGCAGGGGAGGGGAAGCTAAACATTTAGCTGCATTTTCCAACATTAGAAAAAGATTCAGTTCAAATTCCGGAGAAAGGTTGAATTAGTTCTTATTTGATCTGAATGGATTCACCCAGCTCTAATCATTAGAAGCCACAAATTAGAATCACAGCAAGGGATGGTCATATGGAAAGTAGCTGCAAAAACAAGGGTTCTTGTTATAACTCGATTAACGTTTATTTTGTGAGTGTTCATAAAGGCAATACATGGATAAAGGTGCACACACACAAAGCAAGGCTTAGCTTCAATTCCTTGCCAGCTATTAGACAGTATCTATTTTACATTATTATTTTGTATTATTTAATATTTTTATTACAGAAGCATCCAAAGGTCTCAAGTAGCATCAAAGAACCATTGTGTTAGGTGTTGCACAAACACAAAGGTAAACAGTCCCTGCCCCCAAAGGGCTCACAGTTGAATAGTTTGACACTTAGTACATTTTCCTAATAGTGTGCTGTGGGTTGTGTACCAAGGAGTTTATCTGTTGTTGCTTTGCTAGACATCTTTTTAACACTGTTTTAATGAAGGGCTTCATTAGGAAGGCAGCACTGTAATAAAGTATGACTAAGGCTGCTTTAGTAACACAGCCTTTGCTCTAGTGCAGTTGTGGGCAACCGGCGCCCCGTGGGCCACCCATCCAAGGAATCTGCTGGTGGGCTGCCAGACTGTTTACATTTGCACAGCCACCCGCAGCTCCCAGTGGCCATGATTGGCTGTTCCCGGCCAATGGGAGCTGCGGGAAGCGACACGGGCCAGCAGATTACCCCGAAGGGCTGCATGCAGAGCCAGTGCATTGCAATAGAGACTGCTGTCCTCTCTGTTGAGGCAAATGCAGGACTTCAGCACATTTCAGCAGCTATTGAGGTAAACTGGCCACTGAGGAAAGGGCTGGATACCTTGAAGGTGTGCTAGGCATTTAAAGATAAATATTCCCATTTCAAAGGGCTGAAGCATAGATGAGGAGTGATTTCCCCAAGGTTACATAGAGAATTAGTGGCAGAATGAGATTAGAACTCCCTGTCCTGTCCTTGTCCTGTATTCTGAGCACTAGACAGTACTACTCTACTAACACTAAGGGTACGTTTACACTTACCGGGACGGTCGACGCGGCGAGTTCGACTGCTCGGAGTTCGAACTATCGCGTCTGATCTAGACGCGATAGTTCGAACCCCGGAAGCGCTAGTTCGAACTCCGGTACTCCACCGCGGCAGGAGGAGTTGCCGGAGTCGACCCTGGAGCCGCGGAGTTCGCTTCCGCGGCGTCTGGACGGTAAGTAAGTCGAACTAGGGTAGTTCGAATTCAGCTACGTTATTCACGTAGCTGAATTCGCGTACCCTAGTTCGACCCCCGAGCTTAGTGTAGACCAGGGCTAAGATCCCAAATTATACAGGATGAAAGTAATCCCTGCTGTGGCCCATTAAAAGCCTTCTGTATTGCAGAAGTCCTAGACTGAGGCTGTGTGGGGTACTGCTGATGTGTGCCACCAAGGAAGTTTCCACATCAGCTCTTCATAGGTTTGTGTATAAAGAGCCTACAAGAGTGGCCATCGGAGTTGTGATTATTATGGAGATCCTGGGGGCCACAACCCCCATAAATAGCTATAGAGTGGCAGCAACTATTAGTCCAGCCTATGCTCTGGAATGTACTGTATTTCCACAGCCTGCTCTCAGATCGAATTCACACACACTTATCCCAAAATATCTGCAGCTATTGGTGGAGCCAATGGTTTGGGGTATCAGACATCCTGTTTCTTCCACAGAGGTTGGAAGACAACCTTGACCCCCTTTATAAGTGAATGTGTCAGAAATTCCATGAGGAAAACCTTGTGGAGTTTCCCAACCTCTGTATGACCATAGTCTATCTGGATAACAATATGCTTTACTGACAATTATCTCTCCCCTTCATGCTAAATACTACTAGTAGCAGTAATAATAAAAACAGTTCAGTGTTCTCAAAACTTAACATTTATAAAAGGAAATGGTTAGAGATGAAAGAAGGGAGCATGATCAGGAGCCAATATCTTCTGGAAGAAATTATGCATTTTGGAAGTTTATTTTAAACACTAGACAAGGCAACACGTTGATTTCTGGTATTTCTTTTTGATAATTTCTGCTTCAGACTCAACAAAAGTTGGTCCCAGTTACTCAATTTAGTAATGAATACTCAATAATGGGGGCTCATTTTGCTTATTTCAAAACATACACATTTATGTTTTTTCTTTCATTGTCCCTGGGCTTGTTTGTAGCTTCCTTAAGGTCATCAAATTCCCTACAGGGATCCCAGCCTCACAGTGTGAGGAATGTCGCCCTAGGCTTTCCTATATGTCTGATGGACCTGGATAAAAACACTAACTGGCACAACCTAATAAGAACGGCCATACTGGGTCAGACCAAAGCTCCATCTAGCCTAGTATCCTGTCTTCTGACAGCGACCAATGCCAGGTGCCCAAGGTGGAATGAACAGAACAGGTAATCATCAAGTGATCCATCCAATGCCGCCCACTCACAGCCTCTGGCAAACAGAGGCTGGGGACACCATCCTTGCCCATCTTGGCTAATAGTCATTGATGGACCTATACTCCATGAATGTATCAAGTTCTTTTTTGACCTCCCTTTTAATGACAGAGTTAAGGCACAAAATATGCTGCATTTGTGGCTACTCATGACACCGGAAGCTAGCAACACATCAGTCATTGTATACACTTCTAATGTTCCCCTGGCACTGCCAGTCTGGGCTGCATATATAATGCCAGAGTATGATGACTTTTTATGTAAATGTCCTAGCTTTCAAGAAGGTGGATATTCTGAGGCTAAACTAACAAGATTTCTATTCAAGTTTTAGCAATATAATTGGCAGATTTTCTGCATCACATTTTCTGCAGGAAGGATACATGACATCTGATCATGTTGGCCAGGCATAAACTTGGATTCTCCATTTTCTCTTCTTGAATACCTTTGTCCCAAAGATCCCTTGAATTTTTGGCTGGAGGTCTTATGTTTTGGGGCTTGCATGTGCAGGGGTAGATTTTCTGGATTTTTATAGACAAAAGTACTCTTCAAGTTTCTTCCAAATACATTTGTAGGAGTCGACATTTAAATATCCAAATGTTTCATTTGCAATTAGTACAGTGGTACATTTCCCCTTTATTAATAATGGTGTCATCTAAGCCATATGCTAGCTTGCTGTAAGCTCCAGTGATATAACAAAGCTCTTCTCTACATGCAGCAACATGACTACGGGGAGGGTGAGGCTGAGGTGGAACAAATGTGTTTCAACACTTCTTTCTTTGTATTTATTAGTGTTCCATAGCATTCCTGCAACCTGGCCTGCTGCTGCTCGAGCTGCTTATGTAAACTCCTAATTGAGCGCAGCAGCAGAAGCCGCCGATACATAGCTACCTGGAGTTGATACCTCTCCTTTTCTTCCAGTTTTCTCTTTTCTATGATCTCCTTTACTTTCATGGTCTTCATCCACGTAGTTTGGCCAACGCTATAAGGGGCCATATCTTCCTTTGTGTTATTCCAAGTGAGCGCAGTACTGGAACTCCATGTGTGACAGCAGCTGAGTCCACTTACTAGCAGGGAAGCAATATTTTGTGGGGCCTCAGACTCTTTAGCAGCACCTGCAGGCTGTAATTCTTCAGAATACTTATTGCAGTCACAGTGAAGGCTTTCTGGGCATGGAGAAGATATGGCTACAGGCTTCAGTGTACAGATTGCCTCAGGATAAGATGATCCAGCTAGGGATATATTTGCATCTGTTGAATGATATTCAGTGAACCCAGGGGCTATGTTTTGTGCCTTATTATGAGTAATAAAGTGTTGTTCAATGAGGGTTTTTTTACACTCTATGGCCTTGCTAGATGAAATAGACAATCTTTCCCTCTCTTCATTAGGGCTGCTAAGCAAATCATTTGCAGAGCAGCCGTCTGCTGTGGTGAGGGTGTAACAAGCTTGAAATGGATATTTTTCATCATTATTTTGCATCTCCTCTTCATCTCCGGACATCAAACCTACCTTTTCAGCCATTTACTGCATGAACTACAGAATGAATCTGTGAACAAAGTGGAAACAAGAGGATTTAATTTCCACACAAAACCAGTGCAGAATGACATTTGAAGAAAGAAAATCTCTTTATATTTAAGCAACAGAACTATTACTTTTCTAATAAAGCACAGCCCTTGGGTCACTTCAGGCCATTTCTTGTGATTTGCATTTGATGTTCTTTGAGACACAACATTAATCCAATAATAATTAAAATGATATACTGTACTATTAACATTCTCAAATCTTTAAAGCAAAGTGATCTATGCCTGCAGCACTGTGCGTGCTGACTAATTAAACAGAATACAGTTGTAAATGGCTATTGTAAGTACTTCCCCCATTTAAAAATACAGTGTCATTTATAGTGATGGGAGAGTTAGCAGGATTGATCAGCTTTAAACAGAGGCCAATGTAGCACAGACAGTAGGTTTTGCTTAAATGCCCTCCTAAGTGAATCTGTCTCCTAACATTTTGTTTACGGTGGTATTCGTTTTCCTTGTTAATTCTCTTTAACGCTACAGCTACATGCCAGCTAGTGATAGACAGGAAAAGAGCACTTACCGAGGTTGGTGAGGAAAACGGTTACTGTGCTCTGTGTCTGTGCATCATGCTTGCTCCTATATGAGTCAGCAAAATCTGGCACAGGAACACATCACAATGCAGAATCATCATCAGCAGAATTCTTCTGTTCCACCCAGCAACAACAGAGTCTCACAGAAGAGCCCCACTAGCCACAAGATTAGAGCTGTTTTATTAAACGACTATTCTGCTCTAATATATTTGTAAAGAAATTTGAGTATCTAACTAAAAAGTCAGGGTTGGTGATCACTTTACACAGCTTCTCTCTCCATTGTACTTGTTAGCTCATTCTAAAATAAATCAATAATGCTGCACCTGCTAGTCCCCGTGAGACAGCTAAGAGTGTATATTTAGCTCCACACAAAAGAGGGTGAGGCATTTCTGACTCTTATGTACACATCATTTCCTTCTTTAAAGGAAATAAACATAGATAAACTGTTCCTGCACTAACCAATTAAATCTAAAAATGAAACTAAAGTAAAAATACAAGTTGTGAGTGCTCAACACTCCTGAAAATTAGGCTTGGTTGCTTAGATATGGATATAGGCACCAAGTTCCAAAATAGTGGCCTCAATTTTATGAGCAAGATTAGCAGTTACATTTAAGTAAACTACAACAGAGGATAAGCCTTTCTTTGTTGCTCTGATTGTATGAAAACCACTTACATGCCACGTCAGGTTCTTTTTCCATTTGAAAAGCAAGGGGTCAAATTAATCTCTCTCACATAATTGCTCAGTAGATTTACATCAAGGATGTATTTGTCCCAAGCCTGTCTTCCCTATGTCCTGCCCTCTTCATTATGGTAATACAAGTAAAATAAAGGACCAACCCAAACTTCCATCTAGAAAACAAAATGAAGCTTTCTAGAGTTAGAAAACAGTGAAGTTTAATCTTTCTCCCAAATTTTCACATCTTCTCTAATGCCTGCTATATAATAACTTATTTTTCTTCTGCAATGAACATATTGCTTTCTGATTAATCTGTTACACATTATACCGGTAAACCATGATCATCTGAACACCAGTTAACATAAATTCAGATGGGTACCCTAAGGTCTGACTTGAGCCCAGTTTTTTTTCTATGCAGAAAATGTTCTGCACTGAACAGGTAAAATAACTAAACCTGGTGCTTTTATGTGCTAGACTGCCTCAGCTGGTGTAAATATGTACAACTACATTACTTCAATGGAGCTATACTGCTTTACAATAGCTGATGCTTTAACCATATAGGTTCTGCTGGGTAATGCTGCAGAGTTTATAAACTCTGCTAGAGAAAGTTATTATCTGGGAAGCTAATAAACTCAAGCTTACATCTCAGTGACTCCCATTTATCTGAATCTTCACTTATCAAACTGACTGTAATGACAGTTTATGGAATTTAGATAACAGATTTTATTGTAGTACACAAATTCAGGTAACAGAACTTTTACTGGATTATACAAACAAAGTTCATTACAGTTCAGTTATCTGTTTGGGGTTTTTTTTTTAAACTTCTGGCTGCTCTCAAACACTTCTCCAGGGTATAGGTCTCAGTTAAATGTGGGTGGGTGTTAGGTATCATATCTTTTCAAACTGACAGGTCAATATTTCTCTGTCATTTAGTTGTGTTCCATATTCTATCCATCATATTTTCCTTTGTAGCAACTTGCTGGAAAAATAACTATGATTTTCATACAGTTAAAAATAACTGCCTCTGCAGCCGCTGGACCTTTTCTTTTTTTTTTTTTTTTTTAAGCTGGAGCTTTTTTTTGAAGCAAACAGCCAAATTTTGCAGACAAATGTTCTTGTTTTAAATAAAATGTACAATGAAAAGTTGTTTCATGCACAGAATTACTTCTAATTAAATATGTTTTTTATATATGACTCTGTCTGAAAAATGAGCGGCAGCTGATACAGGCAGCAAACTCAGCCTGTTCCAATAAAAAACCCAAACAAAACCCAAACTAATTGACTATGATGGCTTTTCACAGCACATTATGATGACTTCAGTTGCAAACCAGAGAGGTTAACTGCAAAAAAATTCAGTCCAATGGATTAACAAAATCAGCACAAGACAAAATGTATAGGGACAATATGGATAGGGAGATGTGCATACTATTATGGCTGAAATGTTAGTGGTGTCTGTAAGTAAGGTTGTATGAGTATTTCCATTATTAAACCATTTTCAGTTGCTTATAATTCTCTAAAACTAATTTTCCCAATTATAAAACACATTTGTGACTATTTTTGAAGAATATTAGTTCTAAAATGCTTGTGGTCCTGGAGGGGGTGTCAATACAAGGAGATAGCCCTGAATAAAAAGATGTATCCTTTAAGTGTTTCTGTGAAAAATGTTTTTGAGTTAGACTCATCTCTCCCAGCTGGGGCATGATTCTTAGAGTATCAGATGTATCTGTCCAGGTCTCTGGTTACCATGTCACTGCACTGGCCAAGGCTGGTTTTGGCCCTACTAGAGCAATAGGAGGTCCCATATGTAAGCTTGTGTTTTGCTGAAGGACCAAACCTGGCCAAAACAAACTAATGAATATATGCCTATATAAGACCTAGGTAGTATTATTGTTATTATTATTCAAACATTTAAACCTTCGTTGTGTGTTTCTATATGCTGCGTGGACCATTGGGTAGAATTAGATTGTAAGCTCTGTGAGGAAAGCACCATGCCTTATTACATGCTTATACAACACCGCACACCCTGTTGATAATCAGTAAACAATACAAAAAGCATTAATTAATGTATGGGAGATGAAAGATCAAGTACATCCAGTTCAGGTGGTATTCAGAGAGTTGTGATGGTTAAAGCATGGGGTTGCTACTTCACACCTAAAGATCAGGTCTGGTGCTTTAAGAATCTGGGAGACTCTTAATAATCTGTAAGAAGGATCACTTATGGAAATTTGTAAATTTTTACTTCCAGCTGCAGAATCATCTCTGTTTTCCAGTGGTTGTTACTTTAAACAATGTGCTTCCTACAATCCTCATCACTTTTAGTTGCGATTCACCAGCCTTATCACTGTACCTGAGGAGAGCTTAAGTATTTTGCTTTTATGAGAAATATATTGTGGCATTTCACCCCATCTTGAATACTGTGTGCAGATGTGGTCGCCCCATCTCAAAGATATATTGGACTTGGAAAAGGTTCAGAAAAGGGCAACAAAAATGATTAGGGATATGGAACAACTGCTGTGTGAGGAGAGATTAATAAGACTGGGACTTTTCAGCTTGGAAAAGAGACGACTATGGGGGGGATATGATAGAGCTCTATAAAATCATGACTGGAGTGGAGAAAGTAAATAAGGAAGTGTTATTTACTCCTTCACTCATAACACAAGAACTAGAGACGTTTGCCAGAAGCTGGGAACGGGCAACAGGGGATGGATCACTTGATGATTACCTGTTCTGTTCATTCCCTCTGGGGCACCTGGCATTGGCCATTGACGGAAGACAGGATACTGGGCTAGATGGACTTTTGGGCTGACCCAGTATGGCCATTCTTATGTTGATTGGAGTCTTTAGTCATTACAGTTATATCTGGGCAACAAAATGGCAAATGAAATTCAATGTTAATAAATTCAAAGTAATGTGCATCAGAAAACATAATCTCAACTGTACATATAAAACAATGGGTTCTAAATTAGCTGTTACAACTCAAGAAAGAGATCTAGGAGTCATTATGGATAGTTCTCTGAAAATAACTGCTCAGTCTGCAGTAGCAGTCAAAAAAGCCAACAGAAAGTTAGGAACCATTAGGAAAGGGATAGATAAGACAGAAAATATCATAATGCCACTATATACAACCTTGGTATTCCCGCACCTTGAATATTGAGTACAGTTCTGGTCATTGCATCTAAAAAAAGATATATTAGGTATATATACCTTTTAAGGTACAGAGAAGAGCAATAAAAATAATTAAGGTTATGGGACAGCTTATGTGAGAAGAGAGATTTAAAAGACTGAGACTTTTCAACTTGGAAAAGAGAGGACTTACAGGGAATATGATAGAGGTCTATAAAACTGCGACTGGTGTGGGGAAAGTGAATAAGGAAGTATTATTTACTCCTTCATATAATACAAGAACCAGGGGTAACCCAATGAAATTAATAGGCAGCAGGTTTTAAACAAACAAAAGGAAATACTTCTTTACACAACACACAGTCAACTTGTGGAACTCGTTGCCAGGAGATGTTGTGAAGGCCAAAACTCTAATAGGGTTCAAAAAAGAACTTGATCAATTCATGGAAGATAGGTCCATCAATGGCTATTCGCCAGGCTGGGCAGGGATGCAATCCCATGCTCCGGGTGTCCCTAGCCTCTGTTTGCCAGAAGCTGGGAGTGGACAACAGAGGATGGATCATGCGATGATTGCCTGTTGTTAATTCCTTCTGAAGCGCCTGGCACTGGCCAGTGTCAGAAGACAGATACTGGGCTAGATGGACCATTCATCTGACTGTTTGGCTGTTCCTATGTTCTTATCCTAGCGTGTCACATGGGAAGAGTTAATAATAGCAAATAGAAAGGGTCACATAAGAAACATTCTAGTTAGCTTTTGCAGTTACCTTTCCCCCCCCCGCATTTATAATACCCTTCCTTATGGGTTGTTTTGTCCCCTTCTGCTCCCCGGTGGTGTTGATCTTGATTTTTATTAAATACAAACATGTTATTGACGTTTATAGCGTAAATGAAATGTATATTTATGTATATAAACAGCACCGCAAAATAATAGAAATGGATGGGGATGGGGATAATTATATTACAAGACATCTGGAAATGCTGAGA
The DNA here is from genome assembly GCF_020497125.1 of Mauremys mutica. Classification (NCBI taxonomy): domain Eukaryota; kingdom Metazoa; phylum Chordata; order Testudines; family Geoemydidae; genus Mauremys; species Mauremys mutica. The sequence continues at coordinate 117,540,482 of NC_059073.1, read as the reverse complement.
TTTTTTTTTCTTGTGTTTGGGTTGCGGGACGCTATTAACTTGTTTGGGCTGACACTGTGAAGAATGTGTAGTGGTTTGTAGCTGTGCTGGTGCCAGACCTAAAGAAGAGCTCTTTGGACATTTGGAAGCTTGTCTCTCTCACCAACAGAAGTTGGCACAGTAAAATATATTACTTCACCCACCTGGTCTCTCTAGTGAAAAATATCTTAGTAGCTGGTACTGTAATTCCATATTTTATGCTAATTGATCTTAAAGATCAAAAGTCAAATTTTATTCTTCAATGTACAAACTCACATGGTTCCAAATGAAATCAACGAGAGCCACATGTGTTGCATCTGAGGACTGAATTTTTCCCTAAAGATTTTTAAAAATATTTTACTGAGCATTAAATCATTCATAGAGTGAAAAAAGTCATACTTCCCACTCTCCCCCTCCCAAATAGCCAGGAGCTACTGGAGGCTGCTCTAAAATATGGTGCAACAACCCCCAAGGGGCCATCTTCCAGTCAGGGATTGCCAGCGCACAATGCATTCTGGATATATGCCTCTTTACTGAGGGAGATCTGGTGGCTTTATATCATCAAACAATATAAAGAGGGCAGCTCACAGCCCAGAATCTGGCCCTTTATTTATGCAATGCAGTTTTCTGGATTTTTCAGCAGTTGACAGAAGCATCATGAGAACTCTTCACAGAAATAAATTGTGTGCCTTATAGGTAACATGTATGCTCTTAACAAAAATCCCCCAGCATAGACGAGAAATGTTCAGTGACCTATAATAAATAAGTATGATGTTTCCAGTTGAGCTCCTAGAAAAGGGGGTATGACATAAAACAAAAAATAAAAAAACCACCCTGCTTCAATTGGCACACATTAGCACTTTTATTGGCAGTCTCAAGCATTTATTTGCCATGGAGGCCAGGGATGGGCAAACCTCCCAAGGTGTGCCTATAAATCATTTTTGGATACTCCCACAAAAATTCAGAGAGTTATACAAATTGTCTGAAACATTTGAGTTTACAACACTGGACTGGTAGTCTTGTGAGAATAGGCTTATCCAAGAGAGGTCCATTTTTTCCTTTTGGCCAGAGGCCTCAAATACACCTTTCCTTGTGATGTTTCCACACCCCCATTTCTGACTGCAGTTGGATTCACATTACACAGAACTAAAAACTTACTTGTGGGTACCACTAACCTGCTCTGTAAATGTAAGACGGTGAGCTCCTCATGGCAAGGATCATTCCTTCTTCTCTGTCTGGAAAATACCTGCCATAAAATGTGCACTACCAAAACACATAGTGAGCACTAAATAAAGAAACAACATCACTGCCCAAAGGCTCTTACAATATAAGACCACAATCCTGCAATCCAAGGGTCATATCTTTACAGAGCTTGCATGAAATCAGTGAGACATGATATGGGCTTAGTGGTCCACCTACCTGGATCAGATTGCAGGATCAAGGGGGTGAGGAAATGGGCAACTAAAATCAATGGTACTTTTTCTGAAACATAAAAATGGTCTGGGTTTGTATTTGGTCAGTTGTGGGAAAAACGGTTTGGATTGATTCTTACTTTATCCAATCAGCTTGCCCTCTCCTAAAGCAGAGTGAGCTCTCATTGGCTCTACCCAGGTTAGGAATGATGCACAGAGTAAAATGGGGGTGTTTGCTCTGTGTCTGCAGTGCCTGTTCTATGGATCAACAGGGGATGGAAGGAACTCTTGCCATTGACTCCAGTGGGTTTTTGGATCACTAGGGCTGCCAACTCAACACCATTAACCAATATTTATCTTTTCCTTCTTATATTTGGAAACAGAGTAGGATGGAATATAATGTGTTTGTTGAAAAGGGAAATCTGGTTAGCTGCTGAAAAACTGCTGGGTGAAAAATATTAGTGTTGCTTCAATGGTAGGTGAAAAACAGAATCTAAGATATCAGTGAAAGCTTATCTTTTTTTCCCCTATAGTAAAAGATTGTAGTTTATGGATAGAAAAATTAAATATGACCTTCACCAGTGTGACAGTCCTGCCTCATTTATTTTTTAGCTTAATCTTGCTGGGTGGATATCATTTTGTTCAGTGAAAAGGAAAATGGGGGAGCTGGGACAAGGAATGGAAAATAGTTTAAAATAGGAAAATCGTGTAGACCTAGTTGTTGTTATCTATTTCTTAGGAAGAGAAGATGGAGGAGATATTTCCTCTAAAAAGATTAATACTTACAAAATATTTAAATGATCTCCAGTAATAAAACACTTAAATATATTGCTCAAAACAGGAACCCCGTTCCTGGCAAATTAAAACTGGAAATGATAATAGTTTTCCAAACCTGGTGATTAGATTCAGGACATGAAATATAGTTTGTGGACAACTCACATGTCTAGCTATTGTTTACATCCAGTAAGTGTTGAGAGAAAAATCCTTGCTGCTAAGGAATATGTAAACACATGATATATATTTTGATAGTTCAGTCTTACGTTTACTTTTATATTGACTCTTGACCATGACTGACCAGTTGATGGACAGACAAGGAGAAAATTCTAAGCAGTAAGAATAATAAACAAACCACTGTGAGAGATGTGAAAAAGAAAAATGTAAAGGAGAAAACTCAGGAAATGGTGCTAAACCAGGGATGGACAAATGAGTTTGAATAAAATAAGAAACGGAAATGCACGGAAGTTTCATCTCAACTTAAAATAAACCTCACAGATCTTTTTAAAAACCTTTGTTACTTGGTTCTGCATTTTTTACTTTGGCCAATAAACCAGAATGGCACAAAGGAGTGAGTTGTCACAATATTTCTGACCCTGCCTCAGTGCCTAGCCTAGTGCACAATGAAGTCAATGGTAGCCTTTCTGTTGATTTGAATGGGTGCCAGGTCAGGCAATGTATAAGAAAATGGTGTTTAAAAAAAATACTGTTGTTGAACAATATTCCAGTTCTAGTGCCTAATGTAAGAGTTTTGGATAAACTCAAGATATATATCTGAGCCAAACTGAAGCAGCAAACCTTTTGAGGTTCCCATCATCACTAGCTAAAATTCTACAAATCAATGTGGTCACAAATTAAAAAGTCTCTCTCTGATCAGAGGACTTTGAAAAGATAATATTTATTCTAATTGCAATCCACAGCTACTCCTGCCATGGTGTAGTTTACATACCACACTTTGCTCAGGGCTATGCTTCAAGTAACCCACAATAACAGTGCGTGTCTTTGTCCTCCCTGCCATTGGCTAGTCCTCATATAGGGGTCCACTATAGCCTTAGAGTTAAGGAAACTGGTTCTTTAGCTCAGACAGTAGAGGTTCTTGTTCAGACACTCCATATTCAATCCCTGCCAATGACTCATCCAGTTGATTTATTACCTATTAAATGCCTATGACAGTCTAGGGTGCAATCCAGACTCGTGAGGGGTTGTCTCATCCCTGCCTTGCAACCCGGGGTGCCTCATAAAGCTTTACTGCTGTAGCTCCCAACCTAGACTCCTCACAAGCAGCCAAACGGCATGCAGGTCAAACCCTGAGTGTCTGTGTATAGCAACAGCCCTGTGGGCCAGCAGCCTGTTAGCAAACACCAGCTACACTCTGGCTTCTAGCAGCCTTGGTTACTACTTGCAGAGTGAGCCCAACACTCTCCCAGTCCTGGATTTTCCCGAAAAAGTGAGTTCTGCACTGTCCAGCCCTCTTTTGGACAGTCCAGATATATCAGGTCCATTGCCCCTCTCAGGCTGTAAGGAGAGAATTTTTGTATTTCTGTTCTAGTTGTTAATACCCACACACCATCTTGAATTCCTAACAACAACTAGGAATCCATCTTGGCTGCCTTTCTTCCCCCTCCTTAGGGACAGTTTCCCGCCCTTTTTGCCAAAAGGTGGGAAACCAGGCAACCATGTGACATGTGATCTTCCCGGTAACAGCAGGGCATATAAGGGTTATGTGTCTGAGGGAGGGTACTGCCCATCTGAGTGGCAGAGTGCTCTACTCAGGTGCGTAAGCCAGAGCACCGCACCTTAGGATTGTGGGAAGGTTTAACACACTTGCACACAAGGGTGAGCTGCTAGCTGCCACCCTCTCATCCAGATCTTACTTGCACCCATGATGCCGCAGGGAAGAAGGAAGAAGAATCACCAGCACTAAGCAGAGTTACCACCTACCTGTCGCCTGAGGTCCACTTCTCACCCTGCTAAGTTGCCTGGTCCGTCTCGGACCCACTTTGTGCCGTGAGGTCAGGAGGCTCCAGACAAGCTGCAAGAAATGGTAGAGACCTGTTGAGTTCTCCATACCCCTTACCTGGGACCTGTCTTGGAGAGGGAGTAAACTCTTTTGGTCACAGTCAGTATAGTCATAGTGTCATCTTTACCTGTGTTGGGAGTCCTTTATAGCACACCCGGTTACTTACCTTGTTGAACTGTTGTTAGTCTAATAAATGTACCCGAGTTTTACTCCTGCACTCCCTTGTTGGTTTTTATTTTGGGCAATCTTAATCCTGATGATAAATGCGGGTAGCAAGACGAATCTCTCAACATGGTCTCCAGCCATCCTAAAACCAGTCAACAAGAGGATCAATATACAACAATCTGCTACCTTAAATGGAGTTACCCAAACAATTCACAACACTGGATTAGTTTAATTAAAGAATAAACAAGTTTATTTAACTACAAAGAGAGATTTTACGAGTACAAGCATAAGACATACAGGTCAGAAATGATTACAAGAGAAATAAAGATAAAAAGCTTTCTAAACTAAACAAACTAGACTTGGATCAAGGTGAAGTTCTTACCACAAGCTTCCAGCAACAGGGGTGACCGAATCTCAGGTCAGGGTCTGCTCCCATAGTTGGTAGGTTGTTTCTTTTTTTCCTGTTTGGTGGAAAAGAAAGAGATGTATGGGGAGAAATAACTTGGGAGTGTTTTTGCCCCTTATTTTCATAGTTCAGTCACCTTTTGAAATGCATTTTCCTAGGGTTATCCCTAGTTAAAATTTATTCAAACAGTAAAGAAGGCAACATGATGTCTCTTGGTGAAAAGGTTGCATGCTGTTTCTTGTCACCTCTGTTTACTGAAATGCAGATTTTCCTTGTCTTCTATCCTCTCCCCTTCCTGACTGAGTATCCTATTTACAACTTATATGTAAATTGAGGTAAACACACATTCCACAACCAGTCCTGCCTAATAGGGGCTACATAGGTTTGAACATGTGCTACCAACGTCATTCAGAGGGAATTCATAACTGTACATAAAATGTTGCTACACACATTTTATCATGACATTATTCAGCAGTGGGTTATTAATTTTCAAATTATACCTCAGAAGGTACAATTTGTACAAAGATTATCACAATAGTGTGCAAGGTGTGAATACAAGGGTGCATTTGGTCACAATGCCCCAGGGCTTTTCTATAAGGCCTATTTTGATGAGGTTTGGAAGTAACAGTGAGAGAAGATGCTGTATACAATTAATGACAGACAAATCTCAATGTTTGGAAGTTTATTTAAGGTAAATTTCCATAACTACTGATATTTAGTAGGGAAAGAATATGTCTGGAATCCAAACTTGATTTAGATTAGAACAACAAAGAACATGATTAGAAATATAGGAGAGAAAATTGAGACAGTGCTGATAATCATTAGGTTTATAAAGTAAAACTGTCAGTTGGAATCATAAGCACAAACACTTAACCATTTCCATAATCTGGAAGTCATACATGATGCAACAGAACAATGTCCGACCAGTTTTGTGTCCTATTAGTTTGTTAGGACAACTAAGATGGAGAACTGGCAGAAATGTAGTTTGCAGCACAGAAAAAAATGAACATATCTGGGTTCTAGTTGCCAACTTCAGATGTTGTTTACTTACACCATTGATTTTCTCCACAGCCATGCCCACTTGAGATACTATATAAGAACAAGGTCTGCTACAATATAGTTCATACATTCAGTAACAAATCTTTGTCTCTGTGACGGGGCAGGGTGGCCCCACACTAGTATTGCAGGGGTTAACCCTTTTTCCTAGCAGAGGAAGCCATGCCCTGGAAGCTCTGCTGGTCATGCTCCAACTGGAGAACGGGTATAAAAGCCTGCAGACCAGTGAGTCTGGGTGGACCACCGGAGAGGAAGGACACACGCTGCTAGCTCCAGAGGAGGGAGACCCTGCGCACCAGGATTCGGGAGTTAGCCAAGCTGAGATACTCCCTGACACCCTGACGGCGGACATCCCAGGAGGGGAACAGACCTGAGGACCCCCCGCAGCAGATGACCTGGCATTCATGGTAGGAAATGACCCAGGGGAACTTTAGAGACAAACGGCGTTAGAGCTGCATTGATGTTCGGCGTGTTGTGGGCGGATCCCTGCCGAGTGAGTGGCAAGGGGAACTTGCCACTACTAGGGCCTTGGGTCGGGGTTCATGGAGGGGGCAGGCCCGAGTCCCCCTACCACCTCACCCCAAACCATGAGGGATACTAGAGACTCCGGTCACTAGGCTGCACTATCCTGCTCGTAAGGGGGGTTGCAGGGACTCTGGCCACTGGGCCACACTACCCCACTCATAAGGGGGGTTGCAGGGACTCCGGCCACTAGGTCGTGCTACCCCACTCATAAGGGGGGGTTGCAGGGACTCCGGCCACTAGGCTGCACTACCCCTCTCATAAGGTGGGGTTGTGTGGACTTCGGCCACTAGGCCGCGCTACCCCACCATACAGGGGTGATAGTGGGGAAGAAGGCCAAGAGGCCATAACCGACTGCCCGCAGAGAGGCGGACGCAAAGACTTGAGAGTGGTGAGGTGCCGACACCCCATCCTACCCCTGCCACAAAGGGGCGCTGCGATGCCAGGCCCACCACAGTCCCACACAGAAGTCAGTGGCAAACTCCCATTGATTTCAGTGGTATCAGATCAGAATCTGTTCCTAATGCTTTTAAAAACACATTGGGCTCCATTTGAAAAGTGCTATATGAATTCAGTATAAAATCATTGCCAGGTATCAGTTTGTCCATTAATATTTGATGTCTCAAGATGGCTAACATCAGTGATGCAACATCAGTGTGGTACAGCCCACTCCACTGGTCACTTTAGAGCAAACCATTGAAGTTGGCTGTGGAGCAGGTACTGTAATTAAGGTTTTGAGCTAGGTTTTGAACTCATACTTGGCAAACTTATTCATGGTTCCCTGCCTCATTTCACTGAAGATACTACTGATAACAACCGTGGCCAGTAGGGATTTGTATAAATGTGTTGTTGTTATTGCTTTTTGTTTGCTTTACATAAATATGTTAACTCCATTTCCTTAGGCAAAAATAATAAGAAAAGAGTCAAATGAGTGAAAAACATTTCCTTCTGCTTGCTTAGGTTCAGTAGTTATGTTTGTTACTGAGCAAGAAACCTTGGGAGATAACATTTCCATTGAAGGCTATTCTGTCATCACTTATGCAACATCTAGCTCAGATTACAGAGTTATTAATTTAAGGGGCTACATTAATCAGTGGGGAGACTTACACAACCATTCTATTGTCACTCTGAAAGGATTGCACATCTCTGAAACTTCAGTTTGTGCGTGGGGTGGAGAAGAGGTGCACATCAAGTGCAAAGAATGAAAGATTCAAACCAAAAGGAGATGGGCTTGACCAAATTGAGCAACTTGAACATATCATGCACTTGGAAAAAAACAAGCAAGTATGAAATAACCCGCTGCATAATTTAAACCTGAACATCACTTGCACAGGATAATGTTCAGAAATCACTTGCTTTTTCCAGAACAGCAAGAAATCCCTTTAGATTTAATACTATGCCTATCCACAAAGTCATACAGCCACAGTCAGTCACAACTTTTTAATAGAAAATACAAGTCACACAAAGAAGCACACAACACCTACACAGCATTGTTCATTTCAAAATAGTTGTTACACATCCAGAGATATGCAGTATCATATGTATTTCATATAGAAAGTGTGAAATGCCAGTTTTAAAATATACTGAGAAGGAATTAGTTGCTATAGATAGCGCAGTTACAATTTAGTGCATTAAGAGAATATTTAGTACATGTAACATTTATGGCTTCCTGTACACACTTTATGGGCCAAATTGTCCTCTCACTTACACTCCTCCCTTTGAACTCAACAGCCCTCACCACTATAGAGCGCTGGTGGAAGTGCAGGCTGCACCTTTTCAAAGATCCTCACCTTCCTATGCTCTGCCCTCAATGCTTTTGGTGCCATTATACCTAATATGGGCAGAATAATTCCAGGCAATGGTACTAAAAGGTACTTCTTCCATCCCTATGCAGCTATACCACATAGAGATATAATTTAGCCCTTTTGTTTTTAATAATCTCATGTACTATCGGTAACACAAGTAGGGATTTTAATTTTTTTTAATCTTAATGCACCCTTATGATAAGACCTGTCAAAGGGATGAACCTGTTAAAAAATTTGTGCAGCAGCGTCTATGTAAACATTATCTCTGAATGACAAGATACACTACAAGAATTTCCAAAATGTAAATTGCCAGAACGTGAAGAGAGTGTGAATTCAAGCGACTTTTTAAAAGCATGTATCTCATCCAAAAATCCATTTTGCTAGTAAGCTATAATGAAGTCAGGCATATACTGATGTAATGGGATGCACATGTCAACTTTAAGGAGGAAGTCCCTGTTCAGACAGTATCAGCACAGGCACACATAAGCATGGTGGATTGCCAAAGCAAATGCTTTAGTATGCAAAGAGATGCAATATATTTTAACTACAATTGTTACCTTATGTTTTGTTTTTGTGTTGGGTTTGACGTGACTAACTGTGAACACAATGATCAGAATTCTTTGCCTTCCCTCGCAGAGGCCGATTATGTGATCAAATGTTTAAAGCAAGCAAATTGTTGCCAAGATTCAGTAAGATAGATGTGCCAGAAAAGGCAGTTGGTGTTTGAAGTAATTGGGGCTAACGGCTCAACCTGGAATTTTCAAAAGGAATACATTTTTTTATTTTTTTAATGAACCATCATACACATTGACTAGAAATTCACTCTCAGTGTAACGTTCATATTGATTGGAATTTACTCTTTGGGAAAGAACTCACAGGTGGTCCTCCCTGCATAGGAAAAAACATGTCTTTCTGTGCCGAGTAGATGCAGATGGAGTAGCTTGACTGTAGGCCTCCCAGCCCTCTGTATGCCAAATAAAGTGTATAAAGCACTTGCTCCAAATAGGTCAGAGGGGAGTGAAAGTCATAGGCCATGGAAGGGACCTCAGCATAGAGCATTGAAAGGGCCAGTCGAACAAAAGTGGGGGCCCAATTTGTGGAGTATATTGTTACAGATTTTTCTATGGGAGTGCAATGTTCATTGTATTGGAGGCCCCATTGGACCAGATACAGCATTAAAAGATGGATTTTGTCCCAAATTGCTCACACTCTGTGCTTTATTCTCCTATCACAATCATGTCTTATATCAGGGGTCCCCAACCTTTTTGTGGCCAGTAGCACATTCATGTTTTCAGAAGAGTGTGGCAGGCGCCAACAATTTTTCAAGGCTTATTTCGTATTTGTACATTAAATAATACGAAAAACATCGTATTTAATATTACATAATATATGAATCCAGAGAGAAGAGAGAAGCCGCAAGGACAGAGAACACCAGCGCCCGCAGCCCCGGAGTACTCTGTCCCCAGCCGGCATGGAGCCCTGGCTTCTCTCCCATGCTGGGCACTAGGCGGGCCCCACGCCTGCCTGGGACCGAGAACACCGGCGCCCACAGCCTGCAGCCCCGGAGTTCTCTGTCCCCCGGCAGGCGCAGGGCCGTGGCTTCTCTACCCTGCTGGGCACTAGGTGGGCACACATAAATGCCCCGGCGGGTGCCATGACGCCCGCGGGCATTGCGTTGGGGACCACTGTCTTATATAGTCACAAAATACATATGATATTAGTCCAGGTTGCAATATATTTGCTACGGTAACAAAGACTATGTTGCTCAGTGAAATGTCTTGTGTCCACGGTCAGTCTACTACCAATGAACCTTATGTTGGCAAAAAGGGTCACAGAGTTGTTAAGTAAAGGATTATCAATATTAACTGCAGAAATGTACTTTGGTTAATCTTTTAGAAAATCCATTAAGAAAATATCCACAAGTTTGTGAAATGGCCAACGGGGCTCCAGAGAGTATGATGGAAACATTTCCCAAACAGATACTGAAATACCAAGCAATGAATTAGTTTCATAGCTTGTGCAGTGGACCTTGGCCAGAAGACCATGTGTGCACATAAGAATATTTTGAAAACATTTCTTGCATATTTTCATTCAAGCCTTGTTGGCTGACAGCAAAGTATATGTCCTAACACCGAGAGAAGGAATCTACAGGGACTGCAGAGATTCCTTTGAAATATAACATATCTTGCATACATGTCCAATGAAATATCTCTGCGAAAAAATGTATAAGCAAGAATGCAACTTTGATTGTGTCTAGGAGATTGTATTTCCAGTTAATGATTATGTAGAAGGAATCCAGATATTATTGGAACAATAATTTCAGAGAACCCAAACAGAAGCTGTTGTCCTGTAATTGTACTGTACTTGTACAACAAAATCTATTAATATTCACCTATGGAAAACCTGTTTGTTGACCTAACATGCGACTGCTTCCAGTCTCTTCTTGCGAAATTATTTAGGTCCTGTGGGATAACTGTACTACGCTTTCGACACAAATATTAAAATTCTATTTAGATGTACAATGTTTTAATGCAAATTTTTACCATAAAACCAAATGCTCCATTCAGTTAAATTAATAGAATTACAAAAAGATGTAATGATAGCAATTAAGTCTTGAAAATGCAAATTTTATAGTCAAGGACAATTACCTCATTTATAGTATATTGGAATGATGCCAGATGAAGGTAATTTAGATCCCCCTAGCTCACAGTTATATTATGAAGGATATCTTAATTTCATTAGTACAACAAAGATGGGTGAGAAGTTAGACAATACTAAAAATAATAATAATAATAAAAAGAGACAAGAGAGAGAATTTGACCTTTCTTCTTTCACTGCAGTTAGGATACATACATCTTAGTAAAGTATAAGTAATATTTCTTTCTGCTCCCATCTCTGAAAAAAATGCTTTTTTTATTAGCAGCTATGGAACATTAGTATGTAAAAGGTCAGCTTCATTCAAATACTTGCAGCCACTGCGAGTGCCATGATAGTTGAGGGCCACTCGTTATTTCAGCTGTAATGATGCATACTGAGCTGATATGTGGCAGACAAGGTCTCAGATCTTGGCTCAGAAACATATTGTTGTGACTCAAATTTGATTTAAAACAGGTGTTCAATATTCTACTCACTCACATGCAAATACTTTCTTTTGTTAAATGGGCAAGTAAATTTTTTTCATTAACATGGTAAAGGGTGGGCTAACTAGCTTAGGCTGGTATATTTATGCTACAACTTGCAAAGCTGCTTTTAAAATGCCTTGTCTGATTTTGTCAGATTTTTATTTTATTTTAACTAAAAACTTTAAATCTTTCCATTTCAAAACAGAAATGCTGAAATTTGCGAGTTCAAAAGGCTACAGAGATGCATGTTCTGTCCCCATTGGGGAGGCTGAGTTTAGAATGACAGAGAATGAGGTTTAAAAAGCTTTGAATCTTCAGAATTTTCATACCTTGTGACGGACCAATGTGCCACTGAAGAGAAAGTCCAAGTCAGAGTGACTGAAGAGTTAGTTAAAAGAATATCTTATTTACATCAACCCTCTTTCCTAAATCCTAATATGGAGTCTCTGGGAAAGATAGGGGAGAAGGGACCAGCTGCAGTATACACACTGCAAAACTGTTTGCCTCCCTTTTCTTACCCAATACACTATAGATGGACAGCATCGGAAACACTTACCTAAGGGAAGTACTTGTCCCAGTCTGGTTCTGCTCTAGGTCAAGGTAGGGTGACCATATTTCCCCTACAAGGTCGGCCCAAGCACCCCCCCCAGGGGGCTGGCCCAAGATGTTCACCCAAGCCCCCCCCCGGTCCCTGCGTGGGGCTTGCATCACTTCTTTCCCAAGCCCTGCCTGCCCCCTGCCTCAGCCCTGCCTCCCCCCCGTGTGGGGCTGGCATCACCACTTGGCCCCCAACACGTTCCTCCACACCCCACTTTTTTGACAAAAGTGGGCATTTGTCTTGTTTGCTTTTGCAATTGATCAAGTTGGCAAGAGCAAATGGGACAAATACCCACTTTTGCCAAAAAAAAAAGTCAGGACAGTTGGGACAGGGACCATCCCTGCCAAAACAGGACATATGGTCTCCCTAGGTCAAAGAGAAGTCAGTAGGCCTTGTTTCATATTGGAAGACCTCATCTTGGAGTCACATAATAGGCTGGAGGTCCTGCTGATTTACAGCTTCAAACAGCACCACATAGTGGAAGGAATACAGCAGTGAAGTTTCCCATTGACAATACCAGGATTGGGTCCCATACCAGTTTATGTTCCCAATCCTATAATCACTGGGACTGCCGCTGTGAGTAAAGATATCTCATGAGGATACACCATTGTGTTGGATATTTGTTCTGTTTCTTGATTTTGTTTTTTTTATTTTGCTTTCTCATTCTGTTTTTACAGGGTGGGTGGCTTTGGTGTCTCTTGCTTCCTGTTGGACAGATGAGGCTGAAGGGGCAGTTCAATATTTTTAATTTTAGAAAGGGTGTACACACATACACATGTACACAACCTTTAGGTGAGATGAGCAAGAAGAGGTGAAGGTGGCTGATTAGCTGAGGCCTACCTGAACCAGAGGCCCATGAAACTGGTTGATAGGCTTTAGGCAAGGTGGGCCAGGCCAGAGTGCTCCAGCAAAAAGTGGCTTCTTGGTAAGGAGCAACTATTAGCTGTGGTGATTCAATCCATTTTTATTTAAGGGATATTAAATAAACAATACTGGCTTTGACATCCTGACCAGTCTGTTGTTGTTCTCCACAGCTTTGATCTAATCTGCTGCAGGGGAGTGCTGGTGTATGGACATCCTAGCCACACCATCCTATTTCTTGATGTGATGGGTACCCAGAACTGAAAGTCACCTTGTTGCAACCCATGCCTCCATCAGAGAGATGCTTGGGCTTTACTGAGTGTCAGCTCTCTGACACCTCCAGTCTGTTAGCCACATAAGCAATCACCCTTAGGGCTACGTCAGCCCTTCCTTTGCCTTTGCAGGTTAACAATAGGTACACCCAGTCCCCAATCCCCTTCAAAGTGTACCCCTATAGTGTCCAGCCCTTTCTCCATTGAACACTCACAGCAAAACCAAGTTAGCTGTCCCCAAGGGAACAGTGTATACACCAGTTTGTTTGATTCAAATCAGGATAATCACTTGTATAATACCACAGAACTGAGATATATTTATAGTGAAAACAACAATCAATTTATTAAGAGATAGTAAGGATAATAGAAATAACAGGTGATGTATAAAACAAAAACATAACACGCTTTCTAGATATGAAACTTAACAGGTTAAGTTTCTGTCTAAAGAAGTTTCTCTCACCCCAAATGTCCTTTGCAGTGTTTCAACCAGGCCTGGATGAGATCCTGTTTCATGAATGTAATCACGCTGCCTGATTACTTCCTAGGTAAATGATAAAGGGGAGTCTTTTTGCCTTTTCCTTATTTTCCCCAAAGTTCAGTGTCTCCTCCAGAGACAGAACAACCCTCTATGGTTATTGCTCTGGTGTCCTGTGTCCCTGTTGACTTCACATCCCCCTTTTGCCTTTATATGTAAATAAGGCTCCAGGCTGTTGCCCAGAACATGGGATCCTAGACAGACAGGTGAATACACATCCTTTGTCTGGCAAAACTTATTTGTCAACCCTTTCTTGATTCAGACTTTAGAAACATATTTTCATTATGCAAACGTAACTCTTTACATAGTATCTTTACATGATACATGCTTGTATATCACAGTTCTTAAAATCCCTAGTCTGCCCTGATTATAGCAATGAGTTTAGGCTTGGCATTAAACTCATGACTTGCTGGTAAACAAGGTTAATCACAAAAGCATTTGGTCATCAAAATGTATTAGCATTCTGTGCTGATAAAGAACCACTACAGAAATTACATTGCTTGGCCAAATATATGTTTAAAAAGAGATCATGTGTGTCTAATTCAGCCCTCAATTATACCCATGTATTACTGACTTCATAGGGGGTGGATTTCTAGAAAGTTTCACAAATAAAACAATGGCAGAATATGGTCCAGTCTATCTTTTTTCAGGGAATTCAGAAAACCAGTGTTTTCCCTTTTTTTTAGAATTAATAGTATGCATTTCATTTACTGTCTCCAATCCAACTCAAGGGAGTTGCTAACCCTCAGTGAATGGAAAGATCTAACATCAAGCAAATTGCATAGTCGAAATTATTTCACAAACTGCTTTATAAATATGGGTTGAATTTAATTTTATTTCAATCCCATTAATTCCATACAGAGATACCAAAAACATATGAACTTTAGATCTATACTAAACTCAGTAGGCTTGTCATTCAAGTTTGATGGCCTAGAAAGCAACTTTACCTATTGAATAGTCATTCCAACTAATTGCAACACAGTTTTTGCAATTTCAGAATATTGAGCCAATATTTTTTGTGGCTCTGTGTGGGCCTACGGAATGCAATAGACCATTATCTCCTTGACTAGTCTCCTGGGTGCTGTTTGGATGGAGTGGGATAGTTTCTCCATCATCTCTACTTCTCTGAGAGGTGCTTGAAGAGAGGAAGTTTCTGCTATCTTTGCATTTTTCCAACTTTTTGGATGCTGTAAGGGAGTTTTCTTAGAGAGGAAGGATGCTGCAATAGTTGGGACACTAGTTTGAGACCTGGGAGCTTACATTTTCAAAAAGTGGCCTCTAATTTTGGAAGTCTTGGTTTTTGAGTGTCCAAGTTTAAACAACAAGAGTCTGATTTTCTACTAATTCACCAACCCAGTTGAGAAGGAGTTGCAGGTGCTCATTAGTTGTCTAATCAGTCATTAGTTGTCTAAAGTTCTGCACCCTATGAAGTATCAAAAAAACACAAGAGCCCACTTTTGAAATGTTTTACTTTTAATGACTTTCACAAGGCCAGGCAGAAAGTCATGGCAGAGCCACGAGGGGCATTCAGGTTTCCTGATTCCCAAACTCATGCTTAAATTGACTAGACTACATGGCTTCTCAGTGCTGCCCTCTGTAGAATTCAATCAATTGCTAGATGGGTTTTCTGTGTAATGGACAGCTGGCCTTCTGAAGTACTGGCTTTCTGAAAATCAGTAGCTGCAGGTTTATACAAAAAATTATTTCCCCCTGTTCTTCCTATATGATAAAAGAAATAATATTTTATGAAAGTTAGCCATCTTAAGGGAAAATTCAGACACAATGTTCAAATACAGAGTAAAAACAAAGCAAAGGAACAAGAAAATGATGTACAGTGATTTTATCAAAAAGACTGCAAATCCACTGAATGCATCCTCTTCGTGGTGGCACATCAAATAATACCATAAAAAAAGGCCTTTAATTTTCTCATTTCAAAATTATTTTAATAAAGCATCTAAATAGTAACAATACAGTACCTTGCCAGTGCTCTCATGCTTTCCAATATAGTTTTCTGATTGGAAATATTAGCTAATGCAGCAGGATAAATAAGGAAATGTCTAGATTACTGTGATTCCCAAAGGTCGTTTTCATGAAAAGATCAGGAAACATATTCCATTGAAATTAAAAGTAAAACCATATCAAGTTTAATAACATTGTTACTATAATGACATAAAATGCAGCTAGATGTTGTAATGTTTAATACTTGGCTGTCAAGTCTCCTCAGTGAAGTTCAGCTGCATTGAAGCTTTTAAACTTGCTAAACACCATTTGCTATTTATTTTATTACTGTTTCATTACCCATTTCACTTTTGTCATAGAGCTCATTGTTTCTTTTTTTGTAACGGATGTTAGCAGAGCACAGCACATATATGCAGAGGACCAGATCTTTGTTTCCAATAAGACATGGTGCAAAACAGCCCTATAGCTGGCCTAAAAGGAATCCCCAGGTTTTGTAAAGCTGGTTTACCACCCTCTTATTAATCTCAGCAGGGTAGGTGTTAGACCGTGGCATGGGGAAAGAAGTGTTGCCACAGCACAGCTGCATTCCAGCTATTTCCAGATATGGAATGGTCCCTTGGTTGCTCTGACTTATGCCAGAAGCCAAATTGGCCCCCAGCAGCCCAGTCAGTGTGGGGAAAGGAGGCATAAAGCCCCTTTTGGCCAACCTTTGCTTCAGTCAGACCTGAGGGTCAAGACCAGAGCCAACAAGATTAGAGTGGTCTTTGGAAGCACACATACTTGTATCTGAAAAAATTGTAGTAAGGGTTGCGTTGGAAGGGTTGAAAAGCCAAATGTTCTGCCCACGTCTAAAATATTGATCTTTAGATTTTTCACCAAAATTGGGCTTGTGCCTAGAAAACAGAGATGTGGAGGGATGTGGTAGCCTCATGCCCACCCTCTACTAGAACACGTGTAGAATAAGTGATGTCTGATGGCCATTTTGGAGCTGTCCATTTACAGGAGTTTTTATTAGTGTTTCAGCTAAAAATCAAAGATACAACAATACAATCCAGCACTTAGGGACAGCGGGTGCTTTTGTGACAATCCCTGGAGAAATGTCTACAAATCGCTCAATGGATTACACTGACTTGTACATAAGAGGCAGTTTTTGCTGTGCTCAGCAAAGCAGGAAGGGGGAATATCAGAGATCCAGTTATGTCTCCATAATCATCTATCCAAGTGCTAGACCTGCTGTAGAATAGAGCAGCCTGAGGGTTGTTCTAACTTGCACCAGTTGACAATGCTCCTTAATCGACCATCTGCCAGCAGGTAATAACAGAAGCACATTGAGCTCTGGCCATTCCATCTACCTGCCTTGACATTCCCTATTGTTATGCACCCCCATGCCTTGCAGGCCTCCTGTGCCAAGGCTGCAGGAAGGAAGGTGTAGGAGCCAATTATGCTGGCTTTATGCTCATTAGGGAGTCCCCTACTCCAGAAGTACGAGTCGCAGGATTGTTACTGTATGTCTCCACTCCCTTTATAATTAATAATACCACCTAGTACTTACATAGTGCTTTTCAACCATAGAGATTGCAGTGTTTTACAGACAAGGTTTTACAGATGAGAAAACAGAGAGAGAGGCGAAAGGCATTTAGCAGGCCAGTGTCAGGGTTGGGAATAGAATTAAAGTCTCAACACCTAATCCAGTGCACTCTCCACTAGGCTACACAGCCTTTGTGCTCCTCAGATGAGTGAAGGAACTTAAGGAAGCAGAAATACGCCCACTGTGGGGGTAGGAGGTGGGAGTTTGTTCTGCACAAAGCATATTGACAGCTATTAAACAGATACTTGATAAGAACAGTCACATTAATTATTACAACTTGTATATATTGGTCAGTTATAGCATATTCTATTGCGTAGCCATGAGCTGTGGCACAGTTATTTGGTGATTCTGCCAGACAAACAGAGTTATTTTGGATTTTACAAGCTCTACGCTGAATTAGTATCATCTTTGAAATCTTATATGAAGCCTATTTCCTATCAAGTACTCCATTACTAAAACAATGAATATTTTTGTAGTGCATGGAAGTATACATCTCAGCTGTACACAGTTATGTTTGTCACTCATTCTTTGACCAAACTTAGCTCTCTCCCATACAAGTCTTGGATTAGAACTGAGCTATATGAATATTTCATTCTGAAATCTGAAACTATGAGATTGGGTTTGCGCATGAAGATGAAACTAGAACGGATCCATGTACAAACTTCAGGAGGAAGAGCCCAGATTCCCTTAGAAGCTGGTTCCTAGAGAGAAACTGTATTTAGATTATAGCTAATTCCATTTTCCAAAAGCACAAAAGATGAAGAAGAAAAAAAAAAGTACAATGCATTTCACAGAGTTTGGGCCATATTCTGTGCTGATATATGCCTCTTGCAACCCCACTGATTGAACTAGGTCCCAAGTTGATCTCTCTGTGCAGGGAGGTAGAGACTGGAAGGAGAGTGTTTTTCATTTTTTGCCCCTCCCTTTTCCCTGGCTTTTGGCAATAATTCCACATTATAGTAATTAACGTTTGCAAGGCACTTTGAGATCATGAACAAAAGGCCTGATGTACTTTAATTGCAAAGTATTCCCTTATGGAAATTCCTATAGAATTAATAGTTAACCTTTCTATAGGTATTTTGAACTAGCCTGTAGAATTTAATAGAAAATTATATCCCTGATACAAAGGTCTATAGAATGAGTCAATACGTCTATACAATGGATATCATTCTTTATTAAATTCTATGGGTGAAGCTGGCAGTTTTTCTATGGATTTCAATGGAGTCAGGACCCAATAGGTTTTTAAGAGTCATTTATATAGAACCTTATTGCATCTTATTCCTATTAAATCCTACAGATCTTTAAGTTTTTCATAAGGGAATTATTTGGTATTACAGAGGCCTATGCATGCAATACAGGCCTAATAAAGTTTAATGTTTCAGTTTCCTAAAGTTAAAATGTAATAAACAACAACTCAGGCAGAGAGAATGGAGAAGCAGCCTCCACACACAACTACACAATGCATTCCTCAGAAGGAGACAGCAGTTTTAGGGGGACACACTCACTCTGGGGCAGGAGGGAGCCTGGACAAAAGAGTTTCTTCATCACACTGCACATCCTGTCATACAGTTCTCGCAAATTAGCAAAGAGCTATTGCAGAAAGCTGGTGATAAGGGCCAAGCTTTCAGGGAACCAAAGGTTAAACACTGAGGCAGTGATTGAGAGAGACACTGATATTGATTCTTGTGACATTACAGTGCCCCCTAATAATGGTTTGGGTCCATCCATGGTGGGTGGATAAGAAGGGTAACTACAAGTGCGATAATGAGGAAACATTCGTATCATCTAACCCTACAATTTTCCCCATAGACTAGCTGTGAAAACATGTCTGTCTATGAGGAAATCTTATTTCCTGCTTTTCCCACATTCCCCCCTCCTAGGCAAGGGGCAACCAATCAGATGTGGCAGTCAGAGCTCTTCCCCCCTCTCTCAGGAGCCAAGAAGAGTTTTTGGGGAGGGGAGGAGCGGGGAGAGGAGAAACACCAGCTGAGACCGTTTTCCCAAGAGGAGGGATTTGGAGGAAGCAAGGAGGACCCAACTAGTTACGGCTGCTCCGCTCCCTCCTCCTCTCCCGTGAAAAATGGTGTGACTCCTCTTTGCTTTGTTCCTTCTCTCCTCCCTGCAACTCCAGGCCTGGGAGAAATAGGAAGGGGTCCTGAGAACTTCTGGAGCTGAGAATTTTTTGCAAATATATTTCATTGTTTTTTCACAGGTAGTTGTGTGTGTTTTATTTATTTTCATTTTTCAAACAAACTTTTAAAATGGTTGAAATTTTTATTGACAAGTCAAAATGGACCAAAAAAAAAAAAAAGCAGAAAATTAAGATTCCCCCCCCCCCGTAAAAAATTGTCAGCATTTTTTGCTCAGCTCTAGAGGATCCAGTGACAAACAAAGAGAGGTGGTTTAGTGACCTTTTCATTCACACAGACAGAGGTGCCAGATACCACATGGAACGTACATGGCCACAAGGGCTGTCCCAGACCATTTCCAACCATTGTGGGCAGTAGTTCAATGTTCCAGGGAGGAGGCTTAAGGCAAGGCAAGGCAATTCTCAGCACAAACAAGAGGATTCAGAGTTCAAATCATTAAACCCATATCTGGGTGCCTACTGGGTCTGTTTTAATGAGGAAAAATGCCTGAGGAAATGGGGACCATGCTGGCTTTGATTTTTGATATATTTTAAAAACAAAAGTGGATAATTTGGGCATAAATTCAGTATTTTTACAATGCATGCATAAACCCAGGTGGAGCCTGTGGTAAGATGAGTAACTGCAGAAAGAGGATCATTTTTCAGGCAAGATCCATATTAATGAGGGATCAGATGCTCAAGAATGCAAGCCAAGATTTGGCTCTTGGGAGTACCTGGAAGACAAATCATAGAGGCACAGCATGTAAGAAACAGAGGCCATCTAATGTAATCCTAGGAGGAAAGAACTGAAGGATGACAATTCACTGAACTTCCTCCCATAGAGTTCTAAGTCCACTAGAGTAGCTAATTTGAATCACAGAATGAATTTAGAGTGGGGTTTGGAAGCCCTACAAACCGAAAAGCCAGGTTTCTTTTGCAGAAATATTCAAACCAACTAGTTCTGGACTGCCCAGCTCAGTCAGCAGCAGTAGCACTGGCCACATGCCACACTGTGTATGTGCAGTTTTGAGAATCACAAGCTACACTGAATCTGATACAGAAGCTGCAATAGCAACAGTTACTTATCAGACTCTCTTTTCCCTTAGTTCCCAGCATTAGCCAATGGTACCAATATGCTGCATGAAGGCTGGATTTGTTTGTGTGTCAATTCAGCCGCCACACAAATTTAATAGTGAATAGAATTTACTGAAAAAGATTGAGGACTTGGACAGGATGCTATGAATTTTTAAAGTATGGGGACACTATTTGCATGTCACATGCTCAAGAAGCTAGATGCGAGGAATATTCCTGTTTGCATATATCTATGCTGCAATTGGAGATGTGATTGCAACTCAAGTAGACATAAGTGCACTAGCTTAGCACTAGCTAGATTGGCTAAAAATAGCAGTGAAAACGTGGTGGCATGCTTCAGCTTGCGCTAGCAACATGAGTACATGCCCAGAGTTCCAGATGGTCTTTTATATCCTGTGGTGATGTCCATGCTGCAGCATCTTCATTGTTATTTTAGCCTACCCAAACTCCAGTCACACCTCTGATTGCAGTGTGGATCAAAATGGGGAGGGAGGTGTAATTCTTGGAGCAACATACCATAAATAGTGTCATTTACATTGTCTGGTGTGGATGGCTGATGGGAACTATATACTAGGTATTGCTTTCTCATCATCATTCATGTGACTGACTTTATACTATGCAAATCAGTAATGCTGGCCAGGAGTCTAATGGAACAAAATCTTAGCCAACGTTACTGGTATGTACAGGTGGCTACTATAACATGCATAGAATAATAGAAACATATCAACAGAGCACTACAGAGTGCACGCAGCACACAGCACTTTAAAATGAGACCAAAAGCTATGTTTTTTATCATTCCCTCTTCAATGAGCAGAGACTTATGCTTAATTAAGGTTACTGATCAGTATAGTGGGGAATAAATTGTGATGTTCTGTACCCCTTTATTCACCCATTACACACTATAACAACAATCTTTTTACACATATGCCTTGAGAGGTAATATTTGAAAACTCAAAACTTACTGGTCAATATTGTCCTGATAAAATGCGTGTGGCAACATTGTATAAGATTCCATTGTATGGTGTTACTAAAACATACTCCAAATCTGGGAGTGGCTAAACCAGTTTCTCAAAGACAAAACATAAGATGACACCTCAGCTAGATGTAAACAGGCCAAATGGACCATCGAATGTTAAATGATTATTCATTGGCAGGAAAAGGGACATGGGTGAAAAATCTACATCTTAAAAAGAAACAACTGGGGCTTCCCATCCACACAGACTCTCTATCTCCTGAACCCCAGTTGGAGATGCTTCTTGAAGAAGGGAAAGAACTATAGGAAGGGAGGGCAGATACCCCAAATCATTCATTCCTTTCTTTCTGCCCATGACATCCATGGCACCTGAAGAATAACTGGACTGGGGGAGGAATCCTGACTGAAAGAAGTTTGGTCAGCGGGACTGCTGAAACATGTGGTGAGAGAGACCTTTGCTTTGAATTCACTCTAGTTTGTTTAGTTTGGCATTAATTATGTTTTACTTTTCTTTTTCTTGTAACCAATTCTAATTGTTATGCCTCATTACCAGAGATCCTAGAAATCCATTTGCTGCAGAAAAATGCAGAATTTGCATTTTTCCAGAGAATCTGGTTGGGTTCCCGGGCAGTGGGGCTCCTACTGACAGATTTAATTTTAATTGTGGAAAAACAGGGATTTTTATGTTTTTTAAATCAGAGAATTTGGGGTTTGTTTAATTGCAGAAAACTAGGATCCCTGCTCATTAATTATATTCACTTAAAATCTACCCTTTTGTAGTTAATAAACTTGTTTTATTGTTTTATCTAAATCAGTGTGTTTGGGAAGCTCCATCTGGGGAAACAGGATTTGTCCACACCATTTTCTATTAATAAAATGATGGACTTTATAGGAGCTTACATTGTCCAGGAGAAATCTGGGCAATACAAGACACACATTTCTGGGGAAAGTCTGGGACTGGGAATTTGCTGGTGTTGCTCTGCTGTGTAACTCAAGAGCCGCTGGCTGTAGCATTCATAACAACATAAGAATGGCCATACTGGGTCAGACCAAAAGTTGATCTAGCCGAGTATCCTGTCTACCGACAGTGGCCAATGCCAGGTGCCCCAGAAGGAGTGAACCTAACAGGTAATGATCAAGTGATCTCTATCCTGCCATCCAGCTCCATCCTCTGTCAAACAGAGGCTAGGGACTATAAACTTATACAATAAAAGTAGGAGAAATTTACATGCTGGAGACTGTGTGAGAGCAGACCAAGGGTGGTAGCGCTCACAGCAAAGCGGTGTAAACATTACGCCAGGTACAGCTGTTCATCAGTCTGGATTGTACCCTGGATATGTCACATCTAAACATAAGCAAATATGACAAATATTCTCACACCTTCTAATCAGAGTACAGCAATTACACCACAAACATAAAGCAATTGTGGTTGAATGGGGGAGCAATTAAATGACTTTTTAATAATCTGTAGAACTGTTAAAATGGCTGTCTCCTAATGGTTTTAAAGTGTATCTTTAGTAAGAATTAACTGTAATCCCTTTGCAGAGCAGAGGAATACTTCCCTGAAATCTGTGTTCTTGAAACTTATTTTTCATCATATCTTTTACACATCTCAAAGGAATGAACAGCAATTGTAAATACATTTCCCTCTTCTGCAGAGGAACGCAAATTCAAAGAGGTGTAACTTTTGAAGGGAACAGATCAAGTACAGTGAGCCATCAGGAAGGAATAACATTACAAGGTTCAGAGCTCAAAGGAGGATAAAGATTGAAAACCAAGTGCTTCCAGAACCTAAGCAGTGCGAGTGTCTCAAGTTACTGCACTTCCCTGTATTATTGTACTTAGAAAACAGGAGATCTCAACCTTTGGGCCAGATCCTGAATGATACCCTTACCCACACTGAGCAGTACAATACTCAAGGAATAGTTCCATGGTTTCAGGATTCTAACCCTTTGAATAAAAGGAAAATAGTACACTGGTTCTGAGCCATAATTTAACTGATTGCCATGTTCATTAGCCAAACAGATTACTCACAGTGTGGCCTGTTTCCTAAAGTATTGTTATACGAAATTGCATCTGCAAATATATGGTTAAAGATGGCTTCATGTAGTCTGGGTAAGAAGCTAAGTGGTTTTGAGATTATAAGTATGAGGATATCGCAGTTTGGTCATAAATACTGAGTAGTACCTTACTCCATGTGAAGAGAATCCCATTGAAGACAATGAGATCAATAGCAGAGTAAATTTGTGACCAAATGTGAGTGAGGTTATAACAGTCTGGTCCTGTATGAGAAGAGAGCCTTATGAATTATAACCTTAAGAATGACCCTGCCCAAACATGTAGTACATGTATGATATCTACTCCTTGACTTTTATTTCTTTTTTCAAGTTTTGCTTTTAGAAGAGTGAGAACACCTGAATTCAGTCCTCAGCTCTGCAAGATTCAATGTGTGACCTTGGGTAAATCATTTAACCTGACCATGCCTAGAGTGGGCTGAAAAATAGGAACATTTCCCATGCACATTTGCATGAAAACAAAAATGTTTTTTTTTCCCATTGAAAAACTGCAACATTTAAATCTTTTGAGTAGCTCTCATCATACCTCATTTTCTCCATCTGTAAAATGGAGATAATTTTACTTATCCACCTTTGTGAAGTATTTGTTTCTAGATGAATGTAATAATACATTCCTCCAGAGATCAAATTTCTCTTTCCTAGCAAGAGTTACGGTTTAAATCTTTGGAAGCTCCTTAATGACTAGTGATCAGACCTAGCTCCCATTGAAATCAGTGAGAACTGAATTGTGTGACCTGGATCTGAGTGAAGCTTTAGTCCAAAAAATCAGCAAATATTTGTGCCCTAGACAATCACCATTTCTGCCAGCACAGTAGCCTTGCACATGTATTGCGAGAAACTGTTTTATTGTCTCTGTCCCATTTCTCTAAGCAATCTATAACAATGTCAAGGTATTTCCAGGTCGCATCCTTTCTAAGATAGTTCTGAGAGGCTAAACCTAAGATCAACGAATGGAAACAATGCTACAGATCTGCAAGTGCCCACGTTGAAGAGGTAAAAAGAGTAAACTTTTCCCATCTGTTCTCTATAGAGTCTATCAATATTGGATACATTTATTCTATTTCTTTCTGTTTTATTCTGATTTAGCTTTAGGTTTTCAAATTTATTCAAATAAATTATTCAATTATTTAAACCAGTTCTGTCTCTTTCGCTCTCACTTTTTAAAAAAATTGCTCCAGCACCCTGTTGTTTTTCTATTTTTTCTTCACAATCTTACTGCCTTGTTTTTTAATTACTATATTTTGATCAGCCAAACTTAAATAATTGAAATGACAGTGCAATTCTTATTCCTGATTTAGTTTGTTTCTGTTACATGGTGGCTTCTTCCTCCATAACCAAAAAGAATAGTCTCTATAATAACTCTGTGGACCTGATTTTGTGAGATATTGGGAGCCTTTAGTCCTCGTTGAAGAGGAGAGATGAGGGGGCTCAGCCTCTCATAGGATCAGACCATTAAAAAAATAACAAAAAAACGAGAGAGAGAGAGAGAGAGAGAGACTCACCAGTGAAGATTTGTATTCAGAGTACTGCACCATAGAGGGTTAATGCACTCAGATGGCCAACCTGGGCCAAGTGAGTCAGCACTGTATGTTCTCTAGTTTAGTTCCAGGCGTAGTAGGATTCCGGAAGGCAGCACAGATTCATAGAAGGAAATATATTTTCCATTGAACCTCTTCAAGTCATGTTGAAAGGAGTCAAGTAACAACTCAGGGTTTAAAATATGATCAATAGCTAAAAGAGAAATGGATTGTAATGGAATTACTGGCCAGGGAGTCTCCCTAACCCCACCACTCCCAGCTGGCAATCGATAGAGAAGAAATGACAAAAGTGTGTGTGGGGTGGCCTTTGGAAAAAGAAAATTTATTACTAGCCGTTTACTGATGAATGAAGGCATTAGAATAGCAGCTGTAGAGTATAAGGGGTTAGAAAGTGAAAAGCTAAGTGTTGCCTTAGAGCACCAGGAAATGGAGCCAGCATTGAAAGCCATCAAACTGCCTTTACATTTAAGAATGCAGAGCACAATGAGGTGCTTTGATGGCCAGTTTCAAAAGCCCCCAAATGGTAAGTGCTTCCTGCAAGCATCCTTGAAATAAGTTTAGCAGCTACCAGCCACAGTGGAAGGTAGTAGTTACTGGGAAAGAGAAAGGAGTTTGGAGGGCAATACTGCATGCTGGAATTAGGGCTATGATAAGAAGCATGGGATTATTACTTAGAACATAGGGAAGAGCTAGAAGGAACCAGGATGGATGGTAATGGATAATCCAGAAACAGCTGTTTCTCTTCCTCTTTTTTTTTTTTTTTTTAAAAACCACCACAGGAGACCTCTTTCCACCCTGAGCTCAGTTATTCTTCAACTCCAACTTCTCAACACAACTGTGGCTTTCACAAGTAATCTGTTGGACAGATTAGGAAACCTGTGCTGAATTCCCCAGCCTGCAGCACTTAATTTAGATGTGGAGGAGGCTTGCCCCAAGACTAAACATATGTAATGTTAACACGATTTTCCTTTACCGTCTTGTATATGGTCATAAACTTAAATTATTTACCATATTGTGTGGGAGATAAGCCCAAACAGGAACTGCAGCTCTGAAAACTCCTGAAATTTGGGAAAATTTGGATTCTGATGCAAATCTGGATATGGCCGATTTTGACTATGTATAAAATGGTCACTTAATGTAAAGGTACAATTGCATTTTTTGTGGGGGAGGAATCTGATTATGGGACACAGTTGTAGTTTACATGCATTTTACTTTCATAACTCCTGCAGATGAAATCACAATGCGGTGTAGGTAAAGAGACTGACTCACATCTACTGCAAAGGTGAAAAATTTCTGAGGAGCATTTTGTCGTTTTCCATTTGAAGTGTGAGCTGTGGAAACTCAAAGTTATAGCATTAAGTTTTGTCATATATTAATTTGCTATCATGTTTTTGGGGGACAAACTTGTGAAGTTTGAGGGGTTTTTTCCTTCTTTTCCCGATATCCAGAATATGCACACATTTGAATTATGACTTTCCTACAGGAACTAACAGCTGTATGTGCAAATCATGCATATAAATCAATTACCAAGGCCTATGTACTATAAATGCACCCATTAATTAAGCAATGTCAGATGCTATGAACCATGAAGTTCATTACATCTTTAGCGTTCAAACCAAGGATTATTTGAAGAAGCAATACTACGTTTACCTAATAGTTAATGAAATTAAGCCGGGTTGTTGCCAACATTCTTATTTTATGCCTAATTCAGTGTTTAAATGTTTATGAATAAAACACTAACTGCTGAAAGCAGAAATGTTGAAATGTAATTACTGGTAAGTTATAATGCACTTGAGGACTCATTATACCAGACTTGGGAGTTTTAAGATCACCAGTGTAACACTCTCCAAAAACACAGAATTTTTATGGGCTAAAAGCTGGAAAGACATAAATGCTGTTGAATTTGTCCTGGCTCAGTGGAAATTTTGATGATTGTGGTAGCATGATTTATGGGTATAACATTTTCCACTCATTATGTGGTTACATTGCAGCATTGTGACATGATTTGCATAAGAGAATATCCCTGCAAATTAACTTCTGATGAGTGCTACATCTGCCTGGATAAAGAAGCTCCTATCTTAAAACCAATCCAGCTGCTACCACAAAGGACTGACTTGGAAAAAAGAGGCTCTGCCATTTCATCATTTGTTTTCTGTACCAATAATTTGCATTTTTAATAATTTAGAGTTAAATATATACTGGATACATGTCAGTATAAATTACTTTGTCAGAGGTCATTTTGACAGTAAATGGGCATTCAAAGTTGTAGTATGTGCCATAGATATTCATAATACATCTAGCTCAGCCTATCTACAGATAAATATTATCAAAAGCTCTTTAGATCTAGAATAACTCAGGAATTCATTAATATTCAAGATGATTCTTATTCAGATGAATAGTCAAATATAAAACAAGACATTACTTTCAAAAAAGGAAATTCTGTATAGTGGGATACGTGAACAAAGAATTTACTAATTTGGGGATAAACCTTCACAGATGTTGAGCATCTGCATCTCCCTTTGACTTCAAGTAGGAGCTTAGCATTTCCCAACATCAGGCACTTAGTCTGGATATCAGTTCAGATTTCTCTACAACCTGATTTTGCCGACAAAGACCACAAGAGCAATTTCCTTCCTGACTCTGGATATTGTGAGTTCTACTTCTGATCTTAACCAAGGCCAGGGCATTGAGGGGTATGTGTAAAGCAAACAACAAGGTTAACCAAAAACTTTTTCAAGACTTAATTAGGGTACAGGTTTTAGTTTTGCTTGAGTTTTGGTAAAAAAAAGAATAAAAACAAACAAAAAAAATCTCTGTTCTATTTTATTGGAAATGTTTCAGGAAGGGTTTCCCCTGGCCCACCCCCTCTGTTTTATGTGGGGCGGGAGAAGAGAAGTGGGGGTTGGTCTCCTTTCTTTGAAGCATTAGAGATGGCCATAGCTGGAGATGGGACTTTCGGCTTGGTGGGCCAGAACTGTGAGGTGTCACTGAACACTCTTTCAGGGGCTTGGCTGGCTGGTTCTTGCTCACATGCTCAGGGTCTACCTGATTGCCATGTGTGGAATCAGGAAGGAATTCTCCGGCTGCTCAGTGACCTTGAAGGGGTTTTGTCTTCCTATGCCATGTGAG
Source organism: Mauremys mutica (assembly GCF_020497125.1). NCBI lineage: Eukaryota > Metazoa > Chordata > Testudines > Geoemydidae > Mauremys > Mauremys mutica. The sequence goes on along the minus strand of NC_059073.1, from coordinate 117,512,434 downwards.
GGTTCAGGTCATTTGCCAGGATTATTGGGATATATTTCACTTAATCATTTCTTTGCTATTGCAGGGGCCTCAGTCCCTCCTATTCTCTTCTTATGGGACAAATCATGGACTGTAATACTTTAGTCTAATTTCAGTTGCTGGCTTTAGTGTGTGGGTGCTGGTGGCCTGTGATATACAGGAGGTCAAACTAATTGATTGGGTGCTCCCTTCCGGCCTTAAACTCTATCACTATTTCTAGTAACAAATTTGAAAGATCAGGAGCAGTTACCGTGTGGACTTTAAACCCCTTCCTCTTTCCTACCCCTTGTATTCACCTACATTTCTGTTGCCTATTTGCTTCCGTTGCAACAGCACACACCCTGCTGTACCCTAGAGTTCTTAGCAATTTAATTAAAATTTTAAAGTTGTGACTACATCAGCAGCACTGTAAGGAATTTCACTCTGAAAATGAGATGACATTTTGGCGCCACTGAACTCAATGACAAAACTCTCATTGACTTTCATGGGGACAGGATTTCATCCTTGGTGGTGACTGGAAGCTATGTATTCTCTCTGTTCACTTGCTGAGGCTTAAATATTTAGAAATGTGAGAATGCTGTCTATAAACTCCAGTCTAAGCTGATAATTAAAAAAAAAAAGCAGTAAGATTGTGAAGAAAAAATAGAAAAGAAACAACGGGGTGCTGGAGCAATTTTTGTAGTGGGGTTGCTGAGAGCCATTGACCCAAACTGTAATCCCTGTATACGATGGAACCCACTTAAAGCTAGGGGGAGTGGCAGCACCCTTAGTTCCAGCCAGGGCCGCCCAGAGGATTCCGGAGGCCCGGGGTCTTCGGCGGCGGGGGGGCCCTTCCGTTCCGGGACCCGCTGCCAAAGTGCCCCGAAGACCCGCGGCGGGAGCCCCCCACCACCGAATTACCGCCGAAGCGGGACCCGCCGCCGAAGTGCAGCCCGGTCTTCGGTGGTAATTCGGTGGCGGGGGGGGGTCCCCGCCGCGGGCCTTCGGGGCACTTCGGCGGCGGATCCCGGAACGGAAGGGGCCCCCCGCCGCCGAAGACCGGGCTGCGCTGTGGCAGCGGCGGGTCCCGCTTCCTCCCCCCCCCGGCCCCGGGTCCCGCTTCCCGCCCCCCGGCCTCGGCCCCGGGTCCCGCGTCCCCCCCCCCGGCCTCTTACCCCCGGCCCCGGGTCCCGCTTCTCCCCCCCCGGCCTCTTACCTCCGGCCCCGGGTCCCGCTCCCCTCCCGCCCCCGGCCTCTTGGCCCCGGCCCCTTACCCGAGCGCGTCTCCGGCGGGGCCTGAGCTCCGTCCCGCTCAGAGCCGCGTTGTGAGGGGGCGGGGCTGTGAGCTCCACGCCAAGCGGAGGCAGCTGCCCCGCCCCCTCCCCACGCCGCTCTGAGCGGGGCAGGGCTCAGGCCCCGTTGGAGCTCCCAGCCCCGCCCCCTCACCACGCGGCTCGGCTCGGGGCGGGGCTCAGGGGCTCGGCCGGAGACTTGGCGCTTGATGCGCCGAGGCTCCAGGAGAGGGGCGGAGGCGGGAGCCTCCGCTCTTCTCTTGGGGGCCCCTGCGGAGCCCGAGCCCGGGGCAAATTGCCCCCTTTGCCCCCCCCTCTGGGCGGCCCTGGTTCCAGCGTCTATGAGGAACAAAAACCTTTGTGTAGAATTCAAAAGAGAAGAAAATGTCAGCTGACAACTTTAAAAGAGCTAATAGGTGTTACAGTAGGGTAGTACAAAGCCAAGAAGATACAATGAGCTTCACAAAATGGTTAGTAAAATATCTATGGGGAAGTGTGAATATGCTTCAGGCCTGGTCTACACTAAGCGTTTAAACCGGTTTTAGGAGCGTAAAACCGATTTAACGCCACACCCGTCCACACTGAGAGGCCCTTTATATCGATATAAAGGGCTCTTTAAATTGATTTCTGTACTCCTCCCTAACGAGAGGAGTAGCTCTAGTATCGGAATTACTATATCGGATTAGGGTTAGTGTGGCCGCAGATTGACGGTATTAACCTCCGGGTGGTATCCCACAGTGCACCACTGACCGCTCTGGACAGCAATCTGAACTCGGATGCAGTGTCCAGGTAGACAGGAAAAGCCCCGCCAACTTTTGAATATTTCCTGTTTGCCCAGCGTGGAGCTCCAATCAGCACGTGTGGCGATGCAGTTAAAAATCAAAATAAAGAAAGAGCTCCAGCATGGACCATGCGGATGTGATTGCTGTAAGGGCAGGCAAATCTGTTCTATCAGCGCTCCGTTACAGAAGACGAAATTCAAAATCATTTTTAAAAAATCTCCAGACAGACGCCATAGCAGGGACTCAGCGCACTGCTGTGTGACAAGCGTAACGGAAAGCCAAAGAATCAAATGGACGCTCATGGACTGGAGGACTCAAGCTATCCCACAGTTCCTGCAGTCTCCGAAAAGCATTTGCATTCTTGGCTGAGCTCCAAATGCTTCATGGGTCAAACACAGTGTCCGCGGTGGGTCAGGGCATAGCTTGGCAATTTACGCACCCCCCCACCCATCCCCAGAAGTGAAAGGAAAAACAATCCTCTCTTGCATGTCACCCTATCTTTACTGAATGCTGCGGATAGACGGGATGCTGCAGCACTCAACACCAACATCCTTGCTCCCCCCCCCCACCATGGGTGGCTGATGGTGCAAAACGATTGGTACCCGTCCTCATCATCAGCCTATTGGCACATGGGGCAGTGCAAAAGGACTGGTAACCATGCCAACTAGCATCAGTTAGGTCGATCAAGGGCGCCTGCTCCTAATTTTTCCTGGTAGATGGTACAGTATGGCTGGTAACCATCTCTGCTGTCATGCAAAAGCAAAAGCATGCTGCTGTGTAGCGCTGCTGAATCGCGTCTGTCAGCGGCATCTAGTACACATACGGTGACAGTCACAAAAGGCAAAACAGGCTCCATGATTGCCATGCTATGGCATCTGCCAGGGCAATCCAGGGAAAAAAGGCGCAAAATGCTTGTCTGCCGTTGCTTTCCCAGAGGAAGGAGTGACTGATGACATTTACCCAGAACCACCCACGACAATGATTTTTGCCCCATCAGGCACTGGGATCTCAACCCGGAAATTCCAAGGGGCGGGGGAGGCTGCGGGAACTATGGGATAGCTACGGGATAGCTACCCACAGTGCAACGCTCCAGAAATCGACGCTAGCCTCGGACCGTGGACGCACACCACGATTTAATGTGTTTAGTGTGGCCGCGCACACTCGATTTTATACAATCTCTTTTGCTAATTCGGTTTATGTAAAATCGGAATAATCCCGTAGTGTAGACGTACCCACACTATCAGTACAAGGCCATCTTCTGCACCTATACTCAGGCTGAATAGTCCTGTTGGGAGTGAATAGTGCTACTGGGAGTGAGGAAGGGAAGCAGAATCTAAGCCATCCTTGCCAAACCTGCTGAAGGCCTCAAAATCCCCAATTTGCAGGAAATCCCAGTGCAGCATAATCATTTATTCATGTACCTAACTTCAAGTGAGTGCTTAATAGTTGATTGGAAGATTGTTGTTGACCCAGGATGGAAAATCTATGTGTAAATCTTGATGAAAGGCCAAACTTGCAAGTTTTCCATTAAATAATTTTTTTTAAAAAAGTGTCTGGTCAATCAAAATGTTTTGTTTTGATTTTTGACCTTTTTAATTTATTTTATAAAAAGTTGCAAGACAAACAGGTGTTTCAAAATGAAAAGTTAAAAATGTCTCATGTCAAGTATCACTTTTCCCAAGTTTTTCTAGAGTTCTTTAAAATAAAATTTCATAAAAAATCCATAAGATTTGAAACAACAGGGCGTGTCAAACTGGCATTTTCCGCCATCGGGGAGGGCGGGGGGGGGAGAAGTTTCAATAAATTGTTGCCTACCAGCTGTAGTGCTTAAATCTATTCTTCTTCATCTTAAACGCTTTGCTGAATCAGGGCCTATGAGATTGGTAACCAGTGAGGAGGCGCTGAATTCTTAACCTTGTCAACACTCCTGAGCAATGGAAAAACAAAACAAACCCCTAGACATTCATTTTAAGAAACTTCTTAATCCTGTATGTAGACATTTCTGACACCAAGAACTATACTACTAAGCAGCGAGATTATAATAGGCTTGTTGTGGTGAAAGGCAAATGGGCTGTAAAAAAAACCAAGCTGAGGCCCTCAGAGAGGTACTCTGATGAAGGGCCCATTTCTGCAATCCTTACTCACACTGAGGTTTACGTACTCATGCAAGTAGCCTCTGAGCTCCAGGGAGTTCAGTTTGCAGTTTGGGGTTTGAAGTGATCCCATTGTTCAGCTGTAAATTTCTTCTTGTCAGAGAATTAATTTTTAATCACATTTCAAGATAATCAGGGCTAAATTTCTGAAAAGATTTTTTCCACTGGTACTACGCTGATAACAAAATCATTTGCAGATAGTTGCATTTGGAGTGTGGTCTATCTTCTTATTGTGTTCTACCCAATTTGACAGGCAACATGCAAATGTAACACACACACACACAGCCATGAAACAGTTCATAGTGTATGTATTCTCAAGCAGCTAACAGAATAAACACTTGTGCAACAAAAGCTTTTTCTATGTCTTACAGTTGCAGGTTCAGAGCTCCCTGCTTGACTGGTCCCTCTCTTCACCATACACACACACACCTTTCTGAAATGATGGCAGGAGAGGAGGGAGTGACACCTATTGTCTCCAGTTAGAGGAAGATATCTTGTGTTTCTTTTGGCAGCAGTAGTTACTCTCCATCTTCCCTTTAAAAGGGGATAATGTAAGGTAGTCTTATGGGAGGGATGAAAAGGTAACGTTAAGCCTCAGGTGCTCATTTTAACTAGTAATTTGTAAAGTCCAAATGTTGGGGTGCTTATTTAAACCTCTTGAATATGCACAGACAGATAATCTCATGAAAAGAGGATGAGATTGGACCCAACTGGAAGAAAGAAGCATTAGCAAATACCATAAGAATGCCCTTTGATGTGGCCACACTGGAAAAATGAAGACAGACCCATGCATAGAATTAAGCGGCAGGCCACAACTTTTATTAAACTTTAAAACACTATCTTCCCATCATCCATACTCTCCTATACCAAGCATTTAATTGTTTCCAGTGTAGGGGTTTACAGAGCTCCTTACCAGAGAACCCATATTGCAGGGTAGGCTTTCCTCAGCCTATCCCCCAGGACTTAGCTCGCTAAGGCCTAGCACCGTTCCCCCTCTCTCGCCCTGTTACCAAAATCCCAGGTCTTTTACCGATGGGAGCCATTCATTTTATTCTCTTAACCACACTGGAAACTGGCCACAAGTTGCAACAAGTAAACAACACCACCCCCATAAGCTACTAAATGCATTCCTACTTAATCAACTGTGGCTTAATGGTTCTGCAAAGAAGGCAAAAAACCTCCCTGGTCTTCCACCAATTGGCTCATGGGAGCAAAAATTTCTTCCTGCCCCTCTAAATAGGCTATTGGCTAGGCCCACAGCATCTGTCAGTCCAGGTTCCCATTCCAAGTTCAGGTGGGTAGGGTGGGCTGCTGGAACAGAGCCAAAAGAGGCTCCACATGGCTCCTGCACTGGGCTGTCTTGGGAGCTGGGGAGCTGGCCAATTAGCACCCTTCTCCCTCAATTAGCAAATGGGTGCCAGACTCCCACAGGGAGGTGCCACCTATGTTGTTTGGTGAGTGTCTCCCTCCCTTGCCACTGGGACGGTCCTCCTTTCACCTCTTGCCCCATCAAGTTCCCCAACCCATTAATGCAGGTGGGTAGCATTTCATGTGGTATTTTAGCACTTCCACTTCCCAGCTGAAAAAAGAACGAAGGGCAGAGGTGCATGTGTGACATGCCAGGGTACAATCCTGATGAGTGAGTGAATTTGTCACCCCGTCCTGTAACCTTGTGTGCCTTGCAATGCCTTGCCGCTGTAGCCTCCAACCTGGACTGTGCTCAGCTACCAGCATGTCAGTCACTCCCAGATACTTGTGTGTACTACAGTCTACCAATCACATCTTGACTCTGACCAGCTTTGATTATTACTACATGGTGACCCCAACACACTTCCAATTAGGGTGGGCCTGGGTGGGCTGTGGCCCACCCATTTCACATCCAGGCCCACTCCTCAGCCCCGGCTCTGCTCTGGCCCCAGCACTTGCCCCACTCTGCCCACCTGCCTGGCGCACCTGACAGGCAGCGGAGTCGGGATGTGGAGTCTTGCCCTGCTCTGCCCACTTGCCTGGTGTTCCTGCTGGCACTGGGTGGGTTGAGCGGGGCAAGCACCCATGCTCCCATTTTGGTCCCTGACAGGAGCACCAGGCAGGCGGAGGCGCAGGAGCTCCCATTTTTCTGGCACCCAAAAGGGAGAGTGAGCGGGTGACTGGCGGTGGTAGGGGAGATCTTCTAAAAAGGTAGGCCTACTGCCTGGGGGAGCTGGGCCCAGCATGGGGCGGTGGGACCTGGAAGGGAGCCGTGTGCCTTGGAGAGCAGGGTCTCCTCCTGGAACTGGGTGCATTCCCAGTGGAGTCCCTGGGCAGTGGGTCCATCCATTGCCCCCCACAAGGCTGGCTGCAAGGGGTGGAAGGAGGTGTGCCCCCCATCCCTCTTGACTTCCCAGCCCCCCCGAAGTCAGAACCCACCCAAATATCCCATGCTGGCTACGCCACTGCTCCCAATGCCAGACTTTCCCCAGGAAATGTATATTCTGCACTGTTCAGCCCTCCCAGACACTCCAGAAATATTAATTTGGTTATTCCTTTAAGGAAACAATATACACCAGCTTATGATAAATGAAGTTACCCAGATGCTAACTTACGTGAAACAATAAGAACAAGATTATTAGCTACAAAGAGATAGACTTTAAGTGAGTTCAAGCCAGGGTTACAAGAAAAATGAAGATGAAATGTATTCTAGTGCCTAACTGTATTAGATTTAAAGCAAAAGTTTCTCACCACATGCTTCCAACAGCATTACTGATTAAACTTGCAGGTCAGAACCCCTCACCCTGAGTTCAACTGCTGCTGCTTTTGTCTTCTCAGGTGCAAAGAGTGAGAGGAAGTGGGTCTTAGTGTTTGCACCTCCTGTTTATAGTTTCAGTCTCTCTCTTGGAAAGCACTTCCAGTTGAGAACTAGACAAAAAAGAGTCTGTGTGGAAGGATGTTCCCTGCTAGGTTTCTTCACCTGTGTGAACAACCTGTGTTTTTTCCCTTCACCCTTTCTAGTTGATGACTTTACTGCTTTAATGCAAATTTAGGCCTTGTCTACACTGCCACTTTACAGTGTTGCAACTTTCTCGCTCAGGGGTGTGCCCCGCCCCCGCCCTAGTGCTGCAAGTTTCAGCACTGTAAAGTGGCAGTGTAGACCGTGCACCAGCACTGGGAGCTCCCAGCTCTGATAGCTACTCCCCTCGTGAAGGTGGGTTTTTTACAGCGGTGGGAGAGCTCTCTCCCAGCCCTTGTGCCGCAACTACAGAGCCACATTAAAGCGCTTTAATGTGCTTTAACATTACCAGTGAAGACATACCCTAAGATAGGCATACACTCCTTTGTTCAAGACAGGTCTGTTTGACCAGTTCGGTGCTAGGTGAGTCAGAACATGTATTTTTAACAGTGTACAGGGGAAATTTATAACTTTACCCATAGAGATACCCCACACCTTTAACCCTGATACAACTTGCTGATCAGAAAGTTATACGTTTTCAAATGATACCTCACAAGGCATGCTTTGTACAAAGATTACAACAATAGTGTTTAGGGCATGAATACATGGGTGCATTCCCTCACAGCATGAAAATATGTTAGTTAATTTCTGATCATTATTCTACAACATTTACAAATCTTTTTAAAGGTTTGATTTGGGATTATTTCATTTTAGATTTTATCTAAATTGGTTCACTCATCCTTAAATCTAACCAGATAATAGTAAGACATTACTTGTAAATGTTTAAATTAGGAAAAAAATAAACATATTAAGGGCCTAATTCTGCAAGGTGCTGAGCACCTCCTGCTCAGCCCATATTAAGATCAGGCCATTACTATTTGGACTTATTTCCAGTTTAGGCCCACATTTTCCAGAGATTTACCAGTGATTTTAGTTGTCTCAGATTTTGGATGCCCAACCTAATACACCTTAACTTCTGGGGAAAAAAAAAAAACAGACTCCTATTAGGTCTTTCAAGTTGGGCACCCAAAAAATGAGGCCCTCAAAATCACCATTCACATTTGTAAATGTAGGCCATCATTTCCTTACAGTAGTATGCTATGCAGTTTATCTTGCTTTTGAATCTAACGAACGTTAGGGGACGTATCGCTTAAAAACACATACACACACACTTTTGCCACTGTAAGTTGCAGGAAAATGTTTATTTCACATAGTTGCTTTAGAAGCCAGACAAATCCATTATAGAATAAATGGAAGCTTAAACTAAAATAAAATAAGGAAAAAAATCTTTGGAATATTAAGTCTTTTAGTAGTTGAAATCCCTCACAAGTGCAATTAAGGGCCTAATTTGAAGCCCATTGAAGTAAACTGAAATATTCCCTTTGGTTTCAAACTCGATTGGTAGTCTTTGTCTCATTCCTGAGACCTAAGTGTTCATGACACACCACCACAACCACATTTGGCAATAACTGGCAGTCTCAGCAGAGCAGTCAAGGGTTAAATGGAGGGAGAGAGTGCCCAGTCATCTCACCTTTAAAGGAACTTTGACACTGGCAGAGGAAAGATTACAAGGAAAATCAAAACAAAACATAAGTCTGTCAAGAATGGTGTGTTCTAGATGTCCCTGCGATCCTTACATTGACTAGGGATGGAAGAATGGATTCACTTAAAACAATCAACCCAAGAACTTAAACCAAGCTGAAATTTTTTTTTTTAAATGTTTGAAAATGGAAAACAAATGTATTCACCTCTGCACTTTCTGGTTTCTTTTGGGACCAAAAGTGGACATGTCAAATACCTAACTCTTGCTCTGGCATTCCCTGTCCAGTTTTACAGACTTGGGAGGATTGGATAACTCAAATACGATTCAGATGAGTGTCCAAACATTCAGGAGCTTATCCAAACTAAGCTTCTCTTTTATTCAGTGGAGGCAATTAACAATCATGTTTACCTTAATAGTACACTGCAGGCCATATCTTACTCATCTTAATGACATGATTAGTTTAACTGAGGCCATTGGGCCTACTTGGATGAGTGAGAAGAGCAAGATTTAGCCCTACATTAGTGCCTGTATTGTCACAGTTTTTAAAACATTCTGTTTACTATTTCTTTCAAATTTGCATTTCAATTTGGCCATGACAATATCGGCACTGCCATAATATACATAGCGTGAAATTCTGGTCCACTAAAACCGATGGAAAGACACCCACTGACTTCAATGGCGGCACTATTTCACCCATTCTATTTCACCTAGAATCCTTTCAGTGCATTGCAATGTGCAAATTGTAGTCCTAGTGAGAGTCAACAGGAGTTTACCTGATTAAAGACTGAGTAACAACCAAGGGCCCAGTTAATCCCTGACTATTGTTTTTTTCTGTGGGAGGCAGAAAGAGAGAGTAAGTCTCTGCAAAGTTTTCCGGGTGGAGATTTCTCCTGAACTGTTGTGCTGGGGGATGGGAAGTGAAGTCTGTTCCCCGTGGAATAAATTGTGGAGCTGGCTCACTTATTCTGTGTTTTTCCCCAGGATCTGCATAAAGACCAGGGCTATTTATGCAGAAGTTCTGTGCCTCCAACCCAGCTTTGTGTTCTTGGCAGACCTTCAATTCCACTCTCTCACAGAAAGGTGATGTTGCTAGGGGTCACTGAGTGGTTATAGGCCACGCTGTATCAAAAGGGATCCCCAATGTGCATGGCAGAGAGGTCTTGGAAAGTTAGAGGAGTTGGACAAAGGTACAGAAATATTTAAAAAAAAACATTCCTTCCCTCTTCCCCCAACAGCCATACTTTGTTAAAAACAAGTATCAAGTATATAGGCAGAGGCTGTCAATTTTCCTAGGTATCTCTGAGGGGCCACTGTGTGGGATAACACATATCATGGGTTCTTAGGCCCTACCATCTCCACATTGCCCCTCCTCCTTAGGCCAAACCACTCCCTGTCCTGTTCCTACTCAGATCCTGAGCATCATGGAGTGCTCTCTACAAGGTCCAGGACATGGATGGGATATGGGTAGTTGACTCATCTTAGAAGGTCTTAAATTGGGAGAGAACATTTTTAACAATTAAAACAAAAATCTACAGTATGTTGCTGTTTTTAGGTTACAGCTGTAAAAGTCAACAGAATATAGACAGTTTCAGAATTATTTTTTGGGGAGGTCCTCTTGTTTCTTTTATTTTTACATTATGTTTTATAGGCTGTGGGTAGTTAACTCATCTTTCTGAGAGAGGTCTACATTTGAGCAAGAAACACAGGGGAGACAGGCAGGACCTCAGTTAGAAATTCAGGATATGGCCCATAGTTAACTTGTTCTGTAGAAAACTCAATTCTGCATAGAGTGAGGGTGGGTCTCTACTGCAACTGATCAATTAACAGGGACAACCTGAATATGAGAAGCTTGAGTCCACACAGTTTGTGGCTTTTCTGGAAAGACTGTAGGAACAAAAAAGCATAACAACTTAACAGAAATACTTATCACACTATGTCATGAAAAGCCTCATTAGTTTTTCTTTGATAATTAGCTATAACTGTATTAAAATTATTAGCTAAAATGAAACAAAGGGACTTTTCAAAGAGAACCAGCATGAATACTTCTTGTGAGTAAATTAAATTGAAAAAGCCTTGATTAAGCAATATACACCTAATTTCACATAAAAATGCTGATTTCTCCCTGAAGATTAACTGTGAACTCCATTAATGTGAGGAAAGTTTGATATGAATATCAATTAAAGCACCAAAAAGTATATTCATATGCTATAGTAGGAAAAGTTTGAACAAAAATCTTGCCCAAACATAATGCAGCTTGCAGTTAAGGGTGTAGCTATGTCTTTATAACAACATAATGTCAGGTGCCTAGTGAAACACGTGAAGTCACACAATGTTTGGAACCCCTGCCTTGCACAGGGCTAAGTCATGTCTATGGAATACTGGTGTGTAGTCAGTTGAAGTACAAGAGGATGACAGTATTAAGTCATAATGGTGGCCTGATTCTTCATGACCTTGCACATTGTACAGTCATTTCCACCTGTGCAAAGTGGATCTGTAGTATTTTTCAATCAGTATTCCCCACGCACACTAGCAGTTGTATTATATACCTGTTGTGCACTCATTTAGCAAGTGGGTAAATAAGTACACAAGGGGCAAAATTGTGGAGAATCTGGTCCATCTGACTCCAGGAGTACTGGAGGGCAGAGGAGGAGCATGCTTAGCCACAAGACTTACTGTTGCTGGGCCAGATCTTCAGTTGTTGCCAGCTGGCACAGCTGTATTGACTTCCCAAGTTTGGTCCCTGGAATTCACAACTGAATTACTCCAGTTTTATGTCAGTGTCAAATAAAACTGGAGGTAACAATGGTGAATCAATCCATATAGTGGACCCTTCTACCAGTGCTGCCCCGATAGGTGCTAGCTGGTACACAGGGAGGAGCACATCTTCCAGGGAGTTAGACATCCTCCTGTGGTTTGCAATGCAGCCAGAAGTACGGGTTGTCCCTCCCTACTGAACTCCTTACTCAGGTAAACCTACATTGCTTTCCGTGGGATGTTTGGTTGAGTAAGGAGTGACAAGGATCCATCATAGATTTTACATTATAACAATGCATATGATTAACATGTTTCTGCCATGCACTGTGCCATGCAGAAGAAAAATGCATGCAAGTCCAACACATCCCTTAATATTTATACTTAGCTCATTATTTCATGGGCCACTGGAGCCTCTATATTTTATTCTGGGAATTAGTATCAAGAATACATTTTAAAAGGTCTTTTGGGTTTATTACTTAATTTTTCATATTGTGGTAGCAACTAGGGAGCCCCATTGCATTACGAGCTATATCCAAAACACAGAACCAAAAAATGATATCTGTCACAACCCAGCCCAGTCTTCCACTCTGTTGTTGTTGTTTTTTAAAGTAAAGTACAAGAGTTACAAATCTATGGACAACAACAAACTCCTGAATGCCTCCTCAATCGGGATGTGTCGTCAGGTTCTGATGATGAAATAGCACTTCTTACTGGGAGAGCCACACCTTTTAAAACAGTCTGTCCCTCTTTGGTCAGGTGGAGAATAACAGCTCCCCCACCCATGTGTTTAGTTGAGGGGCGGGAATTCCTGCCCATCCTCCCCACACACACACACACACACACACACACACACACACACACACACACACACACACACACACGCTTTCTGTGAAGAGATAACCTATTCAGAGGGAGAGGCCCTGCTGGTAGAAACCCCATTGTTCAAGCAGGTAAGAGTCTTTCAGTACTTATGGCTCCTTGGTTATTCTGTCACACCTTTCCAGCTACATGGGAGGTTCCTGCTACCAAATGGATGTTTTAATTTACGACTGTTACACAAGTACAAATAGAATTCACAACTGGCAGACATATGCCCCCAAACTCCCAGTCATAATAAACAAACCCCAACTCTCTCCATTTGCTGCTTCTGGCACCTGGGAACAGCCACACTACTGAGGATTCCCTACAAGGAATATTACCAGACAAGGCACAGTAAGTGGGGACCCACACAGGGAGGGAGAAAGGGAGAGGAGGTACCTATGTTAGGATCCATGATTTCACAGGAATATAAAGAAAGCCTTTAATTTGATATTTTTATTTAGAAAAAAAATCTTATCAAGAGAAATTAGCTGAAATTAGGAATTTCCCAGTAAATCCCAGAATCTCAAAGGGATTTAGGCATCTAACTCCCATTGATTCCAATTGGACTTAGACGCCAAAATACCTTTGAGAACCTGGGCCTAAGCCTGTAAAACATAACGTAAAAATAAAAGAAACAAGAGGACCGCCCCAAAAAATAATTCTGAAACTGGTTATATTCTGTTGACTTTTACATCTGTAACCTAAAAACAGCAACATACTGTAGATTTTTGTTTTAATTGTTAAAAATGTTCTCTCTCAATTTAAGACCTTTTATTCCAAGTTTGAGCCTGGAGCAAATTTTTACAGTGGAGTTGTAAACCCATGAAAATGGAGGTTTATAATGGAAACACTGGCACAACCCTAACTAATGGCGCTATGCTAATGGGTGCTGCTATAATAATAAAAATAGAGATTTTATGTCGAGCACAGTGGTGAACACCACCCAGAAAAAGAAGGGAAAACAGGTGAAGAATCAGTAACACTGGGTTTCTTAAATAAAAGAAATATAGCAGGTCCTGTGTTGTAAAGAATATAAATAAATACTTGGCCAGAATAGTGCATAAATACAGAATATGAACCATTCTTTGGGAAAATGATGGGTTATTAAGGTATGGAATTTAATATCATTGTCAATCTATAAAACTTTTACAACCTAGTCTTATTTGCACAGAGATTACATCCCCAAAGCTCAGTGCTAAAGACACATGTTAATAAGCTCACAACTTTTAATTAAGCAATATGTATAAGTAGATTCCCATTAAGCTGTGATTTGTGGCCTAGTTCATTACAGTGGGTTCCAGCCACCAGACACATATTCAATACAAATCAAGCAGCCTGCATATTATCCAGCTTAATGTGAGCCTACTTGTGATATTTTATCACCAGTTCAGATTGGTGGTTCAGAGAACTATATTTTCTCTAAGATTGGGGGCAGCAACCAGAACCTTATAATGACCCCATGTCGCTTGCTTAATGAAGCTATCCATCTGCATTGTTTTCCTGTAATTGGTAATTATTCATATAGTTAGTCATAATTCGATAATAAACTTTTTATACACAGCAGAGAGTCCAGACATATTCCCTTTAATTTGAATTAGATAATAAAATGAATAAAAAAGTGAATCTGGATTTCAAAGACATGGAATAATAAAATTAAATAATAGGTTTCACCCCCAGGGGATTGATGACAATATCTGCTAGCCCTTTGAAATGAATAAACCTAATTTGGATTCTAAATAATCTTGAAATCCGACCATCACTTTGTGCCATTGGCTGTTAAGTGGAACTTTTTTAGACTCCTTAAAAACTGATGGCAGAATATGGTATACTCAGACAAAAAATTCCCATTGATTTCACTGGAAGAGAAGACTGTGCAAAGACTGAAGCCCCAGTCTTGACAGCCATATGGAAATGCTGCTGTACCTACCCTAGTTTTCAGTCCAGGATTTGGGCTTGAGGAAGGACTTTCATTCAAAGGGTCCATATCCTAAAGTTTGAGAATAGTTCTAGAAAAACCCTAACAACCACTGCTTGGAATTATATCTTCCGTTCTAATAATGATGTACCAATCTTAACAGAAATGTCATACTTAATAAGCATGCTTTGCTAATAACGAAGCAGTTAGTAACACTATTTTTCCTGAGGTTTTTGCACCCCCCTACTGCTTTATCCGAATATAGTAAGTGATACATTTTATAAATGGAGGGCACATCTCTCCACCAGTTTCTCTCCTCATTTATAAAAATGAACAAATTAAAACTATCATACCCCTTCATTTTAAAAAAGTTTTTTAATCTTTTAATCATTTTCATCACATTTAATCAAGTGTTTTAATCATTGTCAGCCCTCTCAATCTTCCACTGTTTTAAATGAATACTCAGACCATCAAAGCATCACCAGGAAACCAGAATTTGCCACATTGCACCAAATTATTGGTCCACCAAATTTAGTATCTTGTTACCAGCAGTGACTTATACATGTTTCATGGAACTTAAGAGTGGGAATGGCATTCCCTACAAGGGTATTTTTGGGATTGGAAAAAAAGGAATGAGATCATGCAGAAGGAATCTTGAGCTACAAATCAAAAAAGCAAGGAGTAGGGAACAATCATAATTAGCTGTGGCTTTAAATGTAATAAGAACAACTTTTTAAATCAATATGATGAGCTGCTTGTAGCCAATTAGAAGACCTATATATGGGATCATCCTTGTGTCAATTAGGCTTGTCTCATAAATAGAGCCTTAAAGCAGCATTCCGTAGTTCATGAATTGATTTTGCTGGAAGGCCAGTGAAAACTGAACTGCAGTAATCCAGACAGTAGTAACAAAGGAGGGCATCTGCGGGAACTACACGTCCACCTTCTGCAAATGATGCATTCAAATGGGCTTCATTCACCACCTCATTACTCCATGATCATACCAATAGAATATTTCATAGCACCAGCCTAAGACTGCAGCAACTCAAGCCTAGTGCTCCTACATTGCACAGTACACAGGGCAAACTGCACCCCACCTGACATGTTTGATATGCATCACCACTGAAAGTTAGCGTTCCATCTTGGGCACGTTCTCAGAACACACAGCGTTCTACAAATCACAAAAGCTGCATGAGCTGCCAGCAGCAGAGGAGTTAAAATCATGCTCCTGCAGCCTGTTGAGAAATCTTGGAGTCAAGAAAAAACACCCAGACATTTAACTGTTGAGATGGGAACAACATTACAGCCATTAAAATCAAATGTCAAAGGAGGAACGGTGCCTATCAACTTTTAGAAACCAAAAGTGATAGTGCAGCATTAGCAAACAAATGGTTTGCGCAATCAAATTAACTTCTGATAAGGGCCATATCAGTTTTGCATATGCACCACCAAGTCTCTGGATGAGGAAAAAAGGATCTGTTTCATCCTCATAGCAATGAGAAAAGAAATCCAAACTATTACAATTTTGGCCTAATTACCAAGACAAACTGCTCTTATTTCAGAACCTTTGGCAAGGAGATTTAAAAATCAAACAAAACTGCAGCTCTCTGCATACACCACTCTACTTTTCAGCTCTTAATTGGACAGTGCTCTGACTTCCTGTGAGGGCACTTCTCTCCAGTTCAGGTCCCATGTAATCAAAGAGCTCAGAGGATCCCATATCAGGATTCCTCAGCCAAATCAACACCACTACCAGAATCTTTTCACTTCACGCAGGGATGTGAGGGCTGAAAAAGGCTGCAATACAGAAGAAGCCAATATTTCATGGGTATCGGGGGAGGTCCCAGATGACTGGAAAAAGGCTAATGTAGGGCCCATCTTTAAAAAGGGGAAGGAGGAGGATATAGGGAACTACAGGCCAGTCAACCTCACCTCAGTCTCTGAAAAAATCATGGAGCAGGTCCTCAAGGAATCAATTCTGAAGCACTTAGAGGAGAGGAAAGTGATCAGGAACAGTCAGCATGGACTCACCAAGGGAAGTCATGCCTGACTAACCTAATTGCCTTCTATGACGAGATAACTGGATCTGTGGATGAGAGGAAAGCAGTGAATGTGTTATTCCTTGACTTTAGCAAAGCTTTTTGTCAGAGTTCCCTCCCCACTCTAAACTTTAGGGTACAAACGTGGGGACCCACATGAAGACCCCCTAGGCTTATTTCTACCAGTTTAGGTTAAAAACTCCCCTATTCCTTGGATTAAGTAATGCTGCCTCCACCAAGTGATTTAAACAAACATTTAGGGAGGGCCAGTTGGAGCCCTACCTTCCCCAAATATCCCCCCAAGCCCTTACACCCCTTTTCCTGTGCAGGCTTGAGAATAATATCCTCACCAATTGGTATAGGTGAACACAGACCCAAACCCTTGGGTCCTAAAATGACAAAAAATCAATCAGGTTCTTAAAGGAAGAATTTTAATTAAAGAAAAGGTAAAAAATTTACCTCTGTAAAATCGAGATGGTAAGTACTTTACAGAATAACAAAAGACTCAAGAACATAGAGGATCTTCCCTCTAGGCAAAACCTTAAAGTTAAAAATCCAGGGATAAATCTCCCTCTAGACAAGGAAAATCACAAGCCAAAATAAAAGTAAGTTAACACATTCCCTTACTAATTCTAATTGAGTTGGATTGCTTGCCTTCTTGATCTGTCTCCGGCAAGCACACAGAACAGACAGACAAAACAAAGCCTTTTCCCCCTCCCCAGATTTGAAAGTATCTTGTCCCCTTATTGGTCCTTTTGGTCAGGTGCCAGCTAGGTTACCTGAACTTCTTAACCCTCTACAGGTAAAAGGATTTTGTGCCTCTGGCCAGGAGGGATTTTATAGTACTGTATACAGAAAGGTGGTTACCCTTCCCTTTATATTTATGACACTTTTGATATGGTTTCCCACAGTATTCTTGCCGGCAAGTTAAAGAAGTATAGGCTGGATGGACGGACTATAAGGTGGATAGAAAGCTGGCTAAATTGTCGGGCTCAATGGGTAGTG
Organism: Mauremys mutica; assembly: GCF_020497125.1. Classification (NCBI taxonomy): domain Eukaryota; kingdom Metazoa; phylum Chordata; order Testudines; family Geoemydidae; genus Mauremys; species Mauremys mutica. The sequence continues at coordinate 117,495,167 of NC_059073.1, read as the reverse complement.
ATCAATGGCTCCAGGTCTAGTTGGCAGCCAGTATCAAGGGGAGTGCCCCAAGGGTCGATCCTGGGGCTGGTTTTGTTCAATATCTTCAGTAATGATCTGGAGGATGGCGCGGACTGCACTCTCAGCAAGTTTGCAGATGACACTAAACTGGGAGGAGTGGTAGATATGCTGGAGGGTAGGGATAGGATACAGAGGGACCTAGACAAATTAGAGGACTGGGCCAAAAGAAACCTGATGAGGTTCAACAAGGACAAGTGCAAAGTCCTACACTTAGGATGGAAGAATCCCATGCACTGCTACAGACTAGGGACCGAATGGCTAGGCCGTAGTTCTGCAGAAAAGGACTTAGGGGTTACAATAGATGAGAAGCTGGATATGAGTCAACAGTGTGCCCTTGTTGCCAAGAAGGCTAACGGCATTTTGGGCTGTATAAGTAGGGGCACTGCCAGCAGGTCGAGGGACATGATCATTCCCCTCTATTCGACATTGGTGAGGCTTCATCTGGAGTACTGTGTCCAGTTTTGTGCCCCACACTACAAGAAGGATGTGGAAAAATTGGAAAGAGTCCAGCGGAGGGCAACAAAAATGATTAGGGGTTTGGAACACATGACTTATGAGGAGAGGTTGAGGGAACTGGGATTGTTTAGTCTGCAGAAGAGAAGAATGAGGGGGGATTTGATAGCTGCTTTCAACTACCTGAAAGGGGGTTCCAAAGAGGATGGATCTAGACTGTTCTCAGTGGTGGCAGATGACAGAACAAGGATTAATGGTCTCAAGTTGCAGTGGGGAAGGTTTAGGTTGGATATTAGGAAAAACTTTTTCACTAGGAGGGTGGTGAAACACCGGAATGGGTTACCTAGGGAGGTGGTAGAATCTCCTTCCTTAGAGGTTTTTAAGGTCAGGCTTGATAAAGCCCTGGCTGGGATGATTTAGCTGGGAATTGGTCCTGTTTTGAGCAGGGGGTTGGACTAGATGACCTCCTGAGGTCCCTTCGAACTCTGATATTCTAAGATTCTGCTGTATAGGAGGGAATGGGCAGCTGCAGAGGGAGTGCTTAAGGGGCTCCCTAGACTTTGTGTCAGCTCCATATAGACAAGCATAGAGGGGCTACTGCGGAAAGTAAGGGGCATGGCCACTGGGCCGCTTGCTCATGCAGATCCAGTGTTTACAGAAGTATTCAGAGAAGATGTATGCTGGAGTTTCAATCCCTATTTCTGCACAGGGCTAGAACAGAGGCTGTGAAGGGCTTCAGAGCTGCCACTCACCTACATGTGCATCAGGCTTGAATTCTATCTCCAACCACAGACCTTGTGTAGTTCCCCATCCAAAGCACATTTACTTGGGCATCAGGTTGGATGCTGTTAAATGTCATCCTCAGAACAGACAAAAGGAATCATGTGGAAATAACAGCAGCAAAATCTCTTCAGCAGAAGAATTTAAGATATAAAATGCACTGAGGTTTTTTTTAAAGCTTTCTTTATATATTCTTACTTGTCTTGGGCTCACATATATGAGCTGAAGTGAATTAAAGGATGAAGGGGTGAATGTTACAAATACAAAAGGCATACAACAAAGGAACTTAGAATTTCAAATGGGACGACTCACGTGCTTAAAGTTAGGCACATGTTTAACTACCTCCCTGAACGGAGGCCTAGAGGGGTGGGAAATACGGACTGTTACGGCCCGGACTGAGTCCCCTTGGTAGAAAGTCACCAGTCTGCTGTATTGGAGTCAACCACTGGATCCCACAAGACAACTGGTTCTGCACTGTGTCCAGACACTGCTTCTAGTTTTGGCCTCCTAGGCACACTCCTGGGGTACAGACTCCTTGTTTGGAACCCCGCCTTGGGATGCTGAATTCTGCAATACAACTGCCTTATGCCTTGAAACAAGGGCTGAACCTCCCAAGCCTCCACAGTCAGTTATGCACCCCCATCTCGAGAGCTCCGCCCCCATGGGCACTCCAGTTTATAGTTAACTCTTCAGGGACATGTGGAAGGTAAAGTAAGGAAAACAGGATTTGCAAAGGAACCTCTTAAACACAAACACACTTTACTGTTAGCACAAGAGCATTGAAGGTCTAGGCAAAAAACCAAACAAACCTGAATGCAATCCCATTTTAGACTGATTTCACCCATCCATTTGGACCCAAGGTGTATCCTTGCTCAGGCTAGGTGGAGACTTCCTCATCTCCCCTGCAGCAAGTCCTTCTTGCTGCTAGCAGTGGTTGGCGTCTTGCACACAGAAGCCCCCAACTTAAAAAATACAGTCCCGACCATAAGTCCCCACATAAAACCTCATGCCCTAGTTATGCTGAGTTCACATTAAAAACACTTGTTGTTCCCTGGTGGGTGGGCCAGTAGATAAGAGTCATTATCAGGACAATAGTCCTTGGTAGTCATCTTGATAACACAATAGAGTGCTATTGCAGGAAGAGTCAGGTGAGAAACTCCCACCCCTTAGGGCTTTATTATACATCACAATAAAGTTATGCATATGCTAGTCTAAACTGGCTCTCACTACAAGGCACAAAGTATGATCAGACACAAAATGGAAGCCATAAAATGAAGTGGATCACATAAACGGGTACACGCCTACCCAAATCCATCACATGGGCAAGAGAAAAGAATGAGATTAAGCCATTAAAATTGCCATGTAGTGCCTGGGAGGTAGAGTGGGATGGGTTATAATAAAAACCAGATTACAGACATTTGGAAAGTACAAATTCTGAAACAGATTGTTTCCTCAGGAAACTAAATTAGACAAGAGATTGTAATGAGATATAGTAGCCAAAAAAAAAATAAAAAAAATAAGGCAGTAGAAAGAGAGAACAATGTAATGTGAGAATAGTAGCAAATGACTTCACACACAGCCCCTCCCCAGCAACCTAATAATCTCGATGAGGGATTTGGAGGAAGAGTGGACATATAGGCAGCCAAAACTGGCATGGAACATTGGGATTGAATGGTTCTAGCTGCACAAAAAGGTTTCATTTCAAAGAGGCTGATTTTCCAGCTTGAATGAAACAATGATATATTAACTTTAATGAAAAAACTAAACTGTACTTTCTAATAGATTTAACAAATGGATTAAATGCTAAAATTACATCTAAACAAGCTTTCCATTAACTCTGGCACATTATTAATCTAACTTCTTTAAATGCCTTTCCACCTGTTTGAGAAGATTTATGCCTTGGTCCTGTGAAGTGCTGGGGAATGGAGAGACCTCAGAACCTGGAAGAATTACTCAGAATCTTACATTAGATATTTGTATTTGGGATTCTTGGAGAGGAAAATTAACTGTGGCAGCACATCCCTTCCTTTAGATGGGAGGCATCTCCTCAGGCCTGTATACTGGGAGTCTTCACAATGACTAAGGGGAACATGACAATAGAGTACGAGTATTTGATGTGTGTGAAAACCGAGGAAGTTTTTTAGAGTGGGACAAGGAGGCTTAATTAACAGTAAAGGGATGAAATTATGCAAAGGAAAATTTAGACTGACTGCATGAGAACTCCAGACTATTACATATATTAGAGTATGAAATAGTCTCCAAAGGGAAGTGATGGAAACCCTATCATCTAAGTTATTTAAAAGTGGACTAGGCAAAGTACTGAAAGATATACTTGAGGAAGCCATCTTATCCTGGCCTCGTGGGATAAAATAGATAATTTAATCAGGCTTTTCCCATCTCTAGTTTCAAAGATTCTATAAAAAGCAATTTATGTCCCTAACTAGTTTATAGCAAAGAGCAGCACCTCTATGCTATTCACAGATCTAGAACTAACTTTCAGAAGCCCTTAATAAACAGACAAAATTGTTCAAAACTGTTTTTAAAAGAGAAAAAAATCTATAGGTAAAAGAAAACATAGAAATAGAAATACAGAACTCCTTCATTATAACATTGTATTGACAACTAATTACTTAGTTTTAATAGGTAAAGGCCACATTCTCCCCTACTTTCAGACCACTTTGGCCCACACTGCCAGTGCAAACCTATCATAAAAATGGCATAGTTGCCCCTGGGAGGTACAGCCCATTGAAGCAGGATTTTCCTATGCTAATAAGCCATTGGTGTAGTAAGGCCAGCAATAAGAACATGTAAATTGAGAGCCAACAAGGAATTAGGCCCCCTTAAAAAGAATAAATCAAAGATGCTGCAGGAGCACCACAATAGGAGCTGCAAAGGGACATAACATATTATCAAAGTGATGGAAGAAGGGGTCCACGTGTTAACATCTGTTCTCTAACCAAGCAATGACCACTATACACATCTCCCTTTGTCCTCATTCCCTACATGTGAAGATTACACCTACTCTTATTGGCCCCAATCTGCAAGGCACTTAAGCACGTGCATGACTTCCAGCACATGACCAGTCTTGTTGACTTTCAGGGAACTACTCACACGCTTAAAGTTGAGCGCAAGCTTAAGCAAATTTCAGGCTCAGGAAGGGTGGTCCACCAACATATCTGTACATATTAAACACTCACACAAACAAACTGCTTCATAGAAAAAAAGGCTTCTGCTACAGGCAACAAATACCATCTTAAAAAAAATGGGTTCAAATTCATTTATGGTGTGTCTCCATTGCATCTTGATGTTTAGGGCTGTTGTAATAATTTGGGCCTCCAAGTTTAGCCTAATTGTGAGTTCACCTGTGGAAGAGTGGATAAAAGTTTACAAAATGTTGCAATCACATTATCAGTGTTGAGGGGAAAAGGTGCAAAAGGGAGACAATGACTGAATTAGTGCAAAAAGACCTACTGAAAACTCAGGGACTATGTTAAGACCATGACTGGTAAATAACAGAAGAGTGAATCCAGAAATCAATTAACCAAAATTGGTGTGTCAGAAATTAGCCTAACTGGTGAACAAAATAATGAGGATGGGTTTTTCCACCCATCACTCCTTTTGGGGCCCTTAAAGAAAGAAGTTGGGGCTGGGGGATGAGCTGAAGTAGCAGCTGTCTGTTAACAGACATTTACCAACATGGCTGCCAACCCCACCATTTCCTGGGATCCCAGGATCTTCCTTAACACTGTCAGACCTTCGTCATCCTAAGAAAGGTCCTGACCATTCCAGGCCAGAAAGGGGGACCTAAATGACATTAGACTGGTGGAAATGGCAAACACCATCTGTGATGTATGTATGTGTCACACACACACACACACACACACACACACACACACACACACACACACAGTGTGTCCTTTTCCTTCCCTATTGAGACAGAGTGGGCCTTTTTAGGTTTCATTTGGAAATTTGCAGAGATCCTTGTCCTTTAGAAGTCCTTCCAATTATGGAGACATTCAATCTCCAAGTGTTTCAGAAGAGTTTAATAGAGGTCTGCCTTGTCTGTGAAGGTTAAGCACTACTAGACCCTAGGTCAGGGTTTATCTTTAACCCCTCGTTGCTGCAATTGGCTGGTACCTGACCAGTCAGGCTCTCGTGGGAGGCCAAGGTTCGCAAGCTATCTTCCTCTTGGTGGCTGTTGCCCGACTCAGTGAACTCTGAGGCACACCACCCTCCCTCCTGGTTGAAACCCCTTCCTGTGATAAACTTTCTCTTTTAAGCTCATTGCCTGAAAGTGGAGCAGGCTCTGCAGGTGTGTCTATGTAGTTCAGGCTGAGCCCTGAGAAACTTGTTTTAGCCTTTTCTTGATTGGGATGGGGTGAGCTCTATCACACACACACATTATTTATTCTCTTTCCTATCCCTCTTCTTTTGTCTTCTGTTTAATAAGAGTCTGGCTTAGCTGGCCAAGATTGGATATTTTGCGAAACTGCTGTAAGCCTGTGACCAAACAGGCTTTTAAAATCAATGCCCTGAACAGCCTGATGCTCTTACAAGTTTGCCATGTCTCAGAGTGGCTGATAAAACCATGTGCTATGCCTTTGTTTTTCCAGCAATGAGACTGCAAGTGATAGTCAACATCAGAGACAAAAACTGCATTTTCTTCTTTTCTCTCTCCTCTTGTGTATGTTTGTCTTACTTTGCCTTCAAGAAAATGGATCCAACTTTACACAGCTAGCAACCCTATGTTTTTGTTAATTGCACAAACCCAAACACCCTTGCCCTGCCTCTTCCCCAAGGCCTTGCCCTGGCCCTGCCCCTTATCTGAGGCCCTGCCCCCACTCACTCCAGCTCCCCTCCCTCCATTGCTCACTCTCCCCCACTAACTTTCACTGGGCTGGAGCAGAGGGTTGGGGTGTGGGAGAGGGTGTGGGTTGTGAGCTCTGAGAGGGGGCTGGGGCATGTGGTTGGGGTGGGGGATGGGGTTCAAGGTGCAGGCTCCGGCCAGGTGGCTCCCAGAGGTGGCGGCATGTCTGGCAGTGGCTCCTAGGATCAGGGGTGGACAGGCGGCTCCGCATGCTGCCCCTGCCTGCAGGCACCACCCCCGCAGCTCCCTTTGGCCGCAGTTCCCCGATCTCAGCCAATGGGAGCTGCAGAGTTGGCGCTTGGGGTGGGGGCAGCGCTCAGAGACTCCCTGGCTGTACATCCACCTAGGGGCCATTGCCGGACATGCTGGCCACTTCCGGAAGCAGTGCAGAGCCAGGGCAGGTAGGGAGCCTGCCTTAGCCCCACTGCATCACTGGACTTTTAGTAGCCTAAAAATCTCCCGGATTGGCTTCAGTAGCATCCGGGAGATTGAGCCCAATTCTGGGAGACTCCCGGCCAAACTGGGAGGATTAGCAACCCTACAAAAATAGTAGGCCCAGCCCAGCTCAACTAAATTTTCCTCTTTGTCCTCAAAAAGGAAACTGCCTAAGAAACTGTCAAAGAAGAGGATTTTCCTTCTAAAGATTCCCTTCAGCTAAAGGAAAAGGGAAGAGGGATTGTGTTAAAAAAAAGCCTTATTTAATATTTTACATTTAAAATGCTTTAACGGTTTTTCCCTTTTTTCCTATATCTTAAAAAAAAAAATTAGAAAGGGTTTTTAATGGTGTTTGCGCCACGGTACTAAACAGCCTGAGTTCTCTGTATACTAAACCCCAAACCTTGTTTAAAACTGTTTAATATTGGATAGCGACCGGGTCACAGTAACAGCTTTGCCACTTGGGCCCAATGCATTTAAATTAATACAACAGGGCTTAATTCAGACAATGTGTAATTTAGAAATCACTTTTTATGTATTATTAAGAGATTATATAATTTTGCATTTGTCTAGGCAGATAGTTTAAATATATGCAATAGTGAAAGCAACACAAATAAGGAATGTCAACAATTTCATTAACAAGTAGCATAATGTGCGCACATACCTCCCATGTAGTCTTTTAAAAATGTACCCTATTATGTCTAGTTAAGTCAGCCTCATGTCATTACTGTATATTAGTGTATGTAACCGAATTGGCCTAGCCAGACAAGATGCATCAGAACAATTACCTCAGCCAGAAAAATTGAAAAAAGGGAATATTATATTTTGAAAATTGAGTTAAACAACATTTTCCCTCCAATGCTTTTTTTTTTTAATAGGGAAAAGTGTACCTTGATGCCTAAAACAAACAAACAAAAATTAAATGGTTACATTTTGAGCATCAGAAGATTTTTAGGACACAGATCTTGTAAAACAATAAAAACAAATATCAGCATGAATATATAAATATTTTCCTGATAGCAAGAAAGACGACATTAAAAAAAGAACTGCTGTAGTCTGCAGTAAGTGACAGGAACATTGTTTTACTGCAGTGTTTGAGCCATTATTATGGAATACTGTAGCTTTTCTCCCACAAGGAAAGATTTTGAAGCAAGCAAAAAGGCGCTCAACATGATCTTTCAAGTCTAAGGCCCGGTCACAGCACTGTCTACTTTCTGTTGAGGCACCTCCTAGTGGCTACATGTGGGGAATAGTTCTGGCCATTTTGACACCCCCTTCTGTTTCTCCTTCACACTGATGCCCTCTCCTGCCTCAGGAGTTGCCGTGCTTCCTCTTTGTGAGACGCTCCCTCTTCATGGCTGGGCTCTCCAGAGAGGTCACTGTAGTTTTCCCCTTCTGGGGTATCAAAGTAGCTCCATACAAACTGTCTCAGACAGTCTTCTAATTCACTACCCAGCCAGTGCCACTTCACAGTGGTTGGTAGAGGAACCTAGGCCCACCCTCTACTCCAGGTTCCAGCTCAGAAACCTTAAAATCAGCAGCCAACAGTCTCACAGTCCCAAATTTTGCTACCCTTTCCCTGAACCTTTTCCTCCTCCACCTGTACTAGGCTTCTGCTCTATCACCCTTCTGGGTAAACACTTCCTTCAGGGTGAGAATCCCAGGACTCTCCCTCTAGATCTCCTCCTTTTCCTCTCTAAGCTCAGCAAATACCTGGAGACTTCCATACTTCAGCCGCCTTTCTACTGCATACTTCCTGGCTTTATACTAGCCCCAGCTGTTCCTGCTCAGCTGGGCTCCATCCTCAGTCAGAGCTCGCTTATCAAGTCTAATTCTCCCTCTGGTGTGGCCTAATCAGGTTACTTAATCCTTCTTGGGCCACATTAACACTTTCCAGACTAGTGTGGGGTGAACACCCTATCACAGGCCCCAGTATTGTACTGAGTTCCCCGTGGGAGATGTGATGGTTCTTGGGGCACCTTGTTATGCCCCTGCCTCTACCATGGCAGAGACTTGCTTTTGCTTAACCGGGTGTTAGTTCCCTGATACCATCAGTCTGTGATCCACCCAAGCATTCTCCTCTGGGCTATGCCAGCCCTTCCTTTGCCTTGCAGGTTAACAATACATGCACCCCAGTCCCTGAGCCCCTGTGACACATTCCTCTTTACTGTCCATTCCCTTATTCACTGAGCAGTCACAGAAATACCAGGTCTAATGTCCCCAAAGGGAACAGTGCACACACCAGCTTGTCTGAATCTACTCAGGATCACCAACTTGCTTAATATCACAGAACTGAGATATATTTATAGTGACAACAACAGCAAGTTTATTATCAAAGATTCAAGAGACCGTGAGTAAGGAGAATGGAAACAAAAGGGTTACATTTAAAACAAAAGGAGAATACACTTTCTAAAGTTTAAACTTAACTATTAGCTCAACCTCCTGTCTAATTAAGTTCATCTCACTCAAAACATTTTGCAGTCAACCAAGGCTGGTTGTGTCCTGTTTTCATGAATGTAAATGCACTATCCATCTACTTCCTAAGTGCAGGAAGATGGGGTGACGTCTTGGTTCCCCTAGTATAGGCCAGCAAACCTTTGAAGTGTATTGCAAGACAAGGATCTCTTCCTCTGCTGTGTTTCTCTATAGCTCAGTATAGCCAACTTAAAGAGATCAAAAATCATGAGTTGGACTCCCAAAAATCATGATTTTTTTAAAAAAAAGATGACCTTGTGTTTTTTAGGTCAGTCTCTTGAGTTTTGAGCTCCTCCTGCCCAACCCCAGGGAATGTGCATGTGACAGTTGCTGTTGCCCGCTCTCCTACATGTACTGGATAAGGTGATTTTGGCCTCTGCTGCAGGAGCTTTCACCCCCACATCTGCCCATCTCCTGACCAGTAATTAATCTTGCCTCCCAGTCTCCCATCAGTTCTGTTCCCACCCAACCCCCCTCAATTCAGCTCCCACTCAGTTCAGTCCCCCAGCCACCATCATCACTACCCCATCAGTTCAGCCCCCCTACCTATCGACCCCCAACTCCCTCAGTTCCCCCTCCCACTACTCACTCCATCTGCTCAGAACCCACCATCAATCAGCCTCTACCCTCCAGGTCATAGTTCAGCACTCCCAGCCTCACCTCTGCTTCTCTTAGGGTTCATCATCCTCCCCAGGCCTGAGGGAGCTGCAGGGGGAGACCCGGCTGCCTGGGGATGACTGACAGCAGGAGCCCCAGCTGCCTGGGCCTGACAGTGATTTCTAAATACAATTATTAAGCCTGACTCATGATCTTGGGGTAGAACTCTCAAATATCAAGATTTCTTTTTTCAGCCACAGCTAGAAAAAATATATAATCCTGGTAGTTAGAGTTCTATCACGAGATCATGAGTCAGGCTTAATTCTACTTAGAAATTGCGCCTCTAACAATTAATTGGTGAGAATTGGCATGTCTGATACCTGTTAGTCCCTTTCTGAAATTCTGACAATCTTTCATTGGCATTCAGTTTAGAGGGATGATGGAAGACCCATTGTGAATGAGAAAACACTTAATTTACATTTCAATAGAGAGGTGAGTAAACATTATTTATCTGACAGGAAAGTTCTTCTTCCACCTCTGGTTTGAGAGAAAATCTAAGAACATATTTTCAGTATACATACACAGCACCTTACCTAGTATCTGAAGATACATTTCACAACAATGACAATGACCAATGTGATGCAGGCTTTCATTTCAGCCCTCTGGTGAACAAGAATGTACATAGCAGAATCAGGATAATTATGTAACCCAATTGCCAGTTGACATTGAGGGGTGCTTGGGTCACCGGAAGACCTTCATTGTGCAGAGCCCCATTTTGACAATCAATAGGGTTTTGCACAGGTGGAAGGGTCCCCTCTTTGGGCAACGCGTATGATTTTATTGTGAGTCTCATGATACTTAGAGTTTCTCTGAAACCCTGAGACCCTGGACTCAGCTGATTACATGAAAATCTCAACTTTCACTTTGTAGCCCTCTTGGTTATGGAAGAAAGCTTGAAACCATGACCCCCTAAATGCTGACAGGAACCACAAGACAAATAAAAGAACCTACATTTACTATTTCCCCAAATCTCATAATTTTAAAGCCGATCATTATTTTTTGAGACACAACCTGTGATATTTTAATGCTTGGGTGTGGCAACACTGGGTCCTTCTGGTGTGGATCAATTGCAGGATCAGGGTCTGAGTCATCCCCTCTGTAAATTATTCCCAACTGTTCTGAGTCATGGAGTTTCCACTATACTTGTTCTACTAGGAGCAGGTTGGCAGCTGCTGTGGCCCTCCAAACCTACTGATTTATAGAAATTTGTGAAGTCCCCACACTTCGTCCTATCTTCTAGCCCCTTCTGATGCCCTGCCGGCACATCTCTTGTAAGAGCCATTTCCCCTTGGACTCCCCAGTGGCCATTGTCCAACAAATCTTAGTGGTAAGGAGAGAGTGGCATTGCAGTTAGGCACAAAGGGAACATATGGGGCCCAGATCCTCAGCTCATGTAAAAGATCATATCTCCATTGACCTTAACTGACTTATAACAATTTATACATGTTGAGACTGGGACTCTAGTCTTTAGACTGTACTGAATAATGCTACCTTAGTACAAATAAGAGAGATGGTGGGGTATAGAAAAAAGAGCCCATCAATTTGTTCAGTGTGGGAGTAGAAGATTTATAGGTAAAGAGGACCAAACTGAAACGTTTTTTTAAAAAAGGCACATTCATTTGAAAAAAAGAGAAAAACCTGAAGAAAACACAGAAGATGATGCAAGGATTCCAGCCTCCATTATTTGGGAATTTCGTTGGGGTGTGTGTGTGTGTGTGTCATGGCTGGGGGCTTTTGTGTGTGTGTGTGTGTGTGTGTGTGTGTGTAGTGTACAGAACTGAAATAAGATATTTTAAAAAAATAATTATCATTGTAATTTTTATTTTAGCAATATGCCTTCAGCTACTTCTCTAAGAATTAACAGTTGATTTATTTAATAAAACTGAGGACTGAGCATCTCTGAAAATACTGCTTCCAATGGAATACTCCCATGCTGTGACTGGTGAAGTGCTAAGTAATTTGCTTTTAATGCTAGCACATATCACTTAGAACTATATTTAACTGAATGATGAAAATCACTCATTTTTCATCCACTTGCTTAACTGGCTCTCAGTGTAATATATCTACTGTAGTGTGAGCCTAGCCCCAGATACATTTTAATTGTCCACACTCTAAACTACAAGCATTTTAATTTTTAATTCATACGTATGTCTTTATCCTTTAATAGAACAGAACTACAGATGGGAGAGTATATTTTAGATAATAAGAGCAAAATCGGTACCTAGGGAAACTATATCACTAAAGGGATTCCTTATTTACACTTTTCAGTAATGACTACATATATAAAGCTACACAGGAGAAAATTGTTGTAAAGAAACACCATATAGGCAGGCAATTACTATCTATCATTAAGTGATGCAGATGATGTTGCTGATAAGGGCAAAGGACATGCCTATGTATACCAACTGAAATCAATGTGGTCACACAGAATTAAAATTAAAGCAAGATCTGATGCAAAATTTGCAGTCAAATAAAAAGTATTTTCAACAGAATTAAAAAAAAAACCCTACACTTTTAAGAATTTTTAATGTTTCAGAATTGTAAAGCACAGGTTGCACTAAAATCAATGGAATTGCACCAGCATAAAACTGAGGTAATACAGCAGTGAATCAGATCCTGCATTTTTAAATTAAGAATTCAGAACCAGATCTCAGCTGATATAAATCAATATAGCTCCACGGGAGTTTCGGGAGCTTTGCTGATTTACACTAATTGAGGATCTGACCCTCTATCTTCATACATTCCTGCTATCAGACAAAAGCAATATTTCCACTGTACTTAAATTGAAGTTGCAGAGGGTCACAGTCTGGCACATAAAAACTCCTGCTGTGTTGATGTACCTGTATAAACCATGAATTGATATTGGTACATTAAGCACAAGAAGTGTTGCTCAGCTCAAGTTTAAGAATTCCATTGAAAAATCCAAGGACAGACAACATTTCCTTCAACTTTCTCTAAAGAAACAGCACTCACAGGAATCAATTCCTACTTCAGAACTCTGAACCATAAGTTAAAGTGCCTTAGATTAAGTGAACCAGAGATTAAGTGAAAATTAAAGATGCAATTTCATTTCTATGGTCACTGAAAGAAGCCATCAAAGTGGTATTTAATACTATACAATCCAAAACAAATTACATCACCATTTATAAATGTACAGGAGATTTTTTTTTGTTCTTTGATCTTCTACTGGACTTTTAAAAAATCTAATTAGTAAAGAAAAGAAAGAAAACCTACATGATATTTTGCAACCCCAGAAGACAATTTGTCTGTGGTACTGACATTTATATCAAAGGGTTTCCATCTAATGTAATTTAATAATTTTCAGATATTTGAGAACCGAAGCTCTACATATCAAAATTAATCAAAAGGTGTAAGATGTAAAGAAAAGTCCAACAGAAGATCAATACATCTGAAGTAGTTGTACTGCACCAATGTACACACAGCAACGTCAAGAAATCCTATCTGTAAAAGAAGAGTAAAGCTCCCATTCAGAAATAAACATATGCATCAAATAAATTAAAATATGAAAAATGTTCTACGTGAATGGTTCAAAATACTGATCCAAAATCTTTCTTTCACTATAGGCACATTGTACCTCTTCAGGGCACAAAGGGACTATAAAGTAACATTGATCAGGAGACAGGGCAAAGGATTGGGACTCAGAAGACCTGGATTCTATCTCCACCCCTGTCATGGAGCTGCTGTGTGACCTGGGGCAAGTCACTTCACTTCTCTGTGCCTCTCTTTCCTTGGCTGTCTAACTATATTGTAATCTTTTGGGGGCATGGACACTCTTCCTATGTAAAAGCAGCAAAGAGTCCTGTGTACATGCATCCGACGAAGTGAGTATTCACCCACGAAAGCTCATGCTCCAATACGTCTCTTAGTCTATAAGGTGCCACAGGACTCTTTGCTGCTTTTACAGATCCAGACTAACATGGCTACCCCTCTGATACTCTTCCTATGTGTTTGTACAGTGCTTGCCACAATGGGCCCCTTATTAAGTTGGAGCTTCTAGGGGTATTGCAATACAAATAAAATAAAATAAAATAATAATAAAGCCTACAGCTGGTAACTCCACCCCAGCGTAGCAGAGATGCTGTGGTTCCCAGTGCAGTGGGCACGAGGAAGAGAATGGCCCCTTTAGGGCTTCATGGACTGTAAAGCTGCTTGGAGACTGGCCAACACACTAGAGGTGATTAAGGTGGAATGAAGCCACTTTGAATCTTACATCAGTGATATTACAGTGTTTTGAACAATTACTGTTAAATATGGAAGTATTTTATTCATGAAGGTTGAAAGGCAAATCTATAAACCTCTCCCCACCTTTACAATGAAAGCCCATGCAAATAAAGCCTCTGAAGTCTAAAGTCCCTGTAGGAATGACCTGGTATTTTGGGAGAAAGTCAAATGCAACATTTATATCTGCAGTGTATACATGTGACCTGATGTGCCACATGTCTCATGGGAACTTCCATTGAAGTTAATTGGAGTTCTGTGCACAGAGCGCTTGCTGTACAAAACAGCTATAGTTCCATGCACATGGAGATGTGAATAACAGAAGTAGATGTCTTATTGGATGAGGATGCAGATTGTGGAGATGACTCAAGATGCAAAAAGTGCTGTGAACTAAATATTCTTCCTGATGACTTAGCTCTTGCAGGAGACAAAATGAGCTCCTAAAATTAAAAATAGACATATAATGTAATCAGACGATTGACACCATACCGACTACCACGTTTTCTTTCCTCATCAAACCACAATTTGAAGACTTCAATAACTCAGACATAGGTTAGGGGTTTGTTATAGAAGTGGATGGGTAAGATTCTGTGGCCTGCTTTGTACAGGAGGTCAGACTGGATGATCATAATGGTCCCTTCTGACCTTAAAGTCTATGAGTCTATAAACCTGTTTGAGCAACTGGATATATATCAATCTCCATTATTTTCATTAAAAATTCCCTGTATATCTTTTGGTTGTTCATCTGAACTGAAATGTTGAACCTTTTAAGGTTCAACCATCAGTAATCTGGATATGATCCAGATAACAACACATGGAACTTCTATCCAAACATGGGCACTAACAGTGCATCAAAATCTCTGTATATGTGGAGTACCACTGAAATCTATAGGGCCTTAGCAGAAGTGTAGTGCGCTTGTGGATTCTGATGCAGGACAGAAGCTTTGTATATGGGAATAAAAATAAATAAATAGTTCATGTTAATTACAAGGTTTAAGTGACACATTATGATAATTCTGTACAATTTAATACTTTGATACCACTTTGTCATGGGCTGCTACTACTACAATTATTACTGGAGAGACATTTACAGACACCAATCCAGGGAAAGACACATGCATTTAACTTTGCACATTGTGAGTAGTTCAATGTCTGTCAGTGCATAAAGTTAAATGCAACATTAATCCTTGTATATATATGCATGTGTGTACACACACACACACACACACACACACAGTGTTTACCTAATTAGAAATCAAGCAGCTGATTTATGTCCGCAGCACATTTTAAATGTTGACTTTTGTTCAAAATCTATCTCTCTCGATTGCATTACAGCTATACCAAATTCCAGTGTGGAAAGTGTTATGATCTTTGGTGTTCATCATTAAAAGAATGACAGCTGTTCTCTCTTCATGATGTACACTTGTGACAGACTAAAGATGCCATACTGAGGTGAACAACAACTGGAAACACCACTACTCAAACACAGTAAAAAATGATTGGGGCCTATTCTTTCCAGGAGAAAGTGTGCTTTGAAATAATCTGTTCCCTTTTATAGTGCATGCTGCTTTATATGTAAATGCTGGCATTTTTTTAAAGTAAGTTGAAGTCACTGAAAATAATACCTTTCCACCTTGCTGTATTCTTTTTTCTTTCCCTCCGCTTGATAACTGAAGAGGCTCCCAGCACATTGTCCATTTCGCTTACATGTTCCTGAATGGTTGTGCTCACTTCATCATATAAAAGACTTACCCCACTAATGTTATCAAATGCCTGAAAAACAGAATGTATAAAACCCAGACACATTACTGTGGCCCAGTTTAGTGAAATATTAAGTTAGAAGCAACAAACGTGAGTTTGCTTTCATTTCTTTTCCTCTTCGCCTTTTTTAAATATTATATCTTGAAAATCTCTTTGTGTGTGAAATTTTGTACTGTCATACTAATAACCCAGCTCAGCTGCAGCTTACAATTTGGGTTTCATGGTTCAGTTCCACGCTGAGACTCCATACAATTTTTATAACAGTACTGCCAAAACATTATAGAGTAAGAGTTATTGTAAATATATTCACTAATACAGATAACAGTGGCGGGATTAGCAATTTAAACACATGTGAAATGTGAATTCACCTAATTTGGCTCAGAACCTAAAATGCTCAAATAAAACAATAGAATAGAAATTATTGTTATTGTTGTTGCTTTTAATAATTTCATCTTATGTTATTCTTGATACATGGAGATAATGTAACTGAATACAGAATTGTCCCTTAAATTAAGAAAAACAGGGCCACTTGGGGGAGTTGATAGATTATTATGAGACTGGTAATAGGATATAGCACTTCCAGGTCACTGATTCAAATCTAACCCAACTCAGCAGCAGCTACCAAATTATAGGTCAGAGTCTCAACTTGTGTAATTTATATAGCTCTTTACACAATGGTGCCCAGGCCCTGATTTTGTTCGCTTTTTGTTCGCATTCATATGAAAGAAGTTTTGCTCACTTCAGTGCTAGCAGAAAGCAAATTTCAGACTCATACTTCAGGCAGAAACAGTTTATGAAGCTGTGAGGTTATCCAATCCCAGAACAGTTCCTGCAAGACGCAGTTTCATCTCTCAAAAGCTGTGATTCAAAATTAATAAAAATGTTTGCAAATATTTTCTCCCATTATTTACCAAGTCTAGATAGCCACTGCACATACTAAATACACTCCAGTAGGAACACACCCATATTAGCTCTGATTGTTGACTGAGGAGCACTCAGGTGTCCCAATATAGAGAACATAGGCACCAACTGTGGGTGCACTAGCCCTGGAGCACCCCGGGAAAAAAATTAGCAGATGCTTAGCACCTACCAGCAACCATACCCACCTCCCCCGCCCATGTCTCCCGTCTGCCTGCAGCCCCACCAATCAACTCTTCCCTATCCCTCCCTCCCTCCCAGCACCACCATGATTAGCTGATCTGCGGAATGCAGGAGGCTCTGGGGGGGAGGGGGAAGGAGTGGAGACAGGGCACACTTGGGGGAAGGGACAGAACTGGGAGGGAAGAGGCAGGGTGGGGTGGAGCAGAAGCTGAAAGAGGCAGGGTGGGGGCTTGGGAGATTTAATAAATCTGTAAACTATTGTGATTGATGCATGGACAATTCAAATAGAAAAATTGGCAAAATTTATCAAATACGTTGTTTAAACAAATAATACCTAGCTCTTATAATAACAGTGATCATCTATAGATCTGAAAGAGCTTCCCCAAGCAGGTGAGAATTATTATCCCCATTTTACAGATGTGGACACCAAGACTAATCAAGGTCATCTAGGCGCTCAGAGTCAAAGCTGCAGCTAGAACACAAGTTGCCTCAGTTACACCCCAGTGCTCTATCTTCTACTACCTCAGGTCTAGTGGTGGAATAAGTAAGCTTCTCTGGTAAGAAGTCAACATTTTTTAAATGCACTTCACAAATCTTAGTGTCTTACCAGGGCTGTGAGTTGCTGCAGTCAATCAAACAACGTTTGTTTAGGAAGGGGAGTAAATAAAATGCTGAAAGTAGGTTTCCTCCCATGCTTATCTGTCTTAGGTACTTATAAAGCTCTGATTATCTGATCACCTTACAATCTTTAATGTAGTGATGCTCGCAACACCCCTGTGAAATACAGCAGTACTATTATCCCCATTTCATTTAAAGATGCAAAGTGCAATATAAGAGCTAGGTATTATTATTATTAATTTCCAATGAGAGACAGGCACAGAAAGACTAAAGCCCAGATCCTCAAAAGTAAGTTCTTAACTTCCATTGATTTAGGAGTCTAAATACCTTTGAAGATGTGGGCCCAAGCAACTTGCCCAAGATCAGACAAGACATCTGAAGAGGGAAAAAAGAATTGACTCCAGGTCTCCAGAGTCCCAGGTTAGCACCCTAATCACTAGCCTCTCTTTCCTCTCCTAGTTAATTGTCCATTGGCAGTTGCCACCAATAAGGTTACCAATGGCACCTACTATTTATATATTGTATATTATCCTAATGGATCGGCTGGATTTGGATAGTCCTATTCTATGTCCCATAGGGAATGAAGAAACTTCAGGGCTGATACATTTGGGATACAATGTCATGACATTGCTTTGCATCAATATTGTCTCAGAAAAAACTTCAAGACGGCAAAAGCCCTAGCCCTGCACTTGTTCAAATGCTAGGGCCCGTGTTGGTATTATTGTGAGCCAATGGGAGGGTCACAGAGTCATTTTACTAGTAAATAGAAACTGAAATAATTACATACAATAGCAAAATTTCCCCCGTTTGATAACTTGAAGAAATAAAATGGAAACAACATTTATGAGTATATACAGGCCCTGTTATATATAATTCTCTGTAGTGCAGAATACATCTATGAGTTTTTATTTCCATGTATCCATGCAAATTAGTGGAAATAGGAACTATCTGGAATCACTGCAAAAGCCTTTTTGTCAGTGGGAAAGTGGATAATGGGGGAACCCCATGCTCACTCCAATCTGATTAATAAGGTATTATTAAGCTTGCATAGCTCAGTTATCAACAAGCTTGTCCAAGGTAAGGAAAACTGCTGTATCACACTTTAGATATCACATATTTACAAACTCAAAATTGCAGCTTGTATTCATAGTTCAAATTTTGGATTTGATCAGATGTTGTGTAAAGTTGTGATATTAAATTAATTAAAGCCCAAGTTGTTGTTTCTGAAAGTGACTTAATGGCAGTAACCTTATAATTAATCAACCATGCACTAAAGTTCACTTTACAGTTACTACAGTGTAATTATAAAGTGAGCAAAAATATAATTGCTGAATTTTGTCAATTTGCGTAGCTGCAAGGTACTTTTTCAAAGGTTATTTTTTTTATTTATTTAGGTAAAATAAGCTAATACAGTTTTGGCACTTATCCTTTGACTTCACAGATTTTACTGCTGATTCAAGTAAAATATGTGATAAATGAATAAAGATTATAAACATTTAAGAGTTCAAAATACATTTGACAGCAGTAAGCTACACTGTCATTGTAAAGTCAGTCACAAAACACTCATTCAGAACAAATCTGTATATTTTAAAATGTGTTAGAAGAGGGAGGGAAGTTCAGTAGAGTTAGCAGTGCATTTTTAAAATGTGTCTTTATCATCAGCACTAATGTTTGTAATAAAGTAGAGCAGTGCACATATCACCACATTTTCCCCATGAGTTTTTGCTCACATTACATGAATTCTCTTCAGCAGAGGTTGCATCCATGTTATATTTCCTTTCCATGAATATTCATGTGAGAAGAGTTTTAACTCCCCAACCCTTCATGGAAAACAAATTTAAATTCACATGCTCAAATACTCATAGATCTGTGTGTCTCTCTCTTTCCTCTAAGCCTGCAGTAAAGAAGCCAATATATTTAAAAAACGGGGGTCCATTTACATTGCTAGGATATAATGCTGTTGTTCACATATTTCTCTGATTTGTTAGTTACCTTACAGCACTCACATGATGCCAGGAGCCCACAGTGGACTTATTTCATCAGCTTTCTGCTTATTCTGTTGCACCACAGATTTGAACGCCAAACAAGCAGGGAGTGCTGCCTCCACCTAGCCATTTTCTATTCCCAGTGGCCCTGTGGATTCCCCGCAACAGAGAGTCTACCTGGGCTTAGAGAAGTTTTGGTAGTGGGAGAGGTAGAGCAGGAGAATGTCCATGTTTTTTCAGCCCTGCCCCCTGCAAGCCAAATGGATTTCCATGTAGACATCCATATGGTAGTTGATAGTTTATCAATATGTAGTTCTGACTCAAAGATACAACTCAGTTTTAAAAGAAGATTCATCCTAAGTCAGGGGTCTCAAACATGCGGCCCGCGGGCCGCATGCGGCCCGCGGAGCTCTTCCCTGCGGCCCGCGGAGCTCCCCAGGGGAGCTCCGCAGGGGCCCCCAAGAGAAAAGCGGAGGCTCCCGCCTCCGCCCCTCTCCTGGAGCCTCGGCGCATAGAGCGCCGAGTCTCCGTCCGAGCGCCTGAGCCCCGCCCCGATCCGAGCCGCGTGGGGAGGGGGCGGGGCTGGGAGCTCTGGGCTGAGCGCTGCGCTCGGCGGGGAGCTCCCAGCCCCGCCCCCTCACCACGCGGCTCTGAGCGGGACCGCCGGAGACGCGCTCGGGTAAGGGGGGGGGGGAAGCGGGACCCGCCGGGGCCGGGGCCGGGGCCGGGGGAAGGGAAGCGGGACCCGCCGGGGCCGGGCTGGGGGGGAAGGGAAGCGCTCAGGGCTGGGGCAGAGGATTAGGGTGCGGGGGGATGAGGGGTTCATGATGTGGGGGCGCTCAGGGCTGGGGCAGAGGATTAGGGTGTGGGGGGATGAGGGCTCTGGCTGGGGCTGAGGATTAGGGTGCAGGGTCCTAGTGCCTGCCCTCCGCCAGTACTGGCAAGGCAGGCTTCCCTTACCCTGAGCCTCTCCAACCCCAAACCCTCAGCCCCAGCCAGAGCCCTCATTCCCCCCGCACCCTAATCCTCAGCCCCAGCCCTGAGCACCCCCACATCATGAACCCCTCATCCCCCTGCACCCTAATCCTCAGCCCCAGCCAGAGCCCTCATCCCCCCGCACCCTAATCCTCTGCCCCAGCCCTGAGCGCCCCCACATCATGAACCCCTCATCCCCCCGCACCCTAATCCTCTGCCCCAGCCCTGAGCGCCCCCACATCATGAACCCCTCATCCCCCCCGCACCCTAATCCTCTGCCCCAGCCCTGAGCGCCCCCACATCATGAACCCCTCATCCACAGCCCTCACCCCACACTCCAAACCTCTTCCCTAGCCCTGAGCCCCCTCGCATCATGAACCCCTCATCCACAGCCCTCACCCCACAGCCCAACCCTCTTCCCTAGCCCTGAGCCCCCTCGCATCATGAACCCCTCATCCACAGCCCTCACCCCACAGCCCAACCCTCTTCCCTAGCCCTGAGCCCCCTCGCATCATGAACCCCTCATCCACAGCCCTCACCCCACAGCCCAACCCTCTTCCCTAGCCCTGAGCCCCCTCGCATCATGAACCCCTCATCCACAGCCCTCACCCCACAGCCCAACCCTCTTCCCTAGCCCTGAGCCCCCTCGCATCATGAACCCCTCATCCACAGCCCTCACCCCACAGCCCAACCCTCTTCCCTAGCCCTGAGCCCCCTCCTGCATCATGTACCCCTCGCCCTCAGCCCCACAGCCCTCACCCCTGCACTCCCTCCTATCCCCAAACTCCGTCCCAAAGCCTGCACCCCCACCCCCTGCCGCAGCCTGGAGCCTGCATCGAGCACAGAGCCTGCATCCAGACCCCCTCCCCCACCCAAACTCCCTCCCAGAGCCTTAGGCAGTAAATCTAAGTGCGTGTTTTGTCCTTTGAGTGAGGTGCATTACTGAGTGTATATATTTATTAAAACTGCGCGCGCTTAGGGGAGGAGGTGGAGAAGAGACAGGGCAGGGGCGGGGCCTCATGGAAGGGGTGGATTGGGGGTGGGGCCAGGGGCAGCAAGGGGGCGTGTCAGTGATGCGGCCCTCGGGCCAATGCACTAGTCCTCATGCGGCCCTCGGGGTCATTTGAGTTTGAGACCCCTGTCCTAAGTAATCAAAAACTTAAAATGGGTAACTCTTTTGACAAATGAACACAAGAAGTTAAAAGTTAATGCTATTTATAAAGCTTATAGGATAAAGAAGGAGTAATGAAAGACAATGAAATTACTTGAAAAAAAACTTTCATTTTATCGAATTCCTTTTACGTAGAATCACTTCATGTGGCATGCATCATATCATTCTTTATTCTGATACCTATTCTGAACTGAATGATTTTTAATCATTATCACCATAAATAGTTCTAATTTGAATATGAACAAATATTGTGATGGAATGATTAGGATACAGTAGAGTCTGATCATTCACACTTGAATCCAATGGAAAAATTCCCATTTCCTCTGATGGAGTTAATTGGCACAGCTCCATTGAAGCCAATGGACCTGCATCTATTTACACCAGAAGATAATTTGGCCCAATATCACTCTCCAACCCATGAGTTTCATCATGGCTCTTAATTTATCAGTTTAGGTTTAGGTAGTTTACTAGGCACATCTTCCCTTGCTCTATCTGCACAGTTTTTAGGGCCACTGAAGTCATATGACTGTGAATCCATTAGCCCAGGGGTCGGCAACCTCTGGTACGCGGCTCACCAGGGTAAGCACCCTGGCGGGCCAGGCCAGTTTGTTTATCTGCCGCATCGGCAGGTTCAGCCGATCGCAGCTCCCACTGGCCACAGTTTGCCATCCCAGGCCAATGGGGGTGGCGGGAAGCCACAGCCAGCACATTCCTCGCCTGCCCCTGCTTACCCTGGTGAGCTGCGTGCGAGAGGTTGCCGACCCCTGCATTAGCCTGTACCCTCAGCCCCTATTTGGGATGGCATACAGGCTCCCCATTACTTCCATGGCTGCTGCTTCCAGCCCCCTAATGAAGGTGAAATTTGGCACTTTTGTCATGCAGATAGGATGACCAGATAGCAAGTGTGAGAAATTTGGACAGGGCAGGGGAGAGGTGGGAGGTAATAGTTGCCTATATAAGACAAAGCCCCAAATTTCGGGATAGCCCCAATAATATTGAGCCATCTGGTCACCCTACTGCAAATGTATCCCTTAATATAGCTAGAGAGACACAATCTACCCTCAGTTACGTGCATACATCCTCAATGGAATTAACAGCATTGATTATGTGCCACGGGGTGGGGGGGATTGGCCCACAGTATTCACAGTAACATTTCATCTATAAAAAGGTTATGTTGCATTAAGAATAAAACATGAGGTAAAAACACGAGGTAATCTGTTTATTTGCCCAGGGAGTATATAGAAGCAACCAATGTGTAGATTATTCTAGGGTTGTTTTCTTATGTCATTATCAGATCCAAGTACTGTATACACAAGCATACAGTCCTACACTTTGTAAAAGTATAGTTTGCTCAAACAATTGTAAAATATTCAGTATTCTTAAGATTAAATATCTGAATATTGCTTCTGAAGGAACAGCTGTCAGCTTAAATCTAAAGTCTAGTTTGTTTACTGGCTGTATTTTATATCTGTTAGAAAATGACACCAAATGGCAATAAAATTGTTGTAAGTATTCTACTGGGGAATATAAATGCCCTTTGGTTACAGTGTACATATCTTTATACATCATTCCAGTATATTTTCCCTAGAATTATGTTAAATATGTAAAAAGCCTTTTCTCATAAAGGTAAAAATGCTAGATGTTTCCAAGATGTAATTTAGCATTAGTGTCAAGATTGCTTCAGAAAATAAGCTACAGTTACTGTTTCATTCTTTTTAAGTGTCACTCAACATACTATATCTGATCTCGTATTCAAAATAAACTTACATGATTTTATTCACTTTTGCAGAAGTGCAAGAGAGTTTAAACATAATTCATAGCATATGGATGGATGTAAATATCTTACACTAAGTAATTGGTTAGTTACCTACCCTGTCTTATCTTATTACCACTAGGTATATTTCAAGTAATTAGGGGAAACATATCTCTTTTATCCAGTATGTTTAAATTGGATGAATCCTTGACAATTGTTTAGGTTTATTTGATAGATAAAATCATACTATAAAAAGTTTCTCTACAGTGTTGAGGTTTACTAGGCCTATAATAAGAAACTGATTTTTTGCTGAGTTAATGTGACTTATCTTTGCCCTTTTAATAAGAAATCAACTCCAGTCACCAGAAGAAATCAAGATAAAAATCACTGAGATGGTGTTATCACAGTGTAGACTGCAAACACTTATCTACAGCATTAATTTTTTGTGTGCATGGATTTCAAATACATTTTAAATGCTAAAACTCAATAATTTCCCATATATTACAATAACATAAGAGTAATGAATGAGGAAAGGCATGAAAAATGATTTTTGGAAGGTCATTCCATGGGTAACCAGCATCTTAATTATGCCCTATAAAAGGGAAATACATGATAAGTAACAAGGAAAATGGGTTTTATTGCAAGTGAATTCTCTGAGTTTTACAATGCTTGTGATAAAAGAATTGTATTTACAAGTTTAACCTCTATAATTTTCATGCCACACATTTTTTAAAAAGTATTTTTATTTAACATTTGTAAAGCAATTTATTCATGTCACCTTGTACTTAATGTGCCTTTTAAATCTTTTTTTTTTATGCCTCATGCTTATGAAGGTTATGAAACTACTTTTCATACCAGACATCAAATTTCTGGTCATACTAGTAAAGTTTGTATTTTAATGGGAATAACATATCTAGAACAATATAAGTGCTCTAAACAAAGTATTGCCTATATAGACATTTATTCTGAGTTGTTGTAAACTCTGATTCAACAAGGCACTTAAGCACATGCTTCACTTTAATGGGGCTTTTCAATTTTCACTTTAAGTCAATGGGGTTAGGCCCTTGCTTAAAGTGAAGAACACATTTAAGTGCTTTGCTGAATTGGGGCCATGGGGCCAATGCTGCTCCCACTGAAGTGAATCGGAGCAGGGTACGACTGATAATATAATAAAATCACAAGTGGCTAAGAACTTCCTAATAGGTTTATGCAAAACCACCTTATGTAAGCCAAATTATTTCTTCAGATACACAGACATAACTTCAGTTGAAAGCAATGGGGGCTGAGGATGTGTATTTGAGGGCAGAATTTTGCTCAGCAAATTAAATACATTTTGCGTGACTGTGCTCACATCAGTATATTTGATAACAAATATTAACGAAGACTAGGTGCTAGTGCTCTCATTAAATTCATGGAAAATAAAACTACATGAGCATTTTTATTTTGTCATATTCAGAACTACTTGTTATTACACAAAAGGCATGCAGAATTTCTAAAATATCAGTGAACAAATACATATCATATTTATCATCTCTTCACACTTCCACCTATGGAGCTCCAAGTTGGTTTTGATTTGCTTAGTTCCCATGTGGATCTGTTACTCTGTTCTTTTCTTTGTTCAGCCATGGGCTAATAAATATATTGCAGTAAACACTCCCCCTGAAATGTTGCAAGAGATACGAGGGCTCAAGATATTCAGAATCAGGCCCTATGTCATTTAAAGAAGCTTAGTGGGACATGTTTTGATTGTGAAGAATGGTGTTTGTGTGTTTGAAGACAGCCGGGAGGGCAGGGTTTAGGGCAGGGTTCGGCAACCTTTCAGAAGTGCTGTGCCGAGTCTTCATTTATTCACTCTAATTTAAGGTTTCACGTGCCAGTCATACATTTTAACGTTTTTAGAAGGTCTCTTTCTATAACTCTATAATATATAACTAAACTGTTGTATGTAAAGTAAATAAGGATTTTAAAATGTTTAAGAAGTTTCATTTCAAATTAAATTAATATGCAGAGCCCCCCAGACCAGTGGCCAGGACCCAGGCAGTGTGAGTGCCACTGAAAATCAGCTCGTGTGCCACCTTCGGCACGCGTGCCATAGGTTGCCTACCCCTGGTTTGGGGAATTGTGTAAAGTTCTGTTAAAAAATTAATGCAAGGGAAGGAAATATTGCCAATAAAGTCATGAAGCAATCTACAGCAATAGAATAGCTAAGACAGTTCAGCAGCCAATGATGGTATATGGAAAAACTGCGTCCACACTACCATTAGAGGACAAACCCCATATTCCCTGATGGCACTGGACCTCTATGCAATGACAGCCTGGTCCTTGCATTCCTCTCCCAACTCTGGAGCAAAAGCTATTGCCATATCAGGGCCAACGGAGGCAAGGAGAAAAGGAATGTGGGTGGAACTCTGGCAATATGCACCCTTCAGTTCACACCAGCCAGCAGAGCCAAATTAAGGCATAGCTACTACAGGCCTGTACCTAGGGCCCCAGCTCTTTGAATCTCAGTATTCATTTAAAAAAAAATAGCAATATTCTAGCCCACACAGTTGTGAGGAAAAGCTTGACAAAGTAATCCGAGTGTAACCAGAGCAGACGGAGCTGCGGACAGCTTGGAACAATAACTCTGAGAAGTGTGAAGTACATGTAGCTGAGTTGGGTATTCACTCTGAGACCCAGTGCTCTAGGGGCCTAGGCAAATGTCACTCCTGCAGGGGATTAGAGTTACAGCAGGAGGGGAAGAGTGAAACAGGCCTGGCCCACCCACGTAAACAGATAAACCCCAGCTGCGGGGGTAAGTACTAGGGAGTTTCCTACTGCCACCCTGGCCTTTCTTAAGGAGAAGGTGATCCCTACTGATCACAAAGAGAGAAAAAACCTGTTGACACTCTTGAGAGAGAGAAGGGACCCCGTGTCTGTGCACAAGCCTCTCTGGAAGAAAAAGACCCTTCCCACTTCCTGCCACTGCGACTGTATGGGGCCCCAGATGGCCTTACTCCATCCCTGAGAATCAGCCTCACTTGGAGAGTAGAATATGCAGCATCCTTTTAAAAAATAAAGCAGTAGACGTGCTTCCCCCTGAATTCCTGGAGCATTATACGTGCTTCGAACCTAATGCTCCTCTTATGGAAAAACCCTGTGGAATTTAATAGGGATGAATCCAGTGGGATTCTATAGAAATTATACTCTGAAAAGCTATGCCTCGTAATAGAAAACAGAGCCTTTCTAAAGGGATTTTGACACAACTACGAAAGGTGGGGGAAGCTCTTTGAGTGCCTCCTGAGCACCTGTAGAAGGGCTTGTCATTATTCGGCTTATAGTTTTAAAAGTTCACTTAACCCCAGAGCGTTCGGAGAATTCCTAACTTGGGGACTGAAGAAGGCAGCCCTGGCCTTCAAAATGAAAAAAGAATTGTCAGTGTCCTTTATCAGGCAACTCTAAGGTCTGGAGATAAATAATGACTTTTGTACAGCTTAAGTCCTATTTAAGTCCTTTTTTAAAAAATAATTCATATCAGATCCTTGGATAACAAAAGAGTATGTTTAGTGCCCTTAAATTGGGGATGTGGCTTTACTGATCACATAGGTCCTTGCCACATTGATTTCAGGAATAGACTGTATGCTCATGGCATGGAAAGAAAAAAATTGCATTAGATAGAAAATCATGTACTCTCATTCCTCTCTTCTTAATGTAAAAACATTAGTGAACTGGGAACACTGCACTAAGTTAGGGTTGTTCATTGTGTTTGAAACCCCTTAAACTCCATATCCTAATTGAAGTTCAGTGAAAACTCATAGGTGAAAGGCTGAAAGACTTCACCTAGAAGAATCAATTCTAGACATCGTTATTGCTGGTATCAAAAGCAAAAATAAAAATGGGACTGGAAAAGGACTAAATCACTGATGCCAAAAAGAGTAGTGGAAAAATGCATCCAAGTAAAAATCCAACCAAAGTTTTGTACAAAGATCCTCTGCTTTCTGGCAGACTTATGCATGGATCTAGATTTCTTTGTTTTAGTCATCGTGTAGACCACATGTTTCCTCTTGTTTTCTTTGGCTGGCTGTAAATTTCTAGAGACCAGAAAGCATGGGTTCCTAGGGCACAGGGATATGTTTAGATTCCTTGAAGGCAACTGTTCATTTCCTTACATTTTAATTTTCTTTTAAACACCAAATAGGGCAAAGACATTCCAAATGAAATATTTGAATTGCAGAAAACAGCCTTCAGACAGTAATCAAAAGGAGCAGAATCAATGATTTTTCCAGTTTAGAGAGAGAGATCTGAACCGTAACCCTGGAACTGAGCAACTCTAAACTTTGTAGTTTGGATTCATCTGTCATCTTTATATCGTAAACAGATCATGATGATGACGACAATTTCACTTGTCAAATAGGTAGTGAAGACAGTGTTCTTTCACTCCTTAATTTGGCTTGTGCATTCCAAGGTTTTGTTGTTGTTGTTGTTGTTGTTTTAAAGATGCTTTGCCTGTCTGTTCCAGGGGATAGTCTGTCTATCTAGGTCTACTGACATATAACCGAAAGCAATGAGGAAATACAACACCACATGATGGCTCAAAAGAGAAAGCCATACAATTACAATGTAACTGAACAAATGTAAGATATGAAATGAGTCACAGCTTGGAATTTTTCTTCAGTTAGAGAAGTGTTGGGTTTTTATCATATGAGCTACTTGTAATATGCAAAAACATGACAAACAGTGGCCCAACATAAAATTAAATCACATTATATTAAGAAAGCTTAGTGACTCAGATAGCCTGAATAAATAACCCCTGTGGACCTATACAAGTACCACCACTCTGCACCAAATATCCATGTACCTACATCTGTAGAAAAACTCTGTATCAACTATAGTACAGATCTACCAATGTATAATATTGTATGAAATACCTATATTGTATAATTGTGGAGGACAATCCTGTACCAGGTTAATGTGGTTTTTACACAGTATGCATGTAAAGTCATACCCATAAAGTTTGTATATTTTGTATATAAGCTTACTTTTAAACAGTTCTATAAAACACTGATAAGTTGTTACTTTTAAAAAGTGTTTTCATTCCAAATGCACAAAATGTTTTATTTTATCCTAAATTATCAAAGAGCAAAGTCTTACTTTGGAAGATCTCTGGATATATTTGTGAGCGGTCAGGCCAGACCCATTGTTTTATTGTGATATCCTAAGGATCCCATGACACTGACTTATTTATGTGTGTGTTTGTATGTGCAAACACCACATGTAAAAGATTTACTTGGACCTACCTCAACAATAGCCCCATCAGGCAGTCTGAGGAAATGTCTATAGAGATCTTGGAAGCCACTGAGGTGAACCGTGTATATAGACACATGAACAGTGATCTCTCCTGAGTGAGCTTCACATTCGGAGATTTCATCCTGACGCTGTAGGTCACAGCTAGAGACACCAGACTTGCTAGTATTGTCCTTCCAGATGTAATCATACACTGCCACCTAGTGAGACAGAAAGCCCCCCCACCCCCCACCACAAAAAATATATATGTTTTATTAATTTGTGGCAAGAGCTTAAAACCGATTTAAAATGATTTTACAATAAATCTGCAAAGTCTTTGCCACGTGTAGTGCCTGCACACTTTTCTACTACATATATTTTATGACACAGATCTTACAGAGAAGATAGACAAATCCCCAGCGTGTATTCCATAAAGTTAATTCTGCACAGATGAAGCTGTAACTGACTCCCGTATTAACCAAAAGTAGGGACATCAAGCAGGGTAGGTTAAACAATAAAATGGAAATGCTGATTAAAAAATTATATATTTGGGGCGAGTTTTGTGACTGAGTATTTGCAGTTCTCTCTTTTTTTCAGAAACCTTTATCCTTTTGCCCACTAACACTTTTCAGTCTGTGATCTCTGCATAGTATTAATGTAAGCTTGCGCTGCTAACTGAATTGTAGATGAGGCAGAGTAACTAAGGTGTATCTTAGTGTGTTGTATAGAGCAAGTTTCTTGACATAGTTACAGATTTTCTCGTTGTTTCTATAAACATATTTGCTTGTGTTGACTCTGTTCTTTCTGATTTCAGTCGGAATTCCTATTTAACCATTTTCATGTTATTTCTGATTACAGGCTGTACAAAACTCAAGAATGCAGCTGGAAAACAACGTATTGTTTCAGAGTTTCTTACCCTTAACTAGAATTGATGTTGAGCAGCATTATTTTTATAGTACCATTGAAATGGGATCTTTTTAACCCTCCACTATTGTCAAGGCTTTTAAGCGAACAGGCTTTTCCATGAGATTCCTAGTATGGTATGTCTTAGGCCTTGTCTTCACTGCAAAGGGTTTGCTGGTTTAGAGTACCGGTATAGTACAGCTATATCAGCAAACCCTTCTACTGGAGGCACAGCTTATACAACAAAAAAGTACTCTTGTTCGTATGGCTTATATCAGTTCCTGGCACAAAACACCAGTACTACAGTGCTGGCATAGTGGGGTGATTATTTTTATTTATTTAGTTGTCATTCTGATGTCAACTGTTCTAAAGAAGGAAAAGCCATTTTAAAATGACAGTAAAATGCACAAAGGGGCTGAATTTCACCACACTCTGGGGTTAAAAGGCTTTTCATTCAGCACAGCTTGTTAGGAACTAACAGCAACTGTCCTTGATCAAGACAAACCCTGCATTTTCACAAACCAAAGACACAGAACAAATGTGTTTTACCCTCCTGCCTACCCATGTATGTTTATTTCATAAGCAGGAAGGCAGTTGAAGCTACCTGGAAAACAGAAATTAGATTCTCGCAGGAGGGATCACCCAGCAAAGAACTGGCAGGAACAGAGACAAGCAACTGCAGCAGGGATTGGCACCATGATGGGGGTGCTGGGGCAGGGGAGCTGATATCCAGCCCAGGTTACCTGTTCTCATGAACCCAGAACTTTGCAGGAGAGAAACCCGCGCCACCACCAGGGGCACCAGGAACCACTCCAGTCATATGAGCTCAGGGAAGAAAAATTGCTAGGAAGGGCACCCAGAAACTCAGCTAGCAAGAGATGCAAGTAGCTATAGCAGGGACCTTCTGATACTGATGTTGTCATCTGGTTTTTACAGCTGCTGCTCTGGACAGTCTTCCCCCGTGCTGATTAGCTGTTTGCTGAAGCTTACTCTCTCCCAGTCTCTTCTGTTCAGCCTCACTGCACCTGTCTTCCATGCTCCCCTTCTTCCCTCCTCTTCTCCTTTTCCTTGTCCTCCCTCCTTTCAAAGCCCTTCCACCTTCCTTTGTCTCTAATCCTCCCCAACAAAACCCTACCCCAAAATAATTTTAAAAAAGAAACCAACAAAAAATTATGGCACCATCCTCCCATTTGCAAACCAACATATTTGTTTCCCTCTGCTTGGGCATTATATCCCTTCTCTCGATCCTTCTCTGTTGCTTCGAGTTAGGTTTTAAACTCTTTGGGGCTGACCGATCCCGGCTCTTACTGTGTGTTTCTGCAGCACCCAGCACAGAGGACTCCTGGTTTCATTTGGGGTCCCATAATACAAATAAATAATTATACTAACTTTGTCTGGAGGATTCTCTGCACCTTGAGATCTTTAAACCATGATTTGAGGACTTCAATAACTCAGACATAGGTTAGGGGTTTGTTACAGGAGTGGGTGGGTGAGATTCTATGGCCTGCATTGTGCAGGAGGTCAGACTAGATGATCAGAATGGTCCCTTCTGACCTTAAAGTCTATGAGTGTATGAGTCTTTTAAATACAGGTACAATGAAAGTGCAAGTTGTGCAGTACAAGTGTCAACATTTACATCAATCAAATTTTAGTACTGAGGAGTTTGCTCTAAATACCCAGGTTTGTCCAAGTAAAGCTGAAAAGGAAAAGCTGTGAATGGGATGCCGTCACTTCTCCAAAAACAGAGCCAGAATGCTCACTGACATTGATGATGCTATGGTGACTTATACCAGCTGAGGTTCCTCCCTGGGACTGTGAAAAGGCAGTGGGGGGAAAGGATAAATTCTAATGCTTGGGTTAGAGTCACAGAGTTTAAGTCCAGAAGGGACCTCCTGGATATCACTGGCCACTGTCACTACTGAGCACTCGCACACTAAACCCAACAACTAAAATGAGACCAAAGTATTACCACTACCCACAGGAGACTAGACTATTGTGTGCCACAGGCAGAGGCTGGGAGGGACCGAGTTGCACCAGTGCTCAAGACCCCTGCAATGACAGGGAAATGATTAAATGAGATACACCCAGAGAAACCTGGGAAGTGACCCGCACGCTGCAGAAGAAGGTGAACTTCTGACTCCCCAAGGCCACTGCCAATCTGACATGGGGAAAAATTACTTCCCAACTCCACATATGATGATTAAGCCTAAGATTTTGTCATGGATATTTTTAGTAAAAGTCACGGACAGGTCATGGGCAATAAAGAAAAATTCACGGAAGCCTGTGACCTGACTTTTACTAAAAATATCCATGACAAAATAGGAAGAGACTAGGCAGCTGTGGGGTGGCTGAGAGCTCTAGGGCCCCCACCACCCATGGGGGCTTAGAGCTCCAGGGTCCCCCTGCCACTGCCAACAAAACGGGGAGCTGCTGGAGTCCCCCGCCGCAGTGGCAGTGGAGGGAGCTACAGGGGTCCTGCTGCCCACCACCACAGCAGCCAGGGGCTGCGGGGGATCCCCTGCCTCCCCCTCCCCCATGGCAGTGGGGAGCTGCGGGGGTTACCCTGTCTCCCTGCCATGGTGGTGGGGAGCTGCAGGGATCCCCTTGCCCCAGTGGCTGGGAAGCAGCTGGGGTCCCCTTGTCTCCCCCACCATGGCAGCTGGAGAGCTACGGGGTCCCCCTGCCCCACCACAGTGGTTGGAGAGCTGCAGGGGTCCCCCTGCCACTGTGGCTGGTGGAGAGCTGCAGGGGTTCCTCTGTCCCCCACAGCAGCTGCCCATGGAGTCTGGGAGCTTGGGGGCTCGCTGTCTCAGGCAGCGGGGGTATCTCACAGCTCCCTGCCACTGCAGGAGGCAGTGGGACCCTGCAGCTCCCAGCCGCTGGGGCTGAAGTCACGGAGGTCTTTGGAAGTCACGGACTCCGTGACTTCTGGGATGTCCGTGACAAAATTGTAGCCTTAATGATGATCAGTTAGACACTGTGAGCAAGAACCAGCCAGCCAAGCACCTGAGAAAGAGAATGTTCGGTGCCACCTCAGAGCCCTGGTTCATTCTGCCCCATGGACATTCTGCCATGGACATCTCTGGTGCTTCATGGGAAGGAAATTAAAAAAAAAAAAACTCCCAGAAGGGAAACAAAATCCCTTCTTGACCTCTGCTGGTGGCAGGTTGAAACCTTGAGGTATGAGCTTTAGGAACACAAGGCATATACCAGAAATGAGGCCCAGGGCTAAAGAGTCCTGCCCCCTACATTCACAAGCAACTCTGTCATACAATTGCACCCAGAAATTTGTCCAGCTTGCTCTTAAAACTAGTTAAGTTGTTTGCCCCCATAACTCCTAGGGGGAGGCTTTTCCAGAACCATGTCCCCCCTCTGATAGTTAGAGACCTTCTAATTTCCAGCCTCAATTTGTTCAGGCCATTTTCTATCCATTTGCTCTTGGGCCAGTAGATACACATGCTTAACTTTGAAGTAATTGCATGAGTCTATCTGAGAGCAGATTCAGTATTTTTTTCACTGTGTTTAGTCAGTCTGATGTGACAGAAGAGAAAAAGCTGAAAAACAAATTATAAAGAGAAAGCAGGTGTTATGATTCAAAGATAGAGGTGACATATCTGAAGACCAGATCTTCTGGATTTGGGTACACCAAATTTCACATATCTTGGAAAGTGCCTCCTTCTTAGCAACATTTTAATGTATTTGGCAGACTAGGGTCCATTCAGCATTGAAACTTTCAAAATGCATTTCTATTAAGTGATAGGTCACTAGATATCTACTGTGCCCTACATAACCTGAAGTTAGCTCCAAAAGTAAACTCTACTGTCATCTGAAATCTTTATCATTAAGTTAATCTAAAATGTCCATTCCTTTTTGCCAGAACACAATATGAGTTACTAAATCCACTGAGACAGGGTAGTCAAGAGACTGTGCATATAGGACATGTCAGAGGAACTGAAGTTAGCTATGATCTAGATTCACAAGGGCTGACAAGAAACCACAAAATGCCAGAGCAGTGTACAGGAATCCCTAAGTGAAATTCTTCTTTCAGCAGAGGAACAAATTAAAGATGGTAATTCAATGATAAAAAGAGGCAGGACAGAACAGGTTCAAATGCTGAATATTTCACAACAGAGCTTAATTAAAACAGGAGTATCAGGCTGTTAATCGCTCTATAATAGTTCTTCTGGAAATTAGGCCTGATGCGAATGCCCTTATACTTGATTTGTTTATGTTATTATCATTACCAAGTGTTACATAGATTTAATGCAGAAATGCAGCTTTTACTGTTCTTGACTGTGTTGCTTTTTCTTCTTCATCTGCCAGTGCACTCCTCTTTGTGCAAGTATACAACGTGAAGGAGTGGGAGGCAGGGTCATAAATTTAGGTCAGATCAGATGATTTAGTAAGTCTCATGTGGATTTAAGTCTTATTAATAATTTTAATTCATTCTGCAACAATGATTTAAATCGCTGCTTCTTGAATGTACAGTGTGACGTAAAAATTCACAGACTTTTAGAGAAGGATTGGAACACACTTCTCATAAAAAAAGAAGATATATTATAATTTATGTTAGAAATTACAATATATTGGCTACATATCTGTGCCTGTGGAGATATATATATATAGTACATGAACGTACAGTTACATTGCATGTATATATATGTATAAACAAACATACATGTAGTGAAGACAAAATGTACTAACATTTTAATAAGACATATTACCCAATGTATATTACATGCAACATATATGGCCATTTAATATTAATACTGACAGAAGTGTGGGAATAGAAAATGCTATGTTAGCATAAAAATAAAGATTAATGAAAGATTACCATGATCTGTTGTTTGGCGGCTTTATAACCACAGTAGGTTAGATATAAAACCATCATTAGCAACAGAGAAATAACTACTCAAGTTTATCTGAGATAAATTGGGAATAGTTGTATATTACCATATAAGAAAGTTGTGCTTAACTCCTAACACAATAATTTATGCTTATTTCACACAGGAAATTAGATGATTTCTCCCTCCACTATGTACCGTACCTGTTCTTAATTGCTTACCAGTATTATAATTAACAATGTCATGCTCATCAACTGCACATGTAGCAAAACAAAGCTTTCCAGCTACTGTATATTTAGTCTTTTCATCGACCCACAAAGTCTAAGTATTGCAGAAAATTGCATTGCTACTTAGCATTGCTAAGTAGCATTGCTACTTAGAGAAAATGTATAAAATGGGCAAAATAGACGAAAACCATCTACTTGGGTTTGAGTGGAGCTGCAATCTTGTTGCAGCAAAATAGTTAGCAAATATTACAGAATGGTAATGGGGAAAAGGGCAAAAGTCCTTTATAGTCAAAGAACATCAAGTAACTTTCATAACATCACCAATGCATGCTTTGTGGTAACAGTTGAGACCATGGGAATTGCCATCCTGCAGGCAATCTTTGTAAAAACAATCCAGCTCTACAATTAAGAAAAAAAAAACCCAAGAAACAAAACAAAGCTAGTTTTACCCTCCAAGGGAAGCTCAGGACCTCTTAGGAATTAAAAGTTCCAGCTGAGTCCCTTGGTTATTTACATCCCTGACATGCTGTTGCTGAAATCCTTATTTTTAGTAGCCATCCCAGCAGTTCCGGGCGAGGAGTGATTCTATGGCCATGCGCGTGCGCACACAAACACACACATGTCGCCACACTAAGGCCAGAGGCAACCTGGCCCAAGATTAGGTCAGTTCAGTTCAACACTGAAGCTTAACTCTGAGCCAGTTATGGAAGTGGCTAAAGATTTCAGGCTCTTAGTAAGGGGTATTTATAAGAAGCAAATATGAACTCACAATTAAATAAATCAAACAAGTGACGAAAGGGAATGTAAAGCATAAACAAAAGTGATTATTATGCCTTTCAAAATACAGCTCCTTGTATAAAAAAGAATGGTTGATGATGGTGTTTTGCTGTTTTGAATTCCTTTACGTAGCATGATAAGAGCAAGAGCGTGCTCTGGAATGACAGGCCATAATGGGGTATATATATGTCTTGGGTCCTGAAAGTGCAAGATCTTTGGCCTGGTATTACAGAAGGCCATCTTCCAGATGTGGATATATCTTATTATAACCACTCTGTCACCTGTGGGCTTACAGAATATAATCTTTTGCAACTGTTTTCATAATCCAGTCTAGACACTGTTAAATCAGCGTGGAACCCCACCCACCCTTGTCCATAGTAAATTTGCAGAGAAATAACTTGTTTCTAAATAGTTCTATTTATGAACAAAATGGGCCAATAATATCTGTGAATTGTTTATTTCAGTTGAATTTTGAATGCCTGAAGCAGTGTTGGTGCAGTCTTCTCTAATTTATTTAATAATATGACATGGACTGACTGACGGATGAAATAAACATACACAGAGAGCGTCCTCTTCTAAAATGACTTAAGAATAATCCCAGAATGGATTTTACGGTGAGCTGCCTTCCATGGTAACACAAGGGAATGATTGGTTTTTCTTTTACAAATATTAATAGCATTCTGGTTAAGTATACATCCAAATGAACAACTAATTCAGACCTATTCTAAGTGATTTTTTGGTCTCTTGTTATTAAACCCAATAATGCATTGTGATGTATTTCATAGTTCATATATTGTGAACCTGTTACTTGGGCAACTTGCTATTTATTGTCTCATCATTTCTTGCTATTTCAGAACTACATTTCTCTACAATTGCAATTCTCAATTTCTGAGTAATATGTAAATAAAATATAAACATGAAAACAGACTTATCCGATAAAGATAAAGTTGCATATACATATAGGGCCATATCCTGACGTCCTTATTCACTTTTCACTTTGTACTTACTAAAGCAAAATACCCAATCAAGTCAATGAAAGTTTTGCCTGAGTAAGGAGTGAATACAAATTAAGGACCCATGGCCCCTTCTGTTTCTTCTGGTGGAACAGAGACTTTGGACCTGGATCTAGCCTTGAGAAGTACATTAGTTGGAAAGTGGTGTTACTTTCCAATGTCATGGAAGCCATTTCATGGGACTCTGTAGTGTCCCAACTCCATGGGTGTGACAGGGTAGGGGAAATCTGACTTAAATCCAGAGTAAATTACTTAAAAGAAAGAGTCTGAAATAACATCTGTTTTCCCCCCACTGCTGTGTGGATCTCCACCTTCAGAGGATTCTCAGGAAATAGTGGTCAAAACAGCTTGCACCAACACAATTCCTGCAGGAGCTGTATTGTCCTGAGGCTTATAGGAGCCAGATTTTGCCAGTTTCTTACACCCAGTAGTCTCATATGTCTCAAATGGTCGCATTGACATTATTTGGCATATTTCATAGGTAGCATTTTTAATAAACATTATATATACACACACACACACAGAATTATTATTTTTTGAGTTAGTCGTGTGAGTTAACTGATTAATCAACAGCCCTAATATGTACACAAACACACACAACTTGAGCATCACATCTGATACTCTGAGGCCTAGACTTGCCTAGATCCATGCACACAACTCCTTAATTGTTTCAATAGGAGTTATTCTCCTCATTTGCCCATAGGTTAGATCGAGACTTTGCATCTAGCCTTGTGTAAGAGATAGAGCTCAGACTAAGTCACAATTCCTTCAATGGTCCCTGTGACCCTAAGAACCCCTTAATGCCAACTGGCAAAGGGTTCACTCTTCTTTAACAGCAACTTTAAGAGGCCTGACAAACTCATTATACTTAACACACTGATTCCACAGTATTTATCCATAAAGAATATCATGTAAGGTCTCTAATAAAAGCTGATGTCACACTGATCCTCACACTGGGTGTGAAATGTATGATATTTAGGGAGTTATGTCTATGTACCAAAATCTGTGTCCAAGACAGAACTGACAAACAGGCTTTAGGACATTGATTCACCTGTTTATCTGTCATCTATGTAGATAAATCATTGTAAGACAACACAAAGGACAGCAAATCTGCATATGGAATAAACAGGGGGATGGGAAGACACTAGAGATTAAGCCATAGGGAGTTGTCCTGTCTTTGGGGTACAAAAGACAATGAACTTTGGGGATATAAGTAGAAGGTAAAGAGGACACCATTTTATCTTTCACTGACGAGACACAAAGGACAGTGCTTTTTCCATTAATTAAAGTTGGATTCTGTCCATGTCGGTTAATGATGCTGAGCGTTTGCTTTAGATGAGAACCTGCTTTAGACTAGGATTTTAGCCTGTTAAAGTTAAATTTAGATTCTAAGGAACATGTTATGCCTTTTGTTTTATTTGTAACCGTTTCTGTTCCTACTTGTTATCAATGCTCACTATCTCTTAGTCTTTAATAATATACTTCTGATTGTTGTCACTACAAATATAGCTCAGCGTTGTGATGTAATAAAGTACTAGATCCTGAGTTATACCATTCTCACTGTGTATAAAGTTCCCCTGGGGCAGAAAATCTGGTAAATTTGTGGGAGTGTTCAGTGGTTAATGGCTGGATGTTGCAGGGGGATGCTTCAGATGAGTTCAGGGACTAGGGTGCATCTAGTGTTAACCTGAAAGGCAAATTTAGGGTTGGCATAATCCAGAGGAGAGTTCTTGAGTGGCTGAAGGCTGGCAGTATGAGGGAGCCAACACCCAGCTACCACAGGAAAGACTACCTTTAACAGAAGCAGGAGGTAATAGGAAACTCAGTCCTGGGCATCCCAAGAAAGCATAACAGTATCCTCTGGCTGAAGGGGGGAAGTTACAGTGCCTTTTACTTTCCTTCTTGTGTCAGCTCAGGCTGGTATATTGGTGGGGAAAGGGGAACATAAGAATGGTCAAATCAATGGTCCATGTAGCCCAGTATCCAATTGTCTTCTGACAATGGCCAGTGCCAGATGCTTCAGAGGGAATGGACAGAGCAGGGCAGTTTCAAGTGATCCATTCCCAGTTGTCCACTCCCAG
Source organism: Mauremys mutica (assembly GCF_020497125.1). Taxonomy (NCBI): domain Eukaryota; kingdom Metazoa; phylum Chordata; order Testudines; family Geoemydidae; genus Mauremys; species Mauremys mutica. The sequence goes on along the minus strand of NC_059073.1, from coordinate 117,456,730 downwards.
CTTCTTTTCTGAACCCAGTTATAGTTTTGACCTTCACAACTTCACCGGCAACAAATTCCACAGGTTAACCATGCATTGTGTGAAGATGTATTTCCTTTTGTTTTTTACACCTACTACCTATTAATTTCTTTGGGTGACCCCTAGTTCTTGTGTACTGTGAAGGGGTAAATAACACTTCCCTATTCACTTTCTCCACACCATTCATCATGTTATAGACCTCTATCATACCCCTCTTTAGTCATCTCTTGTCTAAAATGAACAGTCCCAGCCTTTTTAATCTCTCCTCATAGGGAAGCTGCCTCATATCGCTGATCATTTTTGTTGCCCTTCTCTGTACCTTTTCCAATTCTAATAAAGTTTGTTTGAGATAGGGCAACCAGAACGGCACACAGTATTCAAGATGTGGGTGTACCGTGGATTTATATAGTGGCATTATAATATTTTCTAATGGTTCCTAACACTGTTAGCTTTTTTGACTGCTGCTGCACATTGAATGGAAGTTTTCAGAGCACTATCCATTATGACTCTAAAATCTCTTTCTTGAATGGTAACAGCTAATTTAGACCCTATCATTTTATATATATAGTTGGGATTATTTTTTCCCATGTGTATTACTTGGTACTTATCAACATCAAATTACATCCACCATTTTGTTTCCCAGTCACCCAGTTTCGTGAGATCCCTTTGTAACTCTTCCCACTCTGCTTTGGACTATCTTGAGTAATTTTGTGTTGTTTTCAAATTTTGCCACCTTGCTGTTCACGCACTTTTCCAAATCATTTATAAATATGTTGAACAGTACAGGTCCCATCACAGATCCTTGTGAGACCCCACTATTTACCGTTCTCCATAGTGAAAACTGACCTTTTATTCCCACCCTTTTCCCCCTATCTTTTCACCAGTTACTGAACCATGAGAGGACCTTACCTCTTTTCCCATGACTGCTTACTTTGCTTAAGAGCCTTTGGTGAAGGATTTTGTCAAATGCTTTCTGAAAGTACAAGTACACTATATCAACTAGATCACTCTTGTCCACATGCTTGTTGCAGTTCTAATAGATTAGTGAGGCATGATTTCCCTTTACAAAAACCATGTTGACTCTTCTCCAACATATAGTGTTTATCTATATGCCTGATAATTCTGTTTTATACTATAGTTTCAACCAATATGCTGTGACTGAAGTTAGTCTTACCGGCCTGATTACCTCTGGAGCCCTTCTTTAAAAACAAAACAAACAGCATTACATTAGCTACCCGCCAGTCATCTGTCACAGAGCTAGTTTTTCTGCAATTTCATATTTGAGTTCCTTCAGAACTCTTGGGTGAATACCATCTGGTCCTGGTGACTTCTTATTGTTAATTTATCAATTTGTTCCAAACTATCTATTGGCATCTCAGTCTGGGACAGTTCTTCAGAACAGTCACCTAAAAAGAATGGCTCAGGTGTGGGGATCTCCCCCACATCCTCTGCAGTAAAAACTGATGCAAAGAACGCATTTAGCTTCTCCACAACAGCTTTGTCTTTCTTGAGTGCTTCTTTAGCACCTCAGTTGTCCAATGGCCACACTTTGGCAGACTTCCTGTTTCTGATTTACTTAATTTTTTTGTGGTTAGTTTTTGTATCTTTATCTAGTTGCTCTTGAAATTCTTCTTGACCTGCCTTCCTATACTTTTTTACTTGACTTGCCAGAGTTTATGCTCCTCATTAGGATGAGACTTCACATTTTTAAAGGATGATTTTTTGCCTCTAACTGCCTCTTTTACTCTGCTATTCAGCCATGGTGGCATTTTTGGTCCTCTTACTGTTTTCTATTTTTTTATTTGGGGTATACATTTAATTTGAACCTAAGGTAACCAGGTGTCCCAATTTTATAGGGACACTCCCGATCTTGGGATCTTTTTCTTATATAGGCTCCTATTACCCTCCACCCTGTCCTGATTTTTCACATTTGCTGTTTGGTCACCATATTTGAACCTCTGTTATGGCATTTTTAAATAGTCTCCATGCAGTCTGCAAGCATTTCACCCTTGTGACTGTTCCTTTTAATTTCTGTTTAACTAGCTTCCTCATTTTTGTGTAGTTCCCCTATTTGAAGTTAAATGATACTGTGATGGATTTCTTTAGAATTTTTCCCTCTACAAGGATATTAAATGTAATTATGTTATGGTTGCTATTACTGAGCGGTTCAGCTATATTTACCTCTTGGACCAAATCCTGTGCTTCACTTAGGACTAAAACAAGAATTGTCTCTCCCTTTGTGGGTTCCAGCATAAGCTGCTGAAGAAGCAGTCATTTAAGGTGTCTAGAAATGTTATCTGTGTCCTGGAGTGACATTTACCCAGGCAATATGAAAATAGTTGAAATCCCCCATTATCGTTGCATTTTCTGCTTTTGTAGCCTCTGTAATCTCCCTGAGCATTTCACAATCACTATCACCATCTTGGTCAGGTATACCATAGTACATTTCTAGTGCTGTACTCTTATTTTTAAAACACTGAATTTCTATCCATAGAGATTCTATGGTGAAATTTGATTGATTTAAAATTTTTACTTTATTTGACTATGCTTTGTTTCATGTACAATGCCAATCCCCGACCAGCACAATCTACTTTGTAATTACTATATATTTTGTACTCTCATATTTCCATGTTCCATTGATTATCCTTATTCCACCAAGTTTCTGTGATGCCTATTACATCAAGATCTTCATTTAATGCCAGGTACTCTAGTTCACCCATCTTAATACTTTGTGGCAAAGTACCTGCTTCTCCTCGGCTGGCTCAGTCCCTTTTTGCCTTGGAGACACAGGCTTGAGCAAAGCAAGGACCTTCCCGGCCATGCAGAGTTTGGCTGATCCTTTTCTCAGTCAGTCCCTTGCTGTTTTTTCTCCCCTTCTGGGGACAGAGTGCAGTCTTCCTTACTGGAAGAGTTCAGAGTCTTGCTGCACCTACTCACTGGCAGCTTCTCTCTCCCCCCACCCGCTTCCCTGCCAGGGAGGGTTTAAAAAGGTCTCCAGCAATTGGGGCCAGCTGATCCTAATTAGTTCCCTGGTAACCCCTGTTCCAGCTGAACCTAATTTCTCCATGGCTATCTCCCCTCAATGGATAGGGAGAGTCCTTTTAATGCCACTGGGACTAATTACTACCCCTCCCTCAGTAGCTATTTGTCCTGGGTTTGCCACAACTTAGACTTCTAGGATTTGGATATAAGCACTTGTGCATTTTGTCATTATTCAGTTACTTCCATTCATGTGCTATATTTAAATGTGACTCTTACATTTGATTATTCCCTACTAGCTCCTATCTATACTTTTACCTCACCTCTTTACTGGGATATACAGTTCCCCCTTTAATAAATTGATCCCTAAGAGATATGTCTGCCCAACCTACATGCTCCTCCATACCTGTTGGCTTTCCTCCAACCCCTAGTTTAAAAATTCTTCTAAAACTTTTTTAATTTTACATGCCAGCAATCTGGTTCCAGTTTGGTTTAGGTGGAGTCCATCCTTCCTGTACAGGCTCCTCCTTTCCTAAAAGGTTCTACAGTACCTAATAAATTTACAACCCACATCCATACACTATTGTCTCATCTACGCATTGAGGCCCTTCAGTTCAGCCTGTCTTGCTGGCCCTGTGCATGGAACAGGAAGCATTTCAGAGAATGCTACCATGGAGGTCCTGGACTTTAATGTCTTCCCCAGCAGCCTAAATTTGGACCTCTCTCCGGGGCGGCTCTAGGCATTTTGCCGCCCCAAGCACGGCAGGCAGGCTGCCTTCGGCAGCTTGCCTGCAGAGGGTCCGCTGGTCCTGTGGCTTTGGCCAAAGCCACAGGACCAGCAGACCCTCCGCAGGCATGCCTGCGGGAGGTCTGCTGAAGCCGCGGGACCAGCGGACCCTCCGCAGGCAAGCCGCCGAAGGCAGCCTGCCTGCCGCCCTCGCGGCGACCGGCAGAGCGCCCCCCGCGGCTTGCCACCCCAAGCACGTGCTTGGCGTGCTGGGGCCTGGAGCCGCCCCTGCCTCTCTCCTACCCTTCCCTCTGTCATTGGCACCTACATATACCATAAAGAGTGAAGTGAGGGCTCCATCCTCTCTCCAGCCATCTGTTAATGTGGGAAGTAGCAATACTTACAAGCCCACTCTCCTCCTTGTTTCTGGACTTTAGAGCCAGATGAGTCCCTATATGGCCATGTAGGGATACATCACAACCCACCCCAGTATGGAATGGTGAATGCACCCACTCATGTTGTTTTTAGAGCTGTTCTCAAACACTCTCTTCACAGTCAATGATTTAATTCAACAATGCTTGCACCTTGCACACTTATCATTTCTGTTGGTGAATGTTCATGCAAACAGGTTTTTATATACACAAATGTTTAGAGAATGGCTATTTTTTGAATGGGTATCATCATTTGCACACATATGCTGTCATCTCTGTGCAGATAAGAATGTTTGCTATTTATTATTTGCTCCCTGATATTAGTTATTCATTGTTTATTTGTTTATACATTTAAAACAGACAAGGAGCAGAAGTAATACTATCTGACTTAGGCGACCAATCACATACCACAAACAACAAAAATGTCAATAGCTGAAGTGTCCAGTTCACAAACACCATATAGAATGAAATTTGTCCACATAAACCATTTGGTGAAAACCAGGATACAATCCTTCTGGCTGGAAGTAGGCAGGATTAATATGATAATATATAGCTCCTTAAAAGTTACCTCCCAGAATTGTATTTTGGGATATATCCCATCAATTCTAGGAAAGCTTGCTCCTCTGGAGTGGTCCTTGTGGCCAAATTACGCATATTGCTTAGATGGAAGAGCAGACTGCCTCCAGGGCTAGAAGCTTTTGCTCAGCGACATGGATGACCTAGCAGCTAAAGAGCAGGTAGCATTTTGGAGAAGAGGAATGGCAGACAAATTTGAAAAGATTTGGTCTATTTGTTAAGTCATCTTTAAGTCACAGGTGATGGAAACAGAAATGTCATTCTCCTTTCCTTTTCCTCCTTTCCCATTCCTTTACTTTTGGGTCCTCCCACTCATTCTCCCCTTATTTTAGGAGTAAGGGAGGAATCTATAAAATATAAAATTAAAAAAAATCTGCAGAAATCAGGATGGTTCAAGAATGGCAGAAAAAAGGGCTACAACTCCCAGGTAATATATTTGCAATGAATACTGCAATTGTCTCTAGCAATGATTCAAGTGGATATTATATATTGGTGGTGTTCTATTATTTCTCAGAACAGCAGGCTAGTTAGAACAGCAAGCTAGTTAGAACAGATATATCCATGCTTACAACTTCTGTACACTATATACAAATCCAAATTTTCAAAAATGTGTGTGCCTAAGTGTGTGCATATTTTTGCACATACATGATTTATGTGAGCAAAGGCAGGGCTGTGTCTGTCTATACCTTTGCTGCAAACTTCTTATAAAATTTGGGCTACAGGCTCCATAAGTCCGCAGAGGATAGTGAAGTGCACAGGCATTTAAATAACACTTAGAAGAGGTGAGATTGAACTTCTGGTCACCACTTTCTCAGCTCAGGGAACTTTCCCCTAGGCTACACTGCGAGGATAGGGAATAAACATGTGCTTCTGAGGGAGAGAACAAGGGAAGGTATGAAGTGAGAAAAATCACCAGATCTATCTGGTGTGTAGGGTACCCCTCAATTCTCAAAGGCTTTTAGTTAAAGCTGGCATTAGATTGGGTCATTAAAGCTAGTTGGAATTATTTTAGTCATAAAATTATTTTTGTTCCACAAATGGCCTGTTTTCAAAATAAAAAAAATGGTGAAATAGTTTCATTTACTTTAAATTTCTTAAAATGTCTGGGGAGGGGGTGGGAAGAGTGAGGTTAGGTTCCAGTTTTGCTTTTCCTCACCCCTTTTCCCTTTTCTGAAGCAAAATAGAAAAAGGGGAAAAAAGACGAGAGAGAAGGGGGGAGGAAAAAACATGCAAACCAAAACCTGAAAATTTGTAGTAAAAATGCATGAATATGATATAAAAATACATTATTTTCACAAACTTGGAAACAAAAATATCTTCAAAATGTTTGAAAAGTGTCATGATTCCTTTCTTTCATTTTTTTGACCAGAGCTGACAGGCATATAACTATTATTTAAATTATATATTGTGGAAGCAACCAGAGGTTACCAATCAGGACTTGGGACTCATTTTGCTAGGCACTCTACAAACAGATAGAAAGAGACAATCCATTCTGCCTAGGGTTAAATGACATATAAAGGGAGAAGGATACAATGAAATATATTATTTTATATGTGTTTTCTTTAAAAGTATTATTGTAAATAGATAAAATATGTGTCAACTATCTCCATCTGTCCCTCATCATTAATTAGCTGATTAGTTATAGGCATAATTAAGACAAATCTGAAAGAGGATCAATTTGTAAGTGTGTTTCATGCATAAGGGGCAACATGCAAGAAGGCGCAGAGAGGTTTGTGAGAGAACCCGACATAGGACTGAATAATGCTGGTGTCATTGATAGAGTGGATGGAGAGAGAGCCAATATGATTAGAAATGGGGTGAGCAGGTACAGAAGCAAGGAGTTGTGCAGCATCTTGGACTTTATCTTCCCAATCTAACCCCGGCCAGCTGCCAAAGACTTTGGCATCCCCACTCACCCTAACCTAATCCTCTTCCCTTGTCCCCAATCTGCCAAACACTCCTGTTGCACTCTCAATCTAACCTAACAGTAAGGTGCATTGACTGCAAAGTGTTTCCAGTTGTGACTCGCCCTCTTTTCTGGACTGGACTACTTCTGTGATGGATCCCAACCATTTTAAACCTCAATCCATCTCTGGCAATAATGCTCAAATATAAATCTAGAAATCTATACAAATCTATAACCAGTGATGGGCAAACCAAGAGGTGAATATAGCTGGACCCCTTGGTAACAGTGACAATAATATAATTAAATTTAACATCCTTGTGGTGGGGAAAACACCATAGCAGCCCAACACAGTAGCATTTAATTTCAGAAAAGGGAACTACACAAAAATGAGGAGGTTAGTGAAACAGAAATTAAAAGGTACAGCGCCAAAAGTGAAATCCCTGTAAGCTGCATGGAAAATTTTTAAAGACACCATAATAAAGGCTCAACTTAAATGTACACCCCACATTAAAAAAAAACATAGTAAGAGAATAAAAAAAAGAACCACTATGGCTAAAAAAACAAAGTAAAAGATTCCGTGAGAGGCAAAAAGGCATCATTTAAAAAGTAGAAATTAATTCCTAGTGAGGAAAATATAAAGGTGCATAAACACGACAAATGAAGTGTAAAAATATAATTAGGAAGGCCAAAAAATAATTTGAAGAACACCTAGCCAAAGATTCAAAAAGTAATAGCAAAAATATTTTAAGTACATCAGAAGCAGGAAGCCTGGTAAACAACCAGTGGGGCCACTGGACAATCGAGATGCTAAAGGAGCACTCAAGGATGATAAGGCCATTGCGGAGAAACAATGAATTATTTTCATCAGTCTTCCTGGCTGAGGATGTGAGGGAGATTCCCAGACCTGAGCCATTCTTTTTAGGTGACAAATCTGAGGAACTGTCCCAGATTAAAGTGTCATTAGAGGAGGTTTTGGAACAAATTGATAAGTTAAACAGTAATAAGTCACCAGTACCAGATGATATTCACCCAAGAGTTCTGAAGGAACTCATATGTGAAATTGCAGAACTACTAACTGTAGTCTGTAACCTATCACTTAAATCGGCTTCTGTACCAGATGACTGGAGGATAGCTAACATGATGCCAGTTTTTAAAAAGGGCTCCAGAGGTGACCCGGGCAATTACAGGCCAGTAAGCCTGACTTCAGTACCGGGCAAACTGGTTGAAACTATACTAAAAAACAAAACTGTCAGAAACATAGATGAACATAATTTCTTGGGGAAAAGTCAACATGGTTTTTGTAAAGGGAAATCATGCCTCACCAATCTGTTAGAATTCTTTGAGGGGGTCAACAAGCATATTGACAAGAGAGATCCAGTGGATACAGTGTACTTAGCTTTTCAGAAAGCCTTTGACAAAGTCCCTCACCAAAGGCTCTTAAGCAAAGTAAGCTGTCATGGGATAAGAGGGAAGGTCGTCTCATGGATTGGTAACTAGTTAAAAGATAGGAAACAAAGGGTAGGAGTAAATGGTCAGTTTTCAGAATGGAGAGAGGTAAATAGTGGTGTCCCCCAGGAGTCTGTACTGGGCCCAGTCCTATTCAACATATTCATAAATAATCTGGAAAAAGGGGTAAACAGTGAGGTGGCAAAATTTGCAGATGATACAAAACTACTCAAGGTAGTAGTAGTCCCTGGCAGACTGCAAAGAGCTACAAAAGGATCCCTCAAAACTGGGTGACTGGGCAACAAAATGGCAGATGAAATTCAATGTTGATAAATGCAAAGTAATGCACATTGAAAAACATAATCCCAACTACACACATAAAATGATGGGGTCTAAATTAGCTGTTACCACTCTCTGAAAACATCCACTCAATGCATTGCAGCAGTCAAAAAAGCAAACAGAATGTTGGGAATCATCAAGAAAGAGATAGATAATAAGACATAAAATATCATATTGCCTCTATATAAATCCATGGTACGCCCACATCTTGAATACTGCATGCAGATGTGGTCGCCCCATCTCAAAAAAGGTATATTGGAATTGGAAAAGGTTCAGAAAAGGGCAACAAAATTGATTAGGGGTATGGAATGGCTTCTGTATGAGGAAAGATTAATAAGACTAGAACTCTTCAGCTTGGAAAAGAGATGACTAAGGAGGGATATGATAGAGGTCTATAAAATTATGACTGGTGTGGAGTAAATAAATAAAGAAGTGTTATTTACCCTCTCTCATAACACAAGAACTGGGGATTACCAAATGAAATTAATAGGCAGCAGGTTTAAAACAAACAAAATGAAGTATTTTTTTTCACACAACGTGCAGTCAACCTGTGGAACTCTTTGCCAGAGGATGTTGTGAAGGCCAAGACTATAACAAGGTTCAAAAAAGAATTAGAAACATTCATGGAGGATAGGTCCATCAATGGCAGGGATGGTGTCCCTAGCCTCTGTTGCCAGAAGCTGGGAATGAGCAATAGGGAATGGATCACTTGATGATTACCTGTTCATTCCCTCTGGGGAAGCTGGTAATGGCTACTGTCAGGAGACAGGATACTGGGCTAGATGGATCTTTGGTCTGACCCAGTATGGCCGTTCTTATGTTCTTAACCAAATGTTTAGAGATTCAGTGCAGTTTGTATAAGCATCCCCTAAAGGGCACTGAAATCAGTTGGGTCTTCAATACTAGACTGAAGAGTTTAAGAGTACAGTCTGCTCTGGGGTTTTCAAAACATGCCAGTAGCCTTGTCCTTCCCTTGTTTAGAAACTGGATAGCAAAAATTCTTCTGAAAATAACACATTTGCAGCACATACAGAAATATTGCAAAACCAGCCCACTTCATAATATTACAGCAATCCTGCTTCCAGTTCCAGGAGGAACCTCACAAAAATGGAAAGTAATCAGTACAAAAAAAATAGTTAAACTGAACTCTTTCAAGCTTCAGAAACGGTTCATAGTCTGCGGGGCAGGTTTTCGACAAATGTCTAGGTTGTTTCTGGTTTTTGGGCAAAGATCCAGATACATTTTTATTTGCTCTCAACTGGTTTGCCCAACCCTAATCACAAAGTTTCTGCCCAATATAACCAGAAACAATAGTATTATTGAATTTAATATGCTTGGTTTGGAAAAACTGTTGTACTATATTGTAATCAATTGTCTATTATAATGATGCCCATTATTAGTGGAGTGCACTGTATATCTTTATCTTTTCCCTTTAAAATAGCAAAGTTCACTGCCTCATAAACATGTAAATTACATTTTCCATTACACATAGGACAGATTTCAACTTCTGAACCAGCAGTCAACAAAGATTCCCCCAGCTGCTGAAAAAAGTGAGTATTTATGAAGAGAGGCATAATAAGATCACAGGGAAGCCTGTCATAAAAATGCACGTTGCATAATACATGATGGATCAGCTCTATTATTTAACTTTCCCATAGATATAACAATACAGAGATATGCTAACCATCATAGTCAGCATTAATTTACAGTGGGAAAAATAATTAGAATCTCACTTTTTCTGAAGAATGGAGTGAAAATGTAAACAATGCTTCCCTCCAGGCAAGTGCTTTATCAAGTTGACAGGTGCATTTGAATTTCCATGGGTGGGGGACATAATAGGTTATTTATGTGTCATTTTAATACAAAGGCCCAACCATCAAGATGGACAGGAGTCTTTATCAGTACTGCTGTTTGCAACTAATCCACCAATTTAATACCCCATGAAAATACCTGCAACCAAAACCTGTACGTTTTTCTTTTACACTCCATTACAGGGAAATCAATATGGGCGCTATTCATCTCAGATCCTCAGATCTGCATGAGCCCACAACACTATGTCTCTGCCACCTAGGTGCACCAGTCGTTAGGATGCAGGTCTTAAGTATTGATACCACAGGTGAATTCAAAACAGGGCCACAAATTTCTACAACTGTTATCTATAATTCAGCCAAAAATAAATGTGAAAATTAATTAAAAAAATAGAGAAAACGCACTCTTTTTTTTGAGAGAGAGTAGGAACACAAAGGAGGCTAAGGAAGCTAAAGTGTTCTGGCATGTCCTTGTATGGGATAGCTCTATCTAGCTAGGCTTTTATACCAGGCTCATTACAGCAGTATATAAGCCAGCGGTGGGCAAACTACGGCCTGTGGGCCACATCCGGTCCGCAGGCCCCTCCTGTCTGGCCCGAGCTCCTGCCCCTGGAGGCTAGCCCCCGGTCCCTCCCCTGCTGTTCCTCCTCCCACGCAGCCTCAGCTCGCCCCACTGCCAATGCAGTGCTCTGGGCGGCGGGGCTGCGAGGTCCTAGGGTAGCGCAGCTGCAGAGCCACGGCCTGACCCGGTGCTCTGTGCTGCGCGGTGGCGTGGCTGGCTCCAGCTGGGTGGCAGGGCTGCCTGTCCTGCTGCTCTGGGGGGGTGCCGCTGTAGCGCCGCAAGCCACTGGTGCTCCAGGCAGCGTGGTAAGGGGGAAGGGAGCGGGGCGGGGGGGTTGGATAGAGGGCGGGGGAATTTGGGGTGGTGGTTGGGGTGGGGGTCTGGATAGGGGTCAGGGCGGTCAGAAAGCAGGGAACAGGGGGGGTTAATGGGGACAGGGGTCCCAGGTGGGGTGGTCAGGAAGGAAAGAGGGGATTAGATGGGGCATCTGGGGGCAGTCAGGGGCAGGGGTTCTGGGGGCAGTCAGGGGACAGGGAGAAGAGGTGGTTGGATGGGGCAGAGGTCAGTCAGGAAAGAGGGGGGTTGGATGGGGCAGTGGGGGATCCGGGGGCTGTCAGGGGACAGAAAGTGGTGGCGGTTGGATGGGACAGGGAGCGGGGGGGGCGTGGTTTGGGCAGGAGCCCCAGGGGGGGGTCGTCAGGGGGCTAGAAGGGGGGTCGGATAGGGGACGGGGGCAGGACCACGCCTGGCTGTTTGGGGGGGTACAGCCTCCCCTAACCGTCCCTCCATACAATTTTGGAAACCGGATGCAGCCCTCAGGCCAAAAAGTTTAGCCGCCCCTGATCTAAGCCCTTTGGCACCTGGTTGAATGCAGTGAAAGCCACAGCATGGACTAGAGCTGTGTGAAACTTACATAATGGTATTATTTGTTTATTATTGTATTTATTATTTGTATTGTGCTAGCTCTCAGGAGACCCGGACCAGACCCCCACTGTGCTAGGAGATGCACACAACCACCTAGAACCCAAACCTCTGAGTTTTCACAACTCACTATTACCTGTAAAAGGCAACTTTTATAACCACTGGGGTGAAACAGGATCAAAATTAACAATAGCAACAACAGCAGCCCCAGCTCATCTGAACTAACTTCTTCTCCACCACCCCGCCAATGACAATTATTATCTTTGATACCAACTACTTTAATTTGTACTGGAAACTTTGGGATACTTTAGATTTGACCTTTAGCTAAAGGCTACACTGGGTTACCAATTTGCTGCTCTCCTAGGTAGTTTCTCTAAAACAGATTTGTATATACATACATTAGGATCATTGTTCTCACATATAATATATAAATCTTGTTTAGATATTATCTTGGGCAGATGGAGTTAGGTTTTATTTCTGCATGGAAAATCCATTATTAGTTTTAAGTCTTAAATCTAACAGTTCCTGTTGTATTTACAGTACATCTTTGTTAAGTTGCACAGCTGTGCGGGAGACCCTCTGTATATAACTGAATGGTGGATTAGCAAGGAGGTCATGAATCACAAAAACATAATTGTCTTAAGAGAATTATTTATAAAACTTCACAATGAATTAGTAAATGTGCTAAAACACAATAGTATCCCCTGAACAGCCCCCACACTTACACTAGTTCTGCTGCAAGGCTGCTCTCCTTGGTTGCACAGGAGGTAGATGGATATAACCACTATGTGACTAATAATACACCCAATAACCTCACTCCTACTCCTTCATTCCCCACCACAAACTCTCTCTCTTTCTGCTAGCCTCGTGCCCATGGAGTTGTGCGGGCAGCATACAGACCTCCATGCACCACATCCCAGGAGCTCCCCAATTCCTCGCCCAAGCAAGTTCCACAGTAATCAAAGCCTCCCATGCTTCATACAATGTGGGAGATGGTATTTATTCTTAATGCTCTCAAGTTAGATGATATTTAGTCTGAGTCAAAGAAAGCGGAAATTAAAAATGAGTGAAATGTGGCTCATTTAAAAAAGTCTTCTGGTAGGTACAGCTTTCCATTAATATCTGTTTGAACTAATTTCCAGATTTATGAGCTGGCAGGGTCGACAAGCACTGGAGAAGGAGCACTACAGAACATTCAGTGCATGGTAACAGGGTCTACACGGCAAGCTGGTACATGGCAAGCTACTGCATGTAGACTCATAATACCATGCATTAATTCGCCGTGTAGACAAGCCCTAAGGCTTGTTACAAAAGCAGGCGATTTCAAACGACTTACATTTTATTAAAAACAAACCTAAAACATTTTCCAAGCTCAGCGTTTCAGTCTGCAAAGCTCAGAGCATCCCTAGGGGGAATTAGCAAATATTGTTAATAACCAGATCCAGTTAAAAATAAAATGCATGTTGTGGTTCTAAATTGGCTACTTTTAACATCTTTTATAAGCTTCAGAGGTAGCTAATTTCCTCCTCTCCTTTCCTTATTTCTATATATTAGAGAGGATCTTAACTTCCTCCATTGCCGTAAATACATACAAAGGTAGATACAGATGGTCATGAGTTAAAAACAACAAACAAGGCTTTTTAGATTACTTTAAACTGCTTGCTTGTGTGTGTAGCTCCAGGCCTTATTTACCATATACCAGCCAAACCCAGCACTGAATACAAAATTATTAATTTCCTCCTGGGTATTTCTATGGTCTTCACAAATATTAATGAATTTCGCTTCATAACACCCTGGTGCAGCGGGGTTATATGATTACTCTGCTTTTACAGCTGGGAAACCAAGGTACACAAAGACTAGCCAAAACTGTCAAGTGTCCACTAATGTAGGAAGCCCAATTTAAGACACCCAGGCCCTGATTTTTCAGAATACTTAACATTTTAATAGCACATTATATTTTCAAAGCACACTTCCAATTGTCTTCAGCCGCAGTTGTGCACACTCAGCACTTCCGCAAATCTGACCCCAGGTGTCTCATGTTGGGTACCCAGAAAAAGTGTCACATACAATTCGTGTCAAGTATCAGAGGGGTAGCCATGTTAGTCTGGATCTGTAAAAAGCAACAAAGAGTCCTGTGGCACCTTATAGACTAACAGATGTATTGGAGAATAAGCTTTTGTGGGTATTCACCCACGAAAGCTTATACAATTTGTGATCACCTGTGAAAAATCTGGTTTGAGTAACTTGACCAGCATCACACAGTAACTCTGCGGCAGAGGCTGGGATAGAATCTAATTCTCCAGGTCATCATTCAGCTGCCTTAACCATGAGTCTGTCCTTTCTCTTCCTGCAGGGCCCTCCCTTTTTCATCACTCATCTTCCAACTCCTGCAACATATGAGGCTGGGGCCCTACAAAAAGAGTCTCTTTCACTACACAACCTTGATTCATTCCTATTGCAATACAGATGCACAGCCCCTCTACATGTAACACAGCGTAAGCACCTATGTCAAGCAATGCGATAGCCATTTTTACTATCAGATTCCAGAAAAACTCACTTACATGGTTAAATCACGGATATTAGGAAAAAATATGCTTAGGAGAAGCAGCTATGACTAACATACAAGTTATATTTGTGGTTTCCAGTCAGTTATAGGCCATCAGCATTTTGCAGCTTTGTTCGTTTCCCCTTTTGTGCAACTTAGTTCCAGACAAGTAGGCATAACATCTAATTGCCATATTTGGCCAATCGCCATAGTTAACTTTAAATCCTCTCCCCTTCCCCCGCCCATTCCTGCTCTGTCTTTGAAACTGGCATGCCCTTGTTGTTTTTAAAAAGCCATATTATATGCAAGAATATATAGTTGTCCATGTCCAATTTTCTTTCCATCTGCCTTCTACAGACCTTTATTTCCGGTTGGAAATTAAATTTCAGAGCAGAAGCTGGCTACCCAAATTGCTATCTGGAACATAGTTTTTTAAAAACGTAACTATTATGGTTTTAATATTTGTTCTAGGGTAATGTTATACCACTTACACTGGGATTTGCATCATGCCACATAAATCTTTAATTTCTATTAAAAGTGTATATAATACAATAGCTTAGATAATGCATCAAAGCAATTTCAGATCTCATTAACAACTAGTATGCTTTTTGCCCTACATATGAGTCTGATTTACTGCTGCAGTGCTCTGTTTTTTGCTGGTATAACTCCTTTGATGAAGTTACTCCAATTTTACATCAGTGTAACATAGCGGTCCAGTGTAATGAATCAGGCCCATATATTTTCTCTTTTCTGTTATCATTCTAAATGCATTACATTTCTTAAAGATTTTCCCCCCAATTTAATAACATTAATGTCAGTCAATCTAACATTAAGTGCAGAAAATCATACTAGACTGTTTGAATGTTTAAGAAAAGGGGCAAAAAAAACCCCTGTAACACCTTCTTAAGTCAGCAGAGTTTATATTTTTGCAAGGATCAAAAGGACCAAAGAGAAAAACCAGTTTCTGTATATTGATTGAATAAAAATTGATTCAGCTGACAGCCAAGTTTTTTGATACATGTAGAAGTATGAGTTTTAGTTCCCAGTAAGAACATTTTTTGTCATTTTCCAGCGCTTGCACTACTGTTTCCATTTCTTGTTTTATGTCTGATGGGGATGGGTGAACCAATTCAGAAAAGATCAGAAAACCCCCAGAACATCTGCAGTTTCAACTAAACTTTGATGGTTTACATACAAAGATGTTTTAGTACATTTAGGGAAATATTACCAAAGAATTTCAGACTTCAAAAGTTTGAAGACTAAAAGAATGGGAATACTTACGTTTTTCTCAAGTTAAAATATTCTGAGGGAAAAATACCTCATGATCCCTGCCAGTTGTGAATCACCTGCTCTTTCATTCGTATTAAGGAACCATTTTTCATTACTATGATCAGTAACCTTTTTAAACTCTTCCTATAGCTCAGTCAATTTAAGAGAAAAATTGTATTAATAGAATATTAAGGTTACATCGATAAACATTAAAAAGTCAAGAAAAGGCAATTGCACGAACAACCTACCTTCCCCTCTTCTGCATATGCATTATGATGGTAACATATGAGCTGCCATACTGAAGTCTGTTCAGTTAAGTATTCTTACTCTGGCAGTGGCCAGTAGCAGATGCGTCAGAGGAAGGTGAAATAATCCCACAGTAGGAAGGTATGGGATAATCCCCCACTACCCACATACATTCAGTCTCATCCTGCTGTCTAAGGCCTTGTCTACAGTATGGGGGGAGATCAATCTAAGTTACGTAACTTCAGCTACGTGAATAACTTAGCTGAAGTCGACGTACTTAGATCTACTTACCATGGAGTCCATACTACACTATGTCAATGAGAGATGCTCTCCCGTCAACTCCCCTTGTGCTTCTCATTCAGGTGGAGTACAGGAGTCGATGGGAGAGTAATCTGCGTTCGATTTAGCGGGTCTTCACTAGACCCGCTAAATCGACTGTTGATGCATCAATCGCCGCGCGTCAATCCCCCGGTAAGTGTAGACAAGCCCTAATAATTGCAGATTATCTTAACCCTGGAGCATGAAGTTTAATATCCTTCCCAACATTTCTGTGCTCATTAATTATGACAGCTCTGGATATTCTCTAATATAAATTTCCAATCCTTTTTTGAATCTTGCTATGTTCTTGGTCTCAACAACTTCCTGTGACAATGAGCATATGCATAAAACAATGGCACATTGTTAGAGAATTCTTTTGGGTGACTCTCTATTTGAGTATGAATTTCTACTCATGCCATTCAGGAAACACAAGCACAAGTAAAGGATTGGTGAGAATGATAAGTCCATTTGAAATACTGGACTAATCAGAGGACAAGTGAATTCATAGATTCCAAGGCCAGAAGAGACCACTGT
The DNA here is from genome assembly GCF_020497125.1 of Mauremys mutica. Lineage (NCBI taxonomy): Eukaryota > Metazoa > Chordata > Testudines > Geoemydidae > Mauremys > Mauremys mutica. Next base: position 117,440,105 of record NC_059073.1, on the reverse strand, counting down.
GATCATGTAATCTGACCGCCTGCATAACACAGGCAATAGAACTTCCCCTAAATAATTCCTGTTTGAACTAGAGTTTATCTTTAAAAAAAAATCCAAACTTGATATAAAAATTGCCAGTGATGGAGGATCCACCGTGATCAGGGTAAATTGTTTCCATGGTTAATTACCCTCATGGTTAAACATTTTCATTCTGAATTTGTCTAGCTTCAACTCCCAGCCATCTCGTTCCCATGGACTAACCATTTGTGCTCACAGCCAACACAGCCACAAATCTGGCAAATGTAATACAAACACTATGCTGAACTTTTCAATCAACGTCAGAAATAGAGAATAGCTCAGGTAGCAGCTCTGGGGGCAGAATTAGGGCGGGGGGAGGGGGAGAGGAGGAGGAAATGGCCTCAGAATGGATCACCCTGCCTTTTGTTGAACTGATCCATCAAGAGCCTTCTCTCAAACATGTCATTTGTAGTCCGAGTCTGAACAAAAGGAAACAGACTCTAGGGACCTTTTCTTTAGAAAAAAAGATCCATTTCATTTCACAGAACAACACTGATCTGTGATTTTAAAAGTGGCAGAGTTCCTGTATTGATACTTGCTGTGCTGTACATTCCACAGATGGAATTACCCTTTACCTGGGGTTCTATGTCCTAGAAGATATATAAAATTGTCTATAGTAAAATATAGTTTCTTAAATATTTTTAGATTATTACCACCCTTTCCAGCTCTTAACCATTTGCCTTTTAAATTTCTCTATTTTGAAAGTATGTGTTTTATTTTAATCAACTATGCATGTGTATAGACTGACAAATGTATCCATCCATCTATATCTGCATGTTGTAAAAAAATATTTTTTCATTTAATACATATCCCTTCATTGCCCCCCAAAAGTCTGCACCTTCTGCTGCCCACAGCTGACATAAAGTGTCCTTAACGTAAGAAGAGTGTTAGCTAAACTACCTCAATAGGCAGTTTCCTAGGGAGAAACCACCTGATCTAATACTAGTGTAGCACATTTTCTTCTATTTTTTAATTTCACTTGGCAGAGCTAAGCTAGGAGTCCTGTCAGTGACTGCTGGGTGATTGTCATGAATTTTGGCAAGGATAAAGAAACACAGGAAAGAACTGAGTGCCATTTCAAGCCAGCACACTTTAATCAGTCTCTGGCACTAGTGGAGTGAAGAATTACGAGGATCTGGCACCCCAAGGTGTAATGTGAGTGAAATAATCCAATGTAACTGCTACATTTACAGCTGGGGTATCAATTGGAGCTCAAAACTATAACTGCACAGCAATAGAAAGGAAACTACATACACTCAAGTGCTGACCTTCATTGTTTACAGCATTCAAGACTCTTTCATCATGAATAACTTAAAAATTGCATAAGCTCAAATTTTGCATAGGTTATACTGGAAAAAGGAGACATCCAATAATTCTCTTCCTGTGGAATTCCTCCAACATAAGTTGCTCAACTATATAACAGGGTACTTGATCATTGGCATGTGTTCAGTGGGAGAGCTGAGAAGCCTCACAGAATAAGGAAAGAGCTATTGAGCTGGTATGAACAACCTATGCTGATTCAGAAAACAAACCGAACAAAAACCAAATACAGGACAGTTTCCAAAAAAGTTATGTTTGCAATTTAAAATACCCATAGGGCAGATCGAATTTATATGACCAGCACTTAATGCGCTGTGTATGATAAGATGACACATGCAGTTTTGGACCTTGGCAACTGTGCATAGAAAATACTTTCACAGCATTCACAATGCATTCATATATTATATATGTCTGGATGTGAGTTCATGAGTAATCAGAGTTATAAAAGTGTCTCCTCATGTAATCCTGGGGCAAAAAGACTGCACTGCAAAGTGAAGCAGTAAGGATGGATGAATGATCCATCTCTGTGAACTTTACATTTTGCTCATTTCAACACCACGCATCTTGAGCCTGATTCTCCTCTCACGTGTGCTGGTGCAAAATAAGGCAGTTCCTTTTAAAGTCAATGGACTTACAAGGGTGTCACTGAGAAGTGGTACAACCCTCTTTTTTTTGGTAAGGGCTCCAGAATACAGCATGTCTGTCACACAATGCTATTCCAGCACCAAATAATCTAATATGGGACACTCAATCTGATATAGCAGACAACATTGAGCAGTTACATTTTCAGTTTTACATTGTCAAGTTTTAAAATAAGTGATTAAAATTTTCTTTAAAACAAAACGTGTATTTTTCAGCAGAACTGGTGCTTTATTCCAGCTGTTGGATATTTTGATTCAAGACCTACCAACCCCAAGCCTTGCAAGATCTATTAGAAAACAGACATTAGACCAAACCATGTCCTTAGTTAGAACCTTGCAGCCCCACTGATATCAGTGGGGTTACACGGGTACAATTTGACCTATTCTCTGAATATTGCTGTTTTGTGATATAGTTCCAACTTGTATTTCCCATGCTTGTTTCAGTCAAAACGTTACAGCTCCCTGGGTTGTGTGTCTTCTTAGTGAGAAGACCACAAGAACAGTGGTATTTTGCATGGTGGTGAGCAAGTAAGAGCTCTTGAGGTTCTGGGGTGCAAATCCAGAGCTGGGGTCTAGGATGGAACAGAGGAAAGTTGAAAGAAAAAAGTACCATAAAGGTGATTTTAATATAACAATCTCTCTGTCTCTAAAGTATCTCCTCCTATCTTTCCATTACAAACTGTTACGCAGACTGGAAATACAGGTATCTGTTTTAGAAAAAAGTGCCGAAGTTGTCTCTAAGTTACATGGACTCAACATCTTGGACTGCAGTTACAATGCACTATGTAAATGAGAATAGAATTTGGTGCAGTGCTTTGTGTCGATTTGAAAAAAAAAAAACAACCCCAAAACCTGCCAGTTTAAATAGCTATATTAGATGTCAGAGCATATTTTAAAGGGTTCAGTTAAAAGGCACCTGGCAAGACTGAACTTGAGATGTTTAATAAAAGACTATTATGAAACATGCCCCACCATGTCTGTATGATACTGTATATTGAGACTTGGAAACATAATCCTCCTTTCCACTTCTTGTTTTTAAAGAAAGGAAAGACAAAAATAGAGAGAATCATTGTTTATTTTTTCCCTTCCTGAAACAAAACCAGTAATGACTTGTGGTAGATTTCAAAACTGCTCAATTTAAATATGGAAAACAAAATGTCTGATACAAACCATGGGCTGAAAAAGCTAAACAAAAATAATCTCAACTCTCAGTTTGTTTTAACTGGTTTGTTTGTTCCATGTAACTTCTTCTGTCCAGCTGTAATGATAATGATTTAAAAAATAAATAAATAAATAAATAAACCTCTGGGCTGGGAATTAGAATCCTGGGCTTTTAAGTCATAATCTTTGCTTAGCTACACATCAACTGGAAAAGAAACAACAAACTGTTGTCATGATGATGCCACATCATTGAGAAAACAGAATGAGTGTTTGAATTGCAGCATCATTCAAAATTTTCCATTACGTTTTGTTTAAACTGTACAGCATTCTCTGTGCAGATGGAAAGGAAAGAAACTTGCTTCATGAAAAAATAAAAAAAAATAAAGCCAAACATTTAGCTTAAAGCCATCTCTAAATCCTACTATACATTCAATGAATGACAACAGTGACACTTTCTGTTAACAGATTAAGCAATATACTGCATGGATACACAAAGTTTCTTCGTGGTTAGCTTAGAGGGACATTGTCAAGTTTAAAAAATCAAGAGCTCAATTCTCTTTTACATGAAGACCTCTTTACACAGCTCTGGTGAGTAAATTACACCCACTTAAATGCCCAGTTAAAAGGCCAATGGTGTAAATAAGAATAAGGCCTCAAATATTTAAAACAAACAAAATTCCTTATTGGTATTTATTAACTGCCAAGATCAGCAAAACTAGCATAATTTTTAAAACATGACTTGTCAACATTTTGTTCTTTGTTCACATTTTTTTTCACTCAATTTAGCCATGAAATAATAAATAATATGGAAATAAGCTTGCTTTTCTTCTGAGTCATTTACCCTTTCCAGTGCCGCAACATTTTGGTTGTAAACATGCTTTTTGCTTTGAAAATATTTTTGTTATGTTTTGTTTTATCCCTAAATCTTTTCTATTCGTATTGCATTTATTTTGAGCACAAAAATTAAGTTTGGGGACTAACATGCAAAGGAAAGTCCCTTTAAGTATTTAATGCCAATAACCTATTTTTCCCAAATGGTGGGTTGCAGGAAAGTTCTGCGTGGGTCACCATGTGTGAAGCTAGATTAACTCATCACCAGGCCCAGGCCTATCCAAACATTCACTTCTCTTAGACTTGGTCTACACTGGGAGAGGGGAAGGAATCAATCTAAGATACGCAACTTCAGCTACATGAATAACGTAGCTGAAGTCGACGTACTTAGATCGACTTACCATGGTGTCTTGACCACGGTGAGTCGACTGCTGCTGCCCCTCCATCAACTCCACCTGCTCCTCTTGCAGCGCTGCAGTACAGGAGTCAACGGGAAAGGGCTTGGGGGTCGATTTATCGCATCTAGACTAGACATGATAAATCGATCCCTGCTGGATCGATCGCTGCCCACAGATCCGGCGGGTAGTGTAGACATACTCTAAGCCTCAGGTAAATAGGAAGGCCCCAAGGGGGCAAGAAGTTGGAGAGCAATTCTGCCCCAGGCTTACCCCACAGTGGCAGCTTCTATCCTATGGGGCTTAGTCCATGCATTGTGACCTGGTGTACGGGGTCACAGCATCACTCTGGTTTGGCCCAGCCACCCCTCCAAAATGCAGTTGGTGCGTTGCCTTGGTAAAAGGTTTGAAAACATTGCAGTAACCTATGGGTTAGCAATTAAAACAGACTGCAATCAAGGCAAAAATACCTCTTCTAATTCTTAGGTAGGATGTCAGCACTGCTAAATATAATTCACTGGAGTGATTTCACATCTACAGATTGCAAGAATCCTCTAATCTGATCCAAGAGAATGTGGTATGTAAAACCTCCAAAACAGTTAAAATCTGCTGTTATCTTTTTCCCACTCACTCCCTGAGAAATCCAGGTATGTTTATAGTGCTATTTCTTGTGCAAAAAGAGGAGAGCAAAAGATTTTAAATGTCTTAATATTCCCCTGGCCTGCTCTGCTTTTCTTCAGGCCAACCACACCTTAACCAAACCACCTGCTACAAGCTACCTTCCAAGGGTCCCCTTCCATGCTGGGCTCCAGGCACTACAGAGGAGTGTACACTCCCACCAAAATCTTACACCCCTTCTGCAGCTGAAGCACCCTGGTAGTGCTGCCAGAGGACCTTCTGCTCATCATGGGTGAGACAGGGGTGCTGAGTCAAAAGCACATCCTCACCAATATAGGTTAATTGGGATCTAAACGGAGGCCAAATTAACAAATGAAGCTGCAGCTGCAGGGCTTATTAGAGGTGGGAAGCAAGCACAGCAGTTGGGAGCAGATCAATGGAGAGGAAGGAAGCTCTGAAAAGGGGGGAGCCTGAAGGAAGGCAGAGCTGGCTGCTGATAGTGCTGCTCCTTTCCCCCCCAGAAGTAAGAGGGAAAGCTGAGTGGGACTTGTAAATATGTAAACAGTACTATAGGCAGTGGCCTGGTAGAACAGTATAATAAAGCACAGTGGTAGTGAAGGAGGCCTGCAATGAGTGGGGTCTGTATCTAAGGCGACGGAGACTCAGAGAGGACCACCCCATGACAATGGGTCAAAACAGGATTTTTCCTCAGGATGACAAGGAGTGGCAGCTTTAAATTGCTACCAAGCATGTCAGTAGACTTTCACTTCTTTTACAGTGAAACTTTGCTCCACATGTAGAGTAAAATCCTGGTTCCACAAGAGTCAGTGGCACAGCCTTTGTGGATTTTAATTAGGGCCAGAATTTCACCTGCAGTGTTTATAATCCATGTAAAATGTGGGGATTAGTTCCTGCTTAGGGTAACCATATTTCCCAAAGGGAAAAACAGGACACCACATGAGGCTAGCCCGAGCTCCCCTCAGCCCCCACATGGCTGACCCAAGCCTCTCACCAAACCCCTCCCACTACACAGGGCTGGTTTCGCTGCTCGCCTGAGCTCCCCTCCCTGTGCAGGGCTGTCCCAAGCCTGCTCTCCCTGCCCCCCTGCGTGAGGCTGGGGCTGGCATCACTGGGAGTCATCTGAGCCCTGTTTTCCCCCCTGCCCCCATCTGAGGCTGGGGCTGGTGTTGCTGCTTGCCCGAGCCCTGCCTTCCCCCTGCTTGAACCCTGCCTCCCCTCTGTGTGGGGCTGGCATCACCCTTCCCCTGCACGTTCTTTCACACCCCACTTTTTTGACAAAGGTGGGCATCTGTCCCACTTGCTCTTGCTAACTTCAACGGTTGGCAAAAGCAAACGAGACAAATACCCACTTTTGAGCAAAAAGTCAGGATAGCCGTGACCGAATTTAAAAAAGGGACTGTCCTGCCCAAAATGGGACATATGGTCAACCTATTGCTGCCCCTTGAGGGAGTCACAGAGAGCAAACTGTGCCCTGGCTGAAAACAAGCAGGAGTTAGAGATGGTCGTACTCAGGGGCATACACAAGGGAGGGCAAGCAGGGGCATAGGCCCCCCAGTAAATGGCAGAGTCACAGAGCTCCTCTGACCCCGAGGCTGCAGCAGGGGTACAGAATGTGCCCCTCCAAAAGCGGTCAAATTTAAATTCCTGCGCACCCCCCTGGCCATACTACTATTGCTAAAACATACGATGGGAAGCTGGAAGAAGTGTGGAGTAGAGATCCTGTGTGTGGCTGGTCAGAAACCCATAGCCAGATGGCTGACATTCTGTGTGGATCTTTGGCTTCTACATATTTTCCTATCACATCTCCCTGTCAGGTCCAAACCCTGGATCAGGGGTAGTCAATTATTTTTTGTCAAGCTCCAAATTTCTTGGTCAAAGTATAATCAAGGTCGAGGTTCCAGAGAAAATGAAATAAAATAAATTAAAAAAAAAAAAGATTTCAGAGTCCATTCAAACACGTCTGGAAGTCCAGATTTCGCCCAGGGTCCGCCTATTGACTACCCCTGCCTGGGCTGGTTCTGTAGTCCAGAAGGAGGTTGGTAGGGTTGCCAATTTTCGTTGGATGTATTCCTGGAGATTTCATCACATGACATCTTTAATTAAAAATTAAAAAGTCCAGGCCAATCATGGATGGTTGGCAACCCTAGGTTGATGCTGTCAGTAAAAAAACTCTCTACTTCCACAATGCCAACCACTGCAGTTCAGAACTCACCTGGGTTTTTCATTATTTTTTTTCTCTCTATGCATGTTTTTAAGTGGAGCAAAGGGAATATGTAGACTAGGGCAACATAGATGACCCCAGTTCTAAAGAATATCAATCGAGGGAAAGATTAAGGAAGTTGATGTTATTCTCATTGGCAAAAGGGCAATTACACATTAGTGATTTGGAAGAGACCTGTACAAAATTGCTACTGCTTAAAGATGAGAAGACAATCAACAAAGTAGTGCATGGAACTAGGAGGAAAGGCGCAACTCAGACAATTAATTTATGCAAGGATGAATAAACATGGGATACATTATTATATTATTTGTACTGCAATAGCAAAAAGGATCCCCAGTCATGGGCCAGGACCCAGGGCTGCCCGGAGGAGAGGGGGGGCAAGTGGGGCAATTTGCCCCAGGCCCTGGGCCCCACAGGGCCCCTTACGAGAGTTTTTCGGGGCCCCTGAAGCGGGGTCCTTCACTTGCTCCGGGGACCCCGGAAAACTCTCACGGGGCCCGGGCCCCCGGAGCTTCTTCCACTCCAGGTCTTTGGCGACAATTCAGCAGAGGGGGGTCCTTCCGCTCTGGGACCCACCGCCGAAGTGCCCCAAAGACCCGTGGCGGGGGGGCCTTCCACCCCAGGACCCGCCGCTGAAGACCCCAGGCCCCCTGAATCATCTGGGCAGCCCTGCCAGGACCCCATCTATACAAACATGGAACAAAAAGATGGTCCCTGCCCCACATTGCTTCCAATCTAAATATAAAACAAAAGACTGCAAACAGATACAAAGACAAACAGGGGGAGCACAAGGAAACTATGAGAAAGAGATTGAAGCAAAAGGTACGTGTGAATTCTGGAGACAACTACAACCAATTTATTTCTGAAGGAGGAGGAAATTAGGGGTGCGGTGAAAAAGGAGGTGCTTTGTTCCAAAAATACTGTTGACTATCAAACAAAAGAAAAGATTAGTGATAGATGTCCAGGGCCGGCTCCAGAGCCCAGCGGGGCAAGCACCTGCCTGGGGCGGCCCTTTCCCGGGGGGGCGGCAGGCTGGGCCGGCGGACCTGCCGCAGTCATGCCTGCGGGAGGTCCACCGGAGCCCCGGGAGCAGCGGACCTGCCGCAGGCATGACTGCGGAGGGGACGCTGGTCCCGCGGCTCGGCTGGACCTTCCGCAGGCATGACTGCGGAGGGGACGCTGGTCCCGCGGCTCGGCTGGACCTTCCGCAGGCATGACTGCGGCAGCTCAACCGGAGCCGCCGGACCAGCGAACCGCCCACAGCTGCGGGAGGTCCAGCCGAGCCGCGCGACCAGCGGACCCTCTGCAGTCATGACCGCGGGAGGTCCGCTGCTCCCGCGGCTCGGGGGCGCCTCCCGGGCATGACTGCTTGGGGCGGCCAAATTTGTAGAGCCGCCCCTGTAGATGTCTGAACCTTGCAGACCTCACACAGACCCACATATGTCAAAATGGAGAACAAAAATGTCACTGGGTATTGTAGATTTCCCCCACTGTAGGCTTACCTCATAGTCTAAGGTCTGGATCCTGCAATGTGTAGCACATGAGAGAACTGCTGCACCCATGTGAGGCCCCCTTGAAGTCAATGGGGCTCCACACAGGCTTAGAAGTCTGCCTGCATGCTATCAGCTGTAGGATAGGAGCTAAAGTGGGTTCTGATCCTCCCAGGCAGCTCATTATCTTAATCTGAGCCTGCACTGATTCTGCTTTCACCCACTTACTAGTGGCAGGTCTAGTTGCATTGAGAAGTTAGACGGGATGAGCTATTTGTGAATGCTGAATGTATTTCCTACCAATCTGAAATACATTCCAGACATAAAAATTGAGAACCGCTTTTGAAACTGAAAACATACTAGAAAGACATTGGTTTCCAAATGGCAAAGTGACCGACCTCCTCAGAGTTGTTATTCAAGCGACATACAGTACGCATTCCTTCTAACAATGTCATTTATAAAGCAGTAATGAAAGAAACTATATATAAGCTAGGGCTGTCAATCGCAGTTAACTCACGTGATTAACTAAAAAAAAATTAATTGTGACTTAAAAGATTAATTGTGATTAATCACAGTTTTAATCACACCGTTAAACAATAGAATACCAATTGAAATGTATTATATATTTTGGATGTTTTTCTACATTTTCATATATATTGTATTCTGTATTGTAATCGAAATCAAAGTGTATATTATTTTTGACTAAAAATATTTGCTCTGTAAAAATGATAAACAAAAGAAATAGTAATTTTCAATTCACCTCATACAAGTACTGTAGTGCAATCTTCTTGTCGTGAAAATGCAACTTACAAATATAGATTTTTTTTTGGGTTACATAACTGCACTCAAAAATAAAACAATGTAAAACTTCAGAGCCTACAAGTCCACTCAGTCCTACTTCTTTTTCAGCCAATTGCTAAGACAAACAAGTTGTTTACATTTACAGGATATAATGCTTTCCTCTTCCTACTTACAATGTCACCACAAAGTGAGTATAAGCATTTGGATGGCACTTTTGTAGTTGGCATTGCAATGTCTTTACGTGCTAGATATGCTAAACATTCACATGCCCCTTCATGCTTCGGCCACTATTCCAGAGAACATGCTTCCATGCTGATGATGCTCGTTAAAAAAATGATGTGTTAATTAAATTTATGACTAAACTCCTTTGGAGAGAATTATATGTCCCCTGCTCTGTTTTACTCATATTCTGCCATACATTTCACGTTATAGCAGTCTCAGATGATGATCCAGCATGTGTTAATTTTAAGAACACTTTCACTACCGATTTCACAAAATGCAAAGAAGGTACCAATGTGATATTTCTAAAGATAGCTATAGCACTCGACCCAAGGTTTAAGAATCTGAAGTGCCTTCCAAAATCTGAGAGGGACGAGGTGTGGCGCATGCTTTCAGAAGTCTTAAAAGAACAACACTCCAATGTGGAAACTACAGAACCTAAATTACCAAAAAAGAAAATCAATCTTCTGCTGGCGGCATCTGACTCAGATAATGAAAATGAACATGCATCAGTCCACTCTGCTTTGGATTGTTATCGAGCAGAACCCATCATCAGCATGGATGCATGTCCCCTGGAATGGTAGTTGAAGCATGAAGAGACATATGAATCTTTAGTGCATCTGGCAAATAAATATCTAGAAATGCTGGCTACAACAGTACAATGAGAACACCTGTTCTCACTTTCAGGTGACATTGTAAACAAGAAGCGGACAGCATTATCTGCTGCAAATGTAAACAAACTTGTTTGTCTGAGTGATTGGCTGAACAAGAATAAGGACTTAGTGGACTTTCAGGCTTAAATTTTATGTTTGAATACAGGTTTTTATTGTACATAATTCTACATTTGTAAATTCAGCTTTCGTGATAAAGAGATGCACTACAGTATTAGGTGAACTGAACAATACTATTTCTTTGTTTATTACAGTATAAATACTCGTAATAAAAATAAATATATAATATACTTTGTATTCTTTCTTGCAACTGAAATCAGTATATTTGCAAATGTAGAAAACTTCCAAAAATATTTAAATAAATGGTATTCTATAATTGTTTAACAGTGCAATTAATTCTGATTAATTTTTTTTATTTTTTTAATCGCTTGACAGCCCTACTATAAACCCTGGCTTAAGAGCAGGAGTTTCTAGGCTCCCAAGTTCACAAGTCTCTAATTTATTTATAGCCCATCAAAATAAAAAAAAAGAGAAAATAAACAGGAAAAACAAGTACAGTAGGACTGAAAATTCTTAAAGGGATACTGTCAAGTGCATTTTTTGAATAAATTTTACTGCTAACAAATACTTTTTTCTTTAATCTGTTATTTTCCATTTGTAAAACACTAATCCAACCACAAACCCCAATTGTTTTCAGTAAAGCCAAAATTAACAAAGCTAGTTTGGGCTGCTTCCCTGATTGTTATTAATGAACTAAGGGGCCAATCCTCAGGTTGTTTTTTTCCCCTCAGGCGAGACTCCTGTACACAGCAAGAGTTTTGCTGAGTAAGGTCTGAACTGTCGGGCCTTAATTCATGGCATCAGCAGCAAATTGGAAAAAGGGGTTGGGGAGTTATGTTTCTTTGGCTGTCTCTGTGGCACTAATGTATTAAATGTGGTAGGTATTACATAAACATAGGCTATTTGTCACAAGAGTTTTTCTGATAGAGCAGTGAACTAAAAGCAGCAGCTGTATAATATTCCAGCTGTGATTAAAATAATTTTAGAATGCACCAGACTTGAGGTCGTATGCCAGGGTGGCCAAACTTACTGACCCTCCAAGCCGCATATGACAATCCTGCCAGGGCTTCAGCCCTGCAGGGAGCGGGGTCTTGGGGCTTCAGTCTTATGGTGGGGTAGTGGGGCTAAGGCTGCAGGGAGCGGGGTTATGTGGCTTCAGCCCCACAGGAGGCACATGCCAGGGCTCAGAGCTTCAGCCCCATTCCTGCTAAAGTCCCAAGCCTCGGCAGGCACGCTCCGCTGGGCTGAAGACCCAAGACCCTCCCACCTTACTGGGCAGAAACCAGAGGCAATGAGTGGGGGTTCACATGTCCCCCTGCCCCCGATTTTTGCCAGGATTTGCTGGTTCTGCTCGGTTACATGGTGCTGCAGGACCCTCTCCCTGCACTGCGGCTTCTGGAGCTGGCAAGCTGGGAGCTGCGGCTGTGGGAAGAGGCAGTGGCAAACAGCTGGAAGCTGCAGGGAGAGCCACTCCTTTTGCTGTTGCCTCTCCCAGCAGAGCTAAACCATTGGCCCCTCCCTGCAGCTCCCAGCTGTTTGCCCCTGCATCTCCAAGTGGAGCTAACAGTTGGGAGCTGCAGGGCTTGACTGCTGCCGGTAAGAGGGTGGTGGTGAATAAAGCTGTTGGGGTTGTGACTCAGCCTATGGGGGGTGCCAACCCTTTAAACTGTGCCTCACCTCCGACCCCCAGTCATCTCTGGCAGCAGCCCCTGACCCCATCACTCCGCCACAGGGCAGAAGACCCGTGCTCCCCATCCTCCCAGTCTAGTAGGCAGAGTATGGGGGGGTAGGGTGTGGGCAGCTCCGTGAGCTGCATTTTAACAGTAAAAGAGACACGTGCGGCTCGCGAGATGTGGTTTGGTCATCCCTGTCTTGAGTTCTTCAGAGGTTTTGTGGGAAGGTGCCTGGCTTTACACAGAAATCTCCCCACCAGCGTAGGTCCATCAGGTCAACTGGTCACTTGGGGAGGGCGACTGGAAAGTTGTTCCCTCCATTTGAGACACTGAGGCCTCCCAACATCAAAAGATACTTTCCCCAAAACTTAAGAAAATCATGTCCTCATACACAGATGGATAGACTAAGATGTTCCCACTGGTGCTATATATGGGTTGTCATAAGGAAAGAATTGTGCCCTCTCTGCTCCCCCTCTTGCTTCATGGGTTAGTCACTTGCTGCTGCTTATAGCTTATAGCAACAGCAAATTATAACACCTTGCACACTGCCCGATCTGCCCTGGCTGGTGCACTGGAGGAGGGGAAGGATATGAGGTTCTGACCACTCCCTGCCCCTCCCCTTTCCACTTGCTTGGCAGGGAGTAGACTCCCTGGGACTGCGGTGTCTTATTTCGAAGAACAATGTAGCCCCAAGAGTATTTCTCCGACTTTGAAATATCAAACCTACATCCCAGCAAAGAGCAGTTCCTCACACTGGGACACTCCTTGGGGGTCACCTATTAGCTTCTTAACTTCCTAATCACCATGCTGTCTAGATTCTCTAGTACAGAACAAGAGAGATGTTGTTTTGCTTCTACTGCAGTAAAGACTTCTCCCCCACACACACACTCACACAGCTCAGAGGATGCAGGGTTAGAGTCATTTTTAAATGTAATAATTAAAATTTAAGCGGGGGAAGAATACATTTAAGACAAAATGTATTTATTATAAACAACAGAATTTTGATTCTCCTGTTTGCGACATTGAAAGTATAACAGAAATATAGAAAACACGACAATTATTTAATTTTTCTCCCTCTGACAAACTAGTTTTCATGAATATGTGGAATAACAATAAGCTATTAATGAGCACTCAGTGTGATGACACAGCATAGTTCTAACCTTAATTATCACAGAAAAAACAATAAAAACTTCTTGATCCTGTCATACAAGGCTGTCCTTATTACTGTTTTTTTCTTTGTTTTTAATTGCAGACTAATGACTTATTTGATATTTGGCATTATTTGCATACAAAACTGACATTCTGAAGCCATTAGTTTGTATTAGAGTGACCATTGCATAGATCATGTGGCTACAATAATGTATAGCCAGTTCTTATGTGGTAAAAGTGCTCAGTCACCAGCCTCATGACTAGAGATGGTCGAAAGTGAATTTCAATTTTTTTAAAAAGTATATAATATATATACACAATATAAAAATTTTTAAAAAGTCAAAATCAGAACAAAACATTTAGATTGTATAAAAAAAGTTTCAATTTTGATTCTTTTTAATGTCATTTCACAGAATAGTTCAAGTTTTTTTTTCCAGACTGGAAAAAATTTAAAATTGGGACATTTCCTGTGGAAAAGATAATGCAGTTCCTACCCTGCTTGACTCTTGGTGCACTTAAATTACATGATTATATTGTTATGACTACATGGTCTGTTAGGCATATACTACTATGAATACACAGATCCATGTATGTGTAACTCCCACTTAAATATTTAGCAGCTTGACAAGAACAGGATTAAAAATATGGGAAAAGTCTGAGGTAGGAGACAACATTTTACAGGTCAGTGGGTGAGATGACAGAGGCAGGATCTCTCTTTCTCTCGCAGGCCCCTGAAGGAGAATCAGGAGAACAATTTGCTCAGGGGCATTTCAGCACTCTTGTGCTATGATACCCATATTCGTCAACATGCAACAATCCCCCCTCCAGATGCAAAACACTACAGATAATGTTCCTGATAAAACAGACAATTTTCCTCCTTCTCTTTTTGCTGTTGGCAGGGATTCTTTACACTCTTACCTACCTAGGGCATAGCTTCCTTTTCCCTTTTGCCATGCATTAGAAACCATGAATACACACAATAACAAAGTCTAGTTGGCCTGCTTTTTAGACACTTGTGCCGGATTTCAAATGTACCCAGGAAATGGATATCACTTAGAACCTTCAGCGGCCACTAAGACAAAAATGTTGCAAAGTGGAAAAGGTGGGAAACTAAAATGTCTCTCTATACTGAGTAACCTATTCAGGATGAAATTCATGGCCCCTGCACATAGCTCAGGTAAATGGGCTTTGTATAGAGGAAGAATGCAGGGCTGAGGAAAGGAAGTCTGTCCATTCACACAGATCCATACAGATACTTGATGGCTGCTACTTCAGACCTTTCACTACTGTAAGGATATTAAGGCCTCCTCTGGTCTTGCTTCGTCCCCTCCATCATGCTACTATGCCTGTGCAGGGTGTGCAGAGTCATATGTGTCTCCATTCTGCAGCTGCTTTCCCCTGTGAGGTGTAATCAAAGAGATGCTGCTGTATTGAATGGGGGTTGAGGGATGGGGTGTTTAGAATGGCCCCTTATGTTGGTAGAGAAATTTCACTCTTAAGGAAAAACTAACAAGCTTATGCCCACAAGACTAAACAGATATTTAAAATATACCTATATATTAAATCCAAACTAGAACAAGAAAACCAATGGACAACTATTATGCTTCAGTCACGACAGTCATGCAATACCATATAAGTATTCTTTAATGCTATCTAACTCCCAAAATAATTTGTACCTTGATATCTGTCCCTCTGTGTGACCATCAGCAATTCACTGGTGACCTGATTTTCTAAATGGCAGAGTTCCTGGGCATGCACACAAAAATATGCATGCAATTGCATATGTAATTTGCCTGTGCACTTAACATGATTGCATAAGAAAATATGACACCAGACCAATCAAATGTCTTAATGGACATCTACAAAACTCTCAGCCTTCTCATGCCTAAGCTCCAAAACATTAATAGAAGCATTCACCATAGCGGATGGCTCAGTGGTCCATCTAGTCTATTACCTTGTCCCTCAGATGATGGCCAATGCCAAATATTTCAAAGGATGGTGAAATAATTCCTATAATTAGGGCTGGTTGAAAATTTTCTAAAGTCAAATTATGATGAAAAAAATTCAACACAATTTGGATTTTGAAGGAGAAAAATAAATCACAAAATGTTAATCAATTTTCCCACCACCTATATCCATATTGGACAATTATGCAATAATTTTTGTATAATACAAGTTTCCTCTTACCCCCCAACTCTTAAGGTTTATCCCTTTTATAATATTTTTATTCAGAATTGTAACATGCTCATTATTCATATAAATATCTAATTTTTATTTGAATCCTGCAAAGTTCAATGATGTCTTGTGCCAATGAGTTCCCCAGGTTAATTTCATATTGCATAAAAATAAGAAGACAGATAGTTTTTATTCCAAAGAGTAGGACTCGTTAAATGAGTGGCTAGTCTTGGAGGATTGCAGAATTGCTCAAATTATACTTCACAGTACAGAGTGGGGAAGTGAAGCATTGTATGAATTACTCTTGCAGTATTTCACAAGCTAGTAAATTTTCTATGGAAATTATCCAGTGTGATGAAAATGTCTGTATTTCATACCTTACAAGAGCCTGATTTGAAAGAAAAATAGCACTCATTTACTGCAGCTTCATCGAATGCAAAGATAGCAAAGCTGAAGTGTTGAAATGTTAACATTCTACGAAAACTAATTATCATATTTTCACTTGCAAACTTCAAACCTGCTGCTAATTAATCTCTGTGGAAAGGATGTGTATGAATCAAATTATAATGCAAGTCAGATTATATGGAACGAGGTGTATAACATGCCCTGCCACTGAGGAGAAATGAAATGGATTGCTTGCTCAGGAATGACACACACACACACACCCCCAAAAAAACCCAGTGTGCTTGCTCTTCATTAGTGCACCAATCTGTACCAGCCAACCAACGACAGATTTACCCCAAAGAATTGTTGCAAATCACCTTGGATTTTCAAAAGTTTGCCTGTGGTCACAAATTATCTAGATGCAGGGAGAAAAAACTATTTGACTGAGCAAATCTTGACCTGGCACTTGCAGAGTTCTGTTGTGAAAACATCTTGAGGGCAATCAAGTGCCATTAGCACATGTCAATGGATCGTCTCATGAAATACGTCAAAACTCACAGTTAAGTGTATTACCCCCTCCATCACTGTCCAAGCACTCTGACAAAACAGTTTGCATATCTGCTTAAGTATTATAGAAATTAACACCTCCCTTCCAGGTATAGAAATCAGAAGGATGACAGCAGACAATTAATTAGGTTCATCTGCACTGCTGCCTTTACATAATTAATATGTTCATTACAGGTTTTAAATGCTTTTTTGTGTTTACTCTGAAACTATATTACATTATATATCCTGAACTAGAGGCCTGAATATTTTTAGGTAGAATTCTATCAAATGATTCTCATTAACATGAAGTTGTGGTGAACAGAATGAACGTGTTATAAAATCAGCCATTGTGTTCACAAATGCTTTCTCCAAATAAATCCCATGAAGTTTCACCATATCATTTCATTTTGCATGGCTCCACAGTGCGGAACAACCGAGCAGCATATGAGACATCATGTGACAAAAAAAAAGAAGGACATGTGCAGCTCACAAGAATCTTTCCTCCTCATAATCTCTTTTATTTAATTTTATTTATTTATTTATGTATATTAATGTATTGCCACACACGCTTCAGATCAAAGGCTCCTTGGCTTCGAGTAGCTTAACATAGCCTTTTTATACACTTGCTTTATTCCGGGTCTTTATTCCTAAAGAAAGGGAAATAATGCACTACCACCATAGGACTGTTCAGTGTTATCGGAACTACAGCCTCAGTTTCTAATACTGTTTTCATTAATCTGCTGGTTGATCATATCCATTCTTTCATTATTATAATTTTATTGTGAGGCTTCTTTGTGTGTGCACATCTGTTCAAATATTTCCACTTGTAGACCTGCTTCATGGACAAAGGAAGCCTTAATTTTGCCCAGGTTGCGTTTGCCTGTTCTCTCTCTCTCTCTCTTACACACACACAACCAGTTTCTAACCAAAGATTGTGAGTTTTAATGGTATTCATGGATACTGTCAGATTAGCTGGTAATTCCAGATGCTTGCCACCACCCACACATCTCTCTCCCTCTCTCTCTCTCTCTTCATCTGACCCCCTACTCCCTGGGGATTAAATATCCTAAAACTATAGTGAGTTAAATGTTTCAGGATATCTGGCAAATTTGATCTCACACAATTCAAGTTGTTGTTCCTTCATGTAGTGTTTTGTTGTTGGTGGTTTTTTTTAAGGTTGAGAGGTCATGAATGGCTAAATTCCCCAAAAAAGGTTTCATTCTTTTTTTGAACCTTAAATGCCATTTTGCCCAGCTCTCTCTCACATCTCAGTACCAGCTCATGCTTTACATTTGCTGAGAATCTGGTCCTTCAATAATTCTTAAAAGTTCATTGAGACATGACACTATTTCCTCCTCCTCCTTTGTTATATTTCTATGGTGAAATCTTGGCTCCACACAAGTCAGTATGGGGTCAAATGGGTCAGGATTTCATCTCTAGAATTTCTGCAGTAGAAAGATAACAATTTCTTATTGCCTAGCACCAACCCAACACTCTCAATCAGACTGGCCTGGATTAACCTGGTGGTTTGTTGATAGTGGCATGAGGAATTAGTTTTTACTACTTATTTTTCTGGCTAAGTTCAATGTTTGCATTGTTGTTCCATATTAAACTCCTATGTAGCTCTTACAGAAAGCTTCGTCTTGGTCCCAGTAACTCTGAACAGAAAATGTATTAAGACTAGAGCTGAGTGAATAATTGATTTTTTGGATTGGTGGTCAAATAGAAATTTTTTTTAAAAAAATTTTAGTTTCAGGTCAGATTTTTTTTCTTTTCTTTTCAGCTCAAACTATTCGCTGAATGTGACCTGAATTTGTGAATAGTTTCAGTCAAGCTGAAACTGCATTTTTCAGTGAATAAACTATTCATCCAAAATATATTGGCCAGCACTAATTGAGATACTTGAAAGAGCTTGGGGGAAAGGAACATGCCACCGGGTTCACTTGCAGTTGCTAGGATTCTGAATGGCCACCAGAACTAGATTAACAAAAGAGATGATGAAATAAAAATATAGCATCAGAGTCTCAGCCCCAGGTTTCTCCCCTCTGCACCACCTGAGCAGAACTCTCACTAAGAGTTAAAGGCATTCAGCATCTTTCCTGATCAGGCTTTAAGCCTTTTAAGGTCCTTAAGCTATTAACTATAGAATCACTGTCATAACTCCATTCAAAATACAGCACTGATGAAATATAAATTTTAAGGTAGAGTAGATGTTTGAAATATAGGGGCATTGGAAATGTAATGGTATGATTCCCTAGGAACATTTATATCAGTGAGGTAGACAGGTCAGCAATAATGAAAAGCATTATATTCTATGTTGTCCTCCTAGGATTGCCATTTTGCCCAGAAGATGAGGCTTTGTGTGTGGGCGACACAAAAATATCGTGGACAACTTTACTCCAAAGTAGACATCTAGTAACAAACTTCTCACAACCACAGGGACTTGGAAAGTCATTGCATCGAGATCAGGAAGATAGTTTAACAAGAAACTAACCCTGTGCTAGTATGTAAGCTGAAAACTAGAGGCTTGGATCAGCAACAGGCAAAAGGCCAACTTAAAAATTAGACAAAAGACATAGATAGAACCACTGTGCAGGGCTTGGTATTGTCTGAGAATCCCATTCCTAGCAAATGTTTAAAACCTAATTCAGAGAAAAGTTATACTCAAGTCCTGGTGTACTCTGCAGAAAGGAAATTCTGCACCATACAAACAAATTGACATCCTTCTGTCTGTCTTTTGCTTTCAGTATTTTTTAGTTTCTTTGCCTGAAGTCAAGTGATGTCTAAATCAGCAGTTCTTGATGCAGAACCTTCTTTCATACATATCAAGAGTAACTGTTTGTGACAGACTGAGATTTTTCTATATTTCTTTCTTCAAGCTGCCTCCTCTTCTAATTTCTTTATTATTTTCTCTTGTATTTCTCTTTCCATTCTTACTTGACTACCTTTTTAGTTTGTCTTCTCATGATCACCTTCTCCTTTGCTATCATCTCTCTCTCTCTCCATCTCTATGTCCATATCATCTGGTTTTCTTTCCCTCTCAAAGGACCTGGTATTGCAAAGTGATGACTGCCCTCAACTCCTACATAAGTTAGTAGGCATTGAGGGTGCTCAGCCTCTCTCAGAAGGCACTCAGTTACCTTGCAGGTTAACAACCTAATCCCCTACACTGCTCCCTTTACCTACCCTCACTTTTACCCAAAATAAATTTCTTCTGTCCTTCTGAAGAACCACTGAGTGAAATTCTGGCTCCATTGAAATTAATGGCAAATCTCCATCAATGGGGCTAGGATTTCACCCAATGACTCCATTTGGAATATTCAGATCCAGTTGAGCTATGCGCTCAGGCTGACATTTTCGTTCAACAGTCTGTCCAGTCTTAATCTTCATGTCCAACTGTCAGCATCACCCATGCATAGTCAAATGGTCACGTTCAGGGTTGCACCAAAACTTCAAAGAGGAAATTTACCAGTTATAGTGTCTCAATTGTACAAAAAGGTTACTTCACACTTTTTTTCCAGCTCTCTTATGATATATCTACACAAGCAGAGCACAAATTCTGGAATCTGGATCTTTAGGAAATGGAAAAATCACTGTGTCTGACTCTACTCCTTTGTTTGTTAAAGAAACATTTGCATTTTCTTAGTTTCAAACGTCAAGGGTGCAAGAAAATGTATTGAACCTTTATATTAAATTAATTCAGTTTCCCACTATGCTGCAAGTGCTAGATTCCGCTAGATGGTTTCTTTCTCTGCCCTTGATAGTCTTTTCCCCCTTGCTTCTCCCTTCTTCTCTTGCCCCATCCACTGCAAAGCAGATTTCTAAATTAATACTGAAGAAAGCACAAGAGCACAGGAAGGGGCATTAGTGACAGATTACACAGATCCACTCTGCAGGTCCCCAATCGTCACACGTCCACTGACTTCAATGGCCTTTCAATGGCTCTGATGTGTATATTGCAACATGCACTAGTGGGAGACTCATGCTACTTCTTTGCAAAGGACAAGCAGTGTTCACATCTTCACATAATTTAGCTCCATTACCCATTCCACCCTGTGCCAGAAGCATGGCTCTTATAGTAAAGACAAGGCCAACATTCCTCCTCTCACAAAGCAGGCTCCAGGAGCAAGGGCAGAATTTTGCCCTTAACTATTAACAAGTAATTAATGCATTATTGAACAGGAATAAATAGATAGCAATTAAATAACAAGTATTAATGACTATTTATTAACATATTAATAGTTGGCCTGAGAGTAATAAATGCAAATTAGTGCAAAGTGCTACCAAAAATTGTGTTGATAATAGGCCCTCCAGTAATTTTGTGTGTTCAGGATAATTACAAATATATTTTCCTTTCAAAAACCTACTGCTGGGTAATTTTTTATGGTTTACTGTAATATCATTTTAGAATTAGAAAATTGGCCCTAGTCTAATTAAAATAAATTTTGCAGTGCATCAGGATTTATTTCAAGTATGAGCTTCACATTATCTTTTTGGATATAGGGCTTGCGTTGTTCCAGAAACTCTCACGGTGTGCAGACATTTGGGGTTCACGTTGGCAATACATATTTTATTTCATCTTAATGGGTTTCCCTGTAGGATTTTTGTGATTAAAGTTAACCTGTTGATAGTGTCCAGATCTGAACTTCAATGGATAAGGACCAAGCATGGTAAAATCATTGAGGGTCAGATTCTATCCCCTTTACTCATGCTGAGTAGTACCTTACTCCACAAATAGTTCCACTGGTTTCAGTTTCAACATGACTCAAGCTGGTACAATTGGGCCCTGCATGACTAAATAATAGTAATACCTCCCTCTTTGTAATGCTTTCCATCAATAGATCTCAAAATGCTTTACAAAGGAGGCCAGTACCATTATCCCCATTGTATAGATGGGGAAATTGAAGCACAGGGAGGTGAAATGACCTGCCAAAGGTCATTCAGCAGGCCAATGGCTAAGCTGGGAACAGGACCCATGTCTCCTGAGTCCCAGTCCAGTGCTCTAGTCCCTAGGCTACATTGCCAGGCCTATTAGGATCTGGTCACTATAACTCCAATTCAGAAAATCATCACTGTTCAGCACGTGCTTAAAGTAAACTATGTGTTTAAATGCTCTCCTAAATAGGGATGAATTTAAGCGCATGTTTAAATGCTTTCCTAAACCCTGATTGTCTCTGTCCTGACTTAGAAGGAGAAAATACCAGCTGACACACAGCTCTGAATTGTTATCTAACTTATCCTGGGAATCTGATGATGGAGTTTTACCTGATCTTCAGTACTTAATGTGACTCATCCACCAAAAGAAAAAGCCTAGGCTAAATCCATAATTCTGACCCCCTATTTAATTGATTTAATTAGCACTGAATCAATGTTATATTTTTCTGTATTCAACCTTAACTATGGCTCTGATCCTGCAATTTTATATGCCCAGAACACCCCTGCAACCATGCCAAGCTTAATTAACATAAATGAGCCTCCAGTCAGATATTAGGGGTCTGCCCGCATAGTTCAGATTGCAGAATCAGGGCCTAAGGTTCTTATTAATGCAGTTCTTACTCTACCACCACCACACATGCTTTTGTCTGTCTCTTCAAGGCGGTATTTTTACTTTTCTACAGCTTGCCTCATTAAATGGAATGTGAATTAGCTCACCAAAAATAATAAAGTAAATTTCTGAAATCAACTACCTGAGTCTTGAAGGCTTTCCCCACCCCCACTATGTTCCAAACTGTTACATAAATGTGATTGTGACCATGTAATCTGTATACCTGGAAATATTATTTCTTTTTGTTGTTAATGAAGGTCCTACGGCACAAATTTATTAAAGGTATACTTTTCTATGGGATAATAATTGGGTTGATAATATTAAAATCATAGGCTCATTTTTAATTGCAAGGGCAGATTATGAATACAGCTTCTAAAATGTATTTTAATGAAAAACACTACATCCTGACCTAATCATATCAACCTTATGCTATCTAATTAAGGATGCAAAAAATCATTAGAGTTGCAAAATATTAGTTCCAGCTCCATCAGGCTGCTAGCTGCCCCTTCATGAATATATATATTTTTTACTCTATGATAAATAGTTAATGAGGTAAAAATGACAAAATTTGCATGTAGGCAAATTAGTTTAATAGAGTGATGTCTTCTCTGACTACAGAAAGTGACCTTTTTCCTATCAAAAGAATGGCTAAAAATACTTTGAAATGATGGCATGACTGTCTTTCCAGAAATGACAAATTGCTTGTCTGAACAATATAAAAATTATAAAATGCAATAACCTTAAATTCTCATCATACTGTAAATGTGTCCTCTCCTGCTACATTTATCAATTTAATAAAAGGAAATTAAGCATATTATAAAATATCCATTTATGGGGCAATTTTTAATCCAGAGGATAAAAATGAGAAGCGCATGGTTAAAAGTCAGGAAATACAGCAAAGGCCTAGACCTAATTTTCTTTAAAAGGTTTGACTGAATATTTACTTGAACTGCTTCTATTTAATATAGCGCTATATACTTATATAGATACAGATATATGATTGGACATTCTTGCACTATCATTTGCAAAACTGCTCACAGTCAAGTTGGTATCTCATTTTAAAATGAACACATTAATATTGTACGCTATAAGGCCTGGTGGTGTGTCTTCCATACTGATTACTTTGAACAATTAAATGGAATGAAAAGAATGGGACAAGATAAATATCTTATGCAAATTCACAGCAGCAAAGGCACTTCAAGATCTGCAAAGCCAAGGATCAGATGAAAAATGGCAAACATAGGCCCTGATCCTGCAGTGAAATGCATTCAGGCAGGTCTGCATGACCATGTGGAGCCTGACTTCAGGGAATTAACTGTGTATTTCTAGAGCTTTCCTGCCAGACAACACCAACATTATAAACACTAGATTTGCCCAAAATCTAGCCATTTAACAAAATCTTTGCATCATTACAAATAAAAATCAAACTAATATAATTAACAAATAAAAGAAAACACAGGTCTCTAACAGGTATCACTTACTCAATAGTATTCATATGTTGCATATATAGCTTAGGAGTTTGGGTTCAGGAAAGAAGTGGTAGTATTCTGCTCTCAAATCTTACTCACGATGAGCTTGACCCCGAGCCCTCTGAAATCAACACTAGAGCTCCTGTTCACTTTGTTGGTGCAGAATTAGGCACTATGCACTATGCCCTATGCCCACAGGCCCATCACTTCCCCCATCCCCCGTCCCACCTATGTCCCCACTATCCCATTATGTCCATAGCAACTGACTGATTTCTTATAGGTGTCACTAAATTCAATGGGACTCTGCAAGACACATGGATCTACACTAGCAGATCTCATACAAGATCAGGGCATTTTAAGAAGATCAGGAAGGTGGACATTGGCGCTGTGCAAGCAGCGGGGACTCTGGGACTATGCATGGTGGGAAGGGAAACACGGGGACTCCACCCAGGTGCAAGGGCACTCGCCAATGGATGCCAAAGTGGAAATTTTGATGATTGTGTTAGTATGATTTAAGGTATAACATTACGTGGTTGCATTTTAGCATTGTGACATGATTTGCATATGAGAC
The DNA here is from genome assembly GCF_020497125.1 of Mauremys mutica. Lineage (NCBI taxonomy): Eukaryota > Metazoa > Chordata > Testudines > Geoemydidae > Mauremys > Mauremys mutica. The sequence goes on along the minus strand of NC_059073.1, from coordinate 117,416,087 downwards.
TATCCCTGCAAATTAACTGCTGATGAGTGCTACATCTGCTTGGATAAAGAAACTCCTATCTTAAAACCAATCCAGCTGCTACCACAAAGGATTTACTTGCTGAACTGGGAAACAACTTTTCTTATAAGCTATATTCATTTTTAAAATACAGGGCTCTGAAACATTAAAGGATCAGTGCTGTATACTGCATGACTGCCATGGTGAACATGCAAAATTCTACACCATAAGCAAAACTTCTATGATATATTTAAAAAATATTTTCAAGTGTCTGATTTCTTTCAGTAGTTTTATCATGTAAAAAGTATTACATTTAACACCTGCCACTTATATTGCAAGATTTCTTCTACCCGATATCAGACCACTTGTAACTGTACAAGTATTTTTTTCCCTTTTTTCTATTTATCTTTTTCTATTCTCTCCTCTATTTCCCTTCCTTTTCCCTCCGAGCCCTTTCCGTGCTATTGCAAACAACAGTAAGCTGAATAATATCATTATAGAGCATCAGAGGGGTAGCCGTGTTAGTCTGGATCTGTAAAAGCAGCAAAGAATCCTGTGGCACCTTATAGACTAACAGATGTTTTGGAGCATGAGCTTTCGTGGGTGAATACCCACTTGCATCCGACGAAGTGGGTATTCACCCACGAAAGCTCATGCTCCAAAATGTCTGTTAGTCTATAAGGTGCCACAGGATTCTTTGCTGCTATTATAGAGCAGTAAGCCCTTAAAAAGAAAAAGTTTGTTTGCAGTTGCCTAGTCTACCACATTTTTCCTTATGGGAGTGGTTGCCCAGGCTTATGAAATGAGTTTGTTTGGCCTCATTTTTATGTACCAGACGGAACTGAAAACAAGGAATAGTTTATTTTGCTTTAACCCAGTGTAAGTTATTTTAAAAATTAAACTTCTTTTTCACACTAACAAGAAACTAATGTTATCAGTATAAAATACAGGAATGTCTTAGTCAGATTTCTGTGGTTTGGTGTTTTATACTTTAAACTCTCCTCCTTCTCCCCACCCCACCCCACCCCACAAATGAGGTTAAGCACTCTGCACTTCAGGAAAAGCTAAACTTACTGAGTATCTGTTTTTTCATTCAGTCAGCACATTCACCTTTTTATTTCCCCTTTCAGGGTCCAAACTGTCATCAAGAAAGAAACTGGAAAATAATTACAGCTGTGCCACATGTTTATAGCAGTGACAACTGAAGCTATATATTGATATAAACTGCTGATCTCTCAGCTGCAGCTATAGAGACTTGCAACACTTGCAGACCCCAGTTTAAAATCATCAGTTTCAGTATATTAAAAATAATAAAAATCAAAGGAGACTCTGCACCAATTTCTGAGTATACAGATGTAACTGACTCATTTATTTCATATCTGTAACTGACTAGTTATATCTGCTGCAATAAAAAAGATACTGCACAAAGAGTTGTCAATCGTTTCCAACCATGGGCATAGAGGGGTTCATGAATTGGGGTTACATGTAAATTTGTCCCTGGTTAATCTGCACTTTAATAATCACTCATAAACTGTACTGTAAATGATAACTTGGAAAGTCAATGATGACAGCTTAATGCTTGGGAGTGAGGGAGAAAGACATGGATACATACTGGTATGTTACGCTGATGTTATAGTTGTTATTTATTTGCATTGCAGTAGTGCCTAGGAGACCCAGTCATGGCCTAGGACCCCCCATTGTGGTAGGTGCTGTGCAACACTGAACCAAAAGATGGTTCCTGCCCCCAAATAACTTACAATCTAAGTATAAGACAAGACATAACAGGTTGAGGGGTTAGGAGCAGAAGGGCAATATGAATCCTCCAGTTTTGTCACCCATAGTAAGGTAGCTTCAAGCTCAGCCCACCTAATCCCTGTCCCCATCCCTTCATGTGGCTCCTGACATGGGCTTCTATGGAATCCTGGGCAGGACAAGGAGGAAACAGAAGTTTGGCTGTCACTACCAGTGACTCACTGAGATGCAAGGTCACTTCCACTAGACTCCGTGACCTTACTTGTAGTAGTGCTCTACTAGCATCTCTCACATTTAGCTCATCAAGTTGCTGAACTGGGAAACAACTTTTCTTATAAACTACAAAAGTGCAGGGCTCTGTAATATTACTGGGAGCCTGCAGATAGCATGAGTGCAAATGGCCTTTCTAGTTTTGTTTCTCCTAATGTGGTGAATTCAGATCTTGGAAAGATGCTCATTGGCATCTGTGGTTTTAAAATTCTGAGCATAGAACTGGTAACGTTTGTTCTGCCTGAAGCTCTCTAAGAATCATTTTATGTGACTCTGTCTTCCTACTGGTTTCACTCATGCAAACAAAGCATTATTTTGGGCCAACACATGACAAGCTCTTTTCACAGATTCTCACTGCTGCTCACCTTTCGTCTTTCACCATTGATGCCTCTCCATTGTTCAGCCTTTTTCATGATGTAGCTCAATTCCTGATTAGAGATTTCTAGGTCTAATGGAACGAAGAATGTGCCTTCATCACTGTGAGTGCGTTTAAATACATCTAATAACCAACCTTCATTGTGCAGCCTAAGGAGAGAAAAACATTCTGTGCTGTTTGAAGTGGTTGTTAATGCAAATAAATAAGATTTGCTCTTTTTATATTCTTTCTGTGTCTAACATTTGGTCTTCCCTCCATTTCTCTAGTCTCTACCAACCCAGTAGCCAGCTTGTTTCCCAGAATATCATGAGCATATTCTTTAACAATCATTCATAAGAAATCTTCTGAAAATGGTGTAACAGCCAAAACATATCACTTATTCTCAAATATAGATTCATTCTGTTTAATTAACCATGGACATGGGATCCCAAATAAAGCCCTGATCCTGCAAAGATTTCTACACATGCTTAATTTTACATACTGTGAGCAGTCCCACTGATTTCATGCAGGGCAGAAGTCTGTCTATCACCAGAACCCAATAATGGCCAAATCACATCATATAAAACAAGAGATGAAGCATTCCCCACCCAAAACAGAAAACCTACACAATCCAACCTTTCTCTGATGTTTTAAAAAAATCATTTGGTTTGTTTGTTTTTGTTCACTTTTCCATGTCGTCTGTGTGATGGTTGGGATCAGAAGAAGGATGGGACAGTAAAATACCATACCATAAAAACGGCTAGTCTAATGGTATTTCTTATATAGGTGAAACCAAAAAATATTGTAAATCTTTTGAGAAAGCCTGATGTAACTTCTCTGCCTTCGTTGTAGAACTAAACTTCAAAACATGGCTGTTTAATTCAAACTGAAATTTGGCTCCTGCTAATCCCAAATTCATTTCAAAACCAGAGTCCCACAATAGATAAGACAATGTATAGTAACAGGACCCTAGTCTTGGATTCCTGAATTGATATTTTCCTTCTTTACATATTTCTGAAAGTTAATGTGCTTCAATTAAGTTTATTAGAATTCAGTCCAGCTGCCCATTCCCGCCTTTCCACCTTCCCTACATAGTCATAAAGATGCAGGGCAGTGGCCAGCTGGACTCGATTTGCTGCGGGTTTCCCTAGGTTACACCCTCCTCCCAACCAATAAAAGCCCAGCTTTGCATGAGGCTGTGCCATTGGTCATTCCTCTGGCTCTAAGGCACCCTCTTATTGGTGAGGAGAGAGGCAGCTTCCCTCCTGGCACTGCCCTTTTAAGATGGGAGAGGAGCAAAAGGCCATTCAGCCTCTTATTTTGCTTCAGCAAGGCTTTTTCATCCACCCCACCATAAAATGGTGCTAATGTTTAGGACAAATGCCCGATACCTATCCTAGGGATATTTTATTGGTGTATAATTGCTTATTATATCCGTTATTATAATGACTAGCCATTGTGGTTTCTTTTCTACTCAGCCAAGTTAGAATCACATTCAGGTTTCCACATGCTCCATTGTGTTTTGTCTCAATGTTGACGGTGGATGTAGTGTTTTCAGGGGACTACACGTATTTGGTTGTTTGGGCTGGGATGGTAGATAGGGACCAGTATCTCTCTCCCACTACAGTGGGATTCAGAGGGACACATCAGCACAGGCTGCCACTAAAGTCTATCACCGGGGTAGGCAACCTATGGCACGCGTGCCAAAGGTGGCATGCAAGCTGATTTTCAGTGGCACTCACACGCCCAGGTCCTGGCCACCGGTCCGGGGGGCTCTGCATTTTAATTTAATTTTAAATGAAGCTTCTTACATTTTTTAAAAACCTTATTTACTTTACATACAACAATAGTTTAGTTATATATTATAGACTTATAGAAAGAGACCTTCTAAAAACGTTAAATGTATTACTGGCACGTGAAACCTTAAATCAGAGTGAATAAATGAAGTCTCAGCACACCACTTCTGAAAGGTTGCCTATCCCTGGTCTATCACAACAGTATTTTTAGCCCTCTCTATCAGGGGTGGGGGGACCATGTGGCTTGTAGTCCAAGTTGCATGTTCAGATGTAGGTGGAATGGACAGTCCCTTTGATAGAGTAGCTTTTTGCTGTTGGTATCAGCCAGTCTGTACAAAAAGCATTTCTTGGGGGTCAGTCCAGGCAACTACAGCCACCCTTCAATGCAGAGACTATGTTAATTCCTCTCTCATTTTGATTTCATTTTTTGTCTGTTTATTTAACAAAGTTGCCACCATTAATTGCATCTAGCTTGTGAGATATCTTTTTGGTGATCCCCTCAAAAGAAGAGATTAAGGGTTGATGTGAGTGAGGCTCAAAAACAAGGGGTATAATTGGTGCTAAGAAACAATGGAAAATTAAGGTATTTCAAAATACATTTCTAGAAGCAGAAAATAATTAATACACTATGTCAAATGGATTCCCAAGTGGTACAATCTATTCAAATGAACATATTCAAAACAGAATAATTTCATAATTGATTCTTGTGTCTAGATCAGATGTTTCACTGACAACAATGGAAATTTTGTGCAAAGGTCTGACATAGACTATGGACTGCCTTGTAACTGTTACATATATTATATTGCACTCAGATGAAAAAAATACTAGCCAAGTATATGGACCTCATTGCTTTTCTTCATCCTGAAACATCAGGAAGTGAACCACTGGCTAGGTAACTGGTGGAGGGTGAAGGGTTTTGGTTTTGTGAAACATTGACCCACCTTCTGTGGGAAGAAGGATATGGCCTCCATCTCAGTAGAAGGGAAAGCAATCTCCTCAGGGACAGGCTGGCTAGACTAGTCAGGATGGCATTAATCTCATGTCAAAAAGGGAAGGTAAGAAAAGGGAAGACATGAGTGCCCAGCACAAACTCGAGTGTTGAGAACAAAGTTAATCAAGGAACCAAATGGACATGAGGAGACGAAGTTATTGAATTAACTATACACTAGTGCCAGGAACCTGGGTAACAAACAAGAGGAATTGTTATGATCATTTATGAGCACAAATTCGATCTCGTTGGTATTACTGAAGCTGGTGGGATGAGTTACATGACCGGAATGCTAAAAGCAATGGTTATAACTAGGACCCTACCAAATTCACAGTCCACTTTGGTAAATTTCACGGTCATAGGATTTAAAAAATCATAAATTTCATGATTTCAGCTATTTAAATCTGAAATTTCATGGTGTTGTAATTGTAGGGTCCTGACACAAAAAGGAGTTCGGGGACCAGGGAGGGATCACAAGGTTATTGTAGTGGGAGTTGCGGTACTGCTACCCTTACTTCTGCGCTGCTGCAGGCAATGGCACTGCCTTCAGAGCTAGGCAGCTGGAGAGTGGCGGCTGCTGGCCGGAAGCCCAGCTCTGAAGACAGAGCTACCGTCAGCAGCAGTGCAGAAGTAAGGATGGTGTGATATGGTATTGCCACCCTTACTTCTGTAATGCTGTTGGTGAGGTGCTGCCTTCAGAGCTGGGTGCTTGGCCAACAGTCACTGCTATCTGGCCGCCCAGCTCTGAAAGCAGCGCCGCCACCTGCAGCAGTGCAGAAGTAAGGGTGGAAATACCACGACCCCACTAAAATAACCTTGCGACCCCCTCCCCCCCCACAACTCCCTTTTGGGTCAGGACCCCCAAATTGACAAATGCTGGTCTCCCCCGTGAAATCTGTGTAGTATAGGGTAAAGGCACTCAAAAGACCATATTTCGTGGGGGAAGACCAGATTTGATGGTCCGTGATGCGTTTTTTGTGGGCATGAATTTGCTAGGGCTTTAGTTATAACCTATTTAGGAAGAATCAAGTGGGCAAAAGGGGAAGGGGAGTGGAACTCTGACAAAAATAGCATAACCAATTTCCATGTCATTGATAACTTAGAAGAAAATGATATTGAAAACTTATGGCTAAATATCCTAACAGATAAAGTACAAGATGGAGTATTAGTTGGTGTCTTCTGCAGACCACTAAATCACACTAGAAAAGAGAATGAATGCTTCCTTATGCATCTATATATAATGTATAGGAAAAAAAGCTGTGTGATCATGGTGGACTTCAATTTGAATGGCATATGCTGGAGGTCTTGTGCTGCCAATGCTAAAACATTCTTGGGATTTCTAAACATTATAGATGACAATTTCTTAACTCAAAAAGTGTTTCAACCAACATGGGAAAATTCTTTATTAGACCTTGTCTTAACAGATAAAGAGGAACTGATCACCAAACTAAAATTTAATCATAGATTAGGAACAAGTGATCATAACTTGATCACATTTATAATGTACAAGCAGAATAAAGTCCAGACCAGAAATATACATACTTAGTGCTTTAATATGGCCAATTCCACAAAGCTGAAAACAATTATGAGCCAAATCAGTTGGGAGGAAGAATTTACTCAGAAAAATGTGAATGATAATTGGGAATCATTTAAGAGCACCTTACTAGATGCACAAAAAGCCACAATCAAGAAAGAAGGCCATACCGATTAAAAAATGACCTGGTTTAGAGGGGAAGTGAAGGCAGTTATAAACGATTTTAAAAATAATATACAAGTGGAAGAAAGAGTAAATTGATAGTAATGAATATAAATCAGAAGTTAGGAATTGTAGAAAATTGATGAGAGAAACAAAATGACACAAGGAGAACTCTATGGCCACCAGAGTAAAGGAAAATAAGCAGCAGTTATTAGGAACAAAATGAATCCTTACAATGTATTGGTCCATTACTAGACGGAAATGGTAGAATTATCAATAACAACACAGAAAGGGCAGAAGTGTTCAGTAAATATTTCTGTTCTGGATTTCGGGAAAAAACAGACTATACAGTCTCATCATACGGTGATGATAACAACACACTTTCCATTCTACTAATATCTCTGGAGGATGTTGAACAGAAACTATTAAAGTTAGATATTTATAAATCAGAGGTTCAGATAACTTGCATCTGAGAGCTTTAAAAGAGCTGCCTGAGGAGCTTGCTGGAATATTAATGTTGATTTTCAATAAGTCTTGGAGTATTGGGGAAGTTCCAGAAGACTGGAAGACAGCCAATGTTGTGCCAATTTTAAAAAAAGGGTAAACAGGATGACCTGGGTAACTATAGGACTGTCAGCCGAACATCGATCCCGGGCAAGATAATGGAGCAGCTGATACAGGACTTGATTAATAAAGAATTAAAGGAGGGAAATGTAATTAATGCCAGTCATCATGGGTTTATGGAAAATAGATCATGTCAAACTAACTTGATATCTTTTTTTTATGAGATTACAACTTTGGTTGATAAAAGTAATAGTGTTGACATAATCTACTTAGACTTCTGTAAGGCATTTGACTTGATACTGCATGACATTTTGATTAAAAAACAGGAACTAATGGCACACATTAAATGGGTTAAAAATTGGCTAATTGATAGGCCTCAAAATGTAATTGTAATGAGAAATCTTCATCGAGCGGGTGTGTTTCCAGTGGGGTCCCGCAGGGATCTGTTCTTGGTCCTATGTTATTTAAAATTTTTATTAATGACCTGGAACAAAACATAAAATTATCACTGATAAAGTTTGCAAATAATGCAAAAATTAGGATTGGTAAATTAGGAAAAGGACAGGTGACTTAGTAAACTGAATGCAAGCAAACAATATACATTTTAATACTGCTAAATGCAAATATATACATCTGGGAACAAAGAACATAGGCCATACTTACAGGATGGGGGCTCTATCCTGGGAATCCATGACTCTGAAAAAAATTTGGCGTCATGGTGGATAATCAGCTGAACATGAGCTTCCAGTGTGACACTGTGGCCAAAAGAGCGAATGCGATACTGGGATGTATAAAAAGGGGAATCTCTAATGTGAACAGAGAGGTTATTTTACCTCTTTTTGTGGCCTTTCTATGACCGCAGCTAGAATACTGTGTCCAGTTCTGTTGTCCACAATTCAAAAAGGATATTGATAAATTGGAGAGAGTTCAGAGAAGAGCCACACGAATAATGAAAGGATTAGAAAACATGCCTTATAATGATGGATTCAAAGAGCTCAATCTGTTTATCTTAACAAAGAGAAGGTTAAGGGGGGGACTTGATTACAGTCTATAAGTATCAACGTGGGGAACAAATATTTAATAATGGGCTCTTCAGTCTAGTACAGAAAAAAATAACATGATCCACTAACTGAAGTTGAAACCACACAAATTCAGATGTGAAATAAGGTGTAAATGTTTAACAGTGAGAGTAATTAACCACTGGAACAATTTATCAAAGGTCATGGTAGATTCTCCATTACTGATCATTTTAAAATCAAGATTGGATTTTTTTTCTAAAAGATATGTTCTATAATTATTTTGGGGAAGTCCTAGGGCCTGTGTTACACAGGTCAGACTAGATGATAACAATGATCCCTTCTGGCCTTGGAACCTATGAATCTCCTCTGTATATAGCTATTCTTTGAAAGTCCAGGTCAGTGATTTAGATGATTTGACACTTCTCTTGCTAAACGAGAACTAGACCTTGCTATTCACTTCAGCTTGTTTAATGTAACATTCTTTTTCAAAATGATGTGAAATTTAATGCAGTTAAATTACTGTCATTTTGCTGCCATAAACATTTTCTATATGAAGATTTTAAGCACAAGATTATCAGCTATATAATTAACTTTGAATTAATTAGGAATCATTAAGCCTCTCTCTTCTAGTTTCTTTTGCCCCAAAATGCCCTGCCTTCTCCAATCATAATGCTGTATTTTCCTCTCTTTTGTGTGAAAGAAAAATTATTAAAACATTTCTCCCTGATATTTTAACACAGCTTCTGTAAATATGTCAATAGAAAAATCTCTTCCTAATACTAATGGGGGTGGGAGAGTGGATAGAGAAAATCTGAAGAGGTTACCTAAAGAAAAAAGCTGAAATGAAGTAATACAATAGAAAACCTGACAAGCTAATTTCTTTTTTTTAAAAAAGCTCATAATATATTAAAGTTACTTGTTTTGACAGGCCACTTTAAATACATACTGGCCAGGATAGTGTAATATCAAGAGAGGGAGATGAACTACATTTGAGTCAGTAAATACTGAGATCATTGTCACAATATATTTTTAGTACAATTAAAATGAAAGTATTAAATCTAGTCAACGTGCTAGTAGACAAAAAGCTCCCCTGAAGATATTGAAAAGATGTGCACGCTATGCCACAGACTCCTATGGCAATCAACAAGTTTGTTAGATTATTTAGATTGGGAGCTTTTGGGGGCAGGGACTGTCCTTTTGATTCTGTGTTTGTACAGCGCCTAGCACAATAGGGTTCTGGTCCCTGACTGGGGCTGCTAGGCACTACCACAACACAAATAATAGTAGTAATAGTAATGATGCTTTCTACCCACGCCTCATGCCCTGACAGCTTGCTTCATAGCTGTTCATCTGATGCTGCTACTCATTGGCTATAAGTGGCAACTGGGGCTCCTGTGCTTCTCCTATATGGGAGTTTTAATTGTGGTTCTGAATACTGATGGATACACTGGCCTCACACCTTCATGCCCTTAGTTAAACTGTAACTTAAAGGACTCTTTAATGGTAACATGAATGTGAATGCTAGCTGAAACTGACCAATGCAATCAATTCTATGTTCCAAGGGCCGAATTCTGGCCTTTGAATAGGTTGCACCAACATATTAGAGAGAAGGATTTGTCCCTAAGCGTCTGTATTTGCCCACATTTTAAAAGAAAGGTGCAATGAGTGCCCCTGTGAAAATGTATGTTCACCCATTGAGCCCAACAGACCCATATTTGAATGCACAAATAGACATTTGTACAGGCCACTCAGGAACCTGCATACACTAAGGGATATTTAAGTCACATTTGCCTTCTTTAAAAGAAGAAATGTGAATTTTTGGTGGCTTACCCATTGTATTCCCTTTTGCAAATGCATGCCATTATATTTATATTCTGTAAACCCAATTAACATATTAGCTCAGATATATTTTCCTCAGAGGAATTCAAAATGGTCTTAGTTCCATCAAGTTCAATACTTAGACTATTTAAACAATTCTGTTAAAATTCATGTATGTTCTGCGTACCATGATTTTGCCATTGAGGAAAGCACTCTGAAGATCATATGCAGCATAATAAGTTTTATTATCCTTCCTTTGCTTTATTATTGTGTTATGAATAATTTTAAAAATATGTTATCCAAAGAAGCTTTTTTTTTCCAGTTAAGTTTTCCCCTCCCGTTTATTGGAAAACATTATGGGAAGATTGATCCAGAAGGGAAAGAATCTTTGATGATCTTGCACCTGTTCCCCAGACAATGAAGATGTTCATAATATTCTCATAAAAACCTGCCTTACAAATGTTTTAATTTAAATTAATTTTCCTGAGTAATAAACGACAGCAGCTAAAACTTATGAAGCTATTCAAAACTATTAAGTCAATGATTAAGAAGGCATTAACATCTCAAAAACTAATTAACTAGACTACCAGTACATTGGAGTTGTGTACAGCTTCCAGGAATGTAGAAGCTTTGAAATACTTTGCAGAAATTTAGATTGCCATTTATCTTGTTCTGTCTGCTACAATGGAGTTTCTGGAAAAAGGTAGACAGAGGAATGGCTAGGTCAGACACAAACAGTATACTGATCATTCTGATTCTTAAAACTGCTAGGATTTCGTGCCTTCATCCACAGCATTTATGTGTATGTGCCATCATCCAATGTATATCACTGAAAATTTGTATTGCTATATAGAGAGAGTTCCTCAGAAACATGGGCGGCAGGTATCATAGGCCAGGGCAGGCAAAGCATCCCCTGACCCAGGCTGTGTCCCTGCCCATGTTGCACCCTGAGGCCCCACCCTCCTTCTCTACCTGAAGCCAGTAGGATGCTGGGGAATTAGCTCCAGCCAGCGGCCCTGAGCTCAGGCCTGCCAGTTGCCCAGGGCAGTGCTGGAGCCAACCAGTGTGTGTGGTGTGGGGGAGGAGGGTGTCGGGCCAGCCGGTGTGTGAGGAGGTGCCAGCCCAGCCGGTGTGGCGGGGGGTGTTGGGCCAGCTAGTGTGTGGTGGGGGTGGGTGTCGGGCCAGCTAGTGTGAGGGGAGATGTCAGGCCAGCCGGTGTGGCGAGGGGTGTTGGGCCAGCTGGTGTGGGGGGAGGTGTCGGGCCAGCTGGCGGGGGGGGCTGGTGGCTTGTCCTGACGCTGGGACCAGCCCAGTGTTCAGAGGGGCCGAATGGGATGGACAGGCTGGGGCTCCTCTAGCCATAGGACTCGAGTTCCAGGAGGGCAGGCTAGCCTCCCCAAAGGGGGGGATTCACCTGCCTCCCAAACTCAGAAACAAAAAAGAAAATCATTCAGCCCAACAAGTAAACCAAAACCTACTTCCTTTGAAGTAGGGCCAGTGGTGAAAGGGGGACAGTCCCAGCAGCAAGGGAGGGAGAAACTCACTAAGGGACCATAGGAAGCTCCTCTCCCCATGAGTGTCTGGCACCCATTAGAGGAGGGGGATGCTGATTGGCGAGCATTTCCCAGCTCCTAAGATTTAATCTGGTGTGGGGGCCATGTGGAACTTCTTTTAGATCCGTTCTAGCCACCCACCCTATCCACCTTAATTAGGAAAGGGAACTCGGCCTGACACATGCTGCAGGTCTATTCGATTGCCCATTTAGGGGTTAGGAAGAATATTTTTTCTCCCTTGGGCCAATTGATGGAGGAGCAGGGAGGTGTTTTGCCTTCCTTTCAGCACCTTTAAACTACAGTGGGTTAAGTAGGAATGCATTTAGAACCTAATGGAGGTACTGGGTAGAGTGGTTTATTTGTTGCAACTTGCATCTGGTTTCCCGTGCTGTTAAGAGAATAAAATGAGCAGTTCCCTGAGGTAAGAGACCTGGGATTTTGGTGATGGATCTTGGGCTCACGAGATAGACTTGCAGGCCAAGTTCAGAACTTGTGGCCCTCGGAGGATGAGAACCCCACCCTTCTGCATCCTCTGTCCCCCGGCGGGTAGGCTGTGGAGAGCCTACTTTGCATTATGGATTATATGGTAAGAAACCCTATAACCCTTGTGCTAGTTACGGGTTATATGGTAAGGAGCCCTGTAACTGCTGCACTGGAACCAGTTAAATGTCTGGTGTAGGAAAGTATGGGTGATGGGCATGTAGCACTCCCTCCTCTGTGTTAAACTTTAATAAAAGTTGCTGCCTGCTGCTTAATTCCATGCATGTGTCTGTCCTCATTTTCCTGCTGTGTCCACATCAATGATGCTTGTACAGATAATGATTCCTGCCAGAAAGATGGCAGGAATAGTGGCTGAAGAACAATCATGCTGGAGATGAGTGGAGACCATTTACATTTATAATGCACAAAACCACAGCCAGACTAGCCAGAGCAAGATGACCCAGGCAATGGGCCAGATACTGATTTCATGATCTTGTGCTGGCCTGGGGCTGCAATAACCCTAGGCAAAACATAGAGCAGCCAAGGATCAGAGAGAAAAATGTGTCCTCTACCCTACCCTTTGCTTTCTTGGCTTACCCCATCCCTAACACACTCCCTACCTGGAAGTCTAAAGGTAAAATCTTCAAAAGCATCTCAATAGGACTTTGAAAGTCAAGGCAAGTTAGGCTTAACTTAGATGCTTTAGAAAAATTTAACCCAAAATCAAGTAACTTTACATCATAAGTTACTTAATGTCTCCCTGCTGAGGAATGTGATGGGCTTCTAGTTCTCTATCTCATTGTCTTCCTTTGAGCACCTGTGCTATGGAAGTTGGGCTGGTGTCAACCCCTGATTGTCTGTGAGCACGTGGAACCTCTACACATGATCACATATTATTTATATGCCTGTTCTGACATCACCTAACATCTTGTAGGATGGGATACCCGTGGGACATGAAAACTTAAGCATAGATATGACATTGGTAAAAGTTAGAAGGGCTTACCTTAGAAAGTAGAGGGACAATACTGTAGATGAAATAATGAACAAAATTGTGTAAAGCATCACAGTAATCAGTGCACCAGGAATTCCCGATTGCTCTGTTCTTGAGAAGAGCCAGTAGAGCTTTGCAGCATCAGCAATGGGCTTCTCTGCTCTGTAGGTAAGTCGCTGACATGTAAAAAGAAAAATAATCAAAGTAAGAAAATGGAAAATTCAGTGAATCCATTCATATGACTCATTCATATAAACCCCTACACACAGAAGAATGAACACGTCTTTAAAATAAGGATTTTAATGTAATTTTCAGGGTACATAACTTGAAATCTCTCATGTAGAATTTAAAAAGAATTACCGGTACATGGTTGGCTAACTTGTATTCTCTATATCTTTGCTTGTTTTAATGCAGCCAAAAATCTAGTCTTCGACAGGTAATTCATGGAGCAAAACCCATGCTTTATTTGTAAAATACCAGATGTGGATTTAATGAACTCATTGCAGGGAAAAAATTAAGATCAGTATGGAGGAGATCCACCTTATTTTCAGGACATAACATGAGTTTAATTTCTGCAATGAATAATATTAAAAAAACTTATGCAGTAACTTTTCAAGAATACTGAATAGGCATAAGACCCTTGTGACAGGGCATGATTCCAAAGAGGTGAGTCTAATATTGACCTATATTACAAGAAAAAAAACACTGGTCCCTACCAGATACAGCAAGTGGTCTGTATATCATTTTGAGAGTGCACACTTTTGAGACTGGCTTGCCTCTAGTCTCATTTTCAAATCAAGTCATCATTGGTTGCTACATTTCGAGAACAAAGGTAAATTGTACGAAGTGTCAGACTGAAGTATCAGAATGTGCATATGTCTTGCTAGCTGTCACCTAGCACAGCTTCTCTAAACAATACCATCAGTCAAAGAAGGAGGTAGATTCACAGAGCTTCACTGAGACCCAATGAGGTGGGAAAAACAGAGGAAGCAACTACAATTAGATCAACAGCAGTCGACAGCAGGGTTTGCAAAGCTTTTTGCCCAAAGGGGTTGACTCTATTCAGTCCAAATAGACAAATTCCTAAGATCCCCTTATGAAGCAATATGTGAAATTATGTACATGCATTACTATGTCTGCATGAAATCCCTTAGTGAGAAAATGGAAGCTACCCATATTTTCAATAACCAAAAAACAGAATTTGGGAAACCATGACAGTCGGTGTTTAACTGCAGAACTGACACACAGGCAACTTATTTTATGCCTGGATCCCTTATTTAGTAATTTCTTTGAAGGAAGATATTCAGAAACAGTGAAACCGAAATCACCTAATAACTTTGGCTTTCCTGGCACTTATATGTCTCCCAAGACTGAAGTACCTGAGAACACCTCATAACTGTATCCATTGATAACTGCAGTTACTATTGTTAACAGTTGTTCATGAAAAGCAAAGATATAACAAAAGCTATCTGACTATTACACTGTATTATGTATTCACAGTAATGAAAATTCAACTCGTTTGTATAAAACTAAATCTTGATAAGGACGTGAAGCCATGATCATTCGCTGACAATAAAAGGTACCAAAATCTTTAGCATAGGGAAGGAGGTGCAAACGGGATCATATTTTCATAGATTAAAATTTGTCATTTTATTGGGATTAAGCTGATTTGCGCACTTCAGTGACAATTCACAAAGATGTTTTGTATCAATATGTTACGTTATACTTTTGATAAAACAAGGGGGAAATTTTCAAAATCATTAGTGAATTTTGCCTGTTTTTCAGCTCTCTCTAATTGTAATGAACATACTAAGGTATTGATGTACTACTGCCATCTGCTGGATAGAATCAGATCTGCTCATCTGTGTATCATAGGCCTTATATTGCCAACAGCTAAAGGAAATCCTCCTTTCCATCAGTTCTTTGATGTGTGATATAGTGACAATGATAAAGTCCTAGATGGCCATGTTAAATCATATTAGTGCCTTTCAATAGGACACTTGGAACAGCTTCCAGTAAAAGGTATGTCATTTACATTTCCTTTACCTTCTAATAATGTTACTTTGTTACCTTTAGGATGCAACAGCATGCTCCCCCTGAGACAAGTGGCCTGCTCTGTGGGTTGACCCAAAGGCTAATTGGAACCATACTCCCACCTCTCCTCCTTACTGCCTTTGGTGTGCATGCACACCCTGGGGGTTCACTGCCATTACATCAAGACCTGTGTGGGCCATATAAAGAATGGGCTCCTTGCACTTTTCACCAAATCATGGACTGCATTATTTCAAATCTACTGAATTCTTGAATGGCCTGATCCAAGAAATTCTTACTACTGACCAGTACTTGTTATGCTTTTCAATGGTAATAGTCATGATAGTAAAAGCTATATCTATGCATAGTACTCATATGGCCTGACCCCTGATCACTATACTATATGAATACCTCATAGTCTTTAATATATTTATCCTCATGATTCTCCTGTGAGGTAGGGAAGAGCTTTTGTCCTTTTCTTACAGATGGGGAACTAAAGCACCAAGTAGTCAAATGACTTGTCCAAGGTCACACAGGAAGCCTGTGGTAGAGCAAGGACTTGAACCCAGTTCTCTAAAGCCCTGGCTAGGGCCCGAACCACTGGAACATCTGTCCACACTGCCTGGTAGCATATGGTTGCAGAATAAGGGTTTCATTGCACATCTAACATCCTCTCTTAACTGTGGCTTTTTTAAAAATAACTCAAAATCTTATACTGTCAACTATTGTGCAGTTTTCCTTTAATAATAATAAACAAATATATTAGTAAACAAGAAACCCTCATCTCCAGGACTATCAAGTGGTCATCTTTCAGAAGCATTAAGTCTATTTAGAATATTAAAAGATACTATAACATTAAAGCGATAGGTTACATTACCACAATATAACATTTTGAAAAATGCTTGATCTCAGATAAATTGATTGGCAAGTAAATGTGAAATAGTGCCCGAGGGAATACAAATTTATGGGTTCCACGTGAAGATAATCCTGGTAGATAATATTGCCAAATTTTCAGTATGAAGTACAGCGAGAAACATGCATTCAGAACTTCTCACTTGGAGACTGATCTATATTATAATGAAAAACTTAATTACATTATCCATATTTCAAGTTTCTCTCTGACCAGCAGCAGGAGCCCTGGTGTTTTGGTTGATATCTATTGTTACCAAGTCCAGTCTGGCTAGGACCAAAGCTGTTCCACTGAAGTCAATGGCAAAACTCCCATTGGCTACTAAAGGAGGAATATCAGGCCTTTTTAAGGAAGAAAGGCTGGCTATGGCTATACAAAAAAAGAAAATGCCAAATTAACATTATTATTAATATTACAGACCCTGATTCAAAAGCCTGTTCTTATTCAACAAAACACTTAGGTATGTGCTTAACATTCGCGGAGTGCCTAACTTCCATTAACTTCCATGGGAAGCATGTGCTTAAAGGTTTGCTGAATTGGGGCCCCAAAAAGTAACTTGAGCCAGTGCGAATCACAGGTGTGCAGCACCTCTGAAAATCAGGTCACTTTTTTTCTTTGGGAGGTTAATTTTTATCATGAAATTTTGAAAATGTGGGCCTATGTCCGGGGGTAGCCTCTCACCATAAGGCTAAGCATCCTCCTCTTGAGCTCAGGTTGTATTAAAAGCTTTAGTTTACCTGGCTCCTAAATACATGTGCTAGGGGAGGGGGAAGAGATTCCCCTTATAATTTTTCCTTAGTACAAGCCTGAGTACAACAAGGCAGACTTAAGCTGTCATTCTAAATTTTCTGTGTACATTCGGTATAGAAAGAGAGCCTTCTCTGAAGTATTGCTAATTCAAAAATTGAGAAAGCATCCCCTTCCTTCCCAGTGAAGAATTGCCACATCAGGGTAATTACAATTAGAACTGAGCTCTGTCCATATTTTATACCATTCACAAAAAGACAGAGACATCTCAGTGTAACTCCAGTACATTGCTACACACTAAAATACAGCTTATTAGCTAAACTATCTCCATGATAGCGCAAATTAAACTTCCCACAAACCAGTACAGTCAAAACTCGCAATAACGCGCCCCGCCATAACGCGAAATCGCATATAACCCGATCACAGGTTGGCTCCCCTTTAAGGTATAATACAGTACTGTACTGTACCAATGGTCCCCCACACCATAGCAAGGGAGAGAAGGTGCAGCCCTGCACCTGCTGGGGACAGAGAATTCCGAGGCTGCTGGCACCGGTGCTCTCTGTCCCTAGCAGGTGCGGGGCCGCGGCTTCCCTCCGGCTTCTCCAGGGCTGCCGGCGCTGGTGCTCTCTGTCCCCGGCAGGCACGGGGCCGCAGCTTCTCTCCGGCTTCAAGAGAAGCCGCAGCCCCACGCCTGCCGGGGACAGAGAGCACCGGCGCCTGCAGCCCCGGAGAAGCCGGAGGGAAGCCGCGGCCCCGCACCTGCCGGGACAGAGAGCACCGGTTCCCGCAGCCGGAGTTCTCTGTCCCCGGCAGGCAGGGGGCCACGGCTCTTCTTGAAGCCGGAGAGAAGCCACGGCCCCACGCCTGCCGGGCACTAGGCACCAGGTGGTGCACCTCAATGCACCGCTTTGGGGACCACTGAAAAACTGACTGGTTTGAAACCCCGCTATACCGCGACCCTGCATTTAGCGCGATGGAATTTTTTTTACCCCAAAGGTCGTGTTATAGCGGGGTTTCACTATATTTTCATAGACAGTACTACAACGGAAAGAAACATTTAAATAGGATGTTTTCAAGAGGCAGCATCATCTAGTGGTTAGAAATCTAAGGTGGTAGAAGTCATGAGACTTAGTTCCATCCCTCGTAGTGTATTTCTGAATAACCTGGGAAAAGAAATTTAAGCCTCAATGCCCCCATGTAAATTGGACTTTTCTAAAGCACTTTGAAATCCTCAAAAGAGGCCACCAAAATTATTTTAAATGTTAGACTTTCAAGTGCAAAGGAGAACAGAATGCTATTTTCACTAGATTTTAATATCTGTTTCATTGCTTAGAAAAATATGAAATACTTGTAATTAGGACCACTCAATAACACATCTCATATATCATCTATTGCAATCCTTTCCAAAGCAGATGCGATCATTCCAGCACTAGACTCTTTATTTTATCTGTATGTTTGTTAATACATTACTCTTAATTTTACACAGAAACAACAGAGGGAATCCATCAGATGAGAATGCAGTTACTAAAAAAGTAATAACAAAATTATTGCATTTATTTTTAACTTTCATATGCAGTTGCCAGGGGTGGAATTTCACATCATTCACTGAATAAAACAATCTTCTACGTCAAGGACTCATGTCCAAGTTATTTTAAGTGACTTACCCCCAGGAATGCATCCACTACAAACACAGCCAAGGGGTCTAGCACTGTCCAGAGTCCCATAGCCATGATAAACTTTGACAAGAAGGAAGGGAATGAGTCAAACAGTTGCTGACAGCCCCATCTGATCAGAACCATAAGCAGCATCACTGCGTTCAAGGTTAGAGGTCCCACCACAACCATGGCCAACTCTTCTCTGGTAAGCAGCAAAGAATTCTGATAGCAGAGTTCCACAGTGTGAGGGAAGAGCTGGAACCTGGAAATAAGCAAAGCAAAAATGCATTGGTGAGGTGATCTGTATAGCTGGATATACCATGCTAAACATTAAAAAATAATTAATTTGCATAATTATTGCCCATGTAACTATTAGGTCCCCAGAATAATCATGATCCAGTGTGTGATAATAATAGCACCCACTGTTTGAGTGTCCTTAGGCCCAAATCCTATACCATATGCAAAGGAAATGGACCACACAATGTGGTGAAGCTACCTGGGAAAGTAATGTTTCTCCATATCCCATATCCCCAATTCACTTTCAGGCAAGCTGAGGTGTACAGGTCTTTCGAAGTGGTCAGGACAGGCTTAGGAGATGCATTAGCTACTGCAGCCAGCCCTCCTCCATCCCCTTCCCACACACACTATCAGTCAGATGGACCACTATGAGCACAATCCACAGACCCAACCCTCTCTTAGGAAAACATAAGCAGTCCCCCAAACAGACAGGTACGTAATGTCACAAAACCCACAGCTTCCTGAACCAGTACAGAGGTGCCATCTAGAAGTGTGCCACCATTCTCAATAGTGTTTTGAGAAGCCCACACTTCTGTTAAAGACAATGAACAGACACAATCTTGCTCACTGCAGAAGACACACCCTGACAATCTCTTATGTATTGTTGATTACATAAGTGTGCTGACATTCAAGCCAACATTTTCAAACTAGGGTGCCTAATGTTATGCCCCTGCATCCAAGTTAGGCACATAAAAAAGTGGTTACCTGTGCTTACCGTGACTTCAGAGGGATAAGTGGGTCCTCAGCTCTTCTGAAATATAGCCTCTTGTATTCAGGTACCTAAATATGGCTTCAGAGGTCTAACTTTGGGCACCCTGGTTTTAAAATTTTGGCATTAATCTGGGCAGCTGAGTGATATAGTTGTGATATTGTTTGTATGGGTGTGACTGGCCCCTACAACCAGCTGTCAATTTCTGTTCCCTCCTTTTGACCAGGACCTTCAGCTGATGTGTGAGCAGCACTACTGACTACAGGTCTGCTAACTGGCCTCCCTAAGTCACCATTGAATCCAAGCAGCTACTGAAATCTCCCCCATCTTGAGTGAGGAAATGAGGATAGAGACAAAGGGACCCTTGATTTGTAGTAGACCTAAGAGACTTCCACTCCCACCCCAGCAATACCAAATGTTGGCCAGAACCCTCCTAGGTCCCATGATACAGGGCTTTGGAGCTGTGCTCTGGCTCCACTCCAGCTCCAGGCAAAAACCTGCAGCTCCACTGCTCTGGAGCTGCTCCATGCTCCAGCTCTGGGCTCTGCTACAAAGCCCTGCATAATCAGATTTATTCCAGGAACTGGCCACATTACTGTCTCCTAGCTCACCACACCAGGCCTTCATGGTGCTGTGAGGAAGAAGAAAAATCCTCAATACAGTTTTGCCCTGCAGGAAAATTGCTTCCTGACCCCCTAGACAGTTGATCTAGATAGATCCACAGCAAACATGGAGGCTTCATTTTTTTATTATTTTTTTTATATAATGGAGATATACCTATCTCCTAGAACTGGAATGGACCCAAAGGATCATTGAGTCCAGTCCCCTGCCTTCACTAGCAGGACCAAGTACTGATTTCACCCCAAATCCTTAAGTGGCCCCCTCAAAGATTGAACTCACAATGCTGGCTTTAGCAGGCTAATGCTCAAACCACTAAGCAATCCCTCCCCACCCACAGGAACCAATAACATACAGGGAACCTGCCTGAGCACTGCTGCTGTCATCTAGTCTATCCCATGCCAGAGCAGAGTTGTTCCCCCTAAATTTTCTGGAAAGAAACAAATATTGTAATAGGTTGCAGAGTGGTAGCCATGTTAGTCTGTATCAGCAAAAAGAATGAGGAGTACTTGTCGCACCTTAGAGACTAACAAATTTATCTGAGCATAAGCTTTCGTGGGCTAAAACCCACTTCATCGGATGCATTTTCCACTTCATGCATCCGATGAAGTGGGTTTTAGCCCACAAAAGCTTATGCTCAAATAAATTTGTTAGTCTCTAAGGTGCCACAAGTACTCCTCGTTCTTTTTGCAAATATTGTAATAGTTCTCCTGGAAATCTCTGAAGAACATTTTATTTACTGTACTTAAAATTAAACATATCAACTGGATAATATTTTCAGACACGTGTTTATATTTGTACTTAATTTATCAAAAGCAATGGAAATTCCACCTGGGACAGCTTGAATGTCATTTGGATCCTCTTTAACTGACCTCCCTACATATATACTCATTTCTCTCATAATCCACATTCTGTAAAATGATTTTTTAAAACAAATATTTCTCTCTCTGTCTACCTACAGCCTCAGCGGAATCACTTTTACTGAGCTCACGTTTTTCCAAATGATAGTGGCATAGAAGACTACCTTTGTTAAAGTTAGGTTCAATTATTCGAATTCATTCATTTCGCAGAAGAAGCATTCTTTGCTCCTCTCAGTAAAGGGGCTGTATCAAACTTAGATTACTTGAAAAATACTGTATGCATAAGGTACTTTAATAAAATCAAATTGTGAATGCAATACTTCTCAATTTGTTTTTTTGTGGGGGTTTTTTAATCCAAAATGATGTTTCTTACAATAAAATATATAGTGGGTGGCAGGGGGATATATATATACATAAGCACACACGCAATGTACAATATTTATAAAGCCCTTTTAGAGTCACTTGCACTATTAGGGCATGATCTCATTAGAGATTCACCCAAACTAGACCTCATATCCCCACCCTCCTGAACTTGGAAGCTGGATTTGGATCCAAACTTTGAAGCACAGGCCTGATCTGCCAATTCTCATCTTAATGTGAAGGGAGTTTCTGGTTTAAATCCCATGCATTTAGTTACTGGTCTGAATATTTAACAGTAAGGGAAGGAACTGGAACTCACTTTGCAACAGGAACTGAGATGGCTTGAAGAACGAGCCATTGACTACAATAATGCAGATAAAGCCGCACAAACCAGAGTAAAACTACCAGCAGCATAATGAACCAGAAGTCCCAAGAACGCCATTGCGCCAATCCCAGTTCTGAAAAGACTCCATACACCCCAAAATGGAAATGCTCAATGATTCTTCTGGACCCTCTCACTTCAATGGCAGAATGGCAACTGGAAATGCACAGAAGCAAAACAAACAGGAGTCATTCTAGGATGCATAATGAATAACTGTTCATGAAAGGTAGATACAGTGGAAACCTGCTGTATGGATAAATTTGGGCAACCACACTTTTATCATTACTTTTGATTGATCGCTACATCGAGATCCATAAAATAATGCACTTGCCATATTGGATATACATATATACACAAACAAAGGGAAAATTTTACTCTGTGTTGTACATTCACACTATGAATTTTGTCTGTGCCTTTCTCTTACACACACAACAGGGAAACGTAGGCTCAGAGAGCTCACAGATGGAAAAATATTTTATCATCTGCTCCATCCCTCCCCCCCAAATGCAAGATATGTTCCCTCAGAGAGATAATGGATCAGATATTAAACTGTCACAGCAGCTTTAATCAAGCCAGTATTTTGATTTTATTTTTTATTCCTCATAATTTTGCTGCAGAAGCAGGCATTTTAGTAAAAGCAAACACACTTAAAAATGTGGCAATAGGAGCCAAAATTCATTTAACAGAGACGGAAAGTTTTTCTTAATTAGAAGTTCATTTCACATAATTAAAGTTCAGATGTAATCTGCATAATGGGACTGATGTTATGCATTCAAAATCATATTACCAGTTTTTTTAACAACAACAAAAAAATAAATAAAGCAATTTTCTCTAGCCTTTTGCTTTTCTTTTATTTGCTTACTAATTACAAATTAATTATCAATAATTTCCTTTCTGACAAATTGATACCAGAACTGTCAGACATATTTATTTCAATTTAATAAGTGAAGTTTAGTGTTTAGGGTAAGAAAGTGCTGGCTGGTGCTTCAGTCTAAAAATTTTGATACATTTAATGGACTAAAAGTCCTTTTGAAACGAGCTGTCATGTGAAAGAGAAAACAGAAAGGAAGTTACACTATATAATATTCTACTAGTCAATGTGGTGTGATCTGCCCTTTAGTTAATTACTATGACTCTTCAAAGGAAAAAAAGAAAGAAATCAGAAGCGTAGATGCAGGCTTGGCATTATGTTTTCAAGAAACTGGAAAATCTCAGCTGATTCAAAACTGAAAAGACAGTCGCTTCTTTGACCTTTTGAAACTTCTAACTGCTATGCTTATCTCCATTGATTTAAATGACTAAGCAGCTCAGATGCACAGCTCCAGAACCAAGTATGAGGTCATTATGCTCTTACCATCAATTGTATTGATGTAGTCCTTCAAAAGTTCAAAAACATAAAGATCTTTTTGTGGAATAAAATATGCTGTGCTTTTTTTAAGTCATATGACTGGAGAACAAGTAACAGCAATAGTTGCACTGTGCACTTTTATCTTCTCTTTAAAGTTTTTTACTGCTATTTTATTTTACATGCCCTCTTCTTCATATGGATTACAATTACAATTAGAAAAGGGAAAAACCTCAAAAGATTTTGAATTTGGTTTTGATGTGAATAGGCATTTAAACTGTAGATACTCATCCACACCTACCCAGGCATCCTGAGTCTGCAAAGTATAGCTAATAATCTGATGAAAACAGATTTTCTCATGAGATTTTGGTTCCTCCTGTTTCTGATCAGGTAGTAAATACTTCAATTACAATTTTGTCATGGTAAGCCTGTTTGGAAACAGAAGTATGAAATAATGGCCAACATTTCTAAAAGGTTCAGCTCAGATTTGGTTCCAGAAATGGGCTGCGGCTTGAGGATTGGGAGGATTTTCTATATTTTTTGCACTGGTGGTTCACCCATCCCTAAATAAAATCCAAATCAAACCTTGAGAAGCAATAGTCATATTTCACAGAAAAATTAATTCCTTAAATTGACATGGCCTCCATCTCTCAGTTGCATAATCCTTCTCTTGCTCACCTTTAAAATAATATTTTAATTGTTTCAGCATTGTACAGTTTCATCAGCACCATTTCAGCTTTCTTCTATTCTCTTGCTTGGTTATATATGAATGGCATGACCATCCAAAGACAAAAAGTGGCCTCTGACACTGCCCATGTTATATGTACCACAGAAATTGATTTATGGGTTATAAGGAAAGCTATAATGCACACACATCATTAAAAAAATCACAGAGAGGCAAAGGGTAGCTGTTAGGGTCAGACATTCAATTCCTACATAGCTGGTAGTTTGACCTACCAGGGCTTCCAAAGGTTTGGATCATTTAGAATGCACAAGTGCAGATCACTCTCAAAATTTGCACAACATTCTATGCTACAGATCTGTTTTTACCACACCACTAATTTAAGTCAAATTATGAACCCCTACCTCATACTGCTGACCACTTACTCACACAAATAGCTTACAGACCTATTCATGTGAATAAGTGCTCATCAGTATAAGTAATGGATTCACAATCTAGCTCTAAGAAAGAAAGAAAGAAAGAAAAGTCACAATTATGTCAGTTAGATCAGACACGATTGACTTTGAAATTATATATACAAAAAACATTATATTTTATGTGCTCTAAAATCTGAAGGCTATATTATACCACACTTGCTTACTTTAGGCAGCACTTTACAACTTGAGTAGTCCCATTGAAATAGAGGAATAAGGTACTCCTTAAGGAGAGCAAGGGTGCAGAATCTGTCCCATGGTTTTGAGAGATAGATAGATAGATAGATAGATTTTATTGCTTATGAAGAATGATATATTGACAGCTCAGTTTTCTGATCTTCCATTGAATAATCAGAAGCATTTCAAATTTTCAATCCTGCACTACCAATGTCATGGGAATCCATGTCTGGGAAGGATCATCTCTAGGGGGGAATATGCAATCTTCATGGCCATGCTGTTCTTAACCTCTTTGCTGAGCGACACAGTTAGTGCCAGAAGCAGGTGTGTATTTTCCACTAAAAAGTGAATTGAGACCACCAGTTCATGTCAAATAAACCACCAAAGAGTCATCAAATAGTAATGACCACTTTAGGTCATTTTATCAACCTAAGCTACATTTGAACCAGCCACTCTAGAAATGCAATGTTCCATACTCCCTTTATAAAATGCCTCAAGGCTGTTAACCCCAATACCATTACTTTGTAAAGATGTATGATTAAAAAATATCAAACTTCCAGTGTTCTTTGATTTAATTTTTATTTTAAGAAAACAAGACTTGGCTCCCATTCTGTGAAACACAAAAATATGTATATGGTTTCTTGAAATTTATCAAAAGAATGTAGGCTTAGTTAATTCACAATAACCAATGTCAAAGACTTACCCAACATGGACATCAGAACACACTGAAACTTATGAGGATTGAAAAGAGTGGTCCATTCAGGGCTAGCAAAGAAATTTCATGCCAGATAGTCTCCATAATGAAAATATCAGAAGAAAGGATTAAGGTGTCACAAAGCCTACAGGAGATCAAGTCCTGAACGAAGAGCAGCTGACTCAAACTCAACCCAAGCAAAACCAAAGTGATGCTGGTAGGCAATGGGAAATGCTCTGAAGAACTAGCCAAGACACTTCTGTCTACCTCTCCATCCTCTTCATGAAAGGCATCCCGTGTCACAGTGATTCCTACTTCTACAGTGACTCATGAATTCATTACCTCCAGACTGAATAACTGTAATTCACTAAGACTGAATGTGTAAACAATGCAAAGACTCCAGCTGGGACAAATGCCTGACTCCTCTAAGATTTAGACCACTGTGAGTATATCCACTCTGTTCTCTAGTCCCTCCACTGGTTCGCAATCCACTTCAATTACCATTTTTAGTCCTGGGTCCTAATGCTCAAAGCAATTAATGGCTCAATTCTCAGCTACATTAGGGACCACATCCCCATCCAGGAATCAACAAGACAGATACATTCCTTTAGGATGATGCAGATCACAGAACCCAGAATGAAGCACATGAGCACTGAGAACAAGGCATTCTCAGCTGAGGGGATCCAGCTGTGCCACAAACTTCTAGAGGATATCAGATGAATCCAGATTCAGAGCAACTTTGGAAAACACTGAACAATCTTTCTCTTTGATAATTTTTTCCCACTATAACCAGAATGACTTTGATAAGGGGATGGATTGCAGCATGGGTTTACCTAGGTAAATCATGCCACACTAACCTGATTTCCTTCTTGGAGAAAATAACTGATTTTTTTTTAGAAAAGGAAATTCAATAGATCCTAATATACCTGGCCTTTAGTAAAACATTTGACATGGTATCACATGGTACCATAGAAATTGTTAAAGTACAGAAAATGGGGATTAGTACAAGAATTGTAAGGTGAATAAGGAACTGGCTAAAGGAGGGAGAGCAACTGGTTGTTCTGAAAGGTGAACTATTGGCTGGAGGGATGTTACTCATGGAGTTCCTTAAGGATCAGTCTTGGGACCAAACTTATTCAATATTTTTATTGACAGCACAAAAAGCAGGAGTGGGCTAAAGAAATTTGCTGATGATACAAAGTTGGGAGTCAGTGCCAATACAGAGGAGGACCAGAATATTATTCAGGATGATCTTGAAGACTGGAGTAACACCAGTAGGATGAAATTCAATAGTACAAAGTTATATTAATGCAATTAACATGCAGTTAAGGTCTAATAATAAGAATCTCCGCTACAAGCTGAGCACTCATCAGTTGGAAGTGACAGAAGAGAAGAGAAACCTGAGTGTGTTAGTCTATCACAGGATAACTATGGAGCCACCAGTGTGATGTGACTGCAAAAAAAGGCAAATGCAGTCCTAGAATGTATCAGGCAAGGTATTTTCACTAGTGATAGAGATGTATTAATGCCATTAAACAAGGCAATGGTAAGACCTCATTTTGAACAGCGTGTACAATTCCAGTCACCTATGTTCAAGAAAAATGAATTCAAACTTAAACAGGTGCAGAGAAGAGATACAAGGGTGATCAGGGGAGTTGAGGACGTATCCAGTACTTAATTTGTGTCAGGGCTTACCATGACTGAGTCCTGGGACTTCTAGAATTGGCAGTTCATAGCCCTGGCACCTCTGAGATTGTCGCATCAGTTATGAAAGTAAAAAAGTTGCTTGAGCCCCAGCACCTCCTTCATTACAAATTAAGCACTGGGCCTATCTTATGAGAAGAGACTGGAAGAGCTAGACTTGTTTAGCCTAGCAATTAGAAGGCTGAGAGGAGACTCAATTGCTTTCCATAAATGTATCAAGGGATTAAATACCAGGGAGGGTGAAGAGTTATATAAGCTAAAGGATAATGCTGGCACAAGAATAAATGTCTATAAACTAGCTATGAACAAATTGAGGCTGGAAATTAGAAGAAAGTTTCTAACCGTCAAAGGACTGATGTTCTGGAACAGCCTCCCAATAGGAGTTGTGGGGCAAACAACTTAATTAACTTTAAGAGAGAGCTTGACAAATTTATAAGTGCGATTGTATGAGGGGGTTGGCTTGTGTAAGGGGCAGGGCTTAGCAGGCCAGGGGCTCATTTCCAGTGTATGTCTTATGTTCCTAAAACCTCACACTGCAGGGCTTCTTCTGGCCACCTGCAGGGGCAGGAAGGGATTCCCCCTTCAATGTGTTCTGGGTTGTGTTTCTTCCTGGTCTCCTTCCTCTTAAACATCAGAGATGGCCACAGCTAGAGATGGGACACTGGATTTGGTGGGCCAGTGCTCTGAGCTGATGCCAAGCATTCTCTTTCTCAGGGGTTTGTTGGCTGGTCCTTGCCCACATACTCAGTGTCTAACTGATCATCATATATGGGGTCAGGAAGTAGTTTTTCCCGAGGCCAAATTGGCAGTGGGTTGGGGGGGAGGAGTGTAATTCTCTTTCCTCTGCAGCATGGGGTGCAAGTCACTTGCGAGGATTATCTGGGTACATCTAACTTAATCATTTCCCAGCCATTGCAGGGACCTTGGGCACTGGTGCACCTCAGTCCCTCCTATTCCCTTCCTGTGGCACATAATAGTCTCGTCTCCTATCAGCTATAATTTAGGTTACTGGGTTTGGTGTATGGTTTCCAAATGGCGTTGGTAACCTGTGATATACATGAGGTCAGACTAGATGATCTAGCAGTCATTTCTGGCCTTAAATTCTATGACAATATTAACTACCTCCTTACTTCCATTCCCCCACCACACACACACATTGCAAAAAGCACCATCAAACAAAGGAGAGCTTTCTAGAAGTTAGAAAAACCGGAAATATTTTAAAGTAAAATATATATATATGAAAATTCAAAATATTTCAGGGTTCTCTATACTATATATAGATGTGTGTGTATGTACATACATGTGTATGTATATATAAAATTTGCTTTCAGTGATTTGTTGACAATTTTAATCATGGACTTTGATGATATTTTCCGCTTTTGGAAACTGGAAAAACAGAATCCTTTTTATTATATAACTTTTCACACAGTTGCCAGGAGTATCCATACTCTGTCAGTTCATTCCTCATGCTTATTATATAGTACTCTGAATTGAAGATGTTCAACAAAACCTAAAGGAATCATTCAGAAACACAACGCATTAATAATAATGGTACTTAGTTCTTACATAGCACTTTCATCAGCAACTCTCAAAGCACTTTAGGTCATTATCCCCATTACACAGATGGGGAATCTTATGCACAGAGGCACTGTGACTTGCTTAAGGTTACCCAGCAGGGCAGTGGCACAGCTAGGATTAGAATCCAGGTCTTCTGAATCCCACCTCAGGACTCTATCTACTAGGCTTTAGGAATAAAGTGCCCAAACCAACTTGCATTAAGGTCAAAGGGAGCCTTTACATTGACTATAACAGAAGCGGAATGAGTCCCAGACTAACCTTTAAATTAAGACGAACTATCCTTGAACACTCATTAATCTTGGTGTATTTTTCTCCTTTGCTGGTGCTTTGAAAGTTGAGGCATAGTTCTTAAACATGGTTTTTCATTCAATATCTTATGGGGAAAGCATGAAGTGAAGTGTGTGAAGCAAGTACAAACAGGCACCCAAAATATTTTAGCTGGTGTTACTAGTGAAAACTTGCAAGTGAAGTGACAGTGCTGGCAGATACAACTTCTAGGAGATTTATATGAAGTTTGCTCTAGGGAAAAGAGCATGAGGGTTACCTTTTAAAAACAAACCACCACCTTAAAAAACCCTTCAACCAGGGGATGGAAAGTGAATAAAGCTCCAAACGAGAAGCCACACGAGCAATGTGTCCATTATTAACCCATTATTCCTTGGATTTAGTGGTAAGTAATTTGGCTGAATTCTTCTGTTCTAGGACATTAGTTTTGTATTTTTCTTTGTAACACACTAGAGTAACAAGTAGCAGAGATGGTATTGCAACAAAAACAGGTCAATTGTTTCAATAAAATGGATAATAAGAAAAGAAACAATGCAAAGACTCTCAGGCTACTCTTTGTGATTTAAAAAAAAAGTAATGACTGATCTAAGGCACTTTGGGTAGTTTGGGGTAAGCTAGAGCTATGTTGCTGAAACTGTAGTGAATGTTTGAGCAATGCCCTGGTAGGCTTAGTTTGTATTCTGAAGCTAAGGGCTAGATTCGCAAGCTGATATAAATCATCATAGCTCCATTGACTTTCACAGAGCTACACTAACTTATGTCAGCTGAGGATCTGGCCCTAAATGTGTCTATTACACACACACACAATGTAAAGTAAACCAAATAAATGCAGTAATTCACCCCATGAAGCCATAGGGGAAATTTAAAGTGCAGAAATACATTAAAAAGTGACTTTATAAAAGTGGTATCATGAGGCTTCACATTTATTGTATCCCAATGATTTGCACAATACATTTATTCAGTATACAAGTAAAAATATGTTTTTCTCTAAATGCCAGTCATGTACATTTATCATGGAATCTGAAAATCAAGCTAGGTTCTTTATGGCCCATACATCACAAACAGTAATAAAGATTCTGCAGGACAAATGATGTCCTCATTTATACCTATGCAATCCTATTACCTTGAGTGGAATTGCACAGGTATAATGGAGGGCATAGCAGAAGACAATGTTGTTGGTACAAGTTGTTCTTCAAATGGAAAATAATTAATATATCTGTTGATTCTGTGTGAGCCGGAATGGAATCTGGTTCATTCTTCTATGTATGACACTAATAAATCAAATATTATTCTTCCTATATAATGCTTTAAAAGGAAGTGTCATTATCTCAGTCTGTAAAAGAGGGAATTAGAGGCACAGATAGGTGAAGTGACTTACCCAAGGTTGCCAGCAGGCCAGTGGCAGAGCTGAGAAGAATGCCCACATCTCCAGACTCCCAGATTGGTTCTCTATCTGCTAGGCTCTCAGGTAAAATATTACTTTTATGTCTGACTTTATATTAAGCAGAGAAGGCTCTGAATACAAATGGGGAGAAGATATGCTGAAGAAGTCATCATTTTTACATGGTTGCTTTTCAGAGTACAGCCACGTTTAAAATTCTTGACTTTGTGAGCAGTGACCAAGCAGCTAAAACCAAAGTCTATATTCATAATGAGCCTTCATCATTCAGGATGTTGTTATAATCTGAACCTGGATTACTGGGAGGCAAGGAGTGATTGAAGCTTGATCTATGGCTGCATTTAGAGATAGGTGGCAGAAGAGAGAAAGGGGCATTAAGTATTTTCGTTAAATGAAAATGCCTGCAGAAGTGGGGATTTGTGCTCCAAATTGTTGAAAAAGTAGGAGTCACAGTATGGAAGAAATGCTGCAAATCACAGCAGGTTTATATTCAGTTGTGCCTGCAGTGGTAAAAAACTGCCAAAACAATGCCAAACCCCCAAACCCTAAAAAAATGAAGATAAGCCCATTACCCCTACCAAATTTGTTTTGGATCACTGAAATGCGCCTCACAACAGAATGAGAGTGCACCTGGCACCACCCACTCTGCCAAAATATTGAAACTCACTAGAAACCTCTGCAGAATTGCTACAAAGGGCAGGATTCCTACAAGGTTCAATATTCTGTCAGACCACAAGAACAGAGCTAGTAGGCAGCAGAGACGGAAATTGCAATAACACAGGTCCAGTTGTATCACGTGCCTGGCCATGAGCCAAAATAAAACACATCATCCTAACTTTGTTACTGGGGACTTGCTGGACTTAGAACATCAGTGGGATTTTTAACATAGACTCATAGACTTTAAGGTCAGGATGGACCACTGTGATCATCTAGCCTGACCTCCTGCACATTGCAGGTGACAGAACCTCACTCACTCCTGAAATAGACACCTAACCTCTGGCTGAGTTACCGAAGTCCTGAAATCATGGTTTAAAGAGTTCAAGTTATAGAGAATCTACCATTTACTCTTGTTTAAACCTGCAAGTGACCTGTGCCCCATGCTGCAGAGGAAGGCAAAAAAAACCCCAAACAAACAGGGTCTCTGCCAATCTGACCAAGGGAAAAATTCCTTCCCAACCGCAAATATGGCACTCGGTTTATTCATGTGGGCAAGACCCTCCAGGCAGGTACCTGCGAAAGAATTCTCTGTAATATCAGCTCTGAACTACACCTGACACTGACAATGCAAAAATGATGTTTGGCTATAGGCAACTCTGGAACTTGTGTAGGCAACTAAAACATTGCTTATCCAAAGACTAGCTGAATTTTCTTTACCTCTGGGTCTGAAAAAGCAGGCTGGAAATCTTACAAGAACAAATACTTGTAAAGTATTTCAGCATGTTGGGTTCCAGCTCTGGAGGGGAACGAACAGAAAAATGGAGAAACTTTACTGCAAATTTCAGAACTTTTAAGTAGTACTAGTTTAAGTTTCATTCTAGAAATGAACAAAGGGCTGGGGCATTTATCTGGACTCAATGACACGGTTGGGTGAGTCAAGAAGTAAGAGAATGAAATTAGCTCCGCCCATCCTTCCTGCCCTCTAACAGTTTTAAACAAACAAACAAACAACATGAAAAGAGTACAATGGATTTAGGAGGGTGAGGCTATAGGATAAATTGTGGCCACACCCAGGGGCACAACCTACAGAACTGCTCAGAGCTTTTTTTTTTCCCCCCTCTACCAGTACTAAGCATTGTATGAGGCCTGGTCTACACTATGTGGGGGGGTCGAACTAAGGTACGCGACTTGAGCTACGCGAATAGCGTAGCTGAAGTCGAACTACCTTAGTTCGACTGACTTACCCGTCCAGACGCGGCGGGGTCGAACTCCGCGGCTCCAAGGTCGACTCCGCCACCGCCGTTCGCGGTGGTGGAGTTCTGGAGTCGACCGGAGCGCGTGGGGAGTTCGAACTATCGCGTCTTGATTAGACGCGATAGTTCGAACTCCGAGAAGTTGAACTCACCGCGTCGACCCGCACGGTAAGTATGGACCTACCCTGAGAAATAAAAGCGAAGGGTTAGATACCACAGAAGAATCTTACAGCGTAGACAGAATAAATTCATTTTCAACCCCATCTAAGCCAAGGAGGGGAAAAAAGGAGCAAATGAGAGAAAGAGAAATGTCCTAGGAGAGAAAATCACACTAAAACATCTAGAGAAGTTCTGAAGAAACAAAATGAAAAGCATTTTCATTAAAGCTAATAGTGACAATGTACTGTACTGTATTGAGTCTTGGTTCTACTACAAGAGCATCATGTATTTGAACCTGTTTCCATCTTTGCACAGAAAATATCCCCAAGAACATTTGCTTTATCTGGAGGAAAACTGTAATCTTCCTCCAGACTCAACATGTCTCTATCTTCTGAAAGCCATTAAGCACTTAAACACCATCTGTGAGCAGTATATTCAGCAGTAATACACCAATTTGAACTAACAGGGCATTGGGAAGGGAGACTCTGGAACTGGTTAGTCTCATTAAATTAAAATGACTCTCCCAGGACTAGTCAAAACTCAACACTAAGCAAATAGGTTAGCTCTGTGAGGAACATTGCAGTGGATAGCAATGTAGCACCCCAGGAGGAGGCAGCCTTGTCCTATGCAGCCATAAAGAACACTGCACCTTGAATGACTCTCATCTCTGTGAAGAGAGCCCGAAGATGGCCCATGCACCATGTAGCCCAATCAGAGAGCTTAAAAGGGATGAGGTGCAGATGTGACAGCTAGAGCTGGGCAAATAATGGATTTTTTGGTTCAACACCAATTCTGAAAAATCAAAATCAAAATGTAGTTTCTGGTAAAATAGAAATAGTCACTGGGCTAGGGAAAGGGCATGAAAATGAATCTAGAGCCTGGTAGGAAGGCAAGATGTTAGAGATCCAAATTCAAGTCCCTGCTCCAATGACTATTTATAAAAGGTGGAACAACTTCAGCAGGAGAGACTGTGAAAGATCCCTACAGAATTTCCCATGGCCCCAGTGGCTAGGGCATGCTCCTGTGATGTGGGGGCCCCAAGTCAAAAACCCATCCCCTTGCCAAGCAGAGAGGGGAATTGAACTGGGGGTTCTCTCACATCCTGAGTGAATTCCCTAACCATTGGGCTAAAAGTTATAAGGGAGGAGTTGTAATCCTCTGTGTCCACTCCGTTTTCTGAATCTAATCCTCCTTTGCTTTTATCAAATTGCTCAAAATCAAAATGCAAAATTTTGAGTTGAATCAAAATGAAACATTTAGTTTGGGCATTTCCAAAACATTTTGATATATTTAGTTTAATTGAAACTCTTCAGAGAGCTTGACATGAATTTGCGAATTATTTTGCATTAACCAAAACTACATTTTCCAACAAATAAACCAAACGCCAAAGTAATTTCTCTAGTTACAACACTAGTGACAGCTGTGAATTGGGCACAGCAAGGGACACAAAATACCCATAGGCCTTGTGCTGACTGTCTGCTCAGTGATGAACTTCACCCCATGTGCATACACCAAAATACCATCCCTCATTTCCTATTTTCAATCCTATGTGACTCTGGCACAAATAGGCCAAAAGTGAGATGGAAGTCCCTAACTGCTGTTCCTAGTTTCCTTGGTTTCATCCCAGTTAAATATTTTAGGATGTTCACGCAGAAGTTGCTGATTAGATGGTAAATGAACCCTGAAGAGTTCAATTCATGGGGAAAATAATCACTCCACCCTACCAAAACGGGCAAGTTTCTTTGGAGGGTCACTCTTTGTAACCCTCATTCGCACATCCTCTTATTTCTCCATCTATTGTTTGCAGTATTATAAATAATAATGTAGATCTGGGTTCTACAAATCCCAGCACCTGCCATAAGACAGCACTGTCCTTTCAGACCCATCTCTCTGATGGGTTCCGTGACTATTCAATAAAAACACCCTTTCCCACCCACCATGACCAGACCTAAGTAGACAAAACAGAGCAATACAACAAATAAACAGTGTGATCAAGGTAATACCTTGGCCATTTCATTTTGCCTATTATTTTTATTAATTGTCCTTGTCTATTCATTAATTTTCTTCATATGAATGTACATATTTGCATGTGCACAAGGGTATGAACAGATGTTGGTTATTTGCAATTGATTATTCAATATTTGTCATACATTATCTTCCTTTTCTAAAAATAAAAACAAAACAAGCGTTTCAGTTGCCCAATCAGGAAACAGAAAAAAAATACCACGTGACTAATTTAACTAGTCAAATGCCACTAATATTAAATTGCAAGTAGACAAAGTGAAAAGCTTAAAAATAACCCGAGGCTGAAAGTTGTTCAACAGCAAAACTGTTCATGAAACCATAATGATTAGTGAATACACTTGTAAAAATAAACAATTCACAAATGGAATAAGAGCTAAATTCGTTGGAAAATTTATTCATGGATAATTTGACCAAGTCTAGTTGTACGCAAGCTTTTTGGGAGCTCTTCCTCACATTTCCGATGAAGAGGAGACATCCCAAGGTTTGACACTGTTAGTTATGTGCTAACTCACAATATTGTAAAAGCAGCAAAGAGTCTTGTGGCACCTTATAGACTAACAGACATATTGGAGCATGAGCTTTGGTGGGTGAATACCCACTTCGTCGGATGCATGTCATTTCTTTGCTCATGATAACCAATTATCTGAAGAAAGGATATAAACATATTTTAGGACAAAGTAAGTAAATGTTTGCAATGCCTCAAAAAAAAATCATGAATTTTTCTGTGTGTTAAAGAGCTGCTCAGACTATAGCACACAAGGATACTATTATATTTAAAATAGCATTAAACAATTATCAAGAAGAGGCATCTTATCAGGTACTGTTCAAACATTTAAAATGCAACAAAATCATGGCAAATAGAGCTACAGAAATTGCTCAACCAAAATCCTTACAAAAAACAACACCTCTTTATAAACTCCACTAAAACTGTGTGGGGGGAAATCCTTATGATTTAGCAACACAAAATGCATTACATAATAGTATTAATTTTACTGATTGATTCATTGCTTTTCAACATAATACTGTGTTGTTATATTTAGTCATCTGCTTTAGAACGTAATTTGTGTTGCTGGTTCTGGAAAAAATCCATAAAAGAACTAATTTAATTCCTTTTGAGCTCTCTTTGATTCAAAACTATTTCTTTTAAAATGTCCCAGCACTGCAGAATCTGACTTGAAATCCACCTTGAACTATGTGCACTTTAACTAACTCTCACCCCAAGGCAAAATGATCCCATATTCAGGCAGAGCTTTATCCCAGTCTTCTAAAGGACTTACACAGAATGTACCTGATATAACTGGACCAGAATGTCAACCATGATAGAAATTATGATCAAGACATGGAGGATACATAATGAGAACCTTATCTATTTTTCAGTGGACTGCTATTGGTAGAAAGTACCTTTAGGGGGTTGTTTACAGAAATCAGGTCTCCTGTATTTAAAAAAAATGTGTAAGTCCTTGTGCAGCGTTCTCTTTGTTTGCTTGTTATATTACATGTCATAATGGATACCAACTGTGTTTAAGGTGTTCAAATAGTATTATAATAGGCTGCTTGGCTGCCTTTGGAATGTGGCTTTTCAAATTTTCTTTCAACAGAAAGACATGGTCTTAGTCTTCTGCTTCCATTGTATTAAATAGAAATTTAAAAATTACTACAGCTATTACCTCCGAAATAAATATCTGACCACTGGCTGCTTAGGGGATTGGAGATATATTCTGTTATTATATGCAGTCTCTCTATAATATTCATCTTCTTTCCTCTAGTGCCTATAATTGTATCTCTGGCCAGGCAAGACTAGTGCAGGCTTCTCTTTTTGCTGGTGTCAGCTATTGATCTGGTGACATGTTCCTTCATCTCATATTTCCCTCCCAAAGGGGACGCTCACAATGAAAAGCAAATCTTTTTGTATAGTGTGACAAGATCCTGAAACCTGCTGCTTATTACAGCACAGCATTGGGAGGTAATATCCAACTCACTAGCAATGTCAGAAAACAAGCTCAAGTGAGGCATGCATCATCATCTTCCTTGTGGAAATATTATTTTGTGACAGTGAAAATGTAAAAAGCGAAACCTGTTGAA
Organism: Mauremys mutica; assembly: GCF_020497125.1. Lineage (NCBI taxonomy): Eukaryota > Metazoa > Chordata > Testudines > Geoemydidae > Mauremys > Mauremys mutica. Next base: position 117,379,726 of record NC_059073.1, on the reverse strand, counting down.
TGGGTTTAATGTGTTCTAGAGAAAATTGTGCCCTGTGTTTATGTTGTGCTTTGGGGGTATTTCCTCATGAAAAAATATTGGTTGCCTCATCTTTTTCCTTTATCCTCCCACACTTTCAGGTGCAGAGGGCATCCACCAGTTTCTGCCATTTATTTCAGTCTTGTGCTGGTCTTCTTCTGGCTACTGAGTGTCATGTTGATGGATTTGGCGTCTTTATTGTTCTGTGTAATGTTTCTTTAGGTTATCCTCTTCTCTTTCCACACAGAGTTCATATTATCACTTGACATGGGTGGCATCCTTAAAGCATATCCTAAATATGAGTTGTGCTTAAATTCTGTTTTAGCAGAGCCAAAGTGAAAAAAAAATCAAGATGAAAAAGACGTGTACAGAAAGCTCACAGGACAGAGGAGCAGCACCCTACCGAGGATTTGTGGTAGGAAAAGGAGACAGAGGCCTACCGGCAGGTCACTGAAAGGAAAAGGGTGAACCATATTCATGTTTGCATTCAATGATAAAAGTATCCCTTTTCTGAAATTATCCAAACATCATAAGTTGAATAGGATTCAGAGTTGGGCAAAGGTTTAAGCTGGATCTCATTTTTGCAAGACTGCTTTAGCCAGACCTAATGATTGTGCCTTTCCTGGAAGAGTGTTAGATAGTGAGACATTCCATCCACCTCCAGCAAAGAGACAGCATAACTCAAGAGAAACAAAGAAGCTAGGTTTAATAAAGTTCCTGTTATGATTATTAGTATTAAGGGCTAGCGGTTCTAGGGGTTATCAGTCAAAAAGGGCAAGGTTAATGAAGAGACAACCTTACAGGTGTGGGAAGGTGGTGCTTAGAAAGGGCAGATTACTTAAAAAATGCAAATATACCTTCAAGTTTTATGATCTGATTCATAGCCCGTTGAAATTAATGAGAGTTTATTGGTTTAAATTGGTCTTGTATCAGGCTCCTCGTGCAGGATTTTAGGAATCTGCATGTGACTCAGAAATAACAGGAACAGGTACTGAAGTGAAGGACTTGTATGTCATAACATACTTAAATATAGCTACTGAACTTTACATTTGCCAACTCTGGCTAAAAGAAAATTTTGCTCAGGGTAAACGAGGAGTTTGGAATACTGGTAAACATGCCATTTAACTAGCTCCTGTAATTCAGAAAAAGAGATTGGCTAAACTACCCATCTGTAAAAAAGTTTTCATCTAAAGAGGGAACATCTAAAGCAGATTCAATCCTGATTGTACATCCATATAGAAATAAATAAACAAACAAACAAACATCCCTTGGCTGAAGTCTCCGAAGTGGAAGGGTCATTGGAAAGCTGAATAACTGCAGCTGGGCAAAGCAAAAAAGCTTTTTGTTGCCCTATTGCATCTGAGAAACTGTGCTGGTGTTTATTTCATTCATCCTGCAAACTTTAATTTTTTTCACTTTTTGTGTATGTGTGTGTGAGCAAATGCTAGACACTTGAACTACAACTTTCATGATGTGCTACAGAGGCATATCTGAATCAAAATTTTTGGGAATTGATTTTTTTCTGCAAGATCATAATTTTCAGCAGAAAAATTGACCATTTTCCTGACCAACTCTAGCAAATGTCAACCCAAGTGACAATTTTTTTAAAAATGAAGCCATGTTGGTCCCAGGATATTAGAGAGAGACAGGGGTGAGGTAATATCTTTTATTGGACCAACTTCTGTTGGTGAGAGAGGTACAAGCTTTCGAGCTACACAGAGCATTTCCTCAGGTCTGGGGAAGATATTACCTCACTCACCTTGTCACTCTACGTTTTTTAAAGACATCTAAATAATAACAGAGGGTGAAATTCTGGTCCCATTGTCCCAGATCTATGGGATTTTTGCCATTGACTTGACAGGAGCGAGGATTTCACCCAAAGAAGCCGTGGCCATTTCTGTTTTTTTGGGACTAAGGCTACATCTACACTACACACTGCTGGCTGCGGCCTGTGCCATAGCTGTAGCTACACACTGCAGTGAAAAGGAGGCTGTGGCCACACTGTGATAGATAGCTACACGTGTCAGTGAAAAGATCTGGCAGAGGGGAGGTAGCTGGGAAAGAGCTAAGCAGCACTGAGCCTCTCCCCACTCCCTCCCTGCTGCCAGACTCTTTCCCTTTGCAACGTAAATGCTCCAGCAGCAGGGAGCTGGCAGAGCCTTTCCCCACTGCTGGAGTCTTTTCCTACTGCAAGGAAAGGCTCTGGCAGGGGAGGGGGGGAGAGGCAGCCTTTTCCAGCTCAGCCTTTCCTCACTGCCTTCCCCCAACCAGAGCCTTTTCTTGATGAGGGAGTCTTTTCCTGAGGGGGGAGAAGGGAGGGAGGCAGCAGGACACTACACAGTTGGAGAAACGAAGGCATGGATGGGGTTAAGTGACTTTCCCATTTCAGACACCAAGACAGATCAATGGTCAAGGATTTTCTCCCCTTCCTAAGAAGCTGCTCCTTCAAATGAGGATAGCTGTAGAACTATCACACTCACCTCAGACATCGGATTGTGAAGGGAGGGTGGAATCCTTATCCTCAGCCCTGTCTGGCCCCAACATACCACAGCCATGGCAACAGTGAATCTGAAACTGCTCCCTCCTCTTCAGCAACTCATGTCATTGCACAGGTCCCTATTAGGACCACTCCTCAGCTCATGCCTCTTCAAGAGTGCTACTACATTTCTCAGCCACCTCCTAGCTCTGATATCCATTTGACTGGAATTCTCCTCATTGCTTCCACAACTGCACCTCTCTCCCTGATGTCTACAGAAAGGCTCCTGTTCATTTCAACGGGCATTGAATCAGGCTTCCTTACCACTCCTGACTGTTTCACATTTCAGTTTTTTTATGGCCTTACAGGCTCACATTGACACACACCTTGTTTTAATGATAGATTGATACACTGTTACAGTTTTGTTCAGTTTGCATATTTGACCAGCAGACCCTGGTTTTGCACTGTTTGTGTTCAACATTTACCTGGATTCTTTTTTTTTTTGGTAATGATACCTAAAGCATTAAATGTGTTAATAAAGTGTTAAAAGTTGCATAGGTAAATAGCTTCTTCCTAATCCCACTGAAGTCAATAGGAGCTTCCTACTGACTTCAGGGGGAGCATGTTTTAAGGACAAAAAGTGAAACAATGCAAAAGTTAAGGGTTGTGTTTTTTCAAAGAAGTTATGGGGATTTAGATACACAATTGCAATTAAAATTAACAGGAGTTGTTTGGATGAATCACCTAGACCAGAGGTTCTCGTGGTCCATGGACCACCAGTTGTCTGTGAGCTCCATTCAGGTGGTCTACGGAAAGTTCCCTCTAAGATGCGCGCCTGGGTGGTCACACATGAGAGAATGAAGGGCCATCCACCAAATTAGTGGAGCCACACAGGCCTGGCTCCACTAATTAGATGCCTGGACCCTGGAGAAGATGCACATGTAAAGTGAGGTGGCGGCCTTGGGAGTAGGTGGGAGGGGGCAGTGGGGTGAGAAGAGGGGGTGGAGGGAATTTGGGACTTGTAGGGCTGCGGTGGCCAGAGAAAGAGGCAACTTTCCCCAGCTCCAGGGCTACAGTTGCTGGGGAGAGACAGCCCTCCTTCCCAGTCTCTGCTCAGGGGCTGCCGTGGCAGGGGAGGGAAGGAGAGACCCCCCCCTCCTTCCCAGCCCCAACTCGGGGGTTGCCGTGGTGAGGGAGACCCCCCTCCTTCCCAGCCCCAGTTCAGGGGCTGCTGCAGTGTGGGAGAGAGGGCACATCCATCACATTAGAAAGGTAAGATTACTGATATTAAAATATGAGTTGTGTGCTTTTATTTGTAGAACAAAAACATTAATTATTATTGGTTTTTTAATATATAGCATATTTATCCAAAGATCTTTAAATAGTCAGCTAATGGTGCAAACAACATTTGGAAAGGTCATTAAGTGGTTCACTGAGACCCTCAGCAATTTTCAAGTGGTCCACGAAAAAAAAGTTTGAGAACCACTGACCTAGACCCGCTTTGAAAATCTCTACTAAGGCTCCAAGAGCACTGTTAAATCACAGGCATGTGGTATTTTCTATTCCTGTCTTTCTTGTTCAACACATAGCTTTTAGGTCTCTCTTTATATCCTAAAATATATAGAATAAAACTTACAATATATATAATACATCTGACCTCACATTGCTGTGGAAACCTTAATTTTTGCATGTTCTGACTTCTTTGTGATTTTTATCCTGTAACCCCTGATGTGCCAATTGTCTTAAATCAAATTACTAATATTCTTTCTTGTTTTCAGTAGTCTTGTTTCACATTACTGATAGCAGAAGCTGAAGAAATCCCTCTCACTATTCCAGAATCTTTCTGTGGGTTTTGATATTAAGACTGAGCAATCTGATATGGGAGCAAGTGCCCTCATAGAACATGCAAGAAGCACAAAGGTGTATTAAAGGATTGTAAAGCAAAAGGTTCTTGTTGAAATCTGGCCAATTGCAATGGAGAATATAGTTCTAATTGTCAGCATGTCACACTTTAATGTATGAAAGGAGTTTCATCCACTATATTTGTTAGAAGTATTTTTCTCCTTACTTGCTACATTGGTTTTCTTTGAAAAACTAACAATAATGGTATTTTTCATCCAAGAATCTCAAGGCATTTTACTAAGGTGGGTGAGTAATGTGTTATTATCCCCATTTCACAGATAAGGAGACTGAGGCACTAAGCAATTGAGGCAATTGTCCAAGTTCACAAAGTAAGCCAGTGTCAGGGTGGGGAACAGAAGTAAAGTCTCCTCACTGTCTAATTCTTTCTTTAACAACTAAATCAGACCTGGATAGAGCACAAGCCTTCATAGCTGAAAGAATGTTGGAGAGTTGCATGAGTTAATTCAGAAAGTAGTCTAGAAGCAAATATATTATTTATCATGTGCTGCATGGGAACATGTAAAGATCTGAGATGTGCAACAGACTCTTCAAAATATCTAGGTGCAGAGTATCATTTTTACTTTTTCATGACTAGTCAGCTGCTTTCCTTTTCTCTTTGTAGAGCAGCAAGAGATGGATTAGGTTGCACTTTATTATTCCAGTGTATTATCCTTTCAGCCATCTACGTGTTAAGGAGACAGGCATTTGCTAGGATTAAAACTACCTGTTGATAAAATGTGGGGGTTTAGACAGAGAGTAGGGGAAACTGAGTGGGGAAAATGGAGGCATGCTAGAAATGAGGAATGTAAGTTCCAAAGGTATCTTTTACAAGCATGCCCAAGAGTTCATATAGGGACTGGTCTCTAGCTGAGATGCTGTACTCCACCTTGGTCATGGTGGTGAAGGATTTTGGGTGGGAAGAAAGTGGAATGCCTAATAAGCCTCGAGGAAAGAAGAGGTTGTGGAGTCCCAAGCTGCACAAATATTCCTAGGATACCATGAGAAGGCAAAAGAAGAGAGGCCAGATGAGCAAATCTCTTGAAGAGCTCTCATAGATGCATCTAGATCAACTGTTTAAAAACACTAGAAGATATTTGGGGACATACCCAGGGTCTGCTTCAAATCCTGAAGGGAAGTTTACCCTGTCACAGAATTCAGGCCCAGATCTGGATCTGAACTTCATGCCTGGTTCCTCCCTTAGAACAGGCTGAACCCAAACCCTGAAACTGAATACACCTGAATGGTTTTTTTGTTGTTGTTTTTTTGGGGGGGGGGGGGGGGAGGAGAACCAGATCCAAATCCCTTGCCTTAGGCCTGTTTCTACCAAAGTAACAATATCATACAAATTAGACATAGAAAAGACATATTGGGTCCATCTCCTTGGCTGGTGGGTCTCACCCACATGATCAGAGTTATCTGACTGCATATTTGGGATCAAGAAGGAATTTCTTCCTCAGACTGGCAGAAAGCCTGGTGGGGTTTTTTTGCCTTCCTCTGCAGTGTAGGGTACAGGTCACCTGCTGGTTTGAACTAGAGTAAATGAGGGATTCTCTGTTACTTGAAATCTTTAAATCAAGATTTGAGGACTTCAGGAACTCAGCCAGAAGTTATGGGCTTATTGTAGGAGTGGATGGGTGAGGTTCCGTTGCCTGCGACATGAAGGTCAGACTAGATGATCATGATGGTCCCTGCTGGTCATAAAGTTTCTGAGTCTATGAGTCTCCCTGCGATGGAAGGCTTGTGTTCTACAGGACTTAATCCAAATGTTAATAAAAGTTTTTTTCTTTTCAAATGCATAGTAAAGGATGTACAGTTTTAATCAGACATATATTAAAGGGTGTGGATGAAACAGCTACATAGCAGGCAGACGAAGGAAGAGCAGTTAAATGGGTTTATAAGGGATATTGTATATATTTGAATGAGCCCTGTAAAAATTTTAAAAAAGAAAGCTATTCTGGAGCTTGGAATTTTATCTGTGTGCTGAGGAACATTAGTAATAATACCTTGCATTTATATATAGTGCTTTTCACATTACAGCAACAGACTAGAAACCATGACCCCAAGTTCCAAATGCATCTTTTACAACTTATCTAATTAATGGAGTTAAGTTGGAGATTGGTCTTGAGCTGAGAGGTGATTTTCCATCAATGGGGTTGCCAATTCTTGTGAATTTATTGCAAGGCTTGAGATCTTTGATGTTTTCTCTTAAGCCCCAACTGATAGAGTCATATTATTTTTATGAGAATCTCAACTTTATTTATTTATTCATTATTTTATTTTAGAAAAGGCAACTTCTGGCCCTCTTAGCTCCAGAAAAGAGACTGAAATGAGTGCACACCAAAGTTTAGGAAACCAGAGGGCTAACATTGCATCTCAATCCTGATGGTGGAATTATTTTGTGTGGGAAGAATTTAGAGTAGCTCATAAGTCTCTAGAAAAAGGTGTGCGGAGTCCCAGACTGCCCAACGCCTCCAGCGATATCACAAGAAGGAAATGTATTCCCAAAGTTCAGGTGATTGGAGCAATCCTGCCTGAAGAGTGAATGGTAGAGTGTTCCGATTATGGTTTTATTTAAATTAATAAGTATTGTGGGTGCTCAGCACCTCTGAAAGAGTCTGCATTATGGCTGGCCATACATTTTTTCATCAAAATTGGCTTTTGATGGAAAATTGGGTTTTCGACTAAACAAAATTTGTAACAAAAAGTTCCTCTCTGTGAAAAAACAAAACAAAAAATGAATATCTGAAAACTGAAAAAATATATATTTCTATTCAGAAATTTTGATGCTGTCATTCAGTTTCCTCTTGTCCCCACTCTGCAGCAATTCAGTTTCCTCTTGTTCCCAGTCTACTCTATGTGCTGGGCTTGCCAGCTGGACTACATCCCTCAGGATGCACCATCATCAGGGACTCTCATGATGCAATTGTCTCCCTTCACCAAGAGGAGAGCTGACATCAGAGTATATCATAAGAGATATCATCTGACCAGAGGAGAATCAGAACACGAGGAGTTGTAGCGATATTTCACAATCAAAACATTTTGAGTTTTGGCCAAAAGATTTGGTTTTCAAATTTTTGCCAAAAAGTCAAAAATGTCTGCGAAAAAATAAAACCATTCTCCAACCATCTCTATTCTGTACACTTAATTGGCTTAATTGGCTTTAGTAACGGTGGAATAAGTGGTGGATGGAGTTTGATTAACAACTTGTCACAGCTATGAATGATTAAAATCTTTAAAGAATACCAAAATGAAAACAAAAAGCAAACACTTTTGCAGTTAAAAGATAAGAACACTATAATAATTAGTCCTCTCACTCAGGAAGCAAAGATACCTTCCATTAACTAAATGAGTGATAATTACTTGGATTACTGTCATACTTCAAATGTCAGTGCATTCAGGTCATAACAACACATTCTATGCTTTTAAGTGTCAAAAACAATAAAGCTACATATCGAGAATGTTTTTAAAGGAAGTAAAAAATAAATTCCATATAAGTCAAAATAGTTATACCCACTTACCCAAGTGTGGAATTTAACTGATACGGTGTATTGGAATGGAAAAAAACTCAAGACATGATGGCTCCAGTCTATAAACCTGCCCTAATTATAGTGTTTACGGCAATGACAAAATCAGTAGATTTTGCACCTGCCATGAAATCTTGCATTATATGCTGTAAAACATGCTAATCGTAATGAAGTATCATATAACTGGTTCCACCCTGCAAAATCATGTCACTTGGTCAAGAAACTTTTTCTTTTAAACAAACCATATTTTACTAATTGCTTATATTTACAATGTCTCAAACATTGTTCCTGGCATATAGTCTAAGGTTTATTTTATTTTTAAATGTCTTCACTGAAGCAGATATGTAATTAGTTAATTAAATGAAGTGACTACATTTACATACCACAAGAAACTCCAGAAGTGGCCACTAATTCTGAGCTCACAAAATTGCACGTACATCCATACCTGTGTGTAAATTTGTATTTGTGTATGCAAAATTGGTAGTCGCATATATAACTGCCCAATCTGCATGCCAAAATGGTTGTGAGTACAAATTCTGCCTGTGCAAATGTAGAGGATGGTTAAAAATTTGGCCCAATATATATTTCAATTAATTTTAGTACTGCTTGAATTTTAAATTTAATCAGAACTTGGAACTAAAATACCAGATGCAATATACATCCTGTGAAACTAGGCCAGCTAAAACCCAGCTGACTAGAAAATTAAGCTAACCTATTGCTCATAAAAATTCATCAAAGAGAAGAACCGTGTGAAGTCCTGTCATTTCTTGATCCTGCATAGAATCTTTAAATAGAATTTTATTAGTATTGCCACAGCATAAATATTGTGCAGTGGAATATATCTTTGCATTTAATATAATTCCAAATATCATGGCAAAAAGCAAACAAAGACGAAGTTGGACTTCAATATATTGAAAGCACAATCTTTTAACCTAAAGCACTTTATATTTCTATTTCAGTTCATTTATAATGACAAGATAATGATTCACAGAACCACTGATAAACAGCAACTGTATACTTTTTATTTGCTTCCTAACATTCCTGGAAAGCTTTATAGTAAACAATTTAAGAGATAATGAAAGGTAAAACTTCCATCTCAAAAGGTTTGATTCAATGAAATTATTGGGACAATCACTTAGGTTAAGTGTTTAGCCCAGAGGGCAGTATAAAATTTCATCAAAATTCAAACCATGCATAAATGATCTCAACCTGCAGTGTCTATTTATACCACACAACATGTTAGTCACATTTTTTAACCGCAGATTGAAAGTAATGATCAAGTAACAGATAAGGACGAAAATCCAAACATGTGCTATGCCACCCATGTATAATTCAGTTAGTGGTAAACATGGATTTAAAAATGCCCGGCATTTAGTATAACAGTATGTGTTTTTCAACCTGTGTGTACTACTAAAGAATGGAAGGAGAGCATGTTGAAATCTGAATTAAAACATTTCACACACACAAGAAGCCAAATTAGGAAAAGAATAGTGAAGCCATATCAAGTATATGGTATACAGTGGGCATGAGGGAAGGAGGTGGAGACAATGAAAATTGTAAACATGCATCAAAGGAAGAATAGTCTTTTACATTTTGGTCTGCGCATTTCTTTAAAAACTGCCTGCAGCATATTGTGTGTGGCTTCTCAAATACCATGGGAAGAATCTTATTAATATTGAAAAAGTAAAAGGTCATGAACAAGAAGCCAAATGTTTCTAACTTGGGCGCATATTAGATGCCCAAATCTCTATTTTGGTTCCTGAAGAAAGATGCACTGATTTTCAAAAGTGCTGAACACTGGCAGTTCCCAATGACTTCAATGGAAACCGTGGGTGATCAACACACCTGAAAAGTAGGCCACTTTTATTTAGCAGCCTAAATAGGGATTTAAAGGAATCTACATAAGAAAATTGTGGCCCCCAATGTACTAACTAGATAGACAGTTCATTCGTTAGCCATCATTTACTGAAAAAAAGGGTGAGTTTTCTTGATCATTAGGGGCTGCATCAGTCTTCACCATTGAGGATGAAAGGGAGTTATCAATCCTGGACCTGTTCTTTTCTGGTAATAAAGACAAGGCACTATCAAAGATTGAGGTGACAGAAGAAGACGTGCTAGAACAAACTGATAATTTAAAAACCCAGGAAGTCCCGCAGAGCCACACAGAGTATATGCAAGATTTCTGAAGGCGCTTCAGTATGAAGTGGCTGAGCTATTAGCAAAACAAACAAAAACAGTAATCTAATTAAAAACAGCTCCTACACTGGAGGGTTCAAGGATAGCAAATTTATACTTGTATTTTTTTAAAAGCTCTAGGAATGATGCAAGGAAGATCATGATTTGATATGGTCCAACCAGCATGGTTTCGGCAAAGGAAAATTTTATCTCACAAATCTATTAGAAGTTTTTGATCATGTCAATAAAGTAGTGGATAAAGGAGAATTGTTTGACATAATTTAGACTTTCAAAAGGCCCTTGACAGTATCTCTCAGAAGATGCTGCTAGAGAAACTAGGTAGTAATGGGTGAGAGCAAAGTATTGTCCTGGATGAAAAAGTAGCTAAGAGAAGAAAAGAGTAGTGATGCACAGTCAATTTTATAGCAACAGGTTAAAAACACACTACCTGGAGGCAGGGCTGGCTCCAGCTTTTTCGCCGCCCCAAGTGGCGAAGAGGGGAAAAAAAAAAACAGAAAAAAAAAAAGATGATTGGCGGCACTTCAGCGGCGGGTTCTTCGCTTCCTCTCTTCCTCTTCGGCAGCAGCTCAAAGAGGAAGAGAGGGACTGAGGGACCCGCAGCCTAATTGCTGCCGAAGACCAGGATGTGCCGCCCCTTTCCATTGGCCGCCCCAAGCACCTGCTTCCTTCATTGGTGCCTGGAGCCGGCCCTGCCTGGAGGATCCATAGCAGGTCCAGTGCTGTTTAAAATATTTATCAACCAGTCTAGAAAAGGCAAAGGAACCAGGAGATGTTGAATGAAATTGAAAGGTGAGAAATACAAAACTAGTGCTGTCAAGAATTTTCTGATGAAATATTTTTGTCCAAAAATGCTGATTCATCAAAACTGGAAAGGGACAGTTTCAACTAATTTTACAAAAAAAAAAGCTTTTAAATTGTCAAAATGTTTCATTTTTGACACTTTCTAAAAGAAAAATCTGGTTTTCTAGGCCTGAGTGACTTTGTGTTTTGAGATTTAAGCTAAATATAGTAAAAAAATATTTAAAATGGTAAAAATAAAAAATATCAAAATTATCAAAATGAAACTTTTGATTGACAAGCTAATTATTTTTTTCCTTTTTGTGAAACTTTTTGAGATTTCAATTTTCCTTTCCAGTTTGGGATGGGAAATTTTTCAATATTTCAAAAAATTCCATGGAATAGGAAAACCTTTTTCCACTCAAGTCTAATAAAAACTAATTAAACGAAATAGACTGTGGAATTCATTGCCACAGGATGTTGTTGTACCCAAGTATTTAACAAAATTAAAAGAGAGATTGGACATTTAAATGGATAAGAAAAATATCCAGAGTTACAATAACAGTTCATGCTAGCAACAATTTTGAAATGAATATAACACTTCATGCTTCAGATTTTAAGAGAATTTTTAAATATTAAGGATCAGGATAAGACCTTTGTGAAGAGCAGATTATACCACATCTTCCTATTGCAGGGTTTGCTGCACCTTCCTCTGAAGGAGCTGGGTCTGTTCACCATTGCAGGCAGGATATTGGACTAGATGGATCACAGGGGTAATCCACTATGACAACTCCTGTTCACCTAGTCTTTCCTCCCACCTTCTCCTGAGAATGGTAATTGTTAGGTTACTGATAAATCTGAAGTATTGTTCTATTTACATATTGCTATAAATATAACTCTGCTTTACAGCCACAAAAGATGGCACCTCCCCGTCCTGACGAGCATATAATTGAAGGACATGACCTTTCAAACGCTTAAAACCAGGCACAGTGCTCAATACTGTGAGTAGTAACCATTAATTTAACTGAAGGAACTTTCTGGCAGTTAATAAGACTTCTCATGGCTGTAAGCGCTTAGGGATCTGATGGAAAGGCTCATTTGACTTCAGTAAGCTTTGAAGCCTTATGCCTGGTGGAAAGGGTTAACAACATCAGATCCTCAAGGCAACAAATCAGGGCTGGTTTAGGGGAAGTTGCCTTGGGCGCCTTCTTCCAGGAGGCACTCTGCTGCTTGGCTGTTTGTTTATTTATCACTCAGCCACACCAGGGGGGGTGAGGGGTAGGGTGAGCATTATGTATCACAAGCCTGCTTAGTGTGGCACTCTGTCCCCCTCTAGTGGTGGCTACACCAGCTAGAGATTGATAAACCTGCAGCTTTGGCTAAGAGACATGTGTCTTTTATCTCATGCAATACAAGCTCATGCATTAAGCTCCAGAGGCACTAAGTTTGATCCCAGCCACCGATGACCTGGGTCTGTTGGTGTTACAAGTGGGGGTTCTGCCGGGATATCCACTGGGAAATCTCTGAAGCTTGGGATGTGCTTCCTCAGCTAGGGGAAGCCTGCTTGGTGTGTCGCTCTGTCCACCTCTAGTGATGGCTAAACCAGCTAGAGATTGATGAGCCTGTTACAACCTCGGCTAAGAAACCATGTGTCTTTAAGCTCATGCATTAAGCTTCAGCAGTTCCAGATTTGATCCTGGATGCCACCAACTGGGGTCTGCTGGCATTACAATTCCACAACATGTTTTCCATCCTGACCGCCAAAAATCGCTAACACTGTTCCTGTTGCAAATGCAAGAGCTTCCCTAACTAGGAACTGGAAAAAGACTGTAGTCACAAAATTTCCCTGGAGGTCTAGAGACTCGTAGCTGAATCCTCACCTTTAGCAGATTATACCAGGGAAGTTTTGAGACTATTGAAGAGGTATTTGGTTAAGCTTTAAATGCTATTTAAAGCTGGATGCTCCCTTTTTTCTCTAAGACCATGTGTGATGTACGAATTACTATGATTTTTCTTTTTAACCTTAAATAAAACTTATATATTTAGTTGTTAAAGGTAACTGAGTTGACAGTTATGTGTGCAGTGATAATAATATTACGAATGTTAGACTGTATAATTGTTTTTGTCAGGTCTCAGAGCACTTCATTACGGTGTGCCTGCTTACATGTGCCTGCCAAAATTTATCCCTAAATTCTTGTCGATCCTCATATATAAATCAGCATTGAAGTTACTGGAGCTATATTGATTTACCTCACCTAAAGATCTGGCTTTATTAAATGGTAATACGGGGGTAGGCAGCCTATGGCACACGTGCCGAAGGCGGCACGTGAGCTGATTTTCAGTGGCACTCAAACTTCCCGGGTCCTGGCCACCGGTCTGGAGGGTTCTGCATTTTAATTTAATTTTAAATGAAGCTTCTGAAACATTTTATAAACCTTATTTACTTTACATACAACAATAGTTTAGTTATATATTATAGACTTATAAAAAGAGACCTTCTAAAACCGTTAAAATGTATTACTGGCACGCGAAACCTTAAATCAGAGTGAATAAATGAAGACTCAGCACAGCACTTCTGAAAGGTTGCCGACTCCTGTGGTAATTTAGTTGGGAATTGGTCCTGCTTTGAGCAGGGGGTTGGACTAGATGACCTCCTGAGGTCCCTTCCAACCCTGATATTCTATGAGTCTATGATTCTAATACATTGATTATTATAATTGTTTCTTTTCCAATAGCATCAAAGGACCACAAGCAGGATTTCCCACTGTAATAGACACAGTAGAAACAAATGAAACAAAGAAAAGCTATGTCCCAGAGAGCTCTAGAATTTAGACTGCACAACAGGGGAATAAACAGACAAATGGGTGTAGAAAGATGAGGTAAGGGTTCAACCGAGTGTGTTTGGGCTAGTAATCACAGTGGTCTCAGCAGTCATGTGTGGCTACCAGTCTAACTAGTGCCAGACAGGAGCGATTTGTAGACATTATAGCAAAGGTAGTTCTTTTAGGAGAGATTAAAAGAGGAGAAGATGGTGGCTTTGCACATTCTGATAGGAAGTTTTCCCCCAGGTATAAGGGGTGGTATGTAAGAAATCATAAAGGTGCTAGTGGGAAAAGTAGATTAGTGAGCAATCAAGGTCTGTATCGTTGATAAAGCGATGGTATGAGTTGACATTGTAATAAATTCTATTTGAAAGATAGAGCAGGTCTAAATGGCAGGTGGCTTTAAAGGTGAATATGGCAGATTGCAGTATGGCAGAGGCCTCCTTATAATAGCAAGTTAATTTTAATGTCAGTAGATGTTATATTTTACAGATGTGCAGCTTATGGTGTGATTGGGGAGAAGATAGGTTGGCATAAAAATTTAGGGCAGATCCTCAGCTGTTGTAAATTGCCATAGTTGAGAATCTGCCTCATTGTATTAATAAGATTTTATCCATTCAGAGGCCCAGTTTAGTAAAGGATTTAGGCTCAGATTTTTAAAAGGTATTTACGCATTGCAAAGCCTAACTGGCTTAGGAGCCTAAGTCTCATTGACTTTTACATTGACAATGAGATTTAGGTAGATATCTATGTCACTTTTGAAAATGAGACCTAGGCTAAATACCTTTCAAAATCTGGGGTTTACGCATGTGCTGAAGTTGATGAGACTTAAGTATGTGATTAAGTACTTTGCTGAATCATGGCCCCAAAAAAGTAAATTATAGCAAAATCAATGAATTTTGTAACTTTTAACATATGAAATCACAATCATGTATTTTCAATTTGGTATTTTACTTTATACTGCTTTAAGCTTTGTATTCTTTCAAAATGGGTAATATAATACAAATTACGTCTTTATTTTTTTTCCTTTGATAAAATACCACCCTGATTAATGTTCTTTGACTTTGATTGGAAGAATAACCAAATTTCATTTAAAATAAAATGCAGGAAATGTCTTTATCACAGAGGAATGAGGCCTTGGGTGTATTGCTCTAAGTTGATTTCCCTGTAACATTAGTAAACAGTTTGATCCATGATGTCACAAGTATTCCTATTCTCTCCAGTCTCCCCCCATTTAATGAAAATCAGGGAACCAAATGATACGAGGCACTACTGGTGGCATGACAAATTTCAAGCCAATAAATCTTGCAGTTGCCATGATGTAAGCTCTGAAACTTGGCATTTGGCATTCAGAACTAGATAACCTTACTATAGTAACTACATTCACTGTATCTACAAGGGGGATGAATAAATCAACAATAATTGAACTACTAAAAGTGTCTAATTTCCAGCATACTGCTTCAAGCAACAACTGAAATTAAAAAAACTGTTAAAACACAGCTACATACCCATACAATCTTGTCATGAATGCACTGAAGCAAAGGTTAACAAAAAAGAATGAATATGCATTCTGAGCTGAAAGTAACATTCCTTGATATACAGTAGCGATGAACTGTATAAATGTCAGGTCCCACATGAGTTTCATGGAGCTTTACACAACCAGTATCAGGAATATCTTGCAGTTTCTGAAACGTCACTTAAACTAGGAAATATCTACATTTGTTTTGTGTGGACTGCGCTGAATACCCATATTTTGGAACCTGTCAGTGTTCTCGCTTGCAATGATCTATAGACCACTGAGACACAGAAACGGCCTGATCTCAAGCCCACTGGAGTCAATGGAAAGTCAGTGGCTTTGGGTCAGGCCTAAAATGGGGTGCCTCTTTGTTGTCACTTCATAGATAGAGCCTTTACTATCCTTATAGTTAGAATGTTTTTTTCTAATACCTAGGCCTGGTCTACACTGCCACTTAAGTGGATGTAAGTTATGTCACTCAGCGGTCTGAAAAAATCACCCCCCTAAGCAACATAGCTTACATTGATCTAACGCAGTTTCTACACCGAGCTATGTCAGCGGGAGACGCTCTCCCACCAACTGAACTTTCGCCTCTCGGGGAGGTGGAGTACTGAAGTCGATGGGAGAACGCTCTGCCATTGACTTATTGTGTCTTCACCAGACCCACCAAATTGATGCTGTTGCATCAATCACAGCAGCACTGATTTAGCATGCCAGTGTAGACAAGCCCCTAACCTAAATCTCCCTTACTGCAGATTAAGCTGATTACTTCTTGTCCTACCTTTTGGAGTTAAAATGTTGATAGTCAACTGATTAGAGGGGGAAAACCCATGAATTTGGGGACACCTGAAGTCATCATCATTAGCTCTATTTATCAAATGTTAAACACAAATAGAGGAAGGCAAGGAAGGGCACCACAGCTGTGGTGCTTATGTTGATAGCCATGTCCAATCAAGGTGGGGACTGCTGCCAATTATCTCAAGTGTTTGTATGTGTAAATACAAAGACAGAAGAATAAACTCCTACACACCACAGGTGAGGTTTTCCCAAGTGAAAAAAATGGATCTGTCATGCATCTTTCACCACTTCATTTGCCCTCTGCCACTAATCCATCTCCCTGGAATTTATTTTAACATCTCCAATCTCCGAGCAACATCAAACACCAAGCATTTTAAATAAATAAATAACCCTGTCAGAGAGAAGTTTCTTCTCTTTTGGTATTTTCCCCTTGATATGCTGCACAGGTGCCTATTTTAAGGTCCAAAAACTCCTCATCCTGCAAGGCTAGAACTGGGAGCCTTAGGCCAATTGAAAGGGAAGCCTAGCAGTTTTCCAATGGGACGCACAATACTTGCTTCTCAGCTGTGGAAGGTCCTGACATATCAGACTCTACAGACATGACATTGAGGCCAAGAACTTAGTGAAATACAAAACAGGATTTGATGTTTATATGGATACTGAGAACATACTAGATAGTCTAAAAATATGAGAAGGGAGACTAGAAGACAGAGGTGATTTCTAAGTCCTCAATTTAGAAAAAAAAATCTCATTTCTAGGCAGAGCACACAAGCTTGTACTTAACTTTAAACAAGTGTTTAAGCATGAAGTAATGGGCCTAATCTGCCACAAGGAAGATTTAGGTTTGGTATCAGGAAAAACTTTCAAACTATAAGAATGGTTAAGCTCTGGAATAGGCTTCCAAGGGAGGTTGTGGAGCTTTTTAAGAACAGGTTGGACAAACACCTGTCAGGGATGGTCTAGGTCAGGGGTCGACAACCTCTGGCACGCGGCTCGCCCTGGTGGGCCGGGCCAGTTTGTTTATCTGCCGTGTTAGCAGGTTCGGCCAACCGTGGCTCCCACTGGCCACGGTTCGCTGTCCCAGGCCAATGGGGGCAGCAGGAAGCCTCGCGGGCCGAGGGAGCCACAGTCGGCCGAACCTGCCGACGCAGAAGATAAACATACTCACCCGGCCCGCCAGTGCGCTTACCATGGCGAGCCGCGTGACAGAGGTTGCCAACCCCTGGTCTAGGTTTACTTGGTCCTGCCTCAGCACAGGAGGCTAGATTTGATGGCTTCTTGAGATCCCTTCCAGCCCTGCATTTCTATGATTCTAAACCTCATTGAAGTCAGACCTAAAAAAACAGAATCCATATATGGCTTTATTAGTCAAAGCCAATTCCTTGAATATCTATGTCTATTAGAGATGCAGGCAGACAAAGATGTTTTCTTTTCCCAGAATTTTACCCATTTGTGAGCTGAACTAGTGCTCTTCTGTCCCAAGCACTCATACAAATATCTTTGTAAAAGCTGAGGCCTGTGGTATGGTGCTTTGAAATGGAAACGATTCCAAGTTTGAAATGCTATAACTTACCAGACAAACAGAAACAAAAGAAGGCCCAGATAGCACTTTTCAACTGAAACACCAAAGCAAATAAAATTAGGCAGTCATCCCCCTTTAAAATAGTACACACGATTGCTCAGGGTGGTATTGTTTCCTTTATGTAAAGCAAACTTCAAAGGGAACAGTAATTTTTGGATTAACAGGCAAACAATGCATAACAAATTACATCAGTAGCTAGTTAAAAGCTCTGTAAAATGGTTTGCCCTGTATAGCCGGGTAATGGGACTAATGAAGCACTAGGACATTCAAATACTTCCTCTCTCCCCACCTCCACCCCCACACGCACACACTATTACCTAGATTGAATTATTAAAGGTCAGAGAGGGCATTTCTGTAAGCACAAGAGAGAGAGAGAGTGTTCCAAACTGCTGCAGGAAAGAATGGCTGAATCAGGAGCTTTATTCCTACAAGTTTTGTCAAACTAAATCCTACAAAGCAAAAGCTCTGGAATATTTTCAATCATTTCCCTTCACTGGAAAACAAAATCAAAACTGGAATAGATCTAGGTACCAATACTAGATGCTTTCAGGCCTACAGTACACCAGAGAGCTCCCTACTCTCTTTGAGAATCAGCTAGAGATTGTAACATTTATGCATGGCTACTGCAAATTGCAGTATACTGGACTTCCTGTTAAATAAAAAGTTTATTCAGAATTTAGCAACCAGGCTTTTCAAATAAATTGTTTAGGTTCAGTTCTGAGCACAAAGGTCAGGAAACCCAACCTTCACCTGCATCTCATCACCAACCCCAATGCCACCCTAGATCAGCTCACTTGCTTGGGGCCATATTGTGCTACCACTGAAGTCTAAAGCAACATACCCAGGGTGAAATCCTGGCCCCAGTGAAGTCAATGGGAATTTTGTCATTGACTTCACTGGAGCCAGGATGTCATATCCAGTTATATGAGTGGGAGAAATATGAGCCCATCCCCAAACTCTGGGTGACAGAAGACACATAGCTGCATCTTATTCTTCCTGCATTTTAAGTATCAACCTCCAGAGCACAAGGATTTTCTTGGGGAAATGCTTCTACGTGGTACACCTTGCTGAATGCTCTTCAAGTGTCGCCTACTATTGAAATCCAATTGTAGTAGATGAAAAATGTTCTGGTAGCTATTGCAGGACAAAGCAAGCTCTCAGTCCCCTCTACATTAGAGTGTAGGTGCTTTTCATGGCTACAAACTATTTTCAGGAAACTGCTGGGGATGACAGTTACCAGAATTATGGCCCTGTTGACTAAATATTCACAAATCAGATACATCAAATACAGTAGCCACTTAAGTTTCCCTGTCAATGCATCTCATTGCTGACCTGGAGACACCATCTCTAGCAAAGAGAAGATAGTTTAAACTCTAGTTCATTCCTCTGCTCCCTCATGCCTGGACACTCCTTGAGTCCCTGCCTCTCACCTTTCCCTTCTCCAATTCACCCAGCATGCTGCAGCTAAAATAATCTTCCTTTCCCTTCACTTGAAGCACACCACTTACATCCCTTTACTGGCTTCCCATCATTCTCCAAGCTAAGTTCAAAGGCCTGAGCTCATCCTCACCTTCAAGTTATCCCACAAGTCTGCACCTACCGATTTCTCACATCACATTTCCACTTAGCTCTGCCTATTGCTCCGTATCCTGTCCCCAGTCCTCCCACTTTGTTGCTTTGTCTTCTTCACTCACTTGTACATCTCACTCCTGTTTCTCCCCATGCTTCCCTTCTTGCACATGAAATGGCTTCCCCTTTTCCACTGCTCCATGCTCAGCCTTTTGCTTCAGCTCCTCCCTCTAATTCTACTTTTTCCACTTAGCTGTCCAATCTCTATTCCAACACCACCTGCTTTTGCTTAGCTGTTGAGCCAGCACCCACACACATACTGGAGCAAAATACATACACAACAAACTACATGATCCTTATATCTTCTAACCTTCTTCCTTCCCTTCTGCCCAATCTACCATCACTATTGTCTGTTCTTATCATTCACAGATATATCTAACTTATACTAGATAGCTAGAGACGGGGTTGATGCTGATTTATATTTCTGTTTTGCCACGTCACTGTATAAATTATATTAATGTATCTATGGAGATATTTTACTCTGATAGATCCAGAACTATCCCATAAGGCTCTTTAGCTAATTATCCATTTTGCTACAGGCTACAGCAGAAAGAGTTGGAGAATTTACTGAAATCAAGACATTTTACCTACAGATGCTTTTACACCACAATAGTGGCAGGTAAAAAGCAGCAATCATATTTTTCCCCTGCACTATATTAAATAGAATCCAAACAAGGGTACTCATTTTGCTACTAATGCACATGGATAACTCCAACTTATTTAATGTTTATCGGTAGTGCTCTGAAGATGGGACAGTGGGCAATGTAATGGACTTCCTATTTTTATTCATTAGTGATGACCATGTGGTGTACTTAGAGCGTGCTTCTCTTCACTTGTCATCAGTAATGTCATATTTTCTAGCTCATGGAAATAAAATATAATATGAACATACATATACCATTGCAAGCATCCTGTGCTGTGTAGAAAGCATGAGTCTAAGTCTCCTGAGTAAAGCAGGCTTTGTATGGCGAATACAAGTGGGCAGAGAAAGATAGCTCCATTTTGTGGAGGATTTTGATATTTCAAAATCTGGTTTAATTTTGATTTGGACTGAAAACCCAAAATTTCAAAATTCTCTGTAACAAGGAAAGCCCTAAGGTCCATGACTAAGGGACAGTCTGGCTGTGAAGCTGCCCCAGAACTACATACAATGGAAGCCTGGACTGCCAAGGAGCTGCAGGCCTGGAAGACTGGGAGCCAATACTCTCAGGTCTTCCAGGTTGCCCATCTGCCCAACAGGTCATCCAACAGAGTCAGGAACCTGGAAATCCATGCTCTTTGCTAGCCTACCAGTTGAGCTGCTGAGGAGTCAAACTGCTGGCAGGAACAGATGGGTTTCTGTCAGAAACCTGCCTACTATTTGTCAGACTTTTGGTCAACATTGAACCTTTTTTGTGTGGAATGTTTCAAGTTTGATGAATCAGCATTATCTGACAGCAAAACGTCCTGTGCGAGGATTTCAGACCCGCTCTAGTGGAGGAAGAGGAGGCACCTAGGAGTCTATCACTCCCACAGACCTGCAGCGCCTCCCTTTCACTGCTCTTACTTCAGTATATATGGTTAAATGGCAACTGCATGAGTCCCTGCTACACAATCAACATAGTGTAGAAACAGTGACCTGGCACTTGCCTAACCTGGTCTCAATGTTCTTTTCTGGGTCAGCACATTCAGAGTCAGAGCATGGAGAACACCTCCCCAATACACTCTCTGTGGCTGTTCCTTCTTCCCCCTCTGCCTAAAGGAACTCTGTGTCACAAAGGGCCTTATGTGGACCTTCTATCAATGGTTTAATTTCCACCAGGGATGCACACACAAGTCCTGTTTAGGACAGTTTTATGCTACTGGGATTCCAATGATTCCAAACCTCTGAAAGGGGAAAATATGCAACACCCATATGTTGCATGTTTCAATGTGTAAGTAATGTTATTCACAAGCATAAGCATAGGCAGGATTGGTCCTTATAAGACCCTAGAAATCTGCAATACTAACTGTACTCCAGTCTATCTAGTGCCATACCAAAATTAGGCCACACTGACTGTGCATCTGGACTTTGGAGAACTTTGAAAAACTGCCTTTTAAACAGACAGCCCTGGGTGCAGTTCCCACCGCCCAATGATACTGTGATAAACTCAGGACAGACAGTTGCAAGGGGGGCGGGTAGGAGTCAGTTCCAGAGGGTTAAAAGGCCCTCCTCCTTAGCAACTGAGAGACAACTACAGGTCAGTCAGGTTCAGCTGAGAAAGGGTTACCAAGGTAGCAAATTAGAATCAGCTGAGGGGGAGCTACCTGAAGGTAATTAAGACCAGGTGATTCCAACTTGGGGCTGCCTGAGACCTTTTTAAAACCCTTCCTGGGAGGAAGGGGGGCGGGGAAGCAGAGAGAGAAGGAGCCTGGCTGCCAGGAGTGTTGGAGCAGCAAGCCTCCCCAGGAGGAGCGGCAGTACGCTCTCCCACAAGGCAGGAAAAAATTACTTTAAATAAGGCTGGTGGGAAGACAGGGAACAGACTTCCCCTGAGTCCTAAGGGGGACTGCAATTACCCAAGCCTGCCTCCCCAGGGCTAAAAACAGTAGAGGCTGGGGAGACTGAGAAGGTACTTTGCCACAATATGTATTTTCAGCCCTTCATTTTTTGTTCATTTCTGTTCATTACTATTTCTCCAGTAGTTCAGATTGATTCTGACTTGGTCTGAGCCATTCCAGTATTAAAGATTGCCTTCTTTTTAGTCTCAATTTAGGCAACACAAATTCTGGGGGAAAAATATATATATATAAAAATGAGTGGATTGTGGAATGAATGGCCACCTAATGGCATAGCCTTGTAAAGATGAGCATGGCTCAAGACACTTTCTCCTGGAGGCATGAATGTGTGAGACTGAAAGAATTTACAGTGCCTGAAGCTCAAAATTAAATCCTTCAATTGTTTCCTCAGCACTGTTTGGAAATTAATACAGCTGGGCATTGCATTATCTAATGTACAGGTCATCTGAGATTTAGAATCTAATAAATTCCATATTGCCAGTGTCCAAGTTTATGCCCTTTTATCACTTAAATTATACATCTTGAATTTGGACAGACTGCTAATCTAGCAACTCCTGGATATATAAACCTTATCTCTGGTGTCATGTTAGTTTTCCAGACAGTTGGCTAAATTAATTTTGGTCACTTTGGTCTTCATTTCCCCAACTGCATTATCATGATATACACATTGGGCCTGATTCACCACTCTCATTTAAACCAGTTTTACAAAACTCTTTATTTATACCAGCATGAGAGGATATTCAGGCCCACAGATGTACAAAAGGTATTGTACTGTGCCCATTTTCTGAATTACACTAAAGTAATGATAAGTGGCATCAGATGGCTTCATAGGGAATAGAAGAGATTCCATGCTGTATTTAATCATTTGTCTACAGTGCTGAAAGTCTTGAGAGTAGAAAAAGCAGAAAAATATGTAATGTAGTAAGCAACAACCTAATAGAAATATGTACCAGGCTCACAAGAATTGTCTATCTGCAAGGACTTCAGATCTGCAGTCTAAAGACACAACACAAATTAAGGGTCCAATTCTGCTTCCATTAACATAAGGAGCAAAACTCCCTTTGTCTTCAATGGCAGTAGCCTTGGACCTATTGCAAATGCTATTACACCACAAACATATTTTACCTGACTTAGGGCAGGTTTACACTATGGGGCTAAGTTGACATAAGTTACGCAACTCCAGCTACGTGAATAACATAGCTGGAGTCGACCTACCTAGGTCGACTTATTGCAATGTCTACACCATGCTGGGTTGACAGGAGAAACTCTCCCATCGACTTACCTTATGCTTCTCATTCCGGTGGAGTACCGAAGTCTATAGGTGAGCAATCGACGGTCGATTTAACAGGTCTTCACTAGACCTGCTAAATCGATCCCTAGTGGATTGATCGCTGTGCAGCAATCCCCTGGTAAGTGGAGATATGCCCTTAGACTCATAGACTGTAAGGTCAGAAGGGACCATCATGATCATCTAGTCTGAGCTCCTGCACACTGCAGGCCACAGAACCTCACCCACCCTCTTCTGTACTAGATCCTAACCTCTGTCTGACTTACTGAAGTCCTCAAATAATGATTTAAAGACTTCCAGTTACAGAGAATCTACCATTTACACTAGTTTAAACCTGCAAGTGTCCCATGCTCTATGCTGCAGAGGAAGGCAACCCCTCCCACCTAGGTCTCTGCCAGTCTGACCCAGGGAAAATTCTTTCACAACCCCAAATATGGTGATGAGTTAGACCCTGAGCATGTGGGCAAGACCCACCAGCAAGACACCTGGGAAATAATTCTCTGTAGTAACTCAGAACCCTCCCCATCGAGTGTCCCACCACCAGCCATTGGAGATATATGCTGCTAGCAGTCGCAGATCAGCTACGTGCAATTGAAGGCAGTCTCATCACACCTCTTCTTTCATAAATGTATCAAGCTCATTCTTGAAGCCAGTTAGATTTTTTGGCCCCACTGCTCCCCTTGGAAGGCTGTTCCTGAACTTCACTCCTCTGGTGGTTTGAAACCTTTGTTTAATTTCAAGGCTAAACTTGTTGATGGCCAGTTTATGTCCATTTGTTCTTGTGTCCACATTGGTGCTTAACTTAAATAACTCCTCTCCCTCCTGTTATTTATCCCTCTGATGTATTTATAGAGAGCAATCATATCTCCCCTCAGCCTTCTTTTAGTTAAGCTAAACAAGCCAAGCTCTTTGAGTCTCCTCTCATAAGGAAGGTTTTCCATTACTCTGATCATCCTCGGGCTCTTCTCCGCACCTGTTCTAGTTTGAATTCATCTTTCTTAAACATGGGAAACCAGAACTGCACACAGTATTCCAGACCAGTGCCTTGTATACTGGTACTAACGCTTCCCTGTCTGTACTGGAAATACTTTGCCTTATGCATCCTAGGACTGCATTATCCTTTTTCACAGCCACATCATATTGGCAGCTCATAGTCATCCTGTGATCAACCAATACATGCAGGTCTTTCTCCTCCATCACTTCAATCTGATTCGTCCCCAGCTGATAGCAAAAATGCTTGTTGTTAGTCCCTAAAATATTATTAAAGATGAAAAGATCGCCAAAGATTTAATACAACTGATTACTATATTTTTCAAGTAGGTGACGCATGTTACCTTGAGCTTTTCTTTCAAGAAAAATATTTATTCTAGGTTATAATTAACCAATCTAATGGGATGATTAAAAAAAAGTTAAATTACCTTATCATAATCCAATATCAGCAACTGAACAACCTGTCTTCATTCCTCCCTTACCCCCCGCCCCCACCTCGCAAAAAATAATAAGGAAGTTTTCCTCTTAAGGAAAAAAAGGTGACTATCCACTCTTGTTGATAGTATATAAAGCAGTTCCTAACAGGACTGTGATAAAAAAAATGGTAAAATTTGACCTTTACTTTTAGGTAAATGTTACATAGTCAAATAAAAGTTTGCATTTATGAGCAGTCACACAATACTTTTTTATTTTAATAAAATCTTAAGAAGAGTTCATGAGAGAAACTTTTTAAACAAGCAACATTAATTTCAAACATTTTGAACACTCAGACAAGGATTTTACTCCAACGTATAATTCATCAGTCTCCTTACTTGGTGTAAAATCAATCTGTTTGCTTTCTGTGACATAAACAACAAGCAGTTTCACAGGAATGAGGTAAACCATATGTGAAGGTGTTTTAGAAAGCACAACAGGGAATACACCAAGCAAAGAAGCATCTGCATTCATTTCAATGTCAAATCACATGTGTGTTATAAAAGGAAAGTTTATTGTTTTTATTTAATAACAACTTTACCATGTTGTGCTGTTTATAGTTAACTCTTACTTTCCCTGAGCTCGCACTTTGAGTTAGACCCACAAATCAGCAGGTGAAATGACAAAGGCTGTAATTTAGAGCCAAAGCCTGCTCTGATTTACACCTCCTGAACTCCACTGATTTCAGTGGCATACAGATATAAATCAAGGTAGAATTTAGCCCTTCCTAATGCCTCTGCACAGAGTAACATTGATTTGTTCTCAGTCTGATGTTCCTGTCTGAGAATCTGAATTTACTAGGCAATATGATAAAAATATTGCAACTAGTATGTACCTGTAGTACAGAGGCAACTTTAAACACAAGATTGCTATGCAGCATACTATTTCTTCATGAATGGCTAGGATCATTTAATTTTAGAGAAGTTAGCTAGATTTGGCTCAACGTATGTTAGGATTTGGGAAAAAAATCTTTTCTAATATTATTTAATCTGATCAGGAGCTATAGCTGCATTGCTAACGATCTAACTGCTTTGATTAGAAGCCATATATGATAGGTACTTTTATCCTGGTACATAATATTAATCTTAAACAGTTGTGTTTATTGAGGGGCTGTTGATGGTATAAGCTGCCAATTAATTATGTAGGCTCATAACTCACACAAAAGATTCAGAGTTTAAATATTTTTATAAGTTAAAATACATATACTTTAAAAAATAAATAAATTAGTCATCATTTGTTTCTATCAACAATCTATACACAAATGAAAAACAAAGACAAATAGTACACAGTGAAAGGATTTATTATACCATATTTACTATTCACCTCTAGAGATGTGGGCTCACAGTGCCAAAGAAGAATAAATGCGGGGAACATTTTTTATAGTGATGGTCAAACTTTATATGTTTCACTTGCTTATTTGGTCTGCAGAACTGGGCTGGAAAACTTTTGAGTCTAGGCTCTCATGAAATTTCTGGAACTTCCTACTTCTAGATGAACCAGAAATACCATGTGAACAGATATTTTCCTCAGCATTTTGGCCCTTCTGATCCTGTTAGTAAACTAGAATTGTAGAGATGGGACTATTAAAAGCAGTTGAGTTAAAAAATGTTGAGGGACAGATTCTTATTTTACTTCACCTAGTTTGCCCAACTGTATTTTTGAAGCTTCCAAAATTTCATGGATTCAGAATTTACTCAGAGAAGTAAAAGTCCCCAAGAATCTACTATCCCACCCAGGATTTTGAATATCTCCTGATGTCTAATACCTCCAGTTAGACACTGGGAAATATTCATACGCTTCTGTGAGGTAATTGGGCATTGGGTTCTATGTACATGAGTCCTTTAACTGAAAGAATGAGAGAGAAAAGACTCAATGATATGAGGGTTTGGAGAGAGATTCTAGGGTCTTATCTCTGCACTGATGCCCACAAAACACTCATCAATGGTTAGGCTGCTGGTGTGCCTCAATTTCTGCTAGTTATACTAACCATACTCATATCCCTTTTATCTTGTGCTTTCCGTGTCTGTCTTTGTATCCATTGGTTGTTTTTCATCATACAGTTAGGCCTTGTCCCTGTAATTCTCTGTGCCTGAACAAAACCCCATTCCTTTCAGCAAAGCTATGCATAGCCACAGCGGTGCATCCCAATACAGTGTTTTCAAGATCTATGCTTTATACTGTAAACTCTTTGGGGCAGGGACAATCTTTTTGTCATCTGTGCATATAGTGCCTAGCACAATGGGGCCTAATTAGGTCTCCAGACACAATGGCAATATTAATAATAATAGAAAGGGATAGACAGACAGACACACACTGATAGCAGTGAGAAAAAAATCACAGGGAAGTTCCAATTTTTTATCTTTGCCCCTCCAACCTCTTTTTTAGCAACACCTACACGGAGAGACAGAGAGAGACGGAGGTAGGGAGAGTATACTGTAAAGTTTAAACTTGTTACATTTCAGCTCTTAGTTTATAATTAATACAGTGCAACTTTGAAGACTGTTGGTAGTACAGTATTTTATGATAAATACATTTTATGGGATATTTTTAAAGAGGGTTTTGTAAAAAAGCTTCCCCAATAAATGATTTACCAGCTCCAATAAAAGATCAAGGAAATTGCTCAGATTGCATCTCAGAGCATCTAAAACTCTGAAGTTTATGGAGGTCCAAGCAGCCCCTAGACCTACAGCCCTATTAATTTTTTTTGTGGTAGCTAATTATCTTGTGTTACATTTTTTAAAGGGTAGCAAACCCTAAGAGAGAAAAAGGTCTGGAAGCAGACAAAGGAGAACGATGTTCTTTGATAAAGAGTATGAGAAAAGAAGAGAGAATGAAAGAAAAGAGAGAAAAGAAAAAGACAAAAAGACAAAAAGAGGCAGAAACTTATTGAAAGGTCATCTGTGGTGGAAAGTGTATCAGAGAAATTGAAACAAAATGGTATCTGATGTTTGTTCAGTTAGTTAATGGAAACTGAATTCACTCTCAATTTGAGAAAGAAGATAAACTAAAAGGTCCCTGCTCAAGATGCTAAATCCAATATATGTCCATTTTAGGAAGAGATTTGTTTTCCTACTCTCTTTATTTTCTACAGTGATGACATTTCACCAGTACCGAATCAGAAAGTAAAGGAATTACACAGGCAAGGATCTCCCAATTTGACTTTGTTCCACCTCATGGAACTTTCAAGTAAAAATAAATAAATACTGGTGTTTACTGTAAATAAGATGACAGAGACAGCGTAACCAAATGGCACATTAATATAATGAAATATCAAGAGTGATTATCTCCATGTGAGGAAGAATTGCACAGCCACCGTTAAGCATGAAATCATTCTGAAATAATTGTTTCCTAGCATCTACAAAATAAGGCCCCTCCTGCTGTTCTGAGGTACCCTTCTTCACTTGCCTGGAACCCCACTGAAGTCAGACGTGTGCCCACATGCAGTTAATTACATGATCTGGGAATATAAGTTTACTAAAAACTTACCATGAAAAGAGAAAGAAAAATGTAGGGGAAGGGCCACAATCTGCCCCTAGACTGCAATTCAACAAGGCAAATAAATGCACGCCTAACTTTAAGCTAATGAATATTCCCATTGATTATTTAAGTATCTCACCAAATCAGAGCCTTAATCTTTAAAGTCCTCACTGGGCCCAGGTTACAGCAGGGATGCCAATAACCATGATTTTCCAAGAGTACTGTTCACTTCAGGAGCATTGGAATTTGCTAGGGTTTTTTCAGTAAAGAAAGAGAAAAACAGGTACTTTCAATTTGAATGATATTTTGTTCTTTCAAAAGTCAATATTGCTTAGATATTGATTACCAGCACTGACTGGATCTATGAAATTTTGTAAGACATAGATAGATAGTAGAGTTTAGGATGGGAAATGATGCAGACTTTTTTAAACTAATTGGAAAATTGAGGTAGGCAGGATATAATATTGGGATTTGGCAAGGATGTTGTGAGGTTAACACTGCAACTCTGATAGCTGCACTTTAAAAGAAAATCCTTCGGGTCTCTAATAGCCACAAACGGCCAGAATCATATTTTTATGGCCCTTTTAAAAGACAACACTTCCAGCAGCATTATGACACAGTCTTTAATGACATGATCACACACTATTTTTTCCAGAGGACCCCCTGCTTCATTCAGTGCTTCACTGCTCTGGGGGTGATCCAGGGTTGCGTGAAGGAGACTGTTGTCTGGAGGACCCCTTCATTTGCTGCTTCATGAGGCAGGGGACTACGGGAAAAGAAAGGATGGTCTCATGGTAATGGCAGTTGAATGCCGCTCTGAAGTATGGGATTTCTATCGCTGCCTCTATCAGTGTTCCTATGTAATTCTGGAAAAGTCACTTAAACCAAACTTCTCCCAAGAGGTCACTCATTGTGTGTTCCTTATTTTCTGGGTGCCTGACTTGAAATCCAGATTTTCAAGTATTGAGCTCTGCTTTGAACATATAAAGCATTGTACAGAGCTGTGATAGGAAGATGGAAATTCCATTTCACAAAAGATTTTGAGATTTCAGCATTTGCCTTTGTTCTGATTAGGAACAACACCCCACCCCCCCAAATTTTGAACTTCTCCGCAAGATAAAAATTTTTAAAAATGGTTTCTCATGGATTGAAATGCTTTGTTTTGACAACAAAGTTTTGTTTTGAGTTTGCCTTTTTTATTATATATTATGTTTCATACTATACCTTTATTTTATCATATAGACTAAATAAAAGATCATAGAGAAAAGTAACTTCAAAACAAAAAACTGAAACATTTTGCTTTGAAAATGTCATAGTGAGATGTTTTGACATTGTCAGAACTTTTTTTCCAGCTTACCTCCTAAATGAATTTTCAGCAACATTTAAACAATTTCGTGAAGGTTTTCAACTTCAACAAAAGTGCAGTGTCTGACAGAAAATGGTTCCATCAATGTTTTTTCCAACAAGCCCTTATGCTATATATTGGCAAGTATTCTAAAAAAAATCAGGTTCCAGCCTCTCAAACTGGGCACCCAAAATTAGTGGAAACTTTTTATCTTCATCCCTCTGTACCTCAGATCCCCATCTGTAAAATGGGAATAACAACACCCCTCACCTCACAGAGGTGTTGTGAAAATTAATTAATTAATGTTTGTGAAGCATTCAGACATTGTAGTGATGAGTGCCTATAGAAAACCCCACTAGCAAATTAATAATTCTGTCTACAGAGTGGGATTTGAACAGTGTTTAGTAAATAAGGCCTGGAGCTATTCATTGAGCAGAAAACAAAATAGTAAATGAGCACTGCCCATCCTGTGCACTGAATGAGGTGGGGATCCTATGTAAAATATATTATGTTCTCATGGAAAGAAAGACTGTATCATAATGCTTATGCACAAGGGGATTGAATTAAGATTACACAGCAACTTTAACTGGCATTTGCTAACTTTTAAGGGCTTGAATTTGCAAACATAATGTTCTGTTAACATAGTTCTTTGTGTGTAATGTATATATATATGTGCTATGTTTTAATAGGCAGCAGGTTTAAAACAAGTACAAGGAAGTTCTTCTTCACACAGCGCACAGTCAACTTGTGGAACTCCTTACCTGAGGAGGTTGTGAAAGCTAGGACTATAACAGCGTTTAAAAGAGAACTGGATAAATTCATGGTGGTTAAGTCCATTAATGGCTATTAGCCAGAATGGGTAAGGAATGGTGTCCCTAGCCTCTGTTTGTCAGAGGATGGAGATGGATGGCAGGAGAGAGATCACTTGATCACTGCCTGTTAGGTTCACTCCCTCTGGGGCACCTGGCACGGGCCACAGTCGGTAGACAGGATAGTGGGCTAGATGGACCTTTGGTCTGACCCGGTACGGCCGTTCTTATATTCTTATGTACACTATTTTACATAAGCAAACAAAAAATAAGTTCTAGATATAAGGCTATTAGATGCTTAGGTTACTTACCACACAGAGAATCTATACTTCTCTAATTCGTCCAGATAAGAAGTATTCGGTGAAGATGCTTCCCCTTCTCCTGCAGCTACACTGGTTCCAGGACTTGATTTGCCTTGACACTGTTGGTCAGTTGGATCACTTTGATTCATCTTTAAAATAAAAGATTAATAAATAAAACATTAAATAGGTGCAACAAAAAACAAAGCATAAACCTTGTTTCAATTGCATCTTTAAATTATTACACATATTCAGAATAATCAGGACATAATATTATATCAAAGTAATATGAAGGCTGTAACACATACTGACAAAAGCCAATAAATACAAAGTTAGAATTGCCAATTCCACCTTAACGTTAACTTCTATCAGTGGGCCTGACCACTCATTGTATTACACTGGTGTAAACCTGGAGTGAAGCAGTAGTGACCCAGGCCCAACACGCTTACTGTATTATCCAAGAAACTGGTACACATCCATTATTAAGCCCAATTCTGCTACAGAACCCAGAGAATGATGCAACCTGCTTCTCTCTTCCAACTGCCCTGTTCTGCTGTCCTGTGAAAAAGTGGGTTGGGCCACAGTTCATATTTCCTCACCATTCCCATTCCCTTTGGGAGTGCTAGGAGGGATCCTTGTATACTGCCCACATTCTCTCCCTATGTTTTTAGTTCTGAAGGGCTGAGGACTGGAAAAAATCCATCAGAGAGACTTAAGGAGCTTGACCAATTTAGCTCACCAAAATGAAGATCAAGAGGTGAGTTCATCATGGTGTATCAGTACCTTCATGAGGATAAAATACCAGGCACTAAGGGGTCTTTAATATAGCACAGAAAGCATAACAAGAACACATGGGTGGAGGTTAAAGCCAGAGAAATTCACTTAGAAATAAAAAACAAATTTCTAACAGTGAAGGTGATTACCCGTTGGAACAAACTACCATGGAAAGTGGGGGATTCTCCACCTCTTGAGGCCTTCAAATCAAGCTTGGACACCTTTCTGGAAGATATGCTTTTTGTCAAACACAAGTTATTGGGCTCAGTACAGGAGTAACTGGATGAAATTCTATGGCCTAGGTTATACAGACTAGAAGTCAGACTAGATGGTCAGGTCCCTTCTGACCTTAAAAATCTATGAATCTATGAACACAGTAATTAACTAGAAATCATATTTTCTTTATAGACCTTGGAGGCCTCAGTGGGAGTTTTGCTAGCATAAGACTGCAGTATGGAGCCCAGTAAGATCACCATGTATTTTGCTAAATATACTAATACAGAAAAGTATTACTACACTGTTTACTCAATAAGCTATTATGGTCTAACAGGCAAATCTGTTTAAAATTTGATTGCATAGACACAGCTATCTTTTGCAGTTTAGTTTAGGACTCATTGACATAGCAGAGTGAAACTCAGATCCATGTCAATGGTATGCTAAACATGGATATAGATAAATATGATAAAAATCATTATGATATTTTCAGTGGTCAGTTGAAATACTGCCATAGAAGATGGCTGCAAAGATGGTTTTATATGAATTTGTATAGTTAAGGTATGGTAGAAGTGGGTTTCGTACTCAAAGATGCCTTTAAACATTAATATCATATAACCATGGAATAGTGTTGTGGACTAGCTAGGCATATCACTGCAAGAACTCAGTTCCTAAAAACAGTTTGAGATTTCATAAAAGGTTGTGTGGGCAAAGTATGTGAGTTGCACTGACATAGTTTCTATGATGTTACTCCTTGGGAAAATTAAATCAAAAATACATTACTTAAGATACAAACCAAAAAGGCATTAAAAAGGATTACGTATGAATTTCATTGGCCTATATTTGATCATTCACAAACATAACTCAAAACTAAACATTAATTCAATGGCCTGAGGATGGGCATGCATTTAATTTCTCACAAAGATCATATGACAAAGATGACTGTGTCCTTAATAACCATCACTTAATATTATAATTGTATGCCATACCATGGTGATAACAACATAAAATAAGGTGCTACCACTGCTCTTCACTCTCACCCAGAGCACATTCTATGTACATATGTAGCTCAGCTGGTTCCGAAAACCATTCCTTCTACTAATGTAACCTTTTCTATTGTCCACAAAAAAATGTTTATTTTAAAAACAATAATGACAACAACAGAACACAGTGCAAGAAATAGGCAAAGTTTGTCAAATATTTTTCTTAAAGATGAAAAAAATAGGAAAAGAGTAGATCTGTTAACAAATAATGAACTGTGTAAAAATTGCTGATGCAATGATTGTCAAGAAAATTCCATTAGGAATTTATTTTAGGAGAAAAATCCATTACCAGGCTCAGAAATGGGCTCAGGTAACAAAATTCACACCCTGCATCTTGATTTCAAACACCACAATGAATTGGGGGGGGGGGGTGGATCCAGACGTTTTCACTGAATCCATTATGAAAAAAAAGGGTCATTTAAAATTTTTAAAACCAGATTTCAAATGCCCAATAATTCATGTCAGCATTGCTCTATACAGAAACCCTTCTGTGCTCCAGTACCCTAACATAGGTCCTCATTCAGCCAGGAACTTAACCACATTCATAAGTACAGTCATCCTATTGAAGTCAATAGGACTACTCAGTACTAAATTACCCAGGTGCTTAAGTACCTTGCTGAAATGGGGCGACTATGAGGTAGGGGTTTGGAGCCAGCCACTGGTGAGGTTACTATAACACCATGACTCTCTTTTTAAAGGGAGCTGGTTATTATGGGGTTGGAGCCAGCCCAGATAGTTAACACTTCCCTTCAGTCTGTCACCCCAAGAGCTATGCAGCTTTGCCCCTGGGACCTGGCCCTCCATTTCTAAAATGGCTCTTGTGGTTGTTGCTCTGATTGTTTCATGCCTTCCTCGCATCCCTAAAGGGGACAATTGCTTGAAAACTCAGTGACTATTGTACTGTTAGCAAATCCACCTTTAAAATGCTGCTGCTCTGGAAGCATTAATAATATTTTAGCTCTGTTTTTGAAACCATATGAAGCAGAGGAACAAATTATTCTGAATACAGTTTATACATGATCAATTATTATTTCCCCTATGGGACATTAAACACATTAAAAATATTTTATAGTAAATCTAGCCCAGGGTAATTTAGCATGGACACATTCTCTTAACTACAAATGTCAATACTCAGGAATGACAGACATGTGAGAAGCCCCACTGGTAATTCTGCCCTGAGACTATGCATGTGAGACTCATATGTGGTTTCATGGCAATGTGTGCCCATGTGTTTAAATGGCATTGTGCCTATTCACAAGTTGATCAGCTCCTTGGCCAAGCAATTAGAAAATGACAGTGTCAGCATGTCTGATACCACAGGTGCTCTTTCTTTCAGAGGGATCCCCTCTTATCTGACAGTATGGTTGTTTTCCCTTATTCGTGCCTTTGGACACTAATGTGCAAAGAAAGAGGGACTTGAAGCTTATAGATACAAAATAAGACAAAAAATGCCTGGTACACACTTTACGAGGTGTCAAGACGAATGCACATGAAAGTACAACTCTCAGGCCCTTTGTATGAAGATAAAACACGTGGAAGACATTGACACTCAGGGACTACCTCAGTGACAAAGAAATTAATTCAAAAGAGACCAGAACACATGGCCTTAGAAGAGGGCAAACACCCAAAAGGCAGAATCTTGATGAACAACAAGATATGGAGAGCTGAGGTTTAAAAAATCATTGACACACGTTCTTGTTATTATCAATAATTACCAGAGTGCCCAGAAGTTCTGGTCCTGGACTAGGACGCCATTGTGCTAGGCACTGTACAAGCATGGAGCAAGAAGATTGTAAGTTCCTTTGGGCAAGGACCATCTAAGTATAATAGCAGCTTGATGCAAACTGAAGGGGGAGTACAAGAAAACAATGAGACAATACTGGTCAACATGGAAGTTTATGGTTTCAGCACACCAAGCAAGAAGAAACCCAAGTGACTATATGGGGCATTGCCAAGTGTGAGTTTGTAAATGAGTGTCCTTCACCAGATGTCAGTGTTTTTAATTACATGCTTTCTCGAATCACAGTGTGCAAGATCTTCCATGAGGTGTCCATGAGGGAATGTATGAATTTTAGTGCCCTGCAACTGGCATTCTAAGCTTTCAACTTTGGGGCACTGCCGAGTTAATCATTTGGGCAAGGTGGTAAAGTCAAATATCTATTACATATACATAGTATACATTTTGAATAGCAAAGACAACTTTGGCAAGATATATTAAGACAGGATAGAAATATGTTTTTCAAAGTCATTCAGAGAATGGGTCAAAAGCTAATAAGAAGAAATTCAATAAAGAAAAAGTGCAAAGAACTGCAGTGGTGAAAGAAAAATCAAACGCACAAATACAAAACTGGGAATACTGGGCTAGGTAGTAGTACTGCTGGAAAGAATCTGATGGATATGAATAGGAATAAACAATATGATGCAGTTGCAAAAAAAGGCAAATATCAGTCTGGGGTGTATTAACAGGAGTGTCATATGTAGTAAGACACAGGATGTGGCTGTTCTGCTCTACTCAGCATTGGTGAGGCCTCAGTCAGATTATTGCATCCAGTTCTGAACACCACACTTTAAGGAAAATGTGGATAGATTGGAGAGAGAGCGTAGAGGAGAGCAACAAAAATGATGAAAGGTTTAGAAAATTTAATCTATGAGGAAAGCTTAGAAAAACCTGGGCATGTTTAGTCTTGAAAAAAAGAAGACTGAGGGGGGATTGATAACAGTCTTCAAATATGTTAAAAGGGCTGTTATAAAGAGGACAGTGATCAACTGTTCTCTGTATCCACTGAAGGTAGGACAAGAAGTAATTGCCTTAATCTGCAGCAAGGGAGCTTTAGGTTAGATATTAGGAAAAACTTTCTAACTATGAGATCGTTAAGAATTGGAATAGGTTACCAAGAGAGGTTGTGGAATCCCCATCACTGGAGGTTTCTAATAATAGATTAGACAATCATTTGGTTAGGGATGGTCTAGGAATACATAGTCTTGTCTCAGCACAGGGGAACAGACTATATGACCTCTTGCAATGCCTTTCAGCCCTATATTTCTATGATTCAGAACACGAGGCAGAATTATTTCCATGCCAATTTAGGGAAATTTGCTAGGATTTGCTTGTTGGTGGTGGGAATGGATATTAATTACAGCAGTTTGACACATGGCATAGGAGACATGGGTTTAGGATTGGAATTGGCTGTCTCACTCTAGTTTGATAAAACTCAGATATGTTCTGGAAGTTAACATGCTTAGATTTACTACATTTGTTTCTGCTGGATGATTTATTGGTGGGGGTGGGTTTGTGAGGGGGGCTCCAAAGAAGAGTACTAAGTGGCTGTCCGCACTAAGGTCTTGATTCTGCTTCCTTATGTCAATGGCAAAACTCCCATTGATCTCCACTATGCAGGATCAAACCTTAAAAGAGGAAGGTTTCAAAAAGAGTAAAATGGTGATCCCTGGAATAAAAGGAGGAGGACTCTTCTGGATCCATTCCTCTCTTGAACTGACCTGTTTAGATCAGATATGAGTAAAATTAGAGTAAAAGGAGACAGTGTTGTCTAGTGGATAGATCGCAGAACTGGGACTCGGGCAAACCTGTGTTCCATTCCCACTGGCCTCTTGGGCAATAAGTCATTTCACCCTGTGCCTCAGTTTTCCCCATACGAATTCCACTGGTCATATGGGTGTTGCGGTAGCTA
Organism: Mauremys mutica; assembly: GCF_020497125.1. Taxonomy (NCBI): domain Eukaryota; kingdom Metazoa; phylum Chordata; order Testudines; family Geoemydidae; genus Mauremys; species Mauremys mutica. The sequence continues at coordinate 117,343,547 of NC_059073.1, read as the reverse complement.
TAGTCTGATCCACAAGAATAACTTTAAAAAACAAAACAAAATGTATCCTCTGCAGAGAACAGGTAGAAGCTGCAGTGACTAGAGCCAATAACTTGTAACAGCACCACAAAATCAGCAAATAGAAATCTAATACTACTTCAAAGGGGGGAAGGTAACTTATAAACTGATTGATTTAGCCAGTCTTTAGCAGCTCAGGAAAAGGTGTGTTCTGAGCCATAAAGGTTTACTGGCATATTGGAATATCAGCTGCTTTCCTTTCCCTTGTGCACAGGAAAACCTACTTAGAAGACCAAAATACCTATTACCTGTATCAGCAAATGTTTTCTGAGAAACTTTATTTAGTAATAAGAGAATGATATATGCAGCTTAAAGAAGAGCATAACATTGTCCTTACCTTATAAGAGACACCTTGCTCTTCTTTCACTGGGACCAAATCATAATATTTATGTGAATCACTTGAGATAACTTGACAAGGATAATTTCCTGTAAGCAAAAAACCACATATATAATTTCATATAAGAAAAAGACCTGAAATGGAGGAGAACTAGTTAGCATGCTAGCCAGGAACCTAGGCAACCCACGTTCAATTCCATGCTCCACCACAGACTTTCTGTGTAACCTTGGGCAAGTCACTTGACCACTCTGTGCCTCAGTTCTCCATGTGTAAAATGGGGATAATAGAGCTTCCCTTTTCACTGGAGCATTGAGAGGATAAATGCATTGAACAGTGTGATACTATGGTAACAGGGCCATATAAGTACCTTGGGTAGATAGAAATAAAGGACACAAGAACAATAATAGTGCAGAAAACTTTAAATAACACCAGATTTATTTCTTCAGTATAAAGAATGTTGGTTACTTTGTTGTGTAAACCATGGGTTCAATTCTGCTACCTGCTGAGTGCAACTGAAAGTAGATCCAAAGTGCCAGCATTCACGTAACAACAGTTGCTCAGTATCACAGCAAAAGGGCTTGAATGTAACATGGTGGCACATGCAGAGTGACCAGCAATGAGAACAAAAATCTCCAACCACATTACACTGAGCACCGGTGAGAAAGGGAGAAATTAGGGGTGAAACTGGAAAGACACAACACAACCAAGGCAGACAAATGATATGGTTAGTTATTATTTTTACATTTTTTTAGTTACTCCTATTGTCAACTAGTAGTGCTAGTCAAGTGTGTTTGAGAGCTCAGTGTATACATATGTTGCACTTACATAGTAATTTATTTGCACATGCACATGTACGTGTGTTTGTGTGTGTATAGAGTTTTATATATTTACACACCCCCACAGAGCTCATGATATATATGTTCAGATTTACAGCTGGTGTAAATTGTCATAGTTCCACTGAAGTCATCTATGATAACTTACATCCATTAAGTACCTGTCCCATAGTGTGTTTGTGTGTATGTACATACACACATACATACATACACATACACTATATCACAATATAGATTGTATATTATGAGTACTCTGCATATATTACACACACATATAAACATGAACTAAAAGTGTATGTGGGGGGTGATAATATATATTTCCAGACTACACACTTGGAATTATAGGTTATTGTTTTTTTCTTTGTTGTGCTAATGTTTTAATTTGCCATATTTTAATGGTTTACCAAATGAACTTTGCAGAAATAATTAACAATTTGTCAATGTTCTTTGGAGAAATATGAAGAAAAAAAGGAAGTAATTACTTTTGCATGAAAACAGCCAGAAAATAGCAAAATAAAGAAAAGAATAATATTGAAAAATTAAAACTTGGAGTTGGAACCAACTCAAAATTGTTGTTTAGTCATGTCTTGTGCCTGTCGTATTTTATTTGTGAGGCTTTGAAATTCCATTCTTCTCTTTATTTTCTGTACCAGTGAGCTCATTATTTTAACCCAAGATAGATTCCTCTGAACAATTTTTGCTAAGTAAAAACACAATGTAATTCTTCAGTGGCTGAAACAGTGAGAAGTAGCTCAAATTAAAGATCAAGAAAATGCAAAGAAAAAAAATTGTATAAAAATAAATAAATAAAGAGCAAGACGGCAAAATGCTTGCAATTAGACAGGATGAAAAATCTAAAAAGAAATTAAATTTAGTTGTAATACATTTCCCATTCTTTTCTTCATGAAAATTACAACTGAAGTGTTTTTTTTCCTGTAATTTAAATGTTAAGCTGCCAGATGTGTGTCTCATGCTTGAAGAGTCGAAGCTTTGCATTATTTAGCATATTAAGATTCACAGAATTTAAAAAAAGGCTCCTTTGTTGCCTGGAGGTTCTAATTAAGTAAACCTTAGCCTGGTACATTTAAAACTTGCAATACAAGAGATTTTGCTTCCTTTTTTTTTTTCTGCAGCCAAGTCAAATCAATATAATAAATATGGAAAATACTTAAGATGATATAATTTTTCTTTGGCTTGAGGAATTAAATCTATCTATTATTTTAAGAAGTTTTTAATAGAGGCCAGAAATCAGAAAGACATCTAAAGGCTCCAGTCTACTTTTTAATCATAGAAGTTGTTCTTAGTTACTGGGGGGAAATGTGTCTTATAAAAACTGAGCTATGTAAAAAAAATTCTTCCACCCACAAAACAAAGTAGCTCCAAGAAGGAAACAACAAGAATTGCACAGCTCTTCTTTATTAAACTGCATTTTGCTTTTTTATAACACTTTATAATTGACCACAAAAACACTAATAAAGCACTAATTAGTCACCATATCAGCAATTTGATGGTTGAAATAGTTGTACTGCAAACCATAATAACACAGAAATTCTTTTGACATACAGCATCCATAAATCATGCCCTTAAATACCGTTATTTTTGCTATTTTAGAAAATGTCAAAGGTGTCAACTTTCCAGATATACCACTTAGCAGTGACTCAGTAAATTGATTCAAAATACATTCTGCTCCTGACAGTTAGGGGCACACAATACAGTTCCCAATATATATGAACAATTTGGAGAAGAGAACATAATACAAAATGGAATTAGCAAGGACAAATATTACCACTATGCTAAAGTTCAACTGCAGACGTGAAATTTCTATGTTCTCAAAAATACATGTACGAAGTTGGAGAAGTACAATTTTGCTAGGCTCTGATTAAGGCAATAAAAAACATATTTCAGCCACACTACTATAAATCTATGACCAAGTGCTCTTACTAAGAACTCTAGCAGATTGCAGAATAAAAGTAATGGTGTACATTTGAATAAGTGAATAAATGCACTGATGATGCTTTTTCACTGCCAATGTAGACTGGACATGTTAATAGTAACACCTGGACTCAAAGAGGAATGGTCAGACAAAGTTACTTTCAAGACCTTCATAATGCAGGGGGGGGAGGGGCAATCTCTGATCTCAGGGATATAAAGCACTGAAGAGACAGTTTAAATTCTACATATCTCACACCCAATTTGGGACAGAAAGTGTACTTCACCTATATCAAGTTCCTCTGCGTGCATGGGGATCCACATTTTTAAAACTGGGGTGAAAAGGGAAGAGATGGTCAAAGCTAAAATGATTTTGCTGCTTAGTCATGCATATCGGGCATCAGCTGTACCCCATGCCGCCAGGAGGAGATGCCTATGGATAAGCCTTGGTAATGAAGGAATTATTTTGATTCCTTATTCCCTGTTGGAAGCAATATATCCTTCACTCCCATCTGCACACAATGTGCTGTGCTTGATGGATGTTACCCTCTGGGCTGAGTGAGTCAGGAAGCCCCTGTGACTAGTATTCCACTTTCTAGTTGGGAGTTCCAATCTGAGGGTTTCTCTTGAAGACCTAACAGTGTAAGCTCTCACGCTGCTGAGAGGAGCGCAGGGAGCCTTTGCAGTGAATGCAAATCAAGGACTGTCCCAACAGAAGACACAGTTGATTAAAATTGAGGTGGCTATTACACACTTTTACCTACTATGAAAGATATAAGATGAGAAAACAAAGGTGACTTACATGATGCAAGCGAAACAGTCAAGATACACAGTCAGCGTTATGAAGAATAGTTTTTGAAGGTTAAAAATATGGAGAAAAAGGAACAGGATGGTCCTCACTAGAAAATTCTTGCTCTCCATCTGACTAGAGCTGGGTGAAAAACTGATTTTTCAGTTCATTGGCAATTTTGAAAACTTGAATAAAAATAGTTTTTGGCTGGATGGAAAACAAAAATATTCAAAATGTTTGGCATATTGAAAAGTTGATCAAAATATTTAATTTTGACAAAACAAACATATTGCTGGGGTTTTGAGCATTTTTTTTTAATTTTGAATTTTTAAAAATAAAAGTAAAGGAAGTTTTGAAACAAACAGTCATTTTGAACCAAAAAAAAAAGTTTTGTTTAGAAAATGATAAAGCAAAACATTTTGATTTTTCTCATTTTTGAAGGTTTCTTTTTTAAACAAACAATTGAGCAAAATCAGCATGAATTTGAAAATGTTTTGGTGTTATTGAATCTGCATATTTCACTTAAGAAAAATGTGTTTTTCAAAAACTTTCACCCAGCTCTACATATGACCCAATTCTGATTTTGCTTATGCTCATCTTACACCAGTTTAACTCCACTGACTTTTTAATTGAGTTACTCCTGATTTACACTGGTGTGAGTCAGCGAAGGATCAGGCCCAGTGTCTTCTGGTTTCCACAATTGTTCTTTCAGTTCTGGAGGCATGGGTTTTAGGAGCATGACACCCGGAGTGGGACAAAAGACATGGAAGCGACTACTACGGTAAGTTATTACATGAGTAATAGAACAGATCATGCAATATAGACTAAATCCTGCTTTTACAATACAATGAGGGAAATCAAAGGGGATTGCAAGCATATAAAAAACAGAAGAATTTCAATTATTGTTGTAAATTGTTAGTGTATGCAGAGTTTTCCCCCATTTGTATGAATTAATCCAATCTTGAACACACAAGGAGTGGATTGGGAGAGAAAGAGAAGAAAACAGCCTGGTTCTGCCGTCTGAGACCCTACCTGTGTGGAACCCCTGGCTACAAAGAAAGAAGGGTAAATATTCTTCATCTCAAAAGTGTCCCTTTGTTCCCTTTAAAATGATGCCCACAAGGAATTACTAATGGAAGTAGCTTGTTGGGGTTTTTTTTCCCATGTAATTACTTTTACATCAGTATGTAACAGTAAAACAGAAACAAGCAGCATGTAAGAAGCCAAAGTACCACAGCAGCAGTATAGTGAGGAATGCTATGATGAAGGCCCACGGTCTCTTCACCATTGCTTCGTAAGTCAACTGTAAGTATACATGTCACCTCTCCAACAGAAACTTTTGCCACTCACACAAATATCAATTTTTAATCCTACCAAGCAACTGGTTTCTGACTGGAATAACAAAGATGTTGTGGGGCCAGATTGCTCTGATGGTTTTTGAGGGGTGAGGGCAGGGAATGAGTGTTGACTTCCTAAAGTGAAAGATTATAATACCTTCTCCTGAACACACGGACAAGATTTTCATTCATGCAATTATTTGCAGCAGATTGGCTTTTGCATCCCATCTTTACTTAGCTCACTTATTTACCTTCCTGCCAATGATTTTTTACTTGGAATAAAATGTGATAGTGTAACACACAACTTCCTTGCCTTTGTGGATAGTCCTCCATCCCAATGAAAAACCACTGCCCAATATGAATATGGACTTGCACACACATATATGTTTATTCGGCCCAGTAAACAAGGGACATTGCCAGGAATACTGGTGCAGGAGAGAAAAAAGAACATAGTGAGGCATGAATATAAATGACCAAATAAAATGAAAGGATGTAAAAATGTCACAGAAATACCCAACATAATCAGATGTTGTCAGTGCACTCCACACACACCTTGTAATTACTAACACATTTGGCCTACTGATATATTTTAAACAGAGAAGCAAACCACATTTGTACCTTTTTGTTGAGGCTTCTTTTGATCCTTCACTTTTAATTCAAACTCCTCCATTGCCTCCTCTGCCTAGTGAAATAATTGAGAGGTAATATCATTGAGAGTTTTGAGGGATTTTTTTTAAAACAAATATAAACAGGTCTGTTTCCAAATTTTTAGTAAATTAGATAATATGATAGAAAGTCTAACCTGCTGGAAACATTTTAAACTCTTCTCATCTCTTTTCCTTCCAGTTTCTTTTGACACACACTCTTCCCTTCCTTTCACAGCATTAAACTGCTTTCCCACTTCCTTTACAACAGTGGGAATACTTCCCTTATGGGTGTCAGGATCTCTCCAAGAGGTCAAAGGTTGCCCTGCAGAGGAAATGACAAGCTGTGAAATGTAAAAGAACAATTCCTTCCACATGTTTCTTTGCCCAGGGAGCAATAAGGGCTTGCCAACTAGCATCACTTTGGGATGAGCCAGGTCTTTGCATAGCAGTCCTGTCAAAAGTAATTTACAATTAAAGACCTGCACAACTCTTTAAAACTTTACAATTCCAGTGAGTTTCACAATTATTTACTGATGCTGAGTGGTGCAAAGTAATGTTATCTTCAACAGCCGAGGAGAGAGGCGAAGAAAAGAAAGGTTGAAAAGCTTTCTCAGTTATAAAATTAAATGATAAATGGTATACATGAAAATGGTACCTCCGTATAGCACATATTCCCATTATAAACCACAGTTTGGAGAATTAAAAAAAAAACAAACTCAGCTGTTTCAACTTTTCTCCAGTTGATACATGTGGCACACAAGCTGCCAAGCTTGAGAGCTGGATTTTCAAACAAAAAATGAGTTAGAAAAATAAGCTAGCTATTTGTTCATTGCACAGGGGTGAAAACAGGTGTCTTTTAAATAGTTTTGAAAGGATTTTGTGGTTGTTGTTTTTCAATCTTAAGGGAAAGAAGTGTGTACTTTTGAGAAAGGAAAAAACTATGGATAGCTAGTAGAGCTGCATGCAACTTTCATTGTGTGTGTGTGGTGGTGGGGGGGGGGGGGGAACCTGCCCCAAAGACTATACAGGTCAGTGGGCGTCTTTCTATAGTACTGACTTAATGGGCTTTGGATCAGGCCTATCATGACATTTTGTTATGAACCCAAGATCAAAGCCAGTTTCACCTCAATGTTCATGAATAACTGTGAAATTTTCAACAGACTTGGACTGAATTTTTAGTGTGTAGCCTGGCTTATGGTTTTGGTTAGAAACCACAGGATGGTATTTTCAGGGGAGTTCCATTTTGAGTTCTGGGTTTCAGAACTCAAAGCAATACCCCTGAGTGAGAAGCCACGAGCCCTATAAAGGTGTGAACACTACAAACAGTTCTGCTGAATCTTGCGATCTGAAACTACTGAGTTTTGCACAGCTGTGAATGAATCCCTTTGAACTGGCTGACGTGCTCACATTCCAAATATAGGCTAGACGAGGCTCAGTCCTGCACTCAGACTGTTGGAATTTAGAAAATGGTGTGTTCCCCAGGGATTGTACACTAGATTTTACAGAGTTTCATGGAAGCCACAAAATCCCACCAAATGGTGAGTTCTTTATCATGAGGGCATTCAGAGGTATTTAAGAATGGAGAGGACTGTTTAGAGGGGGGAAACAGACTACAGATTTGACCACAGGCCATACCACCGGGAAAACAAACAAAAAACTAACCCCCCCAAAATAAGCAAACACTGGTGTGGGTTGCAGTTCATACATCCCACAGTGCAGGCGTCCTTGGGACTCATAGGTCCATTAGGTTTCTGAAATAATAGCATCTATGTTATGGCAGCATGCAGGGTTATGTACACAATGGGCCAAATTCTGCTCTGTTTTGCTGGTGTAAACCTGAAGTAATCTCACTGAAAAAATCCTATCATCTGATAACAGCTAGCCAGGTAGGGAGAACAGTGAATATTACTATTGCTTGGCTAAGAATTGCACAAATGCTATTCTGTGTCAAAACAACCCTATTATTTCTGGTACCCTGATCCCGCCCCCCACTTGTTCTCCTCCCCCCCATTAGGTCTTGTGATCTAAACTATTTGTTCTTTGGGGGAAGGGACTAGCCTTATTATATGTTGGTGCGATACCGAGTATATGGGCCCTCAATTTGACAGAGGTCTCTAGGTACCACCACGATACAAATGTTACATAGCAATAATAAATTAGTAGCATTACCCTAACGCAATTCAGGAACCACAAAAGGCAAAAATTTATTCTAAATGTCATAAACGGAGGGGATCAATGCATATCTGGTTTTAAAGCTGTTTTGTTTGCTCATCTATCATATTGTGTACACAATAAGCTTCCATATTTTAACAGAGAGGAGTGATACAGCGATGGGCAAGAAACAGCACTCTTTCAGGTGTTTATGTCATAACAAATGTACGGTGAAATTACCTACCTGAGTTTGAGTCAAAGATTAAAAGGCGTGTGAGCTTGAGAACAAATACAAAAATGACTCATATAACCCTTAAAATATTATATTACTTTAGTGAGGGTGAAAGATCTGCCCCTCATGGGACACCTTTATGCACGAATGAGATAAGAAGGTCTTTTTCACGAACCAAAGCCCCTACTGCCATTGAAATCATTGAGAGTCTTGCTATTGACTTCAATGTGAGTCAGAATAGGCTCTGAAAGATGATGTTCTGTTTGTGCCTAATGTATAATTTTCTATGGAGATTCTCATCTAAGAAGAAGTTTTAATCTATTTAGAAGAGTAAGTCAGTCAGAACAAGGCCAGTTAGGCCAATTCAGAAAGAGAGGTTTCAGAGCAGGAGGGGATAAGTGCACCAACTTTGCTGGCAGTTTAATCCAATTTTCCTAGGTGAAATTTTGCTAAAAGAGCTGTGGTCATCCTCCATTACGGACAACAAACACATGCCCTTCATGGCTAATGAAAGCCAGTCGATAGGTTTTTGGTCAATTTTTGACAGAGATTCTTAATGCTTCCCTTTGGGAAGGCAAGATGCCAAACAGTGGCAAGAACTTTTCTCAACAAGGCAATACTTAAAACCTCGCGAGAGCAGAGAGTTTGCTTCCTCTACGACTCTGAGCAATTACCAGAACCCAAAAGGGGTAGGGAGAAGGCAGGGTGGTAGTACTGTCACCCCTCCACCCTGGTCCGTGAAACAGGATGCATCGGTGGAGTCATTAGCACAGTGTAGCCGGTAAACATCCTATGCACCCAAAGGAGCTCTGGAAAGAATTGTCATTCCCTGAAGTGCAATCCCTCTCACCTGAGCTCCTCCATGCACAAACCTCAATACATGACTGTGCTTAAAATAAGCACAACGTAGCCCTCAACTAGTGGCAGTGATGTGAAGGTTTTTGACTTTACTTTCTAAAAGCAAGAAAAAAATCAGCATTAAGGACTAAATGCCTTCTCTTAACCTGCCCTATTTTGTTTATATATTGCAGCAGCACATATGGTACAGCTATGTAAGATCACTCACTGTTTAGACTACCACAGTGAAGTGAGTTAAAGACTGAGCATTGGTCTTACATTTAGAATGTTCTCGCTTTTTGTGGCTTGTGTCTCAACCTTTATGTCACTTGAACATAGCTCTTTGCAGCTTAACAGATATAATACAGTATTTATAGAGCATATCAATGTGCGACAGCTTGCCGCAGATCATAAACACATTTTTCTGTTGGAAATGTTGGAGTCATGATTTTCACCACGTGATCTCCAGTTCCCTAAGGATTGCTCCTTTAATTGTAAATAGCCAGAAAGTCATCAAGCTAGCATTTAATAAACTTTTAATTTGAAATGGATTACCACATGTTGTGTTTGTTTACCCATTATTAAATCTCTTAGCAACATATCACCAGCAGAAACAGCATACTGTAGCACTGCACAGATACATTAGAAAACAAACCCATGGGGGTTATTAACAGCTAATAATATCTTTAAAGAAGGCTCCAAGAAAAATAAATAAATATAAACAATGTAGAAAATTATTCCTAGAGATTGTGGTTGTGTAAATCTACACAGGCTGGAGAATACAGCTCTCCCACAATCAGCTTATCAGCCTGCTTCAGAGATCTGTGTACGGAACAGCACATGCACTAATGCTACTCTGTAGTTCTCAAAACTTACATCATTCAAAACTTTTTTGATATGCTTGTGACACTGTGTGTGTGTGTGTGTGTGTATGTGAGCGCACACACGCATGTTTCTGGTGATGGCACTTGGCCACTTGCACGTTTTTTTCAGTGTGTGTATGTACATGAGATGAAGAAATAATAATGGTGGGGATGATCTTGGTTTGTTAATTATTTGCCAATCTCTGTGTTCACTTGATAAATTATAAATTACTTGGGGCGGTACATCTTGGATACCACACCTAAATGCCATATATGAGTAGGTGTCTGCCTCTGGAAGGTGGCAACTGCATACGTATTATGTGAAGAGGTCTTACTCCCCTATTTAGTATAAGTCTAAGCACTCTCAGCTGCAGATACCACAGGCCATATAAATCCCTATGGGGGCCACAGTACACGTTCTGCTGGGCTCTAAAGTGGCCCAATAATAATAGTTGTCAACTATCCTGCAAAATTCATCTTCCTTGCCCCTTGCTCCATGTCAGCTGCTTCCTCAAATGCTCCTACTGCCTTCTTTTCACCTCACTCTTCAAATCTAAACTTCTTGGTATTCTGCACAAATTGACTCCGGCTTATATGCAGGTTGTCATCTTTTCCAACTCCCGACTCCCTCCCTGTCCTGCACCCAACTTCCCACGCTTTTTTTTCTATTCTCAAACAACTAAGACAACTTTGTGTTCAAGAACCAAACTCTTTAATGATTAAGATACACACGAGACACAAACGGAAAGCAGAAGCTATTGTTGAGCTGCAGCCTCCAGCTAATTAACGGAGGCTACACGGGGAAGTGCCTGCCTGCCAAAAGAAGAAGATCTTTGATCTCTGCAGCCACCTCTCACATGCTTACATAGAAAATTCAGCCACACAGCAGAGTGCTTTGGCACCCTTCTTGTGCTTGTCTTTATAGAGGAGGAGCAGGATCTATTTGGGTGGGAGACCGTGAGGAAAGTCTGCTGTCTGGTCAAAAAAGAACTAGATAACTTCATGGAGTATAAGCCCATCAAAGGGTATTAGCCAGGATGGTCAGGGATTCAACCCCATGCTATGAGTGTCCTTAGTATCTGTTTGCCAGAAGCTGGGTGTGGACGACAGGGGATGGATCACTTGATGCTTGCCTGTTCTGTTCATTCCCTCTGAAGCACCTGGTATTGGCCACTGTTGGAAGGCAGGATACTGAGCTAGGTGGACCTTTGGTCTGACCCAGTATGGCCATTCTTAAGTTCTTATGGTCAGTGAGGCTGCTTCGGAAGACTCAATGGGTCTGTCTACACTGCAGCTGGGAGCAAGCCTTGCAGCCCAGGTAGACAGACTTATGTCAGCTCTATTGAGCTAGTGTGCAAACAATAGCAGGATGGATGTTGTGGCTTTGGTGGAGACTCAGACCCAGAGTGTCAGCACAAACTGCCCCCTGAGCCACAATTATAGGGATTGCTGTAGTGCCACCTATAATACATATTTATCTATATTATCTAATGAGAAGGTTTCTGGGGATACTAATTTAGCAAGAAAAGTAATGGCTAACCAACCTTGAAAAGATGCTAAGGAGCATTTTGAGTCAGTGCCTGGATGTAGACATGAACTTCTGAATCCATCATCTTGTGGTCCAGATATTTTTATTTTGTCTGAATCTCCATTCTTCTCAGTAATGTTTGAATAAGCAAGAAATTCAGGTGAGAGCTGGAGACATGTCTCATATGTCTTCTGCTCATCTGAATACCATGGTAGTTTAATAATCTAGTAAAAGAGAAATCTGTTATCTGAATGGTTCAGCATTCCACAAAATCAAGACATCTTTATTCTTACACTGTTCTTAGGGCTTGTCTACACTGCCCGGCAGTTAGGACTACAGGGGCATGAATAGCAGTGCACACCAAAGTGCTGTGCTGTAACTCTCCTGAGTGGACGCTGCAGGTACAAAGTAAAAAGTTCCTAGTTCACGTTAACTCGTAAACTTAGTCCTCATCCCAGTTTGCATCAATGAAGTGCTGTTTCAAGAAGACTAAGTTAACGCAAACTAGGAACCTTTTAGCTCTCACCTTGCAGTATCCACTCAGAGGAGTAACAGCACAGCACTTTGGGCATGGCTACACTTGCGCGTTAGAGCACATTAAAGCAGCCCTGAGAGCCCTAACTCATGACTCGCCCACACTGGCAGGGCATGTAGAGCGCCCAGACTCCGCGGCTGGAGCGCTCCTGGTAATCCACCTCCATGAGAAGCATAATGCTTGTTGTGCCATGGCTGGAGTGCCGCGGTGCCCGGGTGGATGCCCTGGTCTATTAATGCACTCTGATCGGCCTCCAGAAGTGTCCCACAATGTCTGTTCTAGTCACTCTGGTCATCACTTTGAACTCTACTGCCCTGCCCTCAGGTGACCAACCGTCAGACCCGCCCTTTAGATTCTCTGGGAATTTTGAAAATCCCCTTCCTGTTTGCTCAGCAAGGCGTGGAGTGCTCTCAGTGAATCTTTCCAGGTGACCATGCCTCCACGCGCCCGGCGATCCCCAATATGGAGCAATGGCGAGGTGCTGGATCTCAGTGTTGGAGGGAGGAAGCTGTCCAGTCCCAGCTGTGCTCCAGCCATAGGAATTACGATACCTTCAGGCAGATATCAAGGGACAAGATGGAAAGGGGCCATGACCGGGACACACTGCAGTGCAGGGTTAAAGTGAAGGAGCTGCAGAATGCCTACCACAAAGCGCAGGAGGCAAACAGCCACTCTGGTGCTGCGCCTGTGACCTGCCATTTCTACAAAGAGATGGACGCAATACTTGGGGGTGACCCCACCTCCACTCTGAAGACCACCATGGACACTTCAGAGGCAAGTTCAAGAAGGCAGGAGGAGGAGGAGGAAAGCAGAAGCAAAGGTGCTGAGGAGGAGAGAGACAGCCCAACATCCCTAGATGCATGCAGCCAGGAGCTGTTTTCAAGCCAGGAGGAAGGTAGCCAGTCGCAGCGGCCGGGGCTTACGGAAGGACAAACACCAGAGGAGATGCCCGGCAAGCGGCTTTTATTTTGGGATCAAAGTTGTTCAGTGCAGGCTCTTGGGGTGAGGAGGGTTAGGGCTGCATGCATGCCTAGATGAGAAATAGGGTGTTGATGTGCTCTCTCACATTGCAGTAATCGGCCTCAGTGATCTCTTCAAAGGTCTCATGCAGAAGCTGGGCAATCTGCTTGCACAGGTTCCTTGGCAGATCTACTGTGCTCCTTGTCCCAGTCAGGCTAACATGTCTGCACCACTGTGCAGTGAGGGGTGGGGAAACCATTGCTGCACACAGGCAAGCTGCATATGGGCCAGGGCAGAAGCCGCATTGTAGTAGAAGAGCCTCCATTGCTTCCCAGGTCACCCTCAGCAGCGAGATATCTTCCAGGATGAACTCCTGTGGAAAATGTGGGGATGGTGTTCAGTATAGGGGCCCCCTGCAGCTGTTGGCTCTCCCCAAGGCACAGAACCCCAGAGGATAGTATGGCCGTGAAACAATCAGTCCCCTTGCCCCTGTGCTTACTCACCATTCTGGGCAGGGGCGGCTCCAGGCACCAGCACGCCAAGCGCATGCTTGGGGCAGCAAGCCACTGGGGGCACTCTGCCAGTTGCCATGAGGGCAAAATGCCTAGAGACACTCCTGATTCTGGGGCTCCTGTGGGTTATGTGCGCTCACTTTGAGACAGGCAATTTCTGCTATTGTGTACACTGTGCTTGTCTTTAAGTATGGCTGAATCACACTTGCTCTGTCTGGTGTGAACAATGCTGCCTCTTTTAAGTGCTGCATTTTGGCTTTACAGATGCAACCTTGAGATCCCAGCCGTCCTTGTTATCAACGGCTGAAAGACTCCAAAGAATCAAGAAGCGGACAAGAAAAAGCAAAGAGGACATGCCGCATGAAGTCATGCAACAGTCCCTTAATGAAAATCAAAAAGTGCAGGAGTGGCAGAAGAGTGAAAGGAGGATCCACCAGCAGAATGCAGATCGCCGGCACCCAAGCATGGAGCAGCTGCTAAGCATCATGGAGCGCCAAACGGACTCAATACAGGCGCTTGTAGCAATGCAGGTGGAGCACTTCCACACCTGCCCACCCCTGAAGCCCTTGTCCCAAAACTCTTTCCCTTGTGCCCCCATGTCCCCGCCAACCCACTTTCCCCAACATCCAGGTTCTTATTGCCACCAGCTGCCTCCAACACCTGTAGCTTCACCACCTAGCCCAGAAAACTATGACCCTTACCCACTGCACTCAACCCTCATCACCATGCATTGTAGCCAGCCTGAAGTGCAGCACTCATTGCACGGCACTCCAGACAGGAAGGCTGACTATGATAACAGGACATTCACAAATTTGTGATGGTCCCGTTCCCCACCCTACCCCCTTCCCTCATCCCACACAGCATAGATGTGTCATGCCCTTTCTGGTTCCCAAGCAGTTGTGTTTCTTTTCAATAAATGAATTTTCTTTTCAATGAATTAATTTTTTGGCTTTGTAAACATTCTTTATTATTGCATTGAGTAAAAGATACCGTAGCCCATGAAAGCAGCAGGCACTGCAAGTCAGTGCATCATACATAGCAAACAGATTCCTACTAACATTGGAACCACTCCTGTGCAGGGCACCAAACATTAGTGGTGGCTTTCAGCCTCAAATTGCTCCCTCAAAGCATCCCTAATGCTTGCAGCCCCCTGCTGGGCCCCTCTGATAGCCCTTCTCTCTGGCTGTTCAAATTCAGCCTCTAGGTGTTGAACCTCCAAGGTCCATGCCTGAGTGAATCTTTCACCCTTCCCTTCACAAATGTTATGGAGGGTACAGCATGCGGATATAACCGTGGGGATGTTGTCATTGGCCAGGTCCAGCTTCCCATACAGACAGCGCCAGTGGCCCTTTAAATGGCCAAAAGCACACTCCACAGTCATTTGGCACCGGCTCAGCCTGTTGTTGAACCACTCCTTGCTGCTGCCAAGGATCCTTGTGTAGGGTTTCATGAGCCACGGCATTAAAGGGTAAGTGGGGTCTCCAAGGATCACAACGGGCATTTTGACTTCCCCTACAGTGATCTGGTCTGGGAAGAAAGTCCCGGTTTGCAGCTTCCTGAACAGGCCTGTGTTCCAAAAGATGTGTGCGTCGTGCACTCTTCCAGACCAGCCTGCGTTAATGTAATTGAAATGCCCACAGTGATCCACAAGTGCCTGGAGAACTACCCCTTCCGATTAACATACTCGGAGGCTAGGTGGGCTGGCGCCAGAATTGGAATATGCGTCTCATCTATCGCCCCTTTGCAGTTAGGAAAACCCATTTGTGCGAAGCCAGCCAAAATGTCATGCACGTTACCCAGAGTCACGGTTCTTCTGAGCAGGATGCAATTAATTGCCCTGCAAACTTGCATCAACATGATTCCAATGGTTGACTTTCTCACTCCAAACTGGTTAGCGACTGATTGGTAGCTTCCAGATTGCAATAGCCACCCGCTTCTCCACCGGCAGGGCAGCTCTCAATCTCATGTCCTTGCGCCGCAGGGTGGGGGCGAGTTCAGCACACAGTCCCATGAAAGTGGCTTTTCTCATCCAAAAGTTCTGCAGCCACTGCTCGTCATCCCAGACTTGCATGACTCAGTGCTTGTTTCCTGAGCCCAAAAGTGGCGTTCCCCGGTGGTGAGCATGTCCATGAATGCCACAAGCAATCTCGTGTTCAGTAGCACAGCTCGGGGGTTGTGGAGGAGGTTGTGAAGGCTAGGACTATAACGATGTTTAAAAGGGGACTGGATAAATTCATGGTGGCTAAGTCCATAAATGGCTATTAGCCAGGATGGGTAAGAATGGTGTCCCTAGCCTCTGTTCGTCAGAGAATGGAGATGGATGGCAGGAGAGAAATCACTTGATCATTGCCTGTTAGGTTCACTCCCTCTGGGGCACCTGGCATTGGCCACTGTCGGTAGACAGATACTGGGCTAGATGGACCTTTGGTCTGACCCGGTACGGCCTTTCTTATGTTCTTATGTTCTTATGGGGGGAGCAGCTGGAGCGGCCGCTCCCACTGAGCAGAAAAGTGGTGCCTTTTTAATCTTTACTCACCCGGCGGCATTCCGGGTCTTCGGCAGCACTTTTACTCACCCGGCAGTGCTCTGGGTCTTCAGTGGCACTTCAGCCGCGCCGAGTCCGCTCCGGGTCTTCAGCGGCACTTTGGCAGCGGGTCCTTCAGCTGCTCTGGGTTAGTCAGGGTTTTTCTTTTTCTTTTTTTCTTTTTTCTTCGTGGCAGGTGGAGCCTGTTTTTATTTGTTCACTCCCCCTGCTGCTAAAACCTGGCTTCGCCACTGCTCATGTTGTATGTGTTATGTGAATCGACATCATCCTCGGACTCCTCACTGTCAGTGTGTAGCTTATGGAGTAACTCGACTGCAATTCATGACCTGCTGGTGAGACCCATCAGCATATTCCACAGCAGTTCAAGATCCATTCCCGCAGACCGAAAGGGAAGACAGAGCAGGCAGTACAAAAAACATTGAAAGGTAGCGTCAAATGTGGACGGAAGCACAGGGATTGCTGGGATGTGAAGCAATGAATCACAAGGCGTTGGGACAGGACCCAGAATTCTCTGCACTCCCCACCCCCTTCCCACAAGCTACAGCGCCAGAATGGGAAGGGTGCTCTGTGGCCCATTATGCACTATTCCCAATGCCACTGCAAGTGCTGGAAATGTGGCCACGCCAGTGCACTTGCAGCTGACAGTGTGAACACACTGCAGCGCTTTCCCTGCTGCGGTCTCTGAGGGATGGTTTAACTCACAGTGTTCTACAACTGCAAGAGTAGCCATGCCCTTGGTGACCTCTGCTATTCACATCCCTGTAGTCTGAACTCCAGGGCAGTGCAGCCATAAACTCTAGAAGTTAACAGGGCTGGCTTTAGGATTCTGGAAAGCTCCCATCCTCCCAAACACTTTTTTCTTCACAATTGTCCCCATTCCTTCCAGTATTTCCTCCTTTACCTAGCTCACGCTCTCCTTCTCATCTTATCAAAGCTCACAGACACTAGCAGTCACCCACTCTCACATTTAATTCTGGACTATTCAGCAAATCATGGGTTGCTGGAATCAATAGCACCTCTAGGCTACAGGATCTCGAACCTGGCTCAGAAGATCAAGGATTAATCTGATTTTTCAAATCCAACAGTTTTCAATGTTTTGTTACTTTTTTTTATAATGCTCCTAATATTAATATTTCTAACAGTATTTGTCATTTCCTTTTCTTCCTTATCAAAGATACTTCTTCAATATAAACTCGTATTCCTGGAAATGTATTCAAGTTATTACCATTACCCTTTCTCCTGCTTTAAGATAACACTGGTTTTAAGTGTGTCCAAGGCAAACTGGAATCCATGAGGAGGGGCGTATGGCAAGCCTAAGGCTTCTTAATACAAACCTGAAAATAGAGGTTGCACAACCAGTGGTCTAAATCCAATGAAATCAAATTTTCAATTTTTTTGAAGCGGTCAAATTTTGAATCATAATGGCCTCTGAGAAAAGGGCATTTAAACTTCCCCTGTAAAGTGTTGAAATTATTATCACATAAAGGAAAAGCTCCCCATCCTACAACACGGTCGATGTAATTATTGATCTCATGAAGAAGAAAGAGTTCAAAGAGGAGTATCATGCCCGGTTTCACCTCCTTTCTAGCAGGCAGCACCTAACAAGAGATAAAGAGAAAGAAAGTATTAGTTATGATCAGAGAAACAGTTTCCCTGTCTCAGACTAAGGGTGTGGCTACACTTGAGAGTTACAGCGCTGGTGGTGGCTTTACAGCGCTGTAACTTACTCCCCATCCACACTGGCAAGGCACATACAGCGCTGTATCTCCCTGGCTACAGCGCTGGCTGTACTCCACCTCGATGAGAGGAATAAAGAGAACAGCGCTGCTCTTGCAACGCTGGGGTGCCAGTGTAAACAGTGATTTATCTTACTACACTGTAACTGACCTCCGGAACCTTCCCATAATGCTTTTTAAGTAAAGATAATTCTCTTTGTTTTGTTGTGATGCCTCTGTTTGTTTTGTTGTGAACTCAGGGCTCCTGGAGCTGCTTATCTAAAAAACAAACACAGCTACTGTTTGCTCGAGCAGAGGCAGGCAGGGGGATGAATGTCCACAGCTAGTGTTTGCTTGAGGAGAGAAGCAGCCCGGAGGGGGGAGAGGGGGGGTTCGTTTTGGAGCAGCTGCTTATCTGGTCTGAAGGCTATTTGCATTTAGTGAATGAGAGAGGGGTGGGGGAAGGGGTCAAAACCTTTAAAATGATTGAGGGTTGGTGCTGTGTATCTTCAAGTCCTTAGAACTTGCAAGACAGGGAGCTGACATAGTGTCAGCTCCAAAAATCCACTCTCTCTGTCTCCCCCACGCTCCCTGTCACACTCCACCCCACCCCCCTCTTTTGAAAAAGCACGTTGCAGCCACTTGAACGCTGGGATAGCTTCCCATAATGCACCACTCCCAACACCGCTGCAAATGTGGCCACACTGCAGCACTGGTAGCTGTCAGTGTGGCCACACTGCAGCACTTTCCCTACACAGCTGTACAAAGACAGCTTTAACTCCCAGTGCTGTACAGCTGCAAGTGTAGCCAAAGCCTCAGTCTAACAAACTTCATACGTATGATCTAGTGTAACACACTGAAGAACATCTCGGTCACACATCTGAATGATTTCCACCATCTCTCTGATCAAAAGTGCAGTGTTGTATGTTTTATTCATGCTATAATGTGTGTTTTCCTGCATGCTTTCTACCTATTTTTTTAATAAGCATAGAAAAGCTTTCATTACTATCAGATGCAAGCTAATAGAGTCAATAGAACATTTTAAAACTAACCAACTGTTGAATCTAAGTAAGCCCTAATTCTTTTGCAGGACTCTGATAAGGCCTACTCAAATTCCCCTAAGGGATCTAGTCTGTGTGGCTCTTGGCCTATGTGGCTTTGGAGAATTCAACTATTCTGACATCTTCATGGTATCCACTAAGTAAAGACTGCCCCAGTCTAAAGGGTGGATTCATAAACTCCTCCCAACCCACTCATGGGAATTATATTGGTAGGCAAGTGAGCTGCAGCCTACTCCCTCAAGCAAAAATGGAGAGCCCATCTAATGAGGCATCTGAGTCCCACAGTAGGAGTCATTAAGGACTTTGGGGTAGTAAAGTCCCACCCTATCAACAGACTGGTAATTGCAATTCTAATGTTTCATGGGCTAGCCAAATCTGTTCTCATCACCTTGGAGACATGTAAAGGGTTACACTTCAGCCCCAGGGCCCCAGAAAGTATTGGGTTCCCATGACAAGACCTGCAAATCAAGGATGAAGCAATATCCCTGAAGTAATAAATATATTTAAATCCTTTTCCTTTGTGAAGCAATTCAAGTTCAGAAAAGAAACCTATGCCACAATTTTTACCATGCTATTGAAGTAATTTAACGTTTGACCCTGTTCCTGTTAAATAGGAGCACATCCCTTAATTAATTTTAGAAAAAAATGAAACAAAAAACCCTAGGAGTTGTATTGTCACATGTATAGAGTTGCCACCTGTCCTGGTTTTAACAAGATCATCCTGTTTTTTTAAAATAGCTGTCTTGGGAAATCTGTATGGCTGCTCAGTACACACTGCCAGTTGTCCAGTTTTAGGAGCTCAGGATCATCATAGATGTCCTGTTATTTTTGTACTTCAGAGGTGGTAACTCACCCCAACAGAAGCACTGAGAGACATGATGTTACCCAGGGTTCTGGAGAGTGCAAGGGGAAAACGGTAACCACACCAATTTGGAAGAGGGTAAATCATCTGCTCCCCTTTGTTCCTAACCAGTTCTGCTGAATGATACAGGATAGAGGCCCAAGCCCCATCTCTTTATATGAGTTTTATATTAGCATTCATCATTGTAGTATTTGAGTGCCTTCCCCCTATCTCTGCCCCCTTTATGAAGGTTAATGGTGGTGGCAACACTTTTTCTGTGGAGTTCTTGTATGCACTTAGTGTAAGGACTCCCACTGTACCCAGCCCCTGCTCTCTAGACCAGGCAGAAAGAGATTCTCATTGTTCCCTCTTTCTCTCCCTTGTACACCTGTATATACTTTGATGAGGACAAGATTTTCAGGAATGCCCAGTGTTGTTGGGTGCCCCAATTTTTGGATGTGCAATGTCACACATTTTCAGAACTTTCTGAAAGCCAGGCCCTTTGAAGGTATTTCAGGTTGGGTACCCAAAAAAGAAGATATCTAAAATCACCAGTAACTTTTGAAAATCTTTGCCTAAATAATACTGTGCCCACAATACTTTAAATGAGTATGAATTTTTTCACTCAGATGAAGTGCAATAGTTGGTGTACCTGGTCCACTCTACATATTTAAATGACGCCTCATCCAAGGACATTTAGCTAAACACGTGATGAAGCAACTTCCATTCATTTTTTAAAAACATATTGGCATTGATTCTTTGTTCTAGCTTGCATGGTAGACCAGATAATAGGCATAGACATCAAGCAAGTTACTAGGTTTTGGGGGTTTTTTTTCTTTCTCAGTCTCTGGAGTGATGAAGGGTTCTTCTCATACAAATAACAGAAATGTTAGCAAGAGAAATGCTACATGTATATAGTCATGCTACATGTCATGATTTCTTTAAAAGGGGGAATATTAATTATTATTTTAAAATATAGAGATTTACCTTCCTGTTTCAGGTTATAATTTATGATTGGATGATGGCAAAAGAGGGGAGATAATTTAAGGAAATCTCTTAAAACTATAAATATTGTCATTATGTAGGTGTACTTTACATTAATTATGTAAATATATTCTAAGACTTTGTGTAGGCTTAAAAAGAAACAGAAGCATCTGTTGAAAAATGCCATAACCCTGTGGCAGCTGCTATTAAACCATTAACAGTATCAGGTTTCATTTAAACCAGATTTACCATTTTCTATAACAGCCCGTGGGAAAGCTAAAAACATTAGGCACAAATTACTGACAAAAGAGATCCTTAATCAAGCCATACATTTCATTTGGCTAGTCGGGTGCTAGATAGTAACCTTTGTGATACAAATAAAAAAAGTGATTACAAGGCTAAGGTCAAAGACAATTATCTGTACTGTTGAAAAGTTTTAAAGTATAAACAGCTGAAGTAATTGTCATATCACAGCAGAACTTTTAGTCTATTTCCTATTTGTGGGAAGGGGAGAATTATCTTTTTATGATCCTTTAAAGAACAACCTGCCCTCTGCCATGACATCTGTAACAAACTGGACAGTGGTTACACAGCTGGTGTGGGGGAAAGAAAGGTTATTTATCTGATATTAACCGGGGTTCTTCAAGATGAGTGGTCCCTATGGGTTTTCTCTGTGGGTGTGCAGGCACTCCATGTGTCAAAGATGTGAAGATTCTTCAATAGCAGTGTCCACTGGTCTGCGCCTATGTCCTGCACTTCCTTATTCTCCAAACCAAGAGCATAAGAGGAAGCATGGACCAACTGTCTCTCCAGTTCCTTCTCTACCATGAATCACTCTAGGAAAGGATCTGAGCAGAGGGGAAGGAAGATGAGACTTGGAATACCCATAGGGAGCACATATTGCAAAGAACTCCAGTTACAATAGGCAATTAACCTTTCTTTCTCCTTCGAGTGGTGATTCCAATGGGTACTAACTGTGAGTGACTCACAAGCAATGTTTTTGAGGAAGAAGGTTTTGGAGCAGGGATGGAAAGGAATTCTATAGAGAAGCCAGAGGAGACGCTATCTAGGGTCCATCTGTCCAACGTGATGTGTTGACACATTGAGTGAAAATGACACAGGTGGCCACCAAAAGCAGTGGGGAGACTGGTTGGCAGCTCTCAGAAGTCCCATCAAAATGATTTCTTGGCAAAAGGTTGGAAGTGAGCTGGAAGTGACGGTGGGGCATTTTGTCTGCTTTGGTGTACCCTCTGACACTTCCTGAGAGGTTTGTAGGTACTCTGATGGTAGAAGGATTGAGGAGCTGAGCATTGCCTATAGGAAGGAAGTGCAGCATACTTCCATTGTGGAGCCTGGAGGTATATTCTCAAGGAGCAGAGAGATTCCCAGGAGTCTTTAAGTATGTGTGATAACTCGTCCATCTTTTCACTGAATCAGTTGTTTTCCCAGTCCTTCACTGTAGCTTGAACTTCCTTGGAGAACCCAGAAGAGTGAAGCCACGATGTCTGCATCATGACAACCGAAGTCTCCATGGAGTGAGAGGCTGTGTCTACTGCATCTAGAGACACCTGAAAAATGAGGACTTAGCAATGAGCTTATCTTCATCGAGGATTTCTTGAAAATTGAGAGCTGAGTGCCTGGAGGAACTTGTTTGTAAACTCTATTCATTTGATATACTTAATAAAGTTATATTTGGATGCAAGTGCCTGATAATTCACTGTGTGAAATTGTAGATTAGCAGAAGAGAAACGTTTCCTTCCCAGGAGGTCCAGTTTCTTGGCTTCCTTGTCAGAAAGTGTGGACCTACACTGGTTCAATCTGCTGCATTCAGCAGTAGCCTGGACTGCCAAAGAGTTTGATGTAAGGTGAGAAAACAAAAATCATGACCCCCTTAGATTGAACAAAATATCTTTTTTCTGCCATCTTGGAGATCAGAGTACAATAGCTGAGAGTATGGCAAACTGTTTTGGCAGGCTACAATATGGTTTCATTAACCGGGCACACCACCTTGCTATGACCTGCTAACTGGAGGATGTCCAGAAGCTTGTGAGAAGGGTTCTGAACTTCCTCTAGGGGGATTTGGAGAGAATCCTGAGGTTTTCCTGAAATTGCTTGAAATCATCAGAAAGGCAATAGCAAGGCCAGTGTCACTGTCTCATTGGGAAATTAGGAAGAGAAAGCCACAGATGGATGGAGCAGTTCTGGCTGCTTGGGCTATTCCCCTTCCTCACAGTGCTCCTGAAGGGACCGTGGCTCTTCCCTCTGATGTGACCCCTGCTCTAAGTCTAGTTCAGATCCTCTTGGGTCATAAGGTCTGAAGTAAGGGTCCCAGTCACCCCCGTAGGGACAGTGTGTAGGTTTATACGGATATGGAGGCAGTGCCCATGGGGAGGGTACTATTGGTCCCAAGCCTTGGAGTACTGTTTAGAGTGTGAAGGTGCCTATGCAGCTCCCAAATCCCATTCAGGGCTAATCTGGCATCACAGAATGGTTGGCGCTGCTGATGGTCTGGCCTCAGGGTTGTCAGAGGAGTCTGACCCCTACACTTCTACCAGTGGAGCTGCTGGTACCACATATCTGGTGGTAAGGTGTCTGGTAGAGGGAAATGACAAATAATACACCGATAGTGGAGATTGCTCAGCACTACAGCTGGTGGACAGAATCAGCAAGCAGTGTACTGATGGTGTATGCACTTCTTTGATTATTGGCTCCAATAGTATTGGCAACTCCAGGTCCATATAAATCGTTAGGTCATCACAGATAGTATAAGGTCTAGCAAATGGGAAGCAAGAAGCGCTTCTGGCCCTAGGAGGCATTGATGGTGCACATTTAGGTTGGGCAGCAGGTGTTGGTACTGCTCAGTCCTTCTTTCTGTAGTGTGGTACCATTAGTTCAGTCAGCGATCACTCCGTTCTCTCCCTTGCAGATGCTAGGGTCTCCCTGTGCAGGTGGTAACCTTGGATTGGCCTTGGCCCTCAATATTGACAGGGCAGACCCTGAATCAGCAGCATGAAGTCTCACCAGACTTGGGGGGTAAGGGGGTAGGAGAGGCAGCCTCTCTTTAGGAGTCTTAGAGTAGACTTTCTCCCATTTTTATGGGAGTGTTTGTCCTTACCCTCTTCTTTTTTCTGCCTGATAGTCGTTAGACCAGGGAACTGAGGTTCTGAAGGTAGAAAGTGCTGGGTCCAGACAGGCTCTGCATGGTGACTCTGACCAGTGTATAGTGGGGTCAGAGAGCCCAGGAGCAGGTAGGGGCTTCATGGAGAGCTCCTTCAGGTGTCTTTGGCGTGAAACTCATGAGATAGTCGCGCTTGAGAAGGGAAGGAGAGACAGATCTCACACGTGGAAGGAATGTGAGACTCCCCAAAGCAATACAAGCAGGAGTTGTGGGAATTGTTAACCAGGAAGACCTGGGGACAGCCACACAGGATTTGAAACCTGGGATCTTGGGCATGCTAAATGCCCTGAATGGAAGAGGAGAGGGGCTAAAAACACTACTACTACCTGACTAGATACTAAAACTAACTATAAGAAGGAAAAAATAACTATTGACAGCAGGAAACCCTGATTGAAAGGAGATGCTAGAAAAGCTTAGGACACTGAGGAGTTCTGTCTTGGACTATGATCAGTAGAAAGGAACTGGAAAGACAGTCAGTTTGTGCTGTCCCTTATGCCCTTGGTTTGGAGCATGAAAACACACAGACATGGGCTGATGGACACTGGTACTGACGAATCTTTTGGTCTCAGGTGCATGGAGCGCATGCGTATCCACAGTGAATACCCAGAGCGAACAACACGGTATCACCTTTTTGTTTCTTGGTGCTCTGTTATATCCACTTGTTGTCTCTCGTTGTATTCTTAGATTGTAAGCTTTTCTGGACAGGAAGAATCTCTTTGTTATGTATTTATACAGAGCCTAGTGCAACTGGGCCAGGGCCTGTAGGCGCTACCATAATTCAAATACTAAAATAATGATTTTGTAACCCACTGTAGGTGCTGAACTTTCTTCCACCAAAGTCTCTTCACATTTATTCTATAAACACAGGAGTTTTTACATGTGAACTACAGATTTCTGTCTAAGGTGTGTTAGTGTGAGGATAACACACTTCTGTGTGTACTCACTCTAATTCAACACACCAATTAAATAAAGAAGAGGCTTTCACATGCCACGGGTTCACACATGCAAAACTACAGGGCAAGTCTACATATGCTGGCTCCATCCTGATATACAAAACCTTTGCCCATGCTTCCATGGGCTTTAGATTAGGCACTAAAAATGTTGCCAGTAGTGCAACATGTGCATGATGATGTTAACTACTGTTAAGGAATCACAAGGCTGCAGAAGGAGAGCTCTGAAAAGGGAGGCTCTCCTCTTTATATCTCCCTACTAAAGCTATCTGTCTAGGTACTTATGCAGCCCCCATCACCATAGTAACTGAGTATCTCCACAGTGCCTGACTGACCACTTGTCACAGGGTGGGGTAGCCCTATGAGGAAGATGGGCTTAGCATCACCTATGCTTAAATAGCTACCCCTTAGGTGGTGGGTTTGAGGGAGAGATCATGTGATAGTTGGTAGCTCACTGGTCCTGAGATAAAATGCTATCAAGAACTCAGTTACAAAGGGAGACTTGCCAGGAGCTCTCTCCTGCAGGAGACCCAGGGCCACAGGAAAGGACCTGGAAGGGATTCTCCCCACTAGGCTAGGTGGAAGAGCTGGCTGGAAATAGCTACTGCATTGCCAGGTGAAGAAGCATTACAAAAAAGAGGTTTTGGGAGGGGCCAGGCAGCTGGAACAGGTTTATCTGTGTTGTTCTGTCTTAGTTTGAAAAATAAACCCATTCCTGAAGAAAGGGACTGAAATTCTGCCACTGTTGGGAGCTGTATTTAATGCCCCACCTAGTTAGTTGGCACACCAGCATACACCATTGCTTTGGATTCTAATGTTGATGAATAAAACCATAACATGTAAAGTGCAAATATATACATTTATATGACTGAAACCCTAAAGTCCTCAGTTTGTACTATGTCTTTATGCAGACAAAATTTCCACAGCAATCAATGGGATGTAAAAACCTTCCAGATCCATATTATGTCTTCTACTCACTTTCCACTAGTGTAATTGACTCTGCAAGGTGCAAAGCAGTGGCATATAAAGGCTCTGAGTGAGTGAGTGAAGGCGTGTGTGTGTGTGTGTGTATGCGTGTGTGTATGTGTATGTGTGTGTGTGAGAGAGAGAGATCCCTCTTGTTCTGCAATGAACAGCATTGCATTTAATTGAATTAAATCATAGTGAACTAAAATTATCTGTTGTCACTACTTCTGAATTCAACTGTTTTATATCAGTTTTATTGTAATATATCTTACTTCTCCATATGCCACCATAATTTCAACAAAGAAACCATTTACTCTAGAGAGAGAATGAATTCAATTTGAATATTTCAAATAAGCAGATTCAGTTTGGGTAGTTTTTTTTTTCCCCTCCAACTTGCTCTTGGGGTTTGCCTGGTTAGACTAGAGATAAATCTTTTCTTTTTCTGTTTTTCCCCCATGAGTTGAACTTGAGAGAAAATTGAGCACAGCCCATTACTTTTGCAGACCCCAGTGCCTAAGCCACAGTACACAAAGAGATGTGACTTTTAAACATCTGCCACTTGATTAGATTAAAGACTAAACCCAAACTGAGCTGGAATAAAGACTCAAATGCATTTCAATAACTTTTGAAAATGAAAGAACTTTGCAAGACAATATATAATTATTAGCAGCTAATTATTACTGACAACAAACACTATGATGAATGAACCCTTCTGGCATAGGTAGAGGTACATATAGAAAGCTTTTCAAAAAAGAGACAGTACCTATCAAACCATCTTATTAGCAAATATAACACTAACTACATCTCATCTACTTATTCATGATGAACCTAAATACGACTGGAGATTTGAAGATAAGACAGTTATTGCCAGAATGAGGTGAGGCTTTTATAAGTAGTTTTCAGACCTTCCATGTTTACGTGCAACAGGTAGCCTCACGAGAAGAAGAAAGAATGATCCTGGGAACTGATTATATAATTTGAAAATAAATGAAAGGCCAGAGGGCTGGAAATGGAAATCTCTGTATCCAATAAACAGAAGTAAAAGTAAAAGGTCACATAAGGAAGTCAGGCAAAAGTAGCATGCGTCCGTCTGGGCTGAAGACCTAAAAGGTTGGGAGCAGTGGGATTCAGAGAAACCCTTTTTCTGTACCAAGATGGAAACAGAAATGTTTCCATGCACTGCACACTAGCAGCACAGGAATAGTACATTCCAGCTCATTTCCATCTGGGACACTTTGGGATATTATTTGTTAAATACATGCAAACATATACATTGTGCGGTCAACCTTCTCCCTTGGGTGTTGCAATCTAGGCTCAGACCCTGGAATGTAGATGAGCTGCACCTGGAAATGCAGGTCAGGGGTGTCTGAGCTACGGTAGTTTAAAACTCATCTGTATGAAGGACTGGTCTCTCTACACTATGCCATACCATACCAAAGGTTGCTTTAACTTATGCCAGGCTGCAATGGCCCCAAGGGATTGAAACAGCCAAGGAGTAGCACAGCACAAGAGCCTACTTGCCACAACTCCTCTTTGCTATGCTGACAGTGGGGCTAGGGTCTCTCCAAGTGGACTTGTGCAGTGTGAAGTGGCCACACCATCTGGCCCCTTGTCTTTCCAGATACTGGATTTTCTTTTTGCATACTGTGTGCTTTATCATCTGCGTGTGGCCCTGCACATCTGCTGCCAATTCTGTTCTGTTTTGGGTGACCAGATGTCTAGATTTCCTAAATTCATGGCTTTATCTTATATAGGCGCTTACTACCCCCCACCACCGTCCCAATTTTTCACACTTGCTATCTGGTTACCCTAGTTCTGTTCTTTGACAAGCAGGGTGTAGTAACATTGGAGTACCCAACATTAACCTTCCAAAGAGTGTCTCATGATATCACTGTACCAGTAACTACGGATACTGACTCCTGTCATGTGATGAGAGTGTTAGCCTTTGTAAACCTGACCTTGCTCAGCTGACTGGGACCAGGAAATCAAGTTCATTCTGTTACCACCAAACCAGCATTCCTGCATACACTGCATATTTTTGAAGGGTCACCACTGTGAACTACCTTAACATTGGCAGAGCATGAGCTTATCAAATTTGGATGTACTTTACAAGCTTTTCTTTCACATCAGTAGGATAGAGAGGGGCCCAAACCAACCCCCATCCCCATCTCTGAACACTCGTGAACTTTAGAATCTGTCTGCTAACTACAGGCTTCATCCCATTCCTAAGGCAGACTAAAGTCTAGTTTATCTCTAAATCCTCACACAGAGCACAATGTTTAAGTAGCCTATGTTTAAAGATTTGTCTTGCTCAAGAACATAGCTCCAACTTAATACAGCTTGAATTATTATATTGAACTTTTATGACATAGATCAACATACTGGACCTAACGACTGTTCAGAAGTCCTCACCCTCTGTCAGGCTCACAACATATATTGGAGACAGCCATAGCTGAACTATGTTAGAAAATCTCTAGGAGAGTCATGACAGTGATTTATTATTGGAATAGATGACAGTATCTATGCCAATAAAGTCGTTCTATATAGAGGTTGGATCAAACAGACATTAACAGATTGTTCTGCTAGGCCTAGAATGGAGTAAAATGTTTGCATCCAGTTGGTGAATTTCACTCCAAAATGTCAGGGAGCTACATAGATCTTATGAGGCCAAAATGTAGCCCCTTTGAAATCACTGGCTCTGGATATTTATTGCAAAGAAGGGTTTGAAAATTAGATTTTGAAATATAAAAAAATAAAGTAGCAGTGAGAATAAATATTTGTTTCTGCTTTGTAAAGTCATTATAAAAATGTTTCTAAATAGCTACAAGTGTCTGTATGAGGTTAATACTTTCATTCACCAAAAAATTCATGAAGCAGCTTATCACCCCAACAATGAATGATTTTATCCAGGGGGAAAAATTAAGTGGCTCTCATTTTTTTGAAATCCCCTGCTGCTGCAGTGCATTATTACCTCCTATTCATGGAAAGGCTAATGGAAACTAGGTACCATTCTACTTGCACCAGCAGCATTCACATAAGGTAGTTAAATTGCAACACTTTGGTGCACTGTGTAATTCACACCCCTATAATCTGCGCTGAAGGGCAGTGTAGACATGGCTTAAATGTTTTGTTTTCAACCAACATTTTTCACTGTTGTGGATTTTTGTTTTTTGATGAAAAGTCAAAATTCCCTCTCCCCCACCCCCCACAGCGTCAAATCCTTGTGTTCCATCCTATAAAGCATCCTAAAGCTAAATTTTCTAAGCTACTCCAGAGTTTAGATCAATAATAAATAATAATAATAAAGTTTGTGCTCTAGTTTTCTGTTTTGTAGTTATTAAAAGCATCTCAATTCTTAGATAGATGCTGACATATGCAAAATAATGTCTTGGAAAGTGTTAGGTTCACCATATTTTAAGAACTAATACCTTAGGTCATGTTAATCAGTTTCTGATATATGTAGTTTTCAAAAGGCACTTCAGGGAAGAAAATTGTGGGCATGACTAATAACAAGGATATGAACTATATTCTTCATATATATCTGAATCTGAACATTACCAAAGTATTTCACCATCATATACGTTTAGGAAGCTTTAAATAAAAAAATAAAAAAATAAATTTGCCTCTTTCCATGAATTGAGCATTCTTTTTTCTCAAGCAAAAAACTTCAAATGTATTAATTTTGTAGATATATTTATGAATGCCAGCCCCAGCTACATGACTGCATGATAAGTGTCCTGAAACTTCAAGAAAAGGCACTAAATTTTTCACAGCATTTGTGTTTCATTTTCAGGGTAGTAAAAATATGGTGCCCTTTTAATAATGAATAATAGATCTCCCAGTTTGATTTACATGCATGGATTAAATGTCATATTTGAAAAGTTGCTGTTTTATTCATATTGGATTTCCCTCAAGTAAAACAAAATGGTAGCCAGCTACTGTTGCAATATTGCTGCCTTTCCACATTGATACATAAATATTAACTGCTTGATATACTCTTTAAACTCTAGAGATCTGTGAATTGTTCTGTCAGCAACTGCAAGCTTTATATGCATACAAACTGATTTAGGGCGATCAAATGTTCCAGGTACATAGGGAAGTTGGGGCAGAAGTACACCTTCAGTACTGCCTTGTAGCGCTAATACATTTTCACGAAAGTACAAAGCCTAGAATGTTGGAAAGGCACTCCACCACAGTCCCCTGCTGAATTGAGACACCCAGCAAATGCCAGCATCGAAGCAGTTAAAAAATCACTTCTGAGAGCCAAATACCAATAGAATGGTTTTCCTTTTCTCCATGTGTAAAATCACTTCTCACAAAAGGTGCTGGACTGACAGCCTTGGATACTACAGTCCATTATTATTAATTAACCTTTCCAAGGGGTTACTTATGAGAAGTCTGATATATTTATTGTGTTATTATTAGGGCTGGTTGAAAATTGTCCATCTAACCACATTTTTCAATGGAAGACTGGGCTTCTGATTAAACAAAAAAAATTGTGGAAAAGTGTTTGTTCCCCAGAGAAAATTTTGACTTTTCATCAAAAAACAAAAATCCACAACAGTGAAAAATGTTGGTTGAAAACAAAACATTTAAGCCATGTCTACACAGCCCTTCAGTGCAGATTATAGGGGTGTGAATTACACAGTGCACCAAAGTGTTGCAATTTAACTACCTTATGTGGATGCTGCTGGTGCAAATAAAAAGGTACCTAGTTTCTATTAGCGTAATCACTACATTAATGCAAATTAGGTATCTTTTAGTTTGTGCCAGTAGCATCCACGTAGGGCAATTAGACTGCAGAACTTTGGTGCGCTCTGCAGTTCATACACGCATACGCTGCACTGTAGCATAGTGTAAATGAGCCTTTAGATTAATAAATGTTGCCGTGGCGCTTCAAGGGAGTTCTAGTTTGGATCCCTGATATCCTATTCCCCTCTATGGGCTGATTTCCCCTCTCACTTAGCTGCCGTAATGCATCATGGGAGATGTAGTTCAGACAGGGAGCCAATATGATAGAGTAGAAAGGGGCATAAGGCACACAAACTACAACTCCCATTGGACATTGAGGCAGCATTTCAGAATCTAATTTTTTGGTTTTCAGCCAAAAATTGTCATTTGAAGTTTTCAGGTTTTGATTTCTTGCTAATTTGTTTCTCAATTTTGTCAAAACTTAAAAAAAATCTGACCTGTTCTAATTATTATAATGTGAGCTAAATTTGAAAGATAACTTATCCTGGCACCATTTTTTGAAGATTTAGTTAATTGCATGGAAACTGCTAATATTTAGACTAACTACCTACTTTGTGCTTACTATTAGGTAACCAGATGTCTACATGCTGTCATTTTCACCCGCAATTAACAGCTACCAGAAGTTGTTAAAAAAAAAAATCAGGCCTTGTATTTACTTGATAAAAATTAGATGTAGTTTTATTCTGCTACTAGAAATTGAAGGAGAAAAGTTTGTCTTTTAATTTTTCAAAGAAGTAAATATTTCAGAGACTGGCCAATTTTTGGTTTCATTGAAGTCAATGAGAATTTGGCCTTGAATTCAGAGGGAGCAGGATTTGACCTGTACTGTAAGGTTAGCAAGCAAGCTAAAATAAATAGCTATTAAATACAGAGTTAAAAGGCAATTTGAAGAAAAATATTATTTAAATTAATAAAAACCATTTTTCCTCATTAAAATTGGACTTTTGCCTACTATAAATATTTGTTTGGGGTCCACAGGTCATTATTTATTTGAAAAATAATGAGAAGATGTGGTTGGAAGTTGCTAACATTACACCAGTTTTGAGACACATACACAAAGAAACAAAAACGCATTGTTCTCAGTGAACTTTAAACACAAAGTTATTTCCCTGAATATTTAGGCCTTGTCTACAGTGAGATTTCTACCACCAGGCTAGTTGCACCATGGAAATTACACTGGTGGAAACCTCTAGTATAAACACGGGGAAGCTAGAACAGTGGCTTTGTTCCCAGTGTAGAGAAGGTCAAGTAGAACTTGATAATACTTGTGTGTGAGCAATTATGCATCTACAGAAAGTGTGTGTCCAATCAGGAGTGCAATACACATTTTTCATGTACTTTTCTCTTATAGTCCTGGCAGAAGCCAGGAAGTGTGCAAAGGCATGTCAAAATTTTAAAAACAAAACCAAAAAACTGTTAACCGACTAAACTTTTTTTTAAAACTTCAGACTAAGTTCAGTTCACTTTACAATTCAGGTAAAACTTCAGAACAACTCTTATTTCATCCAAACCAGTTTGTTCAACCCCAGTATTAACCCATAAAAGATCAAACGGAAACACTTGCAGGTTTCCTAAAAAATCAGGGCCTACAGGCAAGTTACCCTCACATCACGCATTTGACAGGTTTGCCTAAGTCAGTACTGTAAGCAGCCATCAGGATCCATAATCACATTTTGTCCATGTTTGAGACATTACTTAAAAAATAAAATCAGATTCCTGTGATGGCCTGACATTACTTAAAGCAAATTAACATTCAAAATGAGAGTTATTAGGAACCATTGTCTAGTGTAGTCAAGGGTCATTGGGGGAGGTGGGCTGAAACTAAAAAGGAGGACAGTGAATGAGAGGAAAGGAGTGGAACTCGCAAGCTCAAGCAAAGAACATTGATTAATGAACAAAAAACATTTCTGAAAGGTCAGGTGTGCAAGTCAGACTAGCCCTGAGGCAGATCTAACTTACATGACCAGCACTTTCTGTACGCAGCAGGTAACCCATGCTGACACCAACTTTGTCGACATTACAGAGTTATTATTTTTGGAAGGATGTAGCGTTCTGGAACAATTTCTCTAATATATTAGGTAAAACCAAGCTTTTGTTCAATACCAAGCATGCTGCATGCATGTGTTATTTTTCACCTTGTTTATATACTATCATTATTAGGGGCAATGAAAACAAAACCCTACTCTTCATGTGTAAGTTCTTGTATTTCCCCTCTATATCCCAGGGCAGCAACTTGGTACATCATCTTATTCTGAACCTAGCTCCCTTTGTCTGGACTCTCCCATCAAGAACTCAATACTGAAATTGACAATATTTACATTGGGAGATTTTGTGGTAGGAGTCTATTTTTGAAGAATGAAATTCATTCACCCATCTTACACTGCATACATGTTAAGGGTATTTTTTGAACTGTAAGTGTGCAGAGATACCACTAGGAAGGAATGCAATAGCAGCAATTTTTAGAGTAGTAACATACAATACTTTTCCTGTCTTTTATACAATGATGAAGGTTACTTCACTGGGGCATAATTGAACCAAGCCCCCAGTTCTGACTGGACTTCAGTGCGGAGTTGAACTCCTATAAATTAGGATAGAATTGAGTTGAGAAGTATGGAGAAGGTGGCAATGAATGCATATTATGAACTACTGATAGGAAAACTTGAGAGCAAATGCTTCACAGAAAGAGTTAAAAGTAGAGAGAATTGCCCAAAGTAGCCTATGCAGACTAATAATCCACCCTTAGACAGTTATTAAGGTGTTGGTATTAAGAACTCTCTTTTATCTGAAAGGAAACTCATAGAGAAACCAGCTCCAGTGGACACTAGTTAAAGCTAACCCTGTCTGAGAGGTTCCTTTGTATTGCTGAGCAGCTGGACAAAAGAAGGGTTAACAGTTACCTGAAATATCCCATGCTCAGTATTGAGAACAATCAGGGCTGTGTAATTTTGAACACAGGAGTTTCCCAGTGTCAGGAAGAACAAAGGAAGAGACACTATGCTATAAGAGGCAGAGAGGCCCAGAGTCATTTCACCATATCAGTACACTTTTCTCTTGTAAACAAGATCTCAAAGAAGGCAGCTGGTTTCTGGCTACAAGTACAGACAAACTAAACGGGGCATGTGTATGTATTGTACTAAGACTAGGAAATATCCTGAGCTCCTGTATCACTAACTTCTCTTTCAATGAGAAAGTGAGCCACTTCAAAGCACCCCAAATTGCTACTGCCTGGCCCACCCAAACAACATGTTTGAGAATAAATATTTGGAGATTTTATGCTTATGAGCACCTGGTTACCACACATACCTTCAGTCATCTGGAGATATTTAGAAAGGTAAGTGTGGCGGAATCAGCGGAGATATTCAGGAGGCATTTGGACTCCTGCACACAAATATCAATCCAAACTGAATACCAGCTGGCCACTCCTATCCATGAGTCTATCTAATGTCTCTGGCAGCTGCTGTGTTCTCTTCTCTGATGCTTTCTTCTCAAGGCTGTACCTAGCTGGTGTCTTGGCCTTGGAGATATTTTTCCCCAAGTACCTACTTTAGAGGGGACTACCAGGACAATGTAGATGATCTTCCCTCTCCTTTCCTCCTTGGGGATATCATTATGGTTCCAAGGATCTTCTACTTCCCTTTGTTTGGGGTGGGAATCACCAGCCAAGGAGTCTCTGAAGAGAGACAGCTGGGCAACTGGAGAAGAGCCATACTCTTCCAGAGATGGGTCCAGGCTGGTGAGGGTTCTGCTTCCTCCTCTCCCCTTTAAGTTTGTGAGGAAGAACTTGGCAGCCATACAATTCACACACCATCTAAACAAAGGCAGGAACTGACCATGTTCATAGATCTGTGCCTTTTTTTATTTTTTAACAGAGGATTCAAAAGCAGTATCCTCTGAAGGGATAGTGTCGCCCTAAGGATTAAATCTGTTTGTTTGTATAAATATATCTTTTCTTATTTGACTATTTGATGTAATAGGTTTATAGATTTATATTAAAATAAGTTTGGCTGTAATGCAAGAGACCTACCTACAGGCCAAAACCCTGTATGTTAAGCTAATACGAAGTTAACACATTTTGGGACCCTTACCCAGAAGAGTAAAATTAGACAAAACACCCACGCAGATGTCTAGAGACCTTTGCCTGAACCAATAACAATGGAGGGTGGAAAAGAGGGATTTTTGCTCACAAATCTAACAAGTACAACACAAATGCGTACATACCTGTCATCCATACGCACATACACACTAGCCTATGGAGTAAGTGTACCCTAATGTTTCCGTGGGGGAAGAATAAAATTTGGGCATAAGAGGAAGGATTTCCGATTAATGCCCTATAAAAAGGCGATGCATCTCACCCGCCATGAGAGAGGCAATCTACCCACCTATCTACTCCTGTCTACTCTTCATTGCCTCCACCTTCAACAACGTATCAATGCTACCCATCTACAACGGTTATTAACTATTAATAGGCCGTACTTTATTTCTTTTCAAACTTTAAGTTTAAGGTATCTAGGCTAAGCTTGTGCTTATTTCAGTTTAAGATTTATAAAGCTAAGTAAAGAGAGTAAACAACTCTGCAGTAGCTTCCTCTGTCAGAGGTGTGAAAACGGTACTGCCACAAGCGTGGTCTTGTATCTTCCAACACTAGGTTATTAAAACAGAGTGTGAGTATTAACCATGTTTGCAGCTTATAATATTGTATTATCATCTGCATCTCTCGAATAACAGTAATACAAGCGTAACTCTGTAATTCTAACTGTTTTACCATTTGATTACTATTTCATTGATTTTAATAAAAGGCCTTTATGACTATATCTGTTTCAGTGTAAGCTTCCTGTCATACCCCCGAAGGTCTGTGAAGCCTGATTCAGGACAAACTTTATCTTCTGATCAAACAAATTGGCGAGCCAAAACCCATACTAATTAATATCCATAATTATTATTATTAATATCATTATTAATATTATTAATTAATTTAAATGATAACATTAAATTAAATTAAGTGGATAAATTAAATCAACACTACTAACACACCCCAAATCAGGCTACAATAGTATCAGCATTATTAGCCTGCATGGGGGTGGTCTATAAACTGATTAATTTAACAGGTCATGTGCACTGATGGAAGCTGTCTTTTTAAGGCAGAACAGCAATACACTGCACCTCCTCAAGTTGGACAGTTCCTTGCACAGTTAAAAAGAGGAACCCTACATTTACATTTCAAATCCATTGTCCAAGGGAGCACAGCCACATATGTTGAATGTATAGTCTTCAGCAGAGCTGGCCAGCTATGGGAAAACCATCAACCTTTGTTCAAGTTAGACTGGCTGTTCTGTTTGACCATATTTGTGCCCCTTTTTATTCATGGTCTGGGTATGCACGGATTTTCTTGATACCAGAATCCATATTCACATGCACACCAGGTATAAAACGGTTACTCACCGTTGTAACTGTTGTTCTTCGAGATGTGTTGCTTCTATCCATTCCAGTTGGGTGTGTGCGCGCCGCGTGCACGTTCGTCGGAAGATTTTTACCCTAGCAACACTCGGTGGGTCGGCTGGGCGCCCCCTGGAGTGGCGCCGCTATGGCGCAGGATATATACCCCTGCCAACCCATCCGCTCCTCAGTTCCTTCTTGCCAGCTACTCCGACAGTGGGGAAGGAGGGCGGGTATGGAATGGATAGGAGCAACACATCTCGAAGAACAACAGTTACAATGGTGAGTAACCGTCTTTTCTTCTTCGAGTGATTGCTCCTATGCATTCCAGTTAGGTGATTCCCAAGCCTTACGTAGGCGGTGGGGTCGGAGTTAGATATTGCAGAATGCAAAACTGCTGAGCCAAAGGCTGCATCAGCTCTGGACTCTTGGACCAATGAGGCAAAGGTGTGGACCGAGGACCAGGGAGTTGCACGACACATCCCCTGAAAGGGTATGTGAGCCAGGAAGGCAATCGAGAAGCCTGAGCCCTGGTGGAATGTGCAGTAAGGTGGCTCTATGGAACATGGGCCAAAACACAGGAGGTGCGGATGCACAATGTCATTGAAGATGAAATCCTCTAGGAGGAGACAGGTATGCCCTTCGTCCGGTATGCCGGTACAATGAAGGTTTGGGGGCGTTACGAAAGGGCTTTGTCCGCTCGATATAGATTGCGGACGCCCTACGGACGTCTAGGGAGGGCAATTGTTGCTCTCCTTGCGATGAGTGTGGCTTCGGAAAGAAGACCGGAAGGAAGATATCCTGGTTGATATGAGAGGCCGACACCACCTTAGGGAGGAAGGTCGGACGTGGTAACAACTGCCTTTGTCCTTGAGGAACACAGTATACCGTGGGTCCATTGTGAGAACCTGAAGCTCGGCGACTCGTCTGGCCGATGGAAAGGCTACAAGGAAAACTGTCTTCCAGGACAGGTATATCAACGAGCATGTTGTTAGTGGCTCGAATAGGGCAGCCATAAAACTGGTTAGAACCAGGTTGAAGACCCAGGTCTTGGCGGGGGCCAACTGGGGGGGGTATAAATGCTCCAAGCCCTTGAGGAACCTAGAAACCACAAGGTGTAAGAATACGGAGCGGCCACTCTCCGCTGGGTGGAAGGTAGAGATGGCTGCCAAGTGTAGCCTTAATGATGATCGCACCAGGCGCTGCTGTTTGAGAGACCAGAGGTAGTCCAAGATGGAATGGATCGGGACCTCGGCGGGAGAAACATTGCGTGTTTCGAAGCAGCAGGAGAAATGCTTCCACTTGGCCAGATACATTAACCGAGTGGAAGATTTCCTACCACCCAGGAGAATCCTGTAGAACCGAGGCAGAACAACGTAATTCGGATTGGTTTAGCCACGCAGAAGCCATGCTGTGAGGTGCAGGGATTACAAGTCCGGGTGGTGAAGCTCGCCGTGATCCCGCGTCCTGGGGTCTGGGCAAAGAGGCAGGGGAATAGGGTTGGCTACCGACAGGTGTAGCAATGTGGTGTACCAGTGCTGCCTGGGTTACGCTGGAGCGATCATGATCAGGTGCGCTCTGTCCCTGCGGAGTTTTAGCAGGACCCTGTGAACCAGCGGGAACAGTGGAAAAGCGTACAGCAGATGGCTCATCCACGGCATCAGAAAAAACCTCCAAGACCGAGCCTGGGGAGAGGCCTTGGAAAGAGGAGAACTTCTCTCTCTTTTCGTTCTCGCGAGAGCGAAGAGGGCTATGCGGGGAAAGTCCCACTTCCGGAAAACGGAATGGATAATGTCCGGAGGAAACGACCACTTGCGAGACAGGAAGGATCTACTGAGGCGATCCGCCAGCTGAAACGCCTGGTATACAAGGCAGACTGCTCTCAGCTCTCGGACATTGATGTGTAAGGCCAGCTCTTGAGCCGACCAAAGGCCGTGAGTGCAAAACTGATCCAGGTGAGCACCCAGCCGAGAGATGGGGTGTCTGTCATGAGGGACCCCGAGGGGTGAATGGAACAGCATCCCTGGATACACCAGGGAGGGCGCTGACTCCCGGTCAAGGGAGCCTAGGATGCTCGGGGGGAACGAGACGACCATGAGTATGCTATCTCTGCCCGGGTGGTACACCAAGGTGAGCCACGATTGAAGTGGATGTAGGCAAAGCCTGGCATGTTTGGTTACAAACGTGCAGACAGCCATGTGACTCAGGAAACCTAGGCAAGTGCGAGCCAAAGTTGTTGGGAAGGTCCGTAGACCTTGTACAATTGTTACCATCGCCTGAAACCGAGGCTGAGGTAAGCAGGCTCTGGCGAGACTGGAGTCCAGGATGGCCCCAATGAATTCTATTCCCTGTGTGGGAATCAGAGTGGATTTTTCTATTGATCATCAGGCCTAGACACAGGAATAGGTCCGTGTCGATGCCCACATGACTGGTAACTTGGGCCCGGTGGTCCCTCGAATGAGCCAATTGTCTAGATACAGAGAACGTGTATCCGACGGTGGCGAAGAGAGGCGGCGACTACAGCCATGCACTTTGAATACAGTTGGGCTGTATAGAGGCCAACCGGGAGGGCCGTATACTGGAAATGATGACGGTAGGCCCCAAACCGGAGGTACCTTCTGTGTGGAGGAGAAATGGCGACGTGAAAATACGCGCCCTTCATATCGAGGCCGGCCTACCAGTCTCCGAGATCCAAGGATTGGATGACGGTCCCCATGGGTACCATGCGGAACTTAGCTGTATCGTGAACGTGTTGAGTTCCCGCAGGTCTAGGATAGGTCTGAGACCTCCCTTCGCCTAGGGGATTAGGAATTAGTGGGAGTAGAACCCTTTGCCCCTTTCGTCCTTAGGTACCTCCTGTATAGCTCCGATGAAGAGGAGCGTCCGCACCTCTTGCAAGAGGAATCGCTCGTGAGAGGGGTCCCTAAGAGGGACGAGGATGGGTAGGCTTTTGCCCCAATTAGCGGTTAGAAGGACCCTAATTTCGGCTCCTTTGGGGTCCTGATTGACGCCTACGACTGCGTAAGCCACGCCCGCTGGCAAAGTCCTGCCTTTGTCTAGGCGCACGGTAAGAGCGGTGAGGCTGGGGACGGAAAGGTCGGCGCTGAAGCACCGGCGTGTGCATGCCGAGAGACAGCGCAGTGACCCTGCTGCCCTTTAGGCTTTGCAGCTTAGGGCCAGTTTTTTTTTTCCAGAGAACAGGCCTTTGCCATTGAAGGGCAAGTCCTGTATAGTGTGCAGCAGCTGCGAGGGAAGGCTCGATAACTGGAGCCATGAAATGCGCCTCGTGGCAACACCCGAGGCCAGAGTCGTGGCAGCGGAGTCAGCTGCATCCAACGAGGCCTGGAGGGAAGCTCTCGCCAGCTTCTTCCTTTGTTCCAGGAGGGCATCGAACTCTTGACGGGAGTTCTGAAGAACCGACTCTGTAAATTTGCCCACCGCCACCCATAGTAGCGGCTAAGCAGGGCTTGCTATATTGCTACACAAAATTGCAGGGCCCCCGCTGAGTACATCTTACGGCCCAGTAAGACCATTTGCCTAGCCTCCTTGGATTTAGGGGCTGGTGCCTGCTGGCCATGGCGTTCCGTCCCATTGAGGGACTGGACGACAAGGGAGCGGGGGGGGGGGGAGATGTACATATAGGTACTCGTACCCCCTGGAGGATACCATGTACTTGCGTTTCGATTAGAGGAGGGCCCGAGGAGTATGGTCCTGCCCCCGCCTCATCTGGGGAGGAGGAAGAAGAAAGGCCAGGGACAAGCGGGTCCTGTGTGGACTCGCGCTCCTGGACGACCTCCTGATCCGGTGGGGTCTGGGAGCCCGGTGGCTGAACCGGGGCTTGCTCTGTACCGGTCGGAGGGGGACGGCTAATTGTCGCCTCTGGCACCCAGAGCTCCGACGGAACGGAGCGAGATGGGATCACCGGTACGCCTCTGGCGTGGTAGTACGCCCAAGGTGACTAGAATGACCACTGATAGTTCTCCTGGAAGACTCTGGAGGGCACATCGGAAAACAGAGTACTGTGCATATGAAGTGTCCGCACGGGACAACACTGATGCGTGGCTAGACGGCCCTGGAGGAGCTGAAAAGCCCTTGGTAGAGTCTCCCTCTCTAACTGACGTCGCTCGACGCGGCACTGGGGATCGGTACTGGGAGACATACCGGTACCGAGAACGGGACCTGCCACCGGAGCGGTGCCGGGCGGTCGACTGAGATCGCGAGGCTCGATGTTCGGGAGTGGCTACGGGAGTCCCGGTGCCTGGAGCGGTGCCGGGAGCTGGATCAGTGCTGAGTGTACCGGGCCGCGAACGGGACGCTGACCGGTGCCACGAGTACTACTGGTACCGAAATGGAGAACGGTGCCGAGACTGTGAGCGGCGTCGGGACCTCGATCGGTGACGGGACCGAGAACGTCTGCGGGACCGCGATCGTGAACGGTGCCGCTCTGCGGTGCCGACGGAGGGTGATCTGATCAAGGCAGGCTTGCCGATCGACTATATAACCCACACCGGCAGTGCCAGGGGTTGAGGCAGCGCAGACGCTGTCATTGCAATCAGCTCCCTCGCCGTGGAAACTGTCTCCGGCGTGGAGGGAATAGTGAGCTTGACCACAGCTCACGCCGGGGAGCTTTCAGGCACCGGACTTGACGGCTCTTGCGTGGCCGGGGTCGACGGTGCCGGTATTGTCGGTGCCACGGCGGTCCAACTTAGTATAGCGCTCGGGCTGCGGAGCAGGGCTCTGACGCAGCTTAATATTGAGCTCAACCACGGCTCGCACCGGGGAGCTTTCAGGCAGCGGACTCAACGGCTCTTGCGTGGCCGGAATCGACGGTGCCGCTATTGTCGGTGCCTCGGCAGGTATCGGGGCCGGGCGGTCCGACTTTGTATAGCGCTCGGGCTGCGGAGCAGGCGGCTCTGACGCAGCTTAATATTGAGCTCAACCACGGCTCGCACCGGGGAGCTTTCAGGCAGCGGACTCAACGGCTCTTGCGTGGCCGGAATCGACGGTGCCGCTATTGTCGGTGCCTCGGCAGGTATCGGGGCCGGGCGGTCCGACTTTGTATAGCGCTCAGGCTGCGGAGCAGGCGGCTCTGACGCAGCTTAATAGCGAGCTCAACCACGGCTTGTACCGGGGAGCTTTCCGGCACTGGACTCGATGGCTCTTGCGTGGCCGGAATCGACGGTGCCGCTATTGTCGGTGCCTCGGCAGGTATCGGTCCCGGCCGGTCCGACTTAGTATAGCGCTTGGGCTGCGGAGCAGGCGGCTCTGACGCAGCTTAATAGCGAGCTCAACCACGGCTCGTACCAGGGAGCTTTCCGGCACCGGACTTGATGGCTCTTGCGTGGCCGGAGGCGATGGTGCCGATATTGTCGGTGCCACGGCAGATATCCGTGCTGGGCAGTCCGACTTAGTATAGCGCTTGGGCTGCGGAGCAGGCGGCTCGGACGCAGCAGGAGTCCTGTGCCTCTTCATCCTCCAGGAGAGGGATCCGTGCCAAGTGGACATCGGTGCCGGCGACGGCCGGTGCCGGGAGGCCTTGGTGGTACCAGTGATCCGGTGCCGAGGGAGCGCTTCTTGAAGACTTACCAGCGCTCGGTGCCGAGAGCGGAGGCGTAAGAGCTGCCTCCCTCAGGAGCTACTTGAGACGAAAGTCTCGCTCCCCTATTGTTCTCAGCTTAAAGACCTTACAAATGCGGCACTTATCTGTCAGGTGAGACTCCTCGAGGCACTTAGGAGAGGATCTCTTGTCGGTATCGACTTATGGCCGGCCGAGCACGGTTTGAAATCCTGTGAACCGGGCACAGTACCCGGCACTGGGTGCGGGGAAGGGAATAAGCCCCAAACCCCTGTGACTATATACACAAACTATACTACAAACGAATAAAGTGAACTATCTATACAAGAATTAACGAGAGAAACTACGAGTAGCTAGGAAAGTGGAGGTCAGCTAAGCCGCGCTCCACTGTTCCAACGACCAACACGGGCGGTAAGAAGGAACTGAGGAGTGGATGAGTCGGCAGGGGTATATATCCTGCACCATAGCGGCGCCACTCCAGGGGGCGCCCAGCCGACCCACCGAGTGTTGCTAGGGTAAAAATCTTCCGACGAACATGCACGCGGCGCGCGCACACCCAACTGGAATGCATAGGAGCAATCACTCGAAGAAGAACCATTATTTGTTGTCTACTAATTACTATTTCCAATCAGAAAACAGAAAATATGACTTAGTGACCAATCTCAGACCTTAAATAGCCAGGAGTTGCAGTGAACTATTCAAAAACAACCCACAGCTTGAAAATTGAACATAAATACTACTTTGACTGTTAGCTCCTTGGAGCAGGAACTTTTTTTGTTCTGAGTTTGTACAGTGCCTAGCACGATGGGGTCCTAGTCCATGGCTGGGGATCCTAGGTACTACCACATTACAAATAAAACATAAGAGTAATGATATCACTGTTCAGTGAACAGTTCAGAACAATGAACACATTTGCAGAAATCAGCATCGATTCACAAACAGTAAAGAAGCCTATGTTTGTCAGATAATTTATTTGCAGCCAATGATTCAGCCAGCTTTAGACATTAGACACAATGCTGAGCAACTGACACACAACAATCCTGCCATGCACAGCATGCTTAGGAAAGAAAATATGTGTGCCTTAGTCACAAAAGACAGAATAGAGCCTCAAGTGTTTGGTCTTATTCCAAAATAATCCAAATGCTGCTTTTTTGGCAAATGGGGGTCAATGAAGCTAAAAACTCACAGAAGGATTTGAGCATTCATGTGTTTATATACACCCACTCATTCATTTATTATTCTAAAGCTATTTTACCCAAATCAAATTACATAGCTGACAAGCTGCATAGATAAGAAAGAATAAAAGTAAAATCTAAAATTAGCTGACAGCACTACATGATATAGTATATTATATATTTGGCACTTTTAGAGTGAGTGATGAACGTTACTTGGGGCGGGGGGGAATTGCACCTTCCTAAATTGCACCTTAAAACATTAAATAAATTACGAACATGATGGAATGTATTAAATATTTAAGCCTGAAGGGGAAGGAATGGATGTGTTTTACCTATCAAAGCAAAGAAAGCATATTTAAGAAGTGCTACTTACTGTATAGACACTTTGGTCGAAACAAATTTCCACGTCATAGAAGTTTCCATCGTGGCTAACTGGCAATGTCATTCCAGACCACTGTTGTTCCTTCAGTTCGGACCACTTAAGTACACTACCCCCTAGACGACTGAGCAAAGAAACCTTGAGGGTGTAGCGGCCCTTGGACACTTTGTCTTTGGCACCTCGTAGGCATCTTAATTGGATTTGAATGGGCTGAGGTGTTTTGGACCGGTCAACCTAAGGAGAAGACTAAGTTATTGAATTAGGTAGGAAGCAGAGTTTAACCATACCATTAGAAAGAATGAATTCCTCAAAAAATGACCCCCCAAAAGTAGACAATTCTTTTTGTTCGCCCTGTAATTATCTATCATTAGCAATGACAATAGAGGAAAACATGGGATGTGTAATTAGGGACATCAAAAGGCAAGCATGTGGATTGCACAGAAAATAAAAATAAAAAGTTAGCAGGTTTTTTTAAGCATGGTGTATTAATGAAGTGTGACACTAGAAACCATCAGTCTGCAATAATAAGCCAAATTCACAAGAAATCAACACCTCTAAAAACATAGCATGCCTTTTAAGACATCCATGATCGGTGACATGATGATCAGGCTGCAGGCACACAGTGAGA
This sequence comes from Mauremys mutica, assembly GCF_020497125.1. Lineage (NCBI taxonomy): Eukaryota > Metazoa > Chordata > Testudines > Geoemydidae > Mauremys > Mauremys mutica. The sequence goes on along the minus strand of NC_059073.1, from coordinate 117,299,817 downwards.
AACATGGCAGCCAATGTTTTTATATTAATTATAAGTCTTACCAAAGCTATCAGTGCTGTATAACACTCAGACTATCCTTTCTATCTTCTTATAACATACTCTTAGAATAATAATCAAAGTGCAACATGTGTAGAGTTTAATAATCACTCCCCACAGGCACCTTTATTCCAGGTCCAGACAAAAGGAAACATCTGCTGCTTGCTGTTGACAAGATGTTGTCTATGTTGCAGAATATTTAGTGTGGAGTAATGTTTCACTGTATTTTTGAAAAGCCCTTTCAGTGGTTATTCTGGACGTTAAGTGTATGTAGCAGATGTTGGCATTGTGAAATGGATACAGGTATGATCCTTGGAAGTTTGACTTGAGTAAGGATGCAGACTCAGAACCATATAAATGTATCCATTCCACTATGCCACCAAATACCTAAATAAAGACTGCAGGGTCAGGCGCATATTGGGGTTTTCTAGTTTGGCCTTAATATCGTTTTACAGCAATGACACAATTTCTGTAATAATTAAAATATATAACTCCAAATAAATTTATGTATTTTTCAGGGAATCAATTTATTTCATTTTATGAGAAATCCATATTATGAGACTCTTTTTTATTTTAATTTCATATGACACCACGGTCTATGGCAGTGGCTCTCAACCAGAGGTCTGGGGCCCCCTAGGAGGCTGCAGGCAGGTTTCACGGGGTCCGCCAAGCAGGGCCAGAATTAGACTCACTGGGGCCCAGGGGTGAAAGCAGAAGCCCCACCGCCTAGGGCTGAAGCCCTCGGCTCTGCCACCCGGGGCTGAAGCCGAAGCCTGAGCAATGTAGCTTTGTGGGAGACCCTGTGGTGTGCAGCCCCAGGCAATTGTCCTGCTTGCTACCCACTAACACTGGCCCTGGCTTTTGTATGCAGAAAAGCAGTTGTTATGGCACAGGTGGGCCGTGGAGATTTTATTGCACGTTGGGGGGGGCCTCAGAACAAAAGAGGTTGAGAACCCGTGGTCCATGGCATATTTTAGAATTAAATGGCTGCCTTGACTACTAAGTCTAGTAGTCTCCCAGTCTCAACCTACAGTAGCTAATAATATCCTCTTTAATCCTGTTTTGGATTTATTTTGGAAGTGATAGCATATTTCCATATAGATAGAAAGCTTCTGGAATTAAATTAAGCAGTTAAATAAACAGCTGAAGTTGTTAAACTTCTTTTGTTTTTCAATACAAACCATACTTAACAACTAATCTGAATGACAATTATTTTCAGTTTAATTAGAAAATCTTAATTAACAATGAAGATTTAACCTTAATATTTTTGGTTTCTGAATAATATATTTAAAAAAATTAACATCATGTGAATAAATAAGAAAATCTTTTTTAAACCTCAAGGCAGGATTACTGATGCAGGCAGGCTTAGTTATTAAACACATTCTAAATTAAACGCCTCTATGAATTTTATACTGAAATATATTTTGATAGTTTTGCATGCCAAATGTGACATTTTATATTTTAGATTCATCTTCTGTTGTAATTTTGAAAATGTCATACAAACAAAGATTTTGTCATTTACCAATGGAATTACTATGCATGGCCGGTTAGCCATCTCTTTTCTGGCTCTTCTGGTTGTTTCAAGTCAGCAAGCCATAAAAAATCTTTATCTCTCTGAAACACAGCAATTTGGAAGATAATCGAATAGTGACTGGGGGGCAGAAACGCCAGTCTGAGGAATTATACCACAATCTCTGTTGCATTTACAACCTCCCTCAAAGCGAGTGTCAGTCGAGTAGGAAAAGGAGATAGAAGATTCATCACATCTCAGGCCTGTCTCATTTGCATGGTGGCAGAGCTGCCTCATCTCCTACTGAAAGACTTTACTTGGCCAGCACTGACAAAGTGTTTTGAAGAACTCCAGCCATGCCCAAATGATTCATAGTTAATAGCTTTAGACATTCTATTTAAGCGTACGGTTACTTCTGCTGGAAAGCATATTTTTAAACCTGCTAAATCCTATCCTCTAAAATTACAACAAAAAAATCATGCAAGAGATTCAATATAATTGATCTAGTCATTTAGCAATTTGCACCAGGAAAAAGAGCACTCGTGGAGAACCTCACCTTCCAGCAAAGTCCTGCTGCTCCATTTGATTCATTATTCACTTCTGCGAGGTTACCAAACTTGGCTACAGTTTCATGTTTGCGGGCATTCTGTGCTACTTGCAATGGCTGACTTTCTATTCTGCATCAGTTACAAAGAGGAAGTGGGGGTGTGAAAAAAGAAATTGACTACACCATATAAATGAAAAGTGTTTGCCTTTGGAACTACATCACAATTTGATGTTTTCTTCAAGTATATTACAAGCCTTGCAGGGGACCAAAATAAATAATAAATAAATGGGGGGGGGCATGTTTCAATGCAGAGAAATGGCTAGGCTTTTAAAACTGGTGGCAGAAAAATGCATTCACATGTTTAATAGCACAACTAATATTTGTCAGGCTGCGACACAGGTTAACATACAAGCTTCTGGAGTTTCACTCCCAAAATATGAGCAAAAATAATGGATCTGACAGTAACCAAACTTGTACCAAAGCTCAAGTTCTGCATTACCAATAATAAAATACAATACCTCTATTCTTCTATTGTCTCCTTAAGGGCCAGATCCTCAGCTGTGATAATTGGAATAGCTATACAGAAACCAAAGAAGTCATGCTGATTTACACCAACCGAAAATCTGGCCCTTTGTGTCTGCAGTACACACACACACACACACACACACACACACACACACACAAATTGAGATAGCTGAGCATTACCATTCCTTCTTTATGCTAACCTTTTGCATAATTTAAGTAACACTTACAAGTAATGGACCAAGTCCCAAGGTGAGTTTTTATTCAGTCCTTACACAGACCAACAACGGCTCTAGTTCACCATTTAAGAACAGACATGCTTTGGGGCAGTGCAAAGCAGATCCACCCCAAAAGGAGCACTTTGAGGCATTCAGGGAGACAGAAGGCCTCCTGCACCAATCTGATGACACAGGAGGAGTGCACACACTGCTACACTATGCTACCTCATGGGATACAATATATTCTTCCTCACACCAGCAGCCAGCTTTGCTGGCCATGCATGAGGATGAGATCAGCACAAAGTAATGAGGGAGCGATCCCTGTCATTCTGAGCATGCAATTCTGCCCAGCCTTTATGTGGGCTACACAGACATGGGAGGCTTGTTAGTCCCTCCCCCTTCCCATGCACCTGCATAACGGCCAGGCTGTATTTGACCCTGAATACAAACCTCAGAATTTGTTCTAATACATTCAAGTGGCTGAATAACCTAGACAACATACAGTAGAACCTCAGAGTTATGAATACCACAGTTATGAACTGACACTCAACCCCACACCTCATTTAGAGCTGGAAGTATGCAATCAGGCAGCAGCAGAGACCAAAAATAAACAAACAAACAAACAAATAAATAAAAGAAAATACAGGATGGTACTGTGTTAAATGTAAACTACTAAAAAAATAAAAGGAATGTTTAAAAAATTTGACAAGGTAAGGAAACTTTCTGTGCTTTTTTAAATTTAAATTAAGATGGTTAAAAGCAGAATTTTTCTTCTGCATAGTAAAGTTTCAAAGCTGTTTTAAGTTAATGTTCAGATGTTAACTTTTGAAAGAACAACCATAACGTTTTGTTCAGAGTTACAAATATTTCAGAGTTACAAACAACCTCAATTCCTGAGGTGTTCATAACTCTGAGGTTCTACCGTAATGTTATTTTAATATTAATGTTATTTTAATGCAATGGTCAGGGTACAACAAGAATCCCTATAAACAAACCTTCCCTAGATTTTCCTTGACTATTGACATTTTCTGACTTAATCCCAGGTCTCTCTCTGTGCAAGACTTAATCCTGAGATCCTCATTCATTTTGATGAACTGTGTGCTGGGTAATACAATGAAAAGATTCCATATTTATAAAACTACACTCACCATTTAATAACAGGTATATTTTCAGAGATGATGCAACTGCAGCTAGCACTCTAGTCATGTGCACACAGACCAAGTACCTGTTGTCTCCTACAAACTTTTCCTTCCTGCAACATCTGCTCCTCCTTCCCAGTTCCACACAGCTTACTACAACTCAGTTTCTATTTAGGGGATTTTCTATACACAATTTTGTACTGGTTGGAAACCAGTATAGTTACAGCAGTACAACCCCTAGTGTGGACATAGTTAAACTGGCATAAAGGTGCTTATGCCAGTATAACTTATTCCTGTAAATGCAGGGCAAATACTTAAATTGGTACAAAAACTGTGTAGACCATTAGTCCAGTGGTTTCAGTGGGAGGTGTGCCTAAGTAAGGACTAATCCTGCAACCCTGATGTTGAGTAGTACTTTCTCAAATAAGTAGTCCCATTGAAGTTGATGGGAATAGGACAGCAAAAATACAGCTACACAATGGGAGGGTTACAGAATCCAGACCTAAGAGCAGACTTCAGGATTTGACTCTTCAGTTTTATCCTTTAATGGCTGACAGGTCAACCTTAGCCTAATTTCCCAAAATGGAAAGAAGGCAAGGTGGATCTTAAATTTCACTAGCTAATTCCAGCAACCAAAGCATCTGAGAAGGGTTTTTGGGGGGGGAGGGAGAAAAGTTGTCTGTTTGGAACTTTGTACTTATTTAGTTGTTCATGATGAAAATTATTTCACTTAATTTGGTTAGAACTATATTGACACAGGGGTTCATTAGGACACCCATTTGCTAGCAATTCAATTTAAAATTAAATACACTTTGTTGTGGATTTTATTACTTTTAAACTACTGTATCTAGTGCCTTTATTAGCTGCTAATACACAATTATGAAGGCAAACAGTTTTCATTACTGAACATCAAACATTTAAATAACCACATTTGATCTCTTTTCCAGCTGCAACATTTTTCCCCTTGTTTCTCTTACATAGCTGGATATTATAGCCAAGTGAATAATTTACTCAGTGAATTGAGTCCTCTTTTCTGCTCATGGGCTGTCATTCCCAGACAACAATTTCCTCAATTTTTTTGTTAGTTCAGTTTCCTCCATGATTTTTATGCAAGTTATTTGTTTAAAATATTATTGATTGATAAACAATTTTGCTGCAATTCCATTCTATAATTGCATGAGAGTAACTCATAACCAGGAAGGAGGCTGTCAAAAGCCACCAGGGCTTTGAATCTGTCAGACAGAGGTAGCAACTAAGCAAGCTTAGGGATATTTTAGAAAAAAATTCAAGCTAGGCCCAGATCAATCTTTTGTCAATTTCATACAAAGTAGTTGTGTCTGTATGCTCAGTCCTAGTTGCAAAGGGTGCCCAAGACCATTGCCTGGCTCTGTTAACTGACACTGTACCCAGGGCCGGCTCTACAGTTTTCGCCGCCCCAAGCAGCGCGCCGAATTGCCGCCGCGGGCAGCGGGGGCAGTCCATGTGCCCTTAGGGCGGCAGGCGCGTTTCCGCAGTGGCAGCAATTCGGAGGCAGCTTCTATGTTTAGCTGAAGCCGCCCCAGACAGCTAAACATAGAAGCTGCTGCGGAATTGCCGCCGCCGCGGAAACGCGCAAGCCTCCCTGGGGCACACGGACTGCCCCCGCTGTCCCTGGCGGCAATTCGGTGCGCTGCTTGGGGGCAAAACAACAGGGACTACCGCCCCTTGCAGATTGCTGCCTCAAGCACCAGCTTGGAATGCCGGTGCCTGGAGCTGGCCCTGACCGTACCAGTAATCAGGAAAGCATGTCTGGGAACTCTGTGCCCTGTTTGTATCAGTTAGGCACTATGAATATGACTGGTCTTTGCAGAAGCACAGTGAGGCCTGGAAGGCTCCTCATATCCTCTGCCATTTTGCACCTGCATAAGTACCAGTCTCAGTGTAACCCTAGGTAAAAAGTAGATTCAATTGTAACCACCCATACAATAACATCAGTATTATGCTCTTTGGACAGTAGGATTCTAAGGCTAGACTGAAATGCGTTATTTCAATATTCTAGGGATTTCTTGGGGGAGGGAGAGGGTGAGGGGGAAGAAGTGGAAGCAATAATGCCCAGTTCAAACAGGTTCAGATACCAAAGAGAAGTGGAGGAATTTGAGGTGAACTTTAAATTCCAGAATAAAACTATGATACGATACAGGATGGTTTTGTGACTAAAGCATAGGATTGGAATCCAAGTACTATGGCCATCTCTTTCACAGACTTTGTGTGATCTTTGCAGCATTCTTAAACCAAAAGCTTCAGAAGTGACCTCCGATTAGGAACGCCTCCATTTTTGGCTGGCCACTGGAGACTCCCACATCCTAATTTTCAGAAGTGCCATAGTTCCAGTTGACGTCAACATCAACAGGCGCCTGGCATCCCTGAAAATCAGGCCCAGCATGCATAACTGAAATCTGGGGCACCACAAATCAAAGGCCACTTTTGAATATATGAGCCTTAATTTATTTTTACCTCAGTTTTCTCATTTGTAAACTAGAAATAATCCTACTTCCCTACTTGTGAAGGCCAACTCATTAGTGTCTGTAAAGCACTAGGAGAGTCTGGGATGGAAGATGCTATAAAGGTGCAAGGTGTTGTTATGCCACATACCTCTGAAAGGGATGGAATCTGGTGTGCAACATCTGTTTGTTGTGATGAAGAACTTCCTTTTTAACTTTTAAGTCCTACATGGAAGAAAGGGTTTAAAAAATTATCTTCTCAAAAGGACATGTGAGAAAGCACATGGAAGTAAAAAGCTGAATTTATGTACATTTCCAGCAGTTTATTTGGATATTTCAAAGTCCACTAGGAGATTCAGCCACACAACTCCCACGATTTCCAATGGGAATTGTGTGGTTAAATACTCTAATCAGTTTTGAAAAACTCTACCTATGCATTTTATACCTGTATATAAAACATGGCACTAAACTCCTTATTTTTACTATATATATATTTCCTACTCAGGTCCTCATGTTTGTCACAGACCACTGAAGATCCCACCACTTTCCTCTGCTTTAAATCCACTTCAGGTCTTTAGGCCTCCCTGTATCAATGTAGCAGTGTTTAAATGTTCCGCAAGAGAGATTAGCATTTCTGTGTCTTGTTGCAATGTGTGGGAAGCTTATTTACATGGGCACTCGTTTCTCCAAGCAGTTCTGCAACTCTCCAGAACTGAGGTGGAAGGCTTGGAGTCATTTTGCCCTTATGCAACAGGCTGGAAAAGTCACTCTGCCATGAGAGCTGAAATTGAAAAAAAATGAAAACAATACTGTTGCTAAAGGGTTTAAAATTATAAGAGCAAAAATATTCTCTTCAGTCTGAAGCTTTAAGTTCTCTATTGAATATTCTCTGCTTCTTTCTTACAGATATCTTCTGCTGGTGTCTATGAAATCGATGGAAACTCTGTGTGCACCACTGCCAGTACACAAGGAGGCTATCCAATATACAGCAATGGCTACTCTACCAAGCTACAGTAGGCTGAACAAGGCCTACTTCCCTCATCAAGCCCCCGAGCGGATAGCATTATATGAAAAAATATATCAAAGATTCTGTGCTAATGATCCTATTCAGAAAGTCTCTGTGAGTCTGTAATACATATTGTACATGATAAAAACAGGAAACTTGCTTTAAAATGAATTATTCGTCACTTTTTAATACATTTTTATCTTTCCTATTTGCAAATCCCTGAAGTCAGTTATGTAAATTTTAACCAACACTAATTACCTCAGGTGCATGCGGCCAAAGGAAGCCAGAAGCAGTAGAAAACAGACATTTCCATCACCATAAACCAATTTACTGCATGATTTTTTTTTTAAGTTTTCAAAAACAGAGCTGCTCAGATGATGTTATCTACATTTGGAATAATCATTGTAATATCCCATGAATCAGAGCTTTACTGGAACACTTTCAAGTACTTTTTCCTTGGTGGCATAATACTATCACTAGTCACATATATAACTGAAAAACTCATTTCTCATTATGACTGCAGCATGGTTTAGGCCAGTGGTTCTCAAACTTTTGTACTGGTGATCCCTTTCACATAGCAAATCTCTGAGTGCAAACCCCCCCCCTTATAAATTAAAAACACTTTTTAATATATTTAACACTATTATAAATGTTGGAGGCAAAGCGGGGCTTGGGGTGGAGGCTGACAGCTCACAACCCCCCATGTAATAAGCTTGTGACCCCCGAGGGGTTCCAACCCCCAGTTTGAGAACCCCTGGTCTAGGCTATAAAAATTGTCCACTGTTAACAAGGGGTGTCAACAAGGGGTGTAGCTGCAGTGGTGCAGAATGGGTTTAGCTACAAGTGCAGACAAACTATGTCTAGCACTGTTTCAGAAAATGTGGTTAATCTTTATAGTGTACATGAGGCATACAACACCAGTGGTGTATTGTTTGAGCACAGCACTACTCAGTCACAGGACTCCTTAGAAGACCTGGGCAAATAACTGGTTTTTTTTTTAATACATGGCAATTTAAAATTAAAAAAAAAATGTTTCAGGTCGAAGAAAATGTTTTGACTGAAATAAAACTTTTTTTTTTAACTCTGAACATTTTTAGAATTTTTTTGAAGTAAAACTAAAGGCTATTCCTAAACAAAAACTCATTCTGAACCAAAAAAGTTTAAACAACTTTTTTCAGAATTTTTTTCTTGTTTGTTTTCAAAATAAAGTTTGGCAAAACTGCTACAAATTCACAACAGCTTTCAGTGTTTCTGAATCTAAATTTATTGCTGAAAAAAGCTTTGGTCAAAACATTTTTCCCAGCTCTTCTCCTTAGTGCTAACTCCATTTCTGATACTGACTCTTTCCATAGCCTTGGCCAAGTCACTTAATACCTCTTACTCTTACAGATGATGAAATAGTAATACGTTTAGGGCTACCTTAAGGAATAATCAGACAAAGGGCCCTTCCATTGATTGCAGAGAGATTAGGATGGAGACTGGTATTTGTAATGAACTTTCAACATGAGCTAGTGTGACAGAATCACAATGGTAAACATTTTGTTATTATAACAGAAACAAACATGGACTTAGAACACTACTATTAATCAGAAGTGACTGAAATTTTTTCACTGTGAAATTCTTTCAACAAAATGTTTCTTGGACTCCTTCAAAATTTTCAAGGAAAAAAAAACAAAACAATTTTTCCCTTGTGTTTGATCAAAAAACTGAAATAAAAATTAAATTAAATGGATTTTTTTCAAATCATTGGAAAATGTTCAGGGAAAATAATGCCCATACCATTTCTGACGTGTCCCATGACTCATATAACAACACATCTCTGTTAATGCAATTTCCCCATTTGTGTTTCAAGATATTTAGTCTTGTTTAATAGGAGCCCCAGCATATCATGAAATATGACAATATGGGAGACTCCTTGTGGAAAGTAACTATATGGGCCCACCACCCAAAACCTTCCCCCACACATGTTCGGCAAGAGTAGCAGCCATGGGAGCTATAGGAGACTTGAGTCTGCAGTAGCGGCCACCACTGCTATTCCACAGCCTGCAGGGCACAGGGGAAGGATCCTACACACAGAATGTCTGATCCTTCCTTGGTCTGCATCTTGTGTCCTCATGTACATTAGTGCACCGTCAGTGCAAAGTGGGTGTAAGACATTACCAGATCAGAGTGGTGGCATATTACACGCACTTTATTCTGGCATAAATGACTACACAAGGTGCAGGGTAAAAGAGAATCAGGCCCACTGACTGCCATAGACTACTCCATTGCATAGGCCAGAACGAAAATAAAGGACCAACTTTAGATGAAACAGAAAAGGTGGTACAAAGTAACATAAACCCTCCCTGTTTTATTTTACACCTACTTGGTAGTTGCTTTCCCTGCTACATCCTCCCCCTTTCCCCTCTCACCATTAAAGTCACTTCAACTTACAGTTCATTATATTGGTTTTTGTCCCCTTATTGCTGTGTATCTTCAACCACCACTTACAACTCAGCTGATTTTCAGCCAGTGTCTAGCTGGTGCCAGTTCTGCTGTTGCATAATACTTGTCTATCAAAGGACTCACTGAACAGAAGTGGTGGTGTGCCTGAATTCCATGGCAGTTTGAAAATTGAACTGAAACTACATCCTTTACTGTGTTGTGACTTGCGGCAAGCTTTGCTTGGTGGTATCTGCAGGGCAGCTTGGTAAGTTTGCTTCAAAACCCAAAATAGATTATAATATGGATTGACCTAGCTGCAAAAATGTGCCACAGTTGCACACTAAGATCTGTGCCCAAATTATATTTTTTAGCATAAAAGGAAAATACTTTCTTTTTACAGAGAAAACTAAATGGATTTGCAGTAGCTGAGCATAAAATTACACAGTCAGTTTAGCCATTTTAAATAGCAAGAAAAAAATTAAAAATTTGTTAAATGCTCTCTGTTTTAAATTTTATGTTGCAGAACATGAAGCAAGATTTACTTTAGTCATGCTACAGTTTTATTACCGTATGTAACAGGAACACATTTAATGACAAAGTTATAGGCTGATCATTTTTAGTAGATTTGTGAAGCTTAGAATTATCTTCAGTAAGCGACCTTTGGCAATGAATAATTAGCTGCTCATTAAACACTGTAAGGCTGCATCCTACTATAGAGTTGGGCACCTCAGAAATGCCTATACGATAAATTACATTTAAGGCATTGTTTTGAACTATTATAGAAAATGAAGCTGGCTATACAGTACATAAGCTGAATGAGGATATGAACTTCTCCAACGTTCAGGAATGTTTGGATCCAGGGTTTTGACTCAAGGCCATTACATGAATAAATTATAGACTGGGTCATCTTAGTTTACTACTCAGTCAAGAACAGGGACAATAAGTCATGAGGAGTCTACATGTCAGGAGCTCAATTACATTAACTCTTAAGTCATTGGCTCTCTCAAAAGTAAAGATGTTTTTCTCTTCAGCCTCCAAATACAAGAACCAACCTTCTCAGTTTTGTCCTGCTGTAAGTACAGAAAATACCTGTGGCTTCCTCAGAGTCTTTAGAATTGTCCTCAAACTCTCCTTGTTCCAGTGGCGGCTCTAGACATTTTGCCGCCCCAAGCACGGAGGGTCCGCTGGTCCCGTGCTTGGAGTGCTGGTGCCTGGAGCCGCCCCTGCCTTGTTCCATACTATCTTCCTCTGAAGATATATATAGCTTAGGGATTCATAAACTAAGACAGCTACCTTGACATTCTTTGTATCAAAACCTCCAAAGCACCTGTGTGTCTGAAGAGTATTCATGCCAACTGTGTCAGAACTTAGCTGTGAGTACATTTCCCAGACTTGAAGAAGAGTTCCATCTAAGCTCAAAAGCTTGCTTCTGTCACAACAGAAGTTGATCCAATAAAAGATATTACCTCACCCATCTCGTCTCTCAGAACTTTTGACAAATTAATAGTAGAGAACTTAAAACTCAGAGCTCTGAAACAGTGCTTAGCACTGATAATAAGTACAAAAAACCCTAGTAGTGGATCTCTCAATACCTGGAAGCCACCAGCTAGCAAATGGCCCCAAATACATTTTAGCTTGTGTAATTTTTCTTGGCTTAACAGTGAAAGAGGGATGTTTGCCCACTCAGTAATAAAGAACGATCTTGTTCACAATTTATCTTGGGCTAGCTCCTCAGCTGGTGTGAAGTGGTACAGCTCTGTCATGTCAACAGAAGGCAATGGAGCTACACCACTCTGGGATGTGACCCAAAACGTCTATGGATAAACTCCAGTTTATCTTGTTACCAGATGTGCAACAGATTGCAAAGTTTTATAGTCTTCTACTGTATAACATAGGCCATAGAACTTACCCAAAATAATACTTAGATCATATCTTTCAGGAAAACATCCAATCTTGATTTTAAAATTGTTGGGGATGGAGTATTGATCACAACCATTGGTAAGTTGTTACAAGAGTTGATTAGTCTCACTGTTAAAAATGTTATATCTTGTTTCCAGTCTGAATTTGTCTAGCTTCAACTTTGTGCCAATGGATCATGTTACACCTTTCTCTGCTAAATTGAAGCATCTGCTATTAAATGTTTATTCCTCGTGTAGGTACTTACAACCTGTGATCAAGTCACCTCTTAACCTTCTCTTTATTAAACTAAATAGATTGAGCTCTTTGAGTCTCTCACTATAAGGGTGTGTTTTCTAGTCCTTTAATCATTGTTGTGGCTCTTCTCCTAGTCCTCTCTAATCCTCACAACACTCCCCTAAGGTTGGTATACTATTTTTGTGTCTTTTACACAGGTGAGAAACTTGAGGCACAGAACTCAGGTTTAGTGACTTAGCCTAAAGTCACATAAAAAGTAATGGGTAGAGCTGAGATTAGAACTGGACTCCTGACTTGCAGATCCATGCTTCAGCTACAATAAAACACTTCCTCACCATGGTATGCAAACCATTGTCATCTAACACAGTGGGCTCCAAAGTGGGGTGCGCACACCCAGAGGGCGCACAAGATGATCCATTGGGGGGCATGGCAGGCAGAGCGCCACCACAGGGGGGGAAAAAAGGGCAGCAAGAGGAGGGAGGGAGCGAGGAACCCCCCCACAGCCAGCAGGGCCATCCTGAACGCAGGGGCTTTAGCAGCTGCAGGGCCCTCTGCTAAGGGAGCCCTGGGACCCTGGCCTGCAGCTCTAAAGCCCCTTTCGGAATGCAGCCCTGAGTCCTCCGGCCTGTGGAGGAGCAGGGGCAGCCCCGCAGCCAGAGGCTGGAAAGAAGCAGCGCTTTCCCGTTCAAAGCCGGCTGGAGAGAAGCGGCGCTTTGAAGGGGAAAGCGCCGCTTCTCTCCAGCCGCTGCCTGCGCAGCTGCCCCTGCTCCTCCTGAGTCCTCCGGCCCATGCTCACAGGGCCGCATTCCAAAATGGGCTTTAGAGCTGCAGGCCAGGGCCACGGGGCCCCCTTAGCCCAGGGCCTTGCAGCCTCTAAAGCCCCTGCGTTCCAGGTGGTCCTGCCTGCCCGGGAGGGTTGGGGGGCAGCTCCCAGAATCGTGGCTCCCAGAATCGTGGCCATGGGGGTGGTGCTGCGCTGCGAAGAGCCACCTGCACACCCCCTGCACCAAACAGGAGCTGCCCCAGGTAAATGCTCTGCACCGTCTGCCTGCCCCAGCCCTGAGCCTCCTCCCGCACCCCCATCCCGAGCGCCCTCCTGCACCCTAACTCCCTCCCAGACCCCGCACCCCAACCCTAATCCAGACCTTTGAATCGCTGTATCACAAAGTGTTAAACCAAGATTTTCAGAAATAATGAGGCATATTCAATCACATTGCTCTCACTAAAAAATATTAATAATAATAAGAGGAAATGGTTGGAAAAAGGAACAATGCAATATGCTGTTAGATCAGTGGTCTCCAAACTTTTTTGATCATGCACCCCTATCAGTAAAAAAATTTTGAGCATACATCCCCAATATATGTATATTTATTTATGTATAAATTATATAAATGTACTACTATACTAATATATTATGTACATTATAAAACATACACAAAAATAGAAATTAAAAAAGGATGAGATAAATATGAAATAATATTTTTTAAATTTTATTTTATTTTATTTATTTTATTTATTATTTATTAATTAAACCCTTTTTGCTCTCACAAAAAATATTGTTCCTTTATCCAACCATTTCCTCTTATATCAACCTTCACATTTTCTTTTGTTTCACGTACACATACATGTGCACTTGAACACTCTATAACTAAAAGATATTAAATTAAAATTAGTGTATGAAAATTACTGTAAAAATAATGAACATCTGTGTACAAGCACTTATAAAATATGTCAATATTTAGTTGTCTGCCTTCATGTCATGTAATTGAATGGGAATCTTTTTCCTTTGACTGCTTCTCTTCAGTTCCAGCCTGTGCTTTATCAACTTATAGTCTATCCTCTTTCTTAGGATATAGAGTAACCCCTTTAATATATCTTCCCCTAAGGGATGTGTCTGTCCAAACCATGTGCTTCTCTGTACCTGTTGGCTTTCCCCCAGCATTTAGTTTAAAAACTCTACAACCCTTGTAATTTTACATGTCAGCAATCTGATTCCATTTGATTAAGGTGGACCCCATCCTTCCTGTATAGATTCCTCCTTTCCCAAAAGGTTCCTCACTTCCTAATAAACCTAAATCCCTCCTCCCTACACATTGAGACTGTGCCTATCTAACCGTCTTGTGCATGGAACTGGAAGCATTTCTGGGAATGATACCAGTGAGGTCCTGGACTTTAATCTCTTACATAGCAGCCTAAATTTGGCCTCCAGGACCTGTCTCCTACCTTTCCCTGTGGCACTGGTACATGCATGTACCATATCCACTGGCTTGTACCCAGCACTGAACGTAAGTCCATCTAGATATCTCAAGAAGTCCACAATATTCGCACCTGACAGGCAATTCGCTAACCAGTTCTCCCGGTCATCACAAATTCAATTATCTAGATTTCTAGTAATCAAATCCCCCATTACTGTCTGTTTGTTCCTAATAACCGGGATTCCCTTCTCTCGAGGGGTATCCACAGTGCAAGAAGATACCATGACATTGTTTGGAAGGAGGTTCTCAACAATGGGATTGTTTCCCTCCTCTGCAGCTTGATGTTCTCTTTCCCCAAGACCTTTCTCCTCTTCAACGGCACAGAGGCTGCCAGGCTGGGGGCACTGCTTTACTGTGTTTCTGAAAGTCTCCTCTATGTACCTCTCTGTTTCCCTTACCTCTTCTAGTTCAGCCACTCTGGTCTCAAGAGCCCGTCCTCCATCTCTGAGGGCCAGGAGTTGCTTCCTCTGAATGCACACGTATGCCACCTTGCCACATGCATCCATTGCACTAAACTGGATAGCTCCCACTTTGGTGCTGGACTTCCCCCTATGTTATTTTTACCCTTTGGGGACTGTTGGGGTTGGGGGGGGGGCTGGCCTAAGTTTAGAGTATGTTTGTTAGGTGAAACTACCTCTCATGCTCCCTCTCTAAACTCCCTCACAAAACTTCCATTTACTAGCTCCTCTGTCACTTAGAAGCTGGCTTTTTAAACCTCTGTTCTCCCTGAGTTAGCCCTGCCTCCTTTTCAAGGGATTAGGGACCAAAGGATAGCCGGCTAGAGCCTCAGTAAGCTATCAGCCTAGCCTAGCAGGGCACTTGGCTCACAGCCCCCATAATGGACCACACTATACTCTTTCATCAAGCAAGTACACAGCAAGCAAGAACGCAACAAACAAACAGACAAACTCACCCCAAGGGTCATGTAGTCTCTCTTCTGTCACTTAAAGAACACCCTCACAAAAATCCCGTTTGCTGCTACTGTTTGCTTTAACGACAAGGTACTCTATTTTGTCTGCCACGGAATATTCAAAATGACAAGTTGCCACACACAATCATTTATTCTCCATGTAGAATAGAACTTTACCCCTCCCCCCAGCTGTTCTCCCCCAACCCCCACCATGGATCAAAATTACAACATCTGCTTTACATTTGTAGCTGGAAAGTAAAGCCTCATCATTTTCCATATACCCTCTTTGCACACTCAAATTCAGTACTTCCCAAAATACTGAAATGAGAAGTTGTATCATAGCATGGGCTGAGTATACCTAACATGTTGGGTTGGGCAGAACCCAGATTTCCTGGTGTATGGGACATTTTGGGGAAAAAATGTTCTGCACTGGACCAAAAGCTCACATTTTCCCATGGAATGGGAATGCTATGAGTTTGTTTAGGAAAACATTATATAAAATTAAAGCAATACTTTGTTTCAACTTTTCAATACAAAATTGAGGCTTCCCAAGGTGTCTACTTCCAAGCTTCCTGCCATGCACCTGACAGCCTGGCATCCCTGACTCAAGTCAGGATTCTGAGGGTTTCCAGGCTCCCAGCTGTATGTCAGATCAAAAAACAAGAATCCATGAGTGGTCACATAAGACTATATTCATTGTAACAATTTTTACATTTTTGTGCATCAAAGTGTGCCGGGAATCATCATCATATCAGGTCTGTCTGTTTTAACAGGCGGTCAGTGTTTTATGAAGTCACTTAAACTTCAGCAGGACTTGGCAATCACTAATTCTCTTTGATGAATCTTTTCAATTGCTTCTCTCTATTGAACCATGAAAATAGACTTCCTTTAGTTTAGGATAATGAGGCAGAGAGCTGACCAGTCAGATGTCTTTAAGCAGCAGCACATGCAGTACCATAATTTACAGTAGCTATAGGATCCATTGTCCCAGCTAAGTAGAATATCAAGAATTGCTTTCATTATTTAATTGCCTTCTGATCTTGGTATTTAAAAAAAAAAGGTGCACACTTACATTTTTTGAATACTATATGGTCTAGGGGCATACTCTATACACAGTGAAAACACAAAGACAGTCCTCTTTTAGTGGAAAACAAAAGAATATTTTTCCCTTCATTGCGTGACCTCCATTCAAATATTTGCTTGCCTTTAACTCATGCAAACACACTTAGCAAAATAATCATACGAGGAATTAAAAGTACAATGGTGGAGGAGGTGTTATATCCAAACTCCAGGTGCCTAGGCACCAGAGTGATGGGCACCTTCTAAATATAAATAATTTTAAGTATGTATTTTTTATAATTTTACTTATGTTCCGATCCCCTTTTTTAAGGAAGGGGGAGTCTTCTGAGGTCAGGATTTTGTTAAAGTTTGGTACACAACGTCAGGCATTACTGACTCTATGTTAACTAGAGAAACTTTATACTACTCCTGACGTCAACATGATCAACATTTCCAAACTGAAAAAAGAAAGGTAAAAGCAAAGCATTTACTGATTCCTGATGTGACACACAGCTGGAGGAAGAAAAAAAAATCCTGCTACTCTCTGATGCTCTTTGAGCTAGTCCTGTTTCAAGATGGACTAGAGCAAAGCACTCCAACAAACTGATAATGCATGTCAGCAGGGAACCCACGGATAGTTAGATGGCAGCAGGCTAGTGCCCCAGCTTGCTGAGGTGTAATTGTTCATGTAGACAAGCCCTTGGTGTCTCTGTGCATCAGTTTCCTATCTGTAAAATGGAGCTAATAGCACTGTTCTATCTCATAGGAGTGTCATGAGGATAAATACATTAGAAGATTGTGAGGCTCTCAGATACTATGCTAAACGGGGACTGTAATGGGGTCACATTTCACAGGGCACCCCCTTGTGGACAGAGATGTTTCCTCAGGGCCCTCCCTCTGCTCCTTCTTTCGGAGGCCTTTGGGAGCAGCATATAGTCGCTCTCAGGGCTACCACCAGCCCTCCCCTGAAACTGGGTTAGTAGCCCGAAGTAATTCAAAACAGTCCTCAGTGTCCCAAACACAAGGTACATCATAGTAGCCCCCTAGTTCATACCCATCTCCAATTATTCTATCATCCACAGAGACCTTATTCCACTTGGCAGACACCTAGTCCTCTGGCTCAGACTTCCTTCCTCTGTTTGTCCTCTTCCCCCTCACCCTCCAGCTTCCTAATGCCTTTTGTATTTGTATTTTACCTGATTCCCCTCAGGTGGGACTCATCTTGTAATCAGGCCTGGCTTTGCCCCAAGCTCTTCAGCCCACGATCAAGCCACCCTCTTACAAGCCATATAAGTATTTTAGACTGATCAATAAAATCTTTAATTTAGATACAAGGCAAACGGGACACTGTCAGCTGATGTATTTTTGACCTGGAGAAGTACATGGAGAAATGGAAAAAGATCCACTTGAATGTCACAGGAACTTGAAATGTTGACCAATTTCAAAAATTGCTAGCCAAGTTGTGTACAAAATATGTCATACATTTCAGATTTTGTCAGGTTTTGGAAGGAGGCAAGTATCCGATCCTGCAAAGTACTTAAGAATATACATGTTAATGTACTATTCTCTGGAGTAGTCAAAGGACTATCATGCACTATGTGATTGTACAATGCCTAACACAATGGGGTCTTCACTGGTTGAGGCTTGTAGATGCTACCCAATTTATATGACATAATAATGAACCCATTGAAGTGAACGGAACTGGAAAGACAAACAAACTTTACATTATGCTTTCAGCCTCAGTCCTGCAAAGCACCCAAAACAAATCTTTTAACCAATGTGGGGTGAAATTCTGGCCCTACTGAAGTCAATGGGAGTGTTGCCATAGACTTCAATGGAACTAAGTTTTACTTGTGTTTTTTTGGAAAACCAAAACCGAGTTTAACTCATGTTTTGTTTTTCTTCAT
The DNA here is from genome assembly GCF_020497125.1 of Mauremys mutica. Classification (NCBI taxonomy): domain Eukaryota; kingdom Metazoa; phylum Chordata; order Testudines; family Geoemydidae; genus Mauremys; species Mauremys mutica. The sequence continues at coordinate 117,281,650 of NC_059073.1, read as the reverse complement.
CAAACCCTGCCTCCATGACAAGACAGGGAACTAGACTAGTGGTTAAAGCAAAGGAGTTTTCATTCATGACTTCCATTGGACCATTTTTGATACTCACTGTAGAATCAAATGAGATAATACTTTCTTCCTTCACAGAGGCATTCAGGAGCTTTGTTAACTACATTTTGAAGAGTATTTTGAGATCCATGGTTGTCAGGCACTATAGAAATGCAAAGTATTTTTATTATTATACATCAGCAATGAAGAGTCCACTCCCTACTGTTAGAAATCAACCCTTTGACATTAAAAAAGCAAAATCCATATCATGCCTTCAGATATGTTTGTGTGTTCCCCAGTGAAGTCATGTATCTGAAGGAAGAATATGGTTTCAGGACCAATCCTGGGAGGTGTTCAACACACCACACAGAATCTGATCTAGCGGTAGTGGCAAAGATGCAGATAAAAGGTGTGAGTAAATAGTGATGATCCAATGGTAAGGATATTGACCAAAGCGCTTTATTGTAGTATAACAAGTTGAAGTAAATTGACGTGAGTGGGTGCTGCAGACTGGTGGATCAGCAAGAACATTTGTCAAACATATATCATGAGCAACTGAACAACTGGTGATAAGAAATACTATTTTCCTAGAACCTTCATAAAGCTTTTGTATCAGTGACTTCCCTTGCTGTCAATTTCTTCTACGCACACATCTTATGCAACCTTGAATAAGCCACCTACTACTGTGTGGCAGTAGGAGTCAGTGAAAATTCTATAAATGGCCTTATATACATCATTTACATTCATGCCCGTGCAATTATGCCCTGTCAAAGCCTCACTCTGCTTTGAATCATGGCCAAACTTGCCCCTCCTCACCAGCGCTTGGTTCAACATAGGCATACAGCTTTTCACATGTTATCAAGCTGTGCATATTCCTCCACACAACGAGGAAGTCTCTTGCCTCTGTGCAAAGGTGCTGAGCAAACGCTAAGTATTTCCTCTCTGCAATTCTCTCCACCCTTCTCAGCAACCTGCAGGATTAAGCTCTACATGTTTAGGGACGGACTTTCATTGTCATGCTACAGATGTCTTTCTGTAGATTTACATGTACTCTGTCTGGATTGTACTTGCTAGGCCATGATCCCAATGCAGTCCTACTGAAAAGATTTTCTCCTAGTACAATTTATTTTTCCTCATTAAAAGCAAACATTATTAGAACTCTTGTAAAGTCATTAGGGCTACATATAGGGCCACAGGAAACAATTTTTCTCCGTCCAAATTAAACATTCTCAGGTAGGTTTATTAACAGTGTATCAGCATCTCCATAATACTACCTTCAAAGGACACTGGCAGGCTTCACTTTACAGTATGTTTTGCCTTCCTAGAGATACTATTAACCCTTGTGTTTACAAAGCAGTACAGGGAGTAACTGTGCAATTTAAAGTTCCAGAGCTAAAACCAAACATGATCTTTTGGAAAAGGTAGGAGTGCAACTCCAATTTTTATTTTCTTAACTCTAGTGATATTATGCAATGAATCATTTCTTAAAACAAAACCCGCCAACATGCTGTGAAGCTAAGAATAGGCAAATAAACACAATGAACTAAAGAATATATAGCTTGTTACAGCTGCCGCCAGCAAAGCTCCTGTGGAAATCAGATGGCTCATCACAGAGAATTTTTGGCAGCATAAAAGAAAACAGTATCAACTCTGCTCTATTTCTGAACCTTGTGTGTAAGACTAATCGCATATATTAACACTGTAAACCATTGCTTTGTATGGCAGATATGTTTTTAACCCTTGGGCTGCCTCATTTTTGCTTTCATTTTGTCAATTCAAAGGAATGTGTGGGAGATGTTTATTATGCTCATTTGCTCAGCCTGGGGATTAATTACTCAGTTTGGTCGACATTTGAAAATATTATGTTACCTCCAAAGGCAAAAATTGATAGAAGCTTGTTTCAGGCTCACTTATGTCATTATGTGTAGATTAAATTAATTTATCATAAATTACGCTGGCTAAAGCACATCAATTGGTCTCTAGACCTGCAAAAGGAAATAGAATTTTTTGTTGCTGTTTTTTTACAGAGAGAAATAAATACCAAACATTTTTGCATTGTTTTGTAAATTTGCTGCAGTAATACTGTTAGAAGAGACTGACAAGAGAAAAAGAGAGCTTCTCCAAAACAATAAATGTAGACCAAATGGACTAGCAAAAGTTGTACTTGTTGTGTACAATGGTGGTGTTTCTGAAGAAGTTCAGAACAAATTGAAAATACAAGTGCCTTAAAGTAACCTAAGCACTGCACCTGATGGCTTGTCTACACAGAGACACTCAAGCAAATTAATCCAAATTAACTAAAGGTGTGAATTTAAAGTTGATTAGTTAAGCCATATTATAACCCTGTGTGGATGCTCTTATTCAGAATTAAAGTGGCCTTAGGGCTTGTTTACACCGAGCAGTAATGAGCTCCATGGGGGTCTGATTTCCAAAGCACACTAAGGTGTTGCACATTAATAGGTCCGCATAGACCCTGCTGGCATGAACTAAAAGTTCCCTAGTGCACATTAATGTGGTACTGTACTACGTTAACAGCACTACATTAAAGTGCACAAGGGAAGTTTTAGGTCACATCAGCAAGGCCTACATGGACCAATTAATGCATAATATGTTAGTGCACTTTAGACATCACACCCCTCTATACCACATTACTGCTCCACGAAGACAAGCCCATAATTTGGTTAAATTGAATTAAGGACACTTTAATTCTGAATAAAAAGATCCACAAAACGGTTTAATGTGGTTTAACTAATCCCACAGTTAATTCCAATTAACTTTAGTAAAGGTTCCCATGTAGACAAGCTCTAGTAGGATATATTTATATACTAAAGAATGTGGAAAGATAATCCATTAAAGGAAACAGTGGACAGCCGCATGCTTACCCAAATGTCTGAATACTAGTGTGACACAACAGCTACAGGAGTCTTGATAGCTGACAGTGTAATATCCAAAACTACCTTATATCTTTGACTGGCAGGGACTAAGCACATCATGGACATGGCACTGATGGTTCCAGAGAAAGGAAAAGCACAGATATCACAGATCCCCAATATTTATGGTGGCCAGCCACAGAGCAGTAGCAATTTTGCAGTGACCCTATTGTTAATCTCCTTAGATGTAGAGCTAATTTCTGTTCTGAATTGTTACTGCTGATGATGTGTCAGAGTGGGATGGGGTTACAAAATAGGAAACATGGAGGGATAGAATTAAGAGAGGTAGAAAATCTTCTTCATCTATGATGTACTTCATCTATGGAATGAAATAGAATACCTTGAGTCCCTATTTAAAGGTAGGTAACAAATCAATTCAGTCTTCCATAAAAAAAATAAAACCCCAGTTAAATAATTATCTTTTTCCACTGGTGACTATTAAGAGCTAATAAACTGATAGTGTGTACAGCATGTGGATTCAAATGTTCCCTTGTCAGTTACGAAGCTTTTATCCATAATTCCAAATCAGATTTATAGGCTACTTCCCCAATCAAATCAGATAATATAAAAGTAATTTGATTCCAAAGAAAAAATCTTTATCAAGCTGAAGTTAAGTCTGGGAGCAGTAAAAGTCTAGCAATACCCTAGGGTGGTCTTTAAATATATATCTATATCTATCTATCTATATAGATATATATAGTTCTAATATGGGACTGAAAGATGCATTCTCCTTCCTGTAACATCCTGAGCAAAGTCCCTGTCTCTCACATACTTCCTGGGAGCCACAGAAAAAGGCCTCTTCTCCTTAGATGTGTACAGAAGATGGCCACATGGGTAAAAACATTAGCCCCATAGTAAGCCTTAGGAGTTTTATTGGGTGTCATCCCAATCCACACCGCCTGCAAGCATTTGGAAGCTTGTGAGGGTCCCCCCAGCTTCCATCTTGCAAATGTTCAATGGGTTCCTACAAACCTTCAACCACCTTAGGAAGCTTGTTTGTCCCTAGAAAGCTACAATTGCTAAATGCTAAAATGAGCCTAAATAAGATTATCAGACTTTCAATGAACCTATTTACCGATATGTTTATAAAAAAGATGACAACCCTTCAGGATCATCTGAGTCTCAAGAGGGTAAGTGATAGTTGGGAGGGTTCCCAACAGCTATATTAAAGCTTGCTGAAGGTGGGAACCCTCTATGCACCTACAAAGTCTGTAGAAAAGGAACAATGCCACCTGTTCTGCTGCACCCAGGCTTCCTATATCCACTGTCCCCTTTTGCTCTCTACTCCATTGTTCTCCATTCTGTGGGCACCATCCGTGTTCTCCCTGTTCCACCCAATGCTTCATGATCTGGGCAACACATCTTCTTGTGCGCATCCTAAATTCCACAGGATGCAAACACCTCAAAAGGTCTGCAGGAAGGAGGCAAAGGAACCAGCAGGGGGAGACAGCAGATTAGGGAGGTATCCCTCTCACCAAATAGATTAATCCAATAAATGTAACTGTTGAAGTCTATTTCTACAATGAAAAGGTCTAGAAACTTACTTTTTAAAAGTAACAGCTTAGGTCACCATCCCTCACTTGGCAGCTTTCTTTAAGCCCATCAGAGCCAACGAACCATTCTCATGTTACTAATTTTAAATGATAGATTAATCCACTAATCTTTGCTTGTGTGCACTAGATTTGGGGTGAGATTTTCAGAGGAACAAATGGTACAACTACCATTTAGCCTCTGAAAATCTAACCTTTGACAACATGAGTCCAGCAAACTAACTTTTCTATCATCCCCTCTCTCTCTTTTGGCTACAAAAAGGCAAAAAAAAGTTAGAAGAGGGGTTTGTTTGGACTCTAGTGAACATTTCTATCTTTAGAATTCAGGAACCCCTTGTCAATTTCCTTCAAATGTTTCTTCCTTGTTCCCAAACCTAACTTTCTTATTCTGTAGATTAATATAAATATACCTTTATTTGTGGGAGAGGATGAAAATTGGGCTTATGATTCAAACCCCACTGTAACCTTAATTATTCAATAGGTAGAAGCACTCCATTACATAGGAAAGAATCAGTAAAGGAGGTTATTTTTATTCACCCTAAGACAGAGGTAAGGATAAAGGTATGAATTTAGTAAAATTTAGTTACTTTAGTAAAATACCAATGAAATAAAGCAAGACAATTAAGTGGGTAATCTTTATCCTGTCAATATATGTGTCACTGGCCAATGAAATAGATAGGTGATGTACAAGGTTGAAAAGTCAATATCATGCTATGAAGCAAACAATGAAATTGTCTTACAGTTCTTAACTCTGACCTGTTCCAGTGCAAAGCTGCCAAGCAGAATTATGTCATCCTGAACATCTTTCTCAAACTGTTCAATATACAGAGGAATCCCTTCATCTTCAACCTCCTTGCGAAGGTCAAGTGTCTTAGTGAAGCTGACAGGCCTTACTGAGTCTGAGAAATCTTCACAGATGCCATGGGCTGCTTGAAACAAAAGTGGCAGATTATTTTTTACTTAATGGCATTTAGTTCATTGATTAGTACTTTGTGGGCCACCTAGCTTTATGACAACTATCAATGCCATGAAAAGAACACAATAACATTAAAACATTCGGCAACATATAGATTCCAAATTTCATAATCAGAAAAACTATCCTTAATAGCAGCATAGGTTTATATGAATGCAAAGCTGTGTTGGTCACTTTGTTTTTTAAATTATTTATTAAGTCACAATCCAGAAAGAGGTTTTACACATACAGGATCATTTCATCTCTAGTGTAAGTCTAGTGATGTTAAATGAATTGGAACCAAGATTGACTTTGCTGGCAGGATTATGGAACTATAAGATTAATTCCTATTTGAAGGAATTCTTAGGAGGGCTCATTCTAATAATTTCACCTTACTCTCACGCATCTTGGAGGATCAAATACTACCCTCAGCCATGCACACTTAGCTCCTGTTTAATTAATTGGGCCTAATTCTGTTCTTAGTTACACCTGTGCAAGCTAGCTAACTTCAGTGGGGTTGTATGGGTATAATTAAGGTGATGTCTACAGTGGCCTGCAGTTTGGACTACAGGGATGTGAACAGCAGTACACATCAACATGCTGCACTATAACTCCCCCATGTGGACGCGAAATAAAAGGTTATTGTAGGGCTATTTGAAGAGGCCCATGTTAACCTGACCTAGGAACCTTTTAGTTCGCGCCCACAGCATCTACACAGGAGAGTTACAGTGCAGCACTTTGGTGCGCACTGTTATTCACACCCCCATAGACCAAATTGCGGGGCAATGTAGATAAGCCCTAAAAATAGTATTCAGCCCACAGTCTTTATACACTTAGTACTATATGGTGTCAAACAAATAAACAAACAAATAAACCCAAACATCCTATTTATTCAGAAAGTGTATGTTAAAGAAAATATGTTTTTGGTGTTTTCAATATGATTCAATATGTTGCTCCCCAGAATATCCTCTCATTCATATCTGCTGGAGCACTAATACTAGTTTTGGACACAAACAATAAAGAGGACTCCTTTGCTCATTTTTCCACATTAGGATCACTAAGACATGACAGCTACCAGGTTGTCCACATCTCACTTTGTCTTGTTTGCTTCATTTATCTGCAGACAAATGCTTGTTTTTGTACTTCTATGTTTCTCTTTCTCTACAAGAAAACTTCATATCTAGCTATCTGTCTGTCTCTCAGTCCATCTTCAGACATAAAAGCACTTAAAAGATTTTTCTCACTTCCCTTTGAAGTCTTTCATTCTCTAATGAAGACCAGAAAAGGAAAGATAAAATAAGGCTATTAAAATTTGCAGTTTTGTTCACTACTCATTGTTGAATGACTTTAATTGTGGAGGCTCCCAAGTACTTAAATCACCTCTGTGCCACCAACACACAGGAAGCAGTGTGTTTTTTTAATTTAATTACAACAGGATACAAATTTAAAATCATGTTGGGGGAAGGGGAGGAAGTGTACAGTAGATATAAACAACTAAAGCCATTACCTTAGGGTACATAGAATCTCTTCATGTAGCTTCTTACAAGCCTAATGAAAAGTGATTTGACCTACAACTATTAACTGCAAAAACAAAACGATATTTACATTTCAATTTACTGTAGCATTAAGGGTTTGGCAAGAAGAGAGAAAATCCAGGAAATGCTGTAAAAGAAAACACTGCCCACAGCAGAGGATGCAACATCAGGTGTTCCCTTAAACTCTCTCTGTGTTATACTCAGTGTGCCTGATTTTCAGCTGATGTAAATCAGTGGGGTTTCATTGGAACTATGCCAGTTTATACAAACTGAGGATCTGGCCGAGTATGTTACATTCTTATATCAAATTCTGTGAGCATATTCAGGCAAATTCCTGCACATTAACATGAAAATAAAAACATCCAGTCTGTGAATGCACCTCTGCTCTAAATCCATTCTGATTTTTTTTCTATTTGTGGTTAGCTTTATTTCTTTATTTTATTGGATCTATAATCTACTGTATTTATTTTTGGTGGAATATGTTGGGCTGATCTGAACTGTGTGCTCTGGAAGAGAGAAAGAGAGAGAGAGAGAGAGAGAGCAATTTTAAAGAGCCCTCTCAAGGGAAGTACCTACTAAAAATATACTGCTGAATTAAGGTTAAGATTAGGAAATTATTTGATGAAAAGAACTTAACGGCACGAAGGCTAGCTCAGCTAGTCAGAAGAGAAGTTCTGCCTGATAGAGACAGGAAATGAACTGGGTTGCTCAGCCAGAGCTAGTCCCTTTTATGTTGGCATTACAAAATTCTTTGATTTCCTGTATTAGTCTACCAGTAGGTACCCATTTGTCTGAACTCACCCACAGGATAGTGGAGAAAATGTCATTATGCGGACTCCCGTCAAGACTCCAAAGTTATGGTTGAGTAAACTAAGGATTCCACCTCCTTGTTACATATGAAAAACACAGTGTACCCTCCCCAAACTTACAGCGCTTAGTCTTTGAATACAGAAGAGTATTCAGAGAATTCACAAATAAATCCACTGATTAGTTGAGGAGTTTAAATTAGTTAACAACTGGGTCATTTAAGATTTTAGGAACTATGCCAGTTTTTTTTTTTATCTTGAATGATCATAGAATATCAGGGTTAGAAAGGACCTCAGGAGATCATTTAGTTTAATCCTCTACTCAAAGTTCCCTAAATGGCCCCCCTCAAGAATTGAACTCACGACTCTGGGTTTAAGCAGGCCAATGCTCAAACCACTGAGCTACCTCTCCCCCCACCAGCATAAAAATTTCTGTGTAGTTTACATTATTCTTGCATGAGTTATATTTGAAGAATTATAATTAATTTATGTTATTAACAATTGCTTTCGTTAATTGTTATGATTATAATAGGCTATGACCAGGGTAAGATCAACGTTTCAGGCAATTCTTAACTGGGGCCACTGTGACATCAGAGGTAACTCAATCAATCACCATCCTTCCCATGCAGATAATGTGCATGCAACAATTCCATAGGTCATAATGACTCAGTGGTAAGAGAGAGACTTGACAGATGTGTCAAGTGTTCTTACTGGTAGAATACTTAGCACAGCTATTGCTGCTCTTTAAAAGTTCCATGGCTGCATGATAACATGAGACATCAGTGCTTGATAGTACTGCTGCCTCAGTTTTAGTGAGCACCAAGGCATCACTGCCAAGGAAACTGAGGCAGGAGGGTAAGGGGAGCATGTAAAATACAGAGACATTGGACTTCTTTAGTCCCCCTTTCACACAGCTCCAGTCTCAGTATCCCAGCCCTTAATCTAAACCAATAAATTAATTAAAAGGCTAGATTCACCAGTACACCTCAGCTGTTTTGCATGGATCTCTTAATGTAAAGTAGCTCTAAAGCCAGCTTAACTAGCCAGTGCACTCAAGCGTCTTTGTGCAAGACTGGTGTACCGGTGAACCTGCTCTTACAATTTAATTTTTCAGGTTGATAATATATACCTTCAAATCATTAAAAATATTGCATGGTAGCATTTTCTTTGGGTTTCTTGTTTAGTATTCATGAATGATATTGTAAACATTTTTTTAAAAAGGAAATTTTAAGACCAAAAACTACATTAAAATAGATTTTCAGTTAATAATACATATTAGTAACTTCAGGGCAAACACTTTACAATTACCTCAAAAACAACTATTACAAACCAAGGGGTTTACCATTACTCTTAAAAGAAATCCAAACACATTAATGAATGGAAATGCACAGTTAAGGTATCCAAGCAACCTTAACTCCTTCCTGTTACACTCTAAGGGGGATAAACATGCCTTTAAAATCAATTTAATCTAATCTAGGATTTTAGACTCTAAAATACCTTCATCGTAATTGTATGCTTATTGCAGTGTCATCACTTTACAGATGTTTGGATCAGAATCCAAAATTTTCAACTAGGCCCCATTTTGAACTAAGGGACTGTATATTTTACAACATTCTTTAATATTCTGCTGTTACAGTTGTTTGTAATATCTAGTGATCTAATTAATGTGAAAATATACTACATGGGTAACTCCCAGGTTACTCTATGACAAAATACCTTGAAATATAAAACTATAGAGTAAGCCATGTTCTTCCCTCTCCTGGTAGAATAATCCAGGAGTGCTTTTTCCTTCCTTGTGATGGTGAAGCTCAATAATATCACACTGTAAAGATAAATGGTACTGTATCTCAGTCCAGTGGCCAGGGCACTACCCTGGTTGAGGGAGACGTGGTTTCAATTCCCTCCTTTGCCACTGACTTCCTGGGTGTCTTTGGGCAAATCACTTAATGCCTCAGTTCCCCATATCCCCTGTAAAATGAGGATCGCAGTACTGCACTACTTCACAGAAGTGCTGTAAGAATAAACGGATTAAAGATTGTAAAGTGTTCAGATACTACAATAATGGAGGCCATATAAGTATCACAGAAGAATCCCAAAAGCCAGTATTTCCAATAGAAATAATGTTGAATGGCATGCTGTACCACAGCAAAACATGTTCTGGTTTTAACATATGTTATTACATGATAAAAGCAACAATCAACTTGCAGCAATACTTTGATCTTATTCAGTAATGTGGAACACAACATTAGCATGTAGCAATACTGGGCTTGCTAACAATCTGTTAAAGGTTTTTGTTTATACTATCTACACTTATTTAGCTACGGTAGTTGCACTTTCTTTTCCTTGCATTTAAAATGGAGCCAAATAGGTTTCAAAGATATTAATCATATGGCCAGTGCCAGTTCAAGGGATTTTGCTACCCTAGGCGAAGTGAAAAATGTCTGCCTCTTCTAGAACAAAGTTACTCAAAAACTGAATAGTCATAAAACATGTTGCTACTCCTAAAGCTTGGCTGCCCTAGGCAACTGCCTGTTCTGTCTCTCTTCTAGACCAGACCCTGGATGTAACTGCAAAAGAACACAGGAGCCCTGTAAAGATAGTAAGAATAGAAAACACACACACACATACACACATGTATTCACAAGCTTCATATGAAGAGAAAAATGACAAGGCCAGCCCTGAATTTGTGGGACACCTACCCTAAATGAAATAGAAAAAAGCAGCAGGTATGCACAGCATGTAAAGGTTGGGAAGGTAATGATTCAGTGCAGTCATTGGATGTTAAATAAATATTGTCAAACTAAGTAAAGCAAAAGTAAGCCTGAGAGTTTGGAGTCAAGGAGCCTTCTCACTCTTGCTCTGCTCTTCGTATTGGAGATGAGGAAACATACTATATTTTGGATGCATTTCCTGGGTTCATTATTTCTAATAAAACTAAAGCCAACATTTTCCAACTTGGGTGCTAGCATTACAAAACTACATCTCTATTTTGGCACCCAAATCCCTCTACCACATACACTTGCATTAGATGTTCAGCACTTTTGACAATCAGGTCACATATTTATGTGCCTAAATATGGATTTAAGTGACTAACTTTGGGCATCCGAGTTGGAATATTTTCTATGGTTCATCTCTGTCCAAAGAGGCAGCCTAAAGACCATGCACCATTAAAATCTTAATTAAATACATATAATCATGAATGATAAATGTTTTGGGTGAGATCTTGCCTCCCCCCATTACATGCAATGGGAATTTTACCTTCAACTTCAATGCGTGCAAGATCAGCTACTTCCTTATATTATAGCAAGACAAGTTTTATGACATATATATGCACAGCTCAGATTTTTTAATAAAAAGCTTTAGTTATTTACCTTGATATTCCACCATTTTATTCTCTTCATCTAGAAGTTTCATCAGTTCACCATAGAGAATTTTCTCATCTAAATTCATAGGCACTTAAAAAGAAAAAGTGCAAATCAGGTTTTCCACCAGCTGTTTTTTGTACTGGGATGTAAGGAATTTAAACAAGCTCTTTTGACCTTCTAAAATTAATTGTAGATAAGTGATTGCTATGAAATTTATCACAACTTGGTACTAAGTTATGAAAAATAGTCATATCCTAAAACTAAATTATGGAACAATTTGTAAAGAATATCCTTATTTTATATCCTAATTTATATTAATCTCCTACACACACACACATTGTTTTTTCCTTATTTGAGGTAACAATCTATTTGTAATGTTTCATGTATTTTTATCTAATATTAGCTTCATTCTGTTTGACTTTTGAATAAAAGTAAAAATAACCTCAATGTTTTCAATATTCTTTTGTTCTTGGATATATAGTAGGTAATTTAACATAGCTGTACATTTTAATAGCATGCTGTAAGGATAGCATGAATCTGAAAATCTCCTGAGTATTTACGGCTCCCCATGAAACTGGGTTCTGTCACCAACCTATCATTTAAGTAGAAAATTGGCCATGGAAGCTTCTTCCCCCAGAATATTAGCCAAAATGTTTTTTCCCCAATATTTGTCCAGTTCTATGGTAATTTCAGGGTTAACTCCAGTGTAACCAATACCATAATTAAAGAATTATGGCCTCAATTTTCAAAAGTGACTAATGGTTTAGGGTATCCAGTTTGAGATTCATTAAATGGGTCTGATTTTCAAGGGTGAGTTTTCTTTAAGATGTCAGCCTGGGCACCCAAAAACGGAGGCATCCCAAAATCATTAGTCACTTTTGAAAATGTAGGCTGATACCTTTTTAATTTCTGGCACCTTCTCCTGAAAAAGAGTGACACATCCGTTGTTTTTGTTTGGTTTTGAGGGAATTATCAACTCTAATAAATCTCAAGCACAAACTTTGTTTGTCACATAGCAAAAAGATATTTGTTAATAATTTATCTTTATAGGATAACATTTAAAAATATTATGCCACAGCTACCTGAAACTTCCATTTAACTTTGAATAATATTGCTAGTGACAGAAGATTCACATGTGGTCAGTTGATATGTCTTGGTCTGAGACTGCCTGTATCACAGAATGAGTGATACTCTAAAGTGGGTTTTGAACCTAATACAACAATGCATGCCTTTATCTCTCCACAATGACCAATTGCTGGGTGAAAACAGGCATTGAGTAAATAAGTCTTCCTCTGTCAGTATACAACCAATCCAAAATGAAGACTCCAAACACTAGTTTGGATTCTCCGATCACTTATCTCCTTAGATGTAACTCCATTGACTTCAGTGGAATTACTCTTTACACCTGTGCAAGTAAGAACAAAATCATGCCCAGAGTCTCTTTGGTACCGCAGGCGACAACAGGTTACTGAAATGCACAATCTCAAGCTAAACTACTGTGGACCTCAGAACAGCATTGAGGGTTCAAAGATGGAGTCCACATATATAATAGTGTATGCATATCGTTCTACACCCTATTCATTTTCTTTTGAGTTACTGCTTCTAAAGAGCCTAGGGGATTTAGTAGAGAATTATATCCCTGCTACAGAATTCTATAGAAGGCTAAAAAAAAATTAATAGAAAATATATTACCTTATTAAACCTTATAGGCTAAGAGAAATTTCTATAGAGCCCTATTACATTTCTACAGAACCATATTGATTTTCTCCCTATAGTACTTCTATATAAGGGAAATCAAACAAACTTCTGCTGAAATTGCCAGGTTTTGCTTCAGAGATGCTGTGGCAGCCAACACAAAAGATTCTATGGCATATTTGGGCTCTCAAGAAGCTAAAATGCACATAAGTGAGTAGGGAGAGCAAAAGTCCTTTCTTCAGAGGATGACTAGAGCAACAAAAGATATGCCAAGAGCCAAGTAGTGAACTGGTCAAGCAATAGCTGATTGCTGATAAAGGAAAGGCGGGCCACAGACATATTTACTTCTGTAATGTACAGCCACAACGTACATATGATTATGAATCATTTATCTAAAAGAAATACATCCATCCTATGGCCTAGCATTGCTCTAGGCAATGATATCAGGTAAAAAGAATAAAGTAAACTCCATATAGCATTATAACTGTTCTGCAAATCTCAGTAGAACCAACCTGAGGCTGGCTACTGTTGCTAACATGCCTCTAATAAATTGGGATTTCACATGGCCTTTGAGTGACAGTCCTGACAGGGGAAAACAAAGAGAAATTCAAAAGGACAGCCATTTAGACATTTTCTCTTAGATACAGACTGACCTAATATGTTAATGTCAACAGAAAGAAAAACAATTGGATGGACTTTCTAAGGGCTTTCATCTGCTCCAGACAAACACCCAAGGGAACATTTAGGATTCAACTTATATAGCTTGTCCTCCCTAACATGGGCCTGAGTACAGGGACATATATTGTCCTGACAATAATTTGATTAAGGTGGAGCTTTGACATCACCATTAGATCTTTGTGCGTTTTTATATCTGTCTGCATATACACACGCATCCACAAATACATAAAATCCACTTTCCTCTCTCTGAATATAAAGCAGATCATGGCTTTTGAAGCTCATTTATTAAATGAGTCAAAGCCACTGTCACCAAGAATAAATCCTTCCTCATAAGAAACTTCAGCTTACACAAATCATGCAGGTTATATTCCTAAGGATCACTTTGATATCCCATGACACTGTGGGCTTTTGGTTAGATGCAATATCCTTGATAAACCTAATGGTACAGGATTAGATGACAATCATCTTACTTCTCACTGATTCATAAAAAAAATCAAATTACAGCCCCAATGAACCCAACACATGGCAGAACTTATGATTTCTCTCAGTTGTGTACCCGTCAAAAGCTTCTGCCTTCAAGACTCAACACTTTCCATGAAAAAGTAAGAGTCTCTCATTAACTTCAACAGTGGCCTATTTTAAGATCCTCTATATTTTATGTGGCCACAGATTTTGGGGTCTACGCAGCTCATGGTCTCTAAACATTTGACTAGGGCCAAAGAGTGCAGTGTGTAGCTAAGCACCCCATTAACACCACAATAACCATATTTAAGCCCATGAGTTCTTAGATATGTCTATTTTCCACCCACATTCCAGGCCTTTTTTTATCATGAACTCTTGACAGCACTACTTCCATCATATTAACTCTTTATTATATTGATCAGCTTGTCTTCGAGCGATATTCCACAGGGTCTCTCCGTGGACACTATCGAATGCTTTCTTAAAGTGGATAAAGTTGATTAAGATGGATTTTGGCCAAACAGTAGTTTTTTCAATGATCTGTCAAAAAGTGAATATCTGTTCACAACATGATCCACTTGGACAGAATCCAGCATGTTCTTCCTGTAATATTCTATCCACTGCCTTCATCTTTCTATTCAACGTAACTGTTGCCAATATTTTGCCTGGGATTGACAGCACGCAGGAGTTTATATGGTTGTAGTAAGATTGGACACAGGCTAAGGCGAGTGGTTCGATATTGTGACTGGAGTTAGACAAGGGTGTGTGTTATGCACCAATCCTCCTTGCATTAGCAATAGACTGGGCAAGGACAAGGGCAATAAAAGGCATAATGCATAAAAAGGGGCAGCAGAGATGAATTACACATCCCTGATTTTGCCTTCGAAAATCTAAGTATGATGTAGAATGGGAGGTACAACGGAGGTAGACCAGGAAGCAGCAAAAAATTGGACTGAAAGTAAATGCAGAGAAAACCCAGATTATGAAGATAAGAACCTGGACAATAGATGCAAAGGTGTACATAGATGGAAAATAAACCAAACAGGTAGAAGAGTTCTTGCATGTGGGGAGTATAATGACATTTGGAGGTGGCCATGATAAAAATATCAATATGAAATTAGGAAAAGCAAAACACCACATTTGGAAGAATGAACAACATCTGGTCAAACAAAGATCTCCACACCAAACTAAAAGTCAGATTATACTAAGTGACTGTACTGAAAACACTACTGTACAGAGCAGAGTCGTGGCCAATGATAGTGGCTAACAAAAAGAGATTGGAGGCTGCCTATCACAGAAGGCGGTGAAAGATATTCAAATTTAATGGAAAGACAAAATAACAAACATGAGAGTAAGGAGGCTGACAAAGCTGGACATGTTAGAAAATATCATCAAGGAAAGAAGGCTCAGGTGGTTGGGACATGCATGCCAGAAGGGAGACATGCTACACAAGCATTGGATTGGGAAAGGAAAGATAATGCAAGGAAGGCCAAGGAGACAGTGACAGAAGATACTGAATATGCTGCCATTGCCTGGGAAGAAATATCACCACTGACTACTCTTTCTTGCATCCTCACATAGCTTCCAGTCACTTCGTGCTGGATGCTGGAGTGCAACAACCCTGCATTCCCTGCTGTACAAAAGAACTTGCATTATCCAAAATGAAGTGGGCTAGTGCACACTCCGCAGAGCACAACTTTGCTTCTTATTGTTTCACGTCCTTAAAAAGCAGAAAAGAAAAAAAACCCTCAATGTGTTAGAATAATATTTATATTTGCTGGGTTCCAAAAAACAAAAACAAACAACAACAAAACCCTGGGTGTGCTGCATTCTGATAGGCAAAACACATTGATTTCAATGACATTTTCACTTGAATGAGGACTTCAGGATCACTTCTCCAAAAAAAAGATACTGTTTGGTGCTCTGTTCTGGATTGGGTATTTTAATTAGACAGAACATTTAGGTCAACAGTTTTCTTGGAATATGCTTCTGTATTTCAGTTATATGTTCTATAGTTGCAATAAAATACAGAGTAAAGCACACAGTCCTGCTTTTACCTGTCCACTAACTCACTGTCCTTGATCAAAGACTACCTATGCTGCCCATCATGTTCATGGTGGTGAAGACATATAATTTAAATAGTAACCCTCAATATTTAAATGGAACTGCATATGTGATCTTTGTCACCTCATTTTCACGAATGGAAAAGAATATTTTGACACAAAAATTACATACTTAATTCTGCCTCACCTTCTCCACTGACCTCCATCCCACTCTGCCTTGGGTTTATTTCCTCATCCATCACTGGGTCAAAGTAATTTCTGCTGTATTCATTTCCTGTGGAAAGCACATGAAGTAAGGGTCAGTGATTATTAGAAGCACATGAACCAAAATGTTAATTTTGAAATCGACACCAGCATGCGAAGGGGCATTTTTGCTACTTTATAAGCTTAATTTTTTTAACAAGTCTTCTAAGCCTACTAGTACTGCAATTATCTTGTGAAAGGTCAGAAAAGGTAATTTTGGAAACAAGTGTACTTCATGTTACTTTTGCTCAGAAAGTAATGAGAAAATTCTCAAATTTCGATCATACAAAGATAAAAAAAAATAACCTAAACCAAATCATTCTGGAGACACACATTATAAGAGAAAGTTACCAAGGCTGTAAAGGAACTTGTGCTTCACAGCTGACCCCTCCGATTTCAACAGTTTTAAATTTCACCACTGAGGTTTCAACGTCTGGTGCATCTTTAATGCTGTAGTCTACCAGAGAAGTGCTTAATTACAGAGGAGATACTGGAATGCTGCCTCATTAATCTGAACAGCAATTGTATTAAGTTGGGCTAGGTAGCAAAACAAAGATTTGATGGGATAAAAACACTCGTTTAGCACTTTCCATCTCAATAGCTGTTTTTATCTGTACTTTAGGAACTAATCAACTTTACAAAAGAGAAAGACATATATTAAACTTATCAAAGAAATATACAGTATATAGTTGCCACCAGCTGGCAGAACTTCCTATACCATCAGCTAAAAGAATTCTCTCTGAACACGGATGAGTTATACTTCCTCAAAAAGTGTCCTTCATATGGTAAAAGTGCCTTACTCTGCAAGTAGTGTCATTGAAATCAATGGCACTACATGCATACAGTAAATTACTACTCAGCATAAGAAAATATGGTAGAATCTTGTCCCCAAATTGCTTCAGAATTGTAGAAAGAGGCATAGCACTTTACAGTTTACCTCTATATTCTTGAAAATAAACATATAAGAGGGTAAACAGTTGAAGTCATACACAGGAAAGGGTTAATGCATCCTAGACACACTATAGCAGTCTACAGTATATTTATTTTAGGATCAAAAATAATCCAAGCAGCGGCACTTTTTCCAAGACTAAATGAAACTCTGATATGAAACTAGGTTTAATTTATATTTCTGGACTGGCACATTTTGACTGTCAGTCTCTGTTTTTTCAATGTAGTAAGTACAAGAACTGAAAATTTGCTTTACCTTGAGGTCTCAATAAAGAAAAAATAAATGAGTTTCATTTTTGTTACTTTATCTGTCAACAACTACTAGGCTGGTATGAATCTTGGCAGTATGTAATCAAAGTCTTATGTACTGCAATAACAGAGCTATTCTACCTTATTCACTGTAATTGTTTTCCTCTAGCACAAAACACTATGATGCTATAGGAACACTCTTTCATATGTTGGTAAAATAATTCTCCTGTGTGTTAAAAAAAAAAAGAAAATGATGATGCATCTCTTTATTCAATTGCTTCATAGCTATAAATGTAAACTACTGGAAAGTATATGTTGCAAACTATACAAAGTGGTACTCGGTTAGCGTATCGGCCTTTTATTGGCTCTCTGCACAAGGGTCAATTTAGACTACGTGCTGTATAGTAGGCTCCTGTGTCTAGATTTTTGCAGCTCTGTATTGGACTGAGTAATCTGGGTTTAGGAAGACATGTCACACCATTTGAGGAACGCAGTATTAGAATTTTTTTTGTTCCTTCCCCAAGTTGTTCTTTCTACTCTTATTATAAAACCCTCTTTGAGAAATGGCATAAACCACTTTGCTCACCAGAAGGGTGGATTCGATCCCTACTCCTGTGTCTGATTACAGACTTTTGGGGAGAAATGAGTACTGCACTGGTTGTGGTTGCATAGCTAATGTTTAATTATTCTCTTTGAGCAGCACACCTTTGTGTAACTCTCAGGAGCCACGATCACTTCTGTCAAGAACACAGTAGAAAGAGACAAAACCATTATGCATTGGTATAATCAGACAACTGGGCCTGGGCTCTTACCCCTGGTAGAAGCTCTGAGGTTTAGAAATGTATCATATATTTTCTACCTTCATTAGGATATAGAAGTCATTTAGAGGTCAAAAACTTTGGGCTTGTTTCACACTCCAGAACCTAGGAGGCAGCTGCCTCAGGGAACAAAAGTGGCATTGTCATCATAGCATTCCCATGGGCAGTTCTGCAGAGCACCCAGCTCTAAACTTTGCCAGGGTGCCATTGTAGCCTCCCAGAAGAGGCTGTCCCAAGATGTATCTGATCACTGCATATCCAAGTTACTTGGTCCATCTCTATCTACATTGTGGGCTGGGCCAGCTTGGCCCCTAAGAGGTTAAAGGCAGTTTTAACTGTTGCATACTCATTTCAAGTGAACATTCCTCTGCTGGCAGATTACCAGTGAATCTGGTCCATTGACGTCATAAGTGGGGCCTATTTATTTTTACTTTTAAAAATATTAAATTATCAATTTTAGGCAATGTAACTTACTGCCAAAGGCATTTTGCTAATAACATGAATTCATGAATGGATTAGCAATCATTCCACATTTGTTTTTGGAAATACATGAAAGTATATAACACGTAAATTAACAGGTCCACTGAGGAATTCACATTACACTGCTTCACAACCTAAATAGAGTAAAGTAAATGTTAAGATGGTGTTTGCTTGCAGGTATTTCAAACAGCAGTGCAACACTTGATGGTTTCAGCTGGCAAGTTATTGCAAAATATTTTCTTTACTTTAGAGCTCGGTAACTCTGCATCTGCTGAGTTTTGCTTAGATTTTGGAGTTTGATCAAACTCAAAATCTCAGCTTGAATGTCGGTCTATACCTCAGAGTTTTGCTTTGCTTCATGATACAAACATGACGAACTGTAAATGACTCATGATTTAGAATCATAGAAGCAAAACCATGAATGGTCCTAGGTTCACATGAAAGTGGATGATGTCTCACTTAATAAACCAGATCCTCAGCTGGTGTAAATTGGCATAGCTCAGCTAAAATCAGTAGGGGTATGTCCACACTTGCAGAGTTTTTGCACTGTAAGTTTCACCGGTAATAGAAAAGCACTGGCTTGTGTACTTACTTAATTGTACACAGATATATACCTATTTCATAGAACTGGAAGGGACCCCGAAAGGTCATTGAGTCCAGCCCGCTGCCTTCACTAGCAGGACCAAGTACTGATTTTGCCCAAGCTCCCTAAGCAGCCCCCTTGAGAATTGAACTCACAACCCTGGGTTTAGTAAGGCAATGCTCAAACCACTGAGCTATCCCAATTTTTCAGGCATCAGTGATCATTTACACTAGCACTACTTCCATCGCTGATGAGAGCAGAGCTGTAGGGCAACTATCCCACAGTGCAGCTCTCAATAGGTCTTGTGGGAAGGGGGGGTGAGTGGAAGGCATTCTGGGTCCCTGCTCAGTGTCCCAACAGCCCAATTACTTTCTTGGTTTTTTCGTGGCATTTTTTTAACACCACCCCTCCCCTGCTGTCTGGCTGCTTTCCCTGCCATATCTACAAGCAAAAGAAAGGGGAGTTTCAAGCTTCCCGGGGCTTACAGGGGGTGGGGTGGACATCTGTTTACTTGGCGTCAGAGCAGGGGAGCTGCTGGCCAGAGTGGTCACTTTTGGAACTGTGGGATATCCTTTGGAGGCCAAAAGGTGTTTACGCTGGTATAACATGTCTTCACTTTCACAACAGCGCAAAAAGAACAGCGGTAAGAGCTATATGCCTCTAGTGAAGGTGGTTTTCTTTTTGCAGTGAAACTTCTGAGTTTCACCTCAAAAAGTCATTAACAAGTATAGACGCTCCCATGGTTTAGCACAAAAAAAGGGCTTTAAATAGTATGTGTAGACATAGCCTCAAGTTATCTATTTACACCATCTGAGATGTTCACGAGCTTCAGCAACTTGGTGAGAACATTGAATCTGCATTGCAAAATGAAACCAGAGGAATTTCACATGGTTTACAGTTTCTTTCAAAATTTCATACCACATTTATTTACAAGCATTTATATATAGCTGCATAAAAATTGCAACAGTTATAGTCAACCATTAGATCCATTGGCTGAGATTTTCAAAGCAGTCTAAAAGATTTAGACACGTTTTCCTTAATGGAAGATATGTATCTGACTCACCCAGATGTCTTTGAAAATCTCAACCATCATTCTTATTCACCAACTGTGTATATTAACTGCTATAGGCTGATTAGGTCAGTTAAGTATTTAAGTGTAAACTGATGAGCGTGGATTCCCCTCAAATCTTATTGTGAGCAAGAGAATACAAGGTAGGTAACAAACCATTCCAAGGTGGAGGCCAGGTTCCACATATTTAATATCAGTCCCACAGGTCCCCTCAAAAATCTGGTCTCTGGAAAGTGGGGTCTTGGCATGAAGTGACCTAATCAGGAATTAATGCTGTTTAATTAATGAAAGAACAGTGGCTAACTGTTAATCCATTACTTAAGCATGAATGAGGCCCCTGATCTGACTAATGTAACTGAAAGCTGGCTGGATTAAACTGTAAAATGCTTATTAGCCCAGATGTCTGGAGTAATTTAGCATGAGTCTTGAGATGGCCAGAGAGGTGATGTGGCTGACCTCAGATGTACTACTCACAGGTCTTCTACTCCAAAAAGAGATCTGATGGTGTGTGTGTGTGTGTGTGTTGAGTATGAGCATCCCAGCACAGAGTTAGAACAGGACTGGGACCAAATTATAGGTTGCTCCATTGGGCCTCATATTCTGCAGCTGAGCTGATTGAGCATCTAACTCAATGAAGCATATTGACATCATCAATATTGACATCACTCAGGAAAAGTCAATGTCCATGTGGATGACAACTATGCTGGATTGTTTGAAGATCTGATGCCTCACATTATAACCATGGGACTATCCCAGATGGTTGTTGGCTAACAATATTTAGTTGGACACAATCTTGCTTGTGTTTTCAGAGTAGTACAGGATACTGGATGTGGAGGATGGAGGTAATACCTTTGTCATGAACTGACCTTCATTTTGAGCCAGGCACACCTCTTTATTCTGACAAGACGACTTATTTCATTAGCTAACAGTTTTCCTTCACTTTCACACAGCTCTGAACAACAATACTGTGTAACCAATTCATGGGCAGGACATTGCTGTAATCTTTTATCTTTCACAGTGCCTCTTAAATTTTTATCTCTCATCGTTCACCATCACAGGTCCCCTTAACATACAAGCAGCCTACAAAAGATGCTGTCAGTCTGTCCAGTTGTGACACAAGTTGTGTTTGAAACCTGGTGACATGGCAGCATGTGAAAGAAAGGAGGAGGGTTTTTTTCAACCATCGCATCAATTAAATATTGAGTTAAGGAACTCTTCCACATTGTGGACAGTTTGGTGAATCATGACTCTCTCCAGTAAGTAAAGGTTGTTATAAGAAGGAGGGGGGAATTGTTCTTCTTAACCTCTTAGGATAGGACAAGAGGCAATGGGCTTAAATTTTAGCAAGGGAGGTTTAGGTTGGATATTAGAAAAAGCTTTCTATCAGGACAGTTAACCACTGGAATAAATTTCCTAAGGAGGTTGTGGAACCCTCCATGATTGGAGATTTTAAAGAGCAGGTTAGACAAACACCTGTCAGGGATGGCTTAGATAATACTTAGTCCTGCCATGACTGCAGGGGACTGGACTAGATGACCGCTCGAAGTCCCTTCCAGTTCTATGATTCTAAGTAGCAGAATTGAGCTTTATCTTTGTGAAGAGTTCTCATTCTACTTTGTAGACAGAATCCCTTGGATGTGGCCCAAGCATTCACGTTCCCATGTTTGCTGAGCCATTTCCAGATGGGGTCAATCTAGGATCTTCTTAGCTTGAGTTTCAGCCGGTGTCTCTCACTGAGATTTTGCAGGTGCTTTGGAGTTCCAAGTTATGATAAATGAACCGGTCTCATGTCCCTTTTACCTATTAAATATAGTGTGGAGATACTGGGTCCATTATTAGATGGGATTGTCAATGTCCCCTTCCTGGAGGCGCATGCTACCTTTCCATAGAGAATTAATTGTTCAGCCCTTCTTAAGAAACAAGCTTTTAAGATTGGTAATCTCACTAATCACTCAGGGCTAAATCGACCAGGTGCCAAACTGCCATTTTAGGTGCCTAAATCCAAAATTTAGTTCCTCAAAACCCTTGCTCAGCTGCTGCCTAACCAGACAGATGCCTAAATTAACAGTAGAAACATAGGCACACAGGGAAAGTCCCCTAGAGGCCTATAAATCTGTTGGTGGGCAAGCAAAAAGCCAGCTAAGTCAAGCTGCTTGGCGGCTAACTCATGCCTCCCCAAACTGAGTGCTCCAAACACCAGGTTAGAGAGTTATTCTCACTCACCCTTTGGCCTGCTGAATATTTATTTATACCAAGTGAAAATCTTTGCTTTTTTAGGAGAAAGGACTGACCTAGCTTAGGTACCTAACTCTAGGAGAGGGTTCATGGGTGTGAATCCTGAGTGGAGGGAGGCAATTCCCCCAGAGCCACAGATAGGTGCCTAATTCCAAGAGACAAGTGCAGATCTGGCCACACCCCTCTCTGCTGCATTTCCTACTGTCTTGTTTAGGCAACTCCCCACTCAGCTTGCTGGCATCTGTGAATCCCATTCTTAGGTGCCTAACTGTTGCCATGCATTGTATAGTGAATCTGAGCACCTTTCTCAGGACTGTGAATTTCATTGGACAGCAGCACACCTAAAGGCGGGCATTGTAATGCTGAGCCTAAATTCCCTTTGTGTACCTAGCACTCAGTCTCTAATCTTCCATTTGAGGGGAAAGTTATAAAAAAAAGTAAGTGTCATAGCAATTCTAGTGTACATGAATGGAGAGTCAGGCCCACTGAAGTTTTTCTCACTTATGCCAGGGACAGAATTTGTCACAACTTAAATTAAGTTTTTTTTGCACACCAGCAAAATCCCTAACCCAGTACAAATTATCAGGGGGTAGTCGTGTTAGTCTGTATCCACAAAAATAACAAGGAGTCTGGTGGCACCTCATTGTTTTAATACAAATTATATTACTTGGTCAATTCCGCATACCCTGCAATTTACAAAACTACTTAGGTCTCCATTGAATTTGGCACGATGGAACAAATTCTGATCAAAGTTGTTGTAAATCTGGAATGACTTTGCTGAAGTCCATAAAGTTATTCTTACTATACACTAGATTATATCTGATAAGGATATGTTTTACACAGAATTTCAAAGTAGAATAAGTCATAGGTATGAGAGTTCAACCCCAAAATATTTTTTTAAATAAACTCTTATAATTGAAGACCATGAAAATAGTACCTGTAGGTTAGTATCTAAAAATATATCTTCTGCGATGCTATCAGCATTTGGTGAATTTTCCATTTTTTTAATGTTTTAGAAAATATCAAATACCTCCTCCACCTCTCATTCACTTTCTTTATCTTTGACAGAAACCTTAGATAATGACTTCTGGCTGGGAAAGCATTATCTAAAGTTGTATCTAAGGTTCACAATATAAACATGAGTTGTCAACTTTGACAGAATATTGGCTGAATGAATGTCCATGAGCATAAATAGAGTGTTTCACTCCATTCTTTCTGGAGAGTTTGAAAAATGCCGCACTGTGCTCACAGTATTTGCTTTGTTCCCCATTTGTTTCTTGGAAGACTGACTGCATTTGCAACTCTTTAGGCAGAGATACAGCACAATCTGTTTCTATTGGTAATTTGTTTTTCTGAAGGCAACAGAAGGCACTGTGCCAAGGGATGCCAGTGTAAGACCTGCTGGTTCTCCTGGGGAAACGCTGTTGGTGGAATACATGAGAAAATCCATACTGATGCTAGTGGAGTTCATTCAGAAACACTGCCAAATAATCCAACATATGTAAGTGGGGAAAATGTATATTGAGCACCTTGGTGACCAAATTTAGTAGTTCACATGATACTTGTGGAAGAACCCGCAGAGAAATGGATGAGAATCTTAATGAGCAGCAGACCCTACCAGGAAACATCCTATTGCCAGAAGAAATAGATTTGGTCAAGAGAGTTATGCTAAAAATTATAAAAACTCAGGCATCATTTGGAAAGAATACTTTCAAATTGAAAGTTTAACCTATCCTCAGAATCGCACTTCTATACCTTGCATACATTTGATTTTAGTTAATTTTACTTAGACAAGTGCCAAAGCATGTCTGTTGTTGAAAGTATACACCTTGGGTCCAGTGTTGCACACTAAATTACACTCAGTGCAATTCTGTTGATTTCAATTGTATTGCACTAGATGTAATTCAGTGTAGAATTTCTTCCGTTGACAACCCTGTTCTTCCTAAACATATACTTTTAATATATCATGCCCAGTGTGCAATATTTCAGCATTTCCATTTCTAGACCCAGTTGGAATCAGAGAGTGAAGAGAGGCATGAAACTGAAAATAATACGAGAAAAGTTTTTTTAAAAAGTTATGGCTCAGTTTCAGTTCAGATTTGAGGTCACTTCATATGTGATATGAAACCATTTTTTCCAGCAGTAATAGCCAGTGTGTCAAATTCCCATTTCCCTCAACTACAAACTTCCAGCATTTGACCATTTGTTATCTGTGTTTACCATCTTCTTAGTTTGTAATCTATTCTCAAAATTACATTAAATTTTGTTCAAAAACTTTAGACTTACAGGGCATGTAAACGTACTGATTTTGACAGATCATAGTTTTTATTATCAATTTGATATCATAAGTGACTGCTACATGAAGCCCTTATTTTGATGTATATTTCTAGATCTAGATCCAGTCCCATTTCACGTCCAGGCTGAATCTTCAAGTTCAGCAACGAAGGAGTATTCCCACTGTTGATAGAGATTATATAATATCTCTGCAGTCATAAATGGGAGTTAGACTCCTAAGTCATTTAAATAATGTTGAAAAATTTCACCTGTATTTGCAGCCAAATTCTGACCCCCAGATGTGAAAATGCAAATCTCCTTGTCTCACTGGAAACTGGTGTTTCCATTTGTACCATGCAGCAAAATTTGATCCTTCACTTTACACCAGTGGTGAAAGTAACTTAAGGGACCTCACAATTTAAATGGCCCAGGGCTCCGGCTGCAGCAGCGGCAGTTTGCAGCCCCGGGGCCTTTAAATCACCACTGGAGCCCCATGGTAGTGGTAGCTGTGGCAGCGGCGGGGAGCCCTGGGCCCTTTAAATCACCACCGGAGCTCTGGGGCTCCCGGCAGCTGTCACTACCCTGGGGCTTCGGCGGTGAATTAAGAGGGCCGGGGCTCTGGCAGCAGCGACCAGGAGTCCTGGGCCCTTTAAATTGCCACCGGAGCCCCGGGGCTCGCAGCCGCTACCCCAGGGCTCCGGCAGCAGGGCTCTGGCAGCAATTTAAAGGGCCAGGTGCTCTGGCTGCTGCCAGGAGCCCAGGATCCTTTTAAATTGCCACCTGGGGAAGCTGCTTCCTGCTGGTATGGTCGGCTGTGTACCGGCTCTTGCCCCTTCTGCTTTACACCTACATTTAAGTCCCAATCCTGTTGTAGACTCTGCACTGGCTGACCTCTACCAAGCCCCATTTATTTAAATGGGGCTCTGCCTATGGGTGATGGCCAACCCGTACGGAGTTCATTGCAGCACTGGGGTCTTTGCGGTAACTGTTCAGTATTTCATATTGAAAGTGGTGTGCCTAAATGGCGTGTTAATCTCTGTGTGTGTGTGTCAACATTTTTTCCTGTTTTTCCTTTTTCTTTATACGTAAAATACTTGGGAGTCCTGGGTTCAACTCCCTGTTCTAACACAGGCTTCCTATATGACCTCAAGCAAGTGACTAAGTCCTTCTGTGCCTCATTTCCCTATCTGTAAAATAGAGATAATAATACTTCCCTCTCTCCCAGGGGTGGTATTAGGAAAAATACACTAAATATTGTGAGGCACACAGAACTGTGGTAATGGGGGCCACATAAGTATGATCACTAGATAGGTAAATTGATTGATAGACATCTTGAAAACAACTCACAATGAGAATGTATTTGATTAGCTGACCTTTAGTCTTCATTTGGTCTTCTTCACCCTAAAGATCTATTTTTTCTTTTCTTTTCTTTTCTCTCTCTCTCTCTCTCTAATATTGTTCATTTCTGTGGGGCATGATATGAGATGTTAACAGTGTCTGTTCTAGATAAAATGGTAGAATCAGTTAGTGCTCATGATTTTAGCAGATAATTTCGTGTTGAAAGTGCTGTGTGTACTGGACATGATAGGAAACAATAATGGTTTTTGTCACTTGAAAACAATTTTAACTCAAATGACCAACATTTGGGGTCAGATGGCCTCTGACCTTAGTGTGAATGTGCAGTGTAGGAGAGAGAAGCAAAGAGTCTTTCATTCATCTTTTAGATCCTCGGAACAAGTTGCAAGGACAATCTCAGTCTCTGGAGTTGCAAAATCACTACCAAAAGGGGCAAGGAGGAAGTAAGCCACACTGTGGTGGGATGCTCAAGACCGCATGATCCTAAAGCTTTGCACAGGCTTCCTGAATGCTGTCACTGGATTAGGGACTTGAATTTGGGTCTCCCATATCCCAAGTGAGTACCCTCACCACCAGGTTTTACAGTCATTCTTTTTAATCTGGCCCAATGACTATTTATTTTTTTTAATATATAAAGTGGAACAATTCTAACAGCAGAGATTGTCAGAGATACCACCTACCCTGAACAGCCAGCAGCATGGTGGTTAGAGAACTCACCTGGGATAAGGGTGACTCAAATTCAAATTCCTTTTCCACACCAGACAGAGGGGGTGCCTGAACTCAGCTCTCCCACCTCCCAGGTGAGTACGCTAACCATGGAGCTAAAGGGTATAAGGGGGGCACCACCACAGCCACCTGAAAAAAAATGTTTGGCTGAAACTATTTGGCAAATTTGTTTCAAATTCACAAATGGATTCAGGTTGACTGACATATTTTTTCAGCAAATAAACTACTTGTCCAAAAGAATTCATCCAGCTCTATTCCTGAATGCTAAGCTTGGACAATCACCCTGGCCTCTAGTTTTAAGAGTCCACTGATTTTAGATGCTTCAGCTTCTGATTCCTCAAACCGGGCACCTAAAAATGGAAGCACCCAAAATGAGTGGGTACTGTTGGATATTGTGTATTTAACCTCTCTCTGTCACTTTCCTCACATGTAAACTAGAATAAATCTTACTTAACTACCTCACAGTGATGTTATGGGATTTAACAGGGCCAAGGATCTGGCTGTTAACTAAGTCCCGGTTGGACTCCTGAGGCGTAAAGGAATTTGAAGCCATCCTACATGAGCAACAGGGGATCTCCCTAGCATATGGCTGGTGCTATGCCACCACTTCCCAGCCTCCTTGGCATAGGGATGTGTTGAGACATGCCAGGAGTGGGAGAGGGTGTGCCCAGAGAGCCCTGCCCTCCAGCAATCACAGCCAGTGAACAGTCCTTGTGATGCTGTGGGAGGAAATTAAGGCAATCCTGGTAACATTCTACGTTGCACCAGGGGGCAAGTCAGTTTGTGGCTGCCCAGAGGTCATGGGAGAGGGGTGGAAAGACAGTGGAAAGCCACTTCTGCCCTCCCCCCTCCAGCCTTCAGGTGCATTGAGCAGCGCTCTAGAGCACACCTGAGGATCTGGTCCAGTATTTATACTGTGCTTTAAATATCTAATGTGTTAAATTTTCAGTCTTGATTATTTTGTTTACAAGTATGACTTTATTAAGTGGTCTAAGGATATTTTAATGCTACAAGCTGGCAGTGGGAGTTGATTCCCAGCTCGCATATAAATACTCACACTAGCTGGATGAGAGCTAGCAGGAGTATAAATAGTAGTGTAGTTGCAGTAGCATGGGCAGTGACAGTAAAGGCATGGCTTAGCTGGACAGAGTATGAATCCCTTGGGAATGTACTCTGCTGCCGCTGCCCATGCTACCACATCTATACGGCTGTTTATACTCACACTAGCTCTCATAGAAATAGTGCCAATACAACTACATGAGCTGGGAATCACACACCTACCTTGTAGTGTAGACGTAGCTTAAGTCTCACTGAAGGACAATGAGACTTAGACTTCAAACTTTTGAAAATGGGATTTAGGCTCCTACAATCAGGTCTGCACACAGATTTTGTATTGGTATAACTATATTGGTTAGGGTGGTGATTATTTTTACTGGTATTTCCATGGCATGGGTGCAGGCATAGCAGGATACAAGTGCACTTCATGTATGTGAATAAGCTATTCTGGTATAAACACTTTTATACCAGTATAACTGCATCCACACTGAGTGGGTATATTGCTTGAACTATACCAGTCCAGTTACAGTTGTAAACTTTTATGTATCGACAAGGCCTACCCAAGTCATTTAGGCACTTTTGAAAATTTTACCCATCATCACCATTTTGTTTCAGAATACCCTTTATGGAAGTACAGAGCAATTTGAAAACTGCTTAAAATATGATGCTATAGATATTGGTCAAGTAAATTGTATTACCAAGGAACAGAGAGAGGGATGCAAAAAAACCCAACCCCCCCCCCCCGACATTTTTTAATTTGCCCTCACATTTAATTGTCACTTTATTATCTCTTGACCTAGTACCTAACTGACCTTAACGATTCTGGTTTTTGTTTTTAATCCTGCCCCAGTATCAGCGTATTGTTATTTTAACCCTTACCTACTTTTTCCATTTGTTGTTATTTTTATATTTATTTGACCTAGGGCTAGCTACCATGTTTTCCTTTCCTAATTTATCCTTTTTGTTGTGCTATTTTTAACCTATGCCTAGTTTCTTTCTCAGGCTTTTCTGTTTTACAGTGTATATATGGGCATTTGTATATATCTAAGTACCTTTTGCTCTTGATGCAGGCTGAATGAGGATTCAAAAAGTAACCTATAATAGTAGGAAAATATTAAGATAGTAATTTTTGGCAAGATTGTTTACAGTATTTTCAGATATCACCATATGAACTGTACTTAGGTGCTTCATCCCCATACTGGCAGATGTCAAAAGTGCAGAATTCAAATTGTACCTGGAGGGTCATGGGTCACTTGCTGGAGGATTCTCTGCAGCTTGAGGTCTTCAAACCACAATTTGAAGACTTCAATAACTCAGACATAGGTTAGGGGTTTGTTATAGAAGTGGATGGGTAAGATTCTGTGGCCTGCTTTGTGCAGGAGGTCAGACTAGATGATCATAATGGTCCCTTCTGACCTTAAAGTCTATGAGTCTATGAGTAGGAAAAATACTATATTCTGCAATGTTAACAATTGGTTTTGAATTTATAATACATTTCCCTTCCTCTTGTTTGTGTAGGGACCATAGGAAAAACTGGCAGCACCCCATTTCATCTTGGAATAATGGTCCAACACCAAACTAATTTAAGAACATCTAGGCATAAGAGGCTAGACTGAGACATTTAGGTACCAACCTACTGTAAGCGCTGCTGAGCTGCACCCACCTAGGGGAGCAACTTTGTGGGGTGCAGCTCCCGCCACAGTGGTCAGTAGTTGGAGCGTTGGAGCCACAGACCTGCCTCCTTCCTAGCCATCAGGCACCCCCAGGGGATTTGGGGCAGAGAAGACCTGTGCTCCGCAAAATGCAGAGTCTTCAATTCTCACTGGCCTTTATGTAGGCTACACCAGGGACAGGAAGGCTTCTTACCTTCTGTGCCACCATACACAGCCATGTTAAGGCCAAGGAGAATATAGGAGATGGATTTAGCAAAGGATCAGAGGGACTTGCAGGCTCTCAGTACCTCAAACACCAAAAGAACATGGCTAAGATTTTAAAAAATGAGCATCTAAAGTTATTCTCTGCAGTTCCTATTTAGGCACCTAAATAAGTGGCCTGATATGCAGAGGTGCTGAGCATGCAGAAGTCACTGCTGTTGACTTCAATGGGAACTGCAGGGTGCTTGGCACTATAGATAATCAAGTCACTTATTTAGGTACCTAAATATGGACTTGGGTCCTACACTTGCACATTACTTATGCGTGTACATAGACCCATTGAAGCCAATGGGACCACTTACATGAGGAAAGTTAAGTATCTGCATAAGTGTTTGTAGAATAACACTTCATAGCCTAACTTTAGGCACCTGTTGTATAAAAGCTTGGCCCAAAATTCTTCCCACATATTTTAGGAGATCAATTGAAGTTCTTCTGAAAGTCTTTTATTGTTAAGGAAACAAAAACTGTTATGGTAATATTTATAATAGTAATAATTCAAAATAATACAACAACAAAGGCTGCTCAAAATTTTCAAGTTTCAATCTGTAGTAAGAAAGTTGACTGCAGCAAAGATAACTATGGCTTGGTGTAAGTTATTTAACTGAAAGCTAAAGGGTTCTTCCAAAGGTAATAATGATACTATGCCCTAAATAAACTGAGGCTGAAAGCCAATTCATTTATTATAGCAGGCTACAACTATTATCAGGATAACAGGAAGCATTGACCCATTATTATTATTATAATGAAATGTCCACTGATAGTTTTTGAGATATAGTTGGGCTTAAAAAACAAACAAACAAACATGTTGGTTGATTGAGAGCATATGGATGGTGAGGGCAATAGTGGATCAGGGACTTACATAATGTTTTTTTAAAACTATTCTAATGCTTGAGAGTCAATAACTGTGCAACATCTCTGCTCTTTGGCTGAGATGATTCCATTTCAGCATCATATAAATTAACAGAAGCAGCAAAGAATCCTGTGGCACCTTATAGACTAACAGACGTTTTGCAGCATGAGTTTTCGTGGGTGAATACCCACTTCTTCGGATGCAAGTGATGCTACCCCCTCTGATACATAAATTAACAGGAAACTATTTTCACAATAGCTTGTGAAGTAGTTTCTTCTGCTGGCAGAGAGCATCATACAACTTTGTCCCGTCATCAGGAGTTATGTAGGCATGAAGATAGGAGAATAGATCTCTAAATATTTAGATGTCAAACGTTTTCAGCAATATTTTGAATTTTACATCCCAGGCTTTCAGGGGAGCCTGTTTGGATATGTTAGGATGGAATGTCTGGTGTAGGCCATGGAATGCACAGGTTAGATCAGGAACACAACTACTGTCACTCAGTTTGAGGATAATCAAGACTGAAGTCTCACCTCTTGGTTCAGCATGGGCTTGCAGCCTGAGTTTTTGTTGGTGAGCTGCAAGGGTGCTATCTAGCTTGTCATGTCTAATAACTTTCTCTTCTGAAGTCTGATATGCTGAAAGATCTGTGCTGCTGATGTTAAAAGCTGGATTTTCAATGCCTTCTGTTGCTGCTCTCTCTTCTTTTACTATAGAAAACAAGGAGGTCAGAAGAGCACATTATACCAAAGTGTATTTCAATGACAAGCAGAAAATTCCTTCTAGTAATTCCTTTGCTGAAAGACTCAAGTGTATCGTCCTCAAATGTCGCCAAAACAGAATTAGGTTAAAATTAACTCTAAAAAAAAAGAATAAATGATTAAAATAATTACAAATTGCACCCTGACAAGCAAGAGCAAAATTTCGCCCACAGCCATTTGTCTGTAATTAGTTAATTAATCCTTACACAAATTATGAGCAATAACTCATCAAGCAAGGCTCACCCATCAGAAATTCAGCCGACTTGGATTTCTTCTGCTTAGTTTGCTTCAGAGCCTTCTGCTGGAACTTCTGGAGGGAAATTGTTAAATGAATAAATTAGCTAAAGAACGAAGATCATCCTTTATGATCCACAACTAACACAGTATTTTAAATAAGGGATGGCATTGAAATGTCATTTAATTTACATCTCTGCTAACGGGGTCAAACATTAATTGAACAACAGAAGTGGAAGAATTAAATAAAATTGGAGAAGAAAAGTTAAAACAAATGCCAAATGAAGGTCACATTAAAATACTTTGTTTTTTGCCATTTTTAATTAATGCAAAGAAACCTCAGTAAAGGAAGAGCTAGAAAACTCATCTTTAGAGTATGCATTCAGCACAACAGCTCTGCTTCACTTTCAGAAACTAGAGGCTGCGTTTAGAAAAGTTTGGTTATGCGGTGTGTTTTCAGGTAGCCCTGCTCTTGTCCTTCTCTGGGTGGGTTTGTTTGTTTCCAGGTCCACTTATATAAAACAATGTATTTGTTTAGAACAAAGAAACTAATAATGAGATTGCCCTGTTCATGTGAAACAACAGAATGATAAAACAAAATCGCTACTTTCCCAAAAATAATTTAAACCACCAAAATTTCAGGTGTTGCCACCAGAGATATTCCATGATTATGGGGGGTAGGTGGGAAGTAGAATTCACTACATTGCTGAAAATTCATTTAATATTAAAAGCATGCAAAAAATGGTTACGATGTGCATGAATAGCAACAAATCTTATTAGAGGCCCCAGGTTCTTACAAGTTGTAAATTAAATACTCGGCGGATGTGAGGCTCTAAGAAGATTCAGTAGCAACACCATGAGCAAGGCCCAAGTTTTAAACTTGATCTTTGTACAAGAGTCTGCTTGATGGCAATGAGAGTTTCACACAGGGGACCAGGGTTGAATATAGGCCTGTATAATTAACACTTATAATAAAAATAGCAATCAGCTGAAAGCAATGTAAAAAGTTGCAAACCGGAGGGTAGGGACTAAAGTAAAATGGCTGAATACTAAGAAAAAACAATGTTAATATACTTGTTT